>NW_028327178.1:18922500-28922500 GCF_987537825.1 Furipterus horrens | reverse complement strand
TGTGAATATTGAGTTGTATATCCAGGCACTCTGGTTTCTACCACGTGAGGAGCCCATCACTGCCTTCTCCCATCATCATTGCTCCACTTTGACATCTTCCCTCTTTTCTTGGCTTTATGAGGCCACCACCAACCTTCTTAACCTCTCCCCTGAACAGTTGCTCTGTAGCTGCATCCATTGGAACTGGCTGCTCCCTTTTGCTAAAAGTTGTGCTGCCTATAAAATAAAACTACCTTTAATTCTCAGCAAATCCTGGCCTTGTTCCCCTAAACTAGCCCAGGCAAGAAACTATAATCCCTTTACTTGTGTATCCACGGACATGAACATTTTGCTGGGGTGAAAGTCTATACCTTTAATCAAATAATTAAAAGGGTCTAAATCTTAAAAGAAATTACAGCTAGACAGCATTACATTGCTTAGCCAGCTAATACATACATTCTGTCTTGTCATAGCCTTTCACTAAAAAGAAAAACTTAACTTAATCACTTGAAAATAATTGAAATTACAATCTTTAAAGTTTTCTAAAATATTTTATTTCTATAAATGTTCATGTACATATAGTATAATATTAGTGTAATGAGGTCGTGTGGCTCAAAAATTCAATTACAAAATTTGGGGTTGGCTTATTGCAAGGTTAGTAAAAAATGTCTTCTAATGACAGAGGGGAAAGGACTTTTCATTTACTTGTTTTCAATTATTAGATATGTAGGGAAAAGAAACAGACCTATGTTTACAAACAATAACATCTTACACTAAATCAAGAAAGTTCCGGACTTCCGGCCAAGATGGAGGCTTAGACGGACACGCTAGGTCTCCCTCAACAACTATAGAGGAATACAACTACTTCAAAACAAAGGATAACTAGAAATTCCAGAAAATAAAACTACACGGAAGCCCAACATATGAAGTTATAAACCAGCGGTGCCATTTGGGCAGGTAAGAGTTAAAGAAGGCAAAGCTGTTTGCGGAGCGGCGGGCGGGGCGGCAAAAAATCCCGGAGGCAATCAAGCCCCTGGCGTGCGAGACTCCAATCAAGCCCCTGGCGTGTGCGACTCCCGGCGCTGGGGAGCAGCCACAGCATCGCCTTGAACAGTGAGGCCCAGGGGGGCGGGAGGACGGATCCCGGTCTCCTAGCTGAATAACTGTGTGAATCCATCTTGGACCCCCGCCCCCACAGAAAGCACCACAGGGCTGCGAAATAGGTCGCAGACAGACACTGGTCGCTAATTTGTGACGCTTACACAGGCACCGCCCCGGACAGCCAGCCCAGGAAAACAAAACGCATCTGTCAAAATGTGGCAGACAAATATAGAGATCCCGGTGGCACAACTCACCAGACAGCAGATAGAGAACCTGACAGATGAACAGATAAGAAACCTGTCAGAGGCTCAGTTCTGGGCCATTGTTATCAGGTGGCTTACAGAATTCACAAAAGAGCAAGAAAAAGATATGAAAGAAGCAAAAAACTTTCATAACGAAAGGAACAAAACCACATACGAGACAGATGGTGAGGAATCCAGAGTTCATTTCAACAAACTGGAATATGGAGAAGGAACAAGCAGTCAATCAATGCAGCGAGAGGAAATGGGAAGCAACAATGAGAGGATCAGAAACCTCTGGGACAGCTATAAAAGGCCCAACATAAGAATCATTGGTTTGCCAGAGAATGAGGAAGATGAACTAGAACTTGAAAAATTGAGTGAAAATATAATAAAGGAGAACTTCCCAGACCTAGGGAAGGGAATAGACATGCAGGTCCAGGAAGCAAGGAGAGTTCCCAAGAGACTGGACCCAGGGAGAACCACTCCAAGACACATTATAATCAAAATGTCAAAAATTAAGGATAAAGAGAGAATCTTAAAAGCAGCAAGAGAGAAGAAAAGAATTATGTACAAAGGGGTCCCAATTAGACTATCAGCTGATTTCTCAAGGGAAACACTACAGGCAAGAAGGGACTGGCAAGAAATATTCAAAGTAATGAAAATCCAAAACCTACAACCACGAATACTCTATCCAGCGAAATTGTCATTCAGAATAGAAGGACAGAGAAAGTGTTTCCAGGACAAAATAAAACTGAAAGAGTTCATTAGATCCAAACCACTGTTATATGAGATGTTAAAGGGACTGGTTTAAAAAACAGAAGCTAGGGAGATGAAACAAAGGCAAACGAAACAGGCAACGAGAGTGGAAAAGGAACTGTGGGTAAGGGAAGCATAGTGGGGGGAGGTCAACAGGGAGGGGGAGTGGGGAGAGGGAGGGAGATGATATAGGAATTGGGGATCATGGTAGGAGGGAATGGAATAGACGGAGAGAGATTGGGAGGGACTGTATGCACAACTAATGGACATAATCTAAAAGGGGGGGACAACTGGAGGGAGGGGGCCACCGGGTGGAGGGGAGCAGAGGGAAGGGAAATTGGCACAAATGTAATATTTTAATCAATAAAACACATTAAATCTGAAAAAAAAAAAAAAAGAAAGTTCCAAACAACTGAAAGACAGTCATTTCTGAACAGTCTCCTCCTAAATGTTAAGAACTGGTCAGCCCCAGCAGGAGGACAGGGAAGACCCTCGATCCAGTGTTAAGGTCAGCCATAATTCCACCATGACCAAGTGGGCCTATACACGTAACATTACTGCTCTTGAGAAATACAGATGCATGTACACACATGCACACACACGCATGCAAAAGAAGTACATAGTCCCAAAGGCACATCATTTTGGATAAAACATGGTTATCTAAAAAAATCTGAGGTCCCAATGCAGTGCTGGAGGCAGCAGTACAGAGCATCCTCCCTTTTATGGCGGTCTTTCCTCAGGACATTTGAGGCCCTTTTGATCAGGCTCCTAGGCAGCGTTCCCCAGTCCATCAGAGACATTCTCATAACTTTGAATGTCACATGACAGAATTCAAGTTTTGGTCATCTTCCTTCCAAAAGGTTTCTTTGTACCCATGCCAACTTGCTCCTAGCCTCACTCTGCAATCTTTAATACCTTACAATAGTAAGGGCGAGACGAGGTCAGTGATACCAGCTGTTCTGGAGCAGGAGTTCTAGCCTTGTACCAGGCCAAATGAAATCAGATGAAAACAAAGCAAACCAAATGTCCTTCAACATCCTGGATGAACACTCTTACCTCAGAACAGCAGGTTCCTTCCTGATCCGAAAGTACCACTGAGAGTAGTTCTTTCCAGAATAAAAATGGTTTTCTCATTTTCAATGGCATTTTCTATTTTTTAAAAGTTTGTCTCATTAGGTACCCATATTTAATGTATGTATATGTTTCTGTATATTTACATACCCCAAAGAATTAATTACTTCTCCCTTGGCTCAAACTTTATTTTACAGTGTGTCTTACAAGTTAGAGAAACATATTACAAAGCAACGTAAGAATTCCAACCTTATGTTGTACAATTAAGTATGTGGTCAGACTCAACTAGTATCAAACTTCTAGCTCAAACCCGGCTGTGTATCAGGAACACCTGCGATGCTTTTAAAGCGCACAAACACTTCGCTCCAATCCCAAATTCAGCACATCCACGTATTTGCATTTTTGACCCATTCTCCACGCTAGTGTGATGGGCAGCCAGAGGTGACAACTACTGTGACAGGTACTTCTCAGGGAAGATCAACTCCCTAACACATCCAACTGGTCATTACACTACAACAATGTGCTCATGTCCCTTGTCCCCCCAAACAAGACCCAAGTCCTAAGAGAGGAGGATAATGTTCAAAGTAAAAGGCAAAGGCAGAAACCCATTCCAGCCATTTATTTTAGCAACAACATTTTCCTACTTTCAGGGGCTCATCTCAGTAAAGGACTCGAAAGTAAAAGCAACGCAATTATACTTTGCCTCAGGAAAAAGCTATGACTATTTAGGACTATGGTTATTTAGGACTAGAATGTAAGTCTGAGAAAGTCATATCAGAGGCCTCTTTCATTAACAGAAATGGAAACAGGCATTTATAGGCCACCAATAAATCAATTAAAGGAGGAATGAAGCTTGAAATGGTTTTCATTGCAGTTATTAACTTCGGAGAGTGTGCGGCTTTGGTGACTGCTGAACTCAGCATCTTCCTGTTAGCCACCTGGAGCAAAACGGAGGAAAATAACGCACGGACACAGTCCCGTCATACTGAACACAAAGGCTCCAAGTCTTAAGTTGTTTGCTAAAGTGCAGCAGAAGCAAAGCAGAGCCAGGCATTTCTAAACATTGTTGGCTTTTGTGGATTGAAGCTGTAAGAATGTGAATCAGTGTGTGAGTTGGTGTGTTTATATGTGTCTGTGTTTACATAAATCTGGAGCCTGGGAATTATTTTAATCACTATGATTATTTTCAGCGTAACAAAGTTTTAAAATATGAGGATTTTATTAAGAAGTAACATAGAGGAATTGCGCAGTGAAATTTGAGAAAGCTGCGGACCCTTGCATTCTCCTTTTGGCCTGTTAATCATAAACTTCTATCAATTTCTTTATAGTTTACCAGCTTCGTATTAAAAAGTGGCATCTGGACTAAGATAACTGGTGATTAGAATCCACACAAGTCTAGGAATTTAAAAATTAAAAAAACAAATTAAAAGGATTCAATATATTGCCCTGCCAGAAAATGCCGTATGTTTTGGGCAACGACTTATCTACCTGAGTCTCAAGTTCTTCAGCTGTAACTTGGGAATGATATCTCCCCGACCTCCTTGCAAGGTTATAGAGAAAAGCATTTTATTATCTTTGGAAATGTAGATAAATGTAAGATACCATTAGGTTAAGCTTCCGCCTTTAAAACATTTTTTCTGTGTCATGTGTAATAGAAATGTATATGATGGATGATGTTGGTTTTAAGGTGTAAAGGAAGCAACTCAAAGGTGTGATATTTCTTCAATGTGAATTTATTCTTACTGTCCCAAAATGCAATTCAATTCACTTTTCTTCTAACGATCTATGCCCTACATTTAGATTTATTCTTTGTATCTTACTGGCTCCCACACTGTTCTACTCTGTTACTTCATTCCTCCCCCGTTTATAGGGGCAATGAGTTGGAACTCTCCCTATCCTGTTTACAGCCCTGTTTTAATGACTAGGCTGGAAGAAGGGTAACTTAGTGAACTCACCTCCCACTAACTCAATATTGCCATGAAGGCAGATTGTTTCCTATTATGTGTGAAATGCTGTGGAAAAGCAAAAACTCGGGTTCTCTCAGCTCTTTTCCATGTGACCTGCCAATCACCAAGTACTATGAATGTGTCCTAAATCTATCTCAAATTAATCTTTTCATGTAAAACAGAATACTTTCGCTTCTGAATCATGGAATATCCAACTAACTGGGCTCTTCCCTTAATCATGTGCTCCCACTCCTTACCATCCTGCCTACCCAGTCTCTCCTTCACTCACCATGCTGGAGTAATCTTGACAAAATCTAAATCTGTACACATCAATTCCATACTTAAACCTTGGTCTCCCAGAGGAAAGCCAGTACCGTCTAGACATGACAAATGAGATGCCTGTTCACCTCTCCAACAGCTCCACACACACCTGTGCTCAGCGATACTGAGCTATCCTCAATTCCCAGATGAACCTTACACACTTTTTAAAATTCCATGCTTTTTCATTATTCCAACTATAATTGCCCTTCCTTTACTCCTTTCTATCTGGAAAATTTCTATTCATCCTCTAAAACTGTTCCAGAGTCACCCTTTCTTTAGTGCCTTCTATATCTAGAAATAAACTTCATTATCTAGCAGTACATACTTCCATTATTGTTCATATTACACCATATTATAATTATGTGTTAAATTAATTCATTTTCCATTCTAGACTATGAGCTTCCTAAGGGAAAGGATCATGTCTTATTAATCTTTGGATCTTGAGAAACTAGCAGAGTGTCTGACAGATGATAGCTACATTAGAAATACTTCTTAAGAAAATAAGTGGATAGATTCTCTTAAGGGAAAACAACACACACCCTATATAATTCGTGGGACTGAACTCTAGTAAAGAAAACATCCAGTGGGGCTCATTACTTATTTATCCCTGTTCATTTGTGCTCTTTTGACATTTATATAACCTTCTGATAAATTCTAAGGTTGTAAGCATCTCATCTACATGAAGGAGCAACAGAAACTGACCAAATTAGGTCTGCTGGTGAGCTGTGCAGCTTTGTAACATTGTATTGTCACAGATGGGTTATTTTCCCCTTCATCTCCTCCATATGACTTTGGGCAGCTATAGTTACACTGAAATTCATAAAAAGCCAAGCTTGACAGTTCCAGAAACAACATTACTCTGTAAAAGCCCTCCCTTCTTCCCCTGCTGAAAGCATTGCTCTTCGCTTTTCCTAACGCCATAAGAATGTGGTCAGGCATTATGTGTCTCAAGTCCTGCTGATGAGAGTTAAATTGGCAACTAAGATGCCCACAGTGGGTCTCCTCGCCTATTGAGATTCATGAGCTTACTTTGCCCATGAATCCCACTATTGAACCAGTGTAAGCTGTAAACTAGCATGCCCCCCCCCTTTCACAATTATGACAGTCATCGATGGGTAGTAAATGAGTATTCTCAGTTTTATCTAACAGTGATGCTTCCTAAATGATGCTGGGGATAAAATGAGAAGTGTGTAATTTTCCTTTTATATTCAAAATTATATTCCATGCTTTCTATTATTTCACAGCACTGTTTCCTTTTCCTCATAAGGTAGACATTTTACATAAAAGTGAGAATTAATTCCTGTTGTGTAATTAATGATGATTCTTTTATGAGCTAATTAGCAAAAAAATGGTAATGAATGGACTAAAAGATGACATTAATGTAGTCTGCATTTATTTCAACTTCTATTTATAATACAAGATTTGGTTTTAAAATATATGGTCCTAGATTATAAAAAATATAAATTAGCTTCTCTGATTTCAAATGATTAATTTCTGAAACTAGTACATTAAATCTCACTCTTGTATGAGTCAGTTTTTGGAAATAAAATTGGAAGTCCATTTCATAAAAAGCAAACTTAGCTCTTATTTTTCTTTCTTCTTTATTTCTGTTTTATTTATTTTTTTAACTAAATATACATAGCATTTGCTGATTCGATTTTGCTGGGCACTGTAAAGAATTTAGAATTTTTGACATTGCTGCCCTCAAAACCTTAAAGAGAGACACACAAAAAGTTAACTAGAAAAAGAGATGTCACAAACAGTACGAACTGAGTAGTACAGACAGAAGCGCTGGGAGTTCAGCCGGTCTTTACATACCTGACATTTTCAGTCAGAGCTCTCCAGCCTGCCATCCTTTGTGATCTATTTTTAATGTTTTTTTTTTTTTTAATCTCATTCCAGCTTATAGACAGATGGAGGAACATATCATTGGTTCTATCCCCTGTCTCTTTTTTTACTCTTCTTCTGATCCTCTTGAAATAAAAATTGGGAGCTATATCCAGATTATTTTGTGAATGTCAGAATCTTATCTACCCTCTTCCTCCAGAGTAAAAAAGGTACAGTTATGTGAATCAGAAAGGACATGTTTCTCTCCAGATCTCTATATATCATCCATACCTGCATAATTAAAATCTTATAAAAAGAAAATTTATGATCATGGTCAGTAGTGAATTGTTACCAAAGCCTCATTAATAACTCTACTCTTTCCCAGTTATTATTTAACCTGATCCTGGTTATCTGATCGCCCACTGTGAATGGGTGCACACTTTTCTTGACTCTGTAAACCAAGGCTGATCCATGCCCTTCTTTCCTTTCCTGACAGTAGGCAAATCATCCTTGACTCATAAAAGAAACTGGTGAGGCTTTTTGACCAGTTTGACTGGTATCACACTGGTTTTCACCACTTAGTTTTTGCTTTTGCTCTCGAATGAGTCATGTTGTACACAGCACTATAACCTTTTAAGCATTTTTCTGCGAGTAGTTCAGTTAAATTTATCCCCAGGTAATCTACCTCTCTCAATTTCACATACTGCACTTTTCTTTCCACTTCTCATTGCGCTTTTATGCTTTTGTGTCTTCTCCAACTCGAGTGTAAGCACCTTGAAGGCAGGAGCTGCAACTTGATCGCTGCTGTGTGCCCAAAGCTTCATCTGGTGTCTGGAGTACAGAGGTACTCAATAAAGATTCATTAAGCTCTGCACTGAGAGAAAAGCATAAGCGAGCTATGGAGGCTCAGAGGAAAGGCACCAAACCCACCTAATCATAGAGAATTAGGGGGAATTTCAGAGGAAGATACATCTAAATTGACACCTGAGAGGGTAACTGTAAATGAGCTAAGCACAGGGAAAGGGCAATCCAGGCCAAAATAAATAAAACTAGACTGGGCAAAGAACCATATTTGAGAAAGAGCAGAGTCCATTGAAAGACAGGCAAAAAGATCAGCTGAGCCTTCTATTTACCGTGCCCAAGAATCAAGACATAATGAGATAGATCTAAATGTATCCACATATGTGTATATATGAAACTTTAGTTTTTAAAAGTTTAATTAGATATAATAAAAAATTAACTCCATCAACCTGTAAAATCTTTAACATTGAGCCCAAACCCTCTATTAGACTAAATAACATTTCCATTAACTTTCTCATTATTTCCTTTTTTCTCAAGTCTAATTTAAATTTTTTTGTATTTTTTTTTTTTCGTTCTCTGTTTTAACTGTTGGTATTTTTAAGATAGTTCCACTGCAGACAGTATGTTTATTTGAGTGGAGAGCTGTGAACCTAGCCACCTTGCATTAAATTATGTACAGAAAAACTGTTGCAAGTTCCAAACACTTAACTTAGAAGTGAACATTTAGAAGATTACCTGCTTCTAACCTGAGGTTTCGGGTGCACAGGGACAATTTGCAGCAGAATGTGGTGGAAGGCGTGCCAGTCTTGGAGTTCAAATGTCTATGCCATTCACCCTACCAAGTTCGTGAGACTTTTGGTCATCATTTTTTGAATGGGATGCATTATATCTGCTTTATATTCTTCATAGCAATTCTCAAAGTTAAAAAGAAAAGCTATGTATGTAAAAATGAAACACCCAACAGACTCTAAAGGGCTGTATTCAGTTGCAACACAAGATGATCTGCTACTGCAAATATTTTTGTGTTAGAAAATAAAAAATTTACACCCCCTCAAGCACCTCCAACAACATTATATATGGAAAAATATGTACAGCAATTTCAGTTAGTAAAAGTAAAACTATGTTTTTTAAATATAGTTTAAATGGTTTATCTCTGTGTTTGTGGCATAACTGTAGCATATGTGTTTATATAGAAATGGCTGTTTGCCTCATTAGCAGGAGGATAATACACAATGTACACATTTTGTCTCATAGAATGATTGAAGATAGTGGGAAAAGAGGAAATACTATGGCAGAAAGAAGACAGCTGTTTGCAGAGATGAGTAAGTATGAAACTTTTAAGGAAGACCCCACAGTATCCATTGAATACACATGAAATCCTGTGACTTGTGTATTTATATTAAAATCCTAAATTTCTTGCATAAAGTGTAAATGTGGGCATTTTTGCCTCCTATAAAGTAAATGAGGGAAGCATTGTAATTTGTTACTACACTGTATAGTTTATATGAAAAAAAGTTCCATTGGCCTAGGTGTGTGTGTGTGTGTGTACAGAAACACTTTATAAACAATATTTAGTGTTGGCATTAAAACAGTCCACTAAACTTTAAAGTCTATGTTCATCTCTCTGCACTATCTCAGTGTCCAGCACGTTGTGGGCACTGATAATATTTGTGAAGTGAATTATTGAATGTCTTACCTATAAAATTATATAATATGTTTATATGGGAAAGAGGAGTCAGGCATGATTACCAGACCAAACTATAAGCTGTCCTTTAGACTTCATGCAGAGGGGAAGAATCTGTGTTACAACCCAGTTGCTAAAAACATGAAGTTAAATAAAAGTTAAAAAGAGCCCAGAGGTCACCTGCTATTGACGGGAAACCAAACCAAGACTGACTCCAGTGGAGAACCCGTTAAATAAAGGCTGTTGGTTTATATAAATACAGGGTTACTGTGTAAATAATTGGCTGGTAGTGTCTCCCTTATGGACCATGTTTGTTATTCATGAGGAAGAACTTGACATTGGGAGGAAAACACACATCTTAAACTAAATGTTATTAAAAAAAGAGTACAATTCTCTTATATCTTTTTATCACTTTTTCCCTGCATAAGGAATGAAGATGAACAGAAGTGAGTTCTAAGCCTTTTTCCCTGAGAAGGCAGTAGACAAAATTAGGTTTCCACTGAAGATTGGAACTGATTGGCAAGAATGAAGGTTGGAGCAGATAAAAGAAAGTCCCAGATAATAAGATTCATATTTTCCTTTATCATTTCCAAATAATATATCTGGTGGCACCAAGCCAGTATTAGAACTAACAGAGAGGAAAAAAAATAAAATTGATGTAAGGAATCTCAATCATGCTTCTTACTTTTTCCACTTTTAGAAACATGTCTAAAGTATCTGTAAGTGTTTCAGCCATGACCTTCCAACTTTCTAGGCCATATTTGGTATTGTGTCTTTATTCAGGCATGGCCAGACACCTAGAATTAGGACCTTGTTGATACATATCTAACAGAGCAATGAAACTTGTGACTACCTGCCCATGCAAACATGATATAAAGCAGCACAGATATCCTCCCATATCATAAGTTCTTTGACTGAAAAGGCAAGAGCCATGTACATCACGGGCCAGTGTTTTGACAAAAAAAATTAATATTTAATATGAAAAGCAGTAAAGTCTTGGGGAACAGTTTGAATTTATTATTGTTACATTAAAGACTATATCAGCTAACACACTGTAAGAATCATAAAACTCTGATTATTTAATGATTTTTTAAATATTTATCTGAGTTTGAGTACATTATCTGTGGTGCAGTGCCTAGCACAAACAAACATGTATGCCACACATGTTTTTTGAATGAAAGTTGTCAACTCAAAGAAAGATCAACATAAGTTTCATGTTAGAGAGACTTGGGAAAATTGTGCATTTATTTTCCAAATTGTAACTTTATCTTTTATAGAAAATCCTCAGGGTTGTTATGTGCTTTATTAAATCATATGCTGAGTTCTCCTGATTAGCGAATAGTTAAAAGCACACAAATATGTGTCTTTCTTCCTTGAGTATGCTAAATAATAGAATCAGATTCTGTCCAAAAACAAGTAAACACATCTGAACTTGACAATCCATTAGTGAGCATCTTAAATCAACACTAAATAAAACATGTCCACAGCAAGTAGGATTCTGCTATATAAAACAGTTGTCTGAGTTCAAGAGGAGGAATTTATTGTGTTAAGTAGACTGTCACACAAAAGAGAAAGGTAATCTCATTGAAAATGCATTAAATAGTTGAAAAATATATGGGTTACCTCAGCCTATCAGCAAGATACCCAAGAAAGACAAGGAATCTATTATCAGAGAAGACTGACATAGAGAGTTGGCAAGTAACTTCTCCCAAGGATTCTGATGTCTAAGGAAGGAACTAAAAAAGGAGGAACTTGTAAGTCTGGTCAACTAAGCATTGTCTAGAAAATTTTTTAAAAGCAGCAAAAGAAAATGCCAAAAATATTTTGTTTTGAATATTACAAATGTCAAAGAAAAATTGCATGTGAAGGAGTTAAGAAGGCAAGGAAGATTTTATTCAAGACTGTTGCAACAAAGGAGAGAAACTGAACTCAAATCCACTGGAACAAAAGGCAGGAGGTAATTTGAGGACTAGGGTAAGCTAATGTAGTAGTATTGAAGAATATTAGTGGGGAAGTTGGTCAGTTGTGTTTGCTAATTGTCACAATTAGAAAGATAGGCTTCTACTCTCCCACAGAGATTGGAAGAGCTCCCTCAGTGATTACATTTCAAAGGGATAGTTCCCAGGTTCTTGAAAAGGATATTACTGGACTGTAAAACTGGCCAGAAGCTGCAAGATTGATATCTCAGTGGGACAGATAAAGAATTTACAATGGAGAGTTTTCTAAAGTAAATGCTCTGAGAAAAAAGAAGATGGTGATTAAGCAGGTGGAAGCTGAGTCTACCTGCCCTAGCCCCCAACTCAGATTTTCAGCTCATCTTCTGACAAAAAACCTGAATAATCAACATAATTTTAGCTGATATGAACTTTTGAGCCAAGAAATACAGAAGACACTTCACAATGGGCATGTACAAGATGTGGAGGAGGTTCTAACTCCCAGTCAGCCAGGAGAACCCGCCAAGGAATAAGCCATCAATAAACAAAGTCCAAGTATAAGAAGAGAGCCCACATAAACTGAATAAAGGACATCTCTAGAGCATTCAGATCAGGTGGGCAAAGGTACTGCACCATTGGGTCTCACAGAACTCCTACCATAGAAGGTCACCCCTTGAAGACAGGCAGTCAAAGCAGAACAGTCTGAAATGCAGAAACAAACAAAAAGAATCACTTAAAATGGAAAGACAAAGAAATAACCACTAATTGAAAGGAAAAGAGGAATCCCCAGAAAAAGAGCTAAGTGAAAGTGAGGCAAGCAATCTATCAGACATAGAACTCAAAATAATGGTTATGAGGATGCTCAAGGAATTTTATGGGAGCTACAGGGAACTTAGTGGGAACTACAGCAGCATGAAAAATGACATAGGAACTATGAATAAGAACCAGGAAGTAATGAAAATAAAATGTCTAAAATGAAAAATACACTAGAAGGAATCAAAAGCAGGCTAGATGAAGCAGAAGTCCAAATCAGCAAGCTGGAAGACAAGGTAGAAAACAAAATAGTCAGAGCAAAAAAGTGAAAAAGACTCAAAAAGATTGAGAAGAGTTTAAGGGAGCTTCAGGAAAACATGAAGTGTAACAACATTCTCATCATAGGAATATCAGAAGGAGAAGAAAAGGAATGAGGGATAGAAAACCTGTTTGAAAAAATAATGAAAGAAAACTTTCTTAATTTGGTGAAGAAAAAAGTGAAACAAGTTCAGGAAGCACAGAGGATCCCAGTCAAGATGAACTTAAAGATGCCCACTCCAAGAAACATGATAATTAAAATGGCAAAATTTAAAAAATAGAGAATCTTAAAGACAGCAAGGGAGGAAGAACTAGTAACATACAAGGTAGCTCCGATAAGGTTATCAGCTGATTTATCAACAGAAATGTTACAAGCCAGAAGAAACTGGCACAGAATAATCCAAGTAATGAAAAGCAAGGACCTACAACCAAGACTATTCAAAAACATTCAAATTCATGGAGACTGAGTAACATGTTATTAAATAATGAATGGATTAACAATGAGATCAAGGAAGAAATAAAAAGTTTCTGGAAACAAATGGAAATGGACACTCAACCACCCCTAAACCTATGGGACACAGTGAAGGCAGTCCTGAGAGGAAAGTTCATAGCAATACAGACTTATCTAAAGAAGATAGAAAAATCTCAAATAAGCAGCCTAACCCTACATGTACAAGGACTAGAGGAAAAACAACAAAGCCCAGAGTGAATAGAAGGAAGGAAATAATCAAAGTTAGAGCAGAATTAAATGATATAGAGACTAAAAAACAATTCAAAGGATGAATGAATCCAGTAGTTGATTCTTTGAAAATATAAACAAATTGACAAACCTTTAACCAGACTCATAAAAAAAAGAAAAAAAGAATAGAGAGGACCCAAATAAATAAAATCAGAAATGAAAGAGGAAAAGTAACAAACAATACCACAGAAATACAAAGGATTGTAAGAAATTACTGTGAACAACTATATGCCATGAAATAGTACAACCTGAGTGAAATGGACAAATTTCCAGAAATATACAATCTTCTAAAACTGAATCAAGAAGAAACAGAAAGACTGAATAGACCAATAACAACTAGTGAAATTGAAGTGGTAAAATCAAAAAAATTCTGGCACACAAAATTTCTGGACCTGATGGCTTCACAGGTGAATTTTACCAAACACTTAAAGAAGAACTAACTACTATCCTTCTCAATCTATTCCAAAAATTTCAAGAGGAGGGAAGACTCCCAAACTCTTTTTACAAGGCCAATATCATTCTAATTACAAAACCAGGTAAAACACAACAAAGAAAGAAAACTACAGGCCAATGTCTCTGATGAACATCGATGCTAAAATCCTCAACAAAATATTGGCAATCCAGATTCAGCAATACATTAAAAAGATTATACACCATGATGAAGTGGTATTTATCCCAGGGATGCAAGGATGGTACAATATTTTCAAATCAATAAACATAATACACCACATTAACAAAATAAAGGGCATAATCCACATGATCATATCAACAAATGCTGAAAAAGCATTTGATAAAATCCAGCATCCATTTATAATAAAAACACTCAACAAAGTGGTACTAGAGGGAGCATACCTTAACATAATAAAAGTCATATATGAGAAACCTACTGCCAACATTATACTCAATGGGCAAAACCTGAAATCTTTCCATTTAAGATCAGGAACAAGACAAGGGTGTTGATTTTCACCACTCTTATTCATTATAGTACTGATAATTCTAGCCACAGCAATCAGACAAGAAAAAGAAATAAAAGGCATCCAAATTGAAAAGGAGGAAGTAAAACTGTCATTATTTGCAGACAACATGATAGTGTATATAGAAACCCCTATAGTGTCCATCAAAAAACTACTCAATCCAATAAGTGAATTTAACAAAACAGTGGGATACAAAGCCAATATTCAGAAATTGATGCCATTTTTGTACACCAACAATGAAATATCAGAAAGAGAAACTAGGGGGGGAAATACCATTTACTATAGCAACAAGAAAATTAAGGTAGCTAGGAATAAATTTAACCAAGGAGGTAAAAGACCTGTACTCAGAAAACTATAGAACACTGAAGAAAGAAATTAAAGAAACACAAATAAATGGAAGCATATACTGTGTTTATGGATGTGAAGAATTGGCATTATTAAAATGTTCATATTACCCAAAGCAATCTATAGATTCAACACAAGTCCTATTAAAATACCAATGGCATATTTGACAAACCTAGAACAAATACTTCAAAAAATTGTATGGAACCATAAAAGACCCTGAATAGCCTCAATAATCTTAAGAAAAAAGAACAAAGTAGGAAGGATCACAATGCCTGATATCAAACTATGCTACAAGGTCACTGTAATCAAAACAGTCTGGTACTGGCATAAAAATAGACACATAGGTCAATGGAACAGAATAGAGAACCCAGATATAAATCCATGTCTGTACAGTCAATTAATATTTGACAAAACGGGCGTGAGCATATAATGGAGTAAAAATAGCCTCTTCAATAACTGGTGTTGGGAGAACTGGAATGGTACATGCAAAAAAAATGAAACTAGACCACCAACTTACATTATACACCAGAATAAACTCAAAATGGATAAAAGACTTAAATATAAGTCATGACACCATGAAAGTCCTAGTGAAAAACATAGGCAGCAAAATTTCAGATATCCCACATAGCAATATTTTTGTAAATATATCTCCTAGGGCAAAGGAAATAAAGAGAAAAATAAATGGGACTACATCAAGTTAAAAAGCTTCTGCATGGCTAAAGAAACCATCATCAAAATGAAAAGGGAACCACCAGTCTGGGAGAACATATTTGCCAATAATATATCGGGAAAGGGTTTGATCTCCAAAATATATAAAGAACTCATATGACTCAACACCAGGAAGACAAACAATACAATTAAAAAATGGGCAAAGGACCTGAATAGATACTACTCCAAGGAGGACATACAGATCACCCATGGACATATAAAAAGATGCTCAAAAGCACTAACCATCAGAGAGATGCAAATTAAAACCACAATGAGATACTATCTCACACTGGTCAGAATGGCCATCATTAACAAATCAACAAACAGCAAGTGCTAAACAGAATGTAGACAATGGGGAATCCTAGTGCACTGTTGGTGGAAATGCAGACTGGTGCAGCCACTGTGAAAAGCAATACAGAATTTCCTCAAAAAACTAAAAATGAAACTGCCTGTCGACCCAGCAATTTTGCTGCTGGGAATATACCCTAAGAATCCCAAAACACCAGTTCAAAAGAACTTATGCACCCCTATGTTCATAACAGCACCGTTTATAATAGCCAAGTGCTGGAAACAGCGTAAGTGCCCATCTGTAGATGAGTGGATCGAAAAACTGTGGTACAGTTACACAACTGAGTACTATGTAGCAGAAAGAAAGAAGGAACTCCTGCCATTTGAGACAGCATGGATGGAACTGGAGAATATTATGCTTAGTGAAATAATCTAGTCGATGAAAGACAAATACCATATGATCTCACTTATAAAAGGAAACTAATGGGCAAAATAAACTACTGAACAAATTAGAACCACAGGCATGGAAACATGGAACAGACAGAGGCCAGAGGGGATGGGGATAATGGTAGAAAGAAGGGGAAAGGACTAGTCAGAGAACATGTATGAATGGCATGGACATGAACAACAGGGTGGGGACTGACTGTGGGAGTTGAGGGGTGGAATGGGTGGAGGAGAGCAAAGAGGGGGGAAATGGGACAACTGTAATAGAATAACAATAAAAGTCTTTAAAAAGTAATTTTAATAGAGTAAATGCTCTAAGAAAAGGGAGTTCAGAGGCCTCAAGTTAGGAATAAGCTTGACTGAAGTTTAGTCAAGCTGAGGGGCACATTAAAGGCATATTGGCTTCATAAAGGCCAAGAACAGAAAATAACAATTAAGAACAGATGATGAGAGATTTTGGCAAATTCAGATGATTGCAGCACATGTGCATTAAACATTTATTCTGAGCTTATAACCACAAAGCAGGAAGTAGAAAGCAACAGCAAAGAAATAAAATTAAGAGTAACGTAGACACAAATATGTAAAAAAGACTAGCCTTATATATAAAACAACAATAACAACAATGGCAACTCCATGGCTACCTACTTTGATTGAAGGAATTCTGGGCAGGTTGCCCTGAACCGAAAAGTACCTTTAGTATAATGTCCTAATTATCAGTTTATCTAGTACTTAGATTAAAGCTGAAAAGACTGGTTCAATGTCAATGTCATCCTCACCTTGACCTTTCCAGTCATAGAACGACTTTATCAGTTTATCACACTGGGTTTTAGCAGAATAAATCGTTGCTCTTGGAATTAAGCTCGCCGTCGCTGTTTTCCTGCTCTCAGCACATATGTACTTGTGAACATATCCATGTCACTCACTATCATGAACTCCTCGTTACAGACAGACCCCAGAGTTTTCCCTTCAAATTCATCCACCTTAGATGCTGAATGGGTCTTCGTTTCAAAGCCTCTGGGGCACAGGTTAGGTAGGTTTTAATGAGAGGAAATGACTGGAAAACACTCCTTCAGAAGTTGGAAGAGTGCCTAATGGGTGGAGAATGGTCTCAGGGGCAAGCAGAGTGGCCTCTAAGTGGAGGGACCAGAAATCAAAGGAAATAATGAGGGGACTCAAGTACTGTTGGATTGTTGGAAGGCAGTCTTTCTTCAGAATGTTTGCTACAGTGAGCAGGTTAATAGTTGGAATGGAACCCAGAGCATGATTTTGCAATGCACACTATGAGCTTTAGGGAAACTAACATCAAAAATTTAGAAAAATTTAGAAAAATTACAAATTACATGAACAATCCCCCTACCATAGGCCACAATGGATACAATGACTATTTTCACTGCTTCTTCATCTCTTATGCTTTTCAGCCTCTTTAAGTTGTTAACACCATGGGTCACTATCCTGTAAATTCTCTCTTACGTCACCACCATTCTAGTCTGGTCTGGTCCTTTGCTTTTCCTGACCACCCTACTTCTTTTTTCTTTGTGTGGGTTTTTTTTTTTTGGGGGGTGTGTGTGTGTGTGTGTGTGTGTGTGTGTTTGGGGTTCTTTTGTTTGTTTTTTTTGTTTTGTTTTTGTTTGTTTGTTTTTGGTTTTGGTCTCTTAGTATCCTCCAAATCCCTGAAGTCAGATTCTTGACCAATTATTTTGATATACAATTTGACTTTCTCTCAGGGCTTCACCATTATTGTTACAGCTTTCAAGTGTCCAAGAATTCCTTTAAATCCACCTCCGATATTCTCATGAACCAGTTTATCCAGAATAGTCAGCACATCTACTCAGTGCCCCTTCCAGCCTTGCTTCCTCACAGTCAAAGCTTATACTGATGAAGCAGCTCAAGGTGGGCTCACCATTAACTGCACTAATAGTGCCCATCACAGAACGGCCAGTGTCCCTGCCAAAGGTTCTGCTTTCCAGTATTTTCCAAGCCATGCAGTCTTTGAACAAATACAAATAGCTAGGCTCTGTTGGGAAGTAGAGAGAGAGTTGCTATTCCCACCTCTGTGCCACATTCTGACACCTAGAATGTGGAGTACCCTTACCTGTGCACACAGTCTCCTCTTGGAAAAATATTTTCAATCTTGGCCCAGTGGAGACACATTGCTACATTTTATACGTTTGTTAATAATTCCTGGAATATATTTCATAGTCAGGAATTGCCACTGGATAGCTTCACTTGGACCTTCCACATGCAACTCAAACTCTTTAATCACAAAATTAAACTCATCTTCCCTCATCCTCAGACTCATTCCTCCCTGTTTGTACTTTAACTCACTGAGGACTACCCCATCTCACTGAGTTGAAATTTAAGCATTATCTTTGAGGCCAGACTTCTTTAAACTCTTTCTCGCTCTCTCTCTTTCTCTCTCTCTCTCACACATGCACACACACACACATTCAGTCAATCATCAAGCATGAAAGCGTTCAGACACAGGGTTCATGGGCTTCATCTTTATTTTGTAAATATTTGTTGTGACTTCTAATAATGAATGAGATATTTAAGTATCTGAATGACTATATAAAAGTTTATAACAAACTATCAAAACATAGAGGGCAAAGCATACATGATTTGTGTTAAACTGCTCAGAGTGTAATGAAGCTAAAGCCAAAAATTAGGTGAGAGTCGGTGGCCGATTAGATAGATGGACAGATAAATGGATGGAAGAAAAGAAAGAAGATTGGAGGAAGGGAGGAAGGGGTGGAGGAGAGAGTGAGGAAAGAAGGGACAGAGGTGGAAAGGGAAGAGAAAAAATCTTGAAGAGAAGAGCTAAATATAACCTCAATAAATTAAAATTTTTAAAAGTGCAATTCCTGATTATTTAGGGCACTGACCTCTTTTATTTTAGATTTTCAAATTAAAAAATGACAATGGCCAACATAACAATAGCGATCCAGTGTGAATGAATCAAAAGTATGCTTATTTTTGTCAGAGTGGCAAAATATATATATTTTAGTGTGCCACAGAGTTTTAGTTATTAGTTTGTGTGCCATGAGATGAAAAAGGTTGAAAGTCACTGCTTTCACCTTTACCACTTTCTTCCAAGTATGATATGGATATGAGAGGTCCAAGGACATGGTACAAATACAGCAAGTTGCCTTAAATGAATTAGCTTTAAATTTTTATTATGAAAAGTTTCAAATGTAAACAAAAATAGAGAAAATACTATTCATCTCTACCCTTAATTATTTACCCTCAGCCTTCACTGTATTATTATGAAGCAGATCTTAGGTGTTATTTAAATGAGTTGAACCTTCATGTCTTAAAGAATTATAAACCAGTGGGGAAAAAAACACTATCAATTATTTGAGAAATAGTGAAGAGACCATTGGAAACAATAAAAGATAGGGAAAGACTGTACACATTTTTAATTAAAGAGGGAGAATATAGATTCTTGGGAGTCTATGGGATGAATTTGATGTAGGTTTTCTGATAAAGTGGATTTTTTTTTTCATATTATGAACAAAAGATAATGGTAACCCTAGACATTTCAACATTCTAAGAATAAGAATTGCTCTATTGGCTTTACTTTCTTATTCATTTATTCAAGTTTCCATCTTTTTTGATAGAGAAGTTAAGTGAGCTCATTTCCCTTTTTAATAAGGCTACTAGATTGTTATCTCAGGAAAATAAGATAGGATAAAAATGAACCTTAATCTCAGCAATATACTAACAAAGTCTCTAGATTATGCATGTGTTGGAGAAACATGGGCTGGATCACCATACAATTAGGTGGATTGATAGGTAGTGGTGTGACCGTGTCCACAGGATAAGTAATGGGGCAATCAACTCAGAGGACAGCCTCTAGTAGTATACTGGGAGACTCTGCGGCCCTATTCAGGTGCTTGGTTTTAAGCAATAACTTGGACACAGAAGACATGCAACTACCCCCAGATATGCTATCAATTTGTAGACCTTCAAGGAGACCACACACATAAAACTGAATCAAGTTCATGGTTTATTGGAGGCAGAAACAAAGAAATTTCTTTTAAACAGGGTGTATAAACAGAGCAAGAGCCTGCACACCATGTTTCAGGTCAGATTTTTGTCTCATTTTGTTTAGTCTTTTTTGGTCCCCAAACCCATTATGGATCTCGTACTTGCCACTCACATTGTCTGTGCAAGATCGTGTGCTGCTATATCTGAAAAGCTAAATTTCATTGACCACTACATCCCTTTTAATATTGAGGGCTTACATCCTCAATCAGGAAGAAGCTTACACAAATAGGAAACACTGACAGACCTCCAGACCTCTTCCTAATTCTTAAGTAAGACAAAGGGTCCGTGAAGTCCACAGTGTGACTTCCCTTTTTACTGCTCCTAGAGAGTTCTGCCTTTGCCAAATTACCACTAGGATCTCTATGAGAGAAAGGTGCAGAGGAGCCAGGGTTTCTGTTCTCAGAGGCTAAAATCTTGTTGGAACTAAGAAATTTAATTGTGTGCTATGTCATAATCCTTTTATACCTGGGGCTTCAATCATTATTCTTGAAGAACTTACACAAATAGTCTATGTCCCTAATATCTTCTAAGGGATTATTTACAAATATTGAGACACTCCTGATTGTTGAACCAAACTCAGCATCAATAAAACTACGTCCTCATCCAGATAAGAAGGCCGAGTTAGCATTCAGGTATTTCTGACAGTTGTTGTCTGGTTGTCCGGCATCCTTGAGTATTGATTTCCAACATAAACCTCTTAGATTTACAGAGGACCTAAAACTGGGAAGCCCCTTTAAAATGCCAGTGACAAAATCAAAGTTTTTTTAAAAATCAGCAAGGTTAGAAGCATGAGCTAAAAATTAAAAGAAACTAACGAGATAAGTATGAAATCCTACCTTTAGCCCCCAATAAACATTAAAATAGAAAATAGAAAAAATCTGACTTAATAAAGTACATATGAATTTTAAAACTAGCTTCTTAATGAACTAAAAGCTTAATAAGAGCCCAAAGAATGGAATTGCATTAGTAAGCATCCTTATGAAAGGTGAAAGTAATTGCTTCCTGTATATTCTATACAAGTGGGACAATGTCTGTGGCAATTGGGTTAATTTTGTATATCTCATTTCAAGGAGATATTAGCCAGTCACAGAACAGGATGACTAGAACAGTTAGGGTCTCAAATCCTTGCCTGATAATAAGGAAAATAATAATAGCCACGTCCATATATTGAAGCCCTATTGTGTGCCACGCTCAGTGGTAGACGCTGTACTTGAAATGGCTGTGCAGTTGAACCTCTTTGACCTAAAGACTTGAGGTGATGCTACATCCCAGCTAAGCTCTAAACTCATGAAAACAGGGACTTTGGCTGGTAATGAAGATGCTAATAGTGGTGATAGCAGCTTTCCAAAGTTTGGAAATAAATTATCAAGTGCCAGGGAGAAAAAAATTATGTGTCTCCAGAAGGGAAACTAAGTCAAATAGATCGAAGTTACAGAGAGGCAAGTTAAAGCTCATATGTAAAAAAGAAATTTCTATCACTTGTTCTTGCTCAGAGATGGCACAGGAAGCCTTTTAAGGAGGCCCATCCTCTTGCCATTAAGTGCTTACTATGTACCAGCTACTGAGGTTACTATCTGATAGAATTGATGTTATCCCCATTTTACACATGAGGAAATCAGACACCAGAAAAAACTTATCAAAGTTTAGACAAGCCCATTTATTTTTCACTATGTTATAATCATCTCTATCATTGCAAATAATCCTACGTGGCCATTGGCTAAAAAGTCACCCTCTTGAGAACATGTTTGAGAGAATTTCTCTATTGGGTGAAGATAAGTCCTTACCTCATTGACCCTTCAAGTACTCAGTGTCATTGAACCTGTTTGTCAAGTAATGAACTTTTGTAAGAATTAATGTTAAGTAATGGAGGAGTATTGATAGTATTTTTAAATGAATCCAAAGAGATCAATTTGACTTGAAGGAATGCTGAGTGCTCTCAGTGAGGGACACTTGCCAATTTATCCTGAGTTTCATTAGGAAAGCACTTAATATAATTATTTTTAGGCCAGTTCATTTCCTTGCTACCCTAACTTTTATATTCTAAAGCATTTATGTAGCACTTTTACTGGTTAAGAAAAAGTTCAATACATGTCAATATCTGTTATGAACCATAAACATGGGCTTTGAGAAGGCCAAAAATTTAGAATCAAAGAACTGATATCTGTTGAAAGTCTAAAAATTAACCCATTCAGAGGAAACTCAGGATATGTAAGAAGCAGCCCACCTGCAGGGAAGAGGTTCTGGGGCAAAGGAGTGGGAACTATTGTCGGGTAGATAGAATGTAAGGAGCCCGCAGAGGAGCTTGAATTCAGACTTGGTACTGTGAACATCATAAACTATGCTGAATTCCTGAGTGGAATAGGGGAAGTAGCTCAAAAATATAGAGAGCATGTTCCTCCTTGTTAGGAAGGAGCTGGAAGCCACAGTGTAAGAGTAGTGGTTGTTTTTAGAAAGGAGTCTTCTCTGAGGTTGACAGGAAAGATTGCAGGTGAGACACTAGTAATAATAATGAATACCTACATCACACTTACTGTGTGCCAGGAAGTGTTCTCAGGGCTTTGGGTGTAGTCATTCATTGATCCTTAGAACTCCTGTGAAGTAAGGAGTGACAGTGTCATCATTCCTATCTTCCAGATGAGAAAACTAGGATTTCTAAAAGCAATTGGCCTCTGGTCAGGCAGAAAAAGTGCCCAGCATTCACCTTATGCTCACCTCACAGCCTTGTTCTAATGACCAATGACTGAAGTGGCAGACACCAGAAGGCTGAGGTCGTGTCGCTTGGCCCATGAGCATGGTTGACAACCTGATCTTCAGTGTTGATTGCATGTGCTTTCTTCCCTTAGAACCTCAGGGATACGGGACAGACCCTTTCAAGTCTTTCTTAAAGTTATATTGATATTCTAATAAAAACAAAATTAAGTGTATAGGTTATATTTATAGTTGTTTTATTTATAAATGTTATCAATTCCTTTCTACACACATGGCATCCCATATGTGTACATTTTCCCCTGCAGGGGCTCAAGATCTGGATCGCATCCGACTCTCCACCTACAGAACAGCATGCAAGCTTAGGTTTGTTCAGAAGAAGTGCAACTGTAAGTATGCCAGTTGTTTGGACTAATTACCTTCATGTATCCTATAAGTTTACATTTGTTACTTCATTTATTAGAACTAGGTTTTCTTGAAAGAATTGACAAAAATGTGTTTACACAACAATGAAAAGAGTATTATGATATACAAATGATAGCAAGGCTATTCCTAAGTAATTCTGGAGACTTAATTACTCTAACTGCTAAAATACTCCATCCTGCCATTGGAATGATTTAAAACTCGATGGACATTTTCCTTCTTTCCTCTAGCCTTGATATTGTAAATGCAGTGCCATCAAAATTGCTTCCAAGAACTTTATAAAATATCAAATATTGAGTCCTCCTTATATTTATTTTCCCTTACAAGTATAGGAAAATGTTTATAAGCTCCTGGAAAGCAATCAATTTTCTTTCTGAAACTAAAAAATTTACCCTTTGAATTAGAATATTAACTATATTTGCCTGCACCAGACAACAGCAACAGAAGAGACAAAAATACTTAAAGAAACAAAGGAACCTGCTTCAGCTTTTTCCCAAATTTTAAAATGTAACCAAGTTAGATCACTAATCACAGTGAGCAGATTTATATTTCCTGCTGGGTCAGTGTTCCCGTCATATTACCACATTCATTATCTCTTGGAAAAAAATATTACTTTGTTTTACAAATGGGTTACCATAAAAAATTTAAAAACTCTTCTCATTTTCTAATTAGTATTAGATGCATCAAAAAATGAAAACCATAATGTTATTCTGAGTACATACACATTGTTCTTGATTAACTGCCATGAGGATTAGACACGTTGTGAACGTGGAAACAAGCAGTGTTCATATCTCTACCCACCCAGAGTCTCCAGCAGATGTTTCTTGGGGCACCAGCAGGCCACACCCAGCCCCACGCTTCTAGGCACAGAGCTAGTCATGACTCTGGGGGCGGGCAGTGTGCATCTAGTCCTCACATTGCTTACCTGCAGCTGTTCTCTGGCCCCAGAAGAATGCAGCTGATGTTCAGGGCAGGAGAAGAATGGAGAAAAAGCAAAGGTTGGTCAAACATCAAAGACACATTTTGATTCCTTGCAGAAAACTAAACCAGTGCCACCCCCCCCCAAAAAAGCAGTGAGAAAAGCACTCCAGATGTGGGAAGGCATCTGTGGTTGTACTCGTCGTCCTGGTTGTTTCCAGGCCTGGTGTTAACAGACCAGGAAAATGCTCCCACAGAAACAGAGCTTCCCTCCCCCTCAACCTCATGGTCCATATTTAAACAAACAAACAAAAAAAAGAATTCCATGTTTTCAGCAATGAAAAAGTGATGGGATCTCCTATTTTTTTTAAACCTCATTACCAATGACCCTCAAAATAGAAAGGAGAGAAGGAGCAAAGATTCCTGTCTCCTCAAAGCATTGCCGAGCAGAGCACTCCTTCGACTTCTTTCAGTAGAAGTAGGGAGTTTCAAAATTTCAAAATGACATTACAAAATGTTAAGGATGGATAGATAAATAAATAAATAAGGGCGGCGAGGGAAGGGAAGATAAAACACTCCCAGGGATTGGTCAACCATGCACCAACATTACAAAGGGCACACACTGCTGACCCTAACTGGATTCAGCAACTCACAGGCCATATTCCAATTCTCCTGCTCTCTGATAAAGGCCCTTTCTCCTTCTTGAGCATCTCTTTTTTTTTTTCCTCTTCCTGTTCTTTTCTGGCACTCATCCTTACCCAACATCCAGAATCAGGGCATAGACACATTGGCCTTCTTGGACAACAGTAGGAAAAACGGTTACTATCTTGGAAAATAGCAATAGCCTATCCCTGGGTGAAAAGAGAAACTTCGCACCTGTCCAGTTGCCCTCAGTGTACCCATTCATTTACCTCTTAATTCAGTAAACTTATAATGAAAACCTACTCTGTGTTTGGCACTGTGCTAGGTACCAGAGACAGAGCGATGGTGAGTAAGAGGCAATCCCTACCTTAAAGTTGCTCAAAGTCTATGGGGGTGGATGGACTTTCAAACAGACTTATAAAACAGTGTGGAAGTGTAATGACAGGAATATGTACATGGTGTTGTGGGAGTACCAATGAGGCAGTGCCCTGGCCTGGGTGTGGGGGCCGCTGAGAGGACTTTCCTATACAGATAGGTAACTGGGCTGAGTCTTAAAGAATGGGTAGACAGTAAGCAGAGAAGTGTTATTTGCTTTACATTGTATTTTATGAATTTTGTGCTCTTCAGGATGAGAAAAAATACCACATTCTGTACAAACTAGACAAAACTAAGGCTCAAGAAATGCAAGCATATCTTTGAATGCTTTGCTAAAATTACGCTTCTTTTCCAAATTGTTTCCAAATTGATTGGAAGTGCAAAATACAAGTACAGTACTATATGTGTTTGCTGAATTTTCCTTCCTGACAATAAATGTAACAGCTGTGAGGCTGAGGTACTTGCAAAATGCTAACACAATTGAGCTTGGCTTATTTTAATTGAAGTTAGAGCCTTTCTTTTAGGAAGGTAACCAGGAGCACTGGTGTTTATGTGACATAATATTTGTCAATATTAACTACTCCTGTATTAGAAGAAGGTAATTTTTGTTTGCAATAAAACCTATCCCAAAATAAAGTATGGTACCTTATAATGGAGTTTTACTCTACAATAAAAGAAACAAGAAAGAATTCAGATTGTGTATTTGTAACTGTGTTGCTTTATTGGAAACTCTTATGTAGTATTTACTTCATAGAAATTGATAGACCCTCACTGAAAGTGGGTTATTTATTTTAGGTCCAGACATTATTAAGAGATGAAATTTATTTTGTGTATTATCAGAACTAAATTTAAAAACTATGTAATAGAGGAAAACACATAAAAACTGACATTTGTAAAGTCATCACTTAGAAAAAATACTGTCTGGATATAGCATGGAGAGTATAGATTTTTAGGAGATTTTCTTATCTACATTTAAAGATCAGAAGTGTTAGTTAATTCCTCATATTTCCTTTCCCACAGCCCTTGCTTGCTCTGTTTATGGTTTCCCATCTAGAGCATGGGTTCCCATCACTGACATCCATGTCCATTTCCTCTAATGCAATTCATCATGGATGCTGAGAATCACTGATTCCCAGTGTTCTAAACAGACTTCATATATGAGGCCAGAAAACTGTGACCATGGACTAAGTGGGCCCAGCACCTCTCTTTGTATAGACTGAACCAAGAATAGTTTTTACAGATGAAGATTTCTAACCTATCTGAAAATAGGTAAAGGGACTAATTTGTAATCCCAATTAAGCAAAATGTTTTTCTCTCTCAAAAAGAATCCAGTCTGTTTATTGATAGTCCAGCATTTTAAAAATTGTACTCATTTATTATATTTTTAATTTTATCATCAGAATATTGTAGAAATTTATTTCCTCTTGTTATATACAGGGTGATGCAAAAGTAGATTACTAGTTGTGAGGACATAAAACACAGTTTGTTCTTGTATTATTATTTATTATTGTATTATTTTCCATACAGACAGCTGTAAACCTACTTTTACGCCACTCTGTATGTGCCAACAGAATATTAATCCATTGCATGGTGATGCCCCTATGGCCACAAAAATACATTTACCAACCTCTGCAATAGAAGAAGAGTTATAAGAAGCCTTTTTTTTTTTCCTTAGGGCAAACAAATTCCTTCAACTTTATTCCATAGGATTTGTTTTCCAAATCAGCTTCTTTCCCTCACCATTCATCTTTGTACCTTGTCATACTCTCCCTCTCCTTGCTGTGACAAGCACATTACCTACTAAAATAATAGAACAAATCTCTCCACAAATTAGGGAACAAGTTGGCTATTTTATTTTCTAGGACAAATGGTACAGAATAAATACAGATATATTCCTAATTCTCCTTTCTAATCAATAGCCTTCTCTTTAGCTTTCAGATTTCCTGGTAACTTTCCACAAAAATAAATATTCTATATACTGTTTATAAGCATGTGTGCGAATGTTAACATTTTGGCCTTTATCTTAAATAACTTTTCTGTCGTAACATTACTTTCTCAGTCAGCACTGACATGGTTAATGATCCAGATACACTGTAATGTCAGCAGTTATTTTTTCAGAAATTACTTTGAAGTCAATGGAACGCAGCCTTAGGTTCATGAACAACAAAAAGAAATAAGAGAAATGAATCAAAAATCTACTTCTTCCTGCTTAACAGTGGAACAAAAGCAAGGAGGCAAAAGGGACACTGTCCCCCCGCCTACAACTGACATTGCACCATCTTGTAGTTCTTCTAGCCATAATCTGAATTTTCTTTCTATCACTCATAATAATTACAATTTAATTAAAAATGTGTTTAATAGGAAATGCAAAGAGATATATATTTGTATCTGAACTTTTAGAGTGTCTCAAAATATCTTTCCTCTCGAAATTGAAGCATTTTTAAAAAGTATCCCTCATCCAGATATAATTGAAGGTTAATACACATGCTTTGTCTTTAATAGCTCTAAACTTTCAGGATCTCTTAGAAATAACAACAACAAAAAAATGCAGATACCTGTTTATAAAGGTTTCTGTGTCACTGCAAAATTAACCCAAGTGAGTGCTGTACATGTAGTGAGACCTGAATGAATATTTTTCTATGAATAAACTAATAAGGTCCACTAAATTCATTTTTCACCATGCAGGTGACTAGTCTTATGCTGCAGGAGTAGTCTTTAGGTATTTCTTAGCAATAAATACTAATATCCCATTCATTTATTTTTTCAAACTAGTGTTCCAGCCTATTCCTTCTCTCTGCCTCATTTTTAAGTATGTGGGTTTTTGGCTGCCCGTGTCAGTTTTCTATCACTACATAACAAGTTACTACACACTTAGCAGCTTAAAACAGCACCCATTTATTATCTCAGTCTCTGTAGGTCAGCGATCCAATACAGCATGACTCGATTCTCAGCTCAGGGTTTCACGGGGCTGAAATCAGAGTGCTGGCTGGGTCTGCGGTTCTCATCTGGTGCTCCGGGTCCTCTTTCAGGCGGACAGGCTATTGGCAGAATTCATTGTCTTGTGGGTGAAGGACTGAGGCTCCCATTCCTTGCTGACAGTCAGGGTACTGCTCTCATTTCTAGAAGCCACACACATTCCTTACCGCAGGACTCCACAGCCTGTTCAGAGCATGGATGTTCTCTGCTTCTCCCAGGTCTGCTGGAGTGTGTTTCTCTGACTTTCTCCTTTGGGACCAGCCAGAGAAAACGCTACTTGTCAAGGATTCATGTGATTAGATTAGCCCCACCCAAGTACTCTCCCTGCCTTAAGGTCAACTGATTCAGGACCATAAGTATATCTGCAAAATCCCTTCACAGCACTACATGGATTAGTGCTTGATTTAATAACTGAGAGAAGGTGAACACTGTGGGCCAGGAATCTGGGGGGCAGGGGCGGGAGGCATCTTAGGGTTCCGCCTGCGGCACTGCTCAAGACCATAGACTTTTCTATTTTCCAGACAATAACATATAGAACATTGGATGAAAAAATTGAAGTTTAAAGTAAAAATCTCAGGTAGAGGAATAGGTCCCCCAAAAGAGAAGTATTTAAAAGAGAAAGATAGAAGGGCTCTCTCCAGTCCAGGAGTCATATGGAAGAACAGGAATGTTTAGTTAGAGAAATAAAGTAGCAGACAAAACCCTTGGAGCATAATTATTTTTGTTTGTATTGCTCCAAATGGTTTTGACACTCACTTTCATTCCTGGTGCTAAATTATTCTAGGCACGTATTTGGAATAAGAAAAGCTGATTGGTAGAACACAACCTTCCCAGAAAAGCCCTGCGGGGGAGTCGGTGGTGGCAACAGCAGAAGCCCATTGGTTTTCCACTGTGTGATACAGCAGTAGAAACCTGTTCCCCTCTGGGCACCCTGGACCTGGGAGACATTGTTTCCCTTTAATCAGAGCAAACTTCTGCTCTTCCTCTTACTTGCTTCTATTTTTAAGATCTTAAACATTCAGAGCTTTGTTTTCGTCTTAGTACATTTATTTTTAGAGAGTTCCAGAAGCTTTATCTGATCAAACTGCTGTCATTGTCCCACTTGTGAACTAAGCGAACACCTTGAGTCTTTGTTTCCAGGCATTGGGACGTAAGACCCATCAGCTTCCTTCCCTGTCTCCTGCTTCCGCATTATACCAGGAAGCTATGCCAACTATGCACTTTTACTCACACAGTTTAGGAAAGTGCATTGTCGTTAAACTCCCCAGTCAGTTGGAAAAGAGTGGTACATGCAGAGAAATGCCTCTCAAGCGTCTTCAGCCCCATCTGACAGGTGTCAAAGCAAGATTCAATGACCTTGTCTGAGTGACCTGCCAAACTGTGTTCTTGGGCGCCTGCTGATTGGCCCAGAGCCCATCATCAGAACAAGAAAAGGATCCCCAGAGGGTGCTGTCCCACAGCCTGGCTCCCAGGATCTCTGGGCTCTGAGGAACACGGAGAGAAAATAGATGGTCTGGAGGACAGGGATGGGTGAATGGCCCCTCCCACACAACCACACCTGTGATACTGCAGGAAGGTCACCCCTGATGTCTCCTTGATTTACTCCTCATGGAGGTTTTGTTGACATTTGTCATTATTATCGGTCACTCATTTATTTATCATTCAATGAATATGGACTGAGATTTACTGCATGCCCAATATTATGCTAGACTATGGGGAAAAAAAGTGTTGTAATATTCCTTAGTGTACAAATTTAGTATTAGAAAAACCTCAAGTTTAGAATCTAATGAATATGTTCTATTTATTATAAAGCTTCTGGTTTTGTGATATCAAGTTGTAGATATGCCCTAAAACTTGACTATATGAACTTATATCTAGCATTTTAATTCCCTTAGCAAACTTTCATTTTCTAAAGAAAAAAATTATAAGTATAATATTTAAAAGAAATCAAATACATACATATATAAATAAATTATCTCTAACTATTTATAATCATTCATAGAATGGGGCTAGGACTTCTGCTTTACATCTGAAAAGTTCTGTTTGTTCAGGTAAAGAGAGCAATAGTAAGTGGCTCCCCTTGGATAAATACCAGATAAAATCATGTAATTTAGAACTTAACTTCCAACTTTCAGATATTAGCCAAAAGCCATGGTAAACAGAGTCACTGTCCTACAATGTCTGTCAAGCCTTGTCATCAAAAGACAAGCTTGTGGACCACTGAGCCTGCTACAAAGCTAGTAATGACACCAGCCTTAGGTAACTTAGTTTCTCAGAAAAATAATGAATGTCAAGGTAAGCACAAGAATGATGCACTTTATTTGTCCATGTTGACACTGCAGAATAAGGCACTGATATTGTATTGTGAAGAAGGGTAAGCTGAGGAAAAACTATTTGACCAAACAGATTAAGAATGTACTCTGAACATGGCTTTAATCATTATTTTCTTCTCATTTATTGTCTGGGAGTTTTCAATCAGTGATAGACAAGGGCTTGATTAGAATCAGTGCTTCAGCCTGTGTTTCCCCAGAAAGTTGACTCCGTGGCAAGGCTTGTCTGGAAGCTGTTTATTTAGATAGTGAATCCAGAGCAGAACCGGAACAAGAAAAGAAAATCAATAGATAATGCAGGAACTGCTAAGGAACCTTATGAAAATGCACCCCAGAACTGTGTACCCAGGAGACAGAAGGAGGAGGTACTGATCAGTTGCTCTGCCCTGCTTTGGTCAAGGGTGGCCTACGCTTGCACTTATGGGTCACAAATGTAAGAGTATTAGGTAGGTTCCAGGTGTTCATGCTGGGGCATCAGAGATATGCAGCCAGAGACTGAGGCCAATTGCTGCCTGGTTGTAGCTGCACAGAGCTCGTCAAAGTCTATGTCATGATGGTCACTTCTACAGGGGCTGGAGAAAGAGGTGGAGCCCAGATTTTGAAAAGGTACAAATAGGGACCTGTAACATTACCTACTGTGTATCTTGGCTTTCTGTATTGGAGATTTCCTCGTCAGTATTTTCTATTAACTTTTAAAGATTTTGTTTTCCTACAAAAGATACACTTCCCATATTCTTGACCTCATTAACCTGTACTGCAGATTAACCATCCAGTGATCTGTTCATCTCAAATGCTAACCCACCTCCTGAACAGTTTTCCATGCACTAGGAGACTGGGCCATAGCTATTTTCTGAGTGAATGAGTAAAATGCATTTTCTATTTTCCATCATATTATTTACTCTCATTGCACAAAGCTGATTAATTAGATATTTAAACAAAACAGGGTGAGTACAGAAAAAAATAACACTTACAAGCTGAGTATTGCTTACCATCTCTTCGATGTCCCTGTGTGCTCTGTCAGTGTTTATGTTAACCAGATGGGCACAAGATGTGAGGCCACCGAGATCAACAGTCACAAAGGAAAAGTAGAAGACAGTCCTCATGGTTGCTAGCCCTGTGAATGCTCTTTCTCTTGAAATGTGCATCTGGTATCTAGGATTGTGGCCATCTGCTCAAGTCATGGTAGGCAAAGAATAATAAAGGTACTGTGGGAAACCATGCTCAATGCTTCCCATTGAGCTGCCTTAGAATATGAAGCAAAGGGAAAGATTCTAGGGATTACATGTAGTGTGTGGCAAACAGTGGGCACCCTGTTCCATTCTCCAAGCATAATTAAGTACCCAGTTTGAACAAGGCATTATGCAAATAGCCATGAGGAATAGAAAGATGAACAAGACATAGTCCATGTCTCCAAGTTGCTCATAATTTAGTGATGTGGTTCTTAAGCTTCTCTCACCATGTATCTTTGAAAGAATCTGATGGAATCCACTGAAAATACACATGATCCTTAACATAAAATTTAGCTCATCATTTCAAAGACCCTCCTCTCCCCTAAAGTCTAATCAAGGGTTTATCTAAAAAATGGAGGGGACAACTTACTGATTAATAACTGTGGGAAATGCAGAGTGTCACAAATGGTCTAATAGACATGTGAAGGTATCTGGTAGCAACAAAAGGGGGAAAGTAATTCCACCAGAGAGCATCAGAGTGGGCTTCCTTGGGAGCATGTGTGTGTGTGTGCGATATTTTGAAGATAGTTTTTTGAAGGGTGTATCTGTTGAAGGGAGTGGGCTGAGTAAAGGCACATACAAAACAGCCAGGGGAATTCTGGAATTGTACACAGTCCAGTGTGGCTGGAGCACAGGACTCGAGAAGCTGGAGATTAGGATACAAGGCTAAAGATCAGGACACTCAAGTCCAAACATTGGTTTGCATGTTTAGAAGCTTGGGTTTTACTCAATAGGCAATGGAGAATAGTATGACCAGAGCTAAGCCTTAAAATATTTCTTAGGATAGAGGGAAAAGGGCAGAAAATGGAGATAAGTGATAAGGCTTAGAGTAAAAACTCTCAGTAAAAGTCAGTAAAAGCCCAGACTAGTGGCTAGAGTGTAGAAAGTGGTAAGAGCATGTTGAAGAAACCTATAGCATTATCCAGTGAAGTCTAAAATTACTACCCAGAGGAGCGATAAGATATTAGATTCCCTTGCTTCTAAAGTTATTAAGTATATTCTGAACAAAGTTAAACACTGGCAGTGAGAAATTAGTTATTGTTCAGATTATTATTTTCATTCACTTTCTCATTATTTTTACAGTCCTTGGTATAATACTTTGAAAAATAATAAACTTAACAAATGCTTGTTCAGTTAAATTTTGTTAAATTTAATTTATAGTATGACAGCTCTTTGAGCCAATGATTATACCTCATTCTGCATAATGATGCTACTCTACAAACATAATTTAAGCAACACTGAATAATTTTCCCTAATAGACAGTGGATGTTACTACCAGAGCCTTTGAGGACTAGCATGAGACTCAATTTGATTTTACACAAAAAATATGTTATAGACCTTTTCCTGAAGCTCAATTATTACATCATCTACATTAAACGGGAAATTAAAGTGAAATTAATATGTTATCCTTTTAAGATATGGTGCATCTCTCCTAGGATTCTTAGCAAAGAGAATTGTCTTGGTGATAAAGGCATACTTTGGGAGCAAGGAAGATGGGGAATTTGGAAGCATAAGGTAATTTGGTAAGCTACTCAGATGTTTAGATTCATATCTTAAGAAGATATGGCTCACTAGTGTAAATCAAATAGGAAAATTGTGCTTTTATTAACATTTCCTTTCCAAACTCGATGTTGGTTAATGGAGGTGGTGGCAATACCATCAACATAATCCCATCAAAATACATGGGTGGACTCTGGCAAAACATACCATGGAACTGCGTTCTTCCCCTCCCCTCCCAAGCTTTTTAAACATTCTTTTGTCATGATAATAGGCCTGATGGTGTGCATAAGAAATACTTCATTTGAGAATATCTTAACAACTAGCTCATTTGCACATGGATTTCTTGACCACAATGTTTGTGAGAGTCTCACAACACCTCTTAAATAAGTTCCTCTGTGTCAAATGAGCATCCATTTCCTGTCCTTCCTATCCCTTGTCTAACTCCATTTTTGAAGTCATACTCCATAGCAGTGGTCCTCAGACATCATTGTCTTTCAAAGTTACCTAAGGAGGTGCTTAACCTAGGGATGCCCCAGTCCCACCCCAGACCTTTGGAATCAGACCCACTCACTGCTCTAAAGATCACCTCTGGTTTCCACCGCTGGACTGGTTGGCTGTAGATGGGGGGAAGAATTAGCTGATATGGTGATTTGAAAATGAACCTAAGCATTCAGATTTACAGATTGCATATTCTCAATCTTTCTATTTGCTTACTAAAAATTAGAGAAGTGTAAAATAATGGGCAACAGAAAAGTTTACTTAGTTACAGACCCTGCTTTCCAGGAAGCCCCACACGAACTCCTCTGGCCTGGTCAAGTCAATACAAGATCTAATTGTACCATCCTCATTGTTACTCTCTGCTACGGGTGGCTTGGTTTTCTTCTTCTTGGAGTAGTCTCCCCTTGTCCTCAACATGCATTCACACCCTGCTGTGATTCAGGAAACAACTTGAGCCCCACCTCCTCCTCCAAAGTTTCCAGCCCACAATCACACCCCTGTATTTGGAGCTCCAGTAGCTTTTTTATTTAAATCTGCACCATGAATGTGGGCTTTTTATAATGTAGTATCTTATCTTGATCTTCAGTTAAGCCATCTGAGTGTCTCTCTGGTTTTGTTAAATGACCTGTATGTCAAGAATAATGTATTATAGAACCTTTAAAATTAGTGGTTGAATTTAGTTTCTTTTGAAAATGTTTTGTGATCTCCTATCTTGCTTCCTTTCCCAACTCTGTATGTAGAAGCATATGGCAGTCTTCCTCCATATGTTAATGCCTATATGTGCAACAGAAGTGTGATAGTTAGCGATACGTTGAAATACCCTTTCTTCTCATGAGCCGAGGCTCTCTGAATTTCAAGATAAGTATTTAATCTGAAAATGAACTAAAATACTCACCACTAAGATGAAATCTTTCATGGATTTATAATATATGACATTCATTAAGAGGAAAACAAACCTGAAATTATAGAAGAAAGATTGTGTCTTTATAACTGACAAAATGAAACAAAGAATTGAAAGAATTTGAGGAGAGAAAGTTTTGTAATTTTATTTGAATGTGACAGTAAATTTTAATTCCTGTTTTGTCTCAAAAATAAGAGCACCTAAAATATATATAGTGCTTTACAGCTTAATGTTTTCCTTGTAAATTTTTATTGTTCCTCAGAACACCTGTGAGATTAAAAAGGTGAATATTATTATTCCCATTATACAAATAAAGAAGCACTTGAATTTAAGTCTATTATCACTAAGCCCATTTTTTCTCTGTAAGAGAAAATAGATTATTATTGTAGCATGCTCAATGCACTCGTTTGCTAAATATCTCTATTCCCCACCACCTGTAAGTTCTGTGTAGTCAGAGATGGCCTGTCTTGTCCATGCTAATTCCAGAACCCAGCACAGTGCTGCCACATGAAAAGGGCTAAATAAATGCTTGTTTTATGAATGAAGTGTTTCATTTCTGGAGTAGAGGGCTAAGAAAGAAAGCTAGTTAGCAGCTTAAGGTAGCGAGTCTGAAGAGAAACCTGGAGTCATTCTGACACTCACAAGGGGATAGGTTTCTCTCCTACAGCCTCACACCCCACCCTGTGGCTGCCTGGCCCACGTGGGAAGCTCCTTAAAAGCATTTTTACTTAAAGTCTGTTTGGTGCTTAGAATACTGAATGAAAGTTCCATTTGAGAGCTGTCATCGGAAAAAAACAATGCTTATACGTGTGTCCATCTTTTACTTGCAAGGACATCAGAACTTTATGGGATAACTGAAAGAATGAATCATCATAATTAACTTTTCTACAAGCCTATAAACATATTTTAAGAATATGCTATGTGAACAAGCACCACTGGGCACTTCAAATCCACAACATAAACCAGTCAGAAAGACTACCTGAACTTGGTCCTTGTATTCTGAAGAGTGTGGTTACCAAGGACATTTCATCCAGAAATCACTCTGAAAGTCAGGGTACTTAGGACTAGGGAGGAGAAAATTGGATGGGTTTTCAGGAGACATGACCTATCTCCTTTACTATAGGATTTGATGAGTAAGTCAACTCAGAATTTACCTGAGTGTCTCAGAAATGGAAAAACAAGACATAGCGAAGACTCAGACACTGGTCAGCATCACTTTTTTTTTTTTAGCATGAGTAGCGAAGGTGGGTGTGGCTTGAGAGGCTAATACATGAATGCACACACACACCACACAGTGTACACACTGGAGGATATATCTGTATTCCCAAAGGCATATGTAGTCCCTGTGGCATATCAATAAATCGTCTTCGCTTCCCAGCCTAACTACAATTTCCTTTTTGCATAATTAAGAAAGCACATTATAATGCAATGTATGAGTTTCTTATAAATAAAAATCTCAAGCCCCTCTAAAACAATGTATATGTACATAATTATATAAACCGTTCGTAAACTGTAGACATTAATTTATAATACCAGCTTCCTGAAACACACCTCACAACCTAATAAGACATAGCAGGCTGTCTTGATGTGAGAGGAATAAAAACTACCGATTTTGAGCACTGCTTTTCATACTTGTGTTAACATAAATGGAAAGTGTTGTTAAAATGCAGATTCTGATCTCTAGGTCTGAGTGGGGGGTCTGAGAGTCTGCATGTCTTGCAGACCTAGTGCCTTGCATTCCAACTATGAGCGAGACCAACCACAGCGGCATCACCAGGGAGCTGTTTCCCAACCTTGGAGGTGATTCCAATGTGCTGCCGTGGTTTAAAACCACTCCTCCAAAATGATGGAAGTGAAATCACTGTAAGATGATTGTTTCTCGACCTTCCTTAGCTGCAGTCCATCTGATAGCCTTCTAAAGGTTTATAAACATGTGGTTGTCAGAATCACCTGCAGGGCTTTGTCAAAACCCTTGCCCACCCTCCTAAATTTTGGATTCAGTGAGTGGTAGAGTCTGGGCTTGGGAATTTTGAAAGGATCTCTAAGTGCTTTAGGAAAAGGACATTTTGCTTAGATTCACTGACCTGGACCCAATCTCTATCATGTGATTCATGGAAGGCTGGCCCTGTACAAATTCATGAGACAGACTAAATCCTGAAGTTGTCTTTTGATACTCATATACTTTCTATACTGCCTCTTTCCTAGTTTACCCTATTTATAGGATTCTACTACTTCTAATAAAGGTTATGACATCAACCATTTCTATTAGTTATAAATGTGTTTGGCATTTTTGCACTTTCCCCAGGGACGCTTGGCTTTAAGTAATCTCTTACTATGAACTAAGGGTCCATCTCCTACTATGATAGTGTAACACACCAGCAGCATTGCTTGAGATTCGCAAACTCTTATCTACCTATGTGGAATCCCTCCCCTCCCCCACCACAGCCCCTTTCAATAGGAGATTTCTTGGATAGAAGCAAAACTATTGAAGCTTTTTATATTTCCATTTATTTATGAAGACAAGCTACTATGAGGTATTAATGATTAATATATACAATTAACACTAATATCATTTTTAAGATTCTGTGATGTACTAAATTCTACTTTTAAGAACACCTTTTGTTTATTCTTGATATGGTTAATGTTAACTAAGAAATTTCACTCTGCAAACTATTGCCTTTTTTAGTATATTAATGCAAAGTGTATACAGTTATATGGATGAGGAAAATCCATTTCCTAGTGCCTGTACCTAATAGCAGGTGCTTTAGGATGGACACTTACAGCTTAAGAACTATTTAGTAAAATGTGCGTAGTGCCATCTAGTGGTATATCATCATTGTTGCAAACCTAGGTGCCTTTTTCTAAAATGATTTTTGATGACTCAACAGTAACACATTTATACAACTGTCATACTTTAAAACAGACCTCTTAATGTCTTCCTAATGACTCTCAACTTAGTACACTTCTTAGTGTTCTTATTTACACAGCAAAAGAATTATAATACTTATCTTTCTCAAATATAATTAGTAGACATTGAATTATGCTTATTATGCACTAATACTATGTGAAGTCCCTGGCTGGTTTGGCTCAGTGGATTGAGCGTCGGCCTGCGAGCTAAGTGTCGCTGGTTCGATCTTCCAGTCAGGGCACATCAGAGAAGGAAAACTCTGACTCCAAAAAACCTCCGCTGCCTTGCGGCATACCTCTTCAGGGGAAAGGCTAAGGGAGTAAACCCCGACAGAAAATCCGGAGCCGGAGTCCCTAAGGCGGTTTGACGTTGTAGTCAACACCGGCAACTCCTGCGGCGCACCTGAAGCCAAGCTGTATTGACTCCGTCTTTCCCTTGGACCCTTCAGCTGCGAAGAGAGGGGGGGTCTGCTGCATGGGCAACAGCAGACCCTCCATATCACCCTGCCCAGGCTCTGTAGCTTCAGCTTCACTGGAGAGGACACTCCAGCGTCATCGCAAGATGTCGATTCAACACGGGAGGAGACAGATACCGTGTCACTCCCGAGTCGGACTGCACAGCCATTCTCGGCGGTGCAGATAGACTCTTAAGAAGCTACACCATCGTCTCTCGAGACGGACGGCTGCTGATACCGATACCGATACCGATACCGATACTATGTGAAGTACTTTACATTGATTACATCATTTGATCCCCAAAACTACCATGTAAGGGAGGAATTACTATTGTCCCCATTTTACAGATGAGGAAACTGAAATTTACAAGAGGAAGCTAAGTGACTTGCCCAAGGTCAGAGCTAGTGGGGAAAACCAATCGAAACCCAACTAACTGCCTGGGAGTCTACAGTATCCTGCACTGTGATCTGCACCTCGCAAGTAGTTACCAATTATATACAGTTTCCAAGAAACTATTGTGAAAGAGGGCCCTCCTCACCAGGTCTCTATCAAATACTACAGTAAGACCAATTCAAACTCCACTAACTTGGAATTTATGACAACTAACCTGAATAAGTATCTGCTTTTGTGGCTGGGATGTGGTTGGTGCTTCGTTTATAGAATTCATATAAAATATGCTCAAAATTATATGTTAATTCATTTATTCAATTTAGAGGACCGGGCTAAATTTTAGGTTTGGATTCACAAATCTTGTAAATTAATGATAGCATAGGACGGCTGTAGATCAGAAGGTGTTTAACTGTTTTGACACTAATAGCTATTGTTTGTTGAGCACCTACTATGTGCCAAGCCCTGTGGTCAATACTTGTACATTTTCCTCAGGATGGTATTAGTTTCCTCATTTCTAAAATGGAATAATAAATGTATAAGATACAATAACTTGTTCAGGGTTTTACAGTTATTAATGAAGCCAGGAGTAAAGCCTCAATGGTTGTGATTACAAAGCCTGTATCCTTTCTAGTTTGCCACTCCTGGAAAATAAATACATAAAGGGGTATAATGTGCATGATTACAGTTTCTCTGGGCACTGCCACTCCCCATGCAAAACACCACCAGCTCTTACTTGGACTAGAGCAGCGAGCTGCAGCCACATCCACATGTCTGCCTGGCCAGCTCCATTTCTTTCTTCCCTTACAGTCAGAAACGACACTTTTAAGCTGCATTTATGACCATGTTACTCTCCTATTTAAAAACCTGTTTCTTCACACTCTCCACAAAGATTCAAATCCTTATCATGGCCACAGTGTTCCCGCAGCCTTATCTTGTACTTCTGGGCTCTTCACCACCATAACATAATCCAGTTTTGTACCTAGCACCCTGTATATGACAGAAACTCATAATTTCTGGTTATCTGTTTGTGTGACTGTGAGTCCTGTCTGTGTCTCCTTCAGACTGTTAGCTCCCTGAGGCAGGAGCCACATATGCATTATCTCCCTTTGAGTCCCCAGGCCTTACCACGATGCCTTGAACCTGATTATGAAACCTAGTTTTACTTGTCATTTATAACTATTTAGTATCACAGCCATAATTAATATTTCATTTTTCCTCACATTGAGACCTTAAATGTGTGGAAACAAATATAGAATGTACTTATTTTTAGTGACTTTCATATGATCCCTAGATACTTTATCTGTCCATATTGTTATTTCCTATGCTACATTCCCTATTCCAAGCATTTTACAGGCCTCCCCCCATTTAATCTTCATTGTAATCAGTTGATGCTATTACCAGCCCCACTTTTCTAAGATGAAGACTCAGAGAAGACAGGTGACATGACAGATGATATACCTAGGACTCAGACCAAGGCTTTTGTGATTCTTCATGACTATACTATATTGCCTCTATAGCAATCAAGTGCATTTTCACTATTGAGTCACTTTCTTGTCATGTGCTTACTTAGCCAACCGGTATTTACTAAGCTCTTGTGATGTGTGAGGCTGGGGGTAAAAACAGTATCATGACAGAGGCTCTTCCTGTGGCACATAATGCAGAGGGGAGGCAGAGAACTTGGTCTTCAGAGAGTCCACTAAGTATGGGGAAGAACGGGGTCCTAAGGTGGCATGTAGGAGGGGTATGAAATATAGAAGTGGAATATCCAGAGAGACATCCTTGAAGAAGGGTTGACATTAAGACATGATGGGTGTGATGTAGACGAGAGGTGGAGCCAGATCAAAAATAACTTTGCAAGCCATGTTGAAGAGTTGAATGTCAGCTTAATGGGAAATTATTAAAGGACTTTAAGCAGTATACAAGTGACATGTCAGACATGCAGTTCAGAAATATCACCCTAGCTACAGTACTTAGAAAGAATTGCAGTGGAGAAAGAATGAAGAAGAAAGAACTGACTTAGTCAACCAGTATAAGATAATGCTGATAACACTAGGTGGTGGGAATAAGGGTCCATGGAAATGGAGGAATTGAAGTGATATTTTGGAGGTGAAGTCCATAGGACTCAGTCATTGATAACATGTGCGATATGAGGATCCAGGGATGAAATCCAGATTCTAGCTGGGGCAGGAGGAGAATGGGGGGCGGGGGATGAGGCCATTCATCAAGGGAGGGAACTCCAGAGAAAGTGGGTTTGGTAAAGAGGAGACGGGTGTAGGCTGGGCAAGCAGAGGCTGAAGTTCTCGAAGGACCCTCCCATACACACACCTAGGAACACATCAGCCACTTCCGTGGACCTGTATGATTCCACCCCTGGGAATCCTGAGAGCCTCGCTATGCTCTACAAAGGCTCACCAGGAGAGACCTCAGTATCCAGATTTCCTCCCTCTCCCAGCAGCCATTTCTCTTTCTTGGCTTGTAGCCATCTCCCTCCTATGCTCAAGTTCCCAGTTCCTGTGCCTTCCCTCCAATGCCTGTTTCACATAACCCATAGCCAAGAACCAGATTAGGACCTCACTTCCCATGGTGACCAGGGCACAGATATCAACCAGGATGACAGGCTGGACCTCTCTATCACTGCTCTTTCTGTATCCTGCACCCAGATCCAGCAGATCTATAGATCAAATATGTAGGGAGTGATAGGAATCCCAGCTTTTTTTCCTCAAAAACAATAAATAATAAATAAATTCAATTTATAGATACTATTTTGTTGGGAATCCCTTGGTTACTAAGTTTAAAAATTGGATAAATAACATTAAAAAACACAAATGATTCACTTGTGTGTTATGCATAGAAGATTGCAAATCTGGAATCCATAAATATGAATTTACCCAAATTTAACGTTTAAGTAATTCATTTGAAAAGTGATTTATATTCCTCTGCCAGAAACCAGAGTATTGCCAAAAAAATTTTTTTACATGTCACACATTGTTCATTTGTTCATATATAAAGTATTGGGTCTGTGGAGGAGACACTATTGCTTTTGACTTTATGCATTTCCCATTTAAGGAACACCATACCCACTTCATAATTAGAAAAGTGTGGCTCTAAGTCTTCAAGGCTGAGAGGGTATGCATTTGTAGAAGAAGAGCCTGATTCGAACCTAGGTCTTAGGCCTCCAAGTCCATTGCTTTGGACTTGAAGTTCAGGGGTTCAATGATGTTAATTTTATTTTTTAACATAGTGTCAGAAATTAGCAAAGATATAGGAGACTAAAATTTGGGAATTGGTGGTGGGAAAGCATATGTGGAGTGCACATTTCTCAGGAACTGAAATGTATTCATCGAGAAAGACATATTTATTTTCAAATGCAAAAGTGTAATAAAAAGTGAACCCTGAACTTGATGAAATTGTGGAGAAACTAGAACTCTCATACATTGTTGTTGGGAAAGTAAAATAGTACAGTCAATCCCCACCTGTTATCCATGTCCATGGGTCATTTATACCAGTTCCTTGACTAGACCCTTCCCCTTCTTTCCCCCCTTTTCCCCTTCCCCTTTCCCCCTGGTCACTGTCAATCTGTTTCTTGTTTACATGCCTCTGGTTCTGTTTTGCTCATTTGTTTGTTTTGTTCATTAGTTTCCTGTATTAGGTGAGATCATATGATATTTGTCTTTCACTGCCTGGCTTATTTCACTAAGCATAATTCTCTCTAGTTACATCCATGTTTTCGCAAATGGCAGGAGTCCCTTCTTTCTTTCTGCTACATAGTATTCCATTGTGTAAATGTACCACAGTTTTTTGACCCACTCATCTACTGATGCGCACTTAAGCTGTTTCCAGCACTTGGCTATTGTAAATAGGGGAGATCAGCCTGGGGGCGGGGGGGAGGACAGCTGAAAAATAAATTTAAAAAAATTTTTTTAAAGAATATGTTGACTTTGGCAGATGGAGCATTTGAAATTGGTGAGATTAAAATCTGTCATCCAAGTTCAGTTTCTCACTTTTCCCATGCCTACATGTATTCTGAAACAACTTACAGCCTAAAAACACTTTTATTCCTTGAATTTTAGAAAAGTAAATCTACTTTGTATATAACACTGAATTCATCTTATCATTCATATCCAATACTGAATGAATGTAGTGGTTGTTAAATCATGAATTGTGCTCAATTTCCCATTTTCCAGATATATACTCATATTTTTAAAACCAGTTGTTTAAGAGATGAGGAACTTGGTCAAAGAAGTGGTATTATTTCTCATTTGGGACAAAGTAAGGTGATGGAATTTTTTGAGAACATACTTTTAATGGCGGGGAGTGAGGGGCTCTGGGCTATTTAGAACCAGGGGTCTTAAAAGCTTTGGACATAAATAACCTCTGAGCTTCAAAATTCTCTGTTCAGGCTCCCCAGAAAGATGTGATGAGGAGTACAGATGGTAATGTAATACCCTGGGGTCTTAAAGGAACATTACCTGAGTGACATTCTTGGCCCAAATTTTTAAAATCTTTATAGACAATGTGTTCATCCAGTGCTGACAATACATTATCAGTATGATGAGATGAGGTAGTATTATTTTCGCAGAGGCAGAAAAAAAATAACAGTGGAATCTCTGGGGCCTGGTTGGCAAAAAAAAAACAAATAAAAATAAAATAAAATAGTACAACTACTTTGGAAAACACTTTGGAAGGTTTTTCAAAAATTAAACATACATCTTCCACACAACATAGCCAGTTCCTTTCTAAGGACCTACCAACAGAGATGGAAGCATATGTCTATACAAAGATTTGTACATTATTTTTTTTTTTTTTTTTTATTTTGGTTTTTCAATTACAGTTGTCCCCTTTTCCCCCAATTTCTCTCCCCCACCCAGCCCACCCCCTCTCCCGCAATCATATCCCTCCCCGCTGTCCATGTCCATGAGTCTTTCATACAGGCTCTTTAATTAATCCCTTCCCTTACTTATCCCCCTTCTCCCCCTCTCCCCTCCCCCCTATTGACTGCTATTCTGCTCTTTGTTCTATTTAGTTCCTTTGTTTGTGTTGTTCTTTAGTTTCCTGTATTAGGTGATATCATATGGTATTTTTCTTTCTTTGCCTGGCTTATTTCACTAAGCATAATTCTCTCTAGTTCCATCCATGTTGTTGCAAATGGTAGGAGTTCCTTCTTTCTTTCTGCTACATAGTATTCCATTGTGTAAATGTACCACAGTTTTTTGATCCACTCATCTACAGATGGGCACTTAGGTTGTTTCCAGCACTTAGCTATTGTAAACAGTGCTGCTATGAACATAGGGGTGCATAAGTTCTTTTGAATTGTTGTTTCAAGATTCTTCGGGTATAATCCTAGTAGTGGAGTCGCTGGCTCAAAAGGCAGTTCCATTTTTAATCTTTTGAGGTAATTCCATACTGTTCTCCATAGTGGTTGCACCAGTCTGCATTCCCACCAACAGTGCAGTAGGGTTCCCGTTTCTCCACATCCTCGCCAGCACTTGTTGCTTGTTGATTTGTTGATGATGGCCATTCTGACTGGTGTAAGGTGGTATCTCATTGTGGTTTTTATTTGCATCTCCCTGATGGCTAATGATGTTGAGCATTTTTTCATGTGTCTATGGACCTTCTGTATGTCCTCTTCGGAGAAGTGTTTGTTCAGGTCCCTTGCCCATTTTTTAATTGGGTTGTTTGTTTTCTTGATGTTGAGTCGTATCAGCTCTTTATATATTTTGGATATCAGTCCCCTGTCTGTGATGTCATTGGCAAATATGTTTTCCCATATGGTTGGTTTCCTTTTCAATTTGCTGTTGTTTTCTTTTGCTGAGCAGAAACTCTTCAGTTTGATGTAATCCCATTTATTTATTTTTTCCTTTATTTCTCTTGCTTTAGGAGATGTATCCGTGAAGAGATTGTTACGTGAGATATCTGATATTTTCTTGCCTATGTTTTCCTCTAGGACTTTTATGGTGTCACGGCTTACATTTAAGTCTTTGATCCATCTTGAGTTTATTCTCGTGTGTGGTGTAAGTTGGTGGTCTAGTTTCATTTTTTTGCAGGTCCCTATCCAGTTCTCCCAGCACCATTTGTTAAAGAGGCTCTTCTCACTCCATTTTATGTTCCTTCCTCCTTTATCAAAGATTAGTTGACCATAGAGGCCTGGGTTTATTTCTGGACTCTCTATTCTGTTCCACTGATCTATATGTCTGTTCTTATGCCAGTACCATACTGTTTTGATTACAGTGGCTTTGTAGTATTGTTTGATATCTGGTGTTGTGATTCCTCCTGCTGTGTTCTTCTGTCTCAATATTGCTTTTGCTATTCGGGGTCTTTTTTGGTTCCATATGAATTTATGGAGTATTTGTTCTAGGTCTGTGAAATATGTCATTGGTATTTTAATAGGGATTGCATTGAATTTGTAAATTGCTTTGGGTAGTATGGCCATTTTGATGATGTTGATTCTTCCCATCCAAGAACATGGTATTTGCTTCCATTTATTTGTTTCTTCCTTAATTTCTTTCTTCAATGTTATGTAATTTTCAGAGTACAGGTCTTTTATCTCTTTGGTTAAGTTTACTCCTAGGTACTTTATTTTTCTTGTTGCTATAGTAAATGGTATTTTCTTTTTTGTCTCTGTCTCTGCTATTTTATTGTTGGTGTACAGAAATGCCTTGGATTTCTGTATATTTATTTTGTACCCTGCGATTTTGCCAAATTCACTTATTATATTGAGTAGTCTTTTAGTGGAGTTTATAGGATTTTCTAGGTATACTATCATATCATCTGCATATAATGAAAGTTTCACTTCCTCTTTCCCAATTTGGATTCCTTTTATTTCTTTTTCTTGTCTGATTGCTGTGGCTAGGACTTCCAACACTATGTTGAAAAGGAGTGGAGAGAGTGGACATCCTTGTCTCGTTCCTGAGTTCAGGGGGAATGCTTTCAGTTTTTGTCCATTGAGTATGATGTTGGCCTCAGGCTTTTCATATATAGCCTTAATTATGTTAAGATATGCTCCCTTTATTCCCATTTTGCTGAGTGTTTTCATCATAAATGGGTGTTGAACTTTATCAAATGCTTTTTCTGCATCTATTGATATGATCATGTGATTTTTGTCTTTCATTCTGTTTAGGTGATGTATTATATTTATTGATTTGCGAATATTAAACCATCCTTGCATCCCTGGAATGAAGCCCACTTGATCATGATGTATGATCTTTTTGATGTGTTGCTGGATCCTGTTTGCCAATATTTTATTGAGGATTTTAGCATCGATGTTCATCAGTGATATTGGCCTGTAGTTTTCTTTCTTTGTTGTGTCTTGACCTGTTTTGGGGATTAGGATAATACTGGCTTCATAGAAAGAGTTTGGGATTTTCCCTTCTTCTTGGATTTTTTGGAACAGTTTGAGGAGGATAGGAGTTAGTTCTTCCCTGAATGTTTTGTAGAATTCGCCTGTGAAGCCATCCGGTCCAGGGCTTTTGTGTGCCGGGAGATTTTGGATTACTGTTTCAATTTCCTTCTTTGTTATTGGTCTGTTGAGACTTTCCACTTCTTCTTGATTCAGTTTTGGAAGGTTGTATGTTTCTAGAAATTTGTCCATTTCTTCTAGATTGTCAAATTTCTTGTCATACAGTTGTCTGAAGTAATTTCTAACTATCATTTGTATTTCTGAGGTATCAGTCGTGATTTCTCCTCTTTCATTTCTGATTTTGTTTATTTGTGTCTTCTCTCTTTTTTTCTTGATTAGACTGGCTAGAGGCTTGTCGATTTTGTTGATTTTTTCGAAGAACCAACTCCTAGTTTCGTTGATCTTTTGGATTGTTTGTTTAGTCTCTATGTCATTTAGTTCTGCTCTGATCTTGATGATTTCATTCCTTCTTCTTGCCCTAGGCTTTGTTTGTTGTTGTTGTTCTAGTTCTTGTAGCATTGTGGTTAGGTTTTTTATTTGAGATTCTTCTAGCCTTTTCAGATATGCCTGTATTGCTATAAACTTCCCTCTCAGGACTGCTTTTGCTGTGTCCCACAGGTTTTGGGTTGTTGTGTGCTCATTATCATTAGTTTCTAGAAATTTCTTGATTGCTTCTTTGATGTCATTGTTAGCCCATTCATTATTTAATAGCATGTTATTCAATCTCCATGAGTTTGGGTGTCTTTGATTTTTTCCTCTGAGGTTGATTTCTAGTTTCAAGGCATTGTGATCTGAAAAGATGCTTGATATGATTTCAATTTTCTTGAATTTGTTGAGGCTTGTTTTGTGACCTATCATGTGGTCTATCTTTGAAAATGTCCCATGTGCACTTGAAAAGAATGTATATTTTGCTTCTTTGGGGTGAAAAGTTCTATATATATCAGTTAGATCCATGTGGTTTAGTGTGTTGTTCAATGCCTGTATATCCTTGGTATTTCTTTGCTTTGATGATCTGTCTATTGTTGATAATGGAGTGTTGAAGTCCCCTACTATGAGTGTGTTGTTGTTGATATCCTTTTTGTGGTCTTCTAGTATTTGCTTTATGTATTTGGGTGCTCCTATGTTGGGTGCATATATGTTTATCAAAGTCATATCTTCTTGATGGATTGTTCCTTTAAGTATTATGAAATGTCCTTCTTTGTCTCTTTTTATTGTCCTTGCTTTGAAATCCATTTTGTCTGATATGAGAACTGCTACCCCGGCTTTTTTTTCCGGTCCGTTTGCTTGGAATATTTTTTTATATCCCTTTACTTTCAGTCTGTGTAAATCTTTTGTTTTGAGGTGTGTTTCTTGTAGACAGCAAATATGTGGGTCCTGTTTTCTTATCCATTCCGTTACCCTATGTCTTTTAATTGGAGCATTTAATCCATTTACATTTAAGGTTATTATTGACGTGTATTTATTCATTTCCCTTTGTACCTCTGTTCCTCTCCTCTCTTGTTTTTTCCTAGAACAGTCCCTTTAGCATCTCTTGCAATGCTGGTTTGGTGGAGATGTATTCTTTCAGTCTTCCTTTGTCTGAGAAACTCCTTATTTCACCTTCTATTTTGAATGAGAGCCTTGCTGGGTAGAGTATTCTTGGTTGTAGGCCTTTGTTTTTCATTGCTTGAAATATTTTTGACCATTCCCTTCTGGCTTGTAATGTTTCTGTTGAGAAATCAGTTGATAGCCTTATCGGAGCTCCCTTGTATGTTATTTGCTGCTTTTCTCTTGCTGCTTTTAGGATTCTCTCTTTGTCTTGGAATGTTGCCATTTTAACTATGATGTGCCTTGGAGTGGGTTTTTGGGGGTTCCTCTTGATTGGAACTCTCAGTGCTTCTTGGACTTGCATAGCTTTTCCTCTCATCAGGTTCGGAAAATTTTCTGTCACTATTTCTCCTATCAGATTTTCAATTCCATGTTCCTTTTCTTCTTCCTCTCGTATTCCGATGATCCTTAAATTATTTTTCCTAATGCTATCCTGTAATTCCCTTACATCTTGTTCATATTTTTTCAATCGTTTTTCATTTTGCTGTATTGTCTGGGAGTTTTTCTCTACATTATCTTCTAACTCACTAATCCGATCTTCTGCTTCGTTTAGTCTGCTTTTGACTGATTCTACTGTGTTTTTCAGTTCAGAGATTGTATTCTTAAGTTCTTCCTGGTTCTTGTTAACGATTTCTATGTCTTTTTTTATGCTGGTGTAGTTCTCTGCCAGTTCCCTGTAATTTTCTTGGAGCTGCTGGTAACTTCCTTGAAGGTTGTCATAGTTGATTTTAAGGATGTCGAGTATATTGAGCTTCTTTACCACCATTGTTTTGAATTCCATGTCTGACATTTGGGCTATGTCTATTTCGTCTATCTCTCTTTCTGAGGATTCCTCTTTTCTTTTCATTGAGGGGTTATTTTTGCGTCTTACCATGTTGGATTCTTTTTGTTTTTATTTATTTATTTATTTATTTATTTATCTATTTATTTATTGGGGGGGTAGTCTGCTTTGACTTCCCTCCTTTGTGGTGTAATATTCTTTATCGAAGGTCTGGGAGTTTCAGTGGTGCAGTCTCTTTGATATCCTGAGCCTGATGGTCTTAAGTTACCCTTTATGTCGTTTGTTTATGCTGTTCGGTTATATTTCAGATGTTCTTTGATAGGATCTTCCTTCTGGCTACTTGGTTGAGAGTCACTCTATCTGCTTTGTCTTGAGTTCTTTTGTGGATATGCTGTTAAAGACATAAACACACAGCCCAGGCAGGAGACCCACACCCTCAAAAAGTATCCCCCACTCTATCCTGCTATCGTTAGCCAACTAGCCCGTATTAATATAAATGTAAAGAGATTTGAGCTTTTATACTATAAGAAGAATAGATACGAGTTGTTTTTGGGGAGGAAAAATATAATTTTTGATAGAGGGGTTGATAGATTAATAATAGTTGAGACTGTGCAAGCCAGTTAGTAATATTTACATTGTATGTTAAGAAAAATAGAAGAAAAGGATAGAAAAATACTTAGTATAGTAAGAAAGTGGGATTGTATTGTATTTGGGTTTATATAGTAATTATATTGTATTATTTAAAGTAATAGGGGGGCTAAGCTAGACACACAAACGAATAAACCACTATTAAAGAGAAAGGATGAGAAGGAGAGGTTATATGCAACACGTTAGAGATAAAGTTTGTTATTATTGGAAGAGGTGGAGGAAAAACACTCCCCCAAAAAATCCCCAAGAAAATAGGAGAAAGAAAAGAAGAAAGAGAGAAAGAGAAGAAAATAAAAAATTTACCACAACCCCCCCCAAAAAACCCCAAAAGGTTAGCAAGAAAGGAACAAAGAAAGACAGAAAAGAAAGAATACAGAAGAAAGAAAAAAGAGAGAGAAAAAAAAAATTGAACCAAAAAAAAATATATATATATATACCCCCCAAAAACCCCCCCAAAAAAACCCCAGGAAAAGAATAAAGAAAGAAGGAAAGAAAAGAAATTATTAAGAAGAAAGAAAGAACAAGGGAGAAAAAATTTGGGAGAAAAAATTTGGAGAAAAAAAAAAAAAAAAAACGATGTTTTTACTCCGTTTTAGCCTTGGTGTGTTGCCTTCTTTTTCTGGGTCCGCAGCTGGTCTAGTGTGGCAGGTCAGAGGTTCTTGTTCTTTTGCCGGACTGGTGTGCGCACCCGGTTGCCGCTATGGTGCGCGCCCGCGATTGCCGGCGCGGTGCGCTACCTTGCTGCCCGCTGTAGCCAGTTGAGGTGCCCTTGCGCGTAAGCCCCTGCGCGCTCTGACGGCCCGAGAGTTTGCCCCGCGGTTGGAGCCCACTGCTGCCGGGCCGCGGTGGTTCCCCGTTCGTGCCAAGGTGTCTCTGTCCGCGCGGGCGGCCCGAGCGCTTTCCCCGGGATTGGCTCCTTCTTTCGCTGGGGCGCGGCAGTTCCCCTTGCGCCGAGGTGACCCTGCCCGCGGGGACGGCCCGAGCGCTTTCCCCGGGATTGGCTCCTTCTTTCGCTGGGGCGCGGCAGTTCCCCGTTCGCGCCGAGGTGACCCTGCCCGCGCGGACGGCCCGAGCGCTTTCCCCGGGATTGGCTCCTTCTTTCGCTGGGGCGCGGCAGTTCCCCGTTCGCGCCGAGGTGATCCTGCCCGCGCGGACGGCCCGAGCGCTTTCCCCGGGATTGGCTCCTTCTTTCGCTGGGGCGCGGCAGTTCCCCGTTCGCGCCGAGGTGACCCTGCCCGCGCGGACGGCCCGAGCGCTTTCCCCGGGATTGGCTCCTTCTTTCGCTGGGGCGCGGCAGTTCCCCGTTCGCGCCGAGGTGACCCTGCCCGCGCGGACGGCCCGAGCGCTTTCCCCGGGATTGGCTCCTTCTTTCGCTGGGGCGCGGCAGTTCCCCGTTCGCGCCGAGGTGACCCTGCCCGCGCGGACGGCCCGAGCGCTTTCCCCGGGATTGGCTCCTTCTTTCGCTGGGGCGCGGCAGTTCCCCGTTCGCGCCGAGGTGACCCTGCCCGCGCGGACGGCCCGAGCGCTTTCCCCGGGATTGGCTCCTTCTTTCGCTGGGCCGCGGCGGTTCCCCGTTTGCGCCAAGGTGACCCTGCCCGCACAGGCGGCCAGAGAGCTCCCACTGACCCCGGGCTGAGGTGCTTTCACGCTCGCACGCTGCCCCGTGCCCTCAGTCCCGCTGAGCCGAGCTCCGGGAGTTGGTCTCTCGCCTCTTAGGGCAGGGCCAGGGACACTTGCGCTCAGTGGAATCGAGCGTCCGTGGGTCGCCGCCTCTCGCTGTTCCCGTGCTGCAGCCGCCCGCCTTCCCTCACCCGTCTGGGCGGGCACAAACAGAGCCTGCGCTAGTGGTCTGCTTTCCGGCCTGGGGCCCTACGCCCACGGGAGCTGTCTAGGGGTGTCTGTGCACAGTCCTCTGCGTGTTCAGTGGGCCCTCCCTGTGCCCGTTGGGGCACTGATCTTATGTCCGTTGGGGAATGTCCGAGGGACGCCTGGACTCACGGCCCCGCGCACCTGGGCCAGTGAATGAGAGCACTTCCCTATGTGCGCCCCCGCGACCCAATGGTAGGGTTGAGGAGTGGATTAGCGCGCCCCTGCGCCTGGGCTCCTCCAGAACAGCCTACCCCACCCAAACTTTCCTCCCGTCTCCACCATCCACTAGAGAAAAATATAAAGGAGAATTATGTTCTCACTTGCCCGGTAGCACGCTGTCTCCTGTCCTTCAGCGCCAATGCCACTTGGTCGAGTCCCGTCTCTGCCAGCGGGCAGAGATCCGCTCTCCGCCTGACTCCTCTCTGGGGTAGCCTGTGGTCGCCAAAAATCCTTTGTGTGCTTCCCGCCACAGCTCGGGCAGCCGCCCCAGTCAGGAATCCCGTTTCGTCCCCTTTTTCTCCGCTATCCTCACTAAACAGGTTGTTCCCAGGTGGATTTTCTCTAATCCAGCAGTGCCTTGGCTCAACTCCCGCCAATGTCCAGCTGCTCACTGAGATGTTCTGTCTGCAATTAGACCAAACTGTAGACGGGTCTCCGGAGCCTAAAACCGCAACCTCTCCTCACTCCTCCGCCATCTTACCTCCTTCTGTACATTATTTTTTATAGCAACTTTATTCTTTATCATCAAAAATCAGAACAACCCAAATGTCCATCAACAGGTGAGTCGACAACCAAATTGTGATATATCCATATAATAGAATAGTATTCAGCAACAAAAAAGGGCCAACTATGATATTAATACATCCAACAACATGGATGACTCTCAAAATAGTTACACTAAATAAAATTATCCAGACCAAAAAATAGAATACATGCTATCTGATTTCAGCTATACAGAATTCTAGAAAATCATGACATCAGATCTGTGGTCTCCTGAGGCAGGAAGTGGGACCGATTACGAAGGAGCAGGGGGAAGCTCTTGGGGGTCATGGATGTGTTCACTATCTTAATTGTGGTGATAGTTTCTGGGAGGTCATAACAAGACATCAGGGAAAGCAGAAATAGAAATGGATTTCTTGACTATCCTAGTGAAAGTACCCATGACTTAAGTTAAATGAGCTAGTAAATAATGTAGCAAAAAACCTGTTTGTTCTTGATCAGCGTAGTTAAGTAATCTGTGACTTAGTTCTGCTGCTGCATTATAGTGATGACTTTTCCTTTTCCCCTGTCTTTCTGCCTTTTTTCTTATTTCAAACCTTATACTACTAAAAATAGATAAATGAAAATATTTTAAATTCTCAAATGCACTTTTAATATCCTCCCAAATACTAGAATTCAAGAATTTAAGTGTTGTGTTGTTTTTCTCTCTCACTCTCTCTCTCTCTTTTTTTTAGGGGTTAGCATGTACAACAGGAAAATACTTTAAGCCAGATAGACTTGTTACCTATAATCACAAGTAGTATCTACTTCAGAGTTCCTGAGAAACTAGATCTTAAATATTCTCACCACAAAAAGAAAATGATAATTATGGAACATGATGAAGGTGTTAGCTAACACTATGGTGGTAATCATATATAAATTTATCAGATCAACACAGTATACAGTTTCAAGTTACACAATGTTAAATGTCTATGTTATGTCAATTTTTTAAAATAAGCCAGTTAGGCTTGGATTTGAATGCCAGTTTTGCCATTGACTAGACTCAGACCTTTGTGTTTTGTCAGTTATCTTCCCTGATCCTGTTTCCTCACGTGTAATGTGGGGATAATAGCTGTATTTCAGGGATCATTATGAAGGCTAGAAGTAACTATCTACTATCTGCTATTATACATTGTACATCAAGTCTTGGAAATTATGCATGATGTACACATACTTATGTCAACCCCTGTAGTAGTAGAACATATGTCAAAGCCTGTGATGTGCTTGACAGATGATGTAAAATAGCGCATTTACCTTTGCTTGCACGTCGGGCTGATGTGTTCACTCTGCTTTAATTGTATGTAGTGCACCTGGTGGACATTTGGAACGTCATAGAAGCGTTGCGGGAAAATGCCCTGAACAACCTGGACCCAAACGTAGAACTCGGTGTGGCCCGCTTGGAGGCTGTGCTGTCCACCATTTTTTACCAGCTCAACAAACGGATGCCAACCACTCACCAAATCCACGTGGAACAGTCCATCAGCCTGCTGCTTAACTTCCTGCTGGCAGCCTTTGATCCGTGAGTGCTTTCTGAATGTCTGTCACTTTTTACACATTCCCCTTTGTCCTTCTTGGTCTTCATTGCAAATAATTTTCTTGAGTAACCTACTGCCTCTTTTTTCTTGATAGGTAGGTCCTTCAATAAAGTTTCTCCGTGTTTATCATAAATTTTCAGTGCTGTGGAAAAGATGAGAGCAAAATAGTGCCATAAGAAACTGAGTACAATTGTATTTTACGTCTTGACCTTTATTTAACTCATCCCACACATTCTAGAGGTTATGGATGCTTGAACGCATTGTGTGATGCTATGCCTGTGAAGCGGTTTAATGAAGCCTGAAGAGGGAGGGTGTTTTTAACTCTCTTCTCTGCCAATTGCCGCAACAGTGTTTCTGGGGTGAAGTGACAAGACCTTAGAGAGAACAGTGAGAGACTGAAAAGGGTTTCTTGACCAGCCTAGTGAAAGTGGCTATGACTTGCGTTAAATGAACTGGTCAATAACGTGCCGCATAAAACTGAGTGATGCTATCCATGCAACACAATGGAAATTATTTTATAATTTCCCCTCATGGAGTCAGAGAATTTCAGAGACAGCTAAGATCTTAAAGACTGTTCTTCCAAATCATTCATTTTATGGATAAAGGAACTGAGGCACAAAGAAGGTGTCGCTAACACTCAAAATGTTAGTGTCAGGGTGGGTACTTAGATATGCGGCTAAGGTTTCTTTTCCAAGGCATATGTGGCAACCTTGTAAAATGTAACAACTCCCCTGAATTACAGTATCGCCTGAAATTTCAAAGGGGCTCTTGCTAATATCCCCTGGTTTGGATGCTATATCAATGCCTCTACTTTCACTACTGGTTTTGAATAGTAAAAGGAAAATTACTACTTGACCTTTCAGCAATCACATTTTAGGACTCTCAGAAGAGTTTTCTCAAGTCTCATCGTCTGGCCAATGCTTGAGCATATTTAAGCCCGGCACTGGAGATGATCCAGCCAGGCTAATGTTATTATGCCACTCACTTTCCAAAGTCACCAGCTGTCACTGCAGCCTAGAGTAGTAACAAGAGTCATTTGTGCTCAGTTTGACCAGCGTATGTTATTGTTTCTGTGATACTTATATTTCAAGTTGAAGTAAACAATTTTAAAACAACACTCCAGCAGAAGAGACTCCCTGAAGTCTGTGCAGACTTCAGAGCTGATGTAACACTGCTTTGGGCTAATCACTATGGTTACAAGTAGGGCAGGTAGAGAGGCTGTGGTTCCACATAACAGGAAACAGAATGGAACAAGGCCATGGAATGTCTATAACAGCATTTTCATCCTGTCTCCTCAACAAGTGCCTGGCAGCTTTCAGACTTGCCACTCAAGTCTTTAGGGGACTTGTTAGAATTGTAACAATGAAAAATGTAAAAAGAGAAATATATTTTCCTGCTAACTCATAGACAATTGCTAGAAGATTCAAAAGGAATCAGAGCTAAAAAAAATAATTTAGACCCACTCTATAAATACAGAAATAGGGACAGATTAATAATAAGGAAGGGGAATTTTATAAAATATGTGGGACTTGAACTCATAGGGTTAGATTTTTCACTTTTGTTTAGAAATATTGGGAAGATTGTTTCAAAAAATAGAGGCGTAGATGTTCTTTAAATAACTATAATGATTTGGCTGAATTATTTCAAGGTTGATGAGTGCTAAGTTTAAGGACTATACCAAGGTCAGAAGCAATTCACACAGATGTTCAGAACAACTGTTTGTTTGGTGTCTACTCTTCATACAGATAAGAAGGCCCCTGATCGCATTGAGGTAGATTTATAAACACATCTACATAGAGAGATCTCATTGTAGAGATGTATAGACACATTCACACAGAGACCCCAGTATGAAGTACTTCTGCCTTCTGTCCTTTGACATAGCAAATGAGTATATGTAGTTGCACTGATACTCAAATTTTCCCTCTGATGGCTTTTTACACTTTAGACAATGTGTGATATAAGCTATCAGGAAGTACTAATACCTAAAATACAACTTAGAAATAAGTATAAGAAGAAGAACAACAACAACAAGAAAATGAATGTCTAATTCTATTTCTTATCATTGTAAACTCCTATTTATCCAGGTGAGATCTAGTGTGGAAATCTGATATCACTTCCTACCACCCATCCCATGACAGGCCCAGCTGTTTAAAAGAGCCTCCCTATTCTGGTAGATATGAATGAGCCTGACACTAGTAGACCAAGAATGTGTTGTTGCTATTATAGAATCACTGAAACATTTAAGATTTTCTTTTACTTTCTGTATTTTAAATGAACAGATTAAGAAAAACACAAAATCTAAAATAGTAAAAGAGAGACTTTGAGAACTCCAACTCTAAAGAGACGATATAGAAAATAAAAAAGGAGCCCTGGCTGGTTTGGCTCATCTGGGTATCATTCTGTAACTGAAAGGTTGTGGGTTCAATTCCTGGTCGGGCCAAATGCCTAGATTACGACTTCAGTCCCAGTGGGGGCGTGTGCAAGAGGCAACTAATTGATGCTTCTCTCTCACATTGATATTTCTCTCCCTCTCTTCCTCCCTTCCCCCCTCTCTAGAATCAATAAAATAAAAGAAAAAGAAAAAAAAAAACATTAAAAAGAGAAGACCTTATAGCAATTTAAACTCATGAAGAATAAGAACTTGGATTCAAAGAAATGTGGTTATTATTTTGGTAGCACCTTAAAATTCACCAGACCCAACCAGTTGGACTCTGCCAAGAAAATGGCCTGAAAAGAGGATCAAAACCCACTTCACTTAAGTGTATCCCTGGGAACCAGACCTGCCTTCCCATAATCACAGTTCTCCAGGAATAGCATTTCCCCCTCTTCTCCCCCCAAAGACACCTGGACCTCAGTTTGTAAATAGGCATACTTACCGCAGACCACAAACAGTCTGCTGGTTCCGAAGTTTCCCTGTTGTTTAGCCAAGTCAGCCTCTTAGGAGATACAGTATTAATACATAGCTGCATACATAGGATAATTGGTAAAATGTTAGGGCCTAGTATTTGACACCAGTGACCTATGTGCATGCTTGCCATCCTGCCACTGAATAGGCAGTCTAGGCAGTTTTTCAAGTCTAAAAGATTTGTGTTGATCTGACTTTCCTACTACAAAATGGCTTTATCTCTGGGAGGAGGTCATCCAGTGACATTACCAACCAGCTTCTAAGCAGACCCTTTCTACACCTAGAAGCTAACTTATCTCAGGTCTCTAGGGAAATTGAGGGATGTACTGGGAAGGATTGGAAAATGGGTGTTAGAAGAGGGGAGCAGGGGCTGAGTGAGAAGGAAAATATTAGGAAATAAACAGGGAATTGACCCGGTCTCCTCCTCTTGTCTTGTTTCTTCCATGCACTTCAGGAACTGGCTGCCTGCTTCCCTTCTTGACTGCCAGGAGCCTTCCACCTGGGGCCTTCTCCTGCAGAACCCACTAGCACATTGGAAGCAGCTATTTCTCTCGCCTCTTATTCATATGGGGGGGGGGGGCCCACGGGTCTCTTTGATGTATTCTAAGGACTTTTACTGTTATTATTTTTTAGAAAATTGAAAGTACAGAAGAAAAATAACGTGGCAGAAAGTTACAGGATGAAAATAATTATTTTTTAAACAGCTTTATTGAGGTATAATTGTTACCTTGAAAATAATTCTTAAAGGTGTGGCCTTTTTGAGAGATGAGGTCACAAAATCTGATAAACAGTGGAGCCCTTCACCTCTCATGGTGGAGTTGGTCACCCTTCCCGAGGTCCCACTGATCCTTTCACTTGATTCTGCTGTTCTCTTATAATGTGTGTCTTTCTGCTTATCTGACTGCCTCCCACATTTATTCTCTGTATGCTCAGCACCTGATACAATACCCAGCTCATAATGAATCACTGAGTGAATGAATGATTGAAAAATCAAAGGTTGACTTTTCTTAGCTCTTGTCATACTATTTTCATTCTTTTTCTGAGATTAAGTTCTCTTTAATCTCCAATATATTACCAAGACTAGTAAATCCAAGTTTGCTCTGTCACGTAAATTCATACCCTCTATTTTTATGCCTGCTCTACAGAGAAGAAAGAAAATCAGATGTTCATGGTCACAAGTGTATGTGATCCTGTTTTCAGAAAAGACTTCAATATACTTGTCTTACTTACTCTTTTCCTACTTCCCTAGGAAAGACTAACATCAACATTAGTCTGTTAATTTAGTCTCATTCCAATTCAGGAGATTCTTTCTTCTTAGGATAGTTCCTCATAAAGTAGATTATGTGACAGTGGCCTTGTTTTTAGCAAATATTTTTTTCCCATGTATTCATCCACACAAAGCTCATAGTAGGACAATGATCCATATTAAAAGGAACAGTGATTGTTTTATTTTGGGAAGTCCAGCACTATTCTTAATGCCAATTCTCTAATGATGATAATAATATAAATTCTCCAGGCTGAGTAAGTAAGTGATCAAGCTGAAACAGGAGGTTAAATAATTTGTAGGTCATACAGTTTGATACTAGATGAGGTGAGTAGAGAAAAAAATCAAAATCATTTTGTCCCAGGAAGCAGTTAGGGTTCAGTTCTGTTCATGCTTTCTGTTTCATTTTTTAAAATGAGAATTAATGTACTTTTATCCTAGGCTTACCATGCTTATTACAGGATATTATTATTATACTCACATTTCTAACCTTTTTAGTTTGTGGTATTTAGAAATATTCGACAGAATATATGTGAAAGAAATATTTGGACTTAACAAGTTTCACATTGTAGATTTAGAGTCAGTTAATGACAGCCGTCCAGAACTCCAAATCCACTGTATAATACTCTTTCATAGAGAATACAAAATCCTGGTATTTTCCTCTCTGTTTGACATATGGCACCTCACTGAGCCATTTGAACATCCATTCCCACTGCTGAGCCTCCCACCCCCACCCCTGACACTGTGAAAGGTACCACAACACTATCAAGATGGATGGATGGATGTGAAATAATCCTGGAACTCTGCCAAAATCCTTCTGCCTTTTGAGTTTTAAAAATGATTCTGATGTTTAATGCAAGATGTACTACAAAGTACATGGCCATTTCTCTGTGCAACAACAAAACCTATGTTCGCTTTTGAGACAAAGGAAAAAGAAAAGAACTGTATGAAACCAAATGTTTCTCTCTCTCTCTCTCTCTCTCTCTCTCTCTCTCTCTCTCTCTCTCTCTCTCTCTCTTTCATTATGTATATGGCTAAAACTAGATATTTAAAATAGTGCTTAATTGGCTTAGCGCTTTTATTCTAAGCACATCTTAAATTCAAGATATCCATAGAACATCCTCATCTAGTCACTAAAACTTAGTTCTGGTAGAAAATATTTTATTCCAAGATTCCTGTATGATGCTAAAATGAAATCACTTGCTGAAGAATTTTCACAATTGTAAATAAATTGAACATCCTAATGTCAGTCATAGTGCTGTCAGACTTATACTTCAGATGAATGGCAGATGGGATCTCATGGAGGTAAGGAAGACAACGTCACCAGGATTGGCCCCTTCTGTTCTGAAGAAACTCCTGGCAAACTCACCTGGCTCAGTGCTATCAGAAATTTTTTTCAGATGTTCTGCTGACATCAGGAATGCCAGGGCTAAATGAGGGGTTTTTTCTGTTCACATGTTAACTTCACTATCCTAAAAGCAAGAGTTTTATGTATGTGATCACTTCTAAATTCAAGATATCTCATGACTGTACAATCTAATATTAATGGCCATTAAAGTCAATGTTTGCAATTTTACTCAAATACTTAGACTTTCTCAATATAAAACATAAGTGGTAAGTCAGAAAGTTTCTTTCTACTTGTACATTCATTAATTTTATATAAAGAGCTTGCTATGTGCCAGGTGCTATTATAAGCTGGAAATAAAAGATGAATAAGATGAGGTCCCCGCCCTCTGTGAAAGTGTGTTGTATTAAAATTGTTTTTCACTTTTCTCCCCAATAGACATTTAGTAAATATCTCCAATATTTAAAGATTGTCAATAAATATCTGTTGAGTTACCAAATGAATGATTCATATGAACGAAATAATTCCCAGGTAAAGAGGCCCAGAGGAGGAAGTGATATAGTAGTTTGCGTGCTATGCTTTTGCTTATCAAAAATGCTTACCGAATGTGTTTTTGAAAAACATGTTGGTAGAAGAGCTTCAGATTTTAGTTCTCTTAAATAGAGAAATAATTCCTCTAGTCTATTCAAAAAATAATCCATCAGAATTCAAATCTTACTTTCAAGGACTTGAAATTTATCATGAGATTCTTTAGCTTCAACTTGGAGAAACTCTCTTAGCAATTTAGAAAAAATGTACACTCTTTTTTGAATTCAGCCTAGCACCCCAGACCTGTCCATATCTATTCATTGTTTTTCCTTTTTGTCAAAGCACATTTCCCCACCCTGACAACTTTTTCCTAAAGATAATATCTTCTCAGTTAAAATAAATCAGTTTGTCTCCGTAAACTCATGAAAAACTCAGCATGATGCAGTTACTTTTTACTATGATGAATGAAACTTTGAAGTAATCCATGTTTTTAGAAAAGACACTCTACAAATCTCTGTATATTAACCCGATGGTTAAGTGTTTTTTTCTGTTTCCACTTTCAATCAGTTGCCCCTCAGAAAAATTTGAAAATTTTCAGAGTGAGTAAACAAAGTATAAAGGGAAATAAAAGATTTAAGGAAACATTGACTTATGAAGCAATTTCCATTTGCTGGTTTGATCATTTGATAATTTGCTGGTTCTCTTAAATACTCTTTTCGGTATTACTTAAATACCAATATAATAATATAACTGGGTATTTTTTGACATCAAGCTAGACAGCAAAGTTTACATAAGCAAAACCCTCAGGGTAATTGGCTTATGAATGAAATATATTCCATTATGCCAAAAACAAATAGTGGGGATAAAAAGTAAAGTATGCTTCTTTATACATTGTGTTCCCACTCTGCATTGAAAAGGAAATATTAGAATAAGTAAAATTTTTACAATAGAAATAAAATTATTCTTTTAATAAAAATGATAGGCTAATAGTAAATACCTTTTTAAAGCATTCACTGTATCTTTTACACTATTAAAAACTCAGCTGCACTGGCAACTTTTATTTACAAAGAAAAGCTTATGTGTGCATGTCATCGATTACTGATCCTAAGACCACCCCTGAAGTCCACAGGACCTCAGACACATCTGACTGTGTTACATCTCTCCTTAAGCAGCCATCAGAATTGCACATGAACTTGAAGGTGTGCTGCCATAGCATTTCATAAAAGCAAGAAAAGAGCGTAGACTTTTTCCAGTGCTCTTCCTGCTTTTGCCGTTCAGAGGCCATTTGGCCTGTAGCATTAGGAACAATCTGCTTTTCATCCTTGGTCCACTCGAGTAGGTCTGCTTCCGGAGCTGTGGCTGACAGCCAACAGTTTATGTGTTTGGTTTTACCGCTTTACTCCTAGAAGCATTGCATGTACAGATTCACGTTGGAAGAATTTGCTGTTTTCCTGCCCATTTGCACAAGACTCCTGAAAGCTTCCTGTTATCCATCTTCATGAGCTTGACTTTCCACTTCCTAGACATTTATGGAATTTCACTTACTGTTCGTGAATCAAACCACCCCAACTAAGGACCCTTTCTACATTTCTCCATTTGGGATGTAACCAGCTTCTCCCTACTCCTTGCTTCTTTTGTTAATGCCAATTATTTCTTCACAAAAATATAAGGACCCTGATCCCAGGATGACTTTAATTAATAGCCTTTGTCCTGAAATTTTGTCAAAGACCTTTAGAATATCTTTCTCTCCCCTCCCCCCATCCTTTTCTTCACCCTGTTGTATCTGCTGAAAATGTTCAATAATAATAATATTCATTTGTATTTAAGTCTTTGGTGTCCCCATTCTCCATTGTGGAGTCAGTGATCTCCCTCATTCCTTAAACTCCTTAAAGGTTTATCAATGCCAGGACTGAGCAAAGTCTGAACTCAGCCACCCCCTGAATCCTTCTTCCTGACAGGGGTCACATTTGCAATCTGGCGCAGTTGCTTGCATAACAGTACATTCCAGTGGGCTAATTTCACCCTTGAGTTCCTGCAAAACTCTCATTCAGCTGCCCTCTACTTGGTGATTTATCTAGATTTATTATGTCAATTTAGCAGAATAGCTCTGATACAACCACTGTTGGATTTAATAGCATTAATCTTGCCTTTCCAGGAACAATACAGGACTGGCAATCTTCCTGTGATCTTCTTCATTAAAAGCTAGGGTTTAAGAATTCACCCGTGAGCTATCATCATTTCATCCTTTGGAGAATGCTTTGTTCCAACATCATCTGTGGTCTATTCTCTTTCTTGAGTTAAATTATTCTCTCTGATTCATTGAAAGGAACTCATGTTGCTCTTGAAGTCTCATATGTAATGCTCTTCAATTTCTTTTCATTTTGAAGACTACTTTATCTCTATATTATCCTGTTCTTCCACACTTTGTAAACTTTTCTGTTCTCGCTATTTGAACCATGTTTCAGTTTAGAAAAAGAAACTAATTATTTCCTAAAATACAATTTTTGATATTCCCAGTTATCTATGCAATACAATTGGGAATGCAGGAGACATGGAATAATTTTGAATGGGGTAGTTTTTACAAAATAATAGCATTTATATTACAGCTGCCTGCTCTAAAATTAGTAAGCAATATAATGAGTGGTCATTCAACATTCTAGGGGCACCAATTATAATGATTAATAGTCATTCATTAATATAAGAAATTTATTTTTCAGTAACTCTGTATGAGATAGAGTGCAAGGCACTAAAATTCACCTAGCTCAGAAGGCAGTCCCTGCCCCCAAGGATCTCTCAGTGTGGAGTTGAGTCACATACATACATGTAAATAAATAAATCAAGGTCACACAGTGTAGGTACCACATAACAGGTAAAAGTGAAGGGATAACAATTGCCTGCATATCCAGGGGGGGGGGGTCTGTTTTCAGAGCATAGTGAATGATGCTATTGACTTGGGTCTTGATAAATTGGTGGGAGAGTCTGGGCAGACTGTGCTAGGAAAGACAGGGGCATTAAACAGTGGGACTGTGGTGTGGAGTACAACAGAAATGGTAGCATGTAAGACTGGAGAAGACAGAAAAAGCTAGAACCAAATCCTTACGCAAACCTAGTCAATAACGGTTTTAAATAATGAAACATTATGATCAAATCTGAGATGTGAGCATTCAAACAGATCATTGAAGAGGTTATTACAGTGTTAAAGCAAGAGCTGATGGGAGAAATGGAAAGGAGAGAATGGGTTCAATATACAATTAAGAGGGGATATTTGAGTCCCTTAAACATATGCTTGGTGTGATAGTGAATTGAGGAAGAGCTAGAAGTCAAGGGTGACCCCCACCCCAGGATTCACTTTTGGGTAACCAGGTACATGGTGATTCTAACAAGCAGAAGGACTATAGGAGGAACAGCAGGTAAGTAATAGGATTGGCTCAAGTATAATGGGAAATCTCTGTAAAGATGATGAGTTCTATTTTGAACACACCTGGTTTGACAGCAGGTACCCAAGTGAAGATTTCTAACAAATAATTACATAATCTTATGGTCAGGCCCAGAGGTATAAATGGGGGAGCCACTAGCATAGGGTCCAGTCAGTTCTGTATTCTCACTGGGTGTTTTCAGGTACTCTGCTAAGATTAACAGCAAGAAAGATGAGTAACAAATGATTTCTCTCTGAAGTCTAGTATGGAATAAAGACACAACTATTTATCACATCTTAGTCTTCTAATATGTCAGTTATATGAATCTTATTTATATAAATGATTTATTCCATATACTAAACCCTGGTCAATACAGACTTTACTTACAGTTCAGCCATGTTAAAATTTTAAATAACTCCTTTGAGCATTCTTAAGAGTAGCAACGATCAAAGCAATAAATTACTAATATGATACACTTTCTGATTCCAAGGATATAAGAATAAATAGTTTATTCCAACTGGAAAATAATTTAACTGAAATATTATATTTCTTACAGTATGCCCTTTGTATCACATTTTGTGAAGGGCAAGTTATACTTCATTAATCAGTGAAGATTTGGCAGCTCTGGTGTCTTTTAGGTAGAAGGAGGACTATTCAAACAGCTCTTACTTTTGCCTTTTTAAAATACCAACTTGATTTAAAAATTAAAAGTATCAACATAAGTACAGTTAGCCTGTGGGAAAAAAATGATAGTTGAAAAAAGTGTATGATTAAAAATCCTCCATAGTTACCCTAACAAAATTCAGGAGTTCTCTGACAAAAAAAAAAAAAGTTTTTCTGAAGCAATGTGTAAATAAATTATGGACATTCCGGAATCATCATGAATAATGTTATTTTATGAAACCCAAACTGTGAATCATGTTCTGTAATTTTAATCCATAGTTAAATGGCATATCCCTCTGGCTACCAGTCCATGTTTTGAGCAAATTGACATATACAAAGAATAACTTGAAGCGTCTGCTCTCTCTTGAAAATAGGAAACGGTAATTAGACAATTTCTTGGAAATGTGTGTTGACTTGTATTCACAACCTTTCTAAAATGGATGCAGCTACAGTGGCCTATGAGTTCTACAGAACAGAAAATGTCAAACCTTGTTACTGGAAGTTCTCCAAATGACATCTTTTTTTCTGTTATCATTAAACAGGGAAGGCCATGGCAAACTTTCAGTATTTGCTGTCAAAATGGCTTTAGCCACACTGTGTGGAGGAAAGATCATGGACAAATTAAGATGTAAGTCACTCTTTGTGTGCTTCTTTGCTTATCCCTCCTGCACACCACATTTCCTTCCCCCCATTCCTGCCAAGAGCCCCCATCCCTGCCCATCTGTGACTTTCCTCATGCTATCAGAGTTACTTGAAATATGATCCTTAGGTTTTGTCGTAGGAATATTTTCATATTAGGTAACTGTTAATGAATTCAGTGTTTTTCTTCTACTTGTAGGTTATTATTACTTATAACCTGTTAAGTATTACCAACTAGATTTCGTGATATTAAAGTAAGATACATATTCTTCCAAGTGTTATTGTACTATACTGCCCTGTAAATAAGTCCAGCATTATAGGGGCTTAAAGGCTTGTTACGTAACTCAAAGCCAAAGTTCCCAGCACATTTCTTCATTCTTCTCAGCCAGTGTTGTTCAAATCACTAGAAACTCCAGCCATTCCAAAGTAAGCATTGCCAGGGTATGGGACATAGTGATTGCACAGAGACGCTATAGACTGAGAATTAACTGGATGCCAATAAAAATATGATAGCCTTATGACATTGAGAAATTATGGCTTTTATGTATCTTTTGTCATTAAATATGGTAGAGTTTTAAACCAACAACACAGTGGGAGTTTTTTGGTTGGTTGATTAGTTGGTTGGTTCATTTGCTATAGGTAAAGAAGCTAAGGTTCAGAGAGTTAAAGTAAATCACATAGCTCAAATAGTACCAGGATTTGAAATCTGACTTTTGAGTGGTTCTCAAACTTTATATGTATACAATCACCTGGAGTGCTTTTATAGATTTCTGGGTCCCATTCCCGGAATTTCTGATTCAGTTGGCTTAAGATAGAGATAGGGAGCAAGAATTTTTATATCTAACTAATTTAAAATTATGCACATGCTACTATTTAAAATAAAAATTTGCGTTTAACCCTTTCCCTTACCCTAAATATTATGTTAATGTTATATCACTGAGTAAGAAAGAGCATTGTGATGGGAGCTAGGAGTCCCAAATGGTAACCCAGCTAATTATCTAAGTTATCTTGTGGAAGTAACTTCACTTCTTTAGTGCTTCCTTGTCCACCCTACATTTGGGGGTTTTGTTAGATACCTGTGGTGTCCCTCCCAGCCACATCATCTGTGACTCACAGCCTCTTCAGAATGCGATCTCTTGCTCCTGGGTGTACCAAGAGGAGAAGAATGAAGGAAGATACAGAACAAACACTTTGTTCCTTTGGAATTTCCCCGCACTTGCTCCGAGGCCGAGTTATCTCAGTGTGCCAGTAGATAAGTGGAAGGTTCGTGGAAGCCCCACATTACCACGCATCCTCCCTCACACTTCAGAGAACCCCCTTTCAGGGAACGGCCAAATGCAGTCGGCATTCAGAGAAGCCCTAGCAGACTTTACAAAGGTCAGTGTGGTTTCTCTTTAGTTAGCATGAAAGATGTAGAAAACTAAAAACTATCTATGTCAGTACTTGAGTGAGGGATAATAGCTAAATGTCATTCCTAAAAATAATAATAATAATTGTGTGAGTGTAATCCAGGGGCATTTTCTTCAGGGTTAGGGCTGGGGAGAAAAAGTTTTGTAAAATGAGTCAGGGCAGAGGAAAAAAGTCCTGAGGGTCTTGCCTGCTGACCTCATGTCACGACTGGCCATTTATGCTGAGGACATTAGATAAATGCTTTTTTTAAGTCTAAAGAAACATTTCCAAATAGTTACCCAATGTTATATTCATAGGTACCTGGATGAAAGGGTCTCATGTTAAAGTAAGTTTGAGGAAAACTGAGAGAATAGTTTTTCATACTTCAGAACTCCTCAGAATCTTGCATGAACCAGAGTAATTCTGCTGCTCTCCATCTTTCTCCTCAGCTTTCCTCAGTGTCAGATTTTTATCGTTGTCCTGGGAGAAAAGTGGGTAGGGCAGTTTTAGGAGTCATATGTCACTCCAGAGGTCCCCTAGCCCTTAAGTCACATTGCCCAGGCATTACAGGCCAATTTCTACACCAGTAACAGGAAGGACCGTGACAGTAATCCACTCTCACGTATAGCCTGGGAAAGACCACTGCCTCCCCTTAGCCTAGGAAGAAATATGGGGGCAATAAAGATGAAAGGAATGATTGTTAGGTAAGCAATAACAATATCCACAGAGCTACAAGGCTCAAGATATTATACAATAACTAAGTTTTTGAAAAGATCTTTACCAACTGTCAGAACTTTTACAGTTCTCTTGCAAGTCCAGGAATTCAAAGCAAACAATGTATTGCAATAACTGCTACACTGCTTTTCCTTCACCCTTTCTCATCCCGCATCAAAAGCTCCCCCCGCCCCAATCACTAGAGTGGCCAAGTAAATCCTCTTCACACAGTGAAAGAAGTGACAAACCCTGAGTCCCAGCGGATGTAAACTGTATTCTCCAGAAATAAGCTTCAGAGTGTCACAAATTCTGTCAAAAAACAGATAGTGTGACATGATATATTATCACAGTGCCCTCTCCCAGAACTGTGGATCTGAGTCTCAGCCTAATGTGTCCTCGGTTCTTTGACGAAGGATCACTCTTGGTAGAGTTTAATTCCAGGAAGATGGGTTAAGTGGTTTCTAGGTAAGTCAGTTCAAAGCAATATGACAAAAAAAAAAAAGAAATTAACTGAAAGCAGTTTGCCTGGAAGAACCTCTCCAAAATGTTAATTGGCCAAAAATGAATATCCTTGGTCACCAGTGATCATTATTAACTGAATGAGCAAATATGAGCAAATCTGCTCACAGACAGCAGTAGCGACTCTTGGTTAGCAGGATTATGGGTGTTTCCATTGGTCTTCTTTTGCTGGCTTGCATTTAAGAACAAAACAGACAAAGTAACAATTGTCTGCATTGCTTTTGTAATAAGAAAAAAATAAAATGAAAATATATGGAATTTTTCGGGATTTGAGGGTTTTGTTTTTCTTCCCTTAAATTCTAATTCACTTTAAGCCAGTATTCTAGCTGTGCTTGTTTAGCAATTTTTCTATTTTTGTACGTAGAGATGAAAGATATTCTGTTTGTTTCATCTAGCCCCTTCATGCTGGAGAGCACAGGACAGGAGGAATTGGCTGAAAATAAATTAGAAATTCTAAAAAGCAAAAAAGTGGAAAACTTCAGGAAATTTATAGCTGAGTTTTTAAAATTGCTTTTAAGTGCATTAAAAGGGACAACAAACCCAGGCTGCACCACCATCTCCAATACTCAGGGCCACCAGGAGCCAGTCAATACACAGGGTGTTCACGGTGCACCTCCAGGTGGCCTAGCGTATTGGAACACCCCCTTGCAGTCGTAGACTCAGCAGCCTAAACATACACGGATCTAACGGACTCCTTCTGTCAAGTTGTTCTTGGTCTGATTATAGCCTGTTGTTTCAATTAGATGAAACACTTGTTTATATTTCTGCTCAGGTCTCCTGGGTAGTCCTAAGGATCTTAAGGAACTCTGAATCCAGTGCCAAAGCCTGGAATGCCAGGTGCTGTTCTAAAGTGTCTGAGGAAGGCTTGTTCTGTTTTCTTTAAGAGGCTGGCATTATGGCAGACATTGTGTGTTTGTTGAGCTTCTGTTACTGAACTGGTTGTTCTGCCTCCATACCTACCCCCAGGGTAATATTTCTAACTCACTGACCTACCTTAAATTCTTCAGTATATCCCCCAGCAGTTTCTGGACACCATCTAACGTCCCCTCCTAGAGCTTTTGAAGCTCTTCATACCTCCACTTCATCTCCCACCATGCACTGTGGATGCCCAGGCTCCTGATGGTGAATTGCTGCAATATCTTTCAGTGCTCTGTGCTTGAGCGTGCCTCTGCACACCCTGATCCAGTTTCCTTGGCCTAGAATTCACCTCTGTGAGGAAATCATCCCTGACCCACATCCTCCCTCTGGGAACTCCCTCTCTGAGCTCCTGCTGCATCCTGTACATCTACTGTTCCCATATCCACACCACCATGTTACAATGTGTGATATCACGTGAGGCGCGATGTAAGCATTTCACTGTCATCCTCAAAAGACTCGGACCTCCCAGAGGACAGGACTAGGATCTTATTTGTGTGTGTGTGTGTGTGTGTGGCTTAGCACAATTACACACATTTAGTATGTGCTAAGTTAATTTTAGTTGAATGAATCAATAAATGTAAATTCTTCTACAGTGTCTATCATTGTATGATGCTGTAGAAAATACAATGGTGGTTCAGAGGATAATCAGGAACCTTGCAGAACAATTGCAATGGGGAGACCAAGCCTAACTACATGAAGTAAATGACAGAAAAGATGTGATATGAATTTAATAATAAAAATAGCTACCATTTACTGTATACTAGGTGCCAACACTATCAGAGTGCTTTACAGCTCTGTGCTTTTCATCTGTTAACTAATGTAAGCCTTGAAATAGCCCTCTTTTTGATATATAAATACATACATATTACATATTATAAGTATATTACATATGTATAAATTTCTATAGCCTCATAGTTGATAAATTCTGAAACACAGTAGAAATCCTTTATAACTGGATTATTTAAAGAAATTGAGAGCCAATTCACATCCTTAACACATAATTCAGTAAAAGTCTGTAATGTGCTTAGCGTCTGACTGCAGTATAAAAAGAATGTCTCCAGATTACATTTTGACCTTGAAAAATTAAGCCCAAAATGAACAGAGGTAGCACACTGAATGTACAATAGTTTATCCCAGCAGCTGTGCTGGCCCCATTACAATCTAGCATAGTGACAAACTAGATGATAGCAAATCCTTTCCTTCCAATAGTGATTTTCCAAAGAGGAATTATAAAGTACCTTGGGAAATTATGCCATTAATATTCATTAAGTGCACATAGCGGCAGAAACTGAAGAACAGAGGTTCAGTGAAGCCATAGGTTCTGCTGAGAATAATCTCAGACCCTGACTTTACCTCATTGATCATCCACAAGGCCAAGCTTCCTCTAGATGGCGTGAGTCAAAAGACCCTTCCCTATAACTCAATGCCTTCCACCCCAAACACTATGATTTATAGAAAGTTTTCTGCTCCCATGGAGAGTTAGTCAAGTGTTTTCATTACCTCCTTATCCCCACTGTGTTTTTCATTTTTCAATATCATAAACCTAAACCCAAACTTTTTAATGATAATATAGATGGGTAAATAACTATCTAGCTAGACACACACACACACACCACCACCACCACCACCCAATGCTGTAGTATCATTTTCATGGTGTGTTTCAAACAAGGTCAGCATAACTCTCACATTTACAAACTTCCCCCCATCGAGTTATATAGGAATTAACATCTGATCTCAAAATAGCAATGTTATGTCCTATCAAAATATGCTAATTTTATCCAAAATACTAGTTAATGCTATGTGCCAGAATCAGATTCTACAAAGAAACACCAAAAAAACCACCATGGCATTTCACCATAAATATTAGCTTTTGTATTATTCTTACATAAATACTATCTATTCTGCCACATTTTTCTTTGAAGCAGAAATGTTGAACCGAAACAGTGAGGAATGTTTATGTGATGAATAAATATATTTGCTTTTTCTTCCATCAGATATTTTCTCAATGATTTCTGACTCCAACGGGGTTATGGTTTATGGACGATATGATCAGTTCCTGCGGGAAGTTCTCAAACTACCCACAGCAGTTTTTGAAGGTCCTTCATTTGGCTACACAGAACAGTCCGCTAGATCCTGTTTCTCTCAACAGGTAGGAAAGAACGTGTTTAAGGAAGTATCTTTCAAACAGTGGTTGCTCTCCTTTGTCACTTCAAGTCACTAATTAATCAAGTTTTTTTTTTTTTTTTTTTTTTTTGGTGATAGCCTATAGTATATCTTCCAGCCCCTGCCAAATGACCTGTGAATCAGTAACTAAACTTGACACTCCTGGATAATAAAAATAGGTGATTTCAACTGACTCTGAGCCAGGCACCACACAAAGTTTTTTCTGGCATTGCCTAATTTAATCCTTTCAGCAACCCTATAGTCTGAGTATCATTAGTATCACTGTATACTATCAAAAGGGCTGAATTGTCACTCAGCTTCACATGAAACACAAGTCCGACCCACCACCAAGTTTCACCGATGCTTAGCAAAGAAGACAAAAAAGATATAGCACATGCCACATCATACCATGGGGATCCCAAAATACAGTAGATGTGGCTCCACAACATGATACATTTAGGGCTCAGAGTGACATGTCTTACCTGGGGTTGGTACGCATTAGCCCAGGGAAGCTGCTTAGTTTGGGGAGCACTCCATGTTTATATCTCTCCAGTCATGTAGAAAGTCTCCATGTCTAGTACCATTCTCTAGCACAGCATAGTGATAGTTTACAAATCCATAAATTGAACGCTTGTTTACACTTTTTAAAAAAATCCAACTAATTGAGAGTCCTCCAAAAGTGTCCTCTGAGTAAAAAAAAATCAGTGCATAGCAGCCCCTGAAAAGATGCATTTACTCACCAGCTAGTAGAGGCCATCAGTCTGCTCCCTTGGTGATCTAAAGAGTGAAAAGTCCCTCAGGCATCCGAGCAGTCATGGATTTCTGTAAATGTATGTAGAATCATTACCATATCCATACAATCAATAAGGGAAGGGATGGTTTGATACAGTAAGGACTAACTCTTCTCCTGTGGCATTGCACCCAGGAAGACTTTACGACCCCAGGCCTTCACCCCAAGGCTGGCTTAGGTGCCTGAGTTCTGCCCCCAGCAGGACTTGGTGGTTGGTGAGAAGTTCTGGGCTATGAAGTTGTGCTGAAGGAGGCTTAGATGAATAGACCCATGGTCATCTTCCAAGTTCCCTTCCAGTTGGTGACATTGGAATGCATCCACTCACCAAGTCATGCTGATTTTACTTTGTACACATTTCTCAGATCTCTTTCTTTATCATCACCTATTGCCTGGCCTATTGCATTAAGCCCTAAACTAATCTCTCTGCCTCCAAGTTTATTTGTTTGTTTGCTTGCTTGTACATTCCTTGATTTTAGGTAGTATATTAAAAAATGCTCAGTAAACCTATTAATGCTTCAGTATATTTCACATTAATAATTAGCTACAATTACAGGATGTTAAAAATCTTATTAGGACCTATATATTTAAAAAAATTATATAGGTTGTTGCCATTGCTCAAAATTCCTTCTGAAATATCATATAGACTTTCCCATTATATAATCTTATATATATCTTCAATGAGAAATTTATACATGTTGAAATCATAATATTTTTGAAACTTCAGATGATTTTTAGCCAGTATTATAGACCAAATGGATAAGATCATTTGAAGTACAGAAAGCAACACAAATAACAATAAGACCCACTTATTTTTATGCTTCATAAACTGACTATAATAGAAGTTTGAATGATGAAATTCCAAAGTTGTTTTAATTGCTTCATTGGAAAAAGTACAAGCCATTCCAAGTAATTGGTTTTTGTTTGTTTGTTTGTTTTTATTATGTTTTATTGATTATGCTGTTACAGTTGTCCCAATTTCTTTTCCCTCTGCTCCTCTCCACCCAGTGACCCCCTCTCCAGTTGGCCCCCTCTCCCTTGGTCCATGCCCATTGGTTGTGCATATAGTTCTTCTCAACATCTTCCTGTCTACTCCACTCCCTCCTACTATGCTTCTTAATTCCTGCATCATCACCCTCCCTTTTCCCCCTTCCCCCTCCCCGCTGACCTCCCCCCTATATGTTCCCCATACCTATAATTCTTTTTCTACTCTCGTTGCCTACTTATTTTGCCTTTTTTTTTTTTGATTCCCTAGCTTCTGTTGTTGGTTGTTGTGATACAGTTTTCATTTTAATGTTCATAGTTCTGATCTTCCTTCTTCCAAACAAGTCCCTTTAACATCTTATATAACAGTAGTTTGGATCTGATGACCTTCTTCAGTTTTACTTTGTCCTGGAGGCACTTTCTCTGCCCTTCTATTCTGAATGACAGTTTCACTGGATAGAGTACTTGTGGCTGTAGGTTTTTTATTTTCATTACTTTGAATATTTCTTGCCAGTCCCTTCTTGCCTGCAGAGTCTTCTTTGAGAAATCAGCTGACAGTCTAATTGGGACCCCTTTGTACATAATTCTCTTCTTCTCTCTTGCTGCTTTTAAGATTCTCTCTTTAATTTTTGACAATTTGATTATAATATACCTTGGTATGGTTCTCCCTGGGTCCAGTTCTTGTGGAACTCTCTGTGTTTCCTGGACCTGTAAATCTATTTCCTTCCCTAAGTTCGGGAAGTTCTGCTTCATTATTTTTTCGCATAATTTTTCAATTTCTAGCTCTTCTCCTTCACTTTCTGGCAACCCTATAATTTGGATGTTCGCTCTCTTATAGTTGTCCCAGAGGTTTCTGAGCTTCTTCTCATTTTCCTCACTTTTTGTTTCCTCTTTCTGCACTGGTTTACTGTTCCCTCCTTATGTTTTGATTTGTTGATTTGATCCCTGGTTTTCCTTCCCTAACCACTTGTTTCATATGTGTTTTCATTCATTTCAGCAGGACTAGCCTTCATTCCTTCCCGATCTTGATTAAGTCCAGCTGTTATTTCTGTAAGTTGTCTTATAACTATAGCTCTGAACTGAGCCTCGGAAAGGTTATCTATTTGTTTGTCTGTTAATTCATATATTTGCTTTCTGGTCAGCTGCTTGATTGGGATGTCTATCATTATCCCTGAGATCCTGACAGTTTTTTCTTCCTAGGTAGGGCTGTCACACCTCCTATGCTACAGGGGGCAGAGCCCCGTGTACTCATCACTACAGGGCAACCCTTCTCACCACACTGTGGTGCTTTGTATGGGGGCAGGGGTCCAAGATGGATTCCTGCCATTGTCTCTCCACTGAGAGACCGGAAGCCTCCTCCTCCATCCCCACGCCTTCCGGGCCTCACAGTCCAAGGAAATGGGGGTCTGCCTTCCCCGGCATTGGAATCACGAGCTGACGGGTTTGGTCTGCAGCTAGGGGTGCTCCCAGGGTCTTCTCGCCTCCCCTTAAATACGGGTGTCTGTGCTTACTGCTGTCCCACTGCCTGTCACTGCAGCTGCTGCCACCAGCACAGCTTGACCTTTCCACCCCGGCTTCGCCCCTCCTATCCATCTGGATGAGTACCACTTGTTTATAACTTCATACGTTGGACTTCCATGTAGCTTCATTTTCTGGAACTTCTGGTTATTTATGGTTTTGAGGTAGTTGTAGTCCTTCTTAGTTGTGGAGGGAGAGAGAACCTGTCAGTCTAGGCCTCCATCTTGGCCAGAAGTCTCCCAAGTAATTGTTTTAAAAGATAGAATTATTTTAGGTATATAAATTGTAAGAGCTTTTAAAAAAATACTATATCGTGATTTACACTTTACATAATTTATCTTTTAATAATAATGTTTATATCAATCCTGTGAAAAGCGTAAAGTATTTTGTATTATGAAGAAAGACTAAAATTGTAAATATCTGGTGATTTAAAAAAAGATTAAATAGTACCAAAACAGTTGTTTTGTGAATTACTAGTGTAAGGTATAGCCTTTGAAAAGGCACTATAGCCCTTCAAGACTGATACTTTTGTCTAAAAGAATTAAATTATCCCATCCAACTTTATATTTTAATTCAAATTTTCAAATAAAAGTGATTTTTGCACATAAACCTGTAATTTTGTCATTCATTGGATTACAATATCATGTATTAATATAGTTACTTATTTTTGTTATTTTGAAAGAAACATATATATAATACTTTCATTTTATACATTAGAAGGGGCCAGGATAATGAGACAGAAGCAGGTGAAATTAAAAGAAAAGATACATAAACAGAGAAGAGGTTTTTTTAATGTAGATTTTCTCTCCTAACAGGAAGAATTGCTTCCTCTTAACAGGATTCCCTTCTAACTTTGTACAGCAGAACCATTCACATTGACCTTAAATATTTAATAATTATGGAGGTGGAGGAAGCTTATAAGGGAAGTAATTCTACCAATGTGGAAGCCTGATATGGGAACTATGCCGTGTGCTATGGCACACAATTGGTAAAAACTTATGGTGATGTCTATTCTTCATCTTTCCTCGTCATTGTCACACTGTCCCTCATGTATATGAAGTGATGCTCTCAAAATTGTTTTTCTCCTTGTGATAATATTGACACAGCTCCAATGAAGATAATTCAGTTCTGTGTATAAGTATAAAATACAATCAATATTTTAAATTCTGCTGAACTTTGCTTCAAGTTCTGTTTTTTCATATTTTAGAGGTTAATTGAATGTTTTGTTCCTTCAATCTCAAATGTTATTTGCATAGCAGGTAAATTAAGCTTATTCTCTGTGCTAAATTTTTGTGGGTCTTTTTTTATTTTTTAATGCAGAAAAAAGTCACGTTAAATGGTTTCTTGGACACGCTCATGTCAGATCCTCCTCCTCAGTGTCTGGTCTGGCTGCCCCTTCTGCATCGACTGGCAAATGTAGAAAATGGTGAGTAGCTACTACTAAGCAAAGGCAACTTTTTTAATCATTGAAATTAGGTGATCAAGCCTATAGTTATTAAGCCAAGGTCATTATTTTAGGGAAGTCTATTTAGCTGTTCTGAGCCTTGTTTAGGATAGAAGCAAGCTGAACAATAACACTTTATAGGTGCACTGCAAAATTGAGACTGTCACTTCTAAAAGCTTATTTGTGTACTTCTCAGTTACAAGCCAGATGTGGCTTAAAGACTTCATACCACAGAAGAATCTCAATAATGAGTGTGATATTTTCTACTATTTGTTTTGGGTCTGGATTTCCAATATTAGTTTATATTGGCATTGACAATTTCTTCCTAGGCACTCAGCCAGGAATTGGTGGAGGAGAAGGGAAAAAGTTGGATGAGGGAAACTTACTTACTAAACTTTTGTCATATGCTCTAAATTATAAGCTTTCAATGGTTGTAGTTATGTAAAAGAGAAATGTAATGCAAACTTTGGTAATGTGCTTTTTTATAAGTACAAGTATTTCTAGGATAAAAGTAGTTAATATTGATATATACAAACTTAAATGTAAAATACAGTTCAGGACAAAATGTAAAGAAATTTAAACACAGAATAATTCAGTGCATCTTTCTAGTCTTTAGATGTTCTTCTTTATTATTTAATTTAAATCTGAGATTTCTCCAGACTTAAATAGAAAATAATTTATCCCATATCTCTTCCTAGAATCTTAACTTCTAAACATTTCTTTAATACACATTGGAGGTAAAGTTATCTTAATCTTAAATTTTCATTCAGAACTTCTAGCGTCTGTCCTTATCATCTCTCTTAGTTAAAAGTTATAAATTTATCCTGCTGTGCTCACGGAGAAGATTTAAAGAATGAATTAAATAAGGGAAGGGTCTAATCAAGGAACGTGTATAAATGACTCATGGACATGGACAACGGGGAGGGATATGATTGTGGGAGAAGGGGTGGGCTTGGTGGGGGAAGCAATGGGGGAAAAATGGGACAACTGTAATTGAAAAACCAAAAAATAAAAGAAAGAAAGAAAAAAAGAATGAATTAGCTACATTCTCTGTGATCACTACCAAGCATAAATGTTTTATGCTTCTTATTCATCTGCAGAAGCAGAGAGCAATCAAGGTCCAGCTCATGCACCCTGAGTTCATATTACTGTTCACAGTTCCAGAACTAGTCATCTTGCAATCATGAAGTCGTAATTTCATTCCTCCAGCTCAGTATTTCCTGCTGCAGGGAATTTGTTTTATAGGCCCTGTCCCAGAGCAGTTGTCTCTAAATTCAGGCCTCTGTCAGCCTTTCCCAAGAGCCAGAAAAGGGAGCAGATGATGCATATTCAGAAGGCAGTACCTCCAGAACAAGTTTTACAATTTGCTTTTTATCTTCATTTATTCTTATTTACATTATCTCCCTGCTGGTTAGCCAGAGAATAACTTTACCAAAGATAAGAATTGCTGGCTGTTGTTGCTTACTATCTTTAGCTCATAGCATATAGACAATTACTTGGATTTTGTCATTCATTAGCTTTAAATTTCAACTATTTTACCTTGCCTGCTTTATACTTCAAATTTTCTACCAAAGAACGTTGTGTCTCCTGATCTGTCTGAATTAGAACTGTATTTAGATCATTTACACATCTTTTTGGCCCTATCCATCTGCTTCTCAGGAAAGAAAAAAAAAAAAATCTGTTAAAGGGAGGCAATGTCACTCATTAAACAAGCCCATTAAATACTTCTTTTTTTTTTTTCAAAGTTATTCAATTCTTTCATCCAGTTTTTCTACTTTCCCTCCATTTCTTTTTCTTTCCCCTTCCTCTGGTTTCCCATTTCTCTAACATTTGCTCTCTACCCACTGTATAGTCAGCTGTGTTCTTCCATTGTGCTTCTGAGTCTTCCAGTGAGCTGCGCTGGTCTCCAGGAGACAGAGAGCTGTTTGCGGGGAGAGGCCGGCCAGTCTGCATAATTTATATTCTTGTAGTGTAAGAGATGGGAATAGAAAGAACAAATGCCGTTACAAAAATCTGTTGTTAAAATAACACCTGTCCTCCATCCCTTTCATTTCTTCTACCTCCACACATATGCTTGAAATCAGCAGTGAGATGGCGGGTATAAACATAATGCTTCCTCAGCCAAATTGACTGTCATCCTAAACCATGGCACACAGCAGAAAAAAGGCCAGTCCTGTTGGGCTGTATTTTTTCTTATCCTAGCTCACACTTTGGTTTTCTTGTTTTTCCTTCATCTGTTGCCCACTTAGTCTTCCATCCGGTTGAGTGTTCCTACTGCCACAGCGAGAGTATGATGGGATTTCGCTACCGATGCCAACAGTGTCACAATTACCAGCTCTGTCAGGACTGCTTCTGGAGGGGACATGCTGGTGGTTCCCATAGCAACCAGCACCAGATGAAAGAGTACACGTCATGGGTAAGGCAAGGTCCAGGCAATGCTCAAAGTTGCCTGTGTGAGTGTTACCCAGAATGCAAGTGAATATCAAGGATGGTGACAGAATTAAGGAGCAAATTAAACCTGTGGTCTAACATTCAACCCTTCCTCTTTCCTCCCACCCCTCCATCTTACTGGGATTTCTTACTTAGTATATCTGAACCTAGTATAGCTTCCTGTAACTTACAATATAGGAAGACTCAAACTACGTTACTTCTCGAAATATAGGTAATTCAGTACTGATTTAGATAACAACTGAACAGCAAGCACCTTCTGGAACATACTCTTATTTTCACAGTAAGTTAAGGTTCTTTTCAAGTTTTGTTTGTTTGTTTTCTGACATTTTTTGTATTTTGTGGGAATTGCTTACAAATGACTGCTAGTTTCTTTTTTCTTAGATTCTGGGTTCTGTTATGTGCATGACTAGAAAATAAAGGAAAGACGTGTGAACGTGTGGGCTTAATGACACTGTTCCATTTTACTTTTTTGGAAGAGGAGGATAGTGTGGTTATATTAGCAAATCATCTTTTCATGAATAGTGCAACTTGGTAAAGGTGACCTGTGAGTGTCTGTCCCTGTGACAGGTGTATTCTCAGGAGCACATGGCAATGGGTCTGTGGAAAGAATTTGACTCCATGAGTTTGCTGTTCAAATGGTTTACGGTTTGCTGACCTCCGCCTCAGTTAAACTCAAAGATCAGTCCCTGTGGTGTGCTTCCTGTGCTCTGTGAAAGTATTGCTCTATGTATGCACTGGTTTTTGTGAAATACGCCATCAGCCCTACCAACTCCTCTTGAAATAATTCTTCCACAAGAACATGCAAACTTTTTTGAGGTTTTCATTTTCTATAGTTTAATGTATTTCAATTCAGCGTATAGTCTTTACTTTAAAAGTAATTTGTTTTTCTTTTTTTAAAAAAAGAATATCTTCAGAATATACATTTTAAATAGGAATGATCTTTCTAAGAATGATTATTGGGAACTGATTGAAAATATTAATAGTTTACCACCTGTCAGATTCTGAGTTCAAGTGACAGTTCTTCACTAAGGCCTCATGTACTGAGGGCCTCATGCCAGTTCTAAGGCCACTCTCCCGGTAGGTCATATCATATGCTGAGGCTAGATACACTGACACAGATGATGAGACATGATTTAGTACAGAAGGTAGAAGAAAGCACCTTCTATTTTCTTATTTTCACCATATTACCAATTTTCAAACTCGTTCTATCCCAAATTCTGGAGAGTTGGTATTAGAAGACGAATCATTTTTAATTGTTGTTTTATGTAAATGCTGAAATCAGATAAGGAGCCTCTTTCTTAGGGATTGAGGACTCTAAAATTACTTAGCAGGTCAATATCTTTATGAAGTCTATTTAAAGTCCTCAAGAAGATGAACGGGCCCCAATATTTATGGGGTGAAGAGATTTATTCTGGTACTGTTTTAAGTGTTCTAAGAATTACTCCTAGCAAAAACCAAAGTGGAACTTCTTGCACAATGTTCCTACAACTTAGCCTTTAAATAATGAGGATAAAAGTCACATCATTATGTTGCCATGGGCTCTATGTGTAAAAGAAAGTGAAAAAATTATAAATGGCTTCTCAGGGAAAAGAAAAATTGGGGTGAAGATTTATTATATGAGGTAAATTATTTTTGATAATTTTGGCTGTGAAATTTTAAGATAAACATTCCACTGATCTAAATGAAATAGAGGTAGTGTAATGCTCTGAAAAGAACATGAATTTTAAATTCTCAAGACTCAGATTGAAGCTCCACTTGTACTTTTAGTTAGATGCATTCTGCCATACCTGAAAAATCTTACACTTGGATTGCTGCAAAACCTCTTGCTTATTTTCCTTCCTTCGTCAGACAGAGCAGTCCTTCTAGATCAGGTCTGATGCTGTCACCTCCGTGATTTAAACTCTTCCTTGTCTTCCCCTGCATTAGAGATATAGACCACAGTCCTCGATGTAACATGTAAGGACTTTAATGATCTGCCTCCTGCTCTCCTCTTCCTCCATTTGGAATTACCTTCCCTGCCAGTCCCGAGTTTTTGGACTTCTGCTTCCCCATTAATTCCCAGCTCAGGTGCTCCCATTTATCACAGCATCTGCTAACACTAAGCAGCAGGAGGCGGGTACCTTGTTGGCTTGTTTACCACTGAGCAGACTCCCTGACTTAAAAGTAAATACTCAAAGAAGATTTCTTAAATGATTGAACGTATGAATGATTATCTACTATGAAAGCAAATCATTTGATAAGACGTTACATAAATGTTAGTTGTTGTCACCTCTATCTTTCTTCTTCTTTCCAGAAATCGCCTGCTAAGAAGTTAACTAACGCATTAAGCAAGTCCCTGAGCTGTGCTTCCAGCCGTGAGCCTTTGCATCCCATGTTCCCGGACCAGCCTGAGAAGCCACTCAACTTGGCCCACATCGTGTGAGTATCTACCCTTCACATTAAGAGACACCTTTCTTCATTGACACGAATCTGAATTCATACAAAAGCAAATTTCCTATCAGTTGTCAGGGACCAAGTTTTAAAATTTAATTTAAAAAAAGAATGAATGTAATGTCGTTACAATATTTTGTTGCAGAGTTATACAGTCCAAGTGCTCACCTGTAAAGTAAGGTATGCAGCACTAATATAATCAGCTAGAGGTGAAAAAGCATAGTTATAAAATGTGGATGTTAATGGAGTTCACACAATTGGAAGTTATCGATGGAATTACTGTAGTAAGAAAATTTTAAAGCACATTTCACCTTAATGTCATATGTGTTTTGAGTCTCAAATATAAAACCTCTTTGTTTTATATTTCTGCAGAGCCAGTCATCTTAAAAATGGTACCAAATCTGAAAATTGTTGTTTTATCCCAAGCTACATAACTTTAGAAGAATCATGGCTTGTACAAGGGAACATTAAAGAGGAGGATTGGTGGGAAAATATATCAGAACATCCAAAAAACTGGCTTTAAAAAAATACTCCTCCAAAGTAGGTGTGAGTCTGGTGCACAGAGGGCCCTGGGTCCCGGTACAGCGCTACCACGCTACCACCCACACCCATCCTTCCTCCTCCCCGACCCTTCGACCCTCTCTCAGGCCTTGGTGGCCGAGGAAACCAGGAAGGAGGTGTTTTTTTCTTGATGTTGTCTTGGGCTCTAAAGAAGAAAGAAGCTCATTACCTGTTTCTAAGCACAATTAGGAATTCCGTAGTCACAGGTGCCTCCAAAAGCCTCTAGAATAGGTGGTTCCCCTTCCTCACAGACTGCCTTTCATTTTGCAAGTTCAGCAGGACCTGTGGCACTGCAGAGACTGTGTTTGCTCGTTGACATCAAGAGGTGGGCTGATCAGACAGACCTACCACTCTCAGGAATTCACCAATGCCACCAAGTTCATGCTTCAGGGAGGGCAGAACATGACCCATAAGTAGCACTGTAGTGGGCCTGAGACCCTTATGAAAGCAGTAACTCTTTTGTGTGATCCACCTAAGCAAATACTATCAAATAATTTGTGCTGTGGCATGTCCATGAACTTGGTATAAATACTACAGGGCTTTGCTTGGTGTTGTCCCAAGTGGCTTTGAGGGTTCACTGTCCTCAGCAATACACAGTCTGGAGCCTCCTTATTGCTGGCATAGGCTAAGCATCCAAAAACTAATGTAAACTGAATCTGTAGAATGTGGTTTGCTCTTTTGGGAAATTGTGCTCCTAAAAATAAGCCTTCAGGTAAACCAGGGGGAAATAAATATGGAGAGTGTTTCAAAGGGCCAACCACTTTCAGAAAATGACTTCATGTGAGCTGTTCTTATTAAGGTCTCAACTTTCCCTCCCATGGCCAGAAATGATCACTAAATTGTTAATGAATGGACAAAATGAAGGGAGGGCAAGTCTGTGCTCTCTGTGTTCTGCCACAGAGTCACTTCCTACCAGACCCTCCAGGAGTTGCACACCTACAGTGCAGCATTCATCAGAGTGGCTGGGTATAAGGAAGAGAGACTTTGGGATGTGAATGGCCTGGCTCTAGAGCTTTGCAGTAGAATGGAATTAGGATGCTGCTTCCCAGCTCGAGAAAGAATTAGGAAGTGAGGCAGTGTGGAATAAAACTCAGGTTCATAGTCACGCTGAAGTAGCACCTAGCACAGGGACTTGTACACAGTTGGCTCAGGATTGTGTGTGTGTGTGTGTGTGTTATTTAGTTGGCTGAGTAAAACTTTTTTAATTTTAATCTATAGTGGTAATATGATCTGATATGTTATTAACTCAACTAAATGAGGGCAATAGCTACACAGTTTGGGTTCCATGGCGAGTTTCAGGATTCCCTTATAATTCTACACAAAATATGCCCTTTCTTGTGCGAAAAGTACTATATATTGAACCAGATTCTCAAAATAGCCCTTGAATCAAAATAGTGACCTATACTCTTTGTTAATATATTTTTCCAGGGTGAATGTTTTAATTTAAAAATTGTGGAAAATATTTAATTATTGAAATAACATATAAGAAATTCTGGATGCAGAATGTTCAGTCTATACTAGAACAGAGTATTTTTTCTATTTCTGACTTTAAACATTTTTGTCCCTATTTGTTATTTAAATATTAATGCCAGAATAGACATCCATGTCTTATTTTCTTTTCTTTTTCTTTCCTTTTTATTTTGGATGGGGATACCTGAGACTTCTAATTTTAAAATATGCTGTTCATTTAGCTATTCTAAATTATCATAGGCACATGATGGCCACTTAAGTGGGTGACATTTGGGTATTTTGGCATTTGTTCTTAGCTATTGTATTGCTTGTAAATGTTACTATGTTTAATAGTCTCTATTCTATTCAATTCTTTGCTGCCCGAAGTGATACTTGGTAAGTAGTTCAATAGTCCCCAGTGTACTTATAAAGATTTATAATCATATTATAAACAGTTATGAGACACAAAACTAGTTTAAAACTAATTCTGCCTTGAGCTGAACACTTTTCGGTTTACAAGAAAATGCCAGTTTTATAAAAATGTCTTCTGCGAAGATTTTGTCCAGGAAGAAAATCTTGCACTAGACCCCTGTGGCTGTATCTTGTGGAGTTATTTCTTTTTTATAAGACTAAATATACTTAAAATTCCCAATGGGACCTATTTATTAGGTAAAGTAACTTGCCATTTCATTATGGAGGCAATAAGAACTTTAATCCTTTTGAAAGTCAGCATTCAGTCCCAAGGTTAGCCATTCTGTGTCCCAAATTTAGCATTTTAGAATGAGCTTTAATTTGTTAAGCCACTTACTAATAAACTACAATTTTCAGCTTTACAGTGACCAGGATTAATAAACTAAATTTACCAGGCTAGTTAAAAAGCACTTTTTTCATTGCCTAGAAAGAGAGCAAGAAAGAAAAGAAAGTTCTTTTAAAAAGACAACAGAAAACCAGAAATGTTGGTCTAGTTGATTTGTTCCAACTTTTACAAAGCTACAATATAAGATATTTCATTCTGTTGACTGTTTTAAAATCTTAAATGCCTAACTTTTGAAATTCAGAGGAAATTTGTATAAAATTAGCATCCTTCTTGTGAAGTGAAGGTATTCTGTTCAAGGCAGAATTCATTTTAATTCTAGCCTCAAGTATCAAAGCTAGATCCTAGAGTAGCAATGCAAAATACGAAGATTGTTTTCAGAACTTTGGCTAATATGTCTAGAGTAGATGAAATAGTGAACCTGAAATTTTGACCTCATCTAACAAACAGTATGTCTTAACAAATTCTCAAAATACAGTTTAGCACCAGGTACTGGGAACCAAAATTTTAATGAGTTTTTGTATATAGTGCTGACATTTTAAAACCTGCATAGCATCATATTCATTCCCATTAAATAAACTGAGATAAACAAGTCTACCTTTTTCCTCAAATCTCTTTATTGTAGAACACAAACTAACTGGTTCCCTAAGATAAAAAAATTAGACCATTACAAATTGTGCTCTTGGTCAAGCCAACACCATAGACTATAGCCTACTGTAATTAATGTTTCATCTTCAAATAATGCTATACTCTCAAGCTCAAATATAGAATTACAGTGAAATCAAAATTTCTTCTGACTCAAAATGATGCCCTGCCTCATCCTTCATCTTTTGAACTGTCAATCCTATCTCAATTTACCATGGATTATCTTACCATGGACCTTAAAATAAGACTTAAAAGCTACTTGGCGATGAGATAGGGACCATAGCTCTATCATTTTACCTGAGCTAAGACATTAATGACGGGGCAGAAATGACAGGATGAAGTGACAAATAAAACAGGGGATGACAGACCTGATGCAGTTGCTGTGTAGGGTCATGGACAATTTTGAGGAATGTTAAACCTATTTTTTTTTCTCTCATCATATGAAAAAAAAAGGTGAAGTTTATGGGACACCTTGCACCATGGGCCCTATTATTTGGATCATCCAGATAACAGAAAGTCAGTAAATACTTGTGGTGCTTAATCGCATCTTCACTTACAACAAAGAACAAATGAAGTATATATGAGATGATTTTGTAGCAGGGTCCTTCCAGGCTAGACCTGTTGGGAAAGGGCCATTTTCGTGGGACACACAGAAAGAAGTTTCCAAAGCTCCAGAAATCCTTCTTTTGGCAAGAAGATGTAGATTCTGATCATTATCAATTTCAGAGCTTCTCTTTTGAGAAAGCAGCAAATGTAAGGAAGCCTCAAAACCCTCCCTTCCTTCAAGACTATGACTCAATGAAGGACCAAGGCTCCAAACTCATGGATCAACATCCTGTGGTGTCCAGAGATCTTCCTCACAATACCTACTTGGGATTTTGTGTTCTCAAAAAATGTAACTTTAGAACACTTAAAAATGTAATTGGAAAATGTAAAATTTTCTGTTGATCCTGAGTTACAATAGAACTCTGGTCTTCCCACCCCTCTCCCTCACAGATGGTAGATAGTTTTTAATCTGTGACTTTTACTTGTTTTAACTTTCCATCCACACTGTACTTTGTTTTAGGCCACCCAGACCTGTAACCAGCATGAATGACACCCTGTTCTCTCACTCTGTCCCCTCCTCAGGAAGTCCTTTTATTACCAGGAGGTAAGTTCCAATCCTATTATACAATAAGCCTTCTCTTTGGTAATGAACCTTGATTCTGTGGCAAGAAAAATATGCTAGTGTAACCCAAGAATGGAAGACTATTATTAGAAACTAGTTAAGTAAACATCTGTTACTATTTCCAATTTCATTCATTTGGATGCATTTAAAGAGGAATAGGATAGCTTTGGGGATTAAAGTCCTTTCTAGAAACTTGCATTTACAGTGCACCCATAGTAAGAATGTAGAATAAGTTTATATTTTACTAGTGACATACATGCATTTTCTTTCATTGAGAAAGTCACTTTCCTAATACTTAGAAAGGTCCATTTAAGCCAGGAAATTGGAATTTCAAGATGCAGTGGGGAATTATTATATACATTCTGAAACACCCCTGAATTTAAAGCTCTAGATAAAAAATTCTCTTTTTGGTGAACTCTGGAGTCCCTGAGGCTAGAGAATGAAGACCAAACTTGGAAATGCAGTGTCCACATAAGTAATTTCATGGATAATAACAAGGACTTAAACAAAAGGTGGATATGTGTCGTCTTTTCTAACAAAAGCCATTCCCATTGTGAGCAAAGAACAGATGAATCCCGTACTTCTTTTAGAGCTAATATTACAAATATGCAGGGTCAAGAGGTGCTCATTTGATCAAATATCACAAATAAAGCACCAGAGTATTATTTTATAAATACATGGAGAAGGCTCACAGGAAAGCAGAAACAAAGGTAAGGATCATTGGAGTGAGTAATTGAACATAAGATTTGCCAATGCCTTTCAGTAGGTAAAAACAACCACAGCCTCATGTTTTACCAAGTGAACGTAATCAGTCTTTTCCCTGAAGAGATTTCTGAGATACGGTTCCATGTAATGTCCTGGTACATTCTAGTGAGGATTTGAAGCTAGGGAGACTCGGAGTGCCACTGCTTTTTCTCTGCGTTCCTGTACTTGCCCGTCAGCAGGAAGCTGAGATGAAGATGTTCCCCATAACTGTAATGAGCGAAATAACCGGAATGTGGCAGGTCATGATGTTTCCTTCCTGTAAATTAAGCAAGTCTGTATTTAACAAGTGGAAATGAGGACACAATTGAACAGCAGAAGGTCCACAGTGAAATCTTGTGGTGTGGGCCCTCAGGGTGTTTCTCTTAGCGCTCCTTTTCAGAACCACCAGCAAATTCAACCATCTTTTCTAAAATAAAATCATAAACTGTAAAGTCTGTAAGAGACAGGGCCTGTGCATCTATCTAGAGAAGATCCTGCATGATGTTAAGAAAGATGTTGTGCATTTATTAGGCAGCTCTGCATTCTGCAAATGTCAAGCAGAGATAGACTCCATCCTTACTGAAGGTCATTTTATATCATTTCAGCTCGGACGGTGCTTATGGTGGATGCGTCTAGATGGATAACATGGCTTCCTCTACTCTAAAATATTCCTATAATCCTTTGAGCTGTTCTGATTCCTCCAGGGTGCATGGTACCTATTAAGCCAAAATATGATAATTTCCCTTTTTTTCCCATTTTCAGTCCTTTTGGAATGTTCCCTGTGAACCACAGACACATTGTTTAAGGTTTGCAGTTTGTCCTGTCACCTCGGAGATTGGCCTCTGGTTTCTGTTCTAAGGGTGCTGTTCAATAAAGCTGAACTTCCTTCCTCTCTGGGTGCGCCTTGCTCTGTCTATGGGAGGTCTTAAGGAGGTCTCCCTGTTTGACTCCCTCAGGTAACATTAGGGGATAAATGCAGCCAGCCCTGTGGCTGAGGAGCATTCGCTTATAAAGCTATATGTAAATCAGCTTGACCACTGCACATGGTCAGTATCCCAGCCCTGAGTCACTAATCATAGTGGTAGTTCCGTAGCTAGACTGCTAGTCGTTCTACTCCATCACTAAAATCCTCTTGCGGTATGTCTTAGAGGAGATAGAGGTCTTGTGGGGTTTCATGAGACTCCATTGAGAATTTCCAGCTTGAGCTGGACTTCTCAGCTCTTCAATCTCTTTTCCACTTATTTTATTGATCTCATGGGCTCATACCAGTATAAATGAGATGCATATCTATGAAGAGTACCAAGCTGGATTTTCTTCTTTTCTTCTTTGCAAGACCCAGATGGTGATTTCTTCGACTCCTGAATGAAAGAGCCTCTTGGAATGATCATTAGCACTAACTGGGTCAGGCCACAACAATGTCACAAGGCTGTATGATATTGTAGTAAAAGATTTGAGGACTTATATCTTTCTGTCCCACTGAGCCTGGGCCATGTTTTCCCCAAGGTAAAGCAGTCTGATTGCTATTGAAGTAACAATTCCAAAACAAATTTCATACTACTGATACTTGATTTCTATCACTTGATAATGCTAGTGGTGATCCACTGTTTATTTCTTGACTGTGTTCATACACTAAAATTGATGGAAATCCCTAACATCAGTGTAGGCATAAGTTAAAGTTCCTGTTCTTCCTATGATTGGAACTGAACCAAGTAAATGTAACCTAGAACACTGCCCTCACTCCTACTCCACACCAATGTCCCCTTTTAAAATTAGATAAAACCTAAAAAAAAAACCAAGAATGTGCTGATCTGGGTTAAGACAGTAGAGAAGTTTGCCATGAAGATATTTTATTTAGCCTGAGTTATCAGTCTTCTGTGACAGATTAGAAAGATAAAGCAGAATAAGGATGAACTGAAATCAGCACTCCAGAATTCTCATCATAAATTCCTGGCATTACTCACCTAGAGTTCTTTACAAGCATACCACTTTGATCTTCAAAGGGCACTAGGGTATATCTTTGAAGTCTTTTGACATCCTAGTAATCTGACTCACGCAGATTTACGAGTGTATAACTCTGGTTACCACCATCTGCTGCATCCTCTTTTCTTATATCCATTTCCAGTTACATACTTGATTTCACTTTTCCCTTTCTTAAAAGAAAAGAGGGAATTCTCAAAGGCATTCAACCTTAACCCTTTGAAGTCTTTGTGTGTGTGTGTTCAATATTGGTTAGCAATTAGGTAAAATGTGCATCAAATAACATAATTCATGGACTAATTCACCTCATTCATTTTCTTGATCATAACTTTATCTCTAAACCTAGATTGTTTTCTTATAAATGCATTAATTTAGAGGGAAAAAATAGCTGACTCAATAGAAATCTCTCATCACCACTGGAAAAAGAGCTCCAAGGACTATGTATAGTGGAGCAGCGACATTACATAAGCTTCTGAAAGATATCCCATCACTGTTGCAAATTATATTGCAAGCACTGACACAAAGCCAGGTCCAAACGGCCTTTTCTCCCCTTCACTGCCCAAGCTTCCAAGTATTTGCCATCTTTGTAGGTAGATATCATGCCTCCTTTGTAATATCTTAAGTATCTCACCAAAATCCTTGCCTAGGTTAAGTGAGAAAGTTAACTCATCTTTTCCTGTAAAATACATTTGTTTAATTATGGCTGTCTTCTTCATTAGTCACATCAAGGATGTTCTGAAAGTTTGTATAGCTAGATTCTTTTACCCCAGATATTAGAAATATCTCATAAAGTTTTCACAGATATTTCTATAGGTTTTTATAATAAAAACCACTCAGATAAAGAATCAGGGTGGCTACGATATATAGCATCTAATCAGATGTTATCACTCTTCCAAATATTAAAATTGCTTGAGTCATGGAATATGTTGAACACAACTTAATATGCTGTTTTCTAGTTTGTCGCAGTAACATTTGCTTAATTTCTTAATATTGTGTTAGGCTCAGTAGTGCGTATGGGGAAGGCACACCACACACCCCACATACTTCCCAAATCCTGAATCTTACCAGTGGAACAAAATTTGTGAGTTATCTTTGTTTATTAATGAGTTGGTCAGTGGTTGATTGGTTTGGGTTTTCAACCATAGGAAGGCTAATTACTATGTCTTTTTCAGTTATTTCAAACACTTTGCTTAACCAGAGATTCTTTGCCTAACAATCCAGATTATTAATCTGACTTAAAATGTTCCAACTAAATTTTAAGCATTTGTGTTTTGGTAATCGAAAGTGAATAGAAGTAAAATTGAGGTCCTGAATTCAGCCTTTGATCTGAAAATTGAAGTTTTTTTCATGGTTAATTTTTTCGAAGATTAAAGCCCATGTTTTTCAGTAAGAAAAGTAGATAAATTTATAAATCAACCTCATAAAACAGATGAACTTATACATCAACTACCCTGAGGATTTCTTTTAAGATTTTGTTCATTTATTTTTTTAGACAGAGGGAAAAGAGGGAGAAAGAGAAGAAGAAAAACGCTGATGTGTAAGAGAAACACGGATCAGTTCAACTGGGCACCTGGCCCACTACCCAGGCATGTGCCCTGACTGGGAATCAAACTGGTGACCTTTTGGTTTGCAGGCTGGCACTCAGCCCACTGAGCCACACCAGTCAGGACTACCCTGGGGATTTCTTTACTCTTTTCATACTTTCTGGGCATGTTGTCTTAAATTTTATGAAATTTGAAATAATCACTCTCTTCTGATATTTCTTTATTCCATGTAGTCCCAGAGCTCCATTAATATGCTAGATGTTTTCAAACTTAAAATAAGCCAGTCTTCACACTCAACTCTATCTGCTATACTAAAACATTAGTGCATAATTAAAACTGCTGTCACCTCTCTTCTTCACTTCAACAACTTTTATTCTCTTATTAGAGTAGCTTTAGTTATTGTCTGTGCATACTCTGTACCCAGCAAACTTTTCTAGAGGCTCTCTTGGTAAAAATGCAATTGATGTGGTTTGATGATATTTGGGGGAAACATAGCAAATGTAAAGAATCCAACATAAGGATTCTTAGTATTTCTTTCATGGTATCTGCTTAAAATGGTTTGACTTGCATGCCAGCTTGAATTGATGACAATTACCCCACTGAGACACAAAACTACTTTTTATGCTTGTTTGCTGATTTGCATGTGGCAGATATTTTATGTTGCAGATCAAAGATATTGAAAGTTAAAATAGGAATGGGAAGAGTGATTTTTCAAAATATTATCTCCTGACAAAACTGACTTGCGGTATATTTTCTATTATACCTAGACTATGTTAATTGCAGCAAGAAGCAACATTTTATTTACACTGGTAGTTACTTAATGAGGGAGCCAATTTTACAAGTTATTCTTCACAAGTCCAAACACAAGTTTATTAGTTATTTAAAATCAATAAAAATGAAAATATATGTTTTTAGTTTGTCATGGTTCAATATTATTTTCCTGTTAACCATTGTGATCATGATTATTGCACATAACATAATTTATTTCTATAATACTGTTGCTCTGTGAGACAGCATCGAAGACTTTCATTTAAATCCATTTATTTTCACATTCAATAAAAATATATATCTTTGAGCAGGGCTAAAATAATAATCGAACATAAACAGAGAGGGGTTTTTAAAAATATATTTCAGATTTAAGCAAAAACCCAGCGAGCTTTTATGTGCAGGTTTGTTATCTTAGAACATGCCAAAAAATGTTTGACTTAAGTAAAACTACTGGCGTCAGTTGTCAACCTGCAAAACTAAAGGGTGAATTTAAACAAATAAATATGAAATATTTTTAAATTTCTCCATCCTTCCAGAACTATTGTATCCATGTGTGTGTGTGTGTGTGTGTGTGTGCGCGCGCACGCGCGCGTATGAAAAATAATGTTGGCAAGAAGGGCATTTATCTTTATATATGCTATTTTCCAAAGGTCTAAAAAGGAATTGGTGAGAAAACAGAATTTTTTAGGAGAAAAAATAGTCTAAAGGAATATTTCTGTTCCTTTTTTTCTAGCAAAATACATAAACTTCAAAATTTACCTTGTTGTACCCTCCAGGGTGTGATTGTCACCATACTCAATGATGATACGTGTGCAAAGGGATGCACTTATACAATGGCAAGGGCCTGGTGGGAAATAAAATGACAACGATAAGAAAAAAGACACATATGCATACAATTTTAGAGACGGCAGCCTTTTTTTTCCTTGGGACTCAGATTAGAAAACATTTATCACCAATGGTCAAGGGGAGCCCCAAGTAGTTCCCAGTTTTGGAGCTTAAAAGGAAGAGGGCTGTTGATTTGAAGACAGGGCATATAGAAGACTCAGAAGCTTTTAGAACCAAATGTATGTGAAAGTACTCATTTCTTGGTAAGAACATAGGTTTCTGTGCCCCTGATCCCAAAGCCCACAATGAATTGGACGTACCACCTAAAGTCTAAGCAAACTGCCAAGCTACAAAATGAAAATTTAAAAATCTAAATTGTTTTATAAAATATGAGCATACATCACTTTGAAGAGATCATAGTTAACTACATGTTGTCACTATTTTCACAACAGCTCAGGAAGAAAATTTTTTTTCACTTTTCCCCCTTTCTTCAAGCTCCTTATGGGCAGCAAAAGAAATTCTGAAGATACTTCACATGAAAACAGTTTATAGACCCAAGTTTTAAGTGAAACCTGCTTCCTCATCAACTCTCTAAGTTCCTAATCCATTTCATTTTGAAAGAGTTGTTGTTGGTTTTTTTGTTTGTTTTGGTTTTGGTTTTGGTTTTTGTCATGCACTTGACTTCCTCTGTGCATGGCCACATTTTAGTCTTTCCAGATATAAGTCACAAGGAGCAGAATTTAAGGCTAGTTTTTGGAAGTACAGAAACTATGTGGACAGTGAGTACCAAAGCTCAGAAGTACTCCTGGCACTAGAAATTAAGAGCTGGAGCAAAACAAAATAAATGGTTGATTTCCACAAAGTCATAAATGCAGATAGCATCATCCCCATATTTTCCAAGAACTTATTCCCAAGAATTCATGTGTGAAGGGAAGGGAATATGAAAGGACTTAAACAAATACTGGCCAGGGCCAAGGCAAAGAAAATGACAACCAAAGGAGAAGAGGTGTGTATACAGGGAACATCTGCTCAGTCCTCTTGAAGGAGAAAAGGACTTGGGAAGCAGTAGAGAAAGAAGAGGAGAGACAGATAAATGGAGTAGAGAAGGAGACAGGGGTCCAAAGAGTTGGAAAGAAAAAAAGAATAAGGACACCAAAGTAAAATCTGGGCAACTGCTCCCTTTCTGCCCCTGGCCCCTGGCGCCTGCACCATAGTGACATCAGCAAGGCTCCTCCAGTGCTGGTGTTAGCCCATGGCCAAGTGGAGGGACAGCACTTCTGGGCTTTATTGACACGTCACCTTACTCTCATAAGGTTCACCAGAGTAATTTGTAGCAAAGACATCCTCTAATAGATCCTCCTGTATTTCTTTTCTCTACTGGTCTTTTCTTCTTGTGCATGCAATATTAGAAGTTGTACCCATGTCATTATAATTAAGCTTTTGATTTAGAAATTATCACCACAATTTCTTGGAGTCAAAGGGCAGAAAAGCACAACAAGACAGGGAAATAGTTTAATTTGGAGGGAAGAATTACTGATTTGTCACACAGTGTTTTGAATGGTTTTACAAGAATCGGAAATCAATTATATAGTAGGTACATCAATCTCAAGTGACAAAAAAGAAAGTTGGGGTTTGGTAATTGGGTAACCGGGAGACTGTAATTATTGGATAATGACCACGCTTTAGGAGACAAGGTTTGGAGTGCTATTTTGGTGAAATGATGGAAAAACACCAACTATGGCTGTTTGTTCCTGGTGGACAGGTTTCATAGCCTTAGCTGGCGGAGATCAGGATGCTGAAAAAATTTTCTTTTAGTTCATCAGGAAAGTAGATTCTCCTAGAACATTAATCATTTTGTTTTTAAAGTCAATTTTGTGTGCAGTTGTACTTTTTAAGTATAGTGATACTTTGTGTAACAGGGGACTCCTGAAAAGCTGAGTGATATCTGCCAGACAGCTGCTTTACAAATCAAAATTGATTTTAAACTTACCAGAAGCTTTCCTATTTAAGGAATCTTGTAGTATAGAACAAGAATTCCAATTACAATGTGTATAGTTCTAATATGATATTCATTTATAAATTTTTTTCGTATTTCATGGTCTGAAAGAGTGGTACTTTGTAGTAAAATCTTAAAGCTTGTAATTAAAGTTTTTAAAGTTTTAACTATTTTATAAGCCATATATAAAAATGACTTAGAACTTGAAAAGATGGGAAAGTTTGTGAAACATCATAATTTCATGCCCAGTAATTAAAAGTTTGTTACTCCAACAAGGTCAGACAGTTAATTTTGTATTCTCCATGAAGGGGGACAGGATAGTTTTAGGTACATCAGTGTTACAGGGCAGATTCTTAACCTAACAAAGGAGCAAACTCTCTTTAAGCACATCACAAGTACATTTGTAATACTAAAAATTAATACCATATTTCCCAAGGATGTAGGTGGATTTATGACAATAGATCATGGGTGACTTTGGCTTGGCCACACTTTATTGTTATTTATATTTCTATTTGTCCTTCAATAAACCTACATTTTAAACTTTTAAAGCTGTCATTTAAATTACTAAATAAAATGAGTGTTCCTCCTAATGAGTCTAAACATGGTAAGAATTTGCTATAATGATGGGATGGATTCTATGCACCAGTTATAGATACAAGGAATATGAATGTATGTTTATAAGGCTCCAAGGTTTATTTCTCAGTTTCTCTGAAATTTTTCTTTGCAGTTTGACAGCCCAGGTTAGGTGATTTGTGCCTGAAGTAGTAAAGCACTTCTAATAAGACCACAATCTCTAACTAGGTAATTTTCAAGTCTCTATTCAACACAGAAAGTTGGACAATATAAGAGAAGGCTAGAGAAATAAACTTCTAGACTTACATAGAGAGGCTGACAGGATTTAGTGAACCATTGAACTGAGTACATGATCATCTGTAATGAATGTTGAATGAATTTTCCTTATGTCTAGGTATAATGCAAGCTATTTGTTAAGCAAATGGCAGAGGTCAAATCTGGGATCATAGGGACTTGTGTAATTGTAATTGTGGTTCTCAGGCCAGGTTTCTACTCCTAGTTCATCTCTGTGGAAATCTGAAAACATCTTGAACATTTCAAAATAGTAAGAGAGCTGTCCAAGTGGAGCTTGGATCTAGACTTGGGCATTTCTGTTGCCAGTTCTATTCTTGAATACATTGCCGTGTTTATGTTCTTCTTGGCTTTCCCATCTTATTAACTAGCTCTCCTCCCAAGGACAGTGAAGTAGAGCAGAACAAACTGCTGGCTAGGGCTGCTCCAGCTTTTCTGAAGGGCAAAGGGTAAGTTAAAGCCAGAGTGTACTGGAATCCTGTATTAACTGAACTAAAAATGGAGATTTCTTTTGTCAACCGACATGCTTTGTGTTTGAAAGACTGTCTTTGATTTAGTAAAAGTAGCTCCATTATAACCCCATTAACAGCACCAAGTAGTTATTTTGAGTAGAAACGTCTGTGTTTTTATTCACTTTCCCTGCTTTCCTTTTCTTTCTTTCTTTCTTTCTTTTTTATTTCTTTTTTCTTTTTTTGTTAATGACTAAGCTTCAGATTTGATTTTCCAAAGGCTACTTGATCTTTGCTTGCAATGTGCTTAATGTACAGTTGAATTTCTTGGCCTTAGTAGTTTGAAGAATGCAAATCTGTTTTGTTATAAATTACTTTACCTAAATGGAAGTCTATATGTTTAAATTTAGTGAAATGCAATTGTGAATTTCATTGCTTGGATTTTGCTTGTTTTTCACAGAACAGCACTTATTTTTCCTTTATTTGCTTGGTTTTCCAAATGACGTTTTTTACCACAAATGCACTTCTATCTGCTCTGCTTATTTCATTTCACCTCTCCTAACACCCTTTCTTTCCCCCTGCCCTGTTTCAGGATACAGTACAGCCTCAGTGTGGCAGACAGGCTAGCAGATGAACATGTTCTCATCGGGTTGTATGTCAACATGCTCCGGAACAACCCATCATGGTTAGTGCAGGTTTAGCTGCTTGACGGTCCTTAGAGAGGGGAATAGTATCATCTCTTGACAAGCAGCCTCAGCAAGGGGCAAAGCCACTGGATGCCAGGGGTGTCATTAAGGCACTTTTTAACTAATACAATTAAAATATCTTTTGTAATGTTACCAATAGTTTGAATATTTCTCATTAATGTGCCATACAGTTCACATAGCTGAAGGGATAACTTGTGTAAACAGATACCATGATAAATATTAGCTTTCAGGTGGATGGAGGACTGTGGGTCCCAAAGCTGGTTCTTTGTTACAAGTGCTATGTCAAATTACCACACAATGGTGATGTAAGAACTTGTGTTATTCCCAGGGTGGCATGTCTCTGCTAATTTGGGTATGTCTCTGCTAATTTGGAGGACAATACTTCATTTACTTAAGAGAGAGGTGAAAAAGAGGAAAAGTTATGGGATGGGTTCATCCCCTGGAAATCATTCCCTTAACAATGATTGTCTTTCAACTTTTACTTACAAATGTTTCTGGGTAGCCCTTCTGATAAAGCCTGTTTTCCAGTCCCAGAATATGCAAAGCTTACTTTCAGATGTGTTAAAAATGTGGATTCAGATAGCCCTATATATTGGGATAAAGGCATTCATAAAGTTTTTCTCTTTTCTATTTTCATTGTAACATAGGAGATTCCTGCCATTGTTTAGTTACTCTGTTTTAATTATAAACGTGCATTTGCAATTTGAATGAAAATAAATGGACAGGCTATGAAAATTTCATATATTTCAGGCTAGTTTAGAGCACTGTTTTACAAACGTGTTTAGCAAACCAGTTCCTTAGAAATACTTCAGTTTTGTTTAATAACTATAATTTTCTCTGAACTAAGGACTCGTGGATTTTTTTTTCTTTTTTTGTAGTTATAACTATTAAATGAGCCACAGTGTTAAACTGTCTTTAAAATAGCTGGTCCCCTGATCACTATTATTTCACAGAAAGCATACCTCAAACACTTGGTGCTCATTGCCCTCACAGCTCGGTATTATTAACCACTTCTTTGTTTCTAGAACATTCATTCCTTGACTATTTCCAAAGTCCTTTCCTGTCTCTGCTTCTGATGCCTTAGAATTTATTTTTTTTTGGGGGGGGGGGGGTAATTAGTACATTGGATGATTTTAGGTGATCCACTGATGAACATTTAAAAGTTACATATTTATCTTTAATTTGTATTTTTTTAATATAACCAGCATACTAGTTCAATTTTATATTATTTCCCACTCATTGAGGAAATAAAAAGAGACTCTTCTGCTAAGTCCATCTCTTTGTTCAGATTTTCTTAAGCTTGTAGATCAAACAGTTCCTCTTCTCTCTCACATCTCAGCCTCTCCAAACTACAAGTGGAAAGAGTGATTGCTTTAATCTTATTCCAATGACTTTGTTCTGCAATGTGATATGGTGGCTGAAACAATAAAACTAAAAATACTGAATTACAAAAAAAAAAAAAAATTGAATGAGTAATCTTTAAAGAAGAGCACAGTCGATATAGATTTAATCATGTCTAAAGGCACTGATGTGATCTCACACCATGTTCTCTCCCCCATAATTCTAAGCATACTCTGGTTATTTCTATCACTTTTCTTTGACCTTTTCTTAATTAAAATTGTAACACAGAAATCTCCAAAGAGGAAGGCTCAGAGTTTGTTACTAGCAGCCCTCTTCCCTACTCAAGTGATTAATCACATTGACTTGATGGTCACTTAAGACCGTAAAACTGTCTCAGCAGAGACACCTTACATCTACTTGATGAAAGCTAGGTGTGATTTGTATTTTGAAAACAGAGCAGAATTTAGGGCTGATCAATGAAGCGGACTCCATTTTAATGGCTGCTGCCCTCCATAGTTCTCATAGCTTTATTCCTGTCCTTAAAAAATTTTACTTTATCTTTCAGATTTTGCATTTTTCCTTCTCTTTTCTTTCTGTTTAATTAGATCCTAACAATGCCCCACACCAGCCACAGTTAGATAAGTAATGTAGTAATCTCTCACCTCCTTTGTCATCATTATAGCTATAATTTTTACCATCATTCAGTTATGGTGAGATATATAATGGTAATAATCATAAGAGCTACCAGTTTTAAAGCCCTTGCCTCATGCTAAGCACTGTGTTAAAAGCTTTATTTACATAATATTACATAAGTTACATAATAATACACAAGTTACATAACTCTACATAAACATTTACATAGTGTATATTTACATAAATTAATTACATAATTATGCACTTAATTTCCCCTAGTCCTTAAAGCAAGCCTATAGAGTGAATACAATCATCTCCTTTTTATAGATAAGTACAGGTATCAATCATGAGAGTTACAAGACTCTCCCACAGTCACTTGGCTACTAAACAGTGGAGCAGAGAATGTGCCATTTGATTTCAAGCACATAACCACGAGGCTACATTGCCTCTTATAAAACCTACGTAAGTGTATGCACTCCAGCAGGCTTTTATGGACACGCCTCCACACTGCATTCACCATATATTTATTTCCTGAAATCGCATATCCCACTATATTACTTTATTGTATTTTAATAAATATTTTGAGCGCATCCTAGTAGTAGGAATGGCGGTAGTTAATTAACCCTTGGAGTGCCATGCGTAATTTGAAATTTGGATCAACATGAGAAAAAATTATATCAGTATATAACCTTAGGTACAAAAAAAAGAGAACAAAACATAAAATACGAATTATTCCATTATTATTTACATTCATAGCCATCAAAAAAAGAGTCACTGGGAGCAGCGCTGGCACTTTTGGGAAAATTTGTCAGCATCACTCACAGCAACATTGGCACTCAAAGGGTTAAGTTACAATTTATGTATTTAGTTCTATGTTCTATGCATTGTGATTTCTCATTTTGATTGTAAGCTTCAAAGAGGCAAGAATTTTGTCTTCAGTCTCTTGTACCTCATCACAACAGCCAGAATATGAATAAATTTTACATTTATGAAGAGCGTTAAACATTATAGAGCCCTTAGTTTGCTTGTCAAAGCCCTGTAAGTTTAGATAATATTACTTTCATTTCACTGATAAGAAAATGAAAGCTCCAAGACATTAAGCGACTTATCCAAGGTCACATGCTAGCAAGAGCTTGCACACAGGTCCTAATAGCTATTCTTGCTTAAACAGTTTGTTTTCATAATCATTCATATATATTCCTGATTAGCTCTGTGTGGGGGCCTCCTGCCCCATATCAACTGCTTAATACAAGGGGAAACTGACTCATTTGTAAATAGTCTGCTGCTAAATTAAAGAATCACTTATGTGTTGTTGTTTGTTCTGATGTCAGAGAAGCCACATAAGTAAACTAGCTCAATGACGAATTTCTGCTGTCTTCAGAATTCAGTGAAGTTTTAAAAACCTTAATGTTTTTAATCACCTTCTGCAATGAGGGAGAAGGGGTCTCAAAATGCCATACAGTGAGGGCTTTCTCTGCCTTTCCCTAAAGCTTATCAGATGCCTGGGCTTGCTAGTTGTTTATAAGGACTGACTGGGGCAGACAGACCAAAGGATCAGAAACCAGCACAGAACTCCCAACTCTTACCATAATTATATCCTTGATACTTATCATTCAAACGCTTCTGGCATATTTCTCTCAGCAAAGATCCCCTGTGTTAGGGACAGAAGGGTACAATTAAAGGCTACAGTCTCTACTTTGATGTCATGACCAATTGCTGTCACTTAGTTAGACCCCTAAGCTCACATAACTAGGTTAAAATTTCTTCTGCTTATATGTTTTTCTCAAGTACAAGAAATTACACATTTTATGCCTATTTCTAGGATTCATATATGAGGTCTAAATTTTTATTGGCTTGCCTGCTTGAAACCCTTTTAGAGACTCCTTTGGCAATGACTTACAACCCAGACCCTAGAAGCCTATGTACGAACTAGCCCTTGCCTACCCGCCTCTTAGCCTCAGCTGTCATGGGGTTACTGCACTCAATCACAATACTTAGTCATATCAGCTTCTGATCAATTTCTAAAAACAATTTCTAGAATTGCCTCAAGATCATGATACTAGTTCTTTCCTATACCTAGAACATTCTTCCTCATTCACCCCTGCCCTCTCCTTTCACACACGCATCACTGCCACCTAACTTCATGTAGGGCTTCTATATTAGTCTCTATTAGGGCATACTATTTATTTCATTCTTACCATAAATGCAGACACTGTTTGATTGATTGGTTAGTTATTTGGTTGGTTGGTTAGTTGGTTGGTTTACTATCTATCTTCTGCTTTATGGGGCAGAGATTCTCTGACTTGCCCACCCCAACATCTCTTGACATCTTCCACGGTGCCCAGCACATTGTAGGTGCCCAATAAACATCTGTTGGTATCGTAGAATGTGAATAGTGGTATGGGTATAAAACCCCCTCTCATACTAAGTAAAGTTGTTGGGAGTCCTCAGAAAATCTTCTTACTAGTAAGATAAATACTTTTACTATTGAAAATATCAGCTACTATAAATAAGCCCTTAAATCAAACATCTAGTGTAAGAGTATAAAGGAGATGAAAAAGTAAAGTCTTAAGCTTGACATAGAGAGAGGTGGTAAATGTGGATAAAGACAAGCACCAGCAATTTACTGATGTGAGAAAAGCAAATGATGGGGGCAAAATTGAAAAGAAAAAAAAAACTAGAGTGATATTGGGCAAGAACTGAAACTTTTTTTTATGCTCTCCAGTCTCTTTCATTTTGTATTAGTTTGCTAGAGCTGCTGTAACAAAATACCACCAGCTGTGCATCTTGAACAACAGAAATTTATTTTCTCACAGTTCTAGGGGCTAGAAGTCCAAGACCAAGATGCCGGCAGGGTTGATCTCTCCTGAGGTCTCTCTCCTTAGCCTACAAATGGCCAGCTTCTCCTGTGTCCTTACATGGTCTTGTCTCTGTGCATGTACATCCTTAGCCCTCATCCTCTTCTGATAAAGACACTAGTCATATTGAATTAGGGTCCATCCTTATGGACTCATTTAACCTTAATCACCTCTTTAAAAAAGTCCTATCACCAAACACATGAATTTTTAAGAGATACAAATAATTCCAACACTGAATTCACAGAATTGTATGCCTTTAATATGTTTAATGTGTAGGCTATGATTTGATTGACCCTTTTCCCTAAATGTTGTTGATTTTTTTAAATGTAAATTTATTGCAACCTGTTGAAAGAAAAAAGAAATTATCTCACCAATTGACGATATCTCTTTTATATGTGTTTTCATTTCCTTGTTAATACTACTCTTTTCTTTAGTGAAATATTTAGGAACTTCAGTTATAGAACTAGACTTCTGAGAGTCTAATACATTTTAAGTTTCCATGGGAAATGAGGGTGACACTACCAATGTAATGAGGTTATAGATTTAAATTAGCTAGTATAGTAATGGGCACATGGTATTAACTCAATGTTAGTTCCTCCCTTAATTTTGACTAAAACTGAAGGCATCTAAAAAGTTAGATTTTTAGCCCTTGCTGGTGTGGCTCAGTTGGTTGGAGAATCATCCCATACACCAAAAGGTTAGGGGTTCGATCCCCGGTCAGGGCATGTATGGGAGGCAACCAATCAATGTTCCTCTCTCACATCATGTTTCTCTCTCTTTCTCTCTCTCCCTTCTTCTTTTCTCTCTAAAATCAATAAACATATTTTTTAAAGTTATATTTTAAAATTTGATTTTGTAAAACCTGTCCATTATAAATATGGTCGAAATAAACTGATAGCTCATGTGTAATGGATGAACTTCAAATTATGCTCTCTTCAAATGTGCTAAAATAATCCAGATGGGACATGGTCTAATATGTTGTTTGATAAATTGTATAAAAAGGACATTTTAATTAAAATTTTATGGCAATGTGCAGCTTTGCTTAAAGAAGCAAGGAGAAAGATGAGAAAGCTATCACCGTTAAGCTAACTCCTCCCTTTGTTTAGGAAATCAGAGATATAAAAACACCATCTATTGCTTCTCTAAGCTCATTTATTGATTCAACTAAACTATTTTTCCCCTTTTTGATATAACCTAGAATACTGAACAGTAAGTAACCAATCACATTTTTTAGCAGAAAGCTAATTTATATATAAGGATATTATGGTACAAAAATGGTCATACCAAGACAGCATTTCTTGCTTTTTAGAGGTAAGAGTATAAAGAATTCTTGCATAGAGTCTTACCATGTGCCCAGCACTGCTCTAAACACTTTACATGGTATTCCTCCTGAGAAGCCATGCAGTAAGTTACCGTTGTATCCCTGTTTGATAGATGAGGAAGCTGAGGCACAAAGAGACTGAGTGGCGTGCCCTGAGTCACACAGCTAGTAAGTGAGAGGGCTGGGGTGTGAATCCAGCAATGATCCAGCCCAACCTCCCAGCCACTCTTTTATAACATCCCTACCAGTTACTCACTTCTGGTAAGAATAAGCATTTTTAAGTGGAATCTTAAGCCCTTCAGATGTCATCTGCTTTCCTAAACTTTAAAACAACAATGAAATGTGAACCAAAAGAAGATTTTCCATGATTGGGGGTGGGGAAGGTCTGATGTTGATAAATATGAATGAGTATAATGATATTTCTATGAACTTTAGCACCTATAAAAAACAGGTAAGGAATCTGTATGCAGCCATAGACTATATCTCGATTTTTTACTTTGCCCAAAGTGAATATTTTACAGTTCTTATTTAGATGGCATGACTAACTTTAAAGTGCATTATTTTCTCTGTATTCTTCTGATTTTCTCAAAGTGTTGAGGATGCATGCATGCAGAGCCCGGAAAGACGTAGAAGAGGTGGACCAAAGACCATGATCTTACCAACCTAACTGAGCTAACCTTTAATCATTCTTTTGTCCAACTAATTCTTAGGTAGTTCTTGCTGTGTTCCAAGCACTGTGCTGAGCACTCAAGATCTAATGGTGAAAAGATGGAACCATTCAGCCCTCAAAGAAATTACAATTTAGTGAAGGACAAGACAAGTGAAAAGGCAATTCTAATGCAAAGGGGTGACAGCTATAATCAGGGCAGTGCAGTGCAGAGTGCTATGGAGTCTGTGAGAAACTACGAAACTGCATTCAGAGGTTGGAGGTGTGGGTAGGAAGTGACAGCTAAAGCCAACAGTGGGATGAAGAGGAATTAGCCAGGCGGGCATGTGTGGAGGCGGCAGAGAGATGGTTTGAGGCAGAGAGAATATGGTGCATCTGAGGAACTTAAGTTGGGTGAAGCTACTAGAGTAATGGGGGTAAAAGATAAAGCTAAGTTGTGCAGGACCTTATACATCTTATTTAGGAGTTTCAAAAATGAGAACCTATTAAAGAATTTTATCCATAGGAATGTTATAGCCAACTTCATTTTTGAAAGATCGCTGACAGAAAATGAATTGGAGGGAAAAATAAGTCTAAAATCACAACAGCCTGTTGAGAGGACTTTACACTAATTCAGGGTCAGATGATAGTGGCCTGGAGCACCTCCATGGTGGTTGGAATAGAAGCAAGTGGAGGAATTTGAGAGTTTGTAGGAGATAGAATGCAAAGCACTATAACTGATTATAACGGAATGGGTTGTTAAAGTAAAGACCTCAGTAAAGGAGTTTGAAGGCATCCCTACAGAAAAGCCATTATTATGCTGATTTTATTATTATTTTCCATGAAGATTGCCATTTCTTGATTTCCTCTCTTTTCCTTTCAAACCAGTCATTAAAGAGTTAACGTTGGAACTTTAAGAGTTTGTTCATTTCCCTCCCCATTTCCAGTCCCATAAAATCGCTTCTTGGACCCCATGATCACTTCATTCTTTTCCACCCTGACTCTTATGCTCACTAACTCCTAAAGGCCTGAACAGGGCTCTATCCCATAGCACTTTGCTCTCAACCAACTGCAAAATATAGGATATAACCTCATAAAGTAATCTTAGTGTTAATTAATAATGCCTTCTCAGGCAGTAATCCTCCTATTAGCTATTTGCATTTTAATAGAAGAGTAGTACCTGAGGCCTAATGACCTTAAAAATTAATCTTTATTGATAAAATTCCCATCACCATTTAGACAAATGAAAAAATAGTAAGGGAAAACATACAGGTATTTTTGGTGACCTTTGGATCACATTATTTGGTTGGCTTCCCCACCATGGAAGTCAGAACAGGCCTGCAGAGAAACAAGCAAAATGTGAATAAACCCTGAGTTCCCAGCGATCTTTGCTAAATCACAAGTTAGAAAGATTGCTTAGCTGGGGCCTCTTGAGTTTCCTAAAATGCCATTTTCAAATCGCTAGCAGCAGCCATTGGCCATGTGTTTAAGGTAGAAACTGGAGAGCTTTCGAAATAATAGATCTTCCCACTCAAAATTCAGTCTACATAGCAGCCACTTTTTACTTCGTCATAGTCTTGTAGCAAGATTACTGATTATAAAATCTTGTAATGAATAGCCAGGGATGGAGAAAGTGTTAGAATCACTATTTCTTTAGTGATTTAGGGATTATTGGCCATTCATTTCCAACTATTTATAATTGAAGTCTTGAAATAATGGAATTTATCAGAGGAATGCCTCATTCACCCTTGTATAATTTGAACATCCTGAAGTGGCACATGTGGGCTCATAAATCGTTTGTGTGCACAAGGTGGTGATATATCACTCACCCCTCATTCGATCGGTGCTGCAGGAGGAAAAGCATGGAAGTCTGAGTTATAGCTTGCTAGACAGAATCCCATAACTTCACATCTTACATTTCCAGGGGGCTTTTTTTTATTTTATGTAACCTTCATATTATTTATTCTTGCTGGTTATTCATGATAAAAGACACTTTTATTCTGAGGTTTTTTTCTATCAAGGATTTTTTTTTATTATTTATTTATCAAAATACAAATGTTTTTGATGAAGTCACTTTCAGGCAGGCAAACAAATTATTGTCCTGGACTTGGAGCAATGGGCTCTGTTGTCTACACAGTGTTCAGTTAGGCTTAGAGACACTGATACATCAACCAGAAACCAGAAACATGTTAAAATCAAATTAAATTGTTTCTTTGTGAATAATTTTATGTTTAAAGCAAAGACAGTGTACCATCCTCTTTCTTATTAAAACTGCTGCAAGAAATTTAGTTATTATTTTTAACCACTGCAGAGTGCAGATAATGTATTAAAGCATCAATTTTCCAGAACTAATTCCTTTGGCTATTAAAATTATTTTCTTACTCCAAGTCGTTTGTATGCTAATTGAAATCTCAATCCACAGGGATTGATACTATACATATGTCAGCATGAAATCCTAAAAATTTCTGTCATAAGGATATGTTTGTAAAATATCACACATACTATATGGATAGCTGTTAAATACTCATGAAAAATTATCTTTTTTATATAGTTTATGTTTGAGGTTCATTTCTTGTATTTAGATTTTCCATTTTATTCTCAAGATCTTCTAGAACCTTGCTATTCAAAGTGTCCTTGGACCAGCAGTATCAACATATCTTGGAAGCTCGTTCTTATAAATTCAGATTCCCAGGTCCCATCCCCCAACCTACCTCCTACCACCACTTTAGAATCAGAAACTGCATTATTACAACATCCCTAAGTGGTATGCATATACACTAAGTTTAAGAAGTCCTGCTCTAGATCGCTGTTGGTTGATAGATGTCATTTTGAAGGAGACAAGAATCATTAATGAATCTGAACAGGTTACTTAAGAGGCAAAATAATAATATTGTATTAACTAACATTTTTTAAAGTATATTTTATTGATTATATTGTTACAATAGTTCCAATTTTTTCCCCTTTGCTCCCCTCCGCCCAGCACCCCCCTTCCCCAACAATCCCACCGCCCCCCCAGTCCATGCCCATGGGTCGTACATACAAGCTCTCCTGCCTCACCCTTTCATATATTCTTCTTCTTCTTTTTTTTAATAATTAATTAATTAGTTAAATATTTTAACAATAAAAAATAACAATCCCTCCTTCTCAGACTTAAGACCCTTTACAATCTTATAAAGGACAATGGACGAAGGTCTCGAGCTCCTCTAGCTGCTTCAAGCTGGACATGGTCGTCGTCCTACCTACTCTTGGGTCAAGAAATCCCTAATAAGAGTGGGGGTGTGGAGGGGAGGGTGGCCTTCCCACAAGGGGAAGGATCGTGCAGACTCCAGGTTGGTTGGCTGTCTCTGGACAACAGCGTGCTTGGTTTAACAGGCTGGCATCCTTGTTGTATTCTGGGGGCAATAGGGTTAAAGGACATCATTCAATCCGTAACCACTAGATGACAAAAGACAGGTATTAATTTTTCAATGTCCCACATTAGGGAAAAGAATGGCTTCTTTGGAGGAAGGTATGCCAGGTACATCTCACCTGTCCAAAACCGTTTTGCCCATTATACTTAGTTTGGACTGAGGGAAATATTTTAGGTTTTCCCCCTCTCAGGCCTCTGGGCTCTTTCTGTCCAAGCCATTAGGATAGAAAAGAGAAACCAGTTTTAAAGTGAAGCCCACAGACCACCCCGTTCTTCACCAACCCAGCCACTTAGTTCAGCCAAACCATTGAGTCTCAGGAGGCAGCAATGCAGACAGGATTAAGTGAGGCCTATACGTACAGACAATCAGTCAGGTAATGAGATCGTAGGCTTATGCCCTTTGAAAACAGAAAACACATGTTAATTTATGTAACATAACCCACATACAAGTCTCTAAATCTGTAGGACTGTCTTATCGGAAAGATATCCAGTTGCAAGGCATTTGACATTCTTCTTGCCTGTAAATTAAACATCTTTGATAATGCCACAGACATAGTTTAACTTTCAAATGAAAACAAATTTTAAATGAAAAGAAAGTTTAAAGATGGTTAGCTGCACTACTTTATAGTCTACCACTGGGCATTGTGATCTTCCTTGAATCGTCAATTTTCTCCCTAAGATTACCCTCCTTGTCATTAAAGGGACTGCATTAAGTCCATTGTTAATTTGTCCTGTTCATTTGCATAAACACAACAAGAGCAGCAAATGATCACTTATGATCTTTAATTCTGCTTTGCTGGAACTTACGCAAGGAACATTTAGGGTGACCTTCAGTCTCCCCTTCAAGGCACAGAAGCAGATCCACATACCTGGCATTCAGCCTTGCCTGTAAACACCTGTCTTTTCCAGGTCCTCCTGGTTTTCCATTGTGCCTTAAGGTCCCTTCTAGCCATCTTTCAGGAAAACAACCTTCATTCCTTCCCTGGAAAGATTGCTATGGACCACTCATCCATCCAAGGTACCAGGCCTTTTATCTCGTGGACTTTTATTACCTTTGAAAGTCAGTCCCAGTTGCTCAGGGCTTTTTGGTAACAACCAAAGCCCAAGCATGTCTCCTTTAGGCATGATATTCGATTCAAAGTCTTAGTTAAAAAACAAACAAACAAAAAAAAAAACCTCTATTAACAACTGGTCTTATTAGTTTTATGCAAAGAAACTTAGGTCATTACTTACTTCTTTAGAATGCCAAATTCTGGAGGGATCAGATAGGGAGAAAAGTATACAGTGTGAAGGAAAATCCTTGTCCTTCTAATATTCACTGAACTTGCATTTCTATTCTTTATATTTTTATTTAATTTTTGTTTGTTTTTCCATTACAGTTGTCTCACTTTTTTCCCCCTCTTGCTTCCCTGCACCCTGTCCCCCCTTCTTCCACATTCAGTCTCCACCCAGTTGTCCATGTCCATGGGTCATTTATACATGTTCTCTGACTAGACCCTTCCCCTTCTTACCACTTCTCTCCCTCCCATCTCCCCCTTTGTTACTGTTAGTTTATTCCTTGTTTACATACCTCTGGTTCAATTTTGCTCATTTGTTTGTGTTGTTCATTAGTTTCCTGTAACAGGTGATAGCATAAGGTAATTTTCTTTTGTTGCCTGGCTTATTTCGCTAAGCATAATTCTCTCTAGTTCCAATCATGTTGTTGCAAATGGTAGAAGTTCCTTCTTTCTTTCAGTACTTATTCATTGTCATTTTCCCCCTTTGTACTCGTGTTCCTCTCTGTGTCTCTCTGTTTCTTCATCTTCTTAAAGCAGACCCTTTAGCATCTCTTGCAATGCTGGTTTGGTGGAGATGTATTCTTTTAGCCTTCTTTTGTCTTGGAAACTCCTTATTTCACCTTCCATTTTGAATGAGAGCCTTGCTGGGTAGAGTATTCTTGGTTGTAGGCCTTTGTTTTTCATTACTTGGAATATATTTTGCCATTCCCTTCTGGCTTGTAGTGTTTCTGCTGAGAAATCTGATGATAGCCTTATTGGAGCTCCCTTGTATGTTATTAGTTGTTTCTCTCTTGCTGCTTTTAGGATTCTCTCTTTGTCTTTGAATGTTGGCATTTTAATTATGATGTGTCTTGAAGTGGGCCTGTTGGGGTTCATCTTCATTGGGACCCTCTGTGCTTCCTGGACTTGCGTGACTCTTTCTCTCCTCATGTTAGGGAAGTTTTCTGTCATTAGTTTTTCAAAGAGGTTTTCTATTCCTTGCTCTTCTTCTTCTCCTTCTGGAATTCCTATGATACGGATATTATTACATTTCATGTTGTCCTGCAGTTGTCTTAGAACCTCTTCAGTCTTGTTCAGTCTTTTTTCATTTCGTTGCACTGTCTGGGAGTTTTTGTCTACATTGTCCTCCAGCTCGCTGATCCGATCTTCTGCTTCCTCTAGCCTGTTTTTAATTCCTTCTACTGTGTTCTTCAATTCAGAGATCGTATTCTTCATTTCCTCCTGGCTCTTTTTGATAGCTTCCATGTCCTTTTTGATGCTGGTATAATTCTCAGTAAGTTCCTTATAGTTCTTCTGGAGTTCACTGTAGTTTTTCTGGAGTTCTTTGTAGTTTCTGCTGAGCTCATTGAGCTTCTCCATAATCCATGCTTTCAATTCCATATCTGATAGTTGGCTCCCCTCTATTTCATTTAGCACTCTTTCTGGGGACTCTACCTTTCCTTTCGATGGGGGGTTGTTTCTCTGTCTCCCCATTTTTGTGACTCCTATTGTTTGTTGGTGCTTCTTAGATTTATCTGCACTTCCTGGATCTGCCCCTGGTGGCGTCAGATCCTGTACCAGTCTGGCCCTAGGCAGCCTGTTGGAGACTTCCAGGGATCTACTGCCTTTGTCTGACTCCTTTAGTTGTTAATCTATTCAATCTGTGATTAGCTGTCAGGCTTAAGGACTGTGGGTGTGGCAGCTTAATTCCTGTAGGCTGGGCTTTTGCTTCCCCTCAGGCTGACGCCACTTGGCTGGGAATGGTCTGCCTGCAGTGTGGGGATGAGTCAGCACTGGGACCCGGCCGGCAGCTTCCCCAGCTCTCCCCTCAAAGCCACCACACCAAACTCTCCCCAAGAGTCTCCAGTCCTCTCTGCCTTCCCTCTGCTTGAGCCCAGGGTAAGTGGGGGCCAAAATATTTTTTATGTGATCTGCTTAAGAGCTCTTTTTCTCCAGCTGTTTCTCTCCAGCTAGCAAGAAACCCTGTGGCTTTTCGCTTTTCTCAGCTGGATACTATTTTACTTCCCACTCTGTTGCTGTAGGCTGGGAAGCTCAGCTGGGGGTTTAGACCCTGCCCTTCTCAGGGGGAATCCCCAGCTGCTGATCTGTTTCTCAGTCCCTTCAGCTGCCACCCGTGTGAGCCCAGCCAGCCTTTCCGCGTCTCCGCACTCCCTACCGGTCACGTTGTGATGTAGCGGCCTTTTCTGTCTCTCCGTGGTTATAAGACTTCTCTCCAGCTGGTGTTCGGTTGGTTATTCCAGATGATTTCTCCAAAATTACGTTGTAAATCCAGACTAGTTCTGGGAGGAAGTTAGTGTAGCTTCCACTTACTCCTCGCCATCTTGTTTCTCTCTTAACTAACATTTTTTAATCATTTTATGTGTTCTAGGCGTTATATTAGCTTGATGCTTTTTACTGCATTCTCTCATTTGGGAAAAAGGAAAAGGGAAGACTTTTTCTAAAGATGGAGAAGTGACTTGGTAAATGGAGAAATTCAGGAATATTCTAGGTAGTCATCAAGCCCAGAGAAAAGAGCTATATCTGGAGTGGAAGTATTTAGAATAAGAGCAGATATAGTTTATATACGTGAAGAGCATAGGCTAGAGCAGAGATAATGGAAACAAGAATGTCTTTCAAATGATGGGAAAAAATGTTACATTAATGGATTCAGCCAACTAGAGAAGAGCTATTAGGGAGTGACATAACTAAGATGTCACTGGAGATACATAATGATTTTCACTCATGTTCTCTCTTTAGAACAAAAGTTAAGGGACTATGTTGCATGTTTACCTTATATGCAAATATACATATAAATGAAATAAATATATGTTACTTAAATAGATCTAAGACTTGGCAATGAATAATTCTTGCAACCTTAATATTGGCAGAGAAGTGTGTCATTTTAAATGTGTAATCATGAATATTAATTTGTTCTTTAAGGAACAGACTTAAGTATAAGAGCAATGGAGGAAAATATAAGTAAATTTGGGGATAAGAAGAACTATTTTCTAACCTTCATTCTGACCTCGTACTGTAATAATGGATAAACCAAACTATGACCAGCTAGTCTTATCAAAAAGATTCATGATACTAGTATGTTGCATAGAATTTTTTTGATGGCACCCAACTTTAGTCTTTAGTGAAGGGCCTTCTAGAATATGAGAGTTGATATTTGCATTAGTGTTTTTTATTTACTTGCTTATATTTGCATTAGTTTTTTGGGACTCTGTTCATCCTTATTGTAGAACAAACAATTCCTATAAATTTATAGGAGGCACTAAACAATTCCCATTAGTGTCATTAGAAACCACTACTATAATTCCTCTTCTCTGGAAGTAAATATAAAATAGCAAGTTACCTAGATAGTGATATTATTGATGAGAATCATATTAGTCATCTATTACTACATAACAAATTACCCCAAAACTTAGCAGCTTAAAACAACAAATACGTTTTATCTCATAGTGGGTCAGGAACCCATGGTCGGTATAGCTAGGTGCCTGTGCTACAAGAGGACTTCCATGAGGCTGCCATCAGGCTGTTGGCTGGGGCTGTAATCTCATCTGAAGGCTCTGCCATGTGGGTTCATTCACAGGGTGCTGGCTGGCTCCAGCTCCTTACCACATGGGCCTTTTCACAGGCCACCTTATGACATGACAGTTAGCTTCCCACGGAGCAAGCGATCCAAAAGGGTTCAAAAGAGAAAAAACATGTCAAAGGTGGAAGCCATGGTCTTCCATTACTTCTGCCATATTGTATTCATTAGAAGCAAGTCGGTAAGTCCAGCCTGTACGAAAGGGAGAGGATTACAGTACACACAAGTGTGAGTACCTGGGTTGGGGATCACTTCAAGCTGACCACAGTTGCTTGTCTTTTAATCTAGCTTCCGTATTTTCTAACATGTGCATTTTGAACATATACATATGACTTGTGTAATAAGTAAATAAAGAATGTTAAAGGCAATGAAATTAAAGAGAAACTATTCTTTTATCAGAAATATTGATCAAAAATGGCACTCCTCTTTGGAGCTTTCTTAGTAAGACAACTGAATTGAGAAAAGACAGGATTTATTTATGACCTTCCTGGCCACATATTAGGTTCATGTTGTGGATTCATATTATGAATCTAAGTCTGAGATAATTAACCTAATAGGGTTTTATATAGCTTTCAAATTTTTGCACTGAAAAATTGGAATAGCAAAACCCCTAGTGGTGATATGAATACATCAGTCTTTTTCATTGCCTAACAGTCTCCTTGCTTTGTTCTCAATAGTATGCTTGAGAGTTCAAACCGGCTTGATGAAGAACACAGGCTGATTGCCAGGTACGCGGCGAGACTGGCAGCAGAGTCCACTTCGTCTGTAAGTAGTGTGTGAGAGGATGTCACGTTCATTGATCATCTTACAGTGGTGCTACAGCACCAGAGCTCAAAAGTTGCTACTCTCTGGTCTGCAAGACCTAAAAATGGTCTGATCTTATGCGGCTTCCTTTTTTCCCCTTTTCATCTGTCATTCTGTATGGCATAGATCTTAGCTTAAGATACTCGGTGATAATGTTGATAAAACAGCCTAACGCCTTATTTCTCTGGATAATTCCTGATCCGTCAATATAAAGAGCAAAACAATGACTCAAATCCACAACTGATCCAGATAAGTTTTTACTTTTATCAATATGTAAAAAGTATATGAGAAAGAGAAAATTATGTAATGAAATCAGAAGAAAAGCCTGGTCACAGGTCAAAGCTGTCATATGCCAGATTTAGTTATAGAAAGTCATTCAGGATATAAAACATGGGATCTCAGACTTCTTCATTAGCAACACAAATCATTTCTCTGTTAAAAGAAATGCTAATTAAAAATTATAGAAAAGCTTTATGAAAGCCAGACCATTACCATGTTTAATCATTCCTGCAATCATGCTTCTGGGTATTAAAATGCACACTGATTTCCTTCACGTCTTTGGGCTTAGGCAATTGATGCCATTTTTAAAGCTTGGCATTCTTTGGTAGAAAGATGAGTTGTGATTTTTAAAATGTCTTAAAAGCAATAAATATTGACATTGAGGAATTTCTGCAATGTACTATGGAGCAAAAAAAGCAAGACACAGGGAAGTATATATACTCTGACTCTATTTTTAAAGAACAATGACAAATTAACTCTTGACTAAATATACATATACACATATAAAAATGTGGTATATTATTACATATATGCATGCATACATGTATGTATAGGCATAATCATATACCATAAATAATTATATATCATATTTACATGTGTATATGTATGTTTAATCAGTTATTAATTTGTATATTATATATATAATTTGTTAGGAGTTAATTTGTATGTGTATGTATGATTTTATATATATATATATAATTTTATAAGAATTGAGAAACCTTTAACTGCATATATTAAAGCATCAAAGTTAAGTTGCATATAAAGAAATGCTAAAAGTATGTTGACCAAAAGAAGAAAAGGAAGTCTTATTATGATTTTAAAACTATGAAATTTCTAACTGCACATTAGAGTGATTGAACAGTAATTCCAGAGAGTTATCTCAACAGAAAAGTGTTTTTATACCCGCCTATATTAAGAGAATAGTTGCAATGGGGACAGCATAGTAGGAATGAAATAGCTCCCCAAAGACTTCAAATCAGAAAGCTGGAAAACAATTTTTTCTATATTTTGTGTATTTGCCTGCCAAAGAATTCTGTTCTGCTTTCCATTGCACAGATGTACTCCAGATCCACAGAAAAGTTGGTCCTGAGAAAAGGAATGGCAATTTCATTTCATATATTTGCTTTTTTTTGTTTTGATAGAAATAATTTCTTTTCTCTTGTCTGCATATCTCACAGTTCCTGTCTTCTCAAACACACGTGGGTTCCCATTTCCGATATTAAACAGTGTAAACCACATGTTTTACAGCAGCCAACTCAGCAGAGAAGTGCTCCTGACATTTCCTTCACCATCGATGCAAATAAGCAGCAAAGGCAGCTCATCGCAGAACTAGAAAACAAGAACAGGTACGGCTTCTCAGACATGTTGGCGTTTTTATCAAAGGGTGTGTTTATTGGTAACCTATAGTCATGCTTCAAAACAGCCAGGTTTGTCTCCCTGTATGCGCGTTTAGGGGCACATCTAAAGCCAGTGATGCTGGCTTCTGGGAAGCTAATCTTTAGATTTTAGATCTTCAGAAGCTTCATGAGGAAAGATATACATATATAATTTTGAGATATCAACACAATTAATGTTTTCTCTCTAGACAGCCTCATTTCCCCTTTTTGACACACTTATTTTTGTTAAAGAGCTGTCTGATGCAGAAGGACCTTCCTGAGTAATAGGAAGAAATTATCTCTGCCACCCAGGGACAAGTGGAAGGCTCTCCAAAGGGGGTCCCTAAAAGGACCCCATGCTAAAGGAGTCATTTCGACTGTTATCACTATCACCCAGATGTTCAAGCAAAACATCTTCATACCCAGTCCATCAGCAGGTCCTTTGTTTCTTCAACACAGATTGAATCAGTCCACCCCACAGCATATCCCATAATTGGCCACTTCATCTCCACCGTTACCCCTCAATCCAACCTGTCATTTCAGAAAACATGAATCATGTCATGTGATTTCCCACCCAAAACCCTCTGGTGGCTTTTCATCACACTTTGACTAAAACACACCCCTCTTACTGTGGTTTGCAAGGTCTTACCTGGCTCGATTCCTGCCTACCTTTCAAGCCTCAGCCCACCTTGCTCTTTACAATCCTGCTTCCTTCTTTATTTATAGCCTTTGCGCTCACTGCTCTCTGAGCTGAGAAAGCTCTTCCCTCAGGGTCTCTGCATGGATGACTCCTTCTCATCATTCAGGTCTTAGCTTAGAAGACCACCTACCTGGTCTTGCCCACTACCTCCTATCCCAGGAATCACTCTTTATGACAGCTGTGCACGTGTGCATGTGTGTGTGATTTATCACTGGATGAAATAATTGCATTTAAATGTTTGTTTCCTTCTTTACTGTCTGTCTTCCTTGACTGAAATGGAAGTTCTTTGAGAACAGAGGCCATGCCAAATGGCCCCAGGTTCCAGAACCATGCCTGATATGTTATAGCGACTATAGAGAGAGTGAGAAAATAATAAATAGCTGAGTAAGATCTCAAACTCAATGCTGATATAGGAACACTTGTACATTTTATATTTCTTAGCACAGCACCAAAATGTCTTAACACTTAATTCCATTCTTAAACACTGATGTCACTTCCAAGATTGAACTGTTAAAGAAGGAGATTGTTTCATGCCTGTAGAGTTTGACCTGAGAATTTTCATATAAAAGGTCAAAGCATTCTTTAGAGTTATACAGAAAAAAAATTGAAAGGAATGTACAAATTCAGTTGGCATGTTTTTATATTCTTAGAAAGATGAAAGGCAGGAGTGAAAACTCACAAGTCCACACATGTTATCTTGGTTGCCATGTTCACCTTCTCTCCACTTCTCCAAAGAACTTTGTTTTCCCTTCCAATCCTCTGCTTCCACTCAGCATGGGGATGGCACACTTGAGGGGAAAGAAATCAGGACTTCTTTTAAGGAAGTACCCCAGGGATATCTGCTTCCATGTGGGATTCCAGAATCAGCAGGAAGCACCATGAATGTCCTAAGTACCAGATGCCATCATACCGTTCTTCCTGCTTGTTTATAGAATGTTTTTGAATTTTTCTTTTTGAAGGCATGTTTTCAGGACCAGACAAAAAAATAAAGAAATGGAAATGAAATGACAGAGAAAGAGCTCCATCCTGTCCCTGAGTTCTTTCATGCTGATGAGCATTTGGTCCATCCTAAATTTTCTCTAAGCCAATGGCCCCATGCCCTCCAAAGACCCCAGGACCACATCCCAGAAGCTTATCCAGGTCACACTTCCACACCATGGAAATTTACCCCAGGGGTCTCAGAGTCTCCAAGGTGACAATTAACCTAGTAATCAGATCTCTGAGCTTCAGGGGAGGATAGAGTTCCTCACTTCACTTCATGTCTACCCTAGGTAATTCATGGAATTTTCAGCAATGATCTTTAGAAGATAATGCTTTCTTATAAACCCTTAGAGGAACCAGTTGAGGTTAATATTAGCAGTAGCAGGACTCTTCATATTACACTGTATAAGTCACAGCCTGCCTAGGCTAGACCTGTCAGAGCAAGTACCAAAGACTAAGGGAGTCTGATATATATGAGCTTCGGAGCTAACAAGCCTGGGTGCAGATCAACTCTACCACTTATGTGCTATTGAACTTTGGCAAGTCTTTGAACTGGTCTGTGTTTTGATTTTCTCATTCATGAAAAAGATAATACTAGTACCTATATACAATAGAATAGTTATGAGAATTAAATAAAATGAGATTTTAAAAGACAGGACAGTTCCTGGATACAGACTAAGCACTGAATGCTTGTTATTTATATATATCTTACCATTATTTTTCCTTATCAGATCTGTTCTTCCTTGGGCTACATGGCTCTGTCATGGTTCTGTACTTAACAACCAGCAAGGAGAACTAGTGGGAGGCATAGCATATCAGGATGTTAGCCCTGGGGGAGATCTTCAAATTCCCAGTACACTGATTTTCAGGCTGAGCTCTGCGAGATCCTGGACGCTCTGAAGAGGTGCCTGAAGGAAGGGAATAAGGGTCTAGGAGCACTCACTCTTTCTTTGACATACTGAGTTTCCATGGAATATTTCTCTTGAAGAAATGTTTCACCATGGAACACAAAGAGAGACCAAAAAAAAAAAAGTTAAAAACTACTGGATTACAGTCAGACCTTCCCACCATACTCATGAGATATGTAGTAACTACTAATTAGCTTCTTAATGCTGGGGTGTTGATGAAGCAGACAGTTATAAATTAGCCTTTCAGATAGAAAGCCACCCCCCTTGCTCACCAAGTTCACCTTCCATTCTTGATGCTTTTTTCTGTCTTATAGGCTCGTGCATTTTCTTGGATGGGAGACTGACCCCTCCCCAAAGAATAAATGATGTGTTACCTTGCTAATGGCTTCTAACTCACTTAGGGATAATTTGCCTTACACAGGTCACCTATTCTTTATGGCCGGCCTGCTGTTCACCTCAGTGCAGGGCAGCCCAGGCCCCAACATCAATAATAGACTGACGTGTCGCACCCCTGACAGGGGTCACACCAAGAGCACTCTTATGTCACAGACTCAATTACAGTGAATCCTTTTAAAAGCACTTTCCTTCTACGGCTACTCTTATTGAGATCTATTGTGAAGGCTTCAGATGTTAGGAAAGAGAGAAAGAACTTTGCCTAACCGTGACCTTCTCAGATAAATTCAGTAAGAGGAATTTCATTTCTGGTGAGAGAACGGGGTGATTTAGTCTCATGGAATGAGCACCATTTATCCTCATTTCCCCTCCAAGCACCTCTTACTTGGTAGCTGCAGTTACTTTATGGTGTGAGTGTGATCATAAATAATAGGGAGATCCATGTTTATCTCTTTCCAAAGTCAAGCACACTACCACGGCATTCTGTTCTTTGCCAGAGAGATTAGTAGGTCCTGGTGAGAGCACTCAGCTTGAAGGCCCCAGCAACATCCTCATGGTTTGGATATACTGGCCATGGAGTCAGAAACCTCTCACCCACAGCAGCCAACTAGCTACAGCCAACACTTTGTAAGCACAGTTCGGTTAGTGAGGGTCGGTTCTGCTCAGAAACATAGGATGACCCCTTCTTCGCTCTGGAGGCCCTGATGTGCTCTGCTCAAGTGTTAGATCCTGGATGCTCTGAAAAATGCACTTACCCTGGTCTCTTACCTTTCTCCTCTCTCCCAAGAGAAATCTTACAGGAGATCCAGAGGCTGCGGCTAGAGCATGAGCAAGCTTCTCAGCCTACTCCAGAGAAGGCGCAGCAAAACCCCACTCTGCTGGCAGAGCTCCGGCTCCTCAGGTAAGAGGGAGCCCGAGGCAGGGATACAGGTGCTTGAGACCTTCAATAAAGTCTAACAGTGTCTAGCCAGAATCCAGTTCTTAGCCAGCTTCTGACTTTGTTTGTTCGTTTGTTTGTTTGTTTGTTTAATTGCACACACCTACTTGTTGACATTTGGGAGTTTAGGGGAGAGGCTGTTTATATTTCATTCTTTCATTTGCTACAGAGAAAAGGAAACAGTCCTTTAGGTCAGAAACCAAATCTCTTACTGGAAAAAATTTTAGCTCAAATCTCTTTAGTTGTTCATACCATCAACGATGTGTTTACGGTATACACGTTCAAAACATTTTTACATTTAAAATTTTGCCTGTAACTTATAAAAAGGAGTCTGGTTTTCTCTAACTCTGTTTCCCTAATAGCTTTACTTACAGATCTTAAAAAATAGACTCCATACGTTCTTGTTCTGCAATCGAGTTAAAAGACCTGGGCTTGCCTTCTCTGTCATCGTAAAGTATTTGAGTTGGAAAGGACCTCAGAAGGTCATCCAGTTCAACCCTGGATTCACTTCTCAGAGTCAGAAAAGTAGAAAGTAGCAGAATGTGGAGGAGGACTGTAGTGGGCCCCTCTGCACAACCACGGGCAAAAGGAAAGTCATGCCTGGGCTCCACGTCAGACTGGCTCCCCACCATGCCTTGCACATGGCACATTCTCAAACCTATTTGTGTAGCAAACAAAACAAACATAAATTCAAAGACAATTCCTCATAGAAATGTCATATTTCACAAGACACTTTCAGTTAGCAAGTATAGCATACTTTCTACCTTTCAGTGTGGGTGCCCAGTACATTCCTGGTATATCTAACTCTGAGGCATACTTTTTTAAGTACAGTCACATGCCACATAACAATGTTTAAACAAATGATGGACCTCATGTGTGTTGGTGGTCCCATAAGTTTACAATGAAGCTGAAGAATTCCTATTGCCTAGTGATGCTGTAGCCATCATAGCATAGTAGGACAACACATTCCTGGTGATTCTGGTGTAAACAAACCTACTGTGCTGCCAGGCATGTAAAAGTAGAGCACATACCATCATGTACAGTACATAATACTTGATAATGATAATAAATGACTATGTAACTAGTTTATGTATTTACAACACTGTACTTTTTATTTTTATTGTTTTATTTATTTCTACTTTTAAAAAGATTGCCTTAAAGCGGTGTGCCGTGTTGTACCAGCAGCAGCCTCATCCATCTCGTGTTTACTCTGTCTCTTGATCGCCTCGTTTTCTCTTGTGCTGGGCTTAATATCATGTTTGGTGTAGTTACAGGCTGCACAGGCTTGTAGACTAGGAGCAATGGGTTATAATATTGCCTGGGTGTGTAGTAAGCTGTGCCGTCTGGGTTTGTTAAGTGCACTCTAGGATGTTCATACAACAACATCGTCTAATGATGCATTTTTTTCAGAGCACACCCCCATAACTCTACCGATGCCTCTTTTCAGGTACCCTTGTCAGAATTAGAGTGCCATTTACTTTCTCCAAACAAAGAGACTAAACTAAGTGGGTTCTGTATGGCCATGCTTGGGGTTACCAACTCCCTACTGATTGTAGTCATGGATGTTTCTGGGGTTCCTCTCTTTGGACATGTTAACAGCTGAGCTCTGCCACACACCTGGCCCAGGCTGCAGGACCTGCCTGCTCTCAACTGGGATCCAGTCTCCCCAGGCCCATGCACCTGGCTGGAGGGACCAACACTCCAAAGGCTTGAGTTATGGAAAGGAAATCCATAGAACCTGCAGCTGGTGGGGCTGCTTAAAGTATGAGATCACATCCTACTTTAGAATAACAAGATAATTTAATGGAAGAAACGGAAATTCTTTCTTCTCAGCCTATGTGATTTCCAGTCCTACCTTCAGAGAGATGTATTGGAAATCCTCACCCATTCCACGACATCATCACCCAGAGGGATGAAAATGAAAAGAAGGGAAAAGTAATGTTTCACATTCTCCTCTTCCTCAAATGCATATAAAAGTAAATGACTGTTAGAAACGATCTTTCACCAAATAGGATTGTGTAGATCCTCACAGCTCACAAGTTGAAAATAAAGTTTAATATGTACTGAAACATACTGAATAAACCAACTTGGAAACAGAGGAGTCATTCATCTGCACATCAGAGAACTTTTTCTCTACCTGAAATGTTCTTTATACCTTTTCAACTGGTTGTCCCATTCTCTAGTGGAGGGATGATGACTAGCAGTTTTTCATAAACATTTTCATTAATTCTCACCAATTAGCACTTGCTTTCCAAAGTATTTCATTCCATTGGTATAATACAGTCTGGGAAGGCACCTTGATGTGCCTGGGTCACTGATGATGAGTTTTCCAACTGACATTTCCTCCCTCTGGCCCTGACTGTGGGCATTCCCATGGCCCCAGCTGAGCCCAAAGTACACGAAGGAGTCTGGCTCTGCAAGAACTTGAGTACTTTTGGCCCCCGTTGTCAGCTGGTGCCCCACACCGGAGGCTTGAGGCCTGAGGCCTGAGACACCTAAATCCCAATTGATTTGCTTTTGCCTGCCTCCACACTCTGCATATTTCTTCTGCCTGGAAGACGATATACCCTCCCTGTAAGAGTATTTCTCTAAACACTTATAAATCACTCATTTTGTGCTAAGCACTTTCACAATGGGTGGATCTCACAGATACGCTGACATCCCAGATTAAGAAACCGAGCTATAGGTGTTCTAAGGTTTATTCTTTAGTCATTTCAGACTTTGAAGGCTCCAAAACAATGGCCTTGTGCATGGTTACTAGGCCTTCGTTCACATTGAGGGGTGCCCATGTGAAACAGCCACAGAAACTCCATTTTGTAACTTTGATAGAGGTATTTCCATTCAATTACCTCCTTCCCAGGGACTTCTGTTGGAAAACCAACAGGACAAAATTCTTTTAGTTCAGGGACAAGAGAGGGGACGAAGGAGCAGAGCTTTGCTTTTCATGAACTCATATTATATTTTTATCTTAACAGCTCCATGACCTTTCTAAATAATCATATTTTCCTTTTCACTTTAGCCACAACAAAGCTGAAATCCAAGTTTGCAGCCCAGATCTGACAACTGAGGAGAATGATATGATAAGCATTGCTGTGTGCTGATCTGACACTTCCTATACACTAAGCTCTATACTCACAGTTTCAAATAATCACTGTAACAAACCTGGGAGGTGGACAATATTGTACTCTTTTATAAGTACAAAAACTGAGATCCACAGAGATTAAATCACTTGCCCCAGATCCTGCACAATGAATAGCACAGGTGGATTCCATCTCTTCTTAGATCTTAATTATGTGTCTCCTACCTGAACTGTTACAATGAGTACTTAACTCATTTCCAGCCTCTGGTCTATCTACTCTGCTATCAGAATTATCTTTCTTCATTTTATTATTTATTTAATTTACTCAACAAATACTTCTAAAATGCAGTGAGCCCAGAACTTTCCTGGGCATTGCAATACCATGATAGGTTGGAAAAGATACTGTTCCAGGTCTCACAGAATTTGTAATCTAATAGGAAAGTGAAATAAATCACATAACTGCACATATAAAAATATAATTGTAAACTGAAATAAGTGCTATAAGGAATCTTCCTTTTAAAAAAAGTTATCAAACCTGCACTTCACCAGAGTCAGAAAGGGCTATCGTGAGGAAGGATTGTTTGAGCTGAAGTGTGAAGAACAGGACACAGGGAATGGGGATTAAGGATGGGGGAGGGGGCCTGAGGCAGCTGAGGAGAGGATCCACTTGTAAGGTACAAACGATATGTACAAAGACTAAATGGCAGGGGAAAATATGGTGATTTTTCAGGAACTAAAAGTTCTATAGGCCCAGAGTACAGTGAGATGGAGCTGAAGATGTAGGTAAGGATAGATCATGATTCTGTGGTCCTTCAGACCATCTTAAAGTCATTGCAATTAATCCTGCAACAGGAAGCCATTGAAGGATGAGAGTTACATTTGGAGCTAGCACACTGGGTTAGATTGTCAAGTCCGACTCACATGAACCAGAGGTCTTACTCCACCATTGGGCTTTTCTAATAATTTCAAGAATATAGGCCATCAAGAGGCACAGATGAAGCAGAGAAAGGTCTGAGACATTTTATATGGTTCCCCAGGGTCTTTCCTTCCCACATTGGATGTAGCTTCCGAGGGAAGTTTTGCAAGGTGATCTAGCAAACTGTCCCTGAACTTCCACAACCGTATAGAGCTGTCTGTCTACTTCTCTGTTACCACCTACAGCAATTTGTTCTTTTTTTTTTTTTACACACTCACCATCATTGTTTTGAACTTTTGCATGTTTCCTGCTCCTGCTCTCTCACCCAAGGACAAAAATTGTATCCTACTCATTATTTTATTTACAGTGTCTTAAAACAAAAGTCCTGAATAGATGTCTGTGGATTGAATGGATGAACTGCAAAACCATGAAAAAACAGCTAAAGAACTGTGCAAAAGATATGATGGTATCATCTTCTATAATAAAGAAAACATTTTTCAAACTGTGAAGCAACTAACTTCATACTACAAATCTCAAGAAAAACAAGTATCAGTTTTCATATCTATCCTCTGCCTAAAAAATAAGCTTCCAAAATTGCACTCTTTTCAAAGCATGTCAAATTATTCTTTGTAACATCTTATTAATGTAAAGTAACCTTTTTTGTTTTACCAATTAAAATGAAATTGTAATCCCTGAGGCAAGTCTGTGATTTCCAGACTTGAATTTCATAGTCCAGTTTAGTTTTTTAATTGGTTTTGGCAAACAACAGAAAGTTGTACTTTATGTGTTAGCATATAATATTTTTTAAAACTACCATCATCTGTTGTCACAATAATTTCTTTTTTTTTTCTTTCCACACAATATTTTATTTTTTATTTTTATTTTTTATAATGTTTTTTATTGATTATATTGTTACAACAGTTCCAATTTTCTCCCCCCTGTTCCCCTCCACCCAGCACCCCCCTCCCCCAGCAATCCCCCCCAAGTCCATACCCCTGGTTCATAAAAATTAACTATCCCCCCCCTCTCAAATATTAGGACCCTTTGTAATCTTGTAAAGGACAATGGGCGAAGCTGTCACAATAATTTCATAAATGATAGTATATATTTTAATTTTTAGTTTGAACAAACATTAAGCCTACAGAACAGTTGTAAGAATATCACAATGGTTTTCTTTCTCTGCTTCACCTAGAGATTGCAAACATTTTGCCACATCCTTCTCTATCTCCATGTGTGTATGTGTGTGTATGTGTGTGTGTGTATTAAATATAAATTACATATGCATTTTGATGAGCCATTTGAGAGTAAGTTGCTGACATCATAACCCTTTACCTCATAAGTATTTAAGTGTATATTTTCTAAGAAAAATATAATCTCATATAACCATGGTATCATCATCAAATTCAGGAAAGTTAATATTGATATTATCCAATATGCAATTTATGTTAAAGTTTTGCCTATTGTTCTAATACTGTCCTAAAAGAAAGTAAATTTTTAACACACACACAAAACTAGAAATAATCTAACAGGATTTCAGAATAAAAGACACTTCTTTAGAGATGAATATGTTTACCTCTGTGAAAATAAAATCACAACTTAGTCCTTGTTTTCTCTTTTCTCCTTGTAACAGTGAGGTTATACTACAGATTTGTTATCAGGCCCACATTTGGTAATCACTGGTGTAAATACAGAGAAGATTAAATGAAGACATTATTTCCATTTTTTTAATGGAATTCAGTCAAATGCGTGAAAGAGTAAATGTCATGTTTTGAAAGATGACTACTGTAAGAAAAATGTACAAATAACTTTTTTTAATTGTGATTAATTCTAAACTAACAATAGTTAGCTTTTTTTGATAGTTTTTAAATGCCTTCCTTAGTATTACTTGCCTACAATATTAGAATTTTCTTCCAACCTTCTTCTCAAAGTGCTCCTGTGGCCAAAAGGCCAAAAATCATAGAGCACTATCTAGAAGAGACTTGAAAATAAATCAGAAAGATTACTTTTCCTTCTGCCAAGCCCTACTGTGGATGTATTTGGAACACCATGTACAGAAAAGGTCAAAGAAAAGGCAGCTAATGAATTTGTCACTGAAGAATACTTTTGAATGAGGCAAGACTTTCAAAATTAGAATCTGTAGCCCAGGAAGACAAAGACTGAAATAAGATACCATTAAAGTCTATGGGATTCAGAAAAGAGGCAATAATCAAGGAAATCAAGGAAAGATTGCTCTGGTAGCAATAAAAGCTGAAAATATATTCAAAGAGTTATGTTTATAAATTTTAAATTCATCATTCATTATAGAGTAAGCCTATATGAAAGCAAATTAAAAATGTCTCATTTATATCTATAACCTGTCCTCCCACAAAATATCTTTCAATTGGAGGAGCCATTGACCTAACTCAGTGTGACATTTTTATATTGTCAGTTTTTCACTTCAGAGTCCCTGCTATGGCTCCAGTTAATATCGTGTCTTTGCTATTGAGACTAAGCATATCCATTTATACATTAATGCACATATGGTTAAAACAGCCCCACATTTTTTAAATGTAAGTTCTAATATTTCAAGCTCAGGCAGAAAAGCTTTTGAGGCAACAAAAAAAAATGTATATATTGCCTAATATAACCATTCACTAATGGTTATGAAATAATCTATTTGAAATTGATTTTTAAAGTATACATATACTTCAGAAATGTGAACCATTAATATACTTCTTTATACTATTTCATTTATTTCTCCCTCTTAAAGATATTTTGATACCACTTAGTGTCAACATCAATGGTAGTGTATAGACTGACCTTTGTGGTTTACTTGCTGACAGCTTAACAAGTCTACAGAACAAAACAAAATTAAACCAAACAGACTTTGTAGATTATTTTCAGTTAAAATAACTATGTTGAAACTTCTTTATTCTGATGTATTGCACTTTATGAAACCAAACCCAAACCAAAAAATTAGATTGACTATAATAACTATGCACCATTAATATTTGACCTCTGAAAGGCATACTAAGTATGGAAGACATGAAAAATGTACTTTTATAAGTCCAATTTCTAAATAGTAAGGTAACCTGTATTTTCTGTGAGATTTACCAAAGGGTCCTTGGGTTTGGAGGATCTATGAGGTTTGGCATTTTTACAGCAACAGTTTGGTGTTTGTTTGTTGTCTCAAGAAAACCCAATGGCACAGCACAGGGGGCCTGACCTAGTAAGCATTTAAAGAAGATTTCATCAAATGGCTAACCCAGGATAGAAGCAGAGAAATGTCTAAAGGATTTTAATTATAACAAATAAATGTACACCTCAAGCTATAATTGTTCATTCATTGGATATTTCCCTGCCTAGTAACCATGCCAGACACCCAGAGATGCCCTATTCCTGGTAGTCCACTAGTCCCACACGGTTGGAAAATGTGATCAGCTCAGTGAGTTGAATGCTGCTTCTAAAGACAATTGCTTCTTTCTTAGACAGCGCAAGGATGAGCTGGAACAGAGAATGTCTGCTCTCCAGGAGAGCCGGAGAGAGCTAATGGTCCAGTTAGAAGGTCTCATGAAGCTACTAAAGGTAAGACAACATTTGTAAAAATTTTTGCACATAATGTGCATTTGTTTTTACAATTACTAAATGTGACTTCCCCCAGAATGTGGTTTTAAATTAAGATATAGGAACTTTTCTTATATGCATCAGATGATAGCAGTCAATTATAGGGCTTATTCCTATGCATTTTCTGGAACCAGACTACTAAGGACCTTCATGGAACAACTTCTTCTTGGCTTATTTCAGTTTTTTATGTCCTTGAAAGTAATAAGACTGGATTTATTTATAAATATTTTATTTTAAAACCTTTCAGCAGTGTTGACTAAATTGAAAAGAAGTTGATGTCTAATTCATAAAATGAAGATATAGCCATTAAATAACTTTTATGGTATTAGTTTCATTAAAAGGAGTAACTATTAATTTCAGTAAAGTTTCTTATCTTACTTGTGTGGCTGTAGCAGCAAGTCCCATCATTTCTATGGCCCTCAATTGCAAACTGCAATTGAAAATACCTCCTTACTTCTTTTTTGTTTTTCTTTTTATCCTGTTGCCTGAGAAATAGTAATCCCTTGGGCCAGAAAGACGTTCCTGATAAATTACTAACAAATCTAGATTCAGAAAGTTGAGCTTTTTTAAAAAAAAAAGCTTTTTATTGATCTCCCTAGGAATCCTTTGCAGAGTGCTACAATCTTATTACTATTCTTATTGTGAAATGACATTCTTCCTTCCATAAATCCTTTTCCCCTCTTCGAGTGTACACTAAACCACATTTTAAGTCAAAAGTGGACTCATTGTGGCCACGTGTCCATAGTTAGCCCACCAGCAGACGAGTCAGTGCTATGTGGTCATCCTGCCTGATGTAAACAAGCAGGAACCAGTTTGGAGGGAAAGGTGACAGCCAAAGGCAAGAACTAGAGCTTCCATAAGATAACAAAGGCACAGTTTTCCGGGCAGTGCACTTGAGAGACAATATGTCCTGACTGTCAGTTCAAGGATCCCTCACAGCCCTGACACTCCATCATTTATTGTTTGTGTTGTTCTTCTCCCTCTTCCTCCTTCTTTTTTTCTCCCTCCCTCCCTCCCTTCCTTTCTTCCTTTTATTTAACAAAGTATTTGTCAAAACCTACTGTGTCCCAGGCACTGCTGGAAGTTAACACTTCTTTCTTTTGTTTTCTTTACTCTTTTTTATTCCTTAGTCAACTTTTCCTACCATCAGTGTTGGGGATGCTTTATCTTTACTACACCACTATCAGTGTGTTAGGCATGTAAAGTGTAGAAGTCAGTTTTCACTGTACTATATATATATATATATATATTAGGACAGGACTGGATAATTAACAACCTGTTGCTGTTTCTGGCCTGTTATCTCATTTGATGATCTAGAAAAGCACCGCTTTTCTTTCCAAATATGCCAAATGAAGAGGGTCGATCCTATCTTTCCCTTCACTGAATGACAAGAAGCTTTGAAAACATCTCCCTGCTTATATTCCTATAAATTCTATCACCATAACCTATTTACCACCAGCCATCTGGACATCAACCTAGCCTAACCGAGCATGTAAAAACACCAGAACAGAGAGATTGTGTAGAAAGATGGTTGGACACGGGGAGAAACAAGGTGGGTCTATAGTTTCAAGTACCTGAAAAGACACTGAACTGCAGTCATTGAGGTCAAAGAGACCAGACCTGCTGGCAAAGCTGTGTTGATGTTTTCCCCACCTTGCATTCCTTCACACTGTATACGCGCTCTTACTGGAACCCTGGGTAATCTAACTATTATTGATTCAATCTTTCTGTAGGAAGAAGAACTGAAGCAGGGAGTAAGTTATGTTCCCTACTGCAGGTCTTAACTAACAGTGGAGGGGCCTGCCGTCCTGCTGTTTTTCTCATTGCTTTTGCCTCTAATGTATGTTCATGCTTCAGTTTGGAAAGAGAAAAAAAATCACACTAATTTGCTTCCTTTTCAATGTAGTGCTTGAATTGAAATATATTAAATTTAGAGTTTTTGTAACTATTACTACTGTCGGCATAAAAAGATGAGATACTATGTCTTTGAGAAGAGGGAACAAATTGTAATTTGTTGGACACATTTTTAGATCTCCAAGGTTCTAAATTTCAAACCAGTCTCATGTTTTTCTGGGTTATTGATCAAATCCTTTTCTAATAGAAAAATACCCATCACAGTCACTAAAATTACATTAGGTAAAACCCACAGCATTCATCAGAAGCTAACCTGGACCTCTTCTGATGTTGTGAATATCCAGTTCAGTTTCCATTTTACTGAAAAGGTGTGGAACCTCTTTTTATAAAAATTAGCCAATTACATCTCTTCTTATTACCTAATTATTAAGCCCCAATTCCCAAAATGTGCTCGCCAAAATGTGCTCAATCTTATGAAAGATTGTACTCAGTAATTGTTCACTTCCCATTGTTTAGTTCTTCCCAAGCAGAACCCCTACCGTTGATTGGCAGGAATCTCCAAAGAATAAGTAAGTTTCAGCCTTTCTCTTATCACTGAGAACCTTTCTGCTCTGGGAGTTCACAAGGTCCTCACATACATCTCTAGAAATAGGGACATTGTGACGCTAACTGTGGCCTAAACTGAAATCCTGTCTCTAACCCTGTCATTAAGTTCAGAAGACATCAGACAGAGCAGCAGCATACTCAGAAAATAATAACAAAAAATGAAAACAAAATCAAAGCAGCTTTAATTTGAAGTGCATGTACCAAGCTATGTATGACAATATACCCCACCTGCTAGTATTATCAAAACGTTTCACATTCTTTCCATGGGTCAATTAGAACTACAAACTGTCCAATTTCAATCTACCTTTTAATCCTTCTGTATTCTCTTTCCTATTATTCATTGTGTGTGTTTGTGTGTAACAAAGAATATTTCCAAAATGCTGGACACATTTTTACCCTTTATTCCCCTGGTCTGTAAAAAAAAAAAAAAGTGTAAAACTAATCTGTAATGTCAGACAATAAAGGCAATGTATTAAGTTATTTTGTATTCTGTGAAAAAAATTACTTTACTAGAACTAAAGTCCAATTTTAATGGGAAACAGTGCTCCAGGGTGAAGGACACACATTGATAGCCTGTATAATGGTTAAGAAATGCAAACGTGGGGTATTGCTATGTACTTCCAGCACACTTAGATCACAGAGAGAAAAATTCCTTGCTGTGGCACTACTCCTTGCCAACAGCCTCTTTTCTTTCCTGTCTCTTACTTAGCATGTGCATAAAAAAAGGAAATAAGGGTCCAATATAACCTTTCTCCTCCTAGTGGACAGAGAGAGCGATAGTCCTGTAATCGAGCAGCCTTGCTTTATCCATTTCCCTCCAGGACTCCTTCTCCACCATTATCCAGGCAACACATTCTTGAAAGGCTCAGTGGACCAGGAAGTTCATAAACCAATGGATTCATAGAGCCAGAAAGCACAGAGGCAGAGAGCCGTTAGAGCAGCACTCATAAAAGCATTACTGCCTCCTTTCCTTCCTGCTCCTCCCCACTGAGCCCTCCACAGCTGCTGCATCTTTGAAGGTCAGCCAGCAGTGGATGCTGCTGCATAGGTACTTAAAGGCCATTACTGATAACACCCAGATGTCAGCAATGCTTTGTCTGGATTGAGGAGAGTTTGTCTTACTCATGTATTTGCTTTTGTACTCCAACCTCTTTTGAAAAACGACCTGAGGCAGCTTACAACAAATACATAAACAATGACTTCATAAAATAGAAAAATCAAGTCTAAAGAAGAAAATGCAAATATGCTAATTATAAGGGACAGGAGTATTATTCTGAGCTCTCTGGCAATGAGGCAGTAAAGGAAAACGTAATCGGTGGTTTTATCAGAACAGAAATACTAGTTCTCAGGGGACCAAATTTCTGTTGGCATAAAGTATAAAAAGAAAGTCTTCACTCAGAGCTTTAGAGGAGCACTGAAAAATAAAATGGACAAATGCAGTGGTAGCTTTCATAGAGCTTCTTCTTATACTGACCTTCAGTCAAAATTAAAGACAGAACCCCACGTGTCCCAATCCTGCAAAGGAAGTTCTACAAGGACATAAACAAATGCCGTCCAAATATATAGAATTCTCATGGTATAAAATGATCTAAGGAGAAATTTTAGAGGTTTTAGTCTGGCATCTGCTTCTATATTATGTTTTTATTTACAAGTCTTTCCCCTTTGGAGATGTTCTCTTTGTAAAATCATATTTAAGACACTGCACACAACAAATTTTGCTTGATTTAATAACCTCTACTTGCTTTATCATAAGTCTCTGTGGTTCAATGTATTTTATTATATTGGTATATATAATTCCTACTTATACTGTTTCTTGTTAGAAGTAATGCATGAATTTATTCCCCTTGAGGAAAGAACATGAATTTAAAAAATAATTAGTGCCTGTAATATAATACAATGATTATGATATGATAAGCAATAAATCTTTTTTACAAAACTTGAATTGAAATTATCCTACCCTCTTTCTTCTTTGTGTATATTTAAGATTTATTAAAGGCACCATAAAAAGAACACTCATAAAAAGTTTAATAAGGAAGGCAGCTGGGATGTAATTTCAATGACGATATGTTCCAGAATTTCTGATATACTTTCAGTTCCAAATATTATGTCCCAGTCTAAAACCAAGCATCCCAACTTAGGGTTCAAAAAGTGAGATCTCAATAATACCTTCTTAGGAAGATGATTGGAGTTAGACTGAATTATAGTGTTCCCAGCTCTTCTCCTACAGTTGAAGATCTTAAGTATCTTAACTTCCTGGTAATTTATTTCAAACCTACTTATAATAGATGGCTCACCAGGTTGTTGTATGGATTTAAAAAGATAATGGAAATGCAACCACTTTGGAAAATACCAAATGCATATCAGATGTAAGTATGAATGTGTGTGTGTGTGCATATACAGACACATAGATATGTGTAAACTTTCTAAGTTGACCCATACTTCACCTGTGCACATACACACACGTTCATGCATCCACTTCTCTTCCTTACAGTTAACTAACAATGTCTCAATCAGGGGAAGAAAGTCAAACGTCATTGCAAATTGCATCTCCTGCTCCCGTTCTCTTCTCTTTTTACAACTGATGGCTCGGTTAACTCGGGAAATCATAATCATTCAGGTTCCTGCTTCTTCCCAATATGGTATGGAATATGAACAGGCCAGAAATGACCAACTTTATAAGCTTAAGTTTCACCTTTCTTGGTTTTCCTTGCTCTTCCTCTCTGGTGGATATTTTTTGTTTTGTTTTGTTTTTAGTTTTTATTTATTGATTTGAGAGAGAGAAGAAAAGACAGAGAGAGAGACAGAGAGATTGATTTGTTGTTCCACTTGTTTATGCATTCATTGGTTTATTCTTGTATGTGGATTGAACCTGTAACCTTGGCATGTGGGGATCACACTCTAACCAACTGAGATACCCGTCCAGGCCTCTGATGGAGATGCTGTGGAGCAGTTAAGCAATCAAAAGTGAGGGTGTGGGCATGGAGAATTCATATCACAAATAATCCACTGCAATATAAGGGCCAATACCTAGTGTTAAAAAACATACCCTCCCAGAGTCTGTCTGTCTGTCTCTCTCTCCCTGTCTCTCACTCTGACACACACACACATACACACACCTTCTTTTTAGGGATTGGTTAATTAATTCTAGAAAAGTAAAATTAGTTCAGGGTCAAGTCAAGCCCCTTTTATGACATTGGAAATCCCCAAACCTGGCTCCACCCCTTCCCGGCTTCATTCTGTTTCAGTCTCCACAGTGAACCTGTTGCTTTAACTATGCTGGCTTCCCAACCCTATCTGCAGTGTCCCTTACACCTCCCATGCCTTGCTCATGATACTCAAGACCTGGAATGCTCTTCTCTTCTCCCAAGACTTTCTCTTTTCTGCCTGGAAATCTCTGCTATTAGAGCCAAGTCCAGAGATGCTTCCCTCCTGACAAATCAGAATCAGTCACCTCATCTGTGTCCTCCTAACTCTCTGTACACAACAATCCCTGTGATGATAACCAGTGAACGTGTATTGGGTGAAAGGATGAAAAGAGGGTTGAATGTAGCTAAATACTGCTTTGCTCTACCTTCCAAGGCTGCTAAGGATCAATAAAAATGGATCTAACAAGGCTGTATTCTAAGCCAAACCTGAGAGGCAGGTATATAATGTCACCCCCAGCCACCTCATGGTGACGCCATTTCTCCAGGCAGTGCTGCTTCAGCAGTTAGACATTTGGTCTTTTGAAGCATCCCTTCTTCCTGGTGCTGAGTGGAAACCAAAATACTTCCTGGAAAAAAAAAATCAGAAAATTTATGGACCTTGTCAGACTCTTTAAAAATTGATACACCAGCAAGTTGAGTGGACTCAGAGGATGGAGTGTAGAAATGAATTTTTTATTTATTCTCTAGAAAGAGAGCTATTTTAAATTTGCCAAGTATGATGTATGTTTTCCTTCTTCCATAAATCAACTCCCTTCTGAGGAATTTTAGATCTATATATTGATCTGCATGGACCATCGTCCCTTAAGTCTTCACTCCATTAATCATTGAGTAATTTCCAGGAAAGGATATTCTCAGAGGTTATTCACTCTAACTCTTCTGAAGTTGTTAGCAGACAACCATGCTTCGTGACCAGGCCAGATGCTACCATTCTATAGAGGCCGCTCCCTGTGAAAATAAAACTCAGTGATACCTGCTCTGTTGATCTACCATGACGCCAACAGGCACTTGCCCTTTGTTAGTGGTCCTCCAAGAACAACAAAAAGGAAAGCCAGAGCTGGCATCAAACTGGACACTGTCCTCACAAAGAGAGATGGGGTCAAGGAGCCAGGGACCTCCCTGCAAAAGTCTGGGTAATGACTGGACAAGACTTGGGTGTCATGAGTTGCAGAAAAGATGCTGCTGAATCTTTTCGTCAGCACAGAATTTTCCACAAAAAATTTCCACATAATCAGACTGCTTGAAATTGCACTAATTAGAGATTCATTTAAGAGGTAGTGGCTATTAGTCATTCACACACTGGTGTCATTTAGATTCTGTCCATTGTTTTTCCCTTAATGCGTAACTACAGTCAATTATTTTTCTCTTAACACAGAACCACTAAAAGGAGTTTTGAAGAAAGGAAGCAGGCAGAAAGAAGTAGGGGCAGTAGGCTTTGGAGACTAGGCATTAAGCAAGGAGAGGTAGGTCTGTGAATGCCTCATATAAGCATAATTAGTAGGAGACCTCAGGGCACAGAAGAAGGGGAGCATGGCTAGAGGTAAGGGACTCACAGTCTCGAGGGTTAGAAAGGCGAGGTATAGTGCCCAGAGGGAAGGGGGAAGCCCCACAAGCACCCTGTACTGGAGAGCCTGGTAGAACAAGTGTAGGCAGGGCGCATACAGTACAGCCCCAGTAGAGCCATTAAAATATTGCAATACAGGCCACAGCCCCACATCTGAATTGTTCCAGGATTCAGAATCTTTCAGGTTTTAGAAATGCAATACTGTGCAGATACCATATAAACAACCTTACATCAGTTATGAACCAAGATGTGTTGCTTTTTGGATTTCAAATTTGCAGACATGAGATTGTGGACCTATATTTCTGTACTGATTGAAAAACAGCCCAAAGGTATTTCTGCCACTCTGGGCACTCACACCGTTCCCCATGTCCCAGCAACTAAAAGGCTATTGCCTGGCCTAACAGGGAGTCCTAGGCCACTGCTCCAACATGGTTCACTGGTGGGTCTGTGTCAGGTGCCTTCTCAGCCTTCAAGTGGCTGAACCTTTCCACGTTAGTGAAGCCTGGATGGAAGCTGGTGATGGTTGGTCACAGTGCCCACAAGCCTGAGAAGCAGCTGTGGTGCCATGGGGAAGCCCTGGCCTTGTACAATAAAGCTGGGGATTTATTTTCTCTCTGCCATTCACTAGCTCAGAGACCTTGGGTAACCCAGTTATCATCTCTGAGCCTAAGTTTGCTAACCTGAAAAATGGGAAAACATACCTCATATGGTTGTTAGGAGGATTCAATGAAATAATAAGGATTAAAGTCCTTTATAGACTGCAAATTGCTATTTGATTATAAGCTACCATCATTCATAACATTCAAGAAAATGAATCCAAATAAAGTATGTAAAAGTGCTTTATTTTGTAAATTGCATAAAAAGTGGAGTTATATTATTGTTATGCATCTCCCACCCTAGAAGAGGATCTGGCTTCCCAGAGTTGAGTGGGTAACCCATGCTGCGTAGCCTAGAGAAGCCTTCTTTCTTCAACCCTTCTGTCCAACTTCCCATCCCCAGTCACTCCTCCCTCCTGTGACTGGTTCCTCAGTAAAGAGGGCAGATAAGAAAGGCAAGGAACCCTGCTCAGGGCCCTGTCTTGAAACTGATGCACCTGCACCTGAAGTGTTCCCAGGGGGAGGCAGCCCTTAGGGCCACTGACCCACATCTGTCTCCTCTAAGGGACCCTCCATTAGCCATCACCCATCTAGGTCTCTGCAGCCCAGAGCAGTAAGAGCACCTGGGCTCAGACACCAGCCCAGACACTCTCACTTCTCTCATGGGCAATTCTTTCCACCCCTCTGAGCACTGGGAACCACAACTGCACATTTAGAGTAAAGGTACTTACTACAGTGGTCGTGGAGAGATCAGTGAGGATGTTCTTGGAAACCCTTGATTGGTGGCTAAGCACAACTCAAACATGAAGTCACTTCTTATTGGTGTGAGAAGGAGGGAGATACCACGGTAGCTCAGGAGCAGAAGCTTCATGGTAATGAGATTGAGCTGCCAAACTTTGCTGGGGAAAACCAGACCCATCCCAAGTGGGCTGGGGCAAGCAGGCTGCAAAAGCATCGCAAGCAGGCAAACTTCTCTTCCCTGAGCCCGGACAGACCATTCCAAGGTACTGTTGAGAGTGAAAGAGTGGAATCCTCAGCCCGTTGGGCGTCACATGAGTTATTTTCTGTCCTCTGTTCTGTTATGCTTTGTTTTGGATTTTTCTCAATCTATAGGTTTGACTTCTATGTGTGTTACTGAGCCCTGGAAAGCTAACAGCATGGCATTTTTCAGGATTGATGTTGTGTGTTTTAACTGCAAGCAGCTGGGCTCACAGCACAGCTCTCAGCCGAGTATCCCGGAGTATTGCTGTCATGGTGCATGTCTCAGGGTTTGAATAAGATGATGATGAATCTCTGGGCCTTCCTGGGGCGGAGCCCTGACTGGCCCTCACTAGACCCAGCAGTCTGAAATGGAACTTATGTGAACACTTAATCTGTTGTGTATGCACTGAGGGTCTCCTTGCCTTTTCTTATTTGCGAGTGACTGATTCCTTTGTAAACTAATTATTAAAAAGAGAAAATGTTTCCCAGAGACCTCACTGCTAAGACAAAGCTATGAAATTCAAGGAGTGACAGACTCAGAATGGTCTCATGCTGAGGACTGTAATGCAGAGATAAATGGCTTTTAGTTGTTTTTTATCTTTCTTTATCACTTAAATCCCATTATTCTTACGGCTTTTTTGTAGACAAAGAGAAAGACATTTCCTACAAGGAAAGAGTAGCCAATAATTTCTTTTTTTTCTTTTCCCCATGGAATCCCTGAGTCACAGAGCAATTTGACAAAGTCAAGTTTTGCTGTAAAACAGGGATCAAACTATTTATATCTTCTTTTGTCCTTAATTTGAGAGTTAATATGCACAAGATAGCATGCATGATTTGTACTATACATTATCCTCTACAGATGATGCCAGGATAGACAGCTTGAAAATTTAGGAAGTATATAAACCATATCCATCCCCCAAAAGTCTCCTAGTCTATACTCAAAACTTCCTCTTTAGATGTCTTTTTTTCTATGTAGAACTTTATTCAAGAAGAAATTAGACACACCTTGTAATTATCACTGCTTCATAGTGACTTCATTACCATGGGACACATCTCATGTATTACTGTATAGAACAAGGCTCTACTAATATTCTTAGCTTTCAAGATGTAACGAAGACTCCAGATAATGTAGAACAAGGTCCTCTGTTACCTGCACCTGCAACTCAGGTGGAGGACGACCTAAATAAATTACCTGGGATTTCCCCCTGCTTTGAAATTTCATTGTGGCTGTTCTTAACATCTGACCGAGGCATTGGGGATGGATGGCATTTGGCATTTCCTTGGGAAAACAACTTACTGACTTGCGTTGTCTCTCCAGACCCAGGGAGCAGGCTCTCCCCGCTCCTCCCCCAGCCACACCATCAGCAGGCCCATCCCCACACCTGTGCGGTCCGTGTCCGCCTGCTCCACCCCGACCCCCACGCCCCAGGACTCGCTCACAGGGGTCGGGGGCGATGTACAGGAGGCATTTGCGCAAAGTAAGTGGCTTTATTTTTTTTTGTTGCGTTCTGATTTTATGTGACAAACAGGTCGCCACAGTCTGTCGAGTGGTCTGAAGCCGTGGATCCTCTAGGTTGCAGTATTCTGAGGCTTGTGCCAGTACCTGGCCCAGGAGCGGCTGTAGAAACTCCCTGGGCTCCGCTGCTCTTCACCGCACCATTTTACCTCCCTGTGGCTTCTGCTGCCCTGCCCTGTTTTTTACGAGTCTTTGCCCATTAAGGGAAAGGAAATCCTTTCACTAATATCTCAGGAAACTATAAAAGTAATCCATTTTTTTTAATTCTGAAAGATCTTATTTCCTGCTTTCTTCTCTTTGCATGAAGGCAGACTCAAGATTGATATTGAACAATTCAGCTCTTTAGCCGGAGGTGATGAAGGACACTCAGTCATTTTACAGATGCCCTAAGAGTTGAGTCACAGCTGCTGTAAAGTGGGGCTACCCGTTTAGGCCCCTGTGGTTAACGGAGGAGAGCCAAGAGTGTGGGGAGATGGCAGACAGCATTCTCCGCTGGCTGCCCCTTTGTTTACATGCGCAAGGTGGTAGGGCGGGGCACTTGTCCCAAGGCAAGTGATTTACCCATTTGGAAATATCTTCACATTTTATAACTTTTTCTTGCTGTTACGTTTTTAATGTAGGGAAAATTAGGAGGGGGAAATCCTCCTGCAGACACTCACCCTGCCAATCTCATTCCTAGAAGTAAACACTATTAACAGTTTAGTCCTTTTCAACTTTCCACTTATATATAAATGTATACAGTTAGGTGTGTTTTAATAGACACATACTCTTTATTTTTCACACAAGTACGTGCATGTTTCTTTTGGTCCCTGATTTGTATTTTCTTGAAATTGGCAGTTTGTCATGGCACCATTCCACGTCCTCACAGACAGACTTAAGGTGAAGCGAATCATATTTGACTACTGGTTTTAGGGCAAAAAGAAATACAAACAGTCAAAACACACACACAAAAAGGAGACTTGAGTAAACCGTTACTCAACATATGTGGCAGTTAAGTTTCATCATTTCAGTTAGACGTGAAGCATATAGAAATCAGCAAGACATCCCCAGAATAAAAATAGGTGAAGAATATGAACAGACAGAAGAGGAAATATAAATTGCCAATAACAATATGAGATGTTCCATCCCACAAATCATTGTAGAAATACAAAGTTGAATGAATATCACCTTTTGTCTAGCAAATTTTTAAAAACTTTTTTTTAACATCAGTAACTTGCAGCTATAAAAAAGTATGAGGACACTGACTTCCTCACCCACTGTGTAAGCGGGACAAAAACTTATATTTTACAGGGAAAGATGATGCACTCTCTGTTTTGAGGGAAAAGGGAAGATCCATAATAGGGTTTTTGCTTCTGAAAAATAAAATAATTTGTTGTATAAAATAACTTATCTTTTTAATATTTTGAAGAGGTTTTAAGTCAGTTTGAATATTCCATTTTATTTACTATTTTATCTAACTTTGATTTCTTAAATTTTTGTGTATTTATTATGTTACTTATTTAGTTTGACTTTATGAGAAATGTCAGAAATGTGCTGCATAAGTTCATCTATAAATCAGGTATTTGAAATCTTGAGCCCTTTATTCCAAAATTATGGTGACTAGCCTTCTGTCTCATCTCAACCTTGCCTGGTTCCCAGGCCAGCCCACAAATCCCATTTAAACCTTAGTGTGCCTGAAACATCATACTAATCTTTCTCTACCATGAAGAAACATGGTCCAGCCCTGACTGGTGTGGCTGAGTTGGTTGGGTGTCATTCCACAAAGCAAAAGGTTGCCAGTGTGATTCCCAGTCAGGGTACATTCCTGAATTGCAGGTCCAGTCCTGTTGGGTTTAGGGGGCTTATGAGAGGCAAGCCGTCCATGTTTCTCTCCCTTTCTTTCTCCCTCCCATCCCCTCTCTCTAAAAATGAATAAATAAAATCTTTAAAAAAATTAAAAGAAAGCAACATAGTCTAAGTTCTAGTTCAGGGTACCACAGACATGAATCTTTTGCCCTTATCTGGGCAGCTGGAGCAAGAATTTTTGCCTCTTTTCCATATTCTGGGACATTCAGTGCATAGGATTCCCACTCCTAAGAGGTACCTATAATGGGAAAGGGAACTCTGGGAGGCCTGATTGGACACGGGCTGTGGTGAGAGGTCAGAATCCAATGGGCTCAGCCACCAGCTAATGGCTGAAATGATAGTATAATGGCAGCTAGGAAGGCACAGCTCTCCTGGCAAATGAATAACTCACTATGTAGATGTGGGTTATTCTTAAGAAGGGCGATCACTTGCAAAATTGTCCCTATTCGGAAAATAAATTATATGAACCCCAGTCAGTTGCCATGTCTTCCTACATCAAAGGCCACTGTCCTAAACACAATGTACTTTTTTTTTTCAGGAAATGAACCAAAGCACAACTAAAAAGGAGTCTTGGGAGTTTTCTTGCTTTAGAATGGCAATGGAAATGATAAACAGCATAAAATTTCGGAAAAAGGAAAGCCTTTGATTTTTTTTTTTTTAATTTGTCATTTCTTCTTCACTTAAGGTTCAAGAAGAAATTTAAGGAATGACTTATTAGTGGCAGCGGATTCCATCACTAACACCATGTCCTCTCTTGTGAAAGAGCTGAATTCCGGTGCGTCGTTGGTCCCCTCCCATTTGTCTTCTGATCGCAGAGGGACCCAAACGTATTGTACTAGGGGCCTCTATTAGAGATATGCTCATTATCAAATATAAAGATTTTTAAAAGATCATATGATGTTTTGTTGCTATATTCAGATTTTTAAATTAATGTTTATATGTGTTGACGAGAAGACTATTAATACATGCTTACTGCAGAAAGTTAATAATGCATAAAATAATAGAGAAAAATATTTAAATAGATTTATAATACAGGAAACCAAAGATAGTCACTGTTTGTATCAATCATGATCCAAAGTGGCATGATGCAAAAGTTATCTCATAAGGTCAAATGTTTTATTTGCTAACTTAGACTCTGTTCATTAGGAACAAATGGCTATTTGAATGAGGCTAACCTGAAATTTAGCTTTGCAGTATCTCTAAAGAAAGAGCTGCACAGGTTAGAAGTAGCACAAAATCGTACCTTTATCCTAATAATACTATGCAGAGTTTTAAGAACTTTAACAGCATGAATTTTCAGATAACTATATTACCAGTTACTAAAGCATCTCATCTACTCCTTAAAGCATACTTAGCAAGATATCTGCCTGGCAAGATTATGGTCATGTAGTTGAGATTACAACAACTGTAAGAAGTAAAACTTCAATATTAAAAAAAAATCTGGATTTAAATTTCTTAAAACCTCTATAATAAGAATTAAAGTAATGAAAATTGTTGCTATTTTAGATTAAGAATACCAAATAGGGTAAAAATGACAGCAGTTAATACCTCATGGTTAATGGTACCTACCCACTGCCGTAGCAGGTGATTACTAAAAATATTATTCTTATTGTAGAAGTCTCAAGTATTATTAGTTTATATTCTTATAATACTTTAAAATATTAAATGAATGTAATACTTTAGGTTTGTATTTCCTAAATTAAAGTAATATTAAGCAAAAGTAACGATTTACTGAAAACTTCTATAAAAGAGCAAAAATAGAAGTTTGAAATTATTAATACACAAGAGTCCTCATTACATTACAGAGATTTAAGAAAATGAGACAATACTGTATAGCAAATAATTTTACAATAATTCATGTCAAGTTTCAATTCTCATTTGGAATTTAAAAAAACACTTACTTGACTTACATACAATAACTGGTTTTTGTTTTACATAGCCCAGGTAGATTTATATTAAGCCTAGCCCTTTATTTGTCAATCATAAAAACTAACAAGTCATTCTTTATTTCTTCAATTGTACGTAACAGAGGTGGGGAGTGAAACTGAGAGTAATGTGGATTCTGAATTTGCTCGGACTCAGTTTGAGGATCTGGTTCCATCGCCAACTTCCGAAAAGGCTTTTCTAGCGCAAATTCATGCCCGGAAACCCGGGTACTTGCACAGTGGAGCTACTCCAAGCACCACGCGCAGTGATGTGTGAGTATCTTCTGCCTGGGGCCATTTTCTTGGTAACAGAACACTGTAGGGAGCATAGGAAAATGAATAGGTGGTTATTCATTCTTTATTTTGAAAAGAGATGATGCAGCTTCCTTTTCTGACAGAAGAGGTAGATGGGTTTTACATTTAAATTTGGCACTGTGACTTTCCTCCATCACAACTTCCAGAAAGTATCAATAACCAAAACCGACCAATGCTTATTGAGAGGCTACCTCACCCAAAGTACTGTGCTAGTTTTATACAAAGTAGTGTTAAAAAAAAAATCACTCCCAGCCTTCCAGGACTCACTGACTAGTTCAGGAGATAAGTTATCCTGAATTTTCTCTATCTGCACTTGGAGGACCCCATGATGCTGGAGAAACCTCTGTTCAGAATGGGATTAGCAACATCATATAAGCAATAGGAATTAAAATAAGTACAGTCATGTTCCTCTTAATAATAGGGCTATGTTTTGGGAAATGCATCGTTAGGCAATTTCCTCATTGTCCAAACATCATCGAGTGCACTTACACAAAGGTAGATGGTATAGTCTACTGTGCCCCAGGCTATGTGGCATAGCCTATTGCTCCTAGGCTACAAGCCTATACAGCACATCACTGTAGATTAAATCTCATTAAAACAGAGTTGAATCAAGCACAAGGGAAACTGATGCAATCAAGAGACAAAGTAAATATGAGATGTATGGGGCTGCTGCTACCATAACACAGCATACTGTTTAGCAGGAAACTTTTTTTTATAAGTAGAAAGTAACACTAAAACATATAGTAAAAACGTGAACCAGTAACGTAGCCATGTATTATCATTATCAGATATTACGTACTGTACATAATTGTATGGACTATACTTTTTATACAACTGGCAAAGTAGTAGGTTTGTTTACAGCAGCATCGTCACAACCACATGAGTAACATGTTGCACTATGAGGTTATGACAGCCATGATGTCATTAGGCAATAAGAATTTTTCAGTTCTATTATAATCTTATGGGACCACTGTAATATATGCAGTTGGTTTTGACCAAAACATTGTTATGCAGCACATAACTCTAAATGTATAAAATCTCAATAGAAAGAAATCCAATTTGGTTGATTTGTTGAATATGTGTAGATCTGGCTTTCAAAAGATGTTTTGCAAAAGTTTTCATTCAGTTAGCCTTCTGGTCCTTGATAGAAGCCAGCAGAATCAGTGATGCCCCTATTAGACTTGCTGTGACGCTGGATCAGCTCAAAGTAGTCAGAGGAAACCAAAGCTGAGAAACAAAGGTGAAGCTAGACAGAGCTGCAGAGCCCAGCTTGGGAGGGAACAGAGTAAAACAAAGGAAATCAAGAGCGTGGGCCCTTAGGAGAGCAAGGCACAGGGTGTTGGGAGAAGAATGGGCAGAGGTTCACCAAAAGGCTGGAAAAAGGAATGGCTAACCATTCAAAAAACTACAGAAGGGTCATGGTGCTTAATGTGCAAAGTACTGCGGCCTAGTCTACAAAAATAAACTGGCTGTTTTAAAGACCCAAAGAAGAAACTAAACAGAGGCCTTTCTGGTGTTTTGGCTCCCAATCCAAGCTGTGGGTAAAAGACCAGTAATAATGAATTATAAATAAACCTGCTTTGAAAGCATCTGTGAAAAGGCAGAGTATAGATCAGAACAAGACAGTTATAAGATCATTTAACATGGCAGTGGGCTGCTGCTTTTAATTGTAGTTGGCTCTCTTGTCCTTTTTTCTATGATTTAGAATTATTCGATTTGTTTGTTATTGTAAATGATGAAGTACATGTCATCAGTTTAGCCTGGTAAACACATATCTACTTGGCTTTCTATGATTAAGCATTTACAGGGTGGTTACTTAAAATTTTCTCATTCCAATCCTAAGATCCAAGACTGCAGCTCAAGTCACCTCACTCTACAGTCACCAGAATGGTGACAGCTACCAACACTGCTGCAGGAGTTGGGGAGAGAAAGTACATAGAGGCCTCACAGACCTATTTATCTTGACCCCAAACCTCTAAAAATATTGAGAACATGCTGTACAGATATAAATAAACATGAGCCATGGCATTTAAGGTCCCATCCAGAAACTTCTCTTTGACTACTCTTTTAATTTTAGGGGATATTTTAATATCTATACTATCTAAACATGTACTGCATTTTACCCTAAAAGCATTTTAGTCATATAATTTAGTTAGTGAATTTATGTCCTAAGAGCTATATATATATTAGGATAAATAGATGGAGAAAGAGTCACACATTAGTGAGTGAGGCCATTCTTATCTATTTGTTTCATAGTGGAATTGGACAATTTAAATGGATTTCATAGATTTAGAGCTAGTATACATTTTTAAGATCAGGAGCGATGGGTTAGAGTATTAGCCTTCCTCACACTGATTAACTGATATTCTGAGACTTAATTCCACTATAATAATAAAGCACATTGATGCACAGGCCTACACATATGCATAACCCAGAGAGGGTTAAATTATGAACAAATGTCCTTAATCTTTATTTCACTAGAGGGCTCACTTTCCTTATAGAAAATGTTCTTGGATTCCATTTAAAAAAAAAAAAAGTGACCAGATTGGGAAAACTATATCCATTTGAAAGATAAACCTGCCTTATCTTAAAAAATTAAGACTAATGAACATTTAAAGGGCAACTCATTCCTGTAAGCCCTAGAAAAATATAGATAATCAATGAAAAATCACATAGGAGAATACCTTGATCTTGTGTTTCCAAAGATTTTTGCTGTTTTTTGTTTGTTTGTTTTAAGTTTTCTATTAGATAACAAAAGATGCTGAGTTGAAGCTAGTTGAAGTGAAGAAGTGAATCAGAGGCCAAAGTAAATGTGCCTCCCAAACTCCATCTGTGGTTTATTCCAGGGTTACAGAAGATGGGGATCCCTATGTGCAGCCTGAGGATGAGAACTATGAGAACGACTCCATCCGGCAGCTGGAGAATGAGCTCAAGATGGAGGAATACCTGAAGCAGAAGCTGCAGGATGAAGCCTACCAGGTAATGGCAGCCAGGCCCACTCCACCCACCACTTCTTCTCCAGCCCCTCTGTAGCTGGTCTCTTGCATTACTGAAAGAAATCAGAGCCTTCTCCTTCCTTCCACCCTCCCTTTCTGGAATATTCTGACTACTTAGTCCATGTTCTAGACACTAAGAATTTTAAATACTTCTTATAGCTGTCACTCACCATGTATTATAAATTCTGATCTGGAAAGTGAAAAGAGGTGTTGTCACATTAGCAGAAACATGGTGGATAACAGTCCATAGTCCTCCAAGATCATTAGGAAAGATGCTTTTTCTCATAGATGAAAAAGAGGTACAGAGACCAAGGCACAAGGAAATTGAATAAACATAGATATATCTCCTCTCTTGAATCATTTGTCCTCAGTCTCCCTTACCACCCATCCCATATCAAATGTAAATAGTAGACAAGAGGCAAATCTCACGGAGAAATGTTGCGGGGACTACAGGCCCCAGATTCAGCGGAGTGTGGATGGACAGATTGTCAGATATACTGGACTATATTAATCCATCTGAGAATTCACTGAACATAACACATACTATTGGCAATAAGTGTAATTAGTAACTTGTCCTAAAGGGGATCCATTTCCCATGGAGACTGCTCTACTATCATGTTTGTCTTTCTTATATGTTTCCTTTCCCTGTTATCCACCCAAGTTTTCTTGGGATGCTGGGAGTTTAGGGATGTTTGCCTATTTGAGACCTGCTTCTCCCCAGGCCACAGTGGGTTATTGTATTGTCAGGCTTTCTGTCCAATAGCCAGAGAACTTTTTCCACATTCTTAGGTCAGCAGTAATCTCTCTCTCACTGTGTTAGTGAAAGGAAGAGAAGCAGAGAGAATAAATTATCTTCTATTCCACCTATGTTTATAGATTAAGTTTTGAAATATTTTCCCAAGAAGAATGTAGCAAGAGGAAAATTGAAGCCCACCAATCCCACTCCAAGTTTTGTCTCTTCGGAATGTCCCATTCACCTTTTTGGTTTAACAACTATATTTCACAAGCAAGTAAAATGTTGGTCTAGTTATACAAAAAAAAAAACAGTCAGAACAGTGAGTGTATATGTAATGCCATGCTTCAGTGCTGCAGAAATAGTCCATGTCACCTAAAGTACAGACCCATGGAGAAGGCTCTTTCTTTGTAATTTCTGTGGCCCATCCACAGAAGAAAATGAGCCTGGATGAAGCCGCCAGGGTATCTCTGGGAACTCTGAGGGATGTTCCATACATATCTCATTTGGCTCTGCTGCATAGCGGAAAGACAGATGTAGTTAAATAATCACTATTCTGGTTCCTGTTAGGCCTCTCTCTTGGAGCTCATATCAGTGTCTGGATCGGGGTGGCAACAGGTACTGAAATTCTAGAGTTTATTTGTTTTAATGAATTAGGAATTTAATGTATATGAGTAAAATGAAGGGAAATTCTATATAGCTTAAGATCCAGTTGGAGCTTTTGCCATCTCTGGTAAATCTTAAACGTCGTCTTCTCTCTCTCCTTTCCTTTCCATGCCCAGTGACTTCAAGGGAAAGGCAAAGAAAAGGGCTAAGGGAGTATGACAGGCCTGTGTGTCCCTTGGAGAATGTTGAAGCGATTTTCCTTGACTGCTCTGTGAGCATATGGTTGTTCGATGGATCAGAATGCTACTGTCATTCATCACACGCTCTCTCTTTCTCTTTGTGCATGGCTTCCAACCAAATAATTCACCAGCTTGACTGCATCACAGACTTGACATGTCACCTTTCTTGTTTGTGTCCTTTGTCACCCACAGGTCAGCTTGCAAGGTTGAATACAATATCCTTTTATCACTCTCCTCTCAAGTAAGTACCCTCTCATCTAGGAGGACGCGTGGTCACTGTACACTGAATTCTCCTAACTTGTAACCTAAATTCACAGTCACTCTCTCTTAGATGTTTCTATGTGATAAAATATTCTCCTTCCCTGCTTTTGTCAAAGGATCATCCTGGTCTATGGAGCATTCCTTTACCCTCCAGTGGAAATTTGGAAAACAACCTTGGGAATTGACTTTTTAACTCTGTTAATTAGTAAAAATGGCACAGAAACTTCTAGAATACCAAACAGCACCCAAGTTTTAGCCTCTCTATCACTTGCAAAGGAAAAGTCCAAGCTTGCTCAGCACTTCTGGAGATGGGTCAGCTCCTTAGTCATGCTGTCCTCGGGGACCCAAGAGGTCAAAGATGTGTCCTTAACAAGTGCAGACAAAACCAAAACAAAAGCAAAAACAAAAGAAGCAAAGCATAGAGGAAAGCTTCTGCAGCCTTTTATTTTTGGAATAGCTAATTCAAGTCCTTTGTGGAATTCAGGAAGCTATAACAATAAAAATATCATTTATGTAGCATCTGATCCTAACCCCCCCCCCCAAGGACCCACCTACATACATGGAAAGTCCTCAGTAATTTTTTTAATGGAGAAAGAACAGCACTTGACTGGCAGGATCCACCTGAGTGTGATGATATGAAGTTTATGCTCTGGACTCTAATAGACCCAATTTCAAATGCAAGTTTCACCAAATTTCAACAGCATAACTTTGGGCAAATTATTCAACCTCTATGAGTCTCCATTCCCTCTGTATAAAATACATGATAATACCTACGTCAGAGAGAGGTGGTCCTCACTGAGATACAGTTTTTAAAGAGCTTACCATAGTGGCAGGCACACTATAATTTTAATGAGCACACTCATACATGCCTGGTACTATCCTCAGTGCTTTATAAGCAATTTAATTCCTGGAAGCTGCTTTAATTAGGACATAAGGGTACAGGAAGCCCTGGGACTCAGAACTAGCTTGCACCCTCTATTTTTTGTAAATAAGGCTAGGATCTAGCTATGGGCAATGATTTGATGTGATGTACCTTCAGCTGCACTGTCCCATAAGTCTAGATGGTTTCTCTGGCTCCAGCTACTGGCCACTTAGTTGTCCCTCAGCCTAGTTCTAAGCTAGTATCTCTCTCATAGGGATCTAGCTCCACTGGCCCAAGCACTTGTACCAACTGTTGTTATGCAGTCTTTTCCAACCATGGAGTCCCATAAGTCTGGCTGCTAAATTGAAAACGGGACGTTATTTCCTAAATGGCATCAATTAGTAAAGAATACATTCTAGCTCAAACACTACACACCTGTCTCAGTCCTCAGGTTAAGACTAAGCAAGTACAAATCATAGCATAATTGCTATTATGAAATATACTTTTGGAGCCATAAGGCCCTTTTGGTGTGAAAGGAAGAATCTTATTGACCCCACTCTATTCTGCCTCCCTTGAATTGAAGAATGCTTCACCTGATACATTGTAACATATCAGTGAAAAAATCTCGGAGCTGTTTCTGAAAATATTCACTCCAGTTATAACAAATCTAGTCCCAAAGGAGCAAGCTTTTTCCTTTAATAGTATTTTCTTTCTCTTAGCTCCTGCGATTTATTTTTGTTCTGCATGTTATTTAAACATCAGTAGTTACTTAGAAAAATATATTCTTTAAAAAGCCTAATAAATTATCCTTGACATAAACCCAGATAAAAAGTGGCATTTGCTCCTTATACCTAAAAGCCAAATATTTCAGTACTTTGAAAATTATTAGGCAATTTTTTTATCTTTGGTAAAAATCTGGCAATGAAAAATTAATACAGCTGTGAACCTCTGCCATTTAATGCATCCTATACCTACCTACCTGGCATTCCACAGGTTTCAAGACATGAACCAGCCTACACTAAATCAGCCACTTGGCCAAAATTCATTGAAAAACTGCTCAAACCCTGCAGGAATGCAGAAGCTAGTGGCTTTTCTTCTTTGTAGCTAGTCCTATCCTACTGAAATACAGCTGAAATTTTAGAGCAGTTAATGGTATTGAAATCTATTTGCTTGACTTTCTGACTGTACTGCAAGGCTAGAAATTATACCAAAGTACATGTGTCTTTTACCCACATGTCCTAAAGCCAACCTCATTGGCTCCAAATCGGTTAGGCCTCCACGGACAGAGCCCTACATGGGTCAAGACCATGAAGTGGGACCCATCCTGTGCTTGAAAGGAGCCGTAGGCCTGTTTGAAGTAAAAATGCACTCATCAACACAAAAACCAATAAAACCTGGTTTGTTGCTTTTCAGCTAGCCACCTTGGAAGAAACAGTGTCCATAGGGGTCAGCACTCAGCTTGGAGTCCACCAAAACCCCAATTGAACCCACTCAAATCTTAGATTCGTCCCTTTTCCATCCCTCTGGCCACATAGTCTTTCGCTCTCCTTGGCCAACCACAGCCTAACTTCAGAAATTGGAGGATTTGAAGATCGAAAGTGGGTTTTTTAAATTTTTTTTTAATTAGCATGGCATTCTGATGATGAGTCGGTGCTCTTATCTACTTGTGCAAAGGACAGCTTTGCATTACTTTAACGCTTCAGGTACCCATTGAGCAAGAGAATGAGCATGAGGATTCTTGTCCTCTCTTTCAGAAGATACAATAAATAGCACACTGTGTCCCAGGACATTCATTCCTGGTTGTTAGAGTAAGGGAGGAGAGAGAGAGAGAGAGAGAGAGAATGTGTGTGTGTGTGTGTGTGTGTGTGTCGGGGGGGTGGGGGGTTGGGGAGGGGATCCTAGCTTCCTAATCCTAATTTAGAGAACAGTTTTCATCTTTTAAAAAAATTACACGTTCCTTATTCCCAGGCAAACTATAGTCAGACATATGATGAAAGTAATGAGAGCTGATGGTGAAGGGGAGCACTGCACCCACCCACACAGAGGAGAAGACTGCAGCCTGGCAGCAACCTCACCGGAGAGAGGACCCGCCCCACGCAGCCGCTCCTGGCAGACCCCGCCCCTAAAGACGTTTTTCCGCTGACTGTAGTGCAGCTAACGTTTTGTTCTAAGATTTATAGTTCATAGGTGTGTGTGTTTTAAAAAGGAAAAAAAAAAAAAAGACTTCTGTTCACAGCTAACTTATCAGCTACATCTTCTGTAACATGGCTCATCTCTGGTTTAAAATGAACAAAAAAGCCACAGGCTGAAAACCCATGCTGCTGTTTCTCATGATGGCAGTATTAATAAGCATTTTAAACCTTTGCACATGATAGTGAACCTGTTCAGTTTACAATGACGATATTAATACTGTTTATAGCCAGAAGTTTGATTTCTGAATTCTTTGAGATTTTAGCAAAACAGTTTATTATACAATGTACATTTTTTTTCCACAGCAATTGGGAAAAAACAACCACTTGCAATTACTCATTGACCCTGAAGGATGTGCTTCCTGAGTGTACAGACTCAGAGCCTGAAAGCTAAGAAGGGTCCTTGGCCTGCACTGTCTGCTGTTGTCTCCAAGTCTCTGTGAGCAGTGACTTGAACCAAACACACCAGGATAATCCAGTCTTTGGGGCTTCTTTCCAACTTGAGGTTGTTTTCTTTCAAGATATTCTAGCCAATCAGCCATAGAATTTAGTGTAAATATTTTTTCCAAACAGATGTCATATTCAAAAAAAAAAAACCATTCAAATTATATAGAATCTAGTTTTTAAAGTCAGCACAGATCTTCTTAAAAACTGTGAACTATGTTTTGAAATACTCATTACTAAAGCTGTTTATAAACCACAGGTGCCATAAGATCCCCAAACGGACTGAAGTGATTTCTGCTCTTTCACGGTCTTGTTCCTCTTGTTTTAGCTTTAGGGAGCATGTCTCTAACAGCACCGCTCATCCACAAGTTCCCCTATCAGGTTGTTTGGAGGCCTTCAGCTTTAATTGTACAGGCTTAAAAAGTGCGCTTGCAAAAACGTTCACTCTCTTTTGTTTCTGAATGTTTATTGCCTTAGCTGGCTACCTGGTCTTCTGCATGCAGCTTTCTGTGGTCTTGTGAAAGGAAAATGATCTTCTCAATTGAGTTGGGATTTTGCACTCAGGGAAGAGCTGGTGTGCAAAAGAACCGTCAAAGAAGGGAGAAAGAAAGACTCTGCTGATGGTCCTTTATGAGGACCCTTTTGGGGGAGTGCTAAAGACCTCCCTTGAGGATTCCTGGGAAATGAAAAAATAACCTGTCTTCTTCAAGGTTTGACGGAATAAAAATCCTGCAGCAAAGTGAGGTACATTATACTTAAATTGGTAGCTTCTCTGGAATTCATGCTTCAAAGTGTGTTCCTTGGACCAGAAAGCAGCAGCATCAGCATCACCTGGGAATTTATTTAGAAATGCAAATTCTTGGGCTCCAACCCAGGCCTACTGAGTCAGAAACTCTGGGGGTTGGGCTCAGCAATCTGTGTTTTAATAAGCCTTCCAGGTGATTCTGTTGCATGATAAAGGTTAAGAACCACTGCTTTAGAATCAAGTTGTATAATAAAATCTCTGAAAAGGCCTTATTCAGAATAAACAAGACAGGCTCTGTGTCAACCTTAAAACTTAAGCAATTTGATTTTGCTTCCAGGGCTGGCAGAAACCTTTCCCCACCCCAACAGTTGGTAGTCAGTGGGTACCCAGCTGAGAACAGACATCCTGACATCTTCCAGCCCCCTCTCCAGTAGGGCTCTAAGATGTTCCTATCTCTTCATTTGATCAGAAACAACCTCTTTGGCTACCCTTCAGAATAAAATCACTTGCCTTAGCTACAGCAAAGCTCTTGGTTGGCATTAGTAAGGAGCCCCTTCTATCCATTGACGAACTTAATCATACTTCTTCCAGAGAACCAGTCTGACAAATGTCCCTGAGAACGGGCTGACACCAAAGTGGCACAACTGCTCAGTACAGTTCTCAGATTGTTTTGCACAGATAGATTTTATTGCGGGTTTTGTTGGTATATCTTAATGTTCATCTCCTTCACACTGCCCATCTTCTGTGAAACCATACCTCTCTAGATGGAGCAGGTGGTCCCTGGTGCCTCATACTCAGTACTTAAAACCACTACATCCCAGCTACCTACATTGCTGTCAGCTCTACATCATAGCCAGGTAGTTCTGGAACTCAGAACTCTGACCCTGCAAGTGGCATGCAGCTACTGACTGGACTGAGCTGACATCTGTTGTCACTTTGTGTCCCTACATCAGAATGTTTGTCTAAGGTTTGAACTGTTTTGCTGATAATCTTCCCCCTTATTGTAGCTTTCATTGCCAACTCCATCACACGGTTGTTGATACCATCGTACAAAGCCATTACAAGGACTCTAGAACTGCTGCCAATGACCAGTTCCTGACTAACCAGCCACCTTTTCTTTCTCTTAGCTCCACGTCAGCACTGAGACCAGACTCAAGCACCCCTGTCCTGTAATCGAGACAAAATGGCGTGTGTTGTTTTGGGTTTTGGTGATTTTGGGTGGGTTTCTTTCCTTGGCTCTCCAAATTTACTTTTGGGGCCTCTTCTAAGAGCAAACCCAGCAGGTTTTACCTGTCCTGTCCATTAGACACAACTATATCTTTTTTTGGGGGGGAGGGGTCTTTCTTGTTCCACGATGAATTGCACATTCATCTCCATTAGAGATGGAGCCTATTAATGAGCACTGGTCTAACACAGCCAACCCTCTTCCACGGCACCATGTTAATGGAGGGAAGGAGGAGGGTGAAGTCTACTGTATGGGATTCAGGAATCAGTTGTGGTTGGTCAGGACGGAAGTTGGGGTAAGTTTGGTTGGTCAGAGGGAGATGTGCTGGAGATTGTGAAAAATGGATTCTCGAATGATAAGTCAGGGAAGGTTCATTTGTAAGTAGTAATGTGAACTTAAATGCATAAGAGTGTGGCCTTTGTTGTGATATACTATGTATTTTCTTAGTATGCATGAGCCAAACTGTTGCATCATAATTGAGCACTGATGTCGCTTTTATTTTGATCATCTTCGTCCACCATTATTAGTTCTTGGCTGTTAACTGTAGATAAACATTGTAAATACGGCAACTTCTGATTGCTGCAATCACCTTGGTTCGATTCCATGCAAGGAGCCACAAACAAGAACTCCACTGTGTCCTCAGAAGAAAGGGCATTTTTACTTTTGAACCAAAAAGAGAAAAAAATCAGAAGCATTACAACTTGAGGCTAATTAACTATAAGACATTTTTAATTATGACTACTGTAATTTGACACCATTTGAAGTAACCAATTCAGAGACCCTAAAGATTTCACAATGTCCATTGGTATTGTAACAAAACTACTATTGTATGGCGTTTTTGTATTACTGTTAAGTATTGTTGTGTGTGTGTGTGTGTGTGTGTGTGTGTGTGTTGGAACCTTCTGGGGACATGTTATATTTTGAAGTGATTAAACTACTTAATTGTGTGTCTATATTTTGGAATGGAATTATTTCTTCATTAAAAAATTTTTTAAAAACACTATCTGGTATATTTCATTCCTTTGTTTCAATGAATCTTTACTAAAGTAATATGAAATCAGTCTATTCAAAGGAGAAATACAAGTCAGTATTTGCAGCATGAAGCAGGACCTGTCAGTTGGGTATTAAGCAACTGAGGCAAAATATCTCACCTTTGGGAATATGATTTTTTTAAATGGAAAACCTTGTTAGTCAATATGTGGGTGGGTTTGAGATACTAAACAGCTAACATAGTGCTTACTTTATATCAGACACTGTTATAAGAAGCACTTTATGTTACTTCATTTGATCCTTTAAATCTGCAGCATTTAACCAGTTACTTGGCAAATATTATATGCTCAATATGCTGAGTGAATGAATAAATGAAGTAGTGGCTTTTGCCTTGTTCATACTAGAGCTAGTGAGAAAGGAGAATCCACACCTAGAGGTCAATGTGGTGATAGCAACAAGATGCAAGAGTTCCAAGGAAGGTACAAAAACTCAGAGCGTTGCCTGCTGCTCCCTACATCCTAATTTTTCATCTGAGAACCTCTGTAATTCCCACATAATGGAGTGTTATATGTTTTCATTGCTCAAGAAGCCAGTTCTTTTACAGAACCACTAACAGAATCTGAGTCTGGCTCCAGTAGTTCATGAGTGGCATTTTTGGGAACTCTGATTTGGAGTGGTGCTGCAGGTCTGTGCTCACAAAGTCTGGGGTTCATTTGGAGTCCATGAAAATGCTGTAAACACTCAGAGGCACCAGAGAAAGAAACTAAGAGGCTTTGCATCAATTACAGGGGCAAATCCTGACCTGATATGACTGCTAAAGGAAACACACACCCCTCTTCCCTTCGGAGGTTGAGAGACAAGGGCATGTCCATTGGCGCCTGTCCAAGTTTCTTTTAGCTGCATCTCAGTGCCTCATCCTTCATCTCTTAGGGACCACATTTAGCTCTGATCTCCCTCTCTCAATATTTTTCAACTTTATCTAATTGCAAAAGTCACCTGAGGAGTTGGTGAATTCTAGTGTCAGGCCAGGGAATCTGTATTTTTAATAAGTGGTTCAGGTGATACTTATGGTTTGACAAGTTTTAGGAAATGGTATTCCCTTGCTACTCAAAATGTGATCCAGGGACAGCATTAGCATCACCTGGGAGCAAGTGACAAATGCAGAATCCCAGACTCCAAACCAAACCTACTAAGTCAGAATCTCCACTTCCTCAAGATCTCCAAGGGATTTGTGTGCACCTTATTAAGAAGCTCTAATCTGGAGTCCAGCTTTTATCTTAGCCCTCCAGGATTAGGTTAAATTGGGTCCTCAGGGAATAGAATGACAAGCCCAGAGTGCTATTTCAGCTAGGCGATAGTACAGTGCTTCTTGAAATTGTAGTTTTGACTTAGTGACTGGGGTGGTGGGGCCCAAGTGGGTGGGGCCCAAGATCTGCATTTCAAACAAGTTCTCAGGGAAGCTAGTAAGTGTCTGAGGACAACACTTGAGGTGCAAGGCTACAGAGTTATTTTATAGAAGACAAATTCTGGGGAGCTTGATACTTATGGGTAAATAAAATACAGTAATCTATCCCTGACCTTTGAGGATCCCTGTAAATGGCAAATAAAGATGCTCAAGTCTAAGGGCATGGACAAGACAGAACCTCTGTTGTCCTGGGCCACTCAGGTAATATTGTAGTGGTTAAACTATACCAGAAGCACTGGAAGCAGCTGGATTGAAGGATGCTGCCAAAGATGAAGCTGTTGCTCCAAGAGTTGAAGCCTCTGTCTCCATGGTACAAGGACTCACCCAGGAGTAGATTCTATGAGCCTAGTGGCTCCCAGAAAGCATATTGGCCAAGTTGGGATAGGGTCAGTGTGGGTGAGGAGAAGCTGGCAACATTTCAGATTCATCATTGCAACAGAGGACATCAGCTACTGAGACACCCAGAAACAGGTTCTCTGGGAACCTTAGGAACCAGGAATCCTGCCCTCTGGGTCTATGATGCCACAGACTACACTGGGACTACTATGCTATGATAAAGCATGCCCCTCCACACATACATGAAACCCCCAAATATACACATGCAATTAGAACTGGCCTCAATGGACAATAATGTAGGAGCACTTAAGAGTACTTATGGCATGATATGGTAGGCTGGAATACTAAGAAGCATAAAAATGATGATACAAAGATATATTTATCAACATAGAAGATATTTACATAGTCAACCGAAAAACCAGATTATAAAAGTATGTAAGAATGACTGAAGTGTTACAAATATTTGAGTGGCTAGGCATAGAAAAATACCAGAAAAACATATACCAATCATGGGATAATCTATTCCAGGTTCCCTAACATAAGTACTTAGATTAGCTTAGAGTAGATGGGTGGATGGATAAGAAACACTTGGGTTGGACAGTTTCTTTGATTTCAAAACAAGTCCATTTGAGTTGGCCAACATTTTGGAAGGGCCTAACATTGAGAATTTTCTATGCCTTCAGTAAACAAAGCAGTATTTTTTTTTGCCTGTAAAGATGCTCAATAGCATTATTATTCCACAGAACACTGGGAAATATATTGGCTTCCTTTATTTTAAAGAAAACCTAATACAAATATTGAAGGCTTATGAGTCACATAAAAAAATGAGAATATTTGGTCCTCCTCCCAACCCTAATGGGCACAGTAAAAACAAACAACAAAAAAAAGGTACAAACCATCTCTGGTTCTGCTGTCTCGTGTGTCAAATGGGGCTAAATCACACCTGTACCCAGGTCCTTCACTTTTTAGTCTCCTGATTATACCCCACAGAAGTGCTACACAGATAATTCTCAGGCAAGAACAACTGTTGGAATGCAAATAGCACTAGGTAAATGGTTTCTCTGGCATTCCATTTTTCTAGAAGTCTCTTTGTGGCTGGTCTAGCTTGAAAAGAGCTACACCCTGAGAATATCAGGGAAGGGCCAGTTAGACCAGCTCTAGACTTCAAAGAGAAACTTACTTTTGCTTTCCTTGGAATGATTTTCCTTGGCAAACATCTTTCCTTGCCATCAGTGAAGTGAGTGAAAGTAGGCCAAGGGGATAAGGAAAAAGGTGTGTGCTCAGGTGTGGCTGCTCTGGACCTCTAGGCAGAGGGAGTTCTTCACACACTAACCTCACTCATCTGGTGTGTGGTTAATGAAGAATGTTCATTTGCCTACATCTGTCCTCATCTTTATTCATTCTGTGCCAAATAACAGATGTACAATTAATTTTATGCTTCTATCTTTACATCATGTAGGAAATAAAAAGTGGTGTTACAAGCAAAAATACAATTACGTTCCCATTCCACCCCAAGTGGATATATTGCAGTTGAATTCTGACACTACCCAAAGTTAACACAGACCCCACAGGTTACGGGCAAGTTCCTCCTAAAGACTGCCCCTACTTCAGATGCCAGTCATAAGTCTCAGAGGCTACATATATTTCTGACTGACTGGCTATAAATTCAGGAATTGCCACTATCCCTTCAGGTTTGATCATTTGTTAGAACAACTCTCAGAAGTCACTGAAAGCACTAAACTTTCTATTACAGCTTTAAAATAAAGAATGCAGGTCAGGAACAGCTAAATGAAGAGATACACAGGGAAAGATTCGGTGGTTCTGAGGGAGGATACAGAGCTGATATGCCTTTTCTTTGTACCATCTTGGGCACACTACCACCCCATAAATGTGTTCACCAACCAGAAAGCCTCTGTGTCCAGAGATTTTATTGGGATTGCACTCGTCGTCGTCGGCAGCCGTCCGTCTCGAGAGACGATGGTGTAGCTTCTTAAGAGTCTATCTGCACCGCCGAGAATGGCTGTGCAGTCCGACTCGGGAGTGACATGGTATCTGTCTCCTCCCGTGTTGAATCGACATCTTGTGATGACGCTGAAGCTACAGAGCCTGGGCAGGGTAATATGGAGGGTCTGCTGTTGCCCATGCAGCAGACCCCCCCTCTCTTCGCAGCTGAAGGGTCCAAGGGAAAGACGGAGTCGATACAGCTTGGGTTCAGGTGCGCCGCAGGAGTTGCCGGTGTTGACTACAACGTCAAACCGCCTTAGGGACTCCGGCTCCGGATTTTCTGTCGGGGTTTACTCCCTTAGCCTTTCCCCTGAAGAGGTATGCCGCAAGGCAGCGGAGGTTTGGGATTGCACTATGTAGGCATAATTCCTTAAACCAAGTGAACTCAATGTCCAACCCCCCTCCCCTTCTTGGAGGTTGGGCTGGTCCAAATTTCCAACCATCTAATTACAAGGTCCATCTTTCTGGGGACCAGCCCCCCACCCATTCTGAAGCACTCTAGGGACCCACAAAGACTTGCCTCATTAGCAAAACAAAACATTCCTATCACTCAAGAAATTCCAAAGGCTTTTGAAGTTCCATGCCAAGAGCAAGAGACAAAGACCTGGTATACTCTCCATTATATCACCCAATAAAGTTCAATTTTATATTTGCCACATTGTGAATTTTACTAGATAGGTATCTTTATTTCTTCATATGATATTGGGTTACTGTTTAGTCCTTTCACCTCAACTTAAGAACTTCCTTTAGAATTTCTTGAAGGGAAAGTCTACTGGTAATGAACTCCCTCAGCTTCTGTTTAACTGGAAATGCCTTAAATTTCTTCCTCATTTTTGGACAGTTTTACCAGATGTGAAGTCCTTGGTTGACAAGTTTTTTTTTTTTCTTTCAGCCCTTTAAATATGCCATTCCACAGTCTCTGGCTTCCATGGTTTCTGATGAAAAAAAAAAAAAAAAAAGACTATTAATCTTACTGAAGCTTCCTTGTACATGACAGTCACTTCTCTTATTGATTTCAAGATTTCTCTTAGGCTTTTTCTTTCAACAGTTAGATTATAATGTGTTTTGATGTGGATCTCATTGAGCTTATCCTACTTGAAGTTTGTTGAGCTTCTTGGATATATAGAAATAAACTCCACAGATGATTTTACAAAGAGATCAGTTAGCATGTCACTGTAATAATCCAGGCAAAAGAGATGATGATAGTTTAGACTAAGGGTAGAGAAGAAGTGGTCATATTCTAAATATATTTTCAGGGTGGAACCAACAGATTAATTTTATGGATTGGATGTGTGTGTGGGAAAGAGGAGACAAGGAAGATTCCACAAGTTGGGAGCCCAAATAACTGAGACAAAGGAGTTGCATTACTGAGAGAACATGGGAAGAGCAAGTTTTGGATGGGAAGAATATCAGAAGCTCACATCTGGACATAATCTATTTGAAATGCCTGTTAGAAGGAGTACTGTGTTAGAGATCTAGGCCTAGAATTCAGGGGAGAAGTCTAAAACAGCTGTAAATCTTAGAGTAATCAACACGGAGAGGATAAAGGAAACTGAGAAGGGGTGGTCAGAAAGTCAGGAAGAATATCAGGAGCTGTGGTATCCTGGATGCCAAATGATGAACATGCTTCAAAGTGGAAGACATGATCAACTATACTGAATGCAACTAATAGGTCAGGTAAGCTAAGAACAAGGAATTGACACATTACATGTGTTTTTTAATTGAGTTAATTTAATCTCATTCAAAGAATCTTTTTGCTATTCCCAATGCCTATGTTCTTAATGAAATATGGAGGAACACTGAGTGAAAATTCATGTTTGCTTTTCCTCTCGGGGCCTAGGGGGAGTTTTGTGTAGCACAATAAATCCACAGGACTAACTCTGAATTCTATCTCCATACTCCCTCACAGGCCAGCTCTCTTCTTTCATTCTCATTTAAGGAAATCAACCCATAAAGACAACACTGACAACTTAGGTATTGTGACAGGCACAAAACTCAACAAAAATCAAGTTAACATCCCCCTATTGACTCTTCAAGATGGCACTTTTTAAATGAAAATGGTACGCTAATTGTTATTTTTGGAGGAGAAGGCTTTCTTTAATTGATTTTGTAATGTCATCTGCCTCAGTTATATTTCCGAGGAAGAAAGACTAAATTATAAAACTCTCTTCAGCCCTCTGTATGCATAAAAATGAAGTCTTAAAAAATATATCTCTCCCATCTTATGGCAATTTGTGTTTGTTTGACATTATCTGTTGGTTGTTCTGAAAGCTAAATTTAAGGAAACAGTACATGTAAAGCACCTAGCACAGTTTCTGAACATGACGGAAGCTCACTTTACGTCACCACCTTTCCCTTTTCTCCTTGTGAAGTTTACAATCCTCATTCATAAAACGGAGGTGACAGTTTTTGTTTTTAGAAAACTCACACAAAAACTAATTTAACTGAAAAATAAATATAAGAGAATCTTTTTAACTCCATTAGCAAATGAAAGACTGGAAATTAAAACATTATTATACAAGAGGGATTTAGTGGTATAAACACTAAATTCTCAGGCCCTGCAACTGGCTTTCCCCACTAACAGAAGGAACACTGGGCATTTACTCTTCAGATACAAGAGGAAAAGAGCCCTCTCTGCAAAATCTAACTAACCCCCCCCCACCCCCAAAAAAGCCCTAAAAATACTGACATAGAGGCAACCCCAGCACCCTACATGAAAGCTCGGCTGTCAAAACCACCAATCAGCTATTTAGACCCCCGTGCTTACATATGAGCAGACAACCAAGTATAACCAGACATTTGAGAAAAGCCTTTAACATGAGTGACAGAGACCACAACAGAGAGAAAAAAATAGCACCTTGGAGGAAGAGTGAACCACGCTGAGGAAACTAGATAAGATAGACTAGCTGCTAAAACAAACCCATATAGAATAATGGCTGTGTACAAGATAAAGCCCAAAAGAGGAGTTTCTGAAAGATAGGCTCCCCTCCAAATGGTGATTTAGGGATCCAGGCTCCTTCCACCTTTTGAAAACGTGTAACTTGTATTCTATTTCATAATGAGTTCCCAAAATTGTATAATGTTCATGGGGACAAAACCTGGACCTACTCCTGTGGATACCTAGAAAAGGAATAAAAAAGAAAAACAAGATAATTATGAATTACCAAGTTGTTTAAGAAAAGTAAAAGTAATCATAATACACCAGATAGCTCAGCTTTGACTCTCATCTCCAAGTAGCATACCTATATTAATAAAAATAACATAAGCACGGAATACTGATCAACCCAAGCCACACATAACTCTGTTGGGAACAGAGGAGCTGGGATGTGAACATGTACATGGGAGAGGGGGGGAGCTAACTTCTCGTCTTCCATAATGAGGAGTCCCTAGATGATGCCTAAAACTGAAGGACAAGAAGACATTGCTGTGGTGGCACCGCGCTCCCCAAGCCAGGCCTAAGCCACACCCGACCAGGAGCTGCTGTCCTCAAGGTGGACAGTCTCGTCGGCTCTTTGCTGTGTCTCCGAGAGACCCTCCGCACGGTGGGGAGGGCCGTCTGGCCGCCGGGCCACGCAGCCTCCAGTGGTGCGTGGGCGGGCCTCACTGGTGTTCTGCGGGGCCCCGGGAGCGCTCCATGTCTGCCCTCAAGTGCCCAGGGCTGAGCGGTGCTGTCGCTTCCGGGTCCCAGCGACCCCGCGGTCACCCCCGCTTGGCGGTGAACTAGGAGCCGGCGTCATGTCGGTAAGGAGGCGGCCCATCCGCCCTGCACGGCATGGGTGCCTTATGGGCCAGTGCGGGGGCTGGGGTGGGGTAGCACTGAGCGGCCGGCGCCTGCCGCGGGTTACTCTTGAGCAGGTGTGTTTGGGTGTTCGGCCGGGCCTTTTGCTGTTTCTTGACGGAAGCCCATGGGCTCCTGTACAAACTTTGGCTGAGCTAGAGGAGGCAAAGACAAGCCTGAAGCATCACAGGCTTTTCCAGCCCCACCTGGGCCGCTGGGCTTCCCCGAAGGCCTTTGTGGGCCAGTGACGACTTGCCCTTGGTGAGAAAGCCTTCTCTAGCAATCCTAGACAGCGCCTCGGGGTACTGGACCCCACTCAGTGTGGAGGGGTCCCGGCCTTGGGTGGGGCTGAGAGACATGCTTTACAGTCAGTCAATCAATACAAGATGTTATGTAGCGGTAAATGCCAAATGAATAAGCCAAAAAAAAAAGGGGGGGGGGGATTAGTTGTTTCTGAGAAAGGGAATTAAGGAAAGTGGTTTATTTTATTTTAGATTGCATAAGCATAATTTTTATTTTTAAAAAGAAAATGGCAGAAAACACTTAAAAGTATTAACAGTAATTGTCCTTGGGTAATGGCTTTTTAGACCAATTTTTAAAATATTCTTTCTTCCATCTGTATTTCTGCACAATCTAAAATAAATGAGTTACTTTTATTATTAAAATAATAATGTTTTAGAGTTATGTGTTTTTTATATCAAAAGTTGTAAGAATTAAATGTAAAACACTTTTAAACTAACTGGCATTTTTAAGTGATGGAAATAATTTTTTAATTTTTAGCGATTTTTTACTTAAACAGAGGAGTTTTCAAGGGGTTAAATTACTCTTCTAATTGATAGAAAACTTGCATGTATTTGGATCCTTTTAAAAAATGTACCAAATATGGCCTTCCTCCACTCATTTTCTTATTTTATTTTATTTTTTTCTTAACAATGACATAATAAAGTCTCACTAAAAAAGACTGTAATTTTTAGGGCCACTTCAAGGCAAACTTGACTAGTAATTAGAATGCTCAGCAGAGCCTTAACTATATGTGTGAGGTTCCCCTTTCACCAGTACCATTTCAGGTCATTTGTTCTTCTCCACCACAAATTTATAAGCATCTCAAGCCCAAAAACCCATAACCCTCTCCTTCCTTCTCTTCCTGTTCTCTTCCTTCTTTTCTTTCCCCCCAAATTCCAGACATTGGGGAAAAATAACTAACATTTGTATAATCCTTTACAACTTTCACAAACTTTTATTTACATTTAATCCACACATTACCTATTTCAGGAGTGCTTAGTCATCCAAAAGTATAACATTGGGAGTTGTCTTTCTTGTGGAAAAATCTGCAGACAAGACTGAAATGGGGGGAAAAAACAGGGTGGGGGGGTGGCATGCTATCAAACAAGAAACAGAAGGGAAAACACAAGAAATTTCCAACTTAAAGAAGATAGTGTGCTTCTGGTAGGAGTTTCAGAAAGCAGGCTTTTCCTTCTATCCAGGGATAAGTGAGTTGCAATGCACCTCTCTAGATCTGACATTAGTCAGCACTAACATTTGTGCAAGGAGTTGTGCTCAGTCCCTTGACTTCAGTTTGATTCCTGCTGATGTCTTCTGGTTGCCCTAGCAACACATATTAAACTTCAGAATTTTTGTTTATTTGTTTTAAACGTTATTTGAGCTAGTAAAGGAAAAGAGGGAGGCTACAGAAAGGTGAAAAGAGATTTTCAGTACTAATTTTTTTCTAAGACATCAGACCTTGAAACAAAGATATGATGTAGTCCAAGAACCACCTCCTGCCCAAAATATTCCCCTGAGATTTCAACAACATAAGTCAGGAGTAATGGACCAGGTCTGGTTGTAGAACGTTGGAGCAGCTGGGGGTTAGAACCTCTTCACTGGTTGATAGCCAATTTGGGAACAATGTTCCTTTGAAAAACAAAATCTTTTACAGCTTTTTTAAAAATGCTGCCTTTGGGGTGGGGGTGGGGCGGTTAGCATAAGAGAAGAGAGAAATATTTCTCCTCAATTGCTAAGAGATCCAAGAAATCTCCTTGATGGAGAGAGATACAAATATTTTAAGAGGATAATAAAAGCATAATTTTACCAGAAAACCTAAGTCAAGGCTAAGAAAAGATACTGAAAACTTCATGTAAAACTTAGTTTCCTAGTTCTCACTGTCCACTACTAACAAGTATACTTGTTCAACAGCAGAAGCACGTTTTTCCAACCATTGTGAAGGTCTCTGTATTATGATCATTGAACAGGATAAGGGAGAGTTTTTTATTTTGTTTTCTAGAAAAGCACAGTCATTCTTCATATGACCACTTACTGTAATGCTAAATTGCAAGTCTGTGGTTGTGATTAGTGTAAAGGTAACAGAGTTTATTCCAATGCTATAGTTTTGTCCTGGCCTGGCCTGTTGAAGGGACAAAGCTTTATAAATCTGTGTTTACTTATTTGCCTTACCAGGCTCTAGGCCTATGTAAGTAGAGGCCTGCCTTCATTTAGAACATCACCTAACCCAATACCTGATGCAAAGTGGTTGAGCAATAAATATTAGAGAAATGAAGAAAATAAGGCAGACATGACATTTTTCAGACTACTCTTCTAAATATCAGTAGTCACATCCAGGATTTTTAATGGAAGCTTTGGAATAAATGAAAGTCTATTTGGAATAGACTCTAGTAAGCACTAGAAGTGGGAGGTTGAGGAGGCCTCCACACACTCCAAAGCTAGGTAGAAGTGAGACTTGTTCTGAAAAGTAGAGACACTGATTTGTATTCTGACCTCCCTACTACAAAATTATCTGATGACAAAGCTGAGACTTTTCTTTTTCTTTTCTTTTTATTGTTCTGTTACAGTTGTCCCAGTTTTTCCCCCTTTACCTTCCTCTGCCCAACCCATCACACGGTCCCATAGTCAATCCCCACCCTGTTGTCCATCTCCATGAGTCATTCATACATGTTCTTTGTCTAGTCCCTTCCCCTTTTTTCCACCATTATCTCTTCCCCCTCCCCTCTCGCCTCTGTCGATCTGTTCCATGTTTCCATGTCTCTGGTTCTACTTTGCTTGTTGGTTTATTTTGTTCATTAGATTCCTCTTATAAGTGAGAGCATGTAGTATTTGTCTTTCACTGACTGACGTATTTCATTTAGCATAATATTCTCCAGTTCCATCCATGCAGTCACAAAAGGTAGGAGTTCTTTCTGATGCATCGTATTTCATTGTGTAAATGTACCACAGTGTTTTGATTCTCTCATTTACTGATGGGCACTTGGGCCGTTTCCAGCACTTGGCTATTGTAAATAGTGCTGCTATGAACACAGGATTGCATAAGTTCTTTTGAATTGTTGTTTCAGATTCTTATTGTATATTCCCAGCAGTGAAATTGCTGGGTCAAAAGCAGTTCCATTTTAATTTTTTGAGGAAATTTCATACTGTTTTCCACAGTGGCTGCACCAGTCTGCATTCCCACCAAGAGTGCACCTTTTCTCTACATCCTCACCAGCACTTGTTTATTGACTTATTGATGATAGCCATTCTGACAGTGTGAGGTGGTATCTCATTGTGGTTTTAATTTGTATCTCTCTGACGGCTAGTGATGTTGAGTATCTTTTCATATGTCTGTGGGCCATATGTGTATCCTCCTGGGAGAAGTGTCTGTTCAGGTCCTTTGCCCATTTGGTCTTCTTAGACTTTCTGCTTCTTCTTGATTCAGTTTTGGAAGATTGTATGTTTCCAGAAATTTGTCCATTACACCCAGTTTGTCAAATTTCTTGGCATCTAGTTGTTCATCGTAATTTCTTACAGTCATTTGTATTTCTGTGGTATCGGTTGTTACTTCTCTTTCATTTCTGATTTTATTTATTTGGGTCCTCTCTTTTTCTTGATGAGTCTGGTTAAAGGTTTGTCAGTGTTGCTTATCTTTTCAAAGAATCAGCTCCTGGATTCATTGATCCTTTGAATTGTTTTTTAGCTTTCTATATCTGCTCTGATCTTATTTATTTCTTTCCTTCTACTCTCTCTGGGCTTTGTTTGCTGTTTTTCCTCTAGTTCTTGTAGATGTGGGTTAGGTCATTTCTTTGAGATTTTTCTGTCTTCTTTAGATAGGCTTGTGTTGCTATGAACTTCCCTCTCAGGACTGCTTTTGCTGTGTCTCATAGATTTTGGGTTGTTGTGTGTTCATTTTCATTTGTTTCCAGAAACTTTTTGATTTCTTACTTAATCGCATTGTTAACCCATTTATTTTCTAATAACATGTTATTCAGTCTCCACATATTTGAATATTTTTGAGTTTTTCCCTTGAGGTGGTTACTAGTTTCAAGCCATTGTGATCTGAGAAGATGCTTGATTTTATTTCGATTTTCTAATTTTGATTTTTTATTTTGAATTTTTTGAGGTTTGTTTTGTGTTCTACCATGTAGTCTATCTTTGGAAATGATCCATGTACATTTGAAAAGAATGTACATTTTGCTTCTCTGGGGTGAAATGCTCTATTAAGTTTATTTATCTAGGGTGTCATTCGGTGCCACAAAATCCTTGATTTTTTATTTGGAAAATCTATCCATTGTTGACAATGGAGTGTTAAAATCCCCTAAGATGAATGTATTGCTGTAGATCCCCTTATTAAAGTCCTTCAAGATTTTCCTTATAGATATAAGTGCTCTTATGTTAGGGGCATACATGATTACAAGGACTATATCCTCTTATTGGACACTCTTTTTTAAGTATTATGCAGTGGCCTTCTTTGTCTCTTGTTATGGCCTTTGTTTTGAAGTCTTTTTTGTTTGATGTAAATATTGCTATCCCAAAAGCTGGGACTTTTCTTAAAAAGTGATTCAGCAGCTTGCTTGAGACTGATCCATTTTTAGCACTGAAAGCCCTAATTCCTGAAATTGCCTCATCCCCATCAAATTAGAGTAATTGGTTGCCCCCAAAAAGTAAGCAAAGAGACCTTCAAGCACTCAGGCAGGTAACAAATCTCAGGTAATTTCTGCATCACAAAGCAAGTAAGATATTACTCTAGAGTGGGACATTTGGAGAACAGAAAATGCTTATTCTACCATGAATGTATCTTTTAAATCAAAAGTTTAACTTTTAGCAGGAGAACCTTCTGATATCCTGCCAGGATGATATTAGCTGCAGAATTCGCTTTGGGGTATCTAAAATGAGATCACCTGTGGATGAGAATTGTTTAAACATCTAGATGCTAAAGACATTCTGCAAAAAAATCAAGTTGAATTTTGGCATAAATGATATTGAGCTTTTTCTTTTTAATGATAGTGATTAACTATGAGAATTTATTCTTGAGGTTACTTCAGAAATTTTGCCTAGGTAATTAACTTGCCTTCCCATTTATTTGAAGAGAGAACATTATTCAATTTATCTAAGAGCAGAATCAAATTCTTTAGACATTAGACATGAGTTCAGGGGATGTGGGGCTAAGATTCAACCCTGTTTTCACCATTTCATTGTTCTTTCCAGTGCCCACTCTTGTACACTATGATCTCCATGGAGTGTTGGAAGAGACTCTGGAAAGAAACATATAAGCTAGGACTCCCTTGAGGGAGCATACAATCTGGCCTTAGCGATTTTTTCATTCACTGAATGATACATGCTGGAAAGGTTTGTGTTCTCAATTAAGCAAAACAGAGTACCACCTTCATATTTCTGGAATAGCAATGTTACAGTGGGATTTATATATGGCATTATAGAATGCCCCTATCCCGCATCTTCTGGAGGAAATTTGTTCTAATACTTTTTCTTTTTTATTGTCTAAATAATTCAAGCTTTGAAGTACATAAGTAGATTCTGATGACCCAGCAAAATGATAGAACATACCACTGATTACATAACAGGTCCCCAAACTTTCTTGGTAACATACTTCAGCCATTGCCTAAGAAGTTCACCTCTGAATAAACTTTCATACTTACCAGTAGTTGATTACTCATTCAGTTCAATAGTAACTGCCAATAAAGAAAATTTTGGCTGGAGATTTAGACGAGTATAAAATCAGTCTTATATCAGTTTTTTTTCAGCTTTATGTACCAAATAGCATACAGTCCTTGAGCTCAAAAATAAAAATCTTGATATTTTTCATGTCAGAAGCAATAATCTCCCAATATATACCTATTCATTACAGTAACCAATGGCCATTGTAATCACAGTGCTATCATGGGACCCATAGTTTTCCTTATTTATAAGTCATCAACAAACTTGGCCCTTTTGCAATTTTATGTTTTAATTCTACTTTTCCTGGCTGAAAGAGATAATTTACAAATACAAGGACGAGGGCTTGATGTTTATGTTTGGATGCTGGATGAGAAATTAGAAAATATTACTAGGATCTATAAATTACCCACAGGTTAACACAGGAGCTGTTACAGGAAGGGGTGCAAATATATGACAACTCTTCCCCAATTATGAGAAACGCTGGGAGAGAGGGAAAATATTTTGGAATAATCATGTTTATTCTCTCTGAAAAGGTACATCACTAGAGAACTGTTTGTAACCACAATCTAAATCCCCATATTTCCCATGAGTCAGCATTTACTGAACAAATGTAAGAGGATAAATGATTACCATTCCCCCTCTAAGAACATCTGCTTCCAAAGGAATTTTGGCAGAGTTTACAAGTGATGTCAGACTGCCAGGCACAGAGATCACAATCTGGTTAATTCTTGCCTTGGCATTCCTACCTCGAGGGGAGCCTTGTCTAACTCCGCACAAGCCAGAGTTTAAGATGGATTACTGTACATTCTCACTGGAAAACAAACAAAACGTTGGAAGCAGGAAGTGCTCAGAATTAGAGTTTTACTGAGTCTCTTAAATATTTATATTCAACATTCCACAAAATGTACCATTTGTAAAGATGTTTGGAAAAATGAAATAAAATTCCAAAGAGAAACATTTTCAGTCATGTTGTTGTTCACCACCAACAAATATTTATTGAAAAACTAACATTTCAACATATAAGGAGCCAGCAGCCTCTTTATTGACCAAGGCGGGTCCACATTATTCACAGAACAGTTATACCTCAGACATATAGGTGCCTAATTGAAATTTTATAGGATCCTGTAGTTACCTTCTGTTCATCATCTTTCACTGGGGTCTTGAGAAATTTGTATAAGAGGAGATTTTGAGTGGGTTACCTTGGCCAGCAGCTCCAACAACATTTTTGATTGAGATGACTCATTATCGTGAATATTTTAATATGAATAGAAGGAGATGGCATTTGGGTTTGTATAACCTATGAAACAATGGTTTAAGAAAATGCAACTCCTTTGAAGTTAAGAGTTGATGCATAAGAGAGACTTCGTCCTAAATTGATTTGAAACAGAATTAAGTGAAAGGCTTCAGGGAAAAGCAAAAAATCAGTTTTAATGGCCAAAAAATTAAGGGGGTGCTGCAGGATAGAAAGAAACACAGCGTGTGTCACTCCTTGGATGCAAAGAAAGCAGTAGTGACTCTCCCCAGCATTTGTCCTTTTTCTAGTTCAGAACTGGGTGAATTGAAAAACCAGGATATACCTTAGAGATTTTTTATGGGATGACATGTAATCATATTGTATTTCAATTGTTAAATCATTATGTTCTATCAAGATTTCATGAAGTCAGGTGATATACTAAAAAATAACTTGGCTCTGAGAATGAAGAGATGTGGGTGATAGGCTAGTTTATTTGGCCCTAAGCAAATCACTTAACTTCTCATTCTCATCACATTTCTCTGAGAGTATGAATCCCTATTTTAGGTCCTTTACAGATTTATTGTGATTATCAAATAAAGTGATATAATGAAATATAAATTACTGTAGCCATAAAGTAATATATAGTAATATGTAATATGAATGAAAAGCATATGTAAAATGTAATTCACCATCCAAATATAAGGTATTGATATCGCACACATCATTTCTAGTGGTTTATCTTAGTTTTATATTCAGACAACTTGCTGTGATCAGTTCCCTTCATGTCTTCTAAGAAGTCAAGGGCATTGGTTCATTTCAGTGAATGACAATATTTTTAACTCGATCACCATAGAAAAAAGGATCTGCTCTGTAGACGCCAATTAACATAGTAGTAACCCTTGTCAACTGCCAAGTGACCAGCACTACTTCATCACCCTCTCTTCCAGTTCTCATTCAATTAAACAATAAAAGTTACATAATTGCAGCAACATTCAAATTAGGTTAGCTTTGTTTCCTATAAAACAGAGGCCCAATTAACTGTTAACAGAGAAACTGAAACAAATAGCACAATGATTACACTTCCCCTCCTCTTGCAATTAAACAGTAACTGCCCAACTAAAACCACACACACACACACACACACAATATGATAGCACAGGAAAATCTGACTCAATAGCAAAAGAATGTTGTCCCCCTCTTCCAAGTAAATGCAAATGTGTATCTCATTATGGAAGAGATGTCCAGGAAGGCTAGCAGGCTCTGGTGTTAAGGAGCCTGCTGACCTGCCATTCACCAGCCCCAAAGGTTCAAACAGGAACTCAAGGGACCTATGAATAGAAATGACAGAGGGGGTTTTTTGTTTTTGTTTTTGTTTTTTTAAGAGCGAGATATTGAGAGCTGCCTCCCATTCCATGGCTATGGGCCTTCCTTTAAATATAAACAGCAGCAAGAGCTGAGAATGACTGTCATACCTGAATGCCAAATAAACACAAAATGACAAGCACAGATTTTTGGCTTGCTATTAAAGCTTGGTTTTTCAACAGTCCCTTTTGTTGCCTCTAAAGACAATGGTCTCAGTGTTTCTGAGCCAGATCCCCAGGACTCTGAGCAGAGCCTTCTTTGCTGCACCCCAACCCAATTTACTCTGCAAGCAAGATTAGTGTCCCCTTTGGGTTTGAGAGCAAGCCATCCCTCCCCTCCTGGCCCACTGCTATAGAAGCATTTGCTTATTGAAACCGGACCAAGCCCCAGTTTAGTTTGATGAGGGATGTGCTCAGTGGTGTCTACTTGGTTGAGTAACAGTAGCTTAATGGTGCACTCTGGTAATGGACTCAATTGGAGACAGGGAGGATTGGCCCACTTCATGAGTTCATTGTAGATTTAAGTTTTTGTAATTGGTGTTTATCATTTTAGCTTTGTATCACTTAGGGATAGCAATAATTGATTTAACTAGATGAAACCAATGGACTTTTTACTCTCCTTCCTATCTGGCAGTTAAAACAGCTTCCAAATTCTCTTACGGAGCTGAATAAATATCTCGGGTATTTCCACAGGTTCATATCTCAGTGCAGATATATGAGCCACCTAAATAAGAAATTATCTGGTCATGGATATCAACTCCTCGCCAGACATTGATTGCTTCTTTTGAGCTTCCACATCAGATTGCAAAGTTCTATTGTAGAAGCATTTAAATACTGGAGGTATTTGTTTCTTAATTCTTTCCCTATACAGTAATCTTACAAAGGTTGTCTTTGCTGATTTTTAACCTCAAGGAGAGGAATTGGATTCAAAATTGCACACTAATATTTTAATTATTATTTCTATAATACTGTTAACTTCTAATTCTAATTATTTGCTTAGTTAAGTTTAGTAAGTGATTAAAAGAAATGAGTTAAACACAAATATAGTGGCATTCATTACCAGGCTTCTGTTATCTCCAAATTAGTGACAATAGCTTAATGTACTTAGTGCTACTCAGTGGCACCTTTCATCTTGTCTGCGTCAAAAAAAAGTGATGGTCACAACACCCGACAATTTTCCTATTTATATAGTTCTTTGCAGTTCACAGTACACCTTAGTAACAATTGTTAGGCTTGATATCCAAAACTATCTTTCTTGAGGGGATTATTATCATCTCCATTGTATAAATGAGAACACTGAGTCTGGGAAAAATGAAGTGATTCACTAACTGCCATGTTAACGTAGCAAAATTGTGATTCAAGCCCAGTCTCCTTAGTATGAATCGAATGTTCATTTAGGTAGAGTATGCTATATAACAAGAAAAAGAAATATAAACCACCTGGTGGAGATGGACATAGTGTTGCTTTATTGAGACTTAAGAAAGAACACATTTATCTTTCTTCAAGTTCAGACAACTATTTTGTGCCAAATTATACAGCTGCTTTCCCATTCACAGTAAGAGAGTTGGGTCACTGTGAAAATTATCTGAAATCATTCTCAAATACTGTGTTTACTTATTTATTCATTCACTTATTTATTCACTTACTCCCTTTTTTAATTATTTTCTCATTTATTCACTTATTAAGAACTTTTTTTTTTCTATCTTACTTGTACTATATGCTTTGGTAAACTTGATAAAACAGTCTAATATTTAATCTCTAAGAAACAAATATGCCAGCCCCTTTTCAAGTGTATTGTGAAGGATAACTAACAAAAATCTACATTTAGCAACTATGTTGTTCTAAGCAATTTTATAGATATTCATAGCTGATTTCAGTTGAACATATTTGTGCCTTTCATAGAAATACCTATTTCCAACTCAAATTTCACTAGCTATAAAGAAGCAAAATGTACTCTAAAGAAGACATTCTTTATAATTCTACCTCTCCTTTCTATATTTGTGATAGAATCATAATAATTCATTTTATAAATGCAAAGAATTCTATGCATCTAAATTACATTGAAAAAAATTTTTAAATGCATTCTGCATGACTAAAATTTGGTTACTACATCCTTAAATGAAGGATTTTATTATGGAGGTCATTTACTATCATACATTTTTAATATCCATACTTACAAAGTTCATGAAAACAAAGAGAGAAAATAGAAGCTGATAATATTAAAAGATACAAATTCTCTGCCTACACATTCTCTACTATTGCTGTGCAAAACCCAAACTAAACTCTGGATTTGGTAGAATTAGAGGAAAGCTGAAGTTTCTACATGAATCCAATGAACTGTGAACCAGAAACTTCATCAACAGCCAAATTCTTCTGTTTACATTTTAAAAGTTTCCCTTTATTGTTCCCCAGACAGTATTTTCTGAACAAAAGAAAACAGGCTTCAAACCACAAGCATGAGATAGGATTCCTCAGATTTAATTATATTCAGAGGGGCAAGTGATCGCTTGTAGGTAAACTTCACATTGGAAGAAACTCCAGTCTTTAAAACAAAATGTGAGAAGAGGATGAGAGAAAAACATCTGAATGTCTGCTAGACTTGTCATAATTGGTGATGTAGGACTTTAATAAGTTTACAAAGTTTTTTTGGGTGTGGCCTATAATTAATAGGGTGAGGTTGACAACTCACAATTCAGGCAATGACATCAATAATCTGAAGAAGGAAGAGACTGATGAGACCATCACTTTCTTTTTTTATTAGAATTCTTCTCCTAAATACTTTCTTTTAGACTCAGCCTCATTTTGTTCACTTCTGGGACTATGAGTTTTGCCCTTACTAAAGAAAATATAAAAGTATAGCCAAGAATAAAGGCTGTCTTGAGGAGAATAACATTCTCTTAGGAGATGCTAGAAATATCACTTAAATGTTATTTTGAGGTGAAAAACATACTCTAGAAAGTCAACATGTCTCTTCCAAAATCGTTCTCATAGGTTTAATGTGTAAACCCAGGTTATTTGTGGTATTTGTATTAATAATGTTTACCCACAAAATCTGATTTCCCCACAATAATTTTAGTAAAATTGAATTAAACTTAACTGTAAATAGTTTCAAAAACCAAGGAAATAGAGGTGGTGGATGGAAACACAGATTTGCCCACGTTCTGTATAGGAACATTGTGCCTCCTGCAGTTTCCTATTGTATTTCTTTTCTTAGACGTTCTCTTCAGAAGTTTCTACATGTCCTTCTTTGCCTGTGAGCCCATCCTGCCATGTCAAGTATCATCATCTTTGAAGTCAGCTTGTGTTTATGCTCTGAGCTGCTCTGTCAAGTACTATTGGTTTTTGACTAATAAGATTTTTAGTCAAGAAACTGGGAGAAATTGATAGAGACTTTTTTTTCCCTTCAGTTAAACAAAACAAAATTTTTCTCTCTCATGTAGAAAAAAAGGGGGCTGAGGCCAGCACAGTCATACAAACTCAGAGACCGAAAGGAAGCACATAGGATGGTCTGAACACACAAATTTGTAACTAGAAGCAGGTCATGGCATGTAGCTTCCTTGACAAAGGTCAGTCTTTACCTTAAGTTAGCCTGTCTATTGCCTCTTTGCATCTAACATAACATACCTTTGAAATACCCTAGTTATCTTTTCCAGACCCCTCAGGGTACCTCTCATTGTTACCTTGTTCCCTGAATACCAACTCTGTGAGCTATAAATGTTTAATAACTATCCTGTACCCACCGAGGTGAAAGAAGTGTGTGTCCCTCCATTTTACTTGTTATCCAATCCCAGAGATTTCCCCACTTTGCTTTCTCTCTCCCCTTTAATCTACCACCAGTTGATTTTATGAAACCCTCCTTATGCCTCCTCCTTTGATACTTATGTATAAAATAAGTTGCAAAACTGCCATTCTCCAGACTAGTTTCTCAATCAGTTGAGATTTTGCTTCTGGGCAGTTGCTCTCAGTGTGGCTCAAATAAACTCATAAAAGGGGGGGGGGGATAGTTAATTTTTACGAACCAGGGGTATGGACTTGGGGGGAGATTGCTGGGGGAGGGGGGTGCTGGGTGGAGGGGAGCAAGGGGGAGAAAATTGGAACTGTTGTAACAATATAATCAATAAAAAACATTTAAAAAAATTTTTTCTACAGGTTTAGACATTTCTTACGTCAACACCTGGTAGTCCTATAGTCATATAGGGATAAGAGAGCTAAACTAATGAAGACCATGATCTTTTAATTACCTTTCCTTTCTTAGACACCACCCCCAGCAAAGCAATCTCAAATCTTAACCTGAATATCCCATGTGCTACCTGATCTTGTGCTTTATAGACTTTTCTGTTGTAGAGAGCTTATCTCCCCCTACCCTCCCCCCCCCAACCTCCCCCACCCGACCCCCGTTTCCTGGGCTTCTTCAACTGCAGAAAGCATTCCTTTGATCAGAATTTCAGTTCAGCAACCAGCTGGATCCACACTCTCAAATCCCCAGTGCATTGCTTTACAGCTGCCCGAGCTGATCTCACTGCTGAGAGAGGGAACCAGGGACGTTAGAGCAAACCCTGGCCCTTTGTGGCAGTGTCTTCTGGCATCTCTCTCTGGAACCCTGAAGGTCTCCTGTGGAGGGAGGAAAAAATAGCATTCTATCTTTCTAAATTCTTCTGGATAGTCTAACTATCAAATTGACATGAGATTAACAGGCAAAAATAACCAAATTCATTACATATGTACATGGCAGGTTCCATAAGAATATGGGACCGGAAGAAAACTGTGCAGTTAAGGTTCATATGCCACCTTGAGGTAAGGAGGGGTGGCCAGGGTAGTAGTTTGGAACTTCAAAGGACAGGAAGGCAATTCACATGAAGACAGAAAGGCAGAAGTTTGGTAGATAAATGTTTGCTGGGCCATCTTTAACAGTGACACACAGAGAGTAGTTTGATCAAAAGGGCCTTGCTATATTCCTCCCTATCTGCCACGCTCTAGGTCATGTGAAACTATAGTTATCTATGAAAATAACCCCCTTCCTAAAGCAGGTCCTCTATCTAAATTCTTTTTTTTTTTTTCTTTGCTTTACACTGTGGCTATGTTACAGAGTGGGGGTGTCCCAAAATCCCCAGAGCCTGCGGGTTGGGGGATGGGGAAAAGGGAACAGCTTTTAAGATATCTTTGCATAACTATGGCTAGAAGCTTAGTGTCTCAGTTATGCAAATGGCTTTGGTTCTTCCAAGGCCCCAAGACGTTGGGAGGGGTTTTGACCATGGAATGGTATGGAAAGAGCATACAGAGCCTGCACAAGGTTCTGTGAATGGTCAGAACTGGTTACCACACCCACTGCGTCAGAGGATGCAGTCAGGGGTTTAAAAATAGGCGGCAGACATTTTTAGCGAGGTTCTCCATGCGGTTTTGAGAAGGGGAGATCTCCATGCAGCTTTGAGAGGAGGAAAGGAGATCCACACAGTTTGCAAGGAGGGCAGAGGAGAACTACAGGCTGTGAAAGGGCAAAGAGAGAACCATGCGTGACCCAGTGCAACATGGCACATGTTTTCCTGGACTGTTATACAGAGGCTGATAACATCGTACCCCAGATCCTGAAGGAGACAGCTGACAGATAAGGGATGGGGAACTTCTGGGCATGTGTTTGGCTTCTAGCCTTTTGGGGAGCAAAGGAAGTGCTGGGTCCTGTGGGAGAACAGGGCTCTGAGCTGAAGTGCTCACTGCCCTCCCCAGGGTGGAATACTGTAAATAAAGACCTGTTTTCCTCAACACTAGTTGTTGGGTTTTACACCAAGGCGCCATGTGAGACAACCCCCTTTCACTCTGTAATAGCTACACCAATCTACATTTCTACCCAAAGTACAAACGAGTTCCCCTTTCTCCACATTCTCACCAGCATGTATTGTTCGTTAATTTATTGATAATAGCCATTCTGACAGGTGTGAGATGATATCTCATTGTGGTTTTAATTTGCATTTCTCTAATGATTAGTGATGTTGAGCATCTTTTCATTCGTCTATTGGCCATCTATATGTCATCTTTAGAGAAATGTCTATTCAGGCCCCTGGCCTATTTTTTATTTGGATTGTTTGTTTTTTAGGTGTTGAGTTTTAGAAGTTCTTTATATAAATTTTGGATATTAACCTCTCATCAGATATAGCAGTGAATATGTCCTCACTTCTGTGAGTTATCTTTTCATTTTGTTGATGTTTTCCTTTGCTGTGCAAAAACACAAAAACTTTTTAGTTTGATGTAATCACATTTGTTTATTTTTTCTTTTGTTTCTTTTGCCTGGGGAGGTATATCTGATAAAATACTGCTATGGGCTAAGTCGGAGATTTTGCTGCCTGTGTTTTCTTCTACCATTTTTATGGTTTCAGGCCTAACATTTGAGTCTTCAATCCATTTTAAACTTATTCTTGTGTGTGGTGTAAGAAGGTGATCTAGTTTCATTTTTATGCTACCCAGTTTTCTCAACACCATTTATTGAATAAACTTATCTTTAGCCTATTGTATGTGCTTGCTTCCTCTGTTGAATATTAATTGACTATAAAGATGTAGGTTTATTTCTGGGCTATCTATTCTGTTCCATTGAGCTCTGTATGTTTTTATGTCAGCATCAGGCTGGTTTGATTACTATGGCTTTATAGTATAGTTTGATATTAGTAGGTAGCATGATTCCTCTAACTTTGTTCTTCTTTCTCAGGATTGCTGTTTCTATGCAGTTCTATATAAATTTCTGAAATACTTGTCCTAGTTCTGTGAAGTACATCACTGGAACCTTAATAGGAATTGCATTGAATCTATAAACTGCTCTAGGTAGCATGGATATTTTAATGATGTTAGTTTTTCCTATCCATGAACACACTCTGTGCCTCCACTTATTTGTATCTTCTTCAGTTTCTTTCTTCAGTGTCTTACAATTTCTAAAGTACAGGCCTTCAACATCCTTGGTTAGGTTTATTCCTGAGTATTTTATTCTTTTTTAAGCAATTGTGAATGGGATGGTTATCATAACTTGCCTTTCTGTTAGTCCATTATAGATATATGAAAATGCAACTGATTTTTGGATATTAATTTTGTATCCTGCTACTTTGCTGAATTCATTTATCAATCCCAGTAGTTTTTCTGGTAGAATGTTTGGGATTCTGTATGTACAGTCATCTGCAAGTAAAGACAGTTTACTTCTTCTTTTCTAATTTGGATGCCTTTTATTTCTTCTTCTTGTCTGATTGCTGTGACTAGGACTTCCAATACTATGTTGAATAAAAGAGGGGAAAGTGGTCATCCTGTCTTGTTCCCAATCTTAAGGGGAATGCTTGTAGCTTTTTCCCATGGAGTATGATGCTGGCAGTGGGTTTATCATATATGTCCTTTGTTATGTTTAGGTATGTTTCTGGTAAACCCACTTTGCTGATGGTTTTTATCATAAATGGGTTCTGGACTTTATTAAATGCTTTTTTTCTGCATGTATTGATATGATCATGTGGTTTTTATCCTTCATTTTGTTTATGTGGTGAATCACATTTATTGATCTGTGAACCATGCATCCCCAGAATAAATCCCACTTGATCATAGTGTATGATCTTTTTGATGCGTTGCATTGCTGTATTCGTTTGCTAATATTTTGTTGAGGATTTTAGCATGTATGTTCAGTCAGAATATTGGCCTATAATTTTCTTTCTCTGTAATGTCTTAATTTGGTTTTGGAATTAGGATAATGCTGGCCTCATAAAATGAGTTTGGGAGCCTGCCCTCTTTTGAGTTTTTTGAAATAGTTTGAGAAGGAGAGGTGCTCATTTTTCTCAGAATGTTTGGAAAATTTACCTGTGAAGCTACCTGGTCCAGTGTGTTTATTAGTTGTGAGGTTTTTGATTACTGCTTCAATTCCACAAGGTGTAATCTGTTTATTCAGATTCTCTGATTCTTCCTGATTTACTTTGGAAGATTGTATGTTTCTAGGAATTTATCCATTTCATCCAGGTTGTCCAGTTTTTTGGCATATAGTTTTTCATAATATTTTCTTAGAATTCTTTGTATTTGGTGTCAGTTATTATTTCTACTTTTTCATTTCTGACTTTATTTATTTGGGTCCTCTTTTTTTCTTGATGAGTCTGGTTAAAGGCTTTGTCATTCTTGTTTATTCAAAAAATCATCTTTTGGATTCATTGATCTATTATAACATTTTTTATACTCTATTTCTTTTTTATTCCTGCTCCGATATTTATTATTTCCTTCCTTCTACTCACTTTAGGCTTTGTTTGTTGTTCTTTGTCAAGTTTTTATAAGTGTAAAGTTAGATTGTTTATTTGAACTTTTTTTTTTAAGATAGGCCTGTAATGCTATGAATTTCCCTCTTAAGATTGCTTTCCCAGTGTCTCGCAGATTTTGAATTGCTGAGTCCTCATTTTCATTTGTTTCATGGTATCTTTTGATTTCTTCCTTGACCTTGGTGTTGGTCCATTCCTTGTTTAGACAGCATATATGTGGGTCATGCTTTCTAATCCATTCAGCTACCCTATGTCTTTTGATTGGTGCATTTAATCCATTTACATTTAAGGTTATTATTGATAGGTACTTATTCATTGTCATTTTTCCCTTTTGTACCTGTGTTCCTCTCTCTCTGTATCTCTGTTTCATCTTCTTAAAGCAGACCCTTTAGTATCTCTTGCAATGCTAGTTTGGTTGAGATGTATTCTTTTACCCTTCTTTTGTCTGGGAAACTCCTTATTTTACCTTCCATTTTGAATAAGAACCTTGCTGGGTAGAATAGTCTTGGTTGTAGACCTTAGTTCTTCATTCTTGGAGTATTTTTTGCCTTGTAGTGTTTCTGTTGAGAAATCTGATGATAGCCTTATTGGAGCTCCCCTCTATGTTATTAGCTGTTTCTGTCTTGCTGCTTTTAGGATTCTCTCTTTGTCTTTGAGTTTTGCCATTTTAATTATGATGTGTCTTGGAGTGGGCCTGTTTGGGTTCATATTCATTGGGACCCTCTGTGCTTTCTGGACTTGTGTGACTTTTTCTCTCATCAAGTTAGGGAAGTTTCCTGTCATTACTTTTTCAAACAGGTTTTCTATCTCTTGCTCCTATTCTTCTCCTTCTGGTATCCCTATGATACAGATATTATTATGTTTCATATTGTCCTGTAACTCTCTTAAAACCTCTTCATTCTTTTTCAGTCTTTTTTTGTTTTGTTGCACTGTCTGGGAATTTTTTTCTACATTGTCCTCCAGCTTGCTGATCCGATCTTCTGATTCCTCTAGCTGCTTTTAATTCCTTCTACTGTGTTCTTCAATTCAGAACCTGTATTCTTCATTTCCTCCTGGCTAACTGATAGCTTCTATGTCCTTTTGAATGCTGATGTAATTCTTAGTAAGTTCCTTGTATTTTCCCTGGAGTTCTTTTTAGTTTTCTTTGAGCTCATTGAGTTCATTGAGCTTCCCTGAAATCCATATTTTGAATTCCATGTGTGATAGTTTGCTTTCCTCTCTTTCATTTAGCACTCTTTCTGGGGATTCCTCCTTTCCCTTTGATGGGGGGTTGTTTCTCTGTCTCCCCATTTTTGTGACTCTTCTTGTTTGTTTCTGCTTTTTAGATTGATCTGCACTTCCTGAATCTGCCCCTGGTGGCGTCAGATCATATACTCTCCAAATTCTTTTAAGAAGTTGTGGGGGAGATCAAAGGTTTTTTCTGAGTCTTTTTTCAAAAATAACCAGTTTAAAATAATCAATATTCAAAAAAAGCATATTTTGGGGTGTCAGACATCACCCCCTCACTCCCTACAGGGACGTATATCTACACACATACTCACTAAACTAAGACTATAAACATTTAAAGAGAATTAGAAACTATAAGAATATGTTTTAAGAAAATAATTTTTAAAAATAGGCAATAATTAACTTTGGTAATTAAGCAATGGCTTACTTAGGTCTTGATCCTGCTCTGCTTATACTGTATCCTCCTGAGCACTTTATGTCTTAGTTAACTTCAGTGCCCATCTTTGATCTTAACTTCATTCTGACTCTTTTCAAGTTTTTGGACACCAGGGCCAACAGGCTCTGCCTCAGTCTCCCCAGCCCCTGCAGGGAGGTGAGTGGTAAACACATACTGCTCATCACCATGGCCTTTCTGGATGAAAAGGGAAGACTTTGCCTCACACGTTATTTAAAAAGAACCTATAGCAAAGGTGTGTGGAGATGAGGAGGAACTGCAGTGTGGATCTGCAGGACTGAACAATAAGAGCATTTCTTGAAGTTGTCTCAGGGCACTGCATTTGCTTTTCTCTGCACTCTGTGCACCCACCCATCCTCTGCTGTGGAGAGTCCCCCAAGTCACCAAATTTACCATGGAAAACATGCTGAGAGGTTTTTAAAGTTAAAAGGAAAATCTCCAGCTTCATTTCCTGGGATCAGGTTCAAAATAGCAACAGTTTTCTGCTGTGTACAATGGGGAGCTGCAAACTGTTGATAGGGACAGAGAGTAGCCAACAGGGAAAGTATTTTTTAAAAAGACAAGCTGCTTGTGAAAGTTTTAGCATTATTTCCTCCAGTGACTGGTAATTATTTAAAAAGAAAATCTTAGAAACTGTACTAACCAAAATAGTACTAACCAACAACCTGATAATAATAAATTATTGATCATTATCCATGAATAAGATTATCAGCCCCTGAATAATAAAAGCTAATACTGTTGTTAGAAATTTTTTTTTTAGAAAAGACTGATTATGCTTTCCTCTAGAATGATTCTAGTCTCATAGTATAGCTCTCCTCTTAGAGAAAAACACATGAGTGTTTTGTCATGGAAGAACCTTGACCTGGGAAGAGCATTTATGCATTCTTTTGGACAAGCTGTTGATTTCCACATAAAATTGGCAAAAGAGAAAGCCATCTGGGATAAAATGTTATGCACATGTTGATGTCTCACTGTTAGAAGTGCATTTCAGTTTTGTACCACAAAAAAATATTATAGTATGCAGCTAATAGAGACTATTTCTCAATAAATCAAAGATATACAAGAAACCCTTGGTGGGTATATTCTTTTTTCCTGTTTCAAAATCTAATACATTATTTTTTAAATGATTATTTGGCATCCTATTTACTTACCTACTTTTAGAGTTGTCTATAAACTGTATGCCCTGTTCCTAGATCCCATGGTACCTTATATACAACACAAACCACCAGAACACTTAAGAAGGAGTTAAGAGATCTGGGTTCTCGTCATCACCCAACATTAACTTATTGCGAGATACTGTGCAAGACGTTTAATATTCTCAGATATATATTAGATAAGTTAACACTAGCTGTGTAGCAATCAACATTTCATTGGTTGTAAAAGATTGTTTCAGGCTCATAGGACAGTTCAGTGCTGATATTCCTGGTCATCAGGCAGCTTTCTTGGTGTTTCAGAGATCCAGGCTCTTCCTGTTTTAAACCCCCTCTATCCATGATGGCATTAAAGTCCTCTGCTTCTTGCTAGTGGATCTAGAAAGAGAATATAGAAAAGTCCCAGTCACTTTGTAATAGTCTGGCCTACAAGTGACACATCTCATCTCTACCCTTACTCCAACATCAAGAACTAGTCATATGCCCATGCCTGATTGCAAGGACAGGACCTAGGGACTGAGGAATATGATCCAGCCAGGAAGAGTGTGGATTTTGGGTGCACAGCTATCAGTATTTCTGCCATGCCAAACCTCTACTTATTCATCAGTGAAATGGTAATAACAATACCCAACCTGCTATTTTACAGGGATGTTTGTGGCAAAAGCAATAAATAAATGTTAATGTGGTTTGAAAATGGTTCAAGAGAAGCAAAATGCCACAAAATATTATTTTCCCTACTATCTACCAACTTATCTGTGTTTCTCAGTATTTCAAGATTCAAATCTATCTTCATCTGATAGAGATATAAGAGCACATATCTCTGTGCCTCTGCATCCATCATCCTCACCCTCTAGCATCTTTTGACAAAGTCCATTCTGAATCAGTGAAACAATCAACTTTCTTAGTTTCCACATCATTGCTTTCTCCTGGTCTTCCCAGTTTCTCACTGCCCCTTCTCAGTCCACTTTGCTGAGTTATCAACATCTATCCAAATGCTTTTCAGTGCAATCCCTTAGGACTGTCCTGAACCTTCTCTCTCACCTCGCTCATTCTCTAGACAACTTTATCCTTTCCAATGGCTATAGGCTGAGGATGCTGAAATTGGATCTTGAGCTCAAGCTGCTCTTCTCAGCTCCAGACTCCTATCTACCACAGCCTCCTTGACAGCTTCACGTGAAAACTTCACATGACCAAAACTGAAACCCTAATATTCCCTCAATAAACCTGCTCTTTTGCTAATCTTCCCAAATATAATCTTCCCCGTCTCAGCAAATGGCATCAATTTCTCAAATCCAAAAACTCAGAAATCGTTTGTTACTCCCTTCCTATTGGTAAATCCTATTGTTTACCAACCCTCCCCTGCCAAAAGTCTTCTCTCTGTCCACTTCTATTTGCATCTCCCTAACACCAACTATTATCTTACCTCACCCAGATTGCTGCAGAAGCTTCTTAACCAGTTTACCTAATTCTACACTTGCCCCTTACAACCCATTTCCCCAGAGCAGCAAGAATTATCTTTCTAAGACATACTATATATACAAACCTCTGAAGCTCTCAATTTTTAAACACAACTGATATACAAAAGAAAAGAACATACTATTTGGACTATGACAACACTTCCTCATTATATCAGTTGTTAAGATACATTTTGATTTCAGAGATGCTAAAATTTGAAAAAACAGCTAATGGTGACTGGTTGATTCTGAATCTATCCACTCACCCCCTCCACCCCTGGTAAAAATGAAACCAACAAAGAGAACAAATAAAATCATACATAATCCCTTCCTTTAATAGTACTATGAGACAGAAAGTATCATGACAATCAAATTACCTATAAGTTGAGAAATTAACAAAATTCCAGCTGAGCTCCTGCTGCCCACTCAACACTTCAAGCCTGTATGGGCACAGAGAGTAGACAGGGGGTCTTAAGAGACCCCATGAAAATATTAAAGAGGTTCAGAGGACCTATACAGGTATTGACAAAAGCATCCCCAGAAAGAGAAAATCTGAAAGCAAACACTGACCACAAGTTAGAACTTGGTTATTACTAGCACTAGCTACAGGGAAAGGGCTTGAGGATGGTGGGACCAAAATCAGCAGTCCGAGAAGCATTGCTAAGGGGAAAAATAAGTTGTACAGAGAAGGAAATGCAACCCTTGAAAACATAGCAGGGAAGGAAAAGAAGGAAGAAATGAAAAGTGAACAATTAGGAGGGCAGGCTGGGCAGAAGAGGACAATGGGGGAAAAATTGGGACAACTGTAATAGAATAACAATAAAAAGTTATTAAAAGTTATACTTTTTAAATAACAAAAAATAAAATAGCATACAACCATTTTTAAAAAAAGGAAAGTAAACATAATTAGAGAAACAAACCACACCTACCCCTCACCTTGCCAACATCATCAACAAAACTGTCAGAACAAGGAATTATCAAATTACTAGCAGTGACTACAAAATGAATAGGAACAGAAATAGCAGACCACATCCATGCAAAACTATTATAAAAATACATTAAATTAACACATTTAAGTTGATAAAAAAATTCTACCCCCAAATCAACCCAGAGCTAAAGAAATTGTGATACAACCCTCTCCAAACTGAATTAAATATTTTTACACAACCATTTGTAAATATGAAAAAAATCTCGAATCAGAAATACGAAAACTAAGAACAGAAATGGAGGGGGCAAGGAAGATATGAAATGAGAGTTGATTGAACTCAGGAAAGAAAAAGAAGAAAAAAGGACAAAATCATATCAGAAATGAAGATTAAATCACAAGTACTCAAGATTAGATTCAAGTGAAAATTTAGAAAAAGAAAATTTCAAATATTTTTTAATTACAAATAATGCAATAAACTTTTGCATATGGGGTCTGTCCAGAATGTATCCAGTCATGTAATATGAAAAAGAAAGACATTTATTGAAGAAGATACAAGATACAAGAAATATTGTACACAGGACAATGACACCTCAGTCCCCTTCAAAGTAGACACCTTGGGACTTCACACAGTTCTCCCAATTGCCATCATCTGCCCCATCATATTTCCCTGAATCTCATCAATGATCTGAAATCTCTTCCCTTTCAAAGGTGATTTTAGTTTTGGAAAAAAACAGAAGTTTCAGGGTGCTAAATCTAGGCTGTAGGGGGGTGAGTTACCTGGGTGATTTGATATTTTGCCAAAAAACTCTGCAGGAGATGTAATGCACAAGCAGGCGTGTTGTGATGAAGCTGCAAATCACCGGTTGCCCATAGCTTGGGCCTTCTGAATCATCCAAATAGTTTCCGTGGAGAAATGTTCAAGCTTAACACAAAATTTGATGCAGATTCGTTGCTCTACTCGCTCAGTCATTTTGAATGCGATGGCCACACAGTGCACATGCTCACTCAGTGGTGTCTACCACCCCCACTGACTAGTACAATGAAGTCATCATTGTTCACACAATTAAATTCCAGTCCACTCTCCTTGGCTGCCAGGTCACATCAATGTTGTGCAAACCATTCTCGTTATATTAACAATGGCTGGACTTTTCTGGACAGACCTCATATATTTCCACATTGTTGGAATGCTATATTTAGAGTTAATTCCTACATGTGGAATTGCTGAATAAATTATTAAATGCATATGTAGTTTTATTAGATATTTCCAGTTATTTTTAATTTGAATTAGCATTCTCAAATGAGCTATTCCCTCTGCCTAGAATGCCCTTCCCTCTCTCCTCATAAGACTTAACTCCTTTTACCCCTAGATCTCAGTTAAAATGTAACTTCCTCTGAGGTGGCTTTTCTGAACATCTGGCTTAAAGGTCTCCTATTCACATCTGTATTTGCATTTCTTAGCCCCTTGTGTTTTTTTTTTTGCCTCATTGCACTTAACACGACTTGTACAATTTTATTTATGTCTATGTTTACTTTTTAAATTATCTCCCCATTTGAGTAAAGTCAGGGGATAGTGATCTCAGGCTACATTGGATCCACAGGGCCTGGGGTGTTGCCTGATCACATAGTAGCCACCCACTATGAATACATCTTTTTTCCCAGTTACACTAAGTCTTGAATACTGACTATATTGCTTAAGAGGACAAAATATGAGTTGGCACATGATTTTTAGACCTAGAAACTATTTTACTAGATTAAAAGTTCCCTTCAAAACGTTTAATTGCATTTTCATTTTCTGTTCACCCTCAATAGCTTGTATAATGTATTACCTATATCGTATCGGCAGCCGTCCGTCTCGAGAGACGATGGTGTAGCTTCTTAAGAGTCTATCTGCACCGCCGAGAATGGCTGTGCAGTCCGACTCGGGAGTGACACAGTATCTGTCTCCTCCCGTGTTGGATCGACATCTTGCGATGACACTGGAGTGTCCTCTCCAGTGAAGCTGAAGCTACAGAGCCTGGGCAGGGTGATATGGAGGGTCTGCTGTTGCCCATGCAGCAGACCCCCCCTCTCTTCGCAGCTGAAGGGTCCAAGGGAAAGACGGAGTCAATACAGCTTGGCTTCAGGTGCGCCGCAGGAGTTGCCGGTGTTGACTACAACGTCAAACCGCCTTAGGGACTCCGGCTCCGGATTTTCTGTCAGGGTTTACTCCCTTAGCCTTTCCCCTGAAGAGGTATGCCGCAAGGCAGCGGAGGTTTTTTGGAGTCAGAGTTTTCCTTCTCTGATGTGCCCTGACTGGAAGATCGAACCAGCGACACTTAGCTCGCAGGCCGACGCTCAATCCACTAAGCCAAACCAGCCAGGGCCCATTACCTATAGCATATAGACAATAATGTGAATTTAGCTCCCAATTATAGTGCCAATTAACTCAGCAAATGAGCCAGGCAGCAATCAACTAACAATAATATAACCAAAGCTGTAATTCCTCCTTTCAGATTTACTGTGAGAATCCAGATGGGTCCACGTTGGCATTAGGGGGAGAAAATTTTTCAGGCAAGTGGATTAGAGCACTGTAAATATTTATTGAATGACTCATAAGTCACCATAGCTAGACAAATTCCAGAAAGGAAGAGACAGAGAGAGAAAATCTAAAACCCTCAGTCATTGAGCCAGATAAGTAGAACTAGTCAACAACCACACCATAAATTGTAATGTCAGTTTTGTTTCTAACACTTGAAGTTTCCAGGTCCATGAGTTAATTTAAGTTATTTATGAAACATTACACTGTGATGTCAGTCCTGTTTTGAACACTTAACATTTCCAGGTCCCGTGAGTTAACTTTCAGTTATTTATAAAAACATTACTTAGCCCTCTTCTCCTATTCTTCCCATTCTCCTCCACTTCCTAATGAGGCCAGCCACAGAGCTGGATCACATGGGGTTAAGGGCAAATGCTAAAATGCTGCAACTGTGAAATTTAAGTCAGAGCATAAAATATGAATCCCCAGCTGTCTTGGTCAAGTCATGTAATCTAACTAGAGTCTGTTTCCTCATCTATACAGTAGGAATTTATAAGAACACTGACCCTATGTATTCACAAACTTTCTATAAATCTAATATACAAATAAAAGTACTCTGTAAATAATATAAATATTATCAAAATTCAGTTATAAAACATAATCTGTTATTTTTAATATTGATACAAATCTGTACTCAGATAGTTGTAGAGCTCCCTACTTACATTTACCACAAAGATGAAATCTCCATAATTATATAGTTCTTTATAAGCACCTAACAGCTGTTGAAAAAAAAAATATGACCCAACTACATGTAAAGACAGCACTTTTGGATAAGAGTTCCAGGTATTCGCAAAACCTAAATAGAAATCCAGACTCGCTGACTGATCTTCCTTCCTTCCTTCCTTCTTTTCTTCTTTCCTTCTTTCCTTCCTTCCTTCTTTTCTTCTTTCCTTCTTTCCTTCCTTCCTTTTTTAAAATATTTGCTTCAAAATATGTGATCTCTTTAAAATGTTATCACACAGAGAATCATGAAAAATTGATATGTGAAATATCTACTCAATGCAGCTCATATTTCCCCTTTGAATAGGGGAGATTGGTAAAGTCCCACTTCCCAACCTTGGACCATAACACATATTGGAGTTGTAGGTTGTGAAGCGTTCTCAAAAAGAGTTGTGCTTTTCTAGCCTCCTGACCAATCATAGTAGACTAAGGAGGAAAAGTATTTTTTTAATGGAAAAATGCTAAAAGAAATGAGCCCTGCTGTGGTCCAGCTTGCCCCCTAACCCCAGAAATAATGAAAAAAGTAAAATGACCACATTCCCACTCATGAGGAGCTGTGTAGTATACAGGTTAACTACTGGGCCTTTGGGTCACTTAAAATTGTGCATATGTACATGCGCAATGGACTTAACCTCACTGTGCCTTAGTTTCCTCATCTGAAAAATGGAGATAAGAGAGCAACTCTCAAAAGGATGCTGAAAGGAGTTAAAAAGCTAAAATATGTACTATTAGCAGCTTACCTGGCACATGGCAGGAGCTCAATGTTTGTTACTACTATTACTAAATGTGGCAATAAAAATTTGATTTTTTCATTTCCCTTTTAGACCTCAGGGTCACAGAGCTTTTATGGTGCTAAAGCTGACAATACAGTTAGGAATGTTAAATTGTTTCGTGAGGTATTCCTTTTGCCTGAAAGTCTGTCCCCATCAATGACCCTGAATTTAACCTGTTGCAATAAAAATGTGAAAGTTCCAGTGGACTCACAGGAAGGCTTTAACTTTCAAAGGAAATCCTGTTTATTTCTGATTAAATAGTAAATAATAGCAGTGCTTATCATGAAAAAAATTAGGTCCATAGAGCATTGCTAAGAGCCCTAGGCTATTTTCTACCCATGTGCCCAAGGCGGTGGTCAGGCAAGTCCAGGGAGCACAGAGAGTCCTAAGCAGGATGAATGCAAAGAGGCCCACTCCAAGACACATCATGATTAAAATGCCAAAAGCTGGGGATAAGGAGAGAATCTTAAAAGTAACAGGAGAAGGGCAGTTGGTTGCCTGCAGGGGAGTTCCCATAGGACTGTGAACCGATTTCTCAAAGGAGGCTTTGCAGGCTAGAGGGGATTGGCAAGAGGTATTCCAGGTCATGAGGGACAGGGACCTACAGCCAGGATTGCTCTACCCATCAAAGATATAATTTGGAATCGAAGGGCAGATAAAGAGCTTCCCAGGCAGGAAAACACTAAAGGAGTTCATCATCACCAAACCATTATTATATGAAATATTAAAGGGACTTATTTAAGAAAAAGAAAATCAAAACTATGAACAATAAAATGGCAATAAGTACATGTCTATCAACAATTGAATCTAAAAAACAAAGTAAACAAGAAGAAAAGAGACTCCTTTCTGCCAGTGGACGCCACTGAGTAAGCATCGTTGAAGTCTCCTGCCCTGAAGTCGTCATGTCTAAGTCAGAGTCTCCCAAAGAGCCGGAACAGCTACGAAAGCTCTTTATTGGAGGTTTGAGCTTTGAAACAACAGATGAGAGTCTGAGGAGCCATTTTGAGCAATGGGGAACGCTCACAGACTGTGTGGTGATGAGAGATCCAAATACCAAGCGCTCCAGGGGCTTTGGGTTTGTCACATACGCCACTGTGGAGGAGGTGGATGCAGCCATGAATGCTAGGCCACGCAAGGTGGACGGAAGAGTTGTGGAACCAAAGAGGGCTGTCTCAAGAGAAGATTCTCAAAGACCTGGTGCACACTTAACTGTGAAAAAGATTTTTGTCGGTGGTATTAAAGAAGACACTGAGGAACATCACCTAAGAGATTATTTTGAACAATATGGGAAAATTGAAGTGATTGAAATCATGACTGACCGAGGCAGTGGCAAAAAGAGAGGCTTCGCTTTTGTTACCTTTGATGGCCATGACTCTGTGTAGACAAGATTGTCATTCAGAAATACCATACTGTAAATGGCCACAACTGTGAAGTGAGAAAAGCCCTATCTAAGCAAGAGATGGCTAGTGCTTCATCCAGCCAAAGAGGTCGAAGTGGTTCTGGAAACTTCGGAGGTGATTGTGGAGGTGGTTTTGGTGGGAATGACAACTTTGGTCGTGGAGGAAACTTCAGTGGTCGAGGTGGCTTTGGTGGTAGCCGTGGTGGTGGTGGATATGGTGGCAGTGGGGATGGCTATAATGGATTTGGTAATGATGGAAGTAATTTTGGAGGTGGCGGAAGCTACAATGATTTTGGCAATTACAACAATCAATCTTCAAATTTTGGACCCATGAAAAGAGGAAACTTTGGAGGCAGAAGCTCTGGCCCTTACGGTGGTGGAGGCCAATACTTTGCCAAACCACGAAACCAAGGTGGCTATGGCAGTTCCAGCAGCAGCAGTAGCTATGGCAGTGGCAGAAGGTTTTTAATTACTACCAGGAAACAAAGCTTAGCAGGAGAGGAGAGCCAGAGAAGTGACAGGGAAGCTACAGGTTACAACAGATTTGTGAACTCAGCCAAGCACAGTGGTGGCAGGGCCTAGCTGCTACAAAGAAGACATGTTTTAGATAATACTCAAGTGAATGGGCAAAAAACTCAAGGACTGTATTTGTGACTAATTGTATAACAGGTTATTTTAGTTTCTGTTCTGTGGAAAGTGTAAAGCATGTCAACAAAGGGTTTTTAATGTAGGTTTTTTTTTTCCTTTTTTCTTTTTTTTGCACCCATGCTGTTGATTGCTAAATGTAATAGTCTGATCATGAGGCTGAATAAATGTGTCTTTAAAAAAAAAAAGAAGAAGAAAAGAGACAGGATCAGGGATATGGAGAGCATTTTGGATGTTGCCAGATGGGAGGGGGGTGTAGGGAATGGAAGAAGAGGTGATGGGATTAAGAAGTACAAATAGGTAGTTGCAGAATAGCCATGGGGATGTAAAGTACAGTATAGGAAATGGAATAGCCAATGAACTTATATGTATGACCCATAGACATGAACAATGGTGTGGGGATTGCCTGAGGGAGTGGGGGGTGCTGGGTGGAACTGGACAAAGGGGGAAAAGTTGGGACAACTGTAATAGCATAATCAATAAAATATAATTTAAAAATGTTTAAATGTGGAGAAATGGATTGGGGAAAATGCTATTGTAATATTTTTCCTTTTTGAATGGTTTCTACTAGTTATTAATAGATTCACTCTTCTTAGTATAGACTGAATGATCATGATTATTTTTTTAATTGTGCTCCCTCCCTGTCTGGTGGCTCAGTGGATTGAGCCCTGGCCTGTGAACCAAAAGGTTACCGGTTCCATTCCCAGGCAGGGCACATGCCTGGGTTGTGGGCCAGGTCCATGCAGGCAACTCATCAATGTTTCCCTCCCTCTCTTTCTCCCTTCCTTCCCCTCTCTCTAGAAATAAATGAATAAAATTATTTTAAAATTTTTTAAAAAACAATGCTTTAAAATTGTGCTCCCTATGACTTAGTACCACTATTGACAATAATAGGGCTTACGTAAAGAAATGGATGGACTCTTTATTTATTTTAAAATATTAATTAATTAATTAACTTTTTAACAAGGTTACTTTATTTTATTTTATTTATCTGTTTTTAGAGAGAGGGGAAAGGAGAAAGAGAGGGAGAGAAACATCAATGTGCAGTTGCCTCTCACACGCCCCCAACTGGGGATCTGGCGTGCAATCTAGTCATGTGCCCTGACTGGGAATCAAACCAGCAACACTTAGTTTGCAGGCTGATGCTCAATCCACTGAGCCACAGCAGCCAGGGCTCTGGATGGACTCTTTAGATAGAGCCAGTACCCATTATCCACATTGTTGCAAGACAACCCAGATGTCTGCTACCAGAACTTCATCCTAGTAATTAACCTGATTTTATTATAAATACAGATGAATTCATTTTATTTTTTGAGGTATTACCTGAGGGAACAGTAATCAAATTGACTCAATTCTTTCATTGTTTACAAAAATGAGCCAGTACCTCATCTCTACACTATACACTAAATTACCAGACACATCACTTACCATTTTTATCTACACAAGTTTTCCTTTGTTTTTCTTAGTGTCCTACTAAAAAGCCTTCTTTTCACCTTGAGTTGTTTTATAAGAAAAAAATTAAGTCTACATTATTTCTTCCATACATTACTACCTTGGTTTATTGTTCCCTGCTTCTTTAAACTTAATATTTAATTCAGCTAATCTTGAGGAAAAAAAAATAACATTCTTCCACTTGAAGTATTTTTGTGGTTGTTTAATTTCTTATTTCTTCACAGGAGAAAAACTTGAGAGCCACTGTTCTCCATGTCTTTACTTTCTCCGTTTTTCAGATCTTGTAGTTAATGTCATTGCATGTAACTACACCTTTACAACCTTTAAACAGCATCTTAGTGCCAAAGAAAAACAATCCTCCCTTCTCTCATGTCTAACAAATATGTATATAGCTTGCCCAAGCACAATTCTTGGCATATAATGTTTATTCAAATATGTCTGAGTTCTAAATCTCCAGACTCTCTAGAAACAATAGCCAACTGGAGCTTCTGAAAAATCCTAATTGATGTAAATGAAGTCCATTCATTATTCTTATCCATAATTTATCAAATTATATGCCCAGATGGGTCACCATCACCTCCATAAAAATGACAAATGATTTAAAGCCCTAATGGAAATAGACATATTGATTTCAAAATTCCATCGTAGCATTTCTCTTAGAAACATAATCAATAGTGCTGTTGGTCAACAGCTCACTCCAATAAAATCAGTATGCTGCAATTAATTCTGGTTTTGAATTCCACTTCCCAATAGTAATAGTAAAATCTTATTAACTTACAGTGCTTGGTTATTCTCCATAGCCAGGGTTCTCCAGGCTAGTAGTCCTCAAACATGTCACCAGAAGAGAGTAGTGTGTAACAATCAAGCATGTGCCATGCTATGCTGTATTTGCTGCAAACAATAAAGTATCAACATTTTTAAATTATTTTCTTTCTTTAGATAAAATATTAAGTGAATTCAACCATATCCTATGCTTTTCTCATTCATTTGCTTTGGATGTATAAGAACGAAGTATAACCACAACTTACCCTGAATAAGCAGTTCACAGTTTGCCAAGATGCCAGTAAAAATTAATAGTTGTACCAATTATACACTATAATATATGAGAAAATACTCAAAATTTCTTTAATATCTGGGTAATCCCATGGGAATCAATCACACACACGAATGGCATAGATGTCACAACAGAGAAAAGGTTGGAAATCATGGCTCTGGGTAAGCTTTGGTGAATATTTTTGAAACTCATTTTCTGCTACATTTGGTCTAAAGCAAATATAATTTTTCTCTTGGCTGTAATTCTGTGGTAAAAAATTTCACATATTCAGCCACTTAATAATTTGCATCTAAAATATCAAGATAATATCATGATAGGTTTTTCTCTCTTTACTGAAACTACTTTTTAAAAATAAATTAAGTTCTTTCACTAATAGTACATCCCATTCACCCCCTTGAATAGGTAATATTATGCCCTCTATCAACAATTAAAACATTTGCAGTCAATTCAAATAGCAGACAGAAAAAGAGAGCATTTCAGTTCAACTATATCAGTTGAATTACTTTAAGAAATATTATCCCAAATTCTCATCGATGACTGTTATGTCACCAAAGTGAAGTTTATCCAAAGAAACCCAAAACACTAATTCAAAAGAATATATGCACCCCTATGTTCATTGCAGCATTATTTACAACAGCCAAGATTTGAAAGCAGCCAAAGTGTCCATCAGAAGATTAGTGGATAAAATAACTGTGGTGCATTTACACAACATAATAACACTCAGCCATAAAAAAAGAAAAATTTGCCCTTTGTGACAGCATTGACAGACCTGGAGAACATCATGCTAAGTGAAAGAAGCCAGTCAGAGAAAGACAAATACCATAAGATTTCACTCATATGTGGAATCTAATGAACAAACTGAACTAACAAGCAAAATAGAGACAAGACTCAGAGACAGAGAGCAGGCTGAGTGCTCTGAGGAGAAGGGTAGAGGGATTGAGGAAAAAAGAAATAGGACTCATGGACACAGACAATAGTGTGGTGATTGCGGAGGTGGGAAGGGGGGGTGAGTGGAAGTGGAAGAGAGTATAAGGGAGATAAATGGCAATTGAAAAAAACAATTAAAAATAAACTAGTAAATAAAAAAACTTCTTTAACATTTGTTTATTTGACAGCTAACATTTTTTAAAGATTTTATTTAATCATTTTTTGAGAGAGTGGAAGGGACGAGAAAGAGAAGGAGAGAAACATCAATGTGTGGTTGCCTCTCACACACCCCCAACTGGAGACCTGGCCCAGAACCCAGGCATGTGCCCTGACTGAGAATTGAACCAGAGACCCTTTGGTTCACAGGCTGGCACTCAGTCTACTGAGCCATGCCAGCCAAGGCTAAAATAAATTTTTTTAAAAAGAAACCACAGCAGCATAGTGAAAATATACTGACAAAAATAACATTTTTATGAAGTATGACACTCTATGCAGAAGTTCTAGCTATTCTAAGAGTTTATCTTTAAAAAATCCTTATGATGATGTTCCTGAAATCAACTATAAACTTTCAAATACATCTATTATTATGCAAGATCCCTTAACAAGCTCCTATAATTGGCAAATGTAGTTTGACCATATATTTAAAACACTGTTCTCCATTTGTTTACAGCAACACACTTCCAGTCCACAGGTCAGAGAAAATGGCTAATTTAATGTGAAATATATGACCATGTCATTCATGTACATTTCTCTAAAAATCCCCGAACTCCTTTCAAAAAATAAGTCTGAAGCTTGGAGAGTGGGGCGGGGGAACCCATTTAGGCCATTTTAAACTGCTGTAAAGCAAAAATGACTGTAGTTGCAAATAAGTATTTTATAGATGGTAGTTAAGGAAAAATCAGTTGAAGAATTTAAAAAATATTCCCAACACATCTGAAAACACTTATATTTCCCATTCCATAAACAAAAGACAGATAAACCAATGTAAAATTTATTTGAGTTGAAATAAAGAACACTTCCAAGAAGAAGAGTATTTATCCAAAATGAATATTTGTAGAAAAGCCTTATTCCTCAAAAAAAAAAATAGTGTTTATAATGCCAAACTTTGCCAGAATCCTTAAGTTCAAGACTATTACATATAGGTTTTCTAACAATTTTGCTTGGGAGAAAAATATTGGTTTATAAAAAATACCCAAGAATTATTAAAATCCACTTTAGAAAAGCTGTTAAATAAAGATGTTAAATAAAAAACTCACCCAAAATCTTTTTCCCCTGAGAAAATATGTTCTTAAATCATCTTTCTAAGATTTCTAAAATATTTTTAAAGTATATTTTATTGATTATATTGTTACAATAGTTCCAATTTTCCCCCTTTGCTCCCCTCTGCCCAGCACCCCCCTCCCCCAGAAATCTCACCGCCCCCCCCCAGTCCATGCCCATGGGTCATGCATATAAGTTCTCTGGCTTCACCCTTTCTTTTTTTAAATAATTAATTAATTAACTTTTTATAACAGTAAAAAATAACAATCCTCCCCTCTCAGACTTAAGACCCTTTATAATCTTATAAAGGACAATGGGCGAAGGTCTCATGCTCCTCTAGCTGCTTCAAACTGGACATGGTCATCGTCTACCTACCCTTGGGTCCAGAAATTCCTAATAAGAGTGGGGGTGTGGAGGGGAGGGTGGCCTTCCCACATGGGGAAGGATTGTGCAGACTCCAGGTCGGTTGTCTGTCCCCAGACAATGGTGTGCTTGGTTTAACAGGCTGGCATCCTTGTTGTACTCTGCAGGCAACAGATTTGGGAACAGGGTTAGAAGGCTTCATTCAATCCATAACCACATGAAGACAAAAGGCAGGTATTAATTTTTAATGTCCCACATTAGGGGAAAAGAACGGCTTCTTTGGAGGAAGGTGCACAGGACGCATCACATTGTCCAAAACCCTTTTGACCACTATACTTAGTTTGGGCTGAGGGAAATAGTTTAGGTTTCCCCCCTCTCAGACCTCTGGGCTCTTTCTGTCCAAGCCATTAGGACAGAAAAGAGAAACCAGTTTTAAAGTGAAACGCACAGACCACCCCATTCTTCACCAACCTAGCCACTTAGTTCAGCCAAACCATTGAGTCTCAGGACACAGCGATGCAGACAGGATTAAGTGAGGCCTATATGTACAGACAATCACTCAGGTAATGAGATCATAGGCTTATGTCTAAAATGTTTTAACAGTAGACAAATTTTAATGCCAGTTATACTAATTATGCCATAAAACTTTACACAGGATGAATATAAGAGCAATCATTCCAACCACTGGTCTTAAACATGCAAGGCAACATAGAGTAAAATATTTAAATATTAATTTTAGCAAGCAATTTTATGTAGTTTGTATCTGTGGGCCTTTGCACCACCAAGAATCACCCTCCCAGCCAGTTGTTTCTAGCCAGGTTGTCTGAACCAAGTTCTCTTATTCATGAAACCTCCAGAATTGGGTGTGAGGCTTCCTAACTGCTCCTAGGACAACTATGCTTATCCATTGCAGCACATAATTTCTTCACTTGTCAGTATATTCCACTAGGTGAAGCGTTCTTTATGTCAGTGACCATGTTTCATTTATTATGTATTTCATACTCCTATCACCTAATAGGAGCTCAATAATTGTCAATTACTATTAAAGGGACAACTCCAAAAATATGGTATAAGGACTGGTAACTTGAAAATCATAAAAACAATTTGTCTTAGTGTCAAGAACACAAACTTTTTTTTGCCTGAAAATGATAGTTCTGCCACCACATATTCAATTTAGATGCTGCACTAAGGGCTTATAGGAAATGATATTATTTGCAGAATATTCTGCCTTCTTAAACAAGCTGTATAACAGTTCCCATGAAATATACTTATAAACCCCCTTTTTCTATGCAGCCTTAGTTGAAAATGGTCATAAACTAAAATTATGGTGCCTGTTATTTCATTGTAAATACCATTTTGTTTTTCAGTGGCTATTCTAAAACTCTGTTAGGCTTCTTGAGTCCTCTACTAACCCCCACATCATCTTTAGTAAATGACCTCAACTCCTTGAATTTGTCCTTCATTAACTCTGCCAACCCCCACCCCCCCCTCAAATTTTCTTCATCTGATTGATTACTCCCTAAATACCTTTCTTCCAATCTAAGAGGAAAACTCATCCCACCTCTTATATTTGTTCCAGGATACAAGGCTAATATACAAAAATCAGTGGCTTTCCTTTATAGCAGCAATGAATAAGTGAAATTTGAAATAAAAAACACACTGCTATTTACATTAGCAATGCCCAAAATGAAATACTTAGGTGTAAATCGAATAACATATGTCCAAGATCTATATAAGGAAAACTATGATCAAAGAAGAACTTAATAAACTTAGAGCTGTTTACACATTCATGGACAGAAAGGCTAAAGATTGTCAAGATGCTAGCTAGTTCTTCTTGACTTTTCTGTAGATTCAGTGTAATCCCAATCAAAATCCTGGCAAGTTACTTTGTGGCTATCGACAAACTGATTCTGAAGTTTATATGGAGAGGAAAAAGACTCAGAATAGCTAACAATATTGAAGAAGAACAGAGTTGGAGAACTGACCCTACCTGACTTGAAGACTTACTATAAAGCTACAGTTATCAAGACAGTGTGGTTTGGTGAGAGAATACACAAATGGATCAACAAAACAGAATCAAGAGCCCAGAAACAGAGTCAACTAATCTGACAAAGGAGTAAAGCCAGTACAGTGGAGACAGAGTCTTCTCAACAAATAAGGCTAGAACAACTGGACATCCACATGCAAAAAAATAAATCTAGATACAGTCCTTACATCCTTCACAAAAATTAACTCAAAACATATTATAGACCTAAATATAAAGTTTAAAACTATAAAACCCCTAGAAAATAATATAGGAGAAAACTTGATTGACCTTGGGTATGGTGATGACTTTTTAAATACAACACCAATGGCACAATCTATGAAAAAATAATTAATGCGCTAGACGCCGTTAAAATTAAAATTCTCCATTCTGTGAAAGACAATGTTAAGAGACTGAGAAGATAAGCCATAGACTGGGAGAAAATATTTGCAAAAGACACATCTGATAATGGACTGTTATCCAAAATATACATAGAACCCTTATAACTCAACAATAAGAAACCTAACAACCCAATTAAAAAAAGAGGCAAAAGATCCTAGTAGACACCTCACCAAAAAAATGTGTACAGATGGCTAATAAGCATATGAAAAGATACTTTATATCATATGTCATCAGCAAAATGAGATACCACTACATACCTATTTGGCCAGAATCTGGAACGCTGACAACACCAAATACTGTAGAGGATGTGGAGCAATGGGAATTCTCATTTCATTGCTGGTGGGAATGCAAAATAGTACAGCCACTTTGGAAGACAGTTTGGGTTTTTACAAAACTAAACATAGTCTTATGTGATACAGCAGTCGCACTCTGTGGTATTTACTCAAAGAAGTTGAAAACATATGTCCACACAAAAACCTGCATGTGGATGTTTATAACAGTTTTACTTATAATTGCCAAATCTTTTAAGCAATCAAGATGACCTTCAATAGGTGAACAGATCAGTAAACTTGTACATCCAAAGGACTGTTATTCAGTGCCAAAAAGAAATGAGCTCTCAAGCCATGAAAAGACACGAAGAAAACTTAAATGCATATTATTAAGTAACATAAGCCCCTCTGAAAAGGCTACATATTTTATCATTCCAACTGTATGACATTCTGAATCTGAAAATGGCAAACCTCTGGAGATAATAGAAAGATCAGTGGTTGCAGAGGCTGGGTGTGGTGAGGGGGAGGGAGAGGGACAACCAGGCAGTGCACAGAGGAGCTTTAGAGCAGGGAATATATTTGGATGCTATAATGTTGGCTATATGTCATTGTAAATTTGTCCAAACCCACGGAATGTATGATACCAAGCATGAACCCTGATGTAAACTGTAGGCTCTGGGTGATTATGATGTGTCACTTTAGGATCATCAGTTGTAACAAATGTACCACTCTGGTGAGGGATGTTGATAATGGGGGAGACTATGCATATATGGATGCAGGGGGTTTATGGGAAATCTCTGTACATTTCCCTTAATTCTGCTGTGAACCTAACTGCTTTAAGAAAATTCTTCATTTGGAAAAGGAAGGGGGGACTCCTAAGGGTTTTTACTTAAAAGCAGGAAGATAAAAGATAGCTTAAAGTTCATAAAATCCAAACCCTACATTCTAGAGACAAGGAAAGAGAGATCCAGAGGGAGAGAAAGAGGTTTGTCCAAGGTGAAATAAGATTGCAACATTGGGAAAGTTTTCTAAGCAGAAGTATCGCTCTTATTTTTACAATGGGATATAAAAGCATATGTGTGAAAGTATGTGTTAAGGTATAGACAAACAAGTCCAATTTCACGTAATCTGTTTATGTCTATGCAAAATGAAGTATCTATAAGAATATTTTGTACCAAAAATAGATTTGCCGTGAACTGTGCGGGTAATTGGAGCCTTGTAAACATTTTTTCCTTGAATCATCTAAATGATTGCCCTATATTTCTGCAGTACATTATACATGGACACCACTATAAAGTACAAATTTTAAATGCTATACTTTTTGACAGACACCTCTACCTTTGGAGCCTATTAATATTTATACTTCAATATTAAGTCTCCAGAGCCTAATCAGGTGGCAGAAAGGTACCATGATGTCTGAAAAAGGGACATACAAAGTAACCAACCCATCAGCAAATGAAACGCAGAAAACCTATAAAATGTGTGACTTCAATCTACAGGGAAATTCTGACCTGCTGAGCTAATAGCTCCCAGTCAGCTCACTTACCTGCTCTTTTTATCTTAAACTCATTGGGAAATTTTCCAAAATTTCCATAAAGGTAGGTCATTTATTCATTCTGTCACTTATATCAAGGAATAGAATGCCTATTAAGAGACCTAGAGAAAATGTCATTCATCTTCCACCACCTACCCAAACATTCAGGATAGGTGATACTCTTATTTTTTAATGTCATTAATAAAAACACTGGTGCATTTTAAACAGTAAAGAGTATCATTCAACCATCTCTGGGATGGTGAGGCATTCTTGTCTTTGCCCGGTTCAGTATAATTTAATAATAAATATTATAAATGTTAATGTCTCTTTATCTAAAAGTAAATGACTTAAGAGCTTTTATTCATTTTCACTTTATTTTTGAAACATTTCTAGCCTACAGACCAAAACAGAAAAAAGTTTAAATTCCTATGTCCCTGCCACCAAAATTAAACATGTAAACTTTTTACCATTTTTGCTTCAAACTTTATATCTATCCATCTATCTACCCAAGCCCCTCTCTCATCTTTCCCCTTCTTCCACAGAAGTAGACCACGTTTTAAAGTTTATGTACATCATTCCCATGAACAAGGACGAGGAGGAGGAACAGTAGGAAAAGAGAAGAGACAATACAAAAGGAGGAGCAGGAAATAGAGAAGGAGGTGTCTTCTTATTTTCCAAATTTATTACAAAGAGAATATATTACTTTGTAAAAAGAAAAATCACTTTTACAATAAAAATTGAAACTATAATATTATCATTTGTTTCAAGGAGTGTAGATGGAAAATATTTTTGAAAGATTGTCACAGTTTAGAATAGGCAAAAAAATAAAAAGGGGCCTTGATCTAAATTTCACACCTTAAAAAATATTTAACTCAAAATAACTTGTAGATCTAAATATAAAGTTTAAAACCATAAAACTTTTAGATAAAAACATGAGAAAAACTTCATGACCTAGAGTTAGACAAAGAGTTCTTAGACACGACATTAAAGACTATTTCTAAGGGGAAAAAAATCAATAAATTAGACTTCTTGAAAACTAAAAACTTTGCTCTGAGAAAGACTCTGTTAAGAAAATAAAAACACAGAGCACAGACTGGGGAAAAAATACTCACAAATTATATACCTGACCAAAGGCTTGTTTCCAAAACATATAAAGAAGTTTCTAAACTAAGCAGTAAATAAATAAACAACCCAATTAGAAATTAGACAAAAGACAAGCAGGCATTTTACCAGACAGTATATGAATGGCAAGTAAGCACATGAAAAGAGCTTCAATATCTTTAGCAATAAGGAAAATGCAAATGAAAGTGACAAGGAGATACCATTACATACCTACTAGGGTGGCTAAGATAAAAAAATACTGATAATACCAAGTGCTGGGAAAGTTACAGAGCAACTCTGCCCTTTTGTTACTACTTCTTATGAGTCTTAAACTGTTTCAAAATTAAAATTTATTTAATAAAAAGTGGTAAGAGCAGAAGCCTGATTGCAGGACTGCTAAGGGAAAGGGAAATGAGAAAGTGGAATCAATGAGTAAAGATCACTCTGGAAAATTATCTGACTAGTTATCTTCACAGAACATGGCCATCGACAGTGGAACCTGGGCAGGCAAATCCCAAGATGGGGAGCAACAGCCTGTACCAGCATAGTGCTGAAGAACATGAACTCCAACTTCTTAGGATTGACACTAACTCAAACATCTAAAAGTTGTGTGACCTTAAGAAACAAAACTGTGCCTCAGTTTTCTCCTCTGAAGACAGGAAAAATAGAATCCATTTTGAGGACTAAATGGGAAACACTGTTCATATAACATTCAATACATTTTAACTTATTTGTTATGATACTTAACCTAGATTTTGCCTAGAATATAAGGTATCAAAGTATCTTAATTAATTTGTTTTCTCTTCCACTACTACCACCATTTTCAAAAATTCTTTCTCATTACATCCTGATCCCTATTCCCATCTGCCTTTTCTATATAGATATTCTATATAACTTGTATTTTTTAATGATTTTTATTTTCACTCTAAATATTTTAAATTTTTTCAAATGTAGCTATCTAAAACTGATCTTTTAAAAGTAAGTGCATTTTAAAGTAAAATTTAAACAAATTATATTAACTTATTATATATGTATGGGTGAATTTACATAAAATTGGTATAATTAAAAATACCAGTTATAAATATCATGAAAAAAGAAACATTTACCCAAGATGATTACACCATAAGGAGATAGATTAGAAGATTATAGGCTGACTTTTTCTGTAGGAGGTGAAAAAAAAAATTTTTTGGTCTTTCAAGGAATCACTCCTATTAACAAAGAGCATGCTTTTTTAACCCCCAAAGCCCCATACTGTTAGGAACCATTAAGTATGATTTAAGTTTTCAGTGGATTAATTCAAACTTTTCACCAATAAATTATTCATATTTTTCCTGTAATAATGACTAATGGAATATGTAGGAAGTATGGAGTATATTCACATTTTGATGGTTATTTTTATCAGAACACTGAAAGCACCTATTCTTAAACATTTATCAGTGGACTACATTAAAATTGGTAGCAGACAAAAGAAACAAGAGAAGAATTATTATCTAAAATCCTGAAGTAGAGAATGATGTGGTTATATTGGACTTCTGGTCAAGATGGAGGCATAGGTAAACACGCTCACCTCCTCATACAACCACAGAAAGAATTACAACTAGACCTCAAAACAAATAACACCCAGAACTGTCAGAAAATCAAGCTATATGGAAGTCCGACAACCAAGGATTTAAAGAAGCCACATTCATCCAGGTAGGTAGGAGGGTTGAAGATGCAGAGATGGGGCAGAGAGGCATAGAGACATGGTATGGTGTGGCGCAGAGAGGCAGCAGGCAGTGGAACAGGCAATCCCACATTCACGTGTGGTGGATAAAAATCAGGAGAGATACCTTGGGAGCAAGTGATCCCAGCCCAAGAACAGAGTGCACAGCCCAGGGTTCCAGTGCCAGGAAGAAAAATTCTCATAACTTCTGCCTGTGAAAACCAGTGGGCGTTAGGGCAGTGGAAAAACTGCCGGATTTTCAGGACACTCTGCTTAAAGGGCCTGCACAGACTTGGAACATACACAGAACAAGCCCCTCTGGGATTCAGCACCAGAGCAACAGCTGGAAGGGCTCCAGTTGAATACGGGAAGTGAGTAAAGTGACTGGAAACAGAGTGAGTGCTGGGAAAACCTCCAGAAGTCAAGCAGTGGCATTGCCCCCTCTCCAAGCCATCCCCCCACACAGAGCCACAAAGCAGTGAAGTGGGTTGCTCCACCCTGGCGATTACCTAAGCCTCTCACCCATACAATGTACAGGTGCCTTTTCTATAATAGGCCACACTACTAAGACAGGAGTCAAAGCAACTCTACCAAATACCTAGAAACAAACACAGTGAGGCTGCCAAATTGAGGAGATAAAGAAATATGGCCCAAATGAAAGAACAGAACAAAACCCCAGAAAAAGACCTAAACAAACTGGAGATAACCAACCTATCAGATGCAGAGTTCAAAACACTGGTGATCAGGATGCTCAAAGAACTCATTGAGTAGGGCAACAACACAAAAAAGACCCAGGAAGAAATGAAGGTTACACTAAGTGAAATAAAAATCTACAGGGAACTAACAGTGGAGGGGATGAAGCTGGGATTCAAATTGACAATTTGGAACATAAGGATGAAATAAGCATTCAACCAAAACAGCAAGAAGAAAAAAGAATTAAGAAAAAAAAAAGAATACGGTATAAGGAGCCTCTGGGACAACTCCAAATGTACCAACATTAGAATCATAAGGATGCCAGATGGAGAAGAGGAAGAAAAAGAAATTAAAAACTTACTTGAAAAAAATAATGAAAGAAAACGTCCCTAATTTGGTGAAGGAAATAGACATACAAGTCCAGGAAGTACAGAGTCCCAAACAAGTTGGATCCAAAGAGGACCATACCAAGACACATTATAATTAAAATTCCAAAGGCTAAAGAGAGAATCTTAAAAGCAGTAAGAGAAAAGCAGAGAGTCACCTACAAAGGATTTCCCATAAAATTGTCAGCTGACTTCTCAAAAGAAATGGAGGCAAGAAGGGACTGGCAACAAGTATTCAAAGTGATGAAAAGCAAGGACCTACAACCAAGATTACTCTATCCAGCAAAGCTATCATTTAGAATTGAAGGGCAGATAAAGTGCTTTTCAGACAAGGAGTTCCTCATCACCAAGCCATTATTACATGAAAAGTTAAAAGGACTTATTTAAGAAAAAGAAGAAAATCAAAACTATGAACATTAAAATGGTAACAAGTTCACAGCTATCAACCACAGAATCTAAGAAAAAACAAACTAAGCAAACAACCAGAACAGGAAAAGAATCAAAGACATGGAGATCATTTGGAGGATTATCTGGGAGGGGGAAGAGGGAGGATGGGGGGAAAAGGTGCAGGGATTAAGAAGCATAATTGGTAGGAACAAAATAGACAGGGGGATATGAAGAATAGTATAGGAAATGGAGAAGCTAAAGAACTTATATCCATGACCCATGGGCATGAACTAATGAGGAGGGGATTGCTGGAGGGAAGGGGGAAAAATTAGGACAACTGTAATAGCATAATCAATAAAATAGTTTTAATAAAATCTCAATAAAAAAGAATGATGTGGTTATGACTAATTAATATAATGCTATACACACAGGAAAGTCTGATATGCATGCCTAATATTTTATGAACTAGAGGTAAGTGTTTATTAAATCAATGTTAAAGGCCTAAGTACATAACATGCTGGGTCACACATATTTAAATTTTAAGAGCACATTCCAAATGACATATGCACTGAAATATTCATGGAATATAAAAAAGCAGCAGTGTATTGTCATGTTTTACTCTTCCTCATACTTTGGAGGGGCTACAAGCACATTCTCCTAAGAGGTAAATGAAGAATTAATTATAGCAAAGTGGCAATGCAGCCATAGGACTATGTACATTGTGAGTGAGAAGAAGGTGATACCTGTCCAGCATGGCCCAGTGGTGGAGACCACAAGGCATCTGTTTTGCCCACTGTGTACCAGCTTGAGGCAAATGCATGTCAGTAATGCCAGTGCATATGAAGCAGAAGACCATTCAGAAACCACCCATTTCAGTTGATTTGAAGATGTACATAGTCCCCTGTGTTGGATTCCAAGTGAAAATTAAAACATATTGGTACTGTTTTTTACACCCAATCAGGTTATTCTAGTCTGAATAACAGACTTGTCAATTTAATAGTTTGGCTGTCCTCTGCCCTGAACGTGCTAACCAATTAATCTGTTTTCATCTAACAATTAGCCAAGGTACAAATACTGATTATGGTATATTATGGTATGGGTTTTGTTTTTGCCTTTTAAAAATATTTCACACCCAGAAAAGGAACTGAAATAGATGTTAGCTTTTCCTTAGAATCAGGTTGAGCTTTATCACTCTTATGAAAGCCTGTTAAGCAAGACTCATTTGCTCTCTGATTTCTAAGGTCCTAGTGAGATAACGAAGTGTGAGCCTCAGACCTGGATTATGTTCAGGAAAGGGTTTCAGGGAGGCTGTGATGATCATACAAAGAAGCTCCTCCAGGCTTGCTGCCCACATACCCAATATCATGACACAGAGAGCCGGGCAGGACTACAGACTCCCCAGTGAGTCTACTGATCTGAGAAAGTGGATAATAAAGCAGGTCTGTTCACATACCACCATGTAACTGGGCCAAGGCAACCAACTGGGATCACAGTTAATGCCTCATGTAAATTGGCTTCATGTAGACCAGGGGTCTAGCAAAGACTCAATTCATGGCAGAGTTTATACTTGCCAAAATATATCACTCTTATTGAGTAATCTCAGGGATCTCCATCACCCATCTGCACTCACTTAGAGATGCTCTAAAGTGGGGACAAGCTTCTTTCCAAATGAGAAGCATTGCCTGCCTAAGGAGATTTCATATCTATCTTCCAGCCTTCATATTTTATAGGACCCCTTGGAAGCTCTTCTCAGGGGTTCCCATTCACTTTTCTAACCATTCACAGCCCATCATTTCTTTCAGCAGCCAGTGATGTTCTGTTCAACACCTAATTTTATGGTGGAGTCACTAGCCCCACTTTTGAAGACAGAGACGCCTCTCCTTTACAAAGGTGTGAAGAGCCCCACCGTGTTATAACTGAGTTGGAGTCCTCTCTAGTACTGGTCCATGAGCAACCTGTAGGCAGCAACTGCAGGATTTGGCTTCTGTTATCTATAGTGCCCAGAAGAATGCTGTGCATACGAGATAACAACTGAGAGCATACATTTTAGTAAGTGGAAAACCTAATGCTTGACATGTTATTGTGAATAACTGCCAAGTGATTTTGGAAATCAGAAAAACTGATTCTCCTTTTTTTGTACACACACAAAAGATTATTTGTCTTGTTACTGCTGTTTAGTTAGAATACCTCACCACAATTAACTGTGCTTTCTTACTATATCTTCAGACTCTATATGTAATTAGAAAGTGGCTCAGACATAAAACTTCTAAAGAAGTTTTATTGACAACTCATATCAGGTTCCTCTGTTTAGACTTTAATGTTTACAAAACTTTAGATAGAAGTTTCAATATGGTCATCGCATTAACACAAGACCAGCCCTGGTTCATGCATTATCAGTAATAATTTCCTTAAATCTCTACCAGATGTGTTCTTTAGAAACAACTTAATTCAATAATGTTAAATATTAAAATAAAACTTTTCTATTTTCACTGTTACTCTTTTATGGTACCAGAAGGGTTCCAACCCTCTGTGCTAGATCATTTACTTACTCTAAAACAGGTATATTAATGCCCTATAACGCTAATTCCTCTCTAAACAAATCCCTGTCTATGTGCACATGACTCATCTTCTTTCCTTCCTCTAGTGATCCAAGGAAGATATTTTTTCTATTTCTTCATATTACATCTTGAAGTCTAATTAGCATAAGTAAAAATGAATAACTCAGCTTAAATAGTTCAGTTTAGCAAATCTGTCTTATCTGGCAAATTCACACTTATTACCCAACACCCTGAAAATGCCTTGGAGTTATTTAAAAGGCTTTGAAATTTTTTGAAAGTTTTGGATATTTTAATCCCTCAATATTCTTATTTTATATAAACACAAGAAATGCGTAGCCTAGTGAAGAGGAGGGTGTGGGGAAGAGTAATTAAACAAAACATAATAAATGTAGTTGAATGAGATGGGACTATAATTCCCAAGGCAAGCAGAGACTGTATAAAGCAAGTGAAACAAATTATGTAGTTACCTGGAGCATTACCCTGAATTCAGTCTAACTACTTTCTATCTTCTGATTTATAATTATTCCCCTATGCATTGTCTTTGCCTACTGCCTGTTATAATTTAGAAAAATGAAAATGTGAGATAGATCCCAAACCATTTTTAAATTCAGATCAAGCTAATAAAATACAATCATGCTTTAGCCTTTAGTTCTTGGGTAGTTCCTTATTGAATAATTTATAGCATGAATAAATAAGGTGTTTTAAAAACTAATTTATCACGGTGGCCTCAGTTCACCACTGCCATTGTTAATGGGAGAAATACATATATGTGAAGAGAAAAAAATTGTCAATCTAAAAGAGGCAAAAAACATCCAGGATGCAATTGATCTGGAGAAGTCACAGTAGGAACTGGCACAAAAGAGCCACTATCTTTTTGATGTCCAGAGGAATAACGTTGCTATGGCCTGGAAGGTTACTTGCCAGGAACAGCTGCATAGAGTATACAAGGAGGTAAAGAATGGCCTGAACTATCATATCTCAGTGCAGGTCATGATGTGTCAAAAGGAACAAGAGCACATGATGCAGAGCACCTCTGCGCAGAAGGAAAAGAAGACAGTTGCCAAGTGCATTGCAGGTCTAAAGCTGCAAAGAAGGCCCAAGCACAGCCAGATCTGGAAATGTATCTATCCCTATTGACACAGTCAACTAAATGAAAACTAGGCCATGTGACAAAATTTCTTTATCACCATCCACTGGAGTTACAGTTTACCCCACGTAAAAATGAAAAGCTTGAGTTTCATCCAGGGAGAGAATTAAAACAATCTATTGATGAGTGACATGTTTCCTGTACTCCTTGCTCTGCATTTTGATTTGTTCCATGATCACTTTTGAATAAGCAGTTTGCTTTTAATAAAATTTGATACCTGACTAAAGACTACCAGGTTATAGTTTAAATTTGTAATAAATTCTACCATCTTGCAATAAAGTGACAGCTGAAACAGGAAAAAAGGTAATCCCTATTTGTTGAAAAACTAGGAGAAAAAACTGTGTATTAGCAGAAACATGGTTGCAAAATAAGACTTAGTGTAACTGAAAATCCAGAGGAAGGACAGACGTTAAGGTTGGTTTAATACAGGGACTGAAGGCAATCTCAAGAGCAGCTTCTTTCTGTCTCACTGTTCTGCCTTCCATGGTGTCAGCCTTCTGGAGACAAGCTTCCTTTGTGGTATCAGTTCCAGGTTTTCCATCTGTACCCTTACAGTGCACTAGAGATAGGGCTTCTATCCTAGCACTCCAGGCAAGAATGCTAAAATTCACCAGCACTGCTAAGATCATCTAAGCCATCTCATCTCACTGTACCTGGACTGTCACTGTTGCTAGGGAAAAGAAAATATGCCTGAAAAGTACATGGACTGAACAGGGAAGGAAGTATGTTAATACCTAACTGGAAAAGCTGCCTGTTGTGAGAAGTAAAAGGAAGGAGGGGGGATTGCTTGAAAGCTGTTATGTAATTTTATATGTCAATTTGTCTAGGCTATGAGGCCCAGTTGTTTGTTCAACCACAAGTCTAGATGTTGCTGTGACAGTATTTTTTAGATGTGATTAAAATAATTTCCCTTCATCATGTGTGTGAATGAGGTTTCCCAAAGAAGAAGGAATTCTCAATATTTCAATGCCAACTCTTCAGCCTTCAGCCTTTACATTTCAGATTTGTCATTCCCTATAGTCATCCTGCAATAGCAAGAGCCAATTCCTTAAAATCCATTTCTCTATCTCACTCCTTCCCTCTCCCTCTCTCTAGATATAGAGACAGAGACACATACAAAAGAATATAAATTCCCTGTAATCCAGGACTACCACCACTTTAAAATATTTTCTCCAACGTCATTTATTTATTTACTTTTCCATACATAGAAATATATGGACACATTTTACTGAAGTGACATCATCCTGAATATACAAGATTTCAAAACTTTTGAATCTTGACTTTGTCTCTTAATATGTTAAAGTGATCATTTTTCCATACCTAAAAATATTTTAATGTGATTTTTTTTTCAGCAGTTACCAAAAACTGTATCACATAACTCAACCATAATCAGTTTAACTATTTGACTATTTTGGGCTTTTTGATGATTTCATTTTATTATTTGTATACTCAGCCCTCTCTTCTGATGTGAGGATCTAGCAGGGCCCTGCCTCTGGAATCTGAGATCTCTACCAGTCAGGATCAAAAGTGTTACCTCTAAACTCATCAAGTTGTATACATTAAACATACAACTTTTCACATTTTGCACTTGGTTCCACTTGGTGCAGGACAGAGCTCATTATGAATAAATAGTATGCCGCCAATTCAGTCTTTAGCGACAGTGAGTCTGTCCTGGGATCAAAAAATATCACTATTGTGGAGATAACCATGAAGATCTGTACCCACCATAGAGGTCTTCGTGGCAGTGGTGTGGACTCCTGGACCCTGCTCCTATGCCATTATCAGTATTAAGAGCACACATTTTTTTTTTCAGGTAACATGAAATGTTTGCCATTTGTCCAAAATTTGTTTAATTTTATAAGGTCCTCATAAGAGTGAAAAAACAACAAAGAAAATAAAAGGAAGAAGAGTTATGAAGGGGCCTTTGTGGACTCTCAATAAGAGCATATTCTGCATTCTATATTCACTGAGTCACACTCCTAATTATGAGCTTAAACTAAATGTGCGTTCTGAGCAGTGAACAGAATGGATGTTCCTGAAAAACAAAGAAACACATGGTAGCATGGGAAACCATGTTAGCATTTCTTCCAAGCACAACTGACTGGGGAGTTTCAGGGCCTGACGTTCCCAGCACTACAGATTCCACTCTCCATTGTCCTCATGTGAGGAGATGTGATCCAAGTCCCCAGAGCCAGCGTGCACTCCCAGCTGCGGATTTCTCGGAGATGGTTATGTGGCAATTTTCCCAATTACTCCTTTCAGATTTTAGATGGGGGAAAAACAGTCATGAAATTGTGATAATAATAGCAAGAGTTAATTTGTGGATTTGGTTAAATGCTATTTTAGCAATGCCTTGAAATGTAGCATATGATTAGTGCTTCGCTGGTACAGATAGTCATGGTCTTCAAGAAATTGATTTTTAGTTCTCCTGTTCTATTATTTTAATATATTTTATTTTTATTTATTTACTTATTTGCCATATTCTAGAGAGAACTTTTGCTTATGAGTGCTGGGTTGTATTTTTAAGACTAAACTTAACCTCCCTACCTATATATTTCTGGAAGACTTACATAAGATATGTTTGTGGCCTTTAGTATATCTGCAAGCTAAAAGATTGAAAGGACTTTTTCTCCTAGATGCTGAAAGGTTAAAACGTTTTGTATGTATCAAAATAACTATCTCACAATGAACTTATATTAAACTGAGTTTTAATAAATAGATGGAGTTGCTAAGTTACAGGAAAATAAAACAATATGGTAAGATTTAAATTTTAAAAAAATAGAAAGGGAGATGACTCAAATCAAGACATTAAGGAGTCTGTTCTGTTCCTTATACTTATGTATTTATTTAATCATTTAGAGATATTTATTTGTCATCTATCATGTCCCAGGAACAGTTCTACACACTAGAGATAGAATAGTAAACAAAATGGACAAAAATTTTGCCCTCATGGAGCTTCCATTCTAATGGAGAGAAATTTCTGCATTAAAATTAACTCAATTTTAATAAAGAAGAGTACATAACTACTTGAGATGATAAATAATACAATGCCATAAAACCATGAAATTGCAAATTTAAATAAATATCTATTGTGTGCGGCGCACCTGAAGCCAAGCTGTATTGACTCTGTCTTTCCCCTTGGATCCTTCAGCTGCGAAGAGAGGGGGGGTCTGCTGCATGGGCAACAGCTGGCCCTCCATATCACCCTGCCCAGGCTTTGTAGCTTCACTGGAGAGGACACTCCAGCGTCATCGCAAGATGTCGACTTAACACGGGAGGAGACAGTTACCGGTTATAAGCTCATCCGATTGGCGAAGGAAGCGAGCGCCAGGGGTCTCCTCTGACGGTGGGAGAGGTCATCGCACCTCACTGGACAGCTACCGCCCGCCTCAAGCTGGGCAGCCCCCAGCCAATTAGGTGCCGTCTTGCCATGGCTCACCTGCCCCACTGGGTGCGTGGGGATCAGAGAGGCGTCTCTTGAAAAGTGGGCCACAAAACTCTCACACCAGGCAATTCCAAGCAAACAACAAGAAAGAAGCCTCCAGCTCTTCGCCTCGCTAGCTGGAACATCAGGACCATGTGTCCCGGACTTACTGCAGACCTTCCGTGGATCAATGGTGCCAGGAAAACCGCCGTCATCGACAGGGAACTGGCACGACTAAACATCGACATTGCGGCTCTACAGGAGACCCGGTTGGCCGACAACGGAACTATCAGAGAAACCAACTACACCTTCTACTGGCAAGGGAAGTCTCCGGACCAACCAAGACAGCACGGTGTTGGGTTCGCTGTGAAGAACACGCTTGTTAACTCCATAGAGCCACCCACAGGAGGCACAGAGAGATTACTTACCCTCCGATTGTCAACAACTTTTGGCCCAGTCAGCATTCTTAGCGCGTACACCCCAACCCTCTGCGCCACCACCGAAGAGAAAGAACAGTTCTACCATGCACTGGACGAAGCGTTATCCAAGATCCCCAGAAGTAACGCTCTTTATCTCCTTGGAGACTTCAACGCAAGAGTAGGAGCCAACCACATGGCCTGGCCCACCTGCCTCGGAAACTTTGGGAGAGGAAAGATCAATGAGAATGGTCAGCGACTGCTTGAGCTTTTGTGTCACCACGGCCTGTGCGTGACAAACACATTCTTCAAGTGCAAAGAGATCCACCAGGTGTCATGGAGGCACCCCCGCTCCCGCCACTGGCACCAGCTTGACCTCGTCATCACCAGAAGAACGGATATTGGCAGCACCCTCCTCACCCGCAGCTACCACAGTGCAGACTGCGACACGGACCATGCCCTCGTGGTAAGCAAGGTGCGCATAATGCCGAAGAGGTTGCACCACTCCAAGATGAAGGGTCGCCCACGCATCAACACCAGTTGTGCCAGCAACCCAGTTAAGACCCAGCAATTCATCAACAGGATGGAAGATGCACTTGGCGAGGGAGTGGCGGCAGATGACATTATCGAATCCAATTGGCCACGTCTCCGCGACGCCATATACAACTCCGCCATTATTGCTTACGGGAAGAAAGAGCAGAAGAACGCTGACTGGTACGAGGCTCACTGGGAAGAAATGGAACCCGTGATCGAGGCTAAGAGGAAGGCCCTACTGGCTTACAAGGCCACGCCCACTCCCAGTACACTTCAAGCTCTACAGGCTGCCAGGAACAAAGTCCAGAAGACCACCCGCCACTGTGCCAACACCTATTGGCTAAACCTGTGCAGAACCATCCAGGAAGCCGCCGATGTAGGCAACGCATGAGGAATGTATGAGGGTATCAAGAAGGCAACAGGCCCAATCCCCTCCAAGATCGCCCCCCTTAAGTCCAAGACAGGTGAGGTCATCACTGACCAGGAACAGCAAATGCGGCGGTGGACCAAGCACTACCTCGAGCTGTACGCAACGAAGAACACCGTAACAGACACTGCTCTTAACGCCATCCCAGACCTACCAGTCATGGAGGAGCTAGACACCCCACCTACTGCGGCAGAGCTCAGCAAAGCCATCGACCGCCTCGCTTGTGGGAAAGCACCAGGAAGCGACGGAATCCCTCCAGAAATCCTAAAGAGCGGGAAACCAGTCCTGCTACAGTCGCTCCACCATCTACTCTGTCTCTGCTGGAAGGAGGGTTACATCCCTCAGGATATGAGAGACGCCAACATTATCACCATGTACAAGAACAAAGGAGACCGCAGCGACTGCAACAACTACCGGGGCATCTCTCTCCTCAGCGTCGTCGGCAAAGTATTCGCCCGGGTCGCTCTTGCCCGCCTGCAGACCCTTGCTTCCCGCGTCTACCCAGAGTCCCAGTGTGGCTTCAGAGCTGGCCGATCAACAGTGGACATGATCTTCTCCCTACACCAGCTGCAGGAGAAGTGTCACGAGCAGCATAAACCACTCTACCTCGCCTTTATCGACCTCACGAAGGCGTTTGATCTGGTCAGTCGAAGCGGACTCTTCAGCTTGCTACGGAAGACTGGCTGTCCACCACATCTGCTTGCTGTGGTCATGTCCTTTCACGACAACATGCACAGCACGGTGTCCTACAACGGCGCAACCTCTGAGGCCTTCCCAGTCAGCAGCGGAGTAAAGCAGGGCTGCGTCCTCGTGCCTACGCTGTTCGGAATCTTCTTCTCCATGCTCCTCCAATACGCCTCTAAGGACTGCAGTGAGGGGGTCTTCATTCACACCAGATCCAATGGCAAGCTCTACAACCTGGCCCGTCTACGAGCCAAGACCAAAGTCAAAGAGGTGCTCATCCGTGAGATGCTCTTCGCTGACGACGCAGCCTTGACATCACACTCCGAAGAGGGACTCCAGCAGCTAGTCACTTGCCTTTCCCACGCATGCAAGGAGTTCGGACTAGCCATCAGCCTGATGAAGACGAACGTTATGGCTCAAGGCATGGGGACTCCCCCATGCATCACCATCGACGGATACACCCTGGAGGTTGTCAACGACTTCACTTACCTCGGGTCCACCATCTCGAGCTCTCTGTCAGTTGACTTGGAGGTCAACCGGAGAATCGCCAGGGCAGCCACAGTTATGGCCAAACTGAACTGGCGAGTGTGGAACAATTCCAGCCTCACTGAGAAAACCAGACTGCGCATCTACCAAGCCTGCGTACTCAGCACTCTCCTCTATGGCAGCGAGACGTGGACCACCTACGCAAGGCACGAAAGGAAACTCAACAGCTTCCACATGAGGTGCCTGCGACGCGTCCTGCATGTCGCCTGGCAGGATAAGGTTCCCAACACCGAGGTGCTGAAGCGAGCCAACATGAGCAGTTTGCATGCAGTTCTTAGTGAGAGACGCCTCAGGTGGCTCGGCCATGTCAAAAGAATGGATGCAGGCCGTATTCCCAAAGACCTCCTCTACGGCGAGCTAGCAGAAGGCCAGAGGATGACAGGGCGCCCAAAACTGCGGTTCAAAGACATCTACAAAAAGGATATAACACAATGCTCCATCAATCTCAACACATGGGAAGTTCAAGCAGACGACTGCCTAGCCTGGATGCTCGTGGTCAGGCAAGGTACGTCACGCGCAGAGGCTGCGTGCAACGAGGAGGCGGTCCAGAAAAGATCGAGGCGGAAGCAGCATCAACAGCAGCAACAACAGCCATCTGCCTTCACCTGTAACAAGTGCGGCAGGGATTGTCACTCCCGAGTCGGACTGCACAGCCATTCTCGGCGGTGCAGATAGACTCTCAAGAAGCTACGCCATCGTCTCTCGAGACGGACGGCTGCCGATGATGACGATGATATAATTATAGTATCTTATTTAATAGATAAATGGTTAGAAACAGAATTGTATGAAACCTGAAAATTAAACTGGTAAATTATCTGCAGGTTGTTACTAAGCATAAGGTAAGGAACTGGGGGAAGTTGCATGGTATGAAAGGCATCCTCATAACTCAGCAGGAACATGCTTTGACCTGTTGTTCAGTGAACAGCATGGGGGATATCACGCCAAGGTTTAACAATGCTCATGACTCCTGAAGAAGGGGTGTACAGCAGAACTAGAAGACATTCACAATTTCTACAGTGTAATAAAAGAAAATAAATGGTTTGAACAACAAGGTTTAAGATGTGAAAAGATAGAACACAGTACAGAGAGAGTATCAATCTTAAACCATAGTCTAGATAACACTGGAAAAATAACAAAATGGTAAACTAGCATGAATGTCCAATTAAAATTCTAAGATTGTTTTTTTGTGATGATGTCGTACCATCATGCAATAGTAAGCTGATTCTTAATCATTTTTATTACATTATGAATAATTTAAATGTTAAGCTGTTGTGTTAATTTGTCTTTAAATGGAGGGATGTTTTTTAAGACCAGCAGTTGTAGAAAGAGTTGCAGATTGAGAAATTAAAGCTACTATAAAATCTGTATCTCCAAGCTCTCTTGAGCCTCCTATATCACAAACACCCACTAGTCATCTCCCAGGAATCCCTTGGTCACCCCTTCTGGACCCTTGTCTCTCATCTTCCTCACCCAGTGACTTGTCTAAGTCATCTTCCAAAACACAAACTGGATCACAGACAACTTCACTCTAATATCGATTTTGACTTCCTTATGCCACCACACTCCTATAAGTGAAACATTTCTTATTTCACATACACATTCATTTATAAATTATATAGATTTACAACTAGTGCATTAATACATTGTACACATAAAAATATAATATTCTATTTCTTAATGGTAGACAAAATACTTTGCTATCACTAAAATGTTATTTAGTGAGAATAATGTGGTTGAATATGCTTCATAATCTCTGAAAAATTTTATTACCTTGTGATAAAGCAATTTAAAATCTGATTCTAAGTGCAGTTTATTTTGATGTTTGGTTTGATGGCTATAGTGCTGCAAAATACATCTCACAAAGAACCACATATACAAAGAGGAAGTCTATCATTGGATAAGCTTATGAAATTATGATACTCATTTTTCAAAATCATCCATGAATTTTGCAAGGGTTTTGTGAAAAGTCATAATATTTGTATTACTCATGTTATCTCCAACATTTAAAGTCATTTATCCATTTTATGAGACTTAGATTAATCAAGCTAGATAATATACATAAATCCATTTAATTGGTTACCCATAAACTACTAACAAGCTGCAGTTTGCTTTAAGAGTGAGTAAGGTTAGGACACCCCCTCAATTTTGTGGATCTCAACCATTCCTTCAGAATTCCATGTACCTGGTAAGTCCCTCTGTCTGTCTGATATGCAGACCAAGAATGGGCACCAATAATGGTCCATATGTTACTTATTAGTCAAGCCTAAGTACTTTCTCATATTTTCAGGTAGAAATCCAAGTTTTCACACTTTCCTCACATACCCCAGTGTATCATCTCATACAGCTCTAGTGTTCTCACCCCGTTTTGGAGACCACTGTCCAATGTATTACATCCAAACGTCTTCTCTGGACACACGAGGTCTTTCTTAGTCTGTCCTCAGTGACCTCTCAATTCCACATGCCCCAGCCTTCAGCCACACTGAGCTTCTCATTATTCTCAAATCTCTTATCATATCTTTGCTTTCACATTCCCTTTCTGGAATACTGTGCCTGCATACTCTGCCTCACCCCAAACCATCCTTACCTGGCTCCTTCTTCTTCATCCTTCAAGACCTAGCACAAATTAGAGCTCTTCTTTTATGTTCTTCTTGACTCTCCAGTGTTCTCTTAGCACTTTGCTCATATCTTTGAGGCCAAAGACCATTTGGGTAACTATAGCACCTAACAAAGTGCCCAGTTTAAAGCATCACAAAACCTTTTGTTGAATAAATTACATCTTAGAAAGGCTGAAGCAATTTTAAAATTTGAAAAGCCAAAGAATAACAAATCTCTAGTGAAGAATCAAAGACCATTAGAAAGAAGATTCTGAAAAGACAGAGAATCAATTACCTATTATCTCATACTGATTGACCAACTCATGGACAGGATATAGGGGAACTGCAAAGAAAATACAATTGGCAAATAATTTTTAATAAATCAAGAATACTTTTCAATTAAAAAATTGTCAGCACTGTCTCCCAGGAGATCCCAAGGTGAGATGGTAGTGATCCCGTTGGTCCCTAGAAAGCTATTTGGGCTTTGGTCTCCATGAAGTTGCAAAGGGAAACCTTTACAGATTTCATCTCTTGGCCTCAGAGACAAGCAAGGTAAGTTTTGGAGATAGCTTCACTCTTTAAAAAATAATTATAATCAACAGTATATTTAATTAAATATGCTGCCTTCAAAATGTACTGTGATTAAAAAAATACTGAATATGGAAATAGTAGATTCTTCTAAAACTATTCTATATTGGTTCTAAGCAGCATATATAAATATGTCTAATTTATTTCATTATATGTTATTTTTTTCAATGTGGTATAAAATCATAGACATTATCACACAGCGACTCACCTTGCATGAGCCAAAGTAACATTTTGCTCCTTTGCTGTTCATTAAGTATAACCTATGATGTATCCACCAATACATATTATATAATAAGCATATTCTCACCCTGCTATTCTATGTTTCCTTATGGAGGCAGCAGTTTTTGCCAGTGAACATAGCTAGAAATTAGGACTTGGTTGACTGATTTAAGGTCTCTTCTTAACTTCATCTATAAAAACATGATTACTTTTTAGGTAAGTCACAACTACTTATTCAGAAGAGCTCAAACAATGCTTTGAAGGTGGTATTGTTTTTTTTATTTCAACATTCAGTCCATGACAAGACACTTGAGTCATCACAGGGCCATGATTCCTGTGAAGTTGTCATCTTATGCCACTTTAATACTCATCTTAAGAAATATAATCATATTGTGGTAATGAACATTTCCATCTCAGTCTTACATGGTATTATAATACATTCAAAGTGGTTTACTGCAGTATATCTCTTGAAGTTATGATTTATTCTTAAGTGGTATCACAGCTTAGCAAGGACTCTGAGCTAAAAATAAATCAGATAAAATGAAAAGTGTATGAGCATACAGTTTAAAATATTAATTGATAAACTCTGCCTCTATTTTTTAGTACCTCGTGTTAATTATTTGTGGAGATGTGTGATTGAAGCTCTCAGAATATTAGCTTTAGGCAGATGCTGATGTTATGTAAAAATATTTATTTGGGAGCAGTTTTATGAGAGGTAAATATTTTTAAAAGGAAGACACTGATGGATGTGGGCAGAGACGACATAAAATTGTTGCGATCAAAAGCATTATTCAGTGTCCAGCAACACATTATAATATCTTACACCTAGCATTCTAGAGCTAACAGCATTCATCAATTATTTGTCTTTTAAGTACATGAAGTGTTGAGAGATGTCAAAAACAAGTTGACAGAATCTCTGCTATTTAGAGAAGGAGCAAAAAAACTTATAGAAAAACATAATTTTATTTTTTCATTTTGATATGAGTGCTTTCTTCCCCTTGTTTATGGACTGGTTTTTACTCATTAGGCTACATTTCAACATTCCCTTGAAGACAAGCAAATTATTTGCCAAATTCTTTGCCGAAAGCATAATTCAGACAATTATGGGGGGGAAGCATGAGATAACTTGATCTCATTGAAATATTTCATTCTTCATAGACACATATTCATTCCTCATGTGGAGAATAACCATCAATGTCAGCAAAACTAGCAAATTTTCTTGTGTTGATGAAACCTTACTTATTAGTGGTTGGTGTGTCCATTGGGGTATAGTCAAGATAGAAGATATTCCCTGGCTTCTGTGTCTGAGAAGAGTTTAGATGATCAATGCCTGGAGTCAACCGACCTTGGCTTAAATCATAAGGCGACCCTGACAGGCAGAGAGACAGAATTTTTCACTTTTAGGTATCTTTCTACATAACATTGTATAATAACAACAGTGGCAATGCCTCTCCAGACACTCCACATACAACTGAGTACCCTCCTCCAACTGGAATTCTGTGCTCACCACCTACTATAACTACACTGCTTTCAACTTGATTTAATCCCTTACCCCCTCATGTCAAATGGATCCCTGTGGTAGACATTACTTATGCTCCCCAAGATTTATTTTCCATTCCTTCTGAGTATATGCCCCTTAAAGTTAGGTGATGACCACTTGGCTTCCTTTGACCAGTGAAATGTGGGAAGTGATCTGTGTCATATCTAGAAGAAAGCATTTATGGTTTCATGTGCAGTTTTCCATCCTCTTCCATTGCTATGGTGCTCATGGAGAGGTCACAGGAATGAAGCATGCTAAAACGATGAACCACCCTAAGAGCTATCTGGGAGACTTTGCAGGAGCAGGAAATTAACTTATGTTGTATTAAGCCACTGAGTTTTCTTGTTTTTAATCCTCACCTGAGGACATTTTCTCATTGCTTTTTTTAGAGAGAGAGAAACATTGATCCAAGAGAGAAGCATCGACTGCTTGCCTCCCGTACGTGCCCGGGGACCTGGGATCATAAGCTGCAGGAACAGGGACCAAACCCACAACCTAGGTATGTGTCCTGGCTGGGAATTGAATCCACAACCCTTCAGTTACAGGACGATGCTTCAACCTTCTGAGCCACACCAGCCAGAGCAGCCACTGAGATTTTGATGGTGTTTGTTACAGCAGCATAATCTAGCCTACCCTGACTGATATAGTCTCACTGGCTCAATTCACACTGATCACCATTTATGCAGCAGCCCACAGCTGCATATGTGGATGATATTCCGGTAATTTGTTTTTATAAGTAAGTTGGCTCCAGTCACTGTTGAAGGCGAAATCTCATAGAAATATCTGGTAGAAGCAGGAAGGTAGCAAAAACACTCATACTATGTATCCCACCTCCTTTCCAAGCACCTGAAATAGTATTGAAGACTGCCCAATGCAAATAACCATTTTGATTTATTACCAAGGAAATATCAGTTTTATGGGAGGAGGGAGGAGCTTAATTTAGAGCACACTGAAACTTCTGGACTAGTGGGAAATTCAGTGGAAATGCCTAGCAAGTGATTGGTAATGCAGAGACGGAGCTTAGAAACAGGTTAAGAATGTAGGTATAGATTCTAAAGTAATCACACACTTGAAAATTAAACATAAGACATAAATAAATTTCCAAGGGAAATGGCAGAAAGTGAGAAAAATAAAAAAGCCAAGAAATTAGTCTTAAGAAACATTCATTCTTGGGGTGAGGGTGCAAAGAGAGGAGATTGAGGAAGGGAGATATGAGAACTATGGTGACAATGCCCATTCATTTTGAGAGCTAAGAATATCATATCTTCATTAATAAATTCATTTAAATTTAAATTTCAAAGTTTTTAATGAGGATAAAAAATGTACTACTCCTTAACAATCCATTTACTCTCTCAGATATTAAAATAGATTACCCATCTGACAGCCAGCTGGACATTATCTGTAATAAAAAGCAAAATTATTTTTTAATTCAATGTCACATAAGTAATTTATCAAGATTTAAAGTTTTGCAGATGAAACAGGAGAACTTTTAAAAAATATTTCAAAGTTCTTTAATAAACACATTTTGGGATATATTTTCTTTGCAGTTTGTTTTGTGGGGTTTCCCTGGTTAAACCTGAAAACTACCTTAAGTTGTTTTACAGATCCACGGCTATATGCTGACAGAAGAACTTAATGACAAAAAGAACAGATTAAAAACTTTTAAATTTTTCAAATGAAAATAGCTGTCATGTGGTGCTGAGAAAGAAAATGTAGGCGCTTCTGCTTCAGATATTTTCACATTTTGATCACAGATTGCTTTTCCAAGCCACTTCCCTCATGGTATAAACTATCTAGTTCAATGGAAACCATGTTCTCACAAACACCTTTTAGTGCTTTAATCTTTTTTCATAAAATTGTCTCCACTGATGCAGAGATCTCATTCTCCCAGTGCTAAGAGCAGGCAGAGCAGACCCCTGCCTCTCTATCACCATGACTGAGTGCAGGTCCCTGATCTTCCAGAAAGCAAGGTTCTTGCTCCAAACAGAACTTTTAAACATATATGATTTGCTCTGCATTTTAATCGTTCAATTGTTCAACAAACTTATTCTACATACCTGGCCCATGAAAGGCACTATGGGGGTGCGGCTGTCATTCTTGGGCTGGCTGCCTTAACCCCTGTGCCCACTGCACACACTACTGCCCCTGCGGGTATGCTGGGGTTTGTGCCCCTTTCCTCCCACAAGGATGACCTCGACAATTTCTAACCAGCACCTGTGTGTGCCAGGCACTACACTAGGTACTTCAGATGAGTTTTCTTGTTTAATTTTCAGCACTGAGGTGGGTATGAGTAACATCCCTGTTTTACAGCTTGAGAGGCTTAAATGTTAAGAAACTTGCCTAAGGTCACAGAGCTATTAAGTAATATAGTCAGGATTCAAAGTAGTTTGGCCAGTGCCAGATTGGATGCCCTGAGTATCGCTACTCAAAGTGTGGTCCTCAAACCAGTAGCACTGACATGACCTGGGAGTATTAGGCAGAATCTCAGGTCCAACCCCAGACCCACTAAATTAGACTTTGGTTTAACAAGGGCCCCTGGTGATCCCTCTGCACATTAAAGTTTGGGGAGCACTGGGCTGTTATCCAGCTATACAGACTTCACTTGAATGGACCCTGGGGAGATGAAGATCATCTTTTTCCTGAGTTGCAATTTGGAGGGTATGGGCAAGTATTATATGTGTTCTCCAAGGGCAAAAGGAAGGATTCGGACTACAGGTTCTTGCAGTTTCAAACACTGGGGATCAGCAAAGTTTGGGAGCACTTCCAAAAGCAGCAGATATTGAGCTGCTTCTTGACATTTTCTCAATTCATTTCATTTAAAATAGGTGCGGTTCCAAATGAACAGGTGCCCACAACAATAATCTGGAGTTAGCTTCTCAGCCTGGATCCTGTTTTCCAAATAGAATTCAAATATCAACATCACAAAAAAAAAAAAAAAGCAGATGTAAAACCTCAATAAAACTTGTTATTACCTTATTAATAATCGTATTATTCAGTTTAGAATTGTCTGGTGTAAACAATGTTCGTGACAAAACTAGCTTGCGTCTCATTATCAATTATTCCCCAGGTAAGAGTATAAACAATTGGTGTAAGAAAGCAGATGCAAGTCGCTTCCTGTGCAGTCCCCAGTTACAGATACATAATTTAGCGCTTCGTGTAGCCTTTTCAAACCCCTTCTCCGAGCCAGGCCGGCCTCCTCCCTCTCGGGTGTGGCCCAAAAGCCCAGCTCATTTCCCCAGTTGGCACTTTATGTCAGCAACTCACCCTAGGGTTCTAACCAGCGTGCCACCTACCAACTGACCACCGGTGGGTCACCTTGGACCTACCTGGACCTCTCCTCGGCTGGGGTCTCCACCCTACACCACCAGAAAGGGGTGGTGGCGCTGGCCGGGCTCTCGGGGGTGGACAAGCCGAGCAACGGCGGTGGCAGACGGTGAATCACGTGTGTTGGTGGGGGTGGAGCACGACCCGCCTGGTGGGTGGAGAAAACAAAGCCCCCAGCTGTCAGTAGAGGAAGGAAGCCACAGCGCTGGAGCAGGTGAGTCAAGTGCATTTAAAGCGGTACCGCCCTGGCTCACCCCAACACCCCTGCGCTGGCGTGGTCCCTCCCAGGCCAGGCACTGGCCTCGCCTCCTTCTGCCGGCGGGGCACTGCAGTCCTCCCGGCATCTGAGCCAGTGGGACCGGGGGTCTCCGAGCCCAGCAAGAAGTTGTGCAGGGGTCGGCGCCGCTCCGGGAGTGCTCTGCCGCGCTCCTGCGCTCTGTGGGGCCCCTGTACTGCACTCCCCGGGAAAGGGGAGGGAGTCTGGACTGCCACGCTGGCAGAAGCAAAGTGGACTGGCTCGGGAGTGAGGGCCGAGGACAGGGACACTTGGCGCTGGTGAAGAAGCGGCTCTTGCGGGTGTGCACCCGCAGCGCACCAACCTATAGACGCCAGACTTGGGAAGCAGGGCCTGAGAGCCGGGGGCGCTGGCAGAGGCTGCGCGCTTCGGGGCAGACCAGGAAGTGCAGTATGCTGGCGCCCGCCGGCAGGGGAGCAAACCCTGGACCCCCACCCCAGCTCCTGCCTCCAGCGCTTCCCCTCCGGTAGAGACCAGCCCCACCACTCCCCACTCCGACTCAGGCTCCCGCTTTGCACCCGGCGCCAGGAACTCGTTGCTGGGTCGGTGGGAAAAAGAGGGAGTTAGGAGTCCAAATGGTTCTTGTGCAGGGAGCAACCTGCGAGCTGGGCGAGGGCTGCTCAGCGACTGCCCACTCTGCTTCCATGGGAAATTCTTCAGTCTTCCCTTAGAAGGGCTGTGCCGAGACCAGAAACCCCACAAAGGGCCGGAAGAGGGGTGGGCACGGAAAGACTGTCCCTTCTGAACCTGGAGCGCTCAGAAATGCAGACTTTCAAACCCCGAAAGAGCCAGTAGATTTGGTCACCCCTGAGTCACTCTGCCAGTCCCATGCCAAGGGCTAGCCACCGTAGAGGGCAAAGCTGTAACCTCGGAGGAAGGGGTGCTGAAGCTGTTTGATCAGGAGGAGCCTTTGTCTTAACCCCCAGTCCCCTACTCCCAGTCCTCGCTGGGCCGGCAGCGCATGGTGTTATTAATATTCCGAACATTAGCCATTCCTTGATCTTCGCCAAAGCCAACACGCCTGTCTCCTCCCTGCGTGTTTTCTCCATCGCTGACTCACGTTCTCTTCTCTCTCCGGCCCCCCACCAACACCACCACCAAAAAGGGGGGGGGGGGGCGGGGAGGGAACGTGGTCCAGACTCGCTAGGCCAGAGGAGGTCACTAAAACGCACTATAGTGCAGCCACGTAAATTCAAGGGTTAAGCGTTCAAACCTGCACCCGCCTGCCCGCCCACGGGGAGACAGTAGAACTTTCTTGATTAGCATAGTATCTGCCCTGGGGCCGCGCAGCGAGGTGGTGGTTCTGGGTGCTGTCCCAGCCGAAGTGAAGTGTGCAGTCCCGTCTTGATTGAGGTTTGGCTGCAGCACCTACTCCTAATCTGAGAGGACCCAAGGCTTACAACTTTGCCGAACAAGACACTTTGGAATGAAACAGAACAGAGATCAAAAGGTAATGAAAAGAATAGCAACTTTTGCATTGCTTCTCTTGGACGCTAAATCTGTGTTTTTAGCAAGCAAATGGACACGGGTCCTTGCCTAGCCAGGGTCCCCACTGCTTTCTAACGCTCTTTTCTGTGGATCTAATTAGGATATCAGGAGCTATGGGTCAGTAGATCTCCAAGACAGGGGTTTGGGAGCCCACCAAGTGGTCATTAGATAAGCTTAACTGGTAGGTTTCTCTTGCGTGGGAAGAACGCTGCTTCTCCAAAGCAAAGGTTCCCAATCTTTGTTGCCAATTAGAAGCACCTGGACCTTTGAAAACTGCTGATGCCCATCTGTCCTCCCAATCCAGTTAAATCAGACAGTTTGCAGATGAGAGCCAGGCATCAGTACTTTATTTTAATCTCTGGGGGATTCCATTGTGCAGCAGAGTTTGAGAATCACTGATGCAGATGAAGAATTCAGTGACCAGCATTTGCGGGCGTTGCAAGACAAGATGCCAGTTTAACTACTTGGGTGGGTGGGGGTATAGACGCTGAAACTAGGGTGGGGACTGTCATTCCTTAGCTGTGCTGGCAGTTGACACCTGCCACATCGTTTCTCACCCTCTCAGCCTAGGATCTGGTTTTTAGTGGAAAGACTGAAGTTCACTGTCAGTGCCTGGTTGCTGCACGGTTGTTAAGGTCGTTAGGGAGACCAGTAGGAACTTCAATTCCTGTGAAGACTCACGTGTAGCAGGCATTGAGGAAACCCAGCAGAAACTAACTCGGAGCAGTCTGGTGAGTCAGCAGTAGGCTGCACTCCAAGGCGGAGCCCGGGAGTAGGAAGTAATTACATGGAGTAGCTTATTGACACGCACTAACCCCGCCACTCCTTTGAAAACACATTTGAATATCTAATCGGGATCTGTTGGCTAGTAGGAGCCTCTCCCTTTTCCAGCTCCCATTCTACCTGCTTCAAATAATGTTCTCTCTCGTTAGGAGGGGAAACACAAAGTCAACTAACTAGACATCTTGTAATTTCTTTGGTGTTGAGGCATATTTTTAAAAAACTGTTGGAAAAGTATGAACTAGTTAGGGTAATTTCAATTGTGTGAAGGAGAGAGGATGAATTTGCAATCCGTAAATTTTTAATACAAATAATGTTTGATTACACATTCAAAGGTGGATTAAAGGATCTATTTAAATAGAAGTGGTTATACCTAACATTTTAAATTAAATTTTATGTTTGCTATTAATCGAAGGTTTCCTGCTTTAAAAAAAAGAAAAATCTCCTCAGGATCAGCCTGAATAAGATGACCTAGTTAAAGATATAAACAAAGTGTATTAAATAACTTATTTTTCTTATCTCTTACTAGTACTTTTAGTTTTTATACATCTCCTTTCCTCGTTATTTTTTATACCACCATGACTCTACCATTGCCTAAACTGTTTCTTCCCCATTCTCAGGTTCTTAAGGAGGAGCACCAGTGCCTGGCAAACTTGCAATATTGTCAGCTATTGAACTTTGAACCTCTCCTAGCACGTATTTACCTTGCTTCATGTTCTGTTGTCTCTTAGGGGCCCTTATGTCTGCAACCCCACAGCACAGAACACAGGGTCTTTTATGTTATAGATGCTGCTTATTTGTTCTGAACATTATCAGAAGGTGGAGTGAACATTTGTAAGCAAAGCACACTAAGTACATTCAGTTTTATTTTCCAAGACAGACATTCTGAATATGTAGGAGCCAAGGTTCTGTTACAATTCTTCTTTTCCCTCCAGAGTTCAGCTTTTTATTGAATGTGTTACAAAGGAGGTTTAGTCAAAAAGACCAAAGCCTATGTGATCATCAGATTCCTCAAATTCTTCCTTTGCTTCCACTTTCTTCTCCTCAGCTGGGCAGCAGTGGTGGAGGGGGCAGGACCTCCAGTGTAGCAGTAGCTGCTGGGGCAGATCCACCAGTCCCTACATTGCAATGAGGCTCCAGATGTTGACGTTGGCCAGAGCCTCTGCAAACAAGCCTGACCAGAATGGGTCAACATTTACAGCAGCTGCTTTCAGGAGGGCATTGATCTTATCCTCCGTCACCTTCATCAGTCACCTTCATCAGGATAAGGGCAGAGTAGATGCAGACGGAGGCCATGGTGTGGGGGAATGCTGGGCAAGCACTGCCAGGAGGGGTGCTAGTCGCTGGATGAAGGGAGGGCCTCACCCCAGCATGGCCTCAGTGCCCCCACCAAATTCCAGGCACCTTAGTAGCAGCTGGGGAAATCCTATTACAGTACTTAAAGGGTATGAAATGGCAGCTCCTTTGTTCACTTACATTTTTACCCAAAACACTTTAGCATTCTGAGCATAACTAACAATTCTTATAATACTTATATCACAAACATTCACTCTGTACCCATTATTGTGGGAAAAACACATATCCAACCATGTGGATGCCTAAAGGAATTCATTAAGCTAGGAGAATTATTTCAGAGTAGGACAAATAGTGAGTTAATAGTTAAACAACTTTTATTGTCATCTGCCTACTGCTTTCATTAAGATAGCACAAGTACATTTAACTAGCCAGCATATTTTAAAGTGGGAAGTTGGATGTATTTTTTTTACATATACCACCAAAATAAATGTTAAGAAGAATTTCCCAAGGCAAAAGTTATATAAGTGCACTCATTTTCACTTCTGTGTAGCTTAGAAAAAGGACTGCGTGTTCACTTCTGAAATTCCAACCACTTTTTGGGGAGGTGTAAGATACTGAAAGGCTAAAAAAATATAGACTAGAAAAATGGAACTAATTCAGATGCATCAGAAACTGTTCCTCAGAGGATGGTATGTACCCAGCTCTATAATGTTTACAAGTAGGACAAAAGGGATAAAGTAGGAAAAACGGGTCTCAAGCCCAACTTTAGAAGCTCTAAGGTTTTGAGAACCAATGAGAACTGCCCAGTCTTATTACCTTAATTTTATCTTAATTGATCTTCCAAAGTGGCAATCCCAAGGCAAGAAACCTGGGGTACTAATTCCTTTTCCAGTGTCTATTACATCATACTGCTTGTTTCTTGAATAGGTTTTGATGTAATCTTGCCTGGAAGCTTTCGTGAGACAAGCTCAGTTCTAATTATCTCCTCCCTCCTTTAAATAGGAGCGACTATTCACCAGTGTCATGCTCTCCCTGACTTTCATCTTAAATAACCTTTGGACTAGGCCAACCCCAAACACTCTGAGCCAGGGTTAGCTTCATATCTAGATAATCAAAGTAAGTTTTAAAAATCTTTGCCCAAGTCATAAGTAGCAAAGCTTTCTTTAGGGCCCTTAAAGGTTAGTTCCACCAGCCAATGAAAGTTTAAGTGCCCTGTCCAGCATCCTTACTAAGTGGTCCCCTGACATAACATTTCCATGTCTCCTTCGGGGCACATTCCATCTGTGGAAGGCTCTCTGCAGTATCCACCTATTGGAGAGCATAGAGATTAAATCCAGCTTTCTTACATATTCCATCCTAAACATTTAAAGGGAATTTATTCTCTTCAATCAGAAAAAAATCTGGCTATAGTAGTTCAAATCTGTTCATTGCATGAAATTTCTGCTCCAAATTTGGACCCATAAATTTCCAGAGAAGTATTGTGGTTTGTTATAACAGATCTTTATAGAATAGAATCATTGGGAAAGTTGCTCCCAATAAACCTAATCTAATAATCTACACAGTTCAAAATTGACTACTGACAAACCTGATACAATGACATTATGCTTGGGTTGACTTGAAGCCCGTGGCTCCAACTGGTTTGTGAATAAGCAAACTGTGGCCTCCTTTCTGTTTTTGTATGGCCCATGGACTAGAATTGGTTTTTATATATATGTAATTGTCAAAAACATATCAAAAGAAAAAAGCTATTTGGGGCCCCTGAAAATTACATGAAATCCAAATTTCGGTGTACAAAATAGAATTGATTGGATATAGCTATACTTACTTGCTTACATCTTGTCCAGGTCTGCCTTTGCGCTCCATCAGCTGGGTGGACTGTTGCACCGAAGACCATATGTGCCACAGAGCTTAAAATATTGATTGAATATTTACAGGCAAGATTTGGAGACCCTTGATTTACTCCATTTCAACATACTTCAGTTTTGAATGAGAATTTACTCACTTAAAGCCTTAGTCTTCTTTCAGTTTTTTCCTGCTGTAGAGAAAGTGGGAAAATTGTTTTCAAACTCATCACTAAAGATAGTTCAGTTTCATTATCCCCCTTTTATGTGTATTTACTTTGCAAAAGCAGTATCTTTATAAATAATATGTGAATAAATTTTAGTGATATAGTTCATCGTAAAACTTCTGTACCTAAGCAAGCCCAAGTAATGCAATACTAACTTATACTAAGCTCTGTCACCGTTTCCAGAACTTTAGAAAATGGGGTAACACACTCTTGCCAACAAGACCAGGGTGATACTTGCCTTAACTCTTTAACGGTAGCAACTTCCTTTTTCTACAACCTGTGAGGGCATTTGTATGCTTGTTTGTTTTAGTATAGGAAGGCATAATTTAAGGATTTATTCAGATTTAGAAAATTTTCATTGACTGCTACTTCATACTGCTTCCTTTGGAAATATCATTACTCTTCTAAAGTATATATTTAAGGTAAATTGCTTGATACTTTTAAAGGTAGTGATCATTAAATAAGTAGATATACATATAGTCACTTATATTACTAAAGGCTGACATTATGCCATGGACAATTTAGTTTGAAATTTTCAAATTTAAAAATAGATCAGATTCTGGTCTTTAAATTATTTGCCTTCTGCTCTAGGATGGACAGATTGCTATTAAGATTCTAAAAAGAATATTTGAAAAAACAATAACTACATCCATAGGAACCTGTCTTCAGAGTTTTTTCTTTTTGTTTTTGTTTTTTTTTTTCTCTAAGGGTTGCCTTTCATAAAATTTCCTTCAGTTAAGAGGACTTCCTCTTTTTCATTACTTGTTGATGCAAATGCATTTCACTTAGATTAACAGAGCGACTTTAAGGATTATATACAGCCCTTGATCCCTTCCAGAATCAGTACACCTGCAATTTAAAAACCAAAAAATAAAAGAGCAGTTCCTTTTTCACTAAATCAAACAATACACTATAAATACTGTAACAAAGTTTGAGGTATTTGAGATCAGCTAAATCATTTCTGAAGACAAAAAAATAAAGTAAGTGTGTTTAATCCCATTCTCAGACTGCTTTTGGAAGGGCATGTAGATAAGTTACCCCCAAGGTAACTTAGCCCAGTAGTGTTCCTAAAGGAGGAGGGGGCACAACTGGAAAGAGATTGTATAACTCCTTTGCTGACTGGGTAAGGAACCAGTTAAAGAGAAATTACCATAATTTAGATTTCACATTCTTACTAAATATATTTTAATACAGCTTATGCAGTACATACGAATATCATTTGTAGTTCTCTCCACAGTAGTTTCTATATTAGGAACTAATTGGACTTACTACATTTTCACCAGACTAGGGAATTCATAGTTGTCAGTTGCTTAAGCAGGGACAAATCTTGGTTCTAACTTAGAATTAATTATAAACACCATGGCAGAAATGACTGCTGGTATTTGAAATTGGTGGGAAAAGGGGAAAGAAGCAAGAAAAGGCAGCTGGAAAATGAGACAATTCATTTTAGCTTTGCTAAAGTATATGAAACTTTTTATTGGATGTATAAATACAAGTGAAGTCAGAGCATTAGATTCTACCCTCTTTAAAGGCTAGTCAAGGCTGCTTTCCACAAACCGGTAAGAAAGAGGTAAGAGGGTGCCTGCAACCAACTCGCACTTTACTTTCTTCTTTGAAAGATAATCTTAAATCCAATCAACTTGCCAAAATTTGATCTACTAATAAGAACCTTTAATGAGTCTAACTGAGAAACCACAGTCTCCATTACCCCACTACGCTTCTTCAGCCCTACAAAGTGGAACGAGAGGGAGGGAGAAAAAAACCTTTCTGCTTTGCCCCACCTGGTCCTTCCTGGGAAAGGAAGCTGTTGGTATAAGACTCTTATTAGCTCTACTTCCGGCTTGGCGTCTATCATGACTTTTTTTTTAAGTGTGGTCGTCTGGGCACAACTCTCCCAAAAGGAGTCTCCACAAATCAACAGCGGTAATAACCAAGCACTCTGTGTGGTATTGGCAAATCCAGAAAATAATTCTCCGTGCAACTGGAATGGTTCGATAACACACTCAGGGGCCTCCGCCCTAGTGCCTGCCCTTTCAGTACTTCACGTTCAGTTAGAATTTGGGGTCTAGGATTGCCAGATAAAATAGACATCAGCTAAATCTTAATTTTAAAACTCAGTGTTTTTTTTGTTTTGTTTTGTTTTTTAGTATAAGTATGTCCCATATACCTCATGCGACAGACTCATTCTGAAAAGTTAATCTTTTTAACCTGAATTTAATCTGGCTTAATCTTTAAGTCTGAATTTCAAATAAACAAGGTGTTTTTTTTTTTAAGTATAATTATGTCCCATATATTTAATGGGACATACTCATACTAAAAACTTCTAATCTTTTCTCATGTTTAACTGGGCATTGCATTATTTTGGTTGTTAGTTGAGTTTTCTTGTCATTTTCTCCCTTTGTTTTTGCTAAGTTTTGTAAACCTACTCTTTTTTATTATCTCATAATAAATTGTAAAATATCTTATCTGAGACTAAATCTCTGAAATAATAAATTAAAAAGTCTGAGCTGCCTTCACCTATTAAAGAAAGCCATAACTTGAAGTTGGCACAATTTGCTTAATTAAGATAGTAAATAAAAAATAAAACCAGATCTAGGAAATTAGCAAATTTTGAAAATTTCCTAAGATGTTTTCAGGTATGTTCTAGCCTTTCAAGACTTTTTAATATAATAGATATGTCAACCTAAGAAATGTCCAAACCTGTAAGAATTTTTATGAGTTTATTTGAGCCAAGCTGACGACAATTGCCGGGAAGTAAAATCTCAAAAGATTGAGAAAATGCTCAGGAAAATGGAAGTTTTACCACTTCTTTTATACATCAAAATCATAAGGAGGTGTAAATGAAATGCATTAATGATAGATTAGGGAGGTAGAAAAAAGCTAACTGGGAAAATCTCTGGGATTGGATTAAAAGTATAAAGAATAGACATAAAATTCTTTTACATAGACAGGTATAAATAGGATAATCAACAGTTAATAATTAACATGAAAATAAATAACAATGAGGGGATTTGTGGTCTCTTGCTCTGGTGTGGTGGTTGTGCGTTGAGGGGTCTAGAATAAAGAAATTGCGTTGATATTCCAAAGGTATATTATCAGGTATGTTAGATGCAGAAAGACCGCAGACAGGCTCAGTTAAGGTGAAGACTGAGCTTTTGTTAGGGGAAAATACCGCCCCAGGACATGACTACCCATCTTGAACTGTTTTTAGTTAGGAAGTTTTCATTTCATACCACCCTATGTGGTTACTTCGGGTCTCTGAATTGGTAAGGCCCACCATGCAGGCCTCCCCTGAGCTTGTCAGGTTTAGCATGTGGCCGATTTTTCTTCCACAGATAACTCAGTAGGTAAACAGCTTATGTGAAGCAACTTGAGATACTCATCAACTAGGTGGATGTTGCTAATCCACCTAGTTGATGGGCAATGCCACTGAGGTTCCATCCCACATGACTCCAATGATGCCTGGTTAGTCCATTGTGGTCCCAGGACCTGCAGAATTAGCACCACCTTTGAGTGACATAAAATCAGAATTCCATGCTGCACCCCAGAACTTCTCAATCACAATCTTCACTTGAACAAGATGCAAAGGTGATTCATATGTACATTAAAGTTTGAGAAGCCCTGAACTAAAAGATTTGGTTTCTCACACAGAAAATGGTCTTTTTGTTTAATACCATGTTCAAATAATCTTTAATAAACTCTCCTTTAACACCTACGAAGGAATAGTTTCTTTTGATCAGATATCTTCAAGGTATAAAATTATTGTTTCTTATTCCTAAGAAAATCCTAAATGACCATTTCTAATGTAACAAAATTTTAAAAATGTAAATTTGAAAATGACTCTCATAAAAACTAACTTGACAGCCTATTATAAATAAGAATCTGCACTGCCCTTGATTAATAGCCTACAAATTAGGTGGCAACATACTTCTTGGCCCTGAAATCAACAAGTCTCTTTCATACTTCTTTATTTCATGTTGTAACTTACACAAGAGTATTCATATGCCAATACCACACATTCATATATTTGAGTCCCTAGGTTCCTCTAGAACTGAACAAAGGGCATGCATTTGAGCCAATGGAAAATTCCAGTATACTCTTGTGAAATTCTAAGTTTTATAAAGTCATTTTAAAAAGTTCCATAGATTTAAATTCCTTTTGAGTTTAAAAAGCAAAAACAAAACTTCTTTATGCCAGCCTGTCTTGTTTTTGTTGTTGTTGTTGTTGTTTGTTTGTTTTTTAAGAAGTTAGAGTGTTGTATCATAGAAGGAATTCTGGAATTGGAGTGAGAACGTCTGAAGGCCTGATATTTAAAACTAGTTCTGCTGCCGACTGGTTGGGTGACTTAAACATCCTCCACCAACATCCCTCCAACCGAGTTTCCTCATCTGTCAGATGGAGACAATGGATTCTGGCACTGTCTCACCAGATTCCTGTAAGAATCAAAGTTGGTAATGTGTGTGGGGGTCTTCATGATGACTATTATGTACAGTGATGATTTGCCTAGTGATCAGCTTTAGATAGGGCTGGCAGTTGACTAAATATTATAGGATGTGGTTTCCTGCAGCCTGCCTAATTTAGAAGAAAAGTTCCAGCTATGGAACCACAGAGAAGATGTCTTATCAACATCTAGCTGGTGCTGTATGTCCAAGGCTACCACAACATTCCCTTCTGTTCCTAAGAAATGTAATGTTCTCCTGTCTGGGAACAGAGACTTGCTCCAGGACACCAACCAATGAATTCCTCATCAGGATGCCACTCACTGCTCTTTGAAGTCAAAAGATGCAAGGGTTTGTTTGTTTGTTTGTTTGTCTGTCTGCCATAATTCTACACAATTCCTCCTGCACTTTTCCCAAGGAAAAATCACTAATGGATTACATGCTTCTAAATTTTCAACTCTATAAAGTTACTCCAATGATGCCTTGGATATAAAATATTACTCCTTCAGTTATTCCATTGACAACATGTTTTCATGTAGCCATCATAACCACATCATTACATAATTGTTATAATACATTATTAGGTAGTGTTGTATCTTATGCAATCAAATAATCCCAAATTGGAAGAAGCTGCCTGGCCATTTTGGTAAAAGACAGCTCAGAGCAGAGAATTCCCCCCACCAGAACATGGAGGAGAAACTTATCGATGTTTTTGTTGTTGTTTTAATAGATACAACATGAATTCATTAGTGAGAGTCTGAATAAGATGAGGTTGGGGCCTGAGAGGACACATTGCTAATCTTACCACCTTCACACAATGATTGCAAAAACTATTTTCATTTTTGTGTGAAGCTCTTACTGTCTGTATTCACATTTAATAATTTTCCCATAAAAATTTTTCTTAGTATGTTGAATTCTGTTTCCCATACCCAACATAATGTTTCTATTGGGTTGGCCAAAAAGTTCGTTTAGTTTTTTCCATGCAGTGGCTCTAGTAGTACTTCGTTGTCTTCAACTTCATTCGAAACAATTTTGTTAGATTGTATTGTGACAGCTGTCATATCAGCATACATTTTTTAAAAAGCTTATCAAAATTGGTGAGTTTTTGTGCAGCCATTTTAATATTGAGATTGGAAGAAAATAAGCAACATTTCTGGTGTACTGTATTCCCTGACTTATCACGGGTATTACGTTCTAGAACCCACCCCTACCCCCCACGATAGGTGAAAATCCGCGAAGTAGGAACCTTACATTTATTTTAGTATTTATATATATTTTAAGGCTTTATAAACCCTTCCCGCACACTTATAAACCGTTCCCAGTCCCTTATTAACCTTTCCCACTCCCTTATTAACCTTTTCCACACTTTTATAAACACTACTTGTGTTCTTAAACATATTCTACACTCTTGAACGTACGTAACTTTAACAACATACGTCTACAGTACCGCAAAATCCCGTGATATAGCGAAAAATCCGCGATAAATAATTAAATATATTTTTAAAAATCCCACGATACAGTGAGGCCACGATAAGTGAACCGTGATATAGAGAGGGACTACTGAAAAATGTGGGCTTTGGCTGGTGTGGCTCAGTGGATTGAGCACTGGCCTGCAAATCAAAGGGTTGCCGGTTTGATTCCCAGTTAGGGCACATACCTGAGTTGCAGGCCAAGTCCCTAGTTGGGGGTCGCACAAGAGGCAATCACATATTGATTTTTCCCTCTCTTTCTCCCTCCCTTCCCCTCTCTTGAAAAATAAATAAATAAAATCTTTAAAAAACAAAAATGAAAAATATGTCTTTTATTTTATGCAAAAAACTAAACGGACCCAATACCTTCAGTGTCTTTGCACATTCTTCTGCCTGGGATGTCTTTGCCTGGTAAATTTAAGCTCAGCCTTTGTCTTATCTCAGGTGTTAATTCCTGTAGGTCCTTGCTGCTCAAACTGTCTCAAACTGTCTCCATGGACCAGTAGCATCAGCCTCCCAGGGAGCATCTTACAAAAGCCCCAGCTCCACCCCAGACATTCTCAATCAGAATCTGTACTTTCATTAGGTCCACAGGTGTCCATTGTTATGGGTTAACATTTGAGAAGCATTGTTCTGGAAATCCTTCATTGACTCCCTAATCATTGCCTCCCCACACCTCCCTCTGGCCCACCCATTCAGAATCCCTTAGGAGGCTGATGATGTTTTGCCTTTAATTCCCCACACGTGGGCCCCCCCAGCACATAAATTGGTTGGAGATGGGGATGGACTTTGTCATTTCCACATCCCTCGGCCCTAGCACTGTGCTTGACCTGTTAAGAGTTTGCTTTTCAGAATTGTTTCATTATTTTCCGACCCCACTGCTTTGTAGGTGAAGACATACAGATGACAGTTTACTTACGCGCCGGGAAGTGGGGTTCTAAGGTAGGGAGGGCTCTCTTCGTCATTGGTCTACAGTTTTCTTTTGTTGCAGATTTCAGTACCTCAAACACGGGGCGGGGGCGCTGCTTTTTCTCTGCAAATAATTTCTGAAAGTCCACTGCGGGAACTTTGTCCCTTTTGCTTGAAATGTTAATATCTGTTAAACACCAATATCCCCAGGAGGAATTGCATGTTTCACTTGATGTAAAAGTTGAGCAGCAGGCAGGTTTTGGTAAACATTTGGGGGACGCGTAGAGGTAATGGTGAGATGCTGCAAAACAACTTTGGACAGATGTTACCATATTTTTTATATTGAATCATGCCATAGGCCACTTATCCATCCAAAAAAAAAAAAAAAATCTCATTTCTTACCTATAAAATATCAGGATGGGACTCCCCCACCCCCACCCCAACCTGCCTTTCATCCAGCCCTGTGTTCAAAACAAACCACTGACACCCAGGGATTCCCCACCCCACCCCCAGATATTTGTTTTGAAATTGTAGACAAAGTGCACTGATGTTTACTCCTATACTGATGTTTCTAAACACGTTAAAACTAAACAACAGCTGGACTCTGAGGAGCTTCCAGTGTGTTCAGGAACCACTTGGTCTTTTCTTTGTGGAAGGAATATGTAGTGAACTCGGGAATGGAGAAGCGGATGGACAAGAGGAGAAGGGAGGCTCAGCCAGAGGCTGATGTTTTGAAGCAGCAGGAGATGGATGAGGGCTTTGAAATCAAAATGTACCCAGAAACAAGACCCTTGTGTCCTGCAGGGCAGTTGTTTGTCTTATGCAAAGGGAGCTAGAGGCTCCTGGTACTGCTTACCAGCAGCAGCTCTCACAATTAGCCACACAGACCGCAAGGAGTACAATTATCGTCAAGAATGTGTGGCTTTCCTCCCTTTCCTGTCTTGCTCCTCACCAAAGACACCAGCTCCAGTGGAATTATGACTCTGAGTTAGTCAGGTTTATCTCTTGTGGAAGCGTGTCTTAGGTTGTCTTTCTGTCCTAAACTGCTTATCCGAGCGTCTGTGGTGATGCTATTCAGGGTAATTTGCCCAGACCTGGGACCTTGGGCGCGGTTTTGTATGTCAGTTGACACCTTCAGAGTGTACCTGGTTGAGCAATCTGACACAGGGGAGCGTGCGGGATGGGTAGAACAATTGCTGTGCTCTAGAATCAAGCCTGAATCCATTGAGTCATATTTTCCCCTGGGGCTTGTGGCCCATCCCAGGGGAGATTTTTAACAACATACTCTCTTGTGAGGCTTAATGGTGTTTTAAGGGTTGCTCTTGGAATCTGAAAACCATGTGCATTTTTGGGTTTTTTTTTTTTCCCCACATTTGAGAGGTTTGCTTCAAATGTTAAATACTAACCTTGGGCTTTTTTACTACTCTGCTAATTTTGTGTGACTTTTGTGGAGAGACTTACAGCTTTCGATTTCTCTGAGAAAAACTATGCAAATATTTGTTACTAATGATCATGAGTAGGAGCTCTAGAGATTAAAAAATTAAAGAGCAAGTTAAAATTATTCCAGGTATAAAGAGTTAGAGAAACAATAGTCAAAGAAAAAGCAACATCTACCAAAATATTCAAAAGTAAAATAAGCATTAGTTAAGACAAAGTCTGTCTCTAACTACCCCCCTTATTTTAACAATGATTTTCTCTTAAAATCTCTACAAGTTGGGCACAACATCACTCTTCTTGTTCTTATTTTATCAGTTTAAACTGAGTATCCAGGGACCTGGCTCTCATCCCAGCTTGGCTTAAAGTGCACTCCAACACACCTCATTCACCTGTGGCCTCTAGCCTCATTAATAAAGAGCATATCTTATCTTCACCTATCCTTTCCCCACAGGTTATCTGAGTACTCTGAAAGGTGATTGTTAATCCATCTTTCTTAGAATAAAATATAATAGAAAATGTCATGGGAACTATATTTTTCTTTGGAGAATCCATAAATTTTTCAAAACAGGAGGAAAATATAGTTTTGATAGTCCATTAGAATTACTTAGCTAAATTGGAATAGGAAGAGTAGTGATAAAATTCCACTTCCCATGTGGAGAATGCTGTTGTAACTCCTCATAATATGAAAGTAGTGTGATTTCTAGCAGAACAGACACGTTTTTAAAAAGCATTTACTCAGAAAGCCTCCTGAGCTTACTTTTCCCTGGGGAGGTTGTGAGTGGCAGGTCATCTCTCAGTCAATGGGCCTGGGCTGAGATATAACGAGGCACCTTGTCCTGTTGGATAAGGGAAGACATGGAGAAGGCAGAACTACTAACCCCATCAAGCGTGAGTTGTGTTGCGCTGCCCCTGACACAGGCAGAGACAAGAAGGCCTGCATCCCGTGGTTTCATGTAGCTACACTGTTACTGACAAACCAACGTGGATGGCACCAGAGCGTGCAAGGACAAGAAGAAAAGATAGGTTTAAAACACAGGAATTGCACAATGGATACTCATCTTTTGAGGGAGGTCAAAGGAACCCTCTGGTCACTGTCAGTCTTACTTAGATCTTACATGTTACCCTGTCCACATTTTAAATGTTTCTGTCACTTCTTTGGATGGTCAAAGGAGTAACAAACTATAAAGACAGGACAAATGTAAAGCATGGTTTGCGCAATGACCCAAACACTAAATCTGAGCCCTGGACTCTGAAAGGGAATCTGACACCGCTCGCTCTGTGCTGCTTTCCTGACGCATGGACATTCTGCTACAGTTTCACTGTCCATCACCCTTGAAGGAAGAGAGCCATTCCTCTATTCCAATTGCTTTATAGTCAAGGATATCTGATTAAAAAGAGGTGAAAATAATTATCAAACACTTCTCAGAATTGTAACGCACGGGGTATTTCTCATGTATGTAATTTGTCTCATATTTTTCCTTAGAATTTTACTTTTGTATATTTAGCGCTATGAATATTCTATTCTAGAACAGAAAGGGCAATCTATATGTACTATGGGAAGTAACAGATGGATAAAGGAGGATTCCAAGAAGGGGGGTGGTTAGGCTCAGCTTGAATGAAAGTACTGGATTTCCATTTAATTAAAGCTATCACATTAAATAGTTTCTGAAGATTATTTTATTTTTATAGAAGCCCAAATCACAGAACCATAACTTTATAACATCATTACTATTCTTAACATACACCACCAAAACCCCATTATCTGCCAGCTAAACTTTTTCAAAAGCCCTTCAATGCACAATATGGGTCATTTGGTAGTTTGCCTTTCTTAAGGAAAGAAGTGTTTTATATCATGCACAATACCCAAGATTCAGTGTTATTTGACCCCTTTACTTGCCAGATACTCTTTTGGTTTTGGTTTCCCTGGTGTGTGCTCAGCTCCATGCTTCCTGCCAGTCATGGCTCTAGTCCCCTCCTTTCCTCTGGAGGAGTTGAACTGGGCATCCTCCGGCCCCCACCCACTCTGCTGCCCCTGGGAAGGCCCTGAGCCCAACCCCCACCCTGATACCACTAATTGAGGAGGTGCTGGGGGAGGCGGGGCTCTCTGAAAGGCTCTTATCCAGTAAGATCACCCTAAGGATTAATAGCCTGTGACCTGTTAATGCTTACAAGCTGCTTTATTCCTAGAAAGCAGTGGGCCTCCCACACTAAAGAATGTGATACACAACTGGAGTGATTCCATATCTCTAAGTGGGGGGAGTTTGGAATTTAGGATACAGTTCATTCTGAAAATCCAAAGATGATAGCTAGTCAATTCGTGAGAGGAAAAACTGAGTTCAGGTCCCAACAGTGTTCTCTTGGAAAAGCTGGGAGCAGCTGGGAGGCAGCAATTCCCGTGTGTGGAGGATGCTTTCACCTTGTGTTGATCAGAAGCTAATTGGCTGGGTACATAGTGTTAAATAAAGAGAGAGCTCTCAACTTTTTCAGTGGCATGGCATGACTGCAATATTTTTACACCCCCTCTCCCCTTTTTTCATTCTGATATATCACTTATGTGCCTGTGGCTTTATGGTCGTGCAAAAGGCAGTATTGGGGGCAGGGCTAGAATTACTAGTTTAAAGAAAGAAGATTTGCGATTTCTAGAGGATGAGGGAAAATGAACTTTTGTAGAAATGAAGAATGTGCTTTGTTAAAGAAGAGTTCGACCACATGATGACTCTTATCCTAACAAAGCTATTTGGTCTTTTCAATGAAAAAGCCAACATGCCCTGAGAAAGCATCTGGCTTAAGGCTTCTTTTCTCTGAGGAGCTGGCTAGTTAGTGCTCAAAATGAGAAAAGTAAAAGTCAATGTGGTCTCTCCTAGCATGAAGGGAGCCTCTGCAAGGTCCTCTGTATGTGAGGTGATCAAGGTTATTCCCTCACTTAATGTGTGGCCCAGATTGGACTACTGAACACCTGCCTTGGTACCCACGAAAACCACCAAGGATGAAATTCTATTCCTGTGCAAATAATAAGACGTGGGAGTTTTGGAAATTTTTGGATAGCATAAATAGGAAGGTATGAGACATCATTTCTAAAATCCAAAGTTATCATATTGTTATTTAGAAGTCATTTCTGGTTTTGAGTGTGGATATTTGTATCAATATTTTGCATTTTAATGAAGAGTTGGGAAGGTAAGTGTAGGAGAAGGAATAACAGAAAATTTCCAGTAGGCGAACTTGGCCATCAGATTGTTGGAGTCGTTTCTCAATGCTAAAATCATAGGTGAGACTTTTCTTTTCTTTGGATCTGTGCAAGGTGGAGCAAATTTCTGACCCTATCTTGCCCACTGCCTTGGGGCTTTTGTTCTTTTTTGAAAAATAAAATGAAAGAAGGGAGTTAATCTTGTTCAATTCTAATTGCTGTCCAATCTCCTGACTTTTTTAAATTAAATTTTTCATTTTGAGACAATTGTACATTAACATGAGTCATAAGAAACAATACAGAGATATTTCATGTACCCTTGATTCAGTTACCCCTCCATGGTAACATCTTGAAAATCTATACTACCACATCAACCAGGATATTGACATCCCTACATGTTCAAGATTCAGAACATTTTCATCAGCACAAGAATCCCTCCTGTTGCCCTTTTACGGCCATACATGCCCTCCAGCCTTGACTCCCTCCTTACCCCCTGGCAACCACTAACCTAGGTTCCACTTCTATAGTTTTCTCATTTCAAGAATGTGAGATAAATGGAATCACACAGTTTATAACCTATGGGGTCAGCTTTTTACACTCAGCATAATTCTCTGGAAATTCACCCAGGTTTTTGTAAATATCAATAATTGTTTTGTTCTGTTTTTATTGCTGAGTAATAGTCCATGGTATGGATGGATGTACCACAGTTTGTTTAATTGTTAACCTGTCAACGGATATCTGGGTTGTCTCCAGTTTTTGATCACTATGAATAAATCTGCTATAAACATACATTTTAACTTCTCTGGAAAAATTCCTAGGGTACTAGATTAGTGGGCCGTAAGGTAGTTGCATGTTTAGTTTTTTTGTTGTTGTTTTGTTTCATTTTAGTCAGTGTTTCCCAGAGTAGCTGAACCATTATACATTCTCACAAGCAGTATATAAATGATCTCGTTCCTTTCATCCTCATCAGTACGTCATGTTGTCATTGTTTATTTTAGCCATTTTGTTAAGTTTTAGTCATAGCTTATTATGGTTTTTATTTTCTCTTACCTATTGGCTAATGATGTTAAATATCATTTGTGTGCTTATTTGCTATCTGTATGTTCTCCTCAGTTAAATGTCTCTTCGTGTATTTTGCCCATTTTCCAATTGTTTGGTTATTTTTACTGTTGAGTTTTGAGAGTTCTTAATTCTACATACTAGACCTTTGTCAAATAGGTAGTTTGCAACTATTTTCTCCTAATTTATACCTTATATTTACATCTACTTCACATGGACAAAGCTGATGAAATCCAATTTATCAATTTTCCCTTTTATGGATTGTGTTTTGGGGGTCAAGCCTAAGAACTCTTTGCCAGGTCCTAGATTCCAAAGGTTTTTCTCCTATTATTTTTTCTAAACATTTCATAGTCACTATATTTTACATTTATATAATAATTCATTTTGAGTCAGTCTTCATATAAAGTGTGAAACTCTTGGACAATAACTGCTCTACATCTGCCAAACACAACATAAAAACTGCCGCCTCCCCTGCCACACCCACTAGAGGGTACCCTAGACTTCCACCCTCGCAAGACTTTGTCTTATTGAGCAGCTACTATATCCTCAAGCCATAGCTCTCCAGGTATTGATGGCAAGGGCCTGGCTTTTCAGGAAGCATGGTGTGGATGAGAGAGAGCTCATGCTAGTCTGTCAGACTCTATCAGGATCTGGCTGCATGATATTGGGCAAACTGCTCCACTACTCTGAGCCTCCGTTTTTTCCTTTATAATAAGATGGCTTTGAGGATTAAATTAGATAAAATATGTAAAATGACTTCTGCAGGGGTGTCCAATAAATAATCTCATTCTTCTCGAAACAGATCCATTGCAGCTGCTCAAAAATTAGCAAGGAGTTGTTGTTAGATAACAGAAAAAGGCCAATTGTGCACCGCCAGCCCTGAATTTTCTAAGGTCTAATTATCTGGTTTATAGATAAACTAGGAACCGTATGTTTTTGCTTCCCAGCTTGGTGGCCAATGCTTCAACTAGTACCCTGCAGCTATGCTACTAGGGAAAGAGCACAAATGAAATATTTATTCTTTTCTTTCCTTTTTAATTCTCACCTGAGGACATTTTTTTTTTCCATTGCTTTTAGAGGGGAAGGGAGGGAGAGAGAGGGAGAAAAGGAGAAAGGAAGAAAGAAAGGGAGGGAGGGAGGAAGGAAAGGAGGGAGAGAAGAAGGAAGGGAGGGAGGGAGGGAGGGAAGGATGGAAGGAAGAAAGGCATCAGTGTGAGAGAGAAACATCGATTGGTTGCCTTCTCCTACATGCCAAAACCAGGGATTGAATCCACAACCTGGGTGTGTGCCCTGACCAAGAATCAAATCCGTGACCTTCAATAGACAGGTTGACATTCCAACCAACTGAGCCACACAAGCCAGAGCAACTTTATTCTGGTTCAGTTAATATTTCTAGAAGATGGGAAGACTTAGGAAAAGAAATTGACATGGATGGGGGACAGATTTTCTTTAAACCTGATTTTTTTTTAGTCTTATCGACTTCCATTAAATTATGGAAAAAATGTGAAATATCCATATAATTAAATTCTGCTATAAAACACATAAAGAAATAATGCCTGTTCTATCTGAAGAAAAAAATTGTCAGGTTACCAGGGTGCAGTTCTTGAAACCATTCACATTAAATTTTCTGATTTTTAAAGAGGCCAAATTTCACAAATTACTTTTGAGCTCCCTTGTTGAATAGTGTAACATTGAAAATTTAGCTATCACCTTTGCTTTTACTCTCTCAGCACTTGCCATTTTATTTGCATTGTTTTCTTTTACCATTTCCTCTTTTCCCCTATCAAAAAAAGTATAAAATGCCTCCTTCCTCACTTTCTTAAAATCTGTCTCCCAGTGACATTGCCAGAACAATGTCTGGGATTAATCACATTATGTTGGATCAGCCACAAATATTTTTTTTATGCAATTGATTTGAAACTAAGCACCAAAGGCATTTTTTAAATGGCCATATACAGAAAGCACGGAAGAGCAATGTGCATGGGGAGGTGGGCAAGGTCATTTCTAACTTGTTTCTTGGGGTTGTGGGAAGACCCTTACGGAGCATGCATGTATGCATCTTACATCCTTTTTAGCAGCATCTGCTTGAGTCTCCTCAGTTTTCATCCTCCTCATCCCGAACACTGGACCCTCAAAACCTGCAGCATGCACAAATTTCTCAGCCTCTAGAATCGGGTCTGCGCTTCATCAGTTTATTGTCTTATCCTTTAACCACAGCATGTTGTAAAGAGAAATAGTTAATTCCCATAAAGAAAGTAAGTTATTACTTGTGGGTGTACATATTTTGAAGTTGGATCCTGATATTATTTCTAATGCTTATCCTGTTAAAATTAAACACAAATCTTTTGACTGAAAGACTAAGCCTGTATTGATACTACATAGAAAACCTGCAAATTAATCTAAGTTTGGGGAAGTCAGTATTTTAATTGGAGTTGGGATCTGATACTCCACAAGAGGCACTGCTTTCTGGGCTATCTGCTAACACATGATTCTCATCACATCAGACAGTTGGGGGTGGGGGGGTTGACAAGGTAAAAAAAAAAATCTCTTCACAGGGCTGATGTTATACTAAATATTCAGAAACTACAATAAATCAACCTAAGAATAGATTTCATATTATAGATTGACAAGTCTGTTGTTTGGCTGACTTAATCTCTCCCATGATAAAATCAGCTGAATTTGGATATTTTGTATGCACGTTTAATTTCCTTTTGTATTGTTGGCCACACCCAATGAACTAATTTGCTCCTATGTTTTCACTGTATTAAATGCTTGCTCTTAATTTTTTTTTTCATTTTTACTATCTCAGCCTCCCATTTCTCTGAGGAGCAGTTCGTCGCGACAGCCAGGGAGAGAGCCTGGATGCTCAAGGTAAGGTTCAGATATAAATGATGTTGTATGACTTACAGATTAAATTGTTTACAGATTAAATTGGAGTACTATTAATGCCTTTGTGCCAAATTTATTCTCAAAATTGCATTATACAGCTAAAGCAAATATTTGAGTAAACACGCTTTGTTAAAACATTATTTTCCAAACTATATTCCATTTCCCATGTGTACTAAAGGCTAATTAACTGCTGTCAGCAGTTCCTCCAGAAATGGTCAAGCCAATTAAAGTTTAATTTTAGAGGTCTAATTAATGATAAGTGGAGGAAAATATCAAGATAGTCAAATGACCTCATGACATTTTTTATTGTAAGTGATCATTCGATCTTGTTAAAAATCAAGGCAACTGCTCTGTTGCCTTTAGAGTACAGAGAGATGGGTATCTTGAAGAGGTGGTGAAGACCTGGGATGCCTCATTTTTTCAACTTGGCATTTGTGTTTGAGACAATCATTTGACCTTCAGTGATTTCCTGCTGGTACTCTGAGTCTGTCTAATAATGTGTTCAAGGTTCAGTTCAGGAGCTCCCTAGAACAAAGGAACAATTAACTAAAATTCCACCAGAGGGCAATATTTAGAAAGCCATCCAGAGAGGTTTCAAAGCTATGAGCTATTGTTCAGAGAATTGTCTCACCAAGTAGAACGCCCCAGATTTCATCAAAGGTGCTTCAAACATCTTTTGTTTTACTTCTTTTTTTCCCCTGCAGCATGAAAATTTTTTACTAGGGGAAGAAAAGGAGTGTGGGGTGTGCTCATTGTTTCCTTTTGGTTTTCATTCTGGAATGATAAAGTTAGAACTTCACTCTCAAATAATTCTTTAAACTGTATTGGTGAATATTAAAAGCTCAAATCAATGGATAAGATACCATATTTGTCTTGAGGTTTCCTTGTGATAAATGGTATGATTGATGATCAGTCTTAAATAAATTATTTTAGAAAAGAAACCTAAAATTCTTCTCCTGAAGTGAAGTATGCAACTACAAAATTATTTGTATTAGATTGAAATAATTTATTTAAGTAAGATGAGTAAACTCTTCCCCTTCTGCTCTAATTAAAGTGGAAACACTGCCCCATGAGTGGTGTCCAAACAGCAGGACTTTTCCAGGACTGGAGCTGGCCTTCGGGCAGGACTGGGACAGAGGGCAGTGGAAAGGCATCTGAGGGCAATTGAAATAGAAAGAACCTAGAAGAGGAGTCACCTAAGCTTGCTTTGTACACATGAAAGCAGTTCCTGAACAGATGTTGAGTGCCCTTTGAAACCTGCTCTGTGCTACTCGCCCTTCTAGTGGGAGCAAATATGTCCAGTGTCTGGGACAGTCCTGGTTTACTTCTGTGGTCCTTGCTGTGTGGTCTATTTAGCACCTCCTTTTACCCTCCAACTACCTTGGTTTGAGTGATAAATTATATGATGGCCCTATTTCCTGGGTTGGCATGTTTGAAGTAAAAAAATAATAGAAGAAGGTGGCCCGATACTTAAATTGGGTGTCTGCTTATCAATGTTCTTACATACCCAAGGCTACGGGACAAATGTCTCTTTCTGCAAAAAGCCACAGTAAATATTTTCTGCTTTGTGAGCTCTGCAGTCTCTGTCACAACCATTCAACTCCTTGTAGTGTGAAAACAGCCATATACAATACACGGGTGAATGTGCTTGGCTGTCATAGTTTACAGACCCGTATGGGGTAATAGATGATAAAGGGATAAGAAACAGTAGAGAACAGAGAAGGCAGCCATTCTTAATTCCTCTCCTCTTCGTATACCTGCTGGGTTGCAGCCTCTTTATTTAACCTTCTCAGGGACTAGTATTTATAGTTTCTTTGAGGGCATAATACCATCATCCGTTGTGTGGTTTCATGAGATTCCTTTCCTGGGTCTAGCTGCTCGCTTTTCATTCAAATCTATTTCTGCACCATGTACAACATGCCTCTGCTTTATGCCTCAGGACACAGAATAGTATCCCTATTAGGATATCACCTGAATCCTAGGATAGTGTACTGGAGTGAAAACTATGTGGTAGATGATTTAATTTCATGCGTTGGTCCTCACTCAATAACTGTCTATAGAAAATATAGCCATGTTAAAGAAAGGCTGAACGTGGACAGCAGGGCAGGGATTGGCTGTGGGAGAAGGGGTAGGCAGGTTGGGGGAGGGGGCAATGGGGGGAAAAAGTGGACAACTATAATAGAAAAACAATAAATAAAACAAAAAAAATTTTTTTAAAAAGGTTAATGTTGACTATACCAAAATTTTTATACAAAAACAATACATTTAAAGAAAACTGGAAAAAAAATAACATAACCCATAACACCAACCAAAATAACTTCTTATTTTTGCATTTTTGCTTTTTCCATGAGCATTCTATTTTTCTATAGTGGATGTCATAGTGCATGTGGATTTATATTTTACTTAGCAGTATTCACAAGCCTCTTTCATGTGCCCTCGGAACTATCGCTAGAATAATAGAATATCATTATAGCCGCAATACTTTCCAATTTTTTACCTAAAAATGCTATATTTTCTCTAGATATTGTTCATTTGGTTAGATTGGTTTGGTTCAGTTTACCTTGGGGTTTTTGTTTTGTTTTGTCCATCTATTTCCTTAAGATTATTATTAAAGGATATAATAATTTTAATCTAGTTTACCATATCTTTTTCCCAAAGGGTTGAAGTACTTTCCAAACATCTGCAGTTTGAGGGTACTGGTCTCACCATAACTTTATCAGAAACAACATTTATATCCATATTTATTGAATGTCTATATGTAAAGAACTGTGCTGATTGCATATATATATATATATATATATATATATATATATATATATATATAGTGCTCATTCCACAAACATTTATTGAAAGCCTGTTATAAACTAGATACTACAGAGTTACAATGGTGGGATTTCAATGGTGAGTGAGGGATAACTTCTGTCTCAGAGAATTTGACCTCACTGGGAGTGAAGATTGATACAGAAATATCTATAATCAGATATAGAAAATCGACACACCATTGGAGAAATACAGGTAAAATATTATGGGAGTTTGGGTGAGTGGAGGTGGTAGAGATGGCATCTGAGCCAAGCATTGAAAGTATTATTTACTGAGATAGGAAACACAGGGTGAGGGAACATTGCAAGTGGAAGGGCAAGAATCAGAAGCTCAGTATTGAACATGTGGAAGTTAGGGTGACTGATGCCCTAGAGGATGTATATAGGGATTTGGGATCTGAACCCCAAAAGACAAAAAAAGTGAACCACAAGTATACTTTTGGGAGTCGCTGGCATGTAAGCAGTAGGTAAAATTGCCCAAGGAACGTATAGAATGAGAAAAGGGAGTCCAGAGTAGAACCAATAAAAGTCACCAATATTTAAGAGGGAGATTGAGAAAGAGAGAAGACACCCATGTTATGGCAGCATTATTCATAGAAGCCAAAAAGTGGCAACAACCAAAGTGTCCATTGGCACTTTGATAAATAAACAAAATAGGCCACATATGTACAAGTAATGGAATACTATTCAGCCTTAACAAGGAAGGAAGTTCTGTTACATGCTACAACGTGGATGAACCTTGAGGGCATTACATTAAGTGAAATGTCAGTCACAAGGAGACAAACGCTGTATGATTCTATTTTTAGGAGGTACCTAGAGTGGTAAAATTCCTAGAGACAGAAAGTAGAATGGTGGTTGCCGGGGACTAGGGGGAGGGAGATATGGAAAGTTATTGTGTTTTGGAAGATGAAAACAGTTCTGGAGATGACACTAATGAAGTTGCACAACAATGTGAGTGTACTTGATACCACTGAACTGCGTGTTTCAATGGTTGAAATGGTAAAGTTTTGCTTTACGTGTACGTTCCTGGGGCAGGAGGAGTAGTTGGTAATCTTGATGAGGGTAATTTCAGTAAGATGGTCAAGGTGGAGCCCTGGAGTGAGGGAGAAATGGAGAAGTGGACAGAGTAGGTTTAGATAAGCCTTAGTATATTTGGCTATAAAGATGAGAACAGAAACAGGGACCAGTGGGGAAGAAGAGTGGATTTAAGGTGGAAGAGACCTGACTCGTTCCAATGCTGCTGGGAAGGAACAAGTAGGAGGGCTGTGTAGGGACTTGTAAAAGGCAACAGCAGGTCTTGAGAAAGCAGGAGGAAGTGGGCCTGGATACTCCTCTTCACGCAAGAAGCAGAATAAGATGGCACCTTTCAGGTAAATGTGAAGGTTGGGAACAAGAAACAAATTATTGTCTAACAGTGTCAACACCATCTGCAATCAGAGGCGAGGCTGTCAGTTGAAGGAGGTGCAGGAGAAAGGGTCAGAGGTGTAAACAAACTGGAGAAGTATTGAAATGCCTGGTGTACGAATAATGGCAGAGTGCTGCCCAGGGAAGTGGACGGATGACCTGGAAGCATAGACACTCACACAGGCTTGGAGGCCGTGAATTTATATTTGTCCTCACCCTCTAGGCAGAGTGCCTCTTTTTCAAGCAGGGCTCAGCACAAGCACTTGTACCTGAACAGATGAAAACTTTACAGGAGCTCTTTTGGGGGGAAACACAAAGATTGATCATGAGGACTTCACACTTATTTTAGGGTAGGCTGTTGCTTTCCTTTCTAAATGGTGTAGGAGCCAAATGACTGGTTTAGGAGCTGCTGACTGTTTATAATGTTTGGTCTTTGTCTAGGGTTGTAACTCATGAGGACCCCCTGTTGACAAAACAGATTATTAGAGACCGGCCTTAATTAACATTTGATTTGATTGATAATGAAACTTAGAACAATTTGAGTAATTTGGCTTCACATCCCCCATTCTCAAGCTTGTATTGCTTGTCATGGGTGCTTGGGGCACCTACTTGAGTCAACTGCTTTGTTACGTTGAGAAATAAAACTGCCAACTGCTTAGCAAGCCTTTCATTCATTGCACAGCCCTCCAGGGGATTTCTGCCTCTCACGTAGAGTAGGTCCTAGACGTACTTGGCTAGCAAAGATGTCACTGAGGTTGACATATCTTATCAACATTTTCTTTACAAGTGGTCTGCGGTATGTGGAAAGAATGCTATTGATGTCTCACAGGCTGGTGCCTGAAATGCTCATATATAGTGAGGTTCCCGAATCAAGAAATGTGTTTCTTCTATCCCCCACCCCCTCTCTGAGTTTAGCTTTCTGTTCTGAAAGTCATTTTAAAAAGAATTAATGAACAAAGATGATGGGTGCTAATCCTATGACATTTCTTATTCCCATTGATAGCCCCAGAACTTCAGAGCAGACTCCTACATGGTTTGGATTGATGAAAATGTTCTGTATCTGTGCCATCATACTTGATAGCCACTAGCCACATGTGCCCACTGAGTATTTGAAATATGGCTTATGTGGTTGAGGAACATTTTATATGCATTTGACATTTTGTTTAATTGTAATTATAATTAATTCAATGTAAGTAGCCAAATGTGGCCAGCCAACTCTAGAAGCCAGATTAGATAGGACTGAAGTTTTAAGTACATCTTACAAATAGAGCCACCCCAGGAAACGCACTCATGGTCTTTGAGGTACAGACAAGTCTGGCCTGGCCTCATCTTGCCATCAGAATTGGTTATAGCCTAAGGATCCTGGTCTCTGTGAGGGTAATTATGGGGAAGGAGCAAGGTCTGAAAACAACCTGCACCCAAGGTGGATTCATATCATTTTTTTTAATGTGTTTTATTGATTATAATATTATATTTGTCCCAATTTCCCTTCCCTCTGCTCCCCTCCACCTTGTGGTCCCCCTCCCTCCAGTTGTCCCCCCCTTGTGGTCCCCCTCCCTCCAGTTGTCCCCCCCTTTTAGACCATGTCCATTAGTTGTGCATATAGTTCTTCTCAACCTCTCTCTGTCTATTCCATTCCCTCCTACCATGCTCCTTAATTCCTATATCATCTCCCTCCCTCTCCCCGTTCCCCCTCCTTGTTGACCTCCCCCCAATATGTTCCCCGTACCTATAGTTCTTTTTCCACTCTCGTTGCCTGTTTAGTTCGCCTTTGTTTCAATTCCCTAGCTTCTGTTGTTTCTTGTGATGCAGTTTTCATTTTAGATTTCATAGTTTTGATCCTCCTTTTTCTAAACCAGTCCCTTTAACATCTCATATAACAGTGGTTTGGATCTAATGAACTCTTTCAGTTTTATTTTGTCCTGGAAACACTTTCTCTGCCCTTCTATTCTGAATGACAATTTCGCTGGATAGAGTATTCGTGGTTGTAGGTTTTGGATTTTCATTACTTTGAATATTTCTTGCCAGTCCCTTCTTGCCTGCAGGGTCTCCCTTGAGAAGTCAGCTGATAGTCTAATTGGGACCCCTTTGTACATGATTCTTTTCTTCTCTCTTGCTGCTTTTAAGATTCTCTCTTTATCTTTAATTTTTGACACTTTGATTATAATGTGTCTTGGAGTGGTTCTCCCTGGGTCCAGTTTTTTTGGAATTCTCTGTGCTTCCTGGACCTGTAAGTCTATTTCCTTCCCCAAGTTTGGGAAGTTCTCCTTTATTATATTTTCACTCAATTTTTCAAGTTCTAGTTCGTCTTCTTTGTTCTCTGGCAAGCCAATGATTCTTATGTTGGGCCTTTTATAGCTGTCCCAGAGGTTTCTGATCTCTCATCGTTGCTTCCCGTTCCTTCTCTATATTCTGGTTTGTTGAAATGAACTCTGGATTTTTTTTCCTCACAATCTGTCTCGTATGTGGTTTTGTTCCTTTTGGTATGAGTGTTTTTCGCTTCTTTCTCATCTTTTTCCAGATCTTTTGTTAATTCTGTAAGCCACCTGATAACAATGGCCCTGAACTGAGCCTCTGACAGGTTTCTTATTTGTTCATCTGTCAGATTCCTCATCTGTTGCCTGGTGAGTTGTGCCACCGGGATTTCTATAGTTGTCTGCCTCATTTTGACAGATGCGTTTTGTTTTCTTGGGCCGGCTATAGGGGGCAGTGCCTGTGTACTCGTCACGACCCAGCGACCGGGGGCAATCCGCAACCTTTCTTGCTGCGCCGTGGTGCTTTGTCGTCACAACCCAGCGACAGGCGCCTGTCCGCAACCTATTTCGCAGCCCTGTGGCGCTTTGTGTGGGGGCGGGGGTCCAAGATGGATTCACACAGTTATTCCGCTAGGAGACCGGGATCCATCCTCCCGCCCCCCTGGGCCTCACTGTTCAAGGCGATGTGGTGGCTGCTTCTCCCAGCGTTGGGGTCGCGAGCTGCCGGGGTTCGACTCCAGCCGGGATTGTCCTCCCTGCTGCTGGGATTGTTCTCCCTGCCACTGGGATTGTCCTCCCTGCCACTGGGATTGTCCTCCCTGCCGCTGGGATTGTTCTCCCTGCCGCTGTCCCTGGTGCGACCGCAAACAGCACTGCCCCCTTTCGCTCATCCTACCTGCCCAAAGGGCGCCGCTGGTTTATAACTTCATACGTTGGGCTTCCGTGTAGCTTTATTTTCTGGAATTTCTAGTTATCTTTTGTTTTGAAGTAGTTGTAATCCTCTTTAGTTGTGGAGGGAAACAGAGCGTGTCCGTCTAAGCCTCCATCTTGGCCGGAAGTCCCATATCATTTTCACATGAACTGTTTCTCCAATACCTGGACACCAGACTCCAGTGTACAAAGGGGGAAAAAATGTGTGAGAGAAGAAACTTGATTTTATGCCTACTGTGTACAAATACTCAGCTAGAAACTTCACATACATTGTCTTCATCTTTATATGTCGTATGTGACGCTTGTGCTTATTATAGATGAGGAAATTGAGTTTCAGAGAGATTACTAACTAGTTCAAGGCACATAACTAGTAAGTGGTAGAGGCAAGATTAGACCCCAAGCAGCTTTGAATCCAAAGTTCGAATCAGCAAGCAGTACTCACCTAGATATGCATGTTTGGAACTACCCACAAAACAGAAAACCTTCTGGGCAGAGTTGGAGGTAGAATGGAGGTTATGGGATGCAAATAACTGTGTGTGTGTGTGTTTAATGCTGATTATCCTAGAAGTTGTACCTGTATTCCTCCTCTCCTCTCCCTCTTGTCCTCCCTACCCTCAAACCACTTCAAATGTGTTGATTATAGGCTACCCTTTCATGGAAATACAAGTATGAGTGTCATAGAAGATGTACAACTGCTCTTTGGGATTAAAACTACTCAGAAAACAAAAACATATTTCAGCATCTTAGGTACAAAAGTTTCAAGCCACTTGGTACTTATATATATCTATGTTTTATGAGAAGTATATTAGATTATCTGCAGTCACCTAAGTAAACATCTCCCAGAGTCCAGCTGCTGCCTGCCTTCTCAATTGTCTCTTACATGTATATTTTCTTCCACTCCTGCAGTATTTCCAGAATTTCCATTATTGAAAATAATAGTGGAAATTATAAAAAGCAAGTCACCTATAATCCTACCCTAACAAATAATTTGTTTTTTTCCTTCTAGTTCTCCTTCATACAATTTTATGTAAGTCTATAAAACTGTCTTAGCTTCAGGTTGCCCAGCAACTGATACTATGTATGACACAGATTTTTGGCATCCCTTACCTCAAATATCATTCAGCCTAAAATTCATGCACTGATGTGTTTGCCTCTGTTTCAAAGTTAGTCATGTTTCAGTCTCCAAGAAAACAATTCAAATGAATCACAGATTATCAGGTTAATAGCAAACTGCATTAAGAAACATGAACAGATTCAGTTGATTGGAACAACATCTGGTACACTGAAAGCTAATGGGTTTGATTTCTGGTCAGGGCAAGTACCTAGGTTCTGGGTTCAATTTCCAGTCAGGGCACATACTGGAGGAAACTGATCAATGTTTCTTTCTCACATTGATGTCTCTCTTTCTCTCTCTTTCTCTTAAATAAATATGTATATTACATCAGAGAAGGAAAACTCTGACTCCAAAAAACCTCCGCTGCCTTGCGGCATACCTCTTCAGGGGAAAGGCTAAGGGAGTAAACCCCGACAGAAAATCCGGAGCCAGAGTCCCTAAGGCGGTTTGATGTTGTGGTCAACACCGGCAACTCCTGCGGCGCACCTGAACCCAAGCTGTATCGACTCCGTCTTTCCCTTGGACCCTTCAGCTGCGAAGAGAGGGGGGGTCTGCTGCATGGGCAACAGCAGACCCTCCATATTACCCTGCCCAGGCTCTGTAGCTTCAGTGTCATCGCAAGATGTCGATTCAACACGGGAGGAGACAGATACCATGTCACTCCCGAGTCGGACTGCACAGCCATTCTCGGCGGTGCAGATGGACTCTTAAGAAGCTACACCATCGTCTCTCGAGACGGACGGCTGCCGACGACGACGACATATTTACATATATATTTTTAAGTATTTGGTATTGTACCTTAAAAAATAAAAGAAACATGGACAGTAAAGGTCAAGATAAACTTTAGAGTGCCTCCCTAGGGGACTAAATTCTAAGCCATGCAGGTTTTGTATTTTCCAGTACTTCATACTCCTGCTCTGGAGTATGGCATCAAGCCTTCACTACCCCACAGCATTTCAAAATGCTGATATGTTAACTCTGTTATGGTTTTTCAAGGCAATGACTAGGCATATAATATCTGCTTGGTAGAGTTTGTCGCATGGGAGTCTTGTCTCTAATGTTATTTTTGGCACTTGGGGAGTGATATGTTTCAGACCTGTGTGAGGTAATGCCACTCATGCAGCATTACCTTGGCTTATATGCTGGATTGAATCATTAGTATCCTTTCTTGGTACCTGGTTTAGAAAAAGCTGTGCTTGGTTTGTCAAAAATATATAAATTGAGTGCTTGGAACATTATGTAATGACAACATTGTCTACAAGCAGGAATAACAAGTCTATATATAGGTGTCTTGAAATAAGAATATCCAATCACTCTTGCCTTCTGCTCAAGAAAACATTACATCATAATAACTGCCTAATTCCAGCACACTACTATTCCTTTCTATTTTTTAAAACTTTTACACTATTATTTTTTAAAGCTTCATCTCATCAAAAACTTGATATTTTTATTTTATAGTGAGATATAAGAACATGAAGCAGTTGCTTTTGAGATATAATTCCACTGAGGTAAAATTATTTTGAATTTCAGGTGAAAATGGTAGAAGAGAATATATTTGTTGTAAAATATGATGTTGCTGGCACAAAGAACAGAATTTTTTACCTGGATGAAATTTAAATGTTTTTAAATAATATAGAATTTTGTCTATCCTAAGATGGTCATAAAGGTCTCACAGGTGTGAGAATGTCAATCAGGGGTACAGTATTCTCTCACTTATCACGGGTATTACGTTTTAGACACACACACACACACACACACACACACACACAACCGCCCCCCCCCCCGCTGCGACAGGTGAAAATCTGCAAAGTAGGAACCTTACATTTATTTTAGTAGTTATATATATATTAAGGCTTTATAAACCCTCCCCACACACTTATAAACCATTCCTAGTCCTTTATTAACCTTTCCCAGTCCCTTATTAACCTTTTCCACACTTTTATAAACACTACTTATGTTCTTAAACATATTCTACACTCTTAAACCTATGTAACTTTAACAACATCTGTATACAGTACTGCAAAATCCTGCGATATAGTAAAAAATCCGTGATAAATAATTAAATATAATATTTTTAAAAATCCTGTGATACAATGAAGCCATGATAAGTGAACTGCGATATAGAGAGGGACTACTGTATTGTTTAACCAGTAATGACCCATTAGTTTATTTTTTTAATATGTTTTATTGATTATACTCTTACAGTTGTCCCAATTTCTTTTCCCTCTACTCCCCTCCTCCCAGTGACACCCCTCCCTCCAGTTGTCCCCCCCCTTTTAGTCCATGTCCATTGGTTGTGCATATAGTTCTTCTCAACATCTTCCTGTCTACACCACTCCCTCCTACTATGCTTCTTAATTCCTGTACCATCTCCCTCCCTTTCCCCCTTCCCCCTTCCTGCTGACCTCCCCCCAATATGTTTCCCATACCTATAGTTCTTTTTCCACTCTCGTTGCCTACTGAGATTGCCTTTGTTTTGATTCCCTAGCTTCTGTTGTTGGTTGTTGTGATGCAGTTTTCATTTTAATGTTCATAATTTTGATCCTCCTTCTTCTAAACCAGTCCCTTTAACATCTCATATAACAGTGGTTTGGATCTAATGAACTCCTTCAGTTTTACTTTGTCCTGGAAGCACTTTCTTTGCCCTTCTATTCTGAATGACAGCTTCCCTGGATAGAGTAATCATGGCTGTAGGTTTCTGATTTTCATTACTTTGAATATTTCTTGCCAGTCCCTTCTTGCCTGCAGGGTCTCCTTTGAGAAATCAGCTGACAATCTAATTGGGACCCCTTTGTACATAATTCTTTTCTTCTCTCTTGCTGCTTTCAAGATTCTCTCTTTATCTTTAATATTTGATAATTTGATTATAATGTGTCTTGGAGTGGTTCTCCCTGGGCCCAATTTTTCTGGAACTCTCTGTGCTTCCTGGACGTGTAAGTCTATTTCCTTCCCCAAGTTCGGGAAGTTCTGCTTCATTATTTTTTTCACATAATTTTTCTATTTCTAGGTCTTCTTCTTCGCCCTCTGGCAATCCTATAATTCGAATGTTCATTCGCTTATAGCTGTCCCAGAGATTTCTGAGCCTCTCCTCATTTTCCTCACTTTTTGTTTCCTCTTTCTGCACTGGTTGACTGTTCATTCCTTCCCTATGTTCCAATTTGTTGATTTGATCTCTGGTTTTCATTTCCTCACCATTTGTCTCATATGTGTTTTCGTTCATTTCAGTGTGACTAGCTTTCATTCCTTCCCCGTCTTGTTCCAAATCTTTTGTTAATTCCGTGAGCCTCAGAAAGATTTCCTATTTGCTCATCGGTTAGGTCCCTCATCTGCTGCCTGGTGAGCTGCGTCACCAGGACTTCAATCATGGTCTGCTTCATCCTGACAGTTTTCTGTTTACCTTTGCTTCCTAGGAGGGCTGTAGGGGGCAGAGCCCCATGCACTTGTCACTACCGGGTAACCAGCGACCTTTCTCCCAGCTCTGTGGCACTTTGTGTGGGGGCGGGGGTCCAAGATGGATTCCTGCCATTACTCTCCGCTGAGAGAACCAGGCATCTCTTCCTCCATTCCCATGCCCTCTGGGCCTCACTGTCGGGGGCAATGGGGGTCTGCCTTCCTCAGCGTGGGAATCGTGAGCTGATGGGTCTCGACTGCAGCCAGGAATGCTCCCCTGGCATTTCTCGCAGTCCCGCCGCTATCCCCTCTGCTAGCACAGACAGCACCACCTGACTTTTCCGCTCTGGTTGCCCCTCCTACCCATCCAGACGAGCACCGCTGGTTTATAACTTCATACGCTGGGCTTCCATGTAGTTTTATTTTCTGGAATTTCTGGTTATCTTTGGTTTCGAGGTAGTTGTATTTCTACTTGGCTGTGGAGGGAGACAGAGCATGTCAGTCTAAGCCTCCATCTTGGCCAGAAGTCTGACCCATTAGTTTAAAGTCTACCAAAGTTAGCTTTGAAAAAGGCTTCATGCATTCAGGAGAGGTGGACTTTGAGCTGAGCCTACCTCTGTAAATATGAGTAGATGAATAGGAGGAAAAAGGACGTCCAAGCATCAGACAGAAGGTTCAAGGAACAGAGCATAAACCGTCTCAGGGGTTAAGAGATTATTGATTCCCTAATGTGAATACTGGAAGATGAAGGGAGAAAGATAAGCTGGGGTCAGACTGTGCAGAGTCCCAAGTACCACACTAAGTTATTTAAACTTTATTTCCTACTATCTCAAATATATTGAACATAATGCAAAAAACACTCTAGAAAAATCCTGCTTTGTTTTAAGGCGGTAGTCTAAATACAATTTTTTCTTCCCTTCTCTCCAGACCTTCAATTGAAATAATAACATTTTAGAATAACAAATCTGTGGCAGTTCTGGAAGCATAAATGGGGACCAAGAAGTGACAAAGTTCTGGAAGAAGGAAAGGTTATAGGATTATGTTACTAGCTAGATTTTTTAAAGCAAAAGGAAAAAAATATTTTAAAAGAACAGGTAATTCAGCAAATTATTATAATACAGATCAAATAATTCAGAGAACAGAAGAAAACACCAAAACATCCTAATATCCTTAGTACAAAAAGTATTATATCCAATAAACTCCACTATTCCCTCCTCAACCCCTAAAAGTTGCTATGGATAAGAAGCAGTTAGAAAACACAGTTCTTGCATATTAAAAATTTAATTATCAAATTAAAAATCAAGAGTGACTAAAGAGTATTCCAGAACATAGAGCAAAAGGTGAAGAGGTGGAAACACATGAGAAAAGCATTAAAGACATGGCAGGATGATCTAGACGGTCTGACAGTAAGAACTATCTTTAAGGGGAAAAGTCAAAGACATTGGAGACAAAGAAAAGCATAAAGATTCAAATTAAGAGACCAAGGAATGTTAGGTAAGATAAGTTGAAAAGCCCAAGACTCTCCAGGTTTGGGATAAAAGAGGTCTTAGAGATAACCGGGGCAGAAAGTCAGGTGGTGAGAAGGTGATCCAGGGAAGGGCTCACCCAAGAGGTATAAGCTTTGGTAAACAATGCTGAGGGCTGCGACACAGTGCAGCCATGCTTTTCAGGTTCTGGGGAAAGTGATTTGGGGCTATAGTTCTATGCTCAGACCAACTGTCAAACTATGAGAGCAAATAGGCATTTTTTGACATGAAAAGATTTTAAAAATTTACTCCTCTTGCCTCTCATAAAACAATTTGTAGGTGCTCCAGGACAGTGTAAAAGAGGAAAAAAGTAAAGACAACACAGCATCAAAAAAACTATGAAACTAATAGAAGAGTCTAATTATAAGAAACGTAAGAAACACCAGGATGCCAGGAGTAATAATGAAGATACTGGTCCAAATTAGGTAGTGGGTTTCATGAAGAATATCTTGAAAAAAGTCATGTTCTATTATGTAAATTTAGACCTAGAATCTGAATATTTTTATGATACCATGGCATGTTTCTTCTATCAAAAAAGTTAAATGCTCTAGAAAAAACTATATCAATACATAGAGATATAGATACAGATGTCAGCTATATAGATATGTTAAGATTCAAGTTTAATCTTAAAATTAAGCCTACTTTTGAACAACTAATGGCATGTGAACACAGAGAATCCATTGGGCCTTGATGATTTCATTAGAATATTATTCTGATTGCAAGATTTAAAGAGAATATTATATTTTATTCTCTAATAAGGTAATAAACTTGATTTTGGAGAAAACAAATTACAGAATCATAAATGCTGTTTACTAGCCTCAGGTTTAGAAGCAATCTATAGTCAAAACAGGGAGGACTTAACTACACTCATAGAACATAATGTAAATATAAAGAATAAAAGAGACATAATAGTAAAAGCACACTATTAAAAGCAGAGAAGGTTGAGAATAAACATAATGGACAAGCAATAGATAATATTGCTTGAAATGAGTCAACAAATAGAATTTTAAGAATGTTGACGTAAAGGAAGGTAAGAAGTAATAGAAGCATGTTGAATTTCTTTTTTTTTTTTCCTTTTTCTTTTTAAATTGTTGTCCTATTACAGTTGTTCCATTTTCCCTCCATTGCTCTCCCCTGCCCTACCCACCTGCCCCCCTCCCACAGTCAATCCCCATTTAGTTGTCCATGTCCATGGGTCATTTATACTAGTTCCTAGACATGACCCTTTCCCTTCTTTTCCCTCTTCTCCCCTCCTCCCTCCCCTCTGGTCACTGTCAGTTCCTTGTTTCCATGCCTCTGGTTCTATTTTGCTCATTTGTTTGTTTTGTTTATTAGGTTCCAGTATTAGGTGAGATATTATGGTATTTTTCTTCCGTCACCTGTCTTATTTCACTAAGCATAATACTCTCCAGTTCCATCCATGCTGTCGCAAAATGTAGGAGTTCCTTCTTTCTTTTGCTGCATAGTATTCCATTGTGTAAATGTACCACAAAGCCCTGGCTGGTTTGGCTCAGTGGATTGAGCGTCGACCTGCGAGCTAAGTGTCGCTGGTTCGATCTTCCAGTCAGGGCACATCAGAGAAGGAAAACTCTGACTCCAAAAAACCTCCGCTGCCTTGCGGCATATCTCTTCAGGGGAAAGGCTAAGGGAGTAAACCCCGACAGAAAATCCGGAGCCGGAGTCCCGAAGGCGGTTTGACGTTGTAGTCAACACCGGCAACTCCTGCGGTGCACCTGAAGCCAAGCTGTATTGACTCCGTCTTTCCCTTGGACCCTTTAGCTGCGAAGAGAGGGGGGTCTGCTGCTTGGGCAACAGCAGACTCTCCATATCACCCTGCCCAGGCTCTGTAGCTTCAGCTTCACTGGAGAGGACACTCCAGCGTCATCGCAAGATGTCGATTCAACACGAGAGGAGACAGATACCGTGTCAGACTCTTAAGAAGCTACACCATCGTCTCTCGAGACGGACGGCTGCCGACGACGAAATGTACCACAGTTTTTTAATCCACTCATCTACAGATGGGCACTTAGGCTGTTTCCAGCACTTGGCTATTGTGAATAGCACTGCTATGAACATAGGGGTGCATTGTAGTTTGAATATGGACGGGGACGCTGAAGTAATTCCAATAAGCAGGATGAATAGCCAGTATGCATGGGGACTGTGGCTCGCTCAGACCAACAGCAGAGAGCGGGAAGCCTCATCCTCCTTTTATTAGGATTTCAAAAGTTACTAAAAATAGAACGGGGTGTGAGCTTTACAGCCAACAATAAAATAATTTTTACGGGTGAAAGAATTCTTACAAAGTATCATTAATATGTAAAATACAGATAGGGTAACTTCTGGTTTAGATAACATCTAACAGAGCAACAAAGCAGATCCACTAATCATCAAGGCCAGCCCCAATTTAAGACTTTATCTTCAAGGAGGAAGATGGAGCACTCAACAGACCTCTTTGTCCTCAGGATTCCATGACCCAGTGGCCTTGAACAGCTTAAAGCTGCAGGCGGAGATGAGATTAGCTCATCATCTCCTGAGTCACAGGACACCTGGGCGGAGGGACATGGGAATGCCCCTACCCAGAGATCTGTGTTCCTGCAACAGTGCATAGGTTCTTCTGAAACGGTGTTTCAGGATTCTTCAGGTATAATCCTAGCACTCGAATTGCTGGATCAAAAGGCAGTTCCATTTTTAGTTTTTTGAGGAAATTCCGTACTGTCTTCAATAGTGGCTGCACCAGTCTGCATTCCCACCAACAGTGCAGTAGGGTTCCCTTTTCTCCACATCCTCGCCAGCACTTGTTGTTTGTTGATTCATTAATGATGGCCCTTCTGATGGGTGTGAGGTGGTATCTCATTGTGGTTAGCATGTTGTGTTTCTTAGTAGAAAATAGATTTTACTTTCATCTATGTGTTTATATTATGTTAATAAATCAATAAAATATATCTGAATCTTTAGAGATACAATTGTATCCCCAGAAGAACTAAAAACAGAGATAGTTAAAAAAAATTAATTAATGAAAATGGGATTGGGGTAAAGGAAAGAAATAAGAGAGATGTTTGCTATTAATAGTATACATTTTGTAGTCCTCAAATTCTTAACACGTGCACATTCTAAAAATTACAAACAATATATTATTCACATATATAGAGTAGATTAGAAGGAAAAGAGAGCAGGAAAGACAGACTTAGAAGTTACTGCATTTGTCTACATTTCTGATAATATGAATTTGGTCGAAACAGAAAGAAAAATTGAGAGGCAACTGGAAAAGAATTGATATGATTTTGTAGTTGGCTATTTGTTATTTGAGCAGGATGGATTTTAAAAGGGAGTAAGGGGGAATGAAGATGTATAATATTTTCAGGTTAATTGATTAGATAATCTGAACTGAAACTAACAAAATAATACCCAGGATAATATACTTATTTTTAAATTTACTGATGTCTTGATGTTTCTTACCCAGTAATATTTCTCCAGGCTGGTTGATAAGTGAAAATATGGCTATTTTATTAAGTGATGTTTATAATATGATCAAATATTTATCATCGTGATAATCCAGGCCCTTGCCAGGCGGCTCAGTTGGTTGGGGTGTCATTTCTTACACCAAGAGGTTGCAGGTTCCATCCCTGGCAGGGGCGCTTAGGGAGGCAATCGATTAATGTTTATCTCACATTGATCTCTCTCTCCCTCTCCCTCTCCCTCTCTCCCTTCCTGTCTCTCTAAAATCAATGAACATATCCTTGAGTGAGGATTTAAAAAGAAAATGTGATAATTCAAATACTTTTATTTAATCATAAAGGTCAAACATATTGCAGTAAAGAACCGGTGTAGGCCACAGTAAAGAATAAGTTAAGTTTTTAGGTCAAAGCCTTTATATATAAAAACAAAGAGTTGATGCTTTAGGCTAACAGTGTATACTGACTCTTTCAGATATTTTTCAATGATGTGATTTGTGGCAGGGGTTGAGTGCGCAGGTTTCATTCCATTAAAAGCACTCAAAGTTCCAAGGCTCTGGATGTTGGGTTTTCAGTGAACTTCTAATCCTTCTCTGCTACCATAAGCTAGGATTTTAGCAACTTTTCCCATCTTGATCCTATTTACCAAAAGTTTTTAAACTTCTAATTTGTAGCTGGGAGGAATACAGATCTTTTCAAATCCCTTTGCAAATTATGAATTCTGCAGATCCCTCTTCCTTTCATTCACACCCTGACACCATCCCTCATTCATGGAGTAGCTGTTGCAGTTATTTGCTGAAAGCCTTTGGAATATAAGTGCTACTTTTTTCAGACTGTAGTAGAACAAAGCATCTCATACAAATAAACATATTTCAAATCTGCTAACTATAAAACGTGCTTTTCTTTAGCAAATGGAATCAAGAATGGCAAATTTAATAAAATTTATCAGGATCTGTGGAACAAGATCCAAACCTTCACTTAACCTCCACTTCCCAGTTTGGAGGGAATTATAATTGTGCGTAAACTCATGCATAAAACTTGGCTCTAACTTTTGCCTTATTGATATTCAAGGAAAATTGGAAAAAGACCTTTTCAGAAAATTTAGTATCTTCCTTCCTACCACCAACAATATCATGGACAACAACATCTCTCATCGCTCTAGGGCTTTGTCTTTTGCCAGGTAAAATACTGTGCAGAGGCTCTGAGAGATTGGACAGACTTTTTGTGTTGGTTTGTGACTGAGCTTTTTTCCTTCATGCTGTGAATGGCTAGAGTGATGAATTTAAAAGATGGAAGTAAATGATTCTTTTGCTTGGAGGAGGGGGAGTAGAGAAAATGAAAAAGGAAATGTAATACAGACTAATTATACATTTTAGAATTTGCATCATTAGGCAACACTAAAGAGTTGTTTTTACGTTTCTTTAGTGAAATCAAGCCTCACACCTTGATTAACACCAGCAAAGCCATATTTCTTCTCTGTATCTGAAGGTGGCCTTTATATAGTATTTGTATAATGCATGTCATAAGCATGGATTTGCAGCTGTTTCATGATCGCTCTGAAGTTTACTGGCTCTGCTCCACAACACTGTGTCCAGACTTCGGGAACTGTCTCAAGTGTAGTGAACGTGGGAGGAGACCACTTACAGAATAATTTACTTGACCCAGAGCTGAGTGTGTTTGCGTGCAAAATGTGAGGGCTGCTGTTCAGCAGGTTGTGTTCAAATGCAAGCGACCAGCCAGAGAAACTTTTAGGGGGCTTGTCATCCGGCCTCACGACTTACCCTCCAGGGGACTTTGAATGTTCTAACCAGACAGGTGACACGATGATTCTTTATTTCTTTTGAGCAATAAGTGCCTATGAGTTTTTTAAGCTGGTAATTTAATTTGCTGAAACATAGCGATTGTGACTTTAATGAGGTAATCTCATTAGTCAGAGCAGTTGTGAAGATGAGATGACAGTGGCTGAATGCTCCTGGTTGTCTCTCCTTCTGGATGGACAGGGACCCTGAGGAGAGAACAACTCTGATACTGGTAGTTACATCACACATCATTTGACAAGGCTGCTGTCCTCTTCCTGGCTTTATCATGAAGCCAGCTGAAGTTATTTTCAAGTGGTAGTTTAGAGGTCTAGCAGGCCCACTGTACATAGTCCCATACAATAACTGGATAACAGAGGTTCTTTCTACAAGAGTATATGTGAATGTTTCAAAATAGGAACACTTACAGGTTCTTTTCTTTGCTTATTAAATGTGCTGACACCAGGACACAGAACTAGCCTTCCAGGTTAAGAGGTAACCATGTTAAATCCCACCCTTACTAGATGTGGTGGGAGATATGTTTCTAAGGGTAGTTAGATTGCATAAGGCTTTAAGCACCAAAAGGAAAACATGTAATGTTTATACTGAACCTGCTAGAGAACCACTGAAGGCTTTTGAAAAGTAAGGGAGGAAGATCAATTTCATGTTGGTGTATCAGAAAGATTGAGAAGTAAGCAAGTCAGGAAGCAAGGAAACCTCTCAAGAGAACCTCATAAGCAAGGCATGAGGCGGTGTATCTACTGTAGCATGTTGGGAGTGGCAGAGGAAGGGAAGGGACCTATCGGTCGTATTGTGAAATGGACAGGTATGGTGACCAAATAGGAGACACAAGGGAGGGAGGGTAGTGATTCTGAGGATTCGAAACTGCGTGCTGGCTCTGAGTCCCATTCAAGCAGGCAGTGTGGAAAGTGAGGGAGCCGTGGGGGAGATGTTTCCTCATTAAATGCACTGTGCATTGTCCCAACCAATGGCACCCCTAATTTCTGCTTCTGCCTCTGGTCTGCTTTTATTCAGTAAGTGAGAGAATGCAGTGATGACTGTCAACCCACACCACGTTTTTACAAGGTGTTTCTGGGAACAACAGAGATTTTATTTTTTCAAGCTGCTCTCGTGGCTACTCTGCCTCAGAAAAATCGACTGAGTCAGCAGAAGAGGCCTATTTTCTGTGGATGTTTCTGTCATTACCACATCGGGTCAGATGTGTCCCATCAACCGCCCAGAAACATTTCAGTTCCGCAGAAGAATTGGTGTCACGCCAAACCCTTCACCTGCATCAGGTGTCTCCTGTTCCTGTGCCATGCGTGGTGAGGCAGGAGCCTCTGTGTGGCTTTGCCAGCCCTCTGGGGTCCAGATATGAAAGGAAGGAGAGGCTCTCTCTGTTCTCAAATCCCCAAGCCAGCTTGGGGTGAGGTTGCCCTATCTCAGCAGTCTCCAACTGGTCACGTGGTCTCATGGCTCAAAGCCATGGGTTCTGAGTCCTTCAAGGATTGTAAGCTTTTGGTACTTGAAAATCAGAATTTCGAGGTACATAAACTTTTCTTCAGGTTATTCTCTATGCCATGGGTTTGAAAGTCTATATTGAAACAACACTGAGCACTAATTTCTTTCTTTTCTCCCGTTCTTGCTTTAATAACCCCATGCAGAGGAAACAGGAAGTCAGAAGGTGAAGCAGGTACATGGGAGGCAGAATGTCATTTCCAAAGATGTCTACCACACTAGCGTCCCCCATGTGTGATATTGACATTTTCCCATTCGGCATATCAATGGAGTCAATAACACTTCCTCTTGAATCTGGGTGGACTTTTGTGGCTGCCTTGGCCAGCAAAGAGTGACAGAAGTTATGGTCTGTGACTTCCAAGACTAAATTTTAAAACTGCCATGCTCTTGTGCCTGCCCTTTAGGGATGATCATGCTGGGGCCCAGCCACTTGGACAGATCTTTATAGGTCTAGTTCTGCCAGAGCTCCAGCTGAGGTCCCAGCCACGGTAATGTCAACCACCAGTTGTGAGACTGAGGAAGCCATTAAGATGACTTCAGTAGTCAGCCACCCACTAACTACATCTGTGTGAGAGATGAATGACAACCACCTAGTTGAGCCCCGTCAGCCTCCAGAATGAGAGGTAATAAAATGATTGTTGTTTAACCTACTGAGTTTTGGAATGATTCATTCTAGAGAATCAATAAAGTGTTGTGGTTATCAATTACAGTGTAACAGATGTACCCAAAACTCATTAACTTAAATTTTTTTTTTTTTTTTGTTATAGCTCATGGTTTTGTGGAGCAGGAAATCAGGAAGGTCTTGGCTAGGCAATTTGTCTCTGATCCACGTAGTGGTCACCATCAGCTGGGCGGCTGGGTCTGGAGGATGCTTCTGCAGTCCTATGTTTGGAGTGCAGGAACTCGGTGTGGGTTCACTGCCTCTTTTGCCTCCTATCCTCCCATCTTCTCTATGGCCACATCCTCTAGGGTCACTCCATATCCTTGCACTTCCCACAGCATGGTGATCCCAGGGTGGTTGATCTTCTTACAGGGTAGTTGGCTTCCAAGAGACCAAGACAGAAGCTTCCAGTCATTGTAAGGTCAAGGCTAGGAACTAGTTGGCATAATTTTTACCAAAATCTATTGTTCAAAGCTGTAACAGGTCCTCCCCAGATTCAGGGCAGGAGAAATAGATCCAACTTTTGGAAGGGAATACTGTCAACAGTTATAACCCCAGTGGATAAATTGGGAATATAGTTTTTTATCACAAAATGTTACCTTGCAAATCTTAGTATACCCATTTTCTGGATGAAGATGCTGAGGAGAAGTAATTGGCCAGGGCTATTCCATTTGTAAGGAACAGCACCTGGCTTCAAATTCTAGTGTCTATGTTAATCCAGACCAGACTTCTTTCTACTTCTACTGTTCTGTTCAAATTATAGTAAATACTATACAACTTGTACTACATTTTCTTTTTTTATTTGATATATAATTGACAAGACATATTAGTTTCAGGTGTACAACATAATGATTAAATATTTATATATGCAACATGATCACCACAATGAGTCTAATTAACATCCATCACAACACATAGTTACAATTTTTCTCTTGTAATGAAAAATTTTAAGAAATACAGTATCATTGACTATAGGTACTATGCTATGTATTACATCCCCATGACTTATTTATTTTATAATTGGAAGTTTGTACCTTTTGACCCCACCCCTTCATCCATTCCACTCATCCCTCACCTCTGGCCACCATCAATCTGTTCTCTGTGTCTATGAATTTGTTTGTTTTTATAGTTGACATATAAGTGAGATCATATGTCATTTTTCTTTCTCTGTCTGATTTATTTCACTTAGCATAATGCCCTCATGGTTCATCCATGTTTTTGTAAATGGGAAGGTTTCCTTCTTTATGGTTGAATAATATTCCATTGTATATGTATACCACATTTTCTTTATCCATTTGTCTATCGATGGACATTTAGATTTTTTCCTTGTCTTGGCTATTGTAAATAATGCTGCAATGAACACAGGGTTTCATATAATTTCTTGTTCATATATATGTTAGTGTTTTTGTTTCCTTCAGATAAATTCCCAAAAGTGGAATTGATGGATAACATGGTAATTCTATTTTTAATTTTTAGAGGAACCTCCGTAGTAACTGCATCATTTATGCTTTCATAAACAATACACAAGGGTTCCCTTTTCTCTACATCCTTGCCAACACTTATGTCTTGTCTTTTTGATAACAGCTATTCTAACATATGTGAGCGGATATCTCATTGTGGTTTTGATTTGTACTTCCCTGATGATTAGTGATGTTGAGCACCTTTTCAAGTACCTATTGCCCATCTGTATGTCTTCTTTGGAAAAATGTCTATTCAGATGCTCTGCCTATCTCTTAAATTGGTTTTTTGCTATTGAGTTATTTGAGTTCTTTATATACTTTGGATATTTAACTCTTATCAGATGTATGTTTTGCAAATATTTTTTCCCATTTTCTTTTCATTTTGTTGATGGTTTCCTTTGCTTTTCAGAAGCTTTGCAGTTTAACATAGTCCCACTATTTTACTTGTGTTTTTGCTGCCTTTGCTTTTAGTGTCAAACTCCAAAAATTATTGCCAGGATCGATGTCAAGGAGTTTACTGCCCATGTTTTCTAGTTTTATGGTTCAAGTCTTATGTTCAAGTCTTCAACCCATTTTGACTTCATTTTAATGGATGGTGTAAGATAGTGGTCCAGTTTCAGTCTTTTGTATGTGGCAGTTCAGTTTTGCCAACACCATTTATTGAAGGCACTGTCCTTTCCCCATTGTGTATTCTTGGCTCCTTTGTTATAAACTATTTGACCATATATGTGTAGGTTTATTTCTGGGCATTCTATTCTGTTCCATTGATCTATGAGTCTGTTTTTATGTCTATGCCATACTATTTTGATTACTATAGCTTTGTAGTATAGTTTGAAATTGTGAATGTTGTTGCCTCCATTTTGTTCTTCTTTCTAAGATTGCTTTGATTATTTGGCATCTTTTGTGATTTTATACAAATTTTAGGATTATTTTATTTTTGTGAAAAATACCATTGAAATTTTTATAGGGATCTCATTGCATCTGTAGATTGTTTTGAGTAGTATGGGCATTTTAAAAATATTAATTCTTTCAATCCATGAGCAAGGAATATCTTTCTCTTTATTTGTGTCTTTAATATCTTTTATCAATGTCTTAAAATTTTCAATGTACATGTCTTTTACCTCCTTGGTTAAATTTATTCCTAATAAATTTTTTTGAAAAGAATTTATTCATTTTTTTGATAGTTCATTATTAGTGTATAGAAAAGTGATAGATTTTTGTATATTGATTTTGTATCCTTCAGCTTTACTGAATTTATTAGTTTTAACAGTTTTTCGATGGAGTTCTTGGGTTTTTTAAATATATATTATCATGTCATCTACAAATAGTGACAGTTTTATTTCTTCCTTTCTGGATTAGATGCTTTTTTATTTCTTTTTCTTGCATAGCAATTTATACTATATTTTCTTAATTCTAAACTGCTATCTTCAATAAGAAAGATACCATCTCCTCTCCCCTAAACACACACACACACACACACACACACACACACATTGCAGCTCTAATTTTTTAAAATTCTAGAGAAATATTCTAAATGAACTGGTTTGGGGAACAGGTCTAACTCTGAACCATCCCTTAGTGCCAGGAGGACAGAATATTATAATTGTCAAGCTCTACTTGAATCACAAGATTTGAAGGAGTGGTTCCCAGAAAAAAGAGGGAAAAACAAAATGACAATTCATGCACATCCTATTACATCATTACTTCTCATTTATGGTGATCCCATTGCATCCTTGAATGCTGCTATCTTCTCCTGAAGAGACTGGAATTGGGGGTTTGGGGGTGAATATGAAAAGCAGGTTGTATAGAGGTGTTAATCTCAAGGATTAATCTCACTCTATTAGCTGACTATTTATTCATTGTGGCTCCCTATGTGTTGTTAAGACCAAGATCCCTTTGGATTTCCTTCATATAGAAATTAAATAGAAGCCACTTGAAGGGAGCCCTTTATGTTTTCATGTGTTATACTCTGAGTTGGATCCCTTATATTCATCTCCTACAGACAGTGAATGTGAATTGAGATCATGAAGATACTTGATATTATAAGCTCTTGCATAAACAAAATATAAGCACTAATTAAAACATTTCTAATGGAAACTTAGTCTTACTTCATAATTTCCATGTGCATTTTTTTTTTAATGAAGTAAGCTTCTTTAATTTCTTTTTAAAAATTTTATTTGGATGAGATCAGAAATTGGTGAATTTCTCTTCCATTACTCACACTGCTTCCCAGCTGCTGGCCTCATGTTCCCTTGACATGCTGTGGAGGAGCCACCCACGAGCCATAGCTCTGCTGCCATGCACAACAGACTTGACAGAGAAGCCCCAGCCTCAGGAAGACAGACCCTCCCGGTGTCCCTGGTTGCCATTGGTGGCCTGGGTTCTGACTGGCTCTGAAACTCTCATGGCCACTGGTACCTGTTAGAACTATTGTCCCCACCCCACCCCCCATTAGCTTTGTATTTGTATTTGTATTAAGGAGTTTCTTCATTCAGTTAGGACTTCTCAGTATCAAAGTCAGAAATAAAGTCCAATGGGTTAGCTGACTTTTGAGAGAGCTAAAGAAATCATTGCTTGAAAGCTTCTGAGCCTTCTGGAAGATTATTTATTTGTTAATGGTACTGTACCTAGAGTCTCTTCACTTCCCTTACCACCCAACTGAGCCCACTATACCTTTTATCTTTTTTTCAGTTGTCCTACCTAGTCAGTTCAACAAGATACGTTTAATATAAACATGGAAATAAAATAGGGGAAGGAAATCAAGGATTTTCATGAACTTGGGCATGGACACATTTCAGTGAGAACATTCAAATAGGCATGTCTGTAGCTGGATGGTTGAATTGTAACTGTCTTGGTATAGTGAAAATGAAAGCAGATTTTAGCTTTGAAAACAAATACGAAAGAAAGAAAGAGAGAAAGAAAGAGCGAGCCTGCGGTCTTTTTCCCCTCCAGAAGATAGATATCAAAGAAATGGACATTAGTAGTCTAGGCTTACTCAGAAAAAGAAAATATTTAATCTCTATAAATAAGAGTAAGAAAATTATTTTCTCTATAATAACACATACTGCTAACCCCCAATCCTGGTATCTCTTCCTCCTTCCCCCTTTCTTTTTCTTAACAATAATGTATAACTAACTTCCATCCTTCTAATAATTCCATACCTCCCCCCGCATTCCCTCTGCTTCCAACTTTTGCTGGCTTTACCTTTCTGCTCCATAGACTGAATTGCTTTCAGGGCAGCAATCTACATTCTCTTGCCTGTACGTCCTTCTGCTGTCTCATCCCCACTCCTCCCTAACCCTAGATTCTGCATTCTTTCACCCAGGTTTTATCAGACCCTAGTGGGAGGCAGGCTGTTAGTGACCAAGTATGATGGCTTTGACACCCGGCAGGTGTGTTCATGCCCAGCTTGTCACTTCCTGGCTGGTGATCAGGTGAAGTTATTTCACTATACCCTCTCTGACAAATGGGATTTAAAATCACCCCTTCCACATAAGTTTCTGTGAGGAATAAAATACCTACTCAATTAAAGCATAGTATTCGGCCCATTAAAAGGTACAAGATTGCTCTACCCAGCATAGATATCATTTAGAACTGAAGGGCAGATAAAGAGCTTCCCAAATAAGGAAAAACTAAAGTAGTTCATCATCACTAAGCCATTGTTATATGACATGTTAAAGGTCGTCGTCGTCGGCAGCCGTCCGTCTCGAGAGACGATGGTGTAGCTTCTTAAGAGTCTATCTGCACCGCTGAGAATGGCTGTGCAGTCCGACTCGGGAGTGACATCGTATCTGTCTCCTCCTGTGTTGAATCGACATCTTGCGATGACGCTGAAGCTACAGAGCCTGGACAGGGTAATATGGAGGGTCTGCTGTTGCCCATGCAGCAGACCCCCCCTCTCTTCGCAGCTGAAGGGTCCAAGGGAAAGACGAGTCAATACAGCTTGGCTTCAGGTGCGCCGCAGGAGTTGCCGGTGTTGACTACAACGTCAAACCGCCTTAGGGACTCCGGCTCCGGATTTTCTGTCAGGGTTTACTCCCTTAGCCTTTCCCCTGAAGAGGTATGCCGCAAGGCAGCGGAGGTTTTTTGGAGTCAGAGTTTTCCTTCTCTGATGTACCCTGACTGGAAGATTGAACCAGCGACACTTAGCTCGCAGGCCGACGCTCAATCCACTGAGCTAAACCAGCCAGGGCCATGTTAAAGGTACTTATTTAAGAAAAAGAAGATCAAGACTATGAACAATAAAATGGCAATGGATACAAATCTATCAACAATTGAATCTAAGAAACAAACTAAGCCAACAAGAGACAGAATCATGGATACAAGAGACAGGATAATGGTTGCCAGATGGAAGGGGGCTGTGGGAGAAGGGGTGAAGAGATGAGGGGTTTAGGAAGTACAAATTGGAGTTACAGAATAGCCATGAGGATGTAACTTACAGTATAGGCAATGGAGTAGCTAAAGAACTTAAACACATGACCCATGAACACGGACAATGGTGTGGAGTGTGTTGGGCAGAGGGGGGCAGAGGGGGAAAAATTGGGACAACTATAGTAGCATAATCAATAAAATATAATTTTTAAAAAGTATCCAATAAATAATAGGTATTGCTCTAATTATTGTCATTTTTACTAGAATTTCACATCTGTGCCAACAGATACTACAAACACTACTACAAATTAATGATGTCTAACTGGTTTTAAGCCAAAGTCTTTACAATGGCTGTTCAAAGCTCTGCACGTTCTGGTCCCTCTGTGATCTCTCTGACCTCATCCCTGCAACACACACACTCATACACTCCAGTGTAAGTTCCATGAGGGCAGACAATTTTATATTTTGTTAATTTCTACAATGTCAGTGCCTAGAATTACTCCTAGGACATAGGTGCTCAATAAATATTTGTTGAATGAATGATTAAGCCCTAATACAAATAAATATCAGTGCCTTGGTGAAGCTTTTTTTCGTTTCCCCAGACATGGTTACTCACTTTACTGTATTCCTGTGATACTTAATACATTCTTCAATTATAACATTTGTCACATTGTATTTTTATGGGAAACATATTTAAAGCTCTTAAATTTAACCAGATGGTATAATTCAAAAGCACATTTTTGTGAAACCTCACATTGCATAGATTTGATTGAATGATTACAGAAATCATAATGCTCTGTGAGTGTTTTTAAATTGTATTTGATCATGTTCTATGAGTTATTCCACAAAATTAAGTCCAAGCTTGAGAAAACCCAGGAAAACATGAATTAGAAAATAAATTCCAACACAGAGAAATCTTATGCGATGGCACATTTTGTGTTTGTCATTATGGAAACCTTGCTATTTTACTAGCACATAGGGAGGATGCTTGCAGGGTGCTGCCTTGTGCAGATATCAGCAGATGTGACTGATAAATAATCTGCAAAGACAAGTTAAAGTCAATCATGGAGGCACACACCTGTTTAGGTTGGCATTGAAGAAGGTTTCTTCATCACCAATTTTTCTTCAATAAAATGCTATTACTAAAAGCCAGGAGACATAAACATATACAAAATTCTTCTATGCCTTGAGGTTAAGGTAGTGAGCAAGGAGCACTCTCAGTTACAGTTCTGGCCACCAGTGTGATTGAGGGGCCAGTGCCCCTGGCTGACCAATCACGTTTATTCACTTCTATCATTTTGGGTGTGAAACATAATTTAAGTCGGTGATTGATAAGCTGTTCCTGCCATTCCGTACTGGAAAATATCCTAGGACATACACATGGGAGAAATTACTTTTCCCAGGACAGCAATGGTGACAGCTAAGTGGAATCCTCTGCCTGCATTCGAGGGCAATGACGATCTAAGGAAGCCCCCATCTAAGGTGGTGTGACAGTTGTGAATGCCTTTGACCATTGTGTGTATCAACTCCAGTGAACACACTGTAACCTGGAAAAGGCATTCATGATGAGTAGGTGCTTCTGGGATGGAATCAGGATTGACATCCATCCTGGATAATGATTTCATATATTCCCTGCTATTGTATTTTGGATTTTTCAAATCCAAAGCAGTACAAAATGCCTGTTCTAGATGAACCTCGTGTGTTGGAGAAGTAGAGAGACAATGATGTCTGCCAATACACAATTATCAGTGCTTGCTGGCCAGATCCTCAAGAGAAACGGGATTGTGCTACAAGCTAAAAACTCTGAAAATTAAAATCTGGGTTGGTTCCCAGTTCCATCTTCCTTGATTGGATCTCTGTGCTGAAACTGCTGCTGGATTCCTCTTATGCTTGTTTTCAGGGCTCTGGCTCTGTGTCCTCTGGGTCCACCTTAGTGATCTCCAAACACGAGTTTCGAATATTTGTTTGACCTTTCGGGGGGAAGAGAGGAATCCTGACTCTACTAGAATGGGGGCTCAGAGGTAGCATCAGTTTATCTGATGCCTAATTGGTGCTCATTAATGAACATATTGACCCCTCCAATACTACTAGGAGCTTTTTAATGCAAATACTTGTTGATTCTAGTTAGTTACTGATACTATATACAAGTATATAAGCCTGGATTTAATATCTCTTCTTTCCTTGAATATCTTTGCTAGGTCAGAAGACAGGTAATTTTATAAAGAATCGCAGCATTCCCTACTTACTGAAGATTTCATTATTTCCTTCAGATATGAAGTCCAACCTCTTAAAAATACCTTTGAGAGGTGCTCACCTTAACCAACTGTACGAAACAGCTCTCAGCCTTATCTGATTCAACTTTTCTACTACGACGTTTGGCCCCAGAGACTTCTCCCTCCTCTCTGCTTCTCCCCTGGGCCAGAAACCACTCCCTGTTGTGCTTTGCCCTATTATGCAAAATCCTTCACAGTCTCCTTTTACAGCCTTTCTTTTCTTTTCTTTTTTTCCCCTCAGCTTTTAAAGAGTTCCATCCCAGGGCTTCCTTTTCTCCCTGAGTGAGGTGTCAACACCCATAGCTTCAATTATCACCTGTGAGATAATTTCCTCCAAATTTCCCAGGCCTTATAAGTTTAAAGACCCACATATTCCCTTATTCAACATAATGACCACCCACCATGTGTGAATCCCAGCGACCACTCATTGTCACCAGGAGGATGTCCCGTAGGTACTTCTCTATGTCCAAAACACATTATAAGAACCTTTCTTCCAGAAGGGCAATTCAAGCTGGATTTCCTAGCTTGGTAAGTGATATCATTATCCACTTGGTCACCCAAGCTATAAACCAAGGATTCGTTTGAAATGTTTCCTCCTACTTCACTATGTGCCTCTAACCCCCATTCAACGTCCATGCCCACATCGTTAGTCAGAAAATCCTAAAAGTTTTACCCTCTGTAAATCTCAAATCCGTGCTTTCCTTTTAAACCCTTGACCTCTGTCATAGCTCAGACCTTCATCACTCTGACTCATTTTAATCTTCTTGAATATATTCTCCATACATGCCAGCATCTGACCCTCCTGATGCAAATTTCACCATTAATTTCCCTCCCTAAAGCACTTCATGGCTCTGAAACACCATAAGAGTTAGGGTCAACTCCTTAGGTTGGCCATAGCAGCTTCGGCACCTGATCTTTGTTTGCCCTGTTTCCTCCCACGGTGTCCTCCATTCTGAGTCCATACCAAACAACTTGCTGCCTCGCAGAGGCCTCACACCCTCTCCTACCTCTGTACCTCAGGGTATATGCTTGGGGAGTCCTTTATCGTCTCTCTACGCGGCCATTCCTCTTTTACATGACAGTGCTACCTAGTGGCTAAGCGTGTTAACTTAGGGGCTGAGAAAACCTGATATCCAATCCTGAACAAATTGCTTTTCCTCTTAGAGCCTCAACTTTGTCATTAGGGTTGTTTCGAGAATCAGATCAGGTATTTGTTGAAAATGAATGAATTACATATTCATTTAGTGCCTTCTACCTACCAGGCCTTGTTCTAGGAGCTACAGAAGTAGCAGCAAACAAGGCAGTTGAAGCTCCTGCCCTAAGGAATCTTACATTCTGTCTGCCTCCTCGTAAGAAGTGAACAAAAAGGTTTTGATTGTTATTCATCAAAGGTTTAGGTAATAGCTCCTTAGGGTAACTTTGCCAGACCGACTTGCCAATTTCCGTTCTGAATTAGGTGTTCCTCCTCTATGGTCCCTTATTACCCTATGTGGTACAATTATTATAGCATTATGTTGTATCGTAATTGCCAATGTTTTTATGGGACTTTTCTTCCTGTTTGCCAGCTTCCAGTACATAAGAAATCATAAGTATCAAGCAAATGAATGAACATTTTAGGATATACCTAACATATTATTTTAAAATAACACATTCCACTGAAGAGCATTTGCTCTATGCCAGACACTGTGTTAACTTTTTAAATTATGGAATTTAATCTTCACAGCAACACTATGAAACCAGTATTATTACACTGATTTCAGAGATAAGAAATCCAAATATTAGAGATAAAAAATAACTTGCTAGGGTCAAGCAGGGAATGAAGCCAAATTGGGGACCCAGATCAGCCTGACTCCAGAGCTTCAACTTTAATCATGATGCTTGATGGGAGGAGCCATTTCTCCGTGGGGCAGTTGGAGATGTAGGACATTGTCCGCATATACTTCATTACAGGTACACATACCTGTGTACATGAGGCAAAGCTTAAATCCACAATTGAGGTACACAGACATTTTAGCTTAGTTATTTTTTTTTCTATACTGATCTGATTAATTCTGCTCATCCTGCTGAGGGTGGAGTAGCAGAAATGGTTTTAAACTCGCCAGTTTAGTTTTAGTGCCTCTTCCAGTTTAGACTGCCCTTGAATAGCTCCATCTCTTGGGTGAATATTTAGTCTTTTGGATACCCTTCCCTCTCCCTGACTCCCTGGCCTGGCCATACCAAGCCACTGATTTTAGTCTTGAGTGTTATGGGGTTGCACCTGTTTGGGGAAGGAGGCGTCAGGGAGATGGAGAAGCTCTTTAAGGAGGTCTTTTCCCAGAGTCTCAGATGGGAAAGGAGACAAAAGAAAATCTCTTGGGTTGAGAACAAAGCCACTACTTCTCCAAAGTGTCCCTTTGGGCAATCCTGCTTTTATCTACTTTCATCTCCTTCTTTCTACACTCATTTGGAATTGGAAAGGGTAGATTCTTTCCTCCTCCTCCCTGCCTGTTCTTCACTTTCCCTGTATCCTAGCATCTTCCTTCCAGAAGTGGAATTTGCCCTTCCCTTCTCCCTAGGGCTACACTTGGGGAATGGCTGCCAGATCACCTGATTTTTGAGAACAGGAATGAAAACACATCTGTTTAATATTTTCAAATTATTACTCCTGGCCCTGGCTGGTGTGGCTCAGTGGGTTGAGCACCAGCCTGTGAACCAAAAGGTCACCAGTTCAATTCCCAGTCAGGGCACATACCTGGGTTTTGGGCCAGGTACCCGGTTGGGGGCGTGCAAAAGACAACCGATCAATGCACATTGCTGTTTCTCTCCCTCCCTTTACCTCTCTCTAAAAGTAAATAAACAAAATTTTTAAAAAAATTATTACTCCTGTTACTCCTGCGTCATGGAGGGTCATCACAACTCTGGAGCTCTGTGAGTCCCTTTAGAGTAATGTGGCTCAAAGCAGTTCTAGAGGAAGTATTACAAGGGCTCTTAGATACCTCTTTCACCTGACTCACTTTCTCTTTCAGTCCATCAACCCAAGTTCTTGGCTATAGTAATCTTCTCCTTCACAAGCAGCCTAGAAACTATGGGACTATTCACTCCACAAGATTAGTTGGTATAGTCAATGAACCATGTATTCAAATTGTAACAAATTTAGTCCCTATGATAACATCAGTGATGTCTAACATATTACTTAAATATAGGTTTATGAAAAAGTAAGTTGTAATAAAGAACACAAAATGAGAGGGCATACTCTGAAAACATTAAATACTTGATTTGTAGACTGTGCCTTTCAGCTTCAGACTGTCCCCTCTGAAAGGGGAAGCTTTAGTGAAAGAGAACAAATTACTAAGGAAATTGACAACCCTGGCTCTAATAACAGAAATAGTAAGAGGAAGTGGATCTTTGTAGCAATGACTATACTCTCTAGCCCCTTATATAGCTCATTGTGCAATGTAAGGCTTATGTGTATCTTGCACCTTGTAAAAGTCTTAGGTCAGATGTGGACCTTTATCATATAAGAAATAATTCTCATGTAAGCCAAGAAATCAGCTTGTATACTGTGAATTCACTGGAGAAACATTAAATGAAATTATTAAAATGTAGCCCGAAAGAAGAATCTAAAATAGGAGGGAGAATATCCCCTTGTTAAAGAAAGTCATTACCATCTGGGTTGTAAACCATTTATTTCTGATTCTAGTAGTTAGATGCCAGAAGTAACTTATTACCAGGGAGACATGCTGGACAACTGTCAAGAATGACAAAGGTTTTACTTGTTTTTAATATCTGTACCACAGAATGATAAAGCTAATGAGCCACACAATGATGTGAACAGGTGAACCATATGGCTTAGTACTTTCTGCCACATATATTTATGCTGTTTTTTACACCCAGTTCTTCTTCCCTTCCCTTCCCACCCACAAAAGGTCAGAGACCACTTTGATAACCAGAGAATCCTTCAAAGTCTCTTCTCACTGGAGGAGAGCAATGGACACATATCTGGGGTCTGTTCAGACTTTATAATCTAATCCATAGACTTTGCACAGTAATAGGAAATCTAGTCACAGCTATCTTTTCACAGTGGTCGCATTGAGAGTGTACATCAAGTACTTGATTCTTACCTTGATATACAATATTTATGAGCTCACGTTAAGTATAGATCACTATTGTCAATCGCATTGTTAAAGGCATGACACTTTGAAGTTCCAGATCCCTACTTTTTAGCTGTATGACCTTGAGCATGTTACTTAATCTCATTAGTTTACTCATCTTTAAAATAGGGATAATAATAATAGTACCTGTCTCATAACCAATGTATTCGAAAACTGCATAACAGTGGTATAGAACAGCCTGAATATTGAGAACTTCCAAATACTAAATTGGGTGTTCACATAGTTCAAATGGAAATGAAATAAAAGACAAGGAGTTAATTATCTGTATCAGAAAGCAGTATAAGAATTTGAATTAAGGGGTCTGTGATGTTCTGAAATGGTGGTTATCTTTTTTACAAACCCTCTTTGGGGATTCTTTTGCGCAGAAATATCTCTTCATTTGTCATTTTAATTTTGACGTTATTAAAGTAAAGGCTACATTGATTAGAAGGAAATATAGCTTCCTCTTAGGTTTTCAGATTAGAGGTTTATTTTGGGAAGTTGGTTGCTTCTGTTTGGAGAATAGGGGAGGAACTGGAAATTGTAAAGCCTTCGTCTGATACATTTTCTAGAAGCAGGACACCAGGTCTTACACTTTCCTGAAACCAGACCGAGTTTAATTTTAATGGCGTGAGAACTTGGTATTGAAGGAGTTAAAGGGTCTCCCACACCCCCCTCTGCTTGAATCGCTCTTTTGTGTACACAGCTGCAGTTGGAGCAATGGTCGGAAAGGAAATGGTTAGAGGAAGAGCTGGTTTTCAGACCATGCGAGTCTGCGAGGGGGGCAGGGGGTGGCCCGAGATTTTACATGCCAGATGTAGGCCTGCCCGGGTGCCTGCCTGGAGCTGCCGGCGGTCACGCCATGGCCCTGTGCGAATTGAGGCGAGGTGATGAGTTAGCGAGTTGCTATGGTGACGGGATCGGCCACGTGACCAGGCTGCTGCTGCCGGCGCTTTGACGTCAGCAGCCAGGAGGGCGGGACGCAGGAGGGCGGGGCGGGAGCCTGAGCTGGGAGAAGGGAGCTCGTGAGCAGGCAGCAGGCAAGGTCTGCGTGAGGAGCAGGCGAGCGGGACGGCAAGACTCAGCCACCTTCCTCACCAGCCAGCCGACAGCGATTTGTTCCCTTCCTCGGGAGTGCGCCAATGCCTGGTCCGACCCAAACCCTGTCCCCAAATGGCGAGAACAACAACGACATCATCCAGGATAACGGGACCATCATTCCTTTCCGGAAGCACACGGTGCGCGGGGAGCGTTCCTACAGGTAATGGGTCTGGCACCGGGAGCGGTGCCGGGCGGGGACCTCGGCGGGGGCGCGCGGAAATCCGGCCCGTTATATAATGAAGCAGACACTGCGCCGACCGGGCTGCAGACGTGCGTTTGTGAAGGCAGTTGTGATTCTTTGCTCTCCGTTTCCATGTGTCATGTTGAGTATGCATGGAGGCTTCACGATTGCAGATGGAAAGCATTTTGTGAATAGGTTTCCTGCCTGCGAGGGGTCTCCCTCCATCTCATTTCTTCCACATTGATAAAAAGGCAAGCAGTTTTACCCCCTCTTCAAAGGGAGAGAAGCTGTAGCACTTCCTTTCCTCCTTCCCTTCGAGATTTTTAAAGAAACCATTAGGTAGGCTGTGTCCAAAGGCAGCGGATAGGAGGATGGAGAGGAAAACGTTTGCGCTTGCCCTGGTGTGTATGCAGGAAAGATGGAATCCTCTAGATTAAGCTGCAGTCTGTGATGTTAAACCGCCAGATTGATGGAGCTTTGTAAGAATTCTGCTCGCTGATTGGTGCAAGGATTGACAGCAGAGGTCATGGTGTCAGGCATTAACCAAAATTTCCTTCATAGAACCCAAGGTTTGTTAGAAAGAGACTGGACTGCAACGGACCTGAAAAAAAAAAAACGGCGTGCTGTTATGCATTTTCTTAGGAATTTATGGCCTCCGCATGGGTGGGGGAGCCCGCCCTTTTTATTTACAGTAGGAAGGTAATTCCTGGTATTTTGCTGAGGTCTGATTTGAGGATGGGGCTGATCTTGGTCATTGTGTTGTGAGCCTTATGATTAATGAGTCGGCCGGTGCGGTTGGCATCATTTTTACATTAGCATATCTGGCAATATGTTCTAGTAGATAAGCTCATTAAAATTGTTTGCATTGTTTGATAAGGATAACAATGTAATGGAGAATGCAGCTAGAGTCTAATGAAGCTCAAGGCCACACTTGAAAGGAGACTGATCTTCACTAATATTTCCTCTGAAGTTCTTTTGTACTGAGGTAGTTATATATAAATGTTACCTTGATAACCACTAACAATGCTTTTGCTTTGAAGCAGAACACACATACCTCTAGAGTGCATCCTCTCAGCTGGTGAGCAACAGGAAATAACTTTTTTTTGTTATGCCTTCATCTAAACAGTCAGATAGTATTATGGGTGGATTATTCTATGTGTATAAATGTTTATAAAATAGAACCCAAAGTACCCCACTTCCTCTGCCTTTGACCAATGAAACACTATTTGCTGACTCAAAAACAAATGATAAGCAACCTTTGCCCTGTCATCTCTGGTAGTTGTATAAATACTTGGAGTCATTTTTGGCTGTGCCCATGAAGTCACTGAAATCTTATGCCTTACGGTTCCAACTAATATGTTGACATGGTATCCTTACAGATTCCACTTGCTTGTCATTCTCTTAATGGGATTCTCCTTTTGGAGACCCCAGCCTGCAACTGGAAAGTTGGGTCCCTGTCTCACTTACTCCTCTGCCTTTCTCTGTGAACACTCTCAGGCCTCAAATAGAATTAAAAACAAAAACAAAAACAAAAATCCTGAGTTGCATTTAAACCTCACTTATTTAAGCTCCTCTTATAGGTAATTCATTTGAAGCCCTTATCTCTTAAATGATTTAATCTCTGCCACGTAGGTAGCTGTTGCTTTTGAGATGGAGTTTGAATTTTACCACGTGGGCCAAAGGATGTGGCCTAGTTGGGTTTTATTAGTCATATGAACTAACTTGAAATGGCAATGGAAAATCACTTGGCTGAAAGGTTAAATACTAATTTGGGTAATAAATTATTGCTTTAAAATAAAATTTTATTTACTTTTTAAATTCAGTTCAAGTTATTTCTGTTTCCTGAATTATTTCCAGTTTGCTTTCTGCTACCTAAAATAATATAAAAAACAAAACTGAATTGGAATAAAAGTCCTGACTTGAAAAACTAATAAGTCACTATGAGCATCATTGCATTCATATTTTATGTAATAGGGTTATTGGACACTATAGTGAGAGATGTCATAGGTTAAATGAAGAAGGGAGCCTCCAAAATTATACATGTAGTCTATTATACAAAGGGTGCGCACAGGGACAGACACGCTTGCTGTTATCCTCGGTCTGCTTTTCTTCCAAAGTGGATGACTAGTGTCTCATAACTACCACTTATTTTTCTGTAGGGGTGTAAGGGAAGGAAAAATGTGACACTTTTTTTTTTTTAAATCCAGGAACTGTTCTGGAATAATATTGCCATTAAATTACTGAGAAAACTTGGAAGGCAGTTTGAAAGCCAGAGTAGAGTTGTAACCAAATAAGTTTTACTTTGGCTGTAGGTTCAGTATAGCCGCTACCAGTGAGAGGTGCTTGAGAGTTCTGTTTGGGTCCCATGGAAGACCTGGATAAGCACAGAGCCCTGGGATGTCATAGGGAATTCTCTTTCTGATTCCTTTACTGAGTTCTAGATGGGCCTCCCAGCGGATCTTTTATCTTTTTAGAGATAAAAATGTAGATACCTACATTTGCTCATTACCTGTAAGATTATTTCACTACATTCTTATAAAGTTTTTGTGAGGTTAACTTCAAAATGTTTAAAACAAAGACTTTCTTAAAAGAAAAGAGCTATGTAAATATAAGAAGAACATTGTGATTACTGAAAGAGGAACTCTTAGGAGCTCCAGGATGAGCACCCTCACCTGGCAGGTAACACAACTCAGAGGAGTAGACAAATGACAAGACAGTGTTTCCCAGCACTGTCAGTGAGCAAGCTGTCACCTCCCAGCAGGAGACATTATTGCCATAACATTTGCACCAGATCGTTTATAAATAAGGGTCAAATATGGTTCATGATCCACATGTCTTAACCCAGGTATCTCTTACTATAAACAGAGCCCATTTTTCCAGCCTGGACTAGAGTGGGTAGTAAATCATTATTGAGACCTGTGTGCACTTTGGTTAGAAGAGCAAGTTTCCTTTAGAAAACTACCTCTCTCTCCATTAGTCATTTTAACTGAAAAGAGCAAGTGCAAAAAATGGCTCAGCAGAGCCATGTGGACATGTTTCCATGGTTCGTGTCCACAGCCGTGTGATAGCTTCCTCATTGCACTTATGCTCACTAGAAATCCCTACATGTTGAGAGCTTCTTAAAATACAGATGTGGCATGGGCCGTTTGAGGTGACACTGTTTAATTCACACAGTGAGCGAGTCCTGCTCTGGCTCTCCCTGGAGAGGCTACTGCTCCCTATAGCTGTTTCATGCAGATGCTAGTAGGAAATGAGATTTATTAACTGGCCTTCTGCCCACAGCATCTTTGTTTGCATACTCCAGGCTTTTAAGAATGAATGTATAAGTCCAGAGGACTTTTTTCACACTGGTGTTTGAACATGCAACTACAGTAGTGTATGTTTCTGAATACGTTTTAAAAAATTACTTGACCCCAGGAAATGGACTGTAAAAAAAAAAAAAACAAAACAAAGCAAAATTAAACTTAAGCTAAAACGTTGGCTCTGGCATCTAACTTTACCAACTTTGAAAAATGAACTCTTATTAAGACAGACAAAAACAGAACTCATGCGTGTGTGTGTATAAAAGATAGTCATGAAAGCGTGTTCCATTTAATAGAAGCTATTGTAACATGGCTCACTTTAATCAGAATATAGTTTTCAGATGTAACGCCCCAAAACAACAACTACAGACATTAAAAGTCTGGCCTCGTGTGTCTCTGCTCTATATGTATTAGTATCATCTGAGCTTACTAGTGTCATAGGAGGTTTTCAAAAATAGTGATTTTTGTCCTCATTACTTAGTATTTGTAAAAAATCAAAGGATTACCTGATGCTTTGGTTCTTTGGTGCCCAATTTTTGAACTTCTTTTCAGGGTCCTTTGGCAGAGCTTCTGTTAAGGGGATGGTCTTCTGGGTGCCCTTAGTTAGAGGCTCACCCCTCCTCACCAGCGGCTGTCATTGGTCATATCTGTTTACAATGCACTATCTTAGTGGAACAGTGGTTTGAGATGGTTCAGTGGTTGTTTCCCATATGCAGTATCTTTCCATTATTTATGGGACCTCTTGAAGCTGCAATGAATAATCCTTTATTCATTAATGGGGGGGGGATCTAAAGGAGGGGGAAGTATTGGGACTAATCTCAATATTCTGTTTGGTTTGGAGAATTAATTTGACAAATACTTGAGAGTCTGCTCTGGGCAAGCTCTCTGCTGGATGCCCCTTCAAGGACCTTGAGTTCTAGTAAAGTCAGATGTGTGAGCAACTCGTTTTGTAACAGATATACCTTGTGAATATTTGGCGGTCTGATAGTAAAAGTGGTTTGCATTTCCTGAGCCCATAGTGACTCAAAGTAGAAAAAGATACCCTCAAGGCCAGTGTACTGCAGGATCCTAAACTACACTGTGGGAGACCAAACATTTTGGTGAAGAGTGTAGGCTCTAGAATCAGAACTCTGACTGGCCTGGTGAGATGCATCTTGAGCAGTAGTGGAAAATGAGGCAGGAGCACTGAAAGACAGGCAGTGTGGTCAGAATGTGAAAATGGGAAACCATTGAAAACTCATTAATCAAAAAACAGCATAATTTAAACAGAAATGTGCATGCTGGAATTGATGTCCTACTTTGAAATGAGTTAAAAGGAAAAGGAAGTTCTAATAGTGCCCCACTCTGTAGGCTCCAGAAGAGCTAGAGAATCCTTAATTCACCATGACAGAACTTTCTGAAGCCCAATGTGGGGATCAGGACCAGGCAGACAGGTTCTCTGGCTCAAGGCATCTTTCCCTGAGTGGAAGCAATCACAGGCCTGGTACTTGGGTCAGACAGTGGCTTCAGAATTTGCAGAAGCCCACTTCCTGGTTAGCAGCCTAACTTCAAGGAGCAGATAATCTGTACGCTTACAGTATTCTAACCATCCCAAATTCAAAAGCAAGGTGTCTGATACTTGGTTATGAAGGCGCCTCCTGAGTCATTTAGTACCTTAAAATGTGCAGACATGACTCTGATGAAAAACTGCTTGGGGCATTCGCTCCATGTGGCTCCCAGTGCCAATTCCTCTGACAGCTGGAAGGTGATTGCCTTGATGGCAGGCTCTGGAGAAGACAGAATTTTCCTTGGATTTCATGGGTTTGTTTACTTTTGAGTTTTGTCAATTTCAATTTAAAGGAAAATTGATTTGTTCCTCTCCTGTGAAAAGTATTTTTCCACAATGAAATATGTTAGAATATGCATATATATTAGAATAGCTTCATTTTCCTGACCTTAGGCTATCTTCAGCTATCAGCCACTGCAGTACTAAATTGGATATGTCCTACTCACCTAGTATCCTAAGTACTATTTCTGCAGCCCTTTCTGTTACAACACCCCACATACATCCCATTGGTATCTTACGAACTTTGTTTCTTAGTTCATTTAAAAATAATAATTGTTTAGCTTTGTGTTCTGGTCCTTGGAATTTATACTATTTTGAGAGAAGTCTTTCAAAACGGAAACCTACAGTTCACAGAGGCAAAAACTGAAATTACATGGCATTCACTTTACAGCATGAGTCAAAGAAATTTCTGCTAAATATGTTTGTGTTAAATGCATTCCCAAAATCCTCATTTATTTTTGTGAAAATAGGCCACCAAGAAATAATTTCTTAGTAGAAAAAAAGACTTGTGTATTTTTAGTGTCTACTCTACCCAGGCTAATTAGGATTTTACTCACTTGATCCAGGACAAGCTTTCTTACTGAAAGCATTATTTTGTTTTTTTTGTCTGAAGGTGATAATATATACACAACATGGTCAAGTTGATGGCTGCTCTCAGTGATGGTGTTCTTTTGTGTAATTTATCTAGAATTCAAACTTCCTGCTATTTATAAACCTCATTTGGTTTGGGCAGGTAAAACGTGCCCCAGGAACCAGATCTGGGCCACGGCTTGGAACAGAATAGGAACAGGGCAAGAGACTTGAGAGAGAAGAGAATGTGTTGTCAATAACACAGCATGCACTGCGAAGTCCATTAAACTCGGGGTCCTGCACACAGACTTGGTCCTGAAGTTGATGGCCGGTGTTTGTCGTTGCGTAACCCTAGAATGCCGGTGCTCTTTATATGAGACACACATTAGATTTCTCTGATCCTGTTTTACTTTTCCTAGAAGTGGTGTTTATTTTTGTTTGTTCTTGAGAGTCAGCTTACCTTGGTAAAAAACTCTGAGAGGTCATTTGTCAAAAATGCTAGGGACCTTGATATCTCAGGGAGGCGTTCTTAGGTTCAGTTTTACTTTGTTTATAAACAGTAATATTCCTTTATTTAAGAGCATGATTTGCTGCAAGGTTTGCATTTGGTATTCAGCAAATCAGAAGAAAGCGAAGCTACTAAAACGGGCTTCTCTCCCCCACCCCAATCTATTTCCTTGTTATCATTTCAGAACACCAAAACATGTCTTCAGTTGGCTAACAATAAAACAATTTTAATTTCCACTCTTTAAATAATTACACAATTATGTTATATTAAAATTTAAGCCAAAATTTTTGCAGACTCTTAATCTGTTCTTTCAGCAAAATTGAGTTCCTGCTGTATGCTCAACTCCATGCTGGGCACTTAGAATACAGAGATGAAATATGCACAGCCCCTCCTTGAAAAGCCTCTAGTACCCACGACAGCAGGCAGGGAGAGAGGAATCTGAGATCAGGCATACATCTGACCCCAATAAAGTAATTTTGTGATTATTGTGCTGATAACCTGGCAGAGGAAAAATGATCACTTCTAGAATTTTCAGAAGCTTTCAGAAATGGAGCATGAAAATATAAACTGTTTGAGTGTGTGTGTCCCCTCTGTGTATAAGTTTTAATACAGCCTTATGCCATAATTTTGAGCATCGTTGAGTGATTTATATGGTGAAAGGTTACTTCTCCATTGCAAAGAGTCACTTGAGGACAAGTAAAAAGGTCTATCTCTTTTGGGCCCCCAATTTTTATGATATTTGTATTGCCTATCACTAGGTTAAAAAGAATTACACTGTACTATTATGTAAAAGAAGTGAGGAAAATGAAAGTATATACTCATGTTTACTTGATTTGCCTGGAAAAACTGCAAGGATATAAACTAATAACAGTGGGAACTGGACAGATAAGTCCCCGTATATCTTTTTATAGAGTCTTTATTTTAACAATGAGTTTTACCTGCTGAGATATATTGGGAAGCATCTCAATATATTCATAGACTTACTGAAGTCACATGGATGATATTAAAAATTTACCTAATGCAGTTATGACTTAATTAAGTCAGTATCACAAATCACAAATGAAATGTGCTCCTATAGCATCTGCCCTTTGAGGTTTCACACATCGTAATCCATATAATCCATATTTTGTTTCACTTTCTCCAGAGTACATTGGATCTGCCTCGTGTGTGTGTGTGTGTGTGTGTGTGTGTGTGTGTGTGATGCGTTCAGCCTGCTTAGTATGCTCTGTGAATCTTGTATTAACTGCAAAATAATCCTCTGTGAGGATTCTTTTTCCATATCCTCTTTGAATTTTTGTTTTCGTATCACTTTTTGAACACCTGCTGTGTGTCAGGCACTGTTTGGGAACCCTAAAACAGTAAGGTTATGGCTTATTACCATATTTTAGCCATTCTGCTATGGCCCTCTGGCTTCCCCCAACTCTTAGTCAAACCTCACCACCTTATGGACATTATTGAGCAATATGTGGCCTTCATGTGACCACTGCAATAGTGCTGGTGTGACACTGGCCGGGAAACAAGCCATCTTCATTCACCATCCACCAGTCTGAGTGAATCCCCATGGAGACTGACCAATTAAGAGTCACCAAGAGGAGAGCTTTGAATACATTACCCCAGCTACAGGGACCTGCTCACCATCAATAACCGTGAAATTAAAAGCTTGTGGTGCTTATGAGCTGACTGTCTCTGCTGGAAAAGGAGGATGTGGAAGAGGGAGTGATTGGTGGGTACAGCCCGGAGGGGGTGGGCCCTGCGCAGGGTGAGGCCTTCTTGGGGTGGAAGTGCCAGCTCCTTGCTCCTCCCTCCTGGCTCCCTCTCTGTTTCTGGAGGCAAAGTAAATCGGTCCCTGCAGCACGTGTTCTCTAGAGGGAAGGAGAAAGAGAGGAGTCATCAGCCACCTGGGCAGGGGACTGACAACAGAAGGGAATGGAGACCTGTGAGTCTTTCCAAAATCCCCTAGTGAGGATAGCAACACAGTAAACCGAAAAGCAGTTTGGTGTTTGGAAAGCCAATTTTTTCTCTCCCTGGAATTTCTGATGGGCAGATAGTATCGTCATACCACTGACTTTTAAGATGCCAGCATGCCTGGCCAGGTAGCTCAGTTGGTTAGAGCATTGTCCCAAGACACCAAGGTTGCAGGTTTGATCCCTGGTCAGGGCACATACAAGAATCAACCGATAAAAGCACAAGTAAGTAAAACAACAAAATTGATGTGTCTTTCTCTCTCTCGCTTCATTCCTTTCTCTCTAAAAGTCAATTAAAAAAAGAATCAACCAATACATAACTAAGTGGAACAACAAATTGGTGTTTCTCTCTCTCTCATCAATAAATTTTTTTTAATTGAAAAAAAGATGTCAGCATGAAAAACGGTGAGCATGTTTCAAGCCTGTGTGATGAGTGTGTTACTGCTCCCTCAACTCCAGTTCAAAACTTGGTCTGGACTGAAAAGTTGGCCTGGACTATCCAGCACCCCTCCATTCCTACCCCAAAGTAAGATGACCTGGGGTTCTCAAAGTCCCGCATTGCTACTTGGAGAGGCAGTGCGATATTGTGGCAAAGCTCAGACTCAAGCCTGAGACTTCTGTATCCCAGCTGCACCCCTTTCTAACTATATGATCTAGGACAAAATTTTTATCCTCTCCAAACCCCATTTTCTTAATGTGCAAATGGAAACAAAGACATCAACATCACAGAGTTATTAATGAGATATGGAATGTAAGGTATACCAAGCAGTGACTGGTAGAAGTAAATACTTTTTAAAATGTCAGCTAGTATTGTTGCTTGTAGTTTTAATCTGTTCTTTTACCCTATCTTTATATTAATCTATGACCTCTGTGTCCTCAGTACCTGGTGCAATGTCTGGCTCATGACAGATGTTCATTAAAAGTCTAAATTGAATGTGGAAAAAAAATGAACAAGTTATACTATAATCTTTCCCACTCTTACCAACTTTATTAAAAAGAAGTTCATGTGCAGTAAATTGCACTTATTTAAAGTATATGACTCAGTGAGTTTTGGCAATGCATATGCCCTTGAAGCCATGACTCCCAAAAGATTCCGGATACCCTTTGGAGTATTCCCTCTGTCCACCGCCCCAGGCAACCACTGTTCTCCTTTCTGTCACCATAGTCGAGATCACATTTTTGATAAATGGAATCTACAGATTGTCCTCTCTCATGTCTGATTCTTTTACTCAGCATAATGATTTTAAGATTGATCTAAATTAGGTTCACCAGAGTTCAGTATTCTGTATTGCTGAGTAGTATTCCATCGTATGGCTATACCATGTTTTGTTTATTCAGCAATTGATGAACATTTGGGTTGTTCACAGTTCTTAGCAATTATAAACAAAGTCTATGAATATTCACGTGCACGTCTTTGTGGGAACGTATGTTTTCTTTTTTTAATTATATTTTATTGATTATGCTACTACAGTTGTCCCGATTTTTCCCCTTTTGTCCCCCCCGCATCCAGTACCCTCCACTCCCTCAGGCAATCCCCCACCATTGTTCATGTCCATGAGTCATGCATTTAAGTTGGTTAGCTACTCCATTTCTGGCAACCATCAAAACGCTCTCTAGTACCCATGATTCTGTCTCTGTTCTTTTTGTTTGGTTGGGTTTTATTTTTAGATTCAATTGTTGATAGATATGTGTTTTTCCATTTTATTGTTCATAGTTTTGATCTTTTTTTTTTTCTTAAATAAGTCCCTTTAACATTTCATATAATAATGGTTTGGTGACGATGGACTCCTTTAGTTTTTTTTTTGTTTGGGAAGCTCTTTGTCTGCCCTTAATTCTAAGTGATAGCTCTGCCAGGTAGAGCAATCTCAGCTGCAGGTCCCCACTTTTCATGACTTGAATATTTCTTGCAATCCTTTCTAGCCTGGCAAGTTTCTTTTGAGAAATCAGTTGATAGTCTTATGGGAACTACCCTATAGGTTTACTAACTTCTTTTCTCTTGCTGCTTTTAAGATTCTATATTGATCTTTAGCCTTTGGCGTTTTAATTATGATGTGTCTTGGAGTAGGCCTCTTTGCATCCATCTTGTTTAATACTCTCTGTGCTTTCTGTTATTGCATGTCTTATTTACTTCACCAGATTGGGGAAGTTTTCTTTCATTATTTTTTCAGATAGATTTCCAATTTCTTGCTCTTTCTCTTCTCCTTCTGGCACCCCTATGATGAATGTTAGGCCTCCTGAAGTTGTCCCAGAGGCTGCTTATTACTATCCTAACTTTTTTGGATTCTTTTTTCTTATTGTTTTTCTGATTGTTTGTTTTTTGCTTCCTTATGTTACAAATCATTGATTTGATACTAGGCTTCATCCACACTACTGTTGTGTCTCTGTAAATTGTTCTTTATTTCAATTAGTGTATCCTTCATTTATGACTGGTTCTCTTTTTATGCTGCTGAGGTCCTCACTAAGTTCCTTGAGCATCCTTATAACCGGTGTTTTGAACTCTATATCTGATTGATTGCTTATATCCATTTCATTTAGCTTTTTTTTGGAGTTTTGATCTGTTCTTTCATTTGGACCATGTTTCTTTGTCTCCTCACTTTGGCAGCTTCCCTGTGTTTGTTTCTATGTATTAGATAGAGCTGCTTTGACTCCGTGTCTTAGTACTGTGGCCTAATAGTAGGTGTCCTGTAGGGTCCAGTGGCACAGCCTCCCCTATCACCCAAGCTGGGTACATGAGGTGTGTCCTTTATGTGAGCTGAGTACACCCTCCTCTTGTAGTTGAGCCTTCATTGCTCTTGGCAGATCAATGGGAGGCATTTACCCAGGCCAGTCAGCTGCAAGGATTGGCTGTGACCACTTATCACCAACCTCCACCCTCCATGGAGGATCAGCTGTGCAGGGGCAGGGTAGTGGTGCTCCGACGTGGTCTGTAGCTGTCCACTGGGTGCATTGGATCTGGGTTTCCCGGGTGGTGGAGGCCAAGGTCAATTCCTACGTGTATGTTGTCCAGGATCACCCTGTCTGAGCTATAAAGCAATCTGAGATGGCTGCTTCTTGTGTTGGACTTGGAGATTCCCAGGCAAAGCCAAGCTATAAATCTAGGTTGGTTGCTGCTAGTGCCAGGCCTGCGGCTCACTAAAGCCATCTTTCGCTTGTTGAAGGGATTTAGGAAGTTGTGCAGTATGAGTCAAGACCAGCCATTCATATAAAAAAGAACCTTGTGTGGGCCTGTAAGTTGGGTGAGGTGGAGTCTCTGGGGATCTCCAAGGCAGATCAAACAGTGTTAGCCAGATTGATGGAGTCTCAGATATGGCACAAGTTTACGGGCTCTATTGCTCTGTAGGGGGAGGGTTTAGGAAAGGGACAAAGGCCTCTGTTCACCTTGATGCCAGACACTTCAGTTTCTCCCGGTATGCTGTTCCAGTGCTGGAGCTCAGAGGGAGTGAGTCAGAATAGGTGAGTCCGTGTGCTGGTTCTTTAAGAGGAACTGCTTGAGGATCCAGCAGTTTCTTCCACAGACTCAATCCCTGGTGGTTTATGCAGCCAGAAGTTGTGGGGACTTATCTTCTTGGCAGTGGAACTCTGGGTTGGCATGCCTGTTGTGGGGCTGAGACTCCTTGCTCCCAAGATACCCCTCCCAGATTTTTATCCACCACACATAGGTGCCTGACCAGCCCTTTCCACATCCGCGCCCCTCCTACCAGTCTGGATAGATGTGGTTTCTTTAATTCCGTAGTTGTCAGACTTCCATTCAACTATATTTCTGACAGTTCTGATGGATGGTTGTTCTATATTTTGGTTGTAATTTTGATGTGGTTGTACAAAGAGGCAAGCCACCTCTGCCTATGTTGCCATCTTGACCAGGAGTCCAGGAATATATGTTTCCATTTCTCTGGAGTATCCCTAGGCATAGAAAGATTGGGTCATATAAGTGGTGTTTAATGTATAATATCATGTACCAACTAAACTTAAATAAATAATTTTTTAAATTAACATAGAAACTTAAGATACTGCAAATAATTGTCCAAAGTGGTTGTACCATTTTACATTCCTACTGCAGAATGTAAGAGTTCCAGTTATTTCACATCCTTGATAACAATTGGTATTGTCAGTCTTAAATTTTGGCCATCCTTATAGATGGCTAGCAATATCTTATTGGAATTTTAATTTATATTTTCCCGATGATTAATAATGTTGGGTATCTTTTCATGTGCTTATTGGCCTTTGGGGTATCTTCTTTAGTGAAGTGTCTGTTTAAATCTTTTGCCCTTTTAAAAAAATTAGGTGGTTTATCTTATTGTTATAAAATATATATTCTGGATACTATCATATAGCCTTGACTTAGATTTTAATGGATATGGGTCTGTTGTTCTTAACTGGAATATAAACCTCTCAAGAAAAAGGATAATTGTTTCTCCCTGGTCTTTGTCCACAACACCTTTTCTAGCAATTAGGTCCAGCTCTCAATGAGTACATATAAAATGATTATATTAAAATAGACTGCAAAGTAATAACAGTATCATTATTTTAACTTAGAAAAAAAACACTAAGCCTACTTTAAAAGTTGATATGAAAGAGTTAAATTTAGGAGCTAGGTTCTTAGGATCTTGATAGAAGAGAAGCTTTTTTAATTCTGTGGATAAAAGCCCTGTAATTATGTAGATATTCTTCTCTTTGTAGTGAGTGTCTCCTTAACACTAGATTAGATTTTGAGGGAAATGCTGTTTTTTTAAAGCAACAAGGAACCATTTTCATGTTTTCTGAACCTTGCCCTTAATAATTAAATCATTAGATTCATATTTTCTCTCTTTTTCTTTCTCTCTCTCTCTCTCTCTCTCTCAAATTCTGAAGCAAACATCCCCCAATTCATTCTTGCTGCAGTCTCATTCAGTCTGATGTGGTAGTTTTGTTGTTGCCAGTTTGACTCCTGACTTCTCTAAATCCCTAAGGAGAATTTAGAAACTGGGAAGTAAATGCTCAGTAAGGTCAGGGGATTACCTGAGGGGATCTACTGAGGGACCCTGTGATTTTGATAGGGTGGGAATGCTTGGCTTCTAGATTCTTTCCAGCTAAAAGCCAAATTTCTTAGCGATACATGTTTCAAAATCCAAAGATACTGTAAAATATGAAATCACTTATGATTTCACAAATGCCCTAGGCCTGCAAGTATATTTTATGAGTGTAACTTATTTAATCTATCGTTGATTTCATTGCAAAACCTTCAGGCCAAACTTCAGATGAGTTGCTGCTTCCCTGATGGCAATGATCTCTTGCCTGCTCCGTTGTAGATGATTATTTTCTGTGTTCTAGTTGGGACTGAGCAGGTCACAGCCACTAAAGTATCAGTTAACAGTGTTGTTTTTTTGCTTTAATTGAGGTTGTTCCGTGAAAGGAAGCCAAATACTGTTAGACAGGACATCCTGTGATTCCCTTAGTTTATGATGGCCAAGGACATGACTTGTATTTTTTTTTAAAGATGATTGCCTGCTTCCTTTTTTATTAACAAGGGAGCACAGAACCAATAATGTCCATTGGCTTTAAGGACTCTTAACTAGCAAACACCTAAACCTCCCCCTAAAATCACCTAAAGAACTATAGGACATGGAAAAATGTCCATGTCATTTTATGTGAGCCAACACAATTAGGTCATTGTTCATATTTAAGTGACCCCTGGTTCTGTTGTCTTGAAATAATAATTAACTGAAAAAGAGGAGAAATGACCAAACTAGTAGTTCTTGGGAGCAAACATGTTAACATAAAATTCTGGAATCAGGTATACTGTGGTATACCTACACAGTGAAATGTAGTGCAAATATTACACATGAAGGAGATATGAAAGACGTTCACAATATGTTAAGAGAAACAAGATTTGTAAAAAAGTGTGACTGTATCATATTGGTGTCCTGGAATCGCCATAACAAACCTCCGCAAACCCTTCTCCCTGTGGTGGAGGCGAGGAGTCTGAAATGAAGGTGTTGGCAGGGCCGTGCTTCCCCCCACGCCTGAAGCGGGGTGGGGTGGGGGGTGGGGGAGGTCGTTCTTAGCTTCTTCCTACTTCTGTTGGCCCCATTCGTTCCTTGACTTGCAATTACATCACTCCAGTCTCTGCCTCTGTTACCTCATGACCTTTGACTCTTCTGTGTCTGTGTCTCTCTTCACATGGCCTTTTATAAGGACACTGGTCATTGGATTTAGGGCCCAAGTCCAGTATGAACCCGTCATAACTAATCACATCTCCAAAAACCTTATTTCCTTATGAAAGCACATTTGAGGTTCCAGCTAAACATGACTTCTGGAGAACACTATTGAACCCTATGTGTTTATAAACCCATTTTTTGTATAAGTACATGTGTATAAAATTGATACACATATGCTCCACACACACACATAAAAAAGGTCTTTAATTTTATTTTTATCTTTAATTTCTACTTTTTCTATAGTGGAAAAGTACTGGTTTTTATATAAAAATATTATGAAAAATAAGTAGCACATTTATATTTCCTTTGAAAAACAGGTCTTTTACTAACATCCTACCCTGAGTTGTTTTTTTGTTTTGTTTGTTTGTTTGTTTGTTTGCCTCATCAAGCTATTCTGAGATATTTTATCCTAAATTTAAAACAAGAATCCAATGTGTATTATAGATACACATAAAAATATACATAATGAGTCACTTTTTATGGTGTTGTTTATTATGCTTATTATTATATCAATTATAATAACAGCTGAATTTTAAATAAAGTGAAATAGGTCTTGAGACATTGGTCTAAGTCTGGGGAGCCAAAAAAAATTAAAATTATACTCAATTGCTGAATTAAAATCTAATTTTTTAATGTTTTAAAGTCTTGTAAGTCAAATTAAGTCTGTAAACCTAGAAAATGGATGCTAAGGCAGGATAGCGAGGCACTTTACTAAAAATTTTATCGAATTGCTCATATCCTGGGTAATTTTTAACACACATATCTACTCTCGGGCTAACTTCATCCACTTGCCCTTCTGTAGACTTCTTTGTAGAAACATCTCGTTATTTAGTCAGTTTATAAGGTCTTCTCATAAGTAATTTTCTTTCCCTTTATTATTTGTGAGTGCTCATTGATCGATTGTTATTTTTCTATCTTTAAATATCCCAAGTTTAACAAAACATTCTAAATTCAGTAAACTATAATAGTATATTGGCCCTGGCTGGTTTAGCTCAGTGGATTGAGCGTCGGCCTGCGAGCTAAGTGTCGCTGGTTCGATCTTCCAGTCAGGGTACATCAGAGAAGGAAAACTCTGACTCCAAAAAACCTCCGCTGCCTTGCGGCATACCTCTTCAGGGGAAAGGCTAAGGGAGTAAACCCCGACAGAAAATCCGGAGCCGGAGTCCCTAAGGCGGTTTGACGTTGTAGTCAACACCGGCAACTCCTGCGGCGCACCTGAAGCCAAGCTGTATTGACTCCGTCTTTCCCTTGGACCCTTCAGCTGCGAAGAGAGGGGGGGTCTGCTGCATGGGCAACAGCAGACCCTCCATATCACCCTGCCCAGGCTCTGTAGCTTCAGCGTCATCGCAAGATGTCGATTCAACACGGGAGGAGACAGATACCGTGTCACTCCCGAGTCGGACTGCACAGCCATTCTCGGCGGTGCAGATAGACTCTTAAGAAGCTACACCATCGTCTCTCGAGACGGACGACGACGATAATAGTATATTACATCGTCCTTTGCTCCTGTAAGTCCTCATACTATGGAACTGCAGAATCAAGGGAAGGGGCTTCACTTTAAGAAACTCCTGTGCATCCTCTCTTTCCCAAACCCCGGGGTCTTTCCGTGTATTGGCTCCTCTGTTATTTGTGTACCAGATTCAATTTGCACATGGCTCCATTTTTATCCACTTTTTACTGGAATGCTCAGTTTCTACACTTTCCTTTGAGATTACAGTGTTATTACACTGATGCTAGAAATGTTTTAACTTTTGACTTATAACAAGGCAATAGATAAGAGAGCCACAAGGTACTGTGTGAGTGTGTAAATTGATTTTTGTTGAGGGCTGTTGGGTACTTCTGATATAAACAGCTTATCAGTCCCTTCTTTATTTTTCATTCAAGTAAGTAAATGATAGGTGAGTCTATTGGTTTAAAAACCAACCACCCAAATTAAAAAATTAAAATAAAAAACATAAAAATCACTCTTCTTCTAATTCAAAATACAAGGAGGATAGGGCTGGTATCTGGTTGTCCAAACAGGAGTTACCAGGAAACTAGGGAAGGGGATAGGAGAATGGACTCCACTGTGGGGTGGAATTATATGAAAATAGGGGACATCCATTCTCTGGCTTAAATGAGTCATTTCAGCTAGGAAAGGAAGTTTTTGGGATAATGGCCTGGGGAACTGGTGTTGAAATAGTGCTCCTAGTTTGAATAACATTTCCCCACTGCTACACCAATTTAGCTGAACATTACAAATCCTAGCTCAGCTGTAGCTACAACCAAAATTTTTATTTCCTGTTCTCATAATGTGGAGTCATCTTGTATGTCATTTGCAGGATACTCTCTGGGGTTGGGGTGTCCGTCTGATGTAGAAACAAACTGATCAGTTGTCGTCGTCGGCAGCCGTCCGTCTCGAGAGACAATGGTGTAGCTTCTTAAGAGTCTATCTGCACCGCCGAGAATGGCTGTGCAGTCCGACTCGGGAGTGACACGGTATCTGTCTCCTCCTGTGTTGAATCGACATCTTGCGATGACGCTGGAGTGTCCTCTCCAGTGAAACTGAAGCTACAGAGCCTGGGCAGGGTGATATGGAGGGTCTGCTGTTGCCCATGCAGCAGACCCCCCCTCTCTTCGCAGCTGAAGGGTCTAAGGGAAAGACGGAGTCAATACAGCTTGGCTTCAGGTGCGCCGCAGGAGTTGCCGGTGTTGACTACAACGTCAAACCTCCTTAGGGACTCCGGCTCCGGATTTTCTGTCGGGGTTTACTCCCTTAGCCTTTCCCCTGAAGAGGTATGCCGCAAGGCAGCGGAGGTTTTTTGGAGTCAGAGTTTTCCTTCTCTGATGTGCCCTGACTGGAAGATCGAACCAGCGACACTTAGCTCGCAGGCCAACGCTCAATCCACTGAGCCAAACCAGCCAGAAACTGATCAGTACCTTGTCAACTAAAGCTAATATTTAAGAAGTTGAATGTTACACTGTTACAGTCTGAAATTGGCCACTTTTTTTGTGTGTGTCAGAGTCTGCTATGGAAAGAATTAAGACTAGATGGCCCCAACAGGACTGAGGAGGTACGGATGTACATTACCCATTTTGGAGTCAAATTCACTGGAATGAATTTTAACACTGGCCTGCATTTCCCTCATCCTTTTAGGCTTAATTTTATTAGTACTCCACTTTCCATTTCCATTTCAGAATGTTCTCATGAGTTTAAAATTTGATTTTGCCATAATGTAAATACAAGACCTTTGGATAAGCACCAATCTCTAAGAGCGAGATATCAGAAGATTTTTTCTTAAGAAATAGATTTTTCTAATCACATAGTCAAGATACCAGTATGAAGTCTTTAGTTAGTTGAAAAAATTATAAGCAGTAATGAACATGATCTCTGTCCATTTTGACTAAAGTACCACAATCAGCAAATTGAGAGGCTGAAGTTCAAAATATGTAGTAACTGGAAAAGTAAAATGTGGTGTTTCCTAAAATATTAGCATGGCTTATATGTTATAGCTGGCATGTTTTTGAGCCAGAAATTATTCCCAGCAATAAACTGAGTTAATAGTCACCCAAATCTCTACATTTCAGGCTCTTCTTCAGGAAAACTTATGTTTAAAAAAAAATCATCTTGGTTAAAGTGAAAATGTCAAATGAGGCCTTGGTAGAACTAAAAAAGGAAAATGGTTTTATTGAAGACCACAATTGTGTCCTCATTTGGACTTCTATTTTCTTCCCACTTACTTTCATGACATTCAGAGAAGGAAAACTCTGACTCCAAAAAACCTCCGCTGCCTTGCGGCATACCTCTTCAGGGGAAAGGCTAAGGGAGTAAACTCCGACAGAAAATCCGGAGCCGGAGTCCCTAAGGCGGTTTGACGTTGTAGTCAACACCGTCAACTCCTGCGGCGCACCTGAAGCCAAGCTGTATTGACTCCGTCTTTCCCTTGGACCCTTCAGCTGCGAAGAGAGGGGGGGTCTGCTGCATGGGCAACAGCAGACCCTCCATATCACCCTGCCCAGGCTCTGTAGCTTCAGTTTCACTGGAGAGGACACTCCAGCGTCATCACAAGATGTCAATTCAACACGGGAGGAGACAGATACCGTGTTACTCCCGAGTCGGACTGCACAACCATTCTCGGCAGTGCAGATAGACTCTTAAGAAGCTACACCATCGTCTCTCGAGACGGACGACTGCCGACGACGACTTTCATGACATGATAAAGAGTGAGAGCAGAAAGGGAGTTGGTTGAAAGCAAGAATCCTAGAATTGTCCGTAGGTCCAATAATTGTGGGTGGGCAATGCCTCTGTATCTTTTCCTACATAATACCAGAAAAGCAGTAGATATCACACAGCATTGTTATGAAGACTAAGTGATAAAATGCATGTTAACTACTTATACCTGTGAAGAAAGGGAAATCCCCAAGGTTACCCAGCCAGGTTGATGATCACTCTGGGACTAGAAGCTAGTGCCCCTGACTCCTAGGTCAGAGCTCTCATAAAGCTGAAATACAACTGGTGAGTTTTGCATATCAGTTTTGGAAACATGAAAAATGACATACTTCTCTACTATTTTTTTTTTTTTTTTTAGTTATAGTGACAAAGTTCTTTAATTCAGTCAGCGCATTTTAACTTCTCCTAACCCTCTCATGTAGCACTAGAGACAAAAATTGGTGATTGTTCACATGGTAGGATTTCAGGAACCCTGTGTATTTCCCTTCCTCACAAAACTCTTCCACACATGCATTCATTCAGCATTTATTGTGCCCACTGATGTGCCAGGCACTGCTCTCGACGCAGAAGATACAGCAGTAAACAAAATATGTTCTATGAAGTATAGTACCTGCCTTCGCAGAACTTACGTTATGGGGAAGGGGGTAGTAGACAGACAATAAACAAAACAAGATAATTACAGATTGTGTTCGTATCACCCACGGTGATGTGGGAGTAACTGGAGGAGACCACTTCAGAGGGTGCACAAGGAGCGCTTGCTGAGGAGTTGACATATGAGCCCAACCTGAAGCATGAGATGCAGTCACTGGTGCCAAGTGCTGGGAACTAAGGATTAGCCTTGGCACTGTCATCCTTCATGTGTCTGTTTATAATGAGGAGGTTTAGAAAAGGTAGACAACTGAAGATGCTAAGTACCCGAGGATGAGCCAGGACTACCAAGAGCACAAAGCAGCCCAGAACCAGGAGGTGGGGAGCATTCTCAACAAAATCTGCCCATCGTACAGTGTGGCCTAGAGGTGCCATGTTCATTCAACAGCAACACGTATGCTGTATTTTTACGCCCAGTTTTATGTCTGCTGGACTGACTGCTGAGTGTGAGCACTCATGATGGTGGCAGCAGCCCTCTTGCCCTGAGAGACTGACCCAGGTCATGGTGGAGGGTGGGGAGGTTCAGGGCCTGACTGGAAATGACTTGGGGTCATGGGAGAGAGCTAAGGTCAGGGTGAGAGGGAACAGGGCCAAGTAGGGCTGGGAAAGTAAACAGAAGGCATACGGTCAAGAAGGAATAGATGTACTGGGAGCCAAGTTGGTGGCGGGGGAGGGGGGGGCTGGGTAAAGTTGGTGCCCGAGGAGACCAGCCAAGCCCTGTGGCATGGGAATGAGCTCTGGGTCATTGAAATTATTTTCAGAACTTGGATACCCAGCCACCCACTGTTTGAAACAGATGGACATTTAGGCAAATATAATCAGCTGTAATCTGCTGCATTTCTGACCATATGAAGAACCGTATGCCCATTTTGTGTGTGTTTGTGTGTTTATGACCTTAGCCTTTTACTCTTTTATTATGTGCATCTGAGTTTCACTCATATCAGTGAACATTATGAATGCCACAAAGAACTTTCAGAATTCCAAAGTTTCTTCATTCCTTAGATAAGCGCCAAGTTTCCAAGTCATTTCAGGGCCATAGCTATTGACTTGTTAATTCTGGGTTTTAAAAAACCAAAACCTATGTATGCTGTTTTAAACTTGATTTTCTGTTGCATTTACTTTCAGCACTGTGGGTAGTGAAGTTAAGGAGCCACTTACTGAATAGTATCTGGTGGGTTAACACAGATAATGTCAAAGGCATTAAAATGGGGGCCGATTTTCAAGGCTGGTTATGGAATCTCCTTTTGCAGGCAGTTGGAGAAATCTGTGTGTTTTAATCACACTCCATTAAAAAAAAAAAAAGTAGTACTTGGAATACTTGGTGATACGGCAAGGAAGAGCTTCATCTCTCCATTTTACAGAGTAAAAGTTAATGGCAGAAGAGTTGGGCACCGTGAAAGAGAATATTATTTTCTGTTCATTCTCTTGGGGAGGTGGCAGTTATTCACTGGAGTTAGGACTTCTGTCAGACCGAAGTGTAATAAAAGCATCATCATTAAGCAGCAAATGATGGGCAAGAGCACCCTGATCATTGCCTTGGTAGGCTGCGTAGAGCAGCCTGGAATCAAGAGCAGGCAACTTTGCCTCCTGATAAAACTCATGCTACTCATGTTTTATCCAGTGTTCCTCTACGAAGCTTAGTGTTAAAGCTCCATACATTGGTTTTCTTCACTAGATCTGAATTGTGAATAGCCTAATTTTGAGTAAAGTATAACATTATTTCAAGATCTGTGTTTTAATAAAATATGTGTATTTTATAGCTGTGCTCATGTGCTGGTGCTTCTCCAGTATACTTGTTGGAAATCAGTACTGCACTCAGCCCTCTGCTACCCCAGGAGGCCCTCCCCCTCGCTGTGGCAGCTCTCTGGGGAGGGCCTTGCCTGGAGAAGTTGGTCTTGCATTGTCTGTCTAATCCCATAACAGAGTCACAGGGCCCTGTAAAAACGAAACAGATGCACATCTGCCCTGGGCGGCCCAACGTGTTGTTACTGCCTGAAGACAACAAATGACTTCTTAAATTCCTAGGCCAGCCGCCAGCCGAAGAATCCATGCACGCATCAATGTTCCCACAAGTTCAGCGGAAGCCTTAGTGCCCAACTTTACATGAAACTCAATACGGTTGCTCTAATATCTCTCCAGGGAGAGTTCATCTTGTCAAGGTTTGTCTTTCAGAGGTACCCTCTTTGACTCCCACTTTGCTCCATCCAGATCTCCCTCCTCAAACAAACAGTCTCCCTGCCCCCACATTTCAGGTCACCAACAAAGAGAAAGTGATGAATCAACAATTATCTGGTGATATTTTTTCCTTGGTGGAATATTTAAATCCTTCCCCTCGCTGTAGTGAATCCAGAGAATGAATTATGCACAGCTGAAAAGCAGGGAAGTTTCTGGTTCAAGGGACACTTTGACATAGCACTCCCTACCGATGCCCAGTTCATTATTAGGGACAACCATGGGAGATTTCACATCAGCCTTTTGTTAGGAGGAAGCCCGGAAGGAGGCATTCAGGCAGAATCTATCTGTGTTGTTACAAGGCTTTTCAGAGGAAAACGCAGCACTTTTAAGGGAATGTCTGCTGTGGGATTGAATCTCTCCATCCCAGCCCTCCCAATCCACCCCCAGCCCCGCCCCACCTCGAGGCTGATGACACATATGCTAGTGCAGAAGTGGTCTTTGAGAACAACTTTTGGATTTTCTTTCTTTGGCTCAGTATTTGATCTGTGGGTATCAATGTAATTTTTTTCTTCAAAATATTTGCAGGTTATTTTAGAAAGAGGTCACTTGTAAGAGAAGAAAATATATCAATGATTGGCTAAATCTCTTTTTAAACGCTTTATCATAATATTTGTGACTATTTAGAAGTGTTTGCAAAATGGCTATTTCTGTTAGAATGGCAAAATTCTAACTAAAAAGCTGTGCTTATGAGTGTGTTTTAAATAATGCATCTCCCTGGTATGTTGGAACAGGCCAATCTTGAGAATCCTAAAAAGTTGAACCAAAGATCACCCTGTGAAATGAGAATTAAAGGTAAGGTCTTAACCTGGGCCAAGTGTATTCAATGATAAGTAGAGAAAGGTGGCTTCCGAGACACTTTAAAAGGACCAATAGCTCCTGTCAACAGGACATGGCTTCCTATGAAACACTGATACTTTTAAACATTACTCAAGAAATAATTTGGATTATAGATTATTATAAGGGTTACAGAAATCCTTATGTGCCTAAGTTCAAGAAGTAAGTTTTCAGATGAGAGAAAAATACCATTATTACTTGTACCTCTTTTTCAGTCTGTTCTTTGTTTTTATTTATGTGAAACTGGGTGAAAGGTGGATTACTTTTCTCAGTGATGGGGGAACATGTTGAAAACAGAAATTGTCACAGGAGAGAAGAAAGACGGCAGCTCCTACAGATCTCGTTGTCAGTTTTCAGTGTAATATGTGTGAACAGAGTATATTGGCATGGAGTAGATGGAATTTTCAGAATATTTTATATCAGCTATTTTCAACCAGTGTGCTGTGAGAATTTTTAAAATATGCAATACCTATTTAGTCAGGGACACTGACTCTTTTCCCTTAGACTGTCAAATAAAAAAATAACAGTAGCCAACACAATAATAGTTGCCTGGTGTGAATGAATCAAAATTATACTTTTTTTTTTTTTTGGTCAGATCAGCAAAAAATACATTTTTTGGTGTGCCGCAGACTTTTAGTAATTAGATTATGTGTGGCTGAAGATAAAAAAGGTTGAAAGGTCCTGTTTTATATTGAAGGTGAACTTTCCAGTTACATATGGATTCCTTTAGGGAGTGACATATGGAAAGTAACTCAAGTCAAGGAAAGGCTTTTAAAGGTTCAGCTTCAAAATAGGTTTGGGGTAAATCTAAGCCAAATGGAGCTTCCTTACAGAGAGGAGACAACCACTTACAGAGAGCTGTTCTTCTGCAGATGGTCGCGTCTAAACTTGGGAAGCCTGGCAAACTCAGACGTTAGTTGTGGAAAAAAAAAATCAAAATCAAAATAGGTTCCACATGCCTCATTCCCAAAATTAATTTCTCAAACTCCTCTTCTTACATCCACATACCCAAAACAAGACCAAAGCCAGGATCCTGGGACTCCTGGCCTAGCATGAGCCTTGCCGAAAAATTGCTGCACTTTCCTCCAAAAGCAGTGGTCAAAGTGTGAAGGGAGGAAATGAGGAAAAGTGGCCTTCTCCCACCTCAGACAGACACACACACACACACACACACACACACACACGCATGCATGCACACGGCTGTAATCTATTTGTAAGGGTTAGGGTGGGGCAGAGAAACAAAATGAATTACATAAGAAATAATTTCATTTAATGGCTGCATATAATGCTAGCTAAGGCATTATATATATTTGTCAAATTTGAAGAGACATTCCTCTGGAATAATTCACAAATCTTTCCAAATCAGTTCTTGGACCAAATTGTACAATATTTTGTAATTAATTGGTCTGGGGTCCCATGACTGGTAAGGTGGTAGAAATCGTATTTTGGTTTCCACAGTTTGGGGCTTGCCCAGCCTTGATCCAGGCTTTGCTCAGTAGGTTAACTCAGGTCTCAGTCACATAAAATTCCTTTTGTTTCAGCAGACTGACATCGGTATGGCTGAGTAACTGCTACAAAGCGTAAACTTGCCGTACCTCTATCCTCACCACCACCTCCAAATGTTGAGTACAGGGCAAATTCAACACATTGCCCTCAGGCTGAGGCTGTTCTTCTTCCAAGTCATGTAGGTCACTGGTCATTATTCACAGACATGCCTGAACAGTGACTTTGCCTGCGGGAGGTATGAAGGGCTTTTTGTGTTTCTGTGTTTTTCTTTCTTCTGTTTACAAAAAATATATATGTTGCCAGCTTTTTAGAAAGGCATTCAAACATTCACAAAAACAGTGTGTACATACATTGTGATTATTGGTTTATTTTCAACTAGGAGCAATGGATGCAAATTCATTTTGAAATTTAAATGCCATATGAAAATATAGTGACCATAGACTGTAATGCTAGGAAATAGTCCCTTATCTCTTACTACCATGCTCTACTGTATTTACCAGGTCTTGAACACATAGTAATCTGGCTAAGAATCTGACTGAAAGCCACAAACTGTAAGATAGTGCCTTGACTTTTTTTTTTTTTCTCCCAAGGATGGCACAGAGAGAAATGCTAGTGTCCAAGAGACCAGATGGCAGGTTCATCTAAGAATAAACTGTTGTTTTTGTGTAGAAGTCATGCAGAAGACCCAAATGAGAGGATAAACCCTGCATGGTGCATTGGCTCTTTATTCTGTTACATTTGATACTGGTTTAGCTGCTTTACTTTCCTTAAACATTTATTTTTCATGACTGAATTTTTGTAAATTACTCAGTAATTAAAATTTTGATATTTTAAATCATTTTGATTCTTACCTTCCATAGTACTAGCATTCCACATTTGTCAGGAAAGAATATAATTCCTGCCCTGCTTCCCTCACAAGATTCTTTCAAGAATCAAAATAGGAGCATGGAGTCACTTTAATGGTAAAATAATAGAGAATCTCCTTGTTATTTATCACACAACCTTTTTGAAGAATAGGCAGGGGCAAGTACTTTTACCTTTATACTGTAAGATAGATTTATACCCAAGAAGTTACAATGAAATATTGGGATTTTCCAGGGTGCCACGGAAGAGCTAAGACTATTAAGTACTCTTGTCATCAGCACTGAGTTTAATATTTGGACAAATATAAATTGTCTTCTGTGAACTGTTGAGTCACCTGGAAAACTGAGGTTTCTACATGTCACACTTGTAGAAAAATGGGAGCTTAAGGAAGTGAGAGAAGATTGGGTGGCAGAGTAAGAATGGAATTCTTTTTCCACTTTGACTGCCACCTGACCTCCTAGAGGTGAGGAAGAGCACATCCCCTTCTGCAGAGAGAGAATCTGGACCCAGAGGTCTCACCCAAACTCAGAAGGCATTGCCCATTTGGATGGGGAGCTAACAGAAGGTGCAAGAGACAACTGCAAAGTGAAGTACATTTAGAAGTGTGTTGGCAAAATTTGGAGGAGGGAGATAGATTATAAGAATATTCTAATCTACATAGATGGTAATTAGAAATTAACTATATTGATTTCATTGCTGTTAATTGGAAGTAGGTATGGAAATCTATGTAATGTGTTTTATTTTAGAAGATATTCCTGTTTCACCCTTACTCTTGGTCTGTCCTGCATCCTAGTTTTCCCACTGGTCTTTTAGCACAGGGTTGCCCTTACTACAGGTTTCTGGGGGCTGCAGCGGTGCTGTTAGAGTGGTGAGCCTAGTAACTATCATTCAGTAAAAACTAACTGGAGTTTTTCTAAAGCAAAAATCACATGCTACTTTATTGTTCATCTTAATGACCTCCTTGAAGGCTAACAGTGCTGTACTGTCTCTGTGAACTGGAAGTCTATTTAGATATGGAAGGATCGTTGTCCTTAGGTGAACCTTATCAGTGAAGACCTGGAGGAGAATGTGATTCATTGACAGAACCTGCAGCAAATGACTTGCTTCCTTGTTCTGATGGATTTTTTAAACGTTTGCATGCTGACAGTGACCGGAGGGGAGGGGGCCGGGGGAGTAGAAGGGGAAGGGTCTAGTCAAGGAACTAGTATAAATGGCCCATGGACAGGGACGACAGGGTGGGAATTTGACTGTGGGAGTTGGGGGTGCAGGGCAGTGGAGAACAACAGGGGGAAATTGGAACAACTGTAATAGAACAACAGTAAAAAAATAAGAAGAAGAAAAGAAAAAAAAACTATCATAACTCTTCGACCTGTCCTTTTTGTACATCTCTTTCTGTTAGGTAGCCACAGAACATTTTTACTCACTTGTGGACACGTTAACTTGCTAAAACACAGATCAGATGGTCTCTTTCCTGCATTGTGTTCAGTTTTGTTTTTAATGACCTGGAGCAAAAATTTCATCCCAATTGGTATGTTGCCATCTAGCACAATTCTGGGCCTCGGTGCCTCATCCTCCGTTAGTACACTGCCTGGTGATGCAAAAGCCTTTCAGCACTGAGACTGAAAAAGAACCCATTAGAAAAGTATATCAGCTGCCAAAACTCAGGCCAGTATATGAAAATTACATCAAATGTCCAAAATATTTTAAATTTTGAATTATTTATCCTTTAAGGTTTTGCCTAATTTGCATAGCTGATTAAAAATTTGAATGGGTAGTAAAAGTCCATGGATTTGTTTAATAAATGATAAACTAAAGAAAACAGTGGAAGTTAATAACTAAAAAATAAATAGCCTTTAATAATGTTGGAGGGAAGCGGTAATTATGGTCACATTATCTGAGATGCAGGGCTGTGTTTTCAGATCTTCAGGGAAAGAGAATTTAAGGATGAGGCTTTTAAGGATGGATGGATGAATGGATAGATGGATATTTATACTTACACATTTATAAATTAAATCTTTAGCACTTTATGTAAAAAGCAGATTTTTATTGCTTTCTTTTAAAAAAATTTTTTTTTAATTTTAAGTATATTTTATTGGTTATGTTATTACAGTACTCCCAGTTTTTTTCCCTGTGCTCCTCTCTGCCCAGCAGCTGCTTTCTTCAGGGTTAACAAGAACTCCAAGCACAATTGTTTCATAAATATGTAGATTTTTATGTAAACCTATAAAACTATAGATTTTTCTGTCATATATAGTCATGCTTTAAAAATATTACTTATCTCTAAATACCCTTTGCCACTAAAAGGAATAAGGAGCCTTTAGAGGAATGACCGGTTTGGGGTCTAAGACAGGAGATGTACAAGTTGAGCCTGGAACACTTTGTCATATCAGAAAGCAAGGAAGTTATTGAAAGGCTTCCAGGATCTTGTCAAAAGAGCTCAGAAGCCACCCTGAGTAAGCCATCTGTAGGCTTATGTCAATAAAGACAGAAACTGCAGTGGATTGAAGCATATTAAATATGTTTAAATCCTTGTGTTCATAATTACACTTCAAAAATAAAACCGCATTTGTCATGTTTGAAAAATATTAGAGAACTACCTCTTTATTTTGAAAACTGATAAATAAAGGGAAAGAACCAGGAGTTTTTTCTTCCTTTTTATATGCTTGGTACCTCGGGGAAATTTCTCTTGATAGAATTATTCTAGCTAATAAATCAAGAATAAATAATAGAATATCACTTTGAAGTCTCTAGAGAATTGTTGGGTCTAGACAAATGCCACCAATGGCTAACATATCACAGAAGGAGTCAATCAGACATGATCGAAGTTCAGACATTGCATGAAGTAATCTTGCTACCCCACCCCTCAATTAGAACTTGAATCAGATCAAGCCTTCAGATCGAATTAGCAGTGTATAAAATACAAGGGACAGGATCACATTGTAAGGTATAAAAATGTCGAATCACTGTACTACACACCTGAAACTAATATAATTGTATATTATATACCAACTATACTTAAGTTTTTAAAAAAGAATAAAGGAAAAGAATACAAGTGACAGAGGAATATGCTAAATCACACCAATGAGATGCAGTGACCAAAACCCAGATTGTGAAAAAACTACAAGACAACCAATCCAGTTACTTCCATAACAATAAAAAAATTTGCAAGGGAAATATTAGACACCTATAAATGAAAGAAATGTGAAGTACATATCAAAGAATCACAGTATATGAACCTTATTTGAATCCAAATTCAAACAAACTGAAACAAAATTATAAGACATTATAGCACATATTTGAGGATGTTGAGAAACTTTATTTTAAGGTGTGATAATACTATTAAGGTTTGGTTTTTTTAAATGTCCTTATCTTTTAGAGACATGCTGAAATACTTATAGGTAAAATGATGTGATGCTTGGTATTTACTTCAAAATAATCTGGCTTGGGGGTTGGGGGATTGGGGGCAGGGAATGCTGATGGAAGTATAAATGAAACAAGATTGGCCAAGTATTGATAAGTGTTTAAGCCAAGAAGTAAACACATCTTAGTTGTTGTTCTGTTCTCCTTCCTTTTGCATGTATCAGGAAATTGCCAAAATAAAAACACACACACATGTGGTGTTGCATATACATGAAGTAGGGTATGATACATCCATCCATCCATAGAGTGGAGTTGGGGAGAGGATATCAGGAACAGAATGTGTAAGTCCTTAGAAAGCATGTCGAGAATTTTGGATTCTACTCTGCTAAATGAGCAGCCATTGGAGGGCTTTGAACTAAGGAGAGGAAGATCTGATTTATGCCAATAGTGTCACTGTGCCTGTTGTGTCAAGACGAGGCATTGGGGGTGAGGGTGCAAGCTTGGAGAGCACAAAGAGACTATTGCAAAACACCAGGTGACAGCTGATGGAAGCTTGGATCCTGCTTTAAAGGTGGAGGCAGGAGGGTTTGCTTGTGGACTGGATGTAGTGCTGAGAGAAAGAGGAGGCAAGAATGGTAATGTTTTTAGATGACTGGGTGGCTGTTGGCACATAGTGAAAGTACTGGGAAATAATGTATAAAGCTAAAAGATTAGTGTGCACTGTTATAGGCCTGATAACTGTTAATACCACATGTAGACTTGTAGTGAGACTCCAATAAGCATAAATTAGGAATCTCAGAAACCACAGAACATTTGAGTTCAGTTGAGGAAGATGTAAAATGATACTGTATGAACAATATATGAAAGTTAGTATCATGGCAAATGTATAAAACAGTGAACGAGAAAAGAAAGAGCTTAGCCAAAATAGAACTTCTACATCACTTAGAGTTCTGCCTAGGATCTCTGCCTTGAATAGGTGTGTTTCTTGGTTAATTTTTTCCTCGTAGGCAAATAAACTTGTTTGTTTGTTTGTTTCTAGTTGGGGAATGGCGGTCAACGTGTATTCTACCTCGATAACCCAAGAGACTATGAGCAGACATGACATCATTGCATGGGTTAATGACATAGTATCTTTAAACTACACAAAAGTGGAACAGCTTTGCTCAGGTAAGAGATTACCTTTTAAGTATTTACCTAAATGTTCACTGTCTGTCATGTGAAATGTGATTTTATGAACCACAGGTGATATATTTGGGGTAGGAAAAATATGAATTAGTATCGATATATAACTAACGGGGGACACTCAGGTGTAACTAAAGAATGTATGGGGGGAATCTTCACAACCATCTAAGAGCCTAGAGCCATCTCAATGCATAATTTAAACAGTCTCACTTGTGCTCAGCAATGCCTCTGACTGGTCTTCCAGACTCTTCCCTGCCACGCCACCCCCTCACCACACACACACACCACACTACTCACTACTCTTGCTAGAATACAGATTGGGTCTTGCAACTCTAATCCTTAAAAGCCTTCAGGGCTCCAAGGTGTCCTTCTCAATAAGATTAAATTCAGACTCTTTGATGTGGTTGATAAGGTCCTTTCTGTTCTAGCTGCAACCCATCTCTTCCTTTTCCTTGTCCACATCTCTCTCCCCTGTGTCTCAACCCCACAAAACACTCTTTGTTCCCTGAAGACGCCTTCCCTTTTGCATCCCCTAGCTTTTTCCATGAGAAGGTCTTTCCTCTTGCTTTCATTTATGGTAAAATCCCTCCCATTCACACTTTAAAGTCTGACTCAGGTGTAGCTCCCTCTGTGAAGGGTTCCCAGAAACACTGTGCCTACTCTTCCAGAATAACACCTGTCATAGAAGCTCTAACTCCTGCTCCCCTGAAGGCACCCAGAGTCCTTGAGGGCAGGACTGTATTTGAGCTTTATTTTTTTTTTGAATGCTTGCAGTGGCATCATGCCTTGTATGTAAAGTAGGTCTGGGAAGACGTAGCTGCGAGTGCCTGTGGTGGCAGCGTTCAAGATGTCGACCAAGAATTTCAGAGTCAGTGACAGTGACTGGATCTGCCCTGACAAAAAATGTGGAAATGTAAACTTTGCCAGAAGAACCAGCTGTAATAGATGTGGTCGGGAGAAAACAACTGAAGCTAAGATGATGAAAGCAGGGGGAACTGAAATAGGAAAAACACTTGCAGAGAAGAGCCGAGGCCTGTTTAGTGCTAATGACGGGCAGTGTAAAACTTGCAGTAATGTGAATTGGGCCAGAAGATCAGAGTGTAACATGTGTAATACTCCAAAGTATGCCAAGTTAGAAGAAAGAACAGGATATGGTGGTGGTTTTAATGAAAGAGAAAATGTTGAATATATAGAAAGAGAAGAATCCGATGGTGAATATGATGAGTTTGGACGTAAAAAGAAAAAATACAGAGGGAAGGCAGTTGGCTCAGCATCTATTTTAAAGGAAGTTGAAGATAAAGAATCTGAGGGAGAAGAAGAGGATGAGGATGAAGATCTTTCTAAATACAAATTAGATGAGGATGAGGATGAAGATGATGCTGATCTCTCAAAATATAATCTTGATGCCAGTGAGGAAGAAGATAGTAATAAAAAGAAATCTAATAGACGAAGTCGCTCAAAGTCTCGATCTTCACATTCACGATCTTCACGCTCATCCTCCCCCTCAAGTTCAAGGTCTAGGTCCAGGTCCCGTTCAAGAAGTTCTTCCAGTTCCCAGTCAAGGTCTCGGTCCAGTTCCAGAGAACATTCGAGATCTCGTGGGTCGAAATCAAGATCCAGCTCCAGATCCCACAGGGGCTCTTCTTCCCCACGAAAAAGATCTTATTCAAGTTCATCATCTTCTCCTGAGAGGAACAGAAAGAGAAGTCGTTCTAGATCTTCATCTGTTGATCGCAAAAAAAGACGAACAAGATCACGGTCACCCGAAAGCCAGGTGATTGGTGAAAACACTAAACAACCCTGAGCCCAGGGCCAACCCCTCGGAACACCACTACTTTACCCAGGCACCACAGGTCATCTTCTGGATCATCCCATTCTGGTTCCCGTTCAAGTTCAAAAAAGAAATAATGTATTTAAATTTACATCATTAAAAAAAATCAGTACAGTGCATGAAGCATATTTTTTAAAAAGTTGGTGTCTTACTTGGTCAGAAGTGCTAGTAGAGGTGCATGCCTTTCATTGCTTTTCAGAACAATATAGCTGTGTTTATTTGTGAAATTAAAAGTAAATAGTATTTTAAGCCATAATGTCCCCAAATATATACTCTATTTATCATTCTTAATTTACAACCATTTATTTAAAACCACCTCAGCTATAACAAAGTCCTTTATTTTATTTTATTTTTTTTTTTTTACATTGTTCCCTAATTTGAACTCTTTGTTTTTCTCATTTCCAAATATCAACTGTTTACTGACTTAAGATTACCTTAGGCTTGCCTGAACTTTGGGCATGGAGGCAAGACTGATGAAGTAGTTGGAAACAGTCTGTTTATGTTAATCTGAGAAAAGCAGTCATCCTGTTCATGTTAACATGTCAAAGTGATTCTTATCAGAAAAAGTTAAACTAGTTATAAAACAGCCAAGTAGAAACTTCATTTTGATATTCCCTATGCTGAGGGTGCCTTAGAATCATTGTCTTGTCTTCTATTCAGTTGTACTTTTTGCAACACACTTAATACAGAAAAATCTATGACTTTGTAGAAGGAGAAAGGTATTACTCATTTCTCTCCCTTTCAGACACATACTTTTGAGCAAGAATAGCTTAACAGTTCTTTTTATTTTTTTTTTTTTTGATATGGTTGTCTTATGAGAAAAACATTATTTCAAAATGTTATCTTCATATTTTTTAAAAGCTTTGTGTGATATCCTTTAAAAATCCAATTTTTACATATGATAGGGTAGAAAAAGCTAAATTATAATTGATGAGGAAGAAATTAAAGAAAGTTTTTGAAATACATTTTTCTTTGAGTGAAAGACCAACAGAGACATTGTTAATTTAAGCAAACATTTGTCACGAGATGTTTTTAACACTGCATAAATTTTTTTCCTGAGTAATGAATGATTATTTCTGCATGACATAAACAGAAATAATTATTCTTGTTTATTTGAAATTACTTATGGTTTAAAATACTTTCAGAGTTTGTTTTAATTCTCAAAATTAAAATCTGGTCACTTGAGCTTTATATGTCTGGTTTAAAAATAAAAGGGTTTCTCTTAACAGTATCTTCAGTGACAATGCAAGGTAAGTATATTAAGGAAAATCAACAACTGTGCTTGGGGACTTTTTATCATGGGGATCAATACCCATTATTTTTGTTCTTTTTTATTTTTAAACATGTCTTCTGCAATTAAAAATTAAAACATTATAAGGTATTTTGTAGACCAAACATAAATATATTTGTTTTTTTATTTTAAAATGAGTGATTTTTCTCTTCATCTGATCTAAAGACGAAAGCAAAATATCTTACGTAGAAATATTTTGATAATATTTTTACAATGAACTTGCCCCTTGTTTTTTTACATCTTAATTTTCTTTGCTATGTTTACTGTAGTTTGCACAAGAACTTTTCTCTCTTGTAATTGTGCCTCAGACTTCTTGGAAGTCCACCTTTTAAATTGCCCAGATGATCTTCTAGATTCTACATGTTACTGTTGGCTTATTCTTGTGCTTTCTGTATTAAAACTTTGGCTGTACTGAGCAAATGCAAGGTTATAAATTTAGTGAATAGTAGTTTGCAAACAATTCAGATGATTATGATTTCATTTCGTTTAACTAAGCTGTACTAGTCCATAAGGAAATGATGCTGTAGACAAATGTAAATAAAGCTTGTGGGTCAAGCATCAAGTGGTGTTAACAATAAATTAGGATTTTAAGCTCTGAAAAAAAATAAAAATAAAAATAAAAATAAAGTAGGTCTGTAGGGAATGCATATTGAGTTATCTTGTTTAAATAATAAAAAGGTTTGACTTCAGTGATAAAGTAGGGGCATGTTATAAAAACATGTCACCAGTAAAGTAATTCATCCATAGATTTGTGTATTTATCAAAGAAATTGAATAGTCTTCCTATGGAAACAGGAAGTATTTTCTTCTCATGAACTAATAGGTAAGAGGACCCCCCTCTTGTTCTGACATGAAAATGGTATTAGAAAATAGAATATATAACTGAACTGCATCCACATGGAATTCCATGAAGCATAATAGATACAAAGGAGTCATCAGGTTCACCTGGTGCAGGGCTGTTGGTTGTGTTACTGTCTTTCCCAGTAGACTGTGTGTAAAAAGATGTCAGGAGGCCAGAATTTGGAAATTTTGGAAAGCCCCCAGATGTGCCTAAGTGCAGTGCCCACTAGTGAATACGCTTTCCCTGTGCAGGTCTGGATTTGATCAAAATAGACTAAAGGACTAACTTCCAATACTGTTGGCATCTCTTCTCTCATGATCATTTTTCCCAGGAGGCAGACAGTGAGGTTGGCCAGAACCTAGGCATTGCCTCACCCACGTCTCTGTGCCCAGGCCTCAAACAGGAAGTCCTGTGGTTTGTGAGGTCAGTTGTGAGTACTAACTAAACAGTTTCTTGCCCTTCAGGACAAGCTAGAGGAAAGCTGGCTTAGACTGTGATAAAGTAGCAGGTGCATATTGTTGGCCTAATGAAGTGGCCCTGACAGTTACTACAAAACCTATTGCATCTTACTCAACTTCAGATTGTCACTCTATCAGATTTTTACTGTGCCATTCTTGCTGTGCATTCTGGAGCGCTGTCATATTTTATTTTTATTTGCTCCAAAAATAAAAATAAAAACAAGTTTCTCTGTTATTAGCAATCCCTTTTATTAATAGCACACACCACTTTGTATTGTAACTAATGTAATCTTACTCACAAAGTGGGTGTATGTACCTGTGGATAAGGGGAATGGAGTTGGTTATCAAGAAAAAGAGACACAGGGCGGAAGAGAAAATTCCCAGTCATGGTTCTTAAATGTTAAAAGAATCCATGAGAAGCTTCCTATGCGATACATTTGGAGAGTTTTTGCTAGCAAATGAGAGCAAATCAGAGGGCTTTTTAGATCAATAAAATTTTGTGAGTAATATACATGATTTCTTTGCAGATCTTTCAAATTTCTTAAGCCATATTCACCAAAATTTTAAGCAGCATTTGTGGAGGATTCTTAAACTCCGTTTGTGCAGTTATCTTAAAGTAAGCACTAGTGTGCACTTTGCAGTCATTCGTAGCTACGTTGCTATCGGGTGTGGCTTGATGAAACCTGTAGAAACAATTTTGATCACTGCTAAACAGGGAATTTCCATTGAGATAATTCACTGGCTACCCAAGGTTACAAGGTAGATGGTTTAGAAGAATAAAGCTTAGAGTTAAAGATACCTTTTTGCACTGAAACGTGTTTTTGCTGGGGGAAAAAATATTTATTTATTTTAGGCAATAGTTGCTTCAAGGTATAAACTGGATGATTTGCATTTATAACTCCTGAAGAGCTGCTTGAAAAAGAATGCAGATTCTTAAGATCCTTGACCTTCTAAGTCAATATCTCCGGGTGTGAAGCCCAAATTCTGCAGCATAACAAGCACTCCAAGTGCTTTGTGCTGCTGCCAAGAGCTTGCAGTGCATTTCTGAGGAAATGCAAACTCCTAAAACTGTAGTTAAATTATCCAAAGCCCTAGCTGGCGCAGTCTCCTTATTCATAATTTAGTCTGTGACTTTTGTCCTGTCTTCAGCAATGGCATTTAGCAGCAAAATCCTCCTGTCTTATTTATTTACTTATTTATACCTTTCATTGTTCTAGAAGACATTTAAGGCAGCCAGGACAGTGCTGTTAGAATAAGAACATAACCAAGAATTGTTGACCTAAGTGATTTACCTTCATTATACTTAGGAATAGTCAAATTTCTTGAATGATGTATTTTCTTCAACTTGTCATTCTTTTAAATTGAAATGTCTGATTTTATTTTAGAAGTATGCTATGGGAACACATAAACAAAATATCTAAACATATTTAAACTGATTTTTTTGTTGTTCAGTACAATTTTTTTCTCCTCTCTTTCCTAAAGATTTGGGCTCTAATTCTGGCAGTCCTCCTTCGGTGTTTTTCTTTTTTTCTATTTGCATTATTTCCTATTTTATTTTTTATTTCCAGCTAAGAGATCGCCCTCCAACTAATATTAAAACTAATTCAGCTCTTCTTTAGTTCATAAAAAGCTGAAGTACTGTTTCACATTTGTGTTCCATTTTCTTCAGAATTTTCTACTTTTATAAAACATCTTGTTTGCTTTTTAATGGAAGCATTTTAAAAACTCCTTAAAGGAAAAGTGGCGTGAAAAGGTATAACACTTGGAAATACATTGCATTAAATTGTAAAACAATAACTTACTCTTGTCTCCTGTTATTTTATCCTAAGGATATAACCTTATGAAAAAAATATTTAAATATTAAATCTGAGTCATATAATCATATATGTATTTGGTTTGCACTCAGTTTCATTTTTTGTAAAAAGCAAGTTCAAGCAAAAAAAAAATTGGGCTGTAAAAATGGAAAGCAGACTGTCAGTGGATGTGAATACTATCTATAATACAACAGTATACTGTTCACCTAGATCTGTTTGAAAAGAGTAATGTTTGTACATTTTCCATGGTGGAATGGGGGCTTAAACCACATAAAATATTAGATTGGTTCTGCTTTAGAATATTTTATGTAATTGCTTATAAAATTTATAGGGATTTTGGCAGGGTGAGATGTTTTGTTTTTACTTTAGTACCAGCTCAAATTAGTTTACTAGATTTTTTACAAGGTATTCAAGAGGGAGAATGGGCAACTAGGTGCAAAAATCCCTAAAAGCAGCTTTAGCAAGTTGAGATGGTTTTGTAGATGATAGAAAAGATAGTGGGTTATATGGGAAGGAAGAACAAAAAGAAATAGGAAGAGGGGAGTGAGTGTGAGGGAAATAGAAGAAACATCACCTCCTCTTCCTTTTCACCCCTCCTCATCCCCTACCCTAACTCGCTTTTCTGTGATGGGCATTTTTCTGTGTCCGGTCCTCTTCCCTAGGCTGGATATAAGCAGCAGAATCATTGGGGCCACTGCTGGGTCACTGCCAGCACTCGGTCAGCTGAGCACCTGACTAGTGATTCCCCCACACTTCAGAGGGCCAGTGCAGACCGCCTTTTCTGTTTGGGCAACTTTTCCTTCCTACTCCCCCCTCACCCTGCAGGCCAAGCAAATGACGACTCAGCATACGGGTGATACAGCGCACATGTCAGGTGGGCACTGCCTAGCTCTGTCACTCTGCTGGTTAACAGCTCAGTTATTTTCCTGAGCATGTCAGTATTTTAATAAAATGTAATTTGAATTAAACCTTTTTTTTTTTTTGGTGGAAAGTTAGATATTTTCTTGACTATCTTAACAAAAAGACAGGAAAAGGATGAAGATTTGATTCAATTTCAACTTATGCTTCTAATTGTTTCAAGCCTTGTCTTGGATCCAATTTCTGGTATTCTTCCAGAAAAACTTCTGAATTCTGCTGATCATATTGTAGTCACGTTTCCAATTCTGGGTCCTTTATTGCTTCCCAGGAGGGTCTAGGCTTTACAGTCGTCGGCAGCCGTCCGTCTCGAGAGACGATGGTGTAGCTTCTTAAGAGTCTATCTGCACCGCCGAGAATGGCTGTGCAGTCTGACTCGGGAGTGACACGGTATCTGTCTCCTCCCGTGTTGAATCGACATCTTGCGATGACGCTGGAGTGTCCTCTCCAGTGAAGCTGAAGCTACAGAGTCTGGGCGGGGTGATATGGAGGGTCTGCTGTTGCCCATGCAGCAGACCCCCCCTCTCTTCGCAGCTGAAGGGTCCAAGGGAAAGACGGAGTCGATACAGCTTGGGTTCAGGTGCGCCACAGGAGTTGCCGGTGTTGACTACAACGTCAAACCGCCTTAGGGACTCCGGCTCCGGATTTTCTGTCGGGGTTTACTCCCTTAGCCTTTCCCCTGAAGAGGTATGCCGCAAGGCAGCGGAGGTTTTTTGGAGTCAGAGTTTTCCTTCTCTGATGTGCCCTGACTGGAAGATCGAACCAGCGACACTTAGCTCGCAGGCCGACGCTCAATCCACTGAGCCAAACCAGCCAGGGTCCAGGCTTTACAGTAATGCTGTACAATTCACAAAGGTGCAGCTGTCAGCCTTGCCCAGGACTTGAGTGAGTACAGGTGCCTGGGGCCCAGCAGAGTGTTCTTTGTGGCCACTTTTGATTTCAGTCTGGGCTTGTTAAATAGGTTGATCCGAGCCTAGTGTGGTGTCCCCTCTGCCTTCTTTCTTCTGTCTGCAGAGACCTCTGTCAGGAGGACAGGTTAGTGATGAAATCAGCTCTGAGTCTAAATTTAGTAGAACGTCTCTCCTTGGCTCTCTTGAACTGAAACCAAGTAAGGATATTTCATCAGTATTCGTAAGCTCAAGAGCTTACGTACTTAGCTTTATAAAACCATAGACTGTTATTTGCTGCAAGAAAGTTCAGTCATCTCAGATTATGTTACTATTGTTAGAGATATAATCACAATGGAATTATAATGGAATGTTATTTGTTTGTGATGTAGCAAGGTGGGGTTTTTTTTGTTTTTGTTTTTTGCTGATAGTTTTTCTCTGACTTTAAAATAAGTGTCCTTGGTCTCAGCATCCAACTAATTGCAGAGCAACAAAGAGGCAAGAAATGAGTTGGACAGTGCGGGGAGGGAGGGATCCAGCCTCAGGTTTAGTTGCTGTAGTGGGCAATATACTCTGGTATCTCAACTAATATGCTAGTTAAAAAGGAGTTTATCCCTGGCCGGGTGGCTCCGTTGGTTAGAGCATCATCCCATGCACCAAAAAGGTCACAGGTTCTATCCCCAGTCGGCACATATCTAGGTTGTGGGTTGCATAAAGGAGGCAACCAATGGGTGTTTCTCTCTCTCTCTCTCTTCCTTCCTCCCTCTCCAAAATCAATAAACATATCCTTGGGTGAGGATTAAAAGGGATGGTTATTTTTTGAGCAGAATATAAAATACAGTAACTTTTTCTTCTAAATTTATTTATTTACATATATCTTGATATGTTGCTAAAAGTAAACAAATTGGTGTTTTTGTTTTTATTGGATTTCTTTTTATTTATTTATTTATTTATTTATTTACTATATTTTATAATGCTAAATACCATTGGGGAAAAGTGTATATGCATTCACCCTCATTTATGAAACTGCCGCTGTAAGTTTTTTTACATGTATTTGGAATATATGCCTTTCAAAGCAGTTATATCTTCATCTATCTCATTACTATATTCAGTTGTGATAATCAATTTAGTTTTATTTAACACACATATTTTGAGGCCTTCTTTTGGGTTAGACCTTGGGGACCCAGATATATAAGACTGCTCGTTGTCTTCTAAGAGCTTAATATAGCAGGGTACTCTCCTACAAAAGACCAGAGACCACACTGTGGTAAGTGTTATTTTGCAAGAACTTGGAGCATATACCAAGGGGGTGGGGGGTGGGGACATAGGGACCCTGTGGAGAAAGACCTTCATTCGGATTCTTGGGCGTGGCTGGGTGCCGCCTGGCTGACTTTGAAGGGCCATAGTTTGGAAAACACCTCAGAAATCCTCCCTCTTGAATCAGATGGGGTGACAGTATTTGGGATACCATGTGTTTTATTAGGTACAGCCTTTAAATGCATGAAGCATGTTGTCTTCTCTAAGAGAAATGTAGAGTTTTTCCTGATGATCTCATCGTATAAGTATGTGAAAATCGTTTTTACTCTATTTGAAGCAACTATGCATACATATGGGATATTCTCAGGAAACTATAGAATTTCTCATTTCTTTGGGGGAAGTGCAGTAAATGATGACATGTTATTAGAAACTACCATCTTTGAGAATTTTCAATAAGATCACAAAAATTTAATAATTGTAGGAATTTGTACAAAGCAAGTACCCTTAGTTAAGTGTTAGACTTCCATCTCTATTTTCCCTTAACTGGAAAAATTCTCAGTCTTCAGGGTTCTTGGTAAGTATATTAGAGTTCTTAGTAAGTATATTACTGAGTTAAAAATTCTCTATCATGCAGTTCCTTGGGCTCGGGTGTTTTTTCTTCTACTCTACTGTAGTAAGACTGCTGAGTTTTACCTGCTCAAAAACTATGAATGGTTCTCAGTTGTGAGTCTAGAGATGAGAACTGTTTTGTCCCATGGGCAGGCAGGCCATCAAAACAAGTATAGGGTGCGTCTAGGTGATGAGGGCGATACTGAGAAGAGTATAGGACTTAAAACAATGAATGAACCCCTGAGGCCGCAGCATCAGCTCCATTAGCTCTACTGCCTGGAGCCCTGACTCCACGGCCCCAGGAATACCTGTGAAGGGTTGGGGAGTAGGGTTGGAGCCCAAGGATATGGTATATTTCAGACTCATTTTTGTAATTCATAGTTCCAATTTCAGAAACCTTTAGAGCCCATTCTCTTCTGATTTTGTCTTCATTTTATGATAGGATGCTTACTTTTAAAGCATATGATAATGTTTATTGTGAAGTCATTCACCAAGATCTATAAAAACCAGCATCTTAACAAGAACAAATGTATATTCTAACATACTGTAAGTTATTTTAATTTTTCTGAAGATGTCAGTTACTTTACATGATGGATCCATGTTCCCAATAAAACATTATTTTGCATTTGTATTGCTATTTTTTCCTTTCCTTTTTCTCCTTTTCAGTTTTAATCATCTAAAGACTTTAACAGGAGGAGTTTAAAAGTGGGGAAAAATAGTCATTTCCTTTTATAAATGAATTTGTGAGTACATAAGCACCTCATATGTTTATCTGGGGAAAGACTTTAAGAACTGGAGAAACCCTCAAATGTTTTTCAGTAGATAAGCTGAAGGATCTTAGGAATGTGTTCATACCCTTTCTTTGTTCGTGGGAGGCCAAGGACCTCATTTTGTTCTTTGATTCTTTGCCCTTTAAATCTAAAACATGCATTTTGGAAATTTTTATACTTAATATCTGAAACAATCCTGTTCAGTCCTTTTCATTTTTAAAGCACTGATTATTTTAACCAGGCATAATGATGTCATAATGTTACAACTTTTACATATCTCTCTTTACCATTTCAGTGTGCTTTTCTATGTAGTATTCATTTTGGTTCTTATAACAACCCTGTGCAGAAGAAGAATAGGAGTTTTTTAGTTCTATGTTATATGAGGATAGAAGCTCAGAGAAGCCAAGTGTCACAGCTGTCACTAGAATTGGAGTCTCCTCGGATCACATCCTCGTGCTGTCCTTGCTCGGTGTATGGTAGCTGTGGGTGTGGTAGAGTAGAGGACACAGCATGTGTACGTGTGTGTGTTTCTGATTTGTTCCATGTCCATTTATTAAGAACCCATTGGACATCTACTCTAGGAACAGAGGCATTAGAAAAGAAGTTCATATCACCACCCTTTCAGTTACATTCTAATTGAGAAAATGGGACATATCCGTCATCCTGCTAATGACAAGGGTGTGAACCAATGGTACCATCATCATCAAGAACTTTTTTTTACCAATGGGTGCAAGACACTCATAGAAAAACACAGGCATTTCTCCCAGTCTTATAAAATTCTTCTTTGTTCTATGTGGTCATAGTGGGGTAGGGAAAGAGCCTCACCTTCTCCGCCTGTTCTGGTGCCCCCTCTCCTCTTCTAACTCTCTTTCCCTCCAAGCAAGACAAGATGGCTCCCAGATTTTGCCACCTGCCTTGGAACAGCTGTTCAGCTCTCTTAGAATAATTTCTGGCAAGTGAAACAAGATAATGCCTCCTTATGATACATGCATATATACATATATGTGTGTGATCTGCCATTTGAATTCCAATAATGTGGCCCTTGGCTTATTTGAACCCAGACTCTTTAAAAAGCTTGCACCTGGGAGGACATCACAACCTCATTTCCTCCTTTCTGTGCTATTGAGAAAAATAGAACATCTTCTAGAATAGTTTTGTAACAATCTTGGTCCCCCATAGGATTTATGCCTCAGGGTATCGCTGTTTTCCATGTATTTAATTTAGTTCAGTAAACCTGTATTGCAGTAACTATGCTAAGAGCCTCCATCAGTACTTCTCCAACTCTTTAATATGAAAAGTCGATTTTTTTTTAGTCTTATATAAAGGCACATGCCAATGTAACATTTAATAGTCACCCGTTTTCCATCCAATTCTGTCCCCATATGTGTTTCCAACTCCAGCCAAGTGGCAGTTCCTAAACCTTTTCCATATAGAAATTCTAGAGCTCCCAGAGGTTTATAGTCTTAGTAGATGCTGTGTTAGTACAGTAGAAAGGTGAATTGGACACTGTCCCCAGTCTTCAAAAGTTGCTCACCAATCAACTAAGAGAAATAGCTAATTAAAATGCAAGTCACACAGCTGTTGGGTTTCCTTAGCCATTACAGTGATTAATTCTGTGCTGGGAACAGAAAAACTTCATAGAGGAGGTGATGTTTAGCCTAAACTTAAAAGAATGAGAATTTTCTATTCAAGTGTAAAAGGTGGCAAAGGGGCATTTTAGGCAAAAAAATGTCTGAGCAAAGCAGAGAGAAGGAATGCTCTGCATGTACATACATGCATAAAACTCTGGAACATGTGTTAGGATCCAAGGCAGAAGAAGAGGGACAGTAATGTTTCAGGTAATAAATGCTGTAGTATTTGAAGAAAGGAAAGATTATTTCCTTCTAGAAAAGCTTATCTTAGTCTCATTTGGGTCTTGGCCAAACAGCCATGCAGATTTAGCGGATGGTCAATAAATAACTTATAAAATGAAATTTAATTGAAATGCTGTTCAAACAAAGATAGGATTCGGGCCAAGAAGAGGAAGATGGAAATCTTGGGCAAAGGTACCATTTAGTTATTGATTTGATGTCCTAGCATATTTTTTTATGTATTCCTGAAGTTGGCCAGTATTTATTGAGTGCCTACAGTGTGTCAGATGATGGGCTAGGATCTGGGGATACAGCTACGTACAAAAATAACACAGATCATACCAGCTAGTACCAGTTTGTTACTTTTACTACCAAAGTTCTTGATACCTTTGTATCCAGAGCATTTGATTTTGGTTTTGTTTTGTTTTGTTTTTGCCTCATCTTATCCAAGTACAGAGCAAGGTTGGAACAAAGTCATTGGATAAAAGTAGACATCTAGCCTGTCTCACCATCAGACAGCACATAACACTAGTGGTTGTCCATGCGTGGGAATATCTGAAACATTAATAGGCCATCCAGCTTCTACACAACCAAGGTGATAAGCCAAGTATCTTCAAGTTCTGCTCTTCATCAAAGGAAAATATTTTTTTTCTAACTCATTTTTTTCCTGAACTGTGTTTTTAAATTTACAGTTTATCAGTGGCGTATGCACTATTAAAAAAAGGAAGTGTCAGAAGTCATTGTCAAATGCTTAGGCATGTTAGAATGGCACACCTGGAAACAGAATAATTGAATTGCTTGGCCACTTTTAAAATAGCCGTCACTCTGCAGGTTGTGTTTTTCTACCCTGTCACCATTACGTAATCCTGGCAGATGGCAAGTTACCTCACTTTTTGTTCTGTCCATTCCAAGGGTTTATTCTTACCCAAGTATTAACACTCCTAAGCTTTTATGACCAAATTATTTGACAGTAAGAAGCCTGTAAGTGTAAAACGCATTCCAACACAATTTCCTACAGTTTCTCAGCATTCTCCTTAAGGGGGATCATTTTCCACCTTCATTTCTTCCTGATTACACTTGTATGACAATTCATGAAAGAACTTTAGAAAACTGAAGAGCCAAATTTTAATGAAAACATGGATGTCAATTTTAAAATTACACATAATTGTGTTTAAATCCACAGTTTTAAAAACCCTCCTGTCCTGCTTGCTTTCTTATTTTTAACTAAAATTAAATTCCATTCTTCTTTTAAATCTCCTGTGGTCATAGGATTGAATCCCTGAGGTAAATACTTGTACATTCCTCATACTAATTTGGGTTCTTCCTAATACTAGAATTGGGCTTAGGAAAGCAGTGTGTTCTGGGATTAATCTGTGAAACATAAAGAAAGCAGTTCATTATAGAAAATATTCTCTTACATATCACAGTCTTCATGAATGTTTTGTGGTAGTTCTTCTGCAATTGCTGGGTGTTTCCATTGGTACCACCCCTGGCCTTCTGGGCTTTCTCTGGCTACTAGGCCTCTTAGCAGCAGCTGTGGGGCCAGAGTGCTCATCCCTGGAAAGTAGAGGATGTCATTGCTTTTGGTCAGAGCTGATGGACTGGATTTGGGTAGAGTGGTGATGGGTAAGGAGCCCTTGCCTGCAAGCCTTGGAGAACAGGTGAAGTGGCTTAAATCTGGGAAGAACTTGGGAGCTCCCAGTCCCCAATCCCAGAGACACTGACCTCTGACACAAAAAGAGCAACCAGAGAGAGTGGTCCATTGTGTAGTAATGGACTGCAAATTGGTGCTGGTCAATTCATATCATTACATCTTACACTATACTGAAAGCCTCTTCATCAGCTGTGACAACCTAGGGTTTACATAGTGACCTGGCATGCAGAACTGTTGATAGAACAGTATGGGTAATGAATGATTCAGTAGAAATTCCCTGAGAAATTGGAAAAAGTGTATAAGTTTTAGGTTTCTTAGCCTTAATATTATTTGCCCTTAAATAGGATATTCTTAAAACTGGAGTTTAAAGTGTCATCGTTTATTTAGGCTCTCTCTATTGACACTTGTGCCCAGAAAGAAGCATTGGTTCCCTACTGCCTACCAAATTAAATTAAGCTTCTTTTTGTCCTGGTTTTTAAAGTCATGAATAGTCGTCCTACAACCCATCTTCCCAATACCTACCCCCGTTATACCCCTACCCACACCCTACATTTCCCCAAACTCATTATTCAACAGATGTTCTAATTCTCTATCTTTGCTGGGAGTGCCTCCACTGGGGGCCAGCCCCAGTGCCACCGTCCACCCTGTTCTCCCTGGTCACCTTCAACAAGAGGTAAGCTTTCCTTATTCAGTTTTCAGAACTCTGCAGTCTTAGGGTCATTTAATAACCTCAACATTAGAGGTGAAGCTCCTTGAAGACTGGAAATCAACATGCAAGTTTGACCTGACTTTCTGTTCAGTAATACTGATGACTCTTTCTTGGGTTATTATTGGGCAGAATTTTTTAACTTTGGTATTTGTGTGTCTTTGTCATATAGTTTAGCATTTAGTGTTTTTTTGTACGTTTGTTGGTTTTTCCATGTGTGTTTCTCTGGTCTCTCAAAGTGAAATTCCTGGGTTAAGATTGAACTCATATTCCTCAATAAATATTTGTTGGTTTATTGGTTTTTCATTGATTAATACAGTGACGTCTTTCTAAAACACTTCTAGAAGGGCATTTCTTTAGTGATGACCTATAACCACAAAAATTAGAGAGGAAATCTCCTGTCTTTTCAGATTCTTGCCTCCTTCTCAAGATTTTCTGAATTTAAATCTTCCCTTTTTACATAATCATGTAATTTCAACACTTCCCAAAAAATCTTTTTCCATTAAAGTATAGGAGATAATACAAACAGCTGTACGAAAATACATGCATGCACACAGAGAAACTATATCCCCTAATATTACAGCTCTCTAGAACTTTCTGTTTTGATGATCCTGATAAGAAAACTGACCCTTTCAGAATGGGTTTCATATGTACCTTTCTAACTTGTTTTATATTTGTAACAGAGGCTTTCTGTGCCTCCTTTTCTTCTGTCTCTGGAATGCTAAATTCTGACTTTAGCCCTATTCTCAGACGTCAGCCTTTGGGACATCTCGCTGCCAGTTTCAGTTATCAAACTCCCTGGAAGCCAGTGACATTTTGTCTTGAACATTGTTCCTGCCTGTGCTCCAAGTGCCTCTCCTGCTTCCTTCATTCTTGATTCCCAGGTGGAAGCCAGATTTGATGAGCACATTACCCTGAAGGAAATCACTGGTGTTAGAAACTAGAAGTGAAGTAGAGTACCTGGCACTTGGTCGTCAATTAGTAGATGGAGAGAAATCTTCCAGACTCAAAATAATTAATCACTTGCCATTTCTTTATTCTTTAATTGGCTGAATCTTTTTTTGTATCATCAGGCAGATTTGTAGTTTTGTACATTTTTTCTAAAGCATTGAAATGCAGGATGACAAGTTACAGGGTGATTTATGATTTAGTTGGATAGGACAATTATAAATAGTACATTTATACTTCAGCATTATTTACGTTGTAGTTTTCCAGCTCAAAGTTATAGTTAATTTCTATAAAAATTATTTTTACAAATACCATTCTTAATACATCAGCTCTCTTCTGGGTGTTGTGAATTTTAATTTGTTATAATATAGCTATTTCTCTAAAATTTACTTTTTAATAAAAATATTGACACATAAATCTTAGTCAAGGGTTATTGGTATATTGAAATTTCCTTTTGAAAGATAAAGGAAAATATTCTTCATTCTTCTATGATTTTTTGATGAAGAAGCACTTTTAAATTAACTCAGCACATTGATCTTAATATCTGATCAGTTTTCTCTATGGCAGGTCTCACTTTTAACATTGTTCTGCAGTTTCGTAATAAAAATGCAATTGAAAGGCAACATTACTTTCTAAAAAGTGTTCTTGGTTCGTGGAGTCAGATTGTGAACAGACAATGTTGGTACCTTTAACTGCAGTTTGTTGCAGCCTCATAAGATTCTTAAAATGGTTTTATATCATATGAATTAGTAAGAACCTGAGGACACAGATCAGATGAAGGCCCAACCATGTGATGTGACAAGGCCTTTTAATATATTCGCTGGTACTCTTAAAAATCCATCTGCCTGAAAAATGATTGCTGGCTTTTTTTTTTTTTTTCCCCTATAAAAGAAAGGAGATGAAAATGTCCTTTGACAGCTTACCCTGTATGTGGAGAAGGGGTGCTTTTCAGCACTCTGCACAATTCACATAAGCCTGCTCTGTCTGTGTCTGCAGGAGCTGAAATCTCCCTGCTGCTTATTACTCCTTTTCCCCTTCATGGAAACAGTTTGAAGTCTCCTTGTCTTTGGGACTTATTTAAAATAGGAATAAGAAGTTTCTGACATAACTTCAAGAAGTATGGAAGAAGCAGGAAGCTTGGTCGAGGTCCATGGGAATTGGAGGGGCCTAACTCAGTTGAAACCAGATTTCTAAATTCTGGACCTTTCTCTTTGCTTTTGTGACTCAGGGCAGGTGAAACAGACAGTCTCTTAAGTTCACTTGAACAGAGTTAAATAATACTGTGGTAACTGAAGCTATCAAGCTGCTGTTCATACCAGGAATGTGAAAGATGCCTAGAAAAACAACACAGAGCTACTACTAATGTCATCATATTTTTGTTGGATTAGAAAAATGCAGTTGAACTTTGGGATTTTAAATTCCTTTAAAATATTAATTTTTCAAAGCATTATTTCACAAATGCCATTAAGCTCCCCACACCGTGTGTGTGTGTGTGTGTGTAGGTAGAGCGATTTCTGGTGATGTGTAGAAACAGGTAGCCTTCTGTTTTGCAGACTCACTTTCCTGGTCCCAAAGGGGAACACTGCCTTCAGTGGGAGGTCTGGGCCTCGGTGACAACAGACACATTTCTGTAGTGAGATCAGTTCAAGGGAAGACAGGGCTGAAAGTGAAAACAGAGTTGAAATAATTTTGTGATTAATACAAAAGCTATTTAATATTCAATTAAATTATACTGTGAAAGATATTTCTAAAATGAAAGTTACTTAATGTTAAACTACTGAAGATGACAGAAAATACGGTTATGTTGCTGAGTATATAAATAGCAAGAGCTCAAAGAGGACTACATGGAAGATAGGATCTCCAGATCTGTTATCTGGAAAGGGCATGAGTCGGTGGGCCCTGGGGAGACCCTCTCCTCATGCAGTTCTATACTCCTGTCTCTTACGGGGACTATGACAAAAGATGGTCGTGGTGGGGAGCAGAAACACTGGCAAAAGTCTTAGTCATGTCAGGATGAAGCATTATCTCCTAATATGCAGAATTATCAAGTATCCCTTAAAAGATAAGTTAGTAACAGACTGAAAATTAGAGGATCATCTAATATTAGAGCTCAGAGATCTACCCAAGCCTGACATTTTGCAGATAGGAATACTGTTGGCTTAGAAGTGTATGATGACAGACATGTCACAGTTCATTCAAGATGATTAAAGCTTAGATCCAAGGAGCAAAATAGTGCAGTTCTCTCTTCTTTCCTGCCCCCTCACTGGTCCTCATTGATAGTAAATCGAGAGAATCGTTTTTATAATAAAGATTTTACTTATTTATTTTTAAAGAGAGGGGAAGGGAGGGAGAAAGAGAGAGAGAGAAACATCAATATGTGGTTGCCTCTCACATGCCCCCCAACTGGGGACCTGGCCCACAACCCAGGCATGTGCCCTGACTGGGAACCTAACCGGTGATTCTTTGGTTTGCAGGCCAGCGCTCAACCCACTGTGCCACACCAACCAGGGCGAGAGAGAATAGATTTTTTACAAATCATTTACCTGTAACGATTCCTGTAAGAAAAGATATATAATTGTATAGATGTGTTCAGTACATTAAGACTGTCATTTTCTTCCAGCCCTTCATCAATATCAAATAAGATTGTGGAAAGCTGTAACTAAATCCCTCAATGATATAGGCATTTCTGTATACAATTCAGATGGGCAACTTGAGTAGCTGTTTGTGACAGAACCTGATATAACTTGATACCTTGATGCCCTCTCCAAAGATTGTGTCACATTTCTGGGAAAGTGCTATGAGATTTTGAAAGCAATTATATATTTGTGTGTGTATGTGTAAATGTATACAGGGGGAGAGGGATTCCTCTATGAACTCTCGATATTTATATACTCAGCATCATAACCACATTTTCTGTCATCTTCAGTAGTTTAATATTATATATATATGCATTATATACATATGTAAAATGAAAACTTTAAAAGTGTATACTAAAATACAAAGTTATGACATTGGAACAGATGAGCAATCTAGCCAGCCCACGGTTCTACTGTGAATAGGAAAGATAAAGCAGAAGCCCCTGGCATCAGTTTGAAAGGTTTGTGTATTCTTTTACAATTTCCTTTGTAAATCCTTATGATCTAGAACATTTTCTAAACTTACTTGGAACCTTTGCTGCTTCTAGGAAATAATAACCTTGAAAATCATAGAGAAGAAGGAAATTTCTTAAAAACTGAAGTTCAGATCAGAGTTTAAATTCCACTTCTGTTAAATATTTAGCTGAGCCTCATTCCCAAATCTGTAAAATAGGGCGATGATAGTAATACTTAACCTCTGTAGGGGTCAGAATGTTAAAAATAGATATGAAAGCTTTCACAGATTTTACAAATGAGTGTTTTCATTTCTTATATGTTTTGGCATAATATATTCCATAAATTTATATTACTATTATTTCCTTTTCATTACATAAAAATTTCCTTTTAAAAAATGTCCACTTATTCTGATAGTATCCTGTTGAAGTCCTGAGAGCTGGTAAAAATGAAATTGTCTCCTGCTTTTCATGTTTTTATAGCCTTAAATCATAAACCCCCAAATCATTCAAGTAGGATATTCATTTTTAGAATTCTGCCTTCATACAGTGCCCCTACCTGTTCGTTTCAGGTTCCCTTTCCCAAACTTTTCAGCTTCATTATGTCACTTTTGATGTATAACAGCTGAAGTCATTCTTAGGGCAATAGGTGCAGGCTTAGCATGGAACTGTACAAAGACAGAATGTTTTCCCTTTTTGTATTTATTTCACAATCACTTCCAGAATTTTGTTGACCTTCATAGCTGTAGTAGCACCTTGAGTTTGTGGGCTCAGAACATAGCACATCCTAATTAATCTCTTGGCGAGCACCACACTGTAGAATTGGAATTGCTTTTACCTAAGTATGTTATGTTTCACCTTTAGAAGTTCATCTTTTACTTTTCTGCAGACTTGGTTTCCAGAGTGGTTCTTGTTTGGTTGGGTTATATTTTTGGTTGTTTTTAAATATTTATAGCCCATCAGTTCTCAAAAGAATATATACTAACTCTTCAATTAATACTTATTATTCAAGACTTTGGTAACATTAGAATTTTATTATTTGCTGGTCTTTGTGGTTCAGCTGCTATTCCCTGTAGGCCTTCAATCATTAACTAGACATTTATTGAAGCCCTGGTTACACCAGATACCATTTTAAAGGCTTGGATAGAGAGGGGACCAAGAGAGATAAGGTATAAGCTCTCTTGAAACCTACATGCCAATGAGGGAAGCTGAACCAAAAATCAACATATGAATTCACATTAAAATATTATACATAAAACAGGATGAGGTGATAAAAAGAGACTGGAGGGTCACTTCGGATGGCATGGTAAGGGAGGGCCTCTCTGAGGTGACATCTAAGCCTTGATCTGAATGGCAAGAGGAATGTGGAGTTCCAGAGGGAACAGCCTAAGACAGGAACAGACCTGAGGTGTTCTAGGAAAAACAAGGAAGGCCGGTGAAAGCTTCCTAAAGGGCAATTACACAAGGGAGAAGTGGTCAGAGGCCTGTAGGCCAGGGAAGGGGTTAGGGGAGGTACATGATGTGAATAATGGTAACCTTGGCATAATGTGATGAAACTATAGCTCACATTTTTTCACAAGACCCAGAAATCTGTATACCTGTCCATGAGGAACACCCTGATTTCTGGCTGGCTAGATTTCCAGTACAATGGCAGTGACTGGTTTATCTGATGAAGGAAGAAAACAGAGAATTTCAAGAAGGAGGAAGTGGGTAACAGGACCAAATATTATTCAGAGGTTGAGTTGGATGAAGAAAGAAAAGTGATTGTTAGATTTGATAATAGAAGCTATTGAGGGCATTTGAATTGGTTTGAATGGTAGGTGAAACAATGGAAATAGGAACAATTTTGTCAAGGTTTGCTATGTGTAGAAGGAGGTAAATGGTAACAGTAGCTAAAGAATGATGTGAAATTAGGAACGTTTTTTTAATTTTGTTTTGACAAAGTGATATCAGAGCATGTTTGTATACTTTAAGAATAATCCATACAGAGAAAAAAAATGACATTGCAAGAGAGAATGAGAATAGTTGCAGGAGAGACACCAGTGAGAAGGTGAGAGATGTAATCCAGAGTACAAATAGAGGGTCAGCCTGAGACTACAGGAATCAGAATACAACAGCCTTGTTCAGGTGATGCCTTAGTATGGTTTCCTGCCCCCAAAAGGAACCCTTGATGTTGTTCTCAGTGGCGAAATTAACCCTTTGAGTGCCGTGTGAGATTGCTGAAATTCGTGTGAGAAATGCCAGGATATTTTGCTGAGAAATGCAGTCTGTGAAAAATGTCTATAAAAACATTATTATTCCCTGACTGCTGTGGCTCAGTGGATTGAGCGTCGGCCTGTGAGCCAAGTGTCACTGGTTTGATCCCCAGTCAGGGCACATGACTAGGTTGCACATCAGGTACCCAGTTGGGGGCGCGAGTGAGAGGCAATCACACAGTGATGTTTCTCTCCCTCTCTTTCTCCTTTCCCCTCTCTCTAAAAATAAATAAACAAACAAACAAATTAATTTTTTTAATTATTATTCATAATAATTTGCTGAAAGTTTCACGACATATAGTAAATACACTCTTCTTTTATAAACAGTGTTCTTTGACACAATTTAGCAAAAAAAGTATTAAAATTATAACAATTATTTTAGAAAAAATAAATTCTTTCCTTCAATATGGCTTATGAAGTATAATATATGACATAATATAAAACCTATGATTATAATTTGAAAAACACATAGCAACATGGATAACAAGCAAGAAGTATGCCAAATATTGCATAATTTTGGGGGGAAAAAAAACTTCAGTGAGTAAAAATTATAACAGAATTAATATGTCAGTATTTGAACAAGCGTAAAAATTTGAAATTTGGATCAACATGAGAAAAAGTTATATCAATATATAACCTGAGGTACAAAAAAGAACAAAACATAAAATACAAATTATTCCATTGGTATTTACATTTATAGCCATTGAAAAAAGAATCACTTTTGGGAAAACTTGTCAGCGTTGCTCACAGCACACTCAAAGCATTAATTTCAAGGTATCCTTTTCATGGTGTCTCTTAAGCATTAGCAACCTGGGGAACCAGAAGTTGAAACTGCTCAAATGGACATACCCAGGGTCAATAGCAATAAATCTTCAGTGTAGTTCCCAAAGTCCAATAAGATATTTCTTAAAAATTCTCAGGGGCCCCTTTGACTCTAGAAAGTATGACATGATGTTATACCTAAAAGATTATGTTACATGCCATGATCTGGTATGTAATCCATTTGATAGAATTCTACAAATGTTTAAAGAAAAATTAACACCAGTTCTCCACAGACTTATTTTTTTAAATGAGCTTATTTTAAATAAGCTTTTTTTCTAAAAAATAAGAGGGAATACTTTCCAACTCATTCTATGCGGTTAGTATTACCCTGATACCAAAACAAAACAAGGACATATGAAAACTACAGACTGGTAATCTCGTGTTAATATAGACATAAAAGTCCTCAACAAAATATTAGCAGAATAAACCTAGAAACACACTAAAAGGATTATACACTATAATTAACTGTAATTAATGCAGGGTTGGTTTGACATGAAAAACAAGCAATATAATACACCATATTAATAGAATAAAGGATAAGAGCCACATGATAATCTCAGTAAATGCAGAAAAAGCATTTAACAGAAGTAAACACCCTTTCATGATAACACTAAACAAACTAGGAATAGAAAGGAACTTCCTCAGTCTAATAATGTTGCCTGTGAAAAATCTATAGCTAACATTATACTAGGCAGTGAAAAACTAGATAATTTCCCCTTAAGACCAGGAATAAGACAAGAGTATCCACTCTCAGCACTTTTATTCGATATTGTACTAGAGGTTCTAGCCAGGGTAATTGGATAAGAGAAAGAAATAAGAGGCATTCGATTTGGAAAGGAAGAAGTAACACTGTATTTGTCATGATCTTGTACACAGAAAATCCTAAGAAACCAAACAACTATTATAACTAACAAATGAGTTAAGCAGGGTTGCAGGATACAAGATAAATATCCAAAAATCAATCATATTTCTATACATTAACAGTAAACAATCTGAAAATGAAAGACTACAATTCCATTTATGATAGCATCAAACAGAATAAAATAGTACAAGACATATATATATTGGAAACTTTAAAACATCATTCAAAGACATGAAATAAGTGGAAAGATATCCCATGTTCATGGATTGGAAGACTTAATATTGTTAACACATTGTTGATCGGCAATTTTATACAAAAGCTATCCCATATCACTGGCTATGTTTTCATAATTGAATATGAAAATGAAACAATCTAAATAAACTTCAATATACTTTATTTATACAAAATGTATTGACATGAAACTTCGTACATACCTTCTATATAACTTTTAATAACATTTTGGGGTATGATAAACTATATGGCGTTCACCTATGTGCACTGGTACACAACCATTATTTTCTTTTCCAATAATATTTTAGCAGTAGACACGCTGTTATGGTAATTATCCTGGTGAAATGATGCCAAGAATAAAGGTACAGCTCTAAGATGGAGAATATAGTTTCTTGCACCTTTTTGCCTTCACCCAAATAGATTTCAAAGTTGCAAATGTAGCCAGTCTCATTTTTCACAAAGTATTCTCACTAAAATTCCATATTTTGTTATCTTTGCCAGACTATGTTCTGAAGCTGATACGCCCTCTATATGGTATCATTGCTTCATCTAGGGATAACTCCTGTTTAGGTCTATACAAAGACTGAAATTTTGGGATAAAGTAATCCAAAAGAGGCCTAATTTTGTAAAATCCGTCTTCATTAGATGTAACTTGTGAATTATCACTAAGATGGAAAAAAGTAAGGAATTGCTTGAACTTCATTCTGGTCATAGTTTTAAGAAATATGGATGCTTCAATCAAAGAATCCATTGACCAGTAATCTCTCCAATGTGATTTTTTTGTGTGTCCCATCAATATCAATAAACCGAGAAACTTCATGTTACTAGTGGTAACCTCTGTCATTGGAAAAGTTTTAGTGGATGTTTTATAAATGTTTTCCATTTGGTGGTGGTATAAATCGGTTTGAGAAGCAATTAAATCAAAAAAGTCATTATCATAAAGTAAATCTGTCACTTCATTGATACTCTGTGGACCACTAAGTTCAACAGTTACACCAGAAATATTTGTATAGTCCTCCAAGGTTGGTGTAATATCATTTTCTGCCACTCTACAAAATCACTTTCAGTATCGGATTCTATTACATTTCTTTTTTGCCATTTTGGTCATCTAATATCATATTCATAACTATCTTCTGACAGACTATCATCTTCCACATCATTGCTATGTACTTCAAAGTCACTTGGACAATCAGAAAAGGTGTCTGCATATAATTCATTGAAAATTGAAAAATTCTTCACTGTCATAATGCTCCATATTTGAAATTTTTGCCATACTAAAATTGTGATAAAACCAAGAATATCTAGAAAAATAATTTTTTTATAATAAAGTAAATGTAATTGACATGATGGAGAAAACTTACAAAATCCTATATTACTCTCAGTTTTAAGAATTATATAAGCTAATGCAAGTGCAAACATTGAGTTAGCTCATTACCGGTTTGGGCTTAAAAACACAAGTTTTTTCGTGACTGGTCAACAATGCGTTAAGATCACAATACTCCCCAAATTAATCTCTAGCTTTAATTTGGCTCCTATCAAAATATCAGCTTCCGTTTTACAGAAATTGATAAACTGATTCTAAGATTAATATAGAAATGAAAGGGAACCAGAAGAGCTGAAACGATCTTGAAAAGGAAAAGCAAAGTTGGAAGACTGATGCATTTGATTTCAAAACTGACTACAAAGCTACAGTAATCAAGACAGGATGTTACTGACATGAGGACAGCAGCCTGCCTTGTGCCACTGGACTAGGATGGTTAGGATGCCACAGAGCTGCTGTCGCTGTTTCAGTGCTCCAGATCCCAACACTGCCACCATGACTACATTCTAATGGTCCCTGCAGGTTTTTGTCCCTCCATCAAGACTCTGATACCTGGGCAAGCATCCAAATGCAGAGTCTGGGCACGGGCCTGCATTTTCACTGCTGGGGGATGGGGGAAAGGGATGTCTGCCCTCTTTTGCTACTGTGGTGGGAGGCAGGGCACTATAACATCAGCTCAGGTAGGAAGCTCTCCCAAATGCTGGAGAGTCAAAAATGACAGTTCCACTAACATTTGGGGTAACTGAAGTTAGAACCATCCTGTATATACCATAGACCAAAATGAATTCCACATGGATTCAGAATGTAAATGTAAAGCTTGAGACCATAAAAGTATTTGAAGAAAAATACACGTGAATATTTATGTAATCTTGGTTTGGGAAATTTGCTAAGCATGATATAAAAATCAAAAAGCCATTAAAAATGTCAGTAGAGAATATTACATGACTCATAAAGGGAACCATGGTCTGTTAAATTAAAAAAAAAAAATGTACATACCAGAACATAAACTGGTTTTTCTCTGGATAATGACTAAAGACGAGTGTACCTTTCTTCTTTCTTTCCCTCATTCCCTCCTTGCTTCCCACCCTATTGAAGTTTATTGTTGTTGTTGTTTTTCAAGAGCTATTTTCAAACTTTGAAAGTAAAAATACAGAGATATCTGGCTCTCTATAGATAAATTTTATGCTAAACTCTGCAAAAGTGAAAATAACTCTTGAAATAACAGGTAATGAAACTGTTGTTTAGACACTCCCATTTCTATGAAAATAGTGTTCAAGTGGCCATTGGAATGCACTCCAACTGGTGGCACTTCCAAAGGAAGACCTGAATACTTGGATGATGACTATAAGAACACACCCAAAATCATGAGGTTTCTCTTACCTCCTCTGATGTTTTTTTTTTTTGGTTTATTTTATTTTGTCTTGTTTTTAAAAGAACCCATCTGCTTGGCTAGAGTTGGACTAGTTAGTATTTAGGGTACTGGCATCTAAGGGGAAGCATCACAGATGTAAAAATTCTGCATGACATAGTTATTGTGGCCTATATTTCATCACTCTATGTTCTTAACCTACAAATGAGTTGCCATACCATTTCCTGGCCTAGCAGCCCTTAGACTACACCCTGACTTCTTATTCCCGCTTATCTTGGATTCCTATCCATATATAGGATGCTTGTCGTCTATTTGACTTAAGAGACGTAGGGGGTTCTTCCTATGCAAAGGTGAGTCACCCGAATGGAATGAAAGGCTTCTCACAGAGACCTTGAGCCCAAAGGCTAAAAGGAGCCCTTCATGTTCCAGAAAGCACTATCATAGGCAGCTATAGAAACAGACCAAGATCTGAAGAAGCAAAGAAGGAAAGAGAAAACACAGAAATGGCACCCTCAATTGCTTCTCCTCCTTGTAAAAGAGAAATAATCATTCTTGCTTTGAATTTCTTTTCCTGAATGCCTTTAGACTTTAAAGAAGATGTAAATCAGTAAACATATTCTGGCAAGAATTTTCTAGTTGAAGTTATCATGATCTAAGAGTTCTTCATAAAAAAAAATCAAGACTTCCATATAAGCCCTTATTTCTATGACCATTTCCTCAGGGGACTCATTGAACATTTCTGTTATTTTTATTCCTCAGTCATAAACAGCATGACTCTGAACTTCTGTAGGTTTCAGAGTCTCCATCCTTCATGTTAATGTGGGAACCCCATTGCTCTGGACTGGACTTAAACTGGTATACAACTGTTTTTGGTATTAGATGGCTTACTTACAGTTTCACCTAAGCCGTTTGGTAAAATGGATGTGAAACAGCTCGGGCATGTGTGTATTTTTGAGCTGCTCACTTCATGAGAACTCTAGTAGCTTCCTCATGTTTGAATTTCTGCCGTTTTTATCTTACATTTATATATTTTGATCACTTGGAGCTAGATGAAAGAAAAAATCAGTTTCTTTTTTTTCTGGTAGAAGCTAAGAAGAGTTATTTTACCCCATTCTCCTTGACATTAAAGTATGAGATTGTGTTCGTTGTTCAGGGCATCTGGTGACGCTGTGGTGGACACTACGTCAGTACCACAGTGCTTAGGGACAGGGAAGTGGCAGGAGCTACACCGAGGCATGGCCCTTCCCTCCGACACCCAGGCCTGGGGGACGGGGTGGGGGCATAACTGTGGTGAGGAGAGGGGCACACATGGCCAGGGGGCTCTGTGTGGTGACAGCTCCTTCCTGCCTAGCAGTCCCCAGTGGTTCCTGGGGACAGTAAGACTCACACCAATACCTTTCTTGTCTCTTTCCAGGAGCGGCCTATTGCCAGTTCATGGACATGCTCTTCCCAGGCTGCATTAGTTTGAAGAAAGTAAAATTTCAAGCAAAGTTGGAGCATGAGTATATTCACAATTTTAAACTTCTTCAAGCATCATTTAAGCGAATGAATGTTGATAAGGTAGGAGACTAACTTATTCCTTCATAAAATGCATCTTCTTTCCTTAAAAATGTAAAAACAAAAAAATATCAATGGGATATATCTTGCTATCTCAGCAGTAGGTTGGGGCCTGTTCTTAGCATAAGGCATCAAACCCTAACTTCCTATATTTGTATGAGGTTTTTATTTAAGAAGATTTCTAAACTTGTAGCCATTAGACTAAAAACCCTAACAGGAATTACAATTGCTAAAATGTTGTTACTCTGTTTTATCATTGCAAATAACAAATTTTTATGTTTGCCAGATGTCACTGTGGTTCTTTGTATATATTGTTACTTTGGAGAAACAGCAGGTTACAGTGGAAGCAGCGCAGGTTTGAATTCCAGCTCCATGAGTTGAGCAAGTTATTTAAATTCTTTGCGTCTCAGTTTACCCACCTTCCAAATAGGACTAAAACCCCTTCCCTGTGGTTATATGAAGTTAAAGTGAGGGAATATGTGTAAAAATGTCCCGTACAGTGTATATACTCAGTTTCTCAGTGTCCATAAACAGTCATCTTTTCCCCTTTGAACTTTATAATTTTGTCCTAGAGTGACACAAATGGAGTTAGACTGGAGTCCTCCACACCCCAACCCCCAAATAAAGGACTGTTGTGGAAGTCCGCACAATCCGGATGTTCCTTGCTATTCAAGTACATAGTCAATTCATAGTATTTCTTCAGGATATATCACCTAGAGGGAATAGGCTTGGAAAGAAATAAATTTTGAATAAGGGAAAAAGAAATAAACTAGCATGGGAGAAGTGAAAAACTTTTCTTTGCATAGATGATAGCAATAAATAGGCTTTGGGAATAAAAAATAAAGTTCTGGGTTATTAAGAAATAGAGGTTATATAAAGGAAAAGAGAAAAGTTTGGCAAACTGTATTTTAATTAGTGCAGTTTATACCTTTCTAAATCAAAACATTTTTATCAACATATTATTAAAACCTTGGTTTCTCATTTTCTCAGAATTTTTATATAAAAAAATAACATCTTAACCTTTCAAATTCTTTTAAAGTTTATTTTAATTCCAGTTAGCTCCTTCAAAACCAGAGAGCTGTATGGGTTCTTCTTATTTATTAGCAGCATCACTTATGTCTTTTTCCCTCATTTTTCAATACATGCTTCTAGTATGAAAAGAAAAGAAACACCCTTTTATAGGTTTATTGATGGAACATGCTGAATAACAAATCAGGGACTCCATATCTCTCTAGAAGTATATACCAGTACATACAGAGTAGATGAGCCATTGTTTAGAATATCTAAGATAAAATTTCTGTAGTGGAGGAAGACTGGCCTGTGTTGGCCTCTCTAGCTTAATATGCTGTGATTCTACCCAGAGGTCCTTAGAGAGAGACAGTGGTCCCTGTCGATGCTTGTCATAGCCTGATGGCACATAGGAAACATCTGTGCAAAGATTAACTTGCAAATTCAGGTTTCAAACTTATGCCTGGAACTTTCATTTTGATAGGGAATACAAGATTAAGTTAACAGAAGTGTCTACTTTGAATGGCTAATAAAACAGCATCATTTAAATCTGTTTATAAATTTTCATGTTTGGCAGAAACCAAAATATATAGCATGTTACGAAATGGCATTATGCTCTAAGAAGGCACTTTCTTAAATAATATCAGCATAACAAAACCTATAAATCGGAAGACAGGAAAATATTTAAACAGTACAATGAAAAGTCAATTAAGTGCATGTGTGGAAGGAGTTTTTCCATAGGGCAGACTTCCCTGAAATTCAAGAGCTGTAAGAGAAAAAAAGATATCAGCACCTGAGTCTCCTTTACTGAAGAGTCTTCTTGAAAAATGTTGTCTCCTCCAAAAGTTTGCTTCTCTATTTTTTTCTGTACTTGACTTAGTTTCAACTTTAGGCACATAAAAATTATTTTTTTAAATTTATTACTAATATAGTTTAATGGATGACCTAAAATGCTTCAGTTACTTTTTTTCTTTCAAGTTCTCATTTATATTTGAGGTCTTTCCACTTTTTTAAAAAGTGGTCCTAGTGATTCATCTTAGGATACCAATGGTATATGTCTCCTAAGGTGGCAGAGTCTTGCTGAAAATTTAATTTATACAATTTCCATTCATATCATTACACAGTGAAGCTGCATTCTTTCAGTACTGGGCTTCTGTCTGAATCTCACACTCACACACACTCACATACACACAGTTTGACTCACTCCTTAGCTCTTACAACTGATGGCTCACATTCAACTGGTATTCCATCCCAAGGATGAGAAAGTAAGAATCTGGTAATGGTGCCGTTTGAATAGCTAGACACCTTTTCATTTTCCTTGAAAAACACCTGCTTCCCACTCAGTTAAGCTAAGCAATTACACTGCATGTTTTTCTGAAATAAAATGAAGGTGCCTGTAAGACCCCCGAAGGGAGTACCAATTGGCTCTTTAAGTTGCCAGTAGAAAAGAAAAAGCTGAGACTCATCTCAGAAGTTGAGGTGAATCCTCTGCGCCTCCTCTTCCAGAGTGCCTTCCATGATTCCCCCAGTTGGCCTCAATGCCCATGGAGTGTTAGCTGTGCTCCTGGGTACCCCAAGAATTACTGGGACCTGTATTGTGTGGATAGTTGTTTTGTTGCCTCTCTTTCTACACTGTTGATAAGCTGTGTGGAAGCTCATTTTGAACCATTAGATTGGTATCTATTTGCATTGATTTGAGTCTTATTTATTCACACTCTCTATAGTTATAATCCCTTTAAGAGTTTATTCCAACCTGGCTGCTGTGGTTCAGTGGATTGAGCATCGGCCTGCGAGCCAAGTGTCGCTGGTTCGATTCCCAGTCAGGGCACATGACTAGGTTGCATGTCAGGTCCCCAGTTGGGCGTGTGTGAGAGGTACCCACACAGTGATGTTTCTCTCCCTCTCTTGCTCCTTTCACCTCTCTCTAAAAATAAAATAAACAAACTAATTATTTATTTAAACAATTTTTTTTTTTAAAGAATTTATTCCAACACAGCTGGACCAAGTCCTACAAAGGAATAAGGAAAACCCATCCATCTTTTAACAGCACAGCATCCCAGGCCAATGTTTTGGGGGGAGATACTTTGGCGATAAATATGCTATAAAGAGGATCAGCCCGTCTAGAGAGAGCCAAGGGTGTTCCTTGTTTTGTCGGGTTGTTCAGAATTATTAAATATTCCAAGCAAACCAACTCCAACATTTTCGTGTATTTTTTTCAATATGATGAAAAATTTTATGAATTCTCAAATACAGCTGGCTAAGAAGCTGGGGGAGAGACCAGGAATCGTGAAATGCAGACACATAGGAAACAGTTGTCTTTGGGGGCCACTTCAGTCGTATTAACTACAAACAAACCCTAGGCTTGTGACTTACACAGTGATTTTACGTTGCAGGTAATTCCAGTGGAGAAGCTGGTGAAAGGGCGTTTCCAGGACAACCTGGATTTCATTCAGTGGTTTAAGAAGTTCTATGATGCTAACTATGATGGGAAGGAGTATGATCCTGTAGAAGCACGACAAGGGCAAGATGCAATTCCTCCCCCCGACCCTGGAGAACAGATCTTCAACCTGCCAAAAAAATCTCACCATGCAAACTCCCCCACAGCAGGTACAGTAGCTGTGAAAGCGGGAAATGGTCCCGGCCTGCTTGTGCTTGGCTGTGGTTAATCGGTTCTTCCCAGCGGTCAGGATCTTAACGCCTCTAGACAGTTTTTATTATTGTCTGTTTGACCACATTTCTCTTCCTCACACTGACCACTCCATAATAAGTCTTAACAATCATGATTTAACTGTTAAAAAGGCAGAGCTAGTCACTTTAAATTACTGAAGTCATGTGTTAAAATAGTATTTTGGGGATAGATTTCATTTTCCTTGTATTTTTTTTCTGAGAAATTTCAAGTAGTCTGTTTATATTTTGGCTGAAATATTTTTACTGTTTAATTGCTGGCAGTAGATACCAGACTATGAACTGATTTATGCTTTTCTAGTATAAATCATCTATAATCCTTCAAAGGGAATTCATGAAATCTACATCCTATCTCCTATAAGGGGCAATGCCAATTTTTATGTGATGGTATTCATCAAGTCTCATTTATCCAGCTTTGTCCAAAAGTGAAATCAGGATAAATATCTAAAACTTTTTTAAAGTTTTTAAAACTTTTGTGGATAAAATGTTTCTAAACTATATTATAAACATTCTGGCTCTAAGAAAGAGACTTTACCAAGCAAAGTGTTCTTTGAAAATTAGGGTCATTATGATAAACACAAGTTGTGAAACTGGACAGTTAAACAATGAAATCCTCAGAAACCATTTGTTCCCATCCCCAAAACCAATAACCTTAATGTTGTAAATAATATAAATTCCTTATTTGCCCAACCTCCGGTCAGGATGGGTTAGAAATGGTTATGGCAACACTGATATTAAACAAAGCATGCACATGTCTGGAGTGCACAGAAGTGTAGACTGGAGGTAAACCCGTGGGAGCACCGAGTGAGGGGGGTGAGCACCATGAGGAGCTCTAGCAGTAATGTTTGGGTAGAAAAGGAAGGGCTTGCCTAGGAGCAGGGAAGGTGCCAGAAAGACAAGGAAATGGGGGCATGACGTGTCAGGGAAGCAGAAGGAAGGGAGCAGAGTGGCCAACCGCATCTAAATCTGCTAAGGAGTCAAGTAAAACGAGGACTGGGAGAGCCCATTGGGTTTCTGAACATGGAAGTCACTCAGTGGAATGACCACGAGTGGGTAGAGAAAGGACACTGAGACTGCATAAAAATCCAGCTTTGAACCTATAGGGAGAATGAACTCATATGAAATAAACTAAGCACAGATCTTTGGGAATACATACATTTAAGGGACAAGAGGAAAAAGAGGAAGCTGAGGAAAAGATGAACATCACGGGGAAAGCCAGGTAAGCTCAGGATCAGAGAACAAACAGTAGGAGATTTCTGGAGAGAGCAATCACCAGCAGTGCTGAATATTAATTGTGGAGAGATCCAAGAGAATGAGGACTGAAAATAGGCCAAAGAAATCTGACTCCTAAGAGGTGATTAATAATCCTTTAGAAAATCAGTCTGTTAAAATGCTGATTGCATACACCTAGATGGCAGTGACTTCACAAGGACATGACATGACAAGTGGGAACGTGATGCTATAAGAGTAGATTCCACCTTCACCACATTTGTCAGGAAAAAAAAAACTGATAAAAATAGACATTTTGTTGATGTCGGGAAAAAAGCTGACAGTAGCTTCAGGAAGTGAGATGGGAAGGAGAAGGGTAATGTCCTTGATCTGGTTTTGTTTGCTTTTAGGACAAGGCACAGCGAGCAGGTTTGTAAGAGAGGTGAAAGGTCCATAGGAAAAGAATAATTGGAAGGAGGAAAACGGAGGGGAAATCAGTGGAGCATGACCCTGAAGATGGAGGGAGAAAGTGAGGTCAAGGGCATCGGTAGAGGTTTAGAGAGGAAGTATTGGGGAGACATTGGGTAAAATTTAAGCCACATGGAGTGTGGGGAACAAAAGTCTATGACGGCTCAAATTGGCCTTGAACTTTTGTCAGAAATTTTCTTTAGTCCAGGAGCTGGGCAAGAGGAGTGGTAGGTTTTCTCCAGAGTTCGGGACTCGGCAGGCCGGTGGAGTGGGAGGACAGAAAGGTGAGAAAACCAAAGGTGTTGGTATTTCTCATCGTAAGGTCTTCTACTCTGTTAACGCTGTGATTCATCTTGAAACTCAGCGGCCACTTTTCCAAGTTTTAAGTAGTGAAATTGGACAGGCCTCTGAATATTTGTCTTCCATAATCATAATTTGTCCTTAAATTGGCACCAGACCTACGACTCCCTCAAACAGAGCTGTCATTAGGCTGCCTGGACCTCGTCTTCTAGGAATTCTCTCATCTGTCTTCACAAAAGCCACAGAAAAACTTGTGCCATTTTGATAGAAAGAATGAATGTCCATGAACCTGAAAGAGACATATATTTTTTCCAGAGCTTAAAGCTCAGGAAACTCATTAATGTCAACAGAAAATAAATTTGGTTTTAATGTTCCAGAAGGCAGTAATTCCTGAGACATGGGTTCCTGATATCTTGACTATGTTTATACCTCATTGGCCTTAATGAGGGAGGAGGGAGAAAGGATTATTTTCAGAAGCCAAATCGGCCATACCCTTTTTGATAAAATATGTTGCAACTCTTGGACATTGTGGAGTAGTAAAACTATGGAAAAAATTACAGGAAAGGTATATGTGACATGCAGAACATTATTTTAAAACCTGTACTAGACAGGGTCCTATAAGTACAGTAATGCCCTCATTTTTCTAGAGGTCATATATCCAGCTCTAGGGAATATAGTTTAAAAAATATAAGCCAGAATGTCTTCTAAGAGTCAGAATAGGTGTTGTAAAATCTGCTATAAAGTCATCCATTTACTCTTTATGCACAAGAGTTCCTAGAATATTTATCCAGCATCTATTTGCTCTTTTTTAGTTGAGACATACTGGGGAATTATAACAAACATGGGGATATGGTTTCTCAGCACAGAACTTAACTGGGGCAAGGAGTGCACTGATTGCTACAGAAAGTACAAGAAGAGCCAAATACACTTACCAAAACCTTACTTAAGAGCCCAGAAGCCTGAGACCTTTATTACAGAATCTAATAGCTCCATGCATCTCAGTAACCCTCAGGGTTCCCTTCCGATTCTTAAGATTCTCTTTAATTTCTGTTTATAATCATCTCCCCCATGAACTACTTTACAGTCTCTAAACTGGCCTCCCTGCCTCTGGTCTGAAATCATTAAAAGCCATCCTCTTCATACACAAGTGTGATCTTGTCCACCCAAAACTAAGGCAAATGGAAGGGATTGATGAGGGTGAGGGTCAGCTATCTGGGAAATTCACTTCGCTTTATTACCATTACTTCATAGTGACGCCAGCTCAGTAGCATTCAGCAGGAATTTCCGTTCCCACCTCTTAGCTTGGTCATTTGTTAATTATCTACATTAGTGGAAATAAGCAATGGTTGGTATAATCGAAAATGGAAGATAAGATGGTCTTTAATTATTTTTTTTCACTTTGGCTTTGGAACACTTGATTCATTTTGCAGTGGATTTATCTCTCCCAAGATATCTCCTTAGATTAATATTAAAGTTGACTTGCATTAAGTGAAGCTCTAGAGCATCTGTGGCAAAGGAACTGTATTCAGGAAAAAAGTGATCATGGAGTGGATTATCCACATATTGGTAATTAAGAAAGGACTGTCTACATTGGCAAGAAAACATTTTTTATGACATAAAGACTACTTATATAACCATGCACCATAGGTTGTTTGCTTGTGTATAAAATGGTTGCACTCCACATAGTTGGTGCATTCTGTTTTTGTGAGAATGTGCTAGGTTTTTCTGCCGTTTCAGTACAGAGACAAGATGTTCTGTGGATTCAGAAAAGCCATAGAGCCCATTTGGTGTCTCTGTGTAGCCAGGTGACTTACCTGGACTGTGACAGCTTCGGCACAAGTAGAGGCTGTCATGAATGTGTGGGTAGGTGCCTGCCAAGTCTTATTCTATCTACATTTGGAGGAATTGGATCTTGAATTGCTTTTGATCTACCAACAAGGAGCATGTATTAAAATATACATTTTCATAATGATAGATATCTGTTAAGTGCATATATCATCATGAGTCATGGTGCTTGTAGGTTTATTGCTATGAGCCATATCTGCAACACGAGACAGCTGTTAGGGGATCAGTTTTTATGTATGAGCACTTAACTAAACCTAAAAGGAAATGTGAAGGCGCAGTTCCTATGGCAACCACAGCTTAGACACATTGCAAATCCACATATATTAATGTATTTAAATCAAACTCCCATATACAAATATAGTGTGATGGATTTAGAGTTGCCATGGAAATTGAGTCTAAGCTTTCTCTTTTCCTTAGGGACTTCAATGTTCCAGACTTAAAATCAGATTAATAGAAGTACTAGAAAAATGGTTTCAGAAAGGAAGCAACCTAAGAAGTATAATAGAATAAAGTAGTTGAACAATCATAATTAAATCCATAAATGTAAATTTAAATAAATCCTGCATTTTTCAAAAACTGTATGGAATATTTGAATACTTTAATTTTCAGTTATCTTTAACATGGGGTTCCCTGAGGCTGTTCATACAACCTGAACAAGGTGTCCGAGTTTATTGACTTATTTGTTCAGCATTGTTTGAGTGTTTGTTGAGCACCTGTGATTGAAGTAAGCATCACCTGTTACCCTCTATAGGGCAAGAAGAATTGCTTTTACTTTCCGAAAAAGTTTTTGTTTTGTTTTTTTAGGAGAGGCAGTGAAATGTAGCAGTTTATAGTGATTTTTCTCCTTGTTTTGATCTTTAATTTATGGCCCAGAATGTGTTCTTTCCTGGTCAACGTACCACATGTTCTTAAAAATATGTATTCTGCAGTTGTTGGTTGTTCACTATTTTAGAAATATCAACTACAGCAAGGTAGTGGATAGTGTTACCAGATCCTCTGTATTTTTACTGATCTTTTTCTTGTTGTCTGGTTCTGACAATTGCTGAGAAGAGGGTGTTAGCATTGATTGTGGAGTTGTCTGTTTCTCCCTTCATGCTTCCTGTATCTAAGGCTGTGTTATTAAGTGCACGCATGTTTATGATTATTAAGTCATCCTGATGAATTGACCTTTGCATTTTATGGTGTCCCTCTTTATCTTTGGTAATACTTTTTGTTTTAAAGTTTAGTTTACCTGGTTTAATAGAGCCAGTCCAGCTTTCTTATGCTTACTGTTTGCTTGGTATATCTTTCTCCATGTTAGCTTAATTTTGTCTTTAATATTTAAAGTATGTCCCTCGTAAACAGCATATAATTGGATCTGGCATGTTTATTCATTCTGCTAATTTCTGGACATTGGAGTATCCAGTCCATTACAGTTTAATATAATTATTGATTTGGTTGGTTATAGATCTACCATATTATCATTTGTTTTCTGCTTGTCCTTCCTATTCTTTTCTGTTTCTCCTTTCCTATAGTCCTCTGAGTTTTAAAAATATTTTAGCATTCCATCTTAATTTATCTCTGCCTTTTAAACTATACCTCTTTGCATTAATTTCTTTAGTGGTTGTTCTAAGAATTACTATATATATATTAGAGAGAGACAGAGAGACTTTTCACAGTGTACTTAAAATTAATATACTGCATCATGTAAAATGTGGAATCCTGGCAATCCTTCCCTTCACTGTCCTCTGTTATAGTTGGCATATGTATTACATCTACATACATTATAAACCACAAGAAAATGTTAAAGCCTTTGTTTTAAATCAATACTGTTTAATACAGTGGTTTTGGACCACTTCAAATGTGCTTATTCTGTATTGAAATGTGCTATATGTATAAAATGCATACTGGCTTGAGAAGACTGGGTATGAGAAAAAGAATATAAAACATCTAATAATTTTTGTTATTACATGTAGAAATCATACTTTGTGTATATTTTGCATGTATTAAAATTAATATCCTAAAATTTTTTTAATGTTGCTACTAGAAATTTTTTAACTACTGGTACTTACAGGGTTTACATTTTATTTCTATTTTGCAGTACTGTTTTATATAATCATCTGTATTTTAAAGAAGTTGAGAGAAAAATTGTTTATTTTTTATATTCTTATCATTTCCAGTGTTCTTCATTCCTGAACATCTGAGTTCCCTGCTGCTTTTATTGCTCTCCAGACTGAATAATTTTCCTTAGCATTCCTTAAGAGCAGGTCCAGTGGCAACAACTTCTTTTAGTTTTCCTTTTTCTGTCAATCTCTTTATGTCGCCTTCACTCTTGAAAACTATTTCCCCAGACAAAGAATTCAGGCTGGTCTTTTCTTTCTTTCTTATCTCTTTCTTAAGCATTTTAAAGCTGTTGTTCCACTTCCTATGGCCTCCAAAGATAAGAGGTGCATGCTCATTCTAATCATTCTTCCCCTTTATAGAATATGTTCTTTTGCTCTGAAGTGTAGGTTCTCCATCTGTGGTTACAGTAGTGTGTTGTGATGTGCCTGATCATGCTTTTCTTTGAATTTATTTTGTTTTGGAGTTTATTAAGACATCTTAAATCTGTAAGTTTGTGTCTCTTACCATATTTGGAAGGTTTTCAATCATTATTTTTTTCAAATATTTTCTTCAGCTTCTCTCTTTCAATGTTATCCTTCTTGGACTCCTTTTATCTGTACAGCAGGGCTTTTGAAATTATGCCACAGGTCTCAAAGTGCTTTTCAAGTATTCTCTCTCTTTTTTTTCAATTACAGTTTACATTCAATATTATTTTGTATTAGTGTATAGCATAGTGGTTAGATAGTCATATACTTTGTAAAGTGTTCCCTCCCAATATTTCCAGTACCCACTTGGCACCACGCATAGTTATTATAGTATTATTGACTGTATTCCCTGTGTTGTACTTTACGTACAGTATACTCATTCAGCTCTACACCAAAAAAACAACTTAACTGAAAAGTGAACAGAGGACCTGAATACAGTATTCCCTCACTTATCGCAGGTATTATGTTCTACACCCCCCTGCAATAGGTGAAAATCCACGAAGTAGGAACCTTACATTTATTTTAGTATTTATATATATTTTTAAGGCTTTATAAACCCTTCCCACACACTTATAATCCATTCCCAGTCCCTTATTAACCTTTCCCATTCCCTTATTAACCTTTTCCACACTTTTATAAATACTATTTATGTTCTTAAACATATTCTGCACTCTTAAACCTACATAACTTTAACAACATACGTATACAGTACCGCAAAAATCCTGCGATACAGCAAAAAATCCGTGATAAATAATTATTTTTTTTTTAATCCCGCAATAAAGTGAGGCCGCAATAAGTGAACCATGATATAGAGAGGGCCTACTGTAGACACTTCTCCAAAGACGGCATACAGATGGCCAATAGACATATGAAAAGATGCTCAGCACCACTAATCATCAAAAAAATGCAAACTAAAACCACAATATCACCTTATACCTGTCAGAATGGCTATCATCAATAAATCAACAAACAAGTGTTGGCAAGGATATAGAGAAAAGGAACTCTAGCGCACTGTTGGTGAGAATGCAGATTGTTGCAGCCACTGTGGAAAATAGTATGGAGATACCTCAAAAAAAATAAAAATGGAACTGTCTTATGACTGAGCAATTCCACTTTTGGGTGTATATCTGAAAAAGCCCAAAACACTAATCGAAAAGGATATATGCACCCCTATGTTCATTGCAACATTATGTACAAATAGCCAAGATATGGAAACAACCAGAGTACCCATCAATAGAGGAATGGATTAAAGAGCTATATAGGAACTATGTACAAAGGAATATTACTCAACCATAAAAAGAATGAAAACTTACCTTTTGCAATAGCATGGATGGACCTAGAAGGTACTATATGCTAAGTGAAATAAGTCAGAGAAAGACAAATACCATATGATTTCACTTATATGTGGAATTTAAAGAAAATTAACAAAACAGAAACAGACTCATAGATACAGAGAACAGGCTGATGGCTGCCGGAGAGGAGGAAATTTGGGGGATTGGGGTAAAAAATGGCAAAGGAATCAATTACAAAGTGGTAGTTCTCTCTCTGCTTTACATGAGATGGTTTCTATTAATATATCTTCATGTTTACCCTCTTTTTCTCCATTATCTTCATTTTACTACTGAGCTTTTTAAAAATTCCAACAATAGTATTTTTTCAGTTATAAATTCTCCATTTCTCTGCTGAGATGGCTTTTCATTTATTATGAGCTACTTGACTTCACTGAGCATGGTTATGAGAGCTGCTTTAAAGTTCCCTTCGGCTAATTCCACCATTCTGACCATCTCACGGTTGTTATCTATAGATTAGCTCTTCCTTTGAGAATATGTGACATTTTCCTGGCTCTTCATGTATTGAGTAATTTTGGATTGCATCCTAGACATTGTGATGTCACCTTGTGGAGACTCTGGATTTTGTTATGTTGCTTTAAAAAGTGTTGACATTTTTGATTTAACAGGTACTAACTCAATTAGAAACCAAGTAAAAATATGCAAGAAGTTAAATTCCACTCAAGCCTGTGCCTTTATGCAGGACTTCCTTTTCCTTATTATTGTCAAGATGAAAGTCTTCTTTTGCCTCTTGAGAATCCCCACCCCTCAAACACAAATATTGTTCTCACCCCAAAGCCATCAGTTACTCCAAGAAATACATTTTTCCATGTCTTCTCTTTAGACTGGTACAGTCCGTGATGGCATTTGTCTTCCCAGAGCCCTGTAGGGTAGGCACAGGCACCTCATGTCCCTTTGTGGTCTTTCTATCAAGGTGTGTCATGCCTATTTATTCTTATAACGTCCCAATGTGTACCTGTGTGTTGCTGCTCACAATCCCCAGCCAGATAACCACATATTGTATTACCCACATGCCTACTTACTCATTCGAGGGATCAAACGTTGATTTTAAGAGATCATGTAGTATCAACTCAAAACAAGGAAGAGACGTATTTTTCTTACCCAGACCCTTAATTAGCAAGAATCTTTTTAAATAGAGGTTAGCACGTCTTCTTAATATGTGAACAATGCTTCTATCTTTCACTCAATCCCTGCCCTATATCAGCATGGCATCCCCTTGGCATGTTCATGTTAAGAAACCATCCCGTTGTTGGCTGCTCTCTTAGCTACACTTAGACCTGGAGAAAATGGAAAGAAACACTTACAATGACCTAATTCAATTCTTAATTGACATCTCCTACTCCCTGGAAGGAGAGGGGTATTGGTGGTTTTGTTTCTCCAGTTATACATCTACCACATGTAAGATAGACACGATGCATTGCTATGTTTTGGGATACTTTTTTCCTTAAAGAATAATTGAATCTGCATTTTTCTACCTATAATGATAAAACCACAGCACAAAATGTGAGCAGTGCTCTACCTTGCCAGGATACTAAATTCCTACGAGCTTGGAATACTAGGCAGAGAGAGGAGCAAAAAGTCATGAAGAATTCAGGAGTCAGATAGGAATCTTCTGGCACTGTCTGTAGAAGAGCCCAAGGGCTTCTTCCCAGGAAGAGCCATGCATTTTTCATTTCTATCCCACTTCATTTGCCTTCTGAGGCAGCGTCCATGACAGATGATTTAATAATTCTATTCGACAGATGATTTACTAATTCAACCCAAGATTCGAAGCTTGACCATGTGACTTGGTCTTGTTTTATGTTCTTTTGTCCTCTCCATGCTGTACTGAACCACAGTAAATTTTCACAAACCAAATGCAAATTGTGTAGTGTGTGGAGCACATAAAGGGTCTGCGGTGTTGGAAAGGCTGAAAGCAGAACACGTGCTGTTCTCTTTGGATGGCGTTATTTTTTTAAATAGTAATAATTCTTAAAAGTTCAAAAACATTTTCATTCATCCTTGCTACAGGTCTTGGGAGAGAGTTACCTATATTTCATTAACATTTATAAATGCAGGAATGGTAAATCTATTTGCACCAGGTTTCTTAACAGCTCCAAAGCAGAAATGTGTATGAAGCCCAGAATACTGAGCTCTAGATTAGCAGGACTACTAACCTCTGATTTCTTAATCCTTCAGATCAAATAATTCTCTGAGTAGATGGTCTGGATGATTTCAAAGTAAAGAGAGCAAGCCCCTCAGACAAAACTGCGAAGTCCTGTCCCCACACACAGGACTTCGCAGAAGAGGGCGGATGGCCTTCGTTGTTGTCCGCCTGCGCCTGGGAAACAAACCCTTTGTGCCCTTTTTAAGCAGCATTGGGTCCTTCTATAACCAGCACTCGGTCGTTTTCATTCAGCTGCTCGCTTTATATTGGGTTGGCCAAAAAGTCTATGTGGCTTTTTTTCTGTAAAATAAAGTACATTTTTCATTTTCACCAATATCTTCATTGATTTGGATATTTTGAGTATGTCTGCCATCTCCTGCATGGTAGAACATTGATTGTTTTCAATTAATGTCTCAGCTTCCATCAACTTCAATTGGTCTACCCAACCATGGAGCATTGTCCATTGAGAAATCTCCAGCACAAAACTTTGCAAACCACTTTTGACATGTTTGATCACTCACAGCGCCTTCTCCATACACTGCACAAATCTTTTATTTATTTATTTATTTTTTTGGCATTTCAGTTGTGTTTTTTACATTTCTTGAAATAACAAAGCATAATATGGCAAAAACATTGCATATTTTCTTCCATCTTCAATATTAAAATGGCTACACAAAAATTCACCAATTTGGTAAGTTTTTTTTAAGTGCACACTGCTATGACAGCTCTCACCATAAAATTTAACAAAATTGTTTCGAATGAAGTTCAAGACAACTAAATGCTACTAGAGCCATGGTGTGGAAAAACCAAATGAACTTTTTGACCAACGCAATATATTGAAATATCAATTGGTTCTGCAATAAACCTTATGTATTACTGTGATGGATCACCCCTTCTCTCTCATAGGTATAATAACTTGATGTTTGGTCTCTAAGGCTCACAATAAAACTTACAATGCCTCAAAAGGCAATGACTTAGGCCCTGGTCAGGTGACTCAGTTGATTGATCTCTCTCTCTCTCTTCCTCTCTCTCTCTCTTTCTGTCCTCCCCCTCGCCCCCTCCCCCTTTCTCTCTCTCTAAAAGCAATAAACATATCCTTGGGAGAGAATGGAAAAAAAGGGGGGCAGTGATTTAGCACTTAGTGTTTCCATGAGCAGATGATCAGATTATCAGAATATGTTTCTTTACTGTTGATGCCTTTCTTTGTCACTGGGAATAGAAAACAATTTTGACATGAAGAATTTTCTAGACTCCCTTTGAATTGGGTGAATTAAACTATCAGTTCCATCTTGTTCAGTCATTGCTTCCTAATTGCCTGACATATAGAAGGTTCCTATTTAATATTTGTTGGGTTGATTTAAATTGAATCACTATAGTATCCATTTAGGTCAAGATGTAGTATTTAAGCAAACATATGGATGTTTTTGAAGTTCTTGCCAGTGATCTCCATCACCCTAGGAACCCCTAGTTCTGCAGCTTAGAAAACAGCATGGTGCACTTCACAGCAGTTCAGAAACCACAGGTCATATTTATGGGATGCCTTGCTCTTTTGTGAAAGGTTTACTTGAGTTCTCATTCATTTAGTGTTTTCAACAAATAGTTGGTAAGGCACAGGAAGAGGTCAGGAAGAGGTGTTGGAGAAATAGTGATTCAAGGAAGTTGAAGCCTGGTGAGGAAACCTGACAATAAATAGATAGTAACAGTAAAGTGAGGTAAGTTTAGGAAGACCACCTGAAGCTGATCTTGTGTATTCTGGAAAGGTTGGGGGGGGGGGGTGTTTGTTTGTTGGTTTTTGTTTTTGTTGTTGTTATTTAAAAACTGAGGTTTCACCAAGGCTTAATGAATGAGTAGAAATTAGCCAGGTGAAGAGTATGGAAAAGACCATTGCAAACAGAAGGAACAGAATGTTCAAGTTGAGAGAGAATGTGCTGTTTTTCAATGAAGGGCATTTTGTTCTGTATGAACATTGAGCTGTGAGCTGTAGAGGTGAGCAGGGCCCTTGTATAAAAGGTTAAGAGGTCATATTCATATTCTGTTGCTGCAGAAACAATTACTACAAATTTAGCAACTTAAAACAACACACATGTATTGTCTACAGCTTAGCTGTGTTCTCTGTGTTAGGGCCTCACCAGGCTGCCATCCAGGTGTCTGATGGGGCTGTGGCCTAATCAGAGGCTCAAGTGGTGAAAGGTCCTTCAAGTTGGCAGTTTTCTTAAGGCTGCAGGATTGAGGCTTCTGTTTCTTATTGACTGATCTCAGTTCTAGAGGCCACCTATACTTCCTTACCATGTGGGTTTTTTCCAACATGGCTCCTTACTACATGGCAGCTTACTTCTTCGAGGACAGCAGGGAGAGTCTCTCCAGTGTGTGTGCCAGCAAAAACATCATATATATAGTACCATAACTATAGGTGTGACATCCTGTCACCTTTGCCATATTCTGTTGGTTAAAAGCAAGTCAAAGGCCCCACTCACACTACAGGAGGGCACCATGAAAAAGTGGGAGCATCAGGAGGTAGAAATTACATGTGTTTGGTGGGGGGGGCAGTCACTGTGGGATCTGTCATGCTTAATAATGGGGACTGTGAGGAGTCATTGAAAGGTTTTAAACACAGATTTGCACTGTAGTATAGAGAACACTTGGAAGGGGTACAATTATAATCCAGAAGATTACCTAAGAAGCTGTAGCAGCTGACCATGTAGAAGAGGAATGTGGCCTAAGTAGAGGTGTGACCAGGTGGGTATACAGAGATGTTAAAGACGTACAATCAACAAAACTGGTGGTGATTGGATATGAGAGTAAAGAAGAAGGGAAGCCAAGGATAAATGATATACCAGTTTCTGGCTTGGTGTTTGGTTGGTGGAGGCAGACAACTCCGGAGCAGGAGCCAACTAGAGTAGAGGAAAGTAGATGGTTCCACTGGGGTTTTCTCGGGTACTCACATGCCTAAGCCCCAGCCTGCTCTGTGGCCTCAGAACGCATCTCTCTTTGCAAGGGAGTCTGGGTAAGATAGTGTGTTATTGGGGGACAACAGACTTAAAAACATCAGAAAAACAACCTGAAGCACTAGTCTTGCCAGTGATAAGTCAACAGGGACTCTGAACATTATAAAGTAATTAAGGACTTGTGTTCCCCCAAAATGACCATCTTAGTTTGTAATCTTTTTTGCCTAAACGACTGCTGTATACCAGTGATACACACCCATGGTGTCACTGTCACGGTCACACCTGTGGGCTAGCTCAGTTTGTTGGTCTCCTTCAACAACCAGCTTCCTCAGTGCTGTGGTAAACAGGCAGTGGGGGTGCTCCCCCAAATTGTGGTTGGGATTCTGCCATATATTGTTTTCATGGGGGTGAGGGATCCTCACCATATCTAGAAAGAAATTGCTCTTGAGAATAAGAACAAAAATTTTGAATTAAGATGGTGATTGGTTGAGACCTAATGTGTTTTAAAGCACACTTAATTTTCTACTAAGACATGAGAGGTGTGAAAAGTCAAGTTTATCAAAAGAAATCTACACTGTGCTCACATAACTGTTTAAAAGCTAAAAGTTTTAATATTTGAGCCATTTCAAGATGAGTTTTTTCCTTCATTGCTCCCCCTATGAAAACTACTCTGAAACCAGAGTGACTCAAGCAGAGCCTGGAAAATACTGGAGAATCACATGACGGCTAAAAATAAGCACATCATCTCCAGCAGGGACAGTAACCAGGACAGAAGTAATTTGGTCCCTGAATGCTCCCACTGGCTGGGCATGCTCCGTGGGTCAGGCCCTCTCGCCCATCACAGGGACAGCTTGGTGACCACTGGTCAGGAAGGGGAGCCCTCAGGTCCCACTAGCAGCTCGCGGCGCAGCGACAGCCACACCCTCACTAGGCCCCCGACTTCCAGTGTAGCTCACTGGCTTGCTCTCCAGGGCAGAGCTCGTTCCCGTACTGTGTAATGACCCCGGAGCAGTGGATTGGGAAGGACACCAGCTGACTCCTAGTTCCTGTCACTGCCAACTTTTCCTTCAGTCCTCTCCTTGAAACTAATAGCTGTTGCTATTGATCACAGGTCTTTGTTGCTGTTGAGGTTACAAAATCTAGGTTGTATAAAATGGCTGGACATTTGGTGCCTGCTCAGTAGGGTATGTAATAGGGTTTCACAAACCACGCTTTACCAAAAACGAAACCGTCTCAAGCACTCACTGCTCACGCCCAGGGGAATACCTGCAGTGCCTCCAAACCGGCAGGTCTACGCCCGTCCTCACCTGCTCTGCTGTCACTTCCCGACCCAGCACGCAGAGTGACCTTTGGAAACTGAAGTCAGGTCCTGTCACTCCTCTGCTCAGGACCCTGCGGCAACTCCCCATTCCCCTGGGAATGAGGGCCCACCTCCTGCCAGTGATGTGCGTAGCACCTCTCAGACCTCTGTCCTCCGACGCCACGTGCTTTGCTCCAGCATCCGGTGGCTCCCGAGCAAGCGGGGAGGGCACTGCGCCGGCAGTCAGCCTTCCCTCTGCCTGGAGCCCTCTGCTTCTGGCTGCCTGGAGGGCCAGCTCCCTCCCCTCCCTCAGGCCTTTGCTCAGATCTGACTTTCTCAGTGAGGCCTTGAAGAAGAGAGGGTTGCTCCTGCAGCTGGCCTGTCCCTTGTGGGGAGCCTGTAGCTTGTAACTGTGGAGTGGCTGTCACAAGAGATGTTGGTTGGCTTCCATGTGGAATGAGCCTTTTGAGCCAAGGTGACCCCACATGCGGCTGGTGTGGATTTTGCCTTTTTGAATCTGGGCTGGACTCCCACCTAGAGGACTCAGTGTTCCCAAGCCCTGTCCCTCTGAGTGGGCTGGGGCTGAGTGTGATCCCTGGAAGTCCCATGGGTCACAGTGAAGAGCTGAAGCTAGAGATGTGGCCCATGGTGGTCAGTCAGGCCTTCCCTAAAGGTCCTGTTTAAAACTGCCACCTACGCACTGCCTGCCCGGCACTGCTTAGCCCTGCCCTCCTTTTCTCTTTCCATAGCACTTACCTTCTATCTTACTAGGTCACTTACTAATTTATTATGCTATTGCTTAGTATTTAATTCCCCCCATGAGAATAGAAATTCCATAGAGACAGGCATCTTCTGTGTTTTGTTCATTGTTTTACCCAAGTGCCCGTAGCTTGCCAGATGTACGGCAGGGGGTCAGGAAATAGTTGGTGTGTGGATGAATAAATGGGGTCGTGTAAGAAGCAGCACAGGGACTTGAGCTACAGCACACTGGTCTCATGACAGAGGGTGCATGGAACAGGCAACCCCGTGCCCTGGAGCCCACTGAGAGGTTATCAGTTAATATGTTTTTTAAAAGATTTTCTTTAAATAAAATGAGTCTCATTTCCTTATTATTTCAGCGGTTTAGTTTTTATTTTGCTAGTGTCTAGAAATGGGAAATCTGTGTACTTTCTCATCATTATTTGAGTCGGGTCTCATTTGCTGAGTAATAATAATGTGAGCCAACATTTATTGAGCACTTACTATGTGCCAAGCTCTCACATAAGAGCTTTCTTATCTCTTAACTCATGTACTCCACCCAACTCTGGGAAGCAGGCACTGCTCTTCCTCCTAAGCATAAATCCAGGTGGCAGCCAATGTCACACCACTCAGCAAGCAGCAGAGCCAGGATTCCTGGCTGCTTGGCCCCTGGTCTTCACCGCCGCCTCCTGAGAGGCCAGAGGAAGGATGCCCACTTCCTTACCACATGGGGAACAGGGCTCGCGCTTGGCTGTAGGAAGTGCCTCAAGCTGCTCCAAAGAGAATTCTGCCCACTTTTATGAGCTGACACTGAAGTAGCAAAAAGGAAGATCCCAACTCTGCCCTGGGTGGGACAGAAGCCCTACAGGCTGTGGACTAATTTCAAGATAAAAGAACCAGCCTGTTAACGATCTCATGAATCAGGGCACCAGGGAATCCTGTTCAGGTTCCATTTGGACTGACCACCAAGTGCTTTCTTTTCCCCTGCAAGTGAAGGAATGGTCCACTTTTGATGGAAAGCATAGATCTTGAATTTACAGCGATGAGAACTGTGTGGTGCTGTCAGTCACAGTGCAATGTGGTAGTTCTGGGGTCACTTAGAAGGTCCTCTTGCTGTGGGAGTTCCCTCTTCTCCTTGGTCTAGCCCCACACTCCTTCCCCCAGCACTGGCTTTATATGTGTACTTACGTAACAGTGCTTATTATCTCAGTTAAAAAATAAAATATATTTGCTAAGTAAAGGGGACAAGGAAGTAATGTCAGCTCTACCCACAAACAACTAATCTAAGTAAATGTGATGTATTTTCTGCCACGCTTCAGTTCTGCGCGGTTTTGTGTTGCTTTGTTTTTTTGAGATATAATTGACACATAACAGAGTTCCAGTGTACTACTCAATGATTCGGTGTTTGTATATATTGCAAACTGATCATCACAAGGAGTCTAGTTAACATCCATCACCACACATAGAGACAATTTTTTTTTCTTGTGACGAGAACCTTTAAGATCTACTTTCAAATATGCAGTATAGTATTATTAACTCTAGTCATCATGCTATGCAATACAACCCCAGGACTTCTTTACTTCATGGCTCAAAATTTGTACCTTTCTTACCTTCATCCATTTTGCCCACGCCCTGCCTCTCTGGGGCTTTGAACTGAGTGAAGCCCCAGGGGTGAAGGGAATATTCTCTCAAAGTAGGGGATGATTAAAAGAGTGGTTACTTCCTGAGTGTGTGTGTGTGTGTGTGTGCAAGTGTTTTAATGTCTCTGTGGTTCTTGTCAACAGTATTAATGTCATATTTTTAGCTCTTCTGTTTATGATTTTGGCAGACAGAATACAGCAGATTATGTGAGAAGAATTTCTGAATTCCATCAGAGCCCTGGGCCATGGAGGATAAGCCAAGTACAATGCTTTTATTTGCTTCATCATTCTGAATTCATTGGGCCTCATATGCCCAAAATGTTGTAGCATTTTCCATAGACATTACGCAAGCTACTAATTATTGACATTAGACACAGCGATGCTCTGGCTTCACTAAAGCAATGAATCAGGCCACTCTTTGTTTTTTGCTATAGTTAAAATGCCTTAGAATCATATTTATACCCCAAATCTTAAAGGCATTAATTAAAACACAACACTCAAAGACTAGCATTATAAATCATGTCCATATCCAGTGGGTAAAGTCAGAGAATTACAGGGACTTGTACAGGATTTATGTCTGTTTCCCTGCTTCTGAAACTCCTTATTTTGAAAGGCAAGATTTCGGAGGGAGAGAAAAGCTTTAGGGAGAAATGATTCTTGAGAAGCAGTGTTACCACTAATTATGTTTTCAGGACATCATCAAATGCAGCTCAAAAAAATATGAAATGTTTGATGGCGGCAAGAAAAAATCTATATCTGTATTATAGCCAAAGTGGCTGCACTTTCTCTAAAAGGCATTATGTAAATGATTTTCCCATCTGCATCAGTGAGCCAAGAGGCATGGGAGGCACAGAGTGAAAGCACGCATGGTTTGGGGGCACTTTAGGAAGCGGGAAGGCAGCTCTTGAGGACCCCAGTGTCTTAACACCAGGATTGGTTGCTGTCAAGGCTGTTATTGGGTTAGTTTACAAAATTGAATGCAAATGGTAGCTTACATAAAAGTGTTATATCAATGGTAAGGACACTGACATTGATAACTTCACAATTTTCTGGTAATATCCTTAAGATAGTGGCCCAGGTAAGAGGGAAAAGAATATTTGGCACCCCTAAAGCTGGGTACACTTTAGAGAATGGTTGTTTGGAAAAAGACAGTAAGATTAGTAAAACAAACAAAAACAGAGTTCGAAACTGTCTAATGAGCGTGATATATTGCAGGGTATTTTCTCCTCTTATTTATTCTAAAAAACCTTGAAGTCATTAAACATAATGAAGAAATGATTTCATCTTTATTTTTATAAATTTTAGTATTTAGTATTTCTTGATTTGTGTTAATCATGTTCTAACTGGGAGGGATAGATTACTTCCATATCAAATTACAGTTTGTGATAATGTGAGAAGCTCACTTGACATTCTTTGGAAAATCAGCTTTTTATTTTAACCCTTAATTGCATGGTTTTTAAAGCTCTAAACTTCTGAAGATACTAAGATCAACCCCATGTCTTTTCTGTTCTTTAATTTTTTTGCATTTATTCATTAGAAGGTAGAAATGTACAGCTAACTAGTGCTAATCTCTTATATCCTCATTCATCAGATGTTTACTTTCTTCTCGCATCAGTTTCTTTCCAAATACCTTAATCAGAATTTCAAAACCCCCACTAATTTTAAACTTCAAATACTAATTACTTAATGGGTCTATTATTAAATTTTCCAAATGTGTTTTCCAGTCCTTTCTTTCTTCAGCCTGCATTGCACCTCCGGTTAGAAACTGTCTGGGATGGGGCAGAAGACGGTCTGTGATTCCTCATGGAGCGAGTACAGTCTCCTCCGCCAGCCCTGTGCTGGCTGCCCACGGCAGAGGCACCAAGTCCCACGCTCGTTGCCTTCACCGTTCTCCTTCGGGTTGATCCACAGCGGCCACATGTATGCCAGGGTGAGAGAGCTGGCCCTCTGCCCCAGCTGTCACAGAAGCCATGAAACAGGCGAAACAGACCCCCACAAGCTTCTCTAAGCTGGGCTCTGTCAGTAGCAAGGGGTGTTGTTTCCTCAAGGAAAAAATGGGTCATCTGTGAGGCTGCAGGCTGTGTGCGTTTGGAACTGGGACAGTGGCCACTGCTGTCATTATGCGGCAGCTCTGGCCTCTGCTGTGAGGCATGGAGAGCGTGCCTCCCGGGCCCTCTGTCTCTCTCCCAGCCAGCTTCCCCTGCTGATTTATAGTTTCCTTCCCCGATAACTTGGCCTTGCACAGGGCTTTGGCTTGCCATGACCCCTTCTGCTTTCATATCAAATATTTCAGCTTTTTTTTTTCAAGCTGCATTTGAAAAAAAAATGCAGCTTGAAAAAGTAATCATCTTCTTTTCCTTCGACGTTTTTCTTAGCGTTTACATGAGGTTGGATCAGGCAGCAAGTATAAGAACAGGAGTGTGTCTGACGAACCCCGCTCTGTTGTTACAACCAACCACATCATAGCTGCTGATGTGCTGGGGAAGGTCCGCCCTGGGTTGTGGGGGTCACATGCTCCCAAGGGAAGTCCCTTCTGCAGGGCTGTTTCCTTCAGAGGAGGCCATGAACGTGGCAGAGACTTGGACAGCCTGGCCCAAACCACCTTGTTCCTTCCCACTCAGAGTTAACCATTTACTGGCCAAAGTTACCCACTTGAACTCTTTTGCTGATTCCATAGCTAAAGGGCCTATGCAATAATGGAAGGTGATCTTGGAAGGAAATCAAGTGAAAGGTCTCTCTGAGAGGCTGACGATTGCTGTCTGGTTTCCTGTGCGGATTACTGGCTCTCGCTGGCAGTGACTTTGATGTTGGCATCAGCTCCTCAAGCGTCCCCTGGAAGCCTTACCCTGGATAGATGCCTCTCCTAGGAGCTGTTCCGTGATTTATAACAACTTTTGAGTGCCTCCTCTGGATCAGGCACTGATTGGCATGGGAACATAAAATGGTAAACAAAACAGATGCAACTCCTACCTCGTAGAGTTTGTCTAATGGGAGAAGTAGGCATTAAATAAATAATTGAAGTAGTTCCTTTTATCTGGGGAACACGTTCCAGGACCCCCAGTGGATGCCTGAACCCTATATATACTGGGTTCTTCCTCTACGTGCATACCAATGATAAAGTTTAATTTATAAATTAGGCACAGTAAGAGATCAATAACTTAATTATGAAGTAGAACAATTATAACAATATACAATACTAAAAGTTACGTGGCTGTGGCATGATTAAGTAAAATAAGGGTTACTTGAACATAGATCCCGCAGCAATCGATCTGATAACCAAGGCGGCTACTGAGTGACTAACGGGTGGGTAGGGTACACAGCATGGAGACACTGGACAAAGCAGTGACCCACATCCCAGGTGGGACTGGGTAGGATGGCACAAGACTTCACCATGCTACTCAGTCAGCATGCAATTTAAAACTTATGAATTATTTGTTTCTGGAACTTTCCATTTAATATTTCAGACAGTGGTTGACCGTGGGTTACTAGAACTGCAGCAAGCCAAGCCGTGGGTGGGGTGGGGCAGCACTGTACGCCGCTGCAGCCGATAGGCGCTGTGTGGAAGGCGTTCCAGGCGCTGTGGCCTCCCGGGCAGCGGCACCTGAGCTGAGACCTGCAGGACGAGAGCCTTACTCGCTCACAGGAGGGGAGGAGGAGTGGCCTGGCAGACAGAATAATGCCCAAATCGCACTCTGTGGTCATGGAGTCTAGAATACTGCCTTGCTCCTGAGGACGTGACCGTGGCCTTGGCTGGGGATGCGTAGGTGACTTAAACTCCTATGAGACCGTGAGCTCCTGGAGAGCAGGTATCTCCAAGTCCACATGGCTCATGGTAGGCACTTGATTACTGTGTCTCTAGTAAATAAGACGTGTTGATCACAGACAGGCTTTGATCTGCTTTCTCTTAGGCGTTCTTTATATTAAGGTATGACTTATTGCTTATAAAAACGTCTGAAGTAACTTGATTTTTCAAAAGCTGCTTCCCCAGTGAGGCTGACTGGTGGCTTCCCTCGGAGAAGGCACTTTGCCAGGTCAGCATGTTCTTGTCCTGCCTCTCCTGCTGTGCTCCACACTGGTTTCTCTCCCTGTTGGCTTGACCTTGACTTGGGGAACCTGGCTGGTGGGCCATGTCATGCACCGCAGTGTTTTGTATGGGCTCCTATAGAGACAAAGGACTCCCGCCACTGTGCATGAATCACAAATAAAGCAAAGCAGCACCTCCCTAGAATCCTCGGCACTGTTCTCTTGCCTAGGTGAGATTTCCAGGTCACTGAACCGTTACCCTTTGAATACTCACACTATTTTAAGTTACTCCCAATTTAATCATTCTTATTTTAAAACCTATCAGGATAGATTTTAAATTGGTAGAATGCTGCCAATTCTTGAGGGTGTGTATGACTTTGCATCTATAACTAATGACTCCAGGCATACAAATCTAAATTTTATAGTCTTCCTGTTTCCTACATTGTAATTAAGAGAGTGTTTGAAATTTGTTAACTGCTGTCAGCACACTGAGCCTTTATAGCCCTTTGCGTCTTTCTAATTTGTTGGTGCCGATAGAGTGCAAAGTCGGAAATAAACTGTAAAATTGTAAACCATCGAACCAGGTTTCATTTACTTGTTCATGTATTTAAGTGAACATTTGTTCCTTCAACAAATACATGTTCGGCTAAACACTGTGTTCAGCACTGGTGATGCAAAGCTGAATAGGACGTGTTTCTTGCCCCCCAAGAGCCTTCTAGGGGGAGCAGAGTATGGGGAGCTGGGTCCAGTGGAAGTACTCAGGGGAACAGCTCCACCACACTGATGTGCCACCTGTCAGAACTGTGTTCAGAGTAAGAAGGGATGCGGGCCCCCAGTAATGATCCTGAATTTCTTAATCCATGAAGATCACATGCATGTACCTTGTACCTTCTGTTTTGGCTGCTGAGGTCATTTCCTATGTCTGTGCCATGTTCTAGATAGTTAGAGAACTTGTCATGAGCCAAGCTCCAGGGAGGTGAGGTCTTACCTGAAAGCAGTGGCTTTTTTAAAAAACTTATAGCATTATTAGCAATGCTTTTGAATCACTTGGTTAGGGTGCTCATCCCCAGGTCTCCCCACTGTGAAGTACCACCTTTTTCCCTATATAATAAGTAATTTATAGGGATAGTACCTTGACACATGTGAATTTCTCAGTCTACAAAAACATCTCAATGTTTGAGGGTCCATCAATAAACCTTCCTGAATCAGTGTTGCAAAACTGATTTTTCTAGTCCTTACATTTCCTCTACTGTCAGTGTTCTATAAAGGTCTTTATATTCGTCTCTCCCCCTTCCCAATAATTATGGACTAGACTTTTAATAGATGCAATACAGCACATCACAGCCTTTTTTTTTCTTTTTGGTGTGGCTGGTTGGGAGCCCCTTCAGCCTGGCCCCGGTATCCTTCAGCACTAATCCTTAAGCACATCCTTGCTTTTGACACAAAAGGTTCCAGGCCGACCTTGCACCCTCCCTGCCTCACCCCTGGAATCAGCCATTTCTCAGGTAGCCCTTGTATGCAGAATAAAATTTAGAAACTAGGACTTGGGCACGAGGAGTGCTCACAGCTACAGAGATATCAGTGTTCCCAGGATCTTTCAGTGACTAAAACCAAGAAATACATTTTAAAAGAAAAAAAAAAAAAAACATTTGTATTAATATTTCTTCTAAAGTATTAATCTACTGTAAGGTGTATTTTCTTGTCCATTAGAAACTCAACTATGGTGCTACTTTAAGCTAATCTAAAAACCTTTCTTCTTAGAAAAAAACTTAAAATCCCGTCATGTCTCTTACCCTTATCTCTCTGGAGTGAGGAAGGACAACTGCATTCATCTCATGTGACTTGAGAGGAAAAAAGAAACATGCTTAGAAAGGTTAAATAAATTACTATGATATCAGTAACATTTTATCATGCACTCTCCTTCTGTGGGTATTTCTTCTTCTGCTGTTATGGGAAGGGATCACTGGCAGTTTCTCTTCTACGTTTTAGCAAACTCCTTCTGTATCATCAGTTTGCTGTGTCTGAAAAGCACTTTTAATGTAATTATTTATAATTTATTCTGGTTACTTTCAGGTGCAGCTAAATCAAGCCCAGCATCTAAACCAGGATCCACGCCTTCTCGCCCCTCATCAGCCAAAAGGGCTTCATCCAGCAGTTCGGCATCCAAATCAGACAAAGATTTGGAAACACAGGTCATACATCTTAATGAACAGGTAACTCCTCACCCCTGGCCCTGTGTCTGGGAGCAGTGACAGGTGTAAGGGGAGAAGAAGCAATCCCCTGTAGGCCTGGGATAGCTCTGGGAAGGAAGGTGGGGCAGAATCAGTGGCTGCCAGCAAGTACAAATAAAAGGAATTGTTGGAGCAGATAAAATCAGTGGCTCCTTATGAATAAGATGTTAGTGGTTAAGACAGAAGGACAAAGGACTCAGCGCCAGGTTTACAGGCCTGCAGGCCAACCTCCCTCTCCCCATCCCTGAGGGTCTCCAGTCTAGACCAAGGCCTCTCTCTCCACTTCTCGCCAGTCTAGATGGTGTTAAAGGCTTTAGTCTACCTTCCTCCTTCCTTTCCTTCAGCAACTAGTTAGGCTTGTTCTATGTGACAGATACTGTGCTTGAGGCTAATAATACAATGGTAGCAAGACGGAGACCTTCCCTCCCCTCACAGAGCAGTTGTACAGGGTAGGTGGTATGCAACCAGAAGCAAAAATCCCAACACTTGCCGCGATAGCCAAAATTGTTACCACAGGAACCCTGAACCCAATATTGGGGTGATCAGAGTAGAACTTTGCTTTCTATCTTAATATTCCTCATGATTACCGTAAACCTAGCTTTATTGCCTTTGAATTTTTCTATATAAAAGCTTAGGCATGCGTTCTAGCTAACAATGGCTAATATTGCCTGTTTTAAGTCACACAGAAACTATACTATACATAGTGTACTATACATAGTTGTTGTTTCTTATTTAAGGTAGGGGTTAGAACTTTATTTCAAACAAAATATTTCACCCATATTCAGACAAATGTTTTAAATTTAAATGGTCACTAGGACTGAGCTAAGATCAGAAAATAGAGAGCTCTCTTGAGTTTAGGTATTAAGTTTTAAAAGTTAAAAAAGCAATTTTTTTGAAGAGGCCTGCTGCACAAGCCTCCTACTCTCCACCTGAGTTAAGAGGAGGATCTTTTATCCTGGCCCCTCCTGCCACTGGGAGAGGAACCTTTATTGGAGGTTCTCAGGCTGTTCCCAGCCACTCGCTGGGCCATTCCCAGTGACTAATCTGATTCTTGATGAGCCAGCAAGAGCTAGAAATGGTTTTTGAGATAATTGTATATTTGCAATCAAGAACCTAGTTTAAAAGGAGGCAGTTGCTTAACTACGGTGTTTCTTTACAATTCCGATCACTAATGGAGAAACCGTAAGTCATCAGTGGGCAGGACTTGGATTTAGGAACTGGAATGTTCTCGGTACCTGCTGAGTCCCAGTTTGAGCCCATGTAGAATTCCCAGCCATGCTCACGGCTCTCGGAGGAGAGGCAGTTATGCCTGCCACAGTGAGCCCCAGGCCACAGGCCCCGGCCGCAGCAGTGGGGTTAGACGTAAGAGCGTCAGGAGTGGGGCTGGAAACCTGAGGTCTATAACTCTTCTGTCCTCAGGAACTCCCATGCTTTTGATATCTTTATTTTCTCACCCTCCTCCACACCCAGGTCCCCAACCCTCCAACCCAAGTGTGACCACATGGAAACCCCCTCTCCCTCACAGCCTTAGCCAGCCAGCCCCACTCCCCTCTAGTCAAAGAACCCCACATCCCTAGGGGACTCAGGCCTTGTCCTACCATCCAAAATGCCACTCTAGAGGGGACAGAGTGAGAAAAGAGAGGAACACTCCAGTGGTCTTCCTCCTTCTTGTTAGAATTCTTTCATTACTTCCAAAAGGCTTCACTTCTGCGCTGGCCCCCTGACTCAGTCACTCGGAAGAGGAGTATGCTCCCCCCCCCACCCCCCGCCGCAGAGGGAAGGTCATACACCCCTTAATTTTGAGCCTGCATTCAACAACTACTCAGTGAGCTCTTATGCTGAGCCGTTTCCGTGGTTAACTGTTATTCTCTCCGCATTCTGTCCCTGAAGCCTGCAGGGTGCCCCCCGAAACTGGTGGGGAACCACACGGGCATCACTGTGTTAGAGCCGAGGACAGTAGGACTAGGCACGGCTGAGTGAGAATGCCCAGGCTGAAGAGTGAATTACAGTTGTAAGAGAGAAGGTGACAAGTGCCATAAACTTGAAGAATCCTCATTTACTTGGCTTCGTGCCTTTGTTCAGCACACGGTAACATGCCACTGTGCTAGACAATTCCAGTGATAGACATAAATCAGGAGACATCGCCAAAATCAGTAGGGACAGTCCCAGAGAGTGAACTAGCGAACAGGCAGTGGGGCGGAGTCCCTGCTGTGCTCAGGGCATTTAGCCCCACGGCGGGGCGGGGGGACCTGAGAGAAGAGAACTTGTCCTTCCGTGCTGTGCCCTTCAACTCTGTCCAGGCTCCATCCCCAGCATCCCCGCCACCACGGGGGCTTCCGCTGTGACATGCGAGGGAGCAGAGAGGCACCAGTCTTTGTGAGTGAGGCTGTGAGCTTGGAATTCAGGTGTCAATTGATCTTTCATCATATAATTTAGCTCCTGTTGGTTTTTACTAGGGAATGTTTATAGCTGTGCCTCTGTTACCCAATGCGTCTGCAATACCACCAAAGACTGACTTGGGCTGGGTCTCTCCCAAAGCCTCCGCTCTTTGCTCATCATGCAGCTGAAGCACGCTCAAGGGACAGACGAGCCTAGTCTGTGTTCAGATGTGTCCAGGGACCCTTCTGGCCTGTGCAGGGGGAGCAGGCAGATGCCTAAACTGCCGCCGCTCCATCTGCTGACACCAGCGCAGGCCTCAGGTGGCTTCTGTGGCCAGGCCCGGGAGCCGGGAGCGGGTGATTTTTGTTCGAGCAAGAAAGGATTTCTAGAATAAAGGGAGGTTTCTTTCCTGGAATTGAGGCTGCTGGTTGCCTTGAGTTTCTCCCAATATGCAAGCAATAGTATTTTGAGAAATCAGAGTTCAACGTTCTCGAGCGGCTGCTACGCTGCTCAGTGAGTGGCTAGGGGGTGTTAGTGAGGGGAGCCCTGGGGAACCGTACCCCTGCGTCTCACGGGACAGGTGCGCGGCTGCCAGGGGTGCAGGAGCGGGTGGACGCTGCCTGTGCTCAGTGTACACTTGAATGAGTCACTGCTTCTAGGCAGGTAAATAGCAAGTACAAAGGCCCAGAGTTACCAGGAGAAGAAAAATTTCCACCCCAAAAATAACTCCTGGAACTTCTGTTAGGGGTGAGTTTTCATGTACTGAAAGATTTCACCTGCAGAGGACCATGAAAGACTTAATTACCTTCTAAAGAATATCCTCTGCATGAATATAAAATGCATAAAGGGTAAAGGAAAAGTTGCAGGACTGTCAGAGAACAGGAACGGGTAAGCACTGGGGTCTGAGTGCAGCTGCCTGGGGGCCGAGCCCGGGGGGCAGCCCCGTGGGACCCTGCATCCCCGCTGCCCCCCTCCCTCCCTGAGCACTGTGTCTGTAACCACTGGGCCATGGGAGGTCCTTGAACCAGCAGCAAGGGGTGGGCAGGGGGGCAGGGGGCTGTTTTGCTGAGGGAATGGAGCTTCCATCTCTTCCCGCCTTTCCGATGCGAACCTCCCACAAAGCCAGAACTAGAGAAATTAAGCCAGATCCACGCAGCCAGGCTTTTCACGTTACCCAGTTTTCCTTGTGTAGTATGGATCTAGTTTCGCAGTAGAGAGCATCTGTCCATTTTGGCTCAGGAACGTCTCTGAAAGGGTCCAAAACTAAGGGTGACTCAATGCAGATGATGTGGAGCCAGAAGTGTCCTCAAAACACGTCTGAAGTAACCGCAGTGATAGCCTCTCCCCTGTCCCTGCCGCCCCTCCGGTCGTGCTCCCAGTTCCCCTCCCTGCGAGGAAGGACAGGTCCGGAGGAAGATGTGCCTGGCCCATGTCAGCAGGACAGGCAGAACAGTCCCTCTGACCCTGGTTAGCAAACACTCGGGTGACAGGGGAATGACCAGTGTGCTGCCGAGGTTGGACATCTTGGCCCAAGCTCAAGCTCCAAACGACAGCCCCTTGTTGCTCCCCGACACTTGCACATCAGTCACATTTGCACGTCTGTCTTCTCATGTTTGGGATGTTACTACACGGGCATAGTTTGTCACTTGTTTTTTAATACTGTATTTGGGGGGGTCTTCTTCTCCCCCCTCGCCCCCTTACAGGTACATTCGTTAAAACTTGCCCTTGAGGGTGTGGAGAAGGAAAGGGACTTCTACTTCGGAAAGCTGAGAGCAATTGAGCTGCTCTGCCAAGAGCGGGGGCAGGAAAGCGACGACCTGGTGCAGCGACTCATGGACGTGCTCTACGCCTCGGATGAGCACGTGAGTGTGCAGGGCCCCGGCTCTGGTGTTCCGGAGTGACGCTGGCAGTCATGGTGCTGCGATCCGTGTGCCTTCGGACACGGCCCTGGGACCGCAGTGAGAATCACAGCTCAGCCAGGGCATCTGAGATTCCCAGAGGGATGAGCAGCGTTGTCATCAAGATCCAGTGGCCGCTTGCCTCTGGGACACGCATCCATAGATTAATCTGGGCAGAGATGGGTGGATGTGGGTGGGGAATGCAGGGGGAGTTGATTGAGAAAAATAGGCTTTCGCAGCCAAATCTCAAGCGATTTTCAGTAGGCTGAGCAAACGAACAGTAAGCATGTTGTAAGCATTCTTTCTTCATGCAAGATCAGAGTGTGGTTAAAGCAGAAATTGATCTAAGTGTTGTTTTCATCTCTGTAAGCCCCACAGTGGCCTGCTCTTATTTCCTACTGGTTGTCTTGGTTACTCATCGCCAGTACAGACCAGCTCTGGGGCAGCCCTTTGCTGAAAAGTACGCACTTCTAGAAAGCCGGCTCTGCGGGGACCGGGGTCACTACTCATGAGTGAGTGTGTGAAGGAGATGCAGACGTCAGGCTCAGTGGAGGCACAAGAGAAGCAAGGAGGGGAAGGGCTGGGACAAAGGGCAGAGACGGAGGCAGGTCACCCCAAGTCTACTGGTGCAGGGAGGGAGAGGTCCCAGCAGCTGGGAGCAGGAGTGGGAGCCTGACTGACGGGGCCTCACCTCCCATGGGGCCGCGCTGCAGAAGGCGAGAGATCAGGCCCGGGTTTCAAGGGTCTCCAGCCAGGCCGACGCTGGAAGAAAAGTTTGCGTCTGCCTGTCCCAGAGGCCTGCGTCTGCGGGTGCTCTGAGGGCTGTGTGGCTGAGCTACATGTGTGTGAGTATTTCCACAGAGTGGAACAAGCCACTGGCAAGTTTACTTTATGTCTTATTCCAGCTGACGCCAGGCAGATGTTTACTCCATGGAAGATTAAGATCCTAGCTACGAAATTTTCCCAGACTATAGGAAACTGTCTGGGGTTTGGGGATTCTCCACCACTTATTTTATCTCCCCCAGATACTCCTTTTAAACTTCTTTCTTGGTTATCATGATCTCAGACTATAGATCTGGAAGCCCTGAGAATCTGCCTGGTCAGATCCCAGACAGTGGTGGCCTCACAAAACATGGTTCTCAGAATGCTCGGATGTAATGGAAGTAGCCACAGGTTGCCTTGTTGAGCATTTCTGCGCCACCCCAAGTGGAGTGGGTTCGGCAAGTCTTTTCCTGAAACACCTGGTGTCCTCTCCTTACCTTGTCACTCTGACAAGTTGCTGGAGAGTAACAGATTATAACAAGGGGTCTGCTTCAAGCAGATATGCCCCCAGGTGAGAAAAATGGCAGATCAGAAGCTCCACGTCACGGGCAGCTCGAGTCAGGGTGACCACTGCAAGGGGCCTGCGGCTCTGTGCTGGGTCTCCTGAGGCTCTTTAGCCACTGCGTTTGGGGGTAGGAAAATATGATGTAGATCCTGTGAGGATTTCCTTCCGAAACAGAAGGAAAAGTTTGGTGCGTAGAGCCTGATGACTGTGCCTGGGAGGAGCCATGCTGAGGCGCAGCCAGGAAGTGAAGGCGTCCGTCCGTGTGTGCACTGGCTCCTGGGAGCAGCGAGACCCCTGCACAGCGAGTGGGTCCTACGCCCGTGCTCTCCATGGCCTGGAGACCCCACGCTGTGCAGGGAGGGTGGGGCTGGGGCACCACAGGGCCTCGGACACAGGACACTGTCACAGCTGGAGCTTCTCCCCGTGCCCTGCAGGAGGGCCACCCGGAAGAGCCCGAAGCAGAGGAACAAGTGCATGAACAGCAGCCGCAGCAGCAGGAAGAGTACTGACCCGTCTTGGCAGCTCTTGACACATCCATTTTGCGTGGGAACTTTTTTCTGGAGAATTGGAACATGTGTGGCCTCAAGCTCAACAGAAACCAGTTGTTCCCAGTCTGCCGTAACATCAACGCACTGTCGCAAACATAGGCCAGCCACTGCACTCGGTCCCCATTTCCTTTGCCAAGACACACAGCGGTGGGCCGTTCGGCAGCCTACCCGAGCGATCATGGGGTCACATACCTTCTACTTCACCACTTGGCTGCGTGAGATTGGTTCTGCTCTTTTCATTTCTTTCCAGAACAACTCTCCCCACCCCATACCATCACCAACACCCCCTTTTTAATCCTGGTGTGAAACAATGGTAATTTGATATATGGTATTTATATTGGCATTTCTCAACCCAGTGTCACTAGATGTCACATGCATTTGTGGTGCTTTGATGTTTGCAAGTCTAACCTTTGAACATAAATTTGGTAAAATAATAAATTGGAACAAAGGGAAAGAGGTACTTGATATGAAAGCCATAATGACAGTGACTTGTTTTATAGGGAAAAACACAGAGTCAGTTTCTCCCTCTACTCACAACACTAAAGGGAAAAACAGAATGGAATCAAAACCGGGACTTCGGGGCCCAGCAGTGTCCCTACATTAGCATGTTAGCCACACAGTTTGTCATTGGTGTTTTCCTTCGGTGAAAGTCTTTAAAAACTCGCAACCTGGCCCCCTGACTGCTTGCCCCTACTCTCCCCTGCCCAGGTTCCCATGCTGGTTTCTTTCTCAGGGTCGTCTTTGGTGGGCAGCCCCTCTCCCCAAGAAGCTGCCATCAGTTACCTGCAGTCCTGAGGGGTCTGCATAGGTCCAGGTCCTCCCGCCCCCAGAGTGGGGGGTGCCCCTCCTGGGATGGCTGCCGAGGGCGCAGACCGCGTGTCGGGGCCTGCACTGTGCCGCGCCGGCTGGCAGGGACGACCTTATGAACAGAGGACAGTTCCGAGGGGGCACTGGGCTCCGAAGCCTAGTGTTGACACTGGAATGACAGCACAGAACATTCTCGGACTCCCAGTACCTTCTGGAATAAGGCATTTCCCCTCTTCAGTACTGCCGCCCTCCTCATTGACCTTTGCTAAACCGAGGAAACATTGATGAATTAAAAGCATTCCTTTATTTTTTTTTTTAACTAAGATTTGCACATTTGCATAGTATCTTTCCAAATCTTTGCCTACCTTTTTTTTCCTTTGACAGATGGTACCCTTTCCTGGATCATTCATTTCACTTGGTTTCTGACTTTAGATTCACCTTCAACTTGTTATTTGACTTGGCAGGTGCAACAAAAACAGCAAACAAGTGTGCCCACCCCACTCTCCTCTTAACTGAAAAGCTTAAAATAAATTTTTGAATTATGTATCATAAAGCTTTGACATTTCTTTATTAATTGATGAAATACTAATTCTAAACCCTCACATTGAAGCTTTCCACCAAAAGAAGTCTTCTCAAAATAAATCTTTTGCAGCAAAGTGGTATTTATTGAGTTATATGTGAAAAAGATGGCTTGTATTTTGAGGTGATTACGACACACTGTGCAGAATTGGACAGATGTTCCATGGAGTTAGGTTTCCCTTTCTTCTCTCTCCTGCTTCTCTGCGCTACGGTGGCAGCTCACTTCTCTCAGGCTGGAAAGCCTGGCTCTCAGCAGTGACGTCCTCCTACACCTGGTTACAGGTAGTGGCTGTGCTATATGTAGCATCATGCCAAACGGTGTGTTCCCCACAAGCCTGGTGCACTGAGTTTCCTTGTCTTAAAATGGCATTTATGAAGGGGCACCATGAAGATTACACATCAGTGATTCCTGCACAGTTGTGTGCCAGCCCTGGGCTGCTGAGGAAAACCGGTGCTGGGTGCACGTGATTACCGTGTAACTTCCATAAGCCTCACCAGCCTCCCAAGACCACTGACTCCCACTCCACTGCGCCCTAAATCCCCAACCTTGCCCGCTGTCAACATACTGGCTAGATCATTTGCAAAGGTAACTCCCCCAGTCATCCTACTTCATTCTCCTGCCCAGTGTCTTGGAGCGTACTATTCACTTAATTAGAAAAGAACTAGAGGTTCTTTTCTTTCTGTCCCCATCTGAAACATCGTCCATTGCACCACATCACATGGGCAGCAGTGAGACCTTGGGGACTTTCTAACAGCACCCAGCTTCTGTGCAGGCCACCTCTCACTTGCAGACCTGCTCCTTCTTCCCGATGGCTGTACCCCATCATTCCCCCCATGTCGGCCTTTGGGGCACGCTTTCTTCCACAGCTCCGTCACGCATCATCATGCCGGGCCAAGAAGTGACCCTTGGCGTGTGCCCTGCTTCTCCCTCTCAGAAGCCGACTTCATTCTTAGCCTCCCCTCACACCTACTGTAGCTGGTCCGAGCACCCACTGTGCATGTCAGATAGGAAGTGATCGAAGCGGGGGCCACAGAGAGCCTGTCTTCTAAGCAGAAAAGCAGAAAAAGAAAAGACAAACACCCTGTTGACCTGAGAGAAGTAAACTCCGGGAGGGAACCAAGAATTAACACCCTTCCCTGGTGAGTATCTATCTCCATTATTCCGTTAAGGTTTAATATGCATTCAGATTACTTTTACTAAATAGTACACCATAAAACTTTTGTTACATATTAAATGTAAACTGAAAGGAATGTAAACATATGTATTGTTAATTATAAATATAGATAAGTAATGACATAGATGAAAAGGTCTTATTCAGATGTATCACATTCGTTTTACATTATTCACTTATTGTCGCATGGTAGAATAGCTTTTTGTCTCTGAATATGTGAATAACTTGACTTGCAGTTATCTTTTTACATATTTAATAAAAAAAAGTATATGTTAAAATCTGCTTGGATCTATAGGTTTCCTTTTCAGAGAGCGTGTGTATATGAATAGACTACTTGTGTGGACTCACATTTTATTATAATTACACAAGGAGAGCGGTCTTTGTTTTTATTGATAACAAATGCTTTCTCTGGAATTACAGATTAGTATTTGATATCAAAGGTAGCAGCTGTAATACCTTTTAAAATTTTTTACCCAAAATAAACAGAGATAAACTATTCCCTTAGGAAACATTCCACCACCAAGCAAAGCAAAGCCAAGCTCCTGTGGGTCCAGCCTGCTCCATTTGGACGAGACAGACTGGGCAACAAGGAGACGGTGGGAGAAGCAGGCAGATGTGTCTAAGTAAAGCTTTGTGGTAAAATGACCTGTGAATGGCAAAAGTGCTTTGATGAAGTGTATTTCCCTCCTCTGGTTTGTTCATTTTAACAGGAATGATGTATAGTTACATAAATGGGATATAAAACCTAAAAATTCCCACATATGTATTCAGAATTTTTATCTGACCCAAATTCACATCTTATTTGTAAGAAACCTGTTCCAGTCTGATGCATTACTTATACAGATAAAATGAGACCTCCTACCAATGGAACTTTTTGTTGTTGTTTTTTTTACCACGTTGAAGGTTTTTCCAAGGCAGAGGAATGCATGAAAAAAAAAAGAAGAAGAAATGTGTTAGAACCAGCCCAGTGAGCCAACAGTGGAGATGCAGAGCAGGTGAGGGCAGCCTAAGACGGAGCCCAGGGCCCTGCAGGTTACTGAGGCCAGACTTCCCTAAACTGCTTTCAAGCACCACCTAGAGGCCAGTTTTGTTTCTGTACTGTCTTTGGGCACTTACTTTCCATTCACTTGCCTGTAGGCCCTCTTCTCCATTACCCGGATGTGAAATCTCATACCCAAAGTACACGTTTCCATTTAATTCACCAGCCCAGGGATTTTTTGAACACTGGTCTTCCACTTAGACATTTGTGCACAGTCAGAAACAATGCAATTCATGTCACTTAGAAGGCACACTGGTGGACTCTAGTAAACACATCACTAATGGTTCAAAAGTGGTAAAATAACGTTTGTTTCATTTTATTAAATCTGAAATCACCTCTTAAAATGGCATGTGTTCCAACTGGCATTATGGGTAGGCCATGACTAGGAAGAGGGGGTAATGCATCCCACCAAATTTGGGTTATAAAATGACAGTTCTTTAAAATTAAACACACAACTTCATTCCTGACCTTTCTCATTCTTCCTCCTAACTGCTAGAACGCAGCTCCTGTGATCGTTACGGCCGCCATCACTACTAAACATTCACTGGCCCAGGTTCTCGGCACGAACACAGTGTGGCCATCAGCACGAGTGTAAGAGCAGAGCAGCTCCCTGGATGTCTGGCAGCTCCTGTTTTGCTGAACTGGGAACTCAGACATGCCAGGGAATGCTCTGGAAGAGCTCTGGCTTTCCTGCCCTGTGGGAGGCAAAGTGTAAGAATCCACTGATCCCTGAAGAACCTCACATGGCCCCAGGACCACGGGTCACAAGACTGCCCCAGGGCAGGCAGAACCCCTGTCCCAGGCTCTGACCTGGACCCCAACCCTAGTAAAGGTAAGATTTACACAGAAGGTGCATTTGCTAAGGGAGGCCTTGCCTCCTCCTCTGTTAGGTTTAGGATTGTAACAAAAAGGGAAGGCCCAGCTAGAGCTACTAAATTGGATGCCTTTTTCTCTTTCCTCTGAAAGAAAATGCTGAACTTTTATGAAATTAACACTTAATTTCTTAAATAGGTTTCTTATGTTTTGTAACTATTTTTGTCAAGACTGGGTATAAATTGTCTTTAAAAGTTAATACATTAACTTACTTTTGAATTTATGATATTCAGTAGGAACTAGCCTAGTACATAAATACATTTTTTCAGAGATTAAAAAGTACACATTTCCTTCTGTGTAGCAGATGCCTTTCCTATATTTACACTGTGGTATTTCTTTAGGTCTTGAAAGTTATCTATATATTATAAGTTCTTAATTGTTTTAAGATAAATTTATCTTATTCACTAAAATGTTTTGGTCAAATCTGGCTGCTTTCATGCCTTCATTTCTAACCTTTAGAAATTAGAGAAGTAATAAAAAGTTCCCATAAAGGTATTCAGTTTTAATCTAATGCAAATTCACAGTTTTCTATTAGGATACTCTTCTGATCTGATTTGTTGATTATATGGATGAAATGTGAGCTCCTACCAATTTTTTTTTACCAGCATAAAAGATTTTTAAGAGAAAGATCACAGAAAATGTTAGTCTCTTATAAGATAAGCTGTCTCAAAGGTAGGTTCAGCGACCTTCCTATAGAAATGGACGCTGTCTGTCACCTGAGCTTCAAGGCGGGGGGTGGGGGGGAGGAAAATGAATTTTACCCCAGAACATTCAGTTTTTCTGAGAGAATGGTTTTGAGATTAATACCACAAGATGCTGACTAGTCATACCTAAGACATCATGACAATAGTCACATTTTCTAATTTTCCTTTCTTTTTAAAATTTTGATACCATTTACTTAGTGAAGAAAAGCATTCCTTTTAAAGATTTAATAAGCACAGAGTGAATGGTTGTATTTCTCATACCTAAGTATCTCTAAAAGGGCTTAAATATAATTTTTCTCTTCTGAGAACATAATGTTCAAAACTAACAGACATGTTATATCTCCAACCATTTTTCTTAAGCAAAGACTTTATTTACAATGTAGGACACATAATTGTGTTAGCCATTGAGTATTTAAAAGAAGCCTGAAACATATTTAATTTGAAAACATTCATAATAACCAGTTTCCATACAACTTAAAAATGGTACTATGGACCACACAGTTATACATTCAACACAGAACACTATGAAATAACCTCATTTAACATCATACTTAAAATCCTAGCTAATGTGAATGATTGTCATAATCTAGCACATTTCACTGTGATACTGTTACCCAAACTGGTTTCCAGGCTGCTGTGAAATGTCTCTCCCATTGTCTTACACGACTATCCTGAATTCCACACAGAAAAAAAGGGGGTGAGTTTATGTGTAAAAGTGCCCCCAAACCCAATCGGGATGTGCTTTTGGGCTAAGCTTATTGTAGGCTTTTGAAAACCTAGAAAGGGGGCTCCTGGAGAGTTGTTCCTGTCAAAGCTGTGCCTAAAGGGGCTTCCAACTCCCTCAAAACTCCCTAAGTCCCTCCTCTTCAGTGGGAATCCCATTGTATATTTTCCTACTGAGAGAAGGAGTGAGGAAGACTTGAAAATGGGGAAGATAGTATGACGTGATTCCTCTTGCCTTGGAAGATGTCTGAAGAATAATCCTGTATCCTCAAGTCACTTGTTCCTGTTTTGAAAATAGCATGGTAGGGGACTTGATTCTGTCATCAGCCAGGAGCTGTGTGTCCACTTCACAGAACAGGAAGGTGAGAACCCAGGCCCTGGGGAGAGAGGATGAAGGCAGCGTCAGCAGCATGAGGCAAGCTCCTCAGATCATGCCCATGGAAGGCATTTTGTCAGTTGGCCTATTGATGTTGCTCTTCTGGAGAAACTGTACCCTGGAAACCAGAGAGGGAGCTGGCTGCTGCTTCACGGACAGGGTGTTTATTCCTGGTCACATTGTTTACTGAAGAGATGTGTTCAAGTGTTAATGCTCCCCAAAAAGAAATAGAGGGGAAAATTACCAAGTGCAACTATTTAAATTTATTTATTTATTTTTAGTGAAAAGAAAATTGTTGATTTAACAGTTATATAGATTTAGATTATTTGCGGATTTCTGCTGTTAAGTCTCATGTTCTTTAAAACACCCATAAACACATATCCTTGCCTCCCCCTCCCAGACCTGGCCAGTCTTAGGAAGGTCAGAAACACCGTTTCCCTACTTTCCAAACACAGTTCAGCTTTACCAGTAGCTGCCAATCACGCAGTTCTGATTGGGGAGGTCCTTTCTGTGCTGTGGTGCCCTCCAGCTCTCAATGCAGAACCTCCCGGATTCTCAGCCTCCTTGTAAACTGCCTTCTTCCTGTAAGCCACGTGGATCTCCTCTCCTTCTCAAAACCGCATGGCAAGAGCCTCTTCTTAAAACAGCCTAGAGGCCCCCTCCTCCAAGCCACATGGAGGGAGCGCACGAGAGCGAGAGTACTCTTTAAATATAAAGGATACAACCAAGAAAGCTACTAAGAAAGACCCAAAAGAAATTTTTAAGCTAAAAAAAGTGAGGGACAGTGGGGAAGGGAAAGTATTTTTGTTTTCTCTAATTTGTTTCTAAAAGCTGAGTGCTAGCCTTGGACAAAACAACAGTCAATAGTGACTTTCTACTCCTAAAATGGAGTAGAGCCGTTCAAGGCAGAAAGTGGGGTGAAGGGCTACTTTTGGGAGGAATTAAAGAAGCGCCAAGGAGATGTTGGGAAAGGTCCACTCAGAGACCAGGCAATGCAGGTCCCTGAATGGATGGCATCTTGGTCAGTGTATGAGTGGGAAGATGGAAGGAGGGACAAAAAAAGTGAAAGAAAGAAAACCAGAGTGGACAGCTTCAAGGAGGATTGACTGGTCAACAATATCAAAGCCACAGAGAAGGCACAAATGATAAGTTCTGAGAACCAGTGGAATTGATAAGAACTGGGTCACTGTCAGCCTCAAACAAGGTTTCGGTAGAGTACTGGGCTCAAAACAATACATGAAAGCTGCATGGAAAAAACCTAAAAGCAGAAGGAAGAAAATAAAAAGATTGAGAAAGAAAAAGGAACAAAATCCAGCGAAGACTTTGGGGTATTTAAGCCAGGACCACTTTTGTACAACCATGGTGGAAATGCCCGGTGAAAAACAGAGTGGTGGGTACCAGGACTCACAGACTACAGTCATCCTCAAGCCACCCTGCTCATGGGACCAATCCTGGTTCATCAAAATAGAATCCTAAGAAATCCTGTAATTCAGAGGCCAAAGAAAATTAGGGTAATGGGGTGAACATTGAAAGACCTATTCTGGTCAGATACTATTTTAAAGGAAATGTTTAAATTTGAATAAATCTTGACTTCCTATGAAGGACAAATAATAATACCAGAGTTCCATACATAAAAAAAAGAATTTCCGTGACAACCACAACTCGGCCTCCACAGAATATATAAATAGGAGTCAGAATAAGAAAATTACAGAGAAATGTGAGTGACTTTTTCTGATTTGGAAACTATTTCAACTACTTTTCTTTAATGTTTTGCTCATTTGGCTCTGATATGAGAACATGAAAATATTCCTCTATTTCAATAGCTTCATTGTGTTACAAATTAAAATGAGCAGACCATCATTTGATGAAAGAAAACTGGCAACAAGACCAATTAATGACTTGCTCCACTAAGATGCCCCTGGCCCCTCAAATATGTAAAGGATCACACAGAAAGAAAACACATGCATTAAATGCATTATGCAACAGGCCAAATAGTAAAAGCAGATAACAGGGAATGTGGAATCAATACATCTTTAGCCACCAGAGTGTAAGGCTTCAAACCAATTTTAAAGGAAGCAAAGTTTCCCACCATTTCTCCAGTACGTTCCTTTAACCATGACAATTCCCGAGACCTGCCACGAGGTTTGCTATGAATCCGACTGGTGAGGGAAGGTAGAGCAGGGCAAGTTCAGAGAGCCCCAGCCTCTCTTGGGATAACCTATCATTTTCTAGAACTCACTCTTGAAACCAGAACAGTCAGATAATGCAAGCCCAGGGACCCTAAGGATTCAAGGTTAGGGTATGCAGTGATTGGATCTCTTGCACAGCGTGTTTGCTTTAAGACGTTTTCATTGCAAGGTAAGTAAGCTGGGTACACACAGCTCCCCAGTTAGCTGGGCTGTCCGGCCCTGCCCCCGCACCCTCACTTCCTCGGTCCAGTGGCCACAGCCTCATGCCCAGTTTTTCTCTCTCTGCTCTGGCTTGCTCCTTTATCTCATCTGGCACCCGCTCGAGGCTTGGCCTGGATGCGGTCATTCAATCTCTCTGCTCTGCAGCACAAGGGCCAGGCCAGCATTGCCCTTCCCCTGAACCCTTGCTCAGTTCCAGAAGCCCCTATCTGTTGCAGCTCTGCGCCACGTGTCTGCCCAATGGAGTGGTTTGGGCACGGATGAGTTCTAACTACAGGTGTTCTCCAATAGCACTGCGATTCCTCCCACATCACCAAGTCCAATATCTTCCCTAAGGAAAGGAAAGCTATTCAATGATTCGACGTGCCTGACAAAAGCAATCACAAATATGGGAGTTTATATGTTGCTGTTGAACTTTATAAGGCTTATCATCCCCTGTGTTAATGAAGCGAATTAAAATGTCAGTCATACCATGGTAAATTAATTATAAATTAGAGCATTAATGTCACCAGAGTCAGCATATTTTTCTAGCTTGTCAATAAGTAAACATATAACAATTTGTAATCACTAGCGGGTATAAATGTCAAAATATAAGTCACTTGATTTAAATTTAAGTTCTTTGCATCCAGGACTCCTCTATATGCAAACCCATAGAAACTCCAAGTCTAAATACAGGATCATCAAATAAGGGAAGGGCATCCTGTAGTAATTTTTGCCAACCCCAGCACCTTCAGGCCTGAAGCTCAACATATAGACTGGCTAGATTACTCAGCACAAGTTTGGTTCAAGAACTCACATCTCCACTTTGGAAGAGCCATTGCCAGGGAAACAACACTAGTGAGGTGCTGATATGCCTCCAGGCCCATTGAGAAGACAGCATCAGATTTGAATATAAACAGTCTGGGTGGCTTGGTCAACATGTCACTTGGAGTGAGGCTGCCCAGAGAGCCAGGAGGGAAAACAAGGCAGGAGATACTGAAGGGAGCAAAGCTTCACAAAAACTATTTTTCTCTACGATTTTCTTCAGATGTTCCCTATAAAGAAAAGCATACAAATACCTATTAGAAAACATTGTAGCCATCACAATTACTCCTGGAAGTCTAATATGCTTTCATCTTAGCCACACAGAAGTATTTGAGCTAAATACTATCTTTCAAGAACATCAAGATCCTCACTGTTGAGCATACTCTGGTTTCACTGCCTGACTGTGCTTTTTCTTCCCCTTGGGGTCTCCTCCCAACCACTGGACAAGGTACAAGCCAGTAATGCAGACGAGAAAAGGATGGGCGTTCTGCCATTGCCCCTCATCTTCCATCCTGCTCCTTGTTCCTGCAAAGCCCAGGCCCTGCTGCAAACAGCAGCAACTCCTCTCTCTGCACACAGGACCTACCTCGAGCAGAATCTCACGAATCCCGGGGTCCTTTTCCAAAGAACCTAAGAAGTTGGAAACTATGCAGCACAGTGAGTTTCACAGCTGAGTTTAAAACCCAAACCAATCTGAACCAACAGCTCCTCTTTCCTCTGGTGCCTTCTAGTTTACCTTTTTAGGTTTAAGCTTACATATATACCTGTTATGCAAAGTCTGGAAAAGCAGGAAACACATGACAGGATGGGGAGGCGGGAACAGACATTTATGAAAGAAAATATGTTCTAATTCTACAATGATAAGATGTGCCATAGTGATAACAATAGAAATGCTTACATTTGTATTAGAAAATGATACAGTTCTTGACCAAATATACTAAATTGCTGCCTGCCACAGTAGTAGTATCACTAAGATGATAATTGCTGTTGTTGTTATAGTCTTACATATAGATTATTTTAGAAGTGCCAGCTAACATAGGTGGTTTGGGTTTTTTAAAACCAGATGTCCAGCCTTCCTAATTAACACACGATAGAAGATTTAAATTGCAAAGAAAATGTCAATGCCCAAACAATAAATGATTTTATATGTTTCTCCCACAGAATGCTGATTCTCCATACCATGGCCAAGTGTACATGTGTAATTATTAGCAGGTTCACTGGCACACAGGGGACTAGATGTGAACATGACTCTAAGTTGCTCATTTAATAACCAAGCTCTCCAGACACTGTCAGTCCTGAAAGCACTGAGTCAAATGCGCAGGTCAAAGCCTCTGGGCATGAGAAGGGTCTGTGGAAGTCATTACACCCACTGCTCGCTCCGTGCGTGAGCCTTTTTATAAGATCCCCTCCGTGTAGTTCCCTGGCTATGCTGACTGAGAGCTCTCTGCGTCCAAGGGGAGCTCACCTTTCCATCCTCGGACAGCTCTATTTCATAATTAGTTGTAACTATCAGGGTAAACAAATCAGTGGTTCATCTGAGGACATGGGTACATGTTTATTTTCCTCTGTAACACAAGTTAACAAAAAAAGTCTGTAATTGAGTTCATCATAAGAGAATACAAACATAATAGTGACTTCATATGTTTAGACTAGTTGAAGTAGACCAAGTCACTAGGCTAGTGAAGAAAATAGTGCCTAAAGCATATAAATAAACTTGCGTTACAAGTCCACATAATGCAGTGTTTTTTAACTCGAATAAATATGCCACTGCTGAGAAATTTTTCAGCATGCTGGTTCAGTACTGATGGTAAATGCAGCTTTTTTGCCAAGGGACCCCAGTTTCACTGTTGGTATCACAGAGTCACTGCCATGTTGCCCTAGAGAGAGTATATGCAGCCTGCAGCTGAAACAGTAACCTCAAAGTTGTTGAAATATTCAGATGGTTTGTTCAATTCTCTGTAATGGTACAATTTAGAACTCGATTTCTAGAGAGAAAATATAGACATTGTAAACTTAGAATGTACAGGGTTAAAAGGCCACCCTCCCCTCCACACTCCCACTATTATTAGGGATTTCTGGACCCAAGGGTAGGTAGGACGACGACCATGTCCAGCTTGAAGCAGCTAGAGGAGCTCGAGACCTTCGCCCATTGTCCTTCATAAGATTGTAAAGGGTCTTAAGTCTGAAAAGGAGGGATAGTTATTTTTTACGAACCATGGGTATGGACTTGGGGGGGGATGCTGGGGGAGGGAGATACTGGGTGGAGGGGAGTAAAGGGGAAAAAATTGGAACTACTGTAACAACATAATCAATAAAATATACTTAAAAAAAAAAAAAGAATGTACAGGGTTAAAAAGCGACATCTCCCCCATATTATGGACCGCCCAGGTAATGAACTGACCCTCATTCTGGTCAAAAAAGAACATTTAACAGGGTCAGTTTTTCCATTCTTAAAAATACTAAAGATTCAAAAAGCATTAGGTTGTTTGTTTTCTAGTGTCTTTGTTTTGGGGCAGAATGTTTTCCCGCAAATAGTGAAACAATTTAAGGGTGTACAATCTAAGAAAATAGCCTAAATATGTTTTCTTTCCATGTACATTCTCAAGATTACAACTTGGATTCTCTGAGTTTAATGAGGACAAGACTGTTTCCCATTAAAAAGAGAAAAGAGTAAGGCAAAAATTCAATAAGTGTTCAAGTAAAATATAGCCATCCTAACATCTGTATTATATTAGAGGAGACACAAGACAAAACATTGACTCTTGAGGTTAAATCTAAATTTCCTGCTGCAGTTCTGAAAGAGTTTTGAGAGTTTAGATCAAAAAAGTAACAAAGAAGACAGGACCAAAATGCTACTAAATGCCAACACTTAGTTATTTCTTCGAAGCACCAATATAGCCACAAACAAAAATCAATAAAAATTCTGCACCATCTCAACTCTTTGTCCAAGTTAGGGGTGAGACACCTGGGATCTGTGTGTCATAGGAGGTGCAGAAATGCCACCTTTCATTCCTCATCGCTCTTCTTGAATTTCCATGTGTTCCTCTCTGGTATGTTCTTACATCACAATTGAACTTCCAAAGATAGTATTTCAGTCGCTTTTGGAATCTACTGCTCTTTAATTTCATGCTGCAAAAAGAAAGCCCAAATTCCTGAGTCAAAGGTCAACAAAACAAGACAAATTGTCTCAGCAAAACCCAAAGAGAATGAGGCCAGAACCAGGATTCTGAAAACCCTGTCTTTAAGACTGCCTTTCAAGCCTGCAACCTCTCCTTTATCAAGCTACTGAGTAAAATCACATTTGAAGAAAGTAATGGCCAACCAGTTTTGATGGCTCCATGGAAACTTATCTAAAATGCAGTTGATCGCAGTTGAATTTGTTATTTTGAACTCAGAATAAAACAACCTCTTGTACCAAATCTATGGTAGAGTGAGGGGCATATCTCTAAACCTTACACATTACAAAATTTTTTTCAACTATGAAGATTCTGATTGAATTAAGGAAATCAAAGTAGGAGAAATATATCATTGAGTCATTTTAGACAAATCGTATATCAAGTTATGCCTGGTTTCAGCATCTAAGAAATATAGACTGTATGCTTGATCTTCAAGACCTTTCACAGCAATGTACCCCTTGTCCTGTCTCAACAGATTAACCCTCTGCCACGGCCAAAGCAATCCTATTGCTATTTTTTTCTATGTCACTAGTTACTCCTTTTTGGTCTTTTTTCTTGTTTGTCCCCTCATGTTGGAAGGTCCTAGAGTTCAGTCCTTAGCTCTCTTGTGTCACCAGGCATACCCTTGGAGAGCTCATCCAATCTATATATTTCAGTGATTCTCAAATTTATATTTTTAGCTCAAACCCTTCTAAACTCCAAACTTACATACACAACAACAGCCTGTTTTGTAGTTCCATTTGGATGTCTAATAAACATTTCAGATGTATATGTCCCAAACCGAACTCCCGGTTTTTCCCTATTCCATCCCACAAACATGCTGCCCTTACAGAGCCTCCTGTTTCTCAGCTAATGACAGCTCCATCCTTCCAGTTGCTCAAGACAGGTCCTAGTGTCACACTTGACTCTTACTCTCCCCATTCAATCCATCAAATTATCCTTTTGGCTCCAAGAAGGCCATCACGAAAACTGTATAGAATCCAGTCCATTCCCTCATCACTTTCATATCTGCTGCCCTGCTCCAAGCTCCATTATTTCCTACCTAGGCTACCCAATGGCCTCCTAAATGGTTTATCTGCTTCTAACCCTGCCTCTTAGAGAGCCAATGAGATCCTCTGTAAACATCAGTCATGTCATTACATTCCTTTGCTTCAGCTCGACAGAAACTACCCATCCCACTAAAATACCTGGACTTGTTTCTTACTTTTCTTGCCTGCTCAACCTGCTTCAACTATAATGGCCATCTGGCTGTTCCTTACACATCTCAGACACTTTCTTCCCTTAAGTCCTTTGCACCAGTACTCCTCTCTTTCTAGAATGCTCTTCCCTCAGATAGCCACAGGGTTGCTTCACATTTTTAAAATAATCAATGTATTTGAGCAAAGCCTTTCCTTTTTTATTAAGATTTTTATTTATTTTTAGAGGAGAAGGGAGGGAAGAAGAGAGGGAGAGAAACATCGATGTGTGGTTGCCTCTTGAGCGCCCCCAACTAGGGACCTGGCCCACAACCCAGGGGACCCTGGCCCTGACTGGGAATCAAACTGGTGACCCTTTGGTTCTTAGGCCGGCACTCAATCCACTGAGCCAGACCAGCCAGGACTCCTCACAGTCTTTAAGTCTTCGTTCAACTGTTTCCTTGCTAGGCCTGCTCTGAATACCTCTTTAAAACTGCAACCACCCTCCCTTTTGTGTTCCCAATTGTCTTCCCCTACCATACATTTTTTCATTCTCTAAAGTACTTACCACTTTACAATATTTACTTATTTCTTTTCTGTTTCCTTCCACCACACATACACACACACACAGAGCATGCAGGCCCCGTGAGGGCAGTGACTTTCACGTTTTGTTCACTGAGGCAGTCCAAGTGCCTGGAATGTAGGCACACAGTCTGCCGCCTACCAGTTGCCCAGCCTGGTCTCTGAATTTCTGTTCGTGGCATGTTTCCCTTTTTAAACTGACTTTCCTTACCTATCTAGAAATAGAAATACCATTTTCTTCCCTTCAAACTCCAATTTTAAAACTCATCCTCTGAAATCTTTTCTGTTTTAGCTCTACTCTAATGACCATGGATTTTTCTGCACTTAGCCAACAACAACAAAATTTTGCATTAGCATCTCTGTTTGCAGACTCTAAGTCTCAAGTCATGCATGCATACAACGAAGCTCCCAGTTCTTTAGCTTACAATAAATTTTGTTCTTTAATGATTTGGTGCCTTTTTAAGACATGACAATATCACTTAAATAATGGGCACAGTATTCGGGTCCGGTTACTTCTCTATACAGATTATAAAACAAACAAAATAAGTATGAAATGTCAAGGACCTGCTCAGACTTCTCAGAAGAACAGTAGCCACTGGAATTGTAAATGTTTCGTGCCTTTACAACATGCATTGATAAGGAAAGAGATTATCAGAGATTTCCTTGGTCGTACACAGGGTAAATACTGATAAGTTCACAAGCCTTCTATGGTGAGAAAACCAAACCCATGGTGTCTCCTAAGAAAGCTATGTTGAATTCCTAACCCCCAACATAACCCTTTTTAAAGAAATATGGTCTTTCCAAAGGTAATCAAATTAAAACGGTCACTGCAGTGGACCCTAGCCCCATGTAAATGGTGTCCCTATAAAAGGGGGAAATTTCAACACAGAAACAGACACATGGAGGGAAGATGTGAAAACACACAGGGAGAGTGTCACGTGAAGAAAGAGACCTGGAATGATGGATCTGTGAGTCAAAGAATGCTCAAGGCCACCAGGGGCTACGAGAGAGGCCTGGAGCAATCCTTCAGAAAGAGCATGGCCCTGCCGAGGTTTTAATTTCAGACTTCTGGCCTCCAGCACTGTGAGACAACGGGTTCTGTGGTACAGTGTTCAGCAGCCCCAAACACCCATATCTGGCACAGAAGATTCACCTGAGACCTGGTTAGGTATCCACATTTTTGAGTTATTCAGATAGCAACATATGCCCTACAACTGAAGTTTTTAACTGATTGTCTTGATTCCAGAGTGACTTCTTAATTATTACTTCACAATTATTTCACTGATAAAACACTTAACTGGGAATAAGATAATGGTCTTCTACTCTAGAATCAGAAAGATTCTCTCTGTGAGTACAAATGAGGATCAGTCAATGCCCTTATTATTTCTATAGACAAGTCAGAAAACATTCTGCACTGTTAATTGGTAATTATTGATATATGTTTGAATTGATTGATACAGGGGAAAAACAACTTGGAAAATCGTTCAAATTGCATGACTACATTTAATTTCATTGGTTCAGATTTTAGAAAAATGTCTAGTTTGAGGTACCTGGACCAGCTGTCTACAGGGCCTTGCTTTCTGGCTCAGTAAACAATGAACATTTTAGCTGTGGCAGCAGGTTCCAAACCATGTTCTAAGAGGAAAAAATAAGAGCCACTCTTTTAGTTTATACTTCAGGTATAAACTCAACTCAGTTCCCTTGCAGGCAGACTTGGGTTCTAGACATTTCCTGGATGTGAGGGTGGGAACTGAGCCTGCTGTTCCCTGGGAGCCTGAAGGACGTGGAGTTATTTCCCCCACTGTCTTCAGATCAGGTGCATCTGCCCAGCCTCAGTTCTTCCTTGAGCCAAACGTCAAGACCTCACTTTTTCCATCGCTGTAATGCTCACAAGTCTAGAAAGAGAATAATTAAAGTTAAAACATTCCTGTCAGTCATTGGATATTTTTCAGTAAACAAAGAATCACAATTAGCAAATTGGACACAGGAAAGAGTTATTAGTCCTATAAATTACAACAACAATCCTAACATCTATTGAGCAATTTTACCTAGTGCCAGATGTTTTCTATACATTACCTTTAATCGTCACAAAAACTACACAAGGAGGATGTTATACCTTCCATTTTACTTAGAGGAAAATGAAGTTCAGAAGGCCTAAGTGGCAGCATTAGAGTTTATAGCCAGATCTTCCTGGCTGCAAACTCAACCATTGAACAAGCAGCATTACAAAGATCCCAGCACATTTCAGAACTTTACTTGTATTATCTTTAACTTTCAGAACAGCCCTCATACACAGGTAATGCTGTGACCTCATGTCACTTATGAAGGGACTGGCACTCAGAAAGGTTAAGTGGCTTGTCCACTAACCTGCAGCTAGTGGGCTGTGAAATTGGATTTAACTTTAGAAGCCTTTCCTCCTAATAAAAAAAATTACTTCCCTGTATTGAAGACTATCCTATGCTATTTATAACCATTATAAATGACCCTAAAAGGCAAAGGGGTGTTAACCTCACTTTCCACACAAGAAAGGTCAGGTTCAGAGAGGTCACTTGACTTTTTATGTCACAAAGCTATCAAGTGGCAGAGCTGGGATTCAAAGCCCACACTCCTGCCACCATGTCAGGATGCCTCCCCTCGGTCCTTTCAGTAATTAAGCCACTGTGTTGCAGGATATTTGGCCCTGTCCAAAACGTTCACAGAGACATTTGGTCCATGACTTGTTACAGAATACAAACATGGAACTTCATTCAAACTGTAGGCACATTATTTTTCTTGTATTTCATGAGGAATCTTGAATTTCACACTGATTCTTGTTCTTTGTCATCCTGAAGTTCTGCAGTTACTCTGAAATCAATGAGCAGTAGCTCTCAAGTCTCTATCAACCTAATTATGGGCTTTCTATGCATTCTACCTGCGAACCACTTCAGTGATGCAGATTTGAGACTACAGATATCACCGTGATGTTGGCATCTGGGTGATGGGTTTGTTCACGGCTCAGCTGTCCGGCCTCTCACACTTCATGGGCCTTTCAGCATGAACCAAAAAGTGTCTGTGACATTTTAGGACAGGACCAAATACCAAGAACCATTCTGCATGGACCAAAAATGTCTCTGTGGATGTTTCAGACAAGACCAAATGTCTGCCTGTCAAATCAGTGTCACTGAAAATCCAGGCTAACTTCCAAGGGTCTGGTATAGCAAAGAAGCACACGTGGAAGAGCATAAAGGACTAAATTAAGACAACTTGACAACATTGTAACAAGGATATGATCTGGGGTTGCCACAGCCAAGTTTGCTTCATCTATGCACAGAGCAGCAAGCATTGTCTATTTCCCAAATAATTAAACTCAGTTTGATTTACAAAACAGAAATAAAAATGTTTACATAAATGGTAACCCCAGCAGGAGGAGGGAAGTATACATTGCCAGAAATGAAAAAGGCCAAACTAGGGAATATTTATGTGTTTTATTCATTTTACTTCATTTTTAAAGACTCATCCCTGCCTGTATTCTCCCACTGCTTTCGGTGATAGGATTTCCTTGCCTCTAACCAAAATGTGGGTTTGGCAGGAAATGAGGAGGTTCCTTTTGAATTCAGACTATTCCCCTATGGTTAACTCCTGGATCAGAACCATGAGTTTACAAACAATATCATTTTATGACATGTTAGTGTTACAAAATGCTTCCCCTCACATGTTCTGTTTTGATCTTCACATCAGCCCTAGGAGGGGGACAGAGTCTACATCATAATCCTCACTTTACTGACAATAAAACTAAAACCTGATTAAGTGACTTGTCCAAGATCATACAACCAGTAAAACCCAAACTGGAAGCCAAATATTCTGTTACTAAATTTCAGGTTCTTTCCACAACAACATCGTGTTCTAGGTTACTGGAGAAATATCTGTTTTACTGTACAATGCTGAACATCTCTGTTGTAGTTACCCCATGACAAATTTTCATTGTTTTTGATCGGCTTTATTTCTAGAGCAGTTTTAGGTTCACAAAATTGAGCAGAAAAGTACAGAGAGTTCCCATATACCCTCTGTCCCCACACGTGTGTAGCCTCCCCCACCAATATCTCCCACCAGAGTAATACGATTTTTACAATTCATCAGCATCTTTAACTATAAAGAATCTTCAAGTAATAATTCTATTAGCATGTTCTTTTTAAATAAAACATGACATACATAGTTAATGTGTAACTCTTTCGGGGTGCATGCTATGCATTGGAGAATGTACCGGGTTTTTGCCTGTTTGGGGACATTTAATTCTAAGGAGACAATTGCTATTTTTATTTTTATATCTCATGAAACTGAGACTCAGGGAGGCTAAATGATTCGCCTACTTACACATGGGAAGCCAAAATTCAAAATACTCCTAGTCTATGATATTTCTGAGGCACTGGGCATCAGGAGAAAGACTTTGTAAACCATCTCACTCTCCAATTAAGGCAACGAGTCACTCCTGGAAAACCCTAGGTCTGCTGGCTTCCTTAGGAACCCACCCCAACCTTTCACAACCCCCGTCAGTTGTTCATTACCTAAGCGCGGCAAAGAAGAGCAAAGACAAGGTGTTGCTCCACAAGTGAATGACTGAAATGCAGTTGAAAAGCCACCTCAGCGCTCATATCAGGAAGCAGTTGGAGGCTCACCTTCCGCAGTACAAGCAATAATGCACTCTTCACACCTCAGAGACTAACAAGTCTTTGCTGGCTTCCGCCACCCACCTGTGACCCTCAGCCTCTAGCCCCATGTTGAAGGAATTTCCTTTTTCTCATGAGATGACAGTCGTAGGATTGAGTACCATAAAGGACAAGAAGGAGAAGGGAGGGGGAGGAGGAGGAGGAGAAAGAGGGAGAGGAAGGGGAACACGGGGGTGGAAAGAGGAAGAGGGGAAAAAGCAATTCTCAGTATTGAGTTCCTATTATCTTTCAGGTGCTTTATGATATTTAATCGTCTCCAAAACCTTTTATGTTAAACAGTCCACATTCTAAAATACCAAAGTTCTGAAAGCCCAAATGTTTTTTCCTAAGTATACAGAAAACTCTTGGTGGCAAAACCTAATTTGAACCAACACTGGGTTTTTTGTTCTTTTTTTAGTAGCCTTTATTTACCCCCTAAATGCAAAAATTCATTCATTTTGGTGCTAAAAGGTTGATATGCTAGATTCTGGGGCACTGCCCCAGGCTCTGCTGGGATATAACATGCTAAGTAATACAGAATGTATGCATCTTTTTCTAAAATCCAAAAATATCTAAGTTCCAAAACACATACAACCATAAGGATTTCAGATAGCTCCACTTTTCTGATGAAAAACTGAGCTCTACAAAGAATTCAACTTTATTACACATTTCCTCTAGGTCATCAGAGCCCTTTTACTGATTTGATAATAATGCTTAACTTTTTTTTAATTCAGAAAAGTATAGCTATTATGTATGCATATAATGTAATAGTGTATTTAAGTGGATAATTTCAATGTACACCCCCAGCCAAACTATTTTAAGTGCTACTGGCTTGTGGCTGAGCAGAGAGGGCTGCTCTTGCATCATCATCTGTTGTTACTCCATCCAGTCTCCAGTGACGGACAGTCAGTAATATCTTTAAGAACAATGATTTACCGTGTACCTGGTACTGCTCTGAGCGCTTTACATAACCCATCACATTTAAACCTCAGAACAACACATTGAGGTGGGCACTATTAGTCCCACTCCATAAATGATAAATCTGAGGCACAGAGAGGTTTAGCTAGTAAAAGTAACAAATCTAGGATCTGAATCTCAGCAGAAATCAAACAGACGAAAGTCCTTTCCTTCACAGTGCCTGTGGGAAAGAGGTGGGGCCGAAGGTAAGTAAATAAATAAATAAATAAATAAATAAATAAATAAATAAATAAAATAGTATATCAGAAGGTTGATAAATCCTATGAAGGGAATAAAATCTGAGCTCTTAACTGCTACATTACAGTGTCTCTTAGTGAAAGCAATGCCAGATATATTTCTGAAGAGTGACAGAGAAAAGACATTTTAGGATGAATAAACTGAATAGTGAACTCCATAGTCAAAGTGATGTCTATAAATGAATTTTTTAAAGAATACATAATAACTCCTAGTTCCAAGCATCATGGAGTAACTAGAATTATATTTACCTTTCTGCCTCAAGGTTTCAAAAACAAAAGCAAAAAGACAAAATATATGAAACAATGGTTTTCAAGATACTCGATATCTGACAACGGAGGAGAGTGATTCCTGAGAAACAGGAAATAAATAAGGCAAGCCCTATGAGTTACCTAACTTACTGACTGGAGAGAAATCCCAGAACATGGTGCAGGGAGGGGAAACCGAAGGAGAACCCCTCTGTGGGTGCCCCTACATCAACAGTTAATGGGAAACATATAGCTCTAACTGCCTCTAACAGAAACAGAGAAAGTTCCGAATCAATGACTTCAGCCTCTGCCTTAAGAAACTAAAAAAACAAAAGCAAATTAACTCCAAAGTAAGCTGAATAAAAAAATAATAAATATCAGAGCTGAAATTAATAAAACAGAAAATGGAATAATAATAAAGGAAATCAATGAAACTTGGCTTTTTGAGAAAATCAATAAAATTGATAGCTCTCTAGCCAGACTGATCAGGAAAAGAGGGGTCAAATTACCAATATTAAGAATGAGAGGGAACGTCACTACGCAGTCTATTTATATTTATAGGATAATAAAGGAATATTTTGAACAACTTTGTGCCAATAGATTTGACAACTTGTATGAAATATATATACTGCTTGAAAAACAAACTACCAAAGCTCACTCAAAAAAAAAGAAAAAAGATAACCTGAATAGCCCTATAACTACTAAAGAAGTTGAATTTGTAGTTTAAAACCACTAGAAAACAACAATAACAAACCTTCACTGATGAATTACATCAACGATTTAAGGAAGAAATAATGTGCAGTTCTATGCAAACTCTTCTAGAAAATTTAAGAGGAAGGAATACTTTCCAATTCATTATATAAGACCACCATTATCTTGAAACAAAAACCAGATGAAGATGCTAAAAGAAAAATACAGAATGACTATCCCTCAAGAACAGATATGTAAAAATTATTTTTTTTAATTGTAGCAAATTAAGTCCAACAAGATATTAAATGGATAACACACCATGACTAAGTGGGGACTAGCCCAGACTGCTAGGGTTGTTTTAATATATTTTTAAAAATCAGTCAATATAATGTACCATTTAGCAAACTAAAAAAGAAAAACCATATGATCAACTAACATTAGTTCCTGATAAAAATTCTCAGTAAATTAAGAATAGAAGGGAACTATCTCATCCCAATAAAGGGCATCTATTACAACTCTACTGATAACCTTATCATTAAAGATAAAAGACTGAACATGTTTCCCTGAAAATCAAGAACAAGACAAGGATTTCCATTTTCACCATTTCTATTCAAATTCATGCAGGAGATGCTGGCCAGTTCAATACGGTAAGAAAAGGAGAAAAAGGCATCTGGAATTAAAAGCAACAGGTAAAACTGTCTTCATTTGCCTATGACATATTGTCTATGTAGAAAATCCTACAGAATAGTTTTAAAAGCTACCAGAAGTGGTAAGTGAATGTACCAAGTTTGCATGATACAAGTAATACACAAAATCATATTTCTATATACCTATGTACTAGTGATAATGAGAAACTGAAATAAAACATCATTTAAAATTGCATCAAAAATATAATAAATCTGACAAAAGATGTACAAGAATGTACCATGAAACAAAAACATTGCTGAAAAAAATTAAAGACCACTTAGATAACTGGAGATCATTGTTTATGATTCAAGTCTCAATACTGTTAAGACAGCAGTTCTCCCCAAATTGATCTATAGATTCAGCATAATTCCTATCAAAATCCCAACTAGCTTTTTATAGAAAAATTAAGCTCATTATAAAATTCATATGGAATTGCAGAAAAATATTTTTTAAAAAGAACAAACTCAAAGGACTAACACTACCTGATTTCAAGATGTGTTATAAAGCTACAGCAATCAAGACAGTGTGGTATTGTCATGAAGATAGACACATGCATCAATAGGAATGACTAAAGAGTTTATAAATAGACCCACACATATAAAGACAACTGATTTTTAAATATGCAAAGGCCATTCAGTGAAGAAAAAATAATCTTTTAAACAAATGATGCTAAAATATACATAAAAGTGAACTTACATAATACTTCACACAATACAAAGATTAATTTAAAATGTATTATGACCTAAATATAAAGTCTAAGATCATTAAACTTCTGGAACAAAATATTGATGAAAAATTTTATGACCTTTCATTAGGCAAAGACTTCTTAGTTACAACACCAAAAGCATGATTCATAAAAGAACAAATTCATAAATTAGACTTCATGAAAATTAAAAACTGTTAAAAGATTAAAGACAAGCCCAGAGGGGGAGAAAATATCTAACAAGCCTATATCTTATAAAAAATTTATATCCAGAATATATAATTCTCAAAATTCTGAAATGAGGACACCAACAATCCAATAAATATATTGGCAAAAGATGTGAACAGATGCCATCAAAGAAGATATGTGAATGGCAAATAACTACATGAAAGGATGCTCAACATCATTAATAATTAGGGGAATACAAATTAAAATTACAATGAGGTATCACTACACATCTATTAGAATGGCTAAAATTACAAAGATTCACAGTAGCAAATGCTGGTGATGGTATTGAACAACTTTAACTCTCATACATTGTGGGTAAGGATGTAAAATGATACACCTACTTTGGAAAACAGTTTGTTTGTTGCTTAAAAAGTAAAATATATACTACCTGGCATTGAATCCAGGTATTCCACACAAAGACTTGTACACAAATGTTCATAGCAGCTCTACTTTTAATAATAAAGACTGAAAACAACCCAGATGCCTGTTAACAGGAATTGAACAATTTGTCATATATCCATATGCTAGAATATTCCTGAGCAATAAAAAAGAATGAAGTAAAAATACACATAACAAGGAGAAATCTTAAAATGATTGTGTTGAATTGGAAAAAGACAAGGAGGCTAAGCATCGTCCCATACATCAGAAAGTTACAGGTGCAATCCCAGGTTGGGATACATACAGGATGTAACTGATCGATGTTCCTCTCTCTCTCTCCCTTTCTCTTTCTCTCCCCAACCCACTCCCTACTTTCTTTCTCTAAAAATCAATAAATATATCGTTGGGTGAAGATTTTTAAAAAGAATATGTACTACATAATTCCATTTCTATGAAACCCTAGAAAATGCAAACTAATCTATGGTGACAGAAAGCAGCTCAACGTGGCTGCCTCAGGTTGGATGGTGGAGGTGGGAGGGGTGAGGAGGAAGAGATTACAAAGGAGCACAAGGAAACTTTGGGGCGTTGATGGACACGTTATCTTGATTGTAAGGATGGTTTCACCAGTGTGCACATACTTCAAAATACAACAATACTATCTACACATACTTCAAACGTGTAGTCTATTGCATATCAATTATACCTTAATAAAGCTTTTTAAAAATAATGTATAAGAAACTAAAGACTGAACTTCTGCTCAAATCGACTGATATTATTTTATCACTTTTACAGAAGTCAGTCCTGTGCAAAAGCTGAAAAGGATTTAGTTCCTCAAAAGAATGTTTTAAATGAGTCTGATTCATAGGTGATCAACCAATTTTAGTCCAAGAAGGTAAAGTTTTGCTATCTTTATTTGCCTTCCTTACGCAAAATCAATGTTTCAAATATCTTACAACTTCTAACACGATCAGTAAGTTTGTTTATTATGTGTTCTGATGATCTATTTTTACATCAAAAATGACTGCAACAGTTAGTGTCTTAAATGCACTTAGGGCAGAACTCAGCAGGAACAGCTCATCTCTGCTTCATTCAGCCATCTCAGATGGTGCAAAGGCTGAGAGGTACAAGCATCTGAAGGCTCACTAACTCAAAAGTCTGGTGGTTGAAGTCAGCTGCCAGCTGGGACCTTAGCTGGGCTAGAGCCACAACACAAAGTCTCTCCATGTGATTGGGCTTCCTCACAACATGGTGACTGAATCCCACATTCTAACATCCAAGAGACAGCCAGCCAGAAATGTATCACCTCTTCTAATTTAGCCTTTTAATCCACACAGTTATTCTGCCACAGTCTAGTCTCTAAAATAACAAAGGGAAGTCCATCTTCAAAGAGGGGGGATTAGAGTCCAAATTTTGTTGGGAGAAATCTCAAAGAACTTGCAAATGTGCTTTAAAACCATTCTTATTGAAAATTCTTCACCATTTCTTTCAAATACATGGCCAGAAGCTTTTGTGGGAGGAGCACTGCATTGTGACTCTGGGGCACTGGATTCAAATTCTGATACAGATTTGAGACTATTGTATGGGTGCTAATCTTTCATGTTAAGACTAGAAAACAGATGAAGCTGAAGTGGGACAAGAGAAGACAGGGGAGGGAAGCAGGCTGAACAGATCAAGTATTTAGCAGAGAACGGCAGTGAGACGCCAAGCAAACCACAGTATAGTATTTAGACTCCAAAAAGAATGCTTAAAGCCACTGTAAAAACAAAGTAGAGAATGGTGGGCAGGCCAGCAGCTGCCAACAAGGAAATCTTACAGCAGGTAGCAGGTGGCTTTAAGGCCAGAACTGGGTTTTCGTACCCCTTTCATGGGCAGAACTGTGCTTTCTCTGGACAGTAAACATTCTGCTGCTACTGCATCAACTCATGCACACCCAGCATTGCGTGCTGATATGACCAGATCTTCTAAACTAATACGCTCCATAAGGGGAGGGGACATATTTAACTTATTTTTTAATCTCGACACTTTGCATGGTGCCTTTGGTGCCTGGGTCTCAGCAAGTGCTTATGAATAAATGGAAGTAAACTACTGAAATCAAAGCAAGGAACCAGCCTTCAGGGAATAAAGGTCTAGGGAAAGATATTAGGATAGGACTTAGAACCAAGAAAAAAGAGGCCCAGTATATTACATTGTGTGGTGGACTAGGTCCTAGGAAGATGATGCATGTCAAGGTTCTGAGCATGACTGGCCACAAGGCTGACCTGCTTGAGCTCTTTAAAAAGGTTTCTTAGTTTCCCCCAAAGATTAAGCCTAAAGCCTGGCTGTAAGCTCATAGGGAAGGAACAAGTGGCAGGGACAGAAAGATCTATAGCTGTCCTTGGTGAAAGAGAGCACCAGGCAGTCTGTGAGACCCCTTTCTGCTTCTAAGTCACTCTGCTCACAGGAGGGAGATGCCTATGAACATGATGTATTTTGCACAACATGCCCAGGAATCTCCCACTGCACCATGTGGCTTCACCAGGCCAGACCTCTCTGTGAGCTCATCTATCTGACTGCCCCAGGTTTCCACAGACATCAAACAGAGCTCATTACCATGCGCAAATCACCGTGACCCTCCTGCATTTCCTGATTCCACCCAACAAAGCCAGCACTGCACGGGCTCGCCATGCAGGAACCACACCTGTCCTAGATGCCTCACCTCAGTCATCCCCCACTTGCAGTCATGTCCTGCCAGTTCCAGTTCTTTATTATCACTCAAAACTCTCTCCTCTTCCAAGAAACCCTTCCCTGACCCTAAAGAGTTGAAATGCCCCTCTCCCATCTTCCCATGGCATACCTTGATCAGAACATGCCAGTTTATGCTGCCCCTCTGGACCTTAAGTAACTTCAGATCCTGGACTATGTCTTATTGCTGTTGGTGGAAATCATGTTCTTTCGTGGGCTCTCAAGGAAAGCATTCCAAGAATCCCACACATGTGGCATGGTAAGATTAGAAGGCAGTCCCTGGGCACTCAATGTCTTATTCCCATCTGTCCCACCATGGAAAAAGTCCAGCCTTGTCTTCATCAAGGTCAAGACAAAGACCAGTGTCCAAAAATTCTGTGCTGTCGGTCCAGCACTAGCAGTCTCTGACCCTGTCCAGGTAGCTTAGCGCTGTTCCCAGCTGCACTTCACTGCTGTGTTGCTGTACTCATGCTCCCGCCTGGAGCCTGCATTTGGAGTCCGAGGGCCAGCTGTACAGCTGCTAGGATCACATGGTTACTGTGGAGAGACAGCACGTGAACGAACAGGGGGAGCATGTGTTACCCAATGAGAGATAAAGACGTTTGTCTATGTTAGGCTCAAGTTATATTATCTCAGGCTTGGGAAGGACCAGGAGCTTTTAAAAAACAACCAAGTTCCCAAGCTTTCATGGGTTTCTGACGGGTCCAGCCCCTACCCAATTCATTTCCTTCTCCCAGGCCAGACTGACAGGCCTCTATGGTGGCCATCTTGGCTCCTACTGCACACGTGCATACCTCCCCCTTCATTGTTCTGTCCCTTCCCCTGGTGATCCGCAGGGAATGCATCAGTGATTTCCTGGGGAGTGTGACAAACTGCAGTTTCCTAGAAAAGCAAGTTCATGCTCCCTGGTGGATTATACTTAACAATGTCTGATTCCCTTTGCTCTCTTCTTTTATTAATATCTAGATACCTACACTAACATTACTACACTGCCCAGATGACATGGTTGTTCAACAAATGTTTGTGAAATAAATGAATGAACAAATTAAATATACCCACTGTCATTGTAAACTGTGTCTTCCTCGCAGCTCTTCCAAACCCCTTCCCCTTTGTTTTTCTTACTCCATAGCAATTATTTTTTTATTTTATTAAATCCTCACCTGAGGACATTTTTCTCATTGCTTTTATAGAGGAAGGGAGAGAGAGACAATTAATGCCTACTGTACACAACTGGACTGGGGAGCAAACCTGCAACCCAGGTATGTGCCCTGGCCGAGGAATCAAACCCGCAACCCTTCAGTTATGGGACAACGCTCCAACCAAATGAGCCACATTGGCATTACCTCTAACATGCTATAAATTTATTTATTTTGTTTATTTATCTCTTTGTCCTCAACAACCCCCACCACCACCACCAAATGTAAGCTTCCAAAGTGAGCTTCGACTGTTGGTTTACCCCTGAATCTCAGGCGGGTGGAATAGTGCCTAACATTCATTAGGCACTTAATAAATACACACAAATAACAAGCTTCTGCAGCTTAACTGGGTTCAGACAGCCATGGCATTGTCTGGGCAGTGACCCTCCTAAGTTCCTCAGCCATCACACTTCCGAGTTGCTGCCCTCTCCTATTTCCTCATTTGCCTGGACAACAGCGCATTTGAGGGCAGCAACTGCTGCAGCAGAACCAGCCACCAAAGGAAGCACTTCCCATGCCAACATCTGGAAAACTCACTTAGAAAGGTTGCCGTCCTCATGTGCCAAGAAAAGTAGCCATTTACAAAGTATCCATGATTATAAAACATGATTTTCAAAGTGCATTTAACAAGGAACTAGTTGGTGCTTAAAAATCCAAAAGCTTATGAAAAGTTAACATTTAAAAAACTTAGTTTGAGGAAATACTAAATTGGGGTTATTTTTCTAAGTCAGTGGTAAAGAAAATCACCTTTATAATAACAAAATCAAGATTAGGGGGTTAATTATGTTGTTACCTTTATAATAACAAAATCAAGGTTAGTCAGAAAAATTATGTTGTTACCTTTTTCAAAACATTCAGATGGAGTTTTTTAAAAAGATGACTAAAGTGATTTATTCATGATTATCTGCATAAGAATGCTAATGTTTTAGCACTTACCATATGACAGACACTTTAGATATGTCATGCTGTTTAATTCTCAGTGACTCTGGGATATAGATATGATTAGATCCATTTCAGAGTAGAAGAAACAAATTCAGAGAAATTAAGTACTTGCTATAACATTTTGTTTTTTAACAAGAAGAAAGATCTGAAATTAATATGGCAAAATGTTAGATTTGGCAAAGTTAAATAGTGGGTGAATCGTTCTTGTATCTATTTTGTGAACTTGAGATATTTCATAATAAAAAATAATTAATCAAATGATAGCAGTCATTTGACTATATTACAGTGCTAACTAAGGGCAGAGCCCAGATTTAAGTTCACATCTGTTTGACACAAAAGTCTATGTGTTTCACCACAATACTGTGCTGCATCTCCAAAATGGGAACTATTACATTTGCTTGAACTGGTATACAGTACAGCCAAACTGGAAGAGCTGAAAGATAGGTGTAACTCACCTTAAATAGTTATTATTAGCAGGAATAATAATACAATATGCTACCTTTTTTTTTTTTTTCAAATGCCTTTGAGATGGTTCGGTAACGCTAGACCAGAAAATTGTGGAAAGTATCCCCTATTCCCAAATAGTATCTTAGGATGTAACCCACAAGCTCAGAACCAGCCTCTCTTTTTTACAATCTAATATAATTAAAAATAAGAAGCACTGTACTCAACAAACATTGTAGACAAAGAGAAAAATGAGTACATTAAGGAGAGTAGGTGGGAAGGAGGTAACTGCGAGTGAGTCCTGGAAGAGGAACGGGAGAGGATCCTGAGTCTCAGAGGACAGGAGGAAGGGAGCAATGATTGCATAAAGAAAGGAGGCATAAAAGGAGGCAGATGGGGTGAAACCTAGAGATGGAGAAAGGCAAGAGCTGGAAAAGATAAAAGGAGTATAAAACAAGAAAACTTGACTTAGAAATTAGAGGAAAGAGTGGGACAAAGAAAAAGTAGATAAAATAAATGAAATAGAGGAGAAGGCAGATGCAGCCTTCCAGTGATTTCACAAATTAGTTCCATGTCCTGCCGTGTGGCTTCCCCCCTCCCTTTCCTGACTTTAACAGGATCAGCAACTCTGAGAGATACATTTTGCAATCGCAGGGTAATAAATTGAAAGCATCAGTGAGCAAACAGACCCCTCGCAATGAAAATTAAGCACTGAGGAATGCAAATTAAATACCGACATGACATAATACTTAGAAATACGGCGTGTGGCACAGAAACATAATGTTGTTCCAGAACCATTTTCAATTCTGCAGCAAGCCTCCAGACCATAGGCTGCTGTTACAGGTTTTATTTCTTCTCCCTGCTTAGTCCACCAAGCTGTAGATTGGACTCTGACTCCATCTTCACTGAACAAGCAGGAGGAATGCTCATGAACACAGCCCTTCCCGCACACCCGCATGGGCTAACACCTTTGACCAGAATGACAGTGCACAGGGTGGCAAGCAGCAGAGGCACGCCAGCAAAAAAGTGCGCTCTTCGGGATGTTTTCTTTTCTTTTTCCCTTCCAGGGAATTCATAATGTGCAAACAATGTCAGAGCCTTTTCAAACCTGCAGCTGTAATCCATTTTTCTTCCAGATTCAGCAGGTTCCTTTTTGTAGATAAACATTTCTTTCTAAAAAGATAGAGGTTAAAATGTTCTAAAGGGAGATTTAGTAAAAATATTAGCTTATATTGCTCAATGAAGCACTTGTTCTTCTTCAAATGGAGATTAGTTGTTTTAAATAGTATTCTGTAGCCATTTCATCTGTTTATAGAGAAGATTTAGGTTAATTCCAGTTAGGTTCATTCAGTAAGGACTTAAGTTAAATCCTTAACAAATGCCTACTTATATCAAGGCACTATGACCTAATCCACACAACATTATAATTAGAACGTCAACCATATGCTAGATGATCTATTAAAGTAAAGGTCACCTTGACATATATGCAGTTCCTAAGGAGAAGTGCCCTGAACGTATTAACAGCAATCACAACTCACCCACTCTGCCATTATTTCAAACTTCTACCATTAAGGACAACCAACTGCCAACCTCCCACCGCAGGTGGGCACTACCTAAATTGTACTATCACCATAGCACTTGGTGTCCCCTACCATCCCCATTCCGCATCTCTGCTGCCCCATCAGCACTATGTTCTCCTTCGGCAGGCCCCACCCCTCTCCAGGACTGACCCAGTGACCTGCCTACACAGCCTCTGCTCTCTGGTCTCTGCCTGGGACAGCCTGGTGTGCAAGCCCTGAGGCCTGCCTTTCTGCCGCCACATCAAGGGAGGAGCAGACACTGGCCTCAGACTCAGAAGAGCTGAGTTTTGGTCCCAAGTTCTCCACTTACTAATTGTGTGACTATGGACAATTTCTTGAACCTCTTGGAGCTTCCATGTCTTTACTCATAAAATGGGAAGAGCATCTGCTCTACCATATTCATGGAATTGCTGTGAAGACTTTGTGAGCCTCCTCAAAAGGAAAGCACTTCCTACGTTCTATAGTGATATAGACTTATTCAGCAGTAACCTTTTTAGAGATACAAGGTGGTAAACAATGGTCCAATTTTACAAATTATAGTACACTGGAAAGTCAGCCTGAAATTCAGGAGACATGGACCCAGTCCTGGCTCTGCTGGATTACCCTAAACAAGTCACTTAACTTCTCTGAGCCTTTGTATGATTTACTGCTTTTACTGAACGTGGAGATTCCTAAAGATCCTCAGATACTAATAATCTGAGAGTCTAGAGCAGCATTTTTCAATTGCACATGTGTTAAATAAGCTTTTGGGGTGAGCCTGGGGACGGAACTAATACTATAACATTGCTTATGTGGAAAAATAAGTTCTGAGAGACAACTGGCTTACAAGTGAACTTTTGGAACAAAATCAATTTGTCACAATTTGGAGACTGTTTGAATCACTACTCTAAATTTCCGTTACAAAAACATCTTTGATGAAGTTAGTAAATATATCCCATGCTCTTCTGGAGATGATTTTCCACAACACTGGTCTGGGGTCTACTCAGGTTCTTAGTTAGCCAAATGACCACCATTTCTTAGGTTAACGGCTGATTTCTTCTTTGGCACATGGTGTGTGCCTGTGTGTGTGTGTGTGTGTGTGTGTGTGTGTGAGGGGTGAGGGAACAGGATTGACATGGATTTTACTTAAAATCTGATATTATATGAAATTATCATACATTATGAAGGGATTTTGAATTTTTAGAAAAAGAAATCTGCAATATTGACAGACACTTTCATTTTTTAACCTTTATTTTCTTTCTCACATCATTCTGACATTAACTATTTAAAAAAGGAAAAGGCAGTGTATCCCTTCAGCAGTTATAATAAAGGCAACTGGATAAGTAGTACTCTCCGAAACTAAAAAACAGAGTAAAATCAAATGAAAAGACTTTCCCCTTAATTGCCCTCCCCAAAGCAGAGAAGTCATGGAAATATTCATCTTAAGTAAACTTTTGATGATATAAGGGAGCGTGAAGAGACCACTGGATATTCTTGCCATGGAAGTTTGGAGTTATATGACAAGAACTTTACCCTGAATGGAGGACAGCTCAGATGGAGGCAAAACCAACAGACCCAGAAACCTGACATTAAAACTTGACGTAGTGCCCTGGTTGGTGTGGCTCAGTGGACTGAGCACTGGCTTGTGCATAGAAAGGTCACTGGTTCAATTCCCAGTCAGGGCACATGCCAGGGTTACAGGCCAGGTCCCTTCTTGGGGGTGTGTGAGAGGCAACTGATGAATGTTTCTTTCACACATTGATGTTTCTCTCTCTCTCTTTCTCTCTCCCTCCTCCCTTCCCCTCTCTCTAAAAGTAAGTAAATAAAATCTTTTTTAAGAAACCGACATAGTATGTTCACTGGTTCATCTCACATGTTACAAGACTGGAGCTTCAGCATATGGTTGTTATAATAAAAATTATGCAATCCAAGAAATCATAATCATAAAGACATGTTACTCTAAGAAGTTTCCTCACACATCTCCGTTCTATGATTTATTAAGCTGTATATACTGTCAAAAAGGTAATGTTTTCCCATTCAACAAAATTTCACATTCTGCTCATTTTGTTTTATTTATGAGATTCAAAGATGTCTTTTCCAAAGATATTTTTTAGACATCACATTTTTAAACAAAAATAAAAGGGATCATCCACATTCAGCTCCAGAAAAGTTCAGTTTTTCAGAAACTAATCCAAGGATCCTGGCAGTCAATATGTTAAAGTCATTTGTCCTCTTCCCATTGTGCTGGCATTTTGTGTTCCATGCACTTTCCAAAGTTATTAGCAGACATTAGACACTGATGTTACCATACTCTGGCAACATAATGTCGTCGTCGGCAGCCATCCGTCTCCAGAGACGATGGTGTAGCTTCTTAAGAGTCTATCTGCACCGCCAAGAATGGCTGTGCAGTCCAACTCGGGAGTGACACGGTATCTGTCTCCTCCCGTGTTGCATCGACATCTTGTGATGACGCTGGAGTGTCCTCTCCAGTGAAGCTGAAGCTACAGAGCCTGGGCAGGGTGATATGGAGGGTCTGCTGTTGCCCATGCAGCAGACCCCCCCTCTCTTCGCAGCTGAAGGGTCCAAGGGAAAGACGGAGTCAATACAGCTTGGCTTCAGGTGCGCCGCAGGAGTTGCCGGTGTTGACTACAACGTCAAACCGCCTTAGGGACTCCGGCTCCGGATTTTCTGTCGGGGTTTACTCCCTTAGCCTTTCCCCTGAAGAGGTATGCCGCAAGGCAGCGGAGGTTTTTTGGAGTCAGAGTTTTCCTTCTCTGGGCAACATAATGTATATAGGAAAAAAAGGGTAAAGGAGGCCAAAAGGAACAAATTTCCAATTGTAAAATAAATAAGTCACAGGGATATAACATACATACACCATTATGGCTATAGTTAATAATACTGTATCACATACTTAAAATTTGTTAAGAAAGCAGATCATAAAAGTTCTCATCACAAGAAAAATATTTTTATAACTAAAATATTAGGTCATTTCTACAATAACTCTGTTGTCCTTGTTTGAAAGAAAATTTTGTAAAAAAAACTTTTCTGTGAGGGTTTTATGTACAATGCCAAGATTCTTAGAAAGTCCAGTTTTCCTCTTTTTAATCATTAATTTTTTAAAGGTAAGAAATATTTTGTGGTTCTGACAGAAATCAAATTGAGGGTCCCAACATCTGGATTGAATGGAATGATGCTGGACCAAGCAGACAGCACTAGATGTTCCCTGCCCTCATCAGGGGATCAAGACAACCCCTAAGAGAGCCTTGTCTTTATCAATAGTCTTTATAAAATCAAGCCCAGGACAGGCAGGGGCAACCTGTTCAGACTTGCATTATGGACTCCAGTCTCAGTGTTCCCAACTTGGTCATTGAAAGAAAGGGGGGAGAAAGATAGTCCTGGTCTCCCTGATAATACTGGGCCCCATTGCCTGGGGCCCAAAAGACCTAGCAGAATCTGCAAACTCTAATCTTTCTAAAGATGATGTCCTGCTAATGTGCTGTGAGAAAGCCCTAAACAAAGAAGCTAAGAAACCCAGGGCCAAAGCACCCAAGATTCAGCCTCCCCTGTTACTCCATGTGTCCCTACAACACAAACATCAGCATATATTGGTCAGAAGAAACAAGATACTAAAAAAATAAGGAAGAGGCCATAGAATATGCTAAACTTTTGGCTAAGAGAATGAAGGAGGCCAAAAAAAAAACACACCAGGAACAGATTCCCTATAGACATAGGCTGTCTTCTCTGAGAGCTTCTACCTCTAGTCCAGTCAAAAATGAGATTTTCTAAGAGTAACAAATAAATACGAAAAGACATTTAAAGAAAATACCTGCTCTTTGATGATGACAATGAAATAGGTAGCATTTATTGTTCATTTCTACAAGCAAAGCATCACACCAAGGGTTTTCTCTAAATTAGTTCATTTAATCCTTACAACAACCCTCTGGAATAGTATTATCAACCCCATTTTACATATGGAGAAGTAAGCTCACGATAACTGAATAAACTGCCCCAAGTTACATAGCTAATAAATAGCGAGGCTACAACTCAAATTCAAATGGGTCTGCATGTTGCACCTCTCCATTTGGCGCTCCAAATCCACATTCCACACTAACCTCTACACCAGTTTTATGGATTACGCCAATTTTCTAACCAGATGGTTGACCTCTGCGAATGGCTTCAGTGGGCTTCCATACCTCTGGACTTCCACCCAAGGAAGCCAAGGCAGCAGGTCAGAGGGAGGAAGGAGACTAAGGCTGAGGTGCTTATTCCCAGAGGTCCCGCCCTGTGTAGTCCACCTCAAGGTTTTGTATCCCTCCAGTGAAGATCACGGATCGTCACAAAATGGTGCTCTCTACACGACTCTCCCCCTCAGGGTTCTAGGAACCAGTCGCCCCCACCCTTCATCCCTTCACACCAGAGGTGGTAACAGCTACATTGTTACTAGCTCTGAGGGATGCACTATCCAGTGTGACTTCTCCCTATCCTCATAAATCGTCCCTGAATTAAATCCCCCATGAGTTAACCTGATTTGAATGTATCATTTGATTCCTATTGGGACTCCAAAAATCCTGCTCTCAACCACCATATTAAACTACCTACTAAATTATTTGAGGGTCTCGGTTGCTGTTTAAGATAAATGTAACTGGATTCCAGTATGATCTTAGAATAGTTCTGAACTCTCTGAGGACTCCTAGAACATAAGTCTCTGTTAAACAATTTTCTTACACTTTCTCTTTGCGACTTTATTCCTTTCTATATCATATTACATATTATATTATGGTATGGAATAGTCAGTTTAAATGTTTATAAAATTAATTATTTTCAATAAAATTTGATCTCTTAAAAACTGCATGCTTTTTCTTTCTAGGTCTCAACAGTCTAGCACTTAATCTTTCTTTTATAAGACTCTAAGCAGTAAAATAAAGACTGCTTTGAATATTTCTGTTCAAGTTCTTTAGATTATTAAAGGCAAAAATGGTAGAAGGATAAAAAGACCACCTTTATTTCTGATCACCATATGTAGAGAACCATTTCCCAGCCAATACATCCTAACAACGCTCCTGGGGTTTCATGAGACCAAACAGCCAATTTTTGACTGGGGATATTAGTATGCAGCCCATTGTATTCTGCTGGACAAAGACAGCCTGTGTGTATGTGTGTGTGTATTTTCATACACAAGCAGTTCTGAAAGAGGCCCTGGTGCCTGTGTCTCTGAAAGAAGTACTGTGACTATACTCTACACTCAAGGGACTGTAATGTGACTCCAACACTGTGGCTTGGAACGCAATTTCTCTTGAAAATAATCTTACAGAAAATGTTAGTTAGAAAAGACCTTAGAGATAACATGAAGATGTCCAACCCCTTCATTTTCAGATGAGTCAAAGCATCAAGACGAGAAATCCGAGTCCTGGGAGGCTTTCTGCTGCCCCTCCAGGTGCTGCCTCCTGTGTCCATTTCCCACTACTGTGCGTAGGCCTCCAAACCTCGCAGAGATGAACTCACCACACAATGGCTCAAAGTACAGTCGTGCGCCACATAACAATGTTTCATTCAACAACAGACCACAATCATAGTCCCATAAGATTATAATGGAGCTAAAAATTCCTCTCACTTAGTGATGTCACAGCTATTGTAACATCAAGCAAACATGTCACTTACATGTTGCGGCGCTGATAGAAACAAACCTGCGCTGCCAGTCATGTAGAACTACAGCACATCCAATTATGTACAATATGGAATACTTGATAATGATAATACATGACTGTGTTACTGGGCTATGTACTCACTACACTAACTTTTAAATCATTGTTTTAGAGTGCACTCTTTCTACTTACTAAAGAAGTTTGCTGTAAAAGTGTGCCACGTTACACCGACAGAAGCCTCGTCCTTCTTGTGTTTATATCACGTTTTGATCGCATCATTTTCTCTTGTGCCTCATTTAATCTTGTGTTGTTTTGTACAGTGACATGCTGTACAGGCTTGTAGCCTAGGGGCAGCAGACTGTACCACGTAACCTAGGCGTGCAGTAGGCTGTCCCATCTAGGTTGTGTAAGTGCACTCTATGATGTTTGCACGACAAAATCTCCTAATGATGCATTTCTCCAAACACAGCCCTGTCATTAAGCTGCACATGACTGTAAGTGCTTATTAAGCCTAATCAATTATAAGCAGTTTGACTTATTATTAAATATTTTACAAGATTGTTAATGACTGCATAGCCTTTTGGCTTCTGGATGTACTATAATTAATTCACCAATGTCCTCTGTTTTATTCATCTCCTAGGAAATCTGCCCTCGGGTTATGGGGGTGGCTGGACACATGACACACAACACTGGACAGATTAGATTGACAGCAATTTATCAGTCACATATAGTTGCAGTCCAGGGAGGGCAGTGTACTCCACACAGGGCCACATGGGGGCTGTACCTGGGAACAGGCTTTGTAGTAGCACGAGGGTGAGATGACCTCTGGTGCCTGTGAAAGGATGAGACTGGCTTGTCTGAATAACTGCACAGGCTGGCAGCGCCCCGATCCTGCCCCTCAGGGACAAGCAGCACTGTGCCTGGGCCCTGTGGTGAGGAGGGTTTCCGGCAAGGCCACCTTATCTGCAGAAGAATGGGAAACGGAACTTGCAGGGAAGCCATTCAAGCCCCTACTCCCCCAGTTTCAGATGTCAAGGCAGCACATAATATGGGACCTTAGTTCTAGGTCTTTACACCACACCCTGTTGTTTAAATTCCCAATACTTCGTTCTCACAGACAAAGCTGGAATGGGCACTGTTGCACATCTATCATTTTACCTATCTCTTGTCATTTCCTTAGGAGAAATTCCTCAACGCTAAACTTAAATGGGGGGAAGCAACAACAAAACAAACACTAATCTGTAAGTATATACATTGGTGAGGGCTTTATTCCATCCCATACCTGTCAAATAATATTTATATTCTAGGCAGACTTTTATATTGCCTTTACTTTCATTAGATGCTGAATCATTATAAAACCTATAATTTCTTATAAAAAACATTCAAACAATACAAAGTGGTATATAATAAAAAACAAAAGTTTCCAACACCTACACTCAAGCCCTACTACCATGCCTCTCCCCAAAAGCAACCAAAGAAGGATATATATGCATATCCGCATGGAAATTCATTAGATGGATGCTGTATAGGTTTGCTGGGGCTCATAACAAATTACTACAGATTGGGTGGCTTAATCAATAGAAATTTTTTTCTTACAATTCTAAAGGCTTAAAGCCCCATATCATGGTGTCATCAGTTTTAGTTTCTCCTGAGGCCCCTCTCCTTGGTTTGCAGACAGCCACTTTCTCAATGTGTCCTCACATGACCTCTCCTCTGTGTTCATGCCCCATGGTATCTCTTTCACTTCTTCTATGAACACCAGTCATATTGGATTAGAATCCCACCCTTATGGCCTCATTTAAATGTAATCACCTTATTTTTTTAATATTTTATTTATTTATTTTTAGGGAGAGTAGAAATGAGGGAGAAAGAGGAGAGAAATGTCTATGTGCAAGAGAAACATAGATTAGTTGCCTCTTGCACATCGCCAGCTGGGGACCTGGCCTGCAACCCAGGCATGTGCCCTGACTGGGAATCAAACTAGCAATTTTTCAGTCTTCAGGCCAGTTCTCAATCCACTGAGCCGCACCAGCCAGGGCTAATCACCTTCTTAAAGCCTCCAGATATAGTCATATTGTAGAATACTGGAGGTTAGAGCTTCAATGCATGGATTAGGGTAGGGGGTAGGGGTTCAAAATTCAGTTCATAGCAAATGCATTATAGATTTTGCTGTTTCCAGGTTTTTAATATTATAACAATGCTGCAATGAACATCATTGTATGTTTGTACATGTGAGTATATCCACAGAATAAACTCCTAGAAGTAGAATTGCCAAGTCAAAAGAATAAATTTTCGCATGTATTGTCAAATCATTCTCCAAAAACGTTTGTCAAATTTAAACTTCCACCAGCAGTGTATGAGAGTTGTCATTTCCCCTCAAAACCCACAGCATGTTATCAAACTTTCTTCATCCTTGCCAATCTGTAACTTAAAAAATGATCTTTTTTGGTCTGCTTCTTTAAATTATCGGTGAGATTGTATACAGTATGTGTTTTTTATAATAAGGTGACTACTATTCTTTTTTATACATGCTATTATACTTACAGTGATTAAATGCTTGCATTATATATATAAATATATATATACATACATATAATTTTAGGGACTCAAATTGCTAAAATGTTTTTACTCAAATCTACAGTCAGGTAATTGGAACATTAGTTCCAATATATCTAATCCAATATTCAAAAGTATGACCACATATGTTTTACATAGAGTCAGTTCTAAATAAGTACTTGCTGAATGAAACTGATCACTGATGGCATCTGTTATCTATCATCAACAGTGATAAAACCAGCCCCTCATTATCAATGCATTGTTGAGTGGTTGTGTATCTCTCAATAACTTCAAATTAATTGGAAAACATTTTCCTCTACCAATTCTTTTCCAGCTGATATGTATGCCTAATGTTTTCAAATTTCATTGAAAGAGAAAGGTTATTTTTAATTTTTAAGTTACCTAAAAACATTTGGTAAATAAATCAAATCTAATTTTACAGTGGGACTTGTGCAAGCTTAACTTTTCTCAAACACTGCTGTGCTTCTGGAACCTCTGGAAGACATGGTACCAGGGCAGCCTCAAGATAGGAGTTTGTACCAGAATGAGCAGGTAGTGTAAACAAGGATAGATTCAAACAAATAGGCAAGATACTGGGAAAAAATGGGTATGCTTGCTATGGAACATAAGATTTCAAAAAGAAATATTGCCAATATCCAAAATATATAAAGAACTCATACAACTCAACACCAAACAAACAATCCAATTTAAAAACGGACAGAGGACCTGAACAGACACCTCTCCCAAGAAGACATACAAATGGCCAACAGATAAATGAAAAGATACTCAACTTCACTATCTATTAGGGAAGTGCAAATCAAAACTACAATGAGATACACCTCACACCTGTAAGAATGGCTATTATGAACAAGACAGGTAATAACAAGTATTGGAGAAGTTGTGGAGAAAAAGGAACCCTTGTTTGCTGCTGGTGGGAATGTAAACTGGTATAGCCGCTAAGGAAAACAGCATGGAGGGTCCTCAAAAAATTAAGAATAGAGTTACCATGTGACCCAGCAACCCCTCTTCTCAGTATCCACCCAGAAAATTTAAAAACATTTATTTGCAAAGATATATGCACCCCTGTGTTCATTGCAGCATTATTCACAGTGGCCAAGACATGGAAATGATCCTTTGATAGATGATTGGATAAAGACAATATGGTACCAACAACAACAAAAAAGATATTGTACATATATATATACAACAGAATACTACACAGCCATAAGAAAAGATGAAATACTGCCATTTGTGACAGCATAAAAGGACCTTGAAAACATTATGCTAATGAAATAAGTCAGTTAAAAAAAGCTAAGCGCTATATTATTTCTCTCATATGTGGGATATTAAAACTGAAACTCATAGACACAGACAGCTGTATGGTCATTACCAGACAGAACGGGGTGGCGTAAAGGGGGCCAAATATATGGTGACAGAAGATGATTTGACTTTGGGTGGTGGGCACATAATGAAATATACAGATCACGCATCATAGAAATGTGTGCTTGAAACCTATATAATCTTATTAACAAATGTCACCCCAATAAACTTAATTTTAAATTTAAAAAGTTGGCAGCAGGACGTTGGTATGAGTGTATTTATTGGGAGAGGGCCTCATAGTGAGGGAGGAAATAATTTTCTTATTAAATAGAACTATCTAGGTTTCCTAAGTGCCTTCTCATAGCAGCAGAAATATTTATGAACAGATACATTAGTCAATTCTGTTTGCCACATGTAAGTCTAAAAGTGCATATTAAGTTTGCCATGTTTCAGGATTTCATCATGTTTTTGGCAAGAGTGTTTACACATAAGGAGACCTTTTGTTAAACCACATAACTCTGATCTTGTTTATGAGCTCTAAAATTAAATTATCTCACATAAATACTCAGAAGGTAATTTTCATATTAGTCTCAATGGTCCACAGTACCACCACAAAAGATCCAGTCACAATTCATTCCGTGACACGGGTGGCCTGTCAGCTTGGTACAACGTGCAGCTTCGTGGGAGTTTCATGACCTACAGACTCTCACGCATTTGGAGAGGGAGTGTAGCTGGAAGCACTTTAGCTGGATCTGTGGCAAAAGCATTTACTATTGAATAAAGGAAATATACTAATGCAAAAGAATGAAGACTATAGTCCAGAGCCTGAAAACCATCTCTGTAAATAAAGGACCAAATAATAAATATCTTAGGTTTTGTAGGCGACTACTAAATGGTTTATTATGTCACGAAAACAGCCATGGACAATACATAAATGAATAGGTGTAGCAGTGTTTCATAAAACTTTATTTACAAAAAACATGTGGCAGGCCAGGTTTAACCTATGGGCCATAGTTTACCAATTCCTGCTAAAGACTATATTGAGCTTCCCCTTCTCTGGTATTTTCTTTTTCAAACATACACAGTTACTGTGTATCAGGCTCTATTCAGCTTTTTTTTTAATTAACATATTTAATTCTTAAAACAACTCTACTAGTTTATCTTCCCATTTTATAGATGAGAAAACTAAGGCACAGAGAGGCTGCGTAACTTCCCCAGGGTTGTACAACCAGTAAATGGCAGAACTAGAACTAGAACTTAAACTCAGGGCAAGCTGACAACAGAGACCACAGCTTGCCACCCACTCCTGTTATGTTTTAAACATGCTAAGAGCTCTCAAAAATTCATCTACCCTTCCAAGGACTCCTGAAGCTCTCCAAATCTGGCTTGTACCCAGAGAAGATTATTTTTGCTGCTATTTGTCTAAGTGCATACCCAGGTTAATTCTAGTTCCATGCTGGACTTCTAGCAAGGGAAATGTGGGAGATCCTGAGGTTTCTCAAACCCAGCCTGCCATTTGGAAGTCCTCAAATACCTTATTAAGGTTTCTAGAGCTTTAGCCAGCATGTTTTTCCCAATTTACCATAAGCCTAGAAGTTACTGTGTCCCCTAAGGAATAATTTGGGACAAAACTGTGCTATTAAAATGTTATTTAAGAAAGAAGAGAATACATTAGAAAATTGCCGTACTTCATGTAAAATTAATGACTACAGAAATAAAAATTTAGGTCAAAGTTCTCCTATAACACAAAATTACGGGCCATCCAGATGAAAAGAGATGATGAGTGTCTTTGTAAGTAATGGCATACACTGTCATGGGGTTTGGAATTTTCCTCTTGTAAGTCCGAATCCAGTAAACAAATCCTGACTGCTAGTGTTCTGACGGCAGTAAGGACAGCAGTTCAAATTTCAGTTGATGCTTGCCTAGCATTCTTCAGGATTCGATCTGCCCACCCCATCCCATCATACTGTCTAGATTTTAGTTTTGATCAAAACTTAATTCTTTTGATAGGGTTAAACCTTCATCCCATCTAATTAAAGAAGAACGTACACTGAACATTCCCTTTTGGAACATGGAAACTTCTTGTGGTTGCCAAAAAGAACTTGAAATGCTTTAAAATTGAGAGTATAGTCAGTCAAATCAGCAATTATAAATTAACGGCTTTGTGCAAGGATTGAGAATATAAGTAGAATGAAAAAAGAAGTTATTGTCTTAAACAGCCTCTGGCAAAGGGAAGTGGGTGTTTTCAGGTCCCATTTACAAAAGCCAAGGGCGAGTCCATAAATGTTCCTGTGGCCTTTATAGCAGAGAAGAGAAAATCCACTGTATGTATTAAAGGGCTTCAGCTTTCATATCCTGGGAGAACAGAGAATGTTTGACTCTGGAAAGGAAGGATATTTTTGTATGTTAAAAAAAAAGATATTTTATCATGTAAATATGTCTTGTCATTCGTTAGGAACCACCACTATGGCATTGTGACTGGGGTCCCTCAGGAGCTCAGCAGTTTTCACTGAACAGGAAAGACATGAAAGGGCAGAAGAGTTAAAAATATGTGAGGCCTACTATGTGTCAGGTTCCATGCTAGGAAATTTCACATAGTTACATTAAAGAACTAGCTAATTTTAAATGTCAGTTTCTGCCTTCAAGTTTTGAAGATGGTTGATTATCAAAAGATTTTCTCTTATTTGTAACTATGCATGGTGATGGATTTTAACTAGACTGATTGTGGTGATCATTTAACAATACAATTGACCTTTGAACAGCCCAGGTTTGAACTGCACCAGTCCAGTTATACAAGGACTTTTTTTCAATAAATATACAGTCCACCATATCCCTGGGTTTTGCATCTGCAGATTCAACCAATTGCAAGCTAAAAACAGTATTTTTGATTCATGGTCAAGAAGCCAAGGATGTGGAGGGCCAACTGTATGCACTGTTCTACACCAGCGATTTTCAACCTTGTTCATCTCAGGGCATACATAAACTAATTAAAATTCTGTGGCAAACCAAAAGATATATTTTTTGCCAATCTGATAAAAAAAATAGGTATAATTTTTATTCATTCACACTGGACGTCTATTGTTATGTTGACTCTTGTCATATTTTTATTTGATAGTCTAAGGTAAAAGAGGTCAGTGACCCTGACTAAATAGTCAGGTATTGCATGCTTTAAAAATTCTTGCAGCACACCAGTTGAAAACCGCTGTTTTACACCAATTTATATAAGGGACTTGAGCATCTACAGATTTTTGTGTCTGGGGGAGGGAAGTTTCTGGAACCAATTCCCTGTGGATATTAAGGGAAAACTATAGTTAAGTTTTGGGGGAGTCAAAAGTTATACACAGATTTTCTAACCTCACATTATGCAAGGGTCAACTATATATACAAATATAGAATCATTATGTTGTACACCTGAAACTAATATAATGCTATATATCAATTATATCTCAACACAGAAAAAGAAATAAAAGAGTATTTTCTTTTGTTTCAATTGCTGTTTGGAAATTTTTAATTTTATTATGAAAACACCTCTTTCTTTTATACGAACACCTTCATCTAAAACAGGCCAAGGCAGACTCCCCTGTGAAGAAGTCTCTGTCCCACTTGAAGTGAAGGATTGTGCCTGCTGATCAGTGACTGTCATGAGAGCAATGGAAGCTCTGCAGCATTTTAGTTGTCAAGTCCTTCCCTTCCACCTCCCACAGCTCATTATAAGCGAATATATTTTTCAGTATGAGGATTCGCGTATGCTCACAAGAGTAATAAATAGGGCATGCCTTTGGCAGCAGCTGGGAGAAGTCACTTACATCATTAAACACTGGAGCATCTGCACATGGTCCACTGTGTGACTCACTCTTGCATCTGAGGTAACTACAAAGCAGCGTCGCACACTTCCTGCAATTGCCTGATTAGATCACTCCTCTACCAAACCTTCCCCTGGTAACCTGGAGAGCTGCATCCAACACAACAAACTCACTGCGCCTCATACTTCCTGCCTCACTTTTGCGAAAAACTCACTTTCCTTGACTTAAACCAATTTGGTCGTTTCTGTTTTCTGTGTGTCCTGGATATTGGCTAGGTTAGCTTAGCTGTTTTAAGTTTTCAAATAAAGGCTATGGGGGCTCTGCCTAGAATCATTTACTGAATCTCTATAAACTCAGTGTCATAATGTTTGCTGTATTTAGATAGTTTATATTTTCTCTGCACAGATAATTCAAATTTCCTTATATAATCTCCATAACAACCCACTGAGGAATATATTACTATCCCTATTTTACATAAGAGGAAGTGAAGCCTCAGAAGTTAAAAATGGATAAGTACAGTGATAATGATTCAAACCCAATTACTGATTTCCAAAACCTACCACTCTTAACCATGAGGCAGTACCCCCACAGAGTTTTCTTGATCTGAAGTGGTTAGCATAAAACCACACATAATTACATCCTCAGAAATTATCTTCAACTCTATCTTTTAACTATATCTTTTTAAAAATCATTTTTATGAGGCTAAATTTAGATGAACTGGTTCTCAAATTATTTTGGTTGTGGATGCCATAGAGAATTTGACAACACTGTGGACCCTCCAACCAGAACAAAAGCACATACCACACATGCAACCATCTAGATGGCTGCCAACTTCAAGGGTACCTCCACTAACAGATGAGATTCCTTCTCAGTCACAGGCTAATGTTACCAGGTCGTCTCTCTGCAGATACTACCAGCAAGCCCTCCTATTCTTCACCTTTATTTTCCATTGAAGTGAAATGTAGCATTTCCATCACTACATTCTGGCCATGGCATACAGAAATGACTCAGAATGGACTTTTCACATGGCTAAATCCCCATGTTTTCATCAATGATGTAACCTTTCACCCCATCGGCCTTAGCAATGTAATGTTATTTTACTACTATCAGTACATTTTCCCTCCTATTAAAATAGCCTTGACTTGTATTTTAAAACACACATAATAATAAGGCACAATTCATCTTCCTACCATGGAACCATTCAGAGAGAAAGGATTTAACAACAGGGCATAAGAAAAGCTAGATATACCCTAGCTGGTGTGGCTCAGTGGATTGAGTGCCAGCCTGCAAACCAAAGGGTCACTGGTTCAATTCCCAGTCAGGACACATGCCGAGGTGGCAGGCCAGGTCCCCAGCTGGGGGCATGCAAGAGGCAAGTACACATTTATGTTTCTCTCTTTCTCTTCCTCCCTTCCCATCTCTCTAAAAATAAATAAATTATTTAAAAAAGAAAAAGAAAGAAAGGAAAGCTAGATATAAAAGGCAATCTAGAATTGCATGGAGGTTAAGAGCCCAAGCTTTGGAGTAAGGTGGGTAAGTAAGATGGGTATAGATTTTATTCTGTGTTCTGACCCTTACTTGCTATGTGACCTTGAGCCATTTACTCATCTCTCTTTCTTAGTCTGTGAAATGGGAATAATACTACACATCCTTCATGGTTCAAGTTAATGTTAAGATCGCACAATGAAATTAGATGAGAAACACAAAGTTTGGCACATAGTAAGCACTGGATAATGGGTGCATTATTATATTATTAGTAGCAATTATCAATGGACTGGTTATCTGGAATAATTATAAAAAATGATATTCTGGTCAATGGACAGTATATATAGATGTTAAAAGTAACATGTAGTACCCTGGCCTGTGTGTCTCAATTGGTTGAAGCATCATCCCATGGACTGAAATGTCACAGGCTTGATTCCCAGTCAAGGCACATGCCCATGTTGCAGGTTTGATTCCCTGTTGGATTGACGTTTCTCCCCTCCCCCCTTACTTTTTCTCTAAAAGCAATGAAAAAAACGTGTCCTCAAGAGAGGATTTTTAAAGAAAGTAATATGTAAAATTAAACTGTAGACTTTTTGCCTATACACAAAAGGAAACTCAATTGCAGTACTAATTTTTAAGAAATTAGAACATAATAAAAGTGCTTGAAGATTAAATCATATAACTTAGTCTATCTTTATTTGGAAGGATCCTCTGGGCTCAAGATTACACTAATAAATATTAATCATCATCTTTATATAATAAGTAGGCAAAAATACAGAGTAAGGTTTCTAGATGATGAAATATCAATTATTCTTTTATTACAGAATATTTCATGATGTATCTTTTTATTAAGAAGTCATCTGGATGACATATTTTTAAAATATATTGAGAATAAAGTGGATACTCAATGAATGCTTATTAAATTAAAGGCTGAACTGAAAACCACATATGTCGGACCTTTAGGTATTCGCTCTGATTATGTCTCACAAGCCCCTAGCAGGACCACGGTGGTATGTCTACTTTATGTTTGAAGCAACTGTGTGCTAGAAAGCTTAATTTGCCACTGTATACATTTAGTAGGTTGTGTAAAATTACTAGTAATTAGTACATCAGCATTCCAATCTTGGCCTGACTTCAAAACCCCTTGTGGTTTTTAATCACACTCTGCTAACTGCCAAAGTTTACAATAAAAAATGTGTAATTTTCAAACCAGTCAGGAACTCTGCTTATAAAATGTCTTACCCTCTCCATTATCAATCTTATAACCCAAGGAGGGGAAGAATGTTCACAGAATAAATATACAGAATGTTCTGTCTCTTAAATAAGTGGATCTCAAAAATCAAAAAATGGAAGATAAAAAAATGCAATAGAACTCTGATCTGAGACAACAATTGCATTTAAAAAAACAGCACCTTTTTTCCGGCTTATGATGTTGGTTCATATGAATAAGCTGCATCCCAAACTAATCAGGACACCGGCTGCAAGCCTTCCTTGGCGATTTGATTCCTTACTAATGTGAATGAAGCAGTGCAAAGGGAACGTGCAAACTGTATGCATAAATCAAGAGAATTTCTCCAACTTTAATTAATCATATCTTTTAGGAGATAAGCCACAGTTAAAAGTTAGTTTATATGCCAATTAAGGAAGCTATAATCAAACAAGTTGCCTGTGCCTGGAATAAAATTTAATCAATCTAGGATCGTTTCCTTTTCATCAGTGAAAAAAAGAAAAAAGAGAGAGTAGTAACTTATTTATGTAAATACTACCAAATTTTTTAAATAAAAAGTATTAAAATTCAAAGACTAGGGTGTAATTCAGCATTGACAGGCAATCTAACACGGACTAATCATTTAGGCACTTCCATAAATGTTGCTAATAAGCAATAGATACTAGCTTAGCCCTTGAAATGTCCCCGTGTAGCCATGCAGGTCAATGCAATATAAAGACTTAGGAGCTTGCTTATGTCTCACAAAACACAGAAATAAAGAAACAGTAGATCTCATTGATTGTATCACCTCAATACCCCAACTTCTCAAATTAGTTGAGATTAGTTGCATTAGTTATCTGCCTTAATTTTTCTATTAAAACCAAGAGTCAGTGGGTAAGTACAAAAGGAAGCATAATGTGTAAAGGTAAAATAATGCAGAGTTAAGGCTCAGTTGAAAAAGCTCCCCCAAAAGCATCCAGGTGCCTTGTTTTATTCATGAGAGACTGCCAGAAAGCATTAACAGAAAAGAACAAGTGAGCCCTGGCTGGTGCATCTCAGTGATTGGAGCATTAGCCAGTAAACCAAAAGGTTACAAGTTCAATTCCTGGTCAGGGCACATAGCTGGTCAGACACCAATGTTTCTCTCTCTCCATTCCTTTTTCTCTATATGAAATCAATTTTAAAAAGAACCAGTGAGGAAATCTCAACCACAGCCAAAGATTTCTCTGGAATTCAGCTCTCTTTCTTGAATGTAGCTATATCAAGCAACCTAATACAGAAGTTCAGGAACCACATTTTTCATCATTTTATAATGCACAGACATGCTCAAAGTTAAAATGAGTGTATTAATAGAAACCAAATCATAGCACTCCACCTCTGACCCTAACAGGAGCAATGGAGACTTGTGGTAGGGACAGGTTTTTAAGTTTTGTCAGAATTCAACAGCATAGAAAGAGGTGATTAGATCCCAAAAAAACTTTCATGGCTATTTAGGATTCATTTTTTCCTTAATCTACCATTTAAAGTTACATAAGTACTAAAGAATGTTTATAAAATAAAGAAAAATTATTACCTATATCCTTGCCACCTTAAAATGATATTATTAAAAATATTATTGTAATACTTCCACCTAGTCTTGTTTTTTCATGCATACAAAATCCTTTATTTTACACAAGTAGGACTATACAGGGTGAGGTAAAGGTTTAGATTGTGATTACATGAAACAGTTTATTCTTGTATTATTATTAATTATTGTATTATTTCCCATACAAACAACTGTAATCTTACTTTTTCCTCATTCTGTATCATATGCACCTTGCTTTTTTTCACCTAAAATGTTTCTTGGCAATGTTTTCATAGTGGTATTTAGAGCTGAATCATTCTTTTTAACTTCTTTACCCTACAGAATACCAAAAACTTGTTTGCAATTTTCTGTTATTACAAACAATACCACAACAAGCATTCTGTTATTCATATCTTTATGCAGCTACAAAAGAATATTGGTAGAATAAATTCTTAGAAGTAAATCTTCTTTAGCTGATGTTTTAAGTGAAGTCATAGTGTCTATTGAATTTTTCAGCCTAAATATTTCACATTGGCTATGGCATACATAACCTCCAAGATTAAAAATTTTAGTAGTTTATAGTTTTTCATTAAGGAGATATACTTAACCTTTTCTCTCACATTAGGCAGTTCAACAGTCTTAATTATTTTCTTCAATAAATAATGCAAGGTCCATCCTCATACACTGTATCTTGCCTGGGCCCCCAACTCTGGTCCTCTTCTCACTGCATTCCTCCTTACATAAAGGCATCTCCACTCTGTGCCCTGACCAGATGGCTCAGTTGGTTGGAGTGTTGTCCCATACACCAAAGGTTGCGGGTTCAATTCCCAGTCAGGGCATATACCTAGGTTGTGGGTTTAATCCCCGGCCAGGACAGGTGGCAGCCAATCGATGTTTCTCTCTCTCTCCCTCTCCCTCTCTCTCCATCCACCCCTCTTTCCTCTCTCTCTAAAATCAAAAAACATATCTTAGGGTGAGGATTTAAAAAAAAAAGGGCATCCCCAGTCTAGAACATGCTCCAGGTCCCCGTGACACTGAAATTTCTTACCTGAATGGCATTAGATATGCTATGACATGGATGGACCTGAAAACATCATGCTTAATGAAATAAACACTCAATTGTTGGGAGTTATTTTAAATTTCCTCAAACAGGTTATCATTTTCAGAAAGTTTAAACTTTTAATCTAACTCGAAGCATCTGGGTTTTCCATCTTGCTTAAGCAGCTCCCTCCCTCCCTCCCACATTCCATCCTATATATCCTCTAGCTTCATTCACTACATTTAGACCCTTAGCCTACTCCACGTAAGTGTATCTGTACAAACATCGCAAAAGGATACATACCAAACTGCTAGAACTGGTTATCTAGTACCTTTATAGTATTTACATAAATGGATCCTTTACAATATACATGTATTAGTTCATAAAGAAACAGCAATAATACTCTCTCCAGCTCTAAAAGAAAAGAAAAAAAAAGCACACAGTAAATGTAAAACACTGCCATCTTCATTACTTAGCTGAAAAAGGAATAAAATAAAACAATTCATTTTGGAATATTTAAATGTACTCAGCAAAAGCCAAACATCAACCCAGATTCTAAATAACCTGTTTTTATAAACTTGAGAACAAAATTTTAAAAAGTTTTTCCCTTCAATGGTTTATCCAAATGGAAGAGTAAATAAACCCATATTCCATCAGGATATAATGAGCCTGTCGTTCATCTGAAGCTCAAGCTTAAGCTAATTAGTAAAAGAGGCCAGACCAGAGGACGATAACCCAACGGAAAAAAGCAGCACGTGATTAAGCAAGCAGATGGCCACTTGCAATTTAATGAACAGACACTTTTTATTTGGAGGGATGATCCAACCAGGTAGGGGAGGTCTTTTTAGCTTAAGGTCTTCCCTTGAGAGCCCTGGATGGCTGGGCTCCAGTGACATGTTCAGGTTATAGCCCTTCTCCCCCACAGGAGTGGCTTTCATAATTCATAAAAAACCTAATGTTTATATCAAGCAAGCACAGACCAGGGTCTACACTCCTTCAAGACTGCATGCTAACTAACTCTTTACTTCCAGCCTCAAATAAGCAGACTAAAAGAAGAAAAGCCCTTTTTTAATCCTCCCAATATCCCCTTTATAAAGCAAAGAAGATGGGCAGGAACCAAACCTTGCTGAAATCATTTTTTATGTATACCTTAAGCCAATGTTAGTGAAAATTTGTTGACAGCCATTTGAAAGTAGAATCAGGCCTCGGGACAGGGCCCAAGGGTGGAAATGGTAAATTCAGTAAAGAGAAGCAGGAAGGAACCAAAAGCATGCTCTGTGTATTTCTCAATTTTACTTAGAACCAGCAAATCTTTCACCACTCGTGATCAGTTCTAAAAGGCCTTCCCTAGTGGGAACTGTTCATCCGAATCAAAAAGTGTCTGAGTTTTAAACTGCAAGTGGCTACCATGCAAAAGAGAAAGAGATCCCAAACAAAACTATAAATATTTCTGACAAGATCTAAGTAGAATGGATACATTTTTAAGTATTTTCTTTTTCATATAAACACCTATAAAAACAAGGTGAAGAAACAGATGTGTCCCAGCTTTGAATTTTTCAAGGAGTTGCAGCTCCAAAGATACTAAAATAAATAAAAACTGGTGGTTTGTAATGTCAGTTTGAAATCAATGCCATTATCTCGTGGGTTTTGTTTTTGTGTTATGTTATCCTTTCTGGCTAAAAAATAAAAAAATAAAATAAAAAAGATTTCTCTGTATTAATTTCCTTACAAACTAGAGTTTTCCAATTACTGTTTCTCCCGGATTCAGTACTTCTTTCATCAGCAGAAAGTTGTCTTGCATTAAATTGAAGGTTGATGGAGGGAGGTGAAAAAGGGTACCACGGGGAGATACGGTGATGGAAGGAGACTTGATTTGGGGTGGTGAACACTCAATACAATGTACAGATGATGTGTTGTGGAACCTGTATAATAGTGTTAACCAGTGTGACCCCAATAAATTTAATGAAAAAGAAAAAAAAATGAAGATTTAAAACTTAAATCATCTTTCCCCCAAATAACTTCACAAATACGTTAAACAGGAAAAGGAAGTTGGAGTTAGGAATTGGAGGCCATAAGAATTTTTTTGCTTCTAAAGGATTGGCTGTGACTGCCAACAATTCTGTGGTTTTAGCCTCTTTCAAAAGGAGGAATGTGATAATAGCTCCTGGGTGAAATAATTTTGGCTGGACTTGATTAAATCTAAGCTTAAAACTTACAGAGAACAGCTTGGACTGCATTTTTTAAAAAAAACAGCTATGCATTTTATCTTACTGTGGCCTTGCCAGATCCAGGGCCTTTGGGGAGTCTGGCACTAGATTAGACACGAGCAGAGCAGCTATGATGCCCTGGGTAACATGAGTCACATAACTCCAATCAACACGCATGCGTGTGTGTGTCTCACTAAGACCTCGCAGGTGTAATTTTGGATAGAAGTCCTAAACGACTCTAAGGTTCTTTCTTTTCACAAAAGGCTGTTTCATTAAGCTCCCAGAAAGCAATCAGCCCAAAAGAGAAGAGGTGATAGATAAACATTGGGCATGTTCGGCTAGCATTTTTATTTGTACTCTGTCTTTTCCTTTTGGTAAATAAAACATTTTACATTCCACAGAAATGCATCTCGATGTTGTGTCCAATATCCTAAGCTGTGCTGATACCATTATCATAATTCCTGATGATAATTCTAAAATACTTGAAAAAAAAACAACTATATGTTGGTGAACTTCTGTCGTCTCCATTTTCCAAATGTGGATACAAAAACTATTCCATGGGTTCCTGGTTCCAGGACAAGACAGCATAACCGTACTTCTGCCTATTCCTGCTGCCAAGCACAGCTAAAATCATTGAACATTATACATGAAACATACGAAGACTCTGGATGTTTTTTCAAGTGCTGAAAGGAAAAAAAAAACTGTCTCCACTATAAATATCCTTCCAGAATAAAGGAAAAGTCAGACATTCTCAGATGAAAGAAAGGTAAGAGAATTTGTTGCCAACAGACCTGCTCTAAAAGAATGGCTAAAAAAAAGTTCTTGAATCAGAAAGGAAATTGTTTTTTTTTTTAAAAGGAATCTTGGAACATCAGAAAGAAATAACAAAAAGTAAAAAATTAGGTAAATATAATAAATTGTGCTTGATGGTTGAAGCAAAAATAATTAATAATAACAACATTACTTGATGTGGTTCTTAATGTATGCAGAGAAAATATTTAAGACAATTACATTAAAAATCAGGGTGAAGGAGTAAAGGGACCCAAAAAGAGATAAGGTTTCTATACTTTATTCAAACTGATTAATGTCAAACCAATGCGCTTACTGATTTTAGAGAAAGAGGAAGGCAGAGAAAGGGAAAGGGAGGAAGGGAAAGAAACAACGAAACAAGACAGAAACATCAATCAGTTGCCTCCCATATGTGCTCTGACCAGTAAATAAAACCTGCAACCTTTTTCAGTGTACAGAAGGATGCTCCAACCAACCAAGCTGCCTGCCCAGGGCTCAGGTTCTCTTTTTATCTTTGATTGTTTACATGATCTAGTTCATGTCCAAATTGTACAGCTATTACCTGGGAGCCTGCATGGCTAATAAAATGTTTTCAGCATCTCTCTAACACATCTAAGAAGACGTTGGCCTGCAGGATGAACACAAAAGGACTAAACGCTGAGCCTATCAAGGTGCCAGCATGTGCAGCTCTACCATCTGACTTCATTCACACCTTACTTTGAAAACCAAAATACGCCTCCCAAAGCACAGGATGTTTACAATCCCATATTATTCATTGAACAAGAACCATATTACTGTTTAATAAATCAAAAGCCAATTAGGAAAACTAACACATGGACAACCAGACAAACCCAGAGGAACAAGATAAGAAGCCAAGAAACAAACCAAATGCATATGGGTATTTTGCATATGAAAATGATATTATCTGAAATTTATTGGTAAAAGATAGACTATTCAATAAATTTGTTGTAATAACTAAATAGGAACCTGGAATGAATGAATGTTAAATGGGTCAAAGACTTAGATATGGAAATAAAGCAATAAAAGTACTAAAAGAAAATAAAAATTTCTTTTATAACTTTGAAGTAAGGAAGGCTTTTTGACCATGATACAAAATAAAGAAACCATGGAAGAAACTATTGATAAAATTAACTACATAAAAATCAAAAACTTCTGCATGAAAAAATAAACAAACAAAACCCACACTAAAATTTTTTTAAAGAATTATTGAGGAAAAAGTATTCACAGAAAACAAAAAGATCAATATCCTATTTTTTAAATGTATATGGTTAATGGTGTTTGCATTGTTTATAGCAAAAAAAAAAGCTTGAAAACAACCTAAATGTACATGAATATGAGGCTGATTATTGAATATTCTGATTTAATAAATTTTACATGATAGAATGTTATGCAGAGAAAGCTTTTTAATAATACGGAAATATCTCTAGGTTTGTTATTAGTTTTTTAACTAAAAACAGTATATAGTATGGTACCTTTAAGTAAAGGAGGTAAAAAAAGAAAATATATTACATTTGCTTATATGTGCACAAGGAAATTCTGGAATAATACATAATAAACCTCTAACACTGACTATACAGAGAGTGAGCAGCAAGTAGAAGTAAATATCAAAAACTTTTTATTTTATGTCTTTTTTTGAAGCTATCAAAAATGTATCTGTTAAAAGAAGGAAGACCAAGAGAAAACACAGGAAGAAGACAGCCATGTACAAGCCCAGGAGAAATTCCTCAGAAAGAACCAAATTGCTGACACCCTGCTCTTGGACTTCCAGCCTCTGGAACCACAAATTCCTGTTGTTTAAACCAAAAAATAAAAATTATTTGTTTTAAAAAGCTGGGTTAAAAACAACTTTTAAGGAGATTAGTAAAAGATTATTATTCATTTTAACTTCTATTAAAAGGCATCCCAAGCAATTTTTTTAAACTGAAAATATTCTGGTAAACACCTTCTAATCAGGGCTGGGAGCTTTAAGATGCTACAAAGAGCCCCTGGGTCAAAATGCTGAAAGCTGACTTCCCGTTCAACGGTCTAAAATATTAGTTACATTTTACTTTAAGATAGGAACAATAATCAAATACTTTAGCAAATTTTAAAGACATTAACAACAGAATCTTACAAAATTCTGAGATCTAGAAATGCCACACTATTTTAAAGGGACATGAAATACAAGAAAATGACAATGAAAGCGGGCAATTGGCAGAGAAGGGAAAATGGCTTTTGTGGTAGGAAGATGACTAGTAGGAAATACCAAAGACCTAAAGCTTGAGAGAAATATTCCAACAACTCATCATCTGTGTGTACATGCCCTGTATGTACTGTGTGTAGTTATTCAACTTATATATTTACTTATTTGTTCATTTATTTATTTTATTCATTTATTTGTTCCAGGCTGGCAACTTTCCCTTTCATTTTAAGCAAAATAAATTTAAAAGTAGAAGGGAAATTATATTCTCAAAATTCACATCCCGAAAGAAATAAAAATCAATTTTAAAAAGTAGTTGTTTACAGAACATTAACCTAAATTATAAGACGGGGGCAGCAAGTTTACAGTATTGGTAAGTGATTGTGAAAATCAAAAGTGATCATTTCTAAGACACTGAATATTAAACCCAGAGAAATTATAAATACATACACTTTCGTAGACTCATCATTTCTGTCTAAGCTTTAGTTATAAATTATTTACATCTTAACAATGGATGTTAATAAATTGTGTTAACTATACAATTTGTCTAAATTTAAGCATTTTTCCTTTGGAGAAGGAAAAAGGAGGAAAATTTAGATGGAAATCTGACAATATAAAACTGGAGTTGAAGTATTTGTTATGGTAAACAAATGTAAGCCTGTTTTTGTCTGCTCTAAACTGGTGTGCTCATTAAACAATATTTATATTAATCTGCTTTGTCTTTTATTTTCCATAATCCAAGCTGGGATTTACAGTTTCCCTTCCATGTTCCCAAAGCACTCTGCATACAGTACCTTATTCTGTTGTTTTAGAATTCTACTGATGTCTCCACGTCACCTTCTACAATATATGGGTTTCCAGGCGTCAGGAGTAGTAGTAGTAGTAGTCCCAGAACCTAGCAGAGTGCTTGGCTCAGTGGTGCGTAACAAACATTGTTTATCAAAGTAATTAGGTGTTATGGCACACATTTTAGAAATTAATGACATTTTAAATATTCACCTTTTTCATTTAGGCCAAAGTTATTTAATTTTCATGTAAATTGTCGCTTTTAAAAAGCAGTGACAAATTTACGAGACTGAATAAGCATAAGAGAAATTGAACCTTGAGAGTTTCACTATAAAACTCTCAAAGGTTAATTTTCTTTCTATTTACACAACTCAAGTAATAGCATATTTTTTTACAGCATCTTTGTCTTCATGTAACTCTGTGGAAAGTATTCCAAACTATTTGATTGTTTAGTGTTTTTTGTGTGATTTTTATTTATAATTAAAATATTTAGTGAATCCTTTAGGTGTTGAAAACACACATTTTGTGTTCATAAAGTGTTAGATGTTAGTGGAAATGAGAAATTATACTGCAGTCTCCAACAGGATCCTACGCGGTTACATTGCTTTATCTGGCCAACAGGTGGCAGCATGCTCCAGGGAAACATATCAAGAACCCTGTGACTTTCCTTAAGGATGGACAACTGCCAAAGAATTGTTGGACTGTGGAATACAGGTAAACAAAAATCAGTGTTATCTATTGCTTCCAGCCAAACTGTATTTCCAAAGCATTATGTATAGGTCATTGCATGGTTTCAGCAATTTTATAACTAGATCCAGTGTCACCACTGTTACTAATTATCACCTGCTTGTTAATTCACAAGGGTCGTCGGCAGCCGTCCGTCTCGAGAGACGATGGTGTAGCTTCTTAAGTGTCTATCTGCACCGCCGAGAATGGTTGTGCAGTCCGACTCGGGAGTGACACGGTATCTGTCTCCTCCCGTGTTGAATCGACATCTTGTGATGACGCTGGAGTGTCCTCTCCAGTGAAGCTGAAGCTACAGAGCCTCGAGAGACGATGGTGTAGCTTCTTAAGAGTCTATCTGCACCGCCGAGAATGGCTGTGCAGTCCGACTCGGGAGTGACACGGTATCTGTCTCCTCCCGTGTTGAATCGACATCTTGCGATGACGCTGGAGTGTCCTCTCCAGTGAAGCTGAAGCTACAGAGCCTGGGCAGGGTGATATGGAGGGTCTGCTGTTGCCCATGCAGCAGACCCCCCCTCTCTTCGCAGCTGAAGGGTCCAAGGGAAAGACGGAGTCAATACAGCTTGGCTTCAGGTGCGCCGCAGGAGTTGCCGGTGTTGACTACAACGTCAAACCACCTTAGGGACTCCGGCTCCGGATTTTCTTTTTTTTTTTTTTTTTTTTTCAGATTTAATGTGTTTTATTGATTAAAATATTACATTTGTGCCACTTTCCCTTCCCTCTGCTCCCCTCCACCCGGTGGCCCCCTCCCTCCAGTTGTCCCCCCCTTTTAGATTATGTCCATTAGTTGTGCATACAGTTCCTCCCAACCTCTCTCCGTCTATTCCATTCCCTCCTACCATGATCCCCAATTCCTATATCATCTCCCTCCCTCTCCCCATTCCCCCTCCCTGTTGACCTCCCCCCCAATATGCTTCCCGTACCCACAGTTCCTCTTCCACTCTCGTTGCCTGTTTCGTTTGCCTTTGTTTCATCTCCCTAGCTTCTGTTTTTTAAACCAGTCCCTTTAACTTCTCATATAACAGTGGTTTGGATCTAATGAACTCTTTCAGTTTTATTTTGTCCTGGAAACACTTTCTCTGTCCTTCTATTCTGAATGACAATTTCGCTGGATAGAGTATTCGTGGTTGTAGGTTTTGGATTTTCATTACTTTGAATATTTCTTGCCAGTCCCTTCTTGCTTGTAGGGTTTCCCTTGAGAAGTCAGCTGATAGTCTAATTGGGACCCCTTTGTACATAATTCTTTTCTTCTCTCTTGCTGCTTTTAAGATTCTCTCTTTATCTTTAATTTTTGACATTTTGATTATAATGTGTCTTGGAGTGGTTCTCCCTGGGTCCAGTCTCTTGGGAACTCTCCTTGCTTCCTGGACCTGCAAGTCTATTCCCTTCCCCAAGTCTGGGAAGTTCTCCTTTATTATATTTTCACTCAATTTTTCAAGTTCTAGTTCATCTTCCTCATTCTCTGGCAAACCAATGATTCTTATGTTGGGCCTTTTATAGCTGTCCCAGAGGTTTCTGATCCTCTCATTTTTGCTTCCTATTTCCTCTCGCTGCATTGGTTGACTGCTTGTTCCTTCTCCATATTCCAGTTTGTTGAAATGAACTCTGGATTTCTCACCATCTGTCTCGTACGTGGTTTTGTTCCTTTCGTTATGAAAGTTTTTCGCTTCTTTCATATCTTTTTCCTGCTCTTTTGTGAATTCTGTAAGCCACCTGATAACAATGGCCCAGAACTGAGCCTCTGACAGGTTTCTTATCTGTTCATCTGTCAGGTTCTCTATCTGCTGCCTGGTGAGCTGCACCACCGGGATCTCTATATTTGTCTGCCACATTTTGACAGATGCGTTTTGTTTTCCTGGCCTGGCTGTCGGGGGCGGTGCCTGTGTAAGCGTCACAAATCAGCGAGGCAGGCGCCTGCCTGTCCGCGACCTATTTCGCAGCCCTGTGGTGCTTTCTGTGGGGGCGGGGGTCCAAGATGGATTCACACAGTTATTCAGCTAGGAGACCGGGATCCGTCCTCCCGCCCCCCTGGGCCTCACTGTTCAAGGCGATGCTGCGGCTGCTCCCCAGCGCCGGAGTCGCGCACGCCAGGGGCTTGATTGGAGTCGCGCACGCCAGGGGCTTGATTGCCTCCGGGATTTTTTGCCGCCCCCCCCCCCCCCCCCCCCCCCCCGCCGCTCCGCAAACAGCTTTGCCTTCTTTAACTCTTACCTGCCCAAATGGCACCGCTGGTTTATAACTTCATATGTTGGGCTTCCGTGTAGCTTTATTTTCTGGAATTTCTAGTTATCCTTTGTTTTGAAGTAGTTGTATTCCTCTCTGGTTGTAGAGGGAGACCTAGCGTGTCCGTCTAAGCCTCCATCTTGGCCGGAAGTCCCGGCTCCGGATTTTCTGTCGGGGTTTACTCCCTTAGCCTTTCCCCTGAAGAGGTATGCCGCAAGGCAGCGGAGGTTTTTTGGAATCAGAATTCACAAGGGTAAAATAACACAAACTAGCAAGGTTCTTGCTAAGCGAGAAAGGAGAGAGGAAAGGAACAACGGGAACTTGAGAAAGTAAGAAACTGAAAAACGCTTGAGTAATCTGGAAAAACATCTCTCATACGCGCATTTGATAACCTTTCAATATAATAAACATGATTAATATATGATATATTTTTACTGTTTATAATACCCTTTATATATATAACTACATTACTAACAGATGCTAAAAATAATACAATCTGATTACAAAAACTAGCGATTTTAAAGTAGATTAATTTACTCATTCTTTGTACAAATAAATGCCTCAGTAAAAATAGAATTTATTGTATGGCATTTGTACTTCTGCTAAGAGTGACAGTCAACATTTGACATATTTTATTATACTTGTAGGCTGTTACTAGCATGTAATCCTTTCATAGACAAATAAAATTATAGCAAAATGTTGGGCAAGTTAGAGTTTAAAAAATAAATAGTTACTTTGTGTTTGTTTAGTTCTATTCAGTCATTAGCAGAATGCATTCACTTGTGTGTTTTCCTCATTTTATTTTAATCTGCTATGTTGTCATACTTACATATACAAACTGTTAATTAATGGTATCTTTGGTTTAAAAAATGTATGAGATTCTGACATGTTCTCTATTTATTTATACTCCCAGTTTCCACGCAGTTTCCTAGGAAACTAGAAATCACTTGCTATTTAAACACAAAACTAAACTTACTAAAGATGTTTAACAAATAATGGATTTGAGACCCACTTAAAATTATATAGGGGAGTAGCAACTAAGCTTAGAAATGTGTAGAGTATGAGTCAGATTATGGACTTAAATTCCAAATGAAACTTGGGGAATGTGTAGCCTCTCATCTTCTGTGCACAGTCCCAGCTAGGCCTCACCACTGTCTCCGGCAGCACAGCACTGGAAAAAGCAGAATCACACTATCACTTCAGGTCTACTATGTAATTCACTGAGTTGGTGAGTGCAGGACCAACTGTTAGGTCTTTCCATACCCCAGTTGCATGCAAGCAGTTTAGACATTTGTTAAATGTCAAAGTGAAGACAATGATGATGATATTGGTTTGGTTTGCTAAGACACTGAAAAAAGGAAATTTACCAAATAAAGAACTAAGTTTTGATAACTATGTTTTTTTTTTCCCCCAGCTTTTCTTTATTGATTATATTGTTACAATAGTTCCAATTTTCTCCCCTTTACTCCCCTCCACCTAGCATCTCCCTCCCCGAGCAATCCCACCCCCAAGTCCATACCCATGGTTTGTAAAAAATATCTATCCCTCCCTCTCAGATATTAAGACCCTTTGTAATCTTGTAAAGGACAATGGACGAAGGTCTCAAGATCCTCTAGCTGCTTCAAGCTGGACATGGTCGTCGTCCTACCTACCCTTGGGTCCAGAAATCCCTAATAAGAGTGGGGGTGTGGAGGGGAGGGTGGCCTTCCCATATGGGGAAGGATCGTGCAGACTCCAGGTCAGTTGGCTGTCTCCGGTCAACGGCGTGCTTGGTTTAACAGGCTGGCATCCTTGTTGTGTTCTGGGGGCAACAGATTTGGCGAAAAGGGTTAAAAGACATCATTCAATCCATAACTACTAGATGACAAAAGGCAGGGATTAATTTTTCAATGTTCCACATTAGGAAAAAAAAGGGCTTCTTTGGAGGAAGGTGTGCTAGGCACATCTCGCCTGTCCAAAACCCTTTTGCCCATTATATTTAGTTTGGGCTGAGGGAAATATTTTAGGTTTCCCCCCTCTCAGACCTCTGGGCCCTTTCTGTCCAAGCCATTAGGATAGAAAAGAGAAATCAGTTTTAAAGTGAAGCCCACAGACCACCCCATTCTTCACCAACCCAGCCATTTAGTTCAGCCGATAACTATGTTTTAAGGATGATTTCTAAAAGTAAGTACGTTTAATTTTTAAAAGAAATGAATAGTATAATCAAAGTACTTTGCTGGGTTCAAGGAATACTAACATGAATAAGTCAAGAGATAAAAGTCATAACAGAGCCCTTTCTAGGGGGTTGAAGGAGTTTTCATGAGGAAAATAACATATAAACTAGCCTTGAAGGATGATGAGGATTTCAACAAAAGTAAGATGGTCATTAAAGACAATAGTCAGAGCAAAGACAAGCAACTTGAATAGAGTATGATGAGAGAAATGGTGCCTCAGCTTTGGTGCCCAGGTACCTGGGGGAAATGACTGTGGGTCAGAAGGAAAAGGTGCTGAATGGCATGGGAAGGGTATGCACTTTATATTCTGAGGATACAGCAAAGCAGCAAAGACTTATAAATAGGAGATTACATAAGCCAATTAACGTTAAGACTCTAGCGACAATCTGAAAAATACACAGGAGAAACAGGCATGGGAAGCAACGAGATCATTTAAGAAGCTATTATTACATGAAAGACAAAAAGTCCTGAAATGAAATAGAAAAGACAAATCTGAGCTATTTCAGATGATGACTCTAAAGGAGCAGAGTTTTAAATGACCAATTCCTAGTCCCTTACACTAGCCCTAAAATTTCTGCTTAGTCATGACACTGTGAGGCAAAAAAAAAAAAAAGGGGGGGGTTAATAAAGTAAAACAATTATTCTATCATAATAATTCCATAATAATAATTCATTTTTAATGATAAAATTAAAACAGAGGCAGGTAAGTTGAATTGGATTTGGTTGTGTAAATGTTGAAGCATTGATAGACCATCCAGGTTAGATGTCTGCACAAGTTGGAAATTAAGATTTGGGCTTTGTAGACTTTGCCTGTGTGGCTCAGTGGGTTGGTCAGCATCCCGCAAACTGAAAGGTCGCTGGTTCAATTCCCGTTCAGGGCACATGCCTTGTAAGTGGGAGGCACCAATCGATGTTTCTCTCTCACATAGATGTTTCTTTCCCTCTCCTTCGCCCTCCCCTCCCCCTCCCTAAAAGCAATGAAGAAATGTCCCCAGGTGAGGATTTAAAAAAAAAAAAAAAAAGAGAAGACCAGGGTTTGGTAGATGCAGTGCTGTGATATAAGAAATATATATTTCTGGTTCCTGGCACAGACTGAGCCCATAACCTGTGGAGTGTATGCCTACTCTGGGTAGTTAATGTCAGAATTGAATCAAATTGTAGGACACCCTGTTGGTGTATACAGAGAACTAGAGAAGTGCTTGCTGGGGAAAACTCACATATTTGATGTCAAAAGTGTTATGAGTGGAGAAATAATTGTTTCTCTAGTAGGCAAGTCAGGTGTGGAAATATGAATTTGGGCATCATTTACATATGAGTAGCAGAGTGAAATCATGCCCTGAGAGAAGACATATATATAAAGAAAAAAGTGTTAAAGATGAGCTCAGCAAATGCCTGTGTAAGGAAGTAGGAAGATGAGCTAGCTGGGCAAAGTGTAAAGGTAGTGGTAGAGAAAAAATAGTGCCCTAGAAACTAAATTTTTTAAAAATGTATTGGCTGTCAGTGGTGACAAATGCTAGAGTTCACAAAAGATAAGGATTGAGAAGAGGCCATTGGATTTGGCAACAAGATCACTATCTTCAAAGGTTCATCTTCAGTGGAATGGTAAGAAGCAACTAGATTGCATCAGTCTGAATAATAAGCAGTGACTGTGTATCCTTATCTCCATGCTTCAATAATTTCCAAAAATTGTAATTCAGTGTAAAAATAAATCATAGTACCCTGGCCAGTGCTTAGTTGGTTAGAATGTCATCCTGTTACAGTCAAATGAGTACCAGAGGGAAAACAAAAGCAGGGCCCTCACCACTGCAATATAACAAAGAACTTAATACAGGCGGTTAAAAGCAAAGGGAGACATGTCTCACCCGCTGACCCAGTAGTCCTAAGCCTGGTCCAATACGGCTGCCAGGCATTCTGAGCAACACAAGTAAACTATGACAGTGCAGGAACAGAGGAGCCTTGGAAGTCTGTGTGTGTCATCTCCACTAGCTGGGAACAGGAAAGCCTTGAGACTGTGTATTCATCCCAAGGCCTGGAAGGGAAGGGCATTACAGTGCCAAAGGAAAGCCCCTAAAACAACTTCGGTTAACTGCCTGCCTCCCCTCATGTATGCAAAATGAACAAACAGTCTAGAGCAAGATAGGGATTCGGGCTAACAGACCCCCCACACTATACTTACATTTGGGTAGTCACGCCTCCCTGGGAAAGCTGGTACCATCTTTACCCATCAATCTATATGTAACTCCCTCACCCCCATCCCACCAACTACATAAGTCCTCAGAACAAAGGGCTTACTCTCTTCCCTCTTGGCCCTTTTGTCACACTGGGGGCCTCTGGCCTCCCAGCATCTGGCCACTCTCTCTTCTCTGGCCACCTGGGCTTTGACTACATGGGTGCTGGTCACCTGGCCTTTGGCCACCCTTGTTCTGGCCTCCCTTGCTTTTGCTCTCCCATTCACTAATAAACTCTGCATGCATGCCAATAGGCTCACTGTTTCTTTACTGTTTTGGCGAGAAGAACTATAGGCTAAGGGAGTAAACCCCGACAGAAAATCCGGAGCCGGAGTCCCTAAGGCGGTTTGACGTTGTAGTCAACACCGGCAACTCCTGCGGCGCACCTGAAGCCAAGCTGTATTGACTCCGTCTTTCCCTTGGACCCTTCAGCTGCGAAGAGAGGGGGGGTCTGCTGCACGGGCAACAGCAGACCCTCCATATCACCCTGCCCAGGCTCTGTAGCTTCAGCTTCACTGGAGAGGACACTCCAGCGTCATCACAAGATGTCGATTCAACACGGGAGAAGACAGATACTGTGTCACTCCCGAGTTGGACTGCACAGCCATTCTCGGCGGTGCAGATAGACTCTTAAGAAGCTACACCATCGTCTCTCGAGACGGACGGCTGCCGACGACGACGACGACGAATCCTGATATACCAAGGTTGTGAGTTCGATCCTTGGTCAGGGTACATACAAGCAATCAATGAATGCATAAATGGGTGGAACAAAGAAATAGATGTCTGTCTCTCTCTCCCTGTCTCTCTCTCTCTCTCCCTTCCTCTCTTTAAAAATCAATTTAAAGAAAAAAGAAGTACATTATAGCTTAAATTTTTTTCAATACACTCTCATCAGGGATGGTAATGTGCAGCACATTTGAAATGTGCAAAAAATGTGGAAACTTTGGCTCTTAAAGAGGCAAGCATCAGCTGTCTAAAATGTCACTATAAAGAACACCTCATTTCCCCAACAACATTGTCAAAAATATAGTTTTGTTTTCAATGTTTGTTTATATTGTACTTAAACCATAACCACAAAAAGTAGGGAGGATAGTAAACCACTACAGTCAGTGTGAAATAAATCCAGAATCTATCCATCAAAGGATAAAAACTGAACACTCAAGAGACACAAGAAAGCAGTATTTTATGTTTAATATATATTTTCTCAAAATTAAATTAAATGTTATTCCTACATTACTCTTAAACCTAGTGCTCTTTAATTCATTTACTAAACACAACACAAAATAAACAGAGTTGCCTAGAAGTAGATAGGACACCAGTTATGTTAAACTGAACTCGAATTCAAACCACTGTCAGCTACTGTTTGGTATCCCCTGACAAGAGACCAACAAAACCATCTCAAAGGTAATATTTCCTCTTCCATACCAACAAAGTGAAGCCATCAACAATGTGAAAATATTCCTGTGTTTGATCCTATCTACCCAGAGGAAGAGAAAACTAAAATTCAGTTGCCATCATTTCCCTTTCAAAGGGAAATTTTGATGAGATTTGTCAAAACAACCTATTAGGCTTGACACGAGCCAATCAGTCATAAATACAGAAAGCTAACACCCAGGGAAAGTCTGGTCCTATTTCCTTTCCTGTGGTCAAGTGGCTCAATTTCCCACTTACAGGTAACACACTTGGACACCACCACCGCCGCCACCAGACCACCAACCCCACCACTGTTTCCTCTATTCTAAATTACTTTATTTAATATCAACATCACACCTCTGGATAACTGAGAATTTTCCTCCTCAACATGAAAGCTATGACTTATGGTTTCTGATTTTTTAAATGAACTCCTAATGCTTTTATAACAGGAAAACAAGCATTTTTTGTTTTAACAGTTCATTCAGATCACTCAGGGAGGCCCCAGTTGGTGTCTTTGAGTAGGAATCCCAAGGTCTATATGCTCAAAAATGAGGTTTTTGTTGGTTTTGGACTCTGCTGGATGTCCAGCACTTGAAACTGTCCCTGGTACATGTGGACATCTAGACATAATTGTTTAAAGAATGAATCAGGCCCTGGCTGCTGTGGCTCAGTGGATTGAGCGTTGGCCTGCAAGCCAAGTGTCGCTGGTTCGATCCCCAGTCAGGGCACATGACTAGGTTGTACATCAGGTCCCCAGATGGGGGCACGAGTGAAAGGCAACCACACAGTGATGAAAAAAGAATGAATCAGAATACATATCTGTCAGACTCAGAAGTCCATATTCCATTTACCATATCCCAGTTTCCCTAACTAATTTGATAAGAATGATTTCAGGTATTTGTCAAAAATATAAATTTCTAGAATTCTTCTTAGGTGTTGTGATTGAAGACGTAGAAATGTGTTTTTAACAAAGAGCCTAAATAATTCTTACCATCAGGCAAATCCAGATCTCTGGGAATATTCTTTCTTCCAGCCTCCACACTCTCAACAACTCATCCCTTCCTCCCTAAGCACCAACAATACACATTCATTGAGCACTGTTCTGAATGGATTACTTCACTTGATGCTCAAAGCAACCTTATGAGGTAGGTACTACAACTATCCTCATTTTTTTCCAAAACAAGACCGAGGCATAGAAAATTTAAGAAATATGCACAAGGTTACAGAGCTAATAATTGAAAGGTCAGGGAAATGACCCAGTCTTGCTCCAGACCCTGAACTTATAATCAATATATTATTTTGCCCATACCCGCTTGTCCCATTTGTTCCCAAAGTGCTGGCCCCAAATGTTTCCTTTGGGTACTCATTTCCACTCTTGGTAATGAAATTCAACTTGCAGTCTCTGTATATATGATCACAAATTTCAAAGTGGTTGGTTATATAAATAAAGGAAGTTCCGCCCAAAGATATTCAACTGAATCTTTTCAATATAACCAAAAGAATTAGCCATTTATAAAGAATAATCCCAGTCATAAGAATGAAATATAAAATAAATTTTTAAAAGCAAGAAAAATCCAGAAAAAAATAAGCAAATTAAGTTGTACCTCCCGAAAAATATTTAAAATAAAAGTATATAGTATTTGACATTCAAGAGGACTGAAGATTACATTGGGTAGTATATAAATTAGTCATTTACCACCATGCTGCCTAACAAGCTTAGAGAAATTATTTTCTTATTAGACCATTGAACAGAATGAGTTTTCAATAAATTAACTTTTGTGTAAAAGAAAATTCAATTGAAACCTAATTGAAATCTTCTAGATTGCTACAGCAAAAGAATGTAAGCAAATAATAACAGCTCAAGACAACCAAATTAGATTTTTAAACATATCCAGTTTACCACAAATAATAGGTATAATGAAACGAGTTAAGTATCTTTTAACACTCAAGTCCTACAGCTCTTTTTAAAAAGCTTTCTTTCTCTCTAGGCTCTCAAGTTTCCTACCCACAAAACCATTAGAAAACATTTCACTTCATTTCTTTAGCCGAGTTGTTCTTTTCATTACTTTCCCTAGTTTTAGAACAAATCTTTGTTGAATCACCCATCTAACAGAATAGAGTCCTAATGGCATATCTTCCTGAAATGGCTGACAGGATTAAGACCTAGGATGGGATCTGTCATTGTGTTTAACCTGAAAAGAGAAGAAAAAGTGGAAGAAGAGTAAGAGCCTATCTGTAGTTTTAACTCTGTTCTAGGCCTGGTAAATGCAAAAGTGTACCTTCATGAGCAACCTCAGGGGCTTTGACACCAAAGCAAAGAGAAACAACTTCTTAGTAATAAGGCCTTTGCTTACTGTCTTGGATACTACAAATAGGCATTGTCTCATTCCCTTACCATATCTATTATCTGTCTCTAAAAAATACAAGGCTAAACTGGTGACAGCATGGTAATAGTAACGGAATATAATAGTGTAGTAACTGTTCTTGGTAATCTTTAATTGATGACTTGTATCTTGAAGTCACTGGGCCATGCTAACAGCCCAAGAGCTTTCTCTCTTTATTTTTATCTTTCTCTCCTTCTCTCCCTCTCTTTCTTTCTTTCTTTCTTTGTTTCACAAACACCTCCACCACTAGGCATTTGGAAATCTTATACACAAACCCTCCAACGACAAGCCTCAACTCTGTGTTTGCTTCCTGCTCAATAGGGGATGTCCTCACCTACCTACTTCTGAGCACTGTAATGATAAAGGTTTAGTCCCAGTTCATTCTCTCTCCCTCCTCCCCCCACTCCTCCACTTTTCCCTGAGTGAGCCCATGTGACCCTGTGTGGCATACAGTGCCTCCCACCCTCTGGGGAACTTCTTTCAAAGGCTGTTGTCTCTGTGCCTCTCATCTTACTATACCAATTAAAATAAACCCCAGGTTAAAACAAATACTCTCAGCATATTATTCAAAAATTTTATTGGGTTGGCCAAGAAGTCCATTATGTTTTTTCCATACAATGGCTCTAGTAGTGCTTAGTTGCCTTTAACTTCATTCAAAACAATTTTGTTAGATTGTATTGTAACAGCGGTCATATCAGCATTTATTTTTTTAAAGCTCATCAAAATTGGTGAATTTTTGTGCAGCCATTTTAATATTGAAGATGGAAGAAAATACGCAACATTTTCGGCATATTATGCTTTCGTCGGCAGCCGTCCGTCTCGAGAGACGATGGTGTAGCTTCCCAAGAGTCTATCTGCATCGCCGAGAATGGCTGTGCAGTCCGACTCGGGAGTGACACGGTATCTGTCCCCTCCCGTGTTGAATCGACATCTTGCGATGATGCTGGAGTGTCCTCTCCAGTGAAGCTGAAGCTACAGAGCCTGGGCAGGGTGATATTATGCTTTATATTTCAAAAAAGGTAAAAGCGCAACTGAAATGCAAAAAAAGATTTGCCTAGTGTATGGAGAAGATGTGTGACTGACCAAATGTGTCAAAAGTGGTTTGAGAAGTTTTGGTACTATTGACATTTTGACCAAATAATTCTTTGCTGTGTGGCTGTCTTTGCATTGTAAGATGTTTAGCTGCACACCTGGCCTCTACCCACTAGAAGCCAATAGCAGGAGATACTCAAAATATCCAAATCAATAAAGTTATTGGTGAAAATAAAAAATGTGTCTTTTATTTTACAGAAAAAAACTAAATGGACTTTTTGGCCAACCCAGTATTTTGCAATACTCTTCTTCTTTGAATCCTTCAAACACTTAAAATCACTAGTTTTAGCACTGCTAGAGATAAACTGGGGTACATTAAAATTTTGAAGTGTTTATTTGAGCAAACATCCATGGGAATCAGGCAGCACCAAACAGAAATTGACTACAGGCACTCCACCAGCAGAAGCTAAGGGTAAGAAAGGCTTTCTAGAGCAGAGCAAGGAAGATCTTTGCTTGGCTATAGCTTAAGTGGTTGCCTTATTAGAGAAAGCCTAGTTGGCAACTTGTGATAGTTATTCTTAAGTTCTGACTTCTTAACCTGAGGCATTTACTGCTATCATCTCTGGCTTAGGTTTGGCTTGTTTATGTAGGTTGCAAGGTATCAGAGCCACCTTTTTTAATTACTTTACCAGCACCAGTGCTCTCTTGTATGATACATACGTATGCTAGGCCATACCAGAGAGAGAACCGGAAGTTATAACTGGTGAGTAAAGTGAAGACGCTTATCTTTTATTCCATTTGAATCCCTCACTTTTCATACCAGTGTTTCACATATACTAATGTTCAATACTATTTGCTGAATGAGAGAATGACCCGTTTCCCTTAAGCATCAGAAGCCATTTTCTCTATCCTTTATTACTGAATAGTGGCTCACGGTTAAGAGACTGTTAGTAAGCTTATCTCACTTGTTGAAGACCATGAAGCAGAGCACCCTTGAACAAAACAGTAATTCAAGCCATTGAATTTGACTGAATGAATAGCTGTACTCACCAATCACCAGTTTATGAACCAGGAAGTGGGTCCTCACCAGATGCTGAATCTGTGGGTGCCTTAATCATGGACTTTGCAGCCTCCAGAACTGTGAGAAATAAATTTCCATTGTTTATAAGCCACTGAGTCTATGGTATTTTTGTTTTAGCAGCCCAAATGGACTAAAACATCACGTAAGTAGAAATTTTTGGTCCAGGCTCTTCAAAGGTAATCAGCTGCTATCCTGCTGGGAATTTAAACCAAGTCCTTGAAATTAGCTCTCAATCTTCAGACTCTTGCAACTAAACTGATTTATATTTTAAATATAGTATATGCCATCTTATAAGAAATGATAGGAATTTGAACTTTTCCCGGTGCATCACTTTCTTACCTATATAAGTAAGAAATGAGATTATCTATTGAGGTAAATGCTACCATTACACAGACAACATTCATCCATCTATTCTCTTTTCCTGTCTAACATTTCTTCCTTCTTAACATAACCCTATGCTAGGAAAACTTTCTAAGGTGTACTAAAACCAACCTCTATAAGGCCAACAGATTGAAGGAAGAGGCTGATGGCTCAAGAATTAAAGTTTATTAGGAGAACTTAAGACAGAAGCGGAGATCCGCACAGCAGCGAGATAGTGAATTTTCATACCCAAGAGGACGTAGCTTTATCATAGCCTCCAAGAACACAGGTGACCTGTAGCCAAGTGTCACGTGCACATTAAGTAGGTGGTTTGTAGCCACGTAACACATGTTTGTTAAGCAGGTGGCTGTAGTCCAAATGGCACATGCTTGTTAAGCACTGTGTATTCAAAGCAATAAACATTAATGGGCCTACTTTTCTATATAAAACATTCTTTTCAGGTAATATGGCCCACTCCTCTCAGGGTGAACTGGTAATCACTGAGAGCAACTTGCTTTTTAAGATGGCTTCAGTCAGGTCAAGCACTAGAAACCAATTTTCCTAACATCCTTATTTGGTTCACCTTCCCCAGATTGTCAGTGTCCTTCAAGAGAGGCTGGCCTCTCGTGTGCTCTGGGATATGATTCTCAATTGGCATACGTCCATTATGGAGACTTCACCCCCCAGCCCCACTTCACACCCCTTGTTGGTGATAGGCCTAGACAGCTGAAGCAGTTTAACCTCATAAGATATGAAGGAAAATCTGCTGGGCTAAAAGGTTTTCCTTAGTTTCAAAAAGTGGCAGAAGATAAGGGTGCTCCCTTTTTCTGCTTCTGGGAATCACCTATAATCTGAACTGAGAGAGCTGTTTTGAGACCATAAGGGAAGCAAAAAAAGGGAAGGATCTGGTTCCTAGACAATATCACCAAGCCATGGTAATTAACCAACCCTCGGAATGGCCTTACCTTCATGCATCTATCTATGTGGGGTAATAAAAATAAACCTCAAGCAATAAGAACATTTGGTAAAGTTTTCTACTCCTGTAGTTGAAAGTGTTTCTTCTCTCTTTCAACAGTTCCACTCCTAAGTAGGCTTCTCAACATAACAAAAAGTACAGTAGATTGGAGGTCAAGGCAACTGCTAATTTTTTTTCCAATGCTCAAGTTGCTCTTCCTATTAAAAAGCAGTCTGTTTCCCTTTCCTGTGAATCTACTTCTTCTGCCAATAGAATTCAGAAAAGTAATACAATGCCAGTTCCAGACCTAGACCTTAAGAAAACTAGTATCTTCCTTCCCTTCCTCCTTCACTCTCTTGAGAACCAACTGCCATGTAAGAAAACTTAGGCTAAATTCCTGAATGATGAGAGAGACTTCCAGAGAAGAATCAAATAACTGCAGACACAAGGCAGCCCCAAGAGCACAGCAATGGGAGTGAAGCCACACTAGCTGACATCTGATAAGGTGGCCACTAGTCATCTCTACTAAGCCCTGCCTGAGTGCCTGCCATGGAATCGGGTGCAGTAAGAACACCTGCTAGTGTTAGTTTCTAAGTCCAATGGGGTCACTTTGCAGCAATGGATAACTGAAACACAAGGTGATATTATTTCTTCTCTTGCTTTGTAAAATTGTCATAGTCATTGCGCAATGATTAAGAATGATTTAGTAAATCACAAGTAGCTCTGCATGCTAATGATTTTTCCCCAAATGGGTGTGTTTTAATTGTCTTCACAAAGGAGAATTTGTTTTCATTTGTTACCTTATACTAACATTTAAAAAAATAATTAAACAGAAATAAAAAGGGAAATGTTTGCAACAAATGAATTGATATCCTTAGCAAGTAAAAATCTCTGGCAAATATGAAAGAAAAAGTGACACCTCCATTTTAAAATTGGGAAGAACCATTTCTTTGAAGAAACATAAATGGTCCATAAACGTGAGAGGGAAATACCCCATCCACAACCTAACTAGTTTAAAATAATGTGACATCATTTTTCATCTACCAAATGGCCAAAGGAAAATTTAAATACTAAGACTTCATGTCAGCTAGGATCCATTGAAAAATGGGAAAATCCCACCTTAAAGGGGCAGAGTCTGGGAAAACACAGCGACTGTGAGCTGCAGGGTCTTCAGTGTCTCTGATCGCAAGCTGCTTGACTTTGGACAGTGTCTATGGCTGTGACATGGGGATAACATAGCTACAGCACAGAGTTGTTGAACAGAAGGGCAACAAACATGGTTGTTAGTTTTTGTTCGACCTGTTTATCCACGTGTTTACTCTTGTCAGTTACTGGAAAAGCATTAGAAATACAGGAAAATAGGAACATTTTTCTAAAACATTGGCGGTAGAATGAATCGGGAGTGATGTCACACCAAGCATGGCGAGTCATCGCGCATGGAGATGGGTAGGAGGCAGCCAAGGTGAGGGGGAGCTCCCTCTCACAACGACCCTCGCCTCACTGCGCCACTACGCCAGGGCTTCGACGGTCCGCGGGGCCCGCGGCTAGAGGGAAGGCGATGGGAAAAGTAGGATCCACAGCGCTGATTGGCTGCCTGTGAGCACGGGGCGGGGCGAACGGAGGCTGGAGGAATAGCGAGCGGAAAGCCGCGGGAGGGCACTTCCGGTCTTTGTGGCTAGTCGCTCTGGGTCGGCGGCTTGGTCCCTGGCCGCTCTTGGGCTTTGCGGTGAGGGATGCGGGCCCCGAGGCGAAGGGAGGGTTGGGAGGGCTTGCGGCCCGGACGGCGGGCGCGGGATGGAAGAGCCCCTCTGCTCGGCCTGGCCCATTCCCGGGTCGCGGCGCCTTGTCTGGGCGGCGTTTGCTCGGGTCTTGGGGACGCAGATGAGGCCAGGTCTCAAGACCCTGCTTTCCAGGGGAAAGGGCACTTACTCCCCCACCGCCCTGATTTTGCAAATTCTGTGATTTAATCTGGATATAAAAAGAGAAAGGCTAGTACGGCCACGCTGGTTAGTAAACCATAGATTTGTAGCGTCAATATTTTAATCTCAATGTTAGTGTTAGGGTTAAATTTTACTGTCCTACTGATTCAAGGGCACACCCTCATCAGTATTCCCCGATCCTAAAATCAGATCGTGTTCAATTTGTATAAGAAAATTTAATACATACTTGTTGCCATTTTCACTTGTGAAACATGTTTACTCCAGTATATTCGAAGCTTTTTGAGAGCTGAGATTGACCTTTTCACTTCTGTGTCTCTATAGCTGACATCGTTTTGAACACATGATAAGCATTTAACAAATACTTGATTATTCCTGGGTAGACTCATTTATCCATGAGCTAAAACCTTTGTATCCTAATACTCAGCTCACGACAGAGCCCATAGTAAGCTTCTCAGTGTTCATTGAAGAAATTCCATGAATGTCATAGTTGATCAAATGGCAACTATTGAACAATATTTTCATTTAAATCAACTAATGTTTAATGTGCATTTTTAAAAAGTTTTATTACTACCTTAAATGAATCAACATTATTTGCCATAGATAGGTCACTAACAATAAATTTTTTTAAATCAGCATTAAGTCCTAGCTAGATACTGTTACCCTTGGAAGTCTGAGACTTTATTAAAGAGGGAGTTTTGCAAGTTTTACATACATGTTTAAGGCAGATTTTTCTCCTCAATGAGAACTGAAAGAGAATCAAAAAGGAAATTTCTCAGTATGTGACTCGTGTTAATATTGCATTCCTTTGTTTCTAAAATAATTTCTTATAGAATTAGTGGTAGAAATTCTACAAAATAGGAGACAGTGAATAATGAGTGATGTTTAGTTTGCCACTTGATTACTTATTTACGATCTCAAATCTGCTCCCTTTTAGTATGCTACTGGGATGACTAATGTTTATTGTTATAAGTTCTTACAGATTATTTTTCACTGCTATAAGATAACAATGCTTTTATATCCTTCAGGAAAGAAGAGATTACTCAAAGAATTTCTGAAGTAGACAACCCAGTTGTAGTGTGCTTTTTGAACCACTGTTTCAGGCCGAAATGGCTGTGGAATCCAGAGCAGTTTCAACTCTGGTACCTCAGAATCCTCAGGAACGAGAACTGATACTAGTGAAAGTAGAAGAAAGCCTTTCCTGGGGTCAGAAATTAAAGCAGAATGGGAGTACCCGATCCTGCCAAGAATTGTTTCGCCAGCAATTCAGAAAGTTTTGCTACCAGGAGACACCTGGGCCCCGGGAGGCACTGGGCCGACTCCAGGAGCTTTGCTATCAGTGGCTCATGCCAGAGTTGCACACGAAGGAGCAGATCCTAGAACTGCTGGTGCTGGAGCAGTTCCTGAGCATCTTGCCTGAGGAGCTGCAGGTCTGGGTTCAGCAACATAGTCCAAAAAGTGGCGAAGAAGCTGTGACTCTGTTGGAGGATCTGGAGAGGGAATTTGATGATCCAGGGCAGCAGGTGGGAACAGGGAGATGCACTATGTTGTGGGAAAAGGAATTTATAAACTGGAGCATGTGGTATCCTCATAACAGAATGAAAATTTGTTTCTACTGAACCATAACTCTGAGGTGACTACAGGTGACTACTAAGGCCATGCCCCTCTCTATCCTTAAGTTGTTCTTTTTTCCCTATCCCTCACCTCTGGAGATGTCTTTCTTGACCTCTGAGATTTTTTAACTAAGCATTCCCCTAGGGATTTTCTCGAAATGCTAACCATATTTTACTGATTTCAGGTCCCAGCTAGCCCACGAGCACCAGCAGTACCATGGAAGGATTTGACAAGTCTTGGAGCGGCCCAAGAACTAAACATACAACTCCAGTCATTAAAGACACAGCTGAAACCTTCAGAACCTTGCATTTCCCCCCAAAGTGGTAAGAAATAGAAAATCACCTGGGAACTGTCATCAGTTATGCCTCTGGCTTTGATGATGCAGAATTAGTTGTTTTTATACACATGCCACACATAAACCTCACTATTACTATTCTAGGCCAGAGGGGCTCATTTTAGCAGCTTTGTATTGGGCAACCCTCACAAATTGCAGTCAGGCTCCTTGTGTCAGTCTCCCTGTCATTTATTTACTTATTCCTTCATTATATATCTTAATTGAGTACTAATACATGTCTGGTATGATGACAGGCATTGGGTCTCTGTCTTCAAGGAACTTCCAGGCTAGATGGGGTGGTAGACAAGCAAAAAGGCAATTGCAGTATAGTGTAGTAAATTATAGACAGACAGTAGGCATGGGGTACTATGGGGGCACATGTAAAGGCACCCAACCCTTAGAGGTTCAAGGAATACATCTTGAAGGAAAAGACATCTAAGCTAAGACTTGGACTATAATTAGGAAAAAGCCAGGTAAATAGGTGGGAAGAAGAGTATCCTAAGCTAAAGAGAACAACTATTTCTCAACTCTTCTGACACCAGATACATGGCTTTCCTCTCATATTAAGTACTTCTGACACTTAACTTCCCAGAATCAGTGCAGACCTGCAGGTTAAGATTTTAATACCAGAAGACGCCCCCCCACTTCAGATGCCAGTTGCATGTAGTGGTCCCAGACTACCCACAGTTCTGATTTGCTGTAAATTAGTGGTTCCACAACCCCCTCTTCACGTTTCATAATTTGCTATAATGGCTCACAGAACTCAGGGAAACACCTTACTTACTATTTCTGCTTTATTGTAAAGAATACAAATGAATCAGCAGTACTCAGGGTGAAGTCCAAAAGGGTCCTGAGTGCAGGAGCTTCGGTAGCTGTCAAGGTTGGGGTGCCATTCTCTGAGCACTTGGATGCATTCATCATCCCGGAAGCTCTCTGAACCCCTTTGTTTAAGGTATTTATGGAGATTTCATTACATGGGCATAGTTGATTAAATCGTTGGCCACTGGTGATTAGCTAACTCAGTCTCCAGCCCTTCTCCCTGAAGGTCAGGAAATGGGGCTGAAAGTTCCAACTCTCTAATCACTTGGTTGGTTCCTATAGTGTAAGCCAAGTATGGCTGGTAGGTGCATATTATAAATGACAAGACACTCCTCTCACCTCGACCACTTAGGAAATTTAAAGGGTTCTAAAAACTGTTTCAGGAACTGGGAATAAAGAACAAATATATATTTCCTATACTACAATATCACATAAGCAGAGGCCACAGATTCCTGAAGGTGAGAGAATATAGTCCATTCTGGGAGTTGCAGATAATTCAATTTAACTTGAATAGAGAAGTCAAAGGGAGAGGTGGTAAGAGAAACTATAGAGAAAAATGGCACCCAGATTGTGTGTCATTCTAATTAGTTTGTGCAGTGCAGTGGGGTACAGTTGAAGGGTTTTGGACAAGAGAATGACATGATTGGATATGTATTTAAAATTTTAGTTGCAGGTTGGAGAACGCATTTGAAGGCAAGAGTAGAGCCCTGTTAAGGACTTGTAATCCACGTGGCCACAATGAGTAATTTACAATGTATTCCGGTGAGAGGTGGGGAAGATCAAAGCTGACTTCTTATCAGTATCTAAATTGCATGTGGAGAGGAGGTGACAATGATACTCAGGTTTCAATCTTAAACAGCTTGGTGAATAGTGGTGCAATTCATATAAATGGAAAACATAAGGGAAAAAACACATTGATGATGTATTTAGTTTGGGACATTTTGGTGTTTGTGAAATATTCACAAGTAATATGCCCAGTTAGCATTGGATATGAGAGTCTAGGGCTTAACAGAAAAAACTGGGATAGAATTGGGGATCTGATTAGCTTATAACATCAGTACATTAGTAATTGAAGTCTAGGAGGTAGACAATTTGTAGAGTGTGGATACATGAGAGCCCAGAACAAAATTTGAAAGAACTCGTGTTTGAGTGACTGGCCTTAAATCTAAGAAGGAACAGCTGTAGAAATTAGGCTAACATAGCTGTTTCTAGAAGGAAGGTGTTGTCTACAGCATCAGTGTTACAGAGAGACCAACTAAGACCCATAGAGTATCCATTAGGTTAAGCAGCCATGAAGCTGGTGACCTTGGTGAGAGTGTATGAATATGGGTAAGGAAGAAACCAGATTATAGTACAGACAACCCTTTTAAGGAGCTTTACTCTGAATGGGAATGAGGTTTCATGAGGGAGTTATGTAGGCAATGAACTTGATTTTAAAAGATGAGTGAGACTTGAGCATACTTAAATGCTCATAACAGGAAGGAGACAGTAGAGAAAGAGACTGAAAATACTGGGAAAGAAATAGGTGGTAACTGATCCTTTGAAATCTCAGGCATGAGAGAATAAACTGCAAAGTGAAGATGTAGGCCCTGGTATTAGAAAGGAGGAAGGACCCTGTTATGAACAGTTAAAGAAAAGCTATATGTGGACTGTGACATCTTTTATAGGTAGAAGCATCTGTTTTCTCTCACAGAAAGTATTGAGAGTGGGGAAATTAAAAATCTGTTTTTTGCTATTATCATTTCAGATTGTGAAAACAATGAATCAACGACAAAGAAGGACATTTCAGGCGAAAAAGCAGGACTTCCCCAGGAACTTGTATTCGGAGGATTTAGTGATCATGAAAGCAGTTTAGAGTGGCAGCAAGGAAGTGCTTCAGGGGAGAAACTAGGAAGATCCCCTATCCAAGGAGGCAGTTTTAGTCAAGTAATCTTCACTCACAAATCTCTAGGAAAGATAGACCATCTTGAGCCTCAAAGAAGCTTGATTCTAAGTACAAACTCGGTAACATATCAGAAAGTTCCTACAGAAGAGAGACCTTATAGATGTGATGTATGTGGGCACAGCTTTAAACAGCATTCCTCTCTAACACAACATCAGAGAATCCATACCGGAGAAAAGCCCTATAAATGTAATCAGTGTGGGAAGGCCTTTAGTTTGAGGTCATATCTGATCATTCATCAGAGAATACATAGTGGTGAGAAAGCATATGAATGTAGTGAATGTGGGAAAGCCTTCAATCAGAGCTCAGCCCTCATTAGACATCGGAAAATTCACACTGGTGAGAAAGCTTGTAAATGTAATGAATGTGGCAAAGCATTCAGTCAAAGTTCATATCTCATTATCCATCAAAGAATTCATACTGGTGAGAAACCCTATGAGTGTAATGAGTGTGGGAAAACCTTTAGCCAAAGCTCAAAGCTTATTAGACACCAGCGAATTCATACAGGAGAGAGACCTTATGAATGTAACGAATGTGGAAAAGCTTTCAGGCAGAGCTCAGAGCTGATAACCCATCAGAGAATACATAGTGGAGAGAAGCCCTATGAATGTAATGAGTGTGGAAAAGCGTTCAGTTTGAGCTCAAACCTCATCAGACATCAGAGAATTCATAGTGGAGAGGAACCTTATCAGTGTAGTGAATGTGGCAAAACGTTCAAAAGGAGCTCAGCCCTTGTTCAGCATCAGAGAATCCACTCTGGGGATGAAGCTTATATATGTAATGAATGCGGGAAGGTTTTCAGGCACAGATCAGTCCTTATGCGCCATCAAAGAGTCCATACTATAAAGTAACTTTTGAATACAATGACTATTGTAAATAGTTCAATCACATTTCTGTCTTTGTTAGTCAGAAGGGTTTACTTTGAGCAAGACTCCAGGAAGGTGTCAGTGACTAGGTCTCAAGCCATTCTAACTTCATGCAGCATTTCCAGTGCACATGTATACTGTCCTTTGAAAGCTTTTCCTATGACTCGTCAGAACAGCAGATGGAAGAATCGTTGCTTCTAGCGTTTCTCTTACCATTAGGAATACTCAGGAAATAGGAAAAATGGGACTATTACATTGAAACCTCATTTTCCATGAGAATGTCATGAAGAGGGTAGAGCCACCTAGGCTCTGTCACTGCATCTGATTGCTGGTATGCCAGATTTGGGGGATCACTAATCAGTTAAGAACAGTGACATAACAGCAAGACAGATGGCAAAATGGTTTCATCAATGACTTACGGAGCCCAGGGCAGACTGGAAATGAGATAAAAGAATACAAGTTAATTTATGCAGCAGTTATTTTTTGAGTGCCTGTTTTGTGCCAGAAACTAGGTATAATGGAAAATAAAGACCATCTCTTCAGTTTTATGGACAGGCAATCACACTGGTTTAATCAGTGCTATATGACATTAAGGAGTACCTGACCCAACCTTGGGTCGAGGAAGGCTTCTGAAGGAGGTAGGCAGGCCAGGGAACAATAGACAAAGGTCAGAAAGAAAGTGGCACATCTGAGAAATTAAAAGGCCACTTTGTGTGGAGCATTCCTGCGGACATCCTTTTGAAGTGGAGTCCAGTCTGTAAGAGAAGGATGGCTATAGCCAGGATCACTTAAGCAGTGGAGAAGTCTCTGCTAGTAGACAAAACCTGGAGTCCTCCCACCACAGGGCAGTGAGAAGTTCTGTCCTCATCTAGGACGACCCAGAAAAAGGGTTGATGTGGTTTCCTCGCCTCCCTGTAGGCAGGGTAGACCTTTCAGGCAGGTGGGGGTGGGGGTCAGGAAGAGCCCAGCCTAGAGGTTTAAGAGTTCTAAATGTCCCTCTCCCAGACATAAGGACATCTTTGGTTCTTAAGACTAACAGAGCTACTGTCAGCTTCCTCCCAAATTCCAAGGTTCTGGTCAAAGCTGCTATGGACAAGGGTACCATAGCATTTGTTTCCGGGACTGTACCCTCATAGTTCCTAGTGCACTCCCTGGGGCTCAGGTGCTAAAAAAATACTTTGTCAATTGCTGGGTCTGTGACTTATTCTCCAAGAACCTCACACATGTTCAGTTTTGTCTTATATTTGCAGTATTCACAGTCTTTCGTGTGTTTTTGTTAAAGACAATGCTAAAGGGAAGTGACAACAGAAAGTAACAGTCATGGTCCATCCAGAGACTACCATCTTCTCAGGGACCAGCAGGAAAAGCATCCCTAGACTGGTACTTCTTAAGTGCAATGTGGAAAGGTGGACAGGCTAGTTAGTCAGCAACAGAAAAATAGGTTATTCAAAATACCTAATAGATTGGAGTTAAAACACCTTACCAAAAATAGAAATCTATGGGAATCAGAATCTTGTGCATAGGAAAAGTGTTCATGAGGGTAGATAAGAGGAGTGCTCCAGTTGGGACACACACAGATGAGCATGCCCTAACCAGTAGGAACGGCACGAGGGCTAAGTGCCTGTGCTTGAAGAGAAGGTGAAAAAAAAGAAGGGATAGCATCATATTTGGACAAGGTGGTAAAAATGTAAAAATAGTAAGAGCTATTCAGCTCTTGTTTTCCGCAGAGAAAGACCCAAGTTGAAAAAAGTAGGACAAACTAAGTAGGAATGATACAACGTATATTACAAAATGGAGATAGTCTTTATATAGGTGGTTCTTATACATATCAATAGGAAATATGATAGGTACTTATCAGGGCTTTGTTTATACTTGTTATTTCTCAGCCCATATTTCACAGAGAAGGAAATGAAGGTGTAGGATTATGGCTTACTCAATATCATAGCTAAAAAGTGGTGACATTAAACTTTAAACCCAAGCAGGAATCCAGAAACCTTCCATGGAGCCATTTCTCTATTCCGCCTCCCACGAAAAAGTCACAGTAGAAAAAAATGTTTCTTAAATAGGCAAATCACAAAAGAATAAATGCCGATGGGCACCAAGTGTTCAGCCTTGCTAGAATTAACAATGTACTATATTAAAGCAAGAGTTGAGATGGCAATATTTTGTCCCTAATAAAACTAATAAAAATTCAGGGAAATGGGGACTGAACTGTTGCTAGCAGGATATGAGTAGATGCTATCTTAGGCAATCAATACCAGAAGCCTTAAGCATTGCCTTTTGACTTTCAAGTTCTACCTGATAATTTATGCCTCAGAAACCATCATGAATGTATACAAAGTCTTAAAAGTTGTTAAAAGTAATGTTGATTAATATTAAATGACAAAGCATTCATAACAAGTGAAAATAAGAATTATGTACATTATGATTCCATGTAAAAATATATTTATGCATTAAAAATACTGGAAATATATCAACTTAAAGAGCTGTACTGATGATCTTTGGGTAATAAGATTATAAGGGAATTAATTTTTTTAATGCTTTTCTGTGTCTTCCAAATTTTTTCAATAAATATCTAAAACTTCTAAAATTAGAGAAAAAAGGTATAAAATGGAGTGGAAGCCCAGGAGTTGAGAGATGTTATAAAAAGCACATGATTTCCATAGCATCTCTGTCCCTTCCAAGTCATAGGAAATGAGCTTCCCTGTTAACTGATCTGTGACTTCCTCAATGGTACAGGACAATGGCAGACATACCCATCTCACACTAATGCACAATAAATGTCTTCTGCAAATTATAAACCTCTGCAAATAGGAGCTACTTGCCTGCAGGAGATTTATAGTTGAGAAAAGGAATAGCCTTGAAGTGGAGACCTTTGTTCTTGCTAGTTCTTTAGCATTAATTCTGCAGCTATAAACAAGTCACCTCACAAATCTGAACCCTCAGTTTAAAGGAGCTGAAGTAGCCCTGGCTGATGTCGCTCAGTGGATTGAGTGCCGGCCTGCAAACGGAAAGGTTGCCAGTTTGATTCCCAGTCAGGGCATATGCCTGGGTTGTGGGCCACATACCCTGTTGGGGGTATGCCAGAGGCAACTAATCTATGTATTTCTCTCACATTGATGTTTCTCTCACTCTCTTCCTCCCTCCCTTCCCCTCTCTGTAAAAAAATAAATAAAATATTTTTTTTATATAAGTAAATAAAGGAACTGAAGTAAGTGATCTCTTACAGTAAAAGCTTCAGGATTCTACGTGTTTATGAAACAGAAGGGGCATCAATGTAAGGTAGATATCAAAGGAATTGTTTTTCCTTCACCAGCCTTGCTGAAAGAAAGATATCAATAATTCATGCCTTTTCCTTTTGCTCAGGACCTTGTTTTTCTTGGTATAGAGGCAGTCTGGGAAAGAGGCGAGGGGAACAATGTTTACTTTAAATGGATCTTGCACAACAGATTCACGGGTTTAAGAAGATAATGTGCAGTTTAGACAAGGAGCTTAATATCAGTTTCCTACCTCTTCCCTTCTCCCTCCTCATGTCCATAGGCTTCAGTTAACACTGTCCAACTGAGAGGATTGGAAATTTAAGCAAATCTGACCTTGGTCTCTCCAAGATGCCCTATGAATATCTTTGCTTCTCTTGCTCCATAAAGTGAACCCTCAGACAAAATGGCATTGTCAGGTAGAATAATCTCCCACACAAGAGGACTGGCCTAGAGAGCATTTTTGCAAAGTCAAGAAGAAAGGTGAGCCCCATGAGCAGACTCCTCTTATACATCCCTACCCCCTGCTTTTGATGGGCCTGACCCAAAACATTACTACTCAAACTTTGTCACTGGCAGCTGTATTATTGGCTGACACAATGATCACTCATCTAAAGGGTCATGGATCTTTTATTTTTCTGCACAAGTGTTTCCATTGCAGACCTGCTAAGAGAGGAGGAGAAAGTCTGTGCAAGAGGGGTGGGGGGGGTCAGGGCAGGGGAGACCAATGGGTGAATAAAAGGGACAACTGTAATAGAGCAACAATACAAAAAAATGAAAAGAAAAAAAAGAAGGGAAAGGCCATGGCAGTCACTCAGGCTCTTGCTCTCAAATGTGGAGAAGTGTCCTGATTCTGGTGGGTTCAGATGTGTGTGTGTATTTCACAAGGCTACTTGTGACTTCCTCTGGTGAACTGCTCTCCCAGGACTAGCTGTCAAGTTTCCAGACACTTTTTGGCCCAGGTGATAAAAGTTAAGAACACCAATTCCCTGACTTCTTCCCACAACTTCTTTCCCAATTCTTCCAGCACATCTCCCTACTGTGCTCCCTACTCCTGAATGATTTCAAAGCAAAACTTAAAATCCAAACTCTATTACAATAAACCTTGCATTACATTCTAATACTAAACAGTTGAACTATAAATGTTAATATTGATTTACCAAACAAGATTTTTACCAAAAAATATTAGGGTAGGGATAAAAAAAGACAAAAACTAATAGAACTCCAAAATCATAACCATGTTCCTACAGATACTAGGATTGTGGGTAATTTATACTTCCTCATTTTCTGTATTATCAACATTTACAATTAATTCACAATAAGGAAAAAAACTATAAAGTGATACTAAAAGCATGAAATCATATGATTATCATTTATAAGAAAAGGCAACTCTATCCATTTAAAGCCTTCAGACTTCTAATTGACCTCACTCAATAATAATCCTACAACCTTGGACACAAGTTTACCACTCCTCTTACCCACAACAGCTTTGATCATCACATCTTCAGAAGTGACAATATGTGGAAGGGAAATCAAGACATCTTAGAAGAGGAATCAAACTTTCTCTTGGGTATTAAATTGCACCCCCTTGCAGATTTGTTCTCTCCTTGGGTGATCTGCCTCAGCCCTAGAGACTCCTTATATGTGTTACTCCTGTATTCTCTTGAGTTTTTAATCCCTTATGATAGTTAATAATTCTTAATATCATACTTTGCCTATTCAAGATGTGGTTTCTGTTACTGGTACATTATTCATCTCCATGCCAGTGGGACCATAATAGTAAAAGAACAGAATATTGGTCTTTAAATATTATGGATATTACTAAAGAATTTTATTAGAGATCTTAATTCTTAACCCTAAGTTAGAAATTATATTGGAATTTCAGATTCTAGGCAGAGTCAATGGAAGAATATTTTTAGTCAAGGGGGCCTTTCCACAATACTTAATGATCATGATAGGTGACTGTCATTAAGAAAATGAACCATGTCACAGATGAGAGCCCTCACCTCCCTCCTCATCCTCAAATGGCCTATGGCTCCTCACCTCTCTCATGGAAAACCTGGGGCTCCTGAGTCTCACTCTTACACTGACATTGATTCTCCAAGGGCTGGAGCTGGATATGTAGAGACTTCAGTGCCCCATGAATGTCATTTCTTTATAGGTCATTCCTTGGCCATGAGCTGTGTCCTAGGAGTAATCAAGTACCAGGACTATGATTCAAAGGATATACAAGAGGAAAACCCCTAGAATAACAGAGCAGGGCAGCTGGAGTCAGAAACTCATTCAAATGATTAGACAGAAAACAATAGGACAGAAGGCCCTAGTGACTTGATCCCAGGGGACAAATAATAATCCAAAATACAAAAATTGTATAATTCTCGGATAACTAAGTCAAGGCCATTCACAATGCCTCCCCATTAACTTGCAACAGGCAAAAGAAGCAAACAAAAAACACCCACTTCTTACCCGTTGCCTTAGCCAGTCAAGCTTTCTCCAGCTCCTCCAGCAGAGTCACAGCTTCCTCTCCGTTCTCTGGTTGGTGCTCTTGCAGCCAGGCCTGCAGCTCCTCCGGCAGGATGGCCAGGAACTGCTCCAGCACCAGCAGCTCCAGGATCTGCTTCTTGGTGTACACCTCTGGCCTCAGCCACTGACAGCAAAGCCTGTTCAGAGCCTCCTGGGTCCCAGAGGAGTCAGAGTAATCAAACTGCCTGACTGCTGGTTACAGGTGTTTTCCTAAAGGCTAACATCCTGCCCCAAAACATAATTCTCTTCTTCAACCTTCACAATTATAAGTCCTTTTTGTTCTTTTGGAGCATGGTAGGCCAAAGCTGTGACGCACCCTGACATTCTGGGCAGAGACAGTCTGAAAAGGTTTCCCGGATGACGTAGGGAGGGTATAGAGATCTGTGTCTGAGAGATTCGCTCTAAATTCCAGTTCTTCAGGGAGCTCCTGAGGAGAACAGTGCTAATGTTACACAGGGGGAAAAACGTGCTTAGAATATAAATACAGGTTTTGAAGACTGGTTGCCAGGGAGTACAGCACTGTAAAGAAAACTGACTGAAAGGAAGCTTCTGTATAAATGATACACTTATAGATGATGCAGGATATTTTCAGGATAGAAAATCTAAGTATCACCAAAATCAATTCAATCTTTAGCAAATAATGTTAGGGACAACCATAAAGATAATAAATAGTGCTTATAAAGACTGAGTATATTATTACTTCTCAGAATAATTATCACCATTTTATGAGCACTTACTATAAGCCAAACACTAGCTGGAAACTTAACATAAATCTTATAAATTCCCTAACAATTCAATAAGGACAATTATAATTATGCCCATTTTCCAAATGAGGCTACTGAGAATCATAAGCTTACCAAAGTTACACAACCAATAAGCAGCAGAACTGGGCTCTGCAACCAGGATATTTGGCTCTTTCTGTCATACCATGGTGTCTCTCCAAAGAAGGGAATTTGCATTTAATAAACACCTACTATGTTCCAGGCGTTTTACAAATTCTATTTTATTGGGGCTAGACAATAATAGTATAAATACTATCATCTCCATTTTAAAGATGAGGAAACTGAGGTTTAGTAATTTGTTAAGTAATTTGCCGAAGGCCCCAAACTGGTAAATAGCAAAGACAAGCCATGGACCTGCGGTTGCCCAACTCTAAAGCACTTGCTTTTATTATTACAGAATTGGTTAATGGAGAATAGTGGGGCAGGTGCGGGGGAGGTTGGGTGTTCCAAGACAGCACAAAGAAAAAAGGAATGGATTCCTTCATCCATTATTTCAATAAACACTTGAGCTATGTGGTAGGCAATATACTGACAGGACTCACAGGATTAAAAGTCTGTCTTCACCCTGGCAGGATTGCTCAGTTGACTGGAACATCATCCCATGCATCTAAAGATTGCAGGTTTAATCCCCAGTCAGGGCACATACCTAGGTTTTGAGTTCAATCCTCAGTTGAGGCGTCTACGGGAGGCAACTGATCGATGTTTCTCTCTTACATTGTTGTCTGTCTATCTGTCTGTCTCTCCTATTGCTCTAAAATCAATAAACATATCCTTGGGTGAGGATGAATAAATAAATGATCTGTCCTCGAGGGCTCCTACTTTATTTATGATAGTATGGGAAAGCAACAGGTAGATGAATACAGTGATAAATCAAGGATAGAGGGATGCCAACAAGGTAGCACTGAGAAAGACAACTGACTGAGACCAGAGAGAGCTGGCTACCTGGGGAAGACACGTCAGCAGAGTCTGACATGAGTGAGGCAGGTGACGATGCAGGAGATCATTCAGGCAGAGAAGAGTGGGCATGAGAGGATGTGACCCACTGAGGAAACTGCAGATGATGTAGGGAGGCCAGATTAGTGGCTGTCACCCCTGGCTATGGCTCAGAATCAGGCACGGAGCATGAACCCCACAACAGATTTAGTGAGTCAGATTCTCCATGGGTGGGGCTTCAGTAAGTACAATAAATGCTTCTGTTCGAACAGCTAGGTTTAAAGAAAAAAACAAACAAAAACCCTGGGCCACAGCTGAGGACAGAGTTAAGGAATAGTGAGAGGACGAACCTACAGAGGAAGAGCCCGGCCACCAAGGGTCTGAGACATTGCAGTACAGTTTGCATTTGATCCCCAAGGCCACAGGATGGCTGGAGGGTCTGTCTGCCTACCCAGAGAGGGTGTGGAGTACAGGATGGGAAGGGTTGTATAGCAACCATTTGGGCAATGAGGGCCTGAGCTACGTGAGCCAAATTATATAAAGATGGGAGATTTGACAAGGCTTAAGAGACACACTGGATGAGGATTTGAAAGAGAGAGAAATCAAGGACTCAGGTTTCTGGCTGGCTCTGGTGGGTGAAAGACTGGTGGTATTTACTGAGCTAATGAAAAAAAAAGAGATACGAGATGCCTAATAAACAGCATTTCCTTAACTGTGCTTTGCCAGATTTAAGAGATGCTCCATACACACCTAAACATAGAGAAACTTGGGGCAATTTTTCTTCTTACAGTTTTTAGTATAAGAAAAATACTAAATAATTTCTTTAGTTATTATGTGACATCTGACATTTAAGAAATCCCATGACAAGACATCATCAGATCTGTGTACCTATGTGTATGTGCCATTTACCAAGGTTTGCATCACGTTGATGTGTATCTTTTACTTAGCAATTACTAGTCTATGTTGTGTATCTTGCCTTTTAATTTCAATAGGTTTGTGATACTATTCAATTTTTATTATAAATATGATGCCTCATCAACTTGTCCTCCATGGTGTGTGTGGCTGAAGGGAAGTTTTTCATTATAAACCATTGTCTGTTCCTTCTCCTTCACTGGTCCACCCTCCTCTACATCAGAGTTCCATAGGTTAGTCCTAAATCTGCCAGGCTTATCGGGCGGCATAAGTGGACAGCTTCGGGCCAGAAGTCTGCATTTCAGCGTCAGTTGTTTATGGAGTTGTCTAGGGAACCCAGCTGCCTAACACTGAGGAGCTGGAAGACACTGAGCTTGAATACAGCCTTCCTGGTCCCACTTTTGAACAATGTTGCTTGCCGCAACACAGCTATTTAAAATGTATCTGCATTGTTTGCTCACTTAATTGTAACAAAAAACACTAACTGAGTTTTTATTATAGAGTCAAGCACTCACTGTCTGCCTGTTTTAAGTGTCTTCATTTCATCTTCACAATACTTACTCTATTTTCTATCTCCAGTGTTTTACTTAATAGAAACAGAGAAGTTATGCAATTTGCACCAGGTCATACGGATTCTAAGTGATGTAATCTGGACTATTTTGAAACCAAAAAGTCTGATTCCAGAGTCCATACTTTTAGATGTGTACTCTGAACTGCCTTTTCACGTCTGCCTTTCCCACCAAACCAAAGGTCATTTCAAAAAGGACCTGTTTTTCACCCATTTAACAATATTTATTAAGTTAATAAATAATAAAGTGCCTACTTTGTGATGGCACTGCGCTAGATGCTGAGCAGAGCTGTAGATGAGACAGTGTCCTTGCCATTACAGACCTTAAAAATAGTAAGGAAAGGGGATCGTTAAAGAGAAAGCACATATTAATTACCTAATTTAATAGTGGTAAGAACTACGAAACAGAAAGTACAAAGTGCTCTGCGAGTGATACACAGGGGAACAAGTTTTAACGTAATTCCCATTGAGTTCGATTTTTCAGCTGTTTTAGACTTAACTAGGCATGCCGATTTCAAAACTGCAGTTAGATTTCTTCTATCACGTCAAGTTTTTCTCTACAGCTTATCTTAATGCGACCACTCTAGGCTGGATCGAGCCTGAATCGAGGGAAGCACTGGTGCTCTTCTATTGACTGAGAGCAAACCTCCCTTGAGTGGGGAGGGGTGGGGGATGACTTTGGAGACCAGCAACAGGCTCATACTTGTCTAGTCTATTCAGTTACACATGAGACAGTGTGGTGAGAGGTTGGGTGCCGCTCTATATAGTGAATCATATTCCAAAGTGTAGTCCAAGTTCTTGTCTGTATAGGAGGAGTTAGCAGAATTTATTTTTTCATTTATATATGTACTTATTTCCTTTCCTTCAGATCATGTCTGCCTCTGCTATTTCTCGTCGTAAGTGCCTAAACAACCCTGATTTGTTTTGTTCTATCTGTGGCAGTTCACCATTCCCAGTCAAAGACAAACGTCAGCACATTTGTCAGGCAGGCCTATTTTGCATATTTTAAAGTAAAACTTGGTGATCAAGATAAGTCTTGGGTCCCTCACAAGGTGTACAAGCAGTGTGTCAAGAGTTCACAGATGTGGACAAAGGGAATACGTGGTAAATTGCCATTTGGTATACCTATGGTTTGGCGAGAGCCCAGATATCATTCAAATGACTGTTACATTTGTATAGTGAAAACATCAGGATAGAACAAGAAAAATAAATGTAAAATAGAGTATCCTAGTCTATCATCAGCTATATGCCCAGTGTCTCATTCAGCTGAAATCCCAGTGCCAGTTTTCATTGAACTATCTTCTTTCAAAAAACAGGAGTATGGTGAAGAACTAAGTGACAGCAACAATGAAGATTTTGAAATTGAAGATGACTCAGTTCACAAGGGATTTGATCAGCATGAGTGGAATGATTTGGCATGAGATTTGGGTCTAGCCAAAAAGGTTTCAGAACTCCTAGCATCAAGACTGCACAAGAAAAACTTGCTTGAAAAAGGAGCGAAGGCATCCCACTTTCGATCAAGAGAAAGTGTATTTCTGCAGTACTTTCGAAGTCATGGTGGCTTTGGGTATTGCCATAACATACATGGTTTAATGGAGGAATTGGAAATTCCAATCTAGAACACAACTGAACAGCAACTGTTCATCGATAGCTCAAAGCAGAGCTTGAAGTGTGTCCTCCTCCACAACGGCAATTTATTTGGTGCAGCCCCAATTGGCCATTCAGTTTGTTTTCATGAAGAACATGAAGACATGAAGAGAGTCATTGATCTGTTACAATATTACAAGCACAGTTGGATCACCTGGGTTGACCTTCAAATGGTCTGCTTCCTTCTTGGTCAGCAACGTGGATACACCAAGTATCCCTGTTTTCTGTGTATGCGGGACAGCAGAGCTCGTGAGAAGCACTGGGTGGAGTTGAATTGGCCTCCAAGATCTGACCTCAAACCTGGTGATCCAAACATTCTACATGAGCCACTTGTTGACAGAAAGAACATTATATTTCGACCTCTGCATGTAAAACTGGGTCTCATGAAGCAATTTGTTAAAGCTTTGCCAACTGAAGGAGACTGTTTCAAGTATCTCATTTTGGCATTTCCTAGCCTGTCGTTTGAAAAGATAAAATACCTTAATATGTATGTTTGGTAGCAGAATTTTACTACTTGTACACAATTTGACTTACAGCAATAATATATAGCCTTTATATGAGTAAAATAACTCTAAATAAACTGTATATTCAGGTAATTTTTTCTTTATTTTCCTTTGTATGTACATTTTGTATGATTTGGGGGACAAAGGGAGGGTATCCAATACCTTAAAAAGTTGACATGATAGAGAAAAACTGGCGTCATTTTTGGATTCAGATGCCAAAAGTTAGTCAAAAACAAATGTCAGATCTAACTCAACAAAAATTGTGTTCCCCAATGTTATCTAAGCTAGACTGGGAAGTCAAAACCGAGAGCTGAGACCTGACTCAAGAGCGAGCTTCAGTGCATCTCCGATTCCTTCCCCTGTGGCCTGGCACACAAAAACCACCAAGCAAGTGCTTAAGGTGTCAGTGGACGCAAGGGCGGGTGGATGCCTGGACAAACGAACAAATGCAAAAAAGGATGGACCGACGGACTTGTGGGCTGGCGGGCAGAAGCGCCTAAGAGAGGCAGCTACCTGGTGCACCTACAGGTTCTGACAGTGACAGGGGCAGGCCAGGCAGCTGAAGCTAGGAGGCGGGGCGGGTTACACCACACAGCGGTGAACGCAAAGCACCTACTGCCGGGCTCCCGGATGGCGTCACTCAACCCTCGCTCCGCAGGAGGCGGGGACCGAACCCATGCAGGGAGCAGGACAGGCTTGGGCCACACGTGCTGCCGGAAGTGGATGGGCGCGCCCCTCTAGGAAGTCCGGAGGACTGCAGCTCTGTGGCTGGGCGTGCGGCGGGCGCGTGGGGGTCTTGGGAATAACCGGCGATTCCCTGGGTGGGACCTGTTGGGGTCAGCGGCAAATCAAAACATTTAGTGGTAGACTGAAAGAGGAGATTTTTGGAAAGAGAGAGACACAGCACGCTTGAGCTTCGTATAGCACCAAGGATATAAAAATAGAACCTAGGGTCTCAAATTTTAGGGAAGAGTAAGACCGGAGCACGTTCACACACCACAAACGTTGACTGTCTGCAATGACAGCCTGAGAAACTACGGGGAGGAGAGCAGGGGTTTGGGGTCCTGCCCAGGAATGGCGGAAAAGTGCAAGGCGGAGGACAGACGCTGCAGTGGAGTGAAGGGGCGTGGAGCTGGGGGCGGAGTAGGAGGTCAGAACAATTTTTCCGTAGAATGCGCTACTCAAGCTGAGCCCCGATGAGTGATTAAAACGTCGATTTGAGGAAGCGCAATGTTTCCACGTGGGGAGTGGCAGTTCCGGGCCCGCTCGGAAATTAGCCCAGCATCTTGGTTGGCAGGAACCTAGCCTAAGGGGTAGGTTGGGGTCAGGTTTGGAGAGTTTAAAATGCAAGGCTCAGGAGTTAGGAATGCAGTTAGTAAGCAGTGCAGATTACATGGCCAGAAGTGGACTTCGGGGCATTATCTGACAGTACGGCGTAGAGATGAAAGGGCAACAGAGATGAGAGAAAGCACAGGCGATTAGAAATGTGAGCTAAGTAGGATATGATACATCAGATTTGTGATGCTTTGAATGCAGAATAGCTAAATAGTCTCAGTTAGTAATGCTGATTTTACAAGTGAGTAAGTGCACATGCAGTTTGTTGAATTTTCACAAAATAAGCACACTCACGTTACTAAAGAGGGGTCTGCAGCCCCCACTTGCTCAGGCCACTAAATGGGTAGGGACAGCCACTGAGTGAATGGTCCTAAGCTGTCCTTTCACACTCTTAAACAGAATGGACATAAGGTTTGTTTAAACTGCTGTGGCTTGATTTTAAGTTAGACTTGAAGACTTTTCATATTGATGTTAATGACCTCATTGATTGAAGATAAAGGAAAGGATCTGATCTGAATTCAACTCTTAACTCTCTTGGGGAGTCTGGTGTTTCTTGATATAAGCCTACCCATCTCTGCCAAAGTGAACTTTGGAAACTCCAATTGTAGTGGCCAATATTTCCTTTCTGAATCTGATTTTTAAACATTGTTTGGCTTTTAAAAAGTCAGTCAGTTGGATATGTACATTAACATGTCAAAAATGTCATGTCCATTAGTTAGATGTCTTGAACAAAACAAACAACAGCAGCCTACTTGTTAATATTGATTTGATCAAAAGAAAAGTTAATTTTGTATGTGGCTTCACAATTTGGATTTATGTTCCTTTTTAACCTGGAACTGGACATTGATATTTACATTGAAATTCATTCTGTGTGAAGATTGCTTATATAATTTAAGTACCAGATGAAATTTATATATAATACAAAATAAAACATGATAAGCAAAAGTTCACATGTGGATCTTTATGTTTAACTTTATGAGGAAAAAGGTCCATAGTTCTCATCATCATCTCAAAAAAATTAAGAACCACTTCCCTAGAATCTTTGCTTAAATCAGACCTATGTTAATTTGACCTAGTTTTCCCCAAGAGGAAATGGAATAGGAAAAAGAAATCAGGTAGAATATTGGTAGATGGCCTATCAGTTTCATTCTCGAGAATCTCATATCATTTCCTGATCTCTCTGGAAACCTCTGAATTCCTTACCTTACTGAGATGAAGCTCTTCAGTGTCAGCTGCTGTGGGCCACAGCTGGCTCTAGGTGTGTTTTGGCCAATCCAACAAACTGTTCCAAATTGATTTTTACGGCTCACACAGAATGTGACATCTCTGGTAAAACTCTCGAAAGCAACAAATCTAGCGTAATCTGAAAGAACAGTTTGGTTTCCTTGGTTAAGTACCCAGAAGATCTATGTTCACTTATGGATAAAAGGTCAATGAAACCCTTCACCTTTGTATAAGAGAATTAACTTTTGATTAACTTCCTCATTCTGTTTTACTGGAAACCTATTAAAAGCAGTATGCCAACTATGGCATTCTCATACACCGCTGGTGTGAATGCAAATGGTTCAGCCACTCTAAAACAGGGTAGCATTTTCTGAAAATGTTAAACATACACCTACTGTGTAATAAAAGAAAACAACAACAACACATGTCCATATAAAGACTTATACACAATGTCCCAAGCAACTTTATTTGTAATAGTAAAACACTGAAATAAAGTGTCCGTCAGCTGGTGAACAGATAACCAAATTGTGGTATATACGTACACTGGAAAGAACTCTGACCAAAAAAAAAAAAGAGTGCATTTTATATGATTCCACTTAATTAAAACTCTAGAAAATGAAAACTAATCTACAGTAACAGAAGGCAGAACACTAGTAGGGGTTGTGGGAGGCAGGGCAGGATTGGCAAGGGAAGGAGAAAACTCTAGGGGTTGCTGGATGTGTTCACTGTTTTGAATGTGGTGATGATTTCATGGCTGTATACATAAGACAGAACTTATCAAATTGTATACTTTAAATATTTGCTGATTATTGTATGTCTTTTATACCTCAGAGAAGCCATTAAAAAAAAAAAAAAAGGATCTGCACTTACTACTTGTGAGTGCTGGACCCAAACAAGTTCCTTACAGATAATATCAGGGTCTCATGCATGCATCCTGAAGATTTCAAATGTTGCAAGAGCGTCTTGGGCTTAAACAGGAAGCCCTCTTCCTCTGCCTTACCCATCACCTCAGCCAGCCACCTTTTTCTCCTATCTCTACCCTTTCTTCCAAGCGTCTTATCCAAAGTCGCATGTCTCACCTGGCTCAATTCTTCTCCTAATTGCCCCTTTATTATCACTTCAGCCAGCTACCACTTTCTCATACTTGTACCTTTTCTTCCAAGCATCTTACCCAAATTGGTATGTCTACCATCTCAATTCTTGTCCTAATTACCACCCTTTACTTTCCAAGATATTTCCAAGAATACAGTAATATCCTTTCCTTCCCTGATGCTCTGCTGTTCACCCCACCCTCTCCCATTTCAAGTCCTTCCTACCCTGATTCTTTAGTCGTAATAAGGATTGCGCTGGAAAGCACCCTCTTTTAGAAAAAGACCCCATGTCCTTAAAGGTCTTGATAGCAGAAGAGATGAAAACCAGCTTCCCAGCAATTCAGGGGTTAATTGCTGAGCACTCCTTATTTTTACGACAGTGGATTTAAAGTGTATTCCCAGAATTATCAGCAACGGGATCACCTGAGAACCCGGGCTCCCATCCTAGACCTACTGAGCCGTGAGACCCAGCAATCTGTGTTTTGACAAGGCCTCCCGGGGATTCAGGGGCATTCCAATGCTCTGGGGGAAAGAGCGGAGAGGACAGGAAGTTAGAATGGAAGCACACCAGCGAATCAGAGAGATGGGGATGGGGTGGGGGGCTAGACAAAAAAAGGTAATTAAGAAAGAACTCAATCTATAGTCAGAACAACCACCACCCCCGCCCCCGGGAGCTTTCCCTAAAGATGTTTTGCGACATTCACGTCAAGACCAGGCAGACAGAGCGAGGGGTCTGGCGCTGGCTCACGGGGTCCCTCGCTACGACTCGGCTGAGGACAGCTCCGTGAAAATTCGGGTGTTAGATCTCAGCCACCCTCCGCTCACCCCCACCCAGCGGCCGCCCCGCGCGTGCGCATGAGCGAGGCCCCGCTCCATCGAGCTGAGCCGTCCTCCTAGATTCCTAGAGCGGACCGCGCCGTGGCGGGTTCGCCGCTTGAGAAGCTTGACAGTGGTTTGGAGAACACGTCCAGGTATGGCTGAGGTCGGCGTCAGGGAGGCGGAGGAACTCTGGTGATCTCGCCTCTCAAGCGTCCTGGCAGCGCTGCCAGGGAACCGTGTGCGGGTTGCTGAGGCCAGGGAGAGGCAAGGCCACCGGGGTCGCCCCTGGGCGCGGTTCCTAGGCTCGGCGAGCTGGTTCGGTCTTGGCCCAGGGTGCTATTGGCGTCCAGTCCGCCGTTGCTGGCCCTTGGGTTCAATGGAAGGAACACCGGAAACGGGGAGTGGGCGGAATCTCAAGTGGAGATGCATCCACGTGAATCAGGCGCCCTGCCTGGAAAGAGCTACCTGAGTGTGAGTGTTGAGAGAAGGAAAGTAGGAAAAACCGGATCGTGATGATGGATCAGGTGTCATTTGGGTATAGGAAGAGAGGCAAATAACATAGTGTCAACCACTGGGGCAAAATTCTAAGATTACCTCTGCTGTCTGTCTTTCTACTTACACCCTTATTTTGCTAGCGTTAACCCCCAATGATGTTTAAACATCTCTAGACTTGGCATGGAGAGAATATGCCGAAGAGGGGTCATGCCTGACTCCTGGATGATGACAGAGGAAGCTTAATAAATTCTGAGAGAAAAGCATTGGAAATTAAATGAGATTTTGTTTTCTCCTTTACTTCTTTTATGCCTAGAGGATGTTTCTGGTGGTCTAACGTCAGAAATTATATCTCCAGTCTCCACAATGATTCCCTCCCAAGCCCAGTGGTGCCCAGTTGCCTCCAGGTCTCAGACCCCTACCTGGACAAGAAAAGCTTACTGAGGAAATGGTAATTCTCCAGTTGCTCCCTGAGGTGTTGAGTGTCCGGTTGACAGCCCATGGAGATACAGTTCAGTTATGAATCTCAAGACCACCACCTTCTGTCAGGTGAGCAGTGTATTATATCTTTCTTGGTGGTTTTGGGGAGGGTGTTACCATTGCTATGTTAGTGTTTTCAGGGGCTATTGGTGTTCCCCATTGCCTATCCCTCATTCTGTTGGGCAGTGACATCCCATTAGTGCAGCAAGCACAGTCACAAGGCTTTGCTGTGAATTCTGGCAATCATTCTCAAGGAATTTCTCACTCTCCCTTAAGCCCTTCAAATCATCCATTTTTCCTGTTATAATCACCTTATCACCAATTTGTCAGTGTTTGGTATTTCCCACTTTAAAATCTTTTTAAATCATCTTTCTCATTTACTGTAAGGCAGTAATTAAAATTTTTGGAGTCTGACAACCTGGATTCAAATACTAGCTTTGTTATTTATTAGCTTCAGTAAATTACTTTTTCTTATTATTCTGTTTCCTCATTTTATTAAGTGTATACTAATTCATATATTGGGGGTTATTTTGAGGTTTGTGTCTATTACGCCATAAAAAAGGACCCCAAAACTTAGTGACCTAAATATCAGGCATTTTTAAACCATGTTATTTTCTTATGGGTCATCAGCTTGGGTTGGGTTCAGCTGGCCTGTTTTTTTTTCTGGTCTTGCCTGAGATAACTCATGTAGTCATCTAGTGGCTCAGCTACGGCAGGATCTAAGTCAGTATCAATTATATATATATATGGCTGTGGGTGCTTTCTATGGCTTGGGTCACTTATCTCTAGCAGACTAGCCCAGACTTTTTCACAGGGCAGCTAGTTTCCAAAATCAGATAGAGAGCAAGCCCTGGGATGCAAAGCACTTTTAATTTTTTTTAAATTTTTTAAATTATATTTTATTGATTATGCTATTACAGTTGTCTCAAGTTTTTCCCCTTTGCCCCCCTCGACCAACATCCCCACTTCCTCAGGCAATCCCCACGCCTTTATGTCCGTGGATCATGAATATAAGTCCTTTGGCTTCTCCATTTCCTTTATAGTACTTTACATCCCCATAGTTATTCTGTAACTACCTATTTGTACTTTTTAGCCCATCACCTCTTCACCCATTCCCCCACAACCCCCTCCCATCTGGCAACCATCAAACACTCTCTGTATCCATGATTCTGTGTCTCTTCCTGTTTGCTTGATTTGTTTCTTAGATTCAATTGTCGATATGTATTTATTGCCATTTTATTGTTCATAATTGTGATCATCTTTTTCTTAAATAAGTCCCTTTAACATTTTATATAATAATGGCTTGGTGATGATGAACACCTTTAGATTTTTCTTGTCTGGGAAGCTCTTTATCTGCCCTTCCATTCTAAATGATAGCTTTTCTGGAGAAAGTAATCTTGGTTGTAGGTCCTTGCTTTTCATCACTGAATATTTCCTTGACAATCCCTTCTGGCCTGCAAAGTTTGTTTTGAGAAATTAGCTGACAGTCTTATGGGAACTCCCTTGTAGGTAACTACCTTCTTTTCTCTTGTTGCTTTAAGATTCTCTCTTTTGATTATGATGTGTCTTGGTGTGGTCCTCTTTGTTTCTATTTTATTTGGAAATCTCTGTGCTCCCTGGATTTGCATGTCTATTTCCTTCACCAAATTAGGGAAGTTTTCTTTCATTATTTTTTCAAATAGATTTCCAGTTTCTTGCTCTTTCTCTTCTCCTTCTAGCACCCCTATGATTTGGATGTTGGAACACTTAAAGTTGTCCCAGAGGCTCCTTATACTAGCCTTGTTTTGGGGGGATTTATTTTCTTCTTCTATTCTTCTGGTTCGTTGTTTTTTGCTTCCTTTTGTTCCAAATTATTGATATGATTCTCAGCTTCATTCACTCTACTGTTGTTTCCCTCTAAATTGTTCTTTATTTCAATTAGTGTATCCTTCATTTCTGACTGGATCTTTTTTATGCTGCTGAGGTCCTCACTGAGTTTCTTGAGCATTCTTATAACCAGTGTTTTGAACTCTGCATCTGAAAAATTGCTTATCTCCATTTTGTTTAATTCTTTTTCTGGAGTTTTGTTCTGTTCTTTCATTTGGGCCATGTTTCTTTGTCTCCTCATTTTGGCAGCCTTTATATATTACATAGAGCTTCTGTGACTCTCTGTCTTGGTATTGTGGCCTAATGTAGTAGGTGTCCTGTGGGGTCCAGTGGCACCACCTCCCCTATCATCCAAGCTGCGTACTAAATGTGCACACTCCATGTGGGCTGAGTACACCCTCCTCTTGTAGTTGAGCCTTGATTGCTGTTGGAAGGTCAATGGGAGGGATTTACCCAGGCCAGTCAGCTGCAAGGACTGGCTGTGATCACTGACCACCAACCTCCGCCCTCTGTAGAGGATCAGCTGTACAGGGGCCCACTCCACAGAGTAGCACTTTCTTCAGCAGGGCTCTGGTGCCCACCTATGTTCTGGGGCCACTTGGCATAAGCTATAAAGCGATCTTGTGCTTGGCTTAGAGGTACCCTAGCAAGGCCAGGCTGTGAACCAAGGCCAGCTGCTGCTAGTACTGGGCCTGAGGCCACTTAGCAAGGTATGGGGGCTCACTGAGGCCAGCTGCTACTTGTTTGAGAGGATTTAGAAAGATCAGAAGCATATGCAAAGACAAGTCATTTGTTTGAAAAGGCAACTCTTAACTGCTTGGGTAGGTCCATAAGTTGGGTGGGGCAGAGTCTCAGGAAATCACCAAGGTTGGGCAAACTTTGTGAGCCAGGTTGATAATGATTGATGGAGTCCCAGATATGGTACCTGCCATGCTCTGTGGCTCTGGCTCTGGTTGGGGGAGGGCTCAGAAGAGGAGCAATGTCTTCTGCCAGCAGTTCTGTTTTGGAGAAAGCTGCCCCCCACATCTTGGCCTGATGCCAGACACTTCAGTTCTTCCCCACTATACCACTGGTGCCTTTCTTTCTTTTCTTTTCTTTTTTTTTTTAAAGATTTCTTTTATTTTTAGAGAGATGGGAAGGAAGGGAGAAAGAGAGGGAGAAAAACATCAATGTGCAAGAGATACATTGATCAGTTGCCTCTTGCATGCCCACTGGGGACCCTGCCCTCAACCCAGGCATATGCCCTGACTGGGAATTGAACTGGTGCTTAAGTATGGAGGATATAGCAGAGAACATAACAGGTAAGACTGCCTTCTAAGAGCTTACATTCTAGTGGGGAAAACAGGAAATAAATAAATGTATAGTATCACGTGGTAATAGTGGTTGTGGAAAAATAAACCAGACTATATCAGTATTCTAGCAGAAAACAAATGGCTCATTCAATTGGGGTAATTCAAAGTTTAATGAAAACGATGGGCAGGATTACAGAAATCAGCTAGGAATGAAGAACAGCCTTGGGGCAAATAATGATGAGGAGCAGTTACTACCTCTAGGCCTTAAGTTACAAGGGAAGAGCTTGATTACCAGATCCTAGAGCAGGTAGCTAGCTATAGGATAGAACCTCCCAATAGGAGCTGTGGCCTTTGCTAAAAGAATTACAGTTACTTCCAACTCCTGACCCATGAAGAAAGTGCAGGGTAACCAACCCATTCCAGTTTGCCTGGGATTTAGCATTGAAAGTCCGACATCCTTTGTATTAAATATTTGCAAAAAGAATTTTTAAAAAAAGAAAGTCCCACATCCTGAGAAGCACCTCTGTTTTTGGGCAAACCTGGACAGTTGGTCACTCTATAACTCTCCCACTTTCAGCCAAAGCTAATTGTAAGCCAGAGGGCACAGAACCCCAAGTGATACAGTCCATAAGCTAATATGGGAGTCTTCCTGAGGCAGAGCAGGCTAAACAACAGTTCTGTGGAGGTAAAGGACAATGTCCATTACAGTCCACCCCTTTTAACCCAAAATATCCACTTTTGTCCTTTGTTTGGATTGCTGTGGGCCCAACACAGCAGAAAAACAAAGTATCTTAAGCTACCATTTTATTGCAGACCAATATATAATTAAATCATACTTCTACCTGAAACCTAAAACTTCCCTGGCACCAGTGCTTATCATCTAAGGTAGTGAGGAAAAGGGGGAAAAGCCATAATTAACAAAATATAACTGCTTCAGTTTTTGCTATGCACAAAGCCTAGGATAATAATCGTAACTGTCTTCTATCACCCATTCCATATTATTTTTACTCTCTGCCAGATTCTCAATGACACAGTTTTTTACCTAGTTAAGTACCATAAACCTTCTTTCCTGGATAATCTGAGCCCTTGGTGATCCTGTCTCTTTTGGGTTACTTTACTGTACCATTGACTAGGCCTATTAGGCATGAGAAAACTAAGAGGCAACCCAGTGGGTCCTCTGAGTTCCAGACATATTCTTTCTCCCCACTATTATGTAGCAGCAACCAGTTCCCCATTGGTAATTATTATCAGTCATCTTGGCCAATAGAGTGACCCCTTCTCTGCTTGTTGGTTCAGCAGCATGAAGAGCCCAAAATGGCCAGAAGGCAGTCTCGGTTTCAAATTTAACAAAATCATGACCTTGTTCCATGGTAGAAGTCTTTCTCCTTTGAGAACCAGAACCTCAAACCCACCAAGCCCAAGACTATGGGGATAGGACACAAAATTAATTTAAGTAGATTATTAGGTATATAGTAAGAGGAGACATTCTTACTATTCCTTCACCCTTGGCTTCTATGACCATGAATTCTGGCCATGGGGAAGACAATACTGCGTGGTTTCCTCTGGTTTAAGGTATAGTGTATCCTGTACAACAGCATCCAAACTTGGTGGTGTTGACCAGCTAATGCCAAAACTGAACCTTCAGCAAATCATTTCACCATTATCGCAATCCATGTCTGGATAACAGGGCATGTAGTAAGATCCATGAATTACGTAGGTGTGAGCTCACCGCTGTATTCCTTCCCAATAAAATGATTCCTTTGGAGGAAATATTGAATAGAATACCAGGGTAATAAATATAGCCATGGAATTCTTAAGTCAATGCAAACTTGTATCTGGACTATGTATTTAGTCCTTTGAAAATAAATTGAGGCCCTGACCAATGTGGCTTAGTTAGTTGGCCATCATCCCACAAAGTGAAAGGTTGCTGGTTCAAGTCCTGGTCAAGGCAAATGCCTGGGTTGCAGGTTTGATCCTGGGTCAGGGCACATTGAGAGGCGACAGATTAATGTTTCTCTCCCTCTTTTTCTTCCTCCCTTTCCCTCTCTAAAAAAAATAAATTTAAAAAAAATTTTACAAAGAAAACAAATTGATGCCCTCTCCATGGCAGAAGAGGTTGAGTGTAGTGAACCTGCCCGTAAGTGGCTGGCTAGTTCCTTTCCAAGGAATGGTACCTTATGAGAAACTTAGTGTTGGCTTTTGTGGTTGGATGCTTGGGCACATAGCAGTGGTTATAGGCTTATTAGCCTGGATAGCCAGAGGTCCATAGTGTTGAGCCCATGCATAGCCTTCATCCCTCCTGCCATGACCACTTTGTACATGAGTTCATTGGGCAAGCAGTAAACAGACTGATTGACATTCGTAATGTGAATCATCATGTCTATCTCATTGGGAGGCTTCTCCACAGTGGATGCCTTTTGGTGAGCATTCACATGGGACAGAAATATACTCATTCTTTGCTTATTCTAGGTCCGTCCTCATACTTTTCCTTCAGAATCCTTGTTTCTAGTCTTCCAGTCTTACTCTTACCAGGTACTTAATAAGATAACCCATCAGTCACTACTCATGAGTCAGTGTAGACCTGTATTTTAGGCTATATTGTCTTCCATGAAAAGTGGACAACTAGGTGTATACCTGAAATTCTGTCCACTAAGAGCATTTGCCTTCACTGAGGTGTTTGAGACCGCAGCTAGGTATAAGGGAAAGCTATTCACTTTCAGCTTGTGACAAAGGGCAGACTCATCTGTAAGCCAGTTCTGGACATTTTCAATCTTTGTTAACTGGTAACAGGGAATTCCCATCAGACTATGAATATAGGCTGAGGAACAGAGATAGTGGAAATGGGAACAGGCACTGTGAGAATCTGAGTCACTGGCACATAGAATTTACTCATCTTCCAGATTTGCTTTTACAGTGGAATGCAGGTTTGAATGCCCAATTTTACGATTTGGTGGATTAAATAACAACTGGTACACAATGGTCAGTTTGTAACAGTCATTTGGCACTCTGTGGTCAAGTATTAAGTCTCTGTTAGTGCCCAAGTGCAAACTGGGATCTGCTTTGGTATCTGCTGTCTCAACATTCATGGCTCACCAAGTGTTATACCTCTCCGAGGTGGTAAAAAAAATTTGGAGATGTAAATGAAGTGAGAGAACAAGCCATGTGACTATTTGAGAGAAGAATGTTCCAGATGGAGGGAATAGCAAATGCAAGAGATTCCTAGATGTATCAGGAACAGAGTGAGCCTGGGCTAGACAGGTCATAGGGGTGGTGGAATTAAATGAGGGCAGAAAGGGACCAGATCATAGGAGCTTTTAAGCCACAGGAAGAATTTGGAATTTACTCCCAGTTTAATGGGAACCATAGGAACTCTACATGGGATAACATGTAAACAACACTCTTAATGTTGTGTGGAGAATAGGAGAAGGGTAAGTTAGCAAGAAGAAAGCAAATGTTTAAGAGGGTAATGAACTATGTCAAATCAAGAATAAGATCAAGGGAAAATGAGGGTTTTCTGTTAATAGTGGCAACAATAAAAATTAATAAATTTATTAAGCCCTGACCAGTGTGACAAAGTTGGTTGGGCATCATCCCCAAGGCGAAGGCTCACCAGTTGAATTCCTGGTCAGGGTACATGCCTGGGTTGCAGGTTTGGTCCCGGGCCGGGGTGCGTATGAGAGGCAACTGATCCATCTTTCTCTCTCACATCAGTGTTTCTCTCCCACATCAATGTGTCTCTTTCTTTCTCCCTCCCTTCCCCTCTGTCTAAAAATAAAAAAATTTTTAAAAAGAATAAGATTGATAATTGTTGGATTTGTTAGGGACTTTAATAACTGTAGTTTCTTTTTAAAGGTTGTATTTATTTACTTCTGGAGAGAGGGGAAGGGAAGAAGAAAGAGAGGAAGAGAAATATGATGTATGAGAGAAACAGCAATTGGTTGCCTCTCTCATGCCTCCAACTGGGGACCCAGCTCGCAACCCAGGAATGTGCCCTGACCCGGAATCAAATCTACAGCCTTTTTGTCCACAGGCTGGCTCTCAATCCACTGAGCCACACAAGCCAGGGCAAATAGCTGTAGTTTCAATGTAGTTATAGAGATAAGAGTCTAATACAATGGGTTAGAAAAAGAGCATTAATGTTGGTTAGAATATAGAGCAGTGTTAACTCTTATACACTCCTGATGGAAGTGTGAATTGGTTTGACCACTTTGGAAATATCTAGTTAAAGACTCAACAATTCTGATCCTAAGTTTTTATAGCCTAGAGAAACACTTGGATATGAGCACTGAGTTAGATGTACCAGCATATTCATATTGGCATTGTTTGTAATAGCAAAATGTTATTGTCCGTTGAAGAAAAATCAGTAAATAAATTGTGGTGTATGTCACACTATAGTAGTGAACATGAATGTACTACAGCTATACACATGAATATGGATGAATCTTCCAAACATAAATTTGAACCAAAAAAAAAAGCAAGTCGCAAAATACACGTGGTGTAATTCTGTAAGTGTATGAAGTTTAAAAACATATCATATTTGTCTACTAGGGCTGCCATAACAAAATATCACAGACTGGGTGGCTTAAACAGAAATTTATTTTCTCAAGTTCTATACATTAATTTTGGTCATCTATGCTTTATTCTAGGAGTTTTATAGTTTTAGCTTTTATGTTTAGGTTTATATTACATTTCTAGTTAATTTTTGTGTATAGCATGAGGAAGGAGTTGGAGTTAATTTTGGTCATTGTGGTATCCAGTTCTAGGATGTTTTGTTGAAAAGAGACTATCCTTTCACCATTGACTTATTTCACAACTATGTTGAAGATCAGTTGTACAATTATATTTGGATCTATTTATTTACTCTCTGTTCTGTTCCATTAATGGGTATGTCTGTCCTTTTGCCATTACCACATTGTCTTAATTACTGTTGCTTTATATTAAAGCTTGAAATCAAACAGTGTAACTTCTCCAATTTTGTTCTTTTTCAAAATTGTTTAGATTTTTTTGTACCTTTGTACATAAAGTTTAAAATCAGTTTGTCAATTTCTACCAAAAAAGCCTGCTGAGATTTTGATTGGGATTGCATTGAACCTATAGATCATTTTGGAGAGAATTCTACCATTTTAACAATATTAAATCTTTCTATTCGTAAATGAGGGCATATATTTCTAGTTATTAGGTCTTCTATAATTTCTCAGCAATGTTTTATAGTTTTCATTATACAAATATTGCATATATTTTGTTGAATTTGTTTCTAAGTGTTTTCAATACAATTGATTAAAAAAATCTTAAATTTTCATTCTCATTGTTCTTTGCTAGTATACAGAAATAAAATTGGTTTTTGTATATTGCTGTAATAAACTTATTTACAAGTTTTAATAGCTTTTTGAGACATTTCAGGATGTTTTATATATGTAGTGGTGTATAGTCTATAAGGAAAGACAGTATATTGGCTAGGAATATTGAATAGAAGTTGTACACTGTTGAATAGAAGTGGTAAGAGACGGCATCCTTGTTTTGCTCCCTTGTTCCTATAAGCATTCATTATTTAACCATTAAGTGTGATGTTCACTGTTGGTTTTTCTTTGCTTTTTATTAGAGTAGTAAATTTACATATAACATGGCTGATGTTTGGATTTAAATGTACCATCTCTGTATTTGTTTTTATTTAGCCCATGTTTTGTTACTTCTCCTTTTTTTAGCCTAACTTGGCATTATCAGGGTTTTTGTTTTAATGTCTTTCTATTAATTTATTGTTTATACATTCTTTTATTGTTTTTTAATGGTTAGCTCATAGCAGACTCTTTCAGATGTGATTCTGTGAGAGAATTAAGCCAAAGTCTAAGGCATCCACTGTGAATAATGTATTACTATCTCCCTTCTATACATCTATTGTGGTATTAGCTATGTATCATTTTGGGGGAGAATTAAGAAAATAGTCAAATAATCTTGTTTTATTCTCCTATGGAACCTGGCTGGAAAAGGCTGCCTTAGAAATTACAACATACACATATAATTTATTACAGTTTATCTTAATTTACTACTTTGAGGATAATCCAAAAACCTTGTAATATTTTACTTCTATTTACCACCCTCCCACTGTACTATTTTTTGCCATGTATTTTAATTCTACATATATTGTAAACTCCATAAGACACTCATATTGCATAAATCAGTCAGCACACATTTAGGTTTACCTAGACACTTAACTTTTTCTAGTGCCCTTTGCCTCTGGAGGAAGGACTCCTCCACTTGGAGGCTTGGGATTTGGACTTTTGCCTTTAAATCTCATCTGTGTCATGGTTTCAGCTCTCTAAACCATTTGCAATCTGACAGTTGTGTGCCTTTTATAGTAAATACCACTTAACAGTGGGCTGACAGACAAGAAATTCAATGGAGTGCCCTGACTGGTGTGCAGTTAGATGGACGTCGCCCCACAAAGAGAAAGGTCACTGGTTTGATTCCTGGTCAGGGCACATGCCTGGGTTTCAGGTTCGGTCCCTCATTGGGGCACGTGGGAGAGGCAGCTGATCCATGTTTCTCTCTCACATCGTTGTTTCTCTCTTCTCTCTCTCCCTCCCTTTCCTTCTCTCTAAAAATAAGTAAAAAAGGAAGGAAGGGAGAGAGGGAGGAAATTCAGTGGAGCTCTCATGCTCCCTACCATCACAGGCATCTAGTATTGTTGAGCATAGGAATGGCCTCCTCAAACATCAACTTGAAGGAGATTTCTGACCCCACCCTGTAACCTTTTCCTGATTTACACACCTCAGTAAGGAAGTTTGGTCAATGAACTTAGCTGTTCCAAAAAAGGAATCATACATTCTTGGCCACTTCCTTGGTAGTAGTCAGGACAAAAGAGATGGAGGATTATCTAAAGACCTATCTTTTTTAAATTTAGGATTCTGTCTCGACCATCCCTGGGCATGATGCTTCTTCCTTTACCCTAATGGCAGCCTCTGCCTCTCCCAGTGACAGCCTGTGTGCTGCTGCCTCCTCCCACCTCCCCCTCCCCCCCCACTCTTTCACGCTGCTTACCTTACAAATGCTCATACATTGCTTATGTATCAGCTCTACTTTAGCCAAACTTTCCCAATCACTGTGGTTAGGTTTCAGTAGTCCCAGATCCCCTGTGACAAACATACAGATTAAGTCTGGTAGGCCACTTCTCTAAATGGTTATTGTGATCCATTACTTATTGATTTGTCCCAGTTTCCTTCTCAGAGGATAATTTTGTGTTTTGTAGCACTCCCATATTGTGATGACTTTTTAAAAAGATGTTATTTATTTTTAGAGATGGGAAGGGAGGGAGAAAGAGAGTGAAGCATCGATGTGCAAGAGAAATATCGATCCGTTGCCTCCCACACTCCCCAACCCGTGGACCAGGCCTGCAACCCAGGCATGTGCCCTGACTGAAAACCAAACCGGCAGCCCTTCAGTTCACAGGCTAGCACTGAGTCCACTGACTCACACCAGCCAGGATTAGGATGGCATTTTATAGGTGAATACTGATCTGTTTTACCTGAAACTTTCTTACAGTATGGCGAACACATCCCATTTGGATTTTGTTTATTGTTCTAGATGGTGAGACTAAGACCAAGCTTGGAGAGCTGGCTTCAGAGGAGGAAATTACAGCCAAAAATGAACTACTGACTGAAGAGTCTGACAACCCCAGAGACAATGTTCTCCAGGATGCTGAGTGCAGAGAATTCTGTGAATTGGGGGGTAAACTAAAAGAAAAGGATCAGAACCTCTTTAAAAGAAGACACCATAACTGTGATGAATGTGGACAAAGCTTTGCTTGGAGCACAGGCCTTATTAGGCATCAAAGAACCCACTGGGAGAAACCTTATGAATGTGATAAGTGTGGAAAGGCCTTTAGTGTGAGCTCAGCCCTGGTTCTGCATCAGAGAATTCATACTGGGGAGAAACCCTACCCTTGTAACTGGTGTATTAAAAGTTTCAGTCGGAGCTCAGACCTTATTAAACATCAAAGAGTCCACACTGGTGAAAAACCTTATAAATGTGATGAATGTGGGAAAGCCTTCAGTCAGAGCTCAGATCTTATTATACATCAGAGAATCCATACAGGAGAAAAACCCTATCAGTGCAGTCATTGTAGTAAAAGTTTTAGCCAGCGCTCAGACCTGGTTAAACATCAGAGAATCCATACTGGCGAGAAGCCTTATACATGTAACCAGTGTAACAAGCATTTTAGTCAGAGTTCTGATGTTATAAAACATCAAAGAATCCACACTAGTGAAAAACCATATAAATGTGATGTGTGTGGAAAAGCCTTCAGTCAGAGCTCAGATCTTATTCTACATCAGAGAATCCACACTGGGGAGAAACCATATCCGTGTAATCAGTGTAGCAAAAGTTTCAGTCAGAACTCAGACCTTATTAAACATCGGAGGATCCACACTGGAGAGAAACCCTATAAATGTAATGAGTGTGGGAAGGCTTTTAATCAGAGCTCAGTCCTTATTCTGCACCAGAGAATTCATACCGGAGAGAAACCCTATCGGTGTAATCAGTGTAGCAAAACCTTCAGTAGACTTTCAGATCTTATTAATCACCAGCGAATTCACACTGGAGAGAAGCCTTACCCATGTAGCCAGTGCAGTAAAATGTTTAGTCGAAGATCAGATCTTGTTAAACATCAGAGGATTCATACAGGTGAGAAACCCTATGAATGCGACGAATGTGGGAAAACCTTCAGTCAGAGCTCCAACCTTATTCTACATCAGAGAATCCACACTGGGGAGAAACCCTATCCATGTGGTGACTGTACTAAAAGTTTTAGTCGTCGTTCAGACCTTGTTAAACATCAAAGAATACATACCGGAGAGAAACCATATGCATGTAACCAGTGCAATAAAAGTTTTAGTCAAAGCTCAGACCTCACTAAACATCAGAGGGTACACTCAGGGGAAAAGCCCTATCATTGCGACAGTTGTGAGAAAGCCTTCAGTCAGAGTTCAGACCTTATTCTTCATCAGAGAAGTCACACTGGAGAAAAACCATACCCATGCACACAGTGTAGCAAAAGTTTCAGCCAGAACTCAGACCTTATCAAACACCAGAGAATCCACACTGGACAAAAGCCATGTAAATGTAATGAGTGTGGGAAGACTTTCAGTCAGTGCTCAGCTCTTGTCCTGCATCAGAGGATCCACCCTGGGGAGAAACCATATCCATGTAGCAAAAGCTTTAGTCAGCGCTCTGATCTCCTTAATCATAAGAATCCACACTGGTGAAGAGCCATACAGATGTGGTACATGTGGGAAAGCCTTCAGCACAAACCCCACAGGTGTATTCAGTGCAGCAGACGTCTTACCCAACTCTGAACTTTCTGATCATGAGAAAGTCCATTCTGGCCAAGACAGTCTACATGTGACGAATGTGGGAAAACCTCTGGTGTATACGCCTACTTTATTCAGTACCAGAGACACTACACCAGAAAAAGTCTTGTGAATGCTATTGATGATTATGAAAAAGGTTTTAATCAATGCTCAACTTTTGTGCTGCATTAAAAAAATCCACCCCACTGTGGATAGAAAACATTGATTCAATTTTTATAATGAAACTTTTAACTTAGAGCTCAGACATTACTAAACTTAAGAAAAATTCTGTGGAGGAATCTTGCGGGAAAATGTTCAATGTGAATAAAAATTTTAGTGAATGTCAGCAACAAAGGAAAGAAATTCATATCTGCTGTAATGTAAGAAAATCTCTGGTCTTATTCAAATACAATCCACAAGAGGGGAGTTTTATTATTGTAAGAAATGTATAACAGTATTAAGAACCTTATCAGATATTGTAAAAATCAGTATTGGGGGGTGTGCAATCAGAATTAGAAATATATTCACATTTTAGTATTAAACATTTAGTGAGCCCAAATTACCTATTACAAATAGGCAAAATTATTAGATATGGTAGGGGAAACTTAAATTCCTTCCAGAATTTAATTGGCATTCACTCTGATATCAATCACCCTTATCTGCTGGCAACTGGAGTGTTCTAGCTTATGCTGATGCTAGTTATCATTAAATCCCCTGTGTCTGAACATACTGTGGTATTTTGGTATTAAAATTGTTAACTACATAACTCCAGTGCCCCATTTTCTCAAAAAAATATTTTTTTTTTGGCCTAGTTTTGGTTTTTCTAATGAGAAGGAATTTTTAATTTCCTGTTATGTTCACAGCAAATATGGGTTTATTTTGCTCTCAATAATGATGCCTATGAACTTCAATAGTCTGAGATCATTTCTTCAATACTACCATTTAATCACAACTTCTAAATATGTGAGGGGAGGGAGAATTCCATATGTCAAAGTGTAAAGACTTCTCTACTGTATTTATCTTGTCATCTATAGATTGAACAAAATGATAGTTAAAGTAATACCCCCATGACTAATTTGCGTAGCACAATCTGCTTAAAAACAAAAAAGATCTTCCCTAGCTGGTGTGGCTCAGTGCCCCCCTGCAAACCAAAGGCCTGCCAGTTTGATTCTGGGTCAGGGCACATGCCTGGGCTGTGGACCCAGTTCCCAGTTGGGGGCTGGGGGCATGTGGGAGGCAACCATCAATGTTTCTTTTGGACATCGATGTTTCATTCCCTCTCTTCCTTCCCCTCTCTCTAGAAGTGAATAAATAAAATCTTTAAAATTTGTATTTTAAAAAGTAGAAAAAAATCTGATTTTTTTTTAAGTGTCAACATTCATCAGACTTTTTGCTGATTTCTGATATACATATTGATAACAGGCTACATATATGCAAAGTTTTCTACTGAAAAATAACTTTTTTAAAAATAAAAATTTCAAACTTCTGGTATTAACCATTTGTTAAAATTCTGCTACTATCATGTACTTTGAATATCCACCATAATTATCCAATTATTTCAATCCAACAGACCTTGTTAAGTTACTATGTTCAAGGCATTTTTTAAGATTTTATAGGGTACACAAAGTTTGCATACAAAAGTTTGTATACTCTCCCAACAAAGCATGTATTTATAATGACAAAGACTGGTGTATACAGAAAACACATAGCTCAATGTCATCATAAAGATAGACAAGACACTTATAAGAGCTCAGAGGGGGTAAGGTTTAATTCTGACTAGAAAAAGGGAAAGCTTTGTGGAGCTGCTGAGATCTGAGTTTTGAAGGATGAGGTAGGGGCATATAGGCAGGGAGGGAAAGTCAGCAAAAGCAGAGAAGCAAGGAAGTATTAGAAATTATGTGAAGTGTGGTGCTTAGTCATTAATCATTCAATAAACATTCAGTGTCAGGCACTGTACTAAGTGCTGTTAAAGAAAAAAAGAAAAGGTTCCTGTCCTCAAGCTTAAGTGTTATGAAAATAATGACTGGGACATCTACTTAATAAGATGGAAATAAAAACGAAGTAAAAGAAAAGACAGTTGAGGAGTATGACAGTAAACAAATAGGCACTTAAACTTTCTGGGGTTTAGTGTCACCTATAAAACAAAAGCACTAGGTATGGTGCAAGTAGATATATTTCTGCGTTTTGCTCTCAAGATAACAGCCATTAGGTCTTTGAATCAGGGAATGGCATGATCATCTCCCTGCTTTATGAAGAGTCTAAGATTAAAAGGAGAAATGAGACAGCAGAAAGGAAAACTATTTGGAAGTCTGGATATAAAATCATGAAGTCCCAAAGTAGAGGAGCTTGCAGGCATTGATATGATGATAGGTTGAGAAGTGAGTAGGGAGAAAAGTCTACAACCAACTACTGTCTGTTCTTTGGGGAATTTAAAAAGTGGAAAAAAATAGGATGATGTGAAATTTAGCCATCTCTCCTGAGAATAAGTTTTAAGAGCCAACTGCTTACTACACATTTTCCCCCCTGTATCCTAAAGGCAAACTGAAATTCATGAACTTAACACACACCCATGTTATCTTCCACCTCAATTCTCTCTCCTGGTGAATTGCACTACTAAACATCTTACCCTCCAGACAAAATAATGTAGTGATTCTACACTTCTTACTTTACAGTTTTCTAAATCCAATTGCTCACTAGGACTTGGAAATGAGTTATGAAAGTAATACTACTTACTCTAAAAATTCAAACAATAATAAGTATACTGAGTAAAAAGGGAAGGGAGTATTGGGCCTGACATTTAATGCCAGTTGATTTTTCCCAGGCATTCTTCAACTGGCAAGGCCAAAGACCAAGAAATCTAGCCTGACAACACTATAAAGATAAGTGGAACTCTCAGCAAATGCACTGTGATAGGGAATAAAAATTGGAGCACAGAAACATACCAAGTAGGAGGAGCTCTTGTAATCACCCCACAATTCAGTGTAAACATTGAAAGGCTGTGCTATAGGAATAAAGGTGAGACCAGTATGGACCAAGTCTAAAAACATCTGAAACAATCTCCAGTCAGGTCAACACTTCAGTAAATTATCAGTTTCCTAATCAAGTTAGAAGACAGGGTGAATCTTCTCTGGAGGATGATTATCCAGAGACTTTAACTTTTCATTTATAATATTCAGTGTTTCATCAAAAATTATCAGAATAATGAGTCACAGATATCAATATGAACTCACACAAACACATGCATATGGGTAGACACAGAAACAGTTATATAATGTGTATACATGGATGAGTATATATTTACCTTGCTGTGTTCTGAGAGGACCTAAAAGTAATGGCACTCCAGTATCAATGAGTATACCCAGATCATGCTTTGTAAATAGCATTCTGCCAATAAAGGAATCAGGGTTCCTTTGAGAAACAGCTGATTCTAGGACTAGGGCAGGGAAAACACAAGATGAGCCTGGAGAATCTTATAGTAAGAGCTCAAAAAACAATACAATGGGGGCATGTCAAAGGAACAAAGGAGTCAATCTGAAAGAGCTTCCAAGATAAAATTAATACACCCGAGTCCATACTGACGTAAATAAACATGGAAGAGGGACTAAGCTTCCTTATGGAAGAATTACAAATAATATATGTAGATTCTCCACGCTCCAAGATCTGAAGTTTAATCCCAACCTGACAAAAACTACTTCAGTCTGCACTGGCTGGGTAGCTCAGCTGGGTAGAGCATTGTCCCAATACGCCAAAGTTGTGGGTTTGATCCCTGGTCAGGGCACATAGCAACCAATGAATGCATAAATGGAACAACAAATTAATGTTTCTCTTTTTCTCCCCCTCTCCAAAATCACTTTTAAAAAACATTTAAAAACTATAATACTTTTAAGATTTCTCAACCTTGGCACTGTTGACGTTTTGGGCCAGATAGCTGGCTATCTACTCAGATGTGTATATATCTCTATATCTATAATACACATGCCATTTTTTTCTGATTCCTTTAAAAGTTGCAGACACAGTGCCTCTGACATTTAAATAGAGCAAGAAGAGGATCTTGAGCAGGTAAGTTAAATAATGTGACATATGATCTGGCTGCTGTGTTGAGAACTGAGTGAAGTAGGGCAAGAAAGCAGGGAGGCTATAATTATTGGCTTGAGCAACTTTCTCAGATGAAGACAGTTCTAAGGACATGTTCGGGGAGAAATTGTTTGTTTTGGGACATAGGACATGTTAGACTTGAGATGCCTAACCAGTCATTGTGGCAAGCTTAGTTTATAGCTCTCCTCCTATTTGCAGGGCCAGTTTCTGGTTTATGATACTGATGAGCCCCCAAGATTGCCTGTACCATCCACCTTTGAGGCTGCAGGCCCATGTGGCTGTGGGGAGAGGGAGCAACTGACTCCCACTTGATCTGTGGCCTGCCACTCCCCCTATGTCCTTAGGGTCTCTTGGAGCCTGACTTTCCAGTGCTTGTTGCTGAAGAGGCTAAATGGTGCCACCTAGAAGTGTGGAGGAGTGGATGCTCTGAGGTGGAAACTAACCAGAGGGAGAGGGGAGTATGAAGTCTTCTTCCTCCTACCCCCACAGTTAGGTGAAAATTAGGTAGTTCATACCACTGGCACCCTGAAGACGTCCATGAGACTAAGCAAACCGCTGTGCTTTAGAAGCTGTAGACAACTCCACCTCCTGTTTACCCTCGATGGACCTTTCCTGGGATTACATCAACCCAATAAAACGTTAGCAGTAAGCTCTTATTTTAGGCTGTTTTCTTAAGAACCCAGAATAAAGCAGGTATCAAAATGGAGATGTCTGATAGGCAAAGGGCTAGTACAAACCTGTACTGCAGAGAAGAGGTCTAGGCTGAGACATAAGATTTTGGAGCTAGATATAGTATTTAAAGACATAAGACCAGATGAGATTGCCTGGGAAGTGAAATAGGTAGAAAAGAGAAGATTTGAACACTGAGCTTTCAGGCTTTCCAATATATAAGTCAAAAAAAGTGAGGAAATACCAGCATTGAGACTAAGAAGCATCCAAGAGATTTAAAAAAAAAAAACAAAAAACAAACCCATGTGTTGTTCTTGAAGTCAAATAAAATGTCTATTATGCAAAGTATTGCTGATAGCTCAAGCAGTATGTCTAATAAATGAGTATTGGAATAAGTAGGATGAAGATAAGCAAACTTGACCAGAACTTTAAAAGAATTTTAATTTTAGAGAGAAGGGAGGGAGAAAGGGAGAGAAATATTGATGTGAGAAAAACATCAATTGGTTGTCTCTTGCACGCAGAAGAGGATTTAACTAACAGCAGGCTCACTGAGGGTGTGCCCTGGGCCCAGACTTCTGAAGGGCCCTGCAAAATCCCAACTTTACACTTTTTTCTAATGACACCAAGTTTAGTTTGATTATCTGCTGCCTAAAATATGGTTAACATGTACTATTTTCCCTCTTTTTTTTTAAGGGGCCCAATATTTTCTTCTGTGCCTAGGGCCTCAACCAACCTTAATCCGCCTCTGCCTGCATGGGCCCCAACCAGGGACCCAACACACAACCTAGGCAATAAACCCTGACCAGGAATAGAACTGGTGGCCTTTCACTCTGGTCAGGGCTTGACTAGAACTTTTTACCTGAATCTGTATGATGTAATGTCACAGCTCTCATTCCTGATATAATTTTTATGTTCTCTTTATTTTCCTGATCATTCTGGCTAGTTTATCAATTTGATTCATCTTTTATTTCTAAATTCATCCTATTATTACTTTCACAAAGAAAGTAAGGAAATATTTTTGAGACTTTAAAAAAACAAGATAGCTGGACACTTTGTTCTGTTCTCAGCAACTAGACATGTTTCTTATCTCACTAAAAGAAAGTCCGTCCCACCCATGGCTAACCAGGTCTTCCATGATCTGGCTTTGCCCATACCCTACCCTACTTCTCTCTCTGACCTCATTTACTACTTTCCCCCACATTCATTCTGCAGGAGACACACTAGCCTCCTTGTTGTTTCTTGAACAAATGAGGTACTGTTCCCATATCCAGTCCTTTGTACTTGCGTTCACATGCCTGGAACATCTTTCCTCCAGTCTCAGCTTGCTTTCTTATGCCCATTTGTCTTTCTCATCAAATTTCTTTCTCAGTGAAACCTTCCCTGTACAACCTATCTAAATTACAATGCCTTTCCTCCTTGATTTTTGTATCTCTTCTTCCCTATTTTCTCATTATTCACCATTACATACATGTTTTTCCCCACCACCACAACGGGAGCAATAGATGGAAACCCCAGATCTTCAGCAGTGGAAATTTCAAATACACAGGGCTGAGGAGAAAACGAGGACCCCCAAGAACCATGGAAGGGGTGAAAGGGGGGCGGAGGTCATGGGGACTCCAAGGATCACACACAGGAGATGCTTGCAGGAAATGCCTCAGGAGCAATGGCTGGAGGTGTGTGCAGCAGAGACTCAGCAGTGTAATCCGGTCTCAGTCCCAGTAATGAAGGTGTGAAGACATGATTATGTGAGAAGCTTTTCATCCACATTCCCAACACCTATGTTCAGTTATTGTTGGTATGTAAAGTATATGTGCATGGTGTGTGGTACAGAGCAGTGGTCCTCAACCTTTTTGGCTCCAGGGACCAGTTTCGTGGAAGACAGTTTTTCCATGGGACAGGGGTGGCGGGGGAAGGGGAGATGGAGCTCAGGCGGTAATGTGAGCAACGGGGAACAGGATGAAGCTTCGATCTAGCGCCCGCTACTCACCTCCTGTGTGGCCCAGTTCCTAACAGGCCAAAGACTAGTACTGGTCTGTATGTAGCCCAGGGGTTGGGGACCCCTGGTATACAGTGATTAACAAATGGCAGAGGTTGACAGAGGCCAAATCAGGGAAGGCCATGCTAGTTTTATTAACCTATTTAGTCCATAAAGTATAAGTCTGGAATTTAAAATTACAAAGGTTTCTACAAATCAATAAGAAAATACAAATAACCTATATTAATCAGGACAGAAAACAAATTCATTTTTCTTAAACAAGAAAGGGACTTTATTGGCTCACAAAACGTTAAAGTCCGGAGGTAGGGCAGGCGTTAGGCACAGCTGGACTAGGGCCTCCAGAAAAATGGTATCAGAACTCAGTTCTCTTTCCTTTCTGCTAGCCTGAGTTTCTCCTCAAACTCCACATGGTACAAATTCAGGCTTATGTTATGTCCTTAGTTTGCGTGATCTCCGTCGAGCCTTCTTTCCAATAGTTTCTGCAGAAGTTCTGTTGAGGGCTCTCTTTAGCCTGGCTTGAGTAACATGCCTATTCTTTAATCTGTGGCTAGGGAGCTGCAGAACTCAGGAAGGCCAGACCTGGTCAGGTACTCACCTAAGCCACAGGGAACAGGTTCCCCACAATAAATAAGGGTTCTGTTACCAGAAGATGGGGAGAGATGCTGAACAAATAAAAACAACATATATCCACACATAGCCCAATAAGAAAGCAGGTAAAGGATATGAACAACCCATGGTAAAACTAAATGGCCAATACACATGAAAATAACCTCAACCTCACCATTGATCAGGGAATGCAATTAAGGGTTCTTTTTTTTCCTTCTCAACAGATAAAACTATCATCTGTAAGTAAGGGTATTATGGGGAAATGAGCTCTTCCAATACAGTTGGTAAAATAAAGTTATGAAGGCCTTTGGGAAGGCTAATAAGGTGGGTCTATCAGAGAGCACACCCTTTGACGCAACAATCCACCTTATAACAACTCCATCCTAAAGAAATATTCACACACGTGCATAAAGATATATGAAAAAAAAATTACTTTGGCAATGTAATAGCAAGAGAAGAATATAAGAAAATAGTTCAATAATGGTGGTTTCATAATACTTAACCCTATTTGACCATTAAAGAAATTTTAGAACCTCAGGATAGGTTTTTGAAACAAAAAAGGTAAAAAAAGCAAGCTCCAGAACAATACATATAAGATCTTATTCGTGTACAAATAACTTTCATATGTTTATGTATATTCATATAGAAATGTATGGAAAGGGAACTAGATGAGTGTACACTAAACTATTGGCAGTGGAATGTGACTCGAAGTGCTACAGAAAAGGGACTCTCTTTTATCATTTACATTTTTTACAATGAGGTGGTAGTCATTTCTACTTTCATAATTAAAAAAAAATTAAAATGGGCAAGCACAATTCACAACAGGAAATGCAAATGGCCAATAAACAAATGAAGAAATGTTCATTAATAGTTTAAGAAAAGAAAATAAATTTGCTTACCAGACAGGCAAAATTATTTAAGGTACAGGATTGGTGTGAGTATAGGCCAACAGGCACTCTTACTATTGATGGAGCTGTAAATTGCTACAATCTTTTGGGTGGCATCTCTTAAAATACTGAATGTACACATTAAGACCCCCCAAAATCCTCTTCTATTTATCCTACAGAAATACCCACACAGGCAGCAAAATATATGTACGAAGATGTTAACTATACCTTTATCTGTAATAAAAAACACTGGAAAGAACCAAATTATCCAGGGGTTGGTTGAATAAATTACAGTATATTCATGCAATGGGATAGTGTATGCAGCCATTGAAAACAATGTCTATATCAAATGGGAAAGGAGAGGAGGCAAATTTCAGTGCAGTATATGTAAAATGGGCATATGTACCTACCTCATACGGGTGCTGTGAGGATTAAGTGTTAATCCATGGTAAAGCACTTCAAACAGTGCCTTTATCAAAACCACAAGTGTCAGCTATTAACACATTTTTGCTTAAATTTGTATATACCTAGTTCTGGAAGAATTGCAAACCAAGTAATTATTTTTTCTGAGTCAGACTATGAGAAGGAATGTCATTTTTTTCCCCTTTACATTCTGCACTATTGAAAATTTAAACAAGCATATTTAATAGTTTTCACATTTGTTAACTATAAAAGATAAAAGCATCTGAACCATAAAAGGTAAAACCTAAAATCAAGGTTTAACAGCCACCACTCATGGCACTGTGGAAAAATATACATCCGTGGAGTTCACAGAACTAGATTTGAATTTTAGCTCTACTTGGCCACATGCAAGTCACATGATCTCTGAATCCTGCTTTTCTAGTCTATAAATCTAAGTAAGATAGGTATAGTTTCTAATCCAATGCCTGACATGCAGGTTATTTCAATACATATAACCCTCCCTTCAACTTACATAAATTGCTAGACGTACTGCTAAATGATCAAGTGCCAACTGGGTGTAAGTATGGGGAGCGTAAATGCCAGGAAAACCAGAAAAAAATTTAGCAGTAATGAGCAAATGCTCAGTGCCTACTGGGTGGGTATCTGCACTCTGCATGCCATTAACACTGACTGCTCGTTTGCTAACCAAGCAGATGTCACTGCTTGACAACTGCCAGATCACCACTTCATCAGAGGCTGAGCAGCCCCCAGAATTGCTGGTTATCTGTGTGGGTATAAATAGATGTACAGATGAAATTATAAATCACTGAATAGTTATTTTAAATCAGTCTGTTTCCTGGGTACACAACCCAATTAGAGCCAGCGAGTACACAGACCACTTCCTTGTCCTGTGTACCATCAGCCATTTCCCCCCCGAGCCTTGCCTCAGCCTCAGAATCCTTTCTAAACAGCCCACAGGTATTAGAGCTGGCAAAGCAAACATATATATTTGCCAACTCAAATACTACTTTTCCTAAGCTCTCACATTATACCAAACATCTTTGGCATTTAAGACAAATCTACCACATGGAAGCTTCTTTGTATACAGGAAACACATAAAATTTTAAAAAAGCATGAAACTTCAGTAACTGAGAGCTTGATCCCTTCTTACCTACTCTGATGTAAGAATCCTGTCATCCCAGCAGAATTCCAAATATGCCCCCTCAAAGCCTACTTGGAAATAAGTCATATAAATCAACCAATCAATCAACTCAAGATCATTTTATCTTATAGCAGAGGAGTCTATACCTTTATTGGACATTGACTTGTTTCCTCTCAGCCACAGAGAAAAAGACCCAAACAAAAGTCCCTACATTTTCTTGTATAACTTAAAATACATTATATCATTACTACATATTTATACTTCAATAAATCTTAATCTATAAAGCACATTTCTTATAATTAATTGTTATCAGAAAACCTATAAACAAGCTCCATCTGCTTCACTTCTCCACCAGTGGGCCTTGCATTTATTACTATGCTTTTTCACAGGCTCATGCAAATTTCACCTTCTATTTTTTAAATTTGATCCAAGCACCAGTTGTAACCAAAATTTCTGGAATTATGAAATACTTGTATTCACGCGGGTCATTTTCCACATAATGATGCCCACTATAAAAAGCCTTTTCTCAGATTCTATATTTTAACTTCCAGAGTTTTCCACTAAACAGTAGAACCACAGTACTTGGGATTCTCAGCCAAGGAGTATATAATCCTACTACTACATGTATTCCTTTTATACATTTTTAAAAATGTGTTAAGACTTAAAATTAAAAAAAAAAATAGATCAATCAATTCTGATCGTTAATAATCTAGTTGTCAATAACCTAGGTTTTTTTTTTAAACAGAACAATCCTTTCAACATAACATGTTAAGTACAACCTCAATGCTACTAGAGATTGATTAGTTTTTTAAAATCCACAAACCTCCAAACTGTGATAGAATTTTGGACTCACCTCTGAAGAATGCTGGAAAGATGGCTAGCTCTTTGAGCTGAGTCTTCCTTTCCCCCAAATACAACACACTGGTAAGAGAAGTATGGCTCTGGGAATTTCAGAGGTGACCTCCCCCAGGACTGCTCAGACGTGGGCAAGAGGCTAACTCACAAGAAACAGCTTTGTACCAATCTCCCAATAATATACAGTGGAAGAATTACCTACCTACTTATGGTAGGGTTACAGTACCTAGCACAGTGCCTTGTCGGTAGAAAATGTTTAATAATAAATGAATACATGGCTGCTTTGTTAGCCTGGGGTTCAACCCTTTTAACCAAAAAAAAATAGAATAAAATAAAATAGCGAACCTGATACTTGTTACCCACCTGGGCAGAGATTTTTCTGTCCTTAACAAAAATGAAGGCAAAGTAATAATGAATTGAGTCTTCAAGTCTTTTTGTTTTCTAAAAGCCAAAATAGACCATTACCCTTTTACATTTGCCCTTCAACACAGTCATTCATTGCAAATTCTCCCCTAGTGTTATTTCTACTTTCATAGTTTATGATTATTGTCCAGTTCCTAATGATACATGGGAGAACGTTATTTTCATTAGTGGAATGCCTCCAAATTACAGACAGGATGTGTGCTTTTTTGAGTTTTCCTACAGGCAGATAATTGCATTTAGATAAATTCTTGGTACATTTCAATTCTTGAATCAAAGTATTTTTATATCTTTCCAAATCTAGGCGTCCCATTCACTTTTTGATGTTTTATCATCATCACTTCTAATTTTACTCTGAAGCTTTTAGTCATCCTTTATCTTCTATTTTCTGAAATGCATATCCAAATTGGGTAAAAAAGAAACAGAAGAGTAAATTTTGAAAAGATGGTTTCAGTTTTCAGACTTCATAATTCCTATGTTAACTTTGAATGTAGAAGGGAATGTATCCTTGCAAAGAATATTTAAATGATCAACACAGAACTAATGTATCTGTCTACGAAGGAAAATTTTAAGAAGGGGAAAAAGAACTGAGTAGCTCATTATTGGAAAAAAAAAAAAGAATATAAACATAACATGGAAGATTTAGGTATTAACACCTAAATTAAGTTTAAATTTTTAGTTTCTAGGCAGGTATGACATCATTTCTTTCAAGATAAAAATAATAATGGTGGGTGACAATTTTCTATATTTCCCAGTGGATTTTCTAACATTCTTATAGGGAAACCAAACTATTATGTATCATTTCTTGTTTTTAATTTTGTCTTCATTTCTGAAGAAAAAGACCTGAGTGTTGACTTTTTTTTTTTTTAATTTCTTAAACTTTCACAACATTCAGAAGTTTTTCTGCATTGTGTCTTCGCTGATGCCTAAAAAGATTTGAGCTTTGACTGTAGGATTTCCCACACTGAACGCATTCATAAGGTTTCTCCCCAGTATGGATTCTCTGATGATTAATAAGCCCAGAATTCTGGCTAAAGGCTTTTCCACATTCAAGACATTTGTAAGGTTTTTCTCCAGTATGGACTCTCTGGTGTTGCACAAGGATAGAACTTCTACTAAATGCCTTCCCACATTCAACACATCCATAGGGCTTCTCTCCACTGTGGATTCTTTGATGAAGAATAAGGGCTGAGCCCTGACTGAAGTGTTTTCCACATTCATCACATATATGTTGTTTCTTTCTAGAAGGATTTCTCTTTCTTTCAAACCTGCCCTTAGGGAAACAGGCTTCTCCATATTTAAAAATCTGAGGAACACCTACATTGAGAGTGCCAGGAACTTCATGAGATTCTACTGCTGAAGGAATCTCCTGCTTTGGAGCTAATGCTCCATTTTCAGTCCTAGCATCATCATCTGAAATAAACAGAAAATGTAAATATCAATCATTTTCTATTCTGGGAGAAGGGAACCTGGAAAAAAAAAAATTAATGGACTTAAAGTAAACAAATAGCTTGTATACATCTATAAACAGCACTATGAAAAGTGGTATTAAGGTCGCCTACTCACAAAAGAGAAAAAAAAGAAAACGACTGATTATGAGGCTAAGGAGGTAAATAACAAAGAGGGGTTGAACAGTTATCTCTGAATAAAAGTAGTAACATACGCTAGTGGGTTACAGATGGAAATGAGAAAACAAGGAACAGAAAGATTTTAAGACTGTTAGGAAGACAGTGACAGTAATGCAGCCAGGTCTGGATGGAACTCTGAAAGAAAAATAAGACTGACTATTAGAAAATCATTATAATATTTTTTTGCTTTGAAAAAGGAAGAAATTACATCAAAATACAATGGTGTAAAAAAATAAGCAATCAGGTCAGAAAGTGACCATTTCTGAAATAAGGAAGACAGAGCAGGTCACAGCCAAGATTAGAATGCAGGAGGAGTCCCTGACAAGGAGGAGCTGAAGATATGCTGGGAACATCTTGTGTTAACTCAGATCGTGACCCTTACAAATTCAATATGTCCTTAATAAATCTAAGTTTTCCTGTAAAAGAAGCTTGCCCTATTTGGTATTTCTCATGGCACCTAGATGAGTTCTTACTTCTTGGCCTTAGATGTGTCTAGTGAAAGAAAAGCCTGAATTACCAGCATGAGGTACCATCACATCTGTAGGCCGCCACGGTAGCAAGTCTCATTTAAGACTTTCCTGCCTGCGAACCAAGTGTCGCTGGTTCGATCCCCAGTCAGGGCACATAACTAGGTTGCACGCCAAGTCCCCAGTTGGGGGCGCGTGAGAGGCAACCGCACAGTGATGCTTCTCTCCCTCTCTCCTTTCCCCTCTCTCTAAAAAACAGATAAATAAAATAAAATAAAATAATCTTGTTTTAAAAAAAAAAAAAGACTTTCCTGAAACTTCACACCTTGAAAAGTCAAGGCAGTTACTACAGGGTGAGCAACAGCACTCAGAACTAAGTGGTGGTGGGTAGGACTATAATAAATGATTAAGAAAGGGATAGTCACGCTGAAAAAGGAGAGACTGAAGGGGTGGAGGGGACTAGTGAGGTCTGGGTCTGGAGACCTGGAGAACAGAGGCATGTGAATAAGGTTAAGTGGAGAGAGATGGCACACTAAGAAGGAAGTTCTCAAGTGTGGCAGACACTAGATGTGTTGAAATGAGGTATTAAAAGATAGGTGAAAAGTATTCTAATATTCAGGTGGGGGGAGAAGTTTTCTACCCGAGAAAATGCCACTTCCAAACCAAGGTTAGTGGTTTAAAAACTTTACTGCACAAAAGAATGTCCTATGAAATACATACAATTGCAGATTCTCAGCAGACTTCAGCCCCCACACCAGAAGTTCCAATTTACCCAACACACTGTTCCCCTCAAGTGGGGAGAAAACTGGTTCACACCTCATTCTGCATCCCTCCAGTGAGATCGCCAGCTACCTCAAGGAATGATCCCCAAAGCGGTCTCAAACAAAATTTCATTTCAATTCATTTAAATATGAAAAAGGATATCCAGTAGTTTTAGGAATAAACTGGGTTGTGTCAAAGTATACAAATAAGTATGTGGCATTAATTGCCAATATATTGGGAAAGACTAGTCTAATTTTTCTGTATTTAAAGCTTATTATAGCCGAGAAGCCTATTTTTGCATAAATACTTAGAAAAGGTGAACTTTACCCAAATATTGTTTCTATAGAAGAACCTTCTTAGAAAAAATGACTCTAGACAGGATGTAACTTTACCCAAGTATTGTTTCTATAAAAGAACCTTCTTAGAAAAAATGACTCTAGACAGGATGTTGAAGAGAAAAAATAACTGCATGAAAATACAGGGACCTGGTCTATTGGTAGGTGCTGGCTCAGACTAAGGCAAATGCCAGCCAGCCTGAAACAGGCAGATCTTCAAGAAAGAGGTGAAAGGGAAGAAATGTTAATATCTAGGAATAAAAGACCTGAGGTCAGCAAACCAATTGTTATGAGAAAAGAATCAAGTTCCTGCAATGTGTTCAGTCTTAGGAAATCTCACACACACACACACACACACACACACACACACACACAATAGAATAAGCAAAGGGTTCTGGACAAAAAGCCCATACTCTCTTTCACCCCGCTACCCATATGAAATTCTGGTCCTCACCACAGTGCCTTAGGGAATGGAGCTCCCAGGATGCCCACTTGAGCTGGTTTTCCACAGCATCAAGCTCAGAACTTGGTATTCCCTGAGCTTCTTCTTGAGATACAATCTCCTCTACCAGCACTTCCCGTTTTCGTCGTCGAAGAGAAACCTGGAAATAAGATTTAGTTCAGTTGATCGGAATTTGATGAGAATAAGAACTAACTGCACATAAGAGAACCATATAAAACATATACTGCTGTTGGGTGGAGTTAATTCAGCAGCTTTCCCTACTGGTATGCCAGTGCTTCTGACCCAGGAAAAGAGACATAGGCAGGCTCACCGGCTGTCCAGGGTCATCTAGTTCGCTCTCTAAATCCTCCAGCAATGTCACTGCCTCCTCTCCATTCTCTGGATGATGCTCTCGAACCCAAGTCTGCAGCTCCTTGGGTAGGATGGCAACAAACTGCTCCAGCACTACTAGCTCCAAGATCTGTTCTTTTGTGTGTGTCTCTGGCCTCAGCCATAGACGGCAAAGTTCCCGAAGCTGGCTCACAGCTTCACGGGGCCCAGGTGAATCCTGGTATCCAAACTGCCTGAATCGCTGCCGGAAAACCTCTGGGTCAGGGAGATGGTTCCAAGGAATACTTGATCCCTCTTCGCCATCAGGATCCTCCTCCAACTTCACTCTCAGAATCTTCTCCTCTTCATCTGGAGTTGGGATGATAAGTATCGAATCTTCTTCCCCGGACTGTGCAGACATCCTGATTTATAATACTTCAAGAAAAAACAATCAAGGAAGGTAGGGTATAGGCCTCAGAGAAATACCTCGTTTTCTTCACAGGCAATCCTGAGGCACAAAAAATAAAAAAATATATAAATGACCAAATATCCTAAGATTTTGGACATATACTGATAAAGTAAGAATAGTTCTCCTGGCCCTGGCTGCTGTGGCTCAGTCGGCCTGCGAGCCAAATGTCGCTGGTTCGATTCCCAGTCAGGGCACATGACTAGGTTGCACGTCAGGTACCCAGTTGGGGGCGCGAGTGAGAGGCAACCACACAGTGATGCTTCTCTCCCTCTCTTTCTTCTTTCCCCTCTCTCTAAAAATAAAATAAACAAGCAAATAAATAAAAAAGAAAAAATATTTCTTTTACTGAATTTAAAATTCCAATCAATAACCTACACCAGAAGTTGGCAAACTACAACTCACAGCCAAATCTGGCCTGCTGCCCCTTTTTGTATAACACCTGTATTAAGAATAGTTTCCACATTTTTTACATGGGTGAAAAAATTAAAAGAATATTTCATGACATGTGAAAATGATATGCAATTAAAATGTCTGTGTTCCTAAATGATTTTATTTGTGCACAGTTCATGCTACAATGGCAGAGCTGAATTGTTGCCAGAGACTACATGGCCTGAAAAATCTAAAATTTACTATCTGGTCTTTTTTTTTTAAAGATTTTATTTATTTACTTTTAGAGAGAGGGGAAGAGAGGAAGAAAAACATCAATGTGCAAGCAACCGGTTGCACACCCCCAACTGGGGACCTGGCCCGCAACCCAGACATGTGCCCTGACTGGGAATTGAACCAGCGACCTTTCACCACGCAGGCCAGAGCTCAATCCATGGAACCACACAAGCCAGGGCACTATTTGACCTTTTAGAGAAAAAGTTTGACCTATAAAAACCAACACACCCTATTTCAATAATCAAAATAACCCAAGTAAGAACCAGCCCACTTCAATGTTTTCTAAATGCATTTGATCCTGAAATGCATTATTTGCAGTTCAGGACTAGTGTTCCCTGACACACTTAGGTAAACTCAAAATCAAGGATGCATTTTTATTACCTGCTCAAGAAAAAAATAATTTAAGACAAAAAAATTTTAAGTTAAAAAATATTTTTAAAATGTTTAAGAACTCCGTACTCTTAAAATATATGTGAAAAGTTATTCACTTGCTCAGGAACAGATAATGTGACATTGAAAAAAAAATCAACCTCCAGTGCCATACAATGAAATTATTCAGTCACTCACCACAACATAATTAATTTAAATTTGATAGGCATTAATCACAGAAACTTCTATGAAAGGCGCTCTCATAACCATCTTAACTTCTTGCAGTCACCCAGAATCCTGTCCTTACACGGGATGACTCACAGTTTTCCCCGCTTCTTTCTTCAGGAAAACCTTGTGCTATTTCTGATCATTTCCTTAGTATTTGCACAGTCATGCCCACGCCGCTGCTTACAATACATATTAGGAATGGACCATGCAGCTACTCAATGACTCTATTCAGAGCCCAGAATCTGAAAACCAATAATTTCAAAAAAACTTATAACCCTTATCAAGTTGAAGACCAGGATCAGAAAAGACCTTATCAGATAGATAACACACAGAACTTTAATTCAGTACTCTGGAGTGTGGAAGCCTCTAAGTAAGGTTTTGCCGACAGATTTGTTCGTTCCTATCCTACCTTGTCAATGGTTCAAGCATTCTATATAAAAGAAATTTCTCTTCCATGTTCTCATCCGGTACCGTGGCCGTGGGACATGAATGAGCTAACGAGAGGGCAAGCCCGCGGTCCTGACAGTTTGCGTGGGTAGCCTTGTTCGGGTGATCTCCCTACCTCACTCCTGCAGAGTGCTGCTGCGAACCCTGCCTGAACCCCGATTTCCTCCAGCCTCGCCGCACTCACAGCCGCGGAGTTCAGACGACTGAAGGCCACTCGGGCCCGTCAATATCGGGGCCACAGCACTTCCCCCCGCGGCCGACGGAACTACAAGTCCCGGCAGCTCTCACACAAGACCCGCCCTTCCCCGCCTCCGCCCGAACCAAGTCCCAGAACTCTCTGCGAGACGCCAGGGCCTCGAAATAGAACAAAACCGGCTGATGGGGGAAGGGAAAGACGAGGGTCAAGGAAGAGAAGGGAAAAGAACCGTCGGAGGGTGTCGAAAGCCCTATCTGGCCTTTGGTCTACCCCTCCACGCCCTGCAACTGCTGGGCGCGAAGACTGCGGCCTGTCCCCCGCACCTCCCGGGGACTCGAGGAAGGTCCCCGCCAGGTTTCTTCGCTGGCTTCTTCCAAGCGGTCCGCGGCCCCTATCCCAGCGTACCCCGGACACCGTTTCCTCCACTCTGGCGCAAACCTCCGGCTCAGGAACCACAGCAGCCTCGCTGTCCAACGCAGACGCAGAAATGCCACTCACAAGCCGTTTCCCAGAAGCCCCCAGCGCGGACTGCTTCCGGTCTGTTGGCCCCAGAAGGAGGAGGGAGGTGAAGCCCCGCGTTGCCGTGGAGATGTGCTCTGCGCGGGGGAGGGGCGGCCCAACGACAATGACCGCTTTGAGCCTGGGTTTGGCCTGGTGCCTCTTTCCTCGGGTAGCCCATAGTTCTGCGTTCCGCTTAAAACGCAAGTTAAAGAAAGAGAGAATTCTGCCATTAAGATAGTCTTTATGGTTTCACAATCCCTTTCACATGGGATTTCTCATGTGATCCTCACAGTAATCCTCTGAAAGAAGTAATAAAAGCTTATATTTATAAATGCTTACTACATTGTGCCAGGCACTGTCACCAAGCTTTACATATATTGCCATTAATTTTCACAACCCTATGCTGCAGGGACGTTTATTATCCCCATTTCACTGCTAACTAATGCACAGTAAATAACCTACCAAGAACTCATAACTAATAAGTGGGAAGCAGGATTTGAAACCAATGCATGACTCCATCCAACCTTTGGCTCCCACTGGCTATGCTACAGAACTTTATTTTGACCAATTTATCTATTAGGGAAATAAGATGAGACAGATTAGAGTTTTGGGAATGATCTCACATTGAATTTGTAGAATTTGTGGTCATCTGACTAATTTAGGCTGGCCATTTTATACCACAAAACAGCTGCTGAAGTGATCATTTAATAACGTAAATCAGACTGCTTTACTTCCTATTCAAACGCCTTCAAGCCCTGACCCGTGTGGTTCTGTTGGGTGTCTTTCTGCAAAGTGAACAGTTGCCATTTCTCTCACATGGATGTTTCTCTCTTTTCTCCCTACCTTCGCCTCTCTCTAAAATAAATAAAATCTTTTAAAAAAGTAAAATCATTCAATGGATCCTCACTGCCTTAAGTATGACATAAAAACTCCTTACCTTGGCCTGTTCCCTATATTCCCTGTCTGACCTCAGCTTAGGCTCACCTTAGCCCAGGATCCTCAGCCACACTGACAACCTTTCCTCTTGGAAGCCTTCCCACCATATGTAGCAATATTCAAAGTGATCTGATTTACTCATTTCCATGTTTTTTGTTTTGTTTTATTTTTGAATGTCCTAGAAGGGCAGGAAACTTGTCTGTCTTGTTTAGCACAGTATCCCCACCGAGTCATAGGATGCTGACAGCTGGATTTATAGAGAATGTAATAAATATTTGTTGAATAAACGAATGAATTGTGCTGGCCCCACTGGTGCCTTTGCTAGGTCACATGTCAGGCATCAGAAACCACACAAAAGAGCCCTGTTGTTTAAGGTCTATGTTAGAAGTGCAGGTCTGGGCTTCCAAAAGCATTGCAATATCTTCAGGCTTTGGTTCTTTTCCTCATTCAGGAAAGTGCCCTCAGCCTCTGATCAATTTGTGAATGAGAGCAAGTTAACAAGCAAGCAGCTGATGGTATAGGACTACGTTGCACTATGACCCAAACTTCATCTCCCCAGAACCACTGCTTAACTCTGATCCTTTTCTTTCTTTCTTTAGGAGGATTCAGAAATCCAGCCTTTTCAGTCCTCTACTTGGTACTGCCACAAATCTGCTTGGCTGCTTTTACTACTTTTCCCTCTTTGGTGACTCTAAAAGCTAGCTCAAGGCATTTTTGTTTTATTTTACTTTAAGAGTTTTTACATGTAATTAATGTTGGAAAACAGAAAAGATCATCAAACAGAAATACTTAAGGAAATTAAAAATGTTACAAATTTTTACAAAACCCTTTCCTAGGATTCTGTTCTATAATTCCTATTTCTTTCTAAGAGAGTAAATGGAAAACACATGAATTTTTCCTCTTTTGAGAGCAAGGACTGACACCTCTTTGAAACACCATCCTTCTGAGCCCCACTATGTGGATTCTTTTCTGAATCATGGTCATTGAAACCATCTTAAAGATCTAGTCAAGCCCTGGTCTGGTAGCTCAGTTCATTAGAGTGTTATCTCCATACACCAAGATTGCAGGTTTAATCTCTGGTGAGGTCACATTCAAGAGGCAACCAGTGAATGCATAGATGGGTGGAACAGCAAATCAATTTCTCTCTCTCTCTCTCTCGTACATTTTTTTAAAATGATCATGGACTTCTGGCCAAGATAGAGGCTTAAGTAGAAACGCTTCGCCTCCCCCCACAACCATAAGAGGGAATACAACTATCTCAAAACTAAAAACAATCAGAACTGCCAGAAAATCAACCTGCATGGAAGTCCAACAAAGATATAAAGAAGCAATACTCATCCAGACAGGTACAAGGGGTGGAGCCAGGGCAGAGAGGATGTGGTGTGGCAGTGGCAGCCGTGGTGGCAGCAGCAAGACAGTGGTTGTGGCTGGCTGGTGTAAAGCACAGTCACACATCATGAAAGTCAGGAGGGATACCTGGGGAGCACTCCCAGACCCAGACCAGACCCTGCAGCTCATGGTTCCTGCACCAAGGAAAATAAAGCCTCATTGCTTCTGACTGTGAAAACCCAGGGCAGTTGGGGTAGAGGAAGAAACTGCAGTCTCTCAGCAAAGTCCATTTGTTTAGAGGGCCCCCACAGTCCTAGAAAATTTGCAAACCCAACCACTCTGGGAACCACAACCAGGACAACAGCTAGATGGGTGCCAGTCCCATATGGGAAGCAGGAAAGTGCTTGAAAAATCGGCGAGTGCTGAGCAAGCAGCATTGTTCCCTCTCAGACCTCTCTCCCATATACAGTATCACAATGTGGTGAAATGGGTCGCCCGGCACTGAGAAATACCTAAGGCTCCGCCCCTTAAATGTTACAGGTGCAAAAGCCCTCCCTAAGACACAGAGGCAAACATAGGAGGCTGTCAAATTGAGAAGACAGAGATGTATGGCCCAAAAGAGAGAGCAGATAAAGGTTACTGTGAAAGAACTAAGCGATGAGGAGATAGCCAACCTAACAAACACAGAGTTCAAAACACTGGTGATAATGATGCTCACAGACTTGACAAATATGATTGAGTACGGCAAACACATAAGGGAAGACATGAAGGCTATGCTAAGTGAAACAAAGGGAAATCCACACAAAACCACTGGTGAAGGGAAGGAAGCCGGGGTTCAAACCAATGATTTGGAAAGTAAGGAAGAAATAAGCAGTCAACATGAACAGAATGAAGAAAAAGGAATTGAAAAAAATGAGGAGAGGCTTGGGAACCTCTGGGACAACTTTAAACAGGCCAACATCTGAATCATAGGGATGCCAGAAGGAAAGGAGGAAGAGCAAGAAATTGAAAACTTATGTGAAAAAATAATGAAGGAAAAATTCCCTAATTTGGCAAAGGAAATAGACATACAAGTCCAGGAAGCACAGAGAGTCCCAAACAAGCTAGACCCAAAGAGGACCATACCAAAACACATCATAATTAAAATGCCAAAGGTTAAAGATAAAGAGAGAATCTTTTTTAAAAAAATATGCTTTATTGATTATGCTATTACAGTTGTCCCAATTTCTTTTCCCTTTGTTCCCCTCCACCCAGTGACCCCCCTCCCTCCAGGTGTTCCCCATCCTTAGTCCATATCCATTGGTTGTGCATATAGTTCTTTCAACATCTTCCTGTCTACTCCACTCCCTCCTGCTATGCTTCTTAATTCCTGTACCACCTCCCTCCCCACTCCCTTCTTCCCCCTCCCTGCTGACCTCCCCCCAAAATGTTCCCCATACCTATAATTCTTTTTCCACTCTCGTTGCCTACTTAGTTTGTCTTTGTTTCGGTTCCCTAGCTTCTGTTGTTGGTTGTTGTGATACAGTTTTCATTTTAATGTTCATAGTTTTGATCCTTAAAGAGAGAATCTTAAAAGCAGCAAGAGAAAAGAAGAGAGTTACCTAGAAAGGGGTTCCTATAAGACAATCAGCTGACTTCTCAAAAGAAACTTTGAGGCAAGAAGGGACTGGCAAGAAGTATTCAAAGTGATGAAAAGCAAGGACCTACAACCAAGATTACTCTATCCAGCAAAGCTATCATTTAGAATGGAAGGGCAGATAAAGCGCTTCCAAGATGAGGTAAAGCTAAAGGAGTTCATCTTCACTAAGCCCTTATTATAGGAAATGTTAAAGGGATTGTTTAAGAAAAAGATCAAAACTATCAACATTAAAATGACAACAAACTCAGAACTATCAACAACAGAATCTAAAAACAAAAACAAACGAAGCAATCATAGGTATGGGGATCATTTGGAGGATTATCAGCTGGAAGGGGAAATGGGGAGAAATGGGAAAATGGTGAAGGGATTCAGAAGCATAATTGGTAGGTACAAAATAGGGAGATGTTAAGAATTGTATAGGAAAGGGTGAATCAAAGAACTTACACGCAGGACCCATGGACATGAACTAAGGGGGGTGGGATTGCTGGAGGGAAGTGGGGTACAGTACTGGGCAGAGAGGAGCAAAGGGAAAAGAAATTGGGACTACTGTAACAGCGTAATCAATAAAATATACTTTAAAAAATGATCAAGTCAAGAAAGAGCATCTTGTTTCTCTGAGCAACCTGAGTGTAGGGAATAGCTTTGTGCCAGCACTGGACAACCTTGGACATATCTACATGGGCCACACAAACAAGGCTTGAACAGCAGCTGATCTGAGTCTTGGCAGAACACCTTGTGATCCTCCTGGAACACAAGAGCATGAGGGGTTTTATAAGTAGCTGCCACAAGGCCATTTGCCACTCAGTTCCCAGTCTTCCAAGAAGGTTGTCACGAGACAATTTCTCATTGCTTCCTGGGTCATGATTAAGACTTTCTGCTTCCCACCCCCACTCCCTTCTGTACAGTTGCAGACTATAAAATGGCTTAGATGCCACATGGCATTAGTCCCTCAGCACCAAGGTAGTCCACAATTCATTCATGTTGCAGTCATCTGGCTCTTTTTGTCACTGTCTGTGTAAATAATAATCTGTCTAAATCTAAAAAGGACTAATTGTTTTCTTTGCCAGCCAAAACTTTCAACTTTGCCTTAAAACTATCTCATTCATCCATTAATGGTTAAAAAAAAAAAAACATAAAAAAAAAAAAAACAGACTACATAGGTTCCAGAGAACTAATGATAGCTTAAATGAAGTCATGATTTCTTCTTTTAGCATCACCACCTCCTTAAGGAAATAGACAAAAAAAAAAAAAAAAGTATTCACAAGGCAGTGGAGAAATGCTACAGTAGAGTAGAATAGAGCACCAGCAAGAAAGCCAAATGAGGCAGTGTGCTGAGCGGTAAGGGAGGCACCCTGAGATGGAGGAAGAGAGGCAAAGTTTTCATTCTGGAAGAGAAGCACAGACCTTCAGATGTGATGTTATCAGATTTCATCAAAGAATAATCTTTTCTAGGCTTTTCTCTCCCATCCAAGTACTAACCAGGTCCGACCCTGCTTAGCTTCTGAGATCAGATGAGATCAGGTGTGTTCAGGGTGGTATGGCCATAGACTAGGCTCTTCTCTAACAATTATTTGGAAGCTCTCAGTCCCAACCCTCAGTGCAAAAGTTTCTCACTCTGGGCACTTTGAGTGTACTGGTTAAAAGATTTCATTTTATTGTAGCTGATAAGTACACTGTGCCAGGAGTCTTTTGTTTGCAAGTGACTAAAAACCTAACTGTGGCAGACACTATTAGCTTCCCATACAAAGCACTCCCCTTCTTCTAATACACTCCCAATTTTTGGGATCTGGGAGCGGGGGGCAGGCAACACTGTGCCCAGCCATTGCCAATAAATTGTGATTGAGTTGAGCCATCCATAACCATTCTGTTTCCCTTTGCCAGGTAGTCACTTTGCCTCCCTGACAACTAGGAATGGCCATATTATTCAGTTCTGATTAATGAGATGTAAGAAGAAATAGTTTGATTTTCAAGAAAGATATCTAATTTTCCCTGGCTGGCTATCTCAGGTGGTTAGAGCATTGTCCTAATATGCCAAGGTTACAGGTTCAATCCCTGGTCTGGAATAAACTGATGACTGCATAAATGGGTGGAGCAACAAATTGATCTCTCCCCACTCCCTCTCTCTCCACTCCCCTTCCTTTCTCTAAAATCAATAATATTTTTAAAAGAAATGTATCTAATTCAGGTATGTCATCGAAATTTATTGGCATAAAGTTATTCATAATATTTCCTTAATATCTTTTTAATGTCTGCAGGACCAGTAGTGATGACCCCTCTTTCATTCTTGAAATTGGTAATTTCTGTTTGCTTTTCTTAATCAATTTTGCTTAAAATTTATAAATATTATTCACCTCTCAGAGAATCAACTTCTGGCTTTAGTTGCTCAATTATTTGTTCTCTATTTTATGGAGTTCTCCTTTAAAATTAGTATACAATAAAATTGCCTTTTTGTGCCATTTACTCTGTAAGTTTTAACATACAGAGTATGTTTTCACATAGATTTGTGAAACTACCACCAAAACCACGATACAGAAGAGTTGCATCATTCATAAAATTTCCTCAGGATGTACTCACAACTTTCCTACATCCATAACCTGTGGCAACTACTGATTTATTATCCATCAAAATAGTTTTTACTTTTCCGTAAAATAACATAAATGAAATAATGAAGTGTTCAGCCTTTTACATACCTTTCATTCAGCACAATGCCTTTAACCTTTCAGTCAGCATAATTACTTTAAGATTCATCTATATTGCTGCATATCTCAATAGTTCATTTTATTGCTGAGTAGTATTTTACTGTCAGTTACATAGTTTGTTTACCCATTTAACCGTTAAAGGACTTTTGGGTTGTTTCTGAATTTGAGGAATTATAAATAGAGCTATTTGAATGTTTATGGACAGGGTTTTGTGTGAACACAAGTTTTTATTTCTCTAGAGTAAATATCTAGAAGTAGGATAGCTAGGTCATATAGTGTTATGGACTGTATGTTTGTGCCTGTCCCCCAAATTCACATGTTGAAGCCCTAAACCCCAATGTGATGGTATTTGAAGATGGGCCCTCTGGCAGGTAATTAGGTTTAGATAAGGTCATGAGGGTGGGGCCCTTATGATGTGATTAGTGCCCTTATTAGAGATAAGATACCCATTTTTCTCTCTCTCCACTATGTGAGGACACAGTGAGAAGGTGGCCATCTGAAAACCCAGAAGAGAGCCTTTAGCTGGGAACTGAATTACTGAGCTTGGACTTCCTAACCTCCAAAACTGGGAAGAATGAATTCCTGTTATTTAAGCCATTCAGTATATGGTATTTTGTTATAGCAGGTGGAGCCAGTAATATATATGGTGTTTATTTTTGTTGGAAACTGTCGAAGTTTTTCAGAGTGGCTATACCATTTTACATCCCTATCAGTAATGTATGAGTGACCAGATTCTCCACATATTCACTAGCACTTGGTGTTATCTTTTGAATTATGTTAAATACTTTTCTGCATCAATTTATATGACCATGTGACTTTTCCTTTTGAAACAACTAAATCATCTGGTGGATTACTTTAATTTACCTAATAGTCCTGTGGTCAATCCCACTTGGTGCAGTTGTTTTATTCTGGATTCAATCTGATACTCTTTTGTTGAGGACTTTTGTGCCTGTGGTCATTAAGGATTTTGGACTGTAGTTTTCTTTTAATTGTCTTCTCTTTTTTGCATCTCAATATTTATTATCTGTGCTGTTTAAATAGGATAATTTCTATTGATCTATAGCTATTTGCTCTGGCATCTGTATTCTTCCATTGAGCTCATACAATGCATTTTTTTGGTTGCTTTTTTCAGCTCTAAAATTTTCATTTGGTTCTTATTATATACTTTTTCCCCCTGAGGTTTTATATTTTTTCCATTAACTCACTCTTACTTCCTAAGAAGTTATTTTTAATACTTTATTTAAAGTATTCTTCTGGCCCTAACCAGTGTGGCTTAGTTGGTTGGGTGTCATCCCACAAAGAGAAAGGTTGCAGGTTCAATTCTTGGTCAGGGCACATGCCTGGGGTGCAGGTTTGATCCCCATTGGGGCACATATGAGAGGCAACCAATCAATATTTCTCCCCCTCTCTCCATTATCATTTCTCTAAAAATAAATTTTAAAAATCTTTAAAATACTTTTCTGATAATTCTAACATCTTTATTATCTAGGCATTGGCATAATTTGATTTTATTTTTCCTTGCAAATTGAGATATTCCAGGTTCTTCCTATACCTTGTAATTTTGCATTGTATCCTGCACATTTTTAATATTATGTTATCAGATTATGGGTATCATCTAAACCCTAAGGAGAAAGTTGATTTGTTTGTTCTAGCAGGCAATGGACCTAGTTAGGGTCAGGCCACAAATTCTGATCTGCATCTTGAGGGCTGTGGTTCCAATGTCAGTTCTGTTTTCAAACACTTCCAGTGCAATTTGGATCTGTCCTTTCTGATGCCACCCAGTGGCCAGTCTGAATTCTGGGTTGCAGTCTACTCTGTAGCTCAGTTCTCAATGCCTGTTGTCTGCTGTTTAAATAGAGTCAAATCCACGCATGTGCAGTTTAGAGGTGAGCAGAGTTCATACACTACTTTGGGGGATCACACTTGGTCTCCCTCCTCTAGGCAAAAAAACCAACAATTTCTGGCTCCCCGAGTCCTCCACTACTAGTCATCCATCTAGAAAGCTGGGGTTTTAGTTTCCCTGCTCTGCTGTTTACTTCTCTCAACTATGTCTGCCTCCTGCTCCAAGCAGTGAGAGGACACAGAGAATAAAGGAAATGGGGATTGGCACCACGTTCTTGGGACCAAAGCTCCTGTGATCACACAAAGGATTCCCCTCTGAGTATAAGGAGCTTTCCCTGTGGCCTCTGCCATTGCCATGCCACTACCATATATTGCCTGAAGGCGAGGTCAGGAAGGAGAGAACCCTCTTTCACTCTGAAAGGAGGGAGAGAAGAAATTATGGATCAAGTGTAGATAAGTTGGCAAATTTGGTGGTAGGAGGCTCTAAGAGTTGTAACCTCTTTTTCTACCTGTAATGCAGGAGACAAAATCAGTCCTCTGCCCATAATGAGGAAGGTGGCCAAGGAGGAGGAAATATGGCACTGTTGGTTGACCCAACATTGTTCCCAATCCTCATCTGACCTTCTGCTTTCCCTCTAGAGGTTAGAAACACTTGATTAACAGACATATAACAAGAAAATATAAGCAGAATTTTGGTGGAGTTTCTTGGAAAGCTTTTACTTTTCCTAGTAGACAGTTACACTCATGACCTTTTTCCGCTTTCTTCCTGTCATGACCCCAGATGTGGTTCCTGGAGTTGGGACAGCTTTCTTGCATATCTGAGAAAGTAAGCACGAGGGAAAGAAAGGCCAAAAGAACGGCAAGTTCACCAGCCAGACCAGTTACTGTCCAGCTGCTGCTTGACAGCCAGCAGCAGCTCACCCTCTAGATTTCTGGTGGCAAAGTCTTATTTGCTTAAGCCACCAAGGTTGGATTTTGCATCCCGAAGCATTCCTGCTACAAGAAGGCTTGACAACAGTGATGGACATGTTTACAAAAAGAATGGGAGTGAAGTACAGGAGGAACATTGGAGTATAGATATAATATTGAAGGCCCAGGTGCACTGAAATTCATTTTTAAAAATACCAGTTTCACTTCAGACTATTTACCATCTGTGAAAATAAATCAATCTAATGTGGTACTAATATCATGCTAATTTTTATCAAGGTTAGCTCAAGTCATAGTAATTCTCCACTTAGATAAACTAGTATCTTCTACTCATCAGGACACATCTTTAAGTGCAAGGTAACTCCAAGTACAAAGCAACACCATTTAAAGATTCATCATGTACTTGGCTAATATGATTCACATCACTTTCTGGTGGAGATGCTCAGATTATCCACAATGAAGAGAATGCAATTTTGTAGTTTATGGCAGCACCACGTGAACAGACCCATCCCTCAGAACACTTGATTTAGATCATTTTATTCACACAGTGCCTAAGAAACTGCCTTTCCATAACTAAGCAGTAATTCACAATACACACATCTCTGAGGCATTTGCTGCTTTAATAGATGGCTACTCCCTCTTTACTTAAGAGAATGAGCACCAAATAAAGACTCCCTACATTTTTAATAATGGAAAATATACAAAACCCAATATATATTCATATTCCCTAGAACTATAAAATATAATCACTATTAGACAATTCTATAGTTAAAACTCACATTTATTTCTCCCCCTACTAATTTTATATTTATTAATTTAGTACTGAAGCAGAGCACAGTAATGCCACATTTGTTTCTGGAGTTAGTGTAAACACTAGATATAGCTGGGTTTTCTGATAATGAAATGTTTATGTTTCATGAGGAATACACCCAGACAAGGAAATTCACTGTGAGCCCCCTCTTCTTTTCTCATTCCAAGGACTTTCACTTCATTTGTCTGCACATTGGGTAACGGTGGCACCATGGGAAACACAATAATATGTACATTCTTGTAACAAATAGTCTTACCAAGAATCCCTAGAAAAGGGAAAATTATGTTGTATACTGTCAGAATCATTTTAATAACATACAAGTCAGTCATTTTGTATTTAAACAGGGAATCTTATTGAATATGGATAAAACTTTGGTGAACTCTAAATAGACTTTAGTGGTTTCATCAGTACAAAAACATCAAAATCCAGGGTCTCACTTTCTGACAGCTTGTCTAGAAACTCATCTTATTAAGAATGCATAAGACCCTGAAAAGGCTGTCTTGTGATGCCTGACACATGTTCACAGTTAATTGATGGCAGAAAGAGGGTCAGGAAGAACCTGGAAGGATGGTCATGAGCTGTTAAAGGTTTCCTTTTCCAGGGAAGTTGTGGTACACTTCTGTGTTACCACACTTCTCAGCATTTATGTTATGTCAGTCTTGTTTGGACAGTCTTTTCTTCATCTCCCTTTCTCCTTTATATTAAGGTGATCACCAACCTTACATAAGCACTCATAGGCAACCCAATTTATTACCAGAACATTCCTTATGTTTAAGCCACTCCCTGAAGACATGTAGCGTCATCTTAACATTTTTACTGAGTTATTTCTAAATTAGATTGTAAAGGAGATTACATTTTCTTCCTACACAGGAAATTTCTTAGTCTTATCAGTAATGTGTAGGCTCTTGTGAGTTTTCATAGGAGAAAAGTCCCTTTACTCACCTACCTCCTGACAATGACCCTGGGCATTTCACCCTACGTCTTGATTTACATGTTCTTTTGAGCCTATTCTCATATTCTGAATCTGGTAACAGAAAACAAAATGGAAAAAATTTTAAAAAGTGCTTTAATCTTTGGTCTGAGACCTCCAATGCTCAAGGTATGAAATGAAAGAGAATGTCTATTTTTATACTGAGTAACTCACCTTCCTTCTCAACAGGAGAAATGTACTTGCCTAAAGAGAAACATACAGTTGTCTCTCAGTACCTGCAGAGGATTGGTTCCAGGGTCACATACCCTGCCACTATCCCCAGTAGATACCCAAATCTGCAGATGTTCAACTCCTTTATATAAAATGGTGTAGAACAATGTGTCAAGTTGGCCCTCTGCATCTGCAGACTCCCAACCACAGATCAAAAATACTGTTTTCTGTCTATGGTTGGTTGAAACTCAGGGATACAGATATATTTGTTTTTAAAAATCCACATACAAGTGGATCTGTGCAGTTTAAACCAGTGTTGTGCAAGGATCAACTGTACTGTTATCATTTGTGCTAAGAGCAGAAATAGTAGAACATGTCTGAGAATTTCTTTTCAAGAGTTGCCCTAGAGATGGACATCTGAATTATGCCTTAGAGCCTCAAACATCTGAATTGGCACTGTATTGATAAGCAGAAAAGCAAACAATGCTGACATAAGACAGTCTATATTCTCTCCTGTGGCTTTTATGGCCTTTGAAAGAAAACTGGTGCTCATTAAAACCACTGATCTATACTAAGAAGTTGTTTGTATCTTTTGTCTTCTTCATCTGTTGAAAAAGTTCTGAGTAAATGCTTTGATTCCTTCATAATACTGATTGGACTTTTTTCCTCTAGTGTGACTTTTTCTATGTCTGAAAAGATTCGAGCTCTGACTGAAGGCTTTTCCACACTCATGACACTTGTAGGGTTTCTCCCCAGTGTGGATTCTTCGATGCTGAATCAGGACTGCACTTCGGCTAAACGCCTTCGCACACACATCACACGCATAAGGTTTCTCTCCACTGTGGATTCTCTGATGTAGGATAAGGGCTGAGCTCTGACTAAAGGTTTTGCCACATTCATCACACTTGTGTTGTTTCTTTTGAGAAGGATTTTTATGTCTTCTTTCAAACATGCCATTTTGTTCACCAGTTCCTCTAGGTGTGTAACTCTGGGAAGCACTCATATGAATGGTGTTAGAAACATCGTAATGCAGTTCTGTGACCGAAGAAGTCTTTTGCTTTGAAGCTGATTTCACATTCACAGTTCTTGTGTCTTTATCTGAAATAATACACAGAAAAGCAAGCGTCACTAGTTCTCTGTTTGGAAAGAAAAAAATAATAGAATGATCCAAATGAAATATATATGGATCATTTATTAGCTAGTGTGTTTGTAAAATAGCATCATAATGTGGAGGATGGAGAGGGTAAAGCAGAAAACACAGATCATAAAGCAAAAGAGAAAAATTTAATATGAGGAGGCAGTCAAATAGAAATATGAAAAGCTCTATGTAAAAGGTAGAACAATGAGTAGGGGGAAATAGACACGTCAGAGACTGAGGAAATTCTGGACAAAAAGAAAGGGCTTCAATGAGGAGGAATTATTGGAGAAACTGAAAGACAGGACTCAAATTTGGCAGTAGATAGTAATAAACAAGAATGTTAATCAACAAAACAAAGTTTAATTATGATAAATGAATCATTAATTAAGCAAAGGAAGGAGATGAAGAAAGCCAAGGAATATGGAAAATAAGGTCAGAAAACACAAGTTATCCCCCCCCCCAAAAAAAGTATGGTGGGAGAATACAGACTAGGATAACATCTCAAGAGATCAAGGGTAGCACAGAGTACCATGCACAAAAAACCTCTACTCTTATATGTATTTTATAGTATTACTTGAATGGCATTATTACGGTTTAAATAGAAATCATCTACCTTATGAATTATAAGAAACTCGAATTCCAAAATGACCTCAATGTCTAGTCACTACTAACAAAATCCTGGCAACAGTTAGCACTTGGCAGCATGGAGACCACTATCACCTGCAGAGGCTTTTATATGACGTGACTCTGTACCACAGAAATCATGCAGCAGCCTTAAGAGATAATTCTGTTAGCCTATCATGCATGATTCTGGTTTTCTCTGCCTTGAATTGAAAGATCCTGGGCTTTGGGCTTTCTGGTTTTGATTTCAAGTTTCTATGCATCTGTGAGGACAGTCAGAGGCAGAACCTGGTTCTTGCCAACAACAGGAACCAAGAACCTGGCTTTGCAGCTGATCACTTCTTTAGTCATCACTACACAAAGCTGCTGAGGCTGGGATGGTTTTCTGCCCCATCCTGATGGAGTGTGAAAAGATTTCCACTTTTCTCCTAGTTAAGCCAAGGCAATTGCTAGACTCGATGTGCTAAGTGGTCAGTACAAGCCTCCTGGAAGTACCTATTTGTCAAATATGAGTGAGAAATCTTTTCTAAATGTTTCTCTAAATTTTTATATATTTTTTGTTTTTTTCCTGTAGTTTCTTATCATAATTCCCTTGAAAAAACTAACCTTGCTTAGCTGATCAGCCACCCCCGGAACACAGAAACAGTGGTAGGAGAGAGGAGATTCCCCCCACCAGTGGGGTTTCCCTCTTCATCTCTAGCTTACATTTTATTGAGGAGGATCATCCAGAAGGGTCTCTGCTCAAATGTCACCTCATCAGAGAGGCCTTCTCCACCACTACATTTAATAAAACCCTGTCCCCACTTTGTATCCCCCTTATTGTGCCTTGTTTAGTTTTTTTTCCCCCCCGCAGCACTTATCTTTGTAGTATTTGCAATGGAAGAACAGGTTGCTATGCTGGCCATTTTGGAGCACTTCTGTAAAAAGTGATGCAAAGAACAACACAGGCCAGTTCAGAATGGGAAGGAGTAGAGAAACACACTCAAAGCACCACGAGAGAGCAGTCGCCTTTGCAGCAACATGACAGTTTTGATACTGGATCTCATCAGTAACTGAGCAAGAAGTTACACAGAAAATAATGTACACTAATCGTCTTTAGACTGTGACCTTGGTTCCTCAAGAAGGACTTCAGGGGCCCTGACAATAAAAGAGGTTGGAACAAGGCCAAGTTGGAGTCCTTGTGGGCTGAGACTGTTTGCTCCTGCTTCAGTCAGAGTAGCTGTGTTTTTATCTGTTTTATATAATGGAACTCCATGTAAAACGTCATTTGAGAAAAGGGTCATGCTGCTTTAAAAAGGTTTGAAAATCCTGATAGAGATGATGTCAAGAACTTCAAAAATCTGCAGATTTTATAAGAATCTATGAGAAAGAAACAAGAACAAAAATACTGAGAATGTTCCTTAGCATGAAATCTATTTAGAAATTGCCACAGTGAAAAGGAGGCCGGAGGGGAGATTTGAGACCTCTGTCAGAAAGCAGCTGAGGTGTGTGCTGCAGGCTGAGAGGCCACCTTTGCCCCGCACCATGAACTAAACCCTGCCTCTCACCGTTTTGTCTTGAGGGATGAAGCTCCAGTGATGTGCACTGCAGCTGCTTCTTCGCAGACTTGAGCTGGCCACTTGGTGATTCCTGAGTGATTTCCCACGCTGCCACTTTCCCTGCAAGTATGTCCTCATTTTGTCCAAAAACCTGGGAACAGTTAGGTTATCTGAGGCTGAAGAATTGGGATGAGACTTCAGGATAAAGATAAAAGAAACTATGTTGAAAATACCTTGAGACACATGAAAGGGGAGGAAAATAGCAGAGCCACATTCTATTTTCTTGCACAGCTGGGAGTACATTTACCCCACTACACAGCCACTTGAATGTGAATATATGTAATTTGAGAGCTCTACCCTCAATGATTCATCAGAAATCCTGACACAGTCTGGTCACTCAACCCCACAGATGTCTTCTTACCTGCTCTGCAGGCCCATCAAGCTCTTTCTCCAGCTCCTCCAACAGAGTCACAGCTTCCTCTCCGTTCTCTGGTTGGTGCTCTTGCAGCCAGGCCTGCAGCTCCTCCGGCAGGATGGCCAGGAACTGCTCCAGCACCAGCAGCTCCAGGATCTGCTTCTTGGTGTACACCTCTGGCCTCAGCCACTGACAGCAAAGCTCTCGGAGTCTATTCAGAGCCTCCCGGGGCCCAGGGGACTCCTCATAGCCAAACTGCCTGAACCGCTGACGGAAGGTCTCTGGGCTGTAGCAGCATCTCCAGTGGAGGTTGGATTCCTGATTACAGGCCTCCTCTTTCCCTTCCATCTTCACTACCAGAATGCTATCAGGCTCTTTTGAAGTTTGTGGAGGGAATGTTGATTCAGACATTTGGACTGGGAATAATTTAGGACTGCTAGGCTTTAATTTTCAAGGAGGTGAAGCTCTCCTTATGGATAACCCTTAAATACAATTAAAGAAACAAGTAGAAACAAGACAAAGACACATGCTTCTTAGAACAATACAACTAAGACTAGAAATAAGGCTGTACAGAAAGTACAGCTCTTGACCTTAACATAAATCATGCTTTCAAAGAATACTTCCATCTTTAATATAATCAAAGAGCTTAAGATTCATTAATTCATATGCATGAGTAATTCCCAATTTATAGGGAAAAGCATGCCACCAAGGCTGATTAAATATCACAATAAGAGACCAGACAGGATTGTAGAGGAGCTCTTGGAACACAGAAGTAGGGAAGCAGGAGAAAAGCTATGATGCTGGAGGAGGCTCAAAGAGCCAGTTAATTTTTTTTAGCCTGCTGCAAAGAGCTCTAAGAAATAGTTTGAGAGAAGTACTTCCATGTGTAATTTTTTAAGTTTACTAGTTTTTAAAACAATATTATTTCGACATTAACGAAACCATTATAAAAAAGTAATTGCAAATCCCTCCATCCTAATATATTTCCATTTTCTACATTCACTTCTACTTCCCATCTGTAAATCTATATTATTTACTTAACTATATCTCTATTGTAGACTATTAAGCAGTTTCTAATTTTTACTATTACAAATAATGCTGAGAGGCACATTTTCATGAATAGACTATTTTCCTCCTTTCAAATTATTTTCTTCAAGCATGTCCCAAGGCCTTGCTTATTGAGGCCAAAAGAGAGTGGCAAGTTCTGTCTGTCTAGGTATTATCAAATAAATTAGACAAGACTATCAATTCACAATGCCACCAGCGACATAATTATGTATGAGAGCAGCAACTACTTCAAGTATCATTAGCTTGTTCCCAGGGATGGAAAGACACTTTTCTTAGTATATAGTATTACACTGAGTACCATTTTACATAGAAGCATTTAAATGTGATTAGTTAAATGATGACTAGTATCTGATGACTAATTTAAAAATCTTATATGGGCCCCTATTTTTCCTTTATGTAGCCTGTCATTTTTCCCCCACTTCTCCAAGCACGTTTCTAGGCACTTAAGATACATTGGCGACATGAGCAAAGCCTATGGCTTCTTAAGGCTTGTACCCTAGCAGAAGAGACACTACGATACAACTTATACAGGGATGTGATATGCTGCAAACAACAGCTGACAGTGATAACAGTTAATATAAACTCATTTTAAATCCTCACAAAAGCTTTGTACGAATATTTTCATCCCCATGTTGTAGATGAGACACATGCTACGGCACGCTCAGGTAAGGAGGGCAACGGGACAGGGCTGGGGTCTGAACGCAGGCCATCCACGTTTATTCACTGTGCTGCCTGGTTAGGAGGCCGGTGGCAGGAGACCCAGCTCAGACGTGCACTGGACCTAGATGATCCTGGGCTGGGACAGAATCTGGGGTGGAGGCCGGAGCGGCGGAAGGGTTGAGACTAAGAATTTGGAGCCCTCTGGGGTGTTACATTGAGGACCCTAAGCTAAGGCAGCCTCCGGAGTTCGCAGGATAGACGCCGCGGAACCTGTGCCGTCTCCACAGTTGCGCTCAGACTTACACAAGAGACGGGGGAACTACACCCGCAACGCCGCAGGAGTGCCTGGAACGAACCCAGTCCCTGGAACGGAGCTTCGCCCGGAGCCCGGATCCGGGGTCTTTGCGGAGAGGACCAACTTTCACTTCCAAATCCCTCCCTCCGGTGGGCTGGCTCCAGGTGGGACTTAGGAACCCAAAACTGTACCTCCCCACCCCCACCCCCCGCCTGGTCCCACAACCACGCGGCTCCCCTTTGGGGCAAGGACCAAACTCCGCGAGAAACCGCGGGAGGCTCGCGGACATCCGGGGAGCGCGCGCGGGGGGTGGGGATGCCAGTGGATTCACCGCAGGGGGTAGGCGCCGCGGGAGACGAGGGGAGCGGGTGCGGGGACATGCAGTGAGAGGCAGAGAGATGCAGGAACCAGATGAAGGCCACGAGAAGTGCAGGGATCGTCTTGGGGGTGAGGTGGGGGAAGGTATAAGGAGAGGGGGTGTGGACGCCTCTCCCCGTGGCCTAGGGGCGGAAAAGAAGCCTCGGCTCTCACCTCGGGGCCGGGAAGCGCGGGGCTGGATGCTGCTTCCGGTCCTCCCAGCTGGTTGCGGGGCGGGCCTAGGATAGCGGAGCGGTTGCCATGGAGACGAGCCACCGCCTCAGGCTTTCTGGGAAGCGCGCTGCGCTACGAGAACAGGAGTTACTTAGTTGGGCTCTGAACGGCCTGGCAGAGGCAGCCAATTGGTGTTTCTCTCCCTTTCTTTCTCTCTCTCTCTTACCCTCTCTCTAAAAATAAATAGTCTTTAAAAAAATAACTTCCATGGCTCGGCATCCCAGCTACTCTGCATCCCGGTTCAGATACACTAGCATTGTTATTTCTCAGAGTACTTTTACTAACATTGTTAACTTTACTCTTTCGATCACCTAGTAAGGCTATCACAATTTTACAGGAAATAAAACCAAGGATTCCAGGACTTGTCCGTAATCACAGAGAGGGAGACTCCTGTGTTTGCACAACTTCCCCTGCAGTACCATCCCCGCTACTGAGGCTGGGTACCCTCGGCTCGGAATCCCCAGTACTGACGTTTTAAGGAACAGGTTTGACCCACCCCACCCCTCATGCTTTCTCAAGAGAATCTAATGGCCCTTTCGAAAGGTGAGACAGAACCTTTTCACGCATATTTGGGACCTATATATGTATATATTTCCTCAAAGAATCTTAAGTCAGTTTACAAATGAATTTAAAGCTCAGTGAGCTACAAGACCACAGACCCACATATTGGCTTCCTCCTACACCCACCTTCCCCCAGGGACTCTTGGAAATGTATTTTTAAAAAATTTTAATATGTTTATTGATTTTAGAGAGAGGAAAGGAGAGAGAGAAACATCGACCTGAGAAACATTGATTGGTTGCTTCCCATACGCACTCCCAGAGAGGATCAAACCCACAACCTAGGTACATCCCCTGACCAGAATCAAACCCCTAGCCTTTTGGTGTATGTCAGAACATGAATGCAGCTAAAATGCACACCTGGACTTTTGGTATATGCTAATCAACCTGGCCCTGGACTTAGCCGTTCCCAAAGATATGCTGATGGACTTAGCAGTTCCCAAAAGATGTGTTGACGGACTGAAACCATTCCCAGGGGAAATGGTAATGAACCTAGCCCGATATGTTAACTAACCTGGGGGGAGGGGCGAGCAATGAGATGTAAATGACCTACTGAATATGTTGATAAGCAAACCCACCCTCACCAAACTGTGTGGTTGACAAGTATACAAAAGGTGCTTGCAGAAGTTCAGGGGGGACTCTTACGGGCCCACAAGGAGGACCGGGAGTCCCCATTCCCCTTGCTCCTACGGGCCCTTAAATTGGTCCGGGGGCTGCCTCTCCGCTTCCCCCCCTTCTTCCCCTTTTCCCTCAATAAACCCATTGCCTAATCCCACAGTGGTCTCCGGGTGATTTCTCAAAGCAAGGCTGCCCTGACAGTGTACAAGACTACGCCCCAACCAAATAAGCAACACCTGCCAGGGCTGAAATGTGTTTTTAGAGGGAATTGGGGAATTAGAAAAGGGGAGGACAGAGATCCTTAAAAACCACTTGCTAATGAATAAGCGAAAGTAATTTAAAAAACACTCTTTTGGTATGACCAAGAAAAAGTATATTAGTACTGCAGTCTGTAGTGATGAAAGAAAAGGCTGGTTTAGTCAGTCTATACCAGACCTAGGAGATTAGGGGAGAAGTTTGCTTCTTAGTTAACCTACAGTGACATTAAATTTGAAGAAATTTTTGCTTCCGCAGGGTGCTTGCACTGGCTAACATTTGTTGCCGAGGCACAAATTGCAGAATTAAATGTGTTTACGTTGGTGGTAGGTACGTAAAGTGACTCAAGGCATCGAGGAATTTAAAACAATTCTTCCAGGGCAATGCTGGCAATAATGTGAAATTGAAGAAGATACTTTAAGGAGAAAATGGGCAGCAGTAAAAGGCTGCAAGGAGAATAAGGAACTGTGAAAAGCCATAGGATTTGACAAGAGGTCAGGGGTGAATTCATGGGTTCTAATTCCACCAAATAGCCAGATTTAAGAAGCTAAAGTTAAATAAATAAATAAAAAGGAGCAAATGAAAAAGATTGTTTATTAATGTCTCACAGTGAGATAAAGGACAGGTGTTTGTTTGCTTTTTATTATTGTTTGAGAGTAGAGTGGAAAGAAATTAGCAAGAACAAGGTCCCTATAGAGATAGCATCTACCATATACCAGATGCAGGATAAACACTGGAAATTCAAATGTAATATACAGATTCTTGCTCTTTAGGAACTGATTAATTAAGGAAAAAGGTGTGTAAATTGATTATTCCAAACAAAACGGCAGACATTCTGATGGAGCTGTCTACAGGATGCTATGATACCCCAAAGAAAGGGTGATATTAGGTATAGAGGTGGATAGATTGGAATTTGAGCTGATGAGGAAAACAGTATTGATGCATTTCTGACTGACAGGCCAGTACAGAATATTTAGATTTGCAGGCCATGAGAGTCAGGGTAGCCCTCCTCTGAGAAATCGCCCAGAGACTGCTATGGGAACAGATAACTGGTTTACTGAGGGAACAAAGGAAGGGGGAAGAGGGTTAAGGGGAAAGGCAATTCCCGGGACTGACTCAACGGGCCCGTAGGAGCAAGGGAAACGGCAGCGGCGGAGGGGGTGGGCCCGCAGGAGCAAGGGAATAGGGGAGGGTGATTCCCGGTGCTCCTTGTGGACCTGTAGGAATCGCCACCGACACTTCTGCAGGCACCTTTTTTTATACACCTTTCGGTAAGGGGGAGTTTGCTTATTGACATATCCAGTAGGTCATTTACATCTCATTGCTTTCCCCCTCCCACACCAGCTTAGTTAACATACCGGGCTAAGTCCATTAGCATTTCCTCTGGGAAAGTTTAAGTCCATCAACATATCTTTTGGGAACTGCTAAATCCATTAGCATTTCCTCTGGGAAAGTTTCAGTCTATCAACAAATCTTTTGGGAAACGCTAAGTCCAGGGCCAGGTTGATTACCAAAGTCCAGGTGTACATGATCTGACAATGAGTACCTGAGGATGGGGATTAAGAATTAAGCAAGAGTCTAGTTTTAAAAGATTTGGCAGGTCAGGTAAAAAGGCTGTGACCTAAAATTTTAAGCAGGGTCTTGAGGAAGTGGCACAAACATATGCAATTCAGATAGAATTCTCTGATGGCAGCATGAAGGACAGATTTGCGGGACACAAAACTCAAGGCAGGGTGAACAGCTCTGAGGCTCTTACAGGGATCCAGGCTGCGCATGATGGAAGTCTGAACTAGTGCAGAGGCAGTGAGGATGGAGGTAGATTCAGGAAACTCTTGGGAGGCTCATGCTTGCTTGGATGGTAGACTGACAGTTGACTGCGTAGGTAGTGTGTTCAGAGAAGTAGTAAAAAAACCCGCAATGAATAGGTTTGACAGTGGCTGAAGATGCTATAATCAACACTCTGTACATAATTAGACATTTTGTGAGATTATATGAAAGTAAATATCAAACATGCTCAATATCTGAAAGTTTCTCCTATGTAAGTATATTAAACTCCCTATTAATTTCATAAGCCACTTATAAACACAGTGAAGGAGGAGGGCAGTCACTCTACAGTGATCTTATAGAAACATTCACTAGACCATTTCTTCTCCTTCATCACCATATTTATTTACCTGGTTAGAAGCTTTTAGGGATGTGGACTTAGTCCTGGGGAGCAGGACATGGTTGTGGGATGGGAGGAGCGACTGCCCTGGTCCATTCTAGGTCTGTTTGACTTTTAAAATATGCGTATTATAACATCAGTTATAGAAAAGCAACTGTAATTGCCCCTCCCATTCCCCTTTAATCCTTCTATATTGAGGCTTCCACTCTCAACTCTTCACTTGTTTTACATATTGCCAAACCTAATTCACTTATTTTAGTCCTTATCTTCTCAGCATTTCACATTATTTACTATGGTACTTCTACCTTGAACTCTCTGCTCTTCATTTCTATTACTCTACTATCTTCAGGTTCTCCTTCTTCTAAGCACTCCTTACAGTGGCTGCTCTTGTTCTGCAATCCCACATATTATTAGTGTTCTTCATTGTTCTGCCCTTGGTTCCTGTATCTTTCGTGCTTTAGGCTCTCTATGGGCTAGCCTAAAGACTACCTTTAAGACTTCAAGTACCACCTCTAACTATATTAGTTCCAGTTTACATCTTGAGCATGATCTTTTTGAGCCTCCTCATCACAGGGCTGACTGCTTACCAAACATCATTACTTGTTTGTTTCACAGGAACCTTAAATCATGAATTATTTCTCACCTCCCCTATGCTCACCTCTTGTTCCTCCTTATCTCCTGGACTAGCACCGCCATCCACCCATTCCCCCTGGAAGAAATCTGAGGTCTTTCAAGACATTTTTGTTTCACTCATGTACATGTCAGGCAGGGTCTGTGTCCCATTCATCCTATGCTCTTTGTGTCCTTTGTTCCCTTTATGGTGACTGGCACATTGATCTCAACTTAACTCATACTCCATTAATACATAAATATAAAAAGAAGAGGATCAAATTGATAAAAAAAGGGTCAGTTTCCCTCTAGCAATGGGATTATGGAATGGGAGTGGACTGGGAAAAAAAGGATATGAAATTTGACTTATATTGGCACTAGGGGCACAGGCATAAGGACTGAAAGAGATGAAGGATGAAGCCAAAACATTAAATCTGAAATTTAACAAAGACTACTCAGCCAGATTTAAAGGCATAGTTACCAGAAGAGACGAGTAATCCATGAGGAGGAGAACTGCTGTAGGTAGATACATTGGAATAAAAGCATAATGGCTTCATGACATTTTAAGGCAAAAAGATGAAGATAATAAATTTCATGCAGTACTGAAAATCCATGTGTGGGAAGACAGCAAAGCCTAATGAGAAAAGATTCAGAGTCTGCTATAACCTTGGGTGTTCAGAATGCTGCCCACATGGAGTCCTGTTTTTCACCTCTCTCCCAAGACATGGGACTGCATGTATTTATTTATGAGTTTGGTTTTCCGCAAACTGGAACTAAACATTTGGTGCTGTATTGGTTTCCTAGGGCTGCCATAAAAATTACCACAAACTCGGTGGTTTAAAACAACAGAAATTTATTATCTCATCGTTATGGGGGCTAGAAGTGAAATCACAGTGTTGACAGGGCCATCTGGAGGCTCTAGAGAAGAATCATTCCTTGCTTCTTCATAATTTCTGTTTGGTTGCTGGCAATCCCGCATCACCCTAATTTCTGATTCTGTTGTCATATGGCCTTCTTCTCTCTGCACCTAAATGTGGCTCTGCATCTCATTTCCTCCTAAAAAGACACCATTGGATTTAGGGCCCACCTTAATCCATTATGACCTCATTTTAACTAATTACATTTGCAAGAAATGTACATTTCTAAATAAGGTGACATTCTAAGCTCCAGGTGGACATGAATTTTGGAGGAACACTATTCAGTCCAGTACAGTCAGTGCCTTTGCCAGCTAACAATTTTTTGAAATTTACCCTTCGTTGCCTGGCCTGTAAATGTGAAATGGACCTCTTAAATATTTTTTCTTCACTGTCCAGCTCAATGATATGATTTGTCAATGGAAGGCGCTAGAGAGACATGGCAGGAACAAGGGCTTCCCTTCCTGGTTCTGGTGTGCTAGCTGTGTAGGTAGGGCAACAGGCTGCGCATGCAGCTCTCCAGTAGCCAGCAGCAGCTTTCCCAGGCAGCGGTTTCCTCCTGCACCCTCCAGGCCAGTTTCTAGCAGCATGCCTCTATTGTGAATGGCTTTTTTCTTGCAATCTAGAGGGAAGATTTCTAGCAAGTTCCACCACCATGGCACAACAGTGACTTCTTTGCTGTCCCGTGAGCCATGGCTGTGCACTGTGGAAGAGGCTCCTAATAATCAGGTGGACAAAATGACACATTCAGTGGATATAAATCAGTCTTTCCCCTCTTACCCCAGTGCTTGCTCAATGGGACATAAACGAGGTGGCTGCAGTGGCAGGGATGGAGGTTATGTGTGGGCTCAGAATCATGGACTTTCCCTACCCAAGGCTGACATGGCTAACACTGCTGCTGGTTCTTAATCTGTTGACAGCAGAGGCCAACACTAAGCCCCTCATATGGTACCACTCCCCATGGGACCAAGCAGCCACCCATGGCGGCGGGTTGATTACATTGGACCTCTTCACAGAGGAGACGGAGATTTATCCTCACTGGAATATACATGTATTCTGAATATAGATTTACCTTCCCTTAACGTAATACTGCACCAGCCCTGCCATTTTGTACATATGAAATGCTTTACCTGTCATCTTGGTATTCTGGACAGCATTTCTTCTCATTAAGAAGCTCATTTTACATCAAAAGAAATACAGCAATGGGCTTATGCCTGTGGACCCAACTACTCTTACCAGATACCCCATCAGTCAGGAGCAAGTGGCCTAACTGAAAGTTGAAATTACTAAAGACTTAGTTGTGGTGCCAATTGGGAGATAACACCCCAAAACAATGGGATTCTGTTTTACAGGGTACAGTATATGCTTCAACCAGATACTATTATATGATGTTTTCTAGCCCATAACCAGAGCACGTGGATCTGGCCATCAAGCTGTGGAAGTGGCAGTGAGTCCTCTCATTCTTAAATTCAATAACCCATTTGAAGAATTTTTCTTCCTGTCCCAGAAACTTTGAGTAGTACTCTTTGGAAGTCATAGTCCCCAAGAGAGAAATTATTCCATCAGCAGATACAGCAGTTCAGTTGAATTGGAAAGTAAGCCTGCCTTCAGGGGATTTTGGATTTATGCTGTTGGACTAACTGGCAAAAAAAAAAAAAAATTACTCTAGCCGAAGTACTTGAACTTGGGTTTTGACTACACGATGCAGGCAAGGACTATGTCTGAAATCCAGGGAGTTATCTGGTGGGTGCCTCTTAGTACTTCCGTGTCAATCAGTAAAGGTTAATGGAAAACCACAGAAACCAAAAAAAGGAAGGACTGAACATTCAAACCCTCTAAGAGTCAAGGTTTAGGTAAAGAACCCCGACCAGCTGAATTTCTGGTGAAGGGAGGAGGAAATGTGTACTGGACAATAGAAGAAGGAAGACATAGATATTGACAGCCTCACAACAGATCACAGAAAGAATGATAGTAGCAGCTTTGTATATTCCCTACTTGCTTATATATGTATGTATGTTTTTTTTATATGCTAACCATTTTCTTTTCTCTCCTTCCCATTGTTATTGCATGTATACGTAGTTGAAAATTAACCTTACAATTTATTCTGTAGGTCAGTGATTTTCAAATGGTGTGTTTCAAGAATTTTTAAAACATGCAATACCTGACTATTTAGTCAGAGGCACTGACTTCTTTTCCCTTAGCTTGTCAAATAAGAAATGACAACAGCCAATACAACAATAGTCATCAGTGTGAATGCCCTGTCTTGAACTATAAATATATAGCTCTTATAATACAGTTGCATCTTATTGGTTACTTTGAATAATAAGGTTGCATCTGATTGGTTAATTCTTCGTACCAGAAATCCTTAGATACAAGGACAGGCACCTGATTTTTTAAAAAGTGTCTTTGGAGCAAAAAGGTAGGGAATTACACTTATTATTATTTTTTGTAAATCAATAAAAATTATACCTATTTTTTGTCACACCAGCAAAAAAAAAATGTATTTTTTGGTATGTCACAGAAGTTAGTAATTAGTTTATGTGTGATATGAGATGAAAAATACTGAAAAGCTCTGCTTAAGATAGCAAAATATTCAGTGGGATTCTCCCTGAGTTTGATGAGTAATTAGTATAACCAGTGGTGGATACAACTACTGTTGGAACTGTTTATCTCCACATTTTGAGAAAAGGTGAGAACTTTACTTTTAAGACAAATAAGTAAATAAGTTATATTTTGTTAGGGAAAAATTGTTTTACTCATGCACAGAAGTTCAAAGATATATAAAAGGGTGCACATGCAAGCTGAGTAGACAAAGGGTAATCATTTGTTATAGCTGTTCTTTTACTTGATCTGTGATTTGAACCTTAAATATCTCCTCTTATGCTCTCAATTTTGACACAGCTTGTTTCTCCATGAAGTTTCCTTCAATTACCTTTCCCCCTTCATGTCTCACACATTTAGCACCTACTTATATTCTGAATGCAAGTTTCCTCTAATTAATTGATGTATTGCACTCCTGTCTGCCAGGCCCAGCCCACTAGATTCTAAACTCTTTTAGGACCATGTCCCATTTCCTTTTGCATTATCCATCAAAAACACACATACAGTGAGTCACTATTCAGTGAATACCTCTTAATTAAATAGCTGTCCTTGTTCACTTGCTGCACTGATTAATCTGCTTTTTATTCCAAATTTAGTATTTTAGCTAGTACATTGTTTCTGAATCTAATTTCACTAGAGAGCACCTTTGACATTAATATGTAATTTCTTAAAACCATTCGGGAATTAAAAAAAAATTCATCAATTTTCCTTGATATATAGAGAGCAGAGATTTATGTAAGATTTTATTTTGGATTAACATATTATACCATAAAATTCTTTTAAAAATATACTGATATTTGTAATATGACTTTTTCCCATTACTTAAAAATGGTTATATAAGATGAATTAAATGACATACTATAGTTCCCCAAAAAATTAATAATAAAATTACTATATAACCCAGCAATTCCATTTCTGCATATATACCCTAAAGAATTGAAAGCAATCTCAAAGAGATGTTTGTACACGTCATGTTCATAGAAGCATTATTCACAATAGTGTGAAGGTAGGAGCCACACAAGTGTAAATCAACGGAGGAATGGAAACAAAATGTGGCGTATATATACAATGGAATATTGTTGAACCCTAAAAAGGAAGGAAATTCTGACATATGCTACAACATGGATGAATCTTGAGGATATTATGCTAAATGAAATAAGCCAATCACACACACACACACAAAAATTTATATGAGTGAAATCAATAGAGTAGGCAAATTCATAGAGACAGAAAGTAGAACGGTATTTGCCAGGGACTGGGGGAGGGCAAATGAGTTGTTTAATAAGTGCAGAGCTTCAGTTTTGCACGATGGAAAGAGTTCTGGAGATTGGTTGCCCAACAACATGAATATACTTAACGCTACTGAACTACACACTTAAAACTGGTTGAGATGATACATTTTATGTGATATACATTTTGCCACAATTTTTTAAAGGAGTAAATTATATTTTTTAGTTATACAGGCTGGAGCAAAAGTAGTTTACATATGCGAGTACACAAAACACAAAGTTTATTCTTGTATTATTATTTAATAAATGTCAACATAAGAAACGTCCAAACCTATAAGAATTTTTATGGGTTTATTTGAGCCAAACTTGATAACAATTTGCTGGGAGGCAAAATCTCAACGGATTGAGAAAATGCTCCAGAGAATGGCAGTTTTGCACCTTATTTTATACACTATAATCAAAGGAGGTGACATAAGGGGGTTACATGAAATCCATTGGTGGTAGATTAGAGAGGCAGGAGAAAGCAAAACACGGAAATCTCTGAGACCGGATAAAAAGTAAAATGGGTGGATACATACTTCTTTCATATCAGTGGGTTAACAGTTAATTTTTAGAGCACAGGGAGATGGTGTGCAGGAGAACAAGATAACAATGAGGGGTTGTGTGGTCTAGTGTTCTGGTGGGAGATTGTGCCCTGAGGGGTCTGGGAAAAAGGAAATTATTCTGACATTGCAAAGGTATGTTATCGTAGATGATAAATTTGACTCATTAAAAATCAGAACTGCCGCCCTTTCTTGTGCCTTTTTAAGGTTGATGCAGTGCCTTAGGAGGCTAACACAGAAGGGTAAAGTAAGTCTCCATAAAACCCAGAGAAGAGATGGTAAAACTCCTCTTTGGATCCTGTCTGGAGTCACAGCTGAAAAAAAAAAAAAAAAAAAAAATTCAGAACTGCTATTTGTCACAGACTGAAAATGCAAGCAAGTGTCTGAGGATGATGATAGCTGTGCAACAAATGAGAGCGTAACTTGGTCTCATTTTAGGCAGCAGCACTGAAGATAGCTCCAATACTTTTTAAAAAGTAGTGTTGTTGAAGACTCAAGATTTGTTTAACCACAGTGAGAGGATCTTACAGTTTCAGCAGAGAGTTTGGGTATTAATTTTGATAAATACCCAGAAAACTAGACAAATAAGACATGAAGCAATGTAATGATTTTCCAAGAGCAAAAACACACAAGGATGTTGCCAGAAATAAAATATAATTATACAATACTTCCTGATCCATCTGTGAACAGTATTTAAAAAATCATAAATAATAATATGGTAAAGATGATTCATTAATATTGTATTATAACTATATTTAACTATAAGTTATAAATATAGTCATATGTTATATTTTAATATAGAATGATATTAAATTAAAATGTAGGATAATATATAGTTAAATGTAATATATTTTATTGATTAATATTGTATTATAATTATTGAATATATTTAGAGAAGGAGGTGGCAAGGAAAGAACTGAATGTTCTTTGCCCTCTTCTCCACAAGATGGCACAAGGTGAGTAAGATTTTTAACTTGATGGCTATTAACAACTACCAACTATTTCCATTTTGGTAGAACTGACGAACTGCTATTGTTTTGTCTTGTGTTGTTTTTAAGGGTTTAGTAATATTTTTAATTGACACTCTGAACACTTATATTAGAATAGTTAAAATACTACCTATTGTACATGAAAAGGGAACATCTAAATGACTGACTCTGAGGTCCAGGACACTGTACAAGATGAATAAGAAATGATTCAGAGTCCTCACAGTCTAGTGACGTCACACAGGGATCAAGAAGGATACATTTGAAGGATATTCTAAGGGCCCAAGGAATCTGCAGATAATGTGTTGGGGGTGTTGCTGCTGGGAGGTCGGAATGGTGGTGGAGGGTGCAGTGAGGGGGTTTGTGGGACACAGGGTGGCAACACTCCCAGCAGCGATGTTAATGATGCGTTTGGAGGAGGTGGTGGGGAGGGGATAGGCTGCCTGCACAGCAAGAGATGGGCAGTGGGAATGTGGGAATGCAGGAAAGAGAACACCAGAAGACTTCAGCGTGCTGATTCTGCCTGCAAACACTGGGCAGACTCGGAGCTCTCTCTCTCTACGCTCCTGAACATCCCCTTCAAACTTGTCAGCATTTTGTTCTTCTCCCTGCTTGGCCCCTTACAGCTTGCTCTGTTCCCTCAAGGCCCATGATCTTCATCCGCCTCCTCCCCAGGGCATTCTCCAGCTGTTCTTCACCCTCTCCTCACAGAAGCCATGTGCTTCTCCCGGGCCCTTTCCTCTAAGACACTGGTGTTTTCCTTCCACCCCTTCCCCCTTATCTGAGAGTTTGTTCTCAAATATCAAGCCCAGGCTGCCTTCTCGTCCAGGACCTCTAAACTCCTCTGACTTCCCTCCCTGGTCTTAACTTGTTTTATCTCTTAAGACTCCCTGGTCTCTAGATCTCTTTTCTTCTCCCAGACCCGCTCTCTCCCAACACAGGATTGCGGTCCTTCTTCCCATGGTCTCACGTCCACTGCCTGGTCAGCTTGCCCCTGTCAGAGCCAGAGATACACTGACTCTCAGAACCCACAAGGCTCTCCCCAGCATAGACTGACACTGTTTTCACAGCTTCTGCTCTCCCATTTGCCACCTGCTCTTCACCTTCTGGCCTTGGCATTTCAATGTAATGCCACAAGTATTTTCGAAGCAATGGCTCTGCCCTTGGAGTCTGACCTTGAAAAGTGGAAAAGGTATGCACCACTCTTTCAGATCCTAAATCTGGTTTTACAAGAGCATTTCCCCCTGAGCTCATCTGCTATGCACTGTGATGTGATGGAAATCACACTGGGCCAGGGTCCTAATGCACAGGCCCTCCTCCTGGTGAGGCCCTTTCTGGCTGGGGCACCTAGGGCGGGTGGATTTACCTTGTGAGTCTAAGTTTTTTCACCTGTAAAATGAAGGTGTTGGTAGTAGGTTCCTCATAGGATTGTCCTGAGAAATAAATGAAGTAATGAAGAAATGAGGTCAGGTTTCCTAAGTGTCTAAGGAATCATTTACATTAAAAGGAAACAACAACAACAAAATGAGGCTATTATTATTACCATTACAACCACTATTATTTCTTCATCTGTGAAACTCAGGTGGGATTGCCAAGAGGGCACCGAATGACCTCCAAGAGGCTCCTCAAGCTCTTTCCTCTAAGTTTGTCAGATACGACGTGCGATACATGCTGGTCGTATTTTATAACTCCACCCTTATAGCTTCCCTAACCTGCTATTCTCATCTGGCAACCCCTACCTGACCCCAGCCCTCGCAACGCCTTGGTAAACAGCTCCTCTCTGCTTGAAGCAGCGAGTGGTTTCTGTTCTGGGTGCAGTGGCTTCACCATCTGGGGAGTCAGCGCTGGACAAGTGGGCACACAGGCCAGGCTAAAGGAGTCATTGCCACCTCTGCTCACATTCAGCCTCCTAGACATGAATACAGGGGTCAAAGGATGTATTGGTTGCCATGACAAACTATCTGGTGTATTATATAAAAATATATTTATTTCTATTCTGGAGCAAAATCTCAGAGCCTGCAACAATACTGCTTTCCTGGGTCTGAGGAGAGCACTGAAATTTCACCAAGGAGTTAAACTGATTACATTGCCTGGTCCCCCTCAGGACATCTCTGCTTCCTGGCCTTTTGCTGCCTTCCTGCTTTAGAACAGCAGCCATGACTAACTCTTCACTCCATGCATGTGCAACCAAGCATGGCAGGATTAGGGGCTATTGAGACTCCAGTTTGGGCTGCAGGATAGGTGTTGCATTCCCAAGTGATGGTCAAGACTGCCTTACAGAGGAAGTTTCCAAAACTGGTTCCTACCTCTGGCCTAGAAAAGAGGTTAAAAAGGCCAGGGGAAAAACTGGAGATGAGACAGGATTTTGGAGAGAGCTTCTGGTCCTAGTCTGTGCTATGGAGGGAGGCAGCAGGGGGTAGGGGGCAGGGCTCCCACTGTACGCAGGGACCCCCTGTACGCAGGGGCCCCCTGTACGCAGGGGCCGAGGGAATGTGTATCTCCCAAGGTCCAGGCCTGGCCACTCAAGTGAGAAACCTGGCATCGGGTTGTTTCACATCCCAACCAAGAAGATTCCCCGGTGAGCAGAACCCCACAGAGAGTAAGTTCTGAGGTTCCATCATACACTTAAAAAGCTGAGGAAGGTGTCTTGAGTGACCGGCTAGAAAGAGATCCCAGAGACTACGGGGACTCCGAAAAACCCACCAAAGTACCTCAGAGAGGAAAACGCTTACTTCACAGAGAGGGTTGATACCAGATCATCATGGAATTTCAAGCTGTGAGGACTTTCCTGCCCCGCCTGCACCACCTCCACCCAGGGTGGGGTCAGAAACCACGGCAAAGGGTGGAAGGAAAATCATGAAAAAGGTTGGAAGGAAAAGAGAAATGTTGCAGGACCTTTGCCCCTGCAGGTGTCTTGGCAGAGGAGGGCAAACCCAGCCCAAGTGTGAAGTTTGAAGTTGACAACGATGACGATGATGACAGTGACGATGTTAGACACCACAGTTCACAGAAAAATGTAGGAGCTGCCGAGTGTTTCTCCATGGGGCAGAGAGGAACAGGCCCCACCGCAGGGGAAATAAGTAATGTTCTCCCTGACTCGTTCTCCATCAGGCTAGCAATTCGTGCCAGAATTAGGAGTTCAGTGGGGTGGCCATGGGGAGTGACAGAGGCTGTGGGCTTATTCTGGGGCAGGATCCTGAACCCAGCAGGATTCCTGCCCCACCACTTGCAGCAGAGGGCTTTCACTTTGCTGTGCATCTCTGCAGAGCTTGAGGTGGGGTGGGAGTTGAGGAGAAAGGGGAGGCTGTGAAACGGACTGTTCAGAGGGAGGGGCTGTGCAGGGCTGGTGCTCCTCTGAGATTTGTAGGAGATTCTTCCTGCCTGTGACATCCCCGTTCCTTTGGCTCCTGCTCCTACAAGTACTGCACGTTCGCCCCAGTGGAGAGAAAGGGTATCAGAAGGCAGGCATATGGTAAAGTGCTGGACCACTGATAGTCTTAGCTGGATGAGGAAGAAAGTGAGATGCTGGCCTTGCGGTCCATGCTCTGCGGTCCAAGTGTTGAGCTGGAATTCTGTACGGAGTGGGAACCACAGGAGATGGAGGTGCCACGCACGTTTTTGAAGGCAGTGATCTGGAGTTAGGCTGTGGACATCTGAGGTGTTGTGGAGGGAGAGGATGGTTGTTGAGATGATGAAAGAATGAGAAGCCAAGGTGCAGTGGCTCATCCTTGATACAAAAGTGACAGGAGGAGGCTGGAAAGGACCAGGTCAGTTACATGCTAAAGTCACTGTGGAATGAGGAGGCAAGTAGAAGCTCGTTAGAAGCAGGGTCGTGCCATTCTTGGGACATGAACTTTAAGGGAGCTCAACTTCAAGGGAGGAGAACTGAATCAGAAATGCATTTGGGTGGATGAATGACTGGAATGCTGCAGTGTAATATCCAGTTATTAAATGCCAGTCCTTTAAACACACATACACACGCATGCACACGCACACAGCCTGAGCTGACCGAGGCCTGGACCATTACGCAGCCCCAGTCCAGGACAGACTGGCTCCCACATCCCCATCACTGGTGCCCTCCAAGGGCTCTTAGGATGGGATGTGCTGCTGCATGAGAGAGACAGGGACGGCCTCTAAGGTGTTTTCCCTCCCCCCTTTCTCCACTTGGAGCTGAGAATTATTTGCCTGGTGCAGGGGCTGGCAAGGAGCCACATCAGTGCTCTCAAGTGGCTCTTCGAGGCTGACTGGGGTGGCTGAGCTTGGGATGAGCGGTCAAAGCCCTACTGGTGCCACCCTCCTGCAGGAATCCCCGCCCTCCTGCAGGAATTTACTGACAAACTTCAGTTCACAAATACCTAGTGCTCACAGCAGGTGGGGTGCTTTGCTGGATGCCTTGAGGAACAAGCCCTCTTTTCATAAAGCCTACAGGCTGGCTGAAGAAAGAAGGTTTGTATGAGCCACAGCAGAAGGAAGAATAAATAACCAGATGTTCATGGGCAAGTGGCAAGCCCAAGGTGGTGGAAGGCTTTCTGGGAAAGGCAGCTGCAAGCTCTGCTGGAAAGGAGGGTCAAGTCAAAGCAGGAAGGGAGATTTCCAGACTGAGAGTGGCAACTGGACACAATCATGGTTACCAAGTCCTGGTTTTTGAACCAGCAGCCATAGAAGGGCAGTGTCCTTTGTCCCTCCTCTGTACATATTCATACACGTGTATAAAACAAACTGGAACAAACACATCTGCATGGTTCTTTCCCCCAGGGGGGGAAGTTTCAACATATAAATTGTACTTCAAAACAGCAAATCCTTACTCAGCATTCCATGTTGATATATTGCTCTGTGATTTTATGCAGTATCTGACGTTATAATAATTTGTCTTGCCATGTATACTTTACAGTTCTACTACTCTGGATCCACAAGAGAAACTGACTCTTTAGTGTTTAGGCACCACTTCTGGAAGTGGCAGGCATGTCCTTAGTGTCCCCACTGTCCCCCAGCTGCCTTAACTCTCCCCAGGAATCTGCTTAGGATTTAATCCAAGGCCTGGCACACTCTCCTGACCTATACAGTCTTCTTTCTTCATCCCCAGCTCTTCCTCACCAGTGGGGTCATCAAAGCCACAGGAGTTCATGGGTTCTTCTGGAAGAAGGAAGAAAGTGGGGACAAAGCCATCAACAAAACTGGGAGGTAACAAAAGGAGGGGGCAGAAAGAAAGTGGAGGGGTTGCAGAGAAGTAGGGGACAAGAAGGGGGTGAGTCTCTGTCCCTGCAGGCAGGACCAGAACTGAGGGGCAATTGCAGGAGCTGTTGAAAGATGCTTATGAAGGCTGGAGGTGGGGTATAGAAACCAGACTGCAATCAGGCCAGGTGTGAAGAAATGGAAGGAGCAAGTGCTGACATTTCTTTCAAGAAGTCTGGCTGAGAAAGGGCAGGGAGAGATGAAACAGTAACTGCAGGGAAGGTGTTATGATGGGCTTGGCTTGGGCATGACAAAAAGCCTGCTTTTTGTTTAAATGATCCTTGGTTGCAGCATTTTAAAGCCAACATGATAACTAGTCAGTCCTCAGGTGGGGACGCTCACAGAGTTCTGCCTCAGAGAAGACCGTGGTGGCACCCCATCACATATACATCACACAGCGCCAGTGGTTCTCAGACAAAGTGCCACCCAGGACAGTCTGGGCTCAAGAGTGGACAGCATCTGGGTTGTTTAGAAGCACTACAAGCTGATGGCAAAAAATAAAATAAAATAAAATAATTAAAAAATTCAAGAACAAGGAAAGAGGAGATAATAAATCACAAAAATCTTCAAGTAATTGGAAATTATTTTTTTTAATTTAGCAACTTCTAAAAGTTAACTGTTGGATTTTAAAACATCAAAACCCCCAGAGCTCAAAGAAGCTGATGTAGAGTCAGCGGCTCTATGCACATCCTAGGGGGTGGGCGGACGTGATGATCCCAGCTTGAGTAGAGCTGTCAGGTATCTATAGTCAGAGTGTATCTGATGACTAGGGACACCTCCAGCAGTTCATAGACACATGCTGTTCATACCAGCTCCCAGGGCAAAGAGGATCTGGAGTCTGGCGCTTGATGGTTAAAGACAAAGAAAGTTAACTTGGAAAAAACAAGCATATTTTTTTACAATAAAAGCTCCCAAGGAAGGATTTCAGGATGATGAATGTCTTAGTTAAAATGTGATCAGTTGGGTGGGGGAGAGAAATTAGGGGAAAAGGGGACAACTGTAATTGAAAAACCAAAAAAAAAAAAAAAAAAAAAAAAAGTGATCAAATGACACCATCCTTCAAAAAAAAAAAAAAAAAAACCCTAAAATTAAAATTGAATTAATTCAAACAATAGAATGACTTAACTACTAAATTAAAGCACAAAAATTATGTTTTAAATGAGCAGCAGAATTCTGCTCCTAGCCAACATGGAGTAACAGACACCCTCCTACCCAAAACAACCAAGAAAAAAAGGAAGAAAAAAGAAAAATGGACCAAAATATATGAAATAATGGTTTTCAAGAGAAGATGTTGCTGGAAAGAAGACTGGGCCAGAGCTGGTAGTGTGTGGGTTCTTGACTTTGTGCAGGAACGTTTTCACAACATGAGGTGATTTTTGAGACAGTGAAACAAAGAAGGACCTAGGGTAGAACAGGAGAGAGCCTGGGGGTTGCTGCTGAGAAGTCAGAGAAAAGGGGGCCTTTAAGACAGTTCTGGGGGGTTGGATCTGGAAAAGTGGCCCCTGCTCACTGCTCCCCTGGTTGCAGGCCTCATGGGGTCCCTTAGAGTTTAGGAGATGCAGGCCTGTGGGGGAGGGAGAGGGGAAATGGAAAGGTGCAGGTGTGCTCCAGGGAGGGAGAAGGCACCCTGGGCCCTCCATCTTGAAGGTTTTAAGGGCTGGGAGTTTATGAGCTGTCTTAGGGGAGGATCTCAATAGACTATTCATCAGCTTTTCCAGGGGTTCCCTTTCAGGGCTGTGGTCTCCACTGATTGGTCAGTGCCAGGGCAGGGTGTCTCAACAGCATGACCAGCAATATACCGGGGAGGAAAGGCCACCGTGGGGGCAAGGTTCAGTACCACTTTTGCCTGTTGCTAGGCACCAGGGGGCTGTCTGCCCTGGTGACCTTCTGTATCTGGCTGTAAATTACTCAACCATTTTGTTCTACTATCTGTCTCAGTTTCCCCATTCCACCTGCCAATGAAGTGTCCTAGCTTCTTGCTAATCTGCTTCAAAGAGACTGGGTATCAGGCAATAATCAGGACAGCAATCCCCAAGGTAAGGAAAACAAATAACTGCCTTAGCTTATAGCTCTGAGAGTTCTCAGGTGACAGTACAGAAAAGAGGACTCAAACAGAGCAAGACCCAACTACACACTGCCTACAAGAAACTCATTTAATTATTAGGATGGAACAGAGACTTTAGCGAATTGTTAGTTGCCAGCAGCTGGCGGAAAGGAAAGGGAAGCGACTGCTTAATGAGTACAAGATTTTCTTTTGGGGTGATAAAAACATTTTGGAACTAGGTGTAGTAATTGCACAGCATTGTAAACGTACTAAATGCCACTGAATCATACCCTTTAAATTGGTTATTTTGATGTTATGTGAATTTCACCTAAAAGAAAAATACTGCCCTGGCTGATGTGGCTCAGTGAATTGAGCACCAGCCTGTGAACCAAAGGGTCACAGGTTCAATTCCCAGTCAGGGCACATGCCTGGGTTGTGGGCCAAGTCCCCGGTTGGGGGCACGTGAGAGGCAATCACACATTGATGTTTCTCTCCCTCCTTTTCTCCCTTCCTTCCCCTCTCTCTAAAAATGAATAAGTAAAATCTTTTTTAAAAAAAGAAAAATACCAACCTGGCGTATTAAGGAGCAAAACAATGTAAATAACAACCAGAATAAACAAGAGACCCACAGGAGATCTAGAGAATGAAGTTATAAAACTCAGACTAAAATAATTATGCTTACTGTGTTCCTTGAGAGGTGAAAGATAAGACTATTTTGACAGAGAAATAGAAACTTAAAAAAGGGAAACTCTAGAACTATCAGTACAATGATCAAAATTAGTAACTCAGCGATGGTTTTGACAGCAGAATAGATAGCTGAAGAGAGAATTAATGGATTTCTGATGGGTTACAAGACAATATCCAGAATATCATATTGAAAGATGAAAAGGTAAAAAGAAAGAAAGAAAGAAAGCCAGAAGTGAAAGTAAGAGAGAAGGAAGTCCCATAAGGATAGAAGAAGATGTGTGGGATAGAAGCAGTGTTTGAAGAGTTAATAGTTGAGAATTTTGAAAAATTGGTTGAAGATATTAAGCCATAAATGTATAGCTGACTTCTAAGCAGAAACAATGGAATGATACCTTCAAAATGCTCTAGCCATTTGTAAGTGGAACATTCACTTAGAATAAGAGAGATACAATAGGATCACAGCAGATGGGTAAGGATTGAGCAGGTCAGTAAAGAGGCATTAGCGAGGGATGTTTCCCAGGCAGGTGGTCAGGAAATCTCAAGGTCTACTGGCATAATAGTGAGTCAGTCTGTCTGGATGAAGCTGAGCAACATTACTAAGGATGGAGTGGAAACTGAGGCTGGAAAGTGTCAGTAGGAGCAAGATGGTGAATGATCTCATCCTTACAGGGGGTAGGAAATAATACTGAAAGTGTTTTTGTAGCATCCCTGACTTGTTTCTTGGTACTGCTAAAAGACTTTATCATCTTCCTGATATAGGTATAAATCATGCTGTCTCCTGCTACTCTACCATGAGTGACATGAAATTTAGATAACTGCCAGCATCAGCAGGCTCCGTGCTTTCAACCCCTTGAGAGGAAATATTATTGCATTACCATTTTTAAAAAATCCAATTACAACAATTTTATTTCCTCTTTGATTTATTTCTCTGGAGCCATAGCAAGACAGTAAGTTAGAAATGGAAGGGAAAGTAAAGAAGTTCCCTTTCAAAGTTTCTTTTTCTCATGGATGACCTTTTAAATTAATTTCTCCCTTTCTAAGCACTAACTTCTTAAAATGTTGTCACTACAACCATGTGCGTTTATGAAAATCTTCCTGTATTTCATGTTTAACAGCTTTATAGAAATAAAATTGTCATACAAAATGCTGCAAACATTTAAAGTGTACAAATTGGTAAGCTTTAACATGTGGATGAAACTATGAAATCATCACCAATATCAGAGTGAACAAATATGTCATCCTCTCAAATTTCTTTGTGCCCCTTGGTAATCCTTTCCCTCCCTACACCCTTTTCTTCATGCAATGTGATTGCTTTCTATCACTATAGATAGATTTGTTTGCATTTTCTAAAATTTTTAATAAATGGAATCACACAGTAGGTGCTTTGGGGGAAGGGTCTGGCTTCTTTCACTCAGTACAGTATACTAATTTTGAGATTCAGCCATTCTTGTAGCATAAATTAACAGTTTATTCCTTCTTATTGTTGAGTGGTATTCTACCAGGTGGATATAGCATGATTTGTTTATCCATTCACCTGTTGGTGGGCAATTTGGTTGTTTCCAGTTTGGGGTTATTATAATTAAAGCTGCCATAAACTTTGTGTAAAAGTTGTTGCATGCACATATGTTTTCTTTACCACTAGGTAAATACAGAGCAGTGAATTGGTTGGGTCATATGGTAGGTAGGTGTGTTTAAAATTTTAAGAAACTGCCAAACTGTATATTTGACCACTTGAAATTATCCCACAGTTTGCTGGTGCTCTGTTATTTCAGTCTTTTTCCTCTTTGTGCTTTATTTTGAATAGTTTCTATTGTGTCTTCAAGTTCATGAATTTTTTCTTATTTAATATCTAGTAGTTGCCTTAGGTTTTATATTATACATCTTTAACTTATTACAAGCTACCTTCAAGTGATATTATATTATTTCACATATAGTGTAAGAATGTCACAAATCTTTACTTACATTTCTTCCCTCCTAGCAGTTACCACATCTGTTTTATACATTTTTAAATAAATCACACAATACAATGTCATAACTTTTGTTAAATCATCAATTATTTTAAAAAGAGATGTAAATACTAATACATACATACTAAAATCATTTTGTTTTGTGCCAGTCTCAGCCTATGGATAGTGATGCTAACAGCTAGAAATGCCTGGGGGCACTCACCTGGGCCCACAGGGAACTCCCCACCTACATCTCCCCTTTTGCAACCAGTGTTGTGGCTGGACTGGCCCTGTGGTTCTCAATATGGCTGCAAGATGCTCTCATCAATAATCATCGGGAAATTTTGAAAGACAGGTTTATTACTCACGAGTCCTGGAGGGTACCACGGCACACCTGGGGCCACACAGTGATATCACAGGTAGAGAGAGACAGGGAGAACGTTGGCCTTGAGTTCTGCTTTTAATGGAAGCAAATGTAGGGGGCCTAAGGTTTCTAAGGGTTCACTTTTTATTGGTAAATTTGAAGCATAAAAGTGGAAATAAGTGCAGGAAGTGAAAAATAAGCGGCCAAACCATCAGTTGTTTAAATCAACCAGATCTCTAGAACAAAGAAAACTTGGGGTACTATAGGCTGGCTCTTTATCTAGTGCTGTGGCTAGCAATGTGTTTATTTGTGATAGCTGTATATGAAGTAGCTGTTTCAGCAATCAAGAGCTTAATTCAGGCACTTGCATTGCAATTTTAAAAAATTGTCAGGTCCTTACACTTCACTCATATATTTACCCACGTACTTGAAATTTGTGGTGCTTTTTATTCCTTTGTGTAGACCCAGATTTACCTCTGACATTATTTTCATTTCCTTCTTCCTGAAGGGTGTCCTTTAACATTTTTTTATAGTGCAGGTCTGATGATGCATCTTTATTTTCCCCTCATTTTTGAGAGATATTTTCATTGGGTATAGAATTTAAGCTTGAAAATTTTTCTTTCAGTGCTTTGAAGATGCTCCATGTCTTCTTGCCTATATTGTTTCCATGAGAAGTCTACTGTTCTCATCTTTGTCTCTCTGTACATAACATCCCTCCACCCCCTTCCCCAACTGCCTCTAAGATTTTCTCATCACTGCTTTTTTGATGTTTCTTTCAAGTTTCTTATGTATAGGAGTCATTGAGTTCCTTGGATCTTGAATTTATAGTTTGCAAAAAAATTAGGAAAAATATCAGCCATGGTTTAGTCAAATATTTTTTGACCTCCTATTCTCTTCTTGTGAAGAACCCATTCACATGTTAGGCTGCTTAAGGCTTTCTCACAGTTCGCTGAGGCTTTTTTTCTCTCTGCCAAACCTAATCTGCCATTAATACAATCCAGTGCATTTTCATTTCAGACGTAGTTTGCATTTCTAGAAGTTTGATTTAGGTCTTTTAAAAAATATTTGTCTCGCCCTGACCAGTGTGACTCAGTTGGTTGGGTGTCATCCCACAAGGTGAAAGGTCATTTTGTTAGATTCTGGGTCTGGGCACATTCCTGGGTGTGGGTTTGGTCCCTGGTCCGAGCACATACAAGAGGAAACTGATAGGTGTTTCCCTCTGCATTGATTTTTCTCTCTCTCCCTCCTTCCCCCTCTCTCTAAGAATAAAGTCTTAAAAATATAAATATCTGTCTCTATTTAACTTTTTGAATATATAGAATACAATAATAATAATTGTCTTAGTATCTTCACTTATTCTAACAGCTATTTGAGCTATTTGAGTTCTGGATCCATTTCACTGATTGATTATTCTCCTTATTGTGAATTGTATTTTCCTGACTCTTTCAATGCCTGGAGACCATTGTTTTAGTGCCTGACATCGTAAATTTTACCTTGCAGGTGCTGGATAATTTTTTGTTCTGAGGATATTCTTGAGGTTTATTCTGGGATGCAACCAAGTTTCTTAGGAACAGATTGATACTTTCATGTCTTACTTTTATGATACTAGTAGGTCCAGAGTACTGCTCTATGTAGGGCTGATTATTCCCCATTCCTGAGGCAAGGCTTTCCTGAGTACTCTCCTGAATGCCCTGTGATTTATGAGTTTTACCCATCGGACCAGTAGGAACAGGCACTGTTCCCAGCGTGGTGTCAGTGCCAGGCACTGTTCTCCAATCCTTTCAGATAGTTTTTCTCCCTTGCCTTAGCTAGTTTCTTCTCACTCCTGTGCTGGTCACCCTCTGCAGGTCTCTGGGCTTCTCTCTCTGTCCTAGACACTTTAGCCATCTTGATGTCCCTTTGACTCTCAGCTCTGACTCCTCTACTCAAGAAAGCTGCTGAGCTCTGCCAGGGTTCTCTGTTCCTGAACCGCAGCCTGGAAACTCTCAAGGCAGTAAGCTGGGTAGTCACAGGGCTCATCTCCCTTGTTGCTTGTCTCTCAGGATTGATGTTCATTGTTGGTTGATGTCCAATGTCTTTAAACCTGTTGTTTCATATACAGCAGGTCCTCAAATAATGTCTTTTTTTCAACATGCATTTATTATAACATTAATGAGGTACTGTAGGAGCTTAACTTTTGTTTATATCAATTAGCCTATGGTAAAATTGGTTTTGTTATTTCGCTTAAAGTTGCAGAACCTGTTGAAGATGTTAAGTGAGGGATTACTATATTGTATCTTGGTTTGTTTATTTGTATATTTGAGGCAAGAGTGTAAAATTTGGTCCCTGCTAATCCATCTTGAGTGTAGGCAAATGTATCTTCCTTTATTTTCTTAGTTTGAGATTTTAAATAATCTCCATAAACATCTTGTGTATTCTTGTATTATGTCTTTAAGAGTCTCTTCTCTGTTTTCTCTTTCTGAAACTTTTGTTATTTGAATGTTGGATCTCCTGGACTAACCCCCTAATTTAATTCTTTTTTCTCCTTTCCTCTCTGTCCATCATCTATCTGTCTATGTATCTATCTATCTTTTATTCTACTGTCTTGGAAACTACCTTAACTTTATCTTTTCAATATTCTGCTGAATTTTTTTTATTCTGCTGAATTTTTATTTTTATTTTAAAATTATTTATTTATTTTTAGATAAAGGGAAAGGGAGGGAGAAAGAGAGGGAAAGAAATATCAGTGTGTGAGAGAAACATTAATCGGTTGCCTCCTGCATGCCCCCAGCTGGGGACTGGCCCGCAAACCAAGCATGTGCCTTGACCAGGAATCGCACAGACAACATTTCAGTTTGTGAGAGGACACCCAACCAACTGAGCCACACCAGTCAGGGCTGTGTTTAATTTCTGTTATCATATTTTTAATTTTGAAGAAATCACTCATATTTTTGAATACTTTTTAAAATAGCCTCCTATTCTTATTTAATGAATGTGATATCTATCTAGAATATTAATGATATTAAAAATATATTATTCTGCCCTCTGCATTGTATTTGTTTCCAAATTTCATTTTTCTATTTGTTTATTTTATTTCCAGACTTAATGTTAAAGGCTTTCTTCTGTCAGGTGATTCCTGGCTTCTCATTCACATTTATTCTTTTAAATATTTTATTTATTTATTTTTAGAGAGAGGTGAAGGGAAGAGAGAAACATAGATGCACAAGAGATACATTGTTGCCTCTCACAAGCCCCTAACCAGGACCTGGTCTACAACCCAGGAATGGGCCCTGACCAGTAATTTAACTGGAGACCTTTAAGTTCGCAGGCCAGAGCCCAATCCACTGAGCCATACCAGCCAGCATATCATATTTAAAATGAGACACTTAAAAGAAAATTGGAAGTTCTTGCCTATTTACAGAACAGTAAAAATATTTACACAACTGTAAACTTTACAAATTATGTACTCACCCTTATATTCCTGATTCCAAAGTGTCTTCCCATATTTATTTCTCCTTTTGCTAGAATGCTTCCTCCAAGATTTCCCTCAAAAAGTTGGTTTTGTCTTTTTTTGTTGTTTTTTGTTTGTCTAGTAAAACTCTATGACACTCTATGTACCTGAGGATATCTTTATTTGATCTTCACATGTAAATAGTAATATAGCTGGATATAAAATTTTAGGTTAAAGCACTTTTTCTGCAACATTTTCAAACCATAATTCCACAATTCCTTCACATTAATAGTTGCTGCTGACAAGCGTGATGTCCATCTGATCCTAGGACGTCTGTAGGTTCTCTGTCTCACACGAAGTGCATCATTTTCCCCTTCCCAAATATCCGTAACGAAGCCAGGACACCAGATTCCTCTCTAGAGAAGGCTGGTGACTCCATACAATTAAACCCTGTAGCTGGTGCTGTAATTCCCATCACAAGATCTGTGGGGCTAGCCACTGACCACCCTACACAATAGATTCTGCAGCTGAGGGAAACATCCAACCACCAAGTCATGGAAATCTCAAAATCCTTTATCAGTTTGTCCTCAGAGAATTTACTACAAAGTACGAAATTCCAGTGGCAAGTCCAGTGGAGGGTGGGCATGGAGCCATGCCCTCTCTGGGTTCCAGGTAGAGCTGGGTTCTACCTAGTAAAAATGGAGACTCCTGCCTTTGTATCCCTCCCCAAAGCTTTCACTCGTCTGTTTGCAGAGATGTTCGGCTTGACCCAGCTGGGTATCAGGAGTGAGATAATGCGCTGACAGTGTCTCTGGAACACAGTGATGCTGGCAGGAGAGGGGAGTCTTTGAGAAAGTGATGAAAGAACAGCATACAAGACAGTGTATGTGTGTGTGTGAACACAAGCTCACTTTTAAGATAAAAAGATATGGTTGGGCCAAGGTTTCTCTCTTTGTCTGAAGCAAACTTGAAGAATTTTGCTCGTTCTTACTCTCATCAAGCTCAGATAGGTAGGTACAAGAGGAGCTACAAGATTTCTACTCTTCATGAGGAAATTCATCATCCCCTGCTATCCCTGGTACACCTACTCATGTGTACTCCTGGCCAAAGTGTATTCAAAAAATGGAGTATACCTGATTTTAGTTCAGTTTTTCACATCTGAGGGGAAAGATTTTTGCTGGTTAAGGTATTGGGATTAGTTATGTTAATAGGCAAGGTACTGTGTAAGGGAGGCTGTGTGAGAATTCAGCCGACTACTGCTGACTTCGAAGGGGGCCCTGAAGGAAGGAAAGCGGTAGCCCTATAGGAGGTGACAACAACCCTTGGCTTGGAGCCAGCAAGAAATGGGGACCCTGGTCCTACAATCACAAGAAACTGAATTCTGCCAACAACCCAAATAAGCAGGAAATGGATCCTTCCCTAGCATCCCCAGAAAGGAATGCAGCCTGCCCACACCTTGATTTAGCCCAGTAAGACCCATGTATAAGACTCTCACCTCCAAAACCACAAGATAATATGTTTGTATTGTTTTAAGCCATGAAGTTTGTGGTAATTTGTTACAGCAGCAGTACAAAACTACCACAGAGCTTTACAAAAATGTCAAAGGACAGTCAACAAATTGAGATGATGTAAATTCCATGGGAAGGTGATTTGATGTACGCAATTCTGGGCATTTCATGTTCCCACATACTGACCCCAAGGAGCAGGAGCATATATATATACCATAGACTGTAAGATGCATCCCTACTTTATATATATTAAAATGTAAACAAAAATATTGATTTTAGAATTATTTAAACCAGAATTGATTAAATTTAGTTGATTAGAATTGATTAAATTCTGTGCAAGCTTAAGGCCATCCTGAAGAATGGCCTCTCCACCTGTGCCCGGACCCCTGTAACTACCTGAGCCCTGCTCTCCCTGCTCTATCAGAACCCCCAATACCTTTTCACCAAGAGGAGGAAGACAGTAATACTGCATCTATTCTATGCATTAGATTTAATATCTTCTCTTCTTGCTCAGGAAGAAAGTCAAAATCCAGAGCCTACAGCAGTGGCCAGCCTATCTCGCACAGGTGAAGTTAATAATAAAAAGAGTCTCATGCAGTAAGATGTAGGTAAAAACAATTGAAAAACTCCTTAGCTTACTTACAATAAAATATCTATCTATGAAGGTGGACATTTAAAATTTTGTTGCACCTACATATTTTTCAACTTTATATTATAGAACTATTCAAACATGCACAAAAAGTAGAGAGAATAACATAATGAGCTTTCTATGTACCTGTCACCCAGCTTCAACACTTATCAACAACAATCTACTTTCATATCTCTCCTCACAACGTGGTTTTTGCTTGGGAATATTTTAAAGCAAATCCCAGCCTTTTTGTGCGTTTCCATTAGAGGAGGATATTATTTTCTACAACAAAATTATACATATGGCACTATCATACCTAACAAAATCAACAATAATTTGAAGTGGACCACTAGTCACGAGGCTGCTACGAGGTGGAATTAGAGGAGAAACACTAGCGATACAGTGTTCAAGTTGGTATTAGTTTTCTACTGCTGCTGTAACAAATAACTACAAATTTAGTGGCTTAAAAACAACGCAAATCTATTTCCTTATCTTCCAATTTTGGATGTCAGAAATGCAGAGTCAGTGTCACTTGGCTAAAATAAAGGTATGGGTGGAAATTCTTTCCTTTCTGGAAGCTCTAGGCAAGAATTTGTTTTCTTGTCTTCTCCAGTTTCTAGAGTCGGCCGCACATTCCTTGGCTCATGGTTCCATCTTCAAAGCCAGAAATGTTGCATTGCTCTGTTCATTTTTCTTCTTCTTTTTTGGGATGGTGGTGGTGGTGGTGGTTATATTTTCCTTTATGACTCTTTCTTCTGCGCCTCTCTTCCACTTTTACATTAGGTCCACCTGGATAATCCAGGATAATCTCCTTGTTTTAAGGTCAGCTAGTCAAGCAACCTTAATTTTATCTGCAACTTTAATTATGCTTTGCCATGTAACATAACATAGTCACAGGTCCTAGGGATTAGGATTTGGACATCTTTGGGGAGCCATTATTTGGCCTTCCATAAGCTATCTCCCTCCTCAATTACTTACCCATGGGCCTTAAATATTGATATATGTTAGGGGGCAGGAGCCAGGAGAAGCAAAATAAGAAGAGGATCTGGAAAACCATGAGAGAAGGGGTTCAAGTTCTTCATAAGAAGCTTCAGTATCCCTATCATAAGGAAATAGAATACAAACATCTCAGAAACTGAGAAACTCCTTTGCATAATTTGCTATTCTAGGCTGTATTTAGTGGTTTCTTGGAGAAGGGTGGTTGTAAGACCCTTCTTTTTTCTTTCTAAATAGGGATTTAGTCATGATAGGAAAAGTCATTGTGGAACTTGCTGAATTATATCATAGTGAATTTGAATAAGATATTGGAGCACAGGGCAAATTAGAGCAAGCAAAACATTGGGGTACATTCACAACTGTTTTTATCTGAATTTTAGTTGAAACAAAATTGTGACTACAACATGGATTGTGCTCCTTATATTTATTTGCTCAGCTTCAAAAGAAAGATGAATCCTGCCTTGTTCCTGTGTAGACTGTGTTCAACAAGCCATCAACCATCCAGGACTGGCATAGGAACCTGACACCCACCAGGCTCCTCTCCCAGGCTGCATGGGCACCTGGTTCCCTGTCTTCATCACTTACTTTGTGCTCGGTACTGACCTTCCCAGGGTTCCGTCCAATTCTGCCAAGAATGCCTTTGATGGAAAGAGAACGAATGGGAAACAGTTCAAATGAGGTTTAACCCCAGGAGTTTTACAGTGTTGGTGTGTTCTTTGACTTTATAAGAGCCTGTCTTTGAATTTTAAGCACTTTTCAGGACTATTCCTGAGTCTGGGACTCTAGAGAGATTGGAGAGGTGGGAAAACAAAAGGAAGCCCTCTGTGAGCCTGCACTCGGTTGTTATTCATCACGAAAACCTTCCTTCTTGCCCTGACCGGTGTGCCTCAGTTGGTTGAGTGTTGTCCTGCAAAGTAAAAGGTCACCAGTTTGATTCCCGGTCAGGGAATGGGACTGGGTTGCAGGTTTGGTTTAGTACAGTCAGAGGCGCTTATGAGAGGCCACCAATTGATGTTTCTCTCCTCTTCCTCCCTCTCTTCTCCCTCCTTAAAAATAAATAAAAATCTTAAAAAAAAAAAGGCTCCTTTCTCTCTTCTGTGTTTTCTAGGGGACTGACAAAATCTAAGAGATCTCTCTCCTTTCTTCAAAAGGAAAAATAGAAGAAAGAAGAGAAAGAGAAGGGATCAGTTCATCTTTGGGGAAAACTTTAGGTCTGTAACAACAACAAATATCAATTGTGGTGGGTGGCCTCAGCCTCCCTGAAGGAAATCCAGGCCACATTAAAATCCAGGGAATTTGCAATGGCGGCATTTGTGGTGGCTTGCAGATTTCCACTGGCGATTTCTTTAAAGCCAAAGAATTATAATTAAAATAGAAATGGATCCAATTATATCTGCCTCCTGTCTGAAAGGATGTAGCTGGTAATGGGAATCACATGTTTTAACTGTAGTTCATTCTATTTCCAATCAAGTTGTCCCATGAGAGAAATTCCGTCTTTTTAGAAAAGCTCAGTAAACCACATTTCTCCTTCCTCCTTGGCTACTGTGGTTTTTCACTGATTTTTAATAGTCTCAGCAATGGAGCTCAGTCACAGTAAATGCTCTCATTTCTCTCTCCTTACTTCTCTTTATAAGACAGGTCAGGGTGACACAATATATCTTTTTTGTTTCAAAGAGACAGCCATCAGAAGAGTAGGAGTGCTCAGTCTTAACCAGCCAAGATGCACCCTAACAGGAAAGGTTGCTCAGGCTTGTCACCTGGGATATTGTTAGGCTATGAATAGGTGGGCTAGGCGACCCAGGGGAGAAGAGGAGGTTGCTGGGTGGCCAGGGGAAACCAGTCCTGGAGAGAATTTTACCCACTGGATGAGTGAAGTTCAGGCAACACGGTGGCCATCGATTTGCCTTGAAAACAGCAGAGGCTGTTATTGAGGCAGAGTGCCCCATAGTTGCCAGGAATAGGTTACGTAATAATGTTGTTCTTTTCATTGTCACTACAGGTACTCACAACAGCTTTGGTCTGTGCAGGGAAGATCCATTCAAGCACAGCAGGGCATCTCAACACCCTTCCAGAAAGTCCTAGAAGCAAGAACAGGTGCAGAGCAAGCCCCCAGTGCCCAGTTGTTATAAACATTCACAGACAAGTCTTTGTGTAGACATATGTTTTTGTAGACTTATTAGTAACTTAAATATCTTCTTGGTAAAATAGCTATTAAAATCTTTTGCCCATTTTTAATTAAGTTATTTAATTTATTATTGAATTGTAAGAGTTCTTTTTTTTAAGTATATTTTATTGATTATGTTGTTACAATAGTTCCAATTATTTTCCCCTTTGCTCCTCTCTGCCCAGTACCCCCCTTCCTCCAGCAATCTCACCCCCCTTAGTTCATTTCCATGGGTTGTGCGAGTAAGTTCCTTGGCTTCACCCTTTCCTATATTATTCTCTTTTAAAAAATTAATTTATTAATTTTTATAACAATAAAGAATAACAATCCCTCCCTCTCAGACTTAAGACCCTTTGTAATCTTATAAAGGACAATGGGTGAAGGTCTTGTGCTCCTCTAGCTGCTTAAAACTGGACATGGTCATTGCCCTATCTACCCAGTGGGGGTATAGTGGGGAAGGTGACCTTCCCACATGGGGAAGGATCTTGCAGACTCCAGGTCAGTTGGCTGTCCCCAGACAATGGCGTGCTTGGTTTAACAGGCTGGCATCCTTGTTGTAATTTGCGGAAAACAGACTTGGCAACAGGGTTAAAAGACATCATTCAATCCATAACCACTAAATGACAAAAGGCAAGGATTAATTTTTCAATATCCCACATTAGGGGGAAAAAAAAAAAAGGCTTCTTTGGAGTAAGGTGTGCAAGGCACATCACACCTGTCCAAAACCCTTTTGCCCACTATACTTAGTTTGGGATGAGGGGAATATTTTAGGTTTCCCCTCTCTCAGACCTCTGGGCCCTTTCCGTCCAAGCCATTAGAATTGAAAAGAGAAACCAGTTTTAAAGTGAAGCCCACAGACCACCCCATGCTTCACCAACCCAGCCACTTAGTCCAGCAAAACTGTTGAGTCTCAGGAGGCAGCAATGCAGACAGGATTAAGTGAGGCCTATACATCCAGACAATCACTCAGGTAATGAGATCATAGGCTTATGTCCTATGAAAACAAAACACACATGTTAATTCATGCAAAACCCACAAACCAGTCTCTAAATCTGCAAGACTGTCTTATTGGAAAGACATCCAGTTGCAAGGCATTTAACATTCTTATTGCCTGTAAATTAAGCATCTTTGATGATATTACAGACCTAGTTTAACTTTCAAATGAAAACAAACTTTAAATGAAAATAAACTTTAAAGACAATTAGCTGCACTATTTTATAGTCTACCACTGAGCATTGTGGTTTTCCTTGAATCGTGATTTTTCTCCTTAAGATTACCCTCCTTCTCATTAAACAGACTGTATTAGGTCCAGTTTTAACTTATCCTGTTCATTTGCATAAACACAACAAAAGCAGCAAATGATCACATATGATCTTTAGTTCTGCTTTGCTGGAACTTATGCAAGGAAACTTTAGGGTGACTTTCAGTATGCCCTTCAGGGCACAGGAGCTGAGCCACATACCTGCCATTCAGTCTTGCCTGTAAACACCTGTCTTTTCCAAGTCCTTCAGGTTTTCCATTGTGCCTTAAGGTCCCTTGTAGCCATCTTTCAGGAAAGCAACCTTCATTCCTTCCCTGGAAAGATTGTGATGGACCGCACAACCAACCAAGGTACCAGGCCTTTTTTCTCATGGGCTTTTATTACCTTCAAAAGTTAATCCCAGTTCCTCAGGGCTTTTTGGTAACAACCAGAGCCCAAGCATGTCTCCTTTAGGCATGACATTCCAGTCAAAGTCATGGTCAACAAAACCTCTATTAACAACTGGTTTTATTAGTTTTACGCAAAGAACCTTATGTCATTACTTACTTCTTCAGCATGCCAAATTCTGGAGGAATCAGGCAAGGAGAAAAATTATACAGTATGAAGGAAAATCCTTATCCTTCTAATATTCACTAAAATTGAATTTCCATACTTTACATTTTCTTTTGTTCACTTTCCTACATGTGCATGTGAGGTTTTTTGTTGTTGGTGGTGGTGGTTTTTTTGAGGGGGTGTGGATTTTCTGGCTCATTTATTAATTTATTTTACTTTCATTTTTTTCCCCCCGCTAAAAATTTTTGTTTGTTTTTCTATTACAGTTGTCCCACTTTTTTCCCTATTGCTTCCCTGCACCCTGCCCACCCTTTCTCCCACGGTCAGTCCCCACCGAATTGTCCATGTCCGTGGGTCATTCATACATGTTCTTTGACTAGACCCTTCCCCTTCTTATACCCTTCTCTCCCTCTCCCCACTCCCTTGTCACTGCTAGTCTACTCCTTGTTTACATACCTGTGATTCAGTTTTGCTCGTTTGTTTGTGTTGTTCATTAGTCTCCTGTATTAGGTGATATCATACGTTATTTTTCTTTCATTGCCTGGCTTATTTCACTAAGCATAATTATCTCTAGTTCCATCCATGTTGTTGCAAATGGTAGAAGTTCCTTCTTTCTTTCCGCTATATAATACTCCATTGTGTAAATATACCACAGTTTTTTGATCTACTCATCTACAGATGGACACTTAGGCTGTTTCCAGCACTTGACTATTGTAAATAGTGCTGCTATGAACATAGGGGTGCATAGTTTCTTTTGAATTGGTGTTTCAGCATTCTTCAGATATAATCCTAGCAATGGAATTGCTGGTTCAAAAGGCTGTTCCATTTTTAGTTTTTTGAGGAAATGCCATACTGTTTTCCATAGTGGCTGCACCAGTCTGCATTCCCACCAACAGTGTACTAGGATTCCCTTTTCTCCGCATCCTCGTCAGCACATGTTTTTTGATTTGTTGATGATGGCCATTCTGACTGGTGTGAGGTGGTATCTCATTGTGGTTTTTATTTGCATCTCTCTGATGGCTAGTGATGTTGAGCATTCTTTCTTATGCCTTTGGACTCTCTGTATGTCCTCTTTGGAGAAGTGTTTGTTCAGGTCCTTTACCCATTTTTTAATTGGGTTGTCTGTCTTTTTGAAGTTGAGTCCTATAAGTTCTTTATATGTTTTGGAGATCAGTCCGCTGTCTGAGATATCATTGGCAAATATATTTTCCCATATGGTTGGTTCATTTTTCCTCTTGCTGATGTTTCCTTTAGCTGAGCAGAAACCCTTTAGTTTGATGTAGTCCCATTTGTTTATTCTTTACTTTATTTCCCTTGCCTTAGGAGATATATCAGTGAAAATATTGCTACGTGGGATATCTGAAATTTTCCTGCCTATGTTTTCCTCTAGGACTTTTATGGTGTCACAGCTTACTTTTAAGTCTTTGATTCATCTTGAGTTTATTCTGGTGTATGGTGTAAGTTGGTGGTCTAGTTTCATTTTTTTGCATGTCCCTGTCCAGTTCTTCCAACACCATTTGTTGAAGAGGCTCTTTTCGCTCTATTTTATGTTCCTTCTTACTTTGTCAAGTATTAATTGACCATATAGACCTGGGTTTATTTCTGGGCTCTCTATTTTGTTCCATTGATCTATGTGTGTGTTCTTATGCTAGTACCAGGCTGTTTTGATTACCGTGGTCTTGTAGTATAGTTTGGTATCAGGTATTCTGATTTCTCCTACTGTGTTTTTCTTCCTCAAGATTGCTGTGGCTATTCAGGGTCTTTTTTGGTTCCATATAAATTCTTTTTTTTTTTTTTTTTGAAGGAGCAATGAGAGCTTTGTTAGCACACAGCAGACAGGCCAATGGTTGGATGTTTGGACGGGCAGCAGCGATCATGTGGGAAGGTGAGCATGCATCAATGAATCAAGCAGGTAGGCAGGCAGCAAGCAGGGAGGATGCAGTTGGGGGCTGCCCTGTGAGGGGTGTGGCATCCCTCCAGCTGCTGCCTGCTGGGGCCTGGGTCTGTGGCTTAGAACTTGGCTTAGAACTCGGTGTCCACCACATGGAAAGCTTGCCTTCCTGAGTCAGGCATCGACGAAGAGCGAAGGCTGGCCTCCTTTTGTAGCTGGATCTCCTTTAGTGCAAATATAGAAGTAGTGTCAGGAAGTTTGTGGATCCTCTCCCCAAGACTGAGGAAGAATGGATGTTTCATGGCATCTTCTGCAGAGATCCGATTGCGACCTTCAAACTGCAGCAGCTTGTTGAGGAGATCAGCTCCATCGCGATCAAGTCAGGGTGCATGGCTCAAAAGAACCTCGGCACTGTACTTGGGGTAGTTGTGTGTTTTAAACTCTTCATTGGACAGGATGCCTGGCCATGTCTCCTCAGTTGGGGTTCCTAAGATGCAGAAGATGAAGTGTAGCTGCTCCTCCACCGTGGAGCCTGGGAAGAGGGGCCGGCCCGTGGTCATCTCATAGAAAATGCAGCCCACACCCCACATGTCAATCTGGGTGGAGTAGTCTGTGGACCCAAGCAGGATGTCAGGGGGGTGGTACCACAGTGTCATCACCTCATTGGAGTAGGTCTTGGTGGGAATTGACTTGGCCGGGGCCAGACCAAAATCGGCCAACTTGAGCTCTCCTCTCTCGTTAGTGAGCAAGTTCTGGGGCTTGAGGTCTTGGTGTAGCACCTTCTGCCAGAGGCAATAGGCCAGGCCATGGAGCAGCTGGAACAGGAACAGTTTCACGTTGTACATGTTGATGACGTTCTCACAGTCATCCAGGTACTGCTTCAGGTCCTTGTCCAGGTACTCAAAGAAAAGGGTGAGGAACTTCTCCATATGGATAATGTCATGTAGCGTGACGATGTTGGCATGTTTGAGGTCCTTGAGCAGGGACACTTCCCGGATGGCGGTGCAAGGTGCCCCCTCTTCATGTTCTAGTCTGATCTCCTTGAGTGCCACCAGGTTGTCTGTGAGCTTGCTTTTGCCTTTGTAAACAGTGGCATAGGTACCCTTGCCTAGCTTGTCCAGCTTGATGTAGGTCTCTAGTTTCCCAAAGCCAAGCTCAGACAGGCTGACACGGCAGAGGTGGTGGCTGAGGGGCTCGTCAAAGATGGGGCTATTGAGGGTCAGCTTCTCAAGGTAGCCCTCGGGCAGCCGGATGTCAACTGATAGTGACAGGCACTTGTTGATGTCCTCAGTGGAGATCTTGCGTGGGGGATGGTTGCGCATCTGCACCCTCACAGGCAACTGCACCTCGTCCGAGGATGTGGCTGAAGCCTGGTCACTTTCCCCGTCAGACCCCATCTTCAAGTCAGATCCCATCTTCAACTCAGATCCCATCTTCAAGTCCTCATGTACAATCTCTGGTGCAGAGCTGAGTAGTCTGCGTCCAGAGCAAGGTTCCCCAGGGGCAACACGGGTGGGGGCCTCTCCAAGGTCATTGCCGCCGCTGCCGCCACCCTCATCCAGGCCTATCTGTTCAGGGGCACTATTGATCTTGTCTACACCTCGGCCCCCTTGGAGTGTCATCGACAGCTGCCGTTTTATCTTCTTCATCCGATTCATGGCTACTGGCAGGGGCGCGCGAGCAGCCTCAGCGCCTCGGGGCCGGCGCCGAGGCGCCGGTGGCCAGGATGAGACCGCGCGACCTCCTTCTCCTCCTCCTGTACGCTGCAAGCACCCGTCCCAGTAGTCTTCGGCCATGATTGTTGAGCCTGGGCCACCACCGGCTGAGGAGGAGGCGGCAGTGGCGGCGGCGGTGGCTGAGGTGGGGGCGGCATCTCGCTCATCAGTCCATGAGCTTAGCCGCTTCGGGCAATGCCCCGCGGCAGCTCGAAGGTGTCGGTTGGATCCGGAGAGCTCACTGCTTGCGGAGATTGGTCGGATCCCAGGGCCGAACAGCCTATGACCCACCCACTGTGCATGCTGTGCCTGGTTCCATATAAATTTTTGAAGTATTTGTTCTAGGTCTGTGAAATATGTCATTGGTATTTTAATAGGGATTGCGTTGAATCTATAAATTGCTTTGGGTAGTATGGACATTTTAATGATGTTGATTCTTCCCATCCATGAACATGGTATATGCTTCCATTTATTTGTATCTTCCTTAATTTCTTTCTTCAGTGTTATGTAGTTTCCTGGATACAGGTCTTTTACCTTCTTGGTTAAGTTTATTCTTAGGTACTTTATTTTTCTTGTTGCTATAGTAATTGGGATATTTTCCCTAGTTTCTATCTCTGATATTTTAATGTTGGTGTACAGAAATGCCTTCGATTTCTGTTATTGACTTTGTACCCTGCTATTTTGCCAAATTCACTTATTAGGTTGAGTAGTTTTTTCATGGAATCTGTAGGGTTTTCTATGTACACTATCATGTCATCTGCAAATAATGACAGTTTTACTCCCTCTTTTTCAATTTGGATGCCTTTTATTTCTCTTTCTTGTCTGATTGCTGTGGTTAGAACTTCCAAGACTATGTTGAATAGGAGTGGAGAGAATGGACATCCTTGTCTTGTTCCTGACAAGGGGAATGCTTTCAGTTTTTGCCCACTGAGTATGATGTTGGCTTCAGGTTTCTCATATATGGCCTTTATTATGTTGAGGTATGCTCCCTCTATTCCCATTTTGCTGAGTGTTTTCATCATAAATGGGTGTTGTATTTTATCAAATGCTTTTTCTGCATCTATTGATATGATCATGTGGTCTTTGTTTTTCATTTTGTTTATGTGGTGTATTATGTTTATTGGTTTGCAAATATTAAACCATCTTTGCATACCTGGGATGAATCCCACTTGATCGTGGTGTATGATATTTCTAATGTGTTGCTGGATCTGATTTGCCAATATTTTGTTGAGGATTTTAGCATCTATGTTCATCAGCGATATTGACCTGTAGTTTTCTTTCTTGTAAGAGTTCTTTATATATTCCAGATACAAACCGTTATTCAGAAATAGATTTACAAATATTTTCTCATAGACTGTGGTTCTCCTTTTTATTTTTTTAATGGTATCTTTTGAAGGCTAAAGTTTTAAATTTTTAGGTAGTCCGATTTATTAATTACTTCTTTTGATATCATACCATGCTTTATCTAAGAACTCTATCTAACCCAAAGTCACAAAGATGTTCTACATGTGTCCTTCTAGAAGTTTTATAGTTTTTGCTCTCACTTTTAAGCCTATGATTAATTTTGGGTTAATTTTTGTGTTTGTTGGGAAGGGTCTAAATTCATTTATCTGCATGTGGATATCCTACTATCCCAGCAACATTTGTTGAAAACCATTCTTTTTCAACTGAACTGATACCTTTGTTAAAAATTAATTGACTATAAATGTAAGAGTTTATTTCTGAACTTTCAATTCTGCTCCATTAATATATATGTCTATCTTTATGCCAGTGCCATATTGTCTTCATTATTGTGACTTTGTAGGAAGTGTTGAAAATGTGAGTCCTTCAAATTTCTTCTTTTAAAAAATTGTTTTGGTTATTCTATGTCTTTTGCATTTTCATATACATTTTAGGATTGTCTTGTCAACTATCACAAGAAGTTTTTAAACTATATTTTTAAACTGTATTTTTTAGTTACTTGCTGTAGAAATTATAATATGCATTTTAACATATCACAACCTACCTTGGGTTAATACTAAATTAATCCAGTAATATATAGGAACTTTGTTCCAACATTACTTAGTTTTCTCCCTACTCCACCCTGATTTTTGCACTGTTAGTGTCATATATATATTAATACATATATATGTTATAACCCCCAGGTACACTTGTTTTATATAAACATATGCCATTTAAAGAAGTACTAGAAGAAAAGATAAAATGTATATAGTCATTGTCTTTTAAAATAAACCAAATTTTAACCATTTCTTCTTTTTCCCATGGTTAATTTTTATTTTTATTTTAAACTTATTTTAAAAATCATTTAAAACTTTCATTTATAATTTCCTTTTATTTTACATTTATTTTTAATTTACTATACTTAAATTTCACTGTTAAATACTGCTGACTTGCCCTGGCTGGTGTGGCTCTGTGAATTGAGTGCCAGTCCTCAAACTGAAAGGTCACCAGTTTTACTCCCAATCAGGGCACATGCCTGGATTGCAGGGCCAGGTCCCCAGTTGGGGGCATGTGAGAGGTAACTGACTGATGTATCTCTTGCACATCAATGCTTCTATCCCTTTCTTTCTTCCTCCATTCCCTTCTCTCTAAAAATAAATAAGTAAATTTTTAAAAATACTGCTGACTGTAAGTCTAGAGTTTTGAAGTGTAGAAGTGGGCTAATGGCTTTAAGGATTTGATATATTAGACATTGCAGAATTACACAAGAGGATCTGAAGGATGGTAAACTTCATTTAGTGGCACAACTAAATCAGGAACAAGACAAATAAAACTTCCAGGTGCAACTGCAGGAAAAATATATTCAGGACTGAATTGAGGTCTTTGATTGCTGTCAGAATCTCCCCTTGACTTCAGACTTTAAAGTCTTTGTCAGTATACAAAACCACTTAATTGTATAAAGTTCCTATTAATCAGGATAAACAGTAGCAACAGAGAGTAGACTGGACAGTGGGCGCTGGTCAGTCTGAAGCAAGCAGGGCTGGCTAGAGGGTGTGAATTTGACTCATGACTACAGCTCAAGGTCTGGATCGAAGGGGAAAACAGTGGGTTTCAAAAGTCTAGTGGCAGAACAGTTAGTGCACATCTCAAAAGACTTTGTTTCCCAAACCAGTTCCTAGGATGCTTTCTCAAACTGGGACATTTTAACCATTTTTAGACTCTTTTTCTTCCTGTGGATTCAAGTTACCAATTGGAGTAATTTTCTTTCATCCTGAAGGATGTCCTTTAGTATTTTTGTAAGGTATGTCTGTTAGCATCACATTATCTAAGTCTTTGTTTATTTGAGAATACCTTTATTTCACTTTCATTTTTTTGAAAGATAATTTTGGTGGGTATAGAATTCTTGGCTGACAATTGTTTCTTTCAGTACTTGGAATATGTCATTCCACTGCTTTCTGGCCTCCATTGTTTCTGAGGAGATTGAGCCATTACTTGTATTGTTGTTCTCTATATATGATTAGTTTCCCTCTTGCTGCTTTCAAGTTTTCCTCTTTGTTTTTGCCATCAAGAGTTTGATGTGACTGAGTGAAGATCTCTGTGTTTTTTCTACTTGGGATTTGTGAATATATAGATTGATGCTTTCATCATATTTTAGAGGTTTTCAGACATTATTTCTTTAAAAATGTTTCTTTCCTTTTCTCTCTCCTCTTATTCTGGGACTCCCATTATATACTTGATATGCTTAATGTTCCTCAGGTCTCAGAAAATTTGTTCATTTTTCTTTGATCTTTTTTCTCTTTATTCTTCAAGTTGGATGAAAATCTATTTATTAATCCATTCTCAAATTCACTGATTCCTTTTGATATCTCAACTTTATCATATCTTTCAAATCTAGAATTTACATTTGGTACTTTTAAAAAAATTCTAGTATTTTTATTGATATTCCTACTTGAGTCATTTTCATAATATTTTGCTCAAATTCTTTAACTTTGGTTTCCTTTAATTTTTGAAAATACTTACAATAGCAGCTTTGAAGTCTTTGTCAAATCCAACATCTAGATTACTCAAAGAGAGTTTCCATTAACTTTTTTCTCCCAACTATGGATCACACTTACTTGGGTTTTTTTGTTTTGTTTTGTTTTGTTTTTGCAGGACTCATAAATTTTTGTTGAAAATTATATATTTTAGACAGTTAATCCTGTCCTGATAGAACAACCAGGCCAACTCGGCAGGGATGGAGAAGGTGGAATCAGTCCCAGGCAAGAGAATACCGAGTATCCTCACTTGTTCTTCCCTGAATCTCCAGATTTTTTTGGTGATTAAATGTTTCTTAATGTGTTGTTTGCTTGTGATCAATGTCCAGAGCCCTACAATGATAGATTTTTTACACTTATATCCAGTTTTACATTTAAGGGAGAGGACTTGTTCACCTCTTCACTCATTCAGAGCTGGAAGTTCTACCTACAAACAATATATTTCTAAAGGAATGTATTTTGTTATTTTGAAGCATGATATCTTATCATTCTGGCTATGAATGAGTACTAATAATAAAGTGAAATCTTAAAAAACATTAATTGCTTCTTGGCCTTTTGGGTAAGATCAAGGGTAGGAAAACTACAGTTCATGATATTGTGACTTTGACATTTTATGATTAGAAACAGAAAATGTTTTCAAAAAGCATTTTGAAATAATTCCTAAAATTTCAAGTCTTTGATTTGAAAATTTTATTTATCTGAAGAGTAAGAGTCTCCTATTTTTACAGCAGATAATTATTTCAAGCTTTTAATTTAGCAGCAAGCCTATGAATGAACTAGAGTCTAAATGAAAGAATTCAAGTTTATTCCTGATCTTGGTTGTTATTAAAGCATAATATAATTATTTCTGTGGTTTCCTGTAAAGGGTTGAGGGAATTTGGGGGTCATGATTTATATATTTGCCATCCTATTTTAAATGGATTCAGATGTATTGTTATGGCACTAGAAATACATGGAAGTCTGCCCATGGGCCAGGACTGCAGTCATTTCAGGTCAGCCAAGCCACCTCTTCAGGGTCCTTTCCAGCCCACTTCTCCTTTTCGGCCTGTTACTTTGCCACTGGCTCTGGTGAAGAAATGAGAAAAGGGGCTATAGAATCTTGAGGATATTTAGCCCTAGTCTCTGAGGCCCCATGGTCTCCTGGGGAGACTGTGATATCCAAGACCCTATAAGCCATTCTTGAGGAGGATGAGGGGACATATATAGAGGAAGATCTTCTTACCAGAACCACCACAAACTTTTCTCTGAAGTTTGAAGCGATCGACTTCCCCTTGTACTTAAAGTTTGCCTCCCTTGTTTTTCCTGCAAGCTATTATTTTCATCACTGACCAATCTTTTGTTCCTTAGGTCTCATTCTCTCCTAAAGAGGAACTACAAGGTTCATCTTTGTCTCCTCAAGGCTGAGAGCATCAGATAATCTGTTTGCACCTTCATCTCGAGGATTCCCAATTCTTGACCCTCTTACTTCCACTTCAATTCAGATGCCTTCTGATTTGTCCCTTTTATCCTGCCCTGCCCAGTCTTGGGACACTGTGTTTACCACATTACTTGCCTGCTTGGGACTGGATGGCTGCTTACTGCCCACCCAAGCCAGCCCAGGTCCTGCTGGTTCCCTTGGTCTTGCATGATCTGGCATGGCCTTACCTATCTTACTTCCCAACTGGAAAGCACGATGGCCATGGGGTGAGGGATGGGGAGAAGACCAGCCATTCAGCCTGCATGGCCATAAATGACTGCACCATTAACAAAGATGTCCTGTAGCCTTAGAAGCATAAAAATCCTTTTTACATGAAATGAATAACAAGTAGGAGCACTCAGAATAAAGCATGTTTTAAAAGGTATCATTGGGAGTGATTCAGAGTTAGCAGATCCAGGATGTGGGCATGAGATCAGAAAGGCTTCTCTTGTGCAAGATCTGTGGCTCAATTCCACAACTGCCCAGTCCTTTCCAACCACTATTTCTTTCCTGTCACTTGCATTATGGGTTCAATTGTGTTCCCCAAAAAAGATATGTTGAAGTCCTAACATAAGTACCTCAGAATGCGACCTTATTTAGAAATAGGGTCACTACCGTTATAATTAGTTAGCATAAAGTCATTAGGGTGAGTCCTAATCCAATATGACTGGTGTCCTTATAGGAAGAGGGAAGACAGTGTGAAGAAAGACACAGGGAGACACCATACGAAGACACAGGGACACACAGAAGCAGAGGGAAGCAGCCATTTGTACATGGAGGCAGAGATTGGAGTGATGCTTCCATAAGACAAGGAATGCCTGGGGCTGTCAGGATCTGAGAGAAGCAAGGAAGGACCAACCTCTAGAGATTTGAAGAGAACATGTCCCTGCTGACACCTTGATTCCAGATTTCTGGGCCCTAGAACTGTGATAGAATCTATTTCTGTTGTTTTAGGCCAATCAATTTGTGATAATTTATTATAGTAGCCTTTCCCTGGCTGGTTTGGCTCAGTGGATTGAGCGTCGGCCTGCAAGCTAAGTGTCGCTGGTTCGATCTTCCAGTCAGGGCACATCAGAGAAGGAAAACTCTGACTCCAAAAAACCTCCGCTGCCTTGCGGCATACCTCTTCAGGGGAAAGGCTAAGGGAGTAAACCCGGACAGAAAATCCGGAGCCGGAGTCCCTAAGGCGGTTTGACGTTGTAGTCAACACCGGCAACTCCTGCGGCGCACCTGAAGCCAAGCTGTATTGACTCCGTCTTTCCCTTGGACCCTTCAGCTGCGAAGAGAGGGGGGGTCTGCTGCATGGGCAACAGCAGACCCTCCATATCACCCTGCCCAGGCTCTGTAGCTTCAGCTTCACTGGAGAGGACACTCCAGCGTCATCGCAAGATGTCGATTCAACACGGGAGGAGACAGATACCGTGTCACTCCCGAGTCGGACTGCACAGCCATTCTCGGCGGTGCAGATAGACTCTTAAGAAGCTACACCATCGTCTCTCGAGACGGACGGCTGCCGATATACGATTATAGTAGCCTTGCCTTAGGAAACTAATAAGTATGGTATGCATATTTTGTTGAAATAGGTACACTCCGTCATCATGAGTCCCATGCCTGTTTCCAGCCTGGCTGCTATGTCCTCTTCCGGGCCACATGGTCATACCATGTGTGGGTCAGTAGCTTTGGGAAGCAGGCACATTTTATAGACTTGGATTCAAATAGGCAGCATTTTTATATTTCCTACAATTTCTCTTACTTACCAGCATCTGGTATGTTACAGAGGAAAATACATGAAATCACTGCTATTTCTTGAGCACTGTTGAAGAACTAGCCACGCCTGGCTCTATGATTTATGAGTAAGAGAAATGGCAGGAGTGTGAGGCTGGTGTCCTGGATACAAAGTGCTGTCCTTGGGAGACGCCAGGTGGGGAGTCAGATGAATGGTGTGGTGGGGTCATGTGCCTGTGTTCTGGACCCTGTCCCATCTCCTCCCCAGTTCAGGGCCTTTGCACAGGCTGTTTCCTCTGCTCAACCCAACTTCTCCCACTGGATGTCTCAACTTAAGTGTCACCTTACCTAAGGGAGAACTATTGTCTCCTCCTCATACACACCCTCCCAGCCCCATTCTTTGCTTGCTTCATAACCTTCACTATTTTATTTATCTGCTCTCTTGTTTTTTGCCATGGTGAGTACTTTGAGTATAAGAACTATGCCAGCTTTCTCCCCCATGTACCGCTGATAGTAGGCATTCATTGGGGACCCCTTACCCGCAGAGATCCCCTGGTGTCACAGATGAAATGAAGAGAGAAGGCCGACAAAATGTCTGAGAGACAAATGCCTTGACTGCCTTCCTCCAAGGTCTTTTATTGAGTGCAGTAAGCTTAAGGGCACATAGCATGCACATAAAGCTCATCAAGCAACCAAACAGTGAGGATTACAGAAAACAGATATTTTTCAGGGATAACAATTGAAGGAACATTGAGATCTCCCTCTGGTCAGGGTGTGTTGGACACAAAGACTTCAGATGGCCATAAAATAGAGAGGGTAAGTTCATTTTGAGTTAAAGTTAAAACCTCTGCTGCTGGTACAACAAAGCGATCAAGCCAGGTAAAAGAACTGGGCAAGCTTCAAAGGACATAAAGCATTTTCTCATGGTCTGATTCCCACTGGGGCCCACTGGCTATAGCATCGAGGCACATATGCACCCAGCTTTCCCGGTTTTCTGGTCAGGTCTTACAGGCTTTGGTTCCTTTGCTTGGCCTGCATGGGGCTCCAAGTCTCAACACTTTCCCAGGGGGACCCCTACAGGCACTGGTTCCCAACACCTAACAAGTGCTCAAAACCTCCTGCAGAATACATTATTGCTTGAAAGCTTCAGTGACATAGATGCAAACACCCTGGACACCATCAAGGTCGTCTTAATTTTTACTGTACTGAACCACTAGGCTTCCAGACCTGCCTCTCATAGGCCCCAAGGCTTAATAAGTAAGTTGCAGCCTAAGGTCCCTGTTGTTGGGCAGCTCATCATCTTCACCTTCATGACCCTCATCCTCAACTGTGTTATATGTTCTGTGCGTCACCAGTATAGACTTAAGGCTCAGGAACGAATGCTTCTTTGAGAAGCTCCTGCACACATTACCAAAGATCCTAGTGCACACATAGCTAGGAGAGTCACAGACTCTGTTAAAACAGAAGTTGGCCCATGTCACTCTGCTGCTCAGAACTACCCCCTGGTTACTTGCCTGACCATGAAAACTGAAAACCCAGGTCCTTACTGTGCTGACCAAGGCCTTTGGGGTCTGGCCCAGCTAAGCCTCTGACTCATCTCCTCTGCCCTTCTCCTTGCTCACACTGTCTGTTGGTACTCCTGGAGCATGCCACATGCTCTTCTGCAGTAGGATCTGTCTACCCAAATAAGTGCATGTCTGTCTTCTCCACCTCTTTCTAGCCTGAGTTCAAATGTCACCTCATTGGGCTCACCTGGGCCACTCTATTTTTTCTTTAGACTTTTTATTGTGACACAAATGTAGATTCATATGTAATTACAAGAAATAATACAAAAGATCTCCTTGGCCTTTACCCTATTGCCCCAGTGGTAACATCTTACAAACTTATAGCACAATAGTACAACCACCACATTGGCATTAATAACAGTCAAGATACTGAACATTTCCATCCCTGCAAGGATCCCTCATACTTCCCTTTTATAGCCACACTCACTTCCCTATGGCCCCACCCCCACTTTAACCCCAGCAACCACTCATCTGTTGTCCACTTCCGTAATTTTGACATTTTAATAATGTTAAATAAATGGATTCATATAGTATGTATCCTTTGGGGCACTGACTTTTTTCACTCAGATAATTCTCTGGAGATTCATCCAGGTTGTTAGGAATATTAATAGTTCATTCCTTTTCACTGCTGAGTAGTAGTCCATGGTGATGAAGTGCCAATTTGTTTGATCATTTACTCAGTAAAGGACAGGTTGTTTTCAATTTGTGGTTATTACAAATAGAGCTGCTATGGAAATCCATGTCTAGGTTTTTGTGTGAACAGTTTTCATTTTTCTAAGATAAATGCCCAAGAGTACAATCGCTAGGTCACATGTTAATTGCATGTTTAAATTTTAAAGACACTCTGATCATTTGCTTTTGAACTGTAGACTCTCCCCACATACTCAGAAACATCCAACTCTTTTTACCCTGCTCTACTTTGATCTTCTCCCAGCATTTCACCTTCTAATATACTGTATAATGGGCTTATTTGCCTATTAGGTTTAGGTTTATTGTGTCCCTGGCTGGTTTGGCTCAGTGGATTGAGCGTCGGCCTGCAAGCTAAGTGTCGCTGGTTCGATCTTCCAGTCAGGGCACATCAGAGAAGGAAAACTCTGACTCCAAAAAACCTCCGCTGCCTTGCGGCATACCTCTTCAGGGGAAAGGCTAAGGGAGTAAACCCCGACAGAAAATCCGGAGCCGGAGTCCCTAAGGCGGTTTGACGTTGTAGTCAACACCGGCAACTCCTGCGGCGCACCTGAAGCCAAGCTGTATTGACTCCGTCTTTCCCTTGGACCCTTCAGCTGCGAAGAGAGGGGGGGGTCTGCTGCATGGGCAACAGCAGACCCTCCATATCACCCTGCCCAGGCTCTGTAGCTTCAGCTTCACTGGAGAGGACACTCCAGCATCATCGCAAGATGTCGATTCAACACGGGAGGAGACAGATACCGTGTCACTCCCGAGTCGGACTGCACAGCCATTCTCGGCGGTGCAGATAGACTCTTAAGAAGCTACACCATCGTCTCTCGAGACGGACGGCTGCCTACGAGGTTTATTGTGTTTGATCTGTCTTATGCATCTGGCCGAGAGCAGGCATAATGAACACCAAAGCAGGCTCCAGCCCTGAAGTCAGACCTCTGAACCTCGTCCTCCATCATGGGAAACTTGCTGGGATCATGAGATCACACAAAGGCCACTGTGCCCATGAGCTGCGTAATGTGGTTGTGGTGACGAGACAGAGTCTGAGCACGAATTCCCCAGATGAAGCAGTCTACTGGGTTTATAAGCAAACCACACTGAGCTCAAAAGCCAAATCAGTGCTATCCTTAAATAAAACTTACAGTGCAGGAAAAGTTTTAACCCAGAAACTCTATTGATTTATGACCTAGCCAAGCAGAGCTGCAGTCCACAAAGACTCCCCCAACCCCCTGCTGCCCTGCTGTGTGCTTCCAGGCACCCTCCTGTCCCAGGGGAAGGAGTCTTTGCAAATGCACTGAAAGGATTCTAGTTAGAAACATTCAGAGAGCCCCAGAGGCAGGAGAGTCAAGACAGGACTGTATTTCATGATGAAAAGCGAAAACCAAATAAACAAAACTGCCTGTCTTGGCATCTTGCCAACTCAGCTGTGTAAGTGAACAGCACAACATTCCTCAGCTCTGCGGAAGCCCCTGGAAGAAATCCAGAACCTTGTGTACTTAGCCTGACTAGTGGGGGAGGGGTGTTATTATTATCATTACCATAAAGTCATTTATTTCTTAATACATTGGTTTCTTTCATTTTGAACGTTTATTTGACATTTGCACTGATTGGGGGAATGCTGGAAGAAATGATGAAATAATATTGTAAAATAATGTTCTGGCCGACTCAATGTGGAAATGTTTATAGTGTTCCCATTAACACCAGATGATGTCAGCCTGACTATTGTGCTGCTTTTTCAAAAACACACAGGGCTGACAAACCTTCACAAACAATCCAAAGTGAGTCAAGGCCCTAAAAAACTTTTTCTCCATAAACACCCTCCTCGGTGATTTGATCCCAACGGCAAAACCCATGAGGATGTCAGGAGCGTGGTGGCTCTGAATGCTGAGAACTCACGTGTCCCATCCTCTGAAGCATCGTCCAGGGAGGTGACTCGGGTGTCACTGTGTACAAGGGCCACCTATGTCCCCTCCCAGCCTGGCTCTGTGGGATCTGATGTCTCTGTGCTTTGTTCCCCACTTTTCTTCCTGACCCTCTTTTCTCCTCCACTTTTTCCTTCTTTTATTCCCTCTTCACCCCCCACCCTAAGCTAAACCAGCTAAATCAACTAGGCCTCAGCGTCCATAATGGAAATAGAGCTTCAGTCTTGGTGCTGTCAACCGCCATCCTCATCCAGGAGCCACAACTCCCAGCCTGGAGGCCCTCAGCCCTGGGCAGCTAGAAGCGAGGAGAGGGGCTGAGCTGTGCCAGGGGGCAGGCCTCACTGTTCCTCTCCCAGCAGAGACCAACTACACCCCTGCCCAGACTCATTCCATACAAGCTCCACCGAGACTTTGTTCTGGCTTCCCTGGGTTTCCTCAGTACTGCAGAGGATCACAGGAACCACAGGACACAATCACCACGGCCTCCTCACAGGGTCCTGGGGTACAGGACAGGGGCCTGAGGACGGAAGGCTCATTGCAGACTTCAGTGCAGTGTCTGGGGAAGATTATCACCTTGTGGGAAAAAAGCAGAATCCATTTTTCAGAGGGTCTTCAAAAACCGAACTATAAATGCTCAGTGAGTACTACAGGCTGTGAAGGGAAGGAGAGGCAGGTGCCTGCCCAGGCCTTCAACCCTGGGTCAAGGAGCCAGAGCAGGGACCATTATCCTCAGAATCAGATGCCCCAGAGCCTGAATCCATGGGCCAGACCATATTGTCCAAGTTCATGGTGACTCCTGACTGCTGTAACAGAAGTCCATAGACTGGGTGGCTTAAACAACAGAAATTTATTTTCTCACAGTTCAGGAGGCTGAAAGTCCAAGATTGAGGTTCAGCAGGGTCAGTTTCTGTTCAGGACTCTCTTCCTGGCTTGCAGATGGCTACCTTCTCACTATGTCCTCATATAGGCTTTCTTCATTGCATGCACACAGAGACAGAGAGAAGCAGAGAAAGAGAGAAGGAGAGACAGAGAGAGAGAACACTCATGCTTTCTGCCTGCCTACAATATTCTCTTTTAACTTCCATATATTTCAAACATAAACCAAGGACAAGATGCAAATACCTTTAAATGAATAAAATATTTTCACTGTAATATAAAATATGAGTGCAGGACCACTATTCACTTTTTTGTAAAGAATGTATTTATAACCAACATTATGTTCCTTTTCTTTCAATTCTGTAGGATTTAATTTTTTTTTCTTTTTTTTAGGATTTAATTTAGTATCAAAAAGTTATGCCAAGTTCTCAAGTAGTTTTAGAATAGAATTACTGTAATAGTTTTAATCAACATGTTCAGGGGTATTAAAACAAAACTGTCTGTGTACTGTGTATCTGTAGATATGTATATATTTAAGAAAGCCCATGAATCATATTGCATACTACATGTTATAAAGTGTATACAATGTTGACTTGGATAACGTGTACCATTCTAATGGAGATCATAATTTTATGTTCACTTGATAAGTAATGACTAGAATGAGGCAATAACTAATCATTTCTAAACAGTTATTTCCATTAAAAGCCATATTAAGTATTTTGCCTGTTAAATTCTAGTTCTATGTTTTACATATTTTAATAGTTACATTGCTGTTTGGTTGCATCATGTATATTTATGTTATGAGTTTGCATTATGACTGTAAAATATAAAATTATATAATGCAATAAAAATGTTCTATTTCTTATAAAAAATTTTGTACCTAAGTGGGTATAAAAAAAATTGCATAAGTGCTTCAATAAATTAGTTCAAGAGTTAAGTCCGTTTTCAATTAAATTCTAGCAGCACAATTGATATTTTCTAGAACTGTTTCTTCTAAAATTACTAATGGAATTACTCTTACTTATACAACTCAAAGTTAAGATGCTCTGACATCAAATAAAATATTGAATTAGTGAAATAAAAAAAATTCTTTGTATAAGAATACTAATCCTATGGAATCAGGACCCCACCCTTACGAATTCATGTAACCTTGATTACCCCCTTATAGGCCCCATCTCCAAATACAGTCAGATGGGAGGTTAGGTCTTCAACATATAAATTGGTGGCAGGGGAGACACAGTTCAGTCCATAGCAGCTCCCCAGGAACTGGTGTTCCACTTGCCTAATTAGGAAAAAGTCCAGGGATGCCCAGCATCATTTTGGTTCTAGTCTGTATGTCTACTGGTCTGGGTGGTGCTGGGACATAAAGGGGTCAGAGCACCCTGAGTGCCCCTGCCCTGGTAAGAGCTCAACTGAGAATGGGGAACATTATGATATATAAGTTCTTTCCAAATCGAGCTGATGTGCCAATACAGGGGCTGTGTGTTGGCCCTCCGCCTCAAAAGCTGGACGGGAAGGAAGGATAGGCCATGGCCCCTCAAAGACAACCCATGGACCTGCATGTGAGAAGGCCAGGCATCCTCTCCCCATTTCCTTCACCTGGGTAGTAGAGGTAACACAGTGAACACTGTACATGTGTAGGGTTGTGTGGCACCTGTATGAGCACATGTATTTGGAGCCCTGAGAAGCAGAGGGAGGGGCTCTCAAGAGGCAGAGGCAGGAGATTAGTGTCCTCACTTTTTCATGGTGTCACAGAAAGTAGCTGTTGAATTCTTCTTCACGGTTAGGATGAAGAAGAATGCAACAGGCCTTCACTACCATGTTATCAACAGATAAGTCCAGATAAACTAAGAATCATACTTTTCTATTTGATGAATGAGTTGTAGATGCAAGGAAGCTCTGCTTAGCTGAATTTTGGGTAGGGATGAGCCCCTAATGGTTGAATCAAATGTTCAGCTGAGGCAAGCACCTAGCCTGGTGTAGGTAAGTAAAAGAGTGGGCTCTATAGAGGAAGACAAGGTGGATGGGCAGCAGCCAAGCTTTAAATGACAGGTTACGATTAATCAAAAAACAAATGTAAACCCACAAACCCAAGAAGCTGAGCAAGTCACAGACAGAATTAATATAAAGAAAATCATACTCACTTTGTAGTCAAAATGCTGACAACAAAGTTGAAGAAAAAAAATTTTAAAGGAGCCAGAGGAAAAACATGTTACATACATATAAAATTAAAGCTGACATTTCATCAGCAACAATGAAAGACAGAGGACAATGCAATGATATTTTTTAAGTGCTGAAAAAAAGAATCTATAAACTACAAAAATATCTTCTAAAAATTCAGGTGAAATAAAGACATTTTTGGATAAATAAAAGCTGGGAGTCATCCCTTGCAAATACACACTATAAGAAAGGCTTTAAAAAATGTTCTAAAGGCTGAAAGAAAAATGAAATGAGATTAAGTTAATAAGAGAGAAAACAAATTTCAAACATCAGGAATAAAGGGAATACCAATCCTGAAGACATAAAAGATTAATAAAGGTTAATAAGCATTTTTTGAACAATTTTATGCTAAAAAAATGGAAAGTCAAATAAAATGAAAAATAACAACTTACTAAAATTGATGAGGAAGAAATAGAGGAAGAAATAGAACATGTAAAGAGCCCCACGCTGACTTTTAAAATTAAATGTGCAAGTAAATACGTTTTGCAAAGAAAACTTCATTCTCAGATGCTTTCACTGGTAAACTACATCAAACTTGCAAAGAAAATTATATCAGTTGTACATCAACTGTTTCAAAGAATAAAGGAAGAAACCATTTCCCAATTTTAAAAAGTTTTGGCCGGTCCAATCCTAATACCAAAACCAGACAAGACATTATGAGAAGAGAAAACCACAGACCACTATCCCTTATGAACAGAGACACAAACATCCTTAACAAAATATTAGCAAATTGAACTCAGTAATTTTTTTTAAAAAAAGGTTAATGCAGCATGACCAAAACCTGGGCATTTTTTTTTCAGGAATATAAGGTTAAAAATATTAATCAGTATAATTCATCACATTATCAGAATAAAAGAGAAAAATCATATCACCATCTCAATAGATACAGAAAATACAATTTACAGAATTCAACATTTCATGATAGAACTTTTAGCGCACTAGAAGTAAAAGGAAACTTTCTCAACCTGATAGCATTTCACAAAACATCAACAATAACCCTACAACTAACATCACACATAATGATGCAGTATTAGAAGTATTGTCTTAAGACGGAGACCAAGGCAAGGCTGCCCACTCTCACCACTTCTGTTCAACAGGTGCCAGAGATCATTATTTACTTGGACCACAAGGCAAAAAAGAAATAATAGGCATAAAGACTGGAAAGAAAGAATTCAAACAGTTTAGAACTAATACGTGAATTTGGCAAGTTCTCAAAATACAAGGTCAATGTAACTTATAATTTGTATTTCTATACACTGGTGGGAAACAATTGAAAAATTAAATTTAAAAAATACTACTTGACAAAAAAGGATCAGATTGGCGGAACAGTTTGCGAAGTAAGAATCATGTTTATGATGATGGTAATGGTCAATTCAAAAGTAAAATTAAGAAAGCAATTCCACTACAATAGCATTAAAAAATAACATACTTACAAATAAATTTAACCAAGGAGACAAAAGACTTGTACACTGAAAACTACAGAACACTGCTGAAAGAAATTAAATGAGAACTAAATAAGTGGAGAGATATGCCATTTTCGTGAATTGGAAGACTTAATATTGTTATGATAACAATACTACACCAAAGCAATATACAGATTTAATGTAACCCCTATCAAATTCCCAATGGCATTTTTTTTACAGAAATAGAAAAACACATACTAAAATTCAGATGGAATCTTAAGGGATTCCAACTCACCAAAATAATCTTGAAAAGAACAAAGTTGGAGGACTCACACTTCCTGATTTCAAAACTTACTAAAAAGTTACTATATTCAGAACAGTGTAGAACTAGCATGAGAATAGATACATAAACCAGTGGAATAGAATAAAGAGCCCAGAAATAAACTCACATATATGGTCAGTGGGTTTTCAACAACAGCCAAGACCATTCAGTGTGGAAAGGACAGGCTTTCTAACAAATAATGAAGCAAAAACTGAATATCCATATGCAAAGGAATGAAGCTGGACCCTTACCTTACACTGTAAACAAAAATTAAATTAAAATGAATAAAGACCTAAGTGTAAGAGCTAAAACCCTAAGAAGAAAATATATAGGAAAAGCTTCATAGCATTAAATTTAGCAATGATTTCTTGGATATGACACTCAAAGCACAGGCAACAAAAAAATATAGATAGATAACTTGGACTTTATAAAAATTTAAAAAGTTTTATGCACCGAAGAGTACTATCAAGCAAGGAAAGACAACCTAAAGAATGGGAGAAATTTTTGGAAATCATATATTTGATAAAGGTCTAGAATCAAGAAAAACGAAAGAACTTTATAACAACAACAAAAAGGAAAGAACCCAATTTAAAAATGGGCAAAAAGTTATACAAATGGCCAATAAGTACTTGAAAAGATACTCAACTTCATTAGTCATCAGATAAATTCAAATAAAAAACCATAATAAAATATCACTTCATACTCACTAGAGGGGGTATGATAATTTTTAAAAAACAGAAAATAAACAAGTCCTGGGGAGGATATGGAAAATTTGGAACCCTTGTACATTGCTTGTGGGAATATAAATTGTGCAGCCACTGTTGAAAACAGTTTGATGATTCCTAACGAAGTTAAATCACCAAATGATTCAGCAATTCTACTCATAGATATATAACCAAAAGAATTGGAAACAAGTGTTCAACCAAAAACTTGTACAAGTGTTCAAAACAGTACTATTCACAGCAGCCAAAAGGTGAAACAAACCAAATGTATATCAACTGATAAATGGATAAGCAAAATGTGGTTTATCCATACAATGGAATATTATTCATCTATAAAAATAAAAGTACTGATACTTGCTACAACATGGATGAATATTATTCTAAGTGAAAGAAGCCAGATGCAAAAAGTTACATACTATATGATTCCATTTATATAAAATATGCAGATAGGTAAATCCATAGAGACAGAAAGCAGAAGGGTGTTTGCCAGGGATTGGTGAAAAGGGGAAGCAGACAGCTAATGGATACAGCTTTCTTTTGGGGGGGTTATGGGAATATTCTATTAAGATTAAATAGTGGTGATGGTTGCACAGCTTTCTCAACATTATAAAAACACTGAATTGTACACTTTAAAAAGGTTTTTAGTGTATGTAAATTATATCTTGACGAAAACATTCCATAAATAGAGACCTGTACACCAAAAATGTGATCATTATCACTATATATACCTTTTAGAATCACCAAAATCCAGAATACTGACAACCCCAAATGCTTGCAAGGATGAGGAGCAATAGGAACTCTCATTCATTGTGACACAGCCACTTTGGAAGACAGTTTGTTATTTTCTTACAGAATTAAACAGAGTCTTACCATACCATCCAGTCATCATGTCACTTGGTGTTTATCCAAAGGAGCTGAAAACTTTTGTCCACATAAAAATCTGCACACAGAAGCTTACAGTAGCTTTATTCATAATTGTGAAAACTTGGAAGCAACCAAGATGTCCTTTAACAGCTGAATGGATGAATAAGTTGGGGTACATCAGACAATGGAATATTATGCAGCATTAAAAAGAAATGAGCTATCAACCCATGAAAAGACATAGAGGAACTGTAAATGCATATTACTAAGTGAAAGAAGCCCATCTTAAAAGGCAATATAATGTGCATGATTCCAACTATATGACATCTAGAAAAGGCAAAACTATGGAGGCAATGAAAAGATCAGGGGTTGGGAGAAAAAGAGGGATAAATAGGCAGAACACACAAGATTTTTAGGGTATTGAAAATATGTATGAAACCATAATGATGAATATAGGTCATTATACATTTATCCAAACCCTGACATCATACTCAAAATAATTCAAAATGGAGAACAAACTTAAACAGAAAAAGGAAACTATAATGCTTCTGGAAGAGAGCATACAGTATTTTCATGATTTTAAGGTAGGCAAACATTTCTTAGGACACAAAAAAACACTAACTGTACAAGAAAAGTAGTGATTAAAAAAAGGCATCAAAATTCAAACACTGCTATCAAAATATACCATTTAGAGAATGAAAAGAATTAACGACCCCAATGACTACCACAGCCTGGTTAATAGCAGCAGGTGCAGAAACTCGTCCTGGCTTCCCACTCTCCTGCTGCAAAGGCTTAAGCTGTTCAAAGGCCCCGGTCAACACCTACCCATCTTTTCTCTCACTTAGAATGGTAGATTGGCAGGTTGCCAAGGATGTGTCAGGCCCTGACCAATTGAAGACCTTTCCCATCTACCAACAAAGCCTACATCTCTAATAACATTTCTGCAAATACCAACTGGCCATAGGTTTTCTCAACCTTCTTTTTAATAATCAATTGGTAGCCAAGTTCCAGGTATAGAAGGCCTTAAGGATCACATTCTGAATTTGGCGATGAAATTGACAGTTCTGAAACTGCCTGCATAATACCTCAGCTTGCTCAAGAAGCATCTTCTGTAATATTTTATAATCTGGCTACTAAGGCACTTCATATCTGTATCATCTCACAAAGCACATTTACATGAAATTTCACATAAGCTCCACACTACGAGGTTATTATTACCTTCATTTTCAGATGAGCACATTAAAATGTCTGGGTATTCTCGTGACCTACCCTCTACCCATCTGATAAGTAAAGCTCTGGAGCTCAAACCCAGGTCCTCAGACTCCAGATCCAGCATTTCCCATTTCATTGCCAGACCTGGCTGGGAGATGCCGGTGGAAATAGATTCAGTCACTAACTTTGCTTCATCAGCATGGGGGTGAGTCCATCACAAACAAAATTTAGTAGAATTTACAGAATGGGGATGGGACCAGTGAGACATTTTTCCTATCCCAGCGTGACCTTGTGTAATGAGAGCAGCCACCATGCGGCCACTGAAGGCTCTGGGAAACCTAAGGTTTCACTTCATGGGATTGAGCAGCATGAGGGTGTCCTAGTATGAGCAGAGCCAGATTTTGCTCACACTGGCAATCCTTTGATTCCTAGTTACCAGTGGAGGGGAAGTGAGCAAACTGCCCCAAAAGACGAATCTCATCAGGCCCTTGATCTGAAATCTTTCAGATGTGAAAGTCAGCCAGGTGTTCTGCAGCTTTTTGATTGTATGATTGTTTTATAAGCCTTCTAATCCTTATTTCATTTTGAGATGCCAAAGCCTTTGCTAACTGAGTGAGACATAATGTGAGGAGCACTTGACAATGAGCCAGTCTCCTGTCCTGGCCCTTATTTCTGTCCTGATTCATGCTGGGGGGAAACCAGGAAGAAGGTGGCAGAAAGTGGATAACAAAGTTGGGACTGCGGCGTGAAGAAGTACAGAGACAAGAGAGCTGGAGAGATGGCAGGTAGAACAAACAGTAAGATGTTAGGATTTCAGCAGGCAGGAGGTGGGTGGGGGGAGGACGTCTACGTAACAGGGTTCATGGTGCATATTTCAGGTTTTTAAAGGCAATGAAAAACTTATTTTCTTTTTTTTTTTAAGAAAAATTTTATTTATTGATTTTAGAGAGAGAGGAATGGAGGAAGAGAAACATCGATCTTTTTTGTTCCACTATTTATGCATTCTTTGGTCGATTCTTCTATGTGTCCTGACCAGGAATCAAACCCACAACCTTGGCATATTGGGATGATGCTCTAATCAACTGAGCTACCCAGACAGGGCCCAGCCTGCTGATTGATTTTCCATTCAACAGGAAGTCTTTCATAACTTAATTCCATGATGGTATCATCATATATGCCACAAATAGGCAAATCAAGGTACTAACATTACATTTGAGATATTTCTGCGACAATAAGAAAAGCTTCTCCCCAAATTTCCCCTTGATAACATCTCCCCCTCCTCAAATTTTCCCATTCCCCCCTAAAACAACAACACAAGAAACACATAATGGATGAAATCAGAGTAAAATATATTTATAGCTCCACAAATTACTCCAAGAAAAACTGGCCAGACTTTGCATATGCACAATAAGATATGGAATCTCCTTGTTTTGGATTTGTTGCACCTAGGTATTATGGGAAATGACTGCTTCGCTATCATGATTTCTACAAGGTAGAATGTGGTAGAGTCACATTCTGAGTCATTTCCAAAAACGCTTTTAAGGGAAGTTCTGCAAATACTATTACTTCTTAAGGGAGGAACAATTTTAACAACCATTTCTTCTTTTCAAGTCATACCAAGTAACATATTACTTTTTGAATCAGAAATAAGTTAAATCAGAATGCTTAAAGTACATGCTAATAGTAGTTCTTATGGATTGTATAATAGATTTTTAAAGTAGCAGTAAAAAAAGCTGAAGTGAGTGAGTTTTCACTTAGTAACTAGTTGATACTTAATCATGCCTAAAATTTGAAAGGCAGCATTTTGGATCTGTGAATAAGATTTTCTTCAATCATATGTGATCTAGCAGCTGCAATTCCATTGGGGGTTGTAGGGTGACTTTTTAAAAAAACTTTTTATATTTTTAATAAACTTTTAATCTTAGAATAGTTTTAGGTTGTAGGGAGAGGGGCCTGAGCTCCAGACTTCATCATAGAATTTTTCTTTTTTTTGATGCAGGAATTTTTATTTTAATTACAAACTTTTTATTTTTATTTTTAAAAATTAGTTATTTATTTATTGCTTTTCTATTACAGTTGTCCTCCTTTTCCCCCCATCGCTCCCCCCACCCAGCCCACCTTTTCTCCCACAGTCAATCGCCACCTTGTTGTACAGGTTCATGGGTTATTTATACTAGTTCCTTTCATTACAGAATTTTAAAAAAGGACGACAAGGCAGGACCCTGTGCATCCTGGAAACCCCAGTGATTCACACTGCTGAGTGATGAGATTGCTTCCAAGGGCAGAGGAGGTACCTGGTGCCCAGTCCCACGGTGCCTGGTGAGTGGGTGCCCAGGAAGGGTTTCACGTGTGCTGCAAGGAAGCTCAGGGGTCCTGAGGAGGTGGTGTTGTTATTTGCCTAGTGGCAGAGGCTATGTTTAAAAGGTGAGACTGTTTAAGGGAGCCTCCTAAATAAATTAAGGCACAGGCATTACATAGATAGGGCACAAACCAGGCTGGTAGGAGAAATGTGCCTGAGGTTTGAATCCATGAGTTCGAAGCTACAGAGCTTGGGGACACCTCAGGACAGTCTGGAGCGGGTTCAGCCCAGCTCATGGGCCTCCGGAAGGCAGGGGCCAGCTCAGTTGGGTCTGCAGTGAAGCTGTCTGCCCAACGCACTGCACCTCAGCTGTTTTTTCCCAGTCTCCACTGCACCTCGATGATGGAGGGTTGGCAATTTCACTCTCCTCTCCTCGCTCACACTCAAGGACTCTGTCCGGCATGCAGGCCAGGGTTCTCTTGGGTTATGGCTTTCCATTTATGCTCCTCCATGGAAAGTCCCCAGCTGATCCAGGATGTCCTCAGCAGTGCCCCATCCTGTTCTTGTCGCAGCTGCAAGCAGCCTGAGCCACATTCCTCCCACCTGAGTCACTGCTCCAGGCCACTGGCTGCCTTTCCTCCAGCTTGGCCAAGGGACCAGCCACTGTCCACTCCATTTTGTGGCTTGCCCCCTGTCCCTTCACATTTCAACAATACTACAGATTCATTATTGCCTTCTTGGAATGGCTATGTATTATCCAAAGAAAATTTTCCATACTTAAGTTAGCCCCTTTCCTTTTCTGAGTTCTTCTCAAGATCTAGCCGGTCCCACCCCTGCTGGGCCCCATTCCTAATTACATTATTTGATTACTTTTTTTTTAAACCTAGTTTCCTTGACTATTACAACACTATTTTGACAAGTCAATTGTCTTTTGGGGTTTGGTCCCTGCACTCCCTGTCCACCAATCTGTACACGGCTGACATTCTTTTCCTTGTTTATTGATTATCTCTTTGGCCACCTTACTAACCCTTCTATGGCAGGAGGCTTCCATGTCCCACATGAATGGGTAAATAAATGAAAAATGAGCAAACAGGATAATACCAAATGCCTAAGCCCAGTAATTTTGTATTTGTGGAATTGACTGGAAATTTTGAGACAAACCAGGTGGATCTTATTTATTTTAAATAATTGGCAGGCCCCTAGAATCATGTCATATTGAACTTCAAGTTTAAAATACCTATAATCCATAATTTAGGGCTAAATTTTGTGCTAATTACTGGAGTCTAGATACGCAACAAGTAAAGCCAATGATTTTAGAAAATTTGTGGGAGGGAAAACTTAAAAACATTTTCTTCATGGCCATTAACATTTTTACCCAGAAATGACAGTGACATTGACTCATATCCCCAAAGCATAATTCAGGTAGAAGGCTATTTATTCTAAACACAACCTTCTCATTTTTAAGTATTATTTGATAAACATGAAATATCCATTATGTATCAGACAAGATGATTATAAGTTTCTAGTCATTTTCCTTTATATAAAGAATATCCCCTAGTTTACTCACTTCTACTATCTCCAGGGTTTAGTCAACAAATGTTTTACGAACCTCTCCCACGTGCCAGACATTGGTCATGTCAAACTCCCTGCCCGGAAGGATCTCAGCCTAGTGATCTTGCAAGGCAACAGACCTGGAGCCTGCAGGCTGCCAGGGCTCCATGGAGTGCTTGGGGAATTCCGGGGCAGGGAAGGGACAAGGAAGCTTTCTGGAGGAGGTAACTGCTAAGCTAAGTGCTGAGGAGTAAGTGAACTCTCCAAGTGATAAGGGACAAGGAATGAGCTTACTGGGTTTTGGGAAATGAAATGTTGTGTTAGATACAAGTTATTTGAAAGAACACATTAGGCAATTTAAATGGGAATTAAGAAGCAGTCTTTCATATCCAGGATGTTGCTCTGAGGACAGGGAAGCCAGTATGCAAAGTCTCAATCCCTTCATCAGGATCTGCTTTTCAAGAAGTGATGAGGCCTGGTGAATGGGGATTCCATAGGAACACAGGTACATCTTCCCAGACACCTTTCTCTTTCCCAGCAACCTCATGGCCAGCTCAGACCATGACTCCTGGGCAGAATGCCCAACATCCCTGAGCCTCAGTTTCCCTCATGGTTAAAATGGAAGCAATTGATGCTCCCTGTTGGGAGCTGTTTCTCTTGGTTCTTCTCCCACTGCAAATACTGCTAGGCAAAGCACCTAAACACATTCATGTTGGTCTCAGTATTGGGTAGGTAGTAACAAGGGAGTATTTGTTCATGGTGAGGAGGTGCATGGACAGAATGGAATTGGGCCCCTCCTTACAGAAGGGACCTGCACAGCAAGAGGTCCAGGGTACCTGAGGTGGGCGTGAGAGGCAACGGTGCCTGCCTTAGAGCTCTTATCCTGGCTTTGCCAGTCTCCATTCACTCCGATTTAAAAGTTAAAACAAAACCTTCAGTTTCTGGAGTGATGACAGATAACAGAATCTTCAAAAATGGAAGATACTTCACCATTCATCGCTCCTACCCTCCCTCCCCTGATTTAATCAAGACAATTTCTGTTCCTTTCCATTAGAGTCAATGACTCATAAGGGAACAACACAATAGTTTAAATAAATACCACATCTGGCAAAGCCATCAGGCATTTTTCGTCTAGCTATTGGTTTTCACTCAAATATTTATGAAGCATGTAAGATGTGCAAGCCTCACTGCTAGGTGTGGAAATGCCAGGAAAGGTAATTTAAAATAAATGTGTTCATCCAATCTTCTCCTTTAGAGAAGGTGTGTTTGCCGGGTTCTCCAGACACACAGAACCAATAGAATGCATAGATAGACAGATTTATCTTAAGGACTTGACTCACGTGATTGTGGGTCTGGCAAGTCTGAAACCTAAAAGGAAGAGCTAATGTTGTAACTTGAGCCCGAAGGCAGCCCGGGGGCAGAATTCCCTCCTCTTTGCTGATCTCAGTCTTTTTCTCTTAAGGTCTTCAACTGATTAGATGAGGCCCACGAATGCCATGTTAATCTGCTTTATTCAAAATTTACTGGTGTAAATATTCATCTCATCTCAGCGACATCCAGACTGGTATTTGACTACAAACCTGGGTACAGTGGCCCAGACAAGCTGCACCTAGAGTTAACTATTGCAGATCGCTCTGTGGGAATATACAATTGCACAGGAATTTCGGAGTTCTCACGTTACCCCCAGGCCAGGTCCCTGTGCTCCTTCTCACACTCCTCAGGTTAGCTCCAAGCCAGCCTTCTCTTGCCAAAGGAAGCAAGGGCTGAAAGGGACCCTGTGGGTGGATGCAGGGGGCCTGGCTCACTGCCCTCCCAGCCTCCTAACAGCTGTGCAGTTTCACCCCTTCGACTTCAGGTTTCTCAGGTGTGAAGTGGACACGCTGCTCTACCTGCCTCACAGGACTGTAGTGAGCATTAAATGGAAAGAATGTGTGGAGGAGTGGGGAGCGGCGCTTCACATGCCACGAGGTGCAGACATCGCGCTGTCAGGAAGCACTAGCATGCCTGCCACAGAGCAGGGCAGAGAGGGTTTCATGTCCTCATGGGTGGGGCAGGGCGGTGGGGCTTTCCTTATGGACTGAGGCAGCCCAGGAACACGGCTTGAGCCTCAGACAAGCCCGAGTTCCAGAGGGAAGGAAAGATTCCCAAACCAGAGCTCCTACACTGAGTTTTTGCTCTTTTAAAATTCCTATGTGCTCTTTCCAAAAATTCCAGATTTCATTGTAAGAAGTATAAGTTCTCTTTCTCATCACTCTTACCCCAAATCCACACCCTTCTCCAAAGGAGACAACTATTAACTCCTTAGCATTAACCATTCACATCGTTCTTACTGATTTTGTTGTTGTTGTTGTTACTACAAAAAATGGTGTTTGCCTGTGTTTTGGGATTTTTTTCACTTCAGCATATATGTTTTTCACTTTTGCATATGTGTTTTTTCATGTGTAAATCTGCCTTTTTTGTTTAGTGGGGTTTTTTCCCTCTTAAATTAGAGAGAAGATAAACAAGGAAAACAAATTAAAGACTCTTTATAAATAAAAGATGAACCTCACTGTTGGCCTAGGAAACCAGCTTTCTGAGAGAGTGTTCACATGGGTCAGCCCCCTTTCCTCTGGGAGGGGGCTACCAGGAGGGCTGACCTTTGCTCTCCCAGACCCAGTGTGTACCTGGAAGGCCCCACCTACACATTCCATTCCTAGAATGTTGGGTCTGGCCTTTCTCCTTTGCTCCTGTAGCCATGTTTGCCTCTGAGGCTGAGACAAAAGCTATTGGCCCTCTGCCACTCCATAAGCAAAGAAAAGGCAGAGTCGAATTTCAGAGAAAATGATAACGAGTGGGCACAAATACTTAGCATATTGTTTCTTTACAAAACCTTCCAGACAGGCAAGCAAGTTTGGGGGAATTGCACTACTGTGTACATTTGAAACATCTCATTTTCAAGGTCTTACATTGTCTCTGAAGGGACTTTTTCTTTGAAAAGACCAGAAACTCTCATCTTTATCTCTAGTTAGCAGTTTCCTCTCCAGTTGTTATGAGGGGAGATATCAGTCACCAAGGCCTCAGATCTCTGGAAAAAGCCCCTGCATTATTCCACATTGCAAAACACCAGGCCGTGCCCTTTTGCATTCACGCTGGAAAGATGCGAGCAGGATCCGAGTCACCGAGGCTGGTGAAGGTGACTCATCTTCCTGACCCTGAGTAGAGGAGTGGGATGTTAGGTGCATACTGTGCACTTGTCAGCTGTCAGCTGTCAGCATCCTGTTGGCCAGGAAAACACCGCTTCTTCCCAGGAAAGGTTTTGTCTGCAACTGGGACAGAAGCACCGGTGGACAGAGGCCACTGAGTCATGGAAGAAAACCAGGATGAACCCAACGGTTCTGTGTGTGCAGTGGGAAGAAAGTGCCCCATTTTCCCACTCAAGCCTGTCACCAAAACAAATAGACAACTTGCCCCTTTTTCATTTTTAAGGTTTTGTGGCCCATTATTACAGGAAAACAAACAATGGTAGTAGACATGATCAATACTAAGGAAGGCATAAAGCAATGATTTTGGAGCAGTCCAGTGGATGGTTTCTATTGGCCCTGCCTCTCCCTCTCATTCTGTAGTTTATTCATTCATCCGAATTCTCTACTCTCCACCCCATGACTCCTTTTTCCCTTTGGCCTTAGTCACAGATCACCTGTTTATTTAGCTAGTTATTTACTCTTCCTCATGCTCCATAAAAACATTGAGCCAGCTTGTACAAATACACGGAATAAAAGCTGGAACAAATGACCAAGATAGGCAGTGAAGATGACAAGGGGAAGTTGATAGAGCCAGCCAGGAGAAGAACACACAGAAATGTTGATAATATGTTTTTTAGCTTCTATAAGTGGGCTGCAAATTTGGATCTAAGAGCTCTAGGAGCCACAAGGGAAAAACTAATTAGGCAGAAAGTGCACATCTACCAGTAAGTCAGGAAAAGAGACCAGAGGAAGATGAGTGATCACAGTTCTCACTTGCTGGACATGTGGGCCAGGGATTGAGTTAAATGCTCTTCTGTCATTTTCTCATTAGATTCTGGCTATCATGTGGGGTGGATACTATTGTGATGTTCATTCTACAGATAAGGAATCTTGAGAATTTGAGAGCAAGTTAGTAATTTTCCCCAAACCAAACAATTTGTCAATTATAGAAAGGAGATTCAAACCCAGGCTATCAGGCTCCATGTCTCGGTGCCAAAGGAGCAAACTCATCTTGGTGGGCAGTGGGGGAATAATATGGACGTATCTCTGTAACAGACGCAATTGGAATTGTGGTAGGGTTGTGCCACCTCCTCTCTGTCGGTGTAATTCCTTAATGTAGGCACAACAGCAATAAACACAGCTGAAATTCAATGAAAGCAATTCCTCAAACTAAAAGTTTGTCCATGTGCTAAGTTCTTTGATGATCTAAGTTCTTTCTCTGTGTAGATGTATAAATATTGGAAATCCTACCAGGAAGTAGATCAACAGGTATTTTCTCAATCTATAGGCAGTTATTCTAATGCATCCCAAACCCACTCTAATATAATGTATTTATATCCCAGGAGAAATTCAAAGCTGATATCTTTGGTCTCTCCACTCCCATGCCAACATCAACACAGGAAATACAGCCAACAGAACATGCAATGAAAACCTCTGCTAAAAACATCTAGAGGACAACTTCATCTGCTTTGTGGTTCTTTTCTTCCAACCTAGTCTTTTGTGAAATACTTTAGGAATTAGGTATTCCCCCTATTAAAGACTTCAGACCACTCAGGAAACATTTCTCAAACTTTAAGCATCCACAAGCTAATGCAGGTCACCAATTTTAGGTAAAAATTCATCACAATTTTTAGTAATAAAAGCATCGTAAGCTTTTTAAAACTTTTTGTTACGGAGAAATTCAAACATATGAAAGTAGAAAGTATAATAAACCTCTATGTACCCGTCACTCAGTTTCAACAATTATTGACTTGTGGCCAATCTATTTCAACACTATTCCCATCCACTTTCTCTGTCTCAATCATCCTGAAGCAAATCCGATATATCATTCCATCCATAAATATTTCAGTATGTGTCTCTAAAAAACATGAATCTTTTCTTTTAACATTACAAGACCATTTTCATAACTAAAAGTATTCATAAGAGTTCCTAAGTATCATCAAATATCAAATTTCCAGTTGTCTCAAAAAAATTTTTTATGTTTTTTTAAAAAATCAGAATCCATGTAGGGTCCACATAGTCCTATCAGCTAGAACATTATTTTAAACAACAATAATACTTTCATACATTTGTAAGAGGACATAATTTTCTATCTCTTCCCGATGTATCTGTCCTATTTGTTCAGGTTTCTTTTTCTTAAGTTCTATTTACTTTTAGAGAGAGGGGAAGGAAGGGAGAAAGAGAGAGAGAGAGAGAAACATCAATGTGAAAGAGATACATCAATTGGTTGCCTTGCCCCCAGCTGGGGACCTGGCCCACAACCTGGGCATGTGCCCTGACCAGAAACCAAACCGGCAATCCTTCTGTTCACAGGCTGGGGCTCAATCCACTGAGCCACATGAGCCAGGGCTGTTCAGGTTTCTTTACTTCATACTCCATTCCTTTCTTTCCTTACCCTTTATTTCTACTAAGTTAAGCACTCCTAACTCACTGTTCTAGGTCACTGGAAAGAGCATCTAGTATCTAATGTCTCTTTCCAGTAACTAGGGATTCAGAAATGAGAGATTTCTCATTGAAAACACTTTTGGCCCAGTTACAAAATATATTCAAAATCCAGGTGATGCATGCTTTAACTTGGGAGATGGGGGCAAAATGGGTCTCCTTCATCCACGTGGACTGCTCCCAGCTCTGGAAAGCACTTGTCCAACCTTACAGGTAGTTCTAAACTATGCCCAATAATACATTGCTCTCCCCCTCTTTAAGTGAAGACAAGTATCAGATATTGGGAAAGAGTCCAGCTCCACTCAGAGGAGACAGGACCTGTTAGGTCTTTAAAAAGAAGCAATATGATTTCTCTGCTAATTGCTTTCTCTTTGAAGAGGCTGAGTGTGTAGCCTACAGGCCAATGCCAGAATTAACAAGGTCTCTGAGATAAATCACCAGTGGACATGCCATGATGGGCAAAGTCAAGTTCTTGCCCAAAATTGTGGAAAGGCCCTCTGATGGCAGAGGGAGAGTGGAGGGGAGGGATCAGACTGTCAGAAAGAGCAGTGAGGAGGGCACTGAACTGTCCAGGCAGGAAGTGGTGTGCTCCTGACGTGGAGTAGGGCAGATAGCAGAGGAATGTGAGCAAAGAGGAAATCTGGGGACTGATTGAATGTGTGTGGGGGGAGCTGCGGGGGTGGTAAAGTTGGACGGGGAAGAGTCTTTAGTGACATTCATGTTTCCAACTCCAATTCTGGGAGGCTTCGTGAAAAGGAATCCTAAATACACACACACACACACACACACACACGCATGCACATGCACAGAACCCTTTCCAAATTGCTCATGGCCCTGGGATGGCAACAGCCAGCTGATCTGTGAAGAAAATGGACCCCATGTGAAATACTCTCTTTGTAATTACAGCAAGGGTTCTCAACATGGGCTGCAGATGAGAAATATCGGGAGTTTAAAAAATACTATGGCCAGGCCCCAGCTCAGGGAAGCTGAATCACAATCCCTGGGTGTTTTTTTATCTCCGTTCCCCCCGCCCCCAACACAGGTGAGGCTACTGTGCAGCCAGGGCTGAGAGCCACTGGGCCAAGCACAGACAGCAAGGACTATTGGCACAAAACTACGCGCCCATTCCAAAACCTGTAGGAGGGCACACTGCTGGAACTGTTCGCAGCTTGAAGCTTAGTTTGGCTCAGCTTGGCCCCCTGTTGCTTGGGGTTAGAGCGACTTGACCTTTGGAACTCAGCTCCCTGGCAAAGAGAGGCTGCCAAGAACACCCTGGCAGGGGAACAGGAAAGGAGGGAGCCAGGTGTCTGGCGCAGGAGTTTCCCCTCTGCTTGCCCAAGGCAGCGGTTCTCAGACTTCTGCGTGACACATTCAAGCTGGGATATATGTTAAATGCAGATGCCTGAGTCTCACTCCCCGCAGCAGTCAGGTCCAGGGTGTGTAGCCCAGGAATCTGCATCTTAATGGGTCCCAGGTGACTGTTGGAGGGTTCATGGCACAAAGCCCTGGAAGCCCTGAGAGGCCCGAAGGGGCAACCATCTGTGGGCCCCCATGGTGGACACCTGCAGGGCAGATTCTCTTCCTCACCTAGACCCTGGCCCAGTGGACTCTGAAAAGGCAGGTCTGAGGTAGCAGCCAGTGGTCAATGTGAGAATAGTGTTAGTGGGGTGCTACCCAGTCCTGGGGGTGTGTGTGGTTCATGGAAAAAAATGCACCTGCCCAAGTTTTCACTGTGTAGCAGAAGGTGGAAGTGAAGGAGGAAGAGCCCTTGGCTCACTAACTCCCTGTTTCACCAAAAGGGAAACAGGAGCTTGGGGCAGAGGGATTCCTAGCCCGACTGGGGGCCGGAAATGCAGGAGCCAGAGGAACCCAAGAAGCAGCCTCCGGCTTTTCAGAGAACTTCAGTGTCTTCAGTGGGTTTCAATGTGAGGTCCCTGGACCAGCAACATCAGCATCCCTTGTTAGAAATACAGAAGTCCTGGCCCCACGCCATACCTACTGGATCAGGCTCTCTGGGGGTGGGGCCCTCAATCTGTTACAACAAGGCCTCAGGCGATTCTATTGTTCAGGTTCCAGGACCCTGCACCAGAGACTCAAATGCATCAGTGCTCATGGGCTTCAGGAAGGTTCCTCACCTCCCATTTCCTTTCCCTGGTGGGGAGGGCAGTGCTCACACAGCACCCCTCCCACTCCCAAGGTGCTGAATGATGGAGGCTGCTTGGGCCAGAGAAAAACGGAAGCCAGGTTCCGGGCAGCTGTCACCTGCCCAGCCAGCTGCTCTCCCAACTGACTCTCAGCTTTGTTTTTCTTTTCTCTAAGCCTGAGAGGGGTGCAGGGTGGGGCTTTCAGTCAGAAATAAAAAGCACTGAGTGCCTAACTTCCCTGAGTTAAGGCAACTCTGATCCAGAAGCCCCAAGGTCGGTTCCACCATCCTCCCTAGAGGTGTATGGGAGTAAAACTCAGAGAGGCGCAGGGCACATCTGCTCCCTCTGGTTCTCCTGGCCCAGGAGCACTTCCTTTTCTCTAAGGACTGAAGCAAATGCTGCCGCTCTGCAGGTTTCAGTCAAAGGGGCTGCATCCCGGACCAGGACAAAAGCCCTTCTTAGAAGGGGAGTTAATATTCGGACCCATGCCTTCAGAAATGTGTTTCAGTCAGCTTGGGCTGCTACCATGAAATGCCACAAAGTGGTGGCTTAAATAACACGGGTGGGGGGAGGGGAACGACAGAATTTATTTATAATATTTTACATGTTCAAACTTCAGTTACCTTCGAAGTACTCTCCATCTGATGCAATATACCTATTCAAACATTTTCTCCACTGTTAATAACCATTTTGAACTCGTTGATTTTGATGCCTTTTAGTGCTTCTGCAGTTTTTCGTTTTACCTCTTCCACATTGGCAAAATGTTTCCCTTTGAGGACTTTTTTTCATCAGGAAACAAAGTTTCTCGAGGCGAGATCGGGTGATTAGGGAGGGTGGGGCATGGAAGTTGTGTTGTTTTGGGTCAAAAACTGCTGAACACTCAGCATAGTGTGGGCAGATGTGCTCATAAGTCACCCATCATGAAGTGGGAAAACTCGTTGAATCTTTAAAAAAAAAACCCCAAAACAACAACTCACTGAAGCCAAGTGCAGCCTCTCACAACAACGCCAGCTGGTACACTGACATAGATGGGTTCCTAGAACACTCACCTCGTGGGGGAAGCCTGTACTACAAGGGGCCCGCCCTCCTGAAGATAATTCGTTTTATTTATTTTTTGCGTCCCTCCCAGTACGTCTCTCTCAGTTGCGTTGGCTGGGAAGAGAGGCTGATTCGGAGGCTGAGGCACAGGGCAAGACTACCCCAGTGTGACAGGGCAAGTTACTCAGCCCTTTCTTTCCCAGTCTCAATTTTGGACCTCCTCCAAATATTCTGAACAAAGAGAAAGACTAATATACTCTAAAGAGGGAGTCACTGGGATCAGGAATAACCCAGTAGTGTTGTCAAGATTTATTACAGTCTTTAAATGTGTTATAAGAGCATTTATAACTTTGAAGCAAAAATTGGGGGATGCACTTGGGTTAAATTAAAAGGACAATTTCATATTTTCTTGTCAAATGACTTTACTTGAAGCAACAAATGAAATATAATTTAACTCAACAGGAAATATCACACTTGGAGGAAAAACATAGAAAAAACCCCCCTTAAAGCCAAACATTCTTTCCACGGCACAGCACTGACATTTCTAGATTGACAGCAGAATGAGTATGTTTCCATGAAACAAAATTACGAGTCCAAAGTCTGCCTTTTAAATAGTTTTCCACTTCATCTCTCCTTCCCAAGGCTCAGGGAACGATGCTTGTGGCCTTTCTCAGGGCCAGGTAGCCGGTGACAACATCGGATGGCAGTCTCCGAATGTAGGAAAACTCTTCGATGGAGCTGAAGCGCAGCTTGCTCTGTGGGTCAGTATAGTTGGCCTGGGTGGGAAACAGGCACAGAGAAGCAGCGTTGGTGGTGGTAGTAGTGAATATTTTAAGTTCAAGGGTGTTTTTTTTCTATTTTATTGAAAGTGAAATATATCTTCATCATGTCTTACTCTGTCACCAAGAGCCCTAAATTGCTCGCTTTGGCGAAGAGGTGTTAATCCTCCCAGACTTGAGTAATACTTCAGGGGGAGGAAGAGGAATAACCGCAGTGGACATTAGAACTCTTCTGGTCGGTGCCTCAGGGCTACAAGCAACAGCGCCAAAACAGTTCACGATGATGATCCCTGCCTTCAAATTCCCACCTGCTTCACACGACTGTTCCGGATCTGTCCCCAAAGCAGGGAGCAGCACCTCCATGCGTGCTGGCACACCCGCCCTTCCCTGCTACCGCCCACCTACTCCCACTGCACCCCTCTCCCACTCTTCCACCCCCTCCCTGTACCACTTCCACGGCTCCCTGGGCTCCACTGCAATGCTGGGTTGGCTACCCACACCCACTCTTCCACTGGAAGGGACAGCATCCTACTACTGCAGCCAGGGTCATCTTTGCAACTTGCAATTCTGGTCATGTTCTTCTTCGCGAAACCTCTCAATGGCTCTTCTCTGTTCTCAGGACAAAGGCCCAAGTCCTCAGCATGGCTCCTCAGGACCTACCAGCTCCTCAGCCACATGTCTTTGCTCACTGGTTCCAACTTCCAGGCTCTAAGTCCCTCCCTCCTGTCATGCCCCATTTGTCCTTTCCTTAGAAGGGGTCCCCACCCTGGTCCACTATGTTCAGTAACCCCCTATTTATCCTATAGGACTCTGCCCCCAAAGTCAGGACCCCACTTTCACCTCAACACATTTGTCTCCTGTGGAATGCTTATCTCTGTTGCTTTTAAGTTTATTATCTCCATGACTTTTGACTAAGATCTAGGCTCTGAGGCTCCCTGAGGCAGGAATCCTGTGGTGTGCTTAATCACTGAATTCTGGCTCCTAATGCAATGCAGAGCACACAGTAGGCCTTCAGTCAGTGTTTGTACAGCAAATGATAAATGAACCAACAAATGGACAATTAGGACCATCAGAGCAAAGAGAACTTGCTTCCCATTGACATACCAAAATTCTCTTTGGTCTGTTTTTCCCATTGCGGAGCAGAGAATCTAATTCATCCACTATATACCTCAAGGCACATAGCATCTAAAGATTTTGAAAGAGAAGACATGAGGGTGAGTCATTGGGAACTCCTTCAAAAAAATTATAAGAGATGCCATTAAAGTCTAGACAGATAACATCCAATTACTCCAGTGTGGATTGTTTGCTTCAATGTTGTTCATCTCTGTGGACCTAGCAGCAGCAATGCTGTGATTTAATCAGGGAGGGAAGTGAAGAAGCTTACAGGCTGAAGGGAACTGAGTCATAGGTTTCTCGTAAGAGAAAAGGTCTTCAATTCTGCCACTGGGGATCTCCTTAGGTATTTAACAGCTTCCTGTCAGGAAAATGAGATTGTTTCTAAAAAATTAAGATTAACTAAAGCTCTATAAGAAATAAAACTTTGATCCTTTGGTTTGATCTAAATATTGCCTTTCTAGAGTAACATAACATATGACAGTAATATGAGGACGGCTTAAGTAGAAAAACAGCAGAAGTGCGTTCTGAGGCTCCCGGTCCGGTGGCAGTCAGATGAACGGACTGGCAGGGGAGGCTGCCCCGCAGTTCCGACCCGGGGTGCAAGCATGTGCATCTGGCTTTGATCACCCGGCCTCCATATATGAAGCAGCCTGGCCTGGCTCCATTCCTGAGGCTGCCTCACTCCTACCACCAAACTGAGCTGAGCCGGCCCGCCCAAGTTCAGACCTCACTGCCAAGAAGGCTGCTGAATAAGTAATGCGAAATACACAGCTACTGTGGCACCAATAAAGAGGTCACCAACAAGAACTTGCACAGACCAGACATGACCTAGTATTCTGAGCAGAGGGAAGGATGCCAAGGGACACTGCACTGTGGAACAAGTCAAGAACTGCACTCCTACTGTCGGACCCTCCCCCGGACTCCATCCTTGGAGCCTGAAGGACACAAAGCCACCTCCCAAGAGGACAGGCGGCAAACAGCCCTCAGGCCTTCCTTGCTGGAGGGTGAGAGGCAGTGTTTGGTGCTCCCCCATCCCTCCCAGAGCCACAGTACTTTCCCCAGCTTTGTGACAAGGGCTAAACACAGCTGTGACCCTGCATGCCTCCCTGCCACGCCCACACATGGGGCAGTTGTTGCTTGGCTGGCTGGGAGAAAGTGGGTCAGTGTAAACATGGGCTGGGCTTTACTTTTTAATTATGTAACTTTAATTCACACAAGTAACAGATAAACATGTTTTCCTCTAAAAAAAAGAAAAAGAAAACATTATGAATATGACTAAAGTCCCTTTCTATCACCATCTACCATCCAACATCGTTTGCCTTCCCCTGAGCAAACCATGGCTAGGTGGGCACCCTTCCAGACCTTGTGCATCTATAACCTTACACATGTACATAAACACACCAGAGAAATTAGCCTATATTCTTTCATTAGTATGTGCTGATTTTTACTTAGGGGGTTCTATGCTGCCTGCACTGCTTTGCACCTTTCAGTATATACCTTGGAAGTTATTCCATGTTGTTGTATATACATTGAGCTCGTAGACTAGTATGAAAACACCCTGCTGATTGACCTTTATGTTGTTCCCGATATTTTGCTAATATGTTTTCTCATAAGCATTTCTGCATGAGGCTCCTTGAGCCTGCTGTTTCTCAGGGAGCTGTCTAGAAGGCAAACGCTGGGTCAAAACAGCAATGTACAAGGATGTCCAATTCTCTATGATGGTGATCATGTATATAATCAAACATCTTCATTTCTTCCCTACCTGATGAGTGTTTTTCCTAATTATCAGTGAACTTGAATATCTACTTACTGGTCATGTGTATCTACTCCTTGTAATTGTCTATTTATATCCTTTCAGCCAATTCTTCTATAGGTTTGTCTTTAAATGACTTGGAGTTCTTTCTATATTCAGAATTTCTTGAATCTTACATGCAGTGGGACAAGAGGTTTTAGGTTTTATATAACAGGACAAGTCCTTTGCCAATGGGATAAAGGGGCCTGGAACAATGCTTCTCACAATGAGTTTCATGCCTCCTAATGTGTGAAAACCACTGCACTAGCAGATGAGCTGCCTGATAATGGTGAGGATAAAGCTACATTCTAAAGAACCCCCTCCAGGTCTGGTCATAAACCATTGCGTCTACAAGCTTGGCACAAAATGGAACAGGGAGAAATTTCCATTTGGGGCCATAACAGAATAACTGGGCCCAGCTAGCTCTTCTGTCACAAACACCTATTAGAATGGGTCAAGTATATGAGGCAACCATTTGCAGGCAGCAGACAAGAGATAGCATAAGGCTACAACATCTCTCTCAAGGTGATGTCCTGTCAGGGGACCTTTAGGAGATACATGCCGTGAACAGATGCAAAAAGAACCTACCACACACGCACACATATACATGCACACACATATGCGTTTGCCATTTTAAAGCACTTCTACTCTATCAGTTTTTTGGGATCATTGTATTTAAGGATCTAAGTTTGTAGTATACTGAGGAGTCTGTGGCTCTCTGGAGGAAAAGCTAAAATATGTGACTAATTGAGAGTATAACTAATGTTATTTTCAAAATTACAATAAAAACTCAAATCCTTGCCAATGTAAAATGCGTATCATTTAGTCAGTTTGTTACAGAAGTTGGAGGCATACTGATGTGGATGAGTTTTTAAAAGTGAAGTGACTCATTATTTCTACAGTTATGAAAAAAAGCATGTATTCCAAATTGAATAGTGATGAAAAGGATGAAGAGGTGAGCTGAAAGTTCCACCCTTTACCTACATTCTGAAAAGAAGGAAATGAGGCTCTCTGAGGTTTCTGAGGTTCAGCAACTTGCCTAAATCCCACTCATTCAACTATGCTGCTGGTTTTCAAGCTGTGTTCCCCAGAAGTTACTGTGGTGGGGGCCGTGGGGAGGACAGAGGACCAGGTCCACACAGGACTGCAGTGGGTGCGTGGGCTCCAGGGGATTCAGTAAAACATTTCATTTGGAAAAGAGGCTCTGGTGCTTAAAAATATGTTTAAAAACCACTATCTTTACCATAGTGCCTCTTTAGAGAAGTTTAAATATTTTTTAAAGAGCACAATCATCTCTAAAATGTAGAAGTTTGTTAAAACTTGAGCAGTAAAAAGAATTGTTTTTTTCCTATAGTTAACATATATATATATATATATATATATATATATATATATATATATGAAATATCTTTCACATAAGCACAGAAAGGGGAAGTGAAACTTGGGTCTCCTTTTTCCTGGAGCAACCCTCTCTCCAGGCTGCCCACACGATGCCCCAGTTCACAGCCACCCTTAAATAAATACGTGAACACTTCACCACACACCCATGACCTCCTCTCAAAGTATACGGGCTCCAGGCAGGACAGGTGGTGGTCAATACTCAACACTATCTAAGTCGATAATACTCTGAAATCTTCCTTTCAATTCTATGTTAAAAGACATAGAGATGTAATTATACTCACAAGAAGACCTGAAACATCAGAGTACTTCTTAGCTGGTTTGAAGGATGGAGGAGCATCAATACTGAAGTCTGAAAAAAAAGAAGATAACTAAACTGGCTTTAAAACATTCAGCTCCCTTCCCTTTATATCTACAATATTGTTTGATAGTATTTCTGAAATTTTTATTTTGTGATGAATTACTCACAGAATTCTCTGGGGAAATAATGCAATATGTCAGAGACCAAGGGCAGGCTCTGATCTAGCTTTATCCTGTCTCCAGGGACCCTCTACTCCAGCAGAAACAGTGAAAAGCTCGTCCGCCCACAGGCCATCTTCACTGTCTCGGGCCACATGGGCTGATGTGATGAGATGCCAAACGACCCACTGCTTGGATCTCAGCATCTGGACATTGGAATGTCCACACCCAGACAACTGACTAGCTCGCTTGTCATCCATCTGAGTCACCCCCATGAAAGACGTGCAGTGGGACAAGAGCTGGAGGAAACTTACCTGTACTTTCCAATGAAGCTCAACAGAACATAAAACAGTGCTTTACCTAGATTTGGAAATACTGCAGCATGAAGCATTTACTCTGAAAAACACCAGCTCAGAGAGTAAAACACAGCTGGCCTTTACGCTGCTTATTAGAAAACCTCCTAAATCTGGGGCAACCTCGTTCTTGGAAACAAGTTTTAAGAGTAGACTTCTGAACAAGAAGAATGTCATACAGAAACATCAATATTATTATATCAGGACTTATTTCTCCAGACTGACATGAACAGTGACACTAAAAACCACACATCCATGACAACACAAACAGATTCAATACAGATACAGTTATGAGGAAATATACACATAATCTCCCTATATTGATGCCACTATAGAATTCCTAAGGTAACAATTATTTCCTACATTAATGCAAACATAATAATTTAGGTGTGTGGTAAGCAAGTTCCCAGTCTGAACATTATAAACTCATAGGAGGCTCTAAACAACTCACAGTTAGGATCATTCAGTTGCCACGGCAGTGCCCTTTCAGAAGCGAGAATCTGTTTCAGGTTCTTCCAGGTTCTATTCTTCTTGCCAGCTACTGCACCACCATGGCCAGAGTGCTCGAATTAGAAATATGGATAGGAAGAAGCAAAACTCAATGGAAGGTACCATTTCAGAATCTGACATTCATGCTTGTTCATAACTGTAATATATCCTTCACTCTGTCAGCAATCACTTGTACCCCTAAGCCTTTAGGGGAAAAAAAGTGTTACACCGTACACTTTAATCTTACTTATAAAAAATAAAAAATGTTTTTGGATTGTCAGAATCCATGAGTTAGTTGGTGAGGGAGTAAAAACAAAAGTTTTCTTTTTTTTACATGCACACAGAAAATCACATCCTTTATTGGATTTAACTTTTCACTCATGAATTTCCCATTACTTTAAAATAAATTTACTACAAAGTTAGATTTAAACTCATTTAGACCACATCTCTAAGCTCCCTTCTGAGGGCAAGTCTCTGCCTTGCAAATTACTGATGATCCTAGAAAACCCAAATATGCCTTAATAATGGCACAGCAAGCCTTCTGGAAATATACATTTTTGTCCTATGAAGATGACAAAATAAAATGGAAAAGAATAGCAAAATCTGTTGTAGGCACTGGCAATACTGTATTTTCAAAACTAATTCATGAAAAACAAACTTTTAATGGTGTAATCTGAATCACTATAATTTATCATGTTCCTCAAGAACAAAAGGATAAGTAGCCTGTTTCTACTTTACAGTGTAACAGCTTCTTACATGTACTTAAGGGAAGGGTTCTTCTGTTCCCGCCCTTCCCACAAAGCCCATGACAGAGAAGGTGGCAACTTGGATTGATGGAGGAGGGGACGCCTGCACCACCTGGGCTGCAGGCCCAGCATGATCAGAAGCCAAGGTTTGGTTGTTTGGCTTTTAATTTATCAAAAAGCTTAGATGCTTACCACAAAGTTGGGATCCTTAAATGGCAAAGGTTTGGAAGTTTTTTCCATAGGTCCTGTGCTAAAATCAGAGGATACCATTTTATTCTCACTCATGGCTTCCATGCTGATACCCTTAAAACACAATAAAAATAGTAGGAGGTCAGTATCTTTTAGCTGCGTTCCCTATCTCAGCTCTCAGCAAGACATAAGATGATACCACAGGATGTGCGAGGGAAGACAGTGTGCCGAGCCCCAGCAGGTGACCTGCAACAGAGGAAGGTAGGTTAGACTGGCGCAGCACCTGCTCTGCAGAAGCCATAGGAGAGGCCACCAGGACCCTCTATGTGCCAAGCACAGGGATGGGTGTCCTACCCGAGATAGTTCATTGAATGCTGATGACGACTACAAAGTGGCTGTTATCCCCAGTAGACAGAAAAAAACGAGGTTCTCCATGACATCACATGGCCCCTACTCCTGCTGATCTTGTCAAACTACGTCTTGAAACATTAAGACAAACGAGGTCTGGCCCCTTTAAGGGTCTCATCAGTCAGATTCCAGGCTAGAGCCGTATGCTTAAGGGGCACAAACAGCACGTGGGCATTCTGAGGAGGGAGAACAGAGGGAGAGGAGGCTGGACAGTCAGCTGGCTGACAAGCAAGCTAATGTGCTTTGAAACAAAAACCTTTTAAGCTAAGAGTCACAAAGAAAAAACAAGACAAAGTAAGAAATCACTTCTGATTTGTAATGTACTTTCCAATCTTCCCAGACTGCAATAAACTGTTTTTTGATAAATAATTTACATAGAGCAAAATACACAGATCTTAAAGTGTAGGTTTCATGAGTTTTTGCCAAATGTTTACACTTGTGTAACTCATGCCCTCCTCGAGATAGAGAAAGTTCCCCCATGCCTCTCCCTGGTCAATACTTTCCACCCTCAGGGGCAACCACTGTTCTGATTTCTACCATATTATTTTTTCTGTTCTAAAACTTCACGAGTGGAATCTGACGGCACATACCATTGTGTTTTGGCTTCTTCAGCTCAGCATGATGTTTCTGAGATGTATGCCTGCTTCTGCATGGATCAGTAGTTTGTTTCACTGAATTTGTATACTAATCAGTAGAGTAGTATTCTACTTTATGGATGTACCACAATTTGTTAATCTATTTTCCTGTTGATAAAATTGGGTCATTTTCAGTTTTCAGCTATTATAAATAAAGCTGCTGTGAAATATCTGTATAAACCTTTGAATGGATATGTGTTTTTAACTTCTCTTGGTAAATATCTAGGAGTGGAATGGTTGGGTTGTAGGGTAAGTATATGGTTAACTTTATAAGAAACTGCCAAACCATTTTCCTAAATGGTTGCACTCTTATATTCCCAGCAGCAATGTAAGAGTTCTAGTTGTATAAACAGATATTCCACCCCACCACCCCTCCTCCCTGCAGTGGCATCCATGTGCGAGGAGGGGAGTCAGGGAGACAGGGGCCACTCACTCTCCTGCAATAGTTCTCTGACAGTCTCTTCTGAAACACCCGCTCACACTCCTCACCACAGTCTCTCCACATGGGCCTGAGCTCCAGCCAAGGAGTTTGGGGTCTGTGCCCCTTCTCTGCTCACACCACCTCTTCGGTCTGGACTGCCCCTCACCTCATCCTACCCCATTCATGGTCCTTCCTAACTTCTCCCCCAGGACCCAGATCAAATGTCAGCTCACTAAGAACTGAGAGGCCTCCCATTTCTCATCCTTTTCCTACCACCTATAACACAAGTCATGTCTCTCTCTCTCCTTTCCCTTTCTTCCCTCCCTCCCTCCCACCTCTCTCTCTCTACCCCTTCCAGTTCATTGACCTCATCTGGCCCCTTCCTCAGCTGTAAGTTTCAGGCGAGTGACTCTGTAGCGCACACCTTGCCCACTCCATTCTCTACAGCACAGCCAGGGACACACCTTAAATGTAAGCTTGATGTTGCTCCGCTACTTACAACTGCTCAGTGGTTCCCACCGCCCTTGGGATTGGGAACAAATTCTGGCCTCCTCTCCAGCCTTGCTTCTTGCTCTCCCTCCTACCTGTATATTGTATTTTCTGATGCAAAATCCATTGTCATTTTCTATACAGGACAAACAGTTTCCAATTTTTCTATTTTCACTTATGTTTCACTAAAATTATTTTCATAAGGACTAGTGTGTGTCAGATTTGATTTTACTACAAAGATTAGATTTAGCATTTTGTACACAACTTACTTTTATTGCACTTATGATTTTTCCCTCACAGTCACAGCATTTCTGCCAGGTACATGTGTCCTGGGAGGTACAATTTAATGGGGAAGATTTAATTTTCGCATCACATTTAATCATTAACCAATGTTACCTGTGTAGCCAGTTGGCAATGTTATTTTGTATTGACTACTTCTTAGAGTAATATCTATATTTTGGATATATGATTGATAATTTGTATTTATGCCTTAGTCAATGAAAAAACAGCAGCTTTTGAAACAGGCAGGGAGCAACAGACCAGAAGGAGAGACGGAGGACGAGAGTAGAGGCAGAGTCCAAGTGAGAACGCACAGAGGCATCGAACACTGTGCTTCACTCTGTGGCTCACCCCCCTGTCCCCTGTGTCTAACCCAGTGCCTGGTACAGAGTCAATACCAAAACATCACTGACTGGTTCACAGATCGGAGTTAAGGAACCAGAGAGCAACATGACTAAATGCCAGCATCAGTATTTAAGATGTATTTGCTGAGGAGTTCATTGTAAGGAATCGTCTCTGGGTGGGATGCAGTGGCCAAACACAAAGAAACACAGGAAGGGTAATCTGGAAACAACAGGACTTGGTTACCTAACGGGGCACAGGGAACAGGGTGGAAAGAACAGGAAAACGGGAAGGGAAGAGAGAGAAGTAAACTTCACTGAGTATAGCTCTTTGTAGAGTTTTGGCCCTTTGAATCATATTAGGGTTTCACATACTAAAAACATCATCATCATCATCATAAAAATAAAATGAACAAGGATGGGGCAGCAGATAGATAAAATAGAATACAAGCAAAACCAAATAAACCTAACTGCATTTGGAATGAATAGCAACCACACTGAAGGCGAGGACGGGAGAAATAGCTTTAGTGACTTCGAACACAATATTCTGACAATATAACCTAAGGTTAACGGCAGTAAGAACCATAAACAACTGCTAGGTTTGCTTCTCACAAGGGTTTACTACTTTATATGTATTCTAAGATGAAGCAAATAAGGAATGAAGGGAGGCTAGTGGGTTAAAATCAGAGTTTATTGATATGAACTCATGGTTTTTGACTTAGTTCTGAGAGCTGGAAACAATGATCAATAGTCACACTATTGTTTATATCCTGGTTTCTCAATATTATTTTTCTAGAACTAGTGATCCATGAAGAAATGGCTGATTCCAAGGGTGGGGGAGGGGCAGGGGCAGGAAAGTACAAGATGAGCCTTGAGGTGCCAAAAAGTAAGAGCTATTATACCAGTGTGCCAGGGCTGCCGTAACAAAATATCGCAGACTAAGTGGTTGGAACAACGGAAATTTATCTTCTCACAGTTCTGACACTAGAAGTCCAAGATCAAGGTGCCAGAAGGGTTGATTTCTCCTAAGGCCTCTCTCCTTCCTTATAGATGGCCATCTTCTCACTGTTGTACATGACTTTTACTCTGTACATGTGCCTTCCTGGTGTCTCTCCCTCTTCTTTTAAGGATACCGGTCATACTGGATTAGGGACCCACCGTTATGACTTTGCTGAACCTTAATTACCTCTTTAATGGTCCCATGTTTAAAACAGTAACATTCTGAGGGGTATTTAGGGTTAGGACTACCACATATGAATCTTGGGGGACACAATTCAATGCATAACAACACTCAAAACACAATGGAGGTATATTAAAGAATACAGGAGCCAGTTTGAAGAGTGCCCACTAGCCAAATCTAGACAACTTGAGCAACTAATTAAATAATGATAATTCAGAACTTATAAAGTACTCTTATGACTCAGTGACAAAGACAAATAATTCCATTTTAAAAAGGGCAAAAATTTCAATACACTCCTTCAAAGAAGATATACAAATTACCAGTATGCACATAAAAAGATGCTCAACATCGTAATTAGGAAAATGTAAATCAAAACCACAAAACAGCCCTGGCCCATGGGGTTCAGTTGGTTAGTCTCGTCCCATAAACTGAAAGGTTGTGGGTTCAATCCTCAGTCAGGACACATAGCTAGGTTGTGGGTTCAATCCCTGGTTGGGGGGTGCATACAGGAGGCAACCAGTCAATGTTTCTACCTCACATAGATGCCTCTCCCTCTCTCCCTCCTTCACTTTCTCTCTCCTCTCTCCTCCCCTCCCCCTGTTCCTCTCTCTCTAAAAGCAATGAAAAATGTTCTCAGGTGAGGATTAAAACAAAAATTAAAAACACAAGAGATAATTTCAAACTTGTTAGGATGGTTATAATCAAAAACATAATGACATGTTGGTAAGGATGTGAAGAAACTAGAACCTTCATACATTGCTTGTGAAAATGTAAAAGGGTGCAGTCACTTTGAAAAACTGTTTGGTCACCTGTTTTTAGAGGCTAACCTAATGGTGAATGAGCCAGCGTCTCCGCAGAACCCAGGGAGGAAGCCATAGCTGGCATGCAGGTCAAAAGAGTGACAGTCACCTGCTCTTTTGAGAGGTGGTAGTCCAGGGGAGAAGGAGGAAGCTTGGCCACTGGCTGAAAAGGCACAAGAGGTAAGCAGGTGACCCACCAGTGTTACAGGAAGGCAACGGGCCATTCCCCTGAGGAACCTCACAATTCATTAATGATGCACCACAAGACTACTCGGTGAGGAAAGGCTGATGGACATGTGCTGCCAGGAGGCTGGGTCTACAGGGTAGCCTAAGTTAAGCGAGAGTGAAAAACTCTAAGAACTATGCAGTAAGCATCCCATCAGGACAGAAAAATCATGACAGCTAGAGACAACTCAGGAGAACAGGCAGAATGTAAAAGAGGTTTCCTGGGGCCAGAAACACTTTAAGGTTCAACTTTTCTGAGTTTCTCATAACTTAGTTTCATAAAGAAAATGACTACTTATGTAACCTTGTTTCCATCTGGGAGAAAATAAGCAAACAGAACTGCTACAAATGCAGAGGAGATACTAAAGGGAAAGGAAGAACCAGGCCCCGAGGCCTCCAACAGATTACAGTACCATCCACAGAACACGCCTGGCTCACAGTGCTGCTATCTTCGAGCAGTGACATTAGCTCTACCTCCTTCCCCAGAACTGTTGAAAGGCAGCAATTTCCCCTCTCTGTTCATGCCCCTTCCCTGAATCCTAGTGGGTAAGGTCATAGGCACAGTGAAATCCTGGGAAGGAATACAGGGCATTCTTTAGATGTAGGCTGTTCCCAGGCCCGGGGAGACCCAGGCAGGTAGTGCTGCCCAGAGGCCACTAAGAAAAGTAGGGACCTCAGCAATTCCTGAGTGCTGGAAGGTCTGGGAGCTCTGCCAGGAGACAGGATGCACTGACACACAGGTGCATCTGCTCAGAGGAAAGGGAAGGTGGTGGGACAAGAGGGCTAGAAGCTGGTATCACCATTCCAAGTGGCATCCTTGCGAAGAGTCACAAAGGGAACGAAGGTGATGCGCTTATGCAATGATCTTCAAAACCGACCCCTCCTGCTCATTTGACCACTCCATCCTCTTCTCGTCCCTTGTCAGCTGAGAAGAGGCAGAGAAAGGAAGCCATTCGAAGGTGAACTAAACTGCACTATTCCAGGGCTGCCCTCTTCCCTCTCTGAACAGGCTCAAAAAGAAGACCCCACTCAGACCCAAAACTGGGTCTCCTGCTTTTCTTTCCTTTTTACTTCCGTCCTCACGTTACTGCACCCTCATTCTTCCCTCCCCCTGGGCTTCCTTCCACTGAGCTAAGACTCCCATGTCTATTAGTGATGGGATGAGAGGGAGAGACCTTCAATCAAAGGGAGGATCAAGTCTGTGAGGCAGGGATGCAATAAAATAAAATTTAATATGATGTACAGTTTCCTATTACTAAACCACTATAACACTAAGAGACTTTACGAGATGAGCCATCCTGCCCTGAGACATGAACACCCTAAGAAGAGGGAAAAAAATAACACCTATCACTAAAAGAGCTGATGCAAGTCCTAGGGAAGAGAAACCTGGCCTGCTGTCAAAGAAGGGTGCAAGCCTGCCACGAACTGTGACGAGTCAGAGACCTCAGCTGTGCCCAACTGTAGAACCCAAATAAATGGCTTCATCTCGCCAGACTGCATGACTACATGACTGACTCAGACTTAAGGATAACTTGGGTTTCTGTCTGTGGTTACAAAGAAGAGAAACAAATGTCCTTTGTCTTATCACTGAAAAAAAAAAAAATCAAATGTCCACTTACATCTATCTAATAGTATTCTAAATTCAAAGAGGTGACCCTAGTCTAAAACTACAAGGTTAGTTTAGGGTTACTTAAAACAGCAAAACTGTAAAATGCAGCCTAAATATTCAATAACATAAATTAAATAAGAGCAGTCTATCAAGAGAAACAGGTTCATGCAATAATGCTAAGTGAAAAGCAGGATACACAATGTTATATATCAAATACAATGGTGAAAAATTACATTTATATATAGAAAACACAAATTATTATAGTTGCTGGAGAAGAAAATTGGATGACTTTTTATGACCACTTTAAAAATAGAAAAAATGCCCCAGCTGGTGTGGCTCAGTTGGTTGGGTATGGTCCCAAGAACTGAAAGGTTGCTTGTTGGATTCCTGGTCAGGGCACATGCCTGGGTTGTGGGTTCAGTCCCCTGGGGTGCATAGGGAAGGCGAACAATCGGATGTTTCCATCACATTGGTGTTTCTCACTCTCTCTTCCTCCCTCCCCCTCTCTCTAAAATCAAAAATAAAAATAAAATACTTAAAAAAAATAAAAGTAGAAAAAATGAACTTCTAAAGCTTAACAGTATGATGATTTTTCTTAAAAGTTAGGGTAGAATGACTTTTTTTTTTAATGAATAAACAAAAATCAACCCAGCATTCTCTGGCTGCCTCCAATTACAGAGCAGTTAGTCTGTCTTGGGCTTTCTACATTAATCTTCTAAAGCAGGGCTGCCTCTCATCTTATTTAGATGTCTTGTTAACTGCTTAACCATGACAGATCAGTCTATTATATGACATTCAATATGTAGGTCAATTAGGTGTCTCTGTAGATTTTATCAACTTGAATAGACATTTGGAAAGTCTAAAACGCTCTATGTTGATCTCAAAAAATTCCCCCCAAAAGGATTTCTCTGCACATAAACTTGGTCATATTAGAGATCTGATTATATCTTCTAAGGTAGAGAATGATGAGTAATATCAAGAGTCAGCAAAAAAAAAAAAAAAAGAATATGGACTCTGGACAGTTTGCCTGGGTTCCAATCCTGACTCTACTGCTTGGTAGTTGTGTGACCTTTGGAAAGTTACTTAACCTTTCTTTGTTCCAGTCTTTTAACTTGTAGAATAACAATTCACAGGGGGTTGTTTTGAGGATTAAATGAGGTGGTACTTAGAGAATGCTTGGAACATTGCCTGGTATATAGTAAATGCCCAATAAATATTATTATTTATCATGATATCTTTCACTTTAGCAGTGTGCACCATGCACATACTGGGAGAAGATACCTGCAATGCATGTACCTGGAAAGGACTCCAATCAAGAGTATGTAAAGAATCTCTGAATATTTTTTTAAAGATTTATTTATTATTAGAGAGAGGGGAAGAGAGCAAGAGGAGGAGGAGAAACACTGATGTGAGAGAGAAACATCAACAGGCTGCCTTCTATATGTGCCCTGACCCAGGGACAGAATCCACAACCCAGGCATGTGCCCCGACTGGGAATTGAACCAGTGACCTTTTGCTTTGCAGGTTGATGCCCAACCAACTGAGCCATACTAGTCAGGACAAATTCTTGGATAGTAAAAATTTAAAAAAAAAAAAAATTAGAAAAAATCAGGCACTTCATAAATAATATTGGAATACTCAATAAGCATATGAAAAGGTAACTGGTATCATTAGTAATCAGTAACCAGAGTAATAAAAAATAAAACAAAAATCAGATCACAATCAGGATGTAGAGCAAGTGGAACTCTCATACTTTGCTGGTGAGAATGCACAATAGCACAAGTACTTTGGGAAACAATGTTTAACAATTTCTAACTACGTTAAATACGTATCTACTTTATGATCCGGTGATTCCACTTCTACTCATTTACCCAAGAGAAATGAAAGCGTATAATCTTCACAGACTTGTACAGGAATGTTCCCAGGAGGTTAAAAACAGTCAACAACCCAAATGTCCATCAGTTGTAGTATATTTACGTAATGTACCAGATATACTGACAGAGATAGTAACATGAATGAATGACTCCTCAAAACACTATTTCACAGAAAAACCCAGACACGAATGAGTACGTTCTGAATGATTCGATTCCATTTATATTCTGCTCAAAAATGCAAAGTCAAGTCTATGGTGAGAAATGTCAGAATAGGAAGGCAGTAATGCCTGGAAAGGGTCACCAAGTTATTTTCCAAGGCTCTTAATAATGCAGTCTTGATCTGAGTAGTGGTCAAATATAAGAAGTCACTGATCTGTACTTAAGATTTGTGAATTTTCCTATATGAAAAGTCATACCTTAATAAACTTTCTTAAAAAGCGGGAGCACTACTAATTATCAATGGAAGAAACAACAGGCAGTTAACACCTGTAGAACACCGTTCTGGGTGAACGATGCTACACCATGCTTTGGAGTGGACACAGTTACACTCTGTCTCTGCTCTCTTATTGCTTTAAATAAAATGCAGAAGCCAAAGCAAACACTCAGCTACCCAAGCCACTCCTCTGCTGAAAGTTCTTTGCGGGAATTTTGTCCACAGGCACTGTGTTCAGGGCTTTCCAACCATGAGCTCATTGAATCCTAAGAACAACCTCGTACGGTAACTCCAAACACACTTTGGGACGGGGGAAACTGAGGATCAAAAGGCACTTTTCTGAAGACACGGGAAACCACCTGTATCAATATATCTTAGTAGTCCTCCACGTAGGGCTTTGGGGCGCTCTGCACCTCACAGACACTCGGTAAATGTCTGTTAAATGGACGAAGATGAGACTTGATAACGTCTGCTTGACTGAAACAGAAAGAAGTCTGGAGCCTAGCTCTAACCACCACCTCGAAGGAAAGAGACGGACCTTACAGTATGTCAGCAGCAACCTCCCCACCTCGACAGCAAGAGCAGTGCAACGCGGGAAGTTCTTTATCCAACTTCCACATGTCCAAAGTATGGGGAAAAATGTTTCATCTACACAAGGGACTAACCTACCAAAAAGGTCACGGCACAAGATCGGCGCATGCGCCGTGACTCGCTCTGCGCAGGGTAACACACCCTCACTCCACTCGATCCGAATCCATAAGAAGCGCCCGTCCGGCCTCGCGCAGGCGCTCTTCTCTCGCCCCGCCCCGCTCAGCAACTGCGCGGGCGCAGGCTAGCCGTACTACAGCCTACCTGTCCAAAGCTAGAGGCGGACGCTTTTTTCTTCTTACTGGCGTTGTATGCCCCAGCGCTGCTGCTGTTGTGGGAAGGACTGGCTGGCCTCTTCTTGCTGTTCCGGGCTATTCCTGGAATGGCAGTGGTAGCCACAATTGGAATTTGAGCCGCCATCCCTACCCTGAGTCTTCCTCCTCCTCCCCCCTCCCTACTGCTTTCCCAGTGAAGGCTCTGGGACTTCCGGCTCGCTGTTATTTCCGTCTTAATGCTTGAAAACCTGGCCTGGATTCGCAAAGCATTCGCTGACTTCTCTCGGCTGAATCTAAGAGACGGAGCGCTGTGCAGCCAGTTCCATCCGCGGGGAAAGGTGTCTGCGGGGCTGCGTGCACCCTGCAGCTCTCGCACTCCCAGCGTGGGCACGTGCTTGGAAATCCCTACCGATCGAGGAATCGTCGTCGTCGTCGTCGGCAGCCATCCGTCTCGAGAGACGATGGTGTAGCTTCTTAAGAGTCTATCTGCACTCTCCAGTGAAGCTGAAGCCACAGAGCCTCGATGAAGCTACAGAGCCTGGGCAGGGTGATATGGAGGGTCTGCTGTTGCCCATGCAGCAGACCCCCCCTCTCTTCGCAGCTGAAGGGTCCAAGGGAAAGACGGAGTCAATACAGCTTGGCTTCAGGTGCGCCGCAGGAGTTGCCGGTGTTGACTACAACGTCAAACCGCCTTAGGGACTCCGGCTCCGGATTTTCTGTCGGGGTTTACTCCCTTAGCCTTTCCCCAGAAGAGGTATGCCGCAAGGCAGCGGAGGTTTTTTGGAGTCAGAGTTTTCCTTCTCTGATGTGCCCTGACTGGAAGATCGAACCAGCGACACCTAGCTCGCAGGCCGACACTCAATCCACTGAGCCAAACCAGCCAGGGCATGCATACTCTCTCAATATTCACATACATTTACAACCCTACAGTTACACACTCACAGACATTCACGCTCACACACTTCACACTCACATGCTGATGCCTACATACCCCAATGGACACGTCTAGGCACAGGCTGCATCACATATTCACAATTTCACAAATTTACACTCCCACACATTAGCACAGATTGCACAATGGCATGGACACACTTCCATGCACTGGACTCCTCCCTCCAGGCACTGCCATTGCTCAGCCAGCTTCCCTCCCAGCCCACCCTCCATGCAGGTGACCACATCAGCCATTTTTCTGGTTCCCTATTGCTCTCAGCTGAATTCCACGGACAAGAGGGGCTTCCACTGCTCTCCCCAGGGAGCTGTCTTCTGTCCCCACAGTCCCCTGTGACTCCTACACCATAGCCTTCACCAGCCTTTGCAGTGATCCTGGTTCTCTGGCCTGACAACTCAAATCTGGGTACACAGGGGTGTCATTCGCCCCTAAGCTCAACTCCCAGAGCACGGCACGTGTTCTGACAACGTTTTTGAATAAGTTCAAAGAAAAAGAGACCTGCCCAAACAAGTTGGTGACTCCCAGAACTTTCTCCCCCAAACATTCAAGGAATATCTTTGCCTCAGCCAGTTTCACCAAAGGCCCCAGAAAATGAATTTAGAGACACTCCAGAAACACGAAGACACCCTCTCCCTAGAGGGCAATCAGATTTCTCCTCTTTGGCCCTCGAGAAATAACCCTAGGCGCCCTCCCCCACATCTGGGATCAAGAGACCCTCCATGGGCACCACGCAGTCTGCGCCTGCGCACTTCATCTCCACTCTCGTCCTGTTGCTGTGGAAACGAATGGGCAGGAGAGCTAGGCGAGAGAGACCCAAAGCTTTGAGGTTCTGGGAAGAAGCCCCGCCCCTTCCCCAGATCGAGATAGGCGGTTAACTCCGCCTTTTTATAGGTCCCGCCCCTGAGGCTGGCCTGTGGTTCCCGCGGGGACACCCCGGCACTCCCTCCTTCTTCCCTATTCCCACCCTGGGTGCGCTTCTGAGGACATTAAGTAATACAGGGTGCTCTGTTGGGCACATTCCTGTAATCCCCTAGTAAATGTTTACTGAGTTCAAACACCAGTTCCCTACTTTTAAGGAATGAAACATCTTCTGGCTTCCCATTGCTAAATTCAGTCCTGATCCTGTCTGATCCCTTTCTTCCTGAAATCCTTCCCTTGGGATCTGGAACACCACTATCCTTTTATTTTTATTTTTCCTAACCATTCATCCTCTCTGTGAGCGTCTTCTTCAACCAAATGGTTTGTAATCCTACTACAGGTTTTTTAAAATATAGATTATGTCGTCACGTTCCCCCAGCAGATACACATTCTTAAATTTTCCCAGGTGATTCTAATGATCAGCCAGGTTTGGAACCAGGCTGTTCCTGCTCGGTCCTTACACATTGACAGTTCTTTGGTGCTCTGTAAAAGGCCCTCTGCCCTTTCCAGTCCCTTTCACCAACTCTGGGGTTTCTGGTACCATTTAAATGCAGACCACCTTCAGATTGCTTCTCTTTGGGACTTCCTCAAAAGATGCATACCCAGATGTAAAAGTTCCCCACCCAGACAAAAGCTCAGATGTTTATAGGCATCTCACACAGCATGGTAAAAACAGAACTCTCCGTCCTTCCTGCTCCTATAAAACATGTTCCTCCTTTGTGTGTTTCCTATTTCAGTAAATGTCACTATTATCTACCAATTTGTTCATACCAAAAACTAGGAGTCATCCTTGACTCCTGCCCTTCCTCCACCTCCATGCCATAACCCTATTCCAGCCACTACCATCTCTCTCTCTTGGATTCTCACATCAACTTACCTGTCTCCGTGTTGCTTCCTTTGGTCCCTCCAAACCAGTCACCATGTGCAATCTCAGATGAACTCTTTAACGACAGAAATGAGCACATTCAGACCATGCCTTCTATTTGAAACCCTTTAGTGCCTTTCTGTGATTTCTGAAGTCTAATGGCCATAATATGGTTTCAAAGGCCTTCAGGGACCTTCAGGCACTCCAGTTTTCACTTTTGTCAGTTCTGCCAACAAGCTGTGATCCTTTCCTCAGGGCCTTGACACATACTGTTTCTCATGAAAGCTGCTTTTCTCCCAGCACCACCCACCTCTGGTCTCATTTACTTCCACTTAACCCATCCTGTCTTGGCTGACATGCTTTTTTTCCCCTTCACCTTTCCTTTCCCTCTGGTTTTGTTAAAGCCCCCTGTTTCATGTTCCCATCAGTCTCAGTCATCCAGTACCTACTGATTGCCTGCTACATGGTAATCCCTGAGGATGGAGACGAGGACAAACAAAACAGAATAGTTCCTGCTCTCAGGGAGCCCCCAGTATAGCAGGGGAAGAGACAGTAGATTTGTCTTCTCAGCTGAACACGAACTCTTCATGGGCAGTTGCCAGGGTCATCGAGGACTGAGTCACAGAGCACCAACAGGTGATAGCAACAAGGAGCATGAGAGAAATGTAGGACATCCACTCAAGGGAGCAAACGCTTTGGGCTTGGGAGAAACCTCTTCCACATCCACCTTGGTAGCACCAGTCACTGCACAGTGTTGGCACATGTAAGGGCTGCATGTGTAACTCACACGTTTCCATATCTATTGGTGAAGCACTGATGACCCCTATTATGCTGGCTTATGTGCTGAGGCAGGGCCTAAGCCTTCCCTAAGTCCCCTCCCAGTTATTCCTGAGAACTTGTCTCAGGCACGTCTCACCTCAGCTGTATGTGTTACTTCCTCTCTGGCCTCCTCCCTGGTACCTGCTGCTCCTGTGTCCCTCACCAATGCCACACTTTCTTTGGCAAAAGCTGCTGATGACCTCACTGGGGCCTGTCCATTAAGCAGCCCCAGCCAGGCTTGATCCCACTTAAATTTTAATGACTAAGAATGAATAATATGCTTATTAAGCTACCCCATACCATTTGAGACATAAAGTACCTGTTTTATTGTCCCTCAGAAACCTCAGGAAGCACAGTGGATATCTGGAATTGTGCTGCTACTGGATGGAAGACACGCTGTCCATTTTCTCTTGATAAGTTGTCTAAAGTATGATAGTGATTGCTCACTGTATAAACAGTGGCTGCTCCAGTTGATATAGAACTTGTGAATGATATGAAGGAACCCAGAAGCTGCAGTCAAGACCCTCAAAATTCTCCAGTCACAGCTACTGCAAGAGGCAGCAGGGTGTGCATATTTTGAATTATGGAGCCATGCGGCCTAAAACAAACCCATTGCAATGAGAAACCCACTGTTTCTTCCATCACAGACCTTCCTATATCACATGGTAAGTACGTGTGGGTGGTAGGCTCATTTGAGCAGAGACAGTTTCTTCTTTGTCACTGTTTTGGGGGCATTTTAGACATTGATAATTGCTGAGTGCCTCATTATTTAAACAATCCTTATCTAGAAGGAGAGAGCTTGGGCCATTGGGGTCTGGGGAGATCTTTGTTCACATAGTTGTTTGCTTTTCACCTGGCAGATGCATTGAAAGAGTCGGGAAAGAGTGAGTGATTAAAATAGGCCTGGCCCTAACATTTGTAGGGTCCAGGGCAAGAATACTAATGGAGGCCTATATACCATATGTCTTCATATTTAAATGTACAAATCAAGCTAATAAACTGCAAAATAAAATACCTTCTACCTTTTCATATTGGCAAACATACCTTTATAATGCAGAAGGCCAGAGTGGGACAGAGAATTCTCAGAATCCCTGGAGTTCTGCTCCAGATGTGGTAGCATGGGAGAGCCATTCCAGCATCTGGCCCCATCCCTTTCACCCTTTGCTCCACTGGGCATAGTGAAGTGACATGTTTGTACATGTGTGGAAACGCCAAGTCAAACATCCAACTTCATCCATCTTTTACCCAACTCTCACAAACAGCCTCCTCTTTACCACACATTGAACCCGGAGACAAGGCCCACAGAGGCTCTGCAAGCAGGCACAGAGACATTTGGCAGGAGATTCTGGAGTACCCAGTACCCAGAGCATGTTCTAGAAGGGGGAAGTTGGGACCCCAGGTGGGCATGTGTCCTGGTCTCCATAGACCTCTTGCTTGCTGCAGAAGGGCATGACCAAAAGAGGGCCCTTTTGTGCAGGCCACGGACCCACCTGTTACCAGGGTTGAGTCCTGAGAAGGCATCAGATGAAGAGCATGAGTGAGGGGCAGGGAGATTCTGCTTCCCTTAAAGCTGGGGTGGGGCAGGGAAAGGTGGGTCCAGAGGGAGACCCATTTTTGGATGAGGTGGCAAGGAAGTTTATGTGAGCCTGGGTTTTCTCAGTAGAGGTAGGTGGAAGAATTGGGGCAGAGGCTTGGGAAGGGTCACAAGTAAGTGTAGAAAAGCCAATGTTTAATAGCATCATGAGAGAGGGCTGAGAAGGAACTTATGGGAAACTTTTTGGCAGTGCTGAGGGCCTGCCATGGCTGCCCATGCACTCTTGGGCCCTGTCACAGACTCCAGCTGGCAGTGTCTGTGGCGTTGCAGATGAGGGCAAGCAAATTCACATGGACTCCATGAACCCTGTGGAGAAAAGAGACAGAGTGACAACTCTCTAGGTGAGAGAGGCCTCAACCCTTGCCTGGACAGGCTTTTATTCCTTTCTCGGCAGATTACATCCAAGAGAGTCATAAATTATCATGCTAAGGTTGCTTTAAATGGTTGTTGCTTACAGATAACAAAGAAGAGAATGTTGTGCGTGCAAGGGGACGATAAGGGTGGGCGAGCTGACCACGTCCCCGTCCTTGAAACAGCTCAGAATAGACCTTAAGAAGTTACTTCAAGGTTATACACTAAACATATCTTGTTTTCAGCTCAGGGTGAGAGGGTTTTATCAAAAGCAAGCTTTTAAGCAGTCTAAATACAATGAAGCCTGGTTCCCATGGGAAAGCCAATCTGCAAGCCTGGCTCCTGTGTGCCACCTCGCGCCTGTCAGTTTTCTGAACCAGGGCTGAGCTACATTTACCATTGCCACGCGGACCGGTCCCCTGTAGGGCCCAGCTCAGTCCAGGACACAGTCTTTACATCAGTCACAGTATGACAGCAGCCCCTCAGGTCGGGCATTGCGCCTCTTGCACAGCCACACCTGGTGGGCCCACGTTCATGCAATCTTCTCTCTGAATTTTGACCTCAACAGTTAATATTGCTTTGCAAAGTGTGAACAAGAGAAACTAGTTTTAAGGACCCTCTTGCTTATTGGAATTATTTCTTAAACCCATGCTTGTCATGTAAACATTAAATTAACATTACAAATATGGCCCGATAATGCTGACAAAGGTCTTCCCAAATAATGGGGTACTTACCTTTAATTCTAAGAGCCAGGATTTTGCTCCCAGGATGGTATTTTCCTCATCCTTGTTATGCACTTGGTGAATCCCCCTCCTAGCACTGTCCTTCCCTCCTCTCTTACCAGGGGCCCCACCCATTACTTAAAATGAATTATTATTTTAACATTTACTCACTGTGCATACCAGAGAGAAAGAAAACAATTGTAATTACTATAATTCGGCCTTCTCTGAGATTGCCTCCCTATTTCGCTCTCCCCAACCCTCAAATTTGCTAATCCCCAGGCTCTGAGAACACCTGCCTTCTTAAATTATCAGCCTGCTTCAATTTTTTCTCCCCTGTGTCATGGTTCCTAACTCAGCTCCTATGTTTTTGATTTGTGTTTGTTTCTGTTCAGTTGTGACATATTGTTTCCATCAGCTGTACTTGTCCTTTGAGATAGTACCGGAAAAAGTCGGTCGATAAGCTTTGGGGTCAGTTGGTTGTGGCATAAAACTGAGGTGATATGGAGGCTTCATTTTCTAAGCTCACAAAGAAATCCTCAGAAGCCTATGAGAAGCTGAGGTCTCCTCCAGGGTGCCCTTCACTCCATGTCCTCACAAGTCATTGCTGCTACTGGCCAGAGACAGGTGGACCAACCAGTCCAGCTCGCACAGTGTGCCCCAGCCCTGGGGACAGGGGCAGGGCCAGAGGGGGCATGGCCAGCAAAGGGAGGGTGACCCATTTTGAGCAGAGGGATAGTGTCAGCCACCTTCCTTCCTCAGTAGGACAAGGGAGAGGCCAGAGCCCTGTGGGACACAGACACCCCCCCACCCACTGCCTTGTCTAAGGACGCCGAGCTTAGTGATGAGGCTTCTGCCTTCCAGTGCGTGAAAAGGCAAAAAATGGGATGTGTGATTGTGCTCACACAACTTTTAGAAAATTATTTATTCCATAAAGTCTCAAACTACTTATGATGCCCTATGATTGATCTCTTTATCTTTCTGTTTACCTCTCAATGGGGCACTTGAATACTGAAAGGGTTCTGGCCGAGTCCAGTGGCCCGGCTTCCATCCCACGTGTCTCTGGGCTCCTGGAGGGCTGTGCCTCGCCCAGCCTGGCCTCGCTCCTGCCAGGGCTCCTGTGAGCCCCGTCCCCAGGTCTGTGTGCAGTGTGGCGTCTGGCCCCTTGCCTTAGTGTGTGTTCACTTTTGCAACTCTGGCTCTGTTGTGGAGCCCTTTTGAAACGACCTATTGGTTCTCTGCCTACCTACAGTAAAGAGCTGAACTTCTTGTAAGCAGCTGAACTTTGTGTAAGCACTGGGAACCATCAGTATGAATTGAACATCTGAACATTTGTACTCTGCTCTAACACAAGGAGTTTCTCATGATAGCTGGTGTGTAAGGCATTTTTCCTACACTAAGTGAGTTCTTGCCTTCTGATTTTTATTTTTGTTATTAAAGGGTTGGCTTTAGATATCTCTCCCAGCACATCCATATACGTACTTGGCAGATTTTCTGTTTTTAATATGCCTGTGGGAAAAGTGGCAGATCCCCCCAAATATTAGAAGTATGTCTAAAAGCATCACAGATGCATGTGAGTGAGGCCCTGGTGGAGACAGGGTGGGCATCGAGAGACCAAGGCATGTGTTTGGACTTCAGGAGATTTAATTGGATGATCAAGGATTTTTTTTTTTTTGGTCTTGTAACTTTTTTGGCCGTTGTTTTTTAATCTCTAAAATGAGTTAACCAAACAGACAGACAGCTGTCAGAGGAGAGGGGGTTGGGGGGGCTGGGTGAAAGGATTAATAAAAAGTAAATAAATAAATAAAACAACCTCATAGATACAGACAGCAGCACGGTGATTCCCAGAGGGAAAGGGGTTGAGGGAGGTAAAAGAGGGTAAAGGGGGGTAAATGGTAACGGAAGGAGAGTTGAGTTTGAGTGGTGAACACCCAGTACAATGTACAGGATGATATATCAGATAGAATTGTACACCTGAAACCTATATAATTTTGTTAACCAGTGTCACCACAATAAATTCATTAAAAATTAAAATAAATCTTGTGGCTTCCCATCTGACTCAAAGTGGAAATAAAAGCCCTTACAAAGCCTCATCAGGGGCCAATTTCTTTTCTGATCTTTACCTTCAGTTCACAGACCTTGAATATTATGCAGTCTCCTGTGCATACGTGAATCTGTGCACTCTTCCAGGAGAGTCCACGCGGCTGTCACCAGGTTCTTGAAGGACTCAAAAATCTCCAAAAGCTTAAGAATTACTGCTTGGAGGAAGCTTCAAACTTGAAAAACAGTTTTAAGGAGGGACTTAATTCAAATTATAAAATGATTTGGAAAGGATTCCGATCAATATTTCTCACATCAATGTTTCTCTCTTCCCCCCTCTCTAAAAATAAACAAATAAAATCCTTTTTTTAAAGAAAAGAAACAGAATATTATCTATGCCTTAAAAGCCCGTTTTAAGCCCATTGTCAAACCCTTCTACTCTCCAAAGTTTACCACAGTCTTGGCTTCTAATACTACAGATCCGTTCTGAAGCTTTTAAAATGCAATCATACACACTGTTTCTTTTGTGTCTCTCTTCTTTAGTGAGATTCAGCTTTGTGTCATGTATACTACATGTTTATTTTTATTGCTGTGTAGTTTTTCATTGTGATAGTGTACCATAAGGTATCCGTTTTTTCGCTGGATATTTAGGTTGTTTCCATGGTTTTTTGGCTATGTTGAATTAAGCTTCATTGAAAATTTTACATGTCTTTGGGTACAGAAATGCACACATTTGTTGGGTAATACCAAGAACGGAGTTGCTGGGTCATATATGGACTATGGCTTACTAGATGTTGCCAAAGTTTTGGTAAGTGATTGTGTCAATTTATCTTCCCACCAGCAGCAAGTGAAAGTTCCAGATATTTTAAATGAGCAAGGAAATTTTTATTGAACTATATAGTGAATAACTGTGTTTGCCAAATAAATACCCCTAACAAGAGGAGAGGCAGTGGAATATGGAAGAAATCACACCCAGGTGAAACCATGAGTGAAGCATGCAATTGTTCTGGACCGTGAAGTCCTCACCACAGAAGCAATGCTGATCTCTAAGACCACTTTCATGTGTGAAAGTCTTGGCTCATTTTGTGATTTTCGTGAGAAGTGCTCCATTCGTCACATGCTTTCTGGCATCTTCCTGTGCCAGGCACAGGACCAGCTGTGGACGGACGCTAAACGCCAAATGTATACATGTGTACTATAGATGCACTTCTTCCAGTGCAGAGATTGACTGGAGCGAGGACTCTGACCAACTAAAGACTTAGGAAGAGGGCGTGGGAAATGAGTGAGAGAAATTTGTAAGAAGTGTTCTTGGCCCCAGAGTGGTGTTATTTTGTTCCAGGCAGCAAGGCTGAGCTGGCAGAACAGTCCTGATCCAAAAGGACCCAAGGGCAAGGCAGTGCTTGGGCCACTGTGGCAAGCCACCTCGCTGCTTGGCAACACACACCTTCCTCCTCTGCCAGCCTCCTGCCTGCAACACTCCATTGCATCAAAGTCTGGGCTGGGCCCTGGGAAGATGGAGCCTGTGGCCTGTGCTCAGGCCGAAACTGCAAGAGAGACTTGGAGGATGTGGATCTGGCATTTTCAGCCTCTGTAGAGGGAAAGGGACCCCAAAACCCAGTAAGGAGTTTAGATATTAGACCACTAGGGCTGTGGTTACTGATGATAAAAGAGCTATAGCAACTACCATTTGTTTATCTGTCCTAGATAGTCTTTTAAAGCTCAACTAAAAAGCATCAAAACCCTGTTGTATTCCTCATTGTTTTCTATCAGGACTCATACCTTAGATCCACCCTACCCGGAAAGGGCACAACTGTCACAAGTTCAGAAGTGACTCACCTTTTCAAAACCATGCAAGGTATGCAGGAGGACTGGCCAAACCGAGTGGTGTAGGAAACCAGCCGCTGCAGTTCCCCATTATGTGAAGCAGCTAACAGGGCAAGTGTTTGTTTCAGACCCGGAATATAATGGTTTGTGATTTCTCAATTAAAGATTTGTCTCCTTCAGAAAAAGGCCTGATTAGGTACTCATTCTGAGAACAATGGAAATCTCTTACTCCCGCCTGCCCAGGTGCACAGCTGCACACCAACAATAGAACACATGCCATAAACAAACCCAGTGTCATCATCCTTAGCCCTCAGCCCCCTGCCCACTCCCCTGTGGCTGGCCAGACAGCTGGCTTTCTTATTGCTGAGTCCTCATCAGTCAGGAATGGGCAGACTGAAACAGCCATATATGCCCTTCCTCTCCCCAGCCTCACCTTTGCCCCTCTTGTGCTTCCTCTGGCAAAGTTGCATTCTTTCATGAGGTTTTTCCCTCCACCTCCTGCTACAGGACATGCAATCAACGCAGTCTGAGAGGAGGGGACTTGGCGCAGAAGAATATGACCTAAAATAACTCATGGGTAGGAGCCCCAGCGCCTCCCTAAACTAGAGAGCCACTGTAGGCACTGCCTTCTTCCTGGGCCTCTGCTTTTTTGTTTGTTTGTTTGTTTGTTTGTTAATGCTCACCTGAGGATATACTTTTAGAGAAGGAGAAAGGGAGAGGGAGACAGAGAGAGGAAGGAGAGAGAGAGAGAAACATCGATCAGTCATTTCCTGTACACACCCCAACCAGGGATTGAACTCGCAGCCTAGGTATGTGCTGTAACTGAGGATCGACCCCACAACCTGTTGGTGTATGGGGATGACACTCCAACCAACCAAGCCATCCGGCAAGGGCATCCCTGGGCCTCTTTTGAAAGACAGATATTCCCAGAAGAGGTCAAGTGTTGAGTCACCCCCCACCCCCACTGTGTCTCACTGTGTGTTATTTTTGTTAGATCACTTTCCTCTGAACAAGGAAGAGTCTTTAGAGATGGGGAGAGTTTCTAAAGGTCAAAGGAAGCAGAAAGGAGGAGACTTGATAACAGATCTGATCCAGGGCTCTTGAGTCCCTTGTCTAGCCACCATGCCCTTCCATTGTACGCCACCACCCCATACCCCTATCCCCAGGAGAAGAAGAGGCACAGCCCAAGCTAGCTGCCCACAAAGCATACTGCTGTCTGGGCTCTGTCCCACTGCACCATAGCAAGTTAGCAGGTGCTAGTCCACATGTGTCGTCCTATCCATATCTACCTCCACTCTACACCTTGCTCCTCAAATCCCAAACCCTTATGCCTTCTGGCTGCATTCTGAGTAGATCATATTGCAAAACCAGATGCTGGAATGACCTTTAGCAGTATACACACACTTATTCCATTTAGTATTCACCATAAACCCACAGTGGGCCATCTTGAGTAAGCTATATCTCTCAACTGAAGGACCCGGCTTCTCATGAGGAAGCCTTCTCTATCAGGCTTTCTCCTTCCACGTTCCCATAACAGCTCTGTGAAGCTGCCCTCGCCCTGTCACTTTCTGCCACCCAACCACAACTCTCTAAACTCTTCATTAACCACACACTCCCCCATGAATTTTCCTAATTTGAATGTGCCATTGATTTCCTGCTAAGCTTTGAAAAAATGTTTGAAGTCCTCGCTCAGAAGTAATGGCAAGTGGAGTGTCACACGACATTTAGGTATAGACTCCTTGTAGTAATCTCATAACAAAGGAGAGCAACCACCTGGAATGGAAGCATGGGTGAGAAATCTTTTGATTTCACTCAAGGCAGTTGCATCTCAAATATGTTGTTTAAGACAATGGTCTCATAATGACCATAACTCAATGGCCTCTATCTGCAAATCTCATATCAGTCTTAGGATTGTAAAATTATTAGGAAAGGAGTAAATACTGCCCAAGTTGTTTTGAAACATGTTTTAAATCACACCTGAAATTTAGAATTTAAAGAATTTAAGCTCTTTCCTTCCTCCATGAAGGGCAGCAGGAAGTCATATTGTGATTTTATGCCATCAGTATAAACAACATCTTTCCACTCTACTCAGCCAGTTGGTGAAATGTAGGTGAGGCCAAGGTTCAGCCTGAGGATCAAGACTGCAAAAGTCCCCAGACATTCTATGTCCTGAGTATATCCTGCATGCTGGGCCATGTGCCCAACATATCATGTGCCCAGTCCCATCTATCCTCAGCTCAGTCCCATGGTAGGGCCTTACAGTCCCATGTAACCATAGGGTCTCTCCCCTCCCCTTCCTCCAGATCTGCTATGCTTTGGCTCCCCAGTTTCATGCTGTTCCTGCAGGCTGTGAAGCTAAGCAAATAGCCCTCACGTTGAAGGGGACATGGAGGACTTACATAGCCATCCCACAAGTCACCTCACATGACCAAAGCCAAGTTATGACCAGGATTGCCCCATGATAGTGGGGTGACAAACTTTCTGTCTGTATTGTAATACACCTCCCAGAGACCAGAATGTACCATCTGTTGAGTCACATGGAGAGTAAACAGTCTCTGTAAAGATATGTGTTCCTTTTTCTCACCTCTCACAGGATGTTTTGATAGTTCAGGGAGCATACAGGAAGTAGGATCTTATTGTTTCTCATACACAGAGGCTTTCGGGTGGCCCGAGGGCTCTCACCGTCATACGCAATCCCATAGAAACTCCTATGAGAATCTGAATTCTCTGTCCATCCTGGACCACCCTGCCCACCCTGCCTACCCAAGGCCTGGGCATCCCAGAGTATTGAAAATCTTAACCCTCCTCCCAGTCCAGAAATGTGCCCTGCATAAATCTGAGCCAGGTTCTACACGGTTGTCTAATGGCTGTGTGGGCCACCCTGACTACGCAGTTATTTCCTCATAATCTGACCCCGTACTTTACATGGCTCAATTCTGGAGAATGCCTCCCCCACCCAGCACTACAACAAGTGGTATCATGTGAGTGCTATTTACTATGAATCGGGTAGTTACAGACTGCCTCAATGCAGGAAGAGCAAAGTTGAAGGGTCCAGCAGCCTCAACTTTCCTTTGCCAGTTGGGTGGCAGACTTTCAAGGCCTGCAATGCTTTCTGACCCCTCTCTTCCTGCCCTTGGTTCACAGCTCCATGCACAGGAGTTCCTCCACCAATGCTCTTGAACAGGAAACCTCTTCAGCCAGGGTTTCCCACCCAGGTTTCCCACCCAGAATGCAGAGCCCTCAGGCTTAGCAAGCCCAGGACCCCCTGGGGAGCTGTGAGTTGGACTTTGGCCCATCAGGGACACTCACTGAACAAAGAAAAGTAATCATATTCTCAGAGGCCATTGGGTGTAGTCTCACAGAAAAAGAGAAAATGTTGCTTCTATTAGTATGGCCCCGGTATTCACTACTGACCATAATACACTACCCCCAACCCCACATCAGGCTGTATTTTTGTGCTGTGGGACTGAGAAGCATTTAGTCTCCACAACCCACCTTGTCCTAAGGCTTGGTGTCATATCTTACACACACACACACATACACAAAATTCATACTCACATACCATATACACATAACACACTCATATGCACATATACGTACATGTATACAATTACACATAACAAACATACATAACACACATGCATATACACACTCACACATGCTTATGCATATTAACACACAACCAACCATCTGCCATGGCTCTTTTATTTTTAGAGGTGGGAGAGGGAGAGAGAAAGAGAAGAAGAGAAACATCAATGCCAGAAAAGAACATCAATCTGTTGTCTCTCGTACGTACCCTGACCTGGGACTGAACCTGCAACCAGGCATGTGCCCTGATCTGGGATCAAACAAACGATGACCTTTTGCTTTGTGGGATGATGCCTCACCAACTGAGCCACACAGGTCAGATCAGCAGGGGCTCTTTCTGTTGCCCAGGCAGAATGGCACCAGTTCTAAGTCCATCCTTCCCATCCCCTATCTCCCTTTGATGGGAAGTTGGGGGTACAGGGGATAGTGGCCATTGGGCCAGTCCATCCTCTCCACATTGCGGTGCTATTAAATAAATAACCTCTAATTTAAGAAGCAGAATTGCCATGATTTAAGATGTGTCTGCTTGTGGCTGAGGTGAGTCTGTTTCTGAGGATCGTATCTGTGGACTCATCCAGGGCAGAGATGCTTTCTGACTTCTTTCATTTTTATTTTTTGATGGTTGGTTTGTTTCTGTCATAAGTCCCTGACATGGGCAGGTGGTAGAATCCTGGTTTCAGTGAATGAATGAATGAAAGAATTAATGAAGTTTTTAAAAAGAATGAATGGATAAACAAATCCATTAATCAAAGTTGATGGCTATAGATAATGGTGAAGGGGACCACAAAAATAGATATTTGAAAGGATGAATGAGAGATGGCATGAGGAATAAGGTAACTTGCTGATTTTAACTTCTAATTTTTTTCTCTTACCAACTCAAGTCTGCAAAGAAAAGTCACTTGATTTTTTAAAGCAATAGATTAATTGCTGGCCCCAAATCCTCCTGGCTGGTGAACATGAGCCTTCCTTGCTGGAATGTTCTCCTCCTCCCTGGTTACATAACACCAGGGTTTATGTGTGTGATGGAGGAGAGCCAGGTCTTGTCCTCTGCCCCAAATGGCCTCTTTGAGTCCTAGGTAGCTTTGCAGAATCTATTCCAAGAGTGCCTCACACAGGAATCTGGGCCAAGGCAGCCTGTAGTCTGAGTTCCCAAGCAGGGTCGCAGGCTCCAGGCTTCCAGGATCCCGGCTCTGAGTGGGCACGCGTGGAGCCCCTTCGGGCCAGGCCTTAAGGAGCACTGGGTCTTGATCACAAACTGGAATGACATTCAAATTGTTTATAGCACCATGCTAAACAAGACATCTGCCTCTAGAACCAAGTCTAGGTTGTGGCCTCTAGTTGCCATCCTTTCCTCTTGGGGACAGATTCAAGCCCTGTGAAGTCTGGTTACCTCTGTAATTCTGCTAAGGATATAGTTTAGGCATAGCTTCACCTCCAGAGGATGCCAAGCAGCTTGGCACAGGACTCTGTGGTTTCAGGACCCCACAGAGTTCCCTCTTTCTCTCTCTCTCTCTATGTACACATGTGTGCATGTGTGTGTATGTATGTACATATGCATATCTCCATTTCTCCTGCCTTCCCTTCCACACATACTCATCCTCAAGGGCATCCTCACAGAACTGACTGAGAGAAGGCAAAACTAACTCTACACCTCCATATCCAGATGAAAGAGAAGAACATACATGTAAATAGGAGAGTTTCTTGAAAGAGAAGAGTAGCCAGTAACCAGAGAAGGAGGTAGCCTTTCCTTGCTGCTGGAGCAGACTGAGAGGTGGAAGAGGAGGAAGCGTGAGGGGCCTACCACTCCCTTTCCTCCCTGGGACCGAGATGCTGCCCTGAGCAGAGACAAGGGGAGAGATTTAGGATTAGATCAAGAGGAGGGTGATATTTTAAATGGCACTGGATGTTTACAACAAAAAGTAAGGCTGAGATGTCAGAGTCAGGAATGACCATTCAACTACAGTAAAATAAAGCTATTTCCTGTTTGCACCCCAACAGGCCAGTCTACTCAATAGACCTTTACAAATTTCTTCAGCCCCAGGAGACTTTGTCTACCCTGGGGAAAATCCTTCCTGCTTCGTGTTTATTCCAGACTATTCGTATATGACCCCAGAGCATAGACTTTTGGAAGGTAGAGTCAGTCTGACTCAGCAGTTACTGTACTCAACTGCTTGCTCACATCCTTCCCAAGGAGAAATGAGGACAGGCCCAGCCCCAGGTCAGACAAGAAACTCAAAGAAGGGAAAGTACAGGAAGGAAAAAATGTGTAGAGATTATTCTTGCAAAACCTTAGCCCAGATACCCGGGTCAAAAGCAAAAAAGTCAGAGATCAGAATGATAAAGAGGAGGGCTCCCTGAGCAAGGAGGCATCCTTTGCTTCCTCAAATTCGCAAGTGAACAGGGGTCAGACAACTCCTTCAGCTCACAAATGCCCTTGGCCTCAGGAAATCTCTCTCTGAGGCTTCAGTTTTCTTTACTGTCAATATAGACACCAATAGCTGGTTCCAACAACCTCACACAGGTGGCATGGAGTCAAATATGATTGCATGGCCTGAAATGAAACAGAAACTCTTGATAACGCTGCATAAAGCCACTCTACCCGAAGTTTTCCCAGTCATCATCATTGCTAATTACTGAGGCCCTTTTGGAGACCAGTTACCTCTGTAATTCTTCTAAAGATATATTTAGACCATTCTTGTTTTGTAACTCTTCTTTGGGACTTTGCAAAAAAAGTATTCTGCTAATTTTAAACATGCAGAACTTAACAACAAGTTGTGTTCCAAAAGTAGATTTGCAGATTGGTTGTTAGCTCTTAGAATTCAGTTTCACATAAAAACCATGCTAAAACAAATCCGTTATATGTATGCAAACCAGTAGAAAACAATATTGTTACAAAATATGAAGTCAAACAAGGGGGAAAATGTATATTAAGAGTGACCAAGTAATAGTACATTCACTAACTTTAATCCAGGTACTTTTAAATTCTCTACTAATGCTTGAATGCTGCTATTTCTTGCATATTGAAGACTTAGCTGGGCATAAAGCAAGTATAACATGAGGGTATATGGAAAATCGTGGTGGAATTCCTGGCAAGTAAGAGCAACCCACAGTGTCTCCTGTAGGACTTCCTGGAGCCAGTTTCCTCCACCGCCTCTGTCCAATGACCACTGCCTGGCTCCACACCATCCTTCCTTAACACATCTCCCCTTACCTCCCCCCCAACTCTAGCATGGATGAGAGCCACACACAAGGTATAGTTTGTTTAGTTTTTTCCGTATGATGGCTCTCGTAGTGCTTAGTTGTCTTTAATGTTATTCAAAGCAATTTTGTTATATCAGTGTGCATTTAAAAAAACTTATCAGAACTGGTGAATTTTTGTGCAGCCATTTTAATACTGAAGATGGAAGAAAACACATAACATTTTTGGTATATTATGCTTTATTATTTCGAGAAAGGTAAAAATGCAGTGGAAAAGTACACACAAAAAGATTTGTGAAGTATGTGTAGACGGTGCCATGACTGATCGAACATGTCAAAAGTGGTTTGTGAAGTTTCTTGGTACTATTGACATTTTTGGCCAAATATTCTTTGCTGTGGGATGTCTTATGCATTAGAAGATGTTTAGCAGCACCCCTGGCCTCTACCCACTAGAAGCCAATTGCAGGAGATAGCCAACATATTCCAAACATCCAGACAAATAAAGTTATTGGTGAAAATGAAAAATGTTGTCTTTTATTTTACAAAAAAAACCTAAATGGACTTTTCGGCCAACCCAATATTTTAAAATTTACTAGGATAATTTAATTGCAAAAAAGAAAATTGCAGGTCCTTAGTTGTCAGGTTGTAAGCCAGCCTGCTCTGAAGTGGACAGGTGTGCTGTGTTGGTATCACGTCTGGATTGAGGGGACTCAGGGCTCCATTTAAATCAGTATGTTTCTCTAAGTCTAGCATGAGTTTCCCCATGTAGGGCTGCAGACCACATGGCCAGGACAGGCTACCCAATTTGTGGGGCCCAGTACAAAATAAAAATGCAAAGCCCCCTTGTTCAAAACTACTAAGAATGTCAAGGCAGTGACAGAAGAGTATTAAATCAAGCATGAGAAGCTTATACATGGCCCTTGTGTTACTGCACAAGTCACAGAACACTAAAGCCAGCCTGAATGTTGGCACCACCCTGCATGGATGACCTTGACTCTCCTGGGTCTTGTCCCAATTCCTGTGCAGATTTCCCAAGTGACTTCCTTTAAAGCCTCCTTCCATTGTGTGGACTGGGCAAAGGGCCCTTGAGAAAGGTGCCTCTAGGTCCTGGCCTCAAAGACTTCCTTTTCTTCCAAGACCCCATATCTATGTGGCCAAGCAGAGTGCTTTAAACCAGCACTTACATTCCACCTCTCACTGTGGTCTGGTCCAAAACTTCTCCTAATAAGAACTTTCAAAAACAGGAACACAGTGTTCCAGGGCAAAGGCAATAGACATAGGGGTTCAGTGGTCATGCTGGGTCCTTCCTATTTAGAAATCCGCTTTTTCACTGGTCTACACCCTCAGCATGCTGGCTGCATCAGGCCTTTCTTCAAGTCTTTAGCCCACATTAAACCCCAGTATGATGATTAATTTTTTGTGTCAATTTGACTGGGCCATGTGATGTCCAGATATCTGACCTAACATTTTTCTGGGTGTGTCTGTGAGGGTGTTTCTGAACGAGATTAACATTTGAGTCAGCAGACTGAGTAAAGCAGATTGTTTCTCCTCCCCACCCCGGCTCCACCCTCTTTAATGGGGTGGGCATTGTCCAATTGATTGAAGGCCTGAACAGAACAAAAAGACAGATCCTCCAATAACTAAGGGAAAAAAAACACCTGAAACATCGGTCTTCTCCTGCCTTTGGACTCTAACTGAAACACTGGCTCTTCTTGGGTCTCAGCTTATTAACTTTCAGACTGGAACTTACACCATCGGCTCTTCTGAGTCTCCGACTTGTTGACTGCAGATCTTGAGACCTCTCAGCTCCGTCATCTTAGGAGTCAATTCCTTATAATAATCTCTGTTTTTCACCTATCTAAAATAAATGTTTGCTTTTATGTCAATAATGTCAACTGATGGCTGGTGGTGCCAATTTAACAACAACAGGAATCTCCAATTTGGAATGCAGTGAAGAAAAATATTTTATTTAGTGCCAACAGCTCAACGATAATACAGTATATCTGTGAAAGCAGCGGTGCTGGGGAACAGCTCAACAGTGCTACAGCGTGGCTGTGAAAACACATGGCTGTGAGGTTGCCACAGGGCCAGGTGACCCTGGGTCCAAGCCCTTCTTCAGCTAGACAGCTCAGCTCTACCATGGTCTATTCCTGTTCAGCACCAGTCTCTGCTGGGAGACATCTTTGGTTCTCCAGGTCCAGCCAGGGGAAACAGTCTCCAGTCTTCCTTGGAAAGTGCACTTGCCAAGCCAAGGAGAGTTTGTTTTCACAGACAGAAGTTCCCAAACCTGGTCTCTGATTGATCAGAATAGAGCTGCTCTGATTTGTCAGAGCTGAGCAGCTCCAATTGGATGGGGGAAGCCTCAGTCGCATTGGTTGAAATAGGACTCCAGGAAATCCTTTATAAGGCCTGGCTCGGATGGCGAGAACACTGTGTGGGCAGGCAGTTTAGCGGCACAGAGGGTTTGCTACAAAGAGTAGTTTGAGTGAGAGGCCCCTGTGCAGAAATGGCAGCTAAGCTCTGTTTTTCTTTTTGTTTTGTTTGTTTGTTTGTTTGTTTAATTTGAGCCCAGTTAGCCACCAGGAGCTCTTCTTAGTAGGTGTTTCCCCCCAACCCTGGGTTAACAATAGGATATATGTATATATCTTGTTTTATTTTCCTGGACTTTCTACCATGAAATTCCCTTCTCTTAAGAACAGCTTAGCTCTGCACTAACTTAGCTCACACATGCTGGATTCAGATGAAGGAGTCACAGAAAGGAGTCACCCTTGGGAAAAAATGAGACAGCACGGGAACTTGGCCCAGGGATAGAAAATATTGGGTGGCCAGGAAGCTAAGTTAAGGCCAGGTGTCCAGAAGATGTCGAAATCACTGTTCTACATGTACGGTTGATTGAGGTTTGGCTGCTATAAGATCTTCTGGGGAGGCAATAATGAACAACATCACCATCTTGTCTGCAGGTGTGGAGATAGTTACCAAGCAACCTGACAGGAAATAACCCCACTCCTGGAACCCTTCACAAGACCACCTTTTCAAAAAGCTTTTTCTTACAAGCCTGCGTTGTCCCCAGCTTATAAAGGCAGCTGCACAGAGCCAGTCCCAGAGCCAGTTGAGAGGACCTTCTTTTCCTCTGTGTTACCTCCCTTGTGCTTGATCATAAGCTTAACAAAATCTGAATGGAAATTTCTCTGGGGTTGCCTCTTGATTTCTATCTTGGGGGAGCCTTGGAATCTTAGTGCCAGTAATAGAGAGATGCACCCTATGGAGGTGAGCTCTTGCTCAATCCTTTATCCATTTATTGAATGTTTATTGAGCTCGTATCTCGTGCCTAGTGGTGGTGAGCTGGGGACTGGGAGTAAGGAAATGTACAAGCCCTGATCCGGGTCCTCAAAGGTCTCTAGGTCTGGAGTGATGGCAAGCATCAGAACATATCTGACTATCTCCCGGCTTAAGTTTAAAAAGAAGTGAGGTTCGTTATAGGGCTCATTTTCCTGAATAAATTCACTGGTTACTATTTGATCTCTTTTACTTGCAGGAATTTATAGATAATTTTCCAAGGCTATAAGTTCATATGTTCTTAACCAGATTGAACTTTTGTTAAGAAAACAAGTAAAAACAAATAGTCTTGCCCTGACTGGTGTGGCCCAGTGGTCACCAGTTCAATTCCCGGTCAGGGTACATGCTGGGTTGTGGGGCAGGTCCCTGGTTGGGGGCGTGCGAGAGGTAACGGTTCAATGTTTCACTCATCGATGTTTTTCTCCCTCTCTGTCTCTCTCCCTTCCCCTCTCTCTAAATAAATAAATAAATAAAATCTTGTGTGGTTGAAAAACAAAAGGCAGTGATGCCTGGTGTACTCTATAGGCTCTGTGACATCCTGCCTGATGGCCAAGGGCCTACTTGTGGTTCTCCAGATGGATTATGGCAATAATATACCCAATTATGGATCATTGGGTATTGAGTGCTTATTACGTGCTAGTAGTTTTAAATGCTTTATCCTTTTTAATCCTCTCAACAACTCTGTAAGATAGGAACAACTACTATTTCTTTTTTACAGATGAAAAAGCTGAAGCATTAAGAAGCTATGTAAATTGCCCAAGGTCCCACATTGCTAGCGAGTAGCAGAACTGGGACTTGAACTCAAGAAATTTGGCTTCTGTCTTTCACTTTAGACTTGGCTTGTCAATAGCATTCTTAAGAGACTATTTTGTCTTCTTTCCTTTCCTCCTTCTCCAAAACTTCAATGCCCCCTGTGCTCAGCAGTTATTTGGGTTGCAGCTGACCTTTTGCTATTTTTTCTCTTAGAAGTTTGGAAATACTTTCTGCACATCTCTTTACTTCTTCTCTGGTTTATCTTTTCTAAAGCTCAAAACAAACAAAAGAGAGCCTGACCTGCTCCCTCCAGGCAGCTTATGAATGAGAGAGCCTTCCAGAACTGTGGGCCAACACTTAGCTGACACTAGCCCAGCTCCAGGCTGCAGGTGACTTGGGGGAGAATCTGAGAGGCTGACAGGTGCTCCTATCCCAGCACCTGGCAGCAGCCCTGACATGCCACAGGAGTCACTGCTGGCTGAGTGAGTGACTGAATCCAAGACATGGACAGTTCAGTACCAGTCTTTTCTACTTTAGTTATGGAATTAAAAAAGAATAAGGGAAAAACCTGGATAACCCTGCTTAGATATGATATTGAACTCCTCTTCCTTCCTTTCCTCCTCCCTTTGGTGGGGACCCCTTTCCTCCCTCCTCCTCCTCCTGCTCATCCTCCTCCTCTCCTTTCCAGTCATACACTTCCCTCCCTCCTTCTCTCCCCACTTTCCCTTCACATACACAGTTCCTTTCCCTCTGGTAAGGTCCAACCTATATGTCTTCCTGCTAATTCAGATCAGTTTTCCTGTGTTACCATGGCAACCAATGCTACTAAGTCACTTCTCCCCTGAATTTTTAATAGGAAAACTGCATTCTACATCTTGTCCTTCCCCAATTGCCACTGCCAGTTTGAGCAAAACTCCAGCTCTAGATTCTCTAATATCCTTAATGTTTTTAAACAGCCATGTCTCTTTGAAACAATTTTGATGTATTTTGAATAATTTTAGATATAATATCATCAATTTAGTTAATTCCAAATATATCAGTAGTACAGTTTTCTGCATGAGTGTATCTGGCCTAATTAGTGAGGGGTGGACAAATTGAATTTATACTTATGCAGAGATGCATTGACAGCAGCTAAACTGTGGATACTGAGCAGGGAAATGGTTCAGGTGGGACAACTACTGTCTCAGAGAAAAGGCAGGAGCGAACCAGAAACCTGCCCCAAGGACACTGTCCAGCCCACATGGGTCAGGCATGAGCTTGCAAAAAGTCTGACACTCAGAACTATAGTCCCTTGCTGAGCAGAAGGTCACAAATCTTGTGTCATCTTGGGGTTGGTGTCTGTTGATTATCCTTGTGAGTTGTTGAGAGTTTTCTGATTCTTCATTTGGGACATTTTAAAAATTGTTTTGAGACTCTGACTCCTGTTTGATTCCTAGGGAGAATATTGATTTTGTTTGTTTGTTTATTTGTTTCAGCAGGCAATGGACCTGGTTGGGCGACAAGTTCTGACCTGCCTTCAGTGAGTTGTGCTTTTCATGTCAGTTAGGCTTTCCAGTTTTTGCAGTACTATTCAGATATGTTTTACATATCTACCTGCCAGTGGCCAGCCTGGAATCTGCACTATAGCTTGGTTCTCAAAGCTTTTGCTATGCTGTCTAGGGTCAGATCTATGAATTTGTAGCTCAGGAATGAACTGAAGTGTTCATATACAACTCTATTGTATTGCTCTTTGACTTTCCTTTTCACCATGATCACTGTGACATTTTCAGGGCTCTGGGACCTCTTTTGATCCTCTGTCTAGGAAGCTAAATTTGTAGTTTCCCTACTCCGTGGCATATTGCTATGTCTATCTCTAAAGCCAAGCAGTTAGAGGATAAACAGAGATAAAAATCAAAACAAATTCTCTCTAGGCTCTTGGGACCATAGTCCCCTTGGTCAGAGAGAAGGGTTCCCTTCCCTTAGAGATTTAGGTGCCTGCTCAGCTTCTGCTGACATTGCTGTCATACCATCAACCATTGGGTTGCCTGGAAGGTTAGGTAGAGCTAGTGGAAATAACTAAAAATAGGGGGATTTCTCCCATTCTCTCCTGTGGATATGGTTCCCTTTTCCATTCTCAGACCAGAAAGAAAGAGCTTCTCTTGGAGTTCTTTCTCTCCACCGCTGGCACACAATTCTGGGTTTCAGTCTGCTTTTAATTATAGACCAAGAACTATTGGAGGAGGAAAAAAAAAAATACAGGTAACTCGCCCATGGATTGATTTTTATTTGGACTTTTGATTTTTCTCTTCAATCTTCCTGCTACCATTTTTTCCCTCCAGTTTTTAATAGCACTTTCATATATGTTGGCTGTCATTTTTAGTTGCAATCAATGAGAATAACAGGGTAGAGGGTACCTATTCCATTTTACCTGAAACCAGAATGGATATTGGCTTCTGATATATAGTAATTTACTTACAAAGGTATTATACTAAGTGAAAAAAGCTAATATCAAAAGTTTACATATTACCCTGACTGGTGTGGCTCAGAGGATTTGGTGTTGTCCCCGCAAACTGAAAAGTCACTGGTTTGATTCCCGGTCAGAGCACTTGCCTGGGTTGTGGGCCAGGTCCCCAGCTGGGGGCTTGCGAGAGGCAACTGATCAATCTTTTTCTTGCACATTAATGTTTCTCTCCCTCTCTTTCTTCCTCCTTTCCCCTCTCTCTAAAAATAAATAAAATCTTTAAAAATTTTACATATTGAATAATTTCCATTTATATAGCGTTTAGAAAAAGGCAACACTATAAGCAGGTGTGTTAGTTTTCTATTGCTTCATAACAAATTCCCACAAATTTAGTGGCTTAAAACAATGCACATTTGTCATATCCCAGTTTCTGTGGCTTAGGAGTCAGAGCTCAGCTTGACTGGGTTCTTTACTCAGGACCTCACGAGGCTACAATCAATGTGTCAACCAGGCTGTGTTCTCATCTAAGGGCTCAACTAGGGCAGAAATCATTTGCAGCTCTGATTGAGTGCCCTGGCTTCTTACTGGCTCTTGACCGGAGGCCAGCCTCAGACTCCAAAGCAGTGGTTCTCAACCTGTGGATTGCGACCCTTATGGGGTCAAACGACTCTTTCACAAGGGTCGCCTAAGACCATCGGAAAACACACATATAATTACGTATTGTTTTTGTGATTAATCACTATGCTTTAATTATGTTCAATTTGTAACAATGAAAATACATCCTGCATATGAGATATTTACATTACAATTCATAACAGTAGCAAAATTACAGATATGAAGTAGCAACAAAGATAATTTTATGGTTGGGGGTCACCACAACATGAGGAACTGTATTAAAGGATCGCGGCATTAGGAAGGTTGAGAACCACTGCTCTAGAGGCTCCCCACAGTTTCCTGCCACATGACCTTTCTTAGGCAGTTATACACAATTGTTTACTTCTTCAAAGCCAGCAGTAGAGTATCATTTGTTCCAGTCTGCTAGGACAGAGTCTTATATTATATAGTGTAATCATGGGGGGTGACTTTTGCCATGTAACACAATCTAACCAAGAAAGTGACACCCTGTAATCTTGGCCATATTCTATTGGCTAGAAGTAATGCCCACACCCAAGATAGGGGAGATTATATAGGGTATAACACCAGAGGATGAAAGTCTTGGGGACCATGTTAAAATTATACCTACCAGAAAAAGAGAGAAGTGGTTGCAAAAAGTTAGGGGTGAGGAATGATTTGACTACAAAGGAGTCACAAAGCAAGTTTTCAGGGATGATGGAACTGTTTGTATTCTGATTGTTTCAGTTGTTACATGAATCTGTACATGTGTTAAAACTCATAGAAATGTTTTACATACACACACAACAATTTTACTGGATATAAATTTAAGAAATAAAGAAGGATGAGTGCTTATTTTTTCACAGTTCTGGAGTCTGAAAGTCCAAGGTCAAGGTGTCAGTGGGATCGGTTTCTTCTAAGGGCCATAAAGATGGATCTGTTCCAGGTTGCCCCATAGTTGGTGCATATGGTTGTTTTCTTTCAGTGTTTTCACATTATCTTCCCTCTCTTGGTGTTAATATCCAGATCTTCCTATTCTTATAAGGACTCCAGTTATATTGGATTAGGGCACACACTAAGACCTCTTTTAACTTCGTACCTCCATAAAGAAATTTTCACTCTAAATACAGTCACATTCTGAGGTACTCGGAGCTAGTGCTTCAGTATATGAATTTTGGGAGGATGTGATTTAGTCCATGTCACTGATCTGATCTGGTACAGTGCCTGAAAAATAGAGGGACTCAATAACTGTTCATTGAACGTATCAAAGACTATTAGAAGGCAACAGCTGGACAGCAAGGCTGATTTCTGAACCCTTCACTTTCCTTGATGTCTTCTTCCTGTAGTTTTAATGATGGGGGTCCCTTTTCTCTAGCCTGTGAGGCCCGAGTTTATGGCTATGCGGAGGCAGTTAGCAAGAAAACAATGCAGGGCAGGCCAGCATGAGGTTGGGTTTTATGGCCACCACCAGTCTGGTAGTCTCTGTCATATTCCCCAATTTACTGGGAACATGGTTTTAATAAGAAGAAAGACAATCAAATGGGACTGAGGGCATTGTCCCAGAAAGGGCCCAGGGTGACCTGACAGGCTCCTGCATTCCCCAGACAGGGTGCTTTCTTCAACCACAATCTCCTACTTAATCTCAAATTAATGAATATTCAGAACCCAGCCCCTCAAAAATGAGGGGGAGACATGGGTTTTCATTCACAGATGGAGTTTCATTGAAATGTTTAAAAATCAAGAATGTCTCTTTAATTCAGCTTTACATATTAATAACCCAAACGAAACAAGAGCATATCTGTAATAAAAATATGCAAAATAAAATCCTTTTAATCTCAAATGTATTTAACTAGTTAACTATAGATACATTTATTCCTATGATTTTTACCTAAGATGTAAAAGAATAAGAGAAAATTAACCAATTCAAAGGCAGTGAATACATGACCTATTTAAAAATTATATTTAAAGCCTCAAAATGAGACAATTACAGAAATAGTAAACACTTAGGATAAATACTGTTTTGCCAGGCTATTTTATTTTCCTTTAATTTCTGGCTTGCAAAATTTAAAAAGGCATTTTAATATTTTAATATAATTTTTCCTAATTATAAGGTAACAGATGTTCATTGAAGAAAGTTTTGAAGATACAGAAAAGCGTAAAGAAAATATATAATCCCACCCTCAGAGAGACCCATTGTTAACCTTTCAGTGTATTTTCTTCCAGTCTTCCATATACATACTTAAGGTAATTTGTGATTATTTATTCTCTATATAGTATTTTGATTATGACATGACATCATACCAGTCTTTTCCCTGTGGCATTAGAATTCCTTGTAAACATCATTTTTTCCCCCTTTTATTTACTCTTTTTAAAAAATTGACTTCTTCATTGGGGTATTTCTTATATTCAGTGAGTACACAAATTTTAAGAGTACAGATTGATGAACTTGGCATATGTATACACCCACATAACCATCTTCCAGATGTATATATACAATACTTACAACACTTCAGAAGGCTCCCTTTTGCCCCCTCCAATTTTGCCTATTCTTTTTTTTTAAGTATATTTTATTGATTACGTTGTTACAGTAGTTCCAATTTTTCCCCCTTTGTTCCCCTCTGCCAGTACCCCCTTCCCTCCAGCAATCCCACCCCCCTTAGTTCATGTCCATGGGTCGTGCATATAAGTTCTTTGGCTTCACCCTTTCCTAATTATTTTTAACACCCCCCTGTCTATTTTGTACCAACCACTTATGCTTCTTAGTCCCTGCACCATTTCCACATTTCTCCCTGACCCCCTCCCAGCTGATAACCCTCAAATGATCCCCATACCTATGATTCTGTTCCAATTCTGGTTTGCTTAGATGGATTTTGTTTTTATTTTTTAGATTCAGTTGTTGATAGTTGTGAGTTTATTGTCATTTTAGTGTTCATAGTTTTGATATTCTTTTTCCTAAATAAGTCCCTTTGACATTTCATATAATAATGGCTTGGTGATGATAAACTCCTTTAGCTTCATGTTGTCTGGGAAGCACTTCATCTGCCCTTCCATTCCATAGTTTTGCTGGTTAGAGTAATCTTGGTTGTAGGTTGCTTTTCATCACATTCATCCTATAGGCACCCCCCTGTAGGCAACTCTCTGCCTCTCCCTTGCTGTCCCCATGACTCTGTCTTTATCTTTCACCTTTGGCATCTCAGTCATGATGCGTCCTGGTGTGGTCCCCTCTGGGTCCAGCTCATCCGGCACCCTCCGTGCTTCCTGGACCTGTATGTCCATCTCCTTCGCAAAATTTGGGAAGTTTTCCTCATTTTTTTCGATTCTTGCTTTCTCGTTCTGCACTGGTTGACTGTTTTTTTTATTCCTTATGTTCCAAATCATTGATGTGAACCCTGGTTTCCTTTCCTTTACCATTGGTTTTATGTGGAGTTTCCTTTGTTTCACTTAGCATAGCCTTCAGTTCTTCTCTTATGCTTTGCCGTGCTCAAGCATATCTGTCAAGCCTGTGAGAATCTTTATCACCAGTGTTTTGAATTCTGCATCTGTTAGGTTGTCTATCTCCTCATCTGTTAGGTTGGCTATCTCCTCATCACTTAGTTCTCCCACTGGAACTTTAATCCATTCCCCCCTTTGGGCCATACTTCTCTGTCTCCTCATTCTGACAGGCTCCTGTGTTTGTTTGCCTCCGAGTCCCAGGTAGAGCTGTCGCTCCTGTTATGTTGTAAGGGGCGGAGCCTTAGGGATTCATCAGTCCAGGGCAACCTATTTCACCACATTGTGGCGCTGTATGTGGGGCCCTGGCTGGTTTAGCTCAGTGGATTGAGCGTCGGCCTGCGAGCTAAGTGTCGCTGGTTCGATCTTCCAGTCAGGGTACATCAGAGAAGGAAAACTCTGACTCCAAAAAACCTCCGCTGCCTTGCGGCATACCTCTTCTGGGGAAAGGCTAAGGGAGTAAACCCCGACAGAAAATCCGGAGCCGGAGTCCCTAAGGCGGTCTGACGTTGTAGTCAACACCGGCAACTCCTGCGGCGCACCTGAAGCCAAGCTGTATCGACTCCGTCTTTCCCTTGGATCCTTCAGCTGCGAAGAGAGGGGGGGTCTGCTGCATGGGCAACAGCAGACCCTCCATATCACCCTGCCCAGGTTCTGTAGCTTCAGCTCCACTGGAGAGGACACTCCAGCGTCATCGCAAGATGTCAATTCAACACGGGAGGAGACAGATGCCGTGTCACTCCCGTGTCGGACTGCACAGCCATTCTCGGCGGTGCAGATAGACACTTAAGAAGCTACACCATCGTCTCTCGAGACGGACGGCTGCCGACGACGATGTGGGGGAGGGATCCAAGAGGGAACAATGCCACCTCTCCAGCACTCGCTCCTTCTCCAAGCACCGCTCCCACTTCTGCACTGGACTGGCGCCCCTCTAGCTGCTGCCCTGGCCATTGTTCCCAGAGTCGGTGGGTCTGCGGACGTTCTAGGACCGTGGGAACCCTTTAAACAAATGGACTCTGCTGAGTCCGGCAGTTTCTGCCTCCACCCCAACACCCACTGGTCTGCACAGTCAGAAGCAATGAGGATTGATTTTCCCTAGTGCTAGGACCATGAGCTGTGAGGTCCGGTGAGGAGCTGGGAATGCTCCCCAGGTGTCCCTCCTGACTTTTTAAAATGTGTGACTGTGCTTTCTGCCAGCCTGCCACTTCTGCCACTACTGCCACTGCTGCTGCCACCACATTGTCTCCTCTCTGCCCTGGCTCCACTCCTCCTACCTGTCTGGATGAGTATTTCTTCTTTATCTCATTGTTTGCTGGACTTTCATGCAGTTTGATTTTCTGGAACTTCTGGTTGTTTCTAGTTTTGAGATAGTTGTATTCCTTCTCAGTTGTGGAAGGAGACACAGCGTGTCTGTCTACGCCTCCATCTTGGTTGGAAGTCTTTCAATTTTGCCTATTCTTGAACTTGATTTAAGTAGATCCATATCTCAAGTGCTTTTTCAGAGATTACTTCTTTCACTAAATATTAGCTCTATGTGATTTATTCACATTTTTGTGGTCCAGTATCTCATTGTATCAACATGTATTTTATATTTTATTATGTATAGACATTTTTTTTTTATTTGAGGCTATTGTGAGTAAGCTACTGTGAATATTTTTGTACTTCATAGAAGGATAAAGGGAAACTGAGAGAAGTTGGGTTACTTTCCAAAGTCATATGAATATTTAATGACAGCTGGAATTTCAGTCTAGATCTCTCTGCCTGCAGAACCACCTCATTATCTATCTTTCAATTGATTGTTTCCTCAGCATAAATCCCTAGAAGTGAAACTCTCTGGGCTGAAAGGTAAGACCATGTAAATACTCCTAATAAATTCTCCAAGTAGGTCTCATATTTTAACCTCACCATTCATTCACATAATGGAGTACCCATTTCTCTGCTATTTCCATAGGGAGAGATTGATATTTTCATGCACTAACAGTTATATTTAGAGTAATGATTCCTGCATTTTTTTTAAAGTTCCCAGTTATTGGAGGCTAACTGTGGGCCCCGCACTTCACACACACATTGCATCTCATTGAAAACCCACAACCATCCTACAAGGAAGACAATACTCTTAGCATTTATAAAGGCTCAAATAGGATCAAAAAGAAAAATGAGTTTGCCCAAAGTCAAATGGTTAATAAAAAGCAGATTCAAGCCCTGGCCAGGTAGGTCAGTTGGTTGGAGCGCTGTCCCTGAGATGCCAAGGTTGCAGATTTGATCCCCAGTCAGGGCACATACAAGAATCAACCTGTAAATGTATAAATAAGTGGGGCAATAAATCGATGTTTCTCTCTCTCCCCTTGCCTCTCTCTCTCAAAAAAATCAATTAAAAAAATTTAAAGAAAGAAAGACTCAGAACATCACCTTATTCCTGTGTTTTTCAGCTGTTCCACACCTGTCTGCTTGGTAGGTGCCACAGATAGCTTCCCCAGCATGCCCCAGCATGCCCCACCCTGCCCCCATGCTGTGTGTCCCAGGAGACAGCCTAAGTCAACTGGCTAGAGGGAGGGAAGAACAGAGTGAATTCTAGGAATTTTTGCACTCCTTATGGGATTTTCTCTAGAAAGAAAATCTCAGTTCCTGTGAGGAGCCCCTTCCTCACAGCCAGGTCCTGATGACAGAACCTCCTATTGTCCCTTTGGTGGAGTCGTAATTGAACACAGGCCCAGCTGCCTGCCACTTCGAAAGCCAGTACTCAAGAGGCAGGTGCTGATGTAAAGGAAAGTGCTTTATTCTTAGGTGCCGGCCACCTGGAAGATGGGGGGCTCTTTTCCCAAAGCCCACCTTCCTGGGAAGATGGAGAATTCATGTATCAAAGCCCAACTCCACCTCTCAGTGGAGGCAGAGTTTTTATAAGGAGGGAGAGGGGAACAGAACAAAGAGATCAAGTGAGGGGGTTAAAAAGTTCTCCATGTGCAGACTAGCACAATCCTTTCTGATAAGGCAAGTGATGGTCCAGTGTGCATCATCCTGGTTTAGTCATCCAGGATTCACATCATCCTGGTTCCACAACTGAAGGTAAGCAAATCTCCCAGAGCTGGGATGCCTGACGGTCAGAGTCTATATGTGTTGAAGTTAGTTCCTAGGATTCTTATACAAACATGCTGTTTAGCTACAAGCTGCATATTAGCCAGAGTCAACAGTAACAGAAGCAATAACAAAGTAATTGTTACAGAATGTCTGTGCCTGCTATTTCTAGCCTGAGTTCAAGACTTTTCTTTGTAGTTTAATTGGGACCTTGACTGAAAGAACCACCTCAATGACTGAAAGTTTCAACACTGTCTTATCAACTCACACTTGGTCCTTCACCAAAACATCAAATACTCCAACTGAACTCTTCCTATAGGTGTCTACTAGTTACAAACTCCCCAGGTAAGCGAGTGGCCAAATCTCCCTTCTCTTTGCAGGTGCTTGTCTCTCTTATTTGGTTACTGTGCAATTGGCTTCAAAAAAGCTTTGAATTTGAAGTTAGTATGCCTCTTTTCTTTTTTCAATCCTTGTAACAATAGCCACAGTTCATCTCAAACCCAGCCCAACACCTATGTACATTACTTCAAACCCCCATACCAAAGACATAGAAAAAGGAAAGACATGCCAATTGACAGGCATAAAATGATGACCTCAGTCTTTTTGTCTACACAGGCTGTCTAGCTTCCAACAAAGTGTATAAGGCATACAGCAAGGTATGAAAACACACACTCCTAAGAGACAGAACAATGAACAGAACCAGACTCAGATAGGACACAGAAGCTGGACCTGATAGGAGATTTAAAATAACTCTGATTAATATATGATTAATGGATAAGATTGACAACATTCAAGGTTAGATAAGTAATTTCAGCAAAGAGATATAAACTATAAGAATTGGATGGAAGTGCTAGAAAGGAAAAGCACAGTGACAACTGGCTCATCAGGAAACGCAATACCTCTGAGAGCACATTTGAAGATAAGTTACTAGAAATTCCCCAGATTGAAATACAACGAGCAAAAAAGAGAATATGTGCATGTGGGGGAACCAGAACATTCAAGGAGCCATGTGCCAATATCAAACACTCTACCACATGCATAATTGGATTCCTGAATGAAGAGAGAGAAAGAATGGGGCAGAAGAAATATATGAAGAAGTATTGGCTGAGAATTTTCCAAAATTAACGACTAACACTAAATCACAGGTCTAAAAAACTCAGAGGACACCAAACTAGACAAATACCAAAACAAGCAAAAAACACACACACAGAGGCATATCATATTCAAATTATTTTTAAAGAGAGAGAGAGAGAGATAATCTTAAAGTCAGTCAGAAAGGAAAGCAACATTACACACAGAGGAACAAAAATAAAATTTAAAGCATATTTTTCATAAGAAAATAAGATAATGAAGTGACATCTTTAAAGTGCTGAAAGAAAAAGCTTTCAACCCAGAATCCTATACTCATCAAGAATATCTTTTTTAGGAGAAAAAGAAGAAGAAATGAATACTTTCTCAGACAACACACATTGCAAGAAACATTAGAGGAAATTCTTCAAGTCAAAAAAATACATCAGATGAATCCTGGAGCTACACAGATAAGGAGAACTAGATATGGAATAAATTAAAGTAAAATAAAAATATTTTTCTTTATTTTTAATTACTGTAAGACAAAACTCACTGCTAAAGCAAAATAGTAGTAATGGATTACATGTTTAAAGTATGTGTAAAACTGAAAGATGTGACAACAACAATCCAAAGGATCGAGGAAAAAACTGAGAATATATGGTTGTAAAGCCACTACATTGAACAGGAAGTGTTAGAGTATTATTTCAAGATAGATTTTGATATATATATATATATATAGTATATATAGTATATTCGGAGAGCAATTGCTAAATTTTTTTAAAGGAGGTATACATAATAATTCTATAGAGGAGGTAAAATGATATCACAAAAAATGTTCAAATTACCCAAGAGACGGAAAGGGGGGAAAAAAGGAAACAAGGAACAGGTAAAAAAAAGTAGAATTTATCCTAATCATAGTAAATCAATAATCACATTACATGTGCTTGAATGAAGAAAAATATAACATGTAAACACTAACCAAAAGGAAATTGGAGTGGTTATATTCGTCGTCGTCGGCAGCCGTCCGTCTCGAGAGATGATGGTGTAGCTTCTTAAGAGCCTATCTGCACCGCCGAGAATGGTTGTGCAGTCCGACTCGGGAGTGACACGGTATCTGTCTCCTCCCATGTTGAATCGACATCTTGCGATGACGCTGGAGTGTTCTCTCCAGTGAAGCTGAAGCTACAGAGCCTGGGCAGGGTGATATGGAGGGTCTGCTGTTGCCCATGCAGCAGACACCCCCTCTCTTCGCAGCTGAAGGGTCCAAGGGAAAGACGGAGTCAATACAGCTTGGCTTCAGGTGCGCCGCAGGAGTTGCCGGTGTTGACTACAACGTCAGACCGCCTTAGGGACTCCGGCTCCGGATTTTCTGTCGGGGTTTACTCCCTTAGCCTTTCCCCTGAAGAGGTATGCCGTAAGGCAGCGGAGGTTTTTTGGAATCAGAGTTTTCCTTCTCTGATGTGCCCTGACTGGAAGATCGAACCAGCGACACTTAGCTCGCAGGCCGACGTTCAATCCACTGAGCCAAACCAGCAATATTTGATAAAATAGACTTTAGAACAAGTAATATTATTAAGAGTAAAGAAAGGTATTAGAGAATGATAAGAAGGTAAGTTCTCTGAAAATATTTAACAATCCTAAATGGGTTTCTGTCCATGAGACAGAAACTATTAGAGTCCAATTCACAATTGTAGTGCAGACTTCAACACTCCTTTCTCAGTAATTGATAGAACAAGTAGATAGAAGATCATAAAGATAAAAGGACCCAAACAAAACAATCAACCAAATCATTTTCCCTTAGCTCCCAGTGGTAAAATCCAGTTCCCTTTCTTCACTCTTTCTATGTGATTTATTCCTTACCTGGAAGTATTTAGGATCTTTTCTTTGTCTCTGTGTTCTGAGATGTCGTGATAATGTACCTCAGTGTGAGTCTTTTTCATTTGTTGCACTGGGTGTTTATTTGTTTGGTCCATGTAATCTGGAGATTCTGTATTCCTTGATAGGGTTTTTTTTGTTTGTTTCCCTATTCTGTTTTTGTGGAATTTTTATTAGAAGATCTTGGATTCTTTTTCTTTTTTAAAAAAATATTTTATTTATTTATTTTTTTAGAGAGAGAAGGGAGAGAGAAAGAGAGAGAGAGAAATATCAATGTGTGGTTGCCTCTCATGTGCACCGAACTGGGGACCTGGCCCGCAACCCAGGCATGTGCCCTGACTGGGAATCAAACAAGTAACCCTTTGGTTCACAGGCCGGCACTCAATCCACTGAGCCACACCAGCCGGGGCTAGAAGAGCTTGGATTCTTATATAAAGCCTCTAATTTTTTTATATTATTTCTCTTACCGCTCCGATTTCCATTATTTTTTGCTTTTTAATTTACCTTCTTGGAGATTTTTAAAGATTTCGTCTTCTATGTAGTCTGGTAAATTTTTATATTATAGTTATACCATATTTCGAATTTCTAAATGCTCTTTCTTGTTCCCTGATTATTTCTCTTTTTTATAGATTCTTATTTTTATTTCAGAGTGAAATGTCCTCTTTTAAGTTTTTGAGGATATTACTTTTGTTTAAGCTTTCTAGTGCTCTCTTTATTGTCTCTGATTTCTCCAGGTTCCTTTTCTCCCTTCCCATTTGTTTTGCAATCTGACTTTCACGCTGAGGCCTTCCTTAAATGGCTGATGATCTTTACTGGAAAGGACAATATTTAAGAGCTAACTAAAACTTCAGAGTACATGAAAAGATGGGCTTTATTATAGAGTGATGGGGGCTTTTCTGTGGGCTACTTTCAAAGGTTTCTAGAAATTTCAAGAAAATTTTCTTTGAACCATTCAGTCTATACATAAGTGACTCCATCAATAAACATAAAGGAGGAGTTGTGACAAACCCAACCAAAAAATATATGAAAATAATGGCGGGAGAGCAGGGGACAAGCCATACTGGGATTATTGGAATCAAAGAACATGGTGGAGTAAATGGTAGAGGGTTGGCAATTCCTTTAACCCAACTAAGGTAATAAAAGTTCGGGAAAGTTGGTATTAAAACTGGGGTATGGAGAGGTATTAAATGTGTGATTACTTGTGGAGACAGGGCAGGGGAGAGAGGGACAGGTCTATAGTTCAGCCTTTGAGGTTCACTTAACTTTCCCTGCTGCCAGGCCTGCACTTCACCTCCAGCTACCACTGTACCCCAAATCTCTACATCTGAGCCTTCACAAGACAAATTATATCATTTGTGGGGCCCAGTGTAAAATTAATATGCAGAGCCCCTTGTTTAAAAATTACTAAGAATTTAATGGAGAAAATGGAAAGATATTGGTCAAAGGGTACAAACCTTTGGTTATAAGATGAATACATTTTGTTATTGTGTTTGTCACAACAACTCCTCCTTCCTGTAGGGATCTGCTTAAAGCTCGGGAACTGTTTTTATTTTGCTTTTGATAGCTGCTGATTGCTTTGTTTACCTTTTTGACGTTGGCCCAGAGGCTGGAGAAACAAGCCACTACTTCTATGTTTGAACTCTTTGCTGAGCTGCCTTCTTTCCTCTCCTTCCTTCTGTTTGGGCTTCCAAGTTCAGGCCTGCATGTTTGTAGTCTCCAGATCTGACCCCACCTTCCCAGAAGTCCAGCTACTGACAACAGCTGCCAGTCAGACAATAACAATGCATTCTCTTCATTCCTATCTGGGTTTCTGCCTGAATGCAGCTCTCATTCTCTCACACTAGTGCACACACCAGAGGTCATGGCCACTAGAGATTCAGGATTCAAGGAGAGCAGCCATTCCACTGTCTTCTACATGAGCATGTTCAGGGCTTTGTGAAGGTATCTAAGATACTGTTCACAAACCTAGAGGTATATAAATACCTGCATGAGGGTAGGTGTTTCACTTTAAAAGATGAAGGCCAGCTCTGTAATACTTCTGAGAGAGTTCTTATCTACTTTGTCCTTGAGTAACAATAAGCAAAATGTGAATGATATCAGGAAGGAAACCCAAAGTACAGCAGAACTCCGTCAACATGGACCTTTGATCTTAGTCCACCTGGGCTAGCTTTGAAATGAGCTGTGTAACTCACAATCATTGGAAATATTCTGGAGCAGAGACAATTTACTCTACTGCACCTGAATAAACAAAGAGCCTTGAGATTGCTTCCTCATTTCCCCTTTATCAGAAGCTGATTCCCTTCTTAATAGAGATATGCATGTTTCTGAACTCATATTCCCTTGCCCAAAGAATGATTTAATATTATTCTGATGCCACTTGATAGAAAAGGCAAAATTCCTACATCCATTGGAAGAAATAATATTACACTCCAGAAAGAAAAGAAACTAGGAAAATGAAAGATTCAGAGGAGGTGAATAGAAATAAAACTTGAACCAAAATGTTGACTAAAACAAAAAAGCAGAGGAGAAAAAGTGAAGAACTAGTGTACTACTGGAAAAACACAACTAAATGAGTCTATAAAACCTTCTAGAAAAGAAACATAGATGGATTGATGGAGAGATAGATAGATGATAGATAGATACAGATTAGACAGATAGAATGAATTAAGGGACCCAGGCACAACCAAAGGCCTGTGCTGCCTTCTTAGATGGCATAGAGTTGAGTGAACATTATCTCAAACCCACTCTCAGATGCCCACATGATGTGACTTACAGAAAGACAGGAGGCACTGCTTAAAAGAGACCAAAAAGAATTATTTTCATCCTCAAGATTTTATTGTCACATAATAAAACAAAGTATGAAGCTTAGAACTCGATCTCTTGGCCCTTTCTAATCTCCACGCAGTTAAAAATGCTTTCATTTCTTAATAGCCAGCATTCTCTTAGACCTGCAGTTGGGCTCAACCTCATTCAAGCCTCAGCACAATCCTCTTTGTAGCTTTGGCCTGTTTGCAGAAAATTGGCTCAAGTCTGCCCACCATAGCCACTCTGCTTCCTGTTATAACGCCACTTACCCTGCTCATACAGAGAATCCTTACCCTTCCTGTACTGTGTGACTTTGTGGAATTGATGCTTGCCACACTTCTTACAGAAAGTCCAGTGGGTTTGAAGAATGTTTACCATGTTTGCAAGAGTGCTACTGGCACAGAAAAGTGACTTTTTAATATTTGTAAATTATTAGGCCAGAAATGGAAGGGTTAAGAAATATACATGGTATTGTAGCTGCTTCTTGCAAGTGGTCTGTGGGACTTTGGGAAAGAAATAAAAAAGGGGAATGGTTTATAAAAGATGCCATGGGGCATTCGTCATTCTGGACCTTCACCAAAAGGGCTGCAATGAGAAGTTCCTAAATAGAAAAAAAAGTGGATCCCACAAAGGCAGGGAAGAACAGGCTTGCTCAGAGATTAGTTGAGCTGCTCAGGAGAATATTTTAAATAAAATGTATTTTTTTTTAGATAAAGAGATGGACAAAGGTGAAAACAAAAAGTGATTCAAAATTCTTCTATGTAGAATAAATCTTAATGTTAAACAATAAATAGATAAAGTAACCTAGACACTTGCTTAAACAGTACCTTAGAGACTTTTATACAAAATATGAATGGGGATGGAGGGGAAAAAAACCAAGTATGGCATAGAAAAAAGAGGGCAGGAGGTTCCCAACAATTCTCATGAAGAAAGTAGTTTAGAAAGAAAAACACTTACGGCCTCAGTTTCCCCGATTGCAAGGAAAAGTCAATAAGGTAAATTTATAGTTTTACTTAACTAAGACTGGTATGATAAAATTTTAAAGTAGAATATTATGGAAGAGCTTGCTTTATTCAAAAGAAACATATATTAGGCAGCATATGAAAAATTTTGCATTGACCTTCAAGAAGAGAATATATTTAGCAAGCACATATAATGAGCCAGGAACTGGTCTAGATGTTGAAATCCTACACACGTTCTCTAGGAGCTTGTCGTCTACACTCTCAAATTGCTTTTCAAATTCAGCCATGTATAAATAACCTCAAATTGTTCTAGTGAATAAATAAGGACATCCCTGCAAAAAAGATGTTATTTTCTGAAAGCTCAGTCTTTTTGAGAACCCAGAGAAGACAGAAAGAAGGGAGCAGAACCAAGGATGACTTTCCACAGTTAGACAGATGTGTAAGAATGGTATCAGTAAAGAAACAAGCCCAAAGGAGATGGGGTTTGAGTGTTTTTTCTTAATAAACATTATTTACTTGCAGCACACATACTCCAAAGCACAACAATCACAATTGTATTACTCAATTCACTTTCACAAACTGAACACACCTGTTTAATAAACACCGAGGTTGAAAAACAGAACATAGCCAACAACTCCAGAAACCTACTCATGACTCCTTCTAATCACTGCATACCACAGACCCCAACCCTGGCCAAAGCTAACTTCCATCTTGATTTCTAATACTAAATCTTAGTTTTGCCAAAAAGTAGTTCACTATCTTAAAACTACTTTGCTTAGATGTAACCTGCACACATTTAAAGTATAAAATTAAGCACCACTAAGTCAAGGTACTGAACATTTACTTCCTTCCCCTTAAAAATGTTCTGTGTCCTTTTGTAATCCAGCTTTTCTTCTTCCCCTGTCCGTAGGTGATCTCTGATCTATTTCTGTCAATATATGTTAGCTTGCATTTTCCAGAATTTATACAAATGACATCATACATGAAATGGAATCATATACTCTTTGTTTGGTGGGGGGGTCTGGCTCTTTTTATTCAATGTAGTGATTTTGAGATTCATCGATGTTGTTCTGTAAATCAATGGTTTGTTCCTTTGTATTAAAGAGGAGCATCCTATTGTATGGATATACCACAGTTTGTTGATCCATTCACATATTGATGGATATTTGGGTTATTTACAGGCTATAGGATTACAAATAAAGTTGCTATGAATACTCACGATCAAGTCTTAGTAGAAATATAAGCTTTCACTTTTTGCAGGCAAATACTTAAGAGTGGAATGGCTGGGTCATATTGTAGGTGTGTGTGTTTAAGTTTTTAAGATACTGCCAAACTGTCTTCCAAAGTGGTGTATCATTTTATGTTCTCAACAGCAGTGTATGAGAGTGGCAGTAGTGCCATGTTCTCACCCATACTTGCTATTATCAGTCTTAATAGTTCAGTTATCTTAATGGATATATAGGAACCAAGTTGTGAGTTTCATTTGCATTTTTCTGATTACTAGTGATGTTAAGCACTTATTCATGGGCTTCATGGCCATTTTCATATATTTGCTTATAAATTATCTTTTTCTTTAAAATGCCAAGATCAGCAAAAGGGACTTAAATGAATGTTCAGAGGCAAGAGAAGGGAGAGTGGGTAATAATAGATGCAGTGTTGACCAATAATAAAGACAATGAAGACTTTTTAACATCTACTTTGCTTCAGTCTTCTATTTCAAGGAGAAAAAGTCTTTAGGCTAAAAGGAGGAAAAGCATCCTCACATATAGAAAGAAGTAGTAGATCCATAAGACAAGTTGGAGAGTAAGAGACCTAGTGGTGCACCATTTCCCTATTCTTTCTTTAGAACCTTCCTGTTTGCCCCAGACAGAGGGGATTCGCAAGATGCAGGACTTTCAGTGCTAGTACTGGAAAAGACATGGGTAAACCAGAGGATTTGGTCACCCTAGGTAGGTCTTTGGATACTCAAAATGAAGATGACTATTTCCCAGCCTCCCTTTCAGCTAGATCTGGCAATGTAGTTAAGTCATAACCAATAAAATAAAAGCAAAAGTGATGTCTGAACTTTCTGGGTTGTTCACATTAAAAGAAAGAACATGCTCTTCCCTTTCTTCCTTTCTGCCTTCTCTCTGGCTCAAATGAAGAAGTGAGAGAAGGAACAGGCATAGCCATCTTAAAGTGTAAAATAGAAGCTGCCTGTTAAGAATGCCAGAGTGAAAGAAGAGAAGGACACAGAGTCCCTGGTTATTATAAAACTGCCATAACAACCAGAGGTACTTACCCAGCTTTTATTTGAGAGAGAAATAGACTTTTATTTTGCTTAAGCCCCTGCATTTTAGGCTTCCTTTTACAGCCGCCTACCTAATATAGTATTTAAGAGCCCAACAGGTAGTCCACATGATTTCAATAGATTTAAATGTTTTTGATCTTCAAAAGAAGAAAGGAATGCCTTTTTACAAATGCATGGTCCATAAATCCCAAACTGGTGATTTTCATGATACTCTTAGGTCATTTTCTGGAGTTGATTAATAAAAGGTTGTCGGTGAGTCACTTTTAAAAAGGCAGCAGAACTCTGGCCAGTATGGCTTAATTGGTTGGAGCATCATCCTGTAGCTGAAAGATTGAGGCTTCCCTTCCCTGTGAGGTCACATGCCTAGGTTGCAGGTGTAGTCCCAGGTCTGGGTACATATGATATCCAATCTGGGCGCATACAGCAACCAATTGAAGCTTCTCTCTTTCACATTGATGTTTCTCTCTCTCTCTCTCTAAAAAAAAAAAAAAAACCTGAAAAGAAAAAATTGTCCTCAGGTGAGAATTAAAAAATAATCAGCAGAGATTGCTAGACTCTAAAATGGTTGTACCAAGAACAAGTCTTATTAAACTGGTCTTGGATTCACTCTTTTGAGATGGTTTCTGTACTGGTGGGTCAATAAAACATGTGCTTGTAACAAGGCTACTGACAAGAACATACATGACACCCATGCAGACTTGTTCTTGGTACAAGTACAACAAGGTTGATCAATCACTGGTTGAACAGTCATACCCAAAGGATATTGGCTAATGCATCAACATCAGCATGGAAGGAAATTTCAAGAGGTAAGTCTGATCTAGCTAAATATTTTATCAGTGATTTGGATGAATAGATAGTGAAGTACTCATTAAGTTGGCAGATGACAAGAAAAAACAGTATCAGCAGACAGAATCAGGACTGTAAGTTCTTGCTGGCTAAAATGACAGGATGAAATTAACAAAGTAAAGTGATAAATGTGTGTTCATGTACTCAGACGTTTTTAACAACCTATTCAGTAAGAAATCAGGGAGATATGAATTAGTATTAAGTATAAAAAAGAATTGGGATGTTTTATACGATGGCTCAAAATGAATGGGTAAGGCAAAGCTGAAGCAATTCTGACTGACCCCATTAATGGAGTGACAGTGTCTGCCCTGGGAAGTATGGCTCTGCTAGAAACATTGCATTTCTAATGCTGCATTGCAAAAGATATAGAGGCACAAATGTTTCCGTTTCATTCCTCTGTCTTACCTGACTGTCCTCCTACTCCTGACTTTCAGCATGGCACTCTGTTCCTATTACTTAACGCTCACGTATTGCTTCTTCCTGCTGCTCTCTGCTTTCTGACCTGAGACCTTGATGTCAGGGAGACTGGGTGGACAAAAGAGTGGAGGAGCTAAGGGTGAGCAGTGGGAATTGTAATTCCACAAGCACTTCCTCCTAAAGAGATGCCTGTTCAAATTGTGAGGTGCATCAAGATAGTAGTCAAAAGGAGCAACTTTTTAATAGGTTCTTTTCTCTGACTTATAGAAGTTGCTTTGCTTCTGAGGACTAATGCATAACATGGGCAGTATGACTTACTACATATCTTAAATAACCTTCTTTAAAAAACAATTAAAACTTCTGAATAAAAATTTAAAATACAGCCCTGACTGGTGTGGCCCAGTTAGCTGGGTGTCGTCCCACAAAGCCAAACGTCCTGGTTCAATTCCCGGTCAGGGTACATGCCTGAGGGGCAGGTTTGGTCCCCAGTAGGGGCATATGAGAGGCAACCAATCAATGTTTCTCTCTCACATGATGTTTCTCTCCCTCTCTTCCCTCCTCCCTTCCCCCTCTCTAAAAATAAATAAATAAAATCTTTAAAAAGACTTTAAACACATGTATTTATAAAGTCATCACTGAGCTTGCAGTAAAAAAGCCTCACAAGTCAAAAATAAAAAGGAAGCTGAAATCCAAATAGAAGAGATAGCCCTAGGTTTGGTTTTCAGCTTGAGGCCATCTGCTTAAACTTGGTAACCTTGAGGTTTCATTGGATAGCACTTCAGGACACTATGAACAGAAGATAAAATTCAAGACCTGCCCAAAGTATAGATTCTAAAGGGATATCCTGCATAGAGTTGGGAACCCCAAGGGTATAGCATCAATATAATGATAAATTGCAAATGAATTTACCCTGATGAAAAAGACAACAAGGAAACCTGCTATCCTGACTTTGGCATTGGGTAAAGGGAGAAAAAAAAAAAATCTGTCCTGGTAATGCATAAACATCATCAGTTCTCATGAGTCTCGGTCTGAATTCAAACTACCTACAACGTTTAAAACCTCAGTCTAAGAAGTTAAAGTAACGTCAGGCACCCACAGAAGCAAATCAAACCTTTTGTGAAAGAACATACCTTTAAGCCAGGCCTTAAACAAGTTCCATAGATAAAGGTCCAAAGAACAGGAACATGCTGTCAAGTGTTACAGAATATACAACAAACAAACAAACAAACAAACAAGCCCAAGGCAACGTAAGTGAGAGGTAGCAGACAGCAGACTCAATCTACAAAAACATGCACTAATTGTAATTATCACATACTAAATATAAAATAAGTTTGCTTAATCTGTATATAAAAATTTTAAAGGGAGGAAAAATATGACTTAAAAGAAAGAGCTAATTAAAAATAACCAAGCATAATTTTAAGGGACCAAAAAAGTGGTTCTAGAAATGAAAAATATAATATTTCAAGAACTAGGCAAAAGGTCAATAAAAAAATAAATGATTTAAACAATCAACTAGACCTAATAGTCATACGCAAAACCATCCATACAATAACAGCAGAATATACATTCTTCTTAAGTGTGCATGGGACATTCTAGGGCATAGAACAGTCCCCAATAAATTTAGACATCAATATTGAAATCAACAAAATATATTACCTGACCATAATTAAACAAAATTGGAAATCAGTAACAAGAAACTTAGGATATTTCCAAAGGTATAGAAATTAAGCATAGTACTCCTAAATAACCAAATGGTCAAAGAAGAAATCACAAAGGAAATTAGAAAATACTTTCAGGTGAATCTAAATGAAACACAATGTTCCAAAATATATGGGATGCAGCAAAAGCAAGGCATAGAGAGAAATTTGTACCTGTAGATGCCTATATTTTAAAAAGAAGAAGAATCCCAAATCAAAAACCTAATCTTCTGCTTTAGAAACTAGGGGAAAAAAGAACAAACTAAACCAAAAACAAGCAGAAAGAACAAGATTATAAGGACTAGAGAGGATATAAGTAAAACAGAGTAGAAAGAGCAATGGAGAAAAATCAACAAAACCAAAAGTTTTATTGATTTTAAAAGATCGACAAAATTGACAAAACTTTAGCTAGACTGACAAAGAGAAGAAAAGAGAAGATGCAAATTGCTAAAATCCAGAATGAAAGAAGGGATATTACTTCCAGCCTTTCAGAAATAAAAAGAATTATAGGGAATACTACGTACAATTGTATGCCAACAAACTACTAATGATAAACTAATGAAATGAACAAATCACTAGAAAGACACAAAGTACCAGAAATGACTGAAAAAGAAAAGAAAAAAAAGAGAGAGAGAGAAAAAATCTGAATAAAGCTATAAGAAGTAAAGAGATTGAATTAGCAATTAAAAACAAAAATAAAAACCCAGGCTTTGCTAGTGACTACTACCAAACTTTTAAAGAAGAATTAATACCAATCCTTCACAAACTTTTGCAGAAATTAGAACAGATGGTACACTTTCCAACCCATTCTATGAGGTCAGTATTTATTTCCCTGATACCAAAACTAGACAAAGATGTCACAGGAAAACTACAGACTGATATCCCTTGTGAATACAGACTTAAAAATACCCTCATCAAAATACTAGCAAACCGAATTCCGCAGCATATAAAAAGAATTACATACCATGACCAAGTGGGATTTACACAGGAGTGCAAGGTTGATTTAAAATATGAAAATCAATCAGTGTAATATACTATATTAATAGAATAAAGGATGAAAAGCACACAATCATCTCAATAGATGTAGAAAAACATTTGACAAAATCCAACACCATCTCATGAAGAAACACTCAACAAATTAGAAAGAGAAAAGAAATTCTGAATCTGATAAAGGCCATTTATGAAAAACACATAGCTAACAAAACACAGTGGTGAAAGACGGGATGTCTCCCCTCTAAGATCAGGAACTAGACAAAGGTATCTGCTCTTGCCACTTTTATTCAATGTCATACTGAAGGTTTTAGCCAGGGCAGTTAGGCAAGAAAAGGAAATAAAAGGCATCCAGATTGGAAAGGAAGAAGTAAAACTATCTCCATTCACAAGTGACATAATCTTATATATTGAAAACCCTAAAACAGTCACACACACACACACACACACACACACACACACACACACACATTAAAACTAATAAATGTGTTCATCAAAGTTGTAGGATGCAGTAAAAATATATTAAAAATCAATTATATTTCTATACATAAACAATAACTTAAAATAAATTTAACAAAAGAAGTTCAAGATTTGTACATTAAAAACTACAAAACATTATTGAAAGAAATCAGAGAAGAACTCGCTAAATGGAAAGATATTCCTTATTCTTGGAATACTTAATATTGTTAAAGCAGCAATATTCTCCAATCTGGTATACAGATTCAACACAATTCCTATCAAAATATTAGCTATTTCTCTGGGAAGAATTGACACACTAATCCAAAATCCATATAGAAATGCAAGGGATCCAATCCAGAGCAGGAAAAACTATCTTGAAAAGAAGGGCAAAGGTGGAGCATACTTCCCAATTTTAATCAAGATGGTGTGGTGTAAGTATAGACATATAGATCAATGAAATAAAATTGAGAGTCCAGAAATTAGTCCTAACATGTATCAATTTTTGACAAAAAGGTCCTGTCTTAATCAGTCTGGGATTTTGTAACAAAAATATCATAGACTGGGTGGCTCAAACAACATTAATTCCCCACAGATCTGGAGTTTGGAAGTCCAAGATCAAAGCACAGCAGATTGAGTGTCTGCTGAGGGCTTACTTTCTGGTTCATAAGCAGTTGTCATCTTGGTGTACCCTCACATAGCACAAGGGGTGAGAGAGCTCTCTGGATTCTCTTTTATAGGGGCACTAATTCCATTTATGAAGACTCCACTTCATGATCGAATCACAAAGGCCCAACCTCCAATACGTTGAAATTAGAATTTCAGCATATGACATTTTTAGGGGGGTGAGTAAGGGGGAGTATTCAGTTTTGAAGAGGCACCAAGACAGTTCAATGGAAGAAAGAATAATCTTTTCAGAAAATGGTTCTGGGCCAACCGGATATTCACTGAAGATGGACTCTTATTTCATACATATATATTAATTAACTCAGAATGGATCTAAGACCTAAATGTAAGGATTTAAAGTATAAAACTCTTAGAATAAAACATAGGAGCAAGTCTTTGTGACCTGGGTTAAGCAATAGTTTCTTAGATATGATGTGAAAAGCATAAGTAACATCTGAGAAGTAGACAAATCGGATTTCATCAAAACTAAAAAATTTGTTCTTCAAGGGACACTGAAAAGAGAACCCACAGAATGGGAAAAATATTTGTAATACGGGATTTGTATTCAGAAAATATAAAAATCTCTTACAAATCAGCCAGAAAAAAAACATAAATAAACCTTTTTTTTAATAGGCAAAGCATTTGACTAGAGATTTCTTCAAAGAAGATACATGTCATTAGCACACATAAAGATGATCAACATCATTAGTCATTCGGAAATTGTTAATCAAAACCACAATGAATACCACCACTCCACACCCACTAGGATGGCCATAATAAAAAGGATGGAAATAAAAGTTGTTGGCAAGGATGTAGGAAAACTGGAACTCTCATACATTGCTGGTGGGAATGTAAAATTATGTAGCCACTTTGGAAAACAGTCCAATACTTCCTTAGATTATTAAACAAGAGTTACTACATAACCCAATAATTCTGTTCCTATGTATATAACCAAGAGAATTAAAAACATATGTCCACACAAAAACTTATACATGAATTTTCATAGCAGCATTATTCATAATAGCCAAAAAAGTGGAAGTAGCTCAAATGTCTATCAACTGATGAATGGTTAACAAAAGGTGGTGTGGAATATGGTACATACAATGGAATATTATTTTGCAATAAAATGAAATGAAGTACTGATACAACATGAATGAATCTTGAAAAAATTATGCTAAGTGAAAAAAGTCAGACACAAAAGGCCGCATATTGAAGGATTCCATTCATATGAAACGTCCATAACAGGCAAATCCGTAGAGACAGAAAATAGATTAGTAGTTTCCAGGGCTTGGGAGGAGAGGGGAAAATGGAGTGACTGCTGATGGGTATGGGGTTTCTTTCTGGGGTGATGACAGTGTTCTGGACATTGGTACTGCTGGTAGGTGCACAAATCTGTAACCATACTAAAAATCACTAAATCCATGCACTTTATAAATCCTAAAAGTTTTCATCACAGGGAGTAAATATTTTTTCTTTTTTCTTTTCTTCTTTCTTTTACTTCTTATTGTAGCTATATGAAGATGGATGTTAGTTGAATCTATTATGGTAATCATTTCACAATGTATGTAAATCAAACCATCATGCTGTATACCTTAAACTTATACAGTATTGTATGTCAATTAATTTTCAAAAAAAAAAAAACCCACAGAAAAAAACAGAAGAATAAATTTGTGCACTTAAAAAGGGTGAACTTTTTGGTTTGTGAATTATATCATAATAAAGTTGCTATAAAAATAATAATTGATATTAAAAACTCAATAGTTGGGTTAATATTCTGGAGAGGATAACTGTCCTGTAATATAAATCTGAAGATATGACCCAGAATACAATAAAAAGATACAGAGAGATGGAAAATGTACAAGAAAAGTTGAGTCATGGAGGATAGAATTAAAACATCAAATAATATGCCCAATTAAAGTTCTAGAAGGAAAAGAAAGAGAGAACAAAGAGAGATCATATCAGAAGAGATAATGCCTAAGTATTTCCCATTGATTAATGACATCAGTTCTCAGATTCAGGAAGCAGAACAAATTCCAAGATAATTAGGGAAAAAAAAGAATAGAAATTAACATCTAGACACATCATAGTTAATCTGCAGAACACCAAAGACAAATCAAAGCTCTTAAAAGCAGCCAGGTAGAAGGCTTCTCAGCAATGTAATGGAACAAACTACTGTACATCCAACAACTTGAATAGATTTCAAGAATGTTATGCTGTGTGGAAAAAATTAAAATCTCCAAAGGTCACTTATAGTACATTAGTCCTTTAGAGCTGCCACAAGACAATGGCACAGTTTTGAAGGCTAGAAGTCTTAGATTAAAATCCAGCAGGGTTAGTTGCTGGTGAGCCCTCTTGGCTTGCTGCTGGCTCACTGCTCATTGAGTCCTCACATTGCGATGGAGGGCAGAGCACATGGGCAAGAGACAGATCCCCAGCGTCTCTTCTTGTAAGGGCATTAATTCTATTAGTTTTGGGCCCATTCTCATGACCTCATTTAAACTTAATTACCTCCTAAGAACCCTATCTGCAAATACACTCATATTGGGAGTTAGGGCTTCAATATATGAGGGGATGCAATTTAGTTCATAACATACAATGTTATTCAATTTACATAATATTTTCAAAAAAAAAACAAAAAACTTATAGCCCTGGCAGGGTAGATCAATTGGTTAGAGCAGCATCCTGATAATGCCAAGGTTGTGGGTTTGATCCTAGGTCAGGGCACATACAAGAATCAACCAATGAATGCATAAATAAGTAGAACAACAAATCAATATTTCTCTCTCTCTAAATAAAAAATAAATTATAGAGATGGAGAGCAAATTAATGGTTGCCAGAGATTAGGGCTGCAGGGGATTTGGGTGTGACAATAAGGGGAAGCATGAGGAAGATCTTTGTCATGATAGAATAATTCTATATCTTGAAACACATGGTGCTTAGAAGAATCTACACATATAATAAAATGGCACAGAACTATGCATGCACATTGTACCAATGTCAATCTCCTCATTTTGATGTTGTACTATGCTATGTGCACTGTAACAATTGGGGAAACTGGAGGAAGGTAAAAAAAGGCCTCTCTGTACTATTTTTCATCTTCTTGTGAATTTTTAATTTTTTCAGAATCAAAAGTGTTTTCAAAAGCAGCCAGGAACACAAGACAGATTACTTATTAATAAATAGAAATTTGACTTAAAGCTAATTTCTCAATAGCGGCAATAGAAGCCAGAACAGTGGAACAATATCTTTAATGTGGTGAAGCAACTATTAATCTAGGATTGTATTCCCATTGAAACCCTGTCAAGAGTCAAGATGAAATAAAGATGTCATCTGACAAACAGAAACAGTTACCAACAGAGCCTTTTTAATGCTACTTCTAAAACTTGTATTTCAGGCAATAGCCGAAGATCTCAGAGAGAAGAGCTCATATGTAAAAAGAAAGGGTTAGCAAAGAAGTCAATAAAACTGTCAGTAAATCTAAATATTAAATTTTCTAGAAGAAATAGAAAGAGTAAATATAATCTACAAACTTCTAGAGAGTAAAAGTAAAGTAAAGGAGAAGCAGAATGAATTGTTTAAAGACAAGAAAGAATAAGAGAAAAACAGAAAGACAGGACAAATAAAAAGCATAAAGTAAGCAGTAGAAATAAATTCAAATATAATTCTAAATAGAATAAACTCAATTTTGAAGATAAATTGTGGCAGAGATTTTTTAAAATCTAGTTACATGCCATTTTCAAGAGACAAACTTAAGGCACAGAGAGTTGAAAATAAAAAGATAGAAAAAATTACCAACACAGAAAAATTAGTGGTGTAGCTATATTAATATCAGACAAAACAGATGTTAAGATTAAATGAAAAGATACAGATATCCTGTAGAAATTTCTCAGGAAGCTGTAATAAAAGTGGAATGAGTGAACTCTGGAGTCACTGAAACGAAATTCCCCAAATCTGAGGTGATGACCAATTGGTCCATATACAAGGGAGGACATTAAAATACCACAGAAAGGATAGGACTTAATAAACATGCAATTTCTCCCTACCCTAAAATCCTAATATTTTATCTTATTTTCACAATCTCTTTCAGATTATTCATTCTCTCGTGGCTAGATTTCCTGGTTAGTCCTATGCCAGAAGGAAAGCTCTGACATTCCCACTTTATTAAGACTTTTCATCTCTAAAGTAAAAAGTCTGATGTATATGTGCATATATATAAGAGTGTATGCATGGTTTAGAGTGTATATGTACACAACCGCAACCATTGTTAGGACTTCAATTTCCTCTGTTGTAAGATTTGTCTTCCAACCACTTGTTGGAGAAGGTATGTTGAGAAAACTCCCAAAGGGAAATTGTAAAGTCTTATCTCATCCAACTTAGTCAATAACAGTTAGTTGTCTGAGTTACTAACAAATATGCCAAGGACGATAAACATTGCAAGGCCTTGAGAATATCGCAACAGCTTTTGAGGGCAGAGTGGGTGGTATCTGTTTGGCAATGGCATTGAACTGTTCTTTTGCGATTCAGACATTCAGGTTTTTAAGTGACAGATCAAGACGTACCAAAAAAATCTCCAAATTTTTCCTGGAAGATTTCTGGCACGTGAAGTGGATAGAGCCAGTTCTACCTGCTCCAAGATACTTCAAGGGTGGGGCCCAAAGAGTCGTATTTTTAACAAGCATCTCCAGAGAATTCTGAATCATACTAAAGACTGAGAAACATGAATTTAAGGTATCTCAAGGCTTTAGTCTAAAAGAAGTGGCCTCTTTTCCTATGCTTTAAAATATTAGTTTCTCTAGCCTATTCCTTGTTTTATTTTATTGAAGACATAGAGATTATAAAGACATTTGGAGATGGTATTCTCACTTTATTATTATTTTTTAAAAACCATTTTGATTATTTTCAATCATCTTTCATTTATTCTTATCTACTTTGAAAGGAGATTATGTCCTTACCCACTTGTGATAGCAGGACTCTGGCCTTAGTGGTGACCTAGGAGTGTACATACAAGAAAAAGAGAAAAATAATCATGGTTTTATTTTCTTTGCTGGTGTAGATACCTGGGTTAAGGGATGTGAGTTCTATTATCCTAAAGGAAAGTATAGGAATGGTCTCAAGAGGACAAAGCCAGCTAGCAAGTATCTCATTGTAGATGTGATCAAATTACAGGACAGGAGGAAATGAAAATAATTACTTTCAATTTACATAGTTATTTACTAAACAAATGACCTCTTATAATATAATTTGCAATATTTATTTAAAAATTACTTTTAAATGACAGGAGAAGGATTAGTAGGAGAGGTAATTTTAAAGAGGCAACAGATCAAATAAATGGCTGACTTAGTTCCCTCCTCACAGTCACAAAACTTAATCTTTTTACCAGTAGGTGCAAAAATAAATAGCGTCTACTATACATAATCCCATCAGATATAAGACAAATGACTGAATTCAATCTGGTTTATTAAGAATCATTTTGTAATCCTGACTGATGTGGCTCGGTTGGTTGGGTGTCATCCCACAAATGAAAGGTTGCCAGTTCAATTCCTGCTCAGAGCATATGCCTGGGTTGTAAGTTTGGTCCCCCGATGGGGCACATATGAGAGGCAATTGATTGATGTTTCTTTCCCTCTCTTTCTCTCTCTCTCCTTCCCTCTTTCTCTCTTCCCTCCCCTCTTTCTAAAAGTAAATAAATAAAATATTTTTTAAAAAGAATTATTATGTAAGAGCCATTTAAGAATTCATTCTTAAAGCTAGACTGCAAATGTCCTATAGATTGAAGCTCTGAGAAATAATTGTGTTCCTTTTGTATGCACCCCATATACCTTCAACTCTCCTGACCATATACAGGATATCAAAATGCACTTTGGTTAAGTAATGGACTGCATTTTTAAAAGTACTCAGTGTGAACTCACACATCCTTATGAAATTTCAGCATACTAAGTTAAAAAGAGAATTCTTAAAAGCTTCCCAAAAGCAAAATCAACTCATTTGCAAAAGGATGAGAATTTTATTGGCTTTCAGATTTTCCATCTTTAGGCTAGAATACAATGGCTTCAAAATGCTAACAGAAAGTGGTTTGGAAAATAGAATTCTATACCTAACCAATTTATCAGTCTGGAAGTCAGACAAAAGAACTCAATATTTGCCTACCTTCCTTGGAAAAAAAAAATCACTTGAGAATATGCTTTAAGAAAATGAAAATGGAAATAAAAAAGATAACGATATATAATCCAAGAAATAATGTTCACAACTCAGAATAGCTATAAAATAAATTCCTAGGATGTTGGGTGGGCAGCAGGTATAAAGGCAATTGGTTTAAAGTAAAACACATAGTCAGAAGACTTGCAGACAAATGTATTAGGTAAGAAAATGGATTCACTTCAAATAAGTATGATAAAGTGAAGGCAATTCTTTACTCTGTCAACAACGACAAAAAAAAGGTAAGGCAAACAGAAAGTCCATGAGAATTAAAAAGCTCTACAGCAAAATCATGGCCTATATAAAACAAATTACATGTAGCATGATTCAGAACAGCATATGGAGTGTAATGAACAATACAACATTCAGACTTGGTTTTTGAGATATTTGTTTTGGAGCTACGTATATTTAGGAAAAAGGTTTCATTTCCTTTTCTGCAAGTCCAAATACAGTTCTTGATGCTGCAGAAAATAATATGTACATAATTATAGTATTTTAAGTGTCCTTTATTGGATTTAGTTTTTGAATGAACTTATATACAACACATAGAACACTTAATTATAGTTCCAAACCAGAAGGGAAATGTTATAAATGTGTGAGTTGTGAGATGGAAAGGGAAGAGAGGGAATAAAAGTATAAGGGTGTACATATCTTCATTTTTTTTTTATTGTAAAGTTTTGAGAGATACTATTTGAAGTTGAATGATCAAGAAAGTACTTTCTCTGTATAATTTAAAGTTATAAAGTAAACAGTAGAAGAACGGCTTATAAGACAACTAACAAAACTTTGAGAAGAGGGAAGATAGAGGTAGAGTTAATAGGCTCAATTTCTTATCTTTGATAAGTGAGAATCAATAGAAACTTATGTGAGATAGATTGGATCGTTGTTCTCAACTCTTTGCTGCCTCTCCGTAATAGGTTATACATGCACACTCTTTGTCATGTGCTCTCTGCTATGCCTGCTGGTGGGGCATATATACATAGTGTCATCCCTACTCCAACTGATTCTGGCCTTTGGCTGTGTGAATTATTTTGGATGATGGAATGTGGGTGGAAGTGACAGAGGCTAGTTCTGAGCAAAGGCTTTCAGAAGTATCACATGTTTCAGTCTCTTCTCTGCAGCCATGACCCTTTGCCATGAGAAGAACACACCCCCAAATAATGGACCCTTTGTTAGTCCAAGTCCAAAATGAGAAGACACATGAGCCACACCTAGCAAAGTCCTGCATAATGGCAGGCAGTGACTTGTAAGCTTGCAATATGTGTTTATTGTTATAAACACATCTTGGGGATTGCTTTATGGCAGCAAAAATGGACAAATACACTGTCTAAAGTTGATAAATCAAGAATTGGAACTATAAATATATAGAGTCAGGAGGGATATCCATCAATAGAAATAGGGGGGCAAACAAGAAACAGAATTAGTTAAAGGTAGTTTTTGGTAATATTCTTGGCGGAGAGAATGAAAGTTTTTGTCTCACATTTTCCTGTCCCATTTGAAATTTTTTTGTCATATGTAGGTATTACGTTTATATACTTAAAATGTACAAATACAGTGCATACCATCCAGGAGGTGATATACGCCTTGAACACATGCAACATTATAATGACAAAATGATGAGACAGCTAATTTGTGTTGGAAAATAAAATGCTACAGATAATTAAAGTACAGGAATTGAGAAAAAAGAAAAGATTAACCTGACTGAAGAGGTTGTAGAAGGGAGAGAAAATTACACTGAAACAGTAATCTTAGGGAGTAAGGTAGGTGGTGAAAAGCAGAGAAAGAAGAAACGAATAGCATAACAAATATGGAGAGCAGCGAGGTGGTGGTGTAGCTGGAGCAGAGAATTCTTTTGGGTGAGTTGTAGGCAAGAGGTCTGGGATTGGAATCAGGACCAGATTGTGACAGGCCAGGAATGCTTGACTAATCTGTGTAGGCAGAGAGTGGTTTCATGAACTGGGTGTTTTAGGGAGACCAATATAACAGGGCTGTGTAGAATGGATTGCACTGGATGAAAACGGAGTCCTCAGAGCTAAAACAGAAACTGTCTCAAGGGTCATTTAGGCTTGTGTTGTGGCATATGTCAAGGTATTGCTATTCATCAGGTAGCTTCTCTTACCGCATCCCTTGGGCCTAAATTTATTTTTAAAATTTTATTAAAAAGCTTCCCTCCTTTATAAGAAACATGTAGATCATTATTTAGATAGGCTAGTACCCTGTAGGACTGGAAAGATATGACTTAGGGAAAGAAAGGGCCAAGAAAACATATTTTATAAATCTCTAAAGCCACTCTTAGCTGGAAAAGACCTGCAGTTGTCTCCCTAGCCCTGTGATACTTAGGATTTTTTTTTTTTTTGAGTCTTCCTAAATGCCATCTAACAATAGCATAAATTCATGTGCTCTCAGTTAAAATTTTGGTCATCTGACTCTGCAGCATCTCCTTTGAACCAGGAATTCATCATCTCTCCAGTTTTCTTTACTTCAGGTTCACGCCATTTGATTTCCTTAGTGCCCACCAAGATTTGCTTCTATTGTTCTTGATGATGTTTTAAAAATCCTCACCCAAAGACATTTGTCCTTTGCTTTTAGAGAGAGAGGAAGGGAGAGAGAGAAATATCAGTGTGAGAAAGAAGGATCAGTTGGTTGCCTCCCATATACCCTCTGATGGGGGATTGTACATGCTTGGACGGTATAGAACCTGCAACCTAGGTATGTGCTTTGACCAGAATCCAACCTGCAGCCTTTTGGTTACTGGACGATGCTCCAACCAAATGAGCCACACTGGCCAGGGCATATCTGTAATGGCAGCCTTGCTCTGGGAAATCACACGGAGACCACTGTGGGATTAGGCAACGGGTTTATTGAGGGAAAAAGGGGGAAACGGGGAGGGGAGAGACAGCTCCGGGACCAACTCAAGGGCTCATGGGAACAAGGGGAATGGGGAATGGGAATGGGGAATGGGGAATAAGGAACAGGGAATGGGGACTCCCGGTCCTCCTCGTGGGCCCATAGGAGTCCCCCCCTGCACTTCTGCAGGCACCTTTTTATACTTGTCAACCACACGTTTTGGTGAGGGTGAGTTTGTTTATCAACATATTCAGTAGGTCATTTACATCTCATTGCTCTCCCCCCCCCCACACCAGGTTAGTTAACATATCAGGCTAGGTTCATTACCATTTCCCCTGGGAATGGTTTCAGTCCATCAACACATCTTTTAGGAACTGCTAAGTCCATCAGCATATCTTTGGGAGCAGCTAAGTCCAGGACCAGGTTAATTAGCATATACCAAAAGTCCAGGTGTGCATTCTAGCTGCCTCCATGTTCTGACAATATCCTTGATGATTTTTGTATCTGGCTTAGATTTTCATTCTATTCTGACCCCTGCTTTCCTTAAAATTAAAAAAAAAAACCTATTGAAGACTTGTCTGATTCTTTTTTCCAGTTTCTTAGGTTCATTTCTGCCCACTACCTTCTTCATTCATTGGCCATGTTTCCAAACTGTATATCCTGAGCCCTATCAGTTCAAGACCAGTTCCACCTGCACTGCCTCAGGCTTGTTCTCACTTTCTCAGCGTTTTCACTGCCTCTGATCTAGCAGTTCCCAGATTCCCCCTATTTTTCCCATTTATTAAACATTATGATCCATATAAATGTTTAGAGTATATATGTGAAATTTCCAGGACACCAGAAATAGATCTTCCCTTTCCACTCTGACTCAAAGAAACCTATTGGAATGTAAGAAACAGTGTGTGGCATTTTCACAGGCATAATCTGCAATCTGCTCTAATTTATGTTTTAAAACTTTATTTTCAGCTTCTGGTTCCAGACCAAGATGGAACACCCTTCAATTTTAAGAACAGCTAAAAGCTCTGGACATGGTGCATATCGGGTTGGCCAAAAAGTTTGGTTTTTTTCCATACAATGGCTCTAATAGCACTTAGTTGTCTTTAACTTCATTTGAAACAATTTTATTAGATCGTACTGTGGCAGCTGTCATAACAGTGTGCTTAAAAAAAAGAATCAAAATTGATGGATTTTTATGTAGCCATTTTAATATTGAAGATGGAAGAAAATACGCAATATTTTCAGCATGTTATGCTTTATTGTTTTACAGTAAATGGACTTTTCATCCAACGCAATAAAACAAACATAAGACTCTGAAATGTATAGGCTAGAAGGCAATTGACAAGGACCTTGGGACTGAGGAATGACAGGGCAACAGTTCCCTGAGTTTTCTTTTAGCCTCGTATATTCTAGACTGAGTGCTGGAGGAGCTGGCAACTGGAGACACCATGGGAACAGATGTTTTTAAGTATCTCCAAGGAAGGCTTGCTTTCTGGAACCAAAGGGCCAGGAAAGGGGCATCCTAGAAAACTTTTAGATAGTAACTGCCCTATTCCAGCCAAACACTGCAGGGAAAGAAAAAAGAAGAAGATGGACTGTCACCCTTATTCAGGTCAGAAATGTTGAATAGGGAGCCTAAATTCCCACTTTCACCCAGTTGTTACAAGGCACTGCTTGTAACTGCCCTAATCTCTGCTGGGGTGTTGTCAGGGAAGACCTCATGGGGACAGAATGACTAGCACAATCAAAACAAAGCAAAATGACCCAACTGTTGGACTGGCCATGAAGCCTGTTTGGTTTTTTCCATAAAAGACACATCTTTCATTTTCACCGATAACTTTATTGACTTGGACAATTTTAGTATGTCGGCTATCTCCCACGTGATATAATGTTGATTATTGTCAATTAATGTCTCGATTTGATCGCTTTCAACTTCAACTGATCTATCCAACCATGCATCATTGTCCAGTGAGAAATCGCCAGCTGAAACTTTGCAAACCACTTTGACATGCTCGATCAGTCACAGCACCTTCTCCATACACTGCACAAATCTTTTGTGTTTCAGTTACGTTTTTACCTTTCTTGGAAAAATAAAATATGCCGAAAATGTTGTGTATTTTCTTCCATTTTCAATATTAAAATGGCTACACAAAAATTCACCAATTTTGATGTTTTTTAATTTTTTTATTTATGCACACTGATATGACAGCTGCCACAATACAATCTTAACAAAATTGTTTCAAATGAAGTTAAAGAGAACTAAGCACTACTCGAGCCATCTTACGTAAAAAAACAAATGAACGTTTTGGCCAACCCAATATATGCAAGGGTATTGTACTGAATTAAAAAAGCCAGTCTCAAAAGATCACATACTGTATGATTCCATTAAACAACATTCTTGGAATGACGATAGAAAATAGTGGTTTTCAGGAGTTAGAGATAGTCGGGAGTGAGATAGGGTGGTAGTGATTATAAAGGGTAGCCTGAAGGAAATCTTTGTGATGATGTAATAGTTCTGTATCCACAACTATACACACAATGTCAATTTCCTGGTTTTGATATTAATCTATAGCTATAAGTTTATAGCTTTTTTATAAGTAATAGCTATAATGTATAACTGTGGCTGGTTTGGCTCAGTGGATTGAGCGTCGGCCTGCGAGCTAAGTGTCGCTGGTTCGATCTTCCAGTCAGGGCACAGCAGAGAAGGAAAACTCTGACTCCAAAAAACCTCCGCTGCCTTGCGGCATACCTCTTCAGGGGAAAGGCTAAGGGAGTAAACCCCGACAGAAAATCCGGAGCCGGAGTCCCTAAGGCGGTTTGACACTGTAGTCAATACCGGCAACTCCTGCGGCGCACCTGAAACCAAGCTGTATTGACTCCGTCTTTCCCTTGGACCCTTCAGCTGCGAAGAGAGGGGGTGTCTGCTGCATGGGCAACAGCAGACCCTCCATATCACCCTGCCCAGGCTCTGTAGCTTCAGCTTCACTGGAGAGGACACTCCAGCGTCATCGCAAGATGTTGATTCAACATGGGAGGAGACAGATACCGTGTCACTCCCGAGTCGGACTGCACAACCATTCTCGGCGGTGCAGATAGACTCTTAAGAAGCTACACCATCGTCTCTCGAGACGGACGGCTGCCGACGACGACGACGATGACGACGGGGGTACAAAAAATAATTTTCCTCCCAGCTTTCTAAGTTCTTCTGGCTGCACTAATAATCAAATTAATAAGAGACAGGTAAACAGGAGGAACTGTCCAAATTATTACATAAAATTATTTCCATAAAATATGAAGCCCAAGGACAAATTGGGCAATTGAGGCTTATATGCTCTTATAGAATATGGAGAAGGAGGTCTGGGACTTCAAAGAGAAAGTAGATAATTCGCAGGTAAATGAGAGAGAGCAAACATGTGATAAACAAATTCCTTCTGGGGCACCTGAAACAATAGGACACAACATAGAGGCCAACAAACAGGCTTTGCTAGATTTCTTCCTGTCTGCCACTTTTAATTCATATATTCTAATATGAATGGCTAAACTGAGCAGCTCCCTTCCTTTAATCCGGTTTTTCTATCTTAATTCCATTATGCAGGTAAGGGGATGGTCACAGGTTCTTTGTGAATCTTTTGTTTCTTAATAACTAGCTTAAAATCAATATCCCAAAGGCAAAATTTGGAGTGGCAAAATCTAAGTTCTCACAACCATTGGGGGGAAATGAGTAAAGGGTACAAAGGACCTCTGTACAGTTTTCACAACTTCCTATGTGTATAATAATTATTTCAAAATAAAGAATGATTGTCTAATTTTGATACTTCTGATAGCCATTAATATTATAATCCAAATTTTGAAGCCCTCTGCATTCTGGAGACAATGCTGGGATTGATTGCATTTCCCTGCTCGTTTGGAAGTTAGATATGACACAGGTTTGATTTGGTCATTGAAATGGATACATAAAAGCGGCAGGTGGGGGAAGAAGTGTTATGAGACCATGTACAATCTGCCATGTGCTTTCCTACTGTCCCTGCTAAGGGGAAAAAAATCAATGTGCTGTTCTGGATCCTTTTTCAGCCAGGGCTGAAGCCCCCATTCACGTTCCAAGGACATGGGGTGTGAGCCAGAAAGGAACTTGTGTAGGTTTAAGCCACCAGGATTTGGGGCTCTCAGATATAGCTATCCAGTATAGAACTACAACTATTAGACACCATTACCTGCCCGCCTCTCTCACAAATGCCTACAATGCACTGCTCTTATCCTAGATTCAAGGCAAGGTGCCTTCCTGTTTTTGATTCACCTTCATTCCCTACCCCCAGGACCACTGTCACCATGCCATCTACCCTCACTGTCTGTCCTTACCTATGATTACCACCCAATGAATGAGTGGACCAAAGCCTCCATCCAATTTGCCCCCCTCGTTTTTGGGTATTAGTGGAGTGCAGTGGTCATGACAATGATGTGTTGTGGGCAGGAGAGCTGGGAGAGGAGGAAGGGCACCCATGTTCCTGAGGCTTCAGTTACAAGGCAGGGAAGTCAGGTCTCTGGTTGGCAAAAGCAAAAACAAGGAGTATAAAAATCATAGAAAAACAGCGTTTATGTGTTCTGCCTGATTACCACTTGCTTCATGTCATTTGACTCTTATGTAGGCTTGTGTTTGCCTGTCCTTCCTTCATTGGGAGCCTCTTCTGTTCTTCCTCATCTAGCCACGTTTGACGTACAATTATGTGTCACAGATCCCTTTCTTCCTCCTGTCTACCACATGGGTCAATTATTCTTGGGTAGTTTTACCTGCTTTAGGCAATCTCCTGCATCCTCCCATTGCAATGAATCCATCCCAGGTGCTATTCTCTAGCTTTCCAGCTAATTAAGGACAAAAACTAGTTCCAACTCAGAAGTTAAAACGATATTAATATTATTCAGATAACAATCATTTTAGAGAGGGCCTGGCAGAAACAACGGAGGAAGTTAATCACTCAAAAGAGCAGGTCCGCTTGTGCTTGTGTGCTTTTGCAGTGAGAAAATGTCAGGGCAGGCAGTCCACTTTCAATGTGCCTCCTCCACTAATTAACCTCCTAGGGATTTAATTCTTCTATGGTAAAATCATAGAAATCATGAAAAATCCTAAAATCATAAAAACAAATTATAAATCATACCCAAAGGTAGTGCTTCTGCTGAAGCACACATCTGCAGAATAGAGGAAGCCAGTGAGTCCAGGGCACAGGGCCAAGGGGAAGCAAGAATAACACTGGGAAAGATTATGTCATTGTCCTCACTTTGGATTCCCAGTGAGTCCTTACAACCCTCCTTGTTGTAAGGCATCAAGTTCTTTTCCTATTCTCGAACATGCTTACCATTTCTACTCCATTTCCAACTATTTTAGTAAAGTGAAGATATGTTTTTGAATAAATAAGAGCAGATTGAGATGTGGAAGAGTAATTGTGCCTGGTTATACAATCAGTTGTAAAAAGTACATTTTATTACCTTATACTACACAACCTGCACACAATTTTCCATTTGTTTTAAAAGGCTTTTTTTTTTTTTTTATTTTATTTTCATTTACAAAGAACTTGTTGCAACTAGATAGGGTACTATTATCCTGGGCTTCTTAATGTTATGCAGGTTTTTTTCCCAAACATTTTATTGAGGTAAAATTTACATACCATAAAATTCACTAGTTTAAAATGCACGATTCAATGATTTTTAGTAAATCTGTAGTTGTATAACCATTACTGCACTCTTAACTGTAGAACATTCCAATTACTCTAGAAAGATCTCTTGTGCACCCCCCTGCAGTCACTCTCCATTCCCACCGTCAGCCCTCAGCAACCACTGTTCAACTGTCTGTATAGATTTGCTTTTTCTAGACATTCCATATAAATAGAATCATACAATATGTGCTCTTTTGGATCTGGCTTCTTTCACTTAGCTTAATGATTTTGAGGTTCCTTTATGTTGTATTTTTTTAATGATTATTTCATTCCATTTTATTGCTGAATAGCATTCCATTGTATGGATATATCACATCTTATCTATCCACTCACCAGGTGCTGGACATTTGGATTGTTTCCACTTTGGGGGTATTATGAATATTGCTACTATGAATATATATGTACAACTTGTTATGTGGATGTTTTCAATTTTCTTGGATATATACTTAGGAGTGGAGTTGTTGGATCACATGGCACTTCTATGAATAACTTTTTAAGAACCTAAAAACATTTTCCAAAGTGACTGCACCACTTCATATTTCCATCAGCAATTTATGAGGGGTCTCACTTCTCTAGTTCCTCACGGATATTTTTTGTCTTTTTTTTTTTTACAGCCATTGTAGTAGGTGTGACGAGTTTTCTCACTGTGGTTCTAATTTGCATTTTCCTAGTGACTTAATATGTTGAGCATATGTTCATGCTATTGTCAACCATTTAAATATTTGCTTTGGTAAAATATCTAGTCAAATCTTTTTGCCCTTTAAATTGCTTAGTCTTATTCTTGAGTTGTAAGAGTTCTTAACATATTCTGAATGCAAGTCCTTTATCAGATATATGATTTGCAAATTTCTTTCCCCAAGATACAATATTTCCTTTTCTTTCTTTTTTTTTTTTTTTGGATAGGCACTTTAAAGAGATACAAACTTCAAAGTGAAATTTTCTTGAAGTATTTTAACAAGTCAATGATTAACTTTGTTTCAAAATATTATACAAGTACTTTTAAAAGGCAACTTTTAACTTTTAGAAAACTTGAAAAATGTGGTAAGTAAAAAACAGGATAGTGAAATTCCAGATAATAAGATAATCTTCGGTAACATGAATTGCTTAGAGCCAGGCTTTTAGTTTTTGGGGGAACATACATAACATTCATTTAAAAGTAAAAATGGGACAAAATAAATAACATTATAAACACTAGTCTCTTATTATTCCAGCTCTTGGCTCCAAGCAAGACACAGAAACCTCTGAATGTTTTAAGTAGACAATTTATTAGAACAGTTGGTTATGCCTAGTGTGAGTGATGGAGGAGCAGGGTTGGGTTAGGTATTGGAATCAGTGCCAAGTAGGAGTGTTTCCCAAGTGGGCCAAGTGCTACTCTCAGAGCAGGAGACACTTCCCCAAACTGTCCCCACTCTGCAGGGGACCGGGCGTTTTACTCCCCTGACGACTGGCTGCGTCTTCCGGTGTGGCCTCCACTCTCGCCGCCCACCCTCGGTCCTGGTCCTCCTGCATCCACATCGCTTGGCATGGGCCTCAGCAAGGCCGGACCAAGGTGCTGCCGACAGTCCTCCAGTTCTAAGTCGGCCTCGGCCGCCGCGGGCGGCCCCACCTGGCTCAGGAGCAGCCTTGTCCTCTGGCCCGGGGTTGATCCAAGGACCTCCTCGGCACGGTGAGGGCACTTCCATTTCTTCCCAGCCCACGATCTGCTCGACGTGAATTGGCCGGAACTCAATTTTTCTTGCTGCAGCAGCCTCTTTGTCCTCATATGGGTTCAGGTGGAGACCACCCGGCCCTGACAGCACTGCCGAACCCGTCACACACGGAGCCTCCCGCCCGGGGGCCCTCACCCTGTAGATCCTGTCCACGCCTCCTCGCGGGTCAGGGCGGCAGGAGGAGAGGCACAAACGGTGGAACCGCCGAAGCCCGAAGCCCGGAGGGAAGCAACACGGCCCTGAGGTGGGCTCGCTGCTGCAGGGGCGGGGGCAGCGCATCCGGGTGAGCGCGCTGCGCCCCCGCCTCCCCCGCGCAGCCGCACGGGCGGCCGCCTCCACAGCAGAGCACGCCGCGTGCTGTGAGGACCACGCCCGAGCAGCCTGCGCGGGCACCCCTGCGGCCTGGCCTGCCACTCTGAGGCGCCCCGAGCGAGCGGCAGCGGTGGCGATGGCGGCATGCGGAGCTGCCCGGAGTAGTGCGCCCAGTCCGTGAGGCCCGCCGCGGAGGCGGGGGCGGGAGCGGCGGGGGCGGGGCCCGCGCCGGGCCCGCCCGCCCGCCGGGGGAGCCGCCGGCAGTGGCCGAGGAGGCGGCGCGGCGGACCGCGGCCCGAGAATAGTGCCCGCGCTGCGGCCCGCGGGACCACGCTGCGACAGCTCGGGCCGGCCCCCAGAAGCTCCCGCTGCCGCCGTCGTCGCCGCCGCCTCCGCGGCGCGGACCAAGGTGAGTGTCCCCTGCGCCCGGGCCGTCCCAGAGCCGCGGCTGCTTGTGCGGGGCTGGAGGAGGAGGTGAAGGAGGCCCCTCCGCGTCCGCGTCCGCGTCCCCCGGCCCTTTGTGGCGGGTGCTGCCGATACCCGGGCGCGGGCGCTATCGGCACGGGGTACGAGTCGGGGAGTCCGAGGCTGCTGGACACGCGGCGTCCCTGGTTGGCAACTGCGGCAAGCAGCGAGTTTCCGTCCTACTTTGACATTGAGTTAGAACCGTTTTTCTTTAGAAGACGGAAGTTTGTTTTATTGACAGAAAATACAGATAAATATGGCTCCCGGGTTCGGCCCGGCCGTGCGATACTTGGAGCCCCTGTGTCAGACTGACCCTCGCCGGGTCTGCGTGACGACGGGGGAGGGGACACACGCGGGCGGCCAGGGCGGGGGCTTCCTGGCCCACTGCGCGCGAAGCGGACCCGGCTCTGAATTAGTAGATGTCTGTGAATGTGAAGTCGCGGGCATTAGGTAATGTGGCAGTCCTTCCTGGAAAAATGAATGAATGAAATGTCACTTGCTCATCCATAATCAATATAACGCCTTTCTAAAGATTTGCCAGGAATTGTGATGATTTGCATTGTCATTGCTACTCTTACCTGATCAACCTTGCTAAGTGAGGGTTCCCCCTCCTCCAAACTTATGACCTTGGCCTGATTCTCAAAGCCCCTGAGCTAACCAAACCTTCAACCCAACGCGCCTCTCATTCTCTGGCAAGTGTGGGCAATAGGCAAAGTATTCTTTGTGAATTATTCCTGGAGGGCAGAGAATGTTGCCTTGATCATACCTTATGCTTAATACATTGATTTATAGTACTGCCTGTCAAGAACCTTGAGAGGTGTGTGTGTGTGGGGGGGGGTGTCTTGTTCTCATTTCGCAGATGAAGAAGTTGGGGCCCTAAGAAGTTGTAACTTTACAGGTCACAAGCTAAGCTACAGAGTTGGGATTCAAACCTAGGCCTTATTAAGCCAGCACTCTTTACATCACGTCTGCTCCTAGACTTGGATCGTCTTATTGTAGGCAGTAACCAAATGTGGCTATTTAAATTAATTAAAATTAAATTTTAAAAGATTCAGCTCTTTACTTGCACTAGCCACATTTCAGTTGTTCAGTAGCCAAACGTGATCAGTGCTTGCTGTTGAGCAGCGCTAGTCTAGACCACACATCCATTTATTTAGTCATTAAGTAAATATTTATTGAGTGCCTTACGTCTGTGGGGCACAGTGTTATGTCCTGGGTACACTGTGGTAAAAAAAGAGAGACAAGATGCACTTGCCTTTGTGGAGCTTGCCTTTTCCGTGATAGCTGGAGGGATGTTTCCATGGTACTTCAGAGCCTTGCTGATTCAAAGTGTGGTTTGTGAACTAGGAGCGCATCCCTGTCATCTGGGAATTTGGAAGAAATGGAGAATCTCACGTTCCAGACCACGTCAACTGCATTAGTATCTGTTAGTGGCTTAGCAGATCACAGATGATAGATCATAGAGCCATCTCAGCTGATTTGTGTTCACACTGAAAACCTTATTCAGAATACCAGGGATAAGTGGTTTAACGAATGTTCTGATGGATTGTTTGACAGGACTTTTCAGAAGCAGGCAGTAAAACTTTTGGGAGCATTTGCCATTTGTGCAAATACTTCTTAAATGCCTGGCCTCTCCAATAGTGTATAAGTTTTATGAGAGCAGAGATTGTGCCTTCCTTTTCTAGCCACGTATCTCAGAAACTTCGAAGTGCCTGTTAAGCAGCAGGCGTTCAATAACTGCTTGTTGAGTACAGCCATGTGCTGTATAACGAAGTTTTTAGTCAACAACAGACCACATGCATACATGATGGAGAGCCCATAAGATTATAATGGAGCAGAAAAATTCCTATTGCCTAGTGAAGTCATGACCGTCGTAAGTGGAGGCCCTCAAAAGTTACAGCCCAACGCATTTATTCATATGTTTGTGGTGATGCTGGTGTAAGGAAGCCTGCACCATCAGTTGTATGAATGTATAGCACATACAATTATGTACAGTACACGATAACTTAATAATAAACAACTATGTTATGTATTTATTGTACTACATTTTTTAATTGTTATTTTAGTGTGCACTCTTTCTACTAATGAAAAGTTTGCTGTAAGACACTGTGGCACATTAAACCGGCAGCAGCTTCATACACCTCGTGTTCACCCAGTCTCTTGATCGCATCATTTTCTCTTGTGCTTGATTTAATCTCTTGTTTCATACAGTAACGTGCTATACAGGCTTGTAGCCTAGGAACAATAGGCTGTACTGTATAGCCTAGGTGTGTAATAGGCTATACCATCTAGGTTTGTGTAAGTGCAGTCATGATGTTCTCACATGACAAAATCACCTAAAGACATATTTCTCAGAACGTGACCCCATCCTTAATCTGCACGTGATTGTATGTGCATGTGCTAGGATGTCAAAGCTGCTTATTCTCAAGCAGTTGCAGGCAAGGTAATTCTCATGGCATTAAGGTAAGAACAAGGAACCAGAGCTAAAAGGAAGTTAGATCTATATGTGGCTTTTCAGCTTCAAGCTCAGGCTACCCTGCCCCGAGCTGTACTCCTGGCTCATTTGTACACCCCATCGCTTTCTCTTTTTAATCATATAAAATAGTATTAATAAATTTGAATCTTAATCAGTTTTTAGTGCCCTATATATTTCTAGCTAAATTCCAGACTATTTAGATTCACCAGTTTTTCCATTAACATGTACTTTCTGTTCCAGGACCCAATCCAAGGTACTACATTGCATTTAGTCATTGAGTCTTCCCAGTCTTTGGTTTGTGAGAGTTTCTCAGTCTTCCCTTGTTTTTCGTAATTTTGGTGGCTTTGAATACTGTCCTGTCTGTCTTTGGTAGACAGCCACATAGGACCACCCAGTTATGGGAAAAGGCTCTCATATTCAGGAAAGTAAGGCAACAGGAATAACTATTTCTGCTTTTGTTTGTTCGTGCAATATATATATTTGTTATGCTTATGTAACAACATGCAACTTTAGCACTTGCAGTAACTGATTTCCTGGGATACAATTGCTGTTTGTAATTCAGAAGAGTATCACAACACTGCAATTGTGAACCACTGTTTTAAAATACAGTTTTTATTTTTATGATGGGTTAAGAGCTGGGCTGAGGTGGAGGAGCAAGGAAAAAGGAGAGATTAGCTAAAACAGGCCATAGATAGATCAGAGAGGGTCCAAGGTGGATGGAGTGACAGGTAATTCAGGAAGAGGAGTGGGGCAGCTGCACAGAGGAGCAGTAGGAGTGGGTACTTATCATTTGTTCAATTAATACTTTATTGAGTGCTTATGGTGTGCCAGACCCAACGCTAAATACTCTAGATAACTGGAGGTGGGACAGCACTAAACAAATGAACATGCAGATAAGTACATAATAATTATAATTTGTGATGAGTTCTATAAAGAAAAAGCAAAGAGTGCTAGAGAGATTGTGGGTGAGAGAGCTGCTGCTTTTGGTTGGCTGGGATGCTGAGAGAAGGCATCTAGGAGTGACATTTGAACTCTTTTGTCTCTGGCTTTTGGGCACCCTCCATACTTCCTGTGGTTTCAGTAGCACACATGTGCCTCTTTCTCCTTAGGCACTGTGCTTATTTCTAGCTCTGGGTCTTTATATATAATCTCTTCCCAAGATGTCCCTGTCTATACGTACCCTTGTGGAAGTGCTACTTCTTGTTTGAGGATTTACTCAAATCCCATCTCCTTTATGAAGGCCTTCACTGTTGATTTGTGCCTGTGTTTGTCAATCTACTTGAGCACATAGTGTTTGAGGGTAGGGAAAATATTTTCTGTTTATATCTGTGTGTACTCACTTAGTCCAGCACAGAGCCAGTATTAATAAAGGTTTGTGAAGGCAGCCAATCCATTCTGAAGTGTTAACATTTGGGTGATGAACCTTAGAGCAGCAGTCAGTGAAGGTCCAATTGATATTGTTGTTGTTTAACTTTTTTTTGTGAAACAATTGTAGATCCACATAGAGTTATAAGAAATAACTCAGAAAGATCCCATGTACCTTTACCCAGTTGCTCTTAGCATGTGGAAATGGCGTGATTTTTCTTCTTTAGCCTATTTATATGATGGATTATATTGATTGATTTTTGAATTGAGCCAGTCCTGCATACGTGAAATACGTGATAAACCCCACTTGGTCATGGTGTAGAATTTTTTTTATATATTGCTGAATTCTACTTATTAATGTTTTGTTAAGGAGTTTTTGCATTTATATTTATGGGGGCATTTAGCACTATAAATTTCCCTCAGCACTGTTTCAACTCTGTTTCACAAATTTTGATATGCTGTATTTTTATTTTCATTCAGTTCAGTGTGTATTTTTATTTCCCTTGAGACTTCTTGGACCCATGGATTATTTAGAATTGTGTTGTTTAGTTTCCAAATGTTTGAATATATTCCTGTTATCTTTCTGTTTTTGGTTTCTAGTTTGATTCCATACTGATGGAAGGACATTGTGTATGATTTCAGTTCTTTTAAATTGTTGAGCCTGTTTTATGGCTCAATTTATGGTCTGTCTTGGTATATGCTCTATGGACACTTGGATAGAATGTGTTTTCTCCTATTGTTGAGTGGAGTATTCTATAAATATCGATTAGATCCGTGATGGTGTTGAGTTCTCCTATACCCTTGCTTTTTTTCTGCCTGGATTTTCTATCAGCTGTTGAGAAGGGGTTTTGAAGTTTCCAACTACATTTGTGCACTTGTCTATTTCTCCTTTTAAGTTATATCCATTTTTAGCTTTACATATTTTGCTGCTCTCTGTTTGGTGCATACACATTACAGGTTGTTGTGTTTTGGTAGATTGACCCTTTTTGTCATTATATAATGTGCTCTGTCTCTAAAAATTTACTTTGGTGTGAATTCTACTTTATCTGATATTAACATAGTTATTTCTCTTTTCCCTTTGAGTACTTTCTTTAGTTGTTTGTATGATGTATCTTTAAAATTTTTTTTTACTTTCAACCTGCCTATATTGTTATATTTAAAGTAAGTTTCTTATAGATAGCATATAGTTGGGTCATATTTTTTAATCCATTCTGTCAATCTGTGTCTTTTCATTGATGCATTAAGAGCATTTACATTTAATGTCATTGTTGATCTATTAGGACTACAGCAACAGTGATGAGAGTTGAGAGTGCATCTCTGATTTTGTGATTAATTTCTCCTTCAACTTAAAATTTCTATAAATTGTTATAATTTATAAATTCTTATAAGTTTTTATAAGAGTTCTCTACAGTCTTTGTATTTTATGACTTCTAATGTAACACAGAGAACATACAATTGCTTTTGGTTCTGTGAAGGTGTTTAAGTTTAGGCTTCTGGTATGTCATTCTTTGGTTGACAACCTCAGTAATGAGACAGATGCTAAGGGACACTAGATAAAGCCTCTGGGGAGCCATGAGATGATTTGAAGATAGTTCCTTAGATTTAGGTGTTAGGGTTTTGCTAGAATTTTATGTCTTTGATAGTTTTATGCCTTGCTTACCATTAAAAACATTTTTTTTTTAGGTGATTCCTATAGGCCCTTCTGGGTGACCTGGAGTCTCCACTCCCCCTCCCTTCCCCCTCCCCCTTGCCCCTTTTCCCCTTTCCCCTTCCTCTTTCCCCTTCCCTTGCTCGGACAGGCCCTCGAGGTGGTCCAGGAGTACCCTCTTACCTCTAACCCGTTTCCTTCCCTCCCTTCGTTTTTTTTTTTAAAGTATCAGTTAAACTATAAAAAGGAATAGAATTTGCATTGCTTTGGTAGAGCCATGTGCTAAGTTTTGGATTGTTCTTTGGAAATTACACACTACATTTTATAATTTATTTTCTTTAAACAGTGAGTAAAAATTTCTGGGAATGTTGTAACCTATTTCTCCATCCCTAGAAATGAGCATATTTCTCAATAAACAAACACTTTACCGATTTTTACAAGTCCCTATGCATAGCAGGAATATATAAAGGGTAAAAAGGTAGCATTGTCATAGTGTGAGGCCTGAGCACTTGACAGATTGAATTCCATATTCTGCTTATAAGACTGCACAATTAATTTTAATTATTTTAAGTGTTTCCATGTAAAGGAAACACTATCTGAAATAATAAGGCTGTTTAGGGAGATTCCCCATGAGAATTTCAACATTTACCCAGATTAGAGGCATAAGAGAAAACTCAGCATAGGAAATGGTGGTAAGATGGTCTTTGATCTGAAACTTGGGAAGGAATGAAAAAGTAGAAGGGAAGAAGAGGATAGTAAATTGTAGACTAAGAGTCTTTGAACAGGGCTAGAAGTCCTTTGCTGAGCAACCTTTGGGTCATTTCAGGGCATGAGATATAAAAACACTCCTGGAGAAGAAGGAGCTTTACGGCAAAGCTTTTGACTGGGAATTCCCTTGAGTTGGTGGAAGGAGTGCAATACTGGCAGCTTATCAGCTGGTGCTTCCTCTCTGTGGGCTCTTGCTACAGAAGGGAAAGTTGGAGGAGTTTTAGCAGTGAGCTGGTTCCAGTAGACTGGGATATAGGCTATTGATAATTGGAGATGGGGCTACAAAACACAACGTGTATAGCAATGGCCAGTGCACTAGTCTCAGTGTTCTATTTATGTTAGTTAATTTAATCTTTATAACAATAGTCTCTTTTCATTATCCTCGTTGTACACTTGAAGGAACTGTAGGACAGAGGGCTTAGTGGTAAAGCTGGGATCTGCACATCTCTGTGTATGTGATTTCCAGAATTTATGATCTTAACCTCCAAACTAGATGGAGTTGCTAGGATAGTTTTGGAAAGATCTCTAGGGCTTTGAATAACAAACAGGAGAGTATGGGTATTTGGAAGGCAGTAGGGAGCTGCTGAAAGATTTTCTCTTTTTTTAAATCCTCATTTGAGGACTTGTTTATTGATATTGGGGGGGGGGGCAGAGAGAGGGAGAGAAAAATCGATTGGTTGCCTCCGGAAGGTGCTCGACCAAGGACTGAACCTGCAACCTAGGCATGTATCCTCATCGGGAATCAAACCCACGACGTTCTGGTTTACAGGATGACGCTCCAGTGAACTGAGCCACATTGACCAGCACCCACTGAAGGATTTTGATAAAAGTATTGTTATGATCAAAATTAAGCTTTAATGTACATCTAGGTAGATGACTTACTTTAAAAGATGATGTAGGATACTTCCGGCCAAGATGGAGGCATAGACAGACATGCTCTGTCTCCCTCTACAACTAAGAAGGATTACAGCTACTGCAAAACTAAAAATAACAAGTTCCTGAAAATAAAGCTACATGGAAGTCCAAGGTATGAAGTCATAAACAAATGGTGCTCGACCGGACGGGTAGGAAGCGCGAAACCGCGGCTGAGAAAGATGGAACTGTGCTGGAGGCGGCAGCTGCAGCAGCGAACAGCAGGACCCTGTAAGCAGACGCCTGTATTTGGGGGGAGGAGAGAAGCGCCTGAGAGCTGGCCCAGCTGCAGACCAGATCAGTCGGCTGGGGATTCCAACGCCCGGGAAGGCAGATCCCATTGGGAGGTGGCCCTGTTCCTCAGCGGAGAGTAACAGCAGGCATCCATCTTGGACCCCCGCCCCCACACAAAGCGCCACAGTGTGGTGAGAAAGGTCGCCAGGTTGTGACGAGCACACGGGGTTCCGCCCAATATAGCGCAGGAGGTGTGACAGCGCCCCACCCAAAAAGGAAAGATAAAACAGTCGGAATGGCAGAATTAATGATTAAAATACCAATCACACAGCTAAGAAAAAAACAAAAGCCTTAACCGATGAACAAATAGTGAATCTTTCTGAGGTTCAGTTCAGAGCTATAGTTATACGACAGCTTACAGACCTAACAGCAGGGCTGAATCAAGATAGGGTAGGAATGAAGGTTAGTCCTGCTGAAATGAACAAAAATACAAGACAGGTGGTGAGGAAGGGAAAGCCATGGATCAAATTAACATAGAGGAACATAGGGAGGGAACAAACAGTCAACGAGTGCAGAAAGAGGAAACAAAAAGTGAGAAATATGATGAGAGGCTCAGAAACCTCTGGGACAGCTATAAGCGATTGAACATTGGAATTATTGGATTGCCAGAGGGTGAAGAAGAACTAGAAATTGAAAAATCATGTGAAAAAATAATGAAGCAGAACTTCCCTAACTTGGGGAAGGAAATGAACTTACAGGTCCAGGAAGCACAGAGAGTTTCTGATAGGCAGGACCCAGGGAGGACCACACCAAGACACATTATCATCAAAATATCAAAAATTAAAGATAAAGAGAGAATCTTAAAAGCAACAAGAGAGAAGAGGAGAATCATGTACAAAGGGGTCCCAATTAGACTATCAGCGGATTTCTCAAAGGAGACTTTACAGGCAAGAAGGGACAGGCAAGAAATATTCAAAGTAATGAAAATCAAAAACCTACAGCCACGATTACTCTATCCAGTGAAGCTGTCATTCAGGATAGAAGGGCAGAGAAAGTGCTTCCAGGACAAAGTAAAACCGAAGGAGTTCGTTAGATCCAAACCACTGTTATAATATGAGATGTTAAAGGGACTGGTTTAGAAGAAGAAGGATCAAAACTATGAACATTAAAATGAAAACTGTATCACAACAACTAAGCAGAAGCTAGGGAATCGAAACAAAGGCAAACTAAGTAGGCAACGAGAGAGGAAAATGAATTATAGGTACGGGGAACATATTGAGGGGAGGTCAGCGGGGAGGGGGAAGGGGGAAAAGGGAGGGAGATGATGCAGGAATTAAGAAGCATAGTAGGAGAGAGTGGAGTAAACAGGGAGATGTTGAGAAGAACTATTGGCACAACCAGTGGGCATGGACTAAGTGGGGGGGACAATTGGAGGGGGGAGCAGGGGGGAAAGAAATTGGGACAACTGTAACAGCATAATCAATAAAAAAAGAAGATGATATAGGAAATGAGGCTAAGGTAGTAGTTCAGTTGACTATGTGTACAGAAACATACAGGTGCTTTTTTAGAGATGCAATCAGATGTTCCTTTCAATGGGTAAAGAAAAGAAGGAAGTCAGTCACTCAGCCTCCAGGAAGATGCATCATTACCAGCAGTGGAAAACAAAACAAAACAAAACAGTAGAGTTTGTTTAAGGATAGTTAATGAGTTTGTCTTGGACCTGTCCAGCTGAAGGTGCCTGAGAGATGTAGGTGGAACAAACCTGCAGGCATCATGGTTGTGGAACTCAACTTGGGAGTCAGCAGTGAGATGATGAAAATAGAGTGTCTAAGAGGGTTGAGAAATAAACCTGAGGTGATGTTTACGGTTAGGACTCTAGAGGAGGAAATATTTTTTTACATCCTCATTGAGCAAATATATTTGAGTGTCTGCTGTGTGCCAGGTACTGTGTATACAAAGTGAACAAAAGAGACATGGTACCTGTTGTGTTAATGATACAACCAGTAGGGCAGACAGAAATAGAGACAATTAAGTAAATGGCGGAAATGACATTTCAGCTGAGACCCAGAGAGTTCAAAAGCATTTTAATACAAAGAGGAGGGGCAAGAGGATTCCAGGTAAAAAGAATAGTATGTGCAGAGGTCATGTAGCAGAAGACAACTCATTCTGTTCAAGGAACTGAGAGATCAGTGTGGCTGAAAGGCCATTGGTGCAAGGGGAAAGTGGAGTGAGATGATGGGAGAAAAGTTGTTATGGGACAGATGAGGTAGGACCTTATTCTCAGTGCTCTTGAAAGATTTTGAGCAAGAGAGAGCTCTGTTTTGAATTTGGAGCAGATCACTCCTGCTGCAATGTGGAGAATGGATTTCGGTGTGGGGGTAGGACGGGTAAGAGGGAGGCATGGAGACCAATCGGGAGACTCTTCCAGGAGGCCTGGACTAAAGTAGTGGCAGTGGACTGTGTGAGACCAAGGATGGCTCTAGTGTTTCACCGCAAGCTGCTGCCCCTGGCCTTCCATTTAGTGTTGCTTTTTTTCTCTATTCGACCATAGTATCATGTTGACACTGTCCGTTTATCCAGCCATGTCCCTTCTACACTGTGAATTCCTTTGGCTGGGGAGGGACTTTCTCTTACTGGCCTCTTAAGCACTAGTGCCTACCACCTGCGAGGTGATCAGTAAATGTTGAATAAATCGGTGTACTTACCTTCAGAGGTGCAAGACTGTGGTCATATTATACATTGAGTCTTTTTCCAGTTTTTTTCTCCCCCTGGGAGAAACTCCAAGACATGAGCTGGCTGGTGGCAGTGTTATAGGGGAGGAGTATGCCGACTGTGTGGGCCCTGTATGGCGTTCAGAGGTGTCTTCAAGTGTCTAACCTTAGGAGGGTTTACGTGATTTCCTCTGCAGGAGAATTAGAAGAGGGCAAAGTCAGGAAACCTGAGGAAGGAGGTCTTATGAAGAATGATGGCTTTGATATCCAGTGCTGCTGAGCTGGGAGGAATGTGAGATTTCTTCCCTTTTTTTTTGCTTTTTCTTTTTTTCTTCCTTCCTTCCTTCCTTCCTTCCTTCCTTCCTTCCTTCCTTCCTTCCTTCCTTCCTTCCTTCCTTCTTTTCTTTCCTCTCTACATTCTGTAGAGGTAACAGCAGAAATCATATTACGTGGGGGTGGGGGTGGGGATAGGTGGTAAGTGCTGACAGTAAGTGTAGAATGTTCCTTGAAGTATTGTGAAGAGGAGGAAGGAGAGTGTAGCTTGCACTGGGGGTAGTTGGGGGAAAAGTTTTTTAGAGCAGGAAGGAGCAGAGCCTATTATCTGCAAGCAGTAGGTTGTAACCAGTGAGAGCCAGGGAAGTAAGGTGGATGAGAGTTAGTGTGGGTCTGACAGGGTCAAGGAAGAAGGTATTGTCATGCCCTGGAGGTGGCAAATGTCCCCATTGTAGGGGGCGACCATAATCAGCTCCTACAATGTTGCTGTTCGGGTTGTTCACTTGCTGAGGATTCTGTTTTACTAGAAAAGCCAGAAATCCTGATTATTCAAGTGAAATGTCCTGATTTTTAAATGTTGGCAGTTCAAGGTCTGTGCATTTTATTTATTAATTTAGGTATTATGTATGTATGTATGTATTTTTGTGGGGAGAAGAGGGACAAAACCCTCATCTCTGGCCTGAAGGTTACCTTGGGAGAAAGGACTGGTGGGGTTGGGTGGTGGGGGAGGGGGAGGAGAGGGGTATTTGTGGAACAAGGCTTCCAAGGCTATGGAAAGAGACGCAATGAAGTGTTGCAGAGAGCATGCGGGAATGAATGTGAGGTGCAAGTGAGGTGGAGGGAGCGCGAGTGTGAGGACATGAGACTGTGAGGCAGAGGGCAGATTGTGTCTGGTGGTCGCTGAGAGTGTGCACGTGTGAAGTGAGGGGTGTGGGGAGGAGTATCCGAGAGAAACTGTAAAGAACAACAAGGGCTCCATCAGGCTAGTCATCATAGGTTTACAGTGGACTCAGCCAGCCTTGTTTCAAGAGTTTTCTCTGTAATGTTAATGTCCTGGAAGTTGAAGCAGAAAAAGTTTTGGGTTAAGAGATTGAAAGGCTGAAAGATACAATAGGTAGGGTTTTTTGTGTGTGACTTTTAGGTTGGTAGCTAAGCACATGAAAGCAGAAACCTGCTTAGATGGGAGAACAGAAGGTGATGTGGAGGCAGATGGAGAAGAGCAGGTTTGTCAGGACGAGAGAATTGAGGGATCATGGCTGGGTTTGCATCTGGCTTTGATTTTGACCCAAGTGTCAGTTTAAGGTATCCATAGACAAATTGGTGTAGGGTCCTGAGACAGAAGACAGATCACCAGGTTCTGGGCTGTTGAAGACAATAACTGTTAGAAGGCAGCTTAAGAGTTGCAGCCAACAGGCGGTTGAGGGGGATTAGAAGTGGGGAGGAAGGCGGTGAATCCAGCGCTGACATCAACACATTGGGGAAGGTTGAAAGGTGCCTTAAACATCAGTCTGGGAATATAAAGATAAATCTTCTGGGAGTAGGACCTAAAAGAAGTAGGTTTTGACTAATCCATATTTCAAATTTAACAATTACAGTATGACATTATAAAAAATCCTATGTAAAATGCTCTCATTTTTAACAACAAAGAATAAAATAATATGTGAAAAGATTTGGACCAATCCATTTTGCTTAGGGCAGACAGGGTGGAGCCCCTTGGGATTCACTTCACCCACACCCACAGCCTGACCTTTTCTACTCTGATTTACCAGTAACTCCCAGACTTGTGAGAAGTGGCAGTAACTAACCCAGTCATGCTATTCCTGGGCATAGAAGTACGTGTGTACCACTTTTTGAGGGGTCAGGGGCTTGAAAAAGGTCCTCAGATTTCCCTTAAACCTTAGGCACCGGAAGAGATCAATTTGTGTAGTAACCAGACCATAAACCGATGGCAACAAACTGCTTTTTATTCATCAACCTGCAAAAAAAAAAAAAAAAAAAAAGCAATTAGGAATTTAGGGATGCTGACTTCTCATCTGATGTTCACATGTATAAAAATAACTATCCAGAGAGTGAGTAGAGTAAGAACTTGTTTTGCATTTTTAAATAGTGGGATTTTTTTTAATAGAGAAAGAAATATGTATGGTGAAATATTCTGACAATACCAAAAGGTATACACCGAAAAGTAATTCTTCCATTCCAGTATTTATTTTTTTTAATGTAAATGGAAGTCATCGATATTTCTGGGCCAGATGAAAGTACAGTAGCTTCAAGTGTGTGTGTGTGTGTGTGTGTGTGTGTGTGTGTGAATTAGAATATTATGAAGGGAGCCCTGACCGGTGTGGCTCAATTGGTTGGGCGTCATCCTGCAAAGTGAAAGGTCTCCAGTTCCATTCCTGGTTGGGGCGCATACAAGAGGCAACCAGTCGATGTTTCTTTCTCACATCGATGTTTCCCTCCCTTTCTTTCTCCCTCCCTTTCCCTCTCTAAAAATAAATAAAATCCTAAAAAATATTATGAAGGGATATAGTTACTAAGCTAGAGGAGAAAGAAACCACCAGTTGGGTATGATTAGCTGGTAGCATTTTAAAAAAAGTTAATTTTGTGGCACATTTTGAGAAATGGAAGAGGCTACAGAATGTGTATTTGGAGAGAGAAGGTACTGTGAAAACCAGGGAAAACAGGAGCGAGTTTAGGAAGAACTGGGTTTTAGATATAGAGAGAGGTTAGGGTAGATTATGTCAGAGCAGAGAAAAGCATGAAGTCAGGTAATGTGTGTGTATCTGAGCTCTGAACTGGAAAAACTTTTATTCTGCAGACTCAAAACGAGAGAGAAAAACAGCTTGATCCAGATTGGGTGGGAAGGTGCAAATAGGTAAACAAGTCAAAGTAGACTGGGATCTAGTGATACAGACTGGAGTAATAAAAATAGAATTCCTGGAAAAGCTTTTTGAGGACCTTAAACTAAAGCCATCTGGATAAGTTTTATACTGTTCTCTCATCTCTGATTAATCTCTACCCTTAAGTACTGTCAAGATATAATAGAGTTTCATTATGAATTTGAACCTTCTATATGCTAAAGTGTACTGAAGTAGGGAAAAAGATTTCTCCCAAAGACTGAGAGTAAGATGGGGTAGGTCTCCCACTTTGTATCCTCGTATAGATAGCAGCAGTGAACTTCAGGTCAAGCTCTTTATATCACAGAATTCTTTGAAAGAGGTCTGATAAAAACACTTGCCCTAGAATTTCACCAGGCAGAAAGTTTCAGTTAGAAGTACGTGGGCTTTCTACCTCCCATGCAACTTGCCCCTCACATCATGATTCCCCAGATCTTTGTGGGCAGTCCTTTAAGTCCAAACACTGGAATAAACCTTATCCCATTTTTTATTAAATTTTAGCCTTCTGGTTTTCCCTGTACTTTCTAAAACTTCTAAGACTTACCTTTCTCATCTTCACAAAGCCTCAGTTCCGTTCTTGAGTTCCGGAACAGTACTTTCAGTGACTGATCTTACTTTGCTTCTTATTTGGGATCTTTGGTTGTAGGCAGTAGAATCCAGCTCTGTTTAATTTAAGCAGGAAGTAATTTATTGGGAAGGAATTGGAAATTTACAGAACTATCCCAACAGCTAGGGAACCAAGCTTTGAAACAGGTAGAAACTTAAGGCAGTTTTGGGGAGCTGGAAAGTAGTATCAGGAATGATTTCATCAGGATGTCACCACTGGGATGAATGAACTTCCCATTTCTTTCATCTTTGCAAATTACTTGCTCTTGAGACTCCTGGAGAGCATATCTGATTGGATGAGCATAAGTTATGGTAGGCATACCAGCAGGGGTTTAGTTTCAGGAACCTCTAGGAATTCTTTTGGCCTCCGTAGTGGGAAGGGAGAGACTTTGATTTACAGTTGCAGCAAGATTATATAAGGGAAGGAAGTAATTCTCCAAAAGGAAATTAGGAAGGGGGAATAAATAGATGCTGGGTAGCTAAAAAGAAAAGTCTTTTTTTTTTTTCAACATCAAAAATTTCTCCACATCATAGTAATTTACTTGTGTGAGACAAAAAATAGCTAGAATTTATTTAATGCTCTGCTCGATACAGTTTATACTGTGTCTCTTCTCATCCTTTTCTTTACATGCTGCGTGTTTGTGACAATTATGATGTAGGTAACCGTTTGGGTGAACCTCTACCTGATAGTAGGTATCAAAGCCAGGCACAATCCCAGGTAGTCTGGTACTGCATTGCCTTGTGCTGTTTAAAAAGGTTATTATGAATTAGCCCTGACGATGTGGCTCAATGGGTTGGGCATTATCCTGCAAACCGAAAGGTCAGTCGTTCTGTTCCCGGTCAGTGCACTTGCCTGCATTGCGGGCCAACCCCTCTATGATCAATGTTTCTCTCATACATTGAGGTTTCTCTCCCTCTTTTTCTCCCTCCCTTCCCCTCTCTCTAAAAATAAATAAAATCTTTTTTAAAATTATGTTAGTACTCTTAAATAAATTTGGCCTTTTATTAATTTTAGCATATCTGTGCATATTTTAAAATGGTAGTACCGTGTTTCTCTCTCTCACACACAAATTTTATAATTTATTCAGAAAGAGTTAGTGAGGTAACTTTCAACTTCCCAAGGCTCTTTAGGCTATTGCTTAGGGATCAATGTCTGTCCTCCTAGGGTCATGTAGTTCTCTCCCAGTCACGACCTCTCTTCTTCCCTACTGTATGACAGCCTAAGGTGGTTGTGGTAGTCTCATTCTGCTTGCTAAGGGTTGATTTAGAAATAGGCATGTTACCGTTTTAGGCTGAGGAAGGTTTGCAGAAGTTTCAGGGAAAGACTTTTTTTTCCTTGTCTGAGGCCACCTCTCCATGTAGACATTCATACATGAATGTGAGATTCTGAGCTGCTGCAGTAATCTTGTTATCAAACCCAAGGAGGAAGCCAGCTCAAGAAGGTGGCAGAGCCGAGAGAATTACAAGGAGATGAAGCTGGAGCTGCTAGGTTAAGCTAACCCTGAATTCCACTGTATTCCTGGACTAACAGTTTTTTGAGTCAGTAAATTTCCATGTGTTTAAGCAGTTTGACATGTGATTTCTGTTCACTTATAGCTAATGGTATCCCAACTGATGTCATAAAGCAGAATTGCACTGGGAAGAGAGGTTTCTTCTGCTGGATGTTCAAAGTAAAATAGCCAAAACAATGTTAAATAGGCCAGTAGCCTAACCTGGCAAGGTAGAAGCTGCATGAATTATGAGTCCAAGGACCTGGATTTTAGTTTCTACTTTGCATATGTCACCAGACCTAAATGTCCCTATCAGTCATAATAACGAGGTTGCCCTGGATGATCTGTAATGTACCTTTCCTCTAAAATATCCTTTAATTTTAGAATCCATGAAAAATATCTGGTTGAACCTAATTAGGAATTAAGGAGATGGTTTTTGAAAAACAGTGAGCCATGTCAGATTTTTACTGTATTCTAATAGCTCCCAAACACTTCATTTCTACAACTTGTCTATAAGTAGTGCTGGTAAAGTATTTTAACAGTGTTTTTAAAACTTTTTTTCTTTCTGAGGGCTTAAAACCAGTAACACTTAAAAAAATGGTTTTTGGTTTCTTGAAGATTTTTCAGATTGTTCTTTGTGTGTGTGTCTCTGTTTCTTTAACTTTTTGTTGTGGGAAATTTCAAATATATATAGAAGTAGATAAAATTGTGTAATGAATTCCCATATACTCATGTTATCACCTCAGTAATTATCAGCCATTTGGTAATTTTAAAGCAAGTAGTTTTAAATGCTTACATTTGGCTTTACTGGACAGACTTTTTATACCTAAACTTCAGAGCTAACCCAGGTCTCCCTTGTTTTAAGGTTTTAGTTTTAATACTGTTTTTTCAACATCAAAAGAAGTTACAACACTGAAAACAAGTATTTATATTAGTAGTTGTGATCAAACAATTATGACTGTTTAGGCATTCATGTTTATACATGTCTAGGTAGGATGAGTTATGCTGTGCTAATTTACAACCTCCAAATCTGAGTGGCTTAAAACAGCACAGCTTGTTGGCTTTGTTACTGGTTGACTGTGGACTCTGCCTCAGACCCTTCTGGGACCCAAGCTGAGGGAACTTGCCAGCACTGTCACAGAGGGAAACAGAGCAGGGAAAACTGTGCAGTCCCTTAAAGCGTCTGTGTGGAATAAGGCAAGTCATTTTGTTCACACATCATTGGCCAAAGCAAGTCACATGGCTAACCCATTCTTTAAGGGGATGGAAAAATGCAAATCTACCATGCCCCTGTGAAGAGAACCAGAAATGTTTGGTGGATAGCACTAATGACTATCACAATATCGTGACAAATATAAAATCTCACTTGCCTTTCAACTTTACATTAACAGCTAAGGTTTCAAAACTTAATAACTCACATTGAACAAATGTAGGTAATGGCATTAAAATGAGTCTCATTGTTTCTTAGCTCTTCTTTATTTAAAATCCACTTTTAGACCAGTTAATTAGAAAAAGTCCTCAAGAAAGGAAATACCAGTTTCTAGATTGAATCCCTGTTTTTTCCAGGAAGATACGGACTTTTCATTTCTCTCAGGTGGTGCAGTGAACCCAGGAAGGGCAGAATAATGTTAGCTTCTTTACTTCCCATTAGAGGATGACCTTTCCCATTTCTGCTCCTCATCCTTTTTAAAGTAATATTTTAAAATCCCAGGTCAGACCCTTGGAATGTTTCAAGTGGGGTTCAGAATTTTAGATCAGATCTATTTGTGTCTTTTGCACTTGGCGGTTGCAATTTAAACAGATTCTGACCAGCCTGTGTGAGATACATCAGTCACAGCCCTGACCATATTTATATCACCTTCCAGAGGAAACTACTTGACCCCAGCAGTTTCTGCTCAAAGGTACTCTTGGTTGGTCATGTTTTGTACCCCTCAGAAACATGCACCGGACCCATGGTAGCCAGGCCTATAGCAGCTACTGTAATATGACTTGGCTTGAAAAGATAACTAAGGCTGACTAGCTCTTCTCTCTTCCCAAGAATTTACCAACTTCCAAGACTGAGACAGAGACACTGAGTCTTAACACAATGCCATGAGAGAGTAAAAACATTGTGGTCATCTACAGGCATTCTGAGGAGGTGAAAGGGACAGAGCAGAGGGTTGATTAATTGGTGATGAGAAGGAAAGAAGCGGGCTTCTGGAGTGCTGTGTTATCATGTAGTCCTAGATGTATACCCTGCTAATTCCTGCTGCGGGGGCTCTTTGTTTTTCAGAGCTTTTGCATTTCAGCTTTCCTCTGTGAGGCCTGTTCTGTGGTAATTTCTGTGCTCCTTGGCTTGGGATTCTGGGTTCCTTGCATGTGTTGCATAGGATGGGACCCAGAGACCCAGAGTAAGTGTAACTGAAGCAAGAAAGAACTATTTCTCTCATGTCCAAGTTTGGACATAGCCCATGGCTGTTATGGTGGCTCCATGGTTTTCTAGGATTTTGGTGGTTTTAGCTTTCTCTCATCTGCCATCTCAGTTCCTAGTCTTCATCCTTGTGGCTTGTAATGGAGTTTGAACCATCATATTCGTATTCCATGCAGCAAGATAGGGAAGAAGGGGTATGGCCTAGTCCTTTTTTAGACACTTATAGAAGTTGCACAACGGGGAGGGATATGATTGCGGGAGTGGAGGTGGGTTGGGTGGGGGAGAGAAATTGGGAGAAAAGGGCACAACTGTAATTGAAAAACCAAAATTAAAAAAAAAAAAAAAAAAGAAGTTGCACACAAGTCTTCTGTCATATCTACTAGAACTTCACTGCAAGGAATGGCAGAGAAGAATGCTGGCTGAAACTTCAAGACACAGGACATGAAGACCCACACCCTTGCCCTTAGACATGATGGGACCACGACCAGTCCAGATTCAGATATTCTTTCCTACAAGAACTTCCCAATCCTTCCCTGTCAGTGAACAGAATATAAGCTTTCTAGAACCAAATCCCTGAATCTGCCAAAGTAATTGGCCAACCCAATATATTGCTCTTTACTTAACTAAACGGACTTTTTGGCCAATCCAATAAATTTACAACATAGAATACACAACATATAACTATATGTACAGTGCTGTGTCATGTAACAGTCTTATTACAAACCCCAGTTTTTCAAAAATCCAATTACCTATTTTTATCAAAACTAAGATTTTCATTTGGACTTTTTTTTTTTTTTTTTACGTTGGCAGTCTGTGTGCATTTACTGATGTGCTAGTGTTCTTTTGTTTTAGTTTAGAATTTTATCTTCATATACTTGTTTTTCATCTTTAGAAAGTTTATCTTTGGTATTAATAGTGCTTTAGGGGATGTCTATACAGTAAGTGGAATTTTTATCCAAAAATATTCAGGTCAGTTAAGGTGGTATCAGTTTATGTAGAATATATAGGGGATAACGAGATTAATAGGGCACTTCTCCTGCGGCCCATACCTGGGATGTGGAAGGGGCTTTGTTTTTCAGAACTTTTTTTTGAAATGGTGTTTCTCTTTGGTTATTTTTACCTGGAGCCTTTTGCTACCATTGAGCCTCTTCTCTATTTGCTCTTTCAGTGTCTGTGTTAACTCAGCGGTCCCCAACTTTTCTGGCACTAGGAACTGGCTTTGTGGAATACAGTTTTTCCACAGACCCGATGGGAGTGGGGGAAGGTTTTAGGATAATGCAAGTACATTACACTTATTGTGCACTTTATTTCTATTATTATTACATTGTAATATATAATGAAATTATCATACAACTCACCATAATGCAGAATCAATGGGAGCCCTGAGCTTGTTTTCCTGCAACTGTAGGTGGTCCCATCTAGGGGTGATGGGAGACAGTGACACCTGAAGTGTGTTGCTTATGTCCAGTCTACTCCGTAATCTTGTTTTGGTTGCTATCACTGCAGAAAACCCTGCTTCACAGAGATAAGATATTGGAAATGGAAGCAGGCTTTTCAGTATTTTTGTGGCAATCTCAGGATATTTAGCCTTGACTTTAATCCAGAATGTATAGAAATTTGAAGTTGTCTCAAATACACTTTTGAGGCCACTATCATTTGCCATCTCAAGCAGTTGAGATCCTCTTCTAGCACAAAGTAAGTTCACCTTGCTTATTCACAAACGGGTCATGGGTCCTTTTTTCCCAGTTTGGGGGTCTTTTGTGATTGGTAAGTAATGTTCAAAATCTTTTGAAAGCTGAGGTAGGTGGTCGTGCACCAGCTGGGAGAGAGAAGGCCTGGGCTCAGTCTCTTTCAAAACTTCTGCTAGTGTTTGAAACATGTCACCCTCATAATTCCAGTTTGGCTTTGAATGTGGCCACTTTATCTGCCGACTTGAACCACAGTTGTTATTTTCCCTGAAGTGACAGATTAAGTTCGTTGAGCAGGTCGAATATGTCACACAAGTAAGCAAGTTTTCTGACTCCTTTTGTATGACTGAAATGTGCTGCCAGTGGTGACTTTTTCTAAAAGAAATCTCTGGAGCAGCAATAGTATCTCAGAAACTCTGGCCAGTGACTTACTTACCTTTAGGAAGCCATCTCACTTCTGTGCGTAAGAGAAGACGTGTGCTCTTTGTCCATCTCCTCACAGAGCTGCGCAAATAGATGTGAGTTTAGATCATGTACTTTAATGTGGTTGAAAATTTTAATCACATCCTGCAAAACATTAAGTTCAGGTGACATTTTTCAGCTCACTGGCATTTCTCTATGGATGACACAGTGCATATACTCACATTCAGAAGCCACCTCTTTGACCTGGGTAGTGAAACCAGAAAGCTGTCCAGCTCTTCCATCCATGCATGTATCAACACAAAGTGACCGAGTCAGTCTTCCTGATATGTAATCATTCGAAGACTTGAGTAGTTCTGCAGCTGTGGTGTTGGTTGGCAACAAAAGTGCACATAACATAACCTCATGCACGTCCTCCTGAAAAATATATTGCACAAAAACAAGCATTGTTGCCTTGTGGTCAGCATCGATAGACTCATCAACCTGGATTGTGTACCACAGTGACTCATTAATCCTCTCTAACAATTGTGCCTCAGTATCCTCTTCTGTTTCATCAGTTCATCTAGTTATGGTGCTAGCCGAAAGGAGAACACATACCACTTCAGCCTCTCCTAAAAGTTCGTGACAGATGTCCTTAGCAGCAGGCAGGATCTACTCTTCACCAACAGTAAAGGGTTTCTCAGCTTTAGCAATGTAGTTAGCCACTAAGAATGATTTTCTCAGTGCAGACATATTTGATGAAGTGGTGGCCTTCAATAATTGCCTCTGTTCTTTGTGTTCGTGTTTTTTTTCTTTGGAAAAACTCCGAAGTCTTGTCTTTTAATACAGGGTGCTTGGTCTTCATGTGGTGAAGCAGTTTTGAAGGTTTCATGGTTTCACTGGATAGCTGGTTGCCACATATTTTACAAAGCTGGCTTGGAGAATGTGAATCACCTGTTGCAATTTAAGTAGCGCTCTTAGTGTTTTCTTTTAAGTGCAGCTTTCTTTTTGTTGGCAGTCTTAGAGTCTTTTGCTGTCTCATTATTGGGTCTTCCCCCATTTTCAAAGAAGCTCTCCAGCAACATTTGTTTTTTACTCACTTTGGCTAGGGTTAGCTAGTGGGTTTACCAAAACTGTGACTGTGACAAGTGTGCAGTGCAGGAAAGAGGCACAGACAGAAGTGTTAAATAAAATAATGGACAGGCCACTTGTGGACTGAAAATAAGCATTGGATTCTGACTCAAAGCCTGCCACCAGACGCAGCTATACAGTTGAAGTATATCAACTCACTTGCCACTATAAAGCCTGTCACCAGATGCAGCTTAATTGTCACTTGCCACTCACTGACTGCAAGCAGTTGATTTATTATGGATTCTGTGCAGTCAGACTTCTCTGCTAATGATAATCTGTGTTTGCAGCCGCTCCCCAGCACTAGTGTCACCACCTTAGCTCCACCTCAGATCATCAGGCATTAGATTCTCATAAGGAGCACACAACCTAGATCCCTCACATGCAAAGTTCACAGTAGGGTTCATACTCCTGTGTTCACTGCTGCTGCTGTGCCGCTGTGCGCTGTTGATCTGACAGGAGGCGGAGCTCAGGTGGTAGGTAATGCAAGCAAGCAACAGGAAGCGGCTATAAATACAAATGAAGCTTCAGTCACTTTCCCGCTGCTCATCTGCTGTGCTGCCTGGTTCCTAACAGGCCACGGATTGGTACTGGTTGGGGAACCCTGTGCTAAAGGTATGAGTTGAAAGCACTGCTATACATAATTTTATTTGGATTAATTACAGCTCTACATTTTGTTTTAATTCTTGACAGACAGATTATTATTGAGGCTGTCAGAAAAAAAGTTTTCTAAGAGAATTATTTAAAACGAAGTGGAAGGTGGGAAAGACAAATATAGTCAGAAGCATTTGAGAGAGTCGTGACTAGGAGACAAAGTGAATTTTTTTGTTATTGATTATAGTCATTGCTTGCTCTTTGTTTAGTATTAAGCCTTTTAGATTCTCCACTTTGAAGACATGAATTGTAATAATGACATCCCAAATATTTAATATTTTTTTATATTTTAAAATGAAATCAGTCTCTAACATTTGCATTTATTTTCAATGTACATTTATTCTTTTTGATAGAGGTAGAAAATTGTTCTGAAAGTCATTCTGAAACTAATGGAACATCAGTCAATTCAGTTTTGTTTTTTAAATCTTCATTAAAAACCATGGAGGTGTACTTTTATAGACTCATGGAGTGTTAGAATTTCAGGTAATAGGACCAGTTGTATAATGTTAGTCCAGTACAAAATGAAAATGTGGGGCCTCTTATTTAAAAACGATGAAGACTTTCAAGATGTGACAGCAGAGCATTTAACCAAATGTGAAGCCCTTCCAAGTGAGGGCCCTTGTTGTGACTGCACAGGTCAAAGGTCCATGAAATTTGCCCTTCATATAAAATCTTAGGGTTCATTTAGTACAGGCCCTTCCCTTTATAGATGAGGATGCTTAACATGTATATGCAGCTAGATGTTGATAAATTATTATTGTATAGCAGGACCATGACCTCAACATTAAAAAGTGGGTATTCTGCCCAAGCTGGTGTGGCTCAGTGAATGCTCGCCTGTGAACCAAAGGGTCACCGGTTCAATTCCCGGTCGGGGCGCATGCCTAGGTTGCAGGCCAGCTCCCAGTTGAGGTTGTGTGAGAGGCAACTGATCGATGTTTTTCTCACATATCAATGTTTCTCTCCCTCTATTTCTCCCTCCCTTCCCCTCTCTCTAAAAGTTAAATTAGAAAAATAAATTTTTTTAATAGCCCTTCTGAAGATTTTAATTATTTTGCTGCCTTTAAATCTGTAGGCATATTTAGTCATTGTAATATAAAATTATTGTCAGTTATTCCTAGTGGTCGTAGAAATAACGGCATGGGGAGTTGAAATCCTAAAGATATCCTGCATGATTTCCCAATGTTCCATCTAACAATGGTTAAAAAATGAAAATCTTTGTTATAGTTTCTGTCCTGCTGCAAAATTTATTGGTTTCAGTTTAATTTCTTTATTTTCCTTACATTCCCTAAGAGCACCAATGAGCCTTGAAAGTACCAACAGGAAGGGAATGAAAAGAAGCAAACGGCCCTTACAATCTACAGTGTAGATAATAAGCCCTTTATAAACCGAGAAGGAGCCTCTGTAAGTGTGGCAGATATCCTGTTGCTCATAGGCACATGGAAGAATAACAGGCAGCATGTATTTATTATTGAAAACCTGCTGTAGTTTCAAAAATTAATTTAATTTTATTAGCTAGTAATATTTTTGTTTTGTTTTTGCAAAATCACTTTAATTGTGACTGCTGATAGAAATAAATGGAAGCAGCTAGCTACCTACACATGATTCATGATTAAATCACTTTAAAACATGAATATTGGCCTTCCAATAGCTACTTAGGTGGGCATTCTGTATCTTTATTTTATCAGCTTACCCAATTTTGTGTGGTATTTTAACTCACAGACAATATAATGCAAATTAGACCTGCTCTTTTAGCATTGTAGAATACACTGGATAGCCAGCTGAAGAGAATTACTAGAAAAGTTTGAGTAAACGAACTGTTGAAAGCACATGAAAAGAACATGATGGGGTTAAGAGTTTATAAGGTAAACAGCTACTATGTAGTAGAGCTGCCTCACACGTAATAGAAATCAGCTCAGTTGCTGAGAAACAATAAGAACTAACACTCTTCTAAAATAATTTTGGTGTCATCTTTTACTATTTTACTTGTGTGTGTGGAGTTGTCACCTAGAATGCTGAATCCACTTTACTTAATTTTCAGGTTTTGGCTGACTTTTACTATAGTTCAGTGTCTAACAATGAGTCTTTGCTTCCCTTAAGTACTGACCTGGGAGCTGAGAACTGTGATGTGATCACCAGCCACCTCTTGTTCATTAATGGAGAAACAGAACAAGGGACATTCCTGTTTGAGAATGTTGTCCTTTACAAAATGGCTCTTAAGTTTATAAATTGCTTTACAGATGAAATTTAGTTCAGTAATCTGATGAACACTTACAGAGTATGTGCAATGGATAAGGCTCAGTGTTAGACTCAGTAGGTGATAGAAAAATAAGACATAATTTCTGCCTTAAAGAGATTAAATGTAAACATAACTATAGTTAGAATTAAAAATGTGATTCAAGGATTTAGTCATTTGTCTCATAGCTTTTAAGCACCCACTGCTATGAACCAGGCACTGTGCACGGTACTGTGAACTCAAAAATGCCTTCTGGCATTCAGTCAAATGGGTAAACTTGACATACAAAAATATAAGTACAAGCTGACATCAGTAGAGGTTGTTGGTATAGAGGGGGAAGTCTGAGGAGGTTAGGAGAGGTTCCTTAAGTCCCAGCATGTGTCAGCAGGCACAGCCCTGGGCCCTGGGTGTACAAAACCTCTGCATTCACAGAGCTTTGGCCTGAATCTTATATGAGTTTGGCAGATGGACAAGCAGAGGCCATTTCTGACTGAGGGAACAGCACATGGAGACATGGCATGCCATGTTGGGAGCTAGGGGTGGCTGAATGCAACTAAAGAGTAGGGTACCTGAAGGAGGTACAGAGTGGGAGCTGAAGTGTGGTCAGGGTTATGTTTGGCAGAATCGCAAAGGCTCTACCTGGGATGCTCTTCCTTGCATCTTTCTGAGGCTGACTTCTGGCCTTTCTGATCTCCTCAGTGATGCCTCCTCACAGAAACGTTTCCTGATCACCCACAGTAAAGAAACTACCCAGACCCTTGCTAACACACCACCTCTCATTTTTATTTATTAACGGAGTGCTCCTTACTAGCTGACACTTTATTTTTGTTTATTGTTTATATCCCAGCACTTGACTACACTTCAATGAGAGCAGGAACCTGGTTTATCATGTTTATTGCTGTATCCCCATGAAACTGACATTTAATAAATGTTTGTGGAATGAATGTAAGTATGGATGTTTTCACTATGAATTTTGGGTTTTTATTTTAGAGATGAATGGTTCTCAATATTATTATTCTGTAGTCCCCTTTATACTTAAAAATCATTGAAGACCTCAGCCCTGGCTAGTGTGGCTCAGTGGGTGGGTGTTTTCCCACAGACCAAGAGGTGGTGGGTTCCACTCCTGGTCAGAGTACATGCCTGGGTTGTGGGCCAGGTCCCCAGTTGGGGGAGTGCAAGAGGCAACCACATATTGTCGTTTCTTTCCCTCTCTTTCTCTCTCCCTCCCCCTCTCTCTAAAAATAAATAAATAAAAATCTTTAACAAAAAAGCTTTTGTTTTGTGAGTTATGTCCGTTATATTTGTCATATTATAGATATTATAGATAAAAATCTAGACATTTTAAAATCGGTAATTCATTTAAGTTAATAGTAATAAATCCATATGTTAAATATATTTTATGAAAAATAACTACTTTCCAAAACAAAAAAAATTAGTAATGTGACATTGTTTTTTATATTTGTGCAGTTTTTATTAATGTGTGGCTTTTCATAGCTAGATTCTCAAATCTTCTTTTGTATTCAGTCTTTTATATCACATGTAGCCTCTGGAACTCAGCTATATACTCATGATGGAATGAAAGTAAAAAGGCATATAATGACTTGGTATTAGTATAAAATAGCTTTGACCCTGCAGACTTCTTAAGAGAACTCTTTGAGGTACTCATGATCCTTTTAAGGGGTTCCCTGTGCTACCATTCTAAGAGCTGCTGCTGTAGGTGGATGATTTTCAAACTTTTTAGTAGCAGGACTAACATTTTCAAATAATATCTTCTATTAATAATACCAAGCTCCAATCTATAAAACATAAAGGCAGAGCTATTTAGGTGGAGGGGGGGTGTCGGGAGGGAGGGATGGGAAGGCCCCTGGAGCCCTGCTTTTACCTCTTCTTTCTCATTCCTTCAACAAGCTGCTAAATTGGCCAAGGGATGAGTACCTCCACGGTGGGAATATTGTGTGTGAGAGAGTGTGCATACTGTGGTGTCTCCACTCTGTACCACAGTTTTAACTTTCAGCATTTTATTTAATGGCTTTTTAATGTTTCAAAGTTCACTACATTTTAAGCATCGAAATACTAGTGTTAATATTTTATAAAAGCTATTTTCCCTTAAGTACATGATCATTGGTTTGCTTTCATTAAAAAATAAAAAGATTTAATTGCAACCAGAAACCTAATTTTGTTCCTGAGGTATACTTTCCCAATTTTGTATAAGACAATTTATTGAAATTTAAGGCAACCTTATAGAAATATTTTTGTCATTAAACATTACCTAATTTGAGTTTTTAAAAGATAATTTGTTCTCTTTGCACATCTGAGAGTATGTAAAATAAAATCCAGTCAAGGCTCAATATATAATCAGGCAAAAGTAAGGAGGGGGAGGTCTATTTCTCAAATACAGGAGTAATTCTCAGAGTCTGTAGAGTGGAGGAGAATGGAGGCTTGGGAGAGTAAGGCTAGAGTTTGGACAGTGCTTTTAGACATCATTAGCACTAGCTGATTTTAATTATGCTGCTGTGTTAAAATACACTTGATTGTCTAAGGAAACATCTCAAGCTAGTTTATTTTGTCACTACATGTTTCTAATTTTTTTGTCATGAAAAAAGGATCACAATAAGTTTTCTATGAAGCTTTTGTTTTTTTGCAAGTAAATCCTATCTCTACGTTTTGTAATTTCTGTCCTTTGGAATTTTTATCTGACAAACATTATAAAGTGGCTATTCTGTAACTTTAATGTATTATCATCATTATTTATTACATGTATCATTAAAAAAGATAATCTATATAATTATAAGTGTTTATGTAGTATATAAACTCGAACTTTATTATCTACATTTAAGAGATGCAAGGAAAAATTGGGATACAGAGAAAAACAATGAAAATAATTACAGGACTGAAAAGTATTATCTTGGATTTGGAGTTACATATTTTAAGGTGTTATTTAATAACAACTTTATAAAAGATTATTCTTATGAAAAGAGCACAACCTATTTTAAAGAGTTATAAATAGGGCACATCTTCATAAAAGAGAGAATGAGATATAATTGGACAGATTGCCTTCTTGGTTAGGTTTAGCATTCAAAACAACTGCCTAGTAGTGATAACCAATTAACTTTAATTATTTTTAGAAATAGGATAGGTAATTCTTATTTAACCATTCTTCTAGTAAATATTTAAATGACTACTTTGACCTCACTATAACTTTATTCTTACATTTCATTTTATTTTTTTAAATAGATAGCATTATAACTTTATGAGCAACATCTTCAATTAATAAAGTGTGCCCCTGTTCTTTGAAGCGAATGGAGTCATGTAGTATTAACATGTCTGTAGGCTGCTTGTTTTACTTTACATCACAAAAGGAAAATACTTATAGTTTCTTATAATTTTATGTTTAATAATTAATTCATGTTAGGTTGTGGGGAAATACTTAATGTTTTAGTATTAGCTTACTTAAGATTGCAGCTCCCCTGTCTCATTTCTTGATCTTTTACCTATTTCTTCTTTCTTTCCACTGCTTTTACTATCTTCTGTGATACAATTCAATTTACTTATGTTTATAGTTGGCTCTCTGACGTCTCTTCCCATATAAGATCTTTGAGTGCATTAATCCTTGTTTTGTTAGTGATCTATACCAAGTGCCTAGAACATGTTTGGTACATATTTGTTAACCAAATGAATCATTTTTCTTTAGACTTTTAGAAGTAGAGGTACATTTCTTCTGGGGAAAAATACTTAGCAGACTACTCAAAATGTTTAGAGGCTTCAGTTTCTGGCATTGTGGTAGATTAGAGACTTTTTAAAAATCCTCCCTTACGAAACATTAAAAATACTGGACCATATAGTCAGAATATCTGTTAAATGCCTAGTTAAGCTGACAAACAAGTAAAGAAACTTTTCAGAGTTCAAATAGGAGAAATCCAGGAAGGTAAGCTGATGGTGATACAGGTTGCTGTATTGGGGGTGCTAGTATCTCTGGAATCCTAGTGCTTTGGATTTTGTAGGGTGACTATGGGATACTAGACCGAGTCTAGGGATCAAGCAAGATAAGAAATAAGATCCAGAGACCCTGTATAAAGTTGAAACTGCTTGAAAGAGGTCAGTGTGTAAACAAGGAAAAAAATTATAAACCTGTTCCACAGTGCATGGGTGGGTGAGCTGAGTAGGAGTGAGGTAAGGAGGGTTGCCTGTCTCAGCTTGTCTTTCACTGGAAAGGTAAAATGATCTTTCCTGAGAACTTATAAGTCCATTCTCACTGCATCATACTACCTGAATGGTGTGTGTGCGCGGACACACACACACACACACACAACCCAAGCCAAAAAATGAGTGAAAAGTGGTCTGAGGTTCTTAGGAGTGAGAAACCAAATTCTCCTGGAGAAATATAGGAATACAAACTTAGAGAATTGACACAGGTAGAGTTTCCAGGAATATGAACTCACACTTTAAAAAAAAAAAGTCAGGTACTTCTGGCCAAGATGGAGGCCTAGACAGACACGCTGTGTCTCCCTCCACAACTAAGAAGGATCACAACTACCTCAGAACTGGAGACAATCAGAAGTTCCAAAAAATCGACCTGCATGGAAGTCCAACAAAAAAAGATATAAAGAAGAAGTGCTCATCCAGACAGGTACGAATGGCAGAGCTGGGGCAGGGAGGACGCATTGTGGTGGTGGCAGCAGCAGCAGAAGCAGGAGCAGGCCAGCAGGAAGTGCAGTCACACATTAAAAAAAGTAGGGAGGGACACCTGGGGAGTACTCCCAGCCCCAGACCAGACCACGCAGCTCACAGTTCTAGTTCCAGCACCAGGGAAAATAAAGTCTCATTGCTTCTGAATGTGAAAACCAGTAGGGGTTGGGGCGGAGGAAGAAACTGCTGGTCTCTAAGCAGAGTCTGTTTTAGAGGCCCCCATGGTCCTAGAATGTCTGCAAACCCACCCACTCAGGGAACCACAGCCAGGACAACAGCTAGAGAGGCGCCAATCCCATACGGAAGTGGTAGAAGTGCCTGGAAAAGGACAAGTGCTGAGCAAGTGGCATTGTTCCCTCTCATACTCATCCCCTACACGCATGCCACAATGTGGTGAAACAGGTTGCCCCTGTACTGATGAATACCTAAGGCTCCGCCTCGTATAATGTAACATGTGTGACAGCTATACCTAAGACACAGAGGCAAACACAGGAGCATGTCAAGTTGAGGAGACAAAAATATGGCCCAAAAGAAGGAACAGAAAAGGTTCTAGTGATAGAACTAAGCAACAAGGAGATAGCCAGCCTAACAGACACGGGATTCAAAACTTTGGTGATAAAGATGCTCACAGAGTTGACAAATATGCTTGAGTACAGCAAATGCATAAGGGAAGAAGTGAAGGCTAAGCTAAGTGAAACGGAGGAAAATCCACATGAAACCAATGGTGAAGTGAAGGAAGCCAGTGTTCAAATCAAATATTCAGAACGTAAGAAATAAAGAGTCAACCAGTCCAGAATGAAGAAACAAGAGTTGAAAAAAATGAGAGGCTTAGGAACCTCTGGGACAACTTAAACGTGCCAACATCTGAATCATAGGGGTACCAGAGGGAGAAGAGGAAGAACAAGAAATTGAAAACTTATGTGAAAAAATAATGAAGGAAAACTTCCCAAATTTGGTGAAGGAAATAGACATATAAGTCCAGGAAGCACAGAGAATCCCAAACAAGTTAGATCCAAAGAGGGCCACAGCAAGACACATCGTAATTTAAAGGCCAAGATTAAAGATAAAGAGAAAATCTTAAAAGCAGCAAGAGAAAAGCAGAGAATTACCTACAAAGGGGTTCCTATAAGACTGTCAGCTGATTTCTCAAAAACTTTGCAGGCAAGAAGTATTTAAAGTGATGAAAAGAAGGACCTACAACCAAGATTACTCTACCCAGCAAACCTATAATTTAGAATGGAAGGGCAGATAAAGTGCTTCCCATACTAGGTAAAGCTAAAGGAGTTCATCACCACTAAGCCCTTATTATATGACATGTTAAAGGGACTTATTTAAGAAAAAGATCAAAACTATGAACATTAAAATAACAAACTCACAACTATCAACAACAGAACCTAAAAAAATAAAAACAAAAACAAACTAAGCAAGTAACCAGAATAGGAACAGAATCATAGGTATGGGGATCATTGGGAGGGTTAGCAGCTGTGAGAAGGAAAGGGGAGAAATGGGGAAATGGTGCAGGGATTAAGAAGCATAATTGGTAGGTACAAAATAGACAGGGGGAAGTAAAGAAAAATATAGGAAAGGGTGAAGCCAAAGAACTTATATGCATGACCCATGGACATGAACTAAGGGGTGTGGGATTGCTGGAGGGAAGAGGGTACTGGGCAGAGGGGAGAAAAGGGAAAAGACATTAGAACTACTGTAACAACATAATAAAATAAAAAATAAACACTTCAAATAAGCGAATTAATTGGCAAAATCAGGACACCTTTTGGTCAGACATTCAGAAGCTAAATATTCTAGTTGTCAGATACAGAATAGAAAATAAATGTTTAGTATGTTCAGAGAGTATAAAATATGGCAATGAAGAAAGAGGCCATCAAAAATAATTAGACACTGGCTCGATTCCCAGTCAGGGCACATGACTAGGTTGCATGTCAGGTCCCCAGTTTGGGGCGCGACTGAGAGGCAACCACACAGTGATGTTTCTCTCCCTCTCTTTCTCCTTTCCCCTCTCTCTAAAAATAAATAAATAAACTAATTTTTTAAAAAACAGGCAATTTACTTTAAAAAAAATTAGGTAAGTTATTGAATGTCAACTGTAATTGGGGGAAAATGAAAGAACCAAAGGAAAAAAAAAAAGGCAAGCTGAATTCAACAATGTATAAAGAAAATACTACATATTGAACAAAGGGTTTATTCTAGGTACACAAACTTGGTTCTGCATTAGAAAATCTTTAAAATTAAAAAAAAAAACATCCCTTATCTCCTAAAAGATGAAGAAAAAAGCATTTATTAAAATTGAATACTCTTTTAGGATACAAACTCATACCAGACTAAGGCTAGGAGAGAAATTCCATAACCTGACAAAGGACATCTACAAAAAACCTACAGCAAACATCATACTTGATAGTACACATTAAAAGTATTCCTTTAAAAATCAGCAAAAAGCCCTGCCTGGATGGCTCAGCTGGTTGTAGTGTTGTCCCATACACCAGAAGGTCCCGAATTCAATTCCTGGTCGGGACACATGCCTAGGTTTCGGGTTTAATCCCTGGTTGGGGCGTGTACTGGAAGCAACCTATTGATGTTTCTCTCCCTCTTTCTGTTTCGTTCTCTCTCCCTCCCTCTTCATTCCTTTCTCTCTAAAATCAGTGAACATAATCTCAAGTGAGGATTTAAAAAAATCATCAACAATATTGAGTATGTTCCTTGTTAAACAAATTCTCCAGCCCTGCGCTGGAGTTCCTAGTTCATATGGGAAGAAAAGTTATGAGGCTGTAAGGAATGAACAAAATGATTATCTTTAGAGTCAGTATTAACATTTTCATAGAAAATTCAAGTGCGTAGATACATTTTTAGGATTTATAATAGTTGGCAAGTTGTCAACTATAAGATCAATATAGTAACATCAGTTCTATTACTGTAACTTAGTAACTCACAATAAAAAATATAAAAAGATTTCACAACATTTAAAATAAAAAGCTACCTAAGAATAAATATAAGAAGAGGGGCCTAGTGTGGAGTAAGGGGGTGAGAGGATCAAGACAGAAAGAAAAAGAACTCACAGATACAGACAATAGTGTGGTGGTTGTGGGAGCGAGGGGGTGGGTGGAGGTCGAAGAGGGTATAAGGGGGAAAAATGGTAATGGAAAAATACAATAAAAATTAAAATAAAATAAAATGCAAAAATAAGAGATTCCAAGATTTATATAGAAAGTTTATTGAAAATCTTAAAGACTTAAATATAAGGGCATACCATGTTTATAGACAGAAAGACTATTTCTTATAATTATGTCAGTTAACCTGTCATTAATAAATTCATTTCTATTTCAGTAAAACTCCTGCAGAGTATCATTTTATTTGTCTTTGAGGAACTTGACAGGTTAATTCTAAAATTTTTTGGAAAAGCAAAGGGCCAAGAATAAGAATAGCCAAGATATTTCTGAAGACTGCCCTACCAGATTTTAAGTTATTATAAAACTTTAATAATTGAGTTAGTGTAGTACTGGGGCAAGGACAGACATGTAGATAATGGAAGAAAATTGAGGTGAAAAAAAGAACTGTATATACATGGAAATCTGATAACATGACAGAGCTAGTGTTATAAATCAAATAAAGAAATGGAATACTCTCTAAGGGTGTAGAGATTATTATTTAGCCAAATTGAAAGAAAAATGGGTTTCTTACCTCACTATATAGCTCCAGAGGGATTAAAAACTTAATTTGGAAAGACAAAATTAAGCCTTCGGAATAAAGTTTTATAGTAATTTATGACCTTAGGTTTTTGTAACTAGATGCCAAAACCACAGTTGTTGAATGAAAACGCTAATAAATTTGACTATATTAAAATTAAGATATTTTGATTCTTGTGTATAAAAAAGAAAGTGTAGAGCTCTGACCAGGTACCTCATTTCGTTAGAGCATTGTCCATATGTGTTAGGGTTATAGGTTCAGCCCCTCTCAGGGCACATAGCAGTGAGTTCATGGATGGGTGGAACAAGTTCATTCTCATTCTCTGTCTCTCTGTCTATCTCTCTCTCTGTCTCTGTCTCTCTCTGTTCTCTCTGTCTCTTATCCCCCCTTCCCCTCCCTTCTTCTCTTAAAGTCAATAAACAAACATTTTAAAAAATTACTGTTCACACATTTTTTAAAAAGTGTAGACTACTCACAAGTAGAAGATGTTTTTTAACACAGTTGGCAAAGAATTTTTAAATCATAGTAATATACACACACATGGATATATGTCAGTAATACACACATATATATACATATATATCAATGTGAAAAGATAAAAAATGGGCAATAGGAAGGAAAAGCCATTTCCAGAAGAAAAATGAATAGCCACTAAATAATAGTCAATAGGGAAATGCAAATTAAAACTACTTTGACAAATTTATAAAACTTGGACAATACCTAATACACCACTGCAGTTCTCCCCAGCAGAGATCAGCAAACTTTCTGTGAAAGGCGAGGTAGAAAATGTTTTAGGCTTTGCAGGCCATATAGTCTCTGTGGGTGGCAATTACTCAACTTTGCTTTTGTAGCTCAAGAGCAGCCTTAAACTGCACGCTAATACATCAATATGGACAAGTCTTAAAAACATGATGTTGGATTAAAAATGTAGCAGGAGAATATATTATATTGTAATTCCATTTATGTAAATGCCAGAGGTAGACCATAAAGGGTACATACTTATGGGTTTTTACCAAGGGTACTAGGACTTGACTAATTTTGAATCCTGGCCTTGACAAAGTCTGTGTGAGTTTGGCCAAATTAACCAACTTATATAAGTGTCAGTTTTCTTATCTGTAAGATGATGAGCATATTACTACCTAACTCATTGCTTTGTTGGGAGGATTATGTTATATAGTGTCCCAAAAATGCTTAGCACATAGTAAGTGCTCAGTAACTGTTGCTGTGCTTTCATTCTCCCCCTTCAACTTACATCCCTATTAAAAGAAAGGATAGCCTTTCCTGATTTGAAAACTTGAGGTCTTTAAAATCTGGCCCTTACTTCAAATGATAGTAGTATAGCTTGACATGTTCTCACCTTGAAGTCTGGAGTAATGTTTAATTTCTTTGACTTTAGCACAGTTTTGTGAGACCTGATGTTCGTGTCATGTTTAAATAATCAAACTCACCGTAGCTAACAAAATGCTTGACAAAGATAGCTTTGAGTGTCACTTGATCCTTTCTTTGTAGCCTTGAGCATTGTGGAGAAGCCCTTTCTAGGAACTTTGTCCTCTTTCGGGCTTATGTGCCACTCTCCAGATCCTTCTCTGACTTCTCAGACTTTCAGTTCTCTAAATGTTAAGTTCAGCCTGCCTCTAAACCTTAGACTCTTCTGTTTCCTCAGCTGAAAAGAGAAAATAAGAAAAAACTTGAAAAGTTTTAGGATAACCTTTTCTAATGCATAATCATCCATAGAAGAACCCTATATCCATAGATTCTGATTAATTTATGCTGGAGTGGGGTCTGGATGGAAAAAAACCCCACAAAACTTCATGAGTAGCAATGATATATGAATGTAATGTTTGTGGCACATTGCAGATACTTGTACAGTTCCCTCCATTCTGTCTGTGTCTGCTGTTCTCTATACCTTTCTGTCTGACCACCTAGATCCTGTATCATAGGTATTCATATTAACTGTGTCCTCTAAGGACAATGTCATTGTCAACTCACTTTTGTTCTCGCAAGGTCTGGTGAAATGCTTGCCATATAGTAAATAGGTGTACTTATAAAATTGAAGTTCAGTGAATGAATGTATGCTTTAATTTTGTTGACAAAACACCAGTGTTTGTAATATTTGACTTGCAAAAGTAGTATGTTTAAGTCATTTGTATTTCTGATTTAGCTTTCAGCTCTCTGAAACTTAACTCTGTACTTTAAAACATTTTAACATACATAAAAGTAGAGGAAATAGTAAAATGAACCCCCTTAAAGCTGTATCCAATCTATCAGATTCAACAAAGGTTAAGATTTGCCGTACATACTTCATGTGCCCTCCTCAACCTCCAAGCTAAAGTATTTTAAAACAATACAAGACCTGGCATTTTACCTCTAACACTCTTCAGTATGAGTCTTTTAAAAACGAGAACATAGCCACAATACTGTTGTTATTCCTGATAAAACTAACAATAATTCCTTAATATCATCTAATATCCAGTCCATAGTCAAATTTCCCCGATGGTCCCAGAAGCGTCATTTTTAATTTGTTTGTAGATTTAAAACTGGAACAAAGCTACACATTACATTTAGTTTCTATGAAAAATGTCTTCTTATGAAGAAATAAAACAATAACTAGATTTTATTTCCTTTTCCCCCCCTTTCTTTTCTTTAAAAATGACTCTCCCTAAAGATTAGGGTTCTTTATAATAAAACAGTAAACTTTGCTATGTCAGTTAAAGGTTTCATCTCCTTTAAGACTACTTTGCTGTTCTTTTTCTGGTAATCAGCACATACTGTGTACAGGGCAGAACTACAGTTAACAGCACAGCAAAATTCAAAACTGAAAGTTACAGTTAAACTGTTCCCTCAATACTGTTAGGACTTTTCTTTAAAGCTGTAAAATTTTATATTCATTTAAAAATATATGCTTTTTGATAATGTTTATAGTACTTTATGATATTCCTCTTGAATTTATGGTTATAAAAAGGAAGCTAAATCTAGGCTGTAACATAGAATGTGTGATGGAGAATTTGGTCATGAACTTAATTTTTAAGCTCTCTAAAGCTAAAGTGGAGAAATTCTGTTTGCAAAAAAAAAGTTATCTTTTAGTTATATTTCTATTGGTACTAAAGACAGCCATGCACCTGTTTAGTGTATGTAAGAAGGAAGGGAGGGATAACCCAAGTATTAAAAAGTTTTAGCAGATTATAATTTTGAAAATTAGGTGACATTAAAAAAATAATGCAGAAGAAGTGTTTTGAGTTAATGTGAATTAAATAGCAGGATTACTTTACGGACTTTTAAAACAATTGTAAATTTTCTATTACATTGTTAACATCCTAATTGCAGTGGTGTTTTCGATTCTGAGAGCAGGAAACAAATCCCATAAATGTCCCAAGAGCAAAAAAAATTCCAAGAAAAGGCACTTAGGATGTTATCGTTTAGTATGGATCTTAACTAATACCAATGCAGAAAACAGTCTGAAACTAGGGGAAAACTGAATTGGAGGAATGAAGCTTAAGCCATTCACAGAAATAAAAGGCAACTAGCCAGAAGGTTGAATAAGATCAGCATGGGAGAGTGCAGAACAACCACTAACTAACATTATAAGCTAAGAAAAGAAGTTAAGTGGCATTAAGGTGAAACCAAAAAGAAAGAAAACAAATTAAGGGGGGAAAAAACCACAAAACAAAAATGGATATACCAAATTGCTGACTAGCTAAGGAAAGAAAATGAAGTGTTTTGCAGTGTGTGGTACCTGGATAAATCCATGCAGTAGAATTCATGATTAACTAGAGCACTATCTTTGCAGAACATACTAATAAATGAACAATGGTTTGTATTGTTTTGTCACATGGTAATTAAATATTTCAGGTTATTATCTTGGGCCAAAAATCTAACCTCATCACAAATTTCTGCTTTTATTTGGTCTGTCCAGCAAAATTTAAAACTATTTAGATTTCAAACTGTTGCTTTAGTTAATATCCAAGTAACATCACACTGTATTTTAAAGTGAAGTAGTTCTCAAAAGAACCTTCAAGTTTTCAATTTCAAAAGACAAGTAAACTTCCTCTTAGGATACTATTGTCCTTTGATATTTTTTTCTTCTCTTTTCCATGATAGTTAGAGGAGGAAAAATATGGCACTGAACTCCGGGGAATGCAAGGAGAAGGAAAAATGGGGAAAAGGGAATGACAACAGAGTTTCCATTTAGTCTGCAGATTGTTTGTAGTCTTTTTCATCCCTAGCCCAGAGCCAAGAGACTGTGGTATCTTCCATTCTTGTTTTTACCCAAACTGGCAGTAGCAGTGCTGTTAGCTATGGTAGACAAGTCAGCCATAGTGACTGTTTGCTTGCTCCCTCTGAGTGTGGTTGGCCAGTTTCTAGTGTGGGAGTGAAAAATGAATTTTCCTCCCATCTTTCCAAGTTCTTCTGGCTGGACTAATAGATTAACATGAGACAGGTTAACAAAAGACAGTGTCTGAATTTATTACATATATGCATATGGAGGTTCCATAAGAATAAGACTGGAAGACAGATTGGGCAATTGAGGTTTATATGGCATTTTGGATAAAGGAAAGGGAAGCAGGGGGTCTGGGACTTCAAAGGGGAAGTAGAAAATTCATAGGTAAATAAGAAAGCACAAACATGTGGTAAACAAATCCTTGCTGGGCCACCTGAAATAATAGGACACAGCAGGGAGTCCAGCAAACAGGCTTTGCTAGATTTCTCCATCTGTTCCACTTAGGTGATGCTCCCTCCTTTATCTGAATTCCTTTAGGCAGGTAAGGGTGGAAGATCAAAGTTTCTTTCTGAGTCTGTTTTTTAATAAGCAGCTTAAAATCAATATTCCAAAAGGCATAATTTGGGGTGGCAACCTTTGGTGCCCCTCACTAGTGAATATCTTTCTGCTCTGGTTAGTCACCTCATGAAGTATATGGGTTGCCTTTGCATTTTGGCTTTATCTGTTGGTTAACAGTTACCTGTTGGTAACATTTGAAACTGTGTTTGAAGTCAGAGATGTAACATCTTTTTTTAATTAAGAAATTTAAACATATGTAAGAGTACAGTAGCAGAAGATAAGGACCACTCATGAACCCATCTTTCCCCCATGTCTCTTTTTAAAAGATTTTATTTATTTTTAGAGAGAGGAGAAGGGAGGAAGAAAGAGAGGGAGAGAAATATCAATCTGTGATCTGCTGCCTCTCACATGCCCCCAACTGGGGAGCATGCTCTGTGCCTTGATCAGGAATTGAACCGGTGACCTTTCGGTTCACAAGCCAACACTGAATCCACTGAGCCACACCAGCCAGGGCTCCCCCATATCTTACCTTAACATTTTCTCTCTTTGCTTCTGTGTCAGTTATCATCTAAAAGACCCCTGTACCTCCACATTCCCCCCAAAAGTGCTTTAAAGAGAATTTTTTCCTTTAAGGATATGGCCACTATGTGGTCATTAAGGACCTTGTCTTTTTATGTTTCTGCTTTACAGTCCTTAGCTTGTAGCTTTCTTTCTCAGAGTCATCTCATGGTTGCAAAGAAGGTGCTCCTCACAGTTCCATCCTTTGTGTTCACATTCTAGGCAGGAGGATAAAGAAAGGAGTAAGGCAAAGGAGCCCAGGTCCCAGTGAAGCCAATTCCCTTTCAATACTTTTCTCATAGCTCCACCCAGGGATTTTTTATTTTATCTTACTGGCAAGGCAGGCCAGGATATGCAAAGTGCCAGTCTTAGTAGTAAAACAGTTTCATTCATAAGAAAAGGAAAGTAGATATTAGGTGAGCAACTAGCAATCTGCCGCAGTTTAGATAACTTATATTTAAAAGTTCCAATATAGTTGAAGCCCTTTCCTTCCTCCTTAGAAGTAACAACCATGATATGAATTTAGAATATTATTTTCATGCGTATTTTCTACCTTTATGTTTGTGTCCATGAACAATATGTCTGATTTTAATATGCTTTAAAAATACTTCATGTACCCTGCATATTTGTTATTTTATTCAACATTGTTTAGCCATATTGATGCACATAGTCCTAGTTAAATTTTAACTGCTATATAGTATTCTGTTGTATATCCATTTTCCTCTTGAGGTACATTTTAAGTTGTTGCTCTCCTTGCCATTATAAACAATGCTGCAGTCTGTGTACATGTCTCTATATGTATATATGCAAGAGAGTTTCTCCAGGGTATGTACCCAGAAGTAGAATTACGAAGTGAGAGGGTAGTGCTTCAGCTCCACTAGATATTGCCAGATTGCTCTCCAAAGTGGCTGTGCCAAATTTATACTTGGAACAACATTATATAAATGTCTTATTTGTTTATTTCTTACTAACACTTAATGTTTCTTGCCAATCTGATGAGGTCAAATTCATTTCCATGAATACTACTGAGGTTGAGCATATTTTTATGTATTCATTGGCTATTTGTGATTTGCCCATTCATATCTTTTGGTCGTGTGTGTGTGAGATTTGTTTTAACTTGGAGAAGTTTTTAATACATTCTGATACTAATTTTTTGTTGATTATTTCTGTTGTGGATAGTTTTCTCGAGTCTTTGGCTTATCCTATAACTGTGATGTCTTTGGTTATATTAATTTTAATTTTCAATTAAACTAGAAATTACTCTTTTTCTTTTATGGTTTGTACATTTTGAGTATAATTACTTAAGAAATTCTTCCCTACTCAAGGATATGAAGATATTTGCCTATATTGTGTTTAAAAATTTTAGAGATTTATATCCATAAATCTTTAATCCACCTGGAATTGGTGTTTTGTATAGTGTGAGGTAGGAATTTTATTTTATTCTTCCATATGGATAAACATTTACTAAATAGTCCATCTTTTCACACTGATATGTAGTGCAGTCTCTGTCATATATTCATCTGGGTCTGACTCTATTCTCAGTTTCATTGGCCTTTTAAACTATCTTTGCCCATTTATCACAGTGACTTTACTGTAGCTTGATGTATGGTAGACAAGATTTTTTCACTTTATTGTTCAAAATTTTATTGGGTTTCTTGGCTTTGATCTTCCATGCGACTTTTAGGGTCTGCTTTTATTTCTATAAAACTTTACATTTTATTTTATTTTTTAAGTATATTTTATTGATTATATTGTTACAATAGTTCCAATATTTTCCCCTTTGCTCCCCTCCACCCAGCACCCCCCCTCTCCCAGCAATCCCCCCCAAGTCCATGCCCATGGGTCATACATACAAGCTCTCCCGCTTAACCCTTTCATATATTCTTCTTCTTTTTTTAAATAAATGATTAATTAATTATTTTAACAATAGAAAATAACAATCCTTCCCTCTCAGACTTAAGACCCTTTATAATCTTATGAAGGACAATGGGCGAAGGTCTCGAGCTCCTCTAGCTGCTTCAAGCTGGACATGGTCGTCATCCTACCTAGCCTTGGGTCCAGAAATCCCTAATAAGAGTGGGGGTGCGGAGGGGAGGGTGGCCTTTCCACATGGGGAAGGATCGTGCAGACTCCAGGTCAGTTGGCTGTCCCTGGACAAAGGCGTGCTTGGTTTAACAGGCTGGCATCCTTGTTGTATTCTGGGGGCTACAGATTTGGCAATAGGTTTAAAAGACATCATTCAATCCATAACCACTAGATAAGAGAAGGCAGGGATTAATTTTTCAATGTCCCACATTAGGGAAAAAAAAAGGCTTCTTTGGAGAAAGGTGTGCCAGGCACATCTCACCTGTCCAAAACCCTTTTGCCCATTATACTTAGTTTGGGCTGAGGGAAATATTTTAGGTTTCCCCCCTCTCAGACCTCTGGGCCCTTTCTGTCCAAGCCATTAGGATAAAAAAGAGAAACCAGTTTTGTAAAGTGAAGCCCACAGATCACCCCATACTTCATCAACCCAGCCACTTAGTTCATCCAAACCATTGAGTCTCAGGAGGCAGGGATGCAAACAGGATTAAGTGAGGTCTATACGTACAGACAATCACTCAGGTAATGAGATCATAGGCTTATGCCCTTTGAAAACAGAAAACACATGTTAATTTATGTAACATAACCAACAAACAAGTCTCTAAATCTGTAAGACTGTCTTATTGGAAAGACATCCAGTTGCAAGGCATTTGACATTCTTCTTGCCTGTAAATTAAATATCTTTGATGATACCACAGACATAGTTTAACTTTCAAGTGAAAACATATTTTAAATGAAAAGAAATTTTAAAGACGGTTTGCTGCACTACTTTATAGTCTACCACTGATCATTGTGATTTTCCTTGAATAACAATTTTTCTCCTTAAGATTACTCTCCTTGTCTTTAAAAGGACTGCATTAAGTTCATTTTTAATTTATCCTGTTCATTTGCATAAACACAACAAGAGCAGCAAATGATCACTTATGATCTTTAGTTCTGCTTTGCTGGAACTTACGCAAGGAACATTTAGGGTGACCTTCAGTCTGCCCTTCAGGGCACAGAAGCTGAGCCACATACCTGGCATTCAGCCTTGCCTGTACACACCTGTCTTTCCCAAGTCCTTCTGGTTTTCCATTGTGCCTTTAGGTCCCTTCTAGCCATCTTTCAGGAAAACAATCTTCATTCCTTCCCTGGAAAGATTGCTGTGGACCACACCACCAACCAAGGTACCAGGCCTTTTATCTCATGGGCTTTTATTACCTTTGAAAGTCATTCCCAGTTCCTCAGGGCTTTTTGGTAACAACCAGAGCCCAAGCATGTCTCCTTTAGGTATGACATTCCAGTCAATGTCTTGGTCAAAAAAACCTCTGTTAACAAGCAGTCTTATTAGTTTTATGCAAAGAAACTTATGTCAAAACTTTATATTTTAAACTTTAAGTGCAATAAAAAAAGAACTCTGAGATTTTTATTGGAACTGTATTAAGATAGATTAAGAAAACTTACTACTTTTTTAAGTATGGTTCACTGATTATGCTGTTATAGTTGTCCCAATTTTTCCCACTTTGCCCCACTGTACCCGGTACCCCTCTTCCCTCCAGCAACCCCCCCCGCCCCCCCCCTCCCGCTCACTAGTTCATGCCCATGGGTCGTGCATATAAGTTTTTTGGCTTCTCAAATTCCTATACTATTCTTAACACTTTCCTGTCTATTTTATAGCTACAAATTATGCCTCTTAATCCCTGTACCTTACCCTAGCCCTGTTCACCCCCTTCTCCCTCCCCACTGATAATCCTTCAAATGATCTCCGTATCTGTGATCCTGTTCTAGTTGTCTGCTTAGTTTGTTTTGTTTTTGTTTTTGGATTCAGTTGTTGATAATTGTGAGTTTGTTGTCATTTTAATGTTCATAGTTTTGATCTTTTTCTTAAATAAGTCCCTTTAATATTTCATATAATAAGGGGTGGGTGATGATGAACTCCTTTAACTTTACCTAATATGGGAAGCACTTTATCTGCCCTTCCATTCTAAATGATAGCTTTCCTGGACAGAGTAATCTTGGTTGTAGGGCCTTGCTTTTCATCACTTTAAATACTTCTTGCCAGTCCCTTCTTGCCTGCCAAGTTTCTTTTGAGAAATCAGCTGCTAATTTTAGGGAAACTCCTTTGTAGGTGACTCTCTGCTTTTCTCTTGCTGCTTTTAAGATTCTCTCTTTATCTTTAGCCTTTGATCTTTTAATTATGATGTGTCTTGCTGTGGACTCCTCTTTGGGTCCAACTTGTTTGGGACTCTATGCTTCCTGGACTTGTATGTATGTCTGTTTCCTTTGCCAAATTTGGGAAGTTTTCATTCATTATTTTTTCAAATAAGTTTTCAATTTTTTGGTCTTCCTGTTCTCCTTCTGGCACCCCTGTGATTTGGGTGTTGGAACTTTTGGAGATGTCCCAGAGTCTTCTTATTCTCTCCTCGTTTTATGTTTGTTTGTTTGTTTTTGCATTCTTGTTTCTTCTTTCTGTTCAGGTTGACTGTTTATTTCTTCCTTATGTTCTAAATCGTTGATTTGAACTCCGTTTTTCTTCCCTTCACTATTGGTTCCCTGTTAGTTTTTCTTTATTTCACGTAGTGTAGCCTTCATTTCTTCCCTTCTGCGTTTGCCATGCTCAGTGATTTCTCTGAGCATCCTTATCATTGGTGTTTTGAACTCCACATCTGATAGGTTGGCTATCTCCTTTTTGCTTAGTTCTTTTTCTGGAGTTTTGATCTGTTCTTTCATTTGGTCCATATATCTTTGTCTCCTCAATTTGGCAGCCTCCCTGTGTTTGTTTCGTGTATTAGGTAGAGCTGCTGCACCTGTTATGCTGTGAGGGGCAGAGCCTTAAGTATTCATCAGTGTGGTTGACCCATTTCACTGCTTTGTGGTGCTGGATGTGGGGAATGTGTCAGGGAGGGAACAGTGCTGCTTGCTCGGCGTTTACTCCCTTTTCAGTCACTTCTCCCATTTCCCATATGTGGCTCTTGCCCTGGTGATGGTTTCCAGAGTGGGTGGGTTTGTGTATGTTCTAGGACTGTGGGGGCCCTCTAAGCGGACTCTCCTGAGAGATGGTCAGTTTCTTCCGCCACCCCAACGCCCACTGGTTTTCACAGCCAGAAGCTATGAGGCTCTATTTTCCCAACACTGGAACCTTGGGCTGTGCAGTCTAGCCTGAGCCTAGGATCACTTCCCTAGTGTTCATCCTGGCTTTTATCCACCACAAGTGCATGTGGGACTGCTCCTTTCACCAGCTGTAGCCCCTGCCTTGATACCACTGCCTCACTTCTGCCACACCACGCCCTCTCTGTCCCAGCTCCCCATATCTACCCCTGCTATCTAGCTGGATGAATATTTCTTTTCTAAATCTTTGGTTGTTGGACTTCTGTACAGTTTGATTTTCTGGCAGTTCTGGTTATTTTTTGTTTTGAGGTTAGTTGTAATCCTTCTTATGATTGTGCGAGAAGGCGAAGCATATCTACCTATGCCTCCATCTTGGCCAGAAGTCTTATTCCTCCTTATTTCAACTTTGGTTTTTAATTTCACGTTGTCTGTACTAAATTGTTGCCTTTAAAATTTTAATAATATTTGATCTCAAAAAGTCTAAAGTAAATGTTTATACACTATACCTAAACACAGCAGCTTTAAAATGCTTTAATTTCAATATCCTTTATTCCTTCTTATATGGTATTTTTTCTGGTACTTTTATTTATTTAACAAATAATTTTTAAACTCTTCTGCCATGTGTCAGGTCCTATTCCAGGTGTTGTAGTAATAGAATTAAAGTAAAGTCTCTGCACTCATGAAGGTTAAAAGATAATAAAGTGATTAATATATATTGTGGTATAAATGTGTTTGGTGCTAGAATAGAAAGTAAACACTAGAAAACTATCAAGAATGATTTTGGGATGGAGATGTTATTTTGTGTATGTTTCTGCTGTCTTCAGACAATTTATAAGGTTTTTAGGGCTAAAATATGAAAAACTTAATTCTCATGCTGGAGGAGTTTATAGTCTTAACCAGGGAGTCCCAGGAAGAAGACATGGATATGGGAGCCATTGGCACATGGTGGGTGAAGCTTTACAACTGGTGACTTTCTAAGGAGGGTGTGTAGACAGATACAGGGCAGAGTGGGATAAGCTGGTAAAGAAGACTGAAGCATGGTTAGAAAAGTCAAAGAATAAGAAATGACCCTGGGAGCCAAGAAAAGAAGATGTTATATTTTGTTTATAGCCTGCCTAGTTCAAAAATAATTTAGTAGGCTGAGATATCAAGTAGAAAAAGTCTGAGAAAGAGATTCGTGTTGGTAGTTAGGACATTACTAAGTGATTTGATCAGCAAAAGGTTTTAGTGAAGTGAAGCCAGACTGCATTGGATGGAGGAGTGGAGAAATTACAGAGAATACAGACTACTTGTTTAGAAGGTGGTAAAGGAAAGAAGAGTGATAATTTGAGGAGAAGAGGGCAGTATTAGAACTCAGGGCGAAAGTTGGTGTTTTGGCAAAAATACAGAACAAAAACTTGGAGTTTGGGGATTCCATGGCCAGAAAATAGCATCGGCCCCTGGCCTTGAGGAGGTTCCTTCCTGATCCTTTACTTGCCAGAACCTCCTCCCCAGGATCCCTGGGTTTTCCATTGTGGGTGGTGGCAATATATTTCCTAGTGTCTGAATACTAAAACCACAGTATTCTGTTGTAATGATTTGGCATTTATATTCAAGCAATAAAAGTAAAAACATGGGTAAACATCCCCTGACTATTACTCTTCAAACTCCTTAGCATGATAGTTAAGATTTGCCCTGTTTTGAACTCACGCCCTCAATCATATTCCTCCGTTTTTCTATTTGCTGTCCCCTAGACACCCCCTGCATTTTCCTGCCTCCCTATTTTAGTTCACACAGTTTTGTCCACTTTAAATATCCTTTTGCCTTTTTGTAACTCAAATCAATTCCTAGTCATTCTCCCTACCACTTTTTCTCCTTTGTGCACATAGTTTCTTATAACTTGGCACCTTTTGCAAAGATACAAAAGCATTTTTTAAATCATGAAGTGCCACACAAACTTACCTTGTTATCTCTCCCCCTAAATTGCAAGCTTGCTGAGGACAGGGACCTAGGTCTTTTTCATATTTGTGTATATCAGATTACTTGGCACAGTGTCTTGCACATGTTTGATATTTATTAAAGTTTGAATAAATTAGGGATATATGATTGTGATAAATACTGTGTCTAAGATGAGCGTGTTATATACCAAGTTCTAGTTTGTAGCTATTAAATTTTTATTGAAATTCTGCTTCTATGCATGTCTCCTGAAAGTGGACTCCTTAATTTGGATTCTCCACTGATTCACATCTCCTTTTTTTTTTTTCATAGAATACATGCCTATCTAAATCAGTAATCATAGGTTGCAGAGTGGTGTATTGGGATGGTTTTGACTATCGTAGCAGAATTAACTGGTTAAACAATGCAGGCTTTATCAACTCACCTAACAAGAAGTACAGATAATAGGAGATTTCAGGGTCTGTCTGGTCAATGACTCCATGATACCATCAGGGTCCCATGTGCTTTCTGTGGTTTCAGTTGGCCATCCTCAGCGTGTTGCTTTTTCTCATGACCTCAAGATAGCTGCAGCACTTCTGTGTATCCTACACAAACAATATCCAAGGTGGAAAAGTCTAGCTTCTCCTTTAGCATCATATGAGAGAGCATAACTTTTCCTGAATGCTTCATAACAGACATCCCCTCAGGTCCCATTGGCTGAAATTTGGTCCTGTGCACTGGCAAGAGAAATAATCACTTGAATTCATTTGGGGGTCTAATGCCTTAAAAAACATAGGGCCTGCAGGTGGGATAAGGAACAAAAAATACATATCTGCCATACCTGCTATTTATGTATCTTCGGCTTGCTAATCTGGCAAGTTAATATCCTCATAGATTTATAAGAGGAGGCTCAATTCCCGTTGAGCTTGGTGATGGCACCAGTAATACTCTATTCATTGACTCATTCATGGAATAGACATTAACTGAACACACTATGTGCCAGGTATTGTGCTAAGCATTGGGAGGTGGCAGCTGGCCTATAGTCCAGTGGAGTAGGGTGGCTGAGGTAAAGGGGGCGGGGGGAGGATAGAGTTATTCTGTAATAAACTGATAATAGGAAATTTATTTTTCAACAGGAGATGTGGGACATATGGATTTGTGATATGAATTCATTTGAAAAACCACTTTGGGGTAAGTTGATAGCCAGGAATGAATGACTTCAGGGTTCTACTTCTCTTTACATTGGGGTTTGTTCTTACAGCTCCAAAGGTTTCAAATTTTTGTTGATTGAACTTTATGCCTCACATACCCACAAGAAAATGGCTTGTACTAAAATTCCATTTTAGTAATTTGAGAAATTTAATAAGCATAGCTCAGTACTGATTAATTAGTACATTCACTTCTCATTAGGGAGGTTAATTTAAAGGCTAGATAGAGACCAGGTTTAGAAATAAAGAGAAACTGATTATGTAGGGTTTAACCTGCTTGAGCTTACCCAATAATCCTGTCATGTGGACTGGTAATCACCCATAGAACCAGTGTTGAAGATACATGGTTAAAGTTTGTGTCTGAGCATTTCTTTTCTGTAGTCCAATGGTTGTTTGAATTCTCATTGCATCAATACAAATGTAGAGTCCCAATTTTTTATTTCATCTAAGAAAGCCTCTAAAAATACTGTTTAATACAATGGTATCTGAGTGTGTTGTGCATTACCCATTTAATTTTGTGCAATGGGACTACTCCGTGGGTATATATTTTTTCATTCAGAGGAATAAAGAGACCTGTGTTTATAGAATCACATAACTAATATGTGTTGGAATTGAAATTTAACCCAAATCTGAATTTCAGCATTTGACCTAATAGGCACTTCTGTTTCAATGTGCTGATTGTGTTAGGGGTTCCCAAGATCACCCTCAGGTTCAGTGATTGGCTCTAGTCATAATAATGGCTAACATTTATTACAGCGAAAGGGTACAAAGCAATATTAACAAAGAACAAGTGTCAGGGGTAAAGTCTGGAGGAAACCAGGCAAAAGCTTCCAAGAGTCTTCTCCCAGTGAAGTCACTCAGTATGTGCTTTATTCCTCCAGCAATGAATTATGAGAGCACATGTGAAGTGTTGTTAACTGGGGAAAGTCATTAACTCATTGCCAGTGTTTTTATTAGGGCTTGTGAGGGAGGCATCCTCTGTCTAACATGGACCAAAATTTCAGGCTCCCAGAAGGAAAGCAGGTGTTTTGCATAAATCATACTGTTTGTACAGACAGTTTAGTCACCGTGAGGCACAGTTATCATTTAAGCTAAGTTTTAGATCAGTGTAGGAAACTGTTTATTATTCAAGTTCCCAAATGCGAGCAAAGGGCCAACCTTGCAACTAAGTCTTTCTGAGGATGGCAGTCTTGGATCTACTGTGTTAACTTTTTTATTTTATTTTATTTAAGAGAGAGAGAAAGATCAATTTGTTTTTCCACTTATTTATGCCTTCATTGGTTGATTCTTGTATGTACCCTGACCAGGGATCAAACCTGCAACCCTGGAGTATCAGGACAGTGCTCTAACCAACTAAGATTACCCAGCCAGAGCCTGTGTTAACTTTTATCCTGTACTCTGATATATTCATTTAAGGAGATTGTGATTATGATCACTTAGCTTCTGAAAAATGAGAGAAGTAGATAATGGGCAACAAAATTCTTTATGGTGTTTGTTTTGCTTATCCCATGACTGCCCACTAGTTTGACTTACTGAAAGAAAGGACTCACACAACTCAGGGGTCATTGCTATGGCTCCAGGCATTCCCCTAGAGATTAGCAAGGACAGAGTAAAACAGACCTGCTGTGTTAACTCCTTCCTCACAGTATCGTACATGAAATAATGTTGCATTCGCTGAATATAGTAGTCAGTGTTGACATATTCTTTAGAATATGATATTCTAAACTTGGAAAAAATAATTGATACTAGAAATAGTCGACAAATTTCACTTCTCTGAGGAGTTTGTGATTATTTTCTTCTAGGGATTTATATAATGGTGACTTTGACTTCCCATTTTTGTCCAGAACTATTTATATTATATACAGTTATATGTTATATTAAGGAACAAAACAAAAGTATGAACTTAAAACAGATTTAAGATATTAGACAGAATTAATCTTCACTTCATGAAGGCCTTCCTTGTGAGGGACTTTTAAACAGAATGGGATCTCTCTTTTTTTTTTTTACAGAATATTTGCAGATTTACAGACATACCAGTTTTGCAGGAAGAAAATAACCCATAGTTTAAAAATTGCCTGATTCCAGGATTTGAAACCAATTTCTACTGTTTTATTGCCATTTGAAACCTGCTTTATGTTATGCAAAAAAGAAAGACAAAGTATATGGGAAAAGTTTCATGCTTGAATATGAGAAGTTCTGAGTTAAAAAAGTTAAATAGGTTTCCTTATTGCAGAACTTCACAGAACCTTCAGTGCGATAACATACAATATGATTCTCCCTGGGCAAAGAGAGCATATAACATTCCCCTAACTTATTTCACCATAGACTTTCTTTAATGAGGATTTTCAGGTTTGGGTCCTGCAGTCAACAGTGTTCTTAGGAAAACAGAAGGACGGGGAAGCCATAAAGGGTTTTGGGTAGAAGACAGACAGAAAACAACTATAGAAAAATTTACTTTAAAGAAAACCTTGTTGCACAAAGTTTAGTATCTTATACTGCCTCTGATAAAACCTATTTAGAAACTTCCTATCTGGATATTTTTTTCCAGACAAGTTTCCTGAGTGTGTATTGCTCTTATAATGTGAATGACATGTCTCTTAGACTGGTGAGTAACCGTGTGGTAAGAGCCTCTGTGGTGTGGATCATTTCTTTTATCCTTCTACCATACACAGTACCTGAAACAGTATCGAGAACATAGCTGGCCAGGATTCAGTAATCCAGAGAGCACGTAATTAATTGTAATTCTAAAATACTGAAACATTTTTTAAGGAACACAATATAGTACACATAAAAGTTATTTTGAAAATGATGTCATTTTGGAAAACATTTTTTTGAATTTAGCTATTAAACTTGGGTTTAATTCCTTCCTTGTAATCAACTTATTAAAAATGATCTTTCTGACCCTGGCTGCTGTGGCTCAGTGGATTGAGTGTTGGCCTGCGAGCCAAGTGTCGCTGGTTTGATTCCCAGTCAGGGCACATGACTAGGTTGCACGTCACGTCCCCAGTTGGGGGCCGAGTGAGAGGCAACCACACAGTGATATTTCTCTTCACCTCTTTCTCCTTTCCCCTCTCTCTAAAAATAAAATAAAACAAACAAATTATTATTTTTTAAATTATCTTTCTGATTTTTTAAATTTATTTTCTCAGAACAGTAGAATTGTTCTGCCATAGTCATGTAAACAGTTTTAACTACTAGATTTCTTTTGCTATGGTCATTATTAAATCGTCATTATATCTAAGGAAGGCCAGTAGGTCAAGAGTAGCCAAGGCATTCCTCAAGAATTAGTGAAAAGTGAGAAAGCTTGCTTTACCATATATCAAGAATTATTATAAAGCTGTAATAATTAAGACATCAGTGTGGTGTAGAGATAGACCAATGGAACTGAACATAGAACCCTGGAAACCCAGTTTATGACGAAGTCGGCATTGCACACCATCAAGGAAGGGATGAACTTTCCATAAGTAGTACTTCAAGAGTTGGTTATCCACGTGGAAGAAAATGACATTAAATCTCAGGTGAAACTTTAAAATAGTTTCTAGATAGAGAAGAATTTAAGACTTAGAAAACGTGAACCATAAAAGACAGCTCTTATTAGGAAGATAAGCTTTAAACTGGGAAAAGATATTTGCAGTATGTGTACCAATACAAGATTATAATCCAGACTGTAAAGAAATCTTTACAAACTAATAGGAAAAAGACAAAACAGCCCACCCAGTACAAAAGTGAGCTAGACTTAACTAGGCAGAGAAAATGGCATGGCCAGTAAGGTCAGAGATGGTGTGGAAATGCAAACTAAAAGTACATTAAGGGGTGTGTGGCTGGGGTGTGGAGGGATAGAGCAAAATAAAAAGAAGGAAATAAAAACTCGTAGACACAGACAACAGTGGGGAGGAAGGTAGGGGGCGGTGGAGGAGGGTATTAGGGGGATAAAAGGTAATGGACAGAGACTTGACTTGGCTGGTGAACACACATACACTGTATAGATGATGTGCTGTAGAACTGTGCACCTGAAACCTATATAATTTTGTAACCAGTGTCACCCCCAATAAGTTCAATAAAAAGGGGGGAGGGGAAGTACATGGAGATATCAACTACACATTCACCAGATTGTCAAAAAATAAAATGTTTGACATCAGTAAGTGTCACCACAGATATAATACATCCAGAGTCCTTACTTTGCACTTTGTTTCCCTTCAACTATCGGGGAAAACAAATTGGTCATATTTAGTCATATTTAAAATATGCATACCCTAGAACCTAATACCTCTAAGGATATACTCTAGATCAGGGCTCATAGTTAAGGTTTTTAAACATTTTTTAAGTGGCTAAAAAATTAATTATAATATTTTATAATTTGTGATGTAACAATTATATGGCCTTCAAATTTCAGTGCCTATAAATAAAGTGCTATTGAAATAGTGTTACATTAACTTGTTTACATATCATTTACGCTGCTTTTGTGGTACCAGAGTTGAGTGGTTGCAGCAGAGATGTCCCTCAGAGCCTAAAATACTTACCATCTGGCCTTTTGCAGAAGAAATTTACTGATGCCTGCCATAAATAAATATATAGTCATACCTCAGTACTTGTTGGCTTCAGAACTTGTCAAACCGTGTACAGTATTTGTTGCATTTTGACAAAAAAAAATGTTTCAGCACTTGGTGCTTACTCGGGATTCATGGCACTTGCTAGGGATTCATCACACTTGCTAGAACTTACATGAGTTGGTTTCAGCACTCGTCAGTTTTGGCACTTGTCAGGAGTTCCAGAACGAATTAACAAGTACCGAGATACAACCATATTTGCAATTGTATACCAGGAAATATGTTCAGGAATGTTCACAGCAGTACTGCTTGTAATAAGAGAAGCCTAAAAAGAACCTAATATCCACCAAGAGGAGAATGGATGAACTGTGGTATGCTTAGCCATGGAATACTATTTAGTAGTGAAAATGAATTAACCACAACAATATGCAACATATGGATGGATCTCAGGAATACAGTGTTAGAAAAAAAGAAAGTCTCAGATTTTTGTATTTATAAGCAGTTCAGAAACAAGGATACCAGTGAGGTAAAATTATCAGGAAAAGGTAAAATGATAAGTTCTGAATAGAGGCTGCCATTGACAAGGTGTGGGGAGAGATGGATTAGAGAAGGACCATGAAAGGTGATGTTCTTTATTCTTCATTTGGGTGGTGGATACATGTGTTCGTTGTGACCATATATTTCTCTAGTGAGTTTTATACATACTTAGGATATTTGATATATTTTGTGATTTGGGGCACTAAAAAGTATCATTTCACATAATGTAGTCTGCCTCATAATGTGTAATTGTTTATGACTAGTAGAGGGAAGTCTTACCAGTGGGCGAGAACCTGCTTAATTTTACCTGTAAGTTTCACTTCTCCACCCCTGCCATCTCAGGTGTTCTGACTGTGTCAGAAACCCAAATAAAACTCTTCAGCAGAAAAGGGAGTTAATAGAAGGATTCCTAGCTATTCACAAAAGCCAAGGAAGAATCAAGTACTTGGTCACCAGAAGGATCCTCTGTCTCTAGCTCTGTATGCCTGTACTTGTCCTCACTCTCTTGGAGTTCAGGTGGGCTTTGTGTGTTGGGCAGTGCTGCAGACTGTGGTCCTAGGTGCACAGGCTTCCAGCTCTGTGACTCAAGAAACCAAGGGATGAGGCCCTGTGGTTGGTCTGCCTGGGTCATTTGACTGTCTTGTTGCCGGGGGGGGGGGGGCGGGGGGGGGGCTGAGTCAGTTACCAGAAATGCAATTTGGAGAGGGCAAGGAGAGCAAAGGTCAGACTCATGAGGCACCTTAGTTTGTATCCATTTTATGTCTGTTCTTTAAATGTAAAACATTATGTGGCATGCTGACATAGATTTATGACTATCAGGGCTATTTTGAAGTGACCATTAAGACATCTGATGTTGCCCAAGACATGATGTTCAGTGGTTGGGGTGGGAAGAAGGTTAGAAAGGTCGGTTGAGCATATTACTTTAATTTTTTTTAATCGAAATATAGCATCACCATGAAGATCTCCTATGCTAGCCCTTTATAGTCACACCCATCCTTTTCTTTTCTCCCTGATAAGTACTGTATTTTTCATTCCATAAGACACACTTTTTTTTCCCCCTGAAAAGTGGGGAGGAAATGTCTGTGCGTCTTATGGAGCAAATATTGCGTCACAGACCGTGATGTGTATTACCTGACCTGTCAGCAATGGTGACAGCTGTTAGAAGAAGCAGCGGTGGGTCCACGCAAAATCCCTGGGGACACTTAAATGTCCCACTTTACTGCTGAATCTCAGGGTGTCTGGGCAGTATGAAGATAGCAGAAAAAGTGATATTAATGATTGTGAGCAACTGAGCTTCATAAATTCTGACACTAGCGATGATGAGTTCTTGGGGTTCCCAAGAAAACCAGAAGAGTAATTGAACCTTAAAGTCTCTCCTCATTTGTTAATGACATTGATGACTGTTGTTCACTTTACATGGTTAAAATATTGTTATATTTTATTAAATATTTTAGTACACCATTTGGTTCAGATTTTTTTTTTCTTGATTTCCTCCTCTAAACCTAGGTGTGTTTTATGGTCAGGTGCGTCTTATAGTGCGAAAAACACAGTGCATTTAAGACACAAAAATGAGGCAAAATAGGTATTAGAGACTTGCATTAAAACATAAATTTCTACTCTGTTCTGAATGACTGAAAGAACAGTTAACCCATTGGCAGTGGTATTGTTTAACTGTTAGGGTTTATAGGTGATTTTGTAGCTTTATTTCTCTGCGTTTGCCAAGGTCTTTGCATTGAGTATATATATAATTGTACTTTATAACTAGGAAAAAATATAAACCTCTAAAGGTATTGCTAGAAATTAAATAAATGTATTACTTTACATCCACTTAGGATATGAAACATTGAATGCTCTCCATTGAAACATTTGAGCCAATAAGTTTTATAGGAGTCAATCAATACCATTAGTATCCTAAATGATAAGCCTATTCCCCTAACCTCTAAACTTGGCTAACACTTGAGAAATAAATAGAGTTAGAGAAGATCCACATTTATATGGAATGTGGACCTCATTTTGTATGGAGGTTTTGGATTGGTTTTTACTAAACTTTTGTCCTTAACTTGGGTAGAATAAGAATATACTAATGACTGAAAATTGGGTTTTGCTAGTGAATGATCCCGTGATTCCACTGCTGAGATTATACCCAAAGAATCCTGAAACACCAGTTCAAGAGAACCTATGTACCCCTATGTTTGTAGCAGCCAAATCCTGGAAACAGCCTAAGTGCCCATCAGTGGATGAATGGATCAAAAACTGTGGTACATTTACAGAATGGAATACTAAACAGCAGAAAGGAAGAAGGAACTCCTACCTTTTGCAACAGCATGGATGGAACTGGAGAGTATTATGCTTAGTGAAATAAGCCAGGTAGCAAAAGACAAATACCATATGATTTCACCTAATATAGGAACCTAATGAACAAAACAAACAAATGAGCAAAATAGAACCAGAGGCATGTAAACAAGGAACAGACTGACAATGACCAGAGAGAAGAGGGGTGGGGGAGAAGCAGAGAAAGAAGGGGAAGGGTATAGTTAAGGAACTAGTATAAATGACCCATGGTCATGGACAGCAGGGTGGGGACTGACTGTGGGAGAGGGATTGGGGTAGGTGGGGCAGGGGAGAGCAATGGGGGTGGAAAATGGGACAACTGTGATAGAACAATAAAGAAATTTTTAAAAAGATTCAGTAGAAGAGGAAGAAAAATAAATAAACGAATAGATCTATTGAAGGTTCTCCTGATCATTATGACACAGAGTTAGTTATCCTAGGTCTAGGTGCCTGAGAGTACTTTGTTGTTGTTTTCAATAATTAAAATTTTTTTTCAATTACAGTTGTCATACAGTATTATATTAGTTTCAGGTGTACAACCTAGTGATTAGATTTTTATATAACTTAGGAAATGATCATGCTGATAAATCTAGTACCCATCTGACACCATACATAATTATTAGAATTTTACTGATTAGATTCCCTGTGCTGTACTTTACATCCTGTGATTATTCTGTAATTACCAATGTGTACTTCTTAATCCCCTCACCTTTTTCACCCATCCCCCAACCCTCCTCCCATCTGGTAACTATCAAAATGTTCTCTGTATTTATGAATCTGTTTCTGTTTTGCTTGTTTTGTTTTGTTTTTGTTTTTGTTTTTGTTTTAGATTCCACGTATAAGTGAAATCATATGGCATTTGTCTTTCTGACATTTCATTCAGCACAATACCCTCTAGGTCCACCCATGTTGCAAATGGCAAGATTTCATTCTTTTTATGTCTGAATCATATTTCATTGTATATATATGCCACTTATTTATCCACATATCTGTTGATACATAGTTAGGTTGCTTCATATGTTGGCTATCATAAATAATGTTGCAGTGAACATATGGATGTATATGTCTTTTCAATTTAGTGTTTAGGGTTTTTGTGGATATATACCCAATATTGGAATTGCTGGGTCCTTTATTTTTGTTCGTCTTTTCCATTTTATGCTTTTTTAAATTGTTGATTCTATTAAGGTTGTCCCAACTTTTTCCCTTTTGCCCCCCTCCAGCCAGCCCACTCCTCTAGCCCAGTCAGTCCCCTCTCTGTTTTCCATGTCTATGCATCATTTATTCATGTTCTTTGACTAGTCCCTTCCCCTTTCTTCCACCATTCCCCTCTCCCTCCTTTCCTACAGCTATCAGTCTGTTCCATGTTTCCATGTCTCTGGTTCTATTTTTCTCATGAGTTCACTTTGTTCATTAGATTCCAGTTATAAGTGAGGTCATATGGTATTGGTCTTTCACTGACTGGCTTATTTCACTTAGCATAATAGTCTTTAGTTCCATCCATGCTGTCACAAAAGGTAGGACTTCCTTCTTTCTTTCTGCTGTGTAGCTGGGTTCTTTTTTATAGTCTTTGCCTCAAGTCTGTTTTGTCTGGTGTAAGTATTGCTACTCCAACCCTTTTGTTCGTTTTCCATTTTCATAAAATATCTTTTTTCTTCCCTTTAAGTCTGTTTGTGTCTTTTGATTGGAGGTGAATATCTAGGAGACAGCATATATAGGGGTCTTGTTTTGTTATACATTCAGTTATTGCATGTCTTGTTTGGAGCATTTAATCCATTTACATTTAAAATGATTGTTGATATGTATTTGTTGCCATTTTTTATATTTTTTTCTTCTTGAACTTTAACATATTTTATAACATTGGTTTGGTGGTGAGGAACTCCTTTAGCTTTTTCTTTGTCTTTTTCTTTTTTGTTTTCTTAAGATTTTTTAAATTTATTTTTAGAGAGAGGGGAGGGAGCGAAAAGGAGAGGGAGAGAAACATTGATGTGTGAGAGAAACATCAGTTAATAGCCTCTTGCACACCCCTGACCAGGAACCTGGCCCGCAACCCAGGCATGTGCCCTGACTGGGAATTGAACCAATGACCTTTCCATTCACAGGCTGGTGCTCAATACACTGAACCACACCACCCAGGGCTCCTTCAGCTTTTTCTAAATGATAGCTTTTCTGGGTAGAGTAATCTTGGTTGTAGGTCTTTCCTTTTCATCACTTTGAATATTTCCTCCCAATCCCTTCTAGTTTGCGAAATTTCTGTTGAGAAATCAACTGACAGTCTTATGGGAGCTCCCTTGCAGGTAACTAACTGCTTTTCTCTTGCTGCTTTTAAGATCCTCTTTTTGTCTTTAATCTCTGACATATTAATTATGATGTGTCTTAGTGTGGGCTTCTTTGGATTCATTGTATTTGGGACTCTGTACTTCCAGGGCTTCTATGTCTTATTTCCTTTTCTCGGTTGGGTCAGTTTGCCATCATTATTTTCTCAAATAGGTTTTTAATTCCTTGCTGTCTCTTCTTCTAACACCCCCATGAAGCAAACGTTAGCATGCTTGAAGTTCTTCCAGAGACTCATTAAACTATCCTCAGTTTTTTTTTCTTTTTAATTCTTTTTCCTTTTGCTGTTCTGACTGATGTTTTCTGCTTATCTTACAAATCGCTGATTTGATCCTCTGCTTCATCTACTATATTATTGATTCCCTATAATGTATTCTTCATTTCAGTTATTGTATTCTTTTTTTCTGATTGGTTTTTCTTATGGTTTTTATCTTCATCTTTATGTTTTCTATCTCTTTGTTGAAATTCTCACTGAGTTCATCTGCTCTTCCCCTAAGTTCATTGAGCATTCTTATAACCCATGTTTTGAATTCTGCATCTGGTAGATTGATTGTCTCCATTTTGTTTAGTTCTTTTTTTTGGAGTTTTATTCTGTTCTTTCATTTGGGCCATGTTTCTTTGTCTCCTCATCTTGGCTGTTTCCCCATGTTTGTTTCTATGTATTAGGTAGAGCTGCTACATCTCTGGGTTGGTAAAGGGCCTAATGTAGTAGGGCCCAGTGGCACATCCTCCTTGGTCATCCAAGCTGGCATCTCCCATGGGGGCTGTGTACACCCTCCTGTTGTAATTGAGTCATTGGCACTGTTGTACATCAATGGGAAGAATTTACCCTCAGGCCAGTCGGCTGCAAGGATTGGCAGTGATCACAGCAGAGGATTTGTTTTGCAGGGGCTGACCCCATAGAGCAAGACTAGCTTCATTGGGGGCTCTGGTGACAGTGAGTTTGCCCCTTGAGTATGTTGGTCATGGAAGTGTTTCAGTGGTTCTTTGGTGTGGTCTGAAGCTGTCCACTGGGTGTGCTGGCTCTGGGGCCTCCCAGGAGGTACTGCCTGGGGTCACCCTGCACGAGCTACAAAGCATTATGCAGGTAGTTCCTACTTGTGCTGGATTTGGAGGTGTGCAGGAGAGGCCAAGCTACGAACCAAGGCCAACTGCCTCTAGTGCTGGGCCTAGGGCTACTTCATAAGAGGTACAGGGCACTCTGAGGCCAGATGCTGCTTGTTCAGGACTTCTGGGCCTTTGAGAGATTTTAGCAAAGTTTGCAGTATGAGGCAAGACAGGCTATTTGTTTGGGTATTCCACTGGAAATGGCTTGGGTGGGCTTATAAGTTGGGTGGGGTGGGGTCTCTGGGAATCACAGCTGTTAACTATGTTGATGGAGACTCAAATATGGCACCTGTCTGCCTGGTCTTTGAGGGGAGGGCTCAGCAAAGGATCAATGACTTCTGCTTGGGATAAAGCTGCCCCTCTAGTCCTTACCCAGAAGCCAAACAATTCAGCTCCTCCTCATATGTTCCTGGCATCTTTCAAGTTGCTGCCCAAGCGCTGAGGCTCAGAGTGAGTGCATGTGAGTTAAGTCCATGCATGGTCCCTTAAAGAGGAATGCTTGGAACTCCAGAAGCCCTTCTCACTCAGCTGTAATCCCCACTGGTTTTCACAGCCAAAAGTCATGGGGACTTCTCTTCCTGGCACTGGAACCCTGGCCTGGCGAGCCTGATGTTGGACTAGGACCCCTTGCTCCTTGGAATGGGATCTGGCAGCTGAGGTACCCCTTCTGATTTTATCCATCATACATGGGCATGGGACCAGTTCATTTCGTGTCTCCACCCCTCATACCAGTCACTGTGTGGCTGCTTCTTTGTATCCTTAGTTATAGGACTTCGGTTCAGCAAGATTTCAGGTGATTCTGGTGATGGTTCTATAGTTTAATTCTAATTTTGATGTGGTTGTAGGACAGAGTACTGCATGTACCTATCTGCCATCTTGACTGAAGGCTCCAGAGTACTGTGTTCTTAGGAGAGGGGAGATAAGCTCCTCAGTATACCCTAAAATCTAAAGCATTAGATCCAGGAGAATGAAGTTTCCATTTTCTTCTAATGGTTCTATTGAGCTGAGCCTCTTCTTAGGCTTGAAATTTATGGAGAGCCTTGGCTACAAGTATGTAGGGGTAGAGTAAAATAGTTATTTAGCCCTAGAAAATACTGATCAATCTTAGGAAAAACTTGGCATAGCACATGTTGGTAGGATCAGAAGTTTACTTATTTAATTGATCACTGTATTTTGACAGTGATTTTATAACTTTTAAAATAAATTAAACAATTAAATGCATTTCAAATGAAAGGTTTTAATCTGTTGTGGTTGTGACAGAACAACTTTTAGTGACTTCCAAGATAAATTATGGAATGTGTTGCTTGAGAAAATATACGACTGTTTTCCCCACTGCCATATTTATGTTTTTAAGAATATTGAGGTTGAATTTATAGGCTGTAAAATTCAGCTTTTTAAGCATAGTTTTCTAAGTTTGGACAAATGGACATAGTCATATGACTACCACCACAAACAAGATATGGAATTTTTCATTATCACAGATTCCTCTATGCCTCTTGAGTACAATCCCCTACTTTCTCCCCAGTCCCAAGTAACTACTGAACTGACTTGTGTTTCCATAGTTTTGCCTTTGCCAGAATGTCATATAAATGGAATCATATTAAATGGTGTGTAGCCCTTTGTGACTACTTTCATTTTGCATAATGCTTTTGAGATTCATCCATATTATTGCATGCTAATCAAGAGTTTGTTCTTTTTTTTGCTGGATTGCTGGATAGTATTTCACTGTACAGATGTAGCACAATTTGCTTATCCATTCATTAAGTCATCGGCATTTGTAATATTTCCAGATATTGAAGATTATGATTAAGCTGCCATAAATATTTGTCTATATCTTCGTGTATACACGTTTTCCTTTCTTTTCAATAAAAGCCAGGATTGGGATTGCTGATTTGTGGGGGAAGAAATTGTTAAACTGTTTCCAGGTTGGCTGTATCAGTTTTGCATTCCCACTGGCAGTGTATTAGAGTTCCAGTTGCACCTGTTCCATGTCAGCACCTGGTATTCTCCTTTTTCTTTTAGATATTTATATCAGTCCACAGTGGTGTTTCATTGTGGCTTTAATTTGGAATTTTTAGTAGTTAATGATTTTGAACATTTCATGGGCTATTTGCCATCTGCATTGCTCTTTTGGTTCAAACCTTTTTGCCCATTTTATTGGAATATATATTTTTTTATTTTGGAAGTTCTTTATATATTTTAGGTATGTCATTTATTAGATATGTAATTTCTAAATATTTTCTTTCAATCTGTGACTTGTTCTTTATATTCATAATAGTGCCTTTTGAAGAGTAGAAGCTTCTAATTATAAAGGCTGGTTTATCAATCTTTTTACAATTTGTGGGTTCTTTTTTTTCTACCTATGAAATCTTTGCCTAACAAAGTCTCTTAAGAATTTTGCTATCTCCTTTACCTTTTCCTGTACGCCTTCTGCTTCCTCCATATCCCTCTCAAACACACAGGCCCCACTGCATTTCACCTTCAACTTTAGAATCTTGGGGAAATTAAATAGGAGTGGATGCAAAGTATAAAAGATTTAGATTTAAGTATTCTGGGCTGTAAGGATTAAAAAATATATATAGCAGATTTTAGAGAATATAAAGAAAGCCACATTTGAATCCCAGATATTGTATAGCAGTCAGTCTGTTTGCTTTGCCAATGATCAAGAGGAAGCTTTCATGTGAAGCAGTCAGAATATAAATTTATACATATCTAGCTTCTCTGTAGAGAACTTTTTCTGTGACATTGTGCACTCTAATGCTTTTGAGTCTCCCTTTACCCCAGTTACCACAGTTATCAGTCGTTGCTCATCGCATGTGACACAATATCAGATATTGAGTAAGTTTGACTTTGAGGCAAAAATATGATAGTAGCATCCTTGTTCTCACTGTGCATTCAGGGAATATAGGTTGGATGAAAGGAGGAATATAGGCAAGAGAGCAAAGTCTTCAGAGAGATGAGCATAAATAATACTTTAGATTTTAAGTATCCCTTAGTATTTCTTTTTTAATCTTCACGCTTATTGATTTGAGAGGTGGGGAGGGGAGAGAGAAACATCAGTGTGAGAAAGAATCCGATAGGTTGCCTCCGACACTTGCTTGAGCCTGGGGTCGGGAATCGAACCAGTAACCTTTTTGGTGCAGGGGATGACACTCCAACTTATTGAGCAACCCAGCCAGGTTTCCCTTAGTATTTTGGGGGGTGCTTTTCACGTGGCTGTGTAGCTACCTTGTGATGTAGGCAATAACTATTATATCTTTGTGTGTGTGTGGTTAGACAATCATAGTTTACAAAGTGATCCCACTGATACTTCATGTACCCACCTGGCACCATATTTAGTTGTTAAAATATTATTGACTATTCTATATGCCATACTTTATATCCCATGACTATTTTGTAACTACCAATTTGTACTTAATCCTTTCACCCTTTTCACCTAACCTCCCAACCCCTCTCCCCTCTGGCAACCATCATTTTGTTTTCTGTATATCTATTAGTCTGTTTCTGTTCTGCTTGTTCGTACCTTTTGTTCTTTAGAGTCTGCATTTAAGTAAAATCATGTTATTTGTCTTGGACTTATTTCACTTAGCACAATACCCTCTAGGTCCATTCATGCTGTTGTAAATGCTAACATTTCTCTTTTTATGGCTGAGTAGTATTCCATTGTGTATATGTTCCACAGCTTTTTTTATCCACTTGTCTGTTGATAGGGTACTTGGGTTGCTTTCATGTCTTGGCTCTTGTAAATAATGCTACAGTGAACATAGGGGTGCATATCTCTTTTCTATCTAGTGTTTTGGGCTTCTCCGAATATGTACTCAGAAGTGAAAGTGCTGGGTCATAAGATAGTTCCATTTTTAACTTTTGAGGAACCTCCATACTGTTTTCCACAGTGGTTGTGCCAATTTGCAATCCCACCAACAGTGCACAAGGGTTCCCTTTTCTCCACTTTGTCTTTTTCATAGATAAATTCTCTGCCCTGTCCTGAATTATTCAGGTAAATACATCTGTGCTGCCTGCCATGGAACATGCTACATAAAGTTGCCCTTGTAAGGGGCTGCAGTACTGAATGTCAGCCAGGTCCTTCAGAGCATATGCTCACGTGGCTTTCACGGTGGTCATATGTGCAAAGTGTGTGTTTCCTCTATCCACCACCTCTGAATGCTTTTGGCCAGCCTCTCTCCTAATCAGCAGTGACATAAGCCTTTGAGCCTTGGTATCAGCTGCTCAGTGGATGACTCCGTACTTCCCTGAGGACTCCCAGACTACTCCAGCGCTCCCCAACATGAACTCTTTCAGTGCCAGAAATGCTTTTAGTCAAGCTCTCCCAAATGACTTTCCAAATTTGGTGACAATTCAAGTCATTTTCTCATATTTTAACAGATGAGGGTGTGGGGGTATGGGTGATAAATAGAAACTAAAGATCAGGGAAGTCTATAAAATTACTGTCAGAGCCAACATTAGGTCTTAGATCTTATGATACCCTTTTCATTTCCAGTATAATCTCCATGGGTCTGTTTTTGAATGGCAAGTGACTGCGTCATTTCTGGAATGGGACTCAGTGGGACAGAGGGACAAGAATTAGCCCAATAAACTGCTATGATACAGACTTTTAGGTGAGCTCATATTAATCTTGGGCCTTAGGAACTGTATGTGAGTTGTTGAAAGGGACTGGGAATCACTGGTTTCTTAAACTCCTGTGGCAATCAATGGCTTAGCTGTTTGCCTTAGCATTTAATATAGTAATTAAATAGAAGGCAGTTAAGTCTCATGTGTTTGATGGATATGAGATAGTAGCTCACTGTTGTTTTAATTTGCATTTTCCTAATTATAGTGAATTGAGCACTTTTGTACATGTTTATTGGCTAGTCAGGTTTATGTTCTGCCAAGTGCCTATTACATCCTTTACTTTCCTGTAGAGTGATTGTATATTGATTTGTAAGAGTTATTTGTATATTCCTGATACTATTTTTATTTATTTTACAAATATATTTCTAAGTCTGGTTATAAACTTATTCTCCATAGTAAAATTTTATATGCATGTTATCACAATTTCTATGTTCTGAATTTTTAAGTTAATGTTTTTCCCCTTTTTCTCTCTATAGGTTATGAACGTGATTTCTGATGAAACTGGATTGGAAAAATTTTCATGATCTTTGTATATTTATATATAAATATATTTTAAAATTTTGCATTTGACTTAAAGTGCCATGAGAAAATTTGCATATTGCAAGGTGGTCCTAGCCACCTCCTTGATTTGGGTACTCTTGGATATGTTCCTGCTGCTTTACTTCAGTGAATGCAACAAATGTGACGAAAAAAAGGAGCGAGGACTTCCTGCTGGGGATGGTGAGTGACATTTTACAGTAAAACAATTGTTTTGACAAACATTTCATTGGGTTTTTTATTGTTGTTTTTGCTGTTGTTAACTAATTTGGATACATTAAAACTTTAACATTTTTAGATTAATAGTAATCCTTGCTTTCCTATATATGATGATCTCTAGTGGATTCTTCCAACAGTTAAAATTATTGAAGTATCATGTATAGAATTTCTAAATTCAGTTTTTGTGTTCAGTGTTAAATGTAGTTAATTTTCTGGAATTTGTATTATGTTACCAAATAATATAAGAAATCTCAGTTGGAACTATCAAAATTGTACAGATTGGTTCAATGCCATAATGCTGAGTGGAACATTAAAATTGCATTTATCAAGTATCAAAAGATATTTCTCCTACTTTCCCATCTTGTCCTAGGGGAGGAGTCATTTTAGATAGATGTGAACTGGAAAGTTCTTTTGATGAAGGGAGGAATAATAATGTTGTATATAATTCCAGTTAACACTTTCAGGGATAGCTTTTAAGAAGATGATGCTATAGAATAAGGGCTGCAGTGAGAACACTGCAATACCTGGTGTGGAAGAGAAAGGAAACACAAATATGAAGGATCTGGGTAGGATGTACTGACATTTTTGGCAGAAGACACTCGAAAAACTCAGTTTTGAACTTCTTGTGTTTAACAAACAAATGCTGCCTTTTTTTTTTTTTTTTTTTTAACATAATGAAAGTGACTTTGCGTTGTGAGTCAGTAATTCAGCTGTTCTTGGCTCTGAACTCCGATTAGTTAACAGAATATCTGCCTCTACAGTAATTCTATTTTTAGAAATTATGTGTAAATGATTACTGTTTTAACATGAGTTTTATTTGAGTAACCACATTTAAATATTTTATACTTCATAATGAGGGCACCTGGTTCCCTAAAATTTATAATCTTAAATTATCCTTTTGTATTGGTAAATATGCTTACTTAAAGTAATTTTTATAGATGGGATTGTATAACTAGTCGTTCATTTAATCTTGAGAAATTTGCCTAAAAATAGGATCAGTTGCCAGCACTGGACCCTCGTAATACCTAGGCTAACACCTAACTTTTAAATTTCGCTTTCCTCATAAGTTTTAATAAAATACATTTTTTTATTCAAAGTCATCCTATTTGCTGACTTCCCTGGTTTACTTTATGACCCTATTGTTTAGTAACTTTGTTGAATGACAAAGTGCTGCTTCCTGAACTGTAACTCTCTGTCTACATTTAAATCAAAGGGCAGGTATTACCATTCACCAGTAAAAGACTAGGATGTTTTTTCCCTTACCCCACCGTAATTCATTGCTGTTTATAGTAGGGGCTCATGGTGTTCTATCTTAAATGCAAAGGCATGGAAGTAAGAAAGAATGGGACCTGTAGTGCATGAAGATCCACTTGGTAAATGGTTTAAAACTCCGATTTGTGCTGGGCATTGTAATAGGTGCTAGTAATAGACAGCTCAACAGTAAAAAGACAAAATTTTTCCCTTTGGGGAACCTGCAGTCCAGTAGGAGAGAAAGAATAATAGTAAAATACTGACATAAGTTGCATAGTAGAGATGTGCATAAGAACAGAAAGAAAGGGACACTTGGGGCACCTAGGAAGGTGCAGTTAAGGAAATATGTTGAAGTTGAGTAATACCAGGTTTGATGGGTGAGGGTTACACCTTCTAAGCAAAGGAAAGAAGCACGTGCAAGATAAGCAAGTGCAAGAACAGAGTTGATGGATAGGAGAATGTGAGGAAAGAACTCAGATGAAGCTTGGAATGTTCACAGAGGCCACATCATAAAAGGTCTTTATAGCATGCTAAGGGTTTTAGACTTCATCCTGTAGGCAGTGGCATGCCCTTGAAGGGTTTTAAAAATGGAAGTGGAAATAAGTAACTTGATGGGATCTGGACTTTCAGAAGTTTGGTGGTCATGGGGCTGATGTTAAAGTGGCTACACAAAAATTCACCAATTTTGATAAGTTTTTTAAAATGCACACTGATATGACAGCTGTCACAATACAATCCTAGCAAAATTGTTTCGAATCAAGTTAAAGACAACTAAGCGCTACTGGAGCCATCGTATGGAAAAAACCAAACAAACTTTTTGCCCAACCATTAGAATAAGATTAATTATCCTTATGGTAATGCTAAAGGCCTCTTATAAGATTGTTATTAATATACTTAACAATTTTCTAAGATTCTTACATTTACTTGTTACTTGCCTACTTCAAGTACTACAGGAGGCCAGTCTTTGATTATCCAGGGGTTGTTTTTTTTTTGTTTTTCTGAGTAGTTTTCTCTCATAGTTTTATACTTATATTTTATACTCTAGGCTGAGAATGGCAAACTTCTATTGCTAGGAATTAGAATGGGGTCCCCTTGATAAAATCAGAGTACTGTAGGTTATGTCTTGGAAATATTTTTGCTACTCTTCTGCTTTCCAGAATTAGGTCATTCCTTTAATTTATAGATTTGGATGTTGTATAGAACATTCAGTACTTTCACAGATGCAATTTCAAGTAGGAACTGCTCCTTTATGCCAGTACTATACTTGATTTTCAGATCATTAAAAATGTTCATAAATCGGGTTTTCTTGTGCATATACTAGAATTATTTCAACTGTGAAACATTCGAGAACCTATGCAAACATAGTTTACTGAAGAAACTTATATGATGAAAGATCTAAAAATGTTATTAGTGAATGCTTTCAGAAACTCTTTATTACATATTTTTTACATGTTTAGCATTTTATATACCAATCACATTATAAATAAATTCAGCATAAAATTGGAGTGAGGGTTGAAACTGACAAGGACATTGAGGTAGCAGAAAATTATCACTGAGTTTCTTATCTATTCTATTTTGTTTTTCTTTTTTTAAATCAAATAACTTGCAATATTCTTATCTTACATTCCTTTGTTTTATAAATACTTATTTTATATAGCACTAAAAACACAAAAACATTCTAACTACCATTGTAAGCCACATCCCAATCAGATGTTAAAATATTTAAAAACAGTAAAAGGAAAAATATGGTGCATAAAAACAGTAAAGATGGTAGTTGTGTAATAAGATAAGAAAATTCTTTGGGAGAAATGATTATAGTCTTTTACTGGTATTTTTTTCTCCAAGAGTATCATATAACTTTATACCTCTTTTTCTTACCTCCATGAGAAAAATATAAATTAGTAATTTGTAAGATTTATTAAAGTACATTCAAAAATATCTCATGTGGTTTGTATATGTTAATTATATTTGGTGTCATACAGAGGGAACCTGTAGTTTTCTTGGTAATTTAGTTTTCTAAAGCATTGAATGTCTCTACATTGTCATGTAAATGAAGTTTAACTGAAGTATAAAATATATTTGTACTCAAAATAATACCTTGAAGTAACACTTTAGTCACTGCCTTATCAAACTTGATTTGATTTTTAGAAATGACCCATGTGTAAAATTTTATGCCAAGAAAAGTTTTTTTTAGTTCAGGAAATTGATGATATCCAAACCCCATTTTAGTTACTTGCAAACAAAAATTTCACTGAACTCATTTTTAATTTACATAAAATACTGGTTTATAGAATACATAGAAAGTTACTGCTTATCATCTTTTCTGTTAGTTACTTTTTAATATTAAAAGTGCATTAGTCATAAAAATATTCACTAACCACCCACATTTTTCTCCTGGCCTCTTTGCCAAAGAAAAATAGTTAACACCAGTCCATTTAATTTTTCAGGATATTGTAATTTCTGAATTAGAGTATTTGGTAGATTTTGTAAGTCATGCAGTAGTTTTGATTAATTATAATTTTAAATGTGGCTGTGAAATCTCGTGTGTGCCCTTAGGTTAAAGTATATAATGTGGTCATTATATTTGATATTCAGATTATTAACAAGTACCAGATGATCAACTTTGTAAAATATTGCAGCAGCAGGATTGAATATATTGTATCATTTTGCCTGAATTAAGATCTCAAGGTCAGAGTTTTTTACTTCAGAGTGATGGGGCAAGATTTTAACTTTCTGGTCATATAGTCTCTTATGCAGTACGGAATAAAATTTATACTTACCAAGTTCTTATAGTAATAATTTCTAGAGTCCTCCTTTATGCTCCCCTAATCCCATGGGAAATTTCAGAAACAAACAAAAGTAGAAAAAAATAGGAAATGTAATTCTCATATACCCACCATTTGGCTTCAACAGTAGTCAACTCAGGACTAGTCCTGTGGCATGGATACATGGATATCTCTTTCTTTGTCCCCCCCACGCCTAGCCTTGGTTATTTTTAAAGAAGAAGAAATTGGGTTCTGAGACTTTTGGTCAAGATGGAGGTGTAGGTAGAGATGCTTCGCCTCCTCATGCAACCATAGAAAAATTTACAACCAGATCTCAAAAACAAGTAACAACCAGAACCATCAGAAAATCAAGCTGTAAGGAAGTCCGATGACCAAGGATTTAAAGAAGCCACATTCATTCAGACAGGTAGGAGGGGCAGTGTTGCAGACAGGAGGAGAGGCGATGTGGCACAGAAAAGCAGTAGCGGTGGAACGAATGGTCCCACATTCATGTGTGGTGGATAAAAACTGGGAGGGATACGCTGAGAGTGAGTGATCCCAGCCTCAGCCGAGATCACACAGTCCAGGGTTCTGGCACTGGGAAGATAAATCCCGGTAACTTATGGCTGTAAAAACCATTGGGGGTTGGGGTGGCAGAAGGAAATGCCACATTTTCACCACTCAGAGGGTCCACATGGCTGGAAGGGTACCAGTCGTACATGAGAAGTGGGTGAAGTGACTGGAAATTGGGCACATGCTGGGAAAATTGCCAGAAGCCAGGCAGTGGCACTCTCCCTTCTTCGATCGGCCCCACCACACAGAGAGCCACAAAGTGGTGAAGCAGATTGCCTTGTCCTGGCATTAACCTAAGGCTCCAGTCCACACAATTTACAATTGCCTTTGCTATACAGGCCACACTACTTAGATGGAGTAAAAGTAGCTCTACCTAATGCACAGAAACAAACACAGGGAGGCTGCCAAATTGAGGAGGCAAATAAATATGGCCTCAATGAAAGAACAGAACAAAACCCCAGAAAAAGAACTAAAGGAAACAGATAACCAACCTATTAGATGCAGAGTTAAAAACAGTGGTGATCAGGATGCTCAGAGAACTCCTTGTGTATGGCAAAAAAATGAAGAAATGAAGGTTACACTAAGTGAAATAAAAATGTACAGGGAACCAACAGTGAAGGGAAGGAAGCTGGGATTCAACGATTTGGAACAAAAGGAAGAAATAAACATTCAACCAGAACAGAAAGAAGAAGCAAAAATGCAAAAGACAACAACAAAAAAAGAGTAGAGGCTTAGGAACCTCTGGGACATCTTTAAATGTACCAACATCCGAGTCATAGGGATGTCAGAGGAGAACAGGAAGAGCAAGAAATTGAAAGCTTATGTGAAAAAATAATGAAAGAAAACTTCCCAAATTTGGCAGAGGAAATAAATACACATACAAGTTCAAGAACCACAGAGCGTCCCAAACAAGTTGGACCTAAATAGAACTACACTAAGACACATCATAATTAAAATGCCAAAAGCTAAAGATAAAGAGAGAATCTTAAAAGCAGCAAGAGAAAAGCAGAGAGTTACCTATAAAGGAGTTCCCCTAACACTATCAGCTGAGTTCTCAAAAGAAACTTGGCAGGCAAGAAGGGACTGGCAAGAAGTATTCAAAGTGATGAAAAGCAAGGACCTTAAAACTAAGACTACTCTTATCCAGCAAAGCTATCATTTAGAATGGAAGGGCAGTTGAAGTGCTTCCCAGACAAGATAAAGCTAAAGGAATTCATCATCACCAAGTCATTATTACATGAAATATTAAAGGGACTCATTTAACCAAAAGAAGATAAAAACTATGAACATAAAATTGGCAACAAACTCACAACTATCAACAACTGAATCAAAAAAACAAAAACTAAGCAGACAACAAGAACAGAAACAGAATCACAGGTATGGAGATCATTTGGAGGGTTATCAGTGGGGAGCGGAACCGGGGATAATGGGGGACATGGTGCAGGGATTAAGAAGCATAACTGGTAGGAACTAAACAGACAGGGGGATGTTAAGAATAGTATAGGAAAGGGAGGAGCCAAAGAACTTACACGGACAACCTATGGACATGAACTAATGGGGTGGGAGAATTGCTGGAGGGAAGGAGGGTACTGGGCAGAGGGGGGCAAAAGGGGAATAATTGAGACAACTGTAACAGCATAATCAATAAAATATACTCAAAAAAAAAAAAAAAAAAAAGCAAGAAACGGAGTTCTCTTTCCCAGTTTCCCACAGTGAGGATTTGCATCCCTTTAATGTTTTTTTATTATGTCCTTCTGTGTCCTATATGTCCCATGAATATGTACGTAGGCTTAGAGGCTTTATCAGATTCAAGATTTCCAGTCATTCCCCTGGAAAAATATGTTGTAGATGGTGTTCTATATAACTTAATACTCCAAAACTGAGCAGCATGATAATGTTTCCATTTTAACTTTTCTTTAAAGCTCCATCTTATACTAAAATAGGACATAAGTAACTGAAGGATGTTTATAATCAAGGCCACTAGATATCTCTCATCTTTATGTTACCTGTGCCATGACGTGAAGTAGAGGACAAGGTGGCTCAGGAGGTGTTAGAGGTTGGGAGAGGATGGGCTCAGAAATGGCTCTCATTGTTGAGGACACAGTTTGAACTCTTATGTTATTAAATAGAAACACAAATCAATTGCTATCAAATTGTTAATTAAGTTTTCTCCTTATTTTTAGTTCTAGAGCCAGTACAGAAGCCTCATGAAGGTCCTGGAGAAATGGGGAAACCAGTCATCATTCCTAAAGAGGATCAAGAAAAGATGAAAGAGATGTTTAAAATCAATCAGTTCAATTTAATGGCAAGTGAGATGATCGCACTCAACAGGTCTTTACCAGATGTTAGGTTAGAAGGGTAAGTACTTAGTGTGGTCCTGATAGAATTTAATTTAATTTGAAAGTAAGTTTTGAATTTCTAATAAATGCATGTTAGTGTTGATTGTTCCCAAAGTGAATGTTATATCACTAATTTACTGCCTACCCCACTTAAAAATAATTATATGGTGATAAATAATACCTCAAATTACTATTGATCATTAGGACTGTGTATTTCAGGCTTTGGAAAATAATTATTTATCTTAATAGGTTAAGATAGTAGGGGGTTTTAAATTTCATTATTGTTACCAAAACCTCCACATTATCAACTTTTTAAAAAAGATTCTCTTAAGTTTTCTGTAACTTAAAGTAGTGAAGTATACAGTTGTAAGTGGAGATTATGAAATTTTTACATATATATATACACCTATCATCCTAATCAAGATACAGAACATTTCCATCACCCCTGAAAGTTCTCTTATGTTTCTAAGTCAGTATTCCCACCCCAAGAGGTAGCTTTTGTTTTGACCTTTCTAACCATAGATGAGTTTTGTTTTGTTTGAACATTTTATAAATGGATCCATACAGTATATATTCTTTTGTGTCTTTGAAATCCATGTTGTTGCATATATCAGGGGTTTATTCTTTTCTGTTGCATTGTAGTGGTTTGTTAATGTGAATATACTATAGTTTATTTGCACATTGATAGACATTTGGGTTGTTCCCACTTTTATATACTATGATTAAGCTGTTGTGAAACTTTTGTGCATCTCTTTTGAAGGGCTTAAGTTCAGTTTCTATTTGGTATGTATTGGATGAAAGGAGTGGGTTATTACATTTCTATAGCTTTAGCACATGCTGCCAATTTTTCCAAGATGATTGTACCAGTTTACACTTTTACCAGCAACACATTGCTCCATATGAAGAAGGTAATACAAAGTATCTGGACTAGAGGACAATAGGCACAGTTAAAAGCAAGGGAACTGCAGAAAACACTGGTGGGTTAAGTGATCATATACATTTCTGAGACCCCTATCTACCATGCCATCTATGGCTCCCGTTAATGCCAGATCCATGCCTTCCCATCTAGGCAAGAGATTGGATCATCTTTCTCAACAGAATTTGACTAGTCCTAGAGAAAAAAAGCACACAGACACCAACATCGGAGATTCTGCAGTTTATGGGACAGCCTAATCACCCCAGTAGAAACTCATAGTCAGTAAGCCTCACTCATATATTCAGAGCTTATATTCAACTTTTTAATCTTCCATCTTTATAACAGTTAACCAAGTAATATTCGACATCACAGGAAACTCTCATAAGTGAAAAGTATAGTTTAAAGCAAACAGAAACAACAACTTGGAAGAACCAAAGATTATTCAGGGAAAAGACTACTTATAAAGAAATAATTAATAATCCCAATGATATAAGAAAGCATATTACAACCATAAAACAAGAACAGGATACTGTTAAAAAGAATACACTGAGAGAACCAAGAAGAACTTTTGGAAATTTTTTGAAAAGAAGCAAAAACTCAGTAGCAAGTTGGAAGGAAATCTTCCATTAAGATGGGCCAAAGAAACAAAGTGATGGGCAATAGTAAAAGCAAATGAAATTGAGGTGACAATCAAGGAGGACTAATATTTGATTAATAGGAGTCTCAAAGAGAACAACAGAAAACAAGGGGTTGGGGAGAGAGAATTTATCCACAAAATTTTCCAGAACTGTACTACCCAGGTTTTCAGATTGAAAGAGCCCATCATGTTTTCAGGACAACAGATGAAAATAGACTGCACCCAAGGCATTATGAATTTTAGAACACAGGGGATCCTATAACTTAGATTTTTAATAGAGAAACTAGAGGTTTTTCTAGAGAAGAAAGGAGATCACAATCAAAGGATCATTAATGAGAATGTCTTCCACTTAGCAACTCTGGAAACAAAGGAGCAAAATTCTAAAGGAAAATATTTTCCAACCTAGAATTTTATATCCATTTAAAGTTACAATCAAATTCACAGGTTAAATAAGGACTTCTTTGGAAATGCAAGGTCTCAAAACACTGGACTGCCACACGTCTTCTCGGGAAGTTACTGGAGAGAGTGCTATACCAAATGAGGATGTAAACCAAGGAAAAGAAGAACATAGGACATGCAAGACAGGAGATCCAACATGTATGAGAGACGTTGGGAATCCCTGTAGGATAGTGAAGGGAGAGAGCCCTGGGTGAGAGTTGTGCAGGCAGAGAGGCAACTAGCCCAGACAGGAGCAGGTTAGAAAACACTCCAGTAGAGCTTTGAGATGTTGAAATTTTATCTGATACAGCTGAATGTCTTTAGAAGAGATTCGGACAATTCATGGAGAGTTTGTGATTGAATTATTAATAAGTACATAGAAAACCATAGCAGGGAAAAAACTTAAAACAATCATTAACTCCAGGGAAAGCTTTTAAAAGTTGTTCAGAGAAAGCAAAAATAATCATAGCTTACTGCATGGCAGAGCTGTGGACGAGTCATATAAGATAACCATTGGATATTGTGCATGTAAAAATGACACTGAGGGGATGGAATATTCAACAAATTGCTTAACTGGTGATTAGACAAGAGAAGCTTCATTGTACTCCCAGATTTTGCGAGCTGTGTATACTTTCCTGAACAGTTTAGGAATTACTGAAGAAAGCTAGAATCTTCAGGGAAGCCTACAGTTAACATTTTAATAATGTCTATGTTAAAAAGAGCCTCAACTATTATTTTTTCTTAGAGTTATTTTTGTAATTTCATTAATTCCCCTAAGCACATAACTACTCTCAACACATTTTATTAAGCATTTATGTTTATTTTTTTTTTTAGTCTTTTATGTGTCTTTTCAAGATACCTTTATTAATTAATAGCTTTTTTTTTTTTTTTAAATAATAGCTTTTAAGTGTATTAGAAGTCACCAGTTTTTGGACAGTGAACAACTTCATGATGTGAGAAATAGTGCTTAAATAGTGTGATACATATGCTGTGCACTGCATTTTGGGCTTGGTGAGGACTCCTTATACTTGAAAATTTTCTGTTTCGTGCAGGATGCTACTACACAGTCCTTCTGGCCAACTAGTGGGTCTTTGTGGGACTAGGCTGCTTGTGGGAGAGAAGGGGGTACAATGTCACTACTACCTCTGAGTAGCCTTTTTGTACCTTCTTGCTCCATCTCTGTGCTGGTATCCTTTTTAAAAAATTATGGAAAATGTCAAATGCATACAAAAAGAGATAATGGTATAACAAACCCTCATGTATTCATCACCTTGCTTTAGTCATTCCTAACAGCTTTGTATTATACCCTCTAAGATGTCCTACAGTCTCCATCTCCTGGTATTGATACCTCTGCGTAGTCTCTTCCTGTATTGTATTAAGGTTGGTCTGTATTACCAGTAGAACACAGTACAAGTGATGAGTGTCACTATCAGGATTATGTTATAAAATACACTGTGGTTTCCAGTTTGGTCTTTTACTCTCTCTTGGATCTTTGGCTCTGGGGTAAGCCAGCTGACATGACAGCAGCAGCCCTGTGGTTTATTGCCTTTTTGTGATCAACCAGGTGAGTGAAATTAGAAGCAGATTCGCCTGTCCCAGGCAAAGACATACGAATTGTAAATATTACTATATATATCCCTGAAAGATAAGGACTCATTTTTAAAATAGGAGAGAAAAAATTATGATACCATTTTCATACCTAAAAAATATTAACAATGATTCCTTAATAACATGAAATACCCAGTTAGAGTTCAAGTTTCCCTGGTCATGTCATGTCATGTATTTTTCTTTTTTTAATAGTGTTTGTACCAGGATCCAAATAAGGTGTACACATTGCAACTTGTAGCTGTGTCTCTTAAATCTTTTTTAGCCTGCAGGTTCCCTCTCTATCTTCTTTTTTCCCCTTACATTTTATTATTTAAACACCAGGTTGAGTGTCTTGTATCTTTCCTTAGCCTGCATTTTGCTGGCTGCATCACTGTGTGTCATTGATTATGTTCCTCAGTTCCCTCTCTTTCCTGTGGAACGGTAAGTTAAAGACGTTTTATACTGATACCCTTGAAGTCAGTAAATTCTGTGCGTGTGGTAGTAAAGACATGAAATATGGTCCGTCATGTGCATCATCATTGGACACGTCTGTTACCTGTCCCATCTGTGTGTTTTTCTTTTGGGTACTCCTGTTAGCCAGGCTTTGGACTGTTAGAATTGATTCCCTTATTCTCGTATATTTTTGTTGTCTCCCCTCCTTCCCCATTTTCTACTTCCAGGGAGAAATCCCAGACTCTTTCAGCAACTTTCTTGAATTTTTTATTACTGAGTCTTTATCATTGCCTGACTTTTAAAAAATATAGACACAAAAATTTGTAATATCCCATTTTTATATATATAAACATTTGTGAGATATTTAGCATAACAGTAGCATTTTCATCTTTGTAGTTTTTAGAGTAATTTTAACTTTGGTTTAAAAAATAATCAGTCCCATGAGGCAGACTGCTGTTAAAGTGCCTGAAAGAGATTGCCATAGTCCAGGGTAATGAAGTGGGGTTTGAATCCACGTCCTCTAACTCTTTAATTCCCTTCTTTTTCTACCTAATGACTGGAAGTTTATTTTCTCTCATTTTTAAAACTATTCCTTTTAATACTAAATAAAATTCTGCAAACAGATTAAAATTACGCATTTATTATAATTTTATTTATTTTTTCATATCAGATAAGCATCCCTAGATAATTTTATAAAGACTAATTGGTAGTTTATAAGGCTAATATGTATTTTGTTTCAGTTAAGTAAAATTTTGCAAACAAAATATCCTAATGTAATTATTAACTTTTTTTGTACCTGTATTTATCATTTTATAAGTTTGGTTTCTACCTGCTTCATGAAATGTAAATTTTTCTGATACAGAAATTTAGTGAATTCCCTAACCTTTTCTGTTGTTTTTTTATCTATTGCCTCAAAGACATGTGTAATAATTTGTAGTTTAAAAATGTACTTTAAATTACTGTCATGAAGTATATTTTATTATGCTTTTATCTTTTACTAGTGATCTATCAGAAATTTTTAAGTAGCCTTTTCTTGTTTTACCTATTAATTTTTTAGCAAAAATGGTTAAATATTCAGAAAGCTGGAAGAGAGAATCTTTGTATCAACCACCAGCTTTATCAAATCTTAGTAAGTTACTTTTTTATATTTTTCATATTTTACTTTTAACAATAAATATAGCTACAGTTAAAACCCTTTTTATGCCCCTCCCCAATTCTAGTCTACTTTGCTCTAACCATAGGTCTAATTTTTGCATTTACCATCTGTGCATATTTTAAAAACAATAAATGCAAAAATCAGACCTAGGTTTCATATTTTAACTTAACACATACTGGTACAAAATATGCACATATCCTTCTGCAGTTTTTGAAAATTGTTTTTTGTTCAGGCATTGATTTTGAGATTCCTGTCAAGGCATGTAGTTCTAGGTCATTCATTTTAACTGCTTTGCAGAAATTCATTTTATGAACACAGCATGATTTATTTATTGTTGTTTGGTTTTATGTGTGTGTGTGTGTGTGTGTGTGTGTATATATATATACACACATATATATATATATATGCCTTTTAGTCATTAATGGACCATGAAACCAATTTAGTATTTTAATTAGTGAAACAGACTAGTAAAGCTATTTTTTCATTAGTCATTGTTTCAGTATGTATGTGCTAGATAGCATAAAATGTACGTATTTGTTACTGTGGGTTATAGTCAGAAAGACCTAAGGTGTAAAATTATTATGCTAAAAGGTATGTGGTCTTTTATTTCATTTGATTTTTTTAAGTGCTCCCATAGTAGTTTTACCAATTTACACTTTCCAGTTGCAGTGGGTGAGAGGTATTTCTATGCATATTTATGCAGAGCGTAATAGTGGCACGAGTGAAACATAATAGTGGCCTGGACTGGGCTGGCACATGTGAAGAAGACTTCAATTCTGATTGCATTTTTTAAGAGGGAACCAACATAATGCTGATGGGTTGGATGATGTGGAACAAAAGAGAAAAGGAGTCAAGAATTCAGGCTATCTGAATTACAGTGATACTTGCCAAGATGGAAAGGAGAGAGAAAACAGAAATAGAATGATAGAAATGAAGAGTACTTATTTAGCATATATTTGTAAAATCCTGTAGTGCTGGGGAGAGGTTGAAATCCTAGTCATCAGGAACAGAATTTAAAGACATGGGACTGGTTGTGGTGGCTTTGGGATTAGATGAGATGAAAAGAGGTGACTGAGAAGAGGAGGAATTTCTAGCAAGAGTCTGAGAAAGATAAGGTGTGATAAGAGGGGAAAAGTATACAGTGCCTAAGAAGCCAAGCAAATGTTGCAAGGAGGAAGTGGTCTACTATCTTACAGGTAAAGTAAATTGATGTCTCTAAATTGACCAACAGATTTCAGTGTGTAGAGGTTGTTGAAATTTGGACAAAATTGTTTCTGGAGTGACAGGGATGAAACTTTATGAAAACAAAAATACGGAAGACTTCCACTTTTTATAATTGTGGCTTTGGTGATCTGTACCAACTCCCCAGTTGAGGACACCTAGAAAGATAGAAAATATAAAAATATCACCTAATTGAAAACATCCAGAGTTTAGAAGGCAGGACTTAGAAGGCAGTGAGGAACTCAGAGCCAAAATATGGGGAAAAATGGAAACCCAGCGAATTGAGCCTAGAATTTGGAGGCCACTTTCTGCCTAGAGTCATTGCTGGATACAGATGTATATATCAAAAAACTAAATAGTGTTTTTAACAGTCTTTTGGTGGTAGGGCATAAAAACTGGAGTCCAGAGCCTCCCACGTGCATGTGGAGGGAAGGTCTGATAGTCCACCTTCTCTAATGCTTTTGTCTTAGGCTTCTATAAGTAATGATGGAATTGAAGGAAATAAACTAACTCTTAAGCCCAACTTCAAACTACCTCAGTGCATGAAACTGAATTAAGGCGATAAGGGCTTACTAGTGCCTCTAGCTCCCTTAAAATTAACTGTCTGGCTTGCAATGTAAAAAGAGCAGACAGCCCTGGCTGGTGTGGTTCAATGGATTGAGCGCCGGCCTGTGAACCCAAACGTCGCCAGTTGGATTCTCAGTCAGGGCACATGCCTAGGTTGCAGGCCAGGTCTTCAGCCAGGTCTTCAGCCAGGTCCCCAGCTGGGGGTGTGCAAGAGGCAACCATACATTGATGTTTCTCTCCCTGTCTTTCTCCCTCCCTTCCCCCTCTCTAAAAATATAACAAATAAATAAAATCTTAAAAAAAAAAAAAAAAAAGAGCAGACATGTGAGGGAACAAGACAACATTGAAGAAAACAAACAATAGGTAATGGAAATAGACCAAAAAGGATTCCAGGTAATGAATGGAGTTATCAGACACAGACTTTGAATAACTGTACATAATATTAATGTGCTCAAGGAGGTTAAAAACAAGATCGAGAATTTCAGCAGAAAACTGAATCTGGAATCTGATAGAAAATAACCAAATGGAAATTTTAGAACTGAGGAAGTACAGTAATATTAAAAACACAATGGTTGGGTTTAGCAGCAGATTACACATAGCTGAATAGAGAGTTAGTGAACTGAGTTATAGATGAGAAGTAAATATTCAGAATGAAGCATGGGGAATTGGAAGTATGGAAAATAAAGGCAAGATAGTAAAAGATATGGGAGACACAATGAGAGGTCTAAAATTAACAAGTTGTAATCACAGAGCAAGAAAGAGAATAGAACAGTAGCAATATTTGAAAATATAAGGGCCAGGAATTTTCTAAAACTGATGAAAGATATTAAGGCACAGAATTAGTAATTCTGATGAACGTTGAGCAAGACACCTGCCACATAATACCTAGGTACATCTTAATAAGACCATTGCAAACCAGAGCTAGAGAAAATAATTGTTTTAAAAAGGGGGTGGTTAGGGCAGGGAAGATAAAGATTACCTTCAAAGATCTAACAGTAAGTTTGACAGCTGACTTCTTTAGGAGAAACAAAGACGGGGGGGGGAAAGCCAAAAAATTATGGTATGGTATTTTTCAAAGGTTGAAAGATAACCACAAGCCTAAAATTTATTTCCAACAAAAGTATCCTTCAAAAGTCAAAAAATTTTAATATAAACAAGTGAGTTATTATTGGCACAAAAAATTCTAATGGACATTCTCTAGGCAGAAGAAAAAAATGATCTCATTGGAATATTCAGAGAACAGAAATGAAGAAAGAGCAATAAAAATGGTAAATATGCCCTGGCTGCTGTGGCTCAGTGGATTGAGCATCGGCCTGCGAACCAAGTGTCATTGGTTCGATTCCCAGTCAGGGCACATGACTAGGTTGCACACCAGGTCCCCAGGTGGGGATGCGTGAGAGGCAACCACACATTGATGTTTGTCTCCCTGTCTTTCTCCTTTGCCCTTTCTCTAAAAGCAGATAAATAAAATAATATTAAAAAAATATTTTTTAATGGCAAATATGTAGATAAATTAATGTCAACTTTAAAATAATATTTCTTGGAATATAAAATATCTATAAAATTAAAATCTAGAACAAAACACTTTTTGGGGGTGGGGAGATGGAGTTAAACTTTTGTGGGATTTTTTTTGTGTTGTCAAGAAGTGAGTAAAAATATCAATTAGTATTAGACTTTAATAAACCAAGGATAGATGTTGTAATTTTTAAGGTAACCTCCAGAAGAAGGTGAACATTGAGGAGTGGGGATAACAGAAATTAGAAAATAATAAATCCAAAATACAGAGAGATTAAACTATAGTATATCAATAATTACATTAAATGGATTAAAGGTTTTGCTTAAAAGACAAAGACTGCTAGATTGGATTTTAAAATTACAATTATATATTGTTATAAGAGTCAGATATAAAAAAGAAATAAGGATATAGGAACATTAAGGGTAAAAGAAGCGAACAAAAATATACCTGACCTATGTTACTATCAGCTAAAGTAGAATTCAAGGCAAAGAAGCATATTTGAGAATACTTATTTAAATTCACCACATTAACAGGAAAAAAGGAGATAAGTTATGTGGTCATTTTAGTAGATAAAGAAAAAGATTTGATAAAAATTTTGTCACCAGTCATAATAAAACACTTAGAATTCCCCAACGGGGAGAAGTTAACTTCTTTAATCTGATAAAAGGATTAAACATATCTAGAAAACAAAATAAAGCCTTACAACAAATATTCACATTTAATAATAATTTTGAAAGCTTTTCCTTTGAGATCTGGAATATTACACAGATGCCCATTAGCACTACTTCTATTCACGCAAGAAAAAAATGGTTGTATGGATTGGAAAGGAAGGATTAAAACTTACTACATGTACTTGCAGTTGACATAATGAAAGTCCAAAAGAATTACAGGTAAAGGATTAGAATCAGTAAGTTGTTTAGCAAGATTGATAATTTTAAGGCAAATATATATAAGAAAAATCTATTGTATTTCTGTGTCAGTTTTCCAACAACAGAAAATAAAAAAATGTTAAATACCATTTTAAAATGCAACCAGAAAATATCAAATATAGGAAACTCTTTAAAGAAAATTCTAAAACATTGAGAGAAATTAAAGACCTAAATAAATGGGGAAATTCCCCATGTTAATGGGTGGATGACTCAGTCTTATAAAAACGTTGGTTCTCTTCAAGTTAAATTATAGATTAGGGTGTTCCCAAACACATTTGTGTGTGTACATATACATTTACAAATAATTTGACAGATTGATTCACAAATGTAACTGGAAATGCAAAGACCCAGGAGAACCAGACAGTCTTATAGAAGAATAAGATTAAGGATTTTTAATAAGTTACCAAGGTTTCTTAGAAAATTAATAATTAAAGATAGTTTGGTATTGTCACATAAACAGATCAGTGAAACAATAAGGAGTTCATAACCAGTCTCTTACTCCTGGAACACTTTGTTTAGGACAAAGGTAGCACTGCATAGCAGGAGGAGAAGGAATATCTTCTAAAGAAAAAAGTAAACCGCTGGGTCAACCTGATACACTTAATGTCAAAACTGAAACTGTACCTTATGTAGAAAAATCGGTTTCATGTATATTACAGTGGTAAATATGAAGGCAAAGCAATGAAGCTCCTAGGGGATCATATAAAGAATTTTTTATGATCTTGGAGTAAGGAAAAATTTCTTCAACAAAACACAAAAAAAGATCCAAAAATGAAGGAAAACTTTTATATAAATGGGACTGCATTAAAGCCTTTCTGTTCATTTAAAAAATCTGTATATATATTGAAAAGGCAAGTCACAGAGAGATGTTTATGATACTCATAACCAGCAAAGTGCTCAGATCCAGAATACATAAAGAACTCCTACATATCAATAAGAATGACAATCCAATAGAAAAGTGAGAGACTTGAACTTCAGAGAAGAAATTATCTAAGTGACCAATAAACATTGACTAGATGCTCAACCTCATTTTTAATCAAGGAAACACAAAACCACAATGAAATACCACGTCATACACTGGGGGAATGGAAATTGGTACAACATTGAAAACCATCTCAGTGTTTACTAAAATGATTATTAACATAATTCATAGCCCAACAGATCCAGCCTGTTAATAGAAATTCATGCACATACGCATCAGGAAACAAAAACAATGAAGTTTTAGCAGTACTATTTGTATTGGCTCCAAACTGAAAGTAATCTAAGTGTCTATCAACAATAGAGCATGGTATATTCATACAATAGACTACTTGATGGCAATGAAAATGAACAAAAGCTACAAATGAACAAAACAGACTAGAATGAGGCTAGTCATTGGTCAACTTTGTAAAGGAAAAAAAAGGTAACAGGAACAAGGGGGACTGGGAAGTGTGCTGGCAATGTTCTTTCTTCACCTGAATGGTGGTTACATGGGCGTTTACTGCATGATAACTCATTGAGCACTCAATTTATGTTTTGTGAACTCTGTTAAGACTTCAAATAAAATCAACTTGAGAAAACAGTGGGAGAAACAAAGTGGGAGGGGGAGCAGTGGAGACAGCAAAGTGTAGCAGCACTTCTGGAGGTATAGCTGGAAAAAGGAGAGGGGGGAGTGTTAGCTGGAGAGATTGTGCAGTCTGGGGAAACATTTTCTTTCTCTTTTTCTTTTTTTTTTTTTTTTTAGGTGGTACGTGGTATGGTATGGTTGTATGTTGATGGGAATGATCCCCTTGAGGGAAATTTTGAGAGGGGAGTATTATAGCAAGAGCATTGACCATGAGTAGGTAAGAAGGAGTGTAGTTGGCTTCAGGACAGCAGCAGGGATAACTTGCATTGTGTAGCCTGTTACTTTGGTTTTAGTGTTTGTTCTAGTACATTATGATGAAGTTGCATTTAAAAAAACATTCCTGCTATGAATGTGGATTTGACAGTTTCCCTAACTCATTCTGTTAGTTTATTTTTTCAAGGCTGCATCATTTGATGCATTTAAGACAATTCATGGTGTGTTTGGTTTTTTTTTTAACCCAGTGTTTGCTCTATCTTTATTAATTTTTCCCTCTTGCTTTTGATAATGCTATACCGTTTTTAGTCTGTTTAACATTTTTCTGGTATGCCTTTTTTTTTTTTTCTATTTCTTCACTTTCACTCACCTGTATGATTTTGTTTTAGGTGCATCTACTAAATGGCTGGATTTTATACTTGTAATTCACTCTAATAATCTTTGTTTTTAATGGGTTGAGTTTTATGCATCTGTAATTATTGTGACTATTGATGTATTTGTACTTCTTTTAGGCTGAACTATATGAAGTTGATATTCTCCATTTTTGACATGAAAGTGACATTTTCATCAAGTTCAACTGTAAATCTTGTTTTCTGTTTACCACCTTTTTAATTTCTCATTTTGCTAATTGATTCAGTTTCAGCTGATAAATTTTTAGTATTCATGTTTTTCTCTTTTTTGGAACCTGTATATCATATTTTTATTCTTTTAGTATTAAAACCTGTAATTGTGAAGGTGTGTATTTACCTTCATCTATATGCTCAGTGCACATAGTGTACTTTTTGATCTGAGCATGCATATGATTCTTTAATTCTAGGACATTTCTAGCAGTAATTTCAGATATCGCTGCATCACTATTCCCTCCAGTTTGTTCATCTGAAACTACTCATGTGTAGATACTAGAGCTTCTTAATCCATACTGATGAATGGCTGTGTGGCTTTGAACAAGCTGCTTGACTTTTCTGTACTTTATGATCCTTATATGTACAATAAGGAAAATAATAATGGTTGCTGTGAGGATTTGTAGTGCTTGAATACTTCCCAGCACCTAGGATATAGGCCTCCGTTCAGGGAATGAACTGTAGGTTCCAGGCAATTATCAGGAAAAGCAAACTCCAAGCATACTTTTCCATCTCCACTTTTTTACTAGTCACTGTCTGTCTAACTTCTGAAGTATATTCATGATGAAATGTTAAATGAGAAATATAAGATTAATACTTACTATCCCCTATACTAAAGCTGGGCAGAGCTGGCCAGGAGGTCTTTTCATACCAATTTGCAGAGTTGGAAGGATAAGTAGTATGGGACAGCCCCTGAAGTGCAGCTTTCTCTCCCCCTTTTCTGAATCCAGAAAAGCCATGCTTGTTCTCAGTCAGAGGCTGGGCTGGTGGTATAGCTGTCAGTGTTCAGATCATATTGCGCCTGCCAAGCACCTTTACTGCCTTGTAGGATCTCCAAGAGCACTTTCCTGGAGGAAAGAGTAACATTGTTCCAGTGTCAAGAAGCCTTAATAGAAGTAACAAAGATTGAGTTTTGTAATGTGTGATCTCAGGGAAGCAAGTTTAAGACAAATTCCAAGTCACCTAATATGGCAATTTTATTTGATATAATTAGTCTTAGATGCTTAAAAAGTGATAATACTATTTATTGTTTATTATGTTATCATATTTAAGCAGCTGAGCAAAATAGCATTACTATACCCAGTTTACAGGTGGGGAAACTTGGACTTCGGAAAATTAATGATTTGTGTCAAGGATAGTTAATAAGTGACCCAAGTGAAATTAGTTAATGACAAAATATGTAATCTTAATCAGTGTGCCTTGCCACCACTTTTTTTTATTAGATCTTCATTGATCTCGCCTGAATGAGCCTACACAGAGGAGAGATTATGTAACTTCGCAACTTTGCCAAACACTGCCAGGCAGCCAGCCAGACATCTTAAGAAATACAGACTTGTCCTTGGTAAATGGTAGTGACAGGCTAAATTTAGGTTTGGATTATATGTGCATATTTCACTTCACTAAACCTGCTTCCTTATCTGTAAAATTGGGATAATAATACCTCTGTCTTAGTGTTGTTGTAAGGATAAAGTGGGATAATACATATAAAACTCTTAATGCCATTTAAGGCTGTAAGAAGGTTAGGATAAGTAGAATGGGACTTTATCAGTTGAAAAATAATATGAAAAATAATAATCTAGGAACTTCTGTTCTATGTTCTTGAGTTGTTAGGTATTTGCATGGATTGATTCTCTGGTAAGCCCAGTCTTGCTGAGGTGAACATCTTTAGCAAATTTACTAATCTCTCGTTCCTGAAACATCTATGATTCAACTAAAGCAGGCACTCAGCCTACCTCTCAGACCACATAGTGAATTTCATGCATTAGAGTTTATTCAGTAATCCTTGCATTTCACACATAAGGAGTGCTTACTATATAAGCCATCTTTTAATTAGTGTTGTACTTAGGGGACATAAATGAAACCACTTGTGTTTTGACTCATTGTATAAAAACAGGGATTTTCCATCAACTTCAACTCCTCTCCATTATATAACTCACTCCCATTAATACCATCAGCCCACTATGGTTGTGATGGTGTAGCTTGAAAAATGTGCCCATCTCCCTCTATTCTTTCTCAGTCTGTGTTCTCAGCCAAAACAAAGGAATAAGAAGAGGAAAACAGGAGATGCCTTGTGTAAGAGGGATAATAGAACCCCCAAGGGGCGGTGAAGGGCAACTCCCAATGATAGCAGTGCAGTCATGGAGGCAACCAGCCCAAAAGTTTCAGATTTCTTTAAGAAGATTTCATTGATTTATAGCAGTACTTCTGAACATCATAAGGGACTATTTAGACAATTTTGAGTCTGGGTTTGAATTAGTGACAAACTAAGAAAAAGGAAAAGAAAATAACTGTGAAGTGGAGGGGAATGTTATACCGTAAAGGAAAAGTATTTATAATATGTAAATCAGTTATGAATAGCATTTTGCACAGTCCTAAAATAAACATTAAGTAATAATGTAACCAAACGTATATACATTGGGAGACTGAGGTGTGTATGTTGGAAATGGGGATAGGAGTGAAGTAGTCCTCCTGTAGTAAAGAGTCAATATGTAATATCTAGAACTAGAAAAAATCAAGTAAAAATGCAGATACAGTACTTAGAATTATGGAAGTAAATACTAAGAGAAATAGCTAAAGAATTGAAGGTGGTTTGCATATTTATGGGAATGGGGAAATGGCAGAAGTGAGGAAACAGCTTTTTTTTTTAACATGCTTTGGACAGTTATTTATTTTTTTAAACGATGTACATGTCCTTTGATCAGATAAAGACAAAACAAGTTGCTCAGGTAACTCATCTCTACAGCCATCCTTCCTATCAGGAGACTCACTACCCTGAACTAGTGCTTCTCAAACTTGTAGGGTAGGAAAAGAGTGAGAGAGAAAGGTCATGGGGTGGGGGTGGAAGGTGTCTACTCCCTTAGGGGGCTCTCTGTGCATCCAGTGCACACTTAGTTCTGGGACTGCCTTAGAGTGCAGTCTGGCTAATGCCAGAGGGAGAAAAAAGGAAAATTCACCACTGGTTTGGTGGAACTTCAAATTCTGCTACTATTTACATTTCAAAGTCCCCTCAAATAGCTGTTTCATGCATTGTCTAAGATTTATAGTTCCACTCACTGGGAGAGACAGAGCAGAGTGCACTTACTCCATCTTTCTTGGAACCAGAAAGTACCCTTATTTAAAGTGTACAGTTCAATGATTTGCAATAATTTGCAGAATTATGCAAGCATCACCACTTTAAGAAAATCTCCATCACCCCACAAAGATCTCTGGTGTGAATTGTAATCACACTCCTTCCCACTGTCAGCCCCAGGATTAAGTTATCACTGTTGAACTCTATCTGTATAGATTTGACTTTTCTGGACATTTCATATAAATGGAATCATAAATATGTAGTCTTTTCTGTTTGGATTCTTTCATTGAGGATAATTTATCTGGGATTTATCCATATTATAGCACATATCCCTGTTCTTTTCTAATTGCCCAATGTTATTCAATTTATGGATGTACCACATTTATTTCTCCTGTCACCAGTTGATAAGTATTTGGGTTGTTTCCATTTTCTGGCTATTATGAATAATGTTGCTAATATTTGTGTACAGGTGTTTGTGTGAATATACATTTTCATTTTTCTTGGGTAGATTCCTAATTGCTAGGTCATATGGTAACTATGTTTAACTATGTAAGAAATTGTCAAACTACTTTTTCCCCTAAGTGACTGCACCATTTACATTCCCACCAGCAATGTACAAGGGTTCTAGTATCTACACGTCCTCATCAATACTTCTGTTTTTGTTAAAGCCATTCTGCTGGGTGTGAAGTGGTCTCTCATTGTGATTTTAATTTGCTTTCCCCTAATGACTGAATGAAAATGATCTTGGGTATCTTTTCATATCCTTGAAATGTCTCTAAATTTTTTGCCCATTTTTAATTGGATTATTTGTCTTAGTGTTAACTGAGTTGTAACAATTCTTTATATATTCTAAATATAAGCTCTTTTATCAGAGATATAATTTCCAAATATTTTCTCCTAGTTTGTGGCTTGTCTTCTTATTTCCTCAATGGTACCTTTGAAGCACAAAATTTTTAAATGTTGATGAAGTCAAATTTATCACTCGTTGCTTTTAAGAATTGTGCTTTTAGTGGCATACCAAACTTAATGGTGCAAGAGTGAAAGATTTCCCCCTAAAGTAAGATACAAGGAAAGGGTGTCTGCTCTCCACTGCTGTTCAACGTTGTACTTGAAGGCTGTCCAAAACCCAGAAGTACACAGAGTGCAGAAAGGGAGCCCCAAGAAAAACCCTTTCTTTCTGGTCTGAGGAACAAGAAAAGGGAGAAATACCCCCACCCTTGCTTTTTTTCCATTCTCTATTATTCCAGCCCCTAGGCAACATAGCCAACATAGTATAGCCATGGGAGAAGTAGCCAGGGAAGCAACTAAAACTCTGAGGGAGAGGGCATCTGCTCTCTGACCAGAGAATCTCTGGTCTCCAGAGCATGGGTAGAATCCCCATTGCTTTTATTTTTCTGTCTCTGCTTGACAAAGCACACAGACACAGACACAGTCACAGGAAATTTGCCAGAGTAAGGAAATTAAAGCCTTAGGTTTCTAGCTATGCTGGAACACTTAACATAAAAGATGTCAGTCCTCCCCCAATAGAAATACAGACTTAATGCAATTCCATTCAGAATCCCAGCAAGGGAATTAAAATTTTATATGGAAAGGCAAAGGAAATAGAGTAGCTAAAATAATTTTGAAAAAGAATAAAGTTGGAAGATATACAGTACCCAATTTAAAGACAGTAATCAAGACAGTGTGTGTTGTCAAAGAGATATACAGATTAGTAGAACAGAATAGAACATTCAGAAGTAGACCCACACAAATATGACTATTTGATTTTTGACAAAGGTAATAAAGTTATTCATTGAGAAAAGATGATCATTTCAACAAATGGTGTTGGAACAATTAGATATTCATATGCAAAAGCATCAGTCTAGACCTAAATCTCATGTGTTATGTGAAAATTAACTCAAACTGAATCATAGATCTAAATTGAAAACCTCAATGTTTGTAACTTTTAGGGAAAATATTCAGGACCTGGCATTAGGCAGAGTATTTAGACATGCCGACCAAAAGCATTATTTCATAAAAGAAAGGAAAGTGGATAATTTGAACTTCATCAAATTTTAAAACTTTCTCTCTTCTAAAAACACTGTTAAGAGAAAGAAATGACAAACTACAGACTTGGAAAAAATTATTTGCAAACTGTACTTTCAATAAAGACTGTTATCTAGAATATATAAAGAATTCAAAACATATCACCGACTTTTTTAAAAAGTTGAATGCAATAAAATGTCCAAAAACTTGACACTTCACCCAAGATGCTATTTGGATGGCAAATGAGCACATAAAAAGGCATTAGCTATTGGGGAAATGCCAATTAAAACTGTAATGAGATAGCACTTTATGCCCATTTAAATAACTAAAATAAAATTACTGGCAGTATCAAGTGCTGACAAAGATGCAGGATAGTTGGAACTCTGATACATTCCCGGTGGGCACAGAGGAGGCCTCTGGGGTGTGGCTAACAGTCTGTTCCTTCACCTGAGTGCTGACTACTTGATGCATTCACTATGTGGAAATTTATTCAGCTACATACTTATGATTTGTCAGCTTTCTTATGTGTATCAATACATTATATTTTAATAAAAAATTAAGACTTCTTTTCCCTCTTTTTCTAACCCACAAAGTTGTACATAACTTTCAAAAAAAAAAAAAAAAGTAGCTTCAGCCGCACCTGCTGCTCCACCGCCCACAGGCTCAGACTTCCATCCAAGCTGTGCCTGCAGCTGAACAGAATGCCTTCTCTTTCACTTACTCAACAAATATTTCTTCATTGCCAGCCATGTACCAAGCATTCTTCCTGATGCTAGAGACTGAATAGTGAGCAAAAAATTTATGGTCTGTGCTATCACAGAGAAAAGTGTCTTAAGGTGAAGACAATCTGTTTTTTTTTGTTTCTTTTTTTAATCCCAGCAATCAGGACTTCTGGTCAAGATGGAGGCATAGGTAAACACACTTTGCTTACTTGAACAGCTACAGAAGAAGTTACAACCAAATCTCAAAACAAGTAACACCTAGAACTGTCAGAAAATTGAACTGTATGGAAGTCTGACAACCAAGGATTTAAAGAAGCCACATTCATCCTGATGGGGAGGAGGGGCAGAGACATGGTGTGGCATGGAGAGGCAGCAGAACAGGTGGTCCCACATTAATGTGTGGTGGATAAAAATCGGGAGGGATACCTCTGGGGCGAGGGATCCCAGCCCCAGGCCAGACCACACAGCCCAGGGTTCCAGCACCAGGAAGATAAATCCCCATAACTTCTGTCTGTAAAAACCAGCAGGGTTGAGGCGGTAGAAGAAACTGCTGGATTTTCAGGACAGTCTGCTTAAAGGGCCCGCACAGACTTAGAACTTACGCAGAACAACCTTCTCTGGGATTAAGTATCAGGGCAACAGTTGAGAGGGCACCATCACGTACAGGGAGTAAATGAGGTAACTGGAAAACAAGCAAGTGTCAGGCAAACCTCCAGAAGCCAAGCAGTGGCATTGTCTACTCTCTGAGCCCTCCCCACACACAGAGCCACAAAGTGGTGAAGAGGGTGGCCCTGCCCTGGCAATTACATAAGGCTCTGCCCCATACAATTTACAGGTGCCTTTTCTACAATAGGTCATGTTACTAAGACAGGGAGTCAAAGCAATTCTACCTAATACACAGGAACAAACACAAGGAGGCTGCCAAATTGAGGAGACAAAGAAATATGACCCAAATGAAAGAACAGAACAAAACCCCAGAAAAAGAACTAAACGAAACGGACATAACCCCTATCAGATGCAGACTTCAAAACACTTGTGATCACGTTACTCAACTCACTGAGTACGGCAGCTGCATTAAAAGGTCCTAGGCAAAAATGAAGGTTACATTAAGTGAAATAAAGAAAAATCTACAGGGAACCAACTTTGGAGATGACACCAGATTCAAATCAATTATTTGGAACATAAGAAATAAATAAGCATTCAGCAAGAAGAAAAAAGAATTCGAAAAAACAAGGATAGTATAAGGGGCCTCTGGGACATTTCCAAACGTACCAACATCCGAATCATAGGGATGCCAGAAGTAGAAGGGGGAAAGCAAGAAATTGAAAACTTATTGAAAAAATAATGAAAGAAAGCTTCCCTAATTTGGTGAAGGAAATAGACATACAAGTCCAGGAAGCACAGAGAATCCCAAACAAGTTGGACCCAAAGAGGACCACGCCAAGACACAGCATAATTAAAATGCCAAAGGCTAAAAATAAAGAATCTTAAAAGCAGAGTGTTACCTACAAAGGAGCCTCCATAAGACTGTCAGCTGATTTCTCAAAAGAAACTGCAAGCAAGAAGGGACTGGCAAGAAGTATTCAAAGTGATGAAAAGCAAGGACCTATAACCTAGATTACTCTATTGAGCAAAGCTATCATTTAGAATTGAAGGGCAGATAAAGTGCTTCCGAGACAAGGTAAAGCTAAAGTAGTTCATCATCACCAAGCTATTATATGAAATGTTAAAGGGACTTATTTAAGAAAAAGATCAAAAATATGAACATTAAAATGACAACAAATTCACAACTATCAACAGCTGAACCCTAAAAAAAAAACTAAGCAAACAAGAGAACAGGATCAGAATCATAGATACGGAAAACATGTGGAGGATTATGAGCGGGGAGGGGGAAGGGAAAAGGTGCGGGGATTAAGAGGCATAATTGGAATTGGTAGGTACAAAATAGACGGGGGGATGTTAAGTATAGGAAATGGAGAAGCCAGAACATATATATGCACAACCCTGGACATGAACCAAGAGGAGGTATTTCTGGAGTGAATGGGAGTACCAGGTGGAGGGGGGCAAAGGGTGAAAAATTGGGACAACTGTAATAGCATAATCAATATAATATCTTTTTAAAAAGTAGTACAACCTTATCCTGGCTGACTTTCATTCCTGTGGATGATTCAGTTGGGACAGGGTGGGTGAAAGCTGCTTCATAACACTGCCTGTGGCCCTCCTGTTTATCTTCAGCTCTGTGCTGCCCACTCCACAAGGACAGGTGGCCCCCCCATGGGAAAAGCTTAGCTAGAATGCTGAAAGGGTCTTCGATTCTTCTCAAGTGCTTCGTGGCTTTCCCAGGTAGAGGAGGGTGTGTGTGTTTATCTGTTTTGAGATCTGTTATGATAAGTTTCCCATGTTTTCTCTATATATTTTGTTTTGCTTTGAGAGAATATTTGTGAATTCTCTTCTCTGAATGATGAAATTTAACTGTTTGATTTAGGTAATTTTTTGTTGTTGTTAGAATTCTAATATTTGCTTTGCTACTTTGATTCTTCTATTGTGAACGATTTCCATTTTAGTCTTCTTCATTTCTAGTGTCCTTACTTCCTTTCCATACAACTTCAGAATTTAATCTTTAACATATTATTCAAGAAATAAACCTAGCTCATCATTGCTCTTCTGCAGAACCTGCCATCTCAGATTTTTCTGTTTTCTTCCTGTTGCTTCCTAGCCATGCACATGGCTAATGATAACTGTTTATGCACTGTGCCTTCACCTAATCATTTTCTAGGTCTCACTCAATTTTGTTCTTGTTGTTTTGGTAAGCTAGCAGCTTTGTAGTCACTGTGGCTATTTTCTGCTTCCCAACTCTCCTATAATAATAAATAGGATTAATTTGGGAAAAGACATCATATTTGACTAAATACGAACCAGTTAAATAATACAAGAAACTTTTTCTGAATCATATCCAGGCCATTCCTGACTTCACAGTCCTGTTCAAGAAGGCTGTGAGTCAGGCTTTCAGGATGCGTCTTCCCATAAAAAATATGAGTGTCTTGACTTGTTCACCTATGCTGTACCTGAAGCAAAAACATATATAGCTCCACCATTTATGACAAAACAGTTTTGATGGGAATCTATTTTCAGAAGTATTATTTGGAATGCTAGGGACACATTATCCCATAGCCTACATAACTGGTCTTTTGGTCTCACCACTGTAGGTCAGACTTCCAGGCAGGGAGGTGTAGACAGGGTGGCAGGCTGTGTGGTGGCCTTCTAGTGGGTGTTGGAGTGAACATAGAGGGAGAAGGGAGTGGACTGTGATGTGCAAGGCTACGGGTCTTTCGTGTCAGTGAATAGATAGTGGGGTTACTAATAATAGGAGATGGAAACCATACTGTGAAAAGAGGATCTTGGAAATGGTAAAGAGGATGGGAGAGGCTGAAATTGGATTTAATGATGAGGACAATGGAAACTATTTGTTTTCCTTTTCTCCTTTGAGAGAAGGGGACCAGTGCTGATGGGGCCTCTATAGTGAACTCTCCTTCCCATTTCTTCTTTATTCAACCCCTTGACCTTGTCAGCTTTTTTTCCCTTCCATTTTCTTTTTCTTCCCACTGCCAACTAGCATCCCTAGAGTGGCACTTTCAGTAAGTACGGTTGCTGTGGCAGCTTCTGAAGAGTTTTGTTGCTATTTTTTCTCATTTCTTCCCTCTTCCCTTCTTTACTCCCCTTGACAGTCAATAACAAATGAGATTGGAGAGACCACAAGGTTTGGGGAGGCTGCTAGAGAGCAGAAAAGAATGGAAAGAAGAGGCTGGAGCAACAGTTAAAATTTGGGGATACCTAAGAAAGAGTTATATACGCACTTTAGGAGTGTTTATGTTCTAAAGTACATCCCTTGATATATGGTTACTTACTACTGTTATTGTTATCTGCTAGCCTTTATAGAGCAGTTATGTCTAGCTAACAAGGTTGAAAGAGGAGACCATGTTGCCTAAAACAAAATGCTAGAAACATACAATGAATACATTGATTCTGTGTGCATGTATTTTTTAGTGTGTTTGGTCTTTCTGATTATTCATTTCTAGACATTGTTGTTTCAGTATAGAGGCGCAGCATTAAAAGCTTGGTCAGCAGAGCGTGGACTGTGGAGTCCTCAGTCAGGCCTTGCCATTCTCTTGTTCTTTCTGTCCTCAGCTTCTGTCTCTGAAATGTGGCTCCAAGTACCTCACAGAACTATAGGAAGCCTAAGTGCCCAGTACACCATAGGCACTCAGTGAATATTAGTTCTCTTCCTTTGTGGGAGGTATGTTTTTCTTTAGATTAATAAATTGTGTAGATTTCTAGTGGTTCTGAATTTTTTTATGCAACTGGATTCTTGGAATAAATTTAGTTTGGGATTGATGATATAGCTTTAGTACATTCTCCATTAAGTTGAATCAACAGAAAACATTCATCAGGAAGAGATACCTAATTTTAAAGAATTGACTTCTTTTAAAATAATTTTAATTTAAACATGTAACTTTAAACAGATACTATTTATTAAACATGCAACATTACCCAAAAAGTAAATAAATGAAAAGTTACCAAGAGTCCCACCACTAGAGCAAACTGTTTTTATTGTTTTATTACCCTTTCTAGTCTGGATTCATTCATTGTGCTATCTTAATAGTCACTTTTTATAAAGGCATTTGCTTTGTCTCTAGGTGTAAAACAAAGGTGTATCCAGATACTCTTCCTACAACAAGTGTGGTGATTGTTTTCCACAATGAGGCTTGGAGCACACTTCTGCGAACTGTCCATAGTGTCATTAATCGCTCACCAAGACACATGCTAGAAGAAATTGTTCTAGTAGATGATGCCAGTGAAAGAGGTAAATTTTAAATTGTAACACCAATAATATGCTACACCTTTTGTCATTAATGATTTTTTAAAGTAGTTGCTATAATTTTTAATGCAATAACTTTATACAAACTTCTAATTTATACTAAAAATACTTGTGGCATTTGGACTTATTCACATATGCAAAACAATTACACACTGTGAAATTTAAAATATTACTTTAATTAGTTTTTAATGTGTGTCTCTTCTTAGATTGTTTTTAAAAAGAAATAATGCTGTATAAAATAAACATTTTTGCAGAATTAGTGAATAAATCCACATAATTTTATTAGGATTTTCTCTGTGGGAAACTGCAGCCCTGAGTTACTGCAAAGAGACTGGATCTTATTTAGAGCTGTAAATGGAGAAATTCAGTTCCATGTACAGTGGGAAGTATCTGACAGCACAGTGAAGCCTTAGCGGGTGAGCCTTAGTTCTCCAGACTCTTCTTAGGTTTTTCCTATTTACTCCACTTCTGAGTTCAGGAATGCTTCTATAGCTAGGTGCATAATAGGATGAGGAAGGAACTTAAGAAAAAAATGGTATATAATATGACTCTGATCTCATAATAAATCTTTATAGTGACTCTTGCTCAAATATTCTTCTAAAAATCTCAGAATTTTTCATGAGCTTAGAATCTTTCAAACTATTTCATGAAGTACTCTTTGGAAAAGTGTATTAATTAGAAGTACTTGGACCAGCTTTATTTATTCTGAATGGTTCTTGGAGATTTCACACTACAAAGTAATGTAGAAAAGGCTCTGCTTAGTCTGTGAATAAAGAAACCTGCTAAATTCAGAGTTACCCAGCATTTCCTAGGCTTCTCGCCCCCATCCACCATCAGATCTCTTTAGGATCATCAATGTCATGCATTCCTAAGCTCACATGAGAACAATTTGGAGGGAACTACAGAAAACTTCTCTCCCTTTCTTCCTTGATCAGCCTTAAACTTCATGACCTATCATGTCAACCTCTTTAGTATCTTCCAACTCTCTTGCCTAATCTCTCATTGTATCTGCTAAGATAGTTTGGTCAAGTATTATACCTTCTCCTTCCTGGGTCTACACTAAATATGTACATTTAATCATGATTAAATTTAATCATTTCATATTATAATTATTGGGAGCAATTTGCACATTAATAACAATTTAAATCTTACTTTGCCAGATTATAGAGGTGTAAATGAAGAATAAGTTCTAGTCCTACCTTCTCATGTCCTTTATATTTTATCTCCCGAATTTAGTCAAAAAGACAGTTGATAATCATGCAAAATATTTAAAGAATATTATAATATAGAATGTGATTAATATGAAAATTAATTAGAGTTAAGAATACTCTTAAATAATTACTGTTGACAATAGAAGTATAAAACCTCATGTGGATAATTTTTTGCTAGAGTTAATCCTTTAAGAAAATTAACTGAAGTTCATGTATGCAGCAATCTGTACAAACATCTATACTACAAGTGACTGTGTTTGGTTTACTCATATGTTGATATTTGCATAAATTAAATATTCCTCAAGGAGAGATATTTTTCTTCAAATGAAATGAATTACTTTTCCATTTCCTCCTTTGGTTTCACTATTATTCTGTTGGGTGCCAGAAAAGGCTGTGTGGAATATTGAGTTTTTGTAGGATGTGGCCTAATTAGACACATGTGCCCACAACTCTAAAGTGACAAAGTCACATATACCAGTTATTTTTCCCCTTTCTTATCTGTAAGAGAAAACATGCCGGCAGACTTCTACTTCACTGCTCCATTTGGGGCTCTTAGTCACTAAGCAGGGTCCCTGAGTGTTGACTCAGAGCCCCAATCAGGGGTCTGCTGCTCCTTTATCTTCTGCCTAGAAAGCCTCAGAAGTTTAGGTCACCATTTCTGACATTTGGAAACCACTAAGCATTGTGTTTTTGTAGTTGTAATTGTAGTCTTGCTATCCAGATTGAGAATTATCATATATAATTTTCTTTATCTCTTGTTTAGGTGGTAACTGTTGGGGCCAGGAATAGGAACCAGAGGAAGCTCTCTATTTTTAAGTAACTCTCTAAGTCTGCTTTTTCCTCTTCATGAGACACATCCAAGACACCATCATTTCTACCCTGAACTGGTGAAATAGACTAACTAGTCTCCTCACTTACATTCTTACCCCACCTCATCTGCACACCACTGGACATGCAGAGTGAGCCTTTAAGCATGCACATCTGATCACATCACTTCTCTGATTAAAATCTTTCCTCTGAGGCCTACATAACCTGGCTTCTTGCATCTTCAGTCACATCTTGAATCATTCCCTGCCCACCCCATCCTCACAGCTCAGCTCAAATATTTACTCATAATCAAGTTATATTTAGAGAAGCCTTCGTTGACCTCCCAAGGTCAGGTTATATCTCCCGGAACACATCTCAGAACCTCTGTCCTCCCTGATAGCTCTTAACAGAGATTTAATTGTTTACTTGTCTCTTTATGCCCATCTGCTGCCCCTGCCCGAACCTGTCCCCCACTTAGACTCTCCACTCCATCAGGTCTGTTTGCTCACCATTATCTCCTCAGTGCCCACAGTGCCTGTTACTTAGTAAACAGAATTATTTAATGAATGAAAGAATAATCTGCCAGTCAGTTAACCCTTGCTTTTATTTCTTGTCTACACTACAAAGCTTCCTAATTAGGTTGTGTAGCCTGCAGTCTGCTCCTGGCCTCAAGATACTTGATTTCACAGTTAACCTGCTGAGTTGTCAGTCGCTCCCTTTATTAAAGAAGTATGAAGTAGGTGCTGTAATTATTCCTATTTTATTGATGAGGAAAATGAGGCTTAACATAAACCAAAGGTTTGACCTCTTAACTGCTCTACACATTACTGTCTGTTGTAACTTTACTACTACAGGGTCTCTAATGAAACAGTTCGTGTCAGCAGTTATCTAATTGTCATCTCAGGTTATCTGAAAACTTAGAACTGACAGAATGTTCCTCATCTGAGATGACTGTTGTTTTTCTCATTTTACACATAAGGAAACAGAGGTTCTTCTTTTTGTGAAGATTAGGAGTCAGACTTACTAAACTAAATTCCTTGCTCTTTCTACAGTTCTCTAGAGTTCTGGATAAGATTTCTCAGATGTTGCTATGAGCAGTAAAATTTTTTCTGACACATTCTCTGACGACCTCACACTCTGATAGAGAAATGCTTAGGTATCCATTTATAGGCTAATAGCTGTAGAGATATTCTAATAAACAAGATTTTCTTATTTTGAAATGACATAGTAGCTTCTAATAATGACTTAACTCCTTCCCACGCCCTGCCCCAAGCTCGTTTTTGCACAATGAGGCTTGAATAGTTACTAATCCTCCACCCAGCCCTGAGCCCATAATTCTATATCAACTGTTAGGAAGACACCTATTTCTTAGCTTTACTGCATGAAAGCCACAAACATGTCAAACTAAGATGTTAAGAAAATTTGTGAAATAGTAACTTTTTTGAGCTACCAAAAGAGTCATGCATTTTTCATTTTATTTATAGACAGGACAGAGTATTATAGCTTTCAAAGATGTGAGACGCAGTAATTAAATTGCTTTGATTCTGAAGAAGCACTTTAAACTGTTTAATGTTTTTGGGAGAACTTATTGGAATACACATTATTGATGATAAACACAGCCTTGACACTTGTAAAGTACTAGAATATATCTCACACCCTACCACATGAGATTCTATCAAACTCTGGACTTAAAGTAGTTTAAATGTGTGTTGGATCAGGTGATTTATGTATACTTGAATTGTTCTCTCTCTAGTTTCCTGCTAGGATTTCTGGCTATGGATGAAAAAATGGACTTCAAAATCAGGCAGACACAGCTTTGAATCTTGGATTAACCCCTTAACAAGCTGTGTCACCTTGATCAGTTCATTTAATATTCTGAGCCTTAGATTTTTGTGCCTGAAATATGTGACAAGCTCATAGTGTCATTGTGAGTGTTAAATGAGATTAAATATGGAAAGAGCCTACCATTGTGCTAAATAGACACAAAATGATAGCTAGTGTTGCAAAATGTTGCTTTTCTCTGCAGCTGGCACTACCCTCATCTTTTTACTTAGACTCAAATTCTGTCTTTCTGACCCTAAGATTTGGTTCATAAAATCACAGTGGTGATCCAGGTAGGAGTTGTAGTCCAGATGTTTTTCATATACTTTAAGCCCAAATATATTAGTAGATATATTAGCTGCAATGGAAATGATGGATATTCTGATGTAGTGGGACACATAGACCTTTCTCTTTCACAATTTTCCTATTATTCTGATCTTACCAGTTAAACAGACAAGAACCATTTCACTCCTATTTGTCCTTCCCTATCCACTATATAGGAAGTTCTTTGTATTCCCACTTTTAGAACTTAAAGAACCCCTTAATATGTATACTTTGATGTACATAGGATGTTCCCATTATAAGAGTCCCATGGGACAAAGCTGGTCATCAGAGTCCCACTAGTTCCATCTCAAGTTTTTCCTTCCCTGGAGAGATTGTCCTCAATACCTATTGTATGGGGACTAGTTGGAAAGACATTTGGCCATACCACTTATCAAGCGCTTCTCTGGCATAAATGCTATGAAATAACCTGATCTGAAAAATTGTCTTTGTTTTGATGAAGCTGAGCTTTTTCTGCTTTTCAAAGTCAATTATGTACTCTGGCGGCAGGACATCCTTAGCTTAGGGTCATAACCTCTATCTGCACAGCTCCAGGATAGCTATTAATTTCACATACCCACTTCATCTCCCTTTCCCCCTTTTTGTCTTCAATTGTCCTTTCCTCTTAAAGACATTTTTACCTAAATCTACTTGTCTGTTAAGGATCTCCATTTAATCTTGCAATTAAAGTTCAGTACTTCCCTTCTGAGCTTGACTTCATTTCTACCTCCTGATAAAAGAACTGCATAGTCAAAGACTGTAGTAATCAATAAGACAATTAGTTTCTACCTTTGAAGAACTACAACAATTTTTGTTCCTGATCTTTAAACATGATTAGAAAAACCAAAATTTAGCCTGACAAAGAATTGCTTAGAGAAATGCGGTAACATGCTATCTCTAATTGAGCCTGAACCCAAAGGCTCTCTCCTAATTCCTGGTATAAAGTAGGGGCGGCCCTAGTGCTTTCTTGCAGGAAATAAAAGGCTCCCTATAGCAAAATGGGTCTGTGAGTCAGGGAGCCTCGCTAAAATTGTTCAGTAAATATGTGTTGAATGAATATTGCAGATCAAAATCGCTTTGCATCTAGGTAATGCCAGGTCACAGTTTTTTCATGATATTTTTGTTTTGTTAATTTTTCAGACTTTTTGAAAAGACCTCTTGAGAGTTATGTGAAAAAATTAAAAGTACCAGTTCATGTAATTCGAATGGAACAACGTTCTGGATTGATCAGAGCTAGATTAAAAGGAGCTTCTGTGTCTAAAGGCCAAGTGATCACTTTCTTAGATGCCCACTGTGAGTGCACAGTAGGCTGGCTGGAGCCTCTCTTAGCCAGGATCAAACAAGACAGGTAATTTTCTGAAGTATATAATTTGTTTCGTAAACTGTATAGTAAGTTGTAACATTCTGTATTTGTGAATAAATACAGAAATAATTTCCTCTGAAGTCTTCTTTACAATACCCATGAAGAGCACTATAAATTAATTATAAAGAATACCGTATTCTGAACTCTGAAAGGAATGTTTGCAAACTGTCTTGTTAATAAGAATGGGTTAGGAAACATGTTGGTAAGATGTATACTATGTATATGCTCTATTGACTGAACAGGAGCAGAACAGATGGACAATGAACTCAGGGAAGGTAAGATAAAACTCTTCACTTGTGCCTATTCTGTAAAGCTAACACTGGGCCTGCAGGTCATTCCATCTCTGTCTACATCTTTGCTGGAACTGTAGTACAAGAAGTAGAAGTGGGTGGGAGGTACATATTACATCCTGAAATGCTTAACTGCATGTTGGAAAGCACTGTAATCTTAGATGACACAGGAAGAGCACTGGGAGCTGCAGGCGTCCATGGCTATAGTCTTTAATAAAGCACATTTTTTAAAGAATGATCTGCTGGGCTCTGGCTTAGTTCCCGTGTATCAGGAGAGCACCTAACTTCAGTCTGTTAGATAGAATTTCTGTTTGTAATCGCAGTTTGAACTAGAAGCTGTCTGTGTCACCTTAACATTGAAGTTTAGATTTTAGCAGACTAAACTTTTACTAGTCTAGTGGAGCATAGTGCAGATCAAAGCCACTACATGTATTCTGTTTGTAAGCAATTCCTGGACTTAAATCTGTCCCCATTCAAAGATGGATGATAGGAAAAACCAGCACTGGAGCAATGAGAACATACAGCAGCTTTAGGAAGAAGAATGTTGCCTGAAGAAGGAACAGGATATCTCTGTGAATTGTTTTCTATAAGTAATTGATGACTGATTTAGTAAATAAATATTTGCTTGCATAAAGACAACACATAACCTTTATGAAGCAGAAGCCTGAACCCATGGAGAGAAGCAGTGTAAGGTGACAACAGAAACATGGAAGGGGAGTTGACTGAAAAAGCAGTCACAACAACTTCCAGTTTGGGCTAAATGGTAGATTAGGGATCCTGAATAACTTTTCCAGCTGGAAAGCTTGCTGGCTAAAAAACACACACAAAAGGGTTTTAAATGTACCACTGACTTGGCACTAAAGTAAGAAATTTTACAGATCTCAAAATGAAGTGAGAACAAGTGATCTGCTCAAACACTAAAGCCAGCTTTCACTTGTACCATTTTTGCTGAACTTGGGGGACACTGAGCTTTTGCCTTGAAAAACAAGTAACAGGAGGATAGGAGACAAGGCCTAGGACCTGTCTAAGGTGGGAAGATAAACAGCAGACACCTGTAAAAAGCTAGGATCTTGATATCTGGATCTCAGTGTAAGTGAAACAGGCAAATAAATCTCACCACACCAAAGAAAACTTGCCTGTTTCAACCTTGGTATGAGGTGGTGGAGGGGAAACAAATCTCTCCTAAGAATTTATAAACAATATAGAAAAATAGAGAACCAACTCAACTTTTTTTATGACACTAGTATAACCTTGATAGGAAAACCAGAACAGACATACATGGAAAATTACTCAAACCCACTCATGAATGCTCATACAAAAATATCATAATACTAGCAAATTGAGTCCAACTGAGGGGGGTAATTATATCGTTCGTTCGTTCGTTCGGCAGCCGTCCGTCTCGAGAGACGATGGTGTAGCTTCTTAAGAGTCTATCTGCACCGCCGAGAATGGCTGTGCAGTCCGACTCGGGAGTGACACGGTATCTGTCTCCTCCCGTGTTGAATCGACATCTTGTGATGACGCTGGAGTGTCCTCTCCAGTGAAGCTGAAGCTACAGAGCCTGGGCAGGGTGATATGGAGGGTCTGCTGTTGCCCATGCAGCAGACCCCCCCTCTCTTCGCAGCTGAAGGGTCCAAGGGAAAGACGGAGTCAATACAGCTTGGCTTCAGGTGCGCCGCAGGAGTTGCCGGTGTTGACTACAACGTCAAACCGCCTTAGGGACTCCGGCTCCGGATTTTCTGTCAGGGTTTACTCCCTTAGCCTTTCCCCTGAAGAGGTATGCCGCAAGGCAGCGGAGGTTTTTTGGAGTCAGAGTTTTCCTTCTCTGATGTGCCCTGACTGGAAGATCGAACCAGCGACACTTAGCTCGCAGGCCGACGCTCAATCCACTGAGCCAAACCAGCCAGGGGTAATTATATATATATTATATATACAGATATATTAATATATAATATTTTATATATACACACACATCTATATCATGACTAAATGGTTTCATTTAATACAAAATCAATTCACTTAACACACCCCATTAACATAGTTCTGAACCTATGATTATCTGTCATTAAAACTCTCTGATCACTTCAGTAGCTACAGAAAAAGGGTCCATTTATAAAAATACTTAGCGAACTGTTACAGAATGGAAATTTACTAACCTGAGAAAAGAAAGCTTAAAAAAAAACTAAAAACCTTAGCAAGCAAACACCATATTGATGGAGAAATGTAGAGTATTTTTTAAAAGATTTTAATTATGTATTTTTACAGGAGGGGGAGGGAGGAAGAAAAAGGGAGGAAGAGAAACATCGATTGGTTGGTTATCTCCCATTTGCACCCAACCAGGGTGTGCTCTGGCTGGGAATCAAACCAGCTAACCTTTCACTTTGCAGGATGACGCCCAACCAACTGAGCCACACTGTTCAGGGCGCAAGTATTTTTTAAAGGATATGGAGCAAGATAAGGATACCCTGAATTACTGCTGTTACTTGGGATTATTAGAAGCCTTAGATTTTACAGTGATACAAGAAATAAATAAACGGTATAAGGATCGGAAAGAAAAAAAAGAACAGAGGCTGTCAATTGTAAATGTTGTGTTTTTTTCTATAAAGAAAAAATTACAATAGAAAAAATAATTTAGCAATATTGTCAAACATAAGATTATAATAGAAAAGGCGGTTGCCTTCTCCACACCAGCAAGAAATAGTTAGAAAATATAAAACAGAGAAAGAGTTCTGATCAATGTGGGTTGGTTGGACATCATCCCACAAGGTGAAAGGTCACTGGTTCGATTCCCACTCAGAGCACATGGCTGGGTTACAGGTTTGGTCGCTGCCTAGGGTACATAGGAGAGGCAGCCAATCAGTGTTTCTATATCACATCCCTCTTTTTCTCCCTCCCTTCCCCTCTCTAAAAATAAAATCTTAAAAAGAAAAAAGTATTACCATTTATAATAACAATGGAAATCATAGATTATAATTTAGGAATATGTTTACTCTAAATGGAGAGAGGAGGATGGTGTTCATGGACAGAAAAGTTAAGATAAAATATCAGTTTTCCCCACATTAATCTATAAATTCAAGACATTTCCAATTGAAATCTCAACAGGATTTTCTCAGAGAAACTGGCTAGTTCTAACATTATTTGCTGAGACTCCTGAAGAAGAGTAGTAAGGTACAATGGGGCTTGTCCTAGAAGATACAAGACTTACGTTGAAGTGGTATTGATTGTGACAGTGATGTATGATTAGTGAAAGAGTAGTGTTTAGAAATCACACCATGTTTATATTGAAACTCAATTTATGACAGAGCAGGCACTGATAGTTACAACAGAAGGAAAAAAGGACCATTATATAAACAGTGCTGGAACAATCAGTTAACCATAAGAAAAATAAATGAAGTTGGATACTTACTGCATATCATACCCAAAATCATTTTTGTGAGGATTAAAGACAAATTCAGCAAAAATATAATTATTTTTGAAGACAATATAGGAGAACATCTTCACGACTTAAAAGTAGGGGGAGATTTGTTAAATAAGACACCAGTGGATGAGGAGGAGGATATTACATACTCTAAAATGTGGCTGACAAGGGCTCTGGGTAGAGCACCCTTCCTTAGAAGGGGCAGTGGTCATGGGTGAGTCTTTTCAAGTTTTTGACAAATACTACATTCCCAACTGAACAAATTTTAAATAACAAACTTGTGGGGGAAATATCCTTTTTAATAATTACAAAATAAGATTTTTAAATATAACACTTTGGGAAAGCATTAAAGAATAGTGTCACAAGAAAGTTCCTTCCTTGCCCTGACTGGTGTGGCTTTTGCTTGGGTGTCTTCCCACAAAGCAAAAGGTTGCCAGTTTGATTCCTGGTCATGGCACATGCCTGGCTTGCGAGTTCAGTCCCAAGTCAGGGTGAGTATGACAGGCAACAGACTGATGTTTCTCTCCCTCTCTTCCCCTCTCTCTAAAAATAAATGAAATCTTAAATAAAAAAAAAAAGTTCCTTTAATTCAGTGATCTCACTCCTGGAAGTTTACTTTCTTAAGCACAAGTGAAAAATGTATATGAACAAATTCACTTGGTACCTTAATAGCAAAAAAAAAAAAACCAATAAGGAACACAAATGTTTAAAATTGTTTATTAAGAAAATTAGCTTGAAATGATTTAATGTGTAGTCAGTAAAAGTGTTATTTTTTAAAACTGTAGAAATATTTGAAGTATTTTTACATGTGCCAAATGGTTCTGGGTACTTTGGCTGTAGCATCTTTGCCACAAGCATTTCGTTTAGTAATTAATTGGATATAAGGCAGTTTTTCATAAAAAAAGTGGTAACTGGTTGACAGATTAGGGTTTTTTGTTTGATTCCATTTCTCCATTGATGAATCAATCAACCATAGTAAAGATAAAATAACTGGTTAACAGTTTTACTTGGTTGTCAGTTTGGTTTCATTTCTCCATTGACAAATTTCTTGCAGTTACTCCCCATTTTTATATTACATATAAATCTTAGCTAGCCCTCAAATGGTTGTACAGGGACAAGTAGACACAGTGGTGGTCTTAAAATAGTCAGCATGTCTTTCAGATGACAGTGATTTGCCCCAACAGTTGGTTTCTTTATTTGAAACACACTACATTGGGAGGAGAGAGAGGCTGAGATCTCTTTTGAGGTCGCAAAGTTGAACCCACATTTCCCATAGGTCAAATCCACAATAAAAAATCACTGATTTGCACAGTATTGCCATGAGCTACACATGTTTTAAATAGTTTTTAAATATTTGTTATTTACATTTTCTTGTTTTATGATGTCTTATGTTTTAATGTCTTTTGATGTGATTCTTTTATAGCCAATTAGTTATGCATCAAAAATGTCTGAGGTGAAGATGTTTATGGCAATGCTTACACCAAAAATACCTAGCTGTGGTGGTGGTTTTGTGGCAGATATGTAAAAGTATGAATGAAAAGGGATGGAAGGTTATCAACAAGTTATAAATAAATACGATAAATAATTATGATGTTAGCTTGGTAGGCTATAGCAGGAAAGTTTTTCACCATTGTCTTGTAGAATGTATTTTTATTTTTTAAGTACTTAGCACAGACACCCTGGCTGGTTTGGCTCAGTGGATTGAGCGTCGGCCTGCTAGCTAAGTGTCGCTGGTTCGATCTTCCAGTCGGGGCACATCAGAGAAGGAAAACTCTGACTCCAAAAAACCTCCGCTGCCTTGCGGCATACCTCTTCAGGGGAAAGGCTAAGGGAGTAAACCCCGACAGAAAATCCGGAGCTGGAGTCCCTAAGGCGGTTTGACGTTGTAGTCAACACCGGCAACTCCTGCGGCGCACCTGAAGCCAAGCTGTATTGACTCCGTCTTTCCCTTGGACCCTTCAGCTGCGAAGAGAGGGGGGGTCTGCTGCATGGGCAACAGCAGACCCTCCATATCACCCTGCCCAGGCTCTGTAGCTTCAGCTTCACTGGAGAGGACACTCCAGCGTCATCGCAAGATGTCGATTCAACACGGGAGGAGACAGATACCGTGTCACTCCCGAGTCGGACTGCATAGCCATTCTCGGCGGTGCAGATAGACTCTTAAGAAGCTACACCATCGTCTCTCAAGACGGATGGCTGTCGACTTAGCACAGTAGTCCCTCTCTATATTGCAGTTCACTTATCACGACCTCACTGTATCACAGCATTTTAAAAAATATATTTAATTACTTATCATTGATTTTTCGCTATATCGCGGGATTTTGCGGTACTGTATACGTATGTTGTTAAAGTTACATAGGTTTAAAAGTGTAGAATATGTTTAAGAACATACGTAGTGTTTAGGCCTAGAACGGTAATACCCACGATGAGTGAGAGAATACTGTATACAATTGTTATAGAAGGCCTCAAAAAGGAAGGTTTTAAAAGATTTTTGTATTTGCTTTTATGATTTTAGGAAAACAGTGGTATGTCCTATCATTGATGTGATCAGTGATGATACTTTTGAGTACATGGCAGGTTCTGATATGACCTATGGTGGATTCAACTGGAAGCTCAATTTTCGCTGGTATCCTGTTCCCCAAAGAGAAATGGACAGAAGGAAAGGTGATCGGACTCTTCCTGTCAGGTAATTAATTTGTGAAACATTTTCTCTAGTGTTATTGGCAGGTGATCATGAAACTTTGGAAGGATTATAAGTACATTTTGAGAGACATGAAGCATGTGGGTACCATATGGGTAGTTAAGAGCCATCTTTCACATATATCATTAAAGACAGATTTTCCCCCTGATCAATTAATAAGATTAGAATTTTTTGTTTATATAAATCCAGCACATGTGAGAAATGATGACATACATGTTTTTTCATTCTTATATGAATAACATCGTGCAAATTTGTAGTCAGATTTGTGCCTTAATTCAGTTAAGGATAATACTGAATTTGAATCAAACTACCCCTTAATTAATTGTGTTAATATACTAAAATATTACTTAAAATTGGGTCCTTGAATCAAAATATAAGATTGTATATCCAGACTTGTATCATCTGGATGATAGTTACTGACTGGTAAGGTTAAAAGAGCTTGTTTTAAATATAAAGATACCTAGAATCAACAAATGTATTTAAAAATTTCATTAGTGTATTTCTGAATTTTCCTTTGTTCTACATTTGGTCATATATAAAGATTTTTTTCCAGAAAGGGATAAATATCTTCCTGCTATTAAGAGTTTTTAAACTGAGACTGAGCTTTCTGAACCATCCTAGGATTTATTCCAGTTGCATTAGCCTGCTGCTTCTGTAGTGATTGGGAGTCCCTCCAGAGCCAGGCTTTTTTAGCTTTCTCCTATCCTGGGCTTCTCAGATCTGCCTTCCTTTGAAATCAAGTCCAGTTCTGGCAAAGTACAAGAGAGGTTTCAATAATTATACCCTCTTCCCCCTTAGCCAGCTTGAGTTCTTAAGTAGTAAAGGGGTTTTCCCACTCTTGCTGACAGGTCAAATCACCACCAAAGCCAAGGGTTCCTAAACATTTCGTAAATGATGGACTTCTTTGAAAAGTCTGATAAAAGCTATGTCTCATGGACATGGACAACGGGGAGGGATATGATTGCGGGGGAGGGGGTGGGTTGGGTGGGGGAGAGAAATGGGGGAAAATGGGACAACTGTAATTGAAACCCCCCCCCAATAAATAAATGAATAAATAAATAAATAAATAAAATTAAATTAAAAAAAAAAAAGGCTATGTCTCCTCTAAGGAGGGCTGTACACATGTGCAAACAGAAGATATAGCATATGTATAACTGTAGGAAATTTTGAGAAACCCCAAAACCCAGGTCAAGAAATCCCTGTACTAAATGATAACTCTAGGTGTTGACCTATTTCTTTTGACTCCAACGATATTAAACTTTCTCTTTTTTTTCCTCTTCTAAAATCAAAATAGGTCTTTACTTTGTGGAAGCAACCATTTCTACTGGAAAAGCAAATGGGCCATTAGGGCATGGGATGGGAACATTTTAGAGCTACAGAGGAGACCCAGTTCATCTTAAAATATAGTCTCTGTAGTGTCTTCTTCCCTGGAACTTAATTTTTTCCTCCCAGAGTCTGTTTTTCCTTCACACTCATTCTTCAGAGAAATCAAATGTTTGCTATTTATTTAGTTAAACCTCCTTCATTATCATTTCTCTGCTTAATTCCACCTATTCCCACAGCTCTGAATTCAAGGGCTATGTGTTGATGAATTGGGCTCCTCTTCTGCAGAGGAGATACCATACTTGGTTCAGGATGATGATCCCCTTAGAATAGCAATTTTCAACCTTTTTCATCTCATGGCACACATGAACTAATTAATAAAATTCTGCAGCACATCAAAAAATACATTTTTTTGCAAATCTTGACAAAAATAGGTATAGTTTTGATTCATTCATACCAGATGACTATTGTATTGGCTGTCTTTTTTTTTAATTTGACAATCTAAGGGAAAAGGGGTCAGTGCCCCTGACTAAATAGTCAGGTATTACATGTTTTAAAAATTCTTGTGGCATACCGGTGTACCTCTTGCAGTTGAAAATCACTGCCTTAGAAGTATATGTAGTGTTTTTTCTTCAGTACTCCATCTCCTTCTTTCCTTAAAGGTTCCTATTAGGTATAGAGAAAGGGCCACACTGTTTTCCATCCTATTTAATCTTATGTCTTTGAAGTATTTGCCACCCTTTACAACCTGGTGTGTTAGGGTGGCTAACATGAATCTAATTGGTTAATGTAGCTGCTTTTATAGTTGTTAGGAATGGAGCAGGTACACTCTTACATGGAGATGAGTTTCAGGGTGGATGCTCATTCAGGACCTGAGGACCATGAAAGCTACAAAGACAGGAAGAGCTCTTGGGACTGGAGAGAATGATGTCCAGGAAGAAGCTGTGACAGCATGGCCAGGGTGCAGGTCATGTCTGAAAACCAATTAACATAATATCAAAGCCCCTAAGGGTTGTGACAGTTTTTAAAATGTGTGAGAATAAGTATTTATTCTGTAGTTAGCAGGTATAACATGACTTTTAAAAACAAAAACTGATTGTAAATTTTAAATTGTTACAATTAACAGTATAGTATTATGATTGAATTTCAGAACACCTACAATGGCAGGAGGCCTTTTTTCAATAGACAGAGATTACTTTCAGGAAATTGGAACATATGATGCTGGAATGGATATTTGGGGAGGAGAAAACCTAGAAATTTCCTTTAGGGTAAGTTCCCTTTGAAAAAAGTAATCTTCTTTTTAACCTCTGATATGGATATGCTTTAATTATTCATGTTATTCTCTAAATTTAAAAAAAAAATTTAGTATGCGTTTAACCAGAATTCAGAACTTCCAGTCCATCATAAAAATTGGCAATACTGTTAAGGGTTCATTATAAATTGTTTTAAGCAAATAATTTAGTTATCTTAATAGTCTACCAATAAAACTTATACAAGATTTCCTATTTGTTTTTAATTTGTTATTTTCAAGGAAGTAATTCAAGCTCTAAAAACAATCAACATATTATTTAAATGACATTGTGTATTCCTGAAAATAATTTGTAGACATATAGCTTATAGTGGAAACCACAGTGACCTGCACTGGAATCTAAACCAGCTAGCTCATTTTATTCCTAGTAGATGTCTTTGCCTTCTTATAAAAGGAGAGGTTTAGACTCTAGGTCATTTTGAATCTCCTATCCAGCTTTATCGTTTTAAGATTATGGGAAAATACTGAATATTTAACCAAATCAAAACTTTTCAAAATATGTTTTAATTATAAGCAGTTAGATTTTTAAGGAAAAATGCATTTTGAAAGGAGCACAAGGATCATTTCATTAATTAAGGATGTGAAGCCATACTTGATCTGTCTTTTATCCCCTTTCTGTTTTTATGCTTACAAGGGCAGCAAAGTGTGCTTTACTGTCTCACTGAGCAACTCGTGAGAGATCCAGTGTAGAGTCCTAATTTCAATTTAATGTACAGGCTATGACACAGGTTTGAAGGAGGAACAGACAGGACTCTAGCTGAATACTCCATAGTCAAACGTTTTGGGTTTTTTTTTTTACCATGAACCATATTAATAAATACATTATTCATTATACATACACAACACACAAAACAAACATTTCATGAAACAGTATGTCTTTGTTAGCAAGTACTGGTACAATTCATCAAATTTGAATTTATGATCCTTTTACGAGTCATGGTCTGCAGTTAGGAAAATACTGCTTCTAGACCTTATATCTTTTTTTGTACTTAGCCTTTAACCTATGTTTTTTTAAATTTAACCTTCAACCTCTGGCTTAATCAGAACCAAAAATTAGAGAAAGGTTTGCTCCTGAAGAAGCACTGGTTCTGTGACCATATAACAGGAGCTCTAGCATATGCCCTTGTTTCTGTGAAATTCCAACTGTGATGGGAACAATTTGTTTTTAAACTATCAGTGTTTAAAACTCATCTTCTTTATTGTTGTTCTCAGATTTGGCAGTGTGGAGGAACTTTGGAGATTGTTACTTGCTCACATGTTGGACATGTGTTTCGGAAAGCTACACCTTACACATTTCCAGGAGGCACAGGACAGATTATTAATAAAAATAACAGACGACTTGCAGAAGTGTGGATGGATGAATTCAAGAATTTCTTCTATATAATTTCCCCAGGTTAGCATTATTTTGCATTAGAAATGCAAGACTTAATTTTCTTGTTCCTGATCCTAATGCCTTCTGAGGAGATGTAAGAAGAGGAAGAAAGAAGCTTTGAGCAGAGGTGAAACAGTTACCTATATCATAAGTAATTGTAAGAAATAAATGAAATGACATATACTATAAAAAGCACTTAGCAGAATGCCTGATATAATGCATTATTATCAAAAATAATAAATCATCCAGATTGGCATTGTAGAAATTACTGTTAGTCCAGGTGTTGTGTGTGTATGTGTGTTAACCTAACCAAAACATTTAACATTGATATGAAAGGGCTGAGTAACTCAAGGCTGGTTCAGACCCCTGAAACATGCCTCAAGGGACTTCTCTCTGGGAACTTTTCTCTGCTCTTTTAGAGTTTTGTGGGAATAGCTGTTCCATCAGTTGTAAATCTGAGTTACAGTGTTACCATTCCCTCTTCATTTTTTAATTACCATAAGACTGTCAAGTGTGAGAGAAACCTGACTAGAAACAATTGTTCTGTTTAATTTGTTTAATAATTGGGCGATATAAATCTTTTGTTTTTGCCTTAACATATTAAAGTTCTCTGATCCCTTATAATATATTATTAGCATGTATATTATTATCACATAAATTTAATTTTTCTTTGAAAAACATATGCTAATATATTTTCTTGTTTTATACTTTCGGAAGTGGATTTATGGTATATCACTTGTATAGTCACACATCACCAAAATGGTACCACTTTTCCCATTCCTCTGGCTTAGATGTAATACATAAATAGAAATTTGTTACCCAATAGAACATTAATAATTCACGCATTTTCTTTTAACAGGTGTTACGAAGGTAGATTATGGAGATATAGCATCAAGAGTTGGTCTAAGACACAAACTCCAATGCAAACCTTTCTCCTGGTACCTAGAGAATATTTATCCTGATTCTCAGATTCCACGTCACTATTTCTCTTTGGGAGAGGTAAAAAAAACAACAACTTTATTCGGTGTGCTTATTACATTCCCATTTATATATCAAAATCAATAGAGGTTAAACTTCCAACAAGGGAGTCCCTTCATTTTAAAATTACATAACCACAAGTGTAGGAAAATTCTTGTTAGTTGACACAGTCTGCCTCATAGCTTGAAACCTTGTTAGATTTTTATCACGTTATATTTTCTTAAAATAGAATGCTCTACCTCTTTCATAGTTGGACTCGTTACAATATTTTAGTATCTTCCATAGACTTATTTTAACAAACAGACTCATTTAGTTGAAACTGTATACTCCTAAAGCTAATTTCCTAGTGTCCTAATGACCTGACAAGGAAACTTGCAAGACCATTTATAATTAATTATATTTTTAGCACTCTTTTTTTTTTTTTTTTCCTTTGTGAGTTCTAAATCTCAGTTTGGGCCAGGAGGTTGGAAAGAACATTGGTAAGCATGTTTGTTTCTGATGATGCCTTTAGTTATTGCTCTTAGAATTTGGCCACCAATTTTCTTGAAACCTAAAATAATATGGTTATTAATGCTTATAATTAGTTAACACAGTTGTGCTTTGGAGCTTGGCTTTTGTATCTTTATGGGTGCCCATGGTAGAAGGTAGAGAGAAACTTGTCTTCTTACTGTCTAGTTTAATTACCAGGATGGTCACAAGAAACTATTTTTTGTGCTTTAGTCCACAGTATTCCTAGACTGTCAGTAGCCACCCATTCTACCTCCCGGCCCAAACTGTGCTCTGTTGTATCGGGGATCCAGATAGGTCCCTCTCTTTAGCCCAGGTGTCTGATCAAGTCAAGGATTATGTCGTTTCCTAGAGTTGCCATCGTAAAGTACCACAAACTGAGTGCCTTACACAATAGAAATTTATTGTCTCGCAGTTCTGAAGACTGGAAATCTGAGATCAAGGTACAGGCAGGTTTGGTTCCTTCTGAGATCTGTGAGGAAGAACTCTTCTCTGCCTCTCCCTAGCTTCTGGTGGTTTGCTGATGTTCTAGTGTCTCTGTCTTCACCTTCATATGGCATTCTCCTGTGTGCACAGCTGCCTCCATATTTTCCCTCTTTACAAGGACATATGAATTAGGGCCCACCCTAATGACCTTCTTTTAACTTGATTACCTCTATAAAGACCTTTTCTCCAAATAATGGCACATTCTGAAGTACCAGGGGTTCGGATGTCAGCATATGAATTTTAAGGGGACACAGTTCAACCTATAACAATGACTGAATTATGTGGACCTGGGTTACAATTTTAGAAAACCCCGGTTCACTTCTGGCTCGTGTATGTTTCTTAGGTCTGGTTCTTCAGGGCTTTTGAGTAATTGCATGGAAGGATGTGTAGCTCCTCAACCTGAAAGTTTTCCCTTTCTGAGGTTTTGAAGATAGTACTTTACCCTCCCACCTTATTGAGTTGAGAGACAAGTTGTATTTTTTGCAAATCTTCCATCTAGCAGGAATTTATCTCTTAAGTACCAGGAGATTGTCTTAAGATTTTGTTTTGCCTTTCCAGTTCCAGCTTCCTGCCCATTAAGGACGCAGATGTCCCATGAAGCAAAAGGCCTTGCATTTGGGGCTCCTCTAGTTTTAATTTGTCCTGCCAGCCTCACATAACCAAAACACTACTATGCTCTTTCCCCAGGAAAAGGCACATTTGGGCTATGCCCTGTCCTCAGCATGTACCATTAGCAATGCCCTTGCAGAGGAAGACAACTGGTGATTACCAGCATTCATCCAGCGCAGGCTTTTCCGTTTCTGAAATTATAGTTCACCTGGTCCTAATTGTTTCCATAGCCTCAATAATAGGACTTTTGTATTTTAACTGCTTTCCTCCCTAGATGTTGGAGCAGAAATGTTGTGCTGCTGTGTCCCACTGACAAATAGTGTTTCTCCTTCTCTTTTTTACTTCAGTTTAACACCCCGAATCAATGGGCCATAAAGATTCTAGGTCTTCTCTCTTCATAATCTTCTAACTCCCCAGGGTCCCTCTTTTTGTTAGGTCAAGGCAGTAATTCTCACAACCCAGTAGTGGCTTATAAATAACTAGCTGCTTATGACCACTATTTTTTTTAATAGTCCAGAGAATTATATATGAAAATACATTGCTTATAGAAAAGAATTTTGTTTTACTGGATCAATCTGCGATTCATTGTAAGTCTTTATAAGCTTTTAATTACGAAATTAACTTTCAAAAAACACATGACCCCAAACAGGAAAAGAAATCCAACCTAGGGAGAAAAGGAAGTGGAGATCATGAGTGGACATGTCTTGGAAAAACTTTGTTATAAAAAAAAAAGCATAGAAATGGGAGTTAGCTGGAGGGGCATGTGGGGTTAAAGAAGGATTTTTTGTTAATTTTTGCTAGGATGAAACTGTGTACTAATTCAAATTACCCAAAAAAGAAAATGTGAATGTGCTAAAATCAAGCTACAGATTGCTGGAGTCATGCAGGAGTCAGATGGGAGGTAGTGGTGGGCAGGGAAGAAGGAGGTTCTCGCCCACTGTTACAGGGAGAGGTCAGGCAGTGGGACTAGGGCAGGGCAATGGTAGATTTGGGGGTAGAAGCCGGCAGTTAGTGGTGGAAGTGCGAGGAAGTTCTCTGACTACTTCTGTTTCCTCAGATGAAAGTGAAGAGATGGTGTTGGTGAAGAGGGGAGGCTGTAAATTAGAAACATAGGACATGGGAAAGCAAGTGATCATAGAGGGAGCCGGATGGTGGTGTGTTTGTTAGAGGGAAACCATTCCACCTGGTTGTGTTTCTCCTGCACCAGGGCAAGCAGACTCCTGCACGCATCCTCAGTAGTTACTGAGGCTACTTCAGGGCTTCAAATTCCCTACCTCTGAACTTTGCTATGCTTTAAGGAATCTACCCTCAAACAAGTGAGGGGGTATGCAGAGCTTTTCTTGCCTCTCTAATGAGCATCTGTTGCCTTTGCTGTAGCCTCGTTCCAGCTGAGAAAGACTCCGGAAAGGTGATGTGCCCTGGGAAGATTTGTAGCAGTTGCTCCTATAACTTGCCTTTAGAATAGAGAATGAAAAGGTGTTTTTATCCTTTGAACTAACCCAATTTTGGACAACACCTAGTCATTGTTAGCTGGGCCGGAATATAGGTGTATTAGTATTACAAAGAGCTGCTTGTCTAACCCATAGTAGATGATTGCCAAGGCAAACTTGCCTTTTACCTGCTTCTTGCCACATCTTGCCAGCTGGCTTTCTGTATAAGGAACAGATTTAACCCTCTGTTTCCTACTTGCTCTTAAATAAGCAGCTGGTCTTAAGCTTGTATGCCCTTATAGCAGGCCACACTATCCAGATGAAAGCCCTGATTTCTGGGGCTCAGTTGTTCTGAAGACCGAGATCATAGCTCTACCTGTGTGAACCTTCCTTCACTAGAGACTGGAAGTTAGAGTTTCAAGGATCTTCTGTCATACTTCAAGGGTCAAGGGAAGCCTGAAATCATAGGATTTTAGAGTGGAAAGGGAAATTAAAAGATACAGGTTTAGTCTCTGGTTTCACTGAGCCTAACTCTCATAAGGTCCTGTAGGACCTGGAACTGAATAAATGTGTTTCATTGTAATATCTAATAGTTGTTAATCTAGGAGATGAATATTCAAAAAATACAAAACAAAACACAGAAAGCAAATAATACAGACCTTTGATGGTTTAGCCAGTCTTATGGAATGACTAGTTGCTTCTCCAGGCAGATCTGATAATGCTAAGATTTGGTGAGTGTGACTACATGTCAGTCTGAATACTTTACAAATATGAACTCTTTTTATCCTCACATTAACACTGTGAGATGAACATGCTATTATCCCCACTTCATAGTAAGTATATTGAGGCATAAGTAAATGGTTTAAACAACCTGGCTCAGGTAAAGCCACAAAATGAAGAGAGGATTTGAACACGGGCAGTCTGACTCAAGAGCTTGTGCTCTTATTAACCACCAATAACCATACTCTTTCTCATATCTCATGGCAATGAGTAAAAACAGTGACTGCAGATTCCATTTTACTAGATTCCAAAAATCCTTTAACCGCTTACGTTGCCCACCCTCATGGAGATACCAAGATTCTGGGGGAGACTGCAGCAGAAATTAAGGAACTTAACCCCTTAATTCCTTGCCTATTCCCTGAGAATGAGTGCATTCAATTATTTTAGCTCCTAAGGTCAAAAAAATGATATTTTAGTGGTAGTTGTGTACACATAAGTTGCTATTTCAGAAGGAGCTAAAGAGTTGCTGGATCTGTTGGTAAGGAAGGGAAACTTGACAGTTATTGTGGGCCTACTATGTGTCAGTTTCTGCTAGGCCTCATTGAGAGATCTCAGCAAGCCTGAGATGGTTACCCCTGTTTTATAAATGAGAAGGTTCTTACAGCAACATTTTCCATTTACTGTGTAAAGAATGCTAAGTCTGATGCCCCTCAAGGCTGCTCAATTAGGAAGGCGAGGGAGGAGGGAGTGGATATTGTGGCCCAAATGTTTGGGAAATTATGTTTTTTATATCTTTCTTTACTACCAGTCCCCACCCCCACCAAGAGGCACAGCATCTAAAAGGGTTCGAGAAGTCCTTCAGTAAAGAAACCTGGGTAAATTTTTTTAACCTAGTATTTCCCAAACATATTTGATCACAAAACCCCCTTTTAATGGCACACGTAACCACACCTAGCCAGACACTGTTGTCCAGATTGTAGTTTTGGGAATCACTGTCTTAGAATACCAGCCCGCCAAGGTCTCATAGCTAATAATTGTAGAATTGGGAGTGAGGCTCAGGCCTGCCTGTCCTCAAACCCACTCTCACTCCTACCCATCTGCCTTCAGACACCTTGGAAGTGCGGCTATTTCCCCAACCACCATAGTTCAGATATTACTGTGATTCAAGTAGAAAACTTCCTACTCTGACAACTCCTCACCCTCTGGCTGACTCACTGTTAGTTGTACGTGTTATCTATCGTGTTTTTGGTTTGGCTCAGCTCATTGGCAATTCTGGTTGTGTAAGTAAAAATGTGATATTCAGTCACAAAGAAATCCTATAAAAAGGACCATTAGTCTACAAACGTTCCTCTTTGAAATCATTTAGATCCCCTAGGACAGCTTCTAGTTCCAGAAAGTACTAACCAAACTTAGGCACTTCCACATGCCTTTCACAGAGTGCCAAGTGTGTGAGAATGGCTACGTTAGCAGGTTTGTGCACTGCTTCTCATCATCAGCAAGGAGCCCTCAGAAGGTGGAAGACTCTTCTGTGTCAGCCTCCAGTCCTGCACATCCAGAGTGGTAGCCAGGAGCCACATGTGGCTATTTAAATTAATTAAAAATAAAATTCACATTCAGTTCTTCAGTCACGCTAGCCACATGTGGCTAGTGGCTACCATATTGGATGGCACAGATATATAAAACATTTCCATCATCATAGAAAATTCCATTGAACAGTTCTGGAGACATTGACACAACAGTCAGTACAGGAGGTTTTCCATCTATCTTGCCATCATTCCACAAATTTCTCCCTGCCCAGGTCCTAAAGTGGAGGTATTCATATTTGCTTGTCAAAACCAGTGTTTTAAAAAGTCATAACCTGTGTAGACCCTCCAAAATCATCTTTACTCTCAAATAATTTAGAATATGTACATCCTAAAACAACTTTTGTAGGGATGTATTATATCAAATTACCAAACCATCCTGTCAGTAGTTATTTTCCTGCTCCATTAAGAACACCAGGATCACACTTATATTCAGAAGTATCTATTCCAATGAGGAAACGCTCCCTCCCCTTCTCTTTCCATATGAAATCTGTCTTTTAGTTTAAGGATCTTTAATAATTTAGGATTTCAGTTGGTATTAGACATCCTGATAATCACCAAGTACTATGTTACCAAACAAGGGAACTTCTCTCGTTTCTTTTTCCAAGATAGTCATCTAGATATAATTTGGAATGCAAATAAACTAGAAGGAATTTATAGTGTAATAAAACTACTGAGCATTCTTTGCCAGTGTACACTCTTTATATGGGAGAACCCAGAAGCTAGCCCATCTTTTCCTCACATTGTACTTCAAAATACTCTGACCTGTCAGTAGGTTCTCACTTTTCTTTTTTAGAAACCCAACAAAAGAGACTTTTGATGAGAACATCCTTACATTAACCAGTCTTAAATTCTTTCCTGCCTTTACATTTAATGTCATTTCGTATTTTCCAAGTGCTATTTTTTTTCAATGACTTTTAAGTGTCAGATGTTGGATAACAAAACTCTAGTACCTATTTGCCTCCCAATGTAAACATTGGAGCAAGTGTATGTCACCACCTTTTCTACCTTCCATGCCTTACTACAAAGCTGATAATTGGTTACATAGCCTTAAAGCTATATGAAATTACAGTTTTGAACATTGCATTCAATATCCCTAGAAAATATGTTTGTTCCTAATTTTTTCCTTCTCCAAAGATTTTTCAAAGTTAACTCCTACCAGACCTATTACCTGGTATTCTAAAGGACAGAACTGTTCCCACAACTCATCCTCTAGTCATTCTAGTTTTTCACATCCTCAAGAAATCATTTTATACACCCCACAGGTGAAGTGATCCACACGTATTCCCACCAGGAGGAGGATATTTTCTGAAAACTGTCTTCTCTAACTATCCAGTGTGTGGTAAAGCCAGCCTGGAGAGCAGATATCCCCTTCAGCTACTAAGATACTACATACTTGTGGGGCCAAACAGAGCCCTCTCTGCCTTCTAGTGGTACAGCCACCCAGGGACCAAAGTGGGAATAGCTGCCCTCTTACAGAAGTTCCTGCTTCATCTCAAAGGTGTGGGCGCATCACTCCAGTACTCCCCTGCATTTTAAAGGAGTGCTTTCAGGTCCCATTAGAGGCCCACAGACAAGTCCCTGATCGCCATCTAAACTGGGCCTCCCTGACCACATCTTGCTGATCAAGATTTACATCACTCTTAAGAATTGGCAGAAAGAATTGGTTTCCAATCCTTGAAGAAACTATACTTTTAATGCTTTATAATCAGTAGTGACCCCAAGGAGTAGGGACTTAGATCTCTCATGTCAGAAAACAACCCTGAATTATTCATAGGAAAGTTGTAAGGATGGTATAAGCTATGAATAGAACAATACCTAGCACAGAGTGAGAGTAATTTATTCACTATAGTTAGCAACATAAATTGTGGAAACAAAATAACCAATGTTGATTCATTATAAGATGGAGAGTAATAGGAAACCCTATTACATTTGGGGTTTGGAGAATTGTATTAATTATGAATTTAGTAAAAGATAATCAATTATTAAGCCAAAAGGCCATTCCATATGAAAGAAAAGCCAAGGATATCAGATCTTCTCTAATCTTTTCTATGTCATTTATTACCTTTCTTCAGCAACCTTTACATCTGTATTTGAAAGGAAAAAAATTAGAAAAAGGAATGGAGAGTTTATCATTTTTTCTCAAAAGTATAAGTAAATAATCTGAACTGAATTCTTTTTCACATAAGGTAGCCATGATCATCAAGTATTGATTGATTACCCAGTGGAGTGCAGAAAGATATGTTTTATGCAAATTTGTATCTAATTATAACACCTTTTATAACATCTGTTTATGAGGTAATAGCTTTCTGAAATAAAATACTGGATTAAAAAAAATAACATGAATTACATTGTATAAGAATTCCTGGATACTGGTATGATGTGTTAGACCCAGAAAAGAAAGGACCCTGAGATTTCCACTTTAAATAATTGGACAAATAGTGGGATTATTAACAAAAATAGAATATCAGGAGAGGAGGGGAATATTTTTGGAGGATTGATAATGAGGTTTGTTTTAGATAACAATTCTCAAGGTCAGGGGTGGAATGACGGGCATTTAAAAATATTGGGATGAGGAAGTATTAGCATTATACAGTTGAAAAATCGTGTATTGCATGAACTGAATTTGAGGATGATGGAATAGCAAGATGGAGGTGACTAGCAATGAGGTGGCGATTCAGGTTGATTACTACTATGTGCTAGACTCTGAATTAGGTAAGTGGATGCACTGTCTTACCTAACCTCAACAAAGAGTCAACAGTATCTCCCAGTTACTGTTAGGAAATTGATCTCAGGTTTGGGTAATTTGGATTTAAACCCATGTCTCGCTTATGCAAAAACTCCAGTTCCTATTCCTGACAGCCTGTTAATAGTATAGTTTTTTACTCCTATGTCTTTGTGTCTTTATAAGAAAAAAAATGCATATGGGCTTGTTAGTGCCTTCTAAGATACTAGGATTAATATGTAGACTGTACATTTGTTTATAAAAATAAATGGCTTATTTGTAGTTTCAACCTTCCCTCCATTTTATCGACTACACAAAATGAGTTAAGATTTCTTTTTCTATCTACATGATGTGACAGATGTAGTTTGTCACACCATCCCCTTTGGCTTAGCTGCTAACAGTACCATCCATGGAAACAGATTTAGAACTTTCAAACGTTAGTTTACAATATGCTTTTCAACTGCAATAATTCAGAGGAAACAAAATATCAAGGGACATTGCTTAAAATATTCTTAATTTTGATGACTGATTTAAATTCCTTTTATGTAATTGACAAGTATCTAACAAAAGAGTGGAGTTTGCATCACACTGTGCTTAGGCTCCCAGTTAAGCCAGGCTCCAAACTCCGATTAGAAAATACCCACCTTGTGTCACTTAAGAAGTCATCAGAGCAGTGAAAGTAAAACCCCTTAATGCTGTGGTTAACAGCATCCACAGGGAGTTGTGAAATTGCTTTAAATTGTTAGGTAAAATAGGTTTTTGAACCAAATACAAAACTTAGAAGAAGCTGGAAAAAATAAAAGAATTTCAAGGATTTCTCCCTGAAACACAAAAATTTATATAATATAAAGAGCAGGACCTTTCTAGACCACAGAATTTTAGATAGCCAGACAGTGCACTTTCCCCCAACTCAGAGCCCTTAGCTTGTCAAGCATCTGAAGTTGTTTTATAGTGGAAATTCAGATTGATTTTAATGTATGTGTATCTGTATGTCTCTCTAGTTAACTTCTTTAACTCTTGATGTATTCATTATTCATTGTCCCATAGATACGAAATGTGGAAACAAATCAGTGTCTGGATAACATGGCTAGAAAAGAGAATGAAAAAGTTGGAATTTTTAACTGTCATGGTATGGGAGGTAATCAGGTGAGTATTTTAGTAAAGCTTTAAAAGGGATAATTTTCAGATTTTCTGTCCTTATTATATTCAGAAATATTTCCCTACCTTTAAAGAGAAAATAATAAAAACCTTTATGAGAAGGAAGCCTTCAATCTAATGATTATTTTTAAATGAAACATTTGTAAAAAGCTCCTTGTGAGAACTATATATTGCTGTGCATGAGATTTATTTTGCCTTTTTTAGTCTTAACAGATGACAGTCCTTGATAGTACACTCAGTGTATGGAGAGAAGTTTTTTCTTTCGTGTAAAATTAGTGGTAGCTTTTCTGAGTCCGTTATTTTCTATTACAGTAACAAAGTTCAAAATTGTGTATCTTGAATTACTTGTTTTTTCCCTTCCAGTTTATTGGGCACATAAAACACTGATTTTACAAAGCTTTTATGTGTGTACTTTTGTTTTTTAGGTTTTCTCTTACACTGCCAACAAAGAAATCAGAACAGATGACCTTTGTTTGGATGTCTCCAAACTTAATGGCCCAGTCACAATGCTCAAATGCCATCACCTAAAAGGCAACCAGCTTTGGGAGTATGATCCCATGGTAAGCTATTCCTTTACATGTAGGATAAAACATATAAAATTTACATGTGGTTTGGGTATATTTGTAGTCTTTTGCACTAAAAAAAATGAATTTGGGGGGAGTTTGAATACAGATGAAATTTTTCTTATATTCTGAAAACTGACAGATGGGTAAAACAGTATGAGTCAAATAAGCTTGTTTTAATCTCTCCAATAATTAAATTAGTTTTGCATCTAGTCCCTGGGTCCTTGTCACTAAGTAGTCACTGTTCCCTCTGTTCTCAAGCTCTACAGTCTTGCATAGAAGAAATGGAGCAATAGTGGGATTTTTAATGACTAAGTGAAACATTTAGGTGAAGGGTGAGCTTCTATTAATGAAATCCTCTGGCTCATAATATTTCAGTGATTATATATAATAAAAATTTTTGTATTTATTTTTGCTTTCCTTTGGAGTTTCTCCCTCTCCCCACGAGTGTTGTACTCACTCACGTAGAAGTACTTCAAAGGTAGTAGTTCAAAGCATCTTCAGTAAACCTCTTTCCCTTACCTTGTATCCCAACTTGTATTTTTGCCCTCTATTTCTGGAACCAGCACCAGCATCTTCAAGATGCCTTTCTCTGGTTCTTTTGCAGCTTACGAGCACTAGTGTTCTTAATATAAGGAAAGACTTTGCTTCCTACTTTACTTTCTACATGCCATCCTGCTTTTCTCCTGCATTGTTTGATAACAAGTGAATGGCCAGCACTTGAGCCTCTGCTTCTGCAACCCTGGCTCCTGTATTAGCCTGATTCTACAGAAACAGCTCCTGGATGCAAAGCCAGGAGCATCCCCACCTCTTTTTTTCTTAACTTCTCAGAGCATTTACTGTTGCTGAGCTGATATTTTACATTCTCTTATTCCATTGGCTTTAGATGCACTACTGTTTAGTTTCTTCTCTTAGCTTTCTCTCTGTTTGTTTTGTCTGCTTGGCTCACTCTGCTTTTTCATTCTATCTCTTAAATGGAGATGTCCAAAGTTAGGACTTTGGCCATCTTTTCCTACCTATATATTGTGTCATATACAAACCCTGGTCTCTTTTAATCATCAATCTGCTGTCTCCTGAACTTACCCTGTACTTTCCCACTTTACGTTTAAGATCATACAGTTCCCACCCCTGCCAGTGTGGCTCAGTTGGTTGGGCAGTGTTCTGCAAACCGAAATGTCACCGATTGATTCAATTCCAGGTCAGGGCAAATGCCTGGGTTGCAGGTTTGGCCCCGGTAGGGGCATGTATGGAAGGCAATTAGTTGATGTTTCTCTCTTTCTCTCTCCCTCTCCCTTCCCCTCACTAAAAAAATAAATAAAATTTTTTTAAAAATTAAGATCATACAGTTTCCCCTACCTAACAAATCCTACACATTTTTGACGGGCCCATCTTTGACATCATTTCCATGAATCTCAGCCAGAAATTGGTTCTCTGTCCTAATTTATAATTGTCTCTGACTCTAATGTTGTGCTTCTTTGTAGTTTGTTTTTTGTTTTTTTAAATCTACCAGTCTTTTCTCCATTCTAGATTGTTAGATCCTAGAGGGCAAACACAATGCTTTATCATTCCTGGGTTAACCTTCACCACATCAAACTATAGTAAAAATAATATTAAATATAGCAATAGCTAAGTTAAAATAACCATTGGAAATGGCCTGAATATTCTGTCCCTGAGTTTTCCATGGTACGTGCTACTGCCCTTTCGGGAATAGCTACCACACGTACTGTAGGGTGTAGAGTCTCTGACTCCAGACAGTAAATGCAAGTGGCATCCCACAGTCATTGTGACAACCAAAATACTTTAAGACAGAGACCTACAAAGTCTACCATAGCTGTTATTCCAAAAGTAAATGATTAGCCATGGCTGGTGTGGCTCAGTGGATTGAGTTCACCAGCCTGTGACCTGATTCCCAGTCACAGGGCAAATGCCTAGGTTGCAGGCCAGGTCCCCAGTTGGGGGCATGCATGAGGCAACTGATCCATGTTTCTCTCCCTTTCTCCCTCCCTTCCCCTCTCTCTGAAAATAATATATATATTATATATATATATATATATGTATACACACACACACACACACACTTTTTATTTTTTTTAATGATTAGAAATTGAGGAGGTAGAGGTGGTTTAGGGTATTTAGAAAGAACCAGTTATGAGTATGAGTATAAAGTTTGAATACTTCTGGAGCACTTTGCAAAGTGATTTTCCTTAGATAAAATTCTAGTATTGCAGGCTGGGTTCTCCCAGAAGCAGACTTTGATAGAAAACTAGTGTTCAGGGTGTTTATTATAAGTTCCCATTGGATTAACATTGTGAAAAGGAAAGGGGACAGACAGAATTAGGCAGAGGGAGGAGTCAAGCTGCAATGCAGGTCCCACAGCCTGAGCCGCCTGCATAGGGAGCTTCGTAAAGGACTATCAGAATTGTCCTGCCTCTATCAGTCGAAAACATGGCAATCTGGAAGAATAAAATACTTACATCAGTAATCTATAATCTAAACTTGAAATCATGAAATCTTATATTTCAAAGGAACTCTAGAAATAAAATCCACAACTTTGTTTTATGCCTGTAAATGTTGAAGCCCAGAATGGAAATTCATTCCTCAAGGTCACAGAGCATATAAATAGTGTAAGCAGATCTCAGGCAGACCTGGGATTCTTGATCCAGGATTCTTTACACAAAGTTTGATTACATTTTCGTATGCTTATATCTTTGTCTTGTTTATATTATATGTTGCATAGAGTTTATGACACCAAGCTCTTTTATTTTGACTAATTGTAGCTGGCCATTCTGGGATAAAAATATAGATTTTGACCCAGTTACATCTAGAGATTTGGGGCAAGAGGTGACAAATTATTTTTCTAGGTTGCAGGTGGACTTGTCGTCGGCAGCCGTCCGTCTCGAGAGAGATGATGGTGTAGCTTCTTAAGAGTCTATCTGCACCGCCGAGAATGGCTGTGCAGTCCGACTCAGGAGTGACACGGTATCTGTCTCCTCCCGTGTTAAATCGACATCTTGCGATGACGCTGGAGTGTCCTCTCCAGTGAAGCTGAAGCTACAGAGCCTGGGCAGGGTGATATGGAGGGTCTGCTGTTGCCCATGGACTTGTTTGCAATGATAATTATAGTTTTTACCCTGCTCTTCAAGGTTACCATTAGCTATGTCATTTGTTTGTCCAGTTGCCTTTTCTGTGTGGAAGCGAGTCAGTACTGATCAGGTCTGCTGCTGAGTACAGCAATGACAGTTCCCACAGTGCCACGAGCCACAGGGCTCTTCACCAGAGTCCAGGTCTCCAAAAGGGAAGTTAGCCTCGTAAAATTGTGGGGATTCTCTTTAATTTTGAGCAAATAAGTGTGGAGCAATACCTCTGTCTTTGCTAGGAGTTTATCTTAATGAATCTAAATCAGTGAAATATTTTTAGAAATTAGGATGAGGAAGGACCAATTCCTCAACTGTGAATTTTTGTTGTGTGTAGTTTTTACTAATACTGACAGCGGGAAAGTGGGACAACTGTAATAGAAAAAAAGCAATAAGTTAATTTAAAAAATAATACAATGGGCCTGATAAAGGTTGAGGCTCAGAGAAGCTTTTCGGGGCCTTCTGGAATGTCTGAAGGTTTTTGTGTTACACATAACTAAAGGCCTTGGCAGCAAGCAGTGTTCATGGGGACCTTTGGCTCTCTGTCCTGCCAGATTATGTTCATGGCTGGTTGGAATATTGCTAGGATACAGAGTTTTGCAATAGTGCCATTTATTGAGAACTTACTCTGAGCTAGGAGGCATCACTTTCTGTACATTACCTTAATCCTTCCTCATAACAATTTATTTTATTTATTTGTTTTTAGAGAGGGGAAGGGAAGGAGAAAGGGAGAGAAACATCGATTAGTTGCCTCTTGCACACCCCCAACTGGAGACTGTCTGGAAACGAGTCATGTGCTCTCATCGGGAATCAAACCAGTGACCTTTTGGTTTGCTGGACGACACCCAGCTCACTGAGCCACACCAGTCAGGGCTCCTCCTAACAATTTTAATTATTTATGTCTCTATTTTATGGATAAGGAACCTGGGGCTCAGAGAGGCTTTTGCTCAGAGCATATACAGTCATGTGCCACATAACGTTCCCATCAACAACAGACCAAATATGCAGTGGTCTTATTAGATCATAATGGAGCTGGAAAATTCCTATTGCCTAATGACAGAGCCGTCGCAGCACAAGACTCACCTGTTTGTGGTGACACTGGTGTAAACAAACCTGGTGTGCTGCCAAGTGACGTAAAAGTACAGCACATACAATTACAGTGTATAGTACTTGATAATGATGATAAATGACTGTTAACTGGTTTATGTATTTACTGTACTTTGTTATTTTTAGAGTCTACTCTTCTACCTACAAACGAAGTTTGCTGTAAAGCTGTGGGCTGTGTTAAGCTGGCAGCAGCATCATACCGCTCATGTTCACTGCGTCTTTTTCTTGTTTGCATCATTTTCTCTTGAGCTTGATTTAATCTCATGTTGTTTTGTGCAGTAACATGCTGTGCAGGCTTGTAGCCTAGGAGCAGTAGGCAGCTCAGGTGTGTAGTAGGCTGTACCACCTACCTTTGTGTAAGTGCACTCCATGATGTTCGCACAATGATGATAAGCCTCAGGATGCATTTCGCAGACCGTACTTCCATCATTAGTGGTGCACGACTATAGTTGGCATGTGACAAATCTAGAATTTATTCTAGAAATGTCTGACTGCAAAGGCCTTTCTCTCAGCAAGTAAACTACAGAGCATCTGAATAAAAAACCACAGCCAGGCTGAACTCTCCTCCAGGTTCTATTCTTAATGTATTTATAAGAACTAACATACAGAATACTAAACCTAAAGTCAGTGTTAGTAGTAAACTATGACATCTGCAAATGTGTACTGCCTTTTGCCAGTTTCCACTTTGATCACAATATAGAATAAATAACTGAAAGCTAAAATAGTTACATTGTATACAACCATTAGGTTTTGTTTTTAGGTAAAGTATGCACCAACAAGGTCCTTATGAAAACGAAATGTTCTACATAAATGAATTACATTAAAATAGCCATAAGCAAAAAGTGAGATAAATGTGTATTAATAAACATATTTCACATTTCCTTGTAGATGTATACACTTACAGGATAATGCTTAATGACAAATTCTTTCACAGTTGCTTTGGTGTCCTGAACCTGACCAGGGTGCGGGTCAGTGTGTGTCTGTTAACTGTCATCTGTCCTGTCCTTTTAAAATTATCCTAAAAATCAACATGACAGTTTAGAATATAAACAGATAGACTGGAAGGTATATAGCTATATGTATTAGCCACTTATTAGGGGGAGCTCTGTAAATCTTGTGATTTTGAGTCTTCAAAAGGACCCGAATTTCTACGGACTTGAGGCATGGAATCACAGAGTTCATTTGAACAGCCTTATCATAGGGAAATGCAGCAATTTTGAGATACCTTTTTGAAAATAGGTTGAGGATCCTAAATTAGGAACTACTAATCCAGTCACATTTTTAAGAAACTGAAGCACAAAGTAGTATCTCACAGTTTATGGCAGAACTGGATTTAGAATTTAGGTCGTCATACCGTAAGTTCAGTGTAACCCACTGCGCCTCAGTGCCTTTCTCTTTCCCACAGAGCACTCAATACTGTCTTTACACAGACACCTTTTCTCCGTTGTTATTTAAATAACTCATATTATGAAAACAAAAAATCCCTTTCCTCCTGAGGAATTCAATAATTACCAAAAATGATGATTGAGATGTTTTTGTTTTGTTTTCCACTTTCACTCTAAGACTTTTTCTGTCATTTTCAGAAATTAACCCTGCAGCATGTCAACAGTAATCAGTGCCTGGATAAAGCTACGGAAGAGGACAGCCAGGTGCCCAGCATTAGAGACTGCAGTGGAAGCCGGTCACAGCAGTGGCTTCTTCGAAACGTCACCCTTCCAGAAATATTCTGAGACCAAATTTATACAAAAAAGAAAAATTAAGAAGAATTGACTGGGCTACCTCAGCACACATTTCTGCCACATTCTTAAGTAGCAAAAAAAGGAAAAGTGCTTCCTCCTGCAGGATGTAAGGTTTATCAGCCATTAAAACTTAGACTCACGGCTCACTAGCGGTGAACCAGCCTTCCTGCGCAAGGACAAGCAACTACAATGTAGCGAGACTGTGCACACTGATGTTTACAAGATTGAAAGAGACTTTCATTAAGAATCATTGTAAAGAATATTCAGACAATGAAACAGTCAACATAAAGTGCGTTCCAGAAAGCCGCACCTTTTCGGGTTTGCTTGCACATCAGCTGGACATGCTGTCATAATGAAGAGATTTCTAAGATTTTTTTCTGATTAGAACTGGTAGCCAGTATATTAAATATTGATATAAAGATATATGAAAAAAACTGGAACCAGATTCAGAATCATGAAAGCAACATTTTTACAATTAAAAACTATATAAAACAGGGTTTAAAGGAAATTAAAACAGAACTATGAGAAGTACAATTTGTTATAGTATAGTATCAAATTTCTATATAGATTTTATACCTCAGTGGGGAAAAATAACTGATTCCAACGACATTCATTTTATTTTCATCTGTGATAGTCATGGATGCTTTATTTCTCCTTGGGGTGCTGAAATTGAGCTAGGGGAAAAAGGATCTTTGAACGTAGTTTTAATTGCTTTCTACAATTTTCTAAATTTGGTTTGTGGGCTGTTAAATTGTAATTTTTAATTGCCTTCCAAATATGGAGATTTAAAATAATGTTTGGTCTCACTGAACAGGTATATCAGTTGCGCTTGGGTCAACTGACTTATAGACTTTCACAAACACAAATTTCTTATTGGCTTATAGACTTTCACACACACACACAAATTTCTTATTAGATTTTTAACTTCTTAACTTGATTCAACTGATTATGCTTAATACCCAAGATTCATACTACTGTACTACAGATAGGTTTTCACAGCAATAAATCTTCAGTTTTTTGTTTATGATTCCACTCAACAAAAGGCCTGCAAAAGTGATTTTTTTATTTGGGTATTTGGAGATGATACATTTGATTTTTTTTTTTAACTGTTTTCACTCCATATTCAAGATATGCTTCACTGTCAAGTGCATACTTAGTTTAGGTTCTTGAATTGTAATGTTGATCTGCTTTTTTTAAAAAAAATTTAACTGAAAGTGTTCAATTGGCATTTTTTAATGAGTTAGTCAAAGAAGTGCAATTATTACTCCATATTATTAATCCTGCACTTCTCTAAATTTAATTTAGGTAAAATCAGTTTTTTTTTTCTGATTTCCAGTACTGCAAAATAACCTGAGTATTGATTAAAAGTTGAGTATCAGTTAGGTTTTAATCTCATAGAAAGAAAATCTCATTGTGACATTTTTCCTGATATGTAAAGCAATCCACTGGCAAAAGTGCATATATTTTTCTTTTTATTTGTAATATTATATTTAAAGGATATTCTTTTCTTTGATTATCAAAGACTTACTGCAACAATGCTATTTCTTGTGCCTAAGAATGTTTCTGAAAGTTGCATCATACTTGCCAAGTTGACTGTACAGAAAGTTCTCATATCCTATTCAAGTTAATATCAAGCACATGTGGATGCTTGAAGGTGAGTCTGTAGTACAGAAGGCAAAAATTTTGTCCCCAGGAAATTTGAAATTAAGCAGTGCTGGATGGAATTTTTTTCCTGCTCCATGAGCTGTGTTAATTCTATCTTCAGTAGGCCTAATGCTTGAATAAACCAGATGTCTAATCAATAAATTATTTTCATGCTCAGAATTTCAGGTTTTGTACTCTAGCATAGCTTGGTCTTACTCCTTACTGTAAGAAAGCTTAATAGCAATGTGATTTAAGGTTTTGTTTTGTTTTGTTTTTGTTTTCTAAGAGGGGGATGTGAGTGATTTAATTCATGGGTACTTTTAGAACCTGATAGATAATCCCATTGCCTTTATTTTTCTAATTAAAGAATTCCTAAATACTTTGAAAATATAAAATATTCCTGTATAGTTGTGCCTTACATTGGTGTTATTTGAAGTTAAAATGGATCCCGGTTCATTATATCCATTTGTAGATTAGACAGATGCTAATCATTCTGTTGCAAAACAAACTGGGGGAAAAAAGAATGAATGGAGAAAAAGGAAAGGATGAAAAGATGGGACTGTTATTTGACCAATGAAGAATTCATAAATGTAACGAGAATAATTTTAAAATCACAAATCTATCCACTCTACTTGAATCCCAGTCCATTTTTATATCTCTTTCTGGTCTTGTTGGCATTCTTGAAAAATAGTACTTTGTCCACCGTTCTGCAAAAAAGGACAGTATGCAGGCCACGTCCTCATTTCCCTATTCTACATCCAGCTGAAAAGCAGAGGTTCCTCTACAATGTCTCGGTGCTCTTCTCATCTCCCAATAAGTATACCACGGGTAGGTGTAACTCCAAAATTACATGTTCTTCAAGGAAAAAGAAAATCAGAGGGTGATGTTTCTGAGGTGAAAAATGTAAAAGGAGGAATATAAACAGTGAATCTCTTTTTTACACTGTTTGGAAAATTAGATGTATTTCCACTTACATGACACTGCTCCCACTCTGATTGCTTGAAGATTACCAAGTGTTTGCTTTATAAATCTACTAGAACTAAAAATTTTGCAGGATATGAGGCAAAACTCTAGCTGTAGTGTCTACACACTAGCAAAAACAATTAAAAGTTTAATTTTAAAATATTTATAATAGCATCACGTAAGTTAAATTCCTCAAAAGAGTTATTAATAAAAGATGTGCAAGAACTTCTACCATGAAAACTTCAAAATGTTGCTGAGAGGTTATAGAACACTGCAATAAATATATTATGCTCATGGACTGAAAGACTGAATAATGTTAAGATCTCAGTTTTGCACAAATCTGTAGCTTCAGTGAAATCAAAATCTCATGAGGCACTCATATAAATAGGCAAATATATGCAGAAATGCAATAGACCCAGAACAGTCCAGCTAATATGGAAGAAAGGGGAAAAATGGAAGATTTATACTACCAGAATTCATAACTAGCTTAAAAGCTATAGTAATTAAGAGAGTGTGGACTAGAGTCAGGACAAACAGATCAGGGCTAGAAACGAGTCCAGAAATAAACCCACACATATGCATATATATGGTCTTTGGCCTCTCAACAAAAACACCAAGCAATTCAATAGGGAAAGGGAAGGGTTTTTGTTTTTAAGTTGGAGCTGGATTAACTGGATATCTGTATTTAAAAACATTGGTGTTTTCACACAATACACAATTTACTCAAAATTGACCACAGACCTGAATGTGAAGGGCAAAGCAATAAATCTAGAAGAAAACAATGTCTTCACGACCCTTGGGGCAGGCAAAGATAGCTTTAGGACACAGAAGACATTAATCATAAAAGAAAAAATAAATTTCACAAACATTAAACCCTTTTCCCTAAAAAGATACTGTTAAAAGTGAAATGGCAAGCGACAGCCAAGAAGGAAATACTTGCTGAACATATAACTGACAATGGCCTTGTGTGCAGAAAAAATTAAAAAGCCATTGCAAAAGCAACACAATATAAAAATAAATTACGGCATATACAAATCACAGAAGCTATCCAGATACACAACTGGCATAGGAAAAGGTGCTCAACATAGGCCATCAAGGGAGGCAAAATGAAACCACGGAAATACCACTGAGAATATGAGCACCTATTAAAACACAATGCTATACCTTTAAGATATTTAATTGCATTGGTAACCATAAAGAAATATCTGTATAAAATACACAAAATTAAATGAGAAAATAAAAACATGAAGGAGGGTAGTAAGTGGAAAGGAACTATAAAGCTACAAGACAGAGAAGGAAATAAAAAATGACAGTTGTAAGTCATTCCCTATCACTAATAACTTTAAATGTAAATGTATTAAACTCCTCACTCAGCCCTGGCCAGTGTGGCTCACTTGGTTGTAGCATTGTCCTATAAACCAAAAGGTTGTGGGTTCGATTCCCAGTCCTGGGTTGTCAGTTGGTCCCCAGCTGGGGTGTGTATCAGAAGTCCCCAGTCAGGACATGTAGAAAAGGCAACCAATCGATGTTTGTCACATCAATATTTTTCTCCCTTTCTCTCCCCTCCCTTTCCCCTCTCTAAAATCAATATGGCTTAATGGATTAAAAAAGGTATGATTTGACAGTATGCTGTTTACAGAGACTTTAGATCTAGAGACAAACACGCTTAAAGTGAAAAGGGAGGGAAAGATATCCGTACAAATGGTAACCAAAAAAGGGTAGAAGTGGCTATACTAAAACCAGACAGACTTTAAATTAAAAACTTAAAGAAGACAAAGAAGGACCTTATATAATGAGAAAAAGGTCAGTTCACCAAGAAGCTGTATCAGGTATAAATAATTAGGCACCAAACCTCAGAGCTCCTAACTATATGAAGAAAACTTTGATGAAGGGAAAAGCAGACTCAACACAATACTAGTAGGAGATTTCAATTCCCCACTTTTAATAATGGATAGAATGACCAGAGTAAAGATCAATAAGCACATAGAAGACTTAACACTACAGAGCAATTTAACATAACAGAGAACATTCCACCCAATTATAGAAGAATGCACATTTTTCTCTACTGCACATGGTACACTCTCTAGAACATACCACATGTTAGGCCACAAAACAAATCTTAACAAATTTAAGAAGACAAATCAAACAAGGCATGTTTTCCTCTCATAATGGTAGGAAACCAGAAATCAAAGAAAACTGAAAAATTCACAAATATGTGGAAATTAAACAATACACTCTTAACCAATGGGTCAAAGAATTCACCAGAGAAGTCAGAAAGTACCTTGAAACAAATGAAAATTAAAACACAATGTAGCAAAGCTATGGGATGCACTGAAAGCAGCACAGAGGGAAGTGTATAGCTGTAAATGAGTGCTACAAAGGTTTCAAATTAACAACCTAAATTTACACCTCAAGAAACTAGAAAAAGAAAAAAAAATTAAAACCAAAGATAGTAGGATGAAGCAAATAAATATTAGGGCAGAGATAAAAGTAAAATGAAATAGAAAAACAATAGGAAAAAAAGATTTTTAAAAGAAAAAACGACAAATCCTTAGCTAGATTAATAAAAAACGAAGATTCAAATAACTAAAACTAGGAATGAAAGAGGGGCAGCATTGCAGCTAAAACCACAGAAATAAAAGGATTATATGGGAATACTATGAATAATTGTACACCAAACTGGATAACGTAGAAAGAATGGATAAAGTCCTGGAAACATTTAATATGCCAAGACTGAATCATGAAGAAGCAGAAATTCTGAACAGACCAATAATGAGTAAGAAGATTGAGTCAGTAATAATAATTTTTTTAAAAACCTCCCAACAAAAGCAGGACCAGACGACTTAACTAGTGAATTATACCAAATATTTAAAGAAGTAACAGCAATCCTCCTGAAGCTCCAAAAAATTTAAGAGGTGGGTACACCTCAAAGCCCATTCTTTGAGCCTAGCATTACCTTAATACCAAAGCCAAAGACAATACAAGAAAATAAAACTATAGACCAATATGCCTGATGAGTATTGATGCAAACATCCTTAACAAACTACTACCAAATGCAATTCAAGGAAACATTAAAAGGATTAGATTGAGTTACATTACACCATCCTGGAATGCTAGGATAGCTCAACCTACAAAAATCAGTTTCTATAAAGGGGTGATAAATGGTGATGGAAAAAATAATAAAGTTTCCTGTCAAAAATAAAAAATAAAATGAATAAAACCAAAAATATCAATTGCTGTAATACACCACATTAACAGAATGAAGGCCAAAACCACATGATCATTTCAATTGATGCAGAAAAGCATATGAGAAGATTGAATACCTTTTAATGATTTAAAAAAACAATCAACAAACTGGAAATAGAAACTACCAAAACATAATAAAGGTCATATATGAAAAGCCCATAGGTATCATCATGCTCAATGGTGAAAAACAGAAGTTTTTCCTCTTAAGGAACAAGACTAGGATGCCTTCTCTTGCCACTTCTGTTCAACAAAGTACTGGACGTCTTAGAGCAGCTAGGCCAAAAAATGAGAAGAACAAGAATGGAAGTAAAATGATCTGTTTACAGATGACATGATCTTGTAAGTAGTAACTCCTAAAGATTATACACACAACACACACACACAATGCTATTAAAACTAATTTTAAAATTCAGCAAAACTGCTGGATACAAAGTCAACACACAAAATGACAGCATTTCTATACACTGAAAACGAACAATCTGAAAGGAAATTAAGAAAGCAGTTCCATTTACAACAACATCAAAAAGAACAAAATACTTAAGAATAAAGCTAACCAAGGAGATAAAAGACATTATACTAAAAAATACAAAACATAGATAAAGAAATTAAAGAAAATACAATTAAGTAGAAAGATATCCTATGTTTATGAATTTGACAATTTAATAAAGATGTTTATATACTAAAAGCAATCTATATGTTCAACACAATACCTATCAAAATTTCAAACCTTTTTTTTTTCTGGTAGAAATAGAAAAATTAATTCTCAAATTCGTGTGGAATCTCAAGGGACCATGAATAGCCAAGACAATTTTGGGGAAAAAAAGAACAAAGTTGGTGGACTCCCATTTCCTGGTTTCAAAACACATTACAAAACTACAATAATCAAAACAGTATGGTACTGGCATAAAGCAAATAGGCTCATGGAATAGAATGGAGAGCCCAGAATTAAACCTTCACATATATATTCAATAATCTTCAACAAGGGTGCCAAGATTGCTCAATAAGAACAGTCTTTCAAAAATCGTTGGGAAAATGGAACATCCACATGCAAAAGAATAAAGTTTGACCCTTATCTTATACCATATACAAAAATTAGCTCAAAATGGATTAAAGATCCAAACGTAAGACCTAAAACTATAAAACTCCTAGAAGAAAATATAGGTGAAAAATCTTCATGACATTGGACTTGGCAATGATTTCTTAGCTAAGACACCAAAAGTACAGGCAACAAAAGAAAACATACACAAATGGAACTATATCAAGCTTTAAACTTGTGTGTCAAAGGACACAAAAGAATGAACTGGCAACCTATAGGATGGGAGAAAATATCTGACAATAGAGATTAATATTCAGGATATGAAAAGTCCTACAAATCAACAAAAATCCAAATAATTCAATTTAAAAATGGGCACCAGAATAATTCAATTTAAAAATGGGCACCAGACTTAGACATTTCTCCATAGATAGTATACAAATGGCCAACAAGCATATAAAAAAGATGTTCAAGATCACTAATCAGAAAAATGCAAAATAAAATCACAATATCACCTTTCATCCATTAGTAAGGATAATTTTTTTTAAAAAGTGTTGATAGTGATGTAGAGAAATTGGAACTTGTGCACTGTTGATGGGATTATAAAATTGTTGCAACCATTATGAAAAAACAGTATGGAGTTTCATCAAAAAGTTAAAACTAGAACTACCATATAATCCAACAATTATACCCACTTCTGGGTATATAGTCAAAAGAACTGGAAAGCAGGGTCTCAAAGAAATATTTGCACACCCATATTCATGGGCGCACTATTCACAATAGCCAAGAGGTATGGAATATTATTCAACCTTAAAAAGGAAATCCTGTCACATGCTACAACATAGATGAACCTTGAGGACACTGCGCTAAGTGAAATATGACAGTCACAAAATGACAAATACATATTTCCACTTACACGAGGTATCCAAAGTAGTCAAATTCATTGAAATGGAAAGTAGAATTGTAGTTTACCAGGGCATGGGGTAGAGGGAAAAAGGAGTTGCTGTTTAATGGATATTTTCACAACAATGTGAATATACTTTATACCACTGTGTTGTACAGTTAAAATGGAAAATATTATGGGTTTGTGGGGGGGGTTGCCGCAATTAAAAAGGGGTGCACGAAATGCTAGAAAGAATTTGAAGTAACAGGAATTCTTATACATTGCTGGTAAGAATGCAAAATGGTTCAGCCACTTTGGAAGACAGTTTATAGTTTTGTGGGTTTTTTTTATAATTTATTTATTTGTTTTTATTTATTTACTTATTTATTTTTTAGAGAGAGGGAAAAGGAGAAAGAGGAAGAGAAACATCAATGTGTGGTTGCCTCTCACTCACGCCCCCAACTGGGGACCTGACGTGCAACCTAGTCATGTGCCCTGACTGGGAATCGAACCAGTGACACAGGCTGACGCTCAATCCACTGAGCAGTTTATAGTTTTGTACAAAACTAAACGTACTCTTACCACATGATCCAACAATCACACTCCTTGACCTTCACCCAAAGGAGTTGAAAACGTATGTCCACACAAAAACCTGCACATAGATGTTTAGAGCAGCCTCGATCATAATTGCCCAAACCTAGAAGTAACCAAGATTTCCTTCAGTAAGTGAATGGATACATAAACTGGTACATCCAGACAATGGACTAAAGCGCTAAAAAGAAATGAGCTACAAAGCCATGAAAGTACATGGAAGAACCTTAAATGCATGTTACCAAGTGAAAGAAGCCAGTCTGAAAAGTCTACATACTGTAGGATTTCAATTATTTTGCACTCTGGAAAAGGCAACATGATGGAGACAATAAAATGGTTAGTAGTTGCCGAGACAATAAAATGATTAGTAGTTGCCGTGAGGTGAGGGGATAGAGCACAGAGGATTTTTAGGTTAGGGCACTGAAAACACTCTGACTGATAATATAAGGATGGGTATATGTCAGTCCTAACACACAGAATATACAACACCAAGGATGAACTGTTAAGGTAAACTATGGACTTTGGCTGATAATGGCATGTCAATCAATGTAGGTTTATCCGTGGTAACAAATGCACCACTCTGGGTGAGTGATGCTGATAATGGGAGAGCCTTTTTCTCAATTTTGTTTTGAACCTATAAACTATTAAAAAAGGGGGGGGGGATGACATACTAATAAAGCTGCAACATGGAGGCACCATGGAAATATATGAAAGCCAGACACGAAAGGACACATGTGTTGACTCCATTTATATGAAATGTTCATATCAGTCATCCATAGAGACAGAAAATAGATGAGTGGTTGGCAGGGCCTTGAGGAAGAGGGGTTGGGGAATGACTGAAATGGGTATGGGTTTGTTTTAAGAGATTATAAAAGTGTTCTGGAATTAGTAGGTATGGTGCAAACTCTGTGAATATACCACCGAGTCGTAAAAACCATTGAATTGTAATACTTTAAAAAGTAAATAAACAAGTTAACAGAGATTGAAGGTAAAATAAAAGACATTTTTTATATAAATGAAACCTGAGAGCCTCTTTTGCCAATAGTCCTGAACTATAAGAAATGCTAAAAGTTGTTCTTCATACTGAAAGGAAATGTAGCAGATAAACATTCAGATCTACAAAAAGGACCACAGAGCACTAGAAATAAATATGTCCAACAGCAACAAAACCACAAAAGAGAAAAGTTTGATAAAATATATTTGACATGCCAACAATTACAAAGCCTAATAAAGAGAAATAAGATCTAAAAATGGAGAGATAAACCATGTTTATTAATTAGAAGACTCCATGCTTCCAGCTCCAAATAATGTAAAGCCCACTTTGAAGGGCCTTAAAAACAAAGGCATTGATCATCTCCCATAAAAGACACCCAGCTCTACTTCACTGGCCCACCCTCCGCCTCTCCTTGGAAGCCTCATACCCTCCTCCCCACCACTGCAGACCATATCCAGGGAGAGAAAGTCCATCTCTTAGGGGTAAGAAAATCTGTCCTAGAATCTCGCTACTAGCATCTCCTGGCTCAGGACACTTGCCCGTCACCCAGCCACCACAGATATGGGGGCTAAGAAGGCACTGAGAGATTCAGACTGATCCTTTAGGGTGAAATGGGTTCTGAGAAAGCCACCCCAACAACTCCCGGACACGGTTCACTGTGCCACCCAGTGCCCTCTTTGTCAGGATCTGCCCCGGACACTGTTCACCATGCCACCCAGTGCCCTCTTTGTCAGGATCTGCACTAGCACCTCCTCCAGTCTCCCTTTTTGGTGAGCGTGGGCTCTGCGATGCTGCACAAACCCCGGTGGGGTCCCCTCTCTTCTGGCTGCTAGGATGCCCACAGCTTCATCTGCAGCCCTCCTCCAGGCACTGGACAGGAAGGATCCTTGGCAGGAATCCTATGTGTGTGGACATTATTACTTTGCCTTCATCTAATCTCCTGCCTTTATTCCTCCCTTTTCCATATTTCCTCATTTCTTCTCAGCAGATACTTTAAAGACTCGTGGGTTATAAAGAAGGATCGTTTGCTCAGCAAGTTCACCAAGAAGAAGAGCTCAGTCCTGTAGGAGTCTCTGACTCAGCGGCAACGGCCAGGGGCCACAGGGGGGCCTGCTGGGAAGGCTGCTTGTTGGAGCTAAGGGGTCACAGGAAAAGAAACTAAACAGTGTGTCAAGCAAGTGGGGGAGTATCTATTTCCCCAAGTGCCTGTTGAGTCTAGGATTTCCCCTGGTGGTGGTGTGGCGGGGGGGCTGGTCAGGAATTCACTCAGTCAGCCACAAGTGTGGAACCCAGACCGAGGAGCCTTGGCCTGATGTGGTTTTGCTTCTTCCCACACCTGTCCACCAGCCATGTTTGGGGGGCCTCCTGCATTTGGAAGGAGCTCCCTTACGAACACTTTGGCCCAATTCCACAACTTTTGAGCCACTTCCTCTGTGTCATTCTGATATTCAATCTTGAGCTTCAGTCAAAACTCACTCCTTTCTGTTCTTACACCGCGTTTCTGGTGGAGGGGAGGGGGTTGGAGAATCTCCCAGTCAACTTCACCCCTGTTCTCTGGAACTCCCCTCCAGGGTGGGGTGGGAACACCCTTCTGAGGCCAACTCCCAGGCAGTGGGTTCCTTTGCCATCTTGTTCCTTGACTCTTAGGAACTAGGTATCCTCCCCAGGCAGCTCTCACGCTCTCTCTGCTGTTCAGGTGGCAGCAGACGCCCCAGCAGCACCACTGCCCGGCAGAGAAGCAGGGTGTGTGGTGCCAGGCTCCCCTCCAGGCAGGCACCCCTTTCCACTGAGTGGGGACACACCCTGGAAAGGGGAGAGGCTGCCCCTCCCTGTAAAAGCGCTGGGGTGTGAAGGCAGAAGGTCAGGCATGAGAGAATCTTCACTCTCTGCCCTCAGCTGTGGACATTTGCCAGATTTCAGGACAGCAAGCAACACTGCACTGCACATCCTGTGGGGGCGGTCGGGGGAGACAGTCTTTGTTCATAACCATGCCATGTGAACAGCCAGAGTGAGGGAGGGGCCAGCTATGAAAGGAGACAGTCTGGTATTGTGGAAAGAGCTCAGGCTTTGGGGTCAGACGGGCACTGGTGCAAACACACTTGTCAGCGGAGGGATCTTTAGCAAGGCCCTTCATCTCTCTGGGCCCTGTCTTGTCATCTCTAACATGCCTGCCTCTTTGGGGGAATTGTAACGCCTTGGCAGATGGCATTATCAAGACTTCCCCCTTCTGCTGTATTCATTATTTGCCTCTGCTAGGGTGGTTGCGGGCGGTGGGGCCAGACCAAGGACCCCCTGTGGCTGGGCGGCTGGAAGAGGCTCTGTCCTTTACCAAAGTATGACTCGCTCTTACTCTTCAGTACTTCCACTGTTACTCAGTCCAGCCCACCCGACCCCACCCTGCACCCCGAGCTGTGGGCATTCGAACAGAGGCTGATCAGCAGGCCAGAGGCAGCTGAAGGGACAAAGAGCTGGCTGGAGACAGAGGCACAAAAGAGGGAAAGAAAAGTTGTAGTCTCCTTCACTATTGCACACTCAAGACCCCTAGATAAAATATTAACAGAGAGAATTCAACATTGCATTAAAAGTATAATTAACTCCAACCAAGTTGTAATTGTCTCAAAATGTAACTAACGTTCCGTAGAAAAATCTCTGAATGTACTGGACCAGCAGAGGTTTGGTAAAACATTACTAGTAAAAATTTGGTGCAAAAGCATGTGCTTAATATATATATATTTTAAGTACTCTTGTACTTGTAATATTTCAAACCAAAAGTGAAAGTTTTATTTAAAGATAACACCCCAGAGACTATGCTATTTAAAACAAACAAAACAAGGCTGCCTGTGAGCACCACTGCCCCTCAGCAGCGCTCAGGAAGTTCTGGGCAACGCATTAGGACATGAAACACAAAGGAGAGGCAAAAAATAACAAGAACAACAATTTGTCGTCATTATTTCCAGATGATGGTCATTTATTTGTTCATTAATTCACCAAATAAACACTGAGAGCCTCCTCTATGTCCCACACCATTCAAGGACTCAGAATGAAGAGGGCAGGGGCAAAGAGACAGATTTTTTAAAAAGTGAACAATAAAGAATGTGCCTTGGAGGAAACTAAAGGAGCTGACAAGGGACAGAGAGGAGAAAGTCATTCCACAGCAGGTGGGCAGCCTACCTTCCACAGCAGGTGGGCAGCCTACCTAAGGAAGGGCTTTTTGACCAGAGCCCGAACGGTACAGAAGAGCAGGCCATGTGGGCAAGTGGGCAGTGCTCCAGGTCTGGGGGCACAGCGGGGAAAGGCCCTGGGACAGACACAAGGTCAGCACATTGACGCACCAGCAGGCAGTGCAGCTGCTGGGAAATAGCTGGAGGAAGAGCTCCCAAAGATGGCCTTGTCCTAATCCTTGGAACCTGTGAATATATTACGTTACTTGACAAAAGGGAATTAAGGTTGCAGATGGAAACGAGGTTGCTAATCAGCTGACCTTGAGATGGGGACATTATCCTGGATTATTTGGGTGGTTCAAATGCAATCACAAGTGTCCTTAAATGTACAAGAGAAAGGCAGAAGAGTCAGTGTTAGAATGATGTAAGAAAGACTCAAGTGGCCACAGCTGGCTCTGAAGATAAAAGGAGGCCACAAGCCACAGAAAGCCAATTACCCTCTCAAGTCTCCAGAGAGGAACACAGCCCTATTGACGCTTTGATTTTAGGCCAGGGAAACCCATTTTAGACTTCAGACCTCCAGAATGCAGAGATAATAAATTTGTGTTTTTAAGCTACTACTTTGTGTTAATCTGTTAGAGCAGCAATTTACAATGGTGAATTACACTGATTTATTTTCAAATAATGAACTAGCATTGCATCCATGGAATGAGCCCCATTTAGTCATGGTGTATAATTACTATATAGACCAGTAAATTCTGTTTGCTAATGTATGGTTGGTTATTCATCTATATTCATGAGGGATATTGCTCTGTAGATTTCTTTTTGTACTATCATTGTGTGGTTTTGTAGCAGGATAATGCTGACTTCATAAAAAGGGCCAAGACATGTTCCTGAAAGAGACTGTACAGCATTAGAATAGAATTTTTCAAATGTTTGGTAGAATTATCTAGTTAAGCCATTTCAACCTGGAAATGTCTTTTATAGGACTTTAAACTATAAATTTAATATCTTTAACAGTTGTAGGGCTAATTGTCTATTTCATATTGGGCAAATTTGGTAGTCTACTTTTAGAGGACTTCGTTCACTTCATCTAAGCTGTCACACTTTTGTGTATAGAGTAGTGGGTAGTAATTCCTTATCTTCCTTTTGATATATGCTGGGTCTGTAGTGATATTTTGTTTTATTCCTGATATTGGTTAATTTTCCTTCTCTCTCTCTTTTTAAAAATCTGTCAGTCTTGCTAGAGCTCAATGTTATCGATCTTTTCAAACAATCTGTTTTGATTTTACTGATTCTTTTCTATTATTTTTCTGTCCAGCTTCACTGGTTTCTGCTCTCATCTTTCTTTCCTTCTTATTTCCATCTTATTTAAGTGGAGTTCCTCAAGGTGGAGGTTTACATGAATTTGAAACTTTCTTTCTTTCTCTCTTTCTTTCTTTCTTTCTTTCTTTCTTTCTTATAAAACTGTTCCTGCTACAAATTTCCTTCTCAGCACTGCCTTGGCTGCGTCTCATATTTTGGTACGTCTGTATTTTCACTGCCATTTAGTTCATTTTATTTTTAATTACCCTTGAGACTTCCTACTTGACTTATGGACTGTTTAGAAGTGTATTCTTTAGTTTCTAAGTGTTTGCAGACCTTTCTTGTTCTTTTTTTTTTTTCTCTTTGTTATTGATTTCTAGTTTGAATCCATTGTGGTTAAAAAAAAAAAAAGTCATACCATCAGTATGACTCCCATTGTTTTAAATTTGTTGAGCTTTACATCATGACCCAGGATATGATATATCTTGATAAATGTTCCATGGACACTTGGAAAGAAAGCATATCTGTTGTTACTGGGCGGACTGGTCTAAAAAATGTTAATTAAATTCTTTTGGTTGATGATGATGTTGAATTTTATATCCTTGCTAATTTCCTAATTGTCCTAACAATTGCTTTTCTTTTTTTACATGTTTTTTCTTTTGCTTTAGTTGAGTGATATTTTTCCTGTTTATTTTTAATTGCTTAATTTTTTTAGATGGATGTATAATTTGTGATTGTCTATGTCTTATATTTAACGTTCTTAATTTATATGTATAAATATTTATGATTATGATTATAGTAATTTGTATTTGCCTGTAAAGCTAAGGACACCCCCCAATCACCCCACTTAAATAATAAATCTCAGTGTTTGATGCTCATGTTCCCATTCGAGCTGCTTGTGTCCCCTCTGAACATGTTCCACCACTCTCCCACCCTTGCCTTCCCACCTTCACGCACATCTGTTAATCTCAGGAGATCATATAAGAGCAATTTCACCACAACCACGTTCACACAACGACCTCTCACCCTGGCATCTCAAAGCAAGAAGCTACAGGAGAGCACCAATGGAAAACTAGTCAGCCAGGTGTTCTGTGACTTTTACCCAGACTCCTGTACGGAGCCTGGCTCTTGCCACCTGTCAAACAAACCCAAATCCTCTTCAAAACTTGTCCAACCCACCAGCTACAGTCACATTGTGACAATGACTCATTCGAGAAACCTTGCAAGGAATGAGGCTCATCCCAGGGACCTGACAGTGAAGGACCAGGTTCTGTCCCAAAGAAGGTGCAAGAATGGGACCATCCGAGGCTCCATTGGGGAGAGAAGCTTGCCTGTGAGTACCAGGAGTCTCTTGCTTTCTAGGATGCCCAGAGCCCTGGGACCAAAGCCCCAAGGTCCCTGCACAGGCTCCAGCAGCACCAAGCCTACGTCTGGCAAGGTCAAAGACCACACAGCAAGGTTACATGCTCAAATCAGAAGATGTGTCAGGCCAGCAGAGGCACTGAATGGGAGCCCACCAGATAATACCCAGTGCTGTCAGCCTTGGACACCTTCCACCACAACCAATCCCTTTAGCACAGCACAAGCAGGTTAAAAACCAACCGACCACCACAAACAAAAACACCCTGCCCTTGCTCCCAGAACCCAAAGCGTCTAACTAGCAAACAGGCTACAGCTGGTGCAGACGCACCTTGGACCATGCCCATCCAGAGCAAGCGAGGGCTCGGTCAATTTAGCGCACTTTACGCAGCTGGTTGTTTTTTTTTGGGGGGGGGGGCATGGAAATGCACACACACACACAAAACAAAAGCCGACATACTCACGCACATCCCTGGGCCAGCTGCTTCCTCGGGCAGCTGCGAGGTGTCTCGAACTCGTCCCAGGAGACCACTGCTGCCAGGTCCTCCGGCCTTTCCCCCAAGAACAGCTCAGGACGCTGCTCGCTCTCTCCACCCAGCGCGGGGCGTCAGGGAGCGTGGGGGTGCGTGCTCAGAGAAGGGTGGGCTCAGTCCGCAGGCGCCGCTGCCTTGACCCCTCTTCCCAGAAAAAGCCAGATCTCGTGGGATCTCGTGGGATCTCCGGGAGCTGAGAGGGAAGCCCAGGATAAGAAACACCTTGTGTCCCCAGGTGCTGAGGCCCCCCCTCTCAGACTCCTCCTTAAAGAATCTGGCTTAAGCCACCGATCAACCAAACCCCAATTCTCATTAACGCCTCATCCACTCTTGGGGTGCCACAGTGATGCCTCCCTGCCCCTCCCAGGGCCCCAGGTCCTAGAGACCAGCCCAATAGATGATGTGCCCCTGGCTGGAGGGCGGGCTGCGTGGAGGCTGGCACCGCCCTGAGGAAGAGCAAGGGCAGCCAGGGGGCATCCCGACTCACCCACCCTTCCCGGCACACGTCCACCTCGGGGCATCCCTGCTTTAAGGACACAAGTGGTAGTTGCACACAGGTGAAAGCACTCAGCAGGGCCAACTGGTGTAGCAGGTGCGGAGGAAACAGAGATGGCTCCATGATCCCCCTTCCCCCAGCCTGGGCTCCATGGGGTTCTGGAAGGCTCCCAGCGTACCCCAAGGTTAGATACCCCAGCTGAGCCTCGTCACCCTCAGGGATGCCCTTGGAGGAAGCCTAAAGCAGAGTTCTCAAAGTGTTAGCCATGTACTTAGAAATCACATTCCCAGTCCCCACCCCAGACTTAATGTGTGAGCAGTTCTGGGGTTGACTGATGCCTAAAGTTTGTGTGAAAGGATAATCTTCAACAAAAAGTAAAACTCCGACTCCAATAGATTTAAAATGAACACGTGTAAAAGATTTTATTTAACTCATTATTAACGAGGAAACCTGCATGGTATTACAATCAGTTTAAAGGAGAATCCAAAGAACAGATACATGTATATATACATCAGGAACATTGAAATTAACTTATAAATGAATCCAAAACTGGCTTTTCCACATGGGGGGAGGATTGTCCCTCCAGCAGAATCCATTTATATCTGTAGAGAAGAATAAATTTGCATTGCTATCAGTCATCTCCAACTTGCAGTTATAAAATAGCACTTTGCAATAACAGGCCAGAACCAGGTAACACCAAAGGGTATGATCTACTCTTTTTTTTTTCCCCCTACATTTGAGAACCCTCAGCTGAAAGGACCCAACAATTTGGCCAGCTGGGGACCACACCCTGAGGAAGGCCCAAGGCTCTCAGTTAACTCTGGAAACCCTGCCTTATCATGCTTTCAGGTGTTTAAAGGCATTCGGAGGCATGGTACTCTGAAGCCGTGATGATCTGTACTGTGAGAATCCAAGGTCCTTGTCAAGGTGACAAGCAACAGGCATGGGGTTTTTTACGGCTCTCCACCTACTTTTAAAGGTAGGATGCGATGAGTCAGAGCTGCTGGCAGAATCCAGTTTTTGTGAAAGATGCTGTAAGCTGAGCAGGGCTAGAGTGAGAAAGACTTAGGCACCGGGCATGTGGGGCTGGGGGCAGTTTACAGGAGCTGCAGTTACCCATCCCCTCTGCCCTCAAGCTCTTGGTGCACTAACTGGGGTGGGAGGGAGTCGAGAGATGAGGCCCCAGGTGTGATTTATCAAAGGAAATGGTACTTGATGAGTCAGAGCAGGCAAGCAGATAGGGGCCAATGCCATTCCTGGATCAGATATTGTACTCCCCCCCATAGCACTGAGAACTTCTTTTTTAAAAAAAATATCTTTATTCTACTTTAGATAGAGGGGAAGGGAAGGAGAAAGAGAAGGAGAGAAACATTGATGTGAGAAACATCAACTGGTCGCCCTCCACAAGCACCCCCAAACGTGAATGGAGCACAGAGCCTGTAACCCAGGCATGTGCCCTGACCAGGAATGGAACCCACCACCTCTTGGTCTGCAAGACAAAGCCCAACCCACTGAGCCATGCCAGCCAGGGCAGCACTCAGAACTTCTTAGGGCAGAAAATGTGCCCACAATTGACCACATATTACCTGGCACACAGTAATTCTTCAAGAAATGTGTTGAACCAATCCTGATGACATTTACTATGCCCTGCTCTTATGGAAATTGGACTTTCCATCCCCCTTTTAATCCCTAGCTTAAAAATGAGCAGCCAATCTGGGCTTCTGGGAAGGTTACTATGGGTCAGGCTCAGTGCAGCCTGTGGGCAGGTCCCATAGGAGCAGGCACTTCGGGTCAGAGGAGTCAGAGGAGTCAGAGCTGGGGTAGGAGGGGGATGAGAAGGAAGCACCGTGGGCCTGGAGAAGCCAAGATGGTGAGTGGAGGGCGGGGCACAACCCCATTCAAACCTACATTTGTTTAGTACACGTAAATGTCAAGCACCTACTACATACAAGGCCAAAATGGGAAAAGGTCATCCAGGAGTTTCTCTGTCTGGGCTCCATGGAATCTTAAAAGGTGTTCTGCAGAAAAGAGATATCCCAGTTACATAGGTCTGGGGAGCTGTAGGTTAGACAAATTTAGGCAAGTCTGTTGTTTCCCTGAGTCTTTCTTCCCAGAGGTGATTTCAGTCGGGGATGCAATCATGAAGGAACCAGATCCTGTGAGCAGAGCGCCCTCTGGGGGGAAATGCCTATGGATGCTTTCAAGATGAGGACGCTAATCAGGGAGTCAAAAATTCAGTCAAGACCTTTAAAATCACTAAGATAAAAAGAGATCTTCCTTGACATTTAAAAAATATTAATATGTAGCTGCTGTTTTCCCAGATCTAATCGACTTCTCAGCAAACCCAAAATAGTACCTTCCCTTCTAGGATATAAATAAGTAGGTAAATAAAGAGGGGTTAAATATATGACAAAATAGTGAAGGCTGTGGGAAAAGATAATTTTTTATTTCTGTTTCATATGTTTTCTAAATTCTCTAAAGTGACTTCGTCTTGTTTTTGTAAAAAGAAAAAAAAGTATTGATATAAAAAATGTAAATATGCAGCACAGGTGCTCTCGGGGCTACGGAAATGCTCTCAAACTGGATGTAGCGATAACTGCACAGCTCTACATTTATTGAAAACCATTGAACTGTGCACTTAAAATGGATGAATTTTATGGCATGTAAATTATACCTCAATAAAGCTGTTTAACAAAGAGAATTTTCATAAAAAATAATTAGAACCCTGAGACTCTAGGGAGGTTGAGAGGCTCATCTGGGACCCTGCTGATCTGTAAATAAGACCCCGATCCTGAGAGAGGGGGAGAGGCCTTCTCCCCACCTGCCCGCAGTGTCTCTGAGGATCAAGGACCAAGCCCATCCCTCCTGGAGTTGGAATCTCACTGTTGGCCCAGAGCCCCAGCAGGGGTCCTCCCTCAGGGCCAATTCCCCAAGAGGAGCCCCTCGTGCGGAGCCCCAGGAAACTCCCTTGCAGGTGAGTGCTGTGCAGAGAGGTGACAGGAGGAGGCCCCCTGGGACACAGCCAGGTAGTTTTCAGACCCCATTTTCATTGTGGATTCCTTTGTCCCAAGGCCACAGCCAGAGGATGTTTCAGTGTGAAAGACAGAATGATGAAGGAGCTGAGACTGAGGGGGTCTTCTCATCTGTATCCCCCCTTCCCCAAGCTGGTCCCTGAGGAGCACAGAGGTTAGGAGCACAGACAAGCCAGCTTCCCTGTCCTGGCCCTGTCAGTCCCTCCAGTCGGAGCCTCGGAGAAAGTCTTGGGGCCCTCTGAGCTCGAGCCTCACCTGCCAAAGTCTTGGAAACAATGATGTGGAGTCTTGGCTGTGGACCTAGCCCAGGAGCTGCCTGGCACCCTTACTCCCGCCTGCCCTGACAGCGCCAGTGTCGGGAGCTGCCAGGGAGCACCCGTGGGCCGCCTGGCTCCCTGCAGCCTGCAGGAGGTGGGCCAACATCAGAAGGCCCCATGTTAGGACTCCCTGATCCCCAGGGTCTCAAAATGGCCTGGGCAGTGTCTGCTCTCACTCTTGAGTCCTGCCCTGCCTGTCAGGCTCATTCTAGAGCCTGGTTGGGGCCTCATTTGAGCCATTACAGCAGATCCTGGCCTGGCCTCTCTGCCACCTGGCCCCTCTCCCTCCACTCCACACACTCCCCTAGCAGCCGGGGTCACCTTTGTGGAGGCCGTCAGTTAAAACCGGGGGGGGGGGGGGGGGGTCTCCAGTGTTTGTGCAGGCAACAGGCAGGTAACAGGGGCACGGTCTACACCTCAGCCTTAAGACTGTTGGAGCCCACTGCAACAGTGGGCGCAGAGCAGGTTCTCCCTCCACGTTTGCTGACTGACTGACTAACCTTAGCAAGGAACAAGCTACATGTGGGCACTACCCTTGCATTCTCACAGTCTAGCAGGGGAAACTGGTGTGAAGTAAACAATGGCTAATGACTAAATTAACAATTAAGGAGGGGAAAATACAGAATTCTGTGGGATCCATGGTCTGAGCTGTGTGGGTGGGAGTGGTCTGGCAGGTTTTCCTGAGGAGGTGAGATTTAAGCTCAGACCTGAATAATGAGAAAGAGATGGTTGGATAGAGCAGAAGAAGTGTTCCAGGCAGAGAGAACAGCTCCCACAGCGCGCTCGCTCTCACTTTCTCTCTCTCTCTCTCCCCCTCTCTCTCTCTCTCTCCCCACCCCCCTTGCATTACTCAGTGACGCCCCATGACCACTGCCCAGCAAAGCCCACACTCCTCACTTGGGCCCCCTCTCAAGCCAAGCCCTTCTGCCAGATTTCTCTCCTACGGCTCACCCGTAGAGCTCAGGACTCAGCCAGGTGGACTGTTCTTGTCCCCAGAGCCAGTGTTTGCCCTGATGCTGGGGACCCCCAGAACTGCCCATTGCTCTCATCTCCACCTCTTCAAATCCTTCCCCCGATCCTTGCTCTGGTGAGATGGAGAAGCGCACTATGCCCTGTCTGTCTACCTTGGACAGCGTGTGTGGAGCGGCTCTCTGAGGACTTGGAAGTACATAGCAGCAGGTGGACAGGGAGGAAGAGCGGAACTGGAAACACACCAGCACAAGCAGGGAGTTCTCCATGTTTGTTCTCCAGTATTCCTCTGCTTGGCTTCAGCCAGCCTGGTATCTGCAAGGGGATCCACGGTAGCCATGGCTGTGATCTGGGCAGTGACAGTTTGATTAGCAGTTTGATTCTAGTTGGTCTTATCAAGACCATTCTTACTGAGTACATCTGCATCAGTGACACAACTGTCCCATCAGCAGTGGCGATCTGTTCCCACACTTTGCTACCTCACAGGGCGGAGCCTGTCATCTGCCACTTCAGGGTCTTCCCCATCGCAGGTTAGATGTAGCAAGGTGCATCAAAGGGAGTATTGGCCCCGGTGATTAGGGCTGCGGTGAGCTCTGTCCCCTGAGCGAAAAATCATGGTTACTTTCTGCACCAGTGTCATCAACGTCAGCAAACTTGCTAAACCACTAGTGCACCAGGCCCAGGAATTTAGGGGAGTCTCCGTGGATTGAAGATCCTGCTGCGTCAGCGGCTTTGCTCCAGGGGGTGTGGTGAGGGTACTGTTTCCCCTAAAGGGGATGCTGTCATGTTTTCATGTCAAGCTGAGATGCTGGTAGGGCCAGGCCAACTGGTTCTTTAATATGCCATTTCCTTTTGAATAGGGGGCTGTTGGGCTCTTTCCGCCTTGTTAGTCATTGAGCCTGAGTTGATTCACCCCCAAATGGAGATCTCTGGCCAAAGAGTCCCAAGGAAGGCATCCATGGGTCAGGCAGGCACTTCCAACAAGAGCTTGGTAATAACTTCCTCAAAACAGAAAAACGTATTTGGTGCCTTGTCCGGCAGGTGACGCTATGGTACTAGGAAATGCCTCTGTATAGCCGGGCAGCCATTAAATTTTTAACTGCGATGGATTTCTCTTTCTCTTGCTAAAATTCTATATTGTTTCTGCTGGACCACCAGGGATGGTTTAGAAAGGAAAGGATGAAGGGAGGCTGCAATCAGTATGCACCTCAGAACTTCTGTATATACAGTGATCCCGGTTGGGAAACTACCCTTAACACTCACGGGACAGAAATGCTGACCTGAACACGTTAGTTCTTACTATCTGTTCAGCAGTGGAAGCCACAAGTACAATACAGTCAGTCCATGGGCCCCGCCCACAAGGCCACTTTGGTTTTCCTTCCCCTCTGCGAACTTTACCAAAACCCCATCAATTGAATTCAGAGGCCCTTTTTCTCCACGAGCACAGGAACCAAGGTTTCTAACACGCACGCGAGTCAGGGACTACAGTGACGTTAGTCCCTAACACCAGGAGGCAGAGGCCGTGCCATCCGCAGGCTGGGAGCTCAGGGGGTACAGGGGTGGGGAGACTAGCCCACGGGGACGGTGGCAGCAGCGGGAAGGACACTTAACGTCAGCTGGTTTTCTCCCTTCCTCCAGGGTCTACACCTGAATGCGGGCATTTCTTCCTTCCATGGTCTGGTGTGTGAGCCCGGGGGCGTCTGTATTTCTCTACACAGGCCACTGCCTTTCAACCTGCAGTCCTGGGTGCTTTGGGGCCCCCAGCCTGTTGGGGTGGTGGGTGAGGCAACTGTGAAAGAATTCAGAGAGAAGAACGTGCAGAGAGTAAAGCTTTTATTTTTACTTTCCCAAGGGGGGGAAAAAGCTAGGTGAGAGAACTGCACCAGCCCGACTGGTTAGGGCTTTGGGCTTTTATCGGGTGATGAAGTGGTTGCAGAGCAGGATGTTTCAGTTGGGCTGCAGCTTGTTTCGATATTATCTTTGGAGGCAGAGTCATCTGTGGTCTGGTATGCACTGCTTTGTAAGTTCCTGGAATCTCTGTGCCTTTTGGGTGCTTCCAGTCATTTTCTAGTCCTGAGGATAAAGAATCTTAAAACAATTAGGGTCAATCATGCTTGATAGGGTTCACCCATCTCTGGGAAAGAGGGCCTGAGAAAGTGGCTGGTGTCCTGTGACAACCCACGCCCAGAGCTGATGGACTGGTCGGGACTGTGCAGTCTTGGCAGGCACAGGAGGAGCTAAAGGACGGCAAGGAACTCAAGAACGGTCTCTCCCAACACTGAAACAAACTACACAAAGAGGAAATGTCAAAAACGTATTAGATAACTTAAAATGGAATACTTTTTAAAAGTTTAAGTAATGCAAATGCAGGAAAGGGGGAACAGGAATGAAAAAGAGAGGGAACAACTAGAAAACAAATAATAAAATGGGAGGCTTGTATCTAAACATATCACCAATTACATTAAATGTTAATGAAGTAAACATTACCAATGAAAAGAGATTGGCAGAATGGACTTTTAAAAAAGACCAAGTACATGCTGTCTACAAGAAACGCTCTTCAAATATTATGACATAGGTAGGGTACATATATATATGAAAAAAACTGTATCATGGAAGCCCTGACAAACCAAAGCAAAAGTGACATTAACATCAAAGTATACTTCAGAGCAAAGAAAATTACCACAGTTAAAGAGAGGCATTACATATTGGTAGAAGAATCTATCCACCAAGAAGGCATAACAATCCTGAATACATAAGCAGCTGAGTATAGAGGTTCAAAATATAAGAAGCAAAAAAAAAAATTTGTCAGAGCAGAAAAGGAATAGATGTATCCACAATTGTACTTGGAAGCTGAAACATTCCTCTCTATGTAATATACAGAAATAGTTGACAGAAAATTATCAAGGATAGAACTGAACAACACCATCAACTAACTTGAATTAATTTATATTTATAGAACATTCTACACAACAGCAGACTACACACTCTTTTCAAGTGTACTGGGAACATTTACCAAGATAGACCATATCATGAGTCATAAATTAAATCTTAACAAATTTAAAAGGATTGAAATCATACAAAATATGTTTTCTGACTATAATGGAAGTAAACTAAAAATCAATAACAGGAGAATAACTGAAGAATCCTCAAACACCAGGAAAAAAACAACATACTTTTAAAAAGAAAATTTCAAAGGAAAAATTTAAATGTATTAAAATGAAAGAAAATGAATATATAACATATCTAAATTTGTGGGATGTAGCTAAAGTGGGAGGGGACGTTTTTTATAAAACAAGAAATGTCTCAAAGCAACCATCTATGCTTCTCCCCTATGAAACGAAGGGTTTTGGGGTTGGGGAGGGACACAAAATAAACCCAAACAATTAGGTGGAAGGAAATAATAAAGAATGGTTATTAATGAAATTGAAAATAGAAAAACAGAAAATTAATGAACCCCAAAAGTGATTTTTTGAAAGACCAATACAACTGATGTACCTCTATTCAGACTAACAAATAGAAAGAAGAGACCAAATCAGGAGTGCAAAGAAGATATAATTACAGATCACACAGGCATTAAGACAATAATAATATCCGTTTGCAAATAAAGTGGAACAAATCTTCAAAATCCACAAACTATCAAAATTCACTCCATGTGAACTAAATAACTCAGATAGTCCTATAACAATTTTAAATATTGAATTTGTAGTTTAAAACTGTACTTTAAAAATCTCCAAGCCCTAATGCTTCTGTTGACAAATTCTTTTCTTTTAATGTAATAGCCTCATTGGGATATAATTCACATACCACACAATTCAATACTTTTTTTATATATTCAGAGTGGTGCAAACATCACCACAATCAATTTTAGAATATTTTTATCCATTATAGCCACTCCCCATTTCCCCCCAACTCTTCAGCCCTAGGCTACTAATCTCCCATCTCTAAGGCTTTGCTTATTCTGGACATTTTATATGAATGGAATAATATCATATGTGGTCTTTGTGATTGATATATTTCTCTTACCATAATATTGTCAAGGTTCATCAACGTTGTAGTATGCATCAGTTACTTCATTTATTTTTATGGTCAAATAATATTACATTTACAGATATACCACCTTTGATCCATTTATCAGTTGATAGATATTTGGACTGTCTCCACTTTTTGTGGCATAATATAGCTACACAAACATTTGTGCACAAGTCTGTGGGCTTAATGCTTTCTCTTAGACATACACTTAGGAGTGAAATTGCTGGGTCAAATTGTAACTCTATGTGATCTTTTTGAGGAACTGCCAGACTTTTCCAAAGTGGCTGTACCATTTACACTCCCACTACCAGTGTATGAGAGTTTTCTTTTTCTTTTTTTTTTAGTATAACAGTTGTTCTTATCTGTTTTTTAAAGAAAATTCTAGCCATCCTATTGAGTAAGAAGTAATCTCTCTCTTTCTCTCTCTCTCTCTCTCTCTCTCTCTCTCTCTCTCCCCACCCCCCTCTTTTAGAGAAAGGGGAAGGGAGGAAGAAAGAGAGGGAGAGAAACATCAATCAGTTGCCTTCTGTATTTGCCCAACCAGGGACCAAACCCACAACACAGGTATGCACCCCAAGCAGGAATCAAACTGGTGACCTTTCAGTTTGGGGGACAACACCCAACCAACTGAGCCACCCTGGCTGGCTGTGGCTCATCATGGTTTTAATTTGTATTTCTCTGACTACTAATGATGTTGAGGCCTCTTTTCATTTGCTTATTAGCCATTTGTAATCTTCATTGGGGAAAATCTATTCAGATCCTTTGCTTATTTTCAAATTATGATTGCCTTTTAAATTATTGATTTGTAAGTGTTCTTTATATATTCTAGATACAAGTCCCTTATCTGATATATGATTTGGAAATATTTTCTCCTGTAAGTTGTCTTTTCACTTTCTTGATGGTATCCTTTAAAGCAAAAAAGTGTTTCATTTCAATGACGTCCATTTTATCTTTTGTTTTTGCTTGTGCTTTTGGTAGTATATCTAAGATTGCTTGTTCTAATCCAAGGTTATAAATGTTTATGCCTATTTTTAAAACATTTTTATGTATTTATTTTTAGAGAGAGTGGAAGGGAGAGAGAAAGAGAGGGCGAGAAACATCAATGTGTGGTTGCCTCTTGCACACCCCCAACTGAGGACCTGGTCTGCAACCCAGGCATGTGCCCTGACTGGAAATCGAACCGGTGACCCTTTGGTTCATAGGCTGGAGCTCAGTCCACTGAGCCACACCAACTAGGGCTATGCCTATATTTTTAAATCCAAGTTTTATAGTTTTGGCTCTAACATTTAGGTATAGGATACATGAGAGTTAATTTTTATGTATGTTCTGAAGAAGGGATCTTTTGTATGTGACTATCCATTTGTCTCAGTACCATTTGTTGAAAAGGTTATTTTTTCCCTACTGAATTGTCTTGACATCCTTGTTGAAAATCAGTTGACTTTAATTATTAAATACAGTATTTATTTCCAAACTCTCGATTCTATTTTATTGATCTCTATGTCTATCCTTATGCCAGTACCACACTTTCTTGACATTGTAGCTTTGTAGTAAATGTGAAACGGGCATGTGTGAGTCCTCCAACTTTGTTCTTCTTTTGCAAGGTTGTTTTGGCTATTCTGTGTTCCTTGCATTTCCATATGAATATTAATATAAATATTGTCTAGAATTGTACCACTGAAACCTATATAATTCTATTAACCAATATCACCCCAATAAATTGAATTTTAAAAAAGAATATAAATATTGTCAATTTCAGCCCAAAAGGCACTTGGGATTTTAGAGATTGTGATAAATCTGTTGATTAATTAGGGAGTGTTGCCATCTTAAAATATTGTCTTCCAATCTATGAACACGGATTGCCTTTATTTATTTAGGTTTACTTAGGTCTTCTTTAATTTCCCTCAACAATGTTTTATAGTTTTCAGTGTTTAAAATGGTACTTCTTTAGGTAAACTTATTCTTGTTTTGTTATTCTGATGATATTATAAGTAGAATTATTTTCTTAACTTCACTTTTGAATTTACTGCAAGTGTATAAAACTACCTTTTATTATACTATATTATAATTTATACATTTTTGTATAGTATCTTGTATTCTGTAGCTTTGCTGACCACATTTATTAGTTTTAGTAGTTTTTTAGTGCATCCTGAGGATTTTTTCTATTCAAGATCATATCATCTGCATGGGTCTCAGCATTTTTTTGTGAATTTGACTCCAAGGCAAGGGAAACAAAACCAAAAATTAACAAATGGGACTGCATTGAACTAGAAAGCTTCTACACAGCAAAGGAAACCATCAACAAAACAAAAAGGCAACCAACCAAATAGGAGAAGATATTTGGAAATGATACAACTAATAAGGGGTTAATACCCAAAATATGAAAGAACTTAACTTAAAAACAACAACAACAAAAAGAAAACACAACTGGATTAAAAAATAGGCAGAGGATCTGAAATGCACATTTTTCCAAGGAAGATATACATATGGCTAATGGGCACATGAAAAGATGTTCAACATCACTAATTATTAGAAAAATGCAACTCAAAACCACAATGAGCTATTACCTCACACCTGTTAGAATGGCTGTCATAAAAAAGGGCAAAAAATAAGTGTTGGAGCAAATGTGGAGAAAAGGGAACCATCTTGCACTTCTGGTGTGAATGTAAGCTGGTACAGCCATATGGAAAACAATATGAAGAGTCCTCAAAAAATTAAGAATAGACTTATCACATGATCCAGCAATCCTACTTCTGGATATTTACCCAAAGAATATGGAAACACTAATTCAAAAAGATGGATGTACCCCTATGTTCACTGCAGCATTATTTACCATAGCCAAGATATGGAAACAGCCTAAGTGTCCATTATTGGATGATGGGTATACATATCACATCTTTAGCCAATCATCCATTAATACACACACACACAGAACACTACTCTGCCCATAAAAAAAGATGAGATATTGCTATTTGGTACAACATGGATGGATCTTGAGAGCATTATGCTAAGTGAAATAAATCAGAGCAAAAGGACAAAAAGCATTAATTTCTGTCAACATATGGAATATAAAACAAAAAAGTAACAAATGAACAAAACAAAATAAAAACAAACTCGTAGGTACAGACAAAAAAATAGTGGTTACCAAAAGGGAAGGCAGTGGAAGGGGGCAAAAGGTGGTAAAGGGGGTCAAATATATAGTATTGAATAGAAACTAGACTTTTGGTGGTGAGCCCACAATACAGTATACAGGTATCAAATTATAATGTTGTACACCTGAAACTTATATAATGTTATTAACCAATGTTATCCCAATAGAAAGTCATTAATTTTGAAAAAGATTATGTCACCTATAAACAGATAGTTGGAGATAGTCCATGTGTCTGGTACGTCGTGAGCTCTCCCTGCCTGATAGCTTGTCTCATTCACCCTTGTTAGGAGCTGCTCTTCCCAGCTTCCAGAGGTGGCGCCTGTCCGCTGCAGCTGGTCCTCCCAAAGAGGCTCATCCCGCCGGGCTGCGTGCCCAGGGGAGGAGCTGCAGGGATGCTGCCCTGCTTTAACCAGTTTACTCAAAGTCTTAGCACCTCCTTCAGCCCCATCACTGGCCCTGACTCCAGTCCTCTTCCCAGGCTGAAAGAAACCCCAGACTCCAAATGTGCCCCTGCCCATGCTGATCCCAAAATAGAGAAAGAAGAAGGGAAGTAGGGGTTTTCACAGCCCTGAATTTCTTCTTTTGAGGGTGGGGCCTCCTGAGGAGAGGGGTTTCTGTGAGGAGGGGCTGGGGAAAGGTGGGGGAGAGTAACCCACCTTAACACAGAGTCTTCAAACCAAATTCTGAATTGCTCCAAATAAACAGAAGTAAAAAGAGCTACATAAATGCTGATTTTATATTTAACATTTTAATCTATAAAATTACAAATAGAAATTCTGCACTGATACATGTTATGTACTTATATAGTAGTTTTCAAAACCTCTGCATATGTATTCCTTGCTCACATGAGCTGGGCCCTGCTCCCGGTGCTGAGACCATGATCCGGCCCTCAGGGGCCCCCAGCTCAGAGACGGACACGAGGTGAACTGCGCTGGGTTGGCTTGGCAGCTTCCTGACACCTTGAGCCAGTTGGTTCTTAGATTGTTCTGTGGGTTTGGGGGGCTTTCAAGTGCACAGTTTCCTGTTAGTCAAGGCCATAGGCCCAATGATGCCCGTGGGCCTTTGGACATACCCTGAGTCCCCTGACCGCTCCCAGGGTGGGCTGAGGCCTTGGTGGGGATGGAGACCGGCCGCCTCTGAGAAGTAGACGGCTTCACCCAGCAGCAACCCAAGGGCTCCCTGCTGCCCAGTTCTCTCTACACACAGGCTTGGGACCGGGGTCAGTCTGCCTCCAACAGAGCCTCCCACTGCTCCTCACCCCCTTTCCCAGGCTCTCCGGCAAGTCAGGGCAATATTACTTCCTCCTCAGGGCCACTGTGAGGGGACACTGGCACCTGACACATCGGAGGGGCTCAGTAAGTGTTGGTGACCTCCTGCCTCTTCCTGCATGACGCAGGGGTTTCGGTGGTCAGCATAGGCAGGTCCCCTCCTGTGAGTCAGGCACTGTGTTTGCCTCCTTTTGAAGAGTGACTCCTTCAGTTCTTGGGTGAGGAAACCACGCTGGGCCCTGGTCTGTGAGCAAGGTAAGCTCCGGCTCCTCTGGGGCACTGTAACCAGATGGGCCAGGGCAGGGCAACTCCAGGCAGAGAACAGCTCTCCCTCAGCCCAAAGCCCTGTCCAGGGGATGCCATGGGCTTCTGGGCTTCTGGGCTGCTCGGCCAGCCCCAGAGGGCACAGGGTCATGTGTACCAGCCCTGCCCCAGAAGAAGCCCCGGATATGCCCCCAAGTACAATTCCTCTCGCACCCCAGGGCATCATACCAGCTGCACTCCAGTGACACAGGGCTTCTCAGACATAGTCTCTAAGTTGAAAAAAATAGCAACACTATTATGAGCTGAGCGGAGCGTGCTGAAAGGAGGGCTGAGAGCATTCTGAAGACGCATTACTCTTAGTGGGCTTTATGGTGCATTTGCATTTAAATAGGTCCTTTAACTCTCTTTCTGAACTTCACTAGAATAAAGCCTTAAAAATGCTGACTAATAGAGTGGCGGGTGCTTAATTTTCGCTGTAATGTAACACTGATACATGGTCGTATGATAGCCACTCCAGCTCAGATAATACTTGTAAAAGCAAGTTTTAAATGCGTTTTGTTCTTTTTGGGTAAAAATCCAGACCATTCCTGGTCCTACGGTACAGGAAAGGCGCCCATCTCACAGGCTGGCTCAGCAGTTTCAGCCCTGAGCTCTTAGTAAGAAGCACACACACACACACACACCCCCCCCCCCCGCCAGGCCACATAGCCTGTTGTGACCGTCGGTCACTAGATTTATTGTGGTGATCACTCCGTAAGGCGTATTAATGTCAAATCACTCTGTTGTACACCTGAAACTAATACAACAGCATATGACAGCTATACTTCAATACATTTTTTAAAGATAGAATATGTGATTGTACACTGGGAAATAAAAGTCAGCCCGACATGTGTCTCGCCCTCCAGTTTCCTTGGGTGGGAACAGGGCCTCCTGGCAGCAGGAGAGCTCTGAGGGAAAGGGCCCCAGTACCAGAACCCAAACCTGCCCTTGGCACCAGCAAGGAGCCTGCCAGAGTTGGCTTGAACCACCTCTCAAGAGCTGATTATTAAATTTTCAGGAATTTTCCAAGCCTTCAACCGTCATTATTAAAAATTAAATTATGTAGACTTACAAGGAAACAAATTATATTAAAAATGAAGGTAAAAAACACTCAAAACTCATTCTTCATTACTGTTTTATTACTATCTGTGTCCCTGAGGTCATTTGCATCTGTGCTGCAAGGCTTGCATTCGGTGTTCAGTAAAGTTAAGCTAGTGGCTTGATATGGGCCTAGCCAGGGGCATTTACAAACCAGCTCCGCCAACTTCTTTCAAAGAGACAGCTTGCTAGCTGTGTAGCACACCTCTGCTAACAGCTGGCACAACCAGAGCCACCGTGGGCCTTGTTTCAGTCTTGAGCATTGGTCCTGGCAGGACGGCGTTGGCGGACCCCTCTCAGGGGCGCTCCAGAGGTGGTCTGGCCAGTGCCAGAGGCCTGTGTGATATTTCTCTTGATGCCACCCCCAAACAGCCCTATTGCATGGGCACTCCCTCCCCCTCTAGGAAAACTCCCCAAGGGGACCTTCACCCCATCCTCTCCATCAGCCCTGTATCCCCCTCTCCTGGGAGACATCAGGGCCTCAGACCCAGCAAGTCCTTTCCTGAGGATATCCCAGGGTTCCTGCCTCCCACCCAGATGGCAGGAGCAGCATCTCACTGATTTCTCAGCCTCCAGCCCCTTACCAGCCTGCCAGATCTTCACCTGTTGGGGCTCTTGTGATGTCGCTCCTCTCCTCTAGAACCTACTCTGGCTCTCCGCTCCCTGTCACAACCGTCACCAGCTCCCCTCTCTGGCTCTCAGAGCCACACCTACCCTCATGAGGCTCCAAGAGGGGGAATGAAAACAACCTTTGCTCATGTTAGTTGGTTTAAAACAAAGGAACATTTGCCCATTCTGACATGACCAAGACAAAGCATCCTTTTTGTCAAAAAGGGGATCATTGAAATGGTCCAGATGCCAAATCCCAGAGCTTTCTGTCCACAGGCTCCTGCCCTTCACTGCTGGCTCTGGGTTCCCCTCCTCACTCTCTCTCTAAATCCTGTCCCTGCTTCAGGCCACACTCCCGACCCCCCACATCTTGCATCCCTTTAGAAACAAAGGATCGTAAATACACAAATAATGGGGTATTTAAGTGGCAGTTAGGGTGCCAATTTGTAAGCTGCCATATTTCAAGGTGGGATGCAAGCCCATGATGCAGAATGTGTTCAAAAGTCCTGTGAGTCTCCCACCCACACCCTCATCGGACACAAAAGGCCTAAAGAGTGGGTATTGGGAAGGGGGTTCACCTTCACCTCAAATGCTGAGACCGGGCTTCAGCAGGATACTTAAAAGCGCGATGCACGCTCTCTGTGGTCTGGGGCGGGGGTGGGGGGCACCATGGGCAGATGTGCGATGCCTGCCGGTGGGCCCTCAGCATTCAGTGCAGAGCAGAGCAGAGCTGAGGTGGGGGATGGGACCCAGCCGCCACGGTGGCTCCAAGGCAGAGTGAACTGAGTTTTAAAGGGTGGGTGGAATTAAGAAAAATCTAGGAGACAGGGGAGAGCATTCTAGGCAGGAGGAGCAGAGAACAAATGTCAAAGCTCTAGTAGAAAGACTGCGTTCCAGCCTCAGGGGCTGCAGCAGCCTGGCTGAAATACCGAGGGGTCTTCCAGCAACTGCGAGAGGCGCTGGCGAAGGCACTTGGGGCAAGTCAGAGCCTTGCCTCCCCACTGCTCCCTCCCTGCTTGGGCTCCTGTGCCCCCTTCCCCAGGGCTACTCCATCTCTCTGGGACTTGATGCCTTCTATGCTGTGACCACTTCCAGTTCATACTCCATCCCAATCACCTTCTTAACTCGGCATATCCAACTCTGAAGTCATGATTTCTCCCCCTCCCCCCAATACCCGTTCTTTCATTTGCCTCATCTCTGTATAACCTCCCATCCTCCCAACCAGAGGTCAGGGAGCTGTCCTTGAGTCTCCTCTGTCTGCATCAAATTTATGACCACACCAGGTTGACTTTCCTCCCAGGAATCGCTCACATCCAGCCATTTCTCAACAGCCCTAGCTCACCCCACCCCCACCCCGGCAAGCAGGCACCATTTTCTCTTGACCAGGTGACAAGCCTTTAGTGGCCCTCTTTGGCCTCCACTCCCAATAGTTTATTCTTTACACAGCAGCCAGAGCAATTTTTCTGAAACCATAGATCAAATTATCTTACTCCGTAGCTTAAACCTTCCAATTGTTTCCCATAGTATCCAAAATCAAAGAAGCAGCTCTTTACCCTGGCCTAGAAGGCCCCGTGTCTGGCTCCTTCCATGCTCCAGACTCATCCTATGTCCTCATCATGGCACGCCTCTCTAGACCTGGGGTTTTGCACAGCTGGTCTTCCCTTCTAAAATACTCTTTCCCAGGTCTCATCTTTCAGGGCACAGCTCAAATCTCTCCTCCCTGGGGAAATCTGCCCTGACCCTCCCCCTCCCCTTTCACGGAGATTTTTTCCCTTTGCCCCATCTGTTTGCAGCACTCCATTTTCATCACAGCACTTAGTATTTATCATACTTTGCATTCTTTCCTGCACTGATCCAGTCGCTCGTACTGAGAGCTGTCCTAGGTGCTGGAGACTCAGCCAGGAACAACCTGACGTGCTCTCCTGCACAGCCAGCCGCCTGCTCAAGACAGAAAATGCGTCTGCTCTGCTGCCCCAGGGTCCAGCCAGCACAGAAATGAGGTACAATAAGCATTTATTGTTTCATTAATGGATTTGTGTAGGGACTAGGCTTGAACTGATTAAACACTGTCTTAGCTGTAAAGTCTTATAAAAAGAATATTTGCAAATTAAATAAACCAACTGGAATTTACCTAAGGCATTTTGGGGCCTTTGTAAATCCTCTTTTTTTAGAGCAAAGAATCCTTTTGTAATGTAAATGTCCATTGCTTCCTTCCAGCTCTTTGTTGTTCTTACTCAGGAGGGGTCAGCGAACCTTCTAAAATTATATGCAAAATGTGTGTGCACGGGCACTCCGAGGCGCTCACATCCTCCATTAGATTCTTGAAGGGATGCATCACTCCACAAAGGTCAGGACACATGGCTGTGGCCTGGGCCTATTTTTCAGGACAGTTTTGATGTGCCCTTTTCTGGTGAACCAATTGCACTGATAACTGTCTATTTTTAGAAAACTACTCAGTGTTAGCAACAAAATTCCATCATTAAATTAATCCTCAGTTTCAGGCAACTGGTGAAAACCCTTATATGTAAAGCATAAATGTATTTTCTGTTTACAAAGATGGAAAAATATTTTTTCTTTGTACTTCGAAAAGGCTGAAAACAAGTCTTGGTAAGGTGCTCAAAAGCAGGAGAGCCATTGGAAATGTCGTGGTAAAGAGAACATGCTCTCTTTCAAGCTGCTGCTGGGTATCCCGGGCGACCTTCACTCAGTGTAAGACGCAGGGTCTCTGCCCCCAGATTAACATTGCAGAGGGAGTGTTTCGAAGTCACAGCCTCTTAAGCAACATCTCTTACAAACCCTCTCAGGGTTCCAGCTCCTTGTCTCCAGGAGTCAAATCCCACCCCAACCTCCATTCTGTCAACAACTCAGGTGCCACCCAGTCATCCTCCAGGTCTGACAGTCACCTCCCATGTGTCACCGAGGTCAGTGGAGGGGACTTCATCCCCTCCCTTTCATCAAAGGCAAGCCACCTCTCCTCCACCCAGGGCCAAATCTGACACCATAGCTGCCACCTGCGTTTTGTCCTCCAGACCCCCCCCCCCCAACTGGCCACACTGCCCAGTGAGGTGATTCCTGGGGTATGGAAGGGGCCTTGTGGGCAATTCCATGGGCAGGGGCAGGGAAAAAGTTAGGAAGAGGAAAGACAGCAAGGTACAATTGTGCCTGGGGCTATCTCTTACTCCCTCCTTTACAATCCTTGGTAAAGTTTAGGCCATTCTCAGATTGTAAGAAAGGAAATAGTGACTCCCAAACCAGTAGAAAATCATTAGCAACAAAGGGCAAATGTAATTAGAGGATCTCTGAGCTAGAGTTAACAGTATTAGCATATTTACAAACCAGAAAAGGGGCATCCTGCAGCTCAGCACAAATGCTTCTAAAAACAAAGGCTACCTGAGATCAAAATGGGGAGAGATAGTCATCATCAGACTCAGGGAAAATGGAAAAAAGGAGCCAGACAGCCCCAGCAAACAAGTTAGGGAAATTTCAAAGGAGAGCTGGAGACAGACCTATAACCAGATCACCCTGAGTTAATTTTCACCTTCAGTTAATGTAGATAATCATGTTAGATTGTAACTCCTGAGTATCCAGCATGGAAAAATGGGGAAGGAGAAGGAGAGAATGAGGGGCAGTGTGTGTGTGGGGGCGGGGGGGGCTTTATGTGCATTAGGGATAAAAACAGCCAGCTCCATATTTTCAGCGCGCACCTTGACTTGTCTTTTAGGCTGCTCCCAGAGCTGCAGATCTATGAATAAACAACTGCCTCAGTTACTGCTCAAGTCCAGTGTCCCGGTTTTTATTGTGAGCATTTCTCACAAGATCACTTTCTAAAGCTTTCTCTCTGTGTCTGCAGCCTTTGAGGACCGACTGCCCTGACATCTTCCTGCTTGGGGTCTAGGGCAGGTCTGGATGAGCTGAGGTTATTTTGGGGAGGTTAAACAAAGTTATACTTTAGAAATGACAAGAGAAAAAATGCTGAGATGTTCTAAATTAAATTACAGCAGGCTAAGGGTGAGAGGAAGAGACAAGGAGAATTATTCAGTAAACAGACTGATTACATTCCTGAATGTATGTTGAAGTTTTGAATCAATTTTCAGGCAGCTATTTCAGCAATTATCTAAAAAGAAGAGCCAACAACCAGACACCACCGCACGAACCTTCCAGACTGTTGCTCACAACCAATCCAGAAGCAACTCCCAGAACTTTCCCTGTTTCACCTTCTCCCTGCTTTCCCCCTCTCGCCACCCCCCACCCCCGCCATCTATAGGAAACATAAATGCAAAACAACTTACACCTTTCTTTCCCAAACTCATTGTATAAAAGAGCCCATCAACCCCAGGGTGGAGGACATATTTGTCTTCTCCGCCTAACAGGGCTGCTAGTGGTTTAGACCAACCAGCTAGGACCCTGTCCTTTCTCTGGCTACTGTATGGCTCAATAAACCCTTTCTTTCAGAACCATTTTCAGTCTCAAAGCTTTTTGTTTGACAGGAGGTTTTGGCTTTTTTTTTAACATTTGTTTTTCTTGTTTTTGTTCACTGTTCTATTGTGAACATTTTCAAACATATGCAAAAATGAGCTAATAGAATGATAAACCTCTCTATACACCCCCCCCCCAGCTTTGACAATTTCACTTCTGCCAATCTTGGTTTCCTTTACGCCAGATCCCAGAGGATTCTTTCATAGCAAATTTTAGAATTCAAAGCATTTTCACCTATAAATATTTCCACATGTATCTCTGAAAGATGAGGAATCTTTTACGTAAATATAACCACAATGCAATGATCATGTTACAGAGCGAAGGTCCCCCCCAAATCCCCAGAGCCTGTGGGTTGGGGGGGATGTGGGGGGAAGGGGGAAGCTCTTAAAAAGCCTTTGCATATATATGGCTGGTAGCTAGTGTCTTGGTCATGCAAATGATTTGGTTCTTCCAAGGCTCCAAGGAAATGGGAGGGGTTTTGACTATGGAATGATGAAGAAAGAGCATACAGGGCCTGCACAAGGTTCTGTGAATGGTCAGAACCGGTTACCACGCCCTTTGCCTCACAGGCCACAGTCAGGGATTTTAAAATAAGGTGGCAGCCATTTTTAGAGAGAGAGTAGAAGGAGCACCACATGGTTTGCAAGGAGGTAGAAGGAGTAGAGGGAACTTCATGCGGTTTGCAAGGAGGCAGAGAGAGAGATCCATGCAGCTTTGAAAGGGCAGAGGGAGAACCATGTGTGATCCAGTGCAACACGGCACATGTTTTGCTGGACTGTTACACGGGGCTGATAACATTGTACCCCAGATCCTAAAGGAGACAGTTGATAGATAAGGAATGGGGAACTTCTGGGCATGGTTTTAGCTTATAGATTTTGGGGGAGCAAGGGAATTGATTGGTCCTGTGGGAGAACAAGGCTCTGAGCAGGAGTGCTCACAGCCAACCCCAGGTTGAAATACTGTAAATAAAGACCTGTTTTCCTCAACACTAGTTGCTGGGTTTTACACCAAGGCAGCATGTGAAACAACCCCCTTTCGCTCTGTAACAATCACATCTAAAAATATGTGATAATTCCCTCATATCATCAGATATGCAGGCAATATTCATTTTCTCTGATGGTTTCATAAATGGTTTTATTTTTATGGAATGTTTAAATCAGAATGCAAGTAAGGTGTACACTTTGTATTAGTTAATAAAGCTCGTAAGCCTCTTTTAATGTATAATTTTCTTTCTAACTATTTTTCTTGTTACTTATTTGTTGAAAAATATGTTTCAGCTTTAGACCTTCTCCTAATTTCTAGCCATTGTCTCTACTTCCTGTGTGATTTTTTGTTTATTCTTTGTCTTTTCTGAGAACCAGGTCGGGGAGGGGGAGGGAGTCTCCCTGTGATGCCATCATTCATTTAACGCCCTCTTCTGGAGAACGCACCCTTTCCTCCAGCAGGGCCTGGTGCTCCCTGCCTCAGTCCCCAGGGCACCCTGCCATCCATGGCTGTCTAAATGGGGGTAGAGTAGGGGGTGGTCTGGGCCTGTTGATGTTCATCAGTCACAGCCCATCAGGAGCACGCCCAGAATCAAACAAAGTTGGGTTTTTTGTCCTGTTGCAAAGGTAGAGGCCAACTTCGCGGAGAAATGTGGGTGCCCTGGAAGAGTGTTTGGAGGGACTGAGAATATGATTTGGACTTGAGTTGGGTGATTTGGGGAACTGGTGCTCTGGATTCGGTGCTCTGGATTGGGTGCTCTCTGGAAATGAGGAGTGATCTTGTGATGACTTGATCTCATGTAGGATTTGGGAAAAATGAAGTGAATTAATGCTGCAATAAGTAAAGAAAACTCAGTAAAAAAAGGGGGGGTGTCTTGGGGAGGTGGGCAGGGCAGGGGAGAGCAGTGGGGGAAAGATGGGACATCTGTAATAGAACAACAATAAAGAAATGGGAAAAAAAGGGGGGGATCTCTGGGGCATTCATCAGGTGTGGGCAGCGTTCTGTGTTCATTGGTGCTCAGGCAACTTGTCCCTCATGCAGATGTTCTCTGCAGCTGTCTTTGTCAATGGGGACACCATGGTCTAGTTGTCAGTGTCAGGCCAGCTCCCAGCTTTTGGGGCCTGTTTTTTGTTTTCTTGGGTCCTGACTGCTCCTGTTTGCAGCCCTGTGATGTGATCCCTCTGGTGTCTCCAGGCTCTGAGCTCACATGCTGGCTTCCCAGCTTCCTCAGGTTTGCTAGGTCGGTGGCTCAGAGATCTGATTTCCAGATTCTTGTTTGTCTTCTCTCTGTGCTGAGGTCTCTTGGCCTAGTTAGTCTCTTTACCATGAGAAACTTATGCCCTTTTTGGTTTCGGTTTTGTCCTTTACTGTCATTTAGAGGACTGTGGGGGAGAGCAGAGGCTGGTGGCTTATATCCCCACCGCCCATGGAACTGGCTTTCGTCTGGGCCCCTTCATCCGAGAGCTGCTCCTCAGTGAGGTCCCCTGTCCTTAGTGAGGGGGCGCCTGGCACTTACACCCAGTGAGTCTCCTCCTTGATAAATGGGGGCAAATGTGTGGACCACAGGCTGATATTGGGATTCAGAAGGTTCCAATCTCCCTCACTTAATGAGAATTGCATTTTTCCTGCAGGCACTTCACTTCATCATCCGATTCTGTGCCGAGGGCTGGGTCATCATGGATTTATTTGTTCTCCAAAGTGGCTTTCCCAGGCTGAGTCACTTTCTTTCTTTATATCTGGAGCAGTAGACATATTTGCTTCTTAGAATCCATCAAGGTAGCAAGCGGACACTTGCAAAAGGACCATGCTTCTTATCTGTGCAATCCAGCATGTTTAATTAGCTAGCTGGACAGCTACTTGTCTTCTTTAAAGTAGAAATTATTAAAGGCCATGGGGGGAAAATGTCCATTTAATGCAATGTCACGCTTATGTCATTTGTCTCAGCAACTGCGCTTCGCTCAGTTGTACTCTGTGGAGGAATAACGGCAATATTACACAGGAATCATTGCTCGGATGTGATCCCGGGGAGCCAGGAGTGTTCCACTGCAGTCGTAATTACACATCGCTGGTTCTGTGCTAAATGTGAGGGAAACATCTTTGCTGCTATTGCTCAAGAAGGAAGTCAGTGCTGAGGATGGGAAATCTGATTCCAGTTCTGCAAATCACCAAACGTTTCGTGGGGCTTGTGGAAGACGGCTCAAGAGGAACGAGGAAGGTGGGTGATACAGGAGCCGTCTGCGGTGGAATCCATTCATAGCACCTTTTAGGAAACCTTGTTATTCTATATGTTATTGTATTTTTTATTTTTTTAAGTAGTATTTTATTAAAGTATAGTTGGCATACAATATTATATTAGTTTCAAGTGTCCAACATAGTGATTCAACATTTGTGTACCTAATGAAGTGATCACCACACTGAGTCAAATAACCATCTGTATAATTGTATTTTTAAAGAGCTGTACTTGCATGTAGGCTGGGGTTTGTTCCTGGAATCGAATATAATAACATGAAGAGGGTATGTTGTTCAAAAGCAACCCCTGTTATTAGCAGTGCGTATAATGCTAACAATAGCACTTCCTGCTATTGTTACGTGTGCCACATGTGGTGCATCTCACTTTCACAGCAGCCCCATTTACCAATGAAGAAAAAGGCCAGAGAAGCCAATGGTCTTACACAGTTAGGGACAGATGCAGCCTTGATTCAAACCCCTTGGTGTGACTCAGCTCAGGGTCACCTTCTCCTCCAGGAAGCCTTTGACCCTCACACACCACACCCCTCTGTGGCACCTGTATTGTGCCCTGGGACCTGCTATGCATCTGCCCCCATTGTTAGACCACAAAAGCAGGCTGGGAGCTTCCTCATTTATTCCCAGTCTCAGCCCAAAGCCGTGTCTGGTTGAATCCCTCCACAATGAACCCAGTGGCAGGCCACACCCCTCCCTTTGTGGCCAAGCACTGCCACCGCTCTGTCCCTGTGTGGTCCTCTGACTCATTCTCAAAGGCACCTGGGCTCAGAGCTCTGTGAAAGGGGCCATTCTCTTACAGATACAAAGCAGGAAGGAACTAGCACTGTGCTTAGTTTTTTCCTGAAAAAGGAATAAAACAAAGGAGAAGAAGCAAAGATCTGGAGATGGCAAGTGGACCATAAGGACAACCCTCTGCACAGGGACACATTTTGTAACTGAATTCTCCCTGGCAGCTAACTCCCTGCAAGTAAGCAAAGGCAGGAAGGGTCCAGAGTTCACCGTGAAGGTCAAAGTTCTGTGCAGCTGAAGGAGTGAAGATGGCACAGGACAAGGGGCGAAGGCCCAGAGGACTGAGGAGGCCCAGAAAGCCTTATTTAAAACTTAGAACCATATCCACATTTGTATTTGAGTGAAAGACATGAGGAAGAAAAAACATTTAAAAGAAACAGGCTCCTTGGGTCTGGAGGAGAAGGTTGGATGGATTAAGCACTGGGTAATGATATCAGACATCACAGTGAAGGTCAGGCTCTGAGCTGGGACCACCTGGGTTTGGATGCCAGCTGTGACTATTTCCAGCGTGCGATCTTGGACTAGTTTTCAACTAGTCTGTGCCTCAGTTAAACCCTCTGTAAAATGGAAGTGATGACAGTACATATTTAACTGGGTTGTTTTGCAGATTAAGAAGCTTAATACCCGTGAGCCCTGGCTGATGTGGCTTAATGGATTGAGCACTGGCCTGCAAGACCTTCTGAGCACTGGCCTGCAAACCAGAAGGTCATCAGTTCGATTCCCTGTCTGGGCACATGCTTGAGTTGCAGGCCAGGTAGTGAAAGAGGCAGCCAACTGATATTTCTCTCCCTCTTTCTCCCTCCCTTCCCCTCACTAAAAATAAATAATGTAAATTTTTAAAAAGAAAGAAGAAGCTTAATACCCATGAAAAGCTCAGGTTAATAAACATAGCTAATGTGCATTGAACACCTGCTATGGGTCAGCAGTGTGCTAAGTGTTGGACACATGCCAACTCACAGGATCCTCTTATAACCCCAGGAAAGCCTGTGCTATTTATTTAATTATACATTTTTTTGTACATTTTGTAAGATTACACCAACATTTGTTTGATTTTAATTTTGTGCAATTTTTAAAAAAGATCTTATTTTTAGAGAGAGGGGAAGGGAGAGAGAAAAAGAGGGAGGGAAACATTGATATGAGAGAAACATTGATTGGCTGCCTCTCACAGGCCCCGAACTGGGGACCTGGCCCGCAACCCAGGTGCCCTGACTGGGAATCAACCAGTGACCTTACCATTCACAGGCTGATGTTCAACTCATTGAGCCACACCAGCCAGGGTGAAAGGCCAGTACTTTTATTAGCAACATTCAATTTTATAGATGCAGAAACTAAGGTACAGATTGCCTATTATCTTTCCCAAGATCACACAACTAAGAAGCAGCAAAACTAGGGGTTGAATCTGGACACTCTGATATCAGAATCGCTTTCCTAACCATCATGCTATGTATGCTGCCTCTTAAAAATACTAAAATATTTTTGTTAGTATCAAGGTACCTGTTGTGTGTTGAATTGTTTTCCCAAGAAAAATCTGTTGAAATCCTAACACCTGGTAACTGTTTGTTCTCATTTGGGTCTTTTTTTCCCCTTGTGTATAAATTTGTAAAGAATATTTCACATATACAAGTGTTCATATAACATGGTGGAACCAACCGAATGACCAGTAGGTCCTCTGTGATAATACAACACACAGTCTTAGGTGACAGATGCAAACTCAGTCAATGAAAATGCCACTTTATGCTAAAATAAATCCTTTCTTTAAGAAGAATTGGTTAAATTCTGGCTCCCCTATTGCCTTTGAAATATTGCTTGCCTCTTCTCCCTTGTCCCATAGCCCCTCACTCTCAGCATGAGGAAGAAATGGTGATGGTGAGGATACTCCTTGTCAATTCTATCTGACCAAGAAGCAAGAACTGATTGGTGATACAACCATAGAGGCTGGCTTCACCTATTGAAAGTTAAAAAAAAAAGTTGCAAATGAAACTTTTTTTTACATTTAAATTTATTATGAATGTATTTTTAATAATGTGAATGAAAACACTATTGTCTTTTTATTAGCTTTTGATTACTGCTATAAAAATTGCCACAATATTATGCTAAGTGAAATAAACCAGTCGGTGAAAGACATTTAAATACCATGTGCTCTTACCTGTTTATGAGAGGAATCTAATAAACAAAATAAATTTGCAAACCAAATAGAAAGAACCACAGTCATGGAAACATGGAACAGACTGAAAGTGACCGGGGTGGGGGGAGGAGCAGGGAGAGGGATAATGGTGGAAAGAAGGGAAAAGGACTAGACACAGCATATATGAATGACCCACAGACATGGACAACAGGGTGGGAGTTGACTGTGGGAGCAGGGGATGGGATGGGTGGAGGAGGGCAAAGGGAGGAAAATTGGGAAACTGTAATAGAATAATTTAAATAAACAAATAAATAAATAAATGCCACAGCCCTGGTTGGTGTGGCTCAGTGGACTGAGCGCTGGCCTGCAAACCAAGGGGTCACGGGTTCGATTCCCAGTCAGGGCACATGCCTGGGTTGTGGGCCGGGTTACCGGTTGGGGACGTCTGAGAGGCAACCAATTGATGTATATCACACATCCATGTTTCCGTCCTTCTCTTTCTCCTTCCCTTCCCCTCTCTCTAAAAATAAATTTAAAAAAATATTTAAAATAAATAAATGCCACAAATTTAGTGGTTTACAACAAAAATGTAAAATTAAAAAATTTAAAAAAATCTGCTTGGTGATGCGAAAATGGTAGGACCCAGTGGCGTATCCCCTGGAAACAGAGAAAGATGGAGCTAAAGGGCACTCTGGGAGTGTCTCTAAGTCTAAAGAAACAATTCAAGTCAGCAGGTGTAAGTCATAGCTCAGCAAGAAACTCCTGCTCTGACAAAGAAGTATTGAGTAGATAAAAGCCAGATCTCTCTATAGCCACTGAAGACCATGTCTGAAAGTGGGCAAGTAAGGTCCAGCATTTCTGAAAAAGAATGGAAAGCTACCAACTGCCATATTACAGAGGTTAATTCTGAGTGGTCAGACAGCAGATTGCCTCTGTTTTGTTTTAATTTTATTTTGTTCTGTGTTTTGGGTTTTTTTTTTTTTTTTTTTTTTTCTCTCTGTGTGCTTTGCATGTGTTCTGCAATAAAGACCTATGACTTCAGAATTAGGGAAGTTATTTTTGGCTGCCACTGAGGCAGGAGGCGTGAGGAGATAAAACATCCAGATGGCAGTTACTAACAGCTCTTCAGACAGGGTTCCTTCATATTCCTTGGAAGCTGCTAAAGATGCAAGTACTACAAAGAAGCTCACAGATCAGGTGATGTAGAGCCCTCAAGTTCCAGCAGCCTAGCAGGAACCGCTTGACAGTGTCTCCCACAGTACTCCCAGCTACATCAAGACTTTATTCAAAGCAATTTAAGAAAAAAGAATCAACATTTTGAAACAACTTCAGGTGAAGTGTGCTCACAGAGGAGCCACGTTCTACAAAGAGGTCTGTAATCCGGAGAAGAAGTACAAGGTGCTGTTCCAGCCTCTCATTGATAAGAGAAGGGTTTGGTGATGTCGAGCTGACATGTAGAATCAGAATTGCACGGCGAGAATGAACAGGAGGACAAATTGGCTGGAGACATGCAAGATAAACTAGTCAGAGCATCAGCAGAAGAGCCAAACCCCAAAGGAATTTCGGAGTCTGGTTCACAATATTCTTTCCCCCAAAATTTTGTATTGATTTTTTTTTTGAGAGAGAGAGAGACAGAGACATTGATATGTTGTTCCCCTTATTTGTGCATTCATTAGTTAATTCTTATATGTGCCCTGACTGGGGATGGAACCCAAAACCTTGGCATATGGGGATGATCCTCTAACCAACTGAGCTACCCGGCCAGGACCATGGCTCACCATCTTTAGAAACGTGGCTATGCTGAGTGAGTTAGTCCAGGAATATGATGAGCTCATCCTGAAACACCTACAGGACATTAACGTGAAGTTTTCAGACCCTGGACAGCCTATGTCCTTTGTATCAGAGTTCCACTTTGAACCCAGTGACTGCTTTACCAGTTCAGTTCCGAAAAAAAAAACAAAAAAAACATGCAAGATGAAGTCAGAGCCAGGTAAGGCCTAGCCCTTTTCGTTTGAAGGTCCTGAAAGAATTGACTTGAGGGGTGCACTATTGACTGGGAAAAAAAGGAAAAAGTGTTACAATCAAAACGATTTAGAAAAAGCAGAAACACAAGGGTTGAGGCACTGTCAGAACAATTACCAAACATGGCCCGAACCATTCGTTCTTCAACTTCTTCAGTCCACTGAAAGCATCTGGGGATGGAGGCTCACCGGATAAAGATTCCAAGTTCCCAGGAGCCTCCAACTTCGAGATCGGACTCTTCTTCCACACGAAGATCGTCCCGCGAGCAGTGCAGAACTTCACGGGGTAGGCCACAGAGGATGATGACAATTTTGAAGAAGGTGAGGAAGGAGAAGAGGAGGAATTAGAAGGAGACGAGGAGGACGATGCCGAAGTGAACCCCAAGAAGGGCCCCAGCCAGCCCTCTGAGTCCAAGCAGCAGTGAGCACTGAGGACCTGTCACTGTGCAGCGCTCACACCTGGCCTGTTTGATTTCAAATGCATGGTTTTCACGTTCACTTTTCCTTTTACCTTATTATTTTGCTTAATCTGTGCAGTGGCAAAGGCATTTCAGAACTAGGAGGTTTAATTCCAGCACCCTCTATGACCTCGGGTGCAGCTCCGTAGACTTTCCCAGGCCTCCCTTAGGGGGGTGGGGAGAGCATAGATCACGTGGAGCCCAGGGCAGACGTCTAGGGAGCTTCTCCTCTCATCCCTCACTCAAAAAACACCACAGGTTCACAGTTGGTTCTAGGAAGCAATAAATCAAATTCAGAAATGTGGAAAATTCCACAGTACAAATGACGCAGTTTCAACAAACAATGTTTTTTTAAAAAAGAGAGAGAAGGGCAACTGTCAGATGAAACAAGCCGTGAGAATCACAACCAAATGCCCTGGGTGGTGCTTATTTGCATCCTGACTTGAACAAACTAACAACAAAAATATGTTTTTGAGGTAATCAGGGGAAAATACATAGAAACCAGGTATTAGGTATTACAAGGAGCTACTTATTTTGTTGAATGTGATGATACTGTGGTTAGCATTTTTAATTCATTACTTTTAGAGATAAGAATCGAAGAATTTGCATGCAAAATTGTATGCTATCTGGGATCCACTCCAGCAAAAACAGAAGTGGGAGAACAATGGAGACAAGAATGCCTAATGGTAGGTCTTTGTGGAGGAGAAGCTGGCCCCTGCAGTTTTATACCCAGGTAGCTAGCTGCTCATCCATCTGGGAGAGAGGACTGGTTTAATTTTTTAAAAATTTCCAATTTGTTGTATTCCAATCTTTTAATAAAATACAGTAAAAGTGAATTGCCAAAAAATTAAATGATAAAAAACCAGACATACAACATATAGATCAATTTTTAATGGATTCAGCACATAAAATTATATTTCAATAAATATAATCAGAACATACCCTATGGAAAGAGAAAATAATTTTTAAACCATATGTGGTTTTGAATCTGTGTATATAACTGATGAACATGGATAATTGCTATTACATTTGTAACTTTTTGTCATTCCATAATCATAATTCATCAGAGAGATATGGATAGAGTGATTTCCCATATTAAATGCTTCTGCACACAGTTTGAACAAAACACCATGTACATCAATATTTAAAGCTTTTAATGTGACAAATGAACTTGCTTCTTGCTTGTTAATTGATCTAACCTAGTGTGGACTGATGACAACACTTCTCACAGGAAATCAACTTCCCTTTGTCTCCTTGTCATGACACTACTAGTGGAGAAATCAGCCTCACAGAGGTGTGTTGACGGGAATAGCAGATGAGACTTTAAAGTACTTTCAGCAAGCTCAGAATATTCATTTTTAACTTCTATCCAAAGTGAAGCAAATAATGCTATATTTTCAAAAATCCATCTTCAGTCCTTGACCAGTAGCCAGTGCCATCAATTTTATTTTGTAAAGTTGTAGTTCTACTTGAATTATATGTATATTTGGATGAAATAATAGGTTCCAGCCACATATTTCTTACATATGCATTATCTTTTGATGGAAAATAAATCCAAAGTCATAGGTTTAAGTGTATAATAATAGACTACCACCTACATTTCCTGATTGTTGTTAAGGCACATCATAAAAATCTGTAGAAATTTCAACTTTTTTGCTTTTGCCCTTTTTGATCTTTTGTTGCATTCCTTCCTTATGTGGAAGTCTTAACATTGTTAAAAATATGTAAGATATTAGACAAAGAAGTTAAGTCCGATGTCCAATTCACATTTTAAAATATTGGATCAAATTTATTTCTTATCTTGCAGAAACATGATGAATTTGTTCTGCATTTGATACCAACAAGCATTGTGCTTCACCACGTAGCAAGAGATTATCACGCTCCACTTCCATATATCACATAAAAGTAGAATGGTCCTTAATTTAATGTATATGCCTTTATGTAATTCACAGATTCTTAATTAATCACTATGTATACTTGTCCGCCTGATTTTGCTTTGTAGCAAGATTTTGTCAATGGAGGAAGCAGCACATTAATTCACAAGCTCCTTTGTCCAGCTGGCTGCTCCAGAATATTCTGTCATTGCAATTGTGCTTTGAGAACACACTGGCCTATGCAAAACTTAAACTCCTATCCACATTTCTTGACAATGCATTCTTTCATGATTTTATATTATTCAGAGCTAGCTGTGTGTATCAGCAAAGAAGTTAAAAAAGAATTCTTAATATCACCATCATGTTCAAACAGCACACATATGAGAACTGCCACATTAACAAATCTGTGCCTTCCTTAAGCTAGAAAGGAAAGTTCTTTACTGGCTTTATTTGTTCCATGAGTGGGTTTTCTGTATCACCAGGAAGTTCCTGACTACATCAAGCTATGGTTGTTGAAACATGGGGTCAAAATAAAATAGGGTTAAAAATAAATCATTGGATTGTTATTTTTCTAAGTTAGCTAATAACTTGCTAAATTAAAAACAAGCATGCTTGATTATAAACAAGATATAAAAATAAATAAGTGCTTACATTTCTTGTGTTTTTACTTTTGGATTTCAGTTGCCAAACTAAATTTAAAATTGTACATATTGTAATTTGTATCTGGTACACAGGTCATACCATACACAACTGATCATGTAAATTTAACAAATTCAAGCTGATCTACATCCTGCTCCTTGAGACGAGTTCAGTGATGTGCAGGTAGAGGTCATGGCAATGTCAAACTGCTGTGAAAGTTTCTCAGTGTTTACTCTGAATTGCTGTACTTAACTCCTCATAGATCAGAAACAAACATATGTATTGGTGGCACCATAGGTCCATGGTCTATAGTATGAACAGCAGTGCATTGTGCAATTTACTTTTGTGTATCTGTTTTCTATTACTGCATAATTAATTACTACAAATTGAATGGCTTAAAACAACCTATATTTATTATCTCACAGTTTTCATAGGTTAGGAGTCTAGAAATGCTTAGGTGGGTTCTCTGCTCATGGTCTCACAAGATGACAGTAAAGCATTTCCATCTAGAGGCTCAACTTGGGAAGAATGAACCTCCAAGTTTACTCAGGTTGCTGGCAAAATCAGTTCCTTGCAGTTGTAGGACTGAGATCCATGTTTCTATTGGCTGCCGCTCTCCTTGGGCAGATCACAGTATGGTTGTTGGCTTCATCAGGGCCAGCAGATGACAGTCTATTGCTTTGAATTTCTTTAAAGAGCTCACCTGATTACTTCACACCTATTCAGGTAAATCACTCTTTTCATTAACTTAAGGGCAATTGATTAGGGACCATAACTACATTTGCAAAATACCTTCATCTTTGCCATATAATTCAACTTTTAATCATGGGCACAGAATCAAGGGGTGCAGTGATCATAGGACTATCTTAGAATTCTGTCTACAGAGTGTGCTTTTACATTTCCCTAATAATAAATTCTATATATGTAATAGAGGAAATTTATAATTAATAAATTATACATAGAAAATCCAAAAGACTCCACCAAAAAACTGTTAGAACTAATAAACCAATTCAGGATACTAAAACAATATGCAAAAATTAGTTACATTTCTATATGCTAATAAAAAACTATCAGAAAGAGAAATTAAGAAAACAATCCATTTACAATTGTATCAAAAAGAATAAAATACCTAGAATTAAATTTAACCAAGCAGGAAAAATATCTATATACTGAAAACTGTAAGATATTGATGAAAAAAATGAAGAAGACATAAATAAATGAAAACATATTCCATGAGGATGAATTGAAAAATGAATATTTTTAAATGTTCATAATACTCAAAGCAAGCTACAAATTTAGTGCAATCCTTACCAAAATTCTAATGGCATTTTTCATAGAAATAGAACAACAACAAAAAAAAAACCTAAAATGTATATGGAACTACAAAAGACTTCAATAGCCAAAGCAATCTTGAGATAGAAGAACAAACCTGGAGGCATCACACTTTTGATTTCAAAGTATATTACAAAGCTATAGTAATCAAAACAGTGTGGGATTGGCATAAAAACAGGCATATAGATAAACAGAACAGAATTGAGAGCACCAAAATAAACCAATGCATATATGGTCAATTAATTTACAACAAAGGAGTCAAGTATATAAAATGGGGAAAGACCAGTCTCTTCAATAAATGCCCAGGGAAAACTGGAGAGCCATATGCAATAGAATGAAACTGGACCACTATCTTACACCACACACAAAAATTAACTCTAAATGAATTAAAGACTTGAACGTAAAACCTGAAACCACAAAACTCCTAGGTTAAGCCCCTTGACATTGGAACTGGGAATGAATTTTTTGGATTTCATACCAAAAGCAAAGGCAACAAAGGCAAAAATAAACAAGGAGGACTGCACCAAACAACAAAGTTTCTGCACAGCAAAGGCAACCATCAACAAAATGAAAAGGCAACCTACAGGATAGAAGAAAATATTTACAAGTTATGTATCTGATAAGGGGTTAATATCCAAAATATATAAAGAACTCACACAAATAAATAGCAAAAACAATCTGATTCAAAAAATGAACGAAGAAACTAAATAGACAGTTTTCCAAAGAAGATATATAAATGGCCAACAGCCTGAAAAGGTGCCCAACATCACTAATCATCAGGGAAATGCAAATCAAAATCACAATGCGATATCACCTCACACCTTTTAGAATGTCAATTATCAAAAAGACAAGAGATAAGAGTTGGTGAGAATTTGGAGGAAAGATCATTCTTGTGCACTGTCAGAGGGAACATAAATTGATGTAGCTGCTATGGAAAACTACTATCCAATCCAGCAGTTCCTCCTCTTGTATTTGTATAATAAAAATATGTTTAAAATAAAAATAAGAAAGAGCAGTCTTTGCAAAAGTAGCAGAGCAATAATGTCCCATGAGTCTCTTTTCGATCTTGCTAGTTCTAGAGAGACTGAGGCCAGGGGAATGCTTAAAGTCTTTGATGTCACTGTGAGGTCTAAATGGAATAAAATGATTAATTCTGAGGGGCATGAGGAGGCTGAAGGGTGGATTTGCCTCCAGGGAAGCAATGTTTCTGCAGCCTGTTGAGTAATGGCTTTAATGCTATTAGTAGATCTTCCAATTAGAGCTCTAGGGTGTCTGTCTTGACTCTTGTCAACATTTTCAGCAATCACTTATGACAAAACAGAGCTGGGAAAGAGAGATAAAATGATAGACAGCAAAGTGAATATTTACAATGATCTTGGGAGTCAGTAATGTCAAGTTAACAGTAAAAAAATGATAGATTTGCACAAGGGTGAAAGTCAAGCTTTACACAGGTATCCTCCAAACCACTTGTAAATTGTGAATGTGGGGAAGTCTGAAGAATTCCCGTTGCGGGGGAGGTGTTGTGGGGTAGATGACCTGATAATCTCAGTCAACGCCGGGTCCAATGTCAAGCAAGCATTTGATGCAGCAGCTGAAAAAATAAGTCCAACCTGGGTTTGAATCAATCCTTTTCAGAGAGCAGAACTATGGCTGCACAGTCCTCTCCACAGACTACTGTGTCTGGGTGTTACAGTTAAGAGTCTCCTCACTGCTCCAGCAGTGCCAATGTAACTGCTCAGAAATCTTATTTTCTTTAATCTGGACTTTTCTTTTGATTTTTTTCCCCTTTGACTCAAACCATCCTCACCTAGCACCCTAACTCACCCACCACCCTCTCCCTTGCTTAATCATTAATCCCTCAGGACAGTGAGGCTCTGCTTAGCCTCCAGCAGTCTTAGAAACAAGATCCTGGGTCTAGTGACCACAGAGACAGACTTTTCAGTCACACTAAAGATAACATCTAGGCTACAGTTGTGTTTTAGCTCCAGGCCCAGGAAAATAGAACAATCCCACCAAATATATCTTTGCAAAGTCAGAAGAACAACTCTATGGCTGACATCAGGACCAGATGCAATGATCAATTTCCACCCACCCTAGTACCAACCAATCAGTAGAGACCACAATGCTAACTCTATTAGTAACCATGATTAATGATGCCCCCCCCCCCCCGACTATATAATCCATCCTGTGGAAGCCATCGGGGAACCAGGTCTTTGAGCATTAACTCACCTGTGACTCTGGGCATGGTGCCACCTCCCTAATAAGTTTATATTTTCTTGGCTGCAAACTCCTGTTTGTGTCTTATTGGGCTTTGATGCATGTGGGCAAACTGACCACTTCAGTCCAGTAATACAAGTCTTCTTTTTCCCCCTCCTTTGCCCTTATGGACAGCTCCATCATTGCCCACATCCACATCCCTGTGCCCCAACCCTCAGCAACTCCTCATTGCCTACCAAGTCATGTATAAAACCTTGGCTTGGTAGTCCAAGCTCTCCATATCTTGGCCAGCTTCTCTTTCCAGCATTCTTCTCCCCTCTCTCTTCTACATGTTGCAACCAAATTTGAGATCTCACAATTCCCTGAATATATTCCAGTTTCCCCTACCCCCTCATGGGATGCCATCTCCCTCCATAGTCTTCCAGCTGCACCTGCTGAAAGTTTCAATCCTTCTTGCATCTTGCCTTACCATCTCTTCCTCACCCCCACTTTCCCACCCATGAAACCCCATGTTTTTGTTCTCCTTTTATGGATAGTTTATAAAATCATGTCTGATTTGTGAGTGCTGAGGTTTCTAGGGGGAGCTCTGGTGTTTATCTGGTTGAATTAGGCATAGGGTTCCAAATGTGCCTATATCATGCTTCTCTTCCCTCCTCCTCATGGCGGTTCAGACCCAGGAATCTGTGTAAAGAACAATAGCGGAATGAAAATAAAGTGCCAGGATTAAATTCGAACCAATGCCCTGGATCCACAATCTACAGAGTAGAACCCACTAAGAAAAGTTGGAATTGGCAACTTTGGCTTGAAGTCAAAGTGGGACTCTTACTCTTCCCACCTACACCTTCGGCTCCAGTGCAGAGAGAGACAGGGAGACAGAGAGAGATGGAGAGGGCCCAAGTGGGTACGGAGTCCACTTACCCAGAGCAGACAGAGTAGAAACAGCGGATGGCTGACCTATCACTAGGCTCCAAGTCTGGCCTTGGTGTAAAACAGGAAGGTGGAAAGGGCACCACCACAAATGTGTGGTGATCTTTCTAAGGCTCGGTCACCCAGTCCTCTAGTAAAATTGGCCCAATGAGTGTCCTGGATTTACCCAACCACAGGCGCAACTACCCCCTTAGGGGGAGACTGGGGTGGGGCAGAAAGAGCAGCACAGAGAGAGAGGTGTACAATTGTTCTGTTCCCAACAGGAAACTTCTGGAGGGCAAGCCAATTTTTTTATACATTTATAAATTATCTCTCTATAATACCCATTTCCTAGCATGTACCTAAATACATTTTGTAGAGCTGAATTTATAATTTATATTTTAAAACTGGTTTTGACATATTTGAATCAGCCAGAATATAGCATCCAGAATGGGGAGACGTTTGAAAAATGTATAATATGAGCAGCAATTGCGGGATTTGGGTCATTTTTAGTGGTGAGAGGACTGACGATGCTGAACGCTACAGGAACATGGTTTCAGCGCTAACGGCACCAGGAAGGCGCTTCCAGGGATCAGCCTTTCGAATACGGGAAAGGGCAGCCATAAGAGGCCGCGCAGGTCAGGGCAGCACCAAGGAGATTCCGGCTCTGAGTCAGGAATTAGACTCAAGAACTTCCAAACGGGAGTCTATGGGAAAGTAACTTCGTGTGGGATTTGAGAGAGAGAGAGAGAAGGGAATGAGTTAACCAAACGTTTCGAAGCCAGATTTACATTCTTAAAATCCCATCTAAAAGGAAAAAAAAAAAAAAAAAAAACCAGAGAAATCTCATTTCTTTTCTCTTAATCCACCCTGACGATCATGTATTTCAAAGACATTCATGCCCCACGTGTTTAATTATGTTGTATTATCATTGAGTCTTTAGATTCAAATATAATCAGTCTCTGGGAATTTTGGGCTTTTGCACCATTATATCCTAAAAACCATTTATATCCAAACTTAAATGGATTAAAATAAATATACCTTTTCTCTGAAAGTTCAAGGTTATCTATTACTTTGAAGTTGGTAACTGGCTTTATTTATAGGGACAGAGCTGGCATCTGACCGAAAAAATGCTGCACCAGGTTTAATTGTGGGCTTCAGTGAGAGGCCAAATTACACTTAAATTTTCATTTTTTACAGCACAGGATTTGTTGCAAAATTAAGAAATCCGAAACAGTTTAGGGGAAATGATAGCCTGTATATGTTTAAATATATGAACTAATAAAAGCCACCACCTGAAGCCCAAGAGATAGCCAGCTACTTGTAATTTACAACTGGGTGAGTGTTATTTTCATTAATGTGATGAACTTGTGAATTCCATCGATTTAATTACAGAGGAAATAACTGCATTTTTGTTTATTGCATATTTGGTGTAATTAAAATTTACTGGAAAAAATAATCTATGAAAGGTATTTTAACATTTTTCTGAATGCTTCAATGACATTCGGTGTAAAAAAAGGAACTATATTTTGTATCTAATATTGAGTTTTATTTCTTTATCACAAGCTGAGTTAGATTGGTCAGAGTCAGCCTGTTGTAAATCAGCAGTGACTGCCACAATTCACCCGAATGAAACAAATTATAGAAAGATTGTTTATTAACTTGAACTCCTTCTTTATTAGTCATTTGCTACAATTTTATAGTCTCATTTCATCCTAATAACTCCTCTCTCATAAAATGTCAATAATTTCTCTTAGTATTTCATATTGACTTGTCAAACCAAGCTCATACAATGCCATAAACCTGTTCTGTCTAAGACCTGGTGGGGAAGTCAACTCAACATACTGTAATAGGCTGTTAGACCTGAGCAGAGCAGGAACGATGGGCCAAGTACAGTGGGTCACCAGGGTAGAAGAGCCCCAGGTGCCTAGCAACAGGCAAAATTACAAGCCCTTACAGACCACTGCCTTAAGCATTAACCCCTAGGGATACCATCTAGGCCTCAGCTCCGTTTCAGCTCCAGGCCCAGAGAAGCAGCAAAAGCAGGTGGAGTGATGCATGGCTGACATCAGGACCAGCTGATAACCTCTTACCCTGGTGTCCACCAATCAACAGAAACCATGACCTGAGGAGACACACCTGGAAAAGCTGATGAATATGCTATTGAGTGCCCCTCCCCTGAGAGCTCCAGATAAAAGCTCTCAGAATATGGAACCCAATGGGCTCTCTCTATGGACACACCCTCACCTTTCCCCACCCCCTCCCTTGCCCAGGGTATGCTGTCTTCTGAGCTTGCAGTGCCTCTCTTCCCTTTTATGTCCCTCAAGGCATATCTATCTCTCTCTCTCCCTTCTTTCCCTAAGCTTTAAGGGCCCTTCTACCTCTGTAACTTTCTAAATAAACTTACCCTTATAGCGAGTCCTGGATCTGAATTTTCTTAGCCAGAACTGAAGTACCCCAGTTGCTGAACTGAAGTCTGGCCTAACTTATTGCTAATGCCAGGTACCATCTTTCCACTGCTAACAATACCAGTATCGTGGGCCAAGTATCAAGTTCAATTTTTTTAAAAGAGTTTGTTGAGCACCTTCTACATGGCAGCCACCATCCCAGGCTGGCAGTGCTAGGAAAACAATATAGACCAGGGTCCTGGCTTTGGGAACTCACAGTTGATGGAGGAGACATGCATATAAAGAAGTCACAGTGTTACAGTGCAGAATAGTGATGGCGGGAGGTGGGGGGTGCTGGGGGGGCACCAGCTAATCAATCTGAGAAAAAGCAAAATATCAAGGTATCTTTTAAAAGACCTCTTGGCCTTGCATCAGATTTAATTAAGTTAAGAGTAATATAATACAGTTAGATCTCTGTGTGTCATCTGGGACATGGGATGCATTCGTCGTCGGCAGCCGTCCGTCTCGAGAGACGATGGTGTAGCTTCTTAAGTGTCTATCTGCACCGCGGAGAATGGCTGTGCAGTCCGACTCGGGAGTGACACGGCATCTGTCTCCTCCCGTGTTGAATCGACATCTTGCGATGACGCTGGAGTGTCCTCTCCAGTGGAGCTGAAGCTACAGAGCCTGGGCAGGGTGATATGGAGGGTCTGCTGTTGCCCATGCAGCAGACCCCCCCTCTCTTCGCAGCTGAAGGGTCCAAGGGAAAGACGGAGTCGATACAGCTTGGCTTCAGGTGCGCCGCAGGAGTTGCCGGTGTTGACTACAACGTCAAACCGCCTTAGGGACTCCGGCTCCGGCTTTTCTGTCGGGGTTTACTCCCTTAGCCTTTCCCCTGAAGAGGTATGCCGCAAGGCAGCGGAGGTTTTTTGGAATCAGAGTTTTCCTTCTCTGATGGGATGCATTAGGTTAAATATTATTCTGGGTGTGTCTGTGGGGGTGTTTCTGGATAAGATTAACATCTGAAACAGTAGACTGAGTAAGCAGACTGCCCTTCCCAATGTGGATGGGCCTCATCCAATCCAATTAAGGCCTGAATAGAACAGAAAGTCTGGTTGAGGGACAATGTACTCTCTCTACCAGTCTCTGAGCTGGGAGGGACCTTGGTCTTCTCCTGCCCTTGGACTCAGACTTGGCCTGGAAGTTACACACCATCAGCTCTTGTGCTTCAGACTTGAACTGGGACTTCTCAGCCTCCATAATTACATGAGCCAATTTCTTATAGTAAACCCTTTTACATATACATTCTACTGGTTCTGTTTCTCAGGAGAACTCTGACTAATACAACATAGCATAGTCAACCTGTGATTCTATTAGTTTTCCATAGAAGTGGCATGGCTCTGCCTCCCCAGACTATTTCTCAACTTAATTAAACAAGTTGAACCGATATTAAAATATTCCTTTCATTGACTAAAGTAGGCATGGGAGTTAAATGGAATGTGCTGGTCAATTAAATTTCCAGTTAGCTGACGACTAATCCATTTCACTCCCAAAGATTGCAGAGCATTCTCCTTTCTCCCGTGACTTTCACCTTCACAAGTGACCATTGTAACCAGAAGAAGGAAAAACTAAGGTGCTCTCTGTTCAGACCACTCAAGGCCCCGTTAAGAGTGTAGATTTCAGGGGACCCCTCAACGCTCCAGGGGAATCTGGGGGGCAGCTGCACTCCAGGGATCCCCCTGCAGTTGGAGCATAGTGCAGCAAGGAGGTTTCAGAGCTTGTCCTGACAGCCATTTTCATCTCTGCTTTGACAATTAATCCTGGCAGCGTGTTTCGGAAGTGCCCCATTGTTTTGATTTGGGTGGTCCTTTTAAAAGAGCCAACTCAAGTTTCTGGCATTTCCAGTCACTCTTAGCGTATGCAGCCCTGCCTGCTCTCGTAGACAACTGACACTTCCTGCTGTCTGCTGTGGAGTAGTTTTGGGAAAAGAGATTATGTTCTCTCCTCCTCCTTACCCCCAACCTAGGTGTTTACTGTTTACCTAAAAAAAAAAAAAAAAAAAAAAAAATCAGAAATTGGTCAAATTTATATTTTCAGGGGATCTTTTCCTAGCTGTATTAGAGCTGTAGTTGGTGATCTGGTGGCAGAAGAAATCTGATTGGTAAAATGTGCCACATCGAGATGTTTCAACAATAGAATTGGGCCCTTAAAGTGGGAGTCTGGCCCTGGATGGGGTCCTGTAGAGGACCCTCCAAGAGCAAGATGGCTTCAGATGCTGTTGGGAGAGGCCCAGAGCGATGGGGCCTTCATGACTCTGACTCTCCCACCCCTCAACACACACACACACACACACACACACACACACACACACACTATCCTTGCCTCCTGAGGTATATGTTCCCTCCTTGACCTGGAGGAGAGAAGGCACATTATTGATTGAGATGTTTAAGCCTCACTATCCAATTGCCCCAGTAAAATGCATAAACTTGTTGGCATGACTTTGTTATGTAAAATTCATAATTTAACTCACTGATCCTCCTCCTTCTTGGGGCTTTAACCCAAACGTCCACCACCTGAAGAATGGGTAAACAAAATAAGGCATAGCCATACAATGAAGTATTATTTGGCCATAAAAAAGAAGAAATGCCCTGAAAACATTATGCTAAATGAAAGAAGTCAGTCTCGAAAGGTACTTGAAGGGCCCTGTGGAACCAAAGTGACAACGTAGCTGTATCCAAAGGGCAAATCCGCAGTGAGGGACCCTGGGAAGGAAACTTGGGAGCGAAATGCTGGATTCAGCAATCTGGTCCTGGGCTTTGGCCTTGGCATTTATTAGCTTAATGGTCTGAGTCAAGACTCAAACTTCTCTAAATTTGAGTTTTCTCATCAGAAATATTAGGATAGCCCTGGCTGGTGTGGCTCAGTGGATTGAGTGCTGGCCTCTGAACCACCTGTGAACCCAAAAGTACCAGTTTGATTCCCAGTCAGAGCACATGCCTGGGTCGTGGGCCAGGTCCCCAGTTGGGCGCGTGCGAGAGGCAACCCATCAATGTATCCTTCGCACACTGATGTTTCTCTCCCTCTCTTTCTCCCTCCCTTCCTCTAAAAATAAATAAATGAAATATTTTTTAAAAAAAAATAAATATTAGGATAACAGTGTCTTCATTTGTGAGGACTCAATGAGACTGTGTGTGTTCAGTGCTATGGTAGTTTGTCACAGAAATGAGCCCCCAATAACTCCACCCTTGATGGTCTTCTCCCACATTGATTCTGGGATGAACAATGTGACTGGCTTTGACCAATGACACGTTAGCAAACAATTGAAGCAGAGGCTTAACATACTCTGTTTTGGGGCTTGCCTCCTTATACCACACCTCCTTTTACCAAGTAAAAATGCCTAAGCTAGCCTCATGGAGACACGTGGAGACAGCTGTCAGCCACCCAACCACCAGCCATGTGAGTGAGGTTATCTTAGACCATTCTGTCCCAGTTCAGCTGCCAGATGACTGCAGCCATCTAAAAGACTCCATGTGCAGAGGAACCAGCAAGATGACCCCAGCCCAAATTAATGAGCTACATGTTGAAGATCCTAGGAACACACTTGTGGTCAAGCAAAGTTAGCTTTAAAGTGGTGCATCAGGGGAGAGTGTACACCAGAGGGACCAGGGAGGGAAAGCTGGGAGGAGCTTATGGGATTTGGGTATCTGCTGGGTGATTCTGTAAAGGGTTTAAGGAAGCAGGAGCCTGTTTTTGATTGGGTGTTTTCAGAAAGTGGGAGCAACTTGGTGGCTGGATCTCTTGGTAATTTTTGTCTATGAAGCGGGAGGATTAAAGTGGGACTAACATCAGTGGTAACTCATATTAGCTGGAAGAGGGAGATGTTTAATTATTTTTTATTTATAGAATGTCCTTGTCTCTATATAGTTTCAGGCATGATCACAAAATAGTCTTGTCTCTGTCTTAGTTCATCATGGCCAAAAAAACGGCCTTGTCTGAGTATTGTTTATATGCAGAGAGAATTGTTTATACACATTCAAGAACATTACACCCACTGGCTGTTGGGGTATTTTTTACTTTCTTAGAATCATGAGCAAATAACATAGTTGTCCTAAGCCTCTAAGATTTGGGATGTTTTTTAATTCAGCAAGAGATAACTGATAAGAGCTCTTTGTAATGCCTAAAGTGCTGGGCAGGCTTTTTGATTCCTTCTGGGGTTATATATGTAGAAAGCTCCAACTTCATGGGATTCCAAGTGGAGGAGGGGAACAGAATGTGCTGAGGACAAGGAACAGGCAGGGAGAGGCCCAAGGTGGTCACATACATGCAGCAGACAGGGTTTGTTTAACCACCCCCTCCTTGAGTCTGGCTCTGCCTTTCAGATGCTGCTTCCAAGGACTAGACCTTGATGCTCCATCTTTCTTCCCCAGCTCCCTTCCCTTTCAGGGTCCACTCCTGCTTAGAGGAGCAGACTCCTCAGAACCTCCTTTCAGTTAACATCCCCTACAGGCATATGAAAGCCTCTATCATCTGTGTATCAACAATCCGTTCTGTTCACAGAGCTTTCTGTGGATTTCACCATCATAAACAATAGAGGAGCCTATTTTGTTTTTGGTAGAAGACTATACTTGCCCTTACTCTGGGTAAAGGAGGTGCTGACCCATTTCCAAGAGGTGTGACTAGGGAGTAATAATTCTTGTTTATGGGTTTATCCCTTGAATGACCAATAACCCAAGAGAGAACTTTTCTGTTTTTCAACCAGGTGCTTTTAGCTTAAATCATTGCCAGCAGGGCCTGGCCATAAATCTCCTGAGGATAGGTCACATGCTTCTCGCAGTTACTTCTTCTCTAGCCAAAACCTTCAGTGAAGTTCAGGGTAGAAGGAAGGACAGTAAATTTTATTTTCCTCTTACGAATACTCCATCAGCTGTACTGTACTGACAGTTTAAAAATGGACTCAAACTATATCAACTTTTGGGAGGTATTCTTTCATTCAACTCACCCTCAAAGCCAGAGACAGTCACTTTGTCTATGAGAGTCTGTCAAAGTCTGGTACAGGAAGATCCAGATCACTGAAAAATAACCGTTCATACTGGCTTCACCAAAAGGAAGAAGATAAATCCTGTTTAGAACACAGGGAATCTCATTGTCTTGGTTCAGTAAGTTCTTGAAAGAAAATGAGAAGCACTTGCTCCATTTGAGGTTGTTGAATTGTATTTTATAAGAAAATTCATTATTCCAATCACAGGGGACATTTGAATTTCAATGGACACTTCCTTCCTTCTTACTCTATCAAACCAGCAGAGGACCAAACATTGGCCAATTGCAGAGTCAGGGTATCAACACAACAGACTAGATTATCCACTGTTCACTATACAGTTCCTCAGGCAATGTCAACGTTAAGATTGGAATAAAATCCATAATTTGAAGCCACAATCTCTCAGCAAAATGTTTCCACCCTAGATGAGAATTCCACTGGTCAGATTCCTCGCCTGAGCCCTCTCTTGTCACGTAGGGTTTTGCATCTCAAGTGCCTTTGTAGAATGTACTTCTATGCATCTCACAGGAGTGTCATGAGGAACAAGAGAGAAAATACAAAATTTCTTTGAGAAATATAAAATGATAAACATATTCTCTGTGAAATTTTATAAATTAATTTATTATTCCAGGACATCTCACCATAATTCTATCACAGTAGGATAAATGGCAGCAACTAAAACACATCCTTCTCACAAGTTACAAGAATAGCTTGTGAGCTCCTCAAGGATAAGTGCCATTCCAACTCATCCACTGTGACACGCATCCCCCAAGGAAACATCCCTATGATACAAGGTCTGTCCAGAAAGTATCCATCCATGTGCTGTGAGAAACAGAGATATTTACTGAAGAACATACAAGATACAAGAAACATTGTACATAGGACAATGATGCCTCAGTCCCCTTCAAAGTAGGCACCTTGAGACCTCATAGTTCTCCCAATCACCATCAGCTGCCCTGTCGTAGTTTCTGGAAGCTCACTGACGGTCTGAAATCTTTTCCCTTTCAAAGGTGATTTTAGTTTTAGAAAAAGCCAGAAGTTGCAGGGCACCGAATATGGGCTATAGGGGGGCTGAGTCACCTGGGTGATTTGATGTTTCACAAAAAAACTGCACAAGATGTGATGAATGAGAGGGCACATTGTTGTGATGAAGCTGCCAGTCACCAGGTGCCCATAGCTGCAGCCTTCTGAATCATCCAAATAGTTTCCGCAGAGCAGTGTTCAAGCTTAACACAAAATTTGAGGTAGATTTGTTGTGCTACTCCCTCAAGTCATTTTAAATATGATGACCACACAGTGCACGTGCTCACTCAACGACACCCACCACCCCCACTGACTAGTACAGTGAAGTCATTAGTATTCACGCCTGCACATTCCAGTCCACTCTCTTCGGCTGCCAGGTTACAACAGTGTGGCAGACCTCATATGTTTGTTAGATAGATGGAATACTGAGTGGACAAGTGAATGGGTGAGTAGGTGGGTGGGTGGGTGGGTGGATGGGTGAATGGATGGGTGGGTGGGTGAGTGGATGGATGGATGGATGAATAGATAGATGGATGAATAATTAAATGGACAAATGCAAGGCCAAGGTGGTATGCAACATATGGGCATTCAGGTTGTCAAGATAAAGACTTCCACTTTGGTCGATAAAGAGCCCTCTCTCTGAGCTCCTCAAGTGCCCCTTTTGTCCTCTGCCTTGATTCTCGTCTTCCCACCAAAACTCCCAGTCCTTTCCACAGCCAGAAACTACGGGTTATCATCTGGCACAGTAATCTGTGCTGACAGGCAGTCTAAGTAGTTGATGCCAGAGCCACCACTCAATAGAGTGAAATATTCTGAATGCCCCTCTTGCTCAGATGGGTGACACTTTATTACTGGGTTAGTTTTAGGCTATCGCCTAGTACAAGATTCCTAATAAATCCCATGAATAAGATTTAAATTTGTTGTATTTCCTAACTCATAGGATAAAATTCCTTCAAGATATAACATCATAGCCTGAGGTTTCTTAATACTTCAATTTTTGTTGTTAAGTTTCTTCTCTTCACCACATCCAAAATTTCTAGATAATGAGTTGTCACATTTGGGATGGGACTTTTCCCTCAAATAGTTACTTATTATATTAACTCACTTTCTTAATAGCCTGGGTTTAGGGATTTCTTATCAATTAACTCACTTCATTTTCCCCCTAGCTTTGTTGAGACAGTGAAATATAACATTGTGTAAGTTTAATGTATACATTGTGATGATTTCATACATGTATATATTGTGACATGATTACTATGTAAGGTTAATTAACACCTGCATCACCTCACATAATTACCTTTTGTGTGTGTTGTGGGAACACTTAAGATTTATTCTCTCAGCAACTTTCAAGCATATAAAACAATATTGTTAACTAAAATCACCATGCTTTACATTAGATCCCGAGAACTTATTCATCTGATAACTGGGTGTTTATACCCTCTGGCCAACAGCTCCCATTCCCCTAATGCCCACCCTGGCAACCACCATTCTGCTGTTTGCTTTTAAGTAACTAGTTTTCCTAATGGCATAAGTTTGGGGGATTTCTAGTTCAAGTACTGTAGTTACTTTATTGGCTCACATTTTTAACAGCATGGGTCTTGGGGGGAAAATGTCTGCTGAGTGCCAGAACGAATGGGTACATGTAGAACAGCCCCACATTAAACCCTGGACAGTTGTATGTACATCAGAGCTCATTTTCTGCCATGCTTTAAAAACAGAGGAGCTGGTCTCACCAGGCCCTGCTCCAGACACATTGCCGATGCCTCATTCAGTGGCTCTCAGCTCCTAGGGCCTTCAGCTCCTCCACTGCTTATCACCGCTTAGAATTCGGGCCGTGCTGGGAAGTGATGCCTCCCACCCAACACCCACACATACCCCAATGATAATAACTCCCAGAAGCAAAACAGTGTGACCATAGAAAGAGAGAGCTGTTTTCCTCGGGTCTTTTCATTACTGTGTTGGGGGCCAGCTGAGCCCTTGGGTCCATCTTCCTCTTTCTAGGCTGCACCGAGGTACAGAGGAAGGGGCTCTTTCTCCCCATTATCACATAGTTGAGAGCCTTAGTTTATAAACTCTGGGTCTGGGCCTTGAAATATAAGTTTGTTCCCTTGGGCCAGACAGCAGCTCTTGGGATGGTGGCCCCACGGGCCCCGCCCCCCACTTCTTAAAGACTCATAAGCAGGGGTTACTCTTCTCAGGTATTGGTCTCAGGGGTGGATGGCAGGAAGGGGGCTCTTCAGCCCTGTTCATCTCTCTCTCTGTGCTGCATGTCACTTTCTTAAATGGGAAGGATGCATCATCTACTATTTGTATAAGTTTTATCGAAGGGAAGTTGCTCTAAAAAACACATCAGCCTTGGCTGGTGTGGCTCAGTGGATTGAGTGCTGGCCTGCGAACCAAGAGGTCGCCAGTTCTATTCTCAGTCAGGGCACAAGCCTGGGTTGTGGGCCAGGTCCCCGGATGGGGGCATGTGAGAGGCAACTAATCAATATATCTCTCGCACATCAATGTTTCTCTCCCACCCTTCCCCTCTCTCTCTAAAAATAAATAAATAAAATCTTTAAAAAAGAAAAAGGAAAACATATCAGCATCCAGAATGTGCACCATAAGGAAGACAGTTACACAGGCAGGGCCAGGGAGTGAAACGGATGGGTTCCTTTTGCACTTTGAGAAGAGAAAAACATAGTGGCTGTCATCCTTCAACAGAGAGTATATTGAATGATATTTTTTAATTAGCTCCCACTCCTCTGACACAAGAATGAAAGAATTGGAATATCTCAATTCCCTCCACCAGGGCATGAGGGAAGAAGCATTGCAGTAATATCAGGGCAGCCACCTTCAAAGCACCTGCCAAATCTTAAGTGGAGATTTTCTGCTGCTGACATCATTTTCCATTCTCCTACCACTAGAGGACTGGCTGAATTTTCCCCTGCAAATATAATATTCTTTTTTTTTTTTTTTTTATTTGACAAAGCATAATGACTAGAGTGTCAAATAGTAACACATTAGAAGAAATAAAAATGACATAGAGGAAAGAAGGCCTTAGTGTTTGCTGAATTGTTCAAGAGCATGGGTCTCCAGGGTTACGGGGTTGATTTGCATCAGCTGCTTGCTCTTTTCCCCACAATCCCATCCCCTTGCTCCTGGGAGAGTCGCTAGACAAAGTTCCCAACCCAGTGAGTGGCAGCTGCACATTCCCAGGCAGGATTCCTCCACCCTCACAGAACCTGCCACCAGGGCCTATTTTCACGCTTCTACATGTTTCCAGGCTCATGCCTGGTGACCGAAAGCTTTAGGCCACGACCTCACCAGGGACGACTTGCAGCCTGGCTCCCAGCATGTGGTTGCAGTCACCTGAGAGAAACAGATGTGAAGGCTGCAGATGTTCATCTGACCCCCCCCCCCCCCCATGTGCTGGAGCTGACAATCTGGGGAACGAGGGGGCTGGCCCCAAAGTGGAGGGTCTCATTGCTGCTACTCAGGGCTTTCCTCACTAACAGATAACTTTCAGCATCATAACAAATACAGATTTTTTTTAATTTAAAAAGAAAGACATGAGCTCTGGTGTCCTTGCTTCCCCGGGTGGGCAGGGAGGATCAGAGCAGGAAGAGCCTCTTGCCTTTGCCTAGGCAGTATGGTTGCAAAGGCCTTGGTGAGAGTCGGGTCTGTTCAGGAAAAAGGAAATCCCTCTAGGTCTTTGAATGGAGGACTTTAATACAGAGAATTGGTTAATCTAAAGGCAGGAGTGCCAAGGAATTCAACAGGGGACAGTGGAAAGAGCAAGAATTAGCCACAGCAGGAAGCTGCTAACCCACCAGGGCGCAGGAGGACCAGTGGGAGCAGAGGGTGTAACCTGGGTCCAGACTGGGTGTTCCTGCAGATGCTGAAACTGCTGTGAGAAGGCCCCGGTGGAAGCCGGGACAATGAGGGAGGGGCTGTCTGTCTGAAGCTGAAGCCATGAAAGAAACCCAGTCACTGCTGAGATGCAAGAAGCAGAGATGAGGAGTAAAGCACTGGAGCCTTTCAGTTTTCCACCAGGCCTTCTTCCATTGGCCATGCCTCACAGAGGCCATCGAGTCAAGGAGCCTGGGAAATGTAGTTCCTTGGCATCCGAAGGGGCACAGAGGGAGGGCTGGAATGAATCTGAGACATACCAGACACTCAGATTCTCCTTTTGTCCTGGCTTACAGACCAGGATGACTAAAACCAAGACCAAGCCTTTAGCTGCTCATCCCATAATGAACTCCAGCCTAGCTCATCCAGCACCATCGCATCCTTGAAAGGAGCAGCAAGAATGTGCTTAGACTGGGAAAATGAAAGAAGATTGCAGAAAGGTCTTCTTTGGGAGATCCAGGTGCAAGGGCTGAGATGAGGAAAGAAAGGAATTTGCTCAGGCTGGGCTCCTAAAGATGGGGGTGGTCTGAGGGATGGGGTGTCTTGGACAGCAGCAGAAGTCTAAACCCTCAAATTCCCTTTGGGGACCTGAGCTAGAGGTGGCATCACACAGAAAAAAAAAAAAGAAAAAACAATTAGACCAGGGCTTCAGCTGTATACAGGTGATTCTGTAACCATATCATGTGCTTGCCTTGGAAAACCTGTTTGTTATTTGAACCACTAATGCTTTACACTCTAATAAAATGTCTTTGCATTTCATAAGGTTGTGGTGGGTGAGCTTTTGTGAGCACAGGCAGGCCTTGGCAGCTTACTGTCATGGCCACAGACTCCTCTAACCTTCAGTTTCCTTTTCTTTGGAAGATGGGATTGCTAACACCTGCCTCACAGAGATGTGTTCAGAATTACATGAGACAATGAACTTAGCAGTGAAGCACTTAGCACAGGGCCTGGCTCTCAGAAAAGTGCTAAAATAATGTGTGACTGGTGTGCAGGTGAGAAAATCCTCTCACAGCTTGAATAGGACCACCCATCAGCCAGGACCCCTGGGTGCTCTGATGTGAGAACCTACAGCAAAGAATCGCCTCCCTGCCACCTGCCTTTACAGCTGGCTGATAACGGATTGAATGTAGCAAATTACCTAACCAGCCTGTGGCTCCTTAGTCCCCCAAAACAAATCACAGCCTGTCAAGAAAGCAAACAAGATCAGAAGAATGTGTTTGCTGGAAAATTTTGCAGCCTTCAGATGCCTGTGAAAGTCCTGTTATGTAGGAAAAAAGTAAAAGACCCTCATGGAGATGGGGAAAATGAGAGTGCCTTTCCACTCTGGCCATGGTCCAGGGGCCAGCGCCCCGGAGAATACATAACTACTGGGTGTGGGAGAAGGTGCAGTTGATAGGCCTGTGATAATGGATAGACATCTCTGAACGTCATATGTCCCTTGTCTGTCCTCTGTAGTCAGCAAAGGATTTGGCAGCAAAGGATTTGGTGACCTTGGGAAGGGCAGAGGTGGCTGAGAGAATGGGTCAACTTCTGTTTTCAAGGGTCCTGGGGACCAGCAAACAGAGATGAAGGAGGCAGGGGGCAGGATGGAGCCTGGGAGAGAGAGGATAGATCTGCTGAGATTCTGGTCTTGGTCAAGGAGGGGTTTAGGTGGAGTCTTGGGGTGAACCTCACAGGCAGAGGTGGGATGCTAAATCAAGATGTTCCAGGGAGGAACAGAGCTTCAGCAAAGGGACAGAGGTGGGGCCACAAAGCATGTTCTGGTGTGTCTGGAATGGTGTGCTGGGGGTTAGGGTACTTCTGTCAGCAGGTATATATTGACTTTAACATGTAACACAGGTAGTCCATACTTTATCAATATTCATTTTATTGAATTTAGGGAGCTGAGGAGAAGAACCTGAGCCTCATCTGATGGAATGAATAGTCAAATGGTGATTCCCGGGTGTTTTCTGTGAGGTGGGACCACATTGGCTAGCGGTGAGACCCCTGGAGGATAGTCCCTGTGACAGACTCAGAGGGGTGACAGTGTCACATGGTACAGAGCATGGGCCCCCTGAAAGTATGGAAATCCACAATCCTGCGGAAGGCAGGAGTGGGGCAGGGAACAGCAGAAAGTACAGCATTTGAGGTGCATTGCATAACAAAAACAGATTAACTGCCCCTGCCTTCCTGAAGGGAAGAAGGCTGCTGCCCAGGCAAAATTGTGTATGTGAGTCTGAGAATGTGCGCTGGCAGAGTGACTCAGCAGAGTGACCTGTGACATAGTCGGGGGGAAGCTCATATGGCCCCTGAATGAGTTTCAGGGGCAGATGCCCACCCCAGATGCTCGTGCATTGCTGGGAACTCTTGGCCTGACTAAAGATGGCAGCCAAAAGAGGGTCAAAGACACTGGGGAGCTGATAAAAGTAGACACTAATGCACCATAGGAAGAGCTGAATGTTTGGCCCCACAGGAAGTTCTGAGCCAAACATTTACATTGGAGTGGGCCGAGTAACCCAAGGTCAGAAGAGTAGTCCGCCATGAGGTCGGGAGGTCTGGAGGTCTGCCTGATGAACACACCGTACGGTGTACAGATGACGTATTATAGAACTGTACACCTGAAACTCATATAATTTTATTAACCAATGTCACCCCAATAATCTTTTTAAAAATTAATTGACTATGTTTTAGAGTCATTTTAAGTTTACAGATAACTGAACAGAAAATAGAGCTTCCACCACACATACACACACACGCACGCAGTTTTTCCTACTATTAACATCTTGCATTAGTATGTTACATTTGTTAAAATTTATAATACATCATTAACAAAAGTCCATAGTTTACCTTTAGAGGTACTCTTTGTGTTGTACATTCTATGGGTTTTTACAAATGCATGATAGTATGTAACCCCCATCACGTATCAGGCAAAATAGTTTTAGTGCCCTACAAATATCCTGTGCTTAGCTTATCCACACCTTCCTCCCTCCCTCTGAATCCTGGCCACCACTGGTCTTTTTCCTGTCTCCCTACTTTTGCCTTTTCCTGAATGTAATATAGCTGGAATCATACAATGTGGAGTCATCACAGACAGGTTTCTTTCACTTGGTGATATGCATTTAAAGTTCCTCCATGTCTTTTCTTTCTTTTTCGTAAAGATTTTATTTATGTTTAGAGAGAAGGGAAGGGAGAGAGAAAGAGGGAGAAGGAAACACTGATGTGAGAGAGAAACATCAGTTGATTGCCTCTCATATGTACCCTGACCAGATACTGAACCCCAACCCAGGCATGCGCCCTGACCAGGAATCAAACCCTCGACCTTCTGCTTTGTGGGACCATGCCCAACTAACTGAGCCACACCAGTCAGGGCTTGTTCCTCCATGTCTTTTCATGACTGGATAGCTCATTCCTTTTTATTGCTGAATAATAGTCCCTTGTATAGATATACCATTTGTTCTTCCATTTACTTATTAAAGGATATTTTGGATGCCTCCAATTTTTGTCAATTATGAATAAACCTATTATAAACATTTATGTGAAGGTTTTGTGTAGATATGTTTTTAACTCATTTGGGTAAATATCAAAAAGTGCAATCTCTGGATTGTGTGGTAAGCCTATGTTTAGTTTTGTAGGAAACTGCCAGACTGTCTTTCAAAGTGGCTGTACCATTTTTCATTCCCACTATAGCAATAAATGAGACATAACTAAATGTATTGTGGTATTCTAGTTGGGTCCTGGAACATAAAAAGACAAAAAGTAAGGAAATCTGAAGAAAGTATGAACTTTAGTTAATAATGTGCCAATATTGGCTCAATAGCTGTGACAAATGTATCAGATGTTAGCAATATGGGAAACTCAGGGCAGGGTACACTGAATTCTCTTTACTATCTTTTCAAATTTTTTATAAATCTAAAACTCTTCTAAAATAAAATATTTAAATATATTTTAAATGTCATAATCTCATCATTTTACAATTGCACAATGAGTGAATATAGACATTAAGCATCAACAACTGCCATGGTTTCAAAAAGGGAGACAACCAGACAGTACGTATCTCCTACACTCTTGCCAAATGAATTAAACTTGAGTCTGGTCCAGTTTCTAGCACAAGCTGTCAATGCGCAGCAAATACAGAAGACAGAGGAACATGTCCTACACCACAACCAACAGAATTCAATATCACATATGAATAGTGAAAAAAAAAAACCATAACAAAATACTACGGAAGAGAATGTAGCAACACACTAAAAAAGTAATGCTCCACTATCTATTTTTAAAGAATAGAAAGAAAGAAGAGGTTTAATAATCAAAAAGAGAAGAGTCAAAATTAACTTCATTTGGAAATGATATAAATGTATACCTGAAAAAAACAAGATAATCAATTGAAAAACATTAGAAATAAGACTATTTTACAAACTGGCTTAAAAAATTGATAAACAAGTGGACATCAATAGCTTTCCCACATACAACAGAAAACATAACAGAATAAAAGATTCCATTTCAAAAACAAAGTAAAGTCACTAGGAATAATATTAAAAGTATGCAGTATGAAGAAGAATTTTGAACTCCATTGCCAAAACTGAGAGGACAACTAAATAAATAAAAGACATATCCTGTTCAAGATAAGGAAACCTGCCATGTTAAAAGTGTCAGTTCTCCCTAATTTTATCTATAAATTTAATGGGATCCCAATAAAAATAGCATCAGTTCAACATCCAAATAATAGGAATTCCAGAAAGAAAGAACAAAGAAAATGGTAGGAAGAAATGATCACAGAAAAATACAATTTCTCACATGAAACATTCTAGTTGAAAGGCTCTTTGAATCCCCTGTACAATACATTAGGAAGAGTAAAAAGACCCATGTCAAAGCTTTCAATTAAGAAATTGTAGAGCAAAAGTAATTAAAAGGAAGCTCTTAAAAACTTACAGGAAGGGATGATAATAGGCTTTATACAAACAAGGAACAGGACTCAGAAAAGCACTGGGCCTCTCAGAAACTAACCTTATTGTGAAATATAAGGCATCAGTGGAGAAGGCCTCTCAGAATTCTGAGGAAAAGGTATTTCTATCTTCTAATTCATATGCAGATGAAGTATGACTTAAATATGGGAATAAAACAGTGACTTTTTGTAGTTTCCTTAAATTTTCCTTAAACTATTTACAGTGAACATTTCTAACATGTTTAAAAGTGGAGACAATAGCATAACAAAGACCCACGCACCTAAGGCCTACATTCAACAGTTATCAGATCACAACCAACCTTACTTCATCTACATTTTCCCCTCCTGTCCTATCAGTGTGTCTCTAAGAATAAGGGCATAGCCCTGGCTGGTGTGGTTAAGTGGATTGAGCATTGGTCTGTGAACCAAAGGGCTGCTGGTTCGATTCCCAGTCAGGGTACATGCCTGGGTTGCAGGCCAGGACCCCATTTGGGGGTATGCAAGAGGCAACCACAAATTGATGTTTCTCTCCCTCTCTCCCTTCCCTCCTTTCTCTCTAAAAATAAATAAAATCTTTTAAAGTAAATAAATAATTTTAAAAATAAATAAAAGGGTATAAAAATATAAAAACAATGCTATTATTACATCTAAATAAAACAAAATATTATCATTGGATATACAGTGCTCAAATTTCATGTTGTTTCATAAATGCCACACATTTTAAAAAAATATATAGTTCATTTAAATCAGGATCCATCTAAGATCCACACATTGTACAAGGTTGCTTTCTAAATCTTTTCATCTATGGTTTCCTCCTCCATCTATTTTTCTTGCAAATTATTATTATTATTTTTGCAAATGCTTTCTTTGCCCCTGAAATGCATTTATTGAAGAAACTGGATTGTGTGACCTGGAACATTGCCCATGCTCTAGATTATTTTGTTGACTGTAGCCCCATGATGTCAATATTCTCCTGAACATATTACTATTTGGCCCTAGATGAGAACAAAACCTTCTCTTGTCATGCTTTATAGGACACTAATAAGGATGTGCTCCACTAAAACCAGGGATGTGGACCCAAGACCTGAATCCAGCTCAGGAGAGAGGCAGGGGTGCTCCCCCAATGATGGGGAGGTGAGTGAGCCTCAGATGACCTCTGTGTAGCAGATACAGGGATCAAATTCCAGACTGGAGCAGGAGAACAGGGAGGGCTCCAGGGAGCGTATCTCCAAGAAAGAGAAAAAAACTGAAATTGTTGTTACACCTGGTGCATTTAATCATACTGTGAATAGACTTTCAATTCTATAGCTGAGTTTAGGACTAACTTGGTGGTAACAATATAGAAGACTGAAAAATATAAGCATAGTCCATGGCTGCTTCAGCTGTGAATAGTATTTGTTCAGTCATATTAATGTAAACATTGACTGTTAATTGAATTTTAAAGAGTAATATAACTCTATTGAGAGGAGGGTCAAAGGAACAGGCTCCAAGGTGGGCACCTAAGTCAGCCCCAAGAAGCCTCCCTTCCCTGATGACATTTAAAAAATTAGTTCAGACTTCCAGCCAAGATGGAGGCCTAGACAGACACCCTTCATCTCCCTCCACAACTAAGAAGAAATACAACTACCTCAAACTAGAGTCAACCAGAAGTTCCAGAAAACCAAGCTGCATGGAAGCCCAACAAACAAAGATATAAAGAAGAAATACTCATCCAGACAGGTAGGAGGGGTGGAGCTGGGGTGGAAAGGACGAGGTGTGGTGGCGGCAGTAGTGGCAGCGGCAGGCTGGCAGAAAGTGCAGTCACACATTTTAAAAAGGGGAGAGGGACACCTGGGGAGCGCTCCCGGCCCCAGACCAAGCCACACAGCTCACAATTCCAGCGCTGGGGAGAATAAAGCCTCATTACTTCTGACTGTGCAAACCAGTGGGAGTAGGGGTGGAGGAAGAAACTGCCAATCTCTCAGAAGAGTCTGCTTGTTTAAAGGGCCCCCAGAGTCTTAGAACATCTGCAGACCCACCCACTCCAGAAATGATGGCCAGGACAACAGCTAGAGGGGTGCCAGTCCCATACGGAAGTGGGAGAAGTGCCTGAAAACGGGGTGAGTTCTGAGCAAGCGGCATTGTTTCCTCTCAGACCCCTCCCCCACATACAGCGCCATAATGTGGTGAAATGGGTCACCTTGTACTGATGAATATCTAAGGCTCCACCCCTTACAACGTAACAGGTGTGACAGATCTACCTAAGACACAGCGACAAACAAACACAGGAGCCTGTCAAGATGAGGAGATAGAGAAGTATGGCCCAAAAGAGGGAAGAGATCAAGGGTCCAGTAAGAGAACTAAGTGACAAGGAGATAAGCCAACCTAACAGATGTAGAGTTCAAAACACGTGATAAAGATGCTCACAGGCTTGACAGATATTCTCAAGTACAGCAAACGCATAAGGGAAGAAGTGGAGGCTATGCTAAATGAAACAAAGGAAAAGCCACACAAAACCAAGGGTGAAGGAAAGGAAACTAATGATGTGGAACATAAGGAAGAGAAAAACAGTCAACTGGTACAGAATGAGGAAACAAGAATTTTAAAAAATGAGAGGCTTAGGAACCCCTGGGACAACTTTAAACATGCCAACATCTGAATCATAGGGGTGCCAGAAAAAGAAGAGATGTGAAAAAATAATAAAGGAAAACTTCCCAAATCTGGTGAAGGAAATAGACATACAAGTCCAGGAAGCACAGAGAGTCCCAAACAAGCTAGATCCAAAGAGGACCACACCAAGACACATCATAATTAAAATCCCAAAGGTGAAAGCTAGAGAGAGAATCTCAAAAGCAGCAAGAGAAAAGAAGAAAGTTACTACAGAGGGTTGTCTATAAGACCATCAGCTGATTTCTCAAAAGAAACTTTGCATGCAAAAAGGGACTGGCAAGAAATATTCAATGTGATGAAAAGCAAGGACCTACAATCAAGATTACTCTATCCAGCAAAGCTATCATTTAGAATGAAAGGGCAGATAAAGTTCTTCCCAGACAAGGTAAAGCTAAAGGAGTTCATCATCACCAAGCCATTATTATATGAAATGTTAAAGGGACTTATTTAAGGAAAAGAAGACCAAAACTATGAACATTAAAATGGCAACAACAACAAGAAAATGACAACAAACTCACAACTATCAACAACAGGATCTAAAAAAATAAAATTGAACTAAGAATAGGATCAGAATCATAGGTATGGGGATCATTTGGAGGGTTATCAGCTGGGAGGGGGAAGGGAGAGAAATGGGAAAATGGTGTAGGGACTAAGAAGCATAATTGGTTGGTACAAAACAGACAGGGGGAAGTTACGAATAATAGAGGAAATGATGAAGCCAAAGAACTTAAATGCAGGACCCATGGACATGAACTAAGGGGGTGGGATTGCTGGAAGGAAGGGGGTACTGGACAGAGGGGAGAAAAGGGAAAAATCATTGGGGCTACTGTAACAACACAATCAATAAAATATACTTAAAAAGAAAAAAAATTAGTTTATGTATTCATGTATGGATAGCACTTATTACTAGAATGAGACAGAGTTCCACAAAGATTCTATCCCCATTTTTCATTTTCACAGATGTAAGTACTGAGTACGTTTATTCATGTAACTACTAGGAACTACGAGGAGATTTGTTACAACACTTCACCCAATTCTTTGAACTCCTTGCAATTTTATGCCAAAACTCACAAAGGAATATATCATCAAATAATTGACATTTAAAACTTTAAACAGTTTCCTGTGAGTGCCATACTTGAAGTATAAAAATAGTTCCCAATTAAACTACATTTTTTTCTGGATTGAATAAAGATTACTACTTTTTTGTATTACCTATATATTTATCAAAATATCATTTTAAATATTATAAATTTTGATAAGCACTTTTAAACACAGAAGAGTTAAGAAATGAAATTCCAAAGCACTACTTTTAATTACTTGCTTTCAAAAAATATCAAAGCAGGCATTATGGTCACAGGAAAACCTTTTCAGTTTTTGGTGATGAATTAAGCTTAAGTATTTTATAATAGGATACTTCTGGAAAAATAGAATGAAATAGGGGTGCTTGCTGCTGGGGACCAGAACCTGGGGCTTGGAGCTGGAGTCCCAGGATCTGGGAGGTGGGGGTTCTTGGGGTTGGGGTTCTAGGCTGAAGAGTCAAGGCTGGGGACCTGGGGTCCTAGAGTAACCCTTCTCTGTACCCAGCTTTCCTACCCAGGACCTCAGGCCTCAGTTTCTTCCCAAAATGCCTTTAAAAAAATATTCCTGGAGCCCTGGCTGGTGTGGCTCAGTGGTGGATTGAGTGCCAACCTATAAACTGAAGGGTTGCTGGTGAGATTCCCTGTCGGGGCACATGCCTGGATTGTGGGCCAGGTCCCTGGTTGGGGGCATGTGAGAGGCAACCAATTGGTCTCTCACACGTAGCTGTTTCTCTCCCTTCTTCCTCTCTCTAAAAGTAAATAAGTAAAATCTTTAAAATATATACTCCTGGAAAATAGACATTGTTCTGTTTTTTTCATTATTTCACATTATTTTTTCAATATGTTTCTATTATTCCATTATCCCTTCAAAATGCTGAGAGCATTTAACTATTACAAAAAGTCTATTGCTCTCCACAGGGGCCGCTTCCCCTGTGAGGGGAGGCATTTACACCTGCCTGCTTAGGACCAAAACCCAGAGAAGCAGGTGTTTTAAGAGCCATGTGCCTCCTGGCAGCTCTCTTCCATTCTGCTCAAGACAAGGGACCAGAACAGAGGCACCAGAGCACCCAAATACCTTACAATCTAAGGCTTCCAACCTGGGGATGCCCAGAGGTGCACGCCCCTCTCAGGGCCAGAAGTGCTGGCCTCCTTTTGGAAGATCACATTGAAATGGAAGTGATAGGATGCTGAGAAACAGAAATCAGCCCAAGGGTTCCTCCCACCATTTATTCCTTATCAAAATTTAGAGCTAATTAAGTAGAGAACATTTTCTAATAATAAACTCAATGTCAGCAATGTGGCTTTAGCAAAATATAATCTGTCATTAAATTATTGTTTTTCATTTGAGTTTTGTTGGTTTTATAGCTGAAATTTATTTTGGTTTTATATAGCCTAGGGCATATGTTATATGTTTGAACTTAATATAAAAATAACTTAAATTCACACAGGGGGTCGACTAATTCTTTTTCTTCTTTGAATAGGGTCTGTTCTTTGCTCAAATTTACAAAACAATGCCTTAATGTATTGTGATAGGCTTTGGAAGGTAGCTGTAAAGAGACAGGGAAAACCAAAGCTGGATCAGACATGCTCCAAGTAAGCACTACTCCAGAAAAGGGACCAGGAAAGGCATAGAAGGTGTCTGGGGGCCTGGGGATCGGATGTGGGAGGGTTGGTCTTGGAATGTATAAGGGGGTGGCTGTACCATCAGCCTGCAGTACTGGTGGCTCTCAGCTGCAAGGGGCAGACATCTCAACTCAACTGCAAAGGCAATGCTGTGGCTGTGGGAGGGACCTGGACCAGCTGGAGTCTCGGGGGTATATTCAGGATGCTTCTCTCTTGTGTCTTACTGTCCTCTGCATCTTAGCTTTATTCTGGCCAAATGCAGGAGGGGATTCCTCCATTGGGCACTGGGAGCAAAGCCCCAGTTTAACATAGTTCCATACTGGCAATCTCAACTGAAAACACCTATTCTTATGTCACTGTTTGTGTATCAGGCCTAGCACAAGTGGATCTGCGTGTGTCCAGGGAAGGGCCCAGGGTTCAATCCTTTGCCCACCTGCAGCCAAGGAGAGGGGCTGGTACTACCAAAAGCAGATAAAGGGGAGGCTGTGATGGCCAAAGACAACAGCTCCATTATTCTCCATCTCGGTGGGCCTAGTATGCGCTGTTTCTATAAGCTCCAGACCTCAGCAATACCAGGCCCTGGCAGGAGTAATGCCCAGTAGAGATGTTAAAGGAAGAATTATGCTCACATTTGTTGAAATGGTAAAGAAGAACTTTATTCAAGACTATTTAAATAGGGGGAAGTAATCGGGCTCAACTCTGAGTAAAGACAGGGGGCACTTATTTATAGGAGCAGGGTGAGGGGCGAGTGGATGGAAAATTACTAAGGGGAGATATCAAGGGTAGGAAGATACTTGCTAAGCTGACCTAACAGGAATTTTTCTTATGGTGTATAGGATTAGTATGATTTCAAATCTACTTGTTAATGACTTATGAAAATGTTTTAAAGTATATTTTATTGATTATGCTATTATGGTTATCCCAAATTTTCTCCCCTTTGTTCCTCTCTATCCAGTAGCCCTCTTCCCTCCACTAATCTCCTGCCTTAGTTCATGTCCATGGGTTCTGTGTGTAAGTTCTTTGGCTTCACCCTTTCCTATACTATCCTTAACATCCCCCTGGTTATTTTGTTCCTATCAATTATGCTTCTTAATCTGTGCACCATTTCCCCATTTCTCCCCCTTTCCCCTCCCAGCTGATGACCCTCCAAATGATCCCCATACCTATGATTCTGTTCCTATTCTGGTTGTTTGTTTAGGGTTTTTTTTTTTCTTTTCTTTTTTAAGATTCAGTTGTTGATCATTGTGAATTTGTTGCCATTTTAATGTTCATGGTTTTGATCTTTTTCTTAAATTAGTCCCTTTAACATTTCCTGTAAAAATGGCTTGATGGTGATGAACTCCTTTAGCTTTTCTGAGAAGCACTTATCTGCCCTTCCATTCTGAATGATAGCTTTGCTGGATAGAGTAATCTTGGTTGTAGGTCCTTGCTTTTCATCACTTTGAATAATTCTTGCCAGTCCCTTCTTGCCTGCAAAGTTTCTTTTGAGAAATCAGCTAATGGTCTTATAGGAACTCGTTTATAGGTAACTCTCTGCTTTTCTCCTGCTGCTTTTAAGATTCTCTCTTTATCTTTAAACTTTGGCATTTTAATTATGATGTGTCTTGGTGTGGTCCTCCTTGGGTCTAGCTTGTTTAGGACTCTCTGTGCTTCCTGGACTTGTATGTCTATTTCCTCTACCAAATTAGGGAAGTTTCCTGTCATTATTTTTTCAAGTAAGTTTTCAATTTCTTGCTCTTCCTTTTCTCCTGGCATCCCTATGATTTGGACGTTGGCATGTTTGGAAATGTCCCAGAGGTTTCTAAACCCATCCTTGTTTATTTGAATTCTTGTTTCTTCTTTTTTTTTCTGGTTGAATGTTTACCTCTTCCTTATGTTCCAAATCATTGTTTTGGAGCCTGGGTTCCTTCCCTTCTCTGTTGGTTTCCTGTGGATTATTCTTTATTTCACTTAGTGTAACCTTTATTTCTTCCTTTATTTTTTTGCGATACTCAAGGAGTTCTCTGAGTATCCTGATAACCAGTGTTTTGAAGTCTGTATCTGATAAGTTGGCTATTTCCATTTCACTTAGTTCCTTTTCTGGGATTTTGTTCTGTTCTTTCATTTGGGCCTTATTTCTTTGTCTCCCCAATTTAGCAGCCTTCCTGTGTTTGTTTTTGTGCCTTAGGTAGAGCTGGTTTTACACCCTGTCTTAGTAACGTGGCCTATGTAGCAAAGGCACCTATAAATTGTGTGGAGCAGAACCTTAGGTAATTGCCAGGGTGGGCCAACATGCTTCACCACTTTGTGGCTGTGCGGGGAGGGCTCAGAGAGGGGACAATGCCACTGCCTGGCTTCTGGCAGTTTGCCCAGTGCTCACCCCATTCCCAGTCACTTCACCCCCTTCCATGTGCCACTGGTGTCTTTCCAGCTGCTGCCCCAGTGGTGAATCCCAGAGTGGGTGGGTTTGTGTATGCTCTAAGACCATGCTGTCCCTTTCAGCAGTTCTTCCACTGTCCCAACCCCCACTTGTTTTTACAGCCAGAGGTAATGGAGGTCTGCCTTCCAAGTGCTGGAACCCTGAGCTGTGCGGTCTGGCCTGGGGCTGGGATCACTTGCTCCCAAGGTGTCTGTCCTGTCTATTCCACCACTGCTGCTGCCACTGCCTCTCCACCTATATCCACAGTTCTGCCCCTCTTATGCATCTGGATGAATGTGTCTTCTTTAAATCCTTGATTGTCATACTTCCACACAGCTTGATTTTCTGATGGTTCTGGGTGTTATTTTGAGATCTGGTTGTAATTCTTTCTATGGCTACACAAGGAAGCGAAGGATGTCTACCTATGTCTCCATCTTGACCAGCAGCCCTAAAATTGTTTTAATCTGCTTGTTTATAACATAGATGAAAAAGTTGCTTTGATATAAAATTGAAGTAAGTTGAGCCAAGTTGTCATTGTTCTACATCTGCTGTGGTTGACAAGCAGTCAGCAGCCCAGCTGCTGAGGGGCCTTGTTTGGGGATTACTGATAAGAACATGTGGAGAAGCAACTATGGCAAGGGGACATTTAGACTATACATACTGACAGTTTGTGAGGACTATTTGAAAGTATCAGTTTGGGTACAGCGACTCTTCACTAACCTAAAAGCTCTCCAAAGACCTCTGGAACATTTAGCTCCTGTCATAGCCATGGCAACTCTTTGGTGGGCAGTGGCAAAATGCCATGCAGTAGCCCCATGAAGGAAGTCAGCCTGCCAGCCAGCTCTGCCATCCTTGCTCCCTAGCAGCACGCTCTAGCAACAGGGGACTTTTACTTTTGTGCTGGACCAATAAATCAGCTCTTGGTTGGATGCTGCCTCTCCTGAGTGCCTCCTCATATAAAAAGGTATGCCTTACCCTGACTGGGTAGCTCAGTTGGTTAGAGCATCATCCCGATATGCCAAGGTTGCGAGTTCAATCCCTAGTCAGGGCACATACAAGAAGCAACCAGTGAATACATAAATAGGTGGAATAACCAATCTCTGTTTCTCTGTCTCTCTCCCTCTCCACCCCTCCCCCCTCTAAAAATCAATAAATACAATTTTGAAATAAAGGTATGCCTCATATTAAATTTGGACTTTATTTCTTCTTCTCCCCTTGCCTGGAACACTAGAGTGAGTAACCTGTCATTTGTTTGGAGTATATTATTTCTTTATTTGGCTTATTAAGAGGTATTATCCTGTATGTTATTGGCTTGTGGAATTATTATAATCCTCACAATGAACCTGTGCTAAATAAATTGCTGGAAAAAAATAGTCTCTGAGTATAATTTTTGCTGCCTCCCCAAAACAAACAAAAGCAAAACATTGTTAATGGTGTTACCATGCAGAAATTCCATTTCTTTAATGTGATTCTTTCTCTTTTCTGTCCATCTACTCCCTTCCTCAATCATTAACCCCTTAGGGCATCAGATTCTGGTCAGTATCAAACTGTCTTAAGAGCATGTCTATTGATGGCAGAAACAGAGTTTCAGTCAAGCTAAAGGTAACATTTTGACTTCGGTTGTTTCAGCCGCAGACTATGAATTACCTGACCCTGCTGACCATCACACCCTGAGGAAACCAGACACAACAATGCTATGGCTGATGTCAGGACCTGATACAATGATCAACTCCTCCCTACACTGGCCCCAACCAATCAGTAGAGCCCACAATCCAAACCCCTTGTCACCATGATTAATGATATTTTCCCCTATATAACCCACCCCCTAGAAGCCTCCTGGGAGCCAGGTCTTTGAGCACTAGCTTACCTGTGACTCCAGGCTTGATGCCATTTCCTCAACTAACAAACCCATACTTTCTTGGCTGAAAACTCCTGCTCGCATTTGATTGGCCTTTGATGCTAGCAGGCAGACAAACCACAAGGGCTAACACATCAAAGGTAGGAGATAAAAAAAACTTGATTAGACATCAAGGGTGGGGATTTTTTTCTAAACTGACTTAGTAGGATCAGCAAGGATGGACACGGAATGCCAACATTGAGGCCTAGTCGAGAGCAGGGCTCACAGGCACCTAAATAAAGTTTGGTAAAGGAAAGAGTCTTTGTCAGGAGAAATGTCCACACGATAGCTTGGGACAAGAAGGTCCAGCAGAGGGGAGCATCTGCTTTGCACTGTTGGAGGGCAAAATCAACAGCAAAGAAATGGTCCTGGATGAGAACAGCCTTATGGAGGTATTGGGGCTGCCCTGGGGCTGTGGGGATTTAGGGGAGGAAAAATAATTGTCCCTCTACGTTTCTAGGTTCTCTGGGAGGACACCCCTCCCAATAATAAAAGACAGATAGACAAAAGAAAAACAGAGGTTTAATACACAAGCTTCCTCCAAATGGTCCCGGCCACCACCCTAAATTCTTCCTCAGCTAAAAACCAAAGAGAGATGTTGGTGGGTGGGGAGTCCAGCCATGTGGGTGGTGGGTAACCAGGAAAAGCACTGAAAACAGGATAAAGTTGTTACACAGATTTAAGTCTGGTGCACTTGTTAGTGTAGGTAGCTAGATACTAATAAAGGAAGGGAGCAAAAGGAATCAGACATTAAGAAGCCTAATAAACTAAAGAGCTGAATCCAATATTGGGCCTGCTTCACTAAGGGAGCTACAGCTTCACACACTCCCCAGGCAGCCACTGGCCCACTCCCTGTAGCTTACTGGGGGGGTGGGGGTGGGGATAGGACAACCAAGGGGAAGCTCCTGTGTTGAGCGCATGCCCAGGAGACGTTAAGATGGCGCAGGGGGAGGTACTTCCACTTTGAGGCATGAGCAGCAAGAGCCAAAAGGGTAACAATAAAGGCCTGCCAGTCTAGCCTGGGAAAAAGATTGGACTGTATAAGGGATGAGGAACCCTGTAAGATCTAGGAAGTGGACTGGTGATGGGGAGGACCCAACACAGCCTCTGAAAAATTAGGGAGGATTGGTTAGTTTGAAGGGGTGTCTGGTGCTTCTCAAGATAATAATAATCCAAGCTTAACAAACCTCTTGCATGTTCTCTCTCTCAGTAACATGTGCTTGCCCCATTCACTTGTGTATTTTCTCTCCATAGCAGCCGTGGGTCTGGCAGCCATGTGGACTCCAAGCATGATCCTGGGCATGGCCAGCTGGAGCACAGACGGGAACATAAGCTAGCCGAATGGAGACAGAGACTGAACTGAGCCAATGGCACAGAACGTTTAGACCTTCTCCTTTGTACTGTGCTTGATGAAGACAAGACTAGACTTCTTCCATGGCAGGACCGACAAAGATGAGACACTGGAGCTGAACCTGGAATAGTCCTGAGTGTCATCTTCAGCCTCTTCAATAAATCTCACTGTGAAACTTCAACCTTCCCAGCCTGGGCCTCCTGGAATGTGTTTCTTGTGACCCCATGAAAGAGCCCCATTTCCACCAGCAATATACTCATGAGAGTTTCTCATGATTCGGAGTCATTCTTCTCTTCCTGGTACAGAGAGACACCCTTACAACTGTAAATTTCCCTGATAAATGTAAATTTTTCTTACCAAAGAGTAGATGCTGCTCTGTTTTTAAAGCTTCTCCTGTGTCTGCTTTTTCTTAGAAATAATTGAAACCGGGCACTTCCCAGACACACTAATCACCTTTATATTTCCTTGATCGTAAGTTGTTTTCAAGTATCTTACAGAATACAACAGGAGGCGGTTCCTTGGCCCTTCCCCACAGTCCACTGTGACAGGTTAACATCAGCTGTGTGGACGAAAGAAAGGGGGTTCTATGGAAAGTAACCTCACAGAGTGATCTGATCATAAATTCCTAACCAGGAAGATCATGGTGGGTAGTCATGCCCCAGGCCTATCACTTCTGTAGTGAAAGTCATAAGCCAGCCCTGTTCATAATTTGTGTGCATCTAGGTTCACACACCTTTGAAATAAGCTGTGACCACCCTCTAGAGAGTGCAGAATCTAGTTAACCATCCTGTAAAAGAGTCCCCACCTTGTTTCTCCCATCTTCCTGTCATCCTCCTTAAGTTCCCTCCTAATTTCAAATGCATACGAGAAACTGTGAAATTGTCATTCTAGGGAGCATTTGAGATCTTGCTACCCAGCATGTCTTCAGTTTGGCTCAAATAAACTCTTATAAAAATTCCTTACAGGTTTGAATGTTTCTTACATCAACTGCTGAAACCAGTCTAATCAAACTGAGTCTACACATAAAGTGAGCAACACTAATGTGCCTTGACTCTGATGTGGCTTTGAGAGCTCAGTGGAACCAAATTTCACACTTTCGCAGAATTAACATGTGAAGACTTGGTCCTTGGGGACCCATTTCCAAAGTGAGGGGTGCCTGAAACTGTTGCCCGCTTGGAAGGAAAACCAACGCCGCAAGAAATGCCTGACTTCAACCTATCAAACCCCGCCAAACTGGAATTCCTTTGTACTTTCTCCTGATCTTCCCATACCTTACCTTAGCTGGCTGTGTTTCAGAATCATCCAATCAGACCCTCCCAAATTAGAACTTATGAATATGTATAACCTTCCCTTAAACCTCACCTCTTAAAAATGATCTCAAGCCCTAGTTCAGGGAGAGAAATTTGTTTTGTTTCCTGTCTCCTTGTCTGGCAGTCTTGTGAAAAATTATTTTCCCTGAATAAGACTTGTTGCCTTGTTATGTGGTGTCTGTCTTGTATGGCAGGCAATGAGCCCACTTGATCAACCTGGTTGGCATAATCCTTATGCCAAGAGGCTTATTTTGGGGTGACATTCTGCTACCCTTCAAGGAAACTTCTGAAAATATTCAAAACAAAGGCAAAAGAATACTGCATGGCCCTTTAAACTCATATGGGATCATTGTCTCACAAGCCTCAGGTCATTTGCTGCTCCAGAGAAATGTAACCTGGTTTGACATATTATTGACAGACTGTCGAATATTGATCATATTGGGATATTAGATATTGACTTATAGACAATGGATACATTGTAAATGGTTTCTATCCAGTGGTTATGGTTTTCTTGCCTGTGGACACAATTTATTCCTGTACCTCTTTAGCAATCCCATCTCTGCAATTCTTTCTTTCACTGGCTAGATACATTGGCTTCATTTTAAAATATTTAATTGCTTAGGCGACAGATTTGAACAACTGTTTGCCAACTGGTTTATGCAAATACTCCAACAAAGCTCTAATAACGGTCACTCCCAGGATGATCTGAGCATCTGCCTGCAGAAGAGTTAAAACATGGTCAAAAACACAGTCAACCCAGGGGTGCTGCGAGGAATTTCCTGAGCCCCACCCGGCTGAGCAAGGGCAGTGGGAGCACCCTATTTCCATATCTCACCCAGCCCTGGTTTAGAAACTTATTGATTCAAATATGCAAAAGAGCCTGGGGCAGGGACTGTGAAAGACAGCCTGATGGCTCTGCTTAGCATCAATTAGCATTTCAAAAAGTGTCAAGTCTCTGGAAGACCTTTTTTTAATTGCTGCTAATCAGAGGTTCCAGTGGGACCCAGGAGCTATTCATGGGTGTGAATCCCCTGCAAGAAAAATAGTGTCCAGAGAAAATGAGAGGGTGGGGTGATGTTTCAGCCATAAATACAAAAGGGCACCAATTTCAGAGGATTTCAGAATCCTTAAAGCTTGATTCTCCTGAAGAATTTGAGTTTTCCGTTCACAATGTTCAGCCCCAGGGTGGCCGCGTTCCTTTAACATCTGTGCAGGTAATGCAGAAACAATGCCAAACACTAAGAAAAAAATAATACTGCTGTCATTTTATTGCATTCTTTGTTTCTCTGCTGTCATTTGATTGTATTCTTTTAAAGGAAATAGAGCCCATCACCATAACATCACTCCCTTTCCATTACTGAGGATATTTTCCCTCTGAGCAGTTCCAGATAGGAGGCAGCAGGAGCTGAAGAGCTGTTATGAGTTACCCAGGGTGGAAATAAACAGACTTCCCGAAGGAGAACAGGCAGAGGCTATTTATTCAGAGCTTGCTCTGCGAAGGGAGTCAGTCAGCCACCATCACTTGAGTTTGGCAGCGACTCAAAGGCAGGCAGGGGAGCGGGAAAGCTTTATAGTGGAAGAAGGGAAGGCTTCAGGTGTGCTGTGGCTGTAGGTTTTAACTGGGGGATGCTGGAAGCAGGCTAATTAGAAATGGGGCATCCTGTAGGGTTGGTTTGGGGGATCTTATTTGGCTTTCTCTGGTTGGTCCTGAGGTGGGGGAGGGGCGTTAAAAAAAAAAAAGAAAAAAAAGAAGGGACACTGCAGGCAAAGGCCAAATGCTGACCCTTCTGGGACTGCTCTCTGCCGAGGTTGTAGGTCAGAGTTTTGTTGTTATACACTGTCTGGCCATTGTCTGTGTATATTGTGAGTCTCTCAGCAGGGTTGTATTCATCATAAAAAGTAAGGTCGAGCAGAGGAAACAGTTTGTTCTTGGACCAAGGTGAGAGCCCCTGCAAATCTGGAGCAGAAACGGCAACTCTTAGGCATAAGACCTTGAAACAGAACCCATGGGCTGCCCAGATTGAAACAGAACCCACAGGCTACTCAGTTTTGAGAGGCCCGATTGCCCGCCGCCAAAAAGCATCATTCCCAATAACAGAGTTTGGTGAAAAGAAAAGGAATTGTTTATTTAAAGGTTATACAGATTTAGATTATCGGCGGATTTCTGCCGTTAAGTCTTACTTTCTTTAAAACACCCACAAACACATAGTTCTGCCTCCCCCTGCGAAACCAGGCTAGTTTTAGAACAGAGGAGTCAGAGGTACTATTTCCCTCTAGGAAAATAGAAGTCTGTGGCTTTGTATTTCCCAGACACAGTCCAGCTTTACTGGCAGCTCCCAATCATTTGTGCCTGATTGGCGAGGTTTTGCCTGTGTCGAGGTGTTTTTCAGCTTTTAATCCAGAACCACGGGGCGCCTTCTTACCCACCCGACCTTGAGGCCGGCTGGTGAGGTGCCTCTGCTCTCTTTCAAACCATATGGCTCTCTCTCTCTCTATCTCCTTGCAAACTGCATGGAGTTCCCCTGGTTAATGGCCACTGCCTTATTTTTAAATGTCTGACTGCGACCTATGACACAGTGGGTATGGTGACCAGTCTCGGCCACTTGTAGAATTTTGCACAGGCTCTATAAGCTTTTCATCCCCATTCTACAGTCAATGCCCCTCCCATCCTCTTGCCACGTGGAATGGCCATAGCTATTTACATATTAAGAAACTAAATATCTCTCAGGAAAATGGCTCTGCTCCACTGAGTCCCATCCCCCATTCCCAAACCGTGGGCTGTAGGGAATTTTGGGGGACCCCGCTCCGTAACAACCTGGATTCTGGGAATTCAGGTCAAATTTTAGCTAGCTCCCAATAAATCGGCTGCTCCTTCAAAGATGTCTTTTTCTGCTGACAAGATTTTAGCAACTTCCCTGTACTCGGAGCCTACTTCCCTATCACGAGCTCCCTCTGGACTTTTCAAAGTCCCACCAACTTCCCCACCCCTTAAAGAGCGCCCGCACCCCCGCTGTTTTTGCTTGTTGCTGCAGTCACTCTGGACTCAGCCCGCCTGCTCGAACCTCTCAAATAAAGGCTTTGAAATGCTTTATACATCTCCTCCCTTTTTCCTTGCATGGATCTAACAGCAGCTAGTTTAGTGTAAACAGTAACATACATGGCGCCGCTTTAAAATGGAGCTGGAGATGCCATCCCAGAGGAACTGCCTTTTGTGACTGAGACCTCACACCTTGGAATGTTAAAACCAGGGCAAGACAACCTCTGGACTGAGCCTAAGCCACTTGTTCCCCAAAGAACTGTTTGCAAAGATAACAAGGAAGCAGCTTATGACTACAGGACTGATGACTACTGGACTGAAAATTAAAGACATTGTTCAGAATTAACATCACTGTTATGTTATCTGCACCAATAAAAATGCCTTTCTTCTATTGGTGTAGTTGTTACCCCTCCCTTTCCCATAAATACCCATCACCTTTGTGTCCTAATGGAAACATTATTTGGGCTTCTACCTGAATTAATGATTCCCTAACAAGCTGTTCTTATTGTTCTCAAATAAATACTTTGAAAGGGCTTTTTATTTTGTAGGTTAACATTAGGAACACCTGTTATTATACCTGAAACAGCACTTGAGGGAGCCATCATCTTGCAGTGCCATTGTCACCAGGAAAATGGGCTCCTGGGGCCAACGGCCCATTGCAGCAGTTAAGACAGGCTGGGTTACTGCACTGTGGTCCAAGGGTCTGAGGATACACGGCTGCCCTGGTGCCTCTCCAGAGCTTCTAGCTGCTTCATTAAGGGCCCCTTTAATCATTTGGTGGTAATGTGTGTGCTGTGCTCAGAGCCAGGAAAGGGAAGATGCCTACGTGATGGGTCAGGCACGAGGGGTGGGCAGCCATGGAGGCCAGGAAGCTGACTCTCATGATGGTGATGGTCCACTTATTACAGAGTGGGGTCCCCGAGGAGATGGGAGGGCCTTTTGACCATAAAATGGTGACAAAAAGCTTAGGGGGCTTATGTAAAATTCTACATAAGGCAGCAGGCATTTTTGTGGGGAGAACCATGTGGCTTTGAAAGGGAAGGGAGAACTCCATCCGTTTACAAGGAGGCTGGGAACTCCATGAGGTTCTGCACTAAAAGCTGGAGAGTAACCTCAACACAGGCAAAACCTATCCAGTCAGGCTCGAATGACTGGGAGTTGCTGGTAAAACTGAACTGTGTCTGGGAAGTAGGGAAATAGTATCTCTGACTTTTCTAATACTATCCTGGTTTGGCAGGGGGATGCAGAACTATGTGTTTGTGGGTGTTTTAAAGAAAAAAAGACTTAACGACAGAAATCTGCCAATAATCTAAATCTGTATAAACAGATTAAATAAACAATTAAATAAACAATTATTTTTCTTTTCACCAAACTCTGGTATTAAAGAGTTATGCTTTTGGCAGCGGGCAATCAAGCCCCTCATAACTGAACAGCCCCTGGGTTCTGTTACACACTGACCAGGCCAAGAGGGAGACAGAGTGTAGGAAGGTCCAGCAATGAAAGACAGATCAATCAGCAGAAGAAATGAACCAAGGAGAGCAAGGAAACAAGAACAACTGCTGTCACCACTGTTCACTGGGCTGGAATGCAATCTGCCATGTACTTGAACTCAGGCTGCTCAGAGCAAAACAATAGTGGATGGAAGAAGTGCCCTCAGCAGTGACTCCTCACATTGTCCAGACAGACTGCCCAAGAGGAACCTCAGGTCCTGTCTTATTCTTTTCTCCAAGGGGTGAAACTCCATTGCTTACCTTGCGCTCAAAGTTGGCATGTGTGGCAGAAGTATCTTTCTCATTCTCCTCCTTCCTTGGAGCCCTTGAAGCTGGGCTCCCAGGCAAGAGAGGAAACGTGAGGTCGGTGGTGGCTCATCTAGGAACCCTGTTCTGGGTGACATTTGTCTTCTCTTCACCTGAAGGAACCCTGGCCCTTGAGACGAAGTAGAAAGATCTTTGGGTCTAGTCAGTTGACCTCAGTGTTGACCTGGTTAAGGCACTTAAAATCTTGGTGTTTATTTTAAAACCTGTCAAAATTGGGGATACCACCCCTGTCTGAGCCAGGTCACATTCTCATTCTTTTCAGAGCAATGTGATAGAAAGCAAGGACTTCAGAGACAGGCAACAGACAAAAGGTTTCCATCTTTCACATCCTAGGAAAGGCAAGTCCTATAAAATCCACACATTATCTGGTTGCAAGTTCTTCTGTCTGAATGTGAGATTCTACATCTGATCAAATGCCCCCGAGGGCTAAAACTGAGGCTGTATCTCTGCCACCTTCCCTGGGGGCAAAGGACCCCAACTTATTTCTAGCATTTTCTTCAGGGAAGAATTTCTGGGCTAAAGGTGACCTCCAATTAGAATGCTTTTCCCTCGTATGGGACACAGTCAGACTCACTTCTCCCGAGTCTTGACTACAAATGTTTTTCAACAAGCAAGCATAATTTCTAAACAAAGAGGGAAAATAAAATGGAAATATGCAAAACTGCATGTACTTTTCCTCGTTGCAGATTCGCAGTACATTTCTTGGGAAAGTAACGCATCCATCACTATATAGTCATTTAAGAAAAAGACCATTGTTCTGTTCATCCTACCTGCTGCCAAGGGCAAGAAAAATCACCATCACCAAAAAGGATATGTTTTTTTCCTCCCAAGGTCTCCCAAAATAGTGCAAGAGTGTCTCTGTTCATTAGATGTAGCACCAATTTGGTCTGTGTTTGCATTCTAGAGACAGGGCAGGACCACTGAAAACATATTTTAGTAATGAAAAGAATTATTTTTCTTGGAGACAAGAGATGTGTATTGACTAAGACAAGGTTCTTGTTTAGGTTTCGGGGTGAGAGAAGAGATGGCCAGAAATAAAAGACCAACATTTTCTTCTTGCCAAAAGCAAAGCTTTTGATCTTATGAAAGTCAGAAGAGGCTTCCTTCTCAAAGAAGGAAAAGTGGTCCACAGAGCCACTGTGGAACTGAACCTGCAGGGGACACGAAAGTTGAGTGGGTGTGAGCGAGCTTCTCAGTGTCCCCTCAATATGACCCATGCCTACCCGGGAACTCACAGGGTCTCCTCGAAGCGTCCCTCATTGGCCACAGTTAGCCAGTGAAGGGACTTGCTCAGTCACACTCTGACCCAGAGACTATGTTCATGGTCCATCTCAGTTTGCACCATAGATGACTATTCCAGGAAAGACCAATCTGTGGTCCATCTTTTAAACAGTTCTGGAGACAGCACTGTGCAAAGTTGTTCCTAGGTCCTAGAAACATTTCTAGTGGCTGTGCAAGGACCCCCCAGGCCTATGTTGAGCTGCTGTGCATGACCAGTGACCTGGAAAAAGGCCGAAAATATCTGAGCCTCAGCCTGCACGCAGATGCTGCTGCTGAGTAGAAGGGACGGCAGTGTGGCTGCATGAGGGAGCTCTTATCACCCCAATAAATCTGGTAAGATGAAATTCAACAGGGGCAAATGTGAGGTCTGCATGTGTGCTCAAGTGCAAGCAGAGTCCCTGAGAAAGGAAATCCAAAATCAATTTCTCTTCTATACTTTGATTAGAGTCTTGGTGGATTTATGCAGAACCTGGAGGCTGAGAGAAACACAGACATAATCTAGGCCAACCAGTCACCATACAGATAAGGACCCAGGGGCCCAGAGAGACTCTCACATAATTAAGATTTGAAATTCAGCCTTCCCCAAGTCTGACGGACCTGGGCCCTTGTCGGCCCACATGTTTGGTGCCATGTCTGGAAGCAGCATACAGCAGTGGGTGAGGGGACTAGCTGGCCCCAGTTCTGTCACTCACATCCTGTGAAATGTGCACAAGCTCCTTAACCTCTGTTTTATCATCTGAAAATCAGGTAAAAAATAGTCAGTACCAGCTCATAGCAAGTTTTCAATAAATTTTAGATATTATTTGCATGCTGTGTTAAGTACTTTCTGGAACTCTTCATGTAAACAAACATAGATGTAAGTTTAGAAATATATATATTTGCACACACTATTTACTGTTTCCTCATCTAAGAAAGGAATACAAAGTCAGTGTGTGTTCTATGTGTGTATATACATATATTCACATATATATGTAGTTTAAAAATGTATATATAACTGTAGGATGAAAAGGACCAAGGATCTGACTCTGTAAATAGTCCACTTGAAAGAGTCTTCAGGTTTCGGTTGAATACAAATATGATAGGAACTAAAGATGTGACCAGGCTGCCAAACCATCTAATGACACTCCAGGCTCCATTAGAATTATCAAGAGAGAAAGCAGCCTCAATGTTTTTGGGGTTAATAAGACCATGTCTAGACCATTGGTCCCAGTTGCAAATCACAGTGGCTATCACCAAGCTGACATCCGGAATGCTAGAGAATCTGGAAACCTTGTCTTGTAAGGAAAAATGAAGGCAATGTGGAGTACTTAGTCAAGGAGAATATTTGATACCCTGGCTGGGTTATGATGTAGTATATAAAGTCTATCATGAGGATGACAATGATCCAAACAATGAAACCAGGACAACAGTTGGAAGTTAAAGGGATGAATATTTCACCTCAATACAAAGATAAAAATTTCAGCAATCACAGATATTCACAACGACAGAGTTTTCCACACTGCACAGATAGTTCCCCAGCACAGGGAGTTTGAGCAGTAACCAGCTGTTATAAAATGGTTCCTGCATTTAGTAGTTGGAAATGATAATATTTACTGTTATTATCTCTAATTCTTATAATAATTCTATAAGGTAAGACATTCTGTCTTCAGTTTACAGTTAAGAAAACTGAGGCTAAAAGAGGTTATTTGGCAAGCCCAAGGCATACATCAATTAATTAGATGAACAAAGATTCAAATCCAGGTCTGATTTTGAATTGCACATCCATTCCATTAAGCCATGATGCTGACTTTCCAGTTCATTTTCCCCCATTTCCACTTTCTGCCCTATTTCCATCTGTTCATCAGAACTGAATGCAGAGTAGCAAATTCCTTCATTGCTTTTCTATCTTAAATTTTTGAAAGGACTCATAGGACTCCTAGAGAATACAAATAAAGAAATATTCATGAGTTAAATTCCTTGAAAATAAATACAAACACAACATCTTAAATAGAAGACAAAATATATTTCTTAAAAACTGAAACAAACACTGGTCCAGATTGGCAATGGCCTCTGCAGAATGAAATGAACATGCCCTCTGTCTCTTCTCTTTGCACAGTTATCTGCAGCCAGGTCCCTCCCTAGCTTTAGTGAACATATGTGGACATTTTTAATGCTCCACCAAATAATTCACTGTGTATACATGATTAACAATGGCATTACAATGATTTTTTTATCTGCATTGCTATCAATTTCTCTTTATCAATTTTTTGTATTTATTTGTATAACAGCTTTATTAAAATATAATTCACATACCATACAATTCACTCATTTAAAGTATACATTTTAATGCTTTTTAGTGTATTCACAGTTATTCAACCATGATCACAATCAATTTTGAATGTTTTCTTTTATTGATTCCAGAGAGAGGGGAAGGAAGAGAGAAAGAGAGGATGAAAAACATCATGTGAGAGAGAACTATTGATTGGTTGCCTCTTGCACTTGCACCGACTGGGGATTGAACCCACAACCCAGGCACGTGCCCTGACTGGCAATTGAACCCATGATCTTTTAGTTTGTGGGATGATGCCCAACCAACTGAGCCACACCACCCAGGGCTAATTTTGAATATTGTCATCATCTCAAATCCCACACATACTTCAGTTAGGCTTGTTTTCATTGTGAAGACCAGAGATCTATACAACTTGGCATGTAATGGAAAAGAGTGATCATGTGGGAACTTAAGAGCAAATCCTGCGGTGTGGTGGGTGTCATGGGAATTCAGGGGGGAGTCATCAGGTCCTGGGGCAGCTGAGGAACTGGTTGTTCTTCAGCTCTCTCTCGTGACCACATGGCCTCTGTTCCATGCATAACCAAGCCTCCCACTGACCGCCACTCCCCCCCCACCCCGGCCCCTCGGCCCCGTGGTATAAGCTCCCTCTTTGGCTTGAGCATTGCTTTAGCGCACCCCAGCCTCACCTTCCTCTGTGGCTCATTGCCCTATTCCCACATCTTTCTTAGTTCAGATTTATTGTGAAAGAAAGTCTGGGAAGTCCAGTTCCTCTCCCTATGTCAAGTCACACCAGAGTTATTGACAGCCTGCAAGCTGGCAGCCAGGCGCCCACCCTGCCTGGTCAGCCATAGCTAGAAGGAGGGACATATGAGGGGTTTGTGTGTGACACCTTCTGGGGCCAGTGAAGCAAGTGTGCTCACAGGTACTACAGAGTAGTAGTCACCCTGAGGAATGGCCCTCCCAGCATAGCATACCTGCCCCCACACACGCGCCCCTCCGCACTCACACACAGAGACTCCAGCTTACCCACCATGATGTTCCCCTCAGGGTGAAGCATAGTTTGGGTGAGGGAATTCAACCCCTGCCCTGTTAGTGTTCAACCTTTCTACCTGTTGGTTTTCAGGCTACAACCCTCAAGTAAGTTGAGTCCCATTGCTGCACAGGGTATATGCCACTCTAAACCTTGTCTACTATGCAGTCATTTTGATTTTTACTCCAATGCTAGGCCCTGTCCTGTAGGTGGATCTGCATGGAGCTTGTGTTAGTTTTTGTTGCTGCTGTTATAGATTATCAGAAACTTAGTAACTTAAAAAATACAAATCGATGATCTTACAGTTCTGTGAGTTATAAGGCTAATATAGTTCTCCCTAGGTCAAAATCAAGGTGTCAGCAGAGCTGTGTTCCTTTCTGGAAGGTCTTGGGGAGAATCGTTTCCTTGCCCTTTCCAGCTCCCAGAAGCTGCTGCAATCCTTGACTTATATCCCACTTTCTCCATCTTCGAAGTCAGTAAAAGGAGGTGATTTCTTCTTATAGCACATTGCTCTGACCTTCTCTTCTGTCACCCTCTTCTGCTTTTAAGGACACTTGTGGTTACATTGGGCCCACTAGAATAATTCATAATACTCTCCTAATGTTAAGGTCAGCTAATTAGCAATCTTAATTCCATCAGCCTTAATTCTCCTTTGCCATATAACAACGTATTCACAGGTTCTTAGGCTTAGAATGTGCACATCTTTGGGGGGCTATTATCCTGCCTAATGCAGAGTTCAATGAACACTGAAGGAGGTTCTTATTATGCTGGGGCCTTCTTCTGCCCCAAAGGAAGTAAAGATTGCGTGCAGAGGCTACGGGCCTCCAGATGATACACAGCTTTACACACACAACATGCATGCACACATTTATGTATGCACACACTCACACACAAACAGTAGGCCAGGAATTGGGAGTTTAGGATGTAAGTTATCTGAAGCACAGGGATGGAGGAGTAAAGACCAGCTTTAAGGAGGCTGTTTTACCTGGATTCTGTGCCCTGGAACTCGGTGACTTTAAAAAAGCAATTGCATTAGGGCAATTTTGATGGTACTATAATGGGGATAGAGATAAGGACTGAAAAGGAAGCAAGAAACCCCAAGGCCTGGTGAGCACCACTTTCAGTCCAGGTGTCTCCCAAAGGAAACAGAGGAACAGGGCTGTAGCCAGAGCCTTTTCCCCCAATTGCTTGTTCCTTTTGACCCCACAACATATCACACTTGGAACCTGGGGATGCTGCTGGATGACAGGTTCACTGGGACTTAAGCATAGCAGGAAAGAGGACAGCTACCTGACTGCCCAGGTGACAGGTGGCTCTCCCACACATTCATGGTACCTGATGCATGCCTTCATCACATCTGCAGAAAGGACCTAAGTTAGGGTTCTGGCTGCTCAGAAGGGTCACTGAAGAGAGTTTAAAGAAGGGACTATTTATATAAGGGTGGGTGAGGTTAAGGGGACAAAGAGGCACCAAGGGATATAGAAGGAAGTCATTAAACCTTTAAGCCTGAAAGTGTAAGGAGAGGGAGCTATTGCTGGAATCTAGTAGGAGCTGCAGGAAAGGATCTCCTTGGAGAACTGTGCTGACAAGCTGGGCACAGGGGTGGAGAATTAATATCTCCACCTCTTTCCTTTAACATCCTCTGATCTATTGCTGGTGCCTCCCACTAGCTGTTCTAATCAGAATCCAGACAGCAAGAACACCCAGCTGATGCAGCCCGCAGCAGTCAGCCTTGGGAGGCACAGGATGGGAGGGAAGGTGGTGTAAACAAAACATCCAGCTCCTACCCACTCTGGTTCACTCCTGTTCCCAGCAGTTCTAGAAAACTGGATATGGTGAAGCTCTTTGCAGAGACGGCAGCTGCAGAAAGTTTCCATCACTGTAACTGGAACCCAGCAACTGAAGGAAGCTCCAAGACAAAGGGAAAAAGGAAAGGCAGCAGAAAGAGAAGGCAGGGTTGGGAGGTAACAGAGGAGCAGAGTGGAGGAAGCTCTCTGCTGTCAGACTGAGCTCTGAGCCTTTGTTTAAAAATCGGAGCATGGAGCTGTTTACCTAACTTGACATGTTGAGCACCTTCGACAGCCACACATCTGCTGTTATTCTGGATGAGCTCACTGGGCCATGGTGCTGCTCCTGGGCCCATTCTCGGTTATATTCAAGCATTTTTTAATTGCCACATTTTCTGAGGCAGAGAAAGCCTAATCTGAATGCAGCTTTAAAAGCAACAGCAATCAGCAGAGATCCATCAATTAGCATTTGGCATTAAGCAATGCAGAACATTTTCCAAGGCTCTCAGGGCCTCTCCACACCTGAACATTTTACAATACAACGTTCATTCTCTCCTGTTTGAATAACATTCGGGGCTCTTGACTCACGGTCTTGACTGACAGATAGCTTTTCTCAGCTGCCAAAAGAATAACCAATTTTCTTTCGTAGCTCTTTTCTAATGCAAACAGAACAGCTTCAACAAAGCTTTCTACTATGGTATACACATTTTTTTTTTAAGGAAAAAAGTATCTGCTTCAAACCACTAATTATAATTTATTATAACAATACTTCCCAGGAAGCAGAGTTCTCACTATAATTAACTACTGGGGAGTAGGAGGAAACAACTGTTTATTTAGTTTCAAGCTACTTGTTCAGAATTTGTCACCCCTTGCAACTTAACTCACAATCAGATCTAATTCCAAATGTTATGGAAGCACTGTCAACTTTGGGCTGAATATTTCTAGTAATTTTCTCTTTATTTCTTAAGAATTTTCTTTAGGTTATGCCATTTTCGCTAATTGAGAAAGATTTTATTCTAAGATGGTAGTATACTTGTGCCTTTCCATGATGCTTCAACATATGATGGTTAGGCATCAAGATAGTTTTCTTTTATTTTCCTCTTTTTGTAAATCTTCACTTGAGGATATATTTTCATCAATTTCAGAGTGAGAGAGAACATCAGTTGGTTGTCTCCCATACACTCCCCAACTGGGGATTGAACCCATGACCTTTTGGTGTATGAGATGACGCTCCAACTAACTGAGCCACCTGGCCAGGGCAAAAGAGCTTTTTATTGTTGACACACCTGCTGGGTTCTGAGATTATTTTTTTTAAGATTTTATTTTATTTACTTCTAAGAGAAGGGAAGAGAAGGAGAAAGAGGAGGAGAAACATCAATGTGTGTGAGAAACGTCAACTGGTTGCCTCTTGTGCGCCCCCAATAGGGGAACTAGCCTGCAACCCAGGCATGTGCCTGGACCAGGAATCCAGCTGGCAACACTTCGGTTTGCAGGATGCCCAACCCACTGAACCACATCAGTCACGGTGGGTGGGGAGAATTTTGAACTGTGTAGTTTTACTAGCATCAGTTCAAATATTATCACGAAGATACCCCTTTTTCATTTCATTCCATTGCCACTGCACTGAGTTTGTACTGATCTTCAGTTTCCTATCTATAAAGTGGGGATGATAATATATAGCCTACAAAGTTGCTATAAAGATTGAATATAATCTAGCATTTGGCACATAACTTGGCATTCAGCAAGCACTTCCTACTTCTATTTTTTGCTAATCAAGAAAGGAAACAGCAATGATTGAAGTGAGTCAAGTATTTTTGCTATGGCTGGTCTCTGAGTCCGTGATGGGAATTGCCTGCAAATGAACAGCAGAGCATAACAGTGTCAAAGCAGGCCAGACATCCGAAAACCTCTGTCCTTAATCCTCAACACAGTCACTGGAATGAAATGATTTGAAATGATTTGAATCTCGAGTGGCTGGGGTGACAAATACTTCTTCCAGTCCCTTTCTTATCTAGCTGTTGCAACTTTCAGATCATTTAGCACCATGGACTGAGATTTTCTTCTTCAACATGAAGTAAGAAAGTTGGCTCCTGTCCTTCTTTGGTATATAAATTCATGAGGCTATTTATAAAGTTCAGAGAATTCCTGGCAAGAAAGGTACTTCATAACGATATATTTCACCTATAGTTACTATTTATATAGTTACAGTAATCAAGACAGTGTGGTATTGGTAAAAGGACAGACACATAGATCCATAAAACAGAACAGAGGACCCAGAAATAGGCCCACACAAATGTGCCAAACTGGATTTCGACAAAGGAACAAAAGCAATTCAATGGAGGAAGGATAGTTTAGTCAGCAAATGATGCTGGAGCGACTGGCCAAAGCAAAACAAAGAAACTTTAACCCAAACTTATTTATCATGAACCATAGACGTAAATCTAAAATGATAAGACTTTTAAAAGAAAAAAGAGAAGAAAGTCTTTGGAACCTAAAGCTAAATTCAATATTACTAGTTATTAACCATGAGAACAAAAGTATAACTCCAAAAATAGCATACTAATAAATTAAATTTCAGCAAAATGAAGAGCATTTTTGCTCTGTGAAAGACCGTAAGAGAATAAAAGAACAAGCCACACACTGGGAGAAAATATTTGCAAACTATGTGTCTGACAAAGGACTTGCATGTAGAATACAGAAAGGGCTCACAAACTCAATAGTTAAAAAAAAAAAAAAAGCAAGCAATCCAATTAGAAAATGAACAAAAGACATTAGCAGATGTTTCACCAAGGAGGATGTATGGATGGAAAATAAACATAAGAGAAGTTGTTCAACATTATTAACTGTAAGAGAGATGCAAATTAAAACCACTATGAAATATCATTTCAAATCTATTAGAATGACTAAAATAAAAAACGTTATAATAACAAATGCTGGTGAAAATATGGAGAAATCAAATCTCTCATATGTTATTGGTGGGAATGTAAAATGGGACAACCAGTCTGAAAAATAGTCTGGCAGTTTCTTATAAACTAAATATGTGCTTACCATTTGATCCAGCACTCACATGACTGGCAGTTTTTCCCAGATAAATGAAAACTTATGCTAAAAAAAACAACCTTTATGTGGATGTTCACAGCAGCTCTATTCATAATAGCCAGAATATGGACACAGCCCAAAGGTCCTTCAGTGGGTGCATGGATGAACAATCTGGGGTACAATGGAATGGACTATTGCTCAGCCATAAAAAGGAGCAAACTAGTGATACAGGACACAGACTACATGGACCTCAAGAACATTATTCTGAGTGAAGAAAGCCAGTTTAAAAAGATTACATTCTATGTGAGTCCATTTATACAACATTCTCAAAATGGCAGGATGATAGAGATGAAGGACAAATTAATGTTTGCCAGAGGACAGGGATTTGTTTGTGGGGTGGGGGTATGTAACTATAAAGGGGTAGGTAGCAAAGGGAATTCCTTGCTATTGCTGGGGAAGTTTTGTATCTTGATTATATAGTTATAATAATATATACATATGGTAAATTTGCATAGTTCTATAAACACACAAACACATACACTCATCTGTGAAAACTGATGAAATCTGAATAAGGCACAGTTTCCTGGTTTTGGTGTTGTACTTTAGTAGTAAGATGCTATCACTAGGGAAAGATGGCTGAAGGATATACAGGATCCTCTGTCCTAATTTTGCAATTTTCTGGGAGTCTGGAATTATTTCAAAAGCCAAGGATTTTGAAAAACTATTGAATTTTTAAAAGATTTCATTTAAGTATTTTTAGAGAGGGGGAAGGGAGGGAGAAAGAGAGGAAGAGAAATATTAATGTGAAAGAGAAACATTGATTGGTTGCCTCTCACATGCACCTCAACTGGGGACCAAACCTGCAAGCTAGGCATGTGCCCTGACTGGGAATAGAACCAGCAACCTTTCACTTTGTGGGATGGTACCCAACCAACTGAGCCACCCTTGTCAGGGCAAAAACTATTAAATGTTTAAAACAAAAGCATAACAACATACAGAGGGATTTATAACAAACATAGAAGTAAAATATACAACAAAAATTGCACAAGCAAGAAATGGACTTAAATATAGTTGTAAGATTCTTATATTGTTTGTGTAATAGTATAATATTAAGTCCAGGTTGATTGTGATCCTAAGGATGCATACTATAATCCCTTAAGCAGCCACCAAATATCTATCTATCCATTTAAGCAGTATAACTAATCAGCAAATGGAAGAAATAAAATGGAATACTAAGAATTACCTGATTAATCTGAGAGAAAGCATGAAACAAGGAACAAAAACAGCAGGGATAAATAGAAATAGGAACAAAGTGATTTAACCCAACTACAGCAATAATAATGGTAACTGTAAATGGACTAGACACGCCAATAAAAATATTGTCATTTGGGGTTTTTTTTTTTAAAGATCCAGTTATATGTTATTTATAAGAGGTACACATTAAATATAAGAACATATTTGGAAGTAAAAGGGTTGAAAGAGATATTCTAAACAAATGCTGATCATAACAAAATTGGTGTGGCTACGTGAATAACAGAGAAAGTAGACTTCAAAACAAGAATTATCAGCAGTGAAAGAGGAATATTTCATAGTAATAAAAGTATTAATTTAACAGGACATGACAATACTAAACATACACATAAACATACACATCCAATAACATGCCTTCACATACAAATACACAAAGCAAAAATTGATAGAACCAAACAAATCCTTCATCTCACTTAGATATTTTAACACTCTTCTCTCAGTAATTTCTAGATAAGCAGACAGAAATATTAGTAAAGATATAGAAAATTTGAACAACACTATCCAGCAAGTTTACTTAATTTTTTAGAACACCCCCACCCAGCAACAGCAGGATACACATTCTTTCCAAGTGTACATGGAATAATCACCAATATAGATCATATATTGGGACATTAAACAAGTCAATAAATTTAAAGAATTGCAATCATACAGAATATGGTCTCTAACCACACTGAAATTAAATTAGAAATCAATTTAAAAAAATGTCTTCACCTTTATGTCTGCAGAGTCTTTTTGGCTCAAATAATTTTGATAAGATTGTCTCAAACCCTCACTCTCTACAAATACCTGATATCCTCTCCTGTATTAGTCACTGTTCTCCACAGAAGCAGAACTGATAGGGATATATAGAGAGGGGTAGTCATAGAATTTAAATCTATATCTGTATGCAGAGGGAGAGAATGTTGACTGATTTATTTTAAGGAATTGGCTCATGCAATTGTGGAGGCTTGATAAACTCCAATCTGCAGGGTAGGTCAGTGAAGAGTTTCAGTTTGAACCCACAGGTGGATAGACCACTGGCAGAATTCCTTCTTGCTCAGGAGAAGTCAGTCTTTGTTCTATTAAGGCCTTCAAGTAATAGGTTAGGCCCACTCACACTATGGAGGCAACCTACTTTATCCATTGGAGTGTTAATCGCATCCAAAAAGACACCTTCACAGAAACATCCAGCATAATGTTTGACAAAATATTTGGGCACTGCAGCTCTGCTGAGCTGACCCATCAAATTAACCACCACATTTCTCCACCATGATTTCTTCTAAATGAATCCAGTTTATTAATTATCGGCCACTTCATATGTGCTGTTAATGAGAAACTCAGCCCCTTCCACCAACTTCCACCCAAACCAAGAAACCAACAGAACCCGTTCACACAGGCAGGCCTCTGTGGGTGGAATAGATTTCAGTGAATGTTGGGGGAGACAGGATGGATTCTCTTCAGCAACACCAACAACTTCAAATTGTGCAATAAAACTCCTGCCATTTCAACCCACTCTTCTCTCTCCCCTTTCTGTTCTCCTCTACTCCAAAGTTATTGTTCATTTCTAATCAAAAGCAATCTAGATGTTTCTATTGATTTGATGATATATGCTAAACCACACCTCCGGAATTTCCCTTTCCACCCCGAGGTGTTTTCCTAAATAAAGACAATTGCCAGAGGATCCCAGTACCAGCTGTAGGCCATCCCTCAGCTCAGTATTCTCAATACCTGGTTTCCTGTCAGTTTCGTTTAAATGTCGGTATAAATCTCATTTTATTCTACGCCTCTCCACATCATCTAAAACGAGGAACAACGCTAAGCTGATCACACTGAAAAGCTAGTAAATCCCTTCTAAAAGGGGTGGGTCTGTGAACACCACAAGGCTGGTGAAAAGTGAGGAAATAAACCACCCAGGGCGGGTGGGGAAGAGTCGCACCCTATGTGGCGGTGGGGCGGGGAGGCTGATTCGGGTCTGGCAAAAGGACGCTGCCAGGTGGCAGACGCTTTGCAAATACAACCCACAGATCCCGGCTGTGAAGGAAGGGGCCCCTCACTGGGCCCTGGGTCCCCAGCTCACGCCCCAGTGCGTTGAAGGACGCTCGCCTCCAGTTTTAGGGTCCTCCGTTAGAACTTCCTCCCTGTTGAAATTCCCATCTGAATTCATTTCCCTCTGAGTCCTTGTCACGTTGGAAAGTAATGCCATCAACAAAACCCAGCTGATGCCCATAGCGATTTAATCTACGACCTTGCAGAAAACACTCCCCATTGTAATAGACAACGTCTAAGCGTGCAACGTCTAAGAGTCACAAACGCAGGTCTGTGGTGGGCTTTCCCACCAATGGGAGAGCCGTTTGGGGAGCAGCTGCTTTCAGTCGCCTGATCTGGGGGCGAGGGGGGCCAGGGGGGCGAAGGGGGCGAGGAGCAAAGAGCGTCCTCAAAGCTGCGGCACCAGGCAGCTGGCACAAGCTACCCGCAGCGAACTAGGGGTGCGGCGAAACCCTGCACCGAGACTGAGCGCGCACCAAGGAGGGGCCCGGCGGCGGGCTACCCAAGGCCTCTCTTTGGTGCATGGCACCCACCTTGTGCCCGCGCCGGGCTCTCCGCCGTCTCCGCGCCGTCCCACTGCGTCGAGTCCGGGGGTGACGGAGCAGGCTCTGCTGCGGACCTGCGTCCCTCCGGCTGCAACACAAGACACGAGGGGTCGGAGCAGCGCCCGGGTCCCGTGTTGTAGCCCGAGGTCTCACACCGTGTCAAGGTGAGCCCGGCCTGTGGGCGCCTGCCCTGCTTCCTCTTCCTGGTGGGCCTCCAGGGTTCGCCTTGGGGAATCCGACTTACTGAGCGTCCAAACCAAAAAATTGTGAAAAAAGAGGCTGGCGTCGAGATTGGGCGCTGGGAATGGAGCTGTCCTGGTGCCACAGAGGAGAAAACCATGGTATCCGTGAGGGGCAGCCTGGGGCCCGATGCGCTCCAGGTGAGCTGCCAGGCCTGATGGAAATGCTCCCAGAGAGCATATGCACACAAATGTTTAGCTGTCCGCATGGCTTTTCTTTCAAAGAATGAATTACGGCTGTTTACAAGCCACTAATTACAGTTTATTACAACAATACTTCCTAGGAAATGGGTTCTCACTCTAATACTATGATGAGAATTTTATTAATGCCAGACTAGGACAATGAATTGCCCTGAATCATAATAAATATCTACACTTTGGGAGTGAAGCAGTAAACATTATTGCTATCCATTTCCAATGGGCCTATGGAGGCTTTATTGGTTATTTATGGCTGATTTTTATTCAAAAACTCCTACATATCTTTTTTTTTTTTTTTTAATGTGGATTCTTTTGCGGGAGTCATTTCTGGTTTTTCTTACAAAATAAAATGAAGTAGGTCCAGAAAAAAATTTTAAGTTGACCTACTGAAACTTCTCCAGAATCCCTCTGGGCTAAGCTCTTTGAGGAAATCATGGGCTTCAGGACTGACTTTAGCTCTCATCAGTTTTGTTCAACCTGTCTTTCGAGAAAGCGGTAGACTTTGAGCACAGATTAGACATTAAGTTAAAGTATAGAAATTAAATGTCACATGGTTTTCTACCAATGAAAGAAGACAAGAATTCCACAGAGTCCCCAAGCGGGAAGAAGAGAGAGAACAATACAGGCATAGCTCAGAGATATTTCGGGTTTGGTTCAAGACACTGCAATAAAGCCAGGTGTAATCTTTTTGCTGGTGGAGAATCTTGCCTTCAATTTGTAAACAGGCAACATCTGTGAATTGCAATAAAGCGAAGCACAATCAAATGAGGTACATCTGTATCATGCCCACATTATACAGAAACTTAAACAGTTTTGAAGAGAAAAAAAAAATCCTTTCTCTTACCTAAATGATCAAAAAAATTTATAAGGGTTCTTCCCAGATGACCTAGATACTCACCACTGAATCTGAGTGTGTGCAATAAGTATTTTTCCCCCCAAACTCCCTTCCTAAGCCAGGTGATCCTTATCCAGGACCACACTGTAACAGTGGAAAATTGTATAGGTGGGAAATTGTAACCCATTCCACCACTCTTTTAACATTGTTTCTGTAAGTGCCAACTCTGACTAATATGTAGCTTGTGGATAAACAGCATGTTTATATAAGAATCCAAAACACACAGAATCTGACCTTTAGGCATCCCAGCTCCAGGAGATTTGCTGACCTTCAACAAGGATGACGTGAAGCCAGGATGACTAAACCAGGATGATGCACACCGGACCATCACTTGCCTTATCAGAATGACTGTGCTTGTCTACACGTAGAGAACTTTTCAACCCCCTCCCTTGATCTTTTTGTTCTGTTCCCCTCTCCCTCCTTATAAAAACCTCTGCCTCCACTGAGAGGTGGAAATGGGCTTTGAGACATCAGTCCTCCATCTTCCCAGGGAGATGTGCATTGAGACAAGAGTTCCCCATCTTCCAGGTGGCCGGCACCTGAAAATAAAGCACTTTCCTTTAGATCAGCACCTACCTCTCGAATATGGGTTTTCAAGTATGGATTTTCATAGAGGCCGGCAGCAGACCTGCATTTGGGGTTATATCAGGTCGTGGGGAAGCAATAGAGGACATGGGGTGGCTCAGGCACTGCTAGCTGCCATCCCATTTCTCACCCCTGCCTCTTCCTCCAGCAGAACCAGATGGGTTCCCAGTGGCCATGCCCCAGCATTCCTTGCAGCTGGTGGCCTGTGACACAGTTCTAACCATGATGGATTTAAGTTATTCTTTTTGTTGTCATGGGGACCAACAACAGTAGGCACATGAATTCTGGCCTCTGGCCTTCACCTTCTTCCTGCCCTGAATATGGATGTGCTGCCTGGAAGCCATGTTGTGAGCATGAGGAAGAAGGAGCCTGGGTCTTTGATGGACCTCATGCCAGCCTTCACCTTCTGCCTCCAGGCTGCTTATTAGTCACATCCAAGGATTCATTCAGGGAATATTACCACAGCAGTTCCTGTATGCTGCCTTCCTGTAGACACCGAGGACACAGCAGGAGCAGGCAAACAAAGACCACAGTCCTTATAAAGGTCACATTCTAGGGGAGACAGATTAGATATGAATGAAAAAGCAAATACATGATAGAAGGGGAGAAGTGTTTGGGAGAAAAATAAAGCAGAACAAGGGGGTTAGGAAGTGCAGGCGGGAGTGGTGCGGTGAAAAGCTTCGCAAGAAGGTGACCTGAGAAGATCTGAAGGAAGTCAGGGCACAGACCATGTGACACCTGCCACGGGGAGGGGAGGCGCAGGGAGAAAAGAGAAAATTGCATTAATATTGCAGGTTTGAGAAAAAAAATAAGAGACAAAAAAGGGTTGGTGCCTTGCCTTCTGCTCCCTTGTATGTTAAATAAAACTACATTTATTGCACAGAAAACTGACCACATGGCTTTAACAGGCAGGGGCTCCTGGCCTCACACCCACACCCTCTGTGGAAGGCTCACTCTGCTCTCTGCTCACGTCCTCCAAGAAGCTCTGCACTCCACTGATGTTGCCCCCCATAAACTCCTGGAGCAACGTGGTGTGTAAGCCCTCTAGCTTATGCATGGGCTTTTCTGTCTTGTGTCTCCTGGACATCATTCGCTTTTTAAGACTTTCTTGTGTTCAAGGGGCCTAGGATAGGACCTCTGAGAATGAAGAACCTATCACAGAGCCTCCAGGCAGTGACCCACTGCTGATTGTTGGGAGAAGCTCCCCACTTCCCAGGACCTCTGCTTAGAAAGTCCAGACACCCAATGTTCTCGGGGTCCCCGAGCAGCCAGGCTCAGAGGGCTGGCTCAGCCTGACTATACTCAGAAGAAACTGGAATTCTGCACATTATGACCTCGCCTTTGAGAAACAGCAGAAATGGGCTTGTGTTATTGAGTTCTGCTTTAAGAAAGTGAAGGTATCCCTTCCTTATCAGTACCTTTGATGTGAACATGTGTGGCACCGTGTGGTGTGTTTTGAGAAACTAAGGGACACAGAGGCAGAGAGGACACAGAGGGGGAAGTCCCATGGTGATGCAAAAGCAGGGAGACCCCAGCTCCAGGCCTGGCCAGGTAGCAGCAGAGGGTGAGGCCACGATGAGCAACCTGCAGAGACAGAGTGGCTGCGCGCACACCCTGCCTGGTTGCATGATGCTAGGAGAGCTGGCTGATTCCCAGCATCACAGGAACAAGCAATTGAAGTGTGGGCCAGGCAGGGCCCTCCCTCACCTGCCCTATGGCACATCTTCTGGGCTGTGGGCCGGGCCTTTGACCCCAGTCAGAAGCCTGGCCCACATGAGGCATTTGGTTGAAAGAGCAAAGGGGCAGTCATAGGTGGTCCACACCCCCATGAACAGAAGGGAACAGTGGGCCCAAGAGCAAGGTGGGGCCCAGCTGGGAAGCTCCTGGCCCAGGCAGACTGGAAAGTGAGTCCAAGACAGGAGGGCCTGGGGAGGCCTGAGCAGTGGAAAGAGGGCAGTGTTGCAGGATGATGAGGACAAGACAAGCCTCCTGGCCCCCTCACTGCCTGGGTCCTTTCACCCCCAATCCCACCCCTTATGGTCTTGGAGGATGGGCTCTGCCTGGCTTATTTGTGCCAATGACAGGTCAGAGTAAACAGACAATGGAAACCAGAAAGAAAAGCTTAGAATAAAATTCAAAGCTTACCTGCTGGAGGGAGGGCTGCTGTCCAAGGACAAAGAAGAAAAGATGCTCAGTAATTAAGTCAAAGAACATCTGTCCTGGGTGGAGACCGTTATAGGTGGTGGGGTCAGGGGCCTCTTCAAGGACAGTGAAGTCTTGGCTCTGTTGGCTGGGTGTTGTCCCACAAAGCCAAAGGTCGTCAGTTGATTCCTGGTCAGGGCACAGGCCTGGGTTGTGGGGCCAATCCCTGGTGAGAGCGTAGGAGAGGCAACCAATAGATGTATCTCTCTCACATCGATGTTTCTCTCCCTTTCTTTCTCCCTCCCTTCCCCTCTCTCTAAAAATAAATAAATAAAACTTAAAAAGAAAGAAAGGAAAAAAGAAAGAAAGAAAGAGAAGAACAGTGAAGTGTGGAATGGGGTGAGTGGGAGAAACAAGAGGAGAATTTACTTCCTAAATGGCCAGTAGCCTTGGATGAAGTGCAGATGGATTTCAAAGCAGGAATGGGCTACTTGGAGCATCCTGGCAGCTCTCCCACTGGGCAGAGCTGGGATGGAGCCGGCAGGGCAGACAGAGACCTGCACTAAGAGGCCAGTGGGCAGAGTTCCCCATGGACGGTGCTCCTAGGGTGCAGGCCCCTTGGTGTCTCCCTTCAGGGGAACCGATCTAGGGGTCTGGGATAGAAAAGAGCTGTGCCAGAGACCAGAGACCAGGAACGAGCCTGGCTTCCCTGAGACGTGAGCGCCCCAACCCTCACTGCCCCTCAACAGGGCTGCTCCTAGCATGTCCCAGGTTGGCACACAGACTGTCCTGGCCTGGCGGTCTCAGCAGAGGGAACACTGAGAAGCACGGCCTCAGCCACCACCCATCTCTGCCTGGCCCAGGGTCTGACTTCAGGGAACAACCAAGAACCTTGAAGCAGGTGGTGAGGACAAGCCTGCAGAAGTGGGGGCAGCAAAGACTTAGCCCAAGGCCCTCCTTGTTCACGGGGAGCTCCAGAAGCCTCCTGAAGACTGGCAAGCAAGCAAGAGCCTGCAGGGCTACCTGAAAAATGACAAAGTCGGGAATGTTAAAAATGGCATCACATGGCAGCGCAAGTGCCAGTGAAACAGTCCCATTGCCTTAAATTTGCTGCAGTTCGATTTGCACTCTCTTTTCTTCTATTTATTTTTACATCCTAAAAAAAAAAAAAGAAAAAAAATGCCTCTACCTTACATAGGCACCTTTCATCCATTTGTAATTCTCTCCCTCTGGGGCACCATCTATTTCTTTTATGTTATTATCATATTAAAGAACCTAATATATTTTCTCCCCTTGCTTTCAGAATACGAGGCTCACAGATACTTTCCAATGCAGGATGGAAGACCACATGGGAAGTAAAGGGTGGGAGCTACTGGTTTATGACATTTAATAGAACGGCCCATTGGTACAATCTCTACATCTATTTCGGAACGAATGCTAATGCTAAAAGAAAGACTGAGCCCCTTCGCGTCTACCATGTTATTTAGAGGAAAAGGCAGTGATGGAGAAGGGATATTAACAATGAAGTTAGAGAAAAGGCTTTTGAATTCTACACAGTGATGCCCATACTCTGGAACTTCAGACAAGTCATTTCAACTTTCTGTGCCTCAGTTTCCTCCTCTGCAAAATGGGAATAGGAAGGCCTGTCCTGGCCTCTGCACAGAATTGCTGTCACAGGCAGAGAAGCATCAGGTCTTCCCTGTTGCCCCTGAAATGCGAATGAGCTCTAACAACAGAGTTGTTAGAATGGATGAGAGGTTTAGTGGAATTATGACTTAAGGAAAATATCCACTCCTGAATTGATTTAACATTTATTGAATTGATTTCACATTCATTTCACATTGTTAGTAATTTATCATTTAATGCATGCCTGGCCCTGTGTTAAGCATTGGAAATAAGGCGGCGAACCCCATACCTGTTCAGGACATGGCAGTCACGTTGTTACCTGCAGCCAAATGCAATCCTATTTCATATCTAAACGGCCTAAACTTTGGAGCCCAGTTGTTGTGGTTTTAAACCAAGTTTATGATCTGTGTAACCTGGGGAACATCACACAGTCCCTGTGAAAACAAGTTTCTCTAGCTTTAAAGAAGCTGGACCTCCGTGACAGACACAGACGGAGCACCCGGCACGTGTTGCTGCCGTATGCACCAGCAATGCTGTTTTCTTCGTGGAGACACATTTAGAGGTGATACGATGGCTAATTCCCCTGGTTCCCTACAAAGATGACCTTCAATCCACTCCTCCCTGGTGGTTTGTCTGGATCTCACCCAACAGGTGAACCTCTACTGCCTCCACCTTTGGAAGGACAGGTTTGCCAGTGAAGTAAACCAGGAGGCACACGCATGCTTCCAAAAGAGAGCAGGATTTGAGAACAGGAAGGTCACTGTGGCTGGTGGTCACAGAGGTGGCCTGGCTCCTCGCACACAGCAGGGCTCAGCATCCTCAGCCAAATGGACAAACCAATAAATGAAGGTCTGACCTGAGCTAGGCCTTTCATAGACACCACTGTTACAAACTTCTGCATTTGCTGTGCACGTACTAGGTGCCAGGTACACTCTGAGCCTGTGAGAAGGGTCTTGACCAACTCTAGCATAGGTTTGGGACTCACCACTAGGTGTGGGTTACCTTCTGGGGAAATTCAAGGCACATCCTGTGAAATCACATGATTTTGGGGCCAGGTCAAAATTGCAAAATGTCAACCTGCAGGTAAGATAGATCTTACAATTTCAAAATATTGAAGTTGAGGGAAGCCCTTTGGAGAAGAGAATGTCTTGGAGGCCGAGTTCCCCTTCCTTACTGTAACCCATAACACCTTATCAAACACTGCTATTTTCTGTCCTGCTATCTTCTGACTGAAAGGGAAGATCCCTGTCTCCAGACTTTACCTGGGATGGTCTTGCCAGGCTCCCTGAAACTAAAGATTTTCACTTCCCCTCTCTAGGCCTTTCACCTACAAAGGCCTTCTAGCTGGAGGCCATTTTAATTTTTTCTAACTGGCCCCCCTCACACCAACTCTATTAGTCACTCCACTTTAAAGAGTAAAGCTGAGTACCTGCTGTCTTGGCACTGTGTGGCTGGAATGTCTAGAAAAGACTAAAGGTTAGATTGTAGGAAAAGAAAAATAGCAGCAATGTTCCAAAGACCTGTATTACAGGTGTTTCATCAATTTGTGAGACATGAGTCTGAAACAGTAAGCAGCTTGGTTCTTGAAAGATCTCTGAATTTTGTGCAGTTACTGGGGCAAGTGGGACAGGACCCTGTCATGAGACAGGCAGAAGGGAAAAACCCAGTCACAATATTCTCTCTGGTAACAAATGAGATGTGGAAATCAGGAGAAAACGAAACATACCAGATGGGTGATGTCAGTCAAAAGACAACATGGCACAGAATTTCAGTATTCCGACCAGGCCTCAGAGATGTGGCATATCAGTATGTAAAAAAGGGGTCTCAAATTTATGTGGAAGGGAAAGTAGACTACGGTGAATACATGGATAAAAATAATGTAAGGCGATGAGCAATGACAATCATAGCTGATAACATTATATCTCTGAGTGACCAGACAAGAGAGAAGGCATAGAGTGGATCATTCTTCTTTCACCAGCGTTTGGTACAGTCCCGTTTCCAAATCATGTATAGTCTTTATAGTTCTAAGGACATTAATTAAAATATTCTTTTGTATTAAAAAAAAAAAAAAAGAGTAAAGCTGAACTCTTTAGCCTGGCATTTGAAAATGCTTTACAGTCTTGTCTCTGCTGCTCTCCAGCTATTGCTCCAACAGTATTTCATAGCCCAGGCTGCTGCCTTGCCTCTCTCCCCGACAACCTTGTCCAGACCATCCCCTTCACAGGCACACCCCCTTGCCTGTTTCTGCCCATCAATGCTCCACCCATCCTTCCAGGGGCAGTTGGGGGTCCTTTCTCTTTAGATGCCCCCACTTCTCACCTCCGCAAGTACTAAGATTGAACTACATTTTTGACACTTCTTGATACTGCAGGTCTTTTAGACAATAAATTTTTTAAACCCCCTGCTTGCAAATGCCATTAGATTAGGAACTGAATCATGTATGGCTTTGTGTACCCTGCGGTTCCTAATAAGATATTTTGAATGTTGAGGGTATGTAATAAATATTTGTTGGATAAATTAATATTTAATTACTCTGTAAAGGTTCCCCTATTTGTCACAGAAATGTCCTTTTTCTTCCACAGTCACAATATGTCAATATCTCAGAAGCTTTCGCTGATCTCATTTTCTTGAGCACGGTTATTAATAATTTGCCTTAAATGCCCATTTAAGTGCCCAGCATGAAGATAAGAGGTCTGTTTTCCTGTTGATGCTCACACACAGCCGTAATTATCTGTCAGAAAGAGCCATGCAGAGGTGTGCTGATGAAAGCTCAGAAGGTCGGATGTGCCACCTCAAAATCCTGACATGGTGGGGCAATTATCAGCAGCCTTGAGTGCAGGGGGTGTTGGGGGCCATGGTTAATCATGTGTGAGGAGGCTGTTTGTTTGAATGTCATAGAATTCAGCCTCCCTCCCTCATCACAACACACACAAAAACACACACACACACACACTCTCTCTCTCTTTCTCTCTCCCTGCTGGGAGGGAGGGTCCACAAATGCACAGGTCGAACGCTAACCGAAGTCTGCTTGCTCATTCAAGGACCGGAACTTAAAAACACACAAAGATCAGTTGGATTGCCCAGTCTTCCTAAACATGAGATTATCAATCTAATTCGACATTTCATGCATTGCTCAGGGTCATTATCATGAACATGTTTTATTGTGTTGTGCAATCATATTGTGGTTTTCTCAGAAGCTCTGTGCCTTTTCCTCTCAATTGCTAAAATACTTGTTTCTGTATTTGCTTTTCATAATATTCCAATCTCACTATGACTCTCAGATTCTCTGTGGTCATTAGGGAATAGACAGCCTGCAGAACTGCCCCTCTTCCTAGCCCCTGACCTATCTGCAAAGGCCAGAAAACTAACTAACCAAGCTGGGCAGGGCTATGTCAGAGCAAGATGCATGCTATTTAAGTAGAAAGCTAGGGGTCCTTGCTACCTTTATTCTAGAAGATCTAAGGCCTTTCCTACTTGCTCCCTGGCTCCCTAGAAAGTTCAAGTTGTAAGTAAAGAAATCCCAATTCCAAAAGAACGTGGTAGGCAAGCTCTGTAGCAGTATATCATCTCCACTTTGTGATCAGCAATTTAGTTTCAGCACAACAGCATCATTCATTGCATTAAATAATTGCCACTAAATTGAATTGAATTGGTTTTATAGATTTTATTATATTCCGTTGGAAATTTGTTTTGGCTTTATAGCTCTATATGAGCTTATATGTATTTAAGTAGCATTATAATAATAAAGCCAAACTGGGGATTCATAAACATTTTTTCAGTCCTACCTTGCAAAATCTTCCTTGCTTGTACTGTGTGCCTGTCACTCGACATGTTCATTGTGGAGGCTTGTCCTTGACTCTCTTCTTACCTAGTGATGGTTATTGATGCAAAGTGACTGGCAATAAGCATTCATGCCAAAGAAAGCACTAATAAGCCATAGGGGAACTAGGTTAAAGGCTATAAAGGGGTCACACAGATCATCCAGAATACACTGATATTCTTTTTTTTCTTCAATTCTCATCAAAATATCCATGTAACATTTTAAAAAGTCAAACTTATTTGAGGTCATTGTAGACTGATATCAGTTATTAGAAATAATACAGAGTTATCCGTGTATCCCTCACCCAGTTTCCTCAATGGTAAACTGTACTACAAAACGTTGTAGTATAGTAATATCAGAGCCCTGGCTGGTTTGGCTCAGTGGATTGAGCATCGGCCTGTGAGCTAAGTGTCGCTGGTTCGATCTTCCAGTCAGGGCACATCAGAGAAGGAAAACTCTGACTCCAAAAAACCTCCGCTGCCTTGTGGCATACCTCTTCAGGGGAAAGGCTAAGGGAGTAAACCCCGACAGAAAATCCGGAGCCGGAGTCCCTAAGGCGGTTTGACGTTGTAGTCAACACCGGCAACTCCTGCGGCGCACCTGAAGCCAAGCTGTATTGACTCCGTCTTTCCCTTGGATCCTTCAGCTGCGAAGAGAGGGGGGGTCTGCTGCATGGGCAACAGCAGACCCTCCATATCACCCTGCCCAGGCTCTGTAGCTTCAGCTCCACTGGAGAGGACACTCCAGCGTCATCGCAAGATGTCGATTCAACACGGGAGGAGACAGATACCGTGTCACTCCCGAGTCGGACTGCACAGCCAGTCTCGGCGGTGCAGATAGACTCTTAAGAAGCTACACCATCGTCTCTCGAGACGGACGGCTGCCGACGATAGTAATATCACAACCACAGCATTGGCATTGACCATGTCCATGACAAAACCTATCTTAGATTTTTTCAGTTTGACATGTACTTATTTGTATATTTTTTGTTTCTGTTTTTCATTCTATGCAATTTTATCACGTGTAGTTTCCACCTCCAGAGTCAAGATCTAGACCAATTCCATTACCACAAGGATGCCTAGAACTACCGTTTTGTAACTACACACATCTCCCTCCTGTGTGGCACCCACACCCAAACCCCTAGCAACCACTCATCTTTTCTCCATCTTTATAGTTTGTTAATTTCAAAAATGTTATATAAATCACAGTATCTTTTTAGGATTGGCTTTTATATTCATATAATTCTCTACGATCCATCCAGAGTGTAGGGTGTATCAACAATTTGCTCTTTTTATTGCTGAGCAGTGTTCCGTGTTATGGCTATTCCACAGTTTGGTTAACCATTCACTTGTTGAAGGACATCTGGATTATTTCAAGTTTTGGGCTATTAAAATTAAGCTGCTACCAACAAACATGTACCGGTTTTTATGTAAACATAATTTTTATTTCTCTGGGATGAAAGCCTAAGAGTGAGAGTGTTGGGTTATAAAGTAATTGTGTGTTTTGTTTTATAAGAAACAGCCAAACTTTTCCAAAGCACCTGTACTATTTCACTCAACATAACATTTTAAAATTGTCATCATCAACTGTAGACTCCAGTTTGCAAAACACAAATTTAGTGACTGATACCAGGTAACTAAAACATCAGCCAGGTGTCCTTGAAGATATAAAAAGGGGAGTGACTAGTTCTGGATGGGCAAAAAATGAACTCTTAATGAATAGATTCTGGAAACACCTCAAAGTTTCAGGGCATTGTCTGCCTCCCAAATGGTGGAGTCTTGAATTTCAAGGCAGTGTCCCTTGCAGGAAACACATTCTAAATGGCCTTCTGGCTAATCAAGTGTAAAACCAGTCCCCACTTCGTCAAGTCTGGAGGTCTACCCACTTCTAGAAGTGGATGTGCAGGTGAAGAGCTGGGGGGTAGCGTGGCTCTGTCTGTGGAATGTGCCTTTCAGTCTACACATACCTCTGCAGCCCCAGCTTCCGGGCCCTCTCTTGCCAGGCCACTTTGCAGACCCTGAAAACATGGCCACATATTTCTATAAAACATCTAGAAGTATGATATTTTAACCACCATTGACTAAGACCACTGACTATGTCTACTCCAAACTCCCCTATGTCACACCCCTTCAGGCCACATATCGGTGGAATAGCCATGACATTTGGGGGACTCCAACAAGGGAAATAAGGCTGGCGACCCATTTGGTGGGTCTGCAGTCACTTCCCTGGGTAGTTCAGTTACTGCCAGCTGCCTTGGTACGAGTGTCTCCTAGGAGCACTCCTACCACCCCTGGGCAGGCTGCCCTGGCCTGGCCATAAAGGTTAAGGGCCCATGGCTGTGTTGTCACATGAACATGACTTAGGGCTCCCAGCAACAGAAGTATGTGGGTAGGAGGAGAAACAAGGTTTGAAGTGCACAGAGCCAGTGGCTGGTCTATGGAAAATTCCTGTAATCAGCAGATGTGCAAAATTGGAAGCAGAGGATTCAGTTCTCATTGACCCTCATCAGAACAAACATTTGCTCATCAAGAATAGTCTTGATAATGAAGCTTACATGATTATAAACATACCATACTCTATTCTCTTTTTTGATACATTTTTATCAGCATCTCTGTTTGTGAGATGTAAACCTGTAAAATACTACCAACATGGGGTGCGTTTTGCCTGTTTTCTGAACCCCAGCACATCTGATCCCATTTCAATAGAGCTGACACAGCTTGTCTTGATGAAGTCTGTGGTTCCAGATGAAAGAAATTTGGATCAGTCATGCTAAAGGAAATTATGCCAATTTGAAATGATGCTAAATAGCACTTTTTTTCTATTCTCTCTATAGAATAGGATAGAGGTCCCTTCCATAATTGATCATCTTGGGGCTGGAAATGGGGCTTCATATGAGACCTTAGAGCTGGGTGAGAAAAAGATGTGGGACAGCCACCTGGGGCAGTGGGGGCTGCTGGGCAGGGGACAACTAGCAGGGCAGTGAGTGGCCCTGTGTGGGTTCTTGAGGACAGTTCTGGTTCTGTGAGCCCTGTGAGCTACCTCATCCTTAGGACTTTGTCGGTTACCCTCTGGGGCAATTCCCTTCCACTACACTGAGGCCTCAGGAAGGCCTGGGGTACCTTGACCCATATCAGCTGTTCTATGGAAACTCACACGAGGGCCTGTCTTATGCTTGAGGCCTGCAGCACAGGGAAAGCAGTATCTCCTGAGGCCAGTGTTCCCAGAGTGGGAGGCAGTGACCCAGCACCATGGCCAGGAGGCTATGCCAGAGGCTGTGGAGGGTTCTGCCCCCAGATCAAGTGAGCGTATTTATGGGGCCCCTTAGGCACAGCTGTGGGGTGGTTGGAGCAATCTAATGTAAGTGCAAGAAGCTAGTGGGGCTTCCACAAGCCGTGGCCCTCAAGGCCTTCTGCAAACCCTAGTGCCCAGGCTGCTTCCAGACAAGTCAAGTCAGGGATAGGACCACTGCTGGGGCCCTAAGCCTTCCAGGTCATTCCAGTACCCAGCCCCAGTTGAGAGTTGCTGAGCTATTGGAATCTGGGCATTTAAAAGGAGATGTGATCTTATTTTACAGCCATAGTCCAGTGATAATGCGACTTTGCATTACATGTTTATTGTTGTGACTATTAAAATTCAGCTCTGACAACGGTGGGAAATATCAGCCTCCATCTCATTTCAACTGCCTCTGTCTCGTCCAGCTTCCTGAAGCTGCTTTCATGGACAGTTCCTCCCTCTGCCCCTACCAGCCCCACCTCAGTTCTTAAAGCAGTCCAACCTGGAAGGGGAAGTGATTCTGGTCACCCAGCCTCCGCACCTGCTCAGAGCAGAGCAGCCATGGCTGACTACTTCATTCCCCCAACTTTTGTTCATTGCCTTTAACAGCAGGGACTGCCACAGGGCTCATGCCTGCAGGGCCAGCTGTCTGCACCCAGGCACCCCACTTACTCCTACTCTGGCTCTGACCCATGGGTAATGCTCTATGGCTGAGGTCATGTTGCCTCTACTCCAGAGGGCCTCTTGGCCCCAAGTCCAGGGTCCCATTAGCACTTAGGCAGAGAACCCTTAGTGGCATTCCCAATTTTTGAGCACTGACCACTCTAGATTCTAGGTCTCAAAACGCTGGCAGCTGTCCTTGTCTGAATCACACCTGACCTGGCCACACATTTTGGAGAGAGGCTTCCCCACCTGGTAGATCTTCCATCACCTGCCAGACCTCTGTCACAGCTCCAGGGCTCATGCCTGGACCTGGGACTTTCGACTACTCAGGGAACCACTGTGCTTCTTCTTCAGTTCAGAATGATGGCAGAAAGGCCATGGAAACAGGAGTCAGGAGACAGGCACTTTAATGCTACTTTTGCCTCTGGGTTTGTTTCCTGTTGCTGCTGTTAACAAAATACCACTGACTTAGTGACTTGAAACAACACAGGTTTATTATCTTTCAGTCCTGGAAGTCAGAAGTTTGACTTGAGTCTTACGGAGTGAAAAATCAAAGTATTGGTAGAGCTGCATCCTCTCTGGAGGTTACAGGAGGGAATTTGTTTCCTCATCTTTTCCAGGTTCTAGACGTCACCTGCATTCCTCAGCTCATGGCTGCACCACTCTGGCATCTGCTGTCACATCTTCCTCTTTAACTCTGGTCCTTTTGCCTCCTTCTTATAAAGACCCTGTGATTATACATGGATAATCCAGGATAATTTCCCCACCTCAAAATGCTTAACTTAATAACACCCAAAAAGCCCCTTTTGGCATATAAAGGAACATATTAGAAGGTTCTGGGGATCAGAATGTGGACATTTGGGGGGCCATATTTTTGCCTGTCACAACCCCTAATTTTGCCGTGTGATCCTGACCAAACCATCCACCTCTCTGAACCTGCCTCTTCTTGTGTATTATGAAGAATTAAACTAATTCCTGCCTTTCAGCTCAGAAATTCTATGATTCTGTGACCGAGGGCTCACTAGCATACTTTGGGTGAGTTTGGAGCTCAGGTCAAGTGCCATCTCTCTATGGTGGGGACATCCTGGGAAAGCCAGACAGCCTGGGGCTGAGATCAGGGCCTGCAGCTCTCACTGTGCTTCCCTGCCCAGATTAGCCAAATATGTTAAATTTTATTCTGAAGAAACCTGGCACAACATCTGAATTATTTTTAGGGAATTACGTTTTCTGCTTTTTTATTCCCCTTTCCTTGAATAAAGCTCTTGAAGCAAAAGCTGTTCTTCCTGAATTGAGATTTGCTAATTCAATCTTTGAAACATTGTTTATTTTCTTTATTTTTTAAAAATATTTCATTTATTTTTAGAGAGAGGAGAAGGGAGGGAGAAAGAGAGGGAGAGAAACATAATATGTGATTGCCTCTCTTGTGCCCCCAACTGGGAACCTGGGCTGCAACCCAGGGACGTGCCCTGACTGGGAATCGAACTGGTGACACTTTGGTTCACAGGCCAGCACTCAATCCACTGAACCACACCAGCCAGGGTTGTTTATTTTCTCTTAGATGCTTTACTTAGGTAACATCACACTTTGTTATCCTTCATAATCTTTGCCATCAGCCACACTCAGTAGAATGGCCCCTTTCCCTCCCCCAGTGATATTCTAGCAGAGCTCAGACATACCCTCAGCTGGGTCCACTTTTCAGTCTCCAGCAAGGCTCCCTCCCCATCTGACCAGGCTCCTTTGAGGTGTCAGGAGTAGGGAGGGGTCTCCTTGAGCACCTGCTTCCCTTCCCTCCCTCTGCTGGGTCTCCACTCCTCAGCTTGGGGGCAAGAGGTGGAGGATGTAGAAGAATGGGCTGGAAGGAGCTGGGCAAGATGTCTCCCCTGTTCAGTGCCTCAGGGTCAACCCTGCTAATGGTTAGTATCATAAGAAGGGTTATCCAAATGCTGGCTGTCTCCAGGGATGAGACAAGCTTCCTCAGAGGCCTACAGGGCCTCCCCACTGCCCACTTCCCTCACCTGGGAACGTGGCAGACCTGCCATGCTCTATCTCTCCCAACCCTCCAGCTCCAGCCTCCATGAGCTCCCTCATTCTATCTGCCTGGCTCAGTGAGCAACTCAGTGGCCACAACCCAGGGGAACTTCCACCATTTGGCCACAATGAAGAGCAGTCCTTCAGGCTGCTCCACTCATTACCATGCTGCATAGGTAGACACACAGCAGAGAATGACATGCCAGTCATTCCTTCTTCCAATCATTCATTCACTCAACAAACCTTTATCAGTGACCAATGTTGAGGTGCTGGGAATATAGAAAACACATATAATCCTATTCTTGTGGAATTTACAAATAAGAAAATGATATGGTCAAAGGGAAGGGAGAAGGGATTGAGTAAGATAATTGGGATAAAGAGTGCCAGTGGCAAGAGGGAGTTTAAATGAGTTGTTCAGTGAAGGCCTCATGAAGGAGGTGAGATTTGAGTAAAGACTCATAGAAGGTGAGGAAGTAGACTCCATAGATATCTGGAGAAGACTGTGCTGGGCAGAGAAAGCTGGTGTAAAGGCCCTGAGCAGAAGCCTATGTAGGGTGTTTGAAGGACAGGGAGGAACCTTGGATGGCTCGGGCAGAGTAAACAAGAGGAGCAGTAGGAGGTGAGGCTGGAGAGGTGAGATGGTAGAAAAAGTGAATAAAGGACTGTATAGGCTACCATAAAGTCTCTGAATTCAATGGGAAGACACTACAGGGAACTGGGCACAGGAAGATGTGATGTGGATCCCTCTGGCTGCTCCATGACACAGACTATCTGGAAGCAAGGGCAGAAGCAGGGAGGCCAGTTAGGTGGCTGCTGGGTGACCCAGGTAAGGGATGATAGTGGCTTTCACCAGCAGGGTAGCAATGTAGATGGTGATAAATGGCCAGATTCTTGATATATTTTGAAGTAGAGCCAACAGAATTTCCTGACCTATTTGATGAGAAGTGTGAGAGAGTGAGAGAAGTTGAGATTTTTGAGCTGAGCAACATGAAAGATGGAGCTGCCATTAACTGAGATGGGAGGAAGAGAAGATTGGGCTGGGGGAGGGAGAGAATGTTCAGTTTGGATGTGTTCAGTCTGAGATGTCTATTAGGCACTCACGTGGAGATACCAAGGAGGCAATGGATATACGTGTATTAATGTCAGGGGAGAAGTCCAGCTTAGACATATAAGTTAAAAAGCCATCAGTAATAAAAGCCATGAGACATGGAACAGAATAAAGAGCCCAGAAATAGGCCCACATGTACATAGTCAACTGATGTTTGACAAAGACATAAAATCAATTAAGTAGAGAAAGATAAGTGTTTTCAACAAATATTGCTGGAACAATTGGATGTCCATAGTTTAAAAAAAATGAACGTAGACACTGACTTCCTTATATCTTTCATTAAAATGAACTCAAAGTGGATCACAGACCAATATGTAACAAAATGCAAAACCATAAAACTTCTAGGAGAAAATCTGTGGCCTGGGGTTCAGTTTTCAGATACAACACCAAGAACACAATCCATACCCATGAAAGAAAAATTGATATGCTGGCCTTCATTACAATAAAGCTGTGAGATTGGATAAGACCACCAAGGGAGGAAGTGCAGAGAAAGAAGAAAAGAGGCCCAAGGAAGAGCCCATTGAGTTCTCTAACAGTTACGGCATCTCCAAGAACAATCCCCTTGAACATCCATTGTTTGGGGATGGCCTGGGTTGGAGGCACAAATCTGGAAGTCCCCAGAGGCAGTATTTAGTGTACCCACCAACCTGTATGAGATCACCTGGAGGATGCCTCAGGCAGAAGAGAGAAGAGGTGGAGAAGCAAGAATTGGGACGCTCCAGCATTTAGATATGTTAGAGAAATGATCATGAGTAGCCAGCACAGACTGAATATGGAGCAGCAAGACAGATGAAGAGCAAAAGATGTTGCAATTGTGGAGGCCAGGAGGAAAAAGTGTTCCAGGAGGGTAAGAATGATCAACATGTCAAACGCAACTGATAAACTATGAGAGGCTGAGGGTCGATTACTGGACTGGCCACAGGGAAGTCACTGGCAACAACACTGTTGGCCATTTTGGTGGATTAGCAGATGCAGAGCCCTGCCCAGAGTGGGCTCAGGAGGGAACTGAAGAAGAGGTAGACTATTCTATCACAGAATTTTCTGAAAATGGAATCAAAGAGAGGGTTTGTGAAAATAGAAGTAGTTGCAACAAGTGTGCATCCAGATGTAAATGGTCCAGTGGGGAAGGAAGACTTGACAGTACAGGAGAGAATGAAGAAAACTGCAAGAGCAAAGGGTCCGCCTGAGAGAGGAGAGGAAGCAGTCCACCCCCAGCCATCTAATACTACAAGCAAGACTCAAATGCATCTGTGATGTTCTGAATTCCTCACAGAGTCTGCTTTGTAATGGCAGCTCATATCCTGAGGAGCACACGAGGGTACAAGTTACATCAACAACATGGAATTTCAGAGAGAAAAAAAATGGGTAAACAAACAAACAAAAGACAGTCACCCTATTTTTTATGGGCAGCTCTGTGATCATCTAGCCAATGACTCTTACCTTTCACAGAATATATTCAAAAGATGATAAGTGATAGGTGATTAATTATATCTTTGAACACATTAATTTCGTGAAGTTACCTTTTTTTTTTTTAATGGGCATGAACATCAACTCATGCAAAAAATAGTCAACTTGTCTGTGTTTGCTCCACCCCAGGTGCAGGACAGATGCTGTGTTTGCAAAACATCCCCTGTTTTACCAGCACATAAAACTGTTCAGACAGAAAGTAGATTAGTGGTTGCCTGGGCCTGGGGGTAAAAAAGGGATATGAATGCAAATGGGCAAAGAGATTCCTTTATGGAGTGATGGACATGTTCTAAAATTAATTTGTTGTATATGTACAACTCTTTAAACATACAAAAAACATTGAATGATATGTACACTTAGAACACAATTTTATGGAATGGAAATTATAGCTCATAAAACTCTTTTAAAAAGGAGAGAAAACTGGTCTGTGGCTCAGTGGACTGAGCGCCGGCCTGCAAACCAAAGGGTCGCCAGTTTGATTCCCAGTCAGGGCACATGCCTGGGTTGTGGGCCGGGTCCCCAGCTAGGGCTGTGCGAGAGGCACCTGATCAACGTATCTCTTGCACATCGATGTTTCTCTCTCTCTTTCTCTCTCCCTTCCCCTCTCTCTAAAAATAAATAAATAGATAATTTTTTTAAAAAGGGAGAGAAAAATGATCGGTAAAGACATGGGTTCTGTGGGAGGAAGCTGGGAGGCGATGCTGCCAGCTCCAGTCACTTCATAGACGCCAGGGCTTGCTTTCTGGAAACACCTAAGTCACCTGGCAGAAGGCAGTAAGCCCTCACTTAACCTCGTTGATAGCTTCTGTGACTTTAAGCTAAACAACTATAATGAAACAATTTTACCACAGGCTAATTGACATAAACAAGAGTTAAGTTGCTAAGGCATCTCATAGACATTATTAACAAAATGACATTGAATGAAACCATGTTATTCAAGGACCTGCTGTACTTGACCACCCATTCACAAAGGTGTTTATCAGCTAATAAAGAATGTGGTGGTGCTGGTGCTCTTGATAATTAGTTGCAGTCTTCAGGAATAAATAGATGAAGTTCACAAGGAAGAACCAAGGCTGTGCTCATCCAATCAAATTTTCAGCACTCATTCTGTTCAATTACACAGATTCGCCTTTCTGCTTTAAGGGTTAGCTCAGTGTTTTTATGGATTTGCTCTTCACTATCTCAGGAACTTAGAAACTCTGTCCCAGCCCACTGCCTAATAGGGTCCCCCTGGACTATAGGTTACTACTCCCAAAATGCAGCTCAGCATGGTCTCGTCCAGAAACTACCCTAAATTGGCGTGGGTTCTCCCTGAAAGCAAACCTACTAAAAGAAAGAAGAGGGCAAGCTTTGGCCGGCTTTTCCACTAATCCCCTAACCCCTCAAACCCACACCAGTAGCTGCTGTTAACAGTATGGAGGCTCAGCAATGGCCTGAAATATACGGTGCCAGTTGGCCAGCAGATAGCAGATTGTCTAGGTTTTCTAGGTTGGTTTTGCCTCTTTCTGGTTCAAGGCTGTAGGTCTCCTGAACTGGGCCATGTCTTGTCCCCACCCCTCATGCTACTTACATCTTTACTCTTCACTTACCTGCCCCCTTGCCAGATGACTGCATTTTACACCAAAACCTTCCACACCAATCTTTCTGTCTGACCTGTGCTGTTGAGAGCAGAGCCTTGGATCCTGGCTCCTTCTCTTATTCACGGAGCACCTTGGGCAAGCGACTTTATCCTTCCATGCTTCAGTTTCTTCTTCTGTTGTGAGAATTAAATGGGTTAGATCAAGGACCGTGTTTATTAGCACTTTATTTTTAGGCTGTACATGCAATAACCATTAGCTCTTCCGTGGTCAATGAACTGTCCCATTGCAATGCTTCTGGGAATCTTCAGGTTTGGGGCACTTTCCAGCTGTCTTTGGTATCATTGTTTATGGCCCAGAAATTGCTATTTTACTGTCAGAGATTTTTTGTTTTCTCTTCTCTTTCCTGTTGTTGCTGAAGTTTATGACGGCAGGGCTGCCACCTCTGGATAACAAACATCCTTCCTGTGGCTCTCTGCACCTCTTTCAGAGTCAGCCAAGGCCAGAGCAGCCTGCGTTGGCTGTGGCTCTCCCGTCTTCTGCTCTGTCCCCACGCCCCCTTAGCTATCTGGCAGAGGGCAGACGCAGAAAGAAGAGCTGTGTAGCAGGCAACCACACTGGTCACTACAAAAACCCTGTCCTCTGTAGGGAGTCATTTCCCCTTCCCAGCCCTAATTCTTTGCCCTTTTAAACCAGAGCTATTATTACTTCTGATTTGCATTGACTGGTCCCTTAGCAACCATTCCACGTTGAAGAGGATATCAACCTGCTTTGAATACTGTTAGATTTACCAAAATCTTAACTTCATCAGAGTACCACTTAAAACATGACCAGCAGAAATGTAAACAGTTATCACTACATCTGTGTACATGAATACCCTCCCTTGCAAAACAGCTTCAGGACAGCCAAGCTGACTAGGAGGCACATTTTTGATGAATCCTCTTTTTTCCTTGCCACCAATGAAACACAATCTCATAAATTTATTTACTTGTGAAATATTTGTAGACCCAAATCTTAAGTGCCATAGTTCTTAAGATTTAAAATTATATATCATATTTAAATAAGGTAGATAATTTCATAATACTTTTACATATTGATTAAGACTCCGCCTTTTCCAGAAAGGACTTAAACAGTGGTGTGCTGGTCGACTAGCTCTCTGAAAAAATAAAAAGACCTATTTTGTAGTGTCTGCCTATATCCATGGTGTAAATGCTTTCACTGTGGCGGATCTCAAACTATCAACTGTCTAGCAAGGGACTCACAAAATTCCTGAATAATTAACAAACACAAAGTTTCTAGCACACCATGGGGAAGGAAGGCAACCTAAAAGGATACATCAAAATGCATCATGGTAACATAAAGCAAAGGTAGGTGAAAAAGAAGGAATGAGACAAGGATAGAGGACAGGAGGAAAATCTAGCCAAAATGCATACTATAAAACCCTGTACACAGGTTTAATACTGACATTTGGCTTTAATAAACTTCTAACACTGAGAGAAGACACTTAACCAGGTTTGCAGTGTCCTGAAGATAAAAATAAGTCTCATGCTTAGAAGTGCCAGTTTCCTGTTCCTCAAGTAGGTCACATGTCTCCTGAGGGTGCCGGTAGAGCAAAGACTGTGTCACATAATGAATGTCCTCATCAACATCAGGGTGATGGCCTGACCTTGAGACTGCAATTAGGTGAAAGCAGTTCTGCAGATGCTGGGCCCAGTCAATCTAACCCCTGGCAGGTAGAGCTGTGGATGGATTCCACAGCCTTTGAGTCATCTTCCAGGATTTGCTAAAGACAGGACTGGTAAGTTGGAAATTGCTCTTCCAGGCTGATCTGCATACCTGAGGGTCTTTCTAGAAATTCCAGTGTTCACAACATTCGTATGATGGGGCTTCACCTCAGGACCCTGATCAAAACCCTGGTGCCCAAGAACCATAGCTTCAACCTTGAGTCAGTTCAAGTTCCAGCAAGATCAGTCCAGAGCCTTTGAATCCATTAATCCACAACCCTTTGAACCTTGTAGTCTGAATGGTTGACCACTCCCTTTGAGGGGGAGCCCCTGATTGGTCTGGTTCTCCAGCAGCCCCCGGGACTTCCCCGCCCTCCCCTTGTCTGCCTCGGCAGCCCCAGGCTCAGCTCACATAAGCACCGCAGGCATCTTCACCTATCAGCTCCATTTGGGTGGCACTTGCACTTAGTGGCACGGTGTGCAGAAGCACTTCTCAGGGTGAGAAAGAGTCCTGGTCCACTCAGTTGACTTGTGCCATCACCAGAAACACACAGGAGTTGATAAATGGCGTTTTGATCTCCTCCTTCCTGTTTTTTATACGTGGAAGTGAAGACAGGTGAGGAGAGGTGTTGAGCAGTTGACAGTAATTACTGAAATGCTCACACCAATGCCACCTAGAGTAGCAGCACCTCTCCTGTCATAGAGCCTCAGGCCACCTTTCCCCGGTTTTCCTCTCTGAAGACAGAGCCTCTCAAGTTTATACTTTGTTCCAAACCCTTGTGAGATGCAGGGACCCTGGCCTCAGCAAGCAGCAGACAGTGTCTCAAGACATCCGAGTCTGGGTTCAGAAGTGGCAAAGGTTGTCTCCTGGGGCCGGTAGGCCCATTCTTCCACCCTGGGTCATTTTACTTGTGACCGCAATGCTGCCTAGGCTGTGGATATGGCCAAGCCACAGCTCTGCAAGAGAACTCAAAGGCGTTTGACAGAGGCACGGTCCCAGCTTTAGTCCAACAGGGAAAAACATGCTGGAGGGGAGGAAACAGTCCTCTGTGCAGGCACTTGCGGGGTTTCTTCTGTTCCATCAGTTCTGACAGCCTTCTAGTAAATGCTAACTTCACACACAAATGACAGCCAGATATCAGAAAATATAAAAAATAAATAAAAGCCTATTTTCTTAAAAGAATTGGACTATTGCTTGGCTAATTTAAAGGAAAATATGTCCAGAACCCCCTATGAGCACTCTCTGCAGAAGTGTGTTCATACCTTTAAGGATCTTTCTGGAGTAAAGCCAATTAGTGGCTGCATTGAGTTAAGCACCCATCTGATCTCTCGGCATGTGGAACCCCACTCTCCTTCTCTGGTGCACTGAAATCGAATCTCAGATCAGCTGTCAATTGGTTGATGGATGCTGTAAAACTACAAACTTGTGGTGGAAATATGTTACATATAAGAAATATAGTTGCAGGAAGCTTCCCACCTGCCCAATTCTAGAGGCATCCCCAGGCAAATTATTTCTGGGGGGAGAATAAAAGAATGAGAATATTTTGATAGAACTTACCAGGCCCATCAAGGCACAATCTGGCATTGTCCATCCCAAGTAAATGCACATACACAGTTTTACAGTAGCTCCCCTCATGGAAGGTCGAAGTCCTTCCCTTGTGCCCTTTTCATTAGTCAAATGGAGTGAGCAATAAGCTTCCCTCTGTTTTCCACTCCACCCCATCCCACTCTCCTGTGCAGCATGTGAGGGCTTTGTGTGGGGTTGCAGCTGCAGGCAATTTGTGCACTCCCGTCCCCTTTGCTGTGGTGTCCAGGTTCAGGGACAGGCTCAGCGGAATGTGGCTTGAACACAGTAAAGCACAGGGCCATCATCAGGGGCAGCTGGCAGTACCCGCCCCAGCTGAGGGAAGCCACCTCAGGAAAAATCCAACACAGAGGAGAGCCAAGCTAGGAGAAGCTAAGAGAACTAGAGCCAGAGGCAGGACCTTGGTCAAGTCACTCCTGGAGTCCAGGAAGCACTTGGGTCTAATGTTCAAGCCTGTGCATTAGCTGGGATTTTCAGTAACCTGCAACCAAAAACATCCTAACTAAAACCCCACATGTGTTCAGAATTATTAAACAATTAATAGAATGGAAACGACCACCATCCTGTAGAACAGGCTTTAGAAATCCTGGCTTTGAGAGGTGTTATATGCAGAAAGACCGAACAACCAGCAGTGGCTGTATATGTTCATGGGGGCAATGATGCCTCTAGTAATCCCTGCATCATTTTCTACTTACACACTGCATCTAAGAAGATTTGAGTCAGCTCACAATGAAAGGACCTATGTATTAGGATAATTAAAACAAGAATTAAACATCCAGGGGAACAGATGAATATAACAGAAAACAACTGTGAAATATAATTGCCATACTGAACATACAGAGCATTCAAGCAGCCAAGGTTTAAAAAAAAAAAAAGTAGCTTAATTTTTATGTAACTCTTAATATCTGAAAAAGAAAAACATCCCTGTCTGGCAGCTGATGTGACACATTTTCCTTGCAGTAAGCAAGCTCTAGAGTGGTTGTAGTCAACTTGGAAAGTTCAGGCGCCTGAATGCTGACAGCTGAACCACTTCAGCTTATCTGTATTTACGGGGTCAACAAAAGTGTCAACATTAATCTAACTATTGGCAGCGTTAGAATGTTACCAGATTCTGTCAGAGAAATGTTCATGTCAGCACTTGCAAGAAAGTACAGCGGGCTGCAGTGACTTTTTTGGAGAAAGTACAATGTGACACCAGCACCTCAGGGCTGCAGCCCACAGCAGCAAGAGGCAGGAGGGCACACTGAGGGCTTGAGCTCCGCAGCCCCTCTGCGCCCCAAGGACAAACAGGGCAGGAAGGTGAAATGAAAAAGGAGAAGGGAGACCATGTGGGAACCCTCAGTGGGCAGCTAAGTTGCAGACCCTGACGTATGCAGCAGGAGAGAGAAAGTATATTTTGTCAGTGTGTCCTGACGCAGGGCTCCACCTTTCCCCAGAGAAGGATGCACACACAGAGAAGTTGGGTTCACTTTGAAAGAGAAGGGAGCTCTGGACACAATTTGGACTAGGAGCCTGTTGTTGGGTAACCACAGCTAATCTTTATTGAGCATTGCACTCTGCAAGGTCAAGTACTAATATTATCCCCACAAGGATAATAATATCCGATGAGGAAAGTGATGCTTGGTTTTTTGATGGAGCTCTCACAGCTACTCAGTGAGGGTGCTAGGGGTCTGGTCTGAGTGGCTGCAGAGCCCACTGCTTGCCTCCGGCCCATCGTACGCAGCTGCAGGGGACAGTTCAGTGTGAGTTGTGACAGCTGCTCCAGCTTGCGTTGCACCTTTCCTCATTCCCACACTATTTCACTCTACCTGCAGCCCAGAAGCACAAGACAGTGAAGAGCTCCAGGTAGCCTTCAATCAGGAGGCAACAGGACCCAGAAGAGGAATGCTCCGGGCCCTGGCCTGGGCAGATGGCTCTGAGAGGCAGCCCCGCACACTTTCCACAGGTCCTGACAGAGCGGAGTTGGCTACCTAGAGAGTTCACCTCCTCGCACACACTTACTTGCCTTTTCTCCTTCCTGTCTCACTCTCCTCGCTCCTGGGATCGTCTCCAAAACACGCTGCCTGCAGCAAAGCCCTTGACTCAGGCTCTGGCGAAAGCAAAGTTAACCAAGAGAAGGCCTCAGCAAAGGGATGTCAGAGATCCGAAAAGACAGCTCACCAGATTCTTAGCAGAGTCAGGCTGTTATTGTGAAAGCCATTGACTACCGCCCTGCTTGCTCTGTCTGGAGAGAGAGGTTGCAGAGGAGGAAGAGGTTTTCAGGGAAGGATGGACTCCGTGCTTAGCCAAAGGCAAAAGATTTCAATGAACAAATATGTCTGACTGAACTACATTATTTCCTGAAGGTTGACTTGTGTATTTCTAAAAATGTCATGACAGGACTCACCAGACCATGGAGTTGTTGGGACTATGTGTGGAGTTCTCAATAAATGCATTTCAAAGTACTCTTTTTCTTGGGCAGTTGTATACAAAAGGCTGATGAAATGGGTCTCTGTAAGGCTGCTTGCCAGTTTTCTACTAAGTGGTGTGATTTGAAGCCGGGGGGAAAAAGGGCATGTCAACTCTTTTTGCACATTTTAATGCTATAGACACCCAGTAAGTAAGTAAATAAATTAATTAATTAAATAGAATCTCTGGTACCTGGGAAGAAATCTAATTTCCAAGTTCTCAAAGATGCCACATTTTTTACCAGCTGTTTGCTAAGTGTGCACCAATGCACGGAGAAAGAGACCTTTCATGCCTGCACTATATTTATGCAACTGTATCCATGGTCACTACAGACCCAGGGGTTTACCTGGGGACAGCAAACAAGTCTACTGCCAGATAAGATGTGGGAGCTCCTCCTGAGCAAGGAAAGTCTAAGATTATTTTTATTTTCCATCCACCACTCTTACCTCAATGATTCAACTTATAGTACAAGACACTATTCAGAAAATAATATGCTATTAAAGAATTTCATTTCATGGTACATTTAATGAGAAAGTTCTCCAGCAAAAGGAGGCTAGTTTTCTCAGACACAAGAGGGCGAGAGCTTCCAGAGATTCTGGTGTTTCTGAGCTGCTCACAGAAAGATGGGATCCAGGCCTGAGCCCCTGAGCCTGCAGGAGGGGATGCTGACCAGTCAGTGCTGGGGTCGCTGAGCTTGGATGGGGGCCCAGTGTGCCTGGAACTTAGAGCTCTAGGAGGAGGTAGTGGGGTAGCTGGTGCTGGAGTCTCTCACTGGGGCAGGATGACGCTGGCTTTGCAAATGTTGCAAAACCTACAAACAAGGATCAAGCTTTTGGAGAGAAGTTCTCAGGCACCTCAGCGGGGGAGGGGTTCTGGAGAAAGTCCCTTCCTCCTACAGCTTTGTAGTTTCCATCTAGTGCCCCTATTGGTAGAGCCTAATGGGTATCGGCTTGTAAAGCAAAAGTGAGGTTTGCAGCATCCCAGCCCCAGCATCACAAGAGAACAGAACGGGTCTGCAGCTGAGACAATAGTTTAGTGACTAACAGCACTCTACAAGACTGTCATCCTCAGAATACGAAAGCTCTAATTTTCAAATATTTCCCGTGCTTGCAATTCAGTGAAAAAGTAAAGTATCAAGGAAGCTGTGGAGGAACTGTTGTCTTGCATTATGTTGTCACAAGTGTGCTCAGCTCACAGGTGGGCTTTGGATAAAAACTGGAGACAGTGAGGGACGCAGCGCCTACATATTTTAGCAACTTCAGTAGCAACCAAGTAGAAGGATACACTGAAGAACTGCATTGTGTTAGAGATGCACAAACAATATACAATGTTTGGATACCACCGGAAAAATGAAAGGACATGGATTATGGCAGAGAAGAAGGAAAAGGTAGAGTTTTTCAGGCATTTAAGAAAGTGTTGCGCCTCATGTGAAAAGATTGCTTCGCACATGAAAAAAGCAGCCACATTAAACTGCCTACAGGTCTGAAGACCAATGTTCTTTGCATTCTGTGAGAAGGAGGCAAACTGGAAAGCAGGCCAATGCTTGGAACTGTTCTGTGCCCACATGTGCCCCCTCCCAAAGGGTTGACCGACCATAGTCCTGCGGCCACACCCATGCTCTCAAATAAAATAATCCATTCAGTTGAGTAAGATCAAAAACATAGTAAAATGTTTGGAATGATTTCTGTTCAAAGGCACAGGGCACATGCATGTAAAGGACTGACATTTATTAATCCAGAAAATTTGCATTCAAAGACCCTGGATAGTCAAGGGGTTACTAAGAGTTGAAAAGAGAAAGTCAGCAAATCCTAGGGAAATGGACTCTGAGAGAAGATTCACACTCACAGCCAATGCCTGAGAGGGTGAGGACTTCTTGAAACCTCAGAGTGGAAATCCTGGCCCCTTCAAGGGGAAAAAGACCCTCCCTCCATTTCCCCTGGCCTCCTTTCCCAGCCTTGTGGCTGCACCAACCTCTGCTTCACCTGCAGTCACCCAAGGATTCGTGGCTTCTGGAGTGATTACTATGCACAGCCTTTTCCTATCAAATGATGATAAACGGGATTTAGGTTTAGGATAAGAAAATATGACAAAATTATGGAATTAATGTGCAGGAATGCCATAGGGTAAATGCATAATGCACTTTCTAAACATCCCCACAGCTCTAGCTGCCTATGACTCTAGTTTTGAACTCTATTTTTTGTTTTTGTCGTTTTTAGCTTTGGCCACTTGCTTCTATGCAGGGTGGATGTTTTTCAAGTTCAAAGTTAAAATTATGCCTTTCATCTTTCTTATAAGGTTTTTCTAATCTTCACTTGGCATTCATGTGCTTCTGGCAACAGACACTTCTATCCATTGTGACTCAACCCAACTGAAGAAATTTCGATGCTTTGTGGGTGCTTTAATTAGTTTTTTGGGAAAAAGTAATTATAATGTGGTCAATAGTCTTTCAAGACGTCAGATACCTCTAGAATATCTTTCCTCCTCGGCTCCTACAGACAAAGAATGAAGGAACTTAGAAGTCTCAGGCAACTGGTGAAGCTTCCAAATTGTATGCCAGACTTTGGGGCATATAAAGCATGCTTCTGTGAGAGAAGTCTACTACTTTAGTCAGATTCTCAGAGAATTTCTTGACCTCAAAAAGGCTGTGAATCCTGAACCTGTCTAAAATCTGTTATATGAATAAATACAAGAAAATTAGTAAGTGAATAAAATGTTATTCTTTTAAAAATATTTTTTTAATTTATTTTTAGAAAGAGGAAGGGAGGAAGAGAGGGAGAGAAACATCAATGTATGGTTTCTTCTTGTGTGCCCCCAACTGGGGACCTGGCCCAGTTATGTGCCCTGACTGGGAACTGAACCAATGACCCTTTGGTTTGTAGGCCAGCACCCAATCCATTGAGCCACACCAGCCAGAGCAAATGTTGTTCTTTTTATAACTTTTTTTTATTATTGATTTTGAGAGAGAGAGAGAGAGAGAGAGAGAGAGAGAGAGACAGAGAGAGAGAGAGAGAGACAGAGAGAGAGAGAGAGAAACATTAATTTTATTACTCCACCTATTTATGCATTCATTGGTTGGTTGATTCTTATATGTGCCCTGACTGGGGATTAAACTCACAGCCTTGGTGTACCGTGATGATGCTCTAACCAATTGAGTTACCCAGCCAGGGCCAAAAAATGGTGTTTTGTCTAGCTTTTGTTGTCCATTCAATTTCTTTTCCCCACCCCATTCACCTTGCACCTCACCCCCACACACAATTAGCTTCTTTAAACATGAATAGCCAGTCACAATTTTTCTGAACTATGTCCTAGGGGTTCAGCAAGTTCCTTTTGAACCACACACGGTCAATGGTTGATCTGCAGACCCCACATTCCCTGGGAGGGACATCCTGGGGAATAATTGTCTCCATCTCACACAATCCCTGTGCCTTTGTGTGGAACAGCCCCTCAAGCTGTGGGTGGGAGGGAGTTCTCAGAAAAGGACAGCTATTCCTACATAAAGTCAGAGAGATGGTGCTGGGCAGAGGGGAGCAAAGGGGAAAAAATTGGAACTATTGTAACAATATAATCAATAAAATATACTTAAAAAAAAAAACAGGTCAGAGAGAGAGTGGACAGGAGAAAGAGGCTGCAGAATGAAGAGGGTGGAGGAAAGTGGAAGAAAGGCAGCTCTGGCCCATTGTGTACCTCTCCTCCAGGCCCAGGCTGAGCTTTTGGTCAGCTGCCCACACAGAGGCCAGCCCTAAAGCCTGACATTTATACACAGGCACACATACCACCGCCACCTCTACCTCCACCGCCGCCACCACCACCTTCTGGGGCCTGCCAGCTCTTGCAAACACTTTTATTCATTCAATCAGCCAACACTTGGGAGGCTCAGTTACAGGCCAAGCATTATACCAGACACTGAAGATCAAAGTTTAGTAAGCTCAGGGTCTGAAATGATGGCAAACAGACACACACGTAGAGGTTATGTTGCAGCTCTGTAAGTACTATCACCAGAGTAGGACAAGGGCAATGCACATCTCTAGGGGGTACAATTGTGGGAGTCTGTGGGAATCTCACTCCTCTCTGCATTGTTCCTTCACTATGTGAACATAGCCCTGAGTTGTACCACCCAAGGGCCCTGGATTTGTAGAAGATGTACTGATGGCAGCCATCACCACCCTATTGTGATGATGGCAGGATAGGATCCTACACCCCATCCACCATAAATCTGCTGCCTGCACTATCTGCTCCATCGTGTGTCCTACTATAGCCTTTTAGAGGCCATCACACTTAACCCTATTAGATACATGGGCAAAACATATGAACAACCAATCTACATGCCTATAAAGAGATACCTAGTGCCAATAGTTGTAAAAACATTGCAAATAAAAACAATACCAACAGTTTTAAAGACTGTTAACATCCAGCAGTGATGAGGGTGTAGGGGAATGCACTTTTCATACATTTCTGGTGAGGGTATGAATCTTTACAATTTTTGAAAAATACTCTGATAATATTCAATAAAATTAGAAATACACATCACTTTTGACCTATGAGTATCACTTTGGGAAATTTCTTCTCTATGAATAAAAGCATCGGCTTTGTTTATAATGGCAAAGAAAAACAAAACTGGAAACATCCTAAATATCCACATATGATACTGTACCAAGGAAAATAGCACATGCATAAAAAAGAGTAAGTTTCACTTATTCATATTTGCCTAGAAATATACCACTGATGTATTATTGAGAGGAAGGAGTTAGGTGGAGCACAAAGGATTTTTAGGGCAGTGAAACTACTCTGTATGATAGAATAATGCTGGATACTTGTCATTATATATTTGTCAAAACCAACAGAATGTGCAACACCAAGAATTAACCTAGTGTAAACAAAACTGGAAAACATCCTAAATATCCACAATAGAGGAATGGTTGGAAAAAATATGTTATCTGTATCAAGGAATATAACACATCCATAAAAAAAGAGTAAGTTTCATTTATCTATATTTGCCTAGAAATAAACTTTGGGTGATAATGATGTCTCAATGTAGGTTCTTTTTTGTTTTTTTAATCCTCACCCAGGGGCATTTTTTCATTTCTAGAGAGAGAGGAAGGAAAAGGGGGAGGAAGAGAGAGAAGCATTGATTGGTTGCCTCCTGTACACACCCATACTGGGGATCATATGCCCAAATTGGGGATTGCACATGCCTGAACCGGGGACCAAACCGACAATGGAGGTATGTGTCCAGACCGGGAATTGAACCCACAACCTTTTGGTTACCAGACAACACTCCAATCAACTAAACTGCATCGGCCAGGGTTCAATGTAGATTCACTGATTGTTAACAAATATCTTACTCAGGTGAGGGCTGTTAGTAATGGGGGAGGCTGTGCGTGTGTGGGGGCAGGAGGTTATATGGAAAATCTCTGCACTTTCTGCTCATTTTTTCTGTGAATCTAAAACTGTTCTAAAAATAAAGTCTATTTAAAATGTGTTATAACTCTAAAAAATTCTAGTAGAGGTGGCTCTTCCTCCCGAGATCATGCTCATCCTTTCTTCTCTCTCCCAGGTGCATCTTCTCAGTCTAAGGGTCCTCACAGGACTTGCAACCAGGGGAGCAATGGGCAGCAGCAGCCCATCTCAAGCTCACCCCCTGAATCTGTCTCTCTCCAATAGCCCCCTTTCCTCTGACTTTCCAGTGAGTCAAAGCAGCCCCACCTAGGCTCCCTCCTGTTGCTTCCTCATCCTAAGCCCTTTCTTATTTCACTGTTCCCAGTTTTAATAAAGGTACTCTCAAAATAATAAGTGAATAAATAGATAGATAGATAAATAATTCTAGTAGAGTTTTTAGTTTTAGATACAGCCTATTTGGAAATGATTGTCATATAGGATTAGTCAATCTGGGTCCTGCCATTCAAGGGGATGCAATGGAACAGTTAAAAAATAAATAAAATGGAGCTCTATATACTGCAATAGAAATATATTCCAGACCTAAAGATAGTTTTAAAAAAAGATGCCATAATGATACATACAATTTGACATCATTTGAGTTAAAATAGAAGAAATCATGCATGTGTGTTTGTTAATGCACAGAAAATTTCTGTAAGGAGTGTAGGGAACCGCTCCTTGTGGTTTAGGGAATTATAGCCCTGGCCTGAGCATGACTGCCACCGGCACCCTGGCTGTGCTTGTCTTTAAGTCTCAACATAAGGCTGTGCAGGAGATGTAACCAAAAGCCACTCAGAGGGTTTCCGTGGGAATTAGATTTAAAAAATGCTTATTATGCTTTTATAACTTGCTCTGCTTTTCTTATCTCTTAATGTAATATAAACAATCTTTAGCAAGAAATATATAAAACCTTGCACCTAATGCCAGTGTGGCATCAAGATATTTGATAGACCCTGACACAGACTGGGCACTGTGCTCTCTGCACTGGTACATGTAATCTGTTATTGTCAACTGTAATCCAAACTCCTAAAAGCTATTGATGATTCATGAATTTTGACCTTGTATCTCCCATGCGTATCCTCCTCAATAAAAGGCATGAGGGAAGAAGGTCTGATTGCTGTTCTCCCCTAGAGAGAGCAGCCACCTTCCTTCCCCCCAGACATAATATAGCATCCTGGGTAGATTTGTTCCACCATGGTCATGAAACCTCTGCTGGACAGAGTAGTTTCCAACCAGGCCTAGGGTGTTGGAGGCACCTCCGCCTCAAGGAGGGTGGAAGATTCTTAACTGTGGTTGTCTACCTCTCCAGGATGGGGGGAGGTCACATACTCTCCTGTCTGAACTTTATGACAGCAGAATAGCTTATAAATGAGTAAAAACTAATTATTTTAGAAAAAGCAATTTTTTCCCTTGTCTCATATGAATGGACTGCACTGAAATGTGAGCATATATTCTGACCAGTGGTCATAAAGCTTGTGTCAGCCTCAGGCTCAAAAATCAATCATCAGTTTCTATATGTGGTGCCACCTGCCCCTTAGGAAGGTATGTCACCACCGAGTAAGAGTGTGTCCAACTTAAAGAATTATTGTGATACCTACATTTATATAATGCTTTATGGTCTCGGAAGGGCAAAGAGTTCTCTGTGAAAAATTGGTCTTTATGGACGTAGTATATAATGCAAGCAGCACTTTTAAAGGTCCATCATAAACAGGATGGCAAACCTGTCTTCACTATAAACACCTACAAAAAGTATCAAATAAATGAATCAACAACTCATAACATCCCTGTCCATAGCTAGTAAATAAGCAGCTATGAGAGAGCCACCTAACAAAAATTTAAAAACCCTCCTCACATGGACAATTACACATACCTTTGGTTAAGGCACAGCCTAGTACAAATTACAAGTGTGTTTTCAAAAGCACCCAAATGTCACTGGTTTTTCTCTCAAGCTGCCTTTGTTCCAGGGAAGCAGTCTAAGCTCACGCAAAAGCAGCATTTGGGGATCATGTAACATGGAACATAGGGAAACACCCAATGCTTCCAACCTCCCACTCACCCCAGACAGAGCAAAACCAGGTACATACAACATGGGGAGACTTTTGGTTATCCTTGTTATATAATTGTTGTAGGCAGTTAGACAGGCATGAGCAAAGTAGGCATAATAGGCCAGGTGCAGAAGATCACCAGGGCAGAAAGCCCTGGGTGCCTATCAGACCACTGTAGGGTGGGACCTCACCCCAGCATGACCTGTCCTCCCTTAACTTATCACTAGTCATGTGGTAGACCTTAGAGGGGGAGCAAAGGGGCTGGAGAATAGTCTCATAGGACTCCCATATCAGCCCTTGCACGACCGCTCCCTAAGCATTAGCCCTCAGGACAATGAGGTTCTGACCCGCATCAAATAACCTTAGGAACAAGGCCTTGGGTTTGCTTACCACAGAGACAGAGTTTTGGTCAAACTAGAGATAATTTTTAGGCCTCAGCTGTGTTTCAGCTCCAGGCCCAGAAAAGCAGCAAGGCCACGTGGGCTGATGCCATGGCTGACATCAGAACCAGCTTGCATGACTAATGACGCCTGCCTTAGTGTTGACAGATCAGTAGAGACCACAATCCTGGAAGGACACACCGTGAAAGCTGATGAATATTCTATTGAGATACTCCCCTGGGATCTCCCCTATCACACACCAGGGCCTTCCCCCACCCCTTTCTTTCCCCAATGTGTGCTCTCTCCTTGCCCCAGGGGCATATGTCCTTGCTTTCTTTCTCCTAAGTTCCAAGGGCCCTTCTTCTGTCTCTGTAACTTGCTTGCTGAGCCCATGCAGCCCAGCTGGCTCACATCTTCTACCTCTGTGACTTTCTGCATAAAATTTTGCTTGTATTTGAGTCTTGGCTCTGAATTCTTTCTTAGCCAGAACTCAAGTACTGAGGTTGATGAACCAAGGGTCCAATCACTGGTAACATTCTGGTGCCATTTTGCTGCCAACATAATCAGATAATGTTCCTCTCAATTCATGATCTTGAAAAAAGTTTTATAGAATTTTAAAAGAAGCTTTTAAATGTAGTAACATTAGTGAAAACTTTTCAGTGGAAAAGAATTCTCATTTTATGACAGACATCTATGGGAACGTATCACTTGACTGATTGATCAAGATCTTCAATTCCACAAAGAAAGCACAAAGTTGTTTATGTAAGTTAAAATTAAAAAGTAACGGTCATGACTGCTATTTACTGAGCACATGCTCATGTTCACAAGCACTCTCTCTTTAATCTTCACAATAACTCTACAAAGTGGGTACTATTAGTACAATTTTACAGATGAGAAAACTGAGGCAAAGATGAAAAGCCTACTCAAGGTTACAGCCAAGAAGAGGTGTATCCAGGACTTGATCCAGTTCCTCAAGAGCTCAAGGCCCATGTCCCATTCTGGACAGGGCTGACTGGATATAAGGCATAAGGGATATGCACCCAAGTCAGAGCACAACAATGACCTTGCAGTGACCTGGCTGGACAGTGAGCTGATTCAATTAGGTTTCTTCTCTGAAAACAGGGCTAGTGAACTGACAGCTCACAATGTGCTCAGAGTGGGGGCCTGAGGCAGCCTGAGGTCATGCAGGCACAGACTCTTAGGAGCAGAGAAAGAAGAGTGGGAGGCAGAACACAGTAGTTCTGTGGGCGGTCCAATCTCATCAATGCCAAAGGATAAGAGTGATGATCCCATACAACCGTGCTCCTGTGGTCCGAGAGATCCCTTTCCTGTTTCAAGCTGTCACCAAATGACTGGTGGCTAAGGACAATTGTTACCTCCCTTCTTCATCTGGGATAACCATCCCCTTCCTCTGTGGTAACAGACTTCTACCATATCCAGTGAGGCCAAAGGCCCAACTAATGAACCTCACTTCTTGGTCATCTTGGCATTTTGAACCAGGGGGCAAATTATTGTGTTTCAGTACAATTCATTTATTATTATTTCTGACAATTCTGTAAATTTTCAGGACTTAGATGGCTGGTTCTTGTGTTGGGGCTGGTACATGCAAGATGGCTCCATGCACATGACTGACACCTCAGCAGGGGCTGCTGGAGCAGCTGGGGACTGGTTTATCCCCAGAGGGTGAAAACAGAAGCGGCAAGGCCTCGTAAGGCTATCTGATGCACTCTACCAGTCAAAGCAAGTCATAGGGCCAGTCCAACTCAAGGAGAAAGGAAATAGACACCACTGCTTGATGGGAAAAGTGACATGAGCATACAATAATTATTAACAGCTATCTTTGCAGATAATCTACCACAAAATTAAGTGGAAGTTGTTAAATCTTATTCAACTACCATGTCTGTTTTGTCCTTGTTCCTGTCTAGAATGTGGGTGCGATGACTAGAATTTCAGCAGTCATATTGCAACCATGAGGCAACCTGGAAGAGGTGAGCTACACACTAAGAATAGCGGAAAGAAAGAGGGAAATTAGGTTCCTGGGGAGACAGAGTAGCCGCTATACTGGCCAGGGACTGCCTACTTCCAGAGTGTTTACACATTATTTAAAAAACAAAACAAAACAAAAGAACAAAAAACCAAAGACCTCTGTGTTACTTAAGCAATGGTTATTGGTTTTCCAGTGGTCATAGCCTCAAATATGAACAACAGAAGAAATCACATAGCCTACAACACGACATTTCCTGCTTTTTAAAAATACTACTAATAGCACATGTTCTGATTAATTGCTAAATTCCATTAGAGCCATATAAAATATACTAAAGCAAGATTCAAGGTAGAGGTTTAGTGACAAGTGCTTTGCCTCTAAGATGCTAAGAGTCAGTCCCTGGGGGCCTCTCACAAGGTGTTAAGAGGCTACTTAATACTTCCATATAAACACCTCCTGGGAAAAATATTTTTAATTTCTCTTAGCCAAAACTAAGATTGACTGTCTCTTCTGAACTCCCCACCATTTAGGAAGAAATAGTGCACACAGACCAAATGGGGTCACCATATCCTCTCCCTCAGTTTATTACTTCCCATTCAATTAACAATCCCTCTCCAATAATTAAGGTTTTGTTACCATGTCTGATTCATGGAAATGTAGCTTTCATTTTCCTCCCAATTTTAAATTTTTTAAAAATCTTTACCTAAGAATATGTTTTTATTTATTTGAGGAGGGAGGGAGGAAGAGAGGAAAGGAGAAATAGAGAGAGAGAGTGTGATGTGACAGGGATATATCATTGTATGTGCTAACCAGGAATTGAACCTGCAACCTAGGTATGTGCCTTGACCAAAATCAAATCCACAACCTTTTGGTGTATGGCACAATGCTCCAACCAACTGAGCCAATTGGCCAGATCTCCATTCCAAATTTTTAAAACACCAAGTAAATAGGCAAGTTTTAAAACACAAGAATAGGATTTTTACAGGTATCCATAGAACTCTAGGACACCCAGGTATTCCCAGCCTGGGTGGAGGGGGCGGGGCACACATGCAATGACTAACTGCCCCTCAAGACGTTAAGTGCAAGAACAGGGGAAATGGCAGAATCGTAGCATATTTCTTTTGAAAAGTAGCTGAACGTGGCTATGTTATTATTTCAGTCATCTTTTGCATAGGTTTTGACAAGTATTTTATTAGACTTTTGCATAGATTTCAAGTTATTGGAGTATTTTATATTTCTGTTTACTTTATAAACTAGTAATTAGCTATCTAAAACAAATGGACACATTCTTGAAATATACTTAAATACGAGGTGGGCAAAAGTAGGTCTACAGTTGTAATACAAATAAATAGTACAATAATACAAAAAGAAGACACATACTCACAACTGTAAACCTACTTTTGCTACCCCTGTATAATTGGAGCACTACTGCTGCTATATACGGTATTATTAAGAGGGAGTAATAAATAATTTGTTGTGCTGTTTTGCAACACTTTAATTTTAAAGTCTAATTATGCTAAATGCTTTTCTAGAGAATCCTCTTTGAATGTTCACCAGGGTATAGAAAATCACAGCTCTTTGCAACTTATTTCCTAATTCGATTAAATGTTTGATCATTTGCACAAAAGAAAACACGTTACCTACACGTTGCATACTTTTTTTTTTATTCCTACTTCGATAACCTTAAATTTTCAGCGATAATCAAAGCGCTCTTAACCAAGGACCTCCGTGAATTCCAGTGATCTGTTCAGGGTCATGCTCTTCCCCCTTCCGCCCTCCCCCCTGCCCGCCTCCACACACATACAGATGTCCACCCGCACAGCGCTCTGCCCCTAACCTGTGCACCCCACCGAGCTGTGGGATCCACCCGCCTCTGTGTTCACGCGGTCTCCTTCTTTTCTTTTTTTCTCTAATTTTTTATTTCCCATATCTTTTCTTATCTTTCTGTTCCTTGCTCCGCATTTCCAATCTCACACTGCTTCAGCATTCACTGACTTCCAATTTTAAAATACCCTTGAAGTGGTGGCTATTCCCGTCTGCCGCTCATCATTCAATCACGCAGTTACTCAAAACTCAGGGGGCACAAACCCGGGCTCTACCACTGATTACAAAATAAACGGTTTAGCCAAGGACCTCAAGAAAACGATTACTGTTCAGCACTGATAAAATAACCCCTCTCCCGCCCCTCCCACACACTTCATCTCATTAGCAGGACTTATTTTTTAAGGTTAGTAATACTATGAACGCACTTGGTAGAAGGTGGTGCTTTCTGATCTCCTGACCCCCCAGCCCTGGAAGACACAATTGTGCCCAGGCCCGTATCCTAAATCGCCAGCCGGCTTCGCTCTCTGCTTCAACCCATTTTGCCCACTGACTGCTCGAGTCCAGTGACCCGACTCCGACCCAGACGCTAGAGTGGCTGGACGCGGGGCTCACTTGTTTCCGTCGCGGACCCGGACGCGGGCTCACCTGGTCACTCGCGGACTCGGGCATACACTCACGTGGATCACGTTCGGACCCCGGCCCCGGTTCACTTGGTCACTGGCGGAGCCCACCTGGGTTCGCCCCTAGTTCCTGCGCCGCTGCGGCCGCTCTGGAGGAGGCTGCTGCAGCTCTGCATGCGGGGCTGAGAGGTCAGCAGCGAGTTGCAGCCAAGTTACTCCGTGTTCCTTGAAAAGGACAGCTGCTGGGAATAGGTAAACTCTATTACGCGGGGCCTTTGTAATCCGAGTGACCCCTCTAGGCCAGTTTCCTCCCTGCGCTGACCGAGAGAGCTCTCCTAGGCGCGCTTTCCCTCTTTCCCTTTGGTTAGGGAATTCGCTGCTAGGCGCGGGGGGATCATCGGAAATAGAAAACTACTTTTTCCCCCTGCTGTTGACTATGAGGAACTGCATGCGGTGGAACAAACCCGTAACAAAGGTTTCCTTCCTCTCTGGCAGCTAAGATTGGGGTTCTTCTCCCAATCCCTACATCAAAAGTTTTGAAAACTTTCTGTTTTATTCATTTCACTTTTTAAAGTGCCATATTAAAAGAAGGAAACTCATTTTAGCCTCCATATTAATGAGAATGAGGAAAATTAAGACACAACCTTTTTTTTTTTCTGTCTAAAATTATGGAAAATTGCAAATATACGAGTAGGCAGAAGAGTATAATGAGGTTCTAGCGTTGGGCAATGATGGACTAACCTCTCAAATAACAATTATAAAATCTGAGTAAAACATTTAAAAAAATTATTTTAAGACTTTGGTGATTGACCAGAAGAAGGTAGAAACTGGAGAGAGACACCACCCTTGAAAGATGAATGGAAATTGTTGAGATTTGTGAGTCTGTGACTTGACATTTGAGGAGAAACCCCAATCCATGAGCATCTCCAAGTGCAGAGAGCCACAGCCTGACTTGCTTGAACAGAAGAGTAGACAGAATTTGAGGCCAGTAGAATTGAAAAGTTGTGGGGTGGGGGGGCTGGTAATCCAGGGAGAAAGCCTTTGAGAGAATATGTGTTGTATTAGTTTTCTATTACTTCCACAACAAATTACCAGCAGCTGAGTGGCCTAAAACAGCACATTTATTATCTTTTAGTTCTGGAGGTCAGAAGTGCTATATAGGTCTCTCTGGACCAAAATCAATGCTGATAGTCTGTGTTCCTTTTTCAAGGCTGTAGAGGAGAAGCTGTTCCCTGCTCGTTTACATTGTTTACAGAAATCATTTCCCATACATCAGAAGGTAGCAGGTTTGATTCCCGGTCAGGGCACATACCTAGCAGGGTGCATACAGGAGGCAACCAATCTATGTTTTTCTCTCACATCAATGTTTCTCTCTTCATCTCTCTCTCCCTCTCTCTCTAAAACCAATAAACATATCCCCAGGTGAGGATTAAAAGTTAAATATGTAATGAGACTCTAGGTCTTGTTTAAATCCTATGAAGCATATAGTTATTTTCGTTTTAGGCAATAGACCTACTTAGGTTCAGGCTACAGATTCCACCCACCTTCTGTGAGCTGTGGTCCAAATGTAACTTCTGTTTTCAAAGCCCTTGCAGAGCCATTTGGATAGATCTTGACTATGTACCACTCAGTGGCCATGTGGGACCTGGTTGATGGTCTGTTAGTTGGGTTCTTAAAGTCACTGGTACACTGATTGGATCCATGTGTGCACAGCTCAGTGGTGAGCCCAGAAGTTCATATTCAACTTTATGGGATTTCCCCATAAAGTTATAGAAGAGTGCCTCTCTCTCCACTATCTCCCCAGTGCTTTCCAGTTCCCTACAATTCCCCTTTTTGGTTTTATGGGCAGAAAGTTGGGGCCAGAAAGTTATTCCACCATTGTATACTTCTGGGAGTGCTCCAATCTTTGACCACGTGGTGGAAGACAAGACAGAAAGGGGGGAAAAAGCAATAAAGATGGGTCAGTTGCAGGGGAATGTTCCCCTCCCTCAGAGTTTTTGCTCCTGCTAGCTCCTGTTGTGGCCTTTACTGCTGCCACATAGGAATGGCTTGAGGTCTGGGGTTCAAGAAAATGGAAAAAGGAAAACAAAAAAACCACGCAGAATTCCCCACTCTCTCTCTCTAGGTGTTAGGCGTTTCCTGTTACTCAGCCAGGATGAAAGGACTTCCCCTGGAGCTCTGTCTGCACACATTCCATGCCCACCTCTGGGCTTCAGGCTGCACTGCATTCAGGCCAGCAGATATCAAAGCAACAAAAACGATAAACTCACCTTTAGTTTTCCAAGTCTTCTCCAATCAGCCTGCTACCATTTACTTCTCAGTTTCTTCTGGGTGCTCCACGCATTCTGTCCAGGTTTTATAGTTGTGTTCACTGGGAGAGTCATGAAGGCCAGTGTAACAGAAGTAGAGTGAGGATGGGCAGGTGCAACAAGGTGATGTCTGGGGTGAAGAAGCAACCAGTCGTGCAGGACACTGGAGAGCATGACTAGGGACTTTGCATTCCAAATTGATGAGGAGCCTGGAGGGGACTCTGAGCAGGAGCACTCCATGTCCCAAAATAAGACTTACATTTTAAGAAGGCCACTTGGCTCTCTGAAAACAGGCTGGGAGAGAGAAAGCAGGCAAGTGAGGAAACAGAAAAATAATTCATGAGGCCATGGTAGGGGTGCAGGCCACAGAGCATGGTGGCTAAGGAGTGAAGAGAAGTGGGCAGAGTCTTGATTTGTTTCCGGTGAGGAATTGGCTACCAGGAGCAAGAGAAGGAGCAGCAATGAGGCTTGGTCAGGCTGAGGGGGAAGAAACTGGGACAGCACAGCAGGATGGTGGGGAGAAATCAAGAGTGCTATTTGGGCCCCACTGAGTCTGAGAAGACAAGTTGCGATGCAAGTAGAGATGCTTAGGCATCTGAGTATAGAGTATGGTGCTCAGAAGAGAGAAAAGAGGAGCAGCTGAAGAAAAATGTCCTGAGAGGCACAGGGAGTACTTGTAGATGTGCATAATATGCATTTTCCCTTTTCTGCTTTATTGGTAAAGAATGTAAAGACAGATGCCACTATGTTAAAAGAAAAGCTTATATAGGATAGACTGAGAATTACATGAATTAATAATACAAGTAAGATGCTTAGAGAAGTGTGTGGCACATATTTGGTGGTGTTTTTTTTTTAGGTACATAAATTTTTAATAGATTTTATTTATTTATTTTTAGAGAGTAGGGGAGGGAGAAAGAGAGGGAGAGAAACATCAATGTGAGAGAGATACATCTGTTTGGTTGTTTCTTGCGTGGCGCCAGCCCGCGGATTGAACCCACAACCCAGGCATTTGCCCAGAGTAGGAGGAATCAAATTGGCGACCCTTCTCTTTGCAGGACAACCCCCAACACACTGAGCCATACTGGTCAGGGCCACAGTTTTACTTCTTGTCTAATCTGGATGCCTTTTACTTCTTCTTATTGTCTGATTGCTCTGGGTAGGCCTTTCAGTACTATGTTGAATAAGAGAGGTGAAAGTGGACATCCCTGTCTTGCTCCTGATCTTAAGGGAAACACTTTTAATTTTTGCCCATTGAATATTATATTAGCTGTTGGTTTGTCATGTGAGGCCTTTATTATATTGAAGTAGGTTCCCTCTATTCTCACTTTGCTGAGAGTTTCTATCATAAATGGGTGCTGGATTTTATCAACTGCTTTTCCTGCATCTATTGATATGATCATGTGATTTTTATCTTCATTTTTAAATATGGTCTAACTAGTCAGAAATAAGGAATGCAATATCTGAAATGAAGAATACACTAGAAAACATAATCAGTAAGTTAGATGAAGCAGAGGATAGGATCACTGATATGGAAGACATTGTAGAAAAAACACTGAATACAGTAGCAAAAAAAAAATTTTTTTTTAAAAATGAGAATAGATTAAGGGACCTTTGGAACAACATGAAGTGTAACAGCATCCATATTACAGGGGTAACAGAAAGAGAAAAGAGAGAGCATGAGTCTGATAATCTATTTGAAGAAATAATGGCCAAAAACTGGTATCAGGGTTTACATTGCCAGAGCCCAGATGTTACAATATCTACGATCTATAAACATGAGAGACCATATTTAGTGTTTGTTAGTTCGATTCCAATGGAAACAGAGCAGTTTACCTACTAATAGGTCTTTGCATAACTTGCTACTCATCTGAAAAAAAAAAGTCAGTTAGATACTCTACCTTATATTTAAATGAAAATGCATTTCATATAGATTAAAGATGTGCATGGAAGAAATCAAACTAGAAAAGTATGGGAAAAACATCTGGATGAATAGTGTCTAGCCTTGGCATAAATGAGGCCTTTTTTAAGCTCCACAGAAAACCCAGACTCAGTAATGAAAAGAGTTTGACCACATGCAAAATTCTGTATGGGAGAAAATGCTATAAACCATATCAAAGATAAGGATGAGGTAAATAAGGAAATATTGCATTATATATGACATGCAGAAGATGATTTTCCCCAAAATACAAAGATCTTCTGGAAATTGATAAACAACCTAACAGAAGATTTCTCATCATGAGAGAAAATACAAACCATCAAGAAATATATGAAAGGAGCCTTCCTTTCACTAGTACTTGAGTGAACCAATAGCCTTTGACTTTTCACCCATCCATTTTGACCCAACTTTCTCAGACATTGATGCTGAGAGTGTGAATTGTTACAACTCTGGATGATCTGGCAAATAAAAGATGTGTATATCATTCCACTCAGTAATATCTCTTTTAGGAATTCAGGCAAAAGAAATAAAAAGCACCAGTGTATACAAGATGTTTGCTGTTACACTGTTTGAAATAGCAAAGCACTAAAAGAATGTTGAATGTTCATCAATAGGAAAATGGTCATATAAATTGTTTTATTACATGCTGTAATGTCAGCTGTTAAAAAGCATGTATGGGAACTATATGTACTGACCTGGAAAGATGTCTGTGGCCTGTTATTTTTTTAAAAAAGGTAAGTTATGTAGTAAAATACTAACATTTTGGGTTTGGTATTTTGTGTATGCTTTTGTTTTTTGGTGCGTATATATGGTGAATAGTGGTATTTATACATTCACACATGTACTTATGTTTATAAGGACATAGACTGAGAAGATACCCAACTGCTAGTGTTGATCACCTCAGAGAAGATGGAAAGGTGGGAAGAACAGGCATAATAACTTTTCTTTTGAAAAATTAAAATGTCTATATAGATATAAATATATACTTTCTCTTTATAAGCCTTTGTATCATTCGACTTCTTTCTGAAATTAAAAGTGAAGGATAAATAAAGATCTAGTATCTAGATTATGTCTTTAAAAAAACTTTACAACTTCATCACAAAAGCCAAATGACCCAATTTAAAAATGGGCAAAGGACTGGAATCGTCATTTCTCCTTAGATACACAATTACCAACAAAATACGTGAAAAGATGTTGAATGTCATTAGGGAAATGCAAATCAAAACCACAATAAGATGCCACTTCACAACCACCAGGATGGTTAGAAAAAAAAAACAAAAATGGAAAATGAGTGTTGGTGAGGATGTGGAGAAAATGGAACTCTTGTTAAAGATGGAATTACCATATGACCCAGCACTGTCACTCCTAGGTATATATTGCCCTCCCATCCCCAAGAAAGAAAGAAAATGAGTACTCAAACAGATACACATTTGTGTTCACAGCAGCACTATTCACAATGGCCAATAGGCAGAAACAACTCAAATGTACATCACCAAATGAATGGATAAACAACACATGGCATATGCATACAATGTAGTAATATTATTCAGCAATTAAAACGGAACGAAGTTCTAATATATGTTACAAGAGAAGGACCTCAAAAACATTACACTATGTAGAAGAGGCCAGACACAAAAGATCACAAGTACATGAAATGTCCAGAACAGGTAAATCCACAGAGACAGAAGGCAGACTAGTGGTTGCCAGAAGCTGGGGGAGGGGAGAATGGGGAGCAGCTAAGTGGGTAGGGGGTTTCCTTTAGGGTGATAGATTTCTGCACTAGGTAACATTGGTATTTGCAAAACATTGTAAATGTACTAAACACCACTGAATTTTTCACCTTAAAATGGTTAACTTTTTATGTCGAGTAAATTTCCCTCCAATTAAAAACAGAAAGAGAGACGGGGAAAAAAACAACAACAAAAAGCTCTCTTGCACACGTGTCTAGAGCAGGCTGGACCGAGGTCTACTTGCGGCCCTGCATCCACCGGCCTCGGCCAAAGTCAATACCCCAGCTCGCAAATCTAGGGGTAGACATGGGCTGAGGAAACGATAATAGGGGCATCAGAGGAGATCAGGAGACAAAGACAGAGGAATCGGCGGGTCACTCGGCACATGACATCGCTACCGCGGCTGGGTCCAGCGGCCCCACTCAGGCTCCGGGCTGAGGAGAATCCTCGGGGGACCCGGGGGCGGGGCATGAGTCGGCCGGCGCGCGGGACTGACGCAAAAGAAACCGGAACTCCTCATCTAGGGCACCCGTTTCCGGAAGGAGCTTGGATCCCGACGTCAAAGTCCGCCACGCCGGGAATCCAGCTTCCGGAGCCTTCTTTTGTCACCGGGTCTTCACAGGGTGGGGACGGCGGTGACGATGAGGCAGAAGCATTACCTTGAGGCCGCGGCGCGGACGCTGCAAGACAGCTGCCCGGGCCAGGCCCGCTATCTCCTGTAAGACCCGGACGGGAGGGGAAGCGGGAGGCGAGCAGAGAGGTGTTCCTCGTCCTCACGAGTTTCTTTCTCTTTTCCAGCTGGGCCTACAGTTCGTCACACGGTAGGGAGAACGCCCGTCGGCTGTGGCTCAGGCTCTCATCGCCCCGCACCTCTCCATGCCGCATAGCGCTCAGAGTGATCCAGAAGGGAAACCTAATCGACCCACTGCCGTCATAAATCCCCCGCAGAGGCTTAATGTGCTTTAACTTGCCTGACTTAGTAGTGGCATTTGACTCATTGATCAGTCTTCTCGAAACGGTTTCCTTATTTGACTTCCAGGTCATCACATAGTTCATCTCCTACCTCTTTAGCCAATACATCTTGATCTGCGTTGCTCATTCCTCTTAAGTTCCCCAAACTCTATAAATACCGGAATCTCCTAGGACTCTTTCCTTGGACCTCTTTTTTTCTAGGTGCATCCTCTTCCATCGTGACAGTTTTTCATCCAGTCTCATGGCCTTTAAATTCTGTATACTAAGGACTTCCAAATTTATATCCCCAGCCCAGATCTCTCCCGGGAATTCTAGACTGATACCCAGATGCCTTCTTGGCAACTTTTGAATATCTATTAGGCCAGAACCCGAGCTTTACCCTCCAACACAGTTCTTCTTGTTTCAGCAAATAACTCCTCTTTAGACTTAATCAGCCCCCAAACCTTGGGGCCATTCTTGACTCCCTATCTGCACACCGCCCCAAACCAATACACCAGCAAATCTTGTTGGCTTTAAAGTACAGTAGTCCCTCTCTATACCGGGATTCACTTATCGCAGCCTCACTGTATCGTGGGATTAAAAAAAATATTATATTTAATTATCGCGGATTTTTTGCTATATTGCGGGATTTTGCAGTACTGTATACGTATGTTGTTAAAGTTATGTAGTTTTAAGAGTGTAGAATATGTTTAAGAACATAAGTAGTGTTTATAAAAGTGTGGAAAAGGTTAATAAGGGAGTGGGGAAGGTTAATAAGGGACTGGGAATGGTTTATAAGTGTGTGGGAAGGGTTTATAAAGCCTTAAAAATACGTATAAATACTAAAATAAATCTAAGGTTCCTACTCCGTGGATTTTCACTTACCGCAGGGGGAGTCTAGAACATAATACCTGCGATAAGCGAGGGAATACTGTATAGCCATCATCAAGCCACATCTAACACATCTGTCTTAACACCCTGGTCTAAGCCACTAGTCTTTGTCCCAGATTATTGCCAACAGCTCCCATGCTTTTCTACAGGACATTCTCAGGCCTAATGAAAACCTAAGCTAGATCATGTCACTTCTCTGCCACAAGCTCTCAAATGACTTCCCATCTGAGTGAAAGTGAATATCTTTTAAAGGGACTACAAGGCCTTATGTTTATAGGCCAGCATTACCTCTTTGACCTGCTCTCCCTTTTGTTGACTTAACTTGAACCACTACTAGGCTATTTCACAGCCTTTACCCTTCTTTCTGCCTGGAACTCTTACCTCACATGTCTGCTTGGCTTCGTCCCTCACTTTCTATGGTCTTTGCAAGTGTCATTCCACGAAGCCTTCCCTGGCTACCTTGTTTACGACTACTACAGCTCCATTACACTCCCTAGTCACCTTTCCTGTCTTCCTTTTTTCTTCCCAGCACTTAACATTTGGTATTGTTATATTTATTGTCTCTCTGCATGAATTGTCCTTTGTTCACTGCTGTGTCTCCATCTCCCAGAACAGTGCCTGTCACTTAACAGTCAGTCAATAAATATAAATAAATTTTACATTTGGCAGAGCTAAGTTACAAGCATGGTGCTTAGCTATTTGTAGTGCTGTTGTATCCATAGGACTTAGCACAGTGCTCACCAATAAATATTGAATAAATAGATGGTGTGTTTACCTTCCTTTTCAGCTACATCACCTTCATGCTCTCACCTTTCCCTCCATAGCCCTTTACCTATAATGGACCTCTTTTCCAGCTGCATTCACATTGCCATCTCCAAATAGTCATCTATGACAAACTTAGTCAAGCCGTCTCTTTGAAGTGTTTCTAGCTGGTCCATGAAGAGTTTAATAATTTCCAGGGCAGTTATATCATATTCTGTTATAGTCCTACCAGTCTTATCTTCATTTGTTTAGTACTCTCCTAGAATGTGAGTTCTTTAAAGAGAGCAATGCTTTCTCTTCCATATTTGTGTCTGCACATCCTAGCATGCTAGATGGTCAGTGAATGCTTTCTTGATTGCATAAAGGGTCTGGGGCAAGTCTGGTGTCTGTACGTTGTACTAAGAGAGTTACCTTTTGTCCAAAGCCCAGCCCACAAACCACAAAATTGTGCTATTTAAAAAAGAAACAAAGTCGCAGTAAATTTTGTTATTTTGTAATAAATGTGTTTGTGAAATAGGTGAGACATACAGCCTTTTTTTATTTAGTACAAGCAATGAGCAACAGAGTGGGGAATTACCTGTCTGTTGCTAAAAAGGAATGAATGGATAAAGTGTTTTGCAAAATAAATTATTGCCAGTTTATCTTTTAAGATATTCTCATACTTTGAGTTTGCTTAAGGATAATATCTGCTTATATTAAATAATATATGCTTTTTCACATTTATAATATTGGCAATGTGTTTGAGGTAACAAAATATTCTGATTTGATGAATCATGAATTTCATTTGTATAATTTTAGATGCTAAAAGCACTTTTGAAGGAACATGTCCATACTGTTTCCAGTTGCTGGTTCTGGATAATTCTCGAGTGCGCCTCAAACCCAAGCCCAAACTGACACCCAGAGTACAGAAACTTCTTAATCGAGAAGCAAGAAATTATACACTCAGCTTTAAAGAAGTCAAAATTTTGGAAAAGTACAAAAACTCCAAAAGTATATTGGTAAGATTTCAATTCTTAAACTATAATTTTTTTTCTTAAAATGAGGTTAAGAATCAGCCTGAAATTACTTAGAAATTTTTAGTAGTGTATTGAGATTGTCAAAATATATACATATTTTTTTCTAGTGGTTACTGTTTCAGCAAGAGTACAGCTTATTTTTGTTTTTCACAATTACTTAAAACCAAATATCATGAGCTCTCAATTGTTCTCAGCTCTTATTGCTGAGCACAGTTATTTTTACAAATTTGAGAATTTTATTTAGCTGACCAATGTGACTTCATGCGACCTGCAGCTACCACTAAATTATTTTTTCAGTTAATGGTCCTTCAAAAAAACAGTAGCTTATTTGTTAGGTGCCATTGTCACTTCTTTGGTCATCTGCTCCTCCATGTCAGAGTTATGTATTTAAGTTTACGTCCAACAAAGGTAAATACACCTTATATTTATTCATTAAACCTTTACTGAGGGTCTATCTTATGCCAAATAATGCTAAGTATTGGGGATATAAAATGGAATAAAACAACCAAAAGCAAATTACTTGTGGCTTATTATATGGAGACCAGTATCAAATACATTATTACCAGGCACTGTGCTGGGCATTGGACATCATGACAGCTTATGTCTGGCACAAGATTCCAATGAGTAATAACTTGGATTGGAACTGCCATACTTTGGAGTTTATAGTATTGGACCAGTAAATGCATTTTGCTTTGTCATAAAATTGACTATTTAACCTATATCCAGTCTCTTCAAAGAACATAAAGCAACTTACATAGACCTTTGATAAATGCAGATCTCCCATTTTCATTTTTATCTGCTCATGAACATCAGAGTACTTCTCAGCTAACCTAGTTTGTAGTAATTTTGTTGAGGCCCGGACTGAATCCTGAGCATTATGAGTCAGGAGTGCAAAAGAAAGACACTTAGCTGGAAAATGTTCCATTTCTTGAAAAATGAATTCTGAAAAGAAACCAACCTCTAGAGCTAATGGAAGTGAAGAAGCATGAGAATGTGAAAATTGATTTGATGGGTTTTGTAAGGTACTTTAGACCTATATTTACAGAATCACTAAGGATTCGAGGGAGTCACTTAGATTTTCAGTAATATATTGCCATGTTTTATTGGGAAAAGGCTTAGAGTTCATCTGCAAAAAATGTTAAATGTCGACTGCTATTATAAAGAACCATCCAGGTGTTAAAGGGTATCATTCCCAGTCTCCTCCATTTCCCCTAAACATGGTTTTACATTGGGAAAGTAGAGACTGTTATTGCTAAAAGGCATTTTGAATTAAATACAAATGTTTAGCCATTAATTTATTGGAAATTTTCTCATTTTAAATTTGTGTTTTACCTGAGTCCTGCTGCGAGATTACTAGCTCTCTGAAGTCAGCCTCTGTTACTCACCCTATAGTACCTGGTCTACTCCCTTGCATATAAGAATTTAATGAACATGTATGTACTTTATTGGAGTAAATTATAAGAGAAATCATGCCAAATATTTCTTTTTCTCATGGTAGTTGATTACTTGTAAAACATGCAACAGAACAGTTAAACATCATGGTAAAAGTAGAAGCTTTCTGTCAGCATTGAAGAGCAATCCTACCACTCCTACGAGTAAATTCAGCCTGAAGACACCAGAAAGAAAGACCCTCAGTTCTGCAAACTTAAATCATAGTATGACTGGTTCCAAAGGCAAGAGCCCAGCGTTGATTTTCAGGTATCTTAATTTATTAAGTTATTTGAATCGCCAGTTAACTCCTGTGTATTTGTCCTAATTTCCTGTTATGTACACTCCATAAATTTGCCATGCAGTTCAGGTCCTAGCTGCCTTTTATTCTCCTTACCTCTTTTTTCCTTTAGTATCATGCACTCCCATATCTTTTATTCTCATCTCTGCATGATTTTCAGGTATATTCCTCTACTTCTAGCCTCCCCTGTTCCCAGCTGTCTGCTAAATATGACCTCTTCATCCACCTACATGTCCCCACAGCTAACTACTCAAACCTGCCCATCCTCCTTATTCAGTGAATAAACCTGCCCTTCTAGACATTCTGACTGGAAATGACAAGTACAGTTGACAACTACTGCCTTGGTGCTTGTCCAGTTAGCCACCAGTTTCTAGCTATCCTACTTTTGTGATGTTTACAGCTGTTCTTTTTCTCCCTGCTGCTGCTATCTGTTCAGGTCTTTGTTCACCTTTTGCTCAGTCTCCCTGTTTAAACCTTTCTAGTTTGATAATTCCCTGAAGCACAGCTCTGAGTAGAAGCATCTAACTCTGTTCCATGTGGTCCAAACGCAACAACTGGGCTTTCTAGCCCTCACTCTCTGGCACCAATCTGTCTGCCTGTCTTACTTTGCCTTAATTTAGCCTGTGTGTCAGCAAAGTGGAACAGCTCACAATTTACTTTCCTGCTCCTTTGTTCTTGCTGTTCGCTCTAACAAATGCCTATGGGAATCTTAACTAAATAGGGATTTGTCAAGTGATACCAAATAAACTGTGGCTGGGCACATGTTTTATTTTTAGTAATCCTCAATACTGTAGTCACTGTGATAGTCAATACATTTAATTCCATAGAAACTGTGAAAGGAATTTTTGAATATTTGTTACAAAAGAGAAACTGAGGCTGGTAGTTTCTTGAACATAACAAAATGCAGGAAGGACTATATTATGTCTGCTTATTGAATTGATTTTTTTTTTTATATTGGGTTTATTGGGTAAGAATTAAAATTTCAAGTCCAGTTTTCTCTAAATTCTTGATTTAATTGTTTTGATATTTGATATGATAGAAATTCACCATGGACATTTCCACTTACTGGATTAAAGTAGATTAAAGAAAATTTGGTGTATTTATAATATACTTGCATTTAGACCAGACTGCTTCCTAGACATATGCAGAAATGAGAAAAGTATTTCACATTTATGTTATAGATTGGGAAGCAGAAGAAGAAGAGGGGTCTGGCTTACCTCAAAGAAGGGCTTGGAGGATGGAAGCCAGTTGGAAAGAATGAAATAGAATGAGATATAATATACACATATCAGATGGGGAATCATTTATTGAGTGGATATATTTAGAGGACTTCCTCTGTGCCTGGCACTGTTAAAAAGCACTGGAATATATAATTAATAGTACAAAGTGCCTGCCCAGTGGAGCTTACATTCTGGGGGAAGATACAATGGAAAGGCACCTACATGTGTAGGTTGAGATCCTTCACTTTTAAGAAAGGAAGTGAACTTGAGCTGTGAAGAAAAATGTTTCAGTCCTTGCTTAGCATTGTCATGAATCTTCACCTGATGACACTTTACCTTTAGCCTTCTCTTTCAGGTGTGATAGAAGCTTCCAGAACCACCCAATAGACTAAATGTTGCTTATGGCCTATTAGTGAGGAGGTTTTGGGGAATGAGTGCTGGGAAAAGCTACTGGCCATGATGAGGAAGAGTAGAAAATGTTTCTAGTAGCCGTAATTTAGGCTAAGCAGGAAGAACACTTTACAACTACTGTGGTTTTATGTTTCTTTTCAGAACACCTATATCTGGACAGTCAACACCCACTTCGTCCTCAAAAAATGTGAACAAAACCAAGAAACACTTCTCTCAATTAAAAATGTTGCTTAGTCAGAGTGAATCCAAAAAGAATTCAAAGGTGGACTTCAGAAATTTCTTATCTTCTTTGTAAAGGATGGACTATGAAAAGTTTAATGCAATTTTTGAAACTGAAGTGAGAAAAACAGCTTTTTAAAAACCTTTTTCTTTAAATACATGAAAACTAGGATCCAAAAGCAAACTTTTTTGGCATTCTTCAGTGTTTATGGAGAAAATACCTCATTAGAATGAATAAAACCTGCCTACCTCACAGGGTGGTTCTGAGAATCAAAAATAGATGCAAGGTTCTTGTAAGTAGTAAGGACATATATGGACATTGATTATACTATTTTCTCCCTTAATTAAGCTTTCATTATTTGTCACTTTCTTACATAAGGAACTTCAGACCTATATGAGGGTCCACGCCTTTCTAGATGCCTGTAATGCTAATTTGGAAAAATGACTAAGTATGTATGTTCATGTTTTTCCACAATCATCTGCATAATTGTGTATTAGTTAAATTTGAACATTATTCCTATCTTGCATCCAAAAGTAAATATTCTTGATTGTAGATGGTTTAGTCAGATACCAGACTCTTCATTTTTACAACTTTCTGTTATTCCTTTGGTAATATTTCACCATAAGTGAGCTTTCGTGTGCTCTGATGAAATCTAAAATTTATTATTTCTAGGTTTAAAATGTACACTAGAATAGAACATAGTATAATAGTTTAGCTATCTTAAATTTTCTGTGGAACACAAAAATACTTTTTGAAAATGATGGGCAAGAATTGCATTCAACCTATTTTTGAAAAACTTTAAATAAATAATTTAGATACTTTAAACTATAGTGTTTCCAAGTCTCTCTGCTGCTACAAGTTTAAAACTTATTTTTCTTCCATTAGGGCTTGGTAAACTGAGAGGCCAAGGTTATTAACAAGTTGGTCTTGTAGACATGTGAAGTAAAGTTATACTTAACTAGTGTCAGCATCAAAGAGGAACAGTGAGGGTCACCATTCTGAACTTTAGACCGAGTCACAGCTGTGGAAGCTGGGCCTTCCCTTTATGTCCACAGCATCTAGTATAATACTTTAGTCATGGTAGATACATTACCTTTCTGGCTAACTTCTCACTGGGACATGTGTGCCTCGTGAACTCTTTGTGCTCTTCTGTTCACTCACCCAGTCACAGTGAGCTCTTTGTAGTTCTCAGAACATGCCATCTTCTTGCCAGCTGTGGGCCTTTGTACCTGGTTTTGGAGAACACTGTCCCCTCCAACCCCACTGCATTAGGAAGGCCCGCTCTTATTACAGTGCTGTTGACCCTGTGGTTTACTGTTCCTGACTGTGTCCCTAACTAACTGGGAGCTGTCTGCGTTTCTGGGTGTTCTCAGTTATCCCCCAGCACTCAGCAAAATCTCTGTAAATTCAAATCCCTTAGCCCACTAGTTCACACTAGATTTAGAACTAATATCCGTTCCAACTACAGGACGGTGATATAAATTAGTAATAAAAGTAGGAACTCATAGGTGGGAGCTATTTATATTACCTCAATTGCAAATAAAGGACATCATGTATTCGTGACGTTCTTTTCTTTTTGGCAGAAGGATCTTTGGGCTTCTCTAAAGAAAATATTAAAATTATAGTGAGGACATAAAACTATGAAGCTTGTGTGTTTCAAGTGAGGATACCATCAAAAAATGAAAAAATAACCCACTGGGAGAAAATACTTGCAAGTCATGTATCTGTAAGGAGCCTATATCCAGAATTACAAAGAACTCTTAAAATTCAACAATTAAAAGACAACAGGGACAAAAAAATCTGAGCAGACAGTTCTCCAAATAAACAAATAGCCAACAAGTACACTCCTAGGTATACAAAGTCTGTCCAGAAGGTATCCAGGCATGTAATATGAAAAACAGATGTTTATTAAAGAAGATACAAGAAACATTGCACATAGGACAATGATGCCTCAGTCCCCTTCAATGTAGGCACTGTGGGACTTCCCACAGTTCTCACAATCACCATCGGCTGTCCCTTTATATTCTTCTGAATTTCATCAACGGTCTGAAATCTTCCTTTTTATAGGTAAAAGCCAGAAGTCTCAGGGCACCATGTGTAGGCGGTAGGGGGGCTGAGTCACCTGGCTGATTTGATGTTTTGCCAAAACACTGTGAGATGTGGTGCATGAACAGACATGTTATCATGATGAAGCTGCCAATCACCAGATGCCCTTAGCTGCAGCCTTCTGAATGGTCTGAATAGTTTCCGCAGAGGAATGTTCCAAGCTCCACACAAAATTTGATGCAGATTCATTGCTCTACTTGCTCAGTTGTTTTGAATGTGACAGCCACACAGTACACATGCTAACTCAATGCCATCTTCGACTCCCGCTGACTAGTACAGTGAAGTTGTCATTGTTCACCCATGTGCATTCCAATCCACTCTCCTTGGCTGCCAGGTTATACATTGACATCACGCAAACCGTTCTGGTTATATTAACAATGGCTGGACTTTTTCTGGACAGCCCAACTTGGGTGCCTCTACTGGACTTGGAAGATGCCCTGTACCTGCCTACACACAGCTCTTCTCACATGGAGGCCTGAGTGCCTCCCAGTCTGAGCTCTGTGAGGGCTGTAATTCCAAAACGTAATTCAGTTAGTGTTCAATATGCTTTATCTGTTTTGGGACTAAACTTACAATTAAATATAAATTGGGATATTTTTCTGAATAAAAGTCAATTTGCATATAATACTAGTTATCCCAATTTCTCTTTTAAAAAATATTGTAGACAAATTTTTCACAGATTTTTAAAAAAATTTATTGGAATGACATTGGTTAATAACAAAAGTTTCAAGTGTACAATTCTATAATACATCTGTATGTTGCATTGTGTACTTGTTTTAAGTACAATTTTATTGTCTATTTTGATGCTAAATTGTTACATCTTGACCAGCGAGAGCCCCTTTTAAGCTGGCTGCTGTCTTTTTTAATCCTCTCCTGAGGACATGCTTATGGATTTTTGAGAGGGGGAAGGGAGAGATAAAGAGAGAAACATCAATGTGAGAGAAGAACATCGATCAGCTGCCTCACACACACCCTGACTAGGGACTGAACCTGCAACCTAGGCATGTGCCCTGACTGGGAATCGAACCTGCAAACTTTCTGTTTACAGGACGATGCTCCAACCAACTGAGCCACAGTAGCCAGGGCTAAGCTGACTTCTTTCAATCCCATCAAAACTTTGAAAGCATTCTCTTTGGTTTCTTGCAAAGAACAGTCTCAGGATCCTCCTCCGTCTCTCAGCTCTAAGTAAGACACGTAAGCAACCGCTCTCCAAGAAACCCTGCTATTTTTAAGCAAAAATTAGTAGTAATGACAGAACTAGGATGTTGGGGATGCTTTTACTGAGGGACAGAAATGGTACTGCTACACTAGACCACTCCAGAGGTGGAGCTGGAAAAGATAAATTCTTTAAAACTCTTTGAGTTCTCATATTTAAAATTTAACTCTAACATTAGCAAATGTCTACTTGAATATTTTAACCCTTCAAGAAAATAATAGTATATCTTCTCTAATAATTTGATCATGTAATTAATTATTCCTTTAATTAAAATTCTTAATTCTAAGAATTACTTGTTTGTTATAGTGTAGCCTACTTGTTAAGACTGTAGTTTTTGTGGTCCTGCCCTGAAGAACCTGGCTGTTATTGACTGTGTAATCTTTGGCAAATTCTTAATTTCTCAGTCTGTTTCCTTATGTGTAAAATAAGAATAACAGTACTTACCTCATAAAGATACTGGGAGGACGCAATGAGATGATAGATTGAAAAATACCTAGGAGAGTGGATGGCATATTGCAAGTGTTCAAGCAGTTAATGCTATTATCATAATTGATACAAAAGTTCTATAAAAATAGGAATATCAATCCTAATAATAAAACTACTAGATGAATAACAAAATCTAGCGTTACTCTGTGGTGGTTGTCCTTTGAATATGCCTCACTAATGATGTAGGCCAAATGTTGTGAGGTATTTGTAAAAATGTATTTGTTGTGATTATACTGACAGACTCTTCTTGACCAGAAGAATCCAGACAGGCTTCTCTGAGCCCTCTTATCTTTGCCTCCCTAACCCAGTTTTAGCAAGAATCCTACTAAGCCAGTTTAGTGAGAATTCCCCCACCCTTGACACATGATCACTTTGGCCTACCTCCAACAACCACCATGTTAAGCCAGTTCAGCAAGAATCCCCCTGCCCTTGATGTCTCCTCTTAGTGAATTTTACATCCATTGACCCTCTCACTCTGCTCCTTGGCGACAAACCCCTGGGTGTCTGGTATATTTGGAGTTGAGCCCCATCTTTTTCCCCTAGTGGGATAGTCTTGCTACCTATCACACAAGTCTGAATAAAGTCTTCCATACATTTTTAACAAGTGTTGGAATAATTTGTCTTTAACAATATTGAAAATTGTCTAATATATCTCCACTCTAGTTGTTTTCCATATTCAAGACAGTTTGGTTTTCTAACAAGTGATAGACTTTGGTGACTGCGTTCTTGAGGAAGCATGTAGGTAGGTACTGGAAATTAAGGGGAGTTTGCTCTATGAATTCACCTCATGAAATGTATAAAATCCAAGTGGTTCAGTTCCCAAAGTTATGTACAAGGGGTCTTTCCAGCTTCAGTTGGGTCCTCCTGTAATGGCCCAAACCATAGTTTTAAGTACAAGATTTATATATACAAGTTTCTCTGGAATAGTTCCAAATTATCTTTTACTTTTCTCAAGGATGGAAACTGGTAGGAGTTTGGAATCAACATACTTTTATAAATTGGGCATCCCAAAAGGTTAGTTATAAATCTTAGGTACAGTTATTTATTGTCATTAAAGTTAAGACAAAAGAGAATGCAGTGATACAAGTGTTCACATACACATTGAATATACATATAATTTATAATATTTAAAGTTTGTCTCTGAATCCTTAACTTTTATTTTTTATTTTATTTTTATTGTTTTTCTACTATGATTGTCCCACTTTTCCCCTCATTGCTACCCCCTACCCAGCCCACCCCTGAATCCTTAACTTTTAAAAATGTAAACTCTATAGAGATCATTAGATCATAGTCATTTCAGATTAGTTGTTTCATCATTTCATTCTGAGCTTAAAAAAAGATCACACAAGCTTGTGTGAAGGTTGGGTAATGGTGCTAAGTATCCATGTTTTGGGTTTTTGTTTCAATATCTTGGAATTACATTTACAGGTATAGAGCTAAATAACTCTCCCATCCAAATGGAGAACTGGGGCAATGGCCAGAGGACTACATCTCCCAGAATTTCTAGGTGATAAGAATCAGAAAGTTCTGATTCAGTTGGTATGTGGCCCTTCTGCAAATGTCCCAAGTGACTCTTACTAAGGGAGTTTGGCAAACTGCCAGAGATTCCCAGATTTCTAGTATCCTCCAATTCTTCTTTAAATTCAAGGTGTGGTGAGAGGACCTGTTCTACAAAGGAGTTTGAGGTACTAAGTGACCTGTTCACTCAAAAGCACTTAAGCACTCCTGAGCAAGTCGTGAGACCTGGTCTTGTTCTCTGCCCATAAGGAACCTGCTATGTATAAAGAACTATAAAACCTATACTTTATTATCTTACCACTTGAAATTTTAAATTTGAAGCAAGTCACAGACTCCAAAGGTTGGTCTACAGTAGGTTGTCAAAATGTAGTCCCTAAACCCAGTGGCATCAGCATCAAATTGTTAGAAATGTAAACTACCAGGCCTTACCCCAGAAGCTGTGAGGGTGGGGCCCAGCCATCAGTAGTTTAATACGCCCTACAGGTGATCCAGTGTTCCCTCCAGTTTGGGAACCACTGGCCAAGCAAAAGGAATCTCCTTCAGCCATTTCTCCACCATAATGTTGCTGAGTACTTCTAATACTCTCCTTCCTTCCCTACCCCATATCCAATTAATCAGATTCACCAAAATAATCTACACATTTCAAAAAGAACATAAAACTTTATTAAGAACATCTTATATTTTCATCAGATACAGCCAAACAAATAGGGTTAAAGGAACAGGGAAACTTCATCTTCCCATGTGCTATTGCCACCTCAGAACAGACACTCACGTGTGGATGGCTGGAATTACAGAGGGCAACAAATGCTCTGTATAAATAAATTCAGTAGGTAACTCAATGCTCCCTTTCTACACAGAGAACTGGGTTTGCACGTAAAAAAAAAAAAATCTTTCATATAGTGCAACAGCTATGAAACAAGACTATACCTTTAGGAGCTATTTCTTAATAGAATACAAAGCAGTTTAGTAGCTTACATTATTTCATATAATATCAATTTTTACAATGGAAATTTCAGAAAGGACATTCTAACTTTCCCAATTAATTTGTATTTGAGTTTTTTCATTCATTTCTCAGAACCAGTTCAACATCTAATAGGCAAGTTGCTCATCTAGTGACAACTGACAACCTAGTTTTTGTTCCTTTAATTTTGCATGTCAAGATGGCCAGGCCATCCCAGCTTTTGCTGATTCTGAAGTTCTTTCAGAAAAACCCTGATTCAGAGTGCACGTGAGGAAAGGTACCAAAATAGCTGCATCTGGGCTAGCTTTCCTAGAGGGGAGGTTGGCTATTGAGCAGAGCTGATTTTCTCAGACTCCCAGGTTCCCCCATGTGGTTCTTTTACTTATAGTGATGGAAGGAGCAGAGGGAAGGTCAGGGAATCTGTTCAAACTGCCACTCCGGAGAGCTCTCTGCACTGCTTGTGGAGAGAAGAGTGATGGTGTCCACTCATCCACAGTTCCCCTACTGTAAGTGTGGTGATACGCTTTTCTTTTGAGGGGGCAGGCCCAACCGCACTCAGAGATGCGTGGTTTGCCTCACACACACAGTGGATTTGGTATTACAATACCCCCATCTGACCCCCTTTCTTGAGAAGTACTCTATCTTTTAGAAAAGAAGACTTTTTACTGCTAAGGCTTACCATGTTAACTATCATAAGGCTGAAAATGTAACTTCTAAACCACACCATGTCATTTGTGTTCACAGTTAGTGAATTACCCAACAACCGAAGGTTTGAGGAGGACTGGCCACAGGTTGTGGTTGGGGGTGGGATTCAGGCTGAGTACTATTACATATCACAAATTGCATCAAGCTCTTTAAAAAAATAATGCATTTTTATAATAAATAGAGCAGATACTGGCATTAAAATCAGTATCTCAGAAGTCTGTCTTAAATGGTGAAAATATTTCAACAAACTTCTAATAGATTTCAAATCCTCCCAGGAGCACAGTTTATGTTAGTTTAAATGAAAAAAAATTTTTTTTGAATGAATAACTCACCACTCTAGCATATTATAAATAGGTCAAGATGTTGAAAATAAATTAATACACAAGTTTTTGCTTTCACTTCAACAAAAACAAACTCACATGATATACTTTTTAACAGGTATAACGAGGTTTTTATAATTGTGCATTTGTTACACACACCCGCCAAGCTGAGTTTTTCTTACATATCCTACACTGGTGGGCAGGGGTACACGGACACCCCCCAATGTGTGAGCCTGGCAGCTGCACACCATTGCCTCAGTTAGTGATGTGACAATGTTACAAAGCTGGTCAGGATCTACTATTAGTAACTATTAACAATGTGTCAACTACTTTAATTTATGCCGACATGAACCACATCCACTGTTAAGTGCATTCGCTTCCCAGGTGAGTTTTCTGTGGTGGTGTTCACAGGGAACCTAACTACAACAACTGTTTCTGTGAGAAAATGTGCCCCAACTCCCAAAAGGTGACTAAAAAACTTTGGACTATAAGCCATATATGAATGGGAACCATTTATATGTGTCTGTTTTGGAGAGAGGTCAAATTGTTAAAAAGCACTGTTTCCAGAACTATTAGCTATTAAAAATAAATATTTGCATTCTCCTTCACATATAAATTTATTTTAACTATAATCTCTAATACTGAGGAAGAAAGAGTGAAGCCATTCAGACTAGTGAGACATAAGTGGCTTGTGGGATTTAAAGACATTTTATTGACTAATTGGAATCTGCTTACAATGAAAAGAAAAATGTCTAATATGTAATGAATAAAAAAATGTTTCTCCTAAGTCATCACTGAGTTCAAATCCATAACTTAACAATGTGATTTAAGAAGAAAGCAGGAGAGCATGCAACTGCTCTAACACACAGGGTTAAAAAAAAAGGTAAAAGTACACGGTTTTGGTAATTCTAAATATACAAATATAATATTTACCAGATCTACCCTGTAGCGCAGCACTGCTTAATTTCCAAATATACAGTCATTCAAAACCTTAAGGAAACATTAAAAATGTTCCAGGCTACTTCACTGAACATTAATGAATAGTGTCCTTGAGATATTAAGAGCTAAAAATACCATAGTTTTTAAAGTTAAAGGCTATGGGAATAATAAAAGTATTATTTGTTTCTCTTAATCCCACAGATGGCTTTATGTTAAAGGGATCAATTATGTTAAAAGGAGACTGATCTGACGGACAGAAGTCAGTTCCAGGATGAAGCTGTCCTCTTGGTAGAATGTCAAAATTTATAACATTTCCCAAGCATTCCATACTAATTGAATCAGCTATTTCTAAACAGTTTAATGAGGGGGACCCCTATTTATCACTCCTCTTATTCTACGCCGGCTGGTCTGGCCGTTGGAAGGGAACCCCTATGGTGCTATTGTGGAAACGCTCTCTCAGCTCTAGTCTGACCCTAAGTGACACCTGTGTTTAGTGTTAAATGACTGACCTCTAAGGAATAAGGAATCACAGGCATTGAGAGGCACAGAACTGACAGTTTGGTCAGGGAGAAGGGTGAAGATTAAATTAAAACATTTAGTCTCTTCTACAATCAAGTCCTAACTATCCCATAATCAAGTCTCAACCAACTCCTGATTAGCTCTTACCCTTTCAGAATTACACACTATACAGTGATTAGATACTGATGAAAATAAAGAAAGGTATTTGAAAATACATGAAGCAATAGGAACATGGAATTTCTCACAAGGCCCTGGATCAAAAAAATTTACAAAACATCTTTCGAAAATAATCACTATTTGTGAGCTTATTAATACACAGAGATCATCACTTTGTTTAAACTAAGTCATGTTAACTTACCAATAAAATAGTAAACAAACCAACATTTTAAACAATTTTATAAATTACTTGTCTTTTTGTTGTTGCTGTTAGTGTCACTCTCAACAATATACAAAAATAACACTACAGGACTATCCACCTAACCTGTTTCCATCTCCTGCAAAGTCCTGAGCCCTGCAGAGACTGGTCATCAATCTTCACTGTAGATGTCCCCTGCAAAGGGCAGGTGCATGTGGCTGCCAGTGACATTAGGCAATCGAGATAAGTCTGGCAGGCTCTGGATCCGGGACCTGAGTTCTTTGCGCACCACGGAAACTCTGGCTAACTTGCGCTTGTATTCCTGTAATACCAAATAATTTTCATTAGAATTCTGGCAGTTCAGAGAAGTGCTATCTGGCTAATGTTCTGCACAAATTCAGTTAATGCTGAATAAAAAAAGATGATTACAATGTGAGTTTTAGGATCAAAAGAGGGACTTTGGAAATATGCAACTATGTAAACTCTATTATTCTTATGGAAAAACCACAATCTTAAAACTGTTCTTTCACACATGTAAAAAATTAGCATATTAATATGCTTAACCTCAGATTATTAAGATTTTCAGATGACCCTCAGCTTGGGTAAGACAAATTAGATATTCATTTTCACAATCCTAAACTGAAAATTAACATTGTTTTTGATTGTGAATGTTGGCAGAAAACCACAGTAGTATTGTCAATACCTGTGAGTTTGTCTCTAATAGACACCAGTTGCTTCAAGATTACATTACAGTGTTTTACGGCTATCTTGAAATACTGTTTACATTTATTACTGCTTTGAAAGTATGGTCATTAGGTCAACCATTAAATATTATTTAATGTGTCAACATAGAAGCACATATTAATGTACAAATTTTATTTCAATAACTGTACTTCAATATAACCTGTTTCCTTTGTAATGCTATGTATTTTATTTTCTACTTAAAATACTTGAGAAGGGGTCCAAGGCTTCACCAAAGAATTCCAATGGCACAAAAAAGGTTAGGTAACCCTACAAACAGTAGCCCATGGAATCAGAGAGACTGGAAACCAATCATGATCAGTTTGGGTTACAAGGAAGTAGCCTATTCTCTGTAGTGGAAATGTCTAGAATTACTATAGCCCAACTGCTCTAAGAGAATGAAGGAAAGAAGGGTTCTGAGCATGGAGAACTAGGCACGCTGGCAGATGAAGCAAGCAAAATTGGAAGCTGGGTAAGTCAAAGATAACTTTGGGCACAAGAGAGGTGTGAATTCTTGCCAATGTCTTACATGCAGCTACATTTCTAATCTATCGTGATAGTCAATGAAGTATAAATAAGAGTTTAATAGGGATGTGTAATCTTAAGACATGATTTTCCTCTTCTCTTTTCCTCTTCACCAGTGATATACACTGGAACAGCAGGTAGGTTCCAGCATAGTAGCTCCGAGTGGCATACAGAAGATAAGCACCAGAGTATTTCACATTACAGATGCATACTTCTCTGTTGGATCGCATTATATATCTCCACATTTAGCATGTTTCTTCCTCAGAACATATATCTGCCTCACTGTTCTTAGCTGAATCATTTTTGAATAAATAATACCCAAAACACTCTTAAGTCAGCACAAAATATTCAGATGCTATTCGAATGTGCTAAAAGCAATTACTCTCTGCCTCTCTTGAAACCAAGTGTTTTGAGCAATGTGATACATGCCTTTAGTGGTCCTTATTGCCCACCCTGATATCTAGCATTCAGATAAGCTGTTGTTCAATTTAGATTTCCCTTAATCCTTTGATTCAAATGATATGTGGCAATTAAAAGCCTTCAGCCAGTTGGTGTATACACTGCATACACACAAAAAATGGTAAACATAAGCTGCCATTTATTAAATGTCTCTTATATGCTAGGCATTAAAATATGACCTCATTTAATCCTCTCAATAATCCTAATAAGAGAGATGATCATTCTTACTAAGCCCATGAAATCACACTTTGCCAAATTAGGATCAAAAGTAGTAGTCAAAAGCTTTCTGTTACTTTCATCTTAAAAACAGGAGATTTAAGTAGCTGTGGTAAACTACTGCATGTTAGCCCGAAGACGAAACTGGAAGAAACCGGGTAACTGTACGATCCAGGACACAGTCCTAAAAGTTTTAAATTGCATCACTGGTGGGAATGTAAAAAGGCCCAGCCAAGATGGGGAACAATTAGGCAGTTCCTCAAAAGTCATAGTTACTATATAACCAATAATTCTTTTAGAAATATACAGAGAACCAAAAATGTCTGCACAAAAATTCATCCATGAATGTACATAGCAACAAAATTGATAAGCACCAAAAAGTAGAAAAAATATCTAAATATCAACTGATAAAATAGAGAAAAAAAAACATGGTGTATCCCTACACTATTATTTGGCCATAAAAAGAAATGAAGTACTGATACATGCTGCAACATGGAAGACCCATGAAAATATGCTGAATGAAATAAGCTGAATAGGCCATATATACTGTGGGGTTCCATTTCTATCAAATGTACAGAATAGAAAAATTTAGACACAGATATGAGATTTGTGGCTGCTTAGAGCTTGAGCTGGGGTGGTGTATAAATAGGTAAGAGGTTTCCTTTAGGGTAGACAAAAATGTCCTAATATTATAGATTGTAGTGATGGTTGCAAAATCCTGTTAATATACTGGAAAAAACACTATACTTTGGATGGATAAGTTACATAGTATGTGAATTATATCTCAATAAAACTGTTAAAGGTGGAGGAAGGTTTTGTGAGTTAATCTGAAAACTGAAGCATCATAAATAGTATTGTTTATAATGGGGAAATGGATTCCAAGTTCTGCTACTTTATTAAATTCATTTTTAAAGCAAAACTCACATGGATAAAGAAAGTGAACCGGTCTTTCCAGATGCAGTAAATACCAAGCTCAAAGAGTACTATCCACCCAGCCCTAACCTGACTTTCTGGAAAGACCAATTTGGTATCTGTTAATGCAAGTATTATAGTCCCAGTGATGAACATATATGATGGACAAGAGGGTCAAAAGGAATTCCACAGAAAATAAACATGGTTTAGAACTGCTTTCCATATATCACCTGCATGTAACATAGCACCTCTTTATTTGCATACCAACATTTTAGATGTCAGTTTGAATCTCTGAACCTGAAATTCTAGCTCTGTGTATTTTTTACGTTTTTCAAACACACATAGCATTCTTTTATTTGATACTGAACTCGAAGGTCTCAAATGACTACATGCCAGTCAGCAAACACTTGAGCATCTATTATAGTATGTGCTAGTCACTGTGCTGGAAAAACAAAGATGAATCATAATCCTTACATAGAATATACAATTGAATGGGCAAGCAAACAAATTATAATAAAGTATGCTGTGTCCCATCAGATGCAAAAACTGCTTTCTATGGCATACAAGAATTGAGGAGTGGAGTTCAGGGAAGTATTTCAAAAGTGAGAAGAGGGAAGGAGAACACAACAGGTCAATGGAACAGCAAGATAAAAGTGCAGAGAATATGTGCATGGCAACTCACTACCACTATAGTGCATGGTGCCAAGTGAATTCCCTTACCAGATATGGTCACATTTAAGTTGTGAGAGGATTAGTGTGGATCTAATACAGAAAATACCCAAGGAAGAAACCCAGCAAGGAGTTTACTTCAATTGTCTGGAAAAGAAATGACTAGGCTCTGAATCAAGAGTAATAGAGCACTTCATAATCCATACTGTGTACACTAATACCTTCAGAAGACACTGTGGGGTAAAAAAAATCAGTAGGACTTGGTTGTAGTTATGATTTGAATAATGATGAGGCTTCAGGCTCAATGAATGATTCGACGGAGGTGCTATTTATTATCTGGGATAGCTAAGATGGGAGAAACTCCTTTGAAGAGTGGTTTCCAGCATGGAAATTGAGTTATCCTTGGGACTTCTAGGCACGTGGAAATGTGGTCCTAGCATTCTGTGTTGGAAATAAAGATATGGGAGGTCTATCTAAAACCTTGAGCGTGTGAGCCATAGGTTTATATGAGTGTATATATGGCAGTGTTTCTCTTTCATCTTCAACCATTTTGTCTGATCCTTACCCCACTCTTCTGTACACCCACCATCAGCCACAATCTTGTCAAACTTTGTTATCTGTAGTTTCAGAAAAAATGTATTTGTATCAAATGTGATTTTCTAAATTATCCATGATATCACACCACATTCTATGATTCCAATATGAACCAAGAGGGTGGTATGTTCCCTCCCACCCTCCCTGGTTGGGCATCATACAGGAAGAATGAGAAGTAGGCTAAGGGCACAATGCAGAAATGTTCCTGGTGTTAAGAAAAAATGAAAAAAGTAGTGATTATATATGTGGAAAATTTCTAACTTTTTTTTTCCCCATGGGAAAAGTCTAGCTTTCTCTACAGATGCGTTGGGTGCTGTGACTATAATCCACCCCATTGAGAAGACTATTTACATTCATTACCTGAATAACTCAGTCATTATCTTTAACCAATTTAAAATATCTGCTCTCCAAATCCTTGTAAGAGAATTAGATTAAAAATTGTTTGTAGCCCTGGCTGGTGTGGCTCAGTTGATTGAGTGCCAGCCTGTGAACCAAAGGGTTGCCTGTTCGATCCCCAGTCAGGGCACACACCTGGGTTGCGGGCCAGGCCCCAGTTGGAGGCATGCAAGAGGAAACCACACATTGTTTCTCTCTCCTCTTTCTCCCTTCCTTCCACTCTCTAAAAATAAATGAAGTCTTTAAAAATTGTTTGTAATTTGGTATTTTAAAAAGGTTCACTTAAAGCACTTCATATTTAAAGTTTCATGGATTTCCAGGCCTTATGTGTGAGCTGCACATAGCGACTTATTCCCAGAGAATGAGAAGGGGGGAAAAAGGACTAACTTTACAACAGAGAAGCTGACAAACACTACCCCAGCCAGGCGATCAAGGGCACATCAACCCTGATAAGTCATGTTGATAGAATGTACCCTTAAAAAGATATGATGAAAATGGCACTTCACCTCTGGCCTTCCTCCCCAAAACACGAAACTTCAGTGAGAAAAACGTCAGACAAATCTAAATCGCAGAACATGCTATAAAATCCCTGAGCAATATTCCCATAACTATCAAGATCATAAAACACATGGGAAGTCTAATAAAGTGCCACAGCCAAGAATAGTCTAAGGAGACATGAGAAATAAATGTAATGTGATATCCTAGATGAAATTCTGGAACAGTGGAAATTCACATTTCTACTTTCACGGTGCTGTCTTTAAATTGCTTTCATCCTCTGTATGGCCTTTAAGCCTCATTCCTTTAGTAACATTATCCAGTTACTAAAGAATCACACCACCTCAGGGTCATAAAGATAAGCTGGCCTGGTGTTTCCCAAATTGGGTGTCCCATGAAACATATTTCACAGGCCATAAGTCAGAGGTTCTCTGCTGTTTGGGAGCAAAATTAAGTTTCTTTGCTACATTCCTGCTTCAATCCTCAGTATGTTCATATCCAGAGGGAAGCTCTAAGAGTGGAATCTGGTCTGTAACATTCCTCAAACATCACTGAAATACATTTTTGTGGAATACATACTACCATCTCCCAGTGCTAATAGTTTATATACAGAATGCAGTTAGGCAAACATTAGTCCCAATATCCTTGTCCTTGAACCTCTTCTTGACCACCTCCAACAATAGCAAACTCACTATTTAAGTCTTCACTTGTTTGACTAGATATACTGTAGAATTCTAGGTTGGTGGTTTTTGTTCAAAACTTTTCAGCAGGCTCTTCTTGCTCACATGGTCCTGCTGATAAGTCCACTGTAATTCTTCTCTTATAGGTAAGATGTTTCTTCCCTCTGGCTTCTTCAAGATTTTCCCTTTGTCTTCAGGTTTCTGCAGTTTGAATTATGCCTTAGAGCAGACTATAGTTTTTTGGTATCCTGCCTAGTGTTTGTTCTGAGTTTCTCGATCAGTGACTTGATGTCTTATCATTCCTTCTGGAAGTGTTTGGCCATCATTACTTCAAATATTTGTTTCATTTGTTCCCTGGTATTTCAAGTACATGTGTGCTACACCTTTCCAACTGTCCCACATTTCTTGAATGTTGTTTTTTTTGTTGTTGTTCTTTTTTGCATTTCAGTTTGGGAAGTTTCTATTGACCTATTGTCAAGCTCACTGAGATTTTCCTCAAGGATACTCTTCATTTCAGTTTTTTAATTTTTAGCATTTGATTTTTTTCTTAACCATTTCTACTTAATATCTGGTTTGCATGCTGTCTACTTTTCCATTAGAATTAACACGTTCATCAGTTATTTTAGACTCCTGGTCTGATCATTCCAAATTTTGTGTCATAGAGGAGTCTGTTTCTCACATAAAAAAATATTTGCAGACTGTTTCTTGCCTTTTAGTATGCACTGTAATTTCTTCAAAAGCTGAAAAATGATTATCAGGTAACAGGAACTGAGGCAAATAGGTCTTGTGAGGTTTTACATTAATCTGAGTTGGGCTGTGTTTCAGGCTTGATGTAGATGTAATGGCAGTGGCTGAAATGCGTTACTTTCTTGAATAGTCCTTTCATATTAGGCAGTTCTAACTGGCAGAATGGTCTTGTCACATGTAAATGTCCACTGTTCTTTCTGCCCTTTTTAACCCAACTTCTGCATCGGATAGCTTTCAAAGAATCTGGAGCTCCTTATTGCAGGAGGAGAAAGGTGGCCCGGGTTCTTTCAGGACTCTTGGTCTTTGGGGAGCAACACAAATTGAGTGAGGGAAGGAGAAAAATTCCCTGGATCCCTGCAGGATTTATTCAAAAAGGAAATAATAGAAAAATTCTCAACATGCAAAAGTCTTCTGAAGAAAATGAGGGAAAACCACAGAACATGCCAAAGGCCGAGGATGACCATCCTTCAGAAGATATACCACAGGAGGCAGAAGGAAATCCTCAAACTTCCAAAGAAGGTGTAAGCCAGGAAGCAGAAGGAAACCTTAGAAATGGGCTAACTCAACCTGCCCAGGGACTTAAAGAGGACAATCCCATTACGCACTTGGACCCAGAAGAAATGCTATGAGGAGCAGATGAGTTGCAAAGGCTTAGGGAAGAAATAAGAGTAAGAAATAAGTCTGTGATGATGTATTGGAAGCAAAGACATTCATGTAGACGTCCTTATCCTGTGTGCTTTAGGCCTTGAATTCTATTTTTTTAAATCTGGTAGTAGAATCTGGCCCCTGCTTTCTTTGTTAGCATTTCCTAGTGTAACTTTTACCTTCTTAAAAGATGGTGGAATTTTATTTTAGGTAGTTTCCTTGTTACCAGCATCCTGCTGGGTTTTGTATCTTGACCCACTCTCCAGGTCTTAGTTTTCAATTGGGAAATTTCACACAAATGCATGAAAATATGTTCATCCCATATTGTAAAGTAAAACATAACAAGTTACACAGCAGCATATTTAATATCAGCTCACACTATGTAGGATAAAAATCCAAAATTGTGTATCTGCGTGTGTACACATACATATCATACATACATCAAAAACTTAACTCTTATTTCTTTGTGGTGTGTGTTTTTCTGCTTTATATGTACTTTTTAATGAACATGTGCCACAGAATTAAAATTTTTTAAATAAGAGAAGTAATTTGCAACCTGCTTATAAGGGCAATTGGGGGCACCTAACCTCTTGATGAAATGAAATAAGTATTAAAATGTAAACCTCAAATCACCTCTGGATCTCTAAGCCAGAGGAATAGAACTGGCAATTATTACAAAAAAGACAGAGAGCACATAACTCATGCCTATCCCCAAGCCTGATCTCTGACATCCCCATTTCCTTTAACTGTTCTTCAAGGCATTCTGTTTCCATTTCTTTTGCCATCTTGGCACTTGCCTCTGGATACACTGTGGTAAGTTAATTCCTTTTACTAATGTGGAATTCAGCTGAATACAGAAATCCAGCTGTGGTTTAACCAACATTCAATGAACACCTAGGATAGCTTAACACTACTTACACCAGCCGTCACCATGCTAATAGCTACATGACCAATGATTTCTCTCATGAAGTGATGCCTGACCACATTAATGCAATTAACTTAGAGGAATCTAAATGTAGTAATTGACAGAAGTTTATAAACAGAGAAAGACAACACAGACCCCATTCTATGTGCACTAGTTATGAACCAACAGGTCATTAATCTGTGAGCCATGGTACCAGAGGAAGCCCTAATTGAAGTTGTAAGCAAATGTGTCCATATGTGCATTTCTCAAAGCTTTCGGCAATTCAAAGGTTAAGAATGCCCATGGTCTTCTCATATTCAATAATCTTTCTGATGCTTCAAGAACACACATTTTAAAATCAAATGAACACTTAACAATATATATTCCCAAATCAAAAGGTAGCTAAAATTTCATTAGGAATTAGAATATGAAACATACTACTGTAGTATGTGTTTAGCATCTAATAAGTTATCAAAATGTATCCACTTTACTGAAGCTACCTACTTAGTATGTGCACATTTTACTGTATGTAAATTATCTCAATTTTAAAATGTATCAAGTTTATTAATCTTAAAAAATGCCCAATTTACTTCATATTGGCATAAATGACTGGCTCTTAGAAAGATCCCAAGAATAGAACAGGCTTTGTGTTGAAGCAGTGATCTAAACAAAACCAGATCTGAGAAATGCTTTACCAAGAACTCTTACTTTAGTTAAGTCTGACATATTAGTCTAAATGACAGCCTCTCCTGAACTACATAAGAGGTTCACATTTTGCTTGAACAAACATGGTGTGTGCAGATATAAAAAGGCAATTTCTAATTCTGACACAAATTTTACTTCAAAAGTGATGAGCAGATAAATCAAATTACATGGTATAATTACCAGTAATACCCGCCCCCCTCCCACCCCCCAGTAAATTAAAATGGCATACTGAAGGGACTGGGGTAGAGGCAATAGCTTTTATTAAATAACATCCAATAATCTTGACAGTAAACATCCCCCACTAATTTGTCACATAAGCTTAGTTCCAACAATAGGTCCAATAAGTGTAACTTATTTGTCTCAACGTGGAGAAATAGACCTCATTATTTTTAAGTTCCACCCATTTGAAATGAAGGAAACAGAAGATACAACAAATGCTGGTGAGCTATGATATTGAGTTAAAAAACATAAAATTGAATATACAGAACTATATAAAAAAAAGAGTGGAACAAAATACATCATAATATTAATGATTGTTTTCAGTGATTAATGTAAAGTTGTTTTTGTTTTGCCTTTTCAGTTACCTATTATTACCTATTATAAACATGTAGTTTTTATGTGATTAAGAGTTTAAGGGGGAAAAGGTAAGAAAAATTTTAAGCTCCACATATTGCTTTTATAAGTTGAATTAAACTACTTAGAAGTTCCCAACTATAAGAAATAGAGAAAAATTTAAAAGCACTGAATTTTAGAGTTTAGATATTATAAATTAGGTTTAATACCTACATTTTGGAGGATGAAACAAATGGGTTTGTGACTACAAAATTTCTTCAATACAGTAAGTTCTAGAACATAATTCTCAGTTCATTATTCTAATCCATACTCCATACTCACTGAAGACTAACCAAAATAGAGCCAAGTAGGATGTAACTACATTTGGTATGACTATAGTTTTTAAACACTTGTAATAACTATTTTAAAATGTTTTTAATGTATAAGTTTTAAAAGACTAAAGAAAATATATCAAAATGTTATCAGGAGCTAATTAATTTTAATGTATTCATTTTATTGTTTCAAATTTCCTTTGAATCTATTAATATTTCTGTGCCTCACTGTTCTCATTCATAAAACAGGTAAAATAGTACCCATCTCATATAGTGGCAAATAAAAATAAAACTGGCACAGAATAAACACTAAGTATTAGTTATTACTTTATGACAGAAATTTTAAATTCTCTCCTACAATGAAGTTTAACTGCAACAGGAGAGTTTCAGAATAGGTATAAAGACACTGGTAATTTTTCATATACATAATGTATGGAAATATTTCCTGTATGTAGTATTGGTAGATTTCATCCAAGAGACTTAAGAATTCCAAGAATTTAAAAACTAAGAAGATATTAGAGGTTCCAAGAGTAGTTTCTTGATGAAGTTTTTAAAAAAAATTTCACTACACAAGCTCAAATGAGGGATATGGTACTCAATGAATAGTCAGAAAGAGGCAATAAAATGGGATTGCTATAGAATAAAATCTAGTAGGCGAGCCCAAGCTGACATCCTAGAATTCAATACACCTCACTAGGACTAGGAATCTAGATGCTCCGCTCCTCCCTAGGTAGAGAGGTAGTTGAGAAAAGGGGGCCATCTGATGTACATAATACCAGCCACTGCATGGGGAACACAACAGTAAATTTGGGCAGGCAGGAAGAGAGCTGTCCTGTTTGTTCCTCTCTACCTTCTTTCATTCCCCAGTTTTCCTTCTGTCCATTTTTTCCCTTTACTTTTTGTTCCCTGGCTTCATCCTGTCTCCTACAGTCAAAGGAGAGTCTTAACATTGTCTATATTCGTAACTGTACTGTGAAATTTTCAGTTCCGCAGTATCTATAGGACATCTCCAACTTTCACACAAAGTTCATCTTGTGTGAAATGTATATACATTATATAACAATATACTTAATATACACTAAGTATATACACTATATACAGATAACCCTACACAGCCTTTTTTGACACCAAATTCAGGCTTTCACACATTAGTTAGCAAACAGATCAAAGCTACCCCATGATGATGCTACAGTCAGCATTTCATTTTTTTGTACAGCAGTCTGTGCTGATACTTGTGATAAGTAACATGAATAGAAATCAGACATGCTAAGAGTGGCAAATGTTTAGGTTCACTTAAATATTCCCTAGACTTCAGCTGGCTGTGTTCCATACTAAAGAAAAATGAGAACAAATTGTCATTTCAAATTGGGATTCAGCATCAAAAAGTTCCAGTAATCTAAATGCAAAAAAAAAGTTCCACCAATCTGAATATGAAGATATTTCTACACATTTCATGAAAAAAAATAAAAAAAGATAGCCAATTGTTAACACATCTTTTGCTTGACAGACTGAAATTGTCAGGGCTGCCACCAAAATTAGCATTCCAATCTGCAGTTCAATTTGCTAAAAACTCAATCTTGAAGATTAGATTTCCTACTAAACATCATTCCTACTTATCCAAGAGGACGTGTTATTTTAAAATTAATTGTTTATAATTAATAATTAGACTATGTCTTTACTAGTTTTACATCTCAGGTAATAAAGAAGGGGTTAAAAAACATCAATAACTATAGAAAGGAATTTTGTTAAGTAAACTCTCTATAGGAAAAAAACTGTTCCATGATTTTGTTGCTAAAATCTAGAATAATTTCATTGTTTTAGAAATGCATTATGTGCAATGATGGAGGACTGACTTACTATATTGAGTTTAATCTTCATCAGCACACTGTTTTCCAAACTCTCACAAAGTACCTCATGTGCTGTCATTTTACAGCCATTGTGGCTTTGATGCCATTGTTTAAATTGCTTCCTTGCTTATTACCTAGAACTTCCAGACATTCCTTTGTTCATCAGAATAAAAGTATAGCCCTGGCCAGTGTTGCTCACTCGGTTGGAGCATCATCCTGTAAACCAAAAGGTCACTGGTTCTACTCCCAGTCAGGGCACATACCTGGGTTTCATGTTCCATCCCTAGTCAGGGCCTTTATGAAAGGCAACCAATAGATGTTTCTCTCATATCACTGTTTCTCTCCCTCCCTTTCCCTCTCTAAAATCCATAAGCATGTTCTCCGGTGAAGATAAAATTTTTTTAAAAAGCTGTATACTTAAAACTAATACAAAATAATATCAAATGTAAACTGTAATTGAACAGAATAAAAGTACAAAGCTTTTCATAACATTGCTCTGAGGACACCGTTTTCTCATGGATACTAATTAGGGATGAGATCTCCAGTTATTTAAGCATTTTTTCAATAGTTTACATTACTTTGCTGTTTTTCTTCTATGAACTATTTCCTAGGGGAAAGTTCTCCCGAGTCTGCTGTCTTATGTATTCCCTTTCTGAAAATGCATGGTCGTTCAAGCAATGTTATCTTTATGTAATCACTGACTGTATGTACTACCTGCTTGCATGGACAAGATCAAACATGGACTATACCAGCAACTGGTTCCAGATAGATGATCCTCATCACTGCTGGGTCTTGCCAGCCTGGAGGGGACATTGCATGTTTCCCCTGCTCCCAGCCCCATACAGCCTCATCACTGCTACCTGGCCCAAGAGGGAGGAATGTACAGGAGCTGACCCCGTTTCTACTGCTGTGCCCTTAGTCACTGTGTGTTGTTCCAGCCTCCTGTTTCAAGGTGTTCCACTTTTGGGCATAGAGCATTCGTGTAAGTGCTCCCACCTTTAGGAGTGTACATGCCAGGATGAAATTTCTCTCATTTGTCAGTAAACCACAGTCTAAGAATACAGCCATTTGGGGACCCCCCCATACCATTCTTCCTATTAGAGCAATTTCATACATCTTATACAGTAAATGTAATTTCTTCATTTCCTATATTTTTTAATCTATACCTATCTTTTAAGCAATCTTTATCATTTTGAACAGAACTTACTGTGATAATGATAATGCTCTACATTTGTATTCCCCGACACAGTAGCTAAGAGCCACATGTGACTACTAAACATATGAAATAGAGCTATTGCTGAGAACATACATTTTATTCAATTTTAATTAACTTAAATAGTACATGTGGTCACTGGCCACCTACTGAACAGTGCAGTTCTGTATCTACACTTCACTTCAACCCCTCATGTGTCTCCATTTCATCTCTCTGCCCATTTCCTCTCATTAATCCATCTTTGTTATACCTATCTTTATAATTTATGCAATATGTAACATATCTCTATATACATCTTTATTACAGCCTATACTAGATTTTATACATTTCTTTACATTTTAGTATACATATTTTCTTTAAGTTCTAAGAGGTAAAAAAAATGCGACTCAGTCTAATATCTTAAAAAAGAAGTCAAGGGCAGATGTCTAAGACTGCGAAAGCATCTAAGGTCAGAACCTATCCTGCTCTTGTTTCCTCTACAGAATAGAGTGAAAATCTTAACCAGGTTAGGAATAATGTGAACACTGTACTTTAAATCCAAGTCTCTTAACACAATCTGTTATATTCCAGGACCCTGGGATAAAAGGTAGGAAATACTTTAGACTAACTTGATTTCTGAGATGATTACTTCCAAGAAATCATGAAGGACTATCAAAAGGGTGAACATCAGCAAATACTGTACCTAATTTTGAAGAAGTAGATTCCATAAATAACAGAGAAGTGGGCCTGATGCAGATGTCAGGATCTCAAAAAATTATTAATATATTCTTTAAAGGATTTAGGAATCCAAATGCAATCATGGAGATGCTAAGAATATAAACACTCTCTTTGTGAGAGAACTATAGATAATAAAATATTACAGGTATCTTAATACTCTTTTGGAGTAGTCCTAAAAATAAAACACAAGATTCACTGGTTAAATGATGACAGATCTAAGCTAGCTAAAAAAAAGAACTTCAAGTCATTTTTTGGGCTGGAACTTCAAAAGTACTTACTTTGCCTAATGTCAGTGAGGAAGTTAAGTGGTGAAGCCAGAATTTCCATTCAGGAAATTCGGTTTCAGAGTCCCCACTCCTCACCACAAAGCCAAACTGTTTCTCCAAGTGTTTACTGATCTAAGACCAAAAAGTCAACCAACAAAATTTGCTAACCACAGGTCTATGTTTCTGGCCTTATCTCTTCAACATATAAAAATACTATCTATAACTTAAAATATATCCTGAAGAAATTTGAAGACACAAAGCCAAGAGAGCCAAAACAAGAAATGACAACTTTGTTTTCTTTTCTTTTCTTTTTTTTTTTTTTTTTTGACAGTACGTTTATTGAAGCTTGGGACAGTGAAAAGAGAAAGGGCTTAGGATAGAAGAAGCAAGAAGAGCCCAGGCGGGGCTGCTTTGGCCACTGAGAAGTCAGAGAAAAGGGGGCCTTGGAGACAGGTTCGGGGGTCAGCCTGGGACGAGCTGCTGCTGCTCAGTACACCCCTGGTTGCGAGTCTTGTGGGGGGATCTTTAGGAGAGGCACGCCTGAGAGGGAATAAAGGCCAGGGTGTGCTCCTGAGAGGGAAAATGCACCAAGAAATGACAAGTCTAACAAACTCTACAGGCTGAAACAATGACTCAGTAAGATAACAAAAATATATATTTAAAAAATTAAGAATCTGGTGAACAAATCCAAAATGACTGGTGTTTAGGGAAAAAAAAAAGGTTGAAATACTCCCCAACATTAACATAGCAAAAAAAAAAAGAAAAGCCAATGCTAGTCAAAAAGATGTTCTCTGTAGTATGTATTAAAGAATAAAAAACATCAAGACTCCTATTTTACTTGTACTTTTCTTACTGAAAGAATCCTTAGATCCTTCCTCAGCGCCCATACTTTCAAATATTTACTTGCATAATTCCTAAACTCATTGATTAGGGAAAGTGAAAGTGAGAACTGAAAATGCTTTGAATGCTCATTGACAGCAATAAAAAATACAGGAAACTAACCAACAAAGAAACATATATTAAGGTTTATAAGAAGTAGCTAATTAAACATTGAATAGGTTTAAGCACTGCTGTACACCTCACCAAGCTTCGGCGGCATGGCTATTTCACAGTCATCCTGGACATTTATGCTGCCGATTCTTCCGTAAGCCACTGTAACAAGGCCACCTGTGCCTGCTGGACCCCCAGCAGCATGGGGAGGGTCCAGGAACGACAATAACTACAGGGGTGCTGAACTGCTTGGCTGGTGTGCTGGCAACTAGAGGCAAGGTTCCAATCAGGTCTGAGTTGACTTGGGAAACTCACAAAACTCCAGCACTAACATCTTCTGACTCTGATGGTCTCTCAACTTGCCCCAGAATTATAGAATCTAGCCAAGTATAACACCTGCGATAAGTGCTTTATTTGAACAAGACCCATAAATATCTGACAAATGATCCCCACCCTCAACATCAAACAAGCTGTTTAAAAAAAAAAAAAATAGTACAAGAGCAACAACAAAAGTCCATGGAAAATATTAAAGGAAAATGATAGAAATGAGAAAAAATGAGTAACATGGAGTAGATTCAGAAAAGTCAACATAAATGTAATAGAAATTTAAGCAGAAACTATAAAAAACTAAGAAACAAAAATAAAAAGCAACTTATGTCTTCCCAATAAAAGGGCACATCAAATATCAAGCAAACTTAATGCGACCAATATCCTAGATAAGTGTCAAAATGTTGAGTGTAGGAGAAAGAAAAAGAAATATAGTGGATACGCCAAAAAATAAAAATAAAAGTGTTGTTCATGGTCAGTAGAAATGAAAGCAGTTCTCAGACATGTGAGGACTTGCACTGCTTTTGTTACGTTTTATGACCTGTATATCTGTCCTTTATTTTGATATAGTTGACTGGAATATCTTTTTAAGTAAATTTCTTAATGATATATGATACATGAATATTGGCAATCAAATAAATAGTAAGAAAAAAGATTCAACATTCAATAAGGAAAGTCTGTGAGGAGGAAGGAAAGAGAGAAACTCGAAGATGCTATTATTTCAAATTATCAATACCAGATTGTGATTTTATGCTTCTATTCTGGCCTTGCTTTTTTCCACATTTCCCCCAATGCATGAACGTGTGTATGTACACACACATAAATATATGTAAGCAGAAATAACACGTTTTGGCAAGGATGTGGAGAAACTGAAACCCTGTGCATTGTTGGGAATGTAAAATGGTGCAGCCACTATGGATGGTATGGTACAACATGGTAGTTTCTCTAAAAATTGAAAACAGAATTACCACGACCCAACACATGAAAAACAAAACGAAGTCCTTCCTCTCAGAGCTCACGTTCTAGTGTCAGGTACAGATGTTAACGAAGTACAGACATGTTAAAAAGTTTAAATAGTGGAAAGTACCATGAAAGAAAAATAAAAAACAAAATGACAATGTAATACAGTGAGGGGTAAAAGGAGGCAAGAGAAAGGCTATGTGGAACTGAAGGAGTGAAAAAGGAACCAGTGAATATCAGCAGAAAGCATTCCAGCCATTCTGTTAGCCGTTTACAGAGAAAAACCCTCATGTGAGAACATGCTTCATCTGCTTGAAGAGCTAAGTGGATTCCTATGAGATTGCACAAGATGAGATGAGGGGAAACGAAGAATCATGACCTGTGATCTCATAGACCATATACAAGGTACTGAGTTTAAGGGAAGATCCAAAAGTATAATGGAAAACACTGAAGAGTTTTAAACAGGGGTAAGATGAGACCTGATTTCTTCTTAAGAGATCAATCTGGCTGCAGCATGTAGCAAGTTAAGAGAGGAAACAGGCAGACAGCTGTTAATACCCACGCAATGCACAACCACCACTTAGGGTGGTCTGGCAGTTATGAAAGACACATATTATACAGATGATACTTCGATGACATGGGCATTAAGGCTGCCAACAACTCACACAGTAAAAAATCCACATATAACTTTTGATGCACTGCCCCCAACAAGTCCTGTGAGGGGACCTGCATGATTCAAACTCCAGTTGTTCAAGGGTCAATTGCAGTTTCATTTTTAAAAAAGGAAAGAAAAAATACAAAAGGGCTTCCATTTATATAACAAATTGAACTCATGCTTATCTCAGCTACCTCTAAAAATACCACTAAATTAATAAATCAATTTACAAAGGCAGAAACCCACAAGGATGGAGAAGAGGGAACCATGGTTCACAGATATCAGGAAACTTTTCAAAGAAAAGATGGGAAAAAAATGAAAGAGGGTATAATGACCAAAAGTAATATAATTCATCCTGAGAAACTTTGGATAGGCTTATGACTTTGAGGCACAAAGCTCCTCAAAATGTAAGGTGAGTCTTTTTTTTAACTAAAAAAAGAAAAGATTTTATTTGATTTTAGAAAGAGGGGAAGGGAGAAAGAGAGGGAGAGAAACATCAATGTGTGGTTGCCTCTTGTGTGCCCCTAACTGGGGACCTGGCATGCAACCCAGGCATGAGCCCTGATCGGGAATCAAACCAGAGACAACTGGTTCACAGGCTGGCACTCAATCCACTGAGCCACAGCAGCAGCCAGGGTTCAAGGGTCAGTCTTAAGGTTGACAATAAGGGTTAATTGAAAAATCTTTGTATCAGTCTATTAAAACTCTTATCCCACAGATCCAAAAGATGGAGGATAAGAAACCAAGCCAAAGATTTGCATTTGGAAATTTAAACACAGAACTGAGAGTTAAAGTACTGCTCTGAAAACAGATGCCCTATGTCATCTACCTGGCAAATCTGAAGTATTTTCTCCGGAGAAAATAAATGGTCCAGAAGAGAGAGGACCTAGAGATAACAGTATTTGGAAAATAATCAAAAACAGTGATCTAGTACCATCTTAATGAAAGTCAGATTGGTAGCATTATCAAGTCTTTAATACGAATCAGTAATTTCATCTTTAGGAATTTATCCCAGGAGATATATTTGTGTATGAGTAAAGAGTTAATTAAGAGTTATTCACTGCAATACTGTTTATAATATCAGAGCAACAGAAACACTTGATCATAAAGAACATAGGCCAGTCAAATTATGATACAACCATACATTTAAAAAAAATAGTGATAAAGCCCTGGCTACTGTGGCTCAGTGGATTGAGTGTTGGCCTATGAGCCAAGTGTTGCTGGTTTGATTCCCAGTCAGGGCATATTACTAGGCTGCACGTCAGTTCCCCAGTTGGGAGCATGTGAGAGGCAAACATACAGGATGCTTCTCTCCCACCCTCCCCCCAAAATAAATAAATAAATAAATAAATAAATAAATAAATAGATAGATAGATAGATAGATAGATATAGATAAATGGCTATAAAGCATTAGAATAACCCCTATCCAAAAAAAAAAAAGTGATATAAGATGCACATAATAAATCGCATCAAAAGGACATTATGTAAAATAATGCATGGAGCTAATACATAGTGCTAAGCCTTTTGCTTATGTAGTTTTCTTCCTATGATAAAAATAATCAATAAAAATAATTAAGATAACATGATTCTTCAAAAATCAATCAACCACTAAACATTTTAGATGCAATGATAGTAATATAAAGAACCATTAAGTAGTAACATTTGCCTCTTTGAAAAATCAACGAAGTTCCATCTTATTCAATTACTTCTAAATTTAATCAATATGATTTCAATGGAAAAACAGAGTAAGATATAAAGAAATACTTGAGTCACAGATGAAAGATTCCATAATCAAGTACCCATATTCGTACCACTAAGCCCTTGAATAATACTGGTAAAGTGATAAATCAATAGGCATCAAGAAGCTGCATGCAGATAATACCTTCAGCAATACTTTAAAAAATTCTCACCCGAGGATGTTTATTGATTTTAGAAAGGAAGGGGAGAGTGAGGGAGGGAGGGGAGAGAGAGAAGAGAAAGAGAGAGGGAAAGATGAGAGATGAGAGAGAGAACATCAATCAGTTGCCTTCCACAGGCACCCCAACCAGGGATTGAACCTGCAACCTAGGTATGTGCCCTGATCAGAAATTGAACCTGCAATCTTTTTGGTGTGTGGGACTACGCTCCAACAACTGAGCCACTCAGCCGAGGTGCAACAGATTTTTTTCAGTGCTATATATACTTAGACATTCTTATTTTATATTAAAAAAATATGACATCAGAAATTTTGAATCATTAAATGTCTCAGGAAAAACAAAATTTATCTTAAGCATTTAAAAAATGGAAATTGAATGTTTTGGAAAACAAAGTTTTATAAAAGTGAGCACTCTTGGAAAACCTGGAAAATACTGTCTAGCGGATTGAGGAACAGACAACAAAAGTAAAGTTATGTCCAAAAACAGCAAAAAAGGCCAAGTAAGTTAAGTCTACTGTCAACTGTAATTGAAAAATAATTAAATAAAAAATGTTTACTTAGCAAATGTTCTCATTTAAAATATTATGTAGGCAAATATGTATAAAATAAGTGGGAAGAAAGTAAAAATTCATATACACAATCATGATTAAGTAAAATTATAACACAAACAATACCAAAAAGTAATACAAACAAAAATCTACTGAATAATTTAAGATGGGTAAGATAAATGGACCAGTAGAACAGAAAAGGGACTACATTCCCATGTATATATAGGAATTAAGTATAACATAAATGGCATTTCACAACATAAGACAAACTAAGCCATTGATTGATTCATTAATCAATAAACCATGAGGGGACATTTACTATTACTTTGAAATAATTAGTTATACCCCAACATTATACATATAAGGAACAAAAAATGTAACGAACAGATAAGAAAAAAACTGCAAAAAAATAGAAGAGTATTTTTATAGTTATGAATCGAGAAAGCCACCTTAATTATATCCAGGAAGCCCAGAATCTATGAGTAGAGACAAATACTAATATGCAAACTCAGAACCAAACAGAAAAATATTCAAAGGAAACAGGAAATTTACAGCAGAAATAAAATGGCTAATAACTATTTTAAAAAGATGATCAAAATGGAACTGAATGGAAGAAGGTGAAGGGATTAGCCAATGAATATATATGGATGATACTCATACAGACAACAGTGTGGTGATGGCCAGAGGGATTAGGGGGGGTTTGAAGGGGGGCGGGAATGGGGACATCTGTATTAGTCAACAATAAAAATAAAGGGTGAAAAAAAGATGATCAAAATGAATGACAAAAAAATTTTTATAACCTTTCAAAACACAAAAATATAAAAGATCACTGACATTCCGAGTGGACAAGGTTATAAAGGAAAAGATACACTCATACTGGAAGGCATTTTAAAAGGCATAGCTTTTGGAGGGCTTGATATACTATCAACACTTAAAATATACATTCCCTTTGACCCAGCCATTCTATTCTACTTCTGAGAATCAACCCGGCAGATATTCTTGCACAACTATACAAACCTGTCATCACCAGGATATTCTCTACAGTATGACATATAATGTACAAACTAAAAAAAGGAACTCAATGGATGCAATCTGAAACCATGAGAAGAGGGACAGAAACTAAGCAAACAACATTCATACAATAAATGGTATGCTCTTGTTTTATTTTAATGAGTTAAATCTGAATATACTGACATAAAACTGCAAAAGATAAACACTGTCCTCTCTGACAGCTTTCCCCTCCTTACTTCTAAAACATGGAACTATGAGTGATTTTTCCTTTTAAGATCTATCAAATTGTGATTTATAATTTTCATGGAAGACTAGTGATTTAAACTATATTAATGTACTACGAGATACATAGGGATTTTCTAAAATCATGCTTCCTTATACCAACTACATCATGAAAAGAAGTATTCAAAATTGAGTAAAAAGATTATCTTATTAAATACGGAAGAATTTTTTATCTCTATAGTGCCTCCTCTCCAAAAATACAAAAATTAAAATGTTTTTGTTAAGTCCCCTATCCATGAATGCCTTCAAAATAAGAAACTAAGTGAATAATTTATGCAATAATTGCAATCTCTGAATGGTGAAATGATTCCCATAGAAATCTATGAATTAGATTTATCAAGTCCATTTTAAGTTATCTACTTAATAACTAGCTAAAGTTAGCCATATGTTTCAAAACAAATAATTCATAATTTCTAAAAACAAACAAAAAAACCCACTTCATTCTTAACAAATACTTTAATAATGGCCTCCTTAAGAATATGATAGCCAATTCCTGAACTTTCACTTTAGATTTATGTCCACTAAAAAACAAACAAAAAAACACATCAATACCTGGTGAATCAGACCTGTTGTTCAAAAATAGACAAAACCGATGATATCACAGCTGATTTGGTAAGTGTAAATCTTGACCTCTCAGTCTCAACTTTAAAGTGATGCCAACTACTTAGTACAAAAAGGTCTAGATATCGCAAATCATTTTCCTACCTTATGACAAATGAATCAATGTTATAAGTGTTAATTACAAAGAGTTATGTGGAATAACCTAGTTTATTAGAAACCTAAATATTTCTTTACTTGTAAAAAATGTTTATCATTTAGGTGGTTTCTTTATAATATAAAATTGTCATGCTGAAACACACATACACACACACACACACACAAAACCCCAAAAAGCTCCTAGAAGACTTGTATTTCAAGACAGTGATTACCTCTGAGGAAGTTCAACGAAGCAGAAACAGTTGTAGAGATGGGACTTGGTTTTGCTGTAACCTTACATTTCTTTAAGTAAAAATTAAAAGCAAATATGTCTTTTTGTTGGCTGATTACCTGGGTTCTAAATAATTCACAACCTTTCTGTGGCCTTGGGCAAGTTATTTAATATCTTGGTGCTTCAGTTTCCTTACCTATAAAATGGGGATAGTAATACTTCCTGCTCTATAGGATTAAATGAGTTGATATAAGTGAGGTACTTAGAATAAATAGTACCTGATATACATGGTAAATGTTATTGTTACTATTATCACCAGCTCCACCACACAATGGAAAAAGAGGGTGGGGGGTAGTAACTATTTTACTTTCTAAATTTACATTTCAAACATAAATTCTATTTTGTAACCAGTGATAAATAACCAACATAAGTGAGAAACCAGTATAAAGCAGAATAACAAAGTTTCAGTCTTCTCTTCAATTTTCAAAAACATGAGACAATACAGGCTTTGGAGTTTGATATTTATTTTTAGCAGGAAGAACATGTTAATGATGATGACACCGTTAGAAGATAGGCCATGTCCAATACCTGCAACAGAAGCTCAACAGAAGTTAAAGAAACCATACCAAAATACTAAAGACAAAAATTGTATGATATTACTTACCCTTAGTCCTGCTTACAATAAAATAAGTAACAATATGTTTAAGGTTTGAAGTTACCTCATAAGATCAAAAACTGGTAAGTTAACTCTCAAAAGTATCATTTAAAAAAAATTCTTTTCCTTTCTCTGGAGAACTGGAGGACTCCAAAGGTAGAGCATGGTGTCCACACCCACTATGTCCTGAGAGTGTATATGTGAACAGAGAAGGAAAAAATTGAGAAGGGGCAATGCTAAATTAAGAGCTAAGAAATTGAGAGTTAAGAGCACTGCTGCTAACACTTCATCAAGTAGAATGCTCTCACATGTAGAAATGGCAACCATCTTTGATACAATTCGTTTGTTGAAACAAGAACTAAATCCTATAGAAATATTTGAATTATATGCACACGGTTTTGACACCCTAGGGGGCGGGGGGACCACACTAATAAATAAAAGCAACTTAACAGAGGTAGTATCATAACTTACTACAAATTTGCAGAGAACAAGCACTAAATAAAGGAATTCAGGTAAATTAGAAATTCTCCTACATATTATTAGAATAAGAAATTGCTATAGTAGTAAACAATTTAAGAACTAGTCAGATGAAAAATTATTTTATGAAACCAAATCTGGCTCATCCACTTCTGACAATGGCCACCCTACTCATAGAAAATATGAGTGTTTCCTTTTTTTACCCCTGCGCCTCCAGGCTTCTCATCAACAGTATTAATCATCATTCAATTTAAAGAAGTAATGACTTTCTGCCTAAGGGTGTATATGAGCTGGTAGGGGGTGAAAATATGTTAAGCATCAGAATCAGGATGGAACAAAGGAGTAATCTGAAGATTATCTTCCTGAGCAAAACTGATGAATTGTTCAGGAACAGAACAGAGACTGAGAACTGGCACACCCATAGCAAAGTCTATGACCCAAAGTCTTATTTCTTAGTTGTGAATCCAAAAGGCTGCATGTACTCAGAACAGGAATTAAATATGTCCAACCATATAGTTCACTGTACATGACACCAAACTTTGTAACTGCTATTTTCCCATTATTTTTGTTCTTGAAAATAAGTATTTAAACTCATAACGTACATTATTATAACTGAAATTTCATATAATAATTTTTAAATGCAACCAATTCTGCTAATTCAAATCTCTAAATTTACTTAGGCAGGATGATTTGATTCAAGTTGAAAGAAACCCATTAACGCAAGTAGTAGCTTACTTGGGCCAATGTCTAAAAAACATCTATGTCAAAAAAATGCAAAATGTGCAGGAACATCAAGATGTTTTAAAATTCCTACCAAAAAAAATTAAATAAACACTAAAGAAGGAAAAGGTTACGCACTTCCAATTTATGTTCTTTCTCTGCAAGGGCCTCCTTTTGACAACGAAGAAAATCTCCTAACATTCGAGTGAGTTGCTTCCTATCATCTATTTCAGCCGCCAATCTGCCATTGTAATCTGCCAGCAACATACAAGCATCCTCTACCATTTTAGAAAGCCTTTCTCCAGATTCTTTATCTAAGAAAAGCACAGAATAAAATTATTACAAAACCAAAAAAAATGCCATATACTGTTCTCTCACCCAACTCCCCCCACCCCCCACCCCCAATTCAGATCACATTTAGAATGTCTTACCTGTTATCTTATCTAGTAGGGATACTTCTTGGACTTCAACAGGTAAAGAAGCTATCCTCTGATGAACTGCTGCATCACCCGAAGCAGCATTTTCTAGATCTTGTAATGCTCTAACGAGATCTAGAGTCTAAAAAGTTATACAACTTTAGAACCAAAAATAAATTTAAAAAAATAAAAGCTTAAACAAATACAGAATACAAAATTTATTTCATATTTCTTAATCTTGATAAGCAATACTTACTAGTTCAAAGTTTCAAATGTAAAGTGCTTTACAAGAAACTCCATTTCTTTTATATATTAAGAAAAAGAAGCTACACTATGTATGGTAGGTAGTGAAAATATATAAATTGGAAACATATAACTGAGATGTGGCCCTTAGCCATGAGGAACTCATATTCCAGTGGTGGAGATAGTGTAAAAATAATTATCTGACTATTAAATTTATGTGACTAGTTTATATGTCAAATACACATAGTGGTAAAAGGGACGGCAGGCTATAACTTAAACCTGGAGAACACAAGTTTTATGTATGATATATTCATTATGCTGTCATTGTACACAAGAAGGATTTTTTAATATGAAATTGAATATTGGGAGAGGGGGACACAAATCATCTTCTATCAAAACGTAGAAGAGTCGCCAGACTCCATTTCTAAATGATGTAACTAAAGCACAAGAAAAATGTAGTTTTGGAATATGTTTAAACTCGGTGTCTTCAACTACTCTATAGTTTGCTAATATGATCATTAAAATATTACAAAATTCCACTTATCTGATGACTAATATTTATACAGTGCTTAATCAGTATGAAACTTATTTTATTCGAATATTTTAGTTGCACTGTTTCACACACCAGCTATAATTAGGAGAGAAGGGCAAATCTTTACCAGTGATTTCACAATACAAAATGTCTATAAACTTATTTCAAAGCAAAATGACTAAATTGTCTTTTTACCAGTCTCTGTTCCTTCCCACATACTTTCTTTTCTTTCTTTTTTTTTAATCTCTAAAACTAAATCCTGGGTCACTTGGTAATTTGCACACATCCTAGAAAAATTACCTATTCTGTATATATATTAAGATGATATTGATGGCCAGTTACTGATTTTTCTTTAAGCTATTCCCTTAGAAAAAATGCTATCACTGAGGTATAGCACACAGTAAGTGATTAAACATCATAAGAATAATTGGAACCCAATAAGAAATATACTATCCCAAATGTACTTTTAATTCATTACTATGTGTTTCAAGTTCCAATATTAAAAAAAAATAATTTCATTATAAGATATATTTCTTCTACAATTAAAATAAGCTGAATAGCAATGACAATTACCAGGAAGCTTGTTTCTTATGGTGCCCCAAATGACATATATATACAATTTTCACCAGTCTTAGAAAGTCTAAAATTTTCTAGAGTTCTAAGAAGACACCTGGCTTTATGGTCTTGACAATGCATGCATGCATGCTTTAACCACAACTAATTTCCATTGCATCTTCACATTCCTACATGAGTTAATTCTAAGTTCCCAATGCTGGGTCAAGGATGAGAAAGCCAAGTTGTCTGAAAGAACACTAGCCTAGGACTTTCTAATAGAGGAGAACAAAATAAGTTCAACTGGATTCTACAAAGAAAAATTTTAGTCATTCTTATAAAGAATGACAAATTAAAAAGGTGACCACAATACTGAACCACTGAGAATAAAGACAATTAACCTGAAAGTGGTCGATATAAAACAAAAACAACATGTTATACAAGTACTAGAGAAGAATCAGATGGTTACTCAAAAATACTCCTAAGAGGTACAACTGAGGTTACTCTTTCATCAAGGACAGTAGAAGATCAGACTCTGTATCTAGAACTCGGATACACCACTGTTCATGTAATCAGAAAAAGCTCTTAACATAAAGCAACCCTGTCTTATCACCAAATGGAAACAAGTATAAATCTTAGTATTTGGCTCTTGCGAATGTTGTTCTTATTACTTTTCTATCAAGCTCTTATCCATGGTGACCACGTGTGCTTGAGCATTTCTCTCAGTGAGTCAACAGGTAACTTGGCTTCACTCCTAATTGAACAACTTGGTCAAATTCTTTCTGCCTCTCTAGTACTAACACTGATACCAATCCACAGCTCTCGGAAGTAATTGACTGTACCTTTCTTTCAAGCTCCTGTCATGGGGGAAGTCTCTGGTTTTACGCAGTAAGTTCAGGCCCAGTCCTCCAACTCCCATGGAGCACTGTGAGTTCATTATCCTCTAGAATATTAATTTCTGGCAAGCTGTGTCTGTTTCCATTTCAAAGCTCAGCAGGGACAAGGCTCTAGGCTCACATACTGAGTTATGTTTCTGTACCATTTCTAGCCCGCCATATTTACCTTGTTTTAAGGGTACGGCTATTTTCTCCTTTTAAATTTTATCTGTCCTCCTATATGTTTGAAACATAGAAGGAGGAAGCTTTAAGACTCAATGACCACATAATTAAAAGTTAAAAATGTCTTTCTAGAATCATCTAATTATACCAACCTGGAAGGACATGGAATATTAAGTTAACAGTTCCAATCCATCTTTCTTACCATGGAACTACACGGTTCTATAAATACATACTTGTTACTTTAACACTCGTTTTTATATATTTCAAAGCAAAAATACTTAAAAGGGCAGTATCATCTCTAGGGGTGGAATTTTTAGTGTACTTAAGTCATAAAACAATCTTATATAATGTTTTCTTTATTTAAGAAACTGTTTAAATAGTGGCTATCTAACAAGACCTAATCATACTAACCAATCAGAAATCCTTTTTCTATGCAAAATGATTGACCTTATGTACAATACCAACTTGTTAAACATAAGCAATCTGTTAATCAGAAAATGAAAGATTCATGCAGTTTCTTGCCTGTACCCAAAACTATAATAAAAATCAATTTACAATAGTAAAACACTGAAAGTTATCAAGCTTGGTGGCCACATGAAGTAATAGTAATGTAACTCCCTTAACAGAGGGAAACTTCTACCTGTGGTGGTTCGCTTGGAGAACCCAGAGAGGAAGAGTTTTCATTTTCATCCACCTTTATCTGTTCATAGGTTCGCTTCCTAGCCTTCTTATCACCATCTGAAGTGAAAGGAGATTTAAGTTTTAATGAAAGAATACATTTTTTAAATCCTCACCTAAGGATATGTTTATTGACTTGCGACCTTTTGGTGTATGGGATGATGCTCCAACCAGCCAGGGAGAAAGAATACATTTTAATGAAGAGATTATGTTAAAGATTATATACTTACACAAAGCTTGCTTAAGTTGTTCTAATACATCATTTTCATAAACACACCTTTCTTCCCAAATAGATAACACTCTCCCAAGGTGCTTCTTACAACTTTCATCAGTTTCACTAAAGAAAAAAAAAATTACAGGTAAAATGCATTGTGCTATTGAAAAGATAATGGTGATTTTAAATACAATCAGACACTCATTCTCTGAAAATGCTGTCCAGATGTTTACTGAGCACCATTATTTGACCAACAATTCAGAGGTACAATGATCAAGACAGATATACTTCTTGCTTCCCTTAAAGAGCTTATAGACATACTATTAAACAAAAAATACCAAAAATGCAAATGTGTTAGTACTGGCTACGAGGGGTTTCCAAAAAGATGCCCCTAACCTAAGGGGTGCTGAACATGAGGCTAAGGAAGATTTTTAATAGGTAATTTTGAAATTTATTCAACAAATATTTATTGATCAAGGCACTATCTTTGACACAGGAGATACAAATGGAGCTTTCTGGCAGCTGTTTTATTAAGTGCCACAAAAGAGAACAAGGTGTAACAGAGACTTGGCCTAGTTCTAGAGAGATGAGGAAGGATATTTTGGGAAACGATATCTAATCTGAGATCTGGACTGGATATACAGGGAAGTGGGAAACAGACTACTCCCAGCTACCTCCTATTGCCTTCATCACTACCACTGTAGACTGAGCCACTGGCCTGGACTTTTTACAGTCTCCCAGACTCGACTGACTCTTTCACTATTCTCTACCAATGTAAATCAAATCATACTGCTCTGAATCTTCTAAGAGCTGCCAATCATACCAAGAATAATAAAGCCAAAGTCCTTATCCTGGGCCACAGGATGGACATGTTCTGCTTCTGGCTACTTCTCAGTTCACATTCCCTAAGTACCTTCTCCCATACAAATCTCCTTGGTGATCCATAAACATGCCCAGCATACAGCTGTTTTACCATTTCTGCCAAGCATTCTCTCCACTTAGAATCCTTCCCTCCTAGTCACATAATATATAACAGGCAGTCGATAAATACTTTATTAAATTCTAAGAAGATACAACATATATAAAAGCCTTAAGACAGGATAAAAAAAAGAGAAGTTTGGTTAGCTTGAAACTGTAGACTATAAAATATGTGTGTGGAAGAAATGTGGGAGAGAAGTTTGAAGAGGTTGACAGGGCTCAAAACTTTTGACTTGATCTCTCGGACAAATGAGAACCACTCCAAGGCAAGGGAGTGTTATGATCAGCTCTGCAACTCTGGCTACAATTTCCTAAACAGATTAAACAATACTGGAGGCTACTGCAATTATACAGAAATGACAATATGGCAATTGAAGTGGAAAGAAATTTTAAGAACTGAGGAAACTATATGTGGTATATGGGATGGGGGAGTGAAGGAGAAACGAGAGCGTGATATATTATAAATCATAATATATCAGAGAGTTAAAGATGACACCTAATTTCTCACATGAGTATGTGAATAAATGGAGTTGCCATTCACTGAGAATGGCAATCTAGGGGAGAAGCAGTTTGTCAAGGAGCAAGGACATGATGAGTTCAATATGAGACACAGTGAGTCTGAGCTATTTGGAGGCATGCAACTAGAAATCCAATAGGCAATTGGACATACAACCCTAAAAGAAAAAAACAGCTGGACTGGAGCATAAGATTTTGGGCTTTTAGGGTGTGGATAATAACTAAGTATATGCAGTGCATGAAATCATCCAGAAGGCAAGTGAAGAATATGACCCCAATAATCAACCAAATGTTTGCATATAATGTTTGGAAATAAGTATTTAAAAAGGGCATAAGCCAAAGTAGACGCCTACCATCAGAATCTTTCTGTAACAAAATTTTTCAATAGGTTAATGATTTTAAATATCAGTATTTACAAATCATTTCACAATGTTATAGCATATGCCCCCACACTAGAAAACCTTAAAATCACAAGCGATATGAGGAGAAAACATACCAAGTTTATCCAGAAATGTTAGCTGGAAGATTGACAGCTTTATAAGCACACAAATTTTCAATTCAACATATTCATTCATTTTTTAACAAAGTTCATTCCAATAGGAAGTTGCTTTTGGTGTCTTTAAAGAAAGCTGTGACTCAAGTACTCCAAATGCCCACCTTAGCAATAGTTCAAAAAAAACTCTTTCACAGAAAGTATGTAACACATTTACAAATGCCATTTATAGGTAAGTCTTTCAAATAAAAGCTTCAAAGAAATACATTCCCTGGATTTTCACAGCATAAGGCACTTTTAGCAAAAGGGTATGTTATGCATTTAAAACAGATTACCTAGTACCCAAAACAATTATCATACCTTGAAACATGTTTAAAAGCCTCCACTATAACTGGCGCAAAATCTTTTGTAAACTCCGGCCCCTTCCTTTTGCTGTTCTGAATGACATCATTGGCTAGGTAGAGAAAAGTAAGCTTCCTGTTTGGTTTGGCTGAAAAATAAAAAAATTTAAAAATCTACTTAAAATATCCTCACTTAACTTGGACAAACTCTCTCAACACCTCAGTTACCAGTTTGAGGAAAACAACAAACCTATGAACCTTTACTTATATTCAACCCTAGCTTCTCATTCTATAGCCCAACTTATCAAGTCACTATTCTTCAACTCACCAGGATAATTATTCTGCAGGTTTTGGAGATCAATCATGTAAGGCAAAGAGAACTCAAGAGGCAGAGGTAGTCAATGATATATTTTTCTGTTTCCTTGCAATTTTACTAAGATACCCAAACTACTTTTCCTTGATTGCTAGTCTTATCACTATTCCCAAACTAATACTTTTATAAGTGAAATCCTCATGTCTGTACAAAAATGCATCTCTGTGACTCTATCTTGTACAAAATTTCATTTAAAATAGTAAGCACTATATGAAATCCAGCACTTTAAAAATAATTCACAAACAATTCAAATAAAAGATCAATTACAAGACTTCATAAAGCAGAGTCAGGGATATTAAACAATATGAATCAAACTTAGTAATAGAGAAATGCCATCTAATTTCACTAATTCACAATCAGTTCATAATCCAGATTTATTTATTCATAATCAGAAAGTGGTAGGGTCATTACTTATTTTCTTAAAACGTACAGACCATATGCCTACTCGTTTTGATATAATGCAGAAGTCATAATCAAATTTAATCACCCATTTTACCACAGAGATTAAAATTTAAAACAGTAGATGACAAAACTGATAAATACAATAAATAGCTAAAATTTTATTGTGTTATCTATAAACATAAGAACACTCTTTCCAGGGGAAAGCCTTATACATGGAGAGAAGCAGCAAAAAAATCAAACACACACACACACAATGAGCATTACTGTACGTCTTATAGAAGGAAATCTGAAAAGCCAATCTCTTGAAACAAAAATCTGTTGAAGCTTTATTACTAATTGGTGGGCATTCTCATTTATTTCCCTGATAAACTGAATCACTACAGATTACAAGACATGTTCAATAGATGGATAGGTAGTTGCAAAGCACAATCTACTTTAATTTAGGAATATTCTTTGCCACGGAAAGTACCTTAATAACAGGTAATTCTTAAAAGAACTTTATCTGTCCCAGACTGGACAAAGAGTTCAGTCAAACACAGCCAGCTGTTTCTTAAAGGCTGAGGTGGCTGACAAATGGATAGAGCTGGTCTACTCCTGTATTACTGCCAGGATGCCTAAGACTTTTGACAGCCCATCTTTTGCTTTAACTCCTTTAAAGATTTTTCTTGTGTTCCAGATAACATTTTAACTTTGGTTCATTATAATGAACCAAAGACCCAAACTGGTCTGTCTCCACCCTCTATACTACAATACTTCCAGACCACTACTACTACTACTACTACTACTACTTACTGCTCCAACTTCCCCAGCTCCTACCATCCTTCAGAGCTCAGATAAATGGGTTCCTCTAGTTTTCCGTGATCACCCTATGGAGCACTTAACCCAACTATAATTGCTTTTATTAAATCTAGTGCTCCTCAACTAAACTAAGTTCCATCGAAAGCAACAACTGTCAATCTCATTTATCAAGCTATGAAAATCAAGCTCAGAAGCTGGTTCAGAATTTGATCCGTATTTACTATGTCAATAAATTCTGGCCTAGACTTGTGTCTTTAAGTATCAGTTCCACAAACTTCGCTTCTGGTCTTAACCTCACCCTGCATAGCTGAAAAGGGAACACATGTAAAATTATACTGCTTTGAGAAATCTCAACTTCAAATTCACAAGACAAACTTTCCTATAGATCTAGCTACTCTTATATAGTTTCCTTCCTTTCTTCCTTCTTTCACATTTTTATGAGTTTGAGTCCAACTGAAGAAAAATGCCAGGGAGCAAGATTTCACATGCTCCCTTATTTATGCTATTTTCAACGCGTTGAATTCAAATATTTTCATTTTCTCCCAGCATTCTAGAGTTTTCACAAATCAATAACCTTTAAAAAAATGGGCAACTACTGTGATGGGAAGGTCAAAGGAACACAGATATTAAGCAATTAAAACCAATTATCATCCTTCTACCTATTAGACTGATCAAGATGAAAAAGTATGACACTCAAATTGGCAAGAATATCACCATTAGATACCTTCAGATATTGGTAGTTATATGTGCAATGTTTTAGAAGAGTAATTTGGCAGTATCTATGAAAACTGTAACTGCACAAATCCCCTGACCCTGCAAATTTAACTTCTAGGGATTTATACTATTGACATATTATCATAACTGCACAAAGAAATCACTGAAGATATTCATGATAACATTAAGAAAGAGATGACTAAATAAATCATGGAACAGCCATACAATCCAATACTCAGCAGCTGTTCAAATATGAGATACTTATATACTGATATGGAAAGATATCTAACACATAATATTAAGTTGCACATAAACATACAACCATACACACATAGTCAAGAGCTCTATGGGGGAAGGCTAAGAAAGAATCTGTTGGGGGGTGGGGTGGGGATATCAAGAGTTACCAACAAATAGACAGTCACAAAGGGAAAATACATGGAGGTATTAAATGATCGAGCCCACATGCTGAAAAAGGCTTCTGGGTAGTGCTGACTCAGTGCTCCACCGATTTACTTTGCCCTGTAGTTGCATTTATCAACAGTCTCTCTGGTTACAATGTTTGGTAGAGAGAAAAGAAAGCGGGACTTCTGATCAAGATGGAGGTGTAGGTATAAACAAGCCTTGCCTCCTTGTACAACAATAGCAAAAACCACAACTGGACTACAAAACAGAATCACCCAGATGTATGGAAGTCTGACAACCAAGGATTTAAAGAAGCCACATTCATCCAGATGGGTAGGAAGGGGGAGACGTGTGGAAAGGTGCAGAGGTGGAGATGCAGAACAGGCTGTCTCACATCTACCTGTGGTGGATTAAAACAGGTAGGGATCCCAGCCCCAGTAAGATAAGTCCCCAATAATTCTGGCTGTAAAAACCAGTGGCGGTTGGGGCAGCAGAAGAAACTGCAAAATTCTCAAGATTCCTCTTAAAGGGCCCACAACAGACTTAAGACTCACACAGACCCACCACCTCAGGTATTCGGCACCAGTGGCACATAGGGAGAAAGTGAAGTGACTGGCAACAGGGCAAGAGCCAGGAGACAGCTTCCTCCTGGTCAAAACTCCAGAGGTCAGGCAGTGGCATTGTTCCCTTTCCCAACCCTCCCCCACACAGAGCCAGAGTGGTGACACAGTTGCCCCGCCCTGGTAATCACCTAAGGTAGAGGAGAGGAGAGGGGAGGGAGAAGGGGGGGGGGGCGGCTCATCAGCAAAAGAACAAAAAAAAGAACAAGATATTTGACAAACTAGGGTTAAGTAGGAAGTGTTCCTAGAATGAAGTGGATGTGGCTATGAAAAGGCAACATGAGGATTCCTTAGGTTGATGAAAATGTTCTGTATCTTGCATATATCAATGTCAATATCACAAGTGTGGTGTTGTTTTGCAATATCTCGTTTTAAAATTATAACAGAATATTAGTTTTGCATGATGTTTCCATTGGGGGAAGCTGGCAAAGGGTACACAGGATTTCTATTCTTTCTTACAACTTAATGTGAATCTACAATTACCTAAAAACAAACAGAATTTTTTAAAATTTCACATTAAGACCTCTAGTTTCAGTGCTAAAGAATCACTATGTAAGTGCTCCCAGAAGAGAGTGGTTGGAAAAAATCTCCAGACATTACTTATTCTTAAAAAATAATTATTAATAGTCATTTCACCGATTTAACTCCAAAAATATCTTAAAGCTAAAGTTTTAAAAACTAAAACAATTACAATAAGTTAGACAAGATTAAGATTATATAAACAAAATTAATGTAAATAATTCATGGTCTCTATTAATCTGAGACCAGTTCTCCAATTTTCTGGTCTCAGTACCCCTTCATGCTCTTACAGTTTTATTGATAACTCCAAAGAGCTTTTTTGTTCAAGCAGATTATACCTACCAATACTTACCTTATTAAAAATTTAAAAATAGGTATTAGTTCACTCAGAAGAACATTATGTTAACATAAATTTGTTTAAAAAATAAATTTTCAAAACTTAACCACAATATATTGTTTTTGTGGAAGTAATGAAAAGAAAAAGTGCCTTGCCAGATATACGGCCAGTAAGAGAAAAGTATTTTAATAGCCTCTACAGATATTGTGGATGTCCTTCTTTGAAACTACACCAAAACCCAACCAATTGTGGTTTTTAAGATTCTTAATTATAATATGAATTCTCAAAAAACATCAACAAACTAGAAAAAACACTGTTATATTAAAATCCTTTAGTCAACCATGCTCTTTGAATGGATCTTTTACTCACGCATAATTTTGTAACATCATGCATTGGTCTTTTGAAAAATGTTGGTTCGCTGAGTTACAAAGACATTCCAATTGTTGAAATATTTCATTAGGTAGTATCATAAATAATATTTGTAAATATCATTATTGATTTCATTGGAAAAGTGTTAAAAAGTATTGGAAAGTTTTCAGGCTCATAGCGGCAGATGCAAATTTTCCAAAATTCTAATTTTTGCTTGAAACCTTGAATTTCATAATGGATAACAAATACTGTCAGTTTTCTTCCTCAACAAAACCGTCTCAATACATTCACTTTTGAGAAAACACCTGCTAAATACCCATGTTTGAATAAACACAGTTCCTCTCTCAATCTTTTTTTTTTTTAAATCCTCACCTGAGGACATAAGTTTTATTGATTTTAGAGAGAGAAAGGGAGAGAGGGAAAAACACTGATGTGATAGAGAAATATTGATCAGTTGCCTCCTGTACGTGTCCTGACAGGGATTAAACCCACTTATTTATGTGCCCTGACCAGGAATCAAACTTGCAACCTTTTGGTGTACAGGACGATGCTCCAAACAACCAACCACCCGCCAGGGCTGTCAAATCGTCTTTCCCCAAAAATGGTGCTTGATGAAAAAAGTATCTGGTTTCACTCAAAACTCTAACAATTACAAAAACGTATTTCCTCCAGACTGTTCGGGACATAGTACTTTACATATATGTGTATTTCCCATTTTGTCACACAGATTATTAAAAAGATTTGCACTCTCATCTAATACCATATTTAATAGCAAAAGACTGAAAGCTTTCCCCCTAAGATTCCAGAACAAGAGAAGGATGTCCACTTTCACCACTTTTATTCAACATGTTATTGGAAGTTCTAGCCATGGCAACTAGGCAAAGAAAAAAAAAAAAATTAAAAAGAGGTAAAATTACCTCTGTTCACATTGACATACTCGTACTTGTAGAAAACCCTCCAGATTCCACAAAAAACCTTTCAGAGCTAATAAAACATATTCAACAAAGTTTCCAGATATAAAATCAACATTCAAAAATTAGTTGCACTTCTTAAATTGAAAATGAACAATCCAAAAAGAAACTAAGAAAACTGCACTTACAGTTATATAAAAATAATAAAATACTTAGGAATAAATTTTATCAAGAAGGCGTAAGGTCTGCACACTGATAACTACAAAATACTGCTGAAAGAAGATAAATTGAAATACATCCCATGTTCATGAATTAGAAGAGTAAATGTAGTTAAGATAACACTACTCAAAACATCTTACAAATTAAATGCAGTTCCTATCAAACTCCAAACGGCATTTTTGCAGAAAAAGAAAAATCCATCTTAAAATTTATACAGATTGTCATCCCAAACAACCAAAATAATTTTTAAAAGAAAAAAAAAAAAGAAGAATAAAAGATTGAAAGACTTCTACTTCCTAATCTCGATTTACTACTACAAAACCACAGTAATACAGTACCTTTGAACAACACGGTTGAACTACATAGGTCCACTTATAATTTTTAAAAATATTATCAATGTATTTTCTCTTCTGATTATCTTAACATTTTTTCTCTAGCTTACTATAATAAGAATACAGTACCTAATATATATAGCAAACATAAAATGTGTTAACTGATTATTCATGTTACCAGTAAGGCTTCCAGCCAAAGCTAGGCTATTATTCAAGTTTTGAGGGAGTCAAAAGTTGTATGTGGATTTTTGACTGCAGTAGGGGTTGGCGCCCCTAACCCCCACATTGTTCAAGGGTCAACTATAGCATTATACAGATCTAAGAACAGACATGTAGACCATGGAAAAGAATAGAGCACAGAAATAAAGCCTCACATATAAGTCACACTAGTCATTATGAAAATTAAATTAAGACCACAAGCAGATACCATTCCAAACCAAAACAAGCATGTGCAGAAAATGGACCCTAGTATACTGCAAATGAGGATATAAAATGGTACAGCCGCTGTGAACAGTATAAAAATTAAACAGAATTACCATATGATTCAGTAATTCCACTTCTGAGCACATACTCAAAAGAACTGAAGAAGGGACTCGAGAAGATATCTGTACACTCATGTTCATAGCAGCGTTATTCACAATAGCCAACATGTGGAAGCAATCCTAGTGTTATTGACAAATGAATAAAATGTGATGGATACATACAATGGACTATTATTCAGCCTTAAAAAGGAAACTTCTAACACAGCCTACAACACAGATAAACCTTGAAATTATGCTAAATTAAATAAAGCCAGTCACAAAAGAACAAATTGTGTAATTTCATTTCTAAGAGGTACCCAGAGTAGTCATTCATAGAGTAGAAAGCTGGTTGCCAGGGACTGGGTAAAAGAGTATGGGGAGTTATTATTTAATGAGTGTGAAGTTGAGAAATTATTGTTTAGTGGGTATGGAGTTTCAGTTTGGAAAAATGAAAAAAACTTTGGAGATGGTTACAAAACAATGTGAATGAACTTAATGTCACTGAACTTTAGAATTTAAATGGTTAAAAGAGGAAAATTATACTATATTTATGTTTATCCCAATAAAAATAAAGAGAAAAAAGGTTAAAATGTTAAATTTTATGTTACGTATAATTTACCGCAATGAAAAAATGTACACCAGAAAGACATGTACTCAAAGGTCTAGATTTAACAAAATTAATAATCTGAGCTGCTTCACTGAGCACAGTCGGAAAAGTAATGTATTTTTTAGCTGTGAGTGTGTGGTGTGAAAACTACAATGACTACTAGTACAGTTTATTGCCTTTGCTTTGATTAATGATTAGGCACCACCAGTTTTTACCCAGCTTTGCTTTTGCAACATCAAAGTGTATGCCAACACAGTGAAGGTGGAGGGTGGGCGTGGGGGGGGGGTAATGTCTTAGAAGCATTATGGAAATAATTTTTATTTTGTGGACCCATACAAACCCTAAAAAGATCTTGGTGATCCACCAATGGGAATCTGCTGACCACACTTAATACCCTTTCACTAAGAATAAATAGGGGAACTGACTGAAAAAGCTTAAGTATTTCAGTCTTTTTCAATAAGGAAATGTCTATAACTAAAGTTCATTATTTGAAAAAGATGCCAGAAGGTCCTAAATCAGGCATACCTTTAGGAGAAATCGCAAAATATTCTGCAATTCTTCTTTCAGCTCTAAAAGTCTCAGATACTACATATTTTCCAACATTCATTCAATAACTCATTAAACATACATTTGTTGAGCATCTATATTTAATGTGAGCTAGCTTGTGAGGGAACAAAGAAATAGGTTTAGTCTCCCAGTAATAATAAACTCAGTGCAGAACCATTGAAATACAGTATAATAAATGTTACAGTAATAGCTGTTAAAAGTACTTGAGAGGTAGCACCACAAAAAATGTCAGAGTAGGGAAAATCATCAAATTTGAAGATAAGACCATTGCTATGAAGTCTGGAGAGAGCAAAAATAAAGATAAAAAGAATTAAGAAAAGTGAACAGAACCTAAGAAACCTGTGGAACACTACCAAGCTGAAAAACATATTCATTGTAAGAGTCCCAGAAAGAGAAGAGAGAGGAGGGTACATAAAGAATAGCTGAAAAAGTAAAGGTAAAAAACTCCCCATATTTTAGGGAAAGATATGAACCTACAAATCCAAGAAGCTCAATGAACTCCAAGTATGATGAACTCAGAAACCTATGCTGAGACAAATTATAATCAAACTGCCAAAAGACAGAATTTTGAAAGCAGTAAAAAGTGACTTGTCGTGTACAAGACAGCCTCAGTAAGATTAACAGCCAATTTCTCACCAGAAACTATGGAGGCCAGAAGAAAGTGAGATACCATATTTGAATCACTGAAACGAAAAAAAAATCTGTCCACTAAGTATTTTATAGCTAGCAAAACTATCCTTAAATAATGAAGGAGAAATTAAGACATTCCAAGCTAAGCAAAAGCTAAAGGAGTTTGTTGCTAGTTGACTTATCTTACAAGAAATGTTAAAGGAAGTCCTTTAGAATGAAATGAAAGGACACTAGATAGTAAGTAGAAGCCTTAGGAAGAAATAAAGAACACCAGTAAAGCTAACAAGAAAAGAAAATATAAAAGCCAGTATTAATTTATCTTTTGATGTGTAACTCTTTTTGTTTCCTATATGATTTAAAAGACAAATGCATAAAACAATAATTATAAGTCTGTTAATGGGCACACAATATATAAAGATATAGTTTGTGACAATAACATAAAAGGGGGAGAAAACCATATAGGCAGTTTTTTGCACGCTATTGAAGATAAGTTGGTATTAATTCATACTAGGTTTTTATAAATTTAGGATGTTAAATGGAGAGACCAGGAAAGCTACAGAGTTGACACCAGAGCTCGGAGGTTAGGGGACAGAGTAGAAATACAAAAAGAAAAAGTATACAAAAACACAGACACAGGAAAGTACAAGGTATTTACATCATTTTTATTGGGGAGAAATTAACCTAAAATTAACCATGCTAAAGTGTGTAATTCAGGGGTATTTCCTGCATTTATAAGGTTGTACAACTATCACCTGTAACAGTCATTCATTTCCCATTCTTCCCCTTCCCTAATCCCTAGCAACCACTTTCTGCTTCTGTGGATTAATCTGTTCTGAATATTTCATATAAACAAAATCATACAATATGTGATCTTTTGTGTCTGGTTTCTTCACTTGGCATTTTTTTGAGGTTCATCCACATTGTGGCAAGAATCAGTACTTCATTCCTCTTTATGGCTGAATAACATTTTACTGGATGGATATTTCACACTTGTTAATGAACATGGAGGTTGTTTCTACCTTTTGGGTATTGTGAATAGCACTGCTCTGGGCATTCTTATTCAGTATTTGTTTGAATCTTTTGAAAATACACCTAGGAGTGGAATTACGGGGTCATACGATAATTCTGTTACCATTAGTAAGAAGCACAGCTGGTTGGTGAAGGAGACTAGACACAAGGAGATCAGGGGAAAGGAGACATTGCTAAAATATCAATAAAAAAGCTGAAGGTGAGATATGTATGAGAGATCACGACAATCCTAAAGTTCAGGTTCAGGCAACTGGTAGACAGTAATGCCATTCACTGAAATAGCAAAGACAGAAAGAATAACAGAGATGTGAAATGGGAGTGGGTAAAGATAACATAAAGAGTTGTTTTGCACAGTTGAGTTTAAGGTGCTCAAGAAATACCATTCAGTGACAGAGCCTAGGGCTAAAAAAAGGATGGATGACTGAGTCATCAGCATATTGGTAGAAATAAAATCTAAAGCATCAAACTATAAATACATAAAAATGAAATTATTTTAACCATTACGCATCTTTTATGTGGTGCATTTTAAAAATCCTAAAATAACTTAATTGAATTAAACCTACAATAAATATTAATTTACTAATTAAACTACAGTAAATCTAGATAAAGTGCTATATTACTCCGGGTTCTTTCTCCAGGGAAACAGAAACAATAAGGTGCATGTGTACATATAAAGAGATTACAATGTTATAAAGAACTGGCCTGTGTGATTATGGAGGCTGACAAGTCCCAAGATCTGCACTCAGCAATCTTGAGAGCCTGAAGACCTGATAGTGTAGTTCCAGTCTGAAAGCCAGCAGGCTCAAGACCCAGGAAGAGTGCACATTCAGTCTGAGTCCAAAGGCAGGAAAGAATGCAGTCAGGCAGGAAGAGTTACCTCTTACTCACAGGAGCATCATCCTCTTTGTTCTATTCAGGCCTTCAACTGATTGGAGCAAGATAATGTACTTAGTACTCAATCTACAGATTCAAATGTTAAAACTCAACCAGAGCTCTGGCTGGTGTAGCTCAGTGGACTGAGCTCCAGCTGAAGGTTGCCAGGTTCAATTCCCTGTCAGGGCGTATGCCTGGGGTTGTGGGCCAGGTCCCTGGTTAGGGGTGTACTTCGGGGCCTGCAAGAAGCAACCAACTTACGTTTCTCTCGCTCTTTCTCCCTCCCCTCCTTCTGAAAATAGATAAAATCCTCAACATTCAGCCAGAAACATCTTCAAAGACATACCCAGAATACTGCTTGACCACCACCTCATTGCCCAGTCAGGTTTGATTCATAATACAAACCATCATAAGTGCTGTTCAAGAAACTAACTCATGGTACTAGACTAAGAAAGCTTAATTTTTTGATAATAGTGCAGCAAATATATGCTCCTTGACTATCCAAAGAAATTTCACTTGTTTTAAAGAACAATCAATAAAATAGAATACAGCCCTGGCTGGTGTGGCTCAATAGATGGAGCACCGGACTGCAAACCAAAAGGGTAGCCAGTTGGATTCCCAGTCAGGGGACATGCCTGGGTTGAAGGCCAGGCCCCCAGCTGGGGGCAATGAGAGGCAACCACATATTGATATTTCTTTCCCTCTTTCTCCTTCCCTTCCCCCTCTCTCTAAAATTAAAATCTAAAAAGAATATTGCCATAAAAATTAAAAAAAAAAAAAAAAAAAACAGGATACAAAACACAGTATTTATGCAAATACTAAAGAGACAAAGTTTGTTAAACAGATTAAGGTCTAGACTGAGAATTTCTGTGGAATAACCAATTTAGTTTTTTTCAAAGAATAAATTTAAAATGAAAGAGAGGGAATCCACAGATTTAATGGGGCTCAAGGAATACAACAATCAAATGCAAAAAATGAACTGTCCTTGGATCCTGATACAAACAAATGGCTTAAAAATGGGAGGTGATCAAAGAAACAAATACTGGCTGGATATTTAATGACAGTCTAAGAAATTAACTTTTTTTAGTTGTTAACAAAGAGCTGAAGCTGGATGATGACTACACAGGGGTTCATGAGAGTCATACAGTTTGAGAACACCATATACTCTCAGGTATAAGAACTTACAAAATACAAGCATCGCCTAACTTGTTCAATTCTAACTCTAAAAGAGAAGTAACAATATCAGACAATATAGAAGCCAATAAATTGTCAACTCAAAATAGAATCCCTTCATTTTAAGGATTTATATTGCTATGTTTTTAAAGCATAAGAAAAATGCTTTTGCCTTTTTTACTTTTCAAAAACCAAATAAATTAGCAGTTAAGAAGAATACACAGTACTTATTTTAATACCTCTAACAAACCTAAAGCCATATTAATTAATATAAATGTTAACTCAACATATTTAAGAACTTCACCAAAGGCAATACGCTGGGTTATGGAGGCTAAAACCTGAAAAAGGAAAACCACTACCAGCAGGAGTCCACTCTTTACTACTAACCGACACGTAACCCCCAATCAATAATACACTATAAAACGATACTTAGGGTCCTGGCTGGATAACTCGGTTAGATTGTTGATTCAATACCTCAAGGTTGTGGGTTCGATCCTGGGTCACAGCACAGACAAGAATCAATCAATGAATGCATAAATAAGTGGAAACAAATATTGATGTTTCTCTCTCTCCCCATTCCCCTCTCTAAAAACCAATTTTAAAAAGTGATCAGTATTTCTGTGAAAGATGTCTAATACAGTTTATTGAAAACAAAGCGCTGATTTTAACAGATGATTACAAATATGAGGAAAATCTCAACTTTAAATAATCTAACACTTAATTGCCAGCTGGGAGAAACACAGTAACAAGCAGTCAAGGGCTGGAAACATTCCCAGGTTTGACTCTTTGCACCCCAAACTATTTTTCACCTTAGCCCCTTCATCTATTCTCAGTGGCTGAATATCCCGTTTCCTGATGGAATAGCTGGGTCAGAATATCTATCTATCTATCTATCTATCTATGTATCTATCTATCTATCTATCTATACCCACTTTACAGAGATAATTTCTCCTCACTATCTTAACTACTTACAGCTTTCCTCCTTAAATGAATTTAAAAACTTTGTTTTCTTAATCATTCCAATATCCAATGCCTGACACAAGGAAGATAATAAAGAGAGTGAGTTAATATACTCTAAAGCAGGGGTCCCCAACCCCCAGGACACAAACCCATTCAGGGCTGCACAGCAGGAGGTGACTGATTGGCAGGCGAGCGAGCTAGGGAAGCTTCATCTGTATTCACAGAGGCTCCCTATCACTTGCACTACTTCCTGAGCTCTGCCTCCTGTCAGATCAGCAGCATTAGATTCTTATAGGAGCGGGAAAGTACTGTGAACTGTGCATGCGAGAGATCTAGGATCTAGATGGCCTGCTCCTTATGAGAATCTAATGCCTGATGATCTGAGGTGGAGCTGAGGCGGTGATGCTAATGCTGGGGGAGCAGCAACAGATACAGATTATCATTAGCAGAGAAGTTGGACTGCACAGACTATAATAAATCAATTGCTTGCAGACTCATATCAAGACCCTATCAGTGTGTGACAATTAAGCTGCATCTGGCAGCAGGCTTTAAGTCAGAATCCAACACTTAATTTAGTCTGTGAGTGGCCCACTTATTATTTTATTTACCACTTCCTTCCATTCGTGCCTCCTTCCTGCACTGTGCACTTGTCTCAGTCACAGTTTTGGTAAGCCCACATGCTAACGCCAGCATGTGGTAAGTCGTATGATTATTTCATTATCTATTACAATGTAATAATAATAGAAATAAAGTGCACAATAAATGCAATGCACTTAAATCATCCTGAAACCATCCCCCCACCCTGGCAGTGAAAAACTGTCTTCTATGAAACTGGTCCCTGGTGCCAAAAAGGTTGAAGATTGCTTCTCTAAAGTGCAAAGGCAATGTACTGAATGGGAGAAAATCTTTATAAGTCATAGATACAAAAGTGACTTGTACCTAGAATATATAAAGAACACTTAAAAAGACTGTATGCAAATGGCCAATGAGCACATGAAAATATGCTCAAAATCTTTAGTCATCAGGGAAATGCAAATCAAATTCACAAGATGCCACTTTATGCCCAATGGGGTGGATATAATAAAAAAGAGAAAAAATCATAAGTGTTGGCAGAGATGTGCAGAAATGATATCCTCATGCACCACTGTTAGGAATGTATAATGATGCAGTTATTGTGGAAAACAGTCTGGCAGTTCCTCAAAAGGCTATTATGTAGGTTCCTATATGACCTAGCAATTCTACACCTAGGTCTCTATCTAAGAAAAATGAAAACAAATCCACACAAAAACTCACAGCAGTATTATTTATAAGAGCTTAAAAATGGAAACAACCCAGTGTCTATCAACTGATGAATGGAAAAATTCATACAATGAGTTATTATTTGGCCATAAAAAGGAATGAAGTACTGATACATGCTACAACAGGGATGAGCCTGGAAAACATGTCAACTAAAGGAAGCCAGTCACAAAAGACCACACACATACTATGCTTCCATTTAATGAGATGCTAAGAATAGGCAAATCTATAGAGACAAATTAGTGGTTGCTAGGGCTAGGGGAAGTGGGGGAGGGGGTGTTGAGGGGTAATGGCTAAAAGGCATGCTGTTTCTTTTTGATGATAAGAATGTTCTCAAATTGTGGTGATGGTTTTACAACTATATGATATTCTATTAAAAACCACTGAGCTATATGTTTTAAATGGGTGAATTGAGTGGTATGTTAATTGTATCTCAATAAAGCCATTACAGAACAACAGAATGGTCACTTATAATTCTGATTACACTCTATTGGATTTGTCAGGGAAATTACAGCTACTTGGTATTCACAAAGACTTTGGGGTACATCCCTCCAAACAGAAATGCTTTCTTAACAGGAGACAAAGATATAGCATGTAGAAAAAGAGGGCAAATCTTCATAACTGAAGGATTACCACGTCTGACATATTTTACATACTCTATTATTTTAAACAGTAATTTTTCATATCAATGTCATTTTTGTCTTCTTTGAACACTTCAAGAAACTAAAGAATGTCTAGCTTATTGTAAAATGTTCAACCAATTTTCCTTAATTTCTTGATTTCTCTACTTCAAATTTGATCTATTCCTTTCACAAATACTTATTTTGCAGAGATAACGTAAGGATTCAAGATATCACAGTAATATGGCTAAAACAATGACTGGTACTCAGTAAATTATTGTCCTTATCATTAGACTACAGGAAATGGAGGATCCTAAGGCTATGCCTAGGCATAGCCATGGCTCAAGAAAGGAAGCCTTTGGCAGGTAATCCCAGAACTGATACTTGCCTGAGCAGCATCATGACATCACCACCACTATTACTATCATCACCCAACACCATTCTCTTCCCAAAGCACTTATTTATATGCCTTTAATTTTTCTAATTATGAAGCATTTAAACATAATGAAAACATCCCAAACACAGGTAAGAAATAAACACAGCTTATCATTTCTGACATTTGTATCAATCTTTTAAAACAATTATATGAAATACAACACAAATCCATTTTCATTTTTTCTTTCCCATATTGTAATGAACCACTATGGACAAATAAAAGGGATTTTGTGGTAAATAACCTCACAGGGTGATCTGATCATAAATTCCTAACTGGTCAGGTCCAGGTGGGAAGTCAGGCCCCAGGCCTGTAACTTCTTTAGTGAAAGGTTGTAAGTCCATTGCATCTAGGTTAACAAACCTTTGAAATATCAGAATACCCCGGAAGAGTATTCTCAAGAGAACACATAACCCTCAAGAATACACACAATCCTGTTTATTATATACTGTAATCCAATCCCTGCCTTGTTTTCCCCTCCTTAATGTCAAATGCACAAAAGCTGTACAACTGTTCTTCTCTAGAGCATTTTTAGATCTTGTTCTCTGGCGATGCCATCAGTTTGGCTAAAATAAACATAAAAATTCTCTACAGGTTTGTATGTTTCTTATGTCGACACCACTATCTTAGAATATGATATTAACTACTATAAACATAACTGGAACTACAGATATCTGTAAACTACAGTATTGCTTTGCATGTTTCAAACTACTAAATGGCATATTGGTCTGCACTTTCTTTCTCAGCTCAACATTTTGCTTGTTTATTGTTGTTTTTTAATCTATCATGTTTCATGTAGCTCTAGTTCATTCATGAAAATTGCTGGACAGACTATATTGTATGAATATTATAATGTATTTATTTGTCCACATTCTAATTTTGTCATTAATGGGCTGCAATAAACATAACTCCTTAAGCACAAGTACTAATTTCTAGGATATATTCCTAGAAAGAAAACAAATAAAATTGATGGGTCAAAGAATATATACCTTCAACTTCATTAGAGGTTGTTAAGCTGATCTGCTTTTTACATTCCAACCAGCAGTGTAAAAAAGTTTGTTTCTCCTCATTCTCACCAATTCCATACTTTTTAATTTTGCAAACTAAAGAATATAAAGTAGCGCTTCACTGCTTTATTTTTTCCTAATTAGATTAAGTTATCACCAGCCTTTCAAGTTTCCTCTCCTGTGAAATGCCTTTAACAGTATTGCCATTTTTCTACTGATTTGTAGTATTTCTTAAAATAGTCTGGTATTAATTCCTTATTGATTATATGTGTTTCAACATGCTCTATAAAAAATTTAAAAAAAAGAAAAAAAAAAAAGAAAAAGACAAGCCTGTTGCTGATTTTAAAATCTAATAAGGCACAGTGCAAAGAGAATTCATGCCCTCTCAAAGTTCACAGCTATTTTCCAGACCTTTATATCTGGATTTCTCAAACCTTTCTGGCCACTCACAGAAGATAAATTCCTTCTTGAGAGCCAATACACATACACTTACATATGAACTGAAAAACGTAGCTCTAAATCAATTTCTTCCACTAAATTAACCACAAACAAACACACAAGAAAAGGATAATCTGTCTCCAGTCTATACAGCCAAGGCGACAATGGCTCTCATATTAAGTAATACGTCATATAGCTTTGATGTGGGCCAGTAAACAGGCATCTGTTTTGATTAATAATGGTTTATTAAACTCCGTAATTAATAAATAACCATCTTTCCCTACATCGGAATGTCTGAAACAACAATTAAAGTGTCCACTCTCTCCACCCAATGAATTAAGAAGGTACAAACCCAGATTAAGCATATGAATTTTAAAAATGTTCAGTCACACTAACATACGATCAGTTCTTACAGATCAAGGTGCTTGGCAGAAGTGAAATGATTCTGGATATTTTAGGGACAGCAAATTACTGCTCAAAAAGTTAACTTCCTTTACAGAAGCACTATGGAAGATTTTGCAAACTAAAGTCACTGCCCTAGGGTCAGTCATATATAATCACAGAGCAAGAAAATACCTTAGCTCACTTAACCCAACTTCCTCATTCAGGTGAGGCAAACTGCGATACCGGGATTTTGCCCAATCCAAGTCCTCTAAAATCTATAAATTCAGGACTCTTTCCATTGCATTATACAACTTATTTTAGCCTCCCCAGTCCTAAAACTCGGATTCTTTTATTAATTTTACAAGACTGAGTTGATGTGTTAGAGACATGATGGCAGTAACTCCCGACCCCACACCAATCTCTTCCTTTCCACACTTCCCTACCTTTCTTCTTACGCAGCCTCCCCTCCATTACTGATGGGCAGAATGAAAAAAATACCTGATTGCCTCAATCTCTGGTCCTAACTAGGTGCGGAGTCCTCAGCCCCTGGTTACTGTTTTCTGTGTTAAATCAATAGAAGTTCTTTTTTAATCCTTCGCTCCTTTATTCAGCAATACCTACAGAGTGCCGACTTTGCGTGAAGCGCAGTGCACGCTGCTCCTCCAAACCCCCGGGACACCCAAGCCCGGGAGCTGGGTGGCCGGGTGGGAGAGCGGCAGGCAGGGAGAGCTGTGGGAATGGGGCTCCCGAGGAGCGGGGCTGGGGGTCCCGGGCAACTCACCTTTACGCAGCTCCCGCTCCCACACGGTGACGATAGGGCGCGAGTGCTTGCGGTGGTGGATGAGCCACAGGGACAAGGTCTGCACGCTCTGCTGCGAGTTGCTCAACTCCGACAGCTTTTTCTCCAGCGCCGCCTCAGAGAAGGCGGACATCCCTCCAACACCGCGTTCACGCCGTCCCACGCTGTGGGGCAGACGGGAGGAGAGTTCCGCCGCACCAGCCACGGCCTCGCCCCCTCACCCCACCCTTCCCCACGCCCTCGCCACCGCCGCCTCTACCTCTAAGCCCCGCCGCAAACCAGCAAGATGGCGTCTGGCCGGCAGTGACGTCACGGCCCACCCTCGGAAGAGGCATGGCCAACAGGCGGGGCCTCCGAGAGGTAGATGCGGGGCGAATCCCGCGCCAGGGAGGGGGCGGGTCCGTGCTTTCTTGGTCTGAGCTGGTCCGTTGGGCGGGGTTTGCCTGGCCTGGAGCCCTCAGTAGAGGAAAACTATCAGTGCTAAGAAAGGAGTGATTAAAAATCTCTGCATAGGCATGTAAATTGGTATAGGCATTTTAAAGATTACTTGGCATGATGTATTATATTTTAAAATACACCTTCCTGTGACCCTGCAATTTCACTAATTGCTGTCATATGTACTAGTTCTGTCCAGCTCGGTAACAGTGAAGAGTTGGGGCCTTCAGAGCAGGTAAATGACTGAATTAATTGTGGTACTCCACATTACAGTATATATGAAGCAGCTTAAAAGATAAATAAATCCAGTGGTGGATAGAATTTTTCTTTAAGTTGCAGGAGGAAAAGTACATTATAACATTTGATAAAAGTATAATTTACAAAATTTTATGAATTCTTAAGTATGTAAATACATCTCAAAAGGTCTAGAATATACACTACATCAATAGTGGTGTGAGAGAGAGTATAAGAATTGGAATCCTTCAGCTGTGTCTATATTGTTTCCATTTTTTTTTACAAGAACATAGTCATGTATCACATATAATTAAAAATTAACTTAAGAAATCTCATAATCAATCCAGCATATTTTGACATCATACTTGTCTTAACTGTGATATTTACAGAGAAAACAAATAGATACTGTCACATTCTAAATATTAATACAGGAAACTTCCAGAAAGACACATAAGAAACCACAGGAATTCCTAAACCATGTTTTGAAAAACACTGCTCAAGAACTTTGCAACAAGTAGGTATCAAATATGTTTATTTATTTGCTTCTTTGATTACAAGTTTGGTTTACCTTCCCTATTTCTAATGTCACTACAACTTGAGGTTCAGCGATAACTCAAGTAACTTTCCCTTCTCTTCCTCTCAGTCCAATCTATTTCTGTCTCCACATTCCTCTCTTTCCCCTACTGTACATTCTTTTGTTTATCTGATCTAGTTAGCCTAGTTTTCAACCTTAACTTACTTGGAGTTAAACCTGTCTTTCAAGACCTAAATGTCTCGTCAACATTATTCCCTTCCATGACCCACAGCCACCAAAATTGCTACATATCATTTCCCAAATTGTGTCTTCACCCGAGACTCCAATTCTTCCCACTCCCTTCTTATCTATGTCAATTCTACCTGAACTTTATAAACCACCTTAAATTCCCTCCTCTTTTCTTTCCCAACCGTTTCAATTCATGTAAGAAGTTATGTCCTATGTCACTCACTGTCTTGAATGCCATATTTATGCCAGTAGTGTACTACTGGCCTATGTTATTTATAATTTTATACATATTGTTTCCCCAGTTAGGTTTTGCTCTCCGTGACTCAGCCAAACACCAAGTCTTCTGTCTTCCTTGATCCTCAGTCTAATTTGGCTGCTCCTCCTCCTTCTGTATATGACTGTACCATGCTTTTCTACACTGAACTGTTAGATCTATATTTATTGACATTGTTACTTATTGCTATGTTTTCAAAATATTGACTGTAACTGTTTATGCCCTTAGATAATTATCACTTATTTTCATATCTTGTATACTCTGGTTATACTTAATTTTATCTTTCCAAATATAGATCTTAAAGTCAGAATAATGCCTTTTTTTCATAAACTATCTTTGACTTTCCTGGAATTACTATCAAGTAACAACTAAAAAAAAAAAAAAAGGAAGGTTATCACAAAAAGAAACTATAGATCAATATTGTTATGACTATTAATGCAAAAATCCTTAACAGAATACTAGCAAACCAAATCCAGCATATTAAGAGGATTATACATCATGACTAAGTGGGATTTATCCCAAGAATGCAAGGGTGGTTCAAATACAAAAATTAACATAATACACCATATTGATAGAATGAAGAAAGAACTCATGATCATCTCAATTGGTGCAAAAAAAAAAAAAATCACTTGACAAAATCCAGCAACCTTTCATGATTAAAAAGAAACTCATCAATGTAGGAATAGTAGGGAACTTTCTCAACATAATAAAGGATGTGTAATGAACACACAACAATCAGTGTATTTCTATACACTAGTAATGAACAATTTGAAAATGAAAGTAGGAAAACGATCTAATTTACAATAACACAAAAAATAATAAAATACTTAGTAGTAAATTTAACCAAGGAGATTTTAAGGTATACACTGAAAACTACAAAGTATTGTTAAACAAAATCAAAGAAGCTCTAAGTAAGTGGAAAGACATAGACTAAAAGGCTTATATTGTTAATATGGTGTACTATCCAAAGCAATCTTCAGATTCAATGCAATCCATTGAAATCCCAATGGCCTTTTTGTGCTAAAATGGAAAAGCCAATCCTAAAACTTACTTGAAATTGAAAGGGACACCGAATAACCAAAATCATCTCGAAAACAATAAAAGTTGGAGAAGTCACAGTTCCCGATTTCAAAACTTTGTACAAAGCTACAGTAATCACAATAGTGTGGCATATTATTCAGCCATAGAAAGGAATGAAATAGTAATACATTATAGAAGATAGATGAACCTCAAAAAACATTATGCCAAGTGAAAGCAGACACAAAATATCACATATTTTATGATTCCATTTATATGAAATATCCAGAACAGTAAATCCAGAGACAAAAAGTAATTGTTAGGGGATGGGTGTAAGGGGTGTGACTATTTAATAGGAATTTTCTTTTGGAGTTATTACAATGTTTTGAAAATAAATATAGAAGCAACGGTTGTAACACATTATAGAAGTACTAAATACCACTAAACTGTACACTTTAAAATGGTTAATTCTATGTTATGTGCATTTTACCTCAGTACAAAAAAAACTAAGTCTAATAAGAATAGTTAGGTTTATTTCATATCTCCATATTTTAATTGACCCAAAACTATTATAAGGATTCTTATGTTTACCAAACTTAGGATAAAAAAATATAAGCTAAAAAATAAATTCAGTCTTTCTAGGTTAATTTATGTATAAGTAAACTATTAATATATGTATGTTTCAATGATGTTGTACTTCTCAGGTTAAAGAATAATAATAATGTTCAAAAGGTTTTACTTACAGGGTTCCAGGTTTAAATATTCTTGTAAATTGATGGTATACATAATATAGCTTATGAACTAAATTAAAGGCACTGGAGATGTTTTTAATACTCTCAGGATAATTTTAAATTAATCCACTATTCTGATAATGGTAATAAAATAATAAGTTAAGGAAAACTGTTTAATCTTATCATTAATAGGTATGAACTGCCACTGTGCTCACCAGCAACCTAATCAGCTTCTACCTGACCTTAAACCAGGAAATTTTAAGGTTCTGCAGGAGACTGGAGAGTAACTTCAATGAAGAGACCTTAGCAAGTGCTGTTTTCAACTTACATAGCAGTAAAAGTCCAATGTGTTGATCCTTGCATTTAAGTCTGTCAATTAGAGATGCAAGCCATCATCAATTCATTGTGTTTTGGTTATCTCTTGAAGCATAACAAACCTCCCTAAAACAGTGACTTCTTTATTACCAATTACGTTTTCAACCTTGCATTCTTCTTCCTTCCATCTAGAAAAATTCATTAAAATACCCAATAAGAGAATTATTTTTGCTTCCTGGCAGCATCAAATCCAGAGCAAAGTCCCATTTCCTTGAAACCTTCCCTAGATCGCCTAACACGAGCCTAAATGCTCTATGTCCTTGCTAACATCCCCTTACTAGAGCCGCTGTATGGTTCCCCCTGGTGTACAGTTTCCCTCATTGCAATAAAGCCAACCCAATTTGTTCAACGGCAGATGTGTTCGTCGTGGCGGTCCCAGGATAGAGGATATAAACATACTGAACACTTTATATGAACCACGTACTGGTGGTACAGCAATGAAAATAAAACATACAAAAAAATCTCCGCCGCTTGACAACTTACATGGAGGTGAAAAAATAAACCATGTATTTAAGTGCAATACATGTTGTGTTAGGTTAAGTGCCATGGGGAAAAGCAAATGGGGAGAGGATGGAGGGTAACCAGGGAAAGCCTTACTGAGATAACATTTGATGATCGAAAGGAGGGGAAGCATGAACCATGCAGCTATTTCAAAGTGTTCCAAGCAGAGAGAACAGCAAATGCAAAGGCCATAAGGCAGTAATCTGCCTTGTGTGGTTTAAGAAGCAGCAAGGAAAGTACGTATGGCTGGAGTGGGGTGATCAGAGGCAAGAGTAATAGGAGCTGGAGAATAAGACAAGGTAGGGGAAGGAAGAATGATGATATCTAGCACCTTTAAACCACTACTAGGATTTAGACTTTTACTCTGAGATGGAGAGTTGTTGGAAAGTGTTGACAGAAAATGACGCGGTCTTATTTACTTTTTAATTAAAAAACAAACAATCCAGCTGCTGTGTTGAGAAGAGACTGGGCAAGGAGGAACAACGGAGGAAGCAGGGAGACAGGTACTTGTTAAAATCTAGCGAGAAATGATTATTTGAACCCAGTTGGAAACACAGGAAGTGAAAAGCAGGCAGATTCTGGACATATTTGGAAAGCAGAACATGTTAGATTTATTAGTAGGGAGACAGGGGTTAAAAAAAAGTAAAGGAAGACATGAAGGTTTTCAGTGTTCAGCCTGAGCTACAGTTGGAAGGCCAAAGTTGCCATTAATTGAGACAGGGAAGACAGTGGGAGGACAGGTTTTGGGGGGAGGAAAGAACAGGAATTCATATTAAATTTGCAATTACAAGTGGAACTGTTGGGTAATTGAATAGCCTACAATTTAGAGGAGATGTCTGGGCTGGAGTTATAACTTTGGGTCATGAGACTAAATGAGATCACCAAGCAGGTGAGTGCAGACTGGTAGAAAAGATTGAAGACTGAGCTAAGGACATGCCAATGTTTAGAAGTTGGGGAAATAAGATGAAATAAGCTAAAAATATCCAAAGGAATAGCCATTGAGTTAGGAAGAAACCAGTATTATGGCATCCTGAAACCCCAAAAAATGCATTTGAAGGAGGGAATGATCACTGATGTCAAATGTCGCTAATAAACCAAGATGAGGATGAGAACTGTCTTTTAGATTTAGTTAAATCTTCCTTGGCCTTTTGTTTGAAAGAGAAACTTCTGATTCTGTAACTTTTCTTTAAAAATAAAGTATCACTTTCTTTTTAAAAAAATATTTAGTTTTAAAAAGTTTTTTATTTATTTATATTTAGAGAGAGGGGGAAGGAGAAAGAGAGTGAGAGAAACAGCAATGTGTGGTTGCCTTTTGCCCACCCCCAACTGGAGACCTGGCCCTCAACCCAGACATGTGCCCTGATTGGGAATCAAACCAGTGACCCTTTGGTTCGCAGGTTGGTGCTCAAGCCACTGAGCCACACTCACCAGGACAAAAATGTGACTTTCTAATGTGCTATATATTTTACCTTTTTATCTTATTGCCTGCCTATTCTTACTAGCATGAAATTCTGTCAGGAGAGGAATTTTTATCTATTTTGCTAATTAACAAACTATTAGCCCTGGCTGGTGTGGCTCAGTGGATTGAGTGCTGGCCTGCAAACCGAAGGGTCACTGGTTTGATTCCCAGTCAGAGCACATGCCTGGGTTGTGGACCAGGTTCCCAGTTGGGGCGTATGAGAAGCAACCAATCTATGTATCTCTTACACATCAATGTATTTCTCACACATCGATGTTTCTCTCCCTCTCTTTCTTCCTCCCTGACCCTCTCTCTAAAAAAAAAAAAATCTTAAAAAAAATTACATAGAATGGTCTCTGATCATAGTAAAAAAAACTCAGTATTTGTTGAATGAGTGGTTTTCAGAGCCATGGCTATGTTGGTCTGACATCTATGAATATGCCCATTTGGCAGTGTTTCTCTAAAACTATTACAGAGTTGTAGCCAAGTCCTAGAATACTAAGGTGGTTCCTCTTCAGTCAAAGCCTGGCATTTTATGATGCATCCCAGCCAGCCCAGCCTGTTTGGTAAAAAATATCATCCTGTTACTCGACAAGACAGCTCCACAAATCTTGAGATGTGTGCCAGGTCTCTAACGTGTTTCAAAGGAAATGGAGATAAAGAATATAAGATATTAAATTGGGAAATCTTTTAAGATGGGGTACCCAACATGAACTCCCACATTTTTCAGTTTTGGAGGCCGACAAACAGTTTAAGCCTCTTTTGAGGCATGATGAACTAGCTCTGGGACTTTGTCAAACCAGTTCATTTTACTGAGCTTTAGTTTCCTCATCTGCAATATGTAACTAATTAGGTCTATATTGCAGCGTTGTCATGAGGATTGAGATAATTATGTAGAGCAGCAATTTTCAAACTTTTTTTATCTCATGGCACACATAAACTAATTACTGAAATTCTGTGGCACATTAAAAAATATATTTTTGGCAAATTTGACAAATATAAGTATAATTTTGATTGATTTGCTAATAATAATAATAGTAGTAGTTGTAGTAGTAGTAGTAGTAAATACCTACCCTTTTTGCTCCAAAGTGACTTTAAAATAAAATCAGGTGCCTATGCTTGTATATAAGGATCTCTGGTACCAAGAATTAACCAATCAGATGCAACCTTATTATGCAACGTGACCAATAAGATGCAACTCTATTATATGACCTACATGTTTATGGTTCAAGACAGGGTATTTACACCAGATGATGGCTCTTGTTGTGTTGGCTGTTGCCATTTTTTAATTTGACAATGTAAGGGAAAAGATCTCAGTGCCCCTGACTAAACAGTCAGGTATTGCATGTTTTAAAAATTCTTGCAACACACCGGTTGAAGATTGCTGGTGTAGAGGCCTATAATAGACCTTAACAAATGCTATTATTCTTACTTTATAACCCCTTCTCATTTGCCAAATGTTTTCACCTAAGATCTAATGAAAGTAAAAAGCATATGGTAACAACATACAATGAAAGAGAATAAAAATTTTTGTTCTTTTGTTGCTGGGTTATTTCGCTCAGCATAATGTCAAGATTCATCTACATTGTAGACAGTTATATTTTTAAATTGAATTTTTCTCATGAGTGAGAAATCCTGAAATACATAATCTTTTAGATGATGAAAAGTGATTGGATCTTTTCCCATGACCATTCGATTCATGTCTTTTGTGCATTCCTCCTAGCCACGAACAGAAATACCTTTACATTTATTCAAATATCTGTGTCCATTAGCAGCATTTTGGTTGTTCTCATATAGATCTTGCATAGATATGTTAAATAAAACTGGTTAAGTTGGCATTAAAAACAATAGTTGAACACAAGTGGCATCATTTCTAAATTACAGCCATCCTCTCAATTTGTAAAATTGGAAGTTTCATTGAAATTCCACAAGGCGGCAGACTGGTTCCACTAGGTCTGGCTTACTGCATTGATTTAAACACCTATGAAATATTCCCAGTGTTGGCATCCCCAAGTATAAAAAAACTTCCTAGCAAACACAAGAAATCTATGAGATATTTTCTCCCAGAAACAGCTTTACAAATAATGATTAATTTTGTAAGTCAAAGAGTCTTACCATTGAATGAGCTGTAACAGAATTAGAGAATTCTACATTTAGACCAAACTTAATAATTTATTATATAATTCTTTTCCAAATGCAAATATCTTTGTTATTGACTTAAAAAAAAAAGATAGTGAGAATTTAAAATGGTGCAGATGCTGTAGAAAATAGTATGGCAGTTTCTCAAAATATTAAATGTGTAACTATATTATTCAGCAATTCCACTTCTGGGTATATACCCTAAAGAACTGAAGCAGAGACTCAGACAGATATTTGTACACCCATGTTCATAGCAGCATTATTCACAATAGCCAAAAGGTCGAAGAAACCTTTCATAATCAATGGATGAATGGATAAATAGAATGTGATATATACATACAATTGAATATTGTTCAGCCTTAAATAGGAAGGAGATTCTGACACATGCTACAACAGGGATGAAGCTTACAGACATTATACTCGGTGAATAGACCAGACTCAAAAGGAAAAATATTGTATGATTCCACTTATCTGATGGATATGCCTAGAATAGTTAAATATGTAGAGACAGAAAGTAGAATTATGGTTACCAAGGACTGGGGTTGGGGAGAATGAGGAATTATTGTTCATTGGGACAGTCAGTAGGGGATGATGAATAAGTTCGGGAGATGGATGGTGGTGATGGTTGCACATGTGAATATATGTAATGCCACTGAATTGTACATGTATTTGATAATGGTTAAAATGGTAACTTTTGTTATGTATATTTTACCAAAACTACTATGGAATTGTGGCAATTTCCCCCCTCTTTTAATATTCATTTGACTTTTTATGGTATTATATGAGAGGTTCAAGATCCACTCCATTTTTGGAGCTGTAGTTTCTCTTTCTGGTCTACATTAGTTCCTCCCTCTCTGCACTTTCCCCTTCCTTCTGCTTTTCTTAAACCCTTGACTTCATAGGATGGAGATATTCAAGAAGACAAAGTTTGATTTTTGTTTTTGTTTTTATCTTTTTAAGTATGTTTGATTTATTATGTTGTTACAGCTGTCCCAATTGTTTCCCCTTTACTCCTCTCTGCCCAGTACCCCTCTTCCCTCCAGCAATCCCACCCCCCTTAGTTCATGTCCATGGGTTGTACATGTAAGTTCTTTGGCTTCACCCTTTTCTGTATTATTCTTAACTTCCCCTGTCTATTTTGTACCAAACAATTAGGCTTCTTAATCCCTGCACCATTTCCCTATTTCTCCTCCTTTCCCCTCCCAGTTGATAACCTCCAAGTGATCCCCGTATCTATGATTCTGTTCCTATTCTGGTTTGCTTAGTTGAATTTTGTTTTTATTTTTTAGATTCAGTTGTTGATAGTTGTGAGTTTGTTGTCATTTTAGTGTTCATAATGTTGATCTTTTTCTTAAGTAAGTCCCTTTGACATTTCATATAACAATAGCTTGGTGATGATGAACTCCTTTAGCTTTACCTTGTCTGGGAAGCACTTTATTTGCCCTTCCATTCTAAATGATAGCTTTGCTGAATAGAGTAATCTTGGTTGTAAGTCCTTGCTTTTTATCACCTTGAATACTTTTTACTAGTCCCTTCTTGCCTGCAAAGTTCCTTTTGAGAAATCAGCTGGTAGTCTTATAGGCACCTCTTTGTAGGAAACTCTCTGCTTTTCTCTTGCTGCTTTTAAGATTCTCTCTTTAGACTTCTGGCCAATATGGAGGCGGAGATAGATATGCTGCACAACTAAGAAGGAATACAACTACCTCAAACTAGAAACAACCAGAAGATCCAGAAAATAAAACTGCATGGAAGTCCAGCAAACAAAGATATAAAGAAGAAATACTCATCCAGACAGGTAGAAGGGGTGGAGCCGGAGTGGAGAGGATGTGGTGTGGTGGCGGCAGCAGCAAGCTGGTGGAAAGCGCAGTCACATGTTTTAAAAAGTCAGGAGGGACACCTGAGGAGCTTTCGCAGCTCCTCACGGGACCTTGCAGCTTATGGTCTCAGCACTGGGAAAATCAAGCTTCATTGCTTCTGACTGTGCAGACCAGTGGGGGCTGGAGTGAAGGCAGAAACTGCTGGTCTCTCAGCAGAGTCTGCTTGTTTAAAGGGCCCCCATGGTCCTAGAACGTCTGCAGACCCACCCACTCTGGGAATGATGGCCAGGACAGCAGCTAGAGGGGCACCAGTCCAGTGCAGAAGTGGGAGAAGTGCCTGGAAAAGGGGTGAGTGCTGGGCAGGCGGCATTGTTCCCTCTCGGACCCCTCACCCACATATAGCGCCACAACGTGGTGAAACAGGTCGCCCTATACTGATGAATCCCTAAGACTCCGCCCCTTACAATGTAACAGGAGTGACAGCTCTACCTGGGATTCGGAGGCAAACAAACACAGGAGCCTGTCAAGATGAGGAGAGAGAGAAGTATGGCCCAAAAGGAGAAACGGATCAAGGTTCCATTGGGAGAACTAAGTGATGAGGAGATAGCCAACCTAACAGATGAGGAGCTAGACAACCTAACAGATGTAGAATTCAAAACACTGGTGATAAAGATGGTTACAGGCTTGACAGATATGTTTGAGTATGGTAAATGCATAAGAGAAGAAGTGAAGGCTATGCTAAGTGAAACGAAGGAAAATCCACACAAAACCAATAGTGAAGGGAAGGAAACTGCAGTTCACATCAATGATTTGGAACATAAGGAAGAAAAAAACAGTCAACCAATGCAGAATGAGGAAGCAAGAATTGAAAAAAAATGAGAACTTCTCAAATTTTGCAATGGAGATGGACATACGGTCCAGAAAGCATGGAGGGTCCCAGGCAAGCTGGACTCAGAAGTGACCACACCAGGACGCATCATGATTGAGATGCCAAAGGTGAAAGATAAAGACAGAGTCCTGGAGGCAGCAAGAGAGAGGTGGAGAGTTGCCTATAGGAGGATGCCTATAGGTCTATCAGCTGATTTCTCAGAGGACACTTTGCAGGCAGGAAGGGACTGGCAAGCAGTATTCAATGTGATGAAAGGCAACCTGCAACCAGGATTACTCTATCCAGCAAAGCTATCATTTGGAATGAAAGGGCAGATGAAGTGCTTCCCAGACAAGGTAAAGCTAAAGGAGTTCATCATCACCAAGTCATTATTATATGAAATGCCAAAGGGACTTACTTAAGAAAAAAAAGATCAAAACTATGAACACTAAAATGACAACAAACTCACAATTATCAACAACTGAATCTAAAAAATAAAAACAAAATTCAACTAAGCAAACCAGAATAGGAACAGCATCATAAGTATGGGGATCATTTGGAGGGTTATCATCTGGGAGTGGAAGGGGGAGAAATGGGGAAATGGTGCAGGGATTAAAAAGCCTAATTGTTTGGTACAAAATAGACAGGGGAAGTTAAGAATAATATAGAAAAGGGTGAAGCCAAAGAACTTATATGCACAACCCATGGAAATGAATAAGCGAGGTGAGATTGCTGGAGGGAAGTGAGGTATTGGGCGGAGGGGAGCAAAAGGGAAAAAATTGGAACTACTGCAAAAACAATCAATAAAACATACTTAAAAAATTCTCTCTTTATCTTTAACCTTTGGCATTTTAATTATGATGTGACTTGGTGTTGTCCTTTTTGGGTCTAGCTTGTTTGGGACTCTCTGTGCTTCCTGAACGTGTATGTCTATTTCCTTCCCCAAATTTGGAGAGTTTTCCTTCATTATTTTCTCACATAAGTTTTTAATTTCTTGCTCTTCCTCTTCTCCTTCTGGCACCCCTATGGTTCGAATTTTGGCACCTTTAAAGTTGTCCTAGAGGTTCCTAAGCCTCTCATTTTTTTCAATTCTGTACTAGCTGTTTTTTTCTTTCTTATGTTCCAAATCATTGATTTCAACACTGGTTTCAGTCCCTTCACCACTGGTTTTGTGTGGATTTTCCTTCGTTTCATTCAGTATAGCCTGCACTTCTTCCCTTATGCGTTTGGCGTACTCAAGCATATCTGTCAAGCCTGTGACCATCTTTTTCACCAGTGTTTTGAACTCTGCATCTGTTAGGTTGGCTATCTCCTTGTCGCTTAGTTCTCCCACTGGAACCTTGATCTGTTTCTCCTTTTGGGCCATACTTCTCTCTCTCCTCATCTTGACAGGCTCCTGTGTTCATTTGCCTCTGCATCTTAGGTAGAGCTGTCGCTCCTGTTACATTGTAAGGGGCAGAGCCTTAGGTATTTGTCAGTAGAGGGTGATCCTTTTCACCACGTTGTGGCGCTGTTTGTGGGAGAGGGGTTTGAGAGAGAGCAATGCCACTTGCTTGAGTTTTTAATAGAGTTCCTGAATTCTAAACATTTTCTATTTTTATTATGCTAAAATGTTTTTCTTTAATCCTGAATTATTTTATTAAATTTCTGATTTGTGATTTTTTTCTCTTAATCTGTTGACATGGTCTCATGAACCATTCTTGCATTCCTAGAATCACCTACTTGATCATAACATATTATATATTGTCTAGTTTGATTTGCTGGTTAGAATTCCTGTATCCACATTCATTTTTACTTTTCATTTGTAGCCTGTGAGATTTTCGGGGGTTCTGGGATTTTGTCCAACTTAAAGTGGCAAGTTAGCTGTTACTGTTTTGTGGATAATGGTGGAACACATGAGACTCCTGGGACACAAAGGAATTTTATAGTTCACAGGAGAGCAAGCAGTGTGAGCATCACTTGCATCAGTACTTCTTCACCACCCCCAAGTCCCACAGAAGCAAAGTAAATGTTCTTAGGTGGATGCAGCACAAAGAGTTTTTGTAGCAGCCGAGCTTGCAGAATTCACCTCTCTTATACAAGGCCTGATCTTTGTCTCAGACCTGATCCTTCAAGGGTGTTCACTGATAAATGACCCCAGTGGTCAGGGCCTTACATTCCTGCCATAGCTAGCAAGAATTATATGGAGTCTTAAGAGACCTAACTAGATTGTATTTTTCATCATAGTTTTATAGAAAGGTTATACTGACCTCAATGAACACAATGAATGATCTTTTTCTCTAATCCCAGAAACCAGGGATTTATGTGTTGATTAAATTTTGATAAATACAAACAATGCTTTGTTTTGGAGGATGGAGGGGAGAATTTTGGTATGGTGATCATTTTAACAGTAATAGACTTTTTTCTGAGTGAAAATTAACCCATAAAGTTCTCAAATACATAGTTTGCTTTTGATTTCTTGAACCTATTCAATATTATTTTATGTGAAGTGGGACCAAAAGCAGATTTATTTACAAAATATTGTGTATTTAGCCTTACATTTAAACTTCAATCACTTTCAAAGTACTCTCCATTTGACGGAATACACCTATTGAGACATTTTTTCCACGGATAAAAACAGTTTTAAACTCATTGATTGTGATGCCTTTTCGTGCTTGTTTTTTGTTTCACTCCTTTATATCAGCGAAATGTTCCCCTTTGAGTACTTTTCCATCCAGGGAAACAAAAAAGTTGAGTGGTCTGGGCAGGTGCACTCATATATCACACATCATAAAATGGGCCAACATGTTTTAAGTCTTTAAAAAAATTCACTGAAGCCTAACACAGCCTCTCAAAACAATGCCAGCTGGTACAGATAGATAGATGGGTTCCTAGAACACAAACCTAGTTAGAGAAGTTTATACTACAATGGTACCCACCCTCCAGAAGGTAATTGCTTATTTTTGTGGGGGTGGGGGGAATCCCCCTCGTATCTTTATGCCTTTTCCATTGAAGATATTTGTTTTCATGTCTTTTCTATCAGTCTGAGCCCCTACCCCAACCCTACTCCCTAAGGATCAGCTTTTGGTCCACATTTTAATCTGCATTTTCCTCTAATCTCCATTCTTCCCCATGGGAACTAATTACTTAAATCTTTCACATATGCACTAATGGGTTCAAACTGGAGTACGAACTATTGTTCCTATTCATCCTATTTTGTGGGCTGATCCAGCACTCCTTCCATCTTGAGAATCTCTGTGAAAGTAGTTAAGTACAAAAGTCTGTGTTCCCAAAATTTGAGGAACATTTCCAGGTATTCTAGAACTTTCTTACCTTGCACTGATCTGTTAATGGCACTAGGGCAGGTCTGTGGACTTTTGTAGCAGAGTAATCATTCCGCCAGAGATGCCTCATCTCATCCTTCAGGCACCCCAATCCAAGAAATTCTTGTCACCCATACCCATCCCTTTCACTTGAATTGGGGAACAAAACGCTGGTCCAATTGTCTCTCAGTAGCCCCTAGGTGGATTATAGGGACTTGTGCAATTATTTTTTATTCTCTTTGGAGTGTAGGCTATCAATGCTGCTTCTTTAGCTTAAGGTTCTCGTTAAAAAGTTAGGAATAGTGTGAAACAAACTGTGGATAAAGAATTGAAAATTGAATAAAGCCACCAGATACAATAATATAAGTGAGTTGATAAGTATACTATAATCTGGATTAATTGAAGCAAACCTGTTACCTCAAATTCATAGAAATGGAAAGTAGAATGGTGGCTACCGGGGACTATGGGAGGAGGAAATAAGTTGTTTAATGGGTATAGTTTCAGTTCTGCAAAGTGAAATGATTCTGGGGATCCAAAGTACAACAATGTGAATAGACTTAAAACTACTGAACTGTATACTTAAAAATGGGTAAGATGGTTAAAAAAAACCAAACAAACCAGACATCTAATATCAAGCTGACATGGGATTTTATTTTGTAGAAAAACAACATCTAGAGAATGCCACAGACAGCCCTAGTATGTCTAAAGTACTATGTATAAACATGACAATTGCTCATAATGATAACACCGAAGCACTGAAAGATACCAAAGTACTTCCTGAATCTAGAAGTCAGATTATATTCAGTATGGTTTTAATGTCCTTATCTCCAAGTTATTATGCTAACATTTGGTAAACCAGGTAACAATCCAATCAAAATTTTGAACAATACATAACTTGGTGATATCGAATTCTTCTGGGAATACATAAGCTTACTCATACTCATCTGGCATATTCCACACAAATATTTTAAAATTCAAATTTCTTGGTTAAGCAATATAGTGCTTGAACTTGTTAAATATATTTAGATGTTTCCATTATACAAGGTTAAATGTACAAACTAAATCAGTAAAAGTGCTCACTGTAGTTTTATGGGAACATTAATACTGTGACAAAATGTTATGAATGTACTCTATTATTAATAATATTGCCTTTTGAAGTCTAAATTTTATTTCTACTTTATAACCACTTTTGTGATTTTTTTGTAAGAAATTTATGCCCTAATTCTTACATATTTTTTTCCTCTTTAGTTCTTAGCTTAAATTCAGTACAAGCTTTATTGATTGGTATCTTAGGCTTCGTGCGTATTCTTACTCCTAAAGACTGGCAGTTCTGCTGAGGCCTAAAATCCAGCATGGGAATTACTGTATTAAATTAGTTCTAGAAAAAACATTAAAGACATTTTTCTTGAAATATACAGAACATGTCACACCAAATCTCTTCTTTATAAAATAAACTGGTAAAACTGGTAAATTGCACATATAGTTTATATTCCAAAAATAGAATAACTTAAATATTAAAATGTACCTTTATGTTACCACCATAACTGACCTTATAAGCAAAACAACTGGCAATATTCAATACAAAAATCACAAAAACACTAACCTTAAATACTGCATATCACAGCATATACTCTCATCTCCCTATGACCTATTCAAACTATAGACAGCAGTTTTTTAAACTATTCTACCATTTATACCCTAATTAGAAATTTATACGAAACACAATTTTGTGTTCAAATATGGAAATAAGCAACATAATTCCAAATCCCAAGAGCATCCCAGCATTCTGTAGGAGGAAATATCCCCAGCGGCTACACCCATGGTCACTAGCATCATTGTGTAGCATCTCAGGTACCTTAGAGAAGAAGAAAAAAAAAAAAAAGAGAAACTTTTAAGGTTTCAAAACTACAGATTATTTTTTATAAGCTTCTGCAGGACAGTATATTTGTATTATATGTAGCTGGATATATTGATTCAGTTCCTTAATACATACTGATTTTAACTAGTCATGTCACATAGTATTTCCTAGCAGTTTAATTAACAATGATTATTTATGATCTGCTTAGCAAGTCAAAGTACTCTGATGACAAAGAGATGTGACTCCTTTGTCCATTAATGAGGAACTTCCAAGCATTCACAGTACACATAGCATGCCAATATGTGGCTTGTGCTAGGTTCCTACAAATCTATATACAATTCAAAGCATGATTGCTGAGATTCTACTCTCAAAAAGACATACAGAAAGGGTAGCTATTTCTCTGTATCTTCATACACATTAGATAGGATAAAGATGTGCCTGTGACCAATAATCCAAAAAGATAAACTCTAAAGGAACTATATTTTATATGGTACCTTGCTGAATATAGAATAACTTATCACTACTACATTTAATCTAAAGCCTTTTTAAAAATAAGGTTTCACTAAATACTTTAGTTTATTGTTAATCAATATTATAATTTGACATCTTAAAAACTTACCATATCAACCAGAGCAACATACATGAATAAGCCAGCAGTAAGTGCAAATATCCACATAGAAACATTTTCAGCATAATGACCAATGAAAATTCCTGTTGCCATTCCAAGATATGCCAGCATGGCTGACAAAGCATTATAAAGAACAGCCTGCTTAACAGTCATGCCTGCTTTTAGTAATACAGCAAAGTCACCTTTAATAGAAAACAAAACAAAGGAGAAAGCAATTGAAAAACCATTTTTAAAACACATACCCAAGATACGTCAGATTTAAGAAATTCTCTAATTGTTTAAGAGGAAGAGAAAGGCAGCAGTGTAAATCACCCTAACAAAGTTTTTCTTAAGGCTCCCGCTTTGTTAATGAGTGATAAATATCACAAACCTACTATTATTATGTTCTTGCACTGCCTTTAAGAAGCTCATAATTGGCCACAAAGAGGAGGAGAGTGGAGAACACACATGAAATGATCAGTAAATGGTAAAGGCAATTTATAATTAAGAGCTAGAACCTAAAGTTCTAGTTATGAGAGGAGAACATGACATAAATTAAGATGGAAATAGTTAAGCTTCATGGAGTGTGAAGGATCCAGAATGGAGAACATAAACCAGATGTTGAGTATAAGCATTGAGCAGGCAGATGGGAAGCCTTCTGAATGGCAGGCACATGCCAAGGAACAAAAGTAAAAATAGTGTCATGGTTGTGTATCTATAAGGAAAAAACAAAAACAAAAACTGGGGTCCAGAACAACCCTGGGAAGGTTTTTTTTTTTTTCCAGCTCCAATGAGATTCTCTGTTAATGGAAGATGATTCATTTGATTCCTGTGGTCAATTCATATGGTGTGTATGAAGAGAATAATCACAAGTCAGCAGAATACTGGTATAAGAAAATATTCAACCCTGGCTGGTGTGGCTCAGTAAACCAAAGGGTCGCCAGTTCGATTCCTGGTCAGGGCACATGCCTGGGTTGCAGGCCAGGTTCCCAGTTGGGGGCGCACAAAAGGCAACCACACATTGATGTTTCTCTCCCTCTCTTTCTCCCTCCCTCCCCCTCTCTCTAAAAATAAAATCTAAAAAGAATAAAAAGAAAGAAAAAAAAATATTCAGTAGAGGAAGAGGAAGAGAATGAGAAAGGTACCTCTTTGGCAACCCCAGATAGGCAACTGTGCAATTGTACTAATAGGGTCAGAATTCTGGCTGGAAACACACTTGTGTTCATTAAGAAAAGAAAACTAACTAGGTTAGCAGACTTATAAGAAGGCATAAACGTTATGAGGAAGCTTGCTGGAACTATCATTAGCAAAAGCTAGTGGCACTCAGACAATTCAGCAACCTGGAAAATACCATTTATATGGTTATCTTACCTAATTCATGAGGCAACTCATGACAAAACACAGCAACAGAAGTACTTAAACCACTTGATAAGCCCTCGGTGAAAGCAGCACCTGTGTAAAAATCAATCAGAAAAAGACTGACTACACTATTTTGTGGGTGTGTTTTTAAAAAATCTTACCAGCATACAAAATGAGGTAAAAGAAATAAACTATATTCTGGTTGTGAATAAACAGAACTTTCCCAAGTGCATTCTGTATCTTCTTCGTAAGTATTCTCAGATTCCATTCAATTAGGTTTAAGTTTCCCAATGGAGCACAAGCTGGTATGATTAAGAAGGGAAGGTTCTACTATGCCTTAACAGTGATTAGATGATCTTATACAAGCCTGAGAAGTAACTGCTACCACACAAAACACTTTTTTAAAAATATAAAATAAAATTATTTTAAAAGTTTAGGGGGGGGGGGAAACCTGTCAGCAGTCAAGAGTACAAACTGTTTACTGGCCACGGAGGAATTAACTATGTAATCAGACTTGTTTACATTCATTCTTTCACTGTCTCACGAAGAGAGTCTAAGACAAATAAATCCTCTTCTTTTAAGAGCTAACACACTACACAGCTGATCACTTATAAACCATGACTTAGCATTTGAATATTCTGCTGTTGCTTATGCTGTGCACAGTACATAGAGGAGGAAAAGCACCAGGCTCCCAGTGGGAGCCAAGGCCTGGGCTCACCTTAGCTGAGCCACAAAACAGCACCATCTCCTTGGGCAACTGGTTACCTTCCCAGGCCTCAGCTGCCTAATCTATAATTATTTCCTTGGTCCCTTTCAGCACTAAGTTACTAAAATTTGTAAGTATTCTATTATCTCCTAATTGTGGTGTAACAATTTAATAGCAAAAACTCTAGTTGTTCTTTGGATAGAGATTGGCAACTAAACTTATCAGATTTGCCAAGATTCCTTTATAGCATGAATGGAAAAAAATGACAGAAGAGATTCTTTTACCTTAATATATACCATTTATATTGCAGATAAGAGAACTTAAATGTACAGGGGAAAAAAACTCACACATGCTTCAGACATGGAGCCTGATCTTAAGACCTTGCAAATTAAAACACCTTTTGCCAGTTACAATTTAGGTAATGGGCTAGGGACAGTTCCTTTCACTTCACTGAGTATTTCATCATCAAAATAGTGAAAGAAGAAACAACATTTTGATAATCAACCAATAAGGGGAAAATATGTAGATGTAGATGTATACCAATTGCTAGGCCATCGCTGAAATTGTGCAGGCCATCACCCATGATCACCATCCATGCCAACGTGGCGATGCCGGCATCTTTCAGCTCCTCCCGAGAGTAGCGCTGACTGTGACTGTGGGGGTGGTGGTTTTGGTGGTGGTGGTGATGGAGAATATGATGGTAGTCATGATGGTGGTGAATGAGATCATCTGACTGGCCCAATGTGTCATGGAAATGTGAATGGCATTTATTCTTGCACCCTCTGGGTACATATTCATTATAGACTTCTTGTGGGTGAGCATGAGCTATCATGACCTCTTCTTCTTCCAAGATAGCTGGCTGCTGAGAATCAAAGTGGGAGGGCTCTTGTGAGTCTGCTTGTAAATAGCCTTCAGTTCCTAGGTACAAACAAGAAATACAATGAAACAGAAGGCTTTGTTAATAAGCTTAGACACATTTCCAACATTCCCATTGACAAGTAAGGTCAAAAAAGGTCTTAAAGTGGTGCAACTCTTTCACATATGCCTGAAGAACTAAACATTAGAATACTGTTAATGCAAAATAGGTTTTAATGAATTTTAGAAATTAAATGGTCTCACATCTTAAGAATGGATTTTAAACATTAACCTTCAATAACTCTTCCTAGATTATCCCTTAATTTCTTCTGCCTCTTTACATTTTTATGTTTTTTAAACCACTGAATTATATATTTTAATAAGATTTTATTTATTTTTAGGAAGAAGGGAAGGAAGAGAGGAGAGAAACATTAGTGTGTGAGAGATACATGGATTGGTTGCCTCTTGCATGCCCCTAACTGGGGACCTGGCCAACAACCCAAGCATGTGCCCTGACTGGGAATCAAACCAGTGACCTTTGGTTTGCAGGCTGGCACTCAATCCACTGAGCCACACCAGCCAGGGTCTGCCTACTTACTTTTAAAAAATTAATTAATTTTTAGAGAGAGGGGAAGAGAGGGAGAGAAACATCTATGTGTGAGAGAGACATTGATCAGCTGCTTCTCACATGACCCCAGCTGGGGACCTGGCCTGCAATCCAGGCATGTACGCTGACTGGGAATCAAACTGGTGATCTTTTGGTTCATAGGCTGGCACTCAATCCACTGAGCCACATCATCCAGGGCTCTTTACATTTTAAAAGATAACTTTCTTTCTGATTATAAAAGGAGCAGATACTTATTTTTAGAAAAAATATTTAAGAAATATAATTAAATTGGAAATAAAAAACGTAATTCTGTTGTCTGACTTCCTCTTTTTTGATGGCAAAATTCAAGGAAAAACAGAAGAATCTGAAATACCATCATCACCAAGAGTTGTTTATTATCTGTTTGTACAAAGAGAAGTAAATGCAACAATAAGGTGTTTTCCTTTGTCCTGTACACCGGTATCACTTTTCCTGGAAGCAGTCTTTACACTGGTCCAATTATAAAGCAACTATTTCTTCTCACTGGAGTCCATTAAAAAAGGTTAGAGAGAATAGATATAGAAAGAAGAGCAAGAGCATTTTACTAGCTCTTTAGAGAAAAACGGCATGTTGGAAAAGGGTGGGCAAATACAAATAAATAGGCAGTAGTGACAATAAAGTTTTTCTCTCTCTTCAATTACTGAGCACCTACTCTGGACCGACACTGGCAATAGAATGGAGCATGACAATACCTTTGTCTTCAAGAAACTTCTGTTCCTGTGGGAAGAAAGCCAGTTGACAAGGGACTACAGGCATAAATTTAAGGCACTGGAAAGCATGAAAAGAAAACAGAACAGGGTGATATTATAGAGAATGACTGTTAAGCCTTTGTATTTGGGTATTCAGGGAAGGCCTGTGAGGAGAAGATATCTTGAGTTGAGACCTAAACAACAGGAGAAGGAATTTATGTGAAGATTTGGGAGAAGAGGTCTCCAAGAAGGCAGTGAATGCAAGGCTCTGAGACAGACCTGCCGTGCTCACAGGTTCAAAAGGCCAGTAGGCTGGACAGAGAACAATGGGGAAGAGTAGAGAGCAGGTTAGAACTTTGAAAGTCACGATGAAGAGTTTGGTTTAAAATTTTAATCTTAAAAAAATAAAATTTTAATCTTAATTCAACAAGGAATGCCAAGCTAACAGTCAAATAACAGGAAAAATAGTAACTTTACAGTAAGAAAACATGGCAGATATAACCTTAGTCATCAAAATTAATACTGCCCATATGTAACAAAGAGCATGATGTCAGGTGGCCCCTTATGTGACTAAAAAAACATGATACTACTTTGTGGTATTGCTGCCAACACTGATAAATCATTATTAAAAAAAACCATTAGACTCAATATCTGACCTAGCTTGTACTCTAGATATTTTTCCTTTTGGGGGGAAGGGTGCATAAAAGAATTAAGACAATTAGAAAAACATAAGTAAGGTCTATGGACTAGAGAATTGCATTGTATCAATATTAATTTCCTGATTTCAATAACCAAACTATGTTATATAAGAGAATGTTCTTTTTCTTAGGAAACATATGCTGAAGTATTTAGGAGTAAAGAAACATCCTGTCTGCCCTGGCTAGTGTGGATCAGTTGATAGGTCATCATCCCACAAACTGAAAGGTAGCCAGGTAGGATCCTGGTCAGGGCACATACCTGGGTTGCGGGTTCAGTCCCTGGTTGGGGTGTGTGCAAGAGGCAACCAACTGATGTTTCTCTCTCAAATCTATATTTCTCTCCCTCTTTGTCCCCCTCCCTTCCCTTCTATCAATACAAAAAACAAAACAAAAAACATGCCTGTAATGTACTCTCAAATGGTTTAGAGAAAAATCTGTAAGTATGTCTTAGGTTCAGTAAGAGCCTCAAAACCCCCATCCAATAAGTTGATTAGCAGGAAGTAAAAACCACAAACGATGACTATTGAGAAGTCCAGTGAAAAGTTCCTCAAATCTTGCAGAACACCAGTAGGAGGTAGAAAATTTTTTACTCCCTTATTCTATTCTTCTCCCCAGCAACATGCCCAATAAATCACCAAGTGCCTTCTCCCAACAGAACACCAAGTGCCTTGTTGTTCCCACCATTGTGCCCGCCATTACCCCCAGACTCAACCCATTGTTCCTGCCCTTACCCCCAGGCCCAACCAATCACTAGGCGCCCCGATAGCCTGTTCCAGTCATCCTCTATCCCTCCCTTTAAAACCTTGTCAGCCTGTACGCCAGCTGCTGTTCTCTCCTTTGAGACAGCCCGGCAGGTTCCTCTTAATAAATCTTGCATCTCAGCTTCCTTGGTTTTGGTTTTTACTATTTCTAACATTCTGTAACTCTGAAATGATCTCAAAATAAAAAAATTTAAAAAATTTAAATATACATGAAAATAACCTACTCATTGGCGATTAAAAAGAAAAAGTATGAGTTTAAAAAAAGAAAGTGATATGGTCTCATCTTTTCCATATAGTTCAAGCAGAGCAATGAACTCCTTCCAGCCCCCCAGATTTATAAGGACTTACGATCATCTGCGTCTACTTTCTCCTCATTTGTTGAAAGTTGAGATTCATACTTGGACAACTGCTTCTTAATCTCTGCATCATCATCATTTTCAGGTTTTTTCTGATTCTAAAATAGCAAAGGAAAGCAATACTTTAAAATAGTCAATTTGCTTATGCGTACAGATTTAAATAAACACTTAAGCAAAAGACACAGAAAAAGACTGCAGAGGAACCAAACTACAATTGAATAAAAGCCACCCAAGGGCAGGGCCTGTACTTGACTTGCACAGCACCTAGCAATGTCCCAAGCACAGTAACTGTTCAAAATGTGAAGAATCAATGCTCAGTAATATGATATGCAGAAGAATCACATTCACCTTCCTGAATGTCCCCTAGGTCATCTACTCTAAGTGTGGTCTTTCATAAGCTACACAGCATCCCCTGGGAGTCTGTCAGAAATGCACAATCTCAGGCCACACATAGACCTAATGAATCATATGGGGAGTTTAACTAGATCCCCAGGTGACTCACATACACATTAAAATTGAGCTCTGTCTCAGGTTATCAATTTAGAACCAGATAGAGGTATTTTCTTTGGGCATTTAGTGATCTGCTAACCCGATTGCTTGGATTTCTCCATCTCTCCTTTGTATGCTGAAAACCCATACTACCCATACTTTTTATATTCTAAAACTGAAGCTGGAAAAGTCGGCATCTGTGCTGCCTGTCACTACCAGAACCAATAAGTAGAGACAAGGATTGCATCTTTATGGGCGCTTTATTCAGGTGGCCAGCGATCTGAGAAGATGGCAGGCGGGTCATGTACCCTCAGAAAAACTGTCTTAAAATCTCATCTCAAGCTAACCTTTATATAAGGAGAAGGGTAGGTAAGGGGTTTGGAAAAAAAGGTTAATCAGATAAGAAGTACTTCTTTATCTGTAGATCAACAACTCAAATACCATTTCCATTGCTTGCAGACCCACCCCCTGGGGAACAAAAGTTGAGTTGCTTGTGACCTCCTGTAGTCACATGGTCATGCATTCCAATTCCTGGAATAGCATCTTCTACATGCATTAATCAGTTAAGCCTATCAACTAAGACTGGAAAGCTTTGAGTTCCCCTATCAAAACTACACTGTGACACTGGTAGATATATTTATCACAACTTAAATGCTTTTCCTATAATAAAACACCATTAACAAGCTTTCTCTTTTTAAACCTATCAGCCTTAAATTTATAATTAGGTTTTTTAAGCAACATACTTGAGATATTGTTCCTACCTCTGAGCCCAGGCATAAAGGTCACTGTTTGAACAATGATGTCTGCGTATTACCTACTTACATAGAAGATAACATTAAAAATACTTTAAAATGTCACATAAAAATTAATTTATTTGTAGTACTTTTGAAGTACTTATGGTAGTACTATTTGTAGTACTTATGGTAGTGACTCAATCACTACCATACCTAATTAGATTTCTTCTAGTTCTAACAGTGTATAAAATACCTGTACATTCTTAGGTTTGTGGATGAAAAAGGGGCCTCTACAATAAATCTGACAAGTGCAGTGAACAAAAATAACTTCACAGGGTGATCTGATCATAAATTTCTAACTAGGCAGGTTGTGGTGGGTAATCACACCTCAAGTCTGTAACTTCTCTAGCAAAAGGTTATCATTGCCAAAGCAAGCCCTGTTCATTGTTTTTGTGTATCTACTTAACACACCTTTGAAATGCCTCTTTTTCAGACCCCTTGTAATGGAACCAGAACCACCCTCAAGAGAGCACAGAATTGGCCCTGGCAGGGTAGCTCAGCTGATTAAAGGGTCATCCCGACACGCCAAGGTTGTGGGTTTGATCTCAGGTCAGGAACATACAAGAAGAAACCAATGAGTGCATAAATATATGGAACAAATCAATATTTCTCTCTAAAAATCAGTCAATAAAAAAAATTAAGAACAGCACATAATCTTGTTAAATATCCCATAATCCAATCATAGAGCCTTCCTTTCTCTCACTTTATGTAATCTTCATTACCCTCCCTCCTTAAAATCCCAAATGCGTAAAAGAAATTGCAACTCATTCTGGGGAGCACTGTTCTCAGTCTCCTGAGATCTTGCGTCCAGGCATTTCCCAGTTGCCTCAAATATATTCTAATAAACTCATAAAAAGTTTCTACAGTTTTCGATGTTCTCACGTTATCAGGTCATAAGAATTTTCTCAAACAGACAAAGTATTTAAATATTTGTGAATATAAATGAATTCAGGGTATTTTAAATCACTTTACTTAATGCTTTATTTCTTGTTGGGCAATGACTCTCTAGAATTTACAGATTTTAATGAAGTCTTTTATTCCTTAAGTTCAGGGCCTTTAATGTTCCTCATGCTAAGAGCTGGCAATACAAGTAATACAATGTAAAACGAGATACAAAGGATCTCCGTTCTCACGGAGCTTATCACCAACAAGGAGAGTCTTTACACAGATAATAATTATATACAATTCTTTGACTGCAATTTTCAGTACATTTACCAAAAAAAAAAAAAAAAAAAAAAAGCAGTGCTGTGAGAGTGTATAACAACAAAACTGTAAGACCCCCAACAGGCTTCCTTGAGAAAGTGGTATTGATAGCACGACTTAAAGATGAGCAGAGGTTTGCTGGGGAAAGGTAGGAGAGGGAGCATTCCAGACAGGAAGAGGAGCATGTAGGAGGGCCAGAAAGGAGCCAGTCACATCTTGAATAGAAAGAAGGACAAGGTGGTTGGGGCCTAGTAGGTCAGAGACACGGTGGCTATAGATAAGGCTGGGCAGCTGGAGGAAACCAGACAATGCAAACCTGTTAAGAGTTGTGGCCCTGTCCTAAAAGCAGTGAGAAATCACTAATGTAAGGATTTTAAGTAGTGGAGTCTAACCTCATTATATTTTCATTTAAACAAATCATTCTGCCTGCATTAGGAGAAGACAAAATAATGTAGACAGGTCAGTTAGAAGGCAACTACTGTCACCTTGGTGGGAGATCAGAATGGTGTAGGCTAGAATAGCAAGGAAGATGGAATGAAATGGAAAAACTCTAGATATATTTAATAAAACTATGTTAAATATGAGGATGGAGATGTCACAGATGATTCTCGGGTTTCCAGCATGAGCAATAACTTTTACTGGTAGAAAGAAAGTTTGACATTGAACTATTGTAAGGGTCTAACTATATCAAGTATGAGATATAACACTAATTTGAATAGAGATTTCAGAGTTACAGAGAAGGCAAGTAATCTAAGACTATGATATACAGGGTTGCAGGATGGATGTCTAAAGGAAAAATCCTAGGCAAAATGTCATGTTATGGGTCTGCAGAACTCTCAACACTTATCATGTAAGAAATAATTTTTCTTTTTGAGGAACCAAATGAGATTAAAAACTGTTAAGTAAAACTAAGATCTAGATGCCCTTGAAAAAAAAAGATACTCAATGTATTCTAAGAAAGAAGAGGACGAAGTTTGCAAAACTCCTGTGGTATATCTTTATCTAGAAATTAAGAGTTCCCACTAGGACAGTCTTTTTGATAGGGGAACTCAAGAGTTAAAAGTTTTAGTCTTTAACTGGAATAACACCCATGACTTCAGGAGGTACAAGTAACTCCAGAAGGTCAACAAGCAATTCAACCTTTGTGCCCCAGGGAGTCTGCAAGGAATGGAGATGTCTTTGAGCCACTGTATTCCAGGGAGGGAACAGCAGTGATCCAGATGAAGAACTGTTGATCAACAGATAAAGAAGTACTAGGAACTTCTTATCTGATTAACCTTTTTTCCAAACCCCTTACCTACTCTTTCTTCCTCTTATAAAAAGGTCAACTTGAGATGAGATGTTAAGACGGTTTCTGAAGGTACATAACCCGCCATCTTCTCAGATCGCAGCACAAACATCGACTTTCGTGGTTTCATTTTGACTGACCTGTCTGGTCACATCGTATAAAAGGCAGATAACTACAGGCAACTCAAAGTTACTTTTACTAGAAATAAAGAGCCTACTATTTGGCTTCATATTATTTCCTAGAGGTGATTTGCAAAGGTCACATATCCTTTCAAATAAAACAGAATATCCAGCTACTGGGTGAATAAATTGAAGTTAATCACATAAACATAACTATGAATGAGTATTGATGGTGTATCCATGATACATTTTTCTTGGGTAAACTACTTTATTGGGGTATGATTAACATTTTAAAAGCTTTACATATTTAATGTATACAACTCAGTGAGTTTGGGGATAAGTAGACAACCGTGAAACCATCGCAACCATCAAGGCCATAACCCTGATGATTCTAATCTTCAAGGATCTACTGTGCCTTGTTTGGTCATTTAGGTGTTTATCCTCACCTTTCTCACCCTCTCATGAGTTTGAAGGGAATATGAAGATAGAGAACTTCAGGGTTATAAAGATATAGAATTGCTCTCCATTAATGCCTCTGAGAACAAAAAGTATCTCAAGAATACCCAATTCCTTCTCAAAGATCACATATCCTGGACAAGCTCTACTAAGTCTAGTTAGAATGCTACTTTAAATAAATGTCTGATGCATAGTAAGTACTCAGTATATTTTTTCTTACCTTTTTCTTCTTATCTTTAAATTGTTTGATCAATGTGAGTACATGTTCAACAAGAAACATGAAATACAAGCCTCCCAGGGCTGTTAGACCCTTCCATGTGGAATCAAAATAGGTACTTTCTTCTATGTTTTGAGAAGACAGATGACTGAACAGTGGCCCTCTCTTCATTTCCATTGCTGTTTCTTCATGGCTGTGACTGTGGTGGTGACTTGCATGAGACTAAAGGCAAAACAATATGTACTTTATAAATTCATTAGTTTCACACATGTCCAAAAAACTATGGTCAAATTTGAAATCATTCAGGATTAGGCAATTAACAGGATAGTCTGGAATGAGGGGAAAATTATGATATTTAAAGTAAAATGGCCCAAAAGCAGCCAGCTATCTAGAGCTTAATGCATATAATGCGCTATGGCACTTAACAGATTGGATCTGTTTAGTGTACAGATAGATACATTCCCCAATGAGCCTCATAATACATAGGTAGTGGGTATTTTCAATGTCTGACCAGTTATCATGGTCACAAATAACAGGAAACAGCCAGATTCAACAGGCCTGTAGTGTTTATTGCTTACATTCCTAGCTGAAAAGCTCATAGCACTGTCATCAGTGTGCTTACAAGAAACCCAACCTGCGTAATGAGCCCTGGCAGGTACCTCCGGGGGCACTGCCTCAGAAGCCTGGGGCTGAGCGCAGGAGGAACTACCACCACTGCATGTTAGGAAATTGGGTGTGGCACCTTCGGAGGTGAGGATGGGGGTGGGGGTGTCAGAGGGTATGCCCCACGCACGTGTCACTTTGTATAGCAGGCATTTCTGAACATCTGCCATCTGATGGTCAGGGGTTTGTCACAGCAAAACAGGTCTCTCTCACCTCCGGATAAAGTGTGATGAGATATCTAGTACTTCAGGAATAATTCCCCTCCCCCCTGCAAACCTCTAAGGGAAATTTAGAAAATGAGGTCCAAATTATTCTCTGTTTGTGCACCTATCCCAAAGATTTCATGGAAAAGTAAACTTACTTTACCAAACTTGCTTTATTTAAGAATTCACTTGTGTCACAAAATGTAAATCTCTAAATACACACATGAATTCAACTCGGAAGAAAAACCCTTAAGTTTCTTGGGTACAGAGTCATGTTTTTTATTTCTGTAACAATTACACTAACATGTAAGCATATAATAACACTGTTGCATTCTGTCACAGTACTAATATATGGATAGAATCTGTCTCTTTTCACTAACTGGGTTTCAGGAGTTAAATTTGTCTGTATTTAGTTAATTCCCTTCAAAAAGAAAAGCAAAATAAAAAAAAAGTATTAATATCAAGCACAAAAATGCAGCTTTTATTACCAAATATATTTTAAAATCAATTCCTCTACAAAAATTTCTAACTTTATACATATCAATCAAAGAATTTTAGTAAAAACCAAAAAAAATTGTATATTTTCAATGCTGAATAATACACTACAGTAATAGGACAAGTTACTATACTTACATGTGGAAGGAGGTGTAAAAAAGCATCACCACTCAATGTCCCAACAGCCAGTGCCACAAGAAAACTCAGGAGAAACTTGAAAAACACCCGATTCATGAGAGGCACTAAGATAACACCCAACAAAGATAGGAAACTGATGATGGAAATGGCTATAAAGCCACCAAGCCAGGCTGTCAAATAAAGAGAGCACAGGAAAAAACATAAAAATTGATATTAAAAAGAGACTTTGGAATAGCACAAAGCAACTTGTACAAGTAGGGAAATCTTAAAGAAATACAAATGCAATGGAATAAGACTGTGGTAACAGAGCAATAACTAACAAATGGGTTCAAAAGAACAATTTGACTGAGCTCTCCAGGTAAAGAGTATAACCTAGTGGAATATTCTTCAACTGGTAGTGAAAGAAGGGGGGAAAAATGATAAACAAGGATGAACTCTAGCTCATTCGGGAACTCAACTTTCAGATTTCTGTAACACCCAAATTATAAAAAAGGAAAAAGTTTTGTAAAATACAAAAAAGAAAGAAAAAAGAAGAGAAAGAAAGAAAAAGAAGAAAAACTGGGAATTTAATTATTTCCTCAGTGAACAATTATTTCTTTTCTTTTTTCTAAACAACTATTTATTCATTTATTTTAAAATATTTTATTTATTTATTTTTAGAGAGAGGGGAAGGGAAAGGGAAAGAGAGGGAGAGAAATATCGATGTGCAGAGCTCCATCGATTGGTTGCCTCTCACAGGTCCCCAACTGGGGACCTGGCCTACAGCCCAGGCCTGTGCCGTCTGGGAATCAAACTGATGCCTTTCTGTTCGCAGGACCTTTTGGTTCACAGGCAGGCACTCAATCCATTGAGCCACACCAGCAGGGGAGGAAATTATTTCTTCATTATAGTATTTTTTAAATCCTCACCCAAGGACATTTTTTCATTGCTCTTTTTAGAGAGACAGGAAGGGAGAGAGGAAGGGACAGAGAGATAAACACTGATGCAAGAGAGAAACATGCCTCTCATATGCACCTGGATGGGGGACTGAACCTGTAACCTTTTGGTTCCAGGACCATGTTCCAACCAATGGAGCCACAGTGGCCAGAGCAATTTCTTCATCATAGTTTTTGAGCACTGAAACTCTACACTATAGCAGAGCTTATCCTAGTTTCATTTATTAATAATAACAGACCAGAATTAGGCTCCTAAACAACGGAGATGAACTCTGAACCTTCTTCCCAAACAGTGCAACTACATACAAAAAGCCCATATTTCAGATAATCCTGACACTTCCTGTGGTTGACCTCAAACAAGTTACAGTCTATGTTTTGTTTTATTTTATTTTATTTTAAAAGATAATGCTAACACAGACAAGTTACAATCTAAGTCTTTTTTAAGGGTAAGGCTAATACACTTCCTTTCTTCACATTCAAGGCAGAGAACAATTAAGATGGTATATTTGAAATTATGCTGAAAAATGAATATGTTTTTGTAAATATAAAGAAAACAACAACATAAATGTATCTATTGGAAATTATTTTTGCATAAAAAACGCAATTCTACCTATTTGTAAAGAATAGGTCTTTGGAGGGCTTTCAGTTTTCTTTTCACTCGTGATGGTATGACTCAGACAGGATCTAGCATCAATCTGATTGATGATGGCTGGGCAGAGATAGTTGAACTCTGCTGAATTCAGCGGCACCTGGACACCCATGCCATGAGATGTAAGCAGCTTTGACGCATTGAAACACTAAAGAAAACAAAGCAGTGAAAATCACCCAAGGGCATTCCCATCAGAGACGCCAAAAAACATCAACGACAGAACATCCTTTCCTTACTGAAGCTACTTCTTAATTTCTTTTTAAGTTAACACTAATTCAAATCAACTTTTAAGTACTTTGGAACTTGCTTCAACCTGCCTGGAGATGCTATGTCACAATAGTGTTATCCCACCTCTCTGCCTACTTCTTGGTAGAAATAGTCACATCACCAGTCACCTAGGGAGAAGGCCTCAAACGCAATAAGCCTGAGGGTAAATGAACATTCACAAGCCTGTTAAGTCATTGTATAAACCTATTAAGGAAATGAGCTTTAATTTTGAGAAGGGATTCATTAGAGATTGGGACATATGTTGTTTTAATACCAACGCTGCCCTACTTGGCCTAAACAAGCCCCAAACACGTCACTCTTTCAGCAATGACCATACTTGGAAAACTTAGCTCGGTTCTGACCACATACCTGGCAAATAATGCTCTCTACAAGAGAATATTAAAGTATGTGCATTACTCTTGAGTAGGGAAAGGTTGGTAATAAAACAAACCTGTACCAGCAGGCAGCTTCAACAATTTAATTAGATGACTAGTTCGAAGAGAATCTTTTGAGTGATCTAAGCCTCTCTTCCCCCAGAATTGGTGGTAGCACCTGTTTCTCATCTTCTGTAAAGTTATTTTAAACTACCAATCCTTGATTAATACTACTCAGAACAAACTTTATTACCAGCACCGCTAAGGGAATGATTACTAGTAGGATTATCCCAGATTTAGTACAGTTATATGACGGTTTGAATGAAGTACTTAAGTTTTGCTTATCAACATATACCAACTACCATATTTTTCGCACTATAAGATTCACCTGACTTTAAGATGCACCTAAGTTTAGAGGAGGAAAACAAGAAAAAGAAAAATTCCGAACCAAATGGTGTACTAAAATATTTAACAAAATCTAACAGAATAATATTTCAACCATGTAAAGTGAACAGCAGTCAACAGTGGTATTAAGAACCATCATCACTGTCATTAACAAATGAGGAGAGACTTTAAGGTTCAAGTACTCTTCTAGTTTTCTGGGAACCCCAATAACTCATCATCGCTAGTGTCAGAATTGATGGGGACCTTTAATAACAGGCATTGAGGGAGTTAAGAGGTATGACTAGTTGTAACAGTCACTGAGAGTATCGCTATCCTAGTTACAGATTCTGGCGGACTACCCCCAGTGCCTGTTATGGCTAGTGATGCTCCTTAATCCCCTCAGTGCCTGTGTCACTACTAGAATAGTGACCACACCACAACTCCCTCTATATACTACAAACTTCAGCATTTATGGCTGCTCACCCAGTTACTGCTGGCCCCCTCACACAGAAATCTGCTGTGCACTGGAAACAGTATGGAGGTAGACGAGACAGCTGTAGCGTCCAACAGAGCCAGTAGCCAGCAGAGAACATGTGACTTCAGCTCCACCCATCTGCCTCTCATGATTGGCAGAGCTTAAGACACAGCGATTGGTGATTGGTGCCTGGATGCGGTTCTACTGACACAAACCCCACCCAGTGTCAAAAACAATTGGCAATTGGCCCTGTGCCTCATGCCCGTTTTATTAGCCTCAGCTGATTCGACAGGTCAGCGGTTGTAGCTGGGAGTGTCAGGTGGCTCTCTGCACTCTCCCAGGTCTCGGGTGATGGGTAGAGGCAGACGGCAACTGACCAGACGCCCTGAGATTCAGAAGTGGGACATTTAAGCACTCCTAGGGGTTTCGCGTGGGCACACCGTTTCCTCTTCTAACAGCTGTCGCCACCGCTGACAGGTCAGGTAATACACATCATGGTCTGTGATGCAATATTCGTTCCATAAGATGCACAGACATTCCCCCCCACCCCCCACTTTTTTGGGGTAAAACAGTGCATCTTATGGAGTGAAAAATACAGTAATTCCTTGTTCTTGACACCTTTCAGGCAAGGCAAATTGAGTACAACCTGGAAGTCTAGTCTAGAAGAGAACACATGAACTCAGAACTTCACTGCCCAGACATTCACTTGTCCAGTGTGTCATTCTTGGTAGCAGTTCCAACTTCAATCACTCCACAAGTCATTACAATCCCTCTGCAGGGAAGTACTGTAAGCAATACTGTCCTTGCATTCTTTAGCCCCTTCAACCACACTTTTCCCTAAAACATGGATTTTAACTCTTGCATTTTCAGCCTCCTGTTTTCTCTTTCTTATTACTAATATTTACCTTTAAAGACTTTCTCCAAAAATTACTTTGATATCTGCTTTCTATAGTTATTTTAAATTCTATTTTAGAAAATGTTTTTAGCAGGCAGTACTATTCTTATTATCTCCCAAGTTTTTTTTTTTTTTTAATCAGAGATGATTACAACCCAGTAGGGACATTATGGGCCAAGTGGCTTGCTGAGAAAGTACAAATTCCCTTTTCAGTGCGTTATCATTTTATTTTTACCTTAAACTCCTTAAAACTAGATAGAGTGACAAAACAGAATAGACAAGCAGGCGTATTGATTAAAATAAGAACAGCCTTTATCTTACCTTCTGAGTATTTTCATTTGTGTTTATGGAATACATAAAGTCTTTTCTGGGCTCACTCACAGATTCATTTGTTTTCCTCCTAGATGGTCTGCTCACCAGATTCTTTTCTGTAATACTGGGTGGAGTAGAACTGCTCACATCTTTGGGGAGAAGTTTTCCAGGTTTTGGAGTTTCTATTGTTTCTAGAAAGTGAGTTCCTTCAGAGACAGCATTATACACAGCTGAGGTCACTTCACTAGCACCAACACTTTCCTTAATTAAAACATTTCTTCTACTATTGGCATGTTCTGATCGCCGAGATCCTTTCCCCTGGTTGTTTCTAGTGTCTTTACCAGAGCTATCAGAGTCATGGTCTGGGCAAAGGGCTTTCCGATTATTTTTCCCAGAAGCAGCACGATTATGGTGAGAGTGATGATCATGGTCAGAGTGATGCTCATGGTCAGGGTGATGCTCGTGGTCAGGGTGATGCTCGTGGTCATGGTGTATATGAACTCTTTTAATCTTATCTATGCCTATATTCTGCAACAACTTTCTGAACCCTTCAACTGACAAGGAGTTATTTTCTCCGTAGCGATGGAAAAGCTGCTGTAGATGATGTCGCCGTGTGGTAACTGCCAAATCAACATTAATGCCAGATTCCCAGTATGGAATAATTTTCTCAGTGGTCTGAGGGAAAGCAGTTGCTGGTTCTACTTCGTGAAGGGGATTTGTGACTGACAGAGTGAAGGTCAGGATGAGGATCACAGTTAAACTCCTCGCCATTGCACCTTCCTAAAGAAGACAGAAAAATAAATTTTGCCTTCACTTCTAAAACAATTTGAATTAAGAAATCTCATGCTGAACACTGATGTCTAATCAAGTAATCAAGGTTTACAGAGCATCATTTAGTGTGACCAATGCAGTGTTAGGAACTGTGAAAATATAGAAATTAAGAGTCCTAGACTGTACCTTTGCATTGCTAAAACATGTGAAACAACTAGAGAACAGTTGAGTGTTAAGAGAGCATGTAATTAGCACTATAAAAGCAACAGTAATTCAGATAGCAAAGAGATCCATGTGGCCACAGCCATATTGGCAGCTTCGTGTGGCGTTGAGAACAATGATTTAAAATAAAACAAAACTTACTTCTACCACCACCATCGTCCTTTCATAAAACAGTATTTTAGTATCCAAAGCAGTGAATATGGCAATCTCAGAATAAGGCACATTTAAAATTTTTCTTAAACTATATACAAGTCAATTTAAGGCTTCTTTTCCCCAATACCACTCTTCAAAGTCACCCAATTTTGCCAGTTTCTGTGTATGCCTCAGGATATTTTCTGTGCATACTTAAGTAGATGTGTACTTAAACCACACAAATGGGATCATTTTCCCTACTCAAAAATGGCACCTTTCCATGTCAGTACACATAGGTTGATTTCATGCTTTTGAATGACTGCATAATAGTCCCTTAAGTAAGTTAAACTTCATAAAAAACTATCATTCTTACAATGCTATAAATCAATGAATATTTAAGCATTAACATCACTCATTCAGACAATGGTGTTTGGAATTAGGAAAAGCAGAATTGAGCGTGGAAAAGCAGAATTCAGTGAAGGGGAGGAAGGTACAGTCCAGATACGCGGATAGACTGATATCTCAGGACCCAGATGTTCAGTTGTCACTAAACTCACCTGCCTCCAGCGAAAGAAACAGAGGTCGTCTTTCTGGAGTGAGAGAGCAAGGGGATGGAGCAACCTAACTCTACCACTTTCAGCTGTTGTTCCTTGCACCAGGAAAAGCTGGCATGAAGGAACTACATGACCGGTGTGTAAGGAAGTGCTCCAAACAATGTCAGCAGCGTTGCACAACTGCTGCTCATCACATCGGGAGAAGTGAAAATGGAGTATATAAGTACCACAGGGCTAGACTCCCGAAAGAACAATCTTTGGAACCTGAAGTTTGAATAGGCAAACGAGAACCATTAAGAAACCATTTGCCGGAGAGGAAAGGAGCTCGGAAAGGAGCTCGATGAGTTGGGACAAGCACAAACGGAATGCTCAGGTACAGCTCCGCGCCTTTCTCCAGGGAGGATGTTTAAGGCTGTCGCGAACCCGCGGGCTGATCTCCTTCCCTGCAAATCCTCGGGTGTTGTTGGAAAACAAAGCCTAAAGAAAGGGCCTGGAGAAAAACGCGAGAGAAGAAAAAGGAAAAGGGCACACCACAACTTATAAGGGCTATTTTTAAACACGACTCTACCTTCAGATAGATGAATAATGCCTTTTCCTCAGAAAGTCCTCCTTTGAAGTCTGAAGCCCATCTGTGCACCTCAAACTGGGAAGTCCAGCCTCCACGGCCGGCGGGGCTCCTTTCTCTGCAGCCCTCGCCCGGACCTGCGGGACTCACCTCTCCGAGGCCTCGAGGTCCCACGGCCTGGCCCCCGCGCGCAGGTTTAGTTCCCGCAGGGAATCGGGAGGGCTCAGAACTGGCCTGTGCTTTTCTCTCTCGAAAACTCTACAAGGCACGGAGAAGCAGCGATCTCATCGGCCCGGGTGCCCCTCAGTCCGGGTACCGCCGCACAGCCACCAAGAATACGCGCCCTCGCCTCCCTGGAACAGGACAATTACTAATTACTGCCGCGCGCAGCGCGTGGCCGGGAACCACCGCCTCTGCCGGCCAGGACTGCGGGACATGCGCAGTGCGCCTCAGACCCCGTTCGCCGCCACGGGATCCGCGTGGCCACCCGTTCGCCGGCGCCGTGGGGCTCGAAGGGGCGGGAGGGGGCGAAGGCGCGGTCAGTATAGACTCTGAGCTTCGAGATTAATTGGGTATCCTTTCTTAGAGCCCTCTGAGCCCCGGAGACCCCAAGACTCTTTTGCCAAGGCTCCCACCTGGGCCAATCCCGTCGTGGGAGCCCGGGCGTGAGGGACCGCGGGACCTTCCTGACGCTGCCCCCGCACTTTAGCCGCGGGTCTTTCCCGAATGTCCTGAGTTATTCCGGTCGGTTCTTGGTCCTTGGGGCCGCAGCCCAGTTTGTCCGCTGGGCCACGGTCCAGAAGACAATTGCTGGCACAGGCTGCCCAGCACTGAGGACCACTAGAGCCAGGCAGGGGGCGGGTCCCGGGGGCGGGGCACATGTAGCCCCGCGCCCCCGGCTGCCTCTGAAACGTGGTGAGGAATCCGACAGCACTGGAGGCGAGTAGTTCCGCTCAGGGGGCGGAAGTGCGCGCCCAGGTCCTTGCTGCTGACCAGCCAGCATCATGGTGGCACCCGTGCTGGAGACTTCTCACGTGTTTTGCTGCCCAAACCGGGTGCGGGGAGCCTTGAGCTGGAGCTCCGGGCCCGGAGGACTTCTGGCCTTCGGCACGTCCTGTTCTGTAGTGCTCTATGACCCTTGGGTAAGAGAGGTGGCCTGACGCCTGACCCCGTGGGGCTGAATCTGCTAGGTGTTCCCAGGACAGACTGTAGACGCTGCGCCAGAGCAAGGACGCTGGGTGTGCTTAGGGGAGGGTGTGGCGCGCCCTGTCAGCCTGGGGTCACCGTGTCCCACCAGGAACGTGTTAACCCCACGTAGATAAGCGAATGATGATAACGTTTTCTGAAACCTTCTGTGGCAACTGTATGTAGTACTGTTTTAGTTTGGGTTTTGAATGATTTGTAATTTAGGTTTGGATCAAATCCATTATCACAGGTACTATCTTATTTCTATGTTTCTCTCAGTGTTATTTTATAAACTTTTGTTGCATTGATTTAAAAAATATATCACTTGTATTTTAGCTTTGGAATTGGACATTTTAAAGACAGTGCCATTGGGGTAACGGTCATAGGGGAAGGGGATCCTAAGTACTTGTTCTGAGGTAGGACTTAACCCATTCCCTGAACTTCACCCAGTCAGTTGATTATTTTCTTGCTCTTTCTTTACCAAACTTCTCAAATGGCTAGTTTTTACATGCTTCTCAGAGTTCGTTTTGCCCCCATTCCCACTGGTTAATTTTGGACAATACTGTTAGTGCTGTTTCTTAAAAAGAGCCTCAATATAAAAAGTAAAGTGCTGGAAAGTAAAATGCAGTGCAGGAGCTAGCTTGATGTATTTCTTATACTGCTTTATTAATTTGATTAAAAATTCCATTATCCTCACACCCTTTGCAGATTAATATTTATATAGGAAATAGTTGTATTAGCATACTGTATCTGGAGATTGCTTGCCTCCTTCCAGTTTTTGTTTCTTACAGTTATGCACTCTTTACTGGCAAGAGAAAGCACATAAAACCAAGGGTAAACTATAGGGGCCATCAAACAAGGACTGACTCAGCTGTACAAATCTTATCTTTCTGCAGTATTTTATGGATTTGTACCATGCCTTACATCACATTTTTATTTTTAGTGATAATCTGCTGGCCATGTTAGGAGGTTTTAACCTATCAAAAAGAATATATTGAGCTTAAAAAAGTACTTTATACTTTGTTTTATTAAGTATTTGCTGGTTGGGCATTTAATTATATGTGGGAATAAGAAGATGGAGATGCTGAGATCAAGTTTTGGGGACGATGTTCATTCAGCAAATTTTTGAGGACCCTGTATGGGCCAGCCCTGCACTGGGTGGTAGTGACACAAAGATAATTCGTAATAAATAACTCCTGCCCACTAAGGACTTCTCAACGTAGTGAGAGAGAAAATGAACTACTGTAAATTGTTTCCCAGCCTCAAATATATTAATTTATGCACACTTACCTCTTCATACCTTTTTCTCAGCCATGAGAATTCCAGTTGGCATGTAAGTGTGTATTAAGCCTGTGCAGTTGGCAATAGAGAAAGGGTCTGTAAAGAGGAAGGCACTGTAATCGCAGAGTTAAAGTCTTTAGCAGTGGGTGAAGTAAGGAGAGCCCAAATGTGGAGTGATATTGGTGGAAGCAATAGTCTGAAGAAATCTGACGTTTGAGTACCTCAGTATTTGTGGCCTGGTGGTGACCTTGTATTATTAGAGTTCAAGAAACCCAACACCTGATTAGCGGTGACACATAAAGTGAGCCATGAGTTTGTATCCATTAATCACGAATTCCTCTATTGAAAGTTTATTTATTTATTTTGTCAATGAGACCCTCAAATTGGTGCAAACATGATAGAATTAAGACCCTGAGACCTGTGGGAGCTTGAGGAAGAAGGGTTTCCTTATCTAGTCTGGGGTGTCAAGACAGGTTCTTGCTTGATAAGGACAGGGTGGGGAGCAGGAGTTAGGCAGATGAGATCTGAGAGCTCAGTGATGAGAGTATAGGACACTGGGAACATGGAGTGGTGAAAACAATGAATTAGAGTGAACAAATAGTTTAAGCCATGGTTGTAAGTTTATAAATTAAGGAAGGTGATTTTATTTGAAATAATCTTGAACTCTTAAGCATCAAAACCACTGAAATCTGATTTTTATTTTTTTAATTCCTCTGTTGAATAGGTTCTAATATACTAACTGGTGTTTTCTTTGTTAAAGAAAAGGATTGTTATTACCAACCTGAATGGTCACACTGCTCGAGTCAATTGCATACAGTGGATTTGTAAACAGGATGGCTGTAAGTATTAATCTGATTGTTAAAACTGATCTCAGTTGTTTTCTGATAAACTATGATTATTCATTTTTCTTTCATCACTTTTATGACTTTACCATTAGCTTATCCGATATTATGCAATTGGAAAATAGAAGAAAAATGGTATGCCCAATGAAATATCTGACCTGTACTTTTACTTTATAGCAATTGAAGCATATGCTTAGGATGCTTAGTGCTTAGGAAGAGGGTAGAGGCAGGCCCTGACTGGTAAGATCCCCACCATTGCTCAAAGCTTCTGCTCAAAGCCTGTAAGCAGGGCCTATGTTGGGCCCAGGTTGAGATTTCAAAGATTTGGTTTGTGGGGCTCTTTCTGCCACATAATAGCTATTGCTTTTTTAGGCAGGACATTGTATTTTTGTTTACTCCAGTTTGCACCTTTGTAACATCTGAAAAATCAAGGCTTGGACTGGATCAGGGGACCATTAGAGGCTCATGACACTTGGAAATTCAAAATTATTTTCAGAATAAGACCAAGAGGTTATTCACAGTTTTTATTCTTGTTCTATTACAGTTATATAGTGTCACTTTCCAGCAGATTTGTGATGTGTGTTACCACAACAGGTTAAAGACAGAAACAGATATAAAAATCCAGCTGTAGTCAAATAAAGTTAGATGTTAAAGAGATTTTCAGAAATGTAAAATAGTGCCTCTCATTAATTTTTTGTTTTGAAAAATAAAGGGTTTTCCCTCACCATAAAATGTTGTTTTTCTTAACATGTAATGGAGTTTATTATTTTTAAGTGATAAGCAAGTAGTTTTCAAGTTTCTCAGTTTAAATTTCTAATGTGTTTAATGTTGGTATATATAGTCAGTCTGTATAAACAAAAGCTTTATGGGGCCCTCAAAAATTTTTAAGAACATAAAGGAGTCCTGACACCAAACAATTTGAAATTTGCTGGACTAGGTCATCTCCAGGTCTCTCTTATTTCTAAGATTCTGTGACTCCTGAGTTTTAACATTTTGCTTTTAGAAAGTACTACCAAATTCCTGTGGAATTTCCTCAAATGTCGTAAATATACCTACTGTAGTAGGACTTTGAATTAATTTTATTTTTTATTTCATAAACATTAAAAAATATATTTTATTGATTTTGCTATTACAGTTGTCCCAAATTTCTCTCCCTTTGCCACCCTCTGCCCAGTAACTCCCATTCTTTCTGGCAATCCCCTACCCCGCGTTAGTTCATGTCCATGGGTCACGCACATAAGTTCTTTGTCTACTCCATCTCCTATATTGTTCTTAACCCTTTATGAGTGCCAGCGTCACTCCCAGTGACTCTTTTTTCAATGGCTATAAATGTAAATAACAATGGAATGACTAATAATGTTTTTATAGACAAATTTTTATAAGCTCTGCATTTCTCAGCAAAATAGCCTGGCATTTCTCACATGAATTTTAGCAATTACGCATGGCACTCAAAGGGTTAACATCCTCCAGTCTATTCTGTACCTACCAATTTGTACTTATTAATCCCTGAGCCTTTCCCCCAATTCTGCCCCTTCCCCCTCCCAACTGATAACCCTCCAAATGATCTCCCTGTCTTTGATTCTGTTTCTGTTCTGTTGTTTGTTTAGTTTGTTTTTTAGATTCAGTTGTTGACAGTTGTGAATTTATTGCCATTTTAATGTTCATAGTTTCGATCTTCTTTTTCTTATATAATTCACTTTAGCATTTTATGTAATAATGGTGACTATGAACTCCTTTAGTTTTGCCTTGCCTGGGAAGCACTTTATCTGCCCTTCCATTCTAAATGATAGCTTTGCTGGATAGCGTAATCTTGGTTGTAGGTCCTTGCTTTTTATCACTTTGACTACTTTTGCCATTTCCTGGCTGGTTTGGCTCAGTGGATTGAGCGTCGGCCTGCGAGCTAAGTGTCGCTGGTTCGATCTTCCAGTCAGGGCACATCAGAGAAGGAAAACTCTGACTCCAAAAAACCTCCGCTGCCTTGCGGCATACCTCTTCAGGGGAAAGGCTAAGGGAGTAAACCCCGACAGAAAATCCGGAGCCGGAGTCCCTAAGGCGGTTTGACGTTGTAGTCAACACCGGCAACTCCTGCGGCGCACCTGAAGCCAAGCTGTATTGACTCCGTCTTTCCCTTGGACCCTTCAGCTGCGAAGAGAGGGGGGGTCTGCTGCATGGGCAACAGCAGACCCTCCATATCACCCTGCCCAGGCTCTGTAGCTTCAGCTTCACTGGAGAGGACACTCCAGCGTCATCGCAAGATGTCGATTCAACACGGGAGGAGACAGATACCGTGTCACTCCTGAGTCGGACTGCACAGCCATTCTCGGCGGTGCAGATAGACTCTTAAGAAGCTACACCATCGTCTCTCGAGACGGACGGCTGCCGACTTTTGCCAGTCCCTTCTTGCCTGCAGAGTTTATTCTGAGAAATCAGCTGACAGTCTATGGGAACTCCTTTATAGATAGTTCTCTGCATTTTTCTTGCTGCTTTTAAAATTCTTTTATCTTTAACCTTTGGCACTTTAATTATGATGTGTCTTGGTGTGATCCTCATTGCATTCAACTTGTTTGAGACTGTGTGTGTTTCCTTGACATGTATGTCTATATCCTTCATTAAATTAGGGGAGTTTTCTTTCAAATAAGTTTTCAGTTTCCTGCTCTTCTCTTTCTGGCACCCTTATGATTTGGATGTTGGCACATTTAAAGTTGTCCCAGAGGCTCCTTAGCCTATCCTTGCTTTTTGTTTTTGTTTTTGTTTTTGTTTTTGGATTCTTTTTTCTTTTTTCTCTTCTGATTGAATTCTTTTTCCTCTTCCTTATGTTCCAAATCATTGATTTGATTCTTGGCTTCATTCACTCCACTGTTGGTTCCCTGTAAATTTTTCTTTATTTCACTTAGTGTAACCTTCATTTCTGCCTTTGTCTTTCTTATGTTGTTGAAGTACCCAAGGAGGTCCTTGAGCATCCTAAAAACCAGTGTTAGAACTCTGCGTCTGATACTACTTATTTCCACTTTGTTTAGTTCTTTTTCTGGAGTTTTCTTCTCTTCTTTCATTTGGGCCATGTTTCTTTGTCTCCTCATTTTGACAGCCTTCCTGTGCATTATGTAGATCTGCTTTGAATTCCTGTCTTAGTAGCATGGTCTTTTGTAGAAATTGTGCACTGCTAAGTTGGCTGGGGCAGAGCCTTACTGAATCACTAAGGCTTAATCACTGTGTGAACCAGGTTGATGGGGTCTCTGATAGGTGTTGCAATTCTGTGGCTCTGTGTGTGGGAGGGCTCAGAAAGGGGTCAGTGCCTCTGCCTGGGTTCTGGAGTTTTGCCTGGAAGGAAGCTGTCCTCTGACATTCTCCCTGATGCCAGACACTTCAGTTTCTCCCCACATGCTACTGGTGCCCTTCCAGCTGTTGCCCTGGTGCTGGAGCCCAGAGGAAGTGAGTTTGCACTAAGTCATAAGTCTGTTGCGGGCCCTTTAAGAGAAGAACCCTGAGAATCCTGCAGTTTCTTCTGCCACCCCAACCCCCAATGGATTTTATAGCTAGAAGTTATGGGGACTTATCTTCCTGGCACTGGAGCCTGTGCTGGGGGGTCTGGTGTGTGGCTGGGATACCTTGCTCCTGAGGTATTCCTCCCGATTTTTATCTACCACACGTGGGTGTGGGACTGCCTGTTCTGCGTCTCTGCCCCTCCTACCCATTTGGATGGATGTGATTTCTTTTAATTCCTTGGTTGTCGGACTTCCATACAGCTTGATTGTCTGACAATGGGTGATACTGTTTTGTAGTCTAGCTGTAATTTTTACTGTGGTTGTGTGAGGAGGCAAGGCATGTTTACCTATGCCTCCATCTTGATCGGAAGTCCTGTAAACATTTATTAAGAGCATCTCAGCCAGGCACAAATGCAGAATTTCTTGAATTAGTGAGACTGCTATGATTTTATCTGTGACATTAAAAAAAAGAATAAGCTACTTATTTCAGTTGGTAATGCAGGATTAGTCACGTTAGGTCAGTAGAGCCTTTAAATAGTAGAAAGAGAGGTTGTTGGTGCAGGTATTAAAACACAGTTGGAATTTCATTAATTGCCACCAAATGATATCACAGACTACTTGAATATCAGTATTGGGATTCATTTTAAAATATTAATTTGGGCTTGTATGTTTTATCTTCCCCTTAAAAGTGAATTGCTTGTACATCGCTGTAGTTAGATAAATGGCTTAATTCCTCTAATGCATACAGAAATTAAATCCCAAGATCACAGCTGGCTGACAGCAAGATTAGGAACAAGAACCTGGGATTTCTGAGTCTTTATCTATTGCTCTTTGGACAGTCCCCAGCTGCTGCTTCTAAATGTCTAGCACATAGGCCAGAAGAAACAAATGGCAACTCCAAAACAAAATTATATATTATTTCCCCCTTTTAAAAAATCTAGATTGAGAGACATTCTATAAAACAACTGGCTGGGATGCTCATTATCACACAAAAAGGAGGGACTAGGAAACTGTAAAAGGAGTCCAAAAAAAATGACAACTAAATACACAATATGTGGTCCTTTTATTCTAAATTCAGAATAAAAGAAGTTACAAAAGACATTACTGGGACAATTTGGAGAAATTTTATGTATATAATAAAATTATACTGTGTAACTTAAAGTTCTTGAATGTGCTAAATGTATTGTGGTAATGTAGGGGAATGTTCCAGTTCTTAGGAGATCCATGGCAAAGTGTTTGAGGATCAGAGGTCCTGATGTCTGCAACTTATTTAAGTAGTTGTCAGAAACAAAAAGGGGTCTTTGTATATTCAGGATGGGGCAAAAGTAGGTTTACAGTTGTTTGTATGGAAAAATAATACAATACCTAGTAAATAATACAAAAATATGTTTCGTGTTCTCACAACTGTAAACCTTCTTTTGCCCTACCCTGTACATATATAGAGAGAGCAAGCTATTTAGCAAATGTGGCAAAATATTATCAGTTGGTGAGTGTGGCAAAATATTATCAGTTGGTGAGTGTAGGTATATGAGTTTTCTTATATCTTTTCTATAGCTTTGAAACTTTTCAAAATAGCTTGTAAAATAAAAGTATTTACTGAGATATAATTTTTTACAGCTCCTTCTACTGAACTAGTTTCTGGAGGATCTGATAGTCAAGTGATTCACTGGGAAATAGAGAATAATCAGGTGAGTACACATGTTTATAGTTATAAGAAATGACTATTATATCTACTTTTATTTTCAGTTATTTTCTCCTTTCTATTGTGTTCTTCCTTTATGAAATTGCCTTATTTTTTTTTTATCAGTAATTTAGATCCTTTATTTTCTGTACTTCACAGGCCCTGTACTTTCCCTCTAAAAGTTGCTCCCATATTCATATGCTGTCAGTCATTTCTGTGAACTTCTAATTACAGTAGTCCCTCTCTATATCACAGTTCACTTATCGCGACCTCCACTGTATCACGGGATTTTAAAAAATATTATATTTAATTATTTATCGCGGATTTTTCACTGTATCGCGTGATTTTGCGGTACTGTATATGTATGTTGTTAAAGTTACATAGGTTTGAGAGTGTAGAATAAATGTAAGGTTCCTACTTCATGGGGGAGCTCTAGAATGTAATAAGATAAGTGAGGGAATACTGTGTTTTGAAATAATTTCAAGCTGCTCTTACATAGGCTTTTTGATCTGTTTGTGGTGATAGCAAAAATTAATACTACTTTTTTCATAGGATAGCTGTTGCCATGTGGATATAGATTTACATAACATGGTAAATATGCAGTGCTGGGTATGGATGGACCTCTGTTGATGGACATCTAGGTTGTTTCTAGTTGTAAGAAAAGATTAAAAGTGAAAAGTTAGCGCACTAAGTATTTGTACATCCACCATACTGAAGATGGAGATGAGGCAAAATTGTATTCATGAAACACGTGCATAGTTTGAAGGCAAAATGTACTTGAATAAAGTACAGTACAGCGTAGGTGCTCTGACTTGCTCTACCACAACCACGGTGCAGTGAGTTCACAAGAGATTTTTAAGAGGTGGCCTTTGAATTGGTTCTTAAAGTGTGAGATGATTCCCTTGGAAGGAGTTCAAGGGGTGAGAATTCTTGGTAGGAAAAATAGCATGTATAAAAGCTTAGGTGAGAAAGCAGATCACGTGCTCAGGAGTATCTGGTTTTAACCAAAGCCTAAGATGTCTTTAGGGCTTTCTAAAGTGTGTTCAGAGAATTATTCCTTAAGAAGTTTCGTGAAAAGAGGAATCTGACCAATCAGGTTTGGGAAACACTGCGTATCCTGTCTGGCTCTTAGAGAATCCCAGTACACGTGAACATAGTGAGGGTTCTGGAAAGTTCTTTCCTGGATGAACCTGCTTACTTTTGTGTTAACTTACATTTCCCAAAATTGTTTCAAGTCTGAACTTTTTTTTTTCCTTTTAAATCTTTTAGCAGCCCTTGTAACTCTGAGGAACACAGTTTTGGAAATGTTTCTAGATATTACATTGTGGCCAGTAAAGCTGGAGAAGCAGAATAGGACACAATCCCGTGGGAATTTGAATGCTCGCTTTTTAAGAGTTCGTTCTTTCTTAGCAGGCATTTGGAAGTCATTGATGATTTCTAAGGAGAGAACTATGAATATCAAAAGATTATTCTGACAGCCACATGGCAAGTTAAAATTGGAAAAAATGTGAAGGAAGGGATACAGGATGTATTTTTGAAGGAAAAATGATTTTGGTATTGATTGCATAGTTAACAAAGGAGTAGGAAGCTGGTGATTAGGGGAGTGAGTAATCAAACAATGGGGTTGTGTCTCATGACCCCTGGATAAAGGTGCTTCTATGAAGTAAGATAGGCAAGTAGGAGGGAAGATGTGGATTTCAGGTGTAGACATGATACCCAGACTTGTCCTCTGCAGGCCTGGATGTGGGGATTTTGGAGCCACGTAGACTTGAATGAGAGCAAAAAGATATGTAGGAAACTTAACTCCTGTTTAGAATGATTTTGTTAGGGGAATCCAGAGAGAGCAACTTTAGCACTTATTTTGAAACTATGATGTGACACTTACAAAGACTTCTGCTCTGCTTCCCAAAACTTCCCTGTCAGCAGAGAGGACTGCAGGCTAAGCAAGTACCTGAGGGCGGACAGCAAACAGCTTGAGAGGGGCCAGAGGAGAGAATGTGAAGCCAAATGGAGGAGAGGAGGATCAGTGGCATAAGGAGAGATAAGGGAATAAGAGAATTTAGGGAAAGGGGCCACACATTGTAACCTAAAGGCCTTAAAACTTCTTTTTCATTTGCATTTCCATGTACACAGGTGCTCAATACACCTTGACTTCTGATAACAAGAAATAATTCTAAGCTGGTATAATGAGAGGTTCAAGTTTTTAAACAAAAGAGCATTGTTTTTTTTTAACAAGCTGGTGAACTTGAGAGATTTCTTTTGTTTGGGCTTCTTAAATTCTTTGATGGTTGAAATACATTCTTGCTTAAAGATGGGAAGCATTTTCAATAGATTTAATTTTTTAAGACGTGATGATACAGAATCATATAAAAAAGTTTAAATATAGAAAAATATAAAGAAACTATATGCAAAATCTCAACAGAGTTAACATTCTGATGCACATTGTCTCAGATCTCTAGTTATGTATGTACAATTATGCATACGATGTTTGAGTTATTTAAAATGTTTTTTCAGAGAAGCCATAATGATGAAAGGAAGTTAGTGTATAGACCGTTATACATAACTATTAATTACTTTTTGGAGTGACAGAGTTCTGCCTAAGTAATTGGGAAAATAGCTGAGGAGACACTTAAGGGACACCTCTGTTTCAGAAGACAAATTATGGACGATACCTCTCAGAGAAAGTGGTAGAATCTCACACATTTCAAAACTCTTTAAGAAATACACCTAAAATAACAGAAACGATGCCACAATGAAGAATCTTTCATGGCAAGCAGGTGAACTTGATAAACAAATGGATTACCAGTTCTGTTTGCCATTTGTCCATTTTGTAGCCATGTTTGATTCAGGCAAGTATGATGGGAAGATGCTAAAGATACTTGGTAGTAGTTTGATGGAGAATAGAATCTTTACTCAACTCCAAAGTATAATCTCATACATTATCAACCAAAAAAATTTTAACTTCACAGTGAAAAAATCTTAACTAAGATACCAAAGTTAACTTCACTAAAATTAGGACAAACTGATATCATATGATATTACACACTTAGGTAGTAATGATGTCAAATGTATATCCTGAATCTGTTCATGATAAAACATCAGACCAATCCAAAAAGGAACATTCCGCAAAGCTGGTCTGTGTTCTTAAAAAATCTCAATGTCATGGACGTCTTTCCATGGTAATAGTCATACATTTATCTATATTGTTTTTATTGGCTAAAGCATATGCCTACAGTAAATAATTTAATCAGTTCCCTATGAATAATTTTTGGTTGATTTTTTTACTATTAGAAAGAGTGTGTGATCAATGCCTGCATCCTCCACCAAAAAAAAAAAAAAAAAAAATGTGTGAGAAATATCCTTCTGCATTTGTCTTATTATTTGTTACACTATTGCTGTTAGCGCCTCAGAGAAGATTCTTAGATGTGAGATTGCTGTGTCAAGGGTATGCACATTTTATGTGTCATTAATATGATCAGACAGACTTCTCCAAAGTTTACATTTTCTTCAACTGAAAGGACCTATTTCTGGGTCACACATTTTAACAGTACTACTAACCCTATGATTCCAGTTTAATAAAGATGAGACCGATAATTCCTTTTTCTCTTAGTATTTTTGTCATTTTTTTTCTCATTCAGCTTTTAAAATCTGTCCATCTCTATGGCCATGAGGGACCTGTTTATGCAGTGCATGCTGTTAACCAGAGGGGGGCATCAGATGTTGCATTACATACACTGATAGTTTCTGCAGCTGCGGATTCTACTGTTCGAGTCTGGTCTAAAGAGGGCTCAGAAGGTATGTTTAGTGACATTATAATTCAAATGAGTGAAATAGTAATTATCAAACAAATGACAATCAGAAGAGCAGACATATAATTTTTTTCGTCTTTCAAGCAGCTTTAAAAGCATTGTAATTCTCATCTAAATGTTTGTGGTTTTTGTACTTTTTCAAAATTCCTTATATACCAGATGATTTGTTAATGTAAATTTCCCCTAAGCCTTTTCATATGAGTAATTTCGTTCTCTGTTACCTTGTTAAACATTGACCATTTAAAAATGCACATGGTCAGTGAGGGCTAAGGATTGACTTCTGTCATCTCCCTGCTAATGTGATGATGCTACCCAACCTCTCCAGTTGGATAAGCTCAGAGTTAGTCATTCTTGGTGTTTCTTATTTTCTAGTAACATGCCTTCAGACCTTGAACTTCGGAAATGGATTCATTCTGGTTGCCTGCTTATCTTTTTTGCCTAATACTGATGGTGAGTGTCCTGTTAAGTTCATATTAAAAGAGCAATATATATTTTTACATCTCCATATGACCAAAACCTAAAAGAAAAATACTAGGTCTAAATTTTATATCTAAATATTTTCATGCAACAGGTTGAGCTCTAGCTAATATACTTTTGTTTTTAATAGTCAAACGATCTGAGCATAGAACATAAGATTAAGAGAGGCTATTAGTAATTTTGGTAGCTGCTTAAAATTTACCCCAATAAATTCAATAAAAAGAAAAAAACAAATAACTTATGTAATCAAGATTGATATTGCTATTTATCATATATATTGCTGATGTATATAGATCTAATTTAGGAAAATGTTTAACTCTTCAGAAGGTAAAGGTCTGGGATAAGTTGGAAGAGTACTGAAGATGGCCATGTGAGCATTTCTTTCAAGAGAACAACCCTCTTACATTCTGCATGATGACATTTTTTGCCTTAGGCCACTTAAAATCTTCAAACAGAACATTTTCCCTTTTGCTATGAAGCCCATCTGTCCCTCTCTCTGATTATCCTTCACAAAGATGATGGCCAGCATGAGTCAGTCTCTCCCTTTGCCTCCTCGGGAACCTGGAGGACAGGCCTGGTGGAGAGAGGCCAGGTCTGGAAGCCACCAGCCTCCTGCCTTTTGGGGCAGGAGCTGTGACTTCATGGTTTCATGTGATGCCTCCACTTTGTGCGAGGACTGCCTTGGAGGAGGAACTCATACATTCTGGTTTCATAACAGAACTTAATTTCTTTCCATATACATTGAAGCCAAGTGACTGGTGTTTAGTGCTTTTGTTTTTAGTGCATTTAAGGTTGAAAATCTTTGAAAAATCCATTTGGTTGCAAGGTGTTTCCTTAGAAAAAGAGTTCCTATTTTATTTTGCTTTGCAGTCATTAGGGCTATCCTTTGATAATGTGAATTAGTTTTTTGTGCTATGAAAGAACCAGTTTTACAGTTGCATCTTTCATAGCTTTTTAATCACATATTTATGTACATGCTCTTTTATGTGGTTCTCTAGTTGCTTCAGGAATTTTGTTTTACTATTGAATTCTCGAACAAAATGTAAGGCCCTCAAAGTAACAAACATACCATTACACCTTTGTGCAGTTACCATGGCGCCAGGCTCACAGTAGCTCTTCCATTTTATTATTCAGTTGGGCTAACTTTTCATATTAGTCTTCTGGCTGACAGTGAATGTGATCCCAGCTTGCTCTCGAGCTTCTCTTGTCACTGCTCCTTCTATCATAAAATACATCTAATGGAGAAAAATACTCTCAATCAGTAGTCATTCATTGCCAAGTAACCATTTAATAGAACATTTTAGAGTATTTATTTATTTCTTAAAGATATTTATTGAGCACTTTCAATTTATTTGGTCAGTGATGTGAGAAATTGAAATCGAGGTTCTTTATTTTGAGTTTAGAATTCAGCATAGGTGATAATCATAACATAAGATGGAACACTTAACAGTGAAAGCCTCTTTTTTCCCCCCAGTACCAATATTAGCATGTGGCGATGATGACTGCAAAATCCACTTATTTGTTCAACAAAATGACCAGGTAATTAATGATGTTTATTAAGGGATTGGCATTAGATTATGCTTAACTGCATTTCTTAATACAGACTATTCGAGATTACAGAATTTTAGGAATGTTCTCATCTAAACCAAAATAAATCAAGAGGAGTGTACACACACACACACACACACACACACACACACATTTTTTTTAACAATTCTTGGTTTACATGGCTTCCCACTCTCTCTGAACACCAAGCAACTGCTGCTTTGATTATCAGGTCCAGTGTTGTCACGGGGAAACAGTCCTTAGGTGAGGGAAGGAGAAAAGGAATATACTGTGGTAGTGTTTTTTATTTAAAATTTAAAATGATATGTATTATACCTACACTCCCTGGTGTAGTGTTTATTTGTGCTTCTGAGTCTTATGTACGCTCTGAGTGGTTAAACTAGGGGAGGGAATTTCTAGAAAGGGGGTTGGTTAAATCTAGGCTCATTTATTTAATAACAGAGATACTTGTTTCTTTGCATTCTGTAAGACAGTTTAAAATGGTTGTGAATGTCCAGCTACCCAATTTTTATCTCTGTTACATCATAGCATATGTCATTCTATTTTCTAAAACACTTAGAGTATTTGAGGTCTGCAGATATTATCTACTCAGCATTGCTCAAATAGATGATTATGAGATTTTTCATGAGACCTCTGTCTTATGTCTAATCAAGTTATGTTCCCAGTTTTTGTTTTTTTTTTAAAGAATCGATAGAACTGGCTGAGACCAAATGAAATCAATGATGTACGTGAAGATATTAAATTCTTACACCAAGTCCAATGCTTTTTATCTTACTAGTTTCAGGAAGTGCTTTCTCTCTGTGGACATGAGGATTGGATAAGAGGCGTGGAATGGGCAGCCTTCGGTCAGTATGAAATTTTGGTAAAGTACATGTGAGGGGGACAAGTACGTGTAACTTCCAAGAAAGCAGCCTTCTATGTTTTAATTTTAAACTTTTTTGTATGTAATATTTTTCTGTTGTCCCAATTAGAAAAGAGGATGCTTATCACTTCTATTAACTATTAATTAGGGTGGTAGACGATGAAACAAGTTGATGTTTAAAAGAGGACATGAGCTGACTATTTCACATGTAGATATTCTTGAGAAGTTCTTTGTAAATTGTAGTAGTCTGTGTATAGGAATACCACTAGCTACAACCATTTATTGGCATTGTGTACATATTTGTCAGTGTTAGTAAAACTGAATATCAAGGTCAAATGAATGAAGGGTAAGGAAGCAAAGTCTAATTTTTTTTCAGGAAATGTAGAAGTGTATAATAGAGAAGAAAGTCTTATACCTTAATTTAAGAATATAATGTTTGAAAAATAATAAATTTTGATTTTTAATTAGGTAGAGATCTTTTCCTAGCAAGCTGTTCACAAGATTGCTTGATACGAGTATGGAGGCTTTATATAAAATCGACATCATTAGAAACTCAGGATGATGATAATATAAGACTGAAGGAAAGTACTTTTACTGTAGAAAATGAAGGTGAGTAATAATGGAAATATTTGATATAATAATATTAGCTGATTCGTTTATGTTTCACTTTATACCTCTGAAACTTAGTTTTTCAGAAGTATCAGAGCTGTACATGAAACTTGATACTATACATTTTTCCTTTTTTTATTTTTATAGACTGATGAGTTTTTCTTATTTTTCTTCTAAGCCTTTTAAAAAATTGGCTGAAAAAAATTTTTAATCCTCACCTGAGGATATGTTTATTGATTTTGAGAGCAAGAGAGAGAGAGAGAGAACATCAATGTGAGAAACATTGATTGGCTGCCTCTTGTGTGTGTCCCACTGGGGCTCGAACCCATAACCTTTTCGTGTATGGGGTGACACTCCAACCTACTGAACCATCCGGCCAGGGCAACTGAAAATATTTTTAATGTTTTCTCAATAAATTAATTTGTATTATGTTACTAAATTTGTAATTTTAGCATAGGAAGACTTAAAGAAATAATGTTAATTATTTGTACCTTCTTTGGAAAATATTTTATAAGACAAGCTAAATTCCTACATTTGAGTAGTACATAATTGTGATTTTCTTATTGTCTGGCATCAGAATAGTACCCTTCTTTGAAGTCCTGATTCTGTTGAAATAATTGTATATGAAGTTATTTTTGTTTTGATTTTTTGTTTGTTTTTGAAGAAGATATTTTTGGATGTGTATCTAAATTGTAAAGTTAGTTCTCAGTGAGCACTGTTCCTCCAGGAATTCTCTTCTTTGTTATTCTTCTTGTTATAAAGCCTGTGAGAGTTGAGATTTCGGTAACAGTTTTATGGGGGGGGGGGGTACCAAGAAATAGTATAACCAGCATATTATGAGTAGCTATTCCCAAACTTGAAAATTTTTGTGATATTTTTATTAACTATTTTGTTTGAAAGGTCACGATACTGATTTTACTTCCTTTACTTCTGCATTTATCTTAATTTTAAAAAATGGTATTCTAGGTTATTATACTGTGATAACAAGTAAGTATAGCTAGGAGGTTGGCATGTTCGTTTTTGGTTTTGAATTGTAGTATAACAATAACTATCCCAGAAATATTAAAAATAGAGCATATTCCTTAATATTTATCTATGACTGGGTAGAGACAAAGGTAGAGAAAAATTTATCTTTAGACAATTTCTCTTCCTGTAATTTTGAACAGTGGGTGAAAATAATGAAATTTAGAATGTATGTTTTTTTTGTTGACTAATAAATCATGATTTGTTCTGTTTATTTTTCTGGATATAAATGTACAACTGAATGGTTATGAAAATGTTCCTTTTGGAAGGGCTTTGAAGAAAGAATACTTCTTCATTGCTTTTGTTATAGATGTTAAAACAGCATTTTCAGTTACTCTGGAGACTGTGCTGGCTGGTCACGAAAACTGGGTAAATGCAGTTCACTGGCAGCCTTCATTTTACAAAGGTAAGAAAAAAACACGTATATCCCTCATTTCAGTTAAGTCTCACAAACAGAATTTTAAGTTGACCAAATAAAATTGGAGGATATTTTTGAGTGTGATTAGAAATCTCAAATGTAAGACATTTTCAAGTTGAAAGAGTATAATCCTGCAGTCCTGTTCTGCTGGACACTCAATTACATTGAAAACTGTACCCATTTATTTGGCCAAATACATGGTGACAGGAAGACAATTTGACTGTGGGTACTGGGCACACAGTGCAATATACAGATCATGTATCATAGAAATGTATACTTGAAACATATATGATCTTCTTAACCAATGTCACCCCAATAAATTTAATTAAAAAAAAAAAAAAGAAAATTGTACTCCTGAGTAGGAAAAGAATGATTCCTGGGATGATGCTGAAACTACCTCATCCTATTAACTTCTCTTCTGAAAAGTTTTGGACTAGTCTATGGGAATTAAGAGAAATTGACTTTCAGGTAAACCTCACTGGATTCTTTACCCTTAGCAATACAAAGTTGGTAATAGCGACACACATAATTTATGAGAAAATAAGAGCCCCCACCCCTTCCTTTTGCCCTTAACCTCCATTTGTGGAATGATACACGCTCAAGTTGGTGCTAGGGTGTAGAGCCCAGTAAGGTGCAACCTCATATTCTTCCCACAGCCCCTTCCTCAAGACAAAAATAGAAAATACCAAATTATTGTTCAGGTAACCACCATTCAGCTTTTATTATATTATGCTTTATTTACTGCAGTTTAAAAAAATTAGATAGTATAGATATTGAGGACCCCTTTGTATTTTTTCCTGAAGCATTGCCTTTCCTTCCTTCCCTAGAGGCAGCTATAGTACTGAATTTAAGGCATTAGCATTCCCATTCCCATGCATGTTTTTGTACTTTAACTACATATTTAAATTCCACATTTATGTAGCCATAAAGAGTAGTTTTACAGCTATTAAAATGATATCAACGCATACTTATCCTCTTATAACTTGCCTTTTTAGCTTAATATGCTAAACATTTGGAGTTGTATCCATGTTGATTCATGTAGCTCTAGTTTATTTATTTTTATTGCAGTTCAATTTTCCACTGTCTAAGTATACCACAACTTGTTTACCTGTTTTTCTATTGTAGCTATTTGTGTTGTTTCCAACATTTTGCTATTGCATTGCTAAAGTGAACATTTTTGCAGTATCCGTGGTGTTTTTACTAGTAATCTGCAAACATAATGCCTGTTGAAAACCTAAAGAAATTAGTCTATATTTTATAGATGGTGTTCTGCAGCAGCCAATGAGATTGTTGTCTGCCTCAATGGATAAAACCATGATTCTCTGGGCTCCAGATGAAGAGTCAGGAGTTTGGCTAGAACAGGTAAAAATGTGGATGTTTAAGGAATAGAAAATTGGATTTGAAATTGGATTTGAAATTGAATATTTAATTCCTAGAGCTGCTAGTGTTTACTTTTTGTATATGTTAAGTAAATGAGAACATAATCTCTGGAATCAGTGGTGTCTGTTGTGAGAAATGTGGACTATTGATTATGGATTCTTTTCTGTCTATTGCATAGGTTCGAGTAGGTGAAGTAGGAGGAAATACTCTGGGATTTTATGATTGCCAGTTCAATGAAGATGGCTCGATGATTATTGCTCATGCTTTCCATGGAGCATTGCACCTTTGGAAACAGAATGCAGCTAACCCAGTAAGAAAAGCACTCTTAAATAAAGCATTTCTGATCAGGTAGAGTGAATCTTGAATGAAGCTTAGGTTAAAAGTGCTGTCTTACTCATAATGCTCTACAGAAGCATAGTAGAGGCATTTAAGTTCAAATGACATCACTTCTTTCTGTAAACATACTGTAGTAGGTAACAAGCTTATGCTTTTCTAAGAATAAAAGTATTCATTCTCCAGAATTGTTGATGTTTTGAAATTTGCACATAGGTAAATTTTCTACATAAGTGAACTTTAAGCTTTATAAATTTTAAGTTCTCCCTTTAAGCTAAGTAAAAATTTTTATGGGAGTTTTTCCTAAAATATGTAACTTCCCTGTCTTAGAGAGGGTAACATAGTTTGATATTTTCTTGTTGAACGGCTAGGTACTCCACAGATAATTACTGAATGAATGACTGACAAAATGGCATTCTGAGAACCTGTTATTTTGTGACAGAATATATGATGCTCTCAGGTGCTGTTAATATGTGTGATTCTACGTGGCCCTCCAAATATTGAGTTCTTTTAGCTTTTTCTTATAATTTTTGGTCTCTTCTCAAAGAGGAATTGTCTTCTTCTAATCATGCTTAAGATTATTTGATCTCTTACTTTCGAATTTGCTTATCTGCTGCTAGGGGAAATGAAATAGGAACATAGTGGCTAAAAGTCCTGTCTCAGGTTTCTCATTTGTAAAATGTGGATAGGAAGAGCACCCAATCATAAGATTTTTATGATGCTTAAATGAGTTAATATTTGTACAGTATAAAAAACAGGGCCTAGCCTATGCTAGATACCATGTAAATGCATTGTAATAAATGAAAGAAATAAGAACATTGAGTGAAATGTGAGTCAGCAGATTCTGCATGTTCATCTGATGGCTTCTTTTATAAAGTAAAAATTCATGGATTTTCATCACCCTTAATTTGTGGGCTTTGTAATAGTTGTGTTATCTGTGAGGATTTGACTTCTCATTACATGGGGTGACTTATTCTTTCCCTTGTGTTTTCTATTTATAGTTGACCTTCACGATTGTTTCCACTGTTAAATGAACCAGGGAATCATCAGCTATGACATTTTTAGATAAATATTTGGGGGAATAAATTTAATTTCATTCTTAACTCAGAGCTCATTTGAGCCATATTTCAGGTGGTCTTTTGAGAGTCTTTACAGAAGAAAGCATCAGATGAGTAAGGAGAAACTCAAACCAGAAAACAGAATTTCACTGTACTTGTGCTTTTAATTTGGCTTCAGATTTATAATAGATACTTAGAAGTATAGAGGGTGATTTTTTTAATTGACTTCATATTTTAGAGAGGTTTTAGGATCAAAGACAAATTGAGCAGAAAGCACAAAATGTTCACATATACTTCTGCCCCCACACATGCACAACCTTCTGCACTGTCAACATCCCAAACCAGAGAGATACATTTGTTACAGTCAAGAGTGATTTTTAAAAACCAACACTGCCCTTTAGGACCTAGAGTGGAAGACTGCACTGATAGTCTGGAAGCGCTGCCCTTTGTGCAGAACTTTTTGGAAACTTTCATTAGTGCTGACTTTAGAATCAATTTTCACTTCACAAAGGAAATTAATATAATTTCTTTATCAAAGCCTTTTTGCATTATTATAATTTATTAACTGATTCTTAGATAGAAACATTGATTTATTATTCCACCCCTTTATGCATTCATTGGTTGCTTCTTGTATGTGCCCTGACCAGAGATCAAACCTACAACCTTGAGGTATCAAGACAGTATTCTAACCAACCGAGCTACCTGGCCAGGGTTCCATTTTATATTTTTGATCAGAAAATAATATAGCTTAGCTTAATTACTGACCCTATTCATCAGATTTGGCTTTGAATGACTTTTTAGATATTTACACAACTTTTATTATCCTCTTAAAACAAGTTTTACCACCGCTTGAGGTTGGTTCAAAAAGATACTCTATGGAGCAGGCATATGACTTTTTTGTATTTCATTGCCATTGCTTTTTTTTTGTCTTTTTTAAGATTTTATTTATTTATTTTTACAGAGAGGAAAGCGGGGGAAAAAGAGAGAAACATTAATGTGTGAGAAACGTCAATCAATTAGTTGTCTCTTGGACACGCCCCAAATGGAGACCGGGCCCACAACCCAGGCATGTGCCCTGATCAGGAATTGAACTGGTGACCTTTCGCTTTGCAGGACGATGCTCAACCAACTGAACCACTATTTATTTATATGGTGGCTGGTGCAGGCTTTTCCTTAATAAGTGAACCAGCTAGGTTTGATTCACCCTTCTGTCTTCTACATCGGCCGTTCCTCTTAGTAAAGAAAGCCATTGAGATACACACTCAGAATCTACTAACTCATTTTACAGAGTACTCTTTCCTTATTTAGTTTAACAAATAAATACTCTCATAGTACCTAATATGTACTGGCATTGTTCTGTGTGCTTTACAAATATAAACTTATTTAATTCTCATAACGATTCTATGAATTTGGTAATTTTACAAGAGTTAATTTAGGCACAGAAAGGTTGAATTGTGTCTGGCTTCTAGGAGGCACTTAATAAATAATGAATGGAGGAGTCCTGACCTGTGTGGCTCAGTTGGTTGGGTGTCATCCTGCAAAGTGAAAGGTTGATGATGTGATTCCTGTTCAGGGCACATGCCTAAGTTGTGGGTTTGATTTTCAGTTGGGGCGCATATGGAAGGCAACCGATTGATGTTTCTGTCTCACATTGATGTTTCTCTTCCTCCCTTTCTCCCTTTCTTCCCCTTTCTCTAAAAATAAATAAAATTAAAAAATAATAACAATGACTAGAGGGGAATTTTCCAAAGTTACTGCTTTAAAGGACACAGCACATGCTTAAATGTTTAAGATCTAATATGCTTGACTGGAAAACGGATGCTGTAATTTTAATATCCCATCTTTTTTACTTAACTTTTCACCTTGCTCAGGGGCTTCAGTCTTTCCAGGTATAAGGCCTGAGGGCTGGAGGCATTATTTTGAGTGGTGGTGGTCTTTGATTATTTTGATGTGTCATGAGTACTTTTCATTACAGAGGGAGTGGACTCCAGAGATTGTCATTTCAGGACACTTTGATGGTGTCCAAGACCTAATGTGGGATCCAGAAGGAGAATTTATCATCACTGTTGGTACTGACCAGACAACTCGACTTTTTGCTCCGTGGAATAGAAAAGACCAGTCACAGGTAAAATGTCATTCTGCTTGACCGATCCACTTTGAAAAATATCCGTGAGCATGTGAAAAGTTGAGCAACGTCATTAGCCATCAGGGGACTGTAAATTAAAGCCATGATGAGATGTCACTGCACACCCCCTAGGAAGGCTGAAGTGAAAAATACAATAACAAGTGGCGATAGGGGTACAGAGCAACCGGAGCTTGCATACGTTGCTAGTGGAAATGTAAAAAGATACAAGCACTCTGGGAAACAGTTTGGTATTTTCTTAAAATCTTAAACATACATGTACTCTTTATAATTCAGATAATTCAAATGTTATCATCAAGATGTGTTTGCTGTAGTTCCACAGAAAAGTTCTATTGTGCCTTGTGATCTAATTAGGAAACACTATCAAGTCTTCAGTAAAAGCTAATTTCTAATGTCATATAGTGTTAGATAATAGTGGTTGAGGGTGATTCTTGTTCGGAAAATTTTTCAGTCTTGGCCCTGAACTCAAAAAAATTATGAGACTACCACTGGTGAGCCATTGAACTGTGCAATGCAATAGAGAAAGCCAGTATACTCAGCTTCAATTCCTGGCAGAAATTCCTGGAACCTGAATGCGGGTCAGTCCACGAGAGCTAATGGAATTTCCCACTGACACTGTTGCTTCGGTAGCATGTGGGAGATTCAGGTTAATAGAGTTGAGGACATGTGGAGTAACATTATAGTCAGTTGAAAAACAAGGCAAATCAGTGATTTGGAGTGATTTTCTGTTGCTCTTGGTGATTTGTTACCGATATGGCTCAGTTGTTTATTTGGAATCCATTAAAAAATTTGATAATTGGACATAATAAAAATAAACTTTTTGCTCTTTGAAAGACACCATCAGGAAAATGAGAAGACAAGTGGGGAGAAAGTATTTACATATTTGAGAAGGATTTATATCCAGAATACATATAAAACTTTTCATAACTCAATAATAGGGAAACAAACAATCTGGTATTAAAAAACGGGCAAAAGATTTGAACAGCTATTTCTCCAAGGAAGACATATGGCTAGAAAGTAAGAACAGGAAAAGATAACACCATTAGTCATTAGGGAAATGCACATTAAAGCTACAGTGAAATACCATTGCACACCTACTGGGATGGTTACAGTTAAAAGACTGACGACCAAGTGATGAGGGAGTGGGCAACTAGAACTCTCATATACTGCTGTTAAATGTATAACTGCTTTGGAAAGTACTTTGGCAGTTTCTTAAATATTTAGATATACATCTCCTATATCATCCAGCCATTCTACTTATAGGTACTGCTTACCCAAGAGAAAAAGAATCTTATATCCATGCAAAGACTTGTACGCAAATGTTCCATGACTGCTTTTTTAGTAGGTGACAACAACTGTAAATAACCCAGTGTCTTACCAGTAGGCGAAGGGATCAGTAAGTAGTGGTATAGTCATACAAGGAAGCACTAGTCAGCAGTGGAAAGGATTGAACATTGATAAACACAACAGCATGAATGAATTTGCCCCGTGGTCACATTTCCAAGGCATATTACAGTGATTTTCAACCAGTGTGCCACAAAAATTTTTTCAATATGCAATATTTAATCAGGGGCACTGAGCTCTTTTTCCATTGGATTGTCAAATTAAAAAAATGAAAATAGCCAACACAACAATTGCCATCTGGTGTGAATGAATCAAAATTAGACCTGTTTTTTTTCTTCTCAGATCTGCCAAAAATGTATTTTTTGGTGTGCTGGAGAATTTTAGAAAATTAGTTTATGTGTGCTGTGAGATAAAAAATAGTTTGAAAATAAAAAAACTTATTTGCCTTGTTTTTCAATTGAGTGGCATAATAAATTATTTTTGCACCTGATATTTTGCTTGATGAAAAGAATTTCTTTTTGAAATATATGATTCTTTATCCTATTTTAATACCCAGGTAACTTGGCATGAAATTGCACGGCCTCAGATACATGGATATGACCTGAAATGCTTGGCAATGATTAATCGGTTTCAGTTTGTATCTGGAGCAGATGAAAAAGTTCTTCGAGTATTTTCTGCACCTCGGAACTTTGTGGAAAATTTTTGTGCCATTACAGGCCAATCACTGAATCATGTGCTTTGTAATGTGAGTATTCTTCTAAATGTTTTAAGTAAATCTTGTCACTTCGTTTTAATTTTTAAAAACTTTGCTTAAGGCTGTAAATAGAGTATATGGGTAGAAAGGAAGTTAAGTCATTTTATTGGCTTGACAAACTTTTGTGTGAACTGCAGTAATTTAAATATTTAAATATTAAAATATTTACTATTAAAATCAGAAATTTTTAACAAAATTAGCCAAGACATTAAAAAATTTAAATGTTAAATTAAGGTATGAATACTATATAGTATCACTGTGCTGGTTTTGATGGTTAGCATATAGTTTCATATGAGATAATTTGATTGATATAAATTGCAGAGTTTGAGCAGATTATTGGAATTTCAAATGGCACCCTGTAAAACATTTTAAAAATATTTGACTACTTTAATATGTTTAATGAAAATATGGATACCTTTCTGGGAAACATCTGTGTTTGCATGAGCATCATTAGGGATGTGCATGTGAGACTGTCTTGGAAGTAGAGCTCTGAGCCTTCCATTTTCAGCTCACTCTTCGCTAGAAGCCAGCCCCGTGCATTTCCTGTCAGACCCTGAAACCCAGAGAGCTGTTAGGGTTCGATGAGCTTATGGATGCGAGGGTGCCCAACTTTCTGGATTGGGCAGAGGGTTGGGGGGTTAGCTGGACCCTGTCTGTTGGAGAGCGATTGCTTAGCATTGCATGTGCTGGCTCAGGAAATGGAAGTGTGGGCAGATACCCACACAAAGGTGGTCTTTAAGCTGCTTCTCAGCACTAATGAGCATGACATTTTTGTCATGCCTGAGGTAACAGTAACTTTCAGTGTTTAAAACATACATCATACTTTTTATTCCAGCACGACAGTGAACTTCCAGAAGGAGCTACTGTCCCTGCTTTGGGATTATCAAATAAAGCTGTCTTTCAGGGTAAGGCTTTAGCCTCCAGAATTATTGAACCCACAGTGGTACATAAAACCTACTTACACACTTGTTCAGCATGTACTTAATATTCATTACAGCCAATATTTTTTTAAAAATTGCAGTACACACATCTCTCTTTATCACATATTTTGTGGTAAGTACTCTATACAGATGCAGACCTTGAAGCAGGTGCAGCTTTCACAAAGTGTGTCATGGAGCAGAGCACTACAACCATGGATGCTAATATGGGAGCCTAAAGAATGTTCCATAGTTTTAAAAGTTTGGGAAATGTTAGGTCAAAGAAAAGGGAAGAGTCATTATGTAACTGACTAGTACTCCTAGGAGCGCATTTGTAAAACACGGGAGTAGTTGAAAGACTTTTGGCTTTGGAATCACGTGGGTATGGCTTGAATTAACACTGCTTTTGAGTGCCACTACTTTCTAACTGATGGCCTTAATATTAGAACGTGTGTAGGAGACATAAAGGTGGTGACTACATTCATGATGTGATGTGTTTCTTTTAAACTAGGAGATATAGCTTCTCGGCCTTCTGACAAAGAAGAGCTGTTAACTGGTACAGGTTTTGAGTATCACCAGGTGGCCTTTCAGCCCTCCATACTCACTGGTAAGAAATTAAAAAAAGATGATTTAATAGAATCATTAAGTACTTATATTTGTGACTGCTGACCTAAATAAGTGCTCTACTATTTACTTTTTTATTTGCATGGAAGTAGAAAAAAATAATTGCAGTGCTATAAATTTATTGTAGAACCTCCCACTGAAGATCAACTTCTGCAGAATACTTTGTGGCCTGAAGTTCAAAAACTGTAAGTTAAACTTTTAGCCATTTGATCTATTCTATCATATCTTGTGACTCACCTCCACAACTTGTTTTTTTCCTTTGCTTTCCTCTCACCTACATTTCCCACTCTGTTCTAAAGATCTTTTGGTGCCTTTCATGAGGGTGGAGAGTCAAATTTTACATAGGTTTTTGTAGTACTATGTTTTATATTTACTAGTCTTGTTTATTGGTCTTAATTTTTGAAGTAGAGAAGCATAACTATATATATCCTCCCCCCCTTTAAAAGAAACTTTTAAAGTTTTGTTATTGTTTGGTTTTCTTTCCTTTATTGGTCCCCCGTTAAAACCTTTCCATGGTTTGCTTATGGTACTGGCTGGTTGGGGGTGAAAACTTGTATTTTAATCTAATTATATGAATAAGTTGTATTAATTCTAGGAAGCTGGCATTTTTCTCCAGTCTCTTTGTCTTTTTCCCAAATGTTTGCCTAGACAGAAATTAATGTTCCGTGAAAGAACTATATGTTAACTAGAGAGAGTGATATTCTTTTCACATTTAAAAATTTTGCGTCATGAGGATATTTACTAATATAGGAGTCATGCATTTTCTTGTTTTAATTTTAGATATGGACATGGTTACGAATTATTTTGTGTTGCTTGTAACAATTCAAAGACCCTGCTTGCCTCAGCTTGTAAGGTAGGAAATTTTACTTTTTTATTCTACTTGGTCACAGGTTGAGTCATTAAGCTTCTGCAAGTTTGGTAGCAATTTAGTCAGAACACTGTGTGAATGGCCACTGGTACCTGTTTTTTCTGACTCTTGCCTTCTCGGTCTCTTTCTTTCTGTTTCATCAAAAGCTTGCAGTTGCATTTATATCTGTTTCAGCAGTTGCCCTGACTTGGTGTGGCTGAGTGGGGTGGGCATCGTCCTGCAAACCAAAAGGTTGCTGGTTCGATTCCCAGTCAGGGCACATGCCTGGGTTGCAGGCCAGGCCCCTGGTTGGGGGCATGTGAGAAGCAACCAATCGATGTTTCTCTCTCACATTGATGTTTCTCTCCCTTACTCCCTTCCTTCCCCTCTCTCTAAAAATAAATTAAAAAATCTTTTAAAAACCTATTTTCAGCTGCACATTTTTATTCCTAAATACTTGATTAGAACTGCTTTATGCTTCTACTCAAAAATTACTTAATCAGGTATCTTAAAATGAAACCCGAGAATATGATACATTTTAAATAAATGGAGTCCTGGAGACACAGGGGAATGAGAGGTGATACTCAGAGGGTGCTCCATCCGAGGTTTCTCAGGGACTCCCTTGGTACTGACCTAAGAGTGGAGTCCTTCCACCCATGCCAGGGTGAAGCAGGGTGGTAGTCTGCTCAGCTAGCCACCAGCGTGAACTATAGAATAGTGCACTTCAAACATTTGCCTGGGAGACTTAACATTGAACTGTTTGGTATTTATCTATATGCTGTGGAGTTAAGTAATATTTATGGAGGATTGTCTCAAGGGTCTGAGACCCACACAGTCCTCTTAAGTTTTCTAAAAATTATCTATGTGTTTTAACCATGATGATGAGAGCTGCCAATCTGGATGGTCCACTGTGCCTGCTTTTGCTGTGGCTTCTTGCCACTGGCCTATATTGAGAGGCATCATAAGAGATACTGCTGCGCCCTCCTCCTCCACCCCCCTTGCCTGTTCCCTTTGTGGGGATGGTACTGAGATTATGTCCTTCTGTTACAGGGGTCTGTTGAAAGAGTGGGGATTAGCAGGAATAGCTGTGCTTCTACTGAGCAGCTAATATGTTTTTTGCTTTGGGCACTGTTAATCATATCATTGTTTTATTTTTTCAACTTGGTTCACTTGTAGCAAGCATGTGCAACTAACTTTTATTATTTTAATCTGTGTCCTTTTTCTCTGTGCGTTTTATTTTGATAAAGAGGCATGGTTGATAATGTGGCTTGGGAAGTTTCAATATGAATATTTGTGTAAGCTCACCTGCTCAATAGAAGGACCCATGGAAACTCCTAGTAGCTTTACCATCTGGGCACCAACCTCAAGGTAGCTGGGTTTCTGAGCGAAGGTGCCAGCCAACATTTTGTTATGACTGGTAAAGCAGATGATTAGATGCATCTTTATTTTAAACTAATGTTTTTAACAGCTTTATTTAAATGCTATTGGTGTTCTATAAGTTACATGTTGAAAGTGAACAATTTGAGAAGTTTTGACAAATGTTTATATCTGTGAAATCATTAGCACAATCAAGATAATGTACATATCCATCAATTCCCAATATTTTATCTGCCCCATGTTAATTCTTTATTCCAGCCTCTCCTTACCCTCTCCAGCCCCCATCCATAGAAAGCCACCAATCTGCTTTTTGTCATGAGAGTACTCCGCATTTTCTAAAATTTTATGTAATTGGAATCATATAGTATGTACTTTTTTTGGTGATGGGGGTCTGGCTTTTTTTATCCACGTTGCATGTATCGATAGTTCAGTTTTGTTGTTGTTGCTGAATAGTTTTCCTTTTTATAGATATAGTGCAATTTGTTGATCCATTCACTTTTTAATGGATATTTGAATTGTTTACAAAATTTTTGGCTTTTACCAGTAAAGCCATTACAAGTTTTCTTTTGAGCAAATACCTAAGAGTGGAATTGTTAAATGATTTGGTAGATATATATTTACATTTTTAAGAAACTGCCAAAGTGTTTTCCAAAGTCGTCATACCCTTTTACATGCCCACCAGCAGTATATTAGAGTTCTAGTAGCTCCATGCCCTCACCAACAGTTGGTGTGCTCACTCTTTTTAACTATCTAGTAGGTGTGTGATAGTTTATTGTGGTTCTGTATGCATTTCCTTAATGTGTCAGTTTTCCACTCATGTATCTTCTTTGATGAAATATCTTCATATATTCCTGCCCTTTTTTTTTTTATTAGATTGTTTTATTACTGAATTTTGAAAAGTTCTTTATATTTACTGGATCAACTATCAAGTATATGCTGTGTAGATAATTATTCCCAGTGGCTTGTATTTTCATTTTCCTATGAGTGTTTTTCAAAGAGCAGAAGTTGTATGATTTGGTGAAGTCTAACTTACCAGTTTTTTTCCATAATTAGGTTGTGTTTTATTTTAATATACTTCTTTAGTACTATAAATTTTCCTCTAAGCATTGCTTTTGAGGCATTACACAAATTTCCATTTTCATTTAATTAAAAATACTTCCTAATAGTACTTTGATTTCATCTTTGACCTATAGTTTATTTTGAAATGTATTATTTAGTTTTCATATTCTGAGTGTCTTCTAGTTATCTTCCTGTTACTGGCTTCTAATTTAATTTCATTGTGGTCAGAAAACAGATATGATTTGAATCTTTTAAAATTTATTCTTGGTAAGGTTCTGTGTTATTTTGAAAAGAATGGATTCTATTTCTGCTGGGTGGAATGTTCTGAAAATATGAACCACGTCAGAGTGGTTGATAGTATTGTTCAAGTATTTGTCCTTTCAGTTTTATCGGGAGTGGCGTTTTGAAATCTCTTGACCATAACAGTGGACTTGTCTTTTAATCCTTGCAATTCAATCAGTTTGTACTTTATGTATTTTGAAGTCTCTTAAAACATTGTTTATTGTCATATTTTCTTGATTAATCGACCCTCTTTAATTTCTGGTAATAGTTATGCTTTGAAATCTACTTTGTCTGCTGTTAATATAGCTACTCTAGTTTTCTTTTGAGTAATGCTTGAATTGCATATCTTTTTCCCATCATTTTACTTTTAAGCTACTTGTTTTCTTTTATTTCAAGTGGGTTTTAGTGGGGCAGTATATAGTTGGGTCTTGATTTTTTATGCATCTAGTTAATCTTTCATTTTATTAGGGGTTTTATTAGACCATTTACCTTTAATGTCATAATTGATATGGTTGGATATAAATCTGTCATCTTGCTATTTGTTTTCTACTTGATCCATCTGTTTTTTGTTCCATTTTACTTAGATTGGATTAATTAATTACTTTTTATGATTTTACTTTATTTCTTCTGTTTGGTTAGTAGATATAAATTTTTGTTGTGTTATTTTATTGGTTGTTTTACATTTTATAGTATACATCTTTAATTTACCACAGTCTCCCTTCAAGTAATATTGCACTATTTTATGTACAGTTTAAGAACTTTAAAGTACAGTATACTTTCATTTTTCCCTACTTTGTGGTATTGTACATTTTCCTTATTTATAGAAATCCCATAACATATTGTTATTATTTTTGTTTTGACCAATTATCTTTTATAGATTTAATTAATAAAAAAATTCCTATCAGATATCATTTTCCTTCTGCCTAAAGGACATTCTTTTACATTCGCCATAATATAATTCTGCTAGTCATGAATTTTTTTTCAGATTCTGTTATCCTGAAAAACATCTGTTCCTTCATTTATGAATGATATTTATGGCGGGTAAGGAATTGTTGGTTTTCCTTTTGTGCTCCATTTTCTTTTGACGTGCATTGTTTCTCATGAGTCTGCTGTAATTTCTTTGTTCTTCAGTAATGGATATTTTTCCTCCAACTGCAATTTCATATTTATTGCTGGTTTTAAACAATCTAATTATTGTTGGTATAGTTTTCTTCATTTTTCTTGTGCTTGGGTTTTATTGAACTTCTTGGATCTGCAGGTATTATTTTCATCAATTTGGAAAAATTCCAGCCATTATCTTTTTAAGTATTTTTAATTCTCATCCTTTTGGGGCACTCTAGTTACACCTGTATTTAACTACTTGAAGTTGTCATAGAGTTTGATGATATTTCTTTTCCCTCTCTGATTCATTTGTCTCTCAAGGGTCAGTGGTCTTTGTTCCCAGTTATCTCAATTTTGGAGTGCCATCATTTTTTCATACTTTGTATTTTTAGTTTTTTCACACAAGAGAGTGAATCTCATTCTGTTATTTCATATTGACTAGAAATGGATGTCGTTTTGTTTTAAAGGTTCTATTTATTTATTTTTAGAGAAAGGGGAAGGGAGGGAGAAAGAGAGGGAGAGAAACATCGATGTGGGAGAGAGAGAGAGAGAGAGAGAGATACAGGGACCTATTGTTGCCTCTCGTACTCCCCCAACTGGGGACCTGATTCGCAACCCAGGCTTGTGCCTTGATAGGGATTCAAACTGGCAACTTTTTGGTTCGCAGGCCAGCACTCAAATCCACTGAGCCACAACAGCCAGGATGAAGTGAATGTCTTTAAACTACTGTTTCATTTTTGTCCTTCAGGCAGCTAAGAAGGAGCATGCAGCCATCATTCTTTGGAACACTACATCTTGGAAACAGGTGCAGAATTTAGTTTTCCACAGTCTGACTGTCACACAGATGGCCTTCTCACCTAATGACAAGTTCTTACTAGCTGTTTCCAGAGATCGGACCTGGTCACTATGGAAAAGGCAGGACACAATCTCACCTGAGTTAGGTAAATACAGTTTCTGATTAGGAAGATTTTTAATGAGATATAACATTTTGTTCACCTTGAGCAGCTGTTGGGTGAAGAGAAACAAAATTGGTAGCAGGTAAAGGCCAGAGTCTCACTGTTGTGAAATCTTTCAAAATTCTGTTATAATTGAAGAAGACTTGACCTTTCTTGTAAGATTTAAATGCAGGTGGTCTTTGGGTTGACTTCTTTGTGATTTTGTAGTCAGGATGGCATGTGTTCAGACATCTCAGTTAAAGAAACATAAAAATCAATGGTAGAAAATTTAGATTTTGCAGATGGTTATAGAATGCCACCATAAAACCAAGTGGATGGCATTTTCCAGTTTAGGAATTTATGGGACAGGAATAATGAAGATATAATTAAATTATGAAACTTAGAAGGACCGTTATCTTTTATCCTTTTCCTACCCACTTCTGCCTCTTTGATAATTGGGAGGGGTGTTTTAGGCATCCATCTGTGAATAACATGACCCCTGGGCAAAATGTTAGCTTACCTACTTGCATTCTATGCTGAGCCTGGCATAATTAAAAAGAAAAGGAAAAAAGTTTTGTTATTTCCACAGTGGCTGTTCCTGTTCCTCCAGTTTCTTCGGGTAAAATCTAGAGGGTGTTTAAAGTATCTCTGTGTTGTTTACTCTTCTTTTAAAAAAATGTTTTTCTATTACAGTTGTCCCATTTTTTCCCCCATTTCTCTCCCCTGTCCTGCCCCCCTCCCCCCTCCCACAGTCAGTCCCCACCCAGTTGTCCATGTCCATGGGTCATTTATACCAGTTCCTCGACTAGATCTTTCCCCTTCTTACACCCCTTCTCCCCTCCCCCTCCCCTCTGGTCACTGTCAGTTCCTTGTTTACTTGCCTCTGGTTCTATTTTGAGTTTTGTTAGTTTTGTTTGTTAGGTTCCTGTATTAGGTGAGTTCTGTGTTGTTTGCTCTTACTTTTAATTTTTCCATTGATACATCCTGCATTTACTTTGATCTTGTGATATTTGTAGTTCCTTAGTTCCTTGTCTTTTAGAGAATACCAGGAACTATGATACATACTCGGCAGTATATGTTAGAAGATACTTTCTCTTGCAATTAACTAGTGATTTCCTAACATGCAACCTTTACTCTTTAAAAAATTAAAGTAATACTAGTAACATATCCATTAATTTGCTTTATCTTTATGGGTTATGGATTACTAGATACTTTCTTCCCTCCTTATAAGCAATTATGTATTTTAGGTTTAGTCCTTGTAAGGGCTAGAAGTTACCTTACATTTAAATCTTACAAAGGAAAATATTTTTTTAAGTTTGGGTTTTTTAAAAAACATTATTTAAGGGAACATTAATCTTTCTCCCACAGCTTAATATGCAAATCTGGCTATTTCCTGAATAAGATAAATTGCTTCAGGTTTCTTCCATAGAAAGAACTGTTAGCTGCGTGCCTGGAAGATGTTTGTCATCTTTCACTAGAGTGACTAGTCAATATAAAACCATTTTCTATTGGAACAATAACTGTGCTCCCATAGCCTCTGGTGAGGAGTTATTTGCCTAGCCTTGGTCTGTTGCAAAAGTTAGCATATGTAGGTTGAATGTGCACTTTAACATAGCTTTTTAACAGGCCAAAAAAAGCCAAAATAGCTTCTTCTGCTTTGTGAGTAGTGCATATGTGTTTGTTTCAGACCCAATTTTCAGCCTCTTTGCCTTCACCAACAAAGTCACTGCTGTGCACAGTAGAATTATTTGGTCCTGTGATTGGAGTCCTGACAGCAAATTTTTCTTCACTGGAGGTCGAGACAGAAAGGTAATTTTTTTAAACGTAATATTTTTTTCAAATGTAAAATGGTATTATTACAGGTACGTTTGGATAGAAACCACATAATCCTGACTTTCTGGTACAACTTTTAAAAACTGCTTTATGTATTTTTTCTGTGTTTTTCATATGCATACATAAAGAAGTATTTTCTGGTTAAAAGTTAAGTACATTTCTCTGAAACCTCAAATATAAGAAGACCTTTTAGACACACGACCTGAATCAAGTGGCCCCAGTGGGAGAGAAGTAGTAAATGAAATGGATCAAGACTAAGAAAGTAGGAGAGCAGGAGCAGGGCAAGGGGGCATAAGGCAGAAAACAGTTCTACTTTTTCATACTTTCAGGAATGAAACTTTTTTCTGTAATGAATGATTGCTACCTTTTCGTTCAATGGTGAGAGTGGGGCGTGTGTATGTGTGATCAACCCTTTCCAAAAACCAGAACAAGTTAGCTAGCAGGAGTGTTGTGACGCCTTGCGCTTGTTCTCTGGGAACGCTCACCTGGCTTCTGGTCTTTCCCTGACTTCGTACTCTGTTTCCTTTTACTGCAGACCAGAGTGGTGAGGCAGTTGAGCATTTCCTTTGCTGTCCCTGCCCTCTCCAGTCCTAGTCATGGTACACATTACTGCAGCAGAGGGCCAGCATGGACATGTTGTCACTCAGTGAGACACTGAAATGTCAGCCCTAAAACGCTTGCCCTCAGACCTTCACTTCTGTTTACTTGCCCGTTTAATTCTTCCATGACATTTATTTGCCAAGGAAGCAGGATTGCTTCTGCCCTCCACAGTCATGCCCAGTAGCAGCTGGCCCAGCTGTGGCTCGCAGGGATCCATCAGGGCTGGCAGAGACGAGGCATCATCCGCTGCACATGCTCCGAAACTCCCTTCTACTTGCTTGGGCAGAGCTTCTGCTTGGAATCTTGCTTTGGTCCTGCATTTTGAAATTATTTTCTGCTTTACTTCCCTCTCCATTTCTTTGTGACCAATCACACTCTCCTGAGGCATGAGCTTCCAGGGAAGCCTCATGTCTTATACGGGGTCTCCTCAATGTTAGGACCACTGAGCTGATGCCCTGAGCAGTGGGTGGTATAGAGGAGGAGCCAGGGACTTCACTGGTCCCCATACATTTGTGGTAACTTCTTGGGCAGGTGCATGAGGCCTTCCATGACGATGTGATCAGTTGAATCTTGCTGGGTGAGAACTGGCTTCCTGAGTGTAAAGACACCCCCTAGCAGGGACAGTCCATGTTGGCTGCACTTAGGTAGTTGAGGTCTCAGAGGCTTGTATCTGCTACACTGTGGCCTCTCTGTGATGCTTGAAGTGCTCTTGAGTCCTGGAACACAAATGTAAATGTTGGATATTTTTAAATGCCAGAGCAAATATCTTGAATTATCTGTGTCATTGAAACTAATGCATTGCTGGAAGCCTTGCAAGGAGAAAGTTTTACAGAGTTTGATCTGTTTGTGATAGGTGGTTGTCTGGGGTGAGTGCGACTCCAGCGATGACTCCATCGAGCCCGGCGTCGGCCCCTGCTCCTCCGTCCTGGACGTGGGTGGGTCCGTGACAGCCGTCAGCGTCTGTCCTGTGCTTAGCCTTTCCCAACGGTTAGTCTCTGTGCGCGGCTTCCTTATATGCTTTCTTTAAGAAGACCACTTGGTTTGTCAATATGTAGCCCTTGTATACTTTTCATTCATGGGTTCTCTTAGCTTCCAAGCTGCTGTTTTTTTCATAAGGCATATGTTTCTTAATAAGAATTTTTAAATTGATAGAACTTGGTGATATTCATGATATTTAAAGTAGTGAAGGGAGATTGGGAGTGTAGCTCAAAGGTTCTTACTTCACCCAACTCAGGACTGTGGTGCTTTCTGTGAAACACGTGTCTTCAGCAGAATGAGGGCCCCTGCAGCCAGCCCGGGAAATGTTGCTTCTTGGGCTTTGCCAATGGAGCACAGAGGTAAACTGGGCACCTCGCAGGAGAGGAGGCTCCCTGAGGACACGGTACAGCCGCACACCGTATTCGGGGCTGCTGGTTTTACACAGAGGCCTTTGTAAGCTTGGGTGGGTGGGAGCACCGTGAAGAACCACTTTAGTGTGATGATGGAGGTGACAGAAGTCCATGCTATGTTAATAACTGCCTTCCTCCCTCCTTTAAAACAGATATGTTGTTGCGATAGGATTAGAGCGTGGGAAGATTTGTTTATACACCTGGAAAAAGACCGATCAAGTTCCAGAAGTCAACGACTGGACCCACTGTGTAGAAACAAGTCAGAGGTATTTTCTTCCTGTTTTTGCTTCCATCAGACTAGATTGAAATCATGAAATCTTCAGCAGAAAATTTTATGCCACATTTGCATGGAGAAGGACACAAATCACAAATCTGTATTTATGGTGCCCACCACTAAGTGCTCCCCCTGTGTTCTGTGGTATAATTTCTTGAAATTGGGGCTTGTTACCAAATGGTACTTGGTTTTTAAAGGTTTGCTTAACCAGATTGCTTGTTTGCATAATATTATCTTTACAGATAACACCTTTGAAAAAAGTGATTTTCATAATGATGTGTTTTAGAATTTGATAAAATTGATTCAAAATATTGATGATTTTTGAAATATTATTGATTGTGTTTGGGTGGCATTTGGACACTTGAGCCCTGGTCCTAAATGGAGCAAACTGTCATGTTCCCCTCAAAGCCCTGTGACTGGCTGTCAAGCACCGTAGTCTGTCCCTGAGCCTCACACCTGGGCATCGGCCTTTGCCACATGAACTGGTTAGAGTACTTGCTCTAAGAATAGGGATCACTTTAAAATCTATTTTTCTTTACACATTTTACTTTTTAAAAACATTTAAACTTAGAAAGGTTACCAACTTCATTCTATATCAGATTTTCTTAGGATTCTTCAACTTTCATATATCTGAACTATTCAGAACATAATTTCAAAAACAATTCTAAACAATATCATGATGTGATGATTGGCTCAAAGGAGAGAAATTTGTGAGCACGTCTCTTTCATGGTGTTTCATCCCGGGGAGCTTGTCTCTTTACCCACAAAGCATGTTAGTGCTCATTATAATTGTGTTTGTAAAAATGAAGTCTACCTTTATTGTTGCTGCCCTCATGGCTGCTCTCCTGCCTCTGATGCTGCGGTTAGCAGTTGAAATAGTTCATGTATTGGCTTACTGAACAGAGGGAGGTATTCCAGTGAATCCCATGTTCTAGGCATTTGAAATTTCCTTTCTTCTTGGCCTCCCCTCCCTTTTCTTTTCCTTTTTTTCCCCCTCCTTTTTTAAAAATAGTAAGTATTTTATTATTTTTTAATTGTTGTTCTATTACAGTTGTCTCATTTTCCCCCCATTGCTCTCCCCTGCCTGGCCCCATAGTCAGTCCCCACCCTGTTGTTCGTGTCCATGGGTCATTCATAGTAGTTCCTTGACTAGCCCCTTCCCCTTCTTTCCTCCCTCCTCCCCCTCCCCCATCTCCTCTGGTCATTGTCAGTCTGTCCCTTGTTTCCATGACTGGTTCCATTTTGCTCATTTGTTTTGTTCATTAGGTTCCTATATTAGGTGAGATCATATGGTATTTGTCTTTTGCTGCCTGGCTTATTTCACTTAGCATAATAGTCTCCAGTTCCATCCATGCCTTTTTTTTTCCTTCCTTTCACCTTGCCTGCCCAAAGTGCCATATCTGCCTTTGCCTGGTACCCAGACCACTTCTGTGGCCCAAATGTGGGAGGGACACTGGCAGGAAGTCCCTGAGAAAGCACAGGCAGCTGACATGTACAGAATTTGAGTTTTTCATTTTAAGATTCTTTTTTTTAAGTCATTATGGTGATTTTGGATGTGCAAGAACTAATTCCATTACATTATTTGGATTGCTGATATTTAAGTTACCAAATTTCAAGTACCTTTCAAATGAAACTTTCTGCGAGTAATGAGACACAAAAATCATTTATAAACAAAGACTTTCTTTTCGGTTTGTTCCCCCACTCCCTGTGTTCTAAATGTCAGAAGTAGTAATGTGCTGCATTTAAAGAATATTATAGAAAAAATAGAAACCCTCCACCTCAGTGTCTGTGTAGCCAAATAAGTAGTGTCCTCAGTGACTCCCCTGGAAAGCAGTGTCCTCTATGTACACACTTGTTTCAGTGATGTCACTACTTCAGATCATCCTTGGAACTTCTCTTTAGGAGCTGCTTTCAGAACTAGCTTACTGGATGCAAGAAAACTAATTCTGATACCTTTTATAGTTTTACTCATTTTGATCGCTGTTTTTAAAGCTCATCTACAAATGACTTAACTGTTTTCAATAATCAAATTCATCCTAACACCAAGATGAGCTACCATTATTCGTACTGTCATGGCCTGCATAATATAGTATGGAAGCATTTCCTCTAGAAGAACTTGGGGAAGCACTGAGGCATAGCAGCACTGTGGAAATGTGTGTACTCTCCCAGCAGGCTGCTTGCAAGGGCTCTTAGTCATTTGGTTGCATAGATTCTGGTGTGCTGATGTGAAAATGTGTTTCAGACTTTGGGATTATCCTGTAGTGCTCCCTCTGAACCTGAGAGTACATCTGATAACAGGGATTCCCAGCATTTGAAACTATCATCTGTGTGCTCTGGCATTATCTTCAGTGTTTGCTGCCTTGAAATCTGCGTTTTTCACTTTATTCCTTTTTGGTTTGGAGGTCTACTGTGCTGGTTAAATTTACAGAGGATGTTATATTTTCATAGAGAATTATTAATCTATGTTTGGGAGCATTGTAGGTCTGCCATGGGGGTGGGGGTGGGCATTAATATGAGCTTCTTGCTCAAGGTCATGCAGTAGAACATCACATTAGAGACCAAGATTCTTTCACTGGGTAGTTCATTAAATCTTTCACTATCTTTCCTTACCCAGCACTAAAAATGTAAGAGTCCATCCATATCATAGGGATGTCAGAAGAATAAAATAATCTGGAATATGTTGTAAAGTTGGAATTCTTAAAGAAATACGTTCAGTAAAGTTATCTGAAAGTCTGATTTTAATAGCTGTGTCATGCATTCCACTGATCATTAAAACAAAATTTGGTGCTATCCTTGGTAGTAAATGATATATTGACAGTTTTTATAGTAAAAGCTGTTTTCAAGGTTAGAATGAAATTGCTAAAATATTCGTGATAGTATATTGAAATCTGTACATTTTGACTTTTCAGGTTTTGACTTCAATTTATGTTAACAATATTAGTAGTTAAATCAGTATGTAAGTGAAATATTTTGTAGTCATAGCATACATTCATTTCATGCTTTCTCTTTGTTTTAGTCAAAGCCATACACTTGCTATCAAAAAATTATGCTGGAAGAATTGTAATGGAAAAACTGAACAGAAGGAAGCAGAAGGCACTGAGTGGTTACATTTTGCAAGTGGTGGTGAAGATCATACTGTGAAGATACACAAAGTAAACAGAGGTGCTCTGTAATGGACTGAATAACTACAAGCATATAACATTGGTGTCTTAAAATATTTATCATGTAAATAGATAACCTGTGTTTACTTCATCACTTAATTGAGTTTCATTTGTAAGTTCTATAGGAGTAGTATTAATTTCAGTCACAGACCCTTTGAAACATGACGAAAGCTTCAGGTTCTTCATTCAGTATTGTTATATATGCAGACACCCCCAGAACGATGCCCATACTTTCAGGAATTCAGACCTGCATCCACGTGTGCCAAATAAGAACCTATGTTCTTTCTTTATGACAAAACATGCCTAATTGTGTGCTATTTTGGGCCTTCTCTTTTCATATGACCCTCTTGGGGATGTTTCATTAATTTACTACCTTCTTTAGAGGTAGGACATAGAAAATAAAAAGAGATAAAAGCCAGATTACTCAGTTTTTATTTAAACAGTTTTTGTAAATAAACAGACCACACACAGTGTAGTCCTGACCCCTTCTTCCCAGTACACACCAACCATTCTAGGAGTTTGGCAGGCAGTTGGGACTTTGAACTGTAGTCAGCCATTTCTTCCATTCTTTAAAAATACATGGATTCTTCTTTTAGGGTGTGACTTTAATCTGATAGATGGAGGGACTGAAAAGTCGAGTTCTGAATTATTTGATTTTATGCGAGTCACAAATAAGTCATGAGATGAAAGGATGTCCTCCAGGGAGAATGACTAGTGGAAGCAGAGGGAAGAAGGTGCTAGAAACAGAATGTTGGGTGTGCCAGCTGGGGTTTGGGAGGTGGGCCAAGAACTGGGAATTGGGTGGAGAGAGGTACTTTGAAGACTGGTGTGAGAGAGGAGGTTTCCCCTGACCCTCTTGGAACATGGAGTCATCTAAAATTGGCAATTAAATGATTACAGTACATAATAAATGTGCTGAAAGATTAGAAGTGAGGACATTTTCGATGGGAGGTTATGCTATTATCTAATATGACATCTTGCTTCCAGAAAAGTTAAGTGGTATTTTGTCTAAATTGAGGTTTTCAGACAAGTGCTCTCCAGTATTTCTTAGTCCAATAAAAATATAATGTGAGCTACATATATAATTTACAGTTTTCTAGTAACCAGCCCTGGCTGGTGTGGCTCAGTCGATTGAGCATAGGCCTGTAAACGAAAGGGCTATCAGTTCGATTCCCAGTCATAGCACATGCCTGGGTTGTGGGCCAGGTCCCTGGTGGGGGGTACACAAGAGGCAACCACACATTGATGTTTCTCTCCCTCCCTTTCTCTCTCCCTTCCCCTTTCTCTATGGATGGGTAAATCTTTAAATAAATAAATATATAAATAAATAAATTAAAAATTTTTAGTAGCCATATAATAAAAACTAAAATAAATCCGGTAAAATTTATTTCAATGACACATTTGTTTTAACCCAATATATCCAAAACTATCATTTCAACATATCAGTATAAAAGATTATTGATTATATTTTATACAATATAAAGTGCATATTCAGGGGGACCCCAAAAAACTCAGAATTTATTTATAAAAATTTGTGTATACTTACATGTTTAAACTTCAATCACCTTCAAAGTTCTCTCCATTTGATGTAGTACATCTATCGAGATGTTTTTTCCACTGCTCAAATCAGTTTTGAACTCATCAATTTTGATGTCTTTTAGTGCTTCTGCCATTTTTTGTTTCACCTCTTCCACACTGGCAAAACGTTTTCTTTTGAGAACTTTTTCATCAGGGAAACAACGTCTCTGGAGGTGAGATCAGGTGATGAATAGGGAGTGTGGAACATGGGAGTCATGTTTTTGGTCAAAAACTGCTGAACAATCATCTTGTGTGAGCAGGTGTGCTCATAAATCATCCATCATGAAATGGGCAAACACATTGAAAGAGTCTTCAAAAAAAGTTCACTGAAGCCGAACGTGGCCTCTCACAGTGCCAGCTGGTGCACTGATACAGATGGGTTCTTAGAACCCTCACCTAGCAGGGGAATCCTGTACCACAAGGGGCCCTCCCTTCAGAAGATAATTGCGGGTTGTTCTTGGGTCCCCCTCCTATTTCACTTAGAGCCCATCTCAATTCTGACTAGCCACATTTCAGGTCCTCAGTAGCCACATGTGGCTAGTGGCCATCCATATTTGCAGTTCTAGATCAGTGAGTATATAAACTTGTTTCTCAGGCATGTGTGTGTATGCATGCACCAAGGCAGTGAGCATCTGAGCTGCCCAACCTCAGAAGCCAGGATACTCCAAACTACTATTTCCTTCCTTATCAGCTGTAGGAGCTGAGTCTTTAACCCCGTTGGCACACAGGGATTTCTTCAGATCCTGTGTATGCCGGATTCCAGAGCAGATTTGGTGGGCTTAGTCCTTTAGAGCCTCTTCTAGCATAGAACTCAACCTATGAAGTTTCCCCGAAAGCAGGCCTAATCTTGGAGAAATTGAGCTCATGGTTGGTTATTGTTTTGTTAGTTGAGTTTGTAGACAAACAGTTGTCCAGTTTCTTCTGAGGTATCGTCCTTGGTATTCACTTAGGTTCAGTAAGCATTCAGAGGTGTTGGATGCTCTCTACTGTAATTTATTAGTGCACATTGTAATTTTACACGTGCAGGTCACAATCTGCTGGAAGAGCACTGTTTGAACCATATTATAGTCATTTGTAATATCTAAAATGAAAAGGCAGTCTTGGACCTTTGCTCCAGAGGAGCTGAGGAGTCTTTCAGAATCTGCAACTTACCCTTCCCCATTGCCCCTATATCTTATTTCACTGCTTGGTTCACAGCACAAAGTTCAGACTGATACCAAGCACCAGCCTAAGCAATTGCTGTCTTCTGACCCATACAACTTTCCTAGGTGCAGGAGAGGTGATTGGGGTGCTGTTCCAAGTACATGTTTACTTTGGAGAGCTAGGAGCCAAACTGCTGTCTTCCCAATAGCCTCAGGGGAAGCAGAGTTGCTTATTGATTCCAGTGGGAGAATGTGGTAATTAGAGGGAGATTGCAAGTTCAGGAATGAAATTAAAGGGCAGAAGCACTCTTAAATTAGAAATCCTAACCACCATAGGAAATCCTGGGTTGTCTATTGGAGTGAAAGGTCTTCTACATCAACTTTTGTACAAATTCTATGTATTTCTCATGGCAGTCTAGGCGAGGGTTGGAACCTGGACTGAAGGAATCAAATTGTTTGAATCCTGGCTCTCACTGGCTATAACTGAGTGTGAGCTTTACCCCTCAACTCTGTAAAGGGAGGTAATATTGGTGGTTCAGTCTGATGAACATGCAAAATGTTCTCTGGTGTATGCGAGATAGACATTTTCTCTCACAAAAGGAGTCAAGGTAGACCAGGAGGGGCAGGCAGACTTCTCGGTGTGACCAGGGGACTCAGGATCTTTTCTTTGCTGCCTGCCATTGTCAGTGTGTGGCTTCCTCACTGTCCAGAGGCCTCTTGCTGTGATCTTTGTATTCAAGCCAGCAGAAAGGAGGGAGGCATATGAAAAGGCTTGCCCCTAACTTTAAAAAAACATCTTGGAAGTCCACACAGTTCTGCTTAATCTCCGCGGTCAAAATTTAATCTTGTGGCCATATCTCAAGAGAAGCAGAGAAGTGAAATAAATCTAATTGCAGGTCATCATGTGCTCAGCTGAGATTATCAGAGGCCCAGGTGGTGCAGAAGTGATGGAATTCAGCGACAAAGGGGGACTGATGGAGGACTGGCTCAGGCTGACATGGAGCTGTCAGACTGGGTGACAGGTGGATGCAGGGAGGCGGGGGCTCAGGCATAGGGAGTCAGTGTAAAGCTTAGTTCAGGATGTCTTAAGTGGAGATTCAGGCCCAGGGCTCAGGAAGGACACGTCCAGGGTTGGAGACACAACTTATGGGAGGGGTCCCCTCGGGAGCTCTGGAGTGTTCAGGGAGAGGGCAGAGCCCTGACTATAGCGATATTTAAGGGGCACCTGCCTCTATGCCACCGATGGGTGAGAAGGTACGGAGGTGGGAGGAGAGCCAGAAGAAAGTGCCTTGGCAGTACTTAGGCTGAAAGATATACGACTATCGAACTTGCTGTTTAGCTGGTATGCGGTGTTATCTCAGTGGGGTTAACAGTCCATTATAATGGCCAGGTCTTAAAAGGTGAGGAATGGTAGAGGCTTCCCCACTGGCTTAAGCCCCCAAGCCTCATGATCACGGAGGTACCTGGGGGCTGCAATTATGATGCATCAAATTTCCTTCCCAGTAGTTGGGATGGGGGGTGGGTGTTTCAGAGGAGGCTGAATTTGGTTTGGATAATGAAATTAATTTAGTACTTCCTGCTAGAGTGAAATGAATACCTCTCTTAACAATAAGAACCTGCTGACCAAGATATTCTGGTATCTGAGAAATCAGAAGAGGACATGCACAGCAGGAAGTAGTGAGAGAGAGCAATAGAGCAGGTTTTTCTCTGAAGCCTAGCAGAGTAAAAGCTCTGGTAGCAACAACTTGAGGGCAGTGGAAAGAAAGATGAGAAACTCCAGCACACTCCCTCCCCATGAGTGACAGGAGACCTTTCCTGTCAATAGAAGCTAAAAGGGCAACTTGGAATCACGACAAGGTTGGGAACAAGGCTCCATTATATCTAAACTCATAATGTTCAAAACAACAAGACCCCACCAGTACTAGGCAGACCACAAGAGAGGTGGGTGGATCCAGAGCAGAGATCTTCCTGAGTTTGCTTTTCTGGGGATCGGCTTCTCCCTGTGTTCATTCAGGGGAAGCTCCTCTGGGTCAGGCCACCCGCTTCTGAGTCCCTTCTGTGTTGACTCCTTCCTCCTGTTCTTTCCCCCTGTCCCTTTGTGCCACCAAGATATGGGAAGGATCTGACAATTATCCCATTTACTCATTGGTGGATTACATTGGAGAATGCTTCCTCCGCCAGCCAGCCATCTATATGGTCAGCCTTATCCTGGAATTCACCAAATATTTGACAACACACTGTGCTAGATGCTGTGGAGAACAAGAAAACAAATCTGATGCTCAGATGTTTAGGCTTTAGTAGGCTTGTATAGTGAGCTTTCATGGTTTATCTGCCCCTGATTTTGCTTTGGAAGAACACCCTATGTAGAGCAGCAATGAATGTCTTAACATGTATTCACCACTCTGAGCTCCAGTGTCCTGTGGTAAAGAACTGCCACTGTCTTATCTCACCTGGTCCAGCAGCGGGCCTCGGGCTCAGAGGAGCCTGAGCTGGTCCATGCTCAGGTCCCAGGTGACTAGCTTCTGCACCCAAAGTTTACAGCTTTATAGAGAATGAGCTCTTCAGCTCCTACTTACAGCCGTGTCTTACCTGAGAACCATGAAAACTATGTGCCTAGGGGCCAGATTGGGCAGATAGGAGAGACAGCCCCAATTTTCTACTTCAAATCCCTTCCCCTTGGTGAGTCTTCATCCCTGATCCAGCTCACTGAACCTGGTTCCATACTCAGGATGATGTGTCCCCAGCATTTGGGGTACTTCCCAGGACTCTGGTTAAAAGTAACCCCATTCCTCTCTCCTGCAATACTCACCCGTATCCTGAAGCAGTGGTAGGGCCTTGCAGCTGGGTATTTAATAGTTTATTTTCCTACATGGCTGTTGTCACAGTGGCCTCACATCCTTCTGAGCATAAAGTGCCCTAGGCAGAGCCAAGGGCTTAAAGATATTTCTAGACTGAATTGTAGTTCAGTGATTTTTTAAAAATGACCTTCAAGAGTTTTGCACTGTCTTCAAAGGACACAGCAGTGAAAAGGCAACCTATAGAATGGGAGAATACTGCAAATCAGACATCCGATGAGGTTATTATCCAGAATACATTAAGAACTCATACAACTTAGCAATAAAAATTAAAAAAAAAAAACCAACTGAAAAAACAGGCAAAGGACTTGAACAGACATTTCTCCAAAGATGTACAAATGGGCAATAAGCACAGGAAAAGATATTCAACATCACTAATCATTAGGGAAATGAAAATAAAAAACACAATGAGATGCTACCTCACACCCAGTAAGATAGTTACTATCAAACAAAACAGGGTAAGAGTTGAGAGAAATTGGTATCTTTGTACATTGTTGGTGGGAATGTAAAATGATGCAGTTATGGAAAACAGAATGGCTGTTCTACAAAAATTAAAAATAGAATCATTATACAGTCCAGCAATCCCATTTCTGGACATACAGCCAAAAGAATTGAGAGAGGGATTTGTACGCCCATATTCATGGCCTCATTAGTCACAATAGCCAAGAGGCAGAAGTAATCCCCCAAGTATTCATCAATGGATGAATGGATCAACAAAGGGCAGCACATAACTTGTACATATAATGGGATATTATTCAGCCAAAAAAGGAAAGAAATCCTGTCACATGCTGTAACATGGATGAACCTAGAAGACATTATGCTTAGTGAAATAAGGCGGTTGGTTACAAAAAGATAAATACAGCATGATTTCACTTATAAGAGGTACCTAGAGCAGCCAAATTCATGGAGACAGAAAATAGAATGATGGCTGTCAGAGGTCAGGGAGGGGACAAGGAGGAGTTGTTATTTAATAGGTACAGGGTTTCAGTTTTGCAAGATGAAAAGAGCTCTGGAGATGAGTTTCACAACAATGTGAAGGTACCTAACACTACTAAACTCTGCACTTAAAAATGTCCAAGATAGTAAATTTTACATATATTTCACCACAATTAAAAATTAAAAATTAAAAAGAAAAAGAGTTCTGATTTGGCGCATTCAGATTGTTCACTAGGCGAGCCTGTCCTAAAGTAGCACCCTGTGGATTTGGCATCTGTTACTTGGCCACAGAACACTTCCAGGAGAGGCACCCCTTACACTTCCAGGAAAATGACCTAGGTCCTCACTCAGAGCACAGTTCATGGACCCTAGAGTCCAAATCACCCAGGCTAGTTAGAAACACAGAACCTCAGGCCCTACCCCAAACTTAAAGAATCAGAATCTGCATTTTAGTAGGCTTCCAGGTGATTTGTACAAGTTAATACTGGAAAAGCCTGGCCTAGAGGAAAGCCTCCTTGGGAAGTAGGGCATTAAAATGAGGGGTTAGGGGCACACACAGTGGCAGGTAGCTGGGAGGACCTAGCTCTTCCCTCTCCCAATTTAGGGATGGGGAAACAGGCCTGAGAACCACAGAAGCACCAGAGAGGTTGCTGAACACACCTGGATGGGTTCTGTGGACTGACTTCCTAGGTACTAGTTCGTCTGTTCTGTGTGCCATTTGAGAAAGGTACTCTCTTTTTCTTTGCCTCAGCTCCCCCACCTGTCAGAGCCACCTCATATATCTGCTTATTTAATTGCTGAATCATTATTAGCACAGATAAAAGTGTGCATGTGATCAATGCAGTGCCTGGTACTCAGGGAAGACTCCTTAACACTAGCTTTTGTTGTTAACCAAAGTCATGTTTACAGGAGGAAGTGCGGTGGATTGGGGCCAAGGTTCCTGCTGGAAGTATGGTCAGAAGGTGGCCAGAAGGGGGTGGGATGGATGGAGATGCTTGTGGAGGAAGGGCCTGGGGAGCCGAGAAGGTGGGACAGTTTGTAGGCAGAGGCTACAGAGGCACAGGGGCGCCCGGGTACCAGCTCTAGCACTGTAGCCTCCAAAAGTACCCTTTTCCAGACCTGGTACGAGGGGTGGGGGGTAGGCCAGGAGCCTCCAAGGCTCTCACGATGGGCCACCGAATGGCAGAAACCTCCGGGCGCTCTTTACACAGGTAGAGGCTGGGCCCAGGAGTCTGTCGCACGCAGCCTCACGTCATTCATTCCACTCTGCGAGCGTCCCACGCACAGGACCACCGCGGGCCTGGCTGCAGTGAACGCGGTGAGTTTTTTGATGTGGACGCCCTTTCCACCTCGTCCCACCGTGGTATGCTTCGAGAACCTTGGGTTCCCCCACCCGGCTCACATCTGAATTCCATACTTAGCACACCCTTGCCTCACTTGGTTCCACACCGTGCACCTCGCCAGGACCCCCAGTACATGGTCCCCTCCATTCCCGAGGCGGGCTTCGCACCTAGGATAACACCTGAAGGTTCCCTGCTTTATGCTAGGGCCCCATTTCGTGCACCTGCCCACCAGCCCCGGAGCCTGGCTCAACACTTCCCGAACATGGGTTTGGCCCGACTCTCCCTGCTTGGCGCTGTGGTGTCCCGGGACAGAGCCGCTCTGCCCCCGGCATCCGGATGTAGGAGCGAGGGTGGAGCGAGCGGAACACGAACTCTTGTCCGGATCGCCTCCTAGCTACCGGGCTCGGACGGTGCGCAGCCGCGGAGACTATTAACCAACGTCGTGAATCCCCGATCTTTTTCCTCCTCCACCCTTTGCTTGGCTGCGTTCTCAGAAACGCTGGGCACACGCTCCTCTAGGCAGCGCCAACCCGGGAGGTCTTCCCTGCGAACGCCCTGCCCCGCACTCTAGGGCCCCACCACGGAGAGTGACGGTCCCGGAGCCGTGGGGAGCTCGGGCCCGGGAGAGTCGGGTGGTGAGGATCGCCAGAGGATGCCGAGCTGGAAAACGCAATGTGTTGCTTCTTCCACCAGCCTCGCCACGGAACCACAGCTAAAGGAGAACTAAAAGCGTTCCGAGTGTCCCGGGGCATCTCCGTGGGTTCCGTTGAGAAGCCGTTCCAAGCGACAACACACACGGGCATTCTCTCCCCTGACCCCCGGGTGGGAAAAGGGCAGGAAAAAAGTGAAACTCCTTGAGTCAGCACCGCCCAGCCAGCCCGGCCAGTTCCCAGACGCACCGCCCCTGGGCCGCGGACCCGGGGCCAGTGTGGGGCTGGGAGGCGCGGCCCGGGCGTGGCGGGGCGGAGGGCGTGTGGGCCGGCTTTCCCAAGGCCAGTGGGCCCGGACGGCGCGGCAGGCAGGCCTGGGTCATGGCCGGCGGGAAGGCGCAGCCGGGGGCCGAACTGCTGGACTTCGCTCGGTTCCGGCACTCCAGCACGCGGCCACTCGCCTACGGCTATGGCCCGCACAGCCTACGCGAGCTGCGGGAGCGAGAATTCGGCCGCCTGGCAGGTGAGAACGGCGGAGCCGCCTGCGCGGGGCTGGCCGGGCAGCGTGGGGGGCGCGGTGTCTAGGGAGCTTTCTGCTCTAGGTGGGAGCGATGTCATCTAAATTGGGGCGCGTTTAGATTGGAAAGACCTGGAGGGACACGTCCACGGGTCCAATTCGTGGATACGGCTCCCTGAATTCTCACCTGCAGCCCAAGACTTCTTGCTACTCTTGCTCCTTAGACTTTTCAGTGGTATAGGACCAGCCTAGACCCTTTTCACCTGTCTCCGTCCCCAGCGAACAGGACTTAAATTCTCTCTTCGAGAGTGCCAACTCTAAAGGTCCAGGGGGAACCGGGGTGGCAAAATTCAAGACTGTGCAGTGGCCCCGGCTGTTCTGTTGCTCGTCTGGGCTCAGCAGTGGTGCGTGGGCGGTCAGTGAACTGGGTCACGACCGAGGCTAAGGCCGCTAGGCAGTCCCCCGCCCCCAAGGCTGCGTTCCAGTCCGCTGAGATGGTTCACAAGCAGCTTTTATTTTCGAAACCTCCTTTTTCTCATGTTTAGAACAATGCCTCTGAACTCCAGTTCGCTGGAGGGGGGGGGGGCGGCTTGAAAAATTAGCAAACTGTAACATCTGAGCATTGAGTGCAAGGCGAGCCTGTCAATTGGACTTGAGGAAGGGGATCACATCGTGCTTCTGAATTCCCAAAGGTGGAGCAGTCTGGTTAAATTTGAAATCAAGTTCGATCTGATCCTGTGGCTGTTCCCAGAGCATTACTGCAAGGCAGGAGCCCTGCCCAGAGTAGGACTGTCTCTTTCGCCGGAGATCTAGGGTGAGGGGCTTCCATGAGCCCTAAGAACTGTGTGCCAAGCAAGACGGGTGACATGGTCCTCAGGTTAAGTGGCAGGTCATGGTGCTGGCATCTGGATTTGAAGTGTATTTATTGTCTTGATGAACAATTGGTGACTACTTCTTGCTGGTGGCAGAACAGCAACCATGATTTACATTTCATTAATCAAGTAGCTGATTCCAGCTCTTTGGGTCATTTCTTTATGTTGCAGTTAGTGACACTTTTTGAGGGGCTTTGAGGGCTGTGGCCTCCTCTTTGGATGTCCCCTGTCTGTGGTTAAGTGGGGACAGGGACCTTCTGGCTGGCATGCTCCCCCCCCCCCCATTCTTCACAGTGGCACATTTGCCTGTGCGACAGCCCTTGTCCCTCTGCTTCCATATTCTCTCTCTGAACTTTTTTATTATAGAAATTTCCTACCCACCAAAATAGACTATACCATGAACAACCACAGGTGCAGAAGGAGGGAAGTAGGCTTCCCATTCGTTTGAAGCAAATCCCAGAAGCTGTAATCATCAGGCCCGTAATTATTTTAGCTCCTTAATCCCCTAATCCCCTCCAGCTCTGATCCCTCACACCATCATTGGCTGACCCCTCTACGCTTCCCTGGGAAAGTAGAGCTGTGTTCTCTGGGCACCTCCTTATTTCTCACTTACCCCTTAAAGAACAGCACTTCTCCCCTGAAATGTATGATTTACATGTGACAGCCAGGATTTCAGGCTGGGCTTCAGATCCTCTTTAACATCTACTATTACAGATGCTCCTCCTCTTACCATGGGATTACCTCTGGATAAACCCATCATAAATTGAAAATATCCTAAACTGAAAATGCATTTAATACCCCTACCAAACATCATAGCTTAGCTTAGCCTGCCTTTACTCTGCTCAGAACACTTGCATTAACCTACAGTTGGGCAAAATCATCTAACATGATAAAAATACTCGAGCATCAGTTGTTTACCCTCATGATGGCAATGGCTGTCTGGGAGCCATGGCTCAGTGCCACTGCTGAGTATCACAAGAGAAGATCATATTGCATATTGTTAGACCAGGAAAAAAATCAAAATTCAAAATTCAAAGTATGATGTCTGCTGAATATGTATTGCTTTCATACCATCATAAACTCAAAAAATTGTAAGTCAAAGCAGCATAAGCCAGGGACTGTCTGTACTTGTGGTAGTGTGTGTATCCTTTTTTTGTGCGAGTTCCCAGCATTTTCTCTACCATATGGTTGAAGTAGGCGTTCCTGAACTAAACTCACCCCCACCCCCCTGCACCACCACCACTAGGAGTATTGGAACATATCCACTTTTCCCCCGCTGCATAGGGAAGGGGAAAACAAACAAACAAACAAAATATATATATAACTTTTGCTTCCTCTTCCTTCCCCTTCCCCCCTAGATTTTCTGCAGGTTTGAGAATTTTTCTGGTCAAGTTGTAGCTCTGGATAATTAAATGCTTAACATTTAAGTCTGAAATATTTTGCCTAATCAATGGGATGGGAAAATCTGTCTCGGTGAAGCGAGTATTTTGAATATACAGTTGTGGTTCAAGTGGTTCTTGAAGCTTCAGGAGTTGATGGCCCCTCCCCCTGAATGGAACTGAGACCTGAAGGAGCATGGCCTGAAGAGACACTGAAATTTCCTTTGTTAAAGACCTAATACTAATTGGTTTTAGGTAATTCACCTACTTCTAATAACAGCCAAACCCTATGGAATGTGTGCCAGACACTGGACTGTCATACACCAACTTGTGTAACTCTCACCCCAGTTGCAGATGAAGGAACAGGGACCCAGAATGACTAGTGGTGGAGCAGGATTCAATGAAGGTTGGTTGACTTGGATTGTGCAGTGTTAACCACTGTGCTGGCTGACCTTCTCCTAAGATCTCTAGCTGATTTAGCATGGCTGCCTTGTTTTGTAATGTAAAGTAATGGACCAAAGGCCAATGCAGCCTTCTCCCAAATGGCTTCCTGGCTCTGCAGGAGTCAGTGGGCAGAGTGTGTGGTGCCTCCAGCAGCCCCTCAGGTTTTACATGTACACTGGGGCCTCACACGAGCATCTTTCCCAATGCCTAGGTGGACTGAAGCCTCTCTTTTGGTTATGTACCTTTGTATTTCTGAACCTTCAGTAAAAGAAAACATTATTTTAATACTAATTTCCAGGACTAGATAATACATTTACATGATAAAACATGCAATAAACTAGGACTAAAAGGAAATTTAATCAACCTGATGAAAGTCATCTGTAAAATAAAATAAAATAAAAATAAAATAAAAAACACAGCTAACACCATACTTAATAGTGAAGGACTGAAAAAAGCTTTACCTCTAAGATCAGGAACAAGACAAGGATGTCTGTTCTCACCATTGTTATTCAACATTGCATTAGAGGTTCTAGCCTGGATCATTTGGCAAGAAACTGAAATAAAAACCACCCAGATTGGAAGCCAAGAAGTAAAACATTTCTACTTGCTGATAACATAATCTTATATACAGAAAAATCTTAAGGAATCCACACACAAAACTACAAGGATTAAAAAGCAAGTTCAGCAAGGTTGTGGAATACAAAGTCAATACACAAACATTATTTCAATTTTTACACACTAGCAATGAACACAATGAAAATAAAATAAATGAAAGCATCAAAAGAACAAAATACATAGGAATAAATTTATCAAAAGAGGATAAGACTTATATACTGAAAACTACACAACAGCATTGAAAGAAATAAAAAAAGATCTAAATAAATGCAAAGACATACTGTATTCATGGATTGGAAAACTTAATATTTGTAAAATGCCAATGTTCCCCAAATTGGCCTACAGGTTCAATGTAATTCCTATAAAAATCTCAGGTACTTTTTTGCAGAAAGTCACAAAAATAATCCTAAAATTCATATAGAAATGCAAGAGACCTAGAATAGCCTAGGCAATCTTAAAGTACAAAGTTGAAGGACTCACAGTTTTCATAAAAGTATAGTAAGTAAAATTTATACTAAGTATCAGTAATCAAGATCCTGTGGTACTGGCATACAGATAGTCACACAGACCAATGAAGTAGAATTGTAAGTCCAGAAATAAACCCATACAGCTATGGTCAATCGATTTTTGACAGGATGCCAAGACTATCTATTGTAACAGGAGGAAGAATAGCCTCTTCAACAAATGGTATTAGAACAACTCGATATCCACAAGCAAAAGAACGTAGTTGGATCCCTACCTCACACTATATTAAAATTTAACTCAAAATGAATCAAAGACCTAAATCTTAGAGAAAAAAGCATAAAACTCTTAGAAGCATAAGCATAAATTATCAGGATGTTAGATTAGACAATGGTTTCTTATGACACCAAAAGTACAAGCAATAATAACAACAAAAATAGACAAATTGGACTCCATCAAAATTAAGACTTTAATGCTTCAACGGATACAATAAAAAAAGTGAAAGGACACCCCACTGATTGGGAGAAAAGTTGTACACAAATATTCAAAGCAGCATTATTTATAATAGAGAAAAAAGTGGAAACAACCCAAATTTCATCAGCAGGTGAATGGATAAACAAATGTGGTATATTCATACACTGGGATACCATTTAGTCATAAAAAGGAATGAAGTTCTGATACAGGCTACAATGTGGATGCACCTGGAAAATATTATGTTAAGTGAAAGAAGCCAGACACAGAAGGCAACATATTGTATGATTTCATTCATATAAAATGCCCAGAATAGGCAAATATGTAGACACAAAGGAGATTTGTGGCTGCCAGGGCTGGGACTGGGTGGATTTGAAGTGATTGGTAATGTGTATAGGGTGTCTTTTTGGCATGAAAAGTTCTAAAATTAGTTGTGATGGTTACACAACTTTATGAATATACTAAAACCACTAAATTGTATACTTTAAAAGGGTGAATTGTATGATATGTGAATAATATCCCAATAAAGCTGTTATTAAAGAAAAAAAAACCATCCTGCAGAGAAAAAAATATTATTTTAGTGAATGAAAGGATGAATAAATCTATTTTTTATTTTTTGCTTTGTAGTAAATTTTATAAAGTATATTTTATTGATTATGCTCTTACAGTTGTTCCAATTTCCTCCCCTTTGCCCCCTCCACCCAGTACCCCTCTTCCCTCCAGTAACCTCCACCCTTAGTTCATGTCCATGGATTGTGCATGTAGGTTCTTTGGCTTCTCCCTTTCCTATATTATTCTTAACATCCCCTTGTCTATTTTGTTCCTACCAATTATGCTTCTTAATCTTTGCCCCATTTCCCCCATTCTCCCCTTTGCCCTCCCCAGCTGATAACCCTCCAAATGATCTCCACACCTATGATTCTGTTCCTGTTTTGGTTGTTTGCTTAGTTTGTTTTCGCTTTTTAGTTTCAGTTGTTGATAGTTGTGAGTTTGTTGTCATTTTAATATTCATAGTTTTGATCTTCTTTTTCTTAAATAAGTCCCTTTAACATTTCATATAATAATGGCTTGGTGATGATGAATTCCTTTAGCTTTACCTTGTCTGGGAAGCACTTTATCTGCTCTACCATTTTAAATGATAGCTTTGCTGGATAGAGTAATCTAGGTTGTAGTTCCTTGATTTTCATCACTTTGAATATTTGCCAGTCCCTTCTTGCCTACAGAGTTTTTTTTTTTTTTTTTTTTAAGAAATCAGCTAATAGTCTTATTGGAACTCCTTTGTAGGTAACTCTCTTTTTTTCTCTTGCTGCTTTTAAGATTCTCTGTTTATCTTTAATATTTGGCATTTTAATTATGATGTATCTTTGTGTGGACCTCTTTGAGTCCAACTTGTTTGGGACTCTCTGTGCTTTCCTTCACCAAGTTAGGGAAGTTTTCTTTTATTATTTTTTTGAGTAAGTTTTCAATTTCTTGCTCTTCCTCTTCTCCTTCTGGCACGCCTATGATTTGGATGTTGGTACATGTAAAGTTGTCCCAGAGGTTCCTAAGCCTCTCCTCATTCTTTTGCATTCTTCTTTCTGTTCTGGTCAAATGTTTATTTCTTCCTTTTATTTCAAATCATTGATTTGAACCCCAGCTTCCTTCTCTTCACTGTCAGTTCGCTGTATATTTTTCTTTATTGCACTTTGTGTAACTTTTATTTCTTCCTTTATTTTTTTGCCCATACTCAGTGAGTTCTCTGAGCATCCTTTCCACCAGTATTTTGAACTCTGCATATGATAGTTTGGCTATTTCTGTTATGTTTAGTTCTTTTTTTCTGGGGTTTTGTTCTGTTCTTTCATTTGGGCCATATTTCTTTGCCTCCTCAATTTGGCAGCCTCCCTGTGTTTGTTTCTGTGTCTTAGGTAGAGCTATTTTCACTCCCTGTCTTAGTAGCATGGCCTATGTAGCAAAGGCACCTGTAAATTGTGTGAGGCAGAACCTTAGGTAATTCCCAGGGTGGTGCCACCTGCTTCATTGCTTTGTAGCTCTGTGTGTGGTGGGAGGCTTGGAGAGGGGACAGTGCCACTATTTGGCTTCTGGTGATTTGGCTGGCATGCGCCCCATTTCCAGTCACTTCACCCACTTCCCATATGCTATTGCCACCCTTCCGGCTGCTTCCCTGGGGTTTGTTTATGTTCTAAGACCACGTGGGCCCTTTAAATGGGAAAAATCTGGGAGTTTCTTCCACCACTCCAACCCCCACTGGTTTTTACAGCTGGAGGTAATGGGGGTTTATCTTTCCAGTGCTGGAACCCTGGGCTGTGCGGTCTGGCCTGTGGCTTCTTCTCCAAGCCACACCACACCAACTCTCCACCCCTTCTCTGTAACTCCACCTCTCCTACATGTCTGGATGAATATAGCTTCTTTACTCCTTGGTTGTTGGACTTCCATATATCTTGATTTTTTTCACAGTTCTGGTTGTTATTTGTTTTTGAGATTTGGTTGTAATTTCTATGGTTGCGGGAGAAAGCAAAGGCTGTCTACCTATGCCTCCATCTTGACCGGAAGTTGAATAAATCTATTTACATTGTATGCTTTGAAAATGTATCTCAGAGTTTGTTCCATGTCAGTACTTTTAAAGTGCCAGATGGATGTACAATAAGTCTTTATTTTAAATGCATGGTGATGAACATTGAAGTCATTTCTGATTTTTTGCTTTGGCAGACAATGCTGCATTGAATATCCTCACAGACAGGCCATTTCATAAAAGCAGATATTTATAAGATCAATTTCTAGAGGAATAAGCTGGGTCAAAGAGAGTTTGCATTTTAAAGTGATACCAATACTACCTAATTGCTGTCCATAAAGGAGTTGTACCAATTTGCCCTCATACCAGCCACGTACAAGTGGGCCTGTTTCCTGACACCCTCACCCACGCAGTGAGTTATTCAACCGTTTGATCTTGGCCACCTGATGGGTAAACCTTGATATCTTCCTCTCATCTAAATTTGACTTTCTTGGTTTATGAGAGAGGCCGGAAGGATCATTTAAATTATGCACTAGGATTTTCTGAAGCTCTCAAAGCTTCCTAGGGGTGCAGAGCTCATTATGTGAAAGCGGAATCGGGGCTCACACACCAGGGAAGCTGCACAGAGACTCCAGAAGAGGATGTGAGTCACAGGTGAACTAGCTTTACTGTCACTGATCACAGATGTCTGTTGGGCTCCTCCTCCATGTGAGATGTTCTTCTAGGTTCATAAGAGAGCTGGTTAATCAGGGAGGCTCTCTCAGGGCTCTAAAGGTCATTACATATGCCGTTCTTCCGTTGCCCATGTTTCCACTCAGATTAAGAAGCACATATTGAGAGGCTGGGAGATATGAGGGCCTTGTGTTACATCTAAATGCATCAAATGGGCACTACTGAAGCTCACACAAACCAGCTTTAGTAAAATGTGTGGAAAACCTTTGAAAAATAACCACAGTTTTATTTTGTGCTTTCAGGAGCTGTCTACCTTGACCACGCAGGAGCCACCTTGTTCCCGCAGAGCCAACTCACAAGCTTCACTCACGATCTCCTGGAAAATGTTTATGGTAAAGATAAACACACCATAACTGATTTTTTGCATTGAACATTAGCCAGCTTCATTCAGGTGATATATCTCTGCTTAATAAAGACGGGGTTAATAGAATGGGGCTGAGCCTGATGCCCAGAGCTGAAAAAGCATGACAAAGAGGGCATAAGGCAAACACTTGTCATTCCCTGGAACACATGTGCTGCCAGGATGCGGGAACTGGGTCAGGGACACATGGGTTACTTCCAGAAGAAGGGGTCTGTGTCAAGAAGGGCAAAGAGGTACAAGGCGCTATATTTGGTGGTGTGATGACCCTGTAGGACTAACACTGTGCAGAGAGTGGGACAACAGGAGGAGCGTTCATTCATTCATTCACTCCATAAATATTTGTACAGCCACTCTGGTGCCGGGGGCATGGTACAGATGGCAAAAAAGTCCCTGCCTTCATGGACTCTGGACTCTGGTCTAGTCAAGGCAAGACCTTAATCAAGTGATCTCCAGATAAATGTAAATTACCAACTGTGTGAAGGCCTCTGGTGCCATAGGGGTCTGGATCTGCTGAGTGACAGTGGGGTGGCAGTGTGAGGGTCAGGGAAATTTTCTTAGCAGTGGGGTTGATGCTAGAACTCACAGGGAAAGGAGTCAGGAGAAGGGCCTTCCAGGCAAAGGGAACAGCATGAGCCAAGACCCTGCTGTGGTTTCAGGAACCAGCCCAGGAACTCAGAGGGAGGGGAGGAGAGCAGTGGAAGTGTGAATGGTAGGTGGGTACCTGATAGGTGCCCTGTCAAGTTTGATCTTTATTCTAGAAACAATGGCCAGTCACTGAAGGCGTTAATCAGCAGCATAATGTGATCAGGTGATAGCTTTGGAAAGGGAGTTTGAAATAACAGTAGCAGCAGATGTAACAGTGGTAATGATAATAGCAATGAATAATAATAATAATAACAACACTCCCATCGCCAGCAGCCGTCCGTCTCGAGAGAGGATGGTGTAGCTTCTTAAGAGTCTATCTGCACCGCCGAGAATGGTTGTGCAGTCCGACTCGGGAGTGACAAGGTATCTGTTTCCTCCCATGTTGAATCGACATCTTGCGATGACGCTGGAGTGTCCTCTCCAGTGAAGCTGAAGCTACAGAGCCTGGGCAGGGTGATATGGAGGGTCTGCTGTTGCCCATGCAGCAGACACCCCCTCTCTTCGCAGCTGAAGGGTCCAAGGGAAAGACGGAGTCAATACAGCTTGGTTTCAGGTGCGCCGCAGGAGTTGCCGGTGTTGACTACAACGTCAAACCGCCTTAGGGACTCCGGCTCCGGATTTTCTGTCGGGGTTTACTCCCTTAGCCTTTCCCCTGAAGAGGTATGCCGCAAGGCAGCGGAGGTTTTTTGGAGTCAGAGTTTTCCTTCTCTGATGTGCCCTGACTGGAAGATCAACCAGCGACACTTAGGTCGCAGGCCGACGCTCAATCCACTGAGCCAAACCAGCCAGGGCTAATAACACTACATACAAAATAAACTGAGTGCTAAGCACCCAGGGCACTTCGGGTACTCTTCCCAGTGCTTCACCTGTATTATCTCTCCATTCTCATGACAAGCTAGAGTACTGGTTCTGTTGTGACTCCTGTTGTACAAGTGAGGAAATGGGCACCAGAGATGGCAGGTAATTCCTCTGAGGCCACGTAGTCAGGAAGCACTAGAGCTGGGGGAAGTGTGGGGAGATGAGTCTAGGCATTTTGGCTTTAGAGTGCAAGCCCTTGGCCTTCACCAGGCTGCCCCAGCTCATGACAGCCTTGTCCTGCCCACACTAAGGCTCTGGTAGCCAGCAGACACTTAAATCTGGGAACAGTCCTCGGGGAAGATGCCCATGAAGCACTTTATCTTATTTACTTACTTATAGAGAGAGGGGAAAAGAGGGAGAAAGGGAGGGAGAGAAATATGGATTGGTTGCCTCTTGCATGCCCTGAACTGGGGATCTGGTTGGCAACCCAGGCATGTGACAGGGAATTGAACCGGCGACCTTTTGGTTCGAAGACTGGCGCTCAATCCACTGAGCCACACCAGCCAGGGCCGGAGCACTTTACCTTGACTTTAATCCATGGTTTTCAAAGGGATCTGCAATTGTTTAGTGAGGAGAGGTTTTTTTTTTTTTTTTTGCTTTGCTTGCCTAACAGCTTTTTTGTTATATTTTATATTCATAAAATTCACCTATTTCAAGTATATAATTCAATGATCTTTAGTAACCTTACCGAGTGGTGCAAGCATCACTATAAATCATTTAAAATATTCTCATTCCCCCACTAAGATCTCTGATGCCCATTCACAGTTGATCTCTGTTGCTCCCCCATTCTCTCAACCTCTCTCCACCCCCTCACCCTCGCCCCAGGCAACCATTAATCTATTATTTTTTGCATCTCTAAACAATTGCCTTTGCTGGAGATTATAAATAGAATCACACAATATGTGATCTCTGAGTCTGGCATCTTTCACTTAGTATGCTTTTGAGGTTCATGCATGACATAGCTAATGGCTTGTTCCTTTTTAACGCCAAATCATTTTCCATTTTGTGGATATGTTATATTTTATCTATCTGTTCACCAGTTGATGGGCATTTATGTTTTTTACAGAGCTGCTGTGAACATTCATGTGCATGACTCTATGGATATGTTTTAATTTCTCTTGAGTATATAGGAACAAAATCTCTGGGGCATATGATAATTTTATGCTTAAGTTTTTGAGAAACCGAGGGACAGGGTTTTGGCGGAATACAAGTAGTGAGTGACTTGATGGCTTCATCTTTGTAACCTGCCAGGTAATCCTCACAGTCAGAACATCAGCAGCAAGCTCACCCATGACACCATGGAGCAGGTGCGCTACAGGTGAGTGGCAGGGATGCAAGCCTGAGCGGGCACTCCCAGGTGAAAGGACTTCCTTCCTACCACTTGCTCACATCCCACAGAGGTTCTGAATTAGTTTCAGAAAGATAACGTTCAGCTAAGTGGCCACACACACAATGATCAAGATCATCAGGTTGGAGGACAGAAAGGTGAGAATGAGTAGGTGCTGAGCGGGGCACACCAGAAGCACAGGCAGGCCGCCCTGAAGTGTGTGCATTGCTGTGTGTGTGGCTCCAGGCTGGTGCCATGCTTCCTGGGACCAGGGTGATGAGGAGTGACCCAGGTCCTAAGTCTTGTTTTTAGAGAGAAGAAAAATAGTTTCTCTGATTTTTCTTTCCATGTTTCATGAGGCATCTTGTTTGATTCATCCCCCCTTTTGAAAAATAATATTCCCACATTAAACAGCTCTTTATAGTTTCCCCATGTAATAATTAGTTTTCGGTAAATAATTTCCAGGTGGTACTTAAAGTTACTTGAATTGATACAATTTTAAATTCTTTCCAATCTGAAAAGGATACTGGGTTGCCAATATTAAAGGCAACGTGAAACAAGTTGATGACTTAAAGCTACTTGTATCAGAGCCAGATAGTAGACCAAGGGTGGAGGCAGGGGGGTGTTTTCAACTAAGGTGAAGGTAGTGGTGGAATTTTGTCTTATCCTCTGGGGGCTGGGGACTTGGGAGGCAAGGTGATTTTGCCAGTTTGAATCCATTTGTCATCTCTTCCCACAGCCTTCTCTGTACCTGCCCGAACTTCACAGTGATGGCAAAGCCTATCTGTTTTTTTTTTTTTTTCTCCCCTAGTTGTTAAGGTAGAGAGATGTCATATTTAGTAGAAGTGCAGCTAATTCCAAACATAGGACCGTGGAGTGAGACCAAGTCATTGTCGCAACGCTGTGTTTCTTCCAGGATCCTGGCGCACTTCCACACCTCCCCAGACGACTACAGTGTGGTTTTCACAGCCGGGAGCTCAGCTGCTCTGAAATTGGCGGCGGAGGCCTTCCCGTGGGCATCCCCGGGCCCTGAGAGCAGCGGGAGTTTGTTCTGTTACCTCACTGACAACCACACCTCCGTGGTGGGCATGCGGACGGTCGCCGGAGCCAAGAACGCCACTTTCATCCCGATCTGGCCTGAGGACATGTACTTGGCAGAGAAACGGGGTGCTGCCACCAGCAAACCCAGCTGCCAGCTTGTGCATCTCTTCTGTTATCCAGCTCAGAGTAACTTTTCTGGGACCAGATACCCCCTGTCGTGGATAGGAGACGTCCAGTCTGGGCGGACGTGCCCTGTGAGCGCGCCTGGGACGTGGTACGTGCTGCTGGATGCAGCCTCGTATGTGAGCACCTCCCCTTTGGACCTGTCGGTTCACCAGGCCGATTTCATCCCCCTCTCCTTCTATAAGATCTTTGGCTTCCCCACCGGACTGGGCGCGCTGCTGGTGCATAAGCGTGCGGCTCCTCTGCTGAGGAAGACCTACTTTGGAGGAGGCACAGCCGCTGCGTACCTTGCAGGAGAAGACTTCTATATCCCGAGACAGTCGGTGGCAGAAAGGTAACCTCGCCGTGGGGGTGGCCTGGGCAGAGTTCAGCAAGTCTGGGGTCTGGCCTGTGCCACCTGCAGGATGGTGCAGGGGACCAGGCTGGGCCACTGAGGTCAGGGGAGTTGGCCATTACTGGCAGGGATGGAAGGCTGGTGGCAGGGCTCAGAGGTGGGCAGCAGAGGTCCCGGCCTGGGTAAACTTTGCTCCTGTTTGTTGTCTCCTTCTCAGCTGCAGGGGGACAAGGGCTGCAAGCAAAAGAGGGGAAAGGTTCTCCAGAGGGTGAGGGGGGTGGGCCGCCTGGCCTTTGCACAGAGTGCTGACAAGAGGTGTCAATTAAAGTGATGATTTAAGAGATTCTGAACAAGTGTGCATCATGTTGACAGCATAGCTGGTTTACAGCAGTTCGAGTCAGCTCAGCTTGGCCTGCGTCAATAAGAGGAATCAGTTAATCAGAGGCCACCAGGGTTGTGGGGCACAGTTGACAGCAGCCTCTGCGAGCCCCGCTGTGAGTTACAGAGGACACTGGAGGGCAGGCAGCTACTTGTCACCAAATGGCACAGGCCTCTGGTGGTCCGTGGGGCAGGCGATGCGGGTTATGTTCAGGAATTTCCCGGATGGCGATGACTGGCACCTACAAGGCTGAGTATGTGAGAGGGTGGAAAGGGGAGCTGAATCAGGGTCCTGCTGCTTCCAACAGGAGGGGACATGGGGTTGGGACAGGCTGGGCCACCTGCTGGTGTCTGAGAAGGCCTGGGGCCTGCATGGGGAAGTGGGTCAGGTCCCCCACAGACACAGGTGCAGGCTCAAGAGTCCTTCAGAGAGGGTTGTGACAGTAGTTACTGGTTAAGTGTGTAGGCCCCAAGAGGTGGTTTGCTGGAGAGTGAATCCTGGCTTCACCACACACCAGCTGTGGCAACAGGGGCATGTGGCTTGATCTCTGCCCCTCCTATTTTCCCCATAAAGTGGGTTTCTAAAAGGATACAATTTTTAAGAGTTAATATAGGTGAAAGCACCAAGATGGAATTGGCATCCATGTGTTGTAAGGTTATTTAATGTCTTTTTTTCAAATTTAGAATTTCTCCATAGGTGGGGGATTCTAAAACAGGAAAAGTAATGTAAAACCTTTTGAATTCAAGTGTGATAATATAGCATGTAATATGACTAAGTGAGAATAGAAAGATAGGCACAACATATAAATTAAAGGCAGAACAAAATAACAACCGAAACTTTTTTTTTTTAAAATCCTCACCTGAGGACTCACCCCCCCCCCACCCCCATTGCTTTTAGAGAGAGAGGAAGGGAGAGAGAGAAACATCAATGAGAGTGAGAAGCATTGATTGGTTGCCTCCCATACCGGCCGGGACCAGGGATCATTCAACCACCAGGGGTCGCATGCGCCTGGGCTTGGACCAGGGACCAAACCCACAACCTCAGTATGTGCCCTGGCCAGAAATTGAACCCACAACCTTTTGGTTACTGGATGCCACTCCGACCAGCTGAGCCACACCGGCCAGGGTGGCAAGCCAGACGTTATTGAGCCAACAGGACAAGTGAAGGCAGAGAGAAGTGGGGCAGCTCATTCCAGGCAGGGTGTTGGTGGGCTGGGCTGGATCAGACCACTTTCCTTCTATTTGGATGGGTTGCCTTACGTACAACAGGTGCCACACCAAGATTCCCAAAAAGCTGATATCTTTATTTACAATTAGAAGCCTAATTTTTTTCTTGTGAATTTAGGACTAGAACTCAAGAAATTTAATACCCAACCTAAATGTTTCTTAAACATCTTACCTGGACCATGTGTTAATCTTTTCTATTTGATAACCTTTGATGGAAACAAACAACCTTCCTTTTCCCCTAAAAGTCTATTAATTATTGATTAATAAATATTTATTATTGACCAATTAATAACAAGTTATTAACTAATAATGTTTAATTTATTAAAGCTTATGTACTAATTCATTAGTGATTCATCAATTAATAGTTTGTTCATTATTGATTCATTATTAATTCTGTTTGTCTATTAATTACCTTTAGTTTTATAAGGAAATTCATATTGCAATAACAATATATTGAGCAAATCTTATCCCTAGAGTATTAAAATAAAACACACAATATTCCCATTAAAAGCTTCAACTTGTATCAGGCAGCTGTTTTTCACCATCCTTCATCCTTGCTGAAACCTCCTCACTGTCTCCCAGTTTCCCTATCACTTTTGCAGCAGCCAGAGGTGTCTTGTCAAGGTCTAGATCCCACTTGTCACTCCTTTCTGCTCAGAACCCTCGAGCCTCTGTTATCTCATCCAGGGTGGAAGTTCTGACTGTATGTCCTACCACTCTCCACCCCGCCCGCTCCCTTCAGGCCCCAGTTCCTGTTCGGTGGTTGTGCCAGGCTCCGCTTGCTCAGGGTGTTTGCAGCACCCTCTCCCTGGAATGAATTCACTCTGAAACTGTGAACTTAGCTGTTTCATAATAAGCGGTTTCCCCGACTCCCTTACCTCCACTCTGTTTCTGCTCAAATGAGCTCCCTTGGCCCTGGCTGGCGTGGCTCGGTGGATTGAGTGCTGGTCTGTGAACTGAAAGGTTGCTGGTTCGATTCCCAGTCAGGGCACAGGCCTGGGTTGTGGGCCAGGTCCCCAGTTTGGGGATGCGAGAGGCAACCGATTGTTTCTTTCACACATCGATCAATGTTTCTCTCCCTCTCTTTCTCCCTCCCTTTCCCTCCTTCTAAAAATAAATAAATAAACTCTTTAAAAAAAAGATCTCCCTCAGAGAGGACCTCCCCTGCTGTCGTCTAAAGCAGCCGCCAGCCCTCTGGTTTACTCACCTTTGTTGCACTTGTTACCACCTGGCTTGTTGTGTATTTGGCTTCTCTGTCTGCGTGTTGGTTGCTCATTGTTCCTTGTTTCTGTGCCCTTAGGAGAAAGGAAGCTCTGTGAGGGCAGGGGTTTTACGTGTCATGTTCACTGCCGCATCCTTAGCACCTAGGACAGTGTCCACACACAGTACATTAAAAGGTCAACATATAAATACCTTGATAAGCAGGGAGAGGTACATCTGCTCTATTGAGAGCCTAATAATGTTTTTTTTTCTTTTTTTAAACTGAAGCCTGTGGTTCTATAGACTTTGGAATCACAGATTCTTGTTCAGAATCCCAACAGATCACACTGAACTGATGCCCTGTCAGTGGTGCTCTCTTGGGGTCAAGTGCAGTATTTCAAGAGCTCACAGCACCTGAAGTTTTGTCAAGTCTAAAGTCTTCCTGGGGCAGCAAAGCATCTCTCCGCCTGTTAATGTCTCAAGATGGTGACTATCTTTTAGGGCCTTTTGTCACTGCTGCCAGTTATCCTGAGAAAGCTGCAGAGTGGGTCAGGGACGGAGGCAGCCTGACGGGCTGTGCCGAGCCCTCTGTCCTGAGGGGGAGAGAGTGATGGCTTCTCAGGCAGCGGAGAGAAGGTTCTCATAGATGGCGGCTGAGCTGAGAAGTGAAACCTCGTTACGTACCACAAAATGCACATGGAGACGTGGGCCACAGCTTGACCTTGTTCCCCTCACCCTGGTTACAGGTTTGAAGATGGCACCGTCTCGTTCCTTGATGTGATAGCACTAAAACATGGATTTGATGCCCTAGAGCGCCTCACAGGTAGGGGGACATTTTTATTCCTGTGGAATTTGCTCCTGTTGCCTGTGTCCTCAAGGGAGCCCCAGCACGTATGTGGTTCAGAGGAAGGAGAGTCTGTGCCAGTGACTGGTACACGGCAGTGGGACAATAAATGCAGTTCAGGCTGATTCTAAAGAATTTCAGAATAGCAACTGAGACAGAAGCAAGAAACTGAGGCTTTTGGTTTTTTGTCTGTTAAGAGAAGATTTTAACAGGTTAGAGACATCCCGAGTCAGGAGATTAATAGCTTCACAGAAGCAGAGGAGACATCCTGGGTTCCTGGGTGGGGAATGGTTACAGATCCTGATACCTTATTCAGCTCTTACCTTGCTGGATTCTTGCTGCAGCCCCACTGGGGAGCTAGATGCCCAGCCTACTTTGTCCATGAAGGAGCTTACACGCCCTCCCAGTGTCAGGGAGCTGGTAAATTGGGAGGACCAGGATTTAAACGCAGGACATACTAACAGCTAATAACCCCGACCTTCCAACCACTTGGTCTGCTGCTGGCTTTGGCAACGATGCACATTTTCCTCTGGACAAGTGCTTAGGGTGTGTGGGCAGATGGGGGCACTCACCGTAGGAGGACACACAGACAGATGCTACTTCCATTCATGAGGCTTGACGCAAAGGTTTGTGACTGGGAGAACCTGTCTGGTGAGCCAGGTATCCACCATCCTGCTGTGCTCCTGGCTGCACTTCTAGAGCTGGGTGTCACTGCTCATACCACCCATATGGAGATGGTGCTGTGGTGAACTAGGGGCATGGCTCAGTGGTTAGGCAGTTCTTTCTCTTTCTCTAGTTACAATAATGGGACACTACAGGTCTGCAGCCTTAGCCCAACACTGGGGACAGACAGGATTCATGGGGAGAGAGGATTGCCCTGCAGGGTAGTGAGTGGGCATCATTCGGGAAAAAAAGGAGATCATCAAGGCAGACATTGAGAAATGAGCCCTTTCCGAGGAAAGATATTAACATTGTACCCAAAACACAAGTGACAGGGTCTGACTGGGCCAGGGGCATGTTCGAAAGCGGAGTGACAATATCAGTTTTCCAATAAAGCAAACCCTGGTTTTTCTAACTTAATTGTCTTTTTTTTTTTTTTTTTTTTTTAAGATTGAGATTTATATATAATCACCAGTTTAGTCACTTTTAAGTGCACATTTCAGTGGCATTAAGTGCATTCACATTGTTGTGTTTCCATCCCCACTATTTATCTCCAGGACTTTTTCACCATCCCAACTGAAACTCTACCCATTAAACAACAGCTCCCCATTTACCCTCCTTCTAGCCCCTAATAACCTTTGTTCTCCTTTCTGTCTCTATAAATGTGCCTACTCTAGTTACCTTATATAAGAGGAATAATACAAGGTTCGTCCTTCTTGTCTCTCTTATTTCACCAGCACAAAGTTTTAAAAGTTTATTCATATTGTAGCATATATCCTTAGTTGCTTTGTATTATGCTAAAATGATTTAAACATTAACAAAAACAAACAGCATAAGAATGATACATTTAAAGACAAGATTGTACATTTTTGCTCTCTGCTACTAAAAGATCTAAATTCTCTGAATGCTTAAGTAACATTATATATTTAAAAAAAAAAAGAGGATGTCATGAATTCCTATGGAACAATTCAGCAATGGTAAACTGTTGTTTAGTACCAAAGACCTAAACATTTATCACAAGGGCAGTACCAAATATTTACAAGTATTTAAAATCATTAATATCAGGTCTAAATGTGCCAGTTATAATGATCCTGTATTCTTAAAGATGAGTGAGTAAATTTTATGTAAAGTTAATACTTACATATAATGTTATACATAAAGTTAATAATTTTATATAAAGTTAATGCCTGGAACTCAGAACTCTTTTCTTATGACAAGTAGAAATGACGTCCTTAGTATCACATTTCGTAATTGTTTTTGAGGTGGAATGGAGAATATAAAGCAGCACACCTTTACCTTGGCCCGGTACACCTACACTGCCCTGTCCTCTCTCCGGTACCCCAACGGAGCCCCCGTGGTACGGATTTACAGCGACTCCGAGTTCAGCAGCCCAGAGATTCAGGGTCCCATCATCAATTTTAATGTGCTCGATGACAAGGGGAACGTCATTGGTTATTCCCAGGTGGGTTTTCTTTCCATCTTGCTGACCTGTTGACAACAGAATTGCTCTTGTCTGGAACGCTGCAGCCTTTCCAGCCCTGGAATATGTGGTCAGGGCCTCTGGACCGTCACAGCAGTTGTGGTGAAGGTGAAGCCCACGTGTGTTGCAGGGGCCACGGGCCCCTCCTGAGAGGCTCTTGATGGGCATCTATACACAGTTCGAACAAGCATGGCTCGTCAGTTCTTCAACCCTCTTTATTCAGCCAGAAATAGTCAATTTCAAGTGGGAAGAGAGAGGCTTAGTCTCTGATAGCAGTGAAAAGGGTCAACTGAGGTCTGCTAGCAAGGGAAACACCCTGAAAAAGTGTAGACAGAAAAGCAGTGTAGACTGAACACCATGCCTGCGGTCATTGTATGTAATGACAGCTTGGTAGGCCCAGTGATGCATGCGACCATATCACCGTGTCACCCAAACTTATGAACCTGTTTCTACCATTTCTTTGTGTGTTGCTTGGAAAGCAGAACTTTTTTATTTTTTTTAATGGCCAGTAGAAATGATGTTCTTAGCACTGAAAAAACCCTATTTTTACCCCAGTTCATGCATATTATGAGTTCAAAGGATTTGGTAGGTTGGTTATGAAATAGTTTCTGCAGATATACTTTCTGTATCTATTTTCTTGTGAAAAAAGTGCTAGTAGTGGTTTGTAGGTTGGGAACTGCTTGCATTCTTGCCATAGCTGAGTAAGCTGGTGGCTGCCCAGTCCTTTAAAAAGTCCACAGTGACACCGAGCACTGAGACTTGGCACTAGGAGGTCATTGGATGGAGTGTCATAGACTGGGTGTGAGGACCCCCAGGTCTCTCCCAGAGCCCGGGTTCCTCCAGCTGCTCTGTGTTGAGCAGATTTGATCATCATATAAATTTGGAAGCTGGTTGTCTTCTTCCCATAAAAGCCACGGTCTCCAAACACCTTTGTTAAACCCTCAAACAAAATCCATTTCTCAAGGAATCATTTCCCCCTCTTCTGAATAGCCCTGAGCTTTTTGAGGAATAATCTTGAGAAATAGTCTTCTGGGGGAAATGCTGGTTTTCACGGGTGTTTGGGTGGGTTGACTGCAGACCCCCTGGATCCCCATTAGCCGTACACCTGCAGAAGCAGCCCCAGCATGCCCAGAAGTGTGCATTTGAAATTTCTGAAGTGCGTGTGTGTGTGTGTGTGGGAAATGCATCAAGACAAAAGGTTTGCCTTCTTAAGTATATTATTCTAGGTCATTTGTAAAATAAGTTTTATCCTCAAACCTGAAATGACTTTGTGTTTCCTAAGGGATAGAGAAAGACAGACTATAAAGTGCTCTGTGACAGGCAGAACAGGGAAAGAATTCCTCATTTGCTCAGAGAAGCCGCAAAGATGAGGAGCCACCAGGGAGAAATAGCTGCCTGTTTAGATGTCTCACTGACTTCACCAGGACAGTCATTCCCACAGGACACGTGTCTCCTTCTGTGTGTTTGTAGAGGAAGCAGTCACATGTGTGGATTCTGGGGCTGAGGGAAGGCCAGCCATGCTGGTTCAGGAAAGTCTAGCTATGTTTTTCCTGGGCTCAGGGAGCTTCACAGTGTGGGGACCAGATGGTGGCATGGCTGGGTTTGGCTGTCTTTTAGGCGACATGTGAAAGAACTTAGCCTTCTGTGAGAATCCTTTGGGTTCTTGCCTTTGATACCTAGACGTCCTAATTTCATCTCCCCTCTGGTGGAAGTTACTCTACCCAGTGGTTTAGAGTGTGGGTTCAGATTCTGATGGCCTCTTGCGGGCTCTGTGAGCTAGACCAGTTAATTTAAACTTCCAAGTCTATATAAAGTAAGGATAACAATACATCTTGCTGATTGTGTTGTTATGAGGATTAAATAAGATACAACATACAACCCCTTAGCACAGGGCCCGGGATGAAGGAGGTGCTCGCTCATAAACATTGAGCACAAACGCTGCCCTGTGGTCAGGCTGGGTCCTCATCTTCCTGGACACAGGGCTCATCCAGCCACAGCATTCGACTTCTTCACATAGGCCGGGCCCGTGTGGGATTCAGGAGGGTTGAGGGTGAGAGGAAACTCAGTCATGATGGAACATTAGGATGAAGGGAAGTGTGACCAAAACAGCACCTTCTACCCACATCCTCTTCTAGATGGGATTCCTGTCTACTCCCCTTGAACCTTGGTGGGTTTACCACTTGCTCATGACCAGTAGAATGCGACAGGTGACATTGCATGGCTTTGGAGGCTAGTTGGCATTGTCTCCTGGGTCACTCACCTTTGGAGCCCTGAGTTACAGTGGAAGAAGCTCTGCCCGGAGGCTGTCACACAGTGAGGAGGCCAAGTACTGGGAGAGGCCAAGTGCACGCCCTCTGCTGGCAGTACTGTTTTGAGCCTGCCTGGTTGGGGAGGCCAGACACACACACGAGTAAGTCAGGCTCCAGATGATCCCAGCCCCAGACACCACGTCACTCCCAGCCTTTGAGTCCTCCCAGCCAAGGCTTGAGAAATCACGAAACAGAGTCACGCCATCTCCTTGGTGCCCTTTCTGAATCACTGATCCACTGTAGCCGGGAGCACAATCAAACGGTGGTTGTTTTATTCCACCAAGTGTGGGTGGCTTGTTTCTCAGCAATGACAAGGAGGAGTGGGTAGGGAGAAGGGTGCCTTAGGGGTCTTTTAAGTCAGTTTGGCAGGCGTTGGGGTGGGGGAGGGAGAGATTTCCCCAGGAGCTGCCCTATGAATGGAGACCATCTGACTCTAGACATGGAGTTGGCCAGACTCAGAGGTGCTGCCAGGCCTCATCTCAGAGACTCAGGGACTCCTGAGATTTGTTATCAGGTTTCCGCATCACTGAGCTGTTTGCCAAGGATAAAGGAGCAGAATTGTTCTCCAGAGACCTCTCAGTTCAGTCCAGAGAATAGCTTCTCATTCTGACAGCACAGGGGAGACAGCCGTGGTCTTGACCAGGGAGGCACCATTGCCCTGTACGGCCTAGCCAGGGCCCAGACTGACTTCATGGCAGCCTGTGGTCTGCGGAGGGTGCCATATCCTTGTGGCTGTCTCTGGCCACCCTACATGTGACTTCCCAGGGAGAAACGTTTCAAAGGCTTATCCAGCTGGACAAGATGTATTTGTTTCTCTGAATGCAGTCAGGTGAGTCCCCTGAGTTTAACCTGAGCCACTGGGTCTGAGGACCCTCATGGCCTCCAGGCCCTTAGAAGAATGGAGCCCTGGACCCACAGCCAGAAGAACTGCGACAAATATCCCCTGTGCTAACCCTGCCTTTGCGCCTTGAATGAATGCCCACCATCTCCCAGAGCTTTCAGGGGACAGGAAAGAGCCTTGGGACTTCTGGATTGAACAGCAATTCTGTGATTCAGCCCCAAAGTTAGGGACATTATGAAAAAGAAATTGATAACACACAGTGTCAACATGGTAGTGTTGTAGTCTGGGCTGTGAGCCTGGGACAGGGGGGAACTGCTGTGAGTGGTGGCTCAGCTGGAGCTGCTCCGTGGTCAACCCTGTGGCAGAGGACACCAAGGAGCTGCCCCATGTCTCAGCTGCACTCTGATTTCGTACTTACTAATCTCAATTGAAATATGTGGGCCCTAACTTGGAATACATCTATAACCCAACAGGATAAACTTGAATTATCAGTAACATCCTATAAAATGTGCTTAATAAACTTGTGATAGATCATGGCACTTTAGAGCAAAATTGCAGGCTCATACTTTCATTTTATTGTTAGGAAAGAGAGGTCCAAATATCGATCTGAAACTCTGTCCCAGGCAATCCGAGTAAAACCGGACATTCCTAACACTGGTTCCATCTCACATTAAACCCACAGGTGGAAAAAATGGCCAGTCTTTACAACATCCAGGTGCGAACTGGCTGCTTCTGTAACACTGGGGCCTGCCAGATGCACCTGGGGATAAGTGGCGAGATGGTCAAGAAGCATCTTCAGGTTGGTATCAGGCCCTGTGGCCCAAACACTTGTCAGTAATACCCAGTGGGGGTGCCTCCAACAATACCAGAGGTGGGTCACTTGTCCGGGGTGGGGACTGGTTCCTTTTTGTAAGCCCACCCTGTGGATGTACAAAGGAAAGGGGTTAACAGAAATAGAAAATGCTTCAAAATAGTATCTCCATGAAAGCCATTTTTTACTTTGAAGGCAAAAATTTAAAGACTGAAGAGAGGTTTTAACATGGGGCAAGCATGCATGGGAATGTATTCATATGTACATAGGGCCCTTAACTAGTCAGTCCTGCAAGGGTAAAAGTCTCCAAGGTAGAGTTAGCTCACCTCTGGGCCAGGTGAGGAGAGGAACCCTCCTACGGGGCATTCTGCCTCAGAATCCCTTCCTTCCCTGCCTCCCCCTGGGCTGAGGTGTTTCCCTTCAATGTACAGCCATTGTACATTGTACATATGGTACAATGTTTTGAATCATTTCATAAAAACTGTTCGAGTGGCAAAGAGCCCTCATTTATTTCAAAATAGTTTCTAATTTGAATTTCTTTTGGTTGCCACTAAATATTGTGTATACTAGATCTCGACCAACCATGAACTGGGTTTTAGTTTAAAAGGGAGAGAGCAGAGCTCAGAGCACAAACAACTGAAGTTCCGGATCTCATATTTGACCCTGTGGAATGCTATGGCCCCAGCGCTTTGGATGATTGAGCTGGATTTAGTGCTGGGGGAGGAAGGTGTCCTGGGCAGTGAGCAAGACAGGGCAGCTGAGCCTGGAGAGGCATGGGGACCCTCTTGCCTTTCTTTCCTCACCGCTCAACAGGAACACTGAAGTTTCCTTTGTCTTTCGTAGGGGCCTCAGGGTCGTGGTTCGTAGGGGCAGCACCTTTGTCTTGCCTGTTATCAAAGAGCGGCTGTCAGGGATACAGGTCTCCCTTTGGTTCTGAGAGAGGCTAAAGGGACAGCAGGTGTTTCTCCCTCCTCGGTCCTGCGTAGACCATGGAGCTGACCCCTCGGTGCTTCGGAAGCTTTGGTCTGTCTTTCAGTACCTCTCTCTGTGTACAGCTCTGGGTAAATGCTTTCCAGGAAGTATTTCTCTTAAGCTTTTGATGACCCCTTGAGATTGGTGTTGACCCCGTTTTACACTTGAGTGAAGTGAGGTCTAGAAAGTGAGCCTCTGTGTTTGTGAAACTCTCAGGCACCTAGCACATATTAGAGTTGCAGTTCTGTTTCCTGGGTCAGTTTTGTTTTACAAAATGAGCAAACTTTGTTTTACAAAACTGTTTCTGGTTTATCTGTGAGGAGTGGCTGACCTATTTCCCTTTCCTTCTAGGCGGGTCATGTCTGTGGGGATGATGTGGACCTTATAGATGGCCAGCCTACAGGGTCTGTGAGGGTTTCATTTGGATACATGTCTACTCTCGAGGATGCCCAAGCCTTTCTCAAGTTCCTCGTAGCAACCCGACTGCACCCGTCAAGTAGCCAGCCTGTCCCTCGGGCCACCCCTGGGGAGGCTGCAGCCCCACCAGCAGAGAGTGAGGCTCAGAACACCATGCCAGCCACCGTGGGCAGACGTAGTCCCTCACCTCAGGAAGACACTCCCACAGACTCTAGGCTTTGGAATGACCTGGCCCCTGCTGTGCAGGCTGTGGGTTTGCATCCACCCCTGCCGGAGGCCTCTAGAACCCAGGAGACCCCTTCAGAGAAGGCTGCAGGAGTCCTGGATGGAGACGTGGGGCCACCTGTCATCACCAACCTTTACCTCTACCCAATCAAATCCTGTGCTGCGTTTGAGGTAAGGGTTGTTGTTGTTTTTAATCTTCACTCCAGGATGGGCTTTTTGACTTTGGAGGGAGGGGAAGAGAGGGCAAGAGAGAGGGAGAGAAACATCATTGTGAGAGAGAAGTATCAATTGGTTGCACCCCAACTGAGGACCAAACCTGCAACACTGCCATATGCCCTGACCTGGAATTGAACCCAGACCTCTCGGGTTATGAGACGATGCCCAACCAGCTGAGCCACATGGCCAGGGTGAGATAAGGGTTTTAATGGCAGAATGGAGGGTGCTTCTTTTTCGTTATTATGTGTTGTTTTTCTTTTTTTTTGACAAAGTGAAGAAAAAAGTACAGAAAGTAAAGAAAATAATGCAGAAAATCCCACTCAAGTTCAGAGGATTTTGACACGCAGAGCCATTCATAGTCTGCCTTTTCTGGTGTGGGCTGACCTGCAAACATGGCTCTGCTTGTGGGGACCCTTGAGAGAGCGCTGTCTCTGAGTGGTGAACTTCTAGTTACTGTTAATAATTATGGATATAACGTTCACTGAATGCAGGGGTTGGCTCCCTACCGAAGCATTTTATATGCTTTGTTTTATTTGATTCTTAAAACAATAATATGAGGTACATGGTAATATCATCCCCATTATATAAATATGGAGTCTGAGGGCTCCTGCAATTAAGTACTTTATGCAGATCACCTGCTAATAAATGTTAGAGTAGGGATTTGAACCCAGGTCTGCTGGCTCCTTGGGTTCATGACTTGTTCTGCTCAGTCCTCCATGTGGAAGGGAACTATATTCTGTTTTAAAAAATTTTTAAAGATTTTATTGATTTATTTTTAAAGAGAGAGGAAGGGAGGGAGACAGAGAGGGAGAGAAATATCAATGTGAGAGAGAAACATCTATTGGTTGCCTCTGGTATGCTTCCCAACCAGAGACCAAAGCTACAACCCAGGTATGTGCCCTGACTGGGAATTGAACCGGTGACCTTTTGCCCTGTGGGACAACACCCAAGCAACTGAATTATATCAGTCAGGGCTCACCCTTGTTCCTTCTAAATGTTGTACCATGCACATGTATTGTCTACTTAAAAAAACAGGTTGAAGTGGAAAGTGGATCTATAGGGTGAATGCCAGGTATCTAAGTCCTACACTGTCTCCATTGCATTGTCCTCTTTGTTTTACTTTCTTCTCTTCCTCCCTTTCTTCCTTCAAGAGTATGTGCTGTATTCCTGAGGTCCATCTGTGTTTGTGCAGCTACTGTGCAATAATTGAAGGCCATTTTTGAGGAGCCCTGACCTAAAATGTGCTTACCTTTTTGTTTAGGTGACCAAGTGGCCTGTAGGAAATCAAGGGCTGCTGTATGACCGGAGCTGGATGGTTGTAAATCACAATGGCATTTGCCTGAGTCAGAAGCAGGAGCCCCGGCTCTGCCTAATCCAGCCCTTCGTTGACCTGCAGCAAAGGATCATGGTCATTAAAGCCAAAGGTATGAAAACTGGGTTCATTTTTACAACACACCTGTCAATAGTGGCTTTTATACTCACATGAAAGTAAGATAATGGCTTTTCCTCTACCAAATATTAAAATAACAGGAAAATGAAATGATGTCTAGAAGAGACAACAAAAAATTTGTTCCGGTTTTTCTATGAGAATATTCTGGGGAAAGGTAAAGATCTAATGATCCAATCAGAAAGTAAAGAGGCATAACTTTTGAGATTATATGATGTGCTTTTCACTTACAATCCTTTTATTTCCTTCAGTCATCATAATATAGGGGTGAGAAAAATAGGTTTACATTGTTCATGTGGAAAGACATATAGGTTATGATTTTTTTAAATTTTATTGATTTTATAAAGAAAGGAAAGAAGAGAGAAAAACATCAATTTGTTGTTCCACTTATATATAATCCATTGTATGTGCCCTGACTGGGGATTGAACCCAATTCTTGTATGTGCTCTGACTGGGGATCAAACCTGCAACCTTGGTGTATCCAGATGACTCTCTAGCCAACTTAGGAACCTGGATGGGGCCAGGTTATAATTATTACAATACTTTTATTAACTCAGAATAATGTCACAGTGGCACAGTGCACTTAGGTACAATCTTGTAAGTGCTCAAATTGCCGGTCTTTGTTATTTGCACATTTATTGTAGTCTTTGAAAATCACTAAGCAAACCTGAATTTCAGTGACCTGCTTGGGTTACCTCCACTGCCTCCTCAGGTGGTTGAATTCAAACATACTATTATCCACCCCCGTATGTACTGCAAGCTTTAATTCTTCTGTGCTAATGTTTATTATAAACTATCTGACATGTAAAAGTATAGACCAGCTCTGTCCAATAAAACTTTCTGTGATAGTGGAAAAGTTCATTATCTATATTGTCCAGTTTGGTAGCCACCAGTCACATGAGTCTGCTTAACACTTGAATGTGGCTAGTGGGACTCCAGAACTGGATTTTAAATTTTATTTAATTTTGATTAATTTAAATTGCTACATGTGGCTAGTGGCTATAGTATTAGAACAGCACAGGTATAGAGAATAACACTTACTTCAAATTCCTCCTCTTCCCTCTCCCCGTTTCCTCCTATCCAGCTTTCTCCCTCCTCTCCTCCTCTTCCTCTTCTTTCTTTTAAGAAATAAAAAAATTACAGGTATAGCTGAAATTCCCTGTATACTTCTCCCTGGTCTCACTCTTCCTCCTTCTGCACCCCACCCACCATTTGTAGACTATTCCAATGTCTCTCCTAACTGACCTTTTGTATGTATCACAGTTGCATATATTCACAATTGTGTTTCTTGGCTGTAGGTGTTCTATTCTGTTCCAGTGGTTTATTTTCCCTTGAACCACTAGGTTGCCATTATTACTAGGGCTATAAAAGGAGTCTTGATATCTGGTAGGGCATGTACTTCTATGTCATTCTTCTCCAAATTGTCTTGGCTGTTCCTTGGCCTTTTGTTTTCCTATGTGAATTTTAACACATGCATAGACTTGTGTGGACACTCCCACAATCGAGATACTAAACAGTGCCATAACCCCAGAAAGTTCTTTCAAGCTGCCCCTTAGTGGTCTCTCTTCTCCCCACCCTTAACAACTGGTAATCAGAGATCTGTTCTCTGTCATTATAGTTTTATTTTTGAGAATGTCATGTAAATCAAATCATACATTATATGATGTTTTGAGACTGGCTTCTTTCACTCAGCATGATGCCTTTGTGATCCATCTAAGTTATTGCATGTATCAATAGTTCATTTTTTATTGCCGAGTAGTATTCCACTATATGGATATATCAGAGTGTTTTTGTCCATTCATCTGTTGATGGACATTTGGATTGTTTCCAATTTTGAGTAATTATGAATAGAGCTGCTATAAGCATTCATGTACAAGTTTTGGGGTTAACAGAAGTTTTCATTTCTCTAGAATAATTACTTAGGAGTGATTGCTGGCTCCTATAGTAATGTATGTTTACCGTTAAAAGAAACTATCAAACCATTTTCTAAAATGATTATACCATTTTGCTGTTTTTCTATATAACTGCTAATTTTTCTGACTACTAGTTCTGTTTATTACCGAGAGAAGAGTGTTGAAGTTCCCAACTGTAATAGTGGATTTGTCTAATTTTCCCTTTTATTTCTGTTAGTTTTTGCTTCATTTATTATTATTTTGGTGATGATGATGATGATGATGATGTCTTCTTGGTGAATTGTTTTTTAAGTAATGTCCCTCTTTATACATGTTAATTTTATTTTTTTGTGGAGTATGAAATTCTTTGTCTAATACTAATATAGCCACTCAGCTGTCTTTTTATTAGTGTTTGCTAGGTGTATTATTTTCCACACTTTCATTTATTTCTTTTAGTATCATTGATATTTGTTTAACATACCATAAAATGTTTCTGTTTAGAGTATACAGTTCAATGTTTTTTTGTATATTCATGAGGTTGTTCAACCATCACCACAATCAATCTTAGAACATTTTCATCACCCTAAAAGTGAAACTCCATCTCATTGATAGTCACTCCCCATTTCCAACCTCATTCCCATTCCTTGGCAACTAGTAATCTACTTTCTGTTTCTATGGATTTACCTATTCTGGATGTTTCATATGAATGGACTAATACAATGGATAACTGGATTATTTCACTTAGCATAGTGTCTTCAAGGGTCATTCATATTGTTGAATAATATTAAATTGTATGCATATACCATACAATCCATTCATTAGTTTATGGATATTTAAATTGTCTCCATTTTTTTTTTTTGGCTGTTAGGAATAATACTGTTATGAATATATGTGTACAAACTACCTTGGATATTTACCTAGGAGTGAAACTGATGGGCCATATGGTAACTCTGTTTTTAGCATTTCCAAAGTGGCTGCATCACCATTTTACATTCCCACTAGCAATGTATAAAGGTTCCAATTTGTCCACATTTTCCTCAATGCTTGTTATTTTCTGTTGTTGGTTTTTGATGGTCACAGGTGTAGTGGCATTTCATGTCACTTTGATTTGCATTTCCCTAATGATAATGATGGTGACCATCTTTTTCATGTGTTTATTGGCCATTTGTATATCTTCTTCAGAAAAAAATCTATTCAAATTTTTTGCTTACTTCCTTTTGAATTATTGAGTTGTAAGAGTTCTTTATACATTCCGATACAAGTCCCTTTTCAGATCTAAGATTTTCAGGTATTTTCTCTTATTCTATAGGTTATCTTCCTCTTCTTGATGGCTCCATTTTACTTTTAGTTCACCTGTACCATTGTATTTGAAGTGAGTGGCTGTGTCCATTTCGACAACCTCTGTACTTTCATTGGTGTGTCCTGTTGGGATTTTGGTTGCAAAATCATGTATTTTTAAATTATGTATTTGTGATTATATTTTGATTGTAATACCATATATTTGTTTCAGGAGAATTTATGTCATATAATGTCTTTTGTATGTAAATAGTACTTCTCTTCATTTAAGACTTCTTTAATTACTCAAAATTTTAATAATAGTTTCCAGAAAAATTTTGCAGATCTTTGGTTATATAATAGTTTGAATATTTTGAATACTATTTTTTTCTATTAAATGTTTTAATTGGTTATTAATGCCATATAGAAACACTTGATTTTTATATATCAGTGTTTTACCCAATATTTTTAAATGAATTCCTGTTAGTTTTATTAGTTGATCTGAAGATTTTCTTGCATGTTCTATGTAAATAGGTATTACCACTTAATAATCATAACTTCATAAATTCCTTTCTAATTTTTATTTCTCTCTCATATTTTATCTTATGTCATTGGCTAGGCTTTTTTGTATAATATTAGAACAGTGATGGAAGATATCTTTTATTACTGATTTGAATAGAATGGTTCTAAAGTCTCGAAAATAAGAACGATATTTACTGTAGGTATTTGATTGCTTTGATTTGCCAGGCTAAGTAGTTATTTTCTTATTTAGCCAAAAGCTTTACCATGAATAATATTCAGTTCTTACTGAATGCTTTATCTGCATCTGTTGGTTACCATATTTTCCTTCCTATATTCTATCAGTGTGATGTCTTACATTAGCAGATTGTCCAGTACTGAACTATCCATGTATTCTTGGGGGAAAGAAAACACTACTTGATTGTGAGTTGTTGATACATTTGGTTTGCTGATATTTTATTTAGTATTTTTGCACCTATTTTTTATTGGTGAGATTGATATGTCAACTTTTATTGCAATTTTCTTGTTCAGGTTCAGGTACCCAGGATAATAACGTACAAAAAGAATTGAATGTATTATTCCATTTTTTATTCTCTGAAGCATAAAAATGTACATCATAACTAAGTAGAGGTTATCCCAGAATGTAAGAAAAGGTCGAGAGAAAAAAACCCAAATACTCAAATGTCTTCTACTCTAGATTAGCAGCACTTGTTGCTCTCAAAGATTGTAGGCATCTTGAGTCCAGAGGTCAAGCTCTTTCATTTTTTGATCTCGGATCTGAGCACAGGGCTTAGTATGTATGGAATTAACTCAGTACCAATGAACTTTGTTGAGGGCTCCTTGAGTTCATTGCATGTAGGGACCCCAGATTTTGTTGCCTTAGCAAGACACCTGTGATGTCCTTTATAAGGTTTCTGAGGGCCATATTCATGATCTTACGTGATTTATACAGAGTTTTGGGTAAGGGTAGAAAAGAGGCGGAGCACAGGCTTCCTGCTGGCTGCCCAAGGGTGTATTTGTGCCATGGCACTTGTCCAGGTGCTGTCCCTTCTGCTTCCTATCACCAATGCTCCAGGCTCACTTCGCTGCTGTCCGCAGCGGGTGCATGCCTGGACTGTATCATTCTTCCATGCAAACCCTTTTGACATGGCAGCATCTGTAATCCCTCAGCACAGCACATTCCTCCTCAAAGCTTCTTCAGAATTCTGGATGAGTTCTGCTTCTGGCCTTCCGCATGGGGGACAGGAGTGTGGAACTGGCTGGGCATGTGTAAGATGCAGATAAGCAGGGGACACAGTTCATGGAATATCTGTTACACAAATTTCACTGTGTTTGTGGTGGTGAAAAGCCTGTTGGGATGGGCACATGCCTGGGCAGCAGATGTGACCTTAAACTTGTGAGTACAAGGGTGTAGGAGTTGGCCATGCCGCATGTGGTGAAACAGGACCAAGATAAGCAGGGATGCAGGTGTGCCTATTGTGTGCTTACCTGAGGGACAGTTTGCGTCACTCTGCTGGGTGGTGTGACTGGCAGCAATGCGGAGAGGGCAGGAGGACACAAGTGGGCCTCACAGGAGGAGGTCCCACTTCTTTTGTCCACAGAGTAAGTGGCCTCCACACATTCTACTGAGGTGTCTTGGCTTCACGCCTTTTGCCTGCACTTTGAATGACTCAGGGAGGATGAGAAGGAGAGCTGAGTGGCGGAGGGACTCAGCAGTTCTAGCCTTTATCAAAGGTCTTCCACTCCTTAATGGCATCAACTCAGTTTCTTTTCATTTTACCTACATATTTTGCTCTAATTTTATTTAAAGAATGAATCCCACTTTAGCTGAGCAGTGGGTACATGAGTGTTTATTACTACTCTTTAACCTGTTACCTATTATACAAGCATCATATACTCTTATATATACACACATACACAATAACAATTTAAAAATAGCTTCCCAACTCCACTGACATAGTAACAGAGTTTTGGAGATCATGATGATTGGTGCAGGAGTCCACTTTGATGCTGACTCTAGGCGTGCCTGAGAATTGACACTCTTTGCTGGTATCTTCACGCCTGTCTGTCTATTTCTAAAGGATTGTAGGTAGCATAGAGAACAATGACCTCGGGATGTGGAGTCATCCAGAGGTAGAGAAAGCTTTCAAAGGAATTTATAGTGTTCCAGGGGCAGTGGCTGTGACTGCCCAGTGCAGGGTGTCTCCTGACAAAGCTGCTGGATGCACATGCTCTTGGTGGTACTGAACATGCCGAAGAGAATCTCTGTGTTAGGAAAAGATTTCCAAGACCCAGACACTTACTTGAGTCAATCAATTTCCAGGATCATTAAGATTCTTGTCTGTTTCATAACAATGGACTTTAACTTCCATAGTTGTTCTTTTGGTGTGATGATAAATTTGCCTCTAACCTTTGTTCATCAGGAATGGAGCCCATAGATGTGCCTCTTGAGGAGAATGGTGAATGGGCTCAGATTTGCCAAAGCAAGGTCTGTGCAGACAGGTGAGACTACAGCTGGTGGAAATCTCAGGTCCTCTGTAGGGTGGCAGGAGGGGAAAGAGTCCTCTGCTGAATCCTCCATCCCATCTGCTGCCACTACCCGCCCCTCCCCCTCGCCTGCAACTCTGTTCTCACCATACTAGCTCTTGCTATTCTCCAAACCTACCAAGCATGCTCTCTTCTCAGGGCTTTGCACTAGCTGTTTCCTGTGCTTGGAGCGCTTTTCCCCGTTTATACCTCTGCGGGGCTCATTCCCTCACCTCCATCAGTCTCACTTCCACCAGGCCTCCACTGAAAAGCCCTTTTCTTAGAGGGGCCTCCTGATCTCCCACGGAATCAGCCCCCATCTCTGCTGCCCTGCTGTATTCTTCTCCTTTGCATTTACTGTTTCTTCAACATTTATCTGTAGTCCCTCCCACTAGCCTGCCTGCTACAGGGCTGACTTTAGAGAGCAGGACTCCATCTGTGTTGCTTCCTGCAGAGCCTGGAACAGTGTGGTATGGGGGAGGTGGGAGAGGTAGGGTGAGAGAGTGTCAGTTCGGAGGAGGCGTGGTGGAGCTTGGGAGGGGTGGCTGCCGTACACAGAGTGGTGAGGGTAGGGACCTGGTTGTATTTTGAAAGGACTAGCTTGTGGGCATAGAATAGTCAGAAGGGGGTCAGGGTGGAAGTGGGAAGGCCAGCTGAGACAAAATGGAGGCTGGGGCCAGGGCCAGGGAGAAGATCAGGTATACATGTATTCTGGGGTAGACTCACCTGAACTAGCTGGTAGATTGGACGTGGATGCTGAGGGTGAGGGGGTGTCACATCCCTCAGGCTGTATAATTTTCAGAGAATAACCCATAAATTATATTTCATATAGTTGTGGGCTGTTGCCTAATCTGAGTTACTGATGATAAATCATCTGCTAAATTCTAGGAAATGTATAAAGTGAGGTTAAATGTAATAATAGCATTTCTATTTTATTTCTTGATTGTGAATGTTTATAAATCTATTTATTGAATATATTGAACGCCTGTATCCTTTTTTTTTTTTTTTTACCGAAATCTAATCTGGACCCCAAAACATGTGGAATAGGCACTTTTCTGATTGTGGAAGCATATTCAGTAGGTTCCCAGACCATCTAATATCCCAACTGATTTACTCCTCAAAACCAAAATAATTAACTATAACAGTTCACTAAAGATTTATATATAGAAGGCTTGAAAAATATTAATTGCTCATTAGTTAACACAATAAACTTGTGAGTAGGTATGTTTGTACTCAGTAGAAGGCAATACTGCATAGTATGGGATCTGATTACATTTACTTCTGTGTTGCCTCATATCATATAAATTGCGAAATGATATATTAAATGCTAAAACTATATCTAAACTGGGTTCAAATTTTTTAGGGTCCCGGGGTCTCAGTGGGGTGATGAAGGGCTTCCCTCAGGCAAGGTGTGGAGATACAGTGTAACGATCCTGCTGGGCCTGACTGAGCAGCGTGGGCGCTGGGCCCTGCTGGGGCCAAGAGTTGAGCACAGTGCACATCTTTTCACCAGTACTTGTGTCAACAAATGTTCACAGTAGCACATCAAATTGGGCCAATGAATCTTAGGAAAACATTTTTGCCTGGCACTGTTGTAAATCTCATAGAGAGAAATATAGCCATTTCGGAATTCCCACGGTTACTTATCAGGCTCATCCTGGTTGTACATTTTATTCAGGTGCATCTGAGAGGGTTGCCGTTTTTCTGGTTAATAAAGCTTTTCAGATAGCTAGACGTTAGGCTTTTTATGCTCAGAATCATGAGTACTTACACAGTGAAAATGGAATTTGGTGCAATCTCCCAAAGCACTAGAGAGAAGTGAGCTTTCATTCTTCTCTTCCCTTTCTGGAAAAGGAAGGAAGCTTTTTTTTTTTCCAGTAAAAGTTAAGGATAAAACATGTTTGCAATAATAACTGTCTTATAATTCCAGTGCAAGGTACTGGAATTTTTCATATAAATTCTGGTGATGTACAGATTTAAAAAATTTTAAATTTGAAATTCTATTTAGAAATTCTAGTAGATTGAAGAGTCTTAAAAATCAGATCAATAAATGTACTTCCCTTGGGAATTTATAGGCACAGGGTGGTTTTTTTGTTCTTTTTTCTTTTACATTGAGTCTAACATGTCAGTCCATGTGGTCTGGCTATGAGAGAAAATATAGTCAGGCCCATAGTAAAAATAAACAAGACACATGTCTAGGTGTAAGGACTTCTTAAAGCAAAATAATGATCTGGAAAGTCTAAAATGCCAAGGTTTGTTTTCTCAGTGGCTATAATTTATATAAACAAAGTCTTTCAAGAGGAACTTCTAAATCCTTTTATACACTCGAGATCTCAGGTCTTCCTGTGCCTTGGAAATCTCTTTGCAGCTTCCTAAGCATACCTGTCTCTATAGGCTTCCTTCTGGCTGGGGGTGCAATGATTTATATTATATTATATATATTATATATTATATAATGTTATATTATATTACATTATATTATATTTCCTGTTGCTGTTTAGATTGTTAATTAAAGAAATACCATTTACCATCCATTCCACCCCCTTTTTTTTTCAGGGTAAATACTTATGATTGTGGAGAAAAAATTTCAAGCTGGTTGTCAAAGTTTTTGGGCCGTCCATGTCATTTGATCAGACAAAGTTCAAACTTTCAAAGAAACGTGAAGAAGAAACATCACCAAGGTATCGCATTTTGGATTTGTTCTTGGGGCATAGGAACTTGGGCTTACATCAAAGTCAGCCCGTGAAGTGGAGTTACAGGGCAACTTGCTCATGTACAGAGAGTGGGTGGTCTACCTTCAGTACAAAGGTGCCCTGGTGGCCCCGGGTCAGAGGACCCATGTGTGGCCTCTAGGAGAACCCTGAGAGGCAGGGTGGGCTCCCAGACAGCTGTCTCACCTCTGCTCAAGTGCTCTGCCTCATCTGTGCATATTTAGAAGCACTGGTTTGTTTTGTTAAATAAAAATATTGGTAGCTTCCTGAGTCATAAGAAAATCTAGGTTTCTAGTCTTATCTCTGTCTCCAAATGGCATGAGACCTTGGCAAATCCTTGGTGCCTCAACTTCTGTAGACCTCAGCCTCTAGACTTGAACACATATGGCAGTTTTCCTGACATTAACTGTTTTTAGGATGAAGTGAGAGAGCAGAGAAGCAAGTACTTTGAAAGTTAAGAGTGCCATAGAGAAAGAACAGATCATTTTCAGGTGTCTGTTTAAATTTTGTCTTCTCAGGGAAACCTTGCCTGACTTCTCTCCAAAGCCCTTATCGGAACTTCCCCAGATCCCTTCCCTGTTCTATTTTCCTCTGTGGCACTGTTCACATCCATAGGCCATGCATTTCACTGTTATGCTGCAAATGTCCTTCCTTCCCTCTACTAGACCATAAGCTCTGTGAGGGCAGGGATTTTTGTCTGCTTTTTTCAGTGCTGCATCCCTGTGCTACTATTTGCACCTGGCAAATAGTAGTTGCTCAGTAAATACTAGATAAATGAAGGCATGGATTGTTGCACATTCCTGGTTTGTGCAGGGATGACCTGTCCTAGTGAGTAGCTCTCAGAGAGACTGGCTTGTGAATCCAAATAGCACTTTGATCATATGGGGACCAGTCATCAGGGTCTTGGAACCTGCACAGGTGAACCTATGACTCCCTGAAAATGTATGATAGAGAGAGGAATCAAAGGATGTAAATTACTTAGACTTTCACAAGTTCTGACAATTTTTCATGTCATGAACTGTTTAAAAATTTGTGTTGCTATGTGATGGGGAAGGGGAATAAACTTAAGCTCATTTTATTGAGGAGGTGAGCTGGTGGTGTTGGGAAGGGTTAGCTTAGAGACATGATTAGATGGGGATAAAAAGGAACATTTTCATGAATAGAGACACACAAGGAGTGGGACTCTTCAGGACCTGTGATACCCTTATAAATGATCTTATTGAATATGTTCCAATTATTCATAATACCCCCTGTTTACCTGGGGCTTAGCTGGGTCCTCAGGAGGCTGGCTGAGGTTATTAAGCAATAGCTGTGGTCCTTCTGGATCTCAGTTTATTTTATTTTTTGGAAAAAAATTTATTTTTATTTTTAAGATAACTTTTATTAAATTTACTGGGTGACATTGGTTAACAAGGTGTCAAGTGTACATCTCTATGATACTAGATGTGTATACTGCACTGTATGCCCACCACCGGAAGTCAAACCATCTTCCGTCTGCATCTCAGTTTAGAGGCAACTACTCGCCAGTAGACAGGGACTCTATAGTAAAGGTCTGTGCAAAGGGCATGAGTGTGGGGGAAGCATCCTCTACACCTGGGGGGAGTCATGAAAGGCTTCAGAAAGGAGGTGAGTTTAGAGCTGCACCTGAGCAGGAGTTCATTACCACCAAACCAGTATTACAAGAAATGGTAAAGGGTCTTATTTAAAAAGAAGAAGAAGAAAACAACAACAACAACAGCAACAACAACAGAACATAGTTATAAAGACTGAAATGGAAATAAATACATAACTATCAATAATCACTTTAAATGTAAATGGCTTAAATACTCCAGTCAAAAGACATAGGATAACAGAATGGATAGAAAACAATACCCATATATATGCTGTCTACAAGAAACCCACCTCAGAATGAAAGATGCACACAGACTGAAAATAAAAAGATGGAAAAAGACATTTTATGCAAATGGAAATGATAAAAAACTCTGGGGTAACTTTAAAACAAAGGGTCAAGTAAGACTTTAAAGCAAAGGATATAGGAAGAGACAAAGAACGACACTACATAATGATAAAGAGAACAATCCAACAAGAAGGTATAACCCTTGTAAACATTTATGTACCTGACATAAGCTCCTAAATATATAATGCAAATATTGATGGACATTAAGGGAGAGATAGATGGTAATAAAGTGATAGTACAGAGAGTTTTAGTACCACATTGACATCAATGAATAGATATTGGAGACAGAAAATCAACAAGGAAATGGCAGCCTTAAATAACACACTAGATCAGATGGATTTAATTGATATCTGCAGAGCATTTCTCCCCAAAGCAGGAGAATATATGTGCTTTTCAAGTGCACATGGAACAGTTTCTAGGACAGGCTACATGTTAGGAGATAAAACAAGTCTCAATACATTTAAGAAGATGGAAATCATATCAAGCATCTCCTACAACAATGGTATGAAACTAGAAATCAATCACAAGAAAAAACTGAAAAACACATAAAGACATGGGGGCTGTCATTATTTGCAGATGACATGATACTGTTTATAGAGAACACTAATGATTCCACCAAAACTATTAGAACTGATAAATGCTTTCAGTAAAGTAGCAGAATACAAAATAAATATACATAAATTAGTTGCATTTTTAAAAAAGATTTCATTTATTTTTAGAGAGAGGGGAAGGAGGGAGAAAGAGATGGAGAGAAACATTGATGCTTGAGAGAAACATCAACTGGATGCCCCTCGCATGCCCCAGCTGGTGACATGGCCCAATATCCAGGCATGTGCTCTGACTAGGAATAGAACCAGTAACCTTTTTTTTTTTTTTTTTTTTTGCAGAATGACACCCAACCAACTGAGCCACACCAGTAAGGGCAAATTAGTTGCATTTCTGTACACCAATAATAAACTATCAGAAATGGAAACTAAGAAAAAAAAATCCCATTTCAACTGCATAAAAAAATACCTAGGAATAAATTTAACAAAGGAGGTAAAGGACCTGTGCATCAAAATTATAAGATGCTGAAGAAAGAAATAGAAGAAGATACAAATAAATGGAAGCATATATCATGTTCATGGAGAGAAAGAATTAACATCATTAAAACTTCCATACTACCTAAAGCAATTTATCAATTCAATACAATTACTATAAAGATACCAATGGGACATTTCATGGAACTAGAACAAATATTGCAAAAACTGATGTGGAACCACAAAATAGGCACAGCAATCTTGAGAAAGAACAAAGTTGGAAAAATCATGTGACCTGATATCAAACTATATTACAAAGCCATATAATAAGAACAGCATTGCAGTGGCATAAAAACAGACATAGTATATATCAATGGAACAGAATAGAGAGCCCAGAAATAAACCCACACCTTTATGGTCAATTAACATTTGACATAGGAGGCAAGAGCACACAATGGTATAAAGACAGTCTGTTCAATAAATGGTGTTGGAAAAATTGAACACATTTGTGCAAAAAAATGAAACTAGATCACTTTCTTACATCATACACAAGAATAAACTCAAAATGGACTAAAGACTTAAATGTTAGACTCGAAACCATAAAAATCCTAGAAGACAACATAGACAATAAAACCTCAAACATTTCTCGTAGCAATGTATTTTCTGACAAATCTCCTTGGGCAAGGAAAACAAAAGAAAAAAATAAACAAATAAGACCACATCAAACTGAAAAGTTTTTGCACAGCAAAGGAAACCATCAACAAAATGAATGGGAGAACCTATTCACCAATGGTACATCTGATAGGGGATTAATATCCAAAATTTTTAAATAACTTGTACAACTCAACACCAAAAAGCTAAACAACCCAATTAAAAAATGGGCAAAGGACATGAATAAATACTTATACAAAGAGGACGTACAGATGACCAATAGGTATATGAAAAGATGCTCAATGTCACTATTCATCAGAGAAATGCAAATTAAAATCTCACACCTGTCAGAATGACCATCATCAATAAATCAACAACCAATAAATGTTGGCAAGGATGTGGAGAAAAGGGAACCCTAGTGCGCTGTTGGTAGGAATGCATACTGGTGCAGCCACTGTGGAAATCAGTATGGAGTTTCCTCAAAAATTTAAAAATGGAACTGCCTTTTGACCCAGTGATTCTACTTCTGGGAATATATCCAAAGAAACCCAAAACATTGATTTGAAAGAATATGGGCCCCCCTATGTTTATTGTAGTGTTATTTATAACAGCCAAGGTTTGGAAGCAGCCTAAGAGCCCCTCAGTAGATGAGTAGATAAAAAAGCTGTGGTACACATACATAGTGGACTACTACTCAGCCATAAAAACAAGGGAATTCTAACCTTTTGTAGTAGGATGGCTGGACCTAGAAAGCACTATGCTAAGTGAAATAAGCCAGTCAGAGAAAGACAGGCACCATATGATTTCACTTATATGTGGAATCTAATGAATAAACTGAAATAACAAGCAAATAGAAACAGACTCATAGATACAGAGAACAGACTGACAGCTGTCAACGGGGAGGTGAGTTTGGGGTCTGGATGAAAAAGGTGAAGGGATTAAGCAAAGGGAAAAAAAAAAAAACCTCATAGACAGAGACAATAGTATTGTGATTACCAGAGGGAAAGGGGAGTCGGGACAGGTAGAAGAAGGCAAAGGGGGAATATAGTGACAGAAAGAGACGTGAGTTTGGGTAGTGAACACACAATACAATATACAGATCATGTATTATAGAATTGTACACTAGAAGCCTATATAACTTTACTAACCAATGTCACCACAATAAATTCAATAAAAATTAAGAAACAAAAAAAGTGGTTTAAATAATTGCAAAGGATGTGACTTCTAGCATATTATAAATATAGTCATTTTAATTAAAACTTATAGATCATACTTTTAGACATTAGCCAGTGGAATCTCAATATTTTAGTGATTTGTTTCCCATGAGTATTTATTAAATATATACACCAACCATCTTTTAATGGTCAGATATTTTATCTTCCCTTTTCCTTCTTCAATTTACATTTCCATTCTTCTTCTTTAATAGGATTTTATCCTAGTGTTATATGTTTTACGCTTGAAAATCTTTCTTTGATCACCCTATCATATTTATCTGAAACTAATATTTTATGTAAATTGGAATGTATAAACATTTTTAGTGTTTACTGTGATTGTAAGAGTCTAAATGTTAGGAAACTTCTTCTAGGTTGAATTATCATCATTTTAAATAGTATACAGTTGGTCAAAGCAACAAAAGTATATTATAGATTTCAAATGATAGTGAAACATTTTTGAAAATGAATCTCTTAATGAGATGGCTGGGCTTCCCTTCATCAATTCCCACATTCATGAAAAACTGTCACTTATGACCAGAATAGCTGGTGTTCAGCATTGGTTCTCTGAAAAAATTTTTTCAGTCAATAAAGAGATTGGGATGAAAAGAGTATGGTTAACCTACTGTCACTCAAACCTTTCTTCTGAGTCCTAGGGAACTAACATTAAGGTGACTTTAATCATGTCACTTGACAACTTAATTAGGTGTGGCAGTTTTGTGGAGAGCAAAGAATTGGAACCCATCTGACCTACAGGAGGATCATTCACCCAAGCTTGAGAGACTTTTATTATCTCAGCACAGACAGGGGCTTTGAAAGGGGCTTTTGTTTTCCACCCTGGAGACTTTTAGCTCCTAGGGGCAATGTGCCCAAGGAGAGGTAGAGCCTTTCCTCTGTGAAGTTGGAGAAAGTCCTTTTGTGGAAGGGGCTGCGATTGCAGTCCCCCCTCACCGCCCCTCCCCCCCAAAGAACCATTTCAGTAGAAGACATTTGTAAGTGAGGGTCTGGAAAGTGATTATCTTAGAAGTATTCAATCGTGTGTTTTCTGGGGTCCTCAAACCTTGTTTGGAGACAGCTCACTAAGCTCTGGTTCAGCCAAGCTTTTTCATCAACATCGTGGTTAAAGACAACAATGTTGGCCCCACACACGGGTGATGGAAGCAAGGCCACAGGCTGCCAGCAGTTCTGAACACATTTGATATTTTCTTTCATTCTTTTGTCCCTTTCAGTTGTTTTAAAACTTGTATTGTTTATTTCTAAGGTCAATATTTCACTCTTGTCCAAGGGCAAAAACCAGCTTTTCCCCAACGAGATTCAGAAGGCCTTCCTGGGCCTGAGGCCCTCATTGGGACCCATCTCCCCTGCTCTCCCGGGCAGGGGCCCTGGTTCTGCCCACTGCCCATCTCTCCTCTTGTCAATGTTGCCTCTAAGTCTTCTTTGCTGCAACAGCTTCACTTCAGCATTTTAATATTATTTTCAGATAACTAACAGAGTATTCTAGGAGCTCATTTTCTTTTAGTTTTTGAGAGATCTGAGCCATGCTTAAGACATTATTATTATTTCTAAGGCACCGTTTTTTCCCTTATAGAAAAATAGTCTCTATTATTAAAACATGCAAGTAAATGGAACACAATTCATTTGCCTTACAAGAAAGCAACTCTTTTTAAAATTTTATTTAAAAAATTGTAACATCTAATTGTATTAAAATATTTTGTTGGAGTATAATCGATATATAACATTATATTAGTTTTAGATGTACAACATAATGGATTTGATATTGTATATATTGTGAAATTATCACCACAATAAATTTAGTTTACACCCATCTCTGCACATAGTTACAATTTTTTTCCTGTAATAACTTTTAAGATTTACTCTTCTATTAACTTCAAATATGAAATACAATATTATTAACTACCATCACTTGACCCCCTTCACCCATTTTGCTTACCATTCCGCCACCCTTGTCTCTGGCAACCACCCATTTGTTCTCTGTATCTATGAGATTGTTTTAGTTTTTGTTCTTTGGATTCCACATGTAAGTGAGATAATATGGTATTTATCTTTTCTGTCTGAGTTATTTCACTTAGCATAATAGTCTTCAGGTCCATCCATGCTGTCCCAATGGTCAGATTTCCTTTTTTTTATGGCTGAATAATATTATGGTCTGTCCAGAAGGCATCCAGCCACACAGTATGAAAAGTAGAGACATTTATTGAAGAAGATATAAGATACAAAAACATTGTCATAAGACAATGATGCCTCAGTTCCCTTTAAAGTAGGCACCTTGGGACCTCACACATTCCTCCCAATTGTCATCAGCTTCCCTGTTGTATTTTCCTGAGTCTCATTGATGGTCTGAAATCTATTCCCTTTCAAAGGTGATTTTAGTTTTGGGAAAAGCCAGAAGTCACAGGGCACCAATTCTGGGCTATAGCGGGGCTGAGTCACCTGGGTGATTTGATGTTTTGCCAAGAAACTCTGCATGAGACGTAATGCATGAACATGTGCATTGTTGTGATGAAGCTACCAGTCACCAGTTGCCCACAGATGCAGCCTTCTGAATCATCTGAATAGTTTCTGCAGAGGAATGTTCAAGCTTAATGCAAAATCTGATGCAGATTTATTGCTCTATCACTCAGTCACTTTGAATGCAATGGCCACACAGTACACATGCTCACTCAAGAGCGTCTACTGCCCCTCTTACTAATACAGTGAAGTCTTCATTGTTCACACATGCACATTCCAGTCCATTCTCTTTTGCTGCTTGGTTACATCGATGTTGTACAAACTGTTCTTGTTATATTAAAAATGGCTGAACTTCATCTGGACAGATCTCAGATATATGTGTGTGTGTGTGTGTGTGCACGTGTGCACGCGTGTGTGTATATCTATGTATGTGTGTGTGTGTGTGTGTGTATACCGCATCTCCTTTATTCAGTTATCCATAGATGAACTCTTAAGTTGTTTCCATATCTCTTCTCAATACTCCATCACTTCTAGGTCAGTCTGCTGGTACAACAGCCACTCTTTCCCTGGTAAATGAGGCCCAGTATCTGCTGATAAATAGATCCAGTATTTTGGAACTTTGGCAGCAATTAACTGCCAGGTAAGAGAGATCCTTTTACTATTTCCTATTTACCTCAGGAATAACATGCAGGTGTAACCACTTGCCCCTGCAAGTGAGGCTGGCACTGACCTTGGGGGAAAGTTCCTAGATTCATGGAGTTCAGACTTTTCATTAAGAGATTGAGACCCAAAGAAATCATAAAGCCCTTAAGGTAAGTTCCCATTAATCTTTTTGAGGGTTCTTTATCTTCCAATGTCCTTCTTGATGCCCTCAAGATGCTTAGTAGAGAATCCCAATTCTAATTTTTTAATCATTCCATTTCTTAACATTTGCTTTAATGGAATTCGTACCACTTATACATTGCCCACCCTCCCACTGTCTCCTGTCCCCTAGGAGCCTTGCTCTACTTCCCCAGTCCTTCTGAGGGGAAAGAAGAGTGGCTATGAAAGGTTTTCAAGTTGTAATTGTAGATCTTACTTGTCTAGACAGCACTAGCGGCCCTGCCTGTTCACTCCCACCCAGTGCTCTCCCAAGGGCCCTGCCAGCAATGAGGTCAGCTCTGAAAAGGGTCTTCATCGGTCCCATCTCCCTCATTGTTCTTTAGAGGAAATTGCTGTCCCAAGGTCATCAGACAATTAGGGGGGAAAAAAATCACTGTGTGCAAGAGCTGGACTGCTTATTCCTAGTTTAGAGGACAGAGTAGGTGTGCACACACTGTCAGTTTCATGAGCTGCGGATCCTATGACTCCCTCAGGTCATGTAGTCCTGTGTGTTTGTGTGCACACTCGTAAAGATACATAAGACAGCTTAGCAAATATGACTAAGATAGACCATTTGTAGTAATTCCTGTTTATAGTCACTGGCAAAAATATATGAGGTTGTTCCCTTGCCATGGTCCAACTCAGCCTTCTTGGGAGCAGAAGTGGACATGGCTGCTGGGTCTCTGGGTGTTCACTGAGTTTGAGCTACACCGAGTGACCCTCCTTTTCAGGCACCTAGAGCACTAGAGAGAGCACGTCTATGCTTTTCTGGGATTCTTGGTGTAGAAAGAGAAGAGGTGGAGACAGGCTTGCTGCAACCCTGGTTCCTACCAGGAGTTGGTTTGATGCTCAGCTGACAACCCGAGGATGAGTGGGACAGGTGATCAAAGATAAGAGGAACAGTCCATGGCTAATATATGGTGATGGTCCCCAGGGGCCCTGGTTGGTGTATCTTTGTGTTCTGTTTTCAAATTTGCTGGCCGTGGTCATGTACATTTTGATCATTATAGCTTTTGGACATAAAACTTTTTTTTTTACAAAGCACAAAAGGAAGGTTTATAATCAAAGCATTTTAGGCCTGGAACATGCTAATACTCTCACTTTAGATGAGGAAATTGTAGGTCTCATAGGTCATGGGAGTCGCACAGTTAGAGGCCAAGCTGGACTTAGCCATCCTGCTTCCGGCCTACCGCACTCCATTGTGTTGCGAAGGGGACTGGGATACAGCTGTGGGCCCCTGCCTCCCCCAGGGCCTGTCAGTTCTGTCTCCAGGGGAAATTCCAGCCATACTCAAGGATTTCTCCCAATTAAACAGTTAAAAAATATTTTTGTTGAAGTACAACGAAGTGCAAAAGTCATAAGTTCACATCTCAGTGAACTTGACAGATGTGTATACCCATGTAAGCACCACGTGGATCCCGCAGAGAACACTTCTGCACCTCGGAAGCTTCCTCCTACCCCCTATTAGTGAACCCACTGAAGGTCACCATTATTCTCACTTCTTTCACCACGGATAGTTACACCTGTTCTTAAACTCAGCTTAATGGGATAAAGCATTGTGCTCTTTTGCTGTTTTCAGATGCTTTTTTAGTGCTTTCTCCCTTGGGGGAGAGGGTGCATGGAGGTGTAGAGAGCTGTTTTACAGGACCTCATGGTAGCCAACAAAAGCTTTAAACAAGAATTATAAAAATAGCATATGCTAGTTAAAATTGCAAGCAGAATGGAAGTTAGGAAATACATACCCCCCCCCCAATATACTCTGTATTGCTTTATGATATTTTAATATCCCCTGGAGAGTGTGAGGTCTTGGTAATTAAGCTTGATGCTCTTTAAATGCCTTTTCCTAGCTCACTTTGTAGAACTGGTATTTTCTCAGAAGTACATTCATTTGACTTCTGTTCTCTTGGTTTCCAAAATCCTTCATGTCTTAAACGTTTAAGACCTACTCACGCTTTGCACTGCTTCTGTGCGCCTCTCCCCAGACCTGGGACCATATCCCAAAGGAGACCACAGAAGTCTGTCTAACACATAGTGCCTCTTGGCCTGATGATAAAACCTTGTTCTGATCATCCAGGCCTTAGGACAGAGTACAGTTGATGAAGTCAGGTTTTAAGTAGTAGAAACACTAAATTAGTACAACAGTATAATTAACCCCCCCCCCCTTTCTGATATGTCTTAAACAGTGATGAGAATGGAAAGGAGGAATTATTTCCAATGAAAGATCTCACCTCACGTTTCCGTGCCAATATTATTACTAATGGAGCAAGTGCTTTTGAAGAAGAGAAATGGGATGAGATTTCAATTGGTTCCTTGCATTTCCAGGTGAGTCCTGGGAAGTTCTGTTATCCTTCCTTAAGAGCTGCTAATGGAGACTGAGGCCTAGTCTAGGATGGCGGCAGGTGGGAATCCCACCTAATCTTTGACTCTTACCTAGGAAACCTCTGCAGAAGGTATGTGACATTTGCTTCCTGCAGCACCCTTTGGAATGATCCATCCCTTACTCCCCACAAGGGTGGCAGCAGTCAGTTTCACATAAGGATGAGAGAATGTGCCCCATACAGGCGATGTAGGGCTCAGTGCATCCTTTTGTCTAGGCTTAAATTCTGTTTTCTTGGATTGCTTGTGTCTATGAGAAGTTTGTCCAGTGGAAGTTGTTGGACTTTCTGGCTGTCTGAAGCTCTGGAGCAGGACCTCAGATGCCTAGTGGCCCTTCCATGCAATGGCTGCTACACTTTCTCTCCCCACTCCAGCTTCTTGCACAGAATATGACCAATTCTTCAGTGGGGCATGAAATTACTCTAATAATAGTTGTGTTACTAGCCAGTTGTATAAGCTGACTGTCTTGAGTCTTCTCATGTTCCCATAATGATGGTTTCCATGTTTGAGCATGACTGAGTGCCAGGCCTGGGCTTCGCTCCTCAGAAATAGTATCTGGACTCCCTATCAAATCCAGCTAAGGAGTTGGATGGGGACATGAGGCTATGAGTCTGCCAAGCGTCCCAAGGTAAATACCAGGCAGAGCTCCTTCAGAGCAAGCCAGCTGCTTATGAGGCTGGAATCTTAACTTTGGTACCACAGTGAGGTTATATTTCCTGTGGTTTAATGCCCAACAGCCAGTCACCAGTGATAGGCACAGGCCAAGACACATCCAGATTTAGTTGAGTATTTCTAATTTCAGAGCTCATTTTGTTCTTGCCCATGTGTGAGCAGAGGAGAAAATGGTTGTGAGAAAATCAAGTGCCTTTGCACCTTTTCTGTGTGCAATAAAAAAGCAACCTGTCACTGCTGAGCTGCATTCTTTCTTTTTTCGTTAACATTTATGGGGGATTTTCTTTCTATGAAAGCAATTCATGCTCATGGTGGGCCATCCAGAATAGAAGTACAAGTATGACTCTGTTAAGGAACTGTGTACTGTGCTTTACGTAGTGTGTGTATGTGTATATATGTGTATGTATGTATATGTACACACACGTACAAGAATACACATGCAATTTTGTTTTTTGCTTATTTCAGTTGTAAAAATAAACATTTTCCATTTTATTTAAAGTCCTTTATAGATTAATTTAAAAACGTGCATGATATATGTCATATAGATGTAGCATGATTGGTTTAACCATTCTTCTCTATTATTTGATGTTTAAGATACTACCAGATTTTCCCTATTATAAATCATGTGAGAAATATCCTTGTACATGAATCTGTGTTCTTTTCTTGGGTTAAATTCCTAGTAGTGACATTGCTGGGTCAAAGGACATGGACACACTCAGGTGCTCTCTGATGACTTCCTCACAGAGACTCAGTGCCCGGTTGGTGGCTGTTTATCTTCTCCCAGTTTGCCCCCCAGTCAGTTAGTTCTTTTCTTCCTGGAGGATCCCCAACACTCCAAGATAATCATCTGAGATTCACAACCACTTCTGTTTCTCGGCAAAGTCCTGAAGCAGCAGCCTTCCAGTGGACAGACAAATACGGATGATTCCCCAGTGGCAGCATAATGAGGTGCCTCTTTCTGGCTCCTTACAGTTAGGAGTAGAATATTGAGCATTTGTGTGTAAGTTTGAAAGCGGCAAGGGGACAGCCTAGGACAACCCAAGTCCTCTGGACACAGAGTCTTCCTGGCAGAATTGGGGGGTCTGGTCACTTGCATCACAGCCTCGTCTTTTCCATCCTCATCTCCCAGGTTTTGGGGCCTTGTCACAGGTGCCAGATGATTTGCATTGACCAGAAAACTGCACAACCAAACCAAGATGTTTTCCAAAAGCTTTCTGAATGTCGAGAGCGAAAGGTAAGCAGTGATGCAAACCATGACACCCCATTTTAAGATCCTGGCATGTTATCCATCCCAGAACTATATCCCTAATAGTGTCAAGTGATTTTTAGAAGCAGGGAAACTTTCAAAGGCTGATGGACTACCATTAAGTTTCTGATTTCATCTGCGGCACCATCTTATCTTTGTTTTTCATCTGTATCTTCACTTTTATGAGGGCTCTTATTATGTGTACTTTTGATGCCCCCAAACCTTGTTGAAGAGATATGGAAAGTAAATAAGAAGAAAATAAGTAAAGTAACTATTTTTGAATCACTTTTCTTCATAGGAGAGTTCTCATGCAGTGTAAAATGCCTTGTGGTGAATAGAGTAGCTGCAGAGAAACAGTCAATAAATTCCACTATACTAAGCTTGTCAGTCATCTTCTTGAGGGTTACAATGACTAAATGCTATTGTGTGGAGTCCAGATGATAAAAGCTAAACTTCTAAAAGGTTGATTCTTTAGGAAGATTTATTTTCAGGATCACTGTCTATTAGGACTTTTTGTTTGCAAAGAATTCTCGGAAGTCAAGTAAGCAGTTAGTTTGCATGGGACAGTTCTTGAAAATTAACTGAAATAGTGCAAATATTTAATCTCTCTCCAATAATAAGTTGACAGGTTTAATCAGGGCAAAATGTTCTGTACTATTTCCTGTGTTTCTCCAAAATCAGGGATTTGTTTCACAGTATTTGGTTGACGTGGTCTCCCTACAGATACACGATAGATACAGCCTTTAGAGGTATTGCACTTGAGTGTTATACCAACATGTCTGTCTGCTCGGCTGAGACAGGCCGTGTCAACTAGGGGCATGGGGACCTTGAGCCTGCCCCATGCAGGTTGCCAGGAGAGAGGATACCTCAGAGCACAACTATAATTCTCACATGCACAAATCTTTTATTTAAAAAAATTTTGGAATATTTTTACATTTACAGAAAAATTACAAAGATAGCATGGAGAGTTCCTGTGTACTCTTCACGCACATGTGCGCAAATCTTTAGGCATTCATTTGGCCCCAGCGCCTCGTCTGGTGCCTGTGACACGGGGAAGGGGTGGCCAACTGATGTTATCACAGGAATGAACAGATCTGGGAGCACGTCACATACTCCAGAGAGTTCTCACTGGCTCACTGGCATTGATGGCAATTCTTGGGTAGGCTTCATTTTGGACCTTTTATCTTTAAATATCTGGAGAATTTGGAGAATTTAACTGGTATCACATGTTCTTAAGGAAAATACAGGGTAGAAAGGAAGGAGGAAGAAGAATGGGTCCAGCAGTAAAGAGGGGTTGGGGTGACTGCTGGGAAAGGACACCTTAGAATGAGAATCTCTGGTGTCTGAAATGAGGATTCTCCATGTTTCCCACTCCATTTTACTAAGTGACAGGACATAGCAAGTCCCAGTGCATGCCTTTAAAGGTCTGACTTAATTTTAGTCGAACATTATTATTTACAAAATGATTTCAACTGCTCAGATAATGTAGCTTGTTGCTGTTTTGTTCACAGGTGAACTTCGGAGTGTACCTGATGCATATGTCTTTGGATTTATCTTCTCCACGTTTCCTGTCTGTAGGGTCTCAGGTGTTCCCTGTGTTGAAAGAAAACATGAAATGCCCCAATTTACCTGCTTCCGAGAGACATCAGAATGCTATCTCCTAAAATTTTTTTTCAGCATAAATTAAAATTTGTCTTTTACAACTATCTCTACTCTTTTTTAAAAAAAAATAAGTAATTAATTTGTTTGTTTATTTCATTTATTTTTAGAGAGAGGGGAAAGGAGAAAGAGAGGGAGAGAAACATCAATGTGCGGTTGCCTCTCACTCGCGCCCCCAACTGGGAACCTGACATGCAACCTAGTCATGTGCCCTGACTGGGGATCAAACCAGTGACACTTGGCTCGCAGGCCGACGCTCAATCCGCAGAACCACAGCAGCCAGCGCTTTATCTGTACTCTCATAAAGATTGGCACGTGGTTCAGTAGAACTTGGTCTTTTGAACTAGGCGAGTTCTTTTCCTCTTGGAGGCAGACAGTGAGTGCTGGTGCTGGCTCCCTCCCTCCTCTAACTCCTCACTCTCCACCTGTGCACTGGCCCCTCTCAAGGGGCAGTTCCGAGGCCCTTGTGCTCTCCACGAGGCAAATTCAGCATGGATGCTGCACCCACGCCGGCCAGGCTTCCACATGTACTGGAAGTAGAATAGTTTTAATTAGATGAGCTTCTTACTGAAGCTCATCCGAAATTTTTAGCCTCCTCTATTTCACTATTTCCTCACACCGCCACTTTGTCTTGAGAGAGAAACTTAAGGTGCTCTTCAATCCCCTTGTGTGGAGAAAGGTAGTCTAATCTTGACAGAGTGAGAACGTGACTCGCTCCTTCCCATGTGTGTAGAGGAGGCGGGTCCAGAGTGGGATTTGTGGCCTGTTCCTTAGGAGAGGTTCAGGTTTGACCAGGATATTTACGTATTGAGCAGAGAGAGGTTCAGGCCCTCTACCCGCTTCCTCTTGCTTCCATCCCTGCCCACCATTCCTCTCTTCCTTTGAGTTGATGCATTAGGACTCCCCATGAGCCTGAAGTCACACTTGTTGAGGGTGGTGGTATTGAGCAATTGCGCTCCCCTCCACAGCCTACTGGACAGTGTTGGTCCATCCACTCCAGAGCCTTCAAATCCCAGTCAAGAGGAGCTTTGGAGGCTGAGGGCATCTGTCTGTGCCATGTGTGACCAGTGCTCTTGCAGCCTCCAGTTGAATATGTCCAGAGACAGAAAGCTTACTCTCAGATGAAGTCACTGTCCCACTGAGTTGCTCAGAACCCCCTCCTAGATTGAGCTTGTATCTGCCCCCTGTGACTTCTAGCCATGGGTCTGACCTGTCGTCTGGAGCAACGTGGAATGAGCTTGTACACTCCCACTTCCACTCTGCCGGAGTCCTGCTGAAGCACGAAGTCCACGTGAGAACCCCTTCCACCTCGATTGTTCACTTGTGCATCACTTCTCTTCCTCCAGCCCCTGCCCACCCCTGCCCACAGCCTCTTCCTAAACCAGTGACCATGAATTCTCTGCTGCTTAACTGCTTAGTGCATCTTGCTCAGAATTCTCTGTCTGACCTAATAAGAGCCCTGAGGATTTAGGAGTCCATTTGTTTTGTCCTCTTACTTGTAGGATGCTGTGTTGTTTCCAGCACTCTGAGATTTGGAAGAGGAGGTGTGGCTCTGTTCTGAGAGTGGTTGAGATGGAACCTGTGCTTGCACCTTCATTTGATATGCAGAATTAAGTGTGAGGAGTGGCCTCGCACTCACACTCAGTGGATGGTTTTTGAGGTCAGTATAGGAGGAGGGAAGAGAGGTTAGGTGGGACTTTTAATGTTTCAAACTGTTTATTAAAAACTTGGCCTCTTCTATGACCCAGCATTACTGCATCCTGTATGTGGGTCTGTCCTCACCATCCAGCTTTCTAGAGAATAATATTTCTCATTGAGGCTTCAGCTAAAAACATACTTTCTATATTCTGTGGGGTGGTTTCATATTCACGCTCCCTGTGCATTTGTGATTCTGTGTCCCTTCCTCGGTTCCCACTTCCTGAAGATCAGCCCTATGTGCTTCTAAAAGAATATGAAAATCAAGGACAATGTCATGTCCCTTGAAATTACTTCTAACACCAAATCACAGAGAGTCACCGAAAGTGAAATTGTGTTTTTTTGCAAGTCCTGAGTACAGGCAATGTCAGCATGTCTTTCTGGGTGTTCCCTTCACAATTCTTGAAGCTGGGGGGCGGGAGTGAGGTCCTCTTCTGCATGTCTTAGGGTAAGTGCCAAGGCTCCATTGGGGAGGGTGGTGATGCTGTCTTTTTCCCATTGAGACTCAACCTCATCCCCTCCTCATCCTTGTGGGTTGGGGAAGGGCAGGTAGGTGATTCCTTCCTCCTGTTGAAAGATGTCCATTCATTTGCTTTCATTCCATACATGCTGAACAGGTGCTAGGGTTACAGAAAAGAAAGAAAGAGCACCTGCATTTAAAGATCTTACCTTAGGGATGGTGCTAAGAGGGGAAAGACAGACTAATACATAGGTGTGATGCAGAATGTGTCAGACATGCTGTACTCCATTTGTATTTTGGGGATCGTTCAGGGCACTGCTGGGAAGGGAAGGAAAGCTGACAGACACTTTCTAGTCTGCCTTTTTCTAATTCTCTTGTCTCGTGCTGACAAAATTAACTTTTATGTATCTCATCTTGCAAATCTCCAAATTAAAATCATGGCCAACACCATCCTAGCTGAGCAAGTTATTGAACATCTCTTAGGCTCATCTGAAAAGTGATGAAAAGCACAGTACTTAACTCATAAAATTGTTTGAGAATCAAATGAGACTTTTTTTTTTAGCAGTGTGGCAAAATCAGGTTTGAGTAAGCCACGTCTACCACCTGGTGGTAGCATTGGGTAAGTGCAACTTTTGTTACTTCAAGAGGCTGAAAACGAGTTCAGGTTGGGTCAGCAAATCCTAAAGCACGGCCAACAGTAGGGCACGTCTCTTTGCCTGCTTCCTTAATAAACCAGTTCGGAGAAATTTTCATTATTGATGTTGGAGTCCTTTAAAAGTTAGCTCCTGAAGTATTTCTTGGTCAAATTAATTTTTAACCTACATTGCTTGAACCATTCTTCTGGAGTCCCCTATTTTTCCTGGGATTTTTTTTTTTCCAAGTATGCTGCTTTGAATTGGCTGTTTTGCCAGATATGTATCTCTGTCCCTCTCTCTCTCTCTCTCTCTCTCTCTCTCTCTCTCTCTCGTTTTAATATATAGTCCCTGGTCTCAACTGCATATCCAGGTTTTGTGGCTGTGAAACTTAGGCAATTTAAAAATCACTTTTAAGAAAAATAATATAAAATAAAAATTAGGTACCAAAATGAACGTTTACCCTCATGAGACAAGAAAGGACTTTGGAGGAGGTCTGTACAAGTGGGAGGCTCTGAACCTAACCCTTGTTGTTTTTGTAACAAATCCACTTTTGCCTGCTTTTCTTGCTGCTCTCCCTTCCTGTTCCTGCTTTTTGCCGTTTTCAAATAAACAACATGTTGTTCACTTTCTAAAATAAACAGGCACAAAAAGACCTGTCCTAGTGTTTTATCTTCCACCTGTGGCTAAAAACCAATCGCTTCCGCTCCCTCTACACGCCCCTGAAAACAGCCACTTCTTAGCCTCCTCTCAGGCCAAGGAGTACAGCAGGGTCTGCTCTTAAAAGGATCATCCAGGGAAAACACACACAGGCCTTGGAAATGGGGGTCATTTGGGCGATGGAGTCTGTGGTCCAGGTGCTTGGAGAACAATTTAAAGAGAGAGCAGTTTGGGTCCCAGGTGAGCACGAACCCTTGGTCCTGTGGACTCCTCGCCCTTTAGAAGGGATGGGCAGAGAGAGGCCCTGAAAAGCACAGAGCAGAAGGCAGGGGCCCCTCTTGCTCTGGCCAAGGGCAATACTGGTGAGAACTTTTCTGGATAAAGTAAACCACCCTAGAGAGAGAACCTTCAGGTACTCAAGAAAAAAGCCATTTGCCCACTGGCTTGATCTATAGTGAAGCCCACCAGGCAATGTGCCCCTGTTATACCCTAGAGCTTACAGTCAGTTTTATATGTAAATGAACAGCCAAGGAGCACAAAAAATGTGAGGATAACCTCTAAGATAAGAGAACAAAACTAAAAAAGAGAATAAAACCCTCAAAGAATACAGAAACAGTGCAATGAAATGAAAAATTCAAAGAAAATGTAATTAATGATATCAGGGGAATCCTGGAAATAAGAATAAGATGCCTTTTAAAAAATCAGAGAAAAGAAAGAGTTATTCGGAAATTAAAAACATGAATGTTGGAATTAAAAATTCAGTAAAAGAGAAGAAACATATAGTTGAAGAAATTTCTCAGGAAGTATAACAAAATAATCAGAGATTAACAGAGTGGCAAAATTAAGAAAATTAGAAGATCTGTTTAGTGGTCCAACATCCAAATAATAGGAGATCCAGAAAGAACAAGTAGAGAGAACTGTGGAGAGGACATAATTAATACAAGACCGTTCCCACAAATCCAACAACAGGAAGATCTTTAGGTCAAAAATACCAGTGGAACATCAACAGGATGAATGAAAAAGGACTCACACCAGCACACCTCATTGGGAAATTTCAGTATATTGCAAATAACAGGAAGGTTCCAAATCTTCCAGAGAGAGGGAAAAGAAAAGTGACATACACAAAGTAAATAATTGCCATACCACAGATACCAGTGGCAACAATGAAGCAATGTCTCAAAATTCCGAGTGAAAATATTTTTCAAATTTTATTAAGTTATTGGGGTGACATGGGTTAATAGGATCATATAGGTTTCAAGTGTACATCTCTATAATACAAGATCTGAATATTGCACTGTGTGGCCACCACCTAAAGTCAGACCATTTTCTATCACCTTGTATTAGGTCCTCTCCACTCCTTACCCTCCCTACCCCTTCCTCTGGTAACCCCATACTGTTGCCTGTGTCCACAAGTTTCAGTTTTATATCCCACATACAAGTGAAATCATACGGGTTTTAGCATTTTCTGGCTGACTTAGTTCACTTAGCATAATATTCTCAAGGTCCATTCATGCTGTCGTAAAGGGCAGTATTTCATCTTTTCTTATGGCTGAGTAGTATCCCATTGTATATATATGTACCATGTCTTCTTTATCCGAGGTTGTAGAGAAAAAGGAATCCTCATTCACTGCTGATGGGAATATAGACTGGTACAGTCACTATGGAAAACTGTCTGGGGAGTCCTCAAAAATTAAGAATAGAATTATCATATGACCCAGGAATTCCTGGCCTGGTTATCTACCTGAAAAACTCAAAAACATGTATTCACAAATATATATGCTCCCCTCTGTTCACTGCAGCATTATTCACAGTGGCCAAGACATGGAGACAACCAGAATGTCCTGCGATAGAGGACTGGAGAAAGAAGATGTGGTACAAAAAATGGGCAGAGAACCTGAACAGACACCTCTCCAGAGAAGACATACAAATGGCCAACAGATACATGAAAAGATATTCAACCTCACTAGCTATTAGGGAAATGCAAATTAAAACTACAATGAGATACCACCTCACACCTCTTAGATTGTCTATTATAAACAAGACAGGTAATAAAAAGTGTTGAAAAATAATTTTTATCCTAGAATTATGTATCATGTGTGTTACATTGTTGCAGAGGTGCTGGCAACAGTTACTCATATCTGGATACTCATGCCCTTTTGCAATGTAACTGCTTCTCTTTCCATCAGGAAGTGGAATTTATTTCCCTGCTCCTTAAATCTAGGCTGACCTTGACTTAATTTGACTAAAACTAAAGCGGCAAAAGTGACACAGCATAAACTGAGCCCAAGGCTCAAGGGGCCAAGAAGTTTTTGCTCTTGACCCTTATAATGTTACCCTAACATTGCCAATGGGAAGGAGCTGGGTCTACCTTACTGGATGAGAAGTCACAAAGAGGAGAGATGAGCCATCCATAAACCAGCCAGCATACTTAACTACACATGGACAGAGGCCATTTTATTTTATTTTATTTTCTCCCAGCTTTTCTTTATTGATTATATTGTTACAATAGTTCCAATTTTCTCACCTTTACTCCCCTCCACCCAGCATCTCCCTCCCCCAGCATCCCCCCCCAAGTCCATACCCATGGTTCGTAAAAAATAACTATCCCTCCCTCTCAGATATTAAGACCCTTTGTAATCTTGTAAAGGACAATGGGCGAAGGTCTCAAGCTCCTCTAGCTGCTTCAAGCTGGACATGGTCGTCGTCCTACCTACCCTTGGGTCCAGAAATCCCTAATAATAGTGGGGGTGTGGAGGGGAGGGTGGCCTTCCCACATGGGGAAGGATCGTGCAGACTCCAGGTCAGTTGGCTGTCTCCGGTCAACGGCGTGCTTGATTTAACAGGCTGGCATCCTTGTTGTGTTCTGGGGGCAACAGATTTGGCAAAAAGGGTTAAAAGACATCATTCAATCCATAACTACTAGATGATAAAAGGCAGGGATTAATTTTTCAATGTTCCACATTAGGGAAAAAAAAAGGGCTTCTTTGGAGGAAGGTGTGCTAGGCACATCTCGCCTATCCAAAACCCTTTTGCCCATTATATTTAGTTTGGGCTGAGGGAAATAGGGACAGAGGCCATTTTAGTCCAGCCAGCCCACGTCAAGCTTCTGGATGCCTGCAACTTCATGAGTGACCCCAGCTGAGCCCAGCCTGAATTGCTGACCCACAGAATTGAGAGCAGATAAAATAGTTTAAGTGACTACATTTTTCAGGTGAATAGTGTTCCTTAGCCTGCTTCTTACCCGTTGCAAGTTGGAGTCCAGAGGTCTCTTTTTATTTTGAATAATCTCAGTTCCTTTTTATTTGTGCAAATAAAACATTTTGTGAATTTTCTATGAATCTTATTGGGGTTTATTCTATGTTCTAAATACTACATCCATAATTCTTTTTCATTTGGGCTTGTCAGGTTGCTGTGGAACAACAGCCTTAAGATTCTTAGAAGCCCTTTTGCCTGAACGAGAGGATCTACCAGACATTCACTGAGGCTTTAACAAAGGGTCTTAAAGCAACATTAAAAAATTGATCTTTACCAAGGTCATTTGCTAGCTGGGCAGACTGGGGATGGAGAGCGTTATATTTTACAACCCAGCAAGCCTTGAGCCCTCTATATTTCTCTAATTTCTTCTTGCAAACAGGGTACCTTATTCCATGCTTCTACAAACACCTAGCAGATATTTTCAACATACTGTCCAGAGATCTCCTTTGCCAAGCCCACAAGTTTATCACACATATTTTATATCTTCCAAATTACTACAGGCAATTGTTTTTCCAATTGTTTCATTGCTACCTAACCCAGGTAACCATATCCCCAGTCTCCAGTAGGAATTTTCTCGCCACTATTCCTAGGCTGCTCTGGCTTCTTCAGATGGCAGACTCAGGTCAGCATCCAAGAGTTGAGAGTAGATGCGGTAAGTTGTCTTGAGACCTTGTTTCAGAAGTCACACAATGCCTCTTACAACATTTTCTATTTGTTGAAGCAAGTCACAAAGCTATCCCCATCAAGGAGCAGGGAAATAGACTCCAACTTCTGATGGGAGAAGTGGCAGAGTCATATTACAAAGTGGTGGGAATAAAAGGGGTAGGAAGAATTATTGTGGCCATCTTTACCAAGAAAACTGCACTGAAGCAGGAGTGAGGATACAAAATAAAGACACTTTTGGACATAAAAGTTCTCAAAAACTTGTCTTTTCTCAGGAAGCGACTAGGGTTTATATTTACAAAAATTCGGCGCATTAACCAAAAAAGAATAAGTCAAGTGATCTAGGAACCAGGAGCTCCCATGCAAGAGAGATACCAAGGAAATTTCCAGGCAAATACAGCTGAGGGAGCCACATTCCAAACTGGAGCAGAAGATGAGGGGCTCCAGGGGAGTGTCTCTCAGAAGGATGTCTTAGGGGAAAGGAGAGTCCTGAGAAATTACCTGACAGTATGGAAAGAGGCATTTTCAGGGATATAGTGGAATATGAGAAGATATAACTAGCTATTCAAGAAAAAAAAAAGCAATTGGAGAAAATGGAGGCAAATATTAACCTCAGGAAAAATAAAAAATCATATAAGAAAGGCCGTGTAATCATGTGCAGTGCTTGGCACAAAAGTGAACAATATAAACATAATCATCATTTAAAAAATCACTGAGCAAGAATTTAAATAAAATTGTGACAAAACTATAATGGGAAGATTGAGAAGGGACAGAGGTCTGTAATGAAGCTAAAATCCTGATGTAGCATGGTAGAAAGTCAGTGTATTGTCTGAAACTCGTAGATGAAAATATAGCAGAGTACTTGCATTATTTAGAAAGGAATGCCTCCAAGAAGTGCAGTGGGACAGGGTAGGGGTTGTAAAATAGGGGGCTGATTTCTTAAAAACTTTTTATTACTCTTGACGTTTTAAACTAAGAGATAGTGTTACATTACTAAAAATAAGTGATTTCAAAAACAGGTTGAGAAAAATAAACTTTGGTTACTTGAGGAAAAATTATTGCTGAGAGCAATTTCAAGGGAGTTGTCAGGGCAAAAATCCATAAAAGAATCAAGAATAACCTATATGATTAAAAAGTTAGAGGATTAATATTAATTTAAATGATAGTCACCATGTGAAGTTTTAAGACTAAAACCAAGTAAGGCAAATTCCAATCCTGAAAGTCTTATAGTTAAGTAGGGTAGGTACATAGGTAAGCATGTATTTACAATGCAACATGATAAGTGCTACGTGAATAGGAACATGTCAAAAGTAATTTGAGACACAGAGGAAAGAGAAAATACTTGTTTGGGGTTCAGTTAGAGATGGCTCTCTAGAAGAGCTGACCCTAGAAGTGAGTGTTGAAGGATAAATGGGTTTAGCTGGCCAATAATAGAGGGAAGGGGATTCTAGTTTGAGAAGTTCACTATGACAAATCACAGTCTATTTAGGAAAAGATAATAAATTTGGGGTGGCTTGAAACAGGATGTGAAGTGGGGAATGATTAGAGATGTGCACGGAGTGGCAGACTGGGGCAGATTGGAGAGGGTCTTGTGAGTCATGCTAAGGGGGTTGGCATGTCAGGATTTTGCCCTGAGGTATGACACACCAAATGCACATTTTAGAATGATCACTGGCTCTGGGGAGACCTGCAGTGGAGGATCAAATGCAGGCCGCAAGACTGGGGAAGGGAGACTCGTTAGAAGCCTAGCATAGGAAGTGAGGTCTAGACAGGAAGGCAGAGTTGAGAAATATTTCAGAGGCTGATTCAGTGACAGGTCATAGTCACCAAATGCAAGATTTAGGATTCACAGATGACTCTGATGTTCACTCAGCCACCAAACATTTATTGCATGCATTTAGTAGGCACTCTGCCAGGCACTGCGGGGGCTTAGGGTTAAATACAGCATGGTTCCTACCCTAGAGGAGCTTTCAGTTTAGTGGAAGCACAGAGAATAAGTTAACAAGTAACGGTATCTGTGATGCTTTATTCTCAAAAGGAGAACAGAGCCCAGATGGACTGGAGAAGAAGCTGCCAAAGAGGGAGAAGGTGAACCCAGAGCGGGCAAAACTACAAAGTTGAGGGGAAGAGTTTTGGAAAGGGGTGGTCCATAGTGACAGATGCTGCCAAGAAAGGGGGTAGCAGGGAGGAGGTGTTCCCTGGATGGCACCGATGGTCTCAGAAGAGCAGGGACGGTTGCCTACCAGATGTGGTGGGGTGTGGAGCAAAGAGGTGGTGAGGATGCTGAGAAATGAATACAGATCAACTTTTAGAATCTGGTCAGGAAGTGAAGAAGAGACAAGCCAGTGAGAGGCAGGCTTCCTAAAGATGTAGCTTTTAAGATGGAAAACACCAATATTTACTCTGCTCGGGACCAGCTCTATAATTTGTGGAGCCCAGGGCACGATAAGAATGTGGGGCCTCTTGTTAAATTATTAAGTTTTAAGAGCAGCAGCAGAGCATGAAACTAGTGTGGGGCTCCTCGAAGTGCGGGGCCTATGTGACCGGCTGCACAGGCTGTGTGCCAGGATGCCAGCGCTGATTCTCGGGGAAGTAGCCCAGGGAAGAAGAAACAGGGGGCGGGACCAACGACAGAGCCTGGTCCCAGAGCCATTTGGAAGGGAAGGTCCAGATGGAGGAAGAGAAAGAGAAAAATTCAGGGCTTTGGTAACCTCCTGAGGTGGTGGTGGGGGCGCAGGGGGTGGAATAGAAGATGGATGGGAGTGGGTTTGCTGGAAAGGGAGGGCTTCATGCTGGAGAGATGATTTTCTTTTGAATATTCTGTAGACAGAGAAAAGGGACACAGGTTTGTGGAAGCACAAAGGCCGTGGAAGGCCACACTGAGCAGAGCTGAGGAGCCTGGAGGTGGGGTGGATGGGTCATTGCCAGTGGCGCCCCCTGCCAACACGAGCCAGCGAGGCAGAGGGAGCCTTGTGCAAAGGAGGCTCTGGAGATGGTCGGGAATTCATGCTGGGACAGTGATGAGAAGTGGGGTGACCAGGAAGGTTGGAGGGCTTGCTCCTTGAGGAGGGAGTTGGGGATGAAAGTGGGAGGATAGAGGGCCTGGGTCAAAGAAGTAGAATTTGAGGGTTTCATCCTCTGGCCATGCGCTGAGGGTGAAGTTGGTGTCGCCTGGTCTACAGGACTCATTCAAAGAGTTAAGTAGCCAAAGTAAGGAGAGTTAGAAGTTCTGCTGCAATGAGCAGGAGTGCCACGGGTCATTGTTATTTTAAGGCCAGGCATAAATGTGCACGCGTGACAAGGAGAATCCACGGAGACGGAAGGTTAAAGGGGCCTGTGAGGGGCTAAGTACGGGACAGGCTGCCCCCATCAACACCCCCCTTGAAACCAGAAGAAAGGGAGAGAGCCACGTTATAGAGTCGCCTTGTGAAGAAGAAGGTGTTAAGCGCGATTGGTATTATCAGCGCTACCCACATGAAGTGTGAAGCACCGAGAGCTTGGCCATAGCCTGGAATGGAGAAATCCGTTAATTTTTATTGGAAACAAAGGGGGTCGCCCGCGAGCAGCGAGGAGAGCGGTGGGAAGCAGAGGATTCTCGCTGCTCCTGCTTGGCTGAGGCGGGCACGCTGCAAACCTTTCCTCCAAGTTAACCGGGTCCCTAGCTCTCCGCCGCTCCTCAGCGATTCGGTGACCTCGTGGAAACTGTCCCCAAACCCCGCACGGTCCAGTTAGGGCTTTCGGAGACCTCACTGGACAAGAGGCCGCGGTGATGCAGAGGTCAACTAGCACACACCGGGAGCCCTTGTGCCAGGCCTGGCGCTGGGGTCACGGAGCGGAGCCTCGCAGCACCTAGGCCTCTGTTCTGGCGCCCCTGGGCTTGTCTCCTAAGAAGACCTGCCTGGGTTCCCCGGCTCACCCACCTCCTTCCTAGCTTCCATCTCCCCAAGGAAAACCTCGCCTGGGCTCCAGGTGCTGCCACTACCCCGCTTGCTGCCGGGGGCGGTTCTCTCTCCTCCTGGTGCCCAGCCGGGGTTTTCCGAATCCGGGCAACAGCCTGCTGTCTTGCTCTGGAAAGGGTTAAGCCCTCTCCTAGATGGGTAAGAAGCCAGAGGGCAGCCACGTACCTCTGCCCCCTGCCCCGATTCCCGGAGCTCTAAGCGGTGCAGCTCGGCCCGGGCTCCCCAGGCCGCGGGACGCACGTGCAGCCGGCGGCCCAACTGGCCTCTCCGAGCGCCAGAGTCTGACGCCGAGTGGGGTGGTCTCCGCCATCGCCAGCGGCCTTGGCACAGGGCTTCGGATGCCGCGAGACCCGTTCTCCCCTTCCCGTTCCCGGCGGCTGGTCGGGTCGGTAAGGGCAGCGGGGCCTGCAGCTAAGGGCGACGGGGGAGGGGAGGAGCCGGAGCAGGAGGGGACTGAGGGGCCCGCCGGCCCCGCCCCCGCCCCGCCCCCCTGCGGCCGGAGCCCTGGCTGCAGCCGGGAGTGCCGGAGCCTGCGAGCCCGCGAGCCAGCGAGCAGCGGCCGCCACCTCCCCGGCGCACGGTGACCCCGGCGTCCCGGCCTGCGGCCCCGCTAATTCCGGGGCCCGCGTCCCCCAAAGCAGGGATGCATCATGGCCACGCTGGCTTGCCGGGTGCAGTTCTTGGACGACACAGACCCTTTCAACAGCACCAACTTCCCGGAGCCCAGCCGGCCGCCGCTGTTCACGTTCCGCGAGGACCTCGCGCTCGGCACCCAGCTGGCCGGGGTCCACCGGCTGCTGCGGGCGCCGCACAAGGTACAGCCAGGTGGGGTGGGCTGGGCCCCCAGGATGCAGCCCCTGCCTCGGGGAGCGCCAGAGTTGGGGCGCGGCGGGCAGGCTAGGCGGGGCGCGGTCGTAGGCGACAAGAGCCCGAGGGTAGACCTCCCCGCTCCTGTTGAGGCAGAGTAGCCCCTTGGACCTGGCGGCTGGCGCGGGATCTTCCGGGCCAACGAGGAGGACAGCCCCGCTCTCCGGTCCGGAGCCGGGGCGGGCGGGGCTGAGCAGGTGCCGCGCCGGCCCGAGGCGGGATGGAGAAGGTTCCCGGACACCGCGCCGTTAGCTCCGACGGGTGGGCGGGGTGCGGCTCGGACACCCGCGGTCGGCCTCTGTACCCGGGCGGTTGCTTAGCCGGGCGCCGGAGGACTCAGGTCGTTCGGAGAGCCCTGACCGACGCCCGGGACAAAACCACTCAGGCCTCTGGGGCAGCTGCGGGCGGTCGCCCGATCCTGGCGGCAAAGCATGCTTCCAGGGGGACACCTCCTTCTCATCTCTCGTCCCCCGGGGGACACCGCTTGGGACGCAGACCATGCAGGGCGTTAGCGCTCGGTGTAGCCCCCTTTTCTTAGGAGAAGCAGGTGGCCTTGCGAACCTTGGAGGAGCAGTCGCTGTGGGAGGAGGGGCGGGGGCGCGCAGGGGCGGCACGCGCACAAAGCCTGAGCCTCGCAGCCCCAAATCAGTGTCCCCAGGGAAGAATGGCCTCTCAGTCCACCCGATAGAGTTTTCTTTTTAACCCTTAGCAGGAGGAGAGGGGTCTTGAAAAGCATGTGCTGCAAAGAGCCGAGCATTGAAAGCTAACCATTTAGTTAGCCAGAAGAACCCTTCCTCCCTCTTAAGCAGATTGGCTGCAGCTTGAAGAATTACTTCCCCGGTACTTGTTTCTTTTTGTTTTGCTTAGGGTCCATATCAAAGGTTGGAGACGATTTATTCTTTGAGGATCAACATGGATAAATATTTGGAAAGGGATAACCTGTGATACTAAGAATAACAACATTGATTTTAAAAATTCTTTAGATTTCTGTATGATGCTCACCTGCCTTGGAAGCAGACGTGGAGGCTATGTGTGGAAACCATTGAACTTTGGCAGTGGTGTTTCTCTCCCTCTATTAGTAGTGCATCAGTGCTTCCCCTACTACTTAGTTAGTGACCCATTTTCAGGAATGAAGAATGGGGCAGTTCTATCTCATTCTCTCTGTGTTGGTGCAGGAGAGATACAGTCACCATTCCTGGGAACCTCTCTGGCCATAAAGGCAGGTTGGATTGGGAGATGGACAGAGGATGTATTGTGGATTCAGCTTATCAGAGTCACTTTTGCACATTATTTAGTTCTTCTCAGTCAGTGGGTTAAACTGAAAGTTTCGAAAGGCTTCTTCAGCATGATGATATGCCATTCATTATGGCCTCTCATTGCAGTGATCTTTTGTTGAAACCGCAGAAGACATAATTGTGGTCCTATGACCTTGAAGTGGTTTCCTTGGATTTCAAACCCTATATGCATGGTTGACCTTTCAAGCTGGAAGCTGAAATACCTTTTTATGATTCCATGGAATAACCTTACAGTCTTGACTCAGGGTTCCTGGTCTGGGAGGAGGAAATCCCAATGCTTCAGCATTGCTCCCCCCCCCCCCCCCACCTCCCGCCTCCTTAGAAGCCACAACACCGCAGTTGCACTAGCTCACACAGAACTTTCTGAGGTGTCCCTTGTGGAAAAAAATCAGAAGACATCCTACTGAGACCCTTGCCCCCTAGTCTTGGGGGCCAGCCAGGCTTAGTCTCAGAGTCTTTTGCCCAAAGACCGCTACAGCATGTTCAGATGTTTGGCATTTGTTTTTTGCATGTAGAGCTGAGTGGGTGGTTGATTCTGTTAGCCAGGGTTCAGTAAAACAGAATTCAGGGCATTTATATGCCAAGGTGCGCTTTCAAATGATGGCTGATTTTCAACAGGGAGTCTTAGAATTGGATGATCCACCCGTGATGGGAAGAGCTAGGACATTTTGAGCAGTTGGCATGTTGGTGCGTGCTGCATGGGGGATGTCAATGTATGATCTCATTTAACACCACACACCTCTGGGAAGTAGAAACTTTTACATCCCCATTTTACAGATGAGGATACTGAAGCAGAGAGTATTAATTAACTTAGTTTCTCTGATAGGAGTGGAGCACTGAGATTCAGGCCTGTGTGACTTGACTTGAGACCCCAGTGCTGTTCTGTTCCCTGGACCAGCTGTGTGGCTGTGGGCAGAAGCCACACCACCTGAGGCTCCTGTTCCCTTAACTTGGGGAGTTCCCCTAATCACCTTCCTGTGCTAGGTATTGTACTTTTTGGCTTGAAGTAAATGAATGTTAGCAGCATGAGTAAGAGCCTTGAGGTAGAATTCCTGGCCTGGTGGAGTTCACAGTTAAAGGTGGGAGTAAACAGCTTCTGAGCCTGCTGTGAATTAGCTACTGATGGGTGAGTGAGCAAGCCATCTTCCCAGACCCTTGCTATGGATAAAGCTTTCCTGGCCATTGGAAAAGCTTCTGCTAGGCCCCACCGAACTCAGCCTTGCAGAAGAGGAATTTCTGGGCGAGTGGGGAACGTTTGGGGTGGTGGGAAAAGGGGAGAAACATGACTGTGGAACATGCAGGTACACTCAGTGTTCTCAGCCACCCTGTATGTTCAGTCCCTGGGGAGAAAACTTTTTCATGAAGTAGATTGCACATACAGAAAAATGCACAGGGTGCAAGTAAGCAGCTGGATGGATTTTCACTAAGTGAACACACCTGTGTAACCAGCCCTAGGAAGGCCCCAGCAGAGGGTCCTAATTTGTAAAGTTCCCTAAGGATTTTCCTGTGCTGCGAGCCTTTGAACTGGATAACCTCTCCGGTCCTTCCCAGCCAAAACTTGAGTCTATGCATCTTTTCTCAACCTGAGGACATATTTGTTTAGCTCATCTCTGCTGACTCCATTAGAAATGAGTTAGTTGTTCGTTTAACTAAACCGTTGTCTCAGACAAAAACAGTATAATGTACTTAGGCTGTATCTTCTCTTCAAACTCTCAGATTAGAAAAACAACAACAACAACAAAAATACAAAACACCCAGCTTTTTATAGTAGTTCCAGGGAATAGGATTAAATAAATGATTAGTTTGATAAAAAGGTCAAAACAGGTGCTGTATTCTCACTGGGGAGATGTTCATTTTGGTGGCTATGTTTTGACTGAGCTAGGTGTGTGGCCTGTTGTTTTGGAATGCTGTATAAACTGGTGTCTATTTCTGGTGTAGTGTTTTAAAAGAAAAAAATTGTAATTATAGGACTTCTAGTGTAGAAAGAAACTATGCAGTAGAATTAAGACTCATAGAGCTTTCAAAGCTTAAATGTGTTTGTATTGATTGACACTGAAGGTTAAGGCTGTAAGGATTCGTGTTTCTTTTTGATAGATAAAACTGTAATTTTTATGAAGAAAATGATTAACTCAGGTGTCAAATGGCAAGTATGGCTTAGTAATTTGACTCAGGTAATGGATGTTTGTTTCCTGCTGTGGTCTAGAAAGTGGACTAATAGTAACTATTGTCTCCCAGACACCCGTCATCTCACTGAGCTCACCATCTCCCCATGGGTTGGGTGCTGGTACTATTATATCTCACAGTAGATGAGACCCAGAGCAGAAGGAAGTCACCTGACCATGCAAGTGGTAAGTTCCAGAATTGGAATTTGACCCCAGGTCTGAGCTCTTAATGACTCTACTTTTGTGCCTTGACTGTCCTCCTTCCAGGCAGCCTGTCCACGGTCCAGAGTTCCATCTTCTGCTTGGACTAGCCTTGGCTATACTGTGTTTGTTTCTTTCTCTCTACCTTTGTTGTTATGGTTACCTTGCTGCCTCAGCTATCCCACCTGTGCAAGAGAGCCTTGGTGATTCAAGCCTGGGCTGGGCATCACCTAGGCTCTTAATAGAAATGCTTTCAGGCCACCCTCCTCTCCTGCTCAACCAGAAACTGCATTTTCCCAAGATGCCTTGGTGATTCCTGTGCACACTGCAGTCTGAGCTGTGTGGGTTAAAGATCATTTAGGTCAGGTCTCAGTATGTGGAGGTTATCACTGTCTCCCCTGTTCTCATGTAACTTCCTTGAGGGTGAAGGCTGGCTGTCCAGTTCTCCAGTGTTCTCTTGCAAGCTGAGTAGTGCAAAGGTGGAGTGTGCACTAAGTTGAGTGATTGCTGTTAGTTTTAGAACACAAATCCTCTGGTATTATTTCTCTAATGAATTTCCACCTTAATCCTCTTAAGTGACACATCTGTTTGCTACATTACATTAAGATTTTTAAAAGATGAGATCATTGGTAAGTTGGCAAATGTGTGTCACATAGCATCTTAGGACAAAACTGTTAAAGAATGTTGTATCAATGGCTAAGAGCATCTCTGTGTGAGCTGAGATGAATCTGACTTTCCCATAATTAGCTCAGTTGGTTGGAGCTGTGCTATTGAGATCAGGATCATGGGATTGAACCCTTTATGGGTCAGCTGGCTTTGCTTCATGCACAGCCGTAGTCTGCATCAGTAACCCAGCCAGACGTTCAGCAGGTACTCTTATGGCTTCCTGAAAGGGTTTGGGTTGGAATGGACTGGTAGAAATCTTTGTGGGGACAGGGCTAACATATAATGAGTTTGTGCTGGCTGCTGTACTGTAGGCCTCCATGCATAACTTCATTTATTCTCACAACAACTCTAGCAGACAGATAATGGTATCCCCAGTTAACACATGAAGAAACAGGCACAGGGAGGTTAATCAGGTTTTCTGAGGACACAAGGCTTTTCAGTAAAGAAGCTGGGATTTAAGGTCAAGTCTTTTTTTTACTCCAAAGCCTGTAGCCAACTGTGTCCCATTATTAGAAAACCATCAGAGCACAAGTTCCCTGTGCAGGAGGAGGCGTGTGGAGGGGGAGAGGGGGGCTGACTGCATTGCTTTTTCATGTGGTTGCCTGTCACAGGGCTGTGACTGAAATGGTTGTGCTCTGGTAAGTCTTTCCAGTGTTGAAGCTCTATGAGTCTGTGCTTTTTGTCCTTAGAGTCCAACCTGTGTCCTGGAAAACAGCAGGACTGCTTTTGCCCTCCCCCTCCAGACTCTGAAATGTTAATTCTTAATGGTAGCAGATTTAAAACTGATTAACCTGCTAAGGCCAATTCAGGAACACCCTTCCCCGAGCCCCTTCTGTCCTCCATGCTTCATTTCTCTCTAAAGATGAAACTTAAGAACACTTGGGAACTTTTCTTTCCTCAGAGGGTAGATGGTCACTACTCTTGGCAACCTCATCTCTAGGTGATGACTCTTTTGGCTGTGGCTGGCTCAGGAATGTCCCTGATATAAATATGGCTTTCTGTATTGAATGTAATCTGTAATAAATAAATAAATAAATTTGACTTTCTAATTGGCATAGCTGGTTCCACTTTTGTGGGATATTTTAAGAGTCTTGGGTTTGTCAGCATCTGCTCCTTTACAGAGACAACCAGACTGCTTTTTATTTTTATTTTATTTTATTTTTTAAGCTATTTTATTGGGAAGTGTTTCTGTGCCTTGTTCTGAATTAAGTAAGAAAGAATGAGGGAAATTAAGTTGCAATGAATGTTAAACCTCACCACAGAGATGTAATCAGCAAAATCCAGAATCTGGGAAATTATAGTTTCTTTAACAAATAAATTGCAAAGATAAAAGAAATGGAAGGAAACCTTAGATCAAAAGCGATTTAAGAGCTCTATCAACTAATTGCAATGTGTGGTTCTAATTGGATACTGACTGAAACAAACAAATAAATATATGAGATCACTGGGGAAGCTTGAATAGTGACTCTTTGATATTAAAATTATGAAAGTTAATAAAAATAAAATAGATATTTGATAATAAAACTATTAAAGTGTGATAACAGTATTGTGATATTTAAAGAAAAGTATGTATCTTTCAGAGATACATATTGAAATATTTGCAGATGAAATTATGTGATGTCTGGAATTTGCTTCAAAATTATCCTGGATGAGGAGAAAGTGCATGTGTGAGTGTGTAGATGGAACAAGATAGACCATGAATTAAAGCTGAATTATGAGTATACAGAGTGTAGGGGGGGGAGAGGTCATTGTACTATTTTCTATACTTCTGCATATTTTGAACTTTGTTTTTTTAATAAAAGAGTTTAAAAATTAGATTATGTGTTCCAGTGTTCTCTTTGGGATTGGAGTCCTTTCTTTAAGTGTCACTGTGTGTCTGGAGTACATTTGCTACAGGTGAGATGGCCAATCATTAGCAAACTTTTTGTTGTGTCCCCACTGATAATGTTTCATCCCACTGATGGTCATGTTCTTCTTAGGATCTTTGAAAAACATGTGTAGGACATCAGTCTTTTAATGTTCAGGGTATCTTTTCTAGGCTCAGTCAATTCCAATAATAAACTCAGTAATCATTGGTTATGTAAGCTGTTAGTTTGGTTAAAAAAGTGTTAAGGTGTGGATATTAAACATAGAGCTTTAGTGGATGCACCTAAATTTTATCACTAAACTGAGATGTTGCAGTCCTTGGAGAAAAATTCATAGCATTACAGGCCACCTCAAGAAACAGGAAAAATCTCAAAAAAACAACCTAACTCTACACTAGAAGAACAACAAACAAAGTCCAAAGTGAGTAGAAGAGAGGAAATAATAAAGATCAGAGCATAAATAAACAAAACAGACTCTAAAAAATACAAAAGATCAATGAAACCAATAGCTGGTTCTTTGAAAAGATAAATAAGATTGACAAACCTTTAACCAGACTTGTTAAGAAAAACAGAGGGAGGACCCAAATAAATAAAAGCAGAAAGGAAGAAGGACAAGTAACAACTGATGGCAAAGAAATACAAAGGATGGTAAGGCAATATTAAGAACAAGTATATGCCAACCAACTAGACAATCTAAATGAAATGGATAAATTCCTAGAAATATATAAACTTCCAAAACTGAATCAGGAAGAATAAGAAAATCTGAATAGACAGATTACAACTTATGAAATTGAAGCAGTAATCAAAAACACTCCCAAGAAACAAAAGTCTTGGACCAGATGGCTTCACAGGTGAATTTTACCAAACATTCAAAGAACAGACACTTACCCTTCTCAAACTATTCCAAAATATTCAAGAGGAGGGCAGCATTATCCTCATTCCAAAACCAAATAAAGACACTAGAAAGAAAGAAAACTATAAGCCAATATCCTTGATGTACATAGATGCTAAAACCCTCAACAAAATATTAGCAAATCAGATTCAGCAATACATTAAAAAGATTATACACCATGATCAGGTGAGATTTATTCCAGGGATGCCAGGTGGGTACAATATCTGCAAATCAGTAAGATAGAAACACCACATTAACAAATGAAGGATTAAACTCACTTAATCATATCAATAGATGCAGAAAGCATTTGATAAGATCCAGCATCCATTTATGATTAAAATTCTCAGTGAAGTGGGAATAGAAAAAAACCTACTTCATTGTAATAAAGATCATATATGACAAACCCATAGCCAACATCATACTCAATGGACAACAACTAAAAGCATTTCCCTTAAGATGGGGAATAAGGCAGGGACGTCTGCTTTCACCATTTTATTCAATATAGTACTGGAAGTCCTAGCTATAGCAATCAGACAAGAGAAAGAAATAAAAGGTTTCAAATAGGAAAGGAAGAAGTAAAATTGTCATTTTTTGCAGATGATGTGAAACTATATATAGTGAACCCTAAAGATTCTATCAAAATCCACTAGAACTGTTAAATAAATTCAGTAAAGTAGCAGAATACAAAACAAATATCCAGAACTCAGTTGCATTTTTATACACCAATAATGAACTATCAGAAAGGGAAACTGAGAAAACATTCCCATTTAAAATTGCATCAATAAAAATAAAATACCTAAGAATAAATTTAACTAAGGATGTAAAAGACCTGTACTCAGAAAATGATAAGACACTGAAGAAAGAAATTGAAGAAGATGCAAATAAGTGGAAGCATATTTTATATTCATGGATAAGAAGATTTAACATCAGTAAAATGTTCATACTACCCAAAGCAATCTATAGATTCAATGCAATTCCTATCAAGGTATAAATGGTATATTTCATAGTACCAGAATGAATATTCTGAAAATTTATATGGAACCACAAAAACCCCAAATAGCCACAGCAATCTTGAGAAAGAAGAATCAAGTTGGAAGAATCATGCTACCTTATAGCAAACTATACTACAAGGCCATAGTAATCAAAACAGCATGGTACTGGCATAAAAACAGACATATCAATCAATGGAACAGAATAGAGAGCCCAGAAATAAGCCCACACCTTTATGGTTAATTAATATTTGACATAGGAGGTGAAAACATACAATGGGGTAAAGACAGTCTATTCAATAAATGGTATTGGAAATACTGGACAGATACCAAAAGGAAAACAAAAACAAAAACAAAAACACCTTCTTACACCATATACAAGAATAAACCTAAAATGGATTGAAGACTTAAGTATAAGACTTGAAACAATAAAAATCCTAGAATATAACATAGACAGTAAAATCTCAGACATTCCTCATAGTAATATACTTTCTGATAAATCTCTTTGGGCAAAGGAAGCAAAAGAAAAATACACAAATAGGATTACATCAAATTAAACAGTTTTTGCACAACAAAGCAAGCCATCAACAAAATTAAAAGACAGCCTACTAAATAGGAGAACATATTCACCAATAATACATCTCAGAAGAGGTTAATATCCAAAATTTATAAAGAACTTATATAACTCAACACCAAAGAACCCAAGCAATCCAATTAAAAAGTGGGCAAAGGACCTGAATAGATACTTTTCCAAAGGGGACATACAGATGGCCAATAGACATATGAAAAGATACTCAATATCACTAATCATTAAAGAAATGCAAATTAAAACCACAATGAGATATCACCTTACACCTGTCAGAATGGTTGTCATCAATAAATCAACAAACAACAAGTGTGGGCGAGGATGTGGAGAAAAGGGAACTCCTACGCACTATTGGTGGGAATGCAGGTTAGTGCAGCCACTGTAGAAAACAATATGGAGTTTCCTCAAAAAATTGAAAATGGAACTGCTTTATAACCCAGTGATTCTTCTGGGAATATAACTGAAGAAACCCGAAACATTAATTTGAAAGAATATATGCACATCTATGTTCTTGCAGCATTATTTACAACAGCCAAGATTTGGAAGCAGTCCAAGTGCCCATCAGTAGTTGAGTAGATAAAAAAGCTGTGGTACACAATGGGCTACTACTCAGCCATAAGAACAAAGGAAATTAACTTTTTGGGACTGCTCGATGGACCTGGAGAATATCATGCTAAGTGAAATAAGCTCGTCAGAGAAAGACAAATTCCATATGATGTCATGTATGTGTAGAATCTAATGAACAAAATAAACTAACAAAATAGAAAGAGACTTATAGATACAGAGAACAGACTGACAGGTGTCAGAAGAAAGGTGGGTTTGGGGGCTGGGTGAAAAAGGTGAAGGGATTAAGCCCAACAAAACATAACTCATAGACACAGACAACACTGTGGTGATTACCAGAGGGAAAAGTTGTGGTGTAGAGTGCCTAAATGGGGGATAAATGGTAACAGAAGGTGACCGACTTTGGGTAGTTAACAACTATATGATATATAGATAATGTATTAGAATTGTACACCTGAAACCTATATAACTTTATTAACCAATGTCACCCCAATAAATTTAATAAAAATAGTAAATCAACTGTAATACCTCAGCATTCTTACTGTAATAGGGAACTTTTGATTTCTATATACAGATTAACCCATTTGTGGTTAGGCTGAAGATAGTTCATTAATAAAAATTAAGTTACTATGTATCAGCCAAACTATCTATATACCCAGAATTTTATTTTTAGAGTCATATAATGACAAATGGAACCTACATTATATCTATTTATAACTGGAAAACAGACCTCCTCTTCACCACTTTGATTTGTAATCTAGAAATTAAAATGGACGACTGAAAGGGAAAATGTTTGGAACTTCATGTTAGGGAAAAAGAAATCTCAAAATTTTTGAGAAAAAGAAAATTTTAAACATCTTACAGTTCAGTATAGAACAATGCTCCTAGATTTGGCAAAAAGGACACAGAAAAATTGGTATGTTGATCACTTCATCAAATATTTTGAGCATTCTGGGAAAGAAGAAAACCCAGAAGAGTTTTTTGTTATTGCTTAGGCTACTCTGGCTGGTATTAGGGCAGGGAATGAAATGTTACGGTCTTAACTTGAGGTTACGGGACAAGCCAAAAATTATTTTGAAGTTCTCAGAATAGAAGAAAAAATGATGTGTCTTCTGATCCCGAGTGTGGCTTGGGGTTCATAGCAAATGAGTTGATGGGCAAACGCTGCTGCATGGCTTGACACTGACGTGCTCACAGCAGGTTGGAGGCTGTGCAGTGGGCACTTGAAGGAGAGAACGAGGAGAGAGAGGGTCCCTCTGGCTAAACCAGGGTCACACACAGTGCTGCTGCCATTCACTGAGCCAGAGTCACAAACAGCACTGAACCAATCACTGTGGTTGCCCAGTGCGGCCATAATTTTGACCAAAGAAGTTTATACCAATGACATTTTATACTACCATAGCACAAGTTTTATCTGTGATTTGAGCTCACCTTCTCTAATCCTTTCCTCATAATTATTAACTTACAGTTGATGGTAATCACTTACAACTCACAAAAGAAAACATGAGTGTGTCATGGGACTGGGGTTGAGACAACGGGTTTAAAGAATGTCCTCCCTCTTCGGTAGTTTTATTAGATGAAAGCAAAATTTAATATTGTTAAGCATGCTACACCCTGCAAGCCTAGCTCTCAACCCTTGTAAATAATTTTGAGGAGACTTCTGTCTGGTCCTCTGATTTTATCACACAGACTGCATTCAGCTTGAGGGAAAGCAGCTGACTGAGGGCCAGAGGTAGGGCAATATCCAAGTTGCAGGGAGTGTGGAGGGTTGGGAGCACCATCTGCAGTTCCGCCCTGACCCACATCTTGTCCACAGCCTCCAGGGTGTGTTTTGGGGCCCTCTGCTCCATCATCTAGCAATGTGTTCTTGTGCTAACACCCCACTGTCTTACTGATAGCAGTTTACAGTGAGTCTTGATGTCTGGTGGGGTAGATGTGCTCTCCTGGACTTGGACCAGAGCTATTAATAGGAAACAAGAAAAAGGCAAGAGAGGACCAGAGAGGGTCCATTAGGGGATTGAGGAACAACTTGGGAAACAGGCTTGTATGTTTGACTGTAAGGAGGAGAGGGAGAGTCAGATCCTATCACTCATCTGCTCCAAACTTCCCTCAGCCCCCCCTGAGATTCAGGGTCAGCTCCAAAGCTCTGGAGTGGAGCAGTTGACCCACTGCTCTGTGAGGGCAGGGTGGGTTGGTTGGTGGTTTTATGGTCTGTTTGGTTTACGGATATAGTTTTAGAGCCTAGAACAGTGCCCCGCACATAGTGCGTGTACAGTAAATAGTATTTGAATAAGTGAATTATCATAAACTTTGGAGTTGGAGATAAGGGACATGTGGTCTCTTCTTATAAGCTGTGTCCACACAGAAGGCCCTTTTGGAAAGCCTCTGGGCAAGGACCTTCTAGCTTCTTCTTCATGTATGATAGTGAGTCATTTCCTCCTCTCTAGAAGAGTGACCTTTTCCATTCTTAAACTTTATTTGTTAGAATTTATTCTTTATTTCTCCCCGTTTTTTGCTTGAAGAGGTTGATCCTCATATCCTTACTGATGGGGATGGAGGTGGGTCTTGACAATCAGTTGACTGTACCCAAGAGAGAACGGGAACAGGATGGATAAGCCAGGGGAACCTTGACTCCAGGTTTTGACCTGTGACCTGCAGATGGTACTTAGAGGGGGTTGCTGGATCAAACCAGTTACTTTTTCCTTTGGTGGCAAAAGTAGAAAGCTCCTTTCTTCTCATGTTAAAGCTAAGTTTTTGTTACTCAAATATATATATATCTATCAGGTACCATAAAGCATCTTCAACATTTTCAGTTCCATCTAGCTGAGAACTTAAGCTGTGTGTGTGGAGTCAATGTGACATTGCTGGAAGATGTTACCACTAACAAAGTTAGATTCAACAAGAGAAAGGCCACGAGGCAAGGAGTCTAACCTTATACAACAAAAAAAGCATCTGCTCCCACTGCAAATGAGCACGTGTATACGAGATCTGTCCAGAAGGTATCCAGCCATGTAACATGAAAAATAGAGACACTTATGGAAGAAGATAGAAGATACAAAAAACATTGTACATAGGACAACAATGCCTCAGTCCCCTTCAAAGTAGGCACCTTGGGACCTCACACAGTTCTAGATGCCATCAGCTGCCCTGTCATATTTTCCTGAATCTCATTGGCCATCTGAAATCTCTTCCCTTTCAAAGGTGATTCTTGTTTTGGGAAAAGCCGTAAGTCACAGGGCACCAAATCTGGGCTGTAGAGGTGCTAAGTCACCTGGATGATTTGATGTTTGGTCAAAAAACTCTGCATGAGACGTGATGCACGAGCAGGCACTTTGTTGTGATGAGGGTGCCAATCATCAGGTGCCTACAGCTGAGGCCTCCTGAATCATCCAAATAGTTTCTGCGGAGGAATGTTCAAGCTTAACGCAAAATTTGATGCAGCTTCATTGCTCTACTCGCTCGGTCATTTTGAATGTGTTGGCCACATAGTACATATGGTCACTCGACGGTGTCTGTTGCCCCCACTGACTAGTACAGTGAAGTTGTCGTTGTTCACACATGCGCATTCCAATCCACTCTCCTTGGCTGCTGGGTTACACTGATGTCCTGCAGACCATTCTTGTTATATTAACAATAGCTGGACTTTTTCCGGACAGACCTCATAAATTTGGAGACTACTGAAAAGCACCCTGACGAAATAGAAGTCACTTTTCTCACTACCCAAAGGGAACCACTCTTAACACTTTTGTGTCTTACCAGAATTTTACTATTTATGCATATTAAAATATGACATTATATCTGAATGCTTTCCCAAGTCATTAAATATTCGTGGAGCTTATCATCTTTAAGGACAGCATGGTAATTCAGTTTTTGTATGTACCACGTTCCAGGTAAGCATTGCTCCCATGCCCTGTGAGGGAAAGGGGCCTGTCTTCTAAAATGTTCCTTTGTCTCATGCTTTGTACTATAAATATTCATTAAGTGAATGCATGCATGAATGAACCATTTGATGTTTAGGTGCTTGCCAATGAAAAAATACAGGTAATGCTGTAATTCATATACTCACAGAGAAAAGTCTTTGTGTTCATATCTGATTATTTTATTAAGATACATTCCTAAATGTTTAATTCCTGAGTGGAAGGGTAAAGAATCCATCTTGGATGACAATCGTTGAACCCATTTTAGGCACTGGAGATGGTTGGAAAGATGGTCCCTAAGCCAATGTGGGGCCAAGTTGGGAAACACAGTCTGACCTTCTTTCACGAGCAGATGGTGTCACAGCTGAAACTAATGTTGGAATATTCAGAAAAGAGTATTAAAACCCAAGACTGCATCTAAGGGTCACCTTAGCTGGGCTTTCCCGGCCCTCCTCCAGACCTATGTGGTGGAACCTCTGCAGACCCTCTCACCTATGACACTCTGGTTCTTATTTCAGTCCATGCCACCATCCCCCGACCAGGTGTAAATCCCCAGTAGCAGGAAGTGCATTTCACTCACCTGTTGGTTCTGAATTCCCAAGAACTGATACATAATAAGCCTAATAAATGATTTATGAATATTGTAAGAATGTTAAATGCAGTAGATATTTATATGCATGATACTTGTGCCTTCAAAAGCTGATATCCTCAGACCTTTGTCAGATCCCTAACCTGTAGATGTAATTTGGATGTTATAATTCCCCCCAAACTGCAGGTGAGTGAGGTAAAACCAGCTCTTCAATGTATCAAAACCTAGTTCTGGCCTCCTGTGCACTAGGCCCAGGCTAGGTTCTCGGACAGGAAGCCTTGGTTTGACACGAGAAGGCCCAACGTCCTGTCAGTGCCATTTCCTGTGAGTTTGGAGGGGTGTACAAATGCCCTGGGGCTCTCCTTGGTGCAGGTCGCAAGGCCTCCTCCATGGGTCAGAGGGAAGGACAGGACAGGACAGCTGTGAGCTTGTGTGCGAGGCAGGATCCCTGAGGCCAGGGAGGCAGCCAGCATCTGTTATTGGTGGGAAATTCCAAGAAAAGGTGGATCTGGGAGACTCGAGTGGTGCCTTCAGAGTCCACGTGCTCTTCTTTCTACATGGGGAGACTCAGCCCTTCACCAGCCTCAGAGGCTCTGGGTAGATTTTATGTCAGGTGATGGCGCTCACCTAAGAGAGCTGTATCAGGCCTGCCCCATGCAGATCCCAGCTCCAGGCGGAGGGAGTGCTCAGGCTGACTCCTGGTCACAGCTGCCCTCCATCACCAACCCTCTGGCTTCTGTGGGGCCTGGCAGCACCTGAGTGGTAAGGGGCTGAGTGGCCCATCACAGAGGTGGGAGAGCTTATCTTTCTGGGGGTCGTCCATTCCAGGTCAACAGCCCCGTGTGTCTGGGGGCAGGGGAAGGAGAGCTACTGGGTACCCTGTCTAGGACAATAGTCAAGGAAATGAGTGGTTTTTTGTTCCCAGAACAGGGTGCATTTTTGTGGACAGTGATTCATCACAGAACATGCCAGTAACAGAACCACGGCCTGCCTGTGCAGTTTACGAGGCACTGGGACATAGGTTCCCTGGCTGATCCTCACAGAACTCTGAAAGGGGGTGAGGTGGGGCATTTGGGTCCCCTATCCAAGATGAGACAACTAAAGCAGGTTGGTTTCATGACTGCAAAGGATGGCAGGGTGAGAACATGGGCTCCTGTGCTCTGACCTTCAGGCCCCAGCTCCCTCCAGCGAGGCTCCCTGCTTCAGTCTGTCAGAGGTAAAACACCAGGAACATTTATTGACACCCAGAGAAGTTCGTGGAGTGAACACAATCTAGGAAAATTTTAGCTGATTCATGGACATCATATGTAACCACGTGATGATGATTTTTATGAGGGCTGGGCAGCAGAGCCACAAATCTCAGGACATGAAAACTATCATGTTACAATTTGTTGGGAAAATAAGTCACCAACCTAAGAGTGAAGTAACAATGGAAGGCAGCATATGACTCCTGACTAAGTGTGATGTGGGCAGCCTGGGCTATAGAACAGTCAGAAGTAGGAAAAATCCAAGCGGACTGCATGCAGCGAGTGGGCGGGTCTGAGTAGTGAAGGGCCTCCCATTCACGTGAGAAGGGACCCGGGAGTCACGACCAGGTCCGGATGGCTCAGGGTGGGTCAGAAGGGCCCTCCTGAAGGTGGTGACTCGAAGAAGGGAGCCTCGGGGCTGAGCTGGTGCAGCCGGCTGCTGTCAGTGAGCATGAAATTGTTTCAGAAGTTACGTTCACTCCATGTAGTAGATACATAGGGAAAAGAAAGGGGAGAGGAGAGAAAAACAGGACTATGGGAAGAAAATAAGAAGAAATGAAGAAAAGAGACACGGAGAAAAGAAGAAAAGAGAGGCATGCCCAGGCAGTCCCTGAAAAGTCATCTGTGAAGAACACGTGAAGAGGAAGAGTCGGGACGAGCTGCCTGGGCTGTGCGGAGTGGGCAGGATCTCCCGCTGACTGTGGCCCCTGGTCGCTGCTGGTTCCTGGTGAGTTGAGGTGTCAGCCAATGAGGGCTTAAGATGTGACCCTTTTCAGGGATTCTCCCTCCTTCCTCTCCTTGACAATGTTTATGGGGTATCTGCTCAGTGTCATACTCTGTTAGGGCCAGCAGAGTCACCACAATAAAAGAAACCAAGGGTCCATGGAATGGCAGTGAGCTCCAGCTCTGGCCCAGTCTGTGCATTCCAAGTTCCCTCTTCTTCAACCTTTGAACAATAGCATCACCCCTGTGGAGCTGCTGTGGGCAAAAATAAAAAGAGTCTCACTGTCACGTGTCACAGAGATCTGCCACTTGGCTTACGTGGGCTCCAGCCCCAGCCGCCTGTGGGCATCAGCTGGCTGTGCTTGTGTTTGCCAGCACCTCTTCTGCCTGCCACACCTGTGGCTGCAGAGACGAAGCAGAACCTGCAGATGCAGCCCCAGCCCCAGTCCCCAGTGGCCTGTTCCCATGTATGACAGAGGCAGGTGTGTCCCTTCTCCTGGCCGGGGCCAGGTCTCTTTCCATTGTACCTTCAACATCTGGTCCCCTCAGGGATATGTCCTTTAGCATTGAGAACCTCTTTGATCCTGAAAACTCCTCTTCCTGGCCCTCAGATCTGGTTCTCTTCCTTCACTCTTGAGTGTCTTAGACCTTGTCTAAGCTCCACTGACTTACTTCTCTCTCCCTACTGTTCCGTGCTGGCTCCTGTTCCCTCGGAGAAACTGCTCTTGCTAAGGTACTTGTCTTTAATGCAGTAGGCACTTTCCCATCTTGATGTTATCTAATCTCTTAGCAGCACCTGCCATTTATGGCTGTGTTCTCTGAGGGATGCTTGCTGTTCTAAGTTGGATGGTGAGAGGTTCACCTTCCTTTTCTGTTCCTTCTCAGTCTTTCTGCTGCTCCCCCCTGCCCTTTGAATGCCAGCTTTCTGCAGGCTCTGTCCCAAGACCAAGCGTCCTTCTCACAGTTGGTCTCCTTTCGTGGGTGGCTTTGAGGGCATTCAGATGCCCCCTGGACAGGTCCTCTTAGATGTCCTGCAGATGGTGAACATGCACTGTGTCTAGATTGGCTCTTACCCTCCTGCAGACTCATGCTACCTCAGAGAGAAAGGTCACCCTCCAGCCAGCTGCCCAAACCAACAGACTCTCCCTGCCTCTGACCCCCATCTCTCAGCCCTCACATTCTGGTGATTCTGCTGCCTCTCAGCACTTTTCTCCCTATTCCTTGTATAGTCCTTGGCATATAGGAAGTGCTCAGTAAATAATGAAATGAATGAAAAATAAACAAGGTAACCTATGAGAAAGTGTCTGTCACATGGCAATTACTCGGAAAACACACCTATGTAGTTATCCATGGCTGTGAACACATCACTCTAAAGCATAGTTGCTTCAGGCATTTTTATTACCTCTCAGGGTTTCCTTGGGCCAGGAAGTTGGGAGCACCTCGAGGTGGTGCTGGCTCAGAGTCTCTTATGAAATCGCAGCCAGATCATGGCTGGGCCAGGACTGTGTCAGAGGCTTCTGCAGGCACAAGTCTGGTGTCTGGGCTGGGAAGATGCAAATAGTTGGGAGCTCCTTGGGCTTCTCTTGACCTCTGTGTGGTCTCTCCACAAGGTGTCTCTAGCATGGTGGCTTTGGGTAGCTGGACTTCTTACATGGCAGCTCAGGGCTCCAAAGAGAGAGGGCCAGGGGGATGCTGTGTCACCTTCTCTAACCATCACTGTTGCTGCATTCTATTCTTGAGAAGCAGGTCACCAAGGCTGGCCCACGTTCAAGGGCAGGGGGGTTAGACACCATTGTTTTATGGAAGGGGTGTCAAAAGGACCTGTGAACTGCCGAAAAAGAAATTTGTATACAGTAAACTTCGCTTTTATTTTTGGTGTACAAGCCTATGAGTTTTTCTTTTATTGTTGACACTATTTTCCCCCCCTTAGCCCGCTCCACCCAGCTCCTGCCTCCCCTCCCCCACTTTCACCACATTGTTGTCTGTGTCCATGGGCTTTGCATACATGCACATATGTTCTTTGGCTAATCTCTTCTAATCTCCCCTCCCTCTCCCCTCTGAGATCTGTCAGTCTGTTCCATGTTTCCATGCCTCTGGTCCTATTTTGCTTGGCAGTTTATTTTGTTCATTAGATTCCACACATAAGTGAGATCAAACTAATGAGTTTTAATGCATACATAGGTTCTTGTAACTACAGCTAAGTTTTCACTTAATGTTGTCGATAGGTTCTTGGAACCTGCAACTTTAAGTGACACTACATGGAGTGAAACCAGTTTGCCATGGGCTAATTGATAGTAGCAAGGGCTAAGTTCCTATGGTATATTTCTGGTCACAGAAACATCACCAAACTTCTAAATAAAGACCTAAAGCACTTCTAATAGTAAACATTGAAATAAATGTGAGCTATACATACATGTAAGAAAGCTTAATAACAAGAAAATTCTTTTCCAATCCACTTTTTCCAGTTCAGGGTTGTAGGTGGCTATAGCTGGTCCCAGCAGCTCAGGGCACGAGGCAGGAACCCACCCTTCCATTGCAGGGTGCATCACCCACACCCCCACACTCAGACTGGGGCAGTGTAGACATGCCAATTAACCTAACCTGCACATTTCTGGGGTGTGGGAGGAAACTGGAGTCCCTGGAGAAAAGCCACGCAGACATGGAGAAAACGTGCAAACTCCACAAAGATAATAGCTCAGCTGAGAATTGATTTTTTTTTCTTATCAACTTTATAACAAAAGGACATCGAATGAAATGACATTATTCAGTGGCCTGCTGTACCACAGGATACAGAACAATTCCAGCAACCTAAAGAATTCCCTACGGCTGCTCCTTTGTAGTCAGACATTCCCTGGCAAGCAGGGATCAGTTCTCTCTCCTTGTAGTGTTGCTTTTTCCAGAATGCCATATAAATAGAATCATTCAGTATGCAATCTTTAGAGGCCTGTTTCTTTCACTCTGCATAATGCCCTTGAGACCCATCTAAGCCTTTGTGTGCATCAATGGTTCATTCCTTTTTAATGCTGAGTGGTATTCCATTCTATGGATGTACCAGTTTGTAGATCCATCCACTCCTTGAAGGGCTTGTGTTGTTTCTGGTTTGGGGTGATTACAAATAAAGTTGCTACAACCATTTGATCTCGAGGCTGCATCTCTTCACCAGTATGTCATACCCTTTTCTGCCATATCCATTTGTGTAGAGATTTTGTGTGAACATACGTTTTCATTTTTCTAGGATAAATACCTTGAAGTGAGATTGCTTTCTGGCAGAGAATTCCTTGGCACTCTCCTTAGCTGGACTATCAGGAGATTTTTACTTATTAGGCAAATTACCCTGTGTCAGAAGAATTTGTTACTCTAGTCTTTGGACTTCAGAGTATAAGCACCTTCTAAAATATTGTCCTCAGAAAGGACCATTCATTTAAAAATTGCTGTTGGTTTATTTGAGTGTTCTTTGTTCTTAAGCCATTGGACACCCTGTTGGGGATGAATTGCAGAGGGTGAGGTGAAGCCTCATTGCCCCCCCTGCAGCTTCGTCACCCTGAGCTCTGGCAGCATCCAGAACTCACTCTATACCTTCATCCCACAACTTTACAAAGGGACAGTGCCTGTGATAGAGCTGTGTGGGAACAATTTTCAAACCTCATGGAGCACAGATCATCAGAAATTCTGTCCGCTGGCAAAATGCCATAAATAAGTGAAGCAGCAAGCAGCACTGGAGAATGCTAGTGTATGAAAAACGCGCTTTGATCACTGAGCATAGAGATGAAGTAAGCAGTAATGGGGGGGTATGTGGCCAGAAGGCTGTGGTTCTCTTTCTGTGTCATGTCAGAGAACAGAGCTGAAGTGAAGGAGGCAGTGGAAACAGAGGGAGGGGGAGAAATATTTAAAAGCTCAGCGGCTACAATATTAAAGGTCTGGTTTCTAAATGAGTTTGACCTTCTCTCTATAAAGGAAAGCTCGGTGTGCAGAGGTTGCCAGGCCTCAAGGTGGCCCTCAGTGGAGAGCGCCTTCATCAGGGCTTCTTGCACGTGCCACCTGTGCTTGGCCAAATGCCACTCCCGGCCCGAGACCTGCCTGAAATGCACGAGCAGAGCCCACCTTTAACTCCCTTTCTATTCTGCAGGATTATCCAGGATACTTACTTCCCTTAGGATATCAAAGTATATAGATTAGGTCAAAGGTTTAAAGAAGGGGAGTTCTGTTCACTGTTCCAAGTACCTTTAAAAACTGAGGATGTCAGCGCATGTGATTTCTAGGCACACACAAGGAAGTTAAATGTGAAATCATGCCTGACCTCCACTGAAGTCTTCACTCACCCCATGTAGATGTGAGTTCTTGCTCTTGGTCATGTTCTCTGCAGTGGACTTGGAAATCCAAGAAGAGTAAAACACGGGCCTTGTTGCCAAGAACTCATAGGCCATGTGACACGTGGGCTGATATTCTAGCCATAGGTATCACTTTTTTTCTATGAAAAATGCATTCAGAGCTCTAGACACAGACAACCAAGTCATAGTGAATTTTCAAATGCCTCTCATGTATAAGTTGGGAACTGTGCTCTTATAGGAAATTATGACTGGCCTATATTTAGTTGAGTTTCAGTAGATCCTTTAGTTTGTGTGAAGATGATTAGGACAGTGTCCCTTATCTGTCTCCCTGAAAGGCCTGACTCTTTCTCCCCCCACCCCCAATTCCTGGTCTCTGCCTATCTCTTTGGCTACTCAAGAGCTCTGTTTTCCAGATTCTGCCACCTGTGACCAAAGTCTTTCTCCTCTGAAATGTCCACTTAACCCTGAGTCTCTTGGTTCTCTCATTCACCCAGTGCACAGAAGCTCTCATCAGGTTCTCTGAGAGATGGAAGTTGGGGCTCCTGCAGCGGGGATGTGGGGATTAGGTGGAGCTGGGGGCCTCTGAGATTTTGAACTTCACTTGTAACATTAGAGTTTGTGAACACCCCTTTGGTTAAAGGCCCAGCCTCACATCGGCCGTGCAGGAGGACTTAGATGAAAGCCCGACCCTGTCTCTGCTGCCATGTGCACCTCATTAGTTCCTGCCTTCGCCTGGCCTGAAGAGAGGGACCCCAATCTGCCATGTCCCAGCGAACACGAGCAGGGCTCAGCTGTGAAAATTCCCTGTCACGTTGGCCATTGCCTGACTTTTGGAAACATGACTTTGGTTTCCCAATTCAGTGTGTGTGTCCACTGTCTCCTCCTTGGTCCACTGCCCCTGGTGCTATGACCTGCCAGGCCCTGAAGTGGCAGCTGTCTGCCTGCTGTGGCTGCACATGCTGGGCTGCTGGTGAGACAGCCATGAGTAAGACTGGAGCTAATCCTAGGTTGGGAGCGGGAGGGCAGAGGAGGGGCCGTGGGTTCTTTGTGTCTCCAGGCTCTGGTGTCTTTAAGCCTCTTTTCTCCTTCCACTCCCCCGCTTTTATTTTTGCAGAAGTTCCTCTGCCTGCCTGGTCTTTGAAGCAGAGCATGCCAGCTCTATTAAAGGAGCATTCACAGTTCTGCAATGTCTAAACAGTTCAAATTTCATTATCCTGGGCAGTGTTTGTCTGGTGACTTAAGTTTGCCAAAGCAGGAGGAATCTGTGAGGGGGCAAAGACAGGCTTTGCCTGCTGCACACCCAGGACCACACTGTGCTTCCATCTCCTCTGCATACGGGAGAGGATTGGAGCTCTTCAAGTGGGCTCAGCCATGTTTAAGTTGTTCTTCTGCAAAAATGAGATTGCACCAATTCTGCTGCATGGGTCACTGGGCTCAAAACCTATGTGACAGGGAGAGGGTCAGCTCTTTGGACTTACAGAGCTGTCTGTGTGTATTTCATGGTATATTTTGGTCATACGGTCAATCATTGCTGATGGACGGGCCATAGGTATCAGTCATGTTTTAATACAGTATTCCCTCACTCATCGCGGGTATTACATTCCAGACCCCCTGCGAAGTAGGAACCTTACATTTATTCTACACTCTTAAACCTACGTAACTTTAACAACATACATATACAGTACCACAAAATCCCGTGATATAGTGAAAAATCCGCGATAAATAATTAAATTTAATATTTTTAAAAATCCCGCAATACAGTGAGGCCACAATAAGTGAACCGTGATATAGAGAGGGACTACTGTAGTTTCTGATCAGTTTATACAAGGTTCACAGGAATTAGTGAATTGACGGCTGAACCGATCAGGCAAACTACCCTACCTTGCCCAAAGGACCCACCATTCTGTAGCCCAGGTCCTTTTACGGTGTGGGGTTTGTGTTTTTGGGTGAGGCTACTATTTATGCTTCTGGGATCAATACTGACAGTGTGTTGAGAATCTGAATGATTTTCTCAAAGCCCATTGCTCACGAACCTTGGTGATTAGCTGTGTTATTTATACATTCATTCAACACATTTTTTTCAGTGTCTGCTATGTGCCATGCTCTGTTTTAAGCACTGGAGGAGCAACAGTGAACAAACCAGGCAGAAATCCTGACCCACGTGGAGCTTATATCCCAGTGGGAGAAATGCAGGGAAAGGTAATAACTTAAATAAAATAGCAAATTACATCATGTGTTAGGAGGTGATCCATGCTGGTCTCCTTGATCTCAGTTTCTTCATCTGCAAAAGGGGAGAACCAGACCAGATCCCAGCATTTGTTCCTTCCTTCCATCTCTTCTCTAAATCTCTGTATGAATTTTTTTGCCTCGCTTCATAAGGAGATCCAGGTGTCTTTCTTACCTGTAGGTATTCTTCATAAGAACACAGAAATCTTCCCAACAGTGTGGTCCTGTGTCACAGTTCTTTTTGGTGACAGTAAGGGGTATATCTCTCCAGGTTTCCAGTGGGTAGTGGTGTGACACTGCAGCTTACGTAGGATGAGGCCAAAATCCTTTCCTGCTCTTGTGGGTTTTGCTGAGCCCCATGTGGCCTATAGGAAAGCAGTCAAGTAAACTCAGCAATGGGCGCACCCCTCCCTGTGGTGTGTGTAGTGGCCTGGAGAGGCCAGGGAGGATGGAGGGACCCAGGTCTTCTCAGGCCAGAGCTCAGCCTCCACAGCTGTGGATAATGAGGCTATGGAGCATTTTCTCTGTCTTTTCTCTCCTGGGTCAGAGCTTTTTGATAATGGGACTACTGCTAATCCTCATGAATATGTATTATGCTTCTGAAATATATAGAATGTTTCTTTCCCCTCAGTTTAAGTCAGTTAACGCCAGTCACCGGGCCAGGTGCAGGGAATGAGAAGGCGAGGAAATAGTAAGTGCCTCTCTGGGGGAGCTTCCCAGAGCCCAGGGCTGTGGGTCCTTTGTGTGAGGTGCTGTCCACAGCAGCTGGAGAACCAAGTGATGAACCTGCAGGGAGAGCAGTTTCCCATTCACTGAGGAGGGGAGTTGTTTTTTTGTTTCCTATAGATAGGTGATGCTCTGTGTTCTTAGAATCTGCCTGTGGTTGGAACACCAGAGAGACAGCGGAGCCTTGCTGTCCGTGTGACCACCCCCAGCAGTGGAGCCTCCTGCCTCGAGGACACATGCTCTTGATTGTGAATCATCAACTTTCTGGATGTGAGTTAGTGTGGTTGGTAAATGGGACTCAGTCTGGCTCCTCCCACCTCTTTCTTGCTGAGGAATGGGGTGCTAGGCCATGGAGGTGTGTGTGTGCCTGGTCTTTTAAGATGGTGGTAAAAATTGGGTGAAGGAAAGATTGTGAGCAGATGCCAGGGTCCTGAGGTCAGGTATGAAGAGGGACAATGGAGCTGGATAGTGAAAGAGCAGTGGGGGAATGAGCATAAAATGGAGTGAAAAGAGCCTCTTCAACAAATGGTGTTGGGAGAACTGGACAGGGACATGCAAAAAAATGAAACTGGACTACCACCTTACACCATACACCAGAATAAACTCAAGATGGATTAAAGACCTAAATGTAAGCCATGACACCATAAAAGTCCTAGAGGAAAACATAGGAAAATTTCAGACATCCCATAGCAATATTTTTGCAGCTATATATCCTAGAGCAAGGGAAATAAAGAAAAGAGTAAATAAATGGAACTATATCAGACTAAAAAGTTTCTGCTCATCTATAAACACATCAGCAGAATGAAAAGGGAACCAACCCTATGGGAAAACATATTTGCCAATGATACCTCGGACAAAGGTTTAATCTCTAAAATATATAAAGAACTTACATGACTCAATACCAGGAAGCAGACAATCCAATTAAAAATGGACAGAGGACCAGAAAAGACACTTCTCCAAGGAGGACATACAGAGGGCCCATAGGCATATGAAAGGATACTCAACATCCTTAGCCATTAGGGAGATGCAAATAAAAACCACAATGAGATACCACCTCACACAGATCAGAATAACCATCATTAACAAATCAACAAACAAGTGCTGGCGAGGATGTGGAGAAAAGGGAACGAACCCTCGTGCACTGTTGGTGGGAATGCAGCCACTATGGAAAACAGTATGAAATTTCCTCAAAAAACTAAAAATGGAACTACCTTTTGATCCAGTGATTCCATTGCTGGGGATATACCTGAAAAATCCTGAGACATCAATTCAAAAGAGCCTATGCACCCTATGTTCATAGCAACGCTATTTACAATAGCCAAGTGCGGAAAACAGCCTAAGTGACCATGAGTGGGTGAGTGGATCAAAAAACCGTGGTATATTCACACAGTGGAATACTATACCGCAGAAAGAAAGAAGGAACTTCTACCTTTTGTGACAGCATAGATGGAACTGGAGAGTATTATACTAAGTGAGATAAGCCAGGTGGTGAAAGACAAATACCATATGATCTCACCTATAAGAGGAACCTAATGAACAAAACAAACAAAGGAGCAAAATAGAACTGGAAGCATAGAAACAAGGAACAGACTGACAGTGACCAGAGGGGAAGGGGGAGAGGGAGAAGGGGGGAAAGAAGGGGAAGGGTCTAGTCAAGGAGCTAGTTAGTGTAAATGACTCATGGACACAGACAGCAGGGTGAGGATTGACTGTGGGAGAGGGGCTGGGGTAGGTGGGGGAGGGGAGAGCAATGGGGAAAAATTGGGACAACTGTAATAGAACAACAATAATTAAAAAAATAGACTGCCCACTGTGCCAGGAGAATGGGGCATAGATACATTGCTTCCTCTTGAGTGGGTGATGGGGGAGGGGCATCCTTGGGGAATCTCTAGGAGGGCAGTAATCGTGCCTGTTTTCTTCACTGCCGAATCCCAAGCCGGGCCCCACATGTAGCTGGTGGGGGTTGGAGCAGAGGTGAGATAAGAGCAGAGGCACCAGGAGGGGGCTGTGGCCTGAAAGAATGGGTGGGGTTTTGTGGGGAGTTGGTGGGTTCAGTGTTGGGTACATGGAGTTGGAGCTTCAGGGTCCAACTGGCCCCCTCTTCTGTTACCTGGAGGCCTTCAACACCTGGAGGCCTGTGTGCCTTCAGGAGGCATTTTCATCCTCCAGTGACCTGGCAGGCTCCTCTCATTCCAGCCTTGTCCCAGCCTATTCTCTGTCTCATGTGTTATGCTTCAGCGATTTGACCGCCTTGGCTCCTTGCGCTTCTTGCTGTTTCATGTTTTCTTTCCTTTGCTTCCATCTTCCCTCCATCCCTCCCTCCATCTCCCCTGCCGCTGCCCCCTTCTCCTGGCTGGGTCATCACCATCTTTTTTTGTTTTTTTTAAAATCCTCACTCAGGGATATGTTTATTGATATTAGAGAGAGAGGAAGGGGTGGCGGGTGGGGGGAGAGAGAGAAACTTTGATGTGAAAGAGAAACATCAGTTGGTTGCCTCCTTGTACATGCCCCAACTCGGGATTGAACCCTCAACCTAGGTATGTCCTCTGGGGGCATTGACCCTACAACTTTTTGGTGTATGGGAGGATGCTCCAACCAACTGAACCACCTGGCCAAGGCAGGTCATCTTTTTAAACCGTCTGCTCTGGCATTAACTCACTCATTCACCCACTGATGCTCACTGCTGCCTGTGAAGCGCCAGTTGTAGCTGCTGGACGCTGCTACTCCTCCGCCCACCCCTGTGTTCGTGGGGGCTCCTGTGGGTGGTCCTTTGGCTTTCTGTATAGTTCAGTGTAATGGTCTAGAGCATTGGCTTTGGATCCCACAGACATGCTATCAATCTTTCTGAGCTTCAATTTCTGCCTCCATAAAATGGGAACCTTAAAGAGTGGTTTTGAGCCTTAAAGGGAATTACATCCGGTCAGCATTTTGCACAGTGCGTGGCCCACTCCGAGAATGGGAGCTGTCCCCTGCTGCTTCCCTGCCTTGTGTTATCGCTGGGCTGGAATTCCCATACTGGGTCCCTTCCCTGGTGGGAGTTGGACTGATGCAGTCAGCGTGGCCTCCAGAGAGAGGTTGAATTTAGTCAAGCCTAGAATGAAGAAGTGAGTTTGGGTGGGTGGGAAAGCGGAGAGTAGGCTAGAGCCTCGGAGTGGGGGAGCATGGGATGAGCAGAGGCCAGTTGACAAAGGGCCTGGATGCTAGGCCGGGGTTCTGGCCTTTGTAACTAGGATTTGGTTTATCCGGGATGATTCTTGATAGTCAGCAGACCTGGGGTCAAGTTTCAAGGCTTTCAAGCAAATTGAGAAATGCAACAGATGCATTCTGAGTGTCAGCTATAGACTAAATATCCAGAGAGGCATTAGACAGTACATGCCTGCCAGTTATTCATAATCTAAAAGGACAGGTAGATGAGCAGTTATGATCTTGTGTAATAAGTGATATGATTGAGGGGTAAAAATATTTGGGGAGAAATAAGTTCAGTACCCTTAGAATACTCCCCCAAGAGAGCTGCTGGGTCTCTCTTCATTCCGAGGGACACTGGGCTGCGGTGGAGGGTAGGAGGGCTCGGAGCTGCCCCCGGGCGTGAAAACCAGGAAGCAGGTACTGAGGCTGGCAGCAAAGGGCCTGTCCTCTGTTGCTTCACTTTGCCTGACCCCGGGAAACTGAGCTTGCTAGAAGGGGTGGATGGACAGAGGCATCCTGCCTGGGGCTGTGACCCCCAGGCCATCAAGGGCTGCATTCTGTGAGTAATAAAACATGCTGTTTGAATTCTCCTCATTATCTACAATCTTGACCCTCAGATAATCTGATGCAGTACAGTCGGTTTTTTTAAGTGTCTTCTTTGCCATGGTGTTAAGTGGAGGAATTAGATGATGTGCTCCATTGTAGGGCTTTGCAGTCTAAATTTTCCTTTTCTCATGGACCTGGACAACAGTGTGGTGATTGTGGGATGGGGGTGGGGGGCAGGTAGAAGGGGACTAAATGGTAATGGAAAAAATACAATAAAAAATAAATTTTCCTTTCTATCTGCTTTGCTTGCCACTGCCAACTCCCCATCTTCTGTGGCCTGGGCAAATGGTGCCCATGAGAGAACTCTGTTGAGTGAGCTGAGAGCAGAGAGATGGTCTGGTTAGGGGTGCTTTGCTTAGATCCTGTGACCAAAGGCCCAAGTAATTTGATATTTTTAATTTGATATTCAAGCCTGTTTCCCATCCCACCATTTCTTGACCAGCTGCTCCTTGCTCATTTTCAGTAGGCCTCGTTTATATAACGAAATATATAAAAGCTAACAGCCTGAGGGAGGACAAATCATAGGCTCATACTATAGAAAAAAAATGTGATACAATATGCACCCTTTGTGGGGTAAAACCCTCTTAGCAAACTCAGATCTCTGCAAACAGATATTGATAAATGATATCTCTTTAAAAGCAGAGCAAACATATTTCACGGTAAAATATTGAAAGCCCTGAAGTCAGACTGAAACAAGGAGATCAGTTACAGCCACTTCTTTTCAACATGGTACGGGAAGTCCTAGCAGGTCCAATAAGGCAAAGAAAAAAGTGTAAGTATTTGAAAGACAGAATAAAATTGCCATTTGTAGGCGTCATGATTATGTACAAAGATTATTCAAAATGACCTACAGTTCAACAACTATAATTAACAAATGAATTTAATAAAGTCACTGGATATAGGATCAATATGAAAAAATCAACTTTATTTCTATATCACAGTGACAAAATTAGAAAATAAAAATGACAAGAGTAAAATCATCTAATATCTAGGAACACATTTGACCCAAGATTTTCAAGACCTTCACTTAGAAAATTCAGAATATTTAAAAAAAACAAATTAAGTGAAGAGATATACAATGTACATAAATTGGAAGATTCAATATTGCAAAGATGTGATTTGTCTCAAGTTGATATATGTAATTCCAATTAAAATCCCATAGTTCTTTCTTTCTTTCTTTTTCTTTCTTTCTCTTTCTTTCTTTCTTTCTTTCTTTCTTTCTTTCTTTCTTTCTGTAGAAATGGACAAACTGGTTCTAAAATTTATGTGGAAATGGAAAAGGCCAAAGATGGCCAAGACAGTCTTGAAAATGAGCAAAATTAGAGGACTTACAGTTGTTTTAAAGTTACAGTACTTAAAACATGGTGTTGTTGGTGCCAGCGCAGATAACTAGACCATTTGAACAGCACAGGATCCAGAAACAAACCCACACATGTGTTGGTGATGACAGAGGTGATGCTGCAGTGTGGTGGGGACAAGTTTGTCCTTTCAGTAAACGGTGCCACATTAAGTGGATATCCACATGGAAATAAATGAATCATTCCCCTTATCTTGCACTACATATATTCAAAACTATTCTCCATGGATCATAGATCTAATGGTAAAAGAAAAAAGCCCATGGAAGATAACAAAGAAAAATATTTTCACAACTTTGTGTAGGCAAAGATTTTTAGATAAGACACAAAAAACACTAGTCATAAAGGGATAAATGTGATAATTTGGAGTAACTTATTAATATCTGTTCATCAAAACTCAGCAATACAAGTAAAAAGGCAAGTCATAGAATGGGAGAAGATATTTATGTTCTCTCTGTATGTATGTATGTATGTATGCATGTATGTATTCAATCAAGGACTCATTCAAAATATCTAAAGAGCCCCTACTCCTACTAAATAAGACAAGACAATCTAATAGAAGAATGGGTAAAAGTCTTGAACACAAACTCTAAAATGACATTCAAATGCTTATAGCCTCTATTCATCAGGGACATATTAATTAAAACCATAGAGATACTATTCCACACCCACCAGAATGGCTAAAATTGGAAACTATGATAATGCTAAGGGTTGGCAAAGATGTGGAGCCAAAAGAACACTCAGATATGCACTTTTAAATATTTTTTCATAGCTGCAAAGCTGAACATTTGCATGCTTTATGACCCAGCAATTCCATACCTAACTAGAGACACAAAAGATATGTATATATACATGCCCTAAGTGACATATGTAAAAATGTTCACAGTAGTAGTCTATGTGATAGCAAAAACTGGAACAATGCAATGTTCATCAACAATGGAATGGATAATCATATTATATTCATATAATAGAATATTATATAGCACTGAAAATGAATGAACTATTATATCCATGTCACAACATGGATGAATCTTACAAACATATAGTTGAGTGAAAGAAGCTAGTCACAGGAGAATACCTACTATAACTTATATCAAGTTAAATTATAGGGAAAGCTAGATTATGATTTTCTAAGTTAAGAGAGCAGTAGTATTTGGTGAGAAGGGGGTGTTAGTGGCTGGCTGAGGCCTTTGAGTTGCTGGTCATGTTCTATTTTCTTATCTGACTGGTGGTTACATCATTGTGTCCACTGTGAAAATTCATTGCTTTGTACATTTTTCTATGTGTTATACTTAAATAATACAAAATTTATTTATAAAAATACAGAGGATGGAAGCAATTGGTATAGAATCTCTTGGCATTTGCCATTTGGGAACTGGTTATCTGGAAAAGGGGGAGGTGATGATAACATCTCAAATGTTTTTCAGATACTCTGATGTCAAGATTGTCCAGTGGCACATTTATCCTTATCTCTGAGCACAGTGAGTGCCTTGGCATTGTAGTCTCTGAGGACCAGAGAGCAGTGATAGAGCCATTTCTGTATCCCTTTCTTTTGCTTGGAGACATGGGAGCTCTATTGTCTCTGCCTTGTCCACAGTGGATGATGCTGGCAGCGTGCGGAGTGCCGTGGGCAGGAGGAAGGAAACCAAAGGCAGCTTTCCTTCTTTCTTTCTCCCCACCCCCCATTTTCCTACTCTGCTGCAGACAGTTGGAATTCTTGCTAGGGAGCCCACACCCACAGAGGAAAAAGACAGAAGGACATTTATTTTTAAAAAAGGACAGATGTAAATTAGGATTTTGTAGACTGAGACACACATGCTAAGACTTCACAATGTGGTAGAACTTAGACCCCGTGGGCAGTAGAGAGGGCTTCTTTGAGAAGGCAAGAACCATTTTTTAGAAGCTGAATGAAAAGATGTTTTCAAAGGTTTATACAGGGAATGTTAGGAGCTGAATGCTTGTGTCCTCCCCACTCCCCCATTTATATGTTGAAACTCTAACCTTCATGTGATGATGGTATTTGGAGGTGAGGTCTTGGGTCAGTAATTAGATTTAGATGAGGTCATAGGGGTGGGGCTCCATTATGGGAGTAGTGCCCTTACATTTGCTTAATAGGGATTTTGTGCTCTTATAAGAAGATGAAATGACATAAGAGGTTCCTCTCTGCACACACACATGCACTCACCCACCCACCCACCAAGGAAAGGCCATGTGAGTTCACAGTGAGATGGTGGAAGAGGACCCTCACAAAGAACCAAATCTGCTGGCATGTTGATCTTGGACTTCCTAGCCTCTGTGAGAAATAAATATGTGTTGTTTAAGTCAGCTGCTATGGTCTCATAGCAGCCTGAGCTAAGACAGGGAAATAAAATTTCACCAGGTTTAACAGCTTTGATTCCTGCCACCTAGAGCACAGTTGCCTCATCCCTGAGGGTGTTGAAGTGTGCTGTTGGCTGGGACCACTCAGCAGCTCAGATGCGTCTGTCTTTTGTGAACATGGTGGTCAGGTTGAAATACAAAAATGGTCTGCGTAAGCACTAGAGTTTCAGTCGGGCCCCATCTCGGAGGCAGGAAAGTCAAGGAAAGAAATGAGAAACACTTGAGTTTATGGGAACTGGAAGATTCAAATATGCATGGCAGTGCCATAATTAGGTTGACTTTCAAAGTCAGGGTTTCCCTTTAAATTCTGCTTCTTGTTCATCTAACCAAATTAGTTGAAAACCTTATTTACTCCTAAAAAAAGTTATATAAGAATTTTCCCTTGACTCTTAATTAGTGCTGCTTCTCATGTATCAGGTCAGAGCTGAAAATTCTTCTCTATGATTTAACAGGCAGTATGTTTCAATGGTGTAGACTCCCCCCACCCCACACATCTCACACTAATAAAGTAGTTTAAATTGCTCTGCTTCTTGAGGAAATAATACTAAATTATTCTGAAAAAGTCAAAAGCACATCACTGCCTTCCCTGCACTCCGCTGTCTCTCTGCTCTGAGACTGGCAATTCAAGAGTTTGCCTCTGCAACGGCCACTTATTGGCTAACCAGCTAAAAATAGGCACAAAATCAGTTACTTTCCATGGTATCTCTGCAAAGTATGTCACAAGTGTTTCTTTGAATTGGGAGATTTTCTGGCTAATTTGGGAAGTAGCTGAGCTGGCCCAGGTTGGCTCAGGTGTCTCTCCGCTTCCCCCAAACCAGCCTCTTCCCACAACAATGCTGAAACTATGGGCTCCATCACCTTTCTTTGAACAAATATTTTCAATGAGTTGTATTCATTAAAGATAAGTAAAATGCACTATAGAAGTGGCACAGCCCTGGGAGAGTTCTGTGAGGATTAAGTGAGTTAATACATATGTGGCATCTAGACTGTGCTTGGAATACAATAAATTCTCAAAAAAAAAAAAAAAAAAAAAAAAACCTGGTTAGTTTTGTAGATAGTGAGCTAGTCACTGCTAGATGCTACACCTACACCTTGATGTCTCCCAATAGTTCTGCAAGGTAGTATTTCTTGTTTGAATGATAAGAAAGAAGAGCCTCAAAGAAGTTAAATAATTAATTTAAGGTCACATGGCCACTGACTGGCAGCACTGGGAATGGAATCCCAGTCTTTCTCCTCCACCATCACCATCTTCTGTCTATGACTATTTCTCATACTGGAGTCTGAGCCTCCCAGAAGGTTTGGGAAATTTTTGTTGAGGGGGAGGGTTGTCTATGCTTTTATAGTTTGAAAAATACTGCTTTAGGCAAGAGGTTGACAAGCAATTTTCTATACAGTGCCAGATGATATTTTACGCTCTGTGGATCATATAGCTTCTGATGTAGCTACTCTACTCTTTTGCTGCAGCTCACACCATAGGCAATACTTAAACAAATGTGTATGTCTATGTTTCAATAAAATTTTATTTACAGATGCAGACGATGGGATGGACTTGGCCTGCGGGCCACAGTGAGCTGAGCCCTGCTTTCTTCTTGCTGCCTTCTGTTGTCTTCAAGCTCCTGCTTCCTAGAGTGTTCTCACTTCTCTGTCGACAGCATCGCTGTCTCCTTGGAAGACTTCTACTTTATCTGCTCAGTTGTCAAAGCCCGCATTCTACTAATGCTTGAGTGCCTGCCATGTGTTGGACACTGGGGATCAGGCAGTGGTCAGAACAAAGTTCCTGACCTCATGGAACTGATATTCTGGTGGGAAGACAGACAGGTGTATGCCAGGTAGTGAAGGGCAAGGAGGATAAGGCAAGAGGTTGGAGAGTGACAGTGATGCTATTTTAAATGGAATAGTGAAGGAAGGACTCTGAAAAGGTGACATTGGAGCAGAGACCTACAGGAAGGGAAGGAATAAACTCCATGGCTCTCTGGAGGAAGAGTGTCCCAAGCAGAAAGAACAGCAAGTGCAAAGGCCCCGAGGCAGGTGTGTGCTTGGAATGTTTGAAGAAGATCCAGGAACCCAGCATGGCTGGAGGGCAGTGAGTGAGGGAATAGCGGTGTGAGGGAGGCAGACTGATAAGGGGCAGTTCAGGTAGCCTGTAGGTCACTCTAGAACTTTACAGTGGTTAGCCACTGAGAAGTTTTGAGTTTCATGATCTGACACACACTACAGAAGATCTCTTTGGCTGCTGGGTGAAACAAGGCTGTAGGGTAAGTGGGGTAGTGCCAGGACCCTCACTAGAAGGATGATAGTGGAAGAAGCCCAGAGATTCTGAGTATGTTATGAGATTGGAGCCACATGCTTTCCCAACAGATTTCAGTGGGATGTGGGAGGAAGAGAGGGATCAATGCTCACTCGAGGTTTTGGCCAGAGCAGCTGTAAAGTCAGAGCTGCTCTTTGCTGAGATGTGAGGACTACAGGAGAGCAGGTTTGTGGGGAAGATGAGGGGCTCAGTTTGAATGTGTTATGTTGGGGTTGGCAGATGTCAAGTAGGCAATGGATGTTCATCTGGAGTTTAAGTTGGAGCTATACAGTCGGGAGTCAGCAAAGGATGGGTGGTCTTTAAAGCCATGAGCTGGCTGCGATTGCCCAGGGAGCGAGTGCAGACAAAGGGTGGGCTGAGCTAGAGGCCATTGCAAGCTATGTTCCTACCCTCTGCAAATTTTGTTGTGTCTGCACAGCCTGCCGAGGAGTGCTGGCCCCTCTGACCTGTGTGATCGGCCCCGGTCTGCCCACTAACCTCTCTGTGTCCCGCCGTCCACCCTCATGCTGCACATGAGCAAAGCAGAGTGAAGTTCTGCTGCTCTCTTCACCTGCTGCATCTCCATGGTTCTTCCCACCCGGACGAACTACTCCTTTACACAGTGTTATGTAATTGATAGGTAGCCACAGTGCTACAGCCATGAGAAGACTCCAGAGAGATGTAAATCATTGTCGCATGAACACTCATGATAACGAAGAAGGTGTTGGGGATGTGACCAGAGACCTGCTGTGGCCTTGCAGTCCGGTGGCTGCTGTGATGGGGGGTGGGATGGTTCAGTAATACAGGGTCATATCAGGGAGACACAAAAAGAGGGAGTAGACGAGGGAGTCAAGTTTTAGCTGTGAAGGAGACTAGGCTTGGAGAAGGGATGAGGCCAGCTGGTACTGTGACCTGCGCTGGGGTGAGAAGGGCCCCAGCCATGCTGCAGATGTCTTGGGGATGCCTGTGTGGACCCACAAGCCACATCCTAGCAGAAGAGGGAATCCCACAGAAGAGCTTCAGCAGGGTACCCAAGGGTCTGCTGGGCCCACCCCCAACAGTCGGAGACTTAGCCGGGCAAATAGCTTTCTTTTGTTTATGCCAAGTCAAATCAACTGGTAGTGTCTAGTTGGGGTGCTGTCTTGAGGTCAGGTCTTGGAAGAAAGAATGCAGTCATTGATTAGTCATGTCTACCAGGGAGTCTGTAGAGTTGGGTTTGCCATTCTGGTCCTGGTTCTGGTCTTGGAGAGTGGTTCTGGGCTGACAGAGGGCTGTCTGGACCGCAGGAGTGCTTGGCATTCCCCATACACCGGTGGGCTATTGTGCTGCGTGAGCCAGCCACCTGTAAAGTTAGATTTGGTGTGAGATTAACCAACTTAAGTACAAACTAATTAAACTATAGTGTTTTTTTAAAGAAAGTCACAGGTTTTCTCTTTATACTTTGGAGGTGACCCTTAATGTTGCGGTGTGTGTTTTACATCATGGAATGAATTACACAGAAGCTTCTAAAGAAGTAAAAACAAAGCATCCAAGAAAAAATATCGAGAGTCGTGGGAAATCCCTTCACTAAAAGGAAATAATGTTTGTAAAAGTATTTCAAGCACCATAAAGTGCTCTATAAATGTATTCTGCATTGCTTGAGGAAAACCAGCTCAGCCGTAATGCTAACAATCACAGACCAGACTTCAGTAGTACTCTTCCTTCCTACAATGAAGTTCCTACTCTTGGAACCTGAAGAGACCTGCTGAGGATGAGCTTTGCCTGGTCTGGATAAATTGCTTGCTTGTGAGGGCAGGGAAGGCAGGGCCCGTTGTCCATCCTTTTGATGGCCAGTTTATCCAGGAGGGATCCAGCCTGTGAAAAGTTGGCTGTAGCCTCTGGTGCTCGTGCGAATTGGCTTCGTGTGCAGAGGACAACCTAGTCACTGAGAATGATGGGCCTGCTGGGCAGCCTGCTGTTTATGGGCACATTTTCCTCCCAGCAAGGAGGCCTCCTTGGGAAGCTACATCAATGTCAGGAGACTCTTGGTGAATGTAGATCAGAGTGTATATCTCTTTCCATCCCAGTCCCCTGGATGCGCAGTATCACCTGGTGAGTGAGTGTGGAATCGGAGCAATGAGGTGGCTCCCGAACATCAACAGGCCTGGGACTGAGCCCACTCTGGGCTGGTCTGACCCTACCTCTGCCCTTGAGGGGTGACATACCCTGCTCCCTCCCGTGTCCTTCCCCTGCCCTTGCAGATCTGATTCCATCCAGATCACAAGTGCTTTGGAGTATCAATGTCTTTGTAATTCTGATTTATTCCCTAAAGGTGTCTATCCGATTAGTTCCTTTTTTTTTAAAGAGGTGAAAAATTATAAAAAATAAGGTACAAATAATTTCCCTGCTGGTGTTTGGTAGGAACAGGCTACGAAATATCATCCTTAGCAAGCATCCTGATAACTTTTGGGTTGACAGAAAACCTAAGAATCTTCAAGAGGAGGGTTTGAGCCATTGTTCTTGGCTTCTGTGTACTGTGCTCAGTTGACAGAGAAACAGGACTGATTGTCACAAACTGCACTAGAAGTTAGTCCATCTGTTTTGTAGGGGCCCCTGTTCCTCTGAGTACATGGATGTCATCCAACAGATGATTCAGGGTTTGCTGGCTTGTGCCACCTGTAGGGCTTCTCTGGGGTACCCGCCAGGAGCAGTTCTGTTGTGGTGGTTGGGATCCAATCAAGAGGTAGAAACCACACTGTGATTTAAGCGGGGGAAGTTTAGTATGAAGAATTATTAAACTATGATGAAAGAGTAATTATAGGATATATGACAACTCTCTATGGCAGTGGTTCTTAACCTTCCTAATGCCGAGACCCTTTAATACAGTTCCTCATGTTGTGGTGACCCCCAACCATAAAATTATTTTTGTTGCTACTTCATAACTGTAATTTTGCTACTGTTATGAATCGTAATGTAAACATCTGATATGCAGGATGTATTTTCATTGTTACAAATTGAACATAATTAGAACATAGTGATTAATCACAAAAACAATATGTAATTATATACGTGTTTTCCAATGGTCTTAGGCGACCCCCGTGGAAGGGTTGTTCGACCCCCAAAGGGGTCGCGACCTGCAGGTTGAGAACTGCTGCTCTCTGGAACCCCAGGGCTGAGGACAGGGACCCAAGGAAGGACAGACTTGGGAGGGCTTCAGACCTTGTTGTGGGGGTAGCTGACTGCAGTGGGTGCAGGGGAGTTTGTTGGTTTAGCTGGGCTGCAGTCCCTGGACTGAACTCCAGGGTTCAGGTGGGGCAGGCACGCTTCTGGGGGCTGGTGCTGGTGTGCAATGGGCGTGGTGCCCATGCAGGCAGAAGGCCTGGAGCACAAGGGTCTCTGTGCAGAAAGCTGCCCTGTCAGGAGGACCCCAGGAGACAAACGTGGGGGGAGGCAATGACACCTCCGGGTGTCAGTGTGGGCAGGAGGCCTGGGGGCCCAGCGCCTGTACTGAGAGGGCGGAGCAGGGGCTGGGAGATGGCACACCTGGGTGTGGAGTGGGGTCAAGCCCACTGGATGTCCTCACCCCATACCACTCACCCCCTCCTCCTCCAGTGTCCCTTCAGCAGCCCTCTGCTGAGAAAGCTTAATTAACATGGTGCTGCTGTAAAGGAGAAATGCTTGAAGGAATTCCTTGTATCATTGCAGAGCATATACTGAAGGGTGAGTCTGGGGCTGAGAGAGAAATACATTCATAGCTGGCATCCTTGTGTCCCCCCTTTCCTGCAGTGCCAGTGGCCCCAGGACATCTGTGAGAATGTAGGGTGTCCCCTTCCTCTGAGCTGCCCCGTTTGTGTCTCAAGACTGGCTCACACAGGGGCTGGCTCTCCTTTTAAGACCACAGCTTCCCCTTTGGCAGCCAGGGCTGCGAAGGACAGAGGTAGAGGAGGGTCCTGGCCCTCTCACAAGCTCACGGGCAGGGATGTGTGTGTCAGGGACTGAGCTGCTGCCAGCCAGCGCTTCTGCCAGAGAGGTGTGCTTTCTGACTTGACGAGGCACTGTGGCTGGCACAGTGGCATCTCTGATGGCTCACAGAGGGCACCTCCTTCTCCAAGCCAACTGGAGGTGCCAAATGCTCAGAGGACATGTGTCTCTGCAGTCCTGGACCGCTGCTCTAATCACAGCGTAGGCAGCTCCTGGAAGGAGAGTTTCTTTATGGGCACCCATCAGGCACGAGGGCAGGTTCTGTGCCTGTTGCTGTGAGGGCTGGACTAGCCCTCAGGCTCAGCTGGGGTGGGTGGACATGCTTGTAGGGGTAGGTGCCAGGTTTAGGTTTGGAAGGGCTTAGACCTTCAGTGTCCCTCTGTCTGGGCCTTGGCTCCTAGAGGCTCTGATGTAATTGATCTGAGGTGGGCCTCTGGCATATTGATGCTTTACTAGCACCCCGCACCTGCTGTGTGATTTGAAAGTGGAGCCAAGGAGAGAACCCTGGTTGGAGGAAGTCTCTGCCTCCCAGGGTGGGAGCACCTCTTGGCTCAGGTGCTCCTCCATTTACTTGTCTGTGCACCTCATGTGATTACTGCCTACAGACATTTTGAAAGCAGAGGTTTTTCATCCTCTCCATGTATCTCTGTTCCCTGACACCGTGCTCCGCCAGAGGCAGCCTCTGCAGAACTTGCACTGCATTGCCCAGCCCTCGGTAGGGCAATCAGTGGAGTTGCAGGTGCCTGCAGCTGCATCTGTGAGTCAGCCCCAGAAGCTCTGTCTCCACCTGTGAGACCTTACTTTCTAGACTTTCTTAGGGTCCAATTGTTACCTGCCAAAGGTGGGAGTGAGGAAACTCAGTTTTGGTGAGGATGGCTGTGGAGCAGACAATGTCCACTGGCTAACTTTGACTTGGAACAGTTGACTTTCCGCCATGTAGTAGTGGTAACCTGTCACCTCGAATTCATCTCCAGGAGTTCATTTACAAACTAGAAGGATTCCATGTTTTTCCCACCTAATTTGGTGAGATGGATTCAAATCATTGCCAAGCTAATCCAGAGGAATGTACAATTTTGCCCTTTTGGGTTTATAATCATTTTTGCCTGGGCAGACTCTGAAATGAGCTGTCATGACTGTTCCCAGAAGTGAATAGCCACCTATTTTAGACAACCCACTTGTCCTCCCTGGAATGTAGTGGAGGTGGGGTGGGGAGAGTTCTTTGTCTTTGTCTGGCAAACCCTATCACAGCAGTTCTAAGTGTGGTCCCTGGACCAGCAGTTCCAGCATCTTCTGGGTGCTCGCTAGAAGTGCACATGCCCCCTCCCCAATTGATTCAGACACTCTGGGGGTGGGGCCCAGCATTCTGTGTTGTAAGAAGCCCCCAGATGACTGATACACACTTATATTTGAGAACTGTTGCCTAACCCAACAGTCAGAGCCAATGGGATGGATGCCTTAGCGTCCACAAGTCCAACTTGACCTTTCTTTTCTGACTTCCAAGACTTTGTTCCTACCCATCTTTCCTCTCTTCATGTGTTCCTTTTGAAACATCTATATTCCTGTCCAAAGTCAGATGTCACTTCTTTCGTGAGGTCTTGTCTAACCCACCCCCACCTCCCAACAGGCCCATTCTCACTCTCCTGATGGTATGTGCTTTTCCCCGAGTCCCCACACACTAAACCTTCACTGCTTGTGGCCCCCTTACAGCAGCACCAGCATCACTGGGCTCTCATTAGGAATGCAGAATCCTGGCCCTGCCCCACCTCCTAAATTGGAATCTGCATTTCACAAAATATGGAGGTGATTTCTATCCAACTTAAAAGTTAGGAGAAGCACTGGTCCAACCACCCTGAGTGTACGAAAAGAAAGAAATATTTTTACTAATTACATTTTAAACAATGCTTATTCATTAGAAAAAAATGGGAAATATAGAAAAGCCCAGAGATTGACCCTGACATGAGCTGATTCCCTGGGAGTCATCATTAATGTACTTGTCCCACCTCTGTTCTAGGAGGAGCGATATTCAGAAGACCAGTTTCTGAGACAGGTGTCATGCGTTAAACAACAGCTAACACCACATCTTGCATAAGGGAGGTGTTCGATAACTTTCTGAGGACACAAAAGAGGGAATTTAAGAATTCTCTGCTGCTGCAAAGGTAGAGAAGTTAGAGTCTCTGACATGTTAGAGGTAGATCAAGGCTGTTTGGGGCTAAGCTTTTCATGGCTGCTAAATCTTGGGTAGTGACCAGAATGACAGTCTGAAACCTCATGGTTGGCTTTTCTGAGGGACAGTGAAGCTTTGTGCGAAAACACTGCATGCAGCTCTCAGTCATGGTCAGGATGTTCTGTACCAAGAAACCCACTTTCTGGTGTACTCTGAGAACTGTAACTGGTAATGTGATCGCATGTTTTATTAGCATTCTACAACATGAATGAGGTTGGAGGGGTGGGAAGAGGGAATCATTTTGCCTGCTACTCTGGCTCAGAGCCTAGGGACTAATTTAATTAATCCCATAGGGATCCCAGCAGCTGGTGAGAGACATTCTGAAGCATTCCAGAACCCACCTTAAGCCCCTTCAGCCCAGCATCCCTGGCTGTGTGCCCCTGTCTTTCAGGAGCTGTGCCTGAGGCCTGTCCCCTTCCTCATTGGCCTTGGGAGCAGTTGCAAGTCCCCAGAGCCTAGTTTGGGTTCATGGATGCACATGAGAGTCACTTTGTAGAAATAACTGTGACCTTGGAGTTATAATCTCAAGGTTCTAGACCTGTCCCACATTGCTCAAGTCTGTCCCCTTTGTTCAGTTTTGCTAGAGCTGTTTTCGTCCTTGGTAAGTGCCGGAGACAGCTGTGTGGGGGAGTGCCCAGCTTGCTCTCTTGTGTGGATGCTGCTGTGCATGTCGCTGTTCTCAGCCTCCATGTGGGCAGAAATTGGGGTGCTACTGTGCTCCTTGCAGACTTCTGTGGCTAGGGAGAGGTGGCTCTGAAGTGTCAGCACAGGGCATCTGAAGTGTGAATGGCTCCCATCCATTCAGCCATTACTCTCCCTGAGCATGCATGAAGCTGTGTGAGAACCAGGTGTGTCTGTGCACGTGATGGTCTGGGCATCTTTCTGGGAGCCTGGAGGGTGGAGCTATTGGATCTCTTGTGAAAGGGAGGTACCCATCGGGTGCATGGGAAAGTGGGAGGAAATGTCCCTGCCCCAAAGCTACACAACTCAGTCACTGACACCACCTGAGTCTGCCCAGACCTCGACACCCTGACCCAGGCAGCTGACTCCTTAGTGGGACAAGAGCTCCACAGGGTGAGGTGATAGCGATTCGGGACGGTGGGGCTATAGCTTTCCAGGCTGATGTTGTATGGAGGGGAATGCTCCATCCAAGAAAGATGGCATCAGCGGTTTGGGAGAGGGACTCAGCACAGGGAGCCTGGCAGCCGCCCCTCAACTCTCTCCCCAGAACCACGGACCTCAGTCTCTTCTCACATGACTAGTCCACTCTGCCCTTCCTCTACCCCTCCTCCACCAGAGCCCAAGGTGAGTGCATGCGAACAAAATTTTGTGGGTTGGTTCTTTAAGAGTGTGCCTGTGCCTCTAGCAGACTACTGTCTCTCCCTGGTGAACAGAATCCCCCGATTTTCAGTCAGATGTTATGTGAGCATCTCTTCTGGATTCTGGTGCTTTGGCTTGGGAGCCCAGCTTGGGGTTGAGACCCTGCTTTTTGCAGGGGAATCTTTCGGCTGAGATACCCCTCTGGAATCTCAGCTGCCGTGGGACCCATGAGAGCAGGACCAGCCCTTTTCATGGCTCCGCCCTTCCTACCAAACCTTAGTTATAAGACTTCTGTTTGGCTGCTGATTGTTCTATATTTTAGTTATAAATTCAGTTTGGCCTGGGAGGAGGTGTGTGTAACTTTCACCTATTCTGCCGCCATCTTGGATCCTCCTGATGTTGCCTTTTTTGAAGCCAACATTGTATTGTAGTAGACTTTTTAGTTGTAAAGTATCTCTAGATCCCCAAAATGATGAGTGATGACTGATCTGAACCTCATAATGAAAATCTATAAATTCAAAATTTCATGGTGGATTTTCACTCACCAGAAAATATACCGTGTTTTCTTTGATACCAAAAACTTGATCCTCAACAATCTTCGACTGAATGTTATTTCTGTATCAAAGATCAAATTCTCCAGACTCTCAAATGCACCAGCTCAGGGTCATGTACTGGTAATATTGATTTTTGGTTACAGAAATGCACATCCTGCTAACAAATGAGATCTTTAAATCCCCCAAACCTGGTTACAGTGATAGCCCTGCTCCTGGTTGCTGTGTAACATGAATAATCCCAGGAGAGGTGATGACTTTTTCTTTCCAAACATTTATCAAACATGACTTAAGGATGACAATATGATAGAGGTTTTTCAAGGAATATTTACTTGGAGCACATGGCATTTAAAATAGAAGTTTTCCTACTTTTGCTGTCTTCCGCGTGTGGCTCTTTGGAAGACTGTTTGTCAGTGCCTGGCAGTTCCAGAGGAGATCTGTCTGAGAGATGTGTGGGCTTCTACTCAGGAGCAAGGGCAGTGGTTTTTTTTTTTTTTTTTTTTTTTTCTTTTTTTCTATTAAAAGTAGACAAGTTGTAATTTCAAAATACACGGATGCCTGTGGATTTTTAAATTGGATTTAAAAAGCTGTGGCAAGGAGAACAGAGCTCAGTCTTTAATTAGAGCCCTCACCAGCCCTGTACTTTGTCGTGCCAAGTGGGGGAGGCACCACCATGGAGCAGGGCATCAGGCATCTCACGATGGGCTGTCTGCTATGGTGATGGAAACGAGGATACAGAGTGGGGCAGCAGATGCAGACTTGGGTACCCGGGATGCTGGTGATCTTAAAGACGGTCTAAACCTTGGTGAACTCCTAAAGAACAGAGTGCTTTGTTGAGGGATTTCAGCTGATTGTACAGTTCATGCATTACTGAGGGAACAGAGTGGAGTAAAAAATTTCCTGATTTTATGCTACTGATTTTGAAATCCTCTGGTCATTGAGAAGAACACTGATGTTATGTATGGTTGAAATGAAACAGAGAAATGGAACACTTAATCATGCAGTGTTTGAAGAAAAAGGACCTTTGAGTTACCTGAACCAGGATCCAGCCACATGGATGTGAGCCAGGTGGGTGGTGACCCAGGGGACCTGGATAGCACGTGTGCCAAATAAAGGGTTGGTGCTGCTCAGCCCAGTCTCCCTGGGCCCAGAAGGGATGGCCCAGGGTTTCTGGATCTTCCCATTCTTAAAAAAAAAATAAAGGAAGCTTGGTGTTTTATGTAAAATCTCTTTTAAGTTTTGGCAACTAACCAAAAATATTTGAAAAATGCCACACAGGCCAAACTGAGGGCATCAGTGAGCTGCCAACTTGCACCCTGATGTGCGCTGGGCTCCCTTGTTCTACGGAGGTGATAACCAGCTGGCCCTGGGTTCTGCCACTGGCTTGATGGCAGCCTGAGGTGTGATGGCTCGGTCTCTTACATGGGAGGCTAGTTTTCTTCTCTTCCCAAGGGCCATTTCTGGGCAAGCTCTGGAGTGATGTGGATGTTCCGGGTTTTCTGGCTGGAGGTCTGCTCACCCTGTAGTGTTCTTGAAAGCTCTTCCTAGAAGTTCATAGTCATGGCCAGCTGGACTTCCCTGAGGTATGGCTCCTGTTCCTGGGTGTTCATGTCGAACATGTCAGGTGGAGCTGGATTCTCGGTCTGTTTGCATGTTTTCCAAGGATATCAGTGGATCTTCCTTGGGTGGTGGGTTAATCCCCACACACTTAGACCCCATGACAGACTGACTCATCATGAAGAACTCTGCATGCAGGTGTGGTGGAGTAGGAAGAAGGAGCTGGAGACTCAGTAAAGAGGGAAAAGTTCCAAAGAGATTTGGATAACCCTACCCTCCACCCAAGTTTTTGCTCTCAGATGTCAGTTTAACCTGAGACTTATGCCTTCCCCCATGGGAGCTGAAATTGGGTGTCTTTGGAACCTGTCCTCAGGGTGGACCCTAGAGCCCTGCATCAGATCACCTGGGGATGGTGGGAAATGAGCAGTGTCCTGAGCCACTACTTCCCACACCCTCAGAATTAGAATACTGGGAAATCTCCCTGTTAGACACACTCCCCAGGAGGCTATTGTGCACACAGAAGTTTAAGAACCACGGTTCTAGGTGTGGCAGAGACATTGGGCAACAGGGCCTCCCCATTGACAGGCCCCCCATGTGGTAACACAAGCAGATCAGAGGAACAGGTAGGTCAACTGGTGCCTCCGGCTCTCATCCCAGAACCAAAGGCAGTGTTACATGGTGGCCCCAAGACTGGTTTATAGGGCCAGTGTTGTGTGACCAGTGTTGTTGCATTGGGGTTTAATGCTCTGTGGTTAGTTTTGAAATTCTTAATTTAATTTTTATTAAATTCATTGGTTAATAAAATTACATAGGTCTCAAGTGTGCAATTCTATAATACATCATCTGTATATTGTATTGTGTGTCCACCATCCAAATAATTTTATTTTTGATTTTGTGTCTTAAGCAAAGGCTAATGGAACAATGGTTCTAGAATTCTGTATCCTGCAAATATATCCTTCAAAGTGAAGGTGATACGACACTAAAAGCACAAACAACAAAAGAAAAAATAGGTAAATTGTACCTCATCAAAATTAAAAGCATTTGTGCTTCAAAGGACACTGCTGAGATAGTGAAGAGACAACTCATAGATTGGGAGAGTATTTTTGTAAATCTTATATTTGATAAAGCATTTGTATCCTGGATATACAAGAAACTCTTATAACTCAACAACAAAAGGACAAATAACCCAATTAAAAAATGGGTAAAGGATTTAAATAGGCATTTCTCCATAGAAGATATGCAAATGACCAATAAGTATAAGAAAAGGTGCTCACAGTCCTTAGCCATCAGGAAAATGCAAATCAAAATCATGAGGTAGACCTTCACATTTATTAGGATGCTTATAATGAAACAACAAAACAAAATAAAACAAACAAAAAGCAATTGGGGTGAAGTTGTGGAGAAACTGGAATTCTCATGCGTTACTGGTAGGAATGTAAAATTGTGTGGTTGCTTTGGAAAATGACCTGGCATTTAAAAAAAAATGTTAAACATAGAGGTGCCATGTGACCTAGCCATTCTACCCATTTTTGTAAATATTCAAGAGAAATGAAAATATATATCTATACAAAAACTTGTACGCAAGTGTTCATAGTAGTATTATTCACAATAGCTAAAAAAGTGGAAACAACCAAATGTCTATCAACTGATCAATGGAAAAATCAAATGTGGTATATCCATAAAATGGAATATTTTTGAGCAATAAAGGAAATGAAGTAAATGGTATAGCATGGATGAAACTTGAAAACTTTATACTAAGTTGGAAATTTTCAACCCTTGTCATCTGGTGGCACACATAAACTAGTTACTAAAATTCTGCAGCACACCAAAAAATATATTTTTTGCCAATCTGACAAAAAAATAGCTATAATTTTGATTCATTCACACTGGACAGCATTTGTTGTGTTGGAGGTTGTCATTTTTTTTTTTTTTAACCTGACTGTCTAAGGGAAAAGAGGTCAGTGACCCTGACTAGTCAAGTATTGCAAGTGTTAAAAACACTCGCAGCACACTGGTTGAAAATTGCTGTACTAAGTGAAAGAAGCCAGTCACAGAAGATAATGTATGATTCCATTTATATGAAATGTCTAGAGTAGGTAAATGTACAGAGGAGGAAAATAGATCAGTGATTTCTGGGAGCTAGAGGGGGTGTGTTTGAAGGAATAAGGAGTTACAGCTAATGGATACATGGCTCCTTTTGTGGGTGATGGAAATGTTCTAAAATTGATTGTGGTGATGGATGTACTACTCTGTGAATATGCTACAAGCTAGGGAACTATACATTCTAAATGGTGAATTATATACTATGTGAAGTATATCTCGATAAAGCTGTTAACAAAAAAGGTGAAATTAAGCTATTTCTAGAAAATAGGAACTGAGGAAATCTGTTGCCAGCAGACTCTCACTGAAGAAGGAGATGATCACAGATAGATCACAGAAATGCAGGAAGCAATGATGTAAAGAGGCAAGGTAAAAATTGGGTAAATTTGAATGAATATTGACTGCCCCAAACCATACTATGTATTGAGGTTCAAAACATTTTTCAATATCTCAAAAGATACAGACTATATTAAAGTGGTCTAGTGCCCTTAAGTTGTCTGGAAAGCGATACGCATTTTATAGTAGGTTCTGCTGAGTCAGGAAGCCATGCAATTATATAAAGGGTAAATAACTAAAAAAAATTAATCAATGAATATATAACTAGGAATAAATAGAATAATAGAAAGAAAATATGGAATAATGAAGAATAGTAGATTAAAGAAAAAGTGACAAGAAAGAACAAAAAAGGAATTAGAAGTAGATCAAATGCTAAAATATATTAAAAAAATTTTTTTACTAGTATACATTTCTATGCTACATGATATTTATATTGCATTGTGCCTACCACCCAAAGTCAAATTGTCTTCCCCCTTACCTATTCCACTCTCACCCCCTCCCCTCTGGTAACCACCATACTGTTGTCTGTGTCTATGAGTTTCAGTTTTATATTCCCCATACAAGTAAAATCATATGCTCTTAGCTTTTTTCTGACTTATTTTGCTTAGCATAATACAGTATTCTCAAGGTCCATCCATGTTGTAACAAATGGCAGTAGTTCATCTTTTCTTATGGCTGGGTAGTATTCCATAGTATATATATATATACCACATCTTCTTTCTCCAGTTCTCTATTGAAGAATACTCTGGTTGTCTCTATGTCTTGGCCACAGTGAATAATGCTGCAGTGAACATAGGGGTGCATATATCTTTGTAAAAATGTAGATTTGAACAGAAACATCAGAAACTACTTTAGATTAATAGACTTCAATGAAATACTTTTATCTGAAAACTAAATCTCAGATTGAATTCAGAAAAGCTACATTCTACTTACAAGAGACACGTTTTAAATACATGGGCACCAAATGTTGTCAGTAAAAGACTAGAAGAAGGTACATCATGGAGCACTAACCAAAAGAAAGTGGTATAACTATATTAGTAACAGGAGACATAATCTTTAAGGTAAGAAACATTGCTAGAGATAAAGAAGAAATCTCATAGTGCTAAAAGGATCAGTCCCCTAGGAAATGTAAACAAACAAACAAACAAAATAAATAAATATTGGCAGAATTGAAAGGAAAAATAGAAAAGAAGTGGGATATTAATATACCTCTCTATAGAACAAGCTGATTAAAAGCAGTAAGGACAGGGGAGACCTGAGAGTCCCAGTGAACAAATGCTGCAGCCGTGGAGTACACATTCTTTCCACTGAGTCATAGAGAGTTGCAAGAAATCTTAGAGTTTGTATCATACAGAGTACATTTTCTGGCCATAAATTAAGCTAGAAACCAATGCTAAAAGAGAGATTAGAAAATTCCTGAATATTTGGAAAGTATGTAATATACTTTTAAATAACCCATGGGTTAAAGAAGAATTTCCAGTGAAATTTAGAAAATATTTTGGACCGAAGATAATGAATATATGCCATATCAGATCTTGTGAGCTGTAGCTAAACCCTAGTTAGGAGAAAATTCTAGTCTTAAGGTGTACAAGATTGAAAAGAAGAAAGATAGAAAATCTTAAGATGTTAGACATTAGAAAAATACCAGCATATTAAACACAAAGGATGTAGAAGGAAGGAAACGATAAAGATAAAAACAAATTAATGAGATAGAAAACAAATTTAATGGAAAAGCAATGTAATCAAAAGTTGGTTCTTTCAAGCCCTGACTGTGTGGCTCAGTTGGCTGGGCATTGTCCTGCAAAGTGAGGGGTTGCCAGTTTGATTCTGGTCAGGCACATGCCTGGGTTGTGGGTTCAGTGCCCAGTCAGGGTCCAACCAATTTTTCTCTCTTAGATTAATGTTTCCCTCTCTGTCTTTCTCCTTCCCTCATCCTCTCTCTAAAAATAAATAAATAAAATCTTTAAAAAATGTTGGTTCTTTCAAAAGACTAGTAAATGAATAAAGAGCTGATCCTAAAGTCTTAAAGAAAAAAATGGGAAAGCACCAATGACCAATATCAGGAATGAAAAAAGAGACACCCCTACAGATCCTCAAGACACAAAAAGTTAGTTGGTATCTTTAGGCACGTCAACGCACTTGTGGGATTTCAACGGCTCCGTTTTCATTCATGCCAAGCCCCCCAAATCAACTTTTCTATTCAATGTCTCCACTTGCTTTCGATGTGACATACAATAACCAAAAATCCCAATTTTATCCTATCTCCCTGCCCCCAGAGCTTTTTGTCTAATTTTTCCCATGTTTGTGAAAGGTACCAGTATTTATTAATTTGCTCAAGCAAGAAACCCGAGATTTTGCCTCTGTCTTTTGGACACCTCCACATTTGATCAATCACCAAGTCACTTTGAGTTTTCCTTTCTCCCTTCCCTCCCTATCCCTGTATCACTGCTCTCCCTTCTCCTCTCTCCATTTCCACTGCTTCCATGATTGTCCCAGCTGCCTTGAAATGGCCCCCAATTCCAGCAGTGGCCTCTTCACTTGTCTGCTCTTTCCTTCCCTACCTTGCACAGCTGGTCCTGCATGCACCTGTTTACAACCATTTCACAGCTTCTTGTTGCTCTAGAAACGAGTATAAAATATCCTGGGGTCATAAGGTTCTGGCTCTGGAGCTCTTGGCCTTCCTTTGGGCTTTTGCATCCATCATCCTTCAGCTCCCCAGGACCTGTCCTCCTCCCCCAATGAAAACAGGGACAGAAACTGCAGAGGTAACTGACTCTTTGTCCTCCTCATATCCCTGAACTCCCACCAGCTGTTGGTGGTCTGTTCCATCCATAGCCCTGAGTGCCCTGGGACCTGGCCTGCCATAGTCCTGGCTGGGTCCCTAGGACATGGCACAGTACCTGGCCCAGATTAGGAGAACAGGAAAGGATTAGTAATTTGAATGAGTGAGTGAATGAATGATAATGGGTCAATAAGAATTCTGAATCTTAGTGCTGACATTATTTTTCAACTTGACTGAAGTGAAACAAAATGAAAAAGATACCTATAAATGGAAGTAAATATAGGCCAGCCTTTTTCAGGAGAGAAACTTAATGCATTTTTGGTTATTTCTTTAATGATACAAAGGTCTTTTAAAAGAATTCAAATATTTACCAGATTATCACACCCCTTCAGTTTAAGCTTTTCGTGGGAGAAATCTGGCCTTTGTCTGTCTTGTAGAATTTGGCAGAGACCTTTGCCTTTGGTTGGTGAGCTGTACAATTTTGTTGACTCAAATAGAAATTTGGGACTTGATTTGGAAACTGACTAATTCAATTTGAGGACATCGCTTCTCTCATTGGGGTGGGTGGCCACTAATAACGTAGCTTATTAAAGGTTTCTGAGGAACTAAAATCCAACCGCTTTCAGGGTAAATATATGCATATTATTTCATAATCCATGTATGCTGAATCTTCAAAAATACCCTCCTACTTCACCCTAGAACATTTATTAAAGTATCTGTGGTATCTATGTTGTTCCAAATGGGCCCATAGGAATTTAAAATTATTAATGTGTTTTGTTGGGATTAGCCAACAGGACCTATTTTCTTCTGATATCATGTAAATTAGTTTCATTTGATCTTTTCTTAAGAAAACCAAACATTATACGTATTTTTTATATATGAAAAATGAGCTCTTTATACGAACTGAATCATTTGTTATTGTGAAATGTATTATGCACATAAAGGAATAAACATGAAGCATATGTATAGTTTGAAGGATAATGAAATGAATGCCATGTCCTCACTGCCCGTCTTAGGAAATGGCAGAGGTGTGTACCCTCTGCCTTGTCCCTTTGAGGTGGCCGTTGTGAGTAGGGGGGCACCATTGCCCACAAAAGCTTGAATGGCTGAGCCAGGGTCTTGTGTAGGTATTATCTAGAATTGAAGGGAACACGTAGCACTGCTTGCTGGAAAGCTGTCTTTCCTGACTTCTTTTGGTGGTTATCGAAGCCCAGTTTCTTATCTCTGCTGCCTTTAGAAGGAACCAGAACATTGAAGGAAGCCACAGGCTTCATGACTGCCTAGCAACGGAAGCACTGTCTGTGGGGAAGACGGGTGTAACTTTCTCAGAACTGACGGTTGGACAGACACATGTTGACTGCCTTTGCCCAGCTCTCAGAGCTGGGTGAGCACAAAGTCGGGCACTCAGGGGGCTCACAGTAAACCTGGCCCTGGAGCGAGACAAGGTCAGAGCAGCGTGTCACATCTTAGCCAGGAGCAGGGTGGCTTTGTGGCTGTGTGACCGTGCAGTCAGCTGCTGTCTTGGAAGTCTTGAAAGCCTCCATACTTTTATCTTCGATTGTGCGTGTGTAAGTGAAGTACAGTGAGGCGAGGAAACACGCTCTGGGGGCTTAGAGCCACAACTCACTGCTCCTCTCTTCCCTGGGAGCGGTTTTCAGCTGACTGCTTCCCTACTCCCATGTGTTCCAGGCCTTTCCACCCAGCAACTGCCACTATCCGTGGTCTGCAGTTGGGCTTGGGCTCTGGGAGCGGCAGGGGCAGTGCCAGGGGTGTATGCTCTGAGGTATCTGAGGGCTGGGGATGGTGGTGGCATTCCTGCCTTGAGTTGCAGTGTCATGGCACACTCAGAGGGCACCTTGGTGGGGTGAGCCTCTTGCCCACTTCCGATCCAGGCACCGAGCACTTCCAGTGTGAAATTGCAACCCCTGCCGTCTGCCTGTGTGTTGTGGCTCTTTGCTCATGGGAAGAGGAGATGGACTTACATCCACAACCATAATATGTTTCTTACAAGTCTGTGGTCCGCTGAGAAGTTCTTCTGGTTGGGGCCAGTTGGACTGATCTCTGCTGGGTTCTGTGCTGTGTCTGTCATCAGCTGAAGGGTGGCTGATCCGGCCTGGCTCATGCAGTGTATGGCAGTTGGCAGGCTGTCAGAGGGGGCAGCAGGAGCAATGAGGCATCCTGGAGGCTGGCTAACCCTGGCTTCTTCACGTGGCGGCAGAGATCCAAGAACTGCAAGAAGGGACAGTCCGCCTCAGTGAGCAAGTATCTTTCAAGTCTCTGCTGTCACGTTTGCTACCTCATTAGACAAAGCAAGACACAGGCCAGCCTGGATTCAGGAAGTAGAGAAAGATCCATGTATTGATGGAAGGAGCTGCAAAATCACATTGCAAGGGATGTGGGTCCAGGGAGAGAAAGGAGGAACTAATTAAATGACATAAGCAAGTGACATTTATTTTAGCTTTTCTTTTAACAATCAGCATATATTTCCTCACTTCTGAACTATTACCAAAATTAGCTTAAAGGATAGTCCTCATTTGTATTTATAGAATGGTTCCGTGTAAATCTATTTCAGGGTTACAATAAATTTTATTGCTTAGACTAAGGCTCACTGTGGACCAGCTGCCAAACCTGGATAATCATTAAATCACCCTAGTAACATGCCACTGTACTGGATTAAGGGAAGAAAAGAGTATAAATCCAGATGGGACATCAGCCTTGTTTTAGATATTTTTTTCCCCAGGGCGGTGAGTCTGCCCTTCCTTTTTGAATGCAGTGTCTTCTTTGTAGGAATGGTCAAAAGAACCCCAGAGTGACTTGTGCAACCTGTCTGCAAGGAGTGGAGGGCTCTTTCCATGTCCCCAGAGATCGAGGGCCCATTTCCATGGTTTGCTTTGACCCCGGAGGAGTGGCACAGAATTCCAGGATATTTGCAGGGGTCCCTTCTTCTGGATCTGTGACTGATTCCCTCCTGAGCACCCCACCCTCCACCAGAATCCTGGCCCCCCGTTTACAGCCTGCAACCTGATCTGAAGTCTTCCTGCTCTGCCACTGTTGCTGCCCCTAAACTTCCCTAACGCGGCACTTTTATAATAGCCCTGTAACGTTATCTTCCCACATGGCTCCCGGCTTTGTCTTATGTCCTGAAGTGCCCGGCAGTGTCCCGGCCACTGAGCCTAGAGCCAAGAAAGGAGTACAGGGGACATGCTGCCAGGGGATAAGGGTTGACATGAAAATTGTTGGAGTCAGGAAATTCCAGGGCCCTTAAGTCATTCGGGAAGACAGTTGACAGGAGAGGCCAAGGGAAGGGATCATGTTGCCTCTGGGTAAGTAGGAACTGAGGTTCCCTGTGAGGAACTAGTCTGGCAGGGAGGTGTCTGAGTCCTTCATTCTGCAGGCAAAGTCTGGATATTTCCGTCTGAATATTTATAATAGCCAGATTGGAATGAACCTCCACTCACTGCCTCATCACACTGTTGTATTCTTTTATAACTGTTACTGAGGCATCCCTGACAAAACCAAAGAATTCATTTAGTGTACCTATCAATTGCTTTGTAAAAAATGACACCTAAAGCCACCTCACCAAAATATTGACACATTATTTCCAAGTGTTAGTCCAGCAAAAAAGCCCTTTCTTCTTATTCCTTGGCTGATGTGATGGTTTAAATATTAATCTCGTGTGTCTCAGGTGTGAAGATGAGGTGGGGTTTGTATTGTGGGATGGAGTGGACAGTGTGTGTTGATTCGTTTGGTGTCTTCACAGGCAGCCTGTGTTGTGGGACCTCTCTTGTGGCCATGTGTCCTGGCTCACTAAGGGCGGTGGCATCTGACCTTGCCCCCTTGCTGTAGCCCTACTGTGAGGACTCCACACGCACTTCTGAAGGGATGAAAAGGCACATAGTCATTGTTTCTGTTTTACTTGAAGGACTTGCTAGCACAAATGGCTAAACTATTAAGCAGAGGCAGCAGGGCCATGACACACCAGCTTAGGAAGTAATGGCATGGCAGCCTTTCTCCCGGAAGAGGGACTGGGGCAGTTTTGTGGAGGAAGCGTGGGTCTCAGAGGCTGTGGCTGCTAATTACAGAGAAGGAATCCAACTGAGGATGAACTGCCACACATTTGACAGTTGGTCTGAATGGCTTTTTATTCTCTTATGTGTTCTATTTGTGTGTCATACTTACTCAATAAAATGATTTTTGAGGGAAGGGAGTGTTTATGTGTTGCTTGGTGCCCAGCCTGTGCCTGACATATAATTTTGTTCAAATTGAACTATGGAAATGGTAATAGTTAATGATGCCCTGAATGTGAGGGGAGGGTTGATGAGAACAGGCAGTTCTAAGGTTTTGGGACTCTGTTCTCAGAAGGCCGTGGAGCTGGGAGGCTTCCTGTTGTGCTTCTGGGCTGGCTGGGAGCATGTTAAGACTGACACTTGGTGGGCAGGGTGAGTGTTGAGGAAAACCAGACATTCACCTTGGGCTGCTGGGAATGAAATCGGAAGGTATAGGGTGGAGAAGATGTGCAAAATAGCCACCGTCACCAGTAAGGGCTATATCTGCTGGCCACCAGGAATCCCCACTTCCACCCTAACTCAGAAGAGCATAGGGCTGGCTGGGGTGGTGAGGGCTGAAAGCCCAGGACAGGGTCTCTCAGCCTTTCATGCATTCCTTGCTATTTCCACTTTAGGCCTGGGGGGCTTGAGAAGACTGATGGGTACTCTTGGGGATTTTGTGAGTCAGTTGCTCAACATAGCTGTTATTACAAACTTAACAATATAAATATACAATTAATAAGTTGTAGTAAAACTAATATAATAAAGCATGAACTTCTAGTTATAAAATTAATAAATCAGAGGGATGTGATGTACAGCACAGTAAATATAGTCAGTAATATCGTAATAACTTTGTACAATGACAGATGGTTTAACTAGACTCAGAGTGGTGATCACTCATATGGTATACTAATGTCAAATCTCTATGTTGTACAACTAAAACTAATACAATATTGTATGTCAACTATACTTTAATAAAAACAACCCAGAAATAAAAATAATAACTCTAAGCATGGCACTTCCTAATTGTTTTATTACATTTTACTGCTACTTATGCTTTCGAGGTTTTTGACATCTCATATCTGAATGGTAAACATACTATATATTGGTGAGCCCCTGCATATCTTTTTGCAACTCCGTGCTTAGTGACTTCACGTTGTTAGCCTGACATCGGCCGTGGTGGGAGAAGTTATACTACATGTATGTGCACATTCTGCCCTTCTCCACACCGGAGCAGCATGGCCTCCCTTACTGGGGTCTCTCGTCGGGCCTGAGTGTGGAGCACAGCCTCAGAATGATTCAGTCCCCCTTAAGGAGAAGCAGAAACTCTCTATGCAAAAGCTTCTTTCTCTGGGCTCACCTGTTTCTAGGGGCTAAAGCGTTTGCATTATCCTCATTTTCTAGGCTGTTGATTATATGTGGGATTGAAAATTAGCACATGTGCTGATGCTGTCCACGGAACAGACCAAGTGAGCTTTCATTAGTAAACAACACCTGTAGGAGTTAAAAGCTAGAAGGAGCTGCAATGAGTCCAGCTCTGTACATGGTCCAGTGTATGTGTTAACAGGTCCAGTTCCTAATGGAATTTTCCATCTAGAAATGATAACATCTGATTTCAGTCCTCAGGAGACCCTTGGCCCAGGAGATGCCTTCTGCAGGAAATCATTCCTGTCTGCTGGTTCCGCAGGCTGTGTATTTCTCCAAGCCATGGGTGACACCACAGTACCATGAGTTTGGCCAATTTGATTCCTGGGTTTAAATGCTTTCTCGGATCAGATGATCCATCTGCAAGTGCCAGTCAGGAATGCCGAAACTCACCAGCATGCCCTTAGAGGAACAGTTTGTTATGAGAGAAATAAAACAGGTGAATCAAATAGGATTAACCCCTTCAAACAATTTAAGCATTTCTTGCAAATAATAAAGAACAAATTCCTTTCATTCTGTTGAGGATAACCAGAAACACAGACCTGCGGGGTCTCTAATTGAAAAGAAAAAAGAAAAAAGAAACCTCATCAAACTTTACACTTAAAATCTATGCAATTTACTGTAAGTTATATTTCAATAAAGTTGATTTTATAAGATTAAAAAGAATAAGCAGCCTCTTATAAATGCTGATTCTAGACAAGATAACAGTCTCCATTCATCTTGCTGAGGATAATAAGCAAAGCTTTTTTTATCAAAAGAGACAAATTCCTCTTTTGAAATCTCACAGTGGAAGTATTATCAAATGTTCACTTAGATGTTTTAAAGTAGCCACATATTTGCCTTGATTTTAGCTGCAATCTCCTGTCATTTTGAAATAAGAACCTTAACTCAGTTAGTAGATGAATAAGAGCCACCCTGTAGCCCAAGAAATCGAGCATGAAGTTATGCATTTGGATTTCCTCATCATGTCAATTTTAATCTTTGGTAAAATTAGTTTCCTTTATTTTTATGTATATTGACCACTTTAAATGTGATGTGATGCTGCTGTCACCACCCCGAAGTCTTCATGACTCACCACTGCAAAGGCTCCTGTCTTGCCCTCGTCACTGTCTAGCGGAGGCTGGGTGGTGAAGGGCCCTGTTCCATGCATTGATTCTGGAACCTGAGCTCCTCCATCCAGGGCTCTGGTGGTTTCTAGAATTTGGAGTCCTCCACTGGCTCCTCTGCATCTGGCCTCAGGCAAGAGGAGAGAAGCAGAAGGCTGTGCAGTGGTGTCATGGCCAGGCCTGCTGGGGGCCTTGGTCACTTTCACCCATACTCCGTCGGTCGGTACTCAGTTACAAGGCCAAAGCCCCAGTGTAAGGCTGGGATATGTTGGTCTGTGTGTCCAGCAGAGAAAGGGAAGGGGGTTGACAAACACATGGTGTCACCTTGGTCACACCAGAAACTCAGATACCATAAGCTGCATATTGCAAGACTGTAGGTCTCAAGCCACAGAGAGAATCAGAGCTTAGTGGATGGGAGCATGATCTTTAGTCAAACTGCTGGTTCCAAATCCCTGCTCTATCATTTACCAGATGGGACATCGGGCAAATAACTTGTTTCTCTCACTGCCTCAGTTTTATCACCTGTAAAGTAAGGATAACAATAGAACTGAATAAAGTTCATGTGAGGCTCAAATGAAATAACATATGCAAAATGCTTAGAAGTATGCATGGAACATAATTAATAACATATAAGTATTTGTTAAATACATTTTTAAAAATTGAGACTAGTAACAGAAGAAACCTCATGTCCTCTGTGATATGTTATAATTTGGATATGATGTCATCCAAATAGAGGATGTTTCTTTCAGTTCAATTGTAAAAATGTTTATTGAGCAACTATTAATTGTAATGTACCAAGTATGACAGAATCTGTGTAAGTAGGCTTCTCACTGAATCAAATGAAACAGTGTGTTTTCCCCACCAAATTTGCTTTTTGAACTCTGTGACTCTTAATCCATGTTCACATCAGCACTGTGATCTTGGTTTCCACTCCCCAAGTCCATAGATTCTCCTGGGTCCCTCACAGTAGCAAGTGGCACTAGCCCAGTGTGCAAAGGGCTCCTTCTCTCCCCTCCCCCCACCTACGTCTATTGGGCCCCGTCAATGCCTCTCCCTTCATAGGTGTCATATTTGTCCACTCGGTGGGCACTTTGCTCCCTGTTTACACAAACACACTACCTCTTCTGATTAAGATCTGAATTTTGGAATAATGTGTGATTTAAAACCACAGGAGGGCAACGTGAGGTGGTTTCTCCACCGAGTCCCCATCCCAGGAGCAGGCTGGCTTACCAGGCTCTCTCTCCCGCAGCTCGACGACTGCACGCTGCAGCTCTCCCACAACGGCACCTACCTGGACCTGGAGGCCACCCTGGCAGAGCAACGGGACGAGCTAGAAGGCTTCCAGGATGACACTGGGTAAGAGCCACAATTGCCCCTCCCTGCTGACTGGTCCTGGCCTTCCAGGAAATGGGGGTATATGGAGGCCTGGAAATATTTTGAGGAAATCATCATGCCTTTGGCCTTCTCTTTACTCACAGTCACACGCAAAAAAAGGGAAATGCAAGTGACACATGTAGCCACTGCAAACCCTTTTGCCTTTTGAGTAACGATTCTTTTTTTAATAATTCAGGTACAGTTGACATTCAACGTTATATTAGTTTCAGGTGTACAGCACAGTGGTTAGACATTTACGTGACTTACGAGGCGATCCCCCCGATGTGTCCAGTGCCCATCTGACACCATATAGTTGAGTAACTCTTCTTGACAGGGCTACTCAGGGGTCGGAATGTTTCTGGTATAGTTTAATTAAGCATGCAGTATTTACATCCTGTTTCCTTTTTTTAAAAAAGCCAAATACAATTAAATGAATATTTTCAAGATTTTAGTGGATTGACAACTGTTTTAAACATTGTTTTTAATGATAACTTACTGGATATTTTGTTTTCTTGGCAGATGCCTTAGTAGATCATATTAAACTATCTTGTCTTTTGAACTCATTGTGGTTGAAAACCATTATTAATTATGTTAATTCACATCACATCGCTTTTAGCCTACATTTAGAATTACTTAATACTTCTGATTGCTGAGTCTGAATAAAATAATTCACATACAAAATCAAAGATGTGTACAGAAAGTAAAATCTCTGTAGGATTATGCCCATACAACCAGCCATTCCTATATTTGTTTATGAGGCCCCCTGTCTCCTTCTCCATCCCTCATCCATCTAGAGTCAAGTATATTTCTGACTTTATCACCTTCCTCCTTAGAAAACTTCAGGGTCTCCCTGTTGCTTTCCAAATAATGCTCAGCTCTCCTAATCTGGTGGTCAGGGATCTCCTTAAAAGTGATTTTGACATTACCTTGCTTGAGTTAAAAATATACAGTATTCCCTCACTTATTAAGGGTATTACGTTATAGACCCCCCTGCAAAGTAGGAACCTTACATTTATTCTACACTCTTAAACCTATGTAACTTTAACAACATACGTATACAGTACCGCAAAACCCCATGATATAGCCAAAAATCCGTGATAAATAATTAAATATAATATTTTAAAAAATCCTGCGATACAGTGAGGCTGCAATAAGTGAATCGCGATATAGAGAGGGACTATTGTATTACAGTCAGATGAATATTATCTGAGAATACTGATTTTTCATGGAAGGGTCAACAAAACAAAACAAAACAAAACAAAAACAAAAAAAAAAGAAGGGAGCCTTGGTTAGTTCAGTTTCCTACTTGACTCGACTGTGTACTGATAAATTCCTGGATTTCCCCTGCTTTATCACCCATCACAACTTATGGTCCATTTTCCCTTAATTGTCCCTCTTCTCTGCTAAAACTACTAGGTCAGACCTAGACCTGTTTGAATATCCAGTGCCTAGCATTTTCTCAACACCTTATAGGTGCTTAATGAACATTGATGGCCAGGGGAATGGGAGGATTCCTGAATGTCATGAGCTGCAAGGGAACCAGGGTCCTTGGTGGGAACCAGCAAGGTTCTGTGAGGCTGCCCTTCCTGTCTCCTGAGTGGTTCCAAGGACCAGGCCAACAGTGTATGGCTATACATACATGAGGGGGTATCATTATTAAGTCACATCAGATTCTGCTCATCATCATTTTAAAATTACTATTATTAGACCAATAGTCTTGAGGAAATTCCATTGCTATACTTTTTACAAAGTATTTGACCATGATATCCTTATATATAAGATGCCATAATTCAGGCTGGATGGCAGTCTAATTGGGTGACTTCATGGCTCATTGATCCAGGAGTGTTATGAGTAAATCACTGTCAAGTTGAAAAATATCTCTAGTGGTGTTACGCTTAAAGACCATGTGCTGTTTGATTTTTTTCCCTCTCTTATCAAAAGTTGAATGATTTAGAGGTAGATAGCAGTTTAGGGGAAAAAAGTGTTAATATATTAGACAACAATATCAAGAATTAAGAGTCGGGAAGAAAATAACCTTTATGGAGCACTTGCCATTCCAACCACTATACTAGGCACCTTATTCATTGTATGTTTATTTAGTAGTTCATTCTCTTAACAGTCATGTGGTTGGATTTTATCATCACCATTTTTTATTTGAAACAACTAAGGGTAAGAAGTTAAATTACACATATAGTCTGCAGAGCCAGTGGATGGTAGAGCCAAGTCTGAACATAGGTATGGCCAATTCCTGAGTCTATATAGGCATACCTCATGTTATTGTGTTTCGCTTTACTGTGCTTCATGGATATTGCCTTTTTTACACACTGAAGGCAAGGCCCTCTACCAGAAAAATATTGCACTTACTTTATTGAGAGACTTGCTTTATTGAGAGACTTGTTTTATTGCCTTGGTCTGGAACTAAACCCACAATATCTCCCAGGTATGTGTTTATTCTTCCTCCATCCCAGGAGCATCTAGACAAAGGCACTTTAGGTTCTACTCAGGATGTACATTTGCACCTTTGGTGACATAAGGTTGGTCCATGCAAGGTTCTCTCCTGCCCCTCCTAAAGGGCCAATGACCCTGCTGCAAGGTCAGCAGTGTAGATCCTGGGCTTACTTCCCTACTCTGTTCCCTTCCGAATCATCACCTGGCCCTGGGCCCATGGTACTTGACCACGTTTCTGCACCCTGACAGCACACGATGATGGGGAAATCAATGATGGCAAGAAGGCAGAGCTCATGACATGGGCAACTGCAAACAGGAGACAGAAGCCCCAAAGCTATTGGGTAGCTGCACGTTTGACAGGTGTGCCCAAAATTCACCCCAGATGTGGGGTTTATGTTTTTGAAATAGTCTTTGTGGTGACCCACCCCTTGTCCCTGAAATGCACTCAAGATGACACTCTGTTTGTCCAGAAAAGCATGAAGAAGCTACTTTTACTGATCTCTAGTGGGCAGGCCCCTCTGTCCCTGGCCCGGATTGCAGAAGACATGCCAGGATCATACTGTCCCGGCAGTGCCAGGTCACCACGGGTTTCCCCTGGTTATTTACCACCACTGAGCACTGGCAGAGCTGGCTGGAAGCTGCCTGCAGGCTGCACCCTCCTGCACAGGTGGGAGGTGTCTGGGCATGTTTGCAGCATCACCACACTGAGCATCCCTCCCAGGTTCTCTCCTGGAAGTGTGGTATTTGGCCGTCTGTGTGCCTGAGAAGTTATGTCTCCCACGAATGGGAGTTAAAATATAATTTCTTCCTAGTTAACAATTGCTCTTTTTAGGCATGAAGAGGTCAAATGAAATACCATTCTTCTCTCGATTTCTTTGAATTATAACAAAATATCTCCTCATGCTGTGACCATCTGATGAAGCTGTGTGGCAAGCTACGTGAAAACGATGGTGTTCTTTATACAGTGTGTTCTGAGTGAATTTTCCTTGCTGAAGGAGTTTGTTTCTTTGTTCTTGTTCATTACCCTGCTCTTTTATGCCAGGACTAAAAATTAACTCACCCCTTGTTTAGAATTATCACTCAAGCTATAGCTAGTTGGAGAAGAGGGCAAAGACCTTCAAAAGTGGAAGGACAAAGCAATTATTATGCTAGCAGGTCTGTTCACTGCCTTCCAAGGCTGGGGAAATTAGTAGTGGAAACAGAATCCCCGAAGCTTCTGGATTATTATGCCTGACCCTGCCATGGTGTGACCTTGGGCAAGCCACTTTTCCTCTGATAAGAGTTAATAAAATTTATTTATATAATGAGGACATTATTAACCAATCCTGTTTCCCTCCCTGTTTCAGCAGGATTCCAAGAGGGGCTCTGGGGTCTGAGGAGAGCATAGCATAGAGCAGCATGCTGAGTGGTTAGGGGCGTGGGCTTTGTGGTTAGTCTCGTGGATGTGCAACCATGGGAATGTTACTTCACCTCTCTGAAACCCAATTTCCTTTCAGTGGAGATGATATAATCACAATACTGCCTCCTTGGGCTGTGAGGTAAAATGAGATGATATATCTAAAACAGTAAGCTAGTTTCCTGCATATAATACATACTCAAAACGAGTAGCCCTTACTATAATTACAGTCAGAATTTGAGAAGACGATACTTTGAAATGGATGGAAGTCATTGGATTTTAGACCTGGAAGGGCCTAGGCATTTTTTTCTTTTTTCCTTTCCTTTCCATTTCTTTCTGTTCCTTTCTGTTCCTTTCCTTTCCTCTTTTCTTTTCTCTTCTTTTTCTTTTTTAAAGAAAACCAAAGCTAGAGCCTTGCCCTCAGGGCAGAGCTGGGCCAGAACCCCCTGCCTTTTTCGCTTATTGCCACTGCCTCTGAAAGGGAGCTAGTGCCAGCTGAGGTCTGCAGGGTACTGTCCCAGAGAAGGTGGGGTGGAGGAGGCCGTAGGTGGAAGCATGGAAGAGCTAAGAGTGGACCTGAGAAGCTCAGTGCTTTGGAGACATTCTAAGGACCAGTGTGGTTGCTGGGTGTGGTGTAAGCAACCCCAGGTGCTCCTCACTTTGAGTAACTTGGAGCATTCCCCTTTTCCTTGGCTTGACTCCCACGGGTCAGCCCTGAAGACAGCTGCTGCTTATCTTTGTTTGCTCATCTGCCACAGAGGCTGGTAAATATTCATACCACCCCTGCTCATGTCTCCAAGGCTTGTGTGGGGGTGGGGAGAGCCTGGCAGTGTGAGGCTTGAGGCTCAGAAATGAAGAAGGTGGGGTCTGTAGGGATGAGTGGGCTTGGTCCTGCCAGCTTTGCAGTGGACACGTTTGAGGGATGAAGGGGTTTGGGGAGACCTCTGGTTGGATGCTTAGACACCTAATGGCACCAAGGCCCCATGTGTGTGTGGGGTTCATGAATCCCTGAGGTTTCTGCACAGTTGGTTCTTGTGCAGGGTTTTCGGGTGGGGAGGGGTTTCAGCAGCCTTTTATCAAATTCCCAAAGAGTTCTTTGCATCCCCAAATGTCAAGTTTGTAGGAGTAAGAAGCAGTTTTCCCTTCTCATTGTCTGTTACAAAAGTTAACCCCATCCAGTCACAACTGCATAGAAACCTGGTAGAATGGAAAATCACCTAAAATATATTTGGAACCTAAATCCCAAAACCTACTGAACCTGAAAAACCAAACCAAACAACAAACATAAACTCTCTACAAGTTATAACAGACTCTGGTTAGGGTGTGGAGGGGAAGCAATAAAGAGCCCCCCCCCCCTTTTTCTCTTAAGTGATTACCTTCAACTTGGAGTGCAGGTGTGTTGTCTGAGGCCCTTTTGGCAAATCAGTGAAGGGTATTAAGGGTCTCCTGTCTCAGTGCCGAGCAAGGCTCAAGGTGCAGTCACCAAGAACTGTCTCTGGTCATGGTGGGGGAGAAAACTGGCCCTTTAAAACAAAAGGTGCTGTCAGGGTGAGTTCAGTGCCGGGCTGAGGCAGGTAGCAAAGGGGGCCCTGCACACCAGCTCTGGACCAGTGTTGAGGCGGCTGCCTCTGAATTCCATGGGAGAGAGCTGTTTAGAAATGCTGGTTTCTAGGTGCTTGCTTCAGAAAGTTTGGCCTGGGTCTGAGAATCTTGCCTTTTAAAAAGCTGCCCTGGTAGTTGGATGCTGGGGTAGGAATCTACAGCGTAGGTTCTGGACCGTGGAGTATATTGCAACCCACTGAGGAACTTTTAAAACTTCCCTCCCATGCCTAGCCCTGGACCAATGAAATCAGACCTTGGAGGTGGGCTCAGGCTTTTTAAAGCCCCCACCAGGTGATTCCACTACTTGAGGGAGCCTATTCCTGCAAATGTTGCAGTGAGTCAGACAAGAGAGAATGAGCTCCTGTGCTGAGTGGACAGTGGAATTTGATGGCCCTAAATACCTTCAAATGCTGGACTGTACAATGGGACAAAGATGGCAGCAGGTAGGAGTGGGGAGCGCAGGCAGGCGTTGGACTTTATAGAATGGGTTGGGGTCAGACAGAAGAGAACTGACCTGCAAAGAGGGAGCTGTCATGGTCCTCCTCCTGTAGGAGGGAGGATGGGGTGAGTGGACAGGACTTTGAACAGGGGGGCTGTGGTCAGATGGGCTCACCGAGGGGGTGACCCAGTGGGCCTGGTGGCCGAGGTGTGCAGGTAGCGTGGGGACTGCGCTGGTTGGAGATGGCGAGAGAGCCATGAATCTAAAGATGTGGTACTGGTTGAGTAGAGGGAAATGATAGAATAAAGTGGACACGTGATTAGACGGATAACATACAGGTAGATGGTGGATGACTTAGAGAAGTAGTGAGGTTATGGAGTAGGGGCAATTTGGGCAGGGGAAAAGAGGGGGTTATGCATGTTAGTCTGAGGCTATGATAAGCCACACTTAAGGTGAGAGGTGGCCAGGTGAGAACTACTGGCCTGGGACCCAGGTGAGAAGCACCGAGGGGCAGCAAGACTGCGCAGTGGTCTGCTGTAGGAAGGGAGTTGTAAACCTAAAACTCCTTAAAAAATAGTGAAGTCTATTTTTAAAAAGTGGATACTTAAGTTGTTTCAAGGACACTGTGTTGGTTACAAGATGCTCTTAGAAACCCAGGCTTAGGGTGCGGCTTTCATCTCTGATGCTTCATCACAGTTACAGTTTGGCTGCTCTTCCTCCAGCATCACACGAAGGCAGAGAGGCATGTATTGGCTAGGGCACAGCTGCTCTGTTGTAGGGAAGAGATTAAAAAATGTGGCAGTTTAAAGAAGATAGAAGTTTATTTCTTTCCTGTGTAAGAATTCAGATGTGGGCAATCCTTCTCAGGGCTGTAGAGGATTCCATCTCTGTGGCCGGAGTCGCTTTGGCTTTTCCCTCTCATCTGCCTCTCAGCCACCAGGAAGAAGGATGCACAGAGGGAGTGCTTGTCCATTCCTTGTGCACACACAGCTCTCGCTCACATGCCCTTGGCTGGAACTTGAGTCCATGCCATGAATCTGGGCTTGTGTCCCATGAACCCTCTGCCACTGTTACTGTGGGTGTAGAGTGGTCCCTGCCCGAGATGGCAAAGGGCAAATGTAGTGACCATTAGGTCGGCCCATTTAAAGAGCTTTTTCAGAAGCATCACCAGTAACTTCCACATACATCCACTGAAGAGGACTGTGTCACATGGCCACCCTTGGGGGCCAAGGAGAATGGGAGAATGCAGTTTTTAGGTGGGTTTGTTGTCACCTCAAATAGCACTGGGTTCTTCTTTAAAAGACAAAAGGGGAAAATGGGTATTGGGTAGGTCACCAGAGTGTGTGCCTCAGCACGGGGAGAGAAAATTCCACAGAAAGGGAAAGTAACACCACCCACAGAGAAACCCAGTTGTGAGAGGGCCAAGGCGAGGCCCGGGGTGTAGTAAGGAGGAGATTTTGGGTGTCTCAGGGAGAGAGGAAGCAGAAAAGTAGTGCATTGGAGGAGAGAAGAGAGGACAGAAGGAGAGGCCTGGCATCAGACCAGAGCTGGGAGCTGGGTGCTGGGAGCTGGGAGTTGGGTGTGAACAGGTTCAACCAAATTTTCTTCCCCATTAGGGGCACCTGAAGAAAATAGGAGTTAAACCTTCGTTTCTTAGGTGTGACACCAAAAACATAATATAGTAGTCCTCTCTATATCGTGGTTCACGTATCGTGGCCTCACTGTATCACGGGATTTTAAAAAATATTACATTTAATTATCGCGAATTTTTTTGCTATATCGCGGGATTTTGCGGTACTGTGTACGTATGTTGTTAAAGTTACGTAAGTTTAAGAGTGTAGAATAAATGTAAGGTTCCTACTTCGTGGGGGGTCTAGAATGTAATACCTGCGATATGTGAGGGAATACTGTATTAGTGTCCCATTTTACAGACAAGGAAGGTGGGGCTCAGAGAGGCTGAGTAACTTGTTTAAGATCACACAGCTCGCTTCGGAGCCTATGCTTTTCTCTGCTACTGTTTACTGGGCAAGACCAGCATACCTCTGTAGATGAATGTAGTAGCAACTGGCTCTTTGGACTTGGAGCTTCTGAGCAAAGTGATCTTAGCTAACACTATCTTTTCACTTGCTGATGACTAGTTCAAATCCTTCTTCCTCTCTTGATCCCTCAGGCAGAGAGCACTGGCTGAGTCTCAGCTGCAGAAGCTTACTGAAAGGAAGCTTATTTGTGGGGCAACTGCTGAAGGAGCCCTAGTTTCTGCTTCTGTCACATGGTCAAACATATGTTTTCTACTCTTGATTGAAATCACAATTTAGTTCTAATTCGAATGGAGGACTTTTGGGGGGAAGTGTTAATTATGTTGGTTGCAAGAAAAAGTCATCAAGACTTTGGCTCTGTGCCACTTACTAAAGTAATGTATGCACTTGTTCTTACTGTCACAAAGACTTTATGTTAATCCTGTAAAAATATTCTCTTGGGAGAGAGGGGCAGAACTGAAACACATGGGTTTCTGTGAGACTTACTTGGTTAAACTAGATACCCGCCCCCCTCCATCAGTCCAAGGCCATAGACATTGTAGGAGAAACTTGTGTATGTATTCCGAGAAGCAGAGAAGTTTTGAAAAGTTCCTTTATCGGCAATCCCCTCATGTCCCTGGCACGTATGCCTTGATTGGAGTCTCCTAGAACTGAACGTCTATTTTAGATCGTCCTCTTGTCACTTGGGTAGAACTGGCCTCGGGTCTGGGCACCTGATTGGCTGTGGCTGGTCTCTGAGGCTGGTGAAGTTTCCCTGGCAGTGGCTAAACTGATAGGAATGGAATCCGAGTCTCCCTTGGGAGTTTCAGGTCAAATTAAATTGCTTTTGCCTCCGGGTCATCCTGTTGCAAACAGGAGGATTCAGAAGGAGTGGCAGCTATGAAACTGACACAGCATGTCAATATCAGGGAGGAAAGGATGCTAAAGTGCTCATGCAGGTTCACATGCACAGCCTCTCACTGATTTTTTTTGGAATACGGGAGCTCCATGAAGGCAGATAACCAAAGTCTGTATTAGGGTTCTCCAGAGAAATAGAACCAATGAGATATCTGTCTATCTAGCTCTCCATCTAATCTAGCTAATCTAATCCATCTGGTCTACTGAGCCTATTTAGAGACATTTATTTCAAGTATTGATAATTAGCTCACTCCATTGTGGGGACTGGCAAGTCCAAAATCTGTAGAGTGGGCCAGCAAGCTGGGAATTCAGGTAAGAATTGATGTTGCAGTCTTGAGTCCCTACTCTGCAGGGCAGGCAGGATTTCTGTGCTGCTGCTGTCTTGAGACAGAACGTACACTGTGCACCTCATATAGAGTGGAATGAGGGAGTGAATGAAGGAACACCCATCAGGGAGGTGGCAGGAGCAGAGGTTCCAAGTCAGACTGCCTGGGTTGAATCTAAGTTCTATCACTTTCTAGCTGTGTGACTTCAGCTATGTTGCTTAACCCTTCTGGGCCTCAATTTCCTTATTTAAAAAATGTCAGTACTGTTACCTATTTTATAGGAATTTTGTGAAAATCAAATCTGTATAAAGTACTTAGAGTCTTGTCTGGCACATGATAAGCATTCCATTACTGTTAACAACTATTATGATTATTATTTTCCAAACCCAAACTGACATAGTATCCCACTGGGGGCAGGAGAAAGCATACCCATGATTATTTAATTTTCTTCTGAAAGTTTTAGCCATGAGACAGAAACAGAAGACAAAGGCATATTTGCTACAAAAGTGGGGATAAGATTATTTTTAAATAGATGATATGATTATCTCCCTAAAAGAAGCCAAAAAAATTAGCTGAAAGATTTTTAGAATAAATAATAGTGGTGAGATGGCTATGTACTAAGGGAATACATAAAAATCAACCTTTCTCCAATATATCCACCTTAAAGCTATTAAATTTAAAGGGATTTTATGATGGGTGTCCTCTATACATTGATATTTGATATCAATGAATTCTTAGGATAAAACTTATTTGGTCCTGTTACATTATTTTCATAATTTGGTTTGCCAATATTTTCTTAGATATTTGTATCTTAATTTTTATGTGTGTCTTTGTTAGATTTTTAGTATTGAGGTTAAACCACTAAAAAAAAGCAGATGCTTTGTATTGGGTCGGCTAAAAAGTCCATTTAGTTTTTTCCATAAAATAAAAGACATTTTAGCCCTGGCTGCTGTGGCTCAGTGGATTGAGCGTCGGCCTGCGAACCAAGTGTCGCTGGTTTGATTCCCAGTCAGGGCACGTTACTAGGTTGTACATCAGGTCCCCAGTTGGGGGTGCATGAGAGGCAACCACACAGTGATGTTTCTCTTTCTCTTTTCCCCTCTCTCTAAAAACAGATAAATAAAACAAACAAACAAAAGACATTTTTTTTCATTTTCACCAATAACTTTATTGATTTGAATATTTTGAGTATATTAGCTCTCTCCCATTATTTGCTTCAAGTGGGTAGAGGCCAGAGGTGCTCCTAAACATCTTTCAATGCATAAGACAACCCTGCAGCAAAGAATTATTTGGCCAAAATGTCAATAGCACCAAGTAACTTTGCAAACCACTTTTGATGCATTTGATTAGTCACAGCACCTTCTCCATATACTGCACAAATCTTTTTTTGCATTTCAGTTACATTATTCTTGAAATAATAAAGCATAATGTGCTGAAATGTTACATATTTTCTTCCATCTTCAATATAAAATGGCTGCACAAAAATTCACCACTCTTAAAAATTTTTTATTGTATTTCTTCCATTACCATTTAGTCCCCTTCTACCACCCCACCCTGCACTCATCACACTGTTGTCCATGTCCATGAGCCCTTTTTCCTTTTTGCTCAATCCCTCCACCCCTAACTCCTCCCCATCTGCTCCCTTTGCTGTCATCCTGCTCTCTGAGTCTGCCTCTATTTTGCTTATTAGTTCAGTTTGTTCATTAGATTCCACATATGACTGAAATCATATGGTATTTATTTTTATCTGACAGGCTTATTTCACTTAGCATGATGTTCTCCAGGTCCATCCGTACTGTTCCAAAGGGTAAAATTTTATCCTTTTTTATGGCTGAGTAGTATTCCATTGTGTAAATATCCCATAGTTGTTTTATCCACTCATCTACCGATGGACACTTGGGTTACTTCCATATCTTGGTAATTGTAAATAATGCTGCAATGAAGATAGGGATGCCTATGTTATTTCAAATTAGTGTTTTGGGTTCCTTTGTATATACTCCCAGAAGTAAGATTGCTGGATCAAAAGGCAGATTTATTTTTAATTTTTTGAGGTATCTCTGTACTTCTTTCCACAGTGGCTGCACCAATCTGCATTGCCAAAATTCACCATTTTTTATATATTTTTTTAAAAAAATGCATGCTGATATGACAGCTGTCACAATACAATCTAACAAAACTGTTTTGAATGAAGTTAAAAACAACTAAGCACTACTAGGGCCATTGTACAGAAAAAATGTGAGAGACTTTTTGGCCAATCCAATACTCTCCGTAAGCCCTGGAGCACCTTGTACAGCAAGGCAGTCATACGGCAAAAGGCCAGATGCCACTGGTGACTGCGGAGTCAGACACTGTGTTTTGAGGCCCAATTCCATTTCCACCAGCCCTCTGCCTTTATGGAGGTCACATCATTTCTACAAGCTTTGCTCTTCTCATCTGTAAAATGGACACAGCAATGGCACCCACATCAAAGGTGGGAGCACGTAGGGGTGGGTGGGTGAGGTGGTGGGAGATGAAGGACACTTTCTGTGGACCTGGCTGCAACCACCACCACTTGTCTCCCTCTGGCTGGCTCTCTCCTTTGCCTGCAATTCCTGGGATTTGGGGCTTCATACCATAAGGCGTCTTCCGCAGCCCTTGGCTCCACACAGAACTGCTGCACGGATTTCTCCCAACATAGGGTTTTGTGTACAGGGGCAGGCAGGGAGGGAGGTCTAATATTGGAATGATAAAAGATCAAAACTACTACAGAGTAGACCTTCTTTGTTCTGTGTCTCCTAAGTTCCACTAGGTTTTAGCTTAACCAATCTGATTGATTGCCTGGTTTCCCAATGTGCAACACAGAAAAGATGGCACCTCACAATGGTTTCTTACCAGAACTTCTTTGGAAAGGCTGTCCTAGTTTTCATGAAGGTGCCGCAGTCCTAGAGCGATTGCCCTACACATTCCCTGTGGTACTGGAGAATTCTGTGGGAAAACTTAAGCATTTCCTCCAAATGTGACTTTGCAGTTGTTTGAATATAAAAGTAGAGGCCCTTTAGACTTCTCCAGAACTTAAGGTATTCTGAAATATTTTCCCTGGCCACCATGCTTGCTTCACCACTCTGGGCCTCTAAAGCATGTCCTTTGCCCACTGTTTCTTTGGTATTTATCATTGAGTCATCATGGTATTCATCATTGACCCATCACTACTGATAACATGAGTTACAGACAGTGCTCAGATTTGAGAACTTCAGGTTTGCTGTTCCTCGTAGTCAGGGCCTGGCTACCATCAGGGGTCCTGCAGTTTCTGCTCCCATCTCTGGGCAAGCCTCCCTAACCAATGGCGGCCACTTCCACCCCAGAACACCTTGCCTGGCTGTTCTCAGCAAAGGCCATTCAATGATTCAGCTCAATGCACCTACCTGAAACTCTCTTCCTAGCACAATCACAAGAATTGAAGGAGTGACGATCAGGATTTGTCTAGAGAGAAAGATTTTTGTGTGTGTACGAGGGAGAAAGTTTTGAAGAAGTCGGGCTTATAGGGACTGCAAGCTTGTCTTCTGAAGATGGGCCAAGTGTTGTGTTGTGTATTTATTGTAAGCTCCTTGAGACTGGCACCTGCATACAGCAAATGCAAAACAGTCAAATGAACACAGAAGGAGGGGCTCCTGGGGATTTGCAGGGACTGATTTCTCTACCTACAGGCAGGGCTGGGGGCTACTGCATGCTTTTGTAGGTCTATGTGACTGGCTTTTCTTTCTCCTTTAAAAGAATTAAAAAAAACCCTTTTGAAAGCACACTTTCCCCTCTTATCTGGTCTCAAGAATAAAAATGTAATTGTTTTAGTGATGACCATGAATTCATAATCCCAATATTAACAGTGTCCCTTGGTGAGATGCATGTTCCCTTCTGCTCCAACACAACCATAAAACCAGGAAGCAGGAAAGCACGGCCAGACTCCATTCTAAATGAAGCCCTGATGGGCAGAGATGAGAATGGCCAGAGCATGATGGGCAGGGGGATCCAGCCACTGAGAGCCCCCATGGGCTGGTTACCTGCTGCCACGCTGGTTGGCTGCTTCCGTTTTACTTTTGTCCACTGGCTTCCCCTGTCTTCAAATCTCAAAGCCTTTGTTACCCTCGGGTGGCCAGGACTTCTGTTTCTTCCCATTTATCATTTTCTCTGTCAACTGCTTTAGGCCTGCTTTGCGTAAAGTGGGATGAGTGCTAGTAGAAACAGAATTGGGGAGAGGGCCATCTTCTCTTCCTAAGAAATGAAGTGAGAAGGAAACAAAGGTGGAGCAAGGTGTACAAATTGGTGTTCCTGATAATAACCTAGAGCTCTTTGGTGGACTTCCTTCTTCCTGTAAAAGATAAAAACCCTGCAGTCTTGAATTGATACATGGCAGAGCAGCTCTTTCTGATTCTCGCACTATGTCTGCCCCTTTCCTATATCCGGAAAAATGTAGAAATAGCCATGGGAATGACCAAGCAGCTTTGTGTTGTTACATTCCTGGGATTTCACTTTATGGGCACCGATTTTGTAATTTTCCCATCACGGTCAAGCAATGAGTACATGCAAACTCTGTGGATGGAATGAGTTGACCGGGTTTGGCAATAACGTGTGTGTGTTCATCCAAGAATCAAACTCTATTATTTTATTTTCTGTAAAGCTCTCTGATATCACATTGTTTTAGGATAGATCCTTGTTCTGTTTCAGTCCCTGCTGATCTGAAGCCTCTGTCAGGTGGGTGTGTCAGAACCTTCAAGTTGATCAATAGCATCTAGGCCTCCTTGTCGACTCCTCTGATGCCCTGTTTTCTCTCCTTCAGGCGGGGCAAGAAGCACAGCATTATCCTAAGAACACAACTGTCCGTGAGGGTCCATGCCTGTATTGGTGAGTGACATCTGTAGAAGGGAATGCTTGCCATCTGCCCTCAGTGATTAAACACGTGATGACAAATGCCACTAATGGGAACACAGTGGTTACTGTTATGCTACCTGCTTGAGTTAGCCCCTCTCATTGGATTGTGAGAGTTTTTAGTGAGGCGATTTCTAGAAATAGTTTTTGAAACCCTGTTTTACCTGACTTCCTTTGTTCTTCAGTTAGAGAATGGGGCTGGAGGTAAGGCATTAGTGATGGGGTTCTTTTTGGCGATGCTGGGAGAGATGGGGTTCTCCCTGGGCATGCCAATGTGAATCTCCAGCCAGTTGAAGTGACCCCCACATGCTTCCTGTTGGGTCTGCAAAGTTACCTGTGGGGAAGTGAGGTCTGAGGCGCCAGTGTCTGTTCAGGTAATTGAAAGGGAAATCTCAGGCCAGTAAGGATGGGATACACAGATGCTGAGCAATATGGTGTTGAACAGATGTATTTGTGGTTCTGAATGGCTTGCCTGTGGCCACTCAGGAACCCCATGGGGCCATTCCTACAGCCATTGATTTTTTTTTGGACCCACTGCTTTCCAACCAATACATAAGGATTGAATGGCAATGAAAGAATTATTTATGCAAAGTAGACAATCTCTATGTAAAGTGTTTCTAAAACTGGCTTGGTTTCCTTCTGGCATTGGGCCAACCTGAGGCAAGTATATAATATAAAAAGAAAAGAAGTAACTGAAATTTACTATATGCATAGAAGTTTTTCTTATCTTGGTAATTTTGCTTTTACTCAATATACATTGTGGTCTTAATTCAGGCCTCTCATTAGAGCATAAGTCATCATTTCTGGTCCTTTCTCCTTCCCGCATGCCTGCTGGAGACCCAGCGAAGGGGGTGAGGGAGCAGCTGGATGTGGAGGGAAACCCGTGTGATTTTACTTCATCTGATGTTAGGTATGGTGAAACCGCAAGTGCCTCGAGTGACCACCTTTGTCTAACTCTGTGGCCAGGCATAATTCTGCAGCAGACTCATAAACCTCAGGAGCTGGAGGGTCAAGGTGTCAGGGGGGTTTGTAAACTTGTTGGAAGCAAAGTAAGATTTGCCTGTAGGACCATCAACCAACATCAACCGTTTCTGCTTTTCAATTGCCTGTAGCCCTGAATGACCATGAACCGTGTATGGTTGCTTTATTATTATTATTATTATCTTCTTTACACTTTTTTTTCAGTTATTTCATATGCATAAATCATGTCTACCTGAAGAAAAGGCCCATGACTCTTTTGGGTAAACTCCCCCAACCCCATCCCAGATCTAGAGCAAATTCAGGCACATAATGTGCAACTGTTCAAGTTCAATATGGGAGGGGGAGGGATATAGCTGATAACCAGGAGGAGTTGGAACATGAGTATAAATTGGCATTTCCCAGGAATAATAAAGCACTGGAAAACAGATTTACAGTAAAACGGGCTAGTTCAAAATCTTAACTTGCCAGGTCCTTTTAAGAAAATTCACTCTTTTGCAGTATGTGCTTAACTATTTTAGTATAGAAGTTTTTTCTAGTTAGCTGCCATGTTACGGACTCACTGCATGAGTCCCATGTTATCCATGTAAAACCCACATCTTATCCTTGTGGTATGCTGAGCACCTCTGCCAGTCCAGCCAACTCTTTCCCAGGACACACAGGACTTTCTGCACGAGGGGCTGAACTGGGTACTTATGGGGTCAGTGTGTTTGTTACCAAACCTCTGTAAGCCAATTGCACTTGTTACTGAAATTTTGTCACTTAATGAAATGGTAACATGAATATTTTCTAAACTGTTTAAATGTGAGTATAAAAAGTCACTGCTTTGAAAATTCATGGACTATTTTGGAAAAGATTTAAAATTAGTACAAAAGCCTTTCTGTGAACATAAGTGGGTTGTGACAACAATAAAAGGTGAGAGAATGCAAACATGTAGGATTCTAGTCTTCACAAGTATCTGTATTCTTGCTTGACTTCCTAGTTCAGGGAAAGGTCATGGACCAAAGCAGGGTGTGAAGGTGGATCTCCTGATGTGCTATAAACACGGTGACCAACTGTGCCTCATCACAGGCAAATCAGGATGGTTGGTCACTAGAGCTGCAACATAAAATTAAGTTTTAAGGTATGGACGCATTATTTTTTAAAGGATTTTCTGCTTTAATCAGTTTTCACCACTAATTAGGTCTGAGGATGTCAGATGAGGATTTGATTGTATAAATAAACATCAGCACCCCCAAAAAGCAATGCTTTTCCTTTGTATTATTAAAAAATCCCCTTTCCTATTATGTTCAAGATCTGGGAAATATTTACTATAATAGCACTATGTATTATCCTTTAATTATGTACAGAAAATGGAATGCATGCATCATGTGTATGAAGTACCCACCTCCATTGTGACATATTCTTTCTCTTTGCAAATGGCAATACAGATGTGATTTCTTTGGAATGGAAAAAAACCAAACCTGGCACAATCTTCACTCAAAATGACAAAGAAAAACATGAGAAGTGGGCAGACAAAAACCTTGCACATCAGTTGTTTGAGTCTTTGTTTCTTTTCAAGATATTTTCCCTCTTCACAATGTAATAAATAGTTGAGTTATTATAGGTGTTGGGCAAAGGCTGCTGTCTGAGGCCTACCACCACATGCAGCTTCCGCAGCGATCTTCCATCCCACCTCACGGCTGGATTAAAGGATCCAAGATCAGCTTTGGCTCATGGGTTTAAAATGCTATCAAATAAATTTCTCCAAAATAATGTTTTCCTCACCCTCCATTCTCTTTTCCTTCATTCCTGTTTTATTAAGTACAAGGCCTGCATGTTGATGAATTGGAGGTGACATGCCTTTGGAATCCTCTCATGTTAACTTTGGAACTCTGTACCAGTTGGGACGAGAGTGGAGTGGAGACTTCATGGTTAGCAACTGAGCAAACCTCATACAAAATGAAGGCCACAGGGGCACCACTTTGATAATCAGTTGGCAGCCGAGATAGGGCTTTTCTGGTAGCATGGTAGTGCTGAAACATTTGGCAGGAAGTTGGAATGAGATTTTGGTACAGAGAGAGGCCCTGCAAAAAAAGCACCTCTATCCTCTCCATTGTAATTATTATTTCTTTGCATGTTTTTAGTATGATCACTTGATGTACCATATTGTATAGCAAGTAATGCGTGACTTGCCTCCTTAATCCAGCTTCATTCCCTCCAAAAAATGATGGTCATATCATGGGCATGGAGTTACAGATACGGAAAAAAAAAAAAAAATCTATGGTAGGCATGAGAAGTCTGTATTTTATGAGGTTAGCTAGAAAAAATAATTTTTTTGGTCCCTGCAAGTGATCCTATTTCCAGACACCAGAAGAATGTTCAGAGGGCCAACTGGCTCTGATGACTAAATCTCACCATGAAGAGAAAAGGAGCAGAAGAATTGTGGGTGAGGAATGGAACCGAGCATTAAAAAAAAATGTTTGAAGTCATCAGGATTCTAAAGTTAATGTCTGAATGGTTTCTACTGGCTGACTTGGAGGCATTTTGTTTGGCTTCAGACTCCAGTGCTTCAGTTTCTGAAGCAGACCCTGTTTTCCCTGTGGGAAAGCCAACCCTGTCGATTGATTGTCTGGGACCTCTAAGACTGACACTGTCAAGTACCCAGCATTAATTAAACAAAAGGACAAAAACTGGGCTCAAGACTCCAAAGTGTCATTTATGCTCGTAGCTGCGAGGAACAAACTGGCACAAAGGGTCTTCAGCGGTATCTTCCCCCAAACTATGAGACGATGAGGTCCCCCCATGAAGGTAGAGAAGAGGAGGCTGAAGTGACTCATCTGCCTGAGATTAGTCTCATTGCTCATTAAAGGTCAAATCACAGGGATAAAGACAACTTTAAAAGTCAAGAAAACAATGTAGGAGGTGGCTGTTCATCCACTGTTGCAGAAAAGTAGTCAATTTCTGGTGCAAACATCAATAGAATAAAGTGCCAATATGTCATTTGCGAAGCATTTTCTTCTCAAGAGCTAAATGATGCAGCTGTGTGCTTTGCACTGCACTATAGCAAAGAGGTTGAATGACTGTGGGACAGTTCTTCAAGAAGAACCTTCTGGTGCAAGAAGGACTGAGGGGATTCATCCTATGTGCTGACCCATTTAGAGGAGGTGGCTCCCTGGGGCACAGTGTGAGCAGGATCCCGAAGCCATGTGCAATCTCAGTGGGAAGGGGCCTGTATCTGTGCGGGCTTCCATGGGTGGTGATGGAGGCGGTGTGTGTCTGTATGGTGTGGATGACGGCTCAGGGGCTCGGGGTGAGGTACGGATTCTGTCCAGTGTCTGATCACCTCTGGCCACAGTGTGGAGGGCCCTGGTCTTCTGCATTCAGAGGGTGGGGAGTGGAGCTGTAATCTGTGACCCTGAGCTCCTCCTTTGTTCCCCTAATCTCTGTCTCGGGTTTTGCCTTTCCTTTTTAAGCCTGTGAATACGAGCATGGCTCGCTCCTCCACCCTCTCATCATGCTGAGCTCTCTGACTGGGCAGAGTACTGCTTCCCCCCACCTTTGCCTGTCTCTTCCTCTACGCTCCATGTGAGCTGGTTTTGTGTGGCTGAGCTCCCCTGGCTTTGCAGGGAGGCTTCCCTCCAGCTTCTGAGGCTGGTGTTACACTTGCCCTTCTTGTGAGCTGCTGAGTGACAGTGGACTTTGGAGTGTTGACTGGTTTCCAATGTTATCCTTACTGCCCCTTGACCGACTATTTGGAATTTCCATTAAAACTAGAAGTTTTCTTCTTGAAAGAGCAAAATGCCTTTTTGACACTGTTGGGCTTAAGAGCACCTGGATGGTGCTTCCAGATGGAAAGCCCTTTAGCACTGTGGTGCTGAGACACCTGGGGCCTGTGTGGAGACATGTGTTAGCTTGGGTGTCCAGTCCCTCTGGGCACTGTGGGGCCCACACAGGTGCTGCTCCTCCTCTGTCATGTTTGTGTGGCAGGCCCCTACCAAGGCTGTCCACTGTGTGACTGCAGAAACAGTAAAACAGGCTGTTCTCTGGTTAGGACACCCCCATGGAGCCATTCTTTCTCCTCTTGGCCCCCCTGCCCTGCTTTTTGATGCCAGGCCTTGGCCGAGGCTTCTTGCTGACTCTTTCCTGCATCCCCACTGGAGGCTGCTTTTGCTCCTGTCCTGCCTCTGCCACTGCAGCCTTGCTGGGGGATGGTGTTCCTTCCTGTCCGGCCCCTGGATGTCACACTGGCTAAGCTGACAGTGTCTTGGCCATACCCTTCCCTAGTGGTGTTATGTGCATTTGGCCACATTGCCTATGTTCTGTCTTTGATGTTGAGATCTGACTCTCCAGAAGCCCTGAAGCCCGTCTCCTACGTCCATGGTCTCCTGCAGAGTCACCTAAGCGGCTGGCAGCAGCCTTGGCCCACAATGGCCTGGGTTTGAAATCCTGAGTCTCCCTTTGCAGCAGGAGACTTGTGGTGCCTGCATTTTTAAAAACCTCCTTTTTACACCCCATCAAGTCTGTGACCCATTTTTGCCTAGGGTTCTGTTCTCTGGGTAAAAACAAGCTCTGTGGGTTAATCAGATAAACGCCTCCCATCATCTGTTTCCTATTAACCTGCCTCAGCTCCCAGGAGGCAGAACCCACAGAATGTCCACGTTGGGTCTGGGCTGGAGCAGGTCAGCCACCCTGCAGGTGGCTATGTCTAAGGTGCCTTCTCATCACACAGTGATTGACAGATATGCCTCCTCCCTCGACCCCCACCCCCAAATAAAAAAGGAATGCAGAAAGGATGTGGGAAGGATGTAGAACAACCACCAGGTTTGCTAAACTGCATGAGAATCTAGTGTTTAAATGCTGGTGGATATTCAGTTCTGTCACATGTCTGTCCACAGAGGATGTAATCTTAGAGTATATAGGTCAGAAATGATGTGACACCAAAAATGGAAAGAGAAACTAGAAAATTTAAAGAATGGCCCTACCATCTATTGCCATGCCGATAAACATAAATGTGGTGAGTGGATAAAGAAATAACGACACACACCTATGAGACAGTTAACGTGAGAACCTTCCAGATACAGCTGGAAACTCAGATGAGCTATGGGAATTATGTATCAAGAAAGGAAATATGAATGTAAACAAATGTGAATTGAACCATAGGAAAGAAAAGCAGGTATGTCAGGGTCTCTTATAGCTGCTTTATTTCATATTTGTACTCTTATTTAAATTGCTTATTCTTTGCCTCTTTAAGATTTTACATTTCATCTCTAAGTCTCTAGATGTTTGCACTGGCATAATAGCTGCTTATATCCTTACCAATGAACGTGAAATTCTGGCAAAAAAAAAAAAAAAAAAAAAAAAGGAAAGATGTAGTCATATTGATGATGCCTGTAGGAGATGTTAGGAAATTAATTTAAACCATGAGCTGACAGACTCTAAAGTTGCTGTCCAGACAATCTTTAGTAACGTCCAGAAAACAACCTCAAGTAAGGGAACCATTGTGCTTTTGAACTGTTTCTACCAGAGTGTCTCTACAAATGCTTCCCCACAGTCCCACATCCTCAAGTCTGACCTGCTTGTGGGTGTATAATGCAAACCCTGGTGACTGGCATTCTGTGCCCAAGGCTATCCCTCTGAAGAGACAATGACATTTTTGTCACTGAGCAAAGTTTACATCGGGAAAGAAAATGCTTTGTCTTGTTAATAGAAATTTTGATCTGTAGAGGGCCTGGCCTTGAAAGGGGAGTAGATGGCTCACAGACACCTTGCTAGATGGAGGTTCTTGAAGGATTAGGTGTGCATCCATGTGCATTTCAGGTCTTACTGAGGGACTCAGAACAAGTGCCTGGGAGGGTGATTTTTGGGGTGTTCCACTGATTTCTGTTGCATTAGAAATGCCTAGTGGAAGTATATTGACTTGGAAAAAAACACTTGGAAAGTGTTAGTACTTCAGCAAACACGCAACCAGTTCAAGATTTAATTCAAGAAAAATAGGTGTTGGGGAATTTGTTGTAAGTGCTATAATCTCAAGTTTACGTACTAGAGTAATAGCGATAGAATGGCAAAGGAGGAAATTAAATAGGTTAGCATAAGTGAAATGTTACCATGATCGGGAAAAAGAAAAATTCTGTTTTTAAATTGTACACAGAGGTGATGTCATTTATCTGCATCTTAGTAACTGGATTGTGGTCGTGTGGGCAGGAAGAGGATCCGTTTCAGGTCTTTAGGGAAATCTTTGTGGGACACGGCATAGTGTTAAGCATGCAGCAGTCAATACTGCAGTCATTTTTTGAAATAAAATTTATTTTATTGATTATGCTATTACAATTGTCCCAATTTTTTCTCCTTTGCCTCCTCCACTCAGCATACCCTCTTTCTTTCAGAACCCCCCCTGCTTAGTTCATGTCCATGGGTTTTGCGTATAAGTTTTTCAGCTTCTTCATTTCCTATATTGTTCTTAACATCCCCCTGTCTATCTTGTACCTAAAAGTTATGTTTCTTAATCCCTGCACCTTTTCCCCCATTCTCCCTCTCCCACTCCCAACTGATAATCCTCCAAATGATCTCAGTATCTATGATTCTGTTTCTGTTCTACTTGTTTGTTTTTGTTTTTTAGATTCAGTTGTTGATAGTTGTGAATTTATTGCCATTTTAATGTTCATCATTTTGATCTTTTTCTTTTCCTTAAGTTACATTTCATGTAATAAGGGCTTGGTGATGATGAACTCCTTTAGCTTTACCTTGTCTGGGAAACACTTTATCTGCCCTTCCATTCTAAATGATAGCTTTGCTGGATAGAGTAATCTAGGTTGTAGATCCTTGCTTTTCATCACTTTGAATATTTCTTGCCAGTCCTTTCTTGCTTGCAAAGTTTCTTTTGAGAAATCAGCTACAGTCTTATGGGAACCCGTTTGTAGGTAACTCTCTGCTTTTAAGGTTCTTTATCTTTAACTTTTAGCATTTTAATTAGGATGTGTCTTGATGTGGTCCTTTGGGTCTAACTCGTTTGGGACTCTGTGCTTCCTGGACTTGTATGTCTATTTTTTTCACCAAATTAGGGAAGTTTTCTTTTATTATTTTTTTGAATAAGTTTTCAGTTTCTTGCTCTCTCTTCTCCTGGCACCCCTAGGATTCGGATGTTGGTACGTTAAAGGTGTCCCAGAGGCTCCTTGGCCTTCAATCATTTCTTAACCTTTAAAAGACTCTGATTTAGATTCAACGATCAACTTATTAACTCTCTTAAAATTAGATAATGTATCTACAAGTATTTTACAGGTTGTATAATGCTATAAAAGATAATTAGTTTGAGAGGAACTTTCCTAAAAAACAAAAAATACTAAACAAAAGAATCCCGATTGTTTACCTTTGCTGCGTGGGTCACGTTTGCAGTGTTGCCCATTCCCACAGTGTCACAGACCCTCACTACCCTCCGGAGCAATTGGAAGGGTAGAGAAAGGTGAGGCCCCATGGGGTGGGCATTTTCCTACAGGCCATGTGCCTGGGAGGTGGCGGGACTAAGCCTTGAAGCTTTGGACCCTTGACTAGTGTTCTTTGCTCAGGCCTGCTACTTCTCCTTTTGGGCCACTTGATGTAGTCCTCAGCCCTTTTCTAGATAAGTGATTGGAGAAACCAAGGCACCCCTTCTGGTTTGAAGAGTCTGAGACATGCTGCCAAAACATTTAAAATGTCCTTCGAGATAGTTTCACCAAGGTTTAAAATGTGGTTTTCTAGCTGAGTTTGGTGTGGTTCACAGGTTGCCTTAGGGGAGGGGAAGGCAAATCAGCTGAGAAAACTGGATTTCACCCTTGAAGAGCCGCCTACGTTTAGTAATGCAGTTAAAAGCCCTTCTTCCCGGCTGGGCTGCGACTCCTGGGCCTGGAGCTCCCATCCTGGGCCTGTGGACACACAGCGTTGCATTTTGGGCTTCATGTTGGAAAGTCTTTGGAAATGAAGACTTTTAACTGATGAAGACTGCATACTGGTGCTTCTAGCTTTAGAAGCTGCCCAACAGGAAGAGATGGGTTCTGGGCTACAGGGGTTGAGTCCCTCTGCTCCTTTCTAGGAAGATCTATGAAGTAGGGATTCTGTGTCAGGTAGCAGCTAGATCTTGAACATTTGAAGGTGGACTGTTTTGCACCTCACTCACAGCAGGAGACCCCAGATTATTTATTGATTAAAGAAAGCTGCCAGAAGGATCCTGGTACTGATGCATGTTTAATCAGTTGACTTCAGAAATGAATTTCTTTGGTATTCGCTCAGGAAGAAGGATAAAAGACAATAAATAGGAAGTAACAAAGCCGTGCAAGTGGGTAGGATATCATTTTCAAGAGTGTTTCCAGGACGTGGGGCTCTAGTTTCTTTTGGGTATTGTGTGACTCTGGAATTGCCCCGTCTGTGATTGTTCGTGGTCTGGGTGGCCTGAGCATGTGTGGGCAGAACAGTGTGAGTGGGGACTTGGGGAAACCTTGCTGTCCCCACCCTGGGCGGTTTGGGGCCTCTGGAGCTGTGAGAGTAAATCTTGGTCCTGAGGTTGGAGGTTAAGACAGTGGTGCTTAGACTAACAACCTGATAAAAGACTGATCTGTGGAGCAGTGCTTTTGGGGAGTGAGGTGAAACGCTATTGTCCCCATCACTGATCTCAGAGAAGAGTCTGCTGACATGAGGAATAATTAAGCTCTGGACTATGTGTGCTCAGACATTAAATAAGAGAGTTGGATGCATGGAGAGGCATGTAAAGACCACAACATAACATCAAGTACTAGTTACATCGAAGAATAATTTTAAAGTTGAAAAACTATGCTCTAAGCACTAAACAGGTAGTCAAAATAGTCAGTATGAGCCAATATTTACAAAATGCTCAAATAGGTAAGCTGTTCAAGTCACACCTAAAGGTACAATCTGTATGTTTGTTTAGCTAACAGCCACACCAGCGATGATAAACTTTCACTACACATATTACAGTAATTTTGGCGCCTGACTCAGTATCTGGAGGATTTTTAGTGAAATTTGTTTGGCCCAGGACACATTAAAAGGCTCTCCCAGGATATGCACTGACCTCTCTTCCACCTCATCTCCCTGCAGTGAGCTGACAGCGCAGGGCACCCTGGCCGTGGGGCCTGGTCCAGGGGTTGACATGAGGGCAACATGGGCAGCCAAGGATGGGCTGACCAGGCACTTGTCCCCTTCACCAGGCATTGGCTCCATGGCCTCAGAGGCCACTGGGAAGCAATGCAGAGTGCCATGGAGCACTTTGCACATCATTAGAAAGCCATAGAAACAATTACCCACCCATTAGGGAGTTGGAAAAGGATAGCTCCACAAAGCTGTCCTGCCCAGAAATTGCCAAGGTCACTGTGTGTCACTGATGTGGTCTGTGCTGTGAATTTTCTGTGATGGAATTTAGTGGAATCCACAAGAGAGATGTGTATGTTGAGATGGCCTCCCAGAATGGGTGGAACAGCTCAGGCCAGGCTCCCGGAGGTCGGGACTGCTAGTCTTTTGCCACTGCAGGACTCAGGACGGTGAGCCTCAGATGCCAGCATGGCCTCGGGCTGCTAGTTTTAGCCCTGCCTTCCTTTGGCTGTCCTGAAGGTTTGGGGTACAGTCACTTCCAGGGCATGACTCAAAGCCTAGCCTTGGCCAGGACCTTTAAGGGGCTCCAGGCTGTGGCATCTTGCACAGGGGGACTTGGGGAAGGTAGGGTTCTGAGTCTATTACCTCACTTGTGGGTGCAGCAGGAGACCTCTGACTTGGGCCTTGTGGAAAGGACTTGTCATGTCACCTCCAAAGAGGCGGTGCCTAGGATCCAAAATGAAATATTCAAAACATACTTGTTTTTAAGTTATTCCTCATCTGACATGTTTTCATTTTTTTTACATAAATGGCGTAGAAGCCAAAATAAAAATGAAAAATTTAAGGAGTGGGGCCCTGGAGAGGTCCTGCTAAGGCCTGGAGGCCCACACTGTTGCTAAGGGTGTTGGTCCCTCTTCAGGGGTGTCCTAGTTGAGGGGAGGTGGCGGGCAAGGGAAGAGCAGTGGGAAGCTTTGAATTTTGGAACCAGCGTAGTCAAGAAGGTAGACATGTGACATGGAACAGACTTTTCCCAAAATAGGGACCCTCATACTTCACTTATGAGCTGCTGAAAGGACTGGTGAGCTGTAAGGAGGTCTTTGGTGGAGAATCTGGTGTCTGGTGGTCCTGTAGGATTTTCATAAACATGAGCTTTGTTGTTGCTGCTGCTGCTGTCAAGATTCAACAGTATCCTGTGGGTAGGGTTGAAACCATCATTAACATTTTATGTTACCAGAGTGTGAGAAATGTCCAAATTTACACCAGACTTAGAGAAAAACTCATCAACCTTTATTAAATGCCTATTGGGTACAACCACTGTGTTTAGTGCTATAAAGGGAATAAATAGACATATAAGTAAATGCAATACAAATATGAAGCGGTTCTATCCTCTCTCGTAAGTCTATCTAGAAGCTGCATGCTTGAAGTTTCCAACTCTCCCCTGAGTTCTGGATCTGTTATTGGATGTGTGCTGTGTCCATTGGATACTTGAACTTCATCCCATGTCCATCTCCCATATCCCTACCCCCACCCCGTTGGAAGGAATGCTGCCCACCTACCTCTCACGTCTCCAGTACTTTTGGCACCGTACTGTGACCATTCCCGTTTTGCTTCTGCAGTTGTGTGTGAGAGTTCTGTGTCCTGTTGCCCAGTGACACTGTGACCATTAGGGGCAAGCGGAGGGATAACAGGGTCTGGAAGGAGGGAAGAGTCTGAGGTTTCTAGGAGCCAATCATAGAACTGCTCTGAGCCTCAATTTCCACACCTGAACTTGGGGAGAGTTTGATTAAAATTTAGAGAACTCTTTATATACATTTTTAGTATTTTTGCCTCTTTAATAGTATGGTTGTTACTAGATGGGGACTGGCCTAGAACTGCCTCAGGCCAGCCTGTAGTGTGTAGGTTCTTGACATCATGTAGGAAGGATTTCACAATGTGAATCCAGGTGATTTTGAGAGTATATTTTTTAAAGCTGGAGACAGTGAAACAATGGAAGGACTTAGGGTAGGAGAAGCAATAGGAGAGAGCCTAGGCAGGGCTGCTTTGGCTCCCTAGAAACATTATAGTTAAGAAATGAACCAAGGTGGGGCTGCTTTTAGCTCATTGGAAAATCAAGAAAAAGCCTTGGGGCAGGTTCAGGGGGTAAGCTTGGGATGAGCTGCCACTGCCTGCTGCTCCCCTGGTTGCAAGTCTCATGGGGACCCTTAGAGTTTGGGAGAAAGAAACTAAAAAGTTCATGGCTGAAAAAAGACATGAGTGTGCTCCCAAGAGAGCCCTATGGCATCCTTTCTCTTGAGGTTTTTATTTCTCTTCTTTGGAAGAGAATCTTAGGGAGAGTTTCAGCAGAATATTCATCAGCTTTCCAGTTGTGTTTCTAATATGTTGATAAATTAAAATGAGCTTATGGGGAAGTTTGGGATTATTCTCTGCTCAGCTTCATTGTTTTATTTTTATCTGGGATCTGTCTGGCTTTAATCAAGTTTTTGTTATTTGTTCCCCTGACTTCATCTATCCTTGGGTTTGGATGGCACAAATGGCATTGATTGGGTCTCTTTACTTATCTTCCTGACCAGGGTGATTTAAGCTGTTTATTCTCTGGGTAGAGAGGAGAGGTATAAACCATTTGCTCTCAAGTGGCCTTGATTAGGGGAAACAAGGCCTTGCAGTTCACTAGCTGGCTGTAAATTGGCCAAATTGTTTGACCTTTTTAAATTGTCTTGTCTCAGTTTCCCCATTACATTTGCCAAGAAATTTTATTAGCTTCTTACTATCCTGCTTAGTGGTTACACTGGGCTTTCTGTTGCGTCTTTTGTCTTTTTTTTTTTTGGGTGTTTTTCTCCAAAGATATTTGCACATAAAATTCTAATTATAAATACTTTTCATTTCTCTCCTTCTGATTCTGCAGTGTCCCCTGTCTTTCTGACTTTGCCATGATATTTAAATTGGACTAGATGTAAGGCCCAAGCTAAGCAGAGAGAATAAAACAAACCCCAGAGCATGCAAGTGACTCCTTAGGTCTGTTGTTTCTTAGATATAAACATAAAATGGACAGAATGTATTCTTGGGATTGTAAGTCAGCCCCGTGAGAAGGTCCAGCTGTCAGAGGGGGGACAGGCAGCCCTCCCTACCTGCCTATTCCTACAAGGGGTGTCTCTTTTTCTCCTTCCTTATTTCTTAGGAGAGTGACACTTCCAGACCCAGGAATCGAAGAATTCACCTCCTTCTTTCAAAACGAACTTACATAATTACTGGTTACTGTCCTTTCCTGGAGCATTGACTTTTACTTTATTTTTCAATTACAGTTTCAGATGTACAACATAGTGATTAGACATTTATAAACTTGTGAAGTGGTCACCCTGATAAGTCTAGTACCCACCTGGCACCATACATAGTTATTATAGTATTATTGATTATATTCCCTATGCTATACTTTACATCCCATGGCCATCCTGGGGCACTTATTTTTATTATTTTTATTTTTATTTATTTTTAGAGAGAGGGGAAGGGATGGAGAAAGAGAGGGAGAGACACATTGATGTGGGAGAGAAACATTGATTGATTGCCTCTCACATACACCCTGACTGGGAACTGAACCTGCAACCTAGGCATGTGCCCTGACTGGGTAATCAAGCCAGCAGCCCTTTGCTTTGTGGAATGATGCCAGCCAGCTGAGCCACACTGGTCAGGGAAGCATTGATTTTTAAAATGTGCTCCCTGTCCATACAGACTCTATGATGATATGGCATGGATTTCCATTTCCCTCTGATGCAGGTACATCTCAGGGGAACCCTCTGTCCCACTCTCCTGATTTTCACAGCATAGGAGATTCTCCTCAGCTCCCTCAGAGGACTGTGGCTTCTCCTAGCTCCTCCTTCATTCTGAGGAAAGATGGGTGGCTTTGGGAGGGGGCATGGAGCATGTGAGGCTTGAGCTCTCTTACTTCTTGGAATGTTCCAATTTCATGACTTTTGGCGAGCTGCTGGCCCCTGTGTGTCATGCCCTGAACTGCTTGGTGGCCTGTCTGGACCACCTCTTTCCTGAGCTGCATCAGGAGTAAGGCTCTGTCAGTTTGCCTGACACGCCTCTTCTCCCATGTGCTTCTGAGCTCAGGAGGGAAGGCGCAGTGTTATCTGCAGGCCCCGAAGCCCCACAGAGCAGTTCTCCACACGCTGTGCTCAGGAGTAGGTGATTTGCAGTCTTTAGTTGTAACCCTTCTTCCAGAGGCATGAAGCTGCGTGGCCAAGCAGCTTAAAGGGATGAGCTGTGTACACAGCAGAAAGGGGCGACGTGTCCAGAGGGAGATGATGGGCAGCTGCTCCTGCCTCTCTTCCCTCTGCAGTGATTCTAGCTTGGAGCAGTGTGTCTGTGCCAGGCTAAATTAAAACTGGAAGTGCCCTGAGCTTTGTTCTTTTTAAGGCTGGAGTATTTGAGGTTAAAGAGAAGGAGTGAGTCTAAAATAACATGTTACTCTGTGGGGGTGTACAGCCAGGTGCTCTTTTTGTGCTTACTGTTCTAGAGGAGACTGAGCCTATCCCAGTGCCGGAGACCTGCCTTCACATGCACAACGGCCGTTAGCTGAGCTGTTCGTTTTGATTTTCTGGGAGACATTTTATAACTTGGTATTTTCAGGAAACCCTTATTTGAATAATGTAACAAAAGCAATTTAAGGCACCCCACTCCAACCTTTGTTGCTTGGTGTATCAAGGTGCGAACAAGGCCTTGTTTTGAGATGAGTGCATTTGCAGCAAACTTGCTTTAGCAAAGTCTCTATGTGGAATGTAGTCAATCATATTGTAACAACTATGTGTGGTGCTGGGTGGGTACTAACTAGACTTATTGGGGGATCACGTCATGAATTATATAAATGTCAGGCCACTGTGCTGTACACCGGAAACTAATATAATATTGAATGTCAACTGTCATTGGAAAAAAACAATTAAAAATCTATAAGAAGAAAATTCCCCATGTGAGTGACTGATGTAAGAAAGGACACACATTCACCGGTGATGGTGGTTATGCCTCACGTGATTCTCCACTCAGAGTGTTTGGAGGGGAAGTAGGAAGTTATTAAACTGTTAAACTCTGGGATCTGGCATAATTGTGCAATAGAATTTATGGAAGGGTTGATTGCTAAATTTGGGGGGGAAATGATGACTGGACCACGTGGATAATAACATGTACTTCATGCAAGAGACTAACTTGGAAAGATTGAATTCACCTCCATGGACAGGAAATGACTGTCTTAGCTTTCTTTCCTCTCGCCCATGAAAGATGGTCCATAAATATTCATCAAATTGTTGCCTGTGCATTGGCAAATCAGAACTGGGGGATTCCAAGGGCTGGAATTGTTGTCATGACTTAGGACTCTGTTTCTGCTGCTGGAACACTTTCCCGTAAGCAGAAGGCTTGGTTTCACATGGTGATGCCAGCCCTTCTGGGAAGGGGTGCTTCCCTGTCATCAGGTATAGGCCCATGCTGTGCCGAGGCTCACAGCCTTGCTGCGTAGTAGGTTTTGAGGACCACAGGGCATTTGGCACCTGGGGGCAAAGTGTACCCACTTAAAAGGGGGAGGGCCATGGAACAGGTGGAGGGGGCTATTTTGCCAAGAGTTGGCCCTGTTCCTGCAGCAGCACCACAGTCTCTGCATTCGAAGGGGTGCTTGTGAGCGCCTGGGAAGCACCTTGGAGTGCAGGTGGAGATCCCTCCGGCAGGTGGGGGCAGCCTTGCGCAGGTGACTCTTGTAAGGGAAAGGTTGGTCATTGTGTGCACCTCGCAGGGTGGGTTGGGGGCCTGGATAAAATGACAGCACACCTCCTGCCCCTCCAGTTTCCACTGTGCTGGAGGGACTGCTGGTGGCTTCTCAGATAGGCAATGTGGCCCCACAACTTCCTTTTGGGGCGTGACAACTCTTAACTCCTACTCAGACTTTTGGGCTCTGTTCAAATATCCTGCCAGACAACAGGGAAAACAATGTATGGCCTTGTGCGTCCCCCGCAGAGGAGATGGGACACATCAAGTGTTTGTCATAGTCCCTGGCATGCACATGGTGAGTGCTGGTTGTCCTGATGTGGTGGCACTGGCCCCCATGTAGGAGGGTGGACTTTGGAGCTAGTCCACCTATTTCATACTGGCTCCACCAATAACAGGCTGCTCCGCCTTGAGCAAGTTACTTCTCTCTGTCTCTTTTTTCTCATCTGTGGAATAAGATAGTCATAGGTGTGTTGGGGGTTAAATGAGTTAATCTGTCAGGTGCTTTGAATCCTGTTCTGCACATGGTAAGCACCATGGGGTGGTTGTTATTGGCTCCCCCAGCCCAATGCACAGTACGTGGGGCTCTTACTACAGCTACATAAACAATGAGGGCAGCAGAGGAGTGTGGGATTATGGTGAGAGTTGAGCTGAAATATCAGACCATGGAATCACCTTCCTTTTCTTCCTGAAACTCAGGGTTTCTTGAGATGCTGATAAGATGTAGTGGCCAATGCTGAAGTATTTGCTGAAAGAGCCTGCCCTGTGCAGGGGCAGAGGAAGGACTGCGGCCCATCCTCCCAGGCCCTGACCCTCAGCGCTGGCTCCCTGCCCATTTCCAGGGTTGCAGCAAGGTCTCATGGAGCAAGGGCAAAGCTTTGCTGGGGCCAGGCAGGTTGCATCTCTGGCTTCCCTCTCTGGCTTCCCCTTCTGGCCTTGTGTGTGTTTCCTGCTCGGCGGCTAATTTGTACCTCACAAATTAGAGTGGCTTCTTTTTCCTTTGCTGCCGGAATGGCAGATGGGAAGGGTGGTTTTAATGAATTACTGTTTTCTTTCAGAGATTAAGCTTTCATTATAAATATAATTGCAGGCACACAGCCTCCTGGTACTTACATATCATTTGCCAATTAGGATAATAGACTAAAGTCCCTTGGACAGTGAGTGACAGGGACAAGGTTAAGCCTGTAACTCAGCTCTGGGTGCTGGCAAATAAAGTGCTTTGCCAACTGGAAGCAACATATGTCAAGTCTGCCCATAATATGCTTCGGCTAAGAGGTCTGAAAATATGCCTGACCTTTGAGAAAGAGATTAAAATTAGTAGGTAGAGACGCGGCAGCCCGCACCAGGAGTCTGTGATGTGGTCATTCTGCAGTGTCTGCCATGCCCGCCACGTGGTTCTGGGACGGCTGCAGGGCAGAAGGCTGGGCTGCTTTATTTTAGAGTTCAATAGTTACACGTAATGTCAAAAGCACTTATGAAGGATCTGAATCTGGCAACCGACATTGTGATGTTTCCACTACTTCTTTTGGAGGACGTAGGTCTTTGGGGCACTTTCTCTTTTCTTGTTTTGTTCCCTCTAGAGTAGGGTTTCTCTACCTCGGCTGTGTTGACATATGAGCCAGATACTTATTTATTATTGGTTACCCTGTGCATTGTAGGATGTTTAGGAGCATCCCTGGCCTCTACCCACTAGATGCTAGTAGCAATTGCCCCAGCTGCCAAATGCTGCTCGGGGGGTCGGGGGAGGGAGCAGAACTGGCCCAGTTGAGAACCAGCGCTCTGGAGCTGCCCCCGAGAGAGCCACAGAGGGATGAAGGAGCCGCAGTCACCCTCACAGTAGCATTACGGGTTCAGAGAGGGGTCTGATTAGACTGATCCATGCAGAGACAATTGGTGATTCATTCTCTCCGGAAACCAGTCATCAGGAGGCCCCGCTGTGTGCCTGGTACTGTGTTAGACCCACAGGATACAAAAGTGAGTGAGAATGACTCTCACTCTGTAAGAAGTTGAGGAAAATGGGTGTTTTGGTGAGTACAGAAGGCTTTCCCTTCAGTTGTACTAAGCGCAGGTTGGACCTTTTCCTAACTTCCTGCTGGGCTGATGCTATGGTCCCAACCTTCAGAAAAAATCTAGGTTCTGATGGTATTGTATATGAGGGCAGAGAGCTATTCCACCTGTATAAACTGGTTTTAGGAGAGATGATGGGAGGTTAGTGGTTTGACTAAAGCCTAGAAGGGTTTACGTAGGTAATAAGGAGGGGGCTGAAGAAATGACTGGGGGAAAGACACACCGATGGGCCTGAGTAGGAGCAGACTGACCTTGGCAGCAGACAGAATCCAAGCTACTTGGAGAGAAGATCAAGGCCAGGAACAATGTGGGGTGTGTATGTGTCAAATATCAGACAGAGAAATACCTGGGTTTTCTGAGCTGTCAACTGGAGAGGAGGCTATCTGCTTCATAGGTTCATTGTCAGGTTCAAATGAGATAGTATCAATTTCAATATTGGGCTGCCCAAATAATGATTATTATTGAGGTCTTTGTGTGGGCAGTCTTTACAAACAAAGAGGTTTTCACTTTACCAGATAGAAAATAAGGGAATCATTGAATTCAGATTTTGAGCAGAGGAACAGTAAGATGGGACTAGAATTTAAGGAAGAATATTCTGGAAATGATATATGGGTTGCATTGGACAGGAAGGAGTCTAGAAGTCAGGGTGGAGGAGAGGAGACTGGTGTAGCTGGCGAGCCTCCTCCATTGCCAGAGTGCCAGAGGGTGTCCTGGTGGTGGGAAGGGTCTCCCTAGTTCTGACTGAGAAGTGTGGTTGGGGAAAGCAGTGGTTGGCCCTGACTCCGTAACTGACTGCCTTTAGACTTGTCCTGCTTTCCATAATGATTGGAAGTGGTGTACAGTATTAAAACACAGGGTGGTGTGTTAAACAGATATGGCTCATGACAAATTATAAAGAACAAAAACATGGATATCACGAGGCTTCCACATTGAATTAGTTACTGCAATTAATCACTTGAAGTTAGTACTTAACTTCCTGGTAGTTTAATTGCGAAGCGAGGCTGCTGCTCCAGAGCCTAGCCATTTCCCTTTGTTTGGGATGTCCTTTTGAGACAGCCTGGAGGAAGAAACCAGTGTTGAGCTCTGGTGTAGACCATTTTACATAGGTACAGAATATGTCTTCAGCTACAAGTTTTAAAAAACCACCCCAACTTTGTTAAAATGGGCATTTCTTATCTTTAACCTCTTTGGAAAAACGGAGGCAAATTTTTAAAATTGTGCCTCATTGGCTTTATTGGTGTCCTTTCCACTTTTTGCCAAATTCTTTTTGAGGCTCATCTGGTGCCCAGTGGAGCATGGCAGCCCCAGGTTCTGGTATCTTGCAAGGTCCCTAAATGTTGTGGGGCATGTATAACACCTGTGTACAGATGTGTTTTGTTGAAGTTTATATAGACTGAATTCTGCAGAGAACCAAGCTCACGCTTGGATTTGAAGAGGCCTGAGGAGGGCTTGGAGAAGCCTAGAGGAAGAGTGAGTACATGTGCCCAATGTTCCATCTTGCCAGCATAGGCTGTGGCAGGGCATCTTGTATCGGGTGGGAGCTACTGCCACCCCGGGCCAATTAGAGTCTTGATGAGCAGAACTTTGATGGCTGGCCTGGCATTTTGAGGAAGTGGGATCCATGTACTTTGTTTTTTCCAGCCAATGAAAACTGGTTCTCTCAATAGGTTCGTGTTTATAAATTGAGCTTCCCTATAATTAACTCATTCTTTTACATTTAATACAGATTGGTTTGATTTAGCAATTAAACAATAATTTTATTCTTTTGAATAGTTAATGCAACAACTTGAAAATTAAGAGGGGTGAAGGACAAAGAGTGAATGGCCTCCCTCCCATTCCTGCCTGGTCATTCCAGTTCGTCTGTGTCATCAGTTTCTGGGGTATCTCTGCAGGGATGGTTGATGTGTGTGTGAGCCGGTATGAGTACAAAGAGAGAGGCACGTGGTGTGCTTGACTGTTTGGTGACACAGTAGTTTATTTAACCATCTCCTCCCGGATCCACACAGTGATAGTGAGCTGTGGAGTAGGAGGATCCAGATACTTTGAATGAATGCCTGAAGGCAGTTTCTAACCCAGCACAGGGAGAGAGGGCAATTGCAAACCTTAAAGAAATGAAGAAATGGGAGGACATTTGTCGGGAGATGTCATGAATTCAGTTTTGGGCAGGTTAAGTTTAGGTAAAGGACAAGCTATTTTCCTTAGAAAGATGGTACTGGAGGCAAGTGAGAGGGGAGAGGGGGTTATGAGTTTAGGGTTGCTTTTGCTGGTGCACATAAATACAGCAGTGGGTAGAATGAAAGCATCCCATATTTACCCATTTACTTTACATCACACAGAAGTATCACAATAACTGTGCTATTATACAGCAATATAAATCAAGAAGAGGTAAGATTTCTTTTTGCATTTCCTATCCTCATTTTTTCTAGTTTTATATCTACATTGTCAGAATAAATAGCCATTTCAAACTATCCCGTCTTCATTTAGTTCTCATTTACTCTTAGTTCTTATGTTGATATCTCTCTAGTCATTTTGTGTGTCTGAAGTTCAGTCTCTAGTTAGGGAGTCCTTGAGGTCAAAACTGTTTCCATAATAATTCTAAGATATCATTTTCCTCTTTTCCTCACTCTCATTCCCTTGTGTTCATACAGTGGAGTTATCTTGAAGGTATGTGGCTTGTGATATCACAGCAAATTGAAAGTGTAAGCAGATAGGCGAGTCCAGCTGTTTGGTATTGAAAGATATTAAAGAGATTTAAGGAAATAAAAACAATGCTACTCTTCTCACTAACTATTTTTGTTTGGGAAAACACAGTTACTTTTTGACTAATAAAATATTTAAAAAATTTTGTTTTAAATGCCAAATGGTGAATTATGTAGATATTGCTCACATGGGCTCTTCAATAATTTGAAGTGTGTAAGGAGTTGGAGGTAAACTATTTGAGGATGCTCATTCTAGTAGATTCTTCAGGAAGGGCTTTAAGGTTTTGCACATTGTCAACAGTTTGTTGGTATACTTTGTACTTAAAATTTTTTGCTGTATTGTATATCCTTGGCTCACATGTTCTTTCCCTGTTACTCCATTACCCTCTATATAAAGTGTCATTTAAAAAAATTCTGGTGATAATCTACTTTCTTTCCCTTCTAAGTCTCTTGTTTTTGCTTAGACTCACAAAGGATTTTTTTTTTTTCTATGAAGTTTGGTAATTAGACTGTGTGTCTTGGGATAGGTCATTTGGACCAGTATTCTCAGGTGCAATATGCTCTTTCAATATGTATTTTCAAATATATATATATATATTTTAATTTTAGGAGAGTTTTCTTGTGTTACAGCTTTTAATGTTGGTTCTTTTCCTGTGTTTTCTTCAGGGACTCCTATTTTCTGCATGTTAGACTTTTTTTTGGTGCCTCTCTACAGTAATTCACTTTCTATTGACTTCTTTTCTTCTTTCTTTTTTAAATTAAAAAAGGTCCCCACTTAACTTTTACACATATCTTAAAACATTATCTGTTGTGCTTGCTTACTTTTGTGTTTCCTCTAGTTTAATGTTCATTTCTGAAATGATTTTCTTTTGTTCAAATACTCAAGGTGTATCGTTTCATTTTGAAGAGTCCTAATATTATTTATATTGTTCTTTCTTGTCTTATATCACTTCTCTATATCTTTTTTTATAACTATTTGAAAGATTTTGTTTATTTTTAGAGAAAGGGGAAGGGAGGGAGAAAGGGAGAGAAACATTGATCAGTTGCCACTCTCATGTGCCCCACCAGGGACCGAACCCACAACCCAGGTATGTGCCCAGACCGGGAAACAAAATGGTGACCTTTTGCTTTGTGGGACGGCTCCCAACCAACTGAGTCACACCGGTCAGGGCTCTCCATATCTTTTATTCAATTTTTTAAACAGTAGGTTACAAATTTGGCCTTTAGATATGTATTTATGGCAGGCTTTCCTCATCTGTAAGGATGTTATTTGGCTCCTTATTCACTTTTTCCCTATAATAACTCTGTATGTGATTTGACCTTTATACTTTCTGTCGCTCATTTTTATGTGAGATTAGTTTTCCTGAACTTTTAGGGGCGTTTTGGTTCAGAGTTGTTTTTCTAACTTCACAGAGCTTTTTCCTCTACGTTGGTATGGTGTTCAGAAGCATGACTGACTGCATTCTGAGCTTTCTGGGCTCTGTTCCTGTCTCTCATCTTTAATGGGACCATCTCTTTCCTTTGTATTACTGTTTCTGCCTTGCTCAGTTTGGATTCCACTCCCAGCAGTTTCTCCTATCCTGGGAGGGTACCCTGGGGACCAGTTTTAAGAATTCACAGGGTCTAGTCTAGACTACTCCCAACCGCTCAGTCCTAACCATGAAACCATTGACTTATCTGCTATTGGACTGGTCAGTACCCCTCTCAGGTTCAGCGGCTGTCTCCAATTGGCCTGTCATGCTTTCCAGTGAATACCTGCTCCCATTTTGGGTTCTCGTATTCTCACATCTGTCAGAGGCCTCTTTGCTCCCCTCTGTTTTCGGTGGAACAGATAACAATGCACATCTCATGGTTGTTGGTGCTTTGTCCTCACCCACTTACATTTTGGTGTTTGTGGAGTTTTCTTTTCACCCACTTGAATTTGACATTTTAATGTGAATATTGTTTATGGGGTTTTTGTTTTGCTATCTGGTTGCTTTTTAAATTTTTTATTTTTTAATTATATTTTTTTGATTATGCTATTATAGTTGTCCCAGTGGTTGCTTTTTTAAAATATAGATTTTAGAAATCAAAAAATATTTTAGGATAATTGTAGATTAATATGCAATTGTGAGAAATCATACAGAGAAATCCCATATATCCATCAGTACTTTGCTTTTCTATTTTTATGTGGGGTTCTGGAAGATTCAGAAAGTTTTCCTCTGCCACTGCCTCCGTCTTCATAGACTCCTCTCCCCATTGGTGATTCTTCAAAGAATTTTCTTAAAATTGTTACTTAGAATTTAGCTTACCTTTGTATAATAACTCCCAGCCCCCAAACTGTGTGGTTCAATGATAGTGGTTTCCTTCCCTATCATGTGCAAGTCTGGGGAATGCACTCCAGGGCCAGTGCGGCAATTCCAAGGTCATCAGAGTTGTGCTTTTCTCCCCTGTGCTCTGTCATTACCAGCACCTCACTTCCCAGTTCTGGACCACTGCGTGAGCTCTAGTCATCACTTCTGTTTTCTAGGCAGCAGAGAGGAGGAGAGGCTTGAAGGGCTTGTCTCTTCCTCTTCAGAGATTTTATGGGAGTTTCTGCTCATGTTGAATTGACCGGAATTTAGTCCGATAGCCATGGGTAGCTGCTAAGGAGTCCTGGCGATGAGTTCTTTTAGCTGGTGCATGACCGCCCTAAGTAAAACTGAGATTCTTTTAATGGTAAGAATGGGAGAGTGGATCTTGGGATAGGCAACTCAGGAACAAATGGGGTTTTTCCTGCTACGTGCTTGAACACAAACTTACAAAAAGTGAATAAATATGTAGGAAGTTAAAAAGACATTCTGAGTCTGATCTTAATCTTAACATATTTTTCTTATTAAATTTATGCTGTTCTGCAAATGAAAACAAATCAGTGCTATGAATTAAACTTTTGCACATATCTCAGATGCTGATGGCATCTGTCCGATCTGTGCAGATCTTGACTCTCTTGGCCCAGTGGTGGGAGGGGAGAGACAGCTGTCCTTTTTGCCTTTCTGACAGTACTTCCTGAGTCACTGTCTTTTAAGGGTGGTAATCATGCTGACCCCAAGTGCACCCAAGCTGCCATCACTGGATTTAAAGGGTTCCTTGGCTTCTTAATTTTGTCTATTTAGATAATTAATCATCTGGGCAGTCTTTAAAACATGTACCATGGGGAAAAGTAAGGGGCAGTGGATAACTTTTCTATTTTTCAGAAGCTGGGATATCCTCATGGAAGTTGTAGCTCCCGAATATATGAGAGTCAAAGAATTTGGCAGAATCCTAGTCAATGTTCAATTGGAAGAATTTGTGTTGGCCACACAGTTGTGTAAAATGTGAGGATCCACAGACGGTTTTCAGAGACTGGCGTAATGAAAAGGTGCTCTCTTTCCCATTGTGTGTGTGGGGGCTGTCACGAATACCGTTACCATGGATATATGTACATGCTACATATGCACAGATATCTTGATTTTCAGTTATAATCGGGAATGGTATTGCTAAATCATGTTAGTTCTACTTTTAATTTCTTAAGGAACCGCCATACTGTTTTCCACAGTGGCGGCACTATTTTACATTCCCACCAACAGTGCATGAGGGTTCCAGTTTCCCCATATCCTCGCCAACACTTGTTGTTTCCTATTTTTTTATTGCAGCAATTTTAATGTGTGAGATGTTTCATTGTGGTTTTGATTTCAATTTCTGCCCTTATATTTTTGAATCCTTACCTTCATTATCTTTAAAGGGAGAAATGCTGGGGCATTCTTTATGTGATAAATGGGTATTGTTTTGGAATATTACAGGTTTTCAAGTGGCCCAGGTGCTGCCACCTGGGCTGAAAAACGCTTCCTCTGAACTTCATGGAGTGTATGTAATTCTTGTACTGAAGAGTTTGCTCAACCTTATACTGCACTTGTCACCTCATTGCAGTTGTACTGTGGGGTCAGATGTCTTTTGCACAGAGGGAAAAAAAATTGCCTTTTAGTAAGACCTCCAGAGGCACAGAGGACATTTTTTGGCAACTTTGTTTTTTTAAACCAAAGAAGGTCTTGTTATTGCTTGCTTCAAAATTATTTGCTATTGTTCAAATGAAAAAATCTGCTTAATTGGGAGATATGCTAAGCTCTGGATACTGCCGCTACCCATAACTGATGTTCTCCCAACCAAAGCTGTGACATAATCAATGTCCTGTTATCATTTCAGCAGGGGGTGCTTGGTCCGGTCTTTCAGCAGCAACACAGATAAAGTCTTTAGGTCGGAAACATCCAGAATCTTCATGAGAAAATTTGGCATTCTTTCTCAAGTGGACAGTTTATCTGTAATAAAACAATAGGTCTTGGCTCTCAGTTTACTCTTTATTTCTGCTGTACTGTCATTTTCCCTTGAGCTCTGCCTTTCCTGCTCTTTCCCTTTGTTCAGAATCTCCGCATTTTGAAATATCGCCCTTTAAGCCACACTTGTTTGCAAGCTATCGACCATTTCTCCTTTTAATCACTGCTTTAAACAATTGTGGTAAAATATGCACACACAAAATGTATCGTCTTAACCATTTTTAAGTGTATGATTCAGTGGTATTAAGTATGTTCACATTGTTGTGCAACCATCCCCATCATCCATTTTTAGAACTCTTCTCATTTTGCAAAATTGAAACTCCATACCCATTAAAGACTAACTCCCCGTGCCCCCCACCCCCAGTCCCTGGCAGCCACCCTTCTACTTTCTGTCCCTCTGAATTTGATTACTTTAGGTTTCTCATAAAAGTGAAATCATGCAGTATTTGTCTTTTGGTGACAGGTGTATTTCAATGAGCATAATGCCCTAAAGTTCATCTATATCATAGCATGTGTCAGAATTTCCTTCCTTTCCACAGCTAAATAATATTGCCTTGTATGTATACACCATAGTCTGTTTACCCATTCATCCATATATTGACATTTGGGTCTTTTTTTCTCCTCTGCTCTCCTCTCCTCCCCTCTCCTCACCTCTCTTCTCCTCTCCCTCTCTCTCTCTCTCTCTCTCTCTCTCTCTCTCTCTCTCTCTCTCTCTCAATGGTGTTGTTATGAACATGGTTGTACAAATATCTCTGAGATTATTTTGGGTATATACCCAGGAGTGGAATTGTTAGATCCCATAGTAATTCTATAACTGTTGTCTTTGGAGAAGGAAAATGCAGCCACCCAATATAAATCTGGATTTTGGTTGCATAGGTGGATTTTGGTTCATTCTGGTTTGGATTGGTGCATTTTGGTTTGGGTTGGTTGCATAAGGGGCCCGTAGGTGGTGGAGTTGGCATGAGGTCTTGTAGCTGAGTTGAATGGGTGCTCCGTTAAGGTGGTGAAAGGGCTTCAGGAGCAACCCAGGGCCGAGGGGCGCCAGTGTGCAGGCAGTTGGTGCCTCCTGCGTGCTTGGTGACTGAGTGAGCACAAGAAGAACTCAGGTGGGCAGAACTTTAGGCATTGGCCCATGTAATTCCACTCTTCAGGGGCTGTGTTCTCCACTTCTGCTCCAAGTTCTTACCAGATTAGGTAAGCCTGACTGTTTTCCACAAGGAAGGTGCGCTGTTGCCTGGGTCTTTGTGGCCCCTGGGAAGGGAGATGTTCGAGTGTGTGGGGAGCAGGGAGGCACAGCACGGGGGTGGGGATCAGAGGAGGGGTATGTGGTGTGTGGGGATGTCTGGGTCTTCTTGCTTTCGGTCTGACTACATTTGGGACCAGCTCTGAAGTCACTCTTATGGGAGACTGGAATTTCTGTGACCCAGGACTTGATTGTCCAGAGTTGCTTATTTTCCAGGATTGTGGTCTGAGGGCCTTCTGCCTGACACCAACCAAACACAGGGACCTCAGTGTTCTGGGAAGGGGGTGTTGCTCTTCTGAAAACAGACTTAAAGCATGCCTTGGCTTTGAGGCTCCAAATGACACTTATGGAGCACTGGAGGGTATAGGTCCTGTGCTTCTTCCCTCTGTGACCCTGAAGTTTTAGCTCAGCCCAACTTGAATGTCCTGCTCATTTGTCCTAAGGAGTACAGGTGTCCATGCCAGGTTGTGAATCAAACATTTCGGTTCTGATCTAGGCCAAGCCAGGCATTGCCTGTCCCAGCCTGCACTTCTTTGGGGCTATAAGTTGTATCACTTCAATATGACTGGACATATATTTGAATTTTTGATGTTGAGTTAATCTCATGTGTCTACATACAGACTATTATATGTCTTTTGTTGAGGCCTATAGAAGCTTTTCTTACGCTGCTGCTGGGTGGCACTGGGACAGTGACTCCTGGAAGCAGCTTCTCCAGCCCAGGAGCCCTGTGCTCGGGAGTGTGCCAGCTCTCTGTCCTGTCTCGCTCCCTGTTCAGCCTCAGTGAACCTGCCTGGGGAGGTTTCTCCAGGCTCCGAATCTCATAGAAAGCTGTTGCTGGGAATCCAGCATTTACTATTCCTGGCAGCCTGGGCTTCCAGCTACAGCCAGAGGAAGACCAGACAAGGACACAATTAGAGGACCATGTTGGGTTTGATGGCATAAGGCAGCTGATGGCCTGAAAGGCCAGGCTCCCACTTGAGGGCTGAAGCAGAATTTGGCTTTACCTCTTGTGAACCATAGAGTCCAACCTTCAGCCACCTTGAGAAATAATATCGGAATGTTTCCAAAAAAACTGGGTAGGAAGAGGTTGAGAGGTGGGATCCAGCCTGCAGACATACTTCACCTTTCAGTTAGCAACGCATCTTTCTGTGAATTGAAATATATTATATCTCCAGCTCTGCTTCTGAACAATAGTGTATAGTTGGTTTTAATTAACTTCAAGATTTTTGCTTGTTTATAGAGCCATGAAAAAAAAAAAAAAAGAACTGGAATAAAGCATGATTTTGAGGAAATGATAATTTTATATGCTAGAAATGCTCATTCTTTAAATTAGACTTTTTTGTGGGGTAAGATTTTATTTATTTTTAGAGAGGGGGATAGGGAGGGAGAAAGAGAGAGAAACATCAATGGGTGGTTGACTCTCCAATACTCCCAACTGTGAACCTGGCCTGCAACCCAGGCATGTGCTCTGACTGGGGATTGAACCAGGCCAGGGCTCAATCCACTGAGCCACACCAGCCAGGGTTTAGACTTTCAAAATAATTATGCAATCTAAAAAGTAGTTACTTCAGTAAGTTGTTACCTTTTGTGGGGGGAAAAAGAGAAAAAGAAACACTGTGCTCACTTCTTTTCTAAATGGACAGGGCAATTTTCTTTAAATCTAGTTGGTGGCTGTCTGCCCCCTACCTCCCAGCTCTTTAGTGATGGCCCCAGGACCTTGTTATTCCAAGTGGGGCCTCCAGGCCAGCAGCATTGGCCTCACCTGGTTAAAAGGCAGCATCACGGGCCCCACGCAGAGCCTGTGTTTTTCCTCCATCCCTGAGTGATTGGTGAGCTCACTCAGGCCTGAGAAGGGCTACTCAGGCTGGTTTGTGACAGGCCTCTGGGGGGGGTGGGATAGTGGGGCTTTGGGAAGGGTTGAAGGGCTCGCCTCACTCAGCAGGTCCTCAGAGATGAGAGCAGGACCAGCCTTGGGGCAGTGAGGGCAGGTGGGCAGAGGTCTAACCACGTGTGACCAGGAAGTGAGTCCCTGCAGCCATCTCCTATAGGATGTAATCCCTCTGTTCTCTCAATGGACAGAGAAGAAGAGGATGTAGCCCAGAAGCCAAGTCAGTGGTCAGAAAAGAAAAAGCAGGGTTGTGAAGATACTTGACACCGAGGGAGGAGATTTAACGGGGAAAAACAGAGGAAAGTCTCAGGGCCACGAGCATCTATCTCTGTGTCACAGATATGCTGGTCTCTTGCTGTGAAGGGACAGCTGGGTCAGATGTGAGCCACTGAATATTAGGAGTGAGAAAAGGAGCGTTTTGGAGAATGTGATGCATGGCCTGTCATTGACAAGGATGCCTTTCTCAACCACCAAGAGAGGGGGTCGGAGGGGCGGGCAGGTGTCTCCAGGAGAGCGCCAGACCAGGAGGTCAGGTCCCTGCGTTCTCTATCTGTGAATCGTTTCCTGCTAGTAGATGACTTTGGTTGGGTCATGGCACCTCTATGATCATCAGTTTCCCAATCTATAAAATGAGCACAACAACATCCTATTCTCTCTGGGCTTTTGTGAGGATCAGATGTGATCAAGAGAGTAAAAGTTACGTGCTAGAAATCTTCACTTCTGTGAATGAGACACCTCATGCAGGAAAGCTCACATGGGACACACCATGGGCCGGCCATGTTTGGCTAGCAAATCTGAATGTCCACCTTGCCATTTGATTGATTTACATATAGGAGAAGACACTCACATAGATGTAGTCATTCAACCTTCTCCTCACAGGTCTGCTGGTTGGGAGCTGCCATGCAGCTGGGTGCAAGCAGGGAGGCTTGTTAGCTGCATGACTCGGGTATGTGATGGTGGCAGGGGGGAGCCCAGTGTGACCAGCCTGTCTCACAGGGGCTGGAGGTCATGGGACAGAGCACGTTTCCCCTCAGTGAGGCTGCCAGTAGGATTGTGAAGATTCTCACACCAGCCTCCCACGCATTTATGTACCTATACTCACTTTTTAATAACAGTTCTATTGAGATATAATTCACATACTATAAAAGTCACCCACCCCTTATTTTAAAGAAAGCATTTAGTATGTTCATCTGGTTTTAAATATATTCACTGAGCTGTGCAACCATCACAACTATCTTAATTCCAGAGCATTTTCATTACTCCCCAAAACAAACCTTGTACCCGTTAGCAGTCACTCCCCATTCTCCTCCCCAAGTCCTTGGCATCCACTAATCTACTATCTCTATGGATTTGTCTATTCTGGAAATTTTATATAAATGGAATCATGGCAACTGGCCTTTTGTGTCTGGTTTCTCCATTTAGCATAATGCCTTCAAGCTTCATCCATGTTGGAGCATGGATCTGTACCTCATTCCTTTTCATTGGGGAAAGATATTTCATGATATGGATTCACCGCATTTTGCTTATCCATTGCTCAGTTGCTGGATTTCTGGTTTTTTTTTCCCGTATTTTGGGGTATTACAAATAATGCTACCATGAACATTCGCATACAAGTGTTTATGTGGACATATGTTTTTAGTTCTCTTGCATATATTCTTTTGAAATTCATTTAGAAATCCATTGGTTCCTTTAGGGAGGAATCTTCTAAACATAGTACTGCTGAAGCTGCGATTGCTCCTTCCAGAGTCCTGAGAATGGGAGAAACTGACAAGATAGCAGTGGCCTCTGGAGTCCCCAGGACAGGATTAGAGAACAAAGCCAGCTGAGCTTAGGTTTAAGCCTCGTAGAAGAAAAGGAGAACCAACAATTTTTCCTTATTTTTTTAAATAAACAGATTGGGTTAGGAATCTGATACTCATGGTTAAATGCCTTGCTTGAAGTCTCTCAAGTAGTAAGCCATCGGGTGGGGTTTCTGTGCCTTTCAGCCCATGGTTTTTCCATTTACATGCCCAAGGCAACCACATTTGTTGTTAAAGAATTGAACATTTTAAAGCCAAGTTATCCTGAAACTGAGCACAATCTGATTATATTTTCAGTATTTTCTTTTCTAAATAAAAGAAAATTAATTGTTTAATAAAAAGGCAGATGACCTGATAGAGCTCCAGGGTGAAGGCGGCCAGTCTTCTCTTCTTCCTTCCATCATGGCAGGGAAGAGCCCTTCCTGAATGAAGATTCATGAACACTGATGACTGCAAAGAACCTGAGTGTTCATCTTGATCACTATCTAGGTGCATGTAAAAATACGCAGGAGAGAAGAGGTGACTTGTCCAAGGTCACACAGCCAGTCGCTTACAAAGCCAAGACTAGAGTCCCCTTTTTTATGACTGGAGACATTCCCTAAGATTCACTGCTTCTCCTTTGATGTGACATTGTGGGATTCCTTTGAGTCATCATTCCCTTTCTTTATGTCTGAAAGGGAAATGGCTTTGTGTGGAGTAGAATTTTCTATCTTTCTGCATTTTAAGGCCTTAACACATATGTTCCAGTTTTCAGAGTATCTGAACTAGAACCACAGTGAGTTTCCATCAGCTGCAGAAAACCCAATGTTTACACATAGCAGCATCTTTAGTTTCACATCTGCCGAGAGGAGTGGCTGCCTGGCCTGAAGTGGTGGCCAACAGTGACGCAAGTTAGAGACTCAAGCTGGCAAGACGTGAGAGGAAAGCTCTCCTTGGTTTGACTTTGCTGATCATGACAATGAAGTGCAAGTTTGCGAGGATGGTTTTGCTGGGAAGGGGCTGTGGTGATGCAGGATCCTGGGTTTTGCTGGGAAGGGGCTGTGGTGATGCAGGATCCTGGGCTCCTCATGCACTGCTCAGTGCAAGTCCTCCAAGGCTGGAGCTAGAGCGGCCCCAGCCCAGCCGGGAAGGCCTGGACAGGTGAAGCGGCTGGGAGACGGCTCTCGGGCTGTCCTCCTCCTGTCTCCTCTATGTTCTGTCCTCTGCAGCCTGCCCTTCAGAATGAGACTGGCAGAATGGGGTAGAACTTTGCTTATACGGACATGTCCCCAAGGGAGTGTCTGTGTAGAAAGAAGACTCCTAGTTAGTCCACAAAATCCCATGATTCTCTTTGACCTTAAAAATAAAAGGTCTCAGGTTATCTGTGGCATGAGTGGCAAGTCTTCCTCTTGTGCCACCTACTAAGGTTGGAACATTAGAAGCTCTCCTTGTGCGCCGGTGCATTTTTATAGATACATGTCCTCAAAGTGAAACTTACCATTTAGGGACCGTACTGTTCATCTTGATAATGAAAAGTATGCCCAATAAAGAGTTTTAACACAGTCATCATAAAAAACATTGGAGAGTTTCATAAAAAGCTACAAGAAGACCTTAGCAAAATAATTCCAGATTTGCTTTGGATAATTCACTTTGTAAATTGTTCTTGAGTTTTCCCAGCCTCTGTCGTCAAAGACATGTGGACTTAAGGTGGAAATATTGTAACTGTATTGGGATACCTGAGCAACTTCTAAGAAAACCTGGTGCCTGGACTGCACAGCAGCCCAGTGGGATCTGACTATGGAGGTGGGACCAGGAGACACGAGTGTCCTTTAAAAGCTCCCCCAGGTGATTTACACTGGCGCTAACTCACGCTCCAGTGCCCTTGGGGTAACCATAGCCAGCCTTGCTCTGAACTCCACCTGTCCTAAGCACTCTACTTAGGGGATCACATTTCTGCCTCATTAGCAGGGAGGTTTCCTTATCCCTTTTATACAGAGGCTGAAATTGAGCTTCCCCAGCTAAGTAACTTAAGAACCACCCCCACCTCACCCCCTGGCCACACCCTGAAAGTTTGGGCAGTGCTGGCCCCCAGCCTAGGCCTCCCTCTCTTCCAGGGCTGTGCTGCCTCCTGCTGAGCCCTCCTCAGGGACCTGTGTCAAGCCCCCTGGAGTGCCAGCCCCAGGTCAGGGAGACGCTAAGGTGTTGGCTACTTGGGTTGTTAGTGACAAACCTCCTGGGGTGGAAGCTGCAGGGCCTGGGTGTTGGCATTGGTTCATGGCCCCAGCCTCTTGCTGTTCTGTGACCTCATTTAACCTCTTCAGGTCTCCACTTCTTCACCTGTAAATCAGGGAGTATAGTGCCCACTGTATCAGGTTGACAGGAGGATTAAATACGATAGAAGTATGAAGGACTCGGCATGGTGGCCGACACATAAGAAGGACACGGGCTGTGTGTGATGCGGTCCGACCCCTACAACATTCCAGATGCCTGAAGGGCAGCTTCTCCACCTTCAGTATGCTTGGGTATCCCTCGGGACATGGATTAGTAGGTCTGGGGCAGGGCCTTAGATCCTGCATTTCTAGCAGGTTCCTAGGTGATGTCAAGGTGTGAGTCAGCAGCTCCTGGGGTTCTCATGCACCCACCCCAGTGGCTAGCAGGGTGCTGAGACATAACCATGGGCGAGCTGAGGAGCAGTTGTGTTCACAGCACTGTTCGTCCCGTTCCCGGGTCCGCGGGCTGCCATGCTTGCTCTTCTTCTGGTGTGGCTCTGAGTGCTTCCAGCTTTTGTCTGGAACGTGTTTCAGTCCTTTTAGTAACCAGTCACTAGAAGAATTATAAAATCAAGTATATATTTATACTTTGATATAAAACCAATGGATTACTAACTGATAGTGTATCTAATGCTCTTTTTTCAGTTTTTGCTTTTGTGAAGTCATTACTGCTCCTTATTTATAACATATTAACTCCCATCAATGAAGAGAAGAAATAGACATGGAGTTGGAAGTTCAGAGTTTCATTCCTGGCTCTACCATTCAGTAGCTGTTTCTCTTGACTTCTCTAGCCCTCCACTTATGCATCCGTGAAATGGGCCCAACAGCACTGAGTTGTTAAATGAAAATAATCAGGAAGCTGAGATTCTACCATTTTGTCTAAATATATATTAACAAAAATAAGTTTTAGTTTGCAGAAGGATTTAGTTCAAAAGTCAAAACATATTTTCAAAGCTCTGGAGCTATTCCTCTTTCTTATCCCCTCTTTCATTGGAGGGAGGCATCATTTTGGATCCACATAGCAGGATGAAATTTAAATTTAAAAAATTATTTCTTGCCTTCATTACTTGGTGGAGGTATGACATATTAATGAAGGATTTATTGAATACATAAAATGCAGACCAAAGTAGGACAATTAAAAACCAAAGAGGAATAGAAGCTCAAGATGAACATTAATAGAACTCAGGATAAACGAAAAACAAACACATCTACATAAGTTTCCTGAGGAGTTGCCATGAAGACATTTTAATATGACCGTGAACGTGTCAAAATATAGAACAGATGTGCTTCTTATAGACATGGAGGAATAACCCTTATTTGTGGCTGTAAAGTTCATGTATGCTGGGAATTGCATAATGATTATTTTAGTTTTTCTCCCCGTTTGTTGGTTAAATGATGTGAGGCTCTGTTTCTGTTTTGGTATGTCAGGTTTGCCTGTGTATTGCGGAAGTTGAATCAATTGTGCAGGGGTCTGTGTCCAGCATTGCTAAGCACGTAGTAGGTTCTTAATAATGGCCAGATGGCAAATTCACTTCAGGAGTGTAGACTTTGATGAACTTTGATCGACCCTCGGTTCACATTGTGACCTATTCTGTCATTTGAAGCAGGATGGTCCCTGAAAATGCTTTTAGAGGCGATGGGACATGAGTGCTGGCTTCATGGACTGCTCATAGGCTGGTGCTGGCTCACATGTCAGCTGCACATGGCCTTTGGCAGGCGTCACCACTGCTGGGGGACTTGCTGAGATGTGGCCTGCCACAGAGGTATGGGTTTAGGTTATTAGAGCTGGACGGCTCACAAACCCACCTGTGTTCCTGGCTCCTTTTATTATTCTCTTGTTTTTGAGGGTGAAATTGTATACCTTTGTAAGAGCTGCCCTTTCAGAGAGTTGCTATGTGTGCCTGAAAATGTGGCCTTGGACATGTGTGGGGACAAGGGTGGCGTGTTTGTGTCAGGACCCTCTGGCAGAGGATTAGGAGTGTGGTGGGTGACGAGAGAAGGATTCCTCTTATGTGTGACATTGAGAAGGAGGTACACTTGGATTAGCAAACTCTTGTTTTTGAAAATTTGCCTTCTCTAGTTTGTCAGTCATTCTCCGCTTGGAATGAACACCTTTGATCTGGTTGCTTGCCTTCTACCTGAGATCAGATCTCATTGGGACTGGGCACTCTTATTTTTAGAGTGTTATGAGGGACTTTTGGAGTTCACGTTGTATGTTCTGGCTGACAGCTTGAAAGTTAGTACAGTCTATAAACCATTTTGATGGAGTGGTCAGAGGAATGGCTATTGGCAGCAGGCTGTATATTAACAGCAGGTGCCCCCCACCCTGGGCACTCAGGTGGTATAGTCAGGTCACATATGAGTTCTCATTCTGGCTTGTCACATCAGCCACCCAGCCACCCACCACATACCCACCTGTAAACATTTGCTAAACACACATGCTTTTGTGACTATTGATGGATGCGTTCATGTACAAGTTGAGTGCTTTGCACATAGTAGGCCCTCAGGGTCCATTGATATGAAGTATAAGTGCATGGTCTGGCTGGATCACACAGTGATAAGGATATGTCTGCCATCCTCTGGTTTTCCTGCTCATCTCTATGTACCTTATCTTCTTCTTCCCCAGTCATGCAGGAGGATGATCTAGAAACATCTGTGGAATTTTTTGGAGTGTTGATGACATACCTCCTGGGATGGAAGCAGCAGGGTCTTGGGGCTGGCTCTGGTTCATGGCCATGGCCTATTGCTGCTTTGTGACCTCAGTTAACCTCTCCAGGTCTCCACTTCCTCATCTGTAAATCAGGGATTATAGTGCCCACCATAGTGTTGGGGGGTAGATTAAATGGCATAGAACTGGGAAGGACTTGGAAGATGTAGGGCAGACTCAGAAGGGCTTTTGTAAGGCCACAGAGCTTTCTGGGTGACTCCAACATGAAGCCTAATTAAAAATTACTACTTGACAAAAATTTTTCCCCACTAATGAAGGTAGTAGCAGTCCTGATACTTTGGTGGCACTTCTGCCACAGGCTCTCTGCAGTGCATTAGGAAACTTACACTCATTATTTCAGTCTAATTCAAGTCCAAGAGCCTTGCAAAATAGGTATTGTCATCCTCATTTTACAGATAAGATTCCTGGGCTGCCAAGACATGGATATAAGTGGTAGAGCAAGAATCTGAATTGAGTTCTGACTGCAAGGTCATGTTGTTTTCATAGACCAGGCTGCTTCTCTAAAATCTGCTTTGAGGTCTGAAGACACCCTACATTAACTCACATCCAACCCAGGGTGGGATTCAGAGTGTGTACTCTGGAGTTAGACTGCCTGGAATTGAATCCTGGCCCTGCCACTTCTTGGCTGGGACGTTGAACATCTTCTTACCTTCTGTCCCTCAGCATCCTCATCTGTAAAAGGGTGGTAATAAAATAATACTTATCTTGCAGGATTGTTGTGTACTGAGTGGGGGCTGGTACATGATCAGTAATTGTAAAATTTTTTTTTAAGCAGCATGATCCTTTACATATCTTATGAGGAAACAAAGATGGAAAGCAGATGATGTGGGGACTATTTGGGTGAGGAGCGTGAAGTCTTGACTGTCAAACCCCAGTGAAAGAGGGACCTGTAGCCCCAAGACCACCTTGCAGAGCCCTTGGGGGCTGTACTTGATGACACCTTCTCCAGGGTAATCAGTAAACCTCTTTCCTGGCCATTTACCTACCTTTAAAATCAATAACAGAGAATTTACTTGTTTATTGTTATGGTTAGCTGTAGAAGAGAGAAAAGAACAAGCTGAATGGTTTGCAAAACTTGGGGGATATAAATGTGGAATTTTGAAGGTGATCTTGGTCTCTAAGAAGAAATAGGCATATTAGCCCGGTGAAGCTCAGTGTTAGTTGGCAGGATGTGCAGGGCAGGGCCTGCATCGATGGGTGGTCCTGTATGCCCAAGAGAGGGGGTTTGAGAAGGTAAGAGGTTAACTTTTTCAGGTTGAAGTAACATGGGAAGGGCTGACAGGTGCTCGAGAAAGAGGTGTGAAGGGCAGGGGAGTGGGGCATGAAGAAAGGAGCTCTGATGGCAGCAAGTGGGAAGATACCTTTCAGAGACTTCCTGGCAGAGAGAGGTGGCAGCATCACCAGAGAATGAGTTTGAAGACCAACAGGCGGAGTCGGGTAATATCCAGGACATAGTGCCAGTGGTTACCTAGAGCCAGGGATGGGCACCAACACAGCAGGGACTTGTCAGGAAGAAGCCAGGGGTAGTGACACTGAGATCTGGCCTGGGCTAGAGGGTGTCCCTCATGAGGAAGACCAGGGCCCTGGAACCAAGCCTCAGGGTGTGGTAGATCAGCTCCTTGGAAAGGGCAGGCCTTATGACTCTGCCATTAGAGGGACACATTAATGGGATGTCTAAGTCAAAGGTTATGAGAAGTGACTAGGGTAAATGGTTAAAACACAGATGAGTTGATCAGGTCATGGAATCATTATTTGTTATTGTAGGAGGGGCTCCTAAGACTCTGCTCACCCCCTTGCTGAGAGCCAAGCCTGAGAGCTTTGGCAATAGACTAAGGTGACCCAACCAGTTAAAAGCAGGACAAAGACTTGAGCGTGGCCTCCATTCAGTGCTTTCCATGGAGCTAAGCCTTGCAGCCTGGCAAATTTCTTCCCCTCCCAGTGGAGACCACCGGAATCACCATTCTCCATGGGAAACCTTGGGAGCAACTCCTCCCTAGAGTGTGGCTGAGGCACATGCTCATCTCCTTCAGCTCCTGCTGGTCTGCAACATGCAGGCAGGAAATTCTTCAACAGGCAAGAAGGGCTGTTGTAAGGACTGTTGATAACACAAGGTCGGCAAGTCAAGGGTCTATAAAAACTTCATTTACGCTGTTGGATGCCATGTGCGCTCCATGCAGATCACCCTTCCCTACCTTCATCCCCTGCTGAGCTCCTAGTTGTCTTTCACTGTTCAGCTTAGTGCTTGCTTGTCCAGCAAACTTCTCTTATTCCATCTGCCCTGTCTGGGTGCCCCACATCTGTGTTCCCAGGCCTCCCGTGTTCTTGTTGACGTTTTTCTCCTCTACTGGGCCCAGAGCTCCTTGACCTTGTCTCTCAAATTTGTGTGTTCTCAGCCCCAAGTACTGTGTCCATTTCAGGGTCTACTTTGCAGTAGGTGTTCAGTAAATGTTGATTGAGTGAATGAGTGGATGAATAAAGGAGATGTAGTTTGCTGTCGGTCTCAGTCTCCAGCATTGACTGTCAGACACAGACTTTCAGAGGCTGGCCTAAGCCAAAGTTTGGTGTTTAGCTCAGCTCTGCTGGTAGGGTCTGGTGGGGCTGCTCTGGCAGCTGCAGGGGCAGCTTGAGAAAGAAGCACTGCTTGGAAGGTGGCATGGTGGTGGCTCGTCTCACTCTTACCCAGACTTCAAAATCAAATGTTCTTTCTGCCCGAAGCCCTGGAGAAAGATAGCAGTCAGAGCAAAAAGGAAGGAGATGATCAGAGGAAATGGACATTACCCAGGGGCTCTACCACCTACCATCCTGGGCAAGGTGCTGCAAACCTGCCAGAAGTATAACCTCTTCCTTTTGGGGGAGAGGGGTTAATGAGCTGTAATCCACATACTATACAATTCACTCAAAGTATACAATTCAGTAGTTTTTAGTATAGGACAGAGTTATACAATCATTCCCACAATGTTAGGACATTTCATCACCCTAAAAAGAAACGTCATACCCATTAGCAGTCACTTTTGATTTCCCTCCAACCTCCTCAGTCCATGGTAACAACTAATCTACTTTCTGTCTTGATGGGGTTTGCCTGTTCTAGGCATTTCACTATAAATAGAGTCATATACTATGTGGCCTTTTGAATCTGTCTTCCTTCACTTAGCATAATGTTTTCAAGGGTCACCCATGTTGTAGGATTTACCTATATTTCACTCCTTTGGTGGCTAACTAATATTGCATTGTATAGATATACTGCATTTTTTTCATTCATTCATCAGCTAATAGATATTTGAATTGTTTCCACTTTTTAGCTATTATGAATAATGCTGCTTTGAACATTCAGGTACAGGTTTTTGTGTGGGCATATGTTTTCATTTCTCTTGGATATATATCTTGAGCATCTCTTCCTGTGCTTATTAAGCATTTGTATGTTATCTTTGGAGAAAAGTTTTTCAAATCCTTGCCCATTTAAAAAAATTGGGTTATTTGGCTTTTTTTATTGTTGAGCTGTAAGAGTTCTTTATATATCTCGGGTACAAGTCGCTTATCAGATATATGACTTGCAAATATTTTCTCCCTTTCTGTGGGTTGCTTTTTCACTTTCTTGATGTCCATTTCAGTACATTTTAAATTCTGATAAAGTCTAATTTACCCTTTTTGCTTACGATTTTGATGTCATATGTAAGAAACCATTGCCTAATCCAAATTCAAAAAGGTTGACTTCAATATTTTCCTCTAAGAGTTCTATCATTCTATCTGTTATATTTAGGTCTTTCATCCATTTTGAGTCAATTTTTGTAAAGTAGTGTGAGATAGGGGTCCAACTTAATTCTTTTGTGGGCTGATATCCAGTTCTAACACCATTTGTTGAAAAGACTATCATACATTTTCGATGAATTAATATTTAAAAATTTACTTCCGTTACTTTTAAGAGCTTCGGTTAATTTGCTTGGGGTCTGTTGTAAAGAAAGTTACTAAAATAATGTAATTATTCAAAAAGCAACATTTATGTGATCCTCAATTGATTTCATATTTGTCTTTATTTAAAACTTACATTTTTCAAAGGATAGTTAATCATTGAATTCTAGTTCTTAAAACACACAAAGTTCTGACTTCTGGACACTTTTATCTTCCTATTTTTCAGTGGTTGTTTTTCATCTTACAGTTTTCTTCCTGTGTTTATTTGCTTTTTAAAAATGTTGGTACAGTATAGCGTGCCCACATTTAAAATGCTTAGAGCAGAGAATAGAGTAGGCACTTCCATGTTGTCTCAACCTGGCCTGTCACAGGAGAATGCCGCACTTGTTAGAGAGAAACCAAGATTTGAGAGGAACCAAGAATCTGTTCCTCTTCCCAAAATGAGAGCATATAACTTATTCCAGTGCTGTTTGGCCCTCTTCTGCTTCTGATCCTAAACCAAGGCCACCAGTCGGTCACTGGGAGATTGGCCTGCCTGCTGCTTTCCCCCCTTTGAGTAGCACCTGCTTCAGGTGATGGCTGCTCTCTCTTGGCCTATCATCTCTCACCCCCACCTAGACGCTCCTAAAATAGGGACAGCCAGGTGGGCCATCTGCAGGGCAACAAATGGATCATTGGAGCTGTGGAGTAGGATTTGAGCCCTTTGTATAAAATGTGTCCTGTGTTTGTTTAATTATGACCAGGACTGTCCACCTGCTCCCCGCCCCCACCCCACATGGGCAGCAAGTGGGAGGATGTTAATAGTGCTCAGGGCCACTGCCTTAGGGGGACAGTGGCAGGGGGACAGAAAAGCTGCTCAAATAGTGCCTTTTCTTTAGCACTTTTAGAACAACTATGATCAGGGTGCCTGTACAAAAGCAGGGGCCTTCCGTGTGTGTTCACAAATGCATTCAAAAGGAATCTGAAATAAAGCTACTTACCAAATAAATACAAAGTACTTCAGTTCTAGCATTAAAATTAAACCAAAACTTATGGATATATGGCTAAGACTAAGGAGAAAGGTTGATTTCCATTTTTCTTCTTTTAAAAGGTCTTATTTATTTATTTTTAGAGAGAGGGGAAGGGAGGGAGAAAAACATCAATGTGAAGTTGCTTCTCATGTGCCCCCAACTGGGGATCTGGCCCGCAACCCAGGCATGTGTCCTGACTGGGAATCAAACCTGCAACCCTTTGGTTCGCAGGTCAGTGCTCATTCCATTGAGCCACACCAGCCTGGGAAAAGTGTGATTTTCTTTAAAAATGTTGCTTAAATGCATATAACTTAAAATCAAGGTGATTAACAAGTGACAAGCAGTAAAATTGGATTTAATCTTGTACAGCTGGGAAAACTATCTATATGTCTTAGAAGGTTATCATGACACTTTTCCCATGTGAAAGTAAATACGATTCTGGAGAAGAGTTGCCCAGATTAATTTATTCTTCCTAATTCAAGATTTAAGGTAGAGAGAAGAATTTGCTAGTAAAGCTATTTTATAAAAGTCAAAATACTTTTTGCCATAGTCATTTCAGATTTTTTTTCTTGTATTAGAGAAGATTCACTACTGAATAAAATTAAGGTTAAAAATATTAATTAGGTATGGAAGTCTAATACTGAAAACAGCATAAAAAACAAATATGTAAAAAGGAATCAATGATTGGAGAATCTTCTCATCTGGGACACATGTCCCAGACGACTTCCTGGAGGCTGTCTGGGGCCACTGCCCACCCTGGGCACATGCTGAACCCTTGTTCCGTGAAAGACACAGCAGAAGAGCCAGCAATGGGCAAGGCCAGAACCTGGGAGTCAACTACACCTTTCCCCAAAACCCAGTTGCACAATTTAGACATTCTAGTTTTCAGCAATGCTCCCCAGAAATTTGTCAGAAAGGTTGACTGTTTTGAACATTTTCCAACGTAAGTCAAAAGTCGTCAGGTTGAGTTTGGGAAAAGAAAAGGTGTCTTGGTGATGGGTGACTGGGGATGTCCTACTTGCCCAGAGGGAAAGGTTCTTATTTCCCAAGTGAACAACTCAGTACTTCCTATGTTTAGATCCACCTCCCAGGTGCGTGCAAAGACCCCTGTGAGGCCATGCCCCCCCCCCCCCCCAAGAGCTTTCTTTATTGTTTCCCATGACTGAAAAAGTAGGAACAGTGATGAGTTCTAGCTGGGAGCCTAGGAACACGGCACCAGGTGGTTAAGATTAGAATTGATGAGGCTGTCAGTGAAAGGGGAAAAAAAGATTAAGAACAAAATTTGGCTTTTTGAAAATGTCTTAGTATGTATGGACTTATTCATATATCATTAAAATTTAAGTTATACAATTTAATCTGTCACTGAGGTTAATTGGTCCCTTTTCTGCTCCACTTCATTTGAACTGTTTCATTCAAGCAATAAATAGTTAATAGTTGATGTTTTAAAGTTTATCAGGCTGCAGTAAATCTATATGTAGCATAAACCCCAGTAACATTGTAAGTCATTTTCAATAGGATGAAAATGATCAGCATATTTTTCAAATCTTAAGAAAAATACCAAGTTCTGGGATACATTCAGTTATATTGGGTTGGCCAAAAGTTTAATTTTTTTCCATAGGATGGCTCTAGTAGTTGTCTTTAACTTCATTTGAAACAATTTTGTTAGATTGTATTGTGACAGCTATCATGTCAGTGTGCATTAAAAAAAAACTTAACAGAATTGGTGAATTTTTGTGCAGCCAGTTTAATATTGATAATAGAAGGAAATATGCAGCATTTTCAATGTATTATGCCTTATTATTTCAAGAAAGGTAAAAATGCAACTGAAGCACACACAAAATAATTTATGCAGTGTATGGAGAAGGCTGTGACTGAGCAAATGTGTTCAATAGTGGTTTGCAAAGTTTCTTGGTACTATTGACACTTTGGCCAAATAATTCTTTGCTGTGGGGCTGTCTTATGCATTGGAAGATGTTTAGCAGCACCCCTGGCCTCTACCCATTAGAAGCCAATAGCAGGAGATAGTAAAAATATCCAAATCAATAAAGTTATTGGTGAAACTGAAATATATGTCACTTATTTTATGGAAAAAAGCTAAGTGGACCTTTTGGCCAACCCAATTTATTCTTCATTTCAGACAGATAATCTTGTTGTACCGACAAGCAATTCTTTTTCCAAGACCACATAAGAAGGGTCGCATTTTTCCTTTGCATGCCACTTCGATGAAGTTTGATAGCTGACCAAATGATCACCTTTGCCTTCCACTGCTTAATTTCCACAGCAGCTGGAAGTAAATTTGTGTTTCAGAAAAATCTGAAACGTAGACATGGGCTTTGTTTCTTAACCATAGGTCATTACGCTGAAATAAGAAAAGATGGGTCGGGCATCACTTGGGGAGCATGACAAGTCCTTAACCCTCGTCCTGGGCACCTTAGTTCACATCAGGGAGCTGTGGCCTGCAGCTGACACAGGGGACTGGGTGAGCCAGAATCTTCTCGCGAGTACTCCCTCCCTTCACAACTGTTGGGTTTGATTTCTATTTTCTGTTTATTAAGAATACATAATTTTTACTTGTAAAGTTGTTCCATGAGCCCCCTCTTCCCATTCCAGTTCCTATGACCATGATTTGGGGTTCTTGACTTCTCTGTGCTGGACTTCTGTGACACTCTTACTGTGGTCTCTCTCCTCCGGGATTCTCTGCCAACTCTTCCTCCATACATTTTGCAGGTGATTTTCCTGAAATGCAGATCTGACCTGGACATTCTGCTGCTTAGAGTCCTTTAAAGTCAACCACCATCCTTGCCTTCAGGACGTTTCCGTGCTCCTTAGACTGGTGTCCCAGCACCTTGTCCTGGCAGCCAGTGCCCTCTCCCCTTGAGGGCCCTTCCCTCTGCCTGCAATGGTTGTTCCGCCTCCTGCTTCCTTTCCTGTCTCTTGCTTGTCAAGAAGCAGGGTTATTATTATTATTTTGATTTTTAAAAATCTTTACCTGAGGACATGTTTCCATTGATTTTTAGAGAAAAGAAGGAAGAGGGGTGGAGAGACAGACGAACATCAATGTGAGAGAAACATTAATTGGTTGCCTCTCATATGTGCCCCGACTGGGGATTGAACCTGCAACCTAGGTATGTACCCTGACTAGAAATTGAACCAGCAACCCTTTCTTGCACAGAACGATGCTCCAACCAACTGAGTCACCCAGACAGGGCACTTGTTGAGAAGCAGTGTAAACTGAAGACATCTACTTCTTTATTTCTATTTCAGTTTCTCCCCTCTTAGATGAAAAGCAGTGGAGTAACCAGAATATATATACACATGCCTTTATTTTATGAGATTACATACCTCAGGAACCTCTTTCTGTAACCACACAGTGTCTTTTATTGCTGTTGCATATATTTCTGAGCCAGCAAGGGATTGTTGAGAGAGGAAGAAGTCAAATATGGAACTTCTATGACATTCCCTACCCAGATATTTGGAAAACAAGCCACTCAACAAATGAACTACCATACAGAAGATTATAATGTTCATTTTAATTTCTTTTATTGACTTTCCATTTCCTTGAGTGTCTTGGAAAATTTTGGTTTTACAGAGGTAGTTTTTTAATAATTAATGGTTACCACTAATTCAAGAAATTTAGCTGAAAAACTTTACTTTTAACAAAAAGGAAAAGCATTGGGCATATTAATGCATATACTAATGCATATTATTAGATGCAGACTTTTGTTTTTGTTTTTCCACCGGAACTGAGACTTGTCAGTTTTCATCTCAATGATTTGTTGACATTTTCGCTTCTGTGGGCGGGTGGTCATTTGGAATTTGGAAATGCTGCACCTTCAGTTCATTTAGTCAGACACCCATTTCTGATCAGGTTCAGAGTTGTGGGTGGCTGATTCAGAGCGCAGGTGGTCATAATGGTGTCCCATGTTCACATACACTGAAAGGGAGTTTCATGGCGATTAGCATTTAGAATGTTTGTTTAATTCCAAGTGAGGACTTGAGGGGTAGAGAGATGGAAAGATTGAATAAAATGCTTTATCCTCTGTGGCAGTTGTTTTAGAAAGCACCCATGTTGCTTTTGCAAAAGGAGTTTGAAGCTATTCCACATTAGTTTGGAATGTTCTGGACACATGAATGAGACTGGTGGAGGTTTGGGGCCACCCCTGTGGAACTGAGGTGACAGAGGAATTTAGGTTTGGGATAAAGAAGTCTGTAGGACAGGCCTACAGCAAAGTGTTACTTCTGCTACCTTGTTCTCATTGTGTGACACAAATCAGACCCTTTTGTCAGAATCTGCGTTCTCTTGCTAAATGGGAATTTAACTGTCACAACTAGGAGTTAAACAGTGGTTTGGGAGGGAATTCTCAGTGTTAGTTGGAGGGGGAGGGTTGGAAAAATTAGGGCTCTAAGAAGAAGGTATAATGTAAAACTAAGGTTTGTAAGTTTTACAGTAGGTCTGGCCATAAACATATTCAATTCTTATCCATATCAAATTCAAGGAAAATGTTGTGAAATAATGCTGGATGCAGTCAAAGGAACTTTAAAATAATTATAATTTGCTAGACAGGCAGGAGTACTTTGGAATCTGACTTTCTAGCTGTGCAGAACTATTAAGTCTTTTCTCTGAATATTTGGTCTTGCTCTGTTGTTGACTGTCCCCCTTTGGTTCACGTGGAGGCCTCCTGGGCAGCTGGTGGCCAGGGCAGCTGTGGTGACCCACCTCAAGTGTGCCCCTCCCATGGATGGGGCTCCCAATTTAGCTGTTGGGTTTGCGCAGCGAATGCCAGAGCATAGCAATCTGAGCTCTTGCTTTCTGTTTAAATAAAAAGGCAGATGCTTCACACATGTTTTCACAAATTGACGTAAACCATGGAAGGAAAGAATGCTGATCCTCAATAGTTACCCTGTAGCGGCTTGTTGCTTGTAATTTTTAGGTTTACTGTCAGAGCAAATGCTGAAAGCAAACCTGCATCTGTGCTGACACCGGATTAGAAGTAACCCAGGCTCTTTTAAGTGCCCGAGTAATGGGTGAATGGGGCACTTATAAATAGCGAGTTACTGTATCTGATGGACCTCAGAGACCGGAGGGCTCCCTAGGGCCAGCATCGTCCCATGTGGCCTGGGAGGAGCACGGCCAAGGCAAAGAGTGTGCGTTCTGTTTCGTCTTTCATTCCAAATCCAGAAGGGCAGATGCTTGAATCATGGAATTAGCCTGCTGTGTTAGGTGTGGGGCACAGGATACTGGGAAGGCCTAAAAATAGGGCTGAGAAAGACTTTGCCCCTTTTCTTGAAGAAGACATTGGCTTGCATGACCTTCAGGAGTTTCAGAAAGCTCTCCCCGGATTATCATGTGAAGTTACACTCGGTGACCTCTTCTGTTCTCTCTGGGGCTCACTATTTTATGACAATGAGCTTCTCTTCTAATACAGAGACTTGAAGGGGCAGATGGGGGCCCTGCGCATTCCTTGCAGTTGTGGATTTATACCAATCTGTCTGCACCCTTTTGGTCCTAAGTGACAGTGCCAGGCGCATGTCGGTGTTGGATATTGATGGTGCATACTTGTAAGCAGGCTAGCTACAATTTGAGGATGTAGTTTGTGGCTGTCAAACATAGTCAGGTGTCACAGGGACTGAGATTTACAGTCTGTGAGTCCCGAGCCAGCCTCGAACACTTAGGGAGTGGATGGTATATTAGGGCCGACCTAGAATCTTGCTTGCCACCTGGCATGGTACTGCCCCTTCGAGCATGAGTGAACTGGTAAGTGCCAGACTGCTCACACCTGGTGGGGTGCCAGTGCCTGAGGGCGCTGTCTCAGGAAGGTGGCCTTGTGCGGTCTGAGGATGAGCCCCGGAGGAGGTCTGTTAAATAAGCTCACAGTCCGTTTTACCTGTGGTTGGTCCTGGCTCACACACTGCCCCAGATTGCATCACAAGCCCTTAGTGAACATGGGCTAGAAATTTCGTGTTAAATATTTCTCACCCCCCGACTTGAGGGTTTTTGAAAAAGCAGTATTTCCCTAGAGCAAGAGCCAGCTTCTGGGAATGAGTCAGACACTAGCCCTAGTATTTGGCCAGTGTCCTTTAGCTTATCTGTTATCAGCTTAAATCCTTGGTAAATTCTTTTCCCATTTTAGCAGGATTGTGACCTTCAGGTCTGACTGGTGGCAGCTCAGGATGACGAGTAGAAGTCATACTCATGTAGCTAGTGGAGACGTCTCATTGGACTTTCATTTCAGCTGAGGACCCACAGTAGTTCTGGAGTTGTGATGTTTATCACTCTCCTTCACTCCCACCTTTCTCCTTACCCAGAAGACAAATGGTGAGGTTAAATATGACCATGACTCAGCCAGTGCCCAGCGGAGCCCGGTAGTGGCCATCAGGAAAATCAGCATTGTGGTTATGGGTCTTGTTAGAAGTGGTATGCAGGCCTTTCAACTGTTTCTGCTCTTTTTTTTTAAATCCTCACCCCAGGATATGTTTTAGAGAGGGGAAGGGGAAGTGGGGAGAGAGATAAAGAGAGCGACAGACAGACAGAGGTTGAAACATTGATATGAAAGAACTATCAATTGGTTACATCCTGCATGTGCGCAACTGGGGATTGAATCTGCAACACAGGTCTGTGCCTTGACCGGGAATTGAACCCATGACCTTTTGGTATATAGGAGGACACTCCAACCAACTGACCAGGCCAGGACCAGCTGTTCTTGCTTTTCACTAAGGTTTTGACTAGCTTATTACCAGAACGTATTCTGGTAATAAAATAATAAAGTACTCCTGGGCATGTTTCAAAAACTAAAATAAAAATATAGATTAAGTTGACCTGCCATGTGAGATTCATGTGTAAGGAAACACAATTGAACTAAGTCTAACTTTTATGGTTAGATAACAAGAGAGATACTTTTGGATTTTTATTTATTCAAGCAATAACCTATTAGGGAGTTGGTTAGCTTCTTTTGTAAGACTTTTCTCATTTTTTAAAGTCAGTTGGCCCTGAAAACTTCACTTTAGTTGAATCAAGAGTTTGTGGAGTTAATAGTTCAAGGATCTTAAACTTGGCAACCTAAAATAAGACTGAGATTGTATATAATTAATTTTCTTATGGGTTAAAGTGGTGAGCAGCTTAATTGTTTTCTCCCATTAGAAAATATTTCAGAGCAATAAACATACACTAAATGTGGCTCTGAGTCCAGGGGGGTTGCTGGCAGAGCTTTTGTAATAATTCTCCAGAATCAGCAATCAACAAGAACACAACAGTGATGTGCAGCTTTGATATCCAGCCATGAATGTTGGTGGTGATTTGGGCCAGTTCTAGGGGTCAGCAGGGCCATGCTGGTTCTTGGGTGGCAGCACCTGTGTGCATAGATGCTACACTGAGAGAGGCGGGTACTACCTGATTAAAGAGAACTGGAAAGGAGCCAGTGTAGAAATTGGTGGGCAGACTGAGGGCCAGGATAGAGATAGGAAGAGGAGAGTGGGGTCCCATGGATCCCAGTACACCCTAAAGCCTCCTTCCTAGACCAGAGTACAACCACCATTTTTGGAGCATGGAAGGCATTTCAACAAGATGTATCAGTTTTATTCTAATTTTTTTGTCAGCTATTTTTTTAATAGTATTTTTTTCCATTACCATTTAGTCCCTTATACTCCCCTCCCCCACTGCAATCACCATGCTGTTATCCATGCCCATGAATCACTTTCCCCCTTTTGCTCAATTCTAATTTTTAAAAGTTCTTTGATTAAACTCTAATTTTTATTTTGTAAAAGTGGCACATCTCCATGGCTGCAGCTTTGAATGATATAGAGTAAAAGTCCTACATTCTTACCCTAGCTGTGTTTCCTACTCCCATCCCCCAAACTCAGCAATTCATCACTGCATGTAATCAGTGTTATTAATTCCCTGTGTTTTTATGCATGAAGAAAAAAAGTGATTTACCCCCTTTTTAAAATAAAAAAGGTAATGTATCAAATGCATTGTCTTTTTTCACTTAATCTTTCTTGAGGCTCTTTCCATATTAGCAAGTAGTTTTCTGTTTCTTTTTAATAGATGCATTACATGTATGGGGGAAACTTTAGTCTATCCTCTACTCACGAATAATTGGTTTCTTGTCCATTCTTGGCCATAGTAACCAATGCAGCAATGAATAACTTTGTATATGTGCCATTTTGCACATGTGTAAGTTTATCTGTAGGCTAGATTTCAGGAAGTGGGATGGGCTGGGTCAAATGATTTGTATGCTTATAATTTTTGATAGATTTTGCCAAATTGCCTTCCATAGGACTTGTTCTAATTTTCTTTCCAGCCAGTAATTTGAGTTTGACCAGTTCAAATATGTTGAAATACCTCTTGGAGCATCAAATAGTGATGCAAAAAGCATATTCTATGTACAGGTCTGAAAGCAGCATCAGAAATGTGACAGTGCTTCCCAACAGTGTAGGGGACCCACCAAGTCCTGACTGCATCTAAGACAGGCCCGCCCCGCACATTCGTGCTTGTTGTTACAGCCCAAGGGTACCCACCCAATGGTGTGTGAACGTGCCCAAGATCCAGCTCACCCTCTAGGCTGCCCAACACCAGCTCTGGCTGCAAAAGCCTTTTGAGAAACAAAGAGGATCCAACTCAGATTAGAAAACAGTGTCCTTGAGTAAGCCTTTGATCAATTCAATCTGATGGAATTAAACACTCACTGAAGCTGTCTTTATCAGATGTGTAGGAAGGGTGTATCAGGGAGATGGACAACCAGCTTACATTTTTAGTATTTTTGACATCGCACAGAAAAGAGTTAACATTTCCATCGTTTTAACATGAGCTACAACACCACCAAGCAGGGGGTTGTAGGTTGGGAGCTTCAGCCCAAGGAACCCTCTGCCCCAGCTTCCCCGCCATCCCTTGGTCCAGGGTCAGCCTCCCAGGGGTTTACTACACACATGCTCCCCTCTCCCCTCTGCTGCTTCTGCACCCCCTGAAGTCTTGTGTCCAAATCCTCATTCCACTATGACTTTTAAAATTCAGTAATGAAAGCTTTTTCTGATAATAAAAGCAATGCAGACTTAGGGTGGTTCGATTTAAGATTTTTTGATTTTATGATGGTGCAAAAGTGATGTGCATTCAGTAGAAAGCGGCTAGGCTAAGCTAGGAGGTTCAGTAGCTTAGGTGTATTGAATGCATTTTTGATTAATTATATTTTCAATCTATGATGACTTTATCAGGACATAAGCCTATTGTAAGTCGAGGAGCATCTATACACATTTATGACAGAAAATTGACAATATTCGTTATTTAAAGCTGTGATTACAGTTTTGTGATCTTGTTAGCGATTAGATTGGGTTGGAATAAGGAATGGGCCACTGTGCAAAAGGACGTTGGAAATGGGATCAGTTGAATTTGGGTGAAGTTCTCCAACTATGTGGAACAGCTGAAATCATTTCCTCGTGGTTTTGACTGCTGGGAAGCGTAAAGGTAAAGCCAACTAATAGCATTTTTCCTGGGTGAATCTGATGAGAATTTCTGAACACCCGGTGAGAACAGGCTGATGGGGGATGCTGAGACTGTGGTTTGGGTCACTGATCACATAGAGGAACTGATTTGGAAAAACTCTGCTTTCAATTCAATGCATCAAGTCATATTGCCTTATAATAGTGGATAACAGTAGGAAGGACTTCGAGGCCCCATGGAAGGGCTTTGAGCAGAGGTTCCGTGACCACAGCATGCACCACCAAAGGTGGAAGAAAACCCATGACTGTAGGCTTGTCCGTAAATGCAGTGCACACATAGTTTATATTTATTTGTTATTTTTTTGCAGTAAAATTATTTTCTACTGCATTTTCTCTTTTTCCTTTTTTCTTTTCAATTAGTTTATATTCAATATTATTTTGTATTATTTTTAGGTGTACAGCATAGTGGTTGGACAATTATATACTTTACAAAGTGTTCCCCTGGTATTTCCAGTCCCCACCTGGTACCATACATAGTTATTCCACTATTGATTATATTTCCTATGCTGCACTTTACACCCTCATGACTATCACAGATTTTTATTAACAATTGGTATAGAATGAATACAATGGTATACAATAATACATAACAAAATGAAACAAAACCTCCATTCCCACTTTTCTTTATCCTGCAATAGTATTTCACAGCAATTATCACCTTATGTTATAGACTCAGTTCTGTATAACACTTGTTTTTAAAACACCTATCTGTTCTAATGCAATTGACATATTAAGGAGTAATTTGAGCATAATATTGGTTTTACATTTGCTTATTTGTGATTCTCTTTGCAAAAGCGGTAGATGAACACAGAAAATTGCACCCAGCTGTGCCAAGCCACATGGGAATACACGGAACGCACACATGCACACACCTCAAACATCTGCCATCTGCCTTGTTAATGTCTTGTTTTATGAAGCACACTCTGTTCGCATGTGGTGTTACAATGTTCTCTCTGATTTCTGGTAATCATCCTGTCCCACAATTACAAGTTGCAGTTCTTCTGATGCCCACTTCCACAAGCACACTTCAGGTTCTTCCCTTGTCCAGTGCCGTATTGATTGTAGCGTTCATGTATTTCTTAACCATTCAGCACACATAAAATTGTGCTCCAGTTTTTATTAGGTTACTGTCTTCCTTCCCCCATATGCGCTTTGGTTTTTAGTGTGTGATTTTTTGTATAGCATGGTGATTTTTAGGAACACACATGTGGTGTTAATAGCAAAACGGACTGCATGAGTACAGTTGCCTCATTCTGTTTCCTGTTCATTGTCTTGCCTCTCTGTGTCCTGCCTTCCCACATGTCAGTTAACGGGGGGCAGGGTCTTTGGATCGTTTGCTCACTCTTGTGTCCCCAGCACCTTCTCCATGTCTGGCACAGAGCAGGGGCTCAGTAAACATTTGTTGAATGAATGAATCATCAGATCGTTTACTGGAAATAGCATTCTAGGAACATTCTGTTACAAATTAATGCTTTTATTAACAAAGAGATTATTACAGTTAAGGGATATAATATAACCATTGAGTTTGGCAAACACACCTGACTCTTTGGCTGACAAAGCTTATCAAGGGAGGGCAAGAACAGAAATGTGGAATATGGGTCACACTGCTTTATAGTATTCAAATCTGAGAAGAGATATCCTAACAATATACTCAAAGTCAACTAAAGTAGGAGCAATCAGAATATTAGCAAAAGTGGCCAGACCCACAAAAAGGGTTATGTTCATTCAGTAAAAATAGTGAAAAAGAAGAGATCCTAATGATGGTGTTTGATTTCAAGGGAATTTAGTAAATGACAAAGAATATTTTTAAAATTCTGAAAGATGATATTTTTGATTAGTTGTTAGGAAGGACCCAGGTTGTTTCTTTTAAAACTGAAATACTTACATCATTGCTTTAGCACCATTCTGTATATTTAAAATATATTTCTGGTTAGTTCTCTTATACAGTTATTGCTCATATACATGAACTAAGTGTGCATGTGAAACTTAGCTGGATTATAGATATAAATGTGTGTATATGTATTATAGATATATGTGTGTGTAGATACAGATATATAATTTTGTGCTACAATTATGGGCAGTGCTATGTGTGTATTATTTCATTTCACCCTCACAACAACCCCACAGGGTAGATGAGTTATTTTTCTCATTTTTCAGATGAGGAAACTGAGTGTCCAGGGAGGCTAAGTAACTTAATGAGAATGATGCAGCTGGTGAGTGGTGGACGTGGGATTTCGGGATTTGAGGCATAGAGCCCATGCTTCCGTGCATCAAAGGCATTACCTAGGTTCCAGTGATTCCAGCTAAGAAAACTTGCATCTTGCTCTCCAGGAGGGTGGAGATGGAGATGTAAGCAAAAAAGAACAGTGCCATTGCTACCCAAGCGAAGCAAAGCCTGGGAAATTGTGGGGGTTGGAGGCCAGGGAGCAGGTGCCTAAGTGCTTCATGTGGTAGACTCCCTATCCACTGACTAGGTGCTTTATCAAAAGGAGCCAAAAAATACCCAAAGAAAAAGACAGCATAGATATGTACAAAAAGGAAAGAATGAGCATTTATTTGACTCCTGTATCATTCTAAGCATTGGACTAGTTGATTTTTATACATGGTGTTAGTACCTATGTGATTTTGGATCTGGACTTTGTGATAAGCACTGTTAGCTTGTTCTGTCTAACTTAATTTTTGCAGTACCCCAAGGTTGGTTCTCTTATTTTCATTTTCCATAAAACTCAAAGAATGTGCCCCAAATCACATAGTTAGTAAGTGGCTTTGTTTTGTCCTCATCAACCAACCAGTGGGATAGGAATTAACCATAAAAAAAGAAGAAATATTCCATTTGCGACCTTGGATGGACCTTGAAAATATCATGCTAAGTGAAATAAGTCAGACGGAAAAAGTTAAGAACCATATGATTCCACTCATATGTGGGACATAAAACTAAAAGCGACAAGTGACCAAACAAGACAAACAAACACCATACACACAGACAACAATATGGTGGGGACCAGAGGGAAAGAGAGATGGAGGGTAGTGAATGGTAGAGGGGGTTGAGTATATGGTGATGGAAGATTTGACTTTGAGTGGTGGGCACACAATGCCATGTACAGATCATGTATCATAGAATTCTACACTTCAAATCTATGTAATTTTATTAACCAATGTCATCACAATAAATTTAATAAAAATAAATTTAAAAAAAGGAAAAAGGAAATGAGGACACAGTGAAGAAGTAGCACAGCTAGAATTAGAACTCACAGCTGTCTCCATAGCTTTTGATTTGATAAATAAAGCAGATGTTGAATTGAGGTGTGTTTCTAGAACAAATATGGGAGGAGATCTGAGACAGAAGTGATTAAGTTCCTACAAGCTTAACAAAAATAAATGTTAGAACAATGACTATCTTATATTTATAAGAAAAAAATCATCAAGTTATCACAGTTTATAGAGACACAGTTTAAAACACGGTAACTATGAGACAAGGATAAACCTTCTGCCAGCAGAGGGGTTCTTCTCAAAACCAGATCTGATCCTGTCTCTCTCCTGTGAAAAAATGTGATTATTCCTGGTTTCTTTTGTTTGCAGAGTATGATTCTCAGATGTCCAATGTTATGGTCAGTTTCTTGCCACTCCCCTGACAACTCACACAGGCATTCCTCTCTCCAGCCCTGAATGCTGTCTGTGTGCTTTCATATAATAATGCAGTTAAGCTCGTCTCTGTTCCCTAAAGGCACTACCTCTTTCTTGCAAAATCTAGCTCAGGGTTTATTATCTGTGGGAAGACTTCTCTGAATCCCTCAAGCAAAATTTAGTTCTTTCATTTTTCTGTTACCTGCGTCTTTGTAATCTCACTCAGACTGGTTTGCAACTATTGACCGACTCTCCAGATGGTGCAAGGGTTTTCATGGAAAGGCTGAATCTTATCCATGTTCACGGTCCTGGTGCCTGACCCAGGCCTGATACACTCAGTCAGTGCTTGCGAAATGGGTAGGTGGATGGATGGATGAATGAATGGATAAAGTGTTTGAATTATCCCATAAAAGTGTAATACATGGTTAATAAGGTACTCTGAATTAGGAATTATTACAGCCACTTTCACTGGATGAATTGTTTATCCATGCTGAATGGAATTACTGATTTTTCATAATTTCTGAAGAATAATCATTCTCAGACATTAGGATACAAAACAGGTTTTGAACAAGACATGTTATACATAGGTATCTTTCAGGGGATTACAATTAGAAATCTTAAAATTGTGGACACTTGCTTTCCTGCCTCTCCAACTCCTGGTCATCCTTCTAGGTCCCAGGTAAACTCTCAGCCTGTGAACCACTCCCCATTCTCCTGATCTGTCCTCTCTTGCCCAGCATCTTCAGGAAACCTTAATAGTGGTAGCTGCCAGATATTCTATAGCTCATCTCAAAGGTATAGGCCATGACTTTTTTTTTTTTTTAAATTTTGCCTTGGGTTACTCTTGATTCTCCAACCAGATGATAAATGTTTAGAGGGCAGGGATGACATTTATCCTTTTCCTCCCCACCCCTGTATCTTAAGTAGTACATGTCTGTGGTAAGCATTAAAGTGAATTCTGTTGATAAGTCCATTGCTCTCTTATTTTGTCTTGGCAAGTTGCAAAACACCCTTTGCTCCATTCTCAGTTTACACTTACGTAGGAGAAGCAGAGCCCCGCTGAGTCTGCATCAGTAGAGGGGGTCTGCTGTAGGGATACAGGGGTCTTATGGAACAAAAGAGCAAGAAGAGCAGTAGGGCCTCATGAGAGACAGGTATGGGAATTGGGAGTCCTTGGGAACCAGGCCAGCCAATGTCTGTCTGTCTATCTTGTCAGGTGGTCTTTCATCCCTCCTTTTCCTGGGCCTGGTGCCCCACCCTCCTGATTTTTTCTGCTTACTGGACCTTTTTTTTTTTCTCTTTGAACATGGCAGCAGAATTCCCCTCAAAGGAGGATCATATGGCATGTTCTGACTTTGAGTATAAATTCTTGACAGCAGGAACTTGATTGGTTCCCTAGGTCAGGTGTTCTTCCCTGGTCCAGTCAGTTGTGGCTCCTGGGTGTCAACATTCTTAAGTAGGGGTGTGAGAACACATCATCAAAAGACAGTGCAAGCTTGCTGGGCATGCCAAGTTTTTCCAGTGTACTTAGCTTAAATATGTTTCAGCAGTAGTCAGCTGAAATAAGAATGCCAAATTAATTAAGGGGCCATGTACCAACATATAGCTTGGACTGAGGAAGAACTATACTATGTTGACACATGAAGCTTTAGCCCTGGAAGTGGCATCACATGAAGGGTTTTGAGATCCAGTTAGAAACTGAAGTTTATTTTTCCCCAGAAGTTCCTGCCACCAGGAAGTCTGACAGACTAGCCTGGCAAGCTGTGGCTGCAGTGTACAAAAATCAGTAGTGTTTTTATACACTAATAGTGCATTTTCTGAAATAGAAATTTTAAAAGATTCCATTTACAATAGCATCAAAAACAATAAAATACTTAGGAATGAATTTAACCAAGGAGATGAAAGACCTGTACACTGAAAACCACAGGACAGTCCTGGCCAAGTGGCTCAACTGGTTGGAGTGTTTTCCAGAACACGAAAATGTTGCCAGTTCAATCCCCGGTTGGGGTGCATACAGGAGGCAACTGATTGATGTTTCTTTCTCTCTCCCTACCCCTCTATTTTCCTCTCTAAAATCAATAAACTTATTTTCAATAAGGATTAAAAACCACCACCACCACTACCACTACCACCACCAAAACCCCACAGGACACTGATGAAGGAAATTGAAGAAAACACAAATAAATGGAAAGGTATTCTGTGTTTATGGATTGGCTGGATTAATGTTGTTAAAATGTCAATACTACTAAAAAGCCATCTATAGATTCAGTGCAATCCCTACCAAGATTCCAATGTTATTTTTAAAGAACTAGAAAAACACACCCCTAAAATTTATATGGCATCACAGAAGACCCTGAATAGCCAAAGATATCCTGAGAAAGAAGAACAAAGAAGGAGGAATCACACTTTTAGATTTCACGCTATACTGTAAACTTATAGTCATCAAAACAGTATGGTACTGGCTTAAAAACACGCAGGTAGACTAATAAAACAGAATTGAGAGTCCACAAATAAACCCAAGCATATGCAGTCAACTAATATTTGACAAGGGAGCCAAGAATACTCAATGGAGAAAAGAGAGTCTCTTAAATAAATGGTGCTGGGAAAAATGGGTAATTCAGATGCAAAAAAAAAAAAAAAAAAAAAAGAAAAGAAACTTGACCTTTATCTTATACCACTCACAAAATTTAACTCAAAATGGATTAAAGACAGATGTAAGACACAAACCATGAAACTCCTAGAAGAAAATATAGGGAAAAAAGCTCCCTGATATGGGCATTGGTGATAATTTTCAGAATGCCAATGAGGTGGCCTGTGCCGTTGTGAGAAGCAGTGCTGTGAGGCCTAGGGCTTCTTTCGGATGTTGAGTGTATCTGCTGTGTCTTGTCTGTGGGAAGGAGATGGGAGTGACACCTTGTATAGTATTAATTGCTACCAATATTAAAAGATTAGCAAACTTCAGTGGGAAAAGGGAGCTGAAGAACCAAGGAGACTTTTAACTATCGGGATTCAGAGCCCTAGCCAAAATGGATGAAGAGAGCAGTTTTCATAAACAACCAAAATGCTGCAGAGTGGCCGCCATTTTGTCTTTTTACTTTGTTATCCATTTTATCTGTTACTGATAAAACTCATTTCTTTGCTATGGAGAAAACAAATGGCTTCAAAAAATGTCTCTCTTCCTTGAGGTTGTGTACACAGATGACAACAGTTTTAGGATTGAAGAAATAGTCAGGGGTCGGGGAGAGAAGAAGGGTGAGGCTTGACAGGAGGGAAGCACTGCCCAGAGGGCAAGGAGGCAGGCAGAGCGCCCTGAGGGTGGGAGTAGTGGCCAGTGGGCCTGCTTGACAGTATGAGGGACTGCCTACGGGAGAGGCTCTCCGGTGCTCTGGAACTTCCAGAAGGTAGTATGTCTTGGCCCACACTGGAAAGGTATCTTGTGGCTCTGTGACAAGGAAAGGTGAGAAGCGGGCCATTAGAAGAGCTGACCTGCTGGCAGTCTTGTGTGGCTCTTTCTCATGATGGGGCGAGTAGCTTGCTGATGGAAATGGGTGCCTGTTACCTCAAGCAGGTACGGTGCCTCTGGGTTTATCTCCAGAGACCTTGAAGTTGAGGGTGTAAAGCTGAAGGACCTCAGAATAAAGGGATACCTTCATCTCTTCTAGCAATGGAAAGATCTTCATCTGAGAAAGAACAAAGATATGGGACTTTAACAATTAATTGGCATTGATCTAAATTACAGGTTATTTTATTGTGGGTGAGGTTCATTCGCCAGAAGACCAGGGTTCAGCAAATAAGGCCGGTGTTTAAAAATAGGAAAAAACAAAGTTAAAACATTTGACTCCTAGCAGTTTGACAGGAATCGCTAGTGAAATCTGTATCACCCAGTTCATAGTAGATAATTGGTAATTTTTTATTGAATTAAGAGTGAAATTTGGGAGCATATTCATAAATATGTTGTGAGCATTTCTAAATGATTTCAGAATTACCAAGAACCAGTGTGGGTCAGCAAAGAGTGAATAATGCTAAGCCAACCTCATATTGGAGATAGCACTGGGCTGCTAGGTCTTATTTGGGGCATAGATTTGGTAAGGATTCTTGTAAATATCGTTGTGGGCTAGATGTTACTATTAGGTAAAGTCACCATTTGTTTAAAACCAGTCTTCTTGAACTCCAGGACATGACAACAGTGTGGTGATTGAGGGTTAAGGGGTGTGGGGGGAGGTGGAAGAGGATATGAGGGATAAATGGCTATGGAAAAAAAATACAATAAAAAGTAATGTGAAAAAATGAAAACAATCTTGGTTTTTTCGAATCATGAAAATGGAATAGGTAGACCCACTGGATGCTATAGGCTGTCATGTTTTCATAAAAAAAAAAAAAAAAAAAATCAATGCCTTTCACCTTTTTTCCACCCAATTTCCTGGTATAAAAATACTCATGAGGATGTAAAAAACAGCACAGGGAATTCAGTCAATAATATTGTAATAACTATGTATATAGTGTCAGATGGGTACTAGACTTTTTGGGGGATCACTTGAAAGTTATATAAATGTCTAATCTCTATATTGTACACCTGAAATGAATATAATATTGTATGTCAACTTTAATTGAAAAATAAATTTAAAAATATGTCCTATAGAGGACATACTCAAAATGATTTCAAGTGACAGAAAGCTGATAGGAATATCTAATCAGTTATATGACAAAGTTGAGGTCTCAAGGTTGAAATCAACTAAAAATATGAAATGTAATTGAAATACATGTCCTGCCTCTAGGGTTAACAATTTCATTATAGGAGTATAGAAAGAAATTGGGAGAACAGCATTTCTATAAAAGATGACCCATGGGTTTTAGTTGACTACTTTTACAGAATATAAAACTTTACAGACTGACATGGCCTATAAAGTTTTATATTCTGTTAAAAGAGATATAAAGCTGCAAAACTCTGTAAGCACTATCTTTGGAGGGGCTCCGACTCTTTGAAGCGTGTTGGGCTTGGGAAGGCCTGGCCTGGGAAGTCTCTTCCTGATGGTCAGGTCTGTCCTGCGGGAGAAGCAGACCTGTGCTAGGTGGCTCCTGAGTTCATTGGTGGATAGATTGGACTCAGATTTGAGCACACTTGGTGGCTAGGTTAGGATATGTCTTCAGTGGGTGGAGAGGAGATTTGGTACCCTCTGAGGTTCCTTCCAAATCTTAGATTCTGCAGTACCAGACGATCTCCATATTGTTTTAATCTCAGAGCCACTAACATATGGTTTAGGGATGGGTTGATCATTATAATTTGGGTTGTGTAATACTATAAAAGGAAACTGTGATATGGCTATCCTTTAAGTGGGACGGCTCAAGGAAATTTTCAGAAAAGTGAGAGAAGCCATGACTGTTTTTGCAGAGAGCAAGTTTTGTTGAATGTAATTGGGATGCTAAAATAAACTTGTTACTTGGAAAAATATACAGGGACTAGAGAGAGTGCAGGAAACATGAGCATGTGGGACATGTCCCCAAAATGCACTTCGTGTTTAGGCAGTAAAGGATGACTCCATTTGATAAATCTGAAGATTTTTCAAAATCCTTTCTCCCTTTGGCGATTCTTTCTGAGCATTTCCGCTTTCCAGTAATCATAGCTTTGACTTACCAAGGAAGCCCTGCCTCTCACGGAACTGTGTTTTTCAGAGCACTTATTACAGCTGGCATGGGTGGCCGAAGACTGGCAGGGCCATGGCTGTCCTCGAGATTTTCTGCAGAAAGAGACCCTGATTACTCTTTATTTTTGCTCATGTTGTTTTACTCCCATCTGTAATTTAAAATCCACTACACAAAGAGTCTATAGAGCGCCAGCTGGATGTCAGTTTAAAGACTTTCTTTCTCTAGTTTTAACATTTTAAATAGGACTATCAATTTGGGTGTTTTGCTGTTTAGAAATTGTTAAGATGCATCTTTTGGTTTCCGTAACTTCAGTGGATGTGGAGGTTGGAAACAAAATCACCAGATCACCAGTTTAAGATTTATGCTAACGGTCTTTTCTTTCTTTCTTAGAAAAGGGGTGGAGATACATCTTACATAGATGAGGGAAGGACCAGTGGGTTTCTGGAATTAGTGTTCTGATTACAGCCTGGGAAGCTGTGTTCTCAGGGGACCTTTGACTGTGTGCTGGGTGCCCAGCTCTGCCTGTCCTTCTCTGGGCATGTTGGGTCACACGTGGAAGGGAGGCAGGCAGGCAGGCAGGCAGGACCAAGACGGGCTTGCACTTATGGGTTACTGTCAACCGCAGAAGACAGTAAATGGCACCTTCTTGCTGCTTTTGAAAGAAAATGCCTAACTCATATATAATAATGGTTGTCTTGACTTTGTTCACTGCTCTTTATCATATGTCTGGATTGTATTTTGGAAGTCAGGGGAATGGCCTTTATTTTCTGTTTTTTTTTTTTTTTAATTCTCTGCCTTTTCTGTTTAGTTTAAAGCTTTATCTTTCTTTTTCCTGTTCCCTTTAATTGTTCATCTCACTGACCCTTGAACAAAATAATTTATACAACTTAGACTTGGTAGGACTGTTAAGTGGATATTTTCAAACTCTGCTTTGGAAGCACAGTTCTTTCAGAAAAGCAATTAAGCAACATGTATTTAGCTTTTATTTTTATTGCTTAGAAAAGATCTTTACAAGTTTTTTCTCTTTGGCCCTGTAATTTAACTTCCAGGAATGAATCCTAAGGAAATCTTACAAAATACAAAACATAAACACATTCATTTTAAAGCATTATTTATAACAATGTGTTCTAGTAATAAATACTATAAATACTATAAACTAACGATATTGTCTAATAATAGGGGGATTGGTGTTATTTCTTCTTGTCTGCGTTTTCAGCATCTTGTTAAATATGTTCATTTGACTTATTCAGGCAGCTAGTGGGCCACGGGATCAGATCTTTTATGGATAAGTTATTATGCATGCACAGCTTGTGTAAGGAAAAAATACTTGATTTAAAATGTCTCGTACTTATTGATTGTATACCCTGGGACTTCTGTTCCTGGCAGTATGCAAAGTGGGATATCCTCGTTCAGTGGACCACAGAAAATATGCCCACCAGACTGGGGAGATCAGCAGGCAGTTAACCACTCAGGCTTAGGGCTGGCGTGGTGGAATTTGTAACTAAAGGCCTGTCCTCACTTGGTTTTGAAATTTAAATTGTATTACTTGTGTGAGAAAACCCAAGCTGATAAAAGCTGGGTCTCACTTTGGACGGCTCTGTGTCAGCCTTGAACTCCAAGTCATGCTGAATGCAGTCAGATGCTGATACAAGCCATTTAGGATCCATGTGGTCTACAATGAAACAAAGTTAACCTATCAGCATCTCATGGAAACTTTGGTCAAGAGAGAATGTGAGTGCTTCTAGCCAGCAGAGGATGTTGGACAGAAAGAACAGTATGGCACCTTACTGGCAGTGGAAGCTGTGTAACGGGTGCTTGATGGTTTTTACTGAGTGCTCTTTTATTGTAGTTTAACATGTAGTTTTTCCAAAGACATCCATAGATTCATTCCCAGCCTTGGACCCTCTGACTTCTGTCTCAAAGGATCTTAAGTGTTTCAGCTGTGGATTTTCTCTCCCTGAGGTTTCAGAAGGCTGCTGTGTCACTTGCTCGCCTGATTGTCTCTTGCAGAGGACCCTGCTGTAGGCACCTGTCAGATCTTTCAATCATCCCCAGGATTTAGCAGAGAAGTCAGTGAGGGTATGTGGAGTGAATTAATGAATCCTCTGTGCTCGAGGACTGAATCAGTGCTTCTCAGATCGTACTGTGCATGCGACTCTTCTGGAGATCTTGTTAAGGTGCAGATGATATATTTCAGTAGGTCTGCCCAGGACCAAGGCTCCGTGCTTCTAACAAACTCCCAAGTGATGCCAGTGCTTCTGGTCCAGACTCTACTTTAAGTAGCTAAGGATTAAACTACTAGCCTTTCAAAAATAGTGGGGACATTCAGTTTCAGCCAGCCACGTGCTGTGAGGACTGATGCCAGAGCATTTCAGGAAGCCTCTCCACATCCTCCTGGGGGCAAGCCTTTTCTTCCTGATGGAGGATGTGGTCATCCCTGCCTGATCTCCAACCTCCCTTCCTTATTTGAGGAACCCCTTGAGAGGGTTGCACATCAAGTGCAAAGGGCATCAGGCGCTGGCCCACATGAGCGCTCTGACCAGCCACCTCTGACTCTGCATCTGGAAAATGAGGGGTTCTGTTGGATGGTGTCCAAGCCCTCTTGGTGCTACTATTCTGCCACCAAATCCTGAGGGTCACCATAGCTGCCAGACCCCAGAAGTGTATTGTGAGGCAGGAGTGGATGAGGCCAAGTTCTGAAATTTTTGTTAGTGAATTTAAGCACCTTCATGGTAGAAAAAAATTCAATCCATATAAACTCTATTAATATCTTTCCACATATCAACATAGTTCACATATTTGTCATTTTTAAATGGCCCATAGTTACAGTCCCTCAGGTTGTTGGGAGAAGGCCCATGTGTGGTTATTCCCCTGTGGCTGGCCCTTGGGTCATCTCCAGATCCCCCCTGTGCCGCCATCCCCTTACCCCCACACCAAGCCCCACTATTGCTTTGGGTGATTTTTAAAAACTGGGAGCTCATGTGGTCAGGTCATCTAGTTATGTAATCTTATAGACCTCCTCTAACTTTTAGTTTTGTTTACAATGTTTTTCCTAATTGTAATCACATTATTTGCATGGTTATGTGTTTAAGGTCAGTCTCCTCCACTAGATTCTCAATTCCAGGGTCTAGCCCCTCCCCCGTCTTTGTCATTGCAGCATTCTTGCCTCCTAGAACACTGCCTGGCACACAGGAGCTCAGTCAGGTAGGAACATGTGCTCCACAGTTGGATTTGCATCACAGTCAGGTGTGCCTCCCACAGCTCCACCTGCCCTCCAGAATGCACTGGGTGCCTGCAGGGCTGTGTCAGACCCTGGGGAGGTGCAGAAAGTGTGCATGGACCCCACTGCCAGGTAGATCAAGTCCAACTGGGAGAGAGGAAAGGCAACAGCCAATGATATTTCCCTGTTTGAAGTGCCAGTGGCAGTGAGGAAGCTCAGGGTTTATGGGAACGTAGAGGAGGAGGATCAGACTGAGGGTGGAAGCCTAAAGGAAGTCCACCTGGCAGCAGGGAGGCCTGGATTCAGGTCTGGAAGGCTTCAGTGTGTGTACTGACAGCCCTGCTGCGGGCTGGGTGTGTGAGAGCTGTTGTAGAGGGCAGAGCCCTCGCTGGCAGGATTCTGCTCAGCTTCATGTTGCCTGGGGGCTCCTGGGTTTGACGTCTACGGCCAGTGCAGAGATGGCACATTGGGAAATCATCAGTCACACAGCTGATCTGAGCAGTTGCCTTTATGTGCCTTAATTATAGACGGCACAGTCACATTTTAGATGCAGTGCTGCACTGTGGAACAACAGGTGCCTACTCACAGAGTTGTGGACTCATTGACGTTTTTGGTTGAGCTAGAAGGGGCCTTGGTCAAGTTACAGTGACACGTTGCATGATGGAAAAAAAAAAAGTCCCTACTTTTACCCCCTTCCAAAATTGGAAAGGCTAACCCAAGTTATGCTAAGTTAGGATTTTTTTTTACTCCAGTTCATGGGAGTCAGTGAATAAAGCTGAGGAATAGAATAATAAATTACTGATTACAGAGAGTTTCCTCTATGAGTCATGGTGTGAGAGAGGTTCATTATTTTTCACAATTTACAACTGTCATTGCCAGGGACTGAATACTCAGCAAGTTCCAGACACTGGACATTTCTTGTGTTCTTGTAACACCCTCTCCCTGCTCATGTTCCCCAGTCCCCTTTCCTGTTTGCTCTGTTTCACATGATATGTTTTGCAGCATTGTGGTTCCAACATTCTTCTAAGTATGTGGTATTCTTAGAGCTGAAAGTGGTCTGGAGAGGCCAACAGTTTTTTTTTTTTCTCTTTCTTTCAAGGTATAATCATGATAATATATTTTTCTTACACAGAAGTATATTTCTACATTTAGCTGAAAAGAGGTATATTTTTGTGTTTTAAAATTCCTAGAGGATTTTGTTTCTCATCTCTTAAAAATGGGTTTTCTCTACTAGACTTCTCTCATCAGATGATTTTCTTAAGCTGGAATTTGGACTTTGTACCTTGATATGCTTATTTTTTATGCCGTCTGTTACTTTGTCTTACCTCGTGTGGTTGCACAGAAAAACTACAGGCAACTTTCCAAGAAATGAGAATTTGGTGGGAAAATTTTCTTTTAAAATTTATTTTTATATTTTAACTTCTCATTTAAAAATAATTATGGCCTGCCCTCCAAAATTACAAAAATAGTGCATTGACTTTCTGTATGCCCTTCACCCAGCTCCCCCAAATGTTAACATCTAGTTAACTGTACTAGAAAACTTAGTACAAGCATCAAAACGGGGAAACTCATATTGCGACAACATTAGTAACTACTCTATGCACTTTATTTGGTTTCATTAGTCGTCCCACTACTGTCTTTTCCCCCCTTAGTTCCAGGATCTAACTGAGCATCCAGTCTGGGTCCACACATTTCATTTCAGTCGTCCCATCTCCCACGTCTTGTGAGCCATTCCTCAGTTTTTCTCTCCTTCATGACCTTGACACTTCTGAAGAGAGCTGGTCAGTTAATTTTGTAGAATGCCCCTCAAAGTGTGTGTTTGATTTTTCCTCATGACTGGATTCAAGTTATGCATTTTTGACAGAAAGACCTGCCCTACTCAGTCCATCACATGAGGAGGTATGAGAGGTATCATTGATGCTGATGGTAACTTGGGTCACTTGGGTAAGGTGTTATCTGCAAACTTTCTCCACTAAAACGTTACTGTTTTCCTTTTTGTAATAAATAAATATCTTGTTATGCAGTGCTTTGAGATTATGTAAATATCCTGCTTCTCATCATATGTTCAAATCTCTTGATACTTCTTGCCTGTGACAATCATTATTATAGTATTAGCCAAATGATAATTTTCTCTTTCTATTAAACCACATGCATTTAAAAATTGGAATTCTACTGTAATGAACAGTTTCCCTTCTCTATTTATTTATTTTTTCATTAATTTATTAACATCCATATGGACTTGTGGATATTTGCTTTATTCTATTGTTTATAAACCATTACTATCATCATTGATGATGTTGCTCAAATTCTTCCAGATTTGATCATCAGGAGATCTTTCAGGCTGACTCTTGTGTCCTTTAGTATTCCTCCTCATATTTTTTTAGACTTTTTTTTATTTTTGGCACCTCAAGATGTTTTATGTTCATCTTGTACTTGCCCTGCCCAGTCCTAGAATCAGCCAATTCTCCATGGAACCCTGTTTCCTTTAGGGGAGAATGGTGTTGAGAAACCCAGATCTTACAGGTTAGATTTGCTCATTGATATTGAGGCGTCATTGGTTTTATACCCTTTCAGAGCACAGAGCTAGGAACACACCCACATACTTCCTGTCTCCTTCTATATGTCTTTCTATCACAAACATTGAGTTTGCACTGATATGACCTATTTTAATCTACCCTCACAAGGCTTATCCTATTCTTCCCCCCTTTTCTTATTTGTAATTCCTTTCTCCATCAAAGAGAAACCTGGTTCCAGTCATCCACAAGATGTTTACTTATTTACTTGGTCCTAGAATAAAGTAGAATAGTTTCTGAATTGTTAACCAGTATGCCTATGGAAAAAACTAACTAGAGTATGATAATTATTGTACAGTTCTTTTTATCTTCAGCCTTAGAGTATCTAGTCAAGATACTGTTCTCCAAAGTTACTTAGGTTAGTTCTTCTCTTTCCCCATTCCCTTCAGCGTGATCATGTTATTCATTTGGGGTATAGTTAGATTAATTTTTTTAGTTTTTGTGATCCATTTTGGGTTCCTCTCCTATCCTGGTTGATTTTGTTTATTTTTTGAGTGTGTGAGAAACGTAAGTATGATTTTAAAAAATCACAACAATACAAAAAGGCATACTCAGAAGAGTTGCTTCCTCCTTTTCCCACTCTCCTGTTCCCACTGCCCCCTTCTTTCCACCTTGACCCCAGCTTAGAGATACCCATATCCTTCATTTCTCATTTATCATTCTGTATTTCATGTTGCACAAATGAGCAGATGCATGAATATTTCCTTACCTCTTTTTTCTTACATGAAGGGTAGCCTACTATAGATACTCTTTTGTATTTTGCTTTTTGTACTTAACAAAATGTCCTGGAAATCTCTTCCTATCAGTTCATGGAGCTCTTCCTCATTCTTCTTTGCAGCTACATTATGTTCTATTGTGTGGATGCACCACAGTTGATTCAACAGCCCCATTAGGTGTAGGCAGGGGCTTGTCTTTAATATGCGGCAGTAACAAACAATGTTGCAGGGCATAGGCTTGTGCATGCGAACTTTTGTGTTGTGGGGGTGTATGGTCAGGGTAAACTCCTAGAAGTAAAAGGTAAGTCAGAAGATAAAGTGCCTCTACAGTTTAGATATTGCCAAATTACCCTCCAAAGGATAATTTGAATAGGACAGACTCAGCAAACCGTGACTTGTGTGTGTCCAAAGGTGTTACCTGTGCTGACATTCAGTAGTTGTAGAGGTGGATTGAGTGCTTCTCCTAGAGGGTGGGAACGTGACCCTGGTTCTCCTGAGGCATCAGTGAAATATAGAAGAAAGCAGATGGAGGCCAGCTCAGGATTTAGATTAGTCCATGCTTTTGCAGGCTACCTGGTGAATGAAATGATCTCTTATTCAGGGAAAGAGTTGAGGTGGTAGGTGGGGGTAGGAGGTGGGTTAAAAACATCTGGGTTTGAGTCCTGCCTTGAGTTTTAGTGGTATGGCCCTAAGCAGGCATTTTATTTAACCTCTCTGAAAAATGAGAATAATAAATACTAATGTATGGAAAGTACATTTCATGGTGTCTGGTAGGGTGGACATGGCTCCTCTGAGAAGTAAATAAATCATAAATGGAGTGGTCCACAGTAAAAGTTATTTCCCTTCTCCACTCCCCAGTCCTGTTCAATTTATCTGAAGGAAGAGGGGGAATGCTAAATCATTCCACTGACTGACCATGAGGCTGTGTTTAAAATTCCTATAAAAATAAGCTTTGTTTCACTTTAATATTGGACAGTCTGGCTAACAGCGTGGCTGTGAAGGTTTGGGCCTCTGCCTCATCTTGAGTTTCCTCTTGCCAATTGAGGATGCCCTGTTGGTGACTTCCAAGAATCCTGGGTGTTTCCAGGCAGTTACCACCGAGGCTTTATCTGGTTCATCATAGCATTGGTGATTGTAGTCTCCTGCATCTTCATAGAACTCAGGTTGAAATAGAAGTTGCAAATTTCTTCTAAACTGTTTAGTAAATAGTGCTTGACCCTGTTCCAGGGTTCTCCAGTGCTTTTTGTTTCATCCAAAGGAAGGAAGCCTTCCTGCAGGCTTCTGCTGGCACCTCCCCTGGGTTAGGCTTCGAGGACAGGAATGCGTTGCTAGGACAGCAGATATTAAAGGCTTTAGAATGGCTGAAGAGTTGCCCGCAATTAATCCTGCTGCGAATACAGGACTGATCCATGTGGGCAAAGCATTTGAAAACCAGGCCTCAAAATGTACAGTTTTCACTCCAGGCAGGCCCATGTGAATTCAGAACATTGGGAACCTGGTTGCACTGCAGCCCAGAAGGGCCCTGGGGGTTATCAGAAGGATGGATCGTGGTTAGGGACAGCCTGAAACCACCAGCAACACAAGAAGCCAGCAACAGAATCAGGCTGTCCTTTTAACCTCTTTAAATCTATGTATTGATTTTTCCTACTCAGCCACCTAAGCCTCTGTGGGCATTTTCCTTTTCCAGCACCTTGTCTCATCAGAATTGGAGATTGCTCCCCGGGGAGGTGATGGGATAATGCCTCATTGGCAAGTTTTGCCTCACTTTAATCCACATGTCCCAAATTGAACCCTTTTTAAAATGGAAATGCTTTGCAAGTCAGAAAGGATCTGCAAGGGAGTAGAGAGCGCTGAGAGAGGTGCCCTGGTTGGGGAGGCTATGAAATCATATCCTGTCTAAGGTCAGCCCTGAAGGAAAGCTGCCCAGCTCACCCCGGCCAATCCTTAAACAAACTAAGTTCGTATTCTTGTTACCCCCCACCCCCACCCCACCCCATGCGCTCCGTGTCTGCGCTTAGTGTACATCAGTGCTCTAAAAGCTGTTAGATGTGGCCATCTCCATCCACCGGAACAGAGGTCTTACTCATTTCTTTATCTAGTGCGTGCGTGGCCTTTGGCCTTCCTCAATAGGAATTTATTAGTGAGTCAGAGCATGAGGACTGGGTTCAGGTGGGGAGAGGAAAGGCTGCCTTGCACTGTCGCTGGGGAGGCGGCCTGTGTGGCAGAGAGAGAGCCCGCAGATATTTGCCCTGGACCTGCTGTGATCACTGAAACAGCCTTTCCACGTGGCACCTGGGTCAGCTCCTTCTCTTCCAGATTTGAGATAAAATTCTATCCAAGAACAGTGTCTTCATAATCCAGAGGTCATGTAAGGGGTGTCAATGGGAGGAGTGTGGGGACATCTTAACTGCCTGCCTCTGCCAGAATGTGGTTGAATTTTTTTCTTATTTTCTGAGCTTTACTTTAGAAACTCACTTGAATTATGCTTTCTGCTTTCTAAGGTATCTTGATGAGTAAGAACGATGCTCAGGGTGAAACCCTGTGGATTAACCCTGTGTCACTGTGGGTCCCCAGGGATATGAGCATGTGTTCGAGGGGCCCAGGCCAAAGTGTCTCTCAAGATGCCGTTACTCACATGACTTTGTGCTTAGTCTGGGGACATGATTTGAATTTGGCCTTGGCATGTGATAACCATGTCTGGGCATCACCAGATTGACCTTGCCTAATTTAATGTGTTTTTCCCCCACACAAGCTGGTCTTTTCCAATAGGATGACAAGACTGGTATGGACTACAGACTGTAGAGCTTTGTGTGGTGTGTACCACGTGCTTCTCTTGACCTTTAGTGTGGCTATCCAAAGGGTTGGTGGACATGGGGAGGGGATAGGAAGGGGATGGGTTTCTTGGCCTCAGGAAATACTCAAAATATGGCAAAAGCTAGCCAATGTCTCAAGATGGCTACCGTAGCATTACTTATAATGAAAATCTGAAAGCAGCCTTAATATTTAATTGCAACAGGATACATTTAAACAAATTAATGACTTGATGGAATTTCTTACAATCATTAACATCATCTTTAGGGTAGTGACCCAGAATAGGGTTGTTAAAGTAAATAAAAACAAGTTTCAAACTTGATTCATAAACACACTAAAATGATATGCGAATGATGAATCAAGAAGCTGGTTCCTCAGCTGCCTCTGAGAAAGGGGATCAGGTAGCTGGGGGGACCAGAGGGAAGAGAAACTATTGATTACATAGGCTTTTGTGCCTTTTGACTTTTAAATTTTTTAAAAAATTAAAAAAGGAAGAGAGAAATGTGAAAAAAATGAAAGGAAATACAGCAAAGGAGGATAGTAGTTGTATTAAGTGGTGCTATGAAGAATATTTTTATTTCAGTCTTATAATGATTAGAAAATAATAATTATTATGATTTTGAATTGAAGGAGCAAGTGTGAGTATATCTTTGTCAAGAAGACCTTCTCTGGTATTGCTCAAGTGTTGAAGAAGGTAGACAGAGTCCACCCTCTATTTTCTGTGCTGGTACATCAGGGTTGGGGTAGGAGAGTGGGCAGGTAGGAACCATTTCATAGGTAATACCAAACAATGGGTGGGTGTGTTTGCTATAATTTGATTGGAAATTTGTTTTTTGTTTTTAATTTTATTTATTTCTTTGTTTATTTACTTATTTATTTTTAGAGAGGGGAAATGAGAAAGAGAGGGAGAGAAACATCACTGTGTGGTTGCTTCTCACTTGCGCACGCAACTGGGGACCTGACATGCAACCCAGTTATATTCCCTGACTTGGAATTGAACCAGTGACACTTGGTTCTCAGGCCAAAGCTCAATCCACTGAGCCACAGCAGCCAGGGCTGGAAATTTGGGTTTTTATTTGTCTCTGAGCCACACATTTATTATAATAACAAAGAACTGTTTTTATTATAATCAAGCCCTATTCTGTAGACTTCAGGAGTCCTGGTCAGCTCCTTGGTGACATGCCTCTATCTGGCTGGCCCGTGATGAGGCCTGAAGGTGGACAGTGGTGGACTGCACCTTTCCTCACATGGCTCATTGCGGGCTGGAAGACCTGGTTTCCCAAACATTTTATACACAAGGTTTTCTTACTCACTCTGCACAAGGAGTGTTTTGTTTAGACAGCCCTGTGCCCCGGCAACTCTGGCGGCCCATTCTGGAGGACAGGAGCTCAAATCACTCTCCTTCCTGCCCTTCTTGCTGGGCCTAGTCAAGCTCCAAGCAAAGTGTGTGTGGGATGACTCAGGACTGGGGGTGCCTGCCAACATGCTGGAAAGCAAGCCTGCCTGTGACCTCAGGCTATCCCTGGGGGCTAACCATAGCTGGTTCTGCAACTAAGAAACTTGTCTTGGGTTCCTTTCCTTGCTGTGCTCCCTGACCCCTCTGAGGCCTTACTTCCTTGCACCCTCTGTGACCAAACATACAACATCTATCTGTCCTCCCCCCACCCTCCCTGGCCCCCTTGCCCATCCAAGACAGCCATTTCCTGGGAGCAATGGGAAGAATTCCTTTACTCTGAGGCCTCACAGGGGTATTTGTATTTAAAAGATGGTCGAAGAGTACAGTGTTGTAACTAAAGCAGTTAATCCCTAATGGTAGAATTTCAGGTTGTATAGCAAGGGCTTGCTGGAGATATTTAGGAGCACTGAATTCTTTTCAGTGGTCCTCAAATCACTTCACCTTAGACTCTGCCTACATTTCCTGTGTTTAAAGGTAATTTTGTCACTGGGCTTGACTGCTAGATAATTGAAAGAGAATGGCATGCATATATTTTAAATTCTCATTATCTTTATAAGGATAAAACATACAAAGAGGGCACAAAATATTGAGTATATAGCTTGGATAATTTTAATTACTATTAAATTCTTTCTTCATATCTCTACTGCATTATGCCTTATATGCCCTTGTTATCTCAATATTATAGGTATAGGGCTTAAGACATTTGCTTAGAATCTCAGAGCCAGAAAGCAGGATGAAACTCAGGTTCATTTGACCCCAAAACTTTAGTTACTGTGTTAACTGTTTTCCTCACTTTTATTTTCTTCTTCCTCAACTTGTTTCACGGACTTACTACAGGAGAAAATTAAAGGCATTCTAAAGTAGCCACATAATTTAAAGCCTAAAAAAACTTTCAATATTGTATGCTTGGTTAGAATTCTTGAAATTTAAAAAAAGACAATTCTTTCTTCTTGTTCTGATATACATGATAATTCATTTGTCCAGTAAATTTTTCTTGATGCATATCTTAAAATAAGAATTACTTAGGGAAAAATGCTAAGTCCAATTTCATTACTAATTCATTATCGACTGTTACCCAGCATGGGTAAATAAGGACTGGAGATTTTATATGATGATAATCATGATGAAAATGACCATTGTCTGTTTTTTTGTGTGATTTTTTTGATTCATGTTTTTATTATAGTTTAATAAAGGAAAGAAGTTCCACATTTGGTGAACAGCTAGTGATAAACCTGAGAGCAGAATTAGTGGGAGAGAGAAGGCAGCCAGTGGGGTTTTGTGGTAGGATGGGGCAGCCTGAGGGCCGCAGGGGTTTTGATATAAAATCATCTGTAGTAGTCTGAGGTGAAGTGGTTAAAATAGGAGAGTGTTTGGACTGGTATTATAACTAATTTTTAAGGCAAACCACTGAGTTAGAGAATATTTATAAAACCTGAACTTATTGTTATTTTAAAATTTTTAATAAACTCTAAGTATGTAAAGTAACTGCTTAATGAACAATGAACTCAGAAAAGCTGAACTTGGCTTCCAAAATCTGGAGTCTTCCATAAGAATCATTTATAATCACTTTTGTTCATTTACTTGTTCCTACTATAATAAACTTCCAGTTTAGTTTCTTTTTACAAGCTAAACACACCCACGTTTACATTATGAATTTTCTTAGTATACCACTTTCATTTCTTTTCCTTACTTCCAGAGAAAAACAGAAAACACCCCAATCAACTGAAAAAGAAAATATTTATAACTGGTGTGACATCCCAAGTTAATTTAACACGTACTTCATGGTCCTGTGGTGGTCATCACTAATCGTAATGTGATGGGCAGAGGAAAGAGAAAAGCAGTTTACATGTAATGTTAAAATGCACAGCCAAGGTCATAGGTCTTAGAGTTGATGATCCTGGGGTTGTGTGTTACCTATGAAGCCAGCACTCAGCAGGTCCTGTCTTGGAGTGGTACCATGGTAAAGAAAAGATCCAGCAGCCAAGTCCTTTCAAAAGCATTAACATTGGTTCTCTCCTTTCTTCCAAGTGAATTCAAGTACCCCTTTCTCTCCTGTCCAGGAATATGAGAACTCAAAGCTGCCTGGTGTGGAAATCCAAAAAACTTGACTTTCCTGCCCTGGCTGGTGTGGCTCAGTGGATTGAGTGCCAGCCTGCGAACCAGAAGGTCACTGGTTTGATTCCTAGTCAGGGCACACGCCTGGGTTGCAGGCCAGGTCCCAAGTTCAGGGCGTGCGAGAGGCAATCGATCAATGTACTCTCGCACATTGATGTTTCTCTTCCTCGCTTTCTCCCTCCCTTTCCTTCTCTCTAAACGGTAAAGTGAATAAAATCTAAAAACAAGACAAAACAAAAAAGCTTGCCCTTCCTCCCCACGCAGCCCCCATGGTGTTGTCCTTCTTACCCTTTCCCTTTCTCCTTCAGCACTTTGGGAAGTAGACTGACTTAGCTGATTGAGTAATCCCTCAGATTTTTGCCTCTCTCTTCTTCCTTCTCCTCCCCACATCCTGGACTCTGCACACGCAGATTCAGAAAGCCACCTCTTCAGGGCAAAAGTCTATATTCTCTGCAATGGAAGGGAGAGTTACAGGCTACAAACTAACAGTCCCAACCCATCCCACATGTAGCCCTTATCTGTCAGAGATGTCATGGATTCAGAATGAGCTCATCTGGGTAAGAATAAAATTTGTCGCCGGTTTTGCTCAGCACAGACGTGAAACCACCTAGCTCTCCCAGTTCCTTTCTTTCCTTCCTGGGATTTATTCTCCTCACTTTGCCTCTGTAAATGTGTCTTCTGTCACTCCAGCATCAGCAACCTCCTTTGTTTGCAAGTTCCTTCAAGTCAGTCTCAGGGTTCCACTTATTCTCTGAGTGTGACTGGTCACCATCAAACTGATTGCATCTCATTGTCACCAGGAATTAGGAGAATTTTAAAGGAGGCTGTTGGCATTTTTGTGCCACAAATGCTGAGGACATTAAACCTTTGATCTTAAAGGCATCTCATGAGCCTTTTCAGTTTTTAGACCATCTTTCCAGGGTTGTAGGATCTGACAGTAGGAAAATTAACGAAGCAGGCTTGTGTGGCTTGGAATTATTCACCATTTGTTATCTGTGTGAGTCAAGAAAAGAAGCCCAAAGAATTTGAGAAGTCAAAAGAAAACCAGAGGTAGCAATGTTGCATCTCCACTACAATTTATTTTTATTGTAGTAAGAACATTTAACATGAAGTCAGTTCTTTTAAAAAATTAAGTGTGCAGTGTTGTTAACTATAGGTACAATGTTGTTCAGCAGATCTCTAGAACTTACTCATCTTGCTTAACTGAAACTTTCTGGCCACTGCTTGGTAACTCCCCATGTCCCCTCTTGGTCTCCCTTCCCCCAAGCCCCTTGCAACTCCCCTTCTGTTATTTGCTTCTATGAGTTCGACTCTTTTCGATACCTCATGTAAGTGGAATCATACAATATTTGTCCTTCTGTGACTGGTTTATTTCACTTAGTGTAACATCCTCCAGCTTCACCCATGTTTTCACACATTGCAGGATTTCCTCTTTTAAAGGCTGAATTCCATTGTGTATGTGTGAGAGACATTTAAAAAAAAATCCATGTATTCACTGATGGACGCTTAAGGTTGTTTACATACCTTGGCTATTGTGAATAATGCTTCAAAGAACATGGGAATGCAGACATCTTTCAAGATTCTTATTTTAATTCTTTTAAATAAATTCCCAGAAGGGGGATTGCTAGATAAAATGGTGCAACTGCTGTGAAAAATAGTAAGGGTGCAGGTGTCTCAAGAAAATTGCACATACAGACTACATACTTTTGCCAGAGTCCTTCCTGGTCAAGCTCAGTTCTAGTTTGCTGCTGTCTGGATCACATACTTGTTTTCTGTTAGCTTTTCACGTCAGGTCATACACTGTGGAGACATCGGAACCGAGGGGACAGCTTCATTATCTCTGGGTAATAAAACACCTTTTGTCTGGCAAATGTTTAAGTTTACATGATGATTTGACCCCCTGACACCATAAGGTGGGTCACATAAGAACTGAGGAAAAGAGGCTCTGAGGACACAGGGCTGGTGAGAAAGGAGGGCTGGTCTTCACAATTGTCCTGGGACCCCCCCATATCAAGTTCTATCTCCCACTGTACTCTGCCATGGTAGACGGTGTGTGTTCCCTCAATGGCCCTCACAAAGGGCCTCTTGTAGATGCTTTAGACCTGGTTTTTGCTTTCACAAAGCATATATACCTGTAGGAACACGAGTGTCACCTATGTGTGTTAATTGCCCACAGCCTTCAGATGGGGTTCAGAGTACAGGGTGTGGTCACGGGGCCTGGAAAGGGCTGGAGCTTGGAGTCAGGGGGTATCAGGATGTAGGATGTCCTCCTTGCTTTTTTGTGTATCTATTATGAAATTGTCCCTGAATTCTGACAGCGCAAAAAAACAAAGAAAAAAGAAAAAAAGAATCTCAATCTAGATGCACCAGAAATTCCGCCAGTTCAATTTTCTTGATTATTTTTCCCTGGAGTCCATCCCTCTAATCTCTCTGCCTGTCTCCACAGTCCTGCCACCTCCCGCTTTGTGGGCTTACAATTGAGGGTTTCCTGGGTCTCTGACATGGCAAAGGGTGTCCCAGCATCTAATGACTCCTTTTAAAACTTCCAACCAGTCCTTTCTGCAGCTGTAACCTGCATGCAGCTTTCCGCCTCATGAACTGACTTGCTGCTTCTTGCTCGCACTGACGTTTCAGCTTTCTCTAGTTTGCAGAGCCCAAATGCAGGCCTACTTATCCCTGTTTCCTCTTGAAACCCACCAATGAGGTTCACTCTCTAAGGAACAAAGGCATAAACCCCGAAGAATGAAGAAAACTGGAAAGGAAATGACAGTAGAACAGAGGGTTGGGCGTATTTCTAAAACTGGACCACAGGTGTTCATGCTGCCACATTTAAGTGGAAGTCACTCCAGTTTTGGTCCTGATTTCTTAGTTTATGACTTGCAGTAACTATTCCAGAACCTTCCCGTAGGTAGAGCTCCTGCAGCAAGTCTCTCTCCCAGCTTCTGGCATGAAGCCCATGCAAGGTGCTCATTTACATCCAGCCTTGTCAGCCTTAATCAGAGGAAGAATCTATTGTCAAGGATTGTTTGGATTTGAGAACAAACGTGGTTATAGAAGCATCTTGGGATGGAGTGGGAAGAAAAGGAGGAAAGCATTTTTAGTGTTTTGTAGATCTTTTGTTCTGATTGTATCTATACAATGGTAATGTATTGGCATTCTTTTTGAGGAAAAACTTTTTAATACAATTTTATTATGAGAGATTTGTTTTTCATTTAGGTAAGTGCTGTCAATATTTGTGAAACTCCCATTTTCTTTTTTAGTCTCTAAGGGATCACAGGTACATAAGTGCCTTTCATGTGGGAAAAAGCCAAAGAATAAAAAAAAAATAGATAAAAATATAAATCATATTGCAGGTCATCCTGCCATCCAGAGGCTCTGAGATATCAGCAATCACTGGCACGCACATTTCAGTGTTGACTGCACGCATTTCCATGTTGCCTGCACATGTCTTGCTTCTGGTGGTAGCTACTGTTTGGGGAAATGGCAGAAACAGATATGGGATTGCAGCTTTCAGGAGAGTGGCAAACTCACCACTTTTTGTCTGTGGCTTGGTTCTGCCCTTCCTTCCCAGTCACTCTCCACGTGGCATGTTAATGGCTGGAGCCACCGGCCCAGCATGAGCATCTTCTGGGTGCTGCACCCAAGTTCAGAAGCTCTGCATGTAAACACTTCCAAGTCCACGTGACCCCAGTGTGTTACTGGCATTTGGATCTGCCCTCCCTGAGGGCCTGTACTTTTCCGATGTTTTCCAGGCCCCCTGTGGAGTTAATGGGGCTTCTGTTCCTGTTGAACTCCTTTTGTCCGGAGCAGTGAACAGTGACAGGTGAGTCTGGCTCCTGGGCCCTTGGTGCGGTTAGAATTAACTGGAGGCCTCAACTCAATGCTTTAGCTGTGCATGATTTTCGGTCTTTGCAAGGCCTTTGATGGTCTGTGATGAATCGACCTCTGACAGTAATAGGAAAGGAGTAGTTTTCTGACAAATGCAAAACGTTACCCTTGAACTGAGGTTCAGGCTTTACATTGTATCAGCTGCAGCAGCTCAGGAGTTCAGTGTAGGTTGGGTGTGCTGATGGTTTTCCTTTTCTTTTTGAGAGAGAAAGAAAAGGCAGTGGATTATAATGCTTTCAGAGGTATTTTACTTCTTGTAAAAACAGTTGTGTTCTTAGGTCATAGGGAAAGACGGGAGAGCAAAATAGGGCTGTAGAAATCATTCAGCCTGTAGTTTTCAAGTTGTTCAATGAAGCCCTCACTGTTCCCTGGGGAATGAGGAGCTGCTGGCAGGGCTAGGGAAGGGTTTCTAGCCTGTGGGTCTCCCAGGGTTGACAGTTTCAGTGATAGGGTCAGAGAGGGACCCATTTCCACTACCTTCCTGGGTTGAGCTTTCTGAGCTACACCACAGTTCCTGAGAGAGTCCTGCTTGAAGTCCAAGGCTGTGTACATGCACCAGCTCGTGCCTGTCCATGTGAAGCAGGGCCACATAACAATGACTGCCGTCCTCCCTCTGTCCTGGGGTGACTTGTCATAGCACCAGTTAGTGCTGATGAATCTAAGTCTGAGAAGGAAGACACTGGAGTATGAATATTTGCCTTTAAAGGGGTGTCCCTTTTGAGAAAGCTCATGTGTCCCCTTTCTGCACCTGCACCATTGGTTTTGTGGGACAGTGAAGAGAGGTGCTGGAGAGAGATGAGAAAGGCTGGATGGAACATAGAGCTACAGGCTAGACCCCGCAGACGGGGAAGTGGCAAGTGAGAGGGAGGGCCAGGAAATTTTGGGAGGAAAGAGGTTTTAAGGGAACAGTTGCCAAGATATATGTGACCTGGGGAAGAAAGACAGGTGAAGAAAACCTTGAGGGTGTTTGGCTGTGTGTCGATGGCTATTCAAGAGATTTCAACATGGATTTAGAAAGCTACTGAGGATGGCTGTGATGTAGGACTTGCATTTTTAATGAATGCGGTGTGCTGCCGAGGCACAGCTGTGTGAGTCACTCAGCTTGGTCAGGGTCCTCCTATGATGGGTCGTCATGCAGACCTCCTGGTCAGTGAAAGTTGTAGCCATCAGCACTGGCGGATTGTCTGCTAGGAAGAGCATCTTCAGATGTGGTAGAAAACTCTGTGGTAAGCACAAGCTTCTGTACAGAACATCTGGTTTTTGCAAGTATTTTGGCTTAAATTCAAATAGTAAGGTGTCTAGATCCAGCAGTTAAGAGGCAGAGTCTTCAAAAAGGAAAAAAGGGGGAAGCCTTTGTAGCTTGCTTTTGTTAGTGGAGTTGGTAGAGCTGAAACTGGTTCTGTAGAATTTAACAGTCTTGCTTGGTAGGATGAGAAAGAAGAAAGCCACGTTGCTGCTGCTGCAGGTGGGCTGGGATGTGTCTGCTTTTGAAGTGTGTTTCCTCCAAGTCAGTTCCTACTCTTTCTTGATTTCTCTGAGATCCCCAGAGCTTAGTACAGTTCACTTAGCTCAGGACATCACAGCCTGGGAATAGTTAAAACACAGAGTTTCGTTTCTGCTTCATCGTGTGAGATATAGTAAACAAAGATCTAAGTAGGAAAAAATTATAGCTTCAGCATCTATGTGCTACTTATTTCATTAAAATCTTAACCATTCTTAACATTTGGATGACACAGAAAGCCCTGAGCTCTTCCGAGGGGTAAGGTCTGGAGTCCTCAAGGAGAACACTTTAGAATAGATAAAAGCGTAGAGAAAGAAGGGAGAAACAGGAGGATTAGACAGCCACCCTCACTTCCTCTATTCCATCCTTTCCCACATACCTCTATGAAGGGTTCTTCATCTGTGAGACTGAATTAAAGCAATTGCTTGTGAGGTGTGAACGATAAGTTGATGAAATTCTCTCTGGAGGTATTTGGAGGCTCGAAGAAAACCTACACAATCTCCAGAATGACTCTTGGTTGGTGTACGGGAAAAAGAAGGGTGGAGATGAAGACTTAGAGGTTAGGTTGGGCAGTGGAGGTGAGCAGGGTGGTCCTGAGCTCCCTTATGGTTGCCTTTTCAGGGGCCGATTTCACCACCATCACCCTTTATAATTCTGTAGGAAGTGAAACAAAAGAGAACTGAGCAGTTTGAAGAGATATTTTTTAGTAGCCTACAGCTTCCAAGCATTTGCCTGCCCCTCATCACCTTTACGATGATGCCTCTGAAGGTGATGGGTGGTGTGCTGCAGAGAAGATTGAAAATTAGAATCAAGGATAATAGGGACTGTCTCTGAATTAAAATTAAGAGCTTGCCTCTTCCCTGCCTCTACCCGCCTGTTGACCTTCTGCTACAGTGAGGGGAGCTGGAACAGTCTCAAGCCTTTTAACAAAGCACATTAACTTTTTCTTTGATGGAAAGTTAAACTTTTTCCCCATGAAATTCTAAAATGGCTCAGTCGAACCATTGGGATGACTCAGCCAAATAAATTTTTTTGAATCCTCCCCTCCTCCTCTGTTTCCCTATAGTTCAGTGTTTTCTAGATTAAAAAAAAAAAAATCAGTCTTTTTATGGAACTTGACCTGCACTTGAGCTGTGCTTTTACTCCTGCACATGTCCTTGAGCACCTGGCTGAGGCCGTGCTGGTCTGGCTTCTTCACCATGAAGCTCTTCCTTCCCCTCCCATACTGCCCTCTTTGGAAGAATGTCACTATGTATAGTTCATACTCAAGGGGTGGGGAGGATGCTTTCATATTTCTTAGTTCTTTCTCTTGCATTTATATCATATAGACTCATATGGATATTTATTTTATACTTTGGATTATAATTCAATACTACTTTGGAGCAGGGGTTTCGCAAACCACAAATAACTATGCAGATATGAGGTATTGATATAATCATTGTGTTTTATGCAATCTGGAGATAATTTTTCCCATGAGGCTGTTTCCTGAATAGGCCCAACAGCCTGTGCAACACACAATGTGCACAGTGTAGTTGAGTGGCTCCTAACTGTTGTGTGCAGTGGTTTACAGGGAGGTGTGTTCAGAGTGTCAGCTGGTGGCAGTGCCACATCTCCCCCTTGTCCCATATGGTCACTCTGTTGTATATTTTAATTCTGGTTTGCTTACCATATAACATCGGGCAAGTCACTAAACCTCTCTGAGCCCCACTGTCTAATTGGTCAGCTCACGACATTAAGACCTGCATCAGATGGTTGTTGTGGCAAGTGCATGAAGAGGTGCCTATGAAGGGCCTGCCATGGAGCAGATGGTTGTTAAATTCCCTACTTGGCCCTATTCCACCCCATCACCTGTGGATCACAGAGAGGTGAAGTCTCCCTGGACTTGGAGTTGCAGGTGGTGACTCCTGGGTCAGAGCAGATGAGTTGTTGGAAATGATGAAGATAGGGGAGGTCCACAGGGTGGAGACAGAGAGAGAGAGAGAGACCCAATAGCTAGTGGCAGGGGTTTCTCTGCGGAGTAAAAGAGGGCAGGGCTTGGAAGGCGCCTTTGTGTAAGACCTCAGGTGCTCCTCTGCTTCTATCCCTGCTCTGGGGTCGACTGCCCACTTTCTTTTCCGTTGCCACCATCCATTCCTTCTGAGCAGAGTTTCTCTCCTTCCTCTGATGGATAGCATCTTCTTTCCATTTCCTCTCTCTTCCCTTGCTCCTGCAGGGAGAAGGACTATTTTGATTTCTAACACACCAATACAGAGAGTACGCACAAGCAGAGTAAAAAGACTTCCTGTTCCCATTCTCGTCCTTTTCCATTAGATTCTTACTAAGAGAATAAAGTCTATAACTGTCTGCTAAGGTTGGGTGAACCTGATTCTGAACTCAGGCTGGCCCCATTCCAAGCTTTGTATTTACCCACTTTGCCCTCATGGTTTGACAGTGACTTGGCTTATGATTCAGTGCTTGCCTGGTACTGGAACCTCAATTAGAGGTATTTGAAGACTTAAGGAATCTCAGAAGTCTCAAGGATTACCTACTTTTGTTTCTCCTAGCTTCTAAGTTTGCTTATATGGGCTAGCCTGGGAACTCATCCAACACAGGCAACATTGTTTTCATAGGGAAATTTCTTTTTAATTCAAGTAACTAATTTACCAATAAGTTCTTGGAAGATAAGCCATTTGCTTCTTGGAAGGTAAGCCATTCTCCTTGCAGACTTGGGGTTCTGCCTGTCTGTTGTGTAAGAAACAGCAGGATTCCAGCAAGGAATGGGTAATGTAGTGGAAAGAGCACTGCCCTAGGAGTGGGAAGACCTCTGCTTTAGTCATGGATCTGTCACGAATTACTGGGAACCCGAGCCAATTCCGTCTAAGCTTGAGCTTTTCATTTCTTTTTCAATAAAATCAAGTTGGACAAGAAGATCTTAAAGATCCCTTTCAGATCTAAGAACTTATGCTCCATGTAGGATAATATGCAAAGGTAAAAGTAGTTTTGGTAACTCAGATGATTTTATAGAACCTGTTTTTATTAGTGTCGCTATGTCATTTTATTTTTCTTCCCCAGTAGAGAGTTCTGGGCTGCCTTAACTGTTCCTGTGCCCTCCCATGGGACCGCTCGCTGTGCTATAGAAAAGAGGAGATAGTACACCTCCTCATGGCTTTGGCGAAGCTGCTGGGTGCAAGCAAGTAGATTCCCCTCCATCTGCCTTCTTTTAGTCCTATAATCTTTGATGTATTCGATGACTAAAAATCAAATTATTTCAGATTATTTTTTGCTAACTCTGCAAGGTTCCCTGTAGTTTAAAGACAGCAACAAATAATGATCTCTCTGTTGTACACCAACCCATTGCAACTCTGATTTGCACGATTGCTGGATATATATTTTTTAAGATTGACAGCTTTGTGGGTGGTAATTTTTATCTCCAGAGATTAACTAATTTTAATCTCCAGAGTTAAACAATTTCAGTAAAATCCTAATTAGTTAGGTAGTTGCCTTTGATTTCCACTATCTCTGTACGGCTGGACAGCATACCTAGGAATTCCTTTCTGATAGTTTCTTGCAGGCTATGACAAGCATGTAGCCCAACGGCTGATTTATCTGCAGAAAATATAAATGTTCTCAGTGTTTTCTTGTGTTTTTAGGTGTAGGAGACTTTGGAAGTTGGGAAAATTAAATCCAGTAATTTCTTGACAGCATTTCATAGGTGGAAAGATTAATAATATAATAATTGCCTGTTTAAAAGTGTTTTCTTTTCCTAATTTGGGTCCCTGTTTTCTGATAAGATACTCAGAGACATAAAATTCGCTCTGAAAATGGGTTAAGCTAAAAAGAAACGCAGTCATTGATGGAAATATTTTCACTCAGTGATAGAGCAGGTAGTTTCTGCAATGAGATGAAATGGGAGAACGGAACCATCTTTAATTTTATTTAGACAGAAGAGCCTTCTGTTTTCAGTAGCTGGCATTCAACTTGGACCCTATCTGTGGTCAGGTTGATAATTCTCTTGGGAAACCTGCCACTCTACTTGAGTTTTCCGATGACTGTGTCAATAGTGACGTGTCAAAGAAATGAACTGCATGCCTCTCTGATAAAAGATATCTGGGGGAAGGATTAGTCAAGTACAAGCCAGTTACAGAGCAATAAACATTCCTTTCATTAATAATGTTTGAATGGTTCCTGAAGGACATTTTGCTGCTCTTAAAATTCTTCCAGGGAAGGCTCTGAATGGTAGCAGCAGCACGCTGGCCGCTGTTAGTGATGGGCGGTGAGGCTGACCTCCAGGCACCTCTGGTGGCCCAGCATGTGCTGTGCTGTGTGGGGCAGCCTGGACCCAGCACCCAGGAGGCCCAGGCCAGGCCAGATTAGCTCCTGTGGACTAAGTCAGGCCCAGCCAGGGAAACTTGGGTTGAGAAGATAAAAATTCCATCAACTCACAGTTAGGAGACATTGCATTTCTTTTCCTTTGGAGACGCCAGCACGATAACTTGCAGAAGTGGAAAGGATCTGCGCGCAAGCGAAGAAAGAGTGAGGGAGCCAGAGACGCAGAGTCAGGGAGGGAGGTGTGGATGGATCCCTTAGGGGCAGGAGGCCCAGGATGAGGCAGAGGCGGGAAGGGAGGCCCCAAGGAATAGGTGGGGGTGGTTTGATCAATGGAAGCAAGAACAAAGACCCGTCTCTGAGCCCCTTTCTTTGTCCTCCCTTCGTCTCCCTTCCCCTCCTTCCTTTCTTTGGTCCTATTGGCCCTAAACATACACAGGCTATCTGTCTTCTCTCCCTCCCCCCCCACCACATACACACACACACACACACACACACACACACACATGCACAGAACAAATACAGGCAGACTACCGTGAAGTGTTTGAAACTTCTGAAATAAAAACAAAAGTGTAATGTATAATGAAAGTGGCATGACAGTTTTAGGTAAAAAATAGACAGATGTTGGTATCAGAACTTAGAGGAGCATGTGCAATGATATCTGTGGCCACCTTCCTGTAACTGTGGGTCCAGAAGTGACCTAAGATGACACGAAGCCTAGGCTGACTAGGGGGGAAGCTGTAGTCTGGGCTGGCTTCTGCAGAGCCCTGGGGTAGGAGCCAAAAGTTAGCACAGGCGTGCAGCACTGCCTTCCAGCCCCGTGGAGGTCCTTCTAGCTCATTGAGCTGTCCCTGACATAGTCATCCAGGGATGTAATGGGAGAAGCATGGCCAATGTCCTCCTAATGTTTCTAGGTTCATCAAACATCTGTTACAGATTGATCATCCACACATTGATTTAAACAAGGATCCCAAGTAACTTTTATCTCAAAAGACAACACCTATTGATTAATACTGGATTCTCAGAATGCTGTGTTAAGAATGATTCTGAGGCTGTGTCTGCTCAGTGAGTTCAATTAAGTAGTACCTGCCATGAAGATAAAGGGAGAGACATGGATTGTTTTTTCCTTTTCTAATCTAAAGCCTTCTAAATCACATTAATCTTAGATTTTCCTTTGTCTCTTATCCATGTGTGTACATTTTGTCTGAGATGGAGATTGGATCTGACCTCAATTCTAATGCATAAAATTAGAGCAAGTCCTCAAAAGTAGATAATACTTGTCAGTTGCTTTTGGACAGTCTGGCTTTCTCACCCTCTTGCATGCCTGTTTCCCCTTCCCTCCCCACATCTTCCCATGACACCAATCTCATGAAGAAATGAAGATGTGTCAGCTCTCTGACAGAGAGCTGCCATTCCCTGGGTGAATTGCTGTGGTCCATGGCTTTCTCAGGAAGAGGGAGACTCTCAGGCTACCTTACACGAGCCCTTGTCTGGTTTGGCCACCTGGGCTGGTCTTCCCAGACCCTCGTTCACCCCTGCTGACCAGCGAGTCCAACTCTTTAAAGATGGTGGAGAAGACAGTGCATTCCAGGGGTGGAAGACCCTTGGCAGATAAGAGTTGAAAGTCCAATCCTCTCCCGGGTGCACCCCACCTTCACCTCTGTCTTAGGAGGCTGAAGCACTCTCCATGCTTTTTGTTTCGCTCCTCCAGTGATCTAGTAATTCTGATAGACTTGCAACACTCTGCAGAGTAGCTTTTTTTCCCCCCTAGGGTGTTTGGAAAATCATTGTGTCAAATGTCTTCAACATTTAAAGCTAGAAATGCCCTTTCCTGTGTACTCTGTGCTCCTGGGAGAAAGAAGTGCCACAAAGGTGGAGCAGCAGTGCCACCACCCTTGGCTGCCCCTCAGTGCTCTCCGACCAGGGCAGGGGCACAAGCCCGTCCAGCCTGACCCTCACAGGATGGCCAGGAGGGAGCGAGGGGGTCAAGGGCAGAGGCTTCGGGCTTTGCCTGGGTTTACATCCCAGTTCCTCAGTTTACAGCTGGGGAAGGGGTGGGTGGGAAGGGGAGGTCATGTGACTTTCTTATCCTTCAGTTATTCACTTACAAAACAGGAAAACACCATTTCCTCCTCACCGGGTTGTTGTGAGGATCCATTAAGAGCACATGTAAAGTGCTTGTTACACCGTCCAGCATCCTAGAAGTGCTGAGCGCTAGTTTTGTGTCACTGAGTGAACAGTGCTCATATCCTCAAAGACGTGCTCCGCTTATTGACATCCAGCCATAAGACTCATGTTTCAGGCAAGGTGGCGAGATACCAGGCATCATCTATGGCGTGGGCACCTGCACCACAGATCTGGCAGAGAAGGAGACACTTTCAAAAACAAATTCAAATGGCAAGAAATCCCAAAAGATAATTTGCACAACCTTCAGGCAGAGGGTTGGTCTGTCCTCAGCTGGACAGTTTGAGTGGCCCCTAGGCTCCCACTGTATGTTGGCAGCTCCGTGTGAAGGTTCTGGGTGTGTATGGGGGGGGGGGTGAAGGGGCAACAAAATGAGAAAACTAACTCAGTGGCAGCCAGATCCCTCACTTGCAGGGCCTCCATCTGGCCAGGTTGTCTCTGCTGTCCCTTTCACCCTAAAGACCCTGCAATGCTGAAGCCATACGCATAGTGGTGTCTCTGTCCTGAGTAGGGTAATGCAGCAGACTGGCCCAGACTGGAGGGAGGAGTTCGGGGCCACAAAGGGAAAATGTGGTACTAAGAATAGCCAGGCAGACAAGGTGATAAGGACCCAGATGGTCAGGGACGTCAGCTGGGGACAGGGAAGGCGGAGGTGGTGGGGAAAGAACAGGGCGATAAGATAGGGACTGAGACACAGGAATGCACAGCTGGGGCTTGGAGACGGCTGTGGGGGCAGGAGCAGCCCGCTGCCCTCCATGGGGGTGTCCTGTGAGCCTACGCAAAGAAAGGGTGAACTTGCGGACTGAGGAGTCACCAAGTTTCAGAGGCAGCAGGATTTTAGGGGTCATAGACTCTCCTCTACCCCTGTACTTTATGGGGGGGAAAATCTGGGGCTCGTGAAAATATCACTGCCAGCTGAGTCTAGCCCCAGCTCCTCTGGCTCCTTGTGTGGGGTTCCTCCTCCTTCTGCCAGACCAGGCAGCCCTGTTGCCGCTGGGCTCTGTACCACTCCGGAGCACAGGGAAGCTCCAGGTGGGGGTGGCAAAAATGCAGGCCTTATTAATCTCACCAATGAACTTCTGGGCTGCAGGTCCCGCCTTGTCATTGGGGGTAGATGGGAAATACAACAGATGAGTGCTGTGCCTTCCTGGAGCTGGGGGAGAAGCGGGGACAGTCAACCCGTTGATGATGGTGCTGGGGTCAGATAGTGAGGGGTGCTGGGAAGGAGACCCTGTCACGTGGGGCTGAGTCTGTTTCTGCCTCAGGACTCAGCATTGCTGAATTGGGGATCTTTCCTGATAGAACTGGGGCCACTCTGATGTTTACTGAGAACTGGGGTGATATTTTCTGTTTGACACTTGCCCGTGGTCCCCATCCCAGCTCCCAGCCTCGCACCAGGTTCGGAGCTGCACACAGAGAGGACTGCCCCCGTGGGGCGGGATGATTACTGTTTACTCCATCCTTATGAAACTTAAGGAGATGTTTCCCCATGGTTAGGTTCTGCGGATTTGGGCACAGATGAAGGGGCCTGTGCAAACCACACTCAGAGATCCCAGGGCCTCGCTGACAAGCTTGGTTAACTGCAGTGCAGGCGATTGTCTGGCCTAGGGCTGCGACTAGGAGGCGGGTGGCGGCCTCAGAGCCTTCAACCCTCCGTTGGCCCCACGCCCTACAAGCTGACCAAGGTCCCCTCACGGTATCTACCACCTTGCCCTCTGGTCATGGGGGTACAACGTAGTGTGTGTAGTACACGAAAACCAAACCGCTTCATGAACTCTCAGAAATCAAACCCTCCTGACGCAGCTATCGCCCGACCACCAGGCAGCTGATGCCCACGTGAAAGTAACTGGGCGGGAAAATGTCAGGTTTGACAAGGGGCTGCAAGGCCTCATTGTGTTCAGTTCGCTCATACTGTGAAGTCTGTTGGCGCTGACCGGGTTTTAAGGGCATTTGAACGTTCGGAGTGTGGGCTTTCAGAGGCCCCAAGGGAAGTTGTTGGAGGTTACGGGGTGGCAGTGGGTCTGTGGGGGAAGCTCCAGGGCTCTGTGGCTGAGCCAGAATAAGCATTATTGTTTCCACAAATCAAGCCATTTTCATGCATATTTCCCCCTGTGTCCTGATCTATGTAATTATGGAATGCATATGTGTGGGAAGGAGTCTTTGGAAAACGAGTTCCTGTTCTTTGTCAAGAGGCTGACCTAAAAGTTTAGGAAATTGGTTCATGAGGAAATTCTGTAGTGGAGGGTTGGCAGGAATTCCAGATGGTAGGAGAGGGTGGGGTGCCCCAAGGCAGGGGCCTCGTGTGTGTTGCTCAGTCCCTCTGGACCCTGACAAAGGTCATCTGTGGAACACATGGCACAGGGAATATGTGTAAACATGGAGCGGCGGTTTGTATACTCCTTTAAAGCAAAAAGATCTGTGGATGGGATTTCTGTTCTGCCATTGAGCAGGAACTGCGCCTCCTTTTGGCCTACCATTGCTCCCTCCATGCTCAACAGTAGCCTGGCACGTAGTAGACACTCAATAAATATGAGTGTTGTGAATGAGCGTCCCAGAGTCTCCCTGCCCTCAGTTTCTGCAGGCATAATACAGACTGCATTAACTCAGAGATGGCAAAGCATTTTATTGTTCATGCCTGTGACAATTGTCTTGCAGGACAGAAGAGCTTAGTGGAGCTGTTTCTGGGGCAAGGTAGGGGGAGCGGCAGCAAGGTGAGCCCTTCCCAATCAGACTTTCTCAAGTCCTTGTTGCTCTCCGAAACCTATATGGTTCTATAATTACATATCATTAATGTACTTAAAGTTTATTATTCCAAGAGAGTTTAAATGAGGATGGTGCTCACTGATCTGTGCAGACAATGGATCTACTCAGTGACTTCCTATGTGAGCAAAATGAGAGAAGCACCTGCCTCTAGAGGGTGGAAAGCAGACCAAGGCAGCCAGATTCCTGCTTAGCTCTGGACCATCCTGTGGAGCAACCAAGTCCTCTGGACATTTGATGTTCTCGCTGGCAATAAGGGATAAAATAGTCAAGATGATGTAGTTGGAAATGAAGTAGCAGGTGAAGAGCTGGCAGGTGGTAGGTATACAGTGAATGCTAAGTAGCTGGCAGTTTCACGCATGGACTGATGACACCCTCCCACGGAGCGGCAATGGCATATGGTATAGGAGGCCCTCTTTGCCTCTGTGAGCAGAGACCTGAAGGCTTTCAGTCCTGGCTTTGAACACGCACAAGTATTCCCTTGTGGCTCAGATATTATTACAGCCTCCTGGAGTTAACAGTGCTAATGCATTTCTGCCATTAAAACTAAAAGGGCAGAGGGTGTGCACTTTTTTGAGAAATTGGCTTTGAGAACATGAGGAAGCTCTGCCTAGCCCCAGGAGGCAGAGGACAATGAGCTTGTGCCCCGTGGACACTGTCATGAGTGTCATGACCTGGGAAAAGCCCGGCTGCCTCCTGGTGAACTCTCACACTGCAGCCCCTCGCCCCAGCACTCATGCCCGCCTGACCCCATCTGGTTTGCATCCTGCTTCATAATGTGATGGGCTCTCTCCAGGATTCCTGTGGTCACATCTTTTCCCCAAAGGCTGCAAGGTTATTATGGGTGGAAACCACCCCTTATGCTTCTCTCAGTCATCCTATATTCACTGCGAGTGGTTGTCACCAACTGCCCTGTACTAGTGCCCTCTAGGCTCCTCCTGAGCACTGGCCTCATTCAGAACAAAGAGTAGTCCATGCAATTAGGACCCAAACAATGGTCTTTTGAGCACTTCTACCAGTAAAGGCTCCTTTTGTCCATATTGCTGACTTTGGAAAGTTCTTCTTGAGGTTTTGCTGTAGGAAATTAGAATCACCAGGACAAAGATAGTAAAAGAGAGCTTCCCCGTGGGAAAGTGGGCCTGTTTAAAGGTAGTTGTCTTTCGGCTACTCCCACAACTGCTTGTCTCTCTATCCAGAGTATAAGGGATATTTTCTTTGCAGCACAGGGGAGGTTATTTGCTTTAGGGGCATAAATTCCACAGTGCAATTTTGTGTCCTCCTCAGGGAGTTTTACATAAACTAGATGAGATGAATAATGATTTTCAGAGATTTCTGTGGACAGTAACAAAATAGCTGTGAAAGAATCAAACCAGGTAGAGAGTCAATAACTGTTTCTAATTATTTTAGTGTCCTCAGCAAATAATGGTTGAGGATGAAATTGTCAAACTCAGGTAATGACGTTGCTTGAAAAAATGGGAGTCTCTAATAAAAAAAAATGGAGAGTGGTAAATGCAAATTCCATTGCTGTATTGTGCACATTTTATCATAATCTTGAATTTATAAATTATTTTCACTACATGGTTCCCATTAGGGATGCAACTTTTATGAACTTTCAAGCATGAATTAGTGCCTGGTAGTGTTTTTGACTAATGCTGCTGAAGGCTTTCTCTGAGTAGGTTGGGGATTGCTGGTGTTAATATAATGGCAGCCAGCTTTACAGCAATTTAATGTGGGTTACTCTTACATCATTCCTGTTTTATAGATGAAAAAAACAACTCGCCCAAGGTTGCATATTTTGGAAGTGAAGGAGCTAGAATTAAAAAGAAAAAAATAGCGTTTTGAGTTAAAATTTAATACCATAAAAGTCACCCTGTTAAAGTAAAGTATACAATTTAACGGATTTTGATATATTCACAAAGTTGTGCAACCATCACCAGAATCTAATTGCAGAACATTTCCTCACTCCCAAAAGGAACCTCATGCTCATTAGCAGTCACTGTTCATTGCCTGTGTTCTTCTCCATAGCCCTAGGTAGGTAATCACTAATATACTTTCTGTCTCTTTGCATTTGCTATCCATACAGTCGAGTCATCTAATAGTTGGTCTTTGCAACTGGCTTCTTTCACTTAGCATAATGTTTTTGAATATCACCATGTTGTAACACATATTACTACCTCATTCTTTTTGTTGCTGAATAATATTCCATTGTATGTATATACCGTATTTTATTTATTTACTTAACAGTTGATGAACATTTGGGTTGTATCTACTTTTGGGCTATTCTAAAAAATAGTGCTATGAACATTCCGTAGGCTTCAGTAGCTAGAATTTGAACCAGGCTCTCCACGACTCTTGCCACCTGCATGTGGTTGTCAATAACACTTTTCATCTCCTCCAAAGAAAACAGGATTTCGCAACAGGCAGAGTCCTTAGAGATGATCAGATTCGATTCTGAGTTTCCTTCATTTGACAGTAGAATACCAGCCCAGGGAAATGAAATGTGATACTTTGACCTTGGCTACTCCAACTGTGGTCCTTGGACCAATGGCACCAGCTTCTTCTGGGAATGGGGTAGAAATGCAGAATCTCAGATCCCACCCAAACCTGCTGACTCAGAACCTGCATTTTCACATGATCCCTGCTCAGGAAAGTCTGAGAAGCACTGCTGAGTCACACGTAGCTGGGGCTAGAGCTGTGATTTTCCAGTCTCCAGTCTAGAGGGAACTTGACTCCCTAGAACATTTCAGAATGCATTGTTCTATAAAATATTAATAATTTCTCACTTTATCGAGAAATGAAATATGGAGAAACCAATAGTTATGACTCAGTGGAAGAGGTGAAACCTAAAAGAAGACATTTTAGCCTCACCCTTCATCATTTTCACAGTGTATTGCTAATCCTCCCAGTCACCCTGGTCAGCTGTGTCTAACCTCCCTCTGCAAGATTTCCATTACACAGGAACGTATCAGTGGCCGTGCGAATACCTTGATACAGAGAGCTCTTTTCTCCAGAACACATGTTTTGAGAAACATCTTGAAGTATAAGTAGTACTTGTGTATTAGCCTGAGTTTTTCAGAGAAGTAAAATCAATAAAATGTATCTGTGTATGAAAGAGGGGATTTATTATAGGAATTGCCTAACACAATTATGGAGCACAAGCCATCCCAGTATATGACATCTGCAAGCTGGAGAAACAGGCAGGTTGGTGGTATAATTTGGTCTGAATTCAAAGGCATGGGAACCAGGAGTGCTGATGTCCCAGGGCAGGAAGAGATGGCTGTCCCAGCTCAGGCATAAAGAGAACAGCTTCACTCTTCCTTTGCGTTTTTGTTCTGTTCAGACCTTCAATGGATTGGGTGATGCCCAGTGCATTCATGATGGCAGATGATCTTAACTCAGTCTACTGACTCAAATGCTAACCTCTTCCAGAAACACCCTCCCAGATATGCCCAGAAATAATGTCTCACTGGCTGTCTGTCATCCCTCAACCCGGTTAAGCTGACACATAAAATTGATCATCACAACTTGGAACCTATTTTGGGAAACATTCAATCCCATCGTTGCTGATTCCACATGCCACCCTTCTTCCTCTGTGTTAGAGTCATACAGCTATGATGTCCAAGTTTTCTATTTAAGTATTTGGTTCCTTTACTTCTAATATTCTTCTTCCATTAACCCTGAACAGTTAAGTCAGTTAAATAAAGGTGGAGTTTAGGAAACCACGTCTTCTAATCTCTATGCAACATAAAACAATAAAAAGACCATGCAATGTACTTAGAGATCCCTAAGGAACTACCTTGATTTTTGGTTAATCTCGTGCAACAGGAAAAATTGTATTTCAGAAGATTCACCTGTTTTATTTTACTGACTCCACTATGTCTAAGGGAACATGGTTCCCCTTGCTTTGTCTCCTAAGTTAGTTTGGCTCCTACAGGAGGGATACAGTCAGTGATGGTGATGGGAATGAGGACTGGGAGGGAGAGAAATAGGATTGAGACATTCATGTGACTTCCATAGGTTTTGGAAAATACCTTCAAGATGATTCTTGTCCCATCCTGGGCACCACTGGGGCCATGTCCCTATAACTAGATGCTGAGTTTTAGGGTAGGAGGCAGACTGCAGACTGAGCACTGGAGCTGTTTCCTTGTGGTTGGCAGCCGGTACCTGAAGAGAATGGGGGTGAGGGGGTGGGGCAAGCCATGGAGACCCCAGGGAAGAAGCTTAAGGAGGCTCAGGTCTGGCTCAGTGGTCCCAGCAATGATTTCTAGACCACCTGTGCCTCAGGTCTGGCCTGAGCCACCGGAGAGGGAAATGCTCATGAAGCCAGGAGACCAGCTTCCCAAGGCCCGTGGTCCTCCAGCAGGCTGTGTCCTCTGGATGTTGGAAAGTATGGCCGGTTTTCCTTTAAGCTGAGGTCAGAGCTGTCTGGAGCTGCTGGCTATTCCTGGCTAGTTGGGCTCAGCTCAGTCTTCACAGTTCTTTGAGGAGGTCCAATATCCTGTGGCTCTCAGGAGAGTAGGGATAGAATGAGAATATTCCAGGGGTCAAGGCCTCTGGGCATTTCACATTCTCTGCATTTGTGAAACATCAGGGTCTTGTGAGCTGCAGCCACTAACAATACAGATTGTGTATGTGTGCGTGTGCATGTGCGTGGTGTGGTGTGGAGGGACTACTGAGCTTTGCTGGAGAAAAATCACTCATCAAAAACCAGAGTTGCAGAAACATGGAGTTACCACGTGATTCAGCCAATCAATTCCTAGATATACAGAAGTGGGAAAAATTAGGTTTACTGTTGTGAGTATGCAGAGCAGTTTACCTTTGTATTAGTATTTATTTAATATGTATTGTACTATTTGTTATTATTATTAACCTACTTTTGCCCACTCCTGTATGCCCAAGAGAATTGAAAATGCATTTCCACACAAAACCTTGTATACAAATGTTCATGACAGCACTTTTTGTAAGAGTAAAAGGTGGAAACAATCCAAATGTTCATCGACTTGATGAATGGATAAATAAATGTGGTATATCCAAACACTAAAATATTATTTAGCCATAAAAAGTGCTGAAGTACTGATACATGATACAACATTGAAAACATTAGGTTAAATATAAGAAGCTAAACAACCAATGAAAGACACATATGATTTCCATTTATATGAATTGCCCAGAATAGGCAAATGCCTAAGACAGAAGGCAAATTAGTTGTTGCTTGGTGCTTGGAGGAGGGACCAGTGGGGAGTGACTGCTAGTGGGTATAGGGTTTGTTTTAAGAATTATGTAAATGTTTATAATTAGATAGTGGGGATAGTTGTCCAACTGTGAATATACTGAAAACCATCTAACCATACAATATAAAAGAGTGAATTTTATTTTAAATAAGTATTTCTCAATGAAACAAACCAAAAACCAAGGTTTATCCCTGTACTTGGAGAACAGACGGCCTTGGGGCTATTTCTGTATTCATTCATTTAACCTGGAACACGTTTTTGCTTTCAGGATGGTTATGAGGCTGTGCTTTCATGATGACAGTATGTCCCTCACGTGTGCTGGGCCCCCAGGTGCTTCATTTCCTTTCTTAGTCCTCCTGTGGCTGTGCCCTCAGTTTTTGATGAACCTAAGGGCTCACCTGTTTTGGAACTTTTGGCAGCTGTGGGCAGCCCCCACACCCAGACCTGGTGCTTGGATGGCCAGCATTCTCGGCCACCCTGCCCTGGGATCTGTGCAGAGGCCTCAGCTGGGGGTGGTGAGGATGGTGGCGGCTGACATTCCTCAGTGGCTGCCACAGAGGACATTTCGAATAGTTAAGGCAAGCAGTTCTTATCTCAGAGAGGAGTGAAGAAACATAAAGGGATGAACCTGCCATGGAAATAAAGACCAATGAAGCAATTTCTTAGAAAGTTTCCCTAACATAATTATATACAGAAACTATTATGTATTTATGCTGTTTAAATGTGTATATGATGTTACTGTATTATTTAACAAATCCGGAGGAATACATAACAAAATTGCAGGGTGGGATTACAGAAGACTTCTATCTCATCTATATAATTGCTGCATTTTTTTTTCACAGTGGGAATGTATTTTTATATCCAGAGAAAATATGCACATTTTAAAAGATAATAATGGCCTAGGTAATGTTATCTAAAACCTATGAGTTGAAGCAATGTGATTGGGAGAATTAATAGTTCACTGGGTATGTTAGAAAAAACATTACCCAAAGATTAGTCAAGAGAAATTTATTTTTAAAAGCATTTCACTAATACAGTGATTTATAGTTCGTGAAGTTTGTTCCTTCGTTCACTTATTGGATCCCTCTGTCTACCTGTCAGTCCCTTTATTGAGCCCTGTTACTTGTCAGCGACCGTGCTGAGCGTGTCTGGAGGACACTGAGGTGCCGGCTATGGTGCCTGGATTCCCAGAGTGCAGTTTTGCTGTTAAGGAATGCCTGCACCGGCTGGGGGGCAGGGCAGAAGCATGCTCATCTCTGGGGGAGGGGGAAGATGATGCCATCAGGTGGACAGGAAGGAATCCCTGTCTCCAGTCCCTGGATGCCCTGTTGGCAGCTGGATTCAGGACTGTGGGATGAAGACTGTTAAGGCCACCCAGGGCAAGCTTCTCATGCTCCTGTGGAAAAGGCCAGGCAGAGTGGGAGAGCTCAGCTGGTGTGAATGGGGGAGTGGTTTGTGCTGTGGCTTCCCTCCCTGGTAAACTGGGGTGGCTGGCTCAGAGGGGAGTAAGGAGAGCTCACGAAGCTGGCATCATCCAAGGAGGGCTCCTAGGAAGGGGTGGCCATTACAAGGGCTGCATCTGGGGAACCTTGGCCCCCATGGGAGGTTGAAGTTGGGGAGAGGTGCTTTTAGCTTTCTCTTCTGTTGCTCCTCTGTCTCTTCCTGATTCTTCTCTATTTCTATTGATTGAATCCCCCCTTTTCCCCTTCATATGCCCCTAGTTGTCATTAATATTGAAATGTCATGTTCTATAATTTGCCATATTTACTGAGTAGCCTGAAGGCTCTTATTCTCAATTAACAATACAGATATGCCATATGTTTTCTCTTCTTTTCCCTCTGAAAAACCCCTCATTACAGGAAAGAAATCACATTTTTCTTCATCATTGTGTTTGTTTTTATGGTTTAATTACTGTTAGGAGAAAAGGACTTCTGGGCCAGATAAAATGATCTAATTATAACATGGTTATATGTAAACCCCCAGGGTTGTCCAGGTCAGGGTTGTGTGGCCTACCTCCTGACCAGGAACCCGCAGGAATGAATTTTAACTCTCTCAGGAGGAGCCTCAAAACTAGTGAGGTAGTAAAGCCTTGATGTTGTATGAATCACTAATAGCCAGACAGGACATTGTGGGGGGCGCACCATTGATGGGGTGCAAAGGAGTGAGCCGGAGGCTGGGGCAGGTCACCCCAGAGTGGACCCCCTTTCCTACACCACTAAGACCTGTGTGTGCATGGGGAGGGCAGGTGAACTTGGGTTCTGGGCTGCCTGCCTAGAATGACAAAGGAACCATAAAAGAGGCAATTTCTTCAAGACAATACAACAGCGGTCCCCCCCCCCGCCCCCCCCCCCCCGGGGTTCTTTTCTCTAAGCCCCCTGAGACCAAGGATGAAAGGATCCAAACACTCAACTCTCCAAGATGTTGCTCAGGGCAAGGTCTGTCTTTGGCCCCCCCCCATAACTAGGCAAGGGCTGTAGAATACTTGGCATTTAAGTCAGATCTTAAGCCAGTTTGAGTCACTGAATCCCCACGATCAAAGAGAGTAATTACACATCCTTTAGCCACTTCAAAGCAAGTCGTGGGAAAAATTAGGAATCTGGAAGCAAATTGTTTTTCTTTGATGTATAATTCAATCTCTTGACCTTTCTTCCTTCCAAAATCAATGGTTCCTAAGTGGAAAGAACCAAACTGCATACAGCCATTGCATTGTCGGGTAATGGAGATCAGTAAAACCAAAGGACTCATTGAACACTTCCTTTACCAAGGAATGTTCTTGCAACTGCCAGAATATGGAAGAAGCACAGGATGAGGGTTTTGTCAGAAAATTGCCTACCAGTAGTTGGGGAAGCAAGAACTACAGGCTGTACAATTGTCATAGAGTGTCTAATTACATGGTGAATTGGGTGATACAGCGTGATCACAGAGGAGAAGTAGCAGCCATGGCAGAGTGGTCTGGTGAGGATGGTTGTCTTATTGAGTCTGTGAAGATATGTGGAGTTTGGTGAGACAGGATGATGGGGCGCTCTAGGAGAAGGCAGGGAAGGAAGAGGGAACATGCAATACGCATGAGGATGCTCAAGCCCAGCTTCTCCATTGGACTAAGGAGGTAGTTGAGGCTGGATGGATGGAATGGCTGCCCCTAAAACTGGATGGAATGTCAAAGGTAAACCAAGTGAGACACTCAAGTGGTAATGATAGATTTTAATCAGTGCTATACTATTGCAGTAGGGAGAAGAGTCCAGTGAGAACTATGCTCAACTTCCATTTGTACAGAGAGAACTGGGCTGTTTCAAGAGTGAGTGAGGGAATAGGGAGGCCTGAGCAGGGCTCAGCAGAGTCAGGGAAGTGAAACATTATAGAGAGCGGGAAGGAGAGGTTGGCCCATGTGAACCCCATCTGGGTTTGCTAAACTGGCTGGGAGACAGAGGCCTCATCTTCAGGTGTTAGCTGGAACAAACAGTACATTCTTTTGGCAACCTTGAGTTTTCTCAGGTGTGCACTTTCAGGGGGGATGGGGTCATCCTAGGGATGCAGCCTTGAGTTGTTAAAAACTATGTTAGTGTGTGTTCCAGTCTTTACAGGCTGAGGCTGAAGCCTAGAAGAGGGCTCAGAAAGGCCTGGCTAAAGTTTCGTCAAGGCCTTTATTTGATGATGTATGAAATGGAGTTAATGATAATTTTTAAAGTGGGAATAACCTGATGAAATGGATATTAAAGGAGATCATTAGATTTGTTTTGAATATTAATCACTTTTCATTGAATCTTAGGGACCTTAAGTGACCAAGAGATCATTAAACTAAAGCTCTTTATTTACAGAAGAGCTAACTGAGATCTAAGAGAGCAAATGATTTTTTTCCTTCATGACATAAGAATAGTCAAAATGCATGTATATTACCGGTGTGTGTGTGTGTGTGTGTGTGTGTGTGTGTGTGTGTGTGTGTGTGTAAGTAATACCAGGGATGCATTAGGCATTGTGCTAGGTATTATGGGAGGCACAAGTCTGTCATAAATCCCTGGGAGCCCCCAGATTCTCAAAATCCAATGAAAAGGCACAAATGCGAAGAGTCTGCTGCCTACATAGAGATGATGAGCTCGTGTGGCAGGGAAATGAGGGTACAAACAGGAAAGTCCCTGGACTGGATGGTCCAGGAAGACAAGAACCAGGGAATGCCAGAGTTGAGGGGACTGCTGAGATTCTCTGGTTCAACAAACTTGCTCCATGGGTCTTGACACATGGGCAGATTTGTGCAGATTGAAGAAGAACAGAGGCTCTGGGAAGGGTGGAGGGAGACCATGGAATCCCAGGAGACAAAGCATGAGTAGGAGAATGTAAGTTCTATTCTGGTGGCAGTGAATGGGTAAAGCTCATTGAGCAGGTTTTGGAAGATGAGAAGTCATTGGTAGCTTGTGATGCTGGCATGTTAGAGAATGATTGAAAGGTGTTTAATGATACTTTTCTTGGTCTACATGTCACCTGTAATGTTAGCAAAGTACCTTAGTCCAGGCCATAGTTACCTCATTTTTTGATGAATGTAGCATCCTACCTGCTTTTCCTTCCTTGTGTCCACTCAACAAATATAAAGTACCTTACATCCCTCCAAATGGTTGTCCACACTGAGTGTGTTTACATTGAATTCTGTCTCACTTCTCCACTTAAATCTGATGGCTGGCTTTCTGTTACATTTATCTTCTCCTCAATATCATCCATTAGTCTGGGCTGTGATACACTTCTGATAGCCTCCCACATTTCACTCTGGCTCCACATCCAACCCCTCCACTCCTTTCAACTATGGACATTTGCCATTCTACTCTTGCAGTCTTGGGCTTGAGGTGTTGTTTTATATATGCATGTATATATATTTTTACTGAAGTAGCAATATCAAAGAGAGGATTTATTTATATCTTATACTGCATTTAGAAAAAACAGTTTTGAAGTACTTCTATCAACTTCAAACAATGAAGTTCAAATAATCATGCTAGGATCTTGTATCTTTTTATGTCCTGTCACCTCTCTCTCAGTGGCCATCTCTGGATGTCTTCGTTAGATTCAGTTACTCACACGTGTTATTAGAGATAAAGTTTACAGAGGTGAAAATGAGCTGTATACATAAAACAGTTTTTAAGAAGACTAAACATTATTCCTTAAACATAAAGAATTAAAGAAGTTCGATTTTGGTCTAAATCTGACAGATACTATATATTTTGTTTTCTGTGCCTTTACCAAATAAAGGATGCGGAACCTACTTATAATTTAACACTTCCTTTGTCATTAAAATGAACTTCAGGTCCTAGTGTGAGTTGTAATACTTTGGTTCCTTTAATTTTGGTTGATTGGTTTTCCAGATTCACTTGTTTTCTTAATAGTTGTAAAGTTCATAGCCAGCTGTACTGATACTGTCATGAAGTTTACAGCTCTTGAAAATTTCTGCTACATATTAGTTGGACTGCCTCTGTCCTAACAGCAGCATTTTAAGGGATGTTCAGTTGGTCAGATCATAAAAGGTCATTTTAGGAATATATAATTTTTGGAATGTATTTAATGAATTTGAATATTATTCACTATTCTTAGACATATGTTTTTAAGACCTTTTTGACTAAGTACCATACAATGACTCTATTTCTATATTTGGAGAAAGTTTCTATCAGGAAACAATGTTGCTAATTGAAGAATTAGATGCATGAACGTAAGATGGCCTGACTCTGCCCCACCCCACCTTCGCTCTCCCCCTTGTCTGCTTCAGTTGATGTCCCAGTAGGCAATGCTGATGTCCCATCCTTCTTGCCACCCACTCCCCCACCGCTCTTCCCAGCTGTTGCTGCAGGGGGCCGGGTCAGAAACAAACCATTCCTAAAAACTGGACACCCAGAACTAGGCATAATTAGCTCTTAAAACAGCACATCCAAACAAATTGCTAAAACTTCATAAATAATGAAGAGAAACAAGTAAATTCCACAAAGTGGGTTTAGGCAAATGGACTATCTGCAAGTTGGCCTGCTTCCATGAGGTGGCACCTTGGTGGCCCAGTGGGAGATGGCTTTTCTCTGAGCCTTGAGCAGTTCTGAGGCCCACTGGCCAGATGGCTTCTCCTCCTTAGCAGTGCTCTGGACACCCCCTAGCCTTCCCAGTCCCCACACCTACACATCACTTCATGTATTGCTTCTGATTTGCTGTGTTCCAACACTACGTGCGTTAGAGTCATGGACAAAATTTGATTTAATTCTGTAGAGAAATATCTGACAATGGAGCTATCCATTGTCAAATGTCCATCAAAGAGATCCATAGTGGAAAATTAGAGGTAGCTGAAATGTCCATCCAGAAAAAGGAATACAAACTGAATTATGGTCCCTCTGGCCTAGTGACATTCATCATGAGTTGTTGCCTGTGGTGTCGAGGACATTATCATTACTGACAAATATTTTAGTTATTCAAAGGCTTTTCTCATTTATTTGCTGTTTTTAACATTTATTCTGGAGGTTTGCAGTTTCTGTAAGACTCTAGAAAGTGGAAGAATAACTTGAGTCAACTTGCTCACTCTGGTGACCGAATATTCTCTGCAGAACAAATGGTAGCAGACACAACAGCAGTTGGTCCTGAATCTATATCTTTGTAGCAATAGTTCAATAGAACAGACCAACTTCAGTATTAGTGGATAATTTGCATTCACATGCATAAGCAGCCATCAGTGATGATCGCAATTATGGGTCACCACAACACCATGAATTGCCTTCATTTATCCATCCTGCTTTTTTTCCTGCAAGTTGGGATCCCAGCCGTTTGTTTTTTCCCTCATTCCCTCCCTTTGGCATCAGGAGGCATTCGGTCTTCTCGGGAAACTAGCCGTTTCTAACCATCATTTTCTTGTGCTGCATTGGGCTAGAGGTATTGGGAGTCTTTTTGCTTTTGAAGAGCATAACTTTTTTTTTCTTTTAAAGCTTTTAAAGCATTTTCCAGCTGGTGTTGGAAATAAACCTTAATTTCCCTTAGCTCCATTTCTTTCATTGAAAGAGAAATGCAAGGGGATTGAAGGAAGGAGGGGAGTGGCAGAAATCATTGTTGGTGCTGTGTTTGCTCTCTGCTTCTCCTTTCTTAGTAAATTGCCTCAGGAACTTCTGCAGTCAGCTGTAATCTACTGTTGAAAGGACTCCTTTTGGACCAAGCTCTTCAAGTGAGCCAAAACGCTCTCAAGGACTGCAGGGTTTAGGAGGAGACAATGAAAAGAAAGGGAGTGCGTGCTAACATGTGGTCTTTCTATTTCCTCCCGTTGTAAAAGGTGGCTGGGAAAAAGCAGTGTTCAATACCCTCCACTCTTTCCTCTTTTTTTTCCTTTCACCCTCTTCCTGCCCAAGCTGGTTGCCACAGAGAGTTTTTTCATGTGGTTCGGAAAGTGGTGGCATTAACATTCTGCTGGTACCATGGACAGATGCAAAACTTCATATTTTGAATTGCGCGGCACTTCAAAATAAACTGAAAATGCATAGGATAAAAATTTCTCTTTTATGATTGCTTCCCAAGTCAATGAAACATGGACATTAATGTTTCAAATCAGTTAAACAATTTTCATATACACCGCCAAAGACATAAGTATTTTTATTCAATGGCTGGAATTTTAAATTGCATTCCTTTCCCTCCTGCTCATCCTGCTCACTAAAGAAAAAGTTCTCACGCTACCAAGTCAGAGGCAGTTTTTCTGAACCTGCAAATTCTGCCATTAATCTAGTGAAAGGAAGAACAAAGTAATTCATGTTTCCTTAATTCCAAACAATGACATGAAGGAAGCTTATTACTATTTTATGCCAGGATCTGGGTTGGAGTTTTAAGGAGTTGGGCAGAAGGTGGGTGTGTCTGACACTTAAAGATCTGGAAAGTTATTTTAAGCTCTCAGAAATTATAAAAAGAAGAAGAGGGTGGAAACAGCCATCAAACACCCTATTCATAAGATAAAGGGCGAGGGAGGAGGGTATTGATTTTTTCATTCACTCCTCAAAAACGTATTCCATACCTATTGTGTGTCTGTCAGTGCCTTAGTCCTGGGGCTAGAGCAATGCAGAAAGCAGTGGAAAATCCCTGCTCCTGTGGCACTAACATTGCAGTGTGGGAGACAGACAGTAAGTAGGCAAGGTAAAGACGGAGGAAGATACAGCGTGACAGTGATAAATGCTATGGGAAGAACAACAGGCAAGGGGTACTGACATATGTGTATTTGAGCACATGTCAGAAATTTTAAACACCCAGGAAGATCCACCCAGAAGGGGATGTTTTCTAAAAATTTGAGGCTCTGAATCAAGTGGGGATAGAGGAGAAAACAGGGTGACCAGGAAGGAGGCCACTGCATGAACCAGGGGAGGGATGATTGCAAGGACCAGGGAGTAATGGTGCAGTTGTAAGAAAGGGTTGGAGGGAGTCCTGCCAGATAAGATTGTGGGTATTGGAGAGGGAAGCGGGAAGCCTGGCAACTGGGTTATGCCCTGGGCATCGGATGCAGAGCCTGGTCCCTCTGCAGTGGTCTCTGAAGCAGTCACCTAAGACGTTCAGTGTGTCCTGTTTTATATTGTACTTTGTGTAATTGCGTCCATACTAGGTTACAAACTCCTTGGAGCAAGTGGACTCCTTTCTCATCTTTCTGTCACACTTCATGGGGTCCAGCAAATGTTGACTGGAACCGAATTGACTATTCTAAGATCAGCATTTAAGAGACACAGAACATTGTAGAATACCTCTCAGGTTTAGAATGTGTGACTTTACCTGCGGTAAAAAGGACAGCCAAGTGCCACAATGGACCCTTTTCTTAGCCACCTAGATACACTTATTCTCCAGAAACATGCACCAACTCAGAAGCAGGGAAAAGAAGTGGAGCCTCACTTCAAATGCAGTCTCCTAGGCTCCCCTCCTGGCTCCAGAGTAGCCTGAGAAGACTGCTTTGGGAAGGGGGATTGGAAGAATTTGGAATTTTGCCAGGTAGTATGATCTCTGGTTTGAATGCCAGTCACTGAAAACGACCCAGGGTTTTTAGTGTTTCCTGACCCCAGGATAAGCCAGAAGGGCAGTCAGTGTGGCTGATGGAGAGAGGTGCGGCCTGGGTCCGCACAGCCAGATGTGAACAAAGCTCCCAGATGTGAACTGGGCTCTGCCTAAGGCTCCACTCAGCACAGCCAACTGACATCTTTAAAGTGAGAAAGGAGAAGTGGTCGTAGGTTCACAGCTGCTCCTTACTCCTCCGGCCTGTCATTTGTGTGTGTGTTTTAATAGATTAGTTAATCTGTTTACTGAGTGTGAAAATCACATGTGTCGGAGGAGCTCATGCCCCACTGGCTTGTTTTGTTTCATTCCCAGGTGGAAAAAAGTCATAATTAATGCTAGTAAAATACATGACCAAGTATTTTCACAGGAGCAGGGCAGGTTTTATGTTCCCCTGTTTTTCCAGGAAGGACTGGCTGGGAGATTAACTGTAGTTAAAGGGTGAAGGTCCCTCAGTCTTTCTAGCAGGTGGTGACAGATCTTCAATACTGTACCATTTTACCATTGAAGAAGTGTATTATCATCTCTGGTGCTGGCTTATGAGCTCTGGGGAGCAGGTTTAGAGAGCAGGTTAGAAGCACTCATGCTAGCCACCCTTGGCATGGGCTCCTTCAAATTCTAACTGGTCCTCCCTGGTGGTTGGCCAGTCCTTCAAACTCTTAAAGTATTAACTAAATGCCCCAAGGTCAACGGCTCTCCCAGGGTGGCCCTGGGACCTGTGAGTTGGGTAGAAATGCAGACCATCAGCCACCTATTTCAGAGCTACTGAATCCACATCCGTACTTTACAGATCTCAGAGAAGGAAAACTCTGACTCCAAAAAACCTCCGCTGCCTTGCGGCATACCTCTTCAGGGGAACGGCTAAGGGAGTAAACTCCGACAGAAAATCCGGAGCCGGAGTCCCTAAGGCGGTTTGACGTTGTAGTCAACACCGGCAACTCCTGCGGCGCACCTGAAGCCAAGCTGTATTGACTCCGTCTTTCCCTTGGACCCTTCAGCTGCGAAGAGAGGGGGGGTCTGCTGCATGGGCAACAGCAGACCCTCCATATCACCCCGCCCAGGCTCTGTAGCTTCAGCTTCACTGGAGAGGACACTCCAGCGTCATCGCAAGATGTCGATTTAACACGGGAGGAGACAGATACCGTGTCACTCCCGAGTCGGACTGCACAGCCATTCTCGGCGGTGCAGATAGACTCTTAAGAAGCTACACCATCGTCTCTCGAGACGGACGGCTGCCGACGACTTTACAGATCTGCAAGCAGGTGATTTCTTTGCACATCCAAGAGTGAGAAGATTAAAGGCCCCATGAATCATTTTGAAAAGAAATTTGACATCCAAGAATTAAAGTGTAAGAAACTAGGAAAATATTTTTAAAAATAATATAGACCTCTTACAATTCATAAGAAAAACGTTAAGATCCCACTGTATAAATGGGTGGATGGTACAAATGGACAGTTCTCAACATTTGAGATGCAAATGATCAATAGATGGGTTTTTAAAATTCACTCTTACCAGGAAAAAAAACTTAGACAAACAAACAAACAAACAAACAAACAAAAAACACAGTAAAACATAATGCAGAAGAAAATAAAACTCTCAGCACTGGCTGCTGTGGCTCAGTGGATTGAGCGTCAACCTGCAAGCCAAGTGTCACTGGTTCGATCCCCAGGCAGGGCACATGACTAGGTTGCACGTCAGGTCCCCAGTTGGGGGCGCGAGTGAGAGGCAACCACACAGTGATATTTCTTTCCCTCTCTTTCTCCTTTCCCCTCTCTCTAAAAATTAATAAACAAACAAACAAATAATAATTAAAAAAAAAAGAAAGAAACTAAAACTCTTCTACAGTCCTACCCTTGGACTTGTATTGACATTTTTGAAGCCTTTTTTTTCAAACTTTTACCCTATGTGTTGATGGTATTTTTTAAAGTTTAAAAAAATTAATTTTATGTAACACCAAACTAGCATTTTTTTACTTCTGTATACCCTCCAGTGCTTGGAAAAGTCTTTCCAATCTAGAGCTTAAATAAAGAATCACCTTCTTTCACAACAAAAAAGTAAAGTCCCCACGAATCATCTTAAAATAAACCGCATCTTGTGACGGTGGCAACTGTGGATAATTCTTAGTCATGAGTAGTCCTCCCATATAGGCCATCTGTGTCTCTCATTGCTTCCCTTTTGTTGTTGATTTCTGGAAATCTTTTTCTGTTCACTTGTCCAGTTCCTTTATATACATCACAAAAAAACGTATAGCGCACATTTCTGATGATTTGCTTTGCAGTAGAAGGTAGCATATGGCTGTCCCCCTCCCCTCACATGCCACATATGGGACTGGACATGGAAGGGTTACTCTTTAAATTATTTGATTCATGAAGATGTTAAAAGTGCTTCCCTGACTTGAGGTCGAATTTGCTGAAATATCCTCTAAAGAGAGGTCTTAAGTGGTGGAACAATGCTAAAAATCTAGCCTTTGGTCCCAATGAGAATGTAAAAACAGGCCGCCTCATATTTTTCAGGCTAGGAGAAAACTAACCAACTCTGCTTCCCTGCAGCGCAAAACAACAGTTTGGGCTTAGCAAACAGCTTGGTTTTATTCTAATGGCACCTTTATCTGCAGTCGGTGTTTGAGGGAGCCTCTAAGTGTGCTATAATGATGGGTGTTCATGTCCTTTTCCTGAGGAAGGAGCTCCAGCCCCTCGGGGGGTGTGGTGAAGGCTGGGGCCCCGCTGTCCGACCACAAGGATTACTGAGGGCATTTTCCATGCCTGTGGCTCTGGTCTGTGTGCAGTGAGGGCAGAGCCCAAGGGAGACCACACTGGGGGCACCAAACGGAGCCTCCCTTGGCAACTTCCCACTCCTGGTTCTGTCACTAGGTGCCATCCTCCATCACAGCCCTGTATCTGGAGTCGCCACCTAGCTAATGGATCACACAGAGGGTGTGGCCGAGCCAGCCCCAGCCCCTCCTCCATCTGCCTTTATCATTCACTTGCGTTTCTGCTCGCAATACATCTGCCCTTGGCAGGAGGGGGCTGCCATCTGCATCCTGGAGCCGTGTGTGCAGAGCTTGGGCATTAGGGGATAGGTGGGAGATCACCATAGCCAAAGAGAACTTTTTTCTTACCCAGGTGCTTTAATTCCCTTTCTCCACCTGTGTGTCCTGGCCGTTGACATCTATCAGTCAGAAGTTGACTCACTGTTCCCGACTCGATTCATAGGGGTTTGATGACTGCATTGTAGTGTTCGAAGAGCATGCCCTTTTGCTTGTCTCCTGTCAGTGGCCAGTGATTGTGACTCTTTCTTTTAGAGGCTCCCTTGGCTCAGTCCCCCATGACTTGATGGTGTAGACACCGAGAGAGCGCATACCTGTGTCCTGATTGTGGTCTGCAGTCTGCTCTCGAGCTGCTCCTGGCCTTCGTTCCTCACCATTACTTGAAAATCTTGGGCTGCCCTGGTGCTTTTCCTATGAACAGACTCGGGTGAAGCAGGTGGACTCTGGTGTGGAGCTGCTCCTCCTGAGGCAGAGACCCTGGAGGGGAAAGGATGTCAGAGTTAGCCACACCTGAGAAGTGGCCTTATAGGCAGGTGGGGGCAGTACTGTTGGAGTGCTTTAACTTGCTAACAAAGGGCACTACCATCGCAAGACACCTTCTACATTGAGTGAACCTGAAACTTAGCACAGAGCTGCTGACATAGTGTTGGTGGGGGAGATATCAGAACACGCCACTCAGCAAACCAACCACAGGTGGGACTGATGTCTGTGCCTAGAATCAGCCTGTGTCTGATAGAAATGAAATGATGCTGCCCATTATGGCTCCTTTCTTTGGTCTCGCAGGCTGACTAAGTCTCCCCAACAACATCAGGTGCTCTCAGTTCTTGGGATCTGTTACATCTGTGCCCTCAGCCTAGAAAGACGTGCCTGCCTTTATTTACCTGAATAACTCTGCATCATCTTCCCAGAGTCTGCCTGGGGGCTCCCTGAACTCCCTAGATGAGTGAGCAACTCCTCTGTGGCCCTCCCCTGTTTCATTGCTTCCTACATAAAGTGAATTTTCTATTGGTGATCTCTCCTAATAGACTCTTACATTTCTCATAGGGGCACTGTCTTCATCTCTGAGGCTGGGGTGCGATGCCATCTTCATAAAGTAACTGCCTGGCAAATGACTCAGAGTCACAAGCCACCTTCTCTCTATGCTGTTACTCTGGAGCTTCATTATTCAGTGGGAGAAGTTATATCTAGGCCAATCGCCCATCTCATTAGGAAATACTGATCAAATATTATGGTCAGGAAGAAAGTAATGTGCCCCCTTATCCACGGTTGTGCTTTCTGCAGTTTCAAGTTAGCCGCGGTGGAAAATTTAAAAAATAAACTGTTCACACGTTTTAAATCGCACACTGTTCTGAGTCGCATGATGAAATATCATGCTGCCCAGCCCCATCCTGACTGAGATGTGAATCATTCCTTCGTCCAGAGTATCCACACTGCGTACATTACCCTCCATTAGTCTGATTGGTTATCAGATCAACTTACATGGTATTGCAGTGTCTGCATTTGAGTCACCCTTATTTTACTTAATAACGGCTCCAAAGCACAAGAGTGGTGATGCTAATGATTCAGATGTGCCAAAGAGAAGTCATAAAGTGTTTGTGTAGGGGTTGGCGCCCTCCACAGTTTCAGGCATCCACTGGAGGTTTTTTGGAATTTATCCCCCACGCATAAGGTTGGGGGTGAGGTACTGTACTGATGTCACTGAAGCTTCTAACCCTGGGTTTTCTGGTCATCTCCTTGTCGTGGAAGTCTGCCAGAAATCTGAAGCCACATCCACAGTGTTTCCTAATTACATTCTCCAATATGTTGGCCTCACCTAGCTGTTAGCAGAGGGGATGAGCAGTTACGGTTGCGTCATCTTTTGTTTTCACTGTGACGACTTTCCGCGGCCCCCTGGCACTCTGCGTTTGGCACAGGAGCTGGCATAGCCTGGAAATAAACCCAGAGGAAAAGTGTCCAGAGGTCAGGGAGAATTGGGATGCAGATCGTCCTTTTGATGTGTAGAAACCATAAGTTCAGATGTGAATTTATTACAAAACAAAACCAATATTTAAGGTTTGCTGCATTTAACTGTAAAAATGAAACCCTATATGTTGTTACTGATATAATTTCTCCCCCTTAGTTGGTGAATAGACTTTAATCAAAAGAATTGTTTTAAAAATCCTTTTCTCTGATGCAGTTTTGTTTGCACCCTAGGCTCCTCACTGTGGGTTAATGGCCATCTCTACCTTGAAGAATACTTAACGGAAGAGCCTGGCCCCATGGGGTGGGTCAGGTGAACCACTGAGTCTGCCATCTCTGCTCAGTGACATGATTGATGCCAAACTGTTCCCTTTTGACCCCAGCTAATGATCCTTATCTTCTATCCAGGGATTAGACAGTCATGTCTTCTTTCTCAAAGTGTTTAGGGCAGGGATGGTGAACATTTTCCCTGTCAAGAGTCATTGACCCCAGGAAGGAAGAGGCCAATTCTTTGAGGGAGTGATCACGCCTTGGAGAGGCAACCCCAGTACCCAGCCAGGGCTGTGTGAACTCAGGTGACCTTCTCAGCACAGTTGGAAGGACCTGACAGATGACAAGAGGTGCCTTGCCAGCCCAAAGTGCAGTGCCCATGAAAAGCATGACTAGTTAATATGTGAAGGATCTTGGCTATGTTTTAGAAATGTCATGGAACCCTGGCTAGGGTGGCTCAGTTGGTAGGAGTGTTGTCCCATAGACCAAAAGGTTGTGGGTTTGACTCCTGGTTGGGGCACATGCCTGGGTTGCGGGTTCAGTCCCTGGTTGGGGCATATTCAAGAAGCAGGAGATCGATGTTTCTCTCTTATATCAGTGTTTCTCTCTCTCTCCTTCCCTCCCTTCCCCTCTAACTATGTCCTTGGGTGAGGATTAAAAAAAAAAATGTCATGGAAACCTCTGGGGTTGGAGGGTGAAGGAAAAAGACTCTATTAAGCACAAAATGTGCCAAGTGCTTTACCGACATTATTGTGTTCATTATCCTATCACTTCAGGATGTTGGTATGTGCATTTTTAATCCCGTTTTACTGATGAGGAAACTGAGGCACAGAGAGGAATCTCTTCTGAGATGAAAACACCAGTTTAGGAGTCTAGATACCAGTATTATCCAAGGTGGTGGGGAGTGATGCAGAGTGTCAAGTGCAAACCGGGGCAGTGGGTCATTCAGCAGGAAGACCTTGCCAGCTGGGCATGCAGAACAGGATAGGTGAAGAGGGCACAGTGCCCCCTGTGGTGGGCAGGAGAGGAGGCCAGGGGCCTGAGGGTGGCACCTCTGTGAGCTGAGGCTGGGGAGATGGGGATGCTTTGCCGAGGCCAAGACTAGGCCAGTCTTGGCTACAGTCAGTGCCTGGGGAAGAGGTTGCATAGTTTCAACGTATGTCGTCAGGGGCTGGTGGGTGGGTATGTGATTTTTTTTTTTTCCCTCGTGCTGGGATGATTCTCTTCTCTTAAATTTGCTCCCCAGAGAGAAAAGCAGCCAGGCTTCCTACCTTGTTAAGAGGGATGGTCTCTGTGGACACCACCAGGGACTTTGGATGCTTCCAGGCCAGCTGAGAGAAGACAGTGAGCTAGTTTGCATGGGAAACCTCTCTTCCCTTGGAGCCCTGCCAGGAGGGGTGAGAAGGGCTGAGCAGCAGGCAGGCAGGCTGTGGCTGGCTGTTCGCCTTGGCACTCTGGGGAAAACACCCTGCACTCAAGCAAGCAGGCAGACAGTGCAGTTCTTTGTTGTTGTTTAGGGGACTAGGAAGAGAAATATATGTGATTTTGAAAACAACATACATTTAAGTGTTTTAACATAAATCTAAAATAAAGAAAGGGATGATAGAAGCCCATAAATGAAGTAAATATTTTGAGGTTCTTCAGATTCCTAATTAGGGGAGAAGAGAACAAAGGAAGAAGAAACTGTACAGAGGAGAGGGCAAAGGCAGAAGGACAGGTGGCCAAAGAAATATTTATAGGGTGTGTGTGTGTGTATGTGTGTGTGTGTGTGTGTGTGAGAGAGAGAGAGAGAGAGAGAGAGAGAGGGGTGCAGGTAGAGACAGAGGAACAGAGTTCTGAAGAAATTCATCTGTACGAAAAGGTCCCACATCGTTTGCCACATCATTGGCTGCCTCTGGGTGTTTCTGCCACTTTTCAGATGCTAATGATCTGATTCCTGGGTCAACAGCCTTTCAGAGGGGGTGGTGTCAGAGTGCTGACCCCTGTGGGCACATGTGCGGGGCTCCTGTGGATTGGGGCAAGTGGTTCAGCTTTTCTGCAGAGGCAGGCGGCAGGGCTGGCTGGTCTCAGAGGGCTCTTTTCTACCATTCTTTGATCACTGGAAAAAAGAAGGCGTGTTTTAAACAGAATTTCAATTCACTGAGCGTCCTGCACTAGATGACCCCGGCCTCTTTGCCTGTGAGAAGGGATGCTTTTGTTCATGACAAGATGGGAGCAGATGGAAGTACACTTTGCTGGGGGCCAAAGCCGACCAGCTCGCTCAAAGAGGGAAAACATTTTCTACGAACAAATTCAGACCCAGAGGTTCATGTCTCTGCCTGGGCTGCTTTTCTCAGTGAAGATGAGGAGTGTGGCAGGGTGGTTTCCAAGGTAACAGACTGGGAAGCAGGGTGGGTCTCAGCCAGATGGTGATTGGCAGACAGGCAACCAAGCTCGAAATCCTATCACTTCAAGCCTGGTGCAGCCTGTTGGTTTACAACTCCTTGGAGGTTATTTGCCAATTTGGGCCTGTGTGTGTGTGTGTGTGTGTGTGTGTGTGTGTGTCTCCTACATTTTGTCACCACCTTGTCCTCTGGTGTTCTTCTCTATCACAATGCCTGTAGTGCCCACTGTCCTCTACTGACAAGTCGTTTGCTCCACCCACTCTGAGCATTATGAAGCCAGGTCATGCCTTCTTTGTCTTTTTTCACTCCCCTGCCTGGCCTGGCCTTTGGAACCCAATGAGTGGCAAGTGATTGTTTGAAGGCAGGAAAGAAGGAAAGAGCCAGAATTGCCTGCTGAGGGACACAAAGGAGCATCTCGGGATGTCCAGGGTCCTAAAAGTTCTTTGTTCCCTTTGAAAGTCAGAGAAAGCTAAAGACCTGTGCTATGACCATATGTACCGACATACCCAAAACCCACCCATGTTCCCTCTTTTGGGGATCTCAGGTCAATAGATTCCTGGACTCAGGCAGTAGAACACATCTGTGTGTCCATCAGCCTTGTACCGAGCCCCGATCCTGTCCCAGACACTGCTGAGGGCTGCAGAAAAATGGCATGGATGCGAATTGGCCCTGGTTGGAGAGATCTCGGACGTGCACACGGAGTCTCAGGCCAGAGGCTGCACAGGTGCTGAGGGGCTGTAAAGAGAGCCATGCCCTTCACATCTCCAAGCTCATGGCCTTGCACTTCTGTGGGCTCACCTTTGGAGATGAGTTTTTAAAACGGATTTTATCGGAGAGGGGTGATTTAATTTTACAGAAGAAAATGAGCAAAAAATACAGAGAGTTTCCTTACAACCTTCCAACCTCCCCCAATTTCTGCCCCCCCTTAATATCTTGCATCAGGGTGACACATTGTTATAATTGAGCCAGTATTGAGACATTACTATTAAGAAGTCTGTAGTTTACATCAGGGTTGATTTTTTTGTGTTGTTTCTTGTGTGGGTTTGGACAAATATGTAATCGAATGAGACCACCATTATAGTATCATCCTTCTCCCTCTCCCTGTGATCCCCTGGCAACCACTGATCCTTTTGCTGTTTGCATGGTTTTCATTTTTTCAAAATGTCATACAGTTGGAACCATACAGTATGTAGCCTTTTCAGATCGGCTTTTTTCACTTAATAATAAACATTTCAGGTTCCTTCACATCTCTTTGTGACTTGATAACTCATTTCTTTTTATCGCCAAATAGTGTTCCATTGTCCATTATACCACATTTTTGTTTATTCATTCACTGATTTAAGGACATTGGTTGCTTCCAAGTGTTGGCAATTATGAGCATGGACATGATTTTTATGTCGTCTTTGGCAGTGTGGCCAAAGACACACAGCAGAGTACAGCTGTGACTTTGTGGTCTGGGTCCATTCACAGGAGGAAATACTCTAGAATGTTCTTATATTTGGCTAAGCCATACAGTTGTGACCAGGCCAGATGTTGGGGGCATTAGGAATCTGGAAAAGATGTGACCTTCCTGGGTTCTGTTTCCAGGTCTTATCGTCACTTTGGCCAATCAGTCAGTAATCAATGATTTTTTTGGATATTAGGGTTAGAGAGGAAATTATTTATGGGTCCTGACCGTGAGAAGGTTACAGTTTAGTGAGGCTGTAGAGCTGCAAAAGAATCATTACGTGTTGGGAATATTTAGAGGAACACCATGTAAAAAATGAATAATAATGGCTGATTTGCACGGAGAAAAATTATAGTAAAAACACTAGACAGCACCATTATCAGAACTCCTTCTGGCCCCGTGTGACAAGTGTCCCAACATGGGCTTGAGCAGCTGTGGGGTTTCTCCAGGAGGTGCTGACCTGGCACCGAGGGAGGGACATTGTGGGAGCAGTGGGGAACCCTGATCCAGGCTGGGGCATGAGGCTTCTTTTGACCTCAGAGATCCAAGGACAGCATTCAGCTCTTCTGTGGGACTTATGTTTTCCCGAGTTGGCTCCGACTCCCGGCGACTCCAGGAGTGAGTAATGTCCTGTCCTCAGCAGCCCTGCTCAGCCCCCGGAGACGCACGCCTGTGGCTTTTACGGAGTCCACCTATCTCATATTTGCCCTTTCTCTTCTCCCACTGTCTTCTACTTTTCCCACCACTACTGTCTTTTCCAAAGAGCCCGGGACGGCTTCAGTTTTGCCATGTTGGCCCCCAGCAATGTTTCAGACATAGTTGGTTCTGGGACCCACTTACTTGTCTTTCTGGTGGTTCAGGGTATCTGTAGAGCTCTCCTCAACACTGTATTTCGAATAAATCATTTTTGTGTGTGTGTCTGTGTATCAGCCTTCTTCACTGTCCAACTTCCTCATTTGTATGTAGAAATTGGGAATACTCATAGGGGGTCCATTTCAGGACACACACTGCCCATGTTCCCCTGTGGCCCATCACTCAGGGTGTGGCCTCCCCACAAGTCCAGTCAGTAAGCTGGAGCTCTGGGAGTCCTCCACTCCCCATGTCCCACATCCAGCTCCATCTCTAAATCTCTCTTAGATCACCCCCTCCCCACAATCGCCACGGCTCTTGCACAGACCTATCATCCCTTGCTCAGATGATTCCAAAGGCCTCTTAACTGATTTCCTGCCCCTACCCACTCGCCCTCCAATTCACCTGCCCTGGCTGGCCATGCTGGCAGTGAACTTGATAAAACCCTGTCTCATGAGAGCCCCTTCCCTGCTTAGCATCCCTCAGAACCCTCTGTCACTGCCTGTGAGATGGAAAGTGGAAACCCAATGACATGGCAACGTGACCCCCTTCCTGTGTAGACTCCCCATGTCCCCAGGCTGATGCTGTCACTGCCACAGCCTGCTGGCACACTGGCCATGCTGAAGTGGTCATCCTTTCTGAACACGCCGCTTTCCTCTGCAGCTGCCAGGCTCTACCTTGCTCTCTTCTCTTCCTCAGCTTCCCCTCTGCACAGCAGTTCTCACTGTGGCTCACTTTTACTTAGCCTTTGAAGTCTGTTCAATGTCACCTCATCTGAATCTCCACTCTCAGGCCAGGGATCCCAGGGTTTTCCATGCCTTCCTCTGTGGCCCCATAGTGTCACCATTACCATCTCACATGGCATTGGCATTATTTGAGGATGTGTCTGCCTCCCTCACTGGTCATCAGCTCTTTTGATGACTGAGACTGTCTTCATTTGTCCTTGTAACCCTAGTGCTCAGCATAATACTTGCTTAGTAAGTAATCAATAAAGGAATATTATAAGGGTTATGTTACAAGTAAATATTTCAAGTACGATGGTACTCCAGGAGCATTTGGGTTTAAGGAAGGTCTTCTTAAGCAAGCTTGTCTCATCAGGTCTCATATTTGCATTTAGCCTCTTCACGCTCAGGCGGCGTTGTCTGTCTCTTGGCCATTTGGGGGAGCAGGGCTACCTTCATCCCCTACTCATCATCATCATCACCTCTTCTCACAGCCAGTCTCTGGAACAAAAGACCTTGCTCTTCTGTGTGTGTGTTTTTTCTCTGAATTTACATGGTGACATTAGTGTTGTGGTTAAGATACAAGTGACTCAGTGGACCAGTATTTATTTTTATTGTACAAAGAGAACATATAGCCAATTCCATTCCTACTAGTCTTTCTCAGTTACTAACCCCTCTTGAGAGCCTCTCATCTCAGCACTGGGGCCTGCAACTATGTCACTTCTCTGACCTTAGTTTCTTCCCCTGTGAAATGAAGATGTTGGATTAAACCAAGAATTCTTCATGTACTTAGAATCTCCTGAAAGCCTACAGTGAATGTTAACACTTTGTATGTCTGAACATCATTTTATGGCTTGTTTATGACTTTCAAATGTATCTATGACTCCAGAAGCTTAAATATCAACAGAGAGGAAAGATTTCCAAAATCTTACCAAACAATGTTTTCACTGAAAAATAAAATTTCTCCGGTGCCACTGTTTTTCTTTAAAGTAGCAACATGTGATATCAAAGCAGCAACTGCAGGTTGCAACGGGTGTTCTTCCCAGTCACCTGTGTGTCATGTGTCACATTTGAATTATGGGAAGACTTTCCAGAATGGAATTCTTTTGACTTCATGCTGACAGTAACTTGGGCTGTGGGCTTCCTGGCTGGGAAAGGAACATAACCCAAGCTTGGCCACCAATGTTCTTCTGCAGGCTGCCTTTTGTCACATTCCACAGAGCTGGTCCTCCCCAGCTCTCTCTCACTGGTGAGTCCGAGAGGCAAATGTCATGCAGCTACATCCTGGCAAAGGAGAAGTTCACATCTTGTGGGCTGCACCTGAAACATCATGGTGGTTATATTGCCTGTAACTGGTGCAAACAGATTTTTAAATATAGGCATGGGCATTTTACCTAGGAATAAATCTCCATCCTCAATGGGATGCCTTTCATAGCAACCCGAGGGGAAAAGAAAAGTTATTGTCTCCCAGTGCAGAGAGGGGCCTCGAGGGTCTTGGTCCAAGTTTCACTTGTTTAATATGTTTGACATTTGGTGAGAGAAGGGTGTGTTGTAATGGTTCGTCTTCAAGTCAGTGATTTTAATGGCCTGAAAGCATCCTATTCTAGATGTATCTTTCACTCTCCCACTTTCCTTGACATACTCACAGATGCCTTGGGTTCCTCCCCTCCACATTCTTTTGCTGATGTAAGTTGGTTCTAATGCTTTTAATCTTCTGGACTTTCTTTCCCCACACACTGAGGTTTTCTTCACAGCACACTTGGCTGAGCAGGAGGCATGGGACCTCTCTGGCTGTGCTTTTCAGTGCTTATATTTGGGGACCACGCAGGTTTCCTACCTAACAACAAAGTGGGAATGGTTCCCAGTGGCCTTTAACTAATTTGCCCTTTACTCCATGTTGTTCTAAGTTAGTTTAGAGTGTAATACATTAACTGCATCTCTTAAAGAACCATGTTTCATTTCAAAAGGCAAGAACCATGGAGAGAAAAAATGGGAAGGCAGTTATGAAGACTTTAACAGATAATGTGATTACCCCTCTGTCCCCTACCAAAATTAGGCTCTTAATTGCCATTTACTCAAAGGTTAATGCCATGCAAATGATTCTACTTAAGGTAAATTCAACTTGGAAAGGGGTAGGAGAATAAATGCACACATCCGTTTATTTGCCAAGCACAAGCTGTGCTGGATATATAATTGACCCCCCAGAGCGTCTTCCCAGCTACTGGCCCTGCCCCTTCCATAGCTCTTCTGCTGCCTGAGCTACTGGCCACCCCCTAGGGATTGTGCTGGTGGGAGGGGAGCCTTCTCTGCACATTTCTCACCTGGCAGTCTCAAAGCTTCAGGAGAATGAGAAACCTCTGGGGCTCCAACCTTACCCAGCCGTACCTTTTTTCTTTCCTTTTTTTTTTTTTTTACATTCAGTATTATATTGTATTAGTTGCGGGTACACAGCATATTGCTAGACAGTTATATACTTTACAAAGTGTTCCCCTATATTTCCAGTAACCACCTGACACCATATGTAGTTATTGCAATATCTTTATCCTCTTTCCCGTGACTATTTTGTAACTAATCTGTACCTCTCAATCTCTTCACCTTTTCCCCCACTTTACATGTGAGGATTCTGCTCTGGGTTTTGCTTTTTTGATATTCACCAGGAAGGGACCCACCTTTCACTCAGGCGCTCTTTTCCCTGATGCTCTTAGTGTGCTCAAGCTGAGCCTGGGGTGGCAGGAACCATTTTCTCTTCTGTGCTGTCCCCTGGGAGGAGCTGCACCACCCCCACTGGCAAGTGTTCATACCCAAGGTGCACAAAGGAGAGAAGGGCAAACACCTGAGCTTCTGGAAGAAGTCTGAAGATCACATACAGGTGAAGTCTCTGGAGCTACCCTCTTGCTGACTTAGGGTGGGCTCCAGGTCCCTCCCCCTGCTCTGCATGTGGGGTCTTTTTTCTTTTGCTTTGCCTGATTTTCAGACAATGCACACACATGGAATTTCCTCCCTTGACATGTGGGATCCATTAGCACTGTCTACACAGTGTATCAGGTATAGGTGGAGGGTCAGAGGACCTTCAAGCTCTGCTCCATCATCCACAGACTGAAGCCAAATGTGTACCCCCATTTGCAAGCACAGGCCAACAGATGTGTGCAAATAAGACTCACATAGAAAGAGCAGAGTTGCAGACACTGATGGCAGAACAAGGAAGCACCAAGGTTATCAGTCATTCTACATTTAGAAAGCCTTAGATTTACCATATAACCCAGGATTGAGAATCATACCTGAATCTTGCATAGACAGGCTGCTTCTAAAGGAATGATTGATGTTCAATAGGAAATGTATCCATGAGCAACATCAAGCATATCCTTCAGAAGTTGGCAGTCCACACACTGTTCCTAGGTGAGCCCTTCACACTCTAGTCTGAGTTGAAGGGGAGGGCCACACAACCATGGTGAGTCTGGCTTTCTGTATGGTGAACCAGGAGTCAACACAAATGGAGCAATCAGTTCCTTGAACTTAGACTATCCCCCAGTAGTGAAAGCTGCAGACTACAAAACCTATGGAGTAGTGAGCCCCACAGCAAGGAAGCCAGGACTGTAGCTGTGGTGGGTAATGCTTCTCCCTTGGCCTATGTAGGCTGCTCTTGAGCCACATCAAAGAGCTGTTGGTAGTCTTTGGTTTGATTGTGCTCTCTGACGTGGTGAAACATCTGCTGGGTCCTTTTCGATCAGCAAAAATTGTGCCTCTCATAAAATAACAAATATATGTTATTTACAAACATCCTTCATCCCTAATCCTTCCCAACCTCTTGGAAAACAGTGTTGTCTCTTAAAGTGCATGTTAAAATCAACAGAACAAGACATACAGATGGCCAACAGACACATGAAAAGATGCTCAACATTACTAAGCGGGGAAATACAAATCAAAACCACAATGAGATGTCATTGTGCCAGAATGTCTATTATCAAAAAGACTACAAAGAATAAGTGTGGGAAAGGACATGGAGAAAAAGAGAACCCTCATGCACTGTTTGTAGCCACTCTGGAAAGTAGTATGGAGATTCCTCAAAAACTTAAAAGGAGAACTACTATATGACTCAGCAATTCCACTACTAGGTATTTATCTGAAGAAAACGAAAACATTAATATGTACCCCTATGTTCATTGCAGCATTGTTTACAATTGCCAAGATATGGAAGCAACCTAGCTGTTCATTGATAGATGAATGGATAAAGAAGATGTGGAATATTATTCTATAAAAGAGAAGGAAATCTTGCCATTTGTGACAGCATGGATGAACTTAAGTGAAATAAGTTATACAGAGAAAGACAAATACTGTGGTTTCACTTGTATGGGGAATCTAAAAAAACAAAAACAAATGAACAAACAAAATAAAACAATAAAACAAATTCATAGATACAGAGAACACACTGATGGTGTCAGATGACACGGAGTAGGGGGATTAGTTATGGGGATGTAATGTGTTGCATAGGGAATATAGTCAATAATATCATAATAACTATGTACAGTCACAGATGGTTATTAGATTTATCATGGTGATTTACTTTCTAAGGTATATGAATATCTGATAACTATGTTGTACACTTGAAACGAATAAAATGTTGCATGTTAACTATAATTCAAAAGTAAAAAGAAGACTCAACAAGTCAGATAAGGTATAGAGGCTTATTGGTACTACTATGGTTTTAAAATAAATGGAAATTTGGTTTTAGTTAAATACCATGATTTCATTTTACAATTATCTTTTTTAAAAATCAGTAATCTAGAGTAATATCTCTTTGAATGAGTATTTGGTCATTTAAATTTTAACCACAATTCTGATGACCCCAATATTGTTCTCATATAATATAGGGACCAGCTAATGACATTTGTAAAAGTGTTGATTGCATAGGGAAAGGAAAACTTTGCAGTACTTTGGGAGAGGGTGTCATTGTCCATAAAAATGAAGCCTTACTGTGCATCACTTTCATGAAAGGTAAAAAGAAAAGCTACAACTTAGATACCAGATAGAAAGATTGCTGATCTAAACCTCACCTAATGCTTTATAGCCTATGGACTTAAAAAAAACAAAGTGTTTTAAAGGTCATTTTAGCAGAAAATGATACATTCTTATATAGATTGGCTGAACTTATAAACTTATGAGCTTTGACTTTAAAAAAAAAAACTTCATTAAAATTTGTGAATCTCTCTGAGGTCTGTAGTGATCATTTTCTTGCATAAAAGAAATAATTATTATTTGGGAACCATAGTATTTTGTTATTTGGCATTGTTTGGAACCAACAATTATTTAAGTAAAATGAATTATAAGCATTTTTTAAACTTTACCCATGGATATATATCATTGATTTTAGAGAGGGGTGAGGAGAGAGAGAGAGAGAAAGAGAGAGAGAGAGAATGAGAGAGAATATCTATGTGAGAGAAATATCAATCAGTTGCCGCCTATATGCATCCTGACTGGGGATTGAACCCACAACCTAGGTATGTGCCGTGTCTGGGGATAGAACCTGTAACCTTTTGGTGTATGGGAGGATGCCCCAACCAATCCAACTACCTGGCCAGAAGTATTTTTTAAAAATTAAAGACAATTGGAACGCAAAGTACTTACTCCTTGAGTAGAAATTCTAGTTTGTTTTAATTCAAAAACATGGCATAAAAAGAAGGGGGGGAATTTTTTTGTACCGCTCAAAGCTATGATTGGCATTTGTACAATGATGTTTCTCATCAAAGGGTAAATGTCACTGTCAGCTCTCCATGAGGGTCTTCTGTTCAGTGCCAGAAGAGTCATTTGTGTGTCATAGAGGTTAAAAACACAGTGAATGCAGACCAGGTAGAAAAGGCAGACATTGTCAAATTGGATAAAAACAAGTTGCAACCATATCTCCAAGAAACTTTACATAAATGGGTTCAATACAGAAGGACAGAAAGAGATACACTCTGAAAACATGACCCACATACTAATTGACCATATTAGTATTAGACAATATTAGAAAAGTAGGCTTTAAAGCAAAGAATATTGCCAGGAATGAAGAGAGACAGTACATAATGATAAAGGTCAGTTCCCCTGAAAACTATAGCAACCTGAATTGTTAGTGCAGCTAACAACAGAACTTCAAAAGATCTAAAGCAAAACTCATAAAGCTGAAAGAAGAAGTAGGAAATAATAGTTGATTTTAACACTCCTCTCATAGTAAAATCTAGAATAGATAAATAGAAATTCAGTAAGGATAGAAGGATAGAAGACCTTAATAAATTATCACTCAACTTGACCTAGAGGATATTTATAGAACAGCTCACCCAATAATGGCAGAATACACAATTTTTTTCATGTGTATACTAGACATTAACCAAGACAGAAATATTCTGGGCCATAAAGTCTTAATAAATTTAAATAATTGATATATCAAGTATATGTTCTTAGCATAGAGAAATTCAACTGAAAAACCAGTAACAGAAATATATCTGGAAAATCCCCAAATAGTTGGAAACTAAACAATATAGCACTTCTAAATAAACCATAGTTCAAAAAAAGTAGCAAGATTAAGTCATTCCCTTTTCAAGTGAATGAAATATTCAACATTCATTTAATTTTGAACTGAATGAAAATGAAAACACAATATATCAAAACTTGTGGAACATAGCTAAAGTAGTGCTTAGAAATTTATAGTATTAAGTATTCTATTAGAAATGAAGAAAGGTCTAAATCAATTATTTAACTTTCCATCTTAGGAAACAAGAAAGAAAGGGCAAATTGAACCAAAAGCAAACAAAAGGAGGAAAATAATCAGTGAAATATAAATCAAAAAAGCAATGGAAAAAAAATGAAATCAAAAGCTGGTCCTTTGAAAACATCAATAAAATTTATACATCTCTAGCTTAATTGACCAACTAAAAAGGAGAAAAGACACAGATTACCAATATCAGAGGTAGAAGAGATTGTTATAGTCAATAAAAGTATGATGGGGAATATTATGAACAGCTCTATGCCCATACATTTAATAACTTAGATAAAATAGAGAAATTCTTTGAAAGACAAAAATTACCAAAGCTCATTCAAGAAGAAACATAATCAGAATAGCCCTATCTTAATTGAAGAAATTGAATTTATAGTTGAAAACCTTCCGACAACAACAAAATATTCCAGGTCCAGGTGGCTTCTCTGTGGAATTCTGTCAAGCATTTAAGGAGGAAATAATATCAAGTCTACCCAAACTCGTTCTGAAAGTAGAAAAGGAGGGAATACTTCCAACTGGAGGTCAGCATTGCCTCAATGTCAACCCAATTGCAAGAAAACTACAGACCAATATGCCTCATGAACATAGATGCAAAAGTCCTCAACAAAATATTAAGTCATTCTCAGCTATGTGCTTTCTAATAATAGTTAACCCTATTTCTAAAAACCAGTCGTTTTGACTAGAGTACTAAAACCTTGACAATTAGAACACAGTTAACCATCATTCTCATTCTCATGAGTCAGAAGCCATGACAGATTGCTAGTAACTAGAGGTGATATTGCAAATTCCTTTAAGACAGATTTCTGTATGTCTGGTGGTACAGAGCAAGACAGCCTAATGCAAATCTTGTTGCCTTAAAAAGAGGTATTTTCTCTTCTAATACTGTTCTTCCTGCATAAGAAAAATCTGCCTCTTTCTTTCAGGGTATATGCAGTCCCATGCTTGCTCCTGATAGCCTTATTTTCATGTATTAGTGGTGGTACTGGCAAAAAACAAAGTATGTTTCTCTGGGATTTGAGAATTCTGAGATGATAGCCTTGCAAACTGGAAGAAGGGTTCATCCCTGGGAACCTGGGTTCTCACAGGGGTGCTGTATAGTTTGCTCCATTTATTTATTACTCATGTCTTTCAGGGCCATGCACAGACTTTAGAAGTCAGCTTGAGTTGCTCAGGCCTCCTTTCTTAGGGTCCCCAATGTTCAGTTTGGAGATGGTTGATTCCTTTGGAGTTTGATCAGCTCCTTGTTCTCTTAATTGAAATTCTTCATAATCAACAAAGGACTGTGAGCTGTATATTGTATTTAGAGGTGGTGGATTCCATGGTGGTCAAACATTCAGGAGGGCTTAGGGTCAGACACCATCCCTCACAGAATCCTGGCCCTGCCACTTATCAGTTGTATGTGTAGGCTGTGAGTCTGGAGGGGCCGGCCTGCCCAAGGAGCTGAGAGCACCAGAGTGTCTGAGTACAGTGAGGGCGGGCCAGGGGCTTGATGAGCCATGCAGAGGGTTTTGGATTTCATTCTCAGTGCAGCCAGCAACATGGAAGGGTTTAAGTGGGAGCAGTGATGTCATCAGGGGTCATTTTCACCCAGTCCTTCTAGCATTGGTCTGGAGAGTGGATGGGAGGAAGGGAAAACATTCAGAGTGAAGCCTTTGAGGATGCTACTGCTGTGCATATGCTGAGCACCACCTGTCCTACGTCATTTTGAATCTTTCATATGTGAGTTTGTTCACTTCCAGAGGCACTCTGCAAAGTGAACATATCCTTCTCCTAACCAGACTCTGCCAACTCTTTTAGATCTGTGTGTTCAATGCCCTTCCAGTCAAGTCCATGCCACTCACATATGGCTTTGCCCATTACCCCACATAGGGTAGCTGGCCTCCAGCATGAATTGCTCTGAACTTTTAAATTCTATTTAAATATTTTAAATAATTTTGCATTCCACTCCATCTCATCAGTATTTGATGTAATACAAAAAAACATTTTCTTCTAAATCTATTACTATTTATTCTGATTTTACAGATGGGTAATCCAAAACTTAGAGAAGTGAGGTATTGGCCCAAGGTCACATAGCTAGTAGGTGGTACCACTGGCTTTGAAATGCAGGCCGTCTGGTTGCCTAGTCTTTGCTCTTACTTAAGTCTACTCTTCATTGCTGTACCCCCAGTACTGAGAACAGTGCCTTGCAGGTGCTCAGGTCATGTGTTGGCTGATTCATAATGGGGCAATCTAACATCCAGTGTTAGGAACCCAACCACCAGAGCCACCTGAGTCAGGGCCATGCTTGGGTTCTGGGAAGATGAGCAGATTCCATGCTCCTAGGCATCCCGTATACACCAGAAGAACTGGACTTTTCCATTCCTCCTGTGTCCCTTCCACATTTTGTGAACCAAGGAGTAATTGTGAGTTACTCATCTGTTTATCCTGCTGCATTGTGACCTCTGGAGGATGAGTCCTGGGTCAAGTTCACCTTCTTATTCACACAGGCCTGGCCTAACTAGTAAATGTTAAATGTGATTGATGCAATAGTGGGGTTGCATCAGTTGCCAGGAGTCTTGAACCAGAGAATATCAAACCAAGGCTTCTTTGTCTGCCTTGCTCAGAGTCAGGGCCCATCCTTAAGTGAGAGCTCAGGTGCAGCCAGAGCTGAGGATGGGTTCCTGTCATCAAAGGAGCCAATCAGACCTTAGAGCCACTATGCTTCCTGTGGTCTCTCGAGGTGGCCCTCAGGCCACAGGGAAAAGGAGGCTCTGCAAAGCTTCCTAAGACAGCATGGTGGCACAGGGGCTGTGAGGCAGGGAAGTGGGGTGGTGGAAGGGTGAACCGTTTTACTGTGTTAATTTTTTGGATCTAGTTCACCATCAAGTGTAATGGTCTGTAAATAGCTGGACATAGAGATCCGGAGAGAGGGAGCAGATCTGGGCCTCATTCTCTATAACTCCCCCACTCCCCACCCACAAACACACCCAACTCCCTATAACAGCCCAGATTAGTTTTTGCACAGTTGGAGGTGAGGTCTGTATCCTAAATTAAATGGATTTGGTTTACTCATCTTTTGAGTGGAAATTCTGTGATTGTTCAGATCCTCTGTGTTTTTACCATCTGTTGAGTCAATTTAATTAATTTTAAATGTTGTTTGTTTATTTCAGAAAAACTGTACAACTCCAGTGGACGAGATCTAAGAAGGGCCCTTTTCTCCCTGAAGCAGATATTTCAGGTAAGGAAATAAAAAAGTGCTCTTAGGTTCTGTCTTTGCATTGCTATAGGGTGAGACACAGCCAAGGTTATACCTTTTATTGATTACAGAAAGTTCTCATTAGATTACAATGAAAATTTGGTCAAAATACCAGTTGAGACTATTTTTACCATATCAACTATTTCAAACATAACAAGTAAAGGCAATTTTATTAAATCATATTTTTTCCATATTTACTTCAGATTTTTAAAAAGAAAAACCTACTACAGATTAATTAAAGTCTTGTGTTCTGATCCCGAATATGAACTATTTCTTTCTACCCCACCCCAGGTCCCTATCTACTGATGGTTAAATTTGGTACTTATCATACACATGCATGTTTCCTTCCTAATGGTGAATCTTCACTAGCAATGCTATATTCTTTTGTATTAATTACATATATATGTTATCATGGTGCATGCACCATACTTCATCTTGTTGAGAGTGGGATGGATGGAGGTATGGCTGGCGTAGCTCCGAGTAAGTATCACATTGTATGGATGAAGTACAAGTTGCTTTGTTTATTCTTCTGTTGGCAGACAGTTTGGTCTATTTCCAGTCTTTTGCTGTTATAAACCATGCGGCTATGCCATGCCCCCTTTTTGTGTGCCAGTGTCTCTCGGTCCATCTTATCCTTCTCTCCTAAGCCTTCCTTAGGTCCCTGCCCTGACAGAGTCACAAGCTTAGTGAAGAAGGCTGGGAGGGGCATGCAGATGAACTCCAAGACTGTCACCCATGTGACATGGCAGAGGAGAGAGACAACACCGGGGAGGAGAATGAGGCTGCACGAACTGGGCAGGATCAGGAGATGGCTTCATGGGGGAAGATGGCATTTGCATTGAGCCTGTGTTTGTGTGGGTTTATAGTTCTTCCCATTATGATTTTGGACTCTAGGGTAAATTCCACTTCTCTTCAGTTTCTGTCTTATCTACATGATAAAAGATTTTGTCAGTGATCGTTTTAGCTAGAATGGCAGTCCCCTTCACAGGTGTCTTCCTGTCTGAGAGGGAATAGACCACAAGGCAGGTCAGCAGCCCATCCCATCGGCGCCATCTCCTCTTGTTCTTCCTTAAACTTGTTCAACCACACCCTTGTGTTTTTACCCAGAGCAGAGTCCCTTCTCAGTGTCCCGTTGTCTCAGTGTAAACCTGTCATGTTATTGCCCTCTGGGTACACATCACAGGAAAATGCCTTGGGGTTTGGGGTGTGTCTTGGTTAAGGCTGTTTCTTCTGGGGAAATGAGAACAGCTGTCCATGGGCACTGCCTGCTTTTGGTCCTCCCCATCTCAATCCATTTATCTGCTTTCCACCAGAGGGGTTTGAGGCGGCCATTCTCTTGCTGGTTTCTCACAGCCTTCTGGATTACTTCTGGACTTCTCAGTATAACATCCAGGCCCTTTGGGATCTGTCTTCTGTGCACACCTTGCTGTCCTTGGATGTATCCTAAGTTCCACCCATGACTGCATTCTGGGAGCAAGCTGTGCCTTCAGTCTTCTGCACCTTTGCCCCTGGGCCTATTGCTTTTATCCCAGAATGCATTGTCACCCCACATCCACTCTCCATGTCTCTCAGTTTCCCTCCTAGTATCTCCTGTCAAAGAGCCTCTCCTTTAAGGAAATGGCCCCTCACCACAGTCATGGTCTCTCCAAATATTTCTGATGTCCTCTGTGCTTACATCAAGTATAGAACTTAGGACATCAAGGCACTTTTCTGAGTTCAGTCATCTGGGAGCTCCCTGGCTTCTATTGCTGGGTCTTTGGGGCCTTGCACAGTACCTGGTGCCACTTAAGCAGTAGATGGATGGACTGGGTGGACTGAGGAGTCTAGCAGATGTCTGTCTCCAGTCCTCCCTGTCTCTAATTTAGTCAGTGCTTCACTGACTAACTACTTGTCCCAAAGTTTCACTTCCCACATATCCATCTGTGTATCCCTGTTCTTCAGATGAATGAAGCAAAACTTCTTCACCCTTCGTTACGTCCTCCTCTCCAACTCAGATCCCTGACTGCAGGAGTGCTGGGCTGTCCCTGTGCCTCAAGAGGGCCATGCTCATGATGCTCCTCACCCCAGCTCGTTTAGTCCCTCTGCCTCCTGCTTCTGGTGTTCAGCTTTGATTCCTTTCAGAACCTGTGTTCACCTCGTTGCATATCCAGTGGTTGGCAGAACCACACTGAGAAGAGCTATTCTAAGTGACTTTAAAACACTATAATTTGTGCATCTCAGACCATGCACAAAAAATGAACTGTTTACATATTTACAGTAATCATGTTGGTGTTGGTAGTGTTGGTATTGCTATTCTGAGACTGTGTGTATGTTTGTTTTTGTGTGTGTATGTGTGACCCCAATTTTGTCATTCTAAGAGTTCTTAGGAATTAGGATTCTTGGTGTGTGGGAGAAAAGAAGGTAGAAAGGTAGAAGATGTTAAGTTAAAAACTCTGTACTCCTGAATTAGAAGAATCCAACTGAACCCGTGTTGTATATTATTTAACAAACAGACAAGCAAGTAAGCATATTTCTAGCTCTGTTTATGGAAATGAATGAGAAGCAATGAGCAAGCCATTAGCAAAAAGCATCAAAGGCAGCAAGACTGTGGTCTTAAAGTATTGAAGGGAACCAGAGCTCTTTGGAGAAATAGCTGATTCTAAGTCTGGAATAGGAAATGGGTGAAATAAACTTGGAACCTCTTATAGAGATAGCAAGGAAGCTATCAAATACTACTAGGGTTATTGCCAAAAGAAGCATGTTGAAGAGTCTCCCTCTGGCTGACCAAAGATGGGACAATATAAGCATCAATATAGATGATAATGGCAGTGAATTGAAACACATCAAGTTTTTGCATTGATGAGTTCACAATGATACTAAAAAATAAACCCATTGGAAAATGCTAATATGTAGCACATTGTTTTGAAAATGGTTAAAGTTTTAGAATCTCATATTTATCTTGCCTCTTCTTATGTGAATTTTAGGATAATCAAACAGTAATTGAGGTGAAGTTTTGTTTATAAAAATGTTCTAGCTAAGAAGGAGTGACAGAATTAGAATATCATGATTTTGCAGCCCCTAATGAATTAATGGATACAGGTCTTGAGCATCAAGAGCTGCTGATGTGACAGAAATGAGATACAACCAGATATTATGTGCATCCTCATGGAAACACACATTACTATCAATGTTGTGGTCAAGCCAACAAAATCTACCCTGGATCTGATCATGCCTCTATAAGCAATAACCAATTTATAAGTGATCTTGGACTAAGTACACATTAAACTATACCACAGGAGCATAATCACAAAACCCAGACTGTGGGCAAATGACCTAGTTTCTTCAACACATAAATTTCAAGGAAAAAAAAAGAGATGAATTAAAAGACATTTACAAGCTATATCAACTAATTGCCACATGTGGGTCTTATTTGGATCCTAAGACAAATGGTAAGAAAACAGTATTTATGAGACAGAAATTTGGTCCCTGACTAGACATTTGATAACACAGAAAGTATTAATTTTTTATTATGAGTACATAATTTTAAAGAGTTCCTATTTTGGAGATACATATTGAAATACTTATGGATTAAATGATGTGATGTCTGGGATTTGCTTCAAATTAATATGACAGCAGAAAAAGGGATGATAGATGAAACAGGATTGGTGTGAGTTGATTGGCACCAGGGGTTCATTAAATTATGCTGCCTCCTTTTTATGTATGTTTAAAGTTCTCCATGGGGAATAAGTTAAAAAATAAAACAAACATGTTTAGAGTCTTATTGCACATTCTCTCACTGAACCTGTTCTGTAGCGTTGGCTCTCTGAATTCTCGGACACTATTTCTACTACTTATTCATCAAACAAATATTTTTTAGAAGACTTTGTCCACACTATGTAGGCAATGAAGAAGGTGCTTGCTATGAGAAGTTTACAACCTGTCCGGAAGACCACCCATCCATGTGTGCACAAAGTAGCTGTAAACCCCAGAGCAAGGATGCATTGGGAATTGAATGGATTACCAGGCTACAAGCTGTCTGGGACCTAAATTCCTTCTCACACCCATGACCCTGCCTTTCCATCATCTCTATATTTTCTAAATGTGGAGGTTCTTTTCGGAACCAGGTTTGTAAGGGGTGGAGGAGTAAAAAAAACAGCAACAACAAAAAACTAGAGCCATTGGTCATTTGGATTGAGTTGAATATTCCTTGACTAATAAGCATTAAAAAATGAAATGATCACAAGTTAATGCATGGCTGTTACAGAAAATTCTGAAAGGCAGTGATAACCACTTATCAGTTAGTGTTGACATTTTGATTTCATTCTAGTCGGAAACCAATGTTTCAAGAACCACTTATTAGTGTCTATATATTTTAGAATGTGTGTTTAAAATCTAGTTATATTGCCAATTTGGAAAATATTGTTCACATTTGTTACCCATACATTTCTATTTCCTAAGTGCCTTATCTACATATGTACATACATTTTAGTGAGGGTTCTGAATTATTTTTATAAACACTCTCCTCTGTCCAGTATTTTTTCTAAATACTATTGCCAGACAGTCAGTCAACTCTACGCTATATTAATATTAGTGATTAGCTTGAGTGGTTTCTTGAGAGCTTGTTCTCACTTTTTCACCATGAAGTCATGTGTGAATCTAGTTTTAGTTAAAGTAATAAACATTTGTTACATGCTTGGAAAAACTTTCTGACTAGACATGAGCTCATCTAAATGTTCACTTCTCACATATGCTGGTGGAAAAGGATATGGATGGAGAGAGAATTATTTTTTATTTCCTTTATACATATGAGTGTAAAGTAATTTTCCAAAAACTTAAGATATTGTCCCATTTTCTCTTGCTTTCCAAAGCCATGATTATCTTAAAGTCTGAGTTAACACAGCTGTCTCTCATTACCTCCAGGGCACAAGCATTGCTCCCCCCTCCCCCAGTGCCCTCTGAACATGGAGAGTGCCTTCTTGTTTCAAAGGGAACCTTTGCCTGGTCTGCCCACATTTAGCTCAAGTCCTCCATCCATATAATTGGAAAATGCCATAAAATCAAAATGAGGGGCTGATTTAACATAGAGAATGGAGAATTATGCCAGTTTGTTGAAATTATTTTTTCTCTTCTGGAGATAAACCATGGTTGCTGACCATTCCTATAAGAATAACCTTTCATTATTCCATTAAGCTTTCTACTATTTACATCACTGAGGTTTTTTATTTTTGCTCTGTTGTTATAATTGAAGATGAATGTTCTAGCCTTACCCTGGTTGCATTTGAGACAAGGTACTGTCCGAGCAAGGAAATCTGAAAGATTAGTAGAAAAATCCCTCTTCTAGATTTCCATAGAAGGGGCAACTAAAGGAAAATGATTGCACTTGGGAGCTGGTCAGAAGTAGCTGATCTTGGCCAAAGTTTGCCACTCTTTAGGATTAGATCAGTGGTTCCTGAACTGGCTGGCCTTTAGGATTTCCTGGGCAATTGAATAGCAAAGGCTGGGCCTCACCCCAGAAATTCTGGTTAAGCCCATCCTGGAAGGGTCCTGCTTCCTATTTCTTTTTAAAGCTCTCACATGATCCCAAAATGAAGGAGGTAGGGCTGAAACCCATCTGAACACCTCCAAAGGCCCATCTGAGCACCTCTGAATCACCTGGAGGGCTTGGTAAACACAGGTCACTGCATCTTTCCTATCTAGTAAATTAGGGGTGGGGCCAGGTGTTTGCATTTTTAGCAAGTTCCCAGGTGTCACTCTTGCTGCTGGTGGGTCTGGAGACCCCTGAGGTGCTTTCCATGTCCTGCCTTCTGTGATCAGGTCTGCAGGCCTGCCAAAGTGGCTCTTTCGAGGGGTGGTTTGCTGCTCCAGATACACTCTGGGATCTGTGCTCTGCCTTCTGCTGGTCTGGCAAGTACTCAACTCAGAATGTGGAGAGCCTGCTCCCTTATATTCTAATACCATTTACAAGACCTTTGGAACCACTGTCCTTAGGGACTGTCTTCTGGAACACATGTATTCTTCACTTGATGATATATGCTGCTATCCAGTGTTTCCTGTTGTTAAAGCCTAGTGAGCTTCATGTAGCCTGTCCCTAGGGACCTAAGGGGGGGGGGCAGAGCCTTGTGATTTTTGAATAATAAGAAACAGAACACTATAAATATTCTTGAAAGTTAGGGTATTTGATTTGTTTACTTTATCTTTATTAGATTGCCCAGAAGGCAATAATTGGTCTTTGGCAAACAACAATGTGAAGACTGGTTGTAACATTCCTCTGGCAACAGTTGAGGTGCTTCATTTGAATAGAGCAGAACAATCTTAGGTTTCAGAGGCTTGTACATAGCTTTAACAGCACAGTCTGGATGGAGGATGGACTGGGACAGTATTTGAAGTCTTTTTTTTTCCTTCCCCTCTCCTTCCAGGATGACAAGGATTTGGTGCATGAATTTGTGGTGGCTGAAGGTCTGACCTGTTTGATCAAGGTGGGAGCTGAGGCAGACCAAAACTATCAGAACTACATCCTGAGGGGTAAGTTACAACAGGCCACCTGTGGCTAGGCCCTGTTGTGAGGGCGTTCTGGGGTCCTCTCCAGGAAGTTCAATACTCAGAGCTTTTTAAAAGATTCAGGTTAAGCAATAAGGTGATAATATCACCCTGAAGCAAAAGATTAAGTTTTATCAATTTTTAGTAATTAGTGACTGAGCTAATTTTACTGACTTTCACATGAAGTCTCTTTCAGTTATTAAGAAAAAAGAATGTGCTATGAACTAAGTTCTTTAAAATCTCCTTTATTTGGTGAGGAAGGGGACATACTAAGTGGGCTTGGGTAAAGCCTGCAGTTCAGCAGAAAGCCACCCAAAACCAAAGGGGGCTAACTTGTTTTTTGGGAAAAGTATTTTCTCTGACTTAGGTTAGCAATGGGAGCGTGTGTCAGAAATGTGTATTCCCCACTGGACAAGCCCTTCTGTTCCTGGCTTAGGAAGTGCACCCAGGAACTTGCATTATAAACAATGATTCTGATATCTTCCTCCATAATTTTGTTTTTTTAATAAAGCAATGCACATATGGAGTTTGAAGCATTGATTACTGTTCCAGTTCATAAAGTTAATGATCTTGTCATAGTTATAGGGTTTTTTGTTTGTGCACCTTCATATAAATACTACTTTTATTTGACCCTATTAAATAAATAGCAGGGTAGGAATTATTAGGTTGAACCCTATGAAATCACTGCCATCAACCATTTTGACTTATAAAGGGGAAATTTGATATCGTTTAATATCTCCATTTTATAGCTGAAAAATTTGAAACTCAGAGGTGGAACATTTGCCAAATCACGTCAGTTTCCCTAGTGTGTGGTCAGGCAGGGGCTGTGCCCAGGCACGGGTACACATCATGGCCGATGAAGGTTCTTCTGTCCCTGCTTCTGCATGTGTGCCTGCAACTGCATGACTCCTTTCCCCCAGATGAAGGAAAAATACATGACACGTGTGATTTAATGTCAAGTGTCCATGGTTAGTTGGAGACAGGCAAAATGAAATGGTCTGCTACAGTTCCTGTTGTGTTTCACCCTGAGAGTTTCCTTATGTCCTGTTTCCTAGCACATGGAACTTCGAGTCCTCCCTTTTCTCTACTCCTGGAGGGCCACTGTAACAAAAGGGAAAAGCAAAAGAGAAAACTTAGGGTTCATTAAGATTTTTTAAAAGGATATATTTTCAAGTCAGTTTTAGTTGTTGCCATTCATTTTGATAAATGCCAAATGTGAGTGTGAGAGAGTCCTCAGCCTCTGGTTTTCCTAGTCCATGGTGTTTGTGAGGCAAAGGAGCCATTTCCCTTTGTCGACGTTCAATTTTTCCCTGGGCTTGTGATAAACCCCCACTAAAGGTTGTCAGTAGAGAGGCTCTATTGGTGAATTTTATTATTTTTATCCTCAATATAATTAAAACACTTATATGGAAACTTTCCTGGTATGTGTAGATAAATTTACCGGAAACTTTGTCCTGCTGTGTTGCCTTCCAATGCAACTGTCTCTCTGTGTCTGAAGAGATGGTGCAAACCTTGATTCTCACCCTCATTCCATTCACACTGGTCCAACACCTCAAAGAGGGGAAGGCACAGAAACGAGGGTGGGAGAACTTCTAGTTTATTTTCCCATTACTTCTAATATGGGTGTTCATAAGTTGCACCACATGGAAGTTAATATACCTAAATGGCTTAATCCTGAATAGTGAGTCCAAATGAACAAAAAATAGATTTTTGTTATGTTTAAAGTACACATCATTTTAACTTTACAAAAAGAAGTCTACTCTAGTGAGTGCTTGTATGAATGTGCACACACATATAGCTCTATAGAACTAATATCAAAATCATCTGTGTTTTTCATTATTCTTCTGACTCTTATCTAGGAGTGTACATGTGCATTTATATTGAGTAATCTTTAGTGTTAATAGCTACATTCAAGGCTGGGGTGACAGGGAGGGCTCTGCCAGCTGTGGTCAGTCTCCTTTTATCAGGAAGGTCAAATTCTTCTCAGAAGCTCCCTACAGACCATACATGGATTAGAACTGGGTCACATGACCATTGTAGCTGCAAGGGAGGCTGGCAGAGTGAATACAGTAGGTCCTCATTTAATGTGTCTATAAGTTCTTGGAACTATGATGAAATGATGTAACAAAACAAGTTTTACCATAGGTAATAGATATAAACAAGACTTAAGTTCTTATGGAGTCTCATGAATGTTATAAAAAATGTTGTTGAATGAAACAATGTTACTTGGGGACCTGCTATATTTGGTTTCCTAGTCTTTAAGGGGCAGCAGCAAGAGAGAAAGGTGTGGCTTTAGAGCTGAGGGTTACCAATGCCTGCCACATAGAGGGAAATAGGAAGAAAAACTCAGTCCAGCTGTGAAAGCCTTCTAGAAAGCAGCATGTGGTGGCCTGGTTGGAGGTAGTGAGGGGTCTCCCTGCTGCTGAGGGAATGGGTGGTTGTACAGTGGGCAGAGTAAGCTTAATGGCTGCACAAGGTCCCAAGTGATAAATTGTGTGAATTGTCCTTCCTGGCAATGAAAGATGGTATTGACATAGAGTACTTCAGCTAGGCTCTCTACCTTAGTGAATGCTTATTATCAAGCTTGCAGTAGTTTATTAATTTGCAGCGTTCTAATTTGTATTGGAAAGGTGCCAAAGGCAATTACCAAATGTTTAAGAATCAGAATGCCCAGGCACAACCAGGGCAGAGCTCTGTCAACTACCTGCTGCTTCTCCGGTGTGCAGAAAATGTCACCGAGGTAAGACCCTCATTGTAGAAAGCTCTTCCTAATGTGTGAGGAGACTCCAAGCTGCCATTGCCATCACCTGGTAATAGTCTACATTTATTGGAGGCCAGAAGATTCACCATGTGTTACCTGGAAAATGAGCACGTGCTCACCCCATTCAGGTTACAACAAGGCATTCTGTTTTCCACACAGGGAGGTGTATTTGCAAGCCTGCCCCACTTCAACTAAGTCTCAGGAGATTCAGGGTAATGAGGGCATTGTGCAAACATCAGCACATTTTGATGTATTTGACTGAAACTCATGCTAGGAAAGTACCTTCTGAGGGCTGTAAATGACAGATTTCTTGGGGTGTGACTTTTGTGTTTTTATATAAGGAAACTATCATTTTTCCTAGGCCACATGTTGAGTCACCCTTTCCTGACTTTGAAAAGTTTCTCATGTAGGCCTTTTTTTAGGTGGTGATCATGATCAGCCGCTGGCTGCCAGTAGACATTTGCAATCAAGGATGACCTTTGGATTGCCTCTTTATTTGCCCAACTGTATTTTAACCATATTACCTTAGATGCAGATCAAGGGAGAGACACTGGAAGGAATTTTAGTTTTGTAACTCACAGGTTCCTGGGGAGAACACAGCATGCTACCCAGGAGGGCACAGAGTCCTCATGAGGCAGCACCTTTGTTGTGGTTTCCATGGTGATGTGGAGGAAGCAGGTTTAGGATTGGCTAGTTGGAATAATTTCAGTGGGCCCTGGAGTTTAGGGCTGTCCCTGGTTGTCTGTTACCTAGCCCTGTGTGATTAGGGTGGAAATGTCACGGCCTGGAGTGCGAGAGCCCCAGAGCCTAATCCCTGGGTCAAGGTGGCATTCAATAAGGTGATATGAGTGCAGCGCAGGGAATAGAGCAGCCAAAGAACATATATGCAGGATCCATAGACATGGAGAAGGGTGTGGGGATGGCCTGAGGGAGTGGGGAGGGGACCGGGTGGAGGAGGGCAAAGGGGTAAAATTGGGACAATTCTAATAGCATAAACAATAAAATATAATTAAAAAAACAAGAAACAAAAGATGGTATTATAAACTGGAAGGTTGGTTGATTGTCAAAGTGCCATGGAGGAGCGTGCCCTTCGTGAAGTTACCTTAGGAGCTCCACTCTGTGAGACCATGTGCGAGTCCCCAGATCCAAGGGAAACAAGCGCATTTGGAGAACCCAATGCTTTCCACATCTGCTTTTAGAACTTGTTTAATTTATCTTTATTTTTGCACTCAGCCCTCTGTCAGCTCCTCTTTTAAGGCCCAGGAATCTGTTGCTTTTCATCAAGGATGTATCTGCTGAGAAGTAAAGATAGGTTTTGAATTACTGTGTAGCGAGTGTTCTCCAAAAAAATGTGAGCCGGCTGCTGGGAATAGGTCTTAAATGTACAACATGTAGAAATAATATTTATCTGGCTTATTATTCTTGGAGGGTTATAGCTAATGATCTAAAGGTTTTTTTTTTTTTGTGATAGCCAATGTTTAATATAAATCTACTGTGGAATTTTTACCTCACAATTATTCTTATTGAAGTAGGACCTAGAGTGGTATATTCCTGGGAACTTAAACTTTCTACACATGTACTGAGCTTCAACTGTAGGCCATACTGGCCCTGGGGATGTGACGAGGAAACCAAAATACAGCCATGACCTGGGAAAAGCTCCTGGGAGGGGCTGTGTGTGGCCCATTTTATGTGTTGTATCACATTAGTCTTTAATGTTTAGAAATTGCATATAGGTGGTATGCTTTGGGGGAGAAGAGAGAAAAGAGAGAAGTAGCATTAGTAAGACCAGCCACCTTTCCTGGCTGTACCTCAAAGGAAGCTACTTCTTTAGGGCTAGTTTTACATGGAGAAATTTGATTTTATCCTAGAACAAACTACTCGTTAATCATAAAACACCACCTCATTCATTATCAGAGCTGGATAAGATCTTAGAACTTCTTTAGTTCAAACCTTTCATTTTAGGAGAACATTCCAGATAGTTTGTTTGCCCCAATAGTATGTTTTTAAAAGTGTTTTAATGGTTGCCAATATTAAAAATGGGATATTTAATTCAGATTTTAGGCTTTTTTTTTTTTTTTTTTTTTTGCAAAAACTACAACCTGAGAATTTCAGTGCCTTGCCAAATATCACTTAACTAGATTATACTACAGGGAAAAAAAGCCTTGCATACTAGGGGATCTCTTAATGAGGGTCAGGACTTCTGGACACATGGTTTCTGTTGGCATCTCTGTCACCAGGAACAGAAATATTGCAGACAGCATAGGAAGAGATTTTATGATGTTAGAAGGTAGTGGTACAAAATGATCAAGGGATAATTAAATCCATCGTAGAAATACTTCAGTGCTTGTATTTTGGCATTTCAGAGCAAAGGAGGAGAACAAAAGTTGGGTTCAGGCTGTACACAGTGGTTAGGAAGGGACTCAAAGTAGTCCCAAGGTGAGGTCTTGGGAGCTGCTTACTTCCTGAACTGAGGTCAAATGCTTGACTACCATGTTTTGTCCTGTGTCTCCTGACTCTAGTCCTGGGCACACCTGCAGGCTTGAAGGAGCATTCCTCTCTTCTGCCTCTTCTTTTTAAAAGATCCTCACCCAATGATATTTTCTTGTTGACTTCAGAGAGGAAGGGAGGGAGGGGAAGAGCGGTGGGGAAAACAAACATAGAGAGAAACATCGATGAGAGAGAAACATCGATCAGTTGCCTTCCACATGCACCCCAACCAAGAATCAAACCTCCAACCAACTTAGCCACCAGGCAGGGCCTTCTCTTCTGCCTCTTGCTGTGAGCTTTCTGTGCTTAGTCAGAATGTCAGGGATCAATTGTGGCAGCCTCATGGCTCAGCTTTGGTGTGGATGACACAGCTGCATAAGTGCCCTGCTGGTGTTTGTCACCAGCCCCTGAGGGTTGAGGCCAGTGTGGAGCATGAAGTCCTTCCTCACCTGCTGTCTCTCTTTTTGCTGATTTGGGTGGCAGGGGGTGTCCCTAGGAGGTAATCAGCTGGCACAAATTGGCAGCCCATGGGACCAAACTGAACCCACAGGTATTTTGTTTGCCCAGTCCAGCACATTAAAAGATTTTAAAACACGAACGTTTAAAAATTGGGAGTATTGTCACAACAGTACACATTTCTGGCTTCTCTTGAGAACCTGAACACTTGAGCCAGCCCTGGGCCCTCATGCTATCTGGCCACAATTAGCTGCAGTTGGAAGAAGCTGCTCCTTTTCCTCAGGGCACGTGGGCGATGTTTCCCACAGTCCCCATTTTGCATTAGCCCTGGGTTGCTCCAGTTGTTCTGTTCCCTCTGAGCCTCATAGGCCTATAGGTGTGAGACCTCTGACTAATAACATCATAGTCTGTGAAATGAGAATTACAGTTACCTGAAGTAGAAAAGCCTGGCTTTATTATAGCTGGACATAAGTTGTGATGTCATTGCTACTTTGTGAACTTGGTTCTCCAGTCCAACATGAATTTTTTTAATCCCTCCACCCCTTACCCCTGGCATTTCCCAATACATGCAAAGCTCAGCACTGTCTTCTGCCTCACGCTCACTCAAGCCCTGGTGTGATTATCTAAGGATGGGCATCCTATCACTACATGGACGATGGTAACCTGTAGTCTGAATAGCCAAGCTTGGGAAATGGAAGCTGAGAGAAGGCGGAGATACTGGCTGAGAAGGGAGTTTGTGGGCAAGATTACCTGTGGGAAACTTGCTGCATTGGTTGAACTTGTAATGTGATAACAGCAAGGCTTTTGTCTCAATCCCAAATTGTGAGCCTCAGACTCCACCATAGGCCTGGGGTGATCATTCTGTATAGTCTCTGTCATTCCTGGTGATTGAGGGCACATTTATTCCTACCAGTGGACTTTGTAGTCATTTTTATAAAGTGGTTTGTAACTGTGGTTATCATTGAGTTAAATTTGTCAATTACTTTGGGAAGAATTTACTTTATCTGAAAATTCAAAACTATTGCTTGCATGCACTTCCATGTCCTGGGACAAATCCTTTTCAAGAATATATTCCCCATCTAACTCTTGTGTATGATGTCTGTTTCCTTCTCTTTAATTACAGAATTCTGTGCATATCCCTCCCACCCCCACAAGGTGTTTTTGTATTTATTTTTCTTGTTTATTCATTTTTTAATTGGGCCTGATATTTACCATGTGATAGAGTGGGAGAATTCCCTTGGGTTCTTCTCCTGTTTATTTTGTGAACTTGGTTTGGGAATATCCTCTGCTAAGAAGGGTCTTTCTCATCCTCCTGGTTGTCCTTCAATCAGGAAACACTCTGTGTCTTGGGGCTGGTGTCTTCTGTTGTGACAACCCCTTGGCCAACACCTTAAGTCTCATGTGTGAAGTCCCATTTCCCTGAGGCAGAGGTAGCCTCCTCTTCCTCTGTGTTTACAAGTTTGCAATGCTTCCTTTGAGCACTTGGACTAATGGCGTGCCTGCTGGAGACTTGGCCTATAGGTTCCGGGCATTCATCAGCTGTGGCTTGTGGGCTGGGGAGGGCTGAGAAGCTGGACCACTCATAGGTGGGGGACGAGGTCTTCACATTTTGCTTTTTTTTTTTTCTTAGCCCCATGCTTGTTTGAAACCTCTGCTTTTGGCATCTAATGTTTTCCGTGCCCTGGTCTGTCTGACCTCGGCCCGACCTTTTTGCTCAACCACTTGGCACGCTAGTAGGGATGTGGCCACCAGGTTGAACCAGCCACAAACCTGCTGAAGGATTTGGTCAGGGGCAGGAAAGCCACAGCCACCCCTGCTTGGGGAGGGAGGCTGAATCACTCTTGCTGCTGCTGTTGGTGCATGGTGACAGAAATGGTACCTCTAAATGTCCCATCTGTGGCCCCTCTTGCCACTCCCTCCATCCCTATCCTGCATCAGGCCTGCTCCCCTTTTAATAACCTGGGTTAGAGAATAGCTTAGAGCTACACTTGTATCCCTCACCTTCTAACCAGCTCCTCTGGGAGAGTTCACGTCTCCCATTGGCCTGCCCAGCCCATAGGATATTGTGGGCTTGCTGGGCTATTCTAATACTTTCTGCAATACTGCATTGCCCAGGAGAGGTAGTTGTTCACACTGGTGTAGCTACATGAACCCCCCAAAGTCAGCGGTGTGTGGCTGACTGTTCCCAGGCTCAGGGCTCATGGATTCTCTTCTCCTATTTTTTCCCCCTATGTTTAATAAGGCTTTTCTTTCAAGTTTTTATTTTTCAAAAGTAAAAATAAATTATTAATTATCAATACTCTGAAACATAGCAAGCATTAAGTAGTAACAGAAATACTTCACATAGAGCAGTCTTTATAAAGCAATGCACAGTAGATGTACCTGGCAAACATTATCTCCAATGTGTAGCATCATTAGTTCAAATCACATGAAATTGCTGATTTTTGTTTGGCCATTTTTTACCTACAGAAATGGGAAAGTGAAATGGCTTAACTTGGTATTATTATAATTTAATCTCAACCTGACTCGTTCCTAGACTGATCAGATGTTTCCTTAAACTTCACCTTGCATTCTGTATAAAGTCTCATTTAGGCCAGTTTGCAGACAACAGCCCCCTCCCCCAACAAAACAACCCCTTGTAACTTCGTGCAGTCATGTCTAAGCATGCGTCAACTTTAAGAGCCATCCCTGTCACAGTCTCGGTCGGCCAAAGAGATTTCTCCAGAATTCTCATCTTCACTGGAAGCCTTCATCTTCTTCCCGTTATATGAAAAAAGAAGGAAGAAAGAAAACCAGTTATTTGGCCTTTGCTCTGTGTGGGATTTTCCATAGCCGAATCTCCTTGCTGTGTGCCCATCAGGAATTTTTCCGCCTTTTTCATTCTGAAGATGGGCCTCTCACTCCACCCTTCTCTGCTTGCTCGATAGACTGTTACAGAGGAGGAACCGACTGGGTGCACCTTTTATCACACGCCCCCCTGCTGTCACTGCCGCTCCTGGTCTTCTTTCACAGGGCTTGTACTCATAAAGCCAAGTTTATGATAGAACAGAATGTCTTAAGCAAATTTTAAACCCAACCCTAAACACGGATTAAAACTAGTTTCTTGGCTGGCATTTGCTGGGGACCTGTCAGTTGCTGTGTTCCCAGACTCCTGCATTTTGGAGTGGCGAGGGCCCTTGGTAGACTGGGCCAGCCTCCCTGCAGGTTGCCACTCTTTTTCCTGATAATGTGACTTCCCTGCCGTCAATGTGTACAAGACCCCAGCTCAGGTCACTCTGTAGTGTCCCAGATGTGTGGAGCCAGCCATGTCCCGAGTGTTCCCAAGGTCCCATGTCCAAACCACACCAGTCAGCTCCCCAACAGCTGCTTCATTCATCATCCCTGTGATGAATACTGTCCTCCATCACATTTAAGTCAGCTACCTAGGGGTCCCCCAGGACGCCCTTCTCTCACTCACTCTCTGTGATCATCCACCACCAAATTCAGACTTCTCTACCCCTCACTCCTTACTCCTTACTCCCTTTCAAGTCTTTACATCTCTTTCCATTTCTAGTTATAGTTTCTGAGTTCAGATAAACATTTTTTCCTTTCTAATCTTCTCTAAGAGCTAATTAGTCTCTCTGATTTCATTTCTGCTTCCCTTTAGTCCATTTTAAACCCTGTTGCCTGGGTTGACCTTCTAGATCCGGTGTCGATCCTTCAGTGGCTCCTCTCGTTTTCAGGAAGAAGTCCTGCCCCTTCCACAGGGACAGGATATCTATGTGGCTAGTGTATCAGTCCTGTCCACTTCAGCTTTCTCTCTGTTTTTGGTATTGCCTATGAGGTCCTTCCTCACCTGGTTCACACTTTACCCTTTGCTTCCTGCTTGTGGTCAGGATGGGACTAAGATGTCATATTCTCCAGGACACTTTCCCTTGCAGCCCGATATTTTGGCCCTCTGTGCGTACTCTGGTATTGACACTTACCTCACTGATAATAAATATTTGTTGCAAATAACACTACAGGCGAGAGACCCTAGGCTAATGCTCTCTATCATATTTGGCTACCTGCATGCATGCCAGTTTCTATCCTTGATGCCAGGCAAACTTTAGGAGCTCAGTGAAAACTGGCTAGAGGAGAGAATAGATGAATGATAGAATGTCTGCCAGGAAGAGAACTCATGATCCCTGATGAAGCTGCTTGTTTATACTGAGAATTCGAGAATGCCTGCATTTGCTAACCTGAAGCTTTAGCTCACCAGATTGTTTTGTTTCTGAGGCACTACAACACATGTTGGTTTGTTTTGGTACTTAGAAAAAAATGTCCAATTATTGAATTTTGTTTTGATAATTTTGCTAGTTCAGTCGATCAATATGGTGCATATCTTAATTTTAAATGCCATGGATTCTGAAGATGAAAGCCATGCAAAAATGGATCATACCGCATAACCTGTTTTGTATCTCAAGGAATTATCTACCTGCCTCTGAGACAGATGGGTTATGAATTCCTTGCTGGGAAGAATAGTGTTGTCATAGCCTTTGTGGCCCCAACTCCAGCCTGATCCTGATGTGTCATAGATATGTAACAGCTATTTGATTGAAACAATTAAATGAGTGAATGAGTGGGAGGGGAATGCCTAGAGCCATGCCACGGGACTCTGTCTTGGTCTCAGGTAGTATTTTGTGAGTGGTGGTGGACAAGTGCATGTTTTATCCTGGGAGCTGGGCATGCGTACTCAGAAGATGTAGCCGGGAGACAGCAGTAAGATGATAAATGATGACGTGTGATCAGGAGCATTTTCATCTGATTTGGTTGTCAGTGTCCTCATGAGTTCAACCCTGTTATCCTTGCTGCTTTTCCCTGCCTCTCCTTTCCTCTGCTACTTCAAACTGTACTCCCTAAAAGCCAAGTTCCTGTGCTAGGTTGACCTGACATTTCTGGAGCCAGTTCCTGCAGGCAAGATAGAGTTCCACGGCCCCCATTGCACACACTTGCCTCTCCCAGGGCCTCCGTGGCTCCCGGGGTTCCCTGAAACACTACTAGGGCATCCTAATCATCCCAGAATTAGAGCTCTACTCTTTACCCACCCCAGTCACCCTGTCCTTGGGACTCAGCTTGAGCCTGCAAGGGTTTATGTGAGGAACAAATTTAGACATAGTTAGCTATGTAGGGGTTGTTTTTGGAGGAAGGGGCAAACTTGTTGCTTTTAAAGGCAGATTAGGAGCAATGAGTAGGAGTGACAGCAAAGTGGTTTTTTGACTGAAGACAAGCTGCTAGAACAGGGTTGGAAAATTAGTTTATTTCTTTTGCCAACATAAACTGATCAGTGGTGACTTTCTGGAGCATTCTGTTGAGGATTCTGAAGCCACATCCAGCATCAGCAGGAAAGGGTGCCACAACCGATCTGTGATGTCTGTCAGCAGCTTGGGAGGGGGGAGTGAGAGCAGGAATACCATATACGATGTTTGCTTATTCTGGGGACTATTAGGCATTTTTAGACCACTTGTTGAGTTGGTTTCAGACAAGTGTGTGGCAATTAATTTTCTAACCACAGAACTTTGCATTGGGACCCGCGGGGACCAGATGATCTGTTAGGGCCATGAGGCTTGGGGTGAGTATTGGTTTATATCCAGGAATAATACGTGGTGGGGTCCGGAGACAGTGGTGGTTTTGCTGCTTCTCCAGAGCGTGAGGACTGAGAGCCAGGAGGACTCCAAGCAGCTGGAGTTACTGGTAAAACCAAGGCAGGGCCAGAGGAGCAGGTTGAAAGCCATGAGGAAAGTGCCCACCGACAGGGGCTGCCTCACCTTGCTGCCTTTGCTGAGTACTCACACTACTAACTTCGTCCAAATATTTCCCTTCCCTGTATGCACCTTGCTGCCCCGCTTCCTTCTTTCTGTCTTCTCCCAGCTCTTAATTGGAGGGTTACATAAAGATGAACCTCCTTCAGATTTTAGATTTTATTGCTTTTTGTCAGCTGTGGCCCCAGTTTTTCTGTGGTTGGAGTCCTGAATGAGGAAAGCTGAATGAGTGTGATTTGATTGAGTCGGTCGCTTTGGTGACTGAGTATAGGGTAGCAGAGAACAAGAATGAGGTGTTCAGAGGAGGAAGCTTAGGCTAGGGCAGGGGAAGTGCCATGCACTGTGGCAGGCAGAATTGTAAGATGGCCCAAAGGATTCCTGACCGCTGCTGTATGCCCTGTGTAATCCTCTCCCTTTGAATGTGACGAGAGCTGTGATCACAATGGATTTGTGAATATCACGGAGCCAGGACTAGGTCACATGATATGGCAAAGGCGAAAGGATTTTGCAGATGTAAACAAGGTCTCAAATCAGTTGAGTCTGAGTTAGTTAAAATGGAGGTTATCCTGTGTGGGACAGGCCTAAGCAGGTGGACCCTTAAAAGAGAGTCTACAAGTCATAGACACTCTTCTGCTGACTTTGAAGAAGCAAGTTGCCATGAGTTCTACAGCTGCAAGGAAATGAGCTCTGCCAACAACCACATAAGCTTGGAAGGGGACCCCAGGCCTCAGATGGGACCACAGCCCCATCTGACACCTTGATTGCAGTCTTGTGAGACCCTGAGCAGATGACCCAGCTAAGCTATGTCTGGACTCCTGTCCCATGGAAATTGTGAGATAGTACGTGTTGTTTTAAGCTGCTAAGTTTGTGGTAATTTGTTATATAGCAATAGAAAACAAATTCAGTTACATACAAAAGTTGTAATAGAAAGCCATCTGGGTGTGCAAAAATTGGTACAAAATATCGCGGTACCTCAGGAGAGGCAGAGGTCTTTGGAAGGGGATTAGGGGAAGATTTCATGGAGGCAGTAGCTTCTTATTTTCTTCCTAGACTTCCTAGACAACCACATGTTATCCATCTAAACTGAATTCTGCTCCATGTCCCTGCTCTTCTTGTGTGAGGCTCCACCATGGTTTGCTTAGACTCCTCACTCTGGTCGTGGTTATTAATTTTGGTCTCTCAGAAAACCTTTGGTGATATCCATTCTCACGTAATTAAAGGGCTGTCTCCTGCACACAAATGAGTAACTACAGGAGAAGGTGATTCAAAAGAAAATTCAGTATTTCCAGTATGCCCATGTCAGGAGAGAACATGGACTGGGTCATCTTGGATCATCTTACCCATGAATTAGAGATGGGTAACTGGGGCACAAGCACTCCAGGGAAGTCTGGCTCCTCTTTCTTTGCATCCCTACTATCCCTTCCTTCACGTGTTCATGTATCCAGCATGTGCCCTGTGCAGAGAATCGCAGTGGGAGGGGGAGGGCTCAGCTGAGGCCCCTAACCACAAGGAACTTGGCAATGGCTCTGGGATAGGAGCCATCGAGTAAAGATGGATATACAGGAAAACACTATATTAAATTAGATTTTGGATGAAAATCCTTAAATCCTGTATTTTTTTTCCCTCTCAAATTGCTTGCATCAACATTGTTTCCGAAGGTGGTTGATAAATTTTAAGTAGTTCAATCCTATATCATCCATTTCAAAGGCACAGGAAACTTTTTTAGTTGTTCTTTGCTCAGTCATTCAAGATGTTAGCTTTCCACAATTCAGCTTTTCTTTTTTATAGAATCAGCTTAATGTATCACGTTTCGTGGGAATTTCATGCAACATGAAATGTGGTACTTGAATCAACTGCTCATTCTCATGTAGGCAAAACATAGCACAAAGGTTTCTAGGCATTATCAGCCTTGCAAAGAAAGGAAATATGTAATTTTATGGTTTTGTTTCTGAATTCCATGTGTATTATGAAATCCTTCTTACGTCAGTTGAAAACCTAATGTGAAAGGGGCTTGGAACCAAGAAGGGCTGACCCTTTTGTAAATTATAGTTGAGATGGTAGTTACCTTCCTGACCTGTTAGGAAGCACTGTCCATTCCCCACCAGGTTGGACAAGCAGGTATTCCATGGAGGCTGCATCTGGATGCTGTGCACTGGGAAAGGGGACAGTGGCTACTGGCTGCTCTTTTGTTACCTGGTGGATGGCCCTCGAGAGCAGTTTCCGGCCTAAGTCCCTTCTGGCTGTTCCCCTGGGAGCAGTGCCTAGTCAATGTGTGAGCAAGGTGTGCTGTTATCCTTTTTAAGGTTTTCTGACTAGTCCTGCACTGAGAAACAAGTATACAAGGTCTTTCCAGAAAAAAGTCCAGACATTGTTAATATAACGGGAATGGCTTGTGTGACATTGATGTAACCTGGCAGCCAAAGAGAGTGGGCTGGAATGCTCATGAATGAAGAATGACACTTCACTCTACTAGTCAGTAGGGGTGGTGAACGCCAGTCAGTGAGCATGTGTACTGTGTAGGTGTCACATTCAAAATGACTGAGAGGGTAAAGCAATGAAGCTGCATCAAATTTTACATTAAGCTTGAACATTCCTCTGTGGAAACTACTTGGATGATTCAGAAGGCCACAGCTCTGGGCAACTGGTGATTGGCAGCTTCATCACAACAACGCACCTGCTCATGCATCACATCTTGTGCACAGTTTTTTTTGCAAAGTATCAAATTACCCAGGTGACTCAGCCACCCTACAGCCCATATTTGGTGCCCTGTGACTTTTGGCTTTTCCAAAAACTAAAATCACCTTTGAAAGGGAGGAGATTTTAGACTGTCTATGAGATTCAGGAAAGTACGATGGGGCAGTTGATGGCGATCAGGAGAACTGGGTAAAGTCCCAAGGTGCCTACTTTGAAGGGGACTGAGGCATTATTGTCCTATGTACAGTGTTTCTTGTATCTTGAATCTTCTTTAATAAATGTCTTTTTCCCTCCCCTATATTACATGTCTGGATACTTTCTGGACAGACCTCATACTTCCTTATAAAAAAGGATTTCTTTAAAAGGTACTGAAAAATACCTTTGAGTGTTCCCTCAACTGCCAGAATTTGAGAGGTGGAAGTGGTAGAACCTGTCTTATAACCTAATGGATTCCTTGAATAAAATGCTTAGTGCTTCTCTCTCCACTCTTTGTGGGATTGTTGATTGTAGGACCACATAGGATGAAATGTTTTGGGCTGTTTTTCCCCATGGGGCTGACAGGAAAGGTGGTGGGCATACAGGACCTTCCCAAGCCCACTGTCTTGATCACCTTGTGGACTTTATGTCACCAGAGTGCTGTGGTGTTTCCTGACAGTTACTGTCATGAGCATCTTTTGGTTTCAGCATGTAGACCAGCCACAAGGCATGTTCATTGTTGTGGCATATAGTAGTGGAACTGAGAAGACATATTTATATCACCAATGGGGTAAAACAGCCTCCACTCTGGCCTGTGTTGGGGTGTACATAAAACTAAGCTAAGTGAAAGTGTCTAAATCTACTCTGCACTTGACCTCTTTGCTTTATACATGCTAACCCTTCTGCCTTCCCCTTCTTGGCTTACTGTAGGTTTTCTCTTTACCCTTTGTCATGCCGTTCCCATGAGGCATTCTGGGGAGCCCTTCCTAAAGCTCTTTGTGGGTGTGGCCTTGCCACCTCACAGAATATTTGTAACCACCCGTCCCCTTGTCCTTTTCCCTGACTAGGCCAAGGCCTCCTTAATGATCAGACATTCTTTTTTGCACCTGCATCCTCTGTGTCCCACTCTGAGCAGGCACCTCATGTAGTGCCTGGTGCTCACTAGGCCCTTCAGTGAAGGAATCAGGCAGGAACTGTTGACCAGAGAGTGTCAGGGGGACAACAAACCCATGCAACAAGGACGGCGCAGAGCAGGCTCAGAATTAAAAGCTAGAAAAACAGGAGGAAAGGCCCGCAAGAGGTGACCATGATCATAGCCAAAGCCATGTCCATGCACACGTGGGCAGTTAGATGGAACCCATTCAGTCTGCCGTATTAGGTTATGTGAGCCTGAAATAATTAGCCCCGTTCTGGGCTTTTGGGATGGTTTGATCAGAACAGAGTGCTCCGTGTTTCTCAGGCATGAAGTCTGTCCTGTTGCTCAGTTTTTCCTCCTGAGCAAAGGGCACAGTGCTGAGAGAGCCCGAGGCCAGTGCAGAATGTCCTGGCTCCTACCCCTTTGAGGCTGTGAGCACACTAGTTAGGGTATTTAAGCTGATGTCTTCTGTCTCTCTGGCTTCCCCCCTTAGCCTCAGGTTGTATAGAGATTTCACCCTTGTGGTCCTCTGGGGACTGGGTGATCTCATTTGCAGAGTGTTTATTCAAAGCCAGTACCATGTGTACAGCTGAATGCTTTTGGCTTTGCTAACTAGACTTCCTATAGTGTTAACAAGAGAACATGGCTGCTTTGTCAGATTATGCCTCGAAGGTGTGGGTGCTGAGAAAAAGTTGACTTCATTGCAGAGCTTCTGCTCCTTTAGAAACCTGGTCTTGTGTATATTACATCACCTATTTCCACACCTGCTTTTGTGCCAGTGTGCCATGCCAAATCACCACTCACCTTGCTTCTGGCACACTCACTAACCTGCTGACGGATCGGTGTCAGCTGGGCAGAATGCGGCACATCGCAGGGAACTCCATATACTTTCTGGGGGGATTCTGACCCCAAGCACACACCACCATCATTTGCTACAAAGGGAATGTGCGGAGGCAGATTGTGTACTTGGAGTTTTATAAATAGATGTAGCTGTTGGTGATATGCAGGCTGGCTTTGGATGTTGCTCCTGTAGATAAAGCTAAACACCAGAATGTTGAGCTCTGAAAATCCTATTGATAGGAGGTTCCTCTGGCTGTTCTGGAAATGTGGCAGCATTCAAGGACAGATGGATTTAAATTCAGATTCCTTATCCGCCTGATAGAATTTGACATGTGTCTGTCTGCTGCTTTTTTAGTTGACTTCCAGTACTACAGTGAAGCAGAGGTCATGTATTTTTCTATTATATTCCTGATTAAAATTTGGTAGCAGACTATTTCAGCCAGCTTGTTTTCAGTGGGAGAGCACCTTCACTGAATGAGAGCATCTTGCTTTCTGATTTTTCTTTTCAACATGGGAAACTAAAGAGATATAGGTTTTGGAGGAGTATATTCATATCATATGTATTTTAAATATGTGAAAAGGCTAAGGCAGTCTAAAGCCTAAAAAACCTGCATAATTTGGAAGGGAAGTCTATTGTCCAACAATGGAAGTCACATCTCTGACAAGGTTCCCACAGGGCTCTGGAGCAGCAGGTGTTATGAAGATTGGCTAGATTTCAGGAACATCACTTTTGACCTTGAGAGCCTCTGCTTCTTGAGAGACACCAGCCTCCATGAATGGGAGGTTTCCTCATGTGGGGGTGGGATACAGGAACTGTGGCCTGCAGTGTCTGTGCCTGTACCCAGCGAAGGCACAGGGGCTCAGGGGTGCTTCTGCCAGGGTATGGCTCCCCCTACCCCAGTGAGCGCTAGGCTATCTATGTAGAAAGAAGGGCTTGTTGGGGGTGGGAACAGATGATTCAGGATCATGAGGATGAACTGTATTTAATTTAAGGTGGGAGACTGTACTCTCATCTGTTTATTCTCTTTTCAGTCATAGTTGTAATTAAAATTATTTTGAAATGTATCAGACTTATAAAGGCATAAGGTATAATAAAAACCCATATGCAGCTTAAGATAAGCATCACCAGTACATGATTTGGCCTTTCCTGATCTCTGTGCACAGTAGCACCTCCTCTGCACCCCAGTATTCCTTGCTTGGTGCTTCTCTGTAGGGAGTGACATAGTCAGTCATACTACATGTGTTACTCAGCCAGAGTTTCTTTCCTTTGTCCCCCCACTAGGACAGGGCTTCATCCATTTTGTTTGGCACAGAGTGCTGTCCTTTTGAATGCTTTTGAAAGGACAAGAGAACATAACGATGTGAGATTCATCCATTGGCTAACATGGCTGCCTCTCCATTTTTTCTACTGGATAGCATTCTGTTGTATGGATGTATTGCAATTATTGAATGGTTCTCAGGTTGGTCCACAGTTAGACTGTGTCCAGTTTTGGGGAACTGGAAACATTGCTAACATGTGCATTCTTGCTGTGTTTCCTTGTGCATATGTGGGAATTTCTAGGGTGTATACAGAGGGGTAGAGTTGCTGGGTCAAGGGAGTTTTCACATTTATTCTACAATGTGCTGAGAGTTTCCTAGCCCAAGTCAGAACTGCTGCTACTGAACACAGGCTTCAGGTTGCTTCTCCATATGTGGCTTTGAGTCTGAGTCTTGTTCTCCCTGAGGCCCCTGTGGTGAGTGACCATATGACCAGGATGGCTGGTGACCCTAGTCCTGGAGTCTTTGGACTGGGAAGAGACTTTTCCTTGGCCCATTTCCATCAGCCCTTAGGGCTATGTCTCCATGACCTTGGCTGTCCTCGTCCAGTGTCCCATCCAGCGGCTGGCTTGCCTGACTGAATGCAGGGTGTTAGAGTCAAAGGAGCCTTAGAGGATTCCTCGTTGGCCTTATAGAAAAACGGAGGCCCAGAGGGCTGAAGTGACATGTCCAAGGCCTCTCAGCTGTCCCAGCCACTCTGCACTCCTTCCCTGTGGAAAAGCTTTCCTCTTCTTGTTGCAGACACCGTTTGCCTCTTTGCGTTTTCTCTCAGCCATGACTCTTATGTCAGTGGTCACGTTCATTCCTGTTCTGTGACCCTCTGGTTGTTGGACCCTTACCCCTCTTGTGTTCCCCCCAGCTGGCCCATCCCACCCTCTCTTCCTGTGTCATTTGAAGGGACAGAATGTCTGTAGGAGTCCTTTGCAGCCCCTCAGATGACATGAATTCCTTGGTTTAAAAGCAGCATGGTTGATATTTAAACATTGTACCTTGAATGCCCTGCTGATGCAACAGAACTTAGAGGAACAGATTATATACCCATGTAGGTCAGGGAAAATGTCTCCAAAATGGAAATCTCTGGGCTTGACTCTTTTTTTTTTTTAAATATGCTTTATTGATTATGCTGTTACAGTTGTCCCAATTTATTTTCCTTTTGTTCCTCTCCACCCGGTGACCCCCCTCCCTTCAGTTGTCCCCCCACTTAGTCCATGCCCATTGGTTGTGCATATAATTCTTCTCGACATCTTCCTATCTACTCCACTCCCTCCTACTATGCTTCTTAATTCCTGTACCATCTCCCTCCCTTTCCCCCCTCCCCCCTCCTCAGTGACGTCCCCCATAATGTTCCCCGTACCTATAATCCTTTTCCCACTCTTGTAGCCTACTTAGTTTGCCTTTGTTTTGGTTCCCTGGCTTCTGTTGTTGGTTGTTGTGATACAGTTTTCATTTTAATGTTCATAGTTTTGATCCTCTTTCTCCTAAACAAGTCCCTTTAACATTTCATATAACAGTGGTTTGGATCTGATGAACTCCTTCAGTTTTACTTTGTCCTGGAAGCACTTTCTCTACCCTTCTATTCTGAATGACAGCTTCACTGGATAGAGTACTCATGGTTGTAGGTTTTTGCTTTTCATTACTTTTGAATATTTCTTGCCAGCCCCTTCTTGCCTGCAGAGTTTCTTTTGAGAAATCAACTGATTGTTTTATTGGGACCCCTTTGTATGTAATTCTCTTCTTATCTTTTGCTGCTTTTAAGATTCTCTCTTTATCCTTAATTTTTGATATTTTGATTATAATGTGTCTTGGTGCAGTTTTCCCTGGGTCCAGTTGTTTTGGAACTCTCTGTGCTTCCTGGACCTGTAAGTCTATTTCCTTCCCCAAGTTAGGGAAGTTCTGCTTCATTATTTTTTCACATAATTTTTCAATTTCTAGTTCTTTTTCACCTTCTGGCAACCTTATGATTCGGATGTTGGCCCACTTATAGCTGTCCCATAGGTTTCTGAGTCTCTCCTCATTTTCCTCACTTTTTGTTTCCTCTTTCTGCACTGGTTGATTGTTTGTTCCTTCCCTATGTTCCGATTTGTTGATTTGATCCCTAGTTTTCTTTCCCTCACCACTAGTTTCATATGTGTTTTTGTTCATTTCAGCAGGACTAGCCTTCATTCCATCTTGTGTAAGGTCTGCTGTTGACTCTGTAAGCATTTTTTATAACCAAAGCTCTGAACTGAGCCGCAGAAAGATTTCCTATCTGCTGCTTCATTAGATATTTGCTGTCTGGTCAGCTGCATAACTGGGATCTCTATCATGATCTGTGCCATCCTGACACAGTTTTGTGTTTACCTTTGCTTCCTGGGCAGGGCTGTCACACCTCCTACTCTATAGGGGGCGGAGCCCCATGCACTAGTCACTACCAGGCGACCCTTCTCACCACACTGTGGCATTTGCTGTGGAGGTGGGGGTCCAAGATGGATTCCTGCTGTTCACTCTCCGCTGAGAGACCGGGAGCCTCCTCCTCCATGCCCACCCCCTCCAGGCCTCACAGTCCAAGGCAATGGGGGTCTGCCTTCCCTGGCACTGGAATCGCGAGCTGACCACTCTGGTCTGCAGCCAGGGGTGCTCCCCAGGCAGTTCTTGCCTCCCCTTAAATATGGGTGTCTGTGCTTACCACTGTCCTGCTGCCATCACTGCTGCTGCCTCCACCTGCACAGCTTGACCTCTCCACCCCAGCTTTGCCCCTCCTACCTGTCTGGATGAGCCCCACTTCTTTATAACTTCATATGTTGGACTTCCATGTAGCTTTATTTTCTGAAACTTCTGGTTATTTCTGGGTTTGTGGTAGTTGTAATCCTTCTTAGTTGTGGAGGGAGACGGAGTGTGTCAGTCTAGGCCTCCATCTTGGCCGGAAGTCTCCTGTGTGTGTGTGTGGTTGACTCTTAATGCAGCCCCTGACCCCACCTTCAGCTGTCTGTGGCCCGCAATGTACTCAGACACTGATGCCCAAAGTCAGAGTTGCTCGCCCATGACTTGCTCCTTGCAGGTTTCCCAGGTGTCATGTGCTGCCTGCCCAGCCCCTTGGCATTGCCTGGTCCTTTCACCAATTCTTGCACCTTTTTGTTGAAGAAGATCTCGTCCCTACCCTTTCCCTCTGCTACCATGCCCACCCTCAGCCTAGCCACTGGTCTGCTTCTGTCTCTGCCCCTGGAGAAACCTCCCTACCATGTGGCTTGAATGACGTCACTGGAGGAAAATCCTGAGTTCCTCCCATGCCCCAAATCTTGCCCCTGCTGTTTTTCTCTATAACTATAATTTGGGACATCAGTGAGGCTCTGTAATTTTAAGGCTCAAAGTATGCTCAAGTGTGGAGTTTCATTTCTCATTTCAATGCACATTTTGCAGAGTTGCCACAATTCAGAAAGTCTGTAGTGTTGGTCTGCACATTTGGGAAGCTCCGGAGCTCTCACCCTCCTCTTCCTCCAGCTGCTTCTTTCCAGTCCCACTGTCCCTGGAAAAGAGAAGGCAGGAAGGGGAGACACCACAGTGGCCTCTAGAAATAGGCTCCTGGTGGTGCGAGGGTGACCCACTGAGTCTTCTTTGGGGTGTCATGGGTGGTGTAAGGAGCTGCTGCAGGTACTGGCCTTGTTCTCAGCTCGGCACAGGCACCTCGTGGTTCTCCTCCCTGTCAGAAACACTTCTGAGGCTCTCCCCTGCTCTGCTGTTGGCGGGATTCTGGAAACCAAAGCTTTCCCAAGAGCCTCTGTGAGTCATCTGCAGAGCTACTCGTGCCCCCATTTGTGTAAGAAACCAGGGCTTCCACGCGTTACTCCACAAACCCTGGGGTTCCCCTGAGACCCCACTGGGCCTCAGAGACTCGACTCTGGTCTGTTTTATATTCTAGGCTTGCACATAAGCATTCTTTGAAAAGGTTCTGTTGTTAAAACATTGAAAAATCAGAAACCATTGTTAGATGAGATGAAATAACAATGTTTCATCATATCATTTAGGGTCCTCCAATGCTGCTTGGTGCTGTTCCCACATGTGCTTTCCTTCATGGGGGGCTTTGTAAGGCCCCTACCTTCACATGATGCTGACCAGTGTGTCCTCTGCACAGTGTTGTGCCTGCTGCCCGAGTACAGTCACCAGGATCTAGGTCCATGCCTGTAGGTCAAGGACTGGGCTCTGGGGCAGTCACTGCCATCCCCACTAGGGACCTTCCCCTGCCCATCTCTCCATGCCAGAGACTGGCCCCTGGCCCCTGGCTCCAGGGTGCAGATGCTATGTGCACCCCTGAAGCAATCCCACCGTGGGTGGCCCTTCTTGGCCACCATGTCATTGTTTCTATCTGGAGCTACCCAGGAGCCTTGTGTGTTTAGTCTGTATGTCCACATGCTCCCAGGGCCAGAGAAATAGGGAAGGATTCAGGAAAGGATACATAAGAGAGGGGAAAGTTATATTTTTAGGTCTAAGCATAGGGCTCAGTTGGGTGGCTTGTTGCAGAAACAGAATTAAAGGTGCAGTTCTATTGCCTGATGTCATTCTTTCTGCTGTTGCCTCATGGACGTAGCATCTTCCTCAGGCAGCCTTGGGTAGCTGGAGTGAGGAAGCGATTCTCTGCAACAGGAGGCAGATGAGGTTCCAGGGTGGGGTGCAGTGGGGTGGGGTGCAGTTGGAAAATATCTGACCTAAAGGGGCTATGCCATGTGGAAGTTTCTAGGCAAGGCACTGCAGTGATAAAATTCACTTACGAATATTTATTGAGAGTGTTGATGGCTGGTCCAAGACATAAAGGAGTAAGATAAAGGCCCCACTATCTGGCAGGGGAAACAGATAAAGCAAAAGTCCACCTCCTTGTTCCCAGGGGGTCAGTGTTGAAACAGTGGAATACCTGGGGGTGATGTGGGCCCCAAGTGGCAACTCAACCAGCTGGGGGTGAGGAAGGGGGCAGGGAAGAGGTGGTAGCCAGTGAGGATGGGGGGTACGGGTTAAGGGTAGGAGGCCTGTGTGACTGTAGCTGGCAAGGGGTTAGGAGAATAAGGGCACAAGGCAAGGGACAGCATAATGCCTGCCCCAAACTTCCAGCTGCTGGGTGGTCAGAGCAGGCATGAGGCAGGAGTGACATGCGCTGGGGCTGCAGGCAGGGGAGGGCTGATGGTGGCGGGTGTTGGATGTCCTCTAGAGGAGCTGGGACTCAGGCATGTGGTGGAGGGCATTCAGAGGGTCTGGGTGGGAGGGTAATGGTCCAGATCTGGCCTGGGGTGATCGCCCTGGGTCTGTGGCAGTAGAATGAGGGGAGAGCAAGCGTGGCAGTGGGAGGGAGACGGGAAGGCCCTGACTGAAGCAATGGGGAGCCATTGCTTCCCAACTGGTATGAAGGTGTTATGGGAGGAACTCCCAGAAACTCAGTTCTCACCAATGCAATAAAGAATCACAGATCAGCGAGTCTATGATTGTGCAAGCAAGCAGGGTTTATTGGTGATATGTCCTCATGGAAGAGAATCGGCCTTGCTGAAGTGGGGGAGAAGGGCAAGAGCAAGGGTGGCAAGGGCAAGAGAGTGATCCTTTGTTCTGAGGACTTACATAGTTGGTGGGATTGGGAAGGGTGAAGAAGTTACATATTGATTGACAGGTAAAAGTGGTGCTACCTTTCCAGGAGGGGGGGCATGAATACCCAAAGTTGTTAATGGGCTTCTACCTTTAGGTACTGTGGGCCTTTCAGGCCTTGGGATGAAAGCACAGTTTCAAAGGCTTTCTTTCTCAGATAATAGGAAAGATACATAGAATTTCAAAGACTGCTGAGTCAGTGAGTGGGACATGTATCCCTCCTCCTCCCTGCCTTGGTTTGCTATCTATCCTACCTAACAGAAGCATTCTTGTCTGCTGGTATTGGGCTTGGGGGTGAGGGCAGCATCAGGTGACTAATAGGTGCCAAGCTGGAGTCAAGGTGCACAGTGACATCACTAAATGAGGCAGAGAGAGGGGTTGGGGGGGAGCAGTTTGAGGGGTGTGTTTGAATGGATGGATGCTTGTGGACATTTATGTGGAAATGTCAGCAGGCAGTTGGATGTATGAGTCTCAAACTCAAGAGGGAAGTTGGAACAGGTCTTACAGGGTTTGGGCAGCATCAGGTTCTCCAGGTGACAAAGAGGCAGGGTGTGTGCCCTGAGGGTGGCTCTGGCCCTGCCAGCTGGAGCGCTAGACTTTGGTAGGCTGTGCTGCCTCTGTGTCCTGAGGACTGATGGGATGGGGGTGTGACTGATTTAGCTCAGGCCCCCCTGAGGTAATCATCAGGCCCAAGGTGAGCAGGAACCATGTGTCTAGTATTCAACAGTGAGAAGCTGGGGCAAGGGCACAGCTTGGCAAATCGAACCTGCAGGGGGCACAGCAAGAAACCAGCAGCCACAAAGGGACAGGAAGTAAATGGTCAGAGAGGCAGGACAAGTTCCCAAGGACTGAGTTGTCCCAGCAAGCCAAGGCCAGACCCCCAGGGCACCGGGCTGCAGTTGACAGTGGCCTGCACTCTGAATACTCAAGTCACAGATGAGGCGGGAACGCTGGTGCTTCATCAGTGGAAACCAAAGCTTTGGAGGCCCTTACAACTTGAGTCAGGTCGCTTCTAGAAGATACACAGTCAGGTTTTAGTACCAAGAATGAGAAATTCTCAAAGGCCTGTCTTCATTTGTAAATGGGACACTATAAGTATCCCCTTCATAGCTCGCAGGATTGAATGGATGCGTGTGTGTAAGGCACTTAGACTTGTCCCACTACAATCTAAGTGAGGGCTGTAGATGCTTGTTCTGCTACTGGCACATCTGGAAGAAGGGATAGGCTCAGGGCTGGAGGAAGAGGCTCTGGTCAGGTCCTAAAGGTCAAGCTGCCTTCCTTGGAGATTAACTGAGCACCTGCTCTTTAAGAGGCATGTTGTTGAAACAGGCCCTGTCCAGAAGTGCTCATCTTCAAAGTGGACTGTTAATTGTGGCTCAGTGGGGTGGCACAGAATGAGGGTCTGATAAAGTCTTTAGGCCCTTGTTGGTGGTCTCTGGATAAGCTTCATGAAGAATGAAAACTGTGATCACTGTGAAAACCAGAGGAACTGAGAGCTTGGTGGATGGTTCTTGGCTACATTGCGGTGAAGGGCCACCTCACCAAGGTCAACTGGGAAGGTGACCTAATGTCTTAGTTGCTGGGGAAGGGACAGCTTGACCTGCCCTTCAGGACTTGCACAGAAATTGTAAGAAAATCTAACATTAGAGGCTCTCAGAGGGTACGAGTGTGTGTAGAGGACAGGAGCAGGGAACAGGAAACTGAACAATGTGATGTTATCTAAAATGCTTGAGTATATTGTTGGAAAATTTTTCCCATTAGTATTAAGAATGCCAGAATTATACGGTCATTTGGACTGATTTCCCATCCATGATGGCTGGGTCTCCTACCTCTAGGTCTTACTACCCCTGGAGTGCTGACCCATTCCATTTTTGGACACTTCTGACTAATAAAAAAGTCCTTTCTTCCCAGAATCTACACCACTGTAACATCCTCCTCTTGTCCCTGGATGGGGACACGCAGCAATTCTAATCATCATTCCAGTGACAGCCCTGCACATAAACAAAGACCATGGTCACAGTCTTGCTGCCTGTTCTCTGGGGTTTAGGAGAAGGTAGATCCACAGTTAAGTCAGGATGTGATCCCCCTGCCTGTCCCTGGTAACACTGTGCTGTGTTTTCAGTAGTGAGAAAGGCGGCAGCCTCTCATGGCCAGCTGTGGATGAAGCAGGGTGGGCCCCAGAGCATGGGCTGATGTGAAGGAAGGGACATTCCTGCATCTGGTCTTGGGAGGAACTGGTCTCCACCCAGGGTGATCGTCAGAGATAGAATTTTATTAGTGTGGCTTGTAAGTTCAACATCTGCCTGTCTAATCATCTTGGATTATTACTGTCGATCAGTACCTTTGAAGGTATCTCAAGTGCCTTCAAAAGATGTGCAGGAACTGAGTTGCACGCTTGTTTCATTTTTTCACTGTTTTGCAAAATGCTAGTGAACCTAAGTAGCTCTGGAGATGCCCCCACCCCCAACTGGTGCTAGAGAGGTTTCCCTAGTGCTAACTTGCAAACCCAACGTCTAGCTTTTACTTGACTATAAATTTGATGCTGTTAGAAGACTGTTCAAAACACTCAGGACCATCTGTGAAAGTTTACCCCACCATGGGGCCAGTGAGGCAGGGAGACCCTACTGGGCCAATCTGAGCCACTTTGATGTCTTTATAATGTTTTTCTTCTTGTGTTTCTTGTTTTGCTAACTTGTCTCATTTGTTCCTTCAAACTCCATCCCACTGCTTCCCTAGGAAACCCATTTTTTTCAGATTAAAAATATGTGCTACACACAAACAAAAACTTAATATTACCAAAACAACGCTACCTGTGCTTTTGGGCTGGGAGCTAATACTAGGCTCAACAGGTTGGTCAGTTGCTTGAGTTAAATGTGTGTTTTTCACTCTCCAAGAGTTAAGTCTCTAGACCAGTAACTTCATTCCAGATGAGGAGGTCCAGAATGGGTCCCCGACTGGTACCTGGCTGCAGAAGCTGGCTCTCCCATTCCTGGGTTCCCATCCCTTCCCGCACTCCATCACTCTGCCTCCAACGATCACTTCCTAGTTACGCTGGGGAGAAGTAACGGATTAATCTGAGGACTGAACACTTCAAAGTCATCAAAAGTAAAACACGGGGTCAGGGAGTGAAGCAGTTAGCAGGAATTCCTTTACTCGGGTCCGATGTTATTTATTTTGCCTAAAGACAGAAGAACCCTTAAAAAATAGTTCAAAATACACGTGGCTGTTATTTTTAAGCTGTAGAATTACATAAGCAAATTGAGTGCTGCCGAATCGTGCTTTAGTGAGCAGACAATTATTTAAAAGTCACATATTTTATTTCTCTAAGTAAGTGCTTTAACAGTATCTCAAAAAACTATCATTTTTTCCACCATTTTATTTATATTATTAATTTATACCAGAGGTTTCCTGGCTGGTTTGGCTCAGTGGATTGAGCGTCGGCCTGCGAGCTGTGTCGTTGGTTCGATCTTCCAGTCAGGGCACATCAGAGAAGGAAAACTCTGACTCCAAAAAACCTCCGCTGCCTTGCAGCATACCTCTTCAGGGGAAAGGCTAAGGGAGTAAACCCCGACAGAAAATCCGGAGCCGGAGTCCCTAAGGCGGTTTGACGTTGTAGTCAACACCGGCAACTCCTGCGGCGCACCTGAAGCCAAGCTGTATTGACTCCGTCTTTCCCTTGGACCTTTCAGCTGCGAAGAGAGGGGGGGTCTGCTGCATGGGCAACAGCAGACCCTCCATATCACCCTGCCCAGGCTCTGTAGCTTCAGCTTCACTGGAGAGGACACTCCAGCGTCATCGTAAGATGTCGATTCAACACGGGAGGAGACAGATACCGTGTCACTCCCGAGTCGGACTGCACAACCATTCTCGACGGTGCAGATAGACTCTTAAGAAGCTACACCATCGTCTCTCGAGACGGACGGCTGCCGACGATACCAGAGGTCAACAAACATTTTTCTGTAAAGGACCAGAAATGAAATATTTTAGGTATTTTGGACCAAGAGGTAAAATTGGGATATTGAGTAGGTATTTCTACGATGATAGAGAAAGAAAGTTTGCAGACTTTTTATTGACTGGGTTCAAAATATAATAATAATTGAATACAATGGTTTTATAATGCAGGTTTACTAATAATATGAGTGAAATTTTGGTGAGGGGGAGATAAAATTTTAATTGAGGTTCAAATTTAGTATTTTCTATCATCAAATTGACTGCAAATATTTACCTGTAAAAAACAACTTTTAGCTCACGTGCTGTACAAAAACAAGCCATAACCAGATTCAACCCATGGGCTGTAGTTTGCCGACTCGTGACTTATACAAATGATTCATTTGAAAAATTTACCCCTCCTCCTACGAATGGGGCAAAGGCAACTGTCTGGTCTTAACACAAATACAATTTATCCAACTTCATGGTCTCTTAATGCTTATGAACTTTGTGACCCCTTGATTTTAAACCATTGTTCTCTGTGTTTGTGTGATTTTACAAATATGTTTTGGTTACTTCCTGTCATTAATGAAAATGGATTTAAGGAAGTTAGTGCCCCCCTGAGCTCACTTAGGCATTCTAAAGTCAGCTGAGACAGGGTCGCCCTCTTTAACTCTTCTACTGTGTTAAACACTTCTGAGGCTCTCACCTGCTCTGCTGTTGGCAGGATTCTGGCAACCAAAGCTTTCCTAAGTGCCCCTGTGAGTCGTCTGCAGAGCTGTTCCTGCCCCCATTGTGTGCACTGTTGGCTCCCTGTCTTTCCTCCATCAAGGCCCCATGCTGGTCCAGCATGCATGCATATGACTCTGCCCTGCCTCTGTGACAGGGGCCACCTGCTGGAGAAGCTTCCCTGAGCACAGACTCCCCGCAAGAGGCAGAGGCAGCATCCCAGTGAGGATCAAAGCAAGGAGGAGGAGGAGGGAAGGCCTTGTTCCCATATTCCTGTCTGCTCTTCTGCTCTGAGGTTGCATCACCCCTGGCCAGTTGGGATGCACTAATTCTGCTAGCAATCCTGGCCCCAGTACAAATGCCTGGGAAATATTCCTTTTTCCCCTTAGTTCAGCTAAAATAGTGTAATTTTTCAAATGGAACATTTTCTAGAATTAACAATGTAAGTGGAAAGAAAAACAAATGTGAGAAGGTAGATTTACAGAATCAGAATTTGATTAAGACATTCTAACCTGACTAACATCTGACATGGACTTGGTTTCCCCTGAGTACAGGCCTCTTTGCCCTCCTCGCTCCTCTTGTTTGAAAGCCAAGGCTTCTGCCTGCACTGCCTGCCTACTGCATGGGGTTTAGATTCCAGGTGGCTGCTGGTGTGTTGGGTAGTCAGGCTGGCCTGTCTCCACTGCAGACACAACACCAGCTCTCCCACCACAACCATCATGCACTTCAGGGTGGGGTCTCGGGCCTGTGAGATCCTTGGAGACTCTCCATCATTCACATTTCCTGGGGGCCAAGGACCCTATGTTTTCTAGCTTTCTTGGGATCCCCATTTGTCACTATGATGTCAAAATGTTGCTCTGGGTTACTCCACTGTCTCATCCTGCCTCCTAAGAGTTCTCCATGCCGTTCTCAGATGGGGGACATTCATTCTCCTGGGAATCAGTGCAGAATTAGATATCTACCCCTCCCTGGTGACTACGAGGGCCCCTTCCTTTTCTGTGCTGGGGTGGTGCCAGAGGAGGCCAGGTGGACAGTCAGGACTTTTACTACTGCTCATACCATAGAATACTACTTAGCAAGAAAAAAAAAAAAATCCATTAGCACGCACAACTTGCATGGATCTCAGGTGGATTTTGCTGATTATAAAAAGCCAGTGCCTTAAGATCACGTACTGTATGACTCCATTTATATAACATTCTAGAAAAAAACACTGTGATGAAAAACAGGGATTTCTGGGGATTAGAGATGGAGGTGGTAGGTTGTGAAGTGGCTGTGTCTGTGAAGGGGTAGCATGCCAGGAACCGTCATGGTGATGGAGTTGTTTTTCACCCTCCCTGTGGTAGTAGTTACATGAATCTGCACATGTGATAGAACGCTATGGAACTCTCCACACGTGTTATACCAACGGGAAGTTCTTGGTTTTGACATTGTACTAGAGCTATGTCAGGTGTAACCTTTGGAGGAAACTGGTGAAGAGTACCTGGGACCTCTCTGTACTACCTTTGTAATTTTCTGCGTATTTGTGTTTCAAATTTACAAGTTAAAAGAAAAAAAGATCAGTGGGCGTTATCTTGTCACTTAGCTGCTATAGAAGTGCCCCCATCCTGGCCAAAAATATCCACAATTAGTATGGGCTGCATTAATGGATTTGTTGTGTTCGATGAAGGGACATCATAGTCTTCATGCTGCATATGCTGATTAGACTCATCTTGAGTCTCTTTTGCACTTTGGACTCTGTGGGCTGGGCTGGCTGGAATCCAGGGCACCATGTAGTTGAGGGAACCTGAGCAAGACTTGCCAGGGAGGGGATCCTATGTATTTAACTATTTGAATAGTTCACAGATACATAAGACATCAATTATGTTGTGTTCATTTCCCAAGGCCACAGTGTGTATTTCCCAAGGCCAAAACAAGGACCAGTGGATGTAGAGTATTCAGAGTGAGATTAGACCTCAGTATAAAGAAATTTGCTCAATGTCCAGAGAGAACAACAGGTCACGGCTCTGCCATTGCTGAAACATGCTTGATAGTGAGCAGATTGAGTGCCACCCATCAGCGATCCTGTCCAGGTGGTGACTGTAGTGGCAGAAATGTGGACTCTACAGGCCCCTTTCAAAGGCATGCTGAGGCCATTGGCAAAGTTGTGATTACAGAAATCCAACACTAGGTGGATGGCATCAGGTATGACAAACCTTAAAATGGATCACGTCTCAACCTTCACTGTTTTGAGAAAATTAAAATGGAAGAATACTTTTTCTGGGATTATTTAGGGTTTCATTAGCATACTAGTTCCAGTGTAGTGATGGCAGGATTTGAGGATGGTGTGGCTGTGGAAGGCCCTACAGTGGAGAACAGGGATGAATCGGAACAGGTAGGTTTGGGGAGAGGCCTAGTTCCGATGGAGCAGTTGGGATGTAACTCTACACATCTCTGCGATGCCTTGACTCAAACAAAGAGAGACCCTGTAGAATGTTCTCTGCTGCCCCTGGCTTCACGTAGCCTGAATTTAAGAACCAACCCTTTCATTTTGTTGCTTCAGCAAACATGTTTTCCACAGATCAAAGCAGATTCCCCAATGATATGCAGGAACTGCAGGCGTTAGGTGGAGTTGGTGAGAAATGTTAGACAGGATTGTAAGGCCTTTAAGAAAGGAAGAAATTCTTCATTCCATGTATATCTGTCCAATTTGGCCATGTTCCAGCTGTGGTGGTAAGGTTGCGTGTCAAGGCCCACGGTATCTAATTATTTACTTTATATTTGTCAGCATGCAGAGCAGCTAAGTAGTTTTCAACAATGTTCTTATTTCTGGAATAATTCAGAACTAAAAGTTTAAGTAGTATAGAACAAAGATCATTTGCTGCCATATTAGTCACCCTTGTGACCAGAAATTGGGGTTATCCATACTAGGACTTTCACAGACAGTTTGAAAGTACAGTTAGGATAAGGGTGCTCATGGTGCCAAATGCAACTTAGAGAGAGGCATGGGGGGGGGGGTGTCTTGCTGGTTACATAACATTAATCCATTTGGAGGGGTACATTTCACAGGGCTGCTGTGTTCAGGCCTGTGTTCGCCTAACCAAGTCCTTTTTCCTGAGTGGTGCCCAATGATTTAAGCAGGCATGGGCTGGAGGAGTGTGAAGGAGAAGGCAGAGTTGCATAAAGTGAGGACAGGAAGGGCTGCTTACTTCAGAAGCAGCTTTCAAGGAAGGAGCTAGGAGCGCCCACCCAGGTCCCCAGTCCTGTGGTAACTCTGTGTGGCATCCCTGATTCCAGGCCCTACGTTGTGAAGCAGAGCCCATCTCAGCCCGCTGACACTCACTTCGGCTCGTTTCCTCTAACCCTGTCTCCAGGCTGGCTGGTCCTCACCAACAGGAAGTGTACGGTTCTGTGTTGTTTCTTTTTCTATTAATGTTGCTTTTCAAAGGGAGATCATGAAAGACATGTTGCTGTAAGTTTATTTTTATGTTTTTGCTTTCAATTTCGGCAGTCAGAAATCTAAAATGTAATACAGATGTCTGTGCTTTTTCATTTTTCGTTATTTTTACATTTCATTACTCCTTCCAAATAAAGTGGGAAGTTAATCAGGTAGTCAGTAAAATGTAATACTAGCTCCAGGATATTAGGATAACGGGGAAGTTGTTCACAGTTCAGGTTCTGGGTCCATAATTTCCTAAAACCTTTTTGAAGTTTAACCTTTCTAAAGTTGGCATTTAATGTGTCTCTTTAGGGACCACATCAGAATTGAGCCCCAGAATTGAACTGAGCTAAATTTTCAGGCTATTCCTCTTGAGAATTCTGAGAAATCAATACCCTTTCTTTTAAGTACTTGGAGCTCTTCATATAACAATACCCTATGCTTATAAAGTACCCCTCACTAAGACACTAACTAGCCTGAGGGGCAGGTAGAAGACGTGTGGGCATCTAAAGGCTCCCAGGAAATATTCCTTGCCAGTCCAGCCCTCACCAGCCCTACATCAAAGCTGTTTCATAAATGGGAACTTGGCTCCCAGTTTATAATGCTGGAATTAAAGGGCCAACATACCAAGGATAAAGCTATTTATATTGAGGAAGATTTTAATGGGTTTCCCCACAGCTCTTTGTAGAGTTAGTACCATCCTTGTCTTTTTATGATGCTAGATGCCCTGTGAAAATTAGATGGATCATGGCTGGCGCCCAAACAGGAAGTACACCCCATCGTGATTTCCATGGTTAATGCGCTTTTAATCTCATAGGAGTCAAGGGTGGTAAGGGTGGCAGTGCCTTTATCTCTTTTATGGACTCAAGTTTCTTCAATTTATTTTTATTTTAAATTGTTTTTAAAAATTAGCATTCATTTTTTGATAAACTCTCAGAAAAATAATAGGTAACAGTTCACACTAATATTTTCTGAAAGTAAAAACAAAAAAAGTTATAGAAAAGGTCAGTTTCACTGAGTATTCCCTATTACCCTTGGCTTTGACATTGATCCTGTTACCTGTTAAATACATGTGGTGAACCCTGAAAAAAATTTTTTTCCAGAACCAATTTGCTGAAAAGGAATTATACTGGAAAAAATATCTGCTCTGTCTTAAAACACTGTTTTTCTATTTACAAAACTTTGACTTTTTTATCTACATAAAAAATGACATATTTAGAAAAAAAAATCTTAAACTTGTGATTTGTGTGACAACCTTTGCAAAGGAAATGAATTTCTAAGTTGTCAAAGATAGGTTATAAAGCTTTGAAGTTTCTAGGGGCACTCGTGTTGCTAAGAGATATTATATTTAAATAACATTTAGTATATCTGTAAGCATAAGAAAAGTGAGGCGGAGGAAGTGGGAATGCATGAGGTCTCTGTGCTGGTTAATTTTATGTGTCAACTTAGCAGGACCACGGAGTCCAGATGTGTGGTCATACATCATTCTGGATGTTCCTGTGAGGATGTTTTGGGGTGAGATTCACAGTTAAGTCAATGTACTTTGAGAAGCAGGTTACTGTTCATAATGTGGGTGGGCCTCACCCCATCAGTCACAGGCTTGGATAGAACAAAAGACTGATCTCCCTTGAGCAAGAGGGAATTCTATAGCAGATGGCCTTTGGATTTGAACTGCAGCATTGGCTCCTCTTGGGTCTCCAGCCTGCCAGCTAACCATGCAGGTTTGGATTTGCCAGACTCCATAGTTGCATGAGCCAATTCCTCAAAACCCATCCATCCATCCATCCATCCATCCATCTTCCTTCTATTGGGTTTCTCAGGAGGACTCTGACTAATCCCCCTTTTAGAGAAACCCACCAGCAGAGAAATCTGTGATCAAGAAGTTAAACTGCATGGCGCTTTCCTCGGTGGCCTGGTTGGTCTCTACACCACCACATATGCACTCTTCCCGCTGCATCCAGGGAGGAGAGAGGTCAGGGCACCCAGTGGGGAATAGCATTCCTCCAAAAAGAAACTTTAATCAGTGTGTCCACCTAGGGTGAACAGGAGAGAACATTCTTGAAGTTTCCAGGTGCTGAAAAGCTTTGAAGCCAAATTAGACTAAGATTCTGAAGACCAAGGAGCCCAGCCACCCACTGGGGAAACTGGTGGAGGTGAAGGCGCAGGTCTGGTGGGTTGGTGTTAAGGTGAAGTCCAGCTGAGTGCTGTGTAAAAAGGCACCAAAATGTAACAATGTGTTTGCTCTCTCTACTCTTTAAATAGTATTTGGTAATATTGCCAGTGCTTAGTGTTTCAAAAACAGTTCTACTTCTTAAAATAGAAGTGTTTATGGACAATGACCATGGCTCTAATCTCTTTCAGTTATCTCTGATGGAAGCTGGGCACTTTATGGCTCAAAACCCAGATTAATTGTCCACGGTGGGAGAAGGGGTTTGACTATAGCTGTAGCAAATTAAATCTTTACGCAAAACATAAAAGTCTTTTTATAGGCTTCTGACACCTAGCAAGTATTCATTAAATATATCACGTGAATAAGAAATTCTCTGGCTGTTCCCTAGAGCGGTAGATCCATATATTTATTTCTGTGGTATTGTCCTTGAATGTTAGAGGAGGTAGGGTGTTACCTGTGAAGAAAGGCTCCTGAGCAGACACTTCTCTAAGGAGAGAGGAGGGTTGTAGAGTTAGTACTGAAGCCGGCACAACCTCCCTGCCGCGCGTCCCCTCACATGCTCCTTATTGCTGTGCTGCACTTGCCTTACTCATGGGCTGTTGATGATGAAGAGCGTACGCCGTTTGCTCACCGTGTGCTGACTTTCCTTTTTATGCCTCTTTGTTTGTTTCCCATGTCATTGCATCTAGTCTGCGGGTAAATGCTTTATTGGTTGGGGCCAAAGCCCAGGCATCCTCTGGGCCTGATGCATCAGGTTGCATCTTGAGTCAGCTCTTGTTGTGGGCTGCCTGGGCACCTGAGTGACGCAGAGGCTGGGTGCTGCAGACGCCACTGTGCCCATCACGGTCGCGTAACCAGCTGTCCCAGTGCCTCTGGCCTTAACAAAAGTTTGGGGCAGCTGAAAAGTTGGCTACAGATTGGAAAAGCCAAGGAAAACCAACCAGAGTTGTGGAGCAGTAAATGTGTTTTGGAGGAAACCTAAAAATCAGGTGAGTGTGGGTGGACAAGTCAGGCTTGGCAGCTAAGTGCGTCTACCCCTTTCCTGCTCAACCTCTCACGTGTCTCCCTTCCTTTCTTAACTTCTTCCCCGGGCATTTTCTTCAAACATGGTAATGGGTACTTTTCAAGATGTCTATGAACCTTTGAACAGAGAAATTTTGCAGATGATTTTACCTTTAAAAAATTGAACAAAAACCAGCCTGTCAGAAGTTGGGATTCCTTAATTAAAGTCTTAGGCAAATAACTTAAACATTCTAAATCTAGTTTTGTCATCTCTAAAACTGGGCTAATGATAATATCTACCTAATGTTGTCAGGAGGATTCAATGAAGCAATGCTTATTGATGATCTCAGTGTTGTATGTACTAGAGCGATATTAGAGACAGTAATGCAGACTTTTACGTGAGACGTCAGAATGTAAAATATAGCCCTGCTCAGCCCTGCTCCTCTTCTCTCTCCCACCTTGGGTCAACGAAAATTTATTTTGTGCTCAGTGAGCCAGAACTAGAGCGACCAATGGTGAACAAGACAGATATGGTCCTGCCTCCTGGAACTTTCCATTCTGGTCAAGGCAAGAGACGAGAACATTTACAGAGTATATGTAATAATGACAAGGTGGTGATAACTGCTGTGAAAAAAAGATAAAGTGGGGCATAGGGATGGAGGGTGTTGGGTATGAGGAGGGCACTCTATTTTATATAGGGTGGGTAGGAAGGCCTCTTGGAAAAGGTGATATTTCACCAAAAGAGGGAGTGAGCTGGAGGTTAATCTACATCAAAGATTTAAAAGGGATGGCTTAAGGTATTTGAAGTAGTTTCCTCAGCTACCAGCAACATTACTGATAACCTACTAGCCCAGATGTTTATCACAAAATGTTTTTAGGTTCTGAAAACAATTTCTGCGTGTGTGTGTGTACGCATGTGTGTTCTTGGTATGTGTAGGGAGAATGCCTTTCCCTCGGCGTGGGTTAAGTTTTAACTTGATAAAGATGCCATTGAAAGAAGAGCTCAGCAAGACTGAGCAGAATTTATATGGAAGGTAGAGGACTGGGTGGTGCTAGAGTCTGGTACTCCTTCAAGAAGTGGTTGAAAGAAACTGTTGAATTGTTGCTTCTTTGACGTGTGGAAATAGATAAAAACTTGGCATCTCTTTGTCTTTTAAAAATATATGCTATTTTGATGTTTTAAGAAATGCTGTTTAGAGACAGTTTTATGCCTCTACAGCTGTCAGAACAGCCGGGTACAGAACTGGCTGCTTGTGAGGGGTGGCTGAGGGCTGCCTGGGAAACCTCTCTCATAGAAGGACCCTCCACGTGCAATGTGGGCTTGCCTTTGGGAATGCAACCAGTGTGAAATGTGTCGTGAATCTGTGTGTGTGCCATGGCAGGTTTTCCCCCTGGAGAAATAAGTGCCAGTGCTAACTGAACAATAAGCCCTATTTTGTAGGCATATGGAAGAAGAAATTCCTTTCAGGGTGCAATTTCTTAGGCTGTTATCCTACTGTACTTCATCTTCAGATGTTTTTGGTAGTCCTGTTTTTGGAGTTACTGTAAATCCGCATTGCTTACCATCCCTAGGCTATACTGCTCTGGTTCTTAGTGGCAGTTCGGCTGTTTTTTTTATGCCACTTTTGTGTATTTATTACTCACATTTTTCTGTTTTGTTTTTTCACCAGTTTCTGTCATTTGTGCTTCTGATTTTGATATTTCATTAAAAAATTGAACCAGGCAACCTAAAGGCAACTTTAAACGTGTGGGTGGTGGTTGACGAATTTCATGTTTGGTATCATCAACAGGCAGTGGCTTTCTTAGGAGCATAACAGTTTTCCCGATGTTGGCCTATTGCTTTCTTCAGAGACAGTGGCATTAAAGAACAACTCGGGGAAGTTCCCCATGTTCCGTATCCAGCAACAGGAAAAGAGAGGAGCAGCCTGGAATGACCATTATGGATTCTTCAGGTTCTTCTCTTGCCAGTAGTTTTTGGCTTGGACTTAAGGATCTCAAGGGCATGCACATGGATGAGTGTATTTGCTTATACACAGGTATCCCCCCACCCCAGTGCATTTCAGTGTCATATTTTTCGGGTGTTGTAGGAGGCACAAGCTTGTATGGCATGAAGAAGTTAGCAATGACTTTGAATCGCAAATGCTGGCTCCTTCAAGCCCTCTGTTTTTCTCTTTTTTAAAAAAAAATTTATTTTTAATTTAGGGGAAGTTAGTATAGAAGCTCCAAGCAAGACATGTGATCTAGGGACTTGAAAGTCATTTCTGCTCTTGACATACAGACTCTGAAGTGCCGCAGACTCATACAGTCTCACGCAGCTGATCCTCCCTGCCCTACCCCTGTCTCGGAGGAGAGCCTTTCTCCGGTCCTTTTTGCTGGAGGCGGCGGCAGCCTTGTGGTGACAGAAGGAAGGCCAAGCCCCCAGCAGCACCGGGCAGGTCCACTGCATGGAGCAAGCCCTAGGTCTGATGCACTGAGTAGGGCAGGAGAGCTTCCCCCTTCTCTTTACTCTCTTCAAGTTGGTTATTTCAAAGCCCAAGAGCCAAGACATACAGGAGGACAACCAAAGACAGAAGAAAATATCACTTTGTTTTGTTTTTCTTACTGTGAGGTAGATTCGCAACAGATTAAAACCACCTAATTTTAAAACCAAGGACCAAATCCTTAAACATAGACGTCCACAAATACAGTGAGACTAAAGAGTGGAGAGAGAAAGAACATGGGAGGGCAGAAACCCTAGAAAACTCAGAGAAAGAAGTAGCATTTGTGGGAGCTGGTCACCCACGAATAGCTTTATACCTCCTGCCTCTTTCCACCCTGTAGTGACGGTCAGGCCCAGTGTGAGCCCCTGTGGGGCACTCGGTGGCCAGTTCATTTAGAAGCAGGTCGTTCTGAGCTAGGGTTTGGAGCAAAAAACGGATTCATGGGAGGAGTGAAATTGGGTTTGAAGAGAGTTTAACACTGTTGTTTGTTCATTCACTGAGTAAAACATCAATTCCAAGTTGACAGTTGGCCAGGTACAGGGTTTAGCTCTGGGAATGCAGTGGTTTCTGAGTGAGGTTGCAAGAAGCTTCAAACTGATTTGCTGAGGAGAGTGTATTTGTTTTGCTGTTTCCTTTTCATTTCATAGAATGTTTTTCTATTTTGTTAGGTGCAACCATCGAGATTTTAAAATGCTTTTGAGGTGGAACTGACCTGTGGTAATCTGTACATGTTTAAAGTGTACATATGTTTTGATGTGTATATACACCGGTGAAGTCATCGTCCTTGTGCTCCTATGTAGTTCCTCTCATCTCCAACCCCACCTGTCCCTTCCCCAGGCAACCTCCGCTCTACTTTCTGTCACCATAGATTAGTATTTTATTCCTCAAACCTTATATGAATTGAAGCATATAGTATACATTCTGTTATTGTCTGGCTTCCATGGCTCGGCATAATTATTTTGAAATTTTATCTGTGTAGCATGTTATTAATAGTTCATTCCTTTTTATGCTGAGTAATATCCTACTATATGGACAAACCACAATTTATTTGTATCTTTATGTATCAGTGGACATTTGGGGGTTTCTAGTTTTAGACTATTCAAAACAAAGCTGTTGCAAACATTAGTGTACAAGCGTTTTGTAGACACATGCTTTCATTTCTCTGTGGTAGATACCTAAGAGGGAATTGTTGAATCATAAGGTAGCTGTAAGTCGACTTTCTTAAAATGCAGACTTTTCCAAAGTGGTTATACAATTTTACCTCCTCACCACTATTGTATAAGAGTCCAGTTCGTCTACATCTTTCCAGAATTTGGGGTGGTTAGTCAGTTTAATTTTAGCCAATCTAATAGTGGTGGTAACTCATTGGGGTTTTAATTTGCATTCACCTAGTGACTAATGATATTGGACATCTTTTTTTATGTGCTTATTTGCCACTCATTTAGTTTCTTTGGCTGCAGTGTTTGTTCGAATCTTCAAATTTTAAGTGGGATCGTCTGTTTCTGACTATTTCATATTTATTTTGTTCTTGTAGTACATTGTTTTATTATTTTTATTTTTTGAGCTTTAAGAGTTCTTTGTATGTTCCAGATACAGGTCCTTTATCAGGTATGTTACTTGAAGATATTTTCCCCAGTTTGTGGCTTGTCTTTTCTTAATGGTGTCTTTCTAAGGGCAGACATTTTTAATTTTGAAAAGTCTGACTTATCAATGTTTTTCTTACATGGACTGTACATTTAGTGTCATATCTAAGAAATGTTGACCTAACTCAAGGTCACAAAGATTTATTCCCATATGTTCTGTTGGGTTTATAATTTTAGATTTAAAATTTTTATCTATAATCTATTTTGAGTAAGTCTTTGCATATGAAATGGATCAAAGTTCTTTTTCCCCCCTATGTATAAAAAATGGTTCCTGTACCATTTGTTGAAAAAAAATATGCACAGTACTATATAAGGGTTAGAGATTAATATATGTGTAGTCAGAATAGTGGTTATCTCTGGAGCGAGAAGAAAGACTTACCTACTGAGTGCTATGCAAAGGAACTTCAACAATACTATTGATTTTGATTTCTTAAGGTTAACAGTATGCCCACAGGTATTTATCTGTTGTTCTTTATACCTCTTTGTATGCTTTTAACATTTTAGAATGATTTTTTAAAAAACAATCATTAGCCCTGGCTGCTGTGGCTCAGTGGATTGGGTGCCTGCCTGTGATCCGAAAGGTCACTGGTTCTATTCCTGGTCAGGGCACATGCCTGGGTTGAGGGCCAGGTCCCAGTTGAGGGTGTGCAAGAGGTAACCAGTTGCTTCTCTCACACATTGATGTTTCACTCCCTCTCTTTCTCTCAACCTTTACCTCTTTCTAAAAATAAATAAATAAAATATTTGGAAATAAAGAATTATCAAAGTGTGGTAGGGGCGAAATGACTGTTACTATACATGAAGTGGTATAATATCACTTAAAGAAAGTCTATAATAGGTTAAATATATATACTGTAAATCTTAAAGCAACCACAAAAATAACAGAGCTATATGTAGATAAAACAAACAAAAAAGATTTTAAAATTCTAAAAAATAAATAATGCAAAGCAAGCAGGAAAAAAAGAAGAAAAATGTAACGAAGTACGGTAGAACAAAGAGAAAATAGCAAAATAATAGACTTAAATCTAAACATATAATTAACCACATTAAATGTAATTGTTCTAAGCACTCAATAATTTAAAGTCAGATTATGTTTTTTAAAAAAGTAAGCCCCAATTTTGCTATAAAGATAAAAGCAAACTAAAAGTAAAAGGATGGAAAAAAGGTAAACGATGCTAATGCTAATCCAAAAACTATGTTAATGTCAGACAAGATAGATTTAAGAGAAATTAGTATTGCCAGGGATGAAGAACGTCATTTCAGAACCATAAAATGGTCAATTTATCAAGTCAAAATAACAATCCTAAATGTTTCTACACCTAACAACAGAGCTTCAAAGTACCCGAAGCAAAAATAGAACTGAAAGGAGAAATAGAAAAACCCACAATTAGAGTTGGAAACTTGAATACTGCTCTCACAGTAATCAATAGAACAAGTAGACAAAAAATCAATAAGACTATAGAAGACTAAAACAAAACTATCCATCAACTTGACCTAATTGACATTTATAGAATTTTTCACCCAGCAACATCAGAATGCACATTCTACTCATATGCCCATGGACAGACCAGATTCTGACCTGTTTTAATGTCCTTGTCTAAGATAATGATATCTGGGTCTGTTCTGTTTAGTTTTGATTAATTTTTCTTCAAAATAGGGACATCTTTTCTGGCTTTTTGGATGCCTGATAGTTTTTAATTGGATTCCAGATACTGAATTTCACCTTGTATGCTGATATTTTTGTATTCTTATAAATATTTGTAAAGCTTGTTTTGGGAAATAGTTAAGTTACTCGGAAATAGTTTGATCCTTTTGGGTTTTGCTTGTAATATTAGTTAGATGGCATCAGAGAAGCATTTAGTGGAGGGCTAATTATTCCCCCTGACTAAGATAAGATCTTCGTACTGTACCCAATGCTCTATGAATTCTGAGGTTTTCTGATCTGGCTAGGGGAATAGCCTGTGTGAACACTAAGTACTTTTCCTTCTAATCTTTTTGGTGGTTCTTTCTCTGGCTTCAGGTACTTACATGTATTGATTAGTACTCTGCTGAGTATGCAAAGGGGACCCTCTGTAGATTTCCAAGTTCTTTCTCTGGGTAGCTCTCTCTCATATTTGGTCCTATGAATTCTAGCCATCTTGCTTTCCCAGGTCTCCCAACTCTGGGAGTCTGATGACTGCCTAGCCCTCTCTAGGGTCCCCTTCCCTGTACCATGTCCTGGAAGTTTTCTTAAGGCAGTAAACTGAGATTTAGTATATTTTAAGCAGAAGTGGAAATTTGATGCCTCTTTAACCATTTATATTTCAAATGTATTGACAATGTATAATGACTTATAAAAATGATGAGACTTTTTGATTTATAATCCTACTTCTGGGAACATATCTTAAATAATTCTGAAAATGAAAAAATATGCACACAAAAATATTCTGTGCTGCATTATTTGTAATGGAGAATTAGAAGAAAAATGTGTTTAAGAAAATGAGAATGGTTAAAAATCAAGGCATATTTATGCCATGAAATAATTGAGGCTTATTTTAAATGCCAATTTCAAAGAGTTTCAACATTAGAAATGTTTAATATTTAATATTCTGTAGTATGTTATCATCACAACCTCATAAAACATTTGCATGGATAAAGATTCAAATGACAGCATTTTAGGGAGATTGAATTGAGTAGTTTTCTTCTCCTTTAAAGAATGGATTCATTGTTGTATTAAGAGTCTATCAATTTGGAATTCATTTTATAATTATTCTTTTTTAAATGTATTATAAAATATTAAAAGTATGCAAAGAGGTATAAAGAAAAATAAGATAAATGCTTGTGGACCTACTATTTATCTTAAGAAATAAAAATCAATAATACAGTTGAAGTTCCCCTGCACAGCGCTCAGCAGCTCTGTCTTTCTCCTCAGGAGAGAGTAACTACTATCCTGACTCCATATGTATTAATCTCTAATTCTTCTATAGAAATGTGTGTATATTTTGCAAAGTTTTTCTAACTGTATTTTTCTGTGGCTTGATAAGGAGAAAGACTAGTCCTTGTGTATTTGTTTTTGTTGTGGAGTGGCATATCTGTGTATGGATACACTTTCATAAGCCATCTCCTGAGGATGGGTATTTAAGTTGCCTCCGTTTTTTGCTGTTACTGACACTGATGTGATGAAAATGCTTGTACATGCCTCCTTGGGCATGTGTGTTTCTCTAGGCCAGATCGAGCACTTTAGTGTGAGAGAAGTTACAGGCTTGTGAGGTCAGTAATTATGTTTTATGGAGCCCAGCTTCATGACCTCTCTTGTTTTACCTGTTCTAGGGAAGAAGGGGTGTTTTACATCTCTAGGTACATATTGAAAACCTTTTTATGTGGCTCTTAATAACACAAAGGCACCATAAATTGCATTATTAATCAGATTAACTGAAACTTAAATGACAATCTGGAACCTTTTGGTTAACCCATATGGCTATGTCTTCATTATCTAGAATTAGGGGAGTCTCTTAGAATTGTGGTATCTATTTTGGCAGCATTCATAAGTGATTTCTTACACATAAAGACACAGTGTAATGAGACTCTGGGGATTTTCCTGCGGGACCCACCGTAGGCTAAAGCATCTCGGCTGCCTCCTGGTACAGCTGCGATGTGTCTGGTCTGAGCTGACCTGCACATTCAGAACCCTATGCTCTGCTCAGTCCTGCCTCCTCGGGTGACCTGTCCTGTTTTCACAGCACAGGAAGAATCCCCTGGCTCCAGCCACCTTGCTCATCTTCACCTTTTGGAAAGGTACTGTCTTCTCTCCTCTGACCTTCTCCTTGGACCACAGTCAGTCATCACTTCCTGATGTTCCTTGACCATTTCTTGGAGTTGGAAACTTCTGGGATTTGTTCAGCTTTTTAGGGCAGGGTGAGGTAGAAAAGCAGGATGCTTTCAAAACCTTCCCGCTTTGATCACCTCACTATTGCAAGACCACCTACCTACCCGCTGATGACCCAACCATCTTGTTTGGCCTAAAAGAGTCTCTGCCTCTATGGCTTCTCCTGGCTCAGCAGAAAGAGAAAGAAAGCTTTTAAAATTGAACTAGCTGACTTTACCCTTCCCTTCTTTGTAAGGGGCTGCAATTTGTATGTAATTTTTTCTTTTTACTAATTACATAGCATTCAGCTGTATCACTCTCAGTACCTCTGCCATCTCTGTGTCCCTGCCTGCACTTAATTTTAGCACCTTGCTTGGACAGAACACACTCAAATTTAAACAGAGCTGAGATTTTTTTTCTCCTTATGTAAGGTTGGTGCTCCCTGAGGGTGTGCGTCTATTTCGGTTACATCTCTGTCTTACTCTAAGCTCCCTTGTCTCCAATTAGTTGCTTCCTCTATATGCCTCTTCCATCTTATCAGCAGTTACCCCCCTTTCCCCACCCCCCCTCAGAAAAGCCCAAAAAGTCACGGAGAGCTTTGCATGAGGGTGATGAGGGCCACAGCAATAATCAGGTATCATTTTTTTATACATTAGTGGGTGTGTATCTGCCTTTTGTATGACCTAAAGGTTTTCTGACTTATAGTATAAAAGTGAATATTTTAGAATGAGAAAATGAATCACAACAAATGATAGATTTGAAAAGGTTGACAGATACCATAAACATCTCAAAACTCAAAAAATCTTAATATTTTTGTTAGGCAACAAACTAACATGCCTTAAATACAGTTTTTCCTGCATATTTTGACTGCATGCTTGCTATTCTCTTAATATTACAATGATTTGGAAGCATTTTCTATAGAGTAAGCAGGATGAGAATTCAGTCTTTGTTTTGGTAAGACTAATCAGAATTTGCTTTGTATTATTAATAGTTTAGAGGAGGGATGAGCAGACATTTTCTGTAAAGGATCCAATATTAAATATTTTAGGCCGTAGGAGCCACATGGCCTCTGTAACAACTAATCAACTCTGTTTTGGTGGGCAAAAGCAGCCCTTGGCAATATGTAAATGATAGGTGTGGCTGTGTTCCAATAAAGCTTTATTTATAAAAACAGGGAGTGGACCAGATTTAGCCAATGGGCTATAATTTGTTGAAACATAACTTGCCAACCCTTGCTTTAGATGGTTTCTTTTATCTTCACAGATCTTGGAAATGTCTAGGATTTTTTTTTTTTTTTCATGGCATGGGGAACCTCTGTTAGTTTTGTTTCATAAGAAATGTAACAGTGTACTGCAGACAAGCTTCTTGCTCTTTGCATCTCAAGTGCTGGTTTTCCTCCTGTTCACATACTGGCTTCACACTTAGGACATGTTCATATTGCAGCATGACCTCTGGGCCTCCCCTGAGGTCACACAATTGGTGAGTTGTTACATTGGGCAGCAGGTATAGTCTGGGGAATCCTTCTTCCATCGGGATGACCAGCAAAAACCAAACTGCACACCAAAGAGATGGTAAAACATATAAGTACATCTCACTAAGCCCCTGCTTCACTTCCCTTACTGGATCTCCCAAATGCCCATTATCATCTTACCACCTGCCATACAAGAAAGTGTGATGAAAGAAACCAGAATGGAAAGGGACCATGGTCTTCAGTGAGTGCTATGACAGTGTCTTCCTTTTGCAAATTACGTGAAAATATAGGACCCTAACGCATTGCTAGGGCTTCTCCCAAGGTCTGGGAAGGGAGCTTGTAGGAGTGAGGGGCTCTGGAGTGTAAGCTTTATTAGCACTTCTGTACTAGGGATGTGTTTTTGAACTTTACCTTCCTTTGTGAATGGAAACATGTATTAACTGAAAAAGAAAGTTTCTGCAAGCTGGGGAGAGGCATACTTTTCAAAGGTCTCTTCCTTTTAGGGCCCCTGAAATCATACCTCAAAGGCAGCCAACTTCTTGCCTGCTTTTTAGTTCAAGTCTGTGGGAAGTGAACTCAGTGTGTCCTTGGGCACCCAGAGTGAGCCGCCTCTTCTTGGCTTGATAGATGAGCATAGAAAAGAGGGATACATGTTGCTGGAATTCTTCTTTGACTTGGAAGCCCTGCCTGCTGCACCTCCTGTCTCTCCCCTGGCATTCCAGGCTGGGCTTTGCGTCTGAACCACTGGAACCCATTCTCCCTAGTTCACTTTGAAGCTAGAGCTTGACCCAGGAGATAGTTGCAGCGTCCTAGCAAGAGTGTGAGGGTGTTGGTATGCAGTATCTGCTGATGGAAATCATGACAGGTAGCTGTGTACTTTCTAATTGTTCTATTATTTCACTTGATAAGGCATTACCAGTAGTTATTTGAGCTTGCAAGGGACAAATGTCTATTGTCACCTCTTGCTTGATTCTCATTTCATTCCTGTAAGAAACATCACCATCTCTTTTTTTCCAAAGGTCAAATCACTTGTACCAAGTTGCTTGCTTGATAAGAAAGAGCCAGTGTTACCTGGCCGCAAACCCAGGTTTCTTGGCTTCAGAGCCCATGCATGTGGCTACTTCCCTGGCCTATCGCCTGCTTCTCCCCTTCAAGGCTGTGGAGAGTAAGGGGTTGAGGCATTCTCCATTCCTGGCAGCTGTGGGGTTCTGTCTATTTGGGCAATGCAGGTCCTGCCAAATGGGCCTAGCAGAGTGCCTGGTGCTTAACAAATGCTCATGACTGCTTGCATGTAGGAATGCATATGTCAGTCTTGGGAAAAGCTGAGAGAGTTTGGGCCAAGTGGAGGGTAAGGCCTCTCACAGATAGCTGCACAATATGCCAGAAAGACTGGAGGGAGGCCTGCAACAGTCGTACGCTGGTCTCTCATTAAAACTTTTCATAGGGCTTTCTTTCTTTCTTTCTTTCTTTCTTTCTTTCTTTCTTTCTTTCTTTCTTTCTTTCTTTCTTTCTTCTTAATGTAAAGAATAGCTGGTTTTTCTTTGTTTTAAGTTTAAGAAGAATCTTTAATTAAAGGATATAAAGCACTATTTGTCAACCTTTTGTCACATTACCATCCTCCTAGGGAGCCTCTTAATACATTTTTAAAATAATTTTTTTATTGATTTGAGAGAGAGAAAAAGAGCGAGAGCAAGAGAGAGACACAGAGAGAGAAACATTAATTTTGTTGTTCCACTTATTTATGCACTTATTGGTTGATTGTTGTATGTGTCCTGCCTAGGGATCAAACCTGTAACCTTGGCATATTGGGACGCTGCTCTGACCAACTTAGCTACTCAGCCAGGGCCTTAATACATTTTTTCTTAATCATCTTTGTCCCTTGAAATTTTACTGCCAAAACATAGTGTGTATCTCTCATAGAACTGTGTTCCTGGAGAGGACCATGAACCATTGTAATATCTAAGTTATTTTTGCCCCCAACAACCAATTTTCTCAGTACTTGCTCCCACTAAGAATACATGGTCTAAAGTATTTATTCAGTTTAAATAGCTGATGACAGGAGAGTTGCTCATGTGTTTATAGAACTGAAAACAAAGTGCTCATCATTGGCAGCTGTAATGACTATTAGCATGGCGAAACAGTTCAGTTGTAATGAACATGTGATTATAGCTGCCAGGGAGCAGCTATTAAATAAATAGGAGTCTAGTGTGTTGGCCAAGGAGACAGAATGGGAAATGGTGAAGTCTATAGACTCACAGCCCTGGTCGGCATGGGCTCGACTAGTCTTGTACCTACCTGAACACGGGAAATACACCCAGAACTGTTAGAGACCACAGATGCTCAGGCTGGGAGGCCAGGCCACCTGGCTCTGGAGGTGTTGTCTCAGTTGCTTGGAGGACTTTCTGTTGTGGATATTAGGCTATTGGTTTTTAGTGAAGTAATACTTTGATATGATTTTATTTTTACTTATGTTATTGTGGTAAAATATATAACATAAAATTTGCCATGCTAACCATTTTTAATTGTATAATCCAGTGGCATTCATTACCTTCACAGTGTTGTACTACCATCACCACTATTTATTTTCAAAACATTACCCCAACAGAAACTCTGTACTCATTAAGCAATAACTTTCCATTCTTTCCTCCTCCAGCCCCTTGTCTGTATGTATGAATTTGCTTATTCTAGATATTTCATATTGTATAAGGGCAATCATCCAATAGTTACCCTTTTGTGACTGGCTTATTCTACTTAGTATGATTCTTTGTTCAATGTTTATCCATATTGTAGCATGATTTGACATTATTTTAAATGTATTTATGTGTTAAATGTATCCATACATATTTATGTATCCATACATATTTCAGTCTGTTGGAATGCAGATAATAGAGTGGACTTGCACAGTCAAGAGAGAGATTTCATTGTTATTTTTATCTTTTTAAAGGAAGTTTCATTATTTTTCTTCATCTTCGGTCTTTGAGTATCACTGATTCAGAGCCAATAGGTATGAATGAGTATGAATGAGCCACAATAGGAAGGTTTCCAATTCTTCGCCTATTACACATGCGTTGGTTTTGTTCTAGGTCATAAAATAATGTCATAAACTAAATTTGTCAAGCTTGTAATACTTGTAAATAATTCAGGTTTAACTAAGTCATAGACAAATGACTACTACACTGGGTCCACATTGTTAACGAGCCATAACATCGTGGAGGTCCACAACAACATGATAAAGTCCTCTGAGAAGACACTAAGGACTATTTTATTTTACAACATGATGTACTGCATTGCATGATGTTATGATTTTAAAATAATGTTTAAAAGTTGAAATTTTAAAACTGTCTGTCCAACACGATGAGGCCTGGGAACCACTGTCAGCAATTTGGAGTTGGGGTGGGAGGGAGCAGGCTGGGTGGATGGGAATCAATATCGCCTGCCTCGTGTGTATCCACAGTCTTCTGCCCCCGGAGAGCATGGGACTTGGCTTTTCCAGTTTTTGCTTTTGAGTTTGGTTTTTGTTAGAAGCAGGTGCTGATAGTGAGCTGAGAGAGAGCCCTTACCCAGCAGAGTTGTTAGCTAATGGTTTGGTTTAACAAGGACCAGTGGTTCATGTGCTTGACCTTGCAGGAGGATCACCTGTGGAACAGGGACAAACACAGATCCCAAGTCTACACACAAGACCAATTAAGTCAAGTGCTGGGACTGGGGCCAGAGAGGGTGGGAGCTGCCGTTTAAGGCTTCTGAGGCAACAGTTTTTCCTCTGCAGCCCAGCCTGAGTGCCCCGAGTGGGGTCTGCCTGGGATGCTGGCCGCCAAGGTAATCCCAAGGCATAGATCTTTTTCAGGTGGCTGCAGGGGGGACACTCTGGAGAGGGCCAGCAGCGAGTCCCCTTGAGCTACAGATTCACTAATAGTTGGTAGAATTTTAGGAAGTAGAGTAAGTTAGGAGATTTAGTAAGTTGGTTTTTGCTTTTAGTAAGTTAAAATTGTTAAGATTTTGCAATAGTAAATAGAAATGCAGCATTAACATACTGGAACATACTCTGATTGCTTTAAATAATACCCCAAAGTATATTTCTGATTTTTATGAAATCACATCTGGGGCGCCTTGGACAGCAGGCATAGACACCTATTAGAAGTGCTATCCCTAGTGCTAGACACTTTGTATTGCATCCCCACAAATGACTGGACTAGTTATGCTGTGGAAGTATAGAATTTTGGAGCTGGGGGCGGCTCTAAGCTGAGAGCAGAAATCAGGGGAACCACTGATGTGTCTTTTCTTTTCTCATGCCCTGGAAGCTCAACTGTCTTTTCACAGCCTCATTCTTTAAGTTATGGCTCTATTGTCCTTTTTCATGAAGCCATCTCTAATTATTCAGGCTCATACCGACCCCACCCTTCTATGAATTGGGGTGTTTATGCGCTCCAGCCCACCCCACTTGGGCTTAATTGCTCTCTCAGGCTTCATGCCTCTTGCCTCTGTCACCCCAGAACACAGGGAAGCCATTTGGAAGGCATGTCCCATGTGTATGACTTTTGTGCGTTCCTTCCCTGAGCCAAGGGAGGAGCTGCTTCTCCCAGGGTCACTGTCAAGCAAGCCCTTGTCACTGAGTCATGATGCCACCCCAGGTCCTTGTGGGAAGAACAGGAGTAGACTGAGTCCATGAGATGATCAGATGGTCTGGTCACCACTGAGCCTGTGGAGTCTGTTTCTAGTTCATTTCATCTCTGGCTCTGAGACACCTTCGGAAGTCTGTGTGCTTCCACTGGTTTTTCACTGAGTGTAAGTCCTGGAAGAGCATCATAGAACAGATCATTAAGATGACTAGTTTTCTTTTCATAGAGAAATTAGGAGTCTATCAACATTTTTTTAGAAGCTGAAAACCTGTGAATCTATTAAACCTTTCTTCATTCCTTTGCTTTCTCCCTATCTAAAAAATGGGGGAAATATGGAACAGGAGTACCTGAGAGAGGCCAGGGAGCATCAGTGTAATGGATGTCACAACAGCCTCAGTGGTAATGAGGCTGTTTCTGAATTGGTGGTTGATGAGGTCCTACCTTCAACCTTTATAGTATGGGCATCTGGGACTAAAACTTTGCTGCTGGGAGGAAGGTGAAGGAATGGTCCAGAAATAAATCAGTCCTGGAAATTGCAGCAGATGGCAGAAGTCTCAGAGCGTTTGGCTGCATAATGTCCTGGTGGGGAGATTAATCAGAAAGAACCACCCCAATGATTTTGTTTTAGGGGTCCTGGTACAGACCCCTCTGTCTTCTGAGAGTTGCTGATTAAACTTGCAAGTGTTAAAGAGAAGCCCATAGTTCTGATTTATTTTAAAAATTATCCTGGGGACCCATTTTTAGGAAACAGGAATCCTGGGGGTGAGGAGAAGTTAGTAATTTTTCTAAGACTGCTTCTGAAAATTTGCATTGCAAATACTGCTAAGTATCAGCAGGGGACTCAAAACTTTGACACCTTGTTGGAGCTCTTTGTGCTGATCAAATTCTTGTCTCCAGTCTAGCATTGGCAGCTTCTTCCCCTTAATTTTCATGCAGTAATCAGTGCTGAAAGAATGCTTCTTTGACAGTTGCCCTTGGGGAGACCTGGGCCTGGGCTTGTTATTTAGGGCAGATGTGAAGTGGGAGAGAGAATAATAATAATGCAGACTCCAAGGTCTCCATTTAGTTCCAAGAATGTCAACATTATCAACCTCTTCTCAATATTTACTGCAGGCTTTGGTGAATAATGGAAATGGGGGGTTGGCAAATCCATTTCTGAGCTAAAAAGAGTACGTTTTAATGGTCTGATTAATATAAGGTGGAATCCCATCTTTAAGATGAATTAGCCCGTCCCAGAAGATATGGTTTTAGTGGTAGTAATGGTTTTTCCTTCTCTGGAGATAACATTGATTTAAGAACTCTCAGTGACTGTCTGAGCTCCCACTGTGCTCTGGTTGAAGAAAGCAGCGTCAATCTTGAGCCAGAAAGAATTGATCTCATCCAACAGCATAGCAACACCTGTCTTTACTCCTAATGCACAAGTCACAGGTCACACCCCGCCCCCCAATAAAAAAAACACTTCGGTGACCACTGGTAATTGTTTTGAGCAGAAATTTCCTTTAGGAAGACAATTCTTCTTCAAGTTTGCATATACTCAGTCTATTTTCCTATACTTTGACTTGAAAAAATAGGAGTTATTTTTGGTTACATTCTCAAGCGGTAAAATATCTGATCTTACGAAATGGCTGTGGAATAGACTATCCTTCCTATTGCCTTGGTGAAAAGAAAATCAAGTCAAGAGTGGGAAAGCGTGATGAATAAGTCTAGCAATCTAATGCACAGGCGCAGTGACTGTAGTTAGTGATACTGTATTGAATTCCTGAAATATGTCAAGAGAGTAGATTTCAGGTGCTCTTGTTACACGTGGAAAAGGTAACTGCGTGAGGATGATATGTTAATTAGCTTGACTACAGCAGTTGTTTCACTGTATATGTGTATATCTCAAATCATCATGTTGTACACCTTAAATATATACAATTTTTATTTTAAAAATATTTTTAAAAGTTTAGAAAAGGAGACTGAGAATGATAAAGTAAATGGCGCCTAATGTAGACAATTACTGAATCTGGGTAAAATGTGTATGGGCAAAAAAGAGTCCTATACTATTCTGGTAACTATTTTGTAACTGTGAAATTATATCAAAATTAAAAGTCACCTCCAAATGGAAAAATAAAATTAGTGGGAAGGTGCTGTAGGAAGACAAAGTGAAACAATCAGACTTCAGAGGGAGGACTTTTTGTTTCACAGGAACTGTTGGGTCAAATGGGCATACTTACTTAGTTTACAAACCAAAGCCTTGTCTACTATTGTAAAAAGGGCTGGTTTGTAATAAAATGTGATCTACTTATAGTTATAATAGTTCCTTTAAAAAATAAAGCAACCCACATTGCATTAAAAATCCTTGGGCCTAACCAGAATAGCTCTCTTAGAAGGTGCTGTAGCTGCTGCCTCTCTGAGCCCCTTTACAGAATTCAGTGACATGTGATTTCACTGCAAGGCCGGGTGAGAGGGAAGAATGGCTGGGGGTTCGTTGAAGACCACACAGGGCAGCAGTGTTTAAGAGCTCTTTGTTCAGAAAGGCAGGTGACTCTGCCAGGAAGGAATTATATTCAGCTTCTTCCACCGCATTTTTGGCATCTTTGGCCAAAGGAAAGGACATGAACAAGCAGGCAAATAACTGGTTTGGGATTGTTTTCTTGTTCCTCTCTGACATGTAAGAAATTCTTTTTTTTTTAAAGTATGTCTGCCTCTGTATTGTAGAACAGATATATCTTCTATATGTGAGAACGTCTCTTAAATGCAAGGTACATATAACTAATTGACAACTGATAGGCTTAGATGGGAGTAGAAGGTTTCAGGGACATAGGAGCCCAGACAGGGATGGCAAGAAGCTGAAAGGTGTGTTGGCTGGGGACCTGAGGAGCCTTGGGCTTCATTCTGAGGCAGCAGTGAGCCAGAAGTTTCACCCGCTTCAGCTGACAGTTTCAATGCTTTGGAAAATTCGGTGGTAACAACATCTATCATGGATTAGAAAAAGAGTAGGAATTAAGGTAGTGACACCAGTTGGGACCAGCAGTTGCTATAACCTAGAAGAGATGGTGCAAGCTGGCCCTGAGGCCATGAGGGTGGCAGATCAGGGTAAATAGTGAACCCGCTTTCTGGTTGAAGGATTAAGAAGGGTAACCCCAGGGAACCTAAAAGTATCAGGGGGATAATGGGGGAAGAACTCAGGAAAGTGACCTGCAGAGATTCTTGGGAAGCCCTGGGCTCGCTGCAAACCATGCATGCATGAAGCTGACCCTCAACAGCATACGGAACATTTTGAGAACTGAAGAACAAGGTGGATTACTGCCCAGGTACCATCCAGTCACTGGGTACACATGCAGTCCCCATTTGAATGGCACAGCAAGGGCTTCAAAAACTGAACTAGCATTAGAATCATAGCCCATGAAAGGCATGTGGCTTGAACTGAACCATGGTAATTGCTTGCTTAAACAGAAATGTAGACATTTTATGTAATACTTAAATGAAATCCAGAGTCTTATAACATCTTCAAAATGTCGAAGATATAAGTCAGAATTACTTGGCATACAATACACTAAGAAAATCTCAACTTTCATGGGAAAAGACAAATTAATAGACCCTAGTGCCAAGGTGACACAGATATTGAGATTTGTCAAGTACTTTAAAGCAGCTAGTATAAAAATGCTTCAGGAATTAAGGGTGACACTATTGCCATAAATGGAAAGATAGTCTCAGCAAATAAAGATACAGAAGGTATAAAGAAAAAACATATGGAAATTTTAGAAATAAAAAATATAATAAGCACAATAAAAACTCACAAGATATCTTAGTAAAAGATTGGAAATAATAGACCTAAATTCAGATACACCAATAATTATGTTAAATGTGACTGGCCTAATCATAATAATTAAAGACATAATCGGAACGAGGAAACAAAGCAAGACCCAACTAAATGCTGCCTACGAGAAACCCATTTAATGCTATATGTAGATAGTTTAAAAGCAAAAGGGTACAGAAATAAATGATTATGTAAACACTAATCAAAAGAAAGCTATATTAACATTAGAGAAAGTAAACTTCAGAATAAAGAAGATAGCAAGGGATCAAGAAGAACATTATAATGATAAAAGAACTAAATTCACTCAGAATTGGAAAACCAATAGAACTTCAAAATACATAAAAATAGAAACTGAAAGACCTGAAATAAGAAATAGGAAATTCTTAGTGATTATTGGAGACTTCAACATACTTCCTCTTGGAAATCAATAGAACTTGTAGACTGAAAATCAGTCAGCAAGGCTGTAGAAGAACTGAACAGCAGCATCAACCAGCTGGTTTTAACTGGCATTTTTAGAGCCCTCACCCAGCTACAGCAGTGTATCCACTCTTTTCAAGTGAACATTCACCAAGATAGACTATGTCTGATATCCTAGGTCATACCCAAATTTAAGAATTGAAATTGTATGTTTTCTAACCATAATGGAATTAAACTACAAATCAGAAGGGTAACAGGATTACCTCCAAATACTTGGAACTTAAACGACATACTTCTGAATAATCCATATGTTGAAGAGAAATTCTCAATAGAAATTAGAAAATATTTTGAACTAAATGCAAATATAAAATATCAAAATTTCTGGGATGTGGTTGAAGTAATGCATGGAGGGAAATTTATGGCATTACATGCTTACATTAGACAAAACACTAATTAATGATATAAACACCCACCTTATGAAACTAAGATAGAAAAATAAAAATAAAGCCAACAAGTAGAAGGAAGGAAATAATAGAGTAGAAAATAATGAAATTGAAAACAGAGAAACAGTAGGGAAAACTAGTGAAACAAAAAGAAAAATAAAATTTTAAGAGAAAAATAACAAGCAAGAATGACAAAGAAAAAAAGACACTAATTGACAACATCTGGAATGAAGAGGGAATATTATTACAGACACCACAGACATTAAATGAATAATAAAAGAATTCTATCGACAATTCTAAGCATGTGAAATTGATACCTTAGTTGAAATGGACCAAGTCCTTAAAAACCACAAACTACCAAAATTCATCCAAAATTAAATAGATAACCTGACTAGCCTTATTATTATAGCTAATATTAACTATGACTATAAAATACATTTAATTTTGGAGTTAATTTTCTGATAAAGGAATTTACAGCTCCAGATGGATTCCTGGATAATTCTACCACACATTTAAAGACAAAATAAAGCCAATCTATACAGTCTCTTCCAGAAAATAGAAGATAAAGTAATACTTCCCAACTCATTTTATTAGACCAGTATTACAATGATATGAAATGAAACAAAGACAGGATACTATGGACCAGTCTCTCTGGTGAACCAAGATGTAAAATCCTCAGCAGAATATTAGCAAGTCCAGCAATGTCAGAAAAGAATGATTCACCATGGCTAAGAGGGAATGCAAGGCTGGTATAGTATTTGAAATTCACTCTGTGTAATCTACCATATTAACAGTGTGAATAAAAGGCACATAATATCAGTTGAAGTAGAAAAAGCATTTGACAAAATTCAGCATCCACTTATTATATATAATTCTTAGCAAACTAGAAATGAGGAGGGGACTTCCTCACCTTGATAAAGGGCAAAAAACTCCTAGAATTAACACATTTAACAAAGTTACAGGATACAAAGTCAACACACAAAAATCAAATTGTACTTCTATGTGCTAGTAATAAGGAGTTTGGAATGGAAACATTTTTAAAATATCATTTCTAATAGTTCTAAAAAAATGTGAAATACTTATGAATTTGGCAAAAAGCCTTATACAAGATCTGAAGTTAAAAATGACAAAACACTGATGAAAACAATAATAAAAGATCAAAATTCATAGATGTAATAGGTTTATGGTTAGAAGATTTAACATAGGTCGATTCTTCCATAATTTATCTATAGATTTAATACGTTTCCCTTAATACTTCCAGAAAAGATTTTATTTTTTAGAGTTAAGCAAGGTGGTTCCAAAATTTACATGAAAAGGATGAAGGACAAGAATAGCTAACATAATTTTGAAAACAAAGAATGACATTTTAGGGATCATGCTACCTGATTTTAAGACTTACTATGAAGCTATGGTAATCAAGGTAGTGTGAAACTGGCAGAGAGAGACAGATCAATGGAGCGGCAAGGAAACTCTAGAAATAGATCCACACAAGCATAGCCAACGAAGTTTTTGGCAAATTTGCAAAAGCAATTAAATAAAGGCTAGTCCTTTCAACAGATGATGTTAGGTCAGTCAGACATCTATATAAATAAAGAACCTCAGTTTTACAATTTATACAAAAATTATTTCAAAATAGATCATGTATCTGAATACTATAAACATTTTAGAAGAAAACAAAGGAGAATATTTTTGTGACTTTGGGTTAGGCAGAGGACCCGCTCCCCAACTTGGTGTCCTTGAGGTTCTTCCAACGTGTGCTCTGTTCAGTAGATTATTGATGTTTGATTTCAGTGAGGTCGTTTTCATGACTAACACTTACTGAGCAGTTACTCTGAGTCAGGCATTGTTCTACTCAATCCCTACAACACCCCTGAGAAATAGGTCCTACTATCTCATAGTACTTTCTCATTTTTGAGATGAGGAAGCGGAAGCACCAGCACGGAAAAGTTAACTAAGGGGCCTAGAGTAAATTCCACAGAACAACAGACGCCCTGGGCAGTCTTGTATTAGACCGGGCTGTTACCCACTCCTCTGTTCTGACATTCTCACCCTCCTCATCTTACTTAAAAATGAAGTCACTAATATTCGTGGCTCCTGTGACCCAGACCATGTACTTTATTTGTTTGTTTGTTTTTTCCTGTGTTGGTTTTATTCACAAGCCCACATTTAAGTTGGCGTTTTCTTGCTGTTGAAGAGCAAGGTGAACCCACTTGAATCTATTTAGCGCCATCTCGTGTCTGTAGTGGGTTTTACAGAAAGCAGTGTTTTAGCATAAGGGCTATGGAACAAAAGATTTAGTGGGCAAGCTTTTGATGACCCAAATATTGCCACAAATCAGTGTGATCAGAAACTTGAATTCCACTAGACATGAAATTTCTGGTGACTTTCCTCTTGCAATGAGATCAGTTAACAGAATCTTGGAAGGAAACAGATCATAAAGAGAAAACATAAAAATTCAAGTTGGCTTTTAAATCTCACTTTGCCTTCCTTTTTTGTAGCAGCATCTGGGCTTCCTGGGCTTCCCGCTGTCCCAGGGGACCTGAGAAGTTAGGCAGGAGACCTCCATTCCTGCCTTTTCAGCCTTGGGGGAGGTCCTAAGGGGTGCACCTGCCATAGGCTGAAGCGTTTGTATCGGTTCCCCCTGTACTATTAGGATGATTTAGAAGAAGATGCTAAAATATGCCTCCAGATTTGCTTGCTTTCTTTTTAATGTAATTTCTTTCAATTACAGTTCACTTTCAATATTATTCTGTATTAGTGTCAGGTGTACTGCATAGTGGTTAGACAATCATGTACTTTATAAAGTGTTCCCCCCACTATTTTTAGTGCCCACCTTCTTCCACTGTGGAACTCAAATGGGAAAGGAACTGTGGTGCAAAGCCCCCTTCCCTGGACATTTGCCAGCATGTTCTGGAAGACAGAGGAGGAAAGAAAGGGGAGAAGGGGGTAACGGGGCAGAATGTGCTGAATTCTCAGAGCTCCTCCCTGAAGAGGAGGTGGGAGGGGTGCATTGCTAGTAAAAAATTCTAAAAACCCAAAAAGCACCTAGCCCTGACCCATGTGGCTCAGTTGATGGGCTTTGTCCCACAAAGTGAAGGGTTGCCTGTTCCCTTCCCAGCCAGGGCACATGCCTGGGTTGCATGCCAGGTCCCCAGTTGGAGGAGTGCGAGAGGTAACCAATAGATGTTTCCTTCTCACATCGACGTTTCTCTCCCTTCCCTCTCTTTCTCCCTGCTTTTCCTGTCTCTAAAAATAAGTAAATAAAATATTTTTTAAAAGCACCTAATATTTTATGTTATACAGTCTTATTTTGTCTTCTTGTCTATAGTGGTTTATTTTTCTATTACAGAACTAATAAATGCTCATAATGGAAAATAGGAAAAAATACATCTGAAGAATATATACATAATTATAATGCTTAAAATAGTATGAGTTTTCCTTTTTTCTGTGCATGAAGACTTTAGTGTTTAATTGAGTTATGTGATGTGTATTTATAATTCTCTACATGTTAATTTTTTCATTATAGACATTTTATAGATTAGGAATAGTTTTGGTGAATTACTATGTATACTGAGTTCTGGAATTTAAGTTTTCTCATTCAGATGAGAAAGTGGTTGTATTCATGACCTCTTCATTATAAATTTGGTAGATGAATATTTTTTGAGTATGATATTTCTTGCAAAAATGACAGTATTATATATTCATTTCTAACCATCCAACCTCTTGTTATTTTTCATGTCATTAAATTTGCCTGAAACTCTGGAGCAGTGTTAAATAATCATGGCATTAGTGGGCATAATTTTTAAATGATTCCTGGTTTTAATAGGAATAGCTCCAGTGACTCACTATTAAATAGAATATGAACCTGTTATTTCCAAAAGTATGCTGTTTATTGTGTCAAGGATACATTTAATTTTTTTTTTTTAATTTTGAGCTTTTACATTTTAGGAGAATAATTTTTTCAGAATGATTATGTGGTTGTGTTATTTGATCTTTTGTTGGGTAGGATAAGAATAGTTTTCTAATAACACTGTTTTGTGTTTTACATTTTTCAGCTAACACCATTTTATCAGCCTGTTTCCAACAACCTACATATAAACTTGTGTATAGTGAATAAGAAAAAAATATGAGAAAAATACATTACTATATTAAGAATGATTAACTTCAATTATGGGATTATGAATTATTTTCACTTCACTCTGTGTTTTCTAGTTTTCTAAAATGTGACATTCTACTGCTACCCAAAAAGGTCAATGCCATACCAATTACTTAGGGGTGAAATGAGATTAAGGAGGTCAGACATAATTTTTAGGGAGCCTGCTTATTTAGAGAATATAACTTCTGTTCATTATCTAGAGTCAAAATTATTTTGATATTGGGGAGCTGAAAAAATAGAGTTGAGATATATTTTAAGAAGATAATAACATGGCTTGGATTTTCTTTTTGAATAACAGCAATAGGTAGTGACAGTATTTTCCTTAACTGAGAATTTAGAACTTTGTGTCTGAAAAATGATGTTTCATGATTTCTGACATTTTAAAATCTGAAAATCTTTAAAAGGATCCACAAATAATATTTAAATACATATGTATGCCTTATCGAAAGAATTCACGTGGTATTAGCTTGGGGTGATTCCACAGCCTCTGGAACCTGCCTGATGATAAGCGGGGTAACTAGACAGGTTGCTTTTGGAAACTTCATCTGTCCTCTTGGCCCCAGCAGGAGGCCACAGCCTAGACACCATCCTGTGGTTACCTTTGCCTGTCTAGGATGGCACACAGATATAGAAACGTAAAAACATGCATTTATACATCAAGACACAGAGAAACAGCAATCACTGGATTTGGTATCTTAATTGCATCTTCCAGACACCAGGAATAGCCTTTGTTTCTTCTGCTGTGGTCAACACTTTTCTCTCTGAAATGAGATTTTGCTAATTTCAGAGTCCAGGCATTCTCTTCAAATTTGGTTCTTAGCATAGTATGTACTTAAAGTATGAAAATTCTCAACTGACATTATGATCGTTGAAAATTATGTTTACATGTAAAACCATAATGTCTCCTTGCTTCTTTTTCTCTTCTTTTCTGTAGCTTTGGGCCAGATTATGTTGTATGTGGATGGGATGAATGGAGTAATAAACCACAATGAAACCATTCAGTGGCTATACACTCTCATTGGGTCAAAGGTAAGTGAAGGTTCTGGTTGAACATCTTATTCAGTTTCAGTATCATATACCTTACTTCTGTTACTCAGTCTGAAATGGTTTTGCAGAAAGAAATCATTTTTAGCTTGGTTCCAGCCCTGTCACAATACAAATGAAGACTCCTATTTTATAGACTTAAAAATACACTCAAATTGCAGAGATCTATGACAGTTTAATGCATTTTATGTTTCCTTCTTTTAAATGCTTTTGACACCTCTAATTTTAATGTTTAATTAAAAAATTATACCATAGATATAGTATCAATCTTACATGCTGTATTTTATATTCATATATGTTCAATTATATACATATTCACATGTTACACAGAGATGTATGCATGTTCCTATATATAGATGAAAGACTTTGAGACTGACTTTCAACTCTACCATTTATTGTGAAAATAATCAACATTTATTAAAGATTTACCAGGCAATAAGCACCGTAGTAGGTTGCTTTACAAGCATTATTTCCTTTAGTCCACTTGAGACCACTATAAGGTACACAGTCTGTTCAGAAAATGTCCAACCATTGCTAATATAACGAGAATGGTTTTTGTGACATCAATGCAACCTGGCAGCCAAGGAGAATGGACTGGAGTGTGCATGCATGAACAATGATGACTTCACTGTACTAGTGAGTGTGGGCAGAAGATGCTGTTGAGTGAACATGTATACTCTGTAGCTATTGCATTCAAAATGACTAAGCAAATAGAGCAATGTATCTGCATTAAATTTTGTATTAAGCTTGAACATTCCTCCACAAAACTATTCAGATGATTCAGAAGGCTGCAGCTATGGGCAACTGGTGATTGGCAGTTTCATCATGACAACATGCCTGCTCATGCATCATGTCTTGTGCAGAGTTTTTTGTGAAACATCAAATCACCCAGGTGACTCAGCCGCCTTACAGACCAGATTTGGCGCCGTGTGACTTCTGGCTTTTCCCAAAACTCAAGTCACTTTTGAAAGGGAGGAGATTTAGGAAAATATGGTGGGGTAGCTCATGGAGATTGGGAGAACTGTGTGAGGTCCCAAGGTGCCTACTTTTAAGGGGATTGAGGCATCATTGTCCTATGTACAATGTTTCTTGTATCTTGTATCTTCTTCAATAAATGTCTCTATTTTTCATATTCCATGACTGGATACCTTCTAGACAGACCTCGTATGGTGTTAGTTTACCATTTTGTAGTTGAGGAAATAATGCTTAGTTATAAGAACCTATTCAGTTTCCTCCATGGATATTGGCATGTGTCTGCCCAGCCATACCTTGGCTGTGAAGCCCTTATGCTGTGGAGACACTATGCCAAGGAGGCAGATTCAGCCTGTAACTTGAGGTGTCCTAGAAGCTGGGGTTTTTTCTCTGGGTTCTCATCCTCTCTGGGCCCTCAGTTGGGGCCATGAGGGATCTAGTTGGAGGAGGGATTTGGAAGAAGAAGGAAGAAGGGATTCTGTCCTGAGAAAATGAAAATTAACCAAGGCTGGAGTGGGGTGAGTGTGGGCTGGGGCATCATGGAGGAGATCAAAGTGACTGTAGTGGGCAACAGGGTCAGGCAGAGGAGGGCCTGGATGGGGGATTTGAACCTGACTTAAGCAGGTCACAGAATCAACTAAGCTTCCTGAGGTCCCTGTGGAGCATGTGGTCAGCCCTGACTGTTCCCCATCCCTGTATTCATTGTCACCCTACTTTGGCAAGCCTGTTACATGCATCAGCATCAGCTGTCTGTGGCAAGTCATGTCTTTTGGCCTTGCCTCTCATATTTTCTGCTTCCCAGGAACTCTGCTGGACTTGAGGAGTGCTTGACCCTGATTTGACTTCATGTTGAGAACAGATCTAATTTGAGGTGATACCTTCCTTTCAGACTTTTATAGCCCTGGTGACTGTGCCCTCTGTATGGGGGAATGCCTTCCCTTCATGAATGGTACTGGTATTGATACTCATTGGGTCCCAGGTTGACCTGTACATCTTCCTCTCTGTGTTCTTTTTCCTAGTATTACTGATGATCGATTTTTTTCCCTATTTCATAACAGAAACAGCCATGGTTTTTCTCAGGAGACTGAAAACTGTTTCCCCTTCCTTTTTATTTGGCTTTGTTTTCTGTGGAAAATGGGAATTACTCCATTTACAAATTGCTGTAGGTGACCTTAGAAGCTGAGTGGAACGCTGGGCCACTACTTAGATTCGGCCAGGCCGAGGGCAGATTTATATCTCACATCCTGTTTCAGTGTTTTATGTCTGTTCCTTCCTTCTGCTGGGAGCCCTCCCTAACCTCCATGTTCCTTTGGAGCTGCTCCCTCCCCAGGGCTTTCTGGATGGTCTTGGGACCCCCAAAGCTAGGGAAATAGAGGAGATTTTACAATAAAAATGGACTTTTGGTACATGTCATGGCCGCATTAAGAAATCTTTATGGGCTTATTATTGGTCATGATAAAACACCAACATCCAGCCCTATTTTTAATAGGAAATAAAACCTAGCGTGTTTACAGTAGAAAAGTGACCGTCTTTTAGCTCATCAGCTGTGATGAGAGGGGGAGGAGAAGAGATTGAGAGGAAGGACACAAAGGAGGGAAGTGGGGAAGATGGGAAAAGAGGCGAGGAGAGACACAGGGGAGAAACAGAAAGAGAGGAGATGAGCAAAAGGAAGGAGCCCTCACAGGAATGCACAGGTCTGCTCAGCAGGAGGAGGAAGACTCCAAGCCATTGGCTCTGCAGTGGTGTCCTATTGTTTTTTTCTTTGGAGTCATTCTGTAAGAAAAACAAAAAGAACCAAAAACGAACACACAGGAACGTCTTTACTGCATTTCTAAATATCATGGAAAAATCATCAAATTAAAAGCCCTCAAGAATGAGCATGTAGGGATTCTGCTTCCCAGCCTTTGGGACCCTGGGCATCTGTTCCCTGGGCCTCTGTCTGAGCTGGGGTGTTTGCTTCCTCACTTGGGGTGTCAGTGCTGGATCAGTGCTGAGTTTCTTCCTCATCTTTCATTTTCCCAAAGAAAGGTCCATAAGGGTCTCCAGCTGCTGTGCTTAACACTGGGCGGGTCACGATGAGGCCAAGAAAATAGAGCCAAGGGTCAGCCTAAGCCTTGTAGCTTATGGTGTTAGACAGGGGACCATGGGTGATGCCCCGTGGCCCACATTTCACTCATTGTGGTGTCAGGCGACCCTGCAGGGTGTGCTCAGTTTCAGGCTAGTGGCCAAAGTCAACAATGGCAGCAGCCACCGAGTTTGTTTTCCGTGAAATTCTAATGGGATCACCTCTTATTTACAAAAACAGCACGGTGTCCCCTGACATTCCCCCTCACCCCACATCTGGATAGTGAGGAATCTGTAAGCAGAAAGAATGCATCACCCCAAAACTCTTAGGTTTTGAGAAGAAAGCCTTAGCTCCTTCCTTAACCCTATACGTTGGGCGGTAAGTCCACAAGAAGTTTTCCCAGTTCAAATAAAATTAAGGAGTCAGAAGGACCCTAAGGGCTTTCTTTTGACTAAGAGATTTCTCAGAACCTAAAAGGTTTACCTGGAGAGTCTGTGGTTTTTACCTTAAGCAGGCAGAGTTGATGATGAAATTCTGGGTTAGAGAAACCTTGTCATTCCATCTTCATAATTCTTCATTTTTTCCTTCCATGAAAGGCAATAAGATGTTATTTTGCAGCCTGCCAGAGGTCATTATGCAATGCATATTTGCAGATATTTGAGACTCATAGTCAGCCAAATAATTACTTCTTAAAAGAAAGCAAAGGTATTTTCAATAAAGTGTTTTATTCTATTTACCGAAGTCCATCTTTAAACTCCACAGTCAGAGGCAAGAAGCAGATGCTCACCCCGTGACTTCTCACATGGTAGGCATTGTTTTTTCTTCATACATCTGGAAGTCTAATTAATTGGGGTAAGATGATTCAGCTCATGTAGCCTAGCCTTTGTCACTCCAACAGTGCATCTATCTTTGTATCTGTATGGATCCCCTCTGGCCCATGGGGGAGGCCCAGGGACCCTCAACTTCTTGAGGGTTCCCCAGGGATGCCTCCTGAGATAGTCATGGAATCTGCCCCATCTGTGGTGCTGCCCACCTCGGCTCACTCTGTCCTCTCTAGTTTTCTCTCAGCCCCATTGAATCTAATTCTTCCAGCTGTGCCCTAGGGTGCTGATTGCAGAGCTCCAGATATCCTTTGTATTTGTGTGAGGTTGGTCATGCTTCCATACCGCCCCCCCCCCCCCCAGTGTAGCTGCTAAGCCTGAGCTGAGGGGAGCCCTGGCCACAGCCCCCTTCCACACACATACAGTCTTTTGAACACATGAGAGAACTGTATTCTCTCCCTCCCCTTCTCTCTCCCTTTCTTGCACACACACATACTGAGGACATTGCTAAAGTTTCTTGTTAGGACAGTAAGGTGGTGATGATAAGTAATATGAGGTGTATAGAATGGTCTGGGAGATGGGGGAGAAATTGACAGGAATGGGAAGCTAAGGGGCTAGTGCAGTACCAGACCTGTGAGGTAGTGAAGTCTGGTCAAGGGTTGCAGTGGAAACAGAATACATAATGGAAACGTGGAGACATTTTAAGGAACAGCTTCCTAGGAGTGGGTTTCTGGATATGGAAAAATAAAAGCAGGGATCAAAGGTGGGGGTCACAGGTTTGAATCTGGGCAACTAGGAATACAGCATTGCTTTTGGTAAGAGAAGTTGGAAATTGGGGTTCCTTGGCAGGAAAGCTTTGACATGCAGGTCCCCAAGGAGACTGAGGCATATGCCGTCAATGTGCCAGGTGCTCCAGTAAGTGCTGGCTGGTGAGCCGCTTGGTCTGAGTCACTGCATGTCACTGCTGTGGAAGGTACTCAGATGACCCACGTGTAGATGACACCTGAAGTGCTTTTTGAGTTACACAATACAAAATTACAAAATCCTGTCTTGAAGAGGTGGCCAAGTCTTGTTAAAGATGCTCCCGACATGCACCAGCCACATTCCTGATACTTTCAACAGCCATTGCTGGACACTGGAGTCAGTGAAAGCCTTCCTTATGGTGACCTGCATCTCCCTCTCTGTCGTTAACCAAATGCTGTGCACTGCTTTTTGAAGCAACGCACACTCACTTCTCCATGGAACCGGAGTGTTTAAAGGCAGTTGTGTTATTCCTGTCCAACCTCTATGCAATGATTTCCACAGGTAGTCCTTGGGGACATAATTTGTAATTCCTCATCATACAAGTTACTAACTTCTCTGCCCATCCTGTAGAAAGACTAGTAATATGGCAGCCTCTGGGATAGAGTGTCTTTTCTCCCACAAATCCCACCTCTGATTCACTAGGCTTTTCAGCAGCTTCTCTGGGTGCTGGCTCAAATCAAGCTGGTAATCCACTAAACCCCCCAGTTTTTTTTCATACATCCGTGTCTGCATTGCTCTGATTGTTTGACACCTAAAGGCAGGGCTTTGCATTTCCCCCCACTGATTTCAGGCTAGAGTTCCAACTTCAAGATAATTATGAATTTTACTTTGGCCATTCATCATATTAACCTGTCAGTCTTGGTTTGATTTAATATTAATTTAATAAGTATAGCATCTGTGTCATTGATCCAAATGTCAACAGAGGCAAGGGCTGCATAAGCCTGTGCAGCATGCAGGGTGACACAGATCAGTCTGGCCATGTAAGGATCATTTTGGTGCAGTGAGTGAGAAGACATCTAACTCTACCACCATCCAGCCTTATTTCTTCATTGAGTCGACAAGGTCTCCTTCAGGTCAAGTTTTGCTGCCCTTGGTGGTAAATGTGGAGCTTTAGGTTCACACACACTTGTGTGGTCCTTTGGGTGGATTACTTTGTCATCTTTAAAATGGTGATAATAGTCTATAAAATGGAATAATGATAGCGAAGGATATGTAAAGCACTGAGCATTGTACTTGCACATAAGTGCCCAGTATTTTGAGCTGACAACTTTTTCCACAAGTCTCCCAATGCTTTACTGTTAAAAAAGGAGATGCGCCCAGTTTGCCAGCACCTGCTCACCTGCAGACTGATTGTCCCAATGTTTTCCTCTGTTCTCTAAGCGCTCATGAGACATTCGACCCCAAATCCTCAAGAGCATATTGCCAGGGATTGATAGTGGATTTAATAAAGTGGAGGATATGCTTTTTGGACTTTGTCTTTAATGCTTTTCTGAAAATTGGGGTAGTTAACTGTTTAAAGACTCTTGGCAACTCTTCTGTTTTCTCTCTATTGTCTTAATAGTGTTATGAAGGATTCTTTTAATTGATGTGTTTAAATGTAAAAAATGAAATGCAGCTTCTGTCTTGATAAGCATGATGTTCTGAACTCCTGTTCTCAATGTCATGGACCAACAGCTCTCATTTAAGTTACATTATTTCCCAAGGCTTTTACTCTCTGGATCTTTGGGTCTTCACACTGGGAAAGAAAGATTGTGTGTCTTCATTAGAATCATTGCACCTTCAGTAGAATGCTTGTTAAGATTTTTCATCTGGCTTCTGTCCAGGAAAGAGACTTTTAGGCTTTAAAATGTTTCCAGTGACTGACATAGTAAATATGTTTTGCGTGGGTAAAACTTTTATTTACTCTTTTTTTCTCATTGTGTTTTTTATATTGGGGAGGGATGCAATTTATGTTGACATCGTTAAGTTTACTGATTCTTTTCTCAGCTGCGTGGTCTTTCTGATGAACTTACGAAATACATTCTTCATCGCTTTTATCATGCTTTTTATTTCTAGTATCCCGTTGACTCTTTCTTATAGTTTCCCTCTGCTGAAATTTCCCATCTGTTCATGCATGCTATCCACCTTTCCAGTAGAGCCTTTAACATACTAATTACTGAATTATATAGTTCCAACATTGAGTCAAATCTGAGTCAGGTGCTATTGACAGCTTTGCTTCTAGACAGGAGGGTGAGAATTTGGAGCTTTCTTGCTTTTTTGAATATCTTGTAGATTTTGGCTGAAAGCTCTGTGCCTGGTTGCCCCCCTTTCCAGGTGGCCTGGTGGCTGCTCCCTTCCTCCGGTGAGGCTGTTGTTGCTGTGCTGGTTGTTTGACTGTGCACACACAAGTCCGCACTATGGGGAGATGTTCTTAGGTCTCCAGCTCACCCCTCAATCTTCTTCGTGAGTGGCACCGAGGTCATCGGAGAGCGCCAGTGAGGAGATGGCAAATTCCTTTGCGTCTGTAACTCCCAGGAGTTCCATACCCTTATAGTACTCCATGCTTGGTCTTTAGCAATTTGCTAAAATTATTATCTGGGTTTTTCTTACTGCTTGGCATGGAGCCTCCGTCTTCCTTCCCTACTCGGCCTCAGAAGGGCTATTGCTGTTGTCTTATCTTTACCTGGTGGGAGGAAAGCTGTACCTCCTTGGAGTTCAGGCTGCTTGGTTGCCCTGAAACCCCGGCTCTCTAACGGACACAAGAAAAGTTATGATTTCAATGATTATTTGGCTTTTCTTGTTAGGTTTGGAGTGACACTCCTTGTGGCTTTCTAAGTAGAAGCCAGAGGTCTAATTTTATAGATTTAAGCACATGTTAAGTGTATTTACTACCGTGAGAGCTACTCAACTAATAAATGCTATTGCATTTTTGAGTTTTATCTTTCTAAATTGCTTGAATTATGTATATTCAAAGAAATTTAGATTAAAAGTGATTTTTATGATATAGTCATTGATAACAGATTGAGGAGAAGAGCAGCTAAAGTATTGGTTTAATATGAAATCTGTTATTAAAAATAATCTTTTAAAGCTTTTACTGATTTTTTTATGATTAAAGAGTAATGTACTCTCTTGTACAAAACTTTAGAATTATAAAAAAATGTAAAAATCACCTGAAGTGTTATATAAGTATAAAGATTTTTAACTTAGTACTGTTCCTTCTGATTTTTCTATAAATTTTCTTACATAGTTAACTAAAAATATATTTAAAGCATTTTTATGTTTTGTTATAATATTTTTAAAACAATATTTAATGCCTACATAATATTTAGTTGTACGATGTACTATAATTCATTTGACTTGTCTCATATTCTTAAGTAATCAAATTGTTTCTGGTTCTGTGTGATATTTAAAGTACTTCATTGTTTCCAATTTTATGAAAACATATCAAGTGAATGAGATTGTGTTTGATTTTTTTCCATGTTTATCAGTGTTTTATTAGGTAAATATTTTAAAATTCCACAAGTGTTAATGGCATATTCATGTAATTTTTGTGTTAGGGACATTGTGGTTACAAAGAGCCAGCTTCCCCTTTAGGACTATTGATGGCTATTCTGCTGGCTATTTGGCTATTACACCCAGAAAACTAATTCTTATTTGATTTCTTGGATGTCCCCCATGCAAGGATAATCTCAGTAGAAGAAGAAAGAAGGGAAGCGGTTTACTAGTTATTGTTTCAGGAAGGTGTCAGAGAAAGAGACCAGAGGTTTGGGCTAGCTTTTTAGGGACTAGCATGTTGAGGGGACCCCATGGTCCAGGATGGGTCTCTAGCCACAGGGCTGAAACAGCAGTTTCTCCAATCCACTCAGGGAGCTGATTGTGCTTCCTGAACTCTCAAGAGGCTCCTTGATAAATGAATGGCAGTTCCACGTTCCATAGACCTATAATGTAAGAAACAGGAGCAGGGAGTGAAGCTTTGACCCTCCTGTGCTTTTAGGAGAGACGGCCAAGGACTAGCAGCTGGAGAAGGAATAGGGGTGGTGATTCTAATAAAGGAGAGTGTTTGAGGTGATGCAAAAACCCTAGAGTAGCTCTTGGGCTGTTCCTTGCAAAGAGAGTTCTAGGAGAAGTGAATGGACAGTAGGACCAGAAGAAGCAGAGGCTTCTGGGAGTCAGCCCAGAAGTGGCTGTGCAGGCTCAGGCTTGCCTTTGCCAGGCTGCTGACTGCCACCCCTATGCACATCTCTACCTGTCAGCACTCACCTGTCTGCCCTCCTCCATCCACTCTGAGGAGATGTGAGCTGGCTGTCAGACTATCGCTAACAGTATATTCACCAAACTGGAGGCTCAGTTATTGTCCACTACCATGTTTCCAGGGCCAGTATTTAGTTAAGAAACTTCTTTAACCTTGATTATTGCTTGAAAAGGAATATTGTCAATTTCCCCAAGGCTAAAGTTTTTGCACAAGAGGGAAAGATGGGGTTCTCCATAGTAGAGTAGAAAGAATCATATTGGCCAATTTTTTTTTTTTTTACTTCCTCCAGAAATTAGCTGTGTGACAATTTACATAGCATCCTAGAACATGAGATTTTGCATCTGAAAATAAGGATGTCACTTCCTGGAAAAGTACCCAACTTTGTTGGTTTTCTTTTCTTCATGGTGTTCCTTAAGGCAGCATATCAGTGCAGAGTTTCTGATATTCCTTAGTCAACAATAACAGAATAAATTTATGTACCTTTGGTACCTGTGTTCCTTAACTCTTCATAATTACAATGAATATCCTAAGGTAAAGTTAACAAAGTGGAGGTTTTCTGATCTTGTCTACTTTTAGTCATTATTCTTTTTAAAGAAAGCTCCCGCTAAGTCCCAGAATTTTATCTCAATAGAAAAAAAAGTTCATTTATAGCACTATTTATTATTTTGATATTTGTCTTGATTATTTTTGAACAGTCTGCTGTACTTAACATTTTGTAAGATTTCCTATCCACTATCTAGTATAATCTTAAGGGGTCCCCAGCCTTGCAGTTGGCCTACTACATTCATCACAAAGCTGATTCATAAGCAAATCTGACATCAGGCCCTGAGGCCATAGCATGTGGGTTTGGTGCAGGTGACTTTCTGTCCTGGCAGATGTGCCAGCCCTGGTGTCTACATTGCTCCTTCAGGTACCCCTGAAAGCCAAGGCTCAGAGTTCTGTGCTCAGGTGACATATTTGGGCAAATATTTTGCCTCATTTTGCTGACATTGTCTTCAAAGGGGACACCTGTTGGACTGTTAGATTACCAGTTACAAAGACTTTAGGGCCTAATCTGAGATTTTTGCACAGGAGTTCTGAGCTTAAGTGTATGCCATTGGAATAAAGTGTTTAATTGAGAAGTTCTTAAGTATCTTGAGTCACTTGGATTTTTCTGTCATTAAAATACTCAGATATTCTTAGTTCTTTCTGGTAAGCTTGTAAAGAGTGGCAAACCTTTGTAGATCAAGTTATCTCACCAATTTTGAGTTCAGTTTTAATAACCAGCATCCACTTCTATAACATGTATTTATGCTTTTGTAGTGGAAATGAAACAAATAGAATGAACATGTTTTTTGAACTCCCTTTGTAATTTAAATCCTGAGGCTTGGAAATTGTTCTCTTTTTATGGTTGTTGAATTTTTAGAAGAGGAGTAGGAATTTGGAGATTTTTTGGAATACTTTTATTTCTACTTAATAAGCAGCATATTTGACCTGCTAAGTATATATAGTTCTTGGGTTTCTCTAAGTACAATAAAACATGCAGGGAGTTTCAGTTAGCTTTCAAGTGCAAAATTATTGAGGAAAATGGCCTTTTATTCCTTTTCCATACATCTGGTGGTTACATTTTATCTAAAACCTGGACACCGGGGTTCTGTACAGGCTGACTCCACACCTTCCCTGTGGGTTGACACAGAAAGTGGGAAGAAAATAAAACCCGAAACAGCAAAGCACCATGTTGACATCATCCTGCTCCCCGCCATCCCAGCCTCCCTGGCAGGCAGGCATCACTGGAGCCTCGAGTTGTTTATGCAATCTGGAGACTCAGTCCTCTGGCTGAGGCCTGACAAATGGCACATCCCTGGTTACAGGCATTTCTGCTCCTCTGAGAACTGATACCCTCTGTTTCATACTGAGTGGGAACAGAGAGTGCAAATTGAGAGCTGCAGCAGAAAGGAAAGCTCAGCCCAGTCACCCCCAAATGTGCTAAAAACACATAAGAAGCACAGCAGTTCACAGTTGGCTGTGTTTTCCTGTCCCCATACCCCCTGTACAAAGGGGCTCATCTCTGATTCCTGTTGTATACTGTCACTTAGCTGTGTGTTTTAAAGCAATATAAAGCTTAATTTATTAGAATGGACAGTGTTAAACTAGAACACTAGCATTGCCTAGAAGGCAGTTACATGAAAAGTAGGTGATATATGGCCCAAAGGTGGAATCTAGATCCTCAGTGTTCCCTCCAGCCCTGAGGAGGTGGAATAGTTTTTGTGAGCAGGAACCCAAAGGCCATTACATAGCTTTTCTGCTCCACAGAAACCCAGCAAGGTGGCCGGATCAGCTCTGAGTCCCTCTGTAAGAGCTGTTTCCTGGGCCGGGCTTTTTGTCCTCAGAGACCTGGTTCCGGGGGCCTCTGGAATGGGTAACACTCTCCACTGTGTGTTGTGGAGGTGTTCTTGTTCCTCTCCCGGCAGTGGAGTGACCACCTCCTTGAAGGCAGGGCCATGGCTTCCTTACTCCCTTTTAGCACCTCCTTGGGTGCTGAGCATTTGGAAGGTGCCGAAGATGTTGAAAGAAGAAGCAGAGCATCTTGGGATTGGAAGGGATCTTAAATGGTGCAGGCAGTCTACTCCCATCCACGCTCTGAATTCCTTCAGCAATTACCTTAGCAAGGGGCCACTCAGAAACTCCAGATGTGGGAGTTTGCACTCTGCCTCAGCCCATTTGCCTTTGGACCACTGCTTCTGAGGCTGACTCTTTTGTGACTGGTTGCTTTATCTTTCTGAGTGATCGATCGTCCACAGGAATGAAAAGCAATTCTGATTGATTTTCCCTTGGTGCTAGACATATGAGCAAGTGTTTGAGCTTATAAGTCATTTCAATGAGAATCTTCATTAGAACATGAAGGAGCACAAGGCAGAGCTGAATGTGAGACGATTCAGGTTGAAGTGACACTGCCACATCCCACAGAGAAGCCTTCAGCATCTGAGCCGTGCTGTGGTGTGTGCGCTGGCAGCCGTGTGGCTTGTTTCCGCCCTCCTCATTCATGGTCCTTGCTCTTGGTGCCACAGTGGACCCGCCTTATCTGATGTCACTGGTCTCTGGTCTGCCCCTTTCAATGGTTGTGGGCTGAGAGTCTCAGTTGTTACTCTTACTAGAATGTCTGATATAAGCACAAGTGGCACCCAATGTGGATTTGTAAAAGCTTTGAGATGAGCAGTGTCTTTGGACCTGGAGGCATTGGTGTGTGGCCTCCATTGTGGCTATTTCAAGGTGTTGGAGGGTTTTGATTGCGTTACGCATACTTGAGGGTATCAGATTGAGTGCTTTCTGGGTAAATGAGGAATTAATTTAGAGATCTTTTGAAGTAATGTACTTTTATTACTCTTAAGTGCATACAGTAATGCTAATAAGGTATTTCTGAGGAGGAGCCCTGCTAGATGTATTTTGATCATTAGTTAGGACATACTCTCAGCTAGTACCATGCATTTCCATAAAGCTAATGTTCTAGTGCCCTCTCTGTTCTAAAGTAGTTTAACTACCTAGTATGTTTGTTATTAATTTTACATAGTAAGTCTTCCAAATACTTATAAACATAAACTTAGGCTCAACTGGAGCCAAATTCATAGAAATCTGAAATCATGGGGCTTCTCTCTCTCTTAAAAAATTACAGTGCCAAAAAAAGCTCCAAACAGATTCTTTACAAGCAAAGGAGAAGAAGACATAAGTAGGCATGTTGAGACCAATTGAAAAAGATTTGCTAGAAAACAGTGGTTTCTTAATTAGAGAGCCTAGTAATGGAGAGTGACTGAGAGACTCTGGGTCTTGGGACCATGTCAGCCAAGGTCCCATGACCACAAAACTACTCAAAAGAAACTTTGACGAGATGGGCATAAAGGGGTCCCTGCTGAGAGCAACTGACAGGGCAGTGGGGTTGGGCAGCAGCCAGGTTCTTTCCCAGAAAGGCAGTGAGAAGGCTTAAACCACGTAATGACAGTCCGCCCACTGAGGAAGTCACCAAGCCTGGACTTGCTGGGTGTTTTATTTACTTGAAGGAATTTCTTCAGCCCTAAACGTACAGAGAATGCAGTTCATTATGCCAAGCCTTCTCTTCTTACCCGCAACATTGTAGTTGGTGAGAGAAATACTCTGGAATTTAGTTTATTCCTTCTCAGGCAACAGAAGACCAAAAGCAAGACTCAAGTTATGAAGGTGAAGTCCCTAAAGAGCTGAAAGCCCTCCAAAGAACTTAATCCCCAGCATGGTAAGGATGTAACCATGAAAATGGAAGTTCATAGTGCTGCTTGCCCTCATTGTAATTGTGCAGGGGCCTTGGCTTTTCTGGGGACCACGATAGGGTGATGAAATGAGGGCTGGAGCCAAGGTGACTTGCTCCATACAGTAAAGGGAACAAACTTGAAGACCAGTCCTCTGTGAAAAGTGCATGCCCGCCTACCCTTCGTGTGCAGTACTGACTGAGCAGCTCCTTGGGGACAGATGCTGCTTCCAGTGCATCAAAATTAAACCTCTCTGCCACAGGGGCTTATGACCTAGACAGGGGCCACAAAGGAGTATCAGGTGAATATAAGTGTGCACAGCCACTTCAGGTCATAATAAAGGATGTTAGAGTGACCAAGGGGCTCCTTTAGATGAAGCAGTCAGGAAGACACCTCCCACGAGGGTAAATTTCTCAGGCCTGAAGGATATGACAAGGCCACTGCATGGTGACTCGTTAGGGTATAGCCAGTGAGAAGACTCTCAATCATAAACACACTTCAGTATGTTAAAAACCTATAGTCACAGGACTAAAGAAAGGTAGGAGCAAACTGGGCAAGAGGGAGCATGACAGGACCTAACATCTGCAGGAGTGGGTTGTCTCTTGAGTGTGATGCAGAGCCATTGGGGGGTTGAGAGTGTGGTGGTCATTCTGGCTGCTATTTGGTGACTGGATTACAGGGGGACAAAGCTGAATGTACTTAGGATGCTCTCCCATGGTCCAGGTTGGGCAGGGAGGTGGAGGGGTTGATGGAGTCAGGGCAGCTCTCGAAGGGAGCTCTGTCACCACTGGCAGATGGATTTATTGTGAGAATGGGGTGAGAGAAGTTCAGGGTGCCTCCTAATTGCCACTCAGGGGATGGCAGGTCCTTGAACCGAGATGCGGACTGTGCAAGGAACAGGCTGTGAGGGGTAGGTGGGATGGAGTGAGGATGAGTAAAAATCAAGAGTTCTCTTTAGGCCACATTGAATTTGAGGTGCCTGTTAGAATCTGAGTGGAGGTGTCAGGGGTCAGGTGAGTGTTCAGTCACCTGGACCAGGAGTTCGGCCAGGCCTGGGAAGCAACTGTTAGCACTGAGTCACAGTTGGGATTTAAAACCAAGAGACTGGATGAGCTCACCTAGAGAGAATGGGTGGAAAGAGAAGAAAAGGGCACAGGAGAGCACTCGGAGGCCTTGTTTCACCTAGAGGTTGACTGAGCACCATAGGAGGAGCCAGCAAAGGGATGGCCATTCAGGCAGGAGCCTGTGGTTAGCTATGAGAGGCGGCCATTGTTTCTGGAGAGGGCAATTAATTGAGCTAACATGAGCCCAGAGAAGTGACCATTGGATTTGACTGCATGGAGGCCATTGGCAACCTTAACAAGAGTAATTTAATTTGCTTGGTGGTGATAGAAGCCCTGTTGGATTGGGCCGAGGAGTCATTGGGACGTGAAGAAGTGGAGCCAGAAGTAGGACAACTCTTGAGGAGTTTCCCTCTACAGGGGAGCTGAAAACCACAGGACTGACTGGAGAGATGTGGATTCAAAGAAAAGACATGTTTACTAGGGAAGTATGACAGGGGAGAAAAGGGTAAGGGAGTGGAAGTATTTGCATGATTTTGGAGAAACGACTTAGGGTGGGTGGTGCTCATCTGCTGTTCCCTGTGGGGAGTGCATGGTGCTCCAAGTTCTCCATAAAGTCTCCCCATGTCCCTAATATTTTGATATGAGAAGCTGCCTGCAGGAGGCCCTGGGTCTTCCTTTGGTTGTAGGTGGAGAGCCTGGAGCTGATTCTCTATAACCACTGTGGTGGAGGTGAGGGTCATTCATTGACTCATTCATTCACTGAGGAAACATCACTGAGCCCACTGTGTGCCCAATGCCATTCCAGGCACTGCAGACACAGTGCAAATAAGCCCTCTCCCCTGTACCAAATTACTGCCTGTCGGGGGGGGTGGGGGGCACTGACAGACAAACTGCTGGCAGGTGGCAAGCAGGCCAGGTGGGCTTGCTGTTTCTTAGATGCACGATTTGAACCCATTTCCAGTAGAGAGTTAGTATGCGAGTGTCCTGAGACGGAGGTTCTTGGAAGGAAGTGGGTCCAGGAAAGGAGACTGGGGGTGAAGGTTGTGGCAGCACCTGGGGGGGTAGGGAGGGCACTGGCCTGTAATGCGCTGCTGCTGCCACAGCCCAGGGCTGGCCGCGAGGTTTGGGGATTTCTCTGGGTGAGTCACCTGAGACCTGTGTGAAGGGGGGACCCTGGGCTGCGTTTGGCTCCTCACAAATGCTGTGCCCTGGGCCCAGCAAGTGTGGGTTTTACGGCCCCAGTGGCCTTTGTTGCTCAGTTTTAAGAACAGGGCATGATTCAGATTCCTGCTCATGTGAGCTGGCGGCTGTTACGTTGGACAAGTCATTGAACCTGCTGGTCCCTGTGTCCTCACCAGAAAAATGAGACTTGTGATCATTCCTACTTTACAATATTCTAGAAAAAAGAAATGAAGTACAGTATGTCCCCCTTATCTGTGGTTTTGCTTTCTGTGGTTTTACTTACCCATGGTCAACTGCGTTCTGAAATTATTAAATGGAAAATTTCAGGAATAAACAATTCATGGCCTTTAAATAGCTTGCCAGTCTGAGTAGCATGATGAAATCTTGTGCTGTCCTGCTATATCTACCGAGGATATGACTAAGAACCATCCCTTTGTCCAGTGTATCCACACTATGTATGTGCTCCCCGCCCAGTAGTAACTTAATAGCCATCTTGGTTATCAAAAGGACAGTCACAGTATTGCAGTGCATGTGTTCAAGTCACCCTTATAGTGTCCTAACACTATGTCCTAATGTCTACATCATTCACCTCACTTCATCTCGTCACGTAGGACTTGTATCTTACATCATCACAAACAGACGCATGAGTATAGTACAATAGAAAGAGACCATATTCACATAACGTATTACAGTATGTTGTTATAATTGTCCTTTTTATTATAAATTATTGTTGTTAATCTCTTACTCTGCTTGATTTATAAATTAAACTGTCGCACATGTGTATATATAAGAAAAAAAATAGTTTAAAGGGTTTGGTACCATCTGTGGTTTCAGGCATTCCATTGGGACCTTGCAATGCATCCCCATGGAGAAGGGGAACTGCTGTAATTAATTCAGCAACCGCTACCTGGGATAGTGAGAGACCACTGGGTGTGATGAGCTCTGGGACCAAGACCCTGGGTTCAAATTCTGGTTCTACTTTAGGGGTGTGTTCTTGGGCAGGGTGCTCTGTGCCTCTGTTTCCTGATTTGTGCAATGGAGATCATGCTAATACCTGCCTCCCAAGGCACCAGTGAAGAATCATGGGTTAAGTGTTGAGAAGAGTACCTGGGCGGAAGCTAGCTCTGCGTGCCAGCTGCCGTTAGGAGCTGATGCTTTCGGGTGCACACAGCCGTGTCTGCCCCTATGTGATGGTTTCTTTTCTGCACAGTTCCGCCTGGTGGTGAAGACAGCCCTGAAGCTGCTGCTCGTCTTTGTGGAGTACTCGGAGTCAAATGCGCCCCTTCTGATCCAGGCTGTCTCTGCTGTCGACACAAAAAGAGGTGAGTCGTCCCGCCCCCTCATTTCATCAAGATAAAAATATCTGATGTAGGAAGACTTCCACTTTTTACATGTTCAAATAAACAGAATTCCAAAACTCCCACTGTAGGAAACATATTTTGGGGATAGTAAGTATACGAAGGTTAGAGACAGAACGAGGTTTGACAGCACTCATAGGAATACCTGGGACGGGCCTGACCCTGAGCTTGTCTTTACGCTCTGTCCCTGGCCCCTGCCTCTGAACACACACAGGACCAGCTTTCTCCTTTTCTCCCATCCTGCCCCAGTCATCCCGCCTCCTTCCTTTCCATGGTTTATCGGCTTTGACCCCTAGTTGTTCCCCTTCCTCCATCCCATGTCTCTTCCTTACTGGGGGCCCTTACCGTCTCTCACCTGGGGCCCCTTGTCTCCCCAAAGTGCTACCCTGGCCTCTGCAGTTGGAGGAGTCTTCTAAAACACAAATTCGGTCACATCATTTGCCACCTAATAGCTGCCAGTGGCTTCTAATGCCCACAGGATTAGGTCCAAATCCTTCACCTGACCCTGTACCATCCAGCCGCTGCCCACCTGCCACCCCGATCTCCCACCTGGCCTGCACCACACCCTCCCTACCCTGGTTCAGACAGCCACATGCTCTCAAAGTCCCCGTGTGCCCCTCTTCTCTGCTGTGTTTTCTCATTGCCCATCTCTCCTGAGTGTGTGCTCTGCTTGAGGACAGGGTGCCTGGCTCTCCCGTTGGTGTCCTAGCACCTAGCCGGCCTGCTTTACATACCTGATGAAGAATCAGCTTTGGATTTGGTTTAGTGGGTAATATGCTGTGTCCCCTATAATACTGTGAAGCCTGAAGCTGAGAGACTGGGCTTTTTTGTTTTGTTTTGTCTTTAAAAAAAAATTTTTTTTTTTTGTTTTCTTCCCCAGTAAGATACCATCATTATCATCATTATCCCAGAAAAAGTCAAATAAAGAACAAAAACTTGATCATTTATTTCCTTTTTATGATTATAACAGTAATACTCTATATAGAAAATGTGTAAAAAGAAAAAATATATAAAGAAGACAATAGCAAAATCACCTCTAATCTCACCAGACATAGTGTTAACATAGTGATGTGCTTCCTTATGGTTTTGTGTATGTATCTGTGCACATGCTTATGCACAGACCAGCTGAGATATAACTGTCAAAAGGAAACAAGGGGCCTACGTAGCCCTCTATATTTCAAGTCATTTGTGTCTATGACTCAATGCTACTCTGAGACCCGCCTTCCAGGGCTAAATTCAAAGGTGAAAGAAACTAGATCATGGGTTATTTCGAAAAATTGGAATATAAGTGAATGAAACCCATCCAGAACCAAGCACTGGGCTCCCATACATTTCCTCTGAATGTACAGGCAGATGCCAGCTCCCTGTGTGGAGGATTGCAGGCCAGGGTCCACTCCGGGCCTCTGTGTGGACATGTGTGACAGAGACAGACCCTATTGTAGAGTGGGGGTCTGTGAGTCTGGAAGATGAGCTGCAGAGCAGGGCAGGACTCTGTGTTTCTTTCCCCCATAGCATTTTGCCATCTGGTATTAGATTTGAAATTTCTTATGGCTGAAAGTAGATCATGGGGCCACCTGGGAATCCTTACTGAAGACTGCCAATGGCTCAGAAACCAGGGCTGGTGTTTCTGAGGCCAGTGAATGAGATTTGGGGCCAAAAATGGGTGTTTGGGAAGATAACAAGGCAGATCCTTTCTTTCATGCTTAGAGAAGTCATGCTCCATTCCCCACCTCTGGGGGTTACTGTAGGATGATGAATGGATCTTCATTTCACTGTCCTAAATTTCGGGTAACTCATGGGTCCTTGCCATGGGGGCCATGTTAGAGGGGCCAGTCTTCTCATGACCTTGGGTTTGTGCTTTGACTCTGTGGAGATGGGAGCTCAGTGTCCTTCCTTGGGCTTCACATTCTATAAAGGGGGTGTTGTGGGTTAGAGGAGGGATCCTGACATGAACCCAGGGCATGGCACCCTCATTCAAGACTCCATCTACTGTCCCAGCCAGAGGCTCTGTGTCATACTCAGTCTCTCCTCCAAGACAAGATGATGGCCATCTTTCCCCAATTTGTTAAAAAAAAAAAATTAAAGAAGCTAATAGATTATTTACTTTACTTCTTTTTGCTATAAAATTTCTTAAGTCTTGAGCAACTACTGTCATCTCTTTGCTACTAGCCCTAACAGCTGGGGGAAGAAAAGGGATATCACTAATGGAAAAAATTAAGACTTTGCTTATCACATGTGGTTCAACAGCATGTTTCTCTATGGACATGTGCGGTCTTGGCCATAATTTTATAATACATGCATATAACGTCATCCTATTTTACTGCTAGGAAAAGCATTCCTAAGTCCCACGATGGACTTAAACATATAAATATATCATGGTGTTTGCAGTGAGCAACATGCTTTCCAGGTGTGTTTCCACCATCAGGTTTAGAAGCAGCTGTCCATTTCCTTTTCAGTAAACAGAGGTGCCAGAGGTGACCGAGGGCCAACCAAGCATGTCCACTGTGCACAAGTATAAGCCATAAATTTTACTTCTCAAGTGGCTTTAGGTGCATTCCTCTGGGAAGATGGGGGGGGGGATATGCTAACATATAGACTAGTTTGTTTTAATAGAAACCCTTTTGGATGATGAAAACTATCAGATTCAAAGAATCAACAAAGAAAACCTACAACCTACAAATAAGCTACAGGTCCCCCAAAATTACTTCTGCCAGCAGCAAATGAAGTTGTCCCAGAGTAAATTCCCCTAGTTGCTTTATAAACATTATGTGTGGATTAACTAGAAAGGTTCATTGTGTGAGTGTGGACAGTTTGCCCTTTGGCCATGAGTGGTCCAGTTAGGGAGGTGACAAAAAAGCTGAGGGGTCTAAGTCCTACATAGGGACTAATAAACATGAATTAATGAAAATTAAAAAGGCCCAATTTGATCTAGACAATTGGCTCTTTTTCACAGAGGTTGTAATGAAAAGGTGGATTTGAGGTGGTCTCTGGGGCACAACACAGAGGCTCTGTGCTATACTCAGTCTCTCCCCCAAGACAAAGTGATGGTCATCTTTCCCTAATTTGTAAAAAAAGGAAAAAAAAATTAAAGCAGACACACATGTCTGCTCAGACTGTTGAGTCATCTTCTCTTTGGGTGTGATCTTCAAGTCACCTTCTCTTTCTGGTGGACAGGGTGTGGCAAAAACTAGAAAGGCAGTGAGCGCATGCACAAGCCTACTCTGGGCCTTGCTTTGTCATGCTGCCATCACAGAGTCCCTTGCCTTTCCAATTTCTTGTAGTGATCAACAGGAAACTGGTTGAGAGCCCCCTGCAGCCCCTGGGAAGGGTGCCCTTCCTTCTGAGTATCTGGGTTTGCTCCTCAGACAGAGAGTGGGTCAAGTGACCAGCCTGGGTGACCTGTTTCAAAATTTCAGCCATAAATTGTGAGTCAGCACTAATTTGGTTCAGTACTGCTTTTTTTTTTTTTTTTTTTTTTTTGGTACTGCTTTTGAAGAAGTTCCATTTTTCATTTGAATGTGCGGTGATGAGATATGACATAATTCTTAAACATTTGTTCTACACATGATTAACAGGGGGAAAATATCCAGCCTTCCTTTCAAGCTGCCCTGTCTCTGACTTCTGCTGGAGGATGTATTGATCTGTGAAGAATGCCCAAAGCATGGTGGAAGTTAGGGGTTGACAGAACTCAAGCTCTATTTCCATTAGTATTTATAGCTGAAGTATGTATGTTAAGTGTGCTCATCAATTGTGTTGAAAGACATGGAACATACAGTGAGAACCTTCTGTTTGATTATTAGACCAACTCTTGTATAAGGCATTGTGCTAAATGTATTTTTTGGGGGGGAGGTTTAATACAAAGATCTAGGATGAAAGTAAAAGGGGTTAAAGTACTGGGTAATTTATACTGTGCTTATTTATTTTGGGTTAAGAGAGAGGCACCGTGGTTTGGTGGGAAGAAAGGACTGGTCTGGGAGCCTGTCCTCTGGGGGTGTCGGCCCGAACCCCAACCACCATTACAATTACAGCTACTGATATTCTCATGCCTACCACATAACAGACATTATGCTAAGAATTTTCCATATAAGAATTTTTATATTTTGATAAATATTTAAATGCCAACTGTGTGCTTGAAACATCAGGGAATAAAATAGGCTCTTATGGAGCCTACACTCACTCCTGTGATTGGGGGTGGAGTCTGAGATGGACTGAGGATTAAGTAAAGTATTGTGTTCTAGTATACTTTGTCAGTGCTAAGGCAAAAAGGTGAAGTGCTTTATCTCAATGGTACCTCACAGCACTCCTATGAGGCTGATACCATCACTCCAATTTAGATGCATTTTCTGAGCCACAATTCATTCTACCATTCTGGGGCTCAGTTTCTTTCTCTGTTATGTGAAGGAGTAAAATTATATTGTTTATGGTTCTAAAACAGGACCCCTTCCCCCTCCCCCCTACATACACACACACACACACACACACACACAATATCACTGTATAAGTCGAGCAACGGCGATGCTGGGGTGACCTGGACCACTTAGTTCTCGCAGGCGGCCACTAGTGGGAAAGTGGCAGCTGCTGGTGCCTAACCTAGGCCAGCTTGAGTCTGGCCAAGGCCGTTCTGTTGAACCAAAATGTTTTCTTCCCTTTACCTTCCTTCTAAATATTTCCCATTTTCTGGTCCCCAACCAATCTAAGTAGAATGAACATTCATCTCAACAGTATATGAATATATCCTTATTTACCACTTGAAATCCTTAAATAGTAATAAAGGAATCAGGTATCTCAGCTGAAGAACATGTTTTTCAATTAAGCTAGTATTTGAGTGTTTTCATTATAAAGGATAAAATGGTGCACATGTGTGTCTGTCTATATGTGTGTGTGTGTGTGAGAGAGAGAGAGAGAGAGAGAGAGAGAGAGAGAGAGAGAGAGGATGTAACCTGGCTACTTTCCTCTCTATAAGGTGCTTGCCTTTGCTTCTTGGGCTTTCCTTCCCTTGCTCTGTTTAGCATTTTTGGCTCCGTATTATGCAATCAGGATGCAGTTCTGGGCCTGCCAGCACCACTGAAATTCTTAGCTTCAGTGCTTTCTCTCCTGCACAGTCTTCCCTTTAACCATACATGGGCAACTGATGAGGATACGTGTGTGTTTTCTGCTGAGGTTGAGTGCCGAGTATGAATAATAGAAGTTGCCCTTGTTATAAACACAGGCACCAGCACTTAAGAGTGCTTGAACTGTTCCTGGAGAGTGAGACCCAAGACCTACTAACCACGTTCAATGACTGTCCTGAGGGCAGAAATGGTTACTTTGCTGGGTTTTGACGAACAGGTGAGGACTTCAGCATAGTTTGATGATAAGTATCAGCAAGAAGATAATTCAGCAATTAACAGGCAAAGGATCATACTTTTGTGTTCAGAGTTTGAAAGGGTTGTGGAAGCCTGTCTCGTTCTGACCAATTGGACAATTTGGCTCAAGGTAAAGGCTTTCTGCTCACTTGCTGGAGAGCCAACAGATCTCTACATGAAAATACATCTGTCTTTCACATTGTATAGTAGGTGACTGTTCCTTTTAAAAAATTCTTCTGTCTTCTCTTCTTTTCTTACTGTGTGCATGTATCCTCTGGTTCTTTAAAAACTACCCCAACTTAACCCATGTCATGCCTTCTCAGGGATCTCCATTCCCTGTTCAGCAGCCGTTTCAGCTGTGACACACCCTATCCAAGAACCAGCATTTAGAAGCCACTGGTTTTAGGTTAGGTTAGAATTTACTTTCATCAGCAAAAAATAAGCAATATCCTTGAGATCTTTATAGAGAAAGCAGGAAAGAGCTTCCTGTTCCACACAACCACACCAAGGGCAAGCCAACACTTCAAATATTTGTCTCAGGCACAGGAAATGCAGCCTTGGCCTTGGCAGTGCTGATATGGATGGTCTACCTACTTCCCCCTGGAGCCAGGGGGTAACCACCCATGAGCCTGTACCTGCAGAGCCCCATTTAGGAACCACCTCTGCATCAAGCCCTCCACAACCATCTGCACTGCAGGAGACCTCCCTCGTTGAGTGACAAGTGTTGATAAGTGCTTTTTCCTTTTGAGTGCTTACACTCTGTGCTGATGTGTATTTGGCTGCTCCATTAGGTTCTAAGACTCTTGAGGGCAGCCTCCCAATAGACCCAGTTCCTTGTACCTGGTTTTTGTTTAGACAGTGGTTGTGCCTTGATTAAATAGAGTTAATATACTTCTGTTCTTGAAATGTTGGCTAGATGTGCATTTCACTATTAGTTCCTAGAGCCCACTGCTAGCGTGAGTGTAAAGACCTCCCACATCCCCTTTCCTTGCAGGAGATCAGAGCATAGCACACTGATGTACAGAGAGAACTTATCAGTTTCCATACTCAGAGAGTGAAATGTATGGCCTAAGAAGCTGCATATGAAATCACTTTTTAAAAGTTACATAATAATTAATATAAGGGAACTTTCTAGCAAATTGATAGGCCTCCTGACACGGAAGAATATACATTTTCAAGCGGACAAGGATAATGTGGTATATCATCACTAATTAGAAGCATGTATCACGCTTTGATATTTGGTGGCTGAGGGACCCTGCCATCATTGGGTGAGGAGTCTGTAGACAAACTCTCAGGTGAGTTGGATAAGGAATGCTGAATTGCTGTTCCTAATGATTTTTGCTTTGCTCATAGGAGTCATACCCTGGTCAAATATCATGGAAATCCTGGAGGAAAAAGACGGGGTCGACACGGAGCTGCTAGTTTATGCAATGACTTTAGTGAACAAGGTTGGTCGATGTTTGTTATGGGTTGAATTGTTCTCCCCCAAAAGCTATGTTGAAGTCCTAATCCCTAGTACCTATAAATGTGATCTTATGTGAAAATATAGGGTCATGTAGTCAAGTTAACATGAGGTCATTAGGGTGACTGGTGTCCTCATGAGAAGAGGAAGGGGGACAGACCTAGAGGGAAGGTGATGTGTACACATGTCCACGAGGAAGACAACCATGTGAAGACAAGCAGGGATTGGAGTGATGCATCTATAGGCCAAGTGGTGCCAAAGAAAGCCAAGGATTTCCAGCAGCCAACCCAGGATGAGGCGAGGGAGTCTCCCCGAGAGCCTTCTGAGAGAGCATGACCCTGCCGACACCTTGTTATCAGACTCCTAGTCTCTCAAACTTTAAGAGGATGAATTTCTGTTGTTTTAAGCCACCCAGTTTGTAGTAATAGTTATGGCATCCCTAGGGAACTAATATAATGTGAAAGTTTAGAATTTGCCTTCTAAGAGCCATGTGCCATGGTCCCCATCATGGTGGTGGGAACCATAGCTACGGTGTGCATCTTTGCAGAAGAAAACCCTTTGCATTCACACATGATAAGTGCCTGGGCACTGGTGCACACACACATGAAGCCCTGTGAGTATCTGTTTGCTTCCCATGCTTTGGTCTTTTCCAATAAAACCAGAACTTTTATGACAACTTTTCCTATGAAGACATCCACTTAAAAACATTTTTCCTTAAGAAATTAATGAACAGATTTTACTCTGAAGAAATAGTACACAGTCAGGAAGAGATGAAGGTGCTTATATCCCACTGTTTCTGGAATTCTGACTGCTGGGGGCTGAGTTAAGAATTCCTGAGGGTGGGTCCCAGCCTCCTTTTATGATGGTGATGATACTCTTGTGCTGTCATTCCTCCCATTATGTCCCTCCCTAGTCACTACCGAGAAGGGCAGTTACAGTCTTCAGTATTCATCCCCAGAGTTCCTGGTTTGATAGTGGGTTGGTCCCATGCTAGCCTGGGACAGCTCACTTTTGGAACTGGAGTCCTCAGTCCTTTCCTCCTTAATAACTGAGGCTGGGTCAGGAGCTTATTGCAAATTGCTGCACCCTAGACCCCAGGCCCCACACTGATCCCACCTTCCTGTGTACTCTACAGACTGGTGCAGAAACATTTTCCCTCATGAACTGGGGAAAAATAGTAGAGGGCAGTGTAATTATAAGGAGTAACTTACACTCGATATTAAAATGTGCACAGTCGAAGGATGAAAACAATGTGGTCCTGGCTCTTTGCTCAGCAGAAAGATGAAGGGAGCCGAGGAACGCTGAAACAGACCCCAATGCACAGAACTTCTCACGCTGCGATTGCAATCAAGGGGAATGGGTTAGCTTCATTCATGACTGGGGGACGTCTTGCTACACGGAAATAAACAAAAACATGCTTTGACCATATACCAAATTAAATGCCCGATCAAACCATAGAGAAATGAGAAAAACTCGATGTGAAGATTAGTTGATCTCTGGTAGGTAAACAGTTACTTTAATAATAAAACCAGTCAAGGAAATTTCCAAAGGAAAGGACTTAAATATTTCAATGCATAAAATTCTATAAGGTCTTATTTGTAAAAATGAAAACCACACATAAAAGCTAAAGGCAAATGACAAACTGCAAAATTATTTGCAAGAAATAAAACAGAAAGTAATACAATTCTAAATACATTAAGAACCCAGTCAAAAAATGAATAACATTAAACCTATTAAGATTAAAAGAAATAGACAGTAAAACAGCACACCATTTCCCCTGCGTAACGTTGGCAGTGATTACTTTTTAATGAAAGGCATTGGTTGATGAGGACACAGGAAACTCGGCTTCAGTCCTAGTGGGGAATAAACACCACATTTCAGTAGATAATAATTTTGCTTCATTTAAAAATCTGTGAGTTTATTTTACCATGCAATTTTAAAGCAATTTTCTGTTGGTTTTTTAAGATTAAGGTCATCAATTTCCTGTTATCCGCAGTCACTGACATTGTTTTGGAAAACACCGAATTCAGCAAAAATGGAATTTTCTCTCTTGCCCAGTGTTTTCCATTGTAATGCTACCCATCTTATGGGCAGAGGCCATGCTCAGCTGTTGTAACGACCCTGGCAGCATGTGCATGGTGTGGCCGTCCTGCTGCCAATCCCTGGCAAGGACCTGGTGTGTGTCATACTTTCCTTGGCCTCATACGGCGTTTAATGTCCAGGAATTCCTCGCTTACTCTTTCTCTCTGGCAGTTCTGTCTCATCTGTTGTTAGTTCTGGAAGTCCAGGCAGGTCCTGAGGACATTACTGCAGATGTCATCTTTTCCTCCAAAAGGTCAACAGACTGCTGGCACCCACACTGGGTTTGTTTTCTGTTGTTGAGTTTCAGCTGTGTTCATTGCCCCAGTGAGTACAATCCTCTAAGATCCCAAACAAAATCATGAAGTGAAATGTTATGTGGGTCTGGAAAAAATTTACTCTGAAATCTAGGAAATTATTATATTGCTTTTCTAACTTTTGTTTCAACATAATAAAAGATGAAATGAAATTAAAAAAGTTAACATTTTTGTGATAACACAAGGGGACTAAATTCTAGGCTGCTCATGGTTTGGAAACTGAAATCTCATTTTGTTAAACAGGGACATTATTGGAGTGTTTCCAAGATCCAGACTAATGCCTACCTCCATCCTTGCCCCCATCCCCAACCCCAACTCTGAGAAAGTTTCAGAAACAATCTCTTCCCCGGAAAGCTGAAGTTATGTAGTGCCCCATCTTGATCCAGCTGAAATTCCATCAGTGGGAATCCCCCACTTGGAGGTGGGGAGTTGGGGGGAGCAGGTATTGACCACCTCATAGAATAAGATGAGGTATATGGGGAGATGAGTAACAGGTGTTACCATGGGGCTCCCTGGAGAGTTCAGGGAGGGAGGATTCCAAGGAGGCCCAGGGAACGATGCTGCTCTAGAAAGGCCAAGGAGTAAGTGACCTGGATGGAATTCACGCTTAGGATTTGCCTTTGTTTTTATGTTTCACTTTACTGTTTTTAAATCACCATACAGCCAAAATGGACTATTTTCCTTTGTTATTTAGCTGTATGAGTTCTAACACATATATAGTTAAGGGTAGCCTTCATAATTAGGATACAGAATATCTCCCCCCCTAATTTCTTTAGTTACAACGACATCGCAATCCCCTCTTTGTGCCCCGACAGCCACTGATTTACTCTCTATCACTGTGGCATTGTCATTTAAGAATGTCACATGGAATCATATAGGATGTATCCCTGTGAGGTTAGCTTCTCTTAGATTCCTCTGTTACTGGGTGTATTAGTAGTTCACTCCTTTCTGCCGCAACTATAGATAAACCACAGTTGGCTTAGCTCTTCACCCACCTGAAGGAGACTGGGGTGTTTACAGCTTCTGGTTTTCACAAATAATGCCGCCATGAACATTTGTGTTCTGGCTTTGGCCATGCTGGTTTGATAGGGTCGGTGAAAACCCAGGGGGAAGAGGCTAAAATGTCCTTCAGCATAGAGATTTCTCCCTCTGAGAGATAGATGCCTTTGAAGACGTACTTGCCACAAGGCCTGGCAAGACAAGGTCTGAGAGAAAGCAGGAAGCAGGGTGTGAGGGCTCATCTGAGAGGGAAGGCTTTAGGAGACATTTGCCTCCCACACTGGAGTAAGCTGCCACCTTTGCCAGAAGTGGGCACAGTGACAATGAAGTGTCAGGGTAGAAATGGAAGGACAGGGTCTGGGGAGAGGTGGGAGTGTGTCAACATGGCCGAGCAGGTGGGAGAATAGCTGAAAATAGATGAGTGTTTCCAGGATGTGCAATCTCCTCCCTGTGCAGGCGAGAAAGCAGCTGCATTTGTTTGGGGCAAAGGTCATGAAAGGTGAGGGAACGAAGACTTGGCTTAGGCCCAAATTTTCACACTGAAAATGATAAGTGACCTCTTAATACACTCAATTCTCAGCCTGTTTTTGAGCAAAGGCTCCGTGAGTCTGCTTGGGTCTATAGAGCTATTTGTTTAATTATTTAATAGTAATCCTCCCAACCAATCATAGCTGGGCCTGCTAATGTGATGGGGATTAGATCTAGGAATTCAACCCCCTGGAAACTTCTGAGGAAAAGAACTCAGCAGGGAGAAAAGGAAAGAAGGAAGGGAACTGAGAGGTGAGGAGACGGCCTGCGGCCCCTGGCCCCTCTCTGGGTGTCTCATCCCAGCCCCTGCCCTGTTGGGTAGAAAGCTTTAAATCTAACACCAAATGTCAACTCACTGTGTTCCTCAGATTGTGGGTTTGGCAGAGTCAGCAGTCCGTGTAGGGCACCTCCAGCTGTTAGCCCTGCCCTGGTCTTGGCATTGCCATTTCCGTCTCCTCATCTTTTAACCGAGTGCTGGAGACTAAAACCAAAGGACAGGCTGCTTCTGATGGTAGTCTTCTTTGAACAGGTGCCTACTTCTCCCATTAGCTTTGGGAGCCGGGGGCCGCTCAGTGGGCTGTCGTGCCTGCTCAGGCCTCGGTAACCCCCTGGCCGGCACCTGCAGACACTGGCACGCGCTTGCACACTTGGCCACTTAGGTGTGTGCACCATTTATTACAGCTTCAACTGGTTCACAGCCCCCTGTTCTGTGTCCTTGCTGTGGCCCTCGACTTACTAAACTACTGGATCCCAGTTATTTTTCATTCATTTCTGACCTCAATAACAGTGAGTTATGTCCTCTTGGCACTGCCTAGAAAGGAAAAGGGCATTGTTTGCATCATGAATAGATATTCTCTCCGATATGAATAGCTCCAAAATAGAAGTGTTAGGGAAGCTGGTGCTGTGAAGTGATCCTTAAGAAAGTATTGGTGTTTTTCTCTTCCAAGACAAGTCACCATGTTTACAGTAATTTTGAAATATGTATGTAGGCTTCTTAGAAATGCAAAGATAGTGAAATAAATAGGGACTAAAGGTCTGTGTCTGAAATTGAAGGTCAGAATAATTTGTGTAGCGGGCATGAGTGTGTGAGGAGAGGAGACTAGAATAGCAGCTCTGAGCTATGGAGGGTTGATTCCAGATCTTCAGTAACTTCCTGTTACCCAAATTCCTTCCCTCCCAGCCTTTTATCTCCCTCATCTATAAGATAAGGTCCTTCCAGTTCTGACAGGAGGCTTGATCTGAGATCTTCCTTCTTGTAATAGAGGAAGAATTAAAAGAGAAGCCAGCCTTTTCTTTCTTGGGTTATTTATTTGAGCTGTTGCTTTGAAATTTCTCATGTTTTCCTCAATTTCACAGACCAAGGGGAAGGCCTACCAAACTGAAAGAAAAGGGAGTCACTAAATTGTTATCACTCCAGCTGTTGGTAGATTGATCTTAACAGGAGTTTCTGATCACTGACTATGTTGGTTTTCTATTGCCATGTAACCAATTACCACAAACTTAGCAGCTTAAAACAGCACAGATTTATCATCTCATAGTTTTCATGGGATGGTATCCAGCACTGCCTAGCCGGGCCCTCTGCTCAGAGTCTCACAAGGCTGCAGTTAAGGTGTTGACTGGGGCTGGAGTCTCAGCTGAGGCCTGGGGTCCCCTTCCAAGCTTTTGTGGTTGTTGGCAGAGCTCATTTCCTTGCAGCTGTAGAACTCATGGTGGCTTGCTGCTGCTTTGGGGCCAGCAGGATAACCACTCTCCTAATGTCTGAATTCAGGAAAGACCTTAGCCCGGTTTTAAGTGGCTTACCTGATTAGGTCAGGCCCACCCAAGATAATCTCCTCTTTAACTCAAGATCAAGTGACTTGGGACCTTAATGGCATCTGTAAAATCCCTTTACTCTTGCCATATAATGTAACCTAATCATGGGAGTGTTCTGCCTATACTCAAGGGGAGGGGAGTACATAGCACCTAACCAGGTGGGATCTTGGGGTTCATTCTGCTTATGCTAAAGAACTCTTCTCAAATGAACTTGTCATCTGTCTTGCTTTGTCCCATATTGTTATAATCATGGCCACTGGGTACTATACAAAATTTAAAAAAATGCCTTGAGAGCCTTGAGAGAGGTCTGTAAGACATGCCTGTGTCCTGTTCTTTCTTTGTCCAGACGTTGTCAGGATTGCCAGACCAAGATACCTTCTACGACATGGTGGACTGCCTGGAGGAGCTGGGCATTGCAGCTGTGTCCCAGAGGCACTTGAACAAGAAAGGGACTGATCTGGACTTAGTGGAACAGTTGAACATTTATGAGGTAACAGAACATGCCTTTTGTAAGGCATCTCACAGCTTAGACAAATGTCAAAGACCAAGGTAAACATACTCTAGACCTGGAATTCTGAGTGTGGTGTAGCAGCGCTCACAACACCTGGGAGCTTTTCCGAATGCAGGTCCGTAGGCCCCAGTCCAGACCTGCTGAATCAAAAACTCTGAGGATGCGCCCAGCAGTCTGTGTTGTACAAGCCTCTGGGTGATTGGGATGCACAGTCCAGTGGGAGAAGCATTGATCTAGCAGAAACTTGGTAGCTTCCTTGCTCACTTATTTATTGTTATTTTAATTTAAAGAATATGCATTCTACCAGCAGTACTTTCATTCAGGCAGAGAGAGAGAGAGAGAGAGAGAGAGAGAGAGAGAGAGAAAGCCAGACACAGAGAAATAAAGACAGAGAGACAGGTAGACAGAGATCATTTTGCTTATACTTGATAGGGATGAAACTTTAGGCAGGGTCTGCTACATAATTTGTGGGGTAAAATAAAATGGGAAAAACTGCTGTTAAAGATACTGAACATCTTTTTACTTTCTTCCCTGGTCTCTCTCATCTGGTTATGATGTTTTTATTTGCTATTTAATGTCATTGTAAGGAAAGAAAAGTTAAAAATAAAAAGTATTAGCAGGAATTTTACTGCTTATATTGCACAATGCCAGTTTAAAATGCAATTATAAGAGCATTTAACCTGTATGCAGAATCAGCAAAATTTGGTAGTTTGTCACTCCTGCATGCATAGGTATTTTGTTCTCAATGGAACAATGGAAACAGTGTACAAAACTAACTCAGCTATTTTTACTTCACTTCTTGATAATGTGTTCAATCTGTCAACACTCTACATTCAACTTACTGATGAGTAAGGAGAGCTAAAAGGAGAAGGAACTGTGGGCTGTCCTATCTTCTCATTTTTTTCTGTCATCATTTCAGCCTAAGTGGTTGACTAGCATGGAAAAAGTAACACTGTTGAGAAAGGATAGGACAGAACCCTGAGGTTACCATCTCTCTTCATTTAAAGCAAGTTCTGGTTTGCATGGAAGGCGTGGACTCTAGGGCTGTCAGTGACCCTGATTAGTCAGTCATAGGTGTAACATACTCACCACTCACCTAGTATTCACTTCCTGTCTCACTGAACTCCCACGTATCGTGGGTCTACCAGAACTCTTTGCTCATGTGTGCAAGGAATGGCAAACATGTATATTGCACCTGCTTCCTCTGTGCATGCACATGCTCCATTGTCCCGTCGGACTTCACTTGTAAAACACAAGTTTAAAGTTAAAATTAATAATAATTTCAAGGTGGTGGAAGCAGAGCATTAAGCCAAGCACAGAGCCCTACTGAGCCTAAGGTCAGAGCCCTGCACAGTTGCAGAGGTCACATACCCATGAACCAGGGGCCCTGCTTTGGGTTATGCCTCATGGCTTAATGGCCTATTTTAACTGCTCCTAGTGGGTTACTTTTAGGCCAAATGACCACCCGTTATTAAAGTTATTAGTATTTGATGTGACTCTAAATGAAGATTAGAGCATATTTTGTGAATAGCAAATTACATTCCTTGTTGCTAAGCCTCATCATCCCAGTTTCTTTTCATGACTAGTGGCGACAGAATCTGTAGACATGTTTCCTCTTGGCTGGTGTGGCTGAACAGGAAAGCTTATTGGCTTAGGCCCAAGCTTACCCATAGTAATGGGATGAACAGGCTATCCCTGAGAACATTCTATCCCTCGTGTTTTAATCACCTTCCCCTGCACCCCCAGATATCATTCTCATACTATAAAATTAACTCTTTTAAAGTATAAAATTCAATGGATCTTAATATATTCACCGGGGTGCATACCGATCACCACTGTTATATTCCAGAAGTTTTCATTACCCCCGAAAGAAACCCCATACCTATTAGCAGACATTCTTCATTCCCCTCTGCCCCTCACACCTCTTACCTGCAAACCACTGATCTATTCTCTGTGTTCAGATTTATCTTTTTTATTCATATAAATGGACATTTCATATAAATGAAACCAGTATGAGGTCTATATGGCTAGCTTTCACTTAACATGTTTTTAAGATTCATCCATGTTGTAGCATGTATCAGTACTTTATTCCTTTTTGTTCTAATATTCTTATTATCCAGATATGTCACATTTTGTTTATCCATTTGCCATTGATGGATATTTGGGTTACTTCCATCTTTTGGCTGTTATAAATAATGTTGCTAAGAACATTTGTGTATATATATTTTCAGTTATCTTGGGTATATATCTAGGAGTGAAATTACTGGTCATATAGTAATTGTTTAGCTATTTGAGCAATAGCCAGAGTGTTTTCCAAAATGGCTGCACCATTTTACCTTCCCCGTAGAAGTATAATGAGGGTTCCAGTTTCTCTACATCCTCCTTAATGCTTATCATTGTCCATCTTTTTAAATTCTAGCCATCTCAGTGGGCATGAAGTGGTATACATTTTGATTTTGCTTTGTATTTCCCTGGAGACTAATGATGTTGAGCATCTTTCAATGTGCCTATTTGACATTTGTATATCTTCTGTGGAGAAATGACTATCCATTTCCTTTGCTCATTTTAAAATCAGGTTGTTTTGTCACTATTGAGTTGTAATAATTATTTAGATATTCTGCATAATAGATCCTTATCAGATATAAAATTTAATATATTTTTTCCCTGTTCTATGAGTTGTACTTCTCTACTTCTGATCTAACTGATCAGTCTTATTCATAGTAACTTGGAAGTATCCTTTGTGGCCCTCTCTGGTGACATCCCCATACTCCCAGCACTATTCCCTTGTTTTTTAAAAATAATTTAACCTAAAAACAGCTTATTCTGCGAGTTAACACAAAGGGTCAGATTATCAAACTAGAATTGACATATCAGAGATCTTACCCAATATCTACCTATGCTAATAATTTTGAGAATTCAGGCAATAGAGGTGTAGAGAAGCAGGGAGCGGTCTGGGACATCCTTGGGACCCCTAGGGCCTTTCTTTCTGTGTCAGATATGTGCTCTCGGACTCAGAATAATAGACACAGTTTCCAAGTGAGGTTCACGGGTCACCTCACCCAGTGAGTAAGATTCAGTTATGAAACATGTCTACTGCATAGCCCAGAGAGTCAGGGCTCATAAATCTATAAATTCTGGGTCTATTTACTGTAAGTAATCCTTAGCCAGGAACATCTTGCTAAGGGCATTCCAGAAACAAGAACTCTCATTTTAGCAAATATCATTAGTCTTTTTATTAGGTAGTCTAGTTATTAGCATATTTATAAGAGATTAGATGGGGTCACTATCCTTCTTTCTTTCCCCAGAAGCATCTCTCCTATAAAATGGGCGATGTATCACAAGCCAGCTGTTTTAACTCCTTCATCCTAGTCTATATCCCTAAACAACATACTGTTTAATTTTGTGTGTTTTGAGGCAGGAATCATGTCATTTATATCCTTCTACAGTTTTCTCTATTGCTTAATGCTTTTGAGACTTACCCAAGTTGTTATGTGGCTCTCTAGTTCATACATTTTCACTGCTGATGAAAATATCACAATTTATTTATCTGCTCTGCTTTTAACGGAGGTTGGCTGGTTAACAGTTTTGTTGCCACGACAATGCTACCATGAGTATTCTTGTACTTTTATTGTGTGTGTGCTCGCACATTACTTCTTACAGGTATTAGTTTATTTTTGCTTTGTAAAAATGTTTAGAAGATTTTTTTCTTTCTCTCTTTTTTATGGTCTTTGATGGTTGGGTAGAATTCCCTTGGAAAAGTATGTGTGTGTGTGTGTGTGTGTGTGTGTGTGTGTGTGTGTGCTGTGCACATATGAGTGCATGCACGTGTTTGTTGGGGGCAAGAGGATATTTTTGATAACTATATATTTTTTCCTATGGAAATTGTTTAAACTTCCTATCTTTACTGGGATCAATTTTGCTAAATTATATTTTCTTGAAAATTTATTTTAGCAAAGAAATATATAAATTTATAAATAGTCTCTTATGAATGTTTTTTATTTCTTCTGTTTCAATAGGATTTTCCCTTTGTTGATTGTTCACTTTTGTGTTTGTTATTTCTTCCCTTTTTCCTTTGAATCAACTAGTGGTTTGCCTATTTCATTGGGTTTTTTCAAATAATAGTTTTGATTTATGTATAATTTATACTGTTTTTCTGCTTTGTAACTCAATACATTTTTTAGTTTTTTTTCCCTAGATTTTTGAGTTGTATATTTAATTCATTCCTTTTTATCCTTTAACCATCCTTGCATTCCTGGACTATAACCCACTTGGTCATGATGTGTTCTTTAAAAATGCGCTGTTGATGCTCATTTATTTAAGGATTTTATACAAGTGTTCATAAGTAAGATTGATCGCCCCTTCATCCTTCTCCTGCCTTCCTCCCCTCCTTTTTGTTTGTCATCTCTATCAGTTGGGGCAATACCATTATGCTAGTATCATAAAAATGATTCTGGTGATCACGGCACCTTTCTTATATGTTGCTCCTGTGCAATATACTTCTAGTGCTGTGTCTGTGGATTGTCTTCAGGGTACTTCTCTGATTGTTTCTCCTCAGTGGCTGCCCTGGATCCTTCTTCTCTGTCCCCTCCCTTTCAGTGTTGAGGTTTCTTGGTCAGACCTCCTTTCTCACTCTCTATGGCCTGTCTTATGACTTATACAGTGAGTTTAGCAGCCTTGGAGGCTGGTGACTGATTTTGATGCTGAGCTTTCTTTCAACCAAGGCCCATGGCTGCCTGCTCCTCTCTGCCTGCTTGTTTTCTTGTATTACATTCATTCATTCACTCTATGGGGTCCACATACTCTGCTGGGTCTGAAAATGCAGTGATAGAAGGCCTGTCCCTGACCCAAGGAACTTTCATTCTATAGTCTAAGACAGGCAGGTAGCTGATTCCCCCAGTAAATACATGTAATGGTTCAGGGGACCTAGAAGGTGCAGAGGAGCTCTTACTATATGGGACATAGCAACCTGATAGCTGCACATGACATGCTACCAGCCATAAATGAATCCTTTATTTTTCTCACATGACAGAAACAAAAATCCTGTACAATCTGTTTTTTTATCCACCTTTACAAAAAAACAGAGTCTCCCGAGTTCCAAACCTGGAGCTGTCCTGGACTTTTTTCTCTTTCCTCTGTCCCTACACTTAGAAGTCTGATTACCAAAAAACGTACTTTCTTCATTCCCCTGGTTTTGGCCCTCATTGTTTTTTGGCTGGAATATAGCAATATCTTCTTATACATTTGTTCCTCTGTGATTGGTTCATTTACTATCTTCTTATAAATTTGTTCCTCTGCGATTGGTTCATTCAACAGAATGTTATTGAGCCCATACTATGTGCCAGACACTACTCTAGGCCCCGGGACACAGCAGCTACCTAAACAGACAAGGACACTGTCATGAAGGAGCACACATTCTAATGGGGTGCATACAGTGACAAAGTACATGAATAAGGGGATAATTTGAGATTGTGAACATGTCTATGAAGAAAAGAGAATGAGGTGGGGTGAGAAACTGAGGTGTGGATGAGGAAGGCCCATCTGAGACGATGGCCTAGAGAGAGACAGTGACGTGAGGAAGAGCAGTGGAGGAGCTCCAGCATGTCAGGTAGGAAGCGTCAAAAGGAGATTGGTGTGACTGGAGAGGTGTAGGGCCTGGGAAAGCAGCAGAAGTGGAGCCTGGCAAGGCTGGCATCCTGCAGGTCCTATACCCCTTGGGGTCTTCTCTGCTCTCTCCTCCTTCCTAACTCCTTGCAACTAAAAACAAGGGGATCCACCTTAAAGTCAGATCTGACTACACCTTTTCTTTGTTGAAGAAAACAAACAATAATGAGTAAGTGAATGAATACATGAATGAATGAATGAATGAATGAAAAGCCTTTCTCATTGCCAGTAGGATATAGACCAAACTCCTTGAGTTAGTACAAGGGTCTACACAGTGTGTGTCCTCACACTCCTGTGACCTTTTCTCCAGCCATTCCTAAGATGTCTCTGAAGTTTCAGCCACTTCAATATCTCCTACTTCTTGAATGTGAAAGGCAGTTCTTTGGGGAGCTTTCCTTTATTCATTCTCTTTTCTTTGCCTGGAGTACTCCCATTCCAGTTCTCAAATTAGTAAATTCCTTCTCCTGCAGGGGCCTTCTCAGGCATCCCTTGTCCATGAGGTATTTTTTGCAAGGTAAAAGGAACTCTTGCTGCTTGTCCCCTGTACTTGGTTCGTAATCCATGGAAGAGCACCTGCTTATGTCCACACCTTGGACTGAACAGTCCTCAGGATGTATTTGCCTGTCTGTTTCCCTTTGAGCTACTCTACATCATAGGTCTCATTCCTCTCTCTAGCCCCAGTGCCCAGCAGTGCACCTGCCCAGAGTAGAAGTTCAGAGAGTTCTCAAATGAAGGTCTCTTTTAATATCACATGTTTCATGATAGTGCTTACCAGATGCTGGGTGGAAAGAAGGGTGTGATTTAATCAGAAGGCAGCTAACCTTAGAGGGAAAATGTCCTGAGTAATAACTCCAGGTGACAACTGAGTGCTTTATATACCAGGCAGTCAGGATTTTTCTTTTGTTCTGAAAGCTAATGCACTTTTAAAGTAATATTTATTGCCATAGGACAACCAAGTTCAGTATATACAGGGGCAGCAAGGAGGCCTATAAACAAAGCCAACATTTTCCTCTATAAATGTTTTTAAGCAATTGAAGAAAACTTGGTTGGGCTTCTAGAATTCTTCTTAATAGTAGAGGATGTCTGGTGACCATATGTCCTGAACTTTCTGGGGACAGGCCCAATCCATGTAATTTAATTCCATTTCAAAAAAAGTGACTTAATCTATGTTTCATTCATTTCAATTTTTATAGTTTCATATAATTTTATAAATATGTAAATTAACAAATCAAAATAGAAAAATCTTTTGTCAGATTATGTGTTCTAACTTTTGATTCTCAAAATATGGTCCTAGTAATGGGAAAGGCATCTTAAGGCTGGAGTCTTTGGAAGTGAGAGCTAATTGGTACTTTTAGAAATAATTCACTAAGGAATTATTAAGGATCTCTTAAGATCCTTCTTTATCATAAGTGATAAAGAATGTGTATCAGTTAGCTCTTAGCCATAACAAATATGCCCAAAACTTAGTGGCCTGAAACACCAAGTGTTGCTCATGATTCTGAAACTCATACCTGGTTCAACTGAGAGGTGCACATGCAGCTGCAGTCATGTGATGGCTGGACTGGGGCTAAATGGTCTAAGATGGCCTGATTTACTTGGCTTGGCATTTGATGCTGGCTGTTGGCTGAGTCAGGCTAGCCTGCACTTCTTCACATGATAGCAGCATTTCAGAAGGGCATGTCCGAAAACACCAACACTTTTTAAGCTTCTGTTTGTATTGTGCTTGCTGATTTCCCTTTGGTCAAAGGAAGTCACGTGAATAGTCCTAGACTCTGTGCAGGAGAGGGCTTCACAAGGGTAAGGAAACAAGAAAGTGCCATTCTCTGGGAGCCTATCGCTGGTACAGTCTGCCACAACCTGTCATCAGCATAACTGCTCTGTGATGTGGTACCAGCCCTGGCACCCACTTCCCCTAGAAACCCAATCAAGTTGTATGCATGTGAATTAAAAAGAACATGTGGGATAGCAATATGAAAAAGGATTGTATCTGTCATGTAAAGATGGCTGCCTGTCATGGATGGTAGTAGTAGTTTAACAGTATAAACTGAAAGACGTGTTAATAGCTTTTGGCCTCCATCAGGAATGTTCGGATTGTTGGATATTAGATAATATTAGGAAACCCTTTTAGGTAGGACAGTATATGGTGGTTATTGTTTTTAGCAATACTTACTGAAATATTTACCTAAAAAAAAAAAAAAAACCTGGTTGTGTGGGTTGGGGGCACACAAGGCGTGGGTGGGTGTAAGTGAGACAAGACTGGCCAGGAGTGGGTCAGTGTTGAACTATCAAGGGTGATGAGTACTTCACAGTCTTTATACTCTGCAATGCATGTTGTGTATTTTTGAACATTTCCACAATAAAACAATAGAAAGAATGCTCAGATCCTTCAGTGGCCTCAAAGGCTGCTAGAAGTTGTCACAGATGCCTCCTTAAGCTGCGCCTAACTGCTTTCCTAGTCGGGCGGGGTGGGGTGTGCAAGCAGTCTGCGCTGGGCTCTGGAATCTGCTTGCTTCTTGTCTGAGTTTTAGTTTACAAACAGTGTTCCACATTTAACAAAAGAGTCAGAGGGCATTTGACAAGGGTCCAGCAAAAGAATCACTCCATCGTTTCGGCAAGAGTAGGAAATCTTTCAGGACAGGTTGCTCTTACCTTGTGTTCCCATGGCGGGCACTTGTTGTACTTAAAGTTAATTAGATTTGACACCACAGATGCTGAATGAATCCCGTAGTGAGTTCTGGTCTCTCCTGGTGTTTTCCAGCACTTAGGGTTCTTGACTTTAAATCTGCACAGCTCCCTAGAATCAGAAGAATTTGGAACTGTCACTGGACCCCTAGTGTGGAAGTGGAGTCTCTCTTCCAGCCATCAGCAGACACTGCTGAATTTAGAATTCATCTTGTAAAACAAAACCATGAGCAAACCCAGCCCCAAATTTCATGTTATACTGTTCCGCCTGCCAAGCCCAAGGCTGCCATTGGCTCAGCTGGGATTCTGTGCCCCTCTTACCCTGCATGCTCTCTTTTCTTGTTTGAAGGAAATAGATGTTCTGTTGAGGATCTGAACATTAGAAAGTCCCCCATTGAATTTCACCTTATGGTGTTGCTTTGATCATTTTTCTAGATTTTTCTTTTCAATTCAACTCTGATTGTGTCTACTTCCTTGACAAAAGGCAGTTAAAGTGGATTTCACTTTGTGCGCACCGTGTGTGTGTCTGAAAGGAACTGTGAGCAGAATGGTATTTGATCCTTGGATCTCTGAGGTTAGACAGGAATTAGAAATATCTGAACTCTACTTTAGCCTCTAATCTTGTTATTCCGAATGTGTGCTTAATAAGAAGCAGAATCAATACCTCAGGTCAGAATAAGTTTGAATGGTCTAGAATTTTTATATCTTAAAATGAAACAAATGATTGTCTAGAAATAGTAAAAATCTTGTCTTTGGTGAGGTACATAATCATTCTCAAACTTTCTCCAGAAAATACCATTTTAAGTGTTAAAGTTGAGATAGTGTGATTAACCAAATGTATAGTTTCTTAGTTCTTGCAGTTGAACTGGAGAGGGGAACCCTAGGAAAGAGATTTTCTCATGAGATTTTATAACAATACAGCTTTTTCTGAACTCATATCACTTCCTACCTCAAAGCTCCCAAAATTATGTCTGGTTAGTAAATTCAGAGGCACAAAATAGTCAAAATAGTATTGAGTTGCCTTTATGTATCTGAGAGTTAGTTACAAATATATCTGGCTCAGAGACAGAAGATTTTAAACTTAATTGATCTTCTCCAAAAGAGAAAGCTGGAGGAAATGGGAGTTGGGGCAGATAAAGGGTGGATGTACTCTTGCGAAACAGGCCGTGTGTCCCAGGTGCTTGTTCCTTTGAACCAGCAGGGGAGTGGCCAACCTGGCCTCGACTCAGCCAAGCTCACCTTGCTTGATGACTACTTCTGCCAAAATTTTGGACATAGGGGATCACTGATTTTGCAGTAGCCAGATTTTCTGTGGATGGATAGGTGATGTAAAGGCCATATGGTGTGATTATCTCTCCATGTCTTTATATTACTTCTCCCTTTTTATATTAGGGCCAAGTTGTGAAAAGTGACTGAGAACACCCAGAGGCTGGATCACTTGCACCTTTGGGGGCGTGAGACTATGGGTCTCCATGGTTGTAAAGTCAGAGAGATTGCTGGCTGACCCTCCAGTTCTGTGTGATGGAGGAATCCTATGCCCCTTCATCTAAGGGCATAGGTTGGGGGAGGATTGTCATGTTATTGAGTACCAGCCACGGGGAAGGCCCTACTTTAGCTGCTTTACATAAGTTACCCTCATATATGTTATTTGTACTACAAACCTGCAAATGCAATACCTGTTTTCCTCGTTTGGTGAGCTAGAGAGAAGAAGTCAGGTAACTTGCTGTAGGTCACACCAGGTTTGTTCATAGCACTGCCAGCTTGCACACAAAAGTCTAGTCCATGACGGCTTGTGTTCTTTTTACTGTCTAGTTTTAGAGAGGGTAGGCATAAAAAAATGAGAGAGGCTGGAGATAAAGGTGAGTTAGCCCATGGCTGGGAAGAGTGAGCATGGAACAGGAGCAGGCTGTACAACGCTCAGATAGCTGGTGTTGATGTGAAGGGAGCAAGCTGTGGGATAGGATCAGGTTAGAGCGAGGTCAGGGATGGTGAAGGGCACTGGAATGGGCACCGACTAGGAGCAGGAACAACTGTCCCTCAGAAGAAGGCAAGGCGTGTGGGTATGGTGACAGTTGGCTCAGGTTTCTACCTGATAGCCTAAGTGACAAAGAGGAAGCCAATTGTTCTTCCGTACAAATAGGCATCACTTTTAAGAGGAAATTTTTATAGAAATTTATTCTGGAGGTCAGGTCTAACTCTGGTATCTATTTTGGTGACTCGTATATGCAAGCTGTCTAGTTTAACTACAGGCTCCACCTGCAACCCTGAGACCATGCTGCTGAGCGTAGCTGCTACCAACAGAGGTGTGTGAGATTCTGCAAGCAGGTAGTACTTTCTGTAGCACTTGGCTTCCTGAAAAGATCTGCGGGTGAGGCTAGTGCCCTTCACCTGGATCTTGTGGCTCTCACCTCTGACAGGAATCCTTGCTGTGCTCTTCTCAGCTTCCTCGTTGGGAAAGCAAGCTTGGGAACCATCGGGAACTTTAGGGCTTCCTTCCACTGGGCTTCAGGAGGGCCTCTGCCTCCTGGACCAGAGAAGAGCAAAGGGTGGCTCAGCGAAATGGCAAGCTGGGCTCCAGGGTAAAGATGCCCTCCAATTATGAAACATTTCTTAGACCTCTTCAGGATATTGTTTGTCCTTCCTGTATGCATTTGATTGGGTAAACACATAGTGGCAGGCACCTTTCAGTTTGCAGGCTGTGCTTTGGGTCAGGGTGGCTATGAAGATGTTGTGGAGAAGCTGAGGCTACATAATGGGGCAAGCTTGACATGCACAGTCTCCTCTATGGGCTAGAAAAGATGTTGAGTCTGATCTGGGCTGTCTCTGCTTTTGCAGGTGGCACTCCGGCACGAGGATGGCGATGACACGGCTGAGCCACCCCTCAGTGGGCGCCGGGACCGGAGGAGGGCCAGCATGTGTTCCGGTGGCAGTGGGGCTGAGCACCGGGGCCTGGACCGCAGGCGGAGCCGCAGGCACTCAGTACAGAGCGTCAAGAGTCCTCTGTCGGCTCCCACCAGTCCCTGCTCCCAGTCGGCTCCAGGCTTCCAGCCCTGTCAAGTGCGAGATCTCCGTGAAAAGTAAGCATTCACCCAGTGGAGGGGAAGGGTGCAAGACTACTAGGGAAGAGAGTTCCCCACCCCATGGGTGCCCACTACCATCTCCAGCTCACTAACTCTCCTGCCTCTTCTCCACCATTAAAACATCACTCAGAATTCCCACAGAGCTTCCCAGGGTAAGGTGGCCCTGGTGACAAGCACAGATTTGTTCTTATTAACCCCATTAACTCTTCTCCACCCACTTGTGTTTTTATATTATTTATTATCTCTGTTAACATCTGTTTAGAAAAGCTTTGCTTTCTCAAATGGCAAAGAATCCAAAACACAAAGCTTTGGCCTAGAAATGAATGGTATGTCACCACATAAATGTGAGCCTATGAGAATCTGGAGATACTCATGACAATCCATAGTTGACATTGAGTTAAATAGGATTAATCTGTATGAGTTTCATTATATACATACATAAATATAAAATATATAATTTTATATACATATAAAGTTTCAGTAAATACAAATATTATCATTTATTGAGTCAGTCATACAGCAAACATTTTTATTAAGTGTCTGTTATAGGCCAGGATTCTCTGAAGCCATGAAGATATATAAATAAATGGAAAAGGTATGATCTCTGTTCTTAGGAACGTCAAACCTGGGCTGGGAGAAAGTAAGAATAAGGAAAGTAGATAGGAAGAGATAGATAGGTTGACAATCCCATCAGAAGTTATACATATTCAAAATATAGTTTGACAGAATCTGAGGGAACTCAGAAGCGGTTCCATAAACCACAGGTGCTGTGAAAGGATGGCCATGTGACGCTGCCCTGGGATTGGGGCAAGTTCTGGCTTCCTGGTGCTGTCAGTTTACTAGGATGATGGGGCTCTGTGGATCAGCCCATGCCAACTGGGTCCACTGGGCTCACTGATACAATGGCCAGTGTACTGCTTCCTGCTGCCTGCAGGGTGGGAGCCCTGCTCAGATCATTTGGCTGGAGAATTTCCCCCCATCATGGAGATCCACCTGGGAGCCAAATGTAGATCAGGAGGCTGAATGGTGAAAAACATAACTTGGAATAAGTTGGATGACCTTAAATGAGTGATCAAGATATGTCCCTTCCTCTCCATCCCAAGAAACCACCTACCCCCACGGCTACTGTGAAGTGCCATGAGTGGTCTGATATTCATGGAATCAGTAAAGGATGATCCAACCCATGCCTTTTGGTGCCTTCTCTTGCAGGAGGAGGAGGGCATAGGTCTGAGAGTGATGTGCAGGACATGGTCCATGTTGACACCCTTCTCTACCACATAGACCTCTAGCTACAGGTTTTTCTGTTTCTGAGAGTCTGTGACAACAAACTCTATTTTAGTGAAAAGAAGGCGAAAATTTCTAAACAGATTGATGAAAGAGAACACCTACCATGGACATTGCATTTTGTGATCTAAGATCTTCAAGGAACTCAGGCAGTGCCCAAAAGGCCCTGGAAGCTCCCTCCAGCACTGCATCTAGCTAGTGCTTAAACAACTAACATGGAGAGAGTTGAGCAAAGAGTACACAATGGGCTGAAAAATCTATATTTAAAACCACCAAAGATGCTGAGGATAGGAGTTAGGAGACCTTGTCGCAGCACTCTGTGATCTTTTGCTCTGACTTGAGTCATGTTTGTTTCTGTTCTATTTGTTGCTGTTACATTTTTCAAAGGTCCCTATACTGTGAATTCAGGTGACAGTGTCTTCTGATAGGTAACGGCAGTGGAGTGGGCCATTCCTGGCACAGCTCACCATTTTGAGGCACTGGGCTGAACGGGATCTGGAACGGGGAGGCCACAGATGCTGCTCTGAGTGCTGCTGTCTCAATCTTTTCAAGCAGGGCTGATTTTTTATTTTACTGAAATTACAACTTTCATGTAAATTTCATAGCAGTTATATGAGAAAAATACAGTTTCCAGCTTGTAAAAGCAGATAAGGTCTTACAGGTTGGTGATTATGAAGTGGCTTCATCCATAAGGCCTGTTGGAGGGATTTTGCCCGATGGCCCCAAATGACAGAACAATTTTGGCATGGCTGGGAGTGGGATAGAGGGAAAGGGTGATGAGACGCAAACTTGGAAACAATCTCTGTGTGCATAGCTTAGTCACCTGTTCAACATCTGTGCCTCTAAACATTACCTTAGTATTAAGTAATTCATTGTGTTAGATTCCCCGTAGACCTTGAAAGACACAGAAGCATGCCTGACCTAGATTACTCTTCATCTACCTGAATGTTCTGGCCCGACTTACTACTAACGTGTAGCGGTACGCCTCACAGGAGGAATTTCAGGCTGGATTTTTCAACTCTGTAACCCAACTAATGCTTTGAAAAGCAGATAAAAATGTTAGAGTCTGAACATTTAGGACATTATGAAAGAGATTCATGTCCTAAAATGTATATAGCACTCTGCCCTGAGATGGCCCTTGTACATCATTTGACCATTACATCATTTAATTCTCAAATTGTTCCTCTGTAGGACCCAGGCAGGACAGCAGAATGTCCTCATTCTACAAGTGAAGAAACAGTCAGGGGGTTGGTGCCTTGAGACAAATCATGACTAGGAGCTGAGCCATGGGTTAAATTCAAGTCTTTGACCTTTGCTTTTCAATGTCTAAATTGGACTACGCCACTTCCCAAATAATTATTCCCAAATATAGTCATTGAATGAGATTTACACTTCTGACTTTTTAGAGAGAGAAGTTGATTTACATACCATGTAGGTGTGTTTCTGTTGAGGATAAACATAAAAATTCGAAGTAAGTTGAAAAGGAGAAAATCTCCAAGTTTCCTTACAGACTTAGGCTCGCTGGACTATGTGCTTTAATTCTAAGGACTGATAAGACTCTAAACTCATATTGTTTTGCTTTGGTTTCTGAAGAAATAGAAACCAAGCCTCACCAAATACCAAATTAGATATGAGTTTATTGGTCACCTATCACCTAAAAGTGTCTTTTGTGACTATGGGTGTTTCATCTTTGTACTTAAATTTACAGATTTGATTGGAAGGAAGAAAAACGTTGGCACTCTCATTTTTTCTCCAAGAAAATTTATTTTTTTGCATTCTAATCAGCAAAAGAACCAGTGTCTCTGGTTTCAATCGTAATGATGTATAATCTTAGGACTCAAGGGTGTCCACCCCAGGCTTTGGCACTCTCCTTCCCAAGGCACTCCATTCTGTCCTTGAATTTTCCTGCTTGTTAGGAAGTTCACCTGACCTAAATTTGCTCCTGAATGTTATAGCTCTGTTATTGGGTTAGCATTCTATTATACTTCCCCGTAATGCTTTCCTGTTCATCCTGGTTCTTACCTCTGTCATCACACACTGGGCCTTGTTCCTGCTCTGTATGTCAATCTATCTGACAATGAGCATCACATAGGACTTCATATATGAACTTTCAATTTCATCCTGTTGATTTCCACACAACATTCTAGCCCGTAGAGGTAACTTTGAACTTCATTCAGTCACTGATGTTAACTGTTAATCCATTCAACTTTCAGCCATGTGTGTGTTTTAACACACATGGAAGAGTGACCTGGCAGGTTGCAGATGATGACAACTGGTTGGGAGTGGATGGTGCACACTATTGCCACGTGCCTCAAAGGCAAGGGCTGGAAACTCCCTCCATCAAGGGCCAGGTAGTAAATGTGTTAAACTTTGTAGACCAAACAGTATCTGCTACAACTACTCAGCCCAATTCTGCCTTTGTAGCATAAAAACAGCTGTAGTCAACAGGTAAGCAAATGAGCATGACTGCATTCCAGCGAAACTTTAGTTATGGGCACTGAGATTGGAACTTTACATGTCATGAAATGTTCTTTAAAATTCTTTTCCAACCATTTCAAAATGTGGAAACCATTCTTAGCTGCCAGATTGTATAAAAGTGGGTAGTGGGCCAACTTTGGCCTACAGGCTGTAGTTTGCCAACCCCTGTCCTAAGTGGCTGGGTTGCTTGAGGGAAGTTAGGAGGCAAATGGTCTGGAATTGGCAAAGAGGAGTATGTGGGGTCTGAGAGAAGACCCCGTCATGCCACATGAGAGGGCTGGAGGGAACAGCATCCTTAAATTTGGGGTTAGAACAAGGAATATTCCGTGAAGAGAGCCTGACTACCGGGGGTTTTGCTGAAGGCTGCTCATGAGTTCCCACAGCACAGTGGAATCTTGAGGGAAATGGAGAAGGCAGGAGATGAGTCCCCCAGGGGGACTTACAGAACCAATTGGGAGAAAGGGGGTCTGGTCATGAGACTGGGAAAGGTTGGGCTGCTGGGGGAGGTGGATGCAGCCTGGGATCAGTCCCAGAGGTTCTGTAAGACAGGGGTTCTAAACCGCAGGCAACTTTGTCCCTCAGGAGACATCTGGCCATGTCTCAACACAGTTTTGGTTGTCATAACAGGGGTGGGAGTGCCATCGGCATCTGGTTGGTGGAGTGCAGGGATACTAATAAACGTTCTACAGTGCACAGGACAGCACCCCCCACAACAAAGGATTATCTGTTCTAAAATGTCAGTCATACTGGATATGGGAACCCCTGCCTTAAGGGAAGGCAAGTGATTGGCTATAATTTTTACCTCCTTCTTAGGATGATGCCAAAATTGGAAGTGTTTGGGCAATTGGAAGGAGCCTAGCTTTCTTACAAACAGGTGGAACTTTGTGGACCTACCTTCAATGCTCATGTTTATGAGTCAAAATTTACTTTTTTTCAGAGGATTTAATTCTCAAACATCTAGGCTACTACATAGATAGTATAATAGGTCCTTTTGTTCTTGTTTTAACTCCATTTAGCAAAGTTTTATGCTTCAAATTCTCAGGGAATATGCTGAACCCTCCTGGGGAGCCAAAGGCTTGATCTCATGCATTTTTCAGTAACCCAAGTGCCCAGTATATCCAGTTCTAATCAGCTTCACATTCATCACCTTCCATAAGTTGATAATGGAGTATGACACCAGCATGAGACAAAATGGCATGATAGAACAATGGTTTCATAGTCTACAGTGTCCTCTTCTACAGCCAGGGTCAGGGACCTGTTTGGAGGAATAGGAACACAACAAGCAAGCTCATTAGAGCCACCTCTGTCCACTCAGTATTCACAGACAATCAAGTGGAATTGAGGAGGAGTGATGGACATTCTCCTTGTGGCTGGTGGTATTGTCCACTGGTGGGCAAGAAGTAGAAATGTTAAGTCCAAGCATCGGTAATTTATCCTGTAGGTTATACCAGGGATAAAAATAAGGGGAAAAAAGGCTTAATATATGTTAACACAGAATTATTCCTTCTTATGAATTAGAAGTGATAAGGAAGCAAACAGGATGACAGGGAGGCAAGGATTGAGCTTGCATTTGGAAGGGAATGGACACAGTAGTTTGATCCAGAATCCCTGACTCTCAAGCAGCAGAAAGAAGATGTGGCCTGGCCCCAGCTGGTCCTAGAGAAGGGAAAACCTGGAGGGATTATGCCTGGGTGGGCTGCGGGCCATGGTTACTGACCAGGTAGATGATAGCCAGCCCACCCATGCTGCAGGGACAAGGAGTGTGTCTGGCAGGATATGATGTGGGGGTGGAGGGCAGACTCCAGCATCAGAAGCCTAGTGTGTACCAGCTAGTAGAGAATAGGCCGTGGCTCTCAGGGAGTGAAGGAGCATATGGTTAGCACAGGTCCTCACCAGCATGGCCTTTGGAGTCACTGCGGCGTAGGACGTAGAAGGGGTGTTGAAGCGTGGGAAGGGATGCTTGGCTCCGCCACTAATAGCCATGTGTCACTTTAGATAGGGCTTTTGGCACAGAGCGGGCACTGAATAAATAGAAACCTTTTATATTTTCAAATAAAAACAGTATAAGAATTAAGGATATGGGAGCAACTATGTGACATAAGATGGAGACAGTTGGATTATAAAGTCCAAAGATGAAGATACCAACAAAAACAGCTGTAACTGCAGCTAATCTTTACTGAGCACTGAAGTATTTGCCAGGCATTATGCTAAAAACTTGAGTGTATTGAGTCCATTTTGCACCATCACCCCAGGAAGTAGGTACTATTATTATCTCCATGTGAATGGAGGGGAAACTGAGGCATAGGGAGTGGAAGTAGCTTGTCCTGAATCTCACAGCTGATATATGGTGGAGCTAGCTTTAGAGTTCAGATGACGGTCTGGCTTCATAGTCCCCGTCCTTCACCATTTTAATAAATGACCCCCCTTTTTCACCCCGGTGATTCTGTAGATATAAAGCAAACATACTGGGTATTTGGCATTAGCAAGTAATTAGTAAATACATGTTGCCAACGTTTATATTGTTAATGTTAGGTTTTCCATGTCAGTACATTAAAAAATTATTGCGTCATTCGTTTTGCTATGGCTTGGCTCCAGTTTTGTCCTGGTACCCAATTGCTCTAATAAGCACATACACACATTTGTGTACATGTTAGCGTTCTTAGACGTGGAAGTCTAGATTAAAGGACACAGTCATATTAAATATCGACATCACCACATTGCTCTCTAAAAAGGCGAATCCAGTTTGCTGTCCTACCATCAGCACGTGATTGACCATTTTCCCACAACATTGCCAACCTAACACTGGATGGTAAGAGTTTTTTGGAAGTTTTGTAATTCTGAAACATAAAATGTGCCTCAGCATTTTCATTTGCGTTTTTGATTGCTGCTGAGGTGGTTCATCTTTAATTAGTTCATTGACTATTAACCTTTCCTTTTCTGAGTATTGCCTATTTATATTCTTTGCTCATTTGTCTCCTGAATGGTGTGTCCTTTTAAATTGAGGAATAGCTACTCTTTTATTTTTAATTTGGAGAATTTCAGATATGAAAACAGAGAGGACATAAGCATTCATTTTACATTATAGATATTAACCTTTTGACAACTATGTCACAAATATTTTCTCCTTGTCTTTCAAATATCTTGTAGCTTAATTTATGGTATCTCTTGGCATAGACATAAAATACATTGTTAGAGTGTTCAATTTGTGAGTCTTTCCCTGTGTGGCCTTTAGGTGTCATACTCTCTCAGGACAGTGTGTCCTCTTTCTAACTGCAACCTCTCTGTGTTGTCCTGGGGGAATGCTTCATAATTCTTCCTTCAGTATCTCGGAGATAAGTAGTAGGAGCAGCAGGGATAGCAAGAGCCAGCATTTCTGGAGTACTTACTTGGTGCTGGCTCTTCTTGTGCTAAGCAATTTTACATGTATTGTAAATCCCATGAAGGAGGTGGTAGTATCTTCCCCAATTTATGAAAAAGGAAACTGAGGCACAGAGAGTTTAAAGAATTTGCCTCAGATCTCAAAGGTGAAAAGTGGCCCAGCTGGATTTGAACCCAGACAATCCTAGTCCAGAGCCTGCACTCAGAACCAAACATTCCCGGAGCTAGTCTCTGAATTTATAGAATGTTTTCAGCCATAATAAGTTTTTCTCTTTTGAGGATGAATTAGATTCATTGAGAAAGCAAAACATCATTCAGAGCAAATGTTTGCTGGAGCTTGGTAGTCCTAATGAGCTATATTGTGTATAGTAACTGTTTGATTTTGATCCTGAAGTAGTCATCCTGATTTGCTGGTTTTTCTTATAAATTGGCACTGCAGACAGTTTCTAAAGAGGAGTTTCAAAAATGTCAGAACAATAATTGTTGCATTGTAACAAACCTTCCCCGTTAATCATAACAAACCAGCCATAATCTTGGTGATGGGATAAGGAAAGAAGGTATAGGAAACAGAAATTCATGGTTAACAGGAAGCCACAGTTACTATCAATTATAGAAGGCTAAGCTGCCCTCACTTTTAGGAGACTCACACCTGATGCACACCAATTAGTGGCCCAGTAGGTGGTAGAAAGAGGGGAGCCAAGCCTTAGGGTTGGTTTAGCCTCAGGGGAGAGAGCTGTAGGGAAAGGGTGGTGTTTTCTGTTTTCCTGCAGGAGTAGGAAAGGGGGTTGGCACCTCTCCACCAGCCGCAGGAACCAGTGGGCAAATGGGGCAGCCTAATTATGGGACCGTGTGGTGTGGGTGAACTCATTTTCCTGTATTTTGACAGGAAGGAGGCGAGTTTGGATGCCAACTTGTAGGCAGTGCATTGCACCCTTGTCTGTCTCAGGTCTTGTCTACAGGACCTCATTGCCAGTGTTCACAGAATTCATTTGCCTGTTAGCTGCAGAGTCCATAGCTGAAGGAGAGAGAGAGAGACCTCCTACCTCTGTCTTGGAAGCAGCTGGCACTGAGCAATGGATTTGCAAGCAGAAACCATTATGAGACTAGTAGATGCTACGTAATTGGTGTTAACCTGCAAAATCTATGACTCAGGTGACATGCTCAGTATTGGCTCCTGGAGGTTTGGCCAAGTGCATTAGAGCAGCTGCAGTCACTGTGGGCACAGCCATGGTCTTCACAGCCACAGTCCCCGCTTCCTCGCCAGGCTTGGCCTCAGTCTCCTCCACTGCAAATTCAGGCTGATGGTGCCTCTTTAATCGGGTTGGGGGTAGGGTGGGTAGTTAAGAGAGGCAGCCCAAATGTGTGCTTAGCTCAGTGTTGTTATTATTACTGTCACTCCATGCCCTGGAGCTCTCCCGGATATTGTTCTATTAAAGGCGGTAATTGTTAAATAAATATGTACAGGACCTGGAGAGAAGAGTCTGTGCACTGGCATGAACATGCTAGAGGGTTTCACAACCACCAGATTAACAACCAACTGGTGCTGCGAATGACAAGCAGCAACTTGGAAAAATTTATCTGATGGTAAATGATTCATTATAAATGGATTCACCCACAGGGATGCAACCTCCTGAGGTAGGTGTGATTGGAATTCAGCCAAGAGGCTCTGGCTCCCTGAGTCTTGATAAGGCAGGGACAAAAGGGGAGCTGATCAGAGGGACAAAGGGGAGTGAGCTTGGAACTGGAAAAACGTACACCAAGAAAAGACAGTGGCACTGAGGCATGAGGAGGAAGTCACTTTATAAAGCCCCATCTGCATTCTGGGATAGGACTCCTAGTTTCTCAAAGAGTACAGATTTCTTGGTGGTGGGGGAGGGGGTTGGCAGTGTTCGGACTTGCTGAATTGAATTTGGGGATCTTTCCAGATTTTGGAGAAAATGGCAAATTTTATTCTTAAAACTTAACAGGGGTACCGATGAATTTTAAGTGAGGAAGTGAGGCCAGGTTTGTGTTCCAGCAAGACCACTCTGGGAGCAGCGTGGAGGGTGCATTGGAGGGGAGCAGGGTGCAAACAGGGGGGCCGGTGTGGGCTGCGGCCACAGTCTAGGGAGAGGTGGAGAGGGCCCGGCACAGGTGGTGGCAGGGAGAAAGGCAAGTAGGGGAGGTGATGAGATTCAGGACATCATGTGCAGGACGGTGACTGGATTGTATGGTGGGAAAGAGGAAAGAGTCCAGGTGATTCCCACGCAGCCACTAACTCAGGGTCGTGGGGTGGCTGGAAGGCCACTCAGTAAGCTTCGGGCATTTTAAATTCGAGGTGTCCATGGTCATTGGATGAGTACTTCCGGAACTCAGGTACATGTAGGTGAGGGTCAAAGCCTAGGCTTAGGTGCCATAAGCCAGGGAAAACAAACTGAGCAAAGAAAATAAACGAATAAAGCCCTAGAAAGGAAAGCGTAAATCACCATCTCGTGATGTGTCAAAACCTCTGAAACCTCGAAGTTCACTTACTTTCCAGGTCAGTGAACCATAAAATCGGTTGTCTTCCAGTGTGACTGTTTCTAAAGCTAGAGTGGCCTTCTTTGGTGTGATGTTTCAGAAGGAGACAGGCCTTTTGCGGTGGGGAGTGGTGGGGGATGGGGGGCTAGTGGACACACTTCAAAGAGGAGGAAAGATTCTTGTTTCTAGCTAAATCTTAGGGAATTTTCTTCTTTCAGAGTCAAGCCTGTTTTCCCCTGACCTGTGCACCTGCCACATTTCTTATAAAGCACACCTTTCCATCTGTGTTCTGAAGGGTCACAATTCTTCCTGGAAGCTCTTGGTTTTCCTTGGCAGTTCTTGAAAGTGTAGGTGTGGGTGGTCCTTCTGGAGAGTAAGCATCTCCCTCTCTACATCCCGTGAATTCCCAGGATCCCTTTGGAAATGGAGCAGAGGCTTTCAGATGATTACTACTAAGTTGAACTGATTGAATCCAGTCATGAAAGAAGGAATGAGATTATTTTTGCTTGACAAGAGTCTGTGGAGGGAGCCTGGTAGTAACTTCACTGAGGAAGGCTGAATGAACAGGAAAGTAAAACCCTAAAAATGTAGGTGGCAGTGGCCAAATCTGACACGGCAAAAACAGAAGACTAGGCAGCAGTGATGCTGGGGAAGCATTTTGAGAAGAGCCCTTCGGGAACAGGCTTTAGAAATTGAAGAGGACAGGCCCAAAGAAAGAGAGCCCTGGCCCAATGTCAGTCTTGTCTTACACCACGTGCTCAGCAAGCCGACAGTGGTCACAGAAGCATCATATACATGTTGAAAAATATTTATTCCTAAGTGAGGTAATGAGTCTGGTTCAGAAACTGATCAGAATTAACATGGACTATAGTCCGGTTCAAATATGCCTTGTCATCGATTCTCCTTCTAGTGGAATGGGACCTGGGCGGGATGGGCAGGGGGTGAGAGCTGGTAGGCTCCTTATGCACATAAATACAGTGAGAAGTGATGTAGATGTTCAGGAAAGAATCTGATAGAAGGAAGAATTAATGGCTTCTTTCAGTCCTTAAATAAAAGAGACATTTTCTTTTTCCAGCAACAAAGAAATGATCATAGCATAGGTAGCAGAGCACGGTGGTTAGGAGCTTGGATGCCGAGTTGGATTACCTGGGTTTGAATCCTGGCTTACTAGCTGTGTGACTCTGGGAGAATTCCCTAACCCGCTTCAACTCCTCTTCTGTGAAGGGGGTAATCATAGTACCTGTCTCAGCAGTTCCTATGAGGATAAAAGGAGTGAAGCCTGTAAAGTGCTTAGAATAAGAATACCTGGAACAGAGTTTGTTAAATAAATAGAATAAATGGGTGACTGCAGGCATCCCAGTAGAGCCTGCTTTCCCTGGAGAGATCCTTGGGAGACAAAGCTAAGCAAAGATGAGGGGAGCCTGCCCCTTGCCCTCGGAGCATGCCCTGAAGAACTCAAGGAAGCCTGGGCACATTTGGGACAGGTCTGCAGCCTAAATGCCTTTTGATCATTGTGATACAGCATGCTTCCTAAAGACACAAAACTCAGGGAGGAATTCAGAGGCAATTATATCACACCTCAGGAATACTCAATTACAGTATTCACATTGCCCCAGAGAAATAATTTCATTCCTGAGGTTTTATTTTTCCAGCTCTGTGGTTCTGGTTTTATAAACATGAGATTAAAAATTGACTAGAGATGAGCCCTCACAAGGAAGTGGCCAGTCAGGACCTGCTGTGTTCAGGCACTTCTCTCCTTGAGGTCTTGGGTTGAGGGCTGAGGTGGGGGATGGTATCCTGGCTGTGGGCCAATGGCAGGCCTTCTGAGATGAAGCAAATACAGGCTAAACTGGACTTGAGAAGATATTTTTCTTTATATTTTTTCACCTATAACAGGCTTTGTAAAATTGCCTTTGAATTGTAAGGGTAAATGATTTTGATCAGGAATTTTTTAAAAAATCATGAAACAAAGGTAAAATGTTTGCTTCATACTTGCTGAAACATGGCTAAGACTCAGGTGCACATCCCCAATGTCTACTAGTAGATGAGCAAGCTAGCACCTCTCTAGAAGATAAGCCCCAATACTGAGCATGTTATTTCACAGTAAGCTTATATTGATAGACTGCGTAGTCAATATTGGCATTTTATGAATGTTGATATTATGATTACTGACCTGCATTTATTGAGGCAGGAATACTAGTTCATGAGCTAAAGGAGAACAAAATCATATTCATCCATTCATTAGTCATTCAGCTCATCTTGTCTTGTGCCTGCCACATTCTAGGTTCTGAGGATACAATGGTAAATAGGACTTATGGAGCTTCCAGCCTCATGAGACAGTGCACACATAAGTATTGTAGCGAGTAAGCAGGTGTAGCTTTGGAAGAGTGCTTTGAAAGGGAGCAAGCAGGGCTGTGTGGTAGAGAGTAACAGGGATACAGGGACATGCCTTTGAAGAGAACTTGCAGATGTGCACAAGAACATGTGCAGGGACTGTCATTGCAGCGTCACTTGTAACAGCAAAGAATGGTTACATAAGTAAAACATGGATTAGCCATGGGATGGAAGGCAACCAGCACTAAGAAATGCACCATATCAGAAGTACCACCATACTTGTCACATCAATTGCTACATTAAAAGAGTGTAGGATAATATGTCTAATTTTTTTAAATCTGGAATTTATCCACCATATTGTTAACAGTGGTTACCTCTGGTCAAAGGGGACTTAATTTTTATCAGTAATATTATACTTTTTAAAAAAGGAGTATGGATTCTTATAGCTAAATATTAATTTTAAAAGATTCTTTAGGAAAGATTCTTCTCAGGCATTTAGGCTGAGTCCTAAAGGAGGGCAAGAGCTGCTTGGGCTGATGGAATGCCATGTGCAATGGCAAAGGGAGGAAAGGGCACGATGTGCCCACGTAGTAGGTGTCTCAGGAGACAAGATTTTAGTGTGTCAAGGGGCACATAGAGGTGAAACGGAGATTAGATGAGGTTGCACAGTAAGCAGGTCCAGCCATACAGGGTCTTAGAAACCACAGCATGGAGTCTGGTTGTTGTTTGGCATGCAGCACTCAGCCATGCACATCTGAACAGACGCCCGTCTGCCTGGTGGGGATCAGCTCGGAGGGGAAGGAGGTGGAAGCAGGGATGCTTGTTGGTTGCTATTGAAGCAAAACTACTGAAAAGCAGTGGTAGCTTGGACAAGGGCAGTTATTCTCAACCCTGCAGAGCATGTAAAATAACTCATGCTCAGTCCACATTCCAAAATAATTGAATACAGTTTCTGAAGATAGGGTCTAAACATTCACATTTTCAAATAGCATGTCCCAAGGGTGAGAATCACTAATTAGGCCAGAGGTTGCTAGTGACAGTGGAGAGAACACATTGGAAAGTCAGCAGGACTTAGCACTGGGTCTCCCAGGACCACCCTTCTGGACCAGCTGAGCCCAAAACTGTTCGGGACACCATGGAAACTGAAGGTGCAGGGGAACACGTGGACCTGTGACATGTGTCCAGTTCCTTGGGTGGTGGTCTCTGTCGGTAATTCTGGCTCTTTGTTGCTTTTTTTCCTCTTCCAATCATCTGCATTTTATATAATTCATTCTTCATTGACCATCTACCCAGTAGAAAGCAAATGCTACCCAAACAAGTCCATGTGGTTACTGTTGGCAATTTGGGGCATGAGGTTGTTGGGAAGAACCCTAGCCGAAATAGAAAGTTCGGGGTTTATTTCTAGATGTCAGTTATCTGTATTTTATTACCAAATTAAGAGTTGACTGTGGTGTGTTGAAGTCCAAAGCATGTAAAAAGGCAATCAGAGGTATGAATCAAACTGAGTCATGTGTTAGAAAAATATTACTGCACCCTAAAGCTCTGAAACACATTTGGCTCCCTCATGGTGGGTTACATTTGATATCTGCTGCTTAAACACACGTATGTCTCTTACATTTCTAACCAGGAATCCTTCTCTCTTCAGTATCTTTCCCTTCCCATTTATGAAAAATATAAGAGGGAAGCTGTGTAAGAAGTGCCATTATCTGAAACACTTAGAAATGACCTTGATGAGACAATGCAATTTAGGCAAGTGATTGAGCGACTTCTAGAGATGGGAGCACTTGTCTAATGGCTACACAATTTTGTTTCTTTGGCTGTCACAGACCAGCAGAGCTGGAGGCTCTCATTCTGCTGTACCACTTAATTTTATGTGTGAGATAAGAGAGCCCAGGTCTTAGGATGGAGCCAAACCAGATGCAGGGCAGGGCTGTTGTCACCTCTGGAGGTGGCCATCTTGAGTCTCCAGCCTGGGACTGCTCTTGGTGTCTTTGCTGTTGCCAGAAGTTCACAGAGAATTTCAGTATCCGTTCATCCTCGTTTCTCTTCCGCTCTCTGAGACCTCTCAGGGACATTTATAGAGTTGACTAGTATCTATGGCTTAGAATAAAGATGTTTTAAAACATAAAATCAAAGTACATACAAAAGAAAGCAGTGAGACATCACACAGTCCTTAGCTATCACTGGATTGATTTGTTTTACACATGTATAAATCTGTAACTCTGCTACTAATTGTGTTTTATTTTTTCCCTATTGATGTTTATACTCTACGGACTGGAATTCCATATTAAACTACTCCATGTTTTCAGCAAAAAGAATGTGCTGGATCCATTAGTATTTCATTCTAAAACAAAATAGCAAAATAATGGCTTATTTATTAAGGTTCTGTTCTTGGGTATATTCAGTATCCATGGCCTGGACTTTATACTTCTTCTAAAATGTGTATGCTACAGGGACAATAAATACTTTTCTGTCTAACTTTGGGTTCTCACCATGGAAACATCAGAGCAACAGCTGGGCTCTGTTAGATGTCTTTTCATTCTCTTGGCTGGCAAAATCTTTGGAGGGAAACTTTCTTTGGTGGATAACAAAACTCTGTTTTTGAATGAAATCACTGCTTCAGTTGGTCATATATATGTCTTAGCTGATAAAGATCACTACTTGGAAAATTTTAAATCTCATCTTGGACCCTTGGTAACCTAAAAATACCCTTAAAGTGAACAGAAAGCGTGAGTCACTATGCGGCTAAGTTCAAACTCCAGTTTAAGTATCCTCTAACACACAGTGATGCAGGCGACGCCCAAAGGGGCACTTTCTCTCTCATAAATTAACAAAATACTTCTTTGAAATATTTTTTTTTCATCTCATTATTATCTGTCCTATGTGTTTTACAGAACTAAATGGAGCATTTAAGATATCTGCATCTTATCTAAACCCTAATGCAGAGCTTTCTAACTAGTTGCCACAAATGGGTCCTACCTGTGTCAAGACTGATTACCTCAGGACCACCAGGCAGGTCTAGGGTGACAGGGGCCCTGGACAGGTCTCCTGGGGGCCACATATGACTTTGTGCTTTCCTCTAGCTGGCTGTGCAAATGGTATTTTGTTGCCTATGGTATGTGAGAGAAGGATAAAGAAACAGGTTTGGGAGACTATTGGTTAGAAGGAACACGGCAGTGACAATAGAGGAATAAAACCAGTTTAGATTCCGCTTCTGTTTCGCAGCAGAGCCTGCATGGTAGAGAGGATGCTGGCCTGGACATCAGGTGACCAAAGTTCTTACTGGCAAGTTACATGGTCTTGTCCTCTCTGGACCTCGTCTTTCCTGTATGTGGGGAGATCCCTGAGGTCATCTCTCAGTTCTTTCTGATCTTGTTCTTTGACCATTCATGCAAGTTTCTCCATGATGAACACCATGCTAGGTCCTCAGCACCAAGGGACTGGGACAGGCAGCAAGAACTTACTGATGTCCCTGGGGCAGGGTCCACAAGAGAAACAGAGGAGGAGGAGTCACTCCAGGCAGGGAGACTGGCTTCCACAAGGACCTGAAGCTGAAATGTCCTTGGTTTTGTGCAGATAGGTCAATAGACCAATTAAGACTGGGTGTGTGGAGGTTTATGAAGGGAAAGTGGGACATGAAGTTGGAGAGTATTTTGTAGGCAAATTGGACTTGATAGTAAGGTTAGTAGATGTGTTTGAGTCGGGAAGTATTGTGCAAAATCCCATTTTGTTCTCCGGTCAATTTCTGTTTGGTCTTCTGAGTTTTGCTCCAACAGCACTGTGGATGTCTTTCTCAGTCGAATTACTTCCTAGTGCAGTTAGTTTAATGTCTTTCTTCCTCATGGGCCTGTGAACTCCAAGGGTGAGAACCTCTTTTAAACACTATATCCCAGTGTCTTGCACATAATAAATATTTGTTGGAAAAGGGAGAGAGAGAGCTCTTGCCCCATAGTTACACCTCTTTGCTTTAAACATTTTTTTGTTTTGTTATTCACTCTGAGGAATCTCTGCACCTGTGCTCAATTTTGCTATGAACCTAAATCTTCCCTAAAAATAAAATCTATTTAAAAAACTCTAATTGTTCAGAACTGGATTAATTATAATCCTTGGTTCATGATACTTTGTCATTATTGGTCCACATGTGACCTCATCTTTATTGATATATTTTCATATAAAATGTATGTATTAATATAAAGAACATCAGTGAGACTGTAACCTACCTAAAAACCCACAGCAGTACCCCTAAATCACATTTACCTGTGTACTTCTAACTTTCCCATCTCTGGACCTGGGTAACCATTCTGAAATATCATTTATCACTATTTTATGGGCTTATTATTTGGTTTTAGTATTATCAGACATATATGTATAACTAAACAATGCAATATACAATTTTTCCTTTCTGAACTTGATAAAAAGGATACCATATTTCTTCTTACACTTCTTGTCTTCTTTTCACATTATGCTTCTAGCGTTCATCCATATTGTTACATGAAGCTGAAGGTCATCCATTTTCACTGCTTGGAATACTACCATCTATTTATGCCTTTTCCTGTTGGTGCACATTGGGGTTGTCTCCATTATTTTTGTGGCAATTGCAAACACTGTTTCTGCGAGTATGCCTAGACTCATATCCCGATGCACATGTGCTTCAGCCTCTCTAGGCATTTGGCGCTGTTGACATTTTGGACCAAATACTTCTTTGTTGTGGAGGACTGTCTTTGGCCTTGTAGGACACAGCATCTAAGTCTGCAGACTGTGGACCTCTTCTTTTTTCCAACATAAAAAGAGTAGCCTCTAGTTTGGGACTTTTGTAGTAAAAAGGAAAAGACCTGATGAGTTCAGAACAGGTCTATGTCCTAGAATAATTATTTATCATTAAAGACAAGCAAAATATTCCTAGGGGTATTTGAAAGTCAGATGCCAAAGATCCTAGAAATCCTTTGCACAAATATAAACAAAATCAAGTTATACTTTAAGAAAAAATTCAACTAGGGAAAAAACAAAATTATCTGAACTAATTCTTCACTCTTAAATATTATCACATAAAATATCATCCTGCTTGACTAATTTCACCACACGATGGAAACAAATATAGTGGTACCTTGGTACTCATTGTTAATTTATTCTGGAACTTGTGATGAGTGCGGAAACCTACGAGTACAAAACAATGAAGTATTTCCTCTTGTGGAGCAGTGTCGTAATTCATGCAAGTTCTAGCAAGTGTGACAAGTCCCTAGCAAGTGCCAAGTGCTGAAACATTGTTTTTCTAATCAAAATGCAATGAGTATAGGATTTGGTGAGTTTTGAAGCCAATGAGTTCTGAGGTATGACTGTAAAATCAAGCATAGAAAGTCCTGCACCCTTCAAGAGAGTATTTCCTTCTCCACCCATTTGGTCTGTAGGGCAAGGCCAGTGCTATGGCCACAGAGCATCCTGGAGGTGGTCCCTCTCAGTCCATCCCTGTGCTGCCTGCCCTTGGTTCTGCTCTGCCACTCATGGTAGCACAGCTATGATACACGCAAGATGTGAGAAGATTTAATGCAGGATAGGATTTGAGCCTAAAGAAGAGACAGGTTGGGATGTAGCTCAGGATCGCTGTCTTCAAACACCTGTGGGACAATGACGTGCAAGAGAAAGGGATCAAAGAGACAAAGCTCAGACAGGTGGAAGTTCTAACAGGGAAAGTGTTGTTGTCAGTGCTGTGGAATGCTTCGCAAAGTATTATGTCCTCTTCCTTAACCAAACAAGCAGAGTTCTGAGTACCCTCTGGTGGAGATGTTAGAGACTATTTTAAGAGGGCCTAAAAGACCATGATGATAATGATAGTTAACAGCTAAAACAAGTTGATTTTTTTCACTGTATGTCACACTTTTTCAAAGTGCTTTACCTAGTAAGCACTACCTTCTAGTGTTACCGAGAAAAAACGTGGTTCTTTCACGTGGCGCCTTGATGTAAAACCCAACAACTCGTCGGCAGCCATCCGTCTCGAGAGATGATGGTGTAGCTTCTTAAGAGTCTATCTGCACCGCCGAGAATGGCTGTGCAGTCCGACTCGGGAGTGACACAGTATCTGTCTCCTCCCATGTTGAATCGACACTGGAGTGTCCTCTCCAGTGAAGCTGAAGCTACAGAGCCTGGGCAGGGTGACATGGAGGGTCTGCTGTTGCCCATGCAGCAGACCCCCCCTCTCTTCGCAGCTGAAGGGTCCAAGGGAAAGACGGAGTCAATACAGCTTGGCTTCAGGTGCGCCGCAGGAGTTGCCGGTGTTGACTACAACGTCAAACCGCCTTAGGGACTCCGGCTCCGGATTTTCTGTCGGGGTTTACTCCCTTAGCCTTTCCCCTGAAGAGGTATGCCGCAAGGCAGCGGAGGTTTTTTGGAGTCAGAGTTTTCCTTCTCTGATGTGCCCTGACTGGAAGATCGAACCAGCGACACTTAGCTCGCAGGCCGACGCTCAATCCACTGAGCCAAACCAGCCAGGGTTAAAACCCAACAACTAGTGTTGAGGAAAATAGGTCTTTATTTACAATACTGGAGCCTGGGGAGGGTAATGAGCACTTCAGCTCAGAGCCCTGTTCTCCCACAGGGCCCAGCCCTTCCCTTGCTCCCGAGAAGGCTAGAAGCCAAAACCATGCCAAGAAGTCCCCCGTTCCTTATCTGTCAGCTGTCTCCTTCGGGATCTGGGGTACGATGTCATCAGCCTCTGTACAACAGTCCAGGAAAACATGTGCCATGTTGCACTGGATCATGGTGAAGTCCAAGTTATTTTAAAAAAATAACTTATTTATTTATTTGTTGTTTTGTTTATTTATTTATTTTTAGAGAGAGGAGAAAGGAGAAAGAGGGAAAGAAGAAACATCACTGTGTGGTTGCCTCTCACTTGCACCCCCAACTGGGGACCTGAAGTGCAACCTAGTCACGTGCCCTGACTGGGAATCGAACCAGCGACACTTGGCTCTCAGACCAATGCTCAATCCACTGAGCCACAGCAGCCAGGGTGAAGTCCAAGTTTTAATAGAGTCCTTTATGCCTGTCCCAAGTTCCAAGAGTCCAAAAGTCAAAAAGTCCAGGCTTTGGAGTCTGCTGAGGTCGGCACAATTAAAGCAGCAGCAGCAGATCGGCTTTCTTACTAGCCCAGGCCGCATGGGCTCCCTTTCCTTCTTTCAAATAGCATGGCTCCACACCCTTTCAAAGCCCAATGGTTCTCTTTCTGCAAATGGCTGCTGCCTTATTTTTAAATCCCTGATGGTGGACTGTGATGCAGTGGGCATGGTAACTTGTTCTGACCATTCACAGAACCTTGCGCAGACCCCATAAACTCTTTCCTTACCATTCTATGGTGAAAAACCCTCCCATCTCCTTGGAGCCTTGGAAGAACCAAAACCATTTGCATGACAAAGACTCTAGCTACCAGCCATAGATATGCAAAGTCCTCTTGAAAGCTGTCCCCTTCCCCCACCCCCTACTGTAGGTTCTGGGGAATTTTGGGGACTCCACTCTGTAACACTAGGGGGTGAGTACTGTTGTTATCCTATATGAGATAAGGGAAGTGGGGCTCAAGGTCACACAGCTAGTAAGTGAGGAGTTGAAGTGCATCCCAGGCAGCCTGGCTCCAAGCCTCTCCTTCTCCAGCAGACTTTGCTTCTAACTGTTTATCACTTGGGAGAAGCAAATGAAATCAAGTCGTTTTGGAGGGAAAGCCTCAGTGTTTAGTTTTAAAGAGGAGGGACCTATTGGATGGCAGGGTAGAGATTGATAGAGTAATAACATTGGCAAATTCCAGATCAAGCTGAGGGAATATGGCATCAAACTGAAGGTTATGGGCATAGTTTTTAACTGAAAAGTATCTGATTATCATTAATAGTAGATTGGATAACTAGATTGTGATATATTTATATAAGAGAATGCTATACAGCAATGAGAAAGAATGATCTTCAAGTACACATATTGATGTAGATGAATCTCACAAATGTAACATTAAACAAAAAAAAGCTGGACACAGGATGATTCCTTTTAGACAGAGAAGAAAAACAGGCAAAGCTAACCTATGCCCTTTGATGTAGGGGAAGGAAGCAATTGGAAGGGCGCATTCAAGGAGTGCTGGTTCCATGGAGGTATCTGTTTTGTGAAGCTTCAGTGATTTGTGTACTTTTCCATGCTATTTTATACTTCAGTAAAAAGAAAAATTAACAACTGGTGTTCAATGAGACAAAAAGTTAAAGATCTTGACAAGGTGAACATGGTGGATTCAGAAGGACCGAAGGGAAGAAGGAGCTGGTGGATACTGAGAAAGCAGATGGGCACTGTGAGATTGCAGAAGAGATTTGGGTGAATGGAGGCTTGTGGTCAGGGGGTAGGAAGTTTGGATATAAGATTTTCAAGGAGGGTTAGTTCTGTGTCATGGTGAGGAGGACCAGTGTGTGAGAGGCTGAAGTGAAAAGAAGTGGAGGTCACTGGAGTTCAAGAGTCTCAATTCCTTTGTCAAGGCACTTAGAAGCCCATGTGGCCTTGGGTAGGTATTTCATACGGACAGTGACATAAATCAGATGTTGACAAGATCTATAGGCCAAAGGAAGGTAATGAATGAGTTATTAAAGTCTGTACTTGTTTTGCTGTAAAGGTAAAGTCCAAGTTCAACTATCTTTAGTCAAAATGGGAATTTGTTGTCTTCCATTAGTAAAGGCTAGAATGGAACTTCAAAAGTACTGGATCTAGGTTTTTAAATTGTCATGGGGATTGCTTCCCTGCTTCCCTACCCCATTCACCTCTGCTTTTCTCGGGTTGGCTTCACTCTCAGGCAGCCTTCCTGCACTAGAAGCTCCAGATTCAGGGTGGCCTTATAGCTACAGTTTCTCCTGAAGGCACCAGCAGAAACCCCCAGGGTGACATGGATTGACTTCTCCTAGACCACGCGTCCACCCTTGAAGTGGAGGTGGTCAGCCCTCCCTTCCTTCTCCTGTGAATCATGTTCACTGAGAATGAAGCAGTCACACGCAAAAACCGTATGTCCCCGTGGAGAGGGTAGTGTCGTGTGGCCTGACCCTCAGTGGTTTCTAGCCAACAGTGGTGCAGTGAGGCGGTGAGGCCCTGCGTGCTGTAGGCACTGGGTGCCACCCAGCACTCATTGCATGACTGTGTGCGGAGGAGGAAAACCACATGTGAGTCCTGCCCAAGGCTAGAAGCTGCTCGGAGCCCCGGGTGCGGGGCAAGGCAGTGGCATCCAGCCAAACTAACAAGGAAATTTGGCCTGTGCTGGGTTATTGCATCTCCACCCCACATTTAAATTTCCCCGTCTCAAAACTGTCTTCCTTTCTCCTAACAGACTGAATATGCTCTTTTCATTTCAGCTGGATTTTTTTCTTCATCTTCCTGTTTGTCTGTAATGCTTATCTCGCTTCTCCATCTTGTCTCTGTGTGCATTTCTCTTTTCCTGGCCTCGTCTCAGGGATGAGGAGGTGGAGGAGGAGGAGGAAGAGGAGCAGCCAGTCACGGAGCCCAATTCAGAGGAAGAGAGAGAGGATGATGCCCCCTCTCAGGGCAAGGAGAGGTATGGAGGGCTGGACCCTCCCAGGCCCCACTGAAAGCCCAAGTCTCCTTCCTAATGAATGGTTTGCAGCCACTTGTCAGTGGTCTCCTCCTTCCCTTACTAGCTCCTGCTGGCAAGCCTTTACTGACCCTAGACACACAACCACAGAGTGATTAGTTTGTAGGAATCACTGAGCATGCTTTCATTAGAGAACTTGATTTTTTACTCAAATGCTGCCTTTCTAACCATGCTTTAAGGAGAACTTGCCCAATTGCTTTTCTTCCCATTGTTCCCTTCCTCATTAAGTACTTTGGTTCATTTAGATTGACAGAAAGTTTTAACCCTTTCAGCATTTTAGTAAAAATAGTTATGCATGTTTCCTTCTTCCTACTAATTTTACCAGTATAATATTAGCTAAAATGTGTGGGTAATGACTGTGTGAATGATGTGAGTTTTTTTAAAAATCCAAATGGACAGAGATAATTTTTAGCCCGTACAGCATAGAAACATTTCCCAGTGTTTATTTTCATACCCAGAACAACTAACATAGCTCTAGGGCCCTTTGGGGAGTTGACTATTCTCTGCTCTCCTTTCCAAGGTGCATCCTTTCTGTCTTCAGACAATGGTAACAGACACAGGAACCTTGCAGATGGTTTTAAATTTTGTAGGTATTTTCCCAAAATGATATTTATATGAAGAATAAAAATTGATCATGGGTAATTTCTGATTATTTCTGAATATTATTTTCTGCTATTCAAAAATAATTCTAAATTGGTTTCCTCCACTTAATTGATTGCACTGCACATTGACATTTTTAGTTAGTTTTTCCACAAATAAGCAAAATCAAAAGAATCTTGGATGAATTAGGGTAAAATTCTATCTCTCACCAATTTCAAAGTCAATGTGATTCTTTGCTGCTGTGGCCTCATTTGACATGCTGAGATGCGCACCATTCCCGGGGATCATGGAATCCTCTCTGAACTGACAAGCTAGTGATTGCTTCCTCACTTTGGAAATATCTGGGAAGAAGCCAGCCAGTATGGAGAGTGGAAAGGAATGGCGTGGTAACAGAGAGTGAGCCATACCTTTCAGAATCAGAGGGTAAGAAAGGGCAGCATTTGCCAGAGCTTCTTGCCCATGCTGAGAGTCCTGCTTGGGATAGTGACATCTTAGTCAGGGGTGCTCTGGGAAGGGAGGAGGTTTAATTGACAGTCCCACCTGAAGCTGAAAATTAGCCACAGGAAATTAAGTAGACCCTCAATAAATACACAGGTATGGCTCCATATGTGCTGAAATGTTCGTGTTCTGTCTCCCACCCCACCCCCGTACGCACAAACCCCTTCAACCCTCAGTGACTCACATAGTTCAGCACCTATGGACCAGTGGAAGAATCTGGCCAGAATGGGTAACTTTCAAACGCATCCTTATTGACATTGTGCCATCTTTACACACAGGTAGATGGTTGTTATCCTATCCACTGAAGTGTTTTTGACTATATGACTGATGCTGGAGGGTGGTTCTTGATCAGAGACTACAGTCAGGTTTTTCAGTCTTAGGGAATAAAGGCATGCATGTTAAACACTAGGGCTTGATCTTGACAGTACCTAAGGTATCCACTAACATTGATCTGGATGTTATTTGTTCCCTGGTGTAAATGTATTAGACTTTCAAGTGGCAAGAGATTCTACTTACTTATGTGGGTTTGGCACTCCTTCAACTGCTCCTTCCTTCCTGCTGGCTGCTCCTTTGAATGTGTCCACTGTGCACATCCACCGCATGTGCCTGCCGTGTGTGTCCACCATGCATATCTACCATGTGTGCCTGCCATCTATATCCACCATGTGTGCCTGATGTGTGCCCACCATCCATATCCACCATATGTGCCTATCGTGTGTGCCCACCATGCATACCCACCATGTGTGCCTGTCGTGTGTGCCCACCATGTGTGCCAGGCCTGCACTGAGCACATCAGTGTGGTCTCATCCTCCCACCAGGCTGGGGAGATGTATGTCTCTGCCCTTATATGTAGTTGGAGCTTGGAATTTGAGGTAGGGAAGAAAACAGCTCACATCCCATCCCTATATGGGCATGGCTGGGAGTCAGGTTCTCTGGGACAGGGGCCTTGGTTTTGAAAAATGCAGAGTTTCACATCAATTCTCAGCTTATAAAGGCATGCATCAAAATATCTAAGTGGTTTGAATTCAGTCCTCTGAAGGTGGAGTGTTTTTGTAACCATCACTGTGGCAGCATGAGGCCTGCCTGTAGGAGATGTCTAGGGCCCAGTGGTACAGGTGGCCCCCAGAAAAGTGTGAAATGGGCCAAAGGTGCTCTCCTTAGGCTGGGCCCTCCTGCCTTGCTCCTTGCATTCCTTGCTGGCATCTCCTTTCCTTTTCTATTATCCATACCTGCTCTCAAGGAAGGATTGAAAGCAGTGAGTAGAGGGCTGTGGGGTGTAATTTCCTCAAGGCTGGGCTTTTTAGGAAGAAGGCAGATACTCTGTTTGACCAAGACAAGAAAGTGAAGTTCAAATTGTGTAGATTCTGGTGCTAACACAGCCAGTGGGAAGAAACTCAGGGGGCTGAAGGGCAGGTGAAAGAGAGCCTTTGGGGTTCCATTAAATCCCCTCCCAAAGACCCTGGTATGCCCATAGGCCAGGTGGGTCTTTCCTGCGAGATTAGCAAGCCCAGGGCACTAGGATTATTGGGCAAACCAAAGCTCCTGGCGATGGGATTCTATGCTGTAGTTCAAGAAGCACAGCTGGATTCTGAGCTATGTGGCCAAAACAGTAGTGAGTTAGTTCTTCATGTTTTTTCCTCTTTCCTAACCTTTGCTCCCTCTCTCCTTCCCCTTTCTCTTTTCTTCCCCTTTCTTCCCGTCCCTTCAACTCTCTCCCTGCTGGGCCAACAGCGAGGCCAGCCTTGCTTCAGATCAGAACCCCACTCGACAGGGGTGTCCAGCCCTCCCCTCTGAATCCAGCACCACCTCACAGGGCAAGCAGCTTCCTGCCAGCACTGCAGTGGGGAGCCCCTGGGGCAGCGGGTCCTCCAGACCAGCCCTGCTGTCCCACCCCACCTCTGCCTTGGCCTCTCGGACCTCCTCCGCTGCATCTGGCCCCCTGAAGGCATCGCCAACCATAGAAAAGCTGCCCTATGTGCCCCACAGCCCCTTCCACCTCTTCTCCTATGACTTTGAGGATTCGCCCTTACCCACCAAGGACAAGGAAGCCGAGGCCCAGAAGGAAAACAGGTAGATCCAGCCCGCATGGAGGCCTGTGTGAGGTTAACCCGGGGAAGGCAACACAGCCTGTTGCCTGCATCGCTTGTCTTTGTCTTCTGCTGTGTGTGGATTCCAGGTAGAGCAGAGCGCAGCTGTGGCTTAAACTAACTCCCTGACCACTGACCAAATAATTACCAGTAGTTATTAGGCCAGATGCACAAGAAAACTGCCACCTGCTCGAAGTAAGGAGCTCTTCTGTTATAATACAGTTACTAAAAATGGATTTTAAATGTAAAGTTTTAAAAATATGCGTGGTCTGACATAATAATCTAAACATCTCGCACCCATCTGTCTGGCACAGGGTCTTTTTTGACCTGCAGAATTAAGCTAAGTGCTTAGTCATCTTCCCCTGCAACATTTTGAGTGGGGCATTCCTTCCTTTAACAGTTGCTCTGATTCTCTCCATTTGAGCACATATTCTGCCTCTGAGCCTTACAACTTCCGGTCTTTCTCTTCTAATAGGTGGGTGTCTTTATTTTCTTTCCCTTGTCTATAGCTTTCTGTTTTTATTCTAATGTATGCATTTTTTTTCAAAGATTGCTCATAGCTTCCCAGAAGATGACAAACAATTGCAGTTTGAATCACTTCGTGGACATAAATACAATTACATTATTTAAAGTGTGAACACTTCAATAATTCTTATAAAAATTGGAGAGGAGGGCTGGGGAGAGAGAGGTGTGTAAATTAAAACTGCACAGGGAATTTTGAGCAGTACTTGACTAATGCCTGGATTAGAAACTTCTGCAGAGCAGGGAATGGGGAGCAGAAGGCTGTATATTTTGAGCTATCAATTGTCCAAAATTAATAACATAACACTGATGATCACTCCCACCATAGAGTAATAATAATCACTAACAGTTTTTGAGCATTTATTAAGAGCCAGGCCCTGTACTTTGCATGAAATCAGTGCTTTAAAGTATCACTTAACCCTTAAGAGGTAGGTTCTATTACCCTTATTTACGAAAGAGGAAACTGAGGCACAGAGAGGCCAGGTAAGTGGAGAGTGATTTCCACCCCAGGCAGCCTGCTCCAAATGCTGGTCCTAGCCCATACATTACATAGGCCTCTCTTAGGCAGTCTGTCAGTCTCTCTCCTTTGTGGACTCATGGACACAGTAACTCCTAATCCCGGTCCTATCCCCAGCTGATCCCTGACGGGGATTCTTCAGGCAAGTCCTGGTCCGCAAGACTTCTTGGGGGACCCTCAACCTGGGTGCCCAGCAAGAAGTTACACCTCATTTTGAATAAAGCCTTACAGGATCTGGGCCTGGAGGGCAGGTCTTGCATACCACAAAAAAAAAAAAAAAAAAAAAAAAAAAAAAAAAAAAAAAAAAAAAAACCAGTCACTGCAGGTGTCCAACAGTCCATCTGATAAGTAGAAGAATTAATTTAGAACTGTGGTCATCAATCATTTTTGTTTACATACAACCTAAAAGAAGTTTGAAATGTCCCTCAAAGTTCCAAGTAGCCTGCCTAGTTTTTATTTTATTTTATTTTTTTTTTATCATAAGCTTTCATAGTTGTAAAGGATGTAATTTGTGTATTGTAAATGTGCTTTAATTTTTTTTTGTCCAAACCATGGGGCTTTGGATTTAACTGATTGAATAATGGGATACCCTTCTATTTGCCTAATGAGACTGTCAGAAATCATCTGACTTCCTGTTTCAATTCAAATAAGTTAATATGCATACCTTTGACAACCATCTCACTTCTGGGGTCTGACTGACAGGTAAGGAGGTGGGCAGAGAGAGACCAGGTTCTGAGTTTGTTTCTGGATAAATGAAGCACCGCCTTCTTCCTCTTCAGTAAGGAATTTGCTCAGAAGTGACTCTTTCCTATACTATTCCTTTGCCTGGCATCATGGAGGTTTTACAGCCAAAAGCAGTGTCCCACACAGATTCAGCCTAGGTGAAAATGTTCATTTTCTTCCCCTGAAAGTGGAAGGCAGTTGTGGAGAGGAGACAGGAAAGGAGAATTGGGAGACCCTAGGATGGCCGTGGGTAAATCCATTTTAAGGAAGAGCAGATGTGAACTCGAGGATCTGAAAATTCATGTCTTGTTGCCAAGAATAGCCTTGTATACCTCCAGGGATCTGTGAACTAGAAGTTCTCTACCAGTCTCTTCGAGATTTGAAATTCTGGGATTGCTGTGATCTTTCTCACAATTCTTACGGATTGCCTCCAACATGGCTGTTCCACCCTCTAAGAACAGTATCTATATGCAAGTTAAGAGCTCTACACTTCACTGGAATAAAATTATCTTGATAACCTCATCTTCCCCAGCAGGGTAGTGTTAGCTCATAATTGTGATCCAATACTTTTCAGTGGTGGTCTCACAGCCTCTGATGGAGCTTTCCTGGGACCCGGGTTCCTCAGACTTGGTCTCCAAGTTCCACTACTACTTATAGCACTTGGGGGATGGGAGACGTAGAAACATATAAATTATTGAAGTGAATATACATGGAAATGGTGAAATGTGGGTGCATGTTTGTGAATGAGGGTTGATTTAGATTTAACTGAGAGAAGTTTACCAGTTTTAAATATTTGACAGAAATTTGAATACTGTTGCCATTAATTTTCTGACAGTCACTCGCTGTGGTTTTTGTGGGTCTGTCCAGCCACAGATATGATTGATCAGTGGATGACTGTAATTAACTGGGTTATACCAGAGACCAACCAGTTAGTCATTAAAAAGAGTAATAATTCAAGAAACTGAATAGTGAATTGTGTGATCCAGTTAGTTTCTCTGAAAGTGAGAAGCAGAATTCAACAGAGTGTGCAGTATTTGAATTAATTGCTCAGCCGTTGGAAAAACCAAAGAAGGTGGGAAAAGCATTATTCTTGTCTTATTTCCATAGCAACATTTAAACATAATGTTAGTAAAGTACTCCTGTCAAAACATTCCACTGGATGCACACTTTGGTCGGAAGGGGATTGATTCAGTTGCATAGAATAACAAGATGAGAGTCCAGGCTGCTGTGAGGCAGGGGGAAGCTTTGCTCCTCTCCCTCTTCTTCACCCCTGAACTTTTTTTTCATTCTTCTCTGCTTCTTCCTTCCTTTTTTTCTTCTCATCCTTTGCTTTCCTGCCTTCTCTGTGGCCTGTGGTTTGGGCATCTTGAAAAATCAAACCAACACTCAGGGGAGCAGTTAACCTGTTGGACATGTAGAGTGTTGGGTTTTTAAAGAGAAAATAAATGCCAGAAGCCAAGTCTCACGGAGGTGGCGTGTTCGCAGAGAAGGACAATGACGTAATATTTTGTGATCTGAGTCCCCATCTGCCTGGCGGAGGGCCTGGTGCTGGCACAGGCCTCACATGTGGTACCAAATAAACAGAGAAACAGCCTAGCACACAAGGCTTAACAACACAGGATAGAGTTGGGGAAATGTAAATATTTTATTTCTCATTATAATAATGTAATTTATTAAGGAAAACTGACATTTTATCTCTATTCCATTTTTTAAGAATAGATCTGTTTTTTACACTTATTTTCTACACATGATGTTTAAGAGTATTTTTATACAGTTGTGATCAAACTTGGTGTATATGATTATATCCCAATGTTTTAATTCAGCATATATATATGCACATTTTCCATGTTATCACTGACAAAACTGGCAATAATTTCTAATGGTTGCATAACAATTCATTCTTACTTGTTAGCTGGTTGGGTAGTTTACAGTTTTCACTGTAATCTGAATAATGCTCCTGTGAGTATCTTCCTGCACGACATTTTCTGTATATAAATAACCAGAAGGTCATGATAACTTCCCAAAAGTAGACTTACTCTATCAAAAGATAGCTATATTTTGAGGTCAAATCACTTTCCAGAATGGTTAGTATTAATTTCTGTTGATAGGAATTTGGACTGGGTACACCATATGCAAGAATATTTTTGTGCAGTGATACTGTAGTGGCCCTTGAGGTCCCATGTACCCAAACGCAATGTCCCTAACTTGTTTAGGGTAGGGAGTTGGCCCTGCCCTGTGGCTGAGTAGACTGAGAGGCAAAGTTCTCTGAAACTTGTTATTTGTGATTAATCGTGAGTGTCCACCTCTAGGCAAGGGCTTCAGATGATGATTTTTCTTCTGGGAATACAATGAGTGAGGATGGCTAAATACATACTGATAAAGGACATCTATTCTGAAAAACAAAGAAAACTCCAGAATTTTATAAATCTTGAAACTTGTCAGAGAAACAATAAATGATAGAAGCTGTAATTTTGGTTCTGGAGAGGTATTGAATAAACACCTGGATACTTGCACCTCTAAACAACAGGCTAATCCAGAAAGGCCTGGGGACATTTTATTTTTGAACACCAGCCACACAGGAGATTATATATAATGAATGAAATTGATTCAGAAATATCTAAAGCAGAATTTTTAATAAGATGTTTCTTTAGCCAAGCATCTGTCATTTTCTACAAGTCTTTGATGGATTTAATGCTAATTGTACCACCAGGAGAGGCAAGAAACATCATGATTCAAATGAAAATAATTTGGATTCTAATTTATGTTAGCAAATAGTTTGACTACATTTTAAAAGACAGGAAATATGAGCATCTTATTTAAACTCATTGTCATAAATCCTGCTGCCTAATGATTTTGGACTTTGGGAACCTTCTCTAATGAGAAATAATCAAAACAAGGCAGTTATTGAATTTCTTTAAGTTAGTGCAATCATTAATGGTGTTAGCATTTCCAGACCCATTTTTTTTTTTTTGCAAAAAGTAAGATAATTTGCTGTTACTTATTTACTGACTTGTGCTCATTTCTGTCTCCCCCACCCCCCAACTTAATCTTCTGCACTCTTTAGATACAACAATTTTGGCAACAATTCTTATCACTCTTCAAGGCCTTCATCTGGACCCACTGTGCCCACCACTTCCACATCATCTCTTTCACCCCCACAGGAGGCCAGGCTGGAAAGGTGGGTTTTATAAGAGGCATTCTGATGGCTTCACTGTCCTCAGGTAAAGGGTCTCCATGTGATTATAGTGCGTAAAGGAAACGTATAAATAAAAGTGTAATCTGAAGTATTTTCCATTACAGAATATAGCCCAAAGGCAAGACTGTTTTCTTTCTTTCACACTATTTAGTAAGTAAATATTTCATTAAAGATATTTTGTTATTATTGTCTCATCTTCCTACTCACTTTTGATAGAAACTATAAAAATATTTTCCCCAAACATTTAAATGTTAATGTTTTGATTCACCCCTCAAAAAGTGTTCTAGATCTATTATAATCTCGCAATATGTCTTATACATCAGTTTTCACCTTTAAATGATTATTTTTATGTAAATCAGGGGGTAGTGGGCCCTTTAAGGTGTTGTGTAATTCAGGACCTACCAGAACAGAAAAGAATGGTACAGGTCCATGGGAGAACATTAAATTGGCAGGAGTATTAGACCACCAGAAATTAACTGACTATTACTCCTAGAAGCAAGTGATTGCATAAGGATGTGTTTACAAGGGAAAATGTAAGACCTGTAATTTTAGAACAATTAAAAACAGTTGGCCTTATGTGGCAAGAGTGCTGAGTTAGAGAACACGGACTAGGGTTCCAACTCACTAGGAAGTTATTTCATCCCTGAGGGTGAAATGTCAACTATGCCAACCCTTACCTTAGAGGGTGGTTTTGATGAGCAGATGAAAGGTACACATGAAAGTGCTGTGTGAACCCCACCGTGTGGATCCAGTGGGAAGTGATGATGAGTATAAAGTCCAGCAGCTTGTGATTGACCAGAAATCTAGACATAAGCAATTCCCAGGGATTATTTGCCTCAAATCCTGAATTTAAAACAAATTTGATCTGTGTTCTGCATTCTTATCCTCTCCTGCGTATTGGAAAGTATTTGGCTGAGTGCTGCTGGTGATGAAGATTTGGTCAGGATGTGCAGCAGGCAAGACCTTACAGCCCCAGGAAGAAGGGCTGTCCAGTGTGGTTTGCCTGGCCACCCATCACTGTTAATTTCTAAGATGCTATGTAAGGCCCATGATGTCAAATGCTCAGGTGCCACAGCCAGGTGTGGCTCTGGCCTGGGCATATTCAGGCTGTGAGGTCTTGGTAATGAGGTTACAAGGTGATTAACCTGAAGACACCCTCTGTCCGTTACCCTAGGGCACCTCTTCTTGAGGGTCAGTTGAGGCTTCCTGGGCTCCCAGAGAGGTCACTAATAAAGAAGATCCTTCTCATATGGGATGGAGGATTTGGGGCTAAAGTGAGGAATATTAGGGTCTGACCAATACTACATCAGACATCTCACACCTGCTAGACTGGCAGCTCTTCGGGAGTGGGAAGTAGGCTCCACTCCTTGCTGTGTTCTCCACAACACGCACTTTGGCCATGGCAGAGCTGCAATCATCACTGGGTCTTGGGTGAATTGTCCACTCATGGGTCGGGGAGCAATTTGTAGGGCCCCAGAGGTGAGAAGTTATAAGGACAGGAGTTCTGCAAGTTTCTGAAGTCCTGGGCTTAGGGGATAGTTCCTCCCAGGTCCTAACAGCAAAGCCCCAGCCCCTACCCTCTTCCTGACTCCTAGAAACCCAGGTCCAGGTTTAAGCTGGAAAGTCCGGGAGTGCAGGCTCCTGAAGGACTCCTATCTGTGTCTCCTTCCCTTCTTGGTCTGGCTGAGTGTCTCCTGGGGGAGAAATTAAAGGAGTGGGCCCAGGAGCACTTGAGCGACCTGGGGAGGAGGTTGGTCTTTATCCTGCGACCACAGGGCTGTTCAGGTTTTGAAGCAGCTGGTGATGTCCTCTAACACATTAATCAATAAAACCTAGTGAGGCAAGGCTGCAGGGACAGGGACCACCAGAAGCTGCCTGGAAGTCCGAGAGAGATGACCATGCCCAAGAAGGCCAGTGACCGAGGTGCTTGAGGGGGCTTTGGGCAGGCTTGGCTGCTGCCAGGAGGTGGGAGCAGGAGAAGTGGAGGAGGGAGTGAGGGGTCAAACTTGCATGTGGATGTTAGAAGCCAGGAACTGAGACAGAAGATACTGCAAGAAAAGCATATTGAGGGTGGAGCTGTTCAGCCTGGAGCATGTGAGGTGTGAGGAGGAGTCTGCATGACACCCAGGGAGATGTGGACTCAGCGACTTGAAGAAGGCCCTGGATGAAATCCCTCTGGGGGACCCTGTGTGCTGAGACCTGGTCACTGGGGAACAGCAGTGGCAGGAGCCTCTTCTGCTGCCTGTTCCTGTCACAGTGCACTTCTGCCATGGGAAATTCATTCCCTTTGCCATTCCCTGTATCCACTAGTAAGTAACCTAGCTTCAAAGAGTCTATTGCTTTTTTTCCCCATTTGCATGTTTTTCTAACTATCACCATCTGTGGCTTTGAAAAACCCTGTAATGAATCATTTGAAACATTAGATGTGCAGTTTCATTATTAAGACCAGGAAGCTACCAGGCCTGGCTGCATCACCCTTCTTACTCTCACCTTGCTAGCTTATGTTTTGTGACTGTTAAAAAAAAAAAAAAAAAAAAAGGAAAATAAGGGGATTCTCAGCTCCAAATTGTATTTGTACTCCATTGCCCAAGCCAGGTGCATTTATGATCATGTGTTTTAATACAGTTTATTTTTTTCTTTTCATTTTTGGCAACTGAATTCTTTGGATGTCACCCATAATCTATTTTCACATTTGCAAGTATTTTCTGCTCTATTAAGATATATGATTGTTTTTACTGAGGTATGTACTTTAGTAGAACATGTAGGATTTATTGTTGAAATGTTATACATAGCCACATTTTATTGAAACCAAAAAAAGAAAAACTTTTTTTTTTCTTAGGAAAGGCATTGCACTATCATGAACAATAGTTGCATTTTTCCAATGAGAACCCACATCTTCTGTCAGGGTACCCCTGACTACTAAATGGGGTGCCAGGGCCCCCTGCAGTACTCGGTAGCTCTAGAACGTCATTCTCTTTGTTTGGAAACAAGACTCACTTCTCAGAAGTTCTAGGAAAATCAGGCCAACTAAAACACCCTTCGGGCAGGTTGGCCACTTTGGACATTACTTCTGAGCCTTAGTGTGAACTTTGAGTTTCCCATATTTTCCCCGTGCATATGAGTGTGTTGGATGTTAATAACACTTGGAATGATAAATTGGCCCTGAAAGGAAGACCTGAAGAAAGAGTATACAAAATTAAGTCAAAACAGGGGAATTAAAAAGAACCCATCTCCACATCTCCTATTACAGCTTCATTTATAGTGTTCTCTTTTAGAAACAGAGAGTATAGCATTTTCATGACATTGGAACTTGAATTGTGCCAAAACAAAATAGAAAAACCAAAGTTATTTGCAAAGGCCCCCAGGAATACAAGATGCAACAGTGTAATGAGAACAGACTTTTAAAATGCTTCAATTTTGAGAAATGCGCTTTTTGAGTGGAAAAGTTCTAAATATTTTCTTGTTAAAGGAAAACATAATTGCCGGAACAGTTGATCCACTCATGCTCAAGTATTCAAATGAAACAAATAGACAAGCAAACAATAATTACACCATGTGAATTTGTGGCTCTGGGATGTGGGGAAGGGCACAAGGCTTTCCCTTCCCATCCCTGTGGGGATGCCTTGGTCTTATGGGCCTTTGCAGAAAGGTGGCTGGAGGCTTCTGGGAGTGGTGACAGCAGTTAGGGAGTGTCTTTGAGGGCATGGTAAGTCCATGCCTAAGGCAGTCCATCTTTGTGGGGGGCTTGAGAGCACACTGGTAATGAGGCTCGTCCTGCACTGTGACAGGGGGACATGAGCAGGTGACCATGCTGAGTGCTCACTCGGTAGGAGCACATTGGAGGAACCTCGAGCTTAGATATTTAGGGGGCCAGGGAGGACTTCTTTGGGGACATACTGAGCTGAAATCTGAAGAATCAGTATGTGTCTTAAGCATTGATTCTGTTCTCTTCCACTTATAATAGTGTCACTGTTCACTATGAATGACAGTCACCTGTCTGTTTTATGGATTAATGTCAAGTGCCCTTTGAAGAATTTGGGAATTGTCTGCCTTGTCTAGTCATCTGAGTGGAGTTTTTTCTACTTCCTAGAAGACTCTGAGGCCAGATATAAGTAATGACACTTCCCCTTGGGTGTCATAATGGATAATAGAGAATGTATAAAGGATGCAACTTAAATTTTTAAATTAATTTTTATATAGGCTTTACATATAGAAGTATAACATTTAAAAGGTGTGAAAGTGAAGCACCCTCCAATCCAGTTATCCTTCCCAGAAGCAACTGATCCTAGCAATTTCTTATGTAAACTTCCAGATATATCTTATGTTCATAGACATGTATACATGGTTGTCATATCTTTATACAAATCGTAGTAACTTCACAAGCTATTCTGCATCCTGTTCTTTCACTTAAAATATATATCTTGATTTTTTCCATAGCAGTTCAAGTAGCTGTTGCATTTTTCTTAATGGCTGCATTGCACTTTTTTCTCTGGGTGCTACTTCGTATAACCAGTTCTAGATTGATGGACCCAATGTTTTGCTATCACAAATGATACCACAGTGTGATTCTTGTCTGTGTGTCACTTTGCACATGTGTGACTTTCTCTAGGATAAATTCCTAGACACCAGTTTAGTAAGTCATGTGTTTGTGTATTTTAAATTTTAATTGATTTCTGCCAAATTGCTCTTTGTAAAGGTTGTATCAGTTTTGATTCTCAACCACAGTGTGAGAGATCTTGTTTACCGCTGCCCCTGCTGGGGGTCATTCAGCATTTCTACCCTTGCTCCTCTGAAGAGTTGTGTGTCATTAAAATTTATGTTTTCATTTCTCTTATTATGAATGTATTGTGCATGTTTTTCCTATGTTCAGGAGCCTTTAATGCTTTCTCTTCTGTGAATTTTTCGTTCATGATCATTAAGTTGTCTTTTTCTTATTGCAGTATAGGGGTTCTTTATATATTGTGATAGGAGTAGTACTGATTTTCTTCAGCCATTGGTCTTTTTACTTCACTTATATCATTTTTGCCTTGCAGGAAAATGTAAATTTAAGGAATTAAATTTATTAATGTTTTCTATCTTCTGGGTTTTATGTTCTTCATGAAGAAAGTCTTTTCTCCCATTGTTTTTTGTAATATGTATATAGCTACAATTTCACATTTAAATATTCTATCTACCTGGAAGTTATTTTGGCTAATGGTGTGAGGCAAAGAGCCAATTTAAATTTTTTCACTTTGTATATCATTTATTGAATGAGCCATCCTTTCCTTACCGATTTGTCATATACCAACAGGAATAAGGATGCATTTATGTGCCTGTGTGTTCAAGCCGTCCTCTCAGGAACTATCTCCCCTTTCCTCCTGGTGGTCACCTCAGAAGGTGAACCATTCCAGCTGTCAGGAGCTCTCCTTGCTCCCAGCACCTGTCTGTCCCGTTCAGTTAGTAGTCTTTGGAATAAGACTAGATCACGTGCTACCTTGAAACGGTCCTGTTATTTTGCCGTCTGCAGTTGTGGAGTTCTGTATGAGTATATACACGGCTGGAATAAAGAACATGGGAATATTTGGGGGAAACTGGGACCAAGAAGCTAGAACTAGGAGAGGGGGAGCCTGTCATGCTGAGTGGTGGCTTCTCCTCCCAGCTCAAACTCCCCCTCATGGGCTTCTGCTTCCTGTGACCCCTTCAACACCTGTCCCTACCACTGGTGCGGTCACTCCTCCCTCAGAACGATGGTCTCTGTTTCCATGCATTTCTACCTGTTTCCAGTTACGGCAGGTCTTGTAGTTCTCACCTGCACGGCAGGATCATGACTATTGCCCTGCATGTAATTTGCGGCTACCCATGTCTTCCTCATCCTCATTTCCTCCTGCATGTGCCTGTCTGTTCTGTACGAATCTGGATGCTTGTGTCTTCCCGTTCTAGTTGATGTTGGCTCTTATATTTCTTGCCTTTACTGGTATCTCCCTTTGCATTGAGGTTCTACTTGTCTGCTTTTCAAATCATTGCTTTTTACAAACATATGACCCATGTGTTTGTCTGGATCCCAAATACTTGCTGGCTGTGTTCCATCACTTGATCTACAGATTACTTTTTAAATTCTGTATCAGTGGCAACAAGAGCATCACAGCCCAATGGGGCTGGAGTTAAACTATTTTTAAAAAATTTTTACATTTAAATTGATCAAAGTAGGTTATTTTAAAAAATCACTGAGAAAATTCTGAACAGCATGTAAAATGGGATAAAAAGGCATGCCTTTTTATGTGATCACAGTTAATGGTACCCAGTTCACAACTGCCAACAGGAAATAAATGGTACCAATGTGGACGATTCCCTACCATTCAAACAAAGAAGCCAGGAGCTGCTTGTGCTCTGCAGCAACATAAGTGGCTTTCCTCCTTGCCTCCTGCCATTTCCTGATAGTAATCTTGTTACAGACAATGAGTTCCTGCAAGGTACAATGTGGCCCTGATTAATTGATTGTGCTACATCCAAAGTGCACAGGAGAAGCACTGGTCAGTTCACAGAGTGAGTTTACAATAGGGTTTGCCTCCCTGATGGCAGTTTTATGTAACAACTGTGGGCGTTAGGTAACCTGGGCTCTGGTGTCAGCCCTCTGCCTTGTATGTGTGTGTGGGAGGAGGAGGGGCAGACTCTGAGTCCTCAACAGATGCAAGAGATTGTTTCTTCCACATATGTTTTGTGAATCCTCCTCATCATCCCCTCTACCATAGATTTAGTTCAAAATCTACATCATGCCTGGACTATATATTGCAGTGGTATATGTCTTCTATCTTTTCTGAAATACAGATCTGAGCAGGTGACTTTTCCTGCTTAGAAATGTTGAATGACTGCAACTGCCTATTGTTGATGCAGCCCAGCCTGATTTCCATCGCCTGTAGGATCTCTCATGTTTGGGTCCTGTATGCATCTTCCAGCTTTTCCCTCCATCCTCCCTGTACTTTAACCCCATAGGAATGAATGGCACACAGACATACCAGGCTCTCCTGTGGCCGCTTCTTTCATATTTGCTCTGCCCCTTGGCTAGCTTCCTCCTTTCCTCATTTAGTTGAATCCTTCGCATCCTCTAAGACCCAAGCAGATGACATCTGTCCTGTAAGATTCCTCTGACTTCTTCAGAAGAATGAATTCTAACATCCTTTTGGGTTTATATCCAACTATTTCATCTCTCAGCCCTTTGTATCATTATATGTCCACCCATTTGTTTCCAAATTGGGGTTCACAACCTTACAGTGGTCCATGGCAGTGAACTTGGGTCCCACAAAGCCACATGATGAAGATGGTTCATCTTCCTGGATTGGCCATTTTTCTAAAAGATTTGGGGAAAACCTTTATTAAGACAAGCAGGACTATGCCTAGGAGAATCCATATTCACATGAATTGTAAAGATATGTCTTGTTTTCACAGGGAGCACTTTGTGCTGTTCCCACATTCCTCTTCTTCTGCCTTTAGGGCTTCTTCACTTTCAGGCAACAGCCATTTCTGTGTCTCTTGCATGAGATTCCCCAGCCTCCTTCCCACTTTCCTGTCCTGTACCTCTTTGTCAAATAACCAGGAAAACAAACACATGGACATTTGTTTAACCTGTTCAAATCCTATTTTCTTCCTTTGGAAAGTAGAATTAGAATACATTTTTTAAAAAATTAGACAATTCTCTCACCCTTGTTTACATAAGGGATGTACACAGCAACCTTAAGAGGTGTATATGGTAATTCTGTTTGCAAGTTAGAACAGTGTGGTGTAACAGTTAGAATTAGGTGAGATCTATAACAAGAAAGTGCAAATATCACAGATTAAAAGGTGCCGATGGAATCCTTACACCCACCGAGCTGGAGACATTACAGTTATTCAGTGCTGTAAAGTGAGCCATGTGCCACCACCCCGATGGCCAGCTTTCCAATTGTTATTGGCTACAGTCATTTTGCACTGACATTGTATAAAAATTATAAAGCAAAATGGGGGAGAAGGAGGGAGAAATTTTTCTTCAGAAAATGTATTCTCTTATCCTATTTCCCCACTCCTTACCTCAAAGCCCAGCAATAAGTGAGAAGCTTTACTAACAGAAGAGACCCAGTTTGGAAGAAATTTGGTGTATAGACACATACGCATAGAATGATAGATAGGTACCCACTCTTACCCTTTTTCATTCTGTAATCTGTGTATAATGCCTGTGCAAAAACATTGTAGCCAGTGACAACTGGAAACCTGGCCATTGGGGCTGTATACACATATACCCACAAATATCACATACTCATGTATTTCATTCAGCAAATATTTACTGAGTGTTCACAATATGCTAGTCTTGTGCTTGGCATGGGAATACAGCACTGACCAATTCCAACCCTATCCCTGACTTCATCCATCAGGATTACAGGTAGTGGCAGGATAAGCACACCATCAGCTATATGTATAGTTTCCATTGTAGTAAACATTTGAAGAAAATGAACCTTCATAGAAAAACTAGAGAGGGGAGCCTGGTACGGGTGGTCTATCCTCACAAAGGACACCTCTGGTGAGACGCCTGGGAAACTTAGTCTGTAACATGGGGCAAACTGCAGTTCGCCTCTAGGTTCGCCCACTGGGAAGGTGAGGGTATGTTTGGTAGGGAAGGTAAAGAGGGAGATAAGAATATAGAGTGAGTTCACGTCTTTCTTTCAAACATGATCCTGAGATCTGAAAGGGTTGGGAGAAAGTGTTTAGAAGAAGCATGGTTTAGAGAAGAAGTAAGTGTGCAGTGGAGGGGTAAGTGGGCCTGGAGTGGAAAGGATGGATCTTAGTGTGGGCCAGTCAGACCTGGAAGCCATGGAACACAGGAGGAGCTGGTGGCAATTGGTACTTTTGGAAGCTGCAAGGAGAATGATTTAAATATGAAGCCAAATGGGGTGGACCTGGAGCAGAGGACTGACCTCCTTTTGGCTGGAGGACTCACTTGGTCTTGGACCGGAGGGTGGAAAGTAAGAGGGAACTGGTAAGAATTGCTGTATGCCCAGGGTCAGAGCCTACAGAAGGGCCAGTAGACAAGCCAAACTGCATGGCCAGCCAAGCCTGGAGGAATGGCTTCATGCTTTATGCATGAGCCAGCACAGTAACATGAGACTGCACATGGGACCAGTCTCCCAGCCACTGCGTGAGCCTGGCTGTGCCCTCCTGTGGTGGGGGAAGCTCAGTTCTTCACTGAAGCTGTGTGTGGGAGGCTGGAGAGAAGCAAAAAGAAGCCTTAAATCCACGTTCCTGTTTTTTGATGGCAGATGTCTCCAGGATTGTAGCAGTGGTGATGGAGAAAAGTTACCTCTTTCTTGGAGTTGGCTCATGCCTTCCTGAGAGCTGGGATATAGCCCTGATGGTGTGAAGGGAGATTCTGATGTTATCTTAGTTCAGTTACCTCTTCTCCTGGGAGCAATAGACCAGGTGACACCAATTTCATAGCCAGGTTATGAGGATATCGCCACTTCATTATTTAATATGAAGACCGCTAAGTCTTCATATTAAATCATCTACTTGTAAATTAAGTGATAATTTTGAATATCAAATAGCTTGTGAAATTAGAATGGCTTCTGCTAATATGTAACCAGAGATTATACATTTTTTTTTAAATAAGAAATGCTGAAGATTTTCTCCTTTCATAAATAAAACTTTACTTAATTCAGACCTACCAAAGGAGCATATATTTTTAAACAGCTTTTGCAGTGTAATTGACATACAAAAAAAGTATGCATAAGTTTTAACATATACGGTAGTCCCTCTCTATATCACAGTTCACTTATCGCAGCCTCACTGTATCACGGGATTTTTAAAAATATTATATTTATTTATCTCAGATTATTTGCTATATCGCAGGATTTTGCAGTACTGTATATGTATGTTGTTAAAGTTACGTAGGTTTAAGAGTATAGGATATGTTTAAGAACATAAGTAGTGTTTATAAAAGTGTGGAAAAGATTAATAAGGGAGTGGGAAAGGTTAATAAGGGACTGGGAACAGTTTATAAATGTGTGGGAAGGTTTTATAAAGCCTTAAAATATATATAAATACTAAAATAAATGTAAGGTTCCTACTTCGTGGATTTTCACCTATCCCGGGGGGGCGGGGGATGTCTAGAATGTAATACCCACAATAAGTGAGGGAATACTGTATACACCAGTGAACATTACCACAGTCAAGATAATGTGCATATTCATCGTCCCCAGGCATTTTCTCATGCTGTTTTCCATCATTATAGATTAGTTTATATTTTTTAGAGTTTTGTATAAATGTAACCATGCAGTATGTACTCCTGTGGAGGAATAGGCTTCTTCCAATGAGCATACTTGTTTTGAGATTCATCCATTTTGTTGTAGTTTCCATAGTTCATTCCTTTTTATTGCTGAGTAGTACTCCATTGTATAAATATACCACAATTTATCTGTTGTCTTGTTGGTGTACATTTGAGTTGCTTTCAGTTTTGGACAATGAATGTTTGTGTACAAACCTTTGTATGAAAATGTAATTTCAGTTCTCTTGGATAAATACCTAGAAATGAAATGGCTGGGTTCTGTTGTAGGTGCACATTTAACTTTTTAAAAAATTGCCAAACTGTATTCCAAAATGGGGGCACAGCATTCCCTCACTTATTGCGGGTATTACATTCTAGAACCCTCGCGATAGGTGAAAATCCACAAAGTAGGGACCTTACATTTATTTTAGTATTTATATATATTTTAAGGCTTTATAAACCCTTCCCACACACATATAAACTATTCCCACTCCCTTATTAACCTTTTCCACACTTTTATAAACACTACTTATGTACTTAAACATATTCTACACTCTTAAATATACATAACTTTAACAACATACATATACAGTACCTCAAAATCCCGCGATATAGCAAAAATCCATGATAAATAATTAAATATAATATTTTAAAAAATCCTGCAATACAGTGAGTCTGTGATAAGTGAACCGCAATATAGAGAGGGACTACTGTATACCAGAGTAATGCTCTCCTCATTAAAGGAGATGAAATGTACTCCTTCCTCTTCAACTTTCTGTAGGATATTGTTCAACACTGTGTCTCTGGTCTAACAGGCCTGTTTAAAAGCCCGGATACATTCTAAATGCAAGTTCTCTGCCCCAGTTTCCTCATCTGTCAAAAGGATAATAATAGAACTTAGTATAAGAGGATTAGGGGTTAAAAGAGCCATTTCGTGTAAAATAATTGGCACACCATATTGCCTCCACAAATGTTAACTCTTATTACCAACCATATTTTATGAAATAAAGTTTCTGTTCCAGATGCCCCAGAGAGGATAGCTTTAACCAGCTGGGATTTCTGGGGCAGATCCTGGAGCCTGGTCTGGCCAATAATAAATATTGCAATTCTTCAATATTTCATGCTCTCCCTTGCAACCTGTCCGGCCTCTCACCATCTGCACCCCTGTGTGGCTTCACTCAGTTTCAGCTGCCTCCTGTGTAACTTACATGACTTCAGCTGTCCAGGTGCATTCTGGGGTGGCGTGCAGTCCTGATGACCCAGCTGCTGGCCATGTTGAAAAGGTTCAGATTAAACTCCCAACGCACTCTAGTTTCTCAGGCTGGGAACTGCCAGCAGCATATTCCAGATCTGGCCTTGGGGACTGCAGTTGAAGCCTGCCCTGCATCTTCAGATTCTAGACTCCCCACATGAGTGCCTACTGTGGCCAAGATAATGCTCTAAGCAAGCTCACACATACCTCTCATTTAAATCTTACACTCCTTTATGAGTCGGGAGTGTTATTATCTTCATTTTACAAACAAGTAAACTGAGGCTTAGAGAGGTTCAATGAGTGGCCACAATCAGATTTTCTCAGTCCAAACCCTGTGCTCATTACTTGATGTCAGAGCTGGTCCTGAGACCAGCCAAGATTTAACATCGCAGCAACTTCCAATCACGGTAGGTATTTTCCTGGAAAACTTAACAAGAGAGATAAAAATCTGTTAAAGATGCCTTTATAAAGAGAATAATTTACTATGCTAGCTTGAATTTTGGTGTGTGAGTTTTTTGTTTTTTTTTTTTTAATTATGATTTGGGATATCCCCTTGGTATGGTTTGAATGCATTCCAGCATTGGTATTATAGGTGGAACTCATTTCCAGAAACAGGATTTATAGAACCAGGGTGTTTGCTCGCTCATGTTGGGCTTATCTAGGTAGCAGGAGGCGTAGGGAAATCTGATTTATTAACATTATATTATAACCCTTTGTTTCCAGTATGACTAAAGTGTCTTATATGCATCCAGGACAGGTAAGCTTGTTTGGAGCCCTTTAATTCTCTCTTCTTGCTACAGGGATCTGCATTAGGGTACTCAAGAGAATGGATCTTGAATTGGTCCAGGCATTTTACTTCATTTCAGGAAAAGAAGAACCATTTCTCATTGCTTTGAGTTTAGCAGTTCTTTCAGAACAGAAGTGATTGAGAAAAGAGCCTCCACGTGTTCTTAACGTGTGTGCAGGTGTGTTCACTGGTGTATACTGGCCTCAGAGATCTGCTCTTGCCCGGTCCAATGGGCAGAGGATGATCTGCATTGCCCTTCCTCAGAGATGCCCAGGAAGGAATGGCAGCAACCATCTGACAAGACTGGACACTTTTCACTTTCTCAAGTTCTAATGCTATTCTAATTTCAAACAAGCTCTAACATTCTCATTTTAAATAAGGAAATGATGTTAATGTATGTATTTTTCTTATCTTTGTGTACTAAGACCTCCAGAATAACATCAAATATAAGTAATGATGGGGCATCCTTATATCATTTCTGATATTAAAACTGCTCTGAATGTTTCAGCATTTAGAATGATGCTTACCGTAGTTTTAGAAAATTTCTTTACCAAGTACCATTGACAGGCTAAGAAAGCGCTCTTCTGTTTCTGAGCTTCATAAAAGTGTCCGTTCTTTTTGTTTTTTTTTAATAACAAATGGGCATTGAGTTTAAAGCTTTTTCTGCACCTACAGAGGTAGCCATGGCTTTTCTCTTACAATCTAATCTATTAATGTGATAAATTATACTCATTGATGTTCTAATCTTAAAATATTTTTCCATTCATTGGAGAAACCCAACATGATTTTATTTCAGATTTTTGCAGTGGTATTCCTAACTGCAATCAGTATATAAATTTCTATCCTCATGCTCTTGCTTGACTGGGTTTTATGTCAGAGTAATATTAATCACATAAAGTGAGTTGGAGAGCTTTCCTTCAATTTGTTTTCACTAACTTTGTATATGATTAAGATGAAGTCCTTAAATGGTAGAATCATCTTAGAAAATCTGAGCCTAGAAGGGCTTTTTGTTTTTATTTGTTTGTTTTTTGGTGTATGTGACTATACCTATGATTAATTGATTCAATTTCTTTACTGGTTAATAGGCTATCCAAAATTTCTATTTCTTCCAGAATCAGATTTGATGATATATATTTTTTATAAAATTATCCATTTTTGAAGTTTTAAAATGTATTGTCATAAAATTTTTCCTAGTATTCTTTTAAAAAAATTTCTGCTATAATTTATCTGCCTGTCATTCTTGAATATCGCTTCTTTATGTCTTTTTTCTTGAACAATTTTGACAGAATGTGCCTGTTTATTAGTTATTTCAAAAAATTATAAGCCAGGTTCTTGTTTTATTGATTTAAATAAATCTTCATTTTCCTATTTCATTAGTTTTTGTTTCCATGTTTATTTCCTTCCTTTGTCCTTTTTGAATTTATTCTATTGTTGCTCTTCAATTGTTGAGTTGACCACTCATAAATTTTTATTCTTCTCTTAAAATAGAAACACTTAAGGCAATACATTTCCTCATAATGCTACTTTAGAAGCATCCTACAAATCTTGATAGTTTTTTTTTCATAGTACCTTTTGATTGTGTTCTAATTTTCTGTATTTTTCTTTTTTGACCTAAGTTAACTAGAAGAGTTTAAAATTTTCCAATTATATGGGTTTTTCACATTTATCTTCTTATTACTTGTTTTCAGTTCAGTTGTGTTGTGGTTAGGAAGGTGGCCCATATAAAACCAATTCTTGAGATTCATTTATGAACTTTGTGGCAAGATTGATGGTCAGTTTTTGAATAGTCCCTGTGTATTGGAGAAGAATGTATTTTCTCTGATTTGGGGCACCAGGTTGTATATGCACATCTGTAAGATAAAATTTATCATATTAAATAAATCGTTTATATCTATAATACTTTGTATGAAACACTATCCAAGAAGGATAAGGCTACACATAACAGAAAAATTTATATAACATTGTCTAAACAAGATAGAAATTATGTAAGATAGTTTAGACTTCATTTATGTGAAAGATAAATACAATTCTATCTATGCCTAACTGTCCAGGGCTGATGTAGTAGCTCTCTTCCTGGATTATGGGACTTGTTTACTCCCTCCCTGTAGCTATCAGGGATGGAGGTTCTTCCCTCTGACTGATAATGAGGGGTGACTCACCTTTTCTAGAAAGAGTGACTGGGGGACAAATGGCAAAATGTGAATGATACAAGAGTCACATTAAAAAAATTGTTTTTCCATTATAGTTTACATTCAATATTATTCTGTATTAGTTTTGGGTATACAGAATAATGGTTAGATAATTATATATTTTATAAAGTGTGTACCTCAATATTTCTATTACCCACCTGGCAGCATACATAGTTATTAAAATATTATTGACTATATTCCATATGCTGTGCTTTATATACCTGTGTGCATTTTATAACTACTAATTTGTGCTTCTTAATCCCTTCATCTTTTCACCCAGTCTCCAGTCATCAGTGTGTTCTCTGTATCTATGAGTCTGTTTCAATTTTGTTTTTTCATTTATTTTGTTCTTTAGATTCCATATATAAGTGGCATCGTGTGGTATTTGTCTTTCTCTGAATGACTTATCTCGCTTAGCATACTACCCTCTGGGTCCATTCATTGTGGCAAACAGTAAGACTTCCTTCTTTTTACAACTGAGTATTCCATTTTATATATGTACCAGCACTTTTTTATCCACTCGTCTATTCATGGGCACTTAGGTTGCTCCATATCTTGGCTGTTACAAATAACGCTGTATATATAGGGGTGCAGACATTCTTTTGAATTAGTATTTTAAGTTTCTTTGATTATATTCCCAAAAGTGGAATTGCTGGGTGATAAGGCACTTCCATTTTAATCGTTTTGAGGAAGCTCCATACAGTTTTCCACAGTGGCTGCGTCAATCTGCATTCCCATTAACAGTGCACAAGGGTTCTCTTTTCTCCACATCCTGGCCAACGCTTGTTGATTTATTGATGATAGTCATTCTGACAGGTGTGAGGTCATATCTAATTGTGATTTTAATTTACATTTCTTTGATGATTAGTGATGTTGAGCATCTTTTCATATTTCTATTGGCCATCTGTATGTCCTTTTTAGAGAAGTGTTTATTCAGGTCCTCTGCCCACTTTTTAATTGGATTATTTGATTGTTTTTTTGGGAGGGTGTTGAGTTAAATGAGCTCTTTATAAAATTTGGATATTAACCCTTTATCAGACATATAATTGGTGAATATCTTCTCCCCTACAGTGGATTCCCTTTTCATTTTGTTGATGGCTTCCTTTGCTGTGCAGAAGCTCCATACCATTTTCCACATTGGCTGTACCAATTTACAATTCCATCAACAGTGCATTCTCATCAGCACTTGTTACTTGTCGATTAATTGATGGTAGCTACTCTGACAGGGGTAGGGTGATATCTCTGTGGTGTTAATTTGCATTTTCCTTATGATTATTGATGCAGAGCATCCTTTCACGTGCCTATTGGCCCTCTGTATGTCCTCTTTGGAGAAATGTCTATTTAGATCTTCTGCCCACCTTTTTAGTTGGATTGTTTGTATTTTGCTGTTGAGTTATATGAGTTCTTCATTTATTTGGGATATTTGATCCTTATTATATAGATGATTTACACATATTTTCTCCTGTTTTCTAGTTTGTCTTTTTGTTGATGGTTTCCTTTGCTGTGCAGAATGCTTAATATTTTATAGATATTACACCTTTTTGCCCTCCCAGTGTACGAAGCAGGTTACTTATCTCCATCTAGAGATGACGATCCTGAAACAGAAGACCTGAGACACTTAGTTATTTTAAAACCCCAAGCACTACCTAGGTACTGGTAGACCTTCAATTCTAACCAAGGTCTGATTGATTCCTACTTCAGTACCTTTTAATCGTAGGCCAACCCACTAAAACATTAACTCATTGTATCTTTAGGTCATCACTGAGTGGTCTTCTCACATCATCCTTTAGGCAGCACCAAGAGTCACTGGCGGCAGAGAGAGAGAGGCGGCGGCAGGAGAGAGAAGAAAGGTTGCAGAGAATAGAACGGGAAGAAAGGAACAAATTCAGGTAAGAAGGATTTTCAAATCATTAAAACAAGGAATTGCAATTAAAGCACATCCCTTCACAGCTCTGTATGACTAATAATAGTGTTATTGGATTAGGACGTTTGCATTTTCTTTGGATTTTGTCTCTATTTTCAAGGAAGAGCAAGACATACTGGCAATAAGGTAGCTCTGGTTGGTTACAGCCTTTTTTCCCCTCTATCTATAGGGCAGAAAGCACTGCCAACAAGTCAAATACAATTAAGGATTTGTGTATTCTGAGATTTCCTTTATCTAAAATGATCTTATCCAGGTCTCCGTAAAGAAAGAGAACTTGTCTTAACTTAATTTGCTATTCCCCTTAAAGCTATTCATGTTTTATTCATATTCTATTGGATGCCTAAAAGAAATGCTTTTCTCACTTTCTGGTTTGCTTCTTGTTCCCTGTAGTGATCTTCAATATTTTTTAAAACAACAATTTCTCCTCCTATGGGGGAAAGAAAAGTCATTGTCCATTGTCCCCCAATCTCCTGATCTCTGTTCAGCTCCAAGCATATGTTCCTGTGTGTGTCCCACACCAGGTTCCATGTCTTAACCTATCTGCCCCCACGGAGTCCAATGTTACTCTGTTTGTTTTTCAGCCAATTCACTTGTTCTTCCCATCCTCACTTCCATGCACGCCCTTCCCCTGGACTTCATGCTGTGCTTCAAGACTTGCTAAGTCTTTCCTTACACATGCCATTCCTTCTACTCCTTTCCTTCCTCTTTCTTTCCCCTCCTTCCCACTTGCCTTCTCCTTATTTCTCTCTCCTTCATCTTCTCAGTCATTTGTCCTCTAGCTTCCATATTCTTCTTTTAATTTCTCTCTCCATTTCCATTTTCTGTTTCCTTAGTTCATTTTCTTTGGCAAATAATATTCCCATCAATTATTTCCCGTTAAACCCACAAAGAATGAAAAACATTTGTCCATGAGGATTTATACACTCAATAGCATGTTTTTTCAGCAGCCAGGAAAAGCATGTGTACTTTAGAAATGACCAAAATATGAGCAGAGTTGTGAAACTGCCATAACTGTAGCTCACTACCATGTGAAAACAAATATCCGAAGTTTGCGTTGAAATGCGAATCCTGGCTTTTGTAAGACTGGGTTAATGGGCTGCATGAAGTGAACCAACATCAATCCGCACCATGATTGGGTGGCATGGCCTGAGCTGTCAGATTCCTATCAAGAGGCATATGGAAACGCCAGACATGTATGCACCATTTCTCATGATGTAGCTCTGCAAGTTGTCACTTTTGGAAAGACCAATTTGTAAAAACCACTGGAACAAGTTGAATGCTTCCTGTGTCAGGGATTTCTGGGAGATTTGCATATTTTACCACCAAATAGCAGCAGAGAATCTGACTAAGACACCTGGAAAATTCAGAGATTAGCTTACCCATCCATGGATTTTGATTGAAAACCTCTGAAAACAGGGCCGTGGTTCTGAGTAAGATGGAGCCAATACAGCCCCTCCTGTCTCTTCTGCACCACTGAATGCCCCATAAATCGTGGACAGAGTGCACAGAGCTCTAAAAACTCGGCAGTGTTAGGAGGGAGCAGCGGAATTGGGGAAGGAGACTCGCATGCAACGTCCCACCTACTCAGTGGAAGTTTACCATTTTTTTCTTCCAATAATCACCTGGCTCATACTCAAAGATACCCCAAAACCCAGACGCATGTACCAAATGTGCACTGGAAGAGCTCTAAGAGAAGATCTTTCTTTTTGGGCTAAACACCAGTAAGAGGAATTCCTGAGGGTCAGAGAGTGGAGAAAATCTCCTGGATTTTTTTTTTTTGTTGTTTGTTTGTTTTCATATTTTTTCCTTCTCCCCTACCCCAGCCTCCAAGCAATATTGTTACAGAAGCACAGTGATGGCAGCTGTGTCCAGGCAGCTGCCTACACCCTGCGGGAGGGGGCCCTTCCTCTGACCGGAAGAGCTATGACCCCAACAGCAGCAGGTACATCACTATGTCACTATTTTTCTTTCTGTGTCGTCCTGCTGCACTGTCCTGGGTGCAGATGGAGTTACTGAAAGTGGCAGCAGAGCAGGAAAAATAAAGCCCACGCTTTCTGGCTAGAGGACCAAGAAGGGAAAACCCATGGAAACTGGGGAATGAGAGGAAAGAGGAAAGAATTCAAGAGAGTCCCCATTTGTGCAACTATGGCCCAGAACCTGAACAGCACACCACACACTTTGAGGACTAAGGGCACGTGGACTGCCACTCAGGTCCCAGACTGGCCACTGGGTGGCATACACAGGGCTTGAGTTCAACAGCACTAAAAATATTTGTTAACTGAGCCAATATTGGAACCAATATAAGAAGACAGAACTTGCAGGCTGAACCTAACTTAGTTGTTTGCCTTCTAAATGAAAACAAAAGAAAACAATCAAGGTTCTTCATAGAATTTAAATAAGATCCAGAGTCTCTTTGCAAAATATTTTAAAATATACAGAATGCAACCCAAAATGACTTGTCGTACAGAGAGCCGGGACAATCTTAACTCAGAAGGAAAAGATAATCAAAATACACTAACCACAAAAGGATGTTGTTTTTATCAAAGACTTTAAAGCTTTTATTATTAACAGGCTCTGAGAAGTAAGGGCAAATAATTTAGAAACAAATAAAGAGCTAAGTCTCTGCAAAAAAATAGAAAATATAAAGAAGAACTAAGTGGAAATACATATGGAACTAAAAAATACAACCAAAATAATAAATGCCTTTGGTGGGCTTGATAGCTGAATGAAGAGGAGAAGAGAACCACGGACTTCAACACAGAAGAGTAGAAATTATCCAATCTGAAAACCAAAACAAAACATTGAAAAGAAATGAGCAGTTCCTCAGGTACCCATAAAATAATACCTAAGTGTCTACCATTCATGTCATCGGAGCCCCAGACTAATAGAACAAGAGTGCATAGTGCATTGCAATATATACTTAGTCACTATGTTATAGCATGTATGTAATATATATGTGATACATATGATGTATAACAAAAAATATATATCATGACCAGAATCTCTGTCCTCTTAACTGACAGATGAGATGCATTTGGTACCAAGAGCAAATAGTGAATGGTTATGATCAGGGTCTCTGAAGATGAGTTGCTTGGGTTTAATCCTCACTCTATCAATAGAAATATAGGTAGATGATAGATAGATAGAAAACATTAAAATTAACCTTATTTAGGAAGGAATGCTGATCATCAAGACAGACCACACACAACTATTAATTACAACGATGGCAGTTTCTTTGTAAAAATGAGGACGTGACATGAAAAGAAATTCAACAAAGGAAACAGGGAAGCTGTATAAACTAGTTCCTGGGGTTACCCAAATAACTGACCTTTCATCCTCCATTGCATTGATTTAAGTTACCCTTGCTCCTTGTGGTATTTTTTTTTTGCATACCATCTAAAAGTTGTTCTTTATCTAGTGTTATTTTTGTTGACTATGTTCTTAAACCTCTTGGGTTATAGAAAATTTTATTTCAAGTATGGAAAGTGATGAGGGTGGATGTTTATAAATGATGACAAATATGCGTCTTTGTTGCTTTTTGCTCCCTCTCCTAACCTGTTTTTGTTGCTCTCACTTACTGCTCCTACTGCTCCTTTACATCCAGTTACCGGTACAGTGAGGGCTAGAATGCTTCAACTATGCTAGGCCCAATGTAGAAAACCACAGTGTCAAAATTCTCCAGTAAAATAAGTGACCTATTGAGAGGTGACCGATGATAGTCTTAAGCTTAGGTTCACATTTGTCACCAGCAGGAACAAAAAGCAAACATTAAAATTGGACAAAATTGGGCATCTCATGGGTACAAACAAAAGAGGATGCACAAAGCAGGAGCTTCTGGTGATCCCTGCAGAGAAAAGGAATGGGAGGGATGCAGAAAAAGAATCCTGGGCTATGGGAGGAGTGTTTGAACTGAGGAGTGCAGCACAGAATGGCCGAACCACTCGGAGCCACTCAGATTTGATTCTTGAGAGGGAAGCTGTGGAGCTACTAGAGTGGGATGGACTCTTGGTCACCTCTGAAAGCTGTTGCTTGTTTGTCAATGCCATATTTCATTTCTGTATTGTTTCACTCTTTAAAATTTTTTCTTCTTCCTTTCCCTCATATGCGTGCATTCTTCTTTCCAAAGAGTAATTGGTCCTGTCTCTGAGTGCATCCAATAATCCCATGGTTTTTGACTCCTTGTGATTTTATAGAAAAGCCATTATATTTAGGACTTTTAAAGTACAGACTTTACCCTTTGTTTTTAAAAATTCAACTACAACCGCTTTCCATTTCTGAAGCAATAGCGGGCTTTCATTTATACTGTTAATAATTTCTTGGCAATTTTATGGGCATATAATTCTGTTTTTTCCTCCCTATTTTGTTTCTTTCTTATATTTCCATTAGCCGAGAGTATTTAGACAAAAGAGAAGAGCAAAGGCAAGCAAGAGAAGAAAGGTTTGTGTATCTCTTCTTTCGCATGTAACCAAATGGCACGTGTCTCGGCACTTCTAACCAAGCATGCAGTGGAGACTGTGTTAATTAAAATATAATAGTTTCACTTAAGAGACCTAAGACTTCTTGTAATTGGCATTTTGCAGAATAGAGTACCCTAGTTATCTGTATTTTCCCAGTGTGTGCAGGTTTATTATTTAGTGCCATCATGGTGTAAAATATGTGTCTGTCTCCCAAATTCTTCTTCAAATGAGCACATTAATTTTGTATATTGACATATGGTATGTATTTTCAATACCCTGCACCACCAATACTGAGCCTGGGTTAGGTGTCCCTGCAGCATGTTTCCAGGTCACTTGCTCAGCCTTCCTGCCACAAATATTTGAGTGCACACACTATGCCAGGCACTGGCTGAGGTGCCACGCCCACTCGAGACACTGAATATGCCTGATCCCTTACCTGTCTCCCTACTGACCCGTACTCAGTTCCTTGGTGGCAGAAACGATGCCTGGTTTTCCTTGAATGTCCCCGCGCCTCCCACAATTCATGGCATACCTGAGACACTTAGGAAAGATGTATGAAGTAAATGAGCAAGGGAATTAATAGCTTTATTTCAAATATTCAAACTGTAAACCAGTTTTTAAAATTTCAGTGGTAATATGCTTTGAATCCGTTAAAAGATAAAAAGTTAATGTGTTCAGCATCTGATCCATTTAGATGAGCAGAGGAAACTGTTTTGGGAAGTGGAATAACAAAAGACAAATTTTTACCTGGTAATACTGCAGTTATTCCTTCTACCACTAGATGGGGTTACTGCGTGGGGAGATGGAAAGGCTGACTAAGTGGGGAACCTAACAATCTCTGAAAGAGGGCAATAAAAAAGTGAAGCTAATTTTTTTAGACACCATCCGCTAAATAGATCAGGATGGTCTGAGGCATGGAGGAGTGGAATCTGCCTGTGTTCAATTTAAAACTTAGCTGATTAGGTCAGTCTCATAAACAAAACTAAGGCATTGCTTTAATTCCAACATCTTCAATGATTGCCTTCCTAATAACCAGGGTAGTCAGCAAATTTAGAGTGAAAGATACTAGTAAAGAAACAAGAAACTTCTCTTTCTCTTGACTCACACCCTTTTTTGGACATTGGTAGATATGACATATACTTCTAATGAAAATGCTGTTGACTTTGTGCCCAAGCTTAAGAAGTCAAATTTTATGTTTTTGGGGTTTTTTTGTTTTTTGTTTTTTTGTTGTTGTTGTTGTTTCTCCAGATTTTGCCCTTTTTTGAGCTTTTGACAACTTGACTGTCAGGTAATGTCTGCCCAGGCAAGGCTTGGAAGCTCTTGGGGAGATGTAAGGTCCGAACTGACTCCTACTGACCTCAAAATTTTCCAAACAACCAAAGGCTTCCTCTTTCTGGATATTATTTATTGTTCTTTTTCCCAAAGCAGAAGAGTCTGCCACTCCTCTCCTGTCTTCTACTGCTCTGGCCTCAGGCCTTGCCTCCATGCCAATAATCTGCCTGGGCCTTCTTAGCTGGTCCAGGGGCGGCCTCTTCATCGCCCCCCACCCCCCACCCCCCCATGGGATCTTTCCTTATAGTGCATCTCTCTGTGTATGCGGAGGTCTGGGGAAGCATCGGGTGTCTTCCTCTGGTTTGGACCAGCCACTTTCTTTCATTAGTTTGCATCCTTAATTACCTGGTGAAGATGGGAGTGAGGGAGATATACTTCCATCTCTGTCTGGAAAATTGTTGGGGGTAAGCCAGGAAAAGAAAACTTCCAAGTATAGTGGGCTTCAGAAATAGGTGGGGAAACTGATAGAGATCAGAGTGGAAAGAGCTTCCAAAATAAGGAGAAAGACTCCACCTATTAACTCTTTGTGATAGAGTCAGGCATGGGTGTAGGGTTCCATGTTTCTTACTCTTAATGCAATGACTCAGAAAAAGATGGCCAGAGTCAGAGCAGAGGGTTTTTTTAGGTTTGTAACATTTAGTGTAACAAGATGAATGTCACTTTGCTCATTTGAGATGTAATGGCCATCCAGACACACTCGATTTGATTTTGATTGATTTTGTTTTGTATCATCTCTTTCCATAATTCCAGGCAAACTGTTTTACTGACAGTGGTACAGACTCAAGGGTTAAGTTTCTGTTGAGCTGCTGCTTCTAACCTTTTCTTAAAATATTTGAAGAAAGGCTTCATCTGATAATGATTGATTAAAGTGACATTCATGAGTAATTTTTTTAAGGGAGTAGTAAGCAATGAGATTTGGTCAGGTGTCAGGACGGGGATTAGTCTAAGGGGATGGCAGGACGCAGAGAGGGGACGCTTATGGCAGGCAGGGTTATGGGGACGGAGTGAAGGGAGAGGCCGGTACTAGGCCCGGGTCTGGGAAGTGATGCGCGTCATGATCAGTGAAGCAGGAAGATAGGCCCCGGAGCACCGCTTAACAGGTAGGAGGACAGAGGAGAACTTAGAGGGAGCCTGATTTGGGGTTAACGTAAGGGGGAACTTCTGAGTAGGGGGGTGGCAGGAAAAGTAATCTGTCAATAGGACCAGGTTAATCTGAAGTCAAGCAGGGTTCCTATAGGCCCTGTAAAAAGAGACTGGGCCTGTGTGCATTCCCTTGGCGGCAGTACCAGCCCTGCCTCCCACACCTGCACGCGTGGTGGATGTTGAGTTTATCCCAAAGGTGTGTTTGGCTGTCTTTCTCACTGACCTGTGAGCTCCATGAGGCAGGGGGTTTCCTCTTTATTATTAAATCTAACGCCTCTTGTGATTGTTAGCACACAACAGGCACTCAACAACTGTTCATTAAATAATGAAAAGGTGAATGAAGAGCAAAAGAAGACAGGGGCAGAGAGAAGATAAATGGGACTGTTTAGATGAAGGCAGCAAAGGTGAAAAGTCTTTCCTTGGAGCTATGGATAGAAAACCCAATGCATGGCACACGCGAGGCTTCATCACAGTCTGTGGGTTGGCGGTTGTGTCACTAGGCAGCAGGGACTTGTGAGTCATTGTATGGGCTGGTGGGCTTTCTGGATCGAGTACTGTTGGGTCCCTAAGTGGTAGCACTTAGAGTCACTCTGTAAGGGATAGCCATGCTAGAGGTCCAGCCTCCCCCAGGGACAGCTGTAGGTGCATGTGGGCCAGGAGAGGTCACCGAGCTGTGAAAGCCAGGTGGCCTGGCCCTTCTGTGCACGTCAGCCCACCTTCACTACTCCAGCCCACTGCTGGCAAGTGCTGCTGCTATCATTTTAGAAAGCATCAGTGCTATTGACTCTGGGTCTTCCTGCCCCTGCCATTTATTAAAGTCTTTAAATGTGGCAAAATATACATACCATAAAATTTATTAATCATCTCTTGAAGTATACAAATCAGTAATGTCCAGTACATCCACATTGTGGTGCAAGCAGTCCTCAGAAGCTTTTCATTTGTAAAACTGGGACTTTCTACCCATTAAACTAGTCCCCATGTCCCCTCCCCTGCAATTTTGTCTACCACAGAAAACCATTCTTGAGACAATTCAGATTAAACCTGGGACTCTTCCCATGCCTCCTGGATCCTCAAGGATGGCATCTGTGAGACCTAGGGGTATATAGGAATAGTCTTCATGTCATATTCACCCAGACTCTGGGTGAGAAAGCCCAGACAATGGGGTGAATCCTTCATAAAATGGGGTGAATCCTTCAACTGCTAACACATGCCTGCCAGCCTAGCTGCCTGCAGGATGGAGTGTGGAGAGCCCAGGACCAGGGCTGGGCCAACAGAAATGAAGGTCATGAATGGTTTGTCCTCCTGGTGTTGTTACTGTTCTTCTCCCTGCACTCTTCTAAGTTTGCTGAGCACTACTTTACTGCTCCTGGATTCCAGTCTCCTGGACCCTGCAGGTCCCTTATTTGCATGTCATTCCTTGCCTGTCCCTTTCTCCTGTCATAGAAGGCTTGGACTCAATTTAGCGATGTCTGTGCTCACAGACTCTTGGGCTTTCAGCCTTCCTGGCCTTGAGTTTGCCACTATTTCATGTAAAATGTACCTCCTACAGCCTCTGACCTTCAAGATCACTTTCTTCCAAGATGCCCATCATCTCCACAGCCAGGTGATTTTTCCTTGCTGATCAGAATTAAGTTCAGAAATGCTTTGCTTTTGTCACCTCTCCTACCTTTTGAGAGGTGATGTCAGCAAGAAAAGCCCAGTTTCTAAAGTGCTTTCTCTGGGCATAGCTTCTTCATCCTTTCACTGGGAAGCAGCTGTTCTTGAAACCAAATGCAGATGTTTGTATCTATATGGACCCACCATGCATCTTTTTTTCAGCGATTCACTGTGCAAGTAAGCTCACTCCCTGAGAAAGTGAAATAGGGTGCATTTGCCCCACTGGCATCCTGTGCTCCAGGGAGACCTCTGCTGGTGGGGTGCTGCCTTGCAGGGTTCTCACTGCGCCCGTTATTTGTTTCACGCCAGCTGAAGTGCAAGGTGCCGAGGGAAAGAATAAAAGAAGGGTAATCTTCCTGTCTGCAAAAATCCTATTATCTGCTTGTTGAAAACAGACATACACATGTGAAGAGATGACTAAATATGCCAGGCAGTAAATGTAAAATGCCATCTGAGTTGAATGGACTACATATCCGACATGAGTTCAGAGGCAAGGCCGAGATCACTTCCAGCTGTGGTGGTCAAGGCAGGCCTCACGGGGGGGCATGTGAGAGCCTGGCCTGGAGGGCAGGCTGCCGATGGACTGGCAGGGAGAAGGGCTGATGATTACAGATGTGGGGGAGCCACGCCTGCCTCAAGGATGAATGAAGAAATGCATGCTTTTAAAACGCATTCTTTAAAGGTCTTGTATAGGTGCCCCACCTTCCTTATCCAGGTGAATTAGGAGTGTCATATGGGGGCTGTGATGGACCAGCATTGAGGGCTTGCCCACTGGGAGGAACTGCAGCAGTAAACCTGTATGGATGCGAGTCAGGGTCTTGAATAAGCTGTTTCAAAGTTTAGTGGTGGGTAAGATAGTCAGAACCCAGCTACAGCTGGGTTTGTAAATTTATTTCTGAACAAATAATGGTGGGTAAAATTAGCAGACATCTGGAAGAGACACATATTTCAAAGTTATTTTGGTCTGATCTATAAAGCGCACCACGAGGAATATGATTGGTAGCTGGTCTTAATAAACAGTTAGTGGGTTCTGCCTGCCTGAAATGCAAAACAGATGTATCTTTGTTCTTTTAAACTGACTTTGATGAATAAACTATATGTGACGTCAGGTTCAAGCTATTGGATGTCTGAGTCCGACTCAGAAATATTTTAGTATATAAAAAAGTTTCCATGGTCGACACCGGGAGAACAAAGTGAATTCCAGTCACATTGCTGTTAGCATTAAGGCAGGTTCAGAAATTCAGGGAGGCCTTTGTCCAACACCCACTTCTGGTATTTGGGAGGCACTGTTGCTTTCTGCCACACAAGGGCACCTTCCCATTTCACAGCTGTGAGCTCCGAGGGTGTGTGGTTTTCAGCTGTCACTGCTGGTCCTTTTTGATGGTCATTATTGTTGTTCTGCTTATTTGTACAAATGTTTCCTAAAAGAGCAAACTAGAATTCTGTAGCAGTGATCCAGTATCTGGAGACTGTGTGATGTGGCCATTCTCCACAATTTGTTTGGTTATGCATGATGCAGGATTTTTAATCATTAGCATCTTGGCTTTTCTGGGTGTTTCTGGCAACCGGGCCCTCCAGCCAGTCCTGCACTGTGCTCTGAGCATCAGGAAAGCAGCTCACTCTGCAGGTGTTTCGTCCATAAACAAGCATCAGCCACGGGCTCCTCTTTCTTTTTACGGAAACTCTTTGGAATTTAACTTTCAGATACAAATACTTGGAGCAGTTGGCAGCTGAAGCGCACGAGAAGGAACTGAGAAGCCGGAGCGTGAGCGGGGGCAGAGCTGACCTCTCCTTGGACCTGACCTCACCAGGAGCCCCTGCCTCCCCCGCCCCTCTGAGTCCAAGCCCTTCATCTCTAGACTCCCAGGAGGCACTCACGGGAGCATCCTCCTCCCTGGGAACACCTCAGCATCCCAAAGGTGAGTGCTGGGACATGAGAGGGAAACTGATGAGCTCATTAACACCAGACAGGCTTTCTCTGGGCAGTTGTAACCATTCCTATGTTCAAACTAATGCCGATGGTAAACTAAACATAAGCTTAGAGGGTGACTGCAGCCCACGCTGCCACAAATAAAATATTAAAGCAAAACTGCTGGGAAAGATTGTCAGTGTACGATCATTGAAAAAGAATACTGAAAATAAGATTTACTTTGACATCTAATCCTAAATCACAGGGTTTTAGCTTAGTACTCTATAATTTGGATATTATTTACTTATTGGATCTGCCCCACAAAGTGGCCACTTTGAAATGTTCTTACCCTAGGAATTGTAAGTCTGGTTTAAATTAAACTGATGGAGAATAAAATTAATCAGTGCAAGCAAAGAAAAATGTGGACCTAGTGCAAATAGGAGTTAAATGTTGAAGAAGAAGAAAAAATGAAAATAGTAAAGATTACTGGCACGTGGTATGGGTGGAGGTGCTTGTGTGCAGACAGACAGACTCTCCCTGGAAAACTTCCCTGTCACCTTAGCTTTATTTGGGGGAAAAACAAGGATACTGTACACTGCAGCCTTGGAGGATCAGCTCTTTCCCTGATTGCTCTGCAAATTTTGGGCCCGTTTTCTTTCACATTAACAGAGAGGATGGTCTTGGGCACAGGCGACTCCATTTATGTGTGTTGTTAACTCTGCAGCTAGGGTTTAATCGAGTGTTATGGCTTGCAGCCTGACATAGACTCAGCCAACTAAAGAGACACTAAACTTTTAACTCTAGGAGGGCTGACTAAATATGGCATGAAGTTTAATTTAAACAAGGCAGGACTCCATGACCTCAGCAGAACTGGATGTAACGGAACAAAATTGTCCGTCCAATTCTTTGCTGGCTCTCCAAGTCTCAAAGCTCATTCTGCAGGAGCGGGCTGGCTGCGCCTTAGCTTTCCATCACCTCCAGTTTGTCCTGGTCCCCGAGCCATGGAAGACTGTCCCAGGTAGATGGCTCAGTCATAGATGAGCAACGTCACTCTTAAAATATTGAGACTCTGAGAATCAGGAAAAAGGACCGTTCTCTGACAACCCAGCGCTTTCCAAACCCTACCTGATATCACTGCTCTGTCTACATTGTGGTATTTTCCAGAGGCAAAATGAAAAAATATTTTCCTGCAAACAAGTACAGCACTGAATCTTGGGGCTTTTAATTCTAATTGTTGCGCCTCAGAGGTTAACTGAAAGGTTGTCTCAGCTGTGCAATACAGAGTGGCCCCAAGCTGAGAGGGCATTGTCAGTATCTATAAGTATTCTTTGTCCTCAAATTTTTTAATCTACTTGATTTCTGTTTGAGGCAAAAAGAGTTCCTCAAGCATTTCGTCCAGTTACAGTCAAACTTGTAGCTGTTATAGCCAATTAAAAAGAACATTTTAAACTTCAATTAGAACACAAAGAATACTTATTTTGAGTATATACAGTATGCATTTGGAGAAAATAAAGTTATTTCAGTATGCTTTCAGAAAGATAAATAGCAAATGTCCGTTTCCTCTACAAGAAGAAATTAATAAAGACTGAGCAAATGTTTGAGTGAAATCATACGATAAGTGAGTGATGTCTGTCTCTGAAAGAGGATTACGGAACTTGAACTTAGACATAATTACAACTTGATAAAATAACATTGTCTGATGTTTGCTGTTTTCTGAAAAAGAAAGCAGTGGCTCTTGTGGAATCTAGAAGAGCTGTCCATCACATGTTAAGTCATTATCATCCCAGTCAGTTGGGACCAGCAATGTATTCTGACATCCTTGTCCCGATACATAACTGAATTATACAATTGGAAAATATAAGTGTATGAAATGAAATGCTATTAGAAAATGGTCCCAGAAAGAACTGCTGAGGCTGTTTTCTAAATTGGGGACCTTTGCCCCTATAACAGAAATGCAAAATGCGTGTGACAGAAATGTTTCCCTCAGCCTAGTTTGTTACTGTTATTTAAAACATTCTGCTAGCCTCCAATTAATAGCCTGTTCTTTTTACCAGGCCCCATTTCAAATGCTCAAACTAATTTTTTGCTTATCCCTAACATTTACGATATCCCAGCATCTGGAGGAAGAATAAAATGGTATAATCACACATCCAGATGTTCGTCCTGCACCAAACACCTGGCATTATGTCGTCCAAACATGCCAGAGGTTCACTCACTTTTTCATTCTTTCTCCTTGTGGATTCACTTCAACATTTCTGTTCTGCTCTGCCCCTTCCTCCCAAATACTACTACTTAACACCTTGTTGTGCCCCTGAGTGAATAGAGGGGAGGCTAGTATCCATATTTTACAGAGTCTCAAGGAGATGGGAAGATTTGCTTCAGATCTTGTTGGCAGCCTGCTGGGAGTACAGCCAGTGTTTTGACACTCAGCCCAGTCATTTCTCAGAGAGTGATGGTATCCCAGTGCTGGTACTGGTGGTCACATCACTGCCACACCTTCTTTCCCATCTCTGCAAAACTGGGGCCTGCATTTCAGAATTCTATTTACAAAATAGGAAAACCAAATGCGTACATTATTGAATTCTATGTACCTCCAGATTAAAGGTCACTTTCTGTCTTCTTTTGTTGTTAAAACTTCATACTCCACTTCTAGAGAAATTTTAATAGCCGAAGATAAGAAAATGTCAAAAGCTTCTTTACCTTTGCTCTTAGAAAAGTATTTTGAAAGAGGGAAGGACTGATGGTAAAATAGCCACCACATTGTGTGCCATCTAGTGAGATCTCTGAGCCAAAAACCTTCTCAGCTAAATCTGCTATAACTTTTGTATGAATTATGCCACTACCCCTACCATCAAGTTGGTATGTGCTTGAATTATTTTTCCATCTGGTCCTCTGGTGGCTCATGGCAGGTGTTTGTCCCAGTACTACCTAGTCTTAGTGGTGATGGTCTGTCTGAATAGTTTTTCTTTGAGTGAAACTACCACGCCCAAGTGAGGACAAACATATATTTACATGTGTTCTTGTTTGCCTTGTGTTATAATTAATGGAGACAGTCAGCCCCAAATTTAGGTAAATTTGGAAGGGCCTACCTTTTCATCCAGTGCTTTAATTATCCTTTCCTTATTTTCACTGAGTTCTGGTGGTATACACCTGAATATCTATCTAATATGTTTATTTCCTGTTATTAAAAACAAAACAAAACCAACAACTCACAGATGACACAAGAAACAAATAAATTTTTACAAACTAGAGAATGTTTTTCCTGGGATAGAATTCTTTGATATGACTCTTGAGTAGTGAAATCAATATAGCAAGGTAACCTCCTGTCCCAGTGGGTGTCAGATCTAGGTAACCTATTTCATAGAAACAAAGTGGAGAAAACCACTCATCTCAAAACCAGGTATTGATAGTGGTCCCTGCAGGGTATCCCAGGGTTGAACTACCTTCCTTGGAGACTAGAACTGTGTTCCTTCCTTGCTCCTTGGCTTACACACCCAAGTCCCTCCTGAGGCTGGATGGAGACAGATGGCCTTTCCTGGTAGAAGGAAGCTGCCATCAAGAATTTATAAGTGTCTTGCACCTACTAGTGACACCATGAAAGCATACATAATGACTGGATTACTTCTCTTATTTTTAGTTTAGTGCTCTACAGGGTGGGGCAAAAGTAGGTTTACAGTTGAGAATATGCAAAAGTTTTATTTTTATTATTATTACTTATTGTATTATTTTCCATATGAACAACTACAAATCTACTTTTGCCCCACCCACATATTGCACATAGAAATAATACTTTAGAGATGCATTTGCAGATTTTACCACACTATATTAATTTTATGTCAGGGAAAATTATGTTCAATAGTGATTGTTTTCCCTGCTTGTAACTAGATTCCTAGCTATTTCCAAATATTTATTGTTTGACCCTGGAGATATAAACCATGGTCTACATGGCCATGTGCTACTCATTTACCTGAAGGCTTTTACTGAAATTGTTGACATGGTATACTGATATTTTCTCTTAGATATTCAAGCATTTAAAGTACTAGTAAATAGGACTGCCTCTAGCCTCCATATCCTCATACTTAGAACAAAAATACAGACATATAATTATATCATGAAATGTTCAATTTGTTTAAATGAATAATCATTTTTCATGTAGGTATCATTTATCATCATGGCCATTGTTGTTAGCAGTCATTGAGCATCTTTGTCACCTTTGTTGTGTAACATGTTTTGAGTCTCCTTCAGGTGTAGACACTCTGCTAGGTTACTTAATCCACATGGCAGAAATCAGAAACATCTGGTACCCTATTTCCAGCTGGCACAGTAGCAGTAGAATATCATCAATCATCAGCCTACCTCATGCTGGTTCCCTTGCATAAAGCTTTTGGACACCTCTAGTCCCGTATTTCATGAATTGGCAGGAAACTAGATTCCTTGTGGCTCTGTGACTCAGGGCTTGCTCCACCTCCCCATACCTCATCTGAGTGCTTCTACTTGATGCCACTTGGTCAATTAAACAAAATCTCTCAGGAACTCTACCCAAGGCCAAGGTCCTACACCTGCTGTGGAGGTTTTTAATATTTTTTTAGATACTTTAAAAGTCATTAGATTTTTCTTATTTGTCATTTTGCTGTCTCTAAAAATGGAAGAAGGCAAAAATCTTTCCTTTTTCTTCCTATAGGGAATAACATCTGCCTGCAGTGTTTTCTTGCACCATATTTTAAACCCTTAAATAGTCTTGAGTCCTTTGGATGTAGACAAAGTATGAATCTTACTTAAGTACACTTAAGTAAAGACAAGCAAATAATGGCATTGGGAAAGTTGTTAAAGAAGGGTATTGTGTAATCAACACATAACTTCACAGATAACAGTTGGGTATCAAAATCTGTGAAGGGTCTAAGACTTTACTGTACTTGGTAAGCTCGTAAGTGAACCCGCCACAATTTCATGGATGTTGGCAGAAGACATGAAACTCTTGGATCAGAGACAAAGGACTTCATTACTTATAACACAGTAGTAGCCAGAGTATCAGCATTTGTGTCATTTCTCCAAGCCCCAGTTCCCACAAGGTGGTGTGAATAGGTCCAAATGATTCCTGAATGCACACACAAGAAACCCTGAGCTTAGGGATCCCAAATATTTTATAGTGGGCAGTTAGCATGCCTTCCCTCTGTCTCAGAGAAAAACATTATTTTTAACACAGTGGGCAATAAGTCAATCAGTCCTTTGCTCTAGAAGGAGACACTGTCTCTGTCTTCCAAGGCTCTCTGCACACATCCTTAGAAAGATAGTCCAGAACAAAGGCTCTCAGTGCCTCTGCTTGCAAGACTTCAGAACACAAGACACCCTTGGAGAACTCTTTTCAAGCATTGGATTATAATGGTTTTGAACCAAGCTTTACAATCAATTTTGCATCCTAAAATCTGTTTAATGTAAACAAAAAATATTTAGGTTTTGGACAGTAATTAGCTTGTTTGTTCTTGACATAGCAAAAGATGATCAGGAGCTGCAAGAACCAATCTGCAGCAGGCGCTGGGGGCTGAATGAGTTTTTCTGCATCTAAAGGTGCTAATGAGAATCTGGAAAGATATCAGTGCTTTTCATTCCAGGTAGGAGCCTTGGGTAAATGCTTCCAGGTTCAATGAAAAGGCTTCCACAGACAGGGACAATGAGTATTCTTTAATCAGTATGGTAGTTTGAATTTTCAGATTCAATGACTAAGACAGAAGTAGCAAAAAAAAAATAGTAATAATAATAATAACTGTCTGGCTCCTTTTAGTGTCCTTTTCTGTGGCCAGGACCTTGATCACCACTCTGCCAATCTCTACCACTCCTCTTTTCCCGCTAGCACCCCTGCCTTTCCCTCATCATCTGCTATAAAGTATTTGTACAAAATGATACATGCCTTCAGTGTGGGGCAAGACAATCACACATTGGTTTTCCAGTCCCTAAAAGTATGCTTTTTCAAGAGAAGCCCTGAGTTCGGTGACCCTGGAATGCATCTTACCTGCCTCTGAACATGGCACGCAGCTTTGGAGTCTTCTGAGGCTGGAATGTCTTCTAAGCAGACTGCCTCTATGAGATACATTGAGAAGTTTCAGTAGATATTTTTTTAACTTTCTAGATCCAGCATCTCTGGATCCCTGTGAGTCCCTCTAGATGATCTCCAGACTCAATGTGTCATTTGGCTTTCATGTCTCTTACATTTTTCATCATTATTCTCTTATCATTTTTTTTTCAATATTTTCCATCATTTTGTTTCAATCTTCTTATTCTTTTTTTTTTTTTTTTTTGCCTGACCCCTAAGTGTCAGGTTTTTTCCCAGGTGTCTTCTCCAGAAACCCTCTCTTTTCATGCCACAGCTCTGCTTGTGTCCTCATGTGCCTACCTGTAATTCTTAACTACCTACCATACACTAAAAACCGCTCGGTCTGCATCTCTAGCCTTGGCTTTCTTGAGCTCATGTCACATATATCAAACCTTTAAACATCACAGTCTGAATGCTTCTCAGACACTTCAGACTTAATAGGTGCTAGACATTCAGATGGGAGATGTCACTCATCTTTTATCCGTAAAACTCCTACCCTCAACTTGCTTGTATCTTCTAGTCCTCTGGTTAAGATCATCTTTCTTGGCTTAGTCATTTCAGCAGGCAGCATGCATACAATTTTTGACTCTTCTCTCAATGTTCTTCCCTACATCCAGTCAGTCTCAAGTGTTTATGTGCTCCTTCCTCTCAAATCAGCTCTCTTCCCTGTCTTTGTATCACCAATGCCTTAGTCCCAGTCATAGCCATCTCTGATCTTGTTCTAATAGATCTTACATCTTCCAGATTCTTAACAACCTAACCTAGCAAGTCATTATCTATACCTTGTTCTTTAAATCTTCTAGTAGCTCTCCATTATCTACAACATAAAGTTAAAACCTTACATGATACTCAAGACTCTTGGTTATCTAGTCCCTACAACCAGTCTTTTACTACCACAGTGATCCCCACATGTTATGTTCCATCAGCACCAAACTGCTATCAGTACCTAAGAGGTGCCATGTTCTCTCAGGTGTGCCTCTGTGCCTCACTGCCCTCTTCCCCTGGGTGCTCACTGGGCTTTTATTCATCTAGCTGAAGCATCTTCTCTTCTCTAAAACCTGTTTCCTCTTCTGTGTTTTCCTTCAGCTTGTGTGTACCTGAGATATAGGTTTATCTTGCTGCATATGTAATCATTTCCCCTCCTCACTGGTGTGTTCCTCGCAGAAGAACCCACATCTGCACTCAGCTTTGGTATCACCCAATGCTTGGAACAGAATATAGGCATTTAGTAAATGTCATTTGAGGTCATGAATTAATAAACAACATGAAAAAAGAACGCAGACACATGAGAAAGAAAGAGACCGCTGTTTCCATATATCTATTACACAGACCATGATAGAGGACACATCTTTGACTATATGGGCCACTCTGTAAAAACTGAAGAAATGATGGTGATCTACTGTAGAGAGGAAACTTACAAAGGGATGGCATAATATATAAGGGCTATTTCTTTCTGAGATCAAACTCTGAAAGAGAGAGCAAATTGAGAGAATAATTCTTAACAAATTTATAATTAAGACATTATTCAACTGCCTTTTAAAATACCCCTTATTTTAACTGAATTTTTTTCCATTTCTTTGTGAATGAATTTGTTAACAAGCGCAGATAAACGGAATCATTGATTCAGTGGAAAGTCACATCCATTAGTGACTAGATGTAGGTGAGAAAAACTCAACCTTTTAGGATGAGAATTTTAAAGTGGAATTTCAAGTTATACCCCAGTCTTAGGCTAGCCGTTTTTGCTTAGTCTTGGTCATACTCTACTGGTAAAAAGAGCTAATATTTTCCTTAGATATTAGTTTTGATATTACAATATCTATTGGCTATGACTTAAGAGACAGCTTTAGCTTGAAAAATATTTTAACGAAGACATTTTTTCACATTTGACTTCTTTGTGCCTAGCATAATGTCTTGCCCATGAGAGGACTAAATAAATATTTATGGAATGGATGAAGTTGCTACTAATCACATTAGAGTATCTAATTAAGAATAACTCTACCTTGCTCAGCTTGAAAAAACAACAACAAAACCCCTTAAATTCAATCAATTTATTTGCTACCTGCTATTATTTAGGACTACCCATTGTAATGCTAGTGTAGCCCTTGCAAAATAGCAGTCCTTGTTTTGATGTCATTGATGTTTCTGTTTGGGACTTGATAAGAGCTAGAGGTGCTGTTGACATGCGTTGCCAGTTTGAAGATAGACAATGTCTTCATCTTTGAGGAAAATCTTGTCTTCCTATTTGCTCTTATGAGAAAATGGGCAAGTAGTTAACCTAGGAGCTCTACCAGTCCTACTGGGCATGGAAGGGCAAACAAATACTGGAATTGATCCTGTCTGACTCTTTTTGAACCAAGACAAGACCTGTATGACTTTAGAAGAGAAACTTAAACAAGTTGAAGTCTGTAACTGGGGGTTAATTTTTGAAGTTATGTATATGGTTCAAGTTCAAGATAATGATCAAGCAATAAACGATAGAATAATCTTAACTTGCTCTTAATTTTCTGTTTATAGTGTGAACTAGAATCTATTTGATAACCAATATTAGAATAATTGGACCTAAAACTGACTTCTTTTTTGTCCTATATGATATTACAGTGGAGTTGTATCATATGTATGTTTAACCAAGTGAACTCAATCAGAAGCATAATCTGAGAGGCAAGGGGCAGGAGGTGGAAATTAGAATTTAACAGTGCTTGTAATCTTGCCCAATATCCACCTCAGTTGTATGTCCCCATGTGAGCATGGCATGAGGGCCACAGATCTGTTTTTTTTTTTTTTTTTTCCTTGAGCCATTCCTGACTCTCATGTGCCTCTTGCGGTATGAATGACTTGCTATATCAAATGTGATTTTAGGGTTTAAGGATTTGTATTTGGAGATAATATGGCCCATGATAACGAGCTCAGTATTTCATATAGCATCCACTGACACCCGATGAAAACCTTGATTGTTGGAACTACAATCAATGAGTGTAGGTATGGGATTTATAAAGTGGCATCTTCCAAAAGGACTTCTGAAGGTAATTTTGACCATGTATAGTCTTCATTTTAAGAGATGGCTTTGGCTGGAATGGTTTAGAAAATCTAGTTCTGAACTTTGAGAACAAAGCTGGGCTAAATTTTGAGAGCATACAAGTTCATTAGACTGATGAAATCAGCATTTTTCAGGTGATAAAGTACTTCTTTTGTAACGCTTGAGCAGTGATTCTCAACCAGCCGTGATTTCCCCCCCCCAGGGGACATTTGGCAGTGTCTGGGGATACTTTTGGTTGTCACAGTTGAGGAAGAGGCACTATTGGCCTTGAGTGGATAGAAGCCTAGGAATGCTGCTAAATATCCTACAGCACACAGGAGAGCCCCCACAACAAAGAATTATCCAACCTCAAATATCCATAGTATTGAGGCTAAGAAACCCACTGTAGAGCAAATCTGAGTGAGGAGCTTAGAAAGAACTGGCCCAACACCAAAAGCAAAGGCTCAAGAATTTTCAAAGTTCTGAGCTTTTTCTCTTGGGATCTCTTTCACATTTATGTGATTCAACCACAGTTTCAAGTCGATAGTGTTAGTTATTAGCTATGAACTGGGGAGGTCCCTGGAATCTACACAATTTGGAGCAACTATTATAGAACTGGCTGGCCCAGCCCTTGGTTTCATAAGACTTGCCAGAAAGCCAAGTCCTGGCAGAGTCATCGAAACACCATTGCAGATTGAAATCAATTGAAGCCACCCAAAGACTTAATAAATTCAGATCTTTCTACCAGCAATTTATCTCTTCAAAGAAAAATTGCATGACAAGAGATTCCAATTGGACACTCTGGACTCAGCTGTCAGGGACATTGATGAAAGCAGAATTGGAACATTCGTGCTCACTGTACTTTCTTTTTTCTTTTTTTAAAGAAATGATTATAATATACTTCTCCTTTAAGGCTTAAGTCACAGGAACATCATGAGTCACAGCCCAAGCTTTTCAGTCAGGCCATTTGAAGTTCAAATCCCAGCACTGCTAGCAGTTGCTCTGCTTGTCAGTGAGTCCTTTGGAAGGAGGTGGCGCATGCTCAGAGGGTGGGGAAGCATTCAGAAACTAGCATCAGTGACAAAACATCATCAACATTGCCCACGTCCAGGCCTGGAGAAACTTAGTGAGTGGCTGGGATTTGGTAAGTAGTAGCCTTAGGAAGGAGCCCACAGGACAGAAATAGTTGCCTGAGAACTTCTACCAAATTGTGACCCCATCTGCAGAGAGCAAGGGCATAAATACTCCAGCCTCTCCTGCCCACCTTTGCTGATCCCTCCCAGGAGCCAGTCCATCTGAAAAGGAGACAGAACGCAAATGCAGGTGCTCTCCATAGAGGCCAGCCTCCCAGGGCACAAAACAGGGCAGAGAATGGGTCTGGAGGAACAGTATAAGAGTAACCAGCCCACTGTGTAGCCCTGGACGAGTTTCTTCTCTGAACTTGTTTCCTCCTTTCTCACATGGAACACTAACCTTCACGCTGGTGTGAGATAAATAAGGTAAGTGTGCGTGGTATCTAGAGCTGCCCTGGTGTCTAGATGGTACTCAATACATAGTCACTTTTATTTTTACTGCACTTTAAGGCCAAGCTGGGCCTGATGTCTAGTGAGATTTTCAGGACTAGATGAAGAATTGGTGCTGGGCTTTCGGAGGAACGAAGAGAGCTAGCTAGAACGAGGCAATGTCTGCCCTGGAGGACTTGGAACAGAGGCCAAGCTGCTAAAATCCTCAAGGTCTGTTCTGTTCCCATCTTTCTCCCACTTTTGTGATCTGCATGAGGAAGTACCAGCCAATCTGCTAGGCACCTTCTTACATCCTCTCAACAAAAACACTTACGTTTTCCCTCTTTCCCTGTGGTTCTTGTATTGATGTTCCCATCCTGGCTCCCCAACCTCTGTCTCCTGTACTGTCTGCTTCCTTTGGATCAATAATTCCCATCAGCGACCATGTTCAGGTTGTGAGTCCTTGCTACAGGATCACAGCAACCAGGTTCCTTATTACTTCCTTCTGAATATGCTGTGAATGTCTTCCTTCATATTATTTCTTCCACATTACATAAATTACCCATTACAGCATCCCTTTACACAATTTCATTTTGATTTCTTTCTCTTTCCTTCTACTCCTCCCCTTCCCCTGACTCTGACCTTAAAATTTCCTTTCAAGTCTTCTGAATCAGGTCAGTGTGGGTTCTGGCCAAACGCATTTTTCTGGCCTTTGCTAAGTGCTTTCTGGCAATGCCAGTGTCCCATCAATCTGTTCTCTCAGGATGTGGTCCAGAAAGACAGATCCCAGGTTTGGACACCTTTTATGTTGCCAGCCACTTCTTGCCATGTCCTCCTTTTATTTCCAAACTCACCCCTGCCCCCAGCTGTGAGGAAAGGGCTGCCTGGGCACCTGGCCCAAGTCCTCCCAGTCCCAGAGATGCCGTCAGATCTCTGTGTCCTTCCTCCGTTAGAAGGGTGGGTGGGGACAAGTATGGGAGCCTGGCAGCCCCTGACTTGCAGGTTTGCTTTATCACATTCACTTCTGAGTGTGACTTGAAGACAGGGCTGTCAGGTCCTTGCGGGTGTGTGCTTGGGAGTGGGTGCCTTGCCCCACCCTTCCTGCCAGCACCTTGGCCTGAGCCTTCCCTGTTGCCTCGTGGCCTCAGCTTTCTGAAGACCTCCCGGCACCCAGGCGGTGAGGATTTGGTAGAGAGCGTGTGTGCAGTGCCTCAAAGGGAGCCTGCAGCCCCGCAGCAGCTCCTGCTCCCTCGAATGTTAACACAGCGCCATCCCCAGAGGGACGCTGGGGTGGAAACTTCTTCCCACTGCCCAGAATCTCAGTCACTTGCCCACATGTTCTTGCAGTGGCGCCATTTATTCATTCCACTCTTGATCCCTGCTGACTGGCCTTCAGCTCCTCCTCCTCCGTCTCCTTGTCTGCAGGGCTTGCCTCCTGCTCTGTTTGCTCCACACAGACTAGGAGTTTCACTCATAGCTGCAGGCATGCCTCAGCTGCCCCAGAGGCAGGCAAGTGTAGTTTGACTGTGATGCAGATGTCACCAGGGGGTCCTGTCAGGCAAGATGAAACAAGGCCTGTCTCTACCTGAAGCAGCCATCACTGTCAAGTCAAATTCCTGGTCCTTGCGTTGGCTTACAAGGCCAGTGCCCTGGCCCCGACACAGGACATCTTCTCCGTTCCTCCAGCATGCCCTGTGCTCAAGTCTCTGCACATGGCCTTCCCTCTGCCAGAATGTTCTCATATCCACTACCCCCCCCCTTAATTCCTTTTCATTTTTTTGAGACTCTGCTTCAATGTCATTTTCACACAGAGACATGTATCTCTTCCTAGGCCTTGCCAACAACCCTTGCCATACCTGCCAGGGCACCATGCTTTTGCTCTTAGAACAGCCATAACATTTATAACTATTTAAGTTAGCTGAACTTTCCCTGTGTCCATTGGCGGTAGGGTTGGCCCACTGTTGCTGTTGCAGAGGCTGTGGCAGGGAGGGTAGGATCTCTTTATTCCTCTGTAACTTCCATGATGACAAGAGCCAGATCTGTCTTGTGTGTCACTGTCTCTCTCCCCATCAACACCATTGTTGGGCCAGAGAAAGGCTCATAAACACTGGGACTAGCAACAGTAGGAAGTTGTGAGCAGTTTTCCCCCCACGGTGTTGGCAGGTACCTTAGTTCTCTTGAGGACTTTTCCTGCAGACAAGTATAGCTCCTCCTATTTCCTGGGGTCTTGGGCAGTGTAGGTGATACTTATCCCTGTGTCTGCCCAGAGAGCAGCCAGCCTGGCTTGGGGAAGTGACTCAAAAGAAATGAGTGTGTGTGTGTGTGTGTGTGTGTGTGTGTGTGTGTGTGTGTGTGTGTGAGAAAGAGAGAGAGAGAGAGAGGCAGAGAGACAGAGAGAAAGGGGTGTTGACGAGGGAGTCCCTGGTGAAAGATAACGGGGAGGGGGAACAGAAATGTTATGGAATTTAGTGTGTCCTCACAAGGTGCTTCCTGAATATCCGTGAGAACTTGGTAAGCACATGCTGGGCCTGGACCTTGTTGGGTGCTCTTGGATGTGAGAGAAAGGTGTGGTCTTCGCCCTCGGGGACCTTCTGCCCTTATTCCTGTATTTGTTCCATACAGCTCAAGAAGGGTTCTGCTATGGATCCTGGCTGCTCTTTCCAGGGACTCCTGTCACTTGTTACCCAGCACCCTCACTTGGTCACCTGGCCACATACCACCATGATCTGTTGATGGGTTTTTATGTCCTATGTCCCTAGCCAAGTGTGAGCCCTCTGAAAGCAGGGATGTGTGTTATGTCGATGACAAAGATGTTGCCTGGTGTATATATTAAGAATACAGAGATTGTTGGGAATAAGCAGCTATGTGTTTATGCTCTCTGCCTCCACTTTCTCTGTCCTTGGTGTTTTGCTTGCCTTGAATGTGTGAATAGTATTTAATTTTTTCATCGTTAGGACAACATCACATACCACAGATCTGCAGTAAGACTGTGGACACTGCAGTCAGACTTTGTGGACACTGAGTTTTGGAGATGCCTACCTCCCCAGTAATGAAAAATAGAAACCACCCCACTGGTCATATCACATATATAGACCTCTGACTCCATGACGTTAGGCCCTAATGTGGGGGATTCAGTTGCACGTGAGTGTGTGGCTTTCTAGAGCTTGCAGGCCCAGTATGGCAGCTACCCAGGCAGCCACTGGCTGTCTAACCAGAGGGCAGAGTTGCTCATTAAGTGGAAGGAAACAAGACAGTGGGGTGCGTGTAGGCTAGAGTCAAGCAACCATCAAATCCTGGATGCTTCCTGCTTTGTCTGCCCAGTCTCCTGGGGATGGTGAATATACACAGACTTATGGCAACCAACTGTGCCCATGTCCCTGTCAGTGATAAAGCCACACGGAGGTACCCTTGCTGGTTTGCGCCATATGCTCACCAATTAAAACTCAAATGCACGCCACATGCTAGCCTGTTGGAAACACATTTTCGTTTTGATGTGGCTATTCTGAAGTTAATGCGCACAAGAACAGATGCTTTCTGTCAACCAAATGATGGCACGGCTATTGCTAAAACTATGCTTTTGCCATGCTTGTGAAATGGAGAGGATTTTGTATCTCTTTGCTAAATACTCTATTATCAGATGAAAAAGGAATTCCCATAAAAGTTCCTTTGACACCAAAGGGAATTTTTCTCAAAGGCATGTTCATTCTTTTCCTGTACCAGCCCTGTTTTTGCTTTTAAGGAAAAGTGCCTGACACACCCATTCTTAGGCATATGGGTTCACATTCACAGTCAGGCCCTATGGTTTCCTCCTGCTACTGCCAGCCGATGCGTCTGTTCCCAGAAACTTTGCCATCATGTCAACAGGTCCTATAAATGTCCCCCTTGGAGACACCCAGCAAGGGCAGCCAGCAGACAGCAGAGGCTTTTGCTGCCCCGGGCCTCCCTTCTTTCCGTCTCCCAGGAAAGCAGACTCCTGAGTGAGGCTACAGTACCCAGCAGAAGACATACAATAAGTCATCAAGCCACAGGCAGGCAGGAGGGAGAGACCCTCCATCCTCTACAGGCTTTTTTTTTTTTTAACCTGAAGGGTAGTTGGGGGAGGGGTCCCACCAAGGAGTATTTTTTCCCTTTGGTGGTTGGAAGTTATCAGGGGCAGGAGTCATTCTCAGCTTCTTAGAGTTTATTCCTTGTCACATTGTCCCTCCATCTTTAAAGCCAGCAGTGTCATGTCAAATCCTTCTCCTGCTTCTAATCTCTCTGATATCTTTTTCTGCTGCTAATCAGAAAAGATCCTGCTTTTTCAAAAGGCTCCTGGGATTGGAGCAGGCCCACCTGGATAATCTCCATGTTTTAAGATCAACAGACTTGACACCTGAACGTCAGCTGCACAATCCTTTCCTAGCAGTACCTAGACCAGTGTTTGATTGACTCACCAGGGAACAGGAGTCTTGGGGACCATTTGTAGAATTCTGCCTACCATGCACAGCACAGGGAAGTCAACCCACATCCATCCTCACACCTCATTTGACACTTCCAAGAAATTCTTGTTGTGATTGTATCTCCATTGTTGTCTTCACCAGTGAGCACCGGGGATCCTGCTCCCGAACCGGAGGCAGAACCGGAACCAGAGGCAGAGGTGGGGCAGGTGGCCGATGAGGTCAACCAGGAAGTAGCCTCTGCCCACGTGGGGACAGAGAGCGAAGTGGAGCAGGAGCCGGAGGAGCGAGCCTCCCTCAGTGAGAAAGAGAGACGGAACGAGGAGGTGAACGAGAGGGACAACTGCTCTGCCTCCAGCATCTCTTCCTCCAGCAGCACCTTAGAGAGGGAGGAGAAGGAGGACAAGCTCTCCAGGGACAGGGGAACTGGTAATAAAGCCCCTTTTCTCAGTAAACATACCAGGGGACCCTGGGGCAGGGGACCTGGTATGCTAGCCTCTGAGGTGAACTGTGGCTCAGCTCACTCACCGGGCTGTGTCACCTGGGGTCTGGAGGTGAGGAATGTAACCACGCTGTCAGCTGGAGAGCCAGCAGCTTCCAGCCCCATAGAAGCAGGGGTTTGGTGGCCTCACACCGTCTGCCATGCTATTGTATCATCACTTCCATCGGTGGGAAAGGGCCTGAAATTGAGGGCAACGGAGGATTTTTCCTGAGGAGTAAATCCCAAGTTCCTCATTTCTTTCTAATTGCTTATTGAAAGTGTAGCTTCTTTCTGGCTTAAATTTAGGGTATGTCATGTTGTTATCTACTCACTTGAAAGACTTTTTTTTTGTTTTTGTTTTTTTAATGAAGTTTGACTGGATATTTCAGACCAGTGCAAATTTGTTTAAAAAGAATCAAATGGGGACTTCCAAAAAGTGGTAGTTCACAGTGTGCTGAGGTCTGTTTGACGTACTCTACTGGAATAGACATAGTTCTAGTGATTTTCTACAATATACTCAGGGCCACAGTTTTCTTTGGTGTAAAATACATGCCTTCCCTTATGGAATTATATCTTTTGGCATTATATTTGATATTCAGTTCACCTATGTCATGGTGACTTTATGATTAGGGATTAAATGAAATGTTAATCTTCAACGGGGATTTGGGGAGGAAGCCCATGTCTGCCCTGTTAGTTCACAGATTAAGAATACATTGTCTCTGAAGTGTGGGTGAGTGAAAGAAAATTGAATGAATGAATGGAGCCATAATGTTTCCCATGAGACCTGTCAATCAATGGCTTAGTCTAAAACAGTAGTTGAGTTTTTACCAGTTACAATATACTAGATTTTATTCTCTACAATGCTAGTCACTATGATGCAGTTTAGGAGGACAGAAAGACTTCATTAGTTTATATCTTAGGGAATATAGTATTTAAAATCTTGTGTCTGTCTGGTTGAAGATATATGTGCTAAGAGGTATTAAATATATTAATGCTTAATTTCTTTCAAAGTCAGATTACAGTTAGCCTCTCACAGCTACTTGTTTATTCATTTAATATATGTAATTATGCATAGTACAAGATGTCAGGCAATCTTCTTGATTAGTTTGGCCTTAAAATGTTTTATTCATTATGAATAGTTTTCAGAATTATTCGTCATGATTAGGTTTAGCAGGCCTAAAACATATCAACAAGTTTGCTTGGTAAAAATAAGCCAGAGAACAGAAACTTTCTTAGATCAGCTTGTCCAACATTCTTCTAAATAAGGACAACTCTCCAGTAATGGAGACCCTGCCCCCCCCCCCCCCCCCCCCCCCAGTGAAGGACCATTGACTTTCTAACAAAAGCTGGTGGTTTCCAAATGTATACAATCAGGAATTAGGGCTTTGTAGTGATTTTTTCTGCTTCAGTCCGGTGGTTTTAAGAGATGTGACCATGTTTATATAATATATGGTAGCTCTTTGGTTCTTAAAAAATCCCACTGCTTACAGACACCAGTAGCAAGTTATGGAACCAGGACAACTCTCTCAGCATAGCTCTTACTTTTCAGAATGTTCTCAGCTAAATCACGTAGACAATCAGAGTGATTTTCAGTCATATTCTAATGATTGTGTCTATTATTTGAAAGTGAACTTGTAAGACTTGAGATTCAACTTATTCTGGGTTGTGTAGTTTTTTTTTCTTTGTTTCATTTGTTCTGTTCCATGTAAACTAGTATGAAGAGTCATTATTGTAGCATTCATGACACTTTGTTGTAATTACTTGTATAACTGTCCTTTGTCTCCACTTGAATGTAAGCTTGGTGAGGATGAGGATATTTGCCTTATTCACTGTGAGTTCGCACTTACTAGCTAGGTGTCCAGAACATGAAGGCTCACAAAACCATTAGTGGATAAATGAATGAAGAGGCATCTAGCCAAGTTATAGAAGCTCCATTGCTCCCAGGTTCTCCCTGTTACAACTAAAATAATAAACACCATAGGCATAACAGACAGCCAATCACAGGAAGACTCTGAAAGGTGGAAAGAAGAAGACAGACTGCCTAGGGACCTCCAGACTTCAATGACATGGCACTGAAGCACCAAGTAAAGTTTATTTCCTTAGCCAAAGCATTGAGAAAAGCATTGCCTAACAGAACAGAAAACGTTTTTGGCTATTAATACATTCCCTGCCCTAGACAAGTTCTAATGGAAAACCTTTTGCTATCCTACACCCACCACCCCACCCAGTAGCTTCCAAAAAACCAGATGTGTCAATGATGAATTCTATATCTGGCAAAAGTAACCTTTAAGAATTAAGGGGAAATAGATACTGTTAAAGAAAAACTAGGAGAATTTGTCACTAGTAGATCTACTCTCAGTAACAGATAAAGTTCTCTGAACAGAAAGAAAATGAAGATAGGAAAAGACTTCAAATTTAAGAAAGGAACAACTGAATGGATAAATATAGGGGTAAATTGGAAAGGATGTCTTTTTCTTGTGAGTTTATTAAATTATATTTGATAGTGGGAGCAAAAACACATATTTGATGTGTTCAATATATATAGAGGAAATATGACAATTATATTTTAAAACTGGGGAAAGTAAAGGGATTTAAATGCAAGTAAGTTTTCTACACTTCAAAGTAGTGAAACATCAATACCAGTAGACTAATGAATTAGTGTATATATTGAATACCTAGAGCAAACACTAGGAAATTTACATGAAGCAATATACTCCAAAACACTATAAATTAAATTGAAATTCTAAAAAATGTTCAAGCTACTGAGACTGAGAAGGGAGAAACAGGAACTTACTCAAAGGAAAGAAAACGAAACAAATAAAATGGCAGATTTAAGCACTAACATATTGATAATTACTTTAAATTAAAAGACTGAGATTTGCATAGTGGATGAAAACAGCCCAACTCTATGTTGTCCATACAAAGCTCATTGCAAATATAATGACGTGGGCAGATGAAAAGTTAAAGTTGGAAAAAAAGATAACATGTCAACATTAATAAGGAAAAGCAGGAGTAGTTCTATCAATATCAGAAAAAGTAGAGTTCAGAGCAAAGGAAGAAAACTAGGGACAAAGAGGCACACTATATAATGCTATCAGAAGACCTAAGTGAATGAAGAGAGTAAGTGAGAAAACCAGCATTGAAAATGTTACGTCATTATGCTGTTTTTCCAGTTGCCAAAATAAGAAATTGCCAATATTTCCCGATAAATGGAGAAAGAGTGAGGCAACCTGGTGGTAGAGACTCGGCCACTTTCTCTGCAATAGCCTCCTGGTGCCAAAGCATCCTCCCTATTTAACAGGACAGTATGACCAGTTGTAGGAACTCCAAATAACCAGATTTTTCTCTCATAACTCAAATACTATCTCCTGTCTCTTTGATGGGGATTACCTGCTAAGTGTTTTTTGTTTGTGGAACCTACAAGAGGGCTCAAAATCTGCTTGTCCTGGTGCTGGTCTCTTGGAGAGCTTAGGCCAGTGTTACAGGAGAGAATAGAAGACAGAGCTACACTGGAAGAAACATCATGAGGGGGCCTTTGTGCTTCCCACTAAATGCCTCCTCTAAGATCAAGGCAGAGCCTTGTGGGAGTGACCAGCATGTTTGATCAGGTTCTTCTCCTTTGGTAGAATGAAAGCTCCTGATGCTCCCATCCATGGTCTAGGTTCCTACCACCTCCCAACACAAGTATCCATTGAGACCCTGGCTATATAATGGAACTCACATACTGGAATGCTCACCCCGCAGTCCTGCTGGCCCTTAGGAAGCAAACTCAGAGCAGTGAACAAGATCCTGACTATTCATTCATGCTAGATGCTGGGGCTACAAGGGTGAACAAAACACACCCGAATCCCTGTTCTTGTAGAGTTTACATTCCAATCAAGAGGACAGTTTAACAAGTAATTATAATTGTTTCAGTAATGAGTCAAAGACAGCAATAAAATAAATAAGAAAAATGTGTGGACAGTTAGTAATAAGTGCTCCGGTGAAAAACAAAGCAGGAAAGGATGATAAACAGTGTTGGGGAAAGAAATGGCTGTGTAATTTTAAATAATGTGGTTGAGGAAAACTTCACTGAGAAGATACTACTTGAGCTAAGACACAAAGGATGTTGAGAAGCAAATTGTATGATTAACTGGATGCAGTTTGTCTAGGAAGGGCAAAGGCCCTGAGGCCCGGTCATGTTTGCTGAGTTCTAGGTATGTCAAGGAGCTACTTTAGCTGAAGAGGTTCATGTATGTCTGGGATAGTGGCAGTAGATGAAAGAAAATTAAGGTGAGATAACACAAGGCTTGCGAACATTGCAAAGACATTGGATCTTTGTCTCTGTGAAATGTGACACTATTAGAAGACTTTGAGCAAGAAGATATGATTGGGTCTTTTAACACATCACGTGGCTGCTGTATACAGATGGAGAACTGACTGTGGAGGGGCAAGAGTTGAAGCTAAGACCAGTGAGAACTTTCAACGTTTTAGGCAGGAAACCATGCTGGCTCAGCCCAGGGTGGTGACAGGGGAGGTAATGAGATTATGGATAACACATGACAAGTTAGCTAACAGATGCCCTGCTGTGTTGGGTATGTGGGCTAAAAGAAAAGGAGCAGTCAAGGATGACTCCGAGTTTTTTTGGAATTGTCAGAAAGATGGATTAAGTCTCCATATTTGAGACAGGAAACAATGGTAGGAGAAGCAGGTTCAGTGAGGGGAATGGGAGTGAGGCCAGAAGGTGGTTTTTAAGGCCCTGAGACTGCATGAGGTGGTGACTAAGAGAGCAAGTATAGATGGAGAGAAGAGATCCAAGGACATTTTAAGGGTAAAGATAAGGAGGAACCACCATAGGATAGTGAGAAGGAGCAGCCAGAAAGAAAGAAGCAAACCAGCTGAGTGCAATGTCCTGGCAGCCAACTGAAAGATATAAAGTAAGGGAGGAGAGAGGATTCAGCCAGGGCTAGTACAACAGGTAAGTGAGTCATTGGTCACCTGGAAAGAGGCAGCTTTGAAAGGTGGTGGGAGCAAAAACTTCCTGAGACTGGTTCAAGGGAAAATAGAGAAATTAGAGACAATTAGCAAAAACACTCATAAGTATCTTTACTTTAAAGGAAAGGAGAAAAGTTGGATTATAGCAGGAGGGAGGAGTGGAGTTAATGGAGTTTTTATTTATTTCTTTATTTTTTGCTTGTTTATTGTTTAAGATGGGTGAAATGGTACCATGTTCATTTGCCAGTAGGAAGGTCTAGTGGGAAGAGTGTGGGCGATCAGGACAGAGGATTGCTGGAGTGGGTTCCCAAAGCACAAGTAGAACTGTTGGTCCCTTGCTAAGAGGGACAGTTTATCAGTGGTCACAGGAAGTGGGTCATGGTTGGCGTTCAGGTGCAGGTGGGTGGGTGGAGACGGAATGAAGACCCTGGAAGATCTCTGACTTTGATAAGCTGTTGACCGAGGAAGCAAGGCCATGCTTGTGTGAGGATGATATGGAAAGGAAGGTTAGGGGAGGGAGGAGAGGTGTGAAAGGTCATTTAGGAAAGGTCATGAGATGAGACTGCCAGGCAGCTTTAAGGGTCTGTTGAAGACCAGTGACTGTGAACTTGAAGTGCAGCCAACGGTATGCTTTGTGCATTTCTCCGGGCGATCTGAGCTGCCCCGGTGCTGATGTGTTATAGGGGGAGAAGGGGAAATAACATACACCCTTTCCAGCACCTCTGTTGGGGAAGGAGCATCTTCCTTGTCTCCCTGTGTCTAGTTAGGACAAAAGCCCCTGGGTTGCCTCACCAGCTGTCATGGGTGAATAGTAAGGTCAGGAAATTTTCTCCCAAGAGCCTAGGCAGCAGCCACAAGCAGTGTCACACTCTACAAGAGTCTAAGAGTCTTGGGTCCTGGAGTAGGTCCTTGAGAGTTAGATGGCAGCATCTCCACCTGGTCAAGAACACTGTGTCAGTCATGACCACCTTCTCCTTCAATTGTTTTGTTTCTGTGTGGAAAGCCCACCTATTATCTAACTGGGTTTCTCACGGTATGGGGGGCCCTGCCACTTTCTCACTTTTTTTCTCCTGTATGGTTTCAGGTTTGTGGTCTGCGGGTGTTCAGGATGCCAGTGTAAATGAACAGTGTGGCGACATCCTCACCAACAAACGGTTCATGCTGGACATGCTGTATGCCCATAACAGAAAGCCCACAGATGATGAGGAGAAAGGGGAGGGCGAGCCCACGGGGACTGAGCAGGGGGCAGAGGCGGTGGCCAGCCTGGCCAGTAGGATATCCACCCTGCAGGCCAGCTCTCTGGCCCAGGACGAGAGCGTCAGGAGGGTGGACGTTAGCTGCCTGGACAATCGGGGCAGCGTGAAAGCCTTTGCGGAGAAGTTTAACAGCGGGGACCTAAGGAGAGGGTCCACCTCCTCAGATACTGAGCCCAATGACAAGGTCCCGGAGAAAGCACCTGCACAGCCCAAGACGGAATCTGACTACATCTGGGACCAGCTCATGGCCAATCCAAGGGAGCTCAGAATCCAAGACATGGATTTCACTGACCTGGGGGAGGAGGATGATATCGACGTCCTGGACGTGGACCTGGGTCACGGGGAGGCCCCAGGGCCGCCTCCCCCACCCCCGCCTACCTTTCTGGGTTTGCCACCCCCGCCCCCTCCACCCTTGTTGGACAGTGTGCCCCCACCTCCAGTCCCCGGTAATTTATTGGCTCCTCCTCCAGTATTCAGTGCTCCTCAGGGCTTAGGGTGGCCCCAGGTCCCCAGGGGTCAGCCGGCATTCACAAAGAAAAAGAAGACCATCCGTCTGTTCTGGAATGAAGTGCGGCCTTTTGAGTGGCCGTGTAAGAACAACCGCCGCTGCAGAGAATTTCTGTGGTCAAAACTGGAACCTATTAAGGTGGACACTTCGAGGCTGGAGCACCTGTTCGAGTCTAAATCGAAGGAATTGTCCGTCTCAAAGGTACTGCTAGCATCCAGCATGCTTCTTGATTTGCAGACCTATCTTCTGCCCTTGAGTAGGACTGAGAGACTTATTGTATATGAAATTCCCTTTGTGTTGCTGTGTTGCTTCTGCTATTTCATTTTTTTTTTAAAGGCGGTTAGTGTATAAATCTGACCTTTAATATATTCATTACTGTTTTTGCTACATCCTAGGTTTAAGCTAAATGAGTACAGGACCTTCATAGCTAACATAGGCAGTGGTTTACTGACACCATTAGGCAAAGTAGCTTTCAAAGACCCAAATAACCTGGCGGAAATGACCAAAAGGTTAACCCAGGACTGTTAGCAGAGCCCCACTGCAGTTGCTGACCTAGGCTAGAGGAAAGTTGACTTGCTAATTTATCAAACACGTGGACTTTACCCAGATGTGTTTAATTACTCTTACTTTAGTAGTAGTTTGAACCTCAGCTGTAACCACGCAATATTTTTGCAAAGACAGTAATTCAAGTGGCATTTCTTTGGATAATCCCTGGCTGAATCAGCATGATGCAGCTACCTAGGTGTTTCCAAATGGCCATCGAGTTAGCATCCTATAAATATTACATTTCCATCTAGAGCTCTTGTTTTGCATGAATATCAGAGAATTCTGTAGGCCTTGCTGCTGTGGTATTTTTAATAGAGACGTTATATCTACTTGTATAAATAGAAAGCAGTGTACATGAAGTTATGGGCATTAAAGGCAAAGTCATGGTTAATGAACACGGATGAAGAACCTCCCACATACTGGATCATGAATTTTATGACTAATGACTTGCTGCATCAATAACATCTTCTTTATGTGCGTTAACTGCTTTTTAAAAAAATACAACTTGTGATTCTGAGTGTGTTATAGTTTTAAAACAGGTTTAAGGCTATCCTCTCTTTTCAGGATCTAGAGGTATAAGAAAATACTTTGTAAAGTATAATTTAAAGTGAATATTTAAGAACGTAGTCTCATGAATTAATTCTAGCTCCATGTGTTTCTCCATATGTCATCGTTTGTAAAGCTGCCTGACTCAGACTCCCTGACCAACCAGTCGGGCATCTATTCTGAATTAAAAAGCATATGCAGCATCCTCAGGCCAAGAGTACCCTTCAGACAATGAGCCCAGTGACAGAGTTAGTGCTCGTCTCCTCTGTGTTCTGCTGACAGGCCAGGTTGGGGAGCTGTAAACGGATGACTTCCTGTTAACACTCATGTTGTCTGGAGGAAAGGAGGTTTGGAATGATACTTGCTGCTTTCTCCGAGTTGGCCTTTACCATGGTGTTGATTTCTGCCCAGTCTCAGGGAGGATGTGAATCAAAATCATCTCCAGGCTCAGGAATCCCCCCCACCCCCCAAAGTCAGAATGAAAGCTTTCTCGTGTTTGTAAATCCAAACCGCTAGGATCCAGTACGGAAAATCATGCCAAATCAGCTCTCTCCTTTGGCAGAAAGTAGATCCCCTTTTGTCCTGTATAGAAAATAACACCTAGGAAAGTGATGCTGGCCACTCACTCTCAGTGTCTCTGTGTCCCGACTTTCCCAAGACTGAGCCACCCATGTGTCCTCTTCAGTTCTTAAAGTCAGGCCTGGCATTCAGAGAAGACTGGCCTGGCTCGGTTAAAACAGCAGTCTGTGGTTGCCAGAAGTCACCCAGCACTTAACCTCACTCATTCCACCCTCCAATCCACAGATCCAGTTGGCTCATCCCTTCTTCCTCCTTTTCCCACCACAGGCTCATCTGCCTGGCTGTATCCTCTAGGCCTCCCCCTGGTTGCTCATCACTCTCAGAGGTGGCTGGTGTGAGGCTGGCCCTTGACTCCAGGTAGGAAGAATAAAAGGGAGTCACAGTTTGGCACTGAAGGCACTTCTGACTTCACTTTTACAAAGGAAATTGTAAAATTAAAAGCTTCCTTGAGAAGACCCAAAGTGGACAGTTCCCCTGCCTTCCTCCTTCTTTTGACCCCATTGTAGTTGGTGATGAGTTGGGCTGGTGCCCTTTCTGGAGCCCAATGTTTCATTCTTGCTTGAAGTAGGTAGTGATCTTCTAAGAAAACTTTATTGCCTAGATAAAGGACAACTGTTTGCCTGGTTTTCATAAAGTGAGAGCATAAGAGGAAAGTAGTATATTGAAAAATTTACTAGACCAATGCAGAATTTTCTACAAGACTCCGGAGCCCATATCTTTGTTTTGGGGGGACAGGACATGTGAGCAGGGGCTAATTTACAAATGTTATGAAGGTAAGAATGCAAATTAGGATTAAAACATAATACACTGGAGAGTTGAATCCATTATGTGCATGTTACCACTGCAAATATAACCGATTTTAGTTCTGTTTCTAATCCATGACTATGATTTTTATGAAACACAGCTGTAAGCAGCCACTTCCGAATTCTGTCTCATGAGAAGTTTTTCATTTAACACAATAGAGAGTAACAAAAATAAAATGAAGTCAATTTTACAAGACAGCACAAAGCAAAGGGAATCTGTTCTAGTTTCCATCAGAAGACTTACACAAGACCAGAGTAATGCCAAGGCATGGTTATGACCATCCAAGTCACCCCCACAAACAAAGATTCATGTGCTGGATCCAAGGCTGGGTCACTACTTAACGGAAATGATAAGAACAGAAAAATGTACTTTTTGGTTTCCTTTCCAAGTAGTTTCTGGAACTGGATCTACTTCCTCTCTCTCAGCAGGAAATACATATAGCTTTTTAGTAAGATGACTTTAATTATGTTTTTGTGAGGAAAGACAGAAATTCTGTGCTAAATTTCACCATGTTGTGTTTCTGCTGTTGGTTTAAGATATAGGGGATCGCCGAGCAAGATGGAAGGGCAGAAAGCCTATAGATGTCTGGGGACTTCTCGTCCATGAACTTGACATCATCCCAAGGAACCCTAGGAAGTGTCCTTCTAACCTGTGTGCCTAATCAAGGGCAGCAAAGTCCCTTATGCTTCCAAAGGGAACTTTTATATCCCAAGTTACAGACAGACCAAGACAGTTATGGGGTGGAATAGGACACCAGAATGAAGAAGGGGACCTGGCTTTCCTTTGGGGACTCAATGCTGTCTTCTTACCTTGGGTTCATTGGGTTTATCATGGAGAGGGGGCTTAGAATGGATCTGGAGAAATTTGTTCAACTTCATTTGTCCTGAAGTTTCTAAATGTATCAGAATCTGTTAGCTGTGACATTTTAAGAAAATTCACAGATGATGCTATATAGGTTAGGGTGCTAGATAAATGTTAACATTGGAAATGTAACTGTTTTACAGTCGGCCTCTGCTATAGAAGACTCAAAGGGCAAAGATGAGAAATTAATACGTTTTCTCTTCAATTTAAGAATAAGGCAAGCCTGTCTTGGCCAGGTGGCTCAGCTGGTTGGAGCGTTGTCCCATACACTAGAATGTTGTGGGTTCGAAACTGGGTTAGGGCACAATACCTAAGTTGCTGGTTCAATCCCTGGTCTGGGCGTGTATGGGAGGCAACTGATCGATGTCTCTCTCTCTATTCCTTCTCTCTAAAATAAATAAACATATCCTTGGGTAAGGATTAAAAAAATAATAATAATAATAATAATAGTAAGGCAAGCCTATTTTGGCAAGTTCCTCAAAAACTTTATTCCTAACTAAAGGTGTTTCAGCCTTTATTTAGACTTAGTGGGTTTTTTGTTGCTGTTGTTTTTTTGCCTAATGCTTTTCCATGTCTATTGCCTGCTCCCTTGTTACAGAACTCAGGAAAATTCCATCATTGTCACATCTTTCTGACATCTGTATCGTGGCGTCATCGTCATTATCATTGTCTCAACAAACAGTTTGAAAATATACAGTGGCGGCACTCTTCTGGCAGTTAGGAGGGAGTGAGGAATGAGTTGCCATTTCTAGAGCTGGTGTCTTTCTGAGCCAGACTGAGGTCTGCGACAGTGATGTTGAAAAGCCTTTTGAGAAGCCTTTCATGGAAGTGGTATTCTCCAAGACTCAGAGTCCTCTTCATAAATCATGTCCTTAGCCAGTTTCTATTTTCAGTCACAGCACCCTCTGGGGTGACAAGTTCCATGCGCTGAATATTTACTTTTTAAAGGCTGCAATCTTAAAAATTTCTTGTCAAATTACTCTTTAAAAATTCAAAGGGCGATCCTTTGTGGCAGCATTTCAGAAACATCTGGAAAATAAGCCCTGTCCACCTGCCCAGACCACATGCCTCCGTGAGCTTTGATCATGTCCCCCTCCTTACTCTTCTCATTTCATTTTGTCACCTCTTGAGGACATTGCAGCCTTCACAGTGGCCCTTCTCTGGGCCTTGGCTCTCCTTATCATTCTATAGCACAGACAGAAGCCCCAGGACTGATGGAGCAGGGTTTTCTGTCTTATTTTCAAGAACCACCTCCATGATTTGTGTGGTGTTAGCTGTGGCAGAATGTGTGATTGAGTCTTTAGGAGTCAGCCACACCCAGCCCCAGAGCCTTCCACGCTGCATATATTACCTCTGCCTGTGGGAGGACCTGACAGCTCAGCTCCCAGTGCTGGGAGGAGCTTGGCATTTGTTGGACACATCAGGCTCGTGTTAACAACAATAAAAACTTCCTGCATTGTCTATAGCCGTGAGAACTTTATCCCACATCATTCATAAAAACTAGACGAGGACCCTGTTACTGTCTTTCTATCCTAAGAAATGTTCCCATACCCCTGCCTTGTGTTTCGTATTTCTAAATTATTTTCTTTTCTTGAAAGAACAACTTTCTGCTCATTCAAAGCCTTTAACTTTTGAATGTCTAAGTCAGAGAGTCCAGTTGTAGGAGAGATCTCTTAAACATCTTTGATCCCTGTGCCCCACTCCAGACTGAAGAGATCAGGATCTCTGAGGAGGGGACCCAAGTATCACTGTGATTTAAAGGGACCTCTAGGGATTCTCCTATGCACCCCAAGTTGTAAAGTGTTTAAAGGTGCTCCTAGAGGTTCTCTTGCGCACCCCAAATTGTAAAGCACTGCTCTAAATAAACATTTTCTGTTTTTTCCTTTAGAGAGTGTTGGTGGGTTGATCAGACCTGTTTCCATCTCAGATAAATGATGTTGAGTTCCACAGGTAGTGGTGGTGACCTCATGTTTGCCATTCTGCTATCAGTCATGGGAGAGCCATGTCTCCTAGCAAAGAAGGAGAATCTCCTGATCTTTCTCCAGTACTGCACTTACCATGAGCCCTGGAGGCCAGTCTCTCAGCCTCAGCAGAGAATCGGGCATATAGAAATCACCATGATATTCTCATTAAAAATAGAAACTAAGACATTCTCTTTGCAAGGAGAGCTTCAGTACCACCCAAGGCATGCTCATTTTTATACATCTATTTCCCATTCCTGGATTCTGTGTGTTTAGAGGCCTGCACAGATTCTAATGAGCATCCACGAGCCATTGCCAGTCATTGACAAAGCCTCATGCTGTCCAGGTCTCTGACTTCCTGTCTCCTCCCTGTGAGGCATGTAGTCATCCACCTCTGCATCAAAGATTGGTATTGCATGAAGGCTCCCCAAGTGGACCTAAGTATCTGGCTTAACTGTTCCAGAAAATATTTCCATCATTGTATGCAACTTCTTGCCCCTTGGAACAGCTGAGTTTGCAGGGCCCTACCTTTTGGAGCTGGTTTGTTCTGGACGGTAGACCCCAACGCAGAAAGCTGACCACCAGGTGACTCTGGGGCTGCTGAGGATGGTCCCAGCCTTTCCCCTGCGCTGTGGATGTCAGCAATCGCTACTGAAATTGGCTACTTCCTCTGTGCTTCTCAGAAATCCTGTAAATCTTGTGGCCATGGGTGCTGCCTATCTGAAGCCTCCTCCTGGAAAGGGGCTCACTTCTGTCTTCCTGGAAGCTGGACTGTCAGCCCACCGCGGTGCTCCTTCCTGCCCCGTCTCTCTAAGTGGTCTCTGACAACATCCCTTTCCACAAAGGGTAACCTCTTTCTCTCACCAGTTTGGGTGTCCACACCCACTTCCCCTCTCCCTGCAGCCTTCTTGGCTGAGTCAGAAACAAAACTGAGCAGACGTCCTGCATGTCATCCAAGCCTGCAGCATTTTTCCAGAGACTATTTCTGGAAGGGCAACGACTAGTATCCCGGAGGCTCCCTAGTAGTTGGAGCTCCAGAGGAGGGCCATGCTACATGCTGGGGGTTGCGGCCTTGTGCTGCTCAAGAGTTCAGCTAAACTGGGCTTTCTCAAAGAAAAACCAGAGCCTGGGTTCTTCCCAGGGTCTCCCTGCCCCCTTTAAAGAGCAAGTTCTTCTTTTCCCTTGAACATTTCTGGACATATTTGGAGAAGTAGCATATTCATAAGTAGCTCCACAGAGGTTTCCCACACACAGCCTCTCTTCCATTCTTGTTGGGGTGACTACCATACCCCAGAGACAGTTGTTCCAGTTTTCACTTCCAGCCAACCGCTAGCCTAGAATCTAGTGCCTGGAGGCTGGGCCCACAGGAGCCTCCTTCCAACATCCTTTCCTCCCTGGTAGTTCTTGGAACTCACTGAGGAAGAGGGCAGAGTTTGGCTCTTGACCTTTTGTCAAAGACTTGAGACAGGACCCTTATTTTCTGTTGCTCTAGGACCACTGGTGTCATGGCCTCCTGGCCCTGCACAGGCATGCATTTCTGTTAGTCCTCATTCGTGGAAGTGGTACCACTCAGCAGTAGGCACCTCCAGACACTCAGGAATATCCACCTAAGGAAGTAGGATATAAATCCAAGAGAGGCAACAAATCAATAAAAACAGGGAGACACTCAGCCAGTCAGAAAGAGACTAGAGGACTTGGCCTCTTCTCCTCAGGGTTTGCTGTCATGGACCATCACTGATTACATCTTGAGACTCCAGTCAGCCAAGAGCATCTTGTGGGGTGTGACGGATTCCCATCATACTCACCAAAGCCAGTACTCTTGCCTTCTCTCTTCTTAAGAAGGAAGATGTCGATCAGTCCAGTGTGTCATGATGTTAACCTGTCATACTGTTTTTTTTTTTTTTTTTACTTCAGGTTATTCTCTTTAGTTCCATATTAAAAATCAGGCTTTCATAATTAATCGTGACTCAATAATCCTGGTGTCTTTGTTGGAATGCCCTGGACCATTGTATAAGAGCTTTTTCTGTACTATCATTTTATTCTGTTCTACCATTCTAGCTGTTCTGGTGTTATACATTTTAATTATATCAGTTTTGTAATATTTTTATAACTAATTAGGAAAATATTACATATCACTCTGTTTATCAATTTTTTGTACATATAGCCTTTCATAGTAACTTTAGAATATTTTTAAACTCCAAAAACAAATATTGTTGGATTTTTATTAGTTACTTTAAGTGTATTTATTAGGTGAAAGACAATGAGTCTCCTTATAACATTTAGACTTCCTATTCAGGAACATTATGTTTCTCATTTATTTACATCTTTTATCACTCTGAAGACAATGTTGTCATTTCCTTCAGGTAGGCCCTGTATTGATATGTCAAGAGGTTTTGGTCTGTTGTTTCCTTGTTTGGGTGTTGCTTTTGGAGATGTGTCTGATCTCCTGTGAAATGCAGAACAGCTTGCTGACTTCCTGCCTAGAACTATGCCTCCTGTCATCTTCCCAAGTCTTGTTCCACATTTTGTCCCATCAACTTACCCCTTTGTTCTAAATGCCTGTAGAAGGGCATTTAGTATTTTCTAATCTTCACAAGGACCACTCTTTCTTCTTTGGCTTCTGCTTTATATCCTCTTTGCATCATCAACCAATTTTATTTTTCTAATTTCAAACAATGAACAATCACTGACTTTCTGATCAAACAAGTGCAATAAGGACATGGGTGGCTGAGAAAGACTGTTAGCAAAAGTGTGATGGGTGGGTGGGGGAAGAGAAGAGACTAGAAGCAGGAGGCCAGTGGTGGGAGGCTGGGCACCAGAGGTCAGGCTCAGGGTGCAGGTGGTGGGAACAAAGGGTAGGTGGGCATCAGCGGCTTTGAGGAAGGGGATGGATGACAATTACTCTGTCACAGGACCATGTGAAGGAGATAGTGAAGGTCAAGCTTGCTGTTCTAGGGCTTGGAACCCAAAAGATTATTGAAATGGATCAGAATTGATGCCTGCTACCCTTAGACATGGACACATGCTCATGGGCACAGAGAACTTCAGCTCAGTCTTGCAGGTGCTTCTCTAGGTTATTGTGGGAAGGCAGGAGAGAGCTGAGAGAGCAGAACAGCCCTACATGACCCAGTACTTTTTCTCAGTCAAAATGAACCCCAAGGCACTTGTGTGCTCAATAGCATCCAGAGGCATCTGTTTTAATTATAAAGAATAGCATTTAAAACACTTCTTGGATGAAATCCAGAGATTGAATAATTCAATTTCAGACATTACTTTAATTCTTATTCCTTCACGAAGTGGGTGGAAGTGCTCTGAAGATGTGTAGAGTCATCTGGGGGACAGCTCTCCCCATTATCTCAGAATGCTTGGGGGCTTCTCCCTGACGTAAAGGGGACTGTGTGAGTGTGTCCACAGTGTAAACTGAATTCTCTTGAGAATGGGGACAAGGATAAGTCAGGCTCAGAGCCACTGTATAGGTCTGAGCACATTGTTTTGCTGGGGACACTGGCTGAGGGGGAAGGGCTGAAATCTGAGTGGTACTTTTTCCTCAAGCTGTTTGCCATGGGGCTGTGTCTCCCCAGAGCAGGACATCTTTTCCTCTTTTGCACAAAGGCTGGAGTTGGGCTGGCCTGCCGAGGCATCTCTCCAGGCTCCTAGTGTGAGGGGCGCTGTATAGGTGAGGGGCTAAGTGCCAACATTCCCAGGGAATCCCTGCCTTCCTGCACTGAGATCTGGCACTGGTATCTGCCTCTCTAGACCCCAGGCTCCTACTGACTCCCATGCTGCCATCCTTATGCGGCTTCATACCTTACGCCTCCTCTCCAGACCTCGTGTCCTCACTTTAAGTAGGAAGGAGGGGGAAGGGCAAAAGGCGTGGCCCTCTGGGTCTATCCCTTTTTAATCAGAAAAACAAGCCAGAACTAAGTCACGGGGCCAGTTTTAGCTGCAAAGGGTCTAGCGCGGTGACTGATGTAACTGACACATTGCTAATCTGAGAAAAGTCAAGGTCCTATTGGTGAGCAGGGAAGAGGGAATAGATGTTGGGTAGGTGCCCTGCAGCACATGGATGGTGCACACCCCGGCACCCCAATGTGGTCGTTGCAAATTGTGATATCCCTCTTCGTTGCCTGTAGTTAGCATTTTGTCAAACCGTTTCTCGTTCCTTCTTAGCATTTCACACACAAAATAATAGTTTTAATTAGGTTTACATTTCAGGAGTTCCCAATAGGCTCATTTGGTTAACTAAATAGAAGACAAGCTTGCCCTGCAGAATGAGGGTGCTTCTATGTGCCACATCTCCCTGAAAGCCCACTGTTCAAAGCTGATGACCACACCCACAGGGATTGCTCATCCCGGCCACCAGGCCACAGAAGAGCTGGGATGCTTTCAATTATTTTCCTCATGAAGAAATTTTAATTTATTCCCAAATGCATATTTGAGGATCTAAAATAGAATTTTAGTAATGGAGTTTGGAAGGGCTCAGTAGGACATAAAGGGCCCTGGTCCATTTCTTCTTGCCAGCTTCCAGCCTCCTATGTTGCAGGAGTCCAGCTTCTCCAGACAGTTCAGCTGCTCCCAGGCCCAGCCAATAGGGTGGGCCTCCATGCAGAGACCCATGGTTAGCAGCAGTCTACTTGGCTGGGGCCTGCCCACAATGGGGTCAGAGCGGCTGGCTCCTGAGGTCTCCTGGATGTGCCCCGCCCCCAAACTTCTAGCTTCTTCTCTGGCAATGCCTGACAACCTAAACAAAGCCACTTCTTGTCTCCTTATCTTCTCTCCCCAGCTCCAGACTAGATCCTAGACATTCTTTAGGGCCCAGCCCCTCCAGACTCTGACCCTATCTACTAGACGAGTTAATTACCCCACTGTCGTGCCCCCTCACATCGTGAACACACCCCATCTTTTCCTTGAGGAGGTCCACTGTGCCAATTTATAATTGTCATATAGGTGTGCAACCTGAATAAAAGTAGTCATTCTCCCAGCTCTGTTTGCCTGAAGGGAAACCTGAACCTGGTCAGAGAGCTTGCTGAGCCAGACCTCCTCCACTAGTCCCCATGGCCACCTGCCTTTAACTTCCCAAGAGCTCAGGGGGTAAGCTGGAGGCCTTGTCATCTTCTCTCTGGGTAAGTGTGGCTCAGTACCTCACACCCAGGGTCTGCCCCCAAGGAGGCCTCAGACCAGCAGGGGAGCCACACACACAGAGGGCTCTATGAGGACACCTGACACCTTTCCCCCTGTTCTCATCCTGGGGGAGTTGGGGTGGGGGGCCTTTAGGCCATTTGTCCCTCATTCCTCTTCACCAGCAAGTGCCCTTTGGTTTTCCTTCCTCAGCAGGTCCTTCTACATTCACCAGCGGCAGCTGCCCAGGTGGCTGAGTGTGGCAGGTGCTCTCGAATAAGAGACACAGGGGGTTTTAGTGGTGAGAGGAGCCCCTGAGACAATGTGGCCAGGGGTCCACAGGGGCTGACCTGCTAGCAATGGCTGATTGTTCCCATCACTCCTGCCTTCTTGGCATATGTACCGACTGTCTCCATTTCCAGGCACACACCGTATGCACTAGTGCCAACCAGAGCACACTCCAGCACCCCGCAGACCACAGGAAGGGAGCTCTGAGAGGTTTTAGTTTTGTTTCCACTGCATTTATTGGGGGGGGGGCACCCTGTATTTTTATTTCTTGCAAAACATCACATTTTTTTCCCAATTGAATGAAAATCAATTTTATTTTGTAACATGTCTGACTTGCGAGGTTCCATTTTTGACCTGTGCTTGGCAGTTTCTCAGAGCTAATCCCCGATCCCTTTTTTCTGTGCTGAGCAGTAGCCAGTCCTTCCTGAGCTGAAGTGGGGCCCCTTGTTTTCATCTTTAAATAGTAGTGAGTTTGCTGTTAATAATGAAACACAGAAAGGACCAAAGATGATGCATTAATCTCAGACTCTCCTTGTTTTGTCACCAAGAAAACTGCTGCAGATGGAAAAAGGCAAGAGATCATCGTCCTGGATTCCAAGAGGAGTAATGCTATTAATATTGGGCTGACAGTACTGCCCCCTCCGAGAACGATTAAGATAGCCATTTTGAATTTTGACGAATATGCCTTAAACAAAGAAGGAATTGAGGTAAGAGGAGCTCTATCAAGCATTATTTGTGTTCTGTAATGAGTCACATATGTAAAGCATTACTGTGTTCAGTATGACTTTCTCTGTAGGGTGGCTTGATATTTTTCTGTCTCAGCCAGACTCTGAATAATGTTAATAATTCTCACATATTTTTAAACTTCTGGGGGCTGGGGAAGTCCCCTTTTACCTATGAAGTTCAGAGATCCTCATTCTGGTTCATTCATGGACTTCCTTCTGACCACATGCCACCTACCTCAACATGGAAGAATATTATAACCTCCTTAGAAGGCTGTTAGGATCTTAGTTCACATCATTTCAAATCAAGTATGTTTAACGAGCAGTTTCAAAGTAGGGTTTTCCATGTGTGCTCATATCCATGTACGTAAGTGACTTTTTTTCTCTCTTTGCACTCAATAGGGTATGTAGAAATCTGTTTCATTTGCCATCTGAGTCTTTAGTATTTGTTGATCTGCATGGTAGAAGTAGAGAGAGGTTGGGTGACTTGGTTGTGACTACATGACTGGTAGATGGCCTTGCTAGAGCCACAGCTCACCTGCTCTGCTCGGCAGGGTTTAGAGCTCTTCCACCAGGACTGTTCTCCCTTCACTATGGGCTGGTGCCAGTTTGCAGCAAGTTAAATCTCCTATTCTGATAATAGAAGCAGAATGAGTAGAGCCAATACCCCAGACCACAGATTCCTGCAGATGGGTGGTAGAGTCTGGGGCCCACTGGGTCAGACTGGGGATAGGACACTGCTTCATAGCATTGGCACCCATTGCATCCTCCTAGTAACAAAAGGCTCTGCATTCCTTTAATATTCTTCCATAGTTGGGGTTCATTCATACACAGTCTTATGTAAAAGACTTAAGAGTAGTGGGAACAAATGAGGACTGACTACAGTGAGGGAAAGCAAGCCCTTGAAAAGAAATTGGACATAAGGAATGGCTCAGGCCACAGTGCTAAACGTGACCCTGGCCCTGACTGTGGGAGGGAGCAGTGGGGCATGTGGTAGCATGTGAACCCAGCTGGGCAGGTGTGCCTTTGTGCTCTGAGAAGAAGAGTCCTGCTTAGGAAACACTGTGTTCCTAGAGGTTTGTACTGGGTTGAGCAGTGTCTCTTCAAATTCCATGCCCATCCAGAACCTCAAGATATGACCATATTTGGGTTTAGTCTTTGCAGATGTGATCAAGTTAAGATAAAGTCATACTGGATTAGGGTGGGCCCTATTCCAGTGACTGATATCCTTATAAGAGGGAAATTTGGACATAGACACAGAGAGGAGAATGCCATGTGATGGCAGAAAACACTCAGGGAGACACACAGAACATGTGATGGCAAAGGCAGACTGGGAATGATATGTTTACAAGTCAAGGAATGCCAAGGATTGCCCGCAACCACCAGACATTAGAGAGAGTCAAGACAGCATCTTCCCCTAGAGCCTTTAGACAGAACATGGCCCTGCCCACTCCTTGATAGCAGATGTCTAGTCTCTCAAAATGGGAGGGAATGTTTCTGTTGTTTTAAACCATCCAGTTTATCAGTTTAGGGTTATGCCAACCCTAGGAAACCAATACAGGCCTAAGCAGCTCTACTTGGAGAAACACACACACACACACACACACACACACACACACACACCTGTTTCAAGGAGCAGGTACAAGGATTGAAATATATTTCCTTCTAGCTGGAGAGGAAGTTGAGCCCCAAGCCATAGCATCAGGCCAGGCAGCAGAGCAGGGCAACATATCCAGGTGGGCAGCCAGGAAGTGAGGGCCCATGGCCAACTGGGGCGATGGGTATAAAGGAAAAAGCCAATGACATCAGGTACATACAGAGAGGGACACTGCCAGAAGGAAGAACGGGGTAGGCCAGACCTCAGTGTGAGGCAGCCCTACTCTGGGACCCCTAGAGGAGAAGGTAGGGGACAGGCATTGGCTTGCCATTAAGCAGGTAGGAGCTGCCAGCCTGGACAGACCAAGTGCAAAGTGTCTTTTATCTAGGACTAACTGTGTGGTGGGCCCTGGTGCACTTTCTGACCATCCTATTTACATAACAGTGTCTTTTAGAGATGGCAAAAGCTTCAGATTCCACAAAGAGAGGCTTCAAAAGCAACCAGAGCCAGCCTGATTAAAGGAAAAAAAAATGACAACTTCCTCCTTTAAAAACATTTCCCCTTCTTGTCCTGAGAATTTGAAAGTCCATTAGGAGAGATTGATTCCTTTGGGTTTTGCCTTTGTTCTCTCCTGAAACGTAGGTCACCCTGGGAAGGAAAAGTTTCAGATACAATAGGTTACTTAGATTTTAGAATGAATCAAATTACTTTTCCCTTTTCTGACTGGTTTCCAGCTGAGCACTTTTTTGATCCAGAAGGACTAATGATAGCAACAGTAATGATGATGGATGTAGGAATAGCAACACAGCACAAAGACTGACTTCCACAGGTTTTTTTCCTGTGGGCCAGGCATAGGTGGGTGCTTTACGTAGATGTTCATCAGAACCTTATGAGGTACATACTAATGCGTTTCCCATTTTAAAGAAAAAGAGAGTGAGTCCCAACTTTATTCTGTGCCCAAGTTCAGAAGACAGTGAGAGGTCAAGCTGAAACATGAGTCTAGAGACTCTGAGTCTGAAGTACAGAGCCCAGTCTTGGGGATGGCTGGCCTGGGAGGGTGCACAGCTGCCAAAAGAGAAGAAGGAATCTGGGGAGTGAGAAGACTCATGAGACCACACAGTCCGCTCACAGTGCTGCCTGTGGCTTTCCACTGAGAGGAGCTGGTGCATGGAATGATACAAAGCAAGAAGACACAGTGGTAGAAAACACTATAAGCCTTTACTGAGAGTTTATTGTGTCATGAGACCTCAGTAAATCCATATTTAGTCACAACAACACATAGACTTACACATTTTTTATCACAGGCTTCATCTGAAGGGTTTCTCATTGGTGGCACTATTGACATTCTGGGCTGGGCAGTTCTTGATTGTGGGAGCTGCCCCACACACATGCAGGGTGTCAAGCAACATCCCTGACCTCTACCCACAAGCCAGTGGTACCACACCAATGGTGACAACCCAAAATGTCTCCAGAATTTGTCAAATGTTTCCTGGGGACAAAATCACCTAGATTGAGAACCCCTGATTTAGGGCCAGCTGTATGAATCCAGAAATTGTGTGTGTGTGTGTGTGTGTGTGTGTGTGTGTGTGTGAGTGTGTGTGTGTTTAAACTCTTGTCAGTCATGGCTGAAAAGAGCCCAGCAAACACCAGTTCTCTTGGAGAACCCGGGCACTGTCCCACATTACCTGCTGTCTCTGACCACTGATCTCAGGGACCCAAGGGGCATGCGTGGTCTACATCCATTTGCTAAGCCGGTTACCCAGAGTTTATTCTCTAGGCTTGTTCTACAATTAAGTCAGACTGAGAAGAGATGGAAATTGTGTCCTTACAGATCTTTACTAATAAGATTTCTAGCTTTCACGCAAGGGCCTCTTGCCAAACAGTCTGCTTGTAGGACGCAGGCACTGTAGCATGGCACCACGGCTTAACAGGGCCATTTGAAACCTCTGTGTACCTAAATGTGATTAGGATGTATTAAATGACATCCTGCGGCTTTGCTTAGCAACCCAATGGTATGCATCTGGTTTGTTGTGTAAACCTAAGGGAGTAGTTAACTAACTTCATTAAGGAGGTAGTTTTTCATAAGATTAAACTGTAGAACATTATTTTGGGGCCATTTCTAAGTAACATTAATGATATTTTACCAAATACCATGTCCTTAAAGTATCACAAGTGAAAGTATGAAGAGGTTTCCCCCTTTGTCTTGCTTTTCTGGTTTTTATAGTTATGTCTACTCAGAGGGTAGCACAATTGAATGGTCCCAAATGACATTTAATTTGGCCCAGTTTGCTGCCAGACCTGTCATCATCCTAGAAACAGAAGTTCCCTTTGGCCACAGGCAGAAAACTATAGCACCTTTCCAAGTACTTTGCACTGTGCCACCCACATCTGCAGGTGCCCCAGTGGGTGCAGGGTGCACCCAGGTGAGCCTGAGCTCAGGCACTGCAATTGGTCAGCAGTGCCAGGGAACCTGAGTGTCCTGACAGCTGGGCATCTTTGCACACTGGTCGCTTTGCATTTTTGCTTGAATTGCTGTGAACTGTGGAGCTGGCACTGGGAAACTAAGAGTAGCCCCGTAGGTGGTTCTCCAGCTCTGCCTTGGTTGATCCAGCCTCGCTTCAGGCAAGTCCCTTCATCTGCAAGTTTGATGCAGTAGTTTCTGCCCCTTGCGCTTCACTGAATAGTCACAACAAGGAAAGGAGATAATATCAGGATACCTTGAGAAGTTTAAAAAAATTAAAAAGGTCCCTCCCCATCCAGGAGAATAAATACCTAAGTAGAAAGCCATTGTTTCGTGAGAATATTCAAGTTGTGTACAGACCAGGCCCAGCTCTTGGGGCTTCAACTCTCTGCTGTTATCACCCAAATCCTTGCGTTAGTTTCTCATCCAGGGCTGGAGCCAGGGTTCTCTTCAAAACTCACAAGGCAGAGTGATTACTCATTACGGTCTCATCTGCAGGTGAATGAGAAGGCCAGAGCCAGAAACATTTGGGTCCATCAGAAGTGGGACTTGTGCATTTTTCTGAAATATGGCTTTCAGATGCAAAAGCAAGTACACTTAAAGAAGTGCTGGAGAAACACTGTCTGGGAGAAAAATAAAAAGCAAAAAATGCTGAGATGATTGCGTAGTGGTCGTGTTTGATGTTTTTCTCCCTGTGGAACCAAATGGCAATCATAAAATCGTCCATAAATCTCCCAACAGGGTAGAAGCAAATTAGAAGTCCCCCCTCATGCTCATCTCCTTTCATCTGCTCGTGGAAAAAAACGGCCTTCACCTCATAGGAGGCGGCTTTGACCTGCCGTTCCACTGTCTTATGGCTATTTTTATTGTCAGTGATGTGTAAAAAAAATAAAACAAACTGGCAGATGGCAACCTCATAAATCTTCGACAGTGAACAAATGGTTTAAATTAGTCAGAGAAGTGAAAAACAAAAGTAAGAGTGTCTGATTACTTTCCCAAAGGAAAAAAGGCAACTGAAATCAGGGCAGGAAAATGCCTTCTGAAGAAGGGGAAAAAGTGTTGACAATTTTTTATTTTGGAATTCTTATACATGCTGAAAACTATTTGAGCGTGAAGAAAATTAAAATACAAATTTTTATTAAGTTTCTATGTTGAAAACAGGTTGAGTTCAAATTCTGGGTGTTTTCAAAGATGTGACATTTGTGTGGGTTGTATTGGGTGTTTTCTGATACCATCTGTGTGGACAGGTGGGGTCAAAGCATGAGCCTGTGGAAGGGCAAGGAGCACTGTCACCAAATATCACCCCTGAGGCTCATATTCCATCCACCTCATCTCAGTGTTTGGGGCCATGCCTAAGGTAGTGCTGGAAGGGGCGGTCACTGAGGGCTTACCTTCTGTGACCTCACCCACAGTGCGGCACACAACACATGCAGAACACCGAGACAGCCCTCCTCGATAACACTCTCCCTAAACCAGATGTCTTCTACCCTGGCCATGTGTGTCCTGAGGCACTACCCTGTAAACACCTGCATGTTTGCTGATTATGGTGTCAGGGGTCCAATTTATTTTTTTAATTTTGTTATTTATTTTTAATTTTTTGCATTAATGTAGAGTAAAATTAAACTGTTTTATAGTTCTAAGAGTTGGAAAATATGCATAAATTCATGCAATGACAACTACAGTCAAGATTCAAAACAGTCTCATTGCCCCCCGAAAATGTGCTCTTGTGCTGTCCTTTCTAGTCACACCCTCAGATCACCTCTGGCCCCTGGTAACCACTGATCTATTCTCATCACGGTGGTTTTGTCTTTTGGAGACTTTCATGTGAATTGTTATGGTTGGTTCGGATCATCTGCCTTGCCATATAACTTTTAGAATCAGCTTGTCTGTAGCCACACACACAAAAAGAGTCATGCTGGCATTTTTATTGGAATTAAGTCAAATTTATAGACTAATTTTGGGAAAATTAATATGTGATTCTGTTGTCTTTCAGTCCATGAACACAGCACATCCCCCACTTATTTAGGTATTTTTTGATCATTTTCATCAGCATTTTCTGCTGCCCAGCATGATTTGTTAGATTTATACCTAGGTATTTCATTGTAAATACCATTTTTCTTAAATTTCACTTTGTAAATGTTCATTATCAATGTATAGGAATAAAATGGGTTTTTCTGTGTATTGACCTTATTCATACAACATTATTAAACTCACTTTTTAATAATTTTTTAGATTTATCACAATTTTCTATGTAGACAACTATACCATGTGCAATAGGAACAGTTTAAAGTTTTCCTTTCAGTCTCTATGACTTTTTTTTTTTTAATACCTCTTATCTTGGTCTCAGTCTTAGAAAGAAAACATTTAGTTTGTCACCACTAAGCATGATGTAAGCTGTAGGTGTTTTTATATATGTCATTTAACAGGTGTGGGCAATCCCTCCTACTGTTGGGTTGCTGAGAGGTTTTTGTTTTTTTGTCATGAATGGAGATTGGATATTGTCAAAACAATTTTGTATCAATTGAAATCATTATGTGAAATTTTTGTTTAGACTTTTATCTGGTAGATTAATTGTATTGATTATTGTATATTGAACCAAACTTGTGGTTATTACTTTATTATATTGCTATATAAAATCTAGTAATGTGTTAATATATCTTACATACTGACATTTATATATTTTAAAATATAGTAAGGATTTTTACATCTAGTTTCATAAAGGATATTAGTGTCTAGCTTTCTTTTCTTGTACCATCTTTGTCTAGTTCTTATATCAGGGTAATTCTGGTCTCATATGCAGAACTGAAAAGTAGTCCTCCCTTGTTTGGGGTCAGGCCACAGGTTCTGACCTATGTCTTGTGGACCGTGGTTCCAATGTTAGCTCACTTTCAAAGTTTTCAAAGGTTAGTTTAGGTCTCCAAGTCTTTGATGTGCTATTTAAGGTAAGATTCACATGTAAGCAGATCATGAATGAACCCAGAAGTTCTTTTTTTTAAAACTATATTTTATTGATCATGCTTTTATGGTTGTCCCAATTTTCCCCCTTTGCCCCCATCTGCTCAGTACCTCCCTTCCCTCAAGCAATCACCCCCTTCCCTAGTTCATGTCCATGGGTCATGCATGTAAGTTCTTTGACTTCTCCATTTCCTGTACTATCCTTAACATCCCTCTCTCTGTTCTGTTTCTACCAATTATGCTTCTTAATCCCTGTACCTTTCCCTCATTCTTCCCTTACCCTCTCCCCACTGATAACCCTTCAAATGATCTCCATATCTGTAATTCTGTTCCTGTTGTTTGCTTAATTGGTTTTTGTTTTTATTTTTTAGATTCAGTTGTTCATTGTCATTTTAATGTTCATAGTTTTAATCATCTTCTTTTTCTTAAATAAGTCCCTTTAACATGTCATATAATAAGGGCTTGGTGATAATTAACTTATTTAGCTTTCCCTTGTCTGGGGAGCACTTTATCTGCCATTCCATTCTAAATGATAGCTTTTATGGATAGAGTAATCTAGGTTGTAGGTCCTTGCTTTTCATTACTTCGAATATTTCTTGCCAGTCCCTTCTTGCCTACAAAGTTTCTTTTGAGAAATCAGCTGATAGTCTTATAGGCACACGTTTGTAGGTAACTCTTCTTTTCTCTTGCTGCTTTTAAGATTCTCTCTTTATCTTTAATCTTTGGCATTTTAATTATGATATGTCTTGGTATGATCCTCTTTGGGTCCCTCTTGTTTGGGACTCTGTGCTTCCTGGACTTGTATGTCTATTTCCTTTGCCAAATTTGGGAAGTTTTTCTTCATTATTTTTTCATATAAGTTTTCAGTTTCTTGCTCTTCCTCTTCTCCTTCTGGCATCCTTGATTCAGATGTTGGCACTTTTGGATATGTCCCAGAGTCTTATTATTCTCTCCTCATTTAAAAAAAAATTATTGTTTCTTCATTCTGTTCATTTTGTTCCAAATCATTGATTTGAACCCCAGCTTCCTTCTCTTCACTGTTGGTTCCCTGTGAATTTTTCTTTATTTCACTTAGTGCAGCCTTCATTTCTCCCCTTATGCTTTTGCCATACTCAGTTAATTCTCTGGGCATCCTTATCACCAGTGTTTTGAACTCTTCATCTGATAGGTTGGCTATCTCCATTTTGTTTAGTTCTTTTTCTGGGGTTTTGTTCTGTTCTTTCATTTGGGCCATATTTCTTTGTTTCCCAATTTATCAACCTTCCTGTGGTTGTTTCTGTGTATTAGGTAGAGCTGCTTTGATTCCCTGTCTTGGTGCACCCATTAAGTTGTATGGGGCAGAACCTTATGTAATTGCCAGGGTGGGGCAACCTCCTTCACCACTTTGTGGTTATGTATGTGGGAGAGGGGTCGGCGAGGGGACAGTGCTGCTGCCTGGCTGCTGGAGGCTTGCCTGACATTCACCCCATTACCAGTTACTTCATCCCCTTCCCATATTTGAATGGCACCCTTCAACTGTTGCCCTGATGGTGGTTTCAAGTGTGGGTGGACTTGCATACATTCTAGGACAATGCAAGCCTTTTAAATGAACTCCCCTGAGAGACTGGCAGTTTCTTCTGCCACCCCAATCTCTACTTGTTTTTACAGCCAGAAGTTATAAGGCTTTATTTTTCCAGCACTGGAACCCTGGGCTGTGTGATCTGGCCCTGGGGTTGGGATTGCTTGCTCCCAAGGTGTCCCTCCTGACTTTTATCCACCACACATTAATGTGGAACTGCCCATCCTCTCTGCCTCAGCTCCCCATCTCTGCCCCTCCTACCTGTCTGGATGAATGTGACTTCTTTAAATTGTTGGTTGTCAGACATTCATACAGTTCAATTTTCTGGCAGTTCTGGGTGTTTTTTGTTTTGAAGATAGTTGTGATCTTTGTTATGGTTGTGCAATGAGACAAAGTGTGTGTACCTATGCCTCCACCTTGACGAGAAGTCAGAACCTGAACCCGGAAGTTCTTCAACAACTTTATACACTTGCTTTGCCAGGATCTTCATTTTCCATGATCTCTCTAGTACTTTCCAGTGCCCTGGGCACTGGTCTTCCAGCTGAAAGCTGGGGCTTCAGTTGCCTCACTTCAGCTTTCACCTTCTGTGTCTATGCTCATGTCTGGGGCCCAGCCAAGAGAGGACAGAGAGAAAAAAAACAGAAGGGACTACAACATCACTGATTGGAGAGAAAGGTTTCCTCCATTAGAGTTTTACGTGCCTCCCAGCCCCTACTGCCACTGCTAGTACAGCCCTTATCTACTCCTCTAATCAGGTCTAGAGGGTTTACTCTCTGTCTGCACCTGATACCCTGTTCCAGGTTTCAGGCTACCTGGGGGCCTTCTGATGCCCAGGCTGTAGAATGCCAGAGGCAAAATGGTCATCTCATTCATAACCTGTGCAGGTGAACTTCCAATTCCAGTCTTCTTTTGCAGTCCACCTGCCACAATTTATGTTTTGTGGAGTCATCAAATATCTGCTCCATGCATGCTGTCCAGGGTGTATAGTGGCATTCATTGGGACGGATAGGGTGCTCCATCTCACCCAGAACTAGAACTCCTTCCCACTTGTCATCCGGATGCTTGTTGTATAGAGCAGTAGCCAAGGCCATTTAGTATTAATGAATTAATGCAAGTTACCAAAAGGATGGCACAAAGTGTGTTTCTTTGCTCTGCTGCTACAGAAGAAGAAATGAGAGAAAAATGATGACACTGCATCATCAATAATGTTGTATATGCTGTGTCACATGATGGGAATTGTTTTCTTCTATTAAAATGTCATCAGTAAGGAATTTGAATCTGAAAGAATCATAATCCCTGTGATGCCTTTTTGCCTCCTCTGCCTTCCACAATTGATTTTAACCAGAATCAAATAGAAGCAAAAAGATATTCCTTTTTTATTAGTATGTTGGTGTTGCTCTTTATAAATATCATCATCATTTTTCCTTAATCAGACTTGAGTTTGATATTATTGAAAGTGTTTTCATTTCTAAATAAATTTGGTTTAAATATTTAAAACACTTAATCGTGTGCCCTATGTACAAGTAAGTCTGAGGTCTCTGAAAAGGATTTATTTCTGTAAGCTTTAAAATGAATCCATGAGATGTACTAGAAAGCATATATTCTGTTCTCTGATCTTCTACTTATTCTTTCACATTTCTCTCACCTTCATCCTCATTTCTTGCCTATAATGTCCTTGTACAAGACCCAGAACATTTGGGACAAGTTGCTTATGAAACAGATTATAAGGAGAGAGAGGGAAGAAGGGAAGTTTAAAACAAATGAATGTAAATTTAGATGCCATGGGGGCTTTCTCTATAGTGTATTTCATTTAAACAATGTAACACCTGTATATGGTAAACACATATACTGTATCATTCCATCTTTCCAGAAAATTCTAACCATGATCCCCACCGAAGAAGAGAAGCAGAAAATCCAGGAGGCTCAGCTGGCCAACCCCGAGGCGCCGCTGGGCAGCGCGGAGCAGTTCCTCCTCACACTTTCCTCCATCAGTGAGCTCTCGGCTCGGCTCCACCTCTGGGCATTCAAAATGGATTATGAAACTACAGAAAAGGTAAGCACCTGGGAAGACAGGCAGCCAGTCCTGCCTCCGCAGTGCTGAGAACTCCAGTTTTGCACGGTGAAGGTAGTGGAGTCCTTCTTAAGAGAGAATTTGAGTTGACGATGATGTGGTGGTGTCTGTACTCAGTGATCATCAGCCTGCTCGTGAAGCGTCATTCTAAAGTGTCTGCCTGACACCCACCTCAGACATGTGACTGTGGGTTCAGAAAAAAAACGATTAAATTGTTTCTGACTCATATGCTCGCTCATTGTAGAAAACTTGGAAAATATAAAAAAGGACAATCAATATAGAAAGTGATATGGACCCCATTCACTTGATGATAATCATCTAAACTGCCATTGACTATGGCAATTGGCAGGTCATTGGGTCCCATTGAGAGCATATCTCAAAGCACGGTTGAAGACAGTTGAAATCTAAACTGATTGCAAGAGGCTGAGAGGAGAACAAAAGGAAAGGGGCCTTGACAGTAAAACCACAGGGAGGAGACTCATCCTGAATAGAAAGCAGAAAAAGCAGGAGTCCTCTCTGGCCTGGGGCAGTGTGAGTGTTTTTGCCAGCTGAGCAAAAGGAACTAGAGGAGAGGAAAGGGGAGAGGTGGACAGTGACCTGGAGGTGAGTTTAGTGGAGAGGAAGTGCCCAGAGGAGACAGATTTGAAGCACAGGTGGAGAAACTGCATGGCCTTCCTCTTTCTGCAAAGGAGAGAGTGAGAGCACAGTCCTGTACTGAGGGCCAGAGAGGCGGCAGTGAGTTTGGGGGCTTCTGGAAGAAACCGCTGTTTTTGAACTCAGGTGGGAATCCAGCAGGGATGAAGAAATCCGGGGCTGCTAAGGTGACTTGGCATGACTTGGTCACAAAACTAGTCAGCATGTTTAGGTGACTTTCTTTAGCAAAGTGGGGTAATGTCATGGAGAAAACAGACAATTGGGTCAAGTTTTGTTTGGGGACAGGCGGGGCAAAAGCTGAGCTGGAGGGAATGAAGCTGAACCTTTGGCTTGGGGATACAGGTGAGGGGAGAGAGTCAGAACATGGGAGTGGAGATCATACAGTGACAGAAAGGGACTGAGGCCGTGAGGACACTGGTAGGCCATGGGAGTAATGAGGGTGGTAGCCTTCTAGAAAGTAACCAGTCCAAGAGGTGGCCAGCAAGAGTGCATAGAGGGGAGGTTCAGAGACTTGGGAGGTCCGGGTTGAGGAAGGCCAGTTTCCAGTGTCGTCTCCCTGGTAGGAGAAAGGCAAAGAAGAGGACTGGTCCAGATTCCGAAGGAAAATGTGAAGGAGTGTCATGGAAGCCAGCCATGGGGCGATGAGAGGAGAGGGGATTGTGAAAGAGGGTCTTGGAAGATGGGCAGGAAGAGGAGAAGACAGATGAATTATCACCCCTGCGCAAACTCTTGTCAGCCATGGGTCCCCACTTGGTACCCCATGGGGAGACTTTGGGGAGTAGACTTGCTCCCTGTTGGCTTGCAACGATTTTCCATAACAGGGAGCATGTGTGGATCATGTGGGATTGCCTTAAGCTGAGGAGAACTTCACTTGTTATGACCTTGTACAAAAATTGAAAAGAACCAATTAAAGCCAAAATGAACATTCTTTATCATCTTTTTCCAATAATTTTTTCTAATTGAAAGGAAGTGGCAGAACCACTTTTGGACCTGAAGGAAGGAATAGACCAGTTGGAGAACAATAAAACTTTGGGCTTTATCCTGTCCACCCTTTTAGCCATTGGGAACTTTCTAAATGGAACTAATGTAAGTCTTCCATGTTCTGTAAGTCTTCCACATTCCCCCTCTCCTGCCTCCCTTGTCCCCAAATTCCTGCCTTTCACTTGCTGGTGGTGGTAGTACCTTTTGTCTTCCAAAGCATAACTGAAAAACAACTTCTGTATTTTTTGCTGAAAATCTAGAAGAAATTTTATCTTAAAATGTATATATTAAATGTATATTTAATATATTTTAATATAGTATATTTATGTATTTTATATGCACATAAAATATATGTGTATTTTAAATCTTCACATGAGGATTTGAAAGAGAGAGGAAGGGGGTGGAGGGGAACATGGATGTGAGAGAGAAACATCGATTGGTTGTCTTTTGTTTGCACCCTGACTGAGAATCAAATCCACAATCTAGGTCTGCCTTGGTGCATGGGACGATGCTCCAACTCTCTGAGCCACCAGGCAGGGCAAACCTGTATCTTGCTATAAATAAGAAAACTTAGAAAAATAAACATACTATTCCTTCAAAGCTTTTCTTCTAGGCTGTGCTTTTTGTTTTTTGTTTTTTGTCTTATGTGTATAAGCATTATAAACAAACTTAAAAAAAAACTTGGCCTATATTTGGCCAGAAAGCAGAATAGCAAAAGGGCAAAGGGAGAAAAAGGTTAGAGATGCCCAGGTGGCAGAGACCCAGCCTCACAGCACTTTGAGTTTTAGGAGTAGAGCCTTGGGAGAGTCCGTGGGTGATGGCCATGGAGGGAAAGGGCTGGAGGCTCATTCCATTCTCAGTGTGGCTCATCCATGTGCGACCAGCTAAGAATGACAGAGCATGTGGCCTGACAAGCTTCAGTCACAAAGGAGCTAAATCTAAATACTGGGCTACTCCAACAGGGCATTTATTCTAACCATTTGTGCCATTCTAAGAACCTGTGTAAAACTTATTCTTCCTGCCTTTCATGTAATGTTCCCCTAATAGGCCAAAGCATTTGAGTTAAGCTACCTCGAGAAGGTTCCAGAAGTCAAAGACACCGTGCACAAGCAGTCGCTTCTTTATCATGTGTGCACCATGGTGGTGGAAAACTTCCCAGACAGCTCCGATCTGTACTCGGAGATCGGCGCCGTCACCAGGTCAGCCAAGGTACGTGTGTGGCCACGGAGGAGGTGGTTGTATCTTTTCCTCAGCTGGGTCTCCATCAGTCATCTCTGAGGAGCACAGTCTCTGTTAAGTAAAATGCCCAAGGACTGCCTGCATCCCTGCTCTAGAGCTTGTGAATGTGACTTGCTTTGTGCCTTTTCCCATGGACCTTGAAGATCCTTTTCCTATCTCTGCTGCTGCATCAGATTCTTTCCTGCTGAGGTAGGTGGCGTGAGCTGCCGTCCCCGTCCTGACTGCTGTGTCCGCTGTGGAGCTGTGTTACTCACCAGGCTGGATTCTCAAGCATTAAAACTCCCCAGCTTGTTTTAGGTGGGTGAGAACATCAGAGAGATGCAAGTTGGCTCCTTCTCAGACTTCCATCGGACCTTGCAATGAGGTGTCGAGCCAGGAAACAGGGTACCCCTTGGCGCCCTGCTCCCCACAGACTGACCATGCCTGCGATCTTCCACAGAGGGAACAGTTGATAGGGCTGTGACCGGTGTATAGTATTGGACCCTCGGCTGCAAGCTCTTAAATTTAGTGCGGAGTGAAAATCTTCCCAAACATATGGTTTGTAGAAAGGAGAGAGTTGCAGTAGCTGGACAGCCAGCTGCCCCCACTTCAGAAACATCACTGAGGTTGAACAACCCCAGAGGAATCCCAAACACAGCAGAGCTGGGAGATGTGAGGGTCTTGGGGGCAACGGGAAACTCATGGGGGGGGGTGGTGGAAACTTCTGGAAACACAAGCCAGGTTAAGGAGCTGAAAGCAGAATGACCTTTGGTTCTGGGACACATTGGAATCTAGAATGAGAAGAGGAGAGAGTGGTGGGCAGAGGGGGAGGAATGGGGAAGGGGACTTTGCTAAAGTCCCTCCCCAGAGTTCATCCTTTTTCTGTCTTCTCCCACAGAACTGGTTTGTGGGGATCCAGGGGCTGGGACCCTCCATCACCTGCCTCAGGAGCAGCAGGCTGGCAACTGCCAGGTACACTGAGCAGGTGGCCCCTGAGCGAGCCTGACAGCGGACCTGACTTGATGCAGAAGGAGGCAATCCTCCAGCTCTGAGGGCTAACAAAGGGTTTCTTATACTATTTCACAGGCACCCGCGCCATGCTTACTCTGTGCCAGGCACTGCTCTGAAGTCTTTACAAATATTACTTCAATATTCTAACCAAGGCAGAAAGCCCTCTGAGTATCCCACATGGGTCTGTTAATGGCTGCTCTGGTCCCCACCCTCCATGAGCACCATCCCAGAAGGCAGTTTGTTACGTGACTCTTTGAGACAAAGTCTGTCTGGCTGTCTAGAGTCACCTTGCTTCTATTTCCAGAACAGATCAGGTCCCTTTTTACACATGGTCCTTTGTTCTTTCCCAGGACCTTCTCCTAGGTGGAGCCTACTCTAACCAAAACAGCCCTGGCCTAGGGGTCCTGACCCCAGGTTGACCCCAGTGACGGCCTCTGGCCCTGCTCAGTATCAGGCCTGGTCCAAAGGATGGCTAGTTATTATTAACTAATAACTAAATAATGTATTCTTGCCTGAAGCTTGGCCACAGAAGCCAAAATTGCAGATAGCTTCTACCCATTAACTTGGGTAATTACTAAAGATGACAGTTGACTCAGGTCCCTGTGACTTGCAACAAGAGTTCACGAGGGCATGCGCCACCTTTTCGGTGTTGAGGGGCCCTTTTGTGTAGACAGGTACAAAATAAGTTTCAGGCATTTGTATCGCCCGTCCCCCCCACCCCCGTGTGTCACCCTCTGGGCCTCACCACCACCGCGCCCGAGGGGCAGGCTTCTCTCGGTCTGGAGGGCAGCAGTGAGCCTTTCTTCTCCCACAGCAATCCAGACAGACTTGGTAAGACTTGACTTTGCTTCCCAGCACAGCTCACACATCTTCCTGCACACAGAAAGTGGCCCATGTGGAGCCATCCTTAGGTACTTAGCACAACAGAAGGCCAGCCCACCTCTCTTGCTGGGGTGAAATGTTTTTAGGGGCAAACCTAGGCTTAAGGTATGGTAGTTGAGAACTTAAACTCTGAAGCCAGTGGGATTTGGGTTCAAATCCTAGTTTCACTCTTTCTCATCTGTGTGGCCTCTCACAAGTTACTTAACCTCCTTGTGCATCAGTTTCTCCCCTATGACGTGGAGCTTGTAACAGAATCTGAGGTCATATAGTCATTGTGAAGACTCAGCTCACATGTGCCCACTGCTTCAGCCCAGGAGGGCAGCCAGCTGGGGTAGCCGTCTAGTGCTCCTAATAAGACTGATCTTAAGCTCGACCTTCCAATTGCTTTTCAGCAAAAGACTCCCCATCTGGCTTCTACTGGCAGTGAGGTTACTTTCTTCTGCCGCCACCTTAAGGGCTCCCAGTGGACTCTCCTCCCCAGAAAACCATCTCCCACCTCCATGTCTGCTGCCTGCTCTGTGCCCATTACAGTGCTGGGCAGGTATCATCACGTGGTTAAGTAGCACAGGGCTACTTGGTGCATGTCTGAGCTGAACTGATGTTGTTTTATTTTGTATCAATAGAGCTGCCAGATACAAAGGAGGACAGATGTGTAGAGTTAAGATTAGAACTGTTACCATTGGCTTAAAACCTCCTAGGCCTCCTAGATCTTACTTGTCAATCCCAGATCATCTGGACCCTTTCCTAGACGTATTCTTTGAACTACTCAGTCCTTCTTTTCTAAATCTGCCTATCTTTTTTTTTTTTTTTCAGCCAAATGCCAGATTTTTTTTCAAAGCTCCACAATATCATAAGAAAGTGAAGCCTTTTTTAATTCTAGACCCAAAATTTCTTTGGTTTCAAAAAATCATTTTTCTCAAAGTCCCACAAACCCCCTGCTTACCCGAATCCCAGGGCTCTGACTAAAAACTTGCCTCTGCTTTTTGGCTCTTTAGCACCCGAGAAGTCCAGGGAATCCCCTGTGCTCAGCACATCTTCATCCTCTCTGATGATGTCAATTGTCCCCCAGAATCAGCCTTTGTTGACTTGGCTGCTCTGTTGTTGTTTGGAGGGTGGGGCTGGAATCTGAGGCCACTCCAGCATGTCCCTTTGGGCACTCCCATCCAGGCCCTGCTCTCCTGACCACCTCGGCATCTGAGCAGTAGAAGCTCACCTCTGCACTTCCTCTTTCTTCTTCTGACTTTGTTTCCCTGGCTCTTGGCCTTTCCCACATCTCTCAACCTACATCTACCTTTGTCTCATCAGCCCCCTCCCTTCAGCTCATCTGTGTATGTCTTTTCCTTCCCACCTAGCCTTCTCAATTTCTTTTCTCCTATCCCACACCTTCATTAAAGGCCCTCAAGTGTATTTTTTCATGACTGACTCTCTGATTTACACAATTTCTAGTCTAGATATTCTATAAAAGCATTACGTTAGAAAGCCTCGTTTCAGGCTACTTCAGACAATCCAGGCTTCCCACTTCCTTGAAAAGCATGTGAGTGTTGTGTGGCATCTATTTCTTATACACATGGCTTGCATCTTCTGGCAAGACCCTGATACCACACACACACACACACACACACACACACACACACGCACGCGCGCGCATGTGCACCTGGTAGGTTCTGTACATCCTCAGTGTATGGTATCACCTGCCTGTCTATATCATAAGCCTCTTTGGTCTCATTCATCATTTGTCTCTGTGTCTTTAGTGCCTGGTGTGGAGACTGGCATTCACAAGTCTCTCCATGAGTGTTGGTTGACTGAGTGAAGGGGCAGATAAATAAAATAATTTGTCACACAGTGTTAAAGAGATCACTGTGAAGAGAAGCTGGCTGCCCTTTAGCTGGCTGCAGCATATCAGAGTCATCCATGTATGACTATGGTGCATTCCTCCAGCCTTAAGTGAAATATCATCTTCGAAGAACAAGAGTGCTTTGAAAATTTAATGGTACATCTGCTCAGTTCATCCTGTACTAAGTGCCTTGATATCATATTTTAATTTACAGTTTTCAAAAACTTGCCTAAGATTTCTTTCCAAATGAGGCAAAAAAAAAAAAAAAAAAAAAAATAGGTGACACTTGTGTTGAATTCATTTGGAAAACAGTTTTATCACTAAATAATTTGATGCCGAGATAATGACAGATACACATGTGGGTAATTTTTAGGCCATAAATGTGTTTGTATTTCAAGATGTAAATTTGGTTTTGATGTTTATTTCTTCCCAGAGGCAGTTTGGTTTCCTGGTTCAGGTTGGGGTCTGGTTGTTTCAGCGCATTTTCAGTGTTCCCTCTCTGATTTTTAGGTTGACTTTGATCAACTTCAGGATAATTTATGTCAGATGGAGAGAAGATGCAAAGCTTCATGGGATCACCTCAAGGCAATTGCAAAACATGAAATGAAACCAGTTTTAAAACAACGGATGTCAGAGTTCCTCAAAGACTGTGCAGAGCGAATTATAATTTTAAAGATTGTCCATAGAAGAATAATTAACAGGTAAGCGGACCGAGGAACATATGGAAGCACCAGTACAATGGCATGTTGAAAATATTCTGCAAACCAAGATCTGAAGGTTAGATTTTTAAAAATTGTACTATAAATTCTTGGTAGATGGCCAGTGTACCTTTGATGCACATGTTTATTTCATGGGCACTTAATTTTTCTTACACACACACACACACACAATAATATTGTATAATGCCATTGAATCTTGAGGTTGGAAAGAATCTCAGAGACGCCATTCAAAATTTCTCCTTGATCAGGAAGTGAATCTGTAACATCTCTGTCAACTTCACCCCTGAATCTCTGCATCTGTTTGAACAGTTCTGCCTACAGAGAGCCACATTTTGTAAGGCAGATTGACTTGTTAGAAAAGTTCCTTCTGTATATGACCCACGTCCTGCCCTCTGAGACCTTCCTCATTGAGTCTTGATGGTTGCCTTGCACTGCAGTCTGCTGGTTGAGGCTTGGACCTCACCATGCATGTCATCCTCTGGACCAGCCTTCCTCAGAGTCACAGGATCCAAGAGGACCCTGGGAGACACAGCAATGATGTGGCAGGCTTGCTCGCCTACAACGAGGATGGCTGAGGTCTAGAATGGCTCCATGGCTCTAGTAAGTGGAGACAGCACCCAGACCAGAGCCTGGGTCTTCTGGTGTCCTGGGCCAGGGCATGGCCAACATGCACCACCACTTCCTTTCCCTTTGCTTCATCGCAGAAGGTAGTTGTGGATGCCTTACTCTGACCTGCGGGGTCTGAGCACTCTGTCCTGGGACTTACACCTTGACAAGCAAATGTGCAGCTCTGCAGACCTGCAGGCTGGGGTCTACCTGGAGCAGGAGCTCAGAGGGCAGGCCCTCAGAAACAGGCCTCACTGCAGTTTTTTATTCAGGAACCTTCCCTTGAGGACTCTCAACCGCAGTCTTTCCCAGAAGTCTGCTCCTCAAGCACACTCCGTGGTCTGTGTGGTATACATTTTATACTTTCTATTCCCCCCCCCCCTTTCCCTTTCTTTCCTTCTTTCCTTCACCTTCCTTGAAGTTATATAGAACTTTTTTAAAAAATTACAGTTGACATGCAATATTATATTAGTTGCAGGTGTATAGTATAGTGATTAGACATTTCTGTACCTTACAAAGTGATGATCCAGTAAGTCTAGTACCCACCTGGCACCACACATAGTTATTTGATATTATTGGCTAGATTCTCCACACTGTACTTTCTATCCCTGTGACCATTTTTAAAAAGCTAGTTCTCGTCTGCCTTTAAACACTCTCCCAACTTGTGTCGTTTGCTGCTTTGGTAATCATACCCCCCTGGGTCTTGATGCAGACTATTTGGGGGTGGGGAGGGGTGGGGGTGGAAGTAATCTTTAAATTTTAGGAATAGGAATAAGGAACAGAATCTTCCCTCCAGGTTGATAACTGTTTATTACTCAGTACTTTTGGAATTTGGTTGTTCAACTCTAAATTGCCCTCACTGTACTCCATCTAGACCTCACAGCTGCCCTCTGGGGGGCAGGATTTCATCTGAGATTTTGTCAGATTTCTCACTGAAATCAAAGCACACTATGCTTTTAACATGGTTGGAGAGGGGAGGCCAGGAATGTGAGCTGCTTTGGCATGCCACACTTTGTATGATACAAGCAATTTCCCACTTAAAACTACTCAAATAAACAAATAGTTTCCATTTAGAATATCATGAAACTAGAACAGTTTTATGAAAGTCTTGTAAAGCTCTTATGCCTGGTCACATTAACCATTTTATCCTGGACAGATAAAAACTCAGTGATACATGTATTCCTTAAGCTATAATGCACATGTGTATATGTGTAATTATATATGAGATCTGTCCAGAAAGTATACAGTCATGTAATATGAAAAGCTGAAACATTTATTGAAGAAGATACAAGATACAAGAAACATTGTACATAGGACAACGACACCTCAGTCCCCTTCAAAGTAGGCACCTTGGGACCTCACACAGTTCTCCCAATCACCATCAGCTGCCCTGTCATATTTTCCTGAATCTCAATGATGATCTGAAATCTTTTCCCTTTCAAAGGTGGTTTTAGTTTGGGGAAAAGCCAGAAGTCACAGGGCACCAAATCTAGGCTGTAGGGGGGCTGAGTCACCTGGGTGATTTGATGTTTCGCAAAAAAACTGCACGAGACATGATGCATGAGCAGGTGCGTTATTGTGATGAAGCTGCCAGTCACCAGTTACTCATAGCTGCGGCCTTCTGAATCATATGGCTGGTTTCTATGGAGAAATGCTCAAGCTTAACACGAAATTTGATGCAGATCTATTGTTCTACTCACGCAGTCATTTTGAATGCATTGGCCACACAGTACATGTGCTCACTCAAGAGCATCTACCGCCCCCACTGACTAGCACAGTGAAGTCATGATTGTTCATGCCTGCACATTCCAGTCCACTCTCCTTGGCTGCCAGGTTACATGGATGTCGTGCAAACCATTTTGGTTATAGTAAAAATGGTTGCACTTTTGCCAGACAGAACTCATATATACAATTTTCCCTGGTAATCTGGTCACCCAGGTGACTGGTCGTTTTTGCATGACCTGGATCCCTGTTTCCTCACTATTGACCGTCCCCTTGGGGATGACCAGCATGAGCCAGGAATTCAGTGTAGTTAAGGTAGGAGGTAAAAGGGGCCTGGCTAAAGGGGGCCCAGGTGGTGGCCAAGCCATCAGATCCTGTGTTTAAATAAAGTCATTATTAGAAGTCCCAGATGTAGAATGATTAAAGCCCACTGTCTTGTTGGAACGGAGATCGGGGATCAGAGCCCCAGTGGTTGGCTGTGCCCCCTCTTTCCCTCCCCTACCGTCAGCACGCCAGAAGCGCAGCCTGCGACTGCTTTGATCTAACGTATCCCTTATGTGCTTTGTGAAACTGAGACCCAGAAAGGAGTCACACCCTAGTTTAGGGTCAGAGTGGGTCACAGGTAGAATCATCCTGGGCATGAAGATCAGCCTAAGTAGGACTTCACATCAGAAAGCCACAAGGAACTAGACCTTCATCTATTTTTCTCACGTGTGCATGGAAGAGCCATCTTTATCTATGTAATTAGGAATTCATTTGACAAGGCACTTTTTAAATGAAGCACTTGCTACACGGACGCTGCTTTGAGGCTCTCAGAATGTAAAGATGCCTACTTCCTGGGCATTGACTCAAACCTGCACAGGTAGCAAAGCTGCACATTTATTCTCATGGCACAAAGATGTGCAGAGAAAAGGACTTTATTTCACTGTTTACTCCATCTTTATAATGACCACTGCCTGCTTGGGTAGCTGTCAGCTAATCTAGCCAAACATTTAGTCTTTTGAATGTCTAGTCTTCAAAAGTTCGACTCTTCCACTCCTCTCAAAAACTGGCTTCAGGAAAGAGCTGTAATTTGTATACCTAACTGGTGGGGGAGGAGACAGTTTCTCAGATGGATGGAGCTGTTGGGAACCTCACTGGTCTCCCATATGGACAGGCTAGGACTTGTTTTGCTCAGCCTCTGCTAGCACCTCCTGCTTGATTGGCAGCTGAAGGCCATCAGGTCTTTCCCTCTGCTCTACCCATCCCCCAGATCCTGCAGTTCTCCACAGCACCCTCCAAGTTTCCCAGAGTCCCTTGTACACTACACAGGATCCCACAGGGGCTGATGAGACCAGGCCCCCTTGCTTTCTCACCTCACTGCCCTGCCCTTTGTACTTTGCTAGGAGTGCTCCATTTTGACCTGGATCCACTGTTCTGCATGGAAGCCTCCTGATGGGAAAGGAGTCCCTTCACCTCAGCATCGCCCTAGCCTTTCAACATCATCCCTCCCCACTGCAGGGCCTCCTTGGGGAGAAGGCATGAGGACACACATCTGGCCACCCACCTCCCTTTCTTACCTGATGGGCCCTCCCTTAGTTATTCCAGTGGGTCCCTTCTTGATAAGGAGCAGACAAAAGAACTTAGATGATCTCTTTAGGCAAAACCTGGCTTTCAAAACTGTGGTCTGGATAAGAAAATCTTGTTCTGGATGTCCAAATCGACATATTAAACATGACTTTTATGCTGCTACACTGACAGCCTAAATCCACTCTGTTCCATAGATTCATTAGGCCACAGTTAACACTGAGGCGGGCACCAGAGAGAGGTGGGGAGGAAGGCCTTCCTGGCAGGTATAGAGAGAACTATGGCAGGGAGCTGACATTCCAGGGGGAGAGGCAAGCAGAAGACAAGGGAACACCCATGGTGGGTCCCCAGCACCCCAAAATCCATGTGTCCCCTTTCTGGGTCATGCACTCCACTCAGTGGTACCCATGAAGGAAAGGACAGATGATGGGACAGAGCAATGAAGTCTGGCTTATGCTCAGGATACTGATGAGGGGAACTAGCCTCTGTGACCGTAAGACCTTCATGCTGTGTTTTCTAAAAGTGACAAACTCAGCTAACAAAGATCCCTTAAATGTTTGACTCCCTTAAAGCCATACCTCTTTTTCTTCTACAGGAAGGTCATAGTCTCTTTTCTTTCAAATATACAATGGAATCTTTTTCTCAGATGTGCATTTCACTTACTTTTTTTGCAAAACATATGCTTGAATTCTAACTTATGTTAAGTTTTGATCCTCTGTAGTACATAAAAGCAATGGTCTCAAAAGTGGAGGATAAGGACTCTTGGGCTGTCCTTAAGTATAAAAGAGGACTCACCTGTGGATTGTTTGAGTCTCCCCTTGATTTGTCTTGCACACAGATCTTGAGTAGTGAGAAGTGGCAATGTATGTAGTATATTACACTATCCTATCCTAATGTATCATGTCCTGTTCCTAATACATAATGTCAGGAAGGTGGTCATAAGCCAGGAAGAAAAATTGAGAGTATAAATGGCACTGGGAGTGACAAGAAGGTGCTGTTTTACATTAGGTGGTCAGGGAAGGCTTCTCTGAAAATGTGCTCTTTGAGCAGAGACCTGTGGATTGAGAGAGAGCTATCCATGCAGCTGGCTGTGGTGTAAATGTTCGGAGCATAGGGAACAGCTGGTACCGGACGCCTTGTCAGGACCTACAGTCCTCCCAGTGGAGTGGCCTCCCTTCCCTCAGTCCCTGCAGGCTCTCTGCTTAGCCTGGTCCACTTCGGGCCCTGAGATGGGTTTGTTCAAGAATCAGGAAGATTCCATTTCAGGGAATCAGTGTGGTTGGAGTCATAGCAGATAGGGTCAGAGAGGCAGTGGGCCAGTTTTACAGGACCTTGTATGGTGAGACCATATATCGTTTCTTCATCTATTGATGGATATTGGGATTGTTCTCACTTTGGGGCTATTATGATTAATGCTTCTGTGAAGGTGTAGAAGGTTTTGTGTGGACACATACATTTATTTCTTTGGGGTGTATGCATGGGAACGAAATTGCTAGGTCATATAGTAACTCCATTTTATCTTTTGAGGAACTGCCAGACTTGTCCACAGCAGCTGAACCATTTTTATGGTCTCACCAGTGCCATATGAGGGTTCCAATTTCTGCACATCCTCACCAACACTTGTTATTGTCTGTCATTTTAATTAAAGCCATCCTAGTGAGTGTGAAGTGTATCTCATTGTGGTTTCGACTTGCATTCCCCTAATGACGAATGGTGTTGAGCATCTTTTCATGCACTTATTGGCTATTTGCATATCTTGTTTTGAGAAATGTCTATTCAAATCCTGTGTCTGTTTTTTGTCTTTTTGGTGTTGAGTTGTAAGATTTCTTTATATGTTCTGGATACAAATTCTGTATCAGACATATGATGTGCAAATATTTCCTCCCATTTTATGGGTTGTACTTTCACTTTTCATAGCATCCTTTAGAGCATAAAAGTTTTAATTTTCATGAAGTTGAATTTATCTATTTCTTCTTCGGGTGCTTATGCTTATGATATCATAGCTAAGAAATAATTTTCTAATCCAAAGTCATAAAATTTTATATTTTATTCTAAGAGTTTTATACTTCTAACTAGCATTTTTGGTTTTAAACAGCATCTTTCGTCCCCCTTTACCATAAATTCATGTTGTATGCTTTACTTTATTGTTCTTTACAAAAAGAATAAGCTAGTGTCCCTCATTTGAAAAGTAAACCAAACCTTATTCTAATTGTACAAATTAGAGTGATCAAACACAAAAGTTTTTGTCTACAAATAGTGGTATCATTTATGTAATACTGTTTGTTCTACATAAGCATTTCATTCTGTCTCCTAGTATCTTCTTTTTCATTTCCTGATAATTAAATATTGGGCACTTGTTTGTTCATTTGACTTCTTTTACAAAAATTTTAAGTAATAAAATTCAATAAGTTTTTGTTTTTAAATTAAATAGCTGAGATTGGTTTATTTTGTGCTGCTTATTCAGTGTGTTCTAATTAAATTAATATTGTATGCAATATTGCAAGAAAATATTCAAAATATTTACTCAGAGAAAACTTCACAAGCATCTTTTCATAAAACATCAATTTACATATAATTCATAATATGTTAATGTCTTTTCCAAGTATTCCTTGGAGCAAGTTCTAAAGGAATTGCTAAGCCACATTTCTGTATTTCTTGTTCGGTTTTTATATAACTTAGAAACTGCAGTATTTATTTTTCTTACAAAAGGTTTGCATCTCCATTTTGGGAAGCATTAAAACACAGATAAGCAAAAGAAGAAAGTAATTAACCTCTTGAAATATTCCCACCTAGACATAGACTTCCTCGGTGAGAAAGTGAGTTGAACTTGACTTCTGGTCTCATTTTCACTTGAGAAGACCTTCAACCTCAAAGCTCCAGGAATGAAGAACAATATTATTTGCTGAAAGTTTATAGATAACTGATTTTTGTTCCTTAAAACTGAAGTCAAGCCCACGGCAGGATAGCTCAGTGGATAAAGTTTCCGACTACAAAACTGAAGTCATTGCCACTATTGTTTTTCATTGCAGGTTCCATTCCTTTTTGCTTTTCATGGGGCATCCACCTTATGCAATCCGGGACGTGAACATAAACAAGTTCTGCAGGATCATTAGTGAATTTGCTTTGGAGTATCGCACCACCAGGGAAAGGGTTTTGCAGCAGAAGCAAAAACGAGCCAACCACAGAGAGAGAAATAAGACCAGAGGGAAGATGATCACTGATGTAAGTTTCATGAAATCAGCTTCTTTATGTCATTTATTTTGAAAATATAATCAACCATAAAATGTCCCACAGCTTGGGGACTGTGCATTTTTTTCTCTTTCTTAAAAAAAAAACAAACCTGTTATATAATGAACTAGGAACTAGGATATGTATGTCAAGAATGTGTGGCTGGGGGAGGACCTTGTAACCCATGTGGGTGTGCTGTTTGGTGCTGATGACATGAAATGCTTGTTTCCGTTTTCAACCTCTGTGGCGGAAGATAATGCCACTTATCACAGGGAGACAAATGTACTGATTTGGAAATAGATTCAGGCTTTTAATCATCAAAACAATGCTGGATAACCAAAGCAGTTGACACATGGATCACCCATTCAAGGCATCTAAATAGAGAAATAATTGATGTGATTGCTCAAAGACACAATTAGATGGGCTCTTGGCAGCCCCTGAGTCAGAGATTATAGGGTGTGAGGAGATCCTAGAGGACAGTGAATCTAGCAGGCGATCCCCTTGGGGTCCCTCCATGTTTACATGTCTCTCCGACTCCTGGGCTCTTTCCGTCTCTCTCCCACCTCATCCCTGAGCCCACTGGGCCATGAGTGTGTTCGGCATTTAAATGGGAGATGCTTCCTAAGTGGAGGGGGAAGGGATGCGTGAAGATGTCAGAGGCAAGGACAGAGTGCAGGTGCCTCTTTCCGAGGTGCCTTTGTGAAACTCATCACATCTGTATATCCATTTGAGAAGCACCTTGGCTCTCAGTGATCCAGGGAATGGAATGGGTAAACGGATAAGCCACCACCCTGTGCCTGTCTCAGCTGAACTCAGATCAGGCAGATTTCTTTGGGGAGGAATAAAATCAATTAAGAAGACCTCGTCAAGGCTGCCTTCTGTGTCCAGATGGGTGTTCATGTTGTAAGAGAAACAGCACACAATGGCTGTCAACATTCTTAAGGGGTCTGACCTTTCCATGGAGACCCAGATGCATTATCTTAGTCATCTTAAAATAATTCTGAGGAGAACCAGGCACTAAACCCCTCATCGTCCACTTCCACTCAGACCCCTTGTTTCCATGGAATTTTCTGGACCCTTAGAAAGTGCTCAGATCAGTTTTCTGCAGCAGGGGCCCTTTCAACAGTCACCTGGCATTCCAAATCCAGTGCCACCAGCTGAGTTTCCGGTCTCCTCTCCTGCAAACCGGGTTCAATAGAACCTTTTACCTCCTGGAGGAACACAAACTGAATCTACTTGGGCAAACTATGTCCCACGTTTTCTTCCAAAGTATTATTTTTAGAAATTGTGAAAAGGAAGTTCTTATTTTTGTGAAACTGAGACACATTGGAGGGTAGAAAATACAAATCCAATATGCTTATAATTATGAAAACACACCAAAATTTCTTGCCAAATTCTTAAAATTTTTTTTTCACAGATCCCACTGATTTAAAAATTTTGTCCTTCTCTGAAAATATTCAGCTTTCAATTTATAAGCAGGGGTAAATTTTTCTAGGGTTTAATTAAAAAATATTTAAATTCCCATTAAAACCTGGGCAGTACAGGCTTCTTCAGGGTTTATCCTCAACATAGTCTCTATTGTCAGTGGGCATTTGTGTAGAAAGGTTGCCATCTGCTGGAAAATTAGTATGTTGTCACTTAAGGCAAAGTGGACAGATTCATGTTTTTCCAACTCTCAAGTCAGCAAGCTCCCACTGTGTGCCCCACAGGGGATAGGGCACCGAAGAGGAGGTGGGTACAATAAAAGATAAACTTATATCCTCAGGGTGTCATGGCTGGTGAGAAAACACATATCCACATGGTAAACCTCTGAAAACAAAACCCAGCGATAGATTGAGAACTGCAGAGCCCCTGAGTATCAGAGCTGGAAGCGATTTTTGGAGAAAACCGTGTAGAGAGGCACTTTTAATATAGATGCTGAATAATGAGGATGGGAGTGGCAGCAGTTAAACAGAGATGAGTGTGGAAAAGCATTATTTTCTAAGACACAGAGGAGTCTGGGTTAAACCTAAAGACCCTGCATGTGCAGAGTCAGCCCCCTATCTGCTGGTCTCTCCTCTTTTTCCCTCAGCCTCTGAATATGCAAAAAGCCTTTCTTAAGGTCCAGGAGTTCTCCCAGGGAAGGATCAGTGAGAAACTAAGTAATTCCTCATCTGTGTATCCCAAACTGGTACTAGACATTATGGTGACATAGACCACGCAGCACAAGGCCCCTGTGGCCCTCTCTGTTGTCCCTCTCCTCCAGATGGGCTGTGAGAACCCGGGCCGCCCACCCTAGGATGCCTGACCCAGGGGCACCCGTAATCCTGGCGAGGCCCTGCCTTCTCTCAAACCCAGCTGGCTCTTCTGTGAAAAGGGAATGCTGGTTACCTTGGGGGCTACTGAGAGGGCTAGAAATTTTGTATATCAGCATCTTGCATGTGTGCTAATTGCTGGAAAGAAAAACACCAAAATCCTGGTTAAGTAAATAAGCTCTAAGATTTTTTTTTTTTAAAGCAGCACCGCAGGACTGTCATTGCTTGTTACAGTGCCATTTGGCTGGGGGCAGTGTGGAATGTGAGGAACTGGAAGCACTGTGTCATTTCAGCTTCCAGAAATTTAGTCAGTTCTCAAAAACCTTGTGTCTGATTTGCCGGCCTAGCCCTACCACCTCGATGGAAACAAACACAAGTTAAATTGCGAGTGTATTCAATTTAAAATTAAGAGATTGACATGACTTACACCCTCATTTTTTGTTTTTAAGAAAAGGGATATTTCATTTGAAGTTATTTGAGGACGTTTATCTGGTGAGAATTAAAAGTATGGCATGTCAGTTCTGACAGCCTCCAGGAGGGGCAGGTAAGGTTTTAAAGAGAACTTAATGTCATGTTTCTGAGGAGAGAGGAATACGACCCATTCTGCTCGGGCGGTTGTTCCTCTCATCCTGTCTGATCTGTGTGTGGAAGGTTCTTGGAGGACCAGACCTGGCAGCCTGGGCTGCAGGAGTGGTGCTGTCCAGCACTCAAGATGAGAGGAGTGACGGCAGCTGATAGGTGGAGCCAGGCAGATGGAGGCCAGTCCATTCACTGAGACCCTGGTGGCGGGCAGGTGGTGCTGGGTTCCACAGGATGTGGCCAGCTGAGTGGCAGGGCACAGAGCTGCGAGTGAGGTCAGCAGTGGTCAGGGAACCAGGTAAGCTGGCTGTCAACCTCATGGGCAGCCTCAGGAGACTGGCCTGGAGCCCAGCAAATCCTTTCCAACTTTGGTCAGGATGGGGCTTGGGGTTCACCCAAACAGGGAATTTCCGGACGAGGGCAGGAGGGCTATGTAGGCAGGGCCTGGCACCTCCCAAATCAAGAGGGTATGCCCCGGTTGTGGGGGTCAATTTCTTTATTTGGAATTTGACAAAGCATGGAGATGACCTCTTCTTTGCTGACTTCTGTGCCTTCTAAGAATCCCTTCTGTCTTTTCCATCCTGTCCTGTCCTCTCTCATAGACTGACGAAGAGGATGAAGTTGAGGTACGACTCTTTATAAACATGAAGAATGCCATGTTTGACCTTCTCAGGCGTGCTGTAGCTTCTAACCTAATACAAGCACCATTCAGTGCTTTAACCTGTGCATGGATGTTTTCTGGCTGGTTTCTGTGTGGTCACTAACCTCCTTACACGGGTTCTCATCATGCTGTGTGTGCCAGGGACTGAAGGGTTAACTGCATTTTCCAAGCTGTCCCTGAGTCCCAGGCCCTTTCAAGAATGGCAGCTTCAGCAGACCTTTCTCTACCACTAGAAAAGTGGGCAGAGAATTTTCCCCCTGGCCCTGTCTGAGCCTTTTGGCAATGCAAGCATGAGAACTAGATTCTAGACCTAACCACAAAAAAGAGCCCTAAAGCGAAAGAGGAAGTGGGGCCGTGGCTAAGAGCCAGGCCAGAGAAGCGGTCACCAGCTGTGGGCAGCCTCTGACTTGAGCCTGTTTCCTCAATTGGCATCCCCTGGATCTGGTGGGATCAGTGTGTAAGGCATGGGATGGCAGGGGCTCCTCCTCCTGGTCCTGGTGCGGCTATCAGAACCTGAGTCCAAGTCAGAGCTGATTGGCCCTGGAAGATAAGAAAGGAGCAGAACAGATGTAAAGCCACAGATGTGTCCCAGGCTCTCTGTTGCCATGGCTGTGACGCTGGATGGAAAAAGGAAGCCTGCAGTCTCCAGAGCTCCTCTTTGCAAATGTAAATCTAACAGACTGTTTAGGTTTCATCCAGATGTTGGGCACTGGGTGCATACGGCCCGATGTTCTAGCATACCTCTTGTAAAACATCTATGTCCTGACTCAGTTCAGCTGGAATTAGAGACTATTATGTGCATGTAATGCTTGTGAAAACAACTAACTTTTTGACATCACGAGAAGTAGTAAGTGTTGCCAAACTAGCCTCAGCATGAATTTCTGAGTCAGGTTCTGATTTGGTCCCTGAAACAAACCCCCTTCGGGCTTTTGGCTAGTCACTTACTCTGGGAGGGCCTCAGTTTCCTTCTTGATAAAGTGAGGTGGGACTAGGTCTGGAAAAATTCTTCCCAGCTCTTAACATTGTATAATTCTGTGACTGAATCCCACTTTTAAAATTCTACCATAATAACTGATACATGAAAAAATTGTAACTGCTTTCTGACACTACATTTAAAAAAATTAAAGCTCAGTATATTTAATCAACAAAGGCTATTTTGATGCTCGTATCAGGGCTTTGGTGTTAGAAATGGACTTGGCTTCAGAGTTCTTGCCAGAGTTGATTTTAGTCACCCCTGGTGGCACTCACCAAGGGAACATGCAGTGAGCCAAGAGACCTACTGCAATGGAAGAATGGGTGTGGTCCTTCTGGAACCAGGGCTTTTCTTTCAGATAAAAGAACTTCCTGTGTACACAGATGTTTTGTCATTAGTTCATCCACAGCAATCAGCAACTGCCTTAAAGAATGTGTCTGCAGAATATACACAAACCAAAAAGACAAAGGGAGACAGAGAGGGTTTTCCTCTACTAAACATTTTATAAGCTTGAGTTGGCTTGTGGGAAGTCAGCTCACACCATCACCCCCTCCCCCCCTTTGATCTTGCAGTCTGGCAAATTCTCTGGCAGTTCTCCGGCACCTTCGAGCCCACCACAGGGCCTGAGCTACGCTGAAGACGCCGCTGAGCACGAGAACATGAAGGCTGTGCTGAAAACCTCATCCCCTGCCATGGAGGATGCCACCCCAGTGCTGGGCGTCCGCACACGCAGCCGAATGAGCCGAGGTAACTGCGGGCTGGGCAGGACATATCTTCTCAGTTAAACACCTGTGGGGGTCTGGTCCCCATCACAGGGTACAGATTACTGCGCCCAGGCAGTGGCTGCTAAGGGCAGTCAGAATTCCCCAGTGCTGACGTAACCACACGCTTTTCTTTACTCACCCCTTTGTGACCTACCTTCATAGCCTCAGAAGCCCAGAAACAAACAGTCCCCCAAATATAACTTAATTCACCCGAGAGGAATTATTATGGTGAATGAGTCCTCATAGGCTGGCATCAGCAAATGCAATCCTGTGGCCATTTTAGGCTGGCCACCTGTTTTGTGGGTGAGGGCCTGGGGATCATAGCCATGCTTATCGCATGTATGTTGTCTGGGGTGCTTTCCCACTACAGAGGCAGGGCTGTGTGTTGTGACAGAGAACGCAGGGCCCAAGAGCCTCAAGTGCTCACTGCCTGGCTCTATTACAGAAGAAGGTTGCTGACCTCTGGATTGAAGCCCCGCCCCCGTTTGCCTTTTTAAATCCTTGGAGGCAGACAGGAAACTAAAACTTCAAGATGGTAAAGACAGATAAAAGTGTCCAGATTTGTATCATAACTTGGAAGGAATTTTTTTTTTTAATTTTAATTAAGAGGTAAGTTGCGGTTTTCATCTGAGAAGGTTGATTTGTGTTTCCCTGGTCTAGTCTCACTCCACACTGACCTCCCTAAGTTTCCCCACTGCCTGCAGGATGGGCCACATTGTCCATGCCGTCGTTAGAGGCCCTCTGTGGTCTGGGCCGTTCCTGTCTCCCAAATTTGGGATTCACTTGTCCCCACATTGTGGGCACAGTCTGTGTCTCCCTGAGCCCCCACTGTTGCTGATGCCACCCCCTTCTCAGCTTATCCAGGTGCTGTTTATCTCCCGAATTCACCTCCTCCACACCCCTGACTTATAGGCCACTCTTTCTCTCTAGGCTTTGAACTTGGCCCTTTAATAAGGCTTTTATTTTATTATGCAGCTAAGAATATGCCAGAAGAGGGTCTGTCTCCCTCTGCAACACAGATGACAATTAGAAAAGTATTACTTCTTATGTCTATAAAAAGCCTCCATTTCTCAGAAGAGCCGAGAAGTGACAGGCTAGAAAGTATGTAAACAAGAGAGAATGTAGGAGAAGAGAAGAAAGTGGGGAAAGTCAGAAGGTGAAGAAAATACTATCATTAAATGCTGAGCAGGAGAGACTGCCAGTCTAGATGAAGCATAACACAAGGATAAGAATAAAACAAAACAGCTTTGCAGTGTTTGGGTTTTGAGGAAAGGAATCACTTGTACCCTGTGCTACCCAAAAAGGCCCATGTCATCCCAGGCAAGAGTCTGTGCCTAGCCAGCTCTTGCAGAATTGTGTGCTAGACTAAACGTGGTGACCGGGAAGACCAAGGAGAACATCAATGCCTGCACTGTGCTGACCCCAGCCACCGGGAATCTTGAGCCCTGTACCTTGTGGGAAGCAGGGTAGTGGGATGAAAGCCATCTCGGGAGATGGAGCCCAGTATCTCTAATGGGATATAGCAGGTTGTGCTGATTTGCAAAAAGAAAATAGCTGTTCCTGACTTGAAAAGGCAGAGAAAAAGATTTTTTTTCTGAGTTTGCTCATCTTCACTAACTGATGAAAGGGATGAGAAAGGAGGGCTGTTCAGTTTCTCTGCGCATTCTGAGACTTCTGCTTCCAGGTGGCATGTTGCAGGGAGCGGAAGCCACTACTCCTGCTGCAACAGTGAGAGGTTTTTTAAAATGACAAAAGCTTTCTTTGAAAGACATCAGAGAACTGTGAAAGGAAAGAGGACTTTGTCAACTAGAATTCTGGGGGCTGATAATGCCTCTCTGGGCACAGGCTGAGCATGGGACTTGCCTTGAGCAGAGTAATCCTAATAGAAAAGGGAGGCCAGCAGGACTCTAATAGGCATGTGAGCTGCCAGAAGAGACTGGAATCTAGAGGAGCTCCAAACACAGACACTTTTCTCCAAGAGACTTTTGCTATGTGCTGGGCAGCTTGGGGAGGCAGAGGCTGAGCTAGAAAGACTGAAGGAAGCCTCCTGTAGTCTTGAAGTTCTGAAGAAATAAGCTAGAGTAAGAGCCTTTAATAAATGCATGCAGATATCTAAAGACAGAGGTGGGCTGGTTCTTCCCCCCAGATGCTACCTGGCTCCCCAGCCCTGCTCACTATTGCACTGTGTCTACCTCACAGAAAAAGGTGGAGCCTGGGTGAAATGGTGCTGACTTTAGTCCCGCATTCTTCTAAACACGAAGTGCAGTCAAAATTATGAGCCAAGAGAGGAATGTGAAAATGTGAATGACAAAGAAAAGTAGACAGCACCTGCCGATCCACTGGTGACGCAGATGTTGAAATTTGTAGTCAAGGTTTAACCATCGTAAATGTTAAAGGCAATAAAGGAGATTTCAACAGCTGAAATTTATTAAAAAAAAAAAAAGAATCTAATGATTATTGGACTTTCTGGGTAATTTCAACAGAGAATTGAAATTTAATATAAAAAAGAATCAAATAGCCAGTGGACTTTCTGAAACTGCAAAAGAAAATACCTGAAATAAGGAACTCAGTGGATAGGTTTAACAGTAGAGAGGATTTGTAAATCCAAAGATAGGTTGATAGAAAATGTATAAACTGAAGCAAATACAAGGAGAATAAATACAAAGAAAAGCCTGCCTAGGCATCGCATGGGCTAACTGCTCAAAACCAAAGATAAAGATAAAATCTTTAAAACTGCCAGAGAGACAAGATACACCACTGTCTAAGGAGCAGCAGTAAGAAAGAATGACAGCTCACTATTAACTTGAAACTATGGCAGTTAGAAAAAAAAAAAATGTAATGGCATCTTTAAACTGCCACAAAGAAAAGGTTCCCTAGGGAAATTCATTCAGAATCAAAGGCCAACTTTTATTACATTAAGACAGTATAACGGCTATTTTGATATAATTATTTTCCATTTTGACTATTTCTTTAGATTTTTAAGGAAAAAATCATATTTTCCTTCAAACTACAATTTATGTATTTTCAAAATGAAGTAAAAATAAAGTGATATAGTGCTATCTTGATCTATAATGCTTTATTTCCTTCACCACATCTTAGTATATATAAATATGTTGTTAACAGTTGGGAAACCGTGGTAAGCCCAGTGGCCCTATAGGGTCTATAAAAGGTATAGGCAGAGTTCTCCTAATGGGTACCTGTAAATGCAAGGGTTCCAGAAAGAGAAACACATACATGATCAGGAAGAATGGGCATAAACAGTAATCAGGTAATAAGGACAATGACCAAAGGGAGAGGTGATAAAAAAGCAGAACCAGGAATGACATCAAAAAACTGTGTTTAAGAGGCCTATGGCAAGATGTGCTTTCTAAGTATCTCCTGAAACATTATAGTGAAGGCAGGTCCCTAGGGAAGTATATTATGGGAAGAATAGGTGATTCTCAGTGGAATGATCAGATAATGCCTTCATTTCAATTGATTGAGCGTGGTGTGTTTTTGAAAAGGTAATTTGGCATTTCAAAATGAGACAGAATTATAAATCAGTAGGTAAAAGGGAAAACAATAAATTGCTGGACAAACCACAATCACACTGTTGATAGTTCTACTCTGAGGGGCCATTGTTCAGAATAGTTCAAATCTTTGAATTGCTATTCTTAATTTGTGCTTCCACATTGCAATGGCGCAAAAACAAAGCATGTACATAAGGTTATTGCACAGTGGTGCCGCTGTGAGGACTCTTACCTCCAATTAGAACACCTGGACCATTCAGCTGTGATTTCAAATATTTCTGAGAAGAACCTATATTTAAAGGGTTTCATGATGCTGAAACAAACTAGTATTCTGATAGACGAAAGTAGATCATGTGCCCTTGATTTAAACAAAGAACAATTTACTGTTTTTGTATATGCCTATGTTGTTGGTGTGTTACCATTAACAAAACAACACAAAATTTTAAAATGGCATCAGCAATGACAAAACACCTTGTCACAGGAACACATCAGGGTCCTATAGCCACAGGTCTCAAATATGTTCAGGTGATGGAGCACCTGCAATCCTAGTCCTCCTTTGGCCAAGTGTGAATTATTTATATATTTAATTCAGTCCTATCAATTTTACTAGCAGAAAGTATGACTAAATTGTAGCATAGAACATGCTGGTGGTAAAATTTCAACCATAAACACATGTTCATGAAAACTAGTTCACTGAACTGTGATCAGCTCTTCCCAAGTATTTCCATCAATATCCAAACACCACAAGTTTTAAAAAATTGGTATGGGAAAGCTCAAAATTTTAAGCTATAGATTTGTGAACATTTTTTCCCTGTGATTTGGGAAAAGCTGGCTGTTCTTTATTGGATCTTAGCCTCAGAATACCTGTGCTCCATTTGGCTTGGAGTTTGAGAACACTCACCTACAGGCTTTTGAAATTGCATGTTTGTTACAAAAGGAAGTGTAGATAGAGGAAATTCTCTATTTTGAGCATATTTGTATATCTTTCTTCTTAGAGAAGCATTTTTTCCCATCTTATAGAAGAGATTTTACATGGAAATTGATCGACCACAAAGGCACAGTTCTTGATATATTAAAATAGCATTAATCTCTAACTGTTTGGCAGAACTTAAGAACCCATGTTTTTTTGGTGCTTTCTTCTTACTTGTCCATGGGCAGATGCTTCCATGCCAGATTTGGACCATCTTAATATATAGTTATTAATAAATTTATTTTTCTGGTCAGGGGCAGAGAAATATACCAGGAGAATTTATTTCAGCTCTCCCTCTGCAGGTTGTAGAAGACAATCTTGTTATGATATTTAAAAGCTAGCTAGTCCAGGGATAAACTGTTTCAAAATCCATTGATTTCTATTTGACTGAATGAGAAGCTGGGGTTAGTTAACATTCAATAAGCACATACAACCATGGATAGACAGTTGACTTAACAAATGTCTCTAGACATTACTGGACATACATGGCTGGATATCTGTAATGTGCACATCACCCTCTGGCATTGGCGGGGGCAGGGTCTGCCCTCCTGTGATCACAGGACCTGGCAAGTGGAAGCTACACATCCAGGCATAGAAAGTTAAAAGGACAGTGAAAGGCAGGAACGTGACTGTGGTACAAGGTATTATGATAAAAGAGCCCCCCATGCAGGTCTGTGGGAGTTTAGAGGCTGGAGGGGAGTGGACACAGTGGTGTCTCTGCAGGAGGACAGGTGAGCACTCGGAATGTGTCTGGCTCACCACGTCCATTGCTGACAGAGCTCTGCTGCCAGAGGAGCAGTACTGTGTATTTTCTTCAGTGTTTTTCTTCTGAGTACCTCGCACTATCTGTTTAATTTCTCAGGATCCACTAGCTCATGGACTATGGGCACCGATGACTCACCTAACATCACAGATGATGCAGCTGATGAGATCATGGACCGCATCGTCAAGTCAGCCACCCAAGTGCCCAGTCAGCGAGTGGTGCCTCGGGAGAGGAAACGCTCCAGGGCCAACCGGAAATCCCGTAAGTGCCTTGGAGCTGGGGTGACGCACTCACCCCACAGGTACTTCCCTCCTTCTGCATGACCCCGGGAGGGTAGAGACTCAGAGGTGGCCTCCAGTGAATTGTCAGTGGTGCCTGGAGGGTCCTCCTGGGCTTGTCAGCAAAAGCTTTCATACTTGGCAGTCAGCATTGGGTTGTGGAGGAGGGGTGCTGCAGTCACCCCTGTCCAGTGTGTTTGTCATTTCTAGCCAGGCCTCCCCCTAGTCAAACTTTGTCCCTGGGGAGGTCCAAAAGGCCTGTACAGGCCTCTGGCATGCAGAGGTGGGCTCAGGGTGGCCCATTGCCTAGTACTTCCCTGGACGCTTTGATGGAGGCTATATTTCTATCCCTCTCCCAGAATCAGGGGCTGCTTTCTGGACTGGAGTTGGTTCCCCCAGGGGTTCTCTGCTGCCTTTGAACATGTTCAAGGTGAAAATCAGTGATTTTTATGGTCATTAAGATGCTTAAAATATTTAATGTTAGCCTTTGTTGACTAGTTTTTTTCTTCTTTTTCTACCAAATGGAAAATTCAACTAAATCAAAGCAACTGATTTCCCCTTTAGTTGGCTCCTGACACTTTTTCCCCCTGAGTGGTGGGTGTGGAGTTGCCTCTGTAGGCACCCTGCCAACTCTCAGAGGGACCACCCTCAGTAGAGAGGCAGGGTTCCCCTAAATCCTTTGATATCCTTTGTGTTGGCAGTGGCCCTTGCCTGTGTCAAGAAGGAGAGCTCAGCCCCCAAGCTCTGGCCCACTGCTGCTCACACAAGTGGCAGCTTGAGCCTCCACCGGCTCTGCTTCCTAGAGTGAGGGATGGTGACTAGGAAAGGGATTTATGACTTTTCACAAGAAGGAAGGCTGCTTGCTTCCCCCTGTCCTGACTCCCAAAAGTGACAGGGGAGTGACTCTAATTTGGCAGGGAATTCCGTTGGACTCAGAGAGCCCCCTAGTGGTGCCACCCTTGAGGTTCACACAGGAGGTGATTGGGGTTTGGGTTGCAAATGTTGGACCCCATGATTCTGTGTGACCCATGGGCACGCTTGTTTTCAGGGTAGAGAACACTTGAGTCAAATTGTTGTCGACTCTCAGACACCAATCCTTTTATGATACCTGATCTGCTTTAATTCCTGGAGATTCTTTCTCCAGAAAGGAAAGTAACACTTGACAACTACACCAGAGAGAAAGAAGCAGGGCTTCTCAAACGCCAGAGTTGGGGGTGCTGGGGGTGGGGGATACAATTTTCATTCAGTAAGATGGGTGGCTGACAGTTTGTTTTTGCCACACTCCTGAATGATCCAGGGCTGCTGGTCCTGGTTACGCACTTCAGGTAACAAGGCTCCTGAGCTGTGGGTCTCAGCCATGGCTGCACATTGGAAACTTCTGCAGTGTTGAACATTGCACGTGCCTGCACTGCACCCAGGCCTCCTACTTCAGAGCCTCTGGGGCCACACCCCCACCCCTTAGACGATGAGTGGCACTAGGAGGCGGGCTTTCCCTCCATTGTGTACCTTCCCTGCCACATTCCCTCCATTTTTTAAAATGGAAAACTATCATTCAGGGGAACTGGCTTTTGACATCTTCAAGAATATGCTTGTGGACTCCGACGTCAATACCTAAGGCCTTTATGTTTATTTTTTTCCCAACATTTTGCTGTTTTCTGGTGCTGCTGTGAAATCTTTGCCAGTCTCCTAGTGCCCCCATGTAAGAACTTGGCTAAGTATGGCTATGCAGAGCGGGTCTTGGAGGCTGGTTAGAAATGCATATTCAGGGATTCTGCATGTAACTGGATCTCCAGGTGACCCACAGACACAGGAATGCAGAGCAGCACTCAGGTGTGAGGCCTGGAGTGGGATTGCAGGGTCCTCAGGTGCGTGCATCTTCCATTGCAAGCTGCTCTCCAAAGTCAGGCTCATCCACACTTTCTCCGCCTGGTGTGCTGAATCTCAGTTGCTCCAGGCCAAGGCTGCATGCTCCTCTTTGCCTGTCTGAAGGGGGTGAAATAGTATTTCCTTGTGGTTTTAATTGAATTCCTGCATACTAGGAGGATTGAGTTGAGTCTCTTGTCATTTACATCTCTTCTTTTATGGACGGCTTGTCTATATTGTTTGCCTCTTTTTCTCTTGCTCTTTTCATGATAATAAATTTATTTCTTAAATAGCTTTTGAAATGAAACTTATGAAAGGCTTGTGGAGGTCTAATATAGATTATCTTCAGTATCTGCCCTCTACTGCCTGCCTATTAGTTATTTCAGTAAACCGATAACCAAATGGCAGAAGCCTTGTACCCAGTCTCTCCTGGTCTTGCTACAAGGGGGGTACCTCATTACAAAAGTCACCCTTGGGTGGGTCTGGGAAAAGCATGTGTGTGTGGTAGTGGTGGTGGGTGGGGGAAACCAAAAGAAAGGAATAGAAAAAGGATGCCGGGTCAGGGGGTGCAGGGTTGGGCCAGGAACCTCAGGAAAAGAGACTGCATGAGGCAGTGGCCTGGCCAGGCCCCAGAGTCCCAGGGTGTGCACTCCTCCTACGGGTTACATGTCTGTGTTAGAAAAGAGTGTTGGCCCTGTTGTCTTGTCTAGAAAGCACCAGATTCTTGCAGAGACACATAATGTCAATGGGAACAATCACACAGTCATAATTAATTTTCCTCTTCGATCTTGCCAGAGAGATATTTTGCCTGTTTTTGTTGTTGACATAAAATAATACCCTTTGGTATCATTTCCATTCCAATCTTATGCAAAACAGTCATATAGTCTTCTTATTTAGCCAAACACATTTTGTCCTGTGATGCAGTTACTACAACAAATACAGCACTGCATGTATGTAAATGTTCATCTGTAACATGTTTAATTTATTAGTGATGGCACAATCCACAGAAATTTAAGATAGGGAAAGTTACTTTGATTTCCATTGAAAGGGTGATAAACTTTAGGTTTTCACAAGACGTTAAAGGAATAAGAAAAAAAATAGTTTGCAAAATCGACATGAAGTTTCACTTTTTGGGCTCTGCCCTGAAACAGAGCTGTATTTTATTTGATTGTTTAAAGGTTGCAGTAAGGCAAGTGGATAATGAATGACAAACATATTGGGGCTGTAACTCAAAGACAATAATAGTCCGGCTATTGCAGGAAACTAAACAGAATCCATCTGATAACCTAGAAATTTATGACCTGCAGGCCACTTGAGAATCCTCTGAGAAAATTAAATGTCTGCTTTCCTGTTTGGTGCTGGTGGCCAGGCCTACACACAGCAAATGTCCTGCTAAAGCCTGAAATATGCAGCCAGTTGGGACATGGCAAGAGCATCTTTACTGATTTGCAGGTTCCGATGGCTCAGTTCTGTTGCTTTTTCAACTGATGTCTTCAGCGTTTCATTAATTAGGATGTTTTGAATTGTCCGGTTGAGTTCTAGCCCACAGAAGGGTTGATTCAACCCCTCACATGCTCCCTCAGAGTCTAGCCAAGGCTGTCCAGTCGGCCAGTGTACCTGACCAAGGGGAAATGTTCTCTGAGATTTTTGTTTTTATTTTTCTACTTTGGTTTTTCTTTTCATCATATTAGGCCAGGTATTTTGTCCCAGAGCTATTTGTTCTCTTAGACTCCTGGATGTTGGCCTTTCCTAGAAAATCCTGAAGCTGGCCATCATGTGAGGTAGCATTATGGGTATGATTCTGCAGGCTGGGCCCAGGTGGCTTGGGTGGAGAGGGGACCCCTCCCCACCGTTCTTTTCTCTTGGACCCATCTTGGGAAAAGGTTCTCCATCCAAGTGGCCACCTGCCCATGGCCACCAGCCCAGATGATCATGGAACAGAGCGGGGATTAGGGACTCATAGTGCACCTTTTCTCTTTCCCCAGGGGGTTGCTATGGTTGAGAGAGGCAGATGCCCCTTCTCTGCTGAGTTTCCCTCCAAGGGAGGGTGTGGGCCCCACCTGTGACATGACTATGGAGTTTTAGGCTCAGGATTATATTTCTCTAAAGACATGATCATGTTGATATGACCTCCAAGCAATCGACCAATTTCTTAGCTAGTTAGGATTGTAAGGCTGGATACCCTTAGAACAGATTTTCAGTGGGCAGAGCCAGAAGTTTGACTCCGGGGACCTGTTGGGAAAGGAATGCAGAACTGATTTGATTTCACATCCTGTCTCTTGTCCCCTCATACCGTGGCTTCCTCTTCTATGCGTCTCTCATGAAGCTTTGACATTCCTCTCAAAGGGCATGTGGCATATTTTACATTGATTTGATATAACTACAATCTTATTTTATTCCTCTTATAAAATATTGAGTGATGTAGCCATGCTATGTATTAAGTCGAATTTCATGGAGAAAGAGAATGATTGAATCTGAAAAATTATTGAAACTCTTTTGTGGAAAACATGATTTATACCTTTAAAAATATTAGATTCAGCCCTAGATCTGATCAGTAAACAATGTAGTTCAGTTTTCTCTGTTTTTCCAAAGTGGTCATTGAAAATACCCAGGAATTTTCTCACTAATCCCATTTTTAAAAATTTCTCTGCATTTTAGTTAAATGTTCTTCCTTACCATGAACCAATTTTATATTTATATAAAATTTATACTCATAGGGCAAGATAACAATGGCAATAGCCCAGAGGCTTTAAAACGAATGCTCTTGGGAAACAATAAAATAAGATGTTGGAAAGAACTAACGCTTCCTCAGTCCAACTTCTGTCTTCTCAACAACAGCGTCATTACTGTTTACTCAGCACCTAATTATTCTTCGAACTCATTGAAGCTGCTCTGATCCCTCTGCTAACTACAGCGGAGGGAGCCCATCCCGGTGAAGAGGACACAGGACAGGAGATAAATAGGACAAGTTCATGAAAGAGCCAGGTGTCGGGTGGAGAGCCGTTACATTTTAGAGGGTGACTCAGGGCTTGTGTGTGTCGGGAGGAGTGCCACGGCCAGGGGCCCTCAGGTTGCAGGAGCGGAGGGGCCAGCACAGGTGGAGCCGACAGCGGCTCTCTGATATGCCGGGGCCCACTTGAGGCCTGTACTGAGTTTCAAGACCTTTTCCCTAGATGAGAAGGATGGGGATGTGAGGAAGGCATTTGCAGCCCCTGCTCTGCATTGGGAGGCCTTGGAGGCAGGGGTGGGTGAACAGGAAAGGGACTTGGACGTGGCGAGGCAGGGGGCGGGGTGGGGGCATGATTAGAGTCTGGGAACTGGGGAGAGAAGTGAGGCCCAAAACAGAGCAGGTACTATCAAAACTGCAAACATACCCCCAATTACCAGGGCCCCAGGAGCAGATCCAAAACGGAGATACAGGCCTTGCTTCTGAGCTCATGGGCGTGGGAGCTGCACTGTACCCCAGAGCAGTGCTGGACCAGAGGCCAAGACTCTGATGTGGCAAGAAGCTCAGGCAGAAGCCTCGGGGTTAGAGAGGCGATGCACTGAATGGCTTCTGGTGGTTTTGTTTTCAGTTAATTCACCCTCCCACACTGAACTTAGCACATTGAAAGGAGACTGGCTTGGGTGTTCTCCAGCACGTCTGTGTACGTGTCAGGTACCCATCTGGCCCAGGGAGGAATCGAGAATCTGTCTTTCCTCCTCTGAGAGCTGCTCTGAGGGCAAAGCGGGGGTTCCCGTCAGGGTGTTTTGGAGAGTGCCAAGTACCTTACTGACAGGCTATATGGTGTTTCTGTGGCCTTTGCTGCCAAGTTCAAAATCAATTTCCAAGCTCTGGAATTCACACAGCAGAGGAGGAGGCTGTGTCCTGGATCTATGATCACTTGGCCTCACTGAGCCCATCTTCCTTCATGCAGTGAGGGCAGGAGAACCAGCCTCTGGAGGCAGTTGTGAGGGTTAAGGGAGGCACCGCTCTCCCTCCCTTCCATGCTCTGTGACATTGCTGCCCAAAGGACCTGAACCTGGTGGGAATGTGGAGCTGCCTGCAGGTGCTTGGGGGCTGCTGTGTTGAAGTTCCAGGAGAGTCCATGCACAGAATCCACACCTACCCAGTTGGCACTCTGCTACCATCACCCACCTCACTCCCCGCCCACCACTTGGCCTGCTTTAACTTGCATCCCAGGCCCATCCTTACCTCTCTTGTTACCCCAGGATGCTGGTTTAATGGGCTTGCACCTGTGCACCAGAGGCTGCGTCGTTAGCACGGTACTTGTCTAGTATTGTGAGTGGGCGAACTGATGCCCTGGACTTCACTGGAGACAGGGAGGGCAGTTTTGTCTTGCTCAACACTTGCAATAATGCTGAGAACTCTGAGTTCTGGGATCCTGAGCCACCCTTCCTTCTTAACTATAGACTTCCCAAGTTGATATCGCTTCTCCCTGAAAACAATGGAGAGAACCTGTTTAATTTCTTTCCTCTCAGGCCACACTCCACCCTCCCCGTCCCCTCACCCATCACAAGACTCCTATGAGGCAGCCTGCTTTTACATTGCTTTCTGGCCAATGCCTACCTAGGAACCAAAGAGATTATTGAGGAGCCCTGGGTGTGAATGTAGCCACAGAGGTAGGAGGGAAGTGTGTTGGGATCTAAGACCGTGGTGAGACCAGGGCTGATAGGCAACACCTGATACCTTAAGCATTTCCGAGACTCATCTCAGCATGAGTGAACTTAATTCTGGATTATGCAGCGCTCTGAGACTGCAGCCCTGTCCCCATAGAGGCCGCTGTCTTCCTGAGGGACCGCCTTTCCCTGCATCTCAGCCATATGGTTGTCATGGAAGTCAGGGACCCCAAACCTGGCTGGCCATTTGAGTCTCCTGGGAAAGTTAAAAAGCAGCATGTGGGCCTCTTCCTGAGACATTTGTTCTGTGTGTATCTGGGCCGAGTCTAAGAAGTCAAGTTGGAAGCGGTGAAGTTTGAGAATCTTGTCTTGTTGTGGTTCAAGTTTCACTTTTTAAACTTTTAATTTGGCAAAAATATATATACTTACAAAAAAGCTGCAAAAATATCACAGAGAATTGCCTTATATCCTTGCCCCAGGCTGCCCTTATGTTAACAACTTGCATAGGATAGGGCAATTTATCAAAACTAAGAAATTAACATTGGCCCAATACTAGTAAGTGAACTATAGGCTTGATTCAGATTTTGCCTGTTTTTCCACTCAAGTCCTCTCTCTGTCCCACGATCCTACCCAGGATCTCACACTGCACTGAGTCATCATGTCTCCCCTACCTATGGAGGACATTTCATGAGCTTGACACTTTTGAAAAGTACCAGTCAGTTATTTTGTAGAATGCCTGTCAATTTCGGAAGCCTCTGCTTTTAATGCATAGGATTTTGTGTCAAAAAAGAGAGATGGAGGGTGGAAATAAGGGAAAACATTAAGATGGTTAAATAATTGACGTTGACCCAAACCCAAACCCCACAGAATATCTAACATTGTATCACTAAGAACTATGCACCTTAAAACAATTTCCTACATTTAAGTCCAACGGGCATGCCTGGACCTGACATTTTTCCCACTCTGCAGGCCGGTCCCACAAGGAACAGGATGTGCACAAAAGGACAGTGTAGAATATTAGCAGAGCCAGTTACCTCCCAACCACAAGGCACATATGTGTAAGACACCTTGAAGTTCCAATATTAATCCCTCTTATCTTAGACACATCACTCTCCTTATACTTGGTAGAAAATCTTTAGAATCTTAGAAATTACAAAAGAGCAATTTATTTCCATTGTTTGTTATGATATGCAAAAAATGAAAAACAATCTGTCAGCGATCCAAAGGTGAAGAAATGCAATAAATGGACTTCCGTGACCTGGAAGTAAAACTCTGTGCATTTTGTATCTGTGTGAAAGATGGGTAGACGATCCCCTGCCAGGCTGGGCTGAGTCAAACGTCCTGGTTCAGATTCTTCTCTACCACTTACTGTGCGTGTTTGGGCCAGGGACTCACTCTCTGCCATTTACTCACTTACAGGAGGTACCCATCTCATGGGCTTTCCATGAAGATCAAATGGAATAATCCCTGTTCTGGCTTAGTAACCATGGCTGCCATTGCCATTTTTCTCAGATTCAACTCATCTTAGCAAAGAGTCACCTGAGAGCACTTTGTAGGATTAAAATTTGTTTTCACTATTAGGGGGGAATGAGAAAAAGAACTTAGGTTTTGTCCATGTCCCCAGACACCCTGGGCTGCATGTTGACACAGAGGCACCCCTGTGCCACTGCTGCGTGACAGCTGTCACAGTGCCTGGTGCAGAGTGGCCGCTGGTGCCAGTGAAGTGACCCACGCCATCTATGGAAGAGCTGTGAGGCAGACCAGGATAAACATTTCCACGGTCTGTTCTCTGTTAAGCAGCTGCGGGGAGGGGAGGCAGTCACATGCAACAGGCTGGGGAGCTGCAGCCGGCGCATTTAAGTGGGAAGCAGGAATGGGGAGTAGAGAGGGGCCCAGGCATTATCTTTTCAGGTGTAAGTCAGTCCCCCTACCCCTAGCACTTGAGAAACCCCTTATATGATAGAAGACTTGTTTCTGTTGTACAAGTCCCCCATCCCACCAGACTCCATTTGCTGGTCCCCTCATTCTATTATGTCCCCAGCCCTCTTTTGCTTTCAGGAGTGAGAGCCAGCTCCCTGTCTGGACAGGGTCTGCAGATTCTTCACAACACGTCCCTGTCAGCCCCCAGCCTCCCTGATGGCAATACTTGGCTCAAGTAACGTTTGCTGTATGAATAAGTGAACTGATGAGCAGACAGACGGATGAACGGACGCCCAAAGAGCCCTTTCCATGCATGATTTGAATTGGGGCACAAAATTGATTTTAACTAATTACCTTCATTTCATACCTTCTTTAAATGGTAATGTGAATTAACTGACTCTTTAACAAAGGAAGGATTCAAATTCTTTTTATGGGGTTATTATATTTATTATTATACTTGTTGCCAGAGAGTTTATCTGAGTTGTCGTGAAGGCCTTCAGAAAGTAGGATTCTATAGATGGGACAGACTTTTCTAGGAAGACTCACTTTTCAGGGACACACCTGGCAAGCAAAGGGACCTTAGCCTACACTGGTTTTTCCTGAAGCAGGGAGCATGTAAGTCCATGCAGGAGAGGTGTGGGAGGGTTCCCAGGGGTCTGGCATATCAAAACTTTGAGTAGACCATGATGCCAAAGGCATAGTCTCTGTGTAGCCAGGCAGTAAGGCCGATGAAGCACCATTAAACTTAGTTCGGTTCTCTCAGCCTGTCCCAGATCAGCTGGCCCAGTGTCCATATCTATTAGGACATTATTGCATGTGCTCTGAGGTGCTGGGGTTATTATTCAAGTATTCGCTTGAACCAAATACTGAAGTTACAGGACTAAAGCCAAGGTGTGACTAGAAGTGTTAAAGCAGAATTTTAAATGCCCTTATGGGTAAAATGTCCATTTTATGGCATCTTCTGTCATCATTCGGCCAAGCGTGTTTACCTAAAGGCACAAAGATTATGGTTTAGAGACACACGTCCATGCCACCCTCTGCAGCTGATGAAATTTAAGATATACAGCTAGCGCAGTGTGGACTTCTTCAGGCAGAACTTTGTATCTTGGATAAGAGGTCCTAGTAGTCCTTGTGAAGAATGAGAAATATTTTATCTTCTTTTCTGCCATTAAAATTATCTTTCTTTAACAAACACTTGAAGGAGTGTTTAGAGGACATAAAAGATTATTACAAACTAGTGTTTTTATTGCTGCCCCATAGAACAAATTCCATTACTCAATTAAATGCAATCTTCCTCTAGCCAAGGCTCTGGAGCCAAACATTTTGTCTGCATGAGTTAGACACTCAGTCTGGAGCCCAAGAGGCTGGGACAGGGGAGGGTGAGCGAGCATGGGAGGAGCTGCAGATGGGCCGCTCGGGGGCCCAGAGCTAGACTTGGGAATAAAATAGTGTGTACAGGTTTTTGTATCTCTGTACAAACCTACACTCGCTGTCTGTGAGCCTCCCAGATGTGTGTTGATTCTTGGAGTGAAATGCTGAGCATACACTAGGTTCTCCATAAAGTATTTGTCAATTGAGCAGTTGATGGATTAGGTGTTGGCCCCTGATCAAAGTGCTAATTTCTAGGAGAGAAGAAACTATTAATAGATATTAGCCCCTGTTCATTCTACCATGGTGTGGGTCTTTCAGATCCTCTGTCCACAGGCTCAGTGGGCTTTTTCTCAGGGGATGATGAGAAGACATGGAATGTAGGGTGTTGCCTGCAGACATATGAGGTGGGGCCCTGGCCGCTGGGGAGGCCGCAGAGAATACAGGCCCATGGGCACAGAGCAGATTCAGGGAATTGGGTCTGGCAAGGGAAGATAGGAAGATACTAAGATACTAAGGCTGGGCTTTACTTTCTCCACATCCTGATCATCTCAGGGACTCTGACTGATTTAGGATTTAGTATGGAAGGTAGATCTGTAACATGCCTCTTCTGAAAAGAGATCAGGTTTCCCAAACTCTCTCTGACCTTACATATAGGATACACCAAACACAATTTATAAACTAAGGGGAATGTAATAGGCAATGTTTCAAAGGAGAGGCCTTGTCTTGGCAGAGACCGTTGTTTCCTCATTCACCTTTATCCAGCCTTTATTTTGACATCAAAACTGATCAACACTGAACAATGGGAAAACCCACAATGCCAAGCTACATAGAAGCTGGTATAAGCCAGTGAAACATGAGTGTTCCTCCAATGGCTGGTTGTAAGCCCCACTGAAGGTGGTCATTGGTCCTTCTTGAGCCTTGTGTGTTTCACAGAGAATATCTACCAAATCCACCCAGAAATTTGGCAGTTTGCTACTTGGCATCAGCCTGCAAGGAATTCCTCTCTAGAGGCGCTTTGATGAGTGGAGACTGAGACACACAACACTCACAGGCTCATCCCTGTGCCCTGGATTCTCTTAACACCTGGATCTCCAAGGCCACGGTTCTTTATGTCCCCATTGGTGGGATTATCCTCCCTAATTTGCATCACTGGAACTCATGCTTTCTTAGGCTCTGTAATTACTTTTCCAACTCTGATCCATTCCTTATGTTGGTTAGAGTGAAGCTCTCCATGTACCATGTGCACTTTTGCAGTTTGCACCTGTTTCTCAGTAACTTTGTAAGGATGGGCCTGTTCTCCCATCTTCCCTTACACAGTGCCCCCTCTGCTTGGCTCTCCAGGTCAGTGCCTTATCATTTTCAGGTCAGTTTCTTGTAGCCCCCAAGACTTTTCCTGCCCTGGCAGATAAGACAGCCTGGGCACTTCAGCAGGAACAGGATGGGGTCAAGCATCTGTGAGTCCTGTGAATCTGCTGGGAGTCCCTGATGGACCAGGGCTGATGGACCAAAATCCATATGCCTGGCTGCTAATACCTCCTTTTCTTCTTATCCCTTTGTCATCTGCTCATGCCACTGCAGTGCGGAGGACACTGAAGAGCGGCCTGACTCCAGAAGAAGCTAGAGCCCTGGGCCTGGTGGGCACCTCGGAGTTGCAGCTGTGACACCCATGGGTGCCCTAAGAAGTGTGCCTGAGCAGAGTGCATGCTCCTGCTGGACAGAACCCCTCCTATGGGGCCAGGGAGATGCTGTGTGAACATCTGGAGGTTCTGAAATGGAGGGCCCGTTTCTCTGAGTCAGCACGTGGCTGTGTTGCGCGCTGTGCGCTGACATGAATCTACTGGAGTTCCCCTCATGTACTTCCTTCATGTGTCAGCTGTGTTTCTCTTGTTTCCTTGATGCCTGGTTTAGTAGTTCCAAAGTGTGATGCCTTTTCTGTGCAAGGAACAGCCCTTTTAAGGAGCAAGTCACTTCTGTCACAGTTACTGTGGTCATATGAGGCAATTGGATTAGATCCCCAGACTGGGTGTCTCCACATCAAAATATCCAGATGTAAACTCCAAAATTGTACACAAAAGAAAGCACAGGTTGTTTACCAGTTGTGGATTTTAGATGTACTAAATGTTTATATGAATTCATAAATGTACACCATGTTTCAAATACTAAATAAAGAGTTTAATGTCATAACCAGAAACTTTTATTCTCTTGGCTGTAGGATCTTAAACAGCTCCACAGGCTTCCTCCTTCTGGAGCAGCAAAACCTATTCTCGGGCTCACCAGAAGGACCGTGGCTCAGAATGGTCTGCAGGCCCTGCTGGTTTTCATTTTTGTTAGTAAAAGACAAGCCTTGACAATATGCTCTTTGTAACTCCTGATTGATTAAGTGTTGGGCTTTGTTGCAGGACAAGCTAGCAATAACTTGATGCACATGCTTTGTTTTGTGCCATTGCAATGTAGAAGCACAAATTAGAGCAGCAATTCAAAGATCTGAACTATTCAGCAACTCACTTACCTCTTTATGTAAAAATTCATTTTCTCAAAAAATTTACCAAGTCACCAAAACAAAATGGAAATTTAAAGTTTTGACTACAGAGAATAACAAATGTAGTCCTTAGCACTTAGTACAGGTCACCAGAAGCTAGGGTGTCCGGAGTGGGAGGTGTCGTGAGGGGCTCTTAGCAACAGCAGAGCCACTCTGAGGGGGCTGCTGCCCACATGGTAGCTGAGCCCTCCACTGAAGTCACTTGGTCCAAGGTGGCATGGCTCCCTGTGAAGAACCTGGGAACAGGGAAAGGAAAACCACTGCAGCAGGTATTGGTGTGGGAGATGGGGGTTGTTGAAAGATCATCAGGTCACTGATTCTACCTTTGCCTTACTTTCAACACCTCTGTGACTGCATTGCTGAATCTGGGTGCATGTGATTTCTAGACACGATGCGGTTGTGCTGTCTGAAGAGACAAAGAGCATAGATTCACCCCACAGGCCTCTGCGGCTATGTCCCCCTCTTCTGCATCTTCACTCATAGAGCAACAGGGAGCTCTTCCCAGCAGGCATTTGTCAGGTAATACATGAGTGTGAGCATCCCAGGAGAGCCCAAGACCTGCAAGTTAGGTCTCTGTGTTACAGACAGTTGGGTTTATTTCATCACTTTCTTAAAAGGTATCAGGTATTAATGTTTGTTTCCTTATGATCCTAAATAACATATAATATTCTGCATATGGTTTAGTGGTTTGTGAGCATTTATTTGCCTTGGCAGTGAAGGCAGACATGAATATCTATCTGTATCACTGGGGATCATGAGGTACAAACAAAAGCAAGACGGGTTTTTCTCACACAGTTGGAGCGTCATCCATGCACCAAAAAAAGGCTGGGGGTTGGTTCCTAGTCAGGGCATATACTGGGTTGCAGGTTTGATCCCTAGTTGGGGCACATGTGGGAGGTGTTTCTCTCTCTCTCAAATGAATAAAACATGTCCTTGGGTAAGGATTAAAAAAAAAAATATATCCAGGGCCTTCAATGACCCAGTCTCAGTACTTCAGTAAAGCAGATTTTTGAATGTCTTGTGCTTGATTGAATTCTTACTGATTTTGATTGACATTATAATATTGAAGGCGATTTCCCATTTTTTTTCAATGGCCTAAAACAAGAGTTGTAAAGACAGTAATTAAGGCCACAGCAATGTTTTAAAATCAAGTATTTAAAGAAAAATAGTTTTCTTATTAAGTTGCTCAGTAAGTGTATATTCTAGGATCCCAACGCTGTTCTGGAACCTGTGGGGTTGTGGGCTAGAGTCACTGTGGGACCCGTGCCTCTGGAAGCACCAGGCTTTTAAATGCGACCTCTCAAGAGCAGTCTGTACCCACCTGTGACCCAAGGGATGTTCTTGTTTACAAATAAAGTTTCAAGTGTCAAGCCAGGAACTGGAGACTTGGTAAAGGTAAGCTGCTTTTCCATCTTTTTAATCTTGTCCTTAATAGTTTGTAAAGCTTTTGCTTGAGGGATGAGGTCTCTTAGTTTGATTAGAACTATTTTGAGGGCTTTTTGTGTTCCTGTCCTGGTTGGTCTACAAGGCATTCTTAGCCACTCATTATACTGGGGAGGAGAGTGGGGAGGTAACTTAATGGTTTCCAGAGGAACATCAGATACTCTGAGAAATGTCATTTCTTGAGTGATCCTTTCTGAGCTCAGGAGTGTTCTCAAAGCCAGGCCCACCAGCTCCCTGGGAGGACAGATGGGCTGCTTTAAGATGCAAACCCGCTCCTTCATTTCTCTCAGCTTTCCACACCGGAGACCACATAGAGGCCTAGAGGCTGAGTGGCTCTGGTGCATTTGACTACTGTGTGGACAAAGTCCAGACTCTGCGCAGCCCACTCTGCAGGCAGGATGAGGACACTTCTCCAAGGTTAGCAGTGTTGTGCAAACTCATCTCATCCCTGGCTTTCCCTGTAAAGTAGGAAAGGATGGGGTGTCCCAGAAAAAGAAGTCTTAAATCAAGTGTCTCTATTCTTTGTTGAGGATAACATCATACAAAAAGGCTTTGCAGCAGATCTGAGAGTTGTAAAAACAGTCCAGGTATGGTTTGAGAGGGCTGCCCCAAGGAGCTTTGTGGTGATGAAAATGTTCTGTTTATGCACTATTCAACATGGTAGCCAGTAGACCTGTGTGATTGCTGAACACTAGAAATGTGAGTAGACTAAGGAGAATTTTAAATTTTATTTGGTTTTAAGTTTCAATGGCTACTTGTGGTCACCTGATCTGAGAACATACCTTTATATGTACTTTGTTGGTGTTTATTCATTTTACATATAGGTTTTTATGTGAACTTTGTGTATAAAATTGCTTTAGACCACCATTTACTCCATCAAGAACTTCAGTGTCAAGAAACTACGTTCACTCTGCCTATACTGTGTTCTGAGCCTTGGGAATTCTTGTCCTCAAACAAGAATTCTGTGATCGATTGTGGGTGCTATCAAATAACGCGTTCTTCTCTCCAAAGGCATTCTGCCATTTATTCTCACTTTGTGATTCCAGTTTGATGTCTTTTTTGGGGGGCAGATGATTTATAGTATAGCCTGTTGTCATAATAATTACTTTCAAAACAAAGTGCATGGGTGTATTCTTTCCTTATGTAACCCACACAGCCTACATTTTGTCAGCAGCCTTTCTGCAGGAGCGCTCCTTTCCTCCTTCACCAGGGCCAGCTTTATGGGTGTCACACCTGTCACTATTTTGTAGTTCTTAATTTTAGCTTTGAATTTGTTTTTTAAGTGATGTCTGATGAGGCAAAGGAGCATACACTTGAGCAGAGATGTGCAATAAATAACGTTCACTGTTCTTACCATCCATTCGCTTAGAGCCTTTGCGACGCCTGTAAAGACAGCATTCCTGCAGGCCCACCATATGTGAGTGTTCGGAGAGATTCAAAGTAGAAGTCAAGCATGTTATAGATACAATTGAGTAAGTTAGGAGCCGAGAGCCTCAAAAGGCCTTGCTTTCCATCTGAACCATGACTGACTTGAACGCGAAAAGGTAATGGCGTTCTAAGAAGCATGAATGACCGTGGAACCCTAACATATTCTCTCTTACTCGTGTTACTTTCCTGTATTAGCCAACCACTTATGCTGAAAGTAACACAGAGGAAAAGAAAAACATACAGGAGCTCATTATTATTATTATTTTTTCCAGACCTTCCTTATTCATCAAGTTGAAAGGGTTGATAGAATGTGTACATATCAAGAAATGAAATAATAACATTTGAGCTAGTTTTATGCAGTTTCCATGGGTCTAGTAAGAATACATATGCATACAATATGTATACATAAGCTATGAGATACAAATTATGTAATTTTGGTGATTCTGCATGAGTTAAATGTTTTATATAAATGTTTTATATTTGCAGTTAAAACTGGAACTAGACAATATAAAGATGATAAAATTAATGTTAATTCAAAATTTTAATTTTACTTAGAACAGCATTAAGGAACAAAAACTGCTATAACAAGCTGTTAGAGAGACCATGTAAGGAAGCAAAAACGTTTTAGTACCTTAAATGATAGTTTCCTGATTTTTGAACCAGAGGCCTCACACCTTCACTTTGCACTAGGTCCTGCATACCAAGCAGCCAGCTCTGCCCCTCCCACGCAGGTCTGGAGCCTTTCCTTGTCAGAAGCCCCTTCTGTCTACAGCCCTTTGAGGACCCCCACTGACTGCCACCCATTTGAAGGGCACCATTGCTCTTGTGGCCCTTCTGCTACTTTACTTTACTTTGAAAACCTAGGACTAACTCACAACTAAGAGGCAATTCTGCACAAGTACTAGAGGAAGGATATCTGGAAGATGACATGACTTCTCAGCCCCACTCTAACCTGGACTTGTCTTGGAGAAGCAGCCAAAGGATGGAATCTCTGATCTGGTGCTGCTGGCTCTCTCTGATTTGATCAGTTCTGGCAGAAGAAAACCATCTGGAAGACTGAACTCCTGCTATTGCCCTTGACAACCTGTTCCCTGTCTACCCTTTTCAGCTGCTCCATGGATGGCTGAACAGCTGTGAGGAGGCAGAGCAGGTGGGAAGCTCTTGCCCACAGTAACTGGCTTCATCAAAGCTCTTTATGAAGAATGCTGCAAAACAACTGTTGGGAGTTTGTTTTGAAATGGTTGGAGTACAGCAGAATCACCTCTCAAAAAAAAAAAACAAAAAAAACAAAAAAAACCCAACAAACAAAAAACACACACACACACAACTGAGAAAGATTTTTGGCAAAAGTGCAAACATGACAACACAAAACTGGAAGCAAGAAACACAGGTAACTGATGATGAAAAACTTTATAGGAAACTGAAAAATAAATGAGCAGAGGGAGATTTGTTTGTGGTGAAGGATGTGAAGAACATACAAATATGTCAAGAATTTACATGGAACAGTATGACCCATCAAATGAAGGTATCAACATCCTCTAACAAATTAACTGACCCGAGGAAGAGCAGTGTGAAAACGCTCTAATGCGGTGCTGCCCAACAGTTTTCAGTGATAGAAATATGCCATTATTTCTGTGCTGTCTATATGGAATCCACTAGCCACATGAATATTCACAATGTGGCTGTAATGCAATATATAATGAGAAAATGAATTTTTAGTATAATTTAAATAGCCTCATGTGCCTAGTGGCTACCAATGGAACATGGCAGTTCTAATGCTTCATGGGTCAAAACCAGCGGTTTCTTTGGGTGGCTCCTCTAATCCCTGCTGCATGATGGGGGTTGTGGCTGGGAAGAGAAGCTCTTAACAGGTCTGTTTGGCCACTTAAACAAGCTCTATGATTCTCCATGGCTTCTGGAGGCACAGGGTGGAACAGCCTGCTGTGAGGGGTGTGAGAGGAGGACTCTGGGGAGACCTGAGTATGCCCTTCCCACTGCTGGCTAATGCTAACGGGAGTAAAAGGCCTGGGATTCTGGTCACTCAGATGGGAGGAGGTGCTCAGGCCTGGTCCTCCCTGGGACATCTGTGTGCAGAAATCATTGCTGTGGGGCTGACAGGGCGCTGGAGGTGGGGGCGCTCATTTCCGGGCAGGGTTTCCAGAGCCAGAGGAGGATTTAGGTGTGGTGGGAGGACCTGAGGGTCCTTTCTGGCCACCTGCTGGTTGAACAGGTCCTTTCTTTTTGGGGATTAAGATCTTGTTCTTGCTCTTGAACACTTTGCTGGGATCCAGCTTGTTCACAAAGGAGTCAGTCTCTTTGGAGAGCAGGTGTGTGTTGTAGGTGATGGGTTTATACATGTTGAACCATTGCTGTAAGGCAGAAATGGGAGAGAGGGGCACAATTCAAAGGAGAAATGTCCTTGTTTATGTTCTTTCATGGGGATACAGGGTAGAGAGCTTGAGAGATGAGGCAAAGAGAATAAGTTTTAATGAAAAACTCTTCGAAAAATATATTAGCATTTCAGGTGAAAGTGATGACACACCCATTGCTTAATCAGGTCTCATAACCTTTAAAGTAAATGCAGCATGAACAGGAAGAATCTGAGTAAACTTCCTTCTAATTTAGTGAGCCCTGAGCCTCGGATATTAGGTCCCAAATCACCAGGGGACAGTGTCCTTCTAATTGTTCTGCTCTCAAACCAGCCACTGCCCATCAGGTAGGTTTGACAGCATCTGTAATATAAATGAGGTAGATCCATAAATTGGAATACTCTATCATTAAAAAGGACAGCTCTCTATATATGATAGGGAATGAGCTCCAAGACAGAGTGTTAAGTGGAAAGAAGGTGCGCAATAAATGAAAATTGCACCTGTGATTTAGAAAAAAAGAACCAAAAACAATATGCAACAGAGTGTCTTGGTAAGGGCACATGAGAAACTGAACAGTGGCTGCCTATGGGGAAGTACATGGGGAAACAAGACACCGACTTCCCACCATTCCTGCGTGCATGTACCGCCTATCCAAAACCTGCAGTCAGACTAAGGCCCTGACAAAATTTAATTGGAGAAAACTCCCCATGTAATTCTGAGGCACAGCCAACTTTGGGAACCACTTAACTGGATCATCTAAAGTGAGGTTGGAATCACCTGCCTTGCTTATTGAGCATGCAGGTCTCTGGGCTCCATCCCAGATCTCTTGAATCAGACAGCAAAGCTGGGAATCTGCAACTTAGGCACTTCCTCAGAAGATTCTGCCACGTTCTACAGTTGGAGATGACAGCTGGTGCTCACCTTGGCCTGCGGGCTAACGCCATAGCTGGTGAAGGCATACTGCCACTGCGGCAGGCCCAGGTGCGTGATGAGCAGGCGGTAGTAGGCGGTAAAGGTATCCGTGAGAAAATGCCAGTACAGTGCTCTGTCCAGGAACCAGATCTCAGTGTCCTCCGCTGATGCTGAAATAGCAAAGGAAATCAGTGAAGGGGTGGCTTAAATGTTTTCCTTTTATCTGTAAAGTCAGTATATACTCATGGTTTTAAAAAATTCAAATAGAGGGGATGGTAAAATATAAGTAAAAGTTTCCTTTTTTCCTCTGCCAGCCTTCCAGTCCCATTCTCCAGTGGTCACTGTTGGTTTCTTTGGTATTTTCACAATTCTTGATCAATCCACTAACCTACCTGCTGGGCTTTTGCATCAGGCTATCTCAGCAGCACGTCCTTCTGTGTGGAAACAGTACTGCTCCTCCTCCAAAGAGTACATACTATGGTCTCAGCTTTCCCGACAGAGGGAAACTCTGAAAGGCTCTGGCTTTCTGAAGAATTCTGTCAGGAATCAGAAGCGCTGTGAGAAGCCACCTTGGAGGAGCCCAGACCAGCTCCCTCTGCTGGGACTCCTGCCTGTGCTGAGGTGTGGTGTCCTGCTGGGCCGAAGCAGCATGACTGAGCCAGGTCCTGCCTCCCACTTGCTTCTGCCCTTCCCCTCTTACTACCTGTAGGCCTCCCCTAGTTCATCTCCTGTGTAATGCCTCAAACATTTCCCTATGTGGCCTCCTTGCTCTGTCTCTTCCTCTTCCCAAACTGCCTGTGGTCACACACATTTGCATTTGAATCCTGCCATTCTTCTGAACTTCCTGGAGTCCCTACTCTCTTCTAAGTTATGTCCACACTCCTTCAGGAGGCTTTCAAAATGTCACATGGAGGGGAACAACTGGCCTTCTGGCTTCATCGCCTCTTCACCCACACGATGAAAAGTGGGGGTCCAGTGAAGTGGAATTGTTTGTCATCCCCACCCCCCAAATCAGTTGCTCTTTCCTATGGCCTGGCTTTTACTCATGTCTCTTAGCTTGATGCCCCTTTCCTTCCACCAAAGCCTTTAGCCCAGCCCATATCTCATTCCTACTCATAATTCAGGTGCAGACCAAAGGCTATTTCACCAAGATTCTTCCAGCTGAAGACCATCTCTTTTCCCAGAGGTACGGTGCATCCTGGTGATCCTCTGACCCCTACCAGGCAGAGAGTTACTTGAAGAAGGCTGGGCACTGTCCAGTTTTGTGGTTTTCAGTCCCTAGGCCAGGGCCTGAGCTGCTGATGTGGGCCAGAACCTTCAGTAACACATGTTTTTATTGCTGTTAATTGGCCTACATAAAGAAGTATTGAAGAAAGATAATGTTTTTCCTGGATGCTTTCCTAACACATGAGCCTGTTGGAGGAATTATGAACAAATGACAGTTTCTTTTTGTTTTTACTCACTTATTATTCTAATCCCATTATTTTGCAATAATTCACAAATCATGATAGCTTAAAAATACTCTAGTTATTGGCCTAGAGGGGGATGCTCAGAGGGGTCTTGGCACCTCTAAGAGACCTGTTGGTGTCTCAAGAGGCCAAAGAGGAAAGGGCCTTTTGTGCGATGGCTGGAGAGCCAGGTCAGCCAAGGCCACAGCAAACTATAGGACCATGCTTGTCAATGATTCTTACCTGGTTTCCCTTTCTTGTAGACAAGGCAAACCTTCCCATTCCCACTGCAAGGATCCAGCTCAAATATCACACTGCGAGAATCAAAGTGAGGCTTCTCGGGCTGGTTCTCACTGGCTGCAAACCCAGAAGGTAATGGTAATGTTCAAACATACTCAACGCAAACACATAGTTATTCATCCAGCTCAGCTAGCATAAAAAAAAGGGGGAGGGGGGAGACAAAAAGCCTTATCTCAGACATATTCTTAAATATTATTTTCAAATGTGGGCCAAATGAATTCTATACTCCAAATGCCCTGGACCTTATCCATGGTCTAGGCCTTTTGTCTGGGCTCCCCATCACCAACAGACTGTCACAAATCTGGGCGAAGGTGGCATGAGGAAAACAAACTGAACTTCTTGGGAGCGGGACTACATAAAGGCAGGGCGATCTGAATGACGTAATGTTAACATAACTTTTTTTCTTTTTCCCAGATAACTGCTTTCCCTTTATTCATAGCATTTTATGATCTTTTGATTAGAGTACCCTTTTCTCACTCTAAAATAAATAAAATATTTAATTATAATGTTGTAATTAACTATGTTGTGATTAATACTAAGTCTGGCTCTAGTTAGAAATACCCACCTATAAATCAAATATTATGGAGTAACAGAAAAAAGATAAATTCTTAGAAATACAAGCATCAGAAACCCTCTCTCGTGCTTCTTTCACTACAGCTAATATACAATAAAGAGTTGCATTAGTAACTGGGGTGGAGGGTTTACAAACCTAGGAGAAAATGGATAAAACAAAGAATATAAACATAGTATTTCTGAGTTACATACATACACCCACATATACACATAAATTCTATATAAATGCATAAATACTTATATTTCTAATTTAAAACATTTCTCTTTTTTACACCTGGCTTTTCCCTCTCCAGGAAGTTATACCTTTATATTTTTCTTGATCTCATATGGTCCTAGACAGACATATATATTTTAATTTTGTCAAGGTTGTTTATTGTATAAAAATGGGATACCACACGTTATACCTGAATCTTGCAACAGTGCCATGTGGAAAGCCCCCTAAGACATCTGGTGTAACTAAAATTCATTCTTGTTAATGGCTGCCTGGAGAGTCTGCGGGAGTGGATGTACCCTAATTTACCCCACCATACCCTACTGATAGGCATTCACTTATTATTCTGCTGTGAATGCCACAATAATCACCTCTGGACATGTCTTTATGTTTTCATTACAGGCCTAACTTGTTTTATGAAGCTTCACTTTATTGTGCTTCACAGATATTTGCATTTTTTACAAATTGAAGGTAAGACCCTTGACTGGCAAAAAGACTGACTGACTGAAAGCTCAGATGATGGTTAGCATTTTTTAGCTATAACGTATTTTGTACGTAAGGTAGGTGCATTGTTTTTTCTATATAATGCTGTTGTATATTTAATAGTCTACAGTATACTTTAAACATAATTTTTATATGCACTGGGAAACCAAACATTTCTTCTGTTACTCAGTCCTGTGAACTCGAGCTGTCTTCCTCTAGACTCCCAGCTTTGTCCTCTCACGTCATGGAGTGCAGTAGGTTCTGCTTAGGTTCCCCTCCCCATGCTACAGACGGGAAACTCATGTCATAAGCTGGGGTGCACCTCCTGTGTTTCTCACCTGTCAGCTCACTGCCCTTTGTTGCCTGACAGCCAGTGTCTTGAAACCCACTGTTTTACATATTGTCTGTTTCTATTGTTGTTCCAGGTTGGAGGATGCATCTAGTCTCTGTTATTCCCTCATGGATGAAATCATAAAGTCCACACTGCAGGGTCCCACCAGATTTTAGCAGGTCCGACTGAGGTCTGCCTTCAGGTGTAAAGTTTAGAAAAAATAGGAAACTCATTCAGTGTGGTTCCCTTTTGCCATTTGTAGATGACACTCCAGTTTCTACTTGTCTTTGGTTACTCTCCAGACGTTTTAGGTAATTGTTATAAAATGTTTTCCAGAGTGTAGAATATTACTGGCATAAGTCTTGATCTGATAAAAGGTAGCTGCCATGACCAAAAGCAGAAGGTCAGTATTTGACTTTTAGAAAAAATTGCAATGTCACTGTTATTAGTTCCTCAATACAATTTTAGTTTGGTTTTATCCCCATTGGCATATTTTTTTTTACAGTCTGTACCTAACAATTTTACCCCTGGGAGTACCAGTGGATTTGCTACCTGTCATTTGTGCTGGTTCTCCTTCATGGTCTGTTTTTTCATATGCCTGGTTATTTAGCAGAAATTATTTTTTGAAAAATCACTTATAAAACCAATTTGAGGTTTAGAATAATGCTCTCTTCCTTTAAGATTGAATTTCCTTTCAATAGAAGAGCTTTATATTGAAATATAATTTACCTCCGGTACATTCACTCATTTCAAGTGTGCAGTTCAATGGTTTATAGGATAATTAGAGTTGTGCAACCATCAACACTATCAATTTTAGAACATTTATCTAGAATGAGCTTCTGTTCCTTTCTGCCAGGCCCCTGGAAACTAGTAATCTGGGATCAATTTAGTCCAATTTGCGGATTTAGCCTTTTCTGGGACACACACTGTACCTGAGCTTCAGTCCACATAAGAGTGGTTACCTCTGGTTCATTTTCTCATCTACCGTAGATGCCAACCCAAAGGACAGTGGTTTTACAGGTGCCACCTTTTGTAGTTCTTGGACTCCACTTTACTCCCCTTGTCTCACAAACAGGTCAAATTCTCAGCTTTTCAGTAGCCTCATTATCTCTTTTGATAAGGACAATGTACCCCAGGGAAAAGCAACCCCAAATGTTGAGCCTCTTCCCTGGATTTCTATTTTCTTCTGGATGTTGATCTGCTACTACTTCACCATCTTGTTAGTTCTTTGATGTTTTTAGGAAGATGATCTCTGAATTTTGCCCTGACATCTCAGTTATCTCTAGCAGGAAGGCTGCTCTGAATTACCTATCTGCTATTACCCGAAGAGGAAGTCTCTATCAGTTAAGTATGGTCCTGAAAAGTACATAGATGAGCTGTTCTTTTTATATCAATCTGACAGTCTTTGTTTCTCAAAAGAGAAAGTCAGTCCCAGCATATTTAATATAATTATTGCACTGTTTTATTTCGCTTAATGCTTATTTTATAATGTTGTTTCTTCCTTCCCCTTTTTCTTATTTTTACTCTTGTGATTTAACATTCCCCTTATTAGATTAGCAATTTTAATGTAGTGTTGAAAATTCCTTTAGTGGTTATCTTCCCTCTTGTTTGTTTGCTTGCTTGATTGGATACACATGACTCTACCCTTATTTGAAAATAATATACCATTATTTCCCTAACCAAGTGTGATATGCAGAACTCTTAAGATTCCTGCTCCTCACTATATACACCTTGTACAATCTCCACATGTGCTAAGCCTGTGGCCACTTAGTTGCAGCTATGTTCCAAGCCAAGACAGGCTGCCACTTATGCCAGGTTTGGGACACCTGATGGGAGTTACAGTGCAAGTCAAAACAGGTCGCCTCTTGTGCTGGGCTTGGAGCTGCTTAGCACAAGGTATGGGGCATGCCGAGGCCAGGTGCTGCTAGTCTGGGGTTTGTGGAACCTTGAGCGGTTTTAGGAAGGTCTGCAGCATGAGCCCACTCAGGCGGCTCCTGTGGAAAAGCCACTGGAAGCGGCTTTGGCTGGGCTGGCGGGTTGGGTGGGGGTGCGGTCTCAGGGAATCACAGGGCAGGGTGAACAGTGTTAGCCAGGTTAATGGAGAGCACAGGCTTAGTGCCCACCTGTGTCACACTGGCTTCGGGGAGGGCTTGACAAAAGAATGCTGTGCCTGTCAGCACTTCCATCCCAGGAGAGAGCTGCCCAGACCCCTGCCCTTCAGGTTCTTGCCCTGAAGCTAGTTAATTTGGTTCCCCTAAGTCTCCGGTGTTTTTTTCAGCAGCTGCCCCTGTGCTGTGGCTTAGAGCAAGGGAGTTTGTGAGCAAGGAAGTCCATCTGTGGGCCCCTCAAGAGGAGCACCTGGGTCTCTGTCTCACTTGGAGACAATCTCCCTGGTTTTCTCAGCCAGATGTTATAGGGCCTTCTCCTCCTCCTCCTCCTCCTCCTCCTCACACTGGTTCCCTGGGCTGGGGATCCTGGTCTGGGGCTGTGACCTCTCGCTCCTCAGGGGGAACCCTCGGCAGCTGAGCTATCCAGCCTGATCCTTAATCACCACACTGTGGGTGTGGGACATGCCTGTTCCACATCTCTGCCCCACGTTCGCTGGGGCTTCGTTATATCCTTAGTTATAGGATTTCCGTTCAGCTAGTCTTTAGGTGGTTCTATAATTTAGTTGCAGTTTTGATGTGGTTGTGGGAGGAGGCAAGCATAGTGTTTATCTACTCTGTCATCTTGACCAGAATTTGATTTAATTTTAAGTACACACATACGTACATACTTTCTCTTTCAGAGGAGATTCACTAATCCCTTGTTTCCTTTCCTCTTTCTGTCCACATCTTGAGGTGTCCATTCAGTTTCATTTGTCTTTTGGTTAAAAATATTTATGTTCCTGAAGTTTAACACATTCTTAAATAAGCCTTGTAACCTGAGAGGTATGTTTGGTCTGTGTATTCACAACTCCCGATTTCCACTTCTTCTCTGTCAGTAACCTGTGTATGCTTTTTCAATACCTTCGAGTTTTCACTGTTGCAGGTGGAAGTCTGGTTATTATTCTCTCACAAGTAATTTGTTATTTTTACTTGGAAGCATGTAATTTTTCTCCATATCATGTAATGCCTAAATGTCTGCTTTCTAATGAATTCAATTTGGGTCTAGGAGAACTATTCCAAACTTCAAAGAAATTTTCTTTTATTAGTGTTCATTTACTGCCTTTCCAACTATTCTTTCTTTCTCTTTCTCAAGCACTAATAATTCCAATAGAAAGTCTCCTGAATCTATTTTCTATTTCTCTTGCCTTACTACTTTTCCCCTTTTAAATTTATTCACCTGTGCTTTTAGATACTTCGTGCACTTCATTTTTCAGACAACTCAGATCTCAACGTTTATAGTGTTCAATTCATTGAGTCAGTTGTTTAATTGCAAAATTTCTACCTTTTTTTCTATGGGAAGCCTTTGTGCTGTCTTAAATGTTCCTAAGTGTTCTTATTCCTCTTTTTATTTAGGTTTCTACTTGTGTCCTTTAGCAGTTTTATTTCTCTGGTTGTGTATTCCAATATTTCTTCGTTATTGTTTTCTGACTGCTGAGTCCCTGAGAAAAGTCAATATTTTTTTCCTCGGGCTTAATGAGACTTAGGTCTAGCTGTTGGACTATCCTAAAACGCATAAACTCAGGTGCCAAAAGGCCAAGTGGTTTTTATCCACATGAATACGTAGGGCAATGTGGTCTCTGCTGCAGCTCCGTCTCGTTTGCTGAGGCCCTTTGAAGTCCTCTCTGGTGTCTAGTCTTTCTCTACTTTCCAGCCTCAAGGGCAGGGAAGATGCAGCCAAGTCATTTAACAACCTTGTCTTTTAGAGGCTAGCCCAACCACATGTGTGAAGTCAGTGCGACTCCCCCCCCCAACCCCCATTGAGAACTCCGCATCTCTGAGTGACAGGCTTTTCCCAGCATCCATCACCTTCCAGTCTTAGCTGCTGGACTCCTAGCTCATTACTGTTGTCCAACAGCTTGTCCAGTTGGAGGAGAAAGCCTTGCATAAGTTCTGCTTGCCTAGACTTCAGCGCACCCCAAGGCCTAGGACTGGAGATGCCAGTTGCCTACTCAATACTCATTCTCCTTTTCTCTCCTCTGCCCTTCTCTCCCCTCCCCTCCCTCCCTTTCTTATTTAAACATCAATTGTGCTTGAGGAAGCAGTCAGTACTTCACAGCTGAACGTAACTCCTCACATTCCCTTGCAGTGGCTATTGGGAGTGAACTACTGCTTTCACGATTAAGAAGGAAAAGAGTCTGCCAAGGATGGGTTTTTTTTTTTTTTCCCCCCTTTACCGTTTTTCTTGCCTGGAACATAGACCTGAAGCTTGGAGGTAGATCCCCCATTCCTCACACATGAGGGTGAAAACGATCCCAAAGGCTGGGGCACCAGGAAGCCAAAGGGAGACTTTATCATTGACTCCCTCAAGCAGCTACACTATCCTAGTTCCAGAGTTCTTGTTAAGAACAAGTAAACTATTTAGCTTAGACATTGTAACTGGGTCTCTGTTATATGCAGCCAAACACAATTCTGACTGATGAAGTCTTCACTTCTCATACTTGCTCAAAGCTTTTAGTAGATGTTTGAATTATTAGCCATTTCAATTAGAAGTGGCAAAGAGCTTGGAGGAAGGAAAGTAGCTGCATTTAGACTACCATGTTCCAAGAAACCTCTTGATATTGAAATATGAAGTGAGGCTTAATCTGTAATGTTCATTCATTTACCAAGTATTCATTAAGCATCTACCATGTTCCAGACATTGAAGAGTGTGCTAGAAACAAAACAAAGATCCCAACCCTGGCACTTCTTCATGGAAGTTTCCTCTGATACAGGCTCTTTGTGTCTTACTCCCATGGTCCCGAGAAGCCACAGCTGGGAAGGGTTTGGGGGGAATGTATTACAATGCCACAACATCTTCCCGTGGTTTCAACATTATAAAAGGGAAGCAAGCAGCCCAATTTCTACCTCAGAGCAGAAGTTCCCCCAGGTACCTTCTTGTATATCATCCTCCAGATCAGCCAGCGTTGGTGCATTAGGAAGTGAGTACACGGAAGACTGGTTGAGTTGAGTCAGTTTTGTGATACTGTTAATTTCCATGCTGCCCAATGGAATGGTATGCTCTATGGGAACATTAAAAAGAATTACATGGAGTAACAGCCTAGGTAACATGGTTATCAGTAGGACTTCTGCTTTAAGTAACCTAAGCCCACCTATTGTTTGATCCTAGGTCTGAGGAATCTGACAGAAAAGTGGAAAGAAGAGAATATATGAACTACATGCTCTAAAGCACCAGCCTTTCATGCAAAAAAGCAACTGGGGCCACAGATGAAGTGTCCCCATGGCACGTGTTAGGGCAGAGTACTGAAGAAAATTTAAAAAGGGGATATGCAAAAGGAACTGGGAAATCTAGGGTAGGAGTTCTGTTGGAAGAACAAAGGACTTAGAAATGTTTTTGCTTTTTCTTTCCCTTGCATTAAAAGTTATACGTTCTTTTCAAAGGAGTAAAAGCTTTGATTATATATCTGACCTCTTTTTCTACTCTTTTTGTGATAAGCTTTCATGATGGAAAGTATTTCACCCTCTACTTCATTTTTCCTTATTCAAAGGAGAGAACTCAGCAAGCTTCCTGCTTGGTTCCAGTCTCCTGTGATTAGGGTGTAAATAAGAAATACACAGACTGCATACTTCCCTTATTATAGAATCCTTGTAACATAGGATGCTGGACACAGGATGGCACACAAAGACTTAGACATCTGACTGCTAAAAAACTGGAATGGTTGAGGCAATAAAGCAGCTGGTGTACAGACCATGGAATATCCAAGAAGAAAATACCACCAAAGAGGTAAACATTAGAGGCTGCCTCTGCTGGCTTTTCTGTCCCTGACTTTAGCTACCCAGTAAAAAAAATGGGTATGGTAATGGGGATAAGGATAGGAAGATGAGTTGGGAGGATTAAATTAGAGAAGGTCTGGTAATAATTCATAAAAGTTACATGAAACACTTCTTTTCTGAAGCAGGCTTGTGAAGCGGCTAACCTACTTCCATGATATGGGCAAAGGAGATTCTGACAGTCTAGATTCTGTTCCCTCTCTCTGTTGCTCTAAACTCCAAAGCCTACAGCCATGCTACAAAGGAGAGCTCTGACACTTTAGACAAGAATGGTTTCTAGGACAACCGAGGAAAGTATTTTAAACTGAAAGTTCACGTTAAATGTTCAGCAGTAAGTTATAAAAAGTGCCCCTGGCCATCTGTGAGAGAAACAGGAAGGCTTTGGAAATCTCTCTCTCTCTCTCTCTCTCTCTCACACACACACACACACACACACACCCCAGGAGGCAGAGGCAACGGAGGAGAGAAGTCAGTTCTGCAGAGTTCCTGTACTATGCAGCAGAACTGTCTGCATTCTCAGTGACTGCATGGACAGTGTAGGGTGCTTCCCGAGGACCAAAGTACATCTTGGGGGTATGCTTGGAGCCTGGAGGCAATGAAGGCCTCCTGGGGACAGGGAAGTCTGTGCCAAGAATGGGCTGGACTCCAGTGGCTAGATCAGGGCTTCCTAGCGAAGAAAGTTTACTCAAGTCTTCACCTAAACGGGCAGCGCTGCCTTTCATGCCTAGTTAGTACCTGAATCTCTGGTGTGCTGCTGCCTGAGTTCCCAAACCCACACACAAGCCTGTCTCAGGCACACTGAACTTGAGGGAGCTGGTGACTTAGGCTGAAGAGATGAAAGCGAGAGTAGAAAAGACTCTGGTCTGAGGGCCAGGCCCTGAGGTCTCCACTGTGCAGGGGAGGAGGAAGGAGCCCCTCCTATGACCACCAGAGGCTGTCGCTGCAGTCACCCTGAGGAGGCTTCTCTGAGGTGGAGTACGCAGAGGCTTTACATATGACGTGGCTCAGGATTTTTGTGTTGTGATTATTTTTTCTTCCACCTTGTTTCAAGAGGAAACCTCTAAAACAAGCTTCCAGTTAAGTACTAGCTAGACTCTGATGTGGGGGTTGGGGGTGAATCAATGGCGCCATATTTTAGCTTTGGTCACAGCTTCTGGATACTGTACTTTAGAAGAACCCATGAAAACCACCCAGATTCAAAGATGCTAAAGTAAAGGCCCTCAGACTTGTTTCATTTAACCTCTTGGGCAGGGAGGTGATCCTCTCCAGCAGGGGGGCTGACTCACCATCCAGCTTCACACTCCATGTCATCTGGAAGCCATTGGTCATCAGATAAAAATTCTTCACATCTTCGGGCAGCACACAGTTATTTTTCTGGAATCACAAAGCAGCTATCAGGTCAGGGCTGGGAAAGAGAGCACAGGACTATTCCTCAAAGCAGCTGGGGACACTATTTACCATGTTTCAGAGCCCCCAACTAGGAAGACTGTGACAATTATCTCCAATACTTTGTTAGAGAGTTCAGGGTCAAAATGGCAACACGGGAGGCTCCTCAGCTCACTTTCTCCCATACACACCCAAATCTACAGCTACACGCTGAACAATTCCCTTGGAAAGAAATCCAGAAACCAGCTGAATGACCCCTACATGTCAGGCAAACAGAACAGACTCACTTTGAAATAGGCAGGAAAGGCTGAACACAAACTTGCCCTAAAACCCACCCCTGGTCGGGTGACACAGCAAGAGGGGAACTCACAACTCCCAGATTCTTCCTGATAGGCAAGGAGTTTGGATCCCACATCTGACACCCCAAATTTTAAGACTTCCACCTCAGAAATTAGTACCAAACAGAAATCACAGAGGTATAGAATACAATAAGCAAAATGAAAAAATTCTAAAGGGTTTCAACCTGAGAAATGGATCCCCCAAAACACCTAGCTCTGAAAGTCAGTGGGGCTTGGGTCCCAGAGACTCACAAGGCTATAGTGTCCTAACAGACAGCTGGTAGGGGACTCACACTGACTCACATGGCTACCCTCCCAGGGCCCTGTGCAGAGTAGACTGGAATCAGAAGTGTTGTGGGAAAGAGGCCTATTTGCTTATTTAGATGTTTCTGCCAGAGGAACAGGCTTCTAATTTAGATGCCACTGCAATACTATCCAGAGATTGGGGAGGCCAGCAGGCGATATTTTCATGCTCTCCTCCGCCTCACTCCAGGTTGCAGGTATCTCTGGGAAAGCAGCCTGTGCATGTCTGATACCCAGCCTTTTGCAGCTGCTGCTCAGGGAGCACACCCCTTGATTGACTGGTGCAGGTGGCCAGCCAGGCTTATATTTCTGGGTCCTCACAGGACTGTAACAAACAGAGAAACAATTCTTAACTAGGCATAGCTCAGAGGCAGGGCGAATGAAATTCTCAGTCATTCCTTAAAAGAGGCCTATCTACAGATCTTAAATGACACAGCCTGAGGGGCAGTCTTATAATTTAACATGTAGGGGCCAGCTGCAATCCTCTTCAGAGATGGGAAGGACAGCAGATGCCCTATTCACACTCTCCCTCTGCCCCACCCCAGGTCACTGGTATCTCTGTGAATGGAGATGTGTACACAGATGGTGTGCCAGCTTTTGTGTGCTGTCCAGCTGTCCAGAGGTCACATCCATTGACAGCCTGGCTCTGGTGGCCAGAAGGGCTGGTGTTCACATGGTCAATGGGATCATAGCAAACAACGAAACAGTTCTTAACTGGTTATCCCCTTGGGGCTTGGTGCAGAGGAAATGGACAGCAAAACCTATCTCCCAGTATTACCCTGAAAGTGTATTTACAAAGTATTTGCATACTGTAAAAGTAGCTTTCATTCAGCTGCATCTAGATACTCACTGAAATCCTCCCCTTGGGGACACTGATAGGTTTTGGCCCACCCTCAACCACTGGGAGCCACTAAGCACAAAGTAGGCTGGACAACCATAAACATCTGCAAGGGAACCAAAAGCTAGGACAGGGTTGAAATATAAGGTTCACCTCTTACATGAGGCCACTCCTTCAAGACTGGAAGAGGTAGCTGTTTTATCTAATGCACAAAACCAACACAGAGAGTCAAAAACAAAATGAAGAATTAGGGGAATAGATTCCAAATGAAAGAACAAAGTAAAACCCCAGGAAAAGACCTTAATGAAACAGAGTTCCTAATAAGGAACTCAAAATAATGGTCATAAAGATGCTGAGTTCAGGAGAACAATACATGAACAAAATGAAAATTTCAACAAATGCAATATTAGTACCAAACAGAAATCACAGAGGTATAGAATACAATAAGCAAAATGAAAAAATTCTAAAGGGTTTCAACATCAGACTAGATTAAGCAGAAGAAAGGATTAGCAAACTAGAAGACAGGGTAATGAAAGTCATCTAGTCAGATAAGCCAAAAGAAAAAAGAATGAAAAACAGTAAAGAAAGCTTAAGAAACTTATGGGACATAAAGCAGACCCTTTTGTATCATAGGTGTCCTAGAAGAAGAGACAAGGGGCAGAAAGCTTATCTGAAGAAATAATGACTGATAACTTCTCTAACCAGGGTAAAGAAACAGACATTCAATACTGGAAGCTCAGAATTTCAAAAAAAGATGGATCTGAAGACATTATAATTAAATGGTAAAAAGTTAAAGATAAGGAGAAAATCTTAAAAGCAGCAAAGGAAAAAACAGCTTGTTACAAATAAGGAAACCCACATACGACCATCAGGAGCGTTTTAGGCAGAAACTTGACAGGCCAGAAGAGAATGACACAATATATTCCAAGTACTGAAAGAAAAAAAAGCCAACCAAGAATACTCTACCTGGCAAAGTTGTCCTTCAGAAATGAAGGAGAAATAAAAGCTTTCCAAACAAGCAAAAGCTGAAGGTATTCATCGCCACTAGACCAGCTTTATGAGAAATGTTAAAGAGACTTCTTTAGGCTGAAATAAAAGGCAACTAATTAGTAACAGGAAACATATGAAAGTATAAATCTCACAGGCAAGGTTAAATTTATGGTTAAATTAAGAATAATGTCATAGTGGTGGGTTGATCACTTATAAATGTTGAAAAACAAAAGTAGTGAAAATAACTATAATCCACAATAATTTTTTAATGGCTACCCATGATAAAGAGATATAAATTGTGATATCTTTTTTTAATGTGTGGCAGGAAAGGAGTGTAAAAATAAAAATGTAGAACTTTAGAATGCATTCAAACTTAAGTTAGTATCAACTTAAAATAGACTTATAAATTGTTTTATGTAAACCTCATGATCCCCACAAAACAAAAACCTATAGTAGATATATAAAGAATAAAGAGAAAGCAATCTAAGCATACCACTACAGGAGGTAATCAAATCACAAAGGAAGAGAGTAAGAGAACAAGAAAGGAACAAAGGAATTACAAAACAGCCAGAGATCAATGAACAAAATGGCAATAAGTCTATATAAATCAATTTCTTTAAACATGTCAATAATTTCTTTAAATATAAATGGACTAAATTCTCCAAAAGACAAAAAGTGGCTGAAAAAATTGCACGAGACCTGACTATATGCTGTCTACAAGACACTCACCTCAGATGTAAGGACACACACAGCTGAAAGTGAAGGGATGGAAAAAGATATTCTATTCAAATGGAAATCAAAGGAAAGTTAGGTAGTTATATAAGTCAAAATAAACTTTAAGACAAAGACTAATAAAAAACAAAGAAAGTCATTAAATAATGATAAAGGGGCCAATCCAACAAGAGGTTATAACAATTTATAAATAATTACTCATCTAACATAGGAGCACCTAAATATATAAAGGAAATATTAACAGACCTAAAGGGAGAAATAGAAAGCTATACAATTATAGTAGGGAACTTCAGTTTTCCACTTTCATCAATGATAGAACATCCAGGAAGAAAATCATTAAGGAAACGTTGAACTTAAATGACACATTAGGTCACATGGACTTAACAGATATTAACAGAACATGCCATCGAAAGTTAGCAGAATATACATTCTCCTAAAGTGTACATGGAATATTCTTCAGGATAGATCACACATTAGACACATTAGGCCACAACACAATTATCAATAAACTTAAGACTGAAATCATTTCAAGCATCATTTTGGGCCACAGCGGTATAAGACTAGAAATCAATTACTAAAAGAAAACAGAAAATTCACAAATATATGACTGAACAATATGCTACTGAACAACTATTGGGTCAAAGAAATCAAAAGAGAAATAAAATAAGTCTTGCAACAAATGAAAGTCTAAATATAATCTATCAAAACTTATGGGATGCTGCAAAAGCAGTCCTAAGAGGAGTTTCACAGTGATAAATGCCTACATCAAGAAATAAGGAAGTTCTCAAACAACCTAAATTTATACCCCAAGGAACTAAAAAAGGAACCAACTAAGCCCAAAATTAGTAGAAGGAAGAAAATACGAAAGATCAGAGTGGAAATAGCTGAAAGAGAGACTAAAGAGATAACAGAAAAGATCAATTAGAACTAAGAGCTGCTTTTCTGAAAAGATAAAGGAGACAAACCTTTAGTTAGTCTCACGGAGAAAAATAGATACTGAAATAAAATCAGAAATTAAAGAGGAGACATTACAACTGATACTACAGAAAGACAAAAGCTCTTAAGAGACCACTATAAACAATTATATACTAACATACTGGATAACCTAGAAGTAACGGATAAATTCCAAGAAACAAAACCTGCCAAAACTAAATCATGAAGAAACAGAAAATCTGTCAAAGACTTGAATGTAAGACCTGAAACCATAAAATTCCTAGAAGGAAACAAAGAGGATAATAAGCTCCTTGACATTGGTCTTGAAAATGGTTTTCTGGATTTTACATCAAAAACAAAGACAATCAAGAAAAGAAGAAAAAAAAAAAAAAGAAAAGAAAAAAAACAAACTATAAAGTTTCGGTAAAGAAAAGCATCAACAAAATGAAAAGACAATCTATAGGAGAAAATATTCAGAATTCATACATCTGATAAAGGATTGATATCCAACATATACAGAATATTCTTTCCAATGTATAATAACCAACATATAAAGAATTCATATAACTCAATAGAAAATAAGTGATTATTAAAAAATAGAGAAACTCAGTAGATGTTTTCCTAAAGAAGCCATACAAATGGCCAACAGGTACATAAAAAGGTGCTCAACATCACTAATCATGGAAATGCAAATCAAACCACAGTGAGATAGCACCTCACATCCATCGAAATGTCTATTGTCAAAAAGACAAGAATATAACAAGTGTTGGTGAAGATGTGGAAAACAATATGAAAGTTCCTTGAAAATTATTTAAGTACAACAGGATATAAACAAATATTTCATATGGACAGCATATGATCCAAACAGGTGGTGGAGAGAGAGAGCTTAGTATCCTTTCAGAGGTACTAGGAATATGCCCTAGATTCCAGGTAGCTCATTATCTGTGCACATGCCTGACCAGTCATCTCTTGCCAATCACACCTCTGGAGAGTACAAGATGATGATTTGTTTCTGTAATTACTTTCCTGGGCATCTTAGATTGACTTCTTGTTATGTTTATTCGGACAGAGGGGCAGTATGTTTGTAACTCTGCCCATGCTTTCAGCTTATTGGACACTTCTGAGATGACATACTGAACACTGTTGTGTCAGGTCTGCTTTAGGTCATACTGTCAGTTTGTTCCAGGTACCCAACGTGTGGGAAAATTAAGTGTAGCAGGATGATTTGAATTTACTTCCCAATTCTGCCACTAGCTGAGTGACCTTGAGTGTCACTTAAACTCTGTGGATGCAGTTTCAAGAATAATCTCTGACTGAGTCTACAAGATACTGGAGGTGGGAAAGCGTGTAACCGTGGCAGAAAGAGAGAAGACTAGGTAATTATGATTTTAGAGCATAGCGTCTTCAAGAACCATAAGTGAGAAGCAAATTTTAAGCTCGCAGATGATTTTAAGCAGTGCTTTTGTATTATTAAATGAACAGCAATTGCTTTAATGAATGGGATTTTTCATTTTCTTGAAGGAACTGAGATATGCATTCCGATCATTTTTTGTTACACCTTTCTCCAATATCTACCTGTCAATATCACAGAACCCACCTGATTCTGTGAATCCTTGAGCTAACATACAGGGTAGGGCAAAAGCAGGTTTACAGTTGTGAGTATGTGAAACACAGAGTTCCTTCTTGTATTATTATTTATTAATTATTGTATTATTTTCCATAGAAAAAAACTAAACCTATTTTTGCCCCACCCTGTATTTTCCTACTTAGTATATTATTTGGACTTCAGGGCTTGCTCCTAGTGCCTCCTGTTTGGCACATCCTCTGTGCTTTCAGAGAAGAAGAGTGTGCATGCAGAACGCCTTCCTCCCTCCCCTAGACCCAAGCACAGGAAGCCTACAGTTACCTGTGTTCTGACAAAGTTCTTGCTCCTTCCCTCACCTCAAAAGGCCAGCATCCACTCTGAGATTTTGGTCACTAGTGCCATCTAGTGGTGGACAAAAAGAAATGCCTGTCTATGAACTTTTCCTAACCTGGATCGCATGAGATCAGTGGTTGTAATATTTATTTATGTCATTGATTTCGCTGAAGAAAAAAAATTTTGGCATTATTTTGTGCCAGAATTAAAAAAAATTATTTGGATCATAAATACAGAAAACAAATTAGTGAAATCTAATATTTAATACATTTCAAATACTAATATAAAACAAAAACACATTAAGCCTGCACTGTTTCCATATAAATCACTGGCGCTCTGGCTTTGCCGCCTCCTTGCCACAGACCTTACTGCCTGGCTGTGAGACGTGACTGGTCCTGCAGTGCACTTCAGGCCCTGCCTTCTGAATGTAGCTTTCAGGGGACGCTTTTCGGTTGCTCCTCCGCCCTGGCCAGTGACTCAAGAGTTGCCGGCATTTTAACTTCTGTCCAATCTGGGAAAAGACTGCTCTTCTCTAGGAAGCAATCTGCCCACTTCAGAGGATGTCTCCCTGCCAGGTTCATGCTCAGTCTTTATTTTTTGTGGGTGTGAAAAAAGAAAGGAAGACGGCAACTTGCAGAGAGAATGGAAGAGAGGTTATAGGAATGAGAGACGACTTAGGGAGAAATCACGGAAGGGAGAGTAGTGCTCACCAGTGTTTGAAAAAAGTCTGATGTTGACGTGGTATTGCAATCCGTATACCCTGATGATGATGATTCTGTCATATAATTCCCAATTTTCTCCTTTTTTCTTCTCAAGAGTAGGCTATCTACAATAGTTTCTCTAAACTACACTAGCAACTGTATTACTGCTTCATCAGTTGAAGGACCTGCTGAATGTTTTGCGAGCTGTCAGCTTGATTCCCAAAAGGGCCTCCTGAGCACGGCCTGAACCTTGAGCGAAGGGCTCAGGCCACCTGCAGCCTCCTGATCACCTTCCCCGCTTTTCCAGGGGAGAGGGCTGGGCAGCAGATGCAGGATCAGGCTGGCAAAGGGGCCATGGCACGAAAATTAATGTTTCATAGGTGCTTGTCCACACTGGGCAGGCTCACGGAGAGCCTGAGGAAGAGTTGCCCGGGATGCCCATCAAGGAGGGGCACTAAAACCTGATTGGAAACATGGGGCAACGACGACAAGTGCATCTATCAAAATTCGGGGAGGATGGCCCATGTAGCGGTAGAAAGCTGTATGGGCTGTGGAGGGATCGGATGAGATACCAGGAGAATCCTCAAATATGTTCTTGAACTCCCTCCTGAGGAGAGGAGGAAGGCATGGTTAACTGGAACTTTTCCAGGACAGTTTGGGGACAAGGCGGAGTTGCTTAAGACTCAGAGGAGAGGCAGCATACTCTTCCTCAAACCTTCAGTCTCCCTCTAAAAATGCATGGGGAAAAATATATCAGTATCACTCTGTGTGGGGCACCACGTGTCTTGTGAAACTCTCTAGATGGCAGATGTCAGCCAAGACAAACTTCAAAACAGCAGTGCCCCCAGCTTAATGAGTCATCAGAATTCTATAAGGGGGGTGGGGGGGGGGCGGGGGGGGAGGCTTTGGACCTGCAGCCTCCTTGCTTCAGTGATGGTGGCTGTGGTATTATTCTCCAGACTGAAATTGAGGACTGCTTATAGAAAAGAAGCTGAGTGACCTTGGAAAACGTTTTATCCAATTCACTCATTCATCCAACATTTATTGTCTGTTACAGAAGAAACACCATGCAGGGCACTAAAAACAGCAATGAGGCAAGGTGCAGAGGACACTGTGGCAGACACAGGGGCTGCTGTTCAAATCCGTCTTTTTCTCCTTCCTCCTGGGCGGAACCCAAACTTTGCTTGAGACGGAATGTGCCCAGTTTAATAATTCTTTTTAAAATCTCCTCTGCAACTAGTGCTGGACATTAAAATGTAAACTCTTCTTCTTCCTGCCTTGAACTTGGAGGTGACAGGTGGGACCACAGCAGTCATTGGCCACCATAGAGGAAAAAGCTGAAGAATTAGAGACAATGGCTTGACATTGTGAGGGCTGTTGACCCAACTGCTACTATCCGCCTTAGGTCTTGTTATGCAAGAAACAGTAATTCCCATTTCCTTAAACTATCTTAGTTTATTATTATATTTCTTTGAGCCAAACATATTCCTATTTATACAGAGACAGATATGTAAGAGGTAAGTGTTGTGGAGCTGTAGGGGCAGAGACAACCAGGAAGGAACAGAGAAGAGAAGAACCCAAGAGCATGAAGCTACAGAATCCAAGTGAGGAAAGAGCTAGGTGCAGAAGGGGTTGGTTGACAGTGAGAACACAGCAGAGATGTTAAGTGAGAGGAAGATGGCTAGAGCAATGAAGAGGTCATTTAGCAATGACTGTTGACAGAGTGGTATCTACAGAGAGGTGGTAGAAAAAGAGGGCTATAGAAGGATGATGGGTAACTGTGAAGCGAAGAAAGGGGGCAGTAATTTAGACCAGGGTTAGAAAACTACGGCCCACAGGACATCTGTGCCCTGCCACGTGCTTTTGTAAATAATGTTTACTGGAGCCCAGCCACGCCCATGCATTCCCAGACTGTCCATGGCTACTTCCAGTGCTACAATGGCAGAGAGAAGGAAATCATTTGCTGTCCCCTCACTTAGACCATGTCTCTACATGTGTGGCTGTGAAAGGAACAAATGGCCAGGTAGTTAGAGGGAGAGATAAGGTTGAAGTTTTTTGTTTTTATAAAAAGACAGGAAAGACCCTCTAGAGCAGCAGTTCTCAACCTGTGGGTCGCGACCCCTTTGGGGGTCGAATGACCCTTTCACAGGGGTCACTTAAGACCATCGGAAAACACGTATATAATTACATATTGTTTTTGTGATTAATCACTATACTTTAATTATGTTCAATTTGTAACAATGAAAATACATCCTGCATATCAGATATTTACATTATGATTCATAACAGTAGCAAAATTACAGTTATGAAGTAGCAATGAAAATAATTTTATGGTTGGGGGTCACCACAACATGAGGAACTGTATTAAAGGGTCGCGGCATTAGGAAGGTTGAGAACCACTGCTCTAGAGGAGCTGCCAGTGTAGAGGGAAGAAGTGAGGCGCTGGAGAGACAGGGACTAGTCTGTGAGGAACACAGATGAGCCACCAGGGCAGAGTGGGAGCACCAGCTGAGGGACTTCCTAGTGACAAGGTGCTGCAGGCTGCTGTCTCCCACAGGGATGCTTAGGGTGAAGTCACAGCAGGGGCACGTGACGGACACATCTGTAAGAAGGTTCAGAATGCACTCTGTGTAGATTAGAAAAAGAGAGGCTAAAAGGAGAGGGGATATTTTGCCAAATCATTCGGTTTCTGTGGGCCACAGTTTCACCATTGGCAAATTGAAATTGAATTTTTATCTGGGAATTGGAAAGTGTAACCAATCAAGGATTGTACAGCACTCCAACTATAAAATGTCACTGAAATGCCTAATAATAACAGGACTCTTCTGACATCAGAATGCTGGGAGAATTAAGAGGCAGATGCTTTCACGGTGCCCAAAGGATGAAAAGCTCAGGGTAGGCATTATGTCTTACTAACAACCATCATTACAAAAGGCAGGTAGCAGGCACGGTGAACATGAATCACAGCTGCACAAAACCATGCAGACTGAAACTGTTTTTTAAAGAACAAAGAAGGGTAAAATACATTAAGAGAAAGAGATTTTTCACTTTTTCCTCTGCCCTTAAAAGATACAGGTTTTAGTTTCAACCTTTTCTTCCTGCATTTGCACCAAAGAGTCATAAAATATTAGAACTGGATGAGTCCTTCAATAAAATTGATTTCAAACCACTTATTTTATAGACAATGAACATGAGACCCAGAAAAGTTACATTATTTAGCCAAGGGCTTAGGACAGGCATAAGACTGGACTCTGGTTTCCTCCCATCAGTGCCTCCACAACAGCTCATCTCAATGGTGTTGAGGGCTGCATTTGCCCAAAGGGGCAGAACGGAGGCAGTGGCCTCTTCTTAGGAGGGGGTGAGGGGGGCAATGTTATTTGGCTGTATTTATGCAGCTGTGGAGAACAGCTGTGCCACATGGCGGGTGTGCACTGGCTCAGTCCCCTAGAGAAGTAGACCTTGCCAGCCTCTTGGGACCCCCTGCTCCTCTGGTACAGATGCTTTCAGGAGCAGGCACAAGCTGAGAGCCCTGCCACGCTTTCTCCTGTGGAAACGTGTTCCTCAGTAACCCTCTGTGTGAGGAACGGGAGCGGGGGTGTTTCAGACCAGCTCAAAACTTCTGCCCTCCATTGCTTAAGTGACAAAAATAGGTACTCAAATAGCACATTGAGTATCATATCTGTTTTGAATGAAAAAAATTATACAAAAATCTGCTGTTAAGCTTTTGGGGGTTATGAACCCCTTTCAGAATCTGAAGAAATCTTTCTGTAGAAAAATGTATATACTTCATAAATCTGACACACAGTTCAAGGAGTCTATGGATTACTTCCCACTCGTGGGCTCTTAGGATGTCTATCCACAACTAAGATTACCCTGACAGTGGTTCTAAGTGGCAAAACCTAGAAGAATTCATCTTTTTAATCCCTTTATGTAGTTTCCAAATTTTCTATGGTGACCATGCTTTGTTTAGTTAAATAAAAACTGAGCCTTAAAAGTACGCATTTCAAACTCCTTCTACCATCTGCATTCATACATTAGCTTTGAAGCACCCCACAGGCCTTCAAAAAGCTCAAACACACCAACTGCTCAAGTGAATTTTTATGTTACTGATTCTAATACTGTTTATATTTTAGTATGGCATATTTTACTGTATTTAGGTCTGAGGTATCTCAAGTAAAAGACTCAATGGAATATTCCAAATCAACGTGTCTCATTGGGCCAGGTGCTTTCACAGAAATTCCCACAAGTATGTCTGAAGAAAATGTTCGTTGGCTATCTCGGTAAGTTAAAAATCTTTTTCTTTCATGCTTACTCTTTAATTCTTTCATCTCTCCGATGGCTATTTATCCAGCTTTAGAACTGTATTCTCTTAAATGTCAGTTTATCCTAAATGTCAGTCCCAATCAAGTTGCACTGTCCAGGAGGCAGATTAGATCCCAATGATATCAGATGCAGACTCTAGCCCTGAAAAGCAGCCATAGAAGGCATGCTCCAGATCATTAAACTACAGAATAATGAGAAATAGTGGAACGGATGGGTATAGTCATCTTAGAGTTCTGGGGAATATCTGGCATAAAACACACTTAGAAATATGCCTCAGAAATTATTTCAATACATAAGTGACACAATATGACATAGCCTTAATGGTGTTCCACCCCAGACAAGGCATCTCTGTCCTCTCATCCTCCCACCCCAGTCTATGAACTTGAGTTTCCAAGCCAGGAGTCTCGTCTTCAGCACACAGAACCCCCAAGGCAGTTTTCTCTGAAGGGCTGACGAGGCGGGTAAAGGATGGGGACGGACACCACAAACCATGTCAGCAGGCCAGGCTGGAACAGCCACAGCCTCGCCAGGAGCAGGCTGACTGACCAGCCAGTAAGAGTTCAACAGACACACTGTTTTGGAATCCCTTTTCTATTATTGGTTGTGAGCAGAAATGGGTGTGGGAGCTGAGGAAGCCCATGAGAAAAGCTGGGGAGCTACTGAGCTGAGGTCATGCAGAGAAACATCACCTACCAGTTACTGAGCTGCCAGAAAAGCTGCTGCTGGCTCAAGCACAGGGAGGGTGAGTGAGCCCTGCTTGCAAGGACCAAACACGCACACATGCAATAAACCCATCTAACTGTCGCCTGCATGGCTGCTGAGCACAGGACTGCCACAGTGCTGTCCACTGGTACAGGAGCAGTCTGGCAGCGCAGAACAGATAGGTGACAAAGAGAGGTCAAATTCAGGCTCTGCCACTTGGTAGCTATCATATATAGCCCAGGACAAACTCCTTAACCTCTCTGAGCCTCAGTTTTTTTCATCTATAACACAGATATCAATACCTACCTTACAGGGTTATTATGAGGATTAAATGAAATAACGTATATGATATGAGTTAGCAGGCACTCGTTATATAACTGGGTGATTTCTAGCTCCTTAGTCAAATCCATGTGCTGCTATTTAGACACAATAAATGGGATGCTATTTAGACACAATGATTTTTCCAAAGCAGAGATCTGAGTTTCCAGTACCCAACTTATAACATTTCAATGGCTCCCCTTTATGCCCAAGATAAAGAGCAAACTCCTGATGGTCTAAGAAGTTTTACATGTCCAGGTCCTTGTCAACCTCCTTCCCTTGCTCTCCTATGCTCCAGCCACATGGACCTTTTTTATGCTCTTAGAAAATGTAACCCTTCCCATCTCGAAGCCTTCATACAGGTTGGGAGCCCCTTCTTCCACATCTCATCTGCCTGGTTAACAACTTTTCATAACTTCTTTGAGGAAAACTTTTCTCACCCTCTGGACTAAGTCAGGCCTCCTGACAATGCTCCCTTCACCGCTCTTTCACAGTACTCAGTCTGCTTTGTAATGATACTGGCAATGATTACACTACATCTTAGACAGTAATGTAAAGAGGTAAGACTCTGTGCCCTTTTTTGATTCACTGATTCCCTGGGACTCAACACCAAGGGAAATGCCTGGCCCATTTAAAAAGTTTAAAACTTATGTTGAATAACTGGATGAAAGTTCAGAGGAGGGTTGGGAAACACTAGCTATCAATCTGTTTAGTGCTTCTCTGCAACACTTAACCATGTTCTGCCCAACATTGCTTATTAACATTCAATTTGTCCTTTCCTTGCTTGATTTTTAGTTTTGTTGTATACAACTTTGACTATCCTGCTACCTCCATATGACAGGTTCACAGGAGATGATCCTTGCTAGGGAAATGGCATGGCATGGGACAGAGCGTTAAGTGTCCTGAACAGGAAGAGAGAGAAGGGTGAATTCAACCTTGAAGGCAGCTGTGGACTGACATAAGCCTAGGTTTCCTGCCCTTAGCTTTCCTTCTTAGGGGCACTTAAATTGACCGCCCTCTGTTGGAAGGTGACCTGACCAGGGCAACACTTACTTGTTCCCATGAAGAAATCATATGACGTTCAGCAGGTGGCTTTTCTATGATGGTAACCTCCGTCACACCTGGGGATGATTCTGGAAAAGGATAAAGAGAGTCTTAGAATTACAATCAGCCTGCCCTCCCACATTGCTACAATAGACAGGTAAGTGTGCTCAGATCAGAAAAGGTGGGTATTTCCGGGACTTAAATTGTAGCCACAGAGTCAGACCATTTTTGTCCATTTGTTTTTGTGAATTTCTTAGGATTTCTTAAAATATGCAAGACCATATCATCTGCACATAGTGCTAGTTTACTTCCTTCGTTCCAATTTGTATGTCTGTTTTCTTGGCTAATTGCCCTCACTAGATTGTCCAATACAATGCTGAACAGAAGTGGTAAGAGGGGAATTCTTACTGTAAAGCAGCAAGTAAAGATAGCAGGCCTCACGTTATAATCTTTAGAAAGGCCTACTTGTAAGGTTGACCCTGGGCTGGTATCAGGGAGCTTGGATTTTGGGAGGGTTCCCACTGTTCCGTGGTAGGAATGGCTCACTGTGCCTAAATGTTAGTGCAAAAATATCATTTATTCTGGACACCTGCTTTCTTTCTGGGAGTCTGGAATTTGGCACATACTAAGTAGAAGGTGTCTAAGTGACTGATTTACAATAAAAGGTCTGGAATCCTAAGTGCAGGTGAGCTTCCCTAGTAGACATTGCAGTAATGTTGTCGCGTTGCTGGAGAAATTGAGTGTGTCCCATGTGATTTCACTGAGAGGACTCTTGACAACTTGCACCTGCTTTTCCTGACTTCCTAACATGCTGTAACGCCTCACAGCATGACCATCTCCCAAGTCCTGTAGTCCTCCTACTGAACCATGAAACTTGGTGTGGTCTTGGGAGTCCCCAAAACATGTCTTGTTCTTGATCTTAATGGGAAAGCATCCAAGTTTTCACCATTTAAGTATGGTGTTAGTTGTGGATTTTTCACAGATGCCCATTATCAGGTTGAGGAAGTTTGATTTATATTCTATATCTTTTTTCTAGTTTGAGTGTTTTTTTTTTAAATTCTGAAAGTGTTGGATTTTGTCAAGTGCATTCTCTATAACTAGTGACATGATTATGTGGTTTTTGTCCTTTATTCTGTTAATAAGGTACATCACATTAATTGATTTTCATATATTCAACAAAATGCAAATTTCTGGGCTCAATTACACTTGGTAATCTTTTGAATGTTGGTGAATTCGGTTTCATAGTATTTAGTTGAGGATTTTTAAATGTTTAGTTTTGGACAGAAATGTGGCGGTCATGATATTATTTTGTATCTTTTAGGAAGGAGATTTTGGGAGTTTGCTTACCATACACCTACCACTGACTTCAGTTACCTCATTTTAGAAAATCCTCTTAACATATTTTCTTTTCAAAACAAAATACAAATGTAAAAAATTAAAAATATAATTGACTTTCAAATTGTGATTATTAACTTGAAATTATGAGGTTTGATTTTATAAAGGGAATGTTTAACGGGAGACTAGGTTCACTATACGTTTAATTATCAGTTAATTCCTTTGATAGGTTTTGCCTTAAAGTGTTACCAGTTTGCCAAACATCTGAAATGTGTACTAGAACATATTAAAAGTATAAATGGAATTTAAAATGTTTATAGTCATTTAATTATTCAGGGTTTTAAATTCAACTGACAGTTTACTGGAAATTTAGTTGGCTTGACTTGAGTAGTTTAAACACTAACCAGAAGAAAACAACTTATTTATAGAAAAATCCCTGGATTTATAAAGAGAATAAAGAAGTAAGCCTATAAAACAGCAAGACCTACCTGACTAAACTCAGGAGTATAAGAAGTAACAGTAAAAGTCTGGATAAGGATTAAGAGCTAGGATATAGGTGGTCTGGATTAGCTCTCTCCTTTTCCCACTCTATAACTTCATTTCTAAAATTTATCACTTCTCCCAACCACATCATAGTGTTTCATGTCTCATTTACTGTTTTAGGCCCTGGGAAATACAGGGGAGAACAAGTCAAAGTTCCTATACTCATGGACTTCCATTACAGAAAAGAGAGACAAATTTAAAAAGCAACCAAATAAGTATGTAATTTTAAGTAGTGATAAAAGCCATAAGGATAAAGGAAGGGTTATATATGTAATCAGGGAAGGCTTCTCTGAGGTGGTGATATTTAATCAGAGATGTTAATGAAATGAGGGAGATCGATTTAGAGTTAAGTCGTCGTCGTCGTCGTCGTCGGCAGCCGTCCGTCTCGAGAGAGATGGTGTAGCTTCTTAAGAGTCTATCTGCACCGCCGAGAATGGCTGTGCAGTCCGACTCGGGAGTGACACGGTATCTGTCTCCTCCCGTGTTAAATCGACATCTTACGATGACGCTGGAGTGTCCTCTCCAGTGAAGCTGAAGCTACAGAGCCTGGGCAGGGTGATATGGAGGGTCTGCTGTTGCCTATGCAGCAGACCCCCCCCCCCCCCCCTCTTCGCAGCTGAAGGGTCCAAGGGAAAGACGGAGTCAATACAGCTTGGCTTCAGGTGCGCCGCAGGAGTTGCCGGTGTTGACTACAACGTCGAACCGCCTTAGGGACTCCGGCTCCGGATTTTCTGTCGGGGTTTACTCCCTTAGCCTTTCCCCTGAAGAGGTATGCCGCAAGGCAGCGGAGGTTTTTTGGAGTCAGAGTTTTAAGTAATTTGCAGCAAATTGCAAAGCTCAATGTGTTTGTGGTACAGGGAGGCCACTGTGGCAAAAGCACAGTGAAAAGATGGTCATAAAGACAGATAAGGGCGAGATCATAAGGGACTGAGTCACGGTACAGTATTTGGGTTTTACTATACATGTGATGGTAGGGCACCCAAGCACGCTTTTCAGCCGACTTAGTTTGCCTTTCTCCTTGGTTATCTGGCTAACTCCCATTTGTCTTTCAAAATTTAGCATCATGTGTGGGATATAATCCTTAACTCCCCAGCTGAGGTTAATCACCACCTCTTGTGTGCTGCTTCAGAACTATATATTACTGACCTCCTCACACACTTCTGCGGACCTAGTCTTTTGATTTTTTTCACGTGTTAATCCCCCCCCCCCCAATCTTTGTAGTCCCAGAGTCTATAGCGGTGGGTGCTAAGTAAAGGTACGATAAAGCCAAAGCACCCATTCAGTAGTGCCAGGCTAAACTCCTTTGGACTGGAACACGGACGTGCGTAGGCGTCCTTGCCCAGGGAGGTTGGCTGCAGCACTCTCCCAGTTCATTCTGCCACCAGAGGAAAAGACTTGGGCTTCAAGGACGCTCCCTTTGGCCAATAATGCACATCGGGAGACCAAAGCTCCCAACTGTCAGGTGCCTGCCACCTCCTTTGCACGTTTTTGCCCACCCCTACCGGGACCTGCGGTGGGACCTCGGGAGGGGAGAATCTTCGGGCTTCCTTCTCAGCTCTGCGTTCCAAGACTCCCGGCAAAGCTCCCCCTTTCTTCCTTAACAACGGAAGTCGCCCCAGCGATGCTCACTGGCAAGATCCAGCGTCGTGCCGCCACTCTGTGCTTCTAGTGCACGCCGCCTCGCCCCTTAGTCGCCCCCCCCCCAGACTTCCCACCCCACTCACCTAGGATGCGCGTGATCCCCAGGGTCAGCTTCTCCAGGTGCGGCTTGCTGGAGCCTACAGGCGGGAGCGGCGACTCCTCCATGGCTCGCGTCCCCGCTCCGCGCGCAGCCGGGGCAGCAGAGGGGACGGAACGGGCGAGGTGGGAGGGCCGCGGCGCCGGACACCGCCCCCGAGCCTCGGCCATCAAGTTCACGGCATGCCGGGAGTTGTAGTGCTCAGCACCTGAGACCGAGGCAGTGCTGGGATGAGGGGCCCGGGCCAGTCTCGCAGTAGTTATACGGCGAGCTCGTTCCGGCAGACTCGGCCCAAGCTGCCGGGACACAGCTACAACTCGGCCCTGACCCTCCAGTCTCGCCCGGGCAGGCCGCGCAAGCGGGGCCGGGCCTCTGCGCCTAGTGGCCAATGGGGACGGGGCCTGGAGTCCGGGGCGGGGCGGCTCCGGCACGGCGCCCCGAGTGGCGGTTGTTTCAAGATGGCGGACGTGGCGGATCCGTCCCGCTCCGGCGCCGCGGCGTTCTGGACCCGGGACTGTATCCTTTACCCGCCTGGCAGGGGGCGCCGGCGCCCTCCCCGGTGCGCCGAGAGGCGAGCGGCGGGCGGCGAGCAGCGAGCGGTCGCGTGGGGCTCGACGGAGGGGAGAGCTTGGTGCTAACCCCGTGGGCGGGGCCGTTCTGTCCCGCTGCGGTCCAGGTGCCGGGTTTATCACCTTGCTCGGGAATTAGGTGGCAGAGCGCCTGATTATGTCTCCAGGTTGGGATTCCAGGTGTGAGACTGAATAGAGATATTTCCCAGCCCTCCTTGGTGGTGAGCTTTGGGAAGATGACCTCAGTCGTGGCCCAGCCTGGGGCTAGGAGCATACCCCATCCCGTGGTGGCCCCCGGCCGTCCGTGCATAGTGAGCTGGTAGGGGGAAGGAGGGTGTTGGATGGTCAGGGAACCTTTTTGTGCTGACTTAGGAGTGCCCTTGGTCTGCGCTGCTTAGGAAGATGTCAGGATCTTGCTGGATTTCGAAGGATAGACAGTGATGATTTATTTTCATACTGTGATTTTCTGAGAGGTGTGGGGCTTGCTTTCACGGGAACTTGGTCCGGTGGCGCTGGCTATTCAGCAAGCTGCAAGTCGTGCCTGGATATAGTGTAGACTTACATGTAGTTTGCAGGTCATCACTGGCAGGATTAAAGTGCTTGGATTGTCTTTGGCTGGAAAAACTGTAGGGCTTTTACGTTGGTGGTAGTTTTCCCAGTTCAGTATCTATGATGAATGTGTGACGTAAGAGGTTCTTTCCCTGGCTTAGGTAGACTGTTCCAGCCTGAGCTTTGGTCCTGGTAATTGACTCTGCGTTCGTTAGAGGAGGGTTAACTGAAAAGCGGGGCAATAGCGTATTGGGTGCCTGCAGAGGCGAGTCGTTTTGTCTGTTTGCTCGGACTGGTGATGGCATTGTTTGAGGCATTCTGTTAACTTTGTGTATTCTTTGCACACTTCTACTTAGCTCCCAGTGAAACTTAAAAAATTATATCATCATTTTTCCTTATTTGAGTTACTAGGATTAAAGTGTCATGCCATGAAGAGGTCTATTTTTGCATTGGGTGCTGTTCAGTGTTTAGTGTTAATGTGCTTTCTAAACATAATTACCACTTGTCTCTGATAGGTCGGTGATAATCAAAGTGAAATCATGTACATACACTGGATAAAAGCAAACTAGTGCACTGTGCAAATTAAGTTTTTTTTCCTTTACTTATCACTAAGGATGCAAAGAGAATATGTGCTTTGGGAACAACTGAGCTAAATTGAGAAGTCAGGAATTGTGATGAGTGTTTTCTCTTGAAACACTGCCTCTACAATGACAATTTTGTGATAGAGGAGATATTTGGAGATTATGATATTTGAAGGTTATTAACTTATAATGTGCTTCTTCATTTTAATCATTTTCATAACATATGACCAATGGTATACTTCTGATATACAATAAGTGGTTTAGGGGAAGAGGAGACAATTTGTTACAGTTGTGCTGATTAAATTAATAGGTATATAAACTGAATCTTGGACTTAGGAGCCCATACTCTCATTTAATTCACGTAGTCCTGTTACTCCCTATTTCATCTAGAAGTTACATATCTTTCCTTTTTTTCTTAAATCCTCCCTTACTCTAAAAATTTATATAAAATACCTACCCATTGAAAGTGAGGAATTGAACTTCTGCGAGGAAAATGGTGGTGATTACATTCTACAGAAATTCAGATATTTGAAAGCAATTGCAAGTTTACTAGTATCACCTTTTTCCCCAGCCTATTCTGTCATTTAGCCTCAGATATCTTCATTTTTTATCTCCATAGGACTTAAAAGCAATGTTAAAGGTGAACTTGTTGGTTGCTGGTTTTCACTAAAAAAGCCTAATGATTGTTATGAATCATTTGTTTTAGTCATGTGTCTTTGGATCTTGATCTCTTCTTGCCACATGGATCACTTTCCAGACCACTGAAAGACTTTATAGCAGAACTTTAATAGAAAAAGACCACAAAGTATGTATCTGTACTGTGGTATTCTTTTCACACTATTGGAAGAAAGATTGGTAAGTGCTTCCCCTAAACAATTAGAGAAATGTGATTAAGAGATTTCTCATGCTAGATGTTTCCATCATGTGAGGACAGATCATCTGTGACTGAACGTCATTTGTTTTTTTTTTAATCTGTTGAGTTAAAACATCTCCTGCATAGTGTGATTCAGCCGTGCTGTTTTGTACAAGTTATGTCTTTGTACCTAATGTATAAACAATGGATATGCCATGTTATCATTTTAAGGGTTGAATCTGCAAGTAAAATTACTACCCTTCAGCCATAAACTGCTTTCCTGCTCTGTTATAGTTCCTGGTAATATCAGGAGTTAGTGTTTCTGCAGTGTTTAAATTTGATTGCTTAAATGCTCTTGTGTTTTATCATTAACAGTATTAGCAACTTGATAATAACAAATATGAATTATGAGGGACCTGGTAAAAACATTGTAGTAGCTATAATGTCTGCCATTGAGTTTTCAATTAAAAATAGACAAAGACTTAATGTTTATTCTTAAAATAATACACAGGTAGACCTTGAAGATATTGTGGGTTTGGTTCTAAACCACTGAATATTGCAATAAAGCCAGTCATAATCTTTCTGGTGGAGGCTCTTACCTTCAATTTGTAAAAAAAAAAAAAAAAATTTGTGAAGCACAATAAAGTGAAATGCAATAAAATGAGGTATCCTGTAGTAACCAGGAAAGTCATTGTGGTCAATAATAATTTCAGATGTAGACATGTGTTGCTGGTTAGTGATAAAAGTGAGCAGTACTAAGTTTCCTTTGGGTCCCAGTGATCTGGGGTAGGCATGCTTTTCCTCTCTACCATTTCTGCCTTGGGTTTCTAATTCCTGCTTTAATTCTGGTGTTTAGATAGATTGGTATCAGCATCAAGGATGCTTTCCAACTTGTAATTGTCTTACTGAGGTGCTTCCAAAGACACAAAAATAGAAATAAGGTGGCACATAGAACCAATAAGAGGTCCAATATGAATTTGGTATATATTGTGTCTCTTTGACTTTCCCATAAAATAATATGCTTGTTGGGAATCTCTGCATTTGAAGAAGGTAAATATTTTGGGTTCTTAAGATAACAAGATGAAGATAGATTAGAAGTAACTAGAAAGGATAGATTGGATGGAGGCAATTTCAAAATGTTTATTCTTTTTTTTTTTTTATTGATCTCAGAGAGAGGAAGTGGGGAGGGGGGAGAGAGAGAGAGAGATGGGCAGACGGGCAGACACAGAGACAGAGACACATTTGTTCAACCTATTTATGCATCATTGGTTGCTGCTTGTATGTGCCCTGCCCAGGGGTGGAACCCGCAACCGTGGCGTATTGGGATGATGCTCCAACCAACTGAGTTACCTGCCAGGGCCTGTTTAGTCTTATTTTAAAAATTGTTTGTTAAGGTCCGTTTAGTTAGTGTTTTTTATGTTGAAAAGAAATTTAGCATGGATGTAGCTTATAGGTTTTACCTGCACATTTTGAATGAGCTAAAGAAAGAAAGATAACACTGAAGCTTGCTGGACAATGCCTCATAAAATTAAATATAAATTTTATTCTTTACTTTGAGCCAGACATTCTTTGATATTTGGATATACGACATTGAACAAAACAACATGAAAATTTTTACCTTCTTGGTGCTTCCATTTTAGTGATATGAGATGAGGCTGTGAATAAATAAAATATATGTCCAATGATTATAGATGTTGTATAAAAGGGCAACTATCATGGGGGTCTTTTGTCTCTGTTTTTATGCTAATACCATACTGTTTTGATTATTATAGCTTTTATAAGATAGTTTAAAATCAGGAAGTGTGATGCCTCTAGCTTTGTTCTTTTTTTCTCTGGGTTGTGTTCTTTTGAGGTTTCATACAAATTTTAGGATCAATTATGCTATGTCTGTGAGAATGTCATTGGGATTTTGATAGGCATTGCATTTAATCTATAGATGGTTTTGGGTAATATGGACATCTTAACAATATTCTCCCAGTCCATGAGCATGAAATATCTTTCCATTTATTTGTGTTTTTAATTTATTTTATTTATTTATTTATTTATTTTAATTTAATTTATTTTATCAATGTCATACTTCTCATTGCACAGGTCTTTCACCTCCTTGGTTAAATTTATTCCTCGGCTTTTTGAGGCAATTTTAAGTGGGGTTGTTTTCTTAATTTCTGTGGCATTTCATTATTAGTGTATAGAAATGTAACAGCTTTTTGTATATTGATTTTGTATCCGGCAACTTTACTGATTTTGTTTATTAGTTTTGACAGTTTTTAAGGTGGAGTCTTTAGGGTTTTCTATTATAATATGTCATCCGCAAATAGAAGCTTGTGGAAGGTCACTACAGTTTGTTTTTTTAAGTAGGAAACAAAGTTATTAGCTGACAATAACAATGAGGAAAAGTATCATGTTCGAGAAAAGAGGAAAAACTGTAATATATTTGATGAGCTTTCAAATCAAGGTGTGGCTGAATAGGGTACCCAGTAGCTGGCTTTTCCAGTTGTGAGCAAGCTTCTATGTGAATGGTCTAAGGAAGTGTAGTATTTTTTCCAGGACTCTGTTATGTTAGTCCATAGATCATCCTTGGAGAATTTTCTACAAATTCATCATTACTCTGTCTTTTAATTGGAGACAATGCCATATGAAGCGTATCCTGAATCATCTTGGATTTTCTTCCCCTGGGTCCTTTATTCCATATGTATATTTCCAACAGCAAATAACACTGGGGAACACAATTTTCATTGAGTTAGATCTGACACTTGTTTTTGACTAACTTTTGGCATCTGAAACCAAAATGACCCAATTTTTCTCTATCACTTCAACTTTTTAAGGTACAGGATACCCTGCCTTTGTCTCAAAAATCATACAAAATGTACATACAAAGGGAAAAAAAAACAATTACCTGAATATACTGTTTATTTAAAGTTATTCATATAAAGGCTATATATTGTTACTGTAAGTCAAATTGTGTACAAGTAGTAAAGTTCTGCTACCAAACATACCTATTACGGTATTTTATCTTTTCAAACAATAGGCTAGGAAATGCCAAAATACTTGAAACAGTCTTCTCCAGTTGGCAAAGCTTTAACAAATTGCTTCATGAGACCCAGTTTTATGTGCAGAGTTGGGAATATAATGTTTTTTCTGTCAACAAGTGGCTCATGTAGAATGTTTGGATCACCGGGTTGAGGTCAGATCTTGGAGGCCAGTTTGACTCCACCCAGTGCTTCTCACGAGCTCTACTGTCCCACATACACAGAAAACAGGGATACTTGGCATATCTGCATTGCTGACCAAGAAGGAAGCAGACCATTTGAAGGTCAATACAGATGATTCAATTGTGCTTGTGATATTGCAACGGATCAATGACTCTCCATGTCTTCATGAAAACAAACTGAATGGCCAATTGGGGGTGCACCAAATAAATTGCCATTGCGGAGGAGGACGCACCTCAAGCTCTGCTTTGAGCTATCGATGAACAGTTGCCATTCAGTTGCATTCTAGATTGAAATTCCCAATTCCTCCGTTAAACCATGTATGTAATGACAATACACAAAGCCACTGTCACTTCAAAGGTACTGCAGAATGCACTTTCTCTTGATTGAAAGTAAGAGGCCTTCGCTCCCTTTTCAAGCAAGTTTTTCTTGTACAGTCTTGATGCTAGGAGTTCTGAAGTGTTTTTGGATAGTCCAAATCTCATGCCAAATCATTCAACTCATGCTGATCAAAATCCCTTACGAAATGAGTCATCTTCAATTTCAAAATCTTCATCATTGCTGTCATTTAGTTCTTCACCATTCTCCTGTTTTTTAAAAGAGGGTAGTTCAGTGAAAACTGGCACTGGGATTTCAGCTGAATGAAGCACTGGTAGACTAGGATACTCTATTTTACATTTATTTTTCTAGTTATATCTTGATGTTTTCACTATACAAAAATAACAGTCACTTGAATGATCTCTGGGCTCTCGCCAAACCATAGGTATACCAAATGGCAATTTATCACGTGTTCCCTTCATCCACATCTGTAAACTCTCAACACACTGCTTGCACACCTTGTGAGGACCCCAAGACTTACCTTGATCACCAAGTTTTACTTTAAAATATGCAAAATAGGCTTGCATGACAAATGCACTGATGTTTGTCCTTTGACTGGGAATGGTGAACTGCCACAGATAGAACAAAACAAGTCAGGGTTGTTTAGGCACTTACAACAAGAAATAGCAGAGGCAGACATGATGTGAAGGAAAAGAAGTAAGTACATACATAAATAAAAAAAGTTCTGCTAACTCCTTGTATACAGACAAGAACTCGGACTACACTTCGGAATCCGTCGGCAGCCATCCGTCTCGAGAGACGATGGTGTAGCTTCTTAAGAGTCTTATCTGCACGGCCGAGAATGGCTGTGCAGTCCGACTCGGGAGTGATATGGTATCTGTCTCCTCCCATGTTGAATCGACATCTTGCGATGACGCTGAAGCTGAAGCTATAGAGCCTGGGCAGGGTGATATGGAGGGCCAGCTGTTGCCCATGCAGCAGACCCCCCCTCTCTTCGCAGCTGAAGGATCCAAGGGAAAGACGGAGTCAATACAGCTTGGGTTCAGGTGCGCCGCAGGAGTTGCCGGTGTTGACTACAACGTCAAACCGCCTTAGGGACTCCACTTAGGGACACTTCGGAATATAATTCACTATATAGAGCGGCACCCAACCTCTCACCACACTGTCTCATGTGTAACTGAATAGCCTAGACAAATATGGACCTGTCGCTGGTCTCCAAGGTCATCCCCGACCTGTCCCCAATCAAGGGAGGTTTGCTCTCAGCCAATAGGAGAGCACTAGGTGCTTCCCTTGATCCAGGCTCCATCCTGCCTAGAGTGGTCGCATTAAGATAAGCTGTAGAGAAAATTTGACATGATAGAAGAAAACTAACTGCAGTTTTGAAATCATCATGCCTAGTTAAGTCTAAAACGGCTGAAAAAACAAACTCAACAGGAATTATGTTAAAAATTGTTCCCCTGTGAACATATATTGAGCACCTATTGTGTGTGCTAGTCCCAAGAAATATAAAAAGTAATACATTTTTACTGTTAAATAGAGCCTGCACAACTTCATTTTGTAAGGTCTTTTTTTTTTTTTTAGTAGCTTGGATGTCAATGAATTGAGAAATTGTCTACTCCTATGTTAGTTGCCCTCAGTTTCCTTGGAGTAGTGAGGTCTAATTTTTTGTGTACTTGTCTTATGTGCTTCTTAAAATATCAACTCCATTTCTGATATTAGAGGGAATTTAATGTTTAGGGGCACTAGTTACCAGCCAAAATCTTGAAGCAGTAATAGTGTATGTACTGCTCTGGACAGCTGTTAGAAATCAGCTGGTAGCTCAGACAGTATGCATAACCTTTATATTTGTAAATTCCTATAGCAATTCTATGTATATCTAATCAGCATTTCCTGAAAAGACTCCATTACTAAGATTGATCATGAGCTGAAATATATGGACTTTTTGAACATGTTATTAAATCCACTGATTTACTCCATCCCTTTTCTGGAAGGAAATAGTTCATAATTGATCAAGAAATCTTGGAAAAGAAAACATTTCATCAAAAAACAAATAACTTTGGAATGTTCTAGATCATTGTGATAAAATGTTCAGATGCTTCCTTGCAAGTATTATCGTACTGTGGACATATCTGGATTCAGATATGTTTCTGAATAAAATATTATTTCTGGGAAGAATTCTTTCTTATAGGTTCTCTTTCTAAAGAAGTGTTATGATCTTAGAAGCCTTTCTAAATTTCTCCTTTTGAAATTCAAAATACTATAGTTCTTTATGTCTTAAATTTCTTCCATTTGTTAAATAGTAGGGCTTCTTGGGACATTTCACATATGCACTACAAAGAATAAAAAAAATGCCTTTGTGTTTGCATGATTGACTTGTCCTCAAACAGTGTTTGTTTTTCAAAGATAAAGCTCATTTTGGAATTATTTATATTCATGCTTAAAATAACTTGTCAGTTTTCCAGTAATGAGCAAACTGGAGCACTGAACTCTTGGTTTACAAAAGAAAATGAAATGAAAGGAACCTAACAGTAGAATTTATAGTGTAGGATATCTCAGTTGGGAATAAGCATGGATAAAAGTTTTATGGAACTAGGCCTTCCAAAATTTTTACAAAATACATAGTTTTGACTATATAAAAATGAACTTTAAAAGAATATAAACTTTGCTACATTCAAGTCAATTACTTTGCTTTCTAGTATTATTTTTAAAAGCTAGTTATATATTCCAAGGTCAGTAGAAATTATGAATTGTAACAAAAGTACAGATGAGAAGCAGCATTTGGATATTGGATAATCTTTACTAGTATTTTCCTTCATGTCTTCCTGCATAGTTTCTGATGAAGAACAATCAGTAGTATATGTTCCAGGTATGATTTTCTATGTTAATTTGGTAAGCTTCCTTTGCGTGGGAGAAAGATAAAACATTAGGACAACTTTGCAGGTATAACTAGATGTTGAATAGTTCATTAGAACCTAAAATTTAAAAAGAAAATAATGTAACCCTATTAAGGTTTGAAATACTAGCTTACATTTTATGTATTAAGGAGTAAGAGATTTTATTTTTTTATATTACAAATAAGAGCCTAAATTTAATATCTCAAAGAAAAGTATGAAAATTTCTTGATACAGAGTTTATGCAATGGACTCTTTAAAGTTTACTAACTATTGAAAGTACCCTAATTATGTGACAAATCAGATCTTTAATTTCCCCTAAGTTAGGGTATGTGTGGCATGTTGTAACTTATTGGTTTTAATATGACTTATGAATGTGCCTGCACCTTTTAAAAATATTTCAGTTGAATCTTTAATGTATTCAAAACAATCTTTTCATAAGTCATTATTTATTAGGAGGGCTTTAAAATGAAGTAAGAGTTTTCCCTATCACATCCTATAAAGTAGAGGATACCAACAGAGAGGATGATGGGGGAAGGGCTTAAGAGAATGAGAAGATATACTTTTGAAATCTAATTTGATGTAAATTCTTAGGAATTTCTGTGGAACAAAATATCAGATCAAGACGCAAGTTGATGAGTCCGAAAGCTAATGTTAAACTCAAGACTTCCAGAGTAACTGCTGATTTAATCTCCATGGAATCTTTAAAAGGTGCAGGAGATTCTGTGAATGAACAGGTCAGTATTTTCTTGTTTTTTTCTTATTCTCCAATTTTTTATGAATGCTGACCAGTAACTGATTTTTTTTTTTTTGCTGACTGTCAGTTGATGGCCATTGGTGTAAATTTAATGCCAACAGGAATCCCCGATTTGGGGTGTGGTGAAGAAAGAAACTTTATTCAGTGCCAAACAGCTCAATAGTGATACAGCACAGTGTGGCTGTGGAACAGCTCAGTAGTGTTATAGCTCAATTAGAAGCAGCACAGCTGCAAAGAAGCCTGGGCAAGGCAGCCCTGGGACGAGGCTCTCTTAGGCTAGGCAGCTGTGCTCTGGTATATGTCACCTGCTTAGGTCCATTTTGCTTTGTGCCAATTGGCCTCTGCGCTGGTGTGTCTCTGAGCCAGACCAGTCTACTCTACTCCCCTGCTCTGGTTAGACAGCTTCAGGATTTCACTTCCAGCTGGGGAAATGCAGTCATGCTTTTCCATGGAAAGAGAAACTGTGTTCCCAGATCCAACGGGGAGCTGACTTAAAAAGACAGAAGTCCCTGCCCCTGGTCCCTGACTGATTTGTCCTCATGCAAATGAGGACTCCAAATCCTCACAGTTTTATTGGTCCAGAAAGCACTGTCCTGATTGGTCAGAATGGAGCTGCTCTGATTGGTTGGTGAAGATGTTGATGGTGAAGCCTCAGCCCTATTGGTGAAATAATATTCCAGGAATTCTATATAAGGGGTGGCTCAGATGGCAGTAACACAATGCAAGGAAGCAATTCAGTTCAGGAGACAGGCAGCTTAACATAGGCTTCTCCCTGAAGTGTGGTTTGTGTGAGAAGCCCCTGTTTAGAAACAACTGCTAGACTCTGTTTGTTTGTTTTTTTAATTTTAATTTTAATTTTTTAATTTAAGCCCAGTTATGCCACTATTATCCCTTTTTAGTAGGGTATCTTCTTTCTAAGGTCCACCATGACCAATAACTGATATTGTATATATGGGTAGAAGAATCATTGAAAGAACATTAGATAATCTAAGAATTCTGGAAAGATACAGAGGATTCTAGGATGCTTTGATGATGGTTGGTGTGAATAGAAAGTGGTTAGCTCCAAAATTACTGGGCTTGCTTTAAGTCTTTGTTAAGAAATTTTTTTTATCTTGGTATGTCTCAAAGACCTACATTCTGGCCCTGACCCTTGTAGCTAAGTTGGTTGGGTGTTGTACTGCAAAGTGAAAGGTTCTTGGTCAGGGCACATGGCTGGGTGGCAGGTTCAGTTCCTGGTCGGGGCGGGGCTCATACAAGAGACAAACAATATTTTTCTCTCATCTCACATCAATGCTTCTCTCCCTTTCTTTCCGCCTTCCCTCTGTCTAAAAATTAATAAAGTATTTTTTAAAAAGACCTACATTCTGATCTGTGTGGAGTTACAAAATCAAATTAACAACTTTTTTAATGTTAGTTGTCCTTTATGTTTTTTGTTTAGTTGAATTTGTTAGTAGATGATGAATAAATCTTTAAATATAAGAAAGATGTCTTTATTAAAAGAAAATTAGCCTGCATTATTATTATTACTTCTTTCACTTGGGAAATAATACCCTAAGGACTCTTCCTTTTTATAGCCCATGTCCTGAGTGGCTTATTTTACTTTTTGTTATGTTTTGTCTTCCCAAGCAAAGTTTAACTCACAATTTAGCAATCTAAGGCCTGTAGGCCAAATCTGCTTTCCACCTTTTATAAATAAAGTTTTATTGGAACATAACCACACTTATTCTTTTTTTAAATTGATTTTTCTTTATTTACTTATTCTACAGTTGGCCCAGTTTTTTCCCCTTTACCTTCCTCCGCCCAATCCCAACCCCCGCTCCTAAGTATTTATGGGTCTTTTGTGTTCAGTGGCAGATTTGCTACAGAGACTATGGCCACAAAACCAGAAACACTTACTGATGAGACCTTTATAGAAAAAGTTTTTAATTTCTGGCTTATATTCTTGAGGACATTTCCAATATCTAGTTTGTTACTAATTATTACACTAAGTAGTATACAGGGTTTAACTGTAGGTTTACTTGTGTTAACGTATATTCCCAATGTACTCACTCCATACTGGATGTGAAAAGTTGAATCTACAAGTTCTAATAAAAAATTGAAGTTTTAGAAATTTCTTTCCGATTTTTATTTATTGGTTTTTTGGTGGGGGGAGGCAGGGAGAGAGAGAGAGAGAGAAACATTTATTTTTTCTTCCACTTATTGATGCATATGTGCTCTGAGAACTGAACCCACAACCTTGACATATCAGGACGTCACTAACCAACTGAGATACCCAGCCAGGGCTGAAGTTTTTTGAGTAAAACTGTTTGTTTTATATTCATCTGTAACCTTTTGGAATAAGTCCATACTTTTTTAATGATTCTATTGGCTTATTAGCTATGTCTTTGTTGGGCTATTTCACTGGCTTTGGGGATTATAGTATATATTTTTAATTTATCACAGCCTCTTTTCAAAAGATATTTTCCCACTTCACCTGTAATTTAAAGACCATTCAACAGTGTAAGTCCTGATTTGTGATATTGTTATTTTCCTTCTATATATGAATCCCAGAACATATTATTATTTTGCTTTAAATAGTCAATTGTCTTATTTTCAAATTGAGTTTTATTTCATATATATACATTTTTAAACTTTACATTATTTTCTACTGTATTTTCCCATTGCCATTTTTTCCCCTCTACACCCTCTTCTACCTCCACCTACCCCCTCTCCCAGCATATCTCTCCAGCCCCCACCTCCTCACCTCCCCACCCCAGAGCTGTCAGCCTGCTCTCTATATTCGTGTCTGTCTTTATTTTTGCTTGTTTGCTTGTTAGTTCAATAGAAATTTTGAAGAGGAGCCCCTCAGAACTGGAACTTGTACCTCTGGTGATGGGGAACCAGCCTGCCTGCTGTCCCTGGGAAGCCCAGATAAAGGCTGTTCTGTGAGGGCACGAAAAATTGTAAAATACAATCAGCTGTTCTTGCCAGGGGTGACACTGATGACACTGACCTGAAAAGGAAGCAAATAGGAGAGAATGTGTCCTTTCTCTAACAACCCCTAGTCTCCCTCTAGTTCTTCCTGTTGGCAGAGTTTAATGGAGAGCCATGTGGCAAGAAAGAAATGAGGTTTCCAGAGGGTCAGCTCTGGTATCACAGAGCAGAGCATAGAAGGGTGGGTTTGAAGATGAAGCTCAGTATATAACAACCAGTGCTGTGGAATTACATTGTATGAATATGCCAGGTTAATCATACTCTACTTGCTTAAACCTGATTCTCAGGGTTTTCCTGTTAAATGTAATGCTGCTAAAATCCTTACATGTGTGTGCAAGAGTTTCTGTTCTTTCTTTATTTCCTTTGTTAAGATTTTAATTTATTTATTTTTAGAGAGAGGGGAAGGGAGGGAGAAAAAGAGGAAGAGAAACATCTGTCTGTGAGAGATACATTGATTGGTTGCTTCTTGCACGTCCCCAACTGGGGACCTGGCCCACAACCCTGGCATGTGCCCTGATTGGGATTTGAACCTGTGACCTTTCAGTTCGCAGGCCGGTGCTCAATCCACTTAATTACACCAGCCAGGCCTTTTTCTTTTACGTATTGCACCTTTACTGAAATGTATTTTCATGGGTTATCGGCAGCTTCTCCCGTTGGCAAATTGAGTGACCTAATTCCACATTCTCTTTAGCTTTTTTACTCATTAGCTCCGTTAACCCCACACTTGAAACTTTTTCTTTCCTTTCTCCCACAATACAGTATTATATGCTTTTGAATCCCCTCTTGTCTTTTCATAGATTCATTTTTTTTTCTTGGATTTGTAGATGATTTTTAAAAATATTTTTTCCTTAAGTTTAAAAAAAATTTAGAAACAGGAAAGTATAAAGAAAATGATAAAAACCTAACCATCCTTCATAATATCATATACTACATTTTAAATCTTTGTTTTTCCATGACTTGAGAGCCAGACCCACATTTCCAACTTCCTAAACATTTCCATATCAATGTCCTCCTAGCATCTTAAACCGGCAGTTTTGTACAAAAGCTATCCCATATCAGTGGCTATTTTTTCATAATTGAATATGAAAATGAAACAATTTACAAAAATGTTTTACAAAATCCTATATTACTCTCAGTTTTAAGAATTGTGCAAATACGAGTTAACTTGTTGTTGGTCAACAACGATTGGACTTGAAAATGCGAGTTTTTTCTTGACTGGTCAACAATGTATTAAATTGATCTGACGTATCTAAAACTACTCTTATTTTCTTTTCTTACCATCCCTCTTTCTCATTTCCTTTTCTCTCCTCTCTTTACCATCTTTGGCTCTCAATATTTCTATGATGCATTCTAAGGGTCTTAGATTATTTTTGACTACCAGAAGTAATTTGACTGACCTGTTTTGTGGTTGCATAAATTCTAAGGATCATAGTTCCTTTTACATGTCACCTCCAGTTTGCCTGTTATTCCCTGAGTTTCATGTCTTTAAAGAACCCTGTTAATGATGTTCAAGGACTGGGAGAATTTTTTGTAACACAGGAGACAGGATATTCAGTGGTTAAAACACAGACCCTGGAACCTGGTCTTGACCCTGCTATCTAACTGCGGTAATCCCAGACAAGATATGTATTCTCACATTAAAATAATAATACCTTCCTAATAGCATTGTTGGGAAAATAAGATGGGTTAGTAAGTGTAAAGTACATAGAATATTCCTGGCACGCCGTAAGCCCTAGATATGTGTTAGCTATTATTATTATTACTATTCTTTGGTTTAGTACCCTTTGGAATGAACCTCACATTATGGAAAGGTTAAAATGGGTGCATCCACTGCCAACCTTAGTATACTTTTAAGTGGGCTATGGTGTAAGAAGGGGTCTCACTATCCTTCATTAGGTGTTTGTTTCTGTGGCATTCAATGAGGTAAAGTTTTTCTTTTTCTTTTTTTAAATATTTCATAGCATTTAAGCATGGACATTTCTGCCTTTGAGTTCTTTCTGTCTGCTTTTCTGTGTCAATTTCATGACAGTTCCTTACCAGGTTTTGAGTTCACAGTAAGTTTTAAATGAAACAGGCTAGTAGTGCTTCCACAAGATAAAAGATATTTAAGAAATTTCATCTCCCATGCTTATTTTAAGAAATTTATTGAAGAGTCTTAAAAATTGTTTTTAGCAAGAGCTAACCAAAATACTGTTTTCTGTTTTAGAAGTTCTGCAAGGGAGGAATAAAGAGTGCATCGTTGAAGGATTTATGTCTTGAAGACAAAAGACGTATTGCAAATTTAATTAAAGAACTAGCCAGGTGAGACAAAACCTTATATGAAATGCATTATGATATGAGAGAAAATTCAAGAACTTGAAAACACAGGAGTTTCATTTTCTTCTCTTGATTATATGTCATATAGTGTGGCAAAACTTATATTTATCTGTTTTAATTCAATGTAATAAAATTATTACTTTCTTGTATTACTTTGAAATAATTTTAAACTTATAGAAAAATTGCAAAAATATTGGGGGAATGAGGAATGGGTAGTGCTAATGTCATCAGTATAAGATTTCTTTTTGGGAGGATGAAAATGTTCTAAAATTATATTATGGTTATGTTGGCAGAACTCTAAATATACTAAAAGCCATTGAATTGTATACTCTTTAACGGTTGAACTTCATTATATGTAATTGTATCTCAATAAAGTGATTAAAAATGGTATGGAGGGTTCTCATACCTTTCATGTAACTTTCTCTAAATTTCTCACCCTGAATAACCATAGTGCAATTGTCAAAAATTAGCATTGGTACAATAGTATTAATTAACTACAGAGTATTCAGATTTCACCAGTTTTTTCACTAATACATTTTTTCTGTTCCAGTATCATATTTTATATTGTTTTCATGTTTCCTTAGTTTCCTCCTATGTGTGGCAGTTCCTTAGTCTTTACTTGCCTTCCATGATTCTGACACTTTTGAAGAATATTGGTCAGCTATTTTGCAGTATTTCTTTCAATTGGGGTTTTTCAGGCTGTGTGTGTATGATAATTATATCGCATTATGAGATGTTATGTTAGGGGTATGTTATGTTGCTATGTTGTTCTGGTGGTTTTAACTATGATAACTTGGTTAATGTAGAGAGTACTAGGTTTATCCCCTAAAAAGTTACATTTTTCTATATAATTTATGAATATCTTAGGAGGTTCACAGAGACTTTAAATACACTTTTCTTTTCCTCTGAAACTTTTACACACTAATATAAACATTGCATCCATCAAGGGAACTTGTCTGTGACAACTATATTACTGTGATGTTCTAATGGTTACTTTATGTTTCTCCTGCTTATTTTGCATTTATTAATTGGAATTATTGTTTGAAGATGCTGTCCCTTCTGCCCTATTTATTTTTATTATGTATTTCAGTATTTATTTAGTTTTTATTAGTATCAGACTCAGGGATATTTGTTTTATTCTAATCCAGGACTTGCAGAAACAAAAATAAGAATAGCAAGGCGATACATGTTTTTTTATTATTTTTATTTTGAGGTAACTCTAGATTTACCTGCAAGAACTAATACAGAGAGAGAGAGAGAGAGAGAGAGAGAGAGAGAGAGAGAGAGAGAGAGAGAGAGAGATATGAGAGAGAGAGAGAGAGAGAGAGAGAGAGAGAGAGAGAGAGAGAGAGAGAGAGAGAGAGAGAAAGAGAGAGAGAGAGCACACATGGCTCTTTACCCAGTTTTCACAACTGGGAGTATTTTGATTAACTATATAGTGCAATACCACAGTTAGGAAATTGACATTAGATGGAATTCATTAACCTTGTGTAGATTTCACTTGTACTCATTTGTGTATATAATTAATTCTTTGCGGTTTTGTCATGTGTAGATTTGTGTGCCATTACATAGTAAAGATAGAAAACAGTTCTGTTATAAGGATCACTTGTTCTGTCCTTTTACAGATATAACTACTTTCCTTCCTACCCCTCTCCCTAATCCTTGGCAACCACTAATCAGCTCTTCATCTATATTTTGTCATCTCAAGAATACTCTATAAATGGAATCATACACTGTGCAACCTATTGAGATTGACCTCCCCCACCCCCAACTCAGTGTAATTCTTTTTAGATCTTTCGAAGTCGTTGCGTATATCAATATATCCTTTTGTTGCTGGCTAGGGTTCCATGTTAAGAATGTACCACAGTTTATTTAACCATTCACCTGTTGAAGGCTATTTTGATTGCTTCCAGTTTTTGACTGTTATAAATGAAACTGCTATGAACATATATGTGGGCTTTTATATGAACATAACATTTTCATTTCCTTGGGATATGGTGTCATAAATGCATGTTTAATTTCATTAAAAAACTACTGAACTATTTTTAAAAGTGTTTTATCACTTTGCGTTCTCACCAGTAATGCAAGAGTGATCTAGGTCCTCTGCATTTTGGCTAATGTTTATTATAATTCTTTCTTATTTTAGCCATTCTGATAGATACTTAGTGTTATCTCACTGTGATTTTAACTGGCATTTCTACAATGGCCAGTGATGTTGGACATTGTTTCATATGCTTATTTACCATCAGTATCTTCCTCAGTAAAATGTCTGTTCATCCTTTTTGCCCATTTCCTATTGAAATGTTTGATTTTATTAATTGCTGAGTTTCGAGAGTTCTTTACATTTTATATACAGATATTTTGTTGGATACGTATATAGTTTGCAAATGCAAATACTTTTTTTCTAATCTGTAGTTTGCCTTTGTATCCCCTTTATTACAGGGTCTTTCATAGAGCAAAAGTTTTTAATTTTAATTAGGTCCAGTTTATCATTTTTTTTTCCATTTTATTCATTGTGCTTTTATTATCAATTCTAGGAACTCTTTGTATATATAGCCTTAGCACCTAAAGACCTTCTCCTGTTGTCAAATTTGTTGGCATATAGTTGTTCATAATATTTTCTTACAGTCCTTTGTCTTTAATTTCTAATTTTATTTATTTGGGTCTTTTTTTCTTGATGAATCTGGTTAATGGTTTGTCAATCTTGTTTATCTTTTCAAAGAACCAGCTCTTGGATTCATTGATCTTTTGTTTTTGTTTTTGTTTTAGAATCTATTTCATTTATTTCTGCTCTGATCTTTTTTATTTCCTTTTTTCAGCTCACTTTGTGCTTTGTTTGTTGTTCTTTTTCACATTCCTTTAAGTGTAAAGTTAAACTGTTTATTTGAGCTTTTTCTTGTTGTTGCGTTTTTTGTTTTTTGTTTTTTTTTGAGATAGGCCTGTAATGCCATGAATTTCCCTCTTAGGATTGCTTTCCCAGTGTCCCACAGATTTTGGATTGTTGTGTCCTCGTTTTCATTTGTTTCAAGGTATCTTTTGATGTCTTCCTTGATCTTTTTGTTGGCCCAGTCACCGTTTAATATTACTTAGCATATTATTTAGCTCCCATGTCTTTGCATGTTTTTCAGTGTTCTTGTGATTGATTTCTAGTTTCATAGCATTGTGATCAGAGAGGATGCTTGATATGATTGCAATCTTCTTAAATTTTTTGAGATTTGCTTTGTGTCCTAACACGTGGTCTATCCTAGAAAATGTTTCACATGTACTTTTAAAGTATGTATATTCTGCTTTTTTGGGGTGAAATGCTTTAAAGATATCAATTAAATCCATTTGATCTAATGTGTTATTTAAGGTTGCTGCCTCCTTGTTGATTTTCTGTCTGAAAGATCTATCCATTGAAGTCAATAGGGTGTTAAAATCCGCGACTATGACTTTATTTTTGTCAATCTCTCCCTTTACGTTCATCAAGATTTGCTTTATATATTTAGGTGCTCCTATGTTGAGTGCGTAAATGTTTACTGGGGTTGTATCCTCTTGTTGGGTTGTTCCCTTTATCATTATGTAGTGTCCTTTGTTTCTTACTGTAGCCCTGGTTTTAAAGTGTGTTTTGTCGGATATAAGTGTTGCTACCCCAGCTTTTTTTTCCTTTCCATTTGCTTGAAATATCTTTTTTCTATCCCTTTACTTTTAGTCTGTGTGTATCTTTTGATCTAAGGTGGGTCTCTTGGAGACAAGTCATGAGACTTACCATAGAATTTTAGAATAATATGGTCAATGTCTTATAAAGAAAAAGAAAAAGAAAAAAAAAAAACTACTGGCATTTTAATAGGTATTACATTAAAAATATAGATATTTTGGGGAGAATTGACGTCTTTACTGTAGTGAGTCTTCCAGTCCATGTGCACAGTATATTTGTCCATTTATTTAGCTCTTTGATTTCTTTCAGTGGTGTTTTGTAATTTTCAGAATGCAGACACCATACATTTTTTCTCACATTTATATATAAGTATTTAATTTTTTTGGAGCAATCATAAATGATATTGTGTTTTAAATTTTGGTTTTACATTTGTTGTTTGAAATATTTGTTGTTTGTTTGTTGTTTAAATATGATTGAATTTTTTGTGTTTATCTTGATTCCTGCCTCCTTGCTGAACTCACTTATTAGTTCTAATAGTTTTACTGTTGTTCTTTGGGACCATGACAGTCATGTCACTTGCAAATAGTTTTATTACTTTCTTTCCAATGCATATGTTTTTTATTTTATTTTTTCTTGGCTTATGGTGCTGGCTAGGACTTTCAGTGCCATGTGAATAGGAGTGGTGAGATAGATATCCTTACTATGTTCTTGATTTTATATGGAAAGCATTTAGTCTGTCATCTTTAAGTATGATATTGACTATAGACTTTTTATAGATGCTCTATTTATAAAGTTGGGGAAGTTTCCTTATATTCCTGGTTTTATAAGAATTTTTGTTATGCTTGTATGCTAGGTTTTATCAAACACGTTTTGTGCCTTAATATGATTATATGAATTTTCTTTTTTAGCTGTTGATACAGTGTATTATATTAATTAATTTCTGAATGTTGAATCTGCCTTTCCTACCCGAAATAAATCTTAGTTCTTATAACTTTTTATACATTCATCATTTTGATTTTCTTATTTTGTTTGGAATTTTTATATCAAAGTTCATGAGTGGCATTGGACTGTAGTTTTCTTTCTCTCTGTTTTTTTTCCCCTTAGGGTAGTTTTACTAGCCTGATAACACTACCCTTACAGAATGAATTAGGAAATGTTCTCTTTTCTGTTTTCTAGAAGAAATTATATAAAATTGGTTAATTCTCTAAATATTTAATAGATTTCTCCAGTGAAGTCATCTAGGCCAGGAGATTTCTTTTTAAAGAGCTTTTTGATTACAGATTCAATTTTTTTAATGGTTACAAGATTATTCAAGTTGTCTATTTTGTCTTGATTGAGTTTATAGTCTGTAGTTTTTGAGAATTTTCCATTTTTCTAAGTTGTCAAGTTTATGAGCATAAAGTTATCCATGATATTCTCTTATTATCTTGTTAATGACTGCAGGATCTATAGTGCTTCATTATGATATTATTGATTTGTACCTTCTCTCTATTTTTGTCAGTTTTATTAGGTTTATCAATTGTATTGATTTTTTTTTAAAGAACCAGCTTTTTGTCTTATTGATTTTTCTTTATTTTTTTGTTTTCAATTTTATTGATTTTTGCTTTCATTTTTGCTTTTATCTCTGTTATTTCCTTCTGCTGCTTTGGATTTATTTTGTTCTTTTTCTCCTTTCTTAAAGTAGAAACTTAAGAGACCATCCCTCTTAATGTTAGCGTTTAGTGCTATAAATTTTTCTTATTACTGTTTTTAATGCATCCCACATATTTGATTTGTTTTATTTTCATTTTCATTCAGTTCTATGTATTTTTAAAAATTTTCTTTGAGATTTTATCTATGACCCATGTATTATTTATTTATAACTTTCTGGTATAATTTCCAAGTGTTGGGTGAGATTCCTCTTGTCTTTCTATTATTGATTTCTAGTTTGGTTCTATAATGGTCAGAGAACAACTTTTAAACTTTTTTAAAGGTTTTTTTTTTTTTTTTTTTTTTTTATGGCCTAAAATTGATTGATCTAGGTGAGTGTTCATGAGTGCTTAAAGAAAGTGTTTCTGATTGTAACTCTCCTGGCTGACAGAGAAAGTTGGTTTATATATTTTTTAATATATTTACATTTTTATGTGATCATCCTTTATGTGACTAATACTCCCTCACTACTGTTGCTCCCTCTATTGCATAAATGCCTTCCTTATCCTGCTGGAACTCTGACTCCCCATTTCAGTCCACCAGTCTCCCCCACACCATGAATGTCCTCCCTGCTTTCCAGCACATCAGTCCAGGCCACATTCTGCCTGATGCTCTTCTCACTGCACTCTGATTCTGACTCCATGTCGGGCTGTCCCCTTTCCTCTGTGTGGGCTTTGACACCCCACCCCCGGTGTAGGGAACTGCTCCTTGTGGTTTTGGGAATTGTAGCCCAAGCTGTGAGCCAGGACCGCCACCCCCACCATTAAGACTTAATGGAAAATCGGAAGGCTTAAGAGGCAGGCAGGACCAAAGGCCACTCAGAGGGTTCCCATGGGAATTGGATTTAAAGAATGCATATTATGCCTTAGAGTTTGCTCTGCTTCTCTTATCTGTTAGTTAACTATAAACAATCTTTAGCAAGAAATATATGAAGTCTTGCACCTAATGCCAGTGTAGTGCCAAGATGTTTAATAGACCCTGACACAGACTGGTCATTGTGTTCTATATTGATATCTGTAATCAGTAACTGTCAACTGTAACCCAAGTGTCTGAAAGCTTATTGATGATTCCTAAGTCTTGACCTTGTAATATCCTGAATCCCCTCCTTAATAAAAGGAACGGGAAACATGAATTCTGAGCTCTTCTCCTCTAGAGAGATTAGCCACCTACCATCCCTCCAGACAAAATACAGTGTCCTGGATCAATTTTTTTTTTCCGCCATGGTCCTGAAACCTCTGCTGGACAGGGAGTTTCCAGCCAAGCCGGGGCACTGGAGGCAGGACAGCCTCAACCAGGCTACCCCTTTACAGTTATGTCCTCCTTACCTTTTTCTGGCTCTGGCCTCCACATATTGGTCCCCGTCCTTGTGTTGATTCCCTTCTCACTTTGCCTTGGCTCTGATAACTACACACAGGGTGGCTTCTTGAGTTTCTGTCCTCTTCATCCTCCTTGGGCTCTGATAGCCGGCTTCAGGTTGGCCCCTTGTGTGGATGTTCTCTCCACTCTTTGCAGGCTCCTCTGTACCAGCACCTGCTCCCAACCCTTGCAGAGGCTTCCTCCTCACCGTACTTGGGCTTTGGATCTCCATGCCGGGTCACTCCCACACCTTTGCAAGGATACCCACACCAAATGCTTAAGGAACTGATACCCATACTTTTCCATGGGGATACTCTTCTCGTTCTGAAACCTATGCCAGATATCCGCACGTGTTGATGCCCTTCTCAACCTGCTTGGTTGCTGCCGTCCCACTGGATAAACCTGGTCACACGTCCTCTTGATCTCATTCTGATGCTGACTCTGCTCCTGTCTTGGTTTTAGGACTTATGTTTTCAGGAAGAAAAAGAAAACTGGAAAATGAAGAAAACAAAGAGGAAGTGAAAGTTCAACTTTCATTTTAGAAAAGAAAAAAAGTTTTCTCTCTGAGTAAAGGACATTTAGATATATTTCCTTTTCATGAACAAACACATTGTTTTATATTTAAGTACTTTGCTTTCCAAATCATGTCATGTAAAATAGGATAGGAACTCTGCTTTTTTTGTGCATGTGTTCTGCTTACTTTGCCTTGTGCATGGCTTTTTAAACTAACAGACTTTTGAATAAATAGATAATGAAAATATTAATAGAAGATTATTAGGAGGCTGAAGTTTTAAAAGTTGTTTTCATTCATGTCTTTTCAGTAAAAATTAGATATGGGAATCGAAGGTTGCTTCAGTTGTGATAAAGGTTAAACCCAATGGAGAAAGTGTCAGAAAATTCAAAAAAACTTATGTATATGATCAAGGAACTTTTTTACTTGTGATAACCACACTAATCAAATAATAGAATACACATATAAAATAATAGACTAATGGAGAATGGATACCAGAGATTTTATGAATTATTTAATTAGGGAACAGTGTAAGTGATGACTTGATATATGGGTTTTAAGTAAATGAGGGCATTTTCCTGAGGTGTCTAGTATTTGATTTACATTTACAGAAGGAATACTGAAATATTGATTGATCTTTTTCAGAGTTATAAGGCTAGAGAGATTTCTTTTTGTTCAAGGTTGCTGAATTAAGTGACCTCATAAAGCCTTTTACAGTAAAATTAATGAATTGTTTGCATAGATGGGAAAAGCAGTGTCATTTATGGGAACTTGAATAATGAATGGCTTTGCAAAATACGGCAGTTCATGCTGAAAGACAGTAACTTTCTTATGTATACACTTGCTTTTTTTTTTTTTTTTTTTTACTGAGACTTTTTAAGATGGGGAGAGTACCCTAGACCAGTGATTTTTTAATACCTGACTTTGTAGTCAGGGGCACTGACCTCTTTTTTCTTAGATTATCAAATTTAAAATGACAGTAGCCAACACAATTATAGCCGTCTGGTGTGAATGAATCAAAATTATACTTTTTTTTTTTTTGTCAGATTGGCAAAGAGTAAAATATATTTGTGAGATCAGCAAAAAATAAAATATATTCTTGGTGTGCTGCAGAATTTTAGTAATTAAGTGTGCCATGAGATGAAAAAGGTTGAAAATTGCTGCCATAGACTAATGCACAAACTGTACTATAGCTTAGTTTTTAAAGGAAAAAAGTTTTAAAATTATCTTGGCCACATTGCATTTTTTGATGTATATGAGCCATATTCAAAGAATACTAAAAGTTTTCTACTGTTTCTTGTCCTGTTCCCATATTGTCAAAGAATGCATGATTCCCCAGTGAATACTTGTACACTAACTCATTTGAGGACAGGGTTCTTTTTTTGGCTCAGATACTGATTTTTCCCAAAAGACAGTTTGCTGTTACTACTTGACATTTCTCAGAAGAAAAATAGAAAGTGTAACACCATTAGTGTCACATAGTAAAATGAGATCATTATTATTTTATGTTTATTCTGGTCTTTTAGTTTTTTAAACTAATCATAACTTTTTTGTCATAATTGAATGTACATCTCTGCAATAAAAAATTAAGACTTTAATATTTAAGTGACTTAATTTTTTGTCTTCCCATTTGAAGCCATGTGATTTTTTTTGTATGAATAGTACTTATAATGGATTATATAGTAAATTTCAAGGAAAAAATAAGGAATTTTTAATCTGAGGTGAAAGGCATTCTCTGAAAACTTCAGTTTATCTTGACACTGTAGAACAGTTAGTATGCCAACAATTTATTTTCAGATTGTCTAAGCTCTGTAATACGAAGAATATTTTTTGAGTAACTAGTATGTACTTGATAATCTTTCTCTTGGTTCCGGCCAGATAATGCTTCCTAAAAGAGGCTAATTTCTCTATAGCATTTTCTTCCCCTTTTGTATGGCCTTTAGAAACATGTACAGTGCTATATGAATGTGAACAGTCTCCTCTGCCCTTGCTAGATCTCAGAACTATTTCTGCAGGATCTACTTAGAGTTATGCGTGGGCCATACTTCGGTTCTGAATAATTGAAAGACTGCAACTGTAGGTACATGTGATACACAAGTGTGAGGTCTGTCCAGAAGGAATCCAGCCATGTAATATGAAAAATAGAGACATTTACTGAAGAAGATACAAGATAAAGGAATCATTGTACACAATGACACCTCAGTTCCCTTCAAAGTACCTTGGAACCTCACACAGTTCTCAAAATTGCCATCAGCTGCCCTGTTGTATTTTCCTGAATCTCACTGATGGTCTGAAATCTTTTCCCTTCCAAAGATGATTTGAGTTTTGGGAAAAGCCAGAAGTAGCCGGGCACCAATTCTGGACTGTAGAAGGGCTGAGTCACCTGGATGATTTGCTGTTTCACCAAAAAACTCTGCGCAAGATGTTTTGCATGAGTGGGCGCATTGTCGCGATGAAGCTGCCAATCACCAGTTGCCCACAGATGCAGCCTTCTGAATCATCCGAACAGTTTCCCTGGAGGAATATTCAGGCTTAACACAAAATTTGATGCAGATTCATTGCTGTACTCAGTCATTTTGAATGTGACAGCCACACAGTACATGTGCTCACTTGCTCAGTGGCATATACTACCCCCACTGACTAGTACAGTGAAGTCATCATTGTTCACACATGAGCAATCCAGTCCAATCTCCTTGGCTGCCAGGTTACATCCTGGTAGCACAAACTGTTCTCATTATATTAACAATGGCTGGACTTTTTCTGGATAGACTGCATATATACTAAAATTTTTCATTCATTTCTCAGGCACCTTTCTTTCTTTCTTTTTTTGTTAAATCCATGGGCTTCCTATATGCTGATTATTCTCTTTTACAGTTTATTTTTATATGCTTGTTGTAATGGATTCATATTTCTTAAACCTGAAATCAACAGGAGAAAGGAAGATTCATTGAGCTAAGGGAAGAGTTAAGAGCAGAGGTAACCAGAAATTTATATAAAACTACTTATTTGGGTTGTTGTCTCAAAATTGGAACATTTGACATTTGAGACTTGAGTATTCTCAAATTTGTGCTTTATAACTGAAAGTGTTTATTCTTATCATATTGATTATCAGATTTTACTTGAAAAACAGTTATGGAGCATTTGCTACATAATAATCTACTTTTGCAAAGTATTTGTGAAAGACATCACTTTTTGTCATTTTATATTCCACATTTTTTTTCTGGTAGTTTTTAAAGTAATAGATTAATCCAAGACATAACAAAGGGAAGTGGGTAATATTGAATGACGTTTTATACCAGCTGTAGCTGAGGCCAGAAAATTGCATCTTTATTCACTCTGTAACATATTTCCCCCCCCTAATTTTAGTGTACTTTTAATTATAAAAATATTAAAACTATCTTATTTGAAGAAATAAAATCACAGACAGAAGTAAAATCACTCTGACATTCCTCTTCTGTCCACCCCTACCCTCTTATACACGTGCTATTTGTTTGGATGGAATTTGTTTCTTTTCAACTTTTTATTTTGAAATAATTTTAGAATCAGAAAATTTACAGAGATAGAATTTTCATGTATACTTCACTCAGCTTTCCATACTGTTAACATTTTCCATAACCCTAGTACAACTACCCAACTAAGAAATTAACAGTGGTGCAATACTATCACCTTACCAATACAGGGCATTCAAATTTCACCAGTGTCATTTCGCTAATACCATTTTTCTGGTCCAAAATCCATTTCAGTATCTCACTTTGTATTTAGTCATCACTTCTCCTTAGTCTTTTATAATCTGTGTTAGTTCTTCATTCTTCTATAACCTTGAAACTAGTCAGATATTTTGTAGAATGTTCCTTAATGTGGCTTTATCTGGCGTTCTCTCTTGATTAGATTCAGATTATGAATTTTTGGCAAGTTTTTGTGTGGCTGTGTTTTCATTTCTCTTGGGTATATATACCTAGGAATGGAATCGTTGAGTCATATAGTAACTCTGTTTAACCTTTCTAGGAACTGCCAGACTGCTTTCCAGAGTGTCTGCACCATTTTACATTTCCATCAGCAGTGTATGAGGGTTCCAATTTCTCCACAGCTTTTCTAACATTTATTATCTGTCTTTTTGATTGTACCATTATACCATTTTACTGGGTATGAAGTGGTATCTAATTGTGACTTTGATATGCATTCCTCATGACTAATGAAATTGAGCATCTTTTCATGTGCTTGTTGAGTATTTGTGTATCTTCTTTGGAGGAATGCCTATTCAGGCCTAATAAAGTGCTTTTTTTTTTTTTTATCTTTTTATTGTTGAGTTCTCAGAGTTCTTTATGTACTGCATTTACAAGTCCCTTATCAGATAAATTGTGTGCAAAAATTTTATCCCATTTGCGTATTGTTTTTTCACTTTCTTGATGGTGTCATTTGAAGCACAAAAAGTATTGAAATTTGATGAGGTCCAATTTATCTACTTTTATTATTCGTGTTTTTGGTATCATATCTAAGAAATCATTGTCTAACCCAAGGTCATAAAGATTTATGCCTCTGTTTTCTTCCAAGAGTTTATAGTTTTAACTCTTACATTTTGTTCTTTGATTCATTCAGAGTTAATTTTTGTATATGGTGTGAAGTAGGGGACTGAGTTTATTTTTAGTTTTTGCATGTGGAAAGCAAGTTGTCTCAGCACTATTTGTTGATAAGGCTGTTCTTTCCCTTTGATTTTCTTGGTACCCTGGTTGTAAAATGAGTTTACTGTAAATGTGAGTGTTTATTTTTGTTCCATTGATCTGTATTTCTATCCTTATGCCAGTATCACGCTGTCTTGATTACTGTCATTTTTTTAGCAAGCTTTGAAATTGGAAAATGAGTCCTTTATCTTTTTCAAGAATATTTTAGGTATGTTGGGTCCCTTTCATTTTCATATGAACTTTAGGATTGGATCAACTTGTCAATTTCTGCAAATAAACCAGCTGAGATTTTGATAGAAACTGAGTTGAATCTGAGGATCCATGTGGGTAATACTGCCGTGTTAACAATATTGTCTTCCTGTTGTGGATGTGGTATGTCTTTCCATCTATTCAGGTCTTTAATTTCTTTCAACAGTGTTTTGTAATTTTTGGTATACAAGTCTTTCTTCTGTTGAATTTATTCCTTTGTATTTTATTCTCTTCGTGCAAATGTAAATTTAATTGCATTTAAATGCAGATGTTTCCTTAATTTGGTTGGAGGGGGGTTTGTTCACTGCTAGTATATAAACATACAATTGAATTTTGTACATTGATCTTGTATCCTGAAACCTTAATGAGCTCTTTTATTAGTTGTAATAGTTTTTTAGTGGATTTCTTAGATTTACCATGTACAAAATCATGTCCTGAAATAGAGATGGTTTTATTTCTTCCTTTAGAATTTAGATGTCTTTTATTTCTTTTTCCTACCTAATTACCCAGCCTATAATGTCCAGTACAATGTTGAATTGAAGTGGCGAGATCAGATATCCTTGTCTTATTCGTGCTCACAGGAGGAAAGAATTCCTACTTTTAACATTAAATATGGTATTAGATGTAGATTTTTCATAGATGGCCTTTTTCAGGTTGAGGAACATTTTTCCCTTCCTATTTATTGTTTATTGAAAATTCTGAATTGTTGGGTTTTTTTCAAACTCTCTTCTGCATTCAATTAGATGATTATGTGGATTTTTTCCTTTATTTTCTTGGTATAGTGTATTATCAATACATTAATTGGTATTTGAGTATTAAACCAACATATTATTCCTGGAATAAATTCCAGTTGTTATACTGTTTAATCCTTTTTTATGCTGCTGGATTCTGTTTGCTAGTATTTTGTTGAGGATTTTTACATCTATATTCATTCGATATTACTCCATAGTTCTTAGAGCCCTTCTGACATTGATTGCTGTCTCTGATTTCTTAAAGCACCTGTGTTCCTTTAGATGGTACATTTTAAACCATAGCCAAATGTTAAAATTTGTAAAGAGGTCATTAAGATAATTTCACTGAAATATTTTTTATGATGAAAGCCATTCTTTTTACCACGTATTTATTTCTTAAAAAATCCTCACCCAAGGATATGTTTATTGATTTTTAGAGAGAGAAGAAGGAGGGAGGGAGGGAGGGAGAGAGAGAGAGAGAGAGAGCACGAGCGAGGGAGAAAGAAACATTAATGTGAGGGAGAAACATCAATTGGTTGCCTCCCTTATGCTCCCTGACCAGGGATCTAACCCACAGCCTAGGTATGTGCCTTGACCAGGAATTGAACTTGCAACATTTTGTTGTATGGGACAACTCTCAAACCAACTGAGCCACCCAGCCAGGGCCATTTACTTTTGCTTGAAAACATGTGCCTTTTTGTTTGCTAGATGTCCTGTGAAATCTGCTCCTTCCTTCTCCAGACCTTACCAACTTTGCATTCAGAATTTATAAAATGCAGCCAGAATATCCAGCTCTAAAATGCAAGATGTTAAATAAGGAAAGAAATTTATCTGGTTGACCCTTGGGTGAGCTGTAATCTTTGGGATAGAAGTTTTGCAGATTTGACCTTGTCTTTCACATTAGTGTATCAGTACCCTTTCCTAGAGTATCTAGAAGAACATCAGGTATTTAAAGCCATACAATAAATCTCTTTGTAGAGCATTAATTTTACTAAAATATTTAGAATAGGTGGGTGTGGGAAAACTTTTTAAAACTGAAAATATGGTTGTATGGAGAAAAATATAAAATATTCAGAGATGCTTAAGCTAAACCATCAAAGAAATTCAGTACCTTTAGAACAATTTTCAGTGCAACAACCCAACTGTGAGGGTATGAATTTTCTTTTCTTGTTAGTTAAGAGTACATTTTGTGGAAGTTTTTGAGAAATACTCTGAGGCATTAAATAAATGCCAACAGTCTTAACTTTAAGAACAGGTTATTGTCCTCTTTGTAAATAATTAGTAAACTAACTCTGGGAATATTCTTTCATCAGTTTTAACTTTTTTGTCCTATTAGTTAAATATTTCCCTTTACTGTATTTAGCTTCTCATTTTGTTAATTAACTTGTTGCTATACTCTACATGAGATAGAGGATTAAGTCTTTTTATGTAACTTTGTGGTCTGAGAATTCTTTGATGAAAAATGTAGATCACGATACCCAGTATTTTCTCTTACATATACCTCATGGGAAATATTATTGAACATAAATTAAACAAGATGACAGATTTCATAATGAATATCAAATCTTGAGGTTGTTTCATTGGCAAGTCCTCTGCATTCAAAAGCTGTATTAATATACTTGCTTATATTAACTATGCTAATGGGCTGCACAGAAGCCCTGTAAGTGTTGCACTGTGTACTTCACAGCTTAAACAATGTAGTGATAGATTTTTCTGGGTAGAGCAGTGTAAGTTTTGGGAAAAGCTCCTCATATGCTCTGGCATTGTGGATGTGTGTGCAAGCAGTGGTGCCCCCAATGATCCTAGAGTCTCATGGATCTCTTTCAGGTTGAACAAAGAGAATACGTAAATGTTGGGGTGTGCCCATATGCTCTGAACTGGCAGGCTCTAGAGATAATCTCTGTTTTTAGTGTAACGTTAAGGTAAATTTGGCAGTCTACAAGGCAGGAGTATAAATCCTCTTTGTATAGGTATATTTATTCTTCGTTTAGTTGTCTGGATTCCTTGTAATTAATCAGTTTTAGAGATTACCTTCTTAGAAAGAAGAGCCTGAGTACCATTCATCAGTCTCATGTTATGCTAACTATAAAAAATAGGGTTGTGGAAATGATTTGAATATCAAGATGAGCAAGAAGAAATAAACCTATTTTTTTTTAACACTATTGTGTGCCATGCATTTCACAAAAATTATTTCAATGAAAATGTAATCAATCCTTTAACACTTTAAAATTCTAATTTTCATTCTATTATATCAACATCATTGATTTCAACATTTCCACCAGAAGACTAGCAAGAAAGGAAAAGCTATGGAGTTTATATTATTCAGAAATTGTTCTGCTAGAAGAGGATTCTTGGAGAAAGTAAATTTAGGAGCTTAAAGGCAAGGTTTGGATTCCCTGTGGATTTCACTTACACACATTCCTGTGTGATTTTGTAGGATGAATGTGTTGTACTCTCTTTGGAGAAATAAGTACCAGTAACAGAAATTTGGGGCTAACATCTCTGTGCACAGAGTAACAAGAAATTAGGCTTCTCATTTTAAAGTAAGATTTAATGTTGTTGTTTAGTTTTTTTCTCTGAGGTTTTTTAAAGATTTTTTTGTTCCTTCTTTGTTCTTGTTAGGAACCACCCCTTTTTGGTAGGATTGAATTGGAATACTTTTCAGAATTAGAGATTAAAGAATAAAAACTTTTGGGTTGTTGTTTTTAACTTAAAATATTTTTGGATTAATATAGTGCAAACTTTTTATATTAGTGCCATGTTATTGTAGTTATTTATATGTTACTGAGGAATGCAGGGTATCAGCACTGGAAATAAAGAGTAGAATTCCTGTGTATATTTAGTGAAATGTGATTTATATGTTGCTTTATGTCATTGACAGGATTTAAATAAAAGTATAAAAATACCTAAATAAAAAAATTGACTCTGACTATTTCGATAATGAAAAAAATGAAACCTAATGTTTTAAAAATCAGATATTTTTCTGTCCTAGATTATAATCGGAAACCAATGTCTTATGTTGGACTTTCCACATTTAAGATACTTCTGATAATATTCTTGATTTTAAACTCACATGCATATTTTATTGCAAAGGTGTGAAAGATTGCCTTATAAAAGGGCAATTTAAAAAATACATAGAGTATCCCTGAAGAAACCTCAGAAAGAGGTAAGCAGACCTCTGGAAGAAGTCTCATTTTGGTGAACTGCAGCTGTAGGCATATGTTCTATTTTATTCTCATTGGTGTTTTCTTTTCCTTTTTAAATTTCTTTCAGAGTAAGTGAGGAAAAGGAGGTGACAGAAGAACGACTCAAAGCTGAGCAGGAATCATTTGAGAAGAAGATCAGGCAGTTGGAAAAACAGAATGAACTGATCATCAAAGAAAGGGAAGATATCCTTTTTGAAAGTTCTCTTTTTTAGCCTGCAGGAAGTTTGACCCTTTTATGAAGAAGATGTAAACTCCAGAGAAATAATTGTTCTAATTTATAACAGGATAAATCTGCATGGGCCGCCATTTCTAGGCAAGCAGAATGACACTTAACAGCATGTGCTGTTGCTTCCTTTGTGCTTGGTACGCCATCCAGCTGTTCTTCTGCTGCTGTTATACCGTGGAGCACATATTTGTCAACTAAAAAAGACAATAAGAAATTTGGGCATTAAAAGGTAGTGCTGGAACTTTATTAAATTCTGTTCCACTGTTGCAACTGAGCCTGAAACCTCTTTGTATTTGCTATTCTTTCTAGCCAAGCCTTTGACAGTCTGAAGTAATTTTACTCTGAAATCATAAAAAATTTTTAAAATCTGTCTTATAGATGTTGTAATTGATAAGTGTTTTACACTGTAGGAAGATGCCACCAAACTATTCTCATGGAGGAGAAACTATTGGCATTAGAACTAGGGAGGGGTGTGTGGGTGCGTGTGTGTGAGAGAGAGAAAGAGAGTGTGTGTGTGAGTGTGTGTTCACACAGTCATGTGCCACATAGCATTTTGATCAGTGATGTACCTAATATACAAACATGGCCCCATAAGATTATTATGAGGCTGAAAAATTCCTGCTGTCTACTAATGTCACAGCCATCTTAATGTCATAGTGGAATACACTGCTCCCATGTTTGTAGTGATGCTGGTGTAGACAAACCTACTGTACTGCCAGTCCTATAAAAGTACAGCACATACAATTAGGTACAGGACATTATCCTTGAAAATGATAATAAATGACCGTTACTGGTTTATGTATTTGCTGTACTATACTTTTTATTATTAGTTTAGAGTGTATCTTTTTACTTAAGAAAGAAATTTGCTGTCAAACACTGTACCATGTTACACAAGCAGCAGCCTCGTACATCTCGTGTTTACAGTGTCCAATGATCGCATCATTTTCTCTAGTGCTTGATTTATTCTCATGTTTTGTGCAGTAACATGCTGTACAGGCTTGTAGCCTAGGAGCAATACCATGTAGCCTAGGTGTGTAGTAGGCTGTACCATCTAGGTTTGTGTAAGTGCACTGTATGATGTTTGCATATGATGGAAATCACCTAATGGTGCATTTCTTCTAATATACCCCCAAGTTAAGTGGTGCATGACTATATATACACATAACATATAACATACATACACACATAAACATATATACACACATATTTCTCTGTGTGTGTGCATGCACAAATATATGTATATATGCATATACAAGGGGGGACCCCCCAAACAATTTATTTATTAAAAATTGTGTATTAATTTTTACATGTTTAATCTTCAGTCACCTTCAAAGTACTCTGTATTTGATGCAGTACACCTATCAAGATGTCTTTTCCACTGCTCAAAACAGTTTGAACTTCTCAATTTTGATATCTTGTAGTGCTTCTGCTGTTTTTGGTTTTACTCTTTTCACACTGGAAAAACAGTTCTCTTGTAGGAATTTTTTCATCCAGGGAGACATAAAAAACATTGGTAGGGGCGAGATTGGGTGAATAGAGAGGTTGGGGCACAGGGATCATGCCGTTTTTGGTCAAAAACTGCTGAACAGTGCAGGGAGAGCAGGTGTGCTCATATCATCCATCATGAAACGGGCAAACTCATTGAAAGAGTCTTCCAAAAAAATTCACTGAAGCCGAATGCAGCCTCTCACAACAATGCCAGCTGGTACACTGATACAGATGGGTTCCCAGAACACAAACCTAGTGGGGGAAGCCTGTACTATAAGGGGCCTGCCCTCCAGGAGATAATTCTGTGTTTTTTGAGGGGGACCCCCTCATATATAATTTTAAGAAAGTAAAATAAAAACTGGTGTTTTAACTTAAGAATTGTATTTTAAGGGATATGTGTGTTAAAATAATAATTTGTGACATTTCTTTGACTGGGTAGCATTACTTATTTTTGAGTGTTTGTTGTAGTGGCATTGATATAAAAAGAGAAGTGACTGTCCCTAAAGTTAGGGTGATAGATCTGCCAGATAAAATATTGTGCTTGAAAGATCCTTTGTCCTTATTGTCACTGTCATCATTAAGGATTGTTATTAATTATTTCAAAGATTCTTCATGTGCCAAAAATTGATCATATATTGAGGGTAACTGTACTTTTCTGAATACTAGAAAAATAGAAGCATAAAGGTAAATTAATCATCTTGAAAAGCACAAAATATAACTATAAAAATAAGTTGTGAATTTCTGTTTTTCAAAAAAGTAGGAGTACATGATTGTAGTATAATCAGAATTCTCAGATTTGATTGGCTTAGCGGAATATTCACAGGCTTATTGGCCCGACAATTCTAAAGGAGTACTTTTTCAGTTTTTTTTTTTCTAGATCTCTTAGCATTGGAATGCTCTTCTTGGGCCTTCTCTTTTCTTTGCCTTAGTTGGCTTTATTGCCTTGGTTGTCAACTCTCAGGCTAGACCCTCTTCATGCTACTTTCCTCTGTAGGTTAAAGTAGTCTGTTTAGTCAGAATCCACAACAGACTGTGTGTGCTCAGCTCAGCCAGTTTGGTCTTTTCACTTCTTGCATGGAGTAGTGTCTCAGGACAGTAGCACTTTTCAAAAAAGGTAGATTAGGAATGCTTTTATTTGTAACAAAAATTTGCTTACAGGCGTCTGTTTTTTCCCATGTAACAACTCTGGAGATAATTGACTTCTAACCCTGGTTCATTGTCTTAAAAGTTTTCAGTGCTTGAACCTCTACAGTTCTCTTAGCTTCTTATAATGGGTGCAGAATTCCAGGCTGCAAAATGGTTGCCCCAATTCCAGGTATCACATATGCATTAAGGTAGGAAGAAGGGGAGGAAGACATTCAGGCAGTTCTAATTCTCTGCTTTTTTAAAAAAACAAAATCTTTTCAGAGTACCTCCCCTCCCCCAGCAGTCTTTCATGAGATATTTATTTTCCTAAACTTTATTAGTTGGCCATGCTAAGCTTCAAGAGAGGCTGAGAAAAGGCAGCATTTAGCTTGTCCAATTGATATAGTAGAAAGCAAGAAGGGAGGAGGAGATTAAGAATGAAGTCAGCCTCCAACACGGGTGGCAGAAGGAGGGGACATAGAAACCAGTTTTTATATAGGGAGGATGTGGTGATACCTTGACCTTCCTGGGCAAAAAATAAAATAAAATAATAATTATTATGTTCATTGGAATTGGAGTGAGTTGGGAAAATAAGGTGAGAGAGGGAGGTAGCAGACAATTTAGAAAGCCTGGCCACAGAGTGGGGCTTTGTTTGGTGATATGCTTAACAAAAATATATGACTATTTGGAGAAGTAAAATCTAATTTGGGTGGACTCTCAGGGTCAAGATTAATTGTATTTTAGTGCTGAAGCAATTTAAAATCAGTATGGCTGTGAATGGTCTCTCTCTCCAGCTAAATATTAAGATACCCAGGTGATTGTAGTGACGCAATTTTTCATGTTTTCCCCATGACTTAGCTCAGGGGTCATCAGATATTGTTGTGGGCCTAATCCAGTAGGGTGCCTGCTAAATCCAGCCAGATCCATTCATTTATATGTGCTGTCTGTGGCTGCTTTTGCACTGCAACTACAGGTTGAATAGTTGCAACAAAGGCCCTGTGGCCTGCATAGCCTGCAGTATTTACTATTCAACCATCTACAGAAAAGTTTGCTTACCTCTGATCTATCATACAAGCTGAAAGGGAAAGGAAAAAGCATGTAAATAAAGACAAAGACTTAGACATGTGACATAATTAGGCCTATTTTCATATGGTTTGTGGGGATTTGACTTCAGCCTTTTTTATTATTGTGAGTGAAAATAGGAGTAAATGTTAGACCATTATCAATAATTGAAATGGTTTAGTTAATGTAATTGGTTTAAGTTTTTTTTTTTGAATCAACAGAAGATTGGTGGTATTTGTGGAATTTGTGAAAGAAAGGAAAAAGGAAGATATTAAAAACAGTGACACCCATGGTTTTTATTACAAGTAGATTGCTCAGGTACACATCTCCTTTACCAGCATAAACCTGTCAAAGGTTAATCTAGATGATTTCATAGTGCATGAAACTCTATAAAACTTAGAAACATGACACAAGGTTATAATTTAAACCAATATAACTTTAACTACAGATACATTTACCATGCATGAATGATTCAGACTCTTTAATATACATGAAATCAGATAATTTCAGATCATTTTTAAATGTCTATTTCTATTTGAGGAACTATATGAATTCTGATTTTTGGCATTTTAAGGATACGTTGTACTAAATTTATGGGTTTCTGTTTTAAAAGTTCTAGTAACTTGATATGTTGATCAACTGTGCAAACACAGACCAGTCCCTTAGTAAAAATACAAGAAAAGATATTTTACATGTTTGCATTTGGATGAGGCTTTTGAAAGATTTTTTCTTTAAATAGAGAATTATTACTAAAAGTTAAAAATTCTTGGTAATTTTCAGTCCTTGAACAAAGAAAGCTTATTTTGAGAACTTAACTATGTGAATGAATATTCCATTTACAAAGTTAAGCAGTCTGATGCATGTTGTATGGTTTTGCATAGCTAAGTGAGTTTGAAAGGAGAGGTAAATCTGAAACTGCAAAAGAGAAATATATCCAGTGTTCCAATAGAAATAATTCTGAAGTATGTTAGCATGTATAGTATGAGACAGGATATAGTCATTAGAAAAGTTGATTAATATTTGAGCTAATTGTATTTCTAGAACGTATATCTTAGGTCAGGATGCTCTCAAAAGCTTACAGAAGGGAAAGTCTGATGTTTGCTAACTTCACCATTTAAACTGACATAGAAGAGAAGTGATAGAAAAGAAAGCACAATGGGCTTTAGAGTCAAAATTTTGTTCCAGGACTGACTACCTATCTGACCTTGGGAAAGCTACTGAACTTCTCTGAGTCTCTCCATCTGTCATATTGGATAGCTGATAACACCTTTTCTTCAAGCCTGCTGAAATCTGATTTTCTTTTCATTGTGTGTATAAAGAACTTTGCAGTGTCTTGTACTTAGTAGGTACTGGAAAAAAGATAGCAATTCTCATTATTACTATGACGAATATGAATGAGGGGTGAGATGACCAGCTCCTCTGTCGCTCATTTCTGTGCCTTTCTTCCCTGGGGACTGATTTTCATTAGGTTATGCAAGTGCTTACACTGCTTAGAAGGCCCAGTGATAGAGGGAAATTGATATGTTCTCTGCTTTATCTTCTAGTTTCTATGAAAGAGGAAACCTCTTTGTACTAACATATGCCTGTTGAGCGTTCATTGAGGGGAAACCAAGTCTTACGTTCCTGCCCCAGAAACCAGACTGACAGAAATGTTTGTGGGCTTTTTTCCCTCCTTCTGATCTGTTTTCATTATCTTTCTGATTGCAACTTACTAAATTGAAGAGGTTTAGATTTGGAGTTGCTTACCTTGCTCTAGGAAGAACTAATTTCAAAGGAACTAACTTTAACTTTTTTTGAGCAATGTTTTAAAATGAGCCAAAGGTCTCAGTATATCTGCACTAAGAATAGACCAGAGAAAATTCACAAGAATTTTGTCTAATTATGTAAAAAGAAATCATTGGTATGAATAACAGTAATACTTTCAGAGATATTCTAAGCTTTCCATTTAATGATACCTCTCTGCTAAGGAGCCAGACTGCATGACCTGTTAGATTTTTGTCAAGGGTAGGAACTGTACTCTACAAACTTATCATAGATCCGAGTGTAGTGGTGTTGGATGGGTAGGGAGGGTAGGGAAGGATAGTAGAAATAAGTTTCATGAGAAAGGAAGTTTCAAAAGAAAGGGTAAGTCTCTTCCCAATTTTTCTAGCCCTTCATAAGAGGAGGCAGGAGATTTCTCTAGTCTTGGAAATAGTCTTAGGAGAATTAAAAATCTAAACTTCTTAAAATGAAGATGACCGACTCTCTGACAGTGTAAAAAGGTGTGTTACCTTATCAGCTTTAATGAATCTTGTCCTTTTTAAAAAACATTTCTCAACCAAGGCTGTTTATTGATTTTCGAGAGGGAGGAAGAGAGAGAGAGGGGAAGAGGAGGAAAGGGACATCGATGAGAGGGAGAAACATTGATTTGGTTGTCTCCTGTATGCGCCCTGACCAGCGCTCAAACCCGCAACCTAAGTATATGCCCTGACCGGGAACTGAACCCTCAACCTTTGGGTGCACAGGCTGATGCTCCAACCAACTGAGCCATCCAGCCAGGGCAATCTTTTGTTTTTGTTTTGAATAAATATTGGGTTTTTGTTTTTTATGTTTACAAATTGAATTCTGTGCTGACAGAATGTGTTATATTTTGTGTACTTGGATAAAGTCAGTTTATTTCATTTAACAAGCCCTGGATAATATTGTTTTACTAATGAAATAATTTTCTCTAACATTGTAGAAGTTGTACTGCTTGAGGCCATTTTATTTGCTTAGTGTTGTTGTATAACTTTAAGAGATTTGGGGCTATTATTACTGTATATTGTTCTGGAATGCCATTTTAAATCACAATAACAGATTAACTTTCCATGTGTATTAGAGAAATAAGCATCCTTAAGGAAAGAACAGTTTATTACTAATATTGTTGCCTAAGCCATTCTCAAAAATTATTTTATTCTCTTGAAAATACTTAGGTATTAATGCTAACTAGAGAGGAATTGATGATAAATGTTTGCAGAAAGTTAAAAAATTATACATTTTTATCCATATACTTAATTTCATTTTAATAAGCCTTTAGGGGTTAAGTTTCTCTGTGGTAGTGAGTTATATTTATTTTACACTTTACTCTTCCGGAACTCATCTAAGAATAAGAATAAAAAGAAGTACTCCTTACCTGCCCTGGTCCCCTATGGATACACTTTTCTTACATGAGAGTTCCTGAGGCTATTATATGGATAATAATAAAGTCATTATCTGGTGTCTAGTTAATTGGAAGCAGACCAAAGTAAGGAATGGAACTACAGTGAGAATATTGAAACTGACAGAGGAATTGACAGGAAGATATTAAAAACCACATAAGAACTGAAAATCTATAGCAGTCTAGAACTCTGCCCACCTAGATACATCTCAAGTCATTGTATGTTAAATGCAACGCAGTAGTTAACATTCACAATGATGGTTCTGAGGCATCAAAGTAATGTTGTTTTCTGTCCCCTCTTAGTTTTTAGTACTTCTATTAGTAACACAGGCTATATTGTATATTGGTTTTCTATTTACAGAGTGCTTTCACTTATACTTTTTAATCTTCACAATGACCTGGTTAAGTTTGGTGACACAGATATGTATTCTTATTCTCCTTCTATAGATAAAGATGCAGGTATGGAGAGATTACTGAAACAGCGCATTACAAAGTTAAGAGTGAAATCTTTCAACACCAGGTGTCTTTTCATTATACCAAATTATTTCCACAGCAACGAGTAATACAAATATGAAAAGCTTTATTTTCTAGTCTGCTTTAAAGCAAAATTTTATAAAAATTTGTAATATTTTACAGTGCTTTTTATCCAAAGTTGGTTAATTTTGGTTATCCAGGAATCAAAATATGTAAAATGTTTCAGAGATTTTCTTGTATTTTGACTTCTCAGTCCCCAAGCTTTTATCATTTTCCCTCTGAAATGTTATTGAGTCCATTGTTTTTTGCTTTTTCCGGTGACACTTGACTGCATTCTTGCCGCATTGCATTACTGTATGGTAAGCATCCTTTTGTCCCTGCCTCCGTTCTCTCCAAGTAGCCTTTGATTGACCTTATTCCATCACTGCTGCTAGATTAATCCTTTTTGAGGACTATTTTTATTTCATCACTGGGCTTTTAAATACTTTTCTGTGGCTTCTTATGGCCCAAGGTATCAACCTTATATTCTTAATTTTGACATTCAAGCCCTCCATTACTGGTATCATGTGACATATTTGACCTTAATTTCATGACTCCCTTTCATGGTCCATGCTTCCTAGGTAAAAATACTCATTAGTTTTTCCTACTCATTACAGTTTGTTTCTATTTCCTTGTCATTGTTCCTTTACTAGTTTTCTTCTTCAAGGTTCTTTAAGGTGTTTTCTCTGATAATTTTTTAAAAGTAGTATTTAGCTCTTAGAATTCTTCAAGCATTCCTACCTGTACCAACTGCCCTAACTTGTACATCTCAAGGTTTTTTGGGCAAACTGTGGTGTTTTTGCAACAGTGCTAGGCTTTGAATAAGAAAGTTGCTTACATCAGAGTCTTGAATCCACTCCTTGATGCCATTGTCACTAACATTCAAGTCATGGAATGCAGGAGCATTTCAATGGCATTGTAGAAGAGTAAGCCAAATTGCAGTGGCTTTAGACTTGAATTAGAGGTGAGAAAGTGAAGGCTGTGAAGAAAAGGAGATAGTCTTGTCAAAGGGGAATCTATGTTTGAAGGAATGTGTATTGATTTGCTTTAAGGCTAGAAGAGAATTTTGAGCATATGTATGTGCTGAAACAAGTGTGCCAGCAAATGATTGAAGCCTGCTTCCTATTTTATACTACCTTTTCTGATTTTTAGTTTTTCTTCTGTGAAAATGAATCAAGTCTTAAAGAAATCTGATTAATGTATCTGCTAAACTTGCATGCTTTGGAGTATTGAGATAGGAGATAGTGCTTTTTGACTCCTTTGCCTTTTGTTCTAGGCTTAGCAAGGTTCATTTGTTTATATATGTATGTATTTGTTATTTTAGTATTTGCCATGAACTAAGCTGTATGTTGAAGCCCTAACCACCCAATGTGACAGGGTTTTTAAGAGGTAATTAAGGTTAAATTAGGCTGTATGGGTGGGGCCCTAATCCAATAGGACTGTGGCCTTATAAGAAAAGAGATCTCTCTCCCTCTTCCTTTTCTTCCCCATCTCTCCACGTACCATGTGAGGACACAGCTAGGTCAGGAAGGGATAGCTCTCAGAGAAACCAAACCCTGTAGGACCTTGATGTTGGACTTTCCAGCCTCTAAAACTGGGAGAAAATAAATTTCTGTTGTTGAAGCCACCCAGTCTGTGGTCTTTTGTGATGACATCCTGAGTAGACTTAGACAGTATTTAACATGTACTTAGTTCTTTGGTGTTTTTATTGTAAGTATAAGGTGAAAAGGCCTTTCAGTGTATCTGTAGAAGAATTGTGTTTCTAAACATTAGTGTGTTTTCAGATCGTATTCTCTGATCATTTTTCTTTATTTTATGCTCCTGGTTGGATATTAATGCACTTTGAGCAATAATTCTTAAAATATTATTTAGTACAATATTATTTTTTAATGAGATTTGCTTAGGGGTTTCTCTGCCTATTGTTTCAGATCTTTTTATTATCTGTTGTATATCTATTTATAGTAAAACAAATAGTTTTACTTTGCAGGTTTGATTTTGCTAGTGTTTTTATTTCTTCGGCTTGCTGAATGTTCTCTTTGGAGCCTCAGCATCCCCCAGACAGCCTCAGCACCGCCCTTTGTTGCTTTATATGAGTGACACTGAGATTCAAATAGGAATGGATTAGGGCTTCTGTAGTGGCCCTCCTGGCTGGGGGATTTATTTGTTTTTGATGCACACATTTAAATAGGCTCACCAAACTGAAATTCACAGAGCATTTATTTTTTAAATCTCTGTTTAAATAATTCAAACCTTTTTTTTCATTGAAAGTTTTGTACTAGGTAAACAGTACTAACCCTGTTGAGCATCATTTAAAATTATTTTGTAAAGTTTCAGCAGTTTTTGAATGAAGAAATAGACTTTTAGTAAATCAATCTTATAAAAATTATTGTTCAGGAGAGTTCATTATATCATTTAGCCTTTTATATTACTGAACTTCTTTAAAGGGCTATTCTGATATAATCTCTTCAGCTAAATTCATTGCATACCAAAGCTTGTAGTGGCTGCAGATTTGAAGAATATAATGAATGACTTTATTATTTATCAGTAATACATTTGTCTTAGTGTTTTTAACCTTAATATGGCCTTCACTTAAGAATAGTTAAATGATTCAGCTGGTAATATTCTCAGTTCAGTAAGAGACTTATACAGTGATGTTTCTTTTTTATTTTTATAGTTTTACCCAAGATTTTGCATTTCTAAGCTCTGTAATTTTTCAGAAGTAGTAAATCTACTTATTACATATTTACTTAATGATCAGCAGTTAGCTGAATATCAGAAATAGATCTCCCCATAGATAAGATAGTAAGGATTGTCACTTTCTCCCAGTTTTATCTTTGTTACTACAAAAATCCCAAGCTATTTAGCTTCTTGTTTTCCTGAATCCTCAGGCTTGTTAAGAGCAGAGCCAAATGGAGAAGAAATTCTTCCTATCAGAATAGTCCTTGAATTTCTAAATAAATGTAACCTAGAAAATTCAGATATTTAAACATATTAAATGTGTTCCACTTGGTCAGTTTTTCAAGTAGTGGTTATGTATGTGCTTTATTTTGGGGCTATACCTGTAAGACCCTTTCCACACAGAAGCTAATGAACACTGGAAAAGTGGCAGGAGGCAAAGGAAAAAAAGAAAGAAAGAGATAAAACTAATAGAAAAGAAGGTTAAATATATTAATTGCCCTAGTGAGAAACTTGCACTAGGAGAAGTCTGACAATCGAGAACAAAGCCTATAATACTATGATAAAAGGGAATAGTTATTAGTTGGGTGCAGGAAAAAGTTGCCAAATATCCACATCTGCTCACATTAATATCTGCAAGTCATCAGCGTGCAAGGCTAATGGCACAGGACTAGTTAAGCAACCTAGAGGCAAAGGGAGAGGAGGTTTTAGTATGATGGTAAGTTTAATGATTTAGAGACATCAGAGCATTTACTAGTATATTCTTCATATAGCATTACATAGTGATTTGAGATGGCAGAAAAGTGCTTTATGCTGATATGACAGGTTTTATCATTAAGTCAAAATACTAATTATATGAAAAGATTTTTTGGTAAATTTTCTCAAATATAACATCTCAATATGTGATATAACAAGAATACTGTAGTATTTTGTAAAGAGCACTAGAATTATAAAACTTGAAATCTTGACTTAGTTTTGCATTTTTAGCTAGCTATATGACCTTGGATAAACTAACCTGCAAGTCTTAATCTCATAATATGTTAATATCTAAACTGTATCACATAAGGTAATTAAATGAGTTTAAATATGCAAAATTTTCAAAACTACGAAGTTCTATAAAAATTTAAGGTCTACAAAATATTTTCTTCCCCTGAAAAGAATTAAAACATACAAAACATGTGAAGATATATTTAATAAATCCCTCAAATATTATTTTTTATTTCAGGTGCTCTCTTTTATTTGAAGTTCTTTTTTTCCTTAAGAGCCCTCATTCAGATTTCTCCTGCCTGAAGAGTAACTAGTTTTTGAAGAGACAGTACAGTTCTTGAAGAAAAAATATTTTTGATTTATAAGGGAGCATCCTTTAAAAAATTTTAAAAGCAATTTAAGAAAGCTTATTGCCAAAACAGTCAGGTATGAATTACTAAGGAATCTCACCATTGTATGCTGCCCTGACAAGGCATAAAATAGGTCTTAAGGAAAATAATGTAGAAACAAAGCTGAAAATGCTAGGATTGGATGGGACCTGTTAAGGATGTTTATGGATCTGTGTCAGGATTAAGTTTTCTTGTTTATAACAAGAGATGCCAAAGTAACAGTAATAAAAGTAAGACATATGTTTATTTGTTTTTGTTGTAAAAGACATTTGAGTTTTGGCAAGAGGCAAGTATGATGACTCCATAGATTTTAGAGAGCCACACCTTCTTTTGCCTTGGATTCCAGGTTTCAACCATCATGTGCATATTTTAGTCAGCAGGAAGGAATCTTGATTTTGAAAAGTTTGTTCTCAATTTAGTTTTAATTTCAATTTTAATTGTTGGATTTAGAAACACGGTAGAATTTTTATATTGATTTTATATTTGACTTTGCTAGGTTTTCACTTGTTAATTTTAATAGTTGTTTTACAGATTCCTTAGGATTTTATGTGCAAACAATTATGTCATCTGCAAATAAAAACAATTTTAGGTCTTTCTGATGTTTAAGCCTTTTATTTCTTTTTCTTGTCTTATTGCAATACTTCCAGTTAGGTTTTGAATAAAAGATGAATGAGAACACCTTTGTCTTATTCCATATTTTAGAGGAAATGTGTATTGCATCCTTAAGATTGATGTTTGCTATAGATTTTTTATAGGTGTGTTTTATCACACTGAGGAATTCTGGTTTTATTTCAGTTTTCTAAGAGTTTTTTTTTAGTAGCTATGAATGGGCTTTAATTATTGAGAGCACTTGACATTCTATTATGTACTTATTTATTGTCTCTTTCCCTCATGGGACATTATTCTCTGTCCATGTATTATTGTATACTGAGAAACTTATACAGTATCTGATACTCAGTATGTACTCAAAAAATACATGTTACATGAGTGAATCGTTAAATGTCTGTTGCTTGATCAGAGAACTTTTGACTCTTGAGAGAAAACTTGCATTTCACTATTAGAGTTACACATCATTGCACTCTACTACCACCTGGTGTTAGTATATCTAAATTGCAGGAAAAGCTTCTTGGAAGATGAATAAACATGTGAGAGCCAGAACTGCAAATGATTGGACTGATATAACAGTTATAATTTCAAAATATACATATACTTATTATATATAACAAGGAGGTTTAGCAAATATTTTTCACATTTAGTAGGTGCTGAAGTGCTTTCTCTTTTTCCTGGATGCTATAAAAGGATGAAGAATCATTTTAATTATAAATGTTAAGGAAACAGAATAAATTGTGAAAGTTGACACAAATAGAGTGAGAGCAAAGGTATTTCTATATTTGCATTTCTGCTCTGTCAGCATTTCTTTGCTGTTAGGTGCTAGCTAAACTTGAATTTTAAACAAGGGTTTTTTAGCCTCTTAATGTCTTGTACTAAATATTTAATACATTGCAAGAAAGTCCACTTTGTGGCCAAGAAGAAAATTTTAAGTTTGTTCTTAAAAATCCCCCTTAGTTGTGCAGAATTCACTGAGACTTAATGTAGAACTGGGTGGGATTTATCTGCTATATCAGGCATCATATTAGAATGAAACCATCTGATCTCTATATTGGTATGTGTATTTTCACTTCCTAGCCTCTCTTAAAAAAAAAAAAGGAACCATCTGCTACATATATGTTAATAAAAGTTTTTAAAAATGCAATTCAAATATTAAAAATGTTTTATTGATGTTAAATGGTCAATCTTGTAAAATGTTGGTATTTTTACATAAAGGTTAGCCCTTCTTATAGTCAAAATACCCTAGGGTAATAGTATTGGGAGTAACATTTTTGTAATAAAGATTATAGTGTGGATAAGTTCTCTACAAGGCCCCAGGATGGTAATACCCCTAGATTTTTGTCTTTAAAGAAAACTGCTGAGAGGCAATAATTTTTTTTGTATGTGGCCCATTTTCATTAATGCATGGTAATTGATGGAGTTGCAATGACTTGTAGCAGTAATGAGTTCTAAACATAATAATGCACTCTTTTCTAATAAGTGAGCACTGCTGGGGTTTAAAAGCATACTAAATCAGTTGCTTTAGTATGAATTTATTAGTTTTTTTCAGCATTAGCTTTAATAGTAGTTATTTACATAAGCGTACATCCCATTAACTGCCATCAGGGCTGGAAAACATGCTGAACTGTTCATATTTTCATATAATTATTGAACATAATGGTTTCATTTGCATTTCTAAACAGTGATGTTTCTGTCAGCCTTGGAAATAGTGTCTTTACGCAGTCCCTATTTCACATCCACTATTTGACATCGTTAAATTTTATGCTAATGTGCTTCCCTAGAATATCATCAGTAGGACAGATGCTTGTGCTTTAATATACAAATCAGGGATGCTTTTCCATCCTCAAAATGGCAAAGGAAAAAAACCCCCTGCACTTTTAGATACAGAGTCTGTCTCCATATAAATAGGTTTATAAAATAAAACTTTCAGGGTTAAATGTTATAATCTGGTTTTCCCTTCAAAATACTTCATTATGAATAGCTATTTACCTGACAAGTGTTAGTTTTGTTGTCTTGAATGAGGAGTTCAGCCTTAGTAAAGATCTTATTGCTTATGAATATTTAGAATTCTGCTTCTAAAATGTTGATCTTGAGATGCCAAGTTTTTTAGTGCCTTTTAACATATCAGGCCACAGTGTTAGTTCTAAAAGTATTCTCTATATTTTTGCTCCTTTAATTTCTTAACCTGGATTGTAATACCTCATGGCAGAAAATGTTATGTTAATGCTCTTGGGCATCTAAGCCTTGTATACATTTAGAAAAGGTTCAATATAAAGAATGAGTCAGTTGGTGGGGAAGGGGTGCAAGATGGGAGGCCAAGAACATGTCAGTGAGTTAGCGCAACTAATATGGAAGGACAGGTTTTATGGAACACTCCTTGCCTCTTGGATTCCTATGTATCCTATCAGCTTTTGTTCTCTAACATTTGTGGATGCTTTTGTGAATGCTGTCAACCAAGTAAAGATTTGTTTTGAGAGTTAATTCAGGCATTTTTGACACCCACTACAAAGACACTAGCTCTTCTGGGGCCCCTTCTTTTCTTGTGTTCTGACAGCTCAGGGCAGCATTTTTCTGTTGCCTCTTGGTGGTCCTGCCATGCCAGAGCTGACTCTGCAAAGTTTAAAACACTGGCTTGGCAATCTGGCAAGACAGGGTAGAGAAGCAGCTTTATGAAGAGTTCTTGCCCCAGATTACTTGTTAAAAATATATTAGAAATGCTATAGCATAAAACTGATACAGCATAAAAGTATTATTTGGATAGAAATGTTATGTGGTTTAGCAGGTCAGGAGGCAACTGAAATTTTTGCGAGGACTTCTATTCTTTGGGGAATTGCCAAAGAGTTGTGAAGAAACTACGATAGAGCTGGAGTGTCATAGCTATTCATTTTTACCTCAACTTTTTCACGAGTTTTCTGTGTGATCTCCTAAAATAGTCTGAGGTTAGTACTGCTCACAGTGATGGAATCTTTTGAACTTTCGTATCGAAAACATTGATTGTGTCCTGCTATCTAGGGAACATGTAGCCTTCCTTGTTGCCAGATAGACATCGTATATGAAAAACATTTTAAAGTTCTGAAAATCTAGCTCAGATATAAGCAAGGCTATGCATAGTGGGGTGCAGTTTGCCACAAAGCTAGAGAAGCAATCCCTGGTACCAAAAAACGCCATTTATCTTTTTCCTCCCTGTATACATTTCTTCCTTTTCTGGAAAGACGTTTAACATCCAAATGAAAATTTCATCTCCCTGTTCAGTTTTAAAGTGCCATGATATTTAATCTTACAACCTGCCCCTGGATATCTATCTCTGTTGCTATAGAACTTTAGTACCTTCAAGGCAGCAAAGGAGGTGTGTTTTAAGTGCTCTCTGGTTTCCAAGCCCTGACTTCAGAGGATAAAAGAATTCTGTATTGTGTTTTAGGATAGTTTCTTTGTAGATTCCTTGTAAATTTAAAAACTCTAGAAAAAGTCAGGTATTATCTATAAAGTGCCAACCAGTTAGGAGGACATTATTTGTTTGGTTACACTTATTTTCTCTTTTATAGCTAGGGGAACACAATTACCACCTCCCTTTTAGTGACGGTGAAAATACTTAGAAATAAACCCAAAGTGTTGTGAGAGACCTGAGCGCCACCTGTTCTGCAAAGCTGCAGCAATTCCTAGGCATCACTGTGTTGCATCTATTTAAGGAACTTTTAATTTAGGGTATTTGACTTTTCACTGCGTATTTGTTTCTATAGTCAGCCCCGACATAATTACTCATAGAATTCTTTAACCTCTGGTAATATTTACAAATATATCTGTTAATCATCCCCCAACTCTATGATGAGTGCTAGTATTTGAAGACATAGGAGGAACCTAGGGAATACTTAATAATTAATGCCTCATTTAATTTTTAAAAATTTAACCTATTTTTTCCTGATTTTAAAAACAGTAAATGCACATTATGGGATATTTTCAAATAACACAGCATATTGCTTCATTCTTGAAATCATGATTGTATGGCATATTCATGTTTCCCAGTTCATTCTTTAGTCTTCTAAATGGATAGACATGAGCAGGTTTAATTTGGCATCACAGTGAAAGTTAGAATTTTTCAAATTTCTTGCCTTTAATTTTGTGTCAATTAATTATATTTTATTTCAGGTAAAATATTAAGCATCTCTTTTAAACACAACAGAAGAGTCAACCAAAAGATGTTTATTGGCATATATTTATAGTATTACTTGCCAGTTCAATTGTGTAATGGTATTAGCAAAAGTTCTCTGCTCAGTTTTGTGATAATGCTTAGGTCTTTCCAGTGAGGAGGGGGAGGAAGGACTCAAAAGAAAGAGAAATCCGAAATTAATGTGATTTTGGAGAAAATGTTGGGAAAACAAAATTTCACTGAAGCTCATTTATTGCTGCTCAGAACACCTGTGATTTGCTAAGCCAGGTAGTTAGATGGCTCTGTGTTGTGTGTAAATAACTGACCTCTCTGAAACTTCTGGTTCCTTCTCTGGAAAGTGAGGATAATAATACTTATTTACCTCAAAGAGTTACTTTGAAGATTAAATGAAATTAGTGCATATTAAATGCTTTGTGCCGTGACTAACCACATTAGGTTCACTTAAAAATGTTATTTTATTTAATTATTTATTTGGTCTGTCATTGGCTTTCTAGAAGCAGGCAAAAAGAAAGTGACTCTTGCTTCCTTTATTTATTTTCCTCTCACCTTGCTACTCCAAGTGCACCGCTCAGATTTTAATGTCAGGATCACTGGTAACACCTTGTTAGAAATGCAGAATCAGGCCTCATGGTAGACTAAATTTTTCAGAATCTGCACTTTAACAAGATCCCTGTATATTAAAGCACTTTTTTGTGCTAATTTCTTGCAATAGGAATGTTTTGTGTAAGAGGTGTGAGCAGTGGAGAAATACACACTTTCGTTCTCTTAAGCTCTCACTTTCCATTTAATACTTTTGGGTCATGTTGGGAGGTGTTTGTGAGAGGAGTGTGTTCTACTAACTTGTATTCTGCTGCTGTTATGTGGATTATTCTACAAGTGTCAGATGTGTGGTACAGAGTTCCTACATGCATGCTGATTTATTATCCACTTGTCCTATCAATGATGGAGAAAGAGGAATTGAAATCTCTAAGTATAATCATGGGTTTATCCATTTCTCCTTGCAATTCTATCATTTTTGTCTCAGGTATTTTGAATATCTGTTTTTAGGTGCATAAACATTTGAGATTACCTCTTCCTGATAAACTGATCCCTTTATCATTATGAAATGACCTTTATTTTTAGTAATATTATTTGTCCTAAAATCTACATTGCTTCATGTTTACTGAGCTACTGTAACTGCCTTTGATTAGTATTAGCATGGTATAACTTTCTGTATCCTTTAACTTTTAACCTAATTGTGTCTTTATATTTATTCATTCATTTATTCATTTATTTATTTATTTTCCAAACTCAGGGCTCCTCCTGTCTCAAGCCACTCCAGCTTGCTTTCTTTCTTTCTTTTAAAATTTATTTATTGTTTTTCTATTACAGGTGTCCCACTTTTCCCGCCATTGCTCCCCACACCCTGCCCACCATTTTCCTACAGTCAGTCCCCACTCTGTAGTCCATGTCCATGAGTCATTTATACTAGTTCCTTGACTAGACTCTTCCCCTTATTCCCCCCTTTTTCCCCCTTCACTCTCTCCCTGGTCACTGTCAGTCTGCTCCTTGTTTACCTGCCTCTGGTTCTGTTTTGCTCGTTTGTTTATGTTGTTCATTAGTTTCCTGTATTAGGAATAGACCTACCTAAGGAATTGTCTTTATATTTAAAGAACATTTCTTATAGCCAGTAGGTAGGTGAGTTGTGCTTTTTATTTTTAATCCAATCTAATATCTCTGCCTTTCAATAGGGGTATTTAGACCCTTTATATTTTATGTGATTCTTGATACAGTTAGGTCTGAGTTTATCACTTTGCAATATATCCCATTTGATCTTTGTTCCTTCCTCTTTCCCTTGTTTCTGCCTTCTTTTAGATTAATGGGATATTTAAAATTTTATTTTATTTTATTTTTTTTGGCTTATTAGCTGTCACTTTGTTCTTTTTGATATTTACTGGTTGCTATAAGGTATACATACACCTTTAATTAATAACAGTCAACCTTCCAGTAACGGATTATACCACTTGAGCTATATTACAATAGTGTAGTACCATTTTTCACTTCTGATCTTTGTGCAGTTGTCAGATCGTCGTCGGCAGCCGTCTGTCTCGAGAGACAATGGTGTAGCTTCTTAAGAGTCTATCTGCACCGCCGAGAATGGTTGTGCAGTCCGACTCGGGAGTGACACGGTATCTGTCTCCTCCCGTGTTGAATCGACATCTTGCGATGATGCTGGAGTGTCCTCTCCAGTGAAGCTGAAGCTACAGAGCCTGGGCAGGGTGATATGGAGGCTCTGCTGTTGCCCATGCAGCAGACCCCTCCTCTCTTCGCAGCTGAAGGGTCCAAGGGAAAGACAGAGTCAATACAGCTTGGCTTCAGGTGCGCCGCAGGAGTTGCCGGTGTTGACTACAACGTCAAACTGCCTTAGGGACTCCGACTCCGGATTTTCTGTCGGGGTTTACTCCCTTAGCCTTTCCCCTGAAGAGGTATGCCGCAAGGCAGCGGAGGTTTTTTGGAATCAGAGTTTTCCTTCTCTGATGTGCCCTGACTGGAAGATCGAACCAGCGACACTTAGCTCGCAGGCCGACGCTCAATCCACTGAGCCAAACCAGCCAGGGTAAGTTGTCAGATACATTTTAGTTTTATACTCACACTCACTATTTTTGCTAAACAATCAATAATCTTTAAGGAGATTTAAATAATAACAAACATATCATATGTATTTACCCATGTACTTACCAGTTCCAGAGCTCTTATGTAGTCCATGTTTTGTTATCACTTCCTTCTGCCTGACAGACTTCTATTAACAATTGTGGATATGAAGTCTTGTTTTTGAATTTACAATAAAGCTTTTCATTTTGCCCTAATTTTTAAAGATTTTTCTTCAGTACTTTAAAAATGTTGCTCCACAATCATCACAGTCGTTTCTACCAGTGAGCAATGGTTGCCCTTTGTCTTACTGACCACTTTCCTTTTCATCTCTAGGCACAGCTGAGTCACTGGCTCCCCTATCTGCAAATGATTGCATAGTATCTCATCAGTGCTGATAAGTACTCGTCTGGGCCTACCTAATACTTTATTACGTTGTATCACATAATATAATAGTACCCCATTATATGGATGTACCGCAGTTTCTTAATCTACTCATTTAGTAAAAGGTATTTTGGTTACTTCTGGGTTTTGGTGAATCTGAAAAAAGCTACGGTGAACATTCACATGAAAGTTTTTATATGGACATAAACTTTCAAGTCACCTATGTAAATACCTAGGGCAATGATTGCTAAATTGTATGGTAAAATTGTTTAGATTTGTAAAATACTATCAAATTCTCTCCCAAAGTGGCTGCACCATTTTACATTCCCCCAGCAATGAATTGAGAGCTCCACTTGCTCTGCTTCTCACCAGCAGATGTTATTTTCAAATTTTGGAGCTTTAGCCATTCTATAGGTGAATATAGCTCATTGTTGTTTTTAATTTGCCTTTCCCTAATGACATTTGATTTTTATTATGTTTTTATATGCTAATTTGCCACCTGTCAGTTCATTGGTGAGGTGTTTATTCATATCCTTTGCCTATTTTTTAAATTGGAGTGTTTGTTTTTTTTTATTGTTGAGTTTTAAGAATTTCACACTTATGCTAGATACAGGTTCTTTATCAGATATGTGATTTGCAGATATTTCTTTTTCCCAGTCTGTGACTTGTCTTGTATTTCTTTAATAGTGCCCTTTGTGGAGCAAAAGATTTTAATTTTGATAACATCTGTTTTATCATTTATTTCATTGTTCATGCTTTTTTTCATTTTGTATTTAAAAACTTATCATTAAATCCAAGGTTGTGCATATCTTCTCCTATGTTTTCTTTGAAAAGTTTCATTACTTTGTGTTAAGTTGTGTTTATAACCTCTTTTGAGCTTACTTTTGTAAGGTATAAAGTCTCTTTCTTGGTTTAATTTTTTTTCTTTTTTTTTTTTGTGCACATGGACATCAACTGGTTTTAGTACCATTTGTTGAGAAGGATATCTTTTTACTAGTGAACTACCTTAATCAAAAATAAGTTAACTATATTTGTGTCTGTCTGCTTCTAGGATCTCTTTCTGTTCTGTTGATTTACATCTATTTTTTCATCAACCACACTATCTTCAATACTGTAGTTTATAGTAAGTATTGAAAACCTGTAATGAGTCTTTCCACTTTGTTCTTCCTTTTCAGAATTGTTTTGAATATTCTAGTTCCTTTTTTTAATATCAATTTAGCATAGCTTGTTGATATCTACAAAAAAGTGTACTAGGATTTTGACTGGCTTTGTGTTAAATGAATATATCAGACTGGAGAAAATCAGTGTCTTAACAGTATTGAATCTTCCAATTCATGAACATGGTATATCTCTCAATTCATTTAGATCTTTAAAAAAATTTTTTTTCTATGAATATTTTGTAGTTTTCTGCCTAGTCTTGCACATATTTGGTTAGATTTTACCTAATTTTTTTTTTTTGGTATTAATTGGTGTTAATTTTTAAATTTTTTCAGATTTTAATTTTTTATTGCTGCTGTATAGGGATGGAGTTGACTTTTGTAGCTGATCCTGTGTTCTGTGACTATAAAACTTACCTGTTTTATGAAGTTTTTTTGTAGAGTCTTTGGAAATTTTTATACAGGCAATCATGTTGTCTGAAAGTAAGACAGTTTTCTTTCTTTCCAATCTAACCAGAATTTCTAATATGATATTGGATAAAAGTGGTGCTAAAGGACATTGTTGCTTTGTTCCAGATTTTAGTAGGGAACACATCTAGTCTCTTGCCATTGATTATGATTTTAACTATAGTTTTTATGTAGATACTCTTTATTAGGTTAAATTACTTTCCTGCTGTTCCTGGTTTGCTGGTAGTTCTCATTACAAATGGATGCTGAATTTTGTTAGAAGCTTTTCCTGTCCCAATTGATATGATTGTATAATATTGCTTGTTTATTCTACTAATGTACTAAAGTACACTGGTTGATTTTTTAATGTTGAGCCAGCTTTGCATTTTTAAGATGAACTCCATGGCTTTTATATGTTGCTGGGTTTTATTAGTTAATAATTTGTTAAGGATTTTTACTTAATAGAGATATTGGTGTGTAGCTTTTTTTTTTTTTTTTTTTTTTTTTTGTAATGTCTTTATCAGAAGGAGTTGCGAAGCATTTCTCCTCCTAATTTCCTGTAAGAGTCTATAGAGTGGGTTTAAATTCTTTTCCTTAACTTTGTGTTAGAAATCACTAATGAAGCAATCTGAGCCTAGAGAGTTTTCATTTGTTTGTTTTGTTTTCCCTTTTTTACTGGAACTTTTTTTTACTACAAATTAAATTGAAGTTTAATCAGTATAGTTTCATTCAGGTTATCTATTCCTTCTTGTGTAACCTTTGGTAGTTTTTGTCTTTTAAAGTTTGTCCATTTCATCTATGTTTTCAATTTTTTGTGTGTGAAGTTGGAGTAATGCAGTAATTTGGGAATTAACCAAATCAGTTTCTTAAGTTATATTAATTTTAACTAATTTGGAATAGAAGCAATTTTTTTTCTTCTTTTGATACATATACTTAAAAAGAAGTGTAAAGTGGTTATTTCCTCTTTATGGAGGAAATTGCTGTTTTTTGTTTCTTGAGCTTAAGCTTAAGAGTTACTTGAGGGAGATAGGTGTTAATAAGAAACCAGTGTAATTTGTTTTCATTTATTATATTGAATTACATACAATTTGACTGGAGCACATAAAGATTTTTTTTATAGCTAATTCCGATGATATTTTTGCAAACTAACTTGGGAGACTGTGTCAGGTGTGAATATATTTACATGGGATTGCAAGACAGAATTTGCAGCTGTGTGAATCCCGTCTGTATGTTGTCAATTTTTTAACAATAATATATCAGATATAAATTGAGTAGCTCCCCCTTTTTATAATACATAATATTGTGTAATGGACATTTTTTTTAGCTCAAGTTCACAGAAGAATCCCTATTCCCACAGCTACATTGGAGTAGATTTTATTTCCCATCTAGGCTTACTTGTTAGTGACAGAATTGAACCAGAGTCTGTGTGGCAGATTTGGCCCTAGTTCTTTCCCCTTGTCCTATCCACTCTCTGTGGGACTTTGCAGTTCCACATTTACCTTCCTGTTGACTTTGGGTGTAATTATGTTATTTTAGCTAAATAGAACGAGGCAGAAGTGAAAGATAGTATGGTATGCCATTTTCAATCCTGGGCATTAAAGAAGGGGCCCTGAGTGTTTCCACGTGACCTCTCCCATTTCTGTCATTATCATGAGAAACATGTTTAGGAGGACCAATTGACTTCTGACTTCCCAGTATGAATTTCATACATTATGAGCACCCCAGAAGCCCCATGTTGTGGCTCCTTCCAATCACTGCCATCCCCCAGGGATGGCTTTCCTGACTTTTAAACCATAGATTACTTTTAACCATCTTGCCTTGTACATCCCAAGTGTTTGGCAGAAATCCTGGTTGAAAATTAGGCATATGTTTGAGGCTTCCAAGATCTACTAAACGCTCTTCTGGTTTTGTACTCTATCTTATATTCAGATGATTCTTTATGTAATAGAAAATTGATGCTTTAGTTTAGTTTATAAAAATTACTAGAATCAATTTACACTGTCATTCCTAAGATCCTGGCATTTTTAGCCTGTTATTCTGCCTCTTCTATGACAATACTGTAATTAGGAATTAGAATGTGGCCGTGAATCCTTGTAAGCCATCAAGAAGATATGACATTCTCCTTTTAAAATAATTTGCTTACCAAGGCAGGAGAGAAAACTTTGACTTTTCATTAAACCTATTAATGAATGTTTACACGAAAAAAGGCTTTGATCACTTGTCAACCAGAATTCCCATTTTCTCTTTAATTTTAACTCTCTGTGTGACCTTGTACAAAAACATAAATGCAGAATACTTTATTTCCTTTTTTTAAATTGCTTTATTTTCTTGCAGAGCAACCCATCTGCTCGCTGAAGCATCTAGGCAAGAAACAGACTCAAGGAAATTACACGAAGCTGGGTAGTATAGTGGCTGGAAAAAAAGCAAAAGCAAAAGACAAGGCATACTTGGATTCAACACAAGGAGATATTCCATTTTAACTACATAAATTTGTTCAAATTATTTTAAGTCTCCTTCTCTGTAGTCTGTGGATGTATAATGAATTCTATCTCATATGGTTACTGAGAAGGTTATATGTGATAAAAAACAAAACAAAACATGTAAAGACTTAGTGTCTGGAGCATTGTAAGCACTCAGGGATAGCTCCTTAATGACATTATTAGTTTTATTACTGTTATTATGAATTACTACTATTAAGTATTTTATTGGGAACAGGAAAATTGAACAATTTTTGAAGGCTTATAAAATACTTTTTCTTTCATTGCTCTATACATTGTAGAATTTACTATCTTATAGATGATTACTGCGAAGACATTGAAACACTTTTTTTCCTTCAAACCTTTGTTAATATTTTAGTTAAAATTTTTTGTTTTTATGAATTCTTCACAGTGTTCTTTTTCTTAATTTCTTTTTTATTGTTGTTCTATTACAGTTGTCTCAATTTTCCCCCTGTCTTCACAGTATTCTTATTCATTTTCTACTGCTGCTGTTCTAGAGGTCAGAATTCATAATTAGTCAGTGGGCTAAAATCAAGGTGTCGGCAGGACCGAGACCCTTCTGGAGACTATAGGGGAGAATCCTTTTTTCTTCTTCTTTTCTGTCTTCCGGAGTCTGCCAGTGTGCCTTGGCTTCTGGCCCTGCATCTCTGGAACCTCTTTTTCTGTCATCATGTCTCATTCTCTGACTGACCTCTCTGCTTCTTATACAGATCCCTGTGATTGCACTGGGCACATCCAGATAAACCAGGATAATCTTCTCATCTCAAAATCCTTAACTTAATCATATCTGCAACTCACAGGTTTATGTGATTAAGACACTGAAATCTTTGGGTATACCATTATCCTGCAGGCCCTCAGAGATTCATGCCTGTCCAAGAGGCACAATATATTCACCTTACACCAGCATTCTCAAAAGTTTAAACCTATTACAGCATCAACTCAAAGTCCAAAATCTCTTCTAAATCTCATCAGCTCCAAAGTTCAAATCTCATCATCTAGAACATCTAAATTACACATGGGTGAGATGGGACGGGCATCAGATAAAAACTATAGAAATTCTTACTTTAGAAGGGAGAAAACTGAAGGAGAAATAGAGTTACCATTTCAGGCAATTTTGAAATCCAGCCTGACAAGCTCTGTTAGGTTTTAGTGCCTGGAAAAAATCCTCTTTGATTCAAGGCTCTACCCTTTCCGACTCATGGCTCTGCCCTTGGGATCATCCTTCCCTTCTCATGAAGGCACATTTGCAGCTGAGTAATTTTAGTCAATGGTACTTTGGGAGTCCAGAACCTTCTTTTATTTTGTCCCCTCTACGTTTTTTTCAGTCCAGGTTGACAGTGTTTCTCCTCATATAACACTCTCAGGAGTCTTGTGAGTTTTTTGTGTATGATTTAGGGATTTTATTAGACAAGAGTCTTCTCCATATTATCTCCTGAATGATCCCATCTCTAATCTGGGTTCTGCCTCGGTTGTTGAAGGAGTCCAGAAGTCACATACTTAATCTCTTTTAAAATCCCTTTGTGTGATTGAGTACTCTGACTTTTTCACCCTCGCAAGGCACTGCCAAAAGGTTGCCCAGACATGTCTTTGTGCAGAGTCCCCTTTGGCCCTGGCTGGTGTGGCTCAGTGGACTGGGCACCAGTTTGCAAACCGAAAGATCACTGGTGCGATTCCCAGTCAGGGCACACGCCCAGGTTGCAGGCCAGGTCCCCATTTGGGGCGAGCAAGAGGCAACCAATTGAAGTTTCTCTGTCTCTCTTTCTCCTTCCTTTCCCTTCTCTCTAATAGTAAATTAATAAATCCTTTAAAAAGAAAAAGAATCCTCTTTGGTTTTTAATATACTCACAGGTTTCAAGGATTAGGACATGGACATCTTTGTGATGACAGGGTATTATTATGCCTACCATATTATTGTTCTTGTTTTTCAAATTATTTTTTTAAAGTTTCAGGTACATGTCTAATAACACATGTATGTATACATATATTTGCAGTTAAATCATGGTGCAGTTATTGTTATTCAGTAGACCAATTTTGATGTATTTTCTTGAGCTTCTGGTCAATTACATTTGTTTTTTACACAATGGAATGACTTCTCTGCCCATCTGTACTTCTAATCCAAAATAAAAGGTATATTTCTCTTTTCCTATGGCATTTATGCATGGATTTGCGTTATCTTACTTTATAATATTTTTATGTTATTCATATTTTAGATGCATGTGAATTATAATATTTAACTGCATTTTAGGGTTTTGAGCTTAAAATGTCATTTTCATGTTTCAATTTAACTTTTGTTTTGCTTTATGTGGTACTGCAATGAATAGAATAAATTCTCATTGATACACTCATACTTTTATACCTAGTTTGAAATCTGTCTTATCTAATTTTCATTGAATGTTACTTTCCAAAATTTTATGAGATAATACAAAAGTACTGCCAAATATTTTAAAGCTTCCCAGTTGGTCTTTTCAAGTCAGTTTTTTTTTCCTGCCACATTTTTGTTTTTTAGTATTGATTACCATTCTGGGAAATTTGTAGGTTTTTTTCTTTTTAAATTAAAAAAAAATGTTTACCAACAATGAAACACATTTTTATCACTTAATACCTTTTCAGCACTTAATACATTTTCAACCATTAATCTTAGTTTGAAATATAAGTTATTTTTAGTAGTGAATGTTCACTGCAATGATTTTGGGGAGAATTTTAACGATTTATAAAGAGTGCAATAAGGTTGTACCTCAATAATTATTTTATTTTCTTTAGAAACATACATTAGTACAACAGACTTCAAGAACAGTTTCTTAGTTTTATATGTACTGAGTTAGGAAGCAATTTATTCATCATTTTAATGATCATAAACACTGCCTGTGACTCCTCTTAGTCTTTTTCCCCTCAGGTCTGATAATATCTAATATATTTAGTTATTCCTATGATGTGACTTGAAGAAATAGAAGAAAATAAGGCTCTTTTGATAGCCGTGTATCAAGATTACCTGTAGTGATAAGAATAAACAATGGCTGGTTGGAAAGGATAGTGACTCCTCACTTTATTCGTGTTAACAGCTTAGAAAACTGAAATTAACATATGTTACATAACTTGCCTAATGTCAATCGATAGTAAGTATTTCAGCTGGGTTTGGATCCAGCACTTGTCCCTGAAGTTTTAGCTCTTTCCAGTTAGCCAGAGACTCTTTTATACCAAAGAAGCAGTTGGTTTTGAGATGAAAATTTTAAGATTACATATTTTATGTATTGTATTGAAGTAGGATGGTCTAATTGATTATAAATATATGCATACATACTTTGTTTTTCATGCCTCAAAAATAATGTTTAAGTACAGTTTCCTCTAATTTCTAATATTACTACAAAGATTAATGTTTAAGTGGTAATCTTTGCTACTTGACAGCTACAGATTATTATATATCCTTTATATACAAATAGTACTTTTAAAAGCATAAAAGTCAGTTTTTCACAGTTTCAAATACTTTATTGACTTATTTTTATTTATACTCAGACTGGCAATTTGTCTTTGCATTAGTCGACTCCATGTTATATAGCCATCTTATTCTAAAGCAAGTTTTCTCTTTAGTTCAACAATTTTCTTTCCTTTTATTTATTCATGTTGTTGTCTATTTTTCATGCTACAGCAGATTTTATCCTCTATCAAGCTAAGTCTCCACTGCTAGCTAAAGAAATTAATCTTCCCTAACTCACACTGTTGGGAGATGTTCTTGTCCTTATTTTAAAATTGTTTATTAATTACTTATAAATATTTATAGTACTTTGCACTTCTAGATATTTTTGCCTGAGAAAATGTCTGTACTTTGTTTTTGAATGTATATTAATTTTTTTTACTGGTTCCTCCATAAATTTTCACATATATATTTGACTTATCAAAAGTCTAAAGTTGATATCTTTATTCTTCACCAATAGAGCACATTAATTCTATTAACTGCTGTCCAGTTTATATGTTGTCATTGTTAGAGTTATAGGGACTTTTTAAAAGCTTTTTTGAGTTTTAGCTTTAAAGAAACCCACAAATTACTTCTTGCATCTCAGACCTTCTACCTAGCATCGCTTACCTCCTGCTTCAAATACATTTTTAGCATTTCTTTTTGTGAGGATTTCCTGGTGTTCATCTACATTTCTGTCTAAAAGTGTTGTTATTTTATCTTCATTCTTAAAATTTGAAGTTGATAGTTATATTTGCCAGCTCTTTGAAGATATTATATTTCACTGTCCTGTGGCTTCCGTTTTTGTTCTCAGTGAGCCATCTTTTTCCATAATTCTCAGTCTTATTTTCATTATCTGTTTTATTCTGTGGGTTCATTGTAATGATGCTAAGAATGAATTTTCTTCTGTTTACCCTACTCAAGATTCATTTCTTATCTTGAATCACTGTTGATTTGTCTTTCATTGCTAGTGAAAAATTGCCCCTTTGTTTTAGTCTTTGCCTTCAGGAAACTCTAGATATATTTTACATCACTTTATTCTACCTTCCTATCTTTTCAACTCTTTTTTATTTCATCTCTTCATTTCCCTATGCAGCATTCTGGCTAACCTTTTCAGGTCTCTTTTAAAATCTATTTCTCTTTTTTATTTCTTAAGTGTGGAGTTAAATACAACCATTGAAATTTTAAATTTCATTGTATTTTTAAAGCTGAAAAGTTTTATTTGAGTCCCAAATCTATTTGGGCATTCCTTATTGTTTTCTGTCCTTTGCTCCTTTTTTTCATCTTTCTTTTTTCCTTCAGTGGGCATATTAAATATAGTTACTTTATGTGACAGATAATTCCAAAATAAAAATCCTTTGTAAGTCAGTGTCTGTTGTCTGTTTTTTGCTGATACTCACTTACGGTGTTTTGTTGCTGTGTAATTACTAAAGTTTTTGCTATGAATTACATAGTGCTTTTTAGTTTCATCTCTGAGGATTCTTTGTTGTTGTTGTTGATGTTGTTATTATTATTATTTTGTATTCTTACCCAAGGACATGTTTTTTCATTGCTTTTAGATGGGGGGGGGGCATCAATGTGAGAGAGAAACATTAATGTGGGAGAGAAACATCAATTGGTTGCCTCCTGTATGCACCTTGACTGAACCCGCAACCTAGGTATGTGCCCTGACCATACCTTTTGGTGTATAGGATGATGCTCCAGCTGAGCCACACTGGCCAGGGTGGGGATTCTTTTGAGGTTTATAATAAAAGTAGATCTCTCTCCCTCTCTCTCTTTTAATTAAAAATACATAGCTTTATAGAAACATTGTTTTTTCTCTCTCATGTCTCTTGTAGATACTGTCATGTGCTGATCTCTGTAATCTGGATAATCATCTTCTACCACCTGGATAGTATAAATTTTAGCCAAAAATTTACAGGAAGGCAGTCTCATCGTGACAAATTCTTAGGGCGATTTGTGTTGTCACATGAGCTTTAATACAAATGTAGTAAAGAAGGATAAGAAACAAAGGATACTCAGTCGAATTTCTTTCTTTATGGGCCAGAGCAGATAATACACATGTGTTCCATAAGGGAAGGTCTTTTGATGAGACAGCAAAAAGTCCTGGATATGGTGGTGGAAGAGAGTATTACTGTAGATTTTAGCTTTAAGCTCTAACACTTTGCTTATCTTCATAAAAATTCCAAGGAATCTTTAAAAAAAAAGAAAAGTCATGCTCCTAGAACTATTAAATGGATTTAAAACATACAAATATCTATCACAAGGGACAATTGGAAACTAAAATTTTAAAAACAACGCCATTTACAGTATCTCCCCCACAAGTAAAACAGTTAGATATTAAATACATACAGGATCTGTATGCTAAAAGCTACAAAATGCTGATGAAAGAAATCAGAGAAAAACAAAATAAATAGATTGAACAACTATGTTCATGGAGTAGAAGATTCAGTGTAGTGAAGATGTTAATTTTTCTGGAATTGTCAATTCCTATCAAACTCCCAACAATATTTTTTGTAGATATAAACAAGATGATTCTAAAATTTATGTGGAAAGTTAAAGGAGCTAGAATATCTAAAACAACTTTCTATAAGAAGAAAAAAGTTGGACTTCCCCTACCCAGTTTAGATGGAGTAATCCTGTGCAGTACTGGCAGAAGGACAGATCCGTAGGTTATTACAACAGAATAGAGACTCCAGACGTGGACATAAACAAGTATGGCCAGTGGCTTTTGACAAAGGTACAACAGTGACCTCAGTTAGGGAATGGAGTTCTTTGATATGGGCCTTGCACTCTGGGGAAAAGACATAAAAACAGGAAACTAACCCAGTATTTCCTTCTTTCAGTTCTCTGTTCTGCCATTTTTACTTCTGCTTAAGCTTCAGTGCCTTGAGATAATTATTTTATTACATCTAGAGTTTTTATGTCTAGAGCTTTAAATTGTTACCTGTGGAAGGATTGGTTCAAAACAGACTTATTTCAGGAAAAAAAAAAACAAAAAAAAACCCCTACTTTATCATTGCAGGAAGTGGGATTCCCTTTATTTTCCTTTTGATTTGTATAATATCTGTAGTGATACCTCCTCTTTTTTTCCTTATATTGGCAATTAGTATTTTTCTTCTTTTCTGCTAGTCTTGTAATGGTCTTATCAATTTTATTAATGTTCAAGAAGCCCAATTTTGGCATTCTTAATTTTACATCATGTCTGTTTTCTAGTTTCTTGATTTCTGTTCTTATATGTAGTCTCTCCTTTCCCTTACTTTGTGCTTAATTTGCTAATTATCTTCTAGCATGTTAAGATGGAAGTTGAGATCATTTTTGTTAAGACTTTCTTCATTTTTACATAAGCATTTAAAAATATAAATATCAACTTAAGCTCTGATTTAGCTGTATCCCGCAACTTGTGAATTGTTGCATTTGCATTATCATTCAATTTGAAATATTTTTGAAATTTTTAAATTTCTTTTTCGACACATGAGTTATTTAGAAGTATATTGTTATTGATTTCTAACTTAATTACTTTATGCTCAGAGAACATACGCTATAATTTTGCTCTTTAAAATTTAATGAGATTTGTATTACAGCCCAGTATGTGGTATATCTTAATGAATATTCTACATGCACTTGAAAAGAATATATATACACACATTTATTTTTATTTAAAAAATGTTTTAAAATGTTTTAAAGATTTTATTTCTAAAGAGAAGGGAAGGGAGAGAGAAAGAGAGGGAGAGAAACACTGATATAAGAGAGAAACAACGATCAGAGTTGCCTCTGGTACTGGCCCTGACCGGGAATCGAACCTGCAACCCTTTGCTTTGTGGAATGACGCCCAACCAACTGAGCCACACTGGTCAGGGCAGAAAAGAATATATATATATATTTTATAGTTGTTTGGAGTATTGTTTTCTACATTTTAATGTTAATCAGATCAAGGTAGCATTTAAAGTTATGCTAATACACACACACACCTCTGTTATCATTATATGTGCATGATGTATTTACACTTTTATTGAATATTATGAAGTTTCCCTATGTATCTGTGGTAATACTTCTAGAAGTCTGTTTTGATATTAATATGGTTACAACTCTCTTTTGCTTACTGTTTGCATGACCTATCTTCATCCATCCTTTATACTTGCAATCTGTTTGTAACGTGTTTTTTTTTTTTTTTTTTTTTTTTCAGTGCATCTCCTGTTACAGTATATGGCTGGGTGTTTTGTATTTTTTTTTTTTTTTTATCATCAGTGCTTAGTCTATTATACTTACTTAATTTTTGATATGGTTGGATTTAGGTCTACCATTGTGCTGTTTGTTTACTATTTGCCATATTTGTCCAAGGCTCCTTTCCTGCCTTGTTTTTTGTTAGTTGAGTATTCAGTATATTATACTGATTCCTCTATTGGAATTTTAGTTTTACCACTTTGCGTTACTGTTTAGTGGTTGCTCCAGGGATTACAATATGCACTTTATCAAAATCTACTTGAGTTAATATTGTACTACTTCCTGTTAAAGGAACTTTGCAAAGTATTATATTAATAACATTTACCCTGTGAACCTTAATTTGTTTTACTTTTTGTAGATTGTAAAAGGTTTGGGTTGTTATTCAGACACTAAAACAAGTTATTTGAAATCAATTTGTGTCTTCTGAATCTTGTTTTTAAGCATTATTATTATAGTATATCCACATGGGCCTTTATTCTAGGGCCAAGTTAGCCCCATTGTTAAGTGTGGCTTCTCTGAGGATCCTATCACGTACTTCTGTAATACATAGTCTCTCTGTTCTGGCTGATGGGAAGGCTGCGTGTTTTTATCCCTTCCCTGTGCAAGCTCTGGCAAGTGTTCAGCCTTCTGCTTTCGAGTGATTCTTTCACCTCTTCCAAGGTCCTTACTGGGGATCGGTCACCCAGTGCCTGCATGACCAAGCGTTGTTACCAAAAGCAGGTGTTCACTGTAAATCACATCGTTTTTACAAACTATCTAGACAGTTGGACACATTCGTACAGTTCAGTTCAAGGTTCCAAATGTGCAAAATAGTTTTTATCAGAACATTCTAAGAGTTCAGTTCCCAAGAGCCAGCCAAGGGCCAGTCACAAAACAAGCCTCTTCCCTGCACATAGTCGTACACAAACTATTCCTGAAAACTGAAGAGACGAGGATATTTATCAAAAGAATATTTGCAAATCAAATCCAACAGTATAAACAAATCTATAATATATTATGACCAATTTTCTAACATACAAGATTGGTTTAACATTCAAAAATCAGTCAGTGTAATTCACCATTTTAACCAAAAGCAAAAAACTAAGCTTATCTCCATAGATGAAAAAAGTATGACAAAATACAACATCCCTTCATTATAAAAGTCTCTGGCAAGTAGAAATAGAATAGAATTTCTCAGTCTGTTCTAAGGCATTTATGAAAAATTTGCACTTATACTTCAATTGGAAGACTGTATACTTTTCCACTGAAGACCAGAAACAAGGCTGGAAGTTGAAAGTAGAACTCCAAATCATCATTTTAAGTTGATTCATGAATCTTTATTTACATGTATAAATATAACTCTTACTAATTCAGTGCAACAAATAGTTGTTTGTTTGTTTTTTGTGTGTGTGAAACACTTTTATTATCCTTATGGTTTTTTTCCTGTTTTGTTATTTGTTTTGTTTAATTTCATAGGAATTAAGCATAATGGGAGAAGAAAGAATAAAAAGTTATTTATTAGAAGCTTTTTAGTAATTTTGGTTTTGCTCTGGGAAACTCTGTGAAAGATATTACTATCTTTTTGGTTTAAGACTCTTCCGAGCATATATAACCAAAATTATAAAATGGCCATTGTGCGATTCTTAGGTTGTTTAATTTTTTTGCTTCAAGAGGAAAAGTGGTACAAGATTAAAATAGTGATAGGCGATTGTAGTGTTTTGAGTAAAAGTGGGCCATGTATAACATTTACTGTACTTGGTTTCAAGCTGCTTAAAACCTTTTTTTTTCATTGTAGGTATTGGTCCCCTGAAGAGGCAGGGACTCAAGACAAGGCTCGGGTAGTTTTTTTTGGATAAGTTAAATAAGTTTTGGATGTCTTCTGTTTGACCTGACTTGTAGGTCTTTCAGAATATGTGCATTTACCAAAGATGTAAGTTTGCCTTTTAAGGCTCAATGAGCACTCAGAGTTGTATATGTTATTGGCAGAAGTGAAAGTAAGAATAATGTTAATTTATATCATCTCTCATACTTAGTATAAAGACATACATTTTGCAAACAGGTTTGGAGTGTCAGCTATGTCCTAGGTGCTATCTTATGAGGTAAACAAACAAGATGTTGTAATGCAGTGTGCTAAAGGTATTTTCAGGGTGTGATTTCAGAGAGCAGAGTAGAGGCTAATAGAGGGATCAAGGGAGACTTCCCAGAGGACTTGACTCTTACTCTGAATCTTAAAGCACAAAGAAATCAATCAGGTAGAGAAGCGAAGGAGAGAATGCCAGACAAAAGGAAAAGCATGTGAAAATCAAGATATAAAAAGGGCTTGCACTGTCCAAAGAGCAGTGTATGCAGGTACTTCCAGCATAACACCTCTCACATAGTTTTGCAGTTCTTCGTCCTAATAAGCAATAAATTTCTTATTACAAAATTGTGACTTACTCTTTGTGACATCAGTACCATGCACAGTGTTTGACACATAACCAACACTGTAAATGTCTTGAAAGAATAACCTCTGTATGATAAATGGTACCTTATTCTTTTATTTCTATTTTTTAGCATAAACTGTTGTAGGAGTTGATAATAGAGACAAAGAAGACTTTGTATAAAACAGTCATTGAGTTGAGACTTGAAGGATAAATAGAAAATAACTATGCCAGCAAGTAAGGGGTAAAGAAAGGAACATTCTGGACAGAGGCACCTGTCTCAACATAGCTATAGAGAGCATAGACCTTCACTGTTTAATATGGTAGCCACTAGCTATATGCCATAGTTTAAATTTTAATTAATTAGAATTGAATAAAATTAAAAAATCAGTATCTTAGTCACACTTGCCACATTTTAAGTTCCCTGTTACCCACACGTGAATGGTTCTGTATAGAATGGATATAGAACATTACATCATCACAGAAAGTTCTGTTGGGCAGCGCTGTCATAATGTATTTGGGATACTTCAGGAGTTCGATTTACCGAAAGTATAAGTTGTAGTGGTGAGATGGAAGTTGCAAAGCCAAGACAAAAGGACACGATGCTGGAAGGGTAAGTTTAGTCCAAATCATTGATTGTTTTCAATGGCAGAAGTGTTTGGACTAACTTGTGGGTTATCAGCTGGGGTAGGGGTGTTTCATTTTGATTATTGAAGACAAGAAGATAGCAAATATGATTGGTGTTTTAACAGAATTGGGGGTGAGGGGGCTATATAAAGACTAGGTTGAAAGGGAGAGGATTACTGTTCAGATACTTACTGTATAGTAAATTGGGAGTCCAGATGAGAGAGATGCTAAAGGCTGAGCTAAAGCAGAGGTAATGAGAATAGAAAAGACAAGACAGACTTGACAGGTATTTAGAATAGAATGGGTATGAGGGTTTGTTGTGGAAGCCGACATAATCTGATGATCTTGGTTTCTGGATTGGGCATATAGGTAGATGAGATAGGCATATATGGGGAAAAAAGGTTTTAAAAGAAAAAGATTACAAATTTAATTTTGGCCACATTAACTTTGAAGATAAGCTCAACTAGATTAAGATAAGAATCTGGATTTTAGAATAAAATTTAGGACCAAATATATGCTTTTGGGAGTCATCAGACTATGAAGTCTGTCCAGAAAAACTCCAGCCATTGTTAATATAACAAGAATGGTTTGCGCGACACCCATGTAACCTGGCAGCCAAGGACAGTGGATTGGAATGTGCATGCTTGAACAATGGCGACTTCACTGTGCTAGTCATTGGGGGTGGTAGATGCCTTTGAGTGAGCATGTGTTAATTATGTGGCCATTACATTCAAAATGATTGTGCAAGTAGATCAATGAATCTGAATCAAATTTTGCATTAAGCTTTAACATTCCTCCATGGAAACTATTCAGATGACTCAGAAGGCCACAGCTATGGGCCACTAGTGTTGGGCATCTTTATCACAACAATGTGCCCACTCATACGTCATCTCTCGTGCAAAGTTTTTTGGCAAAACACCAAATCACCCAGGTGACTCAGTCTCTCTACAGCCCAGATTTGGTACCCCATGCCTTCTGGCTTTTCCCAAAACTCAAATCACCTTTGAAAGTAAAGAGATTTCAGACCTTCGATGAGATTCAGGAAAATATGATGGGGCAGCTAATAGTGATTGGGAAAACTGTGTGAGGTCCCAAGTTGCCTACTTTGAAGGGGACTGAGGTATCATTGTCCTATGTATAGTGTTTCTTGTATCACAGTAACTCTCTCTGCTTTTCATATTACATGGCTGGCTACCTTCTGGACAGATCTCATATAATTGGCTTTCAAAGCTTAGAGTTTGGGTGAGATTGCCCAGGAAGAACAAATAGTATGAAGAGAGGTAGAAGCCAAGGACATGATCTACCTAACATTTATTTGGTATAAAAAAAAAAAATCGGGCCTTAAGATGAGAAGGAATAGCTAGAGAAAAAGGAATAGTATTGAGTTGTGCCAAACATTTCTGAAGGAAGATAGCAATTCCACTGAGTTACTGATCCAGAAAAGTTGTAAAAGAACCATGAAGTATATATTGGCTTTGTTAAACAGGAAGCATTGGGGACCTTAATGAACTGCAGTATGCTGAACCACCAAGTGAATTCAGCTCTTCATTTGAGGTGATTTTGTAAAGAGCTGTTGGGAGTTTCAGAACTGATATGGCCTTTAGTCATATAAGTTACGCTTCCTCCATTTGTAAGATAATAATACACCATGGTGTTGCCATAAAGGTCAAGTGAGGAAATATGAGAAAAAATATTTAACTTAATTCTTAAGTTTTATGTAAAGTTTTTAGAATTATGATTACTTTTAGGTAAAGTCTATATTTAAATTTAAGGTAAGAGGATGGGAGGGAAGATTTTAGATAAATAAAGGCAGTAGACAGAAAGACATCTTGGTAGACTATTAGAGGTTTTAGAGGAACATTGAAATTGTATGAACAGTGTAGGTAATGAGCCAACAGACAGGAAGGGCTGGGCGGAATGAGGAAGAGAAATAGAATAATAGTGTTTTATAGATCAGTGATTAAATATCTTCTTGGGAAGATCTAGAATACACTAGACAGTTTGGAACCTTATTTTGTACTGTACATACAGATCACCGTTCCTTAGATGTATTCAGACTGATCTACAGTTTGGCCTTCTTGAGAAAAAATTGATTCTTATACATTTCTTACAAATGATTTCTTTGAAAAGGTTAGTTTTGCAGGTAAGACTCATTTCATCTAGTTTTCTTGTCATCTTTCTCCTGTCAACCTTGATTTTTCCCCTTGATTTTTCCTCTTTTAGGAGTTCTCTGAACTCTTTCCTCTAATAGTTGTTTTTATTGTGTTGTTGTCTTAAGTCCTCAGCTTTTGTAGCTTTCGAGAGCAGGTCTTCTAGATATGGGGTTTCCTAGGCATTTTCACATGTATTTTACTATGAGGTGAGCTCCTTGCTCAAGGGGTTCAGTTTCCTGGGGGCTAACTAATTGGATAAAGAACAGATTATCTAGGAAATGAAAAACTACTTATAGCCTAATCAGGAGTAATTTGAAATTCTTATTTCATTACATTTGGTTATCATGCCTTCCTTGGCCTCTAGAGATATAATTTCTAATAGCAGATGGCAGCACCCGGCATCTTTGTGTTATTAATAGGAAAGGGGAACACCCATTTTACTCTTCCTTTTTTTCCTTCCATCCTAGTCACCCTCCGCCCTCAAAGGGAGGGAGAGGGAGTGAGGAGCCGGCAAGAGAGAGAGAGGGAGGGAGAGAGAGAATATGAATGGTTTCACAGTAATGTGAAGAACAGTCCTGTTCCATGTTCCTCAATTCAAAGCATACCTTGGATGACCTTTGCTTCTTTCCTAATGTCAATTTTATACAAACACACTGGGCAAAATTGTTCACTCAACTGTGATAACTTTAAATTTGCTTCTTTTTTGGTAGTGTTGGGCTGAAAAGTGGGATGTGGACTTGTTCTTTGGCTTTAAAAAATGAAACCTCAGCTAAAAACATTTATTGTAACTGATCCTTTTATGCCTATCCCATATTAAACAGTAGCTTAAACATAAATTAGTCAAATGAGGGAGAAGAGACAACTCTTTCTTACAGAATTTCAGATAATAAATGTAGATAACTCCCCCTTTTAGATGGTGGAGCTTAATTTTTATCCTTCACTTTTGATAGTAGACTATATTCACTTACTTACACTCATAGAATAGAGTATGGAAAGGGAAAACCGTAACTTTATAGTGGAGACCTGGCACACACTACCTTAACCAAGTGATCAAGTATAATGTCACTAGTATCTTGGATATCATGTACCCCTGCTATGATGTGATGAGAATGGCACTTTATCTCTGTGATATTCTTCCCCCAAATCCATAACCCTTCTCTAGCCGTGAGAAAACCATCTGAGAACCTCTAATTGAGAACACTCTACAAAAACACCTAGCCACTATTTCTCATAATTATTAAGGTCATGAAAAACAAGGAAAGATTAAGAAACTGTCATAGGCTAGGGGAGACTAAGGAAACATGACAATTAAATGTACCATGAATTAGATTGTGGAACAAAAAAAGGACATTAATGGAAAATTTAAACTCGAGTAAAGTCTAGAGTTAATAGTAATGTAACAATTTTGGTTTCTTAGGTGTGACAAATGTACCATTGTAATATAAGGTATTAATAATTAGGGGAACTGGATGAGAGATATATAGGAACTCTCTGTAGTGTATCTGTAACTTTTTTGTGAATCTAAAATTATTATAAAATAAAAAGCTTATTAAAGATAAATTAATCCTAACACTGTGACAGAACTGTTGCCTTGGAGATTATGCCTGCAGTGAGCAGACACAATTTAGAAATAGTAATAACTTTCTTGATATGATTATTTTCACTGTCCTTTAAGGAGAAAAAGAAGAGAAGTGGTTCCTAATGGGAGTCCCTTGATAAGAACAAGGAGATGCAATTCTGCACTTTTTAATTGGTGTATAAAAACGATGAAAGTATATTCATCCTTGGATTGTTAGCATGCTATTATACGTATTTTGTGTCTGCACTAGGTGTTTTCCAAGACTTTTTACCTTCGAAAGGACAGACTGCTGGACTTCAGTAGTAGAGCATTAGGAACTCAGTCAAAAATTGACGATAAGAAAGAAAAACAAAGCAGGATTTCTTAGTTTGGCCAATATTGTTTATTTTCTGGAGTGGAGATGAGGTAAAAGTATAAATTGGGTCTTTTCCTTTTTTTCATCTTTGCAAGATATTCCTAATTTTTGCGTTTTAGTCATTTTTAGCTTGATACAGCTTTTGATTGGAGTCTCATCATTGCCCCTTTCTGTGACAGTCACATTTCTGCCCACAAATAAGAGATCATTCCATTGCCATGATGGTTAATGATGCTGAGCACCTTTTCATGTACCTGTTGGCCATTTGAATGTCTTTCTTGGAAAAAAGGACTGTTTCGTTTTTTTGCCCATTTTTTAAAATTGGGTTATTTGGTTTTGTGCTATTTAGTTGTATGAATTCCTCCCATATTAACCCCTTATCAGATATGTGGTTTACAGATATTTTCTCCCATTCCATAGGTTGCCTTTCCATTTTGTTGATGGCTTTTTTTTTTTTTCTTTTTTCTTTTGGTGTGCAGAAACTTTTTAGTTTGATATAGTCTCACTCATCTATTTTTGCTTTTATTGCCTTTCCTTTTGTGTCAAATCCAAGACTGATGTCAAGGAGTTTACCAGTATGTTTTCTTCTAGGAATTTTAGTTTTAGGTACTACATTCAAATTTAATCCATTTTGAGTTGATTTTTGTGTGTGTTGTAAGGTACTGGTCCTGTTTCTCTCTTTCTTTCTTCCTTCCTTCCTTTCTTCCTTTCTTCCTTCCTTCTTTCCATGTGGCTGTCCAGGTTTCTTCAACACAAGTTATTGAAGAGACTATCCTTTTCTGATTAGATTCTTGGCTCCTCTGTTGTGAATTAATTGGCTACATATTTGTGGATTTATTATTGGGCTCTCTGTTCTTATTCCATTGATCTGTGTGCTTGTTCTATGCTTTTACCATATTGATTCATTACTATAGCTTTATAATATATTTTAAAATCAGGAAGCATGATGCCTCCGGCTTTGTTATTCTTTCTCAAGGTTGCTTTCACTATTTGGGTTCTTTTGTGGTTCCACATATGTTTTTGGATTTTTTAAAAAATTTTGTGAAAAATGCCATTGGAGTCTTTAGTATTCGGTGTACGGACCTTTCACCTCCTTGGTCAAATTTTTTCCTAAGTATTTTATTTTGTTGATGTCATTGTGAATGAGATTGTTTTCTTAATTTTTCTTTTAGATAGTTGTTGGTAAATACTACTAATTTTATATATTACTTTTGTATACTGCAGCTTTACTGACTTTGTGTATTCTAACAGATTTTTGGTGGAGTTTTTAGGCTTTTCTATATATAGTATCATGTTATCTGCAACTAGAGACAATTTTACTTCCTTTCCCATTTGGATGTCTGTTTCTTTTTCTGGCCTCATTGCCCTGGCTAGCTCTTCCAGTGGAAAATTATTTCTTTATTTAAGAAATCAATGAAAGTAACAAGGATGATGTTTGGGGAAAGAGAAAGTATATGTCATTGCAATATGATAAAATATGGTCTGTAATAAATGTGTGCCTTGTTAGTCTACATTTTCAAAGGGCTAATCACTGTTAAAGCCCATCAGAGTGATCTTAAGAGACCACCTTCTTGATGGAGGTCAAATGATTTTTATTCATCTTTTCTTCACTGTTTCTTATGAAACCCCAGGAAAGTTACAGCTGTAGGCTTCTTAGTTCTCAGGTAGGCTTTAGGGGAGATTATAAACTACAGCCTACAGACCAAATCCAGGCTCTGCCTACTTTGTGAATAAAATTTTATTGAAACAGAGATGTATCATCTAAGGCTGCTTCTGTACTATGATGGCAGAATCACATGGCCCACAAAACCTAAAATGCTATTTAGCCCTTTACAGTAAAAGTTTACCAAAGGTTGGATGGAAATCATACACTTAAAATGAGATCTCTGGGTATTAACATGTCTCCCTTTTCTGTCTTCATCTCGATTTCTAGCTTTTTATTACGTAGCATAGTTATTTTGTTTTTCCTCTCTTAGTGATTTTGTTCTTTAATACTTGTGTCCAGGATTCCAACATTTCATTTCAAGATTTTGTGTCCTCATCTTTCTGAAAAAATCAAAAGCAGGTAGCCCTCCCATTGAATTAAGAATAAAATTTTTGTTTTATTTTTGCATTTTTGTTTTTAACCTTTATTGGTTAGTCTGTTTGCCAGAGCATACATATTTTTTTCTTGCTACATTTTCATTTATTCAACTTCCCTCCTCTTTTTTTCCCTTTCCCTATTTATCGAAACCTGAAGTCACTTAATTAAAACAGTGAATTTGGACAAACTTTGGTGTAAACCTTTCAGTTTATATCTTAAGGGGAAGAGAATTTCCCTTCATGACAAGCTGCCCAGATAATGCCATCTTTGCCATCCTAGATATCATATGGCCATCTAATGCCTTATGTTACCTGGAACTATATAGGGGGCTAGTGAGGATTTGGGGTTTTGTTTTGTTTTATGTTAGTCTTTGTTTCATTATTTTTGTTGTTATTTTTATATATTGTATGTGTTTGGGGAGAGGGGGACTCATCCTTTCTAGAGAATTTGCAGCATGCATACAGTAGACTTGTAAAAAACAGATCAAGGAGAGAAGAAAACTTATGACTAGTAAGATAAGTAAGTCCTGGAGATATAATGCACAGTATGGTGAATACAGACAACAATATTATATTATAAACATCAAATTTGGTAAGAGACTAGAGGTGCAAACTTTCACTACAATGGCAATCATCTTACACTATATAAGTATATCAAATTAACATGTTATTATGTTAAATTTACACAGTGTAATAGGTCAAATATATATCGCTTTTCAAAAAAGCACACACACACAAAAGAGAGAGAGAGTGAGAAAGGGAAGGGTGAATCCCTCATTACTTTGCAACTTCTTGTCCTAATGAAGCAGCAGCCGGGCTAGTTTATGCCAAGTATATACTGTGTGTGTGAATATTAGGATATCAGGGGGAAAAGTTTGAGAGAAAGTGATCATTTTACTAGAGAATTCCTGGGTGCTTGCCATTTAAAACTATGTGGTATTATGCATGTATTAATGAGATGTGTGATGGTTTTCAGTAGAACTCTGTGATAAAATATCCTATCATAGACTTCGCGTTAAGACGAAGGTGTAGGTAAACATAATTCACTTCCTCGCACTACTACAGCAACAATTACAACTAGACTAACAAAACAAATATCACACAAAATTGTCAGATAATCTAGCTGTACGGAAATCTGACAAGCAAGGAATTAGAGACGCACAATGGGTGGTTCCACACCCACATGTGGTTGATAAAAATCGGGGGGATACCTCAGGAATGAGGAATCCCAGCCCCTCACCAGACCACCCAGGACAGGGTTCCAGTGCCAGGAAGTTAAGTCCCCATAACTTCTGGCTGTAAAATCTAGTGGGGGTTGGGGAGGTGGAAGAAACTGAGGTATTCTCAGGCATTTCCTCTTAAAGGGCCTGTAACAGACTTAGGACTTGTATAGAATCACTCACTCTGGCCTTCAGCACTGAGGCAGCAGCTGGAAGGGCACCAATAGCATATGGGGAAAAACTGAAGTGTCTGGCATCAGGGCAAGTGCCAGGGACAACTTCTTCCTGGACAAAACTTAAGAGGCTAGGCAGCAGCATTGACTCCTTTCTGAGCTCTCCCCTGCACAGAGCCCAGAGTGGTGACACCGTATCAGAGACTCCATCAGCCTGGTTCACATGAGTTGCCCCGCTCTGGTGATTACTTAAAGCCCCGCCCCATCCAGCTTATTGGTGTGTAATTTCTACAATACAATAGTCCATACTAACAAGACTGGGACTCAAAGCAGTTCTACCTAGTGCATAGAAACAAATACAGGGAGGCTGCCAAAATGAGGATACAAAAAAGTATAGCCCAAATGAAAGAACAGAACAAATGGAGATAAGCAATATCAAATGCAGCATTCAAGACATTGGTTATTAGGATGCTTACGGAACTCACTGGGTACTTCAACAACATAAAAAAGACCCAGGCAACTATGAACAGGAAGATGACAACAAACTCATGGCTATCAACAAATGAATCTAAAAAAAGAAAGAAAGAAAAAAACTAAGCAAACAACTAGAACAGGAACAGAACCATAAATATGGAGATCATATGGAGGGTTGTCAGTGGGGAGGAGAAAGGGGCAGAATGGGGAGATGGTGCAGTGATCAAGAAGGTACAAAATAAACTGGGGGATGTTAAAAATAGTATAGGAAATGAAGAAGCCAAAGAACTTATATGCATGACCCATGGGCATGAACTAAGGGAGGGGGGAATTGCTGGAGGGAAGGGAGATACCAAGCAGAGGGGGGCAAAGAGGAAAAAAACTGGAACAACTGTAATAGCATAATCAATAAAATATACTTTAAAAAAAAAAAAAAAGACCTAGGCAGAAATACAGGTTACACTAAGTGAAATAAAGAAAAATTTACAGGCAATCAACAATGGAGTAGATGAAGCTGAGAATCAAATAGGTGATTTGAAGCACAAGGAAGGAAAAAAGCATTCATGAGAACAGCAAGAAGAAAAGAGTCCAAAAAGAAAAAAAAAATGAGGATAGGGTAAGGAGCCTATGGACAACTTCAGATTTACCAACATTCAAATCATAGGGGTGCTGGAAGGAAAAGAGAAAGCGCAAGAAATTGAAAACTTATTTGAAAAAAAGAATGAAAGAAAAACTTCCCTAATTTGATGAAGGAAATAGACATACAAGTCCAGGAAGCATAGAGTCCCAAACAAGATGGACACAAAGAGGACCACACCAAGACACATCGTAATTAAAATGCCAAAGGTTAAAGATAATCTTAAAAGTAGCAAGAGAAAAGCAGATAGTTGCCTACAAAGGAGTCCCCATAAGACTGTCAGCTGATTTCTCAAAAGAAACTGCAAGGAAGAAGGGACTGACAAGAAGTATTCAAAGTGATGAAAAAGCAAGGACCTATAACCTTGATTACTCTATCCAGGAAAGCTATCAGTTAGAATGGAAGGGCAGATAAAGTGTTTCCCAGACAAGGTAAAGCGAAAGGAGTTAATCATCACCATACCATTATTATATAAAATGTTTAAGGGACTTATTTAAGAAAAAGAAGATCAAAACTATGAACATTAAAATGACAATAAATTCACAACTATCAACATTGAATCTAAAAAACTAAGCAAACAGTCAGAACAGAAACAGAATCATAGATATGGAGATCATTTGGATGATTACCAGTTGGGAGGGGGAAGAGGGAGAATGGGGGAAAATGTGAAGGGATTAAGAGGTACAAGTTAGTAGGTACAGAATAGACAGGGGGATGTTAAAAACATAGGAAATGGGGTAGCCAAAGAACTTATATGCATGACCCATGGACATGAACTTAGAAGGGGGATTGCTAGAAAGTGGGGGGGTGGGCAAAAGGGGAATAATTGGGACAACTGTAATAGCATAATGAATAAAAAATGGTTTTAAAAAGCAGTAAAAATTTAAAGAAAAAAACATTTGGTCAATAAGCGTATGATGAGATGTTAAATCTCAGGTAAACATAAATTAAAATCACAATTAGACATGACTACCCACCTATTAGAATGTCTAAAATTAAAATTACCAACCAATCCAAGTGCTGGCAAAATCATTTTTTTGTGGAGAAAATCATTCCTAGACTGCTAATGCAAGTATAAAATGGCACAACAATTTGGAAGATAGTTTTGCTTTTGTCTAAAAATTTAACCAAAGACCTAGCTAATTCTACTCCTAGGTATTTACCCAAGGGAAATGGAAGTGTATGTGCTACTAAGACTTTTATTTAACATTCTTGCTGCTTAAGTTGTAATAGCCGACAACTGCAAACAACCCAAATATGCATGAATAGGTGAATGGATAAATAAATTGTGGTATATCCATACATAGGAATTTTCAGAAGGGGTGGGCTGGGTGGGGGAGAGAAATGGGGGGGAAATGGGACAACTGTAATTGAAAATCCAAAAAATAAAAATATAAAAAATAAATAAAAATAAAAAAAATAAAAATAAATCTAAAAAAAGGAATGAACTCTTAAAACAACAACAACAAAAAGTCCTATCACACCAAATCTTATAAAGATACCATTATTAAACCTTTTCTTCAGTATATTTTAATTTATTGTAACTAACAGAGTCAGTTTGGGACTTTTATATCCAATAGAGGAAGAAAACATGAATTCTCTGTAGTTTTATAAAATTTTTGCCTAATTAATGAAGTAGGTCCTAGGCATTTGATATAAGTGTGAGTTGCTAGGGTTTTTATTGCATAAATATCTGCTATTTTCCCTGAACATATATATTTTTAAAGTTTTAATTTTTTAAAATTCTCACATAAGGACATTTTTTCATTGATTTTTAGAGCGAGAGGAAGGAAAGGAGGAAAGGGGAGAGAGAGAGACATCATGGGAGTGAAGCATGGATTGGCTGCCTCCTGTACACGCCCGAATCAGATCCACAACCTTTCAGTTACAGGACAATGCTCCAACCGACTGAGCCACAGCAGCCAGGGAAAAATGTGCTTTATATTTTAAATATACTCATGTGAAACACTGTGTACTTAGGAATTAATATTTAGTCATATTTAATCAATTTTATCTCAGCATCTTTGGTGATTTGTTTTATTGTGAGCCAAATAGATAGTATTCTAACAAGATTCAAAAGCCTAACAAAATTGCAGTGAGTTTTTTTTCAATGAGCATTCAGTTAATACATATACTCTAAAAGAGCTACAACTGGGGTAGCAGTGAAACTGCTTTTCTTAACTCTATAATAAAGTGCAGGATGGGCATAAGTGGAGCCTGGAAGTTTGTTATAGTTTAGACTAGTGCTCTTCAGGCTTGAATGTGTATACATCAGTCACCTGGTCAGCTTGACAAAACGCAGACTGACCCAAATCTGGAGAGGGCTTCAGGATTATGCATTTCTTAACACCCTCCCAGGTGATACTGAGGCTGCTAAGGTTAAGCCCAATATAGACAAACAGCTAATATTGACGTGCACTTTGATGAGGAAGGTATGTGACAGTGAAGGTCTTAAGTATAATCAAAGTGTCAACTAAGTGAAGGGTTGATTTCCTAAAGATTTTATTCTGACTTCCCCTTTATCTGAATGTAATGCTGGTATTTTTCAGAAAATGGAAGGCTTATAAGTCACTGCATTTATCATCTGTGAGAACGTTCTTTGGGCTGTTTGTGTTCCCTTGAACTATTCTCTCTTTAATGGATTGCTCTTTTTTTTTTTTTTTTTTTTTTTTTTAAATATGGAACGCTTCACGAATTTGCGTGTCATCCTTGCGCAGGGGCCATGCTAATCTTCTCTGTATCATTCCAATTTTAGTATATGTGCTGCCGAAGCGAGCACGGATTGCTCATTTTTGATGCAACTTTTTGACCAGTTCAAGTTTTGAATGATATATGAACTTAAAACAGGAATTATCCTGACTGTTCTTTGGTTTAGTTGGACCTTTTCTCTCCTCAGACTTGTGGAAAGAGCTTGGTTGTCAAATTAGAGCAGCAGCACAAACTATTTCGTATGATTAATAGATTGAATGGGAAAAGTAAGTGTGTGTGTGTGTGTGTGTGTGTGTGTATATATATATATATATAGTGTTATTTATATATATATATATATAGTGTTATTTATATATATATAGTGTTATTTTTATATATATATATATATATATATATATATATATATATATATATATATATAGTGTTCCCTCCTGAAATATTACGAAGGTCTACAGCTAAAGAGAGTCTTTCTAAAATGAGATAGATAGAAAAAGTCAGTAATACTTTCAGGAAAATAGATAAAATACATTTTATAAAATTACAACACTTAGATAATTATTTGTAATTACTCTTGTCCTATACACAAATATAGTAGAGACATTTAAATTTTGCTATTTATTTCACAGATAGTTCTGCTATAAGGAGACACATGTGTTCCTAAAAAATCGCTCCATTCAATATCATGCCAATAATATCCCACAGGACTTATGGGGAAAATTGGTTTAGGGGCCAACAATCAAAAACTTTGTTAGGGAAACATTTCTTAATGTTTAGTAAAACGATAGCACAGTTTTACACATTAAATAATTAAGAAGTGTATAAATACTACATTAAATATGGCCCTTTTTCTTGAGAATACTTTAAGGATGCTTGTTAAGTGGATATTGAAAGGGTTACTGTAAAGTGGTAGATGGTTAATACAACTGAATGGGAAGTTTTAACATTAGACACAGGTGAACTTCCGTTGCTGGTAGATGTTTGAGGTGTGAGGCAAGTGCGTGTGTGTTTTGTGTTCCTGCTGGGCTTGTGTCAGCTGAGTGCTGTTTTCTGCCTACACATAGTGTTTCTCATGGTTCATATTCAGTTTTCTGCTCAAATTATTTTTTAATACATCAAATGTACTCAAACAAATTTAAGTTTTCAAAGCACGCATTATAACAGAATTGACAGCACAGTATATGAAATTTCACACTTTCTTGGAGAAATGACACTTTTATTTTATTGCAATTCAGTTGCACAGGCACCAGGGGGAGTAGCAGGTTCACATTTCGCAGCAGCACTGACCAGTGCTTTTCTTAGTTTTGCAGCTGCACATATGGTAGATTATTACCGTTTTATGGTTACAGTTATAAGCAATTTGGTAGAAAACGACAGTTAAATTATGCAGTGTTACTTTTATTTGTTTTAATTTTATAATCTAAATATATTTTTAAGTGAAGAAACAAAAGGCAGAATAATTTTTAGTAGTTGGAGTAAGTAACCCTTCCTGTGGTTTAGTCTTGTGCCACCCAGTGGAGCTTGCATTTTATTTTTAATCGATCTCTTGTGTATGATAGAAAGTGGAGCATATAGCTGAGAGAGTGTTTCTGTATTCTGGGGAGTGGATGTTTTCAGCAACATTATTGTGACTCCTACTACTTATTAAAAGGGAGATTTCACTGGCAATTGGATTGACAAATACATAGTTAAAAATTCTCTACCATTTCCTAGAGACAGAACAATTCCAAATTTTATTCCTTGGTGCATTCTTAGAACTAATGCCAAAGCAAATTTATTTCCTTGAGCCCTGTCAGGATGTGTACACAGACTGCTCACTGGGTATGGGCATCATGGCCTATTGGCATCTGTACATAAACCCCTTTTTTTAATTGAAGGAATTCACAATGTGCCAGGGAAGAGATGTGCAGAGTGCCCACCTTGTTTGTTTGGTACTTGTACATTCAAAGGGAGTGTCAGATAACTGGTACCTAACACTTGTATGGAGGTGATCGTGGTCCAACTTTAAATATACATCTATTATAAAAGATTTGCCTTGAATACAGGGACTAAATTTTGTTTGCACTATTTATTTAAGTACAAAACTACTTTCATTATTAAACTTTCCTTAGATATTTCCTTGACTTGTATTCAGCATTAATACCTGTTGATGCCTGTATGGTGACCTGCAAATCTTAAAACACAGTCTGTCATTTCTGCATGGTCTGTATATTTCAGAGCCATTACCTGAACTGGAAAAAAGATATACATAACCTGACTGATCGTTGAAAATGTCAAATATAGTAAAGTAATGTAGTACTTGTAGTCTTTATTCTGTTGGTATAAATAGGTCATATTAGTGATTTTATGAATGTGGGGAGTTATTTGGCAGTTTTTCATCGCGTTTAAGTCATTTTTAAACAGTTATTGCAGAAGTGGTATAGATGGAACTAGAAAACAATTCATTTGGGTGTTAGAAAACTGTGCATTGCTGTAATCTTATTGATGCCAGCTGGAGAAAAATTTTATTTTGATGGATAATATAGTCCTTAATTTTATTCAGTGCAATTTCTTTTTTTATTGTATATAGGTAACCCTAACTTAATGTATTTGTGTTATACCATATGTCATTTTGAATTCACTTCAAAGGGTAATCAAGTCAGGAACTAATAGTGCAATATTATTCTCCAGTGAAGTAAATTTCATCTTTCCTTCAAATGAAAATGGTATATATTAGCACTTTCTTTATAATAAAGTTACATCATTCAACAACATTTTGATGATGTTCTAAACAGTAGTAGGGTGTTAAAATTTTTTGGAGCATTAACCTTTTGTTATTTTAATGTAAAAATCCAACATTATGATTTGAAAGTACTGAAAATGATTTGAGAAATTGGAGGTTTACCAATTGTTTTCCCTACATTTTATAAACCATATAGTGCCAAATATGTGCATGTACTCTCCTGGGTAATAATCACTTTCGTAACATGGGACTGCTAGAGAACCTCACATCACACTGCTTTTCTTGAATAGCTAAGAAATAGATATTTGGGGATCGCCACAGCATACATACTGAATTTGAAGCTGTACTAGAATCTAATGTTATAGAAAGAAGTAGTGAAAACAGAATAGGTTCTAGGACATTATTTTAGGAAATATCTGCACTTAATGATGGGTAAAGGAAGGGAAAGTCAGTGAAAGAGGTTTAAAAAGGAGCAATCTGTAAGGGGAAGCAGAATGGGCCAGTAACTCAGGAGAGAGATCATTTGAAGAGGGAGAAAGTGGCTAGCAAGGAGGATAAAACCCAAAATCAAGTTGTTTTATTTAACAATTAATAGATTAGAGGATATTTGTCAAGAAAATGGTGTAAAGTGACGGACAGGGAAACATATTGTATTGGGCCAAACTTAAATTGGAAATGAGGAAGTGGAGATGATGAGTACAGATTAATCACTTAGAGTTTTGCTGGTGGTGGGGAGGAGAGAGAGATGGAGGTGATTTAAGAAGGAAGTATTTGATGAGGGCTTTCCTTATGGTGAGCTTAGTTGAAGGCTTATGGGATGGAGCCAAAAGCTATTGAGATCATGAGAAAGAGAGAATAATTTATAAGACAGTGTCTGAATGATATAGATGCGGGGTAAATCAGGAACACAGATGAAGAATTTTGTCTTCAAAAGCATTTATTTATTCACTCATTTATTCAGCATTTATTGAATGCCAAGACCTGAGGGGGGTGATTTGTTGAGATGGGAGTTGTGAGGAAGTAGGGTATGTTTAACCAGATCATGTTGGCCCTCTGCCTTTTCAGTGAAATAGGATGTACTTAAAAATGAGTAAAGTTTCTACTTCCAAATGCAGTTGCTTAAGCAACTAGTTATTCCATTCTAAGTTTTTTCTTTATTCACATCAGACAGTGTTATAATTAATGTTTCAACTGTTAAACATAATTTAGAAAACTCAAGAGGGGAAGGAAAGTCTTTCTGTTCATATTTGTGCTCTCTGTTCTTTCTTCCTTCTTGATGTTACAGAATTCCTTCATCATTTCCTCCCTACTTAGATAATCTCTAGCCATTCTTTTAGAATAAATCTGAATTCTCATAGTTGTCCTTCATCTGAGAATTTCTTGATTTCTCTTGAATTTTTGAAGGATATTTTTTCTGGATAGAGAATCCTAGGGTTGACAGGTCTTTTCTTTCAGCATTTGAAAAATGTGCCACTTCCTTTTCTCCCCACCCCTGCCATGTTTTGTGATTAAAATCCAGTCTTTCTGTTTTCCCCCATTTAAATAAAGTGCTGCTTCTCTCTTGCTTTCAAGATTTTCCTTTGTCTTTAGTTTCCAGGAGTTTAATTGTGCTGTATCTTGGCATGTATTTCATTGAGTTTATCTTGTTTGGGGCTTACTCAGCTTCTTTGAACGTTTATGTTTCTTGCCAAATTTGGGAAATTTTCAGGCATTAATTCTTCCTATTCTTTTCCAGTTTCTACCCTCTTTCTGCTCTCTTTCTGGGACTCTAATGACACAAATGCTAGATCTTTTGTTGTAGTCCCACAGGTTCCTGAGGCTCTGTTCATTTTCTTTTTCAGTCCATTTTCTCTTCATTGTCAGATTGGATACTGTGTTTTGTTCTGTCTTCGGAGTCTCTAATTCTTTCCCGTGTCCTGTCTATTCTGTTTTTGAATTTGTCCAGTAAAGTTTTTTTTTTTTTTTAATTCTGGTTATTGTAATTTTTAGACCTAAAATTTTCATTTGATTGTTTCATTTGTTTTAAACATGTTTTAGTTGTTCATCAAAGCATTTTATGACAGCCACTTTAAAATTCTTGTCAGATAATTCCAGCATCTGTGTCACTTCAGTATTGGCATCTAGCAATTGTCTTTTCTCATGAAAGTCAAGATTATTCTGGCTCTTGGTATGACAAGTTGTTTTTAGTTGTATTCTAGACATTTTGGGTATTATGGTATAGTTTTATTTAAATCATCTCTTTTAGCATCTCTTTTCTGACATCACATCAGTGGGGAAAAAGAAGGCAGCACCTACTTTGACTCCCATGGAGAGGTGGGTCCCTACCTCATTACTGCTGGGTGGAGGTGGAGGTAGAAATTCCCCTTCCTACTAGACCTCTGCTAATACCACCCTGGCTGAGAAGGGCAGGGGCTTCCCAAATGGCCTCCAGTGTTGCTGCTGATATTTGTGAAATTCTTTGCTTTATCCCCAGATTCCTCTGCCACCACCACAGCAGGGCAGGACACCTAATTAAAGCTAGATAGGACTGGAGGTTCAGGCTCCCTATGAGGCCTGTACTCATAATCATGGGGGTGAAGGATGTGGAAAGGGTAGTCATTACCATCAAATAGGGATTAAAGTACTGGCTCCCCACTCATTCTTCTCTGATACCACCTCATCAGAAAAGGGTGGGGGGGACACATAGAAGTCTTAGCCTTTGCTGATGGGGGTGGGATGGGCTTTCAGTGTTTTCTGTGGTGTTTGGCTAGAGTAAGGCAGTTCTTATTTAGACATTTTCTGTTTTGCTAGTCAAGATACCCTTTCCTTTTCTTTTGGCTAGCAAGAGCACGCTGCTCTTGTTTTTTCTTTTCCTGTGTCCGTTGACATTTCTGTGTTGTTGACTTCCTGACACCCAGTTCAGGGTATATGAGGCAAAAACAAAACTAGGCAACTCACCATTGTGTTGTTCCCCAGGTCTTCTCTCCATCTTCTGAATCTTCTTATATTTCTTTTATATATAATGATGTCTTGTCTGGAAGCAGACAGCAGACATCTCACAGTACTTATTTTTTTCTTAAAAAACTTTCTGGCTACAACATTGACTCAATTTTCTCAACATATCCTGTTGTATTTCTATGTATCTTAGTCCAAAAGAGGGTGTTTTTCCCTCCCAATCCAGACATAGATGAGCTGATTTAATTAAGACTGATTATTCAAGCAAAATCACTACTAGACTAAATAAAGAAAAGTTTTGCTTCCTAGTGGAACTGCTGGAAACAGAAAAACAAAATAGAAATTATTGGTGTTATTCTGTTCAGTACTTTTGAGTTTTATGATAGGTCCCGTTCTCTTTTGTTAAACATCTATAGATTTAAAAAAAACAAAAAACAAAAAAACCTAGGTTTCAGGGATTGTTCTTTTAAATGTGGCCTCATGGATTAATTTATTTAATAATCAATAATGTTAAAATAGTAAGGCAAAAACCTAATTCCTTGATTTCAATGACACTGTCAAACTTTTCTCCTTGAATGTTTTGGGCTATTTCTCTATAATATTTCTTGATTGAGGGTTTAGAAAATAATCTGGTTCTTTACCAGTTTTTAAAATATTATTCTGCTAAACAGTCCACATAAGCTCAATTATCAGAAACCAGTGAAGTGAAGTTCTTCATAAAATGCTTTATTACCTTCAGTCTTCACAGCATTTGCTGAGTTTAGATAATAAACCTGCACATAGGAGTTACTTAATTTTTCTCTAAGCAGTAATTTACATTTGTGAGCAGTAGCCACAGTCGTTTGCAAAAAGGCAAGAAATGAGATATTCCTACTACTTTTTCTAATTTAACCGTAAAATGTTAGGTGTGATTCCATTCTATAAAAACTCCTTTTTCACTCTAGTTATGAATATTATGTTAGGAAATTGTTTAATTTTTCTGAGAATTATTATATTGGATCAGATTTTCAAACCACATTGAAAAATGCATGCAATTCTGGTGAGAATGCTGTTCCCTAAGGCCATAGTTAATGGTCTGACTATGTTAAACTGAATTCATAAGCTATGTTGTAAACTTAGGCTTAAAAGTGTGCATGGGCAAGGTAGAGGATGGCTATCTATTTGAAAGTAGAAGAGAAAAATGTGGTTGTTTATTTTTTCTATGGACTCTTCCCCCAATATAAATTCTCAGGCCCTACAGGTAATATTTGCTAATTGTTATTACTTCAGTAGTAAGCCACAATAGAAATGCTATACTGCTCTGAAAATCTAGACTACTGCTTCCTTCTAAAGGAGAAAATGGGTTATTTCACATCTCATATTTTATTTTCTATATGCTTCTTTCCAAAACAAATAGAGGTGACCAAAGAGAAAAAACAATGCCATCTTCCAAGGATGGATTAAAGGGAGTAAGAACAGGAGTCCAATAATGTATTACACTTCAACATAAAGGAGGAGGATGGGCTTTCTCCCACTGATGTGTAGGAGGAAGGGTACTTAGAGATGCTGTGCACACTCAAATCCCAGACCAGCAATCACCATCACTCAGAAGCTTGTTAGAAATGTGGGATTTGAGGCCCTTCCTCAGATCTACTGAATCAGTATCTGCTGTCTAACAAGATTCACAGATGCTTCCCATATACATTACTTTTAAGAAACACTGATCTCTGGTAGTTCTAGGACTTTATTTTAAATCTTAGCTCACTGGCAAAGTAACCTTGGGTAACTTATTAACCATTCTGTGCTGCAGATGTACTTATAAAAGGAGAATAAATAGTACTTCGTGTTTAATTTTCTTTTGATGAGAATCAAATATGAAAATATCTTTGAAGCACCTAGAAGTGCCCCACCCCTATGTAGGGGTTATACTGAGTCATCCTCCGATTCTCTTAATTCAAATACCTATTCCTGGTGATAAGCATTAATTGTGCAATAGGTGATGCTGGTATCTGACTCCAATAAGAGAACTCTAATGAGAAATCTGAAGAAAGGAGAGACGACAGGTACGAAAATTATAAGAGCTGTAAGATGAGCTATATGAGGAAAGCATAATGCCACTGGATTACTTAGTTTGGCAAAGGGAAGATTAAGGGACCTCTTAAATTCAGTTTACGTTTTCACTCAGAGATGAATGATCTTACATAGCAGCATAAATAGTTCAAGTAGACAAATAGAGGGATCTGAAAAGAGGGAGGTATCATATATATATTGATATTGATAATTCATGGAGGGTTTTAATTTAACAATAAGAGTGAAGCTCTTCTGCTTGAAGTTAGGGAACAAAATGAGATGACTTCTTTCTAAGAAGCTTTTAGCCTGTTCCTCATGGCTGGAGCTAGTAGGCCCCAGCTTGATATGTTTAACTCTGCTTCACAAAGCATTATACACACAACTTCGTTGTCAGAGTCTAGAGAGCTTAGTGTGCAGCCTGTTTTCAGTGGTCTGTATGGTCAGGAACTTATTCGTTCTGAAATTGGAGATTTTCAAGTGTTTAATCATTGTTACTGCAGTTCACCTTATAAAGTAACATCTGGTTGGGGTAGGGGTGTGGTAACAGCCTCCCCCACACTGCACCCCCTGCAATTCTAGGTCAGTTCCTGTAACTCAAAAAAGGCTGAGTTGATTTAAAGCAGCCTTCCAAATGGAGAAAATACTTCTCCTTTGGGTCTAGCTGAAATATGGAACCTTTAAACAAAAGATAAATTTTTAAGCAGGTTAGATGCAAGAGAAAATACATGGTTTTCAATAGAAATGCTTTTACAACCTTGTCTTTAACATCTACCGTGAATGCTTGAAAATGTATTTGCATAGAGTATTATGTGAAAAGGAAACTATAAGGAAATCAAAATTATGATCAGTCTGGCACATTGATAGCCTGCTTTTTAAGATATCTGCATGTGATCTTTTAAATGAGTGTCTTTACCTTTAAAATTGGATAACTAAACCTTGGGTCTTTACTGTGTAGTTGATTTCCTAAAAAAACCTCAGAGTCTAATGATCTGAGGAAAAGACAATCTAAATTGTCTTAGTTCCAAGTCTTTTTCTACCCCTTGTTGTATAACTCTGCAGGAAACAAGCTAGAGAGTATAATACTTAGGAAACTCTTTAAAAAGCTAGTTAATTACTCTAACTAGATACCTTTCTATGGCTCATGTTTTTGTTGCTGTTGTTCATCTGACTAAGTAGAGTTCAGAAGAAACTGGGTGTGAGGCATTTGACTCTCTTTTCCCTTTGTAAGTATCCAGAACATTGAGTTTTCCTGTTTGTTTTAGATATTTCTTCTCCTCCCCAGTGATTACTATCATCAGGAATTGAAAAAACACTGTAGCTTTGCACTGAATTTGCCATAAATTTTTCTTTTAATTAACTGGAAAATTTCAGACTTGTTGTATTCCAGCAGAGATCACAACTTAATAAAAGAGAGTAAACATTCATATGAAATTCTTGTCTATCTCTGCTAATCAATTAATCTTGCTATCAGTTTTTATTTTACCAGCAATCCATTTGCAATTGCATATATTGCCATTGAGTACCAAACTAGATATATTATTTGGATCTCAATGTTCATGTCAGAAATCATGTACCATTTTTTGAAAGGGAGAAGAGGAAATGAACATGAGGAATATATGGCATGGTCAGACAGCATATTTGCTTCAGATGGGAAAATCTTATAAGTTGGAACATTTAAAAATTTTTAATGGATCAGTATTTTTAGCCATTCTCTTGGCTAGTTTAACGACCACATGGATTGTTTCAATTCTAAGCTCAAAGCTAACATGAAATTTAATAGGCACTCCTTTACCTTTATTCCTTCCTCTAACATTTTTAATGTGCCTGCTGTATACTAGAGAGATTCCAAGATTAATATGCTGTGATTTCTGGAAACACAGAGGCCACTTCAGGTGATAGTAATATAACCAAATAATTCTAACTCTACACCATTTACTATAATAAAGGTGCTTAACTCTATCTGGGAGGTCAGTGAAAGTTTGGAGAAAGAGATGACATAAAAGCAAGTTTGAAAGGATAAGTAGGAATTTTGTCACATTGGGGGCAGGCAAAATATTCTAAGCACAATACACAGTATATGCTGTCTTTATATATTAGGTACTATGCAGATGTTCAGAGGAAAGGGAGTACCTGCCATACTGAAAATCTTGGAGTCCTCTATTTCCCTGGGTGTCTGTGACTAATGGATTGCATTTGAATTACAGCCTCATGGCCAGCTGTTTTTATCTCAAGGTGACCCTGAATAAAGCATCTCTTTCTGTCCAGGAGCTTCTTTCTTTGATGTGAAAGTAGCATAAGTTCTGTCTACCAAAACAGCAGGGGAAATAGTCAGCACCTAAGTAATGTCACGCTTGTGTTTTGGCAAAGGTCACTATAGCCTCCTCACTCTCAGTCTTTAACTGGCGTGGCCTCTGCAGCATTGGACACAGTTAACTACATCTTTTTATTGATTCCTTTTTCTTTGCCTGCCCTTTACATGTTATTGTTACATTGGCCTTCCTCTCAGTTTGAACATTTCTTTCTAAAAGATGTTTTCTGTGGTTCCTAAGTCATTTTGAGTCCTCTTAGGAAGTGTTGGCATAGCACTGCATAATGTTCCTGCCACTGCTTTCATCATAGGTTATGATACGTTTCATTACCTGCCCTCATTGCTGGATGGTTAGCTCACTGCAGGAGACAGTGTGGATCTTGCTCATCACTGTAGGTCTACCATCTAGCACAGTCTCATTTGTTAATGTATCTATTTAATAAAGATTTATTGAGCACTATATTTGTAGGCTAAGGATTTCAGCAGTAAACAAAACACACATCTTCTTGCCCTATGGAACTTACTTGCTAAATGAGTGAGACTGAACAAATGAATGAACAAACAAAACTACACTCTACCTGGATAATGTTACACACTTTCATGTCTTCAGCTACCACATATAAAGTGACTAACTCCCAATTCTCTGTTTTTACTGAGACCTCTTTTCTGAATTCCATGCCGGGGATTCAAATATCCCCTATTAACCATGTCGACTAAATGCTTCCCAAGCATTTCCAACTCAGTGTGTCTAAAGCTGCACCTCCTCCCAGACCTCGTATTTATTCTGCATTTTCTATATTGATAAATGGAATCGTTCATCTGTTCATACATCTTGTCACCCAACTCATCAGTTGACAGTGTCTTAAATTTCCCTTTATAATCCCTTTACTTCCTAATTCCTACCATGTTATTTCAAATGAGGCGGCTCTCATCTTTTGCTTAGATTATTGTAGCAATTTTCTTACTGGTTGCTTTGATCCTAGTCTTAAGCCCTCCAACTCATCCTTCACATTTCTATGAAAGGTGCCTTTTATAAAATGCAGATTGGCTGTAAGGCATTAGTGAATTCACATAGAAATAAAATCCAAACAACTTAGTGTGACATTCAGGATGTGGCCCATGTTTCTCTTTTACTCATCCTCCCTGTTCTTGTCAGTTAACCATTCATTCTGTACTACTTGCAGTCCCCTTCTCCATGCCTTTGCTCCTGATTCTTTTCCAAAATTTATTTTTGGGATCACATCTTCTCTGGAGACTTTCCTGGCTTTCCCTCAGTGTGGTCAAAGTGGCCACTCCCCTCCCATTTTTTAGAATTTCCACTGTACCCTTTGTTTAAATGACTCCCCTAGAACATGTTATCCTTATTTTGTTAAATCTCTTTCTCTGAGCCTCTTGATTTTTTTCCTTCAGCTTTATTCAGATATTTTTGAATATAGTATGATGATTTGATACATGTATACATTAGGAAATCATTACCTGTGTTGTGTGTGTGAGTGTGTGTTTGGTGAGAACATTTAAAATTTACTGTCTTAGCAACTTTGAAGTAAAAATGCAGAATTGTTGACTATAGTCATGAGGCCATGTATTAGGTTCCCCAGAACTTAATTCATCTTAAAACTGGAAGACCTTCCTTCATTTGGCTCTGTATTAAGTTCCAGATCCAAGTATCCCAGATATTCGAGGCAAGAATGGGTGGGATGATGGCAGTGGCCTCTGCTACACCAGAGGAAGTCTTCTAGCACAAGACAGTCCCTTTCTGCTTGGGCTGCCTCGTACTACTACATGTTCTTCTGGGCATCTTCCTTCATCTCTGATGTGAGAGAAAAATTCTCACTATTTATTCTGCTTTGATCTTTAGTTTTACTTTTCTATATACAGTCATCCCCCTTATTCATAGGGATATATTCCAAGATGCCCAGTAGATGCTAAAACTACAGATAGTACTGTACCCTATATATACTGTTTTCCTATACATACATATCTATAATAAATCTTAATTTATAAATTAGACACGTGAGAGATTAAGAACAATAATAGTTAAATAGAACAATTACAACAATATACTGTAATGAAACTTATGTAAAAATGGTCTCACAAAAACTTATTGCATTATACTCACATTTTCTTTTTTTAGCAACTTCTTAATTTTGTTAAATTTATTGGGGTAACACTGGTTAATAAAATTAAGTAGGTTTTAAGTTTGCAGTTCTGTAGTACATCATCTGTATATTGCATTATGTATTCTCCACTCACAACTTAGTCTTCCATCACCATATATCCCTTTCCCTCTGGTAACCATCATACTGTTATCTGTGTCTATGAGCTTTTGTTTGTTTTGTTTGCTTATTGCTTTCAGCTTTATATCCCACATATGATTGAAATCTTTTTTTTTTTTTTTAACTTTTTCTGTCTGGTTTATTTCACTTAGCATGATATTCTCAAGATCCATGCATGTTGTCACAAATGGCTATTTCATTTTTCCTTATGGCTGAGCAGTATTCCATTGTATGTATGTACCACAGCTTCTTTACTCAAGCATCTATAGAAGGATACTTGAGTTGTTTCCATGTCTTGGCCACCATGAATAGTACTGCAATGCACATAGGGGTGCATATATCTTTGTGAATAAATGTTTTCAACTTTTTCAGGAGGATACCCAGAAGAGGGATTGCTGGGTTATGGGTCATATTCACCTTGTACATCTCTAACAGAGCTCTTGAGTGACCAGGTGCATTGTCAATGAGCAATAATATTATGAAAGGAAACCTTTTTTTCTCAATGGTGGTTTAAAATATTTGGTATGCCATGGTTTAAACAGATATGTTGTTATCCAGGCTTTATGGTTTTATTTACAGAGTATGTACAAGCAAAGTAGATTTACCATAATTCTTTTTTTATTCAATGTATTGGGGTGACATTGGTTAATAAGATTATATAGGTTTCAGATGAACATTTCTATGATACATATTATGTATATTGCATTGTGTGCCCAAAGTCAAATCATCTTCCATCACCATATATTTGACCCCTTTATCCTCTACTAACTCCTGACCCCACTTCCCTCTGGTAACCACCATATTGCTGTCTGTGTCTGTGCATTCTTGTTTGTTTTTCTTGTTTATTCATTTGCTGCTTTCAGTTTTGTATCCCACATACACACATAGGATTCTTAACTTCTTCTGCCTGACTTATTTCACTTAGCATGATATTCTCAAGGTCCATCCATGTTGTCACAAATGGCAGTATTTCATCTTTCTTGTGTTCCACTGTGTATACGAGGCCTATCTGGAAAAAAGTCCAGCCATTGTTAATATAACGAGAACAATTTGCATGACATCAGTGTAACCTGGCAGCCAAGGAGAGTGGACTGGAATGTACATGCGTGAACAATGATGACTTCACTATACTAGTCATTGGGGGTGGTAGATGCCATTGAGTGAGCATGTGTACTGTGTGGCCGTCACATTCAAAATGACTGAGCAAGTAGAGCAACAAATCTGCATCAAATTTTGCATCAAGCTTGAACATTTCTTCACAGAAACTGTTCAGATGATTCAGAAGGCCACAGCTATGAGCACCTGGTCTTTGGCAACTTCCTCATGACAGTGCCTCCACTCATGTGTCATGTCTTGTGCAGAGTTTTTTGGTGGAACATCAAATCACCCAGGTGACTCAGCCCTCCTACAGCCCAGATTTGGTGCCCTGCAACTTCTGGCTTTTCCCAAAACTATAAAACCACCTTTGAAAGGGAAGAGATTTCAGACCGTCGATGAGATTCAGGAAAATACAACAGGGAAGCTCATGGTGATTGAGAGAACTGTGTGAGGTCCCAAGATGCCTATTTTGAAGGGGACTGAGGCTTCATTGTTCTATGTACTATGTTTCTTGTATCTTCTTCAATAAATGTCTGTTTTTCATATTACATGGCTGGATACCTTCTGGACAGGCCTCATATGTACCACATCTTTTTTATCCAATCACCTATTGAAGGACACTTCAGTTGTTTCCATGTCTTCTTAAGGACCCTAGGGTTTTCAGAATGGTAAGAGAACATTGGCTTCAACTTAAAGTCACCAGCTGCATTAGTCCCTAACAAAGAGTCAGCCTGTCCTTGGATATTTTGAAGCTAGGCATTTACTTCTCTCAAGCTATGAAAGTCCTAAATGGCATCTTCCAATGATTTAAGGCTGTTTTGTCTACACTGAAAATCTGTTGTTCAGTGTAGCCACTTTCATTAATTATCTTAGCCAGATCTTCTAGATAACTTGCTGCAGCTTCTGTATCAGCATTTGCTGCTTTATTTTATGCTTTATGTTAAGGAGACATCTTCTTCTCTTAAATCTCATGACCCAGTCTCAGCTAGCTTCCAATTTTTCTTCTGCAGCTTCCTCAGCTTTCTCAGCGCTCATAGAATTGAAGAGAATTAGGGCCCAGCTCTGGATTAGGCTTTGGCTTTAGGTAATGTTGTTGCTTCCTTGGTTATGTACCTAGAACACTTAAACTTTGCCCATATCAGCAGTAAGGCTGTTTCACTTTCTTATCATTCAAGTGTTCATTGCAGTAGCACTTTTAATTTCCTTCAAGAACTTTTTCTTTGCATTCACAACTTGAATGTTTAATACAAGATGCCTAGCTTTCAGCCTATCTCAATTTAATATATGCCATCCTTACTAAGCTTAGTCATTTCTAGCTTTTGACATAAAGTGAGAGATGTGCAAGTTTTCCTTTACCTGAACACTTGGAGGCCATTGTAAGGTGAGTAATTGGGCTCATTTCAATATTGTTTTGTCTCAGGGAATAGGGAAGCCTGAAGGGAGGGAGAGAGAGAGGAGAACCACTGGTCAGCGGGGCACTCAGAACACACACTTATCAAGTGAGTTTGCCTTCTTATGTGGCACAGTTCATGGCGCCCCCAAACAGTTACAATAGTAACATCGAAGATCACTGATCAGAGATCACCATAACAAATATAATAATGAAAAAGTTTAAAATCTTGTGGGAATTATGAAAATGTGACAAAGAGACATAAAGTGAGCAAATGTTGGAAAAATGGCGCTGATAGACTTGCTCAACATAGGGTTCCCACAGACCTTCAATTTGTGAAATGCGCAATAAGGTAAGGCGCAATAAAATGAGGTATGCCTGTTATTTGTCTTCAGATGCTGACATCCAACTCTCAGGCTGTATAATTGTGACACCTTCTTAGTAAAAATCATATTCTGCATCTAGGCTAATGTGTTCATCTACTGTAGACATTACTGCCTATGATAACAGGTAGAATAAAAAAAATTTTTTTTGTATGTTATAGCTGGCAGAGACTCTTGCAACTACCACAAATCATCCCTGCCTTTTGGAGCTTGCCAACAAAAAAACATGGAAATGTAAAACCAGCTGGGTCTGATATAGGTTGACTTTGAAAACATTAGCTTACTTAGACCACTGTTCATTCTGTTGTTATTGTTGTTTTTGAGGTGCTATGTATTCAGCCAGCTCTTCTAATTAATGTATTCTCTGAGCTTAGTAATCTCTTCTTTCATTATGAACCAGTTTCTCTTCTACAAGCCATCTCTGCCTCCTTTTTTGTTAGAGATTAATAATGAGAATAATGAAGCAAATGGTTATTTGTGCAGTCATGATTGACAAAGGTTATTAGAACAGGAATCTGCCCAGAAGCAATGATTAGGTTATGAAAATGTTATGGAATACTGAAACCAATCACCAGTTTTGACATTTAAGAAATACTATTCCCACTTTAATCATAATGACCTGTTATAAAAGTATTTATACAGAATAATCTCATTGGAGAGTAATTTTTATACCAAAAGCATACATAATTAAGTATAAGGGGGAGATTCAGAAATGGTCTGAGAGAAAAATGGGCCCAGGGAGGAAATTACCACAATGAGAAGTGAGGAACAGAACTCTCTTAGATAGAACTGTCTGTCTCCCAGACACCTGATCTACACAGTTAGGTGATCTTTTCCATTTATTATCTTCATCTTGAGCACTTTGAAAGTTTGAGGACCTGTTGGAGAGCGTACCCAGGTTAGGTTGCTATGTTCTTCATACTAGACTGTAAAAAATATACGGAGGTATATGGACAGAAATTGTCCTCATCATGGTTTGATTATTGAAACACTGACTTAACTAACATTATGCAAAAACAAACAAACAAGACAAAAATTAATTATATCTCTTTATTTTTAATATAGTCATAACAGTGTAAATTAGGTACTAATTATTTTTACCGGAGCAGTACCATCGCTTCCACCCTGCATTTGTGTTTTTTGTTTTTTTGATTTTGTTTTTTGTTTTTTGTGGCGCTTTATTAAAATAAAATTCACATATAAGTGAATTTTGAAGTATATGATTCAGTGTTTTTGAGTATATTCCTAAAGCTGTGCAAAGACAACATCTAATTCCAGAGCATGTTTATTACCTCCCCCATAAAATCCATCTGTCTATTTTGTTTATTGGAATCTGAAAAGCAGCACTCATAGATGCACTTTGAATTCATTTATTAGTTTTTTTCCCTTAATTTGCAATCTCACCTCTTCAGCTACAGTATAGAGAATGCCAAGAACTTCTAACCCTCTATCAAAAATATCTATCAGAGCAGCAGGAGAAGCTCACCATGTCTCTCTCAGAACTTGGTGCTGCTAGAATGCAGGAACAACAGGTAAGCATCTTAATTCTCACCTTCTCTTGTTTTTAATGGACCAACAAGATGTCAGAAGAGTCAGTTGCCTTTTGTCTCACAGTTTATACAGGGTGAGGCAAAAGTAAATTTACAGTTGTTTATATGGAAAATAATACAATAATTAATAAATAATAATGCAAGAATAAACTCTGTTTTGAGTATTCAACTATAAACCTACTTTATCCCCACCCTGTAATATTGTCTTAAGACATGGAAATACAGCATGTGCTTGAGCCCGGTGTCTTTTATTTCCCTTTTTTTTCCCTGGGGCCCAGAGGTCAGGAATGATTACTTGAAGCAGGCTGTGGGTCAGTGAGGAAGCTCCTGGTTGTCTGAAAGCACAGCAGGAATGGCAAAGAAAACTCACTGCTCTGTTGCTTAATGAAGATCAGGTGGGCTGTTCGTTACTCATTCTCCTTATGGAAAACACTAAGTCCTTCCTAACTCATGCTTACATTTTTAGAATGAGAAAAGTGACTTGGTAACTTATAAAAGCTTTAAATGGATAAAATTAAAATATTTTACATGATTTTATATTTGTGCATATCTATGTATTAATCACAAATATATATACGAGTGTATGTAGATACATTTACATATATGTCATCAAATGGTATACAGTATATAATTAAATGAATGTTCAGAACCTTGCCAGTTGTGACTTACTTGACCTCTAGCAAGGGACACTTGATTTCATTTTTATGTCCACATGAGTTTGAATCTTCAGATAGATGGAGATAAGGCTTATATATTAAAACATTTGATGGAAAAAAAAGCTGTAGCAGAGTCAGGGTCATTCTTATTAAATATTAAAGCATAGATAAATATACTCAAGTATTATCCTTCCCCTTTGAATAGTATCATTTGCAACTCTTCTAAGAACAAAACCTAGAGACAACTGTCTTGGATAAGTTAAGAGTTTTGGCCAAGGAAACTCCAGTTTTAAACCTCAAGTTTGTACATAGGGAAAAGCTTTTTTTTTTTTAATGTTCATTAAAAATTTTTTTTATTGTTGTTCTACCACAGTTGTGCCAATTTTACCCCATTGCTCTCTCCTGCCCGGCCCAGCCCCCCTCCCACAGTCAGTTCCCACCCTGTTGTCCATGTCCATGTGTCCTTTATACCAGTTCCTTGACTAGACCCTTCCCCTTCATTCCTCCTTCTCCCCCTCCCTCCTCCCCTATGGTCACTGTCAGTCTATTCCTTGTTTCCATGCCTCTGGTTCTATTTTGCTCATTTGTTTGTTTAGGTTCCTTTTATAGGTGAGATTATATAATATTTGTCTTTCACTGCCTGGCTTATTTCACTTAGCATAATACTCTCCAGTTCCATCCATGCTGCTGTGAAAGATAGGAGTTCCTTCTTTCTTTCTGCTGCTTAGTATTCCACTGTGTGAATATACCACGGTTTTTTGATCCACTTATTTACTGATGGGCACTTAGGCTGTTTCCCAGACTTGGCTATTGTTAATGCTGCTATGAACATAAGGGTGCATAGGTTCTTTTGAATTGCTTGATGTTTTGGGATTCTTAAGCTATATTCCCAGCGGTGGAATCACTGGGTCAAAAGGCAGTTCCAATTTTAATTTTTTGAGGTAATTCCATACTGTTTTCCACAGTGGCTATACCACTCTGCATTCTCAGCAGTGCACTGGGGTTCCCTTTTCCCCACATCCTCACCAGCACTAGTTGTTTGTTGATTTGTTAATGATGGCCATTCTGAGCAGTGTGAGGTGGTATCTCATTGTGGTTTTAATTTGCATCTCCGATACCTAGTGATATTGAGCATCCTTTCATGTGTCTATGGGCCCTCTGTGTGTGCTCCTTGAAGAAGTGTCTGTTCAGGTCCTTTGCCCATTTTTCAATTGGATTGTTTGTGTTTCTGATGTTGAGTCCTATGAGTTCTTTATATATTTTGGAGATCAAACCCTTGTCGGAGATAACATGGGCAAATATGTTTTCCCATATGGTTGGTTCCCCTCTCATTTTGATAATGTTTTCTTTAGCCATGCAGAACCTTTTTAATTTGATGTACTCCCTTTTGTTTATTCTTTCCTGTATTTCCCTTGCCCTAGAGGATGTATCGGCAAAAATACCGCTGTGTGGAATATCTGAAATATTACTGCTTATGTTTTCCTCTATGACTTTCATGGTGTCACAGCTTATGTTTAAGTCTCTTATACACCTTGAGTTTATTCTGGTTTATGGCATAAGTTGGTTGTCTAGTTTTATTTATTTATTTTGCATGTACCATTCCAGTTCTCCCAACACCATTGTTGAAGAGGTTATTTTTTTTCTCCATTTTGTGCTCCTGCCCCCTTTGTCAAATATTAATTGACCATAGAGACATGGTCTTATTTCTGGACTTTCTCTTCTGTTCTGTTGATCTATGTGTCTGTTCTTATGCCAGTACCAGACTGTCTTGATTACAGTGGCCTTGTAATATCAAGTATTGTGATCCCTCCTACTTTGTTATTCTTTCTCGAGATTGTTGAGGCTATTTGGGGTTGTTTTTGGTTTCAGAAAAGTTTTTGAAATATTCGTTCTAGATCTATGAATATATATCATTGGTATTTTCATACAGGTTGTATTGAATGTATAGATTGCTTTGGGTAGTATGGGCATTTTGATGATAGTAATTCTTCCAATTCATGAACACAGTATATGCTTCCATTTATTTGTCTCTTCCTTAATTTCTTTCTTCGGTGGTCTGTAGTTTTCTGAGTATAGGTCTTCTGCCTCCTTGGTTAAGATTATTCCTAGGTACTTTATTTTTCTTGTTGTTATAGTAAATGGGATTTTTTTCATAGTTTCTGTTTCTGACATTTCATTGTTCATGTACAAAAATGCCTTTGATTTCTGAATATTGACTTTGTATGCTGCTATTTTGCCTAATTCACTTATTAGGTTGAGTAGTTTTTTGGTGGAGCCCATAGGGTTTTCTATGTACACTATCATGTCATCTGCGAATAATGGCAGTTTTACTTCCTCCTTTCTAATTTGGATGCCTTTGATTTCTGCCTGTTGAGTATGATGTGGCTATAGGTTTCTTGTATATGGCCTTTATTATGTTAAGTTATGCTCCCTCTATTCCCACTTTGCTAAGCATTTCTGTCATAAATGGGTAATGTATCAAATGCTTTTTCAGCATCTATTGATATGATCATGTGATTTTTGCCTTTCATTTTGTTTATGTGGTGTATTATGTTTATTGATTTGCAAATATTATACCATCCTTGCATCCCTGGCATGAATCTCACTTGATCATGCTGTGTGATCTTTTAAATGTATTGTTGGATCAAGTTTGCCAAAATTTTGTTGATGATTTTAGCATCTGTGTTCATCAGCAATATTGGCCACTTACTCCTCCGCCATCTTGGATCTCTGGGGGAAAAAAAATTTTTTTTTAAAGAAATAATTTTGCTGGAATGTAGTAAAACTTAGATTTTTTTGATATGCTTTCCTTTTGAAATCACATTTATAAAAAATGGCCAAAGTATGAATGGTTTATTTGTATTCTAATCTGAAATATTTTCTTTTGTTCTGTTTTCTGAAAACCTAGGCTATAAAATGATGCAGAGGAAGGTAACCATTAATCTTGATTGTTTATCTGGATTTTTCCTGCCACTTTAACAACAGTAGGCAGTTTTTAAGGTGGTCTTGAGTGGGCCAGAGAAAATTGTAGTGTGAAGATCAGATTTTTGTCCTTTGTTTTTGCATTTTCACTTCCTCCCTTTGCATGACATAGATGTATTAGAGGTCACAAAAATGAAGGGCAGCTCATTGTCAAGCGTATGTGAGGGGAGGCAGAAGGCCTTTCAATGGCCAGTATAGTCTTACGACCTTAAGGATATAGACAGAGAGTCAAGAAATAGTCACTAGGGGGCTCTAAAGATAGCTAGATAAGAATGACTAATCCTTTATCTACTTCTAAAACTGGGAGAAAGAAAACTTTCTCAGGTATTAGTGCCTTGGATGTTTCACTTGAGACCTTCCTTAACCTTCACTTTGAGGGACAAAACTAAGAAAAAAAATTGCAAATACTAGAATGAAAATGTTTGCCAAGTACATGAAGATAATTGTATGCCCTCAAAAAGAGATACTTTTGAATTTTCATTTTAACTTAATGATGAAAAAAAAATTTTATGATGAAAAAATTTTTAAACTATATTTTCAAGAAGTAGCTGGTGATCAAGTTTTAAATTATGTTTTATATACAATGAAAATGAAATTGAGAGTTGTCGGGTCTACCATTTGAACCCGGAGAGGGAAAATATGTTTCATTTTGATTACCAGGTAGAGATTGACACCTTATTCCCTATGCTGATTTGTTCTTTGTGACAAGCTTCTCTTTGCTGAGCAAAAGTAAGCATCTTCTCTTCTTCCCTATGGGAATTGGATAAATATGGCCAAGTCCAATTACTGTTAGGAAGGGCATCATTGTGAAGACTCAGCCTAATGAGGACACAATTAAGTTAAATGTCCTCTTTGTGTGTTTACAAGTGGACTGTGCTCATCTCTGTTACAGCACCTTTCTTGTTCTTTTGTAATGATTGTTTATTCATCCATCTCCTCACCAAGCTCTTTAGAAAACAGACATCCTGATATAGTGATCGTTGTACACTCAGCCTAATGTAGGGTTTGGCATAATTAATATTTTTAAATAAAAATTATATAAATGATTTATTTTTTATTTGAGTTTTCCTTCATCACCATTTATCCCCCCCACCATACTCTCCTTCACCTCTCCAACTCCTCCGCTGGCAATCACCACACTGTTGTCCTTGTCTGTGAGTTTTTCTCTTTTCTGTTTCTTTTTTGCTCAAGTTTCTACCCAACCCCTACCCGAAGAAACCTGAAACACTAATTTGAAAGAGTATATGTACCCCCATGTTCACTGCAGTGTTATTTGCAATAGCCAGGATTTGGAAGCATCCCAAATGGCCATCAATAGATGAGTGAATGAATTTTTTTTTAATTTTGTAACAAAAAATACATATATGGTACATACTGTGTGCCAGGTACTGTTCTGAATTGTTAACATATATTAAATCATTAAGTTCTTACAATAATCCAATGAGGTTATTATCCCTGTTTTATAGAGGAGGAACTCTGGATAGAATGAGTAGCTTCCCCAGGTCATACAGCGAGCAAGTCTGGCTCCATAGTTTCTTGAAGGAAGAAAAACAGGAAAAACTTGAGATCGCTAACCAAAAAATGTTTACTTTAGGTGTCTTTGTTTCTATGACTAACCTTCGGAGGCTCTTAGTCTGACATACAGGTTTTTGAGCACCGGAGTACAAATATAGTAGAGATGTTGGGAAACTATTTGCTTTTCCTATGAGTAGCCACAATGTCAAGTAAACATAAAATTTTATTTGCTCTCAAAATAAGTCTTTTTAAAAACTCATCTTCAGATGTTGTGACAGAGATAGCAGCAGTTCATTCTTCATGAAGCATTCATTTGACTTTGAGACTTGTTCTGTTTCTTCTTTGCATTGGTTGCCATCTGGCTCAAATTGCATATTATAGGTTTCGCTTGTAGTTTTATTAAATCCACAGTTCTTTAGACGAATGCCCTGGCTTATGATTTTCTTTTTCAACTTCTGCTATTTCCTTGAAAAGAAATTGCTCCACTTACAAGGTGAATGTTTTCCTCATTTTTTCCCCATTCTCTTTCTTGCTTTGCCTCAAAGATAAATGTATTTTTACATTCATTTTGGAACACATTATAAGTTTTTCATGGTGGGGTCTATAAAGGTTTTCCCCTGTTCTGTTTAGATTGAGATATTTCACTGATGAGTATCTGTTACTCCATTTCTTATCTTAAGAAACAGTACTTGATATAAACTTGGTCTTGGACATGGGAGGATCTAGTAAATAATAGTTTTGACCAATTACATTTTTGAATATAGCATTCATTATCATAATTGAATGTTATTTCTTTTTTGTGAACCTGAACTTAAACAATGTCACCTTAAACTGATGCTTATAATTTCTATTTCAGTCTTATTTAACAGACTGTATTATTTTAGAAATTTTGCAGCTTTTCCTGAGTGTTCCGTATATTAAAATAAAGCCTAGGCAGCATTTTGAGTACCTTCTGCCACTGTATTTCTAAGTGTTGGTATTCAAGCCTAACTTACTGTTTTTCTTAACTCTTTATTTTTTTTTTTATTAAGTAAATATACAAAGGTGGATTTGGAATCTTCTTGAGATTTCTCCCTTTTCTATTCTATATAAAATAGATAAAATCATTATCACTTTTTAGCCATGGGCAATGGATATTAATGAATCACTGCTCTTCTGATCTGGCCATTACATTCCCTTTTATTAGTATTATTTCTCTCTGGTCCCTTGCTATTTCTGTTACTGCTCATTATTTTCCTTTGTTCTCTTTTTACATTTCACTCTTCTTTGGCTTCTCCTTATTTCCCTACAAGTCTCTAGATGCTTTTCAAGTTATAATTTCTCTCTCTGGCTTTTCTTTCCACTATGCTCTCTGTTCTTCTACTTACTCAGAGACGCTTACATTGTTCATTATCACCTGTGCATGGAACACTTCCTAGGTAAAGGTCTTCACCTATGATTATGCCAAAATTACTTAAATGTCTATCTCATTACTTCCATTGCCACTACTCTATGCCATAAAATCTTGGGCCTGCAGACCCTGCCATTTTTAAATATTTTTGAGTTCTCTTTAGTTGATAGCCATTTGCCGTATCCACTTGTGTAATCACAGAATTTAAGGACTACTCTGGTACCATTCAGAGTTGTAACTAAATAGCTGGTATACATGCTGCTATTTATTTACCTGTCACACAAAGATGGCTTTGTAACCTTTGTCATAGCTACTGTTAGTTCTCCTGAATTGGCACAAAACCTATTTTCCTTCTGGGTTTAAGGATCTTTAGGACAAGACTTCTATTTACAGACAAAATAGAGTAAGTGGAACTAGAGATGTGCACCTACCTAAACAAATAAAAACTGGATGGAATATATTATGTAAAGGCTTTACATAATGGACATCAAACACTGGAGGAGAGTGATCCCTGAAAAAGGAGAAACAAACTACATGAGCCATGCAATGGTCTGAGGATGCTACATAGACAGAGGAGCCCAAGTAGAGACTGGTGATCTCCATGAGGTGAAAAGATGGAGCTGGGAGTTTGAGGAGACCAAGGTGTTGTGAGATTGGAGAGCAGAAAACCAGTGATGGGAGAACTACAATTAGAGGGTACTCCAGAGATCAGCAGAAACTCTCTCTCAAATTTTAAACTAGTTAATGATCAAGCATAAGTATGAGAATACTTAATGAGTGTTGGGGAAAGAAGCACCAAAAGAGGACGCAATCCTTGGAACTTACATCAGTTGGGAATAGGTCCTGCTTGTACCAGCCAGATTGTCATCAGGTACAGTACTTAGAAGAGTATTGCCTCGGAGAGAGACAAAATCAACCCTAGTCTATAAAGTGCTCTGGCTCTACCTTATAAAACTGAAAAGAAATACTTAATAGGATTTGTTTCAAAGTAATTTTCCTACATCGAAACAAAGCACAAGCATATGTGTAGCTTAAGTATAAATACAAAAATACCCAGCACCAAAAAGGTAAAATTCACAATGTTTGATACCCAATCAGAAATTACCAACCCTATGAAGAAAATATGACCCAAAATGAGATAAAATGAATCAAAATCAATGATAGAATTAGTAGACAAAGACAATGTTATTTTAACAATTTGCATATTTTCAAGACATAGGAAAGATGAGCACGTTGAGTGGAAACCATGTATATTGTAAAACTCCCAAATTAGACTTCTAGAGACTAAAACTAGAATATCTGTGGTGAAAATACTCTGGAAGGGATTAACAGCAAACTTAAGATTGTAGAAGAAAATATTAGTAAAACAAGGACAGAGCAGTAAATACTACCCAAAATACACATACACACACACACACACATGCACACACAGAGAAATAGAAGGAGCAGAGTACAAATGAGCTGTAGAACAACCTCCAACAGCCTAATATGTATAATCAGAGTCCCTAAATGCAGGGATGGAGGAGAATAGAAGAGAAATATTTGAAGAAATAATGGCCCCTGATGTTTTTTTTAGTATGATGAAAACTATCAACCTATGGATCTAAGCAGATCAGTGAATTAAAAGCATAAGAAACATGAAAGGAAATGCTATCAAAGCATATTGTAAGAAAATAACTTAAAAGTAAACAATTGATAAAGAAAAAAATTTCAAAGCAAGCAGAGGAAACAAAACATATGTAAAGAGGGATAAAAATAAAAATGAAAGCAGAATTTTTTGGTCAAACTATGTACATGAGAAAACAGTGGAACAATAAATTACTGGAAGAAAAAAAACTGTCAACCTTGAATTTTATACTGAGCAAAAAATAACTTTCAGAAATGAAGGCGAAGACTTCCGGCCAAGGTGGAGACCTAGACAGACACACTACATCTCCCTCCACAACTAAGAGGGAATACAACTACCACAAAACCAGAAATTCCAGAAAATAAATGAAAGTCCAACATATGAAAATAAAAAGAAGTGGTGCTCATGTGTATAGGTAGGAGGGATGAAGCCGGGGCAGAGAGGTCAAATTGTGCTGGTGGCGGTGGCAGCAGCAACGGTGGTGGCAGGACGGCACTAAGCATAGACAACTGTATTTTAGGGGAGGCGAGAAGCGCCTGGGGAGCACCTCTGGCTGCAGACCAAACCCATCAGCTTGCAAATCCAGTGCCGGGGAAGGCAGACCCTCATTGCCTGGGACTGTGAGGCCCAGAGGGCTGGGGACAGAGGAGGAGGCTCCCGGTCTCTCAGCGGAGAGTAAACAACAGGAATCCATCTTGGACCCCCACCCCCGCAGAAAATGCCATGGCATGGTGAGAAGGGTGGCCCGGTTGTGATGCGTGCACAGGGCTCCACCCCCTATAGCATAGGAGGTGTGATAGCCCCACCCAGGAAGCAAAGGGAAACACAAAACTGTCCGGATGCCACAGATCATGATAGAGATCCCAGTGACGCAACTGACCAGACAGCAAATATCTAATCTAACGAAGCAGCAGATAGGAAATCTTTCTGAGGCACAGTTCAGAGCTTTGGTTATAAGAATGCTTACAGACCTAACAGCAGATCTTAAACAAAACGGGGAAGGAATGAAGGCTAGTCCTGCTGAAATGAATGAAACCACATATGAAACTAGTGGTGAGGGAAAGAAAACTAGGGATCAAATCAATAAATCAGAACATAGGGAAGGAATGAACAGTCAACCAGTGCAGAAAGAGGAAACGAGAAGTGAGGAATATGAGAAGACTCAGAAACTTATCGGACAGCTATAAGCCAGCCAACATTCAAATCATAGGGCTGCCAGAAGGTGAAAAAGAAGAACTAGAAATCAAAAAATTATGTGAAAAAATAATGAAGCAGAACTTCCCTAACTTGGGGGAGGAAATGAACTTACAGGTCCAGGAAGCACAGAGAGGTCCAAAAAAGCTGTAGCTAGGGAGAACCACACCAAGACACAAAATCAAAATGTCAAAAATTAAGGATAAAGAGAGAATCTTAAAAGCAGCAAGAGAGAAGAGAATTACATACAAAGGGGTCCCAATAAGACCATCAGCTAATTTCTCAAAAGACACTCTGCAGGCAAGAAGGGACTGGCAAGAAATATTCAAAGTAATGAAAAGCAAAAACCTACAACCACGATTACTCTATCCAGTGAAGCTATCATTCAGAATAGCAGGGCAGAGAAAGTGCTTCCAGGACAAAGTAAAACTGGAGGAGTTCATTAGATCCAAACCACTGTTATATGAAATGTTAAAGAGACTTATTTAGGAGAAAGGATCAAAACTATGAACATTAAAATGAAAACTGTATCACAACAACCAACAATAGAAGCTAGGGAATTGAAACAAAGGCAAACTAAGTAGGCAACAAGAGTGGGAAAGGAACTATAGGTATGGGGAACATTTTGGGGGAGGTCAGCAGAGAGGGGGAAGAGGGAAAGGGAGGGAGATGGTCCAGGAATTAAGAAGCATAGTAGGTGGGAGTGGAGTAGACAGGAAGATGTTGAGAAGAGCTATATGCACAACCAATGGGCATGGACTAAGGGGAGGGCAACTGAAGGGAACAGGGTCACTGGGTGGAGGGGAACAAAGGGAAAAGAAATTGGGACAATTATAACAGCATAATCAATAAAGCATATTAAAAAATTTTTTTGAGCAAAAAAAAACAATTGAGGGTGAAATAAAGAATTTTTCAGACTATAAAGGCTCAAAGAATTATTTACCCCTAAACTTACAAGGAATGTTAAAGGAGGTCATTCATACAGAGATAAATGATACTAAATAAAAATAAGGATATACACAAAGTAATGAAAACTAGAAATGGTGACTAAGTATAAATTTTTCTTGCTATTTTGAAGTCTTTTTAAGACTAAAATAATTTACTCCTTTAAGAAAACTAATGTGGAGTTTATAATATGTAGAAACAAAATGTGTAACAATAATACAAAGACCAGGAGAGGATAATTAAGTTATACTGTTGTAAGGTTCTTATATCTGTAGTGGTGTATATCTCCAGAAGGTAGACTCTAATAAGTAAAGATATGCTGTCAACTCTAAAGTAGTCCTCAAAATAATACGACAAAATGTTACAACTATTAAGGCAATGGAATACATCATTTAGATTCAGGAAAAATAACCCAAAAGAAGGTAGAAGAAGGGAAAAAGTAAACTCAGAAGAAGACAACTAGGAAATAGATGAGAGGCTTGACTTGGAGTGATAAACACAAATACAATATACAGGTGATGTATTGTAGAATTGTATATATAATTTTATTAACTAATGTCACCCCAATAAATTCAATAAACAATTATAAAAAAGTGAAAGGATGGAAAAAATATATACCATACTGATATTAACATTTTTAAAAGCTGGAGTGGCTGTGTTAATATCAGACAATGTATATTTCAGAGCAAAGAATATTTCCAGAAAAAGAAGACCATTTCATAAAAATGAAGTATTAAATTCATCTAAAGAACATAGTAATGCTAAATATTTATGCACTTAAAAACAGAGCATCAAAATATGTGAAGCAAAAAAAAAAAAAAAAGATAGAACTCCATGGAGAAATAGACACCTTGACAATTTCAGTCAGTTATTTTAATATGTGTCTTTCAATAATTGATGGAATGACTAAACATAAAATTAGCAAAGATGTAAAAAACTGGAATTACACCAACCAATTTGATGTCACATTGATAGAAAACACTCATCAATAGTCTAATATAATTTTTTCAAGTGCATACAGAACACTTAATAAAATAGCTTATATTTTGCTCTATAAAATGAATCACAATAAGTTAAAAATGATTCAAATTATTCAAAGTACTCTCTGACCACAGTGGAGTTAAATTAGAAATCAGTAACTGAAAGTTATGGGTGAAATCACCAAATATTTGGAAACTAAATTACAAATGTCAACATAACCCATGGGTCATAGAGGAATTAGATAGTATATTGAACTGAATAAAGTGAAAACAAAATATACCAAAATTGTGGAAAGCAGATAAAACAGTACTTAGAAGCATATAGGACTAATCATGTACATCAGAAAGTAAGAAAAAATCTCAAATTAGAGACCTCAGCTTCTGCTGTTAGAAGCCACAAAAAGAGCAAATTAAGCGTCCTGGCTGCTGTGGCTTAGTGGATTGAGCGTCGGCCTGCGAGCCAAGTGTCGCTGGTTTAATTCCCAGTCAGGGCACATTACTAGGTTGTACGTCAGGTCCCCAGTTGGGGGCACGAGTGAGAGGCAACCACACAGTGATGTTTCTCTCCCTCTCTTTCTCCTATCCCCTCTCTCTAAAAATAAAATAAGTAAACAAACAAATAAAGAAATAAAGAGCAAATTAAGTCCAAAGGAAGCAGAAGATAAGAAATAGTACAGATTGGACGAAGCATAAATCAATGAAATAGAAAACTAAAGAGAGAGAATGAGAGTCAGTGAAACCAAAGCCTGGTTATTTGAGAAGACCTATAAATTTGATAAAGCTTTAGGCAGGCTGATCAGAAAAAAAAAAGAGAGAGAAGATGCTGATAACAGTATTACTATAGTTTCTATAGATATTAAAGGAAAGAAAAGATGCGTAATGAATAACTTTATATTGATAAATTTGACAACTTACATAAAGGACAGATTCCTTGAAATATACAAACTACCAAAGCTTACTTAAAAAGAAATAGATAACCTGAATAGCCCTATAATAGTGTTGAATTTATAGCCAAAAGCCTTCCCACTAAGAAAACATTAGGCTCAGATGGCTTCACTGGTGAATTTTACCAGATATTATTATTTATATAATATATAGAATGGTGACTATAGTTAATAATACTGTATTGCATATTTGAAGTTGCTAAGGGAGTAAATCTTAAAAGTTATCATCACAAGGAAAAATTTTTGTAACTATGTATGGTGACATATGTTAACTACTTATTTTGGTGATCATATCCCTATATATACAAATATAGAATAATGTATACCTGAATTCAAATTTATAATTTTATATGTCATTATACCTCAATTTTAAAATATAAATAATACTAATTTACAGATTTTCCAGAAATTTCCCAAAAAATCTTAACTCATTATGAGGCCAGCATTACTCTCATACAAAACCAGGCAGCATTGCAGGAAAGGAACACTACAGATAATATTGCTCATGAATATAATGCAAAAACTAGCACAGTTTTAACATTTGTATACAACAATATAAAAATATTAAATTTTGTCTAAGTGATGTTTATCTCAGGAATGTGAGGTTGGTTTAACATTTGAAAATCATCAGTATTGACCATATTAGCGGTCTAAAAATATTAAAATATATACTCACCTCAAAATAATGCAAAAAAATATTTAAGGAAACCCGTATCCATTCAGGACAAACAGCTCCAAAAACTAAGAATAGAAGATAATGTGTTTGACCCAATTAAGGGAATCTCAGAATAACTTATAAGAAGCATATACTTTTTTTTTTTAGTTTAACTTCTCCCATCATAGTTTATTCCCTGAGATTCGCAGGACAGAATTTCTAGAAATTAAGGCGAGAAGACAATGGCGCTCTTAAGTTCCTGGACCATGCAGAAAGTTTCCCAGAGAAGTAATATTTGAGAACTCAAAGACTTATCTAGCCAGAGACTATGTCGAGTTCTTCAGTTCCCTTAAAGCAACAACTTAAAATAACCACATAGTTTGTCTTTTTAAAAAAAGCTTCCTAAGTAGCTAAAACCTCCCAATGGAATAGCAGTCTAATAGATTCCTATAGTGTGGCTATAGGAACTAGGCCTTTGGGAAACTAAACCAGATCATTTTACCTAAAAATTTCAATTTGCCCATTAGATGTTAACCTCCAGAAACATTAATGACACATTACGTTTTCACCATTAAAAGAATGCTTTCTCATGCATCTTCACTTGTTCTTCTCTTTGCTCTCAACAGATATTTCCTTCTCGCATATGAAAAGTATTTTCAGTGTTTGTTTGTTTTTTACTCTTCAGCAATGCAAATCTCTGCCTCCTAACTCCCTTAACTCCTTCTTGGTAAGTAATGTTACCTTCCAATGGGAAGTGGAATACATTATCAGCAAGCCCCATTTATCAAGCCTTCTTACTTTTGGAGAAAGTTATGGGGCCATCCCATACATTTGGAATTCCTTAAAGACACTTGCTTTCTATTAAAATATTTTGTTATAATATAGATGTATAAAACTTGTGAAGAATTCACTGAAGCACAAATCCCCTTATACTGAGAAGCTAAAAAATGCACATAACAATGGCTAATCCACATAATGTCTCCTATAAAATGTATCACCACCTCCAAATCGAGAGTATATGCTGGCATAAACTTTATTACATCCAAGCTAAGTTTGAAATCTTGCTTCAAAATATTGTTCAGTATTAATTCTCAGAAGACATGTTATAGGATCACATGAGGAATTGTTAGGCAGATGGCTGAGAAATGCAAATTACAGGACAAAGTGTTTCTCGAGAGATTTTTGCATTCCCCATAGGTATTTAGGGAAGAACACTGTTAAGAGATATGTTTTAAGTATACAGACAGGTCAACTAAAAGTATAAGCAAGTACATGCTTAACTTTATCTTATAATCCATAAAAAATGCATTAGAATAAAAATGTAATGACTTTATATACCTTTTCAAAAGGAAAGCCTGATGTAGAAGTAGCAATCAAGTTATAAATGACAGTCATCAGAGAAAATAATTTGGATGAAGCCTGTCTCTGGAAGAGATGGGCCTGAACACGTGGCCAGGAAGGAAACAATGTGCTTTTAACTTCGTATGGGGGGAAAATAAAAGTTCAGTTCCGTGTTGCCAAACATTGTTCTGTTTTGTCATATAAATCTTCTACTTCAATTACTGACCAAATGCTTTACTAAATCTCCGTTTTGGCCTTTGTTTTGTAATCTCTTATTTCTGTTGGCACCTCCTGATCGCTGTCCTCTGAAGTTTCTATCTCCTTCCCACTGTCCCCTGAAGCTTCTGTTTCCTTCCTGCTGCCCCCTATAGCCCCGATTGCCTTCCCGTTGTCCCCTGAAGTTTCAGTATCCTTTCCGTGGTCCTTCCAGGTCTGGTTGCTCCATGGCCACAGTGAGTTGCCAGTGCCGTGAATCATGCCGTTTTCCCTCTATTTCTCTTACTGCTGCAGTAGGGACATCAAAGCAAACACCTTGCTTTCCTTTGAGAAAGACCATCCCCTTCACTTTGGAATCAATCCCCTCACCCAGTTGCTCTGTCAGTTCTTTCCAAGCATAACTAATATTTAGCATTTCAGTTGAGCACTTCAAGATCATGGTCACAAAGCCCACTTCTGAGTTGATCAAGAAGCACTGGTCTACAGATGTGGCACCTGAAATATGGGCCAGTGCTGCCGCCAGGGCTTCCACAGCTCCCTTCTCCTCTGTAAGTTTCTCAGCTGACTGCTTAAAGTGGCTAATAGCAGTAGAAGGTACAGAATCCAAAAGCCTGATGGCATCTTTGCTGGAAGCTTTTATAATCTCTTGCAGAAGGAACACCTATTCGTTTAAATTTAATTCCCGCTTTTTGCTCCACTTGTGCTAACTGATATTCTTCCTTGTGCTGATAAAAGCAGATGCAAACCCCAGTCCTCCCAGCTCTACAGGTTCGCCCAGAACGATGAATGTAGGATTCCACATCCTCTGGTGGAGAGCTTTGTAAAACCAGATTAACCTCAGGGATGTCTAACCCTTGCGCAGCAACATTGGTTGCAACCAAAACTCCAAAATCACCATTTCTAAAACCTTTCAGGGTGATTTCCCTTCGCTTCTGTGGAATGTCTCCATGTAATGACTGCACATCCTACCTGTGGAGACATTCTGGGACAATTCCTGGACTGCTTTCTTGGTTTCACAGAAGATGATGGTGTGCCTGTGAAAACCACTGTACACTCGGATCACATCCCCAATAACTGCTGCTCTCTGAGTCCAGTGGCACTTGATAGCTAGATGCTCCACAGTTAGTGCGGTTTTCTGAGTCCTTTTAGCAATCAGGTCCGCCTGTTCATATGTAGATTTCATGTATTTCTTAGCAACATTATATACCCAATGAGGACAAGTCGCAGAAAAAAGCAGTGTTTGGGGATTGTCTTCTGAATCTTTCTTGTATGCCACACTTAAAATATCTTCCACTTGATCAGCAAACCCCATAGCCAACATCTGGTCAACTTCATCCAAAACAACGTGCTTAAATTTGGTGAGATCTAGCTTGCCATTCTGTAGGTGGTCTTTAATATGACCTGGTGTTCCAACCAGGACGTCAATCCCATTCCGCATATGTTCAATTTGACCTCCTTAGGGAGTTCCGCCATAAAAACAAGCCACTGCCAGCTTTTTTTGTGATGTCGCTGAAGTCTTTGCTTATTTGCCAATTCTCTTGTGGGTGCGAGAACCAGTACCTGAGGAGCACGGCCTCTCTTCCGGTCTTGGAATTCTCCCAGAAGCTTCTCAATCAAAGGGATGGCAACGGAGAATGTTTTCCCAGTTCCTGTCCATGCCTGTGCAATTAAATCTTTTCCACTATACACATGGTGAAATGTCTTTGCTTGTATAGGAAACAGGAAGGTCACCCTGAGGGCTTTGAGAAGTTTAATAATCTCTTCAGATATGGGGAAATTAGAGAAAGCTCCTTTTTGTTCCATAGATATTTCCTGCTCCAACTCACTGTTACTTCCTTCACTGGCAGCTTCATTGGAGTTAAGAGTCAGGTCCAGAATAAGAGAATCCGTTCTTTAGTTTGGGGCCTTTCTCCTCAATGTCTCCATTCATTTCCTTTTCCTTCTTCATCTTCTTGGGCTTAGGAGCACCTACTTCTTCTTCAGAAGGGTCCTCATTTTTTTAACTTTTTTGGTTTTAGAAGAAACATCTTTCTTTTCCATGGGCTCTTTCGGTTTTTTATACTTCTGATTTTAGGAGAAATCACATCATCTTGAGATGGCTCCTCTTTATTTTTTTCCTTTTTGGATTTAGGAGAATTCATGTCAGCCTCAGAAGGCCCTGCTTTCTTTTTAACTTTTTTAGCTTTTGGGGAAATATCTTCTTCCTTTTCCTCTGCTGCCTCTTCAGTCTCATTAAATTTTGCTTCTCTTTTCTACCTTTCTTCTCATTTTGTTTTCGTGGTATCTCCACTTTTCCCATGGCTGCGTCTGATTCCAAATCTGTGTCACAAAGGAGTTTCCCCAGCATCACTCAGCACAAGCTGTATAGGCCTGCCAATCTCGACCACTGCGTGGAAAGGAAGAGACAGCCAGAAGCATATACTTTTAATGATGAAAGATCAGGAATGAGGCAAGGTTATTTTTCTGTCATTTCTTTTATTCACCATGGTATTGGAGGTTCTAGCCAGTGCAGTAAGTCATACAAAAGAAATAAAAGACATACAAATTTGAAAAGGACTAAAGCTATCTTTATTTGAAGATGACATGATCAAAATGTAAATCTACGTAAAGTGTAAATCTACACAGACTTTCTATGTAATTACCAAAAAAGCTACTAGAAGTTATGTGAATTTAGGAAATTTGCAAGACGCAAAAGAGTAGGGGGTGCTGGGTGGAGAGGGGAAAAGAGGGACAAATTGGGACAACCATAATAGCATAATCAATAAAATATAATTTAAAAAATGGAAAAAAATAGTAAGTGCATCTCAAGTAACTTAATTAAAAAGAGTTAGATATTTAAGTAGTCCCTCTCTACATCACGGTTCACTTATCATGGCCTCATTGTATCACAGAATTTTTAAAAACATTATATTTAATTATTTCTCGCAGATGTTTTGCTATATCGCGGGATTTTGTGGTACTGTATACATATGTTGTTAAAGTTACGTAGGTTTAAGAGTGTAGAATAAATGTAAGGTTCCTACTTTGCAGGGGGATCTAGAACATAATACCCGTGATAAGTGAGGGAATACTGTACTGATGTTTTTTGCATTTTACTAAGGTCTTCACTAAGACCACTTAGGAGGAAGGAAACTACAAAGAAATGCATGGTTAGGAGAGTCTGGTACTTTCTCGTTTGCTCTTAGTTGCTCCTCTCACCCCTTTGTTCCCAGGGCCTCGCTTTTCCCCCCGATGGTGGCAGCCATGTCTTGTCCAATGACACAGTCCTCTGTGACTTCCACACCTCCATTGTAAAGAAGCTTGAAAAGGTCCCCTAGTTCTGGTTTTCTTCTATACCACTTAGATGCTTGTGGCTTATTTCTCCCAAGTCTGCTAGTGATGATATACTACAATTTTAAAAACTGTCTTACCAAAAGAAATTCTGAAAATGCTATTTCAAGAATCTCCCTCTCATAGGAGAGAATAGTATAAACAACATGTGATAATTTTTAAGCAAGTACTCAGGGTGGAGGGGGGCAAAGGGGTAAAATTAGGATAACTGTAATAGCATAATCAATAAAATATAATTAAAAAATAAAAAGAAGTCTGTTGAAGACAGTGCTGTGAGAATGAAAATTCAAATCCCAGGCTCTGGGATATATTCACAATTCACATATATGATAAACATATCCAAAATATGTGAAGAACTTTTAAAACCAAGAAGAAAAATTAGCCCCTTATTAGTTTTAGATTTTTGTTGTTGAGTTTCAAAGACTTTGGACTGGACAGGAACAGGGAAGCTAATACAAATGTTTTCTTTTTTTCTGTATTTACCCTGTTTATACCCTTAGTACTTACTATTTGAAATTTTATCTCTTATGTGCATGAGGTAATATTCTCTCTGGTTTCTATAGGTCTCACCACTTATATTTTGGAGTTCTACTTTGGGACTCCTCAACATGAACTTACAGCTGTTAATACTACCCTAGTCTCCACTCAGAAATCTCTGTTAACTCGCTTTTCTTGGACTGCCAGAGTTTCTTTCAGAGTGTCAATGAAATGTCATGACTTTCGCCCATGCCCAGTGCCAGTAAAGATTTGAACCCACACCTTTCATCTCAGGGGCAGTGCTCTTTCTATTCTACTTCAGTTGCTTGGTAGAAAACGAGTTTGGGGTTCTAATGTGGCTGTTTCAATAATTCAGTTGTGTGCACTTGGATAAGTCATTTAATTTTTCTGATCTTCCATTTTTTTAGATATGGAAAATGAGACCATGGAGGGAAAGAGAAGAAAATGCATAAGGTCCTTCCTGTTCTAACTTTTCCTTACTTATTTAATTTTCCTTCACTTTTTTTGCCTCTTGCTCAGCCTTCTCCCCTCCTCCCCCCTTTTTTCTTTTTATCACTGGCAAACTCTCATTATGTCTGAAGGTTAATTCAGTGAACAGTTATCTCTACTCAGTGACACATGTACCTCAGAAACCCTCTCCGGATTTCCCAGTAAGCTTTCCTTGCTGGCTGGAGCCATGTTTTTCTGTTTTCCCAAGCAGGATCATTACTCAGATTCTACTTTTGCTGTCTCTAAAGCACACCACACTCTGAAACTGAAATTAGTTTTTGTGATTATCATCTCAAACATGCTCAGCAAGAAGACTTAATTCAAAATTTTCACATACAAAAGCAATTGTCTTCTTACTCTTCTGGACTTCATGAGATTTCTCCTTTTCAGGGGTAGTTATTTAATGACAAGTCTACCCTTTTCTGCAGCTCTAGATTAACTATTGAAAAAAAATCACATTTCTTTAGAACCTCTGAGCACTGATTGAATTACATAGTAGAGGTGAGGAAATAAGACAACGCTGCATAGTTTTTAATTTTGATGAGGAAAACAATGAATAATTATGAAGTTGCTGAATTCCAAGAGTAGCTCTAACCATACTTTTATACTGAACTGTAGTCCTGATTCTATCCATGATCAAGTGATGCCGCCATTTTGGTCATTCTTTTCCATATATTTTTAGCCCCATTTTGATAGGCGTCATGATTTATCAGGAATTTTCTTACACAGAAACTTAATCCATTAACCATATGTTTTTCCTTAATTAGAAACTGATTTTCTAAACAGAACATAAAACATTTCCATTTCTAGCTAATAACAGGTATAACGGGTATAACAGGTATAGGAAAGCCTGTGGCTGATTTCAGTCTGGGCACATTTCTGTAGTAGGTCTGATGTCCGTAAGAGAACACTTCCATATCACCCACCCTTCTATGCTCCCCTCCTCCTCTTTTCGCCCTTCCCCATTGTTTTGTCATCAGGCATCAGGCCTAATATTTCCAGCTGTTAGGGGATTCTGTTAACCCAGTCATTGTTTTATATTTAAATAATGTCACCAAATATAGGAACTATCTTATTTAATAAGAACTTACTTAAAGTAAATAATTAAGAACAGTAGTGATTTAATGAATTATACACTATTGGGGAGAAAATAGAAATTCATGAATCTATATTAGTGATAGATACATACATACATTGTCCATACATACATACACATACATGAATGGGCTGATGGGGGAGGAAAATGGATTCTTATTTATAGTAGAATGCTGAAAGACCAACTGGGAAATGTGGAAGGAGTGCTAAAGTTGGAAAATCATTATTTTGAAACCATGGAAAAATTGGATCAAGCAAGCCATCAGTGGCTGATAATCTAGAGAGAAGTATTGAGGATCAGCAGGATATTTGTCTGGCCTTTACGTGCCTCCTCTTAGACTACTGATTAACTGAAAGGGAGTAAAAGGAAACCATAGCTATACAGTGTGGGAAAAAAACTTCTAGGTGATCGAAATTAACATCACCAATGAGAGACAGGTGGACTCTTAGGTCTCCAGATGTTAAACTTTGATAGCACATTACCTATTCAGTATTCCAACTGAGAACACATAACCTGAATCTAAATCTCAGGGGAACATCAGACAAACACAAAATGACAAACTTACTAAATAAAGGAGGGAGGGGACTGCATACTTCAAAAATGGAAATGTCATAACAGAGAAAGCCTCAGGAAGTATTTTCAGTTAAAGAAGAATTAAGAGATATGACAACTAAATGCAGTATCTGATCCTAGACTATATATCCTGTAATGTTTGGAGGACTTTACTGTAAAGACTATTATTAGGTCAACTGATGAAATCAGAAAGTAGATGGTTGATTAGATTAAATTTATGAAATTAATAACTGGTTATGTAAGAGAATATTCCTATTTGTAAGAAATGCTCACTGAAATATTTAGGGATAAAGGGTCATGAGGTATATAGTTACCCTCAAATACTTCAGAAAAATATATAAAAATTGTGTAAATGTCTGAACATAAAAATGATAGAAAAAAATAGGGTATAATGTAAAAATAAGTAAATCTGGATAAAGTATATATGAATGATAATGTACTTTTTTATTATTGATTTTGTTTGTAAATCACTTTTTCAAATTAAAAAAATAAGGGTAATTAAAACATTTGTCCCCCTCAGTTATAATTAATGGCCAAGTCTGTGTCTTTTAGAGAAATAATTTTAAAGTTCTACCATGTGGCTACTCTAATTACTGTATTTTTTATATGTCTTTGATATATGCTTACTCTTTGCCATGATAGAAAGCCTCTGTATTAGGCATGTTATGGAAAATAAGCAAAACATAGAAAAACACTAAGTATTCACTTGTGAATCCAGCTACCTTATTGGTAGAATACCTCTAAGAGCTCTGCTGTCCAGTAGAATTATTTGTGATAATGACACTGTACTATGCCTGCACTGTCCAGTATGGAGCATGACACCAGTGTAGCTATTGAGCACTTGAAATGCAGTTAATGAGACTGAATTTTTAATTTAATCTTAACTAATTAAATTTTAGTAACTTCCCATGGCTGGGGACTACCATACTGGAATGGTGATTAATGCCTTGACATGAGAAGTTTATAAGATCCTATAATCAATAAGTCAACAGTTTTAAGAGATGAACTAGTTATGACTGGGCTTGTTAATTTAGGCGAAATCTGCCCTTTTCAGAAAGAATCTGTGATATATTGTACATGTTTTTACCTATGCATTAGTAGAAAATTTTATTGTTGAATAATAGTGAATCAAAGCTAATAAAAATTTCAATGTCATAATGAAATATAATTATTGCAGGCCTTTTTCCAGGTTACAGTAGTCACTAAAGACCCAAAGTAGATGTAGGGCTTCCTTTTTAGTGACTTCTGATTAAAGAGACACAAAGGATATGTGGGGAGGAGGAGGAGGAAGGAAGGGAAGGAAGGGTGCACAGTTGGATGGATTACGAAAACTGCAAGATACCCTATTGTAAATGCTACTGGCGGGGTACATTAAGTCTCTTTTGTCAAACATGTGAATAGACTCGATGTTATCTAAGGTTCTTTACAGCTTTAACTTTTGTGATGCTAAATTTTAAGAATACTGAGCGAGAGGAAATCTCAGAATACTGCAGTCAGATTAATTTAAGATGGAGTTCAGTTTGTGACTTGTGTTGTTATGTGATCTTAATCTCCCAAGCCTATGAATGATTTCTGTTTTGCTAAGTAAACTTATTTCATTTTGAATGTAACATCGATTAAAAGAAAGCCCTGGTAAATATTTCATTGGTTATGGTATCATCCTGGTTATTTTAATAACTTTTTTAAGAGTGATAATCATGCTTTCCATTCAGTCAGCTATAAACACACTCCTTACAGAGGCAAGTTAAGAGAACAGGCTAGAAGGAAGTATAAACCTTAAAGGTAACTTGTGTGTCTCTAAATACAGCACTGTTTAGCATTGATGGACAAAAGGATCAACTTGAAGCCTCAGTTCATTGTTCCCTCATCTTCGACTGTGCATTAGGAGGCCTTTCATTGGCATTGGGGGGGAATACTATTCTAGTTGGTTAGTGAACCATGTTGGTAGCTTCACTTCTTCCAGACTGATCAAGACACACTAACTTTTTAAGTTTATCTTCTGTTGATTCATAATCTATTGCTCTTTTTAGTTTACACCTTTTAGAGTGTTCAGAGCTTTCAAAAGATGTATAGGTTTAAGCATTTTGCTCTGCTTTGGGCCTGCCTACTTGACGGGTTGAGTGACTGCCATTTTTCTCTCTGTCCTTATGCTATTGTATAAATGAGTGTTGCTCAGTACCTCTTCTCTCAGAACATTTGCCTGAGTACTCAGAACACTGTCTCATAGGACACCTAACTGTAACTGTGTGACACCTTCACCTCACTTTTTTAAAGTAAGGGACTATATTAATCTAGTAAATCCAGAAATGGGGTGTATCGGCATTCCCAAGACCACTCCCAGGTTTGCTGATTTATTAGATTACCACAAATAGTCATACTCTCAGAGAAGATTTATTATAGTAAAAGGATACAAAGCAAAATCAACAAAGGGAAGAAAGTACTGGGTGAAGTCTGGAAGAAACCAGATACAATCGTATAAGAATCTCGTTCAGGTAGAATCACATGGGATGCATTTAATTCCTCCAGCATCTAATTATGACAACATATGTGAAATATTCTTTACCAGGGAACCTCACTGGGGACTCAGTGCGCAGGGTTCTTATTGAAAGCTAGTCATGTTTCACCCTCTGTCTAGCATATATCGAATTCCAGGCTCCCAGAAGGAAATCATACATTGGGCATGAACCATATTGTATGCACAAACCATTTAGATAGTGTAAAATACCCTTATCAGTTAGGGAGTGGTGGGAATACCCCCAAATTCCAAGTTCCCATAATGCCAGCCAACCTTACATGCAGGCCTTTCCAAAGATAGCAGTTACAGCCATGCTATGTTAATTCTTTTCTGTATCTGGATGCGCTTCAATCAACATTCAGACTTTGAACTTTCCTTATGTCTAGTCTCTTTACAGTCTTTTTGTTGTTGTTGATCATTAGTATTAACAGAAATACAGTGTACTATACACCTACTCTTTTGCCTAATGGAGCCGTTTCCATTTTTTGTAGGTTAGAGCACCAAATCTTTCTCTTAATCTTTGCCACTGTTGTTTCTTTTTGGATTTGCTTTGCTCAGTTCTTCAAGAGTATGTTCTCAGAGTTGCATCTGAGCCTTTAACCACAGATTTCTTTCTCCTTCAAAGCAACAGGCTAGTATTGCCTGAAAGATTACATGAATACCTACCAATATTCTTCTCAATTCTTAGAAACCTTAAAGTTGAACCTCCACCACCTTAGAGAAGCTCTTATGTCTATCATAGGCATAAATTGTAGGTATTATATGAGCAGACTGAGAAGTAAATTGGGCCTTTAAATCAGATCTAGATCAGTGTCAACTCATACTTCCAAGTGATTTAAAATTTAAGAATAAAGAAAACTTTTTATTCTGCTGGTGGAATCATAGTTAAAAGCATTTGGGGAGAGATAATAGGAAAGAGATATGGAATTGATGAAATAGTGATAGTACTAAAAATAGGAAGTAGGTGATGCTGCCCTAAAACCATAGTGAAGGTTGGCATAAAATAAGATATAGTAATAGGGACATCAAATTTATAATATTGAGCATATGCTAGAAAACTCATTGTTGTGAATTCAGAATACATAATGATGTTTGGCCTAAAGGAAGGTAAAGGAGGTAGTGAGAAATACTATTATTTTTGGAGTTAATTTTAATTAACATGGGAAATCTAATTGGTGAGGAACAAGTGATAGGAAATTTTTAGGGGAAGTGACCATTTCCTTTTAGAATTCATATCAGTAAAAAAACAAGTGGGATATCAACCAGAGAGGGGGAAAAGTCATAATTCATAGAGCATTGGGTAGAGTATTAGATCTTGTCTTAGTTGTGGGGAATAAGTAGCCCTAGGCTGAGTCCTTCTTTGTATCCACCTAGCAAATCATAAAAGAAAGATCTAAAAGAATCAACCTATTTCCAACTAAATATGTCATAAAATAAAGCTCAAGAATATTTATAGAAATACAAAAATATGTAATAACCAAGAAGGTAAAATTCACAGTGTTTGGAATCCAATTAAGTATTATCGGTCATGCAAAGAAGCAGAAAAACACAACCTGTGTGGAGGCGAATAACCAGTTGAACTGACACAGATGATATAGTTAGCAGGCAAAGAACATTAAAACATCGCTATACCTATATTCCATAGATTTACACTCAAGTAGTAGCAATGCAGATACAAAAAAAAGACATAGATTGAACTTTTATAGATGAAAATTACAGTGACTGATATAAAAGATACACTGGATAGAATTAGCAGTAGATTAGACATCACAGAAGAAAGTATTAGTGAATTAAAGACATAACAGTTAAATAGAAATGATTTTTTAGAAAATGAATCAGTCATAGGACAACTTTAAGTGACCTAATATATGTGTAACCCGAGTTTCTGAAAGAAAGTTGTAGGCAGAAAAAATTTGAAGAAATAAGGGCCAAAAATTGTCCAAATATGGTGAAAACTATAAACTCACAAATTAAAGTCGCTCAATAAACCTCAGTTACGTGCAGAAGACTACACCCAGGCACATTATAATCGTATTGCTCAAGATCAGGAATAAACAGAGTTTTCTAAGCAGCCAGAAGAAAGAGACATGTTATGTACAGAGAAACAAAGATAAAGATGACAGCAGATTCTTACAGCAAACAGTGCAAGCAAGAAGACAGTGGAGCCCTGGCCAGTATGGCTCGTTTGGACCATTGTCCCGTAATGGAAGGGCTGCAAGTTCGATTTCCAGTTAGGGCACATACCTAGGTTGTGGGTCTGATCCCTGGTCTAGGTATGTATGGGAGGCAACCAGTTGATGTTTCTCTCTCACATCAATGTGTCTCTCCCTTTCTCTTTCTCTTCCTCTTTGTCTAAAAGCAATGAAAAGATGTTCACAGGTGACGATTTAAAAAGACAGTGGAGAAACATCTTTAAAGTACTTAAACTGCCAACCTGGGTATAGAATACTCATCACCGCCCTCCACCCCCTGCCAAATATTAGAAGCAGGGGGAAAAATAGAAAGATTTTCAAACATATAAAAGCAGAAAATATTATTAAACAATATACACTATAAGAAATGTTAAAGGCAGTCCTTCAGGAGGAAGGCAAATTACATCTGTGGAAATAGATTTACATAAACTGACTGCATGCACCAAAACATAGCTTGGTAGATAAAAATATTTTTTCTTATTTATATCTTTTTAAACATAATTGCTATTAAAATAAGGATAATTACATCCATAAGTTTTAGTGTGTGTGTGTGTGTGTGTGTGTGTGTGTGTAATTTGTGGCAAATATTGCATAAAGGGAGAAATGGAAGTATTCTAAGTTTTTTTCCTATAGATAACATTATATAATATCACTTGATGATAGATTATGCTATAATAAGTTAAATCTGTATACTAAAAATCCTAAAGTAATCACTAAAACAGCAACGAGAGTATAACAAATAAATGAACAAAGGAAATTATGTGAATTTTTTTTTCATTTAGAAGGCAGAAAGGAGAAAAAGGAAGCAAAGAACAGGTGGGACATATAGAAAACAAATAGAAAGATGATTGACTTCAACCTAACCGTACAATCATGCTGTTAAATGAAAGTGATCTAAGCATCACAATTAATAAAGAGGCAAAGACTATGGAATTTTTTTTTTTTTAAGAAGCAAGACTCAAATATAAACTGCCTATAAGAAACCCCCTGGCTGGTTTGGCTCAGTGGATTGAGCGTCGGCCTGCGAGCTAAGTGTCGCTGGTTCGATCTTCCAGTCAGGGCGCATCAGAGAAGGAAAACTCTGATTCCAAAAAACCTCCGCTGCCTTGCGGCATACCTCTTCAGCGGAAAGGCTAAGGGAGTAAACCCCGACAGAAAATCCGGAGCCGGAGTCCCTAAGGCGGTTTGACGTTGTAGTCAACACCGGCAACTCCTGCGGCGCACCTGAAGCCAAGCTGTATTGACTCCGTCTTTCCCTTGGACTCTTCAGCTGCGAAGAGAGGAGGGGTCTGCTGCATGGGCAACAGCAGACCCTCCATATCACCCTGCCCAGACTCTGTAGCTTCAGCTTCACTGGAGAGGACACTCCAGCGTCATCGCAAGATGTCGATTCAACACGGGAGGAGACAGATACCGTGTCACTCCCGAGTCGGACTGCACAGCCATTCTCGGCGGTGCAGATAGACTCTTAAGAAGCTACACCATCGTCTCTCGAGACGGACGGCTGCCGACGACGATAAGAAACCCACATGAAATTTAAAGAAACAAATAAGTTAAAAGTTTAAGAATGGAAAAAGGTGTGCTTCACTAACAATAGACAAAAAAGAGCTCAAGTAGCCTGTATGAATACTGAACAAAATAGATTGTAGAGCAAAGAATATTACTGGAAATCAAGGTCATTTCACAATGAAGACAAATTTCTAAGTGTCTATATACTTAAAAACAGTTTAACTATTACATGAATCAAAAATTGATATAACTTCAAAAAGAAATGAACAAATCCAAAATTACAGTTGAATATTTCAATACCCTACTCAATGATTATAAGAATAATGAAAATCTAAAGATAAAGAACACCTGAAAAAGACTGTCAACTAACTGGTGTAATTTACATAATCAGACTACTTTGGGAGAAAAAGGGATAAGCTAAATAGCCATCTATCTGTTAAAGAATTTGAATTTGTAGTTTAAAAGCTTTCTGATGAGAAAACTTCAGGCTTAGTAAATTCTACCAATATGCAAGGAAGAAATAATCCCACTTCTTCATAAAGTCTTCCAGAAAATTAAAGAAGAGGGAACACTTCCCACTTCATTCTATGTGGCCAATATTACCCTCATGCCAAAACCAAAGACAACCAAAGAAAACAAACAGCTTTTCAATGTTCCTCCTGAATATACATGTAAAGAATTTAAACAAAAGTTTTAATTTAGCAAATCAATTTCAAAAATTTTTAGAAGCAATATTTTCTTTTTAGTGGAGTGAATTCAGGTTTGATATAGCATTTGAAAATCAAAATAATTCGTTATATTAACAAACTAAAAGGTAAAAAGCCATAAGATCATCTCCTAGATGTAATTTTTTTCAACAAAAATCCAACATCTATTCCAGATAGAAATCCTCAGCAAACTAGAACCAGGCTGCTTCCTCAACCCAGTAAACGACATCTTTGAAAATCCTAAGAATAGAGAGAAGATGAAGATGTACTGCCCTGGCACAGTGGCTTAGTTGGTTGGAGGATTGCCCTGTACACCAAAAGGTTGTAGTAAGTTCAATCTGGGCCAGGGCACATACCTAGGTTGCAGGTTTCATCCCCATTTGGGGTGTATACATGAGGCAACCAATCGATATTTCTCTCTCTCATTGAAGTTTCTCTCTATTTCTCTCTCTTCCTCCCTCTCTTCCTCTCTCTCCAAAATCAATAATTAAAAAAAAAAAAAAAACTTTAAGTATTTTTTTAAAAAGATAAGGATGTATTTTCTCACCACATCTATTTAACTTTGCACAGGATGTTTTACGTAATGCGGTAGTGGAGAAAAAGAAATAAAAGACATCAAAATTGGGAAGGAAAACAAAATTGTCTATTCATAAATAGCATGATCATCTAGATGATTTTTTGTAGATCCAGTGGAATCTACAAAAAGTGCTACTAGAGAGGAGCAACAGCTCTACCTAAGACACAGAGGCAAACACAGGAGACTTCCGGCCAAGATGGAGGCCTAAACTGACACGCTCCGTCTCTCTCCACAATTGAGAAGGAATAGAACTACCTCAAAACCAGAAAATAAATGGAAGTCCAATGTATGAAGTTATAAAGAAGTGATGCTTGTCCAGACGGGTAGGAGGGGCAAAGCCAGAGCAGAGAGGTCAGGTTGTGCTGGCGGCGGTGGCAGTGGTGACAGCGGCAGGACAGCGATAAGCACAGACACCCGTATTTAGGGGAAGGTGAGAAGTGCCTGGGGAACACCCTTGGCTGCAGACCAGACCTGTCAGCTTGTAATTCCGAAGCCGGGAAGGCAGACCTCCATTGCCTTGGACTGTGAGGCCCGGAGGGAGTGAAGACAGAGGCTCCCAGTCTCTCAACAGAGAGTGAATGGCAGGAATCCATCTTAGACCACCACCCCCGAAGAAAACACCACAGTGTGGTGAGACAGTTCACCCTGTTGTGATGAGTGCACGGGACTCTGACCCCTATAGCGTAAGAGGTATGACAGCCCCACCCAGGAAGCAAAGGGAAACACAAAACTGTCTGGTTGGCACAGATCATGATAGAGATCCCAGTGATGCAACTGACCAGACAGCAAATATCTAATCTAACGAAGCAGCAGATAGGAAATCTTTCTGAAGCTCCGTTCAGAGCTTTGGTTATAAAAATGCTTACGGACCTAACAGCAGATCTTAAACAAGACAGGGAAGGAATGAAGGCTAGTCCTGCTGAAATTAAAAAAAAAAAAAAAAACCACATACGAAACTAGCGGTGAGGGCAAGAAAACTAGGGATCAAATCAACAAATCGGAACATAGGAAAGGAACAAACAGTCAACCAGTGCAGAAAGAGGAAACAAAAAGTAAGGAAAATGAGGAGAGGCTCATAAACCTATGGGACAGCTATAAGTGGGCCAACATCCAAATCATAAGGTTGCCAGAAGGTGAAAAAGAAGAACTAGAAATTGAAAAATTATGTAAAAAATTAATGAAGCAGAACTTCCCTAACTTGGGGAAGGAAATAGAGTTACAGGTCCAGGAAGCACAGAGAATTCCAAAAAAACTGTAGCCAGGGAGGACCACACCAAGACACATTATAATCAAAATGTCAAAAATTAAGGATAAAGAGAGAATCTTAAAAGCAGCAAGAGAGAAGAAGAGAATTATGTACAAAGGGGTCCCAATAAGACTATCAGCTGATGTCTCAAAGGAAACTGCAGGCAAGAAGGGACTGGCAACAAATATTCAAAGTAATGAAAAGCAGAAACCTACAACCACAATTACTCTATCCGCGAAGCTGTCATTCAGAATAGAAGGGCAGAGAAAATGCTTCCAGGACAAAGTAAAACTGGAGGAGTTCATTAGATCCAAACCACAGTTATATGAAATGTTAAAGGGACTTGTTTAGGAGAAAGAGGACCAAAACTATAAACATTAAAATGAAAACTGTATCACAACAACCAACAACAGAAGCTAGGGAACCGAAACAAAGGCAAACTAAGTAGGCAATGAGAGTGGGAAAAGAATTATAAGTATGGGGAACATTTTGTGGGGAGGTCAGCGGGGAGGGGATAAGGGGGAAAGGGAGGGAGATGGTACAGGAATTAAGAAGCATAGTAGGAGGGAGTATAATGGATAGGAAGATGTTGAGAAGAACTATATGCACAACCAATGGGCATGGACTAAGTGGGGGGACAACTGGAGGGAGGAGGGTCACTGGGTTGAGGGGAACAAAGGGAAAAGAAATTGGGACAACTGTAACAGTATAATCAATAAAGCTTATTTTAAAAAATGCTACTAGAACTAATAAGTGAATTTTACACAATTAGAGGATGCAATGTCAGTGTACCTTAAGTGTATTTCTATGTTCTGGAAATGAGTGATTAGAAATTGTAAATTTAAAAATTATTTACAAAAGCACTTAAGATATGAAATACATAGGAATAAATGTGCTAATGTCAAAAAACCTGCACACTGAAAACTATAAAACATTGCTAAATGAAATCAAAGAATACCTGAATAAACAAAGAAATATCTCTTGTTTGTGGGGTTAGGAGACTCAATACTGTTAAGATGTCTGTTTTCTCCAAAGTAATATAAAGATTCAATGCAATCCCAATCAAGATCCCAGCAAGATTTTTTTAAAGAAATTGACAATTTTATTGTAAAATTTATATGGAAATATAAAGACCTTAGAATAACTAAAACAATGTTGAAAAAGAAGAATAAACTCAGATGGCTAACACCGTCAGTTTTATTATAAACCTATAGTGCAGTATTGATATAAACGTAGACAAATAGATCAATGAAACAAAATAGAGAATCCAAAAATGGATCCAAACAAATATGCCTACCTGATTTATTGACAAAGGAGCAAAAGAAATTCAACAAATGGATATTCATATGGATATCTCACAATTGCATATTCTAATGCAAAAAGAAATGAACTTGGATGTGTACCTTCCCCGTATATAAAAATTACCTCAAAATGAATTGTAGACCTACATGTAAAACCTAAGACTGTAAAACTCCCAGAAGAAAACAGGAGGAAATCTAAGCAACCTTGAGTTAGTCCTAGATTTATTAACTCTGATACCAGAAGCATGACCTATAAAAGAACTAATTGAAAAATTGAATTTCATTATAATTAAAAAAAATCTGTTTTTTAAAATACTCTGTTGAAGGAATGAAAAGACATGCCATAGACTGAGAAAAAACATTTGGGATGTGAATAGGTGGTAAAGGATTCGTTCAGAATATCTAAATAACTCACAAAACTCAATAAGAAAAAAACTACTGAATTAAAACAATGGATAAAAGATCTGGACAGATACTTTACAAGAGAAGATGTAGATGGCAAATAAGCATTTGAAAAGATGCTCAGCCCTGGCTGGTGTGGTTCAGTGGATTGAGTGCTGGCCTGTGAACCAAAGGGTTGGTGGTTCAATTCCCAGTCAGTGCACATGCCCAGGTTGCAGGCCAGGTCCCCAGTTGGGGGCAACTGAGAGGCAACCACACATTGATGTTCCTCTCCCTCTCTTTCTCCGTACCTTTCCCTCTCTAAAAATAAATGGACAAAATCTTAAAAAAAAAAAAGAAAAAAGAAAAGAAAAGATGCTCAACATCATTAATAATCAGGGAAATGACCATAAAAACCAAAATAATACACCACTACACATCTATTAGAAACTTGGCTATTGGCAACAATTAAAAAGACTTGCTCTGTCAAAGATATGGGTAACTGGAACTATCATACCCTGCTGATAGGAATGTAATATTGTACAAACACTTTGCAAAACAGTTTTAACTTTTTAAGAAATTGCCATATACCTACTATATTATTCATCCATTTACCTAGGTGTTTACCCAAGAGAAATAGAAGTGTATATTCATATACTAATGTTCACAGCAGCTTTATTTTCTATACCTTCAAACTGGAAACAATCCAGATGTTATTATCTGGTGAACTGATGAGTTGTGGTATATCAGTATAATGGAACATTACTCAACAAGAAAAAGAACTGCTGATATGTGTAACAACATGGATAAATGTCAAAATAACTAAATTGCGTTAAAGAATCCAGACTTAAAAGACAACATATTGTATAATTCCACTTACAAAAACTCTAGAAAAAGCAAATTAATTTCTGATGAAATAAAGTAGATTAGTGCTTGTCTGGTTGGGCAGATGCAGGAGGATAGGGGGGTAAGTGGGAGGAATGACAAAGGGACACAGGAGACTTTGGAAGATGATAGATTTGTTCATTTTCTGGTTAATGGTCATGATCCCTGGGCCTGCACATGAGCCAAGACTTGGCAACTTGTATTTGTACTATTTAGCTATTTATTTAAAATATTATATTTATTTATTTTTAAGGAGAGGAGAAGGGAGGGAGAGAAACATCATTGTGTGACAGATTGGTTGCCTTTCACATGTCCCCAACCGAGGACCTGCAACCCAGGCATGTGCCCTGGCTGGAAATTGAACCAGCAACCTTTTGGTTCATAGGCCGGTACTCAATCCACTGAGCCACACCAGCCCAACTTGTACAATTTCAGTGTGTGCAGTTTATTGCGTATCAGTTATACCTCAATAGCTGTTTTAAAAAAACATAATTTTCCTTTAAGTTTCTCATTGCCTGGTCTTACAGTGATTTAAGCAAATTCTCCAGGCGTAGTTCAGCTGTCTTTTCCCCAGTAATATATTTAGCAATACATGATCTATTTAATACTCAGAAAGGAAACTTGTAAGCAGTTAGCATTGCCATTATCCTAACAAATTATACATTTCTGACAAAGTGGAAATGTTCCCATTTTAATTTTTCTTTAATGACACATTACACAGGCATTAAATGTCAGTCTGTATTTTCAAACCTGCAGAAACTTGAATGAAGTTTACATATAAGAGCAATCAACTCTGATGGCAATAGGCTGAATATCAGTTTCCGAAAATACATTTTATGTGAATCTTTTCTCAAAATAATTTGACTTTTAAATGCTTTTAATGATCACATTTTTATATAAGTGAATATAGATTGAAGAAGCAGCTGTAAAACCTGAAATGTCCATGTTTCAATTCTTTTTTGCCATGCTTGTTAACAAGATATAGTTAGATATTGTGCACACTTCATTGGTTTATTCTGCAATAAATTGCTACCTTCCTGACCAGTAAATAGACAACCGTCACCATGAGTTACAAATGTTAGTCATTTGGCTATATCCTAGAATACAGTTTGTGGTTTTTAAATTGTGTGTGTGTGTTTGTGTGTGCATGTAAAAGAGTTTATGTGACTGTTTGAGAAGCTACAACATTCTACTTTTGTAAGCTGTATTTGAGGGTATTGATTTATAACTATAGTTTTGCTCTAGAGTCTGCTGTTTGGTGGACAAGGTATTTTACTGCTGATTCCTCAAGGATTCGTTCTGAATGCCATGCTAAGAGCATGGCTTTGGAGCTAGAATGTTTGGGTTCCTACATAGTAAGCTCTACCAGTTTCTGTGTCCTTGAGCAAGTTATGTAACATTAGTAAGCCTCAATTTCCTCATCAGCAAAATGGGGGAAATGTAATGAGTATACCTCATATGGTATCTGGTAGGATTAAATGAGTTAATAAATGTAAAAGAAATAGGACTGTACCTCACATGCAGTAAATATTGTACTGTATAACAGCCTCCAGACTGTTATCATTGTTATTGTTATAGTTGATTGTTATTGAGATTGTAAAATGGATTCTGGTGAAAACCAACAATATCATCTGTTTGGGAATGCCCTTGTGTTTATTCATCTTTTATGCTTTCCTTTGTTCATTCTCTTTTTCCTCTATGACAATATTTCTCAACCAGAGGCGATTTTGACCCCTGGGGGAAATTTGGCAATGTCTAGAGACATTTTTTGGTTGTTAAAATTGGGAGTTGCTACTATCATCTAGCAGGTGGAGGCCATGGATATTTCTAAACATCCCACATTGTACAGGACAGTCCACAAAACAAAGAATTATCTTGTCCAAGTGTCAGTAGGCTAAAATGAGAAACCTTGCTCTATGGAATGCTGACCTGATCTTGGAGATTGAACAGCAAGTCCATGTCTGACCAGAAAGGTAGAAGGAACTGAAGTCCCTAAAGACACTGTGGCACTGTAACAGCCCTGGACTCTGTACTTCCAGGTACCTCATTACAAGAAAAAGAAAACCCCTGATCTGTTTAAGCTAATGGACTTCTCTCCCCTTACACATTTTATAATTGATAGAGTATTTATTTAGAAATTGTTAATCATTCAAATTAAGGTAGCTAAAATATAAATAGCCATGAAAAGGTCTTAGGCATTGAAAAGAATAAGGAAAAGGTCACAATGATATTATATATACAGTATATATATCTGCACAAGGAGGCATTTTGAAGAACATGTACTTGGTGTGTAGAGGAGTATAAAATCTGACAGAACATGAGAATTGCAGGGCTACTGTCATACATTTGCCAGTGTTGAAAGACTAGAGATATATTAAAAGGAGTTGTACCCTTTTGCAAGTTTCTTTAATGAGGCACTTTTCTGGTTCTACCCTAAAATATTTCATCTAGTGCCAGAAGTTGGTCACTTCATCTTCCACTAGATCTACAGTTATCTTGGATGACATAGGGACTGAACTGCCTTGGTCTCCATTACCTGGGATTGCAGATCCTCTAAAGGGGAAGTGATGGAGGTAAGCAGTGTATACACTGGAAGAATAAGTAATGTTGCTTGAGCTCATTGGAATACATCTCTGGTTATGGGGACACCTCAAAGCAGAAATATTATATGATACTCTTGGAACTCAATTAAAATGATGCTATCATTTGAGATTATGTCACATTATGATCTAAGGAACTAAAACTGTTCTGACCGAAGAGGGTAGTGGTATAGCAATAATTAGTGGGAACAAACAGTGAAAAATTCAACATAAAAAATTCCCTATCCATGAAATTGCCTTATGCTCTCAAGAAAGTGGTATTTCTTTGCTATACATGCTGGTTCCAGTATCACAGAGCAGTGCCATATTCACCTAAATTATAGGGGCTCTGCAAGTAGGCATTTGTGGAATATAAGAATCTTAGTGCACTTGTAAAGTTGTACTTGTGACAGCCTGATTCTCAGTGCAGAATTTTAGGGATGAAAAATACTCCTAAATCTTCTAACCCATTCTTTTACTATTGTAGGAAATCATATATCAGTAAAAGATACAGATTCTACCCTATAAAAAGCCCTAAAGAGTTTCAATCCATTGAAGCTAACAGTAAACATACACTTGATCTGTTCACTAACATCTCAAATTTAGCATGACTAAAATTAAACTATCCATTTCCCTTCCAAATGTGTAACCCCTTTATCTACCCAGCTCAGTGTATGAATGGCACTCCCATTCCTCATGTTTCTCAAGAAACAATCTTTAGAGTCATAATTAACACATCCCTTTCTCTTTCTCATCCCCAGATCCAAATCATCATCAAATCTAGCCATTCTTCCTTCTAAATATATCTCAACTCCTACCATTTCTTACCACTTTTACTGCTCCCACCTTAGTCCAGGTTTATTTTCACCTGGATTACCCCCTACATTTTTACCCAAGTGAAATGTAAGTCTGTATTCACGTGGAAATCTATAGTTGAGTATTCACAGTGGCTTCATTGTTACTAAAAACTGTGAACAATACAAATAACCTTACTTACAAAAAAAAAAAAAAAGGAACAGACTATTGATATACACACTGCATACATGAACTTCAAGCATTCTGCTGACTGAAAGGACCATGCAAAAGGTTACATGCTATGTGAGTCCATTTATGTGATATTCCTGAAAAGGAGAACTACAAAGACAGAAACAAATCAAGGGCAGAGGTTGGAAGAGAGGTTGACTACAAAGAATTGGGAATTTTTGGTATGATGGAACTACCTCAATTATTACATGACTATATTCAAATTTTCTCAAAACTTGAAGAAATGTACACTTAAGAAGAATGAGTCATGCAGATTGGTGCAGCCACTGTGGAAGGCAATGTGTGAGTTACCTCAAAAAATTTAAAATGGAACTGCCTTTTGACCCAGTGATTCCTCTTCTGAGAACATACCCAAAGAAACCCAAAACACGAATTCAAAAGAATATACGCATCCCTCTGTTCATTGCAGTGTTGTTTACAATAGTCAAGATTTGGAAGCAACTCAAGTGCCCATCAGTAGATGAGTATATAAAAATGCTGTGTTATGTTTATAAAATGGAATACTATTCAACCAGTAAAAAGGAAGGAAATCTTACCCGTTGTGACAGCATGGATGGACCTGAAGAGTATTACGCTAAGTGAAATAAGCCAGTCAGAGAAAGACAAATACCATATGATTACACTTATATGTGGAATCTAATGAACAAAATAAACCAACAAACAATAGAAACAGACTCATAGATACATGGAACAGACTGACAGCTGTCAATGGGAAGGGGAGTTGGGGGCCTGGATGAAAAAGGTGAAGGGAGTAAGCAAAAAAAAAAAAAAAGTCTCAGAGACACAGATACAGTAGTCCCTCCCTATATCGCGGTTCACTTATCACGGCCTCATTGAATCACAGGATTTTTAAAAATATTATATTTCATTATCGCGAATTTTTTGCTATATCGTGGGATTTTGCGGTACTGTATACATATGTTGTTAAATTTACGTAGGTTTAAGAGTGTAGAATAAATGTAAGGTTCCTACTTCACAGGGGAGCGGGGGTCTGGAACGTAATACCTGTGATAAGTGAGGGAAAACGGTAATAGTATGCTGATTACCAGAGAGAAAGGGGATGAAGGATGTAGAGGAGGATACATGGAGGATGAATGGTGATGGAAAGACATTGACTTGGTGTGGTGAACACACAATACATTATACAGATGGTATATTATAGAATCGTACATGTGAAACCTATATAATTTTATTAACCTATGTCACTCCAATAAATTCAATTTTAAAAAGTATGAATCTTATTGTGTGTGATTTAGGGGAAAGTGAACACATTGTTAGTGATAGCAAAAGACTGTTTTGGTCATGGATCAGTGTGGAAAACAGAAACCACTCAAGGTTTGTATTTTAAGCAGGAGGCAATTAATACTAGGAATAAAAGATTTGAAAGGGCTGAAGAAGCACGTTTTATGTTGGACTACCAATAGTGACGTCAGAACAATATGGAACTAATACTTGTGGGGTAGTGCTCTGAGACCATCACTGGAGTTGTGTTGAAATCGGGAGCAATGCTTCTGTTGCTTCTACAGTGGTCTCTGGACACCCAGGAAACTACAGAGTAGACTCCCATCAGTGAAATCATGGACTTAGAGAGTCAGATCAACAAGTCATTGGTGCTTCTACAACTGTCACAACTACTACTTCTAACCCAGAAAATTGAAAAATGTTTCCTGGGATGTTAGCCAGAGAGAACTCTCACGTTTCACCATTGCCATTGCCAGCAGAAATGAAAGAAATGAGAGCTCCAAAATCATGTGACATAAGCAAACTTAATTGACACCCAGAGCCCTGGCTGCAAGGGAGTCTAGGATAGGTGATCTGTGGCTTCCCAAATTTTACAATTAAATGGAAGGTGGAATGAGCCATTCCTCAACAGTATCTAAATTCCCATGAATAGGGGACTTCAATAAATTACAGTATGTTATACAGTAGATGAAGTATTTACCCAAGTGGTAGGTATTCCATAAGCTAGAGTGTGGCTGTATGCTTGAGTGTTGGTTAGTAAATTTGGTAATTTAAATGTTTACCTCTTAAATCTAGCCTGTACCAAACCCTGTATCTATATGGCAGTTTCTGTAATACATACTGCTTTTAAATTTGTGCTTCAAACATTGGTATTTCTTTAAAATAGTTAAATAACTCCTTTTTTTCAAAATTAATTTTAAAGATAACAGCACAAATTAGACTTCCTAACATTGAGAATGTCATACATAAATTTAGAAAACAAGAACAATTTTAAATGGTAAATATAATAGACCTTTGACAGCTTTCTATGTGCAGAAATCAACTATAGATAAATGACCAAATTTATTTTTATTTGTTTAATATTTTATTTATCTTTAGAGAGAGGAGAAGGAAGGGAGAAAGAGAGGGAGAGAAACATTGATCAGCTGCCTCTTGCACACCCCAACTGGGGACATGGCTCCCAACCGAGGCATATGTCCTTACTTGGAATCGAACCAGCGACCCTTCTGTTTGCTGGACAACATCCAACCCACTGAGCCACACCTATCAGGGTATAGAGGAATGGCCTGATAGCATCCTTTCAGATATCACCTGCTAGAAATAGTTTGAGTGTGTCGATGTTCATACGCACACAGGAATGGGTTTGAGTAGACTGGTTAAAAACTAAAGCTCCAGGGACAAGTCTTTTAGTTTGTGAACACAAATCTTTTGTCAAGTTCTGTCCTCACCCCAACAAAATCAAGTTCAAGTTGAGTATTTTTAAACAAAAATAAGCTATTTTAAAGTGTGCAAGCAATGAGATTTGAGTGAATTGCCTGAGAAACTAAATGGCCAGACTTCCTCTAACAGATTTTAATGATTTTTATAGTTTTTCCCAAATGAAGACTCACAATGGCCATTTTAAGTAAACTAGAGCAGCTCTTTTATCTTCATTGCAAACTTCAGACCCTAAATAAAGCATGAAGTTGGGCAGTGCAGTGTTTAATTTGCAAATTGGATTTTTCATTATGTCTTATGATAACTTTTTGTTTTTATCAAGTTGCATCTCAGCCTTCTGTTTAGACTCAAGAAGATTTATGGCAAATGATCTGGTTGCTTATTTGGACAAACAAATGCAATAAATCAGTTTACTATTTCAATAAAATGTTATTAATAGACCACATTATTCTGTTCAATATTATGTTATCTTTAAAATTAAGCGGAACATTAGTGGCAATGAAACTTGTTTCAATCAATACGTTCCTGTAATGAAACCTATTGTATAAGAAACTTTTCTTCTTAAGAAGGAAAATGTCCTTAGCACAACTACCAAGTTCTTCCTCTAGAGATGGCATTTCACAGCTTCTAAAAACTATTTGGTAGGACTTCTTTATTTGTGTTTCAGTGTTAAGGTAGTTCCTTGAAAGTTACCTCACAGCAGTTTGAGCACAATTGAAGAATTTAGATGGCACTTGACCTGGCAGGGCCCCAAGCATGTGCTTCAGTGAAATTGAGATTAGAGAAGATTTTAAGAAAGGGAGAGCTTCTGGTGGCACTCAGGAATGTAAGAATTGGCAATTTGTCACCTGATTCTATAGAATTTCTGGTTAATTTTCTTAACACTTCATTAAGAAATTTATGGATGAAAATGAGTAATATTCAGATGAGGATGATGTACATTTTAATATTCAAAACTCATGTAATGAGAATTTCCTGAGATTATAGCCCTGATACAGTCCCAACGGAAAATTTAGAATAGAGCTTTTAAAATGAAAGGTGGCTGAAGTCTCAAGATGATATTACAATCTTAGAGACCTACACTGAACAGGGCTGAAGGTGGTTTAAGTTGCAATTTAGATAGCAAAGTGCCTTTAAATAAGGCTGCTGTTTAATGATACAGTGTGGAAACTAAAGACTTTAGATGTTGCATACATTTTCCAGTGAAAAACTATTTACAAAAGCTCTGTTCTTTTGTTTGATACATGGTATTGTCAACACACGGCAGTTTAAGGAATCTGGAGACTTTTTGGAATCCCAAGTTTACTCCATTACTTTTGCCATTTTGCATGTTTAATCCAAATGTAAGAAATAGAAATGTTATCTTGCTGTGGTTTTGTTCTCATTAAATCGTTAAGAAATTGTTTTGGGAGAGAAGAGTTATGTTAAAGTGAAAAAATATTTATGAAAATCCAAGCCATCATACATATTCTGTTGGCTTAGGAAAAAGTTTCCATAGTTCATCAGGCAAATGATTTGAGCATATTGCTGTACAACTTTAATAACAAACAAGTGAGCTCTGTCTGCACTAATAGAATACTACTACTAACATTTTCTAAACAGTCACACTTTCCTCCTCCAGAAATTTAAATGCAAATGATTATCATAATTTTTCATACCAGTGGGAGACTGCTTAAAATCTGACATTGCATTGGAGTGAAGCATAAAATAGCCGTAAACCTGATTGGAGTTGTTTTATTTTTAATCCTCACCCAAGGATTTTTTAAAAATTGATTTGAGAGAGAGAGAGAGAGAGAGAGAGAGAGAGAGAGAGAGAGAGATGAGAGAAACATTGATCAATTGCCTCTCATACCCGTCCCACCTGGGCAATAAACCTGCAACACTTTACTGTGCAGAATGGTGCTCAAAACAACTGAGCCAACAGTCTAGGGCATGATTGTAGTTTTTATCTTTCTTAGTTCTGCATCAAAGCTTTTATATGTTACATTTCTAAAGGAAGATTCATTTTTGTATTAGTCTATGAACCATTGGGTTTAATTGGTCTACAGCTGACAATGATTGTATATGGAAATTTTGGCAAGGGGTGGCAAGGAACAGCTAACCATTTGGTTTTCTTTGCAATGTCTTTATTTTTCTTTCCCCAACATTTTAACATAATCTATGTTTATGAGGGTTATTTATCCGTAGTTTCTTTTGCTAGTAATATTTTTGTCTAGTCTTGGTATTAAGCTAATACTGGTGATTCTGGCTTCATTAAATGAGTTGGAAATTGTTCCTTCTTCTGTTATCTATATTATTATTATTAATTATTATTTGATGATTGATAGAGTTTACCACTGAAACCATCATGGATGGAATTTTCTTTGTGATAATGTTTTTGATTACTACTTCAATTTCTTTAATTGACATAGAAGTATTAAGATTTACTCTTGTCTTCGGTTAATTTTGTTAATTTCTACCTTTCAAGGAATTTGTCCATTTCACTTAACTTGTCATATATAGAAATTAAAAGTTGTTCATATTATTCCTTTATTGATAATGTCTGTGGCACCTGTATTTGTGTGCTCCTTTTTTATTTTTGATTTTGATGATTTATACCTTCTCTTTTCTTGATCACTCTTATTCATGTTTTTATCAAAACAATTTTATGTGATTTTCTCTATTGTCTATTTTACACTTAATTTCTTTTTTATTAGTGGTTTTATTACAGTTGTCCCAATATTTCCCTCTTTGCCCTCCCCTGCCCCGCCCACCTCCTGCTCCCACAGTCAATCCCCACGCCGTTGTCCATTTCCATGGGTTATTCATACGTATTCCTTGTCTAATCCCTTCCACTTCTTTCCACCATTCCCTCCCCTTTACCCTCTGGACACTGTCAGTCTATTTCATGTGTTCATGCCTCTGGTTCTGTTTTGCTTGTTACGTTTATTTTGTTCATTAGAGACCTCTTATAAGTGAGATCATTTGATATTTGTCTTTCATTGACTGGCTTATTTCACTTAGCATAATATTCTCCAGTTCCATCCATGCTGTCGCAAAGGTTAGGAGTTCCTTCTTTCTTTCTGCTGTGTAGTATTCCACTGTGTAAATGTACCACAGTTTTTTTATCCACCATTTAATGATGGGCACTTAGGCTGTTTCCAGTACTTGGCTATTGTAAATAGGGCTGCTATGAACGTAGGTTCTTTTGAATTGATGTTTTGGGATTCTTAGGGTATATTCCCAGCAGTGGAATCTCTTGAGTCAAAAGGCAGTTTCATTTTTACTTTTTTGAGGAAATTCCATACTGTTTTTCACAGTGGCTGCACCAGTCTACATTCCTGCCAACAGTGCACTAGGGTTCCTTTTTCTACACATCCATGCCATCACTGTTCTTTGTTGATTTATTAATGATAACCATTCTGACAGGTGCGAGCTGATATCTCATTGTGGTTTTAATTTGCATCTGTCTGATGGCTAGTGATGTTGAGTGTCTTTTCATACACCTATGGCCATTTGTGTGTCCTTGGAGAAGTGTCTGTTCAGGTCCTTTGCCCATTTTTTAATTGGATTGTTTGTCTTCCTGGTGTTGGGTCACATGAGTTCTTTATATATTTTGGAGATCAGACCCTTGTTTGATGTATCATTGGCAAATATGTTCTCCCAAACAGTCAGTTCCCTTTCATTTTGATGATGGTTTCTTTAGTAGTCCAGAAGCTTTATAATTTGATGTAGTCCTTTTTGTTTTTGTTTTTGTTTTTCTTTTTCTTTTTCTTTTTTCCCTTGCCCTAGGAGATATATCAGCAAAAATATTGCTACATGGGATATCTGAAATTTTATGCCTATGTTTTCCATTGGACTTTTATTCATTTTCATTTTATTCTGGTATACGGTGTAAGTTGGTAGGCTAGTTTCATTTTTTTTGCATGTCCCATTCCAGTTCTCCTAACACCATTTATTGAAGAGACTATTTTTACTCCATCGTATACTTGTACCCCTTTGTCAAATATTAATTGACCAAAGAGTCATGTTCTTATTTCTGGGCTTTCTGTTCTGTTCCATTAATCTGTGTCTGTTCTTATGCCAGTACTAGACTGTTTTGATTATAGTGGCCTTGTAGTATAGTTTGATATCAGGTATTGTTATCCCTCCTACTTTGTTCTTTTTTCTCGAGATTGCTGAGGCCATTCAGGGTCATTTTTGGTTCCATATAAATTTTTGGAGTATTCTTGATCAGTGAAATATGCCATTGGTATTTTAATAGGAATTGCATTGAATCTATAGATTGCTTTGGGTAATATGGACATTTTAGTAATGTTAATTCTTCTAGCCCGTGAACATGATATATGCATGCACTTATTTGGCTCTTCCTTCATTTTTTCTTCAGTGTTCTATCGTTTTCTGAATATAGGTCTTTTATTTCCTTGGTTAAATTTATTCCTAGGTACTTTATTTTTCTTTTTGCTATAGTAAATGAGATTTTTTCATAGTTTCTGTTTCTGATATTTTATTGATGGTGTAAAAAATGCCTTAGATTTCTGAATATTGATTTTGTATCCCACTACTTTGTCAAATTGACTTATTAGGTTGAGTATTTTTATGGTGGAGACTGTAGAGTTTTCTGTGTACACTATCATGTCATCTGCATATAATGATAGTTTTACTTCTTTCTTACCACTTTGGATGCCATTTATTTATTTTTCTTGTCTGATCACTGTGGCTAGACTCAGTACTATGTTGAATAATAGTGGTGAAAGCGGACACCCTTGTCTTTTCCTGATCTTAAGGTAAAAGCTTTTATGTTTTTGCCCATTGAATATGATGTTGGCAGTAGATTTCTTGTATACATAATTTATTTCTCATATTATGTTTTTTTCCCTTCTATTTATTTCAGTTTTGATTTGCATTTCTTTTTTTAACTTCCTAAGATGGGCATTTAGGTTATTGGTTTGGAACATTATTCTTTTCTAATATAAGCATTTAAACTTATAATTTTTCCTCTGAGAAATCCTTATCTTTTCTGCTATTGTTGTCATACATTTACTCCTATGTATGTTATAAACTCCACATTCTTGTTATTATTGCATCAAACAGTCAATTATCCTTCAAGTAAACTTTAAATATGAAAAAATATTGCTTATATTCCCATTTCTGAAAGTCTACAATCATTTATGTAGATCCAAGTATCTATCTAATATTATTTTATTTATACATGAAGATGTTTGTATATTTGTTTATGGTCAAATAAGTTGTCTGGCCATACATTGTTTTATATCTTGTTTGTCTGAAAATATCTATTTTACTTTCAATTTTTAAAAGAAATTCTTGTCAGTTATGTAGTTCTGGCTTAGCAGTTTGTATTTATTTTCTATTCACCACTTTTAAAATATTGCGTTGTTTCTTCTGGTTTGCATGTTCTTTTTAAAAATGAAACTCTGCTATTATTTTATTTTGTTCCTTTGCATGTAATGTCTTTTTTAGCCTTTCTGCCCTTAAGAGCCTTTCTATCGCTAGTTTTTACCAATTTGAAAATGTTGTCACTTCGTGTTCTTTGTTTTTCCTGCTTGGGTTTTATTGACCTTCTTGGGTGTATGGATTTATACAACATTTTAAATTATTGTTTCTTCAGATATTTTTTTCTGTCTTCACATATATGGCACTCCAGTTATAAGTATCTTAAATCCTGGGGCTTTGTTGCCCAAACATAATCTTTTTCTCTAGATGTTTCATTTTAAATAGCTTTCATTATATTGTGTTTCAGTCAGGTTCCTGGATCTTACTTTAAGCATCATCTTATCTCCTAAAACTTCTACTGAATGAGGTTAACATTTCAGATTTAAATTTTATCTATTGAGTATCAATTGTTTTTTATCATTTTGTGTATATTTTCTTTTAAATCTTTAATTTTGCTGAGCTTACTTCTAATCAACATTTTAAAATCCTCATGTGCTAATTTCATCATTTGTCATCTCTGGGTGTTTTTCCACTAACTGACTAGTCAAATTTAATCATATATCTTGTAATTTTTTTATTGGATGCTCATCAATGTAGATGTTGCATTTATGAGCATCTATATTTTGTTGTTACAGAGAGTCCTAGCAGGCATTTAAGTTATTGGTAGATCGGCTTGATCTTTTTGAGGCTTATTTTAAGCTTTGCTAGAACTAATCTGTAGGCTAGTCTTTTCCCTCGCAACCATTTAGCTCTTCCTGGGATCTCAAAAGTACTGAGTACCCAATGGTCAACCATGACTGTCATTCTGACTGTTCAAAACTCGTACATCTCTCTGTCCTGTGTGACTTCTGAGAATTATTTTATTTACATCCCCTTGGTGGTTCTTTTCCCAGGTCATTGTGGTTTCACTCTAAACATGTGTTGGTGTTCATTAAAAACTCAAACAGGCCTATATGTACAGTTCATGCAACTGTTTTACTGAATAAGTCTCTTTTCTGGGAACTGTCTTGTAACTTCTGGTCATGTCAGCCTCCCTGAACTCTGATCTCTTTCTCCATAATTCACCAAAACTTTTGTGTTCTGCTTAGACCACCCTAACTGCACCGTTGTCTGGAATGTTTGTCAAAACAGAAATCCAGGGCCATTGTAGGCTTACTCATTTGCTTGCTTTTGTCCAGGGATCATATGCCTGAAACCAGTTTTTTTAAAATATATTTCGTCAAGTTTTCTAATTTACAGTAGACAGGTAAGTAAATCCCCTGTTACTTCAACATACCCCAAAATGAAAATTCTCTTTGAAGCTATCTAATAAATTTAGTTTCTAAGATTTTAGCATACAAATTTAGTGGTATTCATAGGAAAACAAAGAGGCTTTAAAGCGGGAGAAATTGTATCATGAGCATAATAAGTGCACAGCAACAAAAACTTGTAGGAGATACAGTATTAAATGTTTTTCTACTTTTAAAGGAGGTGAAATAACAACTTCATGGGCAAAAAAAAAAAAAAAACTTAAATAAGAAAAATTAAGGGAAGAGAATCTACATTTTTGTCATATTTATTGTAACTTAAAATTAAAGAAAACCCAGATTGATGTATAATAGGAATCTTACTAGTACTTATTTTGAGAGCCCTAAGTATTGTAATAAAAAGGAAATAAAGATTTAAGTAAGAACTACAGAAATAGAAATATTTCCTGAAGTGTTGGCTTTCAAGCTGGGAACCAAACTCCATGGTTTTGGCTCTTGATTCAGTTGCTTTGGACACGTCTTTTAGCTTTATTGACATTTCCTTATATGAATTAGATTTAACTCTTAATTAAAATAAAGGTTGACTTCAAACAATAAAAGATGCCCTTACCAGATATATCTTATGTGCCTTTATGATACGATGCTTTGTGAAAAATCTATTAATACACCGAAAGGGCAGAGAAATGAAATAAATTTAGTGATAGATTAATAATCCTCTGCTTATCAAAAGTTTATGTGAGCTATTGTCATAAATATATTTAGTCTTAAAATAAAAGCAATTTCAGATAAACTGAGAAGTAGAAAATTTAATCAACACTATTGAACAGAAGCGCTGAATGAGGTACATCTGGCACTGTGCAGGATTAGAAGATATGTTGAAAAGTAATGGATATAAAATGTGATTAAGGGGAGAGCAAAAAAAAAAATGAAAAGAACTCCAAATGTATTTTCTTTTGTTAGTTACATATAGGCCACACAGAGACTTTTCAGGAAAAATAATTTACAGACAGAAGGTATATATTTTAATGGGAAAGAGTTATTTGTTCTAGTGTTCACAAAAAGAGAATCAGCGATCAATGTTTAGGTATAGACCAGTCGTAATGGAGGAGGCCAGAGCAGGAATGGAAATTGTGCGCAACTACTGTATGAGGTGAAGAAATGAAAACGTCTGAACTGAACACTGGCATCTCAGCCAGATGAGTCCACCCCTGAAGTCAGGAGGCATTCGCTAGTGCAGTGATTCTCAAATGTGTCCCCTAGACCAGGAGCATCAGCATCACCTGGGCACTTTTTAAAAAATGCATATCCTCAGGCCCCACCCCATACCTACTATATTAGAAACTGCGGCAGTGGCACCCAGAGTCTGAACACTAAAGTGAGAACCTTGTGCTAGTGTAATGGAAACAAATGTCATCTGTTGATCAAACTGCTGGTGAGTCCTATCATCTGCAGAGTTTCACAAATGAATTTCCCAAAATTATCTTCTTGGTATAGATCTGTTAGAAATATTTTCTATCTGAAGAAATGATCAGCGTGTTTAATCACACAAATGCTAGAAAACCACAAGAGTCTGTAAGATAGAAAACAAACAGAATTCATCTTCTACAGGTCTCTTTCTTTGTCATCACTTTTATCCATTCTTATATGATGTGCTTTTTGTGTGATTTTTCTGTGTTGATAAAAGGATTTAAACTAATACTGGTTTAGAGTAAGATAACCAGATAAGCTATTTTAGCACCAACTAGAGTCCTTTAAGCTTAAAACAATTTATGTACTAAAGTGTTTTGTGTTTTTTTTAATATAGCTTTTCCTGCCCTAGCTGGTGTGGCTTAGTTGGTTGGAGTGTCGTTCTGTAACCTTTCACTGGCATAAGTGTTACTCTTTCTCCTCTACTCTTCACTGCTTCCCTCTCTCCTCCTCCATGACACTTCAGCTTTCTCCTCCTGCCTTCCCCTCATGGTATGCCTTCAGAGAAGAGAGATTCTATGTTTAGAATCAGATTTGGGTTTACAAGTATTAGGAAGGTCTTATTTAAATGGCTCCTATCTCCCAGTAATGGTAAAAAAAATTTTTTTTCACCATTTTTTGTAAGTATTTGGTTGCAGATGTGTGTGGTGCTGCCTAGAAACTTTTTTGAGAAAGCTGACCTGTGAAAGACCCACACTTGATCAGAGTGGTTTCTGGAGAGCATTGAAGATCGACATTGTTTGTAGCAAAGAAAATTTCTTTCCTGTGCACTGAAGTAGGCTGATTTAGCTGTCTTTCATATCCAAGTCAGTAAGCATTTACAGTTGTTTATTTATATTTTCAAGAGATGTATTGAATCACTTATGAATTAATAGCCATGCTGTACACTGGACACCCATTACACCAACCTGAAAAGTATTAACTGAGAAATTCTGTCAATGATTATAGAAGTAATATTATGTTAGTGAAGCCAAACCTCCAGGTTCAAGTACTTCTCAGAAAGAAGCAGATTACACTGACCTTCTTTCTGTAAGAGAAAGTTTTTGTTCACAAATTAATCAAAAGCATACTGATAGTGGTGTCATTTAAATCACTTGATTAGGACTTAGCTAATAAGCCTGATAGACCCTGGATGCTATCAATGCCTATTGAAGTTGTGCCAATCTTCGTAGGTGACACTGATTTGTTGGAAACCTTTAAATATAATTCATTTGGACACATCAACTGTGTTGAACAGATGCTGACATTTTGACATGCACAGATATTCCATACAATTTGAGTTGATTAGTTCTGTTGAGACATGCAGAAACATGAAAACGGTTGCCAATATGCCAGTCTATGCTCACAGGCACCTGCTCTTTCCATTTGGAGTCCTTGCCTGGGCTAGCCTTCTGCTTGAAATGCCCGAGTCCACTTTCCTCCTTCCTGCATGAAAAGGGCCATAAGAATTCAGGTTTATGTTGTTTCTGCACAAAAGCCACCCCTCTCCTCCACTGCAATGTTTTAGGACAGTCTTCTGTGAGCAGGGCTTCTCTTACTTTCTAGATTCAGTCTAGATTAAAGAACTAATTATTTTGTGCTTTTAGGCTGTTCCAAGCAATAAAACAACTTAAATAATCTTCCAAATCATGACTACAGCTAAAATATGCCCCCAAATTATGCATATACAATACCTCATAATGATTTCCAGGCCTTAAAGAAACCATATATTATAAATATTATTGCCATACTTTTTCATCTGAATTTTCATCATCACTCAGTAGCAATGAGGAAAGCAACATCTGGCCACTATTTGAAATGCTTGTTTGTATTTTCTGTTGTCATTATAGTTAACTTTATCTCTTTACACCTGTTTTCTACAAACTGTATTATTCACTGTATATTGTCATAAGTATATAGGGCTCTGTGCAATAAATATCTCCTTAAATCAAATTTATTTTCAGCCAATAGGCTCTCAAGGCCCATCTGAAACAAGATAAAGTTGAAATGTGGATCTCCCACATTGACACATTACCTGTAGTAACAAAAGGGGTCTTATAAAGATGGCAGAAATCCTGGGGCAAGTAAAAGAGGTGGAAAGGGTTCCTTTAGTTTCTATCATTCACCCCAATTATTCTTCATCAAATAGCTTTATTTTTGTCTTTATACCACTTACAAATGACCTCATAACTATTTGTTTACATGTTTGCTTGTCTCTTTCCATTAGAATATGAGTTTTCATTAGAGCAGGCTCTTTCTGTTCACTGATGATACCACAGTACTTTATACATGGTATCCATTAGATAAATGTTAGTGAATAAATGTTGTCTTTTTATTATAAAATTCACCCATTTGAAGTGTACAACTCAATTGTTTTTGGTGAATTTATTGAGTTCTACAACCAATACTATAGTCAAGTTTCATAACATTTTGACCAGTGTTGACCCATTAAGGACCATGCCTGCTGAAGGGTTCATGCCCAGTTATAGTCATTCCTTTTACTTACTACCCTCAGCCCTTGGCAATCACTAATCTGCTTTCTGTCTCTTTAGACTTGCCTTTCTGAACCTTTTATATATATGGGGTCATACAATAGAGAGCCATTTGCATTTGTTTCTTTCTCTTAACATCATGTTTTTGAGGTTCATCTGTTGCACCATGAATCAATAGTTTATTCCTTTCTATTGCTGAATAGTATTTCATTTTATAGCTATCCCACAGTTTGTTTGACAGTTCACCAGTTAATAGATATTTATATGGTTTCCAGTTCTTTGCTATTATGAATAATGATGCTGTGAACATTTGTGTATAAGTCTTTGTGTGGACATATGTTTTCATTTTTCTTAGATAGCTACACAGGAGATAAATTTCTGGATATATGCTAATGCTATGCTTAATTGTTAAAGAAATTACCAAACTGTTTTTACAAAATGGACATACTACTTTATATTTTCATTGGCAGTGCATGTGAATTTTAGTTTCTCTGAATCCTCATTTTCTATATTTTTAATTATCACCATTATAGTGGGTATGAAGTACTCTTTTTGGTTTTAAAATGTTATTGACTTTGATTTTCCTAATGATTAATGATGAGCATCTTTTCAGTTGCTTATTATTTATTTGTATATCTTCATACAAATATGAAATACTTGTATCTTTTGTCCATTTATTGACCCATTTTTAAATGGGTTATTTTTCTTACTATTTTTAATTAGGAAAGTTCTATATAATTTGAAAACATATCAAAAATATGTTTTGCAGATATTTTATCCCAGTTTTTCGATTGTCTTTTTTTTTTAATGGTATCTTTTGAAGCATGAAAAATTTTTAGATAAACCAAAGTTTATCAATATTTTCTTCTATGGATTGTACTTTGGTGTTATATTTTTAAAATCTTTACCTAACCCAGTCAGCAGAAAGATTTTTCTCCTATGTTTTCTTCTAGAACTTTAATAGAATTTTAATATTTTTAGTTCTTACATTTTGATTTGGATCCACTTTGAGTTATTTCTTTTTGTGAGTATGGTGTGAGGTAAGGGTTCTGATGTCCCCTGGGTTTGTTTTCAGCTCTTCATTTGAGATCATCTCTATTGATTTTTTAAAAATATATATTTTGTTGATTATGCTGCTACAGTTGTCCCAATTTTTCCCCCTTGCCCCCCCCCCGCCCAATACCGCCCTTCCCTCTAGCAATCCCCCTGCCTTAGTTCATGTCCATGGGTCATGCATGTAAGTTCTTTGACTTCTCCCTTTTCTATACTATTCTTAACATCCCCCTACCAATTATTTTTCTTAATCCCAGTAGCATTTCCCTCATTGCCCCCTTCCCCCTCCAGCTGATAACCCTCCAAACTATCTCCATACTTTGATTCTGTTCCTGTTCTGGTTGTTTGCTTAGCTTGTTTTTGTTTTTTAGATTCATTTGTTGATAGTTGTGAGTTTGTTATCATTTTAATATTCGTAGTTTTGCTCTTCTTGTTTCTACTTTAACATTTCATGTAATAGTGGCTTGGTAATGATGAATTCCTTTAGTTTTATCTTGTCTGGGAAGCACTTTATCTGCCCTTCAGTTCTAAATGATAGCTTTGCTGGATAGAATAATCTCAGTTGTAGGTCCTTGCTCTTCATCACTTTGAATACTTCTTGCCAGTCCCTTCTTGCCTGCAAACTTTCTTTTGAGAAATCAGCTGCTAGTATTATGGGAACTCCATTGTAAGTAATTCTCTGCTTTTTTTTCTTGCTGTCTTTAAGATTCTCTCTTTTTCTTGAACCTTTGGCATTTTAATTATAATGTGTCCTGGCGTGGTCCTCTTTTGGGTCCAACTTGTTTGGAATTCTCTGTACTTCCTGGACTTTTCCTTGGCGAAGTTAAGGAATATTTTTTAGTCTACTGTTTTTTCTGGTATTTCATATCTGCTGAGGAGCCTCTGTACTGAATTTGTTTGTATGTCTATATGTTCCCTATCTATTTATTGAGAGTTCTTGATTTATTGTAAAATATCATACGTTATTTCTTTAAAAGTGTTTTTCTTTAGGTCTTTTAATATATTGATAATAGCCCCTATGAAATCTTTGTGTGTCGAATATTCAGACCCCCTCATGGACAGTGGGTTGGTGTTTTCTTCTTAACATGAGTCACCCTTCCATGTTCCTTTGCAATTTTTATACTTTTTTATAGAAAACTGAACATTTTATATAATATATTGTAGTAATTCTGTCTTCTGATTTCTTCTCTTGAAGGTTGTTGTTGCTGTCATTTGTTTATTTGTTTATTTAGTGACTTGACTGTATTAATTTTATAGGATTTGTTTCCCCTGTAATGTGTGTCCACTAATGTCTCTACTCAAGCTCTTTTTCTAAAAATTTTTTTAACTTTATTGTATTTTTCCCTTACCTTTTAGTCCCCTTATACCTCCCTCCCCCAGCAATAACCACATTGTTGTCCACGTCCATGAGTCCTTTTTCCTTTTTGCTCAATCCCTCTACCCTCCCCTCCCCCTTTTTTTTTCTTGTTTTCTTTTTTAAGTCTAGCTTCATAGGAGGCAGTCCTGGGTCAGCATAAAATTGCTAATGATTGGCGATAGGTTATACTCCAGTGTCTCGAGTCGCTGTGGATTTCACCTTTGCCAATGGATTTGTTTGTGAGTTGAGGAATGTCTTTACTTAATACTATGCCTTCTGTCTTCCCTACAAGAGCGCAAGATCTCATTCAAACATACAGGTAAATAGTTGAGGCCCTGTCTAGTCTTTGCAGAGCATGCACGCAGCACACTGCCTTCCACACCACCCAATTTACAGGGAGCTTGTCAAATCTCTTTGCTGCGGTTTCATTCCCCAGTCTCTTTGTTAAATTTCTAACTGCTCTTCCAGTCAGTGGCTTGCCCCACCAGTATTGGAACCTCAGGCTGGCTGCAACACTGGTTATCTTCATTGCCACAAAATCTCTTGATTTCTACAACTCTGAGGGGTGTGACCATTTTCCATACCTCCCTGCAAAATCCATTTAGAATCCTGTAGTTACACTGCTAGTTTGCAGGGCTTGCCCGACCCTTGTGGATCTACTTTTCCTGTCTGGTAGGGGATTGGCATGGGAGCACAGCCTCAGGCTAAAATACCAGGTTTTTCTCTTCTTACCCAATGCTAAGTTTGAATAAATGCTTCTTAATTTGTTGTATGCCTTTGTTCAATTCCCACAGTCCTGAAATGGTTGTTTTTCATGGTTTTGTATGATTTTCTCATTGCTTTTAGAGGGAGAGGATTTATTGAGCTTTTTACTCTGCCATTTCAGAATTCCCACTGTTAGGTTTTCTGCTTTTGATTGTTTTCCTACATTAGGAACTAAGTGTTTTCCCCAGGAATTTATATAAGTAAAACAATCAAGAACCGGTACAGTTAGTATAAAACAAAAGGGGAAATGAAGTTACTGTATCACTAAAATCATTTTCAAACCAAGTTAGTTTGCTGAAACTATAATAGGGCTATTTTTCCTAAAACTATAATGTATTTTAATACAGCTAAACTTCAAGAAATATATTTAATTCTTCAAAATTATATTTTGTCCATTTTATAGGAGTTTCCTTGCAATATACAAAGCATTTAAAGTTACAATACAAGTAAGTGCCTTTTGCTGGGGATAAGATTTCATAAATGACTTTGTCTTCTGGAAAGGACAATTTTTTTGTCTTCTATCCATTTCTAGGGGAAAGGGAATGGAAGGTTTAAACCCAATCTACTTTACTATGTAATTCTATGGGTTTGAAGTCCACAGATTAGGAAAGAAATTCACTTTAGATTTGAAATTAATCTGTGTAAGCATGTGTGCCATGTATGTATTTATATATATTACTATATGTTTTATATGTTCATATTACTATCCTTCCTTCTCTGATCCATTAATAGGATAAATCAGCTAATTCCTATGAATAATACATGTTTCTAGGATTTTAAAATAAATGTGAAATTATAATATGGTATCTAAATACCTGTGACTTTTAATATGTATTTGTTTCTTCTAATATGTAGAAGTTTTTTTTTTTTTTCTCTTGGTATACTGTACCAATTTTTTATTTATGTTATAATTTGTTTGTAATTTTTCTTAAGTATATATGAGCATATTAAGAACTTAATGATGTAAACCAATTACTATATAATTTCAAGAGCTAGCTCTTTAATTTTATACCTCATACTCATGATCTGAATATTGTCAGAGTGCCTTGAGAATGTTATAAAAAAGAAAAAATGTTCTTTATATATTACATACGTCAGATATACAGAGATGGCTCCTAGGAAAGAATTTGGCACTTGATTGTCATTAGGCTACTAGACTCCCAAATTATTTTAGTTTCTGTATTCACAGTGGAGTCTGATGTTGATAAATACTGCATTAAAAAACACACACACACGCACAAAAAGAATATTCATTGTTGGTGACATTTAGGATGCTAGACAAGAATTAAATACTAAACATTTATAAATGCTAAATGAGTCATTTTAAAGATGTCATTCTGAATTCTTTAAGTTCTGAAGTATGCACCTGAATCTTTAGTTTAAACCCAAATTACGTGGATTTATGAAGTAACATTACTTTACTGCATAATAGAAAATGGGAGATGTATTTTAAAGAGCTTTGTAGATGTTGCTGTTTTCTAAGCTCATAATGTAAACTTTTTAAAAATTAAACTATCTATGACAGGCAAAATGTCACCTTTATTGATTTCATATGCTTGTCTATACAAGGTGACTATCTCAAATTAGGAAGCAAGTATCATATTTCAAGACATCCGAGAAGTCAAACATCAAGGGTGAAGTTTTAAACTTGCATTTTATAAATCATGTGCTGTAATGTTGCAGGCATTTTGCTTCCTAACTTTATATCAGTCTCTGTTTAGCATTCATTTTTTGGGTTTGGGGGAATTCTCAAACATATTGGTTATTTAGTTACAAAGTATGCCTTTTCAACTTGTTTAAAATATGTAGCAGTAGTCCCTGGAATTATGGAGAATGCGAATACTTTTCTAACTATGGGTCTTATTCATTGTTTCCCTTCCTTTATTGGGATTTAAAGATGGCAGAAAAATTGTGGATGAGTGTACACTAAGCTCTATCATGTGACATGCATATATTTTTTAAAAATAACCATGCTATTCAAAACCACATAGTAAAAAATACAGGTTATATGAGGAAAATGAAATTTTCTAAAAAATTTCAAGCTATAATTTTTAAAAATAGGGACCTAATAAGGTGATGGAATTAAGAAGTATTAATTCGTAGTTACAAAATAGGCATGGGGATGTAAAGTACAGCATGGGAAATATAGTCAATAACATTGTAATAACTATCTAGGGTGCCAGGTGGTCACTTGAATTATCAGAGGGAACTCTTTCTAACCAATATGAATGTCTATCCGCTGTGCTATACACCTGAAACTAATAAAAAATAGTGTTGAATGCAAACTGCAGTTTAAAAATAAAATAGCGACCTAATAAAAATAATAGCACAGATGTACACATTAAATGTTTAAAATAAATACATAGATTATATAGTAAATATGGCACTTCACCTTAAAACAGACCTAAAATTTGCTTGTTGAATTTGGTGTTATTACACGTTGCAGCTTACAGGCTATTATAAAGTGATAGAAGTAGAGTTATCCAAGACAAGGAGAAAAGTTGTAGTACCAGATGTGGAATGGTATGGCTTAAGGTTAGGAGTTGGCACTAAACATCCAGTTAAGTAATCTTTTGGCCTTACATCCTGGGCCATGTCATTCTGCATTTGACATATATGTCTTTTGAGGCAAATTATTATAATAGCTAAGTGTTTCATCAAAATTGAAAATTCAATCTTATGTGTAGCTTTCTTCAGTTAATTCTTAAATCACTGCTAGAAATTCTTTTGCAAGTTCTCATCCACACTCACAGCTTTGCTCAGCAGCTGAAGTGATGTTTGAGAGCACTGAGCGAGCCATAACTGGCATATAAAGGATCCACTTCTGCAGAATTCAGAGATTTACATTTAAGGTCATTGTGTATAGATAGCACTTTCTCTTTGTGAAAAAGGTTGTTCTAAGTTATTTTGCTGTTTGGTCTTCACTCCAAGTGCTCACCAATCTTTTCATTTGTTTTAGTTCTTTAGGGCATGTTCTTATTGTACTTACTTATAGCACTTGATGTTATATCAGCAATAGACGTTTTTTATATTTTTACAGATTATCTTTGATGGTCCTCAGTGTGGATTTCTTTATGCTTGTTGCTCAAGAGATGGCACGTTTTCTTGTTTCTTTCAAAGTACTTTATTATTTTAAGCTTTTCCTCAATACTTGAAACTTTGTAGGTGCTTGATGCTTTTTAACCAGGATGCATATGAAGAAGATAATTGATTATTTTCTTATGTTGAAAAGTTCACAATGTGAAAGGATGGCAAAGTACAACCTTTAGGGCTACATATATGGGAAACTCAAATAACTGGTGGTTGTTTCAGGTGTGTGCCTGTGTGCGTTTTGTAAATTCCTATATGGCTCAGTTCAGCTGAGTGCAGTTTTCTGTGTTCACATAGTGTGTTTCACAAGAACTATGAATAAGCGAACATGAAATTTGCATTATGTTCAGATTATTCTCTAATATGTAAGTCATGTTGGAACAAATCCACCTTTCCAAAATAGTGTTATAATAGATTGACTGTATTCTAAATGATTTATGTCAAGGCTAAACTAAACAGGGCTTTCTAAACTACACTGTTTGTGGTAAAGGACCAGGCTTGATTTTTTTTTTTTTTTTTTTTGGTCCATCTCCATGGAACCAAGCTTTTATATAATTCATTAAAAATGAAATACTAAGTGTTGGAAGTCCTAGCCACAGCAATCAGACAAGAAAAAGAAATAAAAGGCATCCAAATTGGGAAAGAGAAAGTAAAACTTTCATTATATGCAGATGACATGATAGTATACCTAGAAAATCCTATAAACTCCACTAAAAGACTACTCGATATAATAAGTGAATTTGGCAAAATAGCAGGGTACAAAATAAATATACAGAAATCTAAGGCATTTCTGTACACCAACAATAAAATATCAGAGACAGAAACAAAAAAGAAAATACCATTTACTATAGCAACAAGAAAAATAAAGTACCTAGGAGTAAACATATCCAAAGAGATAAAAGACCTGTACTCTGAAAATTACATAACATTGAAGAAAGAAATTAAGGAAGATACAAATAAATGGAAGCAAATACCATGTTCTTGGATGGGAAGAATCAACATCATCAAAATGGCCATACTACCCAAAGAAATTTACAAATTCAATGCAATCCCTATTAAAATACCAATGACATATTTCACAGACCTAGAACAAATACTCCATAAATTCATATGGAACCAAAAAAGACCCCGAATAGCAAAAGCAATCTTGAGACAGAAGAACACAGCAGGAGGAATCACAACACCAGATATCAAACAATACTACAAAGCCACTGTAATCAAAACAGTCTGGTACTGGCATAAGAACAGACATATAGATCAGTGGAACAGAATAGAGAGTCCAGAAATAAACCCAGGCCTCTATGGTCAACTAATATTTGATAAAGGAGGTAGAAACATAAAATGGAGTGAGAAGAGCCTCTTTAACAAATGGTGCTGGGAGAACTGGATAGGGACCTGCAAAAAAATGAAACTAGACCACCAACTTACACCACACACGAGAATAAACTCAAGATGGATCAAAGACTTAAATGTAAGCCGTGACACCATAAAAGTCCTAGAGGAAAACATAGGCAAGAAAATATCAGATATCTCACGTAACAATTTCTTCACAGATACATCTCCTAAAGCAAGAGAAATAAAGGAAAAAATAAATAAATGGGATTACATCAAACTAAAGAGTTTCTGCTCAGCAAAAGAAAACAGCAAGATGAAAAGGAGACCAACCATATGGGAAAACATATTTGCCAATGACATCACAGACAGGGGACTGATTTCCAAAATATATAAAGAGCTGATACGACTCAACATCAAGAAAACAAACAACCCAATTAAAAAATGGGCAAAGGACCTGAACAAACACTTCTCCGAAGAGGACATACAGAAGGTCCATAGACACATGAAAAAATGCTCAACATCATTAGCCATCAGGGAGATGCAAATAAAAACCACAATGAGATACCATTTTACACCAGTCAGAATGGCCATCATCAACAAATCAACAAACAGCAAGTGCTGGCGAGGATGTGGAGAAACGGGAACCCTACTGCACTGTTGGTGGGAATGCAGACTGGTGCAGCCACTATGGAGAACAGTATGGAATTACCTCAAAAGATTAAAAATGGAACTGCCTTTTGAACCAGCGACTCCACTACTAGGATTATACCCGAAGAATCTTAAAACACCAATTCAAAAGAACTTATGCACCCCTATGTTCATTGCAGCACTGTTTACAATAGCTAAGTGCTGGAAACAACCTCAGTGCCCATCTGTAGATGAGTGGATCAAAAAACTGTGGTACATTTACACAGTGGAATACTATGTAGCAGAAAGAAAGAAGGAACTCCTGCCATTTGCAACAACATGGATGGAACTAGAAAGAATTTTGCTTAATGAAATAAGCCAGGCAAAGAAAGAAAAATACCATATGATATCACCTAATACAGGAAACTAAAGAACAACACAAACAAAAGAACTAAATAGAACAAAGAGCAGAATAGCAGTCAATAGGGGGGAGGGGAGAGGGAGAGAAGGGGGATAAGTAAGGGAAGGGATTAGTCAAAGAACCCGTATAAAAGACTCATGGACATGGACAACGGGGAGGGATATGATTGCAGGAGAAGGGGGTAGGTTGGGTGGGGGAGAGAAATTGGGAGAAAAGGGGACAACTGTAATTGAAAAACCAAAAATAAAAAAAATGAAATACTAGAAAATTAAATAAATAGCTAATTTTATTAAATAATAGTTTCAACACACACAACTTATATTTCAGTAAACATTATCTGAACAGATGCAATATAGTAAAAAGATCATTATAGAAACCTTCATCCAAGTGTACATACAAATAATTAAGACAGAGGATGACCATTACTCACATTACTTTTTGACATTTGCCCTCATAGCTAAAAAAAAGTGTGTGTGAAATCACAGTTCCTTCACAATGTCTTTACACACAGAGTGAGCACCAAGTATATCACTAGCACTGTGTATGTCAATATTGAAAGTTTTTAATATGATACATAAACCTGCTACTTTATTGGTAATCTATGCAGAATTGCTTTGATTGGTGATAATGATATTCATAGGTGATATATATTTGAACTATTTTTTTGTTTTCTTTTATTATCACTCATATTAGAAAAATCTCTTTCGCAGTGGTGTATTGCTAGGACTGGAAGAAGAGATTTCAATGCAATTTCATAGGCTTGGAACATTCATTCTTTTAACTTTTTGTCCAAAATGAAGGAAATGATGGGTGTATTTTCAAAATTTGTCTCCAGTTCTTAATTAATCAGTTTCAATAATTTATTCTGTAAAGTTATAGTTAAATTCTTTTGACGTAAGAAATGTAATTTAATGAAAAATGAAATCTGAAACATTTGAAAGGAGTTCAATAATAATTTTTCATCATTTATTTCATTGAAATTATTGAATATGATATAACAATCCATAGAGCTGCTGCTCTTCCAAACTGTTACTATTCCTTTTTGCTCTTCAATATGATCTGCCATTGAAGACCATGTTGGATTTCTACTTTGCATGGAAGTATTAAAAATCAGTAACAGATCCCAAAGATATCAGACAAATAAGCTAGGTTGGCTCTCTGGTTCATACTTTTTAAAAGCTGTGACCAAATTAGTTTCTTGTGTTGCAGAAACACATCAGGTTTGTTCCAAATTCTGAACGATACTTTTACCCATCGTGCCCTAGATATAATAATAGTTGTTACTGGTTGCTTTTATGTTAGGAGAAATAAATAGTATAATCTCAAACTATGCATTTGCCTTTGTGAAGTCCGCATTTTTGACATGTTACTAAGCACTATTTAATTCACCTGATTTTTTTGTAATAAAACTTTTGAGGTGAAGGAATTAATATGCTTTTTTATAACTTGATGCATCATCCAAAATGTTTCCTATTACTGCTGTACTGTCAACCCACATTTATGGATAATGTAAGCTTTCATAGTTTTGTACTCTTCAAAATTAGTTATGTTTGTCAGCAATTAAGCCAAAAAATGCTCTTCTTTCTTCATATCATTATGATGTTTGAATTGCACACATACCGTAAAAATTGCCGTGTTAGCAGTATATGTGCATTTTTCAGTTTCCACTGAAAAATACTTTGCTATTTTTATTCTGTGAATTTCTTTTTCATATTATTAGCCAATTTCTGAATAGATATATCTACTGGGGTGTCATAAAATAAATGATCCTTGAGCTACCCTTTTTGCTACAGATTCACTCAACACCTTTGAAACAGTCTTTCATTTATGTTTTGCTGATTGTATATGGTCTCTGTTCTTAGCAAACCAAATAACTACCTTATATGTTCAAAAAGCACTAATGTTTATATGTGAATATTATACACTTCTGCTTTTGGTTCAATACTTTCTTTCAAAAGCTGTTTGGTTTTTAACTTATTCTGCATGTGTATATGTAAATGCCACTGAAGTTTTGATAATTTCTTTTTTTTTTTTAAGTGAGAATATCTCAGTAAATAACACACTACAGTTTTAGCAGTGTACCCTCATTTATAGCCACTAAACAATTCAGTAGATGAGGGAATCACAATTTAAAGTAAAACTAGTATGAAGTACAGCTAATTACTTTCAATCCTTGGCCTTCATTTCTTCAGAACTACTTCCATGATCATCATTTGGTAAACTATTTCTGCATTCAGAAAAAGGGTATCTTTTCCTAACCAAAAAGTCGAGTGAAACAAGTTTCACTCTATGCAAATTAAAAGTTTAAATAAATAAGTATTATTTTTATAATTTAATAATACAAATTCAGAATTTAAAAGTAGGCTTGATTAAGAATTAAAAGTGTTAATACAATAACATACCTATTACATGTAATATTACATGTATCCTTTGTGCTATTGTTGTCAAACATTTTGCTTCTAAATACATTTACATTATTACAGCATTAAGTGATCAGTTAGCTTTTAAAGAGATTCAGTAATGAGAAAAAGATCTTTTATATTTAGCTACTGAGTTATCATTTCTAACTAAGTTACACCATTTGTAACAATTTTATTTCTTTTAATAGGTCCAGGTTTCCATTAGGTGTCATTTCCTTGTGTCTGAAAAACTTCTTTGACATTTGGTATAGTTCTGGTTTTCTGTCAGTAATTGTCTTAGCTTTTATTTTTCTGAGAAAAAAAAGGTTCTCCATTTCTGAAGGATCTTTTTATTGGTTATACAATTGTAGGTTGACAGTCCTTTTAGCCCTTTAAAGAGGCCGTGCCATCATCGTTTGGCTTGCAGGCTCTGATAAGAAGCCTGCCATAGTTCTTTGTTGTCTGTCTGTAATGTTTCCATTTCTCTGATTACTATTGAGAGTTTTTCTTATGACTAGTATGTTGCTGTATGATGTACATTAGTGTGATTTTCTTTGTATTTTTCCCTTGTGGGTTTTATTGAGTTTCTTCAAAAAATTTGAAAAATTTTAGGTCATTATTTTTTCAAATGTTTTTATGCTCCTCTCTCATTGTTTGCATCTGACACTATATATGTATACATGTATGTGTGCATACATGAATGTATATGAAAATACACATATACATAAATGTTAGATTGTTTGATACTATACAAAGGTTATCAATATTCTCTTTCACACATCTTTTTTTCTCTGTTTCATTTTAAACAAGTTGTCATTCTATATCTTTATGATTACTGATCTTTCCTTCTGCTGATGTCTAATATACTTATAAAATTACATAAATTGGATAAAGTGAGATTTATATTTTAGATACTATATTTCTCTTTTCCAATAATTTCATGTCTAAAGTCTATATTTTGCATGTCCCTCTCCATTATGTTTTCAATGATATCTTTAAACATATTTATAATAGCTCCTTTTAGGTCCTTGCCCTGGCTGGTTTGGCTCAGTGGATTGAGCGTCGGCCTGCGAGCTAAGTGTCGCTGGTTCGATCTCCCAGTCAGGGCACATCAGAGAAGGAAAACTCTGACTCCAAAAAACCTCCGCTGCCTTGCGGCATACCTCTTCAGGGGAAAGGCTAAGGGAGTAAACCCCGACAGAAAATCCGGAGCCGGAGTCCCTAAGGCGGTTTGACGTTGTAGTCAACACCGGCAACTCCTGCGGCGCACCTGAAGCCAAGCTGTATTGACTCCGTCTTTCCCTTGAACCCTTCAGCTGCGAAGAGAGGGGGGGTCTGCTGCATGGGCAACAGCAGACCCTCCATATTACCCTGCCCAGGCTCTGTAGCTTCAGCATCATCGCAAGATGTCGATTCAACAAGGGAGGAGACAGATACCATGTCACTCCCGAGTCGGACTGCACAGCCATTCTCAGCGGTGCAGATAGACTCTTAAGAAGCTACACCATCGTCTCTCAAGACGGACGGCTGCCGACGAGGTCCTTGCATGAGAATCCTATCATCTCTGTTATTTTGTGTTTCTGTTGATTGATTTTTTCCCCTGCTTATGCATTATATTTTTGTGTCTTCACTTGTCTAGTAGTTAAATGTTTAATTGTGAATTTTTTCATTGTTGAATGCTGGATTGTGTTCTGGTCCTTTACAGAATTTGGGGTTTGTTCTGGCCAATAGTAAGATTGCTTTTGGGTTAATTTGACCCATTCAAGACCTATTTTTAAGTTGTTTTAGAGTGATTCTAGTTTAGCCTTTACTCCAGGATTAATTTTGCCACATAGCTAAGGTGTTGCCCTTTGTGATCTATCTCTAATGCTCCTTATATTCAGTGAGCCGTCTCCACTATGGCTGGTATGAATCCCCTCTCTTGAGCTTTGTGAATTGTTCTTTTGGGAGCTTCCCTGTAATTGTTCTTTCCCTGGAGCTCCGCGTGAGTTTTCATTTTACACGTAGACAGATTGATATTCAGTCAAAGACCCAAGGACACCCTTTTGCTCCTTGACTTGAATATTTAGTCCCTCAAATTCTAGCCACCTCCCCCAACTCTAATTTGACTCCAACTCAGTAAGATGTTGGGAGCTCTATTTGTACTTCTCCTCTGTACTGCAATTCAGAATTTGCCTTCACACAGAAACTCTAAGCTGTTGTAGGATTCACTGAATTGTCTTCCTTTTTTCTCAGCTATCACAATCTCTAATACCTGTTGCCTACTGTCTAAAATATGTTTTTAGCTACATTTTGTCAGTGTTTCTTGTTTAAGGTTGGAGGTTAATTTCTGGCTCCAGGAGAAGGCCCCGCTACTCTGGGCTGGGGGGATGGGGAAACCACAATGGAAGGAAGTGGTATTAAACTGGGCTTGAATCCTTGAGTATTATTTCGAAGGCTAGAAAAAGGAGTTAGGGCATTTGAGTACCAGGAAAGTGCATCACTCGTTTCATTTTTTAATTATTTCTAAGTGAAATCTTTTTTTCCCCCAGTAAACTACACTGGCTAATAAACAATGTCCTAAAATTTTAAGTCAGGATTTGGCACTATATAATTAAATGACTAAGAGTTCTAAAGAATCTTGAGACCCAAAGGAAGAGCTAGCCTCTGAGGGTGGCCATTTTTCTGTGATGAATGGTTGTCCCGCCCCATCAAAAATATTTAAATCTCATCAAAGTATTTAGGCCTAGCCTCAACTATACATCCATGTTATTTATTCTTCATTTGTATCTCTTTCAGATTTAGTGACCAGATAAATTAAGATGATGATTTAAGTTCTCAAGCATGGTAGTCACATGACGCAGTGATGTGAATCACAGATTTGCTAGGGGAACTTAAATCAAGAGATATTCAGTAATTTTGCAATAGGTCTATTAGTTGATAGCAGAATGTTTACTGATTGGTATAATTTCTCATCTAACCCTTTTCTTTCCTCTCATTTCCTTAGGCTACAACAACCCAATCCCTGGATTTTTCAGCTCTTAAACATAGCATAAACTATAGAGACCATCAAATCCAACTCCCTATTTTAGAAATGTCTAAACTGCCTAAGAGACCTAAAATGACTTGCCAAAAATAACAGAATTCCTAAGTAGCAGTACTGGAATTCTAATCAAGGTCTTTTGACCTAAATTCAAGTCTACTGTCAGTTATTCTGTGCTTTCTTTTCATTTTTATAGCAACTTAACAAATTCCAACTTTCAGGAAATGTAATGATTAAAGAATATGAGTTTTAACCTTTTCTGAGTCTGGTAGCTACTGTTAAACATTTTGGCAGACCTGTGATGCAAATACATATCCTGAAAGTGGGTATTGCATTTGGTATCTGTTGCTAGTCAGATTTCTGTCAGACGTTATTGTGTGCCAATATTCTTTTAAAACTCATAATTATTGACTTTAATGTCTTTTAGATTTAATATTTCTAAGTTGTGTGACAATCCCTATGGGAACCAGAATAAGTTATTAGAGCCTTGCAAATGTGTTTGACTGCTGCATTCTGTTATTTTTCTCTTCCATTGATGGGCCACAGCTTCAGCTGCTGAGCTGTGGAGAAGTTTAAGCCTCTAGGGCCCATTAGATTTAACTTGTTTACTGCATTGATAGCTATATGTTAAATGACAGGAGAGTTCAGGTTATTGAATAATTTAATATTCAGCTCTAATTGGTGTCATGTGACCTAGAAAAGGCCATGGATGACGCCAGGAGCATGCTGTGAATTTCTTATAAATAATTCATAAATTAGATGATTCATTTGCCTGGATGTCTTAGTAAATGCAAAAGTTTGTAAGTTATAACTGATGATATAACACCTGTAAGTATTTAGTTCATAACATTGGAAGGTAATCTACCTTGATGATCTTCTAGCAAAATCTGCCAGTATATGAGAGTTAATTGAACTGGGGAGAATGAACATTTATTTGGGATGAGGCTTTGGCAAAACGTTCCGTGCAGCTGTTGCATTATGTAGCCTCTGTCAGCCTGACAACTGGTTCATGAAAGCCTGACTTTAAAAATGCAGCCTGTCGTTCTGGGCCTTATTTCCCATTAACTCCAAATGTTCTGGGTAATGCAATGACCTGCCCCACACACAGTAATTTAGGTTCAGAAATATTTATCTGGGTCTTGAATTTCTGACTTCTCAATAAAATGGAGTGCACAGGGGGAAATTTGGAAATTGCAAAATTGAGATTTTCATTCTTATAAGGCTATCGGTGGGAATATAAGGATTGTTAATAGAGTGCTTGCCAGGATAGTAAATTATTATTTGCCATCAGAGAAATGAATACCAATAAGACCTATTGGTACTATTGACTAATCCTGTGCTTAACAACTCGTAAGTGCATTGTAAGTAATCACTTCCTCATCATGCAAAGGAAATAACAACCCGTTGAAAGAAATAATAACTGCAATTTAGTTCACATTTCTCCTTATGGCTCTAAAGCAGAGATTGCCTATAAAAATGATTTTCAGAAACTTACAAAACATTACTGCTTGTTGTTGGTATTTCACAAAGCAGTACTGCAGTTATTTATAACATGTGAGAACATGGGAAAACCCTGGATTACCATTTGATTCTGTGTGTACATGTATAATGTTTATACCCCTGTGTGTACATGCATGTATGTATACAAGATCATATCATACATGTTTATCAACTTTATTTTCAAGAAGTCTTTTTTTTAATATGCCATATTTTAAAAAGTAATCTTAAAAATTCGTAAAACATTCTTCCAACTCAGAAATTTACTTTCACTGTCAGAAAATTTTTCATTGTGTCTAAGTCTCACACTTTTTTAAAAAAAAACCTTATACTTACCTCATTGGTGTTTTTTTACCTAGTCAGTCTATATCTATCCAAGTTAAGAAACATTATGCTCCAACTCTGTCATAAGCAAAAAAGGTCTTCATTTTCTGTGACTCCCATAGCATGCCTGTCAAAGGCTTTATTGGCTTCATTTCTGCCACTTCTAGAGTTTCAAGATGTAGTCAAGGAGTGGGGGCCTTCTATCCATACAAGAAAAATCCTAATATTGCTAGCATTTAAACTCAACTTTTTCACTACTTGTGATCCATAGATCCTTTTCCTGTCTAAACATTTTTAAAATTTATATAATTTGTTTTTTCTACCTAGGTATATATATTTCTACATGCTTTTCTGCTGAATATCATTCTGCTCATTTCTTATTAAGGACTTGATATAACTCATTGTCATCACACAGAAAATATGGAAATAGATTAGCACATTGCAAGTCATATTGTTCAGTTTGCTTATTGGATTATGAGCATATCTTAGCATATTCATAAAATTTTTAATTGGAGACCATACAGTGTAATTATCCAGTTCAGTTGGCAAACTATGGCAGGCCAAATCCTACCCACCGCATGGTTTTATACAACTCGTGAGCTAAGAATGGTTTTTAATTTTATTAATCGTTGGGGAAAAAATAATGTTTCATGACATGGGGAAATTACATGGTTCAGATTTCAGTATCCATGAATAAGGTTTTACTGGAATAGTCTTGCTTTTGTATATACTCTCTTGCTTTCACAGTATAAAAGTAGAAGTGAGGGTTATGACAGAGACTGTGTGGACAGAAAAGTCTAAAGTGTTTATTTTCTGACTCTTTACAGAAAAAGTTTGCGAACCCCTGCAATGTAGCTCTGAAAATGAAAAAATTAGCCCTGGCTGGTGTGGCTCAGTGGATTGAGTGCCAGCCGGTTCAATTCCCAGTCAGGGCACATGCCTGGGCTGTGGGCCAGATACCCAGTTGGAGGCGAGTGAGAGGCAACCACACTTTGATGTTCCTCTCTCTCTCTTTCTTCCTCCCTTCCCCTCCCTCTAAAGATAAGTAAATAAAATCATTTTTTAAAAAAGGAAATGAACATATTAGATCCACATGCAACACCATTATGAACTTCACAAATATAATGTTGGGTGAAAGAAGTGACACACAGAAGAATGGATATCAGGTTATTCCATTTGTACTTTTAAAATAAACCGATAAACCTGACCTCTAGTATGGATCTTTAAGCAAGGAAGTATTAAGCAAAGCAGTTTTTCCCATAAAAGTGAAGACACCGTCATTCCCTTTGAGAGGACAGGAGAGAGTAGTCAGCACTAGGGCCGTCAGGGCTCTTCTTCATACAAGCAATGGTCCGTTTCTTGGATGGTGGTTACATGAGCATTGCCTTGTGATGAGTCACTAAGCTGATTATATTTTGCGCACTTTTCTATGTTTAGTTCATATTAAATGGTTTTTTGTTTTAAGCTATAGCATGGAGTAATGGAAGACTAAGGATTTTGGAGTGAGACATATTCTTATGGCTCATGAATAGTGTTGATGTGACCTTGGGAAAGTTGTGTTGATTGATTGAGCTTCATTTTTCTCATCTGTAAAATGGGAAATATAATAATTACCTTACAGAGTTGTTAAGAATTATAGGCTGATTATGTAAAACATTTAGCATAGTACATAGCGAATTGTGAGTTAAGACGAGCCAAATGCAAGATTTTCTGGGAGCACTTCCAGCATTTGGTGGTCAGTGAAGGCGATCACGGAGAGCCAAGTTCTCCCATCAGAAACAATTTGCATAAAGGTGTCTTCCCTGACTTTCATTTTTTATTTTGCATTTTTGCTCCTTAAAAGTTATTTTGAATTACTTAAAGATATTTGTTTCAACAAGCACTTCACAAAATGAGATCTCACTACACCACACACACACATGTGCGCGCGCACACACACACACACACACACACACATCACCACCACCACCCCACTCCCCAGACTGGCTAAAAACAAAAAGACACTACCAAGTGTTAGTGTGAGTGTGAAGCACCTAAAACTCTTACTTTGCTGATGGGGCTGTAAAATATAGTGACCACTTTGGAAAACTTATTGACTCTAATAAAGTCAAATATATGCCTACCATCTGCCCAAGAGAAATAAGTGCATATGTTTTTTAAAAAAAAATACTTGTATAAGAATATTAATAGCAGCTTTATTCATAATAGCTCTAAACTGGAAATAACCTAATCCACTAAGAGAATGGATAAATCTGCTATATTCACATAATGAAATACTATTCAGCAATAAAAAAGAATGAGCTGTTAATGCACACAACTGCATAGAAGCTCAAAAATTATATTGAGCTTAAGAAGCCAGCCACAAAAGAGTATCATACTTTATGATTCCATATGAAGTTCAACATAGACAAAACTAATGGTCAGAGAAGTCAGGTAACTCCTGCTTACTTCTACAAGTGTGAGGAGGTGATATTGATTAGAAAGGCACAAGGGAACTTTCTGGGGTAATGGAACTGTTCTATAATTACATTGGTATATGCAAATGTAATAATTCATTAAGCTGTTCACTTAAGATCTGTGCATTTTATTATATATAAATTATGCTTCCAGTTTTAAAAAAACCTTTTGGTTTCTAAATTAGTGTTTTTGAAGAATTCACATCAAAACCATATGCCAGAGACAGCATTTTGGGATTTGTCATTACTTTAAGACTTACCTAAAAGAAGTTGCCTTTGTAAACTTCACACAGAGAGCATGAAGCAGCTCTAGAAAGAAAAACACATGTTTTTAAGACCAAACAATATCTGCCTTTACTAATAAAATAACTTAATATCTTATATTTAGATTCAACAGGCAGTTCTCTGTCTTCCTCATAGCCTAATCATGGATTCTAATATTCTTTTGTCACTGCAACCCGTAACCCATCTTGAATTTTTCTACTGTGCTGAGGGAGTCAGCCCGTATTGAGAATACACTTTGTGCGAGCCCCAGTGTCATACATACAGAGGGCTAAATATAGCCCCTTCCTTCCAAAATTGTCAAGGCAGAGAATCGATTATATTAATAGTAGTAGTAATAATAGGAAACATTTTTGAATAGTAAATTTACGTTATACACAATCAGAAGCACTTTATATGAATTATCTAATCAGCACAACTCTAAGAGGCAGTGCAAGATGTTAGTGTAAGACTGACATCATTCATAGGAAGAAACTTTCTATTATTTAAGCAATTCAACTCTGGCCTAACTTGCAAACCTCATGGTAGCAAAGTAAAAGTAGATTACTGAACTCATTATTTTTAGAAGACAGTTTAGATTTAGTCTATTATAACTGAACATGCCCCCTGAACATCTCACCTCCACCATCACCCACCCCACACACATACCCACATAATGCTTTCCTTGAAAGAGATTTGGGTAAACATGAGGCTATTTTCCCCTTTGATAAATTAGTACCCTTATAAATTGGAGCCCATGATAACTGCCTGTCCGCCACATTTAGTTTTGAGGTAGATGCTGTTTATAAGCCTGCTTTACTGATGAAACTGAGAGTCAGGCAAATTGAGTATTAAGCTGTATCAATTTTTTATTTCTGTGTAACAAATTACTACCCCTTTACTGCAGTTTAAAACAGTGTGTATTTATTATCTCTCAGATTCTGAGGGTCTGAGTGCAGCACAACTCAGTTGGGTCCTCTGCTCAGGGTCTTCGAAGGTGGCAGTCATGGTGTCAGCTGGAGTTCTAGGTTCTCTTCCTAGCTCACGTGGTTGCTGGAAGAATTTAGTTTCTTACATCTGTATGGCAAATTCTCATTTTCTTGCTAGCTGTTGACTGGAAACTGCCTTCTGTTCCAGAGGTCATTGCCATACGACCCTCTCAGTGGCCCTCTCACAACTTAGCAGCTTATTTCTTCAAGGCCAGCTGGAGAATCTCTGACCTTGGAGAGGGCACTGACCCTCTTTAAAAGGTTTTACCTGTTTAAGTCTGGCCTACACAGGTAATTTTTTGTTTTTTTGAATTATTCACAGTCACCTGATTAAGGAGCCTTTGTTACATCCCAGAAATCCCTTTTGCCATGTAATATCATATTCACATGTCCTACCCACACACAGGGGGAGGATATATACAAAGTGGGTACACTGAGAGGATGGGAGCCTACCACTGGGCACAGTCACTTATCAGCCAGTTGGCAGAGCAGCGTTCTCTGAGTGAAGCATGCATCAAAATCATTAAGTCCTACCTCTCAAAAACATAAGTTAACTATCAAAAAGTATTTTGGAAATATTCCAAATAGCTGACATTTGTGAATAATTTAAGTCAGTGCCATTAAAATAAGTGTCAACTATGTCATTATCTAAAAATGCATGTATATAAATAATGTTAAGGAACAAAAATTAGAATGTAAAATAATACATACATACTGTCTATTGTTATGTTAATAAAACAGGTCTTAGAAAATATATGAGAATATAAAATAGTTTTAAACGTTTCTGAACCAAGAAAAAAATTAATTCATTTTTAAAATATAATAATTCTATAAAAAGATAGTTTACTGCACAAAGTAGCAAGTGATAAATGTTAAATATTTGTGTTGACAGTTAAGTGCTACTAAAGTTCATAGTAGGAAAGATTAATGTGGACTAACACTTCCTTTGAGGTGTAAAGTAAGGTTAATTATTTTATGAGGTAGTTTATCATAAATTTCACCTTAGGACTAGTTCCTTTTCTGTAGCTTGTAATCTGCCAGAGGCAGCTGCTCAGTGTACAGGATTGCATGTCTTCTTTGAAGACAACCAAGTCTTCTCCCCAGATATGGCTCATTCTAATTTAAATAGAACTCCTTTAGAATTGCTTTAGAAACTCAAAATCTTAAGAATCATTGTAATAGTATTGCTGTCTATCTCTGCTGATATATTTTTTAAGATTTTATTTATTTATTTTTAGAGAGAAGGGAAGGGTTGGAGAGAGAGGGAGAGGAACATTGATAATAGACACATATAGAGATCAGTTGCCTCTCCCACACCCCCAACTGGGGACCTGGCCCAAAACCCAGGCATGTGCCCTGACTGGGAACTCAAATCTGTGACCTTTTGGTCTGCAGACCTGGATTCAGTCCACTGAGCCACACCAGCCAGGGCTGTTAGTTTACATTTTTATCAATCAGTTCATCATTTTCAACTATTGCTAAACAAATTGGTGGGATTTTTCCCCCTTCTGCTAGGGATCTCAATTATTTATTTATTCTGTGTCCCTAGAATAGATGAATGTCACAAATGTTTATGAATTAGTTATTTAAAAAGAAGTTGTGATAGACTGAATAATGCCCCATCCAAAATATGTCCATGTCCTAATTCCTGGAATCTGTGAATGTCATTTTATATGGTATAAAGTACTTTGTGTGAAAGAGACTTTATAGATATGATTAAGTTTAAGATTTTGAGATGAGGAAATTATCTAGGATTACCTGAATGAACCCAATCTAATCATAACAGTCCTTAAAGAGGGATAGAGAAACCAGATATCACATGGTACAGACTTGTGGTTCTCAAAGTGTGGTCCCAGAGTAGCAGTATCAGCATCACCTTGCAACTCATTACAAAGGCAGATTCCTCTACTCTGCTCTAGGCTTCCTGAATTGGAAACTCTGGGGATGAAACCCATAATTCACATTTAACAAGCCCTCCAGGTGATTCTGATACTTGTTAAAGTTTGAGAATTACTGATCTCCACTAAGTTTTGTTCTCCCTAGTAGAACAAGCTTGAGGCTAAAATACTAGGAAAGCTCACTTCGTTGGTCTAAAGTAATTTGCAACTGCTTCCTTTCTGCCTGAGTTTTATCAGACTATAATCACTTGAACAGCTTAATTGAAAAATCACTTATGTTTATAGCTGAAATTATATATGTTTTGTATTTAAATAACCACTTTTGATTAGAATCATATTTTGTTGAAAGTGTGGTTTTATCTGTGTGCTGTAAAAGTATTATAAAAACTCATCAAATTTCTGGTAGCAACATCCTATTCAGTACTAGGTGAAAGGTTTTATATCAAATCTCATGCTGTGTAATGGCCAATCACAGGGTATTTCAAAGAGTATTTAAGATGGCTAAATGGATTTCTTGGCTTAGTATTCAAAAATTAAACATTTTAAAATACTAACATATAATGCTTTTGCCTCTTATCAAAGTTGATTTTATATAACCTTCATTATTTTTAACTCCTGAAATCTTGCTAAAGCAGCAAGAAGCAACACTTTATTTTTCTCATCCTTAAGGATTGTTTGAAAATGGGTTTAGCTTTGTGGCACGTGTCACTTTAGCTATGTAAATATTCACATTTATTATTTAAGAAGACAAAACAGCTTTGTTTTGGTGAAAATATATCATTGATTTCTGAAAAGCCAAAAGAGAGAACTTGTTTCATTGAGCTCCTATTTGACAAGTGGTCTTGTGGTTCCTTTTAGGCGTTCAACAGGAAAAGCACTCTCCAGTCTTCATCTATGGAACTCGATGGTTCCTACTTGAGTGTGGCCAAACCACAGCCGTACTATCAAACCAAGCAAAGGCCTAAGCCTGCAAACCAGGACTCAGCTTCAGAATCCTTTGTGGAGTTCAGGAATAATTCTGTGAAACCAGCAGCCCTTCATTATCCCAAAGAAGATCTAGACAGGGTGCCATTAGAGACCAAAACATATGATTACAGATCCCCAGGGAAAAAACTAGGAGGTGCAGTCCCTACAGAGAAAGTTCCATCAGGGGAACTGAAGATGAAGGAATGCCAGCATCTTCATCCTACCTCATCAGGACTGTGCTGTGGCCATAGATTTTCTGAAAATGCAGATCATGTTCATGTCAGCCATCCTACAGACATGGCCCCTCAATATTCCAAGACACACCCGGAATCATGCCATTACTGCAGGCTTTCCTGGACATCCCTGATGCATGGCCAAGGGCTACTGCAACCCAGTGAAACTGATTTCAAGAAGCAGCTCTCAGAAAACAGAAGGCAGCAACTTATGTTTCAAAAAATGGAGCTGGAAATTGAAAAGGAGCGCCTTCAGCATCTGCTGGCCCAGCAGGAGACAAAGCTACTCCTAAAACAGCAGCAGCTTCATCAGTCTCGGCTAGATTACAACTGGTGAGTCCTCCCTGTGCTTTCAGCAGTGCCTGCAGCGGGGAGAACACAGGATCCAGTGGCTGCTGTGTTCCTGTAACAAAGGTGCAGGAGTAGAGGCTCCTCTTGGCTTTCTCAGGATGCGTACAAACTGTGACTACTAAGTAAACTCCACTGTCATCTTTGGATGACTTGAGAGATTACCTTGTCTTCCAAAATGTTAGCTTAGAATATTTACTTCTGAGCAGTCCAGTGTAATTTTTGCTGGATTCCAAAGACAGTATTTTAAAATGATATCACCATTACGCAAAATCATTTGCTATTTGATACCATTGTAGAGAACATTAGGCATTAAGTTAAAGCTTGAGGTTTCAGGGTGTGGAATCTGGTTGTAAAAAAGTATGAGTAGCTGTCATCATTCCGTATTTTATCTAGTCATCATAATATAAAATATAACAATAATGGGAGCCTTCTAAATTCAACCTTTTCCTCTTCAATAATCAATTCTTATGAACTTACATTTAAACTGCCCTTCCCTTAATAACGCTTCCCTAAGAAAAGCTAATTTGCTATTTTAATATTATATAGGTCAGCTTAGTTTTACATGCAGAGTCATAAAATTTGCTGTCTTAATTTATTCAAACAAAATTAGCAATAAATCAGACAAGTCATTTAAAACAATAAAAGTCATGTCTTTTTAAAAAATAAATTTCAAGTGCAAAAATATTAGATGGAAAATTTCAAAAATAAACAATTTGTAAGTTTTAAATTGTGCACTGTTCTAAGTAGGGTGATGAAATCTCTCGCCATCTTGCTCCATCACACTCAGGCATAAATCACCCCTTTGTCCAGCGTGTCTGCACTGTATACACACCTCACCTGTTAGTCAGCAGCCATCTCGGTATCAGATCAGCTGTCATGGTGTCACAGTGCTGTGTTCACATCACCATTATTTTAGTTAATATTGGCCCCAAAGCACAAGTAATGATGCTGGCAGTTCGGACATGGCAAAGAAAAGCCAAAAGTGCTTCCTTTAAGTGGAAAGGTATGTATGTATAAGGGGAAAAACATGTATATATACAGTATAGAGTTCAATATTATATGCAGTTTCAGGCACCCATTAGGGGTCTTGGAAGTATTCCCCATGGATTGGGGGAAGGGGAGACTGTACAGTATTCCCTCACTTATCATGGGTATTACGTTCTAGACCTCCCGTGCCCTGTGATAGGTGAAAATCCGTGAAGTAGGAACCTTACATTTATTTTAGTATTTATATATTTTTAAGGCTTTATAAACCCTTCCTACACACTTATAAACCGTTCCCAGTCCCTTATTAACCTTTCCCGCTCCCTTAACCTTTTCCACACTTTCATAAACACTACTTATGTTCTTAAACATATTCTACACTCTTAAACCTACGTAAATTTAACAACATATGTATACAGTACCACAAAATCCTGCGATATAGTGAAAAATTTGCGATAAATAATTAAATATAATATTTTTTAAAATCCCGCGATACAGTGAGGCTGCGATATGAACTGCGGTATAGCGAGGGACTACTATACCTGTTAAGCCTTTCTAAATCTTATGGAAAAAAAAAAATCTTTTAGGTTCTCTGCCCATTTTTTAATCAGGTTTTTTTTTATTGAGTTGTGTAAGCTCCTTATATATTTCAGATATTAATCCCTTATCAGATATATGGTTTGTAAAATATTTTCTCCCATTCCGTAGGTTACTTTGTCATTTTAATAATTGTTTTCTTTAATGTGCAGAAGCATTTTAGATTGATTTAGCATCACCTGTTTACTTTTGTTTTTGTTGCCCAAGCTTTTGGTATTGTATCCAAAAAAATATTGCCAAGACCAATGTCAAGTAGCTCTTCCCTCATGTTTTCTTGTAGCAGTTTTACTTTACGGGTCTTACATTTAAGTCTTTAATCAATTCTTAGTAAGTAGTGTAAGATAGTGGTCCAGTTTCATTCTTTTGCATATGAAGATCCAGTTTTCCAACGCCATTTATTGAAGAGACTATCCTTTCTCCATTACGTGTTCTTGGTACCCTGGTCAAAGATTAGTTGACCATATATGCATGGGTTTATCTCTGGGCTTTCTGTTCTCTTCCACTGGTCTTTGTTTCTGTTTTTATGCCATTATGGTTTTGATTACTCCAGCTTTATAATATAGTTTTAAGTTAGGAAGGGTGATACCTCCAGCTCTGTTCTTCTTTCTCAGGATTATTTGTTTATTTGGGGCCTTGTGTGATTCTATACGAATTTTAGGATTAATTTTTCTAATTATGTGAAAAATGCTAATGAAATATTGACAAGGATTGCATTGAATCTATAGATTGCTTTTGTTAGCATTGACATTTTAACAATATTAATTCTTCCAATCTATGAACATAAAATATTTTCTTTTTATTTGTGTCTTTCTCAATTCCTTTTTTTTAACAGCTTCTTAGAGTTTTTAATATGCATATCTTTCATCTCTTTGATTAAATTTATTTCTAAGTATTTTATTGTTTTTTTCTTTTTAATATGCTTTATTATTTATGCTATTACAGTAGTCCCAATTTCTTTTCCCTTTATTCCCCTCCACACAGTAACCCACTCCTTCCAGTTGCCCTCCCCCCCCTTAGTCTATACCCATTGGTTGTGCATATAATTCTTCTCAACATCTTCCCATCTACTGCACTCCCTCCTATTATGCTTCTTAATTCCTGTACCATCTCCCTCCCTTTCCCCTCTTTTCCCTCCCTGCTGACCTCCCCCCAAAATGTTCCCCATATCTATAATTCTTTTCCCACTCTTGTTGCCTACTTAGTCTGCCTTTGTTTCAATTCCCTAGCTTCTGTTGTTGGTTGTTGTGATACAGTTTTCATTTGAATGTTCATAGTTTTGATCCTCTTTCTCCTAAACAAGTCCCTTTAACATTTCATATAACAGTGGTTTGGATCTGATGAACTCCTTCAGTTTTATTTTGTCCTGGAAGCCCTTTCTCTGCCTTTCTATTCTGAATGACAGCTCACTGGATAGAGTAATTGTGGTTGTAGGTTTTTGCTTTTCATTACTTTGAATATTTCTTGCCAGTCCCTTCTTGCCTGCAGAGTTTCCTTTGAGAAATCAGCTGATAGTCTAATTGGAACCCCTTTGTATGTAATTCTCTTCTTCTCTCTTGCTGCTTTTAAGATTCTCTATCCTTAATTTTTGACATTTTGATTATAATGTGTCTTGGTGTGGTTCTCCCTAGCTAGTTTTTTTTGAACTCTGTGCTTCCTGGATCCGTAAGTCTTATTTCCTTCCCCAAGTTAGGAAAGTTCTACTTCACTATTTTTTCACATAATTTTTTGATTTCTTGTTCTTCTTCTTCACCTTCTGGCAGCCCTATGATTCAGATGTTGGCCTGCTTATAGCTTTCCGATAAGTTTCTGAGCCTCTCCTCATATTCCTCACTTCTTGTTTCCTCTTTCTGCACTGGTTGACTGTTTGTTCCTTCCCTATGTTTTGATTTGTTGATTTGATCCCTGGTTTTCTCTCCCTTACCACTTGTTTCATATGTTTTTTTGTTTGTTTCAGCAGGACTAGCCTTCATTCCTTCCCCGTCTTGTTTAAGTTCTGCTGTCAGGTCTATAAGCATTCTTATAATCAAAGCTCTGAACTGAGCCTCAGAAAGATTTCCTATCTGCTACTTCATTAGTTTAGATATTTGCTGTCTGGTCAGCTGCATCACCGGGATCTCTCTCATGATCTGTGACATCCTGAACGTTTTGTGTTTACCTTTGCTTCCTGGGTGGGGCTGTCACACCTCCTACTCTATAGGGGGCGGAGCCCCGTGCACTCGTCACAGCCAGGTGACCCTTCTCACCACACTGTGGCATTTTCTGTGGGGGTGGGAGTCCAAGATGGATTCCTGCCATTCACTCTGCTCTGAGAGACCAGGAGCCTCCTCCTCCATCCCCACCTCCTCCGGGCCTCACAGTCCAAGACAATGGAGGTTTGCCTTCCCCTGCTTTGGAATCGCAGGCTGACAGGTCTGGTCTGCAGCTGGGGGTGCTCCCCAGGCGCTTCCTGCCTCCCCCTAAATACGGGTGTCTGTGCTTACCGCTGTCCTGCCTCCGTCACTGCTGCTGTTTCGGACAGCAGAGCTTGAACTCTCCTCCCTGGCTTGGCCCCTCCTACCTGTCCATACAAGCACCACTTCTTTATAACTTCATACGTTGGACTTCCATTTATTTTCTGGAACTTCTGGTTATTTCTGGTTTTGCAGTAGTTGTATTCCTTCTTAGTTGTGGAGGGAGACAGAGCATGTCAGTCTAGGCCTCCATCTTGGCCGAGTATTTTATTGTTTTTGATGTAATTGTAAATATGATTGTGTTATTATTTCTTTTCAGACAATTCGGTGCTTTTGTATAGAAATACAGTTGATTTTGTGTGTTGATACTGCATCATGCAATTTTAGTGAATTCATTCATGAGTTCTAACAGTCTTTTGGTGGCATCTTCAGGGTTTCTATATATAAGACCATGTCATCTGCAAACAGAGACAATTTTGCTTTTTCAGTTATAACAGAGATACTTTTATTAATTATTCTTGTGTAATTGCTCTGGCTAGTACTTTCAGTATTATGTTGAATAGAGGTGGCAGAGAAGGAGCATCCTTGTCCTGCTCCTGATCTTAAAAGAAGAGCTTTCAGACTTTCACCATTGAATGTGGTGTGAGCAGTGGGCTCATCATATATGTCTCTATTATATTGAGTTACATTCTTTCTATTCTCAGTTTCTTGAGTTTTCATGAAAGAATGTTGAATTTTGCCAAATGCTTTTTCTGCATCTATTGAGTTGATCATACAATATTTATCTTGCATTCTATAGTTTGGAGTGTTCGATTGAGAATTTTAGCATCTATATTCATTGTAAATATTGGTCTGTATTTTTCTTTTCTTGTATTTTACCTATCTGACTTTGGTATCAGGGTAATGCTGGCTTCATAAAATGGGTTTGAGAGTTTCTTTCTCTTCAATTGTTGGAAGAGTTTTAAAAGGATTGGCATTATTTATTCTTTAAATGGTAGGAGTCAACAGGGAAAGTCTTGGACTTTTCTTTCTTGGGAGGAGATTTTTGGTAACTGATTTAATCTTAAATAAGTCATTGTTTATGCGTTCAAATTTTCCATTTCTTTATGATTCAGTTTTGGTAGATTGTATGTTTCTAGGATTTTATCATTTTTTCTAGGTTATCCAATTATTATATTTGATGTGTAATTGTTCATAATAGTCTCTTGTGATCCTTTGCATTCCTGTGGTTGTAGTGTCTCCTCTTTCATTTCCAATTTTATTTGAGTCTTATTTTTTTAGTCTAGCTAAAGGTTTGTCAGTTTTGTTTATCTTTTCAAAAAAACAGCTTTTATCATCTTTGATCTTCTCCATTGTTTTTCTGATCTCTATTTCATTTACTTCTGCTCTGATCATTGTTATTTTTTCTTTCTACTAACTGAGTGTTTTGTTCTTTTTCTAGTTTTTTAAGGAATAAAGTTAGGTTTTTTGAGATTATTTTTCTTAATGTAAGCATTTATTGCTTTAAACTTAGCTCTTAGAACTGCTTTTAATACATCCCATAAGTTTTAGTATGTTGTGTTTCTATTTTCATTTGTTTCAAGTTATTTTTTGATTTATTCTTTTACTCATTTGTTGTTCAGGCGTACATTTTTAAATTTCTACTTATTTATGAGTTTTTCCAGTTTTCCTCCTGTTACTGATTTCTAGTTTCTTACCATTGTGGTTGGAAAAAACACTTGGTATGATTTCAATCTTTTTAAATTTGTAAGAATTGTTTTGTAATCTAACATGAACTCTGTTTATACCTGAGAAGAATATGTATTCTGTTGCTGTTGGATTTAATGTTTATGTATGTTTATTAGGTCTTTTTGGTTATTAAACTCTTAGTTTTTATAGGGTAGTTAATCTATATACTTCTCTTTGTATATCACTGTGCATAGTTAGTGTCAATTGTAGAATATCTATGACAATGATGGAAATGATATTATTTTTACAAAACTCTTTGTGGTTTTATTTTACAATTCAAGAATATAGTTTTATGGATTTCATTTCTAAAACTTAACCAGAGAAAATTTATAAAAAATTAAGAGAATGGTTGGTAAGGGTCACATATTTGGTGCCAGTGAATAATTGGCACTCTGACTCTTGGTTAGAACAACTTCATGCTAAGTTCTTCAACTGCTTTCCCTCCTTAGTACATTGAAGGTGGAGCTAAGTTAGCACTGATGGTTACAATTTCTTCTTGGAGGAATTTTTCTGTGACCCAGATAAAATGTTGGTTAGTGAGCTGTAGCCTCAGCTTTTTGAATTGTCATTATGAGAAGTGCCACCCATGAATATGTTGGGCAGGGTCAGTTTTACTTGGTCTCACTAGAATTTCCATTTTAGATTCTGGTAACCAAAACACGCACTTCCTTAGTGTAGTGGATAAGGAGAAGCTTTAAATTTCTAAAGAAGAGATTTAAAGTGCTCCTAAAACATCTATAATGTTGAGCTTTTAAATGGTATTTTAACCAACTCAGACTTCCCCCACTCCTTTATAAATAAAGAAAATTTAAATTCTTGTGAAACTGCTTTGTCTTTATGTGTACTTAGGAAGAACCCATTTCTTTTTGGAAGATTGAGTTTTAATTTGAAAATAATTGCTGGATAATATGGTTAGAAGATGGTCTTTCAAAGATTACCATTCAGTTTCTTAGGTTCCATAGGATTAGACATTCTCTAAATTTATTTTTACAGTTTAAAAACTCAAGCTGTATTTAAATCAAAAGAACTGGTTGCTGATAAAGAACTTGCTAAACCCCGAGGGCTCAACTTGGATATGAATGGGAGTGACTCTGGACCAAGGTAAACTTGAACAGGGGATCAAGGCAAGAATATGTAGGATACAGATATTAAGGATATGTTTGATATATAGTTATAGCTCCTTATTGGTGAATCCAGTTTTCTGATCATATGAATAAATACATACTATTTATAAAATTTTGAAATATAGAAAAATGTAAAGAGAAAAGTAAAAATTATTCATATTCCTACCATTCGGAGACAATTTTATCTTTTTATCTTTCTTTTATAATTATATATTGAGTAATAGGAATTATACAGAATTTTATTTTTTGCTTTTTTCACTACATCATTTTTTTCTGATGTCATTACATTTTTATGAAAACATAGTAATTAATTCACTCAACAAATGTCTATTGTATGACATCTATTATTCAGTATTTATCTATAAGCCTGTTGTTGGATAATACAGGGTTTTGTTCTTATAAATTACACCTTGAAGACCTTTTCTGTAAATTATTTACTTCATTTCTACATATTTCCTTGGTATAGATGCCTATAAGTGGACTGCTAGCTCAAAATATATATGAATCCTTTAAGATTCCTGATGCACATTAACAAGATGCTTTCCATAAAAGTTAAATCTATTTATACTTTGAAGCTGTTTCATAATTCTTTTTTCATGAAATTTGAAAGTTTGGGGGCTATTTTTTTTTCAAATATATACATGTATATCTTCCCCTATTCTTTTTCTCCTCTCTTTTGGGACTACATTTACTGGTATATTAGACCTTTAGATGTTATACTGCAGGTCCCTGCCTCTCTGATAATTTTTTTTCTTTATTTTTTATATTGAATAATTTATATTGATCTGTCCTCAAGTTCACCAACTCTCATGTCATTTAGAGTGATTTTTTTTTTTAATTTCAGACACTGGGTTTTTCAGTTTTAGAATTTTCATTTGGATCTTTGTTATAATTTCTATTTCTCTGCTGAAATTTACTATTTTATTCATTACAAACATTTTTTAAATACTTATCTGCTGATTCTGACACCTGGGTCATCTTGGGGGTTCATCTTCATTGATCAATTCTTCTCTTGAGTATTGGTCATGTTTTTGTTTGTTTCTTTGTATGTTTAGTAATTTTGGATTGTTTCCTAGTCATTGTGAATGACTCTAGAATTAAATTATGTATATATTTTTGAACAATGTTAAATTTTTTGTTCTAGCAGGCAGCTAACTTGACTGAACTCCAATTTCAAACTGCCTCCCTTGAGTAAGTGGCAATAAAAATTGTTGCTGAGTTTTTTAACTTCACCTGGGATGCTTGAGCCTGCCCTGTTTATGTATGTTTCAGGGGTCAGCCAAAACTGTCCGGACTGTTACAAGGAATATGACTCTTTTATTCTTTCTCTCCCTTGTCCTGAAATTGTTCTTATCCATCATGTTGTTGTTTTTGGTTTATACTCATCTTCCTGAAACATGTCCTTCAATAGCTTACTGAGAAGGAGTAGAGAGGCAATAATTTTTTGAGAGCACATAGCTCTGAAAAAGGTCTTACATCTATCTTCACATTTAATGTATAATTTAGCTATATATAGATTCTTGGTTGTCAATTATTTTTCCTCAGAAGAGATTGAAGGTTGGGTTTCATTACCTTCTAGTTTTCATTGCCATTAAAAAGTATGGTGTAGTTTGATTCCTTATCTTTTTTATGTGACCTGTTCTCCATGGATACTATTAGAATCTTGTCTTTTTTCTGCATTGTTGTAACAATTAATGCCAATGTTCATTCATTGGACCTTTTTTCATTAATTATACTTAGTAATCAAATGTTTCTTCCAATTGGGAAACTTTGTTTAGTTCACATATCTTTTTGTCAATTTTCTTCATTTCAGTTTTTGTTATGTTTATATTCTTTCCTTCTATTACTCAGATGTTGAATCTTTTGGAATTACCTCTCATTTTCTTATTTTTCTATCCCGTCTTTTATATCTGTTCCTTTTTTTCTAGTTTCTAAATGGTTTTCTGAACTTTATTTTTCAACCCTTCTGTTGAATTTTTTACTGCTATAATTTCCAAGAACACATTTTTCTCTAAACATTATTTTTTATATAAGAATATGTACTTGTTTTATATATACAATAATTTTTTCTTATCTCTGGGGATATTATTAATAGATTTTGAAGTTCCGTTTCTCCTGGTGCATTGTCTCAATTTTCACCAAATTCAAGCTTCTTTTGTCCACAAATATGTTATGAGCCATTTGTATTTAGACAAAGCAGTGAGAAGTTATTGAAAGCTCTCAGTATAAATGAGCAGAGCTTGTCAATTAATCAGCTTCCCAATGGTGTGATCAGGGAGGCTCTCTGGGGATATGCCGTTAGTGTCTGTAAGTCTTTTCTCTGAGGCTGGCCATTTTCTTTAGGGATAAATCTTCTGCCTTGTTGGGAAGAAGTGATGGAGTATTGTATAAGCTTGGCTGCCACTGTGGGAAGCCCAGTGCAGGAAGAGGAGTAGGACCCAGTGCTCATTACGTAGGTTTTCAACTTAATACGCCTTTTAACCATATGGTATTTCTGTCTTCAACTGCATTTTAGGCCCCAAAGACAGGAGTCTTTCTGGTTCAACCTCTCCAGGAGAGTAAACCTCCAATCTTCACAAGTTTGGGAGAGATACTTGACTGGCTCTGAAGATAGAGGAGGGCATCTTGGCATCTTGAATTTTTATTGCTATGCAGACTTGCTTTTAGTCCCACCTGTATTCCTACCTGATTCCTCCAATCCCTGAGCCTCGCAGGTGTTCTCTGGCATGTTTCAGGTTAACCCCATTCTCTGCTCTGGTCAGCAAATATTTCAGTTTTGATTTTTCTACTTGACTGAGTTTGAAGTCATACACCTGCTTTTTAGGCTTCTAAAATTTTGTGACATGTCTTATTTGTTGTCCTTTCCTCTCCCGTTTTTTTTTTTTGCTGCCGTATAATTTTATGTCTTTTTTTATACTTTTACTATAATTTTTAGAGATTTCAGAATGGAATAAAGATTTGTTTTCAATTAGCCATGTTAATTGGCTCAACAGTATTGCTTTTTATAAATAATATTTGTCATTTAATAGGCAAAAACATAGAATTTTAACTTAAAATATTTTTTTCTTATTAATGGTATTCACATTTAGCTAAATCTTTATATATTTACTTGCTTGCTAGGAAAAATAAAATAAAATGCTGATTAGCCAAAAGAAGAAAATAACACATACTCATATCATTAAAGATAATCTTAGTATATAACTTCTAGATCTTATTTCATTATGAGTATATGTTTTTATAATAAACATTTTGTTTCATATTCCACTTTATTTTTAATCAAACTTTGCTAAATTTCAAAATAAAACATGTTCTTGTAAAAAGTAAAACATCTAAAGACACATCAAGAAAAGATCTATCACCTTTCGTTCCACATTCTATTTTCTGTTCTGAGCTGTCTGTTTGAATTAGTGTTAACACCCTGATGTGTATCCTTTTATACTTTTCTTTATGCTTTCATATGTACACAATATGTATAAATATTTGAGATCAAACTGAACCCATTGTTAATTTTTTCTCCTATTTAAAAGTACTTCATGGTCATATATCAGATTTTTAGATGTAGAACTATGGTAAGTGGAATAATTTTCCCCAAATATGTGCCCAAATCCCTGGAACTTCTCACTGTTACCGTAATGGTAAAGGGCATATGCAGCTATGATCAAGGAAATAGACCTAGAGGTGAAAGATTATCTGGATTATTTGTGTTGTCCCAGTCTAATCACAGGAGTCCTGAAAAGGGGAGAACCTTTCCTTGCTGGGTCAGGGAGATAAGATGGAAGGAGGAAGGAAAGTTCCAAGCATAAAAATGACTTAACTGGCCATTGCTGGCTTTGAGATGGAGAAGAGGTCACAAGCCAAGAAATGCAGGTAGCCTCTATAAGCTCAGAATAGTCTGCTGGGAGCTGGCAAGGAAATGGAGACCTCAGTCATCCAATTTCAGGGAACTGAAATCTGCCAACAACCCAACTGAGCAAGGAAATGTTCCCATCTAGACCCTTCAGAAAGGAACATAGCTGTGCCTACACCTCATGTTAGCCCAGTGAGACCTATGTCAGATTTCTGATGTATAGATCTATAGAATAATAAATTTGTGTTATTTAAACTACTAAACTTGTGATAACTTGTTTTAGTTATCAGCAATAGAAAACTAATTCAAGTACTAACATTTCTTATAAATGCACAAGAGTCCATGGTTTATATATGCACCATTAACTTATCCAGCACTTCCATTGTTGGATATTGAAGTTGTCTCAGGTTCCTTATCACTACACACAATGCTATAACAAACATGACTGTACTTATTCTCGTGTTCTGGTACTTCTGTCTTATTAGGATAAATTCCCCAAAATGAAATTGCTATTTTTACATAAGTATATTTTAATATAATTTATAATTATAAACTACACTAGTCTATGCCAATTTTTTTTCCCTAAACGTTACAGCAATTCATACTCCCACTTACAATTTGTGAAAATTTTCATTACTGCTGTTCAGGTAAGTGTAGTGAATCCTTTGGAAGCTAGTGCTTCAGTCTAAGAGATGGATGTGTTTTAAAAGTTCAAGTACATACATCTGGGCATGCATGTCCTATTCAAAAAATTATGACAAAAATAAGGTAAAACTATGCACTGCTTTCAAAAAATCTTATCTAATATACCTTTGATATAGGCCTTTTAAAATGTTAATCCACATTATAAGAATTTAAAGAAGTTTGACAGTCATTTGCCAGTAGAACTCCCTAGATAAAAATTAATGTTAAGCTAAATTTTGTTTATTTGGAAATTTAAATTATCTTAGTATTAAAAATACTCTGTGTATTTAAAATATTAAATTTACTCAAGTGAGGCATTAAGAATTTGGAACTAAAATAAATGAGATAATGAGGAAGTAAAAAACATATTTTTTATAATTAACAGCTCATTTTGAGTTAATTATATACAATTACCAAAACCTAATTGCAATTTATTTTCTATTATCTGTGGGAAGAATCACAGGCAAGGGAGCTTACATTGCTGCCTTCCTGCATAAATACTATAGAATGAGAATGAATAATATGTGAGGCCTTAATGACAAATAAGAGCAAATAGTAGGGCACAGCTGAGCCAAACCATTGGAAGATAATTATCACATGAGAAATGGTAATGACTTAGAAAGTCGTGAGCAACTCTGCTTCCTTATAGGTTCTCTGGTTTGTTTTTCACTTAGTTAATTTGATGTTTGTTTGTTGGCTATGCAAAGATGACCCTTCTAAAGAGAGAAGCAAAGCAAGACAAAACAAAACAAAACCTGACTTGCTAAGTACTACAGGAGATGTAGAAAAGCCCCTGTCTTCAAGAACTCTGATTGTAGAGTAAGGCAAATATACAAATACTTATTATCTATACAGAATATAAGGGCTATAAAAGAAAAACAAATAAACTAAGAAAATGTTTGTGAAAGAGGTAATATTTGAGATAAGTCCTAGAATTTTAGTTGGTTAGGAGTATCTGCAAGCGTGTGTGTGTTTCAGGTGGGAGAAGACCTGGAAAAAGTTTAAGTAGAGGAAGGAAATCACACAGTGTATGTGGGGCTCAGCAGTTAATATGCTTGAGTTTGACCAAAAGAGTAAGAGAAAATGAAACTAAAGACTGAATCAGTAAATTAGGGTAGATTATAAAAGGGTTTAAATATCAGGCCAAATATTTTGGACCTTTGTGATTGGAAGAATAAAAAAATCAAGGAAAAAGCTAATTTTGTAATGAAGATGATTAATTTGATTTTGATTATTGGAATAAGGGTCAAGAATGCCAGGTTTTAGTCTTTCCAATAATGAGCCATGTGGCTTTAAAGATAATGCTATGTGCCTCAGTCTCCTTGCCTGTAAATGAGAGAGTTAAAATGGATTTTTACTAAGAGTTTCTTCCATCTCTAACAGTTTGTGATTATTAAGCAGGCTGGATTTCCAGACAAAGCTCTCTAATATATAAGTAGAATTTTGGATCTAAATGTCCTAAGAGAAATTGAAGTAAAAAATTTAGATTTGGGAGTCATCTGCATTGGTGTTGCACCTGTGAGTATAGATAGTAATTTCTAAGAAAAAATTTAGAGAAATAAAACCTTAGAAAATGCCTACATGTGGGAATCTGAAAGAATAAGAGTGGCAATATGAAAAGTTGACAAAGAAGCAGGCTGGTGCAATGTCATGGAAACAAAGGAGGAAAAACAGAACTGGCACCCTGGAAAGAAATTTGGTTGATGGAGTATAATTTTAAGGATAAGAATGACCTATACATTTTCATAATCTTGGAGAAGTGACTAGTGAAGGAAGGAAGAGATTGCAGAAAATGAATAATTGATGGAGCACAGTCCTAGGAAAGGATCATTTGTCAATGTCTCAGTTATTTGTGCTGAATTCTCTTTCTCTTCTTGTACCTGGACCCATCCCTTCTTCTGTCTACACATTCTCCCTGTGTGACCTCATCTAGACCCTTGGCTTTAAATATTATCCATGTTCTGATGACTTCCAAATTTTTCTATATAGCCCTGACCTTTCCTCCAGTCATTAAACCCGTGGATCCTGTGAGGACTCCTACGAGATAGTCTTACAGACGTCTCACAGGTAACAAAGCTAGAACAGAACTCTTGTTTCCCTTTTCCACCGTCCAGTCCACTTTCACTCCATCCCTGCCTTTATCTCTATTAATACTAGCTATCTATTCAGCTAAAAAAAAAAAAAAAAAAAAAAGTCCCTGATTTCTCTCCTTTCTTCCCTTTCTTCCACCAAAGAGTCTCCTAAGCACTTTTTTTGTTTCTGTTCCACCTCCAAAATGAATGCATACCTCCCACCATAATCCAAGCCTGGACTTCAGCAAAGGTTTCCTAAGTGGTCTATTTTCTTTCTTTCTGTTCTTAACCCCCTGAAATTCTTTTTCCACAACAACTGGAAAGATCATTCAAAAATAGCAGTGTACGTACTTCCTTGCCTAAAACTCTTCAAAGACTCCTCAATGCATGTAGAATAAAACCTGAACTTCTTGACTGTCATAGAGTGTTCTACATGAAATCTGGCTTCGGCTTACCTCATCTCATACCAGTCCTTCTAAACATTTAGTGTCCCCCTACTCCCATTTTACTTAAAATTTAAATTTCTTACCATGGCCTTTATGTTGTCCTATCTTGACTTTGCACTCTCTTCCTTGCATTCTATGTTCCAACTTCATTGGCCTTGGTTATCATTTCATTTTCTAGTACATGCTGCATCATACCTGTAGCTGACATTGACACCTTTAATCCTGTCCTTCCTAGTATTAACTTTTATAGACAAGAGCTTAAATATCATCTCCCAAGAGGATACTTTTCTGATCACCCTAAAGCCTGTGTCTCCCATTGTTCCACATTTCAGTACTCTGAAGTCCCACCCAGTTATGAGCTTCATAAGTGCAAGGATCATAACTGTCTTGTTACATATGATATGTTATAACATCTTTATGTTACAAAGACTGTATCTTTAGTATATAGTAGGTGCTCATAAAATATTTGTGGAATGGAATTTTAAAATCTCAGTCTTCTCAGTAAAGCATGAAGGGAGATCATCGAATAACAAAGGTGATAATAATAGTAACATCTAGAAGGAGGATGCAGATACTTGGAATAGCCTCAAGGGAAGGGATAATAAGTTACCAAAAGATGATCAATTAGCAGTACTGCATTCATAGTACGGAAATTCCCTCAAATTGACCTCAGATAGGCATCTCTTGGAAGAGTAAACCCAAAAAGCCAATATGTATATAAAATCTTCTTATAACTAATCTTGGAAAAATGAAAATTAAAAACAAAAAAGGATGACATTTTTAAATCAATAAATTGGCAAAATGAAAACTTTAGTAATATCATGTGTTAACAAGAGGGTGGAGAAACAGGTGCTTTGCTTTGATATACTGCTGATAGGAATGCAAGTTGCTACAGCTACTTTGGTGGTCAATTTTAGAGTTATCTTTTTATAATATTTTTAGTTATTATTGATCATTGGCAAAGCAATTTCCCTTCCAATTATCTCTCCCTTCCAACTTCTCTTTTATTTCTTTTCTCTGTGTAACTCATAGAAAACCTCTGGCCTAAAGAATTGCTCTTGCAAAAAGAGAACATTTTGCCAATTTATCTTTCAAAATTCTTTAGCAACATGACTGATTAATGTGGGTGGGGAATCACTGTTGTCTACCTTAGACATACTAGAAATCATCAGTAAAATTGTGATGTTGGGCTCAGAGACATCATGTATAAATATAACCAAAGTAAAATGAGAAAAATGTTTGCTATAACTAATATTACATAGCTTCAATAATAGTACTCTTCGGTACTTTCTTCTAGAATCACATTTCAATATTTTAAAATCCTTTACATATTGATAAATATAAGACTTATTACTTAAACCGAGAATTACCATACGACCCAGCAGTTCCTCTCCCAAGTAACATACATCCACACAAAGACTTCTGTGTGAATGCTAACAGCAGCATTATTCATAATACCCCAAAAGTAGAAACCAGCCGGATGTCCAGCACCCAGCAAATGAATAACAAAATGTAGTGTGCCCATACAATGGACTGTTTGACAATAAAAACAAACAAAGTGCTAATACTTGCTACAACTTGGATGAACCTGAAAATATGCTAACTGAAAGATTATCACAAAAGACCACAAATTTTACCTTTCCATATATATGAAGTGTCAGAATAGGCAAATCTATAGCTAACATACATAAGTTTGTGATTGCCCAGTGCAGGGAGTGGGAATGGGGAGCAACTGCAAATAAGCATGTGCTTTGATTGGAGTCTTGGAACTATTCTAAAATTATGTTGTGGTTATGGTGCACAACTCTAAACTTACTAAGAATCACTTTAAATGGCAAATTTTATAGTATATAAATGACTTCACTAAAACTTCAAAAAATTGTCCTCTATTTTTAGTATTGTTCAGTATTCAAAATAAATTAAACTAAGAACAAAAGAAATGGTGCAAAACTTTGTTTGCTTTCAGACTACATCAGCCTTTTTCTTTTTCACCTCAAGATTTTTCTGCCCATTTTCTCTAGTTGGGAATTGCTTTTTTTCTTTTTAAATTATATTTTACTGATTATGCTATTGCAGTTATCCTGATTTTTCCCCCTTTGCTTCCCTCCACCCAGCACCCCCAACTCTGTCTGACAATTCCCCCTCCATTGTTCATGTCCATGGATCATGCATATAAGTTCTTTGGCATTTCCTATACTGTACTTTACATCCCCATGGCTATTCTCTAATCTATTTGTACTTCTTAATCCCCTCACCTCTTCATCCATTCCCCTACACCCCCCTACCATCTGACAACCATCAAAATGCTCTCTGTATCCATGACTCTGTCTCTGTTCTCGTTTGCTTAGTTTGTTTTTTAGATTCAATTGTCGATAGATATGTATCCTTTGCCATATTGTTTTTCATAGTTTTGATCCTCTTCTTCTCCTTAAATAAGCGCCTTTAACATTTCATATAATAATGGTTTGGTGATGATGAACTCCTTTAGTTTTTTCTGGGAAGCTCTTTATCTGCCCTACAATTCTAAGTGATATCTTTGATAGGTAGAGCAGTCTTGGCTGTAAATCCCTGTTTCAAATATTTCTTGCCAATCCCTTCTAGCCTACAAAGTTTCTTTAGAGAAATCAGCTGATAGTCTTATGGGAACTTTTCTGTAGTTAACTAACTTCTTTTCTCTTGCTACTTTTAAGATTCTCTTTTTATCTTTAACCTTTGGCATTTTAATTATGATGCATCTTGGAGTGGACCTCTTTGCATACATCTTGTTTGGGACTCTCTGTGCTTCCTGGACTTGCATGTCTATTTCTTTCACCAAATTAGTGAAGTTTTCTTTCATTGTTTTTTCAAATAGATTTCCAATTTTTTGCTCTTTCTCTTCTCCTTCTGGCACTCCTATAACATGAATTTTGGACCTCTTGAAGTTGTCCTAGAGACTTCTTATACTATCCTTTTATTTTTTTTGGATTATTTTTTCTTCTTATTCTGATTGGTTGTTTTTTGCTTCCTTATGTTCTTACTCATTGATTGGATGGATTCTCGGCTTCATCCACTTTACTGTTGTTTCCCTGTAAATTGTTCTTTATTTCCCTTAGTATATCCTTTGTTTCTAACTGGCTCTTTTTTATGCTGCTCAGGTTCTCATTAAGCTCCTTGAGCAACCTTATAACCAGTGGTTTGAACTCTGCATCTAATAGATTGCTTATCTCCATTTCATTAAACTCTTTTCCTGGAGTTTTGAGCTCTTCTTTCATTTGAGCCATGTTTCTTTGTCTCCTTATTTTGGCTGCCTCCTCATGTTTGTTTCTATATATTAGGTAGGGCTGCTATGACTCCGTGTCTTGGTAGTGTGGCCTAATGTAGTAAGTGTCCTGTAGGGTCCAGTGGCACAGCCTCACCTATCACCTAAGCTGGGCTGAGTACACCCTCCTCTTGTAGTAGAGCCTTGGTTGCTACTGGAGTATCAATAGGAGGGATTTACCCAAGCCAGTCAGCTGCAAGGAATGGCTGTGACAACTGACCACCAACCTCCACCCACCATGGAGGATCAGCTGTTTGGGGGCAGGGTGGTGGTACTCCAATGTGGCCTATAGCTGTGCACTGGGTATGCTGGCCTTGAGGTTTCCCAGGTGGTGCAGGCCAAGGTCAGCCACCCTCCCCCCACACCCCTACCCCCACCCTGTGTTTTGCCCCAGGGTAACCTGCCTGAGCTATAAAGCAATCTGAGTTGGCTGCTACATGTGCTGGGCTTGGAGCTTCCCAGGTGAAGCCAAACTGTAATTCTAAGCTGGCTCCTGCTGGTGCTGGCCCTGGGGCTCACTGGAACCAGCTGTTGCTTGTTTGATAGGATTTGGGAAGTTGTGAAGCATGAGCCAAGACCAGCCAGCCATTCATATGGAAAAGAAGCTTGGGCGGGCCCATAAGTTGGATGGGGCAGAGTCTCTGGGGATTTCTGAGGTAGGTCAAAAAGTGTTAGCCAGGTTGATGGAGTTTCAGATATGGCACCAGCTTGCCAGCTCCATGGGGGAAAGATTTGGAAAAGGGACAATGGCCTCTGCTTGCCTTGATGCCAGACACTTCAGTTTCTCCCTGTGTACCGCTGGTGCCTTTCAAGCTGCTATCCCAGTGCTGGAGCTCAGAAGGAGTGAGTCTAGTAGGTGAGTCGTATGTGGGTACTTTAAGAGGAACTGCTTGGGGCTCCAGCAGTTTCTTCCACCCACTCAATCCCCACTGGTTTTTGCAGCCAGAAGTTGTGGGGACTTATCTTCCTGCCACTGGAACCTTTGGCTGGGGGGCCTTGTGTGGGTCTGGGACTCCTCACTCCTGAGAGATCCCTCCCGAATTTGTATCCACCTCACATGGACACAGGACCAGCCCATTCAGTGTCTAGACCCCTACCAGTCTGGATGGATATGGTTTCTTTGATTACATAGTTGTCAGACTTTCATTCAGTTCAGTTTCGTAGTTGTAAGACTTTTGATGATCCTGAGTGATAGTTGTTCTATATTTTGGTTGTAATTTTGATGTGGTTGTGCAAAGAAGCGAGCCGTGTCTGCCTATGCTGCCATCTTGACCGGAAGTCCAGGGATTGCTTTTTTAAACTTAATTCTCCAAGATGACATTTCATTCTGTATTCATAACAGATACAATGATGCGACAGATAAGAGCAATATTATGCAGATTCTGTTTATGAGACCTATGTCCCTGGAAATGATAATTTGATTTTGAAAAATTATATATAACTTTTTGTGACAGCATGGATAGACCTGAAGATTATTATGCTAAATGAAGTAAGCCAGTCTCAGAGAAAGACAAATACTATATGATCTCACTTATATGTGAACTCTAAAGAACAAAATAAAATGAAGAACAAAAGAGGAACAAGCATGGAAAAAAATAATAAAATAAAAATTATATATAACCAACAATTCTTAAAAGATAAAGTGGTGATAAATATATAACTTATGAAATCAACTTTAACATCTTTTTTTTTTTTTTTTTTTTACTGTTATTCTATTAGAGTTGTCCCAGTTTTTCCCCTGTTGCACTCCACTGCCCCACCTCCCCATCCCCACTCCAACAGTCAGTCCCCACCTGTTGTCCATTCCATGGGTCATTTATACCAGTTCCTTGACTAGACCCTTCCCCTTCTTTCCCCTCTTCTCCCCAACCCCTCTCCCGTCTGGTCACTGTCAGTCTGTTCCTTGTTTCCATGCCTCTAGTTCTATTTTGCTTGTTTGTTGGTTTTGTTCATTAGGTTCCTGTTCTAGGTGAGATCATATGGTATTTGTCTTTTGCCTCCTTAAACAAAATAACATTTCTTTTTTCATTTTAAGCAGTAAGGGAGATGGTTAGCACATCACCAATCTGGTGCCTATTTTGTCTGTGGCTTAACTTGCTTTACATTGTTTTTAAGATCAAAGCTTCATTCTTACATTCTATATTAGGGCACCTCCCTACTCTACCCTACCATATACACTAGTTTTTAAATGATAGCAAATATACTGAAACATAAAACTGCATAAGGTTCTTCCAAACTCTTATCTACACATGCTGAACTTTACCGATTGATAGCACTCAAGTAGGAAAAGACAAACATATTACCCCCTTGTATATGGTATCCTTAGGATCACCTTCTTCATGTATAATATCTACTTTTTTTTTTTTTTTTTTTTGGCTCTGGGTAATTTTTAGTAACATTTGTTATCTCAATATATAATGAATTTATGGGATGAATATTTTCTAAAATGTCAATTCACAGATTTTCAGTATGTTGCATTATTTGGCTACATAACCTTTTCCCAGGGTCTGTGTGTATATGTATGTGGTCTATAAGGGAAAGAGCATCGTTTATAGAAATCAGAGAAATTTCTTGAAGAATGTTGGTACTACCACTGGTTAAATACGAGTTGGACAATAAATGTGTAAAGATTTATGCTTTATCTGCTATACACAAATGGATTGAATAGTGGTGGTTTTTACCCTTCATGCTTATGTACTTACACAAATCTTTGTGAAAGTAATTTTCTTCCCAGCCAGCAATATTAGTGGGATTGGGGAATGAGGAGTTTCATTGCCACTTGGGTCAGCTTGCTTTGATAACCTCTGTCCCAGATTTATTTGGAATGAGAGCAGTTTGATTTCTTTTTAGACAGCGACTGCTTCTCCTGTTCCATATGGGCTGTCTTCACAATGTGGAGCAGAGGTGGCATCTTGGATAGTGAACATTCTTTCCCAGGAGATAGAGAAAAACAGTAGTCTTGGTATGTCAGCTGGTTTAAAAGTATCATTTATTTTTTAGCATTTTTTTCAAGTCCCAATAAATAGAGATTAGTCTGAAGCCTACAGCTGCAGATTTAGTTGCCATATTACATCTTCGGTAAAATTCCTTGGGCTGTTTCTGGGTATTATGGCCTAATTGATAAAATATATCCAGGTTTAGATTCTTTTCTTCTTTCTACAACTACATAAGATATTTCTGTAAAAGGTATCTATAAGCATATGGCTGTGTTTCATTTATACATCTAAGTATTGTTCTGTAGTGGGAAAAGGGAGTAAGACCTAGGACAAAATGGATGAAAGCCAAAAGCATGTTACCGAAACGTCACAGTGGCTTACTGGACTTTTATGTGTAAAAGCGATGAGAGCACAATTAAGACCAGTGATTATTAACTTAATTTATTTATTCTTGTTTTCAGACATCCCAAGAGTTCTCTCTGAAAGGACATAAAATTTTTAAATGCTTTAAGAAGTTTTTATTTTTAATTAGCAAAACCTTCAATGGCCTTTTTAAACTGCCTGAACATACTTAAAAATTAAATTTGGATTCAGGACAGTTGAATACACACAGGACAAACACGTAAAAACATAGAAGTTTAAAAAACAAGTGCATTCTTTTATTTGGAGTAGTATGTGTGTGGGAACTTCCTGGGTAGATAAGGTAACTGGAGGTTTGAAGATAAGATGAAAAGAAATAATGACTGTATTTTTGAGCATGTATTTTGATCATAAAGTGTCTGCGGATATAGTTGTGATCTTGATTAGCCCATGGTGGTTTGCTGTAGGTGGATGCCTGTCTCAGAAGAATTGGACATTACATAAGAAACAGCACTAATTTCTGATAATCCTGCAGAGAAAAATTTATATTGAACTCAACTCATTTGTTTTTCATATTGCTCCTGTGGTGCAGAGGATTGATTTTTGTGCTGCTCTTGCTAGTTGGCATTTTCTTCTTTGGTAAACAGTATATGCAAGCCTTAATCCTTTAACCTTGAATCTGAGCCCTGGGCTGTTTGATAGAAAAAGAATTTTTCTTTGTTGTATGATGTGGCATGGTGAAGGATTGTATTTGTCAGGGTCAACCAGAGAACAGAACCAGTAGGAGATATATATTATGAGATGTATTGCAAGGATTTGGCTTAGGCTAGGCAAATCTGATGCTGATAAGGCAGGACGTCAGGAAGAACAGGCTAGAAATTTCAGGTACAGGCTGAAACTGCTGTCCGCAGGGGGGATTTCTTTTTCAGGGAACCTCAGCTCTGCTTTCAAGAATTTTTTTTTTTTTTTTGATGGAAGAAAATTTATATTTGCTTCAAATATTGCACTGAAACTTTAGTGTCAGATAAACTAACACATTTTATAAGAATTAAGATAACTAAGGTCAAAGTACCAAATTTTGAATAATCCCAGATGTGTATATAATTTAAAAATAGGTATTCTTATTTCACATTTTAAATGATTTCTTTAGCTTTTTTTACTTTTTTATTGAATATTTTATTGTTGTTCTATTGCAGTCGTTCCAATTGTTCCCCATTGCTCTCCCCTGCCTCACCCACCCCCCACTTTTAGTCAATCCCCACCCTGTTTTCTATGTCCATGGCTCATTATACCTGTTCCTTCCCCTTCTTTCCTCCCTTATCCCCCTCTTGCCTCCCTTCTGGTGGCTGCCAGTCTGTTCCTTGTACCCATACCTCAGGTTCTTTTTTGCTTCTTTGTTTGTTTTGTTCACTAGGTTCCTCTTTTGGTGAAATCATGTGGTATTTATCTTTCGCTGCCTGGCTTATTTCACTTAGCATAATACTCTCCAGTTCTATCCATGCTGTTGCAAAAGGTAGGAGTTCTTTCTTTCTGCTGTATAGTATTCCATAGTGTAAATATACCACAGTTTTTTGATCTACTTATCCACTGATGGGCACTTAGGCTATTTCCAGCACTTGGCTATTGTAAGTAACTCAACTGTGAACATAGGGGTACATAGATTCTTTTGAATTGGTGTTTCAGGAATCTTTGGGTGTAATCCCAGCAGTGGAATCACTGGATCAAAAGGCAGTTCCATTTTTAGTGTTTTGAGGAAATTCTATACTGTTTTCCATAGTGGCTGCACCAGTTTGCAATCCCATCAACAGTGCACTAGGGTCCCCTTTTCTCCACATCCTAGCCAGCACTTGTTTGTTGATTTGTTAATTATGGCCATTCTGAGCAGTGTGAGGTGGTATCTCATTGTGGTTTTAATTTGCATCTCTCTGATGGCTAGTGACATTGAGCATCCTTTCATATGTCAATGGGCCCTCTGTATGTCCTCTTTGAAGTAATTTCTGTTCAGGTCCTTTGCCCATTTTTTAATTCTATTGTTTGTCTTCCTGGTGTTGAGTCCTATGACTTCTTTATATATTTTGGAGATCAAATCCTTGTCTGAGGTATCATTGGCAAATATGTTTTCCCATAAAGTTGGTTCCCTTTTGATTTGATATTTCTTTAGCTGTGCAGAAGCTTTTTAATTTGATTCAGTCCCATTTGTATATTCTTTCCTTCGTTTCCTTTGCCCTAGAGGGTATACCAGAGAAATATTGCTGCGTGGGATATCTGAAATTTTACTGCCTATGTTTTTCTTTAGGACTTTTATGGTGTCACAGCTTATATTTAAGTTTTATCCATTTTGACTTTATTCTGGTGTATGGTGTAAGTTGGTGGTCTAGTTTCATTTTTTTGTATGTACCAGTCCAATTCTCCCAACACCATTTGTTGAAGATGCTATTTTTACTCCATTTTATGCTCCTGCCCCCTTTGTCAAATATTAATTGACTATAGAGAAATGGGTTTACTTCTGGAATCTCTATTCTGTTCCACTGATCTGTGTGTCTGTTTTTATACCAGTATCAGAATGTTTTGATTACAGTGGCCTTGTAATCTAGTGTAATATCAGGTATTGTGATCCCTCCTACTTTGATCTTCTTTTTCAAGACTGCTGAGGCTATTTGGGGTCATTTCTGTTCCAAATAAATTTTTGAAATATTTGTTCTAGATCTGTGAATACGTGATCGATATTTTAACTGGGATTGCGTTGAATCTGTAGCTGTTCCCGGGGCCAACACTTCCCAGCCATCTCTCTCCGCCCCCAGAGCTCACAGTTCTTGAGCCGATCTGCAGCCGCCCCTGCTCTGCGCAGCCAGAAGTGCCAGGTTGGGCAGCAGTGGCTGCAGTTGCTCTGCTTGGAGAGCCCAGGCCACCTGCTCCTGGGTGCCCTGCAGGCGGCAGGCTCTTGCCCACTCCCCACACTCCCCACGCCCTCCTCTGTCTATGCACTCACTCACATACACTCTCACTCACTCTCCGCTGGATTTTTTAGTTGATTGCTCTGTGGTTTAGCTGCAAGACTGGTCCAGGTCTGGGAGTAAGTGGATGGAGCCTCCAGCTACTCTGCAGCTATCTTAGATCCTCTAGACTTTTCAAGAAATTGGATCAATCTTATCTAGATAACCTAAGATTTTATGGATTTTAATCACATCTGCAAAATACCTTCACAGCATCACCTAGATTAGTGGTTGGTTAACTAGGACTGTAGCCTAACTGAGTTGACATATCAAAAAGACCATCACAGCTCACCTCTTGTCAACTTAGCTCCCATATGCATCTCCTTAAACCATACATAATCTTCAAATAAAAATAAGAAGAAGGTACACTCCCACTTAAAATAATACAACTTTGTTTTAACAAGCAAAACATGTTAACCTATTCCCCAGAAGAGAATGTGAAGTCCTTGGGTGATGGTCACTCTTCTCATTGATGTCCTATGATTTCAATGTTATGATAAGAAGCTAATTTTTATTAATGCATCATATGTTGAGTGGTAAAGGGATAAGAGAGGAAGAAAACAAAAATATTTAATTAATATATGTATGCAAGCATATCCATAACAAAGTAAGGAAAATACTCATAATTATTATAGTCCTCATCTCTGCAACTGGCCATATGGCTATAGTCGGTATTTATAACTACTTTCTTCCACCACGTATTTCACTACACTTTGCTATCAGCAAACACTTCAACTGGTCATTGTTCTTCAACTGGTGAAGTGACCCATGCTTTTATTCCTGAAGAACCTGGAGCATTGGCAGTCATACCTGAGTCAGATTGTTGTAGTTTCCATTGACTAATCATCGGACATTGTACTAAGACACACCCTAAGGGATATCCTGTATTCCAGACATACTTTTACTTACCTCCATTGTGTAGTACCAACCTATTTCCCTTTTGGTAATTATGACCCATCCTCCAGCCTGTACAGTGACCTACTTCTTTGCCTGCTAATTAAGAGGTATAAAAGCCCAAAGTGGCTAGGTGGCAGTGTCAGCTTTCAGTTCAGTGGAACCATTGTACCTCCTGATGAAAGCATTCCTCCCTTTGGCATAAAGACCTCAAGGCCAAGCAGACCCTAAGGTCATGGGGAAGGGAAGCAAAAACTTTTGCTAATGGATCATTTGGGATAATAGTGGAGCCACTCCTCTTTCCATCCTTTCTTTTTTGGACCTGTGAATCCTGGCTGTCGGAGAAACAGCACCCCATATTAGATACTGACTGACAGCATTCCCTGATCCCACCAAGTACTGCCTCCTAGCTGGCACTGTAGCTGGATCTTCAAAGGACATTTTGCTGTTCTGTCACGATAGCTGATGATGGGGAGTATGGCGAGACCAGTGAATTCCATGACCATGGGCCTACTGCCATACTTTATTTGCTGTGATTTAAGTTTCTTAATCAGAAACAATGCTGCATAAAATACCATGACGGAGGATAAGGCATTCTGTAGGTCTATGCATGGTAATTTTGGAAGGAGCATTATGCACACAGAAGGCAAATCCATATCCATATTAAGTGTTTATTTCAGTAAGATGTATTTCCACCCCGTTGGTAGCTACTAATACTAAATACCTACAGTCTATCAGTTTAAAAGAGATATAAGGCTAGAATGAATACTATAGTACTAGATTGAGTCTAAGACATTAGCATTTACTCATGTTTATGTATTATCACAGTTCCGAAGGCTGGGTGTGTGAATTCAGGGGCCAGCATGTTTGAATTCTGATGAGAGTTCTCCCCCTGGCCTGCAGATGGCCACCTTCTTACTGTGTCCTCACATTGGGGAGAGAGAGAGCCAATAAACTCTCTGGTGTTTCTTTTTATATGAGCACTAATCTCAGCACAGGGGCTGAGGTTTAAATGGCCTCATTTAAACTTAATTATCTCCCAAAGGCCCTAACCCTAACCCAAATAAAAATGCCATCGCTTGAGGGTTAAGAGCTTCAAAATCTCATATGAATTTGGGGGGATACAGTTCAGTCCATAGCATGTGTTTGTGTGTATATATATATACACAGAGATGGATATATACACAAGTAAATACAGGTATGGGTTAATATACATAATATATATTTCCTAGCTATGTCTGCTGAGAAGGCCCAGCAGCAGTGATAGCCACTAGCAATGAGCACACCCAGCACTCAGAACCTGGTTTGTAAATACTATTCTCCAATAAAAGAAACTAGGATTTCTTAGAGAAATGGCTAATTATACGAATGGAGCAAAGAGAATGAAAGATTAACCTGGAGCAAGAAAGCAAGAAAACACTCAATAATTAAAAGGATGAGGGAATGTCACAGGGACACAGAAGTCCACCTAAAAGAGCTTCTAATGGCCAAAGGTAGAACAATTTGAGCAATAAATAATGTGACATTGGATTACAACCCAAAGTATAAAATAAGTGCAGATGAGTCCATACCCAATGTAAACAAATAATTGATTGATTGATTGAATGAATGAATGAATAAATCAATCAATAAAAGAGAAGGGATCAATCTTCCTTCAGAAGAATTCTAAATAATATAAATAAGTACCATTCCCTCCAGGAAGTAGAGCTTAGTTCCTATGCCCCTTGAGTGTGAGCTAGACATGGTGACTCACTCACATTCAAAGAGTAGAATATGGAAAGGGAGATATCATATTTTACAATAGAGAAATCTGGTGAGCACTACATTAACCAAATGATCAAGGTTAACATCACCAACGATCGGTCATGTTGATATCGTGATGTGATGTGTATGCAGAGAGAACTTCACCTCTGCAATATTCTTCCCAAACACTTGGAACATTGTACTAATCATGGGAAAACAAAGGATAAATTGTTTGAAGCATTATACAGAATACCAGCTTTCCTTAAAACTAGTCAGCAAGGCCATGATAGAACAAGGAATGCAACCAAGCTGTCACAGACCAAAGGGTACTAAGCAGACATGATGCCTGATGCAGTGTGGCCACTTGGAATAGATCCTGGAACAGTGACAAAGGCACACATGTAAAAACTGATGAAACCCTTATAGCCTAGAGTTTAGTTAATAATACCGATTTTGTTTTCTTAGTTTTGATAAATGTACCATAGTATTGTGAAGTGTTAAGGGGAATGTCAATGAAGAGTATATAGGAACTCTGTAGTATCTTTGGAACTTTCCTGGAAATCTGATACTATTCCAAAATTAAAACTTTATTTTCAAAAACAAGAAGGTACCAAGACAGAATACTATGCAAATTAATCAAAGAAAGCATGTTCTGTTTGTTTTTTAAATCCTCTTGATTTTACAATGTACCAGTGTACATTGGTCTATGATCATAGTTTATAGTCTATGGCTACTTAGTGTGATCCAATGGCAGCCACACTACTTCAGCAATATGAAAAGATGGGATTATAAACAGGACTGTGTTACACCGAGTCTCTTCTTTACTAAAATGCCCTCCGTCAAAACAGTAATGTCAAGTGTTCAATTTTTTTTGCTTCCTTGTAAAACAATTCACAGAAGTTACTTTGGCTAAGATGGAAGGGGGTGGAAAGCAACTTTGGTTCCAAAGAAGGGAGGGTGAGAAGAGATGAGTGATTATTTCTAATTTATTTCAGTTTGGTAAGAGGTTGATGGAATCTTTCTTACTTCATTAATAAAGTGAAGTGCAGAAATGCTGGATGGGGTCAGGAAGGGATGGTTTTACTGAAGAAATCAAAGGTCTGGCAGTTCACGCAGAGAGCCAGCCAAGAAACTCTCAAGGAGAATCAGAAGTCTGCAATCCTGCCTGAAAGTGAAAATCTTGGCCACGGTAGCTTATTCTTCTGATGAATTATAGGAATTCTGCTCTACTTGTCTTTCCGTCATAAGTGTTTTACATGCACGCAGGTGTCTTTGAGGGAAAAGTGAAAAAAGAAATCTTTTCAAACTTCATCTAATTATAAAGTTTCTAGAAAGAGTGAAGAAACTAATATAAAAGGAATCTGGAAGTATCAGATTCTGAGCAAGCATGTAGATTTTAGAAATTACTAGCTTTCTTAAGAGGGGAAAAGCACTGTCAGAGATGGCAAGTGGAAAAATATGACAGTATAAAGACAGGAAAAACAATCTCTGTTCTACTCTAAGTTGTGCAATAGAAATTGTGCTTCTTGAAAAGTTATAATGAAAATAATAAAAAAGGGAATATAAAGATAGGTATTTAAAGTTTCAGAGCTTAAAGAGCTGGTAGAGGCATTATCCAGCTCTCTCATTTTACCATTGTGTAAATTAAGTAAAGAAACTTAAAAAGAACTAATTTAGTTATCATTAGGCATATGTCTAACAATTTGAAAACACAAAACAGTAAAGAAAATTTCTGGGTTCCAGCAGAATCAAGAAAATCTATTGTTGCCTTATATAAGAAAGGAGTTCATGTTCTTTGTTTAGTCCCTCTTCTTTCCACCATTATTCCCTCCCCCCTCCCCTCTGGTCACTTTCAGTCTGTTCCATGTTTCCATGCCTGTGGTTCTATTTTGTTCCTTAGTTTATTTTGTTCTTTAGATTCCTCTTATAGGTGAGATCATATGGTATTTGTCTTTCACGGACTGGCTTATTTCACGTATTTCACTGAATGACCCACACACATGGACAACAGTGTGGAAAATGACTGTGGGAATGGGGTGGAGGGGGATAGGCAGAGGAAGGCAAAGGGGGGAAAATTGGGACAACTGTAAGAGAATAACAATGAAAAATGATTTAATTTAAAAAAAGAAGGGAGTTCATTAGGTTAGTCGATGATTCTCTTACACCCATTTGGAAGTAGCATTATGTAAACCTCACATAATTCATAAGAAAGTGTATTATCATTAGGACCTTTATATTGTTTAAAAGAGTCTGTTGAGACTCTTCAAATTTAATTATTCATGTAGGTATGACAATATGACTACATATTACAAAATATATTTCGGTTGTAGGATCATGTTCTTTGTCAACCAGAAAAATGGATCTGAGCTGTAAGTGCAGTATGGTGATTGGGAAGAGCATATTGAGCTAGGTGTCCTGATCAAGAGAACTGTAGCAAATACAGGGGAGTCAGTGGGATGAAACTATACATGTTATATAGAATAGTAGGCATGACTTGACAAATATATTTCATATGAGAAAATATCTGGAAAGGTGGTTAGAAATCAATACGTATAGACTTATATGTTCAGCATGATGAAAATAAAATGAAAACAATTCCACTGGACTTTAAGTTTCTTGAAGGGATTCAGGCCTCATATTTGTTATTTGAGTGAGCAAATGAATGGATGAAAAGTTCGGCAGGGGAAGGGAGCGCGCACGCGCGCGAGAGAGAGAGTTAGTTTATAAAACATCCCAAATAATCTCCAAGGGAGATTATGGCAGAAGGCTGAAACTGGTGGCCACAGGGCTGAATCAAACCTCCAGATACATTGCTTGGTTAGCAAAATGTTTTCAAACACTTAAAATTAGAATGCATTTAGGTGACATAACATGAGGCTAAAGCAGAACCCCAAATAGCAACATTTCAAGAATAGGTAGAGGAATGGAGCCTGCAACCGAGCCTGGGATAAGACTAGTGGAAAACCAGGAGAAAAAAAAATCACATCATCGAAGTCAAGGGGAGAAGTGTTTCAAGAAGGGAGTGATGACATTTGCATCATGCTGAAAGAGCAAGTGGGATAAGGCTGAACACGTGCCATTAGACTTAGCAACAGAGGTGGTAAGGCTGGAAGATGATGGGCTTCAGACTGAGTGGAAGGTGAGGAGGTGGGTGGTAATAACAAAGGGACTTAGCCATCAAAGGGGAGGAGGCAGGGAGCCATGGCTGAAAGCAGATGTAGAGTCAGAGGAGGGTTTTGTTAGACCAGACAAGAAACAGATATTTAAATGTAGATGGTGAGGAGGCAGTAACGATGAGGTTGAAAATACAAGAAAGGGGATTATCAATAAAATGAGTTCCCAGCAATACAGGAACTAGAATCTGAATCACAGATGGGAGAATGAACTTTAGTCAAGAGAAGGAAGACTTAGTAACAGAAGAGAATGTGGAAAGGACACATTTTTAAGTTTGTAGGTTTGTTAGTAGATAGTTGACATGTTCCTATGTGGTATTCTCGGTTTTTCATGTGAAGTAAGAGGTGAGGTCATCTGCCTGAATGTAGTAAGGGAGGCGAGGAAGGTACAGGGCTGATTGAAGGTGGGATTGAAGGTTTGAAGAACAAGAGGCATGAAATTACTGCTCTGAAGAGCTTGAGATAGGGAAAGAGAGCTGACCAGGAAAACACAGAAGACTTCTGGTGGCATTGCATGTCCAACGGATTTTAGAAACGTTGAATTTGTGCTGCCTTTTTGGAGAGTAGTTTTCCTAGCATGCTGAAATAATGAGGTATATCAGGAAAATATGCACAAGTTTGGAATTCCATAATCCTGGGAATGGATCATTACAAGACAGTGTAGTACAATGAGACCTGGGATCAAATCTCAGCTCTGCCACTAACTAGCTGTAAGAACTTGGGTAAATAATTTATCCATCTAAGCCTCAGTTTCCCCAGCCTTTCATAAGAAACCTTCATGGGGTGGTTGTCAGACTTAAAAGAGAAGCATTTCTTACTTGTTGTTACATTGGAGAGCATTTTGAAAATCAAAGACAAAGGAAAACTGGAAGTCTTATTCCACTTGAAGAATTCTTAAAAAACACACTGTGGATGACTGAAATAGCAAGGAAAATGAAACACTAGTCAATTATTTTCTTTGAAAATTAAAAAATTGATTCTGTATATTATATACCAATAAACTAGACATTAATTCTGGACATGATTCTTAATTCTAAGATAATTAAGGGTCTCAGAAAGCAGATAGAACACATGGATACCACTCTGTCCTACAGAATACCGTTAAGGGACAAATGCTGTTTGGAAAACCCAAACTGTATCTTTCTTTTTAAAATAATTTTATTTATTTATTTATTTATTTATTTATTTTTAGAGAGAGGGGGAAGCAGAAAGAGAGGGAGAGAAACATCACTGTGTGGTTACCTCTCACGCGCCCCCAACTGGGGACCTGACGTGCAACCTAGTCATGTGCCTTGACTGGGAATCGAACCAGCAACACTTGGTTCGCAGGCCTTAGCTCAATCCACTGAGCCACAGCAGCCAGGTTTTATCTTTCTTGTTACCCACTTCAGATAGATTTGTGTCCTGTTGCTCAAGTAAAAAACTCCATAAACCACTTTGATTTATAAGCCTCCTTCCTTCATTTTCCATATCCAGTTCATTCGTACATCCTATGGACTCTACTTTCAAAATTATCTACTTTGTCATTTTCCCTAAATTTCTGTTGCTCCACTCGAATCCAAACCATCACCATTTCCATCTGGATTATTGTGGTTGCCTGCTCATGGATATTTTTGTTTTTACTTGTATCGCCCACAACCCATCATTGACACACCAGTCAGGGTGGTCATTTTAAAAGGTATGTAATAATCCATGTCAGTCCTTTGCTCAAACTCTTTAACAGCTTCCAGTCATACTTGAAATACACATCTAAATGCTACTCAATTTACAAAGCCCTCCATGATGTGACCCTTTCATACTCTCTGACCTCATTGTATCTGCTGTCACCTCACTCAGAATATTCCAGCCATGGTGGCCTTTCAGTTCTTTGAATACACTAAGCTTATTTTCAGTCCAATCCCTTAGTACCTGGTTTCCTGTGTCTGGAATGGTGTATCCCTATGTTTTTACATGATTGGTTTCCTACTCGTTAAGGAAAAAGAAGTCGGCTCCCGCTTCTCATTCTTTATATTGGTAAAAATTAGTGAGAACACCCATGCTTGTAGGTCTGCAAAGAATATTAACAAAATGTGGTATCTGGTAAAATATACAAGGTCTGTCCAGGAGAAATCTAACCATTGTTAATATAATGTGAACAGTTTACGTGACAGTGATGTAACCTGGCAGCTAAGGAGGGTAGACTGGAATGCACATGTATGAACAATAATGACTTCACTGCACTAGTCAATGGGGGTGGTAGGTGCCCTTGAGTGAGCATGTGTACTGTGTGGCTGTCACTTTCAAAATGACTGAGCAAGGAGAACAATGAATCTGCATCAAATTTTGCATTAAGCTTAAACAGCCCTCTGTGGAAAGTATTTGGATGATTCAGGAGGCCTCGGCTATGGGCAACTGGTGATTGGCAGCTTCGTCACAACAACACACCCACTCAGCAATCATGTCTTGTGCAGAAGTTTTTTGTGAAACATCAAGCCACCCTGGTGACTCAGCCCTTCTACAGCCCAAGTTTAGTGCCCTGCAACTTCTGGCTTTTCCCAAAACTAAAATCACTTTTGAAAGGGAAGAGATTTCTAACCATCAATGAGATTCAGAAAAATATGACAGGGCACCTCATGGTGATTGGGAGATCTGTGTGAGGTCCTAAGGTGCCTACTCTCAGGGGTACTGAGGTGTCATTGTCCCATGTATGATACAGTGTTTCTTGTATCTTGTGTCTTTTTCAATAAATGTCTGTTTTTCATATTACATGGCTAGATACTTTCTGGACAGGCCTCATATAATTATTTATCGCATAAACTGACTCTACGGTTTAAATTGAAAATATAAAACTGAGTGGAGATTAAAATACAACATATAAAAACCTGTGGGATGCAGCTAAAATAGTGTTTAGCAGGATCTTATAGATAGGTGTTATTTAGTCCCTTCATGGAGCCATGGAAACTGAAATTATAGGAGAAATAATGGAAGAAACCAAGTACATTTAACCTCAGCCTATTAAATCAAAATTTCTGTGGATGGGGCCTAGGAATCTATATTCTCAGAAAGCTCTGAGGTGATACCTGGTTTGGGAACCAACTAGATAAGTTTCTTTCTATGCTCAGATTGTGCTTGTTGTGTGAATTTATGTTTTACATGCTATAATGTCACTGGTGTTCAATAAACATTTTAATATAATACTATTGTTATTATCTTTACCAAATAATTTTTACACATTTTTATGGCCACTGGAGATTCAAAGTAGTATCAAAATTGTCCTTGCTCTGCAGAGCATGTATGTGCCAAAGGTGACTGAGCAGTGCTATCTGAAGTCAGCCTTTTGAACCATGGTTTCTGATTGCTTGATTCTGTTTGCACAACCTTTAAGCGATACAAAAATAGAAAGAAAAAGGAGCTTGTATCTGTAAATTAATGAGCTGACAGACATAATATGCTGTCATGGTTGGTTTTGCATGGCCAAGTGGTTATTATCTACTCACACTTAGCAACTCCCTGCTCCTACCTCTCACTCTTCCCAACAAGGAATCTGGCATGGCACCTAGCTGTGAGGTCTTGGTGAAACACACTGCACAGAAGCCTTTTTGCAAAGCAGCACAGCTCAACAGAGACCAATTTTAAATTGCAGAATTTAAAAACTGTGGCTCATTTGGTAACTTATACAGTAATGCCAATAGCAACAAACATTATATGAGAAAAATATGCAAAGAACTGTCTTTTGTGTAACTTGTATGTAACTATTAACGTTAAGTAGTGTGATTGATTTCCTTCAAAATTGTCACACTGGGTAATTAAGGCTTTCATTTTATCCTTATTCCCTGGGGCTTTTCATCCTGTTTAAGGGTTCTCGGTCAAATGGGTACCAAGGCATGGCCTAAACTATAAAAAATTCCACAATTTTATAGCTCAAACCTGGCTGCTCTAATTATGGGTCCTTTTAAGTGTTTTCTTTGAATCCCTCTAAAATGCTATTTTTTTCTTTTTACTCAGCTTTCTATTACATTCTCATTTACTTTAGTGGATGATGGTTCTATGAATAGGACTATTGGCAAAAAAAAAATGGATTTCAAAATTGCCATTCATATACATAAAGCTGCCTGCTATGAATGCTTTGAGCCAGTTCTGAGGCCCCTGTGGCAGAGAACGCTGTGTATATACTTAAGGTCATGCTGAGTAGATAAAAACATAAAAGGCCTTGTAGCATGCTGGTGCACCCAGTATTTTTATAGGTTTATTGATTTTAAGTCTCAGGTTCCCAGCTTGGTTGTACTCTATATAATAATCAAAGCCCTAGAGGGAGATCCTCTGCTCTGTTAGGTCCAAGGAGGCAAGGAAGCCTTTTGACATGGCCTCTTGCTAGTTGTTTTACTCAGTAGTCAGACCTCGAAATACTTGAGTCTGTAAATACCAGAAAACAGGTTATCTTTGTCATGCTTTTTGATCAGGTGATGTTAATGGGAGCCTCTTGAGTGGGCAGAAGAAAAGGATGAATTGGAATTGGAACTCCTGATACATTTTCAAGGGGTTTATTTGAAGGTAAATTGGCTTTCCTTCAATAAACAGGCAATAAGCATTCCTTTAATGTACAGTAAATGGCACAGTCTGATCTCTGGAACTTTAGATGGTATTTTTAAAGTTTGTCACAGAACTTTTGTTGAAAATGGAGGAACAGGACTGCTTTTTAAAATTGGTATTATTATCAAGTGGTAAGAGCCAGGAGACTTCCTATGTTACCCTCTGACTGAAGTTTAGAAGCTTCCTTTAGTTACATGAAGCATCTAGTAACTTATATTTGCAGTTGCCGAAAACTGGAAACCACACAAATGCCATTTAATGGATTAATGGACAAGTAACTGGTAAATCAATACAAAAGAATATAACTCAGAAATGAGAAGGAATGAACTATTGATAGATGCAACAACTTAGATCACTGTCACAGACATTGTGCTGAATGAAAGAAGCCGGCGGTCTTTCAAATTCAATCCTATTTGATTACATTTACATGGCATCCCAGAGAAGACAAAACTGTAGCGACAGAGAATGTGTCAGCGGTTGTCAGAGGTTAGGGATGGGAGGAGGGTGTGAATAATGGAGGGAGTTTTTTAAAAATGATGAACTATTTTGTTTCCTGATTGTGGTAATAGTTAAAAGAATCTATGTATTTGTTAAAATTCGTAGAACTGTATGCCCCCGCAAAAGTCATTTTTAATGTATACTAATATTTTAATTAAAAAATTTTGTGCCCTGACCAGTCTGACTCAATTGGTTGGGCATCGTCCCCCAAAGCAACGGGTTGCTGGTTGCATTCCCAGTCAGGGCACATTGCCTGCGTTGTGGGTTCAGTCCCCAGTCAGGGCATGTGTGAGAGGGTGTTTCTTCTCACATCAACTATTTTCTCCCTTTCTTTCTCCCTCTGTTCTTCACTCTCTCAAATGAGAATATAATAAACCTTTAAAATTTTTTTGCAAGAAAATATTTTTCTGCCATTGAATCTCTGTAATTTTTCATGTTGAGGCCACATTCAATTTCCCAAAGAACATGTTGGTAATTTTTCCATGGTTTCATCATTTATCATTCTATATCCAGTGAAGTTCTCAAACATTCTGATCTTAGGACTCCCTTTACACTCTTAAATTTTATTGACCCCCAAAAGAGCTTTTATGTATATCTATTTAGTGTAGTTTATTTCTATTAATATTTACTGTGTGAATTCAATATGAAAACATTTTAAATGTTTATTTATTGAAGAAGAATAGTAAACTCATTACATATTGATATAAATGACATGTCTTTATGAAAACTGTATTTTCCAAAACAAAAATTTTGCTTTACATTTTTGCAAATTTTTAAAATGTCTGGCTTAATAGAATATAGCTGCTTTCTCACATCTGCTTCTGCATTCTATCTGTTATGACATCACATGTCATGTGTTCCTGGAAAATTTCACTATACACTCATGAAACAATGAAAGTAAAAGGACAGTAACATCTTTGTTATTATAAAAATATTGTTTACATCCTTGAACACACTTTGAAAACCACTGCTTTAGAGACAGCAGAAATATGGGCTGGTCCTTGACTTGTATCTTCAGTAGCACCCTGACTGTATGTTGATTACCATTGGACTTCGGTTTTCTTTAGGGAGATTTCCAACCACAGTCCTTAACTGACCACTGTAAGGTTTTTGACATTTACAGTGAATTTATAGGTCTTTGATACCTTGGTTTGAATTGGCCTGAGTTCTAAAATATTGTATTATAGTCATAGTTCATTTGCAAGATTTTTTTGGCATACTATAAACATGTCTTCATAATGTCTCACCTTATGCCAAATTTTTGAAGCTGCATATGTGCATGCTGTGATGAAATTATAAATATAGATTATAGGTCTAGAAATGACCGAAAGGTCCACAATGCAAAGAAGAGATAACAATTAACTAACTCAGAGTTCTGTTATGTTAATCCCACAAATACCTTTCAAATTATAATTGTTTCCTCAGTAGATGTATATTGGGCCTCTTCCCTGTTTGCATCTCCATGGAAGGCATTGCTGGGGACTCAGAGAAAAGTAGGGCATGGTATCTACCCTTCATAAACTGTATAGTGAACAATATTCATACTTTGTAGTTATTAGTTTATATTATTTTCATCATCCCAACAGTTAACCTTCTCTTACATATTTTTAGAAAGTTAAAAATGTGTTCATTCTACATTGAAATATACATTAATTGACTTCAAAGAGCTATTTTCTTTATTAAAGACCATAGAGAAATTCTGAAATCAGGGCAACAGAACTCTAAATGAGCGGTTTGGTGGTGGCTACAGCACAGTGCTATGTTTTAGTGTAGCTTCATCCATTCTCTTCTTACCTCTCCCTCAGTTGCTTCTTCTTCTAAAGAGAAAAATAAAGATACTGTAACAATGAAACTTATCTACATTCCCTTTGGTGAGGGAGCAGATTAAGATCTGGTGATATATTCAAGTACAAAATGTACCTTCACTAAAAGTGAGGTCTGCTTTAGTCTTGAATTATATGGCGAGGGTCACGCCTTTGTGTGAATCAGTGCCCTCTCCCCAGAGTTCCTATTTTAAAGTGCCCATCGGGCATCACTGCTCAGAGGTCCCACAGATATCTTCAGTCCAGATGTCTCCTGCCTCAGTGCCTTGTTTGCAAGTTCCCTCCTTTTTTCACAGTTTCACTGTGTCAGTCCCCCTTTTCATACACCTTCAGGCTCTTCTATATGCTCAACAATTCTTCTCAAACACACACGCAACTTTATTTTTGCCTTAGCATTGAACCACATTGCCCTTTGTCTCTGCGTTCACTTCCTCGTCTCCAATTTATTCCTCCTCTACTATATCAATCAACTAAAACCACGTTTCCCGTGGTCACAAGGGTTCTTCTAATTCCCAAATCTTTTTACTTTTTTTCAGGCCTCATCTTACTTGACTTCTCAATAACAAGTGAACCTTTCTGCTACCTCTTTCATTTCCTTGTTTGTTTGTTTTGAAACTTCTTTCTTCTTTCCCTACTTGTTTCCCTGTTGGCTTTTGCTTCTCTTCCCTCCAAAGCATTTTACTGCATCCTTTGTCTCTGCCTACTGTTAAAATTTTTGATAATTCCATCCTCTTCCCTCTTTCCAAAAGACTTCTATCTGTGGGAAATTTAATTCATTCCCATAACTTTAGGGCATATCCCTATACTGATAACTCTAAGTTCTTTATCATAGATGTAAGCTTTTCTCTCCTGAGGTCCAAACCTGTCTTTATAACTGCATGATAATATTACCTAGCCCAAGTGATTTACAGGGCCCTCAAAGCCAAAGTCTTCAGATTCAACCCAGTTATCTCTCCTCCACCCCGCTGACCTACTCTGTCTCTGTAATTCTCAGCAACTATACCGTCCATTCATTTAGCTAGTCTGTAATAACTTAGTGAACACCTACTATGTACTAGATATTTCTTGAAGTTTTTTAGATATGTCCTCATTTAATAGTAATAGCAGTAGTAATAAAAATAATGATAATAACAAGCTAACACATTTAGGTAGTATTTATATGCTGGGCACTATTTTGAGTATTGTACATATGTTAATTCATTTAATCCTCACAACACTGTAAGTTGCATAGTTATTAATTTCATTTTATAAATGAGAAAATTAGGCTCAGAAAGGTAAACTTCCTTAAGAAAGTTATACAGTCAGTAATCAGTTCTGTCTGACATCAAAGCTAATATTCTATACTATTAGACTGCCATAACTATCCCTCCAGGTCAGACTTCTCTCTTTCCTATGCCATGCACATCTAAATTATGTCTTTTCTGCCTCTAAAGAAAGTACCTATTGTCTTCCAGAGACCATTATTCTACCCAATACTCCTAAGGGATTTGGCATACTTCCATAAGTAAATTCTTTACTGGGATGGCCACATCTTTTGGAGCCAGGAGCCATGCAATTGCCTTTTGCATAGCATATTCTAATAAGTTATCATTATCATTTCTTTTTACTAACTTTCCTTACCTCATTGCCTTCGTGACCCTCTATTTTCTCCTTCTAGCTTCCTGTTAATGTGTATTGGCTCCCTATAGCACTTTACTTATATTGCCATCATAACTAACCTGCCACATTATGTATTTATTGCTGAGCTATCTCTTCTTGTTTACATGTAAATATTCAAAGATAGTCACTTATTTCTTTGTGTACTCCCATGCCCAAACACAGACCTGACACATAGTAGGTGCTCAGATAATATTTACTGGGTATACAGAAAAAAAATTGCATTGATGATTTTGGAGTGGGAAATAGGAAGATCTTGACAGTACTGTACATATATGGAATATTTTCTTTTTGAAATTTTATTCTTTAAATTTTTTGATCTTAAAATGTTTTGTTCTGATTGGCAGGTCCATCTCTGGGGAATATGAAGATTTAGTTGGGACGTTTAGGAAAATTATTTTTAAGAGTTCTAAGCAGTAAGGTTATGTGCCATCTGGCTTCATATTCACTCACTGGTAGCCAAGTATGCACAGGAATGGTAACTAGATATTCTCCCAACACAAGAACCATGAATTATTTCTTTCAAAGTAGCAGGTGGAATTTAAATACCAGCCTGTTGGACCTCCTTTTGCTACTTGAATCACTTAGCACATCAGTGGATCCATAATATTCCATTTACAGATCCATAATATTCCATTTGTGCTGCATTGATTAATTGAGATGAACAAGTTAAAATCCATCACCACATCCCTGCATAATATCAAAATGAATTTAGTTGGTGTTAAATGGACATATGTTTTTATTGTCTCAAAGATTAACTTTTCCAAAAATATGTGTATATATATATGTGTATATATATATATATACACATATATATGTATATATTTCTGACTTGAACAGTACATAAAAATTAGTAAATAGGGCCCCATTAAAAATACTTATAATGTATATAACACGAGTCCCAATAGCATTTCTAATGTCCATTAATGCTTATTCTGAGGATCAGAGCTCATTTTACTGAGCCATTTAGTTAAACCGTGTGATTATTTAGAAAGTTAATTCATGCATACTAAAATCTAGCTTAAGTAATGCAGAGGGTAGGAGGTAAAACTCTATGGAGATGATAGTCCTTTTTGTTATTTAATGATCAGCCATAATTAACTTGCAAATTTGAAATAATTAGAACAAATTAAAGGTATTTAACTTTGCCTCCCTAAAGAAAAATTCAAATTGCACCAAATGCAGCTTTAAATTATTCAAATCTCAGAGGTCTAGGCTAGATTTTTTTTATAATGCCTTTTCTATGATGAGAATACCAATCTGCTTTTTGTCAGAAGGCATCCTATCAAGTAAGTGTTCTTTGTGTTTAATAAATGACAGCTATTCTTCTTTGTAAAAGTATTTCATCTCCCAAGACTACATCAGCATTTCTGTGGCATTTTAATTCAATAAAACAAAAGGTTAATGTTTTTCTACTTTTTAAAGAATGCAAATACAAGTGGTATTCAATTGGTCCTGAATGACATTTAAATTTTGCCATTCAAGCTCAGACTATCGTGACATAGGAGATTTAGGCAAAATAGTAAGAAAGATTCAAGGAACTTTGGATTATTAGAATTTTATGGAACTTAAAGAACTGAAAATGTTTGTCTTTTCCCCATTCTAAATCAAGACTACTCAGTTTCCTACCTACTATTTTGTAATTTCTATCCAATAAAATATGGAGATATCATTCAATAAAGTCTTAGTAAGCTAATAATGACTTATATAGTGTGGCAGTCCTAAATGCCATGAGTTTAAACTTTTTTTTTCTGCTGTCTTGATTTTGATCAATTTACCATCACTTTAACAGCTCTAACAGATGCTAAAAGAGACTAACAGAACTATTCCTAATAATTTCATCATATCAGCGAATGATGTTGTCCTACCTTAGTCATAGCTCTTCAGTGAATTTTGTACATATTTTATCTGGATTGTGTGAAGTGATAAGAAACATTGATCATCTGACAGGTTTTGACTTTATGGTGCCTCATACAGTGAATGAATGATTACAAAGTATGTGGTCAGTGAATGTTTTTTAGTGTAGTATCTGGTTCTACATAGTTTTGGAAATAACATATAGTTACTAATTTTGATACATCTCAGTATATCTAAAAAATTTTTGGTAAAATTTTTTCTGCTGTTTTACTAAATTTTATTTTTCAGTCAACTTTATTGAACTTTACATTTCATAAAATTCATACATCAAGTTTGATGTGTTTCGACACATGGATATACCTTGTAACTAACACCCCAATTAATATAGAAAGTACCTAACACTCCAGAGCGTACTTTGTGTCACTTTTCAGGAAACGCATTCAACCCCCCACCCCACCCCACCCTACTTCTCTTTAACCTCCACCCTCCAGCCTCTGGCCCAGGCAACCATTGATTTGATTTCACTCATGTAAGGTAGTGAAATGAAATAGTGCATACTTGTATATGCATCTTTTCCTCACTATATGATTTGGAGAGTTATGTATGCTGCTCCATGTTTCGTTAGTCCGTTACCTTTTCACTCTTGAGTAGCAGTTCATTGTATACTACAAGAAGTTTATCTGTTAATTTGTTGATGGACATTTAGATTGTGTCCAGATTTGGGAAGGAAAAAAAACCTGAGCTGCTAAAATAATCCGAGATCATATTTTGGATACAAAACTTTCATCAGATATATGTATTGTGAATATTTTCTCTCAGTGTGCTACTTGCCTTTTTATTTCCTTAATGTTGTTTTTGAAGAACAGAACTTTTTTATTGATGAAGGTTAATAAAAAATAGTCTCCTATATTCTCTTATAGGAGTTGTAGAGTTTTAACTTCTACATTTAAGTTTATAAGTCATTTCTAATACACTTGTAGGGTGGGACAGGGCTCAAGGTTCATTCTTTTACTGTCCAGATAGTTATTCTAACACCATTTGTTGAAAATAATACTTCTTCATTGCATTGCCTGGTGTCTTTTCAGAAGCCACACACCCATACACATTTATGGATTTCTCTCCCATCGATCTTGATGTCCATTGTTAAGTCAGTGACACATAGTCTGGACTACTTCAGCTTTGTAATAACTATTGGAATCAGATCCTGTGAGTCTTCCACTCTTCTTTTTCTGATTAAAACCCCTTTTAGGCATTCTAGGATCTTTACACTTTAGATTCAGTTTATCAGTTTCTATTAAGAAAGTAGAATTATGATTAGATCAATTTTGGAAGAATTTATTCTAAAAATGTTGTTTCCCAGCATCTCTACATTTATTTAGGTCTTTTAAATTTTAACTCGGTAATACCAGGTAGTTTTTCATGTGATAGTCTTGCACATGTTTTATTGAATTTACTAGCACTATATAGAAAGATTAATTTATTTTAATATTAAAATTTTTATTGATTCATTTGAGAAAAAAAAGAGAAATGTTGATTTGTTGTTCCGCTTATTTATTCATCAGTTGATTCTTGTATGTGCCCTGACCAGGCATTAAACTGCAACCTTGTTGTATTGGGACGATGCACTAACCAACTGAACTACCCAGCCAGGGCCAGACTTATTTATTTTTGAATATTTACCTTGTGTACTACAATCTTGCTAAATGCACATCTTCTATCAGGATTTTGGTTCTTTTTTTGGCAGATACTTTCAGGTTCATAGTTACATTGTCTGGCACTGTAACAACAGCTTTATTTATGCCTTTCCAAGTTTCTTGCCTTTGTTTCTTGTTCTTGACTTACTGCATTGGCTAGCACTTCCAATACAATATTGAATAGAAGTGGTTAAAGAAGATATCCTTGCTTTGTTCTCAATGAAAAGGCATTCAATAATTCACCAATAAGTATAATCTTAAATGTAGGTTTTTGGTAGATGCCCTTTTATCAGATTGAAGTAAGTTCCCTCTTATTTCTAGTTTGCTGAGAGTTTTTGTTAGAATTTTTTCAAATCCTTTTTCTGCATTTATTGATATAATCATATGTTTTTGCCCCTTTATTCTTTTTATGTGATGATTTACATGGACATATTTTTTGGTAATGTTAAGCCACCATTACATTTTGGAAAAATATTCATTTGTCTATGAAATAGTATCATTTTATGTATTGCTGGATTTGATTTGCTAATATTTTGTTGAGAATTCATGTATATCTGTTCATGAAGGATACAAGTTTCTAATATTTCTGTATTATAGTAACTTAATCAGATTTTGGTATCACACAGTAACATAAACTGTGTTAAAGTGTTTCCTCTTCTATTTACTGAAATAAGATTACTAATATTACTAATATTTCTTCTTTAAATATGATAAAACTTACTAATGAAGCCATCTGATCAGTTTTCTTGGTTGGAATGTTTTGCTTATGAATTCAATTTCTTTACTATATATGAGGACATTTATATTATCTGGTTCTTCTTGAACCAGTTTTAACAAGTTATATTTTTCAATAAATGTATAAATTTTAGTTCATTTCAGTTACTGAATATAGTGCCATAAAGTTTTCATGAAATATTCTAAATATTGTTATACTATCTTTGGAATCTGTAGTGTTAATCTCTTCTCTCATTCCTGATCATTTGTCAATTGAGTTTTCTTTTTATCTTAGTTTGTCTTGGTAGAGATTTATCAATTTTATTAATATTTTCAAAGAGACAACTATTGAGTTTCTTTTGTATTTCTATTGTTTGTTTATTTTATAGATTTCTACTCTGTTGTTTCCTTCATTCCACTTATTTTATATCTAGTTTTATCTTCTTTTTGTAGCTTCATAAGATGGAATATTATATCATTGCTTTTAAGCTTTTCTTCTTTTGAAATGTAGGTGTTTGTTATTTTCCCTCTAAGTATTGCTTCTGTATCCCTCAAATTTTAATATGTTGTGTTTTTATTATCATTCATTTCAAAATATGTACTAATTTCTCTTTTGACTTCTTTTTTGACCTATGGGTTACTTATAAGTATATTATATGTCTTCTAAATACTTGGGATTTTTCTAGGTATCTTGTTTTTAATTTTAAATTTCACTCCATCTTGGTCAGGTTATATATTATATAAGTTTTTATTCTTTTGAAATAAATTGAAACTTTTTTTATGGCTCAACATGTGTTTTATCTTGGTCCATAGTTGATGTGTACTTTTAAAAATGTGTATTGTGCTGTTGAGTATAATGTTCCATATATGTCAATTAAAGCAAATCGATTGATGGTATTGGTCAATTCTTCTGTAACCTACTGAATTGTTGTCCTTTTCTTCCAATCAATTGGTAACAAAGGAATGTTAAAATCTTTAGATAAGATTGTGAATTTCTCCACTTTTCTCTTTAATCTTCTCAGTTTTGCTATGTGTATTCTGAAACTTCGTTTTAGATACATATGTATTTAGGATTGTTATGTGTGTCTAATGATTTTTTCCTTTAATCATAGTGAAGTATTTTAATCATGATGAAATATTTCTCTTATGTCTAGTAGTACTTCGTCTTAACATCTACTTTATTTGATATATAACCACTCCAGCCTTCCATCTGGACTGCTTACATGCCATATCTCCTTCTATCTTTTTACGCCAACCTATTTGTTCTTTTATATTTAAAATGTGACTCATAAGCAACATATGGTTTAGGTTCTACAATTTTCTTTAATCTGACAATTTATTTCATTTGATTTGAGTGTTTAATTCATTTCAATTAAATTGTTGATACTGTTGGATTTAAGTCTGATTTTTTTCTTTCTTTCTATTTATCCCATCTGTTCTTTGTTCTTCTGTTTCCCCTCCTCTGACTTTCTGGGGGATGGGGGTGAGAGGGAAAATAATTTAAAAATCTTTAGTTTTCTGTTTGAATTCCTCTTGTTTTATTAGCTTTACAGCTTTGCATTTTGTTTAGTTATTTCTGAAATAACTAAATACTTCTGCCACTTATTAAAGTCTTTGTGGTACTAATATTGTGGAATTTTATATAGAATATAAGAACTTTTCTATTACATAGATATATTTACCTCCTCATTCTTTGTGATATTATTGTTGTATACATTACAGCTTGGTGCATTATAAATCCCTTAAAAGTATTATTATTTTTGCTTTAAATGTTCACATATCTTTTAATGGCATTAAGAGAAGATTAAGAAATACACATTTTATATTTATTCACATATGTACTATTTCTGATGCTCTTCATTTTTTTCTATACATTCAGATTTTTATCTGATGTCATTTTCCTTTAACCTGGAAAACATATTATTTCTTATAATGTTAATCTGCTGCCAACAAATTTTCCCTGTTTTATCTGAAAATGTTATTTCTCCTTCACTTCTGAATAATATTTGTGAGATACAGAATTCTGATATAACATTTTTCTTTCCGCTTTTGTTCTTTTCCTTACTTTAAAGATACTGTTTCACTATCCCCTGGCCTTCATTGTTCTGATGAGAAGTTAACTCTAAATATCATTATTCTTCTATATGTAATAGACATCTTTATCTGGTTGTTTTCAAAATTATCTTTATTTTTGCTTTTCAACAGTTGTGATCTGTTGGTCAAAATTTTTTTGAAATCAGATTTGGGGAATAATCTGCCATTATTTCTTTAAAATAATTTTTTTTCAAGTTTTTTCTATCCCTGTCTCAGTCTCATCTCCCTCTGCAATTTCAGTTATATTTGGTAGGCAGCTTAATATTGTCTCTAAAATTCCCGAGACTAGAATGTTCTTCAGATTGCCTCATATCTATTGATTCTGCCAGAAAATTCACACAACTCTATAATCTTTCATCTCCATTTTCTAATTTTTATTTCAATTACTGTAAATTTTAGCTCTAGAATTTCCATCTAGTTGTTAGTTTCTATCTCTCTGTTGAGACTGCCTCTCTGTTCACTCATTAAGACCATCTTTTCCTTTATGTACATCAACATATTTATAATATAATAGCTGATTTAAATAGTCTTTACCTACTAAGTTCAACATCTGGGCCATCTTTTGAATTTAATTGACTGATTCTTTTTTTCTTAACTGTGGGTCACATGTTCTCTTTTCTTCTTATGTCTTGCAATTTGTATTGTATCCTGCATATTTTTAAACTATTTATTTATTTTTTTAGAGAGAGGAAAGGGAAGGAGGAAGAGAGGGAGAGAAACACTGGTCAGTTGCCTCTTGTATATGCCTGACCTGGACTGAACCTCCAACCTAGGCATGTGCACTGACTCAGAGTCAAACCAGTGACCTTTTGTTTTACAGGAGGATGGCCAACCAACTGAGCCACTCTATCTGTTCAGGCATATCCTGCATATTATTACACATTTAGAGAAATGGATTTTATTATCATTCTTTGAAAAGTGTTGATTTTTACACTTCCCAGTGATTCAATTACCTGCTAGTCACCTTGAACTTGGATAGGTTTGTTGTTATATGCTATGTGAGGGCAGATCTCTCAAAAACCTTGGATGTTCCCCAAGCCTCTCTAAATTGGTGACACACAATCTCCAAACTCTCATCATAGCTTAATTTTAGGTTTTATTAGAGGTCTACAGTGAGCCTTTTGGCCCTGGCTGGTTTAGCTCAGTGGATTGAGCGTCGGCCTGCAAGCTAAGTGTCGCTGGTTCGATCTTCCAGTCAGGGTACATCAGAGAAGGAAAACTCTGACTCCAAAAAACCTCCGCTGCCTTGCGGCATACCTCTTCAGGGGAAAGGCTAAGGGAGTAAACCCCGACAGAAAATCCGGAGCCGGAGTCCCTAAGGCGGTTTGACGTTGTAGTCAACACCGGCAACTCCTGCGGCGCACCTGAACCCAAGCTGTATCGACTCCGTCTTTCCCTTGGACCCTTCAGCTGCGAAGAGAGGGGGGGTCTGCTGCATGGGCAACAGCAGACCCTCCATATTACCTTGCCCAGGCTCTGTAGCTTCAGCGTCATCGCATGATGTCGATTCAACACGGGAGGAGACAGATACCATGTCACTCCCGAGTCGGACTGCACAGCCATTCTCGGCGGTACAGATAGACTCTTAAGAAGCTACACCATCGTCTCTCAAGACGGACGGCTGCCGACGACGACAGTGAGCCTTTGTCTAGGATGTGGACTTTCTGGTGTCTCCCCTGAAGTCCAGGACATTAATTGCATCTCTCTGTTTTGTGTCAGCACTCAAATTTTTCCCAGCACTTTCCAATTTGTAATATTTCTATATTTCTGTTCTGCATTCAACCTTGTAGCAGCCACTTTTTGATAAGTCTTACAGTGAAAAGAAAAATAAGCAATAGAGAAAATCTACAAAGCTAAAAGCTGATTCTTTGAAAATGTAAGTCAAATTAATAAGTTTTTCAAGATGATCACATGCTGTAGAGAGAAAAATGATCAATATCAGGAATGGAAAAGAAGATATCACCATAGATTCTAACAATATTTTTTCAATTATCAATAATTGTGCCTCAGATAAACCTCATTGGCTATTATACTACCACTGCTCAAAGCTAGACCTAACAATATTTTTAAAGAACTTAAAGAACATTATGAATAATTTTACAAGTACATTTGACAACTTAAATGATATAAATTTATTTTTTTATAATTTATTTATTTATTTGTTTGTTTGTTTATTTTATTTTTAGAGGGGAAGGGAGAAAGAGAGGGAGAGAAAGATCACTGTGTGGTTGCCTCTCACTCACGCCCCCAACTGGGGACCTGATGTGCAACCTACTCATGTGCCCTGACTGGGAATCGAACCAGCAACACTTGGCTCTCAGGCTGATGCTCAATCCACTGAGCCACAGCAGTCAGGGCTAAATTTTTTTTTTTTTAATTGACAATATACTAAAATTCATACCAAAAAAGTAAAAAATATGAATAACCTGTATTTGTTAAAGACATTTAATTTCTAATTTAAAAAATTCCCAAAAATAAAAGTACAGACTCCTAAAACTTGTGAACTTTACCCCAGCATCTATAAAAGAAATCTTACACATTTTTTCAGACTAGAACAGGGTTCCTCAGCCTTGGCACTATTGACATTTGGGCCAGATAATTCCTTTTGGGAGGTACTGGTCTATGCATTGTTGGCTGTGCATTATAAGAAGACATACATCCCTGTCTTCCACCCATAAGGCTAACAGGAACCCCTTCCCCGACTTGGGACAGTCAAAAAACTCTTCAGATGTTGCTAAATGTCCCCTGTATGGCAAAATTCTCTCCTTCTGCCCCACTTGAAAACCACTGAACAAGAGAAAGAACTTTTCCCAACTCCTGTTGTGAGACCTGCAAGATAAAAGCATTAGAAGAAAAGAGAATGACAGACCAGTCAATCTTTCTCATGAACATAAATGCAAAACAAAATAGGTTTTAAATTTATTTTTTACTTTTTAATTACAGTTGACATACAATATTATATAAGTTTCAAGTGTGAGTAGACATTGTAAAATTTACGGAGCATCCTGATAGATCTCGTACTCACCTGCCACTATACATAGTTATTAAAATAGTGTTGACTAGATTCCCTGTGCTGTACTTTGCATCCCCTGACTATTCTGTAATAACCAATTTGTACTTCTTAATCCCTTCACCTTTTTCACCCACCCCCCAACCCGCCTTCTATCTGGCAACCGTCAAAACATTTCTTAACAAAATATTAGGAAATTAAATCCAGGAATATATAAAAAGGATGATCTAGCTTGACTAAATAGAGTTTATCTCAGGAATACAAAATTGGCTTAACATTTGAAAGTCAATTTGCCATATTAACATAATAAAGAAGAAAAACATCATCTCAAAGAGATGCAGAAAAAGCATCTAACCTAGCTTTTCCAGTGCTCATTCATTATTAGGGGAAAAAAATAACCTCTCCTCAAATTAGAAATATGATAGAGGATATGAACAAAGATGCATTCTCTTTAATAATGAACACTTTCAGGAACAAGGTAAGGATGTCTGCTAGTACTACTTCTATTCAACATGCTACTGGAGATCCTAGCTAGTATGATCAACCATGAAAAAATTAGAAAGAAGTAAGTAAAACCATCATTATTTTAAAATTAACGTGACCAGCTACAGAAACAATTACTAAAATCATTAGGTGAATTTGACAAACAATTCAAGTTCAAATTTGACATATAAAAGTCCATTTTATTTCTATATCAGCAATCAGCTATCCTATGGCAATAGATATAAAACAACAATTATTTAAGAAAGCTTAAATAAATGGAAAGAAAAATATACCATGTTCTTGGATTGGAACACTCAATAATAAGATATCAATTTTTTCCAAATTGAAGCTTAGATTCAATGCAGTTTCAGTCAAAATTCCAGCATACTGCTATAGAAATTGGCAAACATTCTGAAATGTGAAGGGTCTAGAATAGCAAAGACAGTCTTTGCAATTTAGAAGAATAAATTGAATGACTTACATGCTGCCTATTTTTAGGTATGTAAACTAAAGTTATGTAATTAATACAGGTTGGTATTCACCTTAAGACAGATAAATAAGTCAGTGGGGCAGAATGGAGTGCCAAACTAGACCTGCACACTCATAGGATCAGTTGCTTTTGACAAAACCGCCAAGCAATTATGTGGAAAAAGGAAAGTCTTCTTAACAAATTATGCTGGATGTACTGGATATAGATCTAGGGGAAAATAATGAAACTTGACCCTTATCTCCCATCATACCCTAAAGTTAATTTGATCATGGGTGTTAGAGCCTGATTCACAGAGGAGGGTGGCATGGCACAGAGTATCAGACCTGTACTGGGAGGTGAGGGCTTTGGTACTGGAGACTGGGTTGGTGTAGGGTGTTGGAGCTTGGGCCTTGCATTTACCTTCAGTCTGATGCCCTCCCTGGATCCTAACCCTGGAGCAGGCTCTCAGCCCGCTCTTTCTGCTTTCACATATGTGTACATAAACCCCAATACAAATGTATGATTTTTAATTGTTAGGTCTTCAACATTGTAGAGCAGTCTATTTCTTGTTCTTGCCTGTTTTTGTCTTGAATTGTTTCAAGACATTCGCCAAACCTTCACCCCTCTCAGTACCCATTTCTTTCACTTACAGGAATGAATTTACCTTTGCCTTCACCAAGAAAATTGAAAGTGAAGCATATACTTCCTCCCCTGTCTCTCAACCCCACCACCCTAAAGTCAGTCAGCCAACTAGCAAAAACTAGTTATTGATCCAACTGCTTTCTTGAAATATCTTCCCAAATGTTTCATAGGCACCTCAAGCTACATTTAATTTCACCCACCCTTCCCAAATCTTCTCAATATTGCTTATCCACTCAAAGTTCTGCCAATCATCTTCAACTCCTTTTTATCCCTCACTTTTGACATCCAAACACCCATGATGTTCTGCCAATTTTAAATCCTGAATATGTTTTCAAAGCCATCCCCTTACCATTTCTGCTGCTTCTCTATTTCAGATCCTCATCATCTCATCAGAGCTGTTTCAGCACCTTCTGACTCATGAACTTCTGGCAGTCTGTTCTCTGAATGGTGCCAGAGTAATTTTTCATAAATTTGAGATGGATTATGTCATTTTTTCCCCTTACGGCCCTTCAGTGACTCTGCCTTGCCTGTAAGATAGAGTTCAAATCCCTTGACACGGGGAAACCAAACCTTTTATGGTCTGACACTCCCTTATCTGTCCTGTCTCACCTTCCTCTTCTCCCTATCCCATACCCCACAGTTGATGCTGTAACAGTACCAAACTATTTAATTGTCCAAAAACATATGATGAACAAAATTTTACTAGTTGGTATATTTGCTAATACTGTTTTTTTCTTCCATCCTTCATTCTTCCTTATCTCCTGCTTAATCGCTAAGATTTAGTTTAAATGCTGCAGAATTTCCCTGCAGTTATGCAGATAGAACTAGGTGCCCCTGCCTTTGTGTTCCCATAACAACTTGTGTATTCCTGAATTACCACTTTTATCAGATTTTAAGTGATCTATTTCCATCTCTGTCTCCACCTTTAAAATCACTTTGAGGACTGGAACAAGGCCTTTGTATGCCTATGTTTGTATACCTCGTACCTAGCATATATCAAGTACTCAATAAATATTTGTTTCCATGTTTGCCTACACCAGCTCCATAGCATATTATCCTGCCATGGAGTATTGTCCTCAATTGATAGCTGGTGAACATATAAATGAATGATTGATTTGATCATTTATTGAACAGGGAGAAGGAACCCAGAAGTTGAGACAAGTGAAGTTTTTCATATGAGTGATAGGGGGGATGGTGATTGCATCAAATGAGAATGCAAATAGATGGAGGATCTAGTTTCAAGATAAAGATGATGCATTGCTTTAACAAGAGTTGGCTTGGGAAGACATCCTTGGCGGCTTTTCAGCAGATACATGATCAGGTCAGCAGTTGTGGACAGCACTGTGGGCTGGACAAACCTGGTTAGACATCATAATTGAAGATACAATGGTGCGGCAGGGCTCACTGAGGCAGTGCTGAGGAGGAAGATAAGGAGGACAAGGATAATCTTCAGGAATGTCTGAGTTTCGGGGGAGGAAGTAGAAGAGTTTTCAGTAAAAGAAGCTGAGTAGAAGCCTAAAACTATTAAAACAATCAAGATAATACGAATATCATGAAAACAATCAAGATAATACATATATTATGAAGTTCAAAGGGAAAAGTTTCAAGAAAGGAGCTAGTTGTTGAGAGGTGATCTAGTAACAAGCAAGACTGTTGAAAGAGAAAAGGCTGTTAGATTTGTCCCTTAAAATATAGTTTTACTAGGTATGTCTGTTAAAATTAATTGCTGTTTTAGAAGTTTGGCAGAGAAGGGAAGGAGAGAGGAGACAATAATATAAAGGAGATGGTGAAAGTTTTTGTTTTTTGATTACAAAAGTACATGCCTATTAAAACATTCAAGAGTATATAAATTAAATGATAAGAGCCTTTCATCCATTCTATTTCTACTTCTCTTCTCTGGTTTGATATTTATTCATAACTTTAAAAATAATTTTTATATATTTTGTCTACAAAAATGAGATCCCAGTATATATTTTTTGTTGCAAATTATTTTCTTTTTTTTTTACTTTGTAGTATATCATGAACTTTCTGCACAATATAAAGAGAACTACACACATCATTTTTTAATGGTTGAGTAATATTCCTTATGATGGATATATCATAGTTTATTTTCTTACTCTCCTATTGAACAATACTTGCCCTCAGATTTTCACTATTACAAATAATTCTGCTGTGACCATCCTTAAACAAATATTCTCATGCTGTTGTTTATGTAAGTCTATGGGATAACTTTTTAAAAATAAAATTATTAGGAGGATAGGTGCATTTTTATTTTATTTGTATTGGCATATCACCCACAAAAGGGCAATACTAATTTGCAGTTCCTTCAGTAGTGTATTAAAACACTTGTCCACGCCCTCGCTGACACTGAGTAGGATTATACTTTCGCACTTAAGAAAAGAGGTTTTAGTTTTAGGTTTAGTTTTGATTTTTAATGAAAATTTTTATCTTGTTTTGCAATCCTAGGAAAGAATCCAGTTGAGAAGAAGAGTAGTTTATAAGTATTAAGAAAAGGAGATGATTGACAGGCCATAGTCACAGAGGGCATAGGTCAAAATGGCATCAGGAGTATGAAGAAAAGGTGTGATTTTCTTCAGAGATATTAAGAGAGGAATAGCAGATGGATAAGATGGAAATAAATGCAAATGAAAAAACAAATTTTTTATGCAGTCATCTTTATTTTAAGGAAATTAGGAACTTGAGTTCCCTGTTGAGATGGAGGATTACCAGGATAGGGTTTAAAATAAAAGTACTGGAAAGCTCCTGTGTAAACTAGGGTAAAGGAGCTGGAAGCAATCAGAATTATGATTGATCAGAACTGGCTGGTATTGTGAGCTCAGCAGAGTGGGAAATGAATGAATTTAGGGGAAGCCAGTAGTCTTGGTCATATTAAGAAGCAAAGCTGTAGTTGTTGGATTTACCTGGGTTTGGGGCTTCTGGGTTGAGGTAAACTTATCTTACATTCACAATGAGGTAGGTTTACTCTCCTGTTTTTCTGTCCCATGAACAGAAGTTATATGAGCTAAGATACACATCCATTAGTTGTTCTTAGTGGGAAAGTGATCCCTGGGTTCTGGTAAAAAATAAAAAAATAAATAAAGAATATAAATTTAATACATTGCCTTATGCCCACATAAAGCCATATTGCGTGAAGGCATTTAATTTCTTTTTTTTTAATTAATAAATTACAATATGAACAAACATTACTAAAAATTCTGATCAATACGAACAGAAGGCTGGCGATTTTGATGGGTTTACATGATTTGACTTCTGGCCCAGGACCACCTGGGATTAATAATGCATCTAGTAATACTCTGTCAATTCTTTCTTGTCTAGAGATGATCTCTGCTTCTGGGGAGTTTAAACATCTTAACTCTTAGGATCTTACTTTTTGAGTAAATGTCTTTTTTTTCTTCACTTCAGTTTTCACTTTGTTTATGGGCAAAGGGAAATAAAAACCAGTGTCATGAGTCTATGATGAACTTAATTTAGAAGGAAAAGGCTGGTAGTAGAGTAAGGGATATATGTATATATATATATATATATATATATATGTGTGTGTGTGTGTGTGTGTGTGTGTGTGTGTGTGTGTGTGTGTATCGTTCGTTCGGCAGCCGTCCGTCTCGAGAGACGATGGTGTAGCTTCTTAAGAGTCTATCTGCACTGCCGAGAATGGCTGTGCAGTCCGACTCGGGAGTGACACGGTATCTGTCTCCTCCCGTGTTGAATCGACATCTTGCGATGACGCTGGAGTGTCCTCTCCAGTGAAGCTGAAGCTACAGAGCCTGGGCAGGGTGATATGGAGGGTCTGCTGTTGCCCATGCAGCAGACCCCCCCCTCTCTTCGCAGCTGAAGGGTCCAAGGGAAAGACGGAGTCAATACAGCCTGGCTTCAGGTGTGCCGCAGGAGTTGCCGGTGTTGACTACAACGTCAAACCGCCTTAGGGACTCCGGCTCCGGATTTTCTGTCGGGGTTTACTCCCTTAGCCTTTCCCCTGAAGAGGTATGCCGCAAGGCAGCGGAGGTTTTTTGGAGTCAGAGTTTTCCTTCTCTGATGTGCCCTGACTGGAAGATCGAACCAGCGACACTTAGCTCGCAGGCCGACGCTCAATCCACTGAGCCAAACCAGCCAAGGGCATATATGTATATATATATACATATACGTATAAAATCAGATCATTACTCTCCAAAAAATAAAATGTTATAAGGAAATGTGCTAAGGTGGGAACACAATTTATTAGAAAGAAAAGCATACGTGCATGTGTTTATTTTTATTAAAATTCCTTTTACTCTATATTTACTTTGTTGATTTATAATGAAATTACGTGAGGACAGAGATCAGTTCTTCCGTGTGCACTATTGTACTACTACCTTCTTTTATACTTTGGATACATAATAAACACTGTAGCTACTGAAAATGAGAATCACAAGTGCATTTTTAGGCAAACTGGTAATATTTTAATTCCTAATATTCATTTTTAATACTTGGAAACATTTTAGTTATGCAGGTCTTGTTTTAGCATACGTTTTTACTTCTACAGACATTCTGGTTTTTACTTAGTCATAGTCTGTGACTTTATTAGTACTTCCATGGGTCTGAATCTCATTTCCCCAACTCCAAATATAGGCTTTTGGAGGATAAAACCATTTCTTCTCTAAGTTGTTGTGGTAGGACAGAAAATAGACCTTTGGTATTCCCTGGCCCCACGTCCCAGTTGGTTGGGGCATTGTTCCATGCACGAAAATGTTCCCAGTTCATTCAGGCCGGGGGAAAAGCCTAGGCTGCGAGTTCAGTTCCAGGTTGGGGTACATACAGAAAGAACCAGTAGATATTCCTCTCTTACATCCATGTTTCTCTCTCTCTCTCTCTTTCTCTCTCTCTCTCCCTCTCTCTCCCTACCTCCCTTCCTTTCTCTCTCTAAAATCAATGGAAACATGTCCTCACGTGAGGATTTTTAAAAAGTAGACCTTAAATTATTTTAATTATACATCAAAAAAAAAAGAAGAAGAAACTTTTTACTACCATGAATTGCATTTTAACTCATGCTGAATTTATGTGCCTTTGTGTGCTCTGTATCCCTTCTATGCCCTGCAACTCATTCATACGTTTTTGTTTTTTTTTTGTTATTTTTTTCAGTTTGTTGAAGTCAACATGTGATGGCCGGCTGCTTGGAACATCATCATCCATCAAAAAGTACCAAGAGTCCGCTAACAGTGGAGAGAATAGAAAAGAGAAGAAGACAGTTGGGTTTCAGTCACATGTGGAAGATGATGCCCTGTGCTCATGTCAACAGAAAGACACATGTCGACCCCAAAGAGGTAAGCTTGGCATCTATAGTAGCAAAATGAGAACCTGTTCGGGGCAGGTGGTTGCTGGTGGCTGCTAGCCAGTAAACTCCAGATGACTTCCTACAACCCTGAGCAAGAGTTAAATATGTTACAAACTGACATGTGCCTGCCAGGCCAGAGGCAGCACATGTAAATCAGTGAATTACATCAGCATTTCTCTTCGAATACTTTTACAAGAAATAATCCAATTTGTCCCTCTTCTGCAAGCAGCAAACTGTAAGAATTATTCTGTTAGTAAATATGGCCATAGACACAAAATAATGTTCAAAGTGAGTAAAAAGGACAAGAGATTGAACATAAATCTCTGCCAGGAAAGTAAACTCTTAACAACTACAGTTAATCTTCAATTTACTGGAAATATGGGGAGGGTGGAGGAGAGGTCATGGATAAATTCTACACTGCGGCTGAAACAGAACCTCATAAGTTTTAAGCATATATTGCCTAGCAGTCTTTTGAGTACCAGTAATTCTTCCTATTTTAATATGTCATGGATACTTTTTTTAATCAGTTATAAATAACTGTGTGAGATGTTGAGTGAATCAGTTAAATTTAATTCCCAGTTGTTTCTAGAGTGGCTTTGGCTTAATCTCTCCTGAAATTATTAAGGGATTTTGGAGCAGAATGGAACAGGTCTGAGCTTTTGTACAGAGTTATACAGGAAACAAAGGCCAAAAAAGGGTTTCAGAGCACCCTCTGCTCACACCTCTTTCTTGACATCTTTCTTAGCAATGCTTTCCTCCTTATTTACCTCTTTTTTAACAGGTAGCACCAGTCCATCTCTACTGTTAAGCAATCAACTTTTCATAATCTCTGTAGCCACTCTCACACTTTATCTGAGAAGCGTGCAGTGCTTTATGAGAAAATGTTATGGGTGTGCCACTCCCTGCCTTTCCCTTATCTGCCAGCATTGTCATGGTTTTTTATTTAAATTATGATTAACCTAGAAAGTGTTTAATCCTCTCCCAGATAATTGATACACAATAATTAGTCTCGCTTTAAGAAGGGACTATCTATTGTTTGAAACAAAAGCAAAAGTTTATTTTGTTTGACATAAGGAAAAAGTTCAGCAGACCTCCATTGCTTTAAGGCAAACGTAGAAACAAAAATGAAATTCAGGAGGCTTATGTCCGAGGTAGAATCTTCTTTAGTTTCTCTGTCAGCTGTCCTTCAGGAAGGGGAACTCTTACTTTGGCTTCCTCTAATCTTAGTCGTTGCACTTGGGAGAGTGGAGAGCCTGTCAAAACTGGTGTGGTGGTTGCACTGCAAGGCTTAACGTAGCCTTCTTTTAACTTGTCACCAAATTTGTGTTGTGTGTCAGCACTAAAATAAAATGGCAAAATGAGAAAAACATAGTGTAATAACAAAGGGACAAATAACTTGCATGATTGGTTAAGACCACGGCCACCTTAGAAAGCTACAGTTGGAAAGGCACTTTGAGAAAGGTGTCATCTGGCCAGCCCTTGCCGGGGCGGACATTAATCTCTCCCCAGCCCAGCTACAGAAGCCAGAAGCCTGGAAAGGGCTTGTGTCCAAAAAAAAAAAAAAAAAAAATCAATTTCTAATTTGAAACAAAATCATTTTTGACTAACAGGGGTTCAGAACCCATTACTTTTTGCTGTATAGTCTGCTGACATTTCAACACTTTCTGTTGTGCACAATGAATCCTAATAGTCATTTTATAATGTTGCTATACCAATCAATTTAACCAAGAGAAAGCTGTTACAATTCTGCAAAGTTTTCAGGAACAGTTTTCACTCAGGGCTTTATTTTTTTCATTAGTTTTTTTTTTTTTTTTCCCCTCCCTCTTTTGTAGGGAAGGAGTTATAGCATTGCAGTGAAAACTTGAAACTTTTATCTTTTCAAAAGAGTTCTGTCGTAAGGCATTGTACTCACAGGAATTATTAACTTTTTTTTTCTACTCCTAGAAAAGCTATCTTGTATTTTTTCTCTTCTATTCTTCTAATATGAAGCATTGGCAAAATTACAATATACCTGATCATTGAGAGAGGGCCCCTTTGAGTCATTCTGCTCACTGCAGAGCTGGTATTCACGGATTCCAGCACAGGGAAAAGTTATTGCATTGGCATTTGCTGTGGCACCCAACCAAACGGGAGACAGCTTTCCAAGCTGGGCTGCAAAGGCTTTGGACACCTGTTTATCATGAGGCCAGTGACCTAGCACTAATTGCCTAAGTTATACTGCGTGGGTTTCCGTCTCCTTAATTGCTTTCCCTCTGTTTAGTGTATCAGAATTTTTTAATATACTTTTCCTCTGTTTTATGTCCTTTGTTTCTTTTGTTGTTTTTTAATTATTAAGCACTACATAGGACATTTACTGCAGGACCATTAATCTTTATTACCAACCTCCTCCTCTTTTACAACTCTCCTACCCCCCTCACCATTCTGTCAACTTTATACATACTAAACATGTAAAGAAAAGAAAAAGAAAAAAAGACCTAACTCATCTCAAGAAACCTTGTGATCACAAAAATACGTACAGTATTGTCAGGATTACACTTAAAGTATAAATTGTTTTTCAATCAACAATGCTTGGATGTTCTATTTTAGTTGCTTTTATTGAACTATGTGTAAAAAGGAGACATTACTTAAGGAAATCTAAACTTGAGTCAAGAACATCTAAGCCAAAGGCACAAGTCTGGAAAAAGGATTTCTCTTTTCTTCCTTCCTACACAGCGGTGTTTTTATTCTCTCCCAGCTTGTCTGGAACCTTCTCTTTGTGAGCAGTCACTGATTCACTTTCAGAGGAGCCCGAGAAGCTGAGGGCATTTTTTCCCTGTTACACCAAAGTGCTAGTGGAGGCTGCGAGGCCACTGAGCTCACGTGTTCCAGAACTGAAATATCAGGCTTCGGGGCTTGTCACTGCTCATCCCTGCCCCTGCCACCCCAAAGCCCACTGCCCCATTTAGTGCTGTCTTCCATTTGTCACTCTTTCATTGATCTCTGAATCCCCTTAAAACTTTGAGCGAGGATGAATCTAGAGGAATTTCGATTTACCTGATGGTATTGACCATGCCTTTCATCTTGTCTTTGGGTTTTTTAGGTTATGTAATATACAGCGGCTGTCACTGATTGAGGCCCCAGAGGGGCTTCCAAACACTTTTTCTTTTTTTTTTTTTTTTTACTGGCAGAGGATTATTGTAGACTCATCTGAAATAGACTTCTAAAAATGGCACTGCCTTGAAAGTCCAGAAAACTGAGGTTTCTGTCATTTTCTTTTATTCTAATTGCAATTTAATTTATAGACAATAAAATTGCATATGCCTTAAGTGTGCAGTTTGAGAAGTTTTGACAATGTATCTGTGTAAACACCCAGTTTAGATGTAGTGCATTTCCTTTATTCATGACAGCTCCTTTGTGTTTCTTTCCAGTAGTTCTCCCACGAGGCCTCTCTCCTTGGCTTGCAGATGGCTGTCTTCTCCATATGTCCTCACAAGGCTTTTCACTGTGGGCCTGCCTCCCTGGTGTCGCTCCCTCTTCCTATAAGAACACCAGTCGTTGGTTTAGGGCCCATCCATATGACCTTGTTTAATCTTAATTAGCTCTGTAAAGGCTCTCTCTGCAAATACACTCTGACATGTACTGGGAGTTAGAACTTCAACATACGAATTTGGCAAGGGGAGAGGACATAATTCAGTCCATAACAACTACTTATTTCCTAATCGTATGGCCTTTTATTTTTTTATCTTATTATACTACTAGGACTTTCATTACAATGTAAAATAAAATGGTAAAATGGACTTTATGCGTTGTTTCTGATCTCATAGGGAAAAGAGATATTCTTTTACCATTACGTATGATTTTCACTGTGGGTATATTTTGTAAATGCTATCTATCATATTATAAAAGTTCCCACCTCATTTGCTGGGAGTTCTTATTGTAGTGAGCATAAAATTTTATTGAAACTTTTTCTGCACCTACTGAGATGGTCAAAGTGTAAATTCATGAACAACTTTGGAAAACAGTTTGGCATTTATTTATTAAAGATAAAGAACAAATACCCAAGCAATTTCTTTTTAGGTATATCTACTAGAGAGAATCTCATACGCACAATGATTAATTTATAAATATGTTCATAGCTGTATATTCAGTTAAGGTGGGCTAAACTTTGGTAACAAGTGGACAAAAAAAATCAGTAGTTTAAAGAACAAGAAGTTTCTTTCCTTGTTTTGTAATGGTCCAGGGTAAGAGATGAGGTTGACAGCAGCTCTGCTCCAAAGAATGATGGCTCTACCACCTTTTTGTGCTTTCCAAGATCACCTTAATCTTTGCAATGACATAGAGGTGGCCAAAGCTGGCCCACTGCTTATTTTTGCAAACAAGGGTCACTGGAACGCAGCCATTTTCATTTTTCACATGTTTTCTGCGGCCGCTTTTGTGCTACAACAGCAGAGTTGAATAGTTGCAGCAGAAACTGGACAGCTCACAAAGCCTAGTATATTCACCGTCTGTCCCTGGGCAGGAAACTGGTGGTTGGTCCTGCCATAGCAGGTCAACAAGGATGAGGAAGGGAATGGAAGAGGACATGCAGAAGGTTTTTGTAGGACAGTCTTCAAGTGGCTGCCAGGACTCTATTTCTTGGTTTGAAAAGGGGTTGCACTGGTGTTTTCTTTATCAGTCTTTAAACTGAACTGAATGTATAACATAGCGTGGCTCTTTCAAAATGGCAAAATAAAATGAAGGGCCCAGAAACAGAGTTTTCCTAAACATTGAACTCAAAGAAGTTATGTTATGAGATATTGGTGGATGGATGGGCAGGCATAGAACTAGCTATATGTAAATAGTACATGATCCATTATGTTCGATTCCACCTGTGTATGCAAAAAGGCATGTTTAGTTACATAAATGTATTCACATATATTTATATATAAACATATATACTTATATATGAATTTAACAGTCTAATGGATAATATTCTTACCAACACTTCTATTTTTAAAATGTGTATATTTTATTTGTGTGCATATGTAAATATAGAGGGATGTGTAATTCTATGAATATACATAACTGTATGTAACTGTTGGTATAATAAACATTAAATCAAATTTTATAGAATGAATATAATTAAAAGCTGATATATAGCTTTCTAGAAACTTAATAAGGAATAGAGCTTAGAAAATTAAAAAGGGATAAACTTGCTCCAAGGCATAGTATTCATACATTCTTAAAGTACATTCATGGATCTGCATTCATTGATGTTGGTCTGTGCCTTAGAGCAATCATTCTTAACTTTTTTGGAGACCCATAACCTTTCATAATTCAATGAAAGCTATGGTCTCTTTGCCCAGAAAAAAGAATGAGCATATATATACACACATTATTGTGCCTGCAGTTAGGACGGATTCACACATTCCTGAAGCACATGCATGGATCCCATTAGAAGTCCTTGCACGCTGTTAAAATTTCTTCTTTCTGTTTTTCCCATCAAATGTCAATTGTCTTAACCAAACTTTTGATGCAAGTATCAAAACAGAAAAAATAAGACTAATGTTCAGGCCTTATGTGATAATGACTAAAAAAGTTCTTTATTCCGTCATTACCAGGCATCTCTTCCCTCTCACCTCACACACAAGTCCCTCTCAGTTGTTCCCACTCCAGTTTGCCCAGTTTGTGTTCGCCTTCCATCCCAGGATTCTACCCAGACAGTTGTAGTGGTAGTGAACTGCTTGGCTTGCCTCCGTTCTCTCTCCTTTACTCTATTCTAAATTCTGCACGAGAGTAATCTCTCCAAAGACCAGTTTGGTTAATTTTATTGTCATTGTTGCTGCTTTATCTTATTTTTGAGGCCAACTAGCACAGTGTTTAAGAGTTTGCAGTGTGGACCTTGATTGTATTCAAAACCCAGGCTTGCTTACCAGCGCTGTGGTACTGGACGTGCTGCTTGGCCTTTTCAGTTTCCACTTCTGTATCCATAAAGTGAGGACGATGATATAACTTAAGTACAAGGAGATAATGCATGTAAAGTGAGTTAAAGTAATTAGCAAGGTACAAGGACATAGAGGTGCTCAGTAAATACTTCCCGAATATACTAAATATTTAGCCTTGAGGTTTTAAATTTAATGCTTTTACTAGTTTCGTGCTCCTTATTCCTTCCTATCAAAATTCCACCTCCTGCATTAAACCTTCCCTAATCCTATAGCCAGATGTGATCTTAATCCCTCAGACTTTTTGTATTAAATATGGCAGTAACTAGCATAATGATGAAAACTCTGGGATCAGATTGTCTGGACATGACTGCTGGCTCCATCACTTACTAGCTTTGTGACCTTGGCAGGTCATGTGAGTCCCTTGTGGCTTATTTCCTTATCTGTAAATTAGATACAAAAATAGTATATACTGCAAAGGGTTTTTATGACAATAAATATAACTAATTCTAAAAATGGCCAACTGTAGCAATAGAGCTGGAGGGGGATAGTAACAGTCCAGTCAGGGAGAGGGGAACCGCAAATGGGCATATGGGAACTTTTGGGAGTGTGGAAATATTATAAAACTGGACTGTAAAAATAAGCAAATGCCATGACAAAGAAATTTTAAACTGGGTTGTATCCATGCTTTCATAGCTGAATAGATTTGCTACTCTTTATCAAACTGTACACCTAAGATGGTTAAATTTTATAATATTCAAATTATACTTCAATGAAACTTTTTTAAAAAAAAAGAGTGTATGGTATGTGGAAAAGGCTTAGAACAGTACCAGGCACATACCAAGCATACTATATCTGGTATCATTGCTTTATACTGCCTGGGGTCATTTATGATTCTTTTTTTTTTTTTTTTTTAATTGTTATTCTATTACAGTTATTTGTTCGGGGTAACTCATTTTCTTACTCTCACACCTCCCTTCCCCTCTTTCCAAACTAAACTTGAGCTTAATTCTGGCACCAGCCTTTGCCTGTCATTAGGTACTTGGTAAATATTTACCAACTGAATGCACTGTATGGACTGATGAGTTTATCTCTAGCGTGAGAATGTACTGGTTTGGGCTGAGGGTCGGACAGGTTTGTAGACACAGAGAAGACAGTTGTGCATTTAGATGGCTAGTGATTTACATCTCTATCTATTAGTGAGCAGTTAATAATGAGTATAGCTTTAGAATACGAAGGTTCATGGTGATGTTTTGATGCTAATCTCTATAGACGTAACTCTTGCTTTCTCTTGTCCTGGTTTTCTGTGGTCACACCTAAATTGTGCCATTCCCAAAGTTAGCTTACTGTATTCTTGGCATTTTAGGGTCTGGTATTCCCGGCACACCAATGCTGTTTTTGTGCTATTTGAATGTTTACCCTTTCCTCAAAGAAAGAGTGAATCTTCCCAAGTAACTTCTTTAAGCAGTCTGGATAACAGTCTCCAAGGAACCAGAAGAAAATTGTGGATGAGATTCATATTGTCTTCAAAGAAAAAAACAGAAATATATTGTTTGTGTTGTTTGGAAAATAATATTAAGGAGAAGGAGAAAATTATTATTATTAGAAATACTAATAATTAGATTCAAACAAAAACAACAGATTTTTATGTCCATATCTTATTGTTTAGCACTTCAGAAAAGAAATTACCAACTAAACATTGCTTGTTAGAAAGGAACAGAGGCCAAATCAGCTCTAGAGTGGTTAGTTGAGAATCTCTTCCAATAAAACATTTCTTTTAGCCCAATGTAGAGTTCTTTGAAAGAAACATTCAAGTCTCATGTATACCTTGAAAGTTTTGGAGGTAGAATAAGTTTTGGGGGAGCTTTGGAGATACAAAGTGCTGGAATTTTCTATTTGGTCAAAGAGAAGAATGATCTTGTGTTATGACAGGTAAGGGGAATGAAATAAAGCAATCTACCATCTTGGGTGTTTTCACAGTAAATCCAAATCAGCAGGAATGTGAGAGGGCATCAGGTTTTAAAAAAATCTCTAGTTAGTCTGTTACAGAACAAGTGTATTTTTTTAAACAAGATATTGCAGATCTCTGATGTTTACAAAATTAAAACAACCTGCTGAGTTTTCCATCTGTCATTGTTTCATTTCACAGGGAAGAATGCTTAATCTCAAAGCTTAGGGATTCCTATAATCTCTAGTATATTACTCAGAATGGACTTTTTAATAAATTTTTATTTAATGCCCAAATTATTTCCTTTATTGTTCATACAGGGACAATGACAGGAGTTAGAAAAGATGCATCCACATCTCCTATGACAACAGAAAGCCAAAAGGAGCTTGTAAGCGCAGCCACATCGTCATTCCAACACAATACCTCCCGGTAAGCCCTAGAGGTCTTGGATTTATAGCATTCTCCAGATAAGATCATTTTTTAAAATTTAATTTTTAATTGACATACAATATCCTACTAATTTCAGATGTACATCATAGTGATTTCATAGTTATGTACATTACAAAATGATTTACACAATAAATCTAGTTATCAGCTGTCACCATACAGTGTTATTGACAGTATCCCATATCCTGTACATTAGATATTTATGACTTATTTATATTGTAACTGGAAATATGTAACTCTTAATCCTCTTCACCTATTTTACCTGCCCTCCCTCAACCCCTCCCCATTCTGGTAACCACCAGTTTGTGTTCTGTATCTATGAGTTTGTTCTACTCTCTTTGTTCCTTTCTTTTGCTTTTAGATTCCACATAGGCCTAAAAGGGAGATCATACAGTATTTGTTTATCTCTGTCTGACTTATTGCACTTAGCATAATACCCTTTAGGTCCATTCATGTTGTTGCAAATGGCAACATTTCATTCTTTTTTATGACTGAGCAATATTCTGTTATATATACCACATCTTTGTGTGTGTGTGTGTGTGTGTGTGTGTGTGTGTTTCACGAGTTAATTTATTCAAGCACTCACCTCCAGCTTCTGGAGAGAACTCACAACCATGTAGTGGAATTTCAAAAATCAAAATATAAACCAAACAGTAACAAGTTTTCTTATTTTTACACCCCATCATCTTTATCCACTCATCTGTCAGTGGACACCTAGGTTGCTTCCGTATCTTGGCTGTTGTAAATAATGCTGCAGTGAACACAGGGGTGTATGTAATTTCTTCAAATCGTGTTTTTGTTCTCTTATGATAAATACCCAGAACTAGACTTGCTAGATCATATGGTAATTCTATTTTTAATTTTTTGAGGAACCTCCATAAAGTTTTCCATAATGACTGCACCAATTTGCATTTCCACCAACAGTGCATGAGGGTTCCCTTTTCTCCCCATTCTTCTCAACACTTGTGGTTTTTGTTTTGTCTTTTTGATAATAGCCATTCTGACAGATGTGAGATGATATCTCATTAAGGTTTTGGTTTGCATTTCCCTGATGATTAGTGATGTTGAGCACCTTTTCATGTGTCTGTAGACCATCTTATCTGTATGTCTTTTTCTGAAAAATTTCTCTGCCCATTTTTTAATTAAAATCTTTGTTTTTGGTATTAAATTGTATAAGTTCTTTATATATTTTGGATATTAACCCTATATTGGATTATAATTTGCAAATATCTTCTCCCATTCAGTAGTAGGTTGCCTTTTTGTTTTGTTGATGTTTTCCTTCACTTTGCAAAAAGCTTTTTAGTTTGATGTAGTTTCATTTGTTTATTTTTGCTTTTGTTTCCCTTGCCTGAAGAGACTAGTCTAAAAAATATTACTAAAACCAATGTTAACAAGGTTACTGCTTATGTTTTCTTCTAGTTTTATGGCTTCAGGTCTCACATTCAATCTTTAATCCATCATAAATTTTATTTTTGTATATGTTGTGAGACAGTGGTCTGGTTTCATTATTTCCAGTGTATCTGGTCAGTTTTCCCAATGCTGCTTATTAAAGAGACTGTCTTTTCCCATTGTATGTTCTTGCTCCCTTTCTCATAAATTAATGACCATATATGTGTGGGTTTATTTTTGGGTGGTATATTCTATTTCATTGATCTTTGTGTCTTATTTTTATGCCAATACCATACTGTTTTGATTTCTGTGGCTTTGTTGTATGGTTTGAAGTCAAGGGCGTGTGATTCCTCCAGCTTGGTTCTTCTTTCTCATGATTGTTTTGGCTATTTGGGGTCAGTTATGGTTGCATACAAATATTAGGATTCTTTTTTTCTAATTCTGTGAAAAAAATTCTATTGGTATTTTGGCAGGGATTTCAGACTGCTTTGGGAAGTATGGATGTTCTCACAGTATTAATTTTTCCAATACATGAACATGGTCTATTTATTTATTTGTGTTGTTTTTAATTTCTTTTATCAATGTTTTATAGTTTTCACAGTATTGGTCTTTTACCTCCTTGGTTCAATTTATTCCTAGGTTTTTTTATACAATTTAAATCAGATTGTTTTCTTAAGTTCTTTTTCTGATAGTGTATTATTAGTGTGTAAAAATGCAACTGATCCTGTGTTAATTTTGTATCCTGCAACTTTACTGATTTTATTTATTCTAATAACTTTTTGGTAGAATCTTTAGTGTTTCCTATGATAGCATCATGTCATCTGCAAGTAGTGACAGTTTTACTTCTTTATATTTTGGATGCATTTTATTTCTATAATGCATATTTTGAGGTTTATTTAATAAGCAGTGGAAAAATCTTGGTACCTCTTAATGGCTCTTACTCAGGAGAGAGGCCTTTATTTGGCATCTAGAATTGGCCAGGCTGAACTCTTGGCGCACTTTTCTCCCTAGTCGATAATGGTAATCAGCAAGGATTTCCATAGTAACACAAACTAATCCTATGTTTCATAAAAAAAAAAAAAAAAATTTGCTTAGCAGTAGGTCCTTCTAATTTATCACAGAATGGTTATATACTTGGACTGTAAGTTTAATTAACTGAATTAATTGATATTGAAAATTATAGTGGATTTTGTACTACAGTTAAAGGACTGTCAACATTTACTTATACCAGAGAAATTTGAATGAAGAGTTAATAATTTGATCAGCCTTTTTTGGACTCAGGAAAAGAAATGTGTTACTATAATTTCTCATATGTAATAAGCCAATTCTCACTTATACACTTAAGGCTGAATATATAAATATCAACACCAAAAGGGCTCAGTTTATTTTTACTTGGGCATATGATTGTTTGAGCACTTAAATACCTAGTATCTTATCATATGATGATAAATTTGAAGACAATTTTGGTTGCAAAGATCTTTTGGGAGATGGCACAGATGATAATAATAGTGGCTGTCATCTGTTAAGCACCTACTATATTCCTAGTCCTTTGTGTGTGTGACCTGATTTTATCTTCATCACAGCCTTAAAAAGCAGTACTACGGTCATCCTCATTTTAAAAATTAGGAAACTACGACTCAAACAGACTGACTTGCCTAAGGTCATGTAGCCAATAAGAAGTAAGCCAGCATTTCAGACTCCATAGCCCATAATCTTAAATATTATAATAGTTGACAAAGGGAACCTCCTTCATTTGGAGGCTGCCCACAATCAAAAGAAATTTTAACTAGTTTACCACATTCTTCATTTATTACTCCTTTATTATTTTTAATGCTACTGTTATTTTGCCGAAGAACCACAGTGAGTTGTGGTTCTGAACTATTGATAGGGTTCTCACCTTGGACCACTTAATGCTGTGGCTGAATGCTTATTGCTCTAAGAAGATCTATTCTTGCTTACCTTGGGAGATTCCTCTAGAAGAGTTACAGGTAAAGAGAAGAGAGATCCTAGATTTTCAGCCTTAGTGAATTTCCCTGTTGTTGAAGGTTAAAATGAGATCTTTAACACTGCTTTAATGTGTATTTGACTTTTGCATTTCAGTTTAGAGAGAAGCATAAAAAAGGAAAAGAAAATGCTTCCCTAGTGAGGGTTTTGTAGAACATCCTCAGCCCACACTTTCTGAATGGACCATATCAACTTTGTAGAGTTTTACAAGGCTGTTTAAAATTGCTGTGAATACTTATATTTACTGGCCTTAGAAAAAGGATTCTTTCTCTGTTATTTCTTAATACTGCAAATCAGCTAAATATAGATTCTCAGAAGCTTCCTAAATAATGAGCGTTTGGCTAAATAAAACAATGTGTAGCACACATTATCCTTAGACATGTACAATGGCATATTATAGGTCTATTCCACAAAGTGCAGAGTCAAAAAAGATTCAGTGCTATGAAAATCAGTTACCAAGAAGGCACAGCGGTTGCTTTCCAGATTTCAGAATCAGGATTATTTGAGTTATTTTTTTTTCAAGGTGTAAAAAAGGCATTTTTTATAGACTACTTTTCAGTTACAGGGAAACTTGCGGCAAAAGAAAAACCTATGGTTCTTTGTTGCAACAAATCTTTGAAGGTACTAGTGAGGTAAACAGGAGTGAAAGACCTTTCTCTGTTCACCCTAAATTGCAAGAATTTTCAAATTGCAAGAGAGAATGGGGTGGGACATATGCTAGTGGGAGACAGGTTTTCCTTTGTTCTCTGAAAAGCACTAACACCCAGAAGAGTCTCATGTCATTCCATATGCAGGTGATAAAACAAGGCGTGGCAGAGTCATCTTTCTCATTCACAGTGTAGGCTGTTAATTGTTCTCTCTGGTGCCTGTCAATATAATGTGAAATTTTCATTCCCCATTCAAGATGGAGAAAGTTGTGGCTGAAAATGTTAACATTTGCATTTTTATTTGTTGATTTATTTAAAGGACAGCCTCTCCTACAGCAATCCATCACTTGGTGACACCCCAAATATGAATAATGTATTGTAGACTTGCAGTTACCATGTGTAATAAGTGCTCGAGACAGTAAAGGAATGTTAACTATGTTGCAAATGTAATATTTATTGACTCATAAAGTTTATTGCTTTTGAGGTTCAATAATACTGACCATAGGACATTAATATCACTTATCTTGATTTTAGCTGGGCACCTCTGTATGTAGAAATATTCATCTATCTCATGCTAACAAAATAAATATGTAATTTATAACACAAGCAAAGAGGGCTTTGTAGTTTTCTGTGCTGGAGCTATAATGCTTCTTTCTCTGCATTTCACTTCTAGCCACCAGGATTGATCACACACCCCTGCATTGTCCAAGAGAGTAAGCATGCTGGTCATTTTGGCACAAGGAGGGGGGGGCACTGAACTAAACAATGCCATGCATTTCTGCTTGACTGGAACAGGCAACACCCCGCAAATCACTCCACCTGGAGAGAGGACTTAGAGAGAGCTTTTCTCCCTGCCATTCTGAACACCTAGTGCATAGGTGCTCCTTCACTAAGAAAGTTCAGTCCTTTTTCTATCATGGCACCAAATCAAGTTTACTGATTCTACTTGATCCTGTTCTCCAGTGTGAAGCCAGACCTGGGCAGGTTACCAATGAATTTGTTATGAGCACAAATGTTACTGATAACTAACCTTTTTGTACCTTCCATAATTAGGTATGTCCACTGCCAGCAATAAAAATCATACAAGAAATATCTGGCTTCCAGAGCAAAAGAAGTAATGCTAATTAGCAACCATCAGCTGTAATTGTCATCCCCATTAAGATGCAGAATTATGTATTTCTTCGTTATAAATAACCTTTCTAATTGTACTTGATGTATGCCAATTTAATCAAAAAATATACTTGCAACAGGCAGATATTTGCATTAATGTAGCTTTAGATCTTCAAATCTTTTTTTTTTTCAGATTTAATGTGTTTTATTGATTAAAATATTACATTTGTGCCAATTTCCCTTCCCTCTGCTCCCCTCCACCCGGTGGCCCCCCTCCCTCCAGTTGTCCCCCCCTTTTAGATTATGTCCATTAGTTGTGCATACAGTTCCTCCCAACCTCTCTCCGTCTATTCCATTCCCTCCTACCATGATCCCCAATTCCTATATCATCTCCCTCCCTCTCCCCACTCCCCCTCCCTGTTGACCTCCCCCCAATATGCTTCCCGTACCCACAGTTCCTTTTCCACTCTCGTTGCCTGTTTCGTTTGCCTTTGTTTCATCTCCCTAGCTTCTGTTTTTTAAACCAGTCCCTTTAACATCTCATATAACAGTGGTTTGGATCTAATGAACTCTTTCAGTTTTATTTTGTCCTGGAAACACTTTCTCTGTCCTTCTATTCTGAATGACAATTTCGCTGGATAGAGTATTCGTGGTTGTAGGTTTTGGATTTTCATTACTTTGAATATTTCTTGCCAGTCCCTTCTTGCCTGTAGGGTCTCCCTTGAGAAGTCAGCTGATAGTCTAATTGGGACCCCTTTGTATATAATTCTTTTCTTCTCTCTTGCTGCTTTTAAGATTCTCTCTTTATCTTTAATTTTTGACATTTTGATTATAATGTGTCTTGGAGTGGTTCTCCCTGGGTCCAGTCTCTTGGGAACTCTCCTTGCTTCCTGGACCTGCAAGTCTATTCCCTTCCCCAAGTCTGGGAAGTTCTCCTTTATTATATTTTCACTCAATTTTTCAAGTTCTAGTTCATCTTCCTCACTCTCTGGCAAACCAATGATTCTTATGTTGGGCCTTTTATAGCTGTCCCAGAGGTTTCTGATCCTTTCATTGTTGCTTCCCATTTCCTCTCACTGCATTGGTTGACTGCTTGTTCCTTCTCCATATTCCAGTTTGTTGAAATGAACTCTGGATTTTTTTTCCTCACCATCTGTCTCGTATGTGGTTTTGTTCCTTTCGTTATGAATGTTTTTCGCTTCTTTCATATCTTTTTCCTGCTCTTTTGTGAATTCTGTAAGCCACCTGATAACAATGGCCCAGAACTGAGCCTCTGACAGGTTTCTTATCTGTTCATCTGTCAGGTTCTCCATCTGTTGCCTGGTGAGCTGTGTCACCGGGATTTCTATAGTTGTCTGCCTCATTTTGACAGATGCGTTTTGTTTTCTTGGGCCGGCTGTCGGGGGCAGCGCCTGTGTACGCGTCACAAGTCAGCGACCGGCGCCTGCCTGTCCGCGACCTATTTCGCAGCCCTGTGGTGCTTTCTTTGGGGGCGGGGGTCCAAGATGGATTCACACAGTTATTCAGCTAGGAGACCGGGATCCGTCCTCCCGCCCCCCTGGGCCTCACTGTTCAAGGCGATGCGGTGGCTGCTCTCCCCAGCGCTGGGGTCGCGCACCGCCAGGGGCTTGACTGCCGCCGGGATTTTTTGCCGCCCCGCAGCTGTCCCAGGTGCGACCGCAAACAGCGCTGCCCTCTTTAACTCTTACCTGCCCAAATGGCACCGCTGGTTTATAACTTCATATGTTGGACTTCCGTGTAGTTTTATTTTCTGGAATTTCTAGTTATCCTTTGTTTTGAAGTAGTTGTATTCCTCTCTAGTTGTAGAGGGAGACCTAGCATGTCCGTCTAAGCCTCCATCTTGGCCGGAAGTCTAGATCTTCAAATCTTTTATTTCATATTTGACTGGGAAAGAGTCTTGCAGCTATATATCCTTTGTATGTTGGTGTCTTTTTCATTTCAGGTATATATATCTGATACATTTTATATTAAAAATGAAGACAGCATCTTCTGGGATTATTCAATGTAACAGACATCTTGTCGCTTTTAAAATACTTGGAGTTTCTCTCTTAGTCATATGACAACACAGTAATAATTATTCCAAACTGATCAACAGAGGTAAATACCAGGCATGCAGCAATAAGATTACATTCTCAGTCCCTGAAGAAAAAGGTTTCTAAGACCTCTTCTTTCTGTTCTTCCCTGACTCATAAGAGTTAATACTGGTATTCTTAACTTTTTTTTTCTTCTCTCTCTCTCTTTTTTTTTTAAAAATAGATTTTGGAGAGATGGAAGGAAGGAAGAGAGGGGAGGAAGGGAGGGAGGGAGGGAGAGAGAGAGAGAGTGAGAGAGAAAGAAAGAGAGAGAGAGAAAGAAAAAGAAAGAAAGAAAGAAAGGAAGGAAGGAAAGGGAGGGAGGGAAGGAGGGAGGGAGGAAGGAAGGAAGGAAGGAAAGAAGGAAGGAAGGAAGGAAGAAAAGAAGGAAAGAAAGAAAGAAATAGATTTGTTGTTCCACTTATTCATGCATTTCATTCACTGGTTGCTTCTTGTATGTGCCCTGACTGGGGATCGTACCCACAACCTACTGTAACCATCTGAGCTACTACCCAGCCAGAGGGGGTGGTGTGTGTGTGTGTGTGTGTGTGTGTGTGTGATGTGAAGACAGAAAGGCAGATCTCACCAAATCATGCCTGATTAGTGAATTTTTGAAACTGAAGCTGGAGTTAGCCTATTTCTAGGAAGGACTGTTCACCTTTGTACTTACATGGGATATTGTTCCATTTATTTGTGTCATCTTCAGTTCCTTTCATCAATGTTTTATAGTTTTTAGTGTACAAATCTTTTACCTCCTTGGTTAAATTTATTCCCAAGTATTTTCTTTTCTTTCATAGTATCATAAAATGGGGTTTTCCCCCCTTGATTTACTTTTCAGATTAATCACTTTTGGTATAAAGAGACACAACTGATTTTTTTTATGTTGATTTTGTATCCTGCAACTTCACTGAATTTGTTTATTGCTTGTAACAGTTTTTTGTGGAGTACTTAGGGTCTTCTGCATTTAGAATCATGTCATTTGCAGAGATAATTTTAGTTCTTTAACTATTTGGATGCCTTTTATTTCTCTGCATTGCTGTGTTCTTGCTGGACTTACAGTATTTCACTGCATAGAAGTGGTGAGGACAGGCATCTTTGCCATGTACTGCATCTTAGAGAAAAAGTTGTGAGGTTTTCATAAATGGCCATTATTGTATTGAGGAAATTTTTTCTATATGTATTTTATTGAGAGTTTTTCTCATGAATGGATGCTACCCTGTGTCAAAGAAGACATACAAATTGCCAACAGACATCTGAATCATCACTAATTATCAGGGAAATACAAATCCAAACCACAGTGAGATATTACCTCACAACTATTAGGATGGCTATTTGCAAAAAGATAAAAGATAACAATTATTGGGTAGGATATGGAGAAAAGGAAACTCTTGGATACTTAATGGACCTGTAATTTGGTATAACTATTATGGAAAACAGTGTGGAGGTTCCTCAAAGAATTAAAAAATAGAACTACCATATATCCAGCACTACCTCTCCTGGGTATATAGCCAAAGAAAATGAAATCAGTACTGCAGAGAGGTATCTGAGCTCTCACAGTCATTGAAGCCTTATTCACAATAGCCAAGATATAGAAACAACTTAAGTGTCTGTCAACAGATGAATGGGCTATGGAATTATTCAGCCTTAACAAAAGAGACTCTGTTGTTTGTGACAAGATGGATGAACCTGAAGAACATTATGCTAAGTAAAATAAGCCAGTCACATAAAGAGAAATACTACAAGATCTCACTTATATATATAGAACCTAAAAATCAAATAAGTAGAGAGTAGAACAGTAGTTACCAGGAGTGGGAAGGTAGAGGAAATAAGAGGATAATTTGTCAAAGGGCATAAAGTTGCAGTTATGTATGATGAATAAGTTCTAGAAATCTAGAAATCTAAATGATGACTGTAGTCAGTAATACTGTGCTGAATTTTGTAAATTTTCTGAGAGAGGAGATTTCTGGTGTTCTCGCCACAAAAACAAATTGAAAGGATATGAGAGGATTCATACATTAATTAGCCTGACTGTAGTAATCATTTCACTGCATATATGTTTATCAAAATATCATGTTGTATACCTTAAATATATACAATTTTAATTTTTTTTTAAAGACAGTGTTTTCTATCTTTATTTTCACCTTAAGTAACTTGACATGAACATCCAGTTGCTTCCAGCTCCAGTTATGATGATACAGCCTTTAAAGTGCTAGAACCACAGATGTTGTCTTGGTCCTTCATTGTGCCGTGAAGAGGGGCAAACATTTATGATTTTGTTCCTTTTCATTGTCTGTGGCTTAAACCAAGGCATTAGCCCACAGGCTGCTTAAGTATTTTTAGTTTTGTATATCACAGTGCCAGTAACCATTTTTGTTGCAGAGAAGGAAAAATCATGTAAATAATTGTAACAGTGACCTATTTCATCTCAGGCAACGAAATTCTGGATTAACAGCTGCCAGGAGGTTAAAAAAATATTTCTATTATTCTAGTAATAAATATGTAATGCTGAAAATTATAATTATATATCTGTTCACAATCCTTAGCATAGTACCTTAGAGTTTATAGAGTATGTTTAATAGTCATCATCTCATTTAAATTACACCAAAACCCTGTGAGGTAAGTAGTAATATTATCCCATTTTATAATGAGGAAATGAGAGCTGAGAAAAACTGAGTGACTGATCAAAGTTCACACAATAAGGAAGCAAAAAAGAAGACTTGAATTTTGCTCATCCAATTCCAAATTTCAATTTTTTCATTCTTTCATACATGCTGCCTGAAACTTGGATTTGTTTCTGAGGTATCGACTGATGCAATTCTGGTTTAGGATAGGGAGCAAACTCACTTTGAGAGCTGGAATTTGGTTTATAACTTGATAAGAATCTTAGCCGTACAGATAAGGATAGGTGTTGTGGTTTCAACTACACACAAAGCCAGATTGCAGTGCTTTCTTGTACTTGTGCCCAGAATCCAAACACTGACAATTTTTTAAAATTAGACGTTATGTTACCTACACCTTTACACAAATATTTTAAGAACTCAATCAGATTCCCTCCTGTACCTAACAGGAAATGTGGAGAGATGGAAGCTAAACTGACATCTCTAACCTCAAACTAGAGCCCACGGGCACTACTTGGGTTTATGTGATAGATTTCAATAGCAGATCTCACCTCCTCTATCTCATAGAGTATATGGATGATGGCCATATATGATAATACTGACCCTATTCATTGACTGCCTATTGTATATCAGGAACTGTGTTAGACATGTCCAGATATATCCACTTATAATACATGTTCATATAAATTACATATCATTGTAAGGCTTTTTTATTGCTATTAAAACTTAGTTTCTTATTAGTTCAGTTTATTCATTAGATTCCACATATGAGTGAAGTCATATGATATTTGTCTTTCTCTGACTGGCTTATTTCACTTAACATAATGTTCTCCAGATCTATTCATACTGTTGCAAAGGGTAAAATCGCCTCCTTTTTTACAGCCAAGTAATATTCCATTGTGTAAATGTCCCCCAGTTGTTTTACTGACTCATCTACTGATGGACACTTGGGCTGTGACTGACTCGTAGATGGAGAGCAGATGACAGCTATGTGGGCGGGGGATGGGGTGAGTTTAGGGCATTGAGGGATCAAGAAAAAAAGAAAAAGGATGCATGGACATGAACAACAATGTGGGGAGAGGATTTAAGAGAGATAAAATGGTAATGGAAAGAAATATACAATAAATTTTTTAAATAATAAAATATTAAAATAAAATTAAAACTAAAAACTCAGTTTTGAAATATTAAATAGAATTTCTTCTTAGGTTTTTCAAACAACTTTAAAATGTTGGGTACTAGGCTTAGAACCATCATTTTAGCTTTATCTACCCTCAGAGTAATGGTTTACACACTACACATACACACAATCAAAGTAGCATTTGCTATAGTTTTTCCATTTTGAGTAGATCGTAAATAACGAAATAAAAACAAAACCTAATGAAATAATGCACATAAAATGATGACAATTAAAAGGAATAATCTGAAAACTTCAGAGAGGAATATGTTGACTATGTTAAAAGAAAAGATGAGTTATAAATATTCCTGTCTGTCTTCCCTTTTTAATCAGGAGGTTGAAAAGCTCAGCCATTCAAAAGTGTTTTGTTTAAGTTGGGTTAATCATTTAAAATTTCCTGCCAGCAATACATTACCACTAAAAACAGTTGAATGCATTCAAATGCTTATGTGTTTGATTAAAAGATGTTGCTTTTAATTAAGCCATGATGTTGGGCTGTTATTATAATTCCCACTGTTAAAAGCCATTAATATAATCATCCATTTCTCTTGTACACACTATTTATAGAGTGTGTAAGGTAAGAAAACAGAAACAAATGGGGTAGACAGAAATAATAGAGACATAGCATAATTCCAAGAAATGAATACAGCCTAAGGAAGTTTGTCAAGACTTTCTTACCAGAGGAAAAACATACTGTACGGGGAAAATGTACAACAGCTTATATTTACTAGTCGCTTATAAATCTAGTCCTTGGTTTTAGGAAATTTTTCTAAGTTGTAGGTGAAGGAATTATAAGAGCTCTTTTATTTTTCACACTTTTCTATATTTTTTAAATGTTCTACAACAACGATATATTACCAACACAATTTTTAAAACAATGTTTTAAAAGGAAACAAAGGACATATATTTGTAGGACCTAAACCCATTTCAAAATTTTATACTCTGAAGATCCAAGTCGCTGGAAAACCCTAAGATTACTCTTGGAACATATGACATAAATACGTTATATCTTTGTTAAGCCAGCAATAGGTGAGGATTATGTTTCCTTGGTGTGTCTTCTCCAAGGTACTGAACTCTGAAAAATGCTGATTAGTGACATCTGTTCAGTATTGCCAGTTCCTGCTATCATTTCACAGTTTTTAGCCTCATAAACTGATGTTTTAAAGTTGTTCATTTGGCCCAAGTTCTTTAAGTTCCCTTAACTTCAATGTAAAGAAACACTGTTGAGTGTCACTTACTGTTCTAGACACTTAATACTTTTATAAAAACTCTTTCGTATATGTTACCTAATATAATCCTCCCAATCTTCAGAAAGTAAAGCTCAAAGAAACAATTTCAGAACAGTTAAGAGCCCAGGTGTAAAAGTTAAGAGCCTAGGTTTATAGGCCAAGATTTCAAAGCTTGCTATATGGTTTTGAACAAATCATTTAATCTAATAAAGTGAGAATAATAATATCTTCCTCTTAGGCTTGTCATGATAATTAAGCAAGATAGTTTACATAAGTACTGAGCACAGACATGGTACAAGGCTAAGTAGTAGTTGTCATTGTCAAACTTCCTAACAAGCACTAAGGTGTTCTGCCATATCATAGAACTTCTTCTGCTTTGGCCTGTGGCTAGTCTGTTGCTTTGGTTTCTCAAGGTAAAATCCTTGCATTGCCAAGAGGCAGCATGGCTTAGAGGAGAGGGCATTAGAATTAATGTCATAAGACCTGGATTCTTCAGTACCTGCCTCTGCCACTTACAGGCAGCAAAACCTTAACAAAGTCCTTTGACCACATAAAACATCAGTTTTTCAGCTTTCATCGTATCTGTCTGACCTTACCTTTGTTTAGAGATAAAACAAAACATGCACATCTATCTCCTGATTGCACATTTGCACATTTGGGGAATAAAATAATGGAAAAAAAATAAAAGAAGAACATTATCAAAAATAATTAAATATTTGGTTTCACAAAAACATGGTTTAAATCTTTCTTTAAGACTTTTGGAGTTTTGTGCTGGGCAGTAGTTTAGAAACATTAAGTAGATAAGCACACTTGGCACCACGTAATTCACAGCAAGGCACAGAGCAATTCCATGGGGGTCTCTGGCCATCCCACTAGACCGAGGACTGGGTATAATTTACATCTCCTGAGGTTATACTTGTGAGCATGTGTTTACTGAAGGTATTTTACTTTTTTAACATTTAAGTGAAATCGTGTCTGGAAAACTTTAGCTTTTACTTTCTGGAGGACACCAGGAGAAAGACAGAAAAAAAGATGGCATCTTGAAGTCCAAATTAAGGTCATTAGCCACATTGAAAAGGTGACTATTGTAGGCTTCATGCTTTGCCTTGGGGGGAAAAATGGTCAGGATCATGCATGATAGTACCAAGAATGTAAATTGAAGACTTTGTCAGTAAAAATAATTATAAGGGAGAAGACAGAGAATAAATGGAATAAATGGTCATTGACTAATGTATCTTCAGCTCAGCTGGACATTCTGGTATACTGTTTCTATATTTGAATATATGTGTGTGTGCACACATACCACTTCTAATGTATTTAATCCTTTTAATATTTTCCCATAAGTAGTTGCTTGTTGTATTAATGAGATATGCCCCTCAAAAAAAAGATATTACAGTCCCTTTTTGCTTTTAGTCTTGCTTTTCTTTATCTCTTGTTTAAATTTGTTTTATCATTTTGTATTATCTCTAACTTTTTATGAGTTTAACCACAAAAATTAAGAGAGATATATGATAGTTCTTTAAAAATAGTAAAACAAAATACATGAACATTTTTATTTTCATCAGCCTTAAGACTTCTGGATCCATATTCTTACCAAAACATCTTTGCTATACCTTTTTAGGTAATATGAAGGAGCCACTTGGTGTACAAATTTTAATATTACCCATGAAAGAAAGATTCCAAGTTGGTCTTAAAGCTCAAGAGTAATTGACCAGTGCCTTACCTGTTTGCTTATCAAGGCTTTCATTGATTTTCTTTTTGTTGTGGCTTCATTCTGAGTAAGATTGTTGCTGATACTGAAAGCTCATCATCTTGTAGCTTGGCAGGCCAGGGGAGAGTGGTTACTATTATATGTGAGAGGCTGTTTCTTCCTTTGGGAGAGCTGGGAGATTCTGAGGTAGGCTAGGATTTGTATTAAAACAGGGACCCCGCTTCAAGCTTCCCTGTCATAGGACTTAGGCTACTTGAAAACCAGAGCCATTCTTAGCCAGTGGGATTGTGTTTTGAATGTTGTGCATTAAATAAATAAAAGGATACTAGGAGTTGCACCTTTGGGGATTTCCTTCTTTATGGGGCTCTGAGTAACCTTGCTGAGGTACTTTTAAGAGCCAGGATGGAAGCCAGAGCTGAGGCCAGGCCAGTCTATGCGGAGGGAAGGGATATTGAGCTCTTTCTTATCAAGGACTGTCTCTTCCCTATGCCCTGAAAGAAGTCTACCCAACAGAAGTCACCACAGTCATGTTCTTGACCCTTGAAATATTGGGTTGGCCAAAAGGTTAGTTCGTTTTTTTTCTGTAAGATGGCTTTGGTAGTACTTAGTTGTCTTTAACTTCATTCGAAAGAATTTTGTTAATTGTATTGAGACAGCTGTCATATCAGTGTGCATTTTTTTAAAAAACTTATCAGAATTGGTGAGTTTTTATGTAGCCATTTAAATATTGAAGACAGAAGAAAATAAGTGACTTTTTTGGCATATTATGCTTTATTATTTCAAGAAAACTAAAAACGCAACCAAAATGCAAAAGAAAGAAAGGAGAGAGAGAGAGAGAGAGAGAGAGAGAGAGAGAGAGAGAGAGAGAGAGAGAGAGAGAGAGAGAGAGAGAGAGAAAGAAGAAGGAAGGAAGGAAGGAAGGAAGGAAGGAAGAAAGAAAGAAAGAAAGAAAGAAAGAAAGAAAGGAAGGAAGGAAGGAAGGAAGGAAGGAAGGAAGGAAGGAAGGAAGGAAGGAAGGAAGGAAGAAAGAAGAAAGAAGGAAAGAAAGAAGGAAAGGAAAGAAAAAGATTTGTACAGTGCATGGAGAAGATGCTGTGACTGATAAAATGTTTCAAAAGTGGTTTGTGAAGTTTCATGCTGGAGATTTCTCGCTGGACAATGCACCACGGTCAGGTAGACAAGTTGAAGTTGATAGTGATAAAATTTAGAGACATTAATTGAGAACAATCAATGTTCTACCACGCTGGAGATAGCTGACATACTCAAAATATCCAAATCAAGCATTGAAAATCATTTGCACCAGCTTGGTTATGTTAATTGCTTTGATGTTTGGGTTTTACATACTTTAAGTGAAAAAAAAAAAACCTCCTTGACTGTATTTTCCACATCAGATTCTCTAGTTAAACATAACAGAAATTGTGATGGGAAGGAAACGTGGATACTTTACAATTATGTGGAATGGAAGAGATCACGGGGCAAGCAAAATACACCACCAACAACCACACCAAAGGCTAGTCTTTGTGCAAAGAAGGTGACATTGTGCATATGGTGGGATCAGAAGGGAGTCCTCTATTATGAGCTCCTTCCAGAAAACCAAATGATTAATTCCAACAAGTACTGTTCCCAGGTAGATCAACTGAAAGCAGCACATGATGAAAAGTGTCTGGAATGAAGTCAACAGAAAACGCGTAAACAAGACCACACTTATCTTTGATGACCAGGCAAAAACTGGCACCGCTTGGCTCGAAAGTTCTGATTCATCCGCCATATTGCATCAGACTTTGCACCTTCAGATTTCCATTTATTTCGGTCTTTACAAAATTCTCTTAATGGAAAAAATTTCAATTCCCTTGAAGACTGCAAAGGGTACCTGGTACATTTCTTTGCTCCAAAAGATAAAACGTTTCAGGAAGATGGAATTATGAAGTTGCCTGAAAGATGGCAGAATGTAATATAACAAAACAGTGAATATGCTGTTCAATAAAGTTATTAGTGAAAATGAAAAAACATGTGTTTTATTTTTACTTTAAAACCAAGTGAATCTTTTGGCCAACCGAATAACTTGTTGAAGGCTGGAAGTATCTCACCTTGAGACAAGAGCCCTACCAGGTGAAGAATGGACTATTTACCACAATGGCACTCTGTGTGCACTTTCATCTGCATGCTTCTAAGTGCTCTGTGGTAATGAAGTGGTGCCCTCTTGTATGGGTAGTTGGAGGTACGTACTGTGTCAGCTAGCTCAGAGGAGAGCCCTCGGTCAGTGACCCTTCACTCTGTCCATGTCTGCTGTCCTCACAGCCTCAGCTCATGTGGAGAAATGGGCTGCTTCCAAAATAAAACTTATCTGTAGACCAGCTGACACATCCTACACCCAACTCCTGTCTTCTGGACTTTGGCTGGAGAGATGGACTGGGGAGGAAGAACCAGATTCCAGTGGATCATAACTAACACAAACCATTGATTTACAAAGGCACAAGTGAATTAATGACAGAACCCACATGGGAACTGACCCAAAACCACTGGGAACCATGACTTCTCTGGGCAGTAGGGGTCAGCTCATAGATGTGCCAGCCTCAGCTAGCATTGCTATTTCCCTTTGCTCCTCATTCATGCTGCTGGAGCTCAGGAGCTTTTCCAGAACCATCCTCTTCAGTAAGTTTATACTTCCCCACAGCTTGCCCCAATTCTTTAACCTTCTCCCTCTGGATATATATAAACATTTTTGTGAACAGCAAAATATTTCTACTGATGTGCAAACTATAGGTCACATGGCATTGACTTCTATTCAAACCAGAAGGCTTCATGCTAGGATGGTAGCATTGTATCATTGCTTCACTGGAGTCTTTTGTGTCAATGTGGAAATTTTAATTTCACGCCCTGCAGACTTCATAGTCTTTTGTACTCTCTCTGCTCCTGTTGTTGCATAAAAGGTAAATCCCTGTGTCATGTTCATTTTAGATTGAAAAAAGTAAACTTTATCCATTTATGATCTCCAAACAGAAAAAAAAAAAAAGCTTTTATTTAAGGGGAGAAAAAAATAACTCTTTTCAGTTCATATGGATTTCCATATGAGTGATTATGACCTCAACTCTCAAAAAAGGAAAGAAACTTCTCTGTTACCATTGGGTACTGATACTATTTTATTAGTACAGATTATCGTTACTTTCCTTATTGAAACACAAGATATTCTCAAGTGTTTGGATATTAAAAAACAATCTTTTAACCAGTAATTGCTAGCCAAAAAAAAAAGTTAAGATCTCTCTTTCACACAACTGTTTATTTGAAAGAGAGAAGAAAATGTTATGATGAAGAAAGCTGTGAGTAAGGAAAAGTCTGGAATAGGTTAACAGCAAACTAGGGGGAAACAAGTCAGAATTTATTATAGACATTGGATATTTTATTTAAATGAATTTTTTCAATTAAATGAAAAGCTTATGCATGAAGTTTTTCATATCAGAGGTTTAAGATGAAAGAAGTCACAGAATTAGTATTGTAAGTAGCTTAATACCATAAACTATTTAACATCAACTTCTAAGAACTATGCTTACATACTCTTTACAGAAATTATGAAATACTGTGTGGCCTGTAATGAACTATTCCATTTTATTTTTTAATATTAACTTCTTTTTTTAAAGGGGAAGGGTGGGAAAAGGAGAGGGAGAGAAACATCGATGTGAGAGAGAAGTGTCAAACCGGCAACCTTCCACTGTGGGACGATGCCCAACCAACGGAGCCACACCGGTCAGGACTATCATGAACTATTTCAAATTTACTTTCTGCAACTACCTTCAGCCTGTGGTCCCAAAGTCAGGTTTAAACTGCTGAATAAGATCAGTTACCTATGAGATGGGCACCCAGCTTCTACCCCCTCATGATAATGACCATAATCCTTTTTAGAGGGCTGTGTATAGGGATTAGGAGGGATCCTTTTAAGAATCTGTTTTCTAATGAGTTTTAAAAAATTGATACCGTTGATTTGGCAGCAATCACTTAAGTACTTGTGCTTACTTGGGACAATTGCAATGGTTTTATATATATTTAAAGAAACATTTAAATTACCTATAATTATACCATCCACTGTGTAAACTGTATACACTGTATATACCACTGTTAATATTTTAGTATTTAGTGTATTTCCTTCCTATTCTTTTTTCTTTTGCTTCTTATATACTTCTCTTTCTTTAGACTAAGTTTTTTTCTAAATTATAAACTAGGTGGAACTTTAAAAAGCAAAAACTCTTTTTGTATTAACCATTCCATGAATAAATTAAAAAGAGATAAGTGGGAATTGGTGGTGCTAAATAAAATTGCTTACATTGGCCAGTTAGCAAGGTTGTTTGTTGGAATGGAAATGTACATGTTTCTCTTATAAGTTACCTTAGGAATGCTACAGTGTGATTGTGTTTCTGAGAAAACTGCTTTCCTTTCTTTCCTTTATTGGATCTATATACAAATTTAATCTGAAGTATAAATCACTGCTATAAAATGTATGGAATTTTCTAAACATGACTCCTACATCTCTTTGAGATGAGAAAATATGTATTCAAGTTAAATCTCACAATTAGATTGCACTTCTTTGTAGAGGGAAAAATGACTACATGGACTCTACCTGATTCAGAGTAAAGCAAGACAGAGGTGATTACTGACGGATGCACTCAGATCTGCTGGTTCCATTCTACTTTGTTTTCAGAAGCAGAGGCGACTTTGGCAAGCCAGGTTGCATCTGGAGTTAGAGCCAAGAAAGAGTATTTCTCTTGTTCTGAGCCTCTTTTCAGACACCAGAATAATGTTGGATTTTCACCTTAGCATAACCCACTTATTTACTTTTACCTTACTCCTTCCATTTATCATTCATTTTGACCCAAACAAGGGACGCCAAGTTCAATTACTACGCTGGCCCAGGGCCAACTCTAATGAGCCAGGAGATCCTGCCTGGTATCCTCATCAATCTCCCTCAGATTCAGTCTTTCTTATTGACACCTCTTATATTTCAATATCAAATTCATGGGACTTCTTCTTGTCATACAGTGTTCTGAATTCTTCCATACTGGGATAGAGAGTTGATCTCTCTGGGTCCTTTTACTGCCAGAGCCTTGGGAGAAACCTGTTGGGCCTTGTAGTCTTGTTAATGCTCTGTTAAAACACTGATTTCCCCCCCCCATCAATTTCTGCTTTTTCCGTTCCATGTTTTTACAACAACCAGAATGTTCCCACTTTATTTGGCTGTGCTAGTTTTCTCTTCTCTTGACTTCCTTTCTTTCTCCCTTTCTACAGAATCATTATAATTTTCCTAGAATCAATAAAGCCCATTGAAGGAAGCTGGAACAGTAAATCAGACATAGTTCCCTGCATTGTTTCTAATTCCCCCATCCCAACGCCCAGTAACAAAGTAATGGAGAGAACATTAGGTGCACGCTAATCGTGTCTTTTATCGTGGTCTGCGTCCGAGGCATATGCATTAGGAGAACATCCCGATTACCGTAATGCCAACCCAACCTGACTTGCATTTACAGCATATTAGCTGCTTCCCCTGCTGTGTCCCAGTTTGCATTTAATAGGGGAGTTGGGCCGTTGCCTTTTTTCAGGATACACACTGTGTTTTGTTGCCCTGAATCATGCTAAAAGGCCAGATGTTCTCCAATCTCTAATTTTCATAGGCAATGGCCAGTTGGGGTTCATGTATTAACCCATATATGCTTCTCCATACAGCTGTATTAAAAATTAGGGAAACAGCCTCAGAGTTCACAATCCCGACAAACCACTTTAGTAACGACTCTTCTGGGAACTATCTATACTTATCAACAATGTAGGTGAACCCTTTAACTAGATATCTGCTTATTTCTATTGTTCCCATGTGACCTTTTTTGTGACAAGAGGATGGAGAGGTGATTAGTGTCTTAAATTGGAAGAATCTCAGATCTCTTCTTTGCAATGAACTCCTATTTCAGCTTGCTCACAATCAGTTCTGGGCTCCCAGCTTCAACTGTGGCTGGGAGGACAGCTTAATGGACGGGTCATTCTGGCCCTCCTACAGCAGCCCTAAACACCTGGTTTTACTTAACCCTGAAGATAACAGTATTGGTGCGCATGTGCGGGTTGTGAGGGTTGTTTCTTCTCTGGAGAGAGAGTGAGAGAGAGAGATAGAGAGTGAGTGTGCGTGTGTGTAGGGGGCAGGGTTGTCCTTTTCTGTTGGGTTGTTCTCCCTAATAGGTTCATATAAAGGTTATAAAGTTCATCTATCCATATTGTCTTTCTCTTTCAAAGTACAAACAGTCATAAAACAGAACACTGCTGTTCAGTTTTATAATCTTAAATTTCAAACAACGCACTGATGAATTATTTATGTTATAGAAGAATGTGTTTTCAATAATGTGTAGCCTAAAATGGAATGAATGCTTATCCATACGTGCCCTGAACTTTCTAAAGTGCATGCTAATAAACACGGTAACCTAGCGTCACTCTGGCCGGGTATAATTTACAAGGCAAGCACTTCTTTTCAGCTCTGGTTTCTGCAGTGTGTTCTCCAGCAGCCAGCGTGCTGCCTTTACTACTGGAGCCTGGCAGGTAACGTTCTTTGACTCCAAGCCGTCTAACTGCCTTTCTCTCAGTACGTATAACCAACGTTGGGATCTATAAATTTCGTTGGTCGTTTTGGCTTCCAGCCATACTAAATTAGGCTTTAATTCATAATTAGTAGGAAGTCACAATTCCATAGAAAAGAGAACATTTTATATTAAGTGGCCATTATCTAACATCATGATTTCACAAAATGATTAAGATGCCAGAAAATAATTAAGCTATCTTAAGGTTGCCAATATTTAAAGTGCAGGCATAGGGAGGAGAGGTGGTAATCTTTTAAATATGTGTGTAACTCCTGCTACAATGACAGAAAGAAAAATTATTTTTAAATAATTTTACTTTTATAGTTGTAAAAATTATCAAATTTGTCCAAATTTGCTTTCTATATCAGAATCTCTGAAATCATGTACATTGCTTGTATAGTGAGGGTCTTTTACTCAAATTTCCAAACAACAATAGAAAGCCAAGAGTAGATAGCTCATGAACCTTGAATTGTGGGTATTGTTGAAGAAGATGGGGTAACTTTCAGAAGCCTGTTTCTGTTCATGGTAACATCTTTGTGTGAAGACTTAACTCAGGACTGATAGCCAAGAGAGAATATGGCACAGGTCCAAAACTCTTAGAGCCAAAGGTATTTCAGAATTCCCAATTATTTTATAATTTCATAGATGCATTCTTTTAAATTATTTTTAATTATTCTTATGTATTGGTTTCAGGTGTACAGCCTAGTGGTTAGAAAATCATATCCTTTACATAGTATTCCTCTCGATATTTCCAGTCCCCCCTCTGGCACCATACATAGTCATTGACCATATATCCTCCCCTTTATGTACTTCCCTGTGACAATTTTATAACTACCAATCTGTACTTCTTAGTCCCTTCACCCCTTTCTCCCAGTGCCCCTGGCCTCCCACTCCTCTGGCAATCACCAGTTCTCTCTTTGTGTCTATGAGTGTTTCAGTTTTGTTTATTTTGTTCTTTAGATTCCACATATAAGTGAAATCATATACTACTTATCTTTCTCTGACTGATATTTCACTGAGCACAATACCCTCTAGGTATATCCATGCTGTTGCAATGATAAGATTTCATTCTTTTTTATGGCTGAGTAATATTTCATTACATATACCACAGCTATTTTTTCCACTCATCTGTTGATAGGCACTTGGGTTTCTTTCATAGCTTGGCTGTTGTACGTAATGCTGTAATGAACAAAGGGGTGCATACGTTCTTTCAAATTAGTGTTTTGGATTTCTTCAGAGAAATCCCCTGAAGTGGAAGCACTGGGTCATAAAGCAGGTTAATTTTTACAGGTTGAGGCAACTCCATATTGTTTTCCATAGTGGCTGTACCAATCTGATTTCTGCCAGTAGTACACTAGGGTTCCCTTTTTTCTATATCCTCACTAACACTTGTCATGTGTGGATTTATTGATGATAGTCATTCCAACAGGCGGTTTACTAGCCATTCTCATTATGGTTTAATTTGCATCGTAATTCACTTTTTAAGGTAACCCAAGGCATGTACCAAATGCGGTACAGTATTCCCTCACTTATTGCAGGTATTACGTACTAGACCCCTCCCTCCCCACCCCCACAATAGGTGAAAATCCACGACGTAGGAACCTTATTTTTATTTTAGTATTTATAAATATTTTAAGGCTTTATAAACACTTCCCACACACTTATAAATCGTTCCCAGTCCCTTATTAACCTTTCCACTCCCTTATTAACCTTTTCCACACTTTTATAAACACTACTTATGTTCTTAAACATATTCAACACTCTTAAACCTACAGAACTGTTAACAACAACCATATACAGTACCGCAAAATTCCGCAATATAGCAAAAAATCCACAATAATTAAATGTAATATTTTTTAAAATCCCGTGATACAGTGAGGCCACAATAAGTGAACCGCAATATAGAAGGGGACTACTGTACAGCATAATGTATAATTACTCATATTAAATGGAATAAACAACTGATTATTTTTAATCCTCATCCAAGAATATGATTTTTTTTTTTTTTACTAGACCCTTCCCCTTCTCTCTCCCTCTCACTTCCCCCCTCATCACTGTTAGTCTACTCCTTGTTTACATGCCTCTGGTTCAATTTTGCTCATTTGTTTGTGTTGTTCATTAGTCTCCTATAATAGGTGATAGCATAAGGTATTTTTCTTTCATTGCCTGGCTGATTTCGCTAAGCATTATTCTCTCTAGTTCCATCCATGGTGCAGATGGTAGAAGTTCCTTCTTTCCTTCTGCTACATAGTACTCCATTGTGTAAATGTACCATAGTTTTTTGATCCACTCATCTACAGGGGGCACTTAGGTTGTTTCCAGTTGATTTTAGAGAGGAAGGAATAAGGCAGAGAGAGAAACGTCAATCTGTTGCCTCACATATGCACCCCAACTGGGGATCAAACCCACAGCCTTTTGGTGTATGGGATGGTGCTCATACCAACTGAACCACTCAGCCAGGGCAAGAATATTACTTTGGAGCTACTACCAGAAATACCATAGTAGAGTTATAATTAGTCCTATAAGGATAACTAAGATATTATTCTCCTTGAATAACTATTCAGTCTTCAGGAATGAAAATTCCCAAGTTCTTCCATAGTTACTCACTTTGTTACTGGCTGTTTCTCACTGGTGTCTGAAAAGCCATGCCATTTAAAATAGATAAAATAGGGTGGTCATCTATTGAAAATATGTGTACAGATGAATATAGCTCATCTGAAAGTGTCTAGTTACAGCTTTGTTTAAATAATCATGGTTTATCAGGGTAACAGCTTCATCAACTGGGTCTACTTTTTAAAGCCCCAACACAATAGATACTGACTTCGTAGTTCTGGAGGTTAGAACCACAAAACTGGCATAGAGCTAGGAGTCAAACTTCTGAGCCAACAGAGCTATAGTTTAATGGGCTCTATAGAACTAATAACATTAAGAAGGCAAAAGAAAATTTATAGGACCTCTTAACTTCTCCAAGTCCCTGTGCCAGAATGATGTCTGAGCCCTACACACCTTACTCATAGAATGTTTGGTGTGAATGTAAGAAAGAAGTTCTTATCTCTGGGAATCACTGATGCATATCTGAATTCGCTAGCTCAGAAAGGAAGATAGATACTAGATCTTTGTGAGCCTGGCTAGTTTATGGCATGGTAAAAGCAAACTTAATTAAGCTGTTTTATCTGAGATTTCGTAAAACCTTCACTGTGTCTTCCTGTTTTATTTCTGTTCATTGAAGCAAGTAATGTTGACTTTAACTGTGTGAATGTAGTAGAAAGGAAGTTCAAGAAAAGCATACTGTAAAGGAAATGTTTTCAAGCAAGTTGTCCTTAAATCAACACTAATTACCAAATACTGATTTTTTTTCCCCTTAAGAAAACAGAACAGGAATGCTAAATACAAAATTTAGCTAGAGTAAGATAATAAAAGCTATAGGGATTCTTTTAAATTAGAGCAATGGCACATCCATAAAATAGAACCCTGCTGCAGTTTACAGGAATTAGGTTGATCTATATGCACTATTGTGGGACAATCTCCAAAACAATCTGTTAAGTGAAAAAAGCAGATCATAGATCAGTACATCAATTTAAGTTTTTAAATATATGTGTGTTTACTTGTATTGCACATGCATGCATGTAATTATACCAAAAAAAAAAAAATTGGAAGCATATATGAGGTCTGTCTGGAAAAAGTCCAGCCATTGTTACTATAACAAGAATGGTTTGCACGACATCAATGTAACCTGGCAGCCAAGGAGAGTAGAATGGACTGGAATGCACATGTGTGAACAATGACAACTTCACTGTACTGTCAGTGGGGCAGTAGATTCCTTTGAGTGAGCATGTGCACTGTGTGGCCATCACATTCAAAATGACTGAGCAAGTAGAGCAACGAATCTGCATCAGATTTTGCGTTAAGCTTGACCATTCTTCCAGAGAAACTATTTGGATGATTCAGAAGGCCGCAGCTATGGGCAACTGATGATTGGCAGCTTCATCAAGACAACATGCCCACTCATGCATCATGTCTGGTGTAGAGCTTTTTGGTGAAACACGAAATCACCCAGGTGACTCAGCCCCTCTACTGCCCAGCCCTGCAACTTCTGGCTTTTCCCAAAACTAAAATTACCTTTGAAAAGGCAGAGATTTCAAATTGTTGATGAGATTCAGGAAAATACAATGGAGCAGCTGATGGTGACTGGAAGAATTGTGTGAGGTCCCAAGGTGCCTACTTTGAAGGGGACTGAGGCGTCATTGTCCTATGTGCAAGGTTTCTTGTATCTTGTATCTGCTTCAATAGATGCCTTTATTTTTCATAGTAAACGGCTGGATACTTTCTGGATAGGCTTTGTATACTAAACTTTACAGTGCTCTCTGGGAAGGGTAATGGGGTTCGCATTTGGTTGGAGGAGAGAGTGCTGAGAGGACTTTCATGTATAATTCTATGCATTTCAGTTTTTATTATGGAGGTATTCTTATATCTGAACAATTTGAAAATTTTTAAGAAAATACTCGCAAGAACATAGTTTCATTCATTATTTATTGAGTACTTGACAGTAAGGATACAGTGGCTCCTGCTCTCATATTGCTTCCAGTATAACAAAGGAGGAAGATATTTAAAAATAAACCCATATAAATAAATAATTACAAATTGTGATAAATGCTGTGAAGTAAAGGAGCAAATTATTATGGGAAGAAAATTAATTGGGGCAATCTAATTTAGATAATGAGGTTAAGGAAGGCCTTTCTGAAATAGTGATATTTCGGTTGATATCTAGTAGGATGAAGAATAGTTATCCAAGCCCCAAAGGCAAGTGAAATAAAAGCAAAAATAAATTAGTGGGGCTATATCAAACTAAAAATCCTCTACACAGCAAAAGAAAACATCAAAACAAAGAGGCAGCCAATGTAGTAGGGGAAGATATTTGCAAACAATTCCATCCGTAAAGGGCTAATATCCAAAATACATAAAGAACTCATACAACCCAACAACAACATCAAAAAACAATCTAATTAAAAATGTGCAGAGGACCTGAACACAATTTTCCAAGGAAGACACACAGATGGCCAATAGATATATGAAAAAAGTGTTCAACATCACTAGCTAAAAGGGAAATGCAAATCAAACCACAGTGAAATACCACCTGTCATCTGTTAGAACGGCTGTTAACAATAAGACAAGAAATAACAAGTGTTGGAGAGGATGTGGAGAAAAGGGAACCCTTGTCACTGCTGGTGGGATTGTAAACTGGTACAGCCACTGTGAAAAACAGTATGGAGGTTCCTCAAAAAATTAAAAACAGCAGTCCCTCCTCTGGGTACCTGACCGAAATATTGAAACACTTATTTGTAAAGATATGTGTACCCCTGTATTCATTGCAGCATTATTTATAATAGCCACATTATAAATAATCCAAGTGTCCTTTGGCAGATGATTGCATAAAGAAAGTGTGATACACACACACACACACTGTGGAATACTACTCAGCCATGAAAAATTATACACACACACACACACACACACACACACACATATATATATATATATATATATATATATATATATATATATATATATATTGCCATTTGCAACAACACAGATGGATCTTGAGAGTATTATGCTAAGTGAAATAAGTCAGAAGGAAAAGAACAAGAACCATATGGTTTCACTCATGTGGGGTATGAAACAAAAAGCAACTAATGAACAAAACAAAAGTACAAACTCATAGATACAGATAACAGAATGGTGGTTACCAGAGGGGAAGGGGGGCTGGGGAGAGAATGAAGAGGATAAAGGGGGCTAAATATATGGTGACAGAAGGAGGCTAGAATTCTGGTGGTGAGCACATAATGTTGTATTATAAAGTTGTATACCTGAAATTGATATGTTATCAACCAATGTTATCCCAATAAATTTAATAACAATTTTAAAAGATAAGGAAGAATGTTAGAAGTTGGCAGAGGAAAAGAGCTTATGGACTGACAGCAGTGGCTTTCGGGTGTTCCCCTTCTCTGACGGTCCCCTCGGAGGCCCTCTTGCACCTGAGGTGATCTGTGATCCAATGCTTGCCCTGGGCATCCCATCTCTGTGGTCTTCTTGAAGTCTAATGTCATGCTGGCCTGATCATTTCCTGTCTGGGTTCTGTGTGTTACAGGTATGAGACATCTCTGTTGGATTTGGTTCAATCGCTGAGCCCAAAGTCTGCTTCTAAACCCGAGCTCCATCCTTCCAGAGAAGCTGGTTCCTGGGATCACAGTACTTGCCAACTCAGTTCTCTAAAATCAGTCCGGAACAAGGTGGGGGCAGGCAGGACCCCTGAAGACCTGGAGGAGAATCAAATTCTGGAAGACATCTTTTTCATTTGACACCAAAGCACTTGCCGCAAAATTTCCATCAGAACCTTGTGGATTTTTTAATATACTGATCTAGGGTTTTAAACTTTATGATCATAAGTAATTGTGTCTCTCCCTTCACAGGGCCCTATCTCACTGGCATCTCTTACGTATTGAATATAGAAATCATCCTAACAACCCAGGGTGTTTTTGATCAGACTGGTCAGTAGATAACACATTCAGGGGAGATGGGAAGTATCTTCTCTATGCCAAGTAGAGATGAGAACATCAACATAGGACACTCTGCATGATGGAGGCCACTGCCTATTCAGCCTCATTTAGAGTATTTCCACCTCAATATTTTGCTGAAAAAGATTGCTCTCTTTCATACACAAGGAAAACCTGTCCACTGAAAGATCCCTCTGATTTAAAAGTAGCCCCTTGTAACATCAGCAATTTAAGACCAGACCCTTTTTCGTCTGCACCCTATTCTCTCACCACCTATCTCTAAGTGTAGCCATTTAATTCTGAAGTTGGAGCTGGTGCTCCTGTTATCACAGCAAGATTGAAGGCCAAGTGTGAGTCAGGCTCAGGAGTCATAACCCTGGCAGCTACTCTTCCCATAACCAAAAGGGTTCAATGGGCTCAGGGGAGGGACCCACCCAACCCTTGGAAACCGGCATTAAATCACACAAAAGTGACTGCACTAGTGTAGGCAGAACCTGAAAGACTTTCTACCGTCCACCAATTTCCCCAAATAGTTAAGAGTAATCTCTTGGTAATTTTTGTTGACCTAAGTGTCCATTTTATTCACCCTTGTGAACTTCCTTCCCACGGTTGTCTGGAGAAGATGCAGTAGCACCAGCTCCTGCAGGCTGATAGGCTTTCTCTGGCCCTCCCTCTTTTCCCAGGAGTATCCAAGGCCCAGGACTGACCAGGCCTTGTATATGCTCTGCCCAGGGCTGCTGTCCCATGCCTCCAAAGAACCATCTCTATTTTCCCAATTATGCTTTACTACCCCAAACAGAGCCTCCCCTGTTTCCCACTGGCCTCACTCTGACCCCAAGAAAGCCCGGGGAAGAATTAACATTGAGCCCGCTCTCTGTTCTCATGTTCAACAGAGCTCTTCAGCTCCGTCCTTCAGCTTACACTGGGCTCTAGTGGCCTCTCAGGCTGTTGGGCTGTGTGATGAGAGCCAGTGAGTGTAAAACATTCCAGTCATTGGGAGCAAGGGGAAGTGTGTCCCTAGATGTGTATTACTTGATAACTTTATCTGATCTGGATGGTGTTGCTTTTATTTTCTCTCCCTTTCACCAACCCCAGGCTTGGACTACAATCAGCAAGAGCCTGTCATTCATTGTTGGTAGCCAAGGTCAGACCACTCAGGGCATGGCTTCCCTGAATTCTTTATCAAAACTAGATTATTTCAGCCTACAAAAGCCTTGTTGAGCAGCATCCTTCTCTGGATAGGTCTAAATCCCATTGTCTCTTCAGGCTGAAGCCCTGTCACCTCTACCCAACCTTCTTTCACTTGGGTCTTTTCATTCTTTGGAGGAGAAAAGGATGGAGCCTACCGCTACCATAACCTTAATCCAAGCTAAATATGAGGTCAGGACTAACTAGCATAGTCATTCATTTAAAAAATTAAAAAATCATTGCAGATTACAATATCCCTTTAAAGTTCATCCCAGTGAGAGTAACTGAACCAGTTTTATCCCATTTCAGAAAGCTTTTTGAAAAAGAATTTTTCTTTGGTGTGGCAAAAATGGGTGGCCATTTTCTCAGTTCAAGTTAGGTTTCCAGAACCATATTGTCCCATGTATCATGATCACCTTAATTATACCCAGCTCCCTGGGGTCACCCACAGCCACACCCTTCCATTCTGGACACCAGTGTCCCTACTGCCCTCCAGAGTGGAAGGATGTCACAAGGGCCAAGATGAGAACTGGGATTTCTTTAAGAAACTTGTTTACCTTTAAAGTACCATACGCGAGATCTAAACTAAAGGCTTTTGTGGGTCATGTGCCACAGAATGGGGTTTTGGTGGTTTCTTTACTTCCCCTGAATGAATACTTTGGAAGAGCAAAGATGGATTTTCAGCGGAGCCTCAGTCAAAAGTTTTCATATGCCACATTCTCCCACGATTCATCTTTTCTATCCTATAGTCATTTCCTGGGTGAATTTGTGTCTAATATTTTCATTATAAATTGAACCATATATGTTAACATTTTAATCTGTATCTTACTTTGGGATGTGTATATATACATGTATGTACATACATACATGCACACGCGTGCGCGCGCATGTGTGTGTGTAAATGAAAAGGTAGAGCCTGGAGGCTTAACTTAATTGCAGACTAACTACCAATAGAGATGGTCTGGCACATAGGAATGTGCCTTTCCTTTCTATGAAGTGACTGTTTGGGATTTGCTTGCCTAGCCTCCAGCCGCTTCCCCAACACAAGACTGGGCACATATTGGAGGTGGTGCAGGTAGTACTGCAACATTGCCCCCACCCCCCTGCTACCCACCATTCTGCAAGAGAAAAACCCATCAATGCTTGCAAAATGGAAAAGGACAGAGTGTGTCCGTTGAACCTCTCAGTGCCCAACGTGCTTGGGGTAGAAAACCTAGGCTAATCAAGGAAAAGCTTTCACCAACAGTCACCCTTCCAGGAGGCACGCTCCGGGGGGGTGGGGCAGGGGGGCTCTCTCCTCCTTCAGAGCCACTCTTTTCACTTGGTCCTGCTTCCAGCACCATAGTCATGACAGATTTTCTGGTCAGAGACTCTGGGGAGGGGCCAGGCCTGAAGGAGCAGAATTGGATGAAGCCCATGGTCACAGTCTCTAGGGAGCTGAAGTCTGTGACACACATTATTTTTAATGTGGACAACTGTGTATATATGTGTGAGATGTTAAGCATGCCCACTCCTTGGGGGCTTGTAGGTTTCTAACACTCAAGGAGTGAGTGCTGCCATCTGGACCTATTTGTGTCGGTAGACGTGGAGGCCATGGGAGGGCTCTTGAAAGCAATATCCCTGGGAAAAAGGCAAATCTCTCCAGTAGCATAATGATTGTGACTGTCTTCTCCAAATAATAAAGGTTGTTCTAGCTGTAGGTAAGCCCTCTTCTGAAAATACAGTGGCCAAAATGAGGAGGAGGCCTACCTTGGCTGTGGAGGTGGCAGGTATACTAGTAAAGCCAGCAGGTCGGTACTTGGGAGTCCAGTAGGCATGACCTGTGTCAGGACCTTCATCGGGACAGTCTCATCTGTTTGGCTTCTTGTGGCCCAGGATGCTCCTCAGCATTTTCCCAGATTTTCCCCTAACAGGATAGGTAACCTGGTGGTCGTTGGACATGTTTTTATTCCTCTCAGTAGATACTTGGGAGTGGATTTACTGGTCATATGGTCACTTTATGTTTAGCTTTTTGAGAAACTGCCAGACTGTTTTCTAAAACAACCTGACCATTTCACTCTCACCAGCAGAGTATGAGGTTTGCGGACACTTCCTACTTTCCTCTAAAATCCTCCCTTTCACTTCTTATTGCCACTACCGGGGTTCAGCACCTTATCGACCCTCCCTTCTCTGCTCTGCTTGCAACTCACAACTCCTGGCTATCTCCCAAAGCCACCTGGCTCTCTTCTGCCAGTGTGACTTTCCCAGGTCCTACTGTTTGGGATGAGTCTGCTTTCATGTTTCCTGATACTGGCATCATTATAGACACTCTTCTCTTGGCTCCAGCAATACTCCAGAGCCTCTGCTAGAGCCCACCCCAAACTGTGCTGTATTGTCTTATATATTGTCCCCGTTAGAAGGTCACGTGCCTAAGCAGAACATATATTGACCTTGGAATCAACCCAGCCTTACTGCTTGGGAGCTGCCTACATTTAGGCAAGTTGCCTCAGCGATAATAATTTATAAAGTGATTCATAAAAATGGAGGTGATAATCCCTACCTTGTAAGTTTGGTGCCCTGAATGCTGACCTAACCCTGGAAAGTCGCCTGGAGGAAAGCCAGGATGACAAGGCCGAAGTGTCCCTGAAAGCAGGGCTAGGTGGATGTCCAGGGGAGCCAGAGGGCACTCAGAGGGGCTTGTGAGTGGAGGAAACAGAAGGCCCAGGATGACAGAGCAGTGTTGGAGTTTGTGAGAAAGCAGAAGGTTGACTGGAAAATCAGGCCCTGCCTGACACCTGGAAAGGGCATCCACACTGCCTCTCCCTCCCCTGCTGCTGTGCACAGTTGGGCGGCCTCGGCTGGTCCCTCATGGGCACCACCACACGGACAGTGTCCTGATCACAGCTAGGATGTCCAAGGCCCACTGCGCTTCACCTGTTCTGCAGGTGTAAACTGGTGTAAACTGGTTTTTCCCTCCTCATCCTTCTCTCCCCCACGTGTCAGCCCGTTAAGTTCTGAGGGGCTGGAGGAAGGGAAACCATGCTCTCTGGCTTCTTGCCCCTGCCCATTGAGACAGGGTGAACTTCACAGGCCGGTGTTCAGCGTTCTCCCCCCAGCTGGAGGTGATTTAAGCTTGTTGGATTTATATAACATTGGGAAACGGTAAACTGTGTAAATGTGCTATGTTTTCCAGGGACAGTTATTTATGGAGGGGCATTCTTAACTCAAGTGCAGAAGTGTTAAATCATTATAATAAATTCATGCTATTCAGACTTTCTTACATTGTAATAAATTTTTTCTAAGCATGAATGAGGAGATATTCCTCTAATATACCATTATGTATTTCTTCTCAAAATGACACAGCTTACTATATCAACTTGGAGAATAACAGAAGGAGATTTACTGCATTGGAGAAAAAAAATAGTTGAGTAGCAATGAATCTGAGAAAAGGACTTGGGACCACTGACCCCAGAAGAACTGTTCCTGCCTCTCTGCTTACTTCTTACCCCCGAGGAGGAGCAGGGAGGGCCTGGCTAAGGGTGTACTCCCTGAGATGTCCCAGCTGAGCTTCAGAGAAACTTTGGGCAGAGAAATGAGACCAGGGACCCGAGTGGACTCTGTCCCACCCAGGAGGCAGTGTCACAGTCGGCTCTATTGGAAATGAAAACTCTCCCGTGATGTGAAATCTGTTCCCAGAGCATCAGTCTGGTTTGAGAGTCCTCTTTCTCCTCACTCCTCACCTGGATGCTCACATGGACCAGAGGATTCGTAGCTTTCATCAGATTCTCACAAGAATCTGTAGTCCAAAAAGTTCAGGAATCCCTGGTATTTGCTAAAATCTGAAGCACGTTTGTCTGCTATGTGTCAATACCAAGCAAGGCCCACTGATGTTCCTGACCCGCAGTGCTGGAACCACGTGAACTGCAGTTAGAGCTCTTGGAAGTCAGTGCAGCCGCAGAGGCCTCAACAGCAGCGCCAGGAAGGGAACTTGAACCAGAATTTCCCCAGAAGGTGGGACATTTGAGCTGGGCAAAATCAGGGAAGGAAGGGTGATCCGGGCAGAGGAACAACATGTCAAAAGCATGGAGACAGGAAGCCCCAGGGGAGTGAGCCTATGGCCCGGCCTGAATGCCAGGCTGCTGTTTAGACCTGAAGGAGCAGCAGGACCCTATGGAGAGAGGCCTGCAGAGATTCCAGTACATGGCAACAGTTTCTAGTTTCCCTGGTGCTCCGTCAGAGGCTCCGCCCCGGTAGCTGTGTGGCGCTATGCAAGTCTTCAGTGGGAGCTCAGTGCCTCTGTCTGCAAAGTGTAGATAGCACACATAGGCACACCTGCAGTGCCTGGCTCAGCCCGCGTGGGGGGCAATGAAAGGAGGCGCGTGCACCTGCTGGGTAACCAACTACAAAGCACTTCAAACATATCAGGTGCTTTTATAATTAAATCTGAGGGCTGGCAAGGAGCAGGAGCCCCTCGGTAGCATGGAGAGCTGAGGGTTTTGTGACAGCCAGGTGAACCCAGCCCTTGCTGCCCACTGCTGCATGTCCCACCTCGGGCAGCACTCCCAGCGCCCTCACTGGCCCCCAGCAGAACACCACATTGCGTGTTTCCCTGGTTTTAGAATGCCATTCACCTCTCCCACCAGCCTGGGCTGCCTTCCCAAGAGGTGAGACTGTCAGAGCCTTCAGCTCATCCCCTGTGCTGGTGCTGGTCACCTCTGCCTCAGCAGCCCTGACACGAGACCCCAGCATTGAGGGCTGTAAGCCAACAAAGTCAAGAGCTGTTCCAGAGTGGGGACCCCTGAGCTGTGGTCCACCTGCGTCCCTAAGGGTCCTGTGGGTCGCTCACCACCCTCCTCCCCATCCCCACCCCAGTCTCCACTCTCCACCTCTAGTATTTTCAGACCTGTCCCTTCTCTCTTCAGAACTGAAGATGATGCTGTCTTCTGCCTTTGCTAGACAGGCTGCTCCGAGGGACAGGAGTGGGGACAGGCATCCCCAGGACCCAAGGCTAGGTAGCATTTCATTGAGGGGCTGCAGGCAGAACGCACCATGGCCTCATCATGCTGCCCTGGACACCCACTTCTAATGTCCATATTGGGGGGGCTTCTCATTTTTTTCCAAACATTTCATTTTGAATTCAGACTTCCAGTAAAGTTTTGGAAATAGTACAAAGATTCCCTGTGCACTCCTCACCCACTTAATCTCACACATATAAACACACATCTTTTCTGAAATATTTGAGAGTAAATTCCAGACATAATACTCTTCTTTCCCCTAATAGTTCAGCATAATTTCCTAAAAACAAGGACATTCTCTCACATAACCACAGTACAGTGATCACGATCAAGAAATTAACATTAATACTGTGCCATGATCTAATAGACAGACCTTATTTCAATTTTTCCACATTTCATTTTTAAGTTTCCTTGCTTCAAATATGCTTTTTAACAAAAGAAAAATAAATTCTCACCCAGGATCGAATCTATGGTCCTAAGTTGCTTCAACTGACATGTGTCTTCAGATGAGTACAAACCATTTATTTTGTAGAATATTCCACAGTTTGGGTATGTTTGTTTTCTTCTGCATTCCCAGCAAGAATAGTGACGCTGTGTCCTTCTCAGTAAATCATACCATGAGGCTCCTGATAGCTATTTCTTAAACTCCACGTGATATTAACTTTGATCACCTGGTTAAGATGATGTCTGCCAGGTTCCTCCACTATAAAATCAGTAACCTTGCTTTTGTAATTTACAAGTATCCTGTGTGTGTGTGTTTTTGGTGGCGGGAGGGGGGCTACTTTGAGACTATGTAAATACTGTTTCTCATCTATCCTTTACCCACTAATTATAGCATAGATTGATGATTTGGCACATTCCATTTAAACCCTCAGAATTGTGCCGTGTTCTTACTACCCTCTTTCACCAGCCCAGTGCTAGGAGACAGATCAGGAAAGGAGACAATTCACCTCTTACCCTCAGAGCCTTCGGCTAAGGAGGGAGCCCCACACGTAGTGCAGAGTAGTGGGAGCACAGGCCCTGTGAAGTGGGGCCCCTGGAGCAGGTGCACCCTGAACTAAGGACAGGGAGAATTGGAATTGTCAGAAACCTGGAATAACATGAGAATCAGTATCCATAAGCCATTTTTGAGGGTCCCTATCAGACCCTGTCCCAAATGCTTGTGATCCAAGGAGCCCCCAGGGTACTGAGGAGACTGGAACCACCAGCATCTTCGGGTCCCTGGTCAGAGTTGGGGCAAGGGGGTGCTGAAGGGCCTTGTTGAGAGTGTGCTGGGCCTGGGGTGCTTCAGAAGGACTCCTGGGATACATTCCAAACATTATTGAGCACCTACTATGTGCATTGAGTTCTGTGCTGAAGGCACAAATGCTCTCTAGTTCTTGATTAAATGGGGATGTGTTGGGGCCAGAGACCTCTTCTGGTTACTCAGCACTCCGGCAAGGCAACAAGTATCCTCTGCCCAGAGCTGAAAGCATTAGGAAGTGGTGGGTGAACACTGGCCTTCTCTAATCCAGGGGACTCTCATCCCGAGAGCGAGACTAAGGGCAGTCATGATGTCCCACCGGAGCCTCCTCCCACCTCCTCTGCCTTTCCCAGCACTTAGTGGAGAGTGAGAGGCACGTTCGTTGGAGTTGGGCCGAATCTGTGAGACCCAGGACACCTGCTCACTATGCAAGGAGGCCTGCACCTCCCCAGGACAGCCCTACCTCCACTCTCACCTGTGGTTAGACTGTGTGTCTTTGAGGCTTGACAAGTCAGTGAAGAGGCTTCCAAGTAAAGAGGCATTTTGCGTGGTCACCTCTTCCAATGTAATACAATGATTACAAGCATGGAATCTGCCATCGAGGGACCCAGGTTCAAAGCCCAGATCTGCTGCACCATGTGACTTTCAGCACACCACTCCAGCTTGTTTGTAAAATAGGATCCAGTGTTGTTAACTAGAAGGTTGACTGAGATGGCATGAGTGTCTGGGTGGTCTGTAAGTGGGTTGTTTTTAAATAAGGCCTGTGTCCTCCTGAGTATATTTCCCACCTACCTAAGACATCTTGCAGTTCTTCAAAAGGTCTGGGGTCCTTTGTTCCTCCATGCCCCCCTCCCTTAGGCTCTGTTTAGCCTGTTCACCCTCCAGTTCTTGGCCCATGTGTCTCCTCCCCAACCTGGGCTACTTGCCTCCCTTGTCAGCGTTTTCCTGGGCCCCTGCCTCGTTCTACCACATGATCCCGCAGTGGTCTTTTGCTTGTCAGGGGCATGGAACCCATGATCCTTTCCATCATGCAAGGTGAAAATGAATTGCAGGCACCTTACTCTGAAGCTCTTCTTTGGGCCCCAAGAGGAAAAGTGGAAGGGGCATGGGGTTGGCAGCACCTGGGTCCACTGGATTTCCTGCCATCCCAGTGCCCCTGGCCCCCTAAGATGGGCCCCTGGAGGAGCTAAGGAAAGAGGGGCAATGGCAAAGATGATTCCATGAAGACTCTGGAGATGAGAGGAACCTCTATACCTTACTTGGAGGAGGATAGGTCCTTCAGAAATGGTTAAAATTGCCCCTTAATTTTTGTGAGGGAGAACATTTGTATGGACCTTAAGAATTTGCTTATAGTTTTCTCCAGAGTTCAGTGTACTGGGAAAACAGAGCTGATGCAGCTCAAAAGGTTTGTGAACTTCAGGTAGCCGCATAAAACGTTAATAAATATTACATTTATTTCAATTAAATTTCCTCTCTTCATTAATAATGAAAGCTAAGCGGGTCTTTGGGTTATTTCCCTCTCCTTGCATGCTCTCCCTTCTGTCCCTACCCCCAGCAAGTGCTGCCAGGCAGGGAGAATCATGGACCCCTGAGCAATGTGTTTCCTAACTTGTCACTCACCTTGAAGAAGTTCAGCCGAGATGATCAAGGAGAGAAGGGAAGGAAAGGACTGATACTACTAAGTCAATATAGGTGATGCCATTTCTTAAAGGTAAAAATTGGAATTATTTTAAAAATGTGAGGTGGAGAAGGGAAGGGAAGTGGAAGACATGAGAGGAGGGTTGGAGGGGAGCAACTGCGCCGAGAGTTTACAACCCAGGGACACAGGATGTAGAGACCAAGAGCACAGCTTTGCAGACGGCGCTGGGCTTGAGCCTGACCCTAAGTCATCTCAGCAAGGACTTACCCTCCCTGAGCCTGTTGCCTCATCAGATAGGAGGACACCTACTTCAGAGAATTAGTTGAGATTATAATCAAGCAGCTCTAAGCACAGTGTCTAGCTCAGAGCAAGCACCCATAAGTGACAGGTACCCCCAAGCCTCATAGAGTAGAGCCCCAGTGATAAGAGTGTGACTGGCAGGGCCTGATTCCTCTGCCCATCCTGTGGGGTCCTGAGCACCCCTGGGCCTAGGCTTATCTGTGGGACTCCCGTGGGCCAGTTGTGGGAGCCTGGGCACGTCACTGCCTGGCACTGGGTCTTTCTGTTGTAAAGGATGATGGCTGAGTTCCTCACACCAGTGTACCCCACATCTGCACACTAGAGACCAGGGTAAACAGCAATGAATAACACGCTGGAATGGGTGGCTGGATTCGGAGCTGGGAGGAAGAGATTTCATTGTACACTTTATCGTAGTTTTTGACTTTTGAAATATATGGATATGTTACCTATTCAAAAAAATAGATAACATTTTTAACCTGCAAAGACCAAATTTAATATGCAACCTGAGGCCATAAGAACCAGGAGGAGGATGGCTGCAGACAATAAGAGCCACAGTGGTGCAGGCAATGCTCTTGGGAAAAAGAAATGGCCAAGTGAGAGGAAGGGGCCTAGGAGCATCAGCTAATTGGGGTCCCTGGAAAAGGGTGTGAGTAGTGAGACACAGACATGTGTACCTCCACACAACAAGGATTCTCTGGGAGTCCCAAGCTGACTGGACTTAACAGAAAATGACTAAAATGGTTTCATGTCAAGTTCAAGCTTGCTTCGGTTGGAACGTGAATCGTCAATGGAACATGTAACAAAGGGAAGGGAAGGAGGAGGGGATTGGGGCCTGAACTATTCATTCAGAGTGTCTGCATTACAAAGGAATTTATAACTTAGAGAATCCTTGGGGTGGGATGTAGTCGTGTGTGGCTGTATCTTATTTATTCCTTATAACTCTTAGGCTCTGTGTGTGTGTGTGTGTGTGTGTGTGTGTGTGTATGTATTATTATCCCCATTTTAGAGATAAGGAAATCGAAGCTCAGAGAGGTTAAGTAACTCTTCTAAAAGGAGCACAGAAGGTATTCAAGAGCACTGGATTTGCATCCCAGTCTGACGTCAAAGCCCATGCCTTTTTCACTCTGATGCATTAGTCTCCAGCCCCCAACCCTGGGCAAATCTGATTAGACCTTCACAAAGAAAGCGAGAGGGGTGGAGAGACTCAAGGTTCCCTGCAGATGAGGAGTTAGGCTAGCATGAGGGAAGTGAAGCTGGGGTGACAAGGACGGGCCTGGGGTACTGGTGCTAGCTGTCCAGCCTTCCACTGCTCTTACTAGCCAGGCCCCAGGGCATCTGGCGGTGCTGAAGACCAGAGACTGAGGTGGGGGAGGAGGGCAGGTAACAAGAGGGAGGACAGCTTAGAGAAACAGAGTGATGGGCAGTAGAGCCAGGAAGGTAGGCACCTATGCCAAATGTGCTGTTATTACTTCAAAAGCATTTCCAGAAGACCTACCTCTTTGGAACGTGCCTTCAATTGTCTGCAATCTGTTCTTTCCTTCCTTCCTTAGCCCATTCAGGCAGGCAGTGAATCAACGCTGACCGAGAATCTGACTGCCAGGGCTGAACAGTCTGTCGGAGGTGGGACATCAGTGGTAGCTGATCATGTTTATTTGGGGCAGATTCCATTTTGGGAGATAGACAAATGGCATTCACAAGCAAGCCTGATGCTGTCACTTGGGTGGGGCAGGGCCCCGACCTGACTGCCCAAATGTCCCTTATCCGCCTTACCCTGAGGAGAATGCTCATCTGGGTTCAACCCCGGTGTAGTTCCCAAGACAGCCCTGCAGGCCCCACACCAGGTGGAGCTGCAGATTTGCCTTCCAGGACTCGAGGCCACTCTTGTGGGTAGGGGCACCCTGGGACATCTGTCTCACTCTACTATTGCTCTGTGTGCAAGACTAAGTGAGATCAAGCTCAGAATAGAAAACACTCAGACCTTTAGAAAAACCAAGGAGATGGTAGCCATTAACTGGAAGTTCTCAATAAACAGACTCTTTTCAGATGAGCATCACACAGAAAGCAGAGGAAGGGGAGAAGAAAAAAGTGAGAGAGAAGAGAAGAGCACAAAGCGGGCAGGGGAAAAGCAGAAAGACCTTTGAAAGTGCCACCTGGCACCAGGTTGGAGGGCGGCCTGGAGCTCACCCCAGGAGCCAGGGCCCACCCTTGAGTAGGGCTGGGTGGGGCTGCAGTTCCCCCCATGCTGCTGCAGTGTGGGTGCCGCGGCCCCCAGGCCAGAGCCAGCCTTCAGACGTCAGTGCTGCAACGAGAAACATGAGGGGAAACTGAAGTATCTACCCATGAAATGACTGTATAGCTGGGATTTGCTTCAAAAGTACTCACGAGCTGATGTATGTTGATAGTAGGTGGTGGGTACATAGAAGTTCTTTATGCAGGTATCTCTACTTTTCATTAAATTTGAGGTAAAAGATTTATCATAAGAAAAAGTCTTTTAAAATAGGGAAGCTGTAAAGGAATTACACGCTGCAGGTAGAGTAACAGCAGAGGAATATAAGCCATAGAACATAAGTAGAAGTTAATGAGAATTGTGTCTTGGGTTTTCTTAATACTGCAAACCAGGAATTCTTAACCAGGGGATGATGAATGAGCTGTGGGACCCCCATCTCTCTGCAACAATGTGAAAACTGACCTGAGAGTTTTCAGCTAGTTTTCAAAGAATCTGTGGCTTTCCTCCAGAGGTTAACAAGTTGTATTCTCTCTTCATTGTGCCAAGCATCCATTAGTTACTTTGTATGTGGTTTTTAAATAGAGGGTTTACTTTCAAGAACTGACATACTCATAATCTAGGCCCTGTGTTTTTATCCTTCCTCTAGGTCGACCATGCCTGGAACAGAGCAGAATTTGGCTGACCTGCTTCTCAGCTCTGGTCCCTGCAGGCAGCTCCAGGGGCAGAGGAGGTGGGCGGGCTATGCCGGAGAGAAGGGGACACCGTGGGGAGGTGCAAACCAAAAACAGGAGCTGTCTGCGGAGGCCAGTGAGGCTCCCCAGGGTCTTCGACAGTGACAGCAGGAGGGGATGTTGAGGTTTGTCATCCTCCAGCAAACTCACTGCCTTTCGATTGCAAATGTCCAACAGAAACCTCAGTTTTGAATAGTATGAGGCTTAAAACGCAAAGAATTACTTAGAAAACACCTTTCTATTACTTACACAGTAGCATATCACCCCGTCTGACCTCCAGCAATTTGCAGTAAATCCTTCCAAAAAGTCCAGAGCCTCACAGGCTCCCCAGAATGGGCAAAGCAGGCTGTCACCTGGGTTTGTAGCTGGGACCCTGGGCTTGCAGCCGGGACCCTGGGCTTGCAGCCGGGACCCTGGGCAGGGAGGAGGTGTGGGTTAGTTTCGGGGATATGGAGACTCATCTGGGAACCATCTCCACATTCAAGTCCAGGCTTGAAGGTCTGCCCCATTCTGCTGGAAGGCCCTTTCTCCCCAAGCTAACATTTCAGGGGCTAGTGCGAGAAACATGGACTTGGCCCCTGGCCCTGGGAAGGGAGATGAGATGCAGCACGGGGTTCTCGGTATTGCTCTGTAGCTGGATCTCGGAGCTCTGCTCTCTATTACTCTCCCTTGGAGAAGACAGGTGAGGGCTGAAGCCATTCCCCTCTCTCCCACAGAAGTGGGGCACATATAGACAGACAGAGACCTCTGTCTCCCCAACCAGGCATCTGAAACCACACAGCTTCCCCGCACCTTACACAGAGAGAAATGGGACCCTAGGTGGGAGTCTGCCCATTCCTAGATCAGGCTTCAGGACTGCAGGCTGGGGGAGGGGATGAGATGGGCCAGGATGGGGCCTGAAGCAGGCTTGTGGCTGCTGTGCATCACCTCAGAAGCTGTCCCCTCTCTTCCACCTCCCCTCCCCCACCCCTCCCCCACCCCCTCCCCCATCCTGGTTCATGTCTTTCCTGATCCAGGGCCCCTGATGCTTCATTACCTTTCTTCTCACACCTCCCCTGGCATTCAGGGTTTGGAGATGGGCAGTCCCCATCCCCCCAGCAACCTCCTCCCTCTGCATTCCCTCCCATCAGAACCTTGACTCTGAGGGCACCATCCAGAATCCTTAGTTTCCTCCATCCATGCAAACCGTCGACACAGAGGAAGGTGCAAGACCAAAAGCAAAATGGTTGGTGGCAAGTTTTGGGTCGTGTCTTCTGCCTTCTTCCTGAATTGTGGTCCCTGCCTCCACTGCCTCCCAGCACCTTGCTCCCACCCGAGCTCAGGTCAGTGACCTCAATTTCCCCCCCGTTAGGGAGGAAAGGGGGACTTTCTGCTGTGTTTGGTCACTGGCCATCCCTGCCAGGGAACCAAAAATACGGGTTTGTCATAGAGCCTTTCAGGGACACATCAGTGGAGAGAAATGTTTCTAAGTATGGACAGGACCTCTTTCTATTGCTCCCATCACCTCCCAAGGAGCCCTGCACACTATCTAGGCTGTATAAGAGGGCTGCTGGCAGATGCCATGAGGAGAAGGACCACAGCTATTTCCGTGTCCAGTCTTGGGGCCGTGTGGCCAGCCTTGGGGCCATGAGCCACAGCAGGCCAGATTCCAAGAAGCAGAGACCACTGAAAAAGAGACTTTTTTTTAAACTGTGCTTTATTTAGGGCTAAGCTGGAGAAAGCGTCATCCAATAGTTACAGAAGGTTACAAGGAGTTTTAGGGAGTTGAGTGTGAAAAGAGCAGTTGTACTGAACTGCAGCTGTTTTTTTTTTTTTTTTTTTTTTACAACATCTGGACATCCTAAAAGGAGGAGCCAAGAGAAAGAAAAGGAAAAATTTAAAAATAACTAACCAACAAAATAGAAAGGAAAGTCAGGAGGCCTGAGAGGAACCAGATAATTGTTTTTCTAAAACAAGGAAAATAATGGTAGGTCCGCGAGCCCTCTGGCCTCCAGATGAACTGGACGTCAGTGAGAGGAGGGTATCGAGGCAGAATGCCAAAGCAAGTCTTCCCAACGGTGCAAATAAATTATAATAAATATGTTATACTTTAAAATATATGTGTTCTTAAATAAATCAGTGTTTTTTCTGATTCTGAGTTTTTTAAGCAACGTCTTTTTTAACTGCTCTAAAGTCATTTACCAAAGATAAATATCGTGCTTTCATTAAATAGTTTTCCTTGTTTTTTTCTCTATCATTACAATTAAAAGTCCTACAAAATATGCAAATTTATTTACAGAAAAACAGAGCCGGCATCATTTAAACATCCCTGTTTTTCAAAATTCCTTGTAAACAGTTTCAGAAATTCTTCAAAGATTGTTTATTTTTCTCTCTCTTGTTTAAGGTTTTTGTGTGTGTGTGTTGTTTCGTTGTTTTACGATGAAAGTTCCCAGGTCTCCCTTGCCCGGAAAGTCTCTGGAGCAAGCATGGAAGGCGAGTGAAGCAGAAGGTGTCCAGGGCTTGCGGAGAGCGGGCGAGCACGCAGCTCCGGAGCGAAGCGAGGCGAGGGCGGCTGCGGCTGCCGCGCGGGCCTTCCTGCCCAGGGCGGGGCCTCCACGGGCGGGGGCAGCCAGGGGCCCACAGGTCCGGCCAGTCCGCCTGGCCCTCGGGGTCAACGGTGTCGTCGCCCGACAGCACTCGCGGGGAGAAGGGATTGATGCTCAGTCTAAACTCTACAAAAGTACAGTCCTACAACATCTGGGATTTTAGCAGTAATGCTAACTTCTATAAGTTTTTTTTTTCCTTTTTTATTTTTTTTTATTTTTTGCTTTCCTCTAATTTTTCTTCTATGATATAGGTATTTTAAACTTCTCCTTTTTAAAATTCTGTACAACTATTATGTTTTTAAGAGGGGGGTAAGAGTTAGAAGCATTTACAGACTTTTCACAATTCTCTTGCCTTGTAAGTCCTTTTTTTTTCCCCTCCTTGTTTTCTCACACTTCAAGGTTAATGAGTTTTAATATTTTTGTTGCTTTCCCCCAATATCCACCAATTTGTTAATCTTAACAGCTCCCTCCAGACATATAATACAGAAAACCGTAGGAAAGTGTCTTAGACTTGAATGAGGGTAATCAAAGCGCCTCTCAAAGTATCAAAGAACTATTATCTTGCTGTTTTAAAAGCATTTAAGCATTATTTTTCTTTTCTTTTTTTTTTGTATTTTTGTGTTTTTTTGTGTTTTTTTTTTTTTTTTAATTTTTTTAAATTACATTTTTCATAGAATCGCTCTAAGCTGTTTCAAGAACAGCCAGGAGGCAGGAAGGAGGTTCCCCTCCATTCCCCCTCTATTTGACATAGAGCTACACATCTGCAATAAAAAGTTTGGTCCTTTGGTCCCTAAATAGCTAAAGGAATGACAGATAGAGATGCTCAGTGGCGGCCTCCCAGCCGCGCCCTGGGGACCAGGTCCCGCCACACCGCTTGCCCCAACCTGCCTCAGGCGCCCATGGGCTGGAAAAGCCCCAGGGATCGGTAAGCAGCGTCTCTTTCCAGTTCCCAGCCCTTCAGCCTCCCCATCTGGCCTCAAGTGATTTTGTTTTAAAAGTTGCCTTTTTGTATTTTTTTCTCATTTTTCTTCATCTTCTTCTTTATGTCATATGTATTTTCCCCCAAACACGTGCCCTCTGAACTCCATAGACGCTATACTTTCCTTGAAGAAATGTTACAGTCACAGAGTGTCTGGAGTCCTCAGCTTGATTGATATTGGCTGATATGTCAAAGATGTCATCCAACAGTTCTCATTTATAAATAGAGAGAGAGAGAGGTTTGTTTTTTAATGTAGCCCGTTCAGCATCCTGCCCTAAAATGAAGAAAATCGGGGCTGATTAAGCCAAGAGAGGAAACACAAAATGCATCCAAACACCAAAAGGAACCTGCCTGGGGGTTAGGGTGGGAGCTCTGGGGGATGGTGGGAGGGAGGGGAGAGACCAGTATGAGAATTAGTCATGATCATGATACATAAAGAAGAAATTGACTCTTCTATTCAGAGTAAGAAACCACTGGGAGGTCTAGTTAGCTGAGGTTTAGCTATTGGGAGAGGGGTTCTCGATTTGCGTTCCTTCAGAGTTCTGAATTGGAGGGTGGCTTCTAAGGGAAGAATTTGGGACTGTGGGATATGAATTCATAATTAAACTGATATCTGAGGGATCTAGCCCAGATACAATATGTATACAGAAGCCTAGCAAATGAGACAGCAAAAATCTAGCAGCCCAGCCCACTCCTCCCCCTTTGAGGAAAAGGAAGAAAGATCCATGACATGAATTTTGCTGAATCCTTGCCCAATTTCCAGCCAACCACTTCTTTCCCAAAGTCAGTAACTATTTGCGAGGCTATGTATATATATGTATATCTGGATATATGTGTAGCATATATTCACCTGCACATATGTGGATATACATGGATATGTGTGTATGTATATGCATAGATACACACATACACACACACACACAATAATTTTCTCATACATGCCAGGGAATTTAGAGGAAATTCAGAACTTCAAGGGGGTGGATGGGAGAATCTAAAAGAAGTTAGAACGGATTTAATCATTAGACTTAGACAGTTCTCAATTTTGTTTTGAATGGTGGCTTTTTGGTGTTTTGTTTTGCTTTTAAGGAAAAAAATCATGATCTGACTAGAATCAGAAGGAGAATGCTTAATCACTGTGAATTAACAAATGAGACTCATCTCCATTCTAGCAAGCAGCTTCCACTTATACATGGGGGTGACTGGTTACATCAAGAAAGTTAGAACTGCAAAGCCCCCAGTTGAGGGGGCAACGTCATGCGTATATCAATCCATGCTGGCAGGTTTTTCACACTGTTGATTCAACAAACAGCAAACCGTACACAGCAGTCTAAACAATTACAACACCAAATAAAATAATAATAAAATTAAAAAACACTTGTCGAGGACCCTTTTTCAGTTGTAAACAAAAAGGTGCATTTTGCTTTTGTCAGTACTGTTTTTTCCAAACCAACCAAAAAACCCTCCCGAAACCCCAGTCCCCAGCCTTCCCTCCCCACGATTAATTTAGCAGAAGTGGCTACAATACAAACCTTATAATTGTTACCAGGCTCTCTCTCAGAGGCCTCTGGCTTTGTACTCCAGTTTTTTTGGTTTAGAATTTTTTTGGTATCATTCTGTTACTGTAGATTTTTGTTTTTGTTTTTGTTTTTGTTTTTCCTTTTGAAGTGAGATTTAAAATGGCCTAACTGGAAAAAGACCAGACCCAGGAAAGTGTCAATTGAAAAAGGCCCCCAAATTTCTAGAAAAAAATAAAATCACAATATTTTCAAGTGCAAGTAAATCAACCACGCATTTTTTAAGATGTTTTCCTTATTTTTAAGAAAAAAAAATAATGGTTTGCACACTGTTAAATGGTCCTATGTTCGATCATTTAGGAATTCATCTTTATTTTTACTATTTTTTTGTGCTTTTGTTTTTTTTTTTTCTCTATGTGACATCTAGAGAAGCATAAAAAACGCTGAACAAGAAAAACCAAACAACAGAAAGTAAAACCACTGCAAGCACCAAGAACGAAACAAAAATGAGCACAGCAAAAAAGATCGTGGCAGCACAAAAGTCAAGAGAATGCACGTGTGATCATGACTGGCCAATCATCAACTGATACAACATCCAAGAAAAACGCTCCAATCACAGCACCTCCACGAAACTTGACGGCAATTGTCATGCAACCGATTCTTAGCCTTGTTACATGACGCCATCATGTCACACTGTGAACTTTGAGTTGATTTGAACTTACGGATGGGGGACTGTTTTCTCCACTCTCATGTGATTACGTGAACTTTATTCCTAGCTCAGCGCGAGACTGTGGTGGATTTGACTGGCCCTGGTTGGGATGTTGGAATTTGATTGAATGACAAAAGAAGAAAAGATTTATATATATATTTATATATGTAGAGAGAGAGAGAGAGAGAGGACAAGAGTGTGGGCAAGGGGGAAGGAAGAGGCAGGGCAGGGTGGAGGGGGTAGGGGAGTGTGAGAGGGCAGGGAGAGTTGGGTGGAGGGTGAAGAAGGGCAAGGAAGAAGTTAAAACAAAATTAAAAGGAAAAATATTTATACAGCACCAGACCACAGCATCAATCTAAAAGCTCTGATGAGAGAACAGCAGTCAAATCATAAGAGAACTGAAAAGAACTCAAAGGATGGAGGAAGCCGGCAGACAAACAACATGGGCACGTCAACACACACACACACACACACACACACACACACACACACACTCACAGCTGTTTATGCAGACACATGGTACACTGTGAACAGTAGCAGAACCTCACACAGGGCCACTAAGGGCACCCATCATGCGTTGGGGAGGGGAGGGGGCATGGGCGGTTTGGTGAGGGGGCCAGAAAAAAATAGAATCGCCCCTCGAACCACCCTGGCCAGCAAGCAGATCAGGGAGCACACCTCTGCTTTCTATCACCCTTGATTCTTTCTCTCTTCCCCCAGGCACCAAGCTCTCCTCACCTCCCCAGCCTTCTGTTGCTTCAGCCTGTGGATCAGCAGGTGGGGGCTGTCAGGGTGACCCTGATTTGCCGGGTGGGTCAGAAGCTGGCTAAGGTGACTCTTGGATCCATGAGGTCCATCCATGAGACACTTTGCTCCCATAGTACAGTCCATGCTGGCAGCAACTCAGCCCTCCCACCCTTCGGGTCCCACCTTGGCCACTGTCCCAGAGAAGGGCATCTCCTCTCCAAGAGAGCCAACTGTAGGATGTCATGATTCTCTCCCCGTCCACTCTGCCTCAACTCTCTTTCCTCAGAACCTTCAGCAAATGAACATGTCTGGTTTTCAGATTCAGAGGAAATCACATCAGTGTTCCTAGAAATCTACAAACATGACCTGACACTATTGATTTCATTTCATGATCACCTCACACCCTTTGCTTTGCTCCCAAAGTGGCCCATGTGGCCCAAGGAAGGTTGCTTCTGGCCCATGGAGCCTAGAAAAGGCTCTACAGCTGTGACCCATGCTTAGGCCCTATGGAAACCTGCGGGCACCCTGCAGGGTAGGTGACACAAACAAGGACGGTCCACCAGAGAAGGGAGTGCTATGGCCCTGACCTCCAGGCTCTGCTGCTGTCACTTTTGCTCTGCTGACCTCCCCCACTCCACCTTCTTCTCCATTCCTTTATACCCACAGCCCTCCATGTACAGCTTTCTAGGCTGACCTGTCTCACAGGCCCTGGCTGCCTTCTTTAATGGTGCAGCCCTAGGCTGAGGCTAGATTCTCTTCTCTATCAAGCATCATCAAATAATTCCACTTTGAGTGGTCTTCTGCACTCCTCACAATTTCACAGTCCTTTACCGCTAGCCAGGGATCTGGGGAGTGCCACCCCTCTGTCCTATCCATGGTTACACTTGACCTTGTTCCCCACCCCCTCCCCAGCAGCATCCAGGCACTGGGTTTATCTGCAGAGCTTCTGAGCCACCAGGCAGCTGCAGCCAACTTCACTCTCAGCTTTGTTTTCCTTCACGGGAGGGTGGAAGGGAAGCCCGGGATGGGATCGTGAAGTGTCAGTGTGGAGAAACTGCAAAGGAGCTGAGAGGTGACTATTTTAAGCTCAAACCCAGCCTTCAGCTCTGCCTTCACAGAATAGCTCCCAGCTCCACTTTCTCCCCAGACCTCTGTCCAACCTGCTGGGCCAAGCTGGGTTCTTGCTCTTCCAACAGCAGATCTCCCTCATGCAGAACAGGGCCCACTGCATGCCCACCAAGTCCTGACATGCCACCCTACCCTGATTTACCAGCCCCTCCTAGGAGACAGCCCTTAGACACACCCAGGACATCCAACTGGCAGGTCCCTTTGGGTGGGAGAAGAGGCCTAAAATGGAGGAGGGTAATGCCATCAGTTGTCAGCCATGGCAAGTACAACTAAGGGACCCCTGGGGAACCCTCCATCTCTGTCGCCCCTCCCCCAGTCCTGAGCAGCTCACAGGTACTCACTCCTCCCTGTTCTGCTGTGCTCCTCTGCCTGCCCCCAGCTTTCCCCCATCTGCCCTTCAGTGCCTGGCACTGTCCTGAGTGCTGGGGCATCCAGCTTACCTACCACAGAGCCCCTCCTTAAGGCTTCCTCATATACTCCTCCAGACACACAGACACACTTGCACACTCATGTGACCCCCAAGGGGCCTCCCCAAGGTTCTTCATGTAAACAGCTGACCACTCTCTTCACTAGGGAACAGCTGTGCCTCTTCCTGCTGGGGGACCCCCTTCCTCGCCACCTTCCTGAAGGGCCTCACAGAACATAGCCCTATGGTGGCAGGGTCACTGACCAGCACGGGGGACCTTGAATCAGGCCTGGGAGGCTCCAACTCATGACCTGGGTGAGGAAATGATGGCCAGACTGAACCAATTCAGATGCCAGGTCCTACCAGAACTGGGCTCTAGCCAGGGAAGGCCCAGGCCCAAGCCACAGCCCAGCTGCACAGGCCAAACCAAAGTCACCCATGTCCACAAAGGTCAGAGCAAACACTGTGCAAAAGCCTGTGGCCCAGAAGGGATAGGCCTCCCATGGGAGTCAGACATGACACTCAGCGTCCTTCAAGCCAGAGCCACCCTCAGCTTGGGGCCCTAGAGCTTGCTAGCGAACTTGGGGTGGGACAGGGACCTGGGTGTTCTGGCTGATGGCTGTAGACCTGGCCATGTCCACAATTTTGCCCATTTTTCCTGTCTCTGTTACCTTCCTCTTAGATTCCTGGTAAAGATTTTTTGGAGAAACTCCCATCTTATCATAAGATAAAGAGCCCAAGCAACCAGAGATGCAGGGGCAGCAGGAAGGCCGGGAACCCAAAGGGGAAGGAGAGCTACACTCTCAGGAGACCAACCCTAATTCCATCCATGGAAACCTCACCTTTCGGAACCAAAGCCTGCCCACGCCCCCCACAGCTGCACCCCTCCTTCCCCAGGCCTGTCACATTCTCATTCTGACTTGGCCTTGGCCACCAGGCCTGTTGCACCTTCCATGTTTACCACTGCAGTGGCCAACCCTGGCCCTGAGATCCCTGTCCTTGTCACCTCCTTGCTCCTAGTGACAGCTCGTCCCTCAGTCCCTGCTCAGGCTAGCCCTGTTGTTCTAAGCACCTGGGATTTATCATTTGTCAATATCCCCTTTCACTAACCTGTAAAATTGTGCAGGTTTTAGCTGCTTTTGCATGCTGTTTCCTCCCTTGCTGGCTACTACACGGTGGTCACTTCCCACTGGAATCCCCAAGCCCTTATCTTAGCGCCCTCTTTCTGTTACAGCCTCTAACTGTCTCAGAGTGGGAAGCCTGAAAGCACCATGTTTAAATGCCATCTACATGGAAATTAAAGGTCAAGTTTATTATAGAGTTAATAGGGAGGAGGTAGTTGGATGGCCGACCCCCAAGAAGTGGGATGTCTTGACATGTCCCCTCTGATATTCAGGACTATCTATGGTGAGGGGTTGGGGTGATGACAGCAGTCGGGGCTTATCATTCTCTTTACTTGAAGTAGCTGATGGGAAGGTGACATAATCTCTCTATAAAATGGGACCAAGAACACTACGTACATGATAGGCAGTTGCAGCTCTTATATCCTACAGTTAGTTATTACCTACAGGAACTGTGTCTCCTGCGTGATAAGAACTGTGGGAAAGTCTACAATTCTCATCTTTCTGGCCTTTGTATTTTCTGGGAAAATAACCCACTCTGCTGTTTAAACTACTCCTCTCAAGTCCCGATCCCAAGTATGACTATCAGCTGGTTCTACCTTGAAGGCCACTTCCTACCTCATGTCCCAAACAACAAATCTGCTTTCCTATTATTTTCAGCTGGGAATTTCCCCAACTGAAAGGTCCTATTCTTTCTTGGTGTTTAGTTGTCTCGAGGTCTAGGAGGCTAAAACAGAATGCTTATAGAGAGCCCCGGAGCCCCTTGCAATCTCAGGGCATTACCCTGGAACACACCCCCTCTTTAGAAAGCCTCTGATGACTCCAGCACCTCGTTTTCATCAGTAAAAGAAGTGGAAGCCCAAGAGTGGAAGCACCTTGGCCCAGGTCATGCCTTAGATCTAGAAAGGGCTGCTTTCACTAGCCGCCCCTCCCCTCCTATGGACATGCACCCATCTGCTGGCTGCCTCCTGATGTCTGTGTGTGCACAGAGCCAGGGCCTCCTTGTGGGCAGTATGGTGACCCAGCACTGAGCCCAGTGCCTGGCCCAGGAAGGTGCCCACACTCTGAATGAACATGAGTATCTGTGGCTTCGCACAAGCCAGAGATGGTCAGGGGGTGGGAACTCAGGAGACAAGAGAAGTGGGTTTGGTTTTCCTGCCTTGCAGAGGGTAGAGGCTCAGCCACCCTCTGCGATAGAAGCTGAGCACTGGCAGCTGCTCCTGGCTGGATGAAGAGTGTGCTGCTGGCAGAGGTGGCATTTGAGGGGAGAATGGGAAACTGCAGACCTCCAGGCTCCAGGCTCTGAATCTCCACTTAAATGTTTAACTCTCACGTACTGATTTGTCTCCTAACCCCTCTTTATTTCCAGGCATGACAACTCTGCTCTTTCAGGCACTTGGGCCAAAAGCCAGGTGTCATCCCTAGCTCCTCTTTCTCTCACACCAACCCCTAATTCATTACAAACAGCATCCTTGGCTCTGTCTTCCAAATACGTCTAAAACTGGACTCCCTCATACCACATCAACTGCTGTCAGCTGGACTGAGTGGTCCATGCTTTAGACCTCTGCTTTGGGCCCTGCAGTCTGTTAACACAGCAGCCAGTGGCCCTGCTAAAATGCACGTTAATAACATCATTCTCCATTCAAAGTTCTCCAGTGGCCCCCTGTCCCCCAGTCCTGTGGATCCTCCATGAGGTGGCCCTCCTCACCTCTGGGGTCTCCTTTCTAACCTGCCCCTGTAATTACTCCCCTCCAGCCACCTTGGCCTCCTACTGCTCCTTAAACACACCACTCTGCCCTCACCTAGCAGCCTTCACACTGGCCGTCCCCTCAGATGGAAGAGGCACTCCTCCAGACTCGGACATGGGTCCCTGCTTCACTTCTTGACATCTTTGCTTGAATGTCACTTTCTCAACAAGGTCTGACATGACTACCTGATTTAACTGTAACCAACAATTCTGATGCCCTGTATAATTTACTCTTTGATCATATGTCATTGTTTTCTCTCTCTCTCCCCCCACCCACTTAGGACAAGGATTCTTATCAGTCTTACTGAGGGCTGAGTCCCCAGTACCTGACTGTGCCTAGTGCACAGTACACAGAAGGAACAGAGGCACAGAGGGCTGGGCAGCCCGTCTCTGGCCTGAGAGTGAGCTGTCCCTGCAGGAGCTCACAGCAATGGGGGAAATCAGGCTGAAGGTGGACTTCTAATGTCCTGGCACAACTTCCCCTCTCCCCACTTCTCCAGGAAGCCTCTTCCCCCAGGGAAACAGGTGGCCTGGAAGTCCAGCTGCAAGGCAGGACCCAGACTGAGCAGAAGAGATGACAACTGTCTATTGCCATGGCCTCTGTAAAGCAGGCCTGGTAAGTGGCCCCAGTGCTACACCTTCACCGTGCTCAGCTTCTGTCCTACCCAGTTTTGTTGTTTTGGTAAATTTCCCTTTGAAAAGTCCTCTCCCTCATCTCCAGACTGAGCTATGAGGAATTGGAGGGGTGAGGGGATCAAGTGTCTAAAGGCCACCAGCCCTCCAAGCAGGAGGGCTGGGAAAGGGAGAAACAGGGATCCTGGGACAAGGCCCCAGCAGAGCGCTACATCCCCCCACAGGGCCTATTCTGCCGCCCCCAAACTCTCCCAGCCCTGAGCTTGCCATCTGGCGAACAGGATGGCCAGTGTGGACCTGGAGCGCAGGCCCATGGCTCGCCCCACCTTCTCAGAACGGTTCCCTCCTGCTCCTTTTGGATCTGCGGCAGGGGACGGCCTGCCCATTTCTCCCGGGATGACCACAGCTCTGCGCCTGCCCCCTAGGCACCAGGCGAGGACAGATGGAGACGGGCGCAGCGGGTCCAAGGCACAAGCACCGAGGGTCCAGCCCACGGAGGTCGGGGAGGCGGCGGGTCCGTCCGGTGTCCCCTCCCGAACCTCCGTCCCCGCGCCCCGGCCGGCCCCGGTTACCTGTGCGAGTCCTGGTCTCCCCCGGGGGACACTCCCGCCGGCGCTCAGTACGGGCGATTGGCGTCTTTGGGCCGCTTCAGCTGCACTTTGAGCCTCTTCATGCCGATCTGGAAGCCGTTCATGGCCTGGATGGCGGTCTGCGCGCTGGCCGGGTTGTCGAAGCTCACGAAGCCTGGCGAGACACGAGGGACGAGGGCCTGGGTTTCCACTGGGCCGCCCGGGCCGCGAGGGGTAGGTGGGGAGAAGGTCGGGGGCCGATGGCGGCCCCTCCCTGCGCTCCCGCCCGCCTCCAGGCAGGGCCGGGGCTCGAAACTCCTCCCCCGGGGCCCCGCCCCCGGCCGGCCTCACCCCCACCCCCTCCAGCCCGCTGCCCCGGGCCCCTCCCGGGGTGGGCGCTTCCGAGGCTTCCAGCCTCGCCGACCCGCGGGGCCCGGCCGGGACTCCCCAGCTGCACCTCGGCTCCGAGCAGCGCCCTCTCCCCCGAGCGGGGAGCCCGCGGCGCGGAGGGGCTCGGACGGGCGCCCGCCCCCCACCCCGGCCGGCCCCGGCACCTCAGCCCTCTCCTGCGGTGGGAGAGGGCGGACACACCTGAGGGTGGAGTTTATTGGACACTGTCCTCCCTGACAGGAGGGGGCCTGGCAGCGGGAGGGCACAGGGTGCCGGCCTGGGGAGAGAGAGGAGTGCGAGGGGGAGGGAGGGAGGCACCACGGAGAAAACTTCACCTTCGCGAGTGCCGCCCGGCCACAGGGGAAGGCAGAGGCTGGCAGTCCTCGCGGCCCCTCCACCCCCCCTTCCGGTCCTGGCCGAGGCTGTCCCCTGCCGGGCTCCTGGCGGGCACTGGGGTTCAATCCAGACCGACTCGCGTTAACCCACCACCTCCTACCCAGGAGCTGTCGGCATCTCCCTTTCATTTAGTAAAATTCCAAGCCCGGGGAGCAGGTGCTGTTGCCCTGGACTAAGCACACACCAATTAATGCGTCCCCCGTGAACCACTCATAACAATAATAATAGTATTGTAACAATAATAGTACAAATGGACACTGTTAGTAAAAAATCAGTAGAGAGCCTGCAGAAGTTTTTTTTTTTTTTTCACCCCTTCATTCCTCCCTCCCAACATTCCAGGACGGGATACAGAACCACCAAGTTCCCAGATTCAGATGGATCAGGTTCCCAAAGTCCGTTTAGAATTCACCTTTTTGAAACTTTGAATGCATCTCCTTGGAGACAAGTTACATCAGCATTTCCCAGAATGGCCCTAATAGGTGCTCTTTGAGAAAGGGGTTTCTGTGGTCAGGAAGGTTTATAGCCAGGCCCCCTTGGGACAGTTCAAGGCACATTAACAAACAAAAACATCCCCCTCTCACCCCCTCCACCCCCAGCTTCTCCAATAAATAAAACTTTATCTCTTTGTTTAACCTAGTATTTCCTGGAATTTATTTGACTTGGAGGCCTTTTCTCCTTTAAAATCTGCCTTTTATTTATTTCTCCTTTAAAATCTTCTCGCAAAATATATGAAACTAAGCTTGGCAAAGTTCCCAGGCCTTTTTGCAAACCAGTCTCATTTGGGGTGCTTGTTCCCGAATAGCATTAGATATATAAGGGGTAGATGTATTGACACACTGAAGTAGAAGCTGTCTTCTTGGTGAACTGTCCCTGGTACCTCCCTTACTCTCTCCCATGTTGGCTGTTTCTCCCTTTTACCTTGTCCTAGACACTTTCCCCATGTGGCTCCTTTTCTCTTCCTCTTGTGTCCTTCCTGCATTTGCTTATATTTGCTCTTGCAGCAATGCACCATCAAAGATGGGGGAGGGTGTGTGTATGTGCATGTGAGGGCACTCAAGAGCATGTGAGCTCAGATGGAACTGGTCAGAGCCGGTCCCAAAGCAACATAAGCAACATCTGTATAAATCCATAAGCCAAAGTAGATAGGAGAGATTTAGGATTATCCATAGTTGAAGATTAGTGTGAATAATCCTCCCACCTTCTCCTCTCATCCCCTCCTGGCCCATCTCCTCCCCACCAACCTTGATGTCTGATGGCTAGTCACGCTGTTAGCGGAGCGGAGCAGTTTTCAAATGTGTGAATTGTGTGTCTGTTGTTGCCTTGCTCTCCCTCCAATTAAGGAGAATGGTTGAAATAATGTCTCCCTCCCTGCGGGGACAAGCTAGCCTCACTGTGGGTGACAGGCTACAACCCTCCCTCCCCCTCTGGCCCACCAGCACCACCAGCTCTGACTACCTTGCTACCTGCACTCGGTGGCTGTTTTGCTGGGGAGGAGACAGGAGAAAGCTAAAAGGGGCTGGAGGTGCTGTGGTGAAAGGGAGGGACAGCAACTGAGAGGGGAAGAAGGGGCAGAGGGATCCTGAAGGAGGGAAGGCCAGACTTCGTGGAAGAATCTAGAGTCTCCAGAGGCCCAGGGGTTGGAAGGACTCCAGGCTCGAGGGAACCTTTCTTCCTCAACCAATTTTGTTAACTGGCTCGCAATCTGGGTGGGGAGCTTGCCCCTGACTGGCAGGGCCGAGTGCCATCTCCCATGGTACTGTCTTCCTTCCCCAGAGTCCCTTCCCCACTCCTCCCACCATTGAGAAAGTTCCTACCTCCCAGGCCATGGGAAGCTTGCAGGTAGGAGGCCCTCTTGGTGCCTTCTTTCAACTTAGCAACAATTTTTGCTGCACATATGCTCACAAAAGCCTCTGGAAGATTCCGTTTATGCACATAAAAAGTGAGTGGGTCCTTTGAGGGATTCACTGAACATAGGACCTTCTTTGGGGGAATTTAGAGAGATCTAGCACTTCTTGAGGGTCCACTCTGGCCAAGGCCTTCACACATACCATCTTATATAACCTGAGAGCATCCTTGAGGGCTGACTGCTAAAGCCCCCATGAGGCTCAGAGAGTGAAATGCCTTGCCCATGAGTGAGTGCCGGAGCTGGTTCTCACACAAAAGTTGCAAAAGGCTCAGATGCAAACCAGAACCCAAGAGGCTCAATGAGGAACCACTGGGCCAGGCAAACATGGTGGGAGGCTGTTCTTTTTCAAGGCAGGTGGATATTTAGCGCTAGAAGCTTGTTCAGGAAGAGAGAAAGGAACCAGGGTAGATGTAGAACCAGAAGTTTTTTGTTTTGTTTTGTTTTGTTTAAAGCAAGGTAAAGCCTTTCTCCTGGAGAATTTAAATGGGCTAATGGCGAGGGCAGTGTTTGGGCAGACTCTAAGGAAATGCCTTTGAAAATCTGGGTTTCTCTGACCTCAGGGGCAGCCAGGGACAGCACAAATGCACCAAGGATATGGCTAGAGACCAAGCCTGTTCTATCCCAGGTGCCCAGCCCTTTGTGGGCTCTTAGCAGTTTTCTTTGATTTATGTAACATCTAAGGCTTACTTAAAGAGCAAATGCAAAGATCTCCAGTTTGTTGTTTTTACAAACGTAATTGTACTTTGTCAGAAGAAATACTGGTCACACAGGGCGGGGGCGCTATCCTGTCTTTTACTTTGGCTTTGTTTCCCCAATACTGAAAGAGAAATGAGCTACTGAGGCAACTCCACGCTATCGAAGTGCCCCAGATTTCCAGGGGAAGGGACAAGGGAGCAAAGATCTTGACTGCTCTGTCAAACACACTCTCAGACCTCAAGCCCTTATGGTTCTGCCAAGTTGGTCTCCAAACTGGAATTTCCTCAACATCCTCTTCCTGATGCTTCTATATTCTTATACCATCTCCCCTCCCCCACCCCCAAGCTGTGACCTGGGCTCCCTGGCCAACACAGGCTCCTATTCTGTCCTTGAAGCCCCAGAATCTGGGGGTCAGCCTGCAGGTACTGAGCTTCTGGCAGACTCAGCTTTGGTTCCAGCGGCAGCTCTCTGGGGACTGGACTCCGCAGTCGTTGGTGAATCTATGAGTGGCTCTGGCCCAGAAGGAAGGGCAGATGGAGGTGGAAGAGGAGGTGAGAGAGAGACTAAGGAGGAATGGAGGGGAGAGCTGTGGGGAGGAAGTGGGACTTCCAGTGTGAAGCAAATCAAAACACAGGAGGCCCAGTTAAATTGGAATTTCAGATAAACAGTGAACACTTGTTTAGCAGAAGTATATCCCGAATATCACATAGGCCATATTGACTGTAACATTCGGGACATACTTATACTAAAAATGGATCCATTGTTCATCTGAAATTCCAATATAACTGGGCCTCCTATATTTTACCTGACAACCACACTCCAAATCCTCCAAGTTTTCCCAACCCCACTTAACACCCTGCCTTCAGGAAAATTTCGTGAAAGCTGTACCTTCACTCTATTGCTATCAGCTCCAGGACCTCCCACCATCTTCCACATGAAGCATCCTCATCTGAACTATCAAAACCCTCCCCAGCACGGACCCTCCCTCGCGGATGGTCTCCCCTGAACCCTCCTTTCTGTCCAAAACCTCCAGCTTCCCCACTCACTGACCTCAACTTATCTCCACCCAGCCCCGGGCCCTTGTCCATTCCTTGCTTTATTGAGATCCACCTGCCCTTCTCATTACTCCATTGTTGGTGCCTTGCAGATTTCACTGCTGTTGAGTAGGTGTGATTTTCATCTAAGCTAAGATCTGAGGCTTCCTGAGGGCAGGGACCATCTTTGTCTTCCTGGCTCTTCAACAGTGTGGCTCTGGTGGCCTGAGAGAGGCGGGTGGGGGAAGGAGAGTTCATTGGATGGCAGGAGGGAAGCAAAGAGCAGGGTAAACAGAGAAGGGGGCTGGGGGCAGGACACAGAGATGGACAGAGGGAGCCAAGGGGAAGGCAGGGGAGGGGCCTCTGCTGGGCAGGGCCCTTCCCCAAGGATCACGCCCAGCTTTCACCCAGGGGCCATTGTGATGATGAGAGGAGAGGGGCTACATGCTGCCCCCTCCCACCCTTGCCCAAGGTGGCTCCTCCCTCTTCTCAGTGGGTGAGAATTAGGACTTGGAGCAGGGAGGGGAACCTGTCTCTTGAACTGGGAAGGGGGAGATGGGGTGATGGGGAGCTTGGCAAGGAGTGAGCAGGGAAAGCCAAGAAGCCAAAAGTGAAAGAGAAGAGTGAGAGGTGATGGCTGGAGGCTGGGCCCAGGGAGCACCTGGGGGTGGAGAGCTGCGTGAAGGAGCAGGTTAAAAGCAGTTGGACACCGGTAAATTGGTGCGAGCACCGCCCTGTCCTAGGTGAAGCTAGTTGGTTTGTTATCTTTACCCACCAAAGCATTTACTTTGGTTAGTCGCCCGATCCACAAACACTTTCGAGGAGATGACATTACCGAAAGGGAGGAACATCTGCATCAGCTCAGCGTCCCCAAACTCCTGGGGCAGATGGTAGATGAACAGGTTACAGCCCTCGGGCCCTGCGGTGAGGGGAGGGGGTGGGGCGGGGGAGGAGGGATGGCGGGGTGGGGGAAGAGAGAGACAGAGGAGAGGTGAGCGAGTTAGGCAGCGGCAGCAGGGAGGGGTGGGGGCAAGGTTAGGGAGGGGGGTCTCATCCAAGATCCAAGAAGAGTGGGGGCTGCTGAGCCCACGAACTGAGCTCTGGTCTCTGCTCTGTGCTTGCACAAGTCACTGAACCTCTCTGTGCCTCAGTCACCTTTTCTGCAAAATGGATCTGTAACAGGGTGCCTGGCTGGTAACTCTGGGCTCCAGGAGCAGAAGTGATGAGTAAAAGGGGCAAACTCGAGGCCTGATCAGCAGTGGAAATCAGGTGCTGAGGAGAGGCAAAGGTAGGGAGACCTGAGAGGACATGCTGGCCTCCCTTCCCCGTGCAGTCCTGCTCAGGGGAGGACAGAGGGAATTGGCTTGGGGCAGCCATGTGAGTGGTGCTGGTCCGGGTAGGTGAGAAGCTTCACTTCACCTCCTGCACCCATGGGTGGCAGCGCAGCCCGTCCTCCTCCTTGGCCTGCAGCCACTCCTTCTCATCTAGTTCCTAACGGCCCTTCCTTCCCCTGCCTTAAACCTCAAACCCAGCCCTGGTCTTCAAGGCAGAAATCAAGATTTATCCTGCCTCTTCCACTGGGCTTGCTTGTCTTCACAGGAAGGCTCCACAATTAGCCAGGGCACCCATGAGCTTCATTACATGAAAGGCTCCCCATTTCGTTACAATAACAACAGCCCTGCCACTTCTACAGCTTGTCAACTCCACTTCACAGATGAGGAAACTGAGGCCCAGAGAGGTTAAGTCACCTGACAGAAGTCACACAGCTAGTAGGGGGTGGAGCCAGGATATAGACCCAGGCCATCTGCCTCCACAGTCTGTGCTTTCCTCTCTCTCTGCCTATCTGTCATAAATCTCAATGCCCCAGAAACTATGAACATAGTTGAGGTCTTTGGATTCCTGACATTTCCAGATAGCTAAAGATTTACATTTTTCTTTTTAAATAACCCAAATGCTCAATTTTAAATCTTTGAAATGGAAATTTCTTTAAGATACTTCTTCTGTTTCCTGCCATCTTAAATATAGTATGCTACATATGAGTTAACCTTTTAAAGTGTGGTCATTTCAATAGTTTCTAACCCATGAAGGACATGCAAAGGAATAGCTTCATTTGTCAGAGTTGTGTAAGAGCTGAGGTTATGATCAGAGGCTGGTGGGAACTAAGCATGAGCTCAAAAGTGAAGGCTGTAAGGCACCGACCTGGTCTGATATGTGGCTTTCGTGGCCAGAACCGACTGTCATGGTTCTCTGGGAAGGGTATGGCTGCCAGATAGGCCAGTCCCGGAGCAAAGAGATCACTCTAGAGTCTCTCTGCTCTTCTCTTCCTTTCCTCTCTCCTCCTACCTTCCTCCTTCCTCCCTCCAAAGAGTCCTCTAACCACCAAAGCACCCCTCTGAGCCATGGACCTCCTTGGTCCTTGTCCCCACCCTCACCCCCCCCAGACTGTGGTCGCCCAGACAAACTGCCAGCTGACGGCGCATTCAGAACCAGAACCGGCGCAAGCATGCTCCCTCACCCACTTCCAGGGGTCCCTGGTACTGGATCCCCCAAACTCTGGTGACCCTCTCCTAGCCCATCCCCTCTAACTACATGTGTTTACTAGTTCATGCTCTATGAATGTGTCCCTTGATGGTCCCCAGCTAGATGTGAGTCCCCTTGGGGCAGGAACCAGTTTGAAGGCCTAATCTAAGCCACACCTCCTCTAGGCCCCCCACCCAGATACTCCCCACACCCTCTCCCTTTCAGTGATCCCTGAGTCCATACTCCATACTCTTCAGTCTGAGGCTTTCTCTTTTTCTGGTAGGTTTTCTCTCTGGACAAATGGTGCGCTCTCTAGGGGCAGGGGCATTTGCCTTCTCCTGTCCTCCTATCCACCACCCACCCCACCCCCACCTCAACCCCCAGTACATGCCTTCTCTCCTCTAACCACCCCATTCTTCAGAGCTTCCCTCCCTACTCCACCCCATGCTGACACACCTGCCTTGAACTTGGGGCCCACGCTCCAAGTTCAAGTTCCATGAGCTGCTTTATGTGGATGTTATATCTGTTGTCTTTACAGAGACAAGGAGCCTCTGAGGGCAAGGCCTGTAGATTGAGTTCTGTCAGCACAGCGTGTGGCTGAGCCCCACCGGTCTTCTGCCCCACCCCCCTCAACAGGGACCCTACACATTGTCTTACTCCAGCTGCCCCGAGACCTCATGTTAGTCCCTCATTCATGGATCTATAACCTTTGGAGGTCAATCTGGTCCAACCCAGCCTTCTGAGAAATGGTGAAATGGAGCTCCAGAGGCAGAAAGTGACTACCCCTGGCCATCCAGCGCCCCCTGGCAGAGCCAACGATGGAGCCGACCCTGAGGGTAACCACAGCCTGTCTGTGGGGCAGACAGCCTCTGGGCATCCAGGCATCTGATGGTTTTCAGACTCAGCTCAAAGACAAGGAGTTGGAAGGAAAGTCCTCCCCAGCAATCAGTGTTTCCTGGTATTTCAATGGCATTACACACGGGGAAGTGGCCATGATGTGTGGAGAGGCCACGGCTGGAGGAACATGACTGTCTTTTTCATCTGTGCCTCCCTCATGCAACACTGGACACAGCTGTGGTCTGGCTCCAGCCCACCCTCAGCCTCTCTCCCCCACGTCTTCTGGTTCATCTCATCCTTTGCAACACCCCTGGCTTTGCACCTACTGTTCCCCCACCTGGAATTCCTGTCTTCCCATCTCTGCATACTGAAGACCTCAGAAGCCTTCATGACACCCCCACACCCAGCACCATGAGCTTAGCATGATTCTGTAGGTATATGGGTTCACATCTCACCCCTCCCCGTGCCCTGTTCCCCAGGGTCGCTCATCCTGTGCACCACATTCAGGGAGAATGGGCACTATAGTGGTAGATCCCTCTGCCAGAGGGGTGGCTACAGTGGTGAATGACCACACAGGGTCTGGTCTAAGGAACAAGGCATGTGGGTGGGTAACGGAAGCTGCTCAGAGATAGAGACAGTATGAGAAGGAGTGCAGAGCTAGCTGTGTAGGGTGGTACACAGTGTGAGGTGAGGGGCGGGGCAGGGAACAGATGGGGGGGCCTGCATTTAAGGCCAGTGGTAGGGGCTGTCGTGTGTGTTGGTCAGAGCAACGCTGACCTGCAGCTGTGTGTGTGTTGGGGGCAGGGTGCAGTTTAGAGACCTCTGAGCCCACAGACCAGAGAGATGCAGGGTGCTGACTATAGCGTGGGAGTGGGTCAGCCTGAAGGCAGTGCAGTCACAAAAGTAGTAGCTCTCTGTTCTGGGTCTGGAACAGGCAACGCTGGGACTGCTGGACACCACCCCTTGGGGCTCAGATCTGACTGATGTGGCACTGCAAGGCTTGGAGTGGTGAGAGGAGGGCAGGGGCAGGGCAGACTTTAGGGCGACAGCCCAGTGAGGAGACCCCCTGGCAGAGGTGGGGCTGATGGACCATTCCTCACCCCCACTTCACCAATGGTGGCCCAGATGTGTCATTCAGGCATGGGCTGGGGGCTTCACTATGCAGGACAACAAGGCTGAGATGGGAAACTTTGGCTGAGTTGGAAGTCAGACCAAGTGAGTTTGCTTCCAAGCCCAGGCTCTCTGCTGTTCAGGCTCTGGGGCCTGTTCAGAGCCTGTCTGACCAAAGGGGGTTGGACCAGCAGACCTCCAGGGTCCTTCCCAGGACTAACCTATATCCCACAGCTCCAGGACGACCTGCTGCCAGGCCTCTGTGTCAGCCATTCGGAGACCAGTGGAACCCCCTGGCCACGTAGGCTACTGGGGCAGGTGTGATGGCTTTGCTGGCAGGTGACCCTTTTCATGGGGATGGGGAGGACAGGGACTTGTTAGTGAACCCTTGCAAGCCCATGGAATCCCCGAGATCAGGCTTGTTTATCCAGCTCCTAAAGGTCTCTAAGCTCTGGAATGGGAGGACACTGAGGGGTCTTTATGAGTCCCAGCCTCCCTGGGCCCACTGGCCTTGCCAGGCCCACCCTGTTCACATCAGGAACTCTAGAACTAGCTTTCCAGGATCTTCTTCTGCAACTAGGCCTGCACTGGGACACCCCCATATCCTCCCTGCCCATGGATTCCTGCTCTGGGAGCTCTACCTGGCTTTCCTGGTCACCCAGAGTGTACAACTCTGTCCATTATGAACTGGTCTCCCTACTTCCCCCATGCCCAGCCATGAGCATTACTACTTCCCTTCCTCTCTGCTGGGGAAGAGGGGATTCTTGGACTCCAAGTCATCCAGGGTCCCACCACTGGGGTTTGCAGAGCTGCCCACCAGAAGCCCACCACCATGCTTGGATTGGAGAGCGCCGCAACTCATAATCCTGCCATCTTCCCCCACCCTCAACACGACACACAGGCACGGTCATCTTTCCAACCAAACACCCAGCCAAAGGCCCAGGAGAGCTTCTTTGGGAAGAGAAGGGGGCGGGGAGGGGCCTGGGAGCCCGGCCTGCAGACTCACCTTCTCTCTGTTGCTGGGGGATCATTGGAGGTGGTTGAGGAAAGGCCTGGCTTATCTGACCATAGGCAGCAGGGTAGGCGGCTGCTGGAGGGCCACAGAGGAGAGGCAAGAGCAAGACACGGTGACAGTGACATGGAGAGAGACAAGGTGAGAGGCAGGAAGAAAGAGAGATTTCAGTGTTGAGCAGTAAAAGCAGACCAGACAAAAAGTGCATTCCAGGTCAACGACTTAAGATAAAAGAGCCAGGGAGAAACAGCACAGTGAAGGTCAGAAGCGTGTGCATGTTTGTGTGTGTATGGGTGTTTGAGTGTGTCGCCCAGCCCAGGGGTGGGAGTGAGAGAAGCATGACTGACAGCTTGCCTTGGGCTTCCTCAAGTCGGTTCCCATTCAGTGACCCAAGGCCATCTACTTGGCCCAGCGCTGCCTCTGTCACCCCTCCTTTTTCCCCCTCTGGCTGCCTACCCTCCCTTGTTCCCTGTCATCCTTGCTCAGGCCAACTCCTGCTTCCTGTGTATCCTGGCGAAGGGTGGGGGGAGGTGGAAGGATAAGACTGTTTCCCTTCCAGGGTCTCTCCCTCCCTCAAACCCAGGTATCTAAGCCTCCAGGGCCAGCAACGGTGGACTGTGGTGGGCTGTGTGGCTTTGTGCTCCCGGACAAACTGGCCTGGCAGCCCCATGGGGAAAGGAAATCTGGCCTCAAAGATGAGTAACTGCATGGCAAGGTCAAGGTTTCAGCTGGCTCACCAACTTGTCTGAAGTTCTGACCACCCACCACTGCAAGGGCACCTCTGGGAAATTCTGACTGAATGCTGGGGGGCCTGCAGAGAGGGAGGCAGCCAGGAGTAGGGGTCTCTGGGAGTAGAGTCCTCCCTCCTTGCACCAAAGCTCCCACTCCTCCCCCCTCCACCGCTCCCTTGCCCCTCCCCCTCCCACACAGTGCTGAGCCCAGGCCTGGAGAGGGGAGATGAACAAAGCTGGGGGGAGCCATGGGGATGTGCGGATACTAACGACCTGCATACTGCTGCACTCCAGCGTAGGCCTGCTGCAGGGGGTCCGCGGCGGTGGGGCTCTGCGCTGCGGGGGGAGCCAAGGCAGCAGAAGTCAGTAATGCCCACCCAAACCAGCCCCTCCCCGACCACGCCGATGGAGATAACACTGTGGCTTTATTGCTGGCCCTTCCCAGCCACTGTGGTGTCTGCCTTGGGGCAGTCGTCTGGTCAGAACCCTGAGTGCCTGGACCCTGCTGGGGTTCCCTCTTCCCCAGTCCAGTGCCCTTAGTAGGGTGAAGGTAGCCCACCCTGTCTGGGGCCTACAGGCTGGGGTAGGGTGAGATGGATGTTTTATGCAGAAGGCTGGGAGGAGCTGGGAAGGAGACGCTGGAGGAGGATCAGCCATGAGGGGCTCAGTGGGGACGCGTGAGGGACTTGGCCCTGGACAAGTGCTGTGGAAAAGTGGGCAAGGTGGGCTGTCAGGAGGGTGGCCTCATCCTCACGATCCTCAGCAGAAGTCAGGGGCAGAATCAGCTGGGTAAAAGGAAAGGCACAGGGGGCCTCTGCGTGCCACTCTGTCCTGCCGGGCCACTCATGCCTGCTCCAACAGAGAGAGCCTCTTCTTTAGTCTTAGGGAGTTCGCACAAGGTAAGAAAGCTTCCATTCTCTGGACTGGCCACACAAACGAGACTGGCCCCAGGAGCTAGGGGAGGAGTAGAACCAGCATACCAAGGACCCTCCTCCAGCCTGAATTTGTGACTCTTAGATGTCTACTGCCCTGTGTGAGAAGAGGACCCTCATGCTGAAACTTTGGCAAGAAATGGGGGGCAGCTGGATTGGGGAAAGACTTGGTCTCTGCTGTACCCTCAGAAGGTTGGGCAGAAGCCTGGTACATGGACCAATGGTGGGCACTGCCTTTGGTGACCATGGCCAGTGTGAGTGGGCTGGCCTGGGAGGCCCAGGGAAATGGGTGACAACCTGGATAACACAGGGAGGCAGAAAGAAAACCATCTGGGTGTATCTGCCTGGTGACCTTCGCCAGCCAAACTATGGTAACTGGTAGTGCCAACCTTAAGGGAGTTGGAGACCAGCAAGAATTCCCAAACTTCATTCCTGAGCTCTTATTTCCAAACCTCAGTAACACCCAATGAGAACAATAGCACCTGGGCCTCAGGGGAGCAGAGATCCTTAAAGACAGTGCGGGCTGCAGCAGGGGAGCTGGGCCAAGGCACTGCCAGAGCAGTAGCTGAAGGTGGGTCAGGACGCAGGCCCCTGTCCTATCCCTACCCCTCTCTTTTCCCCATGGTGGTGACTGTGGTCAGGAGTGCACAGTGCTGAGGAGGTGTAGGGGAGTTGATGGGGTGTCCTCTCCTCCCTCCTGCTGCTCCTCTCTCCTGACCCCTCCACCAGCTCCAGCTCTCTGGAGGGAAACACACAGCCAGCTTGTCCTCTTAGTTTCTCCAGCTGCTCCCCCACATAGTGCCTTTACGCAAAGCAAAGCAAGGTGCCTCATCTCTGGGCACACAGTTTGGTGTCCTGTGTGAAATAAAACTTGCACAACTTACATGATAGTCACCCCCCCCCCCCCCCAACAACAACACATCGCACAGTGCCAGGATTATAGCAAGTGCTATGAGGTAAGGGAAGAATGAATGGCCTTTAACATTTATAAAGCCTCCCCTGCAGGGGTGTTCTGTGGCAGTAAAGGCCACACTGTGTGCTTCCAAGATGATCTTGATGAGCAAGAAGGGAGAAAAGAGAAGGCACCTGGGGCTAGGAAGTGGAGAAACGCATTTCTGAGACCCCTCTCTCCTTCTCTGCTAATGACCTCATTAGTAACTGCCAAAGAGTGAACGTTTTGAAGGATCTCGCTCATTACAGCGGCTTCAAACTCCGCATTTAAAGATGGTAAATTAATTTTTTTAATGTACTACTTTTCTCCTTTCCTTCCCTCCATCCCTCCCTACTGCTCTGGCAGGGAATTGTTTATGTGATGTGGCAGATTGTTACAAATAGGGGAAAGAAACATTTCCAAATTCCATGAGGGATATAGCTCACAGATGCTGGTGGGGGTGGGGAACAAACATGTTCATCAAAATCCACAGCTCCAGATGGGCTTGTGGGCATGGAGGTGGGGGGGCGGGGTGAATGAAACCACCCAGATGTGCTGGGGACTGTATCTCCCAGCCCATGAACCTGAAGCAGGAGGAGCCCAGGAACCTGAGACTGGTGGGCTCTCCCCCTGCCTCCAGCTTGTCAAGCCCCTGCCCTGCCTCCCTGGCCAACCTGGAGACTTCATCCTGAAACATCACCCCAGACCCTCTGGGATCTGATGCTTCTCTCCCAGCTTTCCTGGCTTCTTCTCTTTGCTTGAGAGGTGAGTTGAGGGGTAAGCACAAGGACAAGACCAAGAACAACTCCAGGTCCAAAGTCAGGGCCTTCTCTTCTGTTTTGCTGTAGCACAGCGACCTTGTGCTCTGCTGCTGTGGGAACTTTTGTATTCTCTGGATGTCTGGGCCTCACTCCAGACACTGAAATCAAAATCTCTGAGCTTCTGTGGTTTTACAAAGCCACACAGTGGGTTCTGAAGGGCTACCAGAGCAGGAAGTGTTACTCTGCCCCCCACTGTCGATCCACCCCAGGCTGATCTCCTTTGCTCTAGTTGGGCCAACCTTCTCACCATCCCTGGCTCCTTCAGGCAGGCCCCCCTCCTCCCACTGGGCCTCCAGGATAGCTGCTCCACAAGATGTACTCCTTGTTCATCCCATCCTCTCCAATCCCTACCCATTGTTAAAGTCCAACCTGAGCCACCTGTCAAGGCAGCTCCTTTGGGCTTCTTCAGCCTACAAAGCTTTCCCTTCACTTGAACCTTTAGCACCTCATGATGGAGAACATTTACTCTTGATCACACTACATTCTGCTTATTGTTTCAACGTTCTGTCAATGTCTATTGTGTTCCTGATTTGACTTTGACCTTCCAGATAATAGGCCTACATCTTGCCCTCCTCCTGGGGCCCCCCTTTCATTCAGCACAGATTGGGCACTTCCTTGTACTTATGGAGGCTCTGTAACCTTGTCATCCGCCCTCTAAGAAGAAGGACAGCACTCTTCACATCTCTGATATACTGCCCCTTGCTAGTCTACTGTCCCTTGCTTCGGGCCCAGCTCTCCTGCTCTATCCACCCTCAAGAACAGAGACAGAAGCTGCTTCAAGTCAACTGGAGAATCCCACCGTGGGAGAAATACTAAGTTTGAGAGGAACAAAGTTAATCAGAAACGGGCCTCAGGGATCTTCTGTGTACCAGAATTCATGAAAGTGAGACCTGGGAGCTGTCCGAGGTTCTGATCCTCTGTCCGAGGTCTGACCATGGTTTTGCGTGCACAAAGGACCTGAACAGGTAGGTATGTACTGTCCATAAAATTAGCCTGTTTATCTGCCCTGCATTCCCAAAAGAACCCTTTTCTACTTAACACAAAATAGTATTATTCTTTTAGCTTCCATCCCCTTACTTCTTATAGGTCAAATTCACTTTCAATTAATTTGCAGTTACTAGCCTCTTTACCTGATTGTACAATTACATCTATTCCTTTTTTTCTACCCTGAAGGAGCCCCAGGAATGCAATTCTTTCTCACCTCTGAGACTCATACTTCCCCAAAGATGAGAATTTGGTCTCTCCCACTAGAGGTACCCTGAGGGAAGGTAGGAGAGGCTGTTCTCCCTGATCACATTTGGGGGTCCACCAAGGAACAAATGGAGGGCAGGAGCCACACATTCCCTGTTATAACAGCAAGGGCAGGGACAGAATGGATGAGATGTGTGCTGCATGGTTAACAAAGGGCTTCCAGATGTGCTTACCTGGGTAGGGGTGGATGCCATTGGCAAATACAGCTTCTGCAGCAGGTTGCCCATTAGCCTGCGGGGGGAGGCCAGTGAAGCCATTCACTCCAATGGGGGATGGGATGCTAGGCACGGCTGGTGCAGTGATGCCCGGAGGGGTGCTGCCACCTGGTTTCAGTGGTGGAGAGAGGTGGAGGAGGAGGAAAGGCAAGCAGAACAAAAAATGAGGAAGGCCAACCCAAGGATCCCCACCACCTGGCTCCAAGGGCCTGGGCATAGGCTTGGCACTCACACACCACCTCAATCCTATCTGTGAGTTACGCCTTGGATTGTCTCCACGCATGGAGTGGTTTCACTCATCCCAACTGTATTCATCCTTCAAGGCAGAGTCCAAATCCCACCTTCCCCGTGAAGACTTCCCTGATCACTGACCAATCAACCTTAGAACTACAGCATATGGACTTTCTCGGTGACCTTGACTTGGGTCATACTTGGCCGCCATCTTTTAGTCTTTTTCAGTGGTTCTTGCTCACCCTAGCTAGGTCAGGATGGGCTTGTCCTTGTTTAACCATCAACAGACTTCTAAGTTGCTGGTTCTGCTCTCTCGTCTGGATCACTGAGGGTCTGATATGCCTCTGCGGGAAGGAGTTTTACTACTTGGATGGAGGAGGTATTAATTCTGGAGCTCCCCTGCAACGAGGGAGAGAGGACTTTGCAGAGTCCAGACTCAGCCCTATTCACCCACAGTTGACACCTTGGCCTCTCCCAGTTGAGATAATGGTGATGCTCATTATGGTGAGGGAAAAGTTGGGATGGGATGACAATACACTGTGCCCTCTCTGTGCCAGGTGGGTGGAACCCCAGGTGTGGCTGGTACAGTGATTATTCCGAGACCTCAAAGACGGAAAGGGCCTTCCTCTTCATGTAGGAAGCAGGGTCTCTCTGTGGGTGAGAACCTGAGCCTGGCCTGGGCTCAGGAGTGTCCCTAAGTTGGGGAAGTGCTCAAGTTGGGCCTAGACATGGCACAGTTTTCATGGATTTTATATGGGAAAAGAATAGCTCCTGGATGTAAAGAAGGCTGCTGCTATGATCTAGGTGCAGAGTACCAAGGAAGCCTGGTGAGTGAAAGCCTGGGTTGTAGGGCCAGTCCTTGGAACTAGCCAGGGTTTATTCAACTCTGACACTATTGACATTTGTGGTCAGACATTTCCTTGTTGTGGGGGCTGTTCTTTGCATTGTTGGATTTTAGCAGCATCTCTGGCCTCTACCTACTAGTTTAGATTGTCACCCCCTTCCCCAAGTTGTGACAACCAAAAAGGTCTCAGGACACTGCCAGAGATCCCCAGGTTGGGGAGAGGCATAAAATTATTGCCCGAGTTAAGAATCACTGAATGGACTAATAGCCAAGATTCAATTAAAAACACACTTTGTGAGTGGGCTGTTTCCAACCCCCTGTCCTTTAATAACTCTGTGGTTCTCTCTTGCTTGTTGTGTAGTTCTCTTGGGAAAAGCCAGTGAGTCTATGCTGAGTTAAAGGGAAATTTGAAAATCAGCTCCTTCTATGCTTGGGCCAAGGACCAAACAAGGCCACAAGATGGGCAGGGCTCTTCCCACCTCAGACCCTCAAAGGGAGATGTGTTCATGCCAATTTCTTTCCAAAACAATTTGAGTGAAATTCCCACCCCCCTGAAATCATACCATGGACTTTGTGGGCCCACATCTCCTCTTCCCTTGGGTCCCCATGGGTTAGAACATTTTTGAGACAAACTGCCAGCAGATGAGGCCTGCTTGGGCCCAGACACCATGTACTGTTTGCCACAGGATGGTCTTGTGATGGTAGCTGCTGGCTCACCTGAGGTTGGGGTCATGGGTGCGGCTGCCAAGCCGTTCATGTTGAGGGCTGCCATCTGCTGCATCTGAGCGGCGGCGAAGGCAGCCATGGGGTTCAGGTAGCCACCCTGCGCGACTGATGCCATTAGTGCCGCCTGCTGCTGCATCAGCTGGGGCAGAGGGAGTGGAAAAAATATCATGCACTTCCGGGGGGGCAGCCCTCCCCACCAGGGGGCTCAGCTTCTGGACGCCAGCCTTCTGGGCCCTGAACCCCACCTCCCAGAGAACCCTGATGTCTCCCCAATTCCTGCACTAGTTCTCAATGGCTATTAGACACCACTCCCTAAGAGGTAACTATTCCAAAGTAATGGTAGAATCTTGGAGATTCTAAAGTTGTTGTAAAGGGCGGGGGAAGGGACTGGCCCCATGGATGTTGTTCAGCCCTGTGAAGGCCTGTCATTCATGGAGATGTGACACCCAAAGCTCTAGAGACATGTTGGATGAGCCTCTGTAGAATGACCTCAGTATGGATTTCTGGCCAAATGTTCTTACAAAGGTGAGTGGAGGCTGGGGAGGTTGGTAAAACTGACAAATTTGAACACTGCAAAGGAGTGAGGAGGTGAGCTTGCATTGTTAGAACCAGAACCTGGACTCCCTCAGTGCCACCCATGTGGGGGTTGTGGCTACAAGCCTGAGAGGCAGCTTAGGAGAGATGCTGGCAGGGAGGGCCCCAAGGTAGAAGACTGAAGTTGGTGAGCCAGGGGCATGCAGCAGAAGAATTGGTGCCCTGGGCTTTGTGTAACCTCACAGGGCCCCTGCCAGCAGTGACCAGAGGCCTGAGCACACCATTCCATGAGTCGGGGCAGGGCTGGGGAGGTGATAGCCAAATACTTGAATCTCTCTCCCCCCCTCCATTTGGTGCTTCTTAGAATTTGACCAGCAGGGGAGCATTCAGGGTAACCCACCATGCTGCCCTGCCTAGAAGCCTTCTCTCCATCTCTTCCCCTTAAGAACCAGGACTTCAAACCACCTCTTTCTGGCAGCCTCTCTGGATTGAACCAGACTTCTCTCAATTCCATCTACTTCCTCTGTTCATCCCGGACCACTCCTCACTCCCCAGGGCTAGAGCTGTATTCTTTGGCCGGGGACAGGGCTCCCCTCAGTAAAGTTAGGTGCCCCTGCTCTGGGGCTCTGAGCAGAGGTAGGTGGAGATCATTGCCCACACCCCCACCCCCACCCCCATCTAGGCCCCGACTTACTGCCTGTGCGTAGGCGCCGTAGGCCCCAAACGGGATGGCCATGGGGTTGAACATGCCCATCTGGCCAGCCATCTGCTGCATTCGTCGCATCGTGCGCTCCTTGTCAGTGTCGGCAAACTTGACCACCAGACTGGATGAGGCTCCCTGCAGCCGGGACTGCACGTGAGGCCCACCTGCCCTAGCTGCTTGCTCCCAGCTGTCCAGCTGTCCATGCCCCTGACCTAAGCCCTCCCCTCTCCAGGAGGCACTACTGTGGGCTGGGGCGGGGGCGGGGGTGTACAGGCACTGGTGTACGCCGAAGGGTCTGGGGTCTTGAACACAATTGCAGGCATTTTCTATCTGGGAGACCACGTGCCAGTTCCTTACATCTCTGGGCCTCAGGGTTCTTGTCTGGGAAACGGGAATAATGGTAAGGCCTTCCTATCTCATAGTGAGCGCAGCACATGTTTCGAGCTGTATGGATTGGGTGCGAGGGCAGGCAGGGGCCCTGTGGGTGCTCTGGGTTGGGCAGGGGTGTCGTCCTGCCGCTGTCCAGGGGTGGCCGCACTCACCGGCATGGTCTGGCTGCCGTGCAGGGCATTGATGGCAGCTTGCGCCTCAGCGTGGGAGGAGTACTTCACAAAGGCACACCCTGGGAGGGAGGGAGGACAGGAGAAGCTAAGTCAGGACCTGAGGCCCCAGAGGAAGGGCTGAGAAATGGGAGGACTGACAGGCAGGGAACTGGAAGGGCCCAGGGGACAGGGTGCATCCAAGAAGAAACCAGAATGGGTGTGATATAAAGACCGAGAGAAAAAGAAACACCATTAAACACACAGAGAAAGACCTTGTACCACCTCGTCCCTTCCAAGCATCCCTCCCTGGCTTGCCCGTCTGGCCAGCCCCTGGCATCTCAGAACTCCACGTCCTCACCCAGGCATAGGCCAGGGGCCGGCCCGCCCCCCCCCCCCCCGCCCTGCCCCGCCCTGTCTTGCTCCGACCCCCACTCACCCTTGCTGTTGCCGTCGGGCCCGCGCAGGATGGTACACTCTTCAATGTTCCCGAAGGCCTCGAAGAGGCGGCGCACGTCGTCCTCAGACTGCTGCTTGTTGAGCATGCCCACAAAGAGTTTTCTATCTTCTGGAACAAAATTAGGAGATGCTTACCCGGGCCGGGGGGCCAGGCGGCGTCGGGGGCGGGCCCGGGAACAGGGCTGGGCCAGCCGGAGGAGAAGGGTTCAGGAGAGAGGGAGAAGCTGGGCAGAAGCGTGGGGGAGGGCTCAGGACCGGAGGGGGAGAGGGGTAGCAGGGAGAGGGTGGGGCTGGGGTTGGGCACAGCTAGCGGGGCAAGGACGACTGGGTGAAGGCAGAAGGGGAGAGGGTAGGCATAGCTGGAGGGGGAGGTGCAGGAGGGAGGGGTTGGGTAAAGGGGGAGCTGGATTGCAGCAACTCTGCCCCCTCCTGCCTAAAGGGCAGGCCACAAAGTGAGGGAGTGAGGCCATTGGTCCGGCACAAGGGTCATTCATGCAGCCCTTCAATCCCTTCTTCCCTCCTTAGACAAAAGCTATCTTCCTCATCCACCTTCAGCCACAGATCCCAGAATTAACACACAAGCAAGTCTGCCACAGGGCCTTTGCATATGCCATTCCTCTGCCTGGAACACCCTCCACATAACAAGGCTGACTTCTTCTCTTCTTCTAGGTCTCAGTTTAAATGCTGCTTCCTCATCAAGGCCACACCTTCCACCTCCCCTTTATTCTCGGTCTCAGCCCTTCACTCTCATGGCCTGAATTTCGAAGGACAATTATTTGCCTGTGAATTGGTTTCTGTCTAGCTCCCTGCCACTGACTCCCCTCCCCGCCCCCTTTCCCTTAGTATACTCCCTGAAGAGGAGATCAGGCTTCTACCGGAGTAGCAGTACCTGGTACATAGTAGGCCCTCAGGACAGAGTTAAGGAATGAGTGAGTGCTCTATGCCATTCTCAGGGATGCATCTCCTTTCTATCACACAGATTTTTAGCTCCTTGGTCCAGGCCTTCCTATTTTTTCATGCTGCAAAATTCAACCGTGGGCACTTCTGGAGAGCTTGTTCCTGAGGACTGGGATCCCTCCACAGCTTCCCCCTTGCTTGTGTTGAGTACCAAGTGGTTTACTGACATAACTCAGCTATGTGCTCAGGCTGACAGAGACCACATTGGGTTGTATGGCTCTGTACCAACTGTGACTTCAAAAAGATTTCCCACCTCACAAGTTGTTATTTCCATGTGACTTCATGCCTCCTGTTGAGAGGTGGGGGCCTATGGTCCCTTCCCTTGAATCTGGGTGGGGCTTGTGACTGCTCTAACCAATCAAGAACAGGAGTGATGCCAGCTGACTTCCAAGTCTAGGTCATAAAAGGGATCAGCTTCCATTTGGTTCTCTTTCGGGGGGATGCTTTCCCTGTAGAAGCCAGACGTTACGCTGCGAAGAACACCAGAGTGGCCCACACCATCAGTGCACACAGCAAGGAACCCAGGCCCCCAGCTGACAGCCAACATCAACCACCAGCTATGGATGTGAATGAGTCCTCAGATAATGCCAGCCCCCAGCCTTTGAACTTTCCAGCTGAGGTCCAGTCATCCTGGAGCAGAGACAGGCCTTCCAGGCTGAGCCCTGTCTGAGTTCCTCACCCACAGAATCCATGAGCATAATAAACGGTTGTATTACACCCCTCACTTTGGGGCTAAGATGTTGTGCAGCCGCAGGAGCTGGAACTGGGACCCTGTGTTGACAGCATGCAGCAGGCGCTCACTAGGTGTTTGCTGAGTAGTGAATGAGCGGCACACACAGCCAAGGCTGCAGAAATGCACCCCCTGCAAAAAGCTTTGATCGGTCATGAGTTTACAGTTTTCTCTGAAGGCAGGGGCACTCTGGGACCAGGTCCCTCCGCATTCAGGGCGGTTGGTACCTCCTGCCCCGGAGAGTCCCCCTCGTCCACATTGCCAGGAGAGCTCACATAGAGCTAAAGGGCTGTCCTGGTGTCTGGAGCAAAGCGGAGGAAACCTCTAGGCCCTTGCACACCTTCGCAAGCCCCCCCCCAGAGTCTTCCTCTTCAGGAAGCCCTCATTGCTGCCCTGGGGTATCTCTCACCCAGAGCACTCAGCACTGGGCAAGTTATCAGTGATGAAGTGGCCCTGGGTTCCAACTCCTCCCATGCCCTGTAGGACATCATTGCCAGTTCCTGTACTAGTCGTGGGTCAGGGTACACCAGTGTGGAGCCTGGCAGGCTTCCGCCAAAGCTCTGGGCCTGGAGGCCTGACCCTGCCACCTGCCCCACTCTGGGCTGCTCAGTAAGGCTTCTTGGTTCTTTGCAGGGCTGGGCACACCCCTGCCTCATCTCCAGGGTTCCCCAACTTTAGGCTCTGGGCTTGGGGAGCAAAGACTGGCAACTATGAGAAAGAGAGACGGTGGAAAGGGGTGAAGCTGAAGAGGGATAGCAGGAGACCGGGTTAGAAGCAGAGAGGGAGGGGGAATGGTAAAGACGGACAGAGTGAAATGAACGTGAAACAAAAAGAGCAGAGAGAAAAGACAAGCAGAAAAAGAAGGCAGAGACAGAGAGAAAGTGGGAGGGCTTATGTTTAACCCTCAGAAGCAACTACAGCAGGAAGTGAACTGGGAGGTTTTAAAGCCTTTAGTGGGGTATTTAAAACTCCTCTCCAGGCCCAGAACAGGGCTCTCCCACTCCTACCCCTACCCCCAGTGCCTTTTAAAGGCTCCAGTCCAGAAAAGACAAAGAAGTAAAAAAACTGCCCCCTGCTAATATCAGGCCCCCAGGCTTACAAATTGTTCCCTGGGGAAGGAAAAAGGAAGGGAACAGAAGGCCCATCCTCAGCCTGAGCCTCATTTAGATGCTGGGACTGCAGCCCCGTGCCTTCTCTCCTGATGTCTGAATATATTCCTTTATTATCATTATGACAGCTTCTGATTGCATTAAAATTCATCCACACGTGCCTTTCTATCCAGCCACTTCCCGTTTGCTAGAGATTTTTTCCCTCTAATTCCTTCTTCCCCTCCCCTGAAATCTCCCTTTACTATGCAGTTCTCAGTTCTAGGCTTGAACCCACCCTCCCTGAAAACTTTCCAAATGCAAAGGGGGCCAGTCTTCCCTCTTTCTGCCTGGCTGGATTTCCCCAGGGAAATTACAACCAACCTTACCTTCTGGAAGGCTGCTAGACACCAAAGAAACCTGGCTCTAGCCTCACTTCTTCCAGGGTTTCTTGGATGACCCCACCCAATGCAAAGGTTGGTTTGTTTCTGAAATCTTCAAATGAGTTCATATTATACCCTCTCCATTTCCAGTTGGCTTTTGTCACTGGGTAAATGGTGCTAAGCCTTGTCTTTCAGACCAGGGGCTGGAAGGACTCTTGAGTCCAAGGGTGGATGTCCTCCTCTGGCCCCCAGGAACCCTGCGTTCCAGTTGTACAGCTGTCCCCACCTTGGTTTTTAGGCCTATGAAACTAGAATAACGAGGCCCTCCTCTTGTGGTGGAGGCATGCCTTCCAGGAAATGCTGCAGGGACAGAACCTGGCCAGCAGTAATGACAATGGTGACAACCATCACGTGGGGTTCTCTGTTTGCCCTGCCCTGAACTGAGAAGGAGACAGAGATCATAGAAGGGGAGAGGTCAGAGTAACAGGTTGGACCAGACCCAAGCCATGGCTGACCAGCTGAGAAGGACAACCTTCCCCAGTGCCCCCACCCGCTGAGTCCTCCTGCCCCTCTGGCCACATTCCCAAGGGGCTGTCCCCAAGCTGTGTCAGATGAGCAATGGCATGATTTGGCTGGTGTCTTGGACCTGATGCCAACCTAGGGGGAGTGTCAGAGAGTGACTCAGTTTCCTCAGCCAGTTCCTACTCCCTCCAACATGGACACAGACCTCTACCTCCTGGGACAGGCTGAGCAGTCTCTGACCACAGCCCCCCTGCCTGGGGTATCAGAGTTCCTGGGGGACGGTGGGGCTATAGTGCTTCCACTCTCCCCCTGAGAGCCCCCAGCCTGAGCCCGCTGTTGGGGTAGGAGGGTGCCGCTGCTCCTCCTCCGAGATATCCCAGTAGGTGCTGTTGGAACTGGGCCTTGAAGGCTACTTTGAAGGGAGGTGAGGGCAGGAGAGACCTCAGATCCAGGGTTGGAAGAGGCTCCTGGGTGGTGGGTTGCTGAGGCTACATGGGGTCCAGACATGCAGTGAGTAAGTGGAGGCTGGTTTAAAGCCCTGTATCCTCCCTCAGCCAAGCCCAGTGTAGGGCAAAAGGCTGCATCATGCTCACTTTCCAAGTCCCGGGAGGGGTAGGGTGGGGGGCGCTGAGCCTGGTGGCTGGCAGGGGGAAGCATTGACTCTCAGGCTCTGGCAGTCATCTCACAACTATTTGCTGAGCACTTCTCTGTGCCAGACACTGTGCCAAGCATTGCTTCTAAGGCAGTAAACACAAAAGGTGAGTCTGCTCACTGGAGCTGACATCCGGAAAGGGAGACAGGCCATCCACAAGAAGGAAGTTCCTAAACAAGACAAAAGCCAGCAGAGCTGCCACACAGTGGCTCCCAGAACTCGTATGCCCTTCCCGGGGGGCAGAGGGGGGCGGAGGGGGGATAAGGCCACAGAATGGTAGAGTTGGGCAGGACCCCAGAAAACACCAAGGGCCCCATCCTTTTAAATAAAGAAGTTGGGGCAGAAAGGGAGTTCCAGGATACTCATCTAGGATTCAGACTAATTTCAGTCTCTTAGGGTTTCTTGGCTTCCTGATCCTATAATCCCTTGCTGCTACTTCTTGCTCTTTTAAAATGTGAGTGCCTGCGTCTGCGGGGCTAAGGGAATGCTCAGGGTTCTGGGGAGCAGGAGTGTGGTGCCCCAGAAAGGCTGGGCAACAGAAGGTACACACTAGTCCTAGCCCTGCCTGAATGCAGAGAGGGCAACTCAGCTATCTGTGCCCAGAAGTCCAGCTACCACTGCGGAGGAGTGGGTGTAGTCTATACCCCCCCCCCCCCGCCAAGGAGCCGTGGATGGGGAAAGACAATAAAATAACGGATGAAGAAAATACCCGGTTATTTCAGGAAGGTGTTTACAGCTACCTGAGGAGGGACTGGATCAGAGCACCTGTCACCCCTCCTGAGTCTACCCTGTGGTCACACCTTCAGCATTTGTTGAGCACTTACTGTGTGCCTAGGACTTGGCTAAACAGTCTGAGATGTTTCTTAGGAGCTCTTCTGGGTTTCCTTTTGGGGGTAGTTACTCTATCAATGAATGTGTTCGGGGGTACGTGGTTCTCAGGTCCCTGGAGAACCCAGTCTTTGGCCCCAGAGCCTCTGCCACAGAGCCCCCACCCCTTTCTCATGACAGAGGACAGCCAGGCCTGGTTGTCACATGCAAACTCTCTGAACCACAGGCGAGAAGGGGCTAGTGAGGGAGGGGACATGGGTACACCCGGAATGTTCCCAAGAGGATGTGGGCTGGAGTTATGGTGTCCAGGGGACAGGTGTCGGGGGCTGCTGGCCCACAGCAGAAGTAGAACACAGTTTCAAAGGTGGAAGGGCCTCTTTGGCTGCTCTCATCACCTGCTCCCAAGCAGCCCCTGCCTGAGGCAGAGCTTGTAAGAGGGGTTCTTGCAGAAGTTTCCCTTTGCTTTTCCAATGGCCTCTTGCCAGCTCCCTCTCCCACCAACATACACAGATCTCATTCCTCTGGCCTCCACTCTTTTATTTTCCCAGAACCTCAATCTATAAAAAGCATAGGGAGCCACCTCCCCCCTCTGCCTGAGGAGCCAGAGGCACTTGTGAAAGCCTGTGGGAACTACTCCCTCTAAGGAGAAAGATTCCTGCACTGGCTCACTCAGGCTCTCCAAGCAGAACCCTGCTCAGCTGCAAGGATTTGCATTTTAAAAGGACAACCTTTGCCCTGTCATGGGTGGCTCAGTTGGTTGGAGTGTCATCTCACACCTCAGAAGGTTGTGGGCTAGATCCCTGGTCAGGGCACATTCCTAGGTTGTGGATTCGATCCCTGATCCCTGGTTGAGGCACGTATGGGAGGCAACCAATGTTTCTCTTTCTCTCAGATCGATAGACATGTCCCTAGGTGAGGTTTTAAAAAGTTTAAAAAAGAGAGAGAGCCCAGAAAACAAAGAAGCAGGGCATCCCCAGCAGATTTAGGACATGCCTATGAGGGAGACTTCAGGGAGGTACCTTAGTCCCCCCACCCCCCATGGGCACGTAGCACCTTGAAGGCTGCACAGGGTGACAGGTCCCCTGACAGGAGCTGGTGGGTCGCAGCAGCACTACTTGACTTGCCAAATGCCGGCGCCCTGGTGCTAACACTCAAATTCCGGTTTAATTTCCAAAATTTGATTCGCTCATTACCGTCGGCATTAAACAATATTTCCTGCTTAAGGATAGACGGCTGCGGGGCCACTGAGGACGAGTGCTCAGATGCTTAATGCCTTTTATTGCTGCAATAGACTTTTACTGTTCTCTCCCCTCCAGCTGCTGAGGGAGGCTGTGTGGGGGAACTGAGCTAGGGAGGACCCGGAGGCCAGGGACTGGGATGGAGAATGAATGGCTATGAGGGTTGTGGCTTCTCTTCTGCTCTTGAGCTATTGGCCTCTGGGGTGGGCAGAATGGGACCGGAGCCCAGAGCCCCAGCGCCGCATGCACCTCCGCCCCTCCACTGCTGGCAGAGCCTGGAGTCCGGAGTGCTGTCCTTGTATGGCCGGCCCTTGGGCATCTCTTAGGGGACTTCCCAGGGCGCCTCCTGGGTCCAGGGACCATCTGTTCTCCCTGGAGATGATCTTGGTGTCCCAGGACCCACAGACAGTGCGTCTGACTAGGGAGAACCCGTTCTTTCTCGCTAACTTCACCATGGATCAGAAAGAACCTTCAGTCAAGGGGATGAGAGGCACACCGACTCAACAGGAGGAGCTGGGGCAGGAGAGGAGTGGGGAGCATCTTACAAATAGTAACTGAGGCTGTTTGTCAAACCTGTAAGAGGGGAGAATAACCACACACCCCTCTTAGGGCTGTTGGGGGGTTAAATGGGGGATGTGAGGTTTTTGCGCTTATTGTGCTGGTTGCAGATATTCCTGCTGCTTACCCATAGGGGCGCCAGCTGGTAGGTGGGGATGCCTGCCCCACCCCTGCCCTCAGGGTGTGGAGAGGGCACCCAGGGACATTGAACTGAACAAAGTCATGCCTTTCCCAAGCCAGCCTGAGAAGCCAGGCTTCCCTTTGTGCCCCTGCCTGACCAAATGGCAGCATTTTGGGGACCATTGAGATGCTCCTTACCCTCCTCCAGGAGGTCTACCTGGATTGAACCAAAACAAGAGACATTTCCCCTGAAGTTACTGAGCTCTATTAAGTGCCATTTCTCACAAATTCTCCTAATCCAGACCCATCAAGCACCAATGGCTCCTAAGGGACCAGTAGGGATCAAACTGATTATCTGAATTTAAATCTGTGCCATTTTCCACATTGCTGACCCTCCCATCCCTAGTCTGGAGGCCTCCTCTGCATGCCTTGCCTCACTCCCCAGGTGGGCAGCACACAGTCTCAGACCTGCCTTTCAAGCAGGGGAGCAGAGGACAGGGCCAGGGGTCCACAGGCCCCTCCCCTCGGGTCTGGGAACCAGATGTTGGCTCACTCTCCGGCTGGTTTGAGCAGCCTCCAGCATTTTCATCCACACCAGGGTAAAGGGCCTGGATTCAGATCCCTCCACAGTCCTGTGGTTGGGTCAGCTCTCCTTCTGAGAGCCACTCCCCTCCCCTGGGTTATGGGTCACAGGCTAGGCCTAGGAGGGGTCTCTGCATGAAGCAAACCATAAGCAGAGGAGTGATACCCCCACTTTGTCCCATAACACACACCGTCTCAGAGCCAGAGCCAGGGCCAGAGCCAGGGCACAGCTGGGATAAAAGCCCTCCTGCCTGGGAAGAAGGCTGAAGGGGACATCAAACCAGATCAAAGGCTGCTGGGGATGGGGAGGGGTGTGGGGGTTGAGGAGAGGCTCCTCCTCTACTAGGGATGCAAATGAGGACCCTCAGCTGCTCTGGATCCCAGGGGAGGCAGTGCCAGGCCTTGATCTACAGAGCTCCCTCCAGACAGTCTCTGTTTGAAGTTGGGGGTGGGAGGAGGCAGGAGCCTGGGGAACATATCTAGTCCCTGGGTAAGACTGGATGTGTTTTTCCCCTCACTTGCATTCTTTCAGCCAGCTCTGCCTTCCAAATGCTTCAGGATTGGGCCCAGGCCATGAGAGTCACCTCTTCATTGTCTCCTGCCACCCACCCAGGCTCCTGCTTTCTGCTCTCCACCCAGAAACCAGGAGGGGCAGTTAAATCCAAGGCAGATCTTGTCTATCTCCTGCTCAAACTCCACAGTGGCTCCCATCTCACTGAAAACAAGCCCAAGTCTTCTGATGACCTGTAAGGGGCTACACAGGCACCTTGTATTCCACGTGTCCCCCAATCCTTCCATCCCTTTGCTCCAGTCACATAGGTCGCCCTACATCTCCCTGCTATCTCAGAAAGACTCAATGCACACCCCTACCCCCCAGCATTTTCACTTCACTCTTCCTCCTCTTGTCTCAGAGATCACATCTTAGACATCTGCAGGGCACTGAACTGCAGGAATCCTTAGAAAGTAGGAAATGACTGTCCCCTGGAGAGGAGGGGCCCCCAGCCACAGTGTGGGCAGAGAGCCTGGAATGGTGAGCTCTGTGGGCATGGGTGGTGGGGGTAAAGTAGAGAGGGGTCTAAAGGCTTGAGCTGGACCCTGAAGAATGGAGGGCAGGGCTTGCAGGGTGGGAAAGGCAAGGGACAGGCATCCCAGGTCCGGGAGCAGCAGGGAGTGTGAAAGAGCACATGGAGTGAGGGTCTCACACACACACACCACACATAGGCTGCTAGTGAGGGGCCTAGTAGGCCACATCCACACCCCTTTCTGCCTTCCTCTTTGGCCCTCTGACCCTTGACCTTAATACTAGTGAGTCTGCACCAGGCCTCGCAGCCAGAGCCTGGGATACGGCAGTGGCTCTAGTAGAAATCACCTTTTGCTGGGGCAGTTGTGCTCTGAAGACTTTCCAAGTAACTGATTATACATTTGATCTGCTACATTATCCTTACCAGGCGCATGGTGCACGGAGTTCTGTGGGGACCTCTCAGCAGCCGAACCCTGTTGTCTAATGGGGTTTCTGCACACTCCAGCATTTCACCCATCACAGGATAATTTATAGCATAATGAAGCATTTTTTCCTTTATATTATGCAGAAGCATAAATTATGGCCAGTTTGTCCTCGGCTCTCAAGGAGACAGACAAAGCAGAGCTTTATTCTGCAGGGTGGTCCATAGTGACGGGTAGTAGGGGCTGGGGGACAGGGCAAGAGGAGGAGAGACCACAGAATGCCATTAAATACATCTCGTTGACAGAGCAGAGAATCTAGTCAAGGCGGCCACAGGTACTGGGGAAGAAGTAAAAGACCCACTTCAAGCAGCCTGTCTCTATTAACCGTGGATTGGTGGCTTGTGAGCTGAGCGGTGGAGCTGCAGAGTTATGGTGCAGAGTCGTGGCTAGAAGGACCTACCCACCTGCAGGTGACCCAGCCACAGACCAACCTCGAGCCCTAGCCACAGGTGGATCCTCATGTTGGCTGAAGATCCTCCCAGCTGTGCTCAATTTCCCACAGCCTCATGGGTCATGGTCAGAGACAGAATGCAGTGCCAGGGAGCCAGGCAGACCTACTGCCCTGCTGCCCTATGGCCCATTTTTAATATTGGGTGGGGGGTGGGCTTTTCTTCTTATGAGACCAGGGTGGAGAGTGGCACACCAGTTTCTAACTGCCTGCTGCCCATCTTCCTGGGTAAGTGCTAGCTCCTCGGGGTCAGCATTGCTAGTCTAACACAGCAACAGTCACACTTGAACCCAGAAGCTGCAGCTACCAAGCCCATCCCTCACCCCAGACACTGTGGTGAGGATTTCTGGGGACCATGGGGTAAGGTCTTCAAAGGACACCTGGTCCAGCTTCCCCCAGTATGACCCAAGGTGGAGATGACGCTTCCTAAATGCCCTGGCAGAAGTCTCACTAGACTCCATGCCAGGCGGCAGCCCAGAAGGAAGTGGCCTCCCTGTGCCCCACCCTAGAGAGCCCAACCCTGCCCAGAGCCCAAGCCCAGCCCTAGAACACAAAAGGTTGCTCACTCTTGGGACTCCATCTGAGAACAACAGCAAATGTCTTGGATCTTACAAGAGGGAGGTTCTGGGTTCTGGCTGCTATGAAAATCACGTGAGGGTTTCTAAAAATACAGGTGCCTAGGGCTGGCCCCAGAGATACCGATTGGTCTGCAGCCCAGGCATCAATATTTTTGTTTTTATTTTTTGGAAAGCTGCTCAGGTGTTGCCAACACACAGCCAGGGCTGGGAACAGTGTGATGGGTCTTCTCCAAGCTGCCCCTGCCACCTCTCCTCGGGCACCATCTCTCTGGCCCTCAGCCTGCCCGCAGAAGCTCAGCCCTTCAGACTGCAGGATTCTGCACCCACTTCTCTGCCCTGGCACAGAGCATGGACAGTTCTCCATCCCTCACAGAGTCATTCTGGAAAGACATCATCCTAATTTAGAGAGGAACGTGGGAAGAAATTATCTGGGTCAGCACAAAGCTCACCCCTTGAGTGGTAATGTCAGCCTCCCCTCTTCCTTCTCTCTCCTCCATCCCTCTACCCTCCATCCATCGGGCCAGCCCTGCTCTGAGAGGAGAGTCCCAGGCTCTTCTCTCATCAGCCCTCCGGTTTTCTTCCTATCCATCTTTGTTCCAGCCACCCCAGACCTCCGGGAGTCACTGCTGCCCCTACCCCTTCTGCATGGAACTCAGATGGCCCTTTCTTAACTACACACCGTATTAACTCATGACTGATAAGGGACTACAGATAGACACAGAGATAGATGGATGGCAGACATGATTAATAGATGCTAGATATCCAGATTAAATGTTGGATGATAGATAGATACACAGATGAGAGAAAAATGATTGCAGAAAGCTGATAGATTTATGATCGATGGTACATAAATAGCGATAGGTGAGTATGGATGGATGGATGGATGGCAGAGATGTTTCTGAGGACATCAGATACCTGAAGTCTAAATGCAAAAGGTCAGAAAACTAGTCAAGGCCTCTCACACCTGTTGGGGTGTTGGATCTCAGAAGAACAAGGGACCCTGCTCTGCTTAACACCTATCTTAAACCCACTTCTCTTTCAACTCAGGTCCCTGAACCTCCACATGTCTGATGGGCTTGTGGTTAATGTAGGAGATGCAGTGGGGCTGGTTTGTGTTGACACCTGAAACTTCTCTTTGATGTTTCCCTGAGCCTGCAGGCAGGTCAGGGATGCCTTCTGAGCCCCCACTGTACCTGCTGAGGACCTCCCTTCCTGGGAGGCCTGTCTTCCCCGTAGGTGTATGCTCTTCAATGGCCAGGCCAGGCCCTCCAGCCCCACAGAGCAGGCTGGTCTTGGAGTGGGACAGTCTGGACTGGCCCCTTCAGTTAGATGGCAGGTGTCAGCCCATGTGGTATCCACAGAGACATCCATTCAGACCCCCTGGGGGTGTCCATGCCATCAGAGAGGACAGAGTGAGCTGACTCATCCTGAGCACTTGCCACAGGACAAACACTGCTCAGAGCACTATGATTCCATGAGGTGGGCACTACTCTCACTCCTATTTTACGGATGAAGAAACTGAGGCACGAAGAGATTTGGTAACTTGCTGGAGGTCCCAGAGCTAATCACAGCAGGGCCAGGACTTGAACCTAGGTGGCCTGGCTTCTGAGCTCTCCTCCACTGTGTAGAAGGTCCCCCCGGCCCTGCTCACCAGACCAGATGGTTGCGAGGCTCTTGTGAGCTCAAGAGAACACACGGCTCTGGGAACTGGAAAGGGCTGCACAATTTGCAAGATGTTATTATTTCTAATGACTAATGAGATTGTGAGGGGAGTGTCAGTTTCCCCGAGAGAACAAACTGTTTTTGCAGGGTGGCAGCATATTAACTGTTGGTGTGTGGCTGGCATTGCTAACGACCGACCAGAGAGCCTGCTCGTCATTCAAAGGGGTTGGCAATATTTGGTTACCATGAAGTTCAATTTACAGAGTGACAGAAAGAGGCAAAGCCCATGTTTCAGAAACCTTCCTGCCAACTCTGTACCCCTTCTTCCACTATTCACTGATCAGTCATGCAGTTGGTCAACAAACTATGTGCCAGGTATGGCGCTGGGCGATACAAATAGTAGACCTGCTGCCTGTGTCACAGAGCTTCCAGACTGTGGCCTGAGTGGCCCAGCTGTGCAGGGGCAGGCCAGGCTGGGGTCTGTCAGGGGGAGAGTGTGGAGCATGGAGTGTGTGCCCGGGGTGGGGCCTCATGACAGCAGAGGCCAGGGGAACTGAGAATGGGCCACCCTGCCTTGCTTTCTGTGAAGCGTTGGGCAGGGAGGAGTGGGGATAAGGAAGGGGTGGGAGACAGGAGAAATGCAAAGACTCATGCTCAACAGGAGTGCCTCTTCGCAAGGAGTTAGAGTCTAGATGAAAAGCAAGACACACCCTCCCACCCCCTGGAGCGGGGTGGATGGAGATGACAAGCACAGGGCTGGCGCTCTGTGTGGAGCAGGCTTGTCGGGAGGGAAGGAGGAGGGGATGGAGACCCCACTAGCTGGCTGTTACACCCCTGCCATTCTCCTTGCTCTGGGACAGCCAGACTGTTCTGCAGTGGATGGTGCTGGCTGCCCTTTTGGATGTCCTGCCGGTCAGTTCTGTGGCAGCTGAGCACTTTCAAGCATTCCCACTTCTCACTAGCATGCTTCAGCATAACACAATTATATCCCCGTTTGTCAGATGGGTTAACTGAGGCTCTGAGAGGCTGAATAACAGGCTCAGGCTCACCAGGCAGAAGTGGTGTAGGTAGGATTAATGCCAGATATCTCCCTGGCTGTTCTACACCTGCTCTGATGTGCAAAATAGCATATGACTCACATGTGCCTGCCCTAGGGCCTTGGATTCCATCCTTTGGGGTCTAGGCCTTTGGACTCAGCATTGGCCTCTTCCAGGAGGCTTTTGAAATGTGATGGCTCCTGTCACCTCAACATGACTGCTTTTGCCAGAAAAAGTCCTCTAGGATCAGATGGAGAAGATAAGCATTTAGGCCTGCAGTGCCTGGGGCTGGAAGGGGAGCCATAGGGCTGGGGAAGGATTAGTGGCTGAGGAGGGAGGCGAGGGGCTTGGAGTGGGGGGTGTCTGGGAGAAGGGATGTGATGGGGCTGAGCTGGGAGGCCACAGAGGGAGGGCCGAGTTGGGGTGGGGGGTGGTTGTAATGGTAACAGGATGTGTGGGCCATGTACGACAGGCAGTGGGGAGTGTGGGCTACAGTAGCCACCCCCCTGCAAGGAGCCTCCCTTTCCCTCCCAGTATACAGCAGCCAGATCGCCTAGGGTGCCATCTGACCTTGGGGTCCCAGGCACCTCAAGCTTGGTCTGCTGACTGCATCAGAAATACCTCACTCCTAGGTAGTGCCAGGTGTTTCAATATCACAAGAAACACTATGTTAGCACGGGAAGAGGAAAGTCCTTGGGATTTTGTATCCTTTTCACTGTCTAGGAAGGAAAGCCTTTGAAACTGTTTTCATCCCAAGGCCCGAAAGGAAAAGAGCCCATAGTGCCTAAAGGAAGAAGCCCATTAACATCTTTAAGTATCCATGCCCCAGTGCTGGAAAACTGGCACCACCTTCACCTGTCAATCCATATGGAACGTCTTCACTCCCGTCCTGCCAACTCTATAAGTCCTCAGGACATCGGACTCACTCTCTTGGCTCTTGGCCCTCATGGTGCTCTTGGTGCTCTTGGCTTTCTGGCCACAGGGCCTCTGGCCACCCTAGGGCGAGCTTGCCACCCTGGCCTTTGGCCACCCTTGCTTTTGCTCTCCCATTCACTAATAAATTTTGCGTGCACACTAATAGGCTTACTGATCTGTAATTCTTTACTGCATTGCTGAGAAGAACCAGGATTTCTCAGATAACAATGTGACTATTTTTTCAAATGCATGTTGTGATTTAAAAAGTAGCAATTCATTTAAAAGCACCAGGTAGCTTATTGTCATTTTGCATTCTCTCAAACAATGGATACTCAGAGTAAAACACCTATGGGGAGGGGCGATGCTGATGAATCTCTGGTGTTAAAAATGGCCCCTAACCTTGAAAAGCCTGGGCGTGCTGATTCAAGGAGGGCAGCGGGAGCCGAAGGAGCAGAACATGCTGTGGTGGATCCTGGGCCAGGTGCATTTCACCTGCAGGACCAGTTCACCCACCCAGGGTCATGAGAGGGGCAGCAGGGGCAACCTGACCTGCAGTTAGGAAACTCCTTCTAACTCTGAGTCCCCCAAAACTTCTACCTGGGCCTGGTGTCTGCCCTTCTCTGAGCCTGATCCTCATGCTTGTCCTTGGATGCGGCCAGGAGAGTGGGAATGATTGAGTCCCACAAGAGTTTGCAGTTAAAGACCATGAGTCTGCCTCTCTGTTGATGCCAGGAAATCAGCTCACTGTGTTTCCGCTATAGGAGATGACTAGCAGAGTGCCCGCCACGTAATACACGCTCAGTAATGCTGTTTGAATGAATAACAGTAACCCACGTATTAATAAGCTTTCATCTGGGAACACTCAAGTTTGGGAGCGGAGCCTGGATCCACGGACGCGTCACTTTCCACCCTACACCTTGGTGTGATCAGGGTCTACCTTCGGCCAAGATAAAATTGGATCCCACTTTGGCTCTAATGGCAGGGGGTTGTGATCTGCTCTGTGATTGGCACCGGGGGCTCCACCTGGTGTCACCACCTCTGCTGGGCACTGGGATAAATGGGCCGAAGCTGCAGGCTGACCTGAGGACAGGAGGGTAAGGCCATGGGGATGTGGAATTGTTTTGACTTAGGGGCAGCTAACTGGGCAGTTATCTCTACTCTCCCACCTCCCCCACCCCACCACATGGAAACAGACCCTCCCAGGTCTCCATAGTCCACAGGTGTCCCTGAGAACATCCTGTTTTGGCCAACTCTTTTCAGACAGCAGCCATAATTAGATCCAGTCCTAGTCCTCTTTCTAACCTTTGTAAAAACCGACCAATCCCTTGTCCCAACACGGCAAGGCCCTAGCATCCCCTCGAACACCTTGTTGGTGCCAGAGCACTAGTGGTGGATACTGAGCTAACGAGGTTTTCTTTCTAGGATAGGCACCTTTTAACAAGGTCCTTGACCCAAAGGAATAAGGTTAAAGGGGACAACCTCCTTTCTTGTCATCCTCTGATAGTAGCGGGGCGGGGGGTGGGGTGGGCGGGGTATGTGTGCTGGCTTGGGGCAACAAGACCTTGCTAAGACCCTCAAGTCGCCCTACCTACAGAAGTGCCCACCATGCTGCCTTGGGTGGGTCTTGCTTCCACAATTGCCTGCCTTTCTTCCCTTTCTGCTGTCCAGAAGTGACCCAGACAGGACAAGTACTTAGCGCATTCCCTGAAATGGAGGAAAGTTGCTTGGTTATTAGTGCTGCCTAATGATATTTGCATAGATTAACAGACTTTAATACAATCATGAATGCCACAATCCTGAGAAAATAATGGAGAAATCCATTACAAAGTCATAAAGTAACTAAGTCAATACAGTAATGATTTGATTCCATATTAGTAATAATTTCATCTCCTGCTACAAGGCGATTTTACAATGTGCACCATTTCTGGATACTTTTACAAATTTCACCTTTGTTTGAGAAAATTAATTAACAAAATAAAAAATATATACTGCTGGTATTTTATACAATGAATTAGTCATTAGTCTAAACTGGCAAGCTGTATTAAAACTTATTAAGATGGATCTTCTGGGATTTCTAATTTCTCTTCAAGTGGCCTGTAACTCTCTCATTGGCAAAATCCAGGGGCTACCTGGTGGCAGTGGCTCAGGTGGACAGTCAGGACCAGCAATAACCTATGAAGTGTGGTGGGATGAGGAAAGGGGTGGAGACCCAGCCACACCCCTCCCTGGTAGCCCTGCCTCACTGCTCCAGTCAATGCCCTACTCAAGGGACAGCCCTTGACTCTGGCCCCACCCATGGTCCAGCATCATTTTCCTAAGGGAGTCTGGTCAGGGTTCTGGGACCGGGAAGTCCATTGTGAATGTGAGACCCCCGCCCCAGCCCAACAACCAAGGGCTGAATCAGGGAGCAGGATTCCCCTCCAGCCTTTTCTCATAGACCCACAGGCTTCTTCTGAACAGGGTAAGAAACACACCAGATTGAAATCAGATTCTGCAAGAGCCCTGATCTGTGACCAGAAATCAATTAGGGTGGTATCAACAGCTGGGGGGAAATAAATGGGGAGCAGGGAAATAAAAACCAGCCAGGTGGAGGTTGGGGTGGGAGGAGAGGGGGCAGAACAATGGAGAAGCAGCTGGAAGGGGAAGGATCATTATAAACCTTTCTCTCTCTCTCTCTCTCTCTCTCTCTCTCTCTCTCTCTCTGCGTGTTCACAGAGCAGATCATCTGTGAGGTGTGACATGTGCGTGAGGGCACTGGGAGGCCCCTATCCACTGCCTACCAAGGGATCCTGAATCCCACCACTAGAGCATCCTCTCTTCGGGGTCTTTGAAAATGCAAAATTTATCCCGTGTAGTGAACCGCTAACATCTCTATACACAGTCCTTTATCAGATCATGTTCCTCTTGCCTGCAGGGGTCTCGGAGCATTTGACAAGGGTGGGAGGACTATTCTTCCCACTGAGACAGGGCATCCTCTTAGGGAGGATGGGGCACATCCTCCTCCTGAGGTCTATTTTTTTTAAAGATAATATTTACCATTGGTGAAATGTGTAGATCTTAAGTGTATAATTTAAAATACCCATGAACCCCAGTCTTCTATCAAGCTATCAATCATTGCCACCTTCCTAGAAGGTTCTCTCATGATCCTTTCTGGGCAGCATTCCAGCCTCCTCAAAGGCACCCAGGTTTCTGACTTTATTTAGCACAGTCTGTTTTTGCCTGTTCTAGAACCTCATACATAATGTACTCATTTGTGCCTGGCTGCCTTCAGTCAGCACAGTGTCTGTGGGATTCATCCATGTTGCTCGGGCCGCCCCAGGGCCCCTGGCCCATCCATGCAACCGCTGCCTTCTCTGGGCACTCAGGGGAGCCTGCCGGGTGTGGGGCAGAGGCACTGTCACCCATATCAATGGTTCTACTGCTAACTGTCCTCCTAGGGAAGTAGGGAAGGGTGCCTGGCCTGCACTGGGGTCAAGGGACCTGCTCACCTCAGCTCTTCAGTGGGCTAAGGAGTAGAAGCGTTTGCTGGTTAAGTGAGAGGCCCGAGAGGGTGGGCTCTGGACCTGAGTCACAGGACCTTGGAGACTAGGGCTGAACTGTGGGGTCTCGGAGCCTCTTGAGAATGTGCATAAAATGACCCAAGCACAGGTGAGTGGTTTGAGCCATGCCCATCTCTCCTTTGTTAATGCAGTGACCTCTTAACTGGCCCTTGCTTCCACCTCGTCCTCTACAGTCTGTCCCCTCGCAGCCACCAGAGCTAGCAAAGCCTGACCCTTCTTTGCCCAAAGCCTCCCAGTGGCTCCCTGCCGAACTCTGAATAAAGTTCAAAGTCTTTAAAAGGGTCTACAAGATCTTACAAAGGATCTGCCCCCATGCTCTCTACACCCACTCGTTCAAGCCCTTCCCTGGTCTCACTACAGCCACCCTGGGGCCCTGTCCTGACCTTAAACACCAGCTGACATGCTGGAGCTTGGACTGGGGTTCTTGCTCCCTGTCTGCCCCCTTCCCCTAATGTATGAGTCCTGGATGGGGACAGAGATTGCCCAGCACTCAGCACAGGGCCTGGCTCACTAACCTTCAGTTGCACAATTGAATGGATATGTGAAAATCTTCCTTCGGTTTCCCGATGGGGTCTGTGACCCAGAAAGGTTAAAATCCTTTAGGCAGGACCAGAGCAGGAAGGTCAGTTCAGGCCAGGCAGAGCAATGAGCTCCCACCAGACCCCATGTAGTTACAGACCTGAAGGAGGTGGCCCTGACCAAGGGCAGGTCAGAGCAGGCGCAGTGGAGAGGAAGGAGGGGGCCTGAATGGGCACTCTAGGCCCTAAGTTCCTTAAGGCAAAATATCTGAGTCTCTTCAATATGCTTGTTGCATATTACATGCATATTACATGCGTCTTGATATACATGTTGCTTCCCAGAACCCATCCTTTAACACTGACGTGGATGGGGGTGAGGGTGGAGGACGGCCAGGGGCTGGTCACCTCTAGGCTGGGAAGCTTGCAGGAGTGAGGGTCCAAGGGTCCTAGTGTGAGGACCAGGAATGAGGCAGATCTGGGACAGAAAGTGAGTCTGGGGGATCTGTCAGAATCCTCGTGCTCACAGCTGATGGGGACAAGGAGGAGTGAGTGAGAGGAAGAGGACCCAGGTCAGACACTCTGGGAGGAATGTGGGGAGGGGAGAGGCTGGTGGGTTCTGGCTGAGGATGAAAGGCACCAGATGTGGCCAGCTCCCGCAGTGAGCCTGCTGCCTCTCGCTCCCTCACTGGATCCCGTGTGTCACTTAATGTTTGCAGTTAAGTATTTACAGATATGTTCCCATGGCAACCAAGGCTTCAAAGTTACTCTACAATTCTGTTTTCTCAAATGTGTTTCTCTGGTTGATTGCACAGAGTTTTCTGGAAGCTGGCCAGGGTGAGTGAGTTGCATTTCCAGCCCTGTGCAGTCTCTTTCCCACCTCTCCTTCTAAACACACCCTCTTGTGGCCCATCCTCCCAGGATGTTGGGGCTTGGATCAGGCTGTCCCAGGGCCCAAGGCTGGGAGCCCGCTCCCCTCTACCACCTGGAGCCTCCAGTTTACTGGATCCATTGCAAGCTCCATCTCCACCAAGAAACCTCTCTCAGTTTCCCAGTCCACAAGGAAGACCCAAACACAGGGCTCCCTCTATGCTTCTGGAGATTCCTCAAAGGAGGGGCCTTCCCCCTTCACCTCTGACTCCTGGCAGCTGGCCCAGGGCCTGGTATATATAACCCTGGCATTATAGACACTCACTGCTCACACCCCAGCTTTTGCATAGCACCACCCATGTGGGCCCCTGTTCTGTTCATTCAGCCATTCATTCCCCGGGCCTCTGCTCTGGGCCAGGCACTGCACAAGTTACAGAGACACAGAGAGGAATAAATGCAGAGTCCCATCTGCATGGAGCCCTTCTTTAAGTGGGGAGCAATGAGTGACAAATAAGATACAACCAGGTAGTGGTCTGTGCCATGAATAAAATAAAACAAGGTGGCTGATGGTGCAGCTGGGACTACATGAGTTGGCAAGTCAGGACAGCGCTGGGTGAGAGGCACGCATCAGCTGAGATGTGATGAGCAGTGGCATGTTGTGAGAGGTGCTGGCAGAGGGAAGAGCTTGTGCAAAGGGGGGGGGGGATGTTTGAGCAATGGCCATGAGGCAAGGGGCTACAGCAAAGGATGGAGAGGGAGGGCTGCTGGAGGTAGCGTCATGGAGGCAGCAGGCCAGGGTGGGCTAGGGCCTTGGACTTCCACCTGAGATGACCAGAGGCCTCCAGAGAGTTATGCAGTAGAGAGACAAGCTCTGATGGGGCCACCATGTGGAGAGTGGAGGCCCCCACCATGTGGGGGCACAGAGAGGTAGAGACATGGAAAGGAAGGGACGTGGAGAGAGAGGAGGCTCAGAGTGGATGAAGGGTGTAGGAAACTTGCCCTAGCTAGAACAAGGGCCACTGTAGGGGCTCCCACGGGCCCTTGTGTCCAAACACACTTGTCTCTGCCTGATTCTTTTTATTTTTTAAAGATACCCATCCCCCTTTCCCTCTGGTAATCACCATAATGTTGTCTGTGCCTATGAATTTGTTTTCTTTGCTTAATTCTTTCACCATTTTCACTCAGCCTCCCAACCTCGCTCCACTCTATTCTCTGTATCTATGAGTCTGTTTCTATTTGGTTAGTTTATTTTGTTCATTACATTCCACATATAAGTGAAATCATATGGTATTTTTCTCACTCTGGCTTATTTCACTTAGCATAATGTTCTCTAGGTCCATCCATGGTGTCATAAAATAGGAAGAGTTTCTTCTTTTTTACAACTGAGTACTATTCCATTGTGCAAATGTTCCACAGCATTTTTATCCACTCATCTGCTGATGGACACTTGGGCTGCTTCTAAATCTTGGCTATTGTAAATAATGCTACAATGAACATAGAGGTGCATATATTCTTTTGAATTAATATTTCGGGTTTCTTTGGATAAATTCCCAAAAGAGGAATTGCTGGGTCTGTTTTTTTTTTTGTTTTTTTTTTTTGAATTCTTAGGGAGAGAAACATCGATGTGTGAGAGATACATTGACTAGTTGCCTCTTGAACACCCCCAACTGACACCTGGCGCACAACCCAGGCATGTGCCCTGACTGGGAATTGAACTGATGACCTTCTGGTTTGCAGGCCAGCACTCAATCCACTGAGCCACACCACCCAGGGCTATTTTTAATTTTTAATTTTTTGAGGTAACTCCATACTGCTTTCCACAGTGGCTGCACCAGTCCGAATTCCTACCAGTAGTGCACTATGTTCCCTTTTCGCCACATCCTTGCCAGCACTTGTCGTTTGTTGATTTGTTGATGATGGCCTTTCTGACAGTGTGAGGTGATATCTCATTGTGGTTTTAATTTGCATCTCTCTGATGATTAGTGACTTAATGATGTGGAGCATCTTTTCGTATGTCTTTTGACCATTTATCTGTATGTCCTCTTGGGAGAAGACTCTATTCAGACCCTTGGCCCATTTTTTAATTAGATTTTTTGTTGAGTTGTAAGTTCCTTATAAATTTTGGATATTAACCCCTTATCAGATGTATCATTGCTGAATATGTTCTTCCATTCAGTGGGTTGTCTTTTTATTTCATTGATGGTATCCTTTGCTGTGCAAAAGCTTATTAGTTTGATGTACTATAGTCCCATTTGTTTATTTTATTTTCCCCAAGGCAATATATATTAAAAAATTATTGTTATGAGCAATGTCTGGAATTTTGCTACTTAAGTTCTTTTAGAATCTTTATGCTTTCAAGTCTAGCATTTAAGTCTTTAATACATTTTGAGTTTATTCTTGTATATGATGTAAGGAGGCAGTCTAATTTTACTTTTTTGCCTGTATCTGTCCAATTTTCCCAACACCACTTATTGAATAGACTATTTTTATCTCACTGTTTTTGTCTTGACCTTTGTCAAATACTAATTGACCATAAAGGTATGAGGTTATTTCTGAGATCTTTACTCTGTTCCATTGACTTATAATTTTATGCCAGTACCATGCTGTTTTGATTACTATGGCCTTGTAGTATAGTTAGATATCAGGTAGTGTGACTCCTCCAACTTTGTTCTTCTTTCTCAAGACTGCTGTTGCTATTCGTGGTCTTTTGTGGTTTTATATACAATTTTAGAAAATTTGTCCTAGTTATGTGAAATACACCATTGTTATCTTGATAGGAATTGTACTGAATCCATATGGATTGTTTTGGGTAATCTAGATATTTTAATGATGTTAATTCTTTCTATCCATGGACATGGTGTATGCTTCCACTTATTTGTATCTTCTTCAATTTCTTCAGTGCCTTATAATTTTCTGAGTACAGGTCTTTTATATCCTTGGATAAATTTATTCCTAGGATTTTATATTTTTATGATGCAGTTGTAAGTGGGATTGTTTTCTTAATTTCATTTTCTTATAATTCATTATTGGTCTATAAAAATACAACTAATTCCTGAATATTTATTTTTTTTATCCTGCTACTTCACTGAATTTATTCATCAGTGCTAGTAGTTTTTTTGGTGAAATCTTTAGGGTTTTCTATATAGAGTATCATGTCACCTGCAAATAATGCCAGCTTTACTTCTTTCATTCCAATTTGGATGCCTTTATTTCTTACTCTTGTTTGATTGCTGTGGCTGGGACTCCCAGTACTATGATAAATAAGAGAGGTGAAAGCAGACATCCCTGTGTTGTTCCTGATCTTAGGGAAACACTTTAAGTTTTTGCCCATTGAGTATGATGTTGGCTGTGGGTTTGTCTTATATGGCCTTTATTACATTGAGGTTTGTTCCCTCTATTTCCACTTGGTTGAGAGTTTTTATCATAAATGGATACTGGATTTTATTACATTATTTTTCTTCATGTATTGTTATGATAATGTGGTTTTTATCCTTCATATTGTTTACGTGGTGTACCCCATTTATTGATTTGCAGATATTGTACCAACCTTGCATCCCTGGGATAAATCCGATTTTATCATGATATATGGCCTTTTTAATGTACTGCTGGCTCTGGTTTACTAATATTTTGCTGAGAATTTTAGCATCTATGTTCATTAGTGATATTGGCCTATAATTTTCTTTCTTTGTAGTGTCTTTATCTGGTTTTGGAATTAGGATAATGCTGGCCTCATAAAATTAGCTTGGGAGTCTTCTCTGTTCTTGAACTTTTTGGAATAGTTTGAGGATAGGTGTTAGGTCTTCTTTAAATGTGTGGCAAAATTCACTTATAAAAACATCTTGTCCAGGACTTTTGTTTGTTGGGAGTTTTTTGATTACCATTTCAATTGTGCTAGTTGTAATCTGTCTATTCAAAATTTCTGATTCTTTCTGATTCAGTTTTGGAAGATTGTATGTTTCTAGGAATATGTCCATTTTTTCCAGATTGTCCAATTTGTTGGCATATAGTTGTTCATAATATTTTCTTACAATCCTTTGTATTTCTTTGGTGTCAGTTGTTAACTCTTTCACTTCTGATTTTATTTATTTGGGTCCTCTGTTTTTTCTTGATGAGTGTGGCTAAAGGTTTGTCAATCTTGTTTATCTTTTCAAAGAACCATCTCTTGGTTTCATTGATCTTTAGTATTGTTTCTTTAGACTCTATTTATTTCTTCTCTGATATTTATTATTTCCTTCCTTCTATTCACTTTGAGTTTTGTTTGCTGTTCTTTTTCTAGCTCCTTTAAGGGTAAAGTTAGATTGTTTAGTTGAGATTTTTCTTGTTTCTTGAGGTAGGCCTGTAATGCTATGAATTTCCCTGTTAGGATTGCTTGGCTGTGTCCCATAGATTTTGGGTTGTTGTGTCCTCATTTTCATTTGTTTCAAGGTATCTCTTGATGTCTTCCTTAATCTCTTTATTAACTCATTCATTGTTAGGTAAAATGTTATTTAGCCTCCGTGCCTTTCTGTGTTTTTTAGTTTTTTTCTTGTGATTCTTTTCTACTTTCATGCCATTGTCCTCAGAGAAGATGCTTGATATGATTCCAATCTTTTAAAATTTATTGAGACTTGCTTTGTGGCATAACATGTGATCTAGCCTAGGAAATGTTTCATGTGCACTTGAAAAGAATGTATATTCTGCTTCTTTTGGGGTAAAATGCTCTGAAGATATCAATTAAATCCATTTGATCTAATGTGTCACCTAAGACCACTGTTTTCTCTTTGATTTTCTGTTTGGAAGATCTATTCATTGATGTCAATGAGGTGTTAAAATCCTCTACTATGACTATTATTATCATTCTCTCCCTTTATGTCCATCAAGATTTGTTTTACGTATTTAGTTGCTCCTATGTTGGGTGCACAAATGGTTACAAGGGTTATATCCTTTTGTTAGATTGCTCCCTTTACTATTATGCAGCATCCTTCTTTGTTTCTTACTCCATTGTTTTAAAATCTATTTTCTCAGGTATAAGCATTGCGACCCTAGCTATTTTTCATTTCTGTTTGCATGGAATACCTTTTTCCATCCCTTTACTTTTATTCTGTGTGCATCTTTCATTCTGAGGTGGGCGTCTTGTAGACAGCATGTATATGGGTCTTATTTCTTTATCCATTCAGCTACCCTATGTCTTTGGAGCAATTAAGCCATTTACATTTAAAGTGATTATTGTTAAGTACATATTTATTGCCATTTTATTATTTTAACTATGTTCTTCTCCTCCTCCTCCTCCTCTTTTCTTCTTCTTCTTCCCCTTTTTCTTCTTCATCTTCTCCTTCTCTTCCTTGTTCTTCAAGAAGACCCTTTAACATTTCTTGTAATACTGGTTTGGTGGTAACAACCCTTTTAGCTTTTTTTTTGTCTGGGAAGCACTTTATTTCTCCTTCAATCTTAAATGATAGCCTTTCTGGGTAAAGTAGTCTTGTTTGTATGTAGGTCCTTGCTTTTCATCACTTTGAATATTTTATGATAGTTCTTTCTGGCCTGAAACTTTTCTGTTGAGAAATCAGCTGATAGTCTTATGAGAGCTCTCTTGTGGTTAACTATCTTTCTCTTGCTGTTTTTAAGATTTTCTCTTTGTCTTTGATCTTTGCCATTTTAATTATGATGTGTCTTAGTGTTGGCCTCTTTGCATTCATCTTTTTTGGGACTCTCTGCACTTCCTGGACTTGAGTGTCTTTTTCCTTTACCAGGTTTGGGAAGTGTTCAGTCATTATTTCTTCAAATAGGCTCTCAATCCCTTGTTCTGTCTCTTCTTCTGGTACCCTTATGACATGAATGTTGTTATGCTTCATGTTGTCCAAAGGTCCCTTAAACTATTCTTATTTTTTTTAATTATTTTTTCTTTTTGCTCTTCTGATTGGGTGTATTCTGCTACCATGTCTTCCAAATCACTGTTTCAACCCTCTGCTTTATCAACCTACTGTTGATTCCTTCTGTTGTAGTCTTCCTTTCAGGTATCATATTCTTCATTTCTGAATGACTCCTTTTTATGGCTTCTATGTCCTTTTTCATGCTTTCTATCTCTTTGTTGAAGTGTTCACTAAGTTTCTTGAGCATCCTTATAATCATTGTTTTGCAATTTATATCTGGTAAATTGCCTGCCTTCATTTCTTTTATCTCTTTTTCTGGAGATTTCTCCTGTTCTTTCATTTGGGGCATATTTCTTTGTCAGCCCATTTTGGCTGCCTCTTTGTGTTTGTTTCTGTGTATTAGGTAGATGTGCTATGACTTCCAGTCTTGGTAGGATGGCCTTACGTAGTAGGTGTCCTGTGAGATCCAGTGGCACTCTCCTTGGATCACCTGACCTGGGTGCTCCAGGCATGTCCTTTATGTGGGTTATATGGATCCTCCTGTTGTACTTGAGTCTTGATTTAAATTGGCCTTTTTGTACATGGAGTCAACCCTGAGGCTGGTTGACACCCCTACTTCAGTATACAAACTGCTGAGTACACATACCATGCAAAGTGGAATTTGCCTCAGCAGGGTCTGGTTCCTAGTGAGATTTTCCTTTGGGTATGCTGCCTGTGAAGCTAATTTGATCCTGCTCTGAAGTTGTCTGAAGACAGCTTCTTGATATGTTGGTTTTGGATCCTCTTGGGAGTGATCCTGGTTCAGACCAATGTCAGATGCTGCCTGTGACTGGCCCTGAGCAACCTATTTGGAGCTACAAAGCAATCCACAGTGTATGGCTGCCTCTTCTGGGCCTGGGTGTGTGTGGGATGGACCAAGCTATACACCAAAGCCAGTTTTTAACAGTACTGTGCCTGGCAGCAGGTCAGCAAGTCAGCAAAAGTTCAACGGAGTCCCAAGATCTGCCTTTGCCTGCCTTTTCCTGTTGGCTGCCTATTAGACTCAGTCAAAGAGCCTCTGGTTGTACTGAAGTTGCCTGAGGTAGGTTTTCAGTGAATTACCATGTAGGGGCAAGTGGTGTTTACCTGATTTACACAGGTTCAAATTTGGTGCTAGTGCTGGGTCTGAGGCCCCTCACAAATACCCCAGGGTATACCAAGTCTAGCTGCCACTCACTGGGTCCTCACATACCTTTTGGTAGGGTGAGGTCTCAGGGAGTCATCAGGGTGAGGCCAGCAGAGTTTATTAAGCCAAAACAGATCAAGATTTGGCTGTGTAAAGGGAGGGCTCTGCATTGGTTGGGCATGTGAGGAAAAAATGGTCCCTGTCCTACAACCACATAACTTAGTCTGTCCCAGATTCTGCCAGTAGCCCTGTCTCAGCAGGGCTGGGCCACTGGGAGTCTCAAGGATGGGGCTAGTGGATCTTCTATGGGGGGTGGAGTGGGGAGGTGCCATTCAGGCTTGGAGGAATATTGGGGGAGTGTCCCCTATCCCAGAGCCACAGAACTCAGTCTTTCTTGGATTCTTTCCAGACCTTGGCAGGGCAGAGCTACCAGGATCCAGGAGGGTGGGGCCACTGGGAGCCTAGGGAATGGGGCTAACGGATCTCCCATGAAGAGTAGGTGCCAGTCAGTTTCATGAGAAAGTAAAGGGAGTGGCCCCTGCCCCAAAGCCACACAACTCATTCACTGACACCCCCTGAGTCTGCTCAGACATCTTCACTCTGGCCCTGGCATCTGACTCCTCAGTAGGATACAAGCTCCACAGGGTAGGGCTTGCAGGGAGTCCAGAAGTCTACCTGATTTTTCCTCTCTGTTCTCCATCAGACTTGATTCTATGAGAAGGCAGAGACAGGCACTGTTTCCCTGCACTTGTATATGTTCATTGACTGCTTGCTGCATTGCACCCTGCACCCCAGCACAGTACCCAGCATAGCATTCCCAGAGAGCAAAAATGGCTGCCTTCACAGACCCAGGGCTAGCATTGGTAAGAGCCCTGAGGACAGGCATTCTTGCTCCATTTCAGTGCACTGGGGGCTGCCTCATGAAAGGCAAGGTGTTGGAGCAAATGACCAGGTGGATTCTCCCAGCTCAGCCTTGCCTGAGTTGTACCTCCTGGATGGGAGATGGACTGGGAGAATGACATGCTTCTGCTCTGTGCCACTGCTCCTCCCATCCATCATTCTCTGTCAGACCCTGCTAGGAGTGAGAAGTTGCTGACTCTGATAATGGTTCATTGAGTGGCTGTATCTCTATTATATATGATTTAAGTCACTGGCATTTAATTGATATTATAACTATGATCTTTATGACAGTGTGGGAAATGATGCACACTCTGTTACTATATATCGTGGAGCACGTATGTCTCCAGAGTGGCATGCCCTCCACCTTCCACCTCCCACCTCCTTCCTCTTCTGCTGGCCTTCCCACCACTGTCCAGACCTCCTGTCTACTCTGGGCCATGACAAGCAGAGGAGGAGGCAGGCTGTTGGTATAGGAAGGTGGACCTGCTCTGGTTCCTCTACCAGGGCCTGTTTCTGGGGAGGACCTGCAGGAGAGTGTGCAGGCTGGGTCTACTCTCTGACCCTTGGAGAACTTATGACCTCATTGAGGAGCACAGACACGCACACACTCACACACACACAAAGGATTGTGTGGAGGCTGGGGGAGGACAAGCAGGGCTGATGCAATCCTGGGAGGCTTCTGGAGGAGAAAGGCTTTGAGCTGGGCTTGATGACTCTGCAGTATTTAGAGAAGGAATGAAGAAAGAAGGGGCTAAGACTCAAGATCTGGGAGTCACATCTGGGTTCCAATCTGGGTATTACCATTTAATTTTTGTGACTGTGAGCAAGTAATTTAGTCCTTTTGAACCTCAAATCCCTCATTTGTAAATTGGACATGTGATCTTATCAGCACAAATAGAACCATTACCTCCTTTATTCTGAACACGTGGTGCATTGCCTTAGAACTCTTCATACTGGCTGCTCCTAAGTAACTCCATGCCTGTCCTGTACTCATGATAGAGGGGATGAACAGCTGGGGCCAGGCCAAGGGGACTCTTGAAAGGCCGTCAAAGGAAATAGGAAAACATTGTGGATTCCTGAGCTTGGGGATGGAATATCAAGCTGGTTTGAAGAATGCTAATCTGGTGGAGGTGGGCAGGGTGTTATTGTGCAAGGAGTTGGAAGTAGAGTGCCTTGGCCAGGATGGTGGCTGGTGTCCCCACCCCGTGCTGTTCCCTGCTCTATCCCTCTGGCCCCTTGCTCTCTGAAGGAGTCTCATCATTTCAGTCTGGTCTCATCCACCTGTGCCATCCACCTTTCTTAGGGCCCTGCCAAGTGGCAGCAAGGGCTCTGAGACTCAACTATGGATGCCACTTCATTGCCCCCTCCCTAGGGCCCCCTTTTCTGAGTTCTGGGAGCCCTTATCACCTTACTCCCCTCCCTCCTGCTCTGAGCTCTTTAGTAGGAGGCCAAGGAGCTGCCATACACCAAACCTCAATTAAGGTAGGTAGCATGGAATCCTGGTTTCCATGGCTTAGGACAGGGGTATTTCAAAACTATGGACAATCTAAAAACTCAGGTGATCCAAAGAGCTGGGCAGTACCCATAACAATTTGGTTTTGGAATGTATGCTGACTTCACAATGAACAAGTTGGATGCTATGGGAATTCGGCCATTGGAAGAAAAGTCCCAAGAATACACTGGGAGAACTGTTTGATGCTCACTGACCACTCCTTTCTGGATGGAGTTCCTCTCCTAAGGCCCCTACCACATCAGTAGCCCTCCCCCAGCCCTGCTTCTACCCCTCCTGCTGCTGGGAGTGGCTAAGTCCCCATGCACAGGGGGAGTGCAGTTCCTGTCAGTATCAATAAGACTGGAGCCCCCCCAAAGTACCCCCTTGCATAAGGGGCCAGAAGGCCTCACACTGCTCTATTGTCTTGTCATTGAGACAAGCAGCCACCCCATGATCATTCAGGTCAGAGAAGGGACAAGCTGAAACCTCTAGGAGCCCCTTCTAATGGGGAGGCAAGCTGAACAAAGGGCAGGCTGCTGTGAGGACCCCTCTGAGGAAGGACACAGTCAATGACCACATTGGGAAGTGCTGAGGTGACACTGGGTAGCACAGGACTCCCCAGCCCAGGTCTTCTGGAAGTGGTGAAGGGGAGGGACAGACATAACAATGAGGGACAAGTCATTCCAGATGGGAGGTACAGCAGTTTCCTAGAGGCTGCAGGTGGGGACAGGGTGGCTGCAGCAATAGCAGGGCAGCGCAACATGGCTGCAGATTAGACCCTTTGGGAGTGCAGGGGTGGGGGCAGCTGTGCCCAAGAGCAAACCACCCTCTTCTACCTCATCTATTCTCCTTCCAGATGATCACTGTCACAGAGTGGTCAGAAGAAGCAAGAAGAGGCACAGGCTGTCTGAGAGACAGGGTGCACCAGCCAGGTCAGGACAAAGGGGTCCTGAAATGGAGGCATGGGTGAGCAAAGCGGGGAAAGGGTGCATCCTGCAGGATCTGGGGGTTCTAGAGGTTGCTGAGCAGGCCAGGAACTGAACACTGTATGCATTGGGGGTCTGGAAGGAGACCAGACCAGGAAGCAAACCTGGTGGAGGAGGGCTGTGAGGAACTGGCCCAAACTACCCCAGTGTCCTTCGTACTTCCTCTTATTGGTCACCCTGGAGTAGGGACATCGAAGGTTGGGGGCTGGGGGCTGAGGCACGGGCGGGTGCCAGCAGAGCCTGAGGCCCCCAGACATTGAGACTATGAGGAATGGTGGGTCCTGCTCTGTCCTGTGTCTCCCCTCCCTGGGTCCCCTGCAAAGCACCACCTGGGCCTGCTCAGCTTTCTCTGCCACAGTGAGAGATTAACATTTAAAATCCACTCGGAGGGCCCTTCCTCCCTCCCCACTCCTCATACCCCTCCCCAAAAAAGGAAAACAGTCATTGAAATTGAAAAATGGTGCTCAGTGAAGGGTTTAAAGACATTTTGAATTTAAAATATATTTTAAAAGGTCATTTTCAGCAGTAATTATGTTATAATAGTGGGGCTCTTAGCAAAGGCAGAGTCCCACCATAATATTAGACCAATTGCGAAGTGGTGAGCGCCTTGGTCTCCGGGAGCCCTGAGAACTGGGTGCGGGGGGAACAGGGGTCGGGGCAACAGAAAGGGATCAGGACATTCTCCCCTGAGATCCATGTCAGGGTCACCACTGGGTCCCTAGGAACAGGGAACTACACAATTAAATTGGGCCCTGGCACAGAAGGGCTCTCTAAGACCCCTCCTAGAGCCCTATGTCTGGGCTTTGGGGGTTCACAAGGACCCTCCGGTGGAGCAGAGACTGGCATGTCTGGCATCCTGCCTATGGGACATCCTGCCTTCCTACTGCCCACCTTTCACACAGGCACACCCTTTCCTTCTGTTTCCAGACTCACTCTGGGCCTCCTGGTGGCAGGCACCCCAGCCCATCCCAGAGAGCCAATGCCCTGGGAGAGGCTCACTAGAAGGGCCCCCCTGGCCCACAGCCCAACCTGCCAGGCCTGTACCCTCTGCTTCCTGAACTGTGGGCTGAACTTGCAGGGAGCCTACCTCTCTGCACTTGTTGACCATGACTGTGGTCTACATTTCTGGGAACAGATTGAGGACATGACTACACTGGCTTCCTATTTATACCTCAGTGATTTCTGTCTAATATCCCCAATGAACAAACCCACCCACCCCTTGGCCCACTTTTCTCCCTTGCAAGAAGTGCACCCCTTCTTTGCAAAGCCTCACCCACAGAGATGCACAAGCTTTTTTGAAGAAACCCACTGGATGAGCACCTACTGTTAATCAAACCTGTGATCTTCTAGAATGCCTGACCAGGGCCCAGGGGGTTCCATTAGAAGGCTGTGGGGAGGGACCACAGAGGCCAGAGGACAGTGGAGAGGGGTGTGTCTGGGTGCAGAGAATGACTCCCATGAAGGCAGTAAAAGTGACCTGGGAGAGCTTCATGTAGGAGGGGTGTGGTGCCTGACCGCAAACCCACAAAAGAATGAGGAGCCAGGGGCCACTAGTAAAGAAATAAGCTGAGGCTTTGGCCTCTGCCAAGCTGAAGGCACGGTCAGCCCAACTGCGGAGAGGCGGGTTCAGTTTCCCAGGCTTCTTCAGGGCCCCAAAGGCAGCAGAGCCCCTGCTGACGGATGAGGGGTGCAGAACCACGGGTGCTTGGGGACAGTGTTTTCTGCGCTTTGCCCCGCCTTCAGCCACTCTGTTCCTTTGGGTTTCCTTTGGGGGAGAAGCAATCCATCCACTGGGGTCCCCTCTTCCTGTAGGCCTTGAGGCGCATGGCGCAGCGGTGGGCGCGAGTTGCCCAGAGGGGCGGACGCGGTGCGACTGTGAGGCCAGGGACAAGCGGCATGGGGCGCAGTTGGTCCCCCGGTTGCTGGTGGGAGCCAGAAGCACAAGAGGAAGGGGTGGCATGGGAGGGATGTTGTAGCCAGGGACCAGAGCCTGGAAGTGGCCGTAGGATGGAGGGAGGCAGGAGGAGGGGAAGAGGCGAAATATAAAAATATCTGGGAGAAGCGCAGCTCCAGGCCACAGTGTTATTAACCAAAGCATTTCATAAAACTCTATCCATTAATAACAGACTGCCGTCACGTCGGGGTAATTTATTCAAATTGCGGGTCCCGGTCGGAGGAGCAGATGTTTCGGAGCTGCTGGTGTCACTGAAAGAGTTCCAAGGGAGGAGGGGGCTGCGCCGCGCTCCTGGCTGGCGGGGAGTGCCCTTCCGGGCTAAGCAGGTCCTGCATTCCACTGGGAAGTGGGGACCTCACCTCTGCTGCGGGCTGCAGGAAGGGAGGAGGGGTCGGACGGAGGACAGTTAATTTAGTTCAACAAGTGCCAGACCAAAAACCAGAGTGTGAGGACAGGCAGGCAGGTTCTGCTGCCTAGAATGTCGCTGCTCCCACCGTACCCAACTGAAATGCTACCTCTTCCTCAAAGTCCCCCATGGTTTTCCAGACCCACCGCCTGGTGCTGGGAATCAGAATGGCCTGGGTTTCTTCCCAGAGGCACCCACCCTACCAGCTGGTGACCCCAGCAAGTTAACCTCTGGGCCTCAGTTGCCTCATCTCTACACTGGAGCAATGACATCAAAGTCGTGGAGAGAGGGACGCAACAGAGTGACCCATGGAATGACCTGGCCCATGCAGGGCGCCTTAAGGTCAGTTGTTTCTTGCACTACACCTTACGGCCCTCAGATCTGGTTAACTTAGTGCTTTGAATTGAGGTCTTTCCCTGTTTCTTAATGGCTACATTGCTTTCACCCCAGGCCCAGACAGGTTGTGACCCCCCAACCCACCCCATCCATAGCCAAGAATAATGCTGGTGTGCGCACCTCTTCTGGGTGGGGAGTGCTCAGTCAACACTTAGGATGCCTGGGCTTTCTTCTCTCATGGGGAAGAAGGTCCACAGAGCGCGCATAGGCCTCCCCTTGGACTCTGTTACCTCTCAGCACAGGGTCCTGGGGCTTGGCTAAATCTGGGCTGGGTCCTAGTGGAGGTCAGGGGTCCAGAGCCTGGCCACAGTTTCCAGGACAGAAACCAGGGAAGTCAACTGGCTCCTGGACTCCTGCCAGGACCTGGGGACGGGGAACCTCTGTAGATGGAAGCCCTCCTGGCTGCATTTGCCTTTTTGGCAAATCAAACATCACCCTCATGAAGCCGTTTCTGACTCTCATTTACTCCTCTCCTGGGAGAGTCTAACGTTGGGGGTTGGGGGGACACTCTCAGCTGATATCTTCATGCTGTGAGACTGAATCCTCCCTGGAATGTGTGTGTGGTGGGGGGAAGGGGGTGGCCCAGACACAGCAGGGCCCAACGAATTCTGAGTGCTCCACTCACTATTTAAGACACATGAAAAGAGATCTCCTCTTTTCTGTATTTTGTAGATCTGGATGCCTGCTCACTGAGTGGGTCTAAAGCGGGGCCCAGCTGAGGTGAGGAATGTTCTATGACAGCCCCCTCGGCTCTCCAGGTCTATGCTTGGGATACACGCCCACTGCTGACAGAAGGCCGCAGTGGCTCCTGATGGCCTGTTGTGGTGAGCTATCAGTGTACACAAGGGTGACACTCTGGAAATGCTCCAACTGGAGGCAGACACCTCTCCTCCCACAGGCCCAGCCCTGATGGTGCCACCATATCGTGATGAGTGGAGAATGAGGAGGCCCTTCTGTCCCCCACATGGCCCTGACCTGAAATGACACCACTAGAGCGATATTCTATTACAGAAAGATTGTTCAAGCAAATTCCACCCTTGGCAAGACAGGCTCAGGGCATTTCTCTGATACTGAAGGCTTGGGACCAGGCAGAGGGGCCACCTTTGCCATCTCTGTGGTCTGGCCTAAGGACTGCCTTGGAATCGAGGGTAGGTGGGGGCATTGGCTTTCAGAAGCTTGAGGAGACACTGTGGGGGCCACCAATAACCCATGCCCCCAGAGAGGCAAGGGGGGAAGGCTATGATGGCAGAAGAGAGCCTGCTCTCCCAACTCCCACCTTGGCCCTTCCCCTAAGTATCTCCTGCCCACCTGGCTGGGGTGTCAGTGGCAGCTGCCTGCCCCATGCCTCTGCCCCTGGCCAATCAAACCTGCTCCTAGCTCAAGGTTCATTTCGAATGAAGGAGAAAGCGGAGCCCCACACTTGTGGGGCAATCAGCGCGCTCCATGATGAATGGAGCCTGTGTCACTCAGCGAAAATGAATATTTCTTTGCGATAATGGCCAGATGGTAGCAACTCTCCGATCCAAATTAAAACATGCATGATAAATGCCAGGAAAACAGAGGAAGACAAAACCCCAACCTGGAGTGAATTCTCTCTATAAATCTTCCCCCTGTGCCCCCCCCCCTCGCTGCCCCCACCACTGCGGCCCTGCTAATAGCCATTAAATTATTAAGATGCACTGCAAGGAGAATGCCAATGTCAGTGGCGCCCTCCCCACTGCCCACCTCTGCCCCCTGCCTGTGTGCCTGACTTTGGAGGGGTTGGGGAGACGAAAGAGGGGGCTGTTTTTAGGCCAGCAGCGAGCCAGGATGGTGGGGAAGGCTTTCGCTTACAGACAGAAGCGGGAGACTGGCCACATGGTACCAGCACGGAGGGAAGGGCTGGGGCCCAGCCAGGCTCATGGAGGGCTGGCTAGGCCTGCCCCCAAGAAGGGCACAGTCTCTCTGAAGAGATGAGGAACTGATACCCATTGCCTAACTTTACGGCTCAGACAGAGAGCGGGGAGGGACTTCTAAGCTGGGAAGACCAGTGAGGAACCACTGGAGAAAGCACGCCAGCAGGGTGGACCCCGATGAGGGCTCTGACCACGTGGAGCTGGACAGCTGGGAAGGGTCAGAGAGGACCCTATGTCTGAAAGTGGGTGTGTGCTTGGACATCTGAAGGCAAGTGTTGGGTAGGACCGGGACGGTTTGGGGCTTTGTATTTCATGATGACGATAGGGTTTTGGAGCTTGTGGTTTAATTCCCCTGCCCCCTGCCCATCCTCTCACAGCTGGAGGCTGCATCAGTCCCTCCTTGGTCTCCATGACACCCTGTCCAGTCCTCCCTGCAGGTGGCCAGCCTTCCCAGGTCTAGCTTCCATCACACACCAACCTCCTCCACAGTCACCAGGACTCCCCATGATCTCCCAGAAAACCACCAACTCTTTAGCCGGGTGTTCCTTGGGCCAACCGGTCTCCTCATCTTGCCTGGAGAGGCTCTGTGCCAGAGGTCCTGCATTCCTTGTCTCACAGGCTTCTCAGCCTGAATCCGCTCCAACATGCAGCCTCCTCTAGAAAGCCTTCCCTGTCTGCTCTGGTCTGCGCAGTTCTCCCCATTGCCAGCTGAGGCTCACTGTCTCCATGGCCCAGGTGGTGCGCAGGAGCCTGTAACCTGATCTCCCCACCAGACTGTGAGCTTCTCTAGGGCCCGAAGCTCAGCAAAGGTTTGAAGATGTCCTCCTGGAGCCCCACACATCTCTCTCTCCTGGCCAGCTCTCTGCAGTTTTGAATCACTTCCAGCTGGCCATCGAGGTCTCAGCCTTAAGTCTCCTAAGACACCTGGGGTAGTTACCCAGTATTGGAGTGTGATGTCTGTGATGTTGGGTCCACTGGTCTGTGTCTGATATACACCGCTCCCCCACCCCCCAAAAAAACAACTCCAAAAAGAAAAACAAAAACCCATGCTGGCTGGTGCCTGCTAACCTCTAGCCTTTGCAAAGCCTTTCTCCTTGCCAGCCTCAGACAGACAAGGCTCTGAGCACCCAGGTTGGCTCTCCTCTGCTGGGCAGACGTGGAGTTTTTCCACCTGCTCCTCCCAGCTGACCCTACACACTCAGGTGGACTGCAGACAGGCTCATCCCAAGTTCCCCAATCCACCCTCCTCCCCATTCTCAAAGGGCACAGGTGAGCAGCACGAGGAGCTGAGAGCCCATCCTGAAGTCTTGTTCTTTGTGCATGTGATGGGAGGTGTTGACACTGGGAGAATGTTCTCTGAGCATCAGCACCCAGCACAGACCTGTGAGAAGGAGTGAGGCATGGAGGTCGCACAGAGGCGCTGAGGGGTAGGCTGACTGCTGGCTGCATGGTCTTAGGCAAGTCACCTCTTCTCTCATCAAATGGGGATGCTGCTCGGTCCACATTGCGGGGCTGTCACAGAGCTTGAGGGTCTCTTACAGGAGGCTCTGATGACTTCATGGAAGGATTGAGGCCCTACTGGCTCTATCCATTTTCCTTCCAGACCCCTAGCTTGGTTTTAGCAGCAGCTGCTGCAGCAGTGCCCAGATCCCACGTGCGCATGCTGGGCTGGGAGGGGAGAGGAGCAGGGCTCTCATGGCAGGTGGGGCAGCAGGAAGGCTGGGCAGCTGCATAGAGAAACCAGATTCTGGGACAGGCCTGGTGAACTTGGGCTGAAGGGTGAGAAGAGACAAGCTACCCAGATTCAGACATTGTGTCTGCGCAGGTGTGCATGCCCTAGAATTTGAGGAGCAATGAGACCCAAATGCCCCTAATCTGAGTCTTCCAGAAAGTGGACCGTCCTCTCCAGCCACATCAATTCTTCTATATTATTTAAAAAGCACCTAAGATGCCACACATTTGCCTTTCTTGTCTCTGTTTTCATGTCTTTGCCTGTGGTGCTTAGCCCAGATGCTACCTCTTGGTAAATCTGTCATTCCAATAACCACCTCCTCCAGGAAGCCTTCTTTGTCCCGCCTAATTCACATGCTCGATACAGCTCTGACAGTACGATTTCCATTTGCACTCTGTCGGTCACACCTTGTCAGAGGTCCTCACCCCTGTCACCTCCTCTACTTTTCCATGGACTACACTTGAAGAATAAAATAATCACAGCAGCTGTCAGCAGGGAGGATTCCATCACCCACTGACTGTGTCCTACCTCCACAGCTCCAAAGGGGGGTCATCATCCCCTTTGCAACAGGAGGTGGCAAGACATCACTGTGGAAAAGGCAGGATGCTTGTAGTCAGAGCACCCTGGGGGGGACACGCACTGGCGCTCTCCTCCATTTGGTTAAGTGTCCCTAGACACCTGTTTACAAAGTGCCACTCTTACCATGCCAATCCCTGCCTCAAAGTCTTAGATGGCTTCCCTTTGCTTAAATGCATCAATTTAAAGCACCTTCTAGAATATTAGTGCTTCCATATCTTGCCCTCGCCCCAGAATAGACCCTTTATTCTGGCTTCTTGGGACCCTGCAAACTTGCCTTGGCTCAGGTTACTTTCTCACCAGGGGCGCTAGAGCCTTCCTGGCTCAAATCCTCTTCCCTCTGAAGGCCAAGCAGGTGTTACCTGTCGCGATCTCTCTGATTTGTGCTGCTTCTCCCTGGCTTCCCCACACGTTCCCCTGCACAACCTCACAACTCCCATGCTGTCTTCAGGCTGTTCCAAGTGAGGTGGGCCAGAGAGCAGAGGGCACTGGAGACAGCTCGTCCCCATCAGGTCTCACTCAATGCAGCACTACACATCCCCTCACTCCTCTTGCCCATCTCCCAGGGAAGTGGGGAACTTCCTCCTGCATGCCCACACACTGCCTGCAACAGCACGCCATGGGAGTGGCGATGGGGTGGGAGCCAGAGGGCCACGGTCCCCTCTCTCTGTCATTCCTATTCCTGTCATCAGCTCCTTCAGCCTGGGCACACAGGAGGCAGCTTTTAAATATCATCCAGGAGCCCATTTGCAATGATTAATATCCCATTTCCCCTGAAACAATCCTTTGCTAAATTAGCCGGGGCCAGAGGGAATTTGGCAAGAAGCGGAGGATCTCAACTTAACTTGCCGAATGGATTTTAAAAACCTCAAAAACAAAATGCAGATCAATCAACACCCCCTTCCCCCCGCTGAAAATGGAAAGTCCATTTAAACTCAGCAGGTTTGCAGTTAATTATAATTTCGCACCTATGGCAGGAGTTATGAGCTATTTATAATGTGTCTGCCCCACTAGCGCCTCCATTGGGGCTCCCTAGGGTCCCTTCCCACCAGCCACCTCCTTCCCCTACCACAAAGGCCTGTCTTCACGCAGCTGTTGTTCGAGTTCAGTTGTATAAGCTAGAGGAGCTTCATGGATTAAAAAGAAAAAATTTTAAACAGGGCTTGGGAAAGAAAGGAGACAAAGATTCCTGCCCATTAAAGAAGGCAAGCCCTGCTTGGGCCGCTTGGCCTGGTGATGAGGAGCCTAATCCTTCAGCCCCTCCCTAAGGCAGAGCACCTGTCTGAGGTCTAGCCCGGCCCGCAGTGGCCCTTCTCCCGGCTGCTCTCTGAGCACCAGCACTGTCTGGCCTGTGCAGCCTTACATTGGACATGAACTTCCCAAGCTGAATGCTAGGTGATGGTTTTTCTTAAAGATCGGTCCCAAACAAATCAGGGATTCAAGTACACGATAGATCTGCCAGGACTTTGGCTTTGGGGCTGGTGTTCAAGGGAATACATTACAATCTGCAGCTTGAGAAATTCTGGGGGGAACAGGGAAGGATAGGCTGATAAACGGGGTTCCTGAGCTCTGAAGAAGGAGGCTGTGTTGAGAGAGGCTGTGCAGTTGCTTTTCTTCTTGATAGTTTTTAAAAACAGGAGGGGCTGGGTGAGAGGCAGGCTCATGGAGGAGGGTGGGCGTGATGGCTCCTGGGGCTGTTCCAGGCTGCTGGGCTCCCATGTCCTGGCCAAGAGGGCCATTAGCTATGCCGCAACCAAAGTTTGGCCATGACCTTCTACCCAAGGCCCCTGGGCCCAGCCATGGCTGTGGGAAGGGAGGGTGGAGAGGTCGCTGTCTGGATGAGCTGAGAATGCTGGGGATCTGCAAGGGCTGATTGGAGGTGAAGTGTAAATGCAACCCTCCCGCCCCCCAACACATACACATTCACACGGGTCTCACTGTGAAGTATGGGCACTGCCCAGCTTCCAGGGGCTTCTGTGGGGACACAGAAGGAGGGGCGAGTGAAGGGGGTATTTTCTGCTCTGAGATGCAGACTCCTTCCCCTTCAGGCAGCTGCTTTAGGGCTTCAGTCACTGGACCCCTTCTCAGCCCAGGGTCGCACCCTCTGGGCTGGGCTGGGGTTAGCGCTGCTCATTCTGGGGTCTCTCAGGGGAGAGACTAGGGCAAGGTGTGGCTGGACTCCTGCAGTGGAACTTGACTAGCTGGACAAATGAGTCTGTTCTTTGGGCCTGAGCCTCTGCTCACCCACACCCCACGGGGGCCAGGGGAACCTCACCCAGGGTGTCCTGCAGGGAGTTCACGCCTGTCCGTCCAGCCTTCCTCACACCTTCCCCACCCTTCTCCCTGAACTACATCTCTGTCAAATGAAGCCTTAATTCCTACTGTCTTAGTCTAATTTCAGATTAATCTTCAATGAGCCGTGGTCTTTAGCTTTACGTTCTAGTGCATCCCTCCCACTGGACTTCAGGCTTCCTAGCTGAACCCTGAGGAGTTCCTGTCCACCCAGAAGCTTTCTTGCCTTTTAAGAGAGGAAAATTGAAACTTCTGTATATTGAATTTTCATAATCTAAATGCTCGCTCACTAAATTGCCTCCCTAGAATATGAGCCTGAAAAGCTAGAACATCTAGAAGTGAGAGACCCAGCATCTGCTGGTCAACAGTGTGACCACAGGGCTCCTGGGTCCCCAGGGCCTCCAGGAGTAGGGAGCTGCCCCACGGGGGGGTGGGGGGGTCATACCCATCAGCTGGTCCCCATCAGCCCCTCGAAGGCCTCCTTTACAGTGCACTGTGTCTGTTTGGAAGTAAAATAATGCTTGGAGGAACTTAATAGGATTTAAAAAGCCACAGGAACCAATGAGGCTACAGATGGTAGAGGGGCCGGGCGGATGGAATCAGCCACAGTTTTATGGTGAGGAACATGGCCTCAGGAGAGCCTTGGAGCCATGTTCACGGGCACTGTGTCCAATCTCATTAGCCAGCCCAGCGGGACTCTGCTGCCACATGAGTGCCGGTCACTGTGAGGGGGGACAGGCGCCCTGAAGATGCTGTTAAATGAATGGGGCAGCAAAAGGCTACAGGGGCGCCACTTGGTTAAGTGACTGGGTCTGCACTTGCCTTGGGGACCCCTGTGGAAAGGAAGGACTCACATCTGACCCCAGCCCTCCCATGCCTTCCTGGCCCTGCCCAGGTCCTGCCAGAGACAGACAGGATGGAGAGAGCCAGAGCTGGTGGGGAGGCGTCCCAGGTCTGGAAATGGAAGCCAGGGAGGAATGGAAGCCCTGGGTAATTTTGAAGGACCTGGGGGAGATATAAAAGAAATTCCTTCACCATCCAGAAGCTTCCCTGGTGTCCCCAGATAGTAGTTCACTGCAGCTACCTTTTCTGGGCTCTTTTCATGGCTAGAGCTCAGAGCTACTGCCCTTGACCCCTTCTGGGACTCCCCAAGGCCCTGCAGTTGATGTGGGAACAGCAGGAGCCCAGCCCTCCTGCCTGCATCCACCTGAGGCCCTGCCACATCATGGGCCTGCATCCAGTGGCTCCCCCAGATGCAGTCTCAGCTGTCCCCTTTGCCTCTCCTCCTGTGCCTGACAGAGGTCCCCCCAGGAAAACGCACCTGGATGGGCTAGGGAGGGCATTTGAAGGTCCCCAGCGCTGAGAAGCCGTGGCCTCTCCCCCAGCTCAGGCCTCACATGTCCCAGCCAAAGGCCCGTGTCGGCTGGAGCGTGTCTGTGCCTCTGCGATTTTCAGTCCTGGGTCCTGAGGAGGGCAAGGGCCATGACACAGCCCCTGGAAGACTGTTTCATAACAGTGCCACCCTGCGCCCTTCCAGTGGGGCGGCCCCTTGGCAATTCCAAATCCCATCTTTCCCCGGACTCCTTTCTAAGCCATCTTGGTTTCTAACCTCTCCAACTTCTAAGCCAGCCATCTTGCTGAGTTTTTTTTTTTTTTTTTTTTTTTTCCTTCTGTCATTTCATGGTGATGAGGTAAATCCTGGTGGCCCTTGTGTGTGCCTCCCCCCCACCCCCCGCCACTGTGTCCCCAGGGAGCACATTTATTTTCTACCTTACCAAGAGTGTGTGTGAAATGGGGTGTGCAGCTGCGGGGGCCTTTGAGAGTGAGGGTGTCGGCTTGTTGGTGAGGGTGATGCTAGTAGGAGAGGTGTGTGATTGCAAACACAGCAGGGGTGAGGCCGCCTTAGCTAACCCTCCTGACTTGGAGATGGTTACTGGGAGAGGAGAGGGTTGGCTCTCTAGGGGTCAGGGGAGACAGCACGCTGACGCTGCTGCTGCTGCTGCTGCTGCTTCTGCTGCTGTGGGTCTGGAAGTGGTGGGGGTTGGGGGAGGTGGGATCAGGCAAGTGTCTGCTGCCACTGGCCCCTGCCTCTGTCACTCCTTCCCTACCTGCCTGCTGACCTTTTTGGGCCCTTTGAGTGGATGGCCACACTCACCAGCCCCAGCCTTTTCCAGTTCAGCCCAGGGGGACCCCAAACGCTCATAGTCTGACTCTGAACAGAACTCACGCGACCTGGCTGTAGGAGCCTCACTTGGTCAGAGGCTTGTCTTGAGACTAGGGAAGGTGGGGGTAGGGTCAGGCCTCCAGACAGCACCTGTGGGCAACCACCATGATGAAACCAAGAGGTTGGAGGGGGCTTGCTGTCATGGAGACCCAGTTCAAATGCTGACCAGGAACCAGTTCTTGGGGCTGGTACATCTGCCTTCAGAAGCAAAGGACACCACAGTGCCTGCCTTACCTCTGAGATGGCCGGGCCAAGGCATACCCTCCATCCTCCACCTTTTACCTTTCTGTCCCCAGTCTGCCTCACTCCCCTGGTTAATAAATTGGCTTGCTTACATGGGGGTGAATCTGAGTTTAAATACAACTTGCTCCCATGAGCTCTGTGAAGTGAACGAGGTCCTCCTTGCAGAGGGGTGGCTCCTGGGGAGGTTCTTTCTCTTTTGGTTTTCTTTCCCTGCCTAGTTGGAGCCCTGGCTCTTTGTAGTGGTAGAAGGGGCCATCTCCTCTCTTCCTGCCCAAGGACATTACAGCTGGGGTACCCTCTCTCTATCTTGTCCTCCCCATCAGGATCAGGAGCTCCTGCTTCTTCTGGAGACATGCCTAACCTCTTGGTCTTAGGTAGAGGGCCCCATTTTCACTAGCCCTCACTGTCTCCAGCCAAGTCTATACCTTTTGGTCCAACTCACGCCTCCTCCAGGAAGCCCTCCCTGCCTGTTCCAGGCCAAAATGAGGTTTCTTTTTCTTTTATCTCCTCCAGCCACAGTCTCTCATGTCTCATGGGTAGGTTTGGGAGCTCGTTGTCCAGCCTGGTCTTGCCTCCCTCACCTGGAACCCTGCTACTTTCCCCTCAATTACCTTTAAAATGGGCCTAGAGGTTTGGCAAATGCCTGTGTTATCTTCCCACTGTCCCCTGAGTCAGAGCAACTATCCCAGGAGTCAGAGAAATGCAATACCTGGGTGCTGGTGACTGACAGACAAGGGTTTGAATTCTGGCTCTGCTATCTTCTAGCTGTGTGACTTAGAACAACTTAGGCAGCCTCTCCGTGTCTTGATTTGCAAATTTAAGTGGGGCCAATAACTTCAACTTCACAAAGTTGTTGTATGGACTGAACATATTTGTTTAAAACCTCAGTGGGTGCTCTGTAAACAGCAGCTTTACTGGATAGTGAACCCTCCTATCACTGGATATAGGGTGAGGACTCAGCGGGGACACCAGGCAAAGACAGGACTAGAACCGTGGACAAGAACAAGAACTGCCATTCTGTACTCTTTCTGGGAAGCCCCAGTCAAGCACCCCGCCAGCCCCTCTCCCTTACATTTGGCACATTATAGGTCCTTTATCTGCCCTATAACCTCTCTGGTGGTAAGGTTGAAGCCAAGCCCACCCTAGAGAAAAAAAGACTGAGCCTCCCCCCACCCCCTGACCATTCCTGATAGGATGGCAGCCTGTTAGTATCAGCTTGCAATTCATGAGAGTCTGCAGCTCTGGGAGTCGATACGCTGCCCCTGTATACACAGAACTCCAGCAAGACGCCCCAAGCCCTCCTGTCCTGGCGCCTCCTCCAAGTATGGGCTGATGTGACTACGGGATGCTTCTAGAAGCATAAGATTTGAAACAAGAAGCTGGGATCCTGATGTGACAGCAGTGGGCGTGGCCTCCCTCTGTGGTGGGTGAGACTGTCCTCGCCCAAGGTCTCAGCATGCGCCCCAAATCCAAAGCAGAAAACACATCTCTTGCTGCTGCTCCTGAGCATTCAGGTGCACCTGGAGTGCTGCTCGTGGTCCTAAGGGCACATGTGTCCTATGTCCTCAGGGCCTTTGGGACACTGTAACCTCTGTAACAGTTTCTGGAGCTGGGGTGAGGAGAGCTGGAGTGGGGCAAGCCCACCCTCTTCCTCTGGGCCACCTCCTTTTCCCTCCTCCTCCTTTCTCCTCCCAGCTGTGCCGCCAGCTCTCTCCCACCACCTCTCAACTCCCTTCCTTACAGGCCTCTCTCCTTCCCCCTCCTCCTGCCCCTTTCCTTTCACTTTCCCACAGCGGCCCTCCTCCTCCTCCCACTCCGGTCCCTGCCTTCCTTACCCTTCTCCTGTTCCCATGTCTTTCCTCTTTTTAAATGCTCACCTCTTCCCCATCCCCTCCACCCAGAAGAAGTATTTAATGGATATTAAATTATTTTAAACTGACTTTCGCTTTTTAAAAACTAGCTTGGCGATAGTGCTGACTCAGGATCATTGCACTGTTTAATATTGAATATGCAATTAATAGATAGATGTTTAGGTTTGGCTCTGCTTTCCCCCTTTCTACCACAGGAAGAATAAAAGAGCTGATTAATCGGGTTTGGGGCAAGTGTCAGTGGCAGGAGATATATGGGAGAAAGGAGATGAGGTTAGCAACTTGGAGTCAGAGAGCTATTGCCTCGGAGGCAAGGGAAGGGAGCGCGGCTGTGAGTTAGAGCTCAGCGTGGCCTCGCCGGGCAGCAGGGTTCCTGCCGCCCTGCTCCACTTCTGGAAAAAACTGCCTGGATTTTGAGCTGTCTGCCCTGCACATGGGGGGTGGGGTAGGGGGCTGCTCCCCCTTAGAGCCTCCCCCCTGGGGCTGACTTCTTCTCCAGGTGTGGAATCTCCCCTCCTTCAGGGCCACTTGCTCCAAGGCCGCTGGCTGCCCCTGGGACAGCAGGTGGCACTTACTCCACCTGTCAGGAAGGGGGCTCTTGGCTACATCCTGATCCTACTCCATGAACAGGGTGTTGCAGGTGAGTCACGGCATGACGGGGTCACATGGGCTGAGGCCCTGCTGGGCCTGCCTCTCACAGACGGGCTCCAGAAGAAGGCCCTGGCTCTGCCATGGGCCATCGAGGAGAAGCCCCACGTGAGGCCCTCACAGGACAGGGCTCCTCTCACCACCAGGGCGACAGGGGGAGGGCGCCTGGCACTGGGTGTTTGAGGAGCTTCTGTGTATGGACAAAACCAAAGTACCCCGATGCCCAGGAAAGGGGCAGGAGCAGCGGTGTGAACCCAGCAGGTTCTGCTGGCTCAGGCCCTTCATGCCTGAACCATCTTTACCCCTAAACTGACCCATCTGCACTATCAGGACAGAAAGCTCTCAGTGGGCCATGGGGAGGTGTGTCTATGCCCTGGGACATGAGACCCCTTCAGGAGCAACAGCAGGACACCGGCTGGGCCCTGGTGGGTGGGCATAGAGGCCATGTTGAGCCCACTTGTGCCCTGGGCGTGGGCCCCCACTGGTGGAGAGAACAGTCTCCTCTCTGAGAATGGGGGCCTGGTATCTAGTGTGAGGCTGTGTGCTTCTGCTCCGCTCCCCTTCAGACGTCTCCCCCCTGAATCTGGCTCCAGGATCTTGACCTGGGCAGTCCAACATCCCCGTGGGAAGCCTGTCCCAGCTTTGCTTGCTCTGGCCTGGACCTTCCCATTTCCTCCCTCCTTGGCCTGCCTCCCAACGCAGCACCCTTTCAACTGGTCAGGTTCCATCACAGTGGGGTTTTCCTTGGTGACACAGAAGTGGGAGCAGCACCTTTTTGCCGTCCTAAAGGGAGCAGAAGAGTGCCCCAGGACATGCCAGTGGGGACTCACTCACAGAAAAGGCTGAACCCCACCATCTGGCAGACCCCAGTCACCCCCTTACCTTCACTGTCTCCCCTAATCCAGAGCTCCAGAACCTCGTCCCAACTCTGAGAGTGGGCAGTGGGGCAGGAGGGGGCTGCGGGAGTCGCTGCATTGCTGTCCGGGAGAGGGAGGCGGGGAGGGGAGGAGGGGGCAGAGACAAGTGGGCCCTCACGTGAAGGGGGCTGGCGCAGGCAGCTACTACCTCCTCGGCTCTCGCTGTCCGCAGGCTTCACCTGGATCGGCCGGTTCATCTGCAACAGAGCACAGGGGGACAGGGTGAGGGCAGGCACGTGGGCGGGGGACAGACACACCCACACCCACAGGTGTCCAGGCACATGGGCACACAGGCCACATCGACTGAGACATACAAGCAGACACCCAGGCAGCTGCAAACCTGAATGTCCCTTCACCCACACGGTCCCCAGGGCACTCTTTTTTGCAGGACAGTTTCTCTGGATTGGAGACCATGTGGTGTCCCTGTCCCAGTTTTGAGCAGTTCTTGCTAGCCTGTGACATCAGAATCTGAGGTGTCCCTGCAGCACACCTCTGGCCGGCCCTGGTTCACGGCTGGCTTTGCCAAAACAAGCTGGTCTCTTGCCGAAGGCAGTCCCCTGCCCAGGCCGGGGCATGGCAGCAAGTTTTACCCCACCCCATGCCACCTCAAAGATGTGGGCTGTGGGTCCTGGCTGCCTGAGCTTCTGGGCCACCCAGCTCCTGGGTGATGCAGAGCTCAGGGCCGGGGCTCCTGGCTTGCAGCCAGGGCTGCCCCCTTGGAGGTGTGTGTGGAGTTGGCACAATTACTCAACCCACGTGGTGTCTGGGTGGACACTGGGGCACCGCCTGACTCCCAAAGCTCCAGGGCACCTGCCTCTCTCCGGGATCTGTCTCCATGCCCTGTTCAGGCCACTAGGGGTCTCTGAACTCCAAGCAGCCCAGCCTCGCATCTGTCTTTAATCCTTCCTGATGCAGGAGGCGCCAGGGTGGGCTCTCCAGCCCTGACGTCCCAAGATGTTTCAAGCAATAAAAACAGTAGGAATCAAGAAATGGAACTGCACTCTACGTGTCTGCCAGCGCTTTTGCCTGCCAAGCAGCCCCCCGTATTCTTGATCACATTTGCACATCTCTCTCAACAAAACCCTGAAAGGCAGGCAGGGACAGTCCTAACAACCCCATTCTATAGATGGGGGAACGGAGGCAGGGCCACCAGTGGCAGGGGGAGCCTGGAAACCTGGGTTGCCAGGGCTATTTTGGGGCTCCTGTCCTGCACTGGGTGACTTTGTTGCCAATTTTCCTCGTGTCCAGAGGCCGGGCTAGCCAGTCACAAGCTTCCCTTGGCCTTCTGGTCTCTGATTCAAAGTGAGTTTTGGCTGCGTCAAGACAACTGGGTGGGGGAGAGCGGGTGCTGGTGAGTCAGCAAGGTGACAACGAGGAAGGGCAGATTCCCCGCCAGGAAGGACAGAGGCAGAAGGCAGGGCACAGAACAGAGGATAAGGAGCCAGGTGGCTAGGGGGACAAGAGAGGACACTGGGAGCCAGTCCACCGAGAGGGGCCAGGGTGCTGCTGCTGTTTGCGCATGGTCCCCACTTGTCACGCCTTATGGAGGTGAAGGGAAGAGAGGTGCTGTGGATGTAAGCTCTGCCAGCAGAGGAAACTGTCATGTTAGGCAGAGCTCCAATCAGAAAGAGAAGGAAGAGGGACATAATGAAGTTCCCGACTCCACTGAGGGTCCCTTCGCTCCCCCATAAACCACCTCCATTCCAGTTTTTGAGTGAAGGGTCCAGAAGGCTGGACAGGCGTCTGGCCTGCAAGAAGGGCGCTGGGAAGGTGCCAGGGCACTCCTGGTCTCCCACCCAGGGCTTCTGGGGACCCAGCACCCAACCCTTTCCTAGGCTGTCCCTCCCTCCTAGATCACCCCTTTTTCCAAGCCTCCCCCAAATCTGCTATATTCTCCTACAGAAACGCTGACCTGGACCCAGCTCTGGCCTTTGTCTTCTCCTGGGCATATTTCTGCAGCTCTCTTGCTTATGTAATTATTATACTTCCCTGAGGTAGGGAGTGTTATCGCTCTGGCACCAATGACAAGCCAGAGCTGCGAGAGGTGGCAGGTCGGGGATTCAGCCGGGATGGGTCGGCACGGTGCTAACAACACAGCAGTGGCTCAGCCTGCCCATGATTTATCTCATTCCACCCCAGCTACTCTGGGAGGTAGTGAGGACAACGTCCATCTGGCAAGGGGAGTTTGGGGCCCGGTTCCTTGGGCCATCTAATCGAACACAACCTCTTCAGCCAGACCCCTCACATCTCGCCCCTACTGCCCCCATCTCACTCCCTTCCCTACATCCCAGCGCCTTGCTCCCCCAAGTCCACTCCTTGATTTGCAAGCTCCTCTCCCACACCCCCACCAGCCTCCTCCTCTTGACCAGGAAGCCTTCCTGGTATCCCAGAGAAAAGGTTCCTGCAAACATTCTCCCTTTTCCATATAAAAGGTGCAGTCAAGGCTGGGAACTGAGTGGCCAGAGGAGAAACTCAGGTCCCTTTTAGGGTACACAACACTGCTACACTCACAGGAGGAACACGGAAAGCTGCTGCATACAGTACATTGTTGGATTATCATACCTTCCCCGATGATGCATGCAACTAGCAAGGAAATGGAGTTTCAGAGAGGTTAAGAAATGAGCCTGAGGTCACACAAGTGGTAAATGGTGATATCAAGAAGAACCAGAACTCTTGACACCTGACTACATGTCCAGGCAATGCTGTGAACCAAGCGTGATGGGTTTGGGGGATGGTCCAGGAAAGGTCAAAGCAGAAGAGGGGAGAGCAGGGGGCCAGATGGGGGATTCAGGCTTCCACTGCAAGAAGGGGAGGAAAGTATAGCTGACGAGGGGCAGGTAGAGGTGTATGAACCAGACCCCGCTGGGCTGGCTCTGCCACTGAGCAGCTGAGGGAAGGAGGGAGGCTGTACAGGAGACTCCAGGCCCAGGGCCTGAATGTGCCCGGGCTGATCCCCATGCTTAGGGACAATGTTAGGAAGGACAGGGATTGCTGGAAGGAGTCCTCCCTGGTATCTTGCTTCTGTGCCCCATCGCCAGTCTTCTCGATGTGGGTCCAAGAGCAGGTGGGTGAGTTCTGTGGATCAGTAAGGGATGGGGAAGAGTTGTTTCTGATAGAATAGGGACCGTTTTCCAAGGTACATTAAACAAGGCAAGAGGAATCTGCCTGTGCATGGAAATTTCCACCCCAGGGGGCAGCCAGCCGCTGTCCCACTGTCCCTGGGACCTGTGCATTCATGAATGATCTGCAGCAGGCTTCCAAACTTAGGCCCAGGGCGTCCCCAGCCTCTCACCTTCGGGCGCACCCCCTGACCTGGCCAGCCCAGGACAATGTTCCCAGACCTCCTCCACAACTCAGGGCTGCACACAGGACCTGCTGCTTCTCTCCACTTTGACCGTGGGCTTTCTGGGTCTCATCCAGCCTCCCACCTGCCCTCAGTCATGGGCTGGGCACCCATGGGGTGATCCGAACAGACGACTGGAGCAGAACTGAATTGTTTCCCATGGACCTGCAACCCCTGCACCATTTTTCATGTCCCATTATGATCTAGGGATGGTCAGCGGCAAGACGACCTTTTGGGGGCTATCAAGAGAGGTGCCAGGTGGATGGGGAGATAAAATAATGGCCTGTGCTTTCTTGATTTTCAGCAGAAATCAAGTATCAGGCTCAGCTGGGAAGATTCCTAAGCTGGATCAGGCTCTGTACAGATGTTTTGGGCCTGAAGGGAGACCTTCTCCCTTGGTCAGGGGCTCCCTTCTCTGTTTCAGACTCTGGTGCCAGCCAGCCTCGCGGAGCCTGGTTTCCCCTGAGGAGGTATGCACCAAGGGAGCCTGTCCTGGGGACAGGAGGCCAAGCTGGCTCCGAGGTAGCCAGTGAGGAAGGGAACATCAACAAAGAGGAGAGAGGCTGACGGGGAGAAGACGGGAGGGGCACCTGCCATCTCTTCGTCCTTCTTCTAACTTTGCACCCTAGGGCCCTGGCCTTGGCCCCAGCGCCTCTAGTCCACACAGGCCCCAGGGCATCCTTTTCAGGTGAACACCACACTTTGAGCCCTCCCTCCACTTCATGCTCCCCTGTCCAGTGCGCCCCTCAGCCACTGTAACATCCTTCCAGGAGGGCCTGAGGCTGGGGGCTGGTGGGGACCTGGGCTGCGGGACAGGCGCAGCTGATTCTCTTTCTGAGGTGTTGTCAGCACCCCCATGCTCCCCAGTGGCTTTCAGCCTGGGTCATGCCTCCAGGTGCCTGAGTGGGGTTTGGTGACTCAGGACGACCTTCCCTAGGTCAGGCCTCTGGGAACAGATCACCAACTCTTGTCTACTGTGTTTCTGCTTCCAGTCTGAGGCCCCCCCCCTTAGGGGGAACGTGTGGTCCTGGCCCAGGATTTGGCAATCCCCCACCCCACTCCCAACCACAGCAGAGGGTGGGTGGTTGCTTCCCACCCAGGCCCCTTCTGCTCGGATTCTGCCTCCCCTCTCCCTCCTCATCCCTGCCACTTTTTGCATCAACACATATCCATGCATTAAACAAGACATTCCATTAATTTCTTCATCATCATAACTTAAGCTGGGACATACCCTTTAAATATTCATTCAGCTATGAAAACTGGGCATTAAAATTTTAATAATGTCAAGCTCATTTGAACCAGGCTCCTTGGGGACGATTATGATACAATTAGAATAAATACGATGATTGAGCTGGTCCAGTGGCTTCACCCGGCCATGCAGCATGGCTCCCCACGGAAGGTGAGGCCTGTGACCAGTGGGCAGACAGACTGACAGACAGGCCATCCTGGCTCTTAGATTTGATTCCCTTCTCCCTCCCACACCGGCTCTCTCCTGTCTGTTCCCAACCAGCCGCGTCTACCTCCCACAGGTGTTTGCGGGTCTCTGCTGCCCTTGGGAGCCAGGGAAGAGGAGTGCCCCTCCCTGATCAGGGAAGATGGTCCTGATTTACCAGCAGTTCCGGTTACTCATTTCCTTGTCCTTCTGGTACAACCCGGGCAATGCTCAGCTTGTTCCTCTGTGAGAGCCATCCCCTTGTCTGTGTCTCTCCCCAATTCTGTCTGTGTGGCTCCCCAAGGCTGGAATGAGCACCCCACCAGAGCAGGGCCAGCCTGCAGAGGGGGTTCACTGGCCCCTAAGAGCCCAGATGTGTTCTGTCACCAGATCAGGAAGGGACTGTCTTCACCTGGCTTGTCCTCTGCTGAGCCCTGCTCTGTCCCTCTGCCTGACACCTGCCTAAGTCAGTGCTGGTGAGTGCTCTGGGGACATCCACCCAAGAACTTGCCACTGCCTCACCTGGGATGGCCCTCACTGCCCGCAGGACCACTTGGGGCCCTCCTCTACCTGTCTTCTCAGGCATTGAGCCCTTGGCTTCACACCGGGTCCCCGTATGGCCAACTCAGAGCTGTCTCAGAAATAAAAGGACCTGGAAAGTTCCCTGTCACTCCTCACTGGCCAACCAAACCCTGCTCTTCCTCACTGAGACTCTCCCGGTTATCTCTCAGCCCACGGTCACATTTGGCCCTGCAGTACTCTCTCCTCTGTCATGTATGTGTGCATGTAAACACATGTGCATGGTTATACAGTACTTATGTGACATCACAGACATCTTTAAAAAATTCATGTAGATTGGGGATTAAAGGAGATAAGGAAGGAAACGTGTATAGTGCCTGCTGCTCTCAACAAATCTCAGCTTCCACACTTTTGTCCAGTGTGTGTCCCAGAGATGCCTCAGGGAGAGCTGGGCCAGGGGAGGGGGTAGTTGGAGGGGACAGCCTGAGTGCTCTCTAGCCAGCAGCTGAGCACCACCCTCCCCAGATAGGATTCCAGGGTTGGTGTGTAAACCTCAAAGCAGAGGATCCTCTCTGGCTCCTTTTGAGATGTTTGTGTGCTGGTGATACCTAGCTCCCTCCTCACCAGAAGAGCTTGCCTGTTCCCAAGTCACGAAGTTGTGAGGTGCTGCGGATTTTTCTCCAGTCCAAACCTGTAGCCTTCAGTGGAGGCAGCTCGCATCTCTGTCCTTGCCCACCCACGCCTGCATGTGCTTGCAAGGAGCCTGGCTTCTAGTCCTCATCCATCCCCGCTGCTGGTTTTCATCACCTGCCCCCCCTCCACCCCTCGCTCCTCGCACCCAAGAGAACTCTGGTTTTATGTTGTCTGCCCCCCCCTCCAGCACATACGATGGTCGCGGAAACATGAAGTAGCTGGGGCTCACTGGGGTGTCTGAGCCCCAATTCCAGCAGTCTCACTGCTCTGGGGAGAGAGACATAATTTTCAAGGCTCTTTGTTGAAAAAGCAAGGAAAAAAGCATCGTTAAATCACTAAGATATAAAGCTTTTCCTTTCTCTCACAGTCTCTCTCTTGATGTGTCATGGTATTTTTATTTGCTATTTGATGTCATTTAAAGTAAAGAAAAATATAAATTTCAAATTATTAGCATGGATTCTACCATTCATCTTTATTTTGTGTAGTGCTAGTTTTAAATGCAAATATCAGAACATTTAAGTCCCACGCAGAATCATCAAAATTATGCAATTTGTTTTTTGGGGCATGTGCTGGGAGGGTGCCTTGAGCTGGCCAGAGGAGACAAACCCAGCCAGACACAGGAAGGTTAAGGAAGAAGAGAGGACCTCCTTTGGCATGGAAACCTCCCACAGATACCTAGAGCCCCACTCTGCAACGTGGGGGACAGGTTGGACCTGAGGATGGCTGGGTTCCCCCTTTCACCGCCCACAGACTGACATGTTGTATCTCAGCTGAGGGTGAGCCCTTAGAAGTCAAGCCAGACATCACCTCTGCCCACAGTATCCCCACAGTGAGCAGGAAACCCTCAAGGGTATTATAAATGCTGTGCCAGGAACTCTCTAGGTACCAGGGCAAGAGGATGACCCCACTAAGACATGACCTTTGTTAGCCAGCCAGATATGCCACAGCGCTGCCAGCCTGTACCACAGCTGAGCGGACCCGGCCCTCCCCTAACCTGCACTCATGCCACTGCTGGCTGGCCCTGAGGGCAGAGCGATTGCATGTGGGACCTGGGATGTGCGTGGATCAGGCACACCGTGAAAGGTGGAACTGTGCCTGAGCAGAGGCCCCAGGACCCCTACACGTGCTCTTTCGTCCTACGACTTCACTGATAAAACACATGTTCAAAGACAGAATTTTACGAATTTCAAGGTGGAGACTGCAGAGCACTAAACCCCAAGCACGAGACACCTCTGTGTGTGGGGCTCTGTGTGATGCACAGGTGGCCTGTCCATGAAGCTGCCCGAAGATGATGTCCTCCGGGGCCCCCATCACTCTGGGTGTGTCTCTCCACACCAGCTCTGGGCACCAGGCTCTTCCTGAAAACCAGCTCAGGGCTGTGGACACACCCCTGTTACAGAAAGATTGTTGCTCCAGACTTATCTTTTAAAGATGTACTTTGGACAATTTTGGGAAAAGAGACCGAGTGTTTCCAGCCTGTAGTGTAAAAGGCTGGTGGTGAGGGAGCAACCATCAAACCTGGACTGAGAAGAGAACTCACGATTGAGACCCCAGGAGGGGTGGTTCTCCAGCAGCTCTGCCCTCCACCAGGACTTTGTACTTAGCAAATTGTAATGAACAAATTAATTAATAGAGAAATTATTTGTTCAAAGCCCCAGGAGAGCAGATCCTGAATCACGTGCCCCGTTGGCGGCCCAGTGCTGTGCATAGTAGGCTCTCTGTGACCTTGGAGAGAGTGAATGAAACCTAGCCCCAGTCCCCGGTGAGAAGGGATCACAGGGGAATGGCAGAAGCAGTGTGCATTATTTGTAGCTCGTTGTAAATATATTGATAGTTTAATTACCTCCTTAATAAACTGCATATGGTTCATTCTATAGAGGAGGGTTAGAAATTCAAGGAAGCCTGCCTGTTGCCACCAACAAGTTCTGACTCAAGGATGCGCCCAGTGGTAATTGCAGAGGGACACCTGCCTTCTCTGGAGGCCCCTGACCATGGCCAGGACAGTTTTCAGTGCCCCTCCCAGGCTGTGCGGGGCAGATCCCAAGGCTGCTTGTGGGTGCAGCAGCTTTGATTCCCTTTTCTGCTCGGCTACCTCTCAAGCTTCTTCAGCTTCCAGCTTCCCCCTGGGCCTTGCCACCTGAATTAGGAGTTCCATCAACTTCCCCATTCTTTCCTTCATTGCGTTGCCACAACCTGGGACAGTAGGGACCATTATGGTCCCAAATTTGTAGATTTATTCGCTCAGTACTGGCCTCCTCTTTATGAGGAAAGGCCCACACCTGTTCTGTTCCTGTGGCACACAGTACGTATTCAATAAGTGCTCAGTGACAAAATGGGTGCCTGAATCCTCTGTTGTGCCCCATACCCAGCATTGTTCCCTCCTATCTCAGCCACTTGCCTGTGGCTGAAGTGCCCAGAGGCCAGAAGCAGTAGGTCAGACATCCCTGTTTCACCCACAAGAGAAAGGCCCTTTAATCCGCCCTCCTTCAGCAAAGTGGTGGTGTACCTTTGGATTAGAAAGGGTTTATTGAAGCAGCCAGTGAGCGCAGACCAGACAGAAGAATCCAAGGTTCTTGTTAAAATATGCAAGCCCACAGCCCATTGAAATGCAAACCCTCCAGATAAGATTTTTAAATAAATCTGGTTCTGCTCCCACTGCCCTCTTTGAGGAAGCCATCTGATGCTTGTTGCATTGGACATGTGCCAGCACGTAGGCCCTGTCCGCTCTTCACCCCTCTCCTCATTCAGAGCGTCCAGCTGCCCCTGGGTGGGGCTGGCTCCCAGCCAAGACGCTGCGTGGGTCCCTTGGCAAAATGCTTGAGGTCACCTCTGAGTCACGCACAGTGCCACCTCACCCCTTCCCCATGCTGGCTGCAAGGCCCTCTCCCTTCCCAGCGTACCTTCGTCTTCACCTCCTCTCACATCTGTCTCAAGAGTCAAGCCCTAGCCTTTGTGTCCTCCTCTAGCAAGCCCTCTGTGATTAAGTCCTCCCAGTCACACAAGTCCCTCTGCGAATCATGGCCCCTGCACTCATGTTGGTTGACTGCTGTCAAAGGGGCTCCCAGGGGATGAAGGGAAGGGGGCTGAGAAGCAGCACCGGCACCAGGCTGTGTCTTAATGACATGGTTGTGGCCCAGGCCTGGACCTGCTGGTTCTGAGTTAGGACACGAGAGTGTGGACCTGCATGGGAAGCAGCCATGTATCTGGGTGAGGGACCAGGAAGTATGGGACCATGACAAGTGACAGTTATCAAGTCCTTCCCAAGCTCCAGACTTCGCACTGACCCTTTGGTCTCTCGGAAGCCAAATTAGCCAGGAGAGCAAACTCATGTGTGGGTAGGATGTGGCCGGGGAGAGGTGCATTCAGGGGCAGGAGGCCTGGGTGACCTGAGGGAAGGGCCAGTAGGTGCCAATGATTGTGTGCGAGGTCCCAGAGTGTGAGCAGGCAGGTCAGCTGGAGGCAGGGCACCCAGGGTGGCCTCAGGAGGGTCTGAGCTTGTGCTGTGCACACTGGCATCCCCAGTCAGTTTTCAGCAGGGACAACGTTCCACTCGGGCCACATCCAGAAAGAGCAAGGGGTCAGAGAGGTGCACAGTGGAGCTGGGTCAGAGGCGCCTGAGAAGTGCTAGGCAAACGTTTAAATCAGAAACATCTAGCATTATCTTGGCTCCTCGTCCCCTGCTCATCTCTGGGAAGACAGAAGTCCAACACTTGTGCATAGGATGGACTCAATGGGTCGAAGTAAAATGTCCCCAGTTTGGCTTTAATTCTTGATTCTAGACAGACCACTGGCCCCAGCCCAAGCCTGGCCTTGTGTGCCTTCCACTTGGAAGGGGGTCTAGAGGAAAAGGTGGTCAAATCCTAGCATAGTAAACGGCAGAGGCTGAGAGGACACCCTCTCGAGGTGCGTGCAGCCTGAGCTGACTCTCACCCCAGGAGCAGTGGGGTGGGGAGCTGTGTGTATGGGGTGGGTCACGAGCCTCAGCCTGGCAGCCCGCCAGCCTCCATGCTCTAACCCCCACAAACGGGCCCCTGGCAGTTGCTATGCAACAGGCTGCTCTGCTCCGCAGTGTCCAGCAACAGCGAAGGCACCGACGGAGCCTATTGGTGGGGCTGAGGGGGCTGCCCCTCCCCTTCTCCCTGCATGTCTCTCTCTCATCCCTCTCCAGTCTCCACCCTGTCCTTGTTTTCTGCAATCTAAGTTTACAGAATACATCCCCCCACTCCGCCACCCACAGGGCAGGGGTGGGTTGGCAAAAAGGAGGCGCCCCCCAATCCCTTCAGACCTCCGTTTGATTGAAACCCCATCTTGTTCTAAGAAGAGTGAAAGAGAAAAGTTCTCTTCTGCTGGTTTCCAGGAGGGAGGGGATTTCGTTCAGCTTTTTGGTTTCCTTTGTCCTCTGCCCCCCATGCTTTCCACCTCATTGCCATGGGATGGGGGCTGGGGGCCATCTGCGTGGGTAGATGCTTCTTGGGGCTGAGGCAGGTGAGGTCGATGGGACGACACAGTCAGAAGTCACTGAGGTAGTGCAGTTCCGCTCACATACCTCTACCTCCTTGGGTCCACATGGCCAAAGGCAGCCTGTCTCTTTGTCTCCTAGGCCCATGTCTGTCTCACCGGCTCCCACCAACACACCAGGGCTGCCTTGGCCAGGGTGGGAGGACCCTTGTGGTCCTAATTAAGATCCGCTTCCATGGAAACCAAGTTTTTTAGCCTGCGTGGCCAGTCTGGGTTGCTTACCCTTTTCAGGGTGAGGGGACGAGTGTGCAATTTTAATTTTTTTTATACAGCAGTGGATAGATTATTCTGGGGGAAACAAGCCCTGCTTTAGCTGGGAGGCTTGGATTTCAGGCCTAGCTCTGCCATACACTTGCTTATATTGTATGAGAGAGGGCAGTTCCTTGGCCTCTTAGAGTCCCATCTTCCCGGGGTGTGGAGAGAACTGAATGTGATAGCTCAGGTCAAGGCCTGCACACAGTGCCCAGCCCCTGGTAAGTGCGTGCTCCATAAATGAGTGACAGCTACACTCTCCTCTGCTCCCTTTATTTCCGCTCCCCCCTCTTCTCCTCTTAGTGAGTACTTCCCTCATTTTGGAGAAAATACCTAACGTCTGATTTTTTTCCTCCCCACCCTGTATTACTTGGACTTTTTTTTGGACTCTACTGAATGGAAAGGACTGGACAGCCTCTGGGGAAGAGCTGAGGCCTGGAGGTGGGGGCTGGGGGAGGCCATGCTCTACTGAGGCAACCACACCCTGCGCTCAGGGGTTTGTGGCTCCCCCATCTCCCCAAAGCCTCTCCTCCCTCTGCCCCAGCTCTGCCCTCTCTACCTGGCCTGCCAGTACTGGAGGAGCCTATTGCTTTGAAGGGGCACAAAGTTCACTCATTCATTCAGTCATTCATCCATCCAATGCTTATTGAACACCACCATGGGCCGGGCCCTGCTCTCTGGCACAATGGTGGCACAATGGTGGCACAGCTAACCTGAACGACTCACTGGCCTTTCCTGGTAGGAGCTGCCCGCCCCGTCTGCAGAAGAGCCTTGCTGATGTGGTTGGTGTTTGAGCCTGCGCTTCCTGGGTGCCAGTTGTGCCCTGAGTCTTCCGTCATCGGTGCAGCAGAGTAACCGACTCTCCAAAGCCCAACCACACAGCCCCGCACTTGGGGACCAGCCACCTGCTCCCATGGAAGTTCCTTCCTTAGCTCTGGAGGGCGGCTCTTCCATATTTGCTCCCATATTACAGGGTGGGGTGCGGGCTCCCTCCTGCATGGGGTGTCCTGTATCCACACTGGTCACCTCCCCTCATTTCCCCTCGCCTGCCCTGGTGCCAGAGCTCAACAGGCAAGTCAAGCCCATCTTCCAAAGCTGCCCTCAGCCATGCAGACTTGAGACTCAGTTCCTCCCATGAAAACATGCTCACTGCCCTCCCTTCACGACAGGTTTCTGGCGCTTCCCCTGAGAACACACACCTGACTAGGTTCTGACTATGGGCATCATGGGGGTGGGGGACGGGGACTCTCTCCAGCTGGGTCTGACTTTTCTCAGCCCACAGTGGGACCACTGCCTTCCTGATTTAGACTCAGAGCCTCTCAATAAGCTGAGTGGGTGGGAGTGGGCAGCCTGGCCCAGAGGTTGGACAGAGACCCTGGTCTTTGTCACCTACAACCTGCTGTCCCTTCTGCTTCTCCTTGTCTCCATTCAGCTTGTCTCTGAGTCAGATACTCCAAATCCTCCCCAGAACCCCACCAGGCGGCCCTGGGACTGTGGATCCTGGTGCCATGATCAATAAGGGGTGCTGCTTCCCTTCACCCCACCCTCCCACAACCTGGGACCCCTCTTTCTTGTCTCACTGGGGCTTAATCCTAGGCCTGGACAGAGTCCCCAGGCATGTTAAAGAAAAAACCAAAGCCCATACCAAGTAAATGACAAATCTAGAGGAAATTGCTCTTAATCCCCACACCGTAGCCGGATGATGCCGGCCAAGCGCAAATCTGAGTCATCCTAGAAATGGCACCGACATTTGCTTTTTGGAATTTGTTTTGTCTCTGGGCTTTAGATTTAATCACTCTCCCCCTCCCCCCTCCCCCTCTCCCTCTCCCTCCCTCTGCCCCTTGCTCTCCATTTTCTGATATGAGGCTGCACCGCCAGCTCGTCCAAGTCTGTTTTCCTGGCATTAATTAACACAGCTCTCCAGCCTCCAACAGGCTAAATGATGAATCAGGTTAAATTCCAGACAACAGCCGCACACCGCCATCAATTAGCCATCTCCGGGGCAGCTTCATTAATAAGCATCGATCATGGCCCTCCTCCCGGAACACGCCAGGGTCTCTGAGTCACACTGGCCATGAATGTGTCAGGCTTAGGTGTGGGTGTGATCACGTGCGTGTGATGTGTGTGTGCGTGCAGGGTGTGGTGGGCGCGGGCTGCAGTGCTGGAGTGCACGGGCTGGCTCTCTGTGCTGGGGCCCCTCCTTGTCTCCACCGCACGCTCTTTTGCTTCTCTTTTGAATCACCTGCCTTTTGCTGTTCATCTGTCTGTATCCCCAACACCAGGCTCTCCCAGGTGCTGCGGCCCTCTCCCGTCTCCCCTCAGGTACTTTACCCAGCTTCTTCTCTTCCGTTGGTCCTCTCTGCAAGCAATCCCCAGATCCACATGGCCACCTCTGCCCTCTTTCCCTGTCACATTGTGGGTCCTCTTCCTCACTTTCCCTTGACTGTCCCACAGGTATGCATGACCTCCAGCCCCAAGCCTGACTCTCTCTGTGGGTTACCTGGCTTTAGGAGTGTCGCTGCCACTGCCCAGTGACCTGGCTTACACCCGCTGATACCTTCGGTGCCTGCAGGTGGAATCTAACCCTATTCTTGGCATTACTGTCTGCCTGGATTGTCCCTCATCCTGCCTGGTCCCACATTCTTTGCAAGAAGCAGGAGGCCTCTGAACCATTACCCGCTGAGATCCCCCTCTGTCTGGTGGTCTCGCCACCCCTCTGGCTGCATCCATGGCACCCCCATCGACCCCTGGGAGCCTTGTTCGCTGGAGGGCTCTGTGCCAATTGCGCCCCCTAACGTCGGGGCAGATGGCTGCGTGTCTCTCTCTTTCCTCTATCCTGAGTGGTTCACAGCTCTGCTGCCCCTTGCCATGTAACAGCCTGGCGAAACGCCCCTGGGGGAGCAAGTGTGCCAGAGCATTGTGAAAAAGCCGCCTGAAAGGGGGTGGCTGAAGTCACCCTCAGACTACCCCCCGGACAGCTTGAGGGCCCTGAGGCGACATGCAAAGCAGGATGGACGTGGCCTCTGAGGCGGCCACCAGTCGATCACTCCTTAAACGTTAATTAGGAATCTGAAGCGGACGTCGCGGTACCGCCGGTGACGGCGGATGCGGCGTCTCTCCAGACCATTAAACACTAATTAGGTTTGGAAAGTCTATCCAGCTCTTGAGGTCTCGTCAGGGCAGGCGCTGGCCCCCGGTGCCCTTCAAAATGCCAGAGCTGTCACCCCCCCATCCCCAGCCGACCCGCCAGACCGCCCAGTGACCCCAAGCTCCCACGGCGTCCGGCTACATTTCTCCCACCTCACGTCTCTCCCTCACCCCTGGCCAGTCCCTGCTCCCCGCTCTCCGGCTCTGGCGGTTCCCTGGCCTGGGTGTTCCATGTCCTTCCTGCATCCCTTTCCACTCCTGAGCATGGTCGCCTCTCTCCATGTCCTTCTTAGTGGCTCAGAGGTGCTGATTACGGGCACCTGCAGAGGCCCTGGGCTGCTGGACTAGAGCTGACTGCGGATGCAGAGCTGGCCCCGGGCCCCCCTGCCCCCCAGGACCAGTGTCCCCAGGCTGGGAGACGGAAGGATGTGGTGGAGAGACTGGAGAGCCCCATGCTCCTGCCTCGGCATTCTCCCCACCTTCAGGGCTGATTTAAGTCTCCTTCCTGGGATGTCCTGGCCTCAGAGCTTCCCCCCGGGCTGAAGTCTGCCGGGCCGTCTCCAAGCCCCTCTCCTTCAGCCTCTGTTTCCCCAGAGACCTGGCTCTCTTGCGAGGCTGTCTGTACCAGGGTCCAGTTTCACTCCCTGCCATTGACTTCACCAAGTGCACTCATTCATTCCTTCACCCATGCCTTCACACCCCCCTTTGACTGGAACCCCGCCTCGATCTAAGAGGAGTTAAGGAGAAAATGCCCCTGCGAGGCGGCTCCCTCAGTTATTGCGGCTTTACCCCGAAATGGGCAGGAACTAAGGAGGCGGGTCTTTGAAAGTCATTTTTCCATCACCATTTCCCCATCTTTAGTACAAATGGCTTGTCCTGGAGTGAAGGGATTTCCCACTCTGAAAAAAGAACGTTTGTGTCCAAATCTACAAGGAAGAAGGACTGATCCTCCTGTTTCTGGGTCTCTCAGGCCACCGTGCAGAATTCTTGGCTCATTCTTCTAGAAAAATTTGTACTGTAGAAATAAATTTATCTCCAGGACCCCTGGCCATGCCTGTCTGTATTTTGCTTTGACTTCCTGCTCTGTGTTAGTGACAAGCATACCTGAAAAACTATCACCATTGTTACCACCACCACTGTCACCATCACTGTCACCCACCCATTGTCACCTCCATTATTATTTGTCACCACCATCACATTTTGTAAATTAATAAGATATGATTTAACTCAAAGTGATATTGCTAATGGTAGAATTCTGGATGCTGGAATAGACAGGAAGAATGTTTTGGGTGAGGTGGGTCCTTCTTGGGGGCCCCTCACACCCCATGGCACAGCCAGCTCCTTACAGCCTTTCTATACCTGCAGCAAACTGTGGGGTACCATGGGGACAGCACAGCTGGGTCTGCCATGCCTAGCTGTGTGACCTTAACTTAGTCACTTAACCTCTCTGTGCTGCAGTTTCATGGACTTAAAAATGCAGGATGGAATTCTCTACCTTCACAGGTACTGTGGCGAGCAGAACAAGTCATGTGGGCAAAAGTGCCCAGCACCTGGCTTGATATAGGTTAATTTGCTTCCTTTCATCACCATCTTTAAATAATGCTCTGCACCCTGACTCCTTCACAGAAGGCTAAGAAAGGAGATGGGCCATGTCCTAATCATTTGGGTCCCTCCACCCACCCTGGGTCCCCCAAACCCTCTGACAGGCAGGGCTGAAGTGGGCCTGTGGGCACCGAAGGCGCAGCCCAATTTTACAAGCACAGAGTATGATGATTGCATTGATTTCCATCATAAATCATATTTCCTATCTTCTGCCTCGTTCTCCCACGTGCCCCAAGTTAAGCCTTGGTATTTTCTTTAGCTGCTGCCACTGTCAAGCCTGGAGATGATATTAGGATAATGATGATAAATTTTACCCTGCTGCCAAGCCACTCCCTCAGTGTGGGGAGGAGGAGTGTTTGTCCCCCAGATGAATCCCTTTACTGCAAAGTGAGGACTCGTGCTGGGCCTGGGGATGGACACTCACCTTGGCTGTGCAGGCCCTTGCGCCCGGATGTGTGGATGCCCAAAGTGCCCATGCATGGTCATGGGAGTGCAATGGCTTGGAGGGCTTCTTCCTAGGGTGGATTTTGTGTGGACACACGGTTATGCTCCTGCCAGTGAATGAACACATGGCAGGAGGGAGCAGGGAGGGGAGGCTGAAGGAGAAGGTCTTCACTGAGCGTCCCGAGGTGCATCGTCCCCAGCCTTGGCAGTCCCAGGGACTTGGGATTCTGAGGGTCCCATTGTTTCCCTCATACAGTACATTCTGCCTTCACCCTCATGCCAGCGCCTGGGGTTGCAAGGTGGGTGTCAGCACACATTTTCTTACAAACCTCAGGCTGGGGGCTGGGGGTGTGTTGGGGGGATCATTCTCATCTCAGAAATGCTGCATTCATTGTAGGGCGAAGCTGGGTTATGGCTCTCTGAGCTCTTGGGTATATGCCTATGCCAGCTGGTGACAAAGATACTGGCTCCCCAGTGCAACATCAAAGCATTTCTCATGAGGCTGTGGGCTGTGCCCCATAGGGTGGGGAATCCCAGGGAGGGGAGCTTTCAAGCAGGCAGAGGATTTAGCAGGTCTTGTGACTGACCATTCATTCATTCAGCAAGTATTTCAGAGCTAAGTGCCCTGTCCTGTCTTCCAGTCCCACAGGCCTGAGGGTGGACTCCAGGGGCCTTCTCGTCTTTTATACCAGGGACCACCAGACTCAGAGTCCCGGGCAGGTCTGTCAAGTTTTCTCAGATGGGTGTGCTAAACATGCCTTGTTCTTGAAAACTGTATTCATGCTGATGGAGATGACGATGATAGTGAATCACAGTTGAATGCCTCCCATGACGGGGTGCTCACTCCACCCGTGAGTCAAATGTCTTCATTAGACACACTCTCACTGATATCAAGCTGCAGCCTGAGCTGCTTGCAGCTTCCACCCCTTCGTACCCTTGTACTCACATAGCAAATGTCTAATTTCTATTCCTCAGGACAATTGGTTCAATTGGGGATGGTGGTGAGAACCATCCTGGAGGGTGGGGACTCCCTGGAGGTGGTGTCAGTGGGATGAGGCAGACCAGTAAGCTAGGTGTTCGCAGATTTGGCTGTAACCTGCAGGAAACTGATCCATGGTGTGAATAACCAGCTCTGAGGTGTGGCTGTGTGTCCTGCAGGGGTCCTGGCTGGGAGTACAGCCTGGCCTCTCTCTGGAAGACCACCAGCCCCTGAGATCCTGGAGGATGGAAGGGGAAGGGAGCACCCACTAGTGCATCTGGCTCAGGATTCCAACTGCTGCTGACAGGAGGGGAAGCTTGGCCCACAGCCCACGAAGGGATGCAACAGTTAGGTGGGAATATGCAGGGTAATCTGACACAGGATAAGAATAAGCACTTGGACCCACCCTTTAGGGGGCGTGTCTGGAAGTCTCCTTACAGGAGGGTAGGAGCAGGGGCAGGGGCATCGTACTGTCTCCAAAGGTCTGGAAAGCAGTGCTTGGTGGGTGCAAGGGTTTTCACCCAGTTCTGGGGTCAGGATGTGGCAGGAGTGTCTCCTGCTTGAACAAAGACCCAGGGGACCTTGCAGCGTGGGGACTGCCACCTGTCCCGTGAGGGTACTCCAGCAGAACCTGGTGCTGCCATCTCCAAGCATGCTTATTTGGGCACAACAACCACTTGGATTCTTTCTGACACTAGGACTGCAGGATGATGAAAGAAAGCTCTCCTAGGAGCCAGGAAGTCTTAGGTTTCCATCATAGCTCTGCCACTTACTGGCTGTGCGACCTTAAATGGGTGACTTAGCTTTGCTGAGTCTCAGTTTCCTCATCCATAAAAAGGGAAATAATTCTTACAAGTAAGGGTTACTATGAGTATTCAATAAGATAGTCCCATGAAGCTGCTAATAATGCTTGCCTCAAAGCAGACACTCATTTCCCTAATGAATGTCTGAGGCACTAGACTCAAAGCCTTCCTCCTCCAGGAAGTCTGCCCCGATTAATGCCACCCCTTTCTGACTATTCTGGGCCTCTCTGCTAGGATTCACAGACTCTCCTTGTTTGTGGTCTACCCATAAATGGGTGACTGCAGGCTGCATTGTCTGTGGGGCTGTGTGTGTGTGTGTGTTCCAGCATCAAAGGATAGAAAGACATTTGGAACTCACCCTGGGTGCCACCTGCAGCCTCTTTCCTCCTCCTCCAGCCCCCTCTACCTACTCTTCTAGAGCCATCCCTGGTTATTCTGTCCTGAAAAGGCCACTTTGCATCCATACAGGAATTCAGACTGGGGAAAAACAACAGTGTGCGCACACACAGACACAGACAGAGGCACGTGGCAGCCTCTCTACCTCCTCCCACGTCCTCCTGCTTCCTGCCTGTTGTCCCTGGGGCCCCTCAAATACAGAAACCTTTTCTGAGCAGCTTCAGCTTGAAGAATGCAAGGGCTGGCCCCCTAGCTGGCTCCAGGGAAGCCTTCACCTCTCACAGAATAACCAGCCCCACATCCTGTTTTCTGTTGTGGCAGCCGTGGTGGGGAAGGGTCCCCCCCACCACCTTCTAGGTGGAGGAGGCCTCTGGGAGGCAGTGAGAAACAGGAGTGAGGAGGGGGCATCCACATTGTTCCATGCTCTGTAGCCATACTCTGCCCCCTCCCTGGGACTGGAAATGTCACCTGTGAGCCTCTGTTTTGCAGGCTGCCCCTGCTGTCTGTCCTCAGGGAGCAGAGGCCAGAGCACAGGGAAGGGAGGCTGGTGTCACTGCAGCTAGCTCCTGGTTGTGGCCCTGGGTGAGTCAACCTCTCTGGAACTCAGTGCCTTCCTCTGGGAGGGAATGGAGGGGAGTAATAGCTCGTGTTTGAGCTAGTGAATGTAAAGATGTGTTGTGAGCCTCATGAGACAAAAGCAATGCAGGAGAGTGGGTTTAATTTCACCATTCCTATTAGTGCAAGGAAGCCTCTTGTGTTGCAACATGTGATGGGTCCCCAGTGTACTGTCCTCTGTGTGGTCCCTGGGGTGTGTGTGTGTGTGTGTGTGTGTGTGTGTGAGCACACACACCAGGAGGGGCTGCCTGCAGAACAATTCCAGCTCTCACATCGAAGGAGAGGGTCCTAAAACCATGTGTGCTTAAAACTGTGTGCAGTCTGGTCATGGGGGAGAATGGAAGGTATGTGGAAACAGATCAAGGTCAACTGGGGACACACAGAAGACGTTCGCTGTGGTTATGTTTGTTCTGGGCTCCAAAGAGTGTTTTCTACCCTTACTTCCTAAAAATTTTATTTGGCGAGAAGAGTTAAAAAGAAGTGTGAATGGGAATGACTATATCTGGGTCCACGTGTATCTGCTGGAGTTTTCTTGTGAGCCCCTGTATGCATTTGAGTTGGGATGGTCATCTCATGACCGGCCAGAAATGAGTGTGTGTGTGTGTGTGTGTGTGTGTGTGTGTGTGTGTGTGTGTGTGTGTGTGTGTGTACCAGGGATATCACTTCCCAATGTGACATCTGAAAGGCTCCAAGAAGCCTGAAACCTCAGAGGGCGCATATTCCAAACAACCACCAGATGGCGCCCTGGTGCAGCCTAAGGGTTGAAAGCTGTGGGTTGTCCCACCAGGCAGGCAGGCAGGCTTTGTGTGCAGCCTGCCCCAGCCCATGGGGGTGGGGAGCGTGTGTGTGTGTGTGTGGTGTGTATAGAGCGCGCGCACGCGCGTGTGTAGCGTGTGTGTGTGTGTGTGTGTGTGTGTGTGGTGTGTATATAGCGCGCGCACGTGCGTGTGTAGCGTGTGTGTGTGTGTGTGTGTGTATGTGTGTGTCCACCTGGGCACTGCCCACACTCCATGCCCTGCAAACAGCACACCCTGGCTCTCCCCAAATACATATGCAGATAGCTGGTGGTGCATGTGCGCTGAATCAGATGCCACCCAGCCTCCACACTCCCCAGACCCTCACTATTCACTCCCACCAGGCAGCCCCTCATGGTGGCTTCTCCCTCCCTCCCTCCTTTATTCACACTGTTCCCCTGACAGGAATGGCCTCCCTCCAACCCGACTCTTACTCATTCTTCCAAGACTTCTAAGAGCCCCCTCCTCTAGAGAGCCCATTAGATCTCCCCAGCATCAACCCCTTGCCCTCTCTTCTGATTTTGTTCTTTCTCTGACCACCCCCTGCCCAGGACTGTCTGTTGGGACCACAATGTTTAGCAACTGCCTGCTTGAGATGGTTCATTGCTGAATCTCCCGAGACGCCGAATCTCACAGGGCAAGGTTAGGGTTAGGGTTAGAGGCCAGCCACCCAGAGTAAGTGCCAGGTAAAAGCCAGATTATCAGGAGCACATTTCACCATCTGCCTGTCCCACAGCATCCCAGGGAGCCCGTGCCAAGAACAGGGTGTTGGACTACACCCTGCAGGCAGCCCCTGGGACACAGGAAAAGTGGCTTCCTGGAGGTCCAGCAGGCTGCGGCTGAGCCCTGGAGGTGCCTAAGGGCAGAGTAAAATTGAAGTAATGCTGAGAATAGTGTAAGACCCGAAGGTGGACCATCTGCTTCATAGGCAGGTGTGGAAAACAGGCGCTGTTCCTTGGCTGCAGCAGGACAAACTACAGCTAGACTCTGGAAGCACTCATCCTCGCTGAGACAAGCAGAGGGTCTGACAGGAGGCAAGAGAGCTTTCTCCCGTGGGAGTTGATAGCAGCCACAATCGCTGTGCACGTTTGCATGGCTTTCTGTTTTTCCCACTGTGTCTGCTCTGCACGCACTAACCCCATGTCACACGTTGACAAAGAGGCATGCAGCCGCTCCTGAGCCTGAAGACAGGAGCTGTCACCATCCTGCTTGACAGAGGAGGGACATGTATCTGCGGATGGGGTGGGGGATGGGGTTTCACCCTGGTGGCCCAGCCTGCAAGTGGCCTTGTGACCTCCTGAATTTCATCCCCAGGGATGCAGACAGTTTTTCCTCCACTTTGGCGACTCTGAGAGGGGAGTGTGACCCCCCTATCCCATCAGTGCCCACAGTCCCAAATTCCACCTCACTCTCTGGAACCCTCTTCCTGTTTGTCCAGAATCTACACAAGCCCATGTGTGTGGGATGCAGGACATGGCTGGGGGTGGGGAGAAGTGAAACAAGGGGGTGCAGAGAGGCCAAGTGGTGTGAGACCCCTTGATGGCTCTCGAGGGGCTGAAGTCCCAGGACTGGGGGTTTGTGGTGCTCCTGTAAGGACCGGTTTAGTTAAAGCATCATTAGGCTGGACCAGATCTGCACTGCAACAGGGGGTACTCCCACTGCCCATTCCCCAAAAGGGGATGGCAAGAAAGCAAGGAGGCTGCCTTTCTCTGATTTTAATTGTTCTGCAAAAGACCCTAAATGAGGGATAAAGCTGGGGAGCCAGAGTGAGATGAAGAAAGAAAAAGCACAGAGAGCGAGGGAGGGAGAGGCCGTGGTGCCAGGAGTAGAGGAGAGGGTCAACCCTGGGAACAGGTGTGACTGGCAGCTGCGTCACCCCCACCTCACTCTAACCTGCTGTGAGGATGGGAAGGAGGAGGGCTGTGGCTCTCTGAGGACAAGCCAGCGCCTAGTTGAGGCCGTAGATGTTTACAGCAACTAAGTGCTTTGATGAGGTGATGGGCTAGCGTCCTTTGCTCTGTGGAATGGTGGCCAGGGGAATGCCTAGGGAGACTCTTTTGGGAGTGGCTGGGCTCCTGGGAAGCTGGAAGGAGACAATGCAGGGCAGGACCTCCCTGCAAGCACCTGCCTTTCTGGGCAGGACTCAGGCAGGCATCTTGCTGCTCCAGGCTGAAGGAAAAATGGAAATGGCCCCCAGGAGGCTGGGGACACCTGAGACACACATGCAGGCAGCCCACACTGAGACTGAAGTTTCTACAGCACAGCCCCTGCCTCTCTGGCACTTGGGGACTCATGCTCACTTCCACTTGCCCACCCACCCTCCTCTATGCCAGGGTGGGCTCTGCCTCTCCCAGCGTGTGCCTGACCCTCGGTGCCCCCAGGAGTTCTGTCCCAGTTCCTGGAGTGGCAGCTGGGCAGGTTACACACGTTTAATTACTAGTAATTAAAAAACTGATTACTCCAAATGGTGCCTCCCTGGGGAGAGGCATGCTGTACCTGTCCTCCTGGCCCGCCATGGAGGCCGTCTCTGGGGCATGGAGCAGGGACATCCCAGTCACCGCCTATGTGTGGTCAGGGACAGAAAAGCACCCACGTCCTCCAACTGGCCCACCACTGAAGCATGACACTATTGGATGAGTCACAATGTCCTTCTCCAGGTCCCCTTGGAAGGTGACACGCTCAGAATGTGCTAAGGCAGAAGGAAGACCCCACCGTGGGGAGGCCCAGGAAAGACAGATCTCTGGGTCTGTAGGGAGGAGGCGGGAGATGGACTCAGAGTGGGGAACAGGTGTGACAGTTGCACCAATTCCATAGCCGGCATCCTGGAACCGACATGCTTTAGTCGTCATATGACTGAGGTTTAGCGAGGTGCTCTGTGCTGAGGGACCACCCAGTCCCAGAAAGGAGGTGGACATCGTGCGTATCAGCAAGCTGTGTGAATGATGACCACCTGTGAAAGGCTACAGGGGCAGGGACAGGGGGTGGGAGGGGACTGCCCAGTTTAGAAAGAGATGTGGAGAAGGCATCTCCGAGGAGGTGATCCTGAGGGTGAGGTGGGGAGAGCGCTTGGGCTGATGGGACCTGCTTGTGCAAAGGCCCTGGGGTGGTCACCAGGTGGGGTGGGGTGGAGGGGGCAGGAATGAGATGCTTCAGGAAGGCTAGGATGGCTGTGGAGGGCAGGAGCAGGCTTAGGCTGGGCTGGGGGTGGCAGCAGGCCCCCAGAATCCCATGCAGTGAATTGCCTGCCCTGAGCTGTGGAGGACACAGTGGAGGGGAGGAGGGCAGAGGGTGAAGCGGGTGAGAGGTGACCTGGAGATGGGCCCACAGGACCTGCTGAGGGCGAGGTCACGGGAGGTAAGGTGAAGCCTGAGGGAGTTGGCCACAGGTGCAGCAAGAGCCTGTGAAGGCCCCTCCAGGGGAACCTAGGTGTGGGGGCTGCAGAGATACCCGTGGGCTCTGAGACACCACTGTGAAGATAATGGGAGCCCCAGAGTGCTAAGGGGGGCACTGGGAGTCCTCAAATTCTCCCATCACTCCCCACCAAGGGGGTTGGTAATGGCAGCCACGCATGGAAGGTTGATCCGTGGCCTCACGTGGGACATGCTGACGCACTGCCGGGGTCGTCAGTCAGGGAACCACGATGCCAATCACTCATTTATTAAGAAGTGGTTTGGGAGAAACTACCCTGCTCACCTCTGGTCTGCTTTTATCCTGGAAAGGCTCCTGGAGAGGATCTTCCTGTCCCTCCACCTGGGCAGCTGCCCCTTCCCCCCACCAAAAAGACCCCCCAAAACAGGCAGCTGCACACACTCTGCTCAAGGTTCTCACTGGCCCTGCCCCACCTCCCTCTCACCTGGGCACTGGCGTGGAGTTGGGGCAAGCCCTGTGCCTGCTGGGGCTCCCTGGGGCTCCTGGGAGGGGAGATCCAACAGGATGTATGAGGAGACAGACTGGTCTGTCTGGAGGGTTTGGGGTGCATGCGGTCTGACTAGAAGAGTTTGGCAGGGAGAGTTCAGCCCTCCTCAGCCTGCCTTCTATGGCCTGGCCTGCAGGGACAGGAGTTGGTGGAGTCTGCCCTGAGCACTCTCTTCTTACAGCTGATTCAAATGCTCCTGGCTTAGGTCCACCTTGGCGCCTGGGGGAGAGGCTGATGGGCCTGCCCTGGCTGGGGTGAGGGTGCCCGAGCCTGGCCTGGCAGCTTCTTCCCCAGCCTGACCTCCTGGCCTCCTGCCCGCCCCTGTCCACCCCACGCCATGCCCTGGGTCTCCAGGTCCCTCTTCTCCTCATCTCCCTCTGCCTTCTGCTTGGCTCTTCTCTCTTGAGCCCCATCTTTTTTCATGTCTGAACAGCTCTGCAGAAAGAGTGCAAAAATCCGTTGACATTGGACCCCTCTTTGCCTCAGTTTCCTTGTTTGCTAAGCAGGGCTGAATGTCTTTGACCTGGGTGAGGGGAGGCTCAGGTGCAGCAGCACACACAAGCCTCCCGGAAATCACCCTGCGCATAAGCCCCCCTCCTCCCCCAGCTCACCCTGGCTTCCTCTGCTCATTCTGCATTTCCCCACTGAGCCCTGTCCCTCCTGCTAAGGCTACACCCCAACCGCACTCGCTCCTAACACTAGATCCTGTCGTCCCCACCGCACAGCAGGGGATTGGGGCATGGGGAGGGGCATGGCCCTCCCTAACCCTCCCCCATTCACCCCACCCCACAGGCCTTGGGGTCCACAGGTGGCTCTCACTTCTGCCATTTGCCTGGACTTTTAGCTCAAGGGACAGATCCCAAGACTTTGAAAGTCTGGGAAAAATTTGTTTCTTTTTTGCCTTGGTCTTTGTGGGTCCTCTCAGCCAACAAAAGCAATCCAGGATCATCCATGTCTCCCTCCTTCTTCCTTCCTTCCTCACTCCTCTTCCCTTTTTCCTCTTCTTCAAGGAAGCTTTATTATCACGCAGCTGTATAAGGGGAGGCACAGCTCTTCCCTCTGCCCTGGGAGGAGGTGGAGCATGGGAGTAACACTCTGGGGAGAAAGCTGGAGTGGGTGGGGCACTGAGCGAGTGTCCTGCTGACCCCTGCTGACCTCTCCCCGGTGGACCAGGCAAAGAAATCACAAGGCATGAGGTGTGTCTGCGGCATGTGAAGAGAGCCCTGGCAGAAAACCGCCATGCCATTGTGGGGTGACAGGAAGCCAGAGGGAAATGCTGGTCATGGTCAGAGAGTAACTCACTTCATGGAACTCACGGTAGGGGAGTCTGTCCTTGGCCACCTTCCCTGAGCCTAAATCAGGGACAGACACTGTCCTAGCCCTCCTCTGGGAGTCTGTGTAGGATCCAGCAGGAGCCGTCTGGAGGTGGTGGAGAAACTGGGAGGCTCCCAGGTCAAGGTCAGGGGCCCGGGTGGCCTGTCAGGGTGGAGATGCAGCTGGCTGCCATGGTTCATGGAGGAAGGCGGCAACCAGCAGAGGACACAGGGCTACATTAAAGCAGGAGGTGTTACCATGGGCCTAAGAGGGAAAAAAAATAACCTTTTCTTTTTTAAATTCAAAAGGCAGTAGAAAGATGTACACATCCACTCCACAGATGTGGCCCAGCCGCTGGGCAAACACCAAGGGTGCACTTGGAAGAAGACAGGCCCTGCCTGTGAACGAGTAGTGCCGGGGAGTCAGGGGAGTGGGGTGGGGCGGTGCGGGGGGAGCCGAGGGAAGCTCTTGGCTTGGGCCAGGTCTTCAGTGCCATGAAGCAGCAAGTGACCTGGTCCAGGGTGGCTGGTGCAGTGAATTCCTAAAGGACAGACAAGAGTTGCCAGGAGCACGGGCTGAGAAGGGCATTTGGGCAGAAGGACAGAAGATGCAAAGGCCCAGAGACATAAAACTGTGTGAGTGGCATGGGGGGGGGGCATGGCTCCGGGGGTGGGGAGTAGGGGCACAGGTGCCTGCCACGGCTCTCCTTGTGGGTGTGAGGAGAGAGGAGGTGGGGACCTAAAAGATCTGAAATGTCCTGTTCAGAGGTTGTAGGTTTCTCTCACCCAGGACCCCAGGATTCTGAGATCCCCTGTCCCAGGGTTCATGGTGTGTCTGACCTGAGTTCCGAAGGTCACCAAGGGGAGCGAAAGTGAGTCAGGACTCCATCCCAGCAGAGCTGTAGGCCCGTAGCTCTGACCAGGCTTGTCTTTGTGACCTCCTTACCATATCCTCCAGGGACCCGCTGTCCAGAGGGCATCCCCTCCATACTGTCTTTAAGGTGACCCAAGTCTGCTGTCGGTCACATCCTAACCCATGACTCTCTTTCTTTTTTCAAGGTTTTATTTTTGGCCAGGTAATTAGCCTAGCTCTTCCCATTAATATTATATTTAAAAAAAGAAAAGGTGATGGTGGGGGACAGGGAGTTAGAAGGGAGGAGCCTGCATTTGTCAGTAATTGTCTTGACAGCCAGAGATCCTGGTACAATGACAGTCTACTTTAAGTGGCCCAATTAGCATAAGAAACGGCTCACCAAAAGTTCTGAAGGCATCGTGTTGATTAATGCAATTTATCTTGCAAACCAGCGGCAGACAGCTGAATCGCTGCTAATGATTATTATATACATTTATACACATTATGTACATACGGCCTCCTCTCCGAGAAGTGCACCTCTCCCCTCTCCGCCTGCCTGTGCCCCTGCCCAGGAGAGCCTGCATGGCCCCATCTGCCCCAAACCTCCTGCCCAGGTTTCTAAGGGTTCACCTGGGTCCTCCACTCCAATGGACTGTTTGCCAAAATGGGTTGCCTTTGATATGAAGGGGCTGATTTTCCCTGAGATTGAGTTGATTTCTAGAAAAAAATACTTTCAAGAGGAATTTTCACTGCTCAGGTGCAGCTCCAGGCGGCTCCAGGAGCAGCCAGCAGGTGAAGTCCAGACAGCAAGGACGGCACGTACAACAAGGTTCTTGGCGCTCAGCTAACAGCCACAGTTTAAACAGGCAGCATGTGCAGTGTGATGCTAGCAGCGTCTTGGTCTTTCCATTTCAAACATCAAGCTGTGAACTCTTAGCCCGGGTTCAACACAGAGTCCTGGGAGCTGCAAGGGTGCGGGCCCACACCCTGTGGACAAGACCCGGGCAAGAACACCAAGCAAGCCACCAGGCAGCTACCAGTTCTGAGTGTTCATCTCGTGCTAGGACCATCCTCAGAGCTGACACACAATCACCACCTGTCACCTCTTCCCCACTCTACAGAAAGTAATTGTACCTGGTCTGAAACCTGGGCAACCTGGGCCCAGCGCTGGTGACCTTAGTTGCCATTCTCAGCACCAAATTCAGGTGAAAGTTTGGAAGTTGGATCAGAGACAGGAGATCAGTGGCTCAGAGGATGGAAGCTTCCACTTGGAGGTGGGTGGGGAAGCTCAGGTAGGAAGGGAAGGGAGGGGGTGCCGGACTCAGAGAAGGGTAGGCGCCAGAAAATGCAGGGTAAGAGAAAAAACAAGGCACAGAGGTGGAGTGACAGAACCATGCCACTGCTGTGGCACTGTGCCAGGGGCTGGGGTTAAAGGTAGTGTCAGAGAAGACCCTTTCTCAAGGAGCTGAGGGGCCAGGAGTCAACTTGATCACACATACGAGTTCTGTCCGGAAAAAGTCCAGCCATTATTAATGTAACGAGAATGGTTTGCACAACATCAATGTAGTGTGGCAGCCAAGGATAGTGGACTGGAATGTGCGTGCGTGGACAATGACTATCTCACTGTATCCACCAGTGAGGGTGATAGACACCATGGAGTGCACATGTATACTGTGTGGCTATTGCATTCCAAATGACTGAGTGAGTAGAACAGAATTTTATGTTAAGCGTGAACATTCCCCCATGGAAACTATTCGGGTTATTCAGGAGGCCCCAGCTACGGGCACCTGGTGACTGGCAGCTTCACCACGACAACAAACCCACTCACGCATCACATCTCATGTAGACTTTTTTGGTGAAACATCAAATCACTCAGGTCACTTAGCCCCCCTACAGCCCAGATTTGGTGACCTGCGACTTCTGGCTTTTCCCAAACTAAAATCACCTTTCAGAGGAAAGAGATTTCTGAACATCGATGACATTCAGGAAAACATGACAGGGCAGCTGATGGTGAGTAAGGAACTGTGTGAGGTCCTAAGGGGCCTACTTTGATGGGGACTGAGGTGTCATTGTCCCATGTACAATGTTTCTTGTATCTTACATCTTTTTCAATAAATATCTCTATTTTTCATATTACATGGCTGGATACCTTCTGGACGGACCTCGTGTAGTCTTACAGGTAGAGAAAAACTCCTGGGGCTGGGGAAGGGAGCAGGTTGAACAATCTCAGGGGACAGCAGTGGAGCAACAAGGTTGGCTCTTGGGGGAGTGTCTGTGGTGACGGTGTCGAGTATAAGAAGAGCCAGCAGGGATGTTCTTGCACAGCAGACTGGCAGTGATGGGGCAGGTGAAGGACCACCGGGGCTCAAGTCAGCATGCAGGAGGGACCAGGAGCCTTCCAAGGGGACTCCTGGCAGCAATGCCATTGACAGTAATAAGGAAGTCAGGAGGGGGGAATGGATGGGGAGAACCAGTGGAATGACAGCAACTAGTCCTTAGGATGAAGGTTCGGAATTTTATTCTTAGGACTTAGACTCTTAGGGGAGAAACTGAACTTCGTTGAGCACCTGCTACATTTTAGGCAGTGCACTGGGAGCTCATTTTCTCTCCCAACAGCTGTAAGAGGAAGTACTATCATCCCATTTTACAGATGGCCAAACTGAGGCTAGGTGAGTAACCTTCCAAGGTCAGGCAGAGTAATGGAGAATAAGCCTAGCCTCACCTCGATGCTGCCTGGCCTCCGAGTTCACCATCAGGGGAAATGGGAACCACAGATTGAAGAGTAGACACAGAGGATCTAGATATTTCCATCCTTATTGGGGGTGCCTGGGAGAACTTCAAGACACCTCCCTTAGGGATGCTTCTCTGAGCCCACAAATGATGTGAAAACTCAGAGACATTCTGGTCCCTATTGGCAGGTAAAAATGAATCTATTCTCTCAGCAGACCCCGGTCCATTATGGGAGAAGTTCTAAAACTGGAGAACTCAGGAATGAAGGGGTCTTATTTTGGCTTCTGTTCCCCTGACTCCTCACCCTGTGGTCCATGAGAGGCCTGTGGGGGTGTGTTCTTTCTAGGATGATGAGGCCTAGGATCAGGAGCTCCAGGAGGGAAAGGGGCCTGCTTGGGCCTTCCCATCACCTCTCCTCTCCAGTCCGAGGGATCTCCGATGAGCCCCTTTGTAAAGGCTCTAAATGCCTGCCCTGCTTGTTGGCTGGTCAGCTTGTAGCCTCTCCCTCCACCAGCACAAGCACCCAGCCCAGCCCAGCCCAGCCCAGGGCCTCTCCGGACGTGTTGCGATGGGTGTGCTGAGATGCCCTTATTTTCTAATTCAGGTGGCTTCGGAGATACCTGCGCCTTCCCATTTTCCACCACGGAGCACTGACCAATGGACAGAACCACCTGGTGGCCATCCAGGCTACTCCGTCTAGTTTTTGCTATTTAATAGGAAAATAGAGTGTGGCACTTACCTACTTTAGAAATGAAAAACAGGGAAAATAAGACTTGATTTAATAAAGATACCAAATAGTAAAATAATCTTGTGTTCTGAGTTTGGTCATTAAAAAGAGAGTGACAAAAAGGTAGGGAGGCAGCAAAGAGAAAGCGGATGGGGGGCTGGAGTGTGAAACAGGGGCCAGAGGGGTTCCAAGCAAGAGAAGGTCACGGAAGGAGGCACCAGGAGGGACAGAGGCACAGAGAGAAAAGAGAGGCAGAGACCCAGCCCGGACCCTCAGGCACATGGAGGAGCCCAGTGTCTGAACAGGTGGGGGGTTGTGTACCTGCCACAGCTGCATATTTCATGCCTGTTCTCCCCAAACCCTCCCACTAATCCTGAATGATATTGTTATAGAAGAAAAAAAATGGAAGGCAGTGAGCTTTGGCAACTCGCCCACATCCCCAGCTAAGCCACGTGCTGACCTTGGTCTCACTGACCCTGACCCCGCAGAGGTCCTGGTTTGTGTCAGGCACTTGGTGTCTGGCCCTGCGCCTCTGCTCTGTACCCTGGGCCTCGGCCCAAGCTTGGCCCTGCAACACAGCTCCCTCCAGGGACCACAGCATCCTCCCCACAGGCCTTCCTGCCTCTCCTCTTCCCCTCTCGCTGGCCTGCACGCTGCTCTTCTGCAGGGCCCCTGGCCCTCCCTGCCCTGAGCCGTCTCTCACCCATCCTTCTACCTGCCGGTGTTCCAGCCACTTCTCTCCCCACCCATTGTGCGCTTTTGTGGTCTGCTGTCATTTGGGTCTGAAATGCCCATGAGGACCACAGAGGTGTGTGCAAGGCCCAGTGGAAACATTCATGGAGGGTCTGGGGTTCTCTGTAAAGGTTTGCAGAGGAGCTGAGGTCTGTGCTTGGAGCCTGCAGGCAAATGAAGGTCTAAGGGCGGCCCAGGTGGAAGGAACAGCCAGTGCAAAAGTAGGGAAGGTGAGGGAGTGTGTGCAACAGGCAGGAGCAGAATATGACAGCTGGGGCTGGACTGAGGCTGGCAGGGTTTGTGCTTTCCTACGTTAGCCCAGGTGTGCTTCACACTTGGCTGTGAATCCTGGCTCAACATGGGCTTGGTGGTGCCATGCAGGTATGTGGGGTGTGGGCTGCAGGCCCTTCCTCAGGCTGTTGCCTGACACTCTTACAGGCTGTGGCGAGTCATCTCACAGTTTCCGTGTGGACTGTAAGCTCCAGGAGGGCACAGTGTCCTTGACTTGTACCCTGTGGCCTGACCTATAGTAGGAGCTCAATAAGAGCCTGTTGCATGAATAAAGGATGTTGTCCCTCAAGGAGAAAGCAAAAGTCTGGCCAGGCCAGGTACGCTGAAGACTTGGCCCTTGTGGGAGGATGTCAGGAGCGTCTGGCAGGGTTAGCCTGTGGCTATATCTGCCTGGACCTGAGCAGCCCACAGCTGCGTGGACCCAAGTGCCTCACCTGCCCAAGGCCCCTTCCCAGTCTCTAGCTGCCACCCAGGCTCTTTGCCTGTGACCCAGAGATGGAGCCTCTGGGGACTCCAGGCTGGTGCCTGGCATCACTGCTGGGCCAGGGACTTCACCCCAACTCTGGCACCCACCAGCTGCACAGCTACCAGCATGCATTGAGCAGAGTCTATGCACGACCAAGGCACCCCGTGGAGCCCTTCCAGTGGAGAAACCACAGAGAAACCACTGAGCTGTGTGGTCTCAGGTTAACACTGTGAGTGAGCATCTGCTGTATGCCAGGTCTCGCTCTAAACACTGCACATAACAAGCAGGGTAGGACTGCTGATAATATCCCCATTGGACAGACAAGAAAATTGAGGCCCAGACAGGTGCAAGTAGTTGCCCCAAAACATGCAGCTGGTCAGAGGAGAGCAGTCTGGAGGCAGACAGCCCTGTTCTAGCTCCATGCTCCATGCTCTTAGTGAGTCTCCCTGTGTCCTTCCAGAGAGCAGAAGGCTCCCTGCTGTCTTGATGTCTGGGTTCTGAACGGGCATCTGCAGATCTGGGAGTAAGTTCTGGGGAAGCACCAGTGGGTGGACTGGGGCCTGCCTGGGTTTTGCAGCCAGATGGGCCTGAGGTTAAATCTCAGGTCAATCATGGAGCTAGCTGTGCGTCCGTGAGAAGGCTACCTGCCCTTGCCCGTCTCTGTGGGGTCTTCACAGGATGGGAAGAGTGGTGGGGTGAGGCTCCATAAGGGCACGTGCTATAAAATAGGGCCTAGCACAGGCCCGGCACATCGTTGGTGCTAATTAAATTCTAGTTGTTATTACCAGCCTTCCACTGGACCACCAGCCTTGAAAGATTTGACTCAAGGAGGCCGTTCACACAGGCCAGCAAGTTGCCATTGCACAGGCGTGTTTGCGTTTCCGCGAGGGCACTGCTCTTTGGATGTGCTGCACTCCGGCCCAGGACCTGGCTCAGCAAACACAGCCACCTAAAGAGTAGAGTTCAACCAGACTTGATGTTGCTAAATGGGCTTTCTAGGTGGGGCCCCAGGACCTTAACCCCTCAAACCCCTCCCATTGCAGCTGCCCCAGCTGGCCCAGGCTCTCTGCATGCTGGCAAGCCCAGGGGAAATGCAGGATTCGAATCAGTGAAGTTACTTAGACTCTTGTGTTAATGACTTCTGAGGACAGCACTCCTCCTGAATATGCAAATCAAGCTGTGGGGGTTCAGGAAAGGAGCCTGCTTAGTTTACAATCACACAGCTACTTACCCCCAGGAGGTGTGGTTTCCAAAGGTGCTTGGGCCCCACCCGCAGGCCAAGGGGAGTGTGGTGTGGGGCTGAGGCAGGTTTGACCTGTGGCTCCCCTCAGCTCCAAGCTTCATTCTGGCCTTTTTCCTCCTGAGGGGTCACTCCCTCTCATCAAGGACATTTTAAGTGGCTTTTAAAGCCTTTGCTCAAGTCTCAGTGCAAAGACTCCCCTTGGAGATGCCCAGCTGGGGAGTTACCGGGCCCATTAGAGCTGTTCTAGGGGCAGGCCTGGAGAGGGGGAGGGCAGGGAGGGTGAAAGGGGCTGGGGAAGAAAAGCAGAGGGCGCAAAGGAGGAGCTTCAGAAGGTGCTCTGCATGAACCCTGAGGTCCTAAGGAATGAAGGCTGGGCCAGGCCATGTGCTTTGGGAGCAGGAAGCCAGAGGGTCAGACCCCACCTGGACTAGTTATCCGAGAAAGAACTGAATGTGTGTGTGTGTACCTGATGGGCACTGGTCCTCAGTCTTGGTGAAATGGGCCAGGAGCTCAAGGCAGAGCTGGGACAGGAGGCCCCTGAGGAAGGAAGAAGTTCTGGCCATGACCCCCTGGCCCTCATCACCACCTCAAACCCCAGGTACCTGAAGGACTCTTAACTGGGTGTCTGCTGAGCAGGCTCCTCCGGCCACACACTGCTCTAGCTCCAGCTCAGGCCTTGTTTGTTCCAGCTCTACTGCTGCTCCTCCTCCTCACACCAAATGGCATTTAAATGTTAATCAAGTCAGGGTTGCCTAGCTGTGCTCTCCAGCTTTCCAGCCACTCCTGAAGGTCAAGGCCAAGCCTGAGAAGCAGTCCCACCTGATCTGGAATTGGTGATTCCACAGATCCCACCCACCCAGGGTCTGTAGCCAGCCGGACTCTGGGCTTGTGGGAAGGGGTGCGGCGAGGATGGGTGGGGGTCCAGGACTCAGGGCTGCATGGGCAGCGAGCGCAGGGCACTCTGCTGGCACAGGGAGGACCGCAGGGCTGCCCCGGCCTGGGGTGGACTTGCCTGGGCCTGTCTGAGGGTCCCCTAGGCCAGAATTAGCCCTTTGAACCCCTCTTCTCCTCACGGCCCTCTCTGAGTTCTCTGCAATGCCCCTCCTGGTCCTGTTTCTCCTGAGCTCTTCCCCTCCATGTCCTGCTCTCCATTCACCTGCCTTCCTGGGCCCTCCTCCTGTCTCATTCTGACAAATCTCTATGCATTGAACATACCAGCTCAGGGTTCAGCTGTGGTTTGGGCAGCTTCCCTGTCTGGATGATGAAGATGAAATTTGCACATGGGCCCCTGGGGAGATTCCAGGACAAGATGCTCAGGAGACAGCCTGGCACAGAGTAGGCCTTCTCTAGATCCTGTGGTTTCTTCCTCCATGTTCTCCTTGATCCTCTCTGAAACTATCATTCCTCTGCACGTCCGCACAGAGAGGAACCCCGCCTCTCGGCAGCTGCCTGGAGGGCTCCTCAAGCAGAGCCGCACAGGTGCCCCCCACCCCGAGTCTTTGTGGAGGGTCCTGAACATGTGCTTGGGTATGTGTGGCAGGAGGGATGGAAGGCTGGCTGAGGGTAGAAGATGCTGAGCATGCTTTTGTGCCTCGAGAAAAAAAGCCATTAGTAGCCTCGCAAAAGGAAGAGAACTTCCCACCTAGGCGATATTGTCATGTACAGAAATTTATCACCTACCAGGACATAGACAAGAAACAGCAGAGGAGGAAACATTTTTCCAGGTATCCAAAATCAACATAAAGAAAATAAGTACAAACATTTTTCACATCATAGATCTTCTCAGGCTCTCTCTTACAGCATTATAACTCTTACTTTAGGGAGAACCGTAACAGTATTGGAGTTCTGGGTTCCAAGCACACAAGAACTTGGGAAGGACATTATGAGGGGCAGCGGGTATTCCTAGAGCTCTAGGAGACGTGGAAACTGCCGTCAGATGCCTTACAGGGTGGATCAGGGAAAGGACAGTAAGGTGTTAAAGGGGTGTGTGAGTTACCAGTAATCTGGATTAGCTGTGGCCATTCAAAGTAAATTCCCTACCAAGGCTTCTAGACAACTGAGGTTTTAGGCCCTCAGGCCCTCAGGCCCTCAGGCCCTCAGGAGGGGATTTGCTTTGGGAAGATTTGTAGAACTTCCCCTCACACTCAGCTCGTCACTGGGCACCTGCCTCTCCCTGGCCAGCCTCCCTCTCCTTCTGGCTTCCTGTCTCCCCTCCTTCAGCCCTTCTCTACAGCCAGCATTTCCACAAACACATTGTTCTTGGTTTTTGCTCTGTTTCCCAACTGTGGTCCTTTTCTTGGGAGCATGAGAAATGACAAGTGTCCTCTCATTTTTCCCTGGCTGCCACCCTGGGAATTGGCCCTGTCCCTGACCTGGGCTCCAGGACCCACTCTGGAGAGTCAGACACTCAGGCCACAGCGGGGGTGGGGGTGGGGGGTGGAGAGCAGTGTCCTGCAGAGACAGTAACTGGAGGATGGAGCTTGGTGGCTGTGGCCCTGGTCCAGGGGCTGTGGTCTGTAACTCTGAGTCCACACGATGCTGCTCTTGGGGAGCTGTCTCCATCAGCCAGGCCCTCAGCAGCACACACGGTACCCCAGCCCCACGTGTCTGCATATCTACAGGGAGGATTTGCTGACACTCTGATGCAGTATCATTTCTGGTTCGGTCTAAGTAACTTAGAATAAGAAAGAGAAATAAATGGAGTGCTCATGGTAGAGCGAGTCTCAAACGCTCTCATAAGGCAGTCAGCCCCTGGTGAAACACAGGACTCTAGGCCTTTCAGCTGTGGGGGCCAGGAAGACAAGATGATGTAGGAGGCGGGGCCTCTGCCCCCTGCACAGCAGGGGGGCGGGGGGGGAGACTGTAGCACTGACAGAGAGAAGAGGACAGTCAGACAACAGGTGCACGAGGAGCTGGGAGAAGAGGAAGGCCACTGAGGGTGGAGCAGTCACTCAGTCTTCCAGGACTTCCAGGACGGGGAAGGCTGGGGAAATGGCAGCCATGGGGGAGGGATGATTTGTGGGGTAGATGGGAGAGAACAGAGAACGATCACCCTGTAGTAAGGTGTGGGCGCTGGGCAAACGGGCCTATGAGAGAGGAAGAGCCGAAGCACCAAGGGCCTCAAAGGCTCAGCCCTTGAGGCAACAGGCAGCCAGTGCAGGTTCTTGAGCAGGGATGTAGCCCAAGGAGAATATGAGGAGGTGGCTCGATTACCGTAAAGTTGGGAGGTGGTTGACCACTTCCTGACCCACCCCTCTCCCATCCTCACCTCCGTGCGGGGCAGGAACCCTCACCAGAAGGGGGCAGCATATCCCCTGCCCTGTGATTGAGGTTGGGGCCCAGGGCTCGGGAGGGGTCTTGAGGAAGCAGAAGAGAGAGGAATTCCATCACAGCCCGTGAAGAGGGATAGGAGGAATTTACAACTAAATGAACAGCTGGAGAACACACCATTCTTGAAAAATGACACTTGACATGGACAATAGTTAAATTCTATCTCTGGGTCCAGGTAATCAATTGGGTGATCAGGTCTGAGGGCCTCTGCTTGACAATGATTGATTTGTAGGGGCATGACATGGATGTTTTTGGTCAGAATTTAGAGGGAGACAGGCTTTAGCGCAGACTAAAGAAGAACTTTCTAACCCCTAAAACTGCCTGACCTGGAAAGAGAACATCTTGAAAAGACCGTGTGCTCCCTGTCACTGGAGGTGCTTGAGAAGGAGAGGCCTTGGGTGGGACATTATCTGTTACTGTGTTCTCCAGCTCTTGGCTCTGTCGAGAAGGATGGCCTCTGGTCCCCCTGACCAGAGTTTGAGGTGCCCAACAGAATACAGCCTAGACAGAAACACCACAGGGAGGACCCAAAAAACTGCTCACAGCACAGAGCACCAGCCTGGCCAGCCTTTATTGTTACCATGGTTATTAAGAACAACCACAAGGGTGACCAAATCATGCCCACATGTCAACTCTGCTGGGTCTCAAGCCCTCTGCTCCTGACTTCCACCGGCTAGCTCAAAACCCCACACAAGTGTTGCAGGACAGGTCTCTGTCTCTTTTTGCAAACAAAGAATGAGGCTCAGAGGTGGGTAGCTCACGTGGGAGTGGATGTGTAGGGGACTGTACTCTATCTGACCCTGAACCCGTCTTCCCCACACCCCTGTTGAGGCCCCTTGCCTGGTCCTCTCCTGGATCAGTGGAACCTGCATCTCAGTTCCTATGGAGACAGAGCCAGTTGGAGGATGCATAGATATTCTCAGTGTAAGACCAGGGGGCTGGGCTTGCAGAGGGTAATAGTGTCCTTGGGACCTCAGAACCCTTGCCCTGCCCACCTCCCATTACCTGCTCTTCCAGCCACAGCAAATCCTCTCTGTCTGAGATGAATCTGGTGCCCAGCTCCTACCTCACCATCTTCCATTTCCCACGGAGCTCTTCTGGGTAGCTCCTTACTGGTTTCCCATTTAAAAGATATTTTCTGAAAACTCAGTGAAAATGCTAAGTGCTGCAGGATCCAGGACTAGGGATGCTGGGATCCTGGCCTCTCAGAAGCTTTAGCCTGGATTTAGAGACATGATCGGGGGAGGAGACCTAGGAGACCTGGGAGGCCATCCACTGGCTGAGGGGGTGTCACAGGGTGTAGGTGCTGGGGTGTTCGCATGAGGAAGTGAGGGAGGTGGGGCTCAGGTAGTAGTGATGGGGGGCTTCCTGGAGGAGGTGTGACCTAAGAGTTGAAGAGGATGGAGCAGGTCGAGAGGAAGGAACCAGTGTAGTCAAAGGGGGTGGAAATGATAGGGAAGAAGAGCCTGACTGGAGACAGATGTGGGAAGGAGAGAGGTAGCTGGGAAGAGCTGAGGACAGACCCTGTAAGCCCCTGAGCTTGAGTCTTCCAGCCTAGGGGCTGCAGAGGGTTCCTGAGTTGGGGTGGGGGTAGGCAGAGGGAAGGAAAGGATGCTCTGGGGATGTTTTCCTTGTCCTGCATGAGACACTTGATACGAAAAGGACAAGGGAGCTACATCTTACTTTTTCTGGAGGAGCTATGGTGTCGGGTACCTGGTGCGGGACTGTTTCCATCTTCCCTGCACTAGGAACAGGGAAGCAGAGAAAGGAAAAATGTAAATTGAAATGGGGAGACTGTTTTTTTTTTTCTTTTTCTTGAGAGAGAGAAAAAGAAGGAGAGCACAAGTGACATTTGAAGCCATAATACCTTAAAGTCAATATCATTACCTCTGATATTTACTGTCAGCTTCCAGGCACCAGCAAAGTGGGAAAGTTCATCCATCTCTCCCTACACCAACCGTGGCGTTGCCAAGTGCCTCCCTCTCCCTCCCCTTTGTGCAATTTCAGTTAATTGTTTGGCTGTGTTGACACCCCCCACCCCACCCAGCCAGCCTCCCAGCAGGGTCAGAGGAGGGTGGGCTTGATGAGGAGGCAGCAGATGGGGTGGCTGGGAGCCTGGGAATGTGGACTGGGGGTTCTCAGGGCCAGGCTCCAGTCCCGTCTTAACACAGCCCACGGGTCATTTGGGTCTCAGAGATTCCATCTGTGATCTGGGTATGGTGACACTAGACATGTCCCACGATACAGACGTCATTCATTTATTCATCAATCCATTAGGTGAGAAGTCAACCTTCTCCTGCCCCCAGCTCCCTGTCAGCCTCCTCCCCTCCTCCCTGCCGGGTCCTTTCTCTTGACCTTACACCCACATGCTCATGTCTGCAGAAACTGCTCTCAGCCCGGGCTCCCTGCCTGGCCCTGGGATCCTGATCCTTCTCCCAAGAGTAAGACAGTGGGGGGCCTGACTCCCTGGGGGGAGGGGAGGACACTGTCTCCCTGCTTGGGTGGCCTATCCTCCCTGTGCCCACCCTGACTGCTGCAGTCTCTGACCGGCCCTCTTCCCAGAGGCCTGGTTTGATTTCAAATCCAATTTTCTGCCATGAAACTTCCTCCTTCTCTGTGGGGTAGCCAGCATTTGTCACTGTCATCCAGCAAAGTCATTTTTCCTGCCTGACCCCAGGGTTTGGGGCCACTTTGGTGTAGAGGGAGCAGGTATCTGTGCCCTGCCCCCCGCAAGCACGTGAGCTCAGGACTGCCCATCTGCTGTGTCCTTGAGGGGCAACTGTGTGCACACAGTTGAGTTTTCCATGCATACCTGTGGAGTCTGGGCCATGTGCTGTGCAGGTGGGTGTGCACCATCTGTGTGTGAACATGAGCAGGTGCCTGAGGACCTGGGTGAACACTTGGGCGCCCCTGTATGGGTGGACCTGCCTGTTACTGTTCCTGCTGTGCACAGGCCTGCACACATGAGCCCATGGGCACTGCAAACCTCAGCAGCATCTGCCTTCTGGGAGCCATGCACTTGTTTGGGTAGCACTAAGCTAGATTCCAGAATGGAGAGGGTAGGAAGGAGCTGGCTGGGGTGAGGTACACTTAGAGATGCTTCCACAGAGAGACACAAGCCTCCTGCACCCCAGCCCCTCCCAGCTGCTGAGCCTTCCCCTGGTCTGCAGCCTCTACCATGGGGCCACCTGCACCCGAAAGAAACATGTAAACTCTCAACTCCTTCCCAGAACAATGTTCTGCAGGAAGGGGCAGTGGGAGGCTGGGCTGGGTCCTGGGGTTTGGTGGGACCCAAACCCTCACCCAGCCATTGCCTAAGGACCGTGCCTACCCCCAGAAACCTCCTTGCCCCAATGTACTACGGTTACGGTGCCTCCTGGAGGACTGGCTCTCTGGTCCTTCCAAAGATCTACAAGTGTCTCTGGGGACGGCAGGAGAGGGATGTACAGAGGGCTCTCCACCTGACAGTGTGCAAGTACTGGGTTGGCCAAAAAGTCCATTATGTTTTTTCTGTAAAAGACACATTTTTCATTTTTACCAATAACTATTGATATCAATATTTTGAGTATGTTGGCTGTTTCCCACTATTGACTTCTAGTGGGTAGAGGCCAGGGGTGCTGCTAAAACATTTTCCAATGTATAAGACAGCCTCACAGCAAAGAATTATTTGGCCAAAATGTCAATAGTACCAAGAAACTTCACAAACCACTTTTGACATTCAATCAGTCACAGCACTTTCTCCATACACTACACGAATCTTGTTTTGCAATTCAGTTGTGTTTTTACCTTTCTTGAAATAATAAAGCAAAATATACTGAAAATATTGTGTATCTTCTTCCATTTTCAATATTAAAATGGCTGCACAAAAATTGACCAATTTTGATTTTTTTTTTAAGTGCACACTGATATGACAGCTGTCACCATACAATCTAACAAAATTGTTTCAAATGAAGTTAAAGACAACTAAGCACTGCAAGAGCCATCTGTATAGAAAAACATGTAACAGACTTTTTGGCCAACCCAGTATTTACTCTGGGTATTCTGAGTCTGTAGGTAGCATCCTGACCACTCCCTCTCCTCACTGCACTGGAAGGCCAGGCAATTCTTCAAACACTTTGGAATTACGTACCCCTTGCTTTCCAGGCTCACTGCTGCTGCCTTAGTTCCACTCCTCATTGCCCTGCACCGATGCCTGACTCTACAGCACAGTTGCTCAGAGACATGCGATGGCTCCCCAGTACCAAAGGATTAGCTCTGAATAGTCTGCATTCACATCCTCTGTGATCTGGTCCCAGGGACTCTCGCAGGTCCACGGCTTCCTCCAACCCTATCCACACCTTCTGCTCCAGCCAGACCAGGCCATGGACTTACACTCCCTGAGGACATGCCACCACAGCACGTTCTGAGATACACTGCCCAGGGTACGCGCCAATGCACTGTATCCCTTGCACGAGCCCCTTGCCTGTCTCCTCTGTGCTCTGCGGCTCTGGGTTGTGCCAGCCGCAGAAAGATTCCTGTGAGTGAGGTTAAGCAAAGCATTTGCTGTCCCTCCTCAGAGCCTCACCTTGTTCCTGGACTTGTCTCAGTCAAACGTTCCCCCAAAGCAGAGGCACCTACTGCCCAAAACCAGAGAGGCAAGGATAGAGAAAACCAGCAAGCAAGAGACACCCCCAGAACCTAACTCCTAAAGCCTACAAGCTGAGGGTCCTCTGAGGTCCCCAGCTCCCAGTCCAATAAGCTCCTCTGGAAGCAGAGCCCTTTCACTGTTCCTCTGGGGCACCAGCTACCCCGCTTGGCTGAGCCCAGGGCGCTAGCAGGAGAGGACATCTGCCTCTCTGTCAGGGAGGGGCCACCTCCCCAGAGTTATGTGACCAACGACTTGTCCTGATGCTCAGAAGCAGGGGGTGGGGTTCCACTCTTCCCACAGGCCCCACCCACCTTGGCCTTGGGCATTATTCGAACAGCTGCACTTAGAACTGTGTGGCCTGGTAGAGGTGCCCTTGGGGTTTCTCCACATCCAATAGGAATCGCAGAACCCAGATGCACTTGTCAGGAACTTTAAGGCCATCCGGCCTCTCCATACCCTGGCCATAAATTCCCCATTAAATGAGCCCAGTTCATCTACATACAGCAACTTTCACCCACCACAGTTCCCACACATCCTTTGTACAGCAATGAAAGTTAGCATGCTTTTAGTATTTACCTGAAACCTGACTTCTGGTACTTTCTATACGTAGCCTTAATTTCCTTCTTTGGATCCACAGGAAACAAGCCTATTCCTTGGGACCACCCTTGAATAAGCATTTTCCCAGCTGGTCCTCCCTCCCTTAAACTATGTCATATGTCATACATGTAAAGTCTTCCACATTCTATCACACACATCTGAACACACTTACTGTTGACCAGTCTCCCTCGGGGGTCCCAGAACTGGTTCAAAAGCACAGAGCCTAAGGGGGCCAGTACTTCCTCTTTCTAGATGTGGCACATGCCTTCATGCTGTCTATGGTGCAGTTAGGTGCCAGGGCAGCTGTATTATACTGGAGACTCCAGTGGAGCTGTCAACAGCTGCTTGAAGCCACATCTGCTCTGTTCTGTGTATCTGTAGCTAGAATGTCCACCTCAAGTGAAAGGCTCCAAATTTCTCCCTATTGAACTTCATCTTGTCAGAGTCAATGCATCACTTTTAACTGCTGAGATATTATTCTGTCACCTGATAGATGTACCTTTCCTCTCTGTGTTAAGCCACCTGAGAATGGGGTCAGTCTGATGGACACGCCTGCTGCCACGTCTCAATAATCATGCAGATTAGGGCAGGATGGAGGCCAGAGGCAGGGTTCTTGCTCCTGGAGACAGCTCCCCGGGAGGATGCTCTCCTAATTGCCATATGCCTTATGAGCAGGTTTTCGGCCAATTACGGACCTGGTTATTCTGTCATCCAGGCCCCTCTTTCTTGAATGTCTACAAGATCCTCATGAGAAAACGCGCAGAGGGTCAGCCAACTCAGATTGACCTGTCAGCGAAGGAAACCAATGTCCAGCCAAGCTTCTTGGGGAGTCCTAGGTAGGCCCAAGGAGCACCACTTCTTTCTCTTAGCACCTACATGCCATCTATTCTAAGGTGGCAATGACTGAGATAGCCAACTGATTCAGGGACCCAGGGAGGACAAGCCTCCGGGGCCAGAGCATTAGCAGGACTGGCCTGGGGAGGGCAGAATTCAGATACACATAAGCACATGCTTGTTTTTTTTCTTTCCTTCTTTTTCAGTGTGCAGTGGAAGCTTGGTAAAAGCCATGCAGATAGCAGAACCTTGGAAGAAGTGTTCTCTCTATGGCCTGGACTCTGTTCAGCAAGGGACTGGTGTGGCCTGTTAAGAGCTGGAATGCGGGATGTGCCAGGGGACACAGAGCCCCGATTCTCAGATGGTTTCCACCTAGGAGACTTGATCCAACAACAGACACCCTTTACCCTCCCCTTACTGCTAACTCTTAAAGGTGCATTCATGGGCGCTGTCATGTCTACATCTCACAACAGGTGAGGAAGATGCTCAGGGAAAAGGTAATTTTCATTTTACAGAGACGACGGCCAGACGGGATCAAACCTGGTAAGTGGTGGCAGAACCACATGGAGGGGGCCGACTGAACTCTGTGCACCACCACCCCACCCGCTGACCACAGACCCTGCCCCCCAACGCTGAAGAGCTACACGCACAGGACAATCTCTGGCTCCTTGAGGAACTTAGTTGAAACACAGAACCCTGAAATAGTAATGGTGATAAATGGCATTGCCGCTGATTAGCAGATCTGTGTGTTTTCTCACTGGATTTTCACCACTGTCCTGTGAGAGTGGCACCGAGTTGCCACTTTACAGATGAGGAAACTGAGGTATAGTCACATGCCCAAGTCCACCCAGCCTCAGAGCTACCCCAACACTTCCCAGCCAAGGGAAGAGCTCCCTTTGGGAGGAGGTTGAAATGTCAGAATGGCTAAGGAATGAGGAGCAGAGAGGGGCTGAGCAGGCCTTCTGGGTGGCATCCTGCCAGTAGGTGTGTGTGTGGGAGGGGCGTGCAGGTGTCCTAGGCATGCGTGGACGTGCAAGGCCCAGGTGGGCAGGTTCCTTGCAGCACCGCAGCCCTGGGCAAGCTGCCCGTGGGCTCCCAGACGGGTGGATGATCTATAGCTGCAGATGGGGTGAAAGGCCTGCTTTAATCGAACAATAATATTGGGGAGCAAGGAGCCACCATACATCAGCTCTCACCAAATGAAAAATTCGAGGCGAGAACGTGGGATGTGAGCAATGAGCTGGGAGTGTGCATTTTACCCAAATCTACAGCAATTTACAGGCTAGAGAGACAGCTGCTCCCACCGCTGAGCCGCTGAGCTCCCGGCACAGCTCGGCCAAGGAGCTCCCTGAGGCCCGCCTCACATCCCCCGCGCCCTTTGCCAGCCCCTCGCAGGTTTGGCAAGGCTCATTTTTCCCCTTTCCTTTAAAAAATTTTTGTCTCAAAGTTCCCTAATGGCAGGATTTTATTTTATTTTTAAATTTAAAAAATTGTGGTGAAATACACATAACATGAAACTTACCATCTTAAGCATTTTTAAGTGCATAGTTCAGTGAATGAATCTTGAAAGGCAGGTGGTTGGGCTGGGAATCCTCTGCTCAGCCAGGCAGGGGCCTGTGCTGCCCTGCACAGGTGACAGAGACATGGCCCTGGCTACCTGCATCGTGATCACATTTGTTGTGCTTTGGCCTCCAGCCCCTGCCTCCTATGGCTGCGGGTGGTACCCACATTCCCTGCCCTCAAGAGGTTGACCTTTGTCCTCACATATCTCCCCCTTCTCTGACCACCATGGAGCTCACTGCCTGCGGGGGGCTGCTCAGGTCTGTAGGCTGACCACAACAGGCCAGCGTATGGAAGCTGGGTCTCCCTGGGTCTTGCCCCCAGGTGTCCACAGGGTGGCCACTCTCCCACCAGGTGCTCCCAAGTCTGGGCATAGGGAAGGCTGTTCTGATTCAATCCTGATGGAAAAGGCTTAGAAAAGCCATCCTGTCCCTTCTTGCCGGGTTCCTCCTCCTGCAGAGGCTAACGCCTCCCTCATGGGAGGGGGGCACAGAGCAAAGAAGTGCTGTCCTTGGCCAGTGCTGACCTCAAACCTGCCTCTGCTTCTTACTGGCCGTGCAGCGCTGGGCCTGGGCCTGGGCCTGTCTCTCCTGAAGCCTCAGCCTCTGCCCTGTGGGATGGAGATGGAGTGGCCTGGTGGTGGCTGCTGGAGCAGGTGGCACAGGCCCAGCTCAGCGGGGTGACGGCCGCATGTGGGTGTACCGTGTGTCTGTGGTGTGGGCCTGTCCTGCCTTGGACGCATGTTTTCAGGTTGCATGTGTGCATGGGTGGCCATCACTCAGCCGCTGGCTACAACTGGTGGCCTGGGCAGGGGGAGGGGGGCAGCACAAGGACTGTGTGTGTGTGTGTGTTTGTGTGTGTGTGTGACCTCTAAAACCTCCTTGCCGCAGAGTATAAATATTTATATGGATACCTGCCATAAATCTGCCCGCCTGGCAAACAAATGAATTGCAAAGGTAACTTTGCGGGGGGGGGTTGCAAAAGTGCTCGGCAATGCGGGTGAAGAATGAAGGAAAGGAGCATTAACGTGACTGAGCCCTTGGGTCTGGTCCCGGGGCAGCATCCAACCTCTGGGCCTTCAGGGCTGTCCCCCTCAGCAAGGAGGGAGGGACACAGCCTGTGGAGCACCCCCCTAGACTACACCATGACTGACACCTGCATGAAATAGATACACGATGCCCCTTGTGAGCTAGCTGTCTCGGATCTCCAGCCCTGTACAAAGAACTTGACTCCCAATCACTTATGAAATCCTCCACATCCCTGTGTGGTAGGGTAGAAACTGAGGCACAGAGAGGGGAGCAGCTTTCTTGTGTGGTGGACTCAAGGCTGCAAACCTGAGTCTGTGTGAGGCCAGACCCGGCTCCAACCAGAGCTGCTGCCTGAGGCCTGGCGGGGACTGGAGGCCTGAGTGTGGGGATGGGGCCAGGGCTACTTCAAGCTTCCCTTCTCTCTCACCTCCAAATATCAGCTTCAGGTGACCCTCCCAGGCTCCCAGGTCCTAGGCTCTGGCCTAGTGGAGCCTGCCCCATCCAGACCCTCCCCATGAGTGGGAGGAGGCCTCTTTAATTGGGTTCACAAGAACTTTATTACCTGATAGCTAGTTCCTTTGCTTTTCCTGTAACAAATTATCCTAATGATGTGACCCAGGACCAGATGTTAATTGTAATGGAAAGTAATCAATTTTCTTTACTGAGCCCAGACTTGGGGGCAGGTTATTCAGGAGCAGAAATGAGGTTCTTAATGAGGAGTGTACCTGAAGTGTCCAGAGCACCCCCAGTCCTGCCTCTGCCTCCTCTCCCTCCCCCAGCACTCAGCTCTTCCTACAAGGACACCCTAGTCCAGCCCTTTCCTGACCTGGCAGCCTTCCACTTCTCCAGACCATGTCCCTCTCGGGGCCACCTGCCTCTCAGGAGCTCCGGTGGCTCTCTGACTCGCAAGCAATCAGCTCAGCCCTCCTTCCTCTGCAATCTTCCCCAAGCCCCTTGCTAGTCTGGTTATCCTTCCCTCCCCAGCTGTGCCCCCTGCTGCAGCCCAGCCTGGGCACCTTTGCAAACCCTGTACCCCTCCCTTCTCTTGCTGTCTCCTGCAATTCTGCCCTGCCCCGGTGTGCTCCCCGCTCCTCCATCCCTCTGGTCAGAACGCAGTCTTCCTCTGGCCTTCAAGGCTTCCATCATTGTATAGCGCTAGGAGCTGGAGAATTACAGGAGGGCCACGAGGAAGACTTGGCTGCTATGGAGCCCCCTTCCACTGCTGTTTCGCATGACCTGTCATCCCCAGGAGCTTGGGGCTCTGGGCTGAAGAGCAGGAGGAATTTTGGGGCCTGGCCTTGCCTTGGTTGAAAACAGGCCAGGCCCCTGGGGCCCCTGCAAAGCAGGCAACAGCGGCCTGGCTCACCTCCCAGGATGCAGGGAGAGGACAGGCCCAGCCTTCCTCGGCGGTCATGACGTGGAGTTCAGTGCATGATGGTGGGCATGGAAATTTGAAAGCAGCAGACAGGGCCTCCCTACCTCTTGGGTACCCCTGTGGTTTTATGCTGAGAATTTGCTTTCAGCGGGGTGTGCAGTAAGGAGGGTCAGGGGAGAGAAGAGAGTGGACAAGAGATGGGCAGAGGGGTCAAGATGGAAGGAGCAGGGCTGGGAGTGCGAGGGCTGAGGGGTTCATGGCTGCTGGCCCTGGGGTGGGTGTGGGCCACATTCTGCGATGGCCCATCAACTGTCTGAGTCTCCAGGAGCTGACCTCCTGCCCCCACCACCTCTGAAGGTCCTGAGGTCTACACTGCACAAAACACTGTCTTAGTGGGCTCCAGCCTGGCTACACTGAGAACTACCAGGGAGCTTCAAGAAAAGAAAGAAAGAAAGAAAAAACAAAAAACATCCACCCCAGAAGACTTCAGTGGGAACCTGTATGTGGGTCCCTGGCATGGGATGTGTTTCAGCTCCTCTGTGGTTCTGACATGCCAGCACTGAATGCAGGATAGGGTGGGCAGGTGCCAGCTGAAGGGTCCTTTCTGAAGGCATTAGAAATGGGGAGAAAATAGCTGAGAGAGAAAATGACATGAATGTTCACAGATGGGCTTGGAAACTGGGCTGTCAGAAGACAGGGATGCTCATGGGGAAATGACTCTGAGTTATTCAAATCGAATGCCTGCAAGGGCTCAGTCAGGGGCAGGCCCATTGGAGATGGTGCCCTGTTGGACTGGGTGTGTGTGTGTGGGGGGGTGGACAGTGAAGAAAGGGAGACTAGGTCGTGTGCTTAGGAGAGGGAGGGGAGAGCGGGGAGCTCAGAGGGATGAGGGAGAGGAGGGATAACAGGGAGCCATGGGGGATGGAAATGGTGAGCACGGGGGAGAAATGCTAAGGCCGTGAGCGGGACAGCAGAGGCCTAGGAGGGGGCAGGGCCCCTCTTCTGCACATCCCGTGTTTGAACAGGATGGACTTGCAGGAGGCTTGCACTGGTGGGGGAAGACAGCCACAACCTGTACAGCCCTCGAGAAACCAAAGAGATCAGCTGCCACTCCCCCTGTCCCTGATGGGGCAAAGCCAGCCTCTAAATCCCCCCCTTCAGCCCTGCTTTCCTCAGTACACGAGCCCTTCCTCCCAGCTTTGGGCCCAGAGGAGGAGATTGGAAGACACCTCAGAATGCACACCCCTCCCGCAGGAGGGAAAGGGCCTTGCATTCTTGGCCACCCCTTGCTTGGATCTGGCTTCAGTGGCTCTGCTGGGCTGGAGCAGCTGGACAGGAGGAGCAGGAAGTGCAGGGAGGGAGGGCGGGAGGTACTGGCAGGCCAGAGGGGCGGCCAAGGACAAACTCCCCCGACTTTACAATTTCTCTGTGAGTCTACAATTCTATTAAATAGGATAATGGATTTTAAAATGCCCCGAAAAGCAGAGAGTGCTGTAAGCTGGGCGGCATTATTGTTATTAACAACCGCATCCTTCTCAGAGCGTCTAGAGGAAATAAATCAGGCAGTGCTCGCAATGAGCAAGTCCCTTGGAAGCATTCATTGCCATGAAATAAACGCATATATATTATAAACCCCAAATTAAAGGGAAACAGCACTTGGGGGTTAGCCATGCTTTTATTTTTTAGGGTCTTAGGAAAACCCACAGATGTTGGGAAGGTCTGAGAGGATCCTGAAACCACAGTTGGGTGTGCTCAGGTTTGATGCACATGGGGGTGCACTGGACACAGAGTCAACATGGGGGCCAACATGAGGTGTCAAGGAAGACTAGCCCCTGGCAGCCAGCACCTCCCAAGCCCCTAATTTCATGGCATCGACTCGTCCTCTGCACTGACAACTCTCCTCCAAAATGTCCCCACTGTTCCCACCCTAACCGACCTCCTGTTCCCGCTTCCCTCTCCTTGGTCTTCCTGTCTTTGTGTTTGACCAGGCCACCCTGCTCTCCTGGTGGCCCATCCTAGCCATGAGGCCTGCCTCCTGCCAGACCTCAGTAGCTGGGGCTCCTGAGGAAGTGTGGTGGAAGCTGAGAGGGTGACCATCCTAAAAGGGACCACGGATATTATTTTTTTCTCTTTTACCTCATTAAGCTTAGCTTCCAATTACCTGTTAATGATGCTGGCTGCCTTTTGTAGGCTGGAGTTTACTGCAGTGTCTTTAAATTTAATCACCTGCATAATGGCCAGCTCTGGCATTGCAAATAAGAAGGCCATGAGAGAGAGACACAGAGAGAGAGAGAGAGACAGAGAGAGAGACAGAGAGAGACAGAGAGAAAGGAAGTACAGTCCTTGTCTCCTAAATGAGCCAGCAAGATCTGGGGTCCCATGGAGGCCAGAAAAATGTTTCAATGTGCCCTCATCCTAGAGAAGCTCTAGAAAATTCTGAGAACTATCTTCTAGGACCTCCAATTGGACTCCCTCTGTTTCTTTATTTATAACTGCACCAAGAGGGATGGAGGTCAGACTCAGGGAAGGACTTTCTGTCTATGCTGGGACATGAGCACAGCTGGAAAGATTTCTCCTGAGAGAGCACATTCAAGAGGTCTCTTGGCTCCTGCAGGCCCTCCCCTTCTCTTCCTTCCCTTTTGTGCAGGGCACATTGTGTTGAAGAGAGGTAGAGGGATGGATTCAGTGTCAGGCTCTCCAGGAGCCTTAGCGAGGGAGACTAAACCACCATTCTGCTCTGAGGCCCTTCACCCCTGGCCCCACCCTCCCACTCAAAGGGCTGAGGCGTCCTAAGCCCTGGCTGCTGTGGCTCAGTGGACTGAGCGTCGGCCTGTGAGCCGTGTCGCGGGGTTTGATTCCCAGGCAGGACACATGACTAGGTTGCACGTCAGGTCCCCAGTTGGGGGCACAAGTGAGAGGCAACCACACAGTGATGTTTCTCTCCCTCTCTTTCTCCTTTCCCCTCTCTCTAAAAATTAAAAAAATAAAATAAAACAAACAAATAAATAAATTTTTTTTTTTAAAAAAAAGGGCTGAGGGGTCCTGGGGCTCTGCGGATTCAGGAGTAGGCCTCATGTCCATGTTTTTCACATTAGCCTGGATTTGAGGTTCCTTTCAGCTTGGGTTATTGCCCCCACCCTCCTGCCCAGTCCTATATATTTTTTGATCCCAAGGGTGATAGGGTTGGTCTCCCCAAAACTGTTGTGATTTTGGAGATGCAGAGAGAAAATCCCCTGACCTCACCTCCCTTTCAGACCAGCTGCCATCCCTCCCACATCCTGCAGAACACTACTTCACACACTCCCCACTTTATCTGTGATGATCCCCAGTCCCTGGGGGAGACTTCGCCTTCCCCAGTGCCCGCGGTGCTGTGGTATCTTCTCCTGGGCTTCAGGCTGAAGGTTGGTATACAACCTTCCCCTCCCCATATTCCCACCAAGTGAATTTCCACACTGTCCTTGCCCAATCCCACACTTACGTCCTCCTCTCTACTCTGGCCTCTGCTTCTCCTGCCACTCATCTGCAAGCAGTTTATTCATTTTCCTTCTATTCACCATCCATTTGTCCACTTTACCCATCTATCAACCATCCATCTAACCATCCAGCATTCACCCAGTCATCTATCCATCTATCGATCCATCTACTCATCATCCATCTATCCATTTATGTACTCATCCATTCATCTATCTGTTCATCCATTTGTCCATCCAACCACCATCCATCTACCCACCATCCATTCATCCAATAACCAGTACTGAGAACTTACTTGACAACCGACCCTGCACTGGTGTTGGGATAAAGTCCAGCCTCATTCTTCAAGGAGTGATATTGCAGTGTATCAGGCAATTATGTCAAAAAATCAGGGAAGGCTTCATGGAGAAAGTGAGCTCTAAAGGACAACTGGATAAAGTTCTTACCCTCTGTCTGGGTAAGCTCAGGCTCCTTGGTTCTAGGTTCCAATATCCCAAAATGCCGAAGGCTGGATCATACCATATGGAGGCTTCGGAATGCAGGTGGGCTCTGTTTGGTGGAAGCCTTACAGGTGCCCTAGGGAAGGGACTGAACCCTCTGTCACATGAGCATTCCCTTAGAATAGGAGGAACAGGAGCGTCTTGCTCTGCTGTTTGAATGGGATCTCCCCCATGGCAGGGGTGGCACCCTCTTTTCCTGCCCATCTCTTCCTACTACTCAAGCCAGGACTAAAGTTGGAAAACAAGAGCTCAGAGGGAGTCTTGTATTAAGTTGCTGACCCCCAGCTGCCAACTGGGTTAAGGCTCAGCTTCCTGTTAGCCCTTGCCCTCCCTCCTGCTTGGTTCTCTTCTTGCATCTACAGAGAATTCACAGCAAGACCCTGTCCTGTCCCAGCCTCAACCTGAGCCCTCTACCACTCATCATCACTGATTGTATATTTACTGATGGGCCCATTGGGGAAAGAGGGGAGAAGAGGGGAAGCCCAGGGACTTGTAAAGGAGGCTTCCCCCTGCTCCAAGCCCTTGGAGCAGGAGCCTCGGACCTGGGAGGTGGGCCAAAGGTACTAACTAGCACTGAAGGACCCCTCTTAACATGAATACTTGTGGTCCTTAAAATGACCCAGTAAGGAAGTTAAAGCAAAAACAAAAACTGCATATATTTACTTAGAGCTTATTATGTGCCAACACTGACTGTTGTAAGCACTTGGCATCTTTTGCAGAGATTATCCTCACAGTGACAAGATGGGGGACTCTTACCAGCCCATTTTACAGGTGGAAAAGCTGAGACTCAGAGAGATGAGACTGCTTGCCTGGGCCTACAGAGCTGGGATGAGCAGTCAAGTCTGTACTCTGACTTTTGAGAAGGCTCTAATCACTCTTCTGCTCCATCTTTCTTGGAAGAAGCTCTTTGTAGAGAGTGGAAAATGCAGATCCTGGAGGTTTAGGTCACCCTCCCTGGAAGCTGGTCCATAACTCAACCAGGCTCCACTTCATGCATGGCAACTGCAAACTCCCCCTCCTCCTTGTTCCAGGTAGGAGATAAGGCACGGCACCTGCTGGTCCCTTGCTTCCAGAGGTCCGTTCATTCCTTCCAACTGGCAAAGGCCCAGTGAATTTATATACACACAGGTGCGCACGCACGTGCATACACGTGCACATATGGTGACTTTTCCATCTGAAATGCAACTTACTAGCAAGCAAGTTTCCTCACTCTTCAGAAAACAAGAGAATCAGGAAGTAGGTCATAAAGGCCCCTAAGGTTTATTAATCCCTTCATTGATTCGACAAATGTAAAATATTTACAGTCCATGTATTAAAACTCTGCACACTTTGCTCATAGAAAACCTGCTCTAGGGCTATTAACCACTGGCTTATAAACACGATGGAAGTACTCCCCCGTTTCCCTCCTCAGAAATGTGAGCGCCCTCATCCGGTCACTACTGTTTCCTGCATCAGGAACACAGTCTGGCACACACATACTCTGCGTGAGCCAATGAAGCTTAACAATCCTGGTTTACATCACCAAAGTTGATTGGCCACTGACTTAATCAAAAGTACTGAGATGCAGAGCAGAGCCACCACCTTGGGGAGTAGCAAGACCCTCCAGAACTCAGCAGTGAAGGGTGGCCACTGCCCACACACAATACCGTTTCCCCTCTGCCATTCTTGACGCCACCACCCTGCAAAAGACAACTCGGGTCAGGAGGAAAACTTCCAGTGATGATTTTATGCTGAACAAGAAGGAAGGGCATTGGAATGCATGTCAGAAAGATGTTCCCTCCAAGCAGTTAACATGGAAGTTTAAAGTTCTGATGTTTGAAGGAAGCAATCCTCCGCCAGCTGAAAACTCTATTATACATAATCCTTAATTTCCAGATGGTTCATGTATAATACAGAAGTCTGTAATATGCAGCCCCAGGATTTTTTTTCCTCCCATGCCAAATGCCATGTGGCATCTGTAAACCCCGCCCTTCTTTTCAAAACACGTCTGCATTCTTTATTTGGTTTTATTCCCATGATAGTCCTGTGATGCGAGGAGTCAGGTATTAACCCTATTATTTTACAGAAGAGCAAATAAAGGCCCAAAGAGATATTAGCTCTTGTGTAAGTTATGACTGAGAGCTGCATAGAACCAGGGCTCCTGACTCCCAGTCCAGTGCTCATGCTGCCTCCAGAGCCTCTCTCCTCACTGGTTAGCAGGGCAGGGACCCTCAGCATCTCTGGAGAGAAGGAATTCTCTCTCAGCCCACCATGCCTGTCCTGTTCGGGGATACAGACACTCCTCTGGCAGACTTTCCTGATACCCTGGCCACACTGAATGTACCCCAGCTGTACTGCACACCCTCATCCCTGGTTCCAAGCTTGTCCTGCCCTCTCCATATCTAATTGTGAGACTGGGCAGAGATGTTCAACTCAAGGTGGGGCATAGGGCAGGTATGTGACACTGAGATAGGTAGGTAGATAGATTGACTAATTGATAGTTTGATGGGAGGAATATGTACAAGTTGTGATGGGAGGGGCACAAGTTTGGTTTCTCAAGTCTTATTATCTCACTTATGGGGGTGGGGGAAGGGAGACTCTCTGTCCTTCCTGAGCTGCTAAATGCTGTCACAAAAACATTTATTAATATGCAAATTCTAAGTGGCAATCTGGACCCAGTCGGGTTGTGCTAATTTGCACATTAATATCTGTCTTCAGGCAGGCCTCAGCTCTGGAGAGGGAGGGGGTAGGGCTGGGAATGGGGACTGGGGAGGGGGAAGGAGAGTGGGGCAGGGTGGAGGGGGGCCTGGAGGGGGCCTGTGGCTCCTCCCGACAAAGGCAGGCAGGAGCCGAAACTGGCCTGCTATGGGAGAACTGGAAAGCCCTGAGTGAGACTCAGCAGGTTCAGTCTACAATCTAGACATTGGACTCTGGCCCCTACTGGTGCTGGGATTTCCCCAGAGCCATGCTGGGTGTCCTGCAAAGAAAGGGAGGCTGCAGAAGCCTTTGCCCAGACAGGGTGCTGGTACTGACAAACAGAGCGGAGTGAGGGTACTAGGAGACTGGAATGCCACGGAACACTTTGGCTGGACAGAGCGGCTGCTGCTGTCTCCCCCATGGTAGCAGCATCTTTAGGGTGGAAGAATGGCTAAAGGAGCCCCGCCTGATTTACTTGCTCCTTCCTGGACCAGGGCCTGTCCTCCATCCTCAGACAGGTGGTCTCCTCTCTCTGCCTGTCCGCCAGCCACCTGCCCTCCTCAGTGGACTCATATCCTTCATTCTGTACTAATGAGTACGGAACTATACACCTCAGATTTGCCAGGTCAACCCCCATTCCAAACCTTCTCATCCTATGTCCCCATTAATACACTTATATTTGTCAGACCTGTGTCTGATTATTTGTTAAGAAGAAATGATCACATCTAACAGGTTCAGCAATAGTGATAGTAGCTGCAATGGATGTCAAGAGAAGAGCGAGTCTTACCTTAGCTGGTTCATACCCTCGAATGATCACACAGGCCATTAGCCATGAGAAACAATGTACCCTCTCCCCTCAACCCACAACATCTTCCTGCTGGCCAGCTATGTGCTAATATGATTCATTATTCAAACACTGCCCAGTGTATCAAACCCTCCCCGACATCTTGTCCAGAATACTTCTATCAAACACTGTGCAATCCACCTGCAGTTCTGAATGTTTCTCTAATTGTCTCACTTGTGAATCTTGTTTCCCTAGCTACGTAGGGAGCTCTTTCCTCCATGGTACTTGGCAGGGAGAGATATGTAGCTTGTATTCAACAAATACTAATCAATCTTCCAAAGTAATCTCATCAACTAACAATTTTTGCTGTTATTTCCAAGTGTTATGCTCATAGTGCTCAACTGTGATATTTATTGTTAGTTCACAAATTTAGATTTAGGGATTCATTCAGTTAATCAAAATAAACTAAACTTGCAATTCTGAAGATGGCCACCAGGTGGTGATATATGCCTTGGTACAATATACATCCTTTATGCTTTAAGCATGTTTTCCAGAGACCATCAATTAATGTATTTATTTTTCTTATCTTTCTACTATTTTAATTTATGTGCTCTTGTGTTCCAGGCATATCCTCCCCCGCTCCTAAAAGAGTGTCTACTCTGGTGAACTGATAGATGTACAGAGGATAACAGACAATATCATGTGATATGTGTTGAAATACAAGTGTTCTGAACACTCAGAGAAAGAAATAATTAGCTTCAATAAGGGGAAGCTGTCACAGAGGTGGGAACAGAGGGAGGCAAGTAAGGAGAGAACAAGAGTCTGCCAGGACTGTATGTGTCTCTGGGGAGGGAAGGGCTCTTCACAGAATGAGAAGAGAAGGCTTGGAGGTAACAGCAAGGGAGGGAGGAAAATGGATGTGGCTGAGAATGTCCAGAAGAGCAGAAGCCAAACCCCTGTGAAACTGAAACACCTTTCTTTCATTTCCCCTCTGCAGGAAGTACAGGGGGCATAGACAGAACCACAGGAGTGTTTGACATCAGGGGCAGGTACGAGCGCTGGCCTTCGGAGGAGGAGAGCTGAGCTGGAGCACTGAAGCATCAGGATCGTTGGGTGAGATGGAGGACGGTAATGCCCAGAGGCTCGGGAGGGAGGGAGGGAGGAAGAGAGGACTGGTTGATAAGAGAAGGGATGGGTGGGGAGGAATCCACACCAATGATGAGCTGTCCGGATCTGGAGACAGTGTAGGTGATGAAACCATTAACCAAAAGAGAAGACATGTGTTCCCACTAATTATACTTAGAAAAAGTCAAAATAGAACTTTTGATTGAATCAAATTAACTTGAACATGGCGCCATTAAACAGGAGATTGGAAAGTCTTATAAAAGAAGCTTATAAAGAAAACACCACCTAAGTACAATTCGGTCCCTTTCTCAATAATCTTTAACTGTTATGGTCCTAAATAGTTGCTATTTTCCTAAACAGTTACCCCTCCAGGGTTTCACAGAAGAAACCCTTGATGACACGCTCACCTCCTTCCTTTGCTCTGGCACCTCAGGCTGTGTACAGAGTTGAATTCTGTGAATTCTCTTTGAATTGGAAAAGTTTTATTGCCTCCTATAAGATAAGTCTGCACTCTCTTGCAGTGACCTGAAGAAGAAACTACCAGCAGAAAAAAGAAAAAAAAGAAAAATGCACCTCTCATCCTGGGACTTTCTCAGCTCTAAGTGGTAGCATCAGAGACGGGGTTCCCGGGACAGTGTCGGCCCTGTCTGGACCTCTCCAACTCCTGCTGTCCTCACTTTGCGACCTATAGGTATTGCTTTGACCTTTGCCCAAGGCACAGGCCCTAGCAGCTCAAGGAGAGAGATAACCCCAAATTCCTCTGGTTTCTTGTGTGTTATTTGTGCCTTAGACTCTTCAACAGAAACCTGGACACTGCCCCTCCTTTCCTGCCTGCCTGGCTGGCAGCCAGGGGGCACTCAGAGGGTGAGTCCCTCAGTAGAGCTGGACTCACACCTCTGCCCCAGGTCCTGCTTCCCACCCAGCAGTGGGGCTCTCAGAACCTGCTTCTGGGCCATGGCTGGCCTCTGCCCTGTGGTCTGAGGCCTGGGCACCTGGAACCACAGCCAGCCAACTGCTTCTTTAACCCTCCCACTTGTGACTTGTATCCAGTCCTGGAGGTCTAGGATGGGCACCTCCCTAGTGCTGGACGTAAGACTGAGCCAAGCCAGACTCCACCCCCAGGGGACTAGAGTTATTTGCTCCTTCTGAACTTTTTTGGACAGACCCAGAGACTGACTAGAAACTCAAGGACTCTGAACTGGGACCTTTTCTGGCCTCAAGAGGCTGGTGGAAGAGTGCAGGGCTCCCCAAAACTCCAGGTTCTCCTTGTACCCGGCAGCTCCCCTGTGGGCTGGACCCTATTCCAGCAATATCCTGAGCAGATTATCAGCATGCTCTGCTTTTCCATCCCCACCCTTTGCTCCTTCTCCCTCTATCTTCACAGATCTGTGCTGGCCCACACACCCCAGCTCCCCAAAGCCAAAGCCTGGCCATGGAGTCCTGGGAAGCGAGAGCAGCAATCCCCCCAGCCCAGCAGAGCCAGGGTCTAGTGGCAGTCGGCCTGGGGCTCGGGGAGGACTGCTGTCCCCATGGTGTCTACCCAGACCCTCGTCCTTCCCACCAGCTGCTGACACTCTGCATCCCGAAATGGCCTTCACTGCCCTTGTCCCTGCTGTAATGCAACACTCCCTGGGAGGCACAGCAGTGTGAGTTAGAGCAGTCCTTTCCTTGGGGAAGATTTTATTAAGGGGAAAGAGAAGGGGAGGGACCATCTGAGGTGGGAGAAAGGGCTTCTCCGAAGGAGAAGAAAAGTGAGCACGAGAGGTCAAGGCCAACCTTAGCGCATTTGTCAGGTTTGACCCTAAGGAGCCAGAAGCTCTGCACAAAGAGACAGGGTGGGAATACTGTCCGCTCCCTGAACTGAACCCACGGGCCTCTGACTGCTGCTCTGGCTTTTCCCTCTCCTTTTTTCCCTTCTCTTCCTCCTCTTTCCCCATCCCTTCCCATCTGCCTCCCCTTCTCTGTCTCCCTCCTCCTAAGCCCCCTCCCCTCTGCCCCTCTCTCCCTTCTCTCCCTCCTCGGCACCAGCACTGTCCTGGCCCAGACTTGACCTGCACGGTTCCCTCTCCAACTTTCCTGTTGCACAGGGGCTCTCTCCTTGGTTACTAATGAGCTCAAGGTGGAAATACACACCCATTGAAGTCTGTTGCTGTAATTCATTAGTATAATGGGCCATACAGTGAGCAGTTATTGCCATGAATGCTAGTGGGAGGGAGGAGTAGCCAATTCCCCCTATGCGGGAGTGGGGGGCCTTTCCAGGGCCTCCACAGGACACCTGAGGGTCCCCCTCTCCACTCCCTTCCCCCACCCTCTGCTTCTGCTTGAGCACCTTGGCACTCACCATCCTGGTGCCTCTTTCCTCCTGAGACCTTTCCCAGTGCCCTGGAGGGTGACCAGGGTCCATTCTGTCCAAGGACAGGGATTTCCTGCTGTGCACAGGTGCTGTGGCTCCCTCCCAGTGGGTCTTCCTGAGCTTTCCAGTGGGGTGGGTGGGCACGCTGACACACCTCTCATGGGGGAGAGCCAGCACCTCACTAACAGGCCTGGGAGCCTATGCTGGTGAAACAGGGCTCCTGATGGTCAGTTTAAAGTGAGAAGAAATGTGAAGGGAGAGGGGTTAACACGGTTGAGAGGCAGGGATCTCTGAGAGGTGGGGATCCCTGAGACACTAGGCAGGAACCAGTAACAGCCCTAAAGCTGACACTGTCTGGCTCGGAAGTGACAGGGCAGAAAGGAGGGTGTGGAATGGGGGAGGAGGCTTCACATCTCTCCTGAGCAGCCCAGCCCTGCTCCCAGATCTGATGGGAAGCCTATCCACAGGGCAGCCGGTCTAGCTGCTGAGCATTGCAGGCCACGGGAATGCATGGCTCCTAAAATTTATGGCTAGACTTTATGACAATGGAAATATTTTTTTAATTGAGGTTTGCACCACCATTACACTGCTAATTTAATTATTCCCTATATTTCATCCATCACCATCTGATCCTCAGGAAGCAAATAGCTTGTCTTCTTGACAAGAAAGCACCAAATTGATTAAAAGTGTGTGAAGGAGGGGGAGTTGAGCTGCTGTGCTCACCATGGCAGGACCTCTGAGTGCCCAGGGGAGGAGGAGAGCAGGAGAAAACAGAGTAGATGCCAACTGAGCATGGTCACCTCCCATAAACTGGGAGGCCTGAGTCCTACAGCCACACCATTGCACCGGAACCTCACACACACACACACACACACACACACACACACACACACACACACACTCAGATGTGTTTATAAACATAGCCTCAAGCATACCAGCTAAATATTCTGTCCATCCGGACTTAATCTGTCACGCAAGGCCATGCACAGTGAATCTACCCTGGTCCCACACACACACACAACCTCACCTCACAGAGAGTCACACCAGACCATCTTGCAGAGGACACTGTCAGGACACAGTCATGATCCATGGGTCCTTTGGGTGGGCCCATGGTGGGGCCTGGGGATTGAGGCTCACTTCTTTACAGGACTCAAGGCTTCCAGCCTGCCTGGTCCCACCCAGGAGACAGGAAACAGCAGCTCTCCCCTGGGCAGCACCCTCCTGACCTGCTGGCCTCAGGACATCCTCCCAGGGGCCGCTGCCCGGCTCCTTGGTGCATGCAGGGGGCATTGTGGCAGCCTACCATCTCTTTGCCTACACCTTCTGCCCAGGCTTGGCTTGATTTTCTAACGGTTTTGTGCAGGTGGGAAACTTTTTAAGGGCCGCCACTGCACTTTCTCCGCTCTCCTTCTCTGCTGGGTACACAGGGCCTGATGGCCAATTAAAAGTGAGACGGGGGCCTCTCTAAGCCAAGGCTTGTTGGCAGAGCCAGTCCTACTGCCACGTGAGTGGGAGCACCTGGCGTGTGCTGGGGAGGACCAGCTGGGCAAAGTGCAGGGAGCAGTTCCAGTTGGGGGTGGAGGATGGAGCAGAGGGACTGAAGGAAGAAATGAAGGAAGAGAGGGAGGGGTGGAGGAAGGAAGGAAGAGCTAGAACGAGAGCCATGGAGGGAGGGAACCGGGCTTGGGCTCACGGACAGGAGCTAGGTGGACGTGCGGGCAGGTGGAGGGGGTGGTGCTGCAGTGGTGGCACTGCCATCAGTCATAATGAAAGCTCCAGGAGCCTGGTGCAGGCCCAGCGGACCCTTGACCCAGCCTGATCAATCCTAATGGAATGGAGCAGAGGGGCAGCCGCTGGAGGGAGCGGGCCACCCGTCCTCCCTGACGCCCGTCCTTGTAACATTGTCAGCTGTCACAGGAGCCTGGAGTGAGGAGGCTGCCTGCCTCAGTCATGTCTGGTCTGGTCTAGCCAGGCCAGGCTGCCAGTGGACAGAGGACAGGGAAAGGAGAAGGCAGCCCATGGATGGCCTGGGGAGAGGGCACTAAATTGTAGCCTGTAGGTGACCAGACATAAAAGCCTAAGGAGCAGGCAAAGAGAGGCTTCTGGGTAAAAGACACCTACACTTTAATTCCTATTTGTTTCCCGGGAGGGGCAGAGTACCAGAGACCTTCAAATTTTCCCTAATTATCTAGGACCCAGGGACACATCCTCAAGCAAATCTGACCCTCTTCATGGCGCTGCACCCATTCCCGCAGGGATTTACCCTGGCATCCCTGGCTGGGCAGCTCTCTCCTCTCTGAAGCTCCACAGAGGCTGCTGCCTGTCCTGCTTGTTCTGAACCCAGGGAGCACCTCCTGGCTCTAAGTGGTGCTTGACAAAGTCCCATGTGCCAGAACATTCTTTGTGTTTGAATCGCCCTGTCTCCAGACGGGGAGGCCTAGAAAGTGTCTATCATTGCTGCAGTCTGCTTAGGAGTCTGTCTGCCCCACCAGATTGTGGGGTCCCTCAGTTCCTCTTCTTGGGGCTCCAACTCCTAGCTCAGTGAGCAGACTCTTACTGAAGCCCCATCAACATCGTCTCCATCATCTCTCTCCTGAGGCTCCCTCGGGGCCCTGCACAGGGCCAGGCTCCCAGAATGGCTTGTGTACCGAGTCTCAGATGAGGTGGGTGCCAGGAGCAGAAGGCAGGGCACCCAGGGAGTGGGGCAGGAGAGCTGGGGGCAAGGAGAGGAGAGGCATAGCTGGGCTGGGAGGTGGGGCAGGGTGTGCTGAGCACAGACAGGAGGCAGGCAGTGAGATGGGCACTGTCTGCTGCAGTGTGTGCCTGCTGTACCCACCCTGGGAGCCCAGATCCAGGGCACAATTGGTCCCAGGGCAGCTTTTCATGTGTGGAGCTGAGAGCTTGGATGGGTAAATGATGCTGCCTGCAACTGGGTCACAGGAACTGAATTCAGACCCCAGGGGCTGTGGGCTCTCTGCTCCCCTTCAAACAGGATTACTTCATTGATAAAGATTCAGCTTCACAAGTGTGTATCTGCTTCTCTCTGTGATAGGGAAAGCAGAGAAAGACAGGTTCTCTGAAGAGCAGGCTGGAAGCTGAGTCCAATGGCAGGTCCCTCACTTATGACAGGACCTCCATCCATGTTGCCCACCAGCCCGCACCCTAGGGGACCCACATGAAAGTGCTCTAGAATGCCACCATGAGCCACCCTTGTTTTAGCTGCCAGGTTTGCACTTGACCATCTGTTTTGCTTAAGGGGTACCCCCGAAACACGCCATTGAAATGCTTCCTACTTATGTGCACAGCCTGTGAGCGATATGGACTGCGACACAGTGAGGACTCCTCTGCTCAGCACATGTCATGTTGAATTTGACCGCTGACCATGCTGACCACTAAGAGCCCAACTGAGTTGAGAGAAGAGAGGAGGAGAGACCACTGCAAGGCCAGGCTCTGCTTTTAGCAAACAACATACCATTCCCTGCACTTGGAAAATTCCTTTGTGCTCACAGGCAGACTGGAGATGTTACCCAGTGCAGCCAGGCATCCATCCCTAGTGGGCCATTTTCCAGAAATTCCTGGTCCCCATAGCACTGAGCCTGAATGCACCAAATACTCATTCTGCAATTCACAAACTCAGGCCATTTTTGTCTGTTATAGTGATGCACACATGAACATGCACACACACACACACACACACACACACACACACACACACTGCATCTTCTGCTGCCAGAGAGAGCTGGCTCTCTATTCTCAGGCATCTGAGAGACTTTCCTGAAGAAGGGAAGAGCAAGGTTCAAAGAGGTGAGGAAGGTAATTAGGAGGTAATTAGGTTTAGATGAGGTCCTGAGGGTCTGGCCCCATGATGGGATTAGTACCCTCATAAGAGACACAAGAGACCTTGCTCCTCATTCTCCCCAACATCTGAGGACACAGGAAGAAGGGGGCTGTCTGCATCCCAGAAAGAGAGCCCTCACTAGGGAACCAACCCTACTAGCCACCTTGATCTTGAACTTGCAGCCTCTGTAATGGTGAGAACTAAATTTCTGTTGTTTAAGCCACTCAGATTGTGGTTTTCTGGTACGGCAGGCAGCTGGGGCTGACTGGGAAAGGCACTATGTCTTGAATGAACATGGGATTTGGAGGATAAAGCAGAGGCTTGAAGACTGGCTCTGTCTTCTTGGGAAGACCCTGGTGTCCTCCCACTCACTGCTGCACAGTCAAGGGATAACAAGTTTGGCCTGGCCCCTGGCAGGCAAAGCCTACCCAGACCCCACAACTCCCCGATGAGCTTATCCGGGACTTGCTACAGGCCAGTCAGCACCATGGAAATCTAACATGGGGTAAATGATATGAAGGGGACATTGTTTGCTTTTTAGGGTTTATTTGGTTAGTCAAGAATTCACTAAAATCCCTTCTGAGAACCAGCTCTCTCCCTGCCTTTTGTGATGATCTGACACAAAATGACCTTTTGGGACCCAGCTCACACCTTCAGGAGGGGCTGTGCAAAGACGTGGGGAGAGCGTGCCCTGGATCTGCGGGAACCGGCCCTCTGGATCCTCAGGCCCAGGTCAGTGTGGGCAAGGCAGCACTTGGGCTGCCAGGAGTCCCAGGCAAACACATTCCCAAGGACTGAGGGCTTTGACCGCAGCCCGAGGACCCATACCCCCAGGCAACTCCTCAAAGGGACAAGCCCAGGAGAGGCATTGCTGAGGAGGTGGGGAGGTAGGGGGCTCCACTGCCAGGGGGCTGGTTTGGGAGTTGGGCTTCAATGTCCCAGCCCAGGGGTCTGAGTCTGCCCTGGCGATGGGGGTGTCCCTATAAACAATTCCTTCACCTCCTAATCAACAACCGCACCCCCAACCTTGGCAAACTCTGAGGTGAGGAGCTCATTGGGGAGCTACAAACGCTGAGCGCAAATGAAATTAAATAAGTGATATTTTTACCTGCCTTAAAAAAATTTTTTAAAGCAACACTAACAATTGCAACCACAAAGGCTAAGGGAAGAAAAAATAAAGCAAAAACACCCCAGCTCCTCCTCAGAGCACAGCGCCAGCGGCCGGCTCTGGGATTTGCATGACAAAAGCACTCAACAAACAACAACAAATTGCCAGCTTGTTGGGGGCCGCGGGGCACGCGCGACAACTGGCGCGTTCCTCGGGGCAGCGCTGACTCCCGGGGCCCGCAGGAGGGGCCAGCGGCCGCTGATGCTCTGGACCGGCGGGCGGGCGGGCGGGCGGAGGAGGGAGGGGAAGTGGGCGGGGCCGGCCTCTATATCAACTGAGCCGTGACTGTGGCCGGAGCGGGTTTGGCACCCGCTGCCAGCCACTTGGGACGAGGCGCGAAGAGCGGGATGGAGGGCGCGGGCTCAATGGCCAGCAGGGAGAGAGGAATGAGGGGCGGAATTGAGCCGCCTTTTCCCGTCCGGCTCACACACCACTGCCTGGCCTCTAGACCTGGCCTGCACCCTGGGGCACACCACCGGGTCACGGTGGGTGCTTGCCCCATGCAGGCCCTAGGACAGGTCCAGACGACAGGCTGCCCTCGGTCCAGGGTCCCTGCCTGATGCGTACGTAGCCCATGTCCCCTCTTGGCAATGCGTTCAGCCCAAAGGCTGGGCTGGGAGGGAGGGGTGAGTGCGTAGGCATCTCCCCATGTCCCTGCAGCGATCTGGCTCCCCCCACGTGAGGCCCGGACAGATGGCTGGCCAGAGCTAAATTGATTCATAATGATTTGTGTCTTCCCCTGCCCTGCAACGGGTAACTTTTCATTAGAGACACAGATGTCTTAATAACTCTATGCCAGGGGCCTCCCACAGCAACCCCAGCATCCACTCCACTGTAGACAGAGAATGGGGGGCTAGGGGGCGTGCAGAGGGGTGAAGGGTGGGAGGACTGAAAAGCCCACCCCATGCCAGTCCAGCAAGGAGTGCTATCTCCAGACCCCAAAGTGTCTTCTGCCCACCCCCATGGTGGAACTCCTGACCTGCCTGGGTTCCAGCCACTGGGCTAGCTCCTAGCTTCTGAGCCCTGTGTGAGTGCTTCCAGCTTTACTTCCTCTCCCACTGTCCAATGGCATGACCATAAGTGAGTTTCATCACTACTCTCAGGGTCTCCACTTCTGCTCCCCAATAATCTCCCAACTCCAATACCCTTCCAGATGAGTCTTCTCCATAATGGAAAATGGCCCTCCAGTACCATGGCCACAGGGTGACCACATAGGCCTGGTCTCACCCACTATCTGTCTAAATATGCCCTCACTGGGTCACCTCTCCCATAGAACCTCCACACTTCCCAGCAGAGCCTAGCACAAGCGGATGTGGGCTCACTCCCTCCTGTCTCTGGCCTCTTGCTGAACTTCTCCCACAGCATTTACAGCCATGGCCTTGGCTGGAATAGGTCTGGTTCACTCCTGCCACAGTTTCTTCTCACACACCTCCATTCAGTGGAGGACTCCCACTCCCACAGTGGGCTGGGCTTTGTGCAAAGGACCAGACACGTTTGGTCCTCTCACTTAGAGCCTCTTGTGAGTCAGAGCCTGGGATGTCTCTGCATCCTTCCCGGTCACTGTGCCCCACACTTTGTGCACAGCAGGTGCTCGCTGGAGATTCGTTGAGACAATGAGTGACAGACAGTATCTTGGTTTTCACCACTAGCAATTCTTCATTCTGAAACTAGTAGCACCTCTCTGGGCCACCCTTGTTAAAACATCAAGCCCTCTGAGATGTCAGGTCAGGGAGGGGTGAAGAATGCCAAGGTCCCCACCTCCAAGTGTGACTGTGTTACCCGGAGGTTTCCAGCCTGGGGAAGATTCTTTCAGCAAGCAGGGGTGCTGAAGCCAACTCAACGGACCTCTTGGTAGGCTGGGATCAGCTCTGCCTGTCGGGTCATGGGGACTCCAAACAGCACACCCCAGCACCAGACCCCATTCTGAAGCTTGCACATGGGGCTGGCACTGGGGCACTCTGCCTTCCAGGATCCCACAGCCCACAGTGTCCAGTGTGGGCTCCCAGTCCGAAACCCAAGGCACCCCAGCACCAACCGACCTCCTGCTCTGCTGTCACCCTGTTCGTTTCACGGATCCAGCAATTTTCTCTCCCACTTCCTCGGAAGTTCTGCTTATCACAATTCTTCCTTCTGATACCTCTCCTGGTTCTTGTCTGTCTAGGTAAACCCAACCCCTGGCCCGAGGCCAGGTTCTGTCTTCTTTGTGAGGGTGAGACCTTTCTCTCCATCCAGAGAGAAACGTTTGACTTCTTACATTTTCCTGGGGAATCAGCAGAGGCACGTTTGAGTGAACTTGCGAGATGCTTCCTGCAAGGCTGGAAGCTCCTCTCCTCCTTCCACTCACCACCATCCCCACAACCCCTTGATCACCCCCAGGACTCCTGGCCTCACATTCCCTTGTGCAGCCCCGTGGGCGCAGCCCACCAGCCCCATGCCCGTGCAGCACACGCTACAAGGCTCCAAGAACATGCAGCTCCAAGGCTGGAGTCCAAATTCTTGTCCTCGCTGTACTGCCCTTTTCCCATCTGTAAATTTTGGCTATTGAGAACGTTCCTCAAGATGCTGGGTGTGACTAGGCTTAAAAAGGATTAGAAACACACAAACACAAACAAATGAAAGAGCAGGATGAGCCACATCTAAAGGCACTGAGCTTGGCACTGACTGTCCTCTGCACTGAGCTCCAGCTTAGTAGGTGCTCAATAAACAATGGCTGAGGGGATACAGCAGCTCTGTCATGCCCGTGTTCTTGTGAGAGACAGCGTGGAGCTCAGTCACTTAGAGGGTGTGGTTGGAGTCAGTCTGGGACAAGAAATCTGGGTTCTTTCCTGGCTTGTGGGGTGTGAACCTGTGACCTCAGTCTCACTGACAGCACAGCCAAACCACCAAGTGTTCCTCGCAGACAGCCCTCCTGGAGGAAGCCAAGAACCATCCTTTCCACCTCTCCTGGGCATCTCCCCGGCAGGCTTGCCCTGCTCATGTCTTTTGTTTTTCTTAATTAAAGTAGCAAGAGCCAGGATTCCGTCTCCGAAGGTACAGCCTCGTGTCTGGATGTCTTCATTTTGGCTGTGCCATTGGTGTGCCCGCCTGCATTGGCAGCTGGACATGTGGCCTCACAGGGCTCATTGGGGAGGAGAGTGAGGGGGACCTGACCCACTGAAGCTCAGCCACATGCCTCCCCACTGCCCTGCCACCACCAGCTTCCCACAAACCCTCACCCCTCCCAACCCTTACAAGGCCCGGGGTCTCCCCTCTGCGAAACGCAGCAGCTGTTCATGGCTCAATGCCTGGCTGTGGCCCTAGCTTTCCTAACTCCCTGTAATGTCTGCACACCTAGCCCCTCACTCCTCCATTTAGAGAGCCTGGGTTCATTTGTGCACAGGGAGCCTTGGCCATCCCTTCATTTGTTTAGGGAGATTTGCTGGGCACTGTGGTCAGTCTGGTGCTGGGCTGGACCACTTCTGCCTTCCCAGAGTCTCCAGTCTAAACTAGAGAGGGGGAGGACATTGTAGGGCCGAGGTAGGACAGCCTGGGTAGCTGTGGGAGGGCCTCCTGTCGTCTCTAGGCTTCTATTTTCTCATATGCAGCTTGAAGGCATTGTTTGGGGTCTGCAAACAGTGCACAGGGGAGCCTTGGGGAGTGTGTGTGTGTGTGTGTGTGTGTGTGGCAGGGTCTGGACTCTGAGCCCCTTCTGACCACTTCCTCTTGAGCTGCATAACTTATGCTGTCTAAAACCAGGCCCAGGGTAGGCAGTCACTGCCTGGTCCAGGAACATATCCTGGTTTATGGCTCTCTCTGTATTTGTGAATAATGACTCCCCGAGAACCCTGCGAGGCAGGTATTGCTGGCTTTTTATCAGGGAACAAGTCCAGCTCCAGCTGTGTGGAGCCCAGCTGGGACTGGGACTGCGGAGACTGGAGCTGGGGCCTGACTCTGAGCCCTGTCCCTCCTTGGAGTCCTGTGCATGACTCCTTGGAGGTGCTTTGTTCTGACACAAGGTCGGCTCTGCCCTTTGAAGCAGAGGATCCTCCTGCCCTCTGTCCTGATTATGGGCTGAGTCCTCTCTGCTGTCCCTCCCTGCCCAGGCCTGGGCCAGACAGCAGGGTTGTAAAGGGGCCCAGGGCCCATCCTGAGTGTGAAGGGCAGGTGCTTCAGGGAGGACGTACGTGTGCCGGGTGAGGGACAGGCACTGCCAGCCCCCGCTGCTGGGAGGCAGGGAGAGCTTTTATAGCCTATGAGGCCTGCTTCCCCTTCCCTTTCAATAACAGTCTGGCCAAATTTCTTCCTCCTCTGAAGCTCTGGAGTTTGGAGGTTAGAAGGGAGTGGGGGCTGGGAAATGTGTGCCAAAGAGAAAATCTTGTCCTGGGAGGATGGGTTGGTGCATCGTGGAGCAAGAGAAGTATTCTATTCTGGACGATGACCTTTGCTGGGAAGGAGTCCTCCCTGCTCAGTCACAGCCCCACACATGGCGGCTCTAAGGCCTGGCTCTGGACTGTGTGGGCCGTGGAAAGCAGACCTACTGTCTATCTCGAGGAAGAAGATGGCCCAGGACTGGGGGGAGGAGGCCTCTTGATGTGCCCCAGGAGTGGGGCAGCTGGCTCCCAAAGAGGGCTTCCTGCTGAGACAAGGCTGCCCCAGCACCCTCCATCACCCCCTCCTCCCTGGCTCTCAGGGGTCCTCCTTCTAAGGACACTTGTAGGTGGAGGCGGCCAGGAATGAACATCAGCTATGGACACTGTGTGGAGTCACTTGCCTCGGTCTACAAGGTGTGGGATTCCTGTGAGTGGCGGGCTTGGTGGACAGTGCCCTGTGCTTGCGGCCACCTGAGCTGCTGCCATGAAGCCCCGAACCCCACCATCTTGGGAAGATCCCTGCTCCTGCTAATCCTGGTGCTCTTCAACCATGTTGCCTCAGGGGACTGAGAGGGTTAACAGACTGTGTGCATGAACCTTGCAAACTACTCACACTCCACACATGTGTGTTTTATCACGGATGTGATTGTCCCACCTATGTTAAGGCCTGCCTCTTTTTCAGATCAGTATTTATGGGGATGCACCTCTGCCAGATGACAGGGCACCTAGCTGATTAGTGCACAGAACAGCTCACAGTCATCGTTAGTCAAACATACTTGATCACCAATGGGGTGTCATGTATTTTGGGGGAGCTCTTAGCAACAAAGGCCCCAAACAACAGAAATACAAGATGCCCAAGACCCACCAGTCATGGTCACGTCACTTGCCCAGAGTTGGTCTGTAACTAAGCCACACGCCTGTGGAGCCCTTGCTGCTTCTTGTGCCTTCCTGGGCATAGGAGTCTGTCCAGGATCCAGAGGCCAGCAAAGTGCTGGTCCAGGTGACGGGTGAGAATACTGTGATCCCAACACCTGAACACACCTGCTCAGCTACCCAGCTGTGTGAGCTTGAGCAAACCAGTTGAGCCTCTGGGTTTCAAGTTCCCCAATCACATCCCACCTGGGGCCCCAGAACTCCAGGCTCAGACATTGCCTGATGCTGTGCTTCCTGCTCGTGCAGGCGAGTCTCATTGATTTAGGCCGGTTGGCAGCCAAGACACCAAAGGAAAATCAAATACCAGAGGCAAGCTGGGTGAGGTTGTTCATTTACGTCAGTGTGGCTCAGCTACAGCACCCAGCCAGTCAATCGGGTACTAATCTAGGTGTTGCTGTGATGACACATGGAGGATGTGGTTAACTGACTTAAAGGAGATTCATCCTGATTATGTGGGTGGGCCTCACCCAATCAGTTGAAGGGCCTTATATGCAAATGGAGTTTCCCGGAGGAAGAATAAATTCTGCCTCAAGACCGCAACATCAGCATCTGCCTGAGAGCTTCTAGTTTGCTGGCCTGCTCTACAGATTTCAGACCCCCCAGTCCCCTCACAATCACATGGCTCAGTTCCTTAAAATAAATCTTTTAATATGTATTAAAATATATTATGCATACATTTAATATCTATAAATATAGATTATATGTATTTGTAAGTCTTCGTGTGTCTATATGTATATGTATGTCTCATGTGGTTCTGTTTCTTCAGAGAACTCTGACTGATACTCGTGGGCTTAAGAACATTTCCAAAGACATGTGTTTGCTGCTTTCACATTCTTTCAGCAAATACTACATAGAAACAAATCATGCAGCTGCTTAGTAAATGGAGACTCCTTTGCAGTTAGGTGCAACCATTGGTCTTAAATACATTCTCCTCTTCTGCACTGAGCCACCCACCCAGCCCCAGATTCTCAAATAAGACTTGGTGCCCCAGTTTACCCTGTTCAGCCAGATCCACCAAAGGCAACCTGGTCTCCTGGGTCTCAGACCCCGAATGGATGAGGTGCACTGGACTATATATATATTTTAAATTTTTGACTGGTGTCTGTTTTACTGTTCTGAGCAGATGATGTTCTTTGTTTACGAGAGAAATTAGGCCAAATTCAACTTTTCCACAGATGGAGAAGCCTGAATTATTTATCAGAGGCTCATGAATTTGGTTCTGGCAAATGGTAGGGCTGAGGGCGGCTGATTTGTGCTTCATTGTTGGAACAGCTTGATCCCAGCAGGTCTTGGGCCATCTTAATGCAGTGCTGGGCCTGGTGGGGGCCCTGGGACTGGCTCAGGGCAGGGGTTTGTGGTAGAGACCCTTTTTCTGTTGCTTCTGCTGGGCTCCCCTGGTTCCCGAGGTCATGGGGTAGGGGCCCTGACTAGGACTTTAACTGGTTGTTGGGATGGCTGGGTTTACTGGGGCCCCCGGGGACAGGTTTTCTTCACTCAGAAAAGAAAGAGATAGAAATGGGAAAGATGGTCATGTCACTTGCTTTTTCCCATCAGGTCATTCTTTCCTTCAGAATTGAACTGCTAGACCCATTGGTGAACGCTTTTGTATGGCTGGCTGTGTTTTGCAGCTCATAACTCAGCAAGTATCTACCATGTGAAAGCTTTGTTCAGGGCTCCTGCCAGGGACAGCAGCATCGTGGAAGAGACAGTGGGCTGTGCATTTGTCAGGGAGGACTCAGCACAATGTCTTCCAGTGTGACTGGGCCTTCTCAGGTACTAACACTAACTCATGCTGCCTGAGCACTAATCACAGGTCAAGCGCTGTCCAGGCCTGAACTGATGTAGTCCTCAGACAGCCCATTTCAGGACATGGTCCTGACCCCACATGACATGGATCTGGGGGTTCCCTGGCACCAGCTGTGGCTCAGAAAGGGCACTTGTAGGTGATGGGTTGTTACTGGTGGTGACCATCCAGCATCCTTCTCACCCAACCACACTTACACAGGCCACCTCTTACCTCCCTGGAGGTGCAAGCTGTTACCCAGCCTGCTAAAGACATAGGAACATCACCCTTCAAGAGCTGAGTTGACCTGACCGGGGACCTGCAGTGACCACAGCTCTTTCTGCCTGTCCAGGTGTGTCATTCCCTGGTCATGGCTTGCTGCCTCCTTGGGGTTGTCTGCCTTTCAAAATCAACTATGTGCATGCCACTAGTTTGCTGTTGGCTGGGACAAATCCTTGTGCCCCTGGGCCTCATCTCCACCCAGTCCCTGGTCATCTGGGCTCCTTGTTTCTGGACTATCCTGGAGGGGATCGGTCCCTTTTCCTGGAATAAATGATTTGGTGGGAATGAGTAAGGAGGCTGCAGAGGTGAGTTTTTAAGTGTTTGGTTTGAACCATTTTAACTTGCATTTAAGTTTAATTACCATCGTCTTTAATGTTGCCCATGCGGGAAAAGAGGCATCGGGCCCCAGGATGCTCATTCCTGTTTCTAAATGTTCCTTCTATTGTACTTGCCTGGGATGTGTGCCCAGTGACCTACCTCTTTTAGGCCCTGGAGCTGCCCCTTCCCAGCCCCTCCTGCCCTGGGTGTCACAGCATCACCCGTCCTTCCCTCCTGTGCTCTGAGGGCAGCCCCCTTCTCACAGAAAAGATGTAGGTGTGGGATGGGGTGTGTGGGGGGAGGTAGAAGCTCTTTGTCATTCTTTATTTCAGCAAAGAGCCAGGGTCTTGGTGGTGAAAAGGTGAGGAGGAAAGAAAATAAATAAGGGAGAAAGTAAATCAAAGTTCAAAAGTCAAAGGGAACTTACAAATTCAAAATAGCCTTTGTTGCCCCTAACAGAACTCCCTTAGGGTCTCCCCACCGCCCCCACCCCCTGCACATTCACACTCAGCTTAGTCTACTCTGGGGACTCCTGACACTGCTCCTCCTCTGGCACCAGGCTGCCCTTCCACCACCTACCAAGTTCAAGGTTTGTTTCAGGCCTAGCTCAAGGCCTCCTCCCCAGTGGAGCTTTCCCCAGCTCCTCCCCCAATCGGAAGCTCACGCTGGTCTCCCCCTCCATGCGCACACAGGTTCTGCGTAGGACTGGCTTTTTCCCTCACTGGGCTTGCTGGCCTTCTCCTGGGGGAAGCGCTGGGAGGCATTGGGGTACCCAGTAAAGATGAGGGAGGGTAGAGAAAGATACTTGGGCTGAGACAGCCAGAGTGAGGGGAGAGAGATAGGAGGGAGTGAGGGAGGCAGAAAAAGGAAGAAGAAGGTAACGGAGGAGGGAGGGGCAAGCCAGCCAGCAGCACTCATTGGACTAAATACAGTCCTGGGACAGCAAGTAATTCGGGCCTGAGTCAGCAAGTTTCACCCATAAATTCTTAAGCATCTGTCAGGCCACTGCTCCCCACCCCCCGCCGTTCAGAGCAGCCGCTTCAAAGGGAGCCTGAGTGAAAGCCTCATTTAGCAAATGAGGGGAAGGTTTAAAAATAACACCAGGAGTCACCCTCCATGAAGGCGAGGCCACCCCTTCTCCTGCTGCTCCTGCTGCCCCTCCCCCCATCTAGCAGGGCCCACAGAAAGGCTGGGGACAAGTGGCTAGAGTGGAGGAATGGGGTAAAAGGGTTGGCACGTGACAACATGTGGCGCTGTGTGACTTGGGGATGATCGTGGGGATGTGCTCCTGGGACAGCCTATGTTGTTGTGCAGGCATCTGATGGTGCGAAGAGGTGAGGCCCAGCCCCATCTGTGCCTGACTGTGTGTGCCGCCTTCTCGATGTGGGCCTGAGAGATGGAGCTAGTGACAGACAGCATGTGACCTCCCAGAGTTGGGGTGATGGATAATATCCTGTGTGTTCCGATCTGGCAGAGGGGAGGTATTGGGCAGGAGCGTGAATGACACATGTCAGCATTTTCATAAACGCACATTTAAATGATGTGTGATGGGCCCTGTGTGTGTGACACAGACAGACAGCCACTATGGCAGAGACAGCATGTGGACTACTGGGCTGGGGCTACTCTCAAGAAATAGGCCCTTATCTCATGCTCTGAGATGTCTCAGCAACAGATTGCCCCAGCTTTGGCCCCAGTCCTCACTTCCTGTCCTCAGAGGCCACTCCCCCACCTCATTTTAGGTACATCAATGGTTGGCCTTGCCCTGGCCTTGCCCCTGCTGTGAGGCCATCTGTCCAGGAGGCAGAACCCTCACCAGGCAGCCAGGGTGGTTCAGAGTCAACATTTTCCATCTAAAGTGGGATCTAGACCACCACCCACTCCTCCTGGGGTCTGGCCAGGTCTCCGCATGCCTCCCGTTAGCTACTCCAGCAAAAAAGCCTGTGACCAGGTTTACACCTCCAGCTACAACAGCAGTCAGCCACGTGGGCCCGCCTCACTTCTGCCCAGCTCGTGATCTACTCACTAGTCCATGGAGAAGCAGAGGGTCCTGGTCACACAGTGGATGGGAGATGTCTCTGCTCTTTGGACCACACACCACAGAGGAGGATCCCTCTTTTTCCCACAGAACTCCCCCCAGGGCTCCTTTGAGTAGGGTGATTCTAGACTTATTTAAGTTTTTGTTTTCAGATTATTAACTTACTGACAAAGAGGTTGGATGGGGCCTGGGAAGAGGAGATGGGGAAGTGGAACTGGAAAGCAGGAATCTGCACCTGACCTGATGGGGCATGTGCACACCTGGCTGCCCAAGGGGGCCCTCTCACACCTGTGTTGTAGCTTCACCTTGATGTCATCTGGCCCTGCCACGCCCTGTGCTCTGGTTCTTGGTGAGTTGGGCTCACGGAGGAATTGGAGGTGTCCTGAAAAGGCTCAGGGAACTGGGATGGCCAAGGCCAATGAGGAGACCTGGCAACAGTGCCACCTGAGGCACCTGGACAGCCCCTGCGCTTCTACTGTCTTCCCTGTGAGTCTGCCTTGGTGGCTGACACACCGCCATCAGCACTTGATTTTGTGGGTAAGCATTGCCCATCCCTCGTACCATATTTTTTCTTGCCTCAGCATTTTTATTCATTTTGCTCCACCCTCTAAAAATGTCTTCTATTCATCCCACCAAACGCACCCTCCTTTACCTCACCACCCAGTCATCTTCACTATTGAATATCTAGTCATTTTATAGTGATGTCTACAAATCCCACAGGATTAAGTCTCCTGTGTGTGGGGAATTGACTCAAGCAGGGGAATGTTCTGTGACGTGATCTCACCCCCCTTGCTAGCTCAGATCTCTGCACACAGGCCTGCTCGGCCTTAAGTCCAAATACTAGGTGAGTTCCTGTACTCCTGGAACCCCCATCCATCCCTGTCCTTCCCCTTCACGCATCATTTCCATTACTTGAGGCCAGGCATGGGCTGGGTGGAGGGAGGGGCACTTTGGCCTTGCTCCAGCTGAGAACGGAAAAATCCATCACACACCTAACATATATTTTAAAATAACTTACACGCATAACACCCCCACGCTGCCATTTCTGCGTCTCAGATCTGATTATCTGCAGCTCTCTCTCTCTCTCTCTTTTTTAATAAAAAATCGCTATAAATCTTTTTGTCACAGAAGATATAAGATGCAGGTTTGCTGGAGAAACTGCCTGGCTGAGTTGTTTTGTAGGTGGTTTGGTGCCCTGCTCTGTTTTTATTTTTAAACTCCGCTACAGCTCAAGCTGGATTTCCAGGAAGATGAGAATAAAGGAGAGTTGTCCATGGTTGGTGTTAAAGGAGGGAAAGAAGTTCCAGGTGGGACAATGCCCATCGTGTCTCTACGCCAGGTACCCCATGGGTGTTTCCTACACATTCCCATCTGCGCTTAGTCGGTGGGACGAAGGAGAGTGAGGGGAGATGCCCAGGATAAGCCCACGTGATAGTGCATTAAGAGCACCATTCCAGTTAGAATCTTTTGCCTTCCCTGTATGTCCCCATTCTTTCAGCCTAGACTGACCAGGTGCTCTACAGACCTGTTGGGAATGGGAGCGAGAGAGGGATGGACATCGGGGAGCCTGTCAGTGGGAACACCAAGGATCTGCATGATAAATAATTCCCAGATGGACAGCTTGGAAGGTGACTATTTGCTGGGAAATTGTCCCAACACATCTGACCCGTTTGTTACATAGGTCACAAAGCACAGTAACAGTCCCTTAGATGCTCCAAAGCCACGGGTGTTGCACATGCAACAGGGCCCTTTGAGTGCAGGGCTCTCCAGGCCTCGGATTCAGCAGGTGCTCAGCAGGTGGACCTCAGAAACTGTAGGCTGGGGGTTAGGGGGGAGGGTTAAAGTGCGCCTTTGGGGGAGAGGTTAGGCCAGGTGTCATGGGGTGGGGAAGGGGGAGTGGGGTGAACCAGGGAGTGGAGGTGCGCATGTCTGGGGGTTGGTGAAAGAGATCCCTCTAAACAAAATGGAAACTTGGAAGAGCTGCTACTAGTCTGCATATTGGTCCATCCATCCATGAAAAGTGAAATGCCAGGCCTCCCGCTGGTCCACCTTAGGGAAGAAAGGTGTATGGTTTAGTGAAAAGAGCAGGAATCTTAGGGCTGACAGATCTGCCACTTACTATTATTCTTGGGACCTGGGCCATTTTCTTTGCATCTTTGGGCCTCAGTTTCTTTACCTGCATAATGGGGATGATGATACTGTCTTTACACTTGCTCTGGGGATTAGAGGCATGGGGATATATAAAGCTGGTTTCACAGAGGGGACTCTCAGCAGATGTTGGCCTGCTTCCCAACATTACTCCAGAGAAACTGCAGGGTGTCTGCTCCAGGTCCCGCCAGGCCCTCTTTACAACAAGGCAGGTTTTGCCAGCACAGCATAAGTGAGCAGGATACAATGCTGCCCAGCTATTCCATGGTCTCATCGTCTCCAGGGCGGCTGCCAGAGGAGACGCTTTTATTTGTATTTAATAATATCCCATAGCATGGCAGTTTATGAATTACAGTGTTATGCGAAGAATGGATACCAGATAAATGTATATGCATGTGTGTGCATGTGCACATGTGTATCTATATATACATGCATGTACATGTTTATTGGTATTTTGAGGCCCACTATGTTATTAATCTGATTCAAAGCCTGCAGCCCAGTTTAATATATTAAGTGAAATGGCAAGTCTTTATCCGTCTTTCCCTCCTACGGCTCCCTACCTTCTGTCTGCTCTCCAGGACAACACTATGCACATGCCATATTAGATTCCATTTTGGTCCTGTTCTGATAAGCAGGAGATTAAATAATGAATGAGATTCCCATTAGCTCAATTTTTTTTTGGCATATTTCAGGCAACCTTTTCCCTTTTTAATTAAATCGGCTCTGTACCGCAGAATATTTTTACATTGATTTGGGAGAAAAGGATTTTTTAAAGGCCTGGTTATACTGACATCCCTGTGTGTACCCAAACCTGCCTAGCACAGAGTACCAGTGAGGGAGAGTGGCTGGGCACAGCTGGAGGGCCGACAATGAAATTTGGTAAAGACCCTGATCTCCTTCACCCCACCCCACTCCTTCTCTCTCCCGTTCCAGGGTCTCTGCTCTTAGACTGATGGGCTTGGAGAGACACACAGCTCCTTTGTTTTTTATTGGAAAGCAGGACTGTTCATTGAAATGTTATCTCACGCAAGATAAGAATTACGTGTAAGGGGCCCAGGAGTTGGGAAGCTTCCTACGCTGAGCTCAGACAGCTGCCTCTCTCTTAGAAAGACCGGAAACCACACTTCACCCTTTCAAAGGGCAGCACAAGGGACTCAGAGCCCAAATTCCCTAAGAATCTTGCTCCTTAACATGCCCTGTCCACACAGGCTGCTTCTCTTCTGCCCTGATTTTAGTGGAAAGTACTAAAAAGGTGGTTTTTCAAGGGGGCTGGAGGTGAGAGGAAGGGCTTGGAGATTCCATATAGGTTTGGAAAATCTGGAGGCTTCGTCTTTGTGATTCCTCCCTTTTTCTAGACATGGAGGCAGAGCTTGGAAGACCGAGGTTCCAGGCTCCTTTCCCCTGGGTCCTTCTTTGAATCTCAGGGCTCCCTTCTCCTGAGTCTCAATGATGCTTGAGGCAGCGTGATGGTCAACATAGTGTGAACCCTCTCCACAACACTTAGGCAGGTATCATGAGTGTTCCCACTGAAGGGACCGGGAGGCTGGGGCTGCCACACCTGAGTCCCCTGTCCACAGGCCACAGTTAACAAGTCCGAGTCTGGATTCAGGCCTGGAGAAATCTGGGGGCACACACTTCCCTGACATGGGCTTTGCTGGGGGTATCCCACAGTCAAGCTCTTCTTCCCCATTACTTCCTGTTCTGCGGTGTTTGGGGGTATCTTTGTCCTCTTCTCTGTTCCATAGCCCCTCAGCTCTGGGCTCAGCTGGGCTCAGAAGAGGCTTTGGTTTCTTGGCTGCAGTGGGTGAACTGAGGGGTTTGAGGCTGGTGGTGCACAGCAAAGGACAGGATGAGGGGTGTCTGGAAGGTTAGGTATTCCTGTTCTAGTCCTGCATGGGCCCCTCTGGGTAGCTGGGGGAGATGTCTGTCTGGTTCACTGTGGGACCCCTGCACCAAGTGCTCGGTGCACATGGGACAACTGGCTGTAAATGAAGGCTACGGGGTCTGGGCTGGCGGCTGGCCTGCCGACTCTCCTCAGACACATGAGGGTGGCCATGCAGATGGAACCAGTGCCTGACCTACACATCTCATGTCAGGGGAATGTGGCTTTCCCCAGGGATGTGATTTCCCATGTGAACACACACTTCCCATGGGCTTCCAGAGATGACTGAACAAACCTGGAATGGCATTGGCACCTCTTGCCCCTTGGCTTAGTACTCCCGGGAGCTGGGGTGGAAGGTGCGCAGTGGGTTGTTGAGGAAGGGTCCCCTCCTAATGTGATGCCTTAATTCCCACTGGGGGGCACACTGGGTCCTGGAGGCAACTCGCTGAGGGTTAGATTTGGGAGGAAACTTGGGGTTATCACAGTCCCCCCGGGGAAGCCTCTGGGGTGGGGCAGCTGGTCCCTGCACAGGAGGCTGCCTGTGTTGTGGGACAACCTTGCTATTAGCAAGCTCTTCATGCTGAGCTAAATCTGCCTGCTAATCTCTCCTACACCCTGCCACACTCCAAGATACTCTGATAGCGGGCCAGGCAGACCCCAGCCCTGACCCTGCCATCAAGGATCAGAAAGTCTAGTGTGGGGGCTACATCCAGAAAGGGCCAGACATAGTGGGTATAGCCAATAGGCCCTGGGCAGCCATGCCCTCCCACCCCTCCCTACCCTGTGACAGAGAGAAGGGATAGGGACAGAAAGAGCAGGCACTGGGGGTCTACACCTGAGACCTACCCCGGAGGACATGACTTGGGTTACAGAATGGATTCTTGCTTTTCCCTGCCCAGGCCTAACCCTTCCATCCCTGGCTGCCTCTGGGCAACCAAGACAGAATGTGCTCTACAGAGCGACCCTTTGTACGCAGAGCATCAGGGCCCTGCGCACCACTGGGCAGGGACAGTGGCTTGGGCCTGGTCTGAGAGTCGTTCCCTCTCTAAGGTTTTGGTTGGTTGTTGGGGATGAGAAAGGCTGAGGAGAGTGTTGGAGGCAGAGACGACCTCAGGGCCATTTTCAAGGGTCGATTGGATGAAGAGGCTACCCCTCCCTGTGAAGATGTGTGTGAGGTCCTTGGGAGAGTGTGACAAGTGAAGGACAGAAAAAGGCGATAAGAGAAGCGAGCTGTGCCCCCCCTTCCCTGGCAGCCTGGGCTTACACAATCCCTGGCTCCTGTTCCAGGTCCAATTAATCTACTCTCTCTCCTGTCTCCTTCCTTCTCCTGCTCCTGAAGACAAGGGAAGGAGAGTGTGCCCTTTTGGCTGATGCATCCACTGAATTATTTGAGAGACGAGACTTTAAATGGATGTTTAAAGGGCCAGAGGCCCGGGCCTTGGTTCCTGGGCATGGGAAGGTCTGGGCCTGCAGGTACGTGTGGGCAGCCCCTGCCCTCTGCCCATCCCCAGAGTGCTCAAGGGCATGTGTGGGCATCCTGCATACATTTGTGCATTCATGTCTCTGTACACAGGCCCATACATAGCTTAGGCATGTATATACATGTTGGGGAAGGAGGGATGTGGAATGTGAAGGCTCCGTGTATGCCCAGCAATTGCCTTTTGTGTGCCTGTGTGTTGGCACAACTTTGTGATTAGTATGTGCATAGTTAGCACACTCTCGCATGCTCCCAACATGAGCAGAGGAGGAGAGTGTGCAGGTGGCCGGATGTGGGCCTGTGCTCGTGAAGGCTCTGCCCAGGCAGGACAGGAGCTGGATTGCAGGAGTGGCTGCTCCCTCATTCCCAGACACCCGGTGATAAGGAAAGGGGCTGATTTCCCAAAGGCAGAAACCCAAGTTACCTGAATTTTAAGGAAACAGTCTTGAAATGTATTCCAAGTTCAGAATCTAGAAGAGAGTGGGAGATAGGTGCATGTTTCTGTGTGCGTGTAACTGCACATGTGAGACTACGAGGTTGGGCGGACCAGACCCACATTAGCTACTGGTTCCTGGTTGTGTGTGTGTATGTGTGTGTGTGTTGAGAAGGAAGAGAATGGAGGTCCAGCTTCACTCAAACCATCTCTAGGAGACAAGGCAATGGGGCAACTTGTCCACACAAGTTGCTGGGGCTCCTTTCTTCTCACGCTAACCTCTGTGGTAGGGAATGAACTTTGGGAATTGATGGGCATTTGAGACATGTAACATACATGAAATCCTATAGTGCCCACCAAGTCCAGCCAAACTGGAGGTCTCTGAAGCCCAGAACAGCTAACACTGAGGCAGAGCTCTCCCCAGAATCAGAGATGAGTGCCAGGCCAGCAGCTTATCGAGAAGCAGGGCCAGAGTGGGGCAGCAAGGAGGCTGGGGCTGCCTGGGGAGCTGGCATGGTGCCTTGTGTGTCTGGGTCACAGCCCTCAGGATTAGTTCGGCAGTAGTGACCGCCTCACTCCCAGCCAGGAGCAATGCCCATGGCCTCCCCAAGTCGCCACTGTTTCTCCACGTTCCAGTGGCCAGGAGTGATGAGAGAGCACCTCCTCCATGGAGCACGTCCTGCCCACTCAGCACTCCTTTGTTTGCTGTGTGCTAGCATTAACTTACTCTCTCATTGCTGTACTACTGATCAGCCATAGGCACTGCCTGTCAGCCAAGTGCAGGGGGATAAGTTAAGGCAAAACCACCTAAAACCTCAGGGTCTGCCTTAGGAACTCCAATTCAACCTCGTACAAGTTCATCAAACAGTCATTGAGCACCTACTGTGGTTTAGGTGCTAAGGCTCCATTGTGGGATGATGCCTTCCCGCTGAGAACTGGTAGCCTGGTAGCAAACAATGTGGTTATAAACCAGAGGGTCTGATGCTGTCTGGAGATACAGAGGGGGCAGTTGAAGCACATGGGAAGTCTCCAGGCTGGAGTTCACTGAAACATATGTCCTACCCAATCAGAGTAGAAACTTCTGGGATGGGGGCAGGGAAAGCACATTTCTTTCTTGCCCTCACCTCCAGAGCCCTTTGTTCAGGTCTGCTTGGGTTTTCATAGAGTAGAGAAAAATGGGTGTAAGGATGAATGGCTGTAGGAATGGATGGATGGATGAATGGATGGATGGATGGATATATGGATGTCACTTCTCTCACACTCTGATCTCTTACCTTCGAAAGCATGGATTGTGCAACTGTGTCAGAACTCAGTGCTGAGGGTTAGCAGTGACACTCAGTGCTGCCCATGGCTCATACCAGGCCATGGGGGATGGGCAAAGGAGGTGCCCCTCCCAGCCCAGGCTTTGCACACATAGTATTGGCTCGCTCCTCAATCATGCCTTTTCCAGCTAGCTGCTCCTGTCACAGCACATCTTGTTAGCCCTGGAGGCTCAATGAAATGGAAATTCATGTTTAAATTTAAAAACAACATATTGACCCTGGGAGCCAGCGATGTCTACATTTTTAATAACTTACTCAGAACGAAGGCTTGGATGAGCGGGTGTGTTTCTTCATGTCTGTGTGTCACACGTGTGTGTTTTATGGGGTGCATTTCTGCATTTGTTTATGTGGGTGTCTATAGCAGTTTTACCTGTGCCGGGGAATATCTCTGTGTCTGTCAGGGTGGAGTGTCAACATTTGTTCTGGAGCTCCGTGTGTTTCTCTTTGTGGGTCCAGCTGTGTTAGGGTGGGTTGGGAAGGTTTTATTTGATCAGGATATGTTTAGATAAAGGTGCTGGGGACAGGTAGACATGGCAGGGGAGGAAAGTCAATCCTTGCTCCTCCTCCTTCATGCCCTTCCACTGCTGTGACATCTGATCTGGGGGGTCTCCCTCTTCTGCAGCCCCTCTTTTTTATTTTTAATTTTTTAATTGCTGTACTTGATAACTTTTATTTAAATTTATTTATAAAAGTTGTCCCTCCATCCTTTTTAAATTCCCATCCCCACACCCACTGCAGTCCCTCTTTAGTTTGGGCCCCCCCATCCAGAGAACCTCATAGGCAAGATGTGGGAACAATCCCAGTCAACTGAGGCTGGCCAGGTCCTCGAAGAGCCCTTCACCCCTTCCTTCTCTTGGAAGAGTCAGCATAAGCCCTTGAGACAAGTGCTTCCTTCCCACTCAAGTCCCATAGCTTACCAGAACCTCATTCCTCCTCTCCAGTGGACCCCTCACCCCCCCTTATGTATGCTGCCCTCTGGTGTGAAGGAACAATAGTCTGGTGGTCTGGAGGCCCAGGATCTGACCCTGCATAACCAGCTATGTAGTCAAGCTAAATGCTTAAGCTCTTTGCACCCCAGGTCTCCTTTGTAGGGTGAAGGGTCACAGTAAGGCCTCCAGAAGGCCCATCCTAAGGGTCTGTTAGCTGTTATACTATGATTTCCACTCTCTACCCCAGTCTGATCACAGTAATCTTATTTCAAGCATACTCCGTGTCAGGTCATTGGCACTTCTGCTTTCCAACCTGATGCAGCAGAGATAAACACCAAGATGAGGTACACAGCAGGGACTCGGCAGACACTTGCTCGTTGGCTGAAAACAGCATGATGCCAGTTTCAAGTTTCTTATTTCTCCATCCATCCATCTATTCATCCATCCATTTGTCTGTTCATCTGCACACTCTTGCATATATCCACCTAGTCCCTATCCATCCATCTACCATCTACCCATCTATCAATCCATCTATATATCTTTCTATCCACCCACCCTTGTATCCATTCATCTATCCATCCCTTTTCAATGGATTCATTGTACAAACATTTCTTTCCTTCTTATTATATTAAAAGATATAGAAGACATCTTCCATTTTTGAGATGTTTGTGGTGTACTAGGAAGATAGGAAGTGAAGAGCAGTGTGAAAAAGGGCCAGAGTACTCTGGCGAGGGCTTACAGAAAGAGAGAACAGGTCTGACTGGTAGGATCAGGGATCAGGACTGGTTTCATGAGTGAGGTGTTAACTGAACCAAGTCCAGAAGGCTGGATGGGTCACATAGAGAAGGAGGAAGACCAGAAGGGTCCTCCCAATGTTGGCACCTGGAAGGCATGTTTAGAGCAGGTGAACCACCCGGCATGTCTGCCATGCAGTGAACAAGTCGGGGGCAGGAGTGGAGAAAATCCAGCCTAACTATCTGTCAGTGGCCCAATGCACTTTCTTTCCCACCACCTTGCGATTCTCATGGCCCCTAGGACACAAGCACAGAGGTACCATCACCTATCATTCAGAGATGGGAACCTTGGTGCAGGATGGTGGAGTGTCTGGCTTAAAGTCAAACAACAAGTGTGTGGCAAAGCAGGCACCACAACTCAAGGCTGTGAACTCCTTTACCTGGGGGTCTTCTTCCCAACGATGGGACAAAGAGCCCATCCTAAAAGTTTTTTAAAAGTCTTATTTTTTTAACTTCAAGAGAAGTGGGAAGGGGTCTGCAAACACTTTGTTTCTATTACCTATTGAAATTTGACATAATGTCTGGCAGTTCCCCCTTAATATTCTGTTGTATATGGAGCCTGACGATTTCCACCATTGAATGTGACAGGTCAGGAAGATTAAAAAGAGGAGCTAAACTAGCAGCAGTTGGAGATGAGGAAAAGTAGCACATTTATGAATAATTTCAGCTGAATCCTCACAACACGACACTCCCTGGACAGAACACATTCATTATCTTATTCACCACGACTACTGCAATATTAGTGATTTGTTACCGAATCAATTATTAATTCATACAGGAGAACGGGGCTCTGTCACTTAACTCTTCTCTGAACGTTGGGCCCAGAGTGGGCCAGGGAGGGGGAAGAAGCCAGATTTAACCTTCGTTCCCCTGTTTTGCCTCTTCTAAAACCTGAAAGGACAGGTAACGGTGGTGGCAATGGGTAAGAGGTCAGGTTAAGGGGAGTGTGTTGGCACTCTAAGCCCTGGTCTGAACACACAGGTACCCAATACACCGGAGTAATGCACAGCCCAGCAATCTGTGGGGGCCAATTGAGGCCATCCATCCATCCATCCATCCATCCGATTTATTGCCTGCCATTTGAAGTGTCTGACTCGAATAATTTGCTCTTGCCTGTAATCCTCCCCCTCCTCTGACAACCCATGCAAATCCTTTCAACTGTCAGAGCCCTGCTCGAAGGCTCCACCTCCAGGACCCATTTCTCCAGCTCCTGTCCTGGAATCCCCCAGCCCTCAGTTTAAGGCGGGTCCACACTTGACTGAACACAATTTTCACGTGAGTACCTTGTGTCCTTAGTCTAAGATGTCTCAAAATATCTTGGGACCTGTTTCATATCACCTGGTCTGCTCTTCAAAAAGGTAGATGCTGGAGCCCCACCGCAGACATTCTGAATCAACTTTGGGGCTGGGGTCTTGGATCTAGCCTTTTAGAAAAGGACCCAGGGGCTCCTTGGGCACACTGCCAAGCCAGCCAGGGAGATCCCTCTGTCTCCTAGTGCATCAAGTCCAGGACTGAGCCCTCAAGGAGGTGTAGGGCTATGGGACTCCAGCGTGTTAATGGACTGTGGCCTTTTCCTCCCTCTTCCCCCTCACTCCGCACATCCCCTGTTGCACTGGCTCTGTGCTGAGGCAGAAACACAGAGTTCTGAAATCACGTAGGCTCAGCAGCAAGGCAGGTGGAAATGCTGGGGACAGCAGTGTCTCCCTGGGGAATAAAGGGGTGAGGAGGAAGGGAGGAAAGAGATGGAGAAGGAGGAGGATAGGAAAGGAGATGAGAAGAAATGGGAAGAGAAGAATGGGAGAAAGGAAGGAGAAAGTAAGAAGGAAGAGAGTGAAAGAAAAATATCAATGGAAGAAAGAAAGAAAGGAAGGAAGGAAGGAAGGAAGGAAGGAAGGAAGGAAGGAAGGAAGGAAGGAGAGTTGGGAGGAAAGAAAGAAATGGAAAGGAAGAAAGAAATAGAAGATAAAGAAGAAGCCTCTTCTTATCATGTGAGGCTGCCCTGAAACCCTGGTGAGCCTGCATGGTCCCAGCTCTCTCCAGGTCTCATGGACAGAGAACTTGCTGATAGGAGGCAGGGAAGTCCGAGAGCTGGTTCTGGGGTGAACAGCCCCCCCATGGGGATGGCTCATGATGGGTGGGGATGGGGGAGCAGGCTGCTACTCCAACTGCTCCCCTCTTCACAGCCACAGCTTCTTTAGAGTCAAATGGCCCAGAGACAAAGCACTAGAATTCCCCTACACTTCCATTCTTCTTGCCTGCCTATTTCTATGACTTGACCTATGGGCAATTCTCCTTTCCCCCAGGTTCAGGTTCCTGCACATGTCTTTCCAGGACCCGGCCCAGCAAAACAAAGCAAGCCCAGTGGAGACCTGAGGGTGGGGCCCACAGTTATCTAGTGAGGTGCTTCTTTCAGTGTCTGACCAGTAGCTGGAACCCCTTCTCAGGAAAATGTCCTGCCCTGGAGCCATCAGGGCAAAATGGAGAGAGATAAAGCCAGTAGGACAGGTTACTAAGCCATCTTCACAGTGACCAGAATGCCTAAACTGATCCTAATCTTGGCCACCTGGGGATTCTGCCACCCCAACCCACATCCTGTAGTTGCTGTCAGGCCCTCGGGCACCCATTCTCCCTGCTGAGACATCTCAGAGGCAAGACCCACAGGGTAAGAAATGTCACCTAATCACATGAATTGTGTGGTTGATAGGATAGTTTGAATAGTGTTTTGGGGACGATTGAGCCCTGGCTTCCTGTACCTTTGCTTACTCCTCTGTTCATAGGTGGGTGCCTGTCCACACCCTTGGTGTGCCTGAACACCTGGACATCATGGAAATTCTCCTTTCCTTCAAGGCGAAATGGTCTGACCAAAGGACCCAGTTGTGTCCCCTCCTGACTTCTCCTCTGTCCCTTCCCGACGGAGCAGGAATGCAGAAAGGTAACCATGCACTTGGGGAAGGCAGCAGCCCCAGTGCCCAGCGCCGCAGGCAGTAATTACCACTGGATAAATAAACCAGAGGGGGAACATTGTTGAAAAATCTAATTACTCTGCCCTGCGGAGGTTTCAACCTTGGTCAAGTACGGGCAGGTTTGATTTACGTGGAGTCATAAACCCTGAGCGTTCAGTCTGTCCTGTCCTGACCGCACACTTTTGGTGGCTCTGTTTTCTCCTCCTCAGGACCACCAGCCTCCTCTGAGCCTCCAGCTTTACCAGGTTGGGCTCTCCCTGCACCCCCTATCCCAACCCCTTTGAGTCACAGAATTTTCAAAGTGCATGAGACTTTAAAGACCATCAAAGCCAACACTGGAAAGAGCAGTAAAGGCTGAGGTCTGCTCGACTCCTGCTATTGTGTGACCCTTTGCCTCTCTTACATTTTCCTTATTTCCAAAACTTAAAGTAGGATAGTAACATATGTTCGCCTGTCTCATAAGGTTGCTGTGGGGATAATTAAAAAATATTGCAAAACACCCTCAGACAGGAAGAAGACCATTAAACAGTCTTTTAAGAGAACTAGTGCCCAGAGAGTTTCAGTAACTCGCCGAAGGCACACAGCCTCTCAGATCACTGAGTGGGCACCCGCTGGTAGTGAGCATGTGGCTTCACTGAGAGCCAGGCTTTCTGACCAAAGGGATAGGTGCACTTGACAATTCCTTCTGGAAGACTCAGCAGGCTTTTCATGCTAACCTTGTGTCTAGCATAGAGCTGGTGCCCATAGAGCAGAGGGGAGGATGGAAGGGACCTGCTGGAGTCCTTTGATGTGGCTGCAGTTCTGTTGATGGGTCTGGCAGTGAGCTCCTGGGACTCAGGGTCCCATTGTCTTCAATGGTGGGCATCGCCCTATTCTTTTTTATTTCCTCAGCCCCTAGTGCAGGGCTAGCACCCAGGAGGGACTCAGTCAATGTGATGAAACATATAGGCTAATTGCTAATCAATATTGGTTTTTACTTTTCTGTGTTTGATTACATGGGTTTACAAATGAATTGCAGTTCTAAGTGATGAAACTGCCATTTCTTTAAAATCATTCCAGAAGTATCTTCATGGTTGAAATGCAAGAAAGATGTACTGGGGAGGGGGTTAGTCCTTCTGGAATGTTCTACTTGGGGAATCACAGGTACCCTATGAATTAGGACAAGAGGTGGGGGAGCCTCCTATCCCACCCTTCCTAGAGGAAGGGGTCTGGGAGAGTTAGCTTGGAGATGGCCAAGGAGTAGCCTTGGGGCATGGTCAGGGTAGGGAGGTGGCCACATGGCCTGGATCACTTAAGTTCTACCCCTGCTGGGGAGGAAGTCATTCTGGCCACCTTCTCCCTGGCAGGTGGATCTGGTTGAAGGAAGACAGTAAAACCCTCAGGTACTAACAGGAGAGGACTCAGGGGAAGAAAGCCATCCACTCTATATGGGGAGGGTCCCTAGAGGATTGCTTTAAGGACAAAGAGAACAACAATTCTTCTGGGGTTCCTGGCCCATCTGTTCCTCCTTTCAAGCCCCTCAGCCTCAGGCATGACCAGCTAGTTGACAGGAAGGATCCTGGAGGGAATCAGCCCTGTGGTGGCACAGGGTCAGCAGGAGGCACGTCTTCTGTGAAGGACTCACAGACCAGCTACTTCGGCAGCTGCATCTCATGCTCCTGTGAGCCGTCTGCTCTTCTGATCCAGAAGCACATTGACTCTCCAGCTTTCTGCACCTTGCTGGGAGGCTTGGGGTGGGTGGGTGGGTGGGTGGGAGGGAAGACTGAAGACATCCAAGCCCTGCCCTTGCCTGAAACAGGCCAGCCATGAGTGAGGGGACACTGGTCAGAGCTTGCCAGCAGGCAGCAGTGTGACAGACAGTGTGGCCTCAGGTCAGTGGGTACAGACCTTGTGGCCAGATGGATGGGGGTCGAAATCCTGGCCCCACCCCCACTAACCATGTGACTCTGGGATGCTCCTTAGCTTCTTGGCACCTTGGTTTCCTTATCTGGTAAGAGGGATGATGGCACTTAGCTCACAGGGCTGTTAGGAGGAGTGAATGGAAGAGAGGGTGTGATGTGCTGAGAATATAAGTGCCGGGCGAAGGCTGGCTGTGATGGGAATCCTCAGGGAAGGCTTGCGTAGGAGGTGGGACTTGAACTGAATGGTGTGAGAGGGAAGTGTATGGAACTGTGTGAGCAAAGTGTGGAGGTGGGACAGCTCTGGAAACACTGGGACAGGTTCTATGTGCCCGCTCTCCACCTCCAAATAGTGAAGATGATGTGAAGATGCTCTGTCCAGCAGGACAGGGGTGGGGGGTCCCCTAGCTCCTGGCAGAGAGCAGGGGACAAATGTTTGTTTCCTGAGCATGAGGACTGGGGCCTGCCTAGTGGTATAATTGCTTTAGCAAACAGGTAGAAGTTTCCTGAACCCCACGAAGTGAACTTTCTGAGCACAAATAGCCAGCCAGGAGGATCCACCACTGACCATGAAAAGTGCTCTCTAGTGCCCCCAGTGGACCAGAGGCTCCCATCTTCCAGGGCTCTGCCTCCTGTTCCACCTCAATCATGTGGAAGCCTGGGAGAGACCCAAAGGCCTTGCCTGTCCCTAAGAAGAGCCTGATGCCCTGTCTTATTGCCCTGTTCTGGTCCTACTCGAGTAAGGCCATGGTCTGAACCTAGGATACTCCACATCTCGTTAGCCAAGGTTCCCCCTCTCCCAATTCACTCTTTTCTTCTTTTCTCTCCATTTGATCCAAGTATAGGATCTACCAGATCTTTGGCCCTCTCTCACCTTTGACCCCATCTTCTCCCTCACATTTCTCTCAGTCCCACCCACATTCTACCAAGTCTCCCAGCCTGAGACAGGGAGGGGGCGGGATCTCCCTCCTCCACCAGTATGCAGAGATGGAAACTAAGCTCGGAGGATTGAACAGGAAGTGAAACAGGCAAACCTGTAAGTGGAACACAGGTCTCGGCTCCCAGGCCAAAGCTTTTCCCGCTCAGCCTGCCTTCTTGACTCCATGGGCTCTGGCCAGCCAGCCTCCGGGGCACCGGGGTCTCTGCCACCTGCTTAAATACAGGGGGCCTTATCACGGTCACCCGGGGCCCACATAAAGCTTTCTTCTCTAACCACATTAGCTCACCCGCCTCTCTGCCTGTGACGAAGGAGGCAGCCCTGGAGTCCGACCCTAACTCTCCTGCTCTGAGGAATGGCTCCCTTCTGCTCTCCATTGTGTCATGTGTGTGAGTCATGTCTCCCCGGCCAGACAGTGACCTGGCTGCCTGCCACCATGGCCACATGCTCCCTTCTCCAGAATCCCCATAGCCTGAGCGCACAGTGGGGACACAGCGGGGCTTATGGACTGATAAATGGCTTGGAGACTCAGGCGCGAGGGTGACAGGGCTAACCTTTGCTCAGTCTGGAGAGAAAGGGGCTCATGGAGCAAATGAACTGTCAGGCCACCCCAGGACAGTCACGTGCAGCCCGTGAAACGTGAGCTGTAAAGCGTCTGCTGTGAATTTAAGCCTTCCTCATCCGTGTGGATTAGCATGGCCTGATTCACTCTGGGAAGGCAATCCTCACACCTCCCTCCGGTCACCCACGCTGGTGTCTTTTTAGAAAGTGGCAGAGTGTGAGCAAACACGGAGCAAAGATATTCCTGGATCCTTGCCTTTAAGAACTCTCATTTTCAGAAGCCAGTCCTTGGTCTCTAACTCAAATCCCTCTGCTGTCAGAGATGCCATTCAGCTGCTATGCTGTGGGCAACAAATTATTACCGTGAGACAGGTGGGGAAACAGAGTCCAGAGGGCAGGTGATTTCCCCAGGATCGCAGACAGGGTTAGTACCTGAGCTGGGGCCAGACTCTGTTCCCCACTGGGCACTTCCAGCATCCCCTTGTCCATCTGTGAGTGCAGCAGGCTAGGAAGGGGATGGCAGTCTGCCTCACTGCTGGGATGGCCAGGCAGCGGCAACCCTTGTGGCCCATCAGAAAAGAAAGCTGCCTTCTCCCTGCTCTGGCCAGGCAGCAAGTGAAACAAACACAATACTTACTAGGGAGAAAAAAGAAGCTCGTGGCTCCTAGGGCCCCCTTCCCTCCTACTCCTTGTAGTTTTGATTCCAGACCCTTGCCCTTATTCAGTGCACCATTCAAAAGGAAAGTCACCTCTGCGAGTGTCAGAAATAAGCAAGGGAACCCACAGAGGAGACTGAAGCCAGGAGGAGGGAGCAGCTGTACCTGAAGAAGACCATGAGAGGGAATGTGTGTTTGATGCGTGTGGGAGTGGGCAAGTGTGAGTGTGTGTGACTGTGTGAGGGCGCACGCGTGAGTGGGAGCGAGGGAGAGCCTTGTGTCCAAGGGACACTGCCTTGACAGTTGCTCTGGTGATAATCGTGGCCACAGTGAAGCCTGCCATGTTTTGCCACAGAAACTGTCCAGAGACCACTCCCACACTTGATTTTTGTCAATGGAAAAGGCTCCTAAGTTCTCCCTTGCACTAATTCTCCAAAAGAAATGACCCACAAAAGCTCCTGCTCCTCTTAGTGTCTGCAGTGAGCACTGCCCAAACCTCTCCCGGGTTTTTCAGGGCTCACTGGGTGTCCATTCCTTTGCCTTATTGCCCCAAGCCACTTGCTTTGCTGCTTGCTAGGGCTGCGGCGCTCTCTAAACAGTGTGCAGGCCCCCCAGTTAGAAAGGATCCCCCTAACACACATAAGTCACTGAAATACCCCAATGCAGTGCTGAGAGTGCCAGAAGGTGGGCTGGGGGCTAAGGAAGCAGACCAGGGTGGGCCCTGTCCTCGGCTCATCCAGGTCCGACTGAGCTGGGACGATCTTCTTTTGCAATGAAAGGCACTAAGAGTTTGACTGGGAATCTTCAGGTCCTGTGTGGTACTGACTCAATGGGTCGGGCTGGGAAGGATGCCTGGAGGAGGTAGGGCTGGAGGCAGGTCTGCAGTGGGGTTAAGAGATATTATTGGCAGAAGCTGGGGCCTGAGCGTGACACCTGTGACCTCACTCCTGGCAGAGAGCAGGAGGACTGCCTCCTTACTCTCCCTGTGTTGCTGGCACAAGGTTGCCTGGGCCGGTGGTCTTGTCCTTCCCAAGCCCTAGCCCCAGGGATGGGAGGGTGGGTGAAGCAGTGGAGGTACCCAAAGGCCCAGCAATAACCACGGCCTTGGGCTCCTGAGGCCACTCCTCTCCCTCATCTCCAAGCCTGCCCTCCTTTTTGCATGTCTCCACTAGAACTTTCAGGAGAACAGCTTTGGGAGGCTTCAGCGGGAGTGGCCATGGTGGAGGCACACACAGATCTTTCACTGGGGTTCATTATGCCAGCCTTCTTGGCCCTCACTCAGGTGTGGATCCTTGGCCAGATCCCAGACTGGCCATAAACAATGCCCACCTCCCTGAACAATGCCTGGAGGGGTAGAAGGCATGTTGGCAGTTACAGACAGCTGCCCCTGGAGTCGGAGCAGGACACAGCCCCTGCCCTGGAGCGAATGCGGCCCCAACTCTGGCTATGGGTCTGATCCCAAGCACGGGTCCCGGCTATGAGCATGGGGTGTGGGCACTCACTCAGTCCCTCACCTGGCTGCCAGGCCACCTCCTCTTCCTACCCCTGGATTTGGCTCCGTGGTTTTACTATGGGAGAGCTGTGATGTGTGCTAGTAGATGGCAGCCCAGACTGCCATTGTCAGTGTCCCCAGAAGAGAGAGAGTAGACAGAGAACTGAGCAGGAAAGAGAATATCGGGACACCCATCCTCCGTCTGCCACAGACACTCAAGGTGTTGAGGGGAAGTCAAGTCCCCTCTCTGGGCCTTAGTTTCCCCTTATATAAAAGGAGTGCGCTGGCCTGGGTGCCTGCCTTTCTAGCCCCCAGCTCTGGTCCTGGGGTTTTGTGGTTGGTTGGGGAGCTGGGCAGGCCCAGCGGCTAGAGGGGACAGCCTGTCTAGTGACAGAGACTGGTGACCACATGGCACTGAGCCATGGGAGAGCTGCTAGGGGAAGCCACATGAGCCCACAAAGCCACTAACAAACCTGCAGAAAATTGAGAGGGACGATTGCCTTTCCTGAGTGGGTTGAGCAAGGGCGGGCTTGATGGTTTCTAGGGAGCCCACCTTCTTCCTCCTTCAGAGAGGCCCCTGGAACTCTCAGCTCAGGCCACTGAGGAAGGAGGCTACAGGGTGTGGAGGGCTGGGGGCAGGGAGGCCCCACTGGGGGTCCTGTTTCCTTAAGAGCCTCATTAGGACACATGGAAAACAATTTGCCAAGCCATGTTGCGTCGCCGCCCTGTGCGGTTTGCTGCACATGAAATTCATTATTTTAACAGGTCAATGCCTCTGACAGATACTCATTTGTGGGAGGTGAGCATGGTTGCTGCTTTAATCCCCATGGATTACTTGGCTCTCCCGAAAAGCAAAGTGATACTAGCATCTTGAAGAGACTTTAATCCCCATCACTCCAGACTGTTTACAAGGAGGAAAAAAAAGCCTGCCCGCATGGAGCTGAGTACCCGCCTCCAGTCCTTTCCCTGTCTGGCCTGCTCTGCTCACAGAGGCTCAGCCTTGGCAGCGGCTGGGCCATGGACAGACAAGGAAGCTGCCTCCCTCCCTGCCAGGGTGAAGCCACGGTTCCAGCAACCCCGAGCACATCCCGGCAGAGGCCTGGGGAAGATCCTTGTTCTGGAAGCTGGTCTCACCTCCTCCAACCCACGGTAGCTGTGCAGGATCTTGGGCAAGGGTGGGAGATGAGGGTGTTGGGGTGGCATTCTGAAACACATTACTGTTTTTCTTTAAAGGTCTCGGTAGCCTCAGGTGGGAAATAGCACAGGGAACTGTGTTTATGAGCAAGGGGATTTCTTCCTATCTTCAATGGCAGATACTTAACTCCCCAAACCCAGCTCCTGCCAGGGCTGCATGGGGATCTGCTCTGTGGATGGCACAAGACCTTGATGGATCTGCCGATGTCCCTAGCTGGGTCCCTCTGGGGAGCTGAGTGCCTCACAAAGTTGCCTCCCCTGTTGGAGAGAAGCCAACCTGGGCCTGATGCTGGGCGCCTCCAGGGTCAGGCTTCTGTAGGCCTGGCTTCTCCCTCTCCACAGCCCCTCCTCTTGCCTGTGGCTCTCTCCTTGTGCCCGCCACTCTCTCAGTTGCGCCTTCGAGGGTCTTCCTCCCTTCTCAAGGCCCTGGCTTACTAGCTCCAGCTGCCATTTTTGACAACTTTCTCAGTTCTGGGAATCTCTTCTCAGGGTTGCTGCTCCCTGGGCACTGAAGGGAGCACAAAGAGGAGGGGACCTAGAGAACCCCAGTCCTACAGGGTTGTCAGTGTGACAACAATAGGGGCTGGTGTGGGACCAAAGCCCGGCTAGGCAATGCCTTGTTTGTCTCCTGGTCTCCCAACTTAGGCACAGACACACTCTATTAGGCCTGACTTCCACTAGGGAAAACACCCAGTGTGTGTGCAGGTGCATGTGTGCACATGTGTGCACCTGCTCACACATGTCTGTGTGCATCTGTTGATATGCAGCTTCACCTATCTGTGAGGATGTCCATCCATGTTCTGGGGGCAGTGGCTACCTGTCCAGTGCACGAGTAATTAATTGGTGGGTGATAAAGCAATTAGCCCCAGAGCTTTCGAAAATAATGAATGAGGGTCCTGTAGATGTCAATATTTGAAAATACTAATTTAAGGCCTATTAGCTGAAACAAATTTTAATTAAACAGGGAATAATCAGGGTGATGAGAGGAAAATAAAAGCTTGGGCCAGTGGCTGAGTCCTTGTGAATGCAGAGTGAGGAGGAGGAGAGGGGTGGAGTGATCTGGGTCTTGGGCCCTGCCAGCCTTGCTTGGACAATGAGCTAAAGGCGGGGGGGGGGGGGGGGGGGGGTAAAGAAGGCAACATTGCATTCCTGCCCTGGGTCTCAGTCTCCTCACCTGCAAAGTGAGAGGAGGGGCCCAGGGCTGTTCTCACCGGAACTTCTGACCATGAAGAAGGAGGTGCTGGGGGAAGCAGCTAAGCAGAGATTTTCTCTGTGAGTGTATCCGCTGGGGTGTGGCTGTGTACAAGGTGTCATCCCAAGGAGCGTGGCCAACTCCAGTCCAGTTGATGGGACATGAAGCCTCTGGTTTTAGTTTTCCCAAACAGGATCATCTAATTCCCTGAAGTCTCAGCTTTGTTCAAATTTAAGTCTGCACCCCAGGGAAGAGCTGCTGTTGGCAGGGGTTCTGTGGGACACAAGGGTCAAGCTTCATGGGGGAGGGTGATCCTCTGAATATCTGCTGGAAACGTTACTCCCTACCCTGCCATATGCTTTTTTAGGGAGAGCACATGTATTCACATTCCCAGTCCCTACTCTCTAATCATCCTCTTGAGAGGACAATCCCATGGGTGTGGCCAGCCACAGAGGGAAGCCTGGGGGCCAGGAAGGGGTGTGTGAGTATGTGTGTCTGTCTGCCTGTCTTGTGTACCCATGTGTCTATACGTGTGTTTGTGCATGTAGAACTGTGTGTATGTGTGTCTATGTGCGCCTGTGTGTCTGTGTATCTACACGCTGTTTGAAGGTGTCTGTGTGTACATTTGCTGTATGTGTATGTTGGAGCTCTGGAATTTCCAAGCAGGCAGCGTGACCCCACAGGGGCCTGCAGGACTGCTCTCCTCCCAGGGCCAGCTGTAACGGGCGGAAGAAAGAACTGGAGCTTACACCACTGCCTCTTTGTTTGGTTATTTATTTATAACCCACCACGTTCCACAAATGATCGGAGGTGAAGATCTCAGTTAGCCTGGGGCTCCCCTCTGGCCGTGTGTGGAGGCTCTCCTCCAAGGTTCACTTCAGGAGCCCAGAACAACCTCACGTGCTCTTTGGACTGAGCTCTGTTTAAGATACCGCACTTGGGATGCATCCTTTCCCCCTCTGCCATCTGGGTCAGCACCCACCTGCAATGCAGTTCCTGCTTCCCACTTAGGTTCTAGCATCCCTGCTCAGCCCCTCTGTCTCCCAACTCCCAAAAGTCCAGGCCAGCTGGTTCCTCCTAAGGTGCCTTTCCTAGGGCACCTCCTCCTTCAGCATTTTCCTCCAGGCCCATGGCTCTTTCTGCCCACTCCCCTTCTAGCCACTCCCCGCAGGAAGTGGACCTTGGCTCTGCACCCTGCCCCTAGCCACTTGGCCTCAGCTTAAGCTTGCCATGTGGGCAGAAACCACATGGCCTCCTGCCCAGTCCCCTGTTCCCCATTTTGCAGTTGAGCAGGGACTGGGGACCCCATGCACTCAGTCAATGCTGCTGGAATTGAAAGTTGCATAATAACCTGGGGCCCCTTGGAAACTTTTCATTTCAACACGGAGACTGATTAAATAGCAACAAAAATAAATTATGTATACACAGGGTTGTAAAAGCACCCAGAGACGGGAGACTTGGGGTCTGTGCCTCATATAAATGCAAATACTGTAATAGCATTGCAGTGGGTTCCCACTGCCACCCCACACACACCTGGGGCGGGAAGGCTCGAGCTAGGGAGGATGGAGGGTGGTGTATATTACAGCAGACAACAAGCTCAAGCCCACTGGGGCTTTAAATAAAACCCCGAGCCAGGCTCGAAACCCAGCCTAGTGCAGAAACTGACCCAGGCACTATGGTTTCGGGCCTAGTTTGCAAACAAAAGACTACAGAAGCAGTTTGTGTACCTGGAGTCTGCTGGGCTGGGGTGGGGGAATAATCCCAGAAGTGGCAGGTGGGGTGATAGGAGAAGCACTGAGCAGAGAGGGGGGGGGGATGCGACCTTTCCTCCTGGTATTTGCCCCCTCCCAGTGGATAAGGAGGTGGTGTGTCAGGCTCCCATTAGTGAGACCCTCCCCAGGACTGAGCCAAAGGGCCCACCCCCTCCAGGTTGCCCAGCCCATACTGCTTCCCTCTCTGCCCCTGCCCCTCAGGGGGGTGTTTGCTGCGTTCCCTGGGAATCGGCAGGGTGCTCACATCAGCAGCTCTCACTTGGTCTGCAGGTGAGGGCAGGAGCTTTTTATAGCTGCAGGTGTCTCTGGGTAAGGCTGCCTCCCCCTAACACACCCTCCATTGCCAGCCTCCTCCCTCAGCCCAGGTTCTGGGGAACACAGCTCTGGGCTTGACTGTTGAAGGCCTGTAGGAGTAAGGGAAAGGACTCCAGACCCCACCTGCTTGGACAGGGTGTGATGGGTGTGCCAGGAATGAGAAGGAGCCATGAAGCAACCTCTGTGCTCTGCCTGGGACTGCTCTCTCCCCTGCCTGTGCCTTCTCTGTCACCTGCCCACCATCCAGTTCACTCTCTGACATACAGTAGGCACAAGGTTAAAAGTTGCCAGCTGATTGATTTTTAAAAAGCCATTATACTGAGGATGAGCACTTCTTCTCCTGGTGGGCTATTGGCTTCCTATTTTCTGTTCTTGTTCTGTTATGAAGCCTCTCTGTCTCCCCCTGAAGTTATGTGAAACCTGGAGAAAACAGTCACCACAATAAGCTGAAAGTATTACCTTCCCTGGCAGGTGAGCACAGCACTCTATACCTTTCAAAGTGCTGTCTTACTAATTCTCCCATCGCAACCTCCTAACTCATCTGCAAGGCTGTCCAGACAGGTACCATCATGCCCAATCTACAGATGGGAAAACTGTGGCCCTCGAGGGCAGCCTATGCCTGCTATATAATTAGGCCTCCGGAGTCCTAGGCTTCTGTTCTGTGAAAAGCTGCAAAAGCATGAAATAGGTCTCCCACCTTGAACATTTAATTTTCCACTGATTGCAAGGAATGAGGGCATGAAGAATGTCTATCTATCTATAGCTGTGTCTGGGCTGGAGCCGAGAGGCTCGGAGGCTGGGAGACCAGGCACTTTGCCTTGGGTCCCATCTGGTCCTTTCTTTGGGTCCACTCCCGCTGGTCCCCGACCTTCAGATCACAATGGCTGAGAAGCAGCCAGCGCTGCAGGACACTGGCCTTCAGCGGACATCACCTTCTTGTCTGTACATCTCACTTCAGATGAGAGATGCACAGTGTGAGGACCTGACAGTGTGGGGACAGCCTCCAGAGTCCCCCTGACTGGCCCCATCCCAGGAAAGTTTCTACCTCCTGCTTACTCCACTTAGGCCCAGAATGGGGAGCTGGGAGGTGGGGTGGGAAAAAGGGTGTTTGTTCTTCTGCAACTTATTTAAAAAATCCAAATTAGAGAAAGAGGACACAAATAATGGCAGGCCATGCCATCCTCCAACTTTATAAACAACAGCAAACCAAGGGCAGTGAAGGCTGTCTGTGAACAGGCCAAGGAAATCTAGCACAGAGGGGTGGGAAGGGGTGGGAAGAGCTGTAAGATGCTGTGCAAGCATGTTTAGGATGGAAAATGTTAGAAGACAACATACTCTCACTTACGTGGCTTGGTAAACATGTCTGTACAAAGAATGTCATACTTGGGCATGAGGAGCCACTTACATGTAATGCTTCAGGGTTGGGGGCATTGTTCAAGGCAAGACCTATGTCTCCTGGATGCCCTTGGAGGACAGCCACCAGGATGCAGGCCTGTGTGGTGCTGCCACTTTCATGAGGCCACCATGGAAAGACCAGGTCTGCTGTCCCTGAGACATGCATGGCCAGTGTCTCCCACTTACTGCTTCATGCCCTCCCCATTGTTCTCCTCTTACAGGAAGTCTTCTTGGATCAACCTCCTGCTTCTGATGATTTTCTTACTATGTCCTCTCAGCACCTTCATAGTCTTCGTATTTTATGCTCTTTTGATCTGCTCCTGGTTAGCAGTGAACCTCCAAGTAGTGCCAAGCTTCTTTCTAATATCTGGCTCCTGTCCCAATCCATGAGTGATACAACACAGGAATTCTACCACCATGCACATGTACTTCCAACACTTTATGAAACCAGTTAATGGAGGGGGTGGACTGGATGAACTGCCTGTTGGAGGAGTGATGTAAAGTGTGGTCAGGATGTGTCCCAGTGGGGTGCCACCCCTTTACCTTGCTGTGTTCAATGTCTCCCAAGTTGAGCTCTCCTTGAGAAGTGACTGTGCTCCCAGGAATACAAGGGCTTGAGAGATCACCTGGTCCTGCCCCTTCTTTCTACAGGTGAAGAGACTAAGGGCGTGCATAGGGAAGGAGCCACATCAGGCCACTGAGCATGGAGACATGACCTAGACACTGCATGGCCTGTAGTCCTGTGCTCTGGTCTCGCTAACACGATGTAGCAGTTGATGTTTTTCTCTTCTGTGGGGGCCATTTTTCCAATGCTTGGCCCCAAACTAGACCCAATACTGCTTGAGGCAAGGATCACGTCTTCCACTCTGCCTGTGACCCTGGGGTATCCAGCAGAGCACAGAGCACACAGCAGGCAGCTAATAGTGTTATTAACATCAGAAACAGTTTTGTTCAAACCTCCAGTCTTAGAAATTATCTCAAAATGCCATGTTATGGCCATGACTATTCTTGTCTTGGAAGCATCTAGTAAGCACTGACCAATCGTGGAATGGGCCGCCTGGCAAGTGGGAGTTCCCTGTTGAAAGGTACATGCGAGCAAAGACCAGGTGACTACTTGTGAGAAGTACTGGGGAGACGATTCTGAGTGGGTATGAGGATGGACCACGTGATTTCTAAGTTTCACTCCATCTCAAAGGTTTTATGATTCTGCAACTCTGAGGATGGAAGGAAGGATGGAGCCCTGGAAGATGGCTTGCTTAGTAGAAAGCAGTCTTTGAGATGGGCCAGCTCCTTCAGGATTTGAAATGCCTGCAAGAGGCAGAGTTTGGAAGGTTTAAAATAAAGAAACCTTAGCTGAGTGCTCATTATGTAAAAGGGGCGGTTTATAGTGCTGGGTGCCAAAGGTAAGACAGAGAAAAATCAGGCCTGGTGTGTGACTTTACCGAGCTTAGAGTTTTGTTGGGGTGAAAGGAAGCTGCACATAAACTCTGAAACAAACCATAAAAAGTAAATTAATAACACAAGGGTTAACTAATAGTTTGCAATAAATAGAGAAGTGATGTCTTAAGGCCATACGCTATTAGCTGCCCAATGATGGGTATAGACAACAAGGCCTTGGGTTGCTCTGGGGAGGAGGGAGCACCCATTTCTGGCTGCAGGGCTCATGGAAAGGTCTGGAGGCTGGGTTCAGAAATTTGTGGTCTCTTCACTGCAGTTGTGATCATTGGGATTTGACTTCCAATGACCATCCACAAGAACCCACAATGGTCAGAAGCCCAGAGTCACTCTTCCTGTTCATCTGGGGGTGGGGGGCGCGGGTGCTGTTACCCATCATCTTCATTGTGTGTGGCGGTGGTGAAGGTGCCTGCGGCTCTTGTCCCCAAGGGCAGAACAGGCTGACCAAACAGAGGCTTTGTCATGTCTCTCCCCGCCCTTCCCACCAGCTGGTCTGTTGATGGCAGGAAACCACAGCTGCAACCAAGGAGCATCCACTGCCACCAGGCTGTCCCAGGGCTGGGAGTGGAGAGGAGACTTTGGTCTTTGTACCCAAGTCCCACAAGTGCCCCTGATGCCTGCTTTGGGAAGCAGCCTCCTCGGCCCACCCTTGAACACCCCCAGCCCTGACCCCAGCTGAAGCCCTGAGCAGGGAGAACAGACTCCTTGATCCTTTGCTGCCTTTTGTCTGCCTTAGGGGGAGATGGTAGGGGCTGGTGGTGGTGGTGGTGGTGAGAATACGGATCTTTGGACCACTTCCTCCAAAACTCCAGGGTGGAAGGAATGGCAAGTCCACGGCTGGGGGTGGACTCTAGGGGGTGTGTGGCGAGGGTCCACAGCAGGCCCTGCCCTATTTTAACAGCTCCTGCCTCTTCCAGCCCTTGTTGGGCTTCCCTTGGGCCTGCTCCGGGGGCTGAGGCTGGGGGGACGGTGCCACCCCTCACCACATTCCACGTCTTAGAGCTCAGACCTTTAGCATCTGGGCTGCCTGTGAACAAACCCTCTTTTAGCTGAGCTGAGACAGGGGCAATTTCTCCAGCTGAACTTTCTCCAAGAGAAGGACACAAGCATCTAGGAGCCACAGGGATGGTATATCTAGCAGGGGCCCAGGGCCTGATTGGCGCCCCCTTCCCGCCACAACCAGCGGCAGCTCCTAGTCGCCTCTTGCCCAATCTCAACTCCCTTGGCCACTAAGTTTCTCTCTCTCAGGAAGGTCTCCAGCCCTCAGTTTTCTTTGCAGAGCTGCGACAACTGACGGGTTTTGAGCTTAACAAATGATCAAGCTCATCTCAGCTTGGGATCCTAGCAACAGCCACTTGCCTGGGTTCTCTGCAACGATTCATAACTCAGGTGTCACCCTGTGCCCCCCTCCTCATCACACACCTACCAAGTCCCACTTCCCAGGGGCCTCCCAGCCATGGCCTTTGGTTCAGCCTCATTTGATGCCCTGGTCCTCCCAAGGGGCAGAATCCAGGTGGACCCTGATAGCCCAGGCAGAGCTCCACCCCAACCTCAGGAGAGCCTGCAGGCAGAGGAGAGGAAAAGCTAGTGGATATGAGGAAAGGGAGCCAGGAGGGGCAGGGAGTGGGGTCATGCCAAGGCCACAGAGCAGAGGGGCGGTGGGTGAGTGGGGTGCTCCAGGAACCCTCAGGCTGCATGCAGCCCACTTGCCTCTCACTCACCTCTCCCCTGGGCTGGGGCAGGTGGGAGGGGTGAACTGGAGACAGCAGGAGTGACTTCACATCTTTGTTGCTGTAGCTGCTGGGCTGAAAATAGTCCTCTCTTGGGCAGGCTGGCTCAGGGTGTGAAAAGCTTCGCTCCCAGGGAGCAGCAGGAACCAGCCAGGGAGAAAAACTAACCACAGGCTCGGCACTTGCTAGCTTAGCTGAAGAACATAAGCATCAACGCAACCCTACTTACTTCCAAATTTGTTTAAGACGAGGTAACTGCGGACTCACTCTGAGCGGCTCAGTGCAAATCAAATGCTCTCACGTTCAGACCTGCATCTGCACCACCTCGTCTCCTGAGGGCCCCTGCCTGCGGGCACTGTGCTAAAAGTTGTACACCTTGTAACGTGCTCCTCCAGCCACGCTGGACATAGGGGTCAGCACCCTCATTTCATAGCTGTGGAAACTGAGGCTCAGAGAAGTTACGCAGGCTGCCTGAGGTCACACAGCAATGACCCAGGCCCTTGGGAAAACATTCTTTTATTTCCATTTAATTGTTGGGGGCCCAACAACTCCAGCAAACACTTCAGGCTGTAAAGAGTCTCCAGTTCTCATTCCTTATCAGCCTGCCTCCTGTTCAGGACAAGTGATATGAAAAGCTGTGTTCCTGTTGCCCCTTCGGGCAGCAATTTCAACCCGGTGCTGCAAGATTTTTAAATATGCAACACCTGACTATTTAGTCAAGGGCACTGACCTCTTTTTCCTTAGGTTGTCAAACAAAAAAAAAATGACAACAGCCAACACAACAACAGCCATCCACTGTGAATGAGTCAAAATTATACCTAGGTTTTTTTTTGTGTGTGTGTGTGTGTGTCAGATCGCAAAAATATACTTTTTGGTGTGACTGACAATTTTAGTAATCAGTTTCTGAGTGCTGTGAGATGAAAAGTTTGAAAATTGTTGCCTTGGGGGATGGTTAGATAGAGAGGCACCCTCTCCAAGTTGGGGGTAGTTTCTAGGCTAGAAAGAGGGGGGCACTTCCCTACCTCTGTCCAGGGGCCAGGCATCTAAGTTCCTGTCTCAGTGTGATTACGGGTAACTTTATCTATTCCCAGCACGATCCCCAACCTCCGTTTCCACCCTATAGTATACCAGATAATTAAGTCTCTCTCAGGCCTCCTCGGTGTAATGCAGATTAATTTATTATTTAAATCTGAATAGAATATTAGCTCATTGTCCTAATAGTTCTGATAAATGCTTGGGGGGCACAGGATGGAAATCCTCCCACTTGCCCCCTCCCTTGGCAGATTGGAAAGACCTCACAGGCCTGGCGAGTAGCTGGTGGGGTGGGCGCACACCACGGGGCTGGGACTCTGCGCTGGGGACCCCAGGGCATGCACAGGTGGGTGTGAGCATATGTGGTGCCCTGCAGACCCCACCTTCTACCCAAGGAAGAAAGAAGGAGAAGGTGGGGAAAGAAGAACTAGAGAGCCGTTTCTCAAGCTCGAGGCATGTGGGGAGGGGAGGAGTCCTCCTCCCTGCTTTCGTAATTGGGGCAAGGGCTCTGGGGCCAGTTTTGAGCATCCAGAGACATGACTATGGGGTTGGAGTGCTGGGAACTTCTCAGCACTTGTCTACCCTTCAGAAATGGTTCAGGGATAAAGACATCCTCACCAGTGGGGGCTTTTAATGGGGTTGGTTGTGGGGGAGGACCCATGGAAACTAGGGGCACAGGGTGCAGATTGCACCCTAACTTGCAAATGGTTGGTTAGGGTCACGTTTACCCTGGTGCCCACCCCCTCGCCCCCCGGACTCCAGGTCTGGAGTCAAGCAGGAGCCCTTGGCACAGAAGGTATTGAATCCAGCCAGGAAAATATATGGGACACATCGTGTGGCTGTGGTTTCTTCACACCATCCAGTCATACAGCTGGCAATTAATTTCCCCTATAAATGAAACACCTTTCATATCACTTTATCTGGAGAGCTTGAATTGACAGCAGCGGGTGTAATTTATACATACTTTTTCCCCATCTGTTAGCATTCAGGCTTCAGGCTGCTTGCGTTTTTTTCTTCAATTCTCTCCCCAAATTGAAAGGATTAGGTTAGGATTAGGTGAGTGTTTTAACCAGATATTCACAAAGATGGATGGCAGTGTTTCCAGACGGCCAATGCCCATGGGAGGCCCTCACACAATGGTGGCCAGGTGGGGCTCAGTGATCTGGGAAATTGCCTCCACCCGAGAGCCCAGCAGCCCCTGCTGTTCGGATGCTGAAGCTGCAGAGGGCCTGAGGGACGCTCCAGGCCCGCCCTGCATTTTACAGATGAGAAAACTGAGGCTCAGAGAAGCAAAGGGACTTGTGCAAGGTTTGCGCAGCTGGCTGGACACAGAGCCAGAGCTGAGCCAGGGTCTGGATGCAGGGAGCACTGGAGGCAGAATGGCCCCCTTTTACCTTGAGAGGGGTGAAGGGGCATAGACAGGACATGGAAGTACTTGGCTGACTTGGGGACAGTCCCCCTTGCCCCTTGGTGTCTATGGAAGGAGAGTTTCCATAGACTCAAAGAAAGACCAAGTTAGGGCAATTTCTGGAGGCCTTTTTCTAATCATGCATGCATCTGTGTGTGTGCATGTGTAGTTAGTAACTGGAAGCCCACAAGTTCTGTACCACTGCCCTCTGAAAATACGCAGTCCTGTTGCAGTGTCCCATGGGCTTTATTTTCTCTGTTGTCCTGTGCTATCTTCTCTCAAGGAGTTTTCCCTTCTGATCATGACACAGGCCGTGGGGGCTAGGCCAGTCTGGATTCCTTGGGGACCTTATCTTCACAGGCTTCTCCAGGAAGCTTCCTCCACCCAATCCCCCATCTCCAAAATCCCTGAAGGTCTCAAGTCGGTTAGAAATGAAGCCCTTCAGGCGGTCTGGGAGGCAGGGTTATTTTGGCCAGGCAGAGTCATGTAATTTCTGATCTGGGTTGGGGACCTGGGAGAAGTTATATGTCCATCTTTGCATGTCACTAGGGAAATATCTGTTCCCAAAACCCCTGAATCTTAAGCGCAGTGGTCCATTCATTCATGCATTCCTTCAGCCATCATGTATGTATTAAACAGCTGCTCTGTGTAAGACCCTGCCTCAGGTTCCCAAGATGTAGAAATGAACACTACAGGGCTCTGCCTCAAAGGTCACATGGAGACCTTTGGCCCTGGGAATGACCCGCTTTTGGCACTCAAGGCCCTAGCAAGGTGTCAATGGCCACAGCCTCCTTCATTGCCTCCTTCCTGCCTGACGGGGCCCTGGAGCCATTAGCAGCAGTGACTCTGTCAGGTTAGAATCAGTAAAATAGTTTTGTATTAATGCTGGGGCCTGAGGAGATTTGGCCATTAAATGTTACATTAGACCCAAGGTGTCCTGTACATGCTCCCGGTGGAGTTTTTCCGGCAGCCTTGGCTGGGGGGCCTTGGCGAGGGGGAACGTGCTGAAACTAACAACCAGGTGGAGAAGAGGGATGCTGGGCTGTGCACCCGCCCTGGAACTCTGAGGACATCCTAGAGAACCGTGGAGGAAGGACACGCATGTCCTTGCCTCCCGTTCAGCCCCAGCAGGCCCTGCTGACCATGGCTGGGTGCCCAGTTCGTCCGGGACCCAGTGGGGCAGTAACCAAGCTCACCTTGCAGTCTGGGGGCAGCTCCGATTTCACTTCTACCATCTAAGGAGCATTTCCTCCTCATCAGACCAGATGTCCGGAGCTTTAGCTCTAAAAATACAGTCACGGGAGACAGAGGAGAAGCTGGTTCCTCTTCCATGGAGGAGGTGAGACCCTCGGGGAATAATTAGTGAACTGTACTGGCTTAATTTAAAACACAACTAACTGCATCCTGTGGGGCAGGTGATGACTGTCCTGGGAGGCTGGAAGGGGAGGGATGGATATTGGCTGAAGTCATCTGGTCTTACCGTCAACCTAATCACCTGACTCACCCATGGAATCACCTTCCTTACACCCACTCAGTCCCCACTCACCGAACTCCCCACCCACCCAACTGGTCATCCCTTGCTGAAGATAAGCAACGGACGTTGGGCAACCATGCAGACTCTCTTGAGCCTTGGCTTCCCAGTTGCAGGTAGAGATAAGATTCTCCCCTAACCTCCTCCTTAGATTATCGAAAGGATCAGATGGACCCAAAGATGATTTGCAAAGTGGTATAAGGAGTGCAAATACCAGATGGTGGGTATATTATTATTGCTGTCACTATTACTGCCACACCGCTCATATCTAAACCCTTCCTGACTTGAGATATTTTTTTTCTTCAATGACTGCACAAGCACCAGAGGAAGAGTCCAGGAGGGTGGTGGGGCAGATCCTGGAGGAAGCTCCAGCCGCCCAGGACCCTCCCCGTTTCCCTGCAGTTTTAGACACTGTACACAGAGCTGGCTTCTCCCAGCCTCCCAGAACTCAGCTACAGGAGGAGGAGGAAACTGGGGAGGGTCTGGGGAGAGGGGCAGGCCTACGGGGCTGTGAGAGCATTACTGGCTGGGCTGTTTTCAGGGAGACCACAGGCAGATGCCGGATGTGTTTGTGTTTCCAACGTTAGGGCCTGAGAACCAGAAAAAACAAACTGGGAGCTTCAAAACCAGCAGGCTAATTGATCGGATGGGAAGATATTATTTACAGTAATGGGGCAATTAGGAAGGACAGGGTAGAACAAGCCAGGGTGGTTTGGCTGGGCAGCCCAGTCCATCCCGATATAGATGATGGAGCAGCCAGGAGGCCAATATCTTGAGCCAGACTATCCGCCTTGGAGTCACCTGCTGGCTCACGGAAAGGGGCCCATCAGACAGAAGGGGACACCTATTAATCCAGGGGCTTCAGGGGAGACATCCAGTTCACCCCCCTATCCTCCATGGTGTGTGTGGCCCCGGGGAGACTTCTGTTCTTCCCAGCTCAGCCCCTTTCCCTGGGGATCCCTCCTGACTATTGCAACTCACACCCACCCATGCTCCCTCCTGAACCCTCCGAATCTCCATGTCTGCACTGCAGAGAGAGACCCTTGACCACACAGCACCTTCCAACTGCAGCTTCTCCTTGGCAGGGCTCCACCTATGCCTGGCACAGGGTTGGACATGCTGCTGGGCACAACCAGACTAAGAAAGGGAGAGTGAGTTACACAAGGACTCGGGGTAAATGAATGGAGGGGGAGGAATAAAAATTATCAGCAGCAGCTCAGTTGAAGAAACAAATAAAAACACAAGTACCATGGCCTGTATGGGTCCCTGAGTCTGGGGTCCCTCATTCATCTGCCAGCTCACTGGGTCTTGTCATAAAGAAATAAAGATGGAAGTTGAGAATCCAATCTCAACATGAACCAAACTCTTAAGATCTCAGATTGATTTTGGCTAGTCATTTGAGAATACTTTAAAACTGCAGATCTTAGGGAAAAAAAAAAAATCTTTCCTTTGAAGCAGAAAATGGCCCATTTGCAAATTAATGGCTGGGTGGGCCAAGGCCCCTCTAGGAAGGGAGAAGGGATGGCCTTGTCAATATTTCAGGGAAGGCGGGCGGCTGGAGGCCCGGGTGACAGTCATGGCCAGCACTGCCGAGTGAGGCTTGACCCAAACAGCACCGTGAGCTGCGAGAAGGCCCCGTGGTGACTCTGGGGAGAAGGGAACTAGACACAGGCGGCTTTTGGTCGACAGGGTGCGTTTACAAGTACCAGGGGAGAGATCATGCTGTGCCTCTTCTCTGGACATTTGTTAAGAAGTCGCTGGGCAACCAGTAGCACAGACAGCTGCAGGGCAGTGGGAGCCCTGGGCACAGGAACGGAAGCAACTTGGAATCTCAGACTTCACCATGGGGCATCGGCCAGGGCTCCATAGTCTCCCCTCCTGCTCTGCTGACTCTCCTGCTTTCCTGCACAATGCCTGCTACCAAGGACTCTGCCTTCTCTGTCCCCTGATGCATGGAGTTAAGATCTGCCATCCTCCTCTTGCCTGTGCTCCACAGTTCAGCCCGATCCGTGAGGCCTCCCTGACTCCCACAGCACACGTGGCAAACACAGGGCCTGCTTCTGTTTCCAGCGAGTAGCTCTTGTCTTCCCGAATGCGAGCTCCTGGGCGGTGAGGACCCTGCTTCTCTGTGACACCCTGTGCCCCCTGGGCAGCCTGGTGGGCTGTGAGGCCCCCTCTCCTGTGAATTAATCCCAGACCATAGGACCCTGCAGGGGGCAAAGCCCTCCCCTCTCTCTGCCCCAAGACCTACTGAGATTTCTTCCCTCTCCTTCCTTTGCTTACAAAAGTGAAGGAAGAAACAACAGGCACCATCATTTTGCTTGTTCAAAAGTACATGCATGAGGCAGGCAGCCTCTGGGTTAGCAAAAGAGATGGAGGAGTGTCTCCCGACTGGACCACTGTCCTACCCCATCTCGACCCCAGCACACGGTGCTGTCACTGAGTGCTGGACAGGGGCTGCCAGGCTCTGTCTCTCAGGAAGAGGGCCAGGCTCCCTGCCCCTGTAGTCTTGAGTGTGGGAGAGTAGGCAACAGAACCCCAGGTCCTTGGCTCCCTCTCCCCCACCATGGGGGTCACCAACATGGAGTCTGAGCCTCTTACTGAACCCATAGGCTCAGTCTCTTTTGGGTCCAATTCATCCAGCCTTCATCTACCAGACAGTTACTGCCCACCACAAAATGCCCAGCAAGATGTCAATTCAACAAATACAGATGATCCTGACCTTAGGATGGGGTTATGTGCCAATAAACCCCTCATAAGTCGAAAATGCATCTAATACACCTAACCTACCAAACACCATAGCTTAGTCTGTCTAGCCTACCTTAAACATGCCCATAACACTTCAATTAACCAACAGTTGGACAAAATCATCTAGCACAAATCCTGTCTTATAATAAAGTGTTGAATATTTCACATAATCTATTATGTCTATCACTTTCACACCATTGTTGAACCATTCTAAGTCACGGACATCTAAATTCATTCAGTGTGTGTATTCTAAGTAAGGAGCTGTGAAACAGATGCTAAAATTTAGAGGTTCATGTAATTGACTATAGGCCCAATGATACATACTCACGTGTGTCTGTGAGATTCCCCTCATGATCTGTAAAGCCTGGCCTGGAATCATAACACTGCCATGTACTGGTGGTGTGAACTGGGACCAGTTAATTTAACTTCTCCCTGCCTCAATGTTCTCATCTATAAAATGGGTCACTGTGATGATTAAATGAGTTAACATACGTAAGGGATTAGGTCAGAACCTACTGCACTGTTATTTCCTGAGTTCCTCCTATGTGTAGACTTTAGGTGAGATGCTGAGCCAACACCCCCTGCTTATGCTGCACCCAGGGCCCTCACCCCATTACAGAGCCCCTGTGTGGGCAGGAGCGAGCACCTTTAGGCACAGAGGAGACCAGAGCCCAGGGCAGGTTTAGGGACACTGTGGGCAGTCAGTCAGGAGCTGCTGCTTCAGGCTTTGATGGAATGCCCGAGAGATACAACTGTGAGAGGAGGTAGAAGGCATCATCAGTGAGTCTTTCAGGGGTGCTGGAGTCCATTTATGATGAGGTCACTTATGAATATTAAATGTTTTGCTCCAGGCTCCAAAGAGTCCTACTGCCCTGCTCTACCCAAAAGTCAAGGTTACAGACATAATAAACAAAGCTGCCCTTGTCCAGGAGAAATGCGCACGCAGGCACACACACACATGCACACACGCAGCAGCAGAGGAGGGAAGAAGGAGGTGCAGGGTTGGGCTCACAGGAGCAGTTTCCACGCCATGGCTTCCTGGGAATAGGGTGCTTCTCTTCACTGCACGTGACCAGACTCACCTGAAGGCCCCTCACAGGCTCAGATGGGCGCTCCAGAGGAGGCCCCACCCCTTCTGCCTCCTCTTCTCTCCCCTGCCCCGCTCTCAGAGATACTAGGTATAGTCAACAAAAGCAACGGGAATTTGATTCTCCAAAAACAGAGCTTCCAGGAGAGGGTGCTGTTGGAACACCTGTGAATGGGACAAGGGCTCCTGGGCATGCTGCCTGCAGCAGGCACTCCGCCTGCCGGCTTCAGGTGCAGAGGCCTGGGCTGGGGCTGTCACGTGGGAAGAGGGAGGGGCCACGAAATGCTAACTTTGGTGCACTGGTTACAATGCAGTATGCCTGAGGCGGGGACCCTGGGAGCCTGGGACTTGTCTTCCAACCAGCACCTCCAATGCTGGCTGGTTCAGGCCCCGGCTGACGACAGGCTGAGAAAGGCTGGGTGAGACAGTATCTCCCCTCATTCCCCGCACTGAACCTGAGGATCCAGGGTCTGGTGACCCAGCCGCTAGGCTGCCTTGCCCCCGTGAGCGTATCCATGGCTGCTGTTACTCCCTCCCACCCCCGCCCCCCTCCTGGAACAGAAATAGAGTTGAGATGGGTCTACCAGTGCTCAGGGTGCTGAGTCCCAGAGGGGAGTCGGGGGCCTGCTGAGAAGGGGTCCGGGGTCTGGCAGTTACTGTGCTGGCATCCAAAGATGTGTGTGACTCAGAGTTGTCACCTTGTGGGGTGTTGCTACCGCCAGACATCCAGGGCTGAGTTACAAGGACACAACGATTAAGATGATTAAGCAAAGGAGAGAGTTGGGGGCAGGCAGCAGGGAGCAAGAAACACACGGGGCCTTGCCAATGGGGTGACGGACACAGGGGCAGAGAGACAGAGAGACAGGGAAGGGGGCAGACACAAGGACAATAACTTGGGAAGAAGGGGATTCAGGAGCAAAGGGACGGATGAGCCTGATTCATTTCAAATCTCCCACAGAGCTTCTCCCAAGGAGCCGAAAGAGAAGAGACAGGCAAAGCCCACAGGCGCACAGTGGGGCAGACTGGGAGCTTCAGCGCCTGCTCCCCTCCAGGTCCCTCTCTGTCCTCTGTCGCTGTCTCTGCCATTCTCCTCCTCATTATCATCTGCCCTGTGAATGTCTACACCGTGCCAGGCACCACATGCACAGCAGCTTCTATCCTCAATGCAGCCCCCCAAGGCAGGTGTTTGTAGGAAATACAGAAGGGAAAAGGGCAGTGCACCATGGACAGAAGTAGCACTCTGACTGGTGACTTCTTAGTACAGTCTTCGCTCACACTTGCTGCTGCTGCTGAGCCAAGGAAGCTTCCAGACATGGAAGGTTTGCTTCCGCAGGGAGAGACCACCCTGGGCTGTTAGGCTCTGTCCAGATGGGCTAGGACTGGGGTGTGTGTGTGTGTGTGTGTGTGTGTGTGTGTGTGTGCGTGCACGCATGTGTGTGTGATGAGGAGGAGGGGACTGGGGTCTCTGCAGATACTACAGCCATCTGTCACTTTAAACCTTCCTTAGGGACAGTGAGGACCTTGTCCGTAGGCCAGGGGCTCCCCAGGAGAGGGAGAGGTCAGGCGAGTTAGGCATCTCCTGCCCATTCCTCCCTTGCACAGCCCCAGCCTGGAAGAGCCAGGCCAGGCCTTCGTGACAATGCTAGCTCTCCAGGGTCCTCTCCTGGAGATGCTCCCCTGGGAAGACATGGCCAAGAAGCCAGGTCAAACTGGGAACAGAAAATGTCTTGTTGCTCCCAAATGCAGGCTGTGGGTACCCACCACAAGGCTCCCTGTATGAAGAAGGGCACAGAAACCTTGGACTGTGTATACCACAGGGTCAGGTCTGAGTCCTGACTCACTTGGAGGAGGTCCCTCCCCTCTTTGGGACAGCTTCACCACCTGTAAAATGGTTCTGGCCTCCAGGGCGTGCAAACAAATGAGAATCTATGGAAAGCACCCAGCACCATTCTGGGCACACCACAAATACTCCGTAAATATTCATTAACATTTCTTTAATCATTAACATAATTATTTATGCTCCTTTAGCTGCTCCCTTTTCCTCTACCCCTATCCCTCCCCTGCCTCTTAGCTCCATCGTTCTCCCCAAACCATCAAGACTTTTCAGGGTGTCTCCTAGGTGTCGCGTCTCTACTAGACTGGGAGCCACGATGGGACGGCAACACTGCCGGGCATTTCCTCATGGCACAACCCTGTGATCTGCGCAAGACACACCAGCCTTTCTTCTCCCTTCAAGGGGCTTCTGCCACATAGGCGAAGCACACCAAGCGCACAAGTGACCTCACTCACTCACTCACTCACCATTGACAATTTCTTCACTGGTTGCCCAGCCATGTGGGATCAGTTGCAGAGGTGAGGAAATACTGCAGAATCCTGCCATGGCGCTAAGTAGAGCTGAAGTAGAAAGAGCCATTTCATGAAAGCAAAGTCCCATTACTGTGAGGCTGATGACATGACGTGGGGGCCGCCTGTGCAGCTGGCAGGGGGCTCTGGAGCCCAGAAGCCCACCGCCAGCCAAAAGGAAGTGACTTTCTGTGTCCCCCCCACACTGACTGTCACAGCTAGGACCAGAACCCCCGCCTCGCTTGCACCCAGGGGCTCCCTTTAGGTCCCATTGTGCCCACCAGGGCCTTCCTCTCTAGTTGCCAGATGGAGGAGGCTGCTGTTGTTTTTCTCAAGGTGCAGGCTCATCACCCAGTCCCAGGAGCTCTGAGCAGCCCTGGCCCACTCAGCATGTCCTTGGGGCCTGTCAAGTAGGCCCCGGGGTGGGGAGTGGTATCGGCAACCTCCACTCCTCTGGGGTTTGCATCTACCCCAATTTCAGGTTTGGGAAAATGCTCCCGACTTCTTCTTGACTGATTGTCTTTTGGAGGGACACTCATTTGATGATTCAGCCCCTTGTCCCACCACTGTCCACTCACGAGCTGACTGAGCACCTGATGGCCGGCACTACTGGTAGTGTGTCCCCCTTGCCTCTGCACACAAGCACCTTGCCCCCCCGATCCCCCTGCCCCAGGACCTCCCAGCCTCCTGTCCGCTGACAGGAGCTTGTCTCCTCTCTCAGACCTACCCTGTTGAAGGCCAAGTCTCAGCACATGGTGGAATTCAGTGCTTCCCACATTAAAATTAGCTAGGCCATGAGGTCAATTGTGCAGAACACGGCTCGGCTGGTGCAGATAACTTTAGAATCTAAATGGCGTCACCACACATGTACTTCCAGCCTTGACCCCAGAGAGAGTGTGTTTCTCATCACCAGAGGCCTTGGGATCCATGGTGGCCTGAGGATCCTTTCTTTTTCCCCTGGGAGGTCATAGGTCCTTCTCAGGAGGTAGGGCAAGTCAAGTCTCCAGCCCACCTCCTCCTGGAAGCCTCCCTGACTACCACAGCCCCAGCCATGGCTGATCCTGCCTCCCGCAGCACAGCCCATGTTGTCCCCTCAGAGCTGAGCGGGTCTCTTATTTCCTTGACTCTGTCCTCAGTGCCCACGCAGGGGGATGTCCAGTGAAGAGGCATTTGTTGAGTGGCCAGGATGGGACAGACCACCATCCCCATGCCCTTTCTCTCCTGCTCTGGCTGTGGGAGCAGGTGCTGGCCCCCAACGGGGCTCCAGCATCTGGGAGGCTGGCGGGAAGTGCCACCAGCCGCTCTGACCGCCTTCAAGGGCACTGCCAGGAATAGATGCGGCCACCCCGCCGCCTGCGTGGGCCTGGCAGCCCCAGCCTGCCCTTTCTCTAGACTCTCTGTGCACGTCACAAGGAGTGCTCAGCCCTGGCTGCTGACTCCTTAGCATTGAGAGCTCAGTTTGGCTCCTGGTCATGGCTCTTTAGGATATGTCCGGCCACCTTCCCACAACACAACCCAGCAGATGCTACCCTGCCCACCTCTTGGCCAACAAGCTTCAGCCACTGGTCAGTCAGCTGGATGCAGAGACAACTGACTGCTCAATAACAGCACAACACAGGCCTAACACGTCCCCCCCAAAGGATCTGTGTAAACACAGGGGCCCTGACGCAGTTGTGTCCCTTTGCTTTGCAGCAAGAAACGATGCCAGGGTGATGACGTGACTTGCTCGGAGTCACAATCTGCTAGCAGCAGAACCAGGCCACCAACCTGCACCTCCTCAGTCTAGCCACTAGCCTAGCTGTCCATAGGAAAGCTAGGGAATGACGGCTCCAGGGCTAGAGGAGGGAGAGTTTCAGATAGAAGGAGGCACCGAAACCCTATTGGACATGTGGCTTTCAGGTCCTAAGAGAAGAGGAGGGGAGTCATCCCAAGACATGGAGAAAAATGGGTTGCGTTTAAGTGACAGTGAATAGATCAGTGTGACCCGGACAGTAGGCTCATGGGAACAGGGAAAGGGAGCGGGCAGTCTGTGACTATATGGAACCCAGGAAAAGGGGCATTGAGACTCTAGGTGCTTAATCTCAACTTTGCTATGAGGTTGACTGTGTGACTTCAGGCAGATTAAATAAATTGTGTCCTCCACTGATTTAGTCTTACAGGGTTCACTGAGTGGGCCCTTAGCACTGTGTGACCGGTCCTTTTCAGGATCTGGGGATAGAGCAGTGAACAAGGTCCTTGCTCTTATGCAGCACAGTCTAGTAGAGGGGAGACCAGCAACAAACATGCAAGTCAGGGCATAATGGGTTGGGTGGTGACAGAAACAGTGAAGCAGTGTGAGGGAGAGCGGATGCTGGCTCTGGGGCTAGGGGATAATTATCTTACATGGAATGACGTCTCTGAATAAGGTGACATTAAAGAAGAAACCTGAAGGCAATGAGGAAATGAGCCAAGTGAATATGTGGAAGAAGCATGTTCTGGACAGCGAGGATAGCATGTGCAAAGACCCTGAGGCAGGTGTGAGCTGGGCCAGCTGGAGGAAGACCATCTACAGCCTATGGAAGGAAGTGGACCATAGGAGTTTCCTCAGCTCCCTCCTAAGACAGAGCCTGCTCAAGCACACATGGCCCCTGCCTGTGCTTGGTGCCCAGTGAGTAGGGGGCTCTCTTCTCAGCCAGTAAGAGAGCTGAGTCACCTTTTCTAAAAGGTGATACAAAGATAAAATTTGGATTCTGTGACCCAGCCAGGAACAGAAGAGACAAGGCCCTGATTTCTTAACCTCGAGGCATGTCCCTAAATTAGTGTGAGGTTCTTTTCTCTGAGCAGGGACTGTATGCCCACCTGGAGCAGTAAGAACTAGGGCCAGAGGGGTGGGGAGTGAAGTTCCTGCCTAAGGTGGGGGTGGTCCTGGGAAAGGCATGAAGGCTTCCTGGAGGAGGAATCCAAGGAGTGTAGGCCTTTGGAGTGACTGGGGCAGGGCAAGAGAGAAGCAAAGGCTTGGAGGCTGGTGTGTGTGTTGGGAGGAAGAGGGGCCGCTGAGAGACCCCACTGTGGCTGGAAAAAATGGTAAGCATGGGAAAGGAGGAAAGGGGTACTGAGGTTGTGGCCATGTGTCTGCTTCCAAGTTAGGACTTGAGTTTGTTCTCTCTCTCTCTCTTTTTCCCTCTCTGTGTTTGTGTCTGTGTTTCTGTCTGAGTCTGTCTGTCCATCCGTCTGTGGGAATGTCTCTGTCTCTGTCCCTTACTGGTCTCTCTGAGTCTCTGTCTCTCTCTGTCTCACTCTCAGCTTCCCCTTCTCCTCTCTCTGTCTCCCTCTCTGTCTGTCTATCTGTCTCCCTCTCTGTCCGGCTAGGTCTCTTTTGGTTTCCCTCCTCCCCGCCCCCTCTCCTCTCTTTCTCACAACAGGAAGAGGCCTGCAAAGGACTGCTATTTGCCTCCCTCCCCACCCTTTTCCCTCCCCAGGTTTTTTTTCTCTCACTCCTTATTCAAGGCAGATAAAGTGCGCACAGCTGCTCCCAGCTGAAACGGGCCTTAATTGCACCCCCGTTGCCATGGCGATCCCTGATGATCTCTGTGGCTGGAATGATGCCCTCCGAACTCCCTGCTGGGGCCTCAGGCTGCACAGCCTTGCTGGCCCTGGAGCTGACCTCACGCAGCACCCTGGCAGGGCAGCTGGGGCAGGCACTACCTCACCACACCTCACAGTCCCCAGTGCCTCCCCTCCCCCCCGCCTCTCCCACTCCTTAGGATGTTCCAGGGTCTACTGCAATGATGCACAAGCTCCTAGGCAGGGACAAAGCATTCCCCTGTCACCAGCCTAGGCCCAGGTTTTGGGAGTGGGAAGGAGGGGATCCAGGTCAGAGCTCTGTGCTTTGAGCCCCATCCCCTCACCTGTGGACCTGCCACAGTCACACCCACCATGGATGTGGGAGGCTTATCCACGAAAATCAAATTCTATTTGAATAAGCCCTGGGTACATGGAGGAGGTGGGCGCTGTAGGAGGAGCTCGAAGACCCCCTCCAGGGTGCCACGGTTTGCAGAGGGGCCACCGCAGAATCAGGCTGCCTCTGGCCCCACTGCAAAAGATAGAAGGAGGTCAGGGAAGGAGGGTGGAGACCCTAGTGGGCACTTCAGGAGGAGAGGGCCACTGAGGAAACCCCAGAGGAGACCTGCTTCCCGGTGTCTTGAGGGCCAGGCAGGGCCCACTGTGGTCCAGGGAAGTGAGCCCAATACAGGCTGTTGGGGAGGCTGTGTGTGTGTGCATCACACGTGTGTGCGCATGTGTCTGTATGGTCTGTCCCACATTCCTGCTTCACACTCCCCTCCACAGACACCCCCCCTCCCCAGGACTCCAAGCTGGGCCACATTAGAGTATATGTTCATAGCTCAGTGGGTCCTGACAGGGGTCTCGGGGAGGGCAGAGTACTTAGTACCCCAGTCAGCATAACCTGAGGAGCCATCAGGAAAGAAGTGGGCTGGCTCTGAGCTTCCCAAGAAGGCCTGCCGCCCACTCTGGTCCCTTGCCATCCTCCACTGAGGCTGGGCAACCAATCCCGGCTCTTGAATACAGTGGGGCTGGAATGGAGTGGGTTTGTATATCCCACCTCTGATGGGTTTCCCAGGCCCCTCCCCCTCCAAGAGAACCTGGAGGTGAAGGAGTGTTCCAGCACTTGCCATCCACCACTTTGCTCAGCATCTGAGCTCTCCTCTTGCTAGGCAGGCAGGGGTCAAGGCTCTGTCCTCTAACCTGTGCCCGATTCCAGGGCTCTGCCTCCACTGACCCCTCTGGGCTGGTATGTGCTGCCAGCCCGTGGCCAGTAGGTGGGACTGTGGGTTGCAGAGCAGGATCTCCGGGACCAGAGTGCATTTGACAGCCCTGCTGTCTACCAGTGACGGTGGCAGTTGAATGCACACACCCCTGGGCCACACTTGGTAATATAATAATAGTAATAATAGCAGTGGAGTAATAACAGCTTATTCACTGGCCACCACATACCGGGTGCCATGGCTAGAACCCTGCACATACCATGGTGTAGTTCTCTCTCAACGCTGGAGGTCAGGATTGAACTTTGCACAGACGGGGAAACCGGTGTCACCTGCCCAACCAACGCCTCTCTTCTCTTGGTGGCCGTGTTCATGGACCATCGGGTGGACCCAGAGGCCCTGGTGAGCGGTTTGCCGGTGGGCTCTCAGGCCCCAGCGCCTCCTGCTGTAGTGAGGCCACAAGTCCCAGGGACTAAAATGTCACCTTCTGCATCGTGTTCAAAGCAAAGCAGCTGCTTCTGGGGAAGACTTTCTGCATGAGAGTCTGTGTCAATGGTGCTGCCGCCATCAAAGTGCCCATTTCCCCGTTTACCCCGAGCCCACTGGAATCCGCCTCACTCTCACAGATCCCACAGCAGTCGGTGCTCCATAAACACTTGCTAAGTAAGTTCAGGAGTGAAAGAGTATTTCTTCAGCTTGATTTGTTGCCTCCCCTGACTTCCCCCTTTTCTCAATTCCCAAATGCTCTGGAATCCCATCTCCTTCCTTTCTGCATAGCTGAGACCACAACACTGTCCCTAGCCAGGTCCCTGTTGCATTTGGCCCCTTCCTTGTCCCCACAGCCTGAAGGGCTCTGAAGCAGGGCTAGCACATACCTGTCTATGCAAGCCTCCTCTGGCCTGCAGAATCATGTCGCCTTCCAGGCCTGCAGAGGAGGCCTGACCCCCAGCCTCCTCTCTGACACCTCCTCCAGTTTCTTAAACACACCTCCTGTACCTGGCCCTTGACCTGGAAGCTTCCTCTACCTGTCTGCCCTTCCCCCTTTTCTCTGCTTACAGAAATCATCTTCCTTTCTGGTTTGACTTATTTGCCACTACCTCCTACTGCACTTGTCTTACTAAACCAACCACATTATGCTGTGTGTTATTACTATTTGCTGAGTGAACAGATGAACAGTGAGGGGCAGTTCAGAGAAAACAGGCCGCGATTCCGGGGCACTCCCGAACCCTTTCCCCAATGCTAATACTCATGAACATTCTCTAACGAGCCTCCAGTCAGCCCTCAAGGAAGGGATTTTAGTTGGAGACAGCATCTGTCTCCACTGAGATCCTGCTGGGTACCCCTCCCCAGATAGGAACGGCCCCTGCCAGAGCCTTCACTTGGGCTGGAAGGTGCTGTCCAGACTTTCAAGGCTACAGGATTTCAGACAAGGGGTTAGTGAAGGGGCTGACACTTGAACTAGGAAAGATTTGGATGGAGAGAGGTCATTTCAAATGGAGGGACCTTAGTGGCAACAGCGTGAAGGTGGAACCAGGTAGCAGGGATCACTAACAAGGAGGCCAGCCGGTTCTGGGAACAGGCAGAGGGTAGGATGCAGACAGACCAAAGAAAGCTTCGAGGCAGCCTGGAAATATTTTATTCAAATAAAATGCCCAGAGAACCTTCTCTCCTTCCTTTTCTCCTAATGATAAATAAGGTAAAATAGAGATGGTTATTTCCCTAGAAGGAATCATGAAGTCTCCAAAGGCAAGGACTGATTGTCTCCCCAATCCTGTCCTCCTTCCACACTGGGTCTGGTCTAACCCAGGTTCTTTCTGTCAGGCAGGCTGACTGTGGGTCCTGCCTGGAGTTGGACTGGAGAGACTTGGAAGGCAGCATCCCCCTACCCCATACCCTCCATTCTTTCCTTGCCAGCTTTCTCTCTTTCTAGCCCAAAACCTACTTCCTGGCCACCAGACAAACCTGTCACATTAGGAAAGGGAAAGTTGTAATTCAGACAAAACAACTACAATAGACACACACACACACACACACACACACACACACACACACACACACACACCAAACAACCACCCCCCCCACGCACAACTAGAAACAACTTTGCAAAGGTTTGTCCCCTGGGAAGCAGAAGAGCAAACCCTGCCCCCCCTTTGCATCTCACCTCCCGGGAAGGTGCTGCCACTAAAGGTGCTGGCAGGTGCCAGAAGGCAGGAGGCCTCTGCTCTACAGAGGAGCCCTGAAATTTCAGAGTCTCACCCCCTTTCAAATGCTCACAGTCAGGCCATCTCTCTCCCTTGGTGACCCATCCTTGGTTGGATGGGGAGCAGCAGCCCTCAGCTGGCCTCAGTTCTGCACCCGTAGCACCTGCATGAGAATAGTTAGCCCCTCATGTGCTCTCCCTGGTTCTCACTTGTGTCTCTTCTACCCCTACAGTCCTTGAAAGCAGGATGGTGGCTTCATCTTCCTTGCTTTTGGCCACATTCTTGCTCATACCCCAGCAACATGCAAGATGTTCAGTAGAACGGCCTTGATGTGAGTCAGGACTATGTTGTGGACACCTATCAATGTAGAAATGACTGTCAGGAATAAGAAAAAAGACATAGAATCGGCCTGCAAAGGAGACTTGGCTCTTAACATCATGCTTTGTTTAATTAACTGTCTCCATTGGGGCTGTCAACACACTAAAAGATATTTTTAAAAATCACATGATTAACCTTGGGAATGAAAGAGTCAACTAAACACATTGTTTCTACCTTATCAGGCTCAGGAAATAGGCTTTAGATGTGCTAAGGCCCTTAATGAGGAGAGCAGCCATCAGTTAACTAATAGCCATTGGCCCCTTTCTTGCTGGGTGGACACAGGCACCCACCCCTGGAGCCAGCCTCATCCCACACCTGCTAGGGATAGCATTCTCCAGGGCTACCCAGGGTTTGCATTGCTAAGTGGTACTTTGGGAGGAAAAAAAGTCTACATTCATATATATTTCTCTCTCTCTCCCCACTCAAAATCTCTGGGCTTTTTCATATGAGAGCCTTTTATTTCCTTAAAACAGCAGCTGCTTTCATTTAGTTTGATGGATTTAATGCATTTAGAGGCAGGAGGAGCAGGTGGAAAGCATTGGATTTCTCAGGCCTACCTGCTCACATCCTCTAAAGGGTGAAGGTACGTGGTGTGGAGCATCGCACACCTTGAAAAAAAAAAAGCAGCAACAAATCCTCCCTTCCTTTGTCTTAAGCTTTACGATTTAACTCATTCTGAGGGTGCTTGACAATGAGAGTCCCTCTTGTTAAAATTTCTCTGCCTCTTCTCCCTCCCTTCCTCCTCAGTTCTACCACTTGCCCTTCATTCCAATGTCTCCTCATCTCATCCTGGGAAAGCACAGCCAGGAGCCGGCGTCCTTCCTGGTGGGAAGGAACGTGCCTGGGGATCCCCAAAGGCTGAGTACACCTGCCTTTCAAGATCCGTAACCAGAGCTGGCAGGTCTGAGCCCAGAGAGCTCTCTCCCCATCCCATGGAATTAGGGGTGTGGAGAGAGTTTCAGAATTTGTAACTAGGTGATGGCGATGGTGGATGGACTGTGGGTCCTTGTGCAGACCCAGACTCGAGGACACAGGATCTCAGGTCATAGATAGGGTCATCGCAGGGGGTCTTCCCCAGAGAATGGCTGATCATAAACTCAGGGCTCAGGAGGGCTGCCTCACTGCCCAGGGCTCTGAGGGGGAACCTTCCCTGCTGCTCCAGATATCTTGTTCACTGTTGTATCTCCAGGGCCATGAATCGCAATGAGTGAGTGCTGGTAGCTGATTCTGGGCTTGTGGATCCTGTTCCCAAAGGCCTCTGGAGTGTCTATAATCACCCTTGGGGGCCGTTGGCAGAGGGGACCCCAGAGCCTTGGTCCTGCCTCTGTGCCAGCACCATCTAGCTCCCAGCTGCCCCCAGGCTTTTCGCATATTGAGTTATCCCTGGGCCTTCTCCTCCTTCCCCAGGGCAGGTGCTCTGGCTTTTCTCTTCCCTCCTGAGGCCTCATCTCCATCTCTATATCCTGAAACCCACCCTCATTGCTGTGCTTAGTAAGGACTCAGGAACGGGCCTTGTGGGGGTGGGCCGCGTAGTGCAGGTTTGTGGGAAGGACGAGTCTGCTTCCACCAGCCCAGGGTTCTGCCCTCCACAGGCACACTGAGGCTCTGGCTCTACAGTCGTGGGTCCTGGATTAGTGACCTGCCTTGTCCTGTACCCCCCCCATCCTGCCTGTACTCAGAAAGCATGGGGTCCCTAAGTGAACCCTCTCAAAGGGCTCAGGACCACCCAGCTCCTTGACAAATTTGACTGTTACCTACAGGGTTGCATCCTGCTCAAAGGGCTTCTGCTGCCATCTCCTGATTGGATTCTCCCGGGTCAAAGGCAGGGTGAGTCTTCTTAGCCCCCATTTACAGCTGGGGCCTGGATGGTCATGTGACACATAGCCATGAACAGCAGAACCTGGACTGTGCCCTCCTGTGGATTCTCACTCGGGGGTTTGTTCCCGATGAACTATGGCCATGCCTTGGTGGGAGGCAGAGACCCTCGTCCACTCTCTGGGCTGCCGATCTAGCAATTGCTTTCACCAGGCAAGGGGTGTGGCCTGAGGTCAGACCTGGGGATCTCCTCCAGCCCCAGGGCTCCATGTTTGGGCATCCAGGCTTCGTCCCATTTCTCCATTTCCTTCCTTATCCTTGGATGCAACAGCGCCCCATCCTCAGAGGCTTGCAGAGTGAGCCTCACCCACAGACCTCCCTCTCCCAGGCCTTCTGTCATTGGCACTTCCTTGAAGCATCCCTCCCTGGGTGGTGGCATCTCTCCCGAGAGAACGGCTGACACCTGCCCCTATCCCAAAGGTGCAGTGTGATTGGAAGGGGTCTGGATCCGTTGCTGGGTGCTTGCAGGAGTCAGGCTGTCTCCTGGGGAATGTGAGGGCCTCTGAGTGCCTGTAGTTTTCCTTGTGGGGTGAGGAGCTGGCTCTATGTGACCTTGGTCACCTCCATAGCTTGCCTCCAGCAGACGGCCAGTGGTGGCCCCTAGCTGCAACCTGAGCCACTGCTGAGTGTACCTTCTTCCTCTTCTGAGGGAGTCTCCTTTCCTAAAAGCCCACTCCAGGACACTCTTCCAGCTCTTTTGGGGACCCTCACATCCTGAAACCCAGGGCTAAGTCCTTTTAGGCCTCTAGCAGTGAGCAGAAAACTTGGAGAGGGGCGGGGGAGGAGGCTTCCACAACCCATCTCCCAGGCAGTCACTGAACAAATCCAGGGAGTTAATAGGAGCCACACAAAGCCCTTGATTTGCTCCAGAGATCAAGGGTCAGCCTGAATAACTCATTAATTAACCGAGCAAGGCTTCCTGCTATTGACAAGGTCTGGGATCTCGGCCTGGGAGCAGACCTCACATCTTGCAACCAGAAGACCATGCCCAGCTCTCCTCTCCCCCTCTTTTCTCCTACTAGGCATACACTGACCTGGGAGAGGCTAGATGTCTCAGATGACCAACTGATCCCAACTTTCCCAGGAGGATCTGGCCTAGAAGGATTCTGTAACTTTCACCTTCTGCTTTCAAGTCTGACCTACCCATTATCTTCTTGCTCCACCACTGCCCCTCCCTCACTGGCATAACATCTGATACTCTAAGGATCTAGGCATGTGCTGGCTCCCACACACCTTCCGATGCTGCTCTTGGATGTCTGTCACCAGAGAGAGGACATGACAAGCTGATTCACACTTCGGTGGCAGGATGAAGGTGTGAGGAGAGTGGGTGGGTGGGTGGGTGGTGACATCATTTTAACAAGGGTCATGCTTTGACTCGAGTAGTGTAAACTCTAATGGTGGGATTTTAGGCATCAGAGGTAGGCTAGACAGCAGGATTATTTTGGTCAATAGTCCTTTCCAGTGACCATGGCTAGGACTGCTCTGTCCTAAGCAGTTTTTCCTCCCATTAGTGTCCAGCTTCTTCCCCAAGAGTATGAATGTCTAAACACCCGCTTTGGCTACGTCCATACCCATCCCTGGCACCACCTCTGAGTTTTCAAAGTGCATTCTGGAACTCCCACCTCTCAGGGTGTTTTTCACCCTAGGGTGCACCACTAGAGGAAACTTCTTCATGGAGGGGACTGGCCATCCCATCTAAGTGTTGCTGAAGAGAGAACCCTGTCATCACCTGTGGGCTTACATGAAAAAAGCACTGCATGACTAGGAATGGATAGAGCTCTTGGCATGAATAGGACATCCTTGAGCCTGCTATTTTTGGAGACTAAGACATGGAAGACCTTGATGCAGTTTGCAGCTCCTCTGGTATTACTTGCCCAGCTCACTCCTGCCAATTGACATTTGCACAACCTAATGTTGCTTACTGGGTCAGCTGTTTCTGAAAGGTTTCATCACTGGCTTTAGAGCCTGTTGCTGTTTGTAGAGTCTGTTGTTAGCAGAACCTGGCACTGCACACAGAACTCATCTATAGCCACAAAGTTTGTTTCCGCCTGAAAGGTTTCTTGGGGTTTGCAGGTCCTAGTATCGCTTGTAAAGCTCATTAAAGTTTGTAGAACCCATAGCAGTTTGTGGAGGCTGTTGTTTGCAGAGTCAGTCCTTGTTTGTTGAGTTTTTCACTAGCTTTAGAACCAGTACTGTTTGTTGAGTCTATTGTGTTTAGCAGAGGCTGGCTTTGTAGGCTGAGCTCATCAGTACCCACAAAGCTTATTGCCGTCTATAGAACTTGGCTCTGCTTGTTGAACCTTCAGTGCCTGCAAAGCTCCTCTTGGTCAGAGAGCCTGGGCTGTTTGCAAGTCTGACACTGCTTGCAGGGTTCATCATTGATGATAGTGTCCTTAGACACCTTCTGATTCTACTGGATTATCTGCCTTGTGGTGAGTTTTTAAGGATGCTTGTCCCCACGAACGGGTTTTGAAGTGTTTTCTTGCACGTATGGGTTTAAGATTCTCTCCAAGATGGCTGCCAAGTTCAGTCTCTACATGGTTCTCTCTGGTCCCTACATGGCCCCATAATTCTGGCTCAATGCTTAGACTCAGTTTCCTCTCTAAAGGCAAGATGCTCTAAGTTCTTGCCTTCCCAGCACTAACAGTCCATATAGCTAACCTTCCCATTGTCTTTGCTCAGGGTTCTTGAACTTCCAGCCAGGAACCTGGGTTCTCTTCATCTTTGGCTCAGTATAATCTTATGTCTTTTGGGCAACTTGCTGTCCTTATGTTTCCGTATTCACAGATACATATAAAATTTGTGGACATGACATCCTGGCTAGGGAGAAATGAGGACTAGATAGGAATGGGGTATTTATGTCACAGGTGAGCCCTAATCACTGCCCTGGAGGCCACAAAACCTTGGTCTCAGAGCGTGAAAAAACTCATGACTATCTTCGTCTGCTCTGCTTTGTGGGCCCTTGTGCCCCAGGAGGACTGGTGTGTGTCTTGAAAATTGTTGTGCAAGGCTGTCCTTGGCCATGGCTGGCCCACCCTGGTTATTCCAGGTCACCTTTGGACACATTTGGTTCCTAACATCACACCAATTTAGGAACCTTGTGCTAGGCTGGTTTTTTGTTTGTTTGTTTTTTGTGGGGACTCAGTCTTCTAAATAAATACACATGACCTTGGAAGGCAGCATTTGAATGGCATGATTCCAGGTACTTCTTACAAAACCCTAGCAGTTCACTTCTAAATGGACAAGCTGTATTGGCCAAGAGGGATAGAGAAGGTATCACCCCAGATGTCACTGGTGCTTCTTTAGGAATTTTCTTAAGTATCACTACCACTTAGGGCTTGCCATGTCTTAACACAAGTGGGTCCATGTAGAGGTCTTAACCGGAAGGGTTTCTGCTCTCAGTAAGCCTGCTGTGGGAAATCAAGGCAGGAGGTGATCACTAAACTTCAAATAACTCTCCGGACACATTTAAAATGGAATATGCTCCTCTCCACAGCCCAATTAGCAACCCAGCTTATGCTGAGCCAAGGACTCCTGAAATGTCCATTTCTTCCCCAGGAAGTCCAGGGATGTCCCAGCTGAGGACTTGGTCTGGACCAACATCCGAAGAGTGATGAGGTCTGGACCTGCCTAACTTTTTCTGCCTCCAGGCCTTGAGATGGCCTGAGGTACAGCATATGGGAGTGAGTGTAGGAGTGGACTTGAGGCACAATCTTCCCTTCCTTAAAACCATTTTCTGTTCTTTGTTCTTAAAAGAAATTAAGCTTTAGATGCCTTTCACTATTGGCTTTGTCCACAGGGCCCGAGGCAGGCGCTGCTGCTCAGGAGATAATTCAGAGTGCTAATGGCATACAGATGCATGCTAATTCATGTGCACACACACAAATTAGGCTGCAATTATCCCAGGAACTATTTGCTAATGCTGGTTACCATTTGAACTATTATTCAGCATTGGTTACCAGAGCCAGTTACTACAGCGCACTGGCCAATATGGCTCAGCATGAGGCCTGCCTCTCAGGCAATCTTGGAAACTAACAGAACCTTAAGTCAACATCAAGTGATAGCCATGTGTTGCTTCAGTGTGGGAGGTGGGTATCCCAAGGTTGGCTGTGGGAATGGATTAAGCCTGATGGAAAATGACATTGAGATCCCATCCAGGGAATAAAAACCAGCAACAAATGCCATACGGTACAACACATTCTATGTATGGAAGACTAAGAGTATAGCACACAGGTATAAGCATTGGATTCAACATCTCCTCCTTCGCTCTCTACTGTGTGCTTGGGAGTATGGGACTCAAAGATGGAGATGTAGGCTCATAAGTGGCTTGTAAGACAAGAACCACCCCACAGAAGTGGCCAGTGAACCACAGGCATGGAGGCTGACTCACTGTTGAGTGCTGTAGGGGTTGAGGTTTGTTGTCAAAGATGAGTAGGTTTTAGTGTAGGTGAGAAGAAGAGCAGTATCTTCAGCAGCCAGAACCGCTCCATCGAGCCATGTTATTATACACCAGAGTGGTCACTGCATCACAGCTGTAACTTCTGCATGAGAGGGTCTGTCATTGCCACCTCCTCCTCACAGCCCTTCGGAGGAAGGCTTCAGTGTGTGCGTTTTGCGGGAAAGGAGACAGAAACCCAGAGAAGTTTGGAGATTGGCTCCAAGGCTGCACAGTCGGTCTGGTTGGGTTAGAATGAGAACCCAGGTGTGTCTGACTGTGGGTGAGGACACTCAGGACAAGGTAGAATTGGGAGTAACTTAGAGGAGGCAGTGACAATGTTACTGCTGAAAGGGCTCCTAGGAGGACCAAATTCATTTCACCAGAGAAGGAAATGTGACCAAGGAGTAGCAAGTGATACAATGTTTGGTTCACAGAGAGTAGGCAACAGAGCAGGACAGGTGAGGAACTGCAGGTTTACCATGGCACTTGATTCCCTGAAATGGTCCCCCACCCCAACTCCCAGCCTAGCATTGGTTGGAGCAGATCTGAGTGTTACCCCTCTATCCCTTTGGCCACCTTTGTCCCAGAAAGGCTTCTCTGGTATTGCCTGGAGGTTTTAGGCAGGAAAAAGAAGAAACAAGGGTTGCTGACCTCTTGGGGGTGTCCTGCTTCTCTCTGGCAGAAAGCCCTGGTGCCACATCTCCTCTCCCACCCTCCTCTGCACTCCCCTGGAGGCCTTCCTGTCTGGCTGGCCATCCTCAGGCCCTGCAGGCATCATCTGCCTTCTCTGCTAATCCCTCCCCTGTGGACATGTCCAAGATCTCTGAGCTGCCAGCCTGGCGGGCTCCTGGCCACCAGAGATGGGAGTCGACAGCAAGGCTGTCGGTATCCAGGAGCCAATGCTGTGGCAGGCGCTGACATCCATTCTTCTCTGTTGAGGTGGGAGCTGGGGTTCCCAGGTCTGCTGTAAGAGGGAGTGGATGGCTGGGGGATGCTTGCCAGGCCCCTTAAGGGGAAAGAAAAAAGGCAGTGTGCACAAATAGATGGCCCGATGTGACTTATCTTGGACAGCGTTGTACATTGTATAAAAACCAAGTAAAATGCTGCAACACTTCACAGAGCCCAGCCTGTACTCTGAGGACAAGTTCAGAAGACCCAACCCTTGTCCTTAGGGAGCTCCTTTCCCAGAAGGCACCATGAATGCATGGACATCCTCAACGAATACAGAGTCCATGTGAGACTCAGTGGTTCCCAGAGGACTGGTCACATAGTCTGCGGGTGCAACTTGAAAGTGCAGAGCCCCCTGTTCAAAAATTAAGAATTTCAAGATGGTAACAGCATAGCATTAAACCAAGTGCTGGGCCTCCTGAGCACAGGAATTTGTGTGATTGAGCAGCACAGGCCTGTGAAGCCAGCCTGGCTACAGCAGGTCAGCTTCCAAGCCCTGTCCTCCCTATTCCCTCCTGAGCTTGGATACCAGCCCTCCAGGACTACAATGGGATCACCCACTGGGGCTTGGGTCCCTCGCAACAAGGATCTCTCTCATTTCACACACCCTTCTCCAGAGCAGCCTTGCCCAGAGCTTACCTGGAGGTCAGGGCGGGTCCCTACTCTTGCCCTGCACAGCACTCATGCCCACTGGGAATTCCTACCAACTAGAACTTCTTTACCTTTGTGGGCCATTTTCCACTCTTCCCCTGCCCAACTCACAGTGACATTTTACAGTTAAATTCCTCCCTCCCTCCTGGCCAGGCCATCCAGGGCCTATAATGAGGTCTCCCCTGGTTTATGTTAATGGAGCCTTCTGTCTCATCCCCCACACTGGCCACCCCCAAACACCCAAGTCCCTCCTCCTGACCCCTGGGTTACCTTCCCCAATAGGCCCCCAGCCCCATGGCATATTTACAGAAATGCCACTCAGCAGAACAACCCAAATCAAATGAACGTTAACAGGGAAAGCTGCTAGCTTCCAAATTAGCGGTGCATAATTAGTTTCATGCATAAACCTCTTGAAAGCACCGGGCAGGCGCAGGCTGGTGAGAGAGACAATTAGTTTTTTCAAGGATGAAAAGGAAGAGCAGGGAAGGAGTGGGAAAAATCAGGAAGGGGGTAGGGGGAGAGGGGTGTGCTTTGAGTAAAATACAGATTGCATTTGTACAGCCAAACCCCACACACACTGCCTGAGTGCAGGGTCTCTCTGGTGACTCCCGTCCTCTGGCTTCAGGGTCTAACAGGACCCCCACCCACCTTGATGCCCAGCCCCACTCTCCCACTCCCACCCCAGACTCTCAGCAGGACCATTCCAGGGCGCTGGCTGGGGCTGCTGCATGAAGAGACACTGACTGCACTGGGCCCTGGGGGAGATGTTTGAGCTTTGTCTATGTCTGCCTCACAACTCAAGACTCTGCCTGGTATGTTCTGGGTGTGGAGGTGCGCTTTGCAGATGGGCTGGCTGAGAATCACAGCCCCTTGTCAATGTCAGAGCTCCTAGTGCTCCCTGATCTCAGCAGCCCCATAAAGGGAGGTGTCTAACAGATGGGAAATATTGAAGGTCCTGTCTGCAGCTTGCCCTGGTTGGTTAACATGGAGCCAGAGCTTAGAGTGTGATCTCAGACTTCAAAACTCAGCTCACTCAGCCCACTCCACACCGGCGACCAGCCCAGAGGAGGACGTTGGCCTAATACACTGTAAGGTAGCCATGTGCATAGCCTAAGTGCTTCAGGACACAGGCAAACCCCATCTTCTAGGAGCTCTCCAGCCACTCAGTGTACTTTCTCTGACCCCACACCACAGATGGCCTGCATTTGCCTTGGTGGATTCACAACTGTGCCCTGTCCTCTGCCATAGATCCATAGCTCCTGCCCAGACCCAGGTCTCCACCTTCTCCCTCTGCCCACCCCACCTCCCGCAGCCTCCCCAGGCCCAACAAGGGTGGCAATCTCTCACTGACTCAACTGTATCCCTGAGATGGGAGAATGGCCCCAGCATGATGATGAGTGGAGAGGGGCAGCTCTGTATTTACTTTTCTGCCTCACATGAGAGTTGAATTTGAGTTTACCCTTGGAAAGATGGCAACACCAACCTCATGCCCTTGATCGGCCTACATAAGGTCAAGAGGTGTAGGGTGGAACATTGCGATTCTAGACACAGCTGCCTCTCCCTGTGCTCCTGCGAAGGTCTCTCAACCTCATGGGCCTCGCCTCATTTCTTTATCTTTCAATTGGAGATGATAATACCTGCCCCTTGCTTCCCCAAGGTTTTGTGAGAATCTATGGCAGCAGAGACTTAAAGGTTTTCTGTCAATGCAGGTGCTGACACTCATCGGTGTTATGACTGAAGCACATGGGAGCTAATGCTCCCCTTACTGGCAAACCCGGCCAAGAACCTGGGATGGCTGGTGTGTCTCAGGCTGAGCTTCTGCGGGGTCTCCAGGCTCAGCCATGAGGAGATGCTGTGGTCTGTTCAAGGAGAGCTCTTTCCCTGCAAGTGTGTGGTCACTATTGCTTATTATATAGTATTTATTTAGTCTGAATTTATAATTGCATGATTGCCAGAGGATCTTAGTGCCATAGGGACAGAAATGTGCTGCCCGGTCCTCAATAAAGCATGCTTTTCCTGCCATAAATAAACAGAATATCCAATCAACTACCCATCAAATTGCCTGGCCTTGGCACAAACAGAACACTGCTAATGAGACACAACACGCATTAGCTTAATGCTCTACCAGGGGAAGTGAGCTGGCCTCTGAGTGCCAGCCTGGGCCATGGCGGGGCCTGGAATGGGAGGGCTCTTCCTGCCAGCACTAGGATGCCAACAGGCACCCTAGAGTGGAGGGGCTCATCTCAGTGGGCTCATTGCTGCTGATCTACTGTGCTTCAGGCTTCTTGGAGGAGAAAGGTGTGAGCTCCTTTTTTTGAGGACAAGTAAGACTTGGGGAATGGTTCATTTCAGTGAGAGGCACAACATGGGCACAGCAGCAGGAGGAAGAATGAGACAGTGTAGGGGTAGCAGAGATGGGCACCCAGGGGCTAGGGCAGACACTGAGGCTAAGAAAGGCAGTGGGACACTGATCTGCAAGGACTAGGGTTGTCATCTGGGCTTTGCTTGGTAGCACCAGGGAGTCACGGAGGTCTTGGGGTTCTGGGAAGATCTATGTAACAGAGTCAAAGACCACTGCAGACCTCATTTAACAAGGTTTATTCCCCAACTCTCCTCTGCCATCCCCCTTCCCGGCCTGGCAGGAACTGGGCTTCAGGGGGGCCCAACACACCTCACTCTTGCTCTGTCTGCTCTTTATCATTGTCAGCTGCTTAAAGCCAAGCCTGAGGTAGCCACCCTCCTCAACAGAGCAGAGCTGCCTGAAGATAAGATGAATGCAGGCCACAGAGCCGAGAAGTTCTGGAGGAAGTGGAAGAGGAGGAAGAAGGAATAAACACCCGTCACATTAATAAGAGTTTGGGAGAAGTGAGGGGCTGGAGCCAGGAGTCTCCAGATGGTGTTTAGTGAAATGACAGTTTGATGCCTAAGAGGAAAATGGAGCTGTGATATGCTGGAAGCTTTGATCTTCATGGGGTGGGGGTGAGGGGTGGGGGTATGTGGAGCTTGGTGTGAGGCCTGTACTCACACAGGCCTGACCAGAGTCCATTCTAGGTCCCAGCAGAGAGGTCAAAATACTTCCAGAATGTCCACTGAGGAGCCCCACAAAGTGGCTGTGGGCCCAAGGAGGTGCACACCCACACACATTCAGCAGCCAATCCTTGCACCATTGCTGGGTCCACAGGGGTGAATGTGCCTTCCAGAAGTGCATGGTCCAAAGGGAGGGACTGACAGAGAGGTCACATTCAACTCTGGCAACTGAGGGAGGCGCCAGAACACAGGAGGCGCACCTTATGCAGCTGTCAGATTGAGGAAGGCTTCCAGGAAAAGGTGATCTCTAGGCTGAGTTTGGACTGTTGACCAGGGACTGACTGCACTGGCAAACAGCTTGGGCTGTAGCAGAATGCCAGGCGAGGGGAAGCAATGAGGCAAAGCACGGGGTGTGAAGCCTCACAGAGGCATGCTGGGGTGTTCCTGGATCCTGGTGTCAGGAGGGAGTGGTGGAGGGAAGCTGGGCTAACAGGGATGGGTAGGGGAGGACTCAGATGTCACCTGGGGGTGTGGAGAATCAGTATGGGGTGTTTACCAGGAGTGTGGGTATCTGAATCTCCCCTGCACCCATTCCCTTGTCCGTAGACGGTGCCATCATGAGTGTCAGAAAGTGTCTACCTGACCTGACTGCTACGGTGTCTGAAATTCTAACTCTTCCTTTGGGTTAAATCGACCATGCTTTCAGCATTCATCCTTGATCATGCAGGCACTTTCTCTGCTCTCCCAAGGGGGAAGAGGCCTGGAGCCAGTAGGCTTTGTGGGGCCCTGGGGAGCAGTGGGGCCAGCTGGTGGGAGGCCTGTCTTCTGATATGCTGGGGTAGCTCCCCTGGAGGGAACTTAGGATAGAGCCAGAAGGGTGGTGGCTTTGTTTGTCAGCACTGGGGAGCCATGGTGCTCTGGGAGGATCAGTCTGGCAGAGTTGAAGCCACTGTGGCCCAGGCTGCAGATGAGTGTGCAGAGAGGACACTGTTTGTGCAGGCCTGGGGGGGTGGCAGGCAAGGAAGGGGAGTGGGGAGACAAAGGAGAGAGAGCCAGGCAAGGAGAGTCAAAGAGTTCCAGGCTTCTGAATTCATTCTGTTTCGATTTCCCCCCAAGTCACACAGCTGCCAGGGTTCAGACAGATGCTGTGATTAGCATTTTAATGCATTTCAGAGGACCTTGTCCGAACTGCTCTGGAAATCAGAAATCAGGAGTTTATCTTCAGCTGTCCCTGTAGAGCCACATTCTCTTTCAATTCCAGAGGAGCCTGAGGAAGAATGTGTATGCATGGATGTGTACGCGTGGGCATGTCATGTATGCACATGTGCATGTCTTGTGTGTATGTGTGCACGTGTATGTACATATGTCACAGAACACTGATGTGTGTGCGTGTTTTAATGTTAAGTGCATGCACACAGCTGCATGTGTGTGTACACATGTGCTTTTGCACGCATGCACTTATTTTACACGTGCCTTTATAAGTGCAACTTCATCCAGGATCATTCATGTGGAAGAGGGCGAGCTTGACGCTGGTTGAAAACAGGTCAGTGCTGAGTGACTCATGCTGTCAGGATGTCTGGGCCTCAGGTAATGGGAAATGCATTTCAAATGCGGGGTGGTTGCGTGGCTTGATGCCAAAGCCATGTTTCCAAACAATACAGGCTAGAGGGATTTTCAGGATTTTCGAACAATGTGGACTTTCTGGAGTTAGAATTCCACACCCCCTGGACAGTGCTAGCATCCTGGGCCCAGCCTCTGAGAGGTTTCTAGAGCACCCAGTGGGGGATGGGGCAGCTCCTCATGGGTCAGGGCAAAGGGTGGGAATGGGAAGCCAGGAGCCCCTCATGACACATCTTGCATGTGAGTGGGCCACTCCTTATGTTCCCTCTACTTGCCTCCCCAATTCTCCTCCTGCCACCCCAATCTGGCCACAAGACACATCAGTCAAGGCTGTCCCGCTTCTGGCTGGATGTCACTAGCCATTCAGCTAGCTTCAAATGGAAGGATTTCCTTCTCCTTTTGTTGTCACCCTCCCTGGACATACCTGCCCCGGGAGTGGTAGCTCTCATCCCAAACACAGATATCTGGAACAGTATTTCCAACTTAGAGAGAGTGGGCGCATAACGTGCCTTCCTTAGGGGAGAAACCTGTTCAATCCCAAAGACAGCGCAAGCTTCAGGACCTGGGCGACAACGCTGGCTGCAGGTCTTGAACCCCTGCCAGACCAGCTTCCTCCAGTGTCATTATGCAGGGAATCTATGTGTGGTCTCAGGGGGCCCTCAGGGTTGCTCTGTGCTCAACCTGGATGGCACAGGCTGTGACATGGGTTGCGGGGTGGGAAAGCAGCAGATTGTTGTTCCTTGTGAATGTGTTTAATGTAAATATTAATACATCCTCTATTTATCTTTGGCTGTTAATAAATTCATGCATTATTAGAAAATCCCTCATACCAGCAGACCCGCTGTGCTAGATCAGCCTGTTTTAAGAGATTTCCTGTTGGCAGGATTCAAAGCCCACACCTGCAACCAGCCCAGGCACAAGGATTTAACTGAACACCACAGATAATTAGATAAGTTAACCTCACAAATTAAAACAAGCACATCGTATTAGCTTGGTTTATCCTAAAAGAAAATATTACATTCCCCCAGATAAATCGTTTAATAAGAACAGAAGAAGATGGCACACTGTCTTCCCAGAACCTAAGGGCAGGAGCAGAGAGGGCCCAAGCAGTGGCCAGATAGGGAGGTTGCTTCCATGGGCTAATGGGTGGTGGATCAGGTTCTCGCCTGGTGACGTAACAGGGGTTGGGAGCGTCTGAGGAGCCGTAGGCCAGGTGCGGGCTGAAGCACACGGAGCAACGCAAAGCTGTGTGGGGTGTGAGAGGAGTGAGGAGTGTCAATGGGATCCAGCCTAGTCTGTCACTTCATAATATAGGACGATCCCCAGTGAAACCCTGCGAGTGTGTTAGAGAATGGGGTTCCCTTCACCAAGGGAGGCTTTTTGTAGGGGCTGTGACCCACTGCAAAGTTTCTCCCATCTGTGAGATGCTCACCACTTAAGGAGTTGATTGACGTCTTTGTACATTTTGAACCCAGCAAGTGAGAAGAGAAGGTAATGTGGACTTATAGAGAAGTCAGACTTGGCAAAATCTACGGCGCCAAAAAAAAAAAAAAAAAAAAAAAAAAAAATTGATCAACAAATAAGTCGACAACATTACCGTCTGCAGGAATATGTTGCCTACCTAAGAGAAGACAGTGTTTGCAAGTGGCTCACTACTTCTGTTATGCCACCATGGTGCTGATTACATGTGCTTTGTATCTGTTCATTAAAGCGACTTGGCAGGACATTAACTTAGAAGCGCTGTTGAATTGTCTACTCAAAAATAAGAAAACTGCACTGAGCACACCCCATAAATGGATGCTAACAGAAGTGGGTGTCCTCCCCAGCTCTTCTGAACTAGATTTCTCAGTCGAGGAGCCTTTTTCAGATAAAGGCCATGTTTACAAGTGAGAAAGGATCCTGGCGTGCACCTCGACAGAGCTGTGCCCAACGTCTGAGCATCTTTGCAGGCTGTGCCATCTTTGGGCTTCTGTTGCTCCCTTGCAAAATAGGGGGTGCAGAGCAGGTGATGCTAAGGGCCTGTCCCACTATAATTTCTGAGGTTCTCTGGCCATTAGGGGTTGGGGGAGACACAATGGCAAAGAGGAGTCTCATTTGTGGACCGAACTCCTCTAGCCCAAGAGAAGGAATCAAGGTTTCCTGATGTCACTGGACAGAGAGTGGGGGTTGTCCAGGGTTCTGGAGCTGAAGGAGCTCTGAAATCACCTGGGGAGCATTTGTGACATATGGATTCCCAGGCCACACCTTGTCTTCATGCCTCTGTGTGTGTGTGTGTGTGTGTGTGTGTGTGAGAGAGAGAGAGAGAGAGAGAAAGAGAGAGAGAGAGAGATTGAACATCTACCTTTCTTTGCATGTGTTACAAACCTGAATGTCTTATAGTGTCTCTGATGTGCAGTCAGGTGGTTTAGGAATCTCTTCTGCATCCTGCTCCAGATGGGAACAGTCCTCCAAGTAGTTGGGGGAGGCGGATGCCAAGTTCCTCTCACCAGCTGCAGGGTCTCAGAGAGAGCCAATTTCCCCTGAGCCCTCCTCCCACAGCCTTCCCCATAGTGAGCAGCCTCTGCCAGCCCATGCCCCAGGCATGCCGGCTCTGTCCCCTGAGGCTGCTCAGTGAAGGGAGAGTCCAGGAGGCTCTCCACTCTCTCCAGCTCCCTTCCTGATGGCTTCTCACTGGGACTGGCACAGGCCTCCCCTCATCCACCCAGCCCAACCTTCCAGGGCAGTGCCCCAGTGTACATGTGACATGCCCAGGGAAGGGCACTCAGTGAACGCTCTCTGCCTTGCAGCTCCCAGACCACTCTGGCCTCTGAATTTCAGCCCAAAGCTTCAACCCATTCTCCTCTTTGCTTGGCATATACATCTCTCCTCTGCAGGACAGAATGCCCCAAGGGCAGCGGGGTCCTTGGCCTCTTCTGGCTTCCACCTGCCAGCCAGCACCCAGAACAGGGCCATGCTCCTGGTGGGGGCTCAGGAAACACTTACAAATTAAATTATAAACCTTCTCTCAGGCTCTGAGCAGTCCCAGCTGTTGGCTGCCAGCTGTCAGGGCTGCTGGGAGAGGCTGAATGCATATTTACTTCAGATCCCTGGGTTGCCCTGCCTCGAAGGGCCTCCAGGACCATCTTAAACCACATGGTTCGACTTCTGTTGTCACCGGTTAGGGTTTTAGCTCTTCTGGGCTCCCCTCACCCAACTTCCAGGAGTGGGTGTCAGTGAACGTGAAGTGGAGAGGGAGGTATGAAAGTCTCATGCGGGCACTGCAAACCATTAGGATACACGTAGCTAACACCCCTCATGGGGTATGACGAGGTGATCTCAAAGCACCTTCCCTAAGCAGAGCCAGGCCTTGGCAGGGAGAGGACCAGTGGCCTCTGGGGATGCTTCTGCCTGCCAAGCCCACACTTGGCTTTCAGTCAGTGGAGTTTGTTGGCTCCATGTGTCATGTCTCCGAATAGGTCAATTGTGCTCCAGACCAGGGCAGCCAGGGCCGGGGGCAGATCAGCAGGAGCCAGGCAGGAAGACTTGCTCCTCTGGGGAGAGAAAGAATGGCTGAAGCAACAGCAGCAGCAGCAGTGGAGAGACCATTACCCATTTACAATGAGTACACAGGGTGCTCAGCACTATGTCTGCAGCCCCTCATGCTGCATGTAAGCATCTCTGGGTAAAGGCACTATTGGTATCACAGGTCAAGATGAGGAAACTGAGGCACAAGGAGGTGGAGTGATTTGCCCACGGTCATACAGTGCAGAGTGGTGGAGCTGGATTGGCTGAAATTGTGGCCTGAACCTGCCCAGTAGCATGGTGGTCTGGTCTCTAAGTCCTGAGGGTCTTCAGAGAAGGGAGAGGATGGGAGCAGGGGTTGGAGTGGTCGTGATGGCTTCCTCCTGTGTCAAGGCTGTGGAATGCAGAGCAGCTGGGTTCGGCAGGGGTGCTGATAATTGGGGGTGCTGTGGGGCCTTTTATTTGAAGAAACAAGTGAAACATGGATAAAATCATGGAATCTTGGCTCACTTCCTGGACGCAACTTGGTCCAGTGTAGGAACTAGCTGCATCGCCCTTCCCTCTACCTCCAAGTGACGTAGACTCTGCTTGAGCACTTCTATCACCAGAGGCTCAGTACCTCCCAGGGCAGCCAATGCCATTGGGGGTGGGGAGGGCTTGGTGGGCCTTCTCCATGCCTCTGCTGAAAGCCAGGACAGAGGGCCTGGGGAACAGAGGGGTGCCCAGGCCAGTGCTGGGGCCAGCTCCGACCTCTTCCTTCCCGGCTCAGTCCAGCCCAGCTGCAGCTTACAGCGAGGGCCAATTCTCATTTCTCAGGCAGGCTTTACACAGAGCACACAACCTCACTTCGCACCCAGGCCAGAAGTGCTGTGCTTCAGCCTCTGAACAATAAATTTGTCACCATGGTGCTGGCCCTGAAAACTGGCTGTGCCACTTTCGGAAGATATGCGCCCTCCACTGCTGTGGTCCCAAAAAAGCGAGTGGGGAAACGGCCACAGAATGCCTGTGATGTGGGACAGCAGTCTGTCGGCACAGTGGCCTTTGATTCTTTAATGTTTAAGCCACATACAGAGGAATAGAAGGACAGAAGTTCAAAAAAGATACAGATGATAAAAATATGGTACCCAAGGGGCTGAAATCTTCATTCCCTCGCTATGAATCCCATGGAGTTTGCAACCATGTCAGTAGTTGAATAAATGTGCTGAGTTAGCAGTTGAAAAAACATCTCTGTGAAACTACTCTTTCTGACTCAGCCTCCTCCTACAAGCATCGGGTCATGATCTGAGCTGAAGGCAAACAGTGCCTGTGTGTGGGGTGGGGCTGCTGTGCTGCCCAGCATGCTCTTCTGTGACCCCTACAACCTCTCTATGAGGCTGCTGGGACAGAACCTATTGGCTCCTACTCATTCTCTGTCCCCACTTCTTCACTAACCAAAGCACAGTTTTGATCATGGCAAATACATGTCTCATCTTTGACAACATGTCCCCTTCCCAGCCTCCCTTACGGCTTGAGTTGTCATGTGACACAGTTCTGGCCAATGAGACATACACAGACGTCTCCTGGGCAGGAGCCTCGGGGAAATGTTTTGCATTGCTGATAAAGAGCTGGACTTACTCCGCTTGATTATGGATGTAATGCGTGGAGCTGGGGCAGTCATTTTGTAACCACAGGGGAGGAGACTCTGACGCTGACATGACACGGTCATGCTGTCAAACCAGCACCAGACCCCAGACTCTGTGATGTGCAAAAAACCAAAGCCCTATTTGTTGAAGCCACTACAGCCAGAAGTACTTCCAACTGATGGGGTAGTTGTTGAAACTGCGGTTCAGAGAGGTTAAGTGGCTTCCCAAGGGCACATGGTACGGCTCCAGGCCGAGCGGGGGCTGGAATCTGACTCTGCTTTCCCTGCAGAACAGAGCATGTCTGCTGTGTGGTGACACCCGTAGGGCCCCCTGGCAGTTGTACTGGAGCCTCCCATGTGAGTAGCCTGGTCTTGGCCTTGGGGTGACAGGGACCAAGGAAGATGACACCATTCTGTGAAGCAAGGGTTCCCAAAGGTTAGTGCCACAGGATGCAGTGGAAGGAGCGTGGCCCTGAAGCCAGACTTCTCCCTGGCCACGTGGCCTTGAGCGAATGCCTTCACTTCAGTGTCCTCTTTCCCAGGAAAGTGCTGGCCATGTCCCCTTGGAAGCATCTGTGCAATGCTGCCTTGACAAAAAAATGAGATAATAGCTGTGTAGTGTCTGGCCCACATGCTACTCAGTGAATGGTAGTTGTCACCATGGCTGGAGAAAGGCTTCTGTTAAATGCCCTCCCATTTGGAAATCTAGAGTCAAGAGTCAGAGTAGATCTGGAGCAGGTGCAGGCAGAGATCTGCCCATAGCTCTTGCTCTTCTCCCTGCAGTGACAGTGGCCTGACTTCAGCTGCCAGCAACAGCACTTGTTGTTTGAGGGCATTCTCTGGCTATGGAACCCATTTTGCCAACCATGCCCAAACCGGAAGAGCTGGGAACTGAAGGATCCCTGCATACACCCTCAACCAAAGACTCGTTGGACCTGGTGAGCAAATACCCCAGCTCCTTTGCCCTTGGGAGCATGACTCCGGGGGCTGTGATCCACATGGGTCTGGAGTCACCAGTGGGATTAAGTACCACTCAGAGTGGAAGGTGATCTGCTCAATAACACAGCTTTTATTGGTTTCTTTCTGCCCTGTTGCACTTCCCCATGATCTCCTCATGTTTCTTGGGTCGCCAGCCAATGAAGCCACTTGCACTCAAATGCTTCTGGGATCACTCAGACTAAAACAATATTTTTTAAAGTTAGGCTAGTGGCTGTCAAACTTTTTTGTGCACATGAATCTCCTGGGGATCTTGTTACAGTGCCATGGGTGCAATCTGAGTGACATGACTCAGACTGCCTGAGGTGGGGCACTCAGAAATGGTGACGTGCCAGGTCCACACATTCACCAGACTTTGGAGCTCCGGTGCTATTGACCTTGCTCAGACAAGGGCGGGATGAATGTGAGTTACAGAAGTCTAGGAGAGCTTCCTGGAGGAAGGCGTGGGCTTAGAGCTAAGTCCAGAAGCTCAGGAAAAACTGTGGTGGGTGGGCAGCAGGGAGGCAGGCCTTACCAGGGAGAAGAGAAGCAGGGGATTGCTGAGGTCTGAAGCCAGGCCCAGCATGAGCAGGAGGTTGGTGACTCACCTGCCTGGAGTTGATTATGGACTGCAGGCTGCACGGGGTGGCAGGTTCTGAAGGGCAGCAGTGTGAGAAAGGCCTGCTTCATTCTCCAAATGCATCCTCCCTGTTCTCATTCTGAATTCCAGGAGAAAAATTCAGACTTTCCCAGCTCTCTCCTCATTACCTTTCCAATTTCCTCTCTTTTATACACTCTGGACTCTGTCTCGCCTCTACGGAGCCCTTTCTGGTCATTCTAGCTCACAGTCATCTCCCTTTTCTGAAATCTAATGGGAAATATCGTCCAAATTGCACATTTGATCATTTTATATTTTTATTGTGCTATAATTATTCCATGTATGTATTGGGAGTCAGAAGATTTTACTGTGGCAAAGGACCCTGAGGTCATCCACTCTCACATCATTGTTTTGTCATTCACTCCACAGCATACATAAGACTTACATATAAGGTTTTCATTACAGACTTAAGAAAAGGTCAGGTGGCTTGTCCCAAGTCATCTAGCTAGTTGGTGTCCTCCATGGACAAGGAGCATTTGGTACGATTTTACCTCTTCTGTCCTGGGCACAGAGTTGGGCACACCAGGCTCACCAGGAGATGAAGCTACCTGCGTGGTACCCCCTGCTGGTCTCGTGAAGAGCACCAAAAATTACTTTGATCAAAGCACCCTGGAACCACAATAAACTGGGGCCCTCAGAGACCTCATTCTCCTGAACTCCAGCCCTTTTCTTTACAACTATTTTCATAAAGAACTGAAGGCAAAAGAGCCATATTGCTTTCTGCCGGGATCACCCAGGGTTGCCCATTGTTGATGGGGCATGGCGGCTCACTGTTCAGGAATGACAAAGGTCAACAACATGGACACTGGGTTCCCTGCTTGCCCTTGCAAACACTCTTTAGAAGAAACATCTCCAATCCTAAAACACATCCATCTGGGGGCAGAAGCTCACCCAGACATTCCACTTCCCAGCCTCATGTTCTGGTGAAATGTCAATAGACCCTTTAAAAGCCTTGCCTGGACTCATGAAGCCATGTCCACTTTGGCAGCCCAGGACACCCCCTCTGGCTGATGCACATGTGCAGGAAAGCTTCCCTCACTCTTGTCACTGCCGCCCAGACACACACCTGTGCCAGCTGCGACTGCCCAGGCCAAAGCACTTTCCACACAGTGTTTTCTTTCTATAAGCCTGACGGCAAAGTGAGACCTAGGTTATTCCCAACGTAACTCTGCAGGTGAACTAAGCTGAACACTTTGTAGAGGGGCCTGGAGGTAATGTGGATGGGACAGGAGCTGTGATGGATCTGCTGTAACGCCACTGGGAGGTGACAAGGCCAGTGAGATCAACTAGTAGAAAGCGAAGTCACTGCCCCCACCCCCCACCAGCTCTGAACAGCTGCAGGCACAGGAGCAGGTATAGAACGGCTTTGGGGTCAGGGACACCGAAAGGTGAAAAGTAGAGTTAACCAGAGCAGCGTGGGACCAAGGAGAATTGGAATGCTTTCAGAGGGGGCCAGAGAATATTTAAAGAGAAAGTGATGTTGGACTTGGGCCTCCAAGGAAGACTAGAATCTCCCCTGGCAGAGGGACTGGCATGGAAAAAAGAGGAGCTTGAAGGAGGGTGATATGCAAGCTCCATGGATTTGGAGTTTGTGCCAAACAGGGAGTGTGCTGCCCAGTTGATTCTCAGGGGACACAAGAAGCTTGCAGGGGATTCAGGTGGTCAGACCTTTACGATAACCTTGGGCACCCAATGAAGAATGCATCAGAGAGGTGAGAGTCTGGAAGCAGGAGGCCCCCGTGGTGGTGTGGGCTCCTTCAGGACGTTTCAGTTTGTCATAAACTCTCTCTCATTTGAACTCCTGGGAACTCCCATCACTACCCTTTTCAGTGCCTAAAGATATTTCTGGATCATGAGCTGTCTTCACACTAGCCCCCCAAAACTGAACTCTATACTCCTTCAGCAATGGGCTGTCTCACTCATTTTTGTCTGATGCCAGGGACCCCACCTCCCACAAAAGAACTCTACAGGGGGCAGGTAATCCATCAGTTGCTGCTGATGTGGGTGACGGCAACTGTGATCCAAACTGCACCAGGGAAAGCACTGAGGAATACCGTGAAGCGTCTGTCTGGTTTCCTGAGAAAGAGACCTGAGCTGAGGGTGTGAGAAGGGCTTGGCTGAGGGACAGGGGTGGACGTGCCATGGGGGCTCCAGCCCTTCCCAGCAGCCCTGCAGTCTGATCACAGAGATGCAGCTGACAGTGCTCCATTGCGCTTGTTACAGATGGAGTCAGGCAGTGGAGAGCAGGAGACACTCTTCCTCCCCCTCCCACTTTCTCCTCCTCTCTCTGTCATCTTAAGTAATGTGAGTAATGCCAAGTCTATTATTCTTAGAATTTTCAAGAATGTCAGAGCTAGAAGGGACTCCAGAGGCAATCTGTGCCACTGCCTCCTTTCACAGCCTAGACGGTGAAGGCCAGGGAGATTCCAAGCTGAGTGCTTTGCCCCCCAAGACACCCATCTTGTTTGTGGCTGAACCAGGAGCCCAGGTTCTCTGATCCTTGGCCAAGTTCTGTCCATGATCTCAAGTTAGACATGATGGCTGTGGTCACAGGGCCTCACTGGTTCTTTCAGACAAGTTATTAGTGGGTCTCACTGAGCACAGGCCATGGCCAGAGCTGGGCTTTGTCCTGGGGGCCACAGAGAAGATGTGGTCCTCATGGGAGTTGAGAGTCTTGCCTGAAAAATGGGGTATCTTCCCACCCTGGCCAGTGTAAGCAGGGGCAGGGAAGAAGAGAGGAAAGATCTGGGGCAGGGTGGGGTGGGGAGGAGTGGCACATGTAGCCTCTGTTCCCATGTGGCCCTCAGTCTCTGGATTTAAAGCATTTCTGACTTCCCTCTTGGAACCTTGGTGTTCCCTTCTGCATAATGGGCCCATCAGGGGTCCCCGCACTCTCAGCCTGAGCCCTCCTATCCATGGCATGGTCTAAGTCACTTGTTGAGGGACTGCCAGGCTGGGCACATGCCTGCCAGATCTGTTTCCTATCAGGATGGGGACTCTTCTGAAGGGAGGGATTGAAGAAATCTCCCATGTGGCCTGGCTGTGGAGGCCTAGGCTCTGGTCCCTGCTGTGTCACAAGCAAATTCTCAGCTCATTTCACTAGGATCAGATCCCATGTGGGTAAAATGGGAGAAGTGAGCGAGTGTATGTGACTGGCCAACCAGAAATGATCTCTAATGCCTGGAGATGAGCTTTGTCCTCTTCTGCTGCGCACTACCCACTCTTTGCGGACACCATCTGAGCACATGCCCCCTAATGAGCCCCCACCTCCAACGTTCTACAGACCCTTGGGCTTGTCGCCTAAGTGCATGAGAACCAGTGAGTAAAAGAGAGAGGAAAGCTCAGCCCCAGAGTCTCATGGCGCCTTTTCCATCTACTCTTGGCCTTAGCACAGGGTTTCTTTACCTTAGCACTACTGACATTTTGGGCCAGACAATTATTTGATGTGGGGGCTCTCCTGTGCATTGTAGGATGTTTAATGGCATCCTGGCCTCTACCTACTAGATGTCGGTAGTTTCTTCAGACCATGACAAATGCACACTGAGAGGCAAAATTACTCTCTGTTTAGTACCACTGCCCTCAAAGGCAGGTGAATAGTTCTCTTTAGGGAATATGGGGGAATAAGAAAGACAGGTCAGTCATTTCCCCAAGAGGGGAAAAAAGAAGCATGTGGCCTGGGGAGGGACATGGAGGAAGCACTGGCGGGACCCTTTTCCTCACCCCATCACCCTACCTCTGGGACTCAAACACCATTGAAAACTTTTCTCCCTGCCATGGAAGAGCAATAGGATCACTCACTTCTCACTGTTATGGGTTCAAGTGCATTTCCCCCAAAAGATGTTGAAGTCTTAACCCCTAGTATAGGGTCTTTGTAGATGATCAAGTTAAGATGAAGTCATTAGAGGGGGCCCTAATCCCATATGACTATTATCCTTATCAGAAGGGGAAACTTGGACCCAGAGACAGACATGCTCACAGGGAAGATGCTGCGACAACATAAAAACACCATCTGTACACCAAGGAAAGCTTGAGGCCACCAGAAATGAAGAGAGAGGCAGGAAAAAGAGTCTCCCTCCCAGCCCTCAGGAGGAATCAACCTTTCTAACACCTTGATCTTGAACTTTTAGCCTGAGAAATACACAACAATACATTCTTGTTGTTTAAGCCCCCACTCCCCAGTTTGTGGTACTTGGTGACAGCAGATCCCAAAATAATACACTCAGCAAGAAGAAAAAGAGCAGGACCAGGCTGTGGGAGGTGGATCTGGTTTGTGTGTGACTCCACCATATGAAGCAGAAACTCAGAAAGCAGCAGGAGCTGGGAGTGAAGATGCAGATGCAGGTGCTGAGGGGACCCAGACCCACCATATAGACACAAAAGCCAGCACTGTGCCTACAGACAGACAAGTGGAAATACAGCACCTCTCCAATCACTAGAAGTTGGAAAACTACCCTGAAGAATTAACAGTTTCCGTACATGCTAACTACATCCATCATAAATTCATCTTTAGTTTCTGTTATCATATCACTGTCTCTGAGGACCCCTGTCTTGTCATCATTTGCCCTTTATAATTTATTCATCTTGTTCTTGCCTGCATCCTTTCTACTTATCATTCATCTTTACAAGTTGTACATAAAAGTAGATGGATCTTTTCACGGCAGGGCTGTCAGGAAGGAGATGGGTTTCATCTGGGAAGCCCCAGGATAGCTGGTGGAGGTCCCCAAGAGTTCCCAATTAGAGGTGGTGAGGGCAGAAGGAGAGAGGGAGGCTGGAGGGGAGGAGGAGGAGGAGACAGAAAAGGCAAGTGAAAAGGATAAAAGAAGAAAAGGTAGAAAGTGAAAGGGGAAAAGCAGAAGAGGAAAATAACCAGAAGGGAGAGAAAAAGAAGCATGAAGAGAAGAGAGAAAAGGAGAAAGAAAAGAAGACAAAATGGGATGCAGGAAAACCAAAGTGAGAGGAAGAGGGAGAGACACAGAAGAGACATTCTCAGACAGTGATGCCAGAAATTCAACTGAGCTTTTTTCTTTTTTTTTTTAATTTTCCATTTTTAACATCTTTCCTGGTAAACTCAAAGAAGGTCACATTGAATTTCCATGGACATGACCTGTCCTGAGTTGCAGCGACCTGAGTCAGGAGATGTGATGACAGTGATGTTGCGTGTCTACTGGGCTGAACAGAGAGGGTAGGATGGGAGATGGCCCAGAGGAGTGTGTAGGTTTGCTTTGTATTCTCAGGTTGCCAGAGTGAGGGCACAAAAGCCAATCTTTAACTAGTGGATTGGAACTTTAATGTTTACCAAGCAGATACATCTCCCAGTCTCCCCACCCCCACCGCCCCCTCTCCTCCCCTCTCCTCTACCAGCTCCCTCTTCTGCTTCCAGGCCTTCTGCTAACTGGACCTAGACCGCCCCCCCCCCCTCAGCAGCTCTGGTGAGGAGCCCTTTCTGATGCCAGGGGTGCACAGTGCTGGTCACTGCTGGCCATGTTACCCGGTTTTCTCTAATCAGAGTCTCTCCTGTGAGACTGTACATTCCTAACTTGGGAAACAGATGGGCTCTTCCTGGAAGACAATTCCCTGCAAAGTCCCAGAGGCAGGGAGAGCTGGGACTAAGCAGCAGGAACCTATTTTAAGGAACAGAATTTTTCCAAGAGGCTTCCTGTGTACAGCTAGCCCCAGGGAGCTCTCAGTGGATATCTGCTGCCCAGCTCGCAGCTCCTGACCTGTCACATGTGACTTGTCTCTAGGCTGGTTCTCAGACCAGGTTCCTTCCTATCTGATAGATCCATCTTCCTCCCAGCTTTCTATTTCCACCCTGTGAATATTGTGCACAAAACCTTAGAGACACTCCCACATCCTACAGTCATCTGTGTCCCCTCTAAAGCGACGGGTGGCACTAGAAAAAAGAAATGTGCATCCTGGGTTTTCATAGTAGACCTGATGTGGGTTCTACTTTAGGAATTTATGAATGGCATGCCCTTGGGCAAATTGTTTAATCTCTCTAAATCTGGGTCTCCTTGTGTGGGGGGCAATAATCATGATATCTTCCTCATAGGGTGGTTGTGAAGATAAAATGAGACAATGGAGGTATAACACATTTGCATCATGCCTGCCAGATAGTAAGTGTTTAATAAATATTACAAAGAGGGGTGGGAATGCATTTTTAAAAATACCCGTGTCTGCCAGGTCTCTGAGCACAGTGCCCAGCACACACTAAGAAAATACTTATTGATGAATTGAGAACTGCCCTATGTTGACTATACCCTATAAGTAGTGCAACAAACATTGGGAATGAAAGAAGTTGGGTTAGAGAGGGGCAGCCAGGAGAGAGTTTGAGAGTGTGAAGAAGAGATAAAGACAGAGAGTGGAGAGAAATGTGGAATCACTCTCCCTAGATGCTGGTGGAAAACACTGATCAAAAAAACCCTGATGAGGGTCTGTGGTTTAGTCATTTCATTCTACTGAAGTCATGCTAAACTCAAAAAGAAGAATCCATTTGTGACACTGGTCCAGGGATGACTCCATCAGTCATCCAAGGGACATTGGCTAGGCTGGTTCCCAGTCATACTGACCCCTGAATTATAAGAACTGCCGCTGTGGTCTGGTTTCAGAGCTTCCACTTATTCCAAGAGAAATGTCAGCTCCCCCTCAGTCCCCAAATGGAACACATGTGAGAGGCACCTCTAGTTCTTTGTTGTTGTTTTGGTGGTGGCAGTGTGTCTGTGCATGACAACAGCGGGATTGTTCTCCCTGCTGCCAATAGGCTGCTGGCTCTGTAACTTGCTTGGGAAGAAACAGAGTGGGCTGCCTGCACTATCTCCTCCCCTCCTTCTCTCCTCACTGAGAAAGTGGAGAGCTGGTTTTAATGGATTGACTTTAATGGATTTTGAAGTCTGGAATAGTGCCTAAATTGCTGAGGTTACCAGTTTTCCAGTTCTTTTTTCAATTTCTTTCTCCTTATTCAGATATAGAATGAGCTCACTGGGGCACCTACTGTGGTCACCCCAAACCAGAAGAAGTCTCTTTCTGCCCCAGCGTTAGCTGGCAGGAACACCCATTACTGGGTTGGTTTGGAGCATATAGTTTGGTCTTGTCCTTGCATTTGCCAGTGGCGCACATTCTCTGATCTCAAAGGAGAGAACCAACCAACAATAACAATGCTAGTCCTGCTTTCTGGAATCCAAATGCCTCCACCTTAAAGCACAATTTTTTTTGGTCATTTTTTGTCTTATTTTTCATTTGTCTCCATGTGAGTCTGCACAGGGGCAATTTGCCCTGGGCCATTCAAGCTGGAATCTGGACTTTTCTCCTTGTCTCCCCCATTGTGGGCTGTGTCAGCCCTGAGAATTGTGAGGAGGTCTTTGAGGCCATGGTCTCTCTGTGAGGTCTTAGAAGAAATCCTGGCATTCTAGGCACCTCAAGGGGACTCTAGGCTGTGTTTTAGCTCTGCTGTTGGACTGTCTCCTCACCCCTCCTATCTCTCACCATACATTTGTGTTTCTTTCTGTTCTTTCTTCCAAACTTGCCCAGCTCATCTCTGTGATTTCAGAAAAATACCATGGATCTCCCAGTATGAAGGATTAGCACAGATTATGGGGAACAGTGTTAATTATCGGTGGAAGCGGGGGCCGGCGCGTCGCTCCAATGTGCTCCTGATTTCCCCTGGGCCTTTCTGCCTGGTAATAAGCCTTCTTTAATCTGGCAGGCCCCTTAGTGAAATCAGCACCACGGACAGTGGTATTGATTGCTTCTGAGAAACCATCACAGCTGCTCAACCAAATTACCTTTGATATGTGATCTTTAATGTAATTACTGCAACATCAAAGTATTTCTATAAATTATTAAAGAACTAATACACTCCATCATTTAGCTATCCCGTTATATGTAAAATAAACAACCACAAGTTAATGTTAGATCCCAAACAATCCACACTTGCTATTGAAATTCCCCCAGTCCTGGGCCTCTCCCTCTTCAAAATCCTAAGCCTCCCCCTCCCACTTTCTCTTTCTGTTTCCCCATCTAATTCCAGGCTTTTAGCCATCACGAAACTCCCCAGCAATCTTTCTCAAGCTGATGAAGGGCCTCCCATAACAGTGTGGTATTTTCTATTCCATTCGGGTGGCTCTAAAATATCTATCACAATCTCCCCCAAAACAAAGTACCATAAACAGTTTATTAATCAGCACAAACCTTTCTCAGAAGCTTTGATTATCTTACAATATAGCTTTATGCTTCACATATAACATAGGGTGATGTGGAGCATATTTCTGCCATCTTACAGAGGGCACCCAGAAAGTAATTACGATAATATATGTGCATGTAGTCGTGCCACTAAAAACTAACTGGGGAATGGCCATGGTGCCAGAGCTGGGCTAAGAAAGAAAGAAAGAAAGAAAGAAAGGAAGGAAGGAAGGAAGGAAGGGAGGGAGGGAGGGAGGAAGGAAGGAAGGAAGGAAGGAAGGAAGGAAGGAAGGGAGGGAGGGAGGGAGGGAGGAAGGAAGGAAGGAAAGAAAGAAAGAAAAAAAGAAAACCACACAGTGGTGTACCATTTCCATACATTTGCATGCACGGGTATGTTATTAAGATGACTCAGGCCTGTGCTTTGCAATCACAAATAGCAAAATACAACACAAAGGCTGTCTTAATGGAAGGAAGGCCCTCCCCACCCCTAAACGAATAAAGAAGGATCTTTGATACAAAGAAAAGGCTGCCCCTGCCAGGGGTTGCTTTTCTCTCTGTCTACCTGGTTAACCTTTCCCGCTGTGGGGCAGAAATGGAAACGTGTATTTACATACTGTTGGCTTGGTAAGAATATAAACATGCATGTGTAAACATTGATGAGCATACATATAGAACACATGAACTTCCCTGCAATGTCTATTGTATAATACAGCTTACACACGGTATATTTATAAATTCTTTAAATTATGCCTACAAACACGCACATCTTTCCATTTATCTTTTAGATACTCCGCGAGCTGTATATCTCAGCTCCAGCCTCCCACCCCCCACCCCCATCTCTCTGAACCCGCAGGAGACACGGCCCAGACCCTTGACCTGAGGAACACTTCTTATTTTATGGTGATGAACTAGCCTCGATAATAGCCATGGCTGATATCACACCCAGTTAGGGGGGCCATAAATAATTCCCTTCTCCCCAGCACAGAAGCAATAAACCAGGGCTGAGGCGCGATAGTTTGTCAAAGATGAGGGCTGGCTCCTTAAATAAACACGGTGATCTCACTCGGGCGCGGAGCCTGGATAGAGAGGCGCCCCCTCCTGCCCCCGACCCCACCCCTGGAACAGCCCGTGTCAGACGTCGATCGTCTGGTGTTCAGGCGGCTCCGCCACCGGGAGCCCCGCGGGGCAGGCGGAGGCAACTCCGGGCTCCAGGGGCCCTGGACACCCGGCATTTCTGTCTCGGGCTGCTTGCACAGGCAGAGCGAGGAGGAGACAACCGATCAGCAGGGGAGGAGCCCGGCCAGAGATTTGTGGCCACGGCCAAGTTCGCGCCTCTCCGGGATTCCGTTGGGCCTGGACGGCGGAGTGCGGGGCCGTTTGGCGAGATCTGAGCTCGGCGCCCAGAGTCCCAGCCGCAGCTCTGCGCCTCGCAGCTTCTAGGAGCGCTAGGGGAGGCGCGAGCTCCCAAACAGAGGCAGATGGCACGCCCGGGTCCGCGATCCCCCCCAGCCGGCCGCGTCTCAGCCCGATCTCCCGAAGTCGCCCCCTGTCGGCGCGTTCGTCGCTCGCGCCTCGGCGGGCGCCACTTACCCCGGGCAGGGTCTTCTGCTCGTGCAGCGCGCTCTGGGCCTTCAGCGCTGACTCACGCTCGCAGTAGGTGAGGAAAGCGCAGCCTAGGGAGGGAAGCAAGCCGCGAGAGGGTCAGTGGGGCGCTCCCGAGCCGCCAACGCGCCTTCCTGCCGCGCTCCAGTCTCCAGCCCCTCCCTGCTCTTGGTCACTCTCCCCACCTCTCTTTCTCTCCTGTGCACTTTACTCCAGCCTTCCTGCCTCTGCGTTTTCCTGTCTGCTTCTCGTCCCTCGCGTTGCTATTCTGTTTTGCTCTTTCGGCAAAATCTCCCCACCCTGCACCTCCCCCACCCTCCACGCCACCTCTCCCCAAGGGTCTCTTCCTGTCCCCATCCCCTGGTGCCTCAGGTGCCTCTGCCCTTTCCCTACCAACATCTCTTCCTCCCTCCCTTCATCCCTCTCTCTGGGCGCTGTTCTGTTTCCCAGTACCTCCCAAGGGCAGCTTTCACCCATCACTCCCAGCACCTCTAGTCATACTCAACCATGAACTTTTGTTCTGACCTCCCTTAGGAATGCTGCTAGCTGCTTCATCAAGGATGGCAGAGGGACCCCCTTGGCCTTCCAAATAAAGGCTCCATCTGGAAGAAGGACCAGGCCAGGCTGGCCTAATAAAATGAATGGGGTTGCCCATGTGTCCCCTGTACTAGCCCATTGTCACATTTGCAGTGAGATCTTCACACCCCTCCCAGTCAGAGGACTTCCTGGGCTTATCCAGCCCCATGGGCAAGGCTGGACCTGAGGTTGATCCTTGCTTGGCCTCTAATTCCCTGGGTGACCCCTGGAAATCCCAACTCCTATCCTGCCTCAGTCTCCTCATGTGGGAACTGAGAGTTTTGACCCAGTGGTCTCTAAGGTTCAGTCTAGTTTTCCCCTCAAGTGATTCTGACTGTGCCTCACCAGGAAATCTGGATTTTAAGAGCCCTGTGCCTAACCCAGGGGGGTGACTTTTTAACACTGGTCTTTCAGGTACAGTGACAAGGCACAGAGAATTGTTGCTGGTGGGAGTCTTTCTGAGAGTTCCCTCGTACTGCCCAGTGTCAGGGCCTCTTCCTCTGCCTGCAGACATGGCTGAATGTGACTTGGAAGGTTTGCAAAGCTTGGGACCACAGTGGATTGAGTGCTGGCCTGCAAACCAAAGGGTCACCAGTTCGATTTGTAGTTACATGCCTGGGTTGCAGGTCAGGTCCCCAGTTGGGGGTGTGGGAGAGGCAACGCAACCACACATTGATGTTTCTTTCCCTCTCTTTCTCTCTCCCTTCCCCTCTCTCTACAAATAAATAAATAAATAAATAAAACCTTAAAAAAAAAAAAGCCAACTCTGTTCAACAGCAAGTGGCCTCAAACTTTCCAGTGCTGCCCATGTCCCCAGGGAAGGCACCCTGCAGGCTGGACACTTACCTTGCTTCACTGTTTTCTTTCCCTCCCATGTTTCACTCTCTTATTATCTTATTTGACCTCCCAACACCTGTATTCACCACCTCCCCCCTTCCCTTTGTTTCCACAGTCTCCTCACTGGTATGCCTCTCTCCGAATTCTCACCTCTCCCAATCCTGTCCATCTTTCAAGAATCGGACCAAGGTCTACCTTCTCCAGGCAGCCCTCTTTGACTGGTTCTCAAGCCAGCCTCCTTCCTTAACTATCCAGAACTGACCACTTAATCACTCTTATGGCCATTTATCAACTGTTTTCTGAGTGCTCATTGCATGTCAGGTTCTGTGCCAGGCCTGGTGGCCCAGACCCTCTTTTCATGAGGTCTGTCGGCTGGTGGTGCCAGCCTGGTGCCAACACCAGCCCTTGTCATCAGGCTTGCTCTGGCCTCCCAATGTCCTCTCCAGTTCCTGACCCCTCCACCATCCAGGGAAACTCCTTCCCATCTCTTCCAATATAGAAGTTGGTCCTGCCTTTCTTCCCTTTCTAGCTTCTGAGGATTTTGGACGGGAATATATGTGTGATGGGGACCTAGAAATGGAAGGACAGAAGCAGGGAGGGAAAGCTGGGAGACAGAAACTCTCAGCTCCCCCGGGGCTCTCTGCCCTTCCTACCTCCAGTTCCTTCTCCAGGCTGGGAGGAACTGCGAGTGCCAAGGAGCCTCACTCCCACTCCATCTCCTCCCTCCCCATCCAGACCCTACATCACCCCTCCTCCTTCCCCCTCCCTGCTCCTCCCTCCTGGTCATGGCAGACGGTTATTGATGGAGACACATGGGGGACTGAAATGAATAGCGGTCAGAGGCCCCCGTGACGTCGTCCCTCGTGCTGCTGCCTGCCTCTCTGGAGGCCTTTTTCCTCCTGTCCCCTCACTGGCCTTGTCCTCCGCCTGTGCCTGCCTGCAACTGGGAGGCCGCCACTGTCTAGCTGCATGCAGGCAAGCCAGCTCGGGACAAGGTCAGGGGCAGGTTTGAAGAGGGAGGAGGAGGAAGGAGGAGGGAGAGAGAATGACCACATTGTTTCCATGGCCGAGGATAACAAGAAAAGGGTTCCAGAAAAAAAAAAAAAATTAGAATCTGTTGCTTTTGTCTGGCTTTCAGGAATTTCTGTTACTTTTTTATTTTATTTTTTTATTTTTTGAGAGAGAGCTCTCAGCTGCATTTGGAACCAGATCTTTAAGGGACCCCCAGACCTGTGTAACCTCCCCTGACCTTTCTATCCCTTGATCCCACCTTCTTTCATCCTGCCCCTTGCTCACCCCCTGGCCTCCTTCCTATTTCTCAGCCCTGCCAGGCACCCTGTCTCAGGACCTTTGCACTGGTTATGCCCTCTTCCCAGAATGACCCCCTCCCCACTATCTGCATGGTTTGCTCCTTCAGTCCCCTCAGGTTTCTGCTCAAATGTGACCTCCACAGAGATACTTCTCTTGACCGTCTCATTGAACATAGTAGCCTGCCCCCACACGTACTCTCTGGCCCCTTGTCACATCGACTCTTCTCTTTAGCACCTTCACCCCTGACATATTAATACTTTATATTTGTTTCTTGATTAGCAGTCTCCCCATGCCCAGATGAGGTTCTGCTCCTGCTTGGTTCTCAGTGCCCAGAACAGGGACAGGAGCTCAACACATATTTGTCTAGAGAATTAAATCCTGAACACCTCCGCTGCTTTGGAGGGGACCAATACATGGGTCGGGGGAGAACACAGAGGTGGTGCTCTGAGGCTGCTGGGAGCTGACCATGGCTCTAGGGACACTGAGGCACACTGGACTTACATAGTGGTAGGGGATGGAGGTTGCCTGTGAGTTGATAGGTGGCACCGGCTGGAGGGCTCTTGTCCCCATGGCTTCCTCCAGCCTATTTTCGAAGCACCTGCCAGTCCAGTTACTGTCACTCCTCTTTCCTCTCCTTGAAGTGATTGTCGCCTGAACAGGCTGATGTGCTATTCCAGACAGGAAGCTATGCCCAGGTGGACCCTTTCCAACCAGGGCCCACTTACTGATTCCTCTCTGTGAACCCAGTTTCCTTGTCTGTCAATGGGTACAGTCATTCTTCTCAGTGGCATGCGGGTAGACGTCTTGCCAATGAGTATGAACAGCCTCCGCAGAGCTCTCTCATTGCAGAGTGCAGCATAAACACAAATTCACTCTTGTGAAGGGGGAGGTCAGCGAGGCAAGATCCCTCCTTCTCTCTCCCTGCCAGGGGAGACCAGCCTTACACAGGTGCCGCCTGGGACAAACCCGCCCTGGCCTGTTCAGACCACCTCTTCAGCCGGTCTGATGCTGTGTCTGAGAGTCTACCTGAGAGATGAGTTGTCTCACTAGGGCTCTTTAAAAAGGCAGATATGGATAAGTCCTTACTAACTGCTGACCCCATTTGATCCCTTGCTGGGGCAATGGCCGCTGGGGGGGAAGGGGTGGCTTCACGAGGAAAGCTTGCCATCACAGGGTGTTTCAGAGCATGGTGGACTTGGGGTGAAATCCAAGGTGGGGTTCAGGGCATCCAGGGGACAGAGGGTGCCCAAGCTTCACCCACTGGACTCTCACTGGCTTTTCATGTAGGGACAGTGGGTAGTACACACAGAACCCCCACCTGGGAAAACTAGCTTTGACTTCCTGTCGCTCCTTGCTATTCCCCACAGGGGCTGAGGAGGGGGCCCTGAGCTGTGAGGGTGGTGCAGGGGGCCACAGCTCAGCAGTCACTAAGTCTGTCAAGCTCACCTTCCTGTGGATGTGCTGAGCTGCCTCTAGAGACATGCCCGGTGAGGCCCCTTGGGAGCTCGCCGTCTAGCTGGGAAATGGGATTCTCTCAGGGAGCAGCTGCATACGCATACAAGACAGAGTGGAAGAGAAGCTGTCACAGGCCCTGAATCTGAAGTTCCAAGAAGGTCTGAGAAGGAGGCACCCTTTCTGAGGCTGGTGATGGGGGCACAGAAGCCTCTCCTTTCCTTCGGACCCAGCAGTTTTCTTCCAAGGCCTGGCGGTACAGGTATACTCATCCTTATGCCCACAGAGGAGAGAGCAAGGCTCCCCTGTGGCTGTTTGGAATAGTCAAACTTGAAAACTACCTAAAGGTCCCTCGGTACAACGAAGCTTTTTATTTTACAGCCGCTTAAAAGATGAAATAGTCCTACACGAACCAACATGGAAAGACACATTGTCCAAGGGGAAAAGCAGATTTTGAAATCACATATGACATGTATATACAATGGAGACATAGTCCAAGAGTTCTAGAGGTACTCAACTCTGGATTTGCACCACAGTACCGTCTAGAAGGGTCCCCCCAAGCTGGAAACAGGGAATATGGGGGCTGGGGGATGTTTCCCATGACTAACTCTTTTTCGTTTTAGTTGACACAGTTGGACGTAGAATGTATTCATGTATCCTTGCATAATTAAAGATTAAAAAAACCTTTGCTGAAAGCGAAGGCTGGAATAAAAAGGGGGTGGGTGAAAATGGGTGAGCCAGACAGAAGGCAGAACCCATAATTTGTTTTGAACTGACAAGGATCATTGGAGTATCAGCTTCCTGGAAATTTCTTCATAAGGAAAATGATTGTGGGTGGGTCATGCCATGCCCTTGCCTCAAAGCTTCCTTTGAGCTCGGAGAGTTGAAGCAGGGTCTCTCTGCCCAGCAAGCTATAAGTGGCATTCATTTTGGTCCCATAGCCCAAAGTTCCAGAAGTTAATGTTTGGGGAATGCAATCCACAATAGCTCACAGAGCCTCCCCACCTCTGTGCTCCCATTCTTCCTGGGCCCTACCAGCTGTGTGACACAGAGGGCAGAATCTAAGGGGTGAAGCTGTAGAAATGACTCAGGAATGTCTGGGTGAGGTACGACCTTGCCCCGGAGCTCCCATCTCTTTCATCCCTCTGTTCCGATGGTTCTCCTCAGCTCATCACCTGAACCTTCCAGCCCTCCGAGTCAGCGCTTTTTATCACAGGCCCTCCTGAATCATGGACTTGAACAGAATAGAACTGCAGCCTGGCAGCGTAGCAATGGACTTTGAAAATGATCGGGGGTGGAACCAGGGGATGAGGAATGTCGGAGTCCAAACAAAGTTACACCACAGTGCTGCCATCAGCAGCTGATGCACTCAACTCTGTATTTGCACCTAGACTCCCTGCACGAGGCGGACGCCCATGCCCACCCCTCTGGCCCACACAGGCCTGCCTTTCCTCTGTTGCTCAATTCTACATGTGCACTGAACACTGGCCTGCACTCACATGTCCTTATGCTGCTGTTTAACCTTTTCCCACTCACCATTCTTGTCCCTTTTATGTATCAGTTTCGTGTCTTGGGTCTCTGAACAGACTATCAACTCCATGAGAGCGGAGACGGTGCCTTCTAAATGGAGGGGTGAGCTTCTAGCTCAGGTATCTGAAGGCTGGGAGACCAAGAGAATCCAGTGGGGCTAGGGGAAAGGAGACCCACAATTGGGGAGCTGAAGAGAGAGCAGGAAGCACTGGATGCAGAGAAGGGCAGGAAAGGAGAGCAGGGTGTGGCCAGGAGAGGTTAACAGTGGTTGTTACCAGGCTGGGGTGTAGGTGGGTGGTGGCAGACAACCTTCTCCAGCAGGGTAGGGTATGGATGATGGAGCACGGGGAGCAGCTGATTCCTGAGAACGTGGGTGGGCACCCTCTCTCATGTGGGGGAGAACACAGCGCAGCAGCAGAATTAATTGCACGGAGATGGCAGTAATTTACAAAGCCCTGTGTGTGGGTATAAAAGGCCCTGTCATTGTGAAATGAAGGAAGTACAATTTCCTGCCCAACTCTGAACAGGGCTGAAGCCTGGGGTGTAATCACGGAGGGGAAGGTTCCCCATATGCTCCCTCCTCCTACCCCAGCCAGGCCTTGGCTTCCTACTAATTGAATTAGAGAATTATCCAGAGGAAGGTGGCTCTCGAATGAGGAGATCTGGGCTTTAATAAAACATCAGATCCTTCGGGCCAGTCACTTTTCCGGCCCTAAGACAGTGGGAGGAAGCTGGGGTGGGGAGGGAAGGGAACGGGCAACCCACCAACCAGCCAGGCCCATGGGTCCAATAGGGGGCTCCCTATTCCATGTGACCTCCTTAAAGGGTCCAGGAAGGTCTCCCTGTGCCCCAAATCTCCACTCATTGACCTACCATGGTGCCTGAAATCCCATCCACAGAGCATCTTTCCTGAGTGTTTCTCGTGCTAGGCTGCACCTGAGAATCATCTGGAGGACTTAAAAGACATATTTGGGCCACTGCAGAGAAATTGAGGCAGAATCTGTGTGTGTATGGGGTGGGGTGTAGGTGGAGAGGGGGAGAAACAGAGGGAACTCTGCCAGCCTCCCTGAAAAAGGGGTGACTGGTGTGCTAAGGCCACATCTGTGCCCTCAACCAGCTTCTGTCTCTGTTGTCTGAGTGGTCAAGGGCAGCCTCCCTGGTGCCTCTAGAGCAGATGTCCCTTCCACACACGCGTGGGAGCAACAGCTGCAGAGGACTTCTTCATATACACACTCTTCTTCTGGGAATGTCTTCCCAGCGCTATGCCTGCCCTGAGTCTACACCTCCTTCAAGACCCTCCTCTTCAGCCCTGCTCTCCAGTGAAGCCCAAGCAACTTCCTCAGCCATTTTGGTCTCACTTTCTGTGGATTCCTATGCGGCCATGGCTTTGTCCACTGCCTGTGGTCTGCTCTAAGGGTGAACCTAGTCTCTACCTCTAATCTGTGAATTTCTTGAGAATGAGCCCTTGCAACAGGCAGCAAAAAACTCATGCAGTCCTACCCCTGTTTCTGCCAGTCTTTCCTGGTGCCCAGACACTGGGTGATCTGTTCTGGCCATGCCAGTCTCCCTAGTCCTTTCTACCTGGACCTTACTCCCCTTCTCCTTCCTGTTCCCACAAGAGCTCCCTGCTGGCACTCCACTCTCGGGAGAGGGGCAATGATCACCCATCCATAGCACATTGACTTCCTTTTTCTTCTCCATCTCCGTGGGGGGAACCCAAGGCTAAGAACAGCATCCTTTCCCCTGCTGCCTTTGCTGAACTTCCCTCCTCTGGAGCCCTCATGCCCTTCTAGGAGTGACTACGCCTCCCCTCCTCCAGAAAGCCTTCCCTGACTACCCCAACCCCCAAATCTCTTAAAACCCTTAGCGATGGCCCCTCTCATCTGGCAGTCAGAATATACACCTTAGTCTATCTCATGCTTACATGTGTTTGCCCAAGTGGAGATATTCTACTTTGGGAGCTGCTGACCCCAAAGACTCATTCTCTCCCCAGTGACAGACATCATTGAGTGCAGTGGTTGCTAACTGCATTCTGCCCCTGGCTGGGTGACAGTGAGCTGAAGAGCAGGGGAGGGACTGCTGGCTTCAGGGACATCAACGTTTGTGGAGAGGGCCTGGGATGTCCACCATCGTGGTTCAGGCCCTGGGTAGTGGCAGGAACCATCCATCTTCCCAGAGGAGGCCTGGCAGGTGGGAATGATGGGGCTGTCAGCCAGATGGGGTGATGGGTCTTACCCTCAGCCAATGAATCAGGGCTGCTGGCCTGCTCACCTCTCAGGGTGCTCCAGTGCTGAAACCCCACCCTTGGCCAGCACCCTGCTTTCCAGCTCAGCACTGCCTTCCTGCGTCAATTCTCTTTAAAGCAGAAACTCCAGAGGAGTGTTTCTCAGAGTTAAAGCACGGTGTGGAAAGTGGGAAACTGTACCCAGCTCACCGCGACTGTAATGTGTCTCAAGCTTCTCTCAGCCCTCCTGCCCCTGGCGGCCACAAGGGCCACAGGATAGAGATGGGCACAAAGGCCGGGGTCCAGATCTACTGAGACCTAGACTGGGAAGTCCCAGAGACAGCCCTGTTTTTCTTTTCCTGCTGGACACGGGGCAGGGCCCAGGAAGTTCAGACCAAGGGACCTCGTGACTTTGCAGCTCAAGAATGACAGGACCAGCGGTCAGGCTTTGGCCAAATGTCTGTCCCTGCCAGTTGCCCTTGTTTACAGTCTCGGCGCTGGAGAATTACATGTCCGGTGTGCACTGCAGCATTGCGATGGCACTGTGAAAAAGGACAAAAAGCGGACATGACATACGGATGGCCTCTTCCCTTTCTCAGCAAAGAGCTCTTGGTCTGCAGCTGGAGCTGATGGGCCCATGAGGCTCAGGGCATGGGGGCTGGCCCAGGGAAGGTGTCAGCCTTTCTAAGGCCCAGCCCCCGGGAGAAGTCAAACTGTTCAGCTGACACTCGTGCTGGGTTTTGTTTCCGCCGCCAAGGGGCTGGCTCTGCCCTGCTCGGGGCGGCAGCTCACGCAGGTCCCCAGGGCAGCAGGAAGCACTGCCTTCAGTTGCGCAGGGGTTTTTACCTGTCCAAGTGCTGTCATGCCCACAGGCTCATCATTCTTGCACCTCAGAGTAGGCCAGGGGCACATTAGCAGCATCTGACCACTGGGAGAGCCTGTGTGACTTGCCTCGGTGGTGGAGCAGACCCCTGAGGCCCCCAGATGGCTGGTTTGAGGCTGATTTCCCTAAGCCCCCTCTAGAGGCCTGGGCAGTGTCTCAGCGAAGTGTTAGTGGGGACCCTGAGGGTCCTGGGTGGGAGATGTTCTCCCCCACACCCCCCCACCCCATGGCTTGCACTTGCGGTCAGGGGCTCAGGGGTGACCTCGTGCTAGTATGGCAAGAACCCAGGTCTCTGGGGCCACAGGCACCTGACCTCCCTCTAGCCCTGGTGCCCTGTCCAATGTCAATCAAAGTCAGGCTTCTCCACAGAGGGCTCTGAGTATCCAGGGTGAATTTAAAATGCATGTGGGCATTCATGACTCACACGAATGCCGGGGTAAATGCTAGAGCCAAGAAACTGAACTGTGTTCCCTTTTAATTAACCTGGTTAGGGAGTTTAGACCTTCCTATTTTGAATTTTCTCAGAACAGGGTGCACCTGCTGAGAAGCTTGGGCTGGGAGGTGGTGGCGTGACTCCATGAGAATGGCCCCGGGCTCACTGAGAGCCACAGAGGAAGGGACTGTTGGAGCTCCCTTGGTGTAGCCTCACTCATTGCTAAACTGTGGGAAAGGGGCACAGGCAGTATCTCTGAGAAAATGAGACCATCTAATGTCTGGGAGGGACCCCCCCCAACCCCCGCTGGCTTGCCCATCTCTTTGTCTCTCCGATTGGAGCTGCAGAGCCTCTCTGGCTGACTTTGGCCACCCTGCTGACTGCCAGCCAGACATGCCGAATTCCTCAGAGTATGGGAACGACAGGGTACAGGACCTGAGCTCCCAGAGGCCCCCAGCATTTGCAAGGTTATGTGTGGTTCTTATGCTCACAGAGGGAGCTCAGTAAATGCTTGTTGAGTTGCAGAATTCCCCTTCTTGGAGCTTTCTATGGAGGTTGGTCTGGCTAAATTGAGGTAGGGGTCAGTTTCCCTAGTAAGATCCCTTTTCCCAAGCAGTGGGAAGTGTGAAGGAGTCCCTCCTGGACAGGTTGCTGCTGCCCCCACCCCCAGCCAGAAATTGTCCCCACCATAGTCACAGTGACTACCCTCAGGAGGGTGGGGGACTGTCTCTATGCCTCTTTCTCCCATGAAAGGGGATGATATCACACCTGCAAGACAGGGAACTGAAATGTCTTTTTGTGTATGTCTTTGTCACACTGAACCACACTCTCCCACAGCTCCTTTCCATGTCACTTTGCTCAGGCTCCTCCCTGGGATGCCTTCCCTGCTCCTGAGTTCTCTTCTAGATCCTCCCACCCAGAGAGCCCTCCTCAGCTTCCCATCCCTCACCAATTCCCCTTCCAAAATGTCCTTCCAGTTCAAAGGTCTGAAACATACACATGAGCACTTGGTTAAACAATTTTGTTGGTTTTTACAGGTGGGAACCATGTGTCCCCAAGTGTCCCCAACTAGACTACAGCCCATGGGCTGTACCTTCCTCTGGCATCCCCGACCAAGCCCTAGGGTGGAGGTCTCATAAGAGATGTTGACCTGCGCAGAATCAGGAGGGTGTGTGTGGGTGTGTGTGCGTGCCCCTTTGATTGCACCTGGACACTCAGGACCTGCCAGGTGAGGTGGATTAATCTCACCCCTCTCCTCTGGCTCCTTTCTAACAGGCCCTAACTCACTTAAAGAACCAAAAAATTAAATTAAATTAAATAAAAAAAAAAAAAAATAGAAGCACACCGACCAAGAAATTCCAACCTCAGCATCCAAGACAGGTTATTTGGAAAAGACCAATAGCCAGGAGTCCTATATTATAGGATCAATGTTTAGAAAATGTGATTTTCTTTTTAAAAGCAGAAAAACAATCTCACACAGTCCTGGAAGGCTATGGTCCAGTTCTCACAAAGGGAGTCTTTCCCTCATGATCTCGGTCACTTCAGCCACTCTTGTGGCTGGGCTCTGGGCATCACCCAACATCAATAAGATAGGTTCAATCACATGCATTTAGCAATATTTAACCTGAGGGCTGCGGCAAAGAAGTAGTCAGCCAATGTGATAAGATGCTGGCCTCTGGGAGTTAATCCCTGGATCTCCCCTGGCTCTATAGGATGTATCAGGTATCATTCACATTTTAGGAGTGGTAGGGGCTCTGGCCTTTTAGAGTCCCCATCCTGGGCAGGGCCAGAGCCGCTCATAGTCACCATTCATATTTGATTTTGGGAGCCTCGCAGGTGGGTGAGAGGCCATTGGCAAATGAGGAAGGTGACTTATATGGGGCGGTGGGACAGAGATTGGCATTCAGCTTTATTTCTTCTCTTCCCAGAGACCCACCCACATGCCCTCAGAGTCCACCAAGAAGACTGAACTAATTAATTCATTGAATGGCACACAACACTGTTGTGAATGGGATTAGACAGGATTGTTATCTGCTGATGGCATGAAAAATGCTTCTTTCCTTCGTTCATTCATTCATTCACAACCATTTATGGAGAGTCCACCATTGGCCAGATGATGAAACATGCTTTAAAGGAGACCCTAGGTAAACACACTTGCAAGGCTGGGTGATATGCATGCGACAAGCATACCTACAAAGCTGAATGAAGTTTGTGCAGGGCTCATCAGTGGCATGAATGAAAACAGCAAACTCTACTGCTGTTTGGTTATAGGTTGCGTATTGTTCTAACTGCTGTATGAGTATTGAGTCACTTAATACAATAACTCTATCAAATAGTACTATTATCATCCCCATTTTACAGGTGAGGAAGCTGAGGCACTCAAAGGTGAAAGACTTGCCCAGGTCCTGTGGCCGGTCCATGGTAGAGCTGGGCTGTGAATCAGGACAGGCTGCCTGCAGAGTCCACGACCTGAACCATGGGCTCTGCTCATGGAGAAAACCAGCACCAGGCCACCTGAGTGAGTCTTGAACCTAGAGCAGCTTCAAGGCAAAGCTGCTGAGGAAATAGCTCTGCATGTGCAAAGGCAGAGAGTGGTGTGGGCTGCAGGGTGAGTTTGGGTTCAGAAGGCTGGAGCCCATTCCTGTCCCTTCAGAGCCCCTGCGGACACCTTCCTCATCACCTTCCTTTGGCTTTCTTTCCTGTCTGTCCTTCCCTCCTCTTATTTCTTTTCCCCTTCCTCCTCTGCTCCACTCCTTCACCCTTTTCTTTCTTTCCTTGCTTGCTTCCTCCCTCTCTCCTTCCTTTCTCCTTTCTTTCCTTTTTTGCCTCAGGCCTGGAACCCCATATTCTTTTTGTCCACCTATTTAAGTCCCACCTGGATGGCTCCAGGATGCAACAATTTTTCCATCTCCAAACAAGGGTCACATCTGACCCCCTGGTTTCTGACACCAGCCAGCTGGTGCTTCTGGGAAAGCCATTTAACTGTGTCCTCATTGTTCAAATCAGCAGGGTGTCTGGAGTCCTGGAAAAAGGCTGCCACCTGGGAGGGAGTGGCTTTTGTTCTGACAGTAGCCTCTGCCTTCTTGTGGAAGCACCTGGATAGTTTGGCTTTACATAACCCTCAGGATCCTTACCCAGGAAATGGGGATACCTTGGGGGTCATGGGCATCCAGCAGGATGCCTGAGATATAATTAATGGGGGGATTGCTGTTGCTACCGTTGTCAGTAGCGGCAGTTGTGATGTGTTGCTAAAGGCTCCCCACGGTGTGAAAAATAGCTTTGGCATTTATGCTACCTGGTGTTGTCTGCTTCCCTGGCATGGGACCTGAACGTTTCCTTGATTACACCCACCCCCATCCATTACCACACGGACAGGGGCTCTGTCTGTTTCCTGCCCTCGCACAGGCCAGCGCGCTGGGGGCTCACAGCCACTGGTGGTTTGCATTGAGAGTCTAGGATGCAACTGTGTTTTGTTTACCTTGTGTATCTAATATGCTAATGACAGGAGGCAGTAATGAGCTGGCAGGGACCTGAGTGACAAAGAGCTGGCTTCATGCTTCCCGTAAGAGGCACCTCTGTGTCAATTGTTTCTTTTGTGAGGGGAATTGTCAAGATCTGGGGATGTGGGCTGGGAGGGTTGGGGAGAGGAAAGCTGGGGGTGTCTCACCCCACAGCAGTGCAGGTCCCTGGCAGCACTAGGATGGGACAGCCTGGGAGGGAGGGACAGACGCCACAAGGGTGGGGAGGGCGTGGATGTGGATTGAGCACTCTGCCCCATGTCACTCATTGACTTCTCAAGAGGACCCTGCTAACTCTGAGATGGCAGGGCCAGCCCCATCTGCCCTGGACCCCTGAATGTCCTGCTCCTGATGCAGCCTGGAGTGCTGACAGGAAGCACAGGTGAGGGGTGGGCACTGCTTTGGCCTTAGAATGCCAACTGAAGGCAATCTCTTGACAGGTAAATCAAGGCACCCAGCAAATCAATGGGTCTCTCTGGACCTCAGTTTCCTTTTCTGTGAAATGGGTTTGATCTCCCTGCCTATGAGTCTGTGTCCCCAGCACCTAGCACAGCCGTGATACAACGTGGATAGTTGCAGGAGGCAGGGAGCAGGAGATGTACGCTGTGCTTTTACAGAGGAGGAAAGGCATATGTCTGCAGGTGAAGGTGATGTATCGCCCCAAAAGCGCAGAGCTGGTCAGTGAGAGAACGAGAGCTCAGGTCCACTGCCCGGCCTTCTGGGTTGCATGCAAGCAAGTTGCTGAGAGGGCTGGGGAGCATGGTGTAGCCTGAGGAGGACAGAGCAAGCAGATGTCGGGTGGTCAGCCTGGAGGGCCCCAGACAGAATGTGCAGGAAGCAGATTGAGTCAACAGATGCAGGTGTGTCTCCACAGCTTTGCACCAAACGGAAGGGACCCAGGAGACCACTTTCACTTGAGCAGGTGGGGCCTTCTCCATGAGTCCATTCAGTGCTCCTGTTCCTGCCTGAGAAGATGGTGGTCAGTGGGCAGGGCTGGGGTGGGGGCAGGGTAGAGGGAGGGACAGGTCCAAAATGCTAGTCCTAGAGGCGAGTACAGTTCTAGTCTCCATCTTCACTGCCTTTGACAGGGTTTGGGGTGGGAAGGAGTGGGCTGAGAAAAGATTCTGTAGGGAACTCAAGGCCAGGACTCACTGCAATGTGCCAGGCAGAGACAACCTGAGGCCTGACACTATCGCCTCTATGACAGGTCTGACTACCACCGTTGGCCATGTCTCAGTCCTGTGTCCTCAAATTTCACCCTTCTCTCTGCTTCCTAGAAATTCCATTTAGACCTTTACTTTGTCTTGGCTGAGCTGACTGTACCCCGTGGCCAAGAAGTTCAGCTGGCAGAGCTGAGGTCCAGAAGGAGAAAGCTGGGGTGGGGGCTGGTTAAAGGTACGGCCGCTGGGCCTCCTCCCTGGCATTTCCACTCCCGGGCAGCTGTGGCCTCACCTGTAGCTGTGGCCCTCATCTGCAGCTGAGCACAGAGGCCCCTCCCCTGGCTTTACACGCCCCGTGAGGTGCAGGGCTGATCTCAGAGGCCCCCAGTGGTATGAGGGGCCGGGCTCTGTGTAACAGGGGGGTCCAGGACAGGAGTGAACAGAAGGCAGGAGTGATACGAGTGCAGACAGAAGGAGACCCCCCCGCACTCCATGCAAAGGCTCCATGGCATGGACGCGTAAAGAGATACTGGGCTGGACGCTGCAAGTTGGATCAGAGGCCAGGACAGGGCCCTTCTGGCAAGCTCCTGACCTTGTGGGGATGCTGGCTTCCTTGTCTGTAGAATCCCAACCTAAGCAGAAGACTGGCACTGGGAATCAAAATGGGAAGAAAGATTCAGAGTTCCAGATTTTAATCCTGCTTCTGCTTGTTCCTCCTTCAACCAGAAAGCTCAGGTGGGACATGGTAGAGTCCCCTGCTCCTGACAGGCCTCTGAGGCTGCTGCCCTCAATTCTTTCATGAAGTGTCCAGGGTGCCTGCTCTTTGCTCAGGCCTGGTTTGGGGAGGGAAGGAAGGATAGCAGAGGAGGTGGGACAATGAGCCTCATGAGCACCCAGCCTGGGGCAGAAGGGTCCTATGGACTGGAGAAGCAGGGACAGAATGGGTGAGGGGGGTCCTTAAGGAAGCAGAGGGACTCCTCTGGGGCCTTGGTAGAGGAGAGGAGGAGCAAGAAGCAGGGGAGGCCATTCCTAGGGGTTGGTCTGACCTTGCTCTGTGTGGGCCCCAAGTGTGGGGCTTGGGCATCTACAGCCAGACTGTGTGCTCTCTAGAAACGCATTCAGCGTTGGCTTCCATGGCGCTGTCCCCTTTCTCTCCCCATTCCCCTGTCCCTTCTCCTTTCCTTTCCCCCTTCACTAAGTTTCTGTTTGGGGCGAGCTGTGGTAGGGAAGGGAGGAGATGCGGGGGGTGCAGTGGGCAGCAGGCTGCCGCTGCCTCCTGCTGCCAGATCCCCCGTGAACTCTGAGCCACCGCACTGCCTGTTTCCGTCTGCGGGTCTATATATAGCGACTGCGAGGCACACTCTGGAATTGGATTCCATGTAGCCCTCTGGACTCGAGCTAACTTTTGGGGAGTAGTTTTCTTGGGAGCCTGCCAGTCCAGTTCCTCCCTCATGAACACTAATTACTGCACAGACCTTCTCCATGAAATCAGTGCTGAAGCCATTTCCATCCAGGCGGCTCTCCAAGACGAAATTTTTCTACTGGGAACCGACAGCCGCAAATAAACCTACCATCTACTTAGCAACAGGGAGGTGGGGAGGAGGGGAGGTGCACAAGGAGTGGGAGGAAGGGAGGGGGAGGAGAAGAGGGCTTGGCTTCTTTTCTTCCTTCTTTATTTTGCCGAAAGGATGTAATCAGCTTTCTTAGGAAAGGTGGTACAAGGTGTCACATAAGACAGTGCAGTGGCCTGGGGGGAGGGGCCAGGCCACCTACAAGGTTAGTACCTGTTCTTGTCTGCTTGAGGTTGGCCGGAGCCCCCACTGCACTTCCCGGCACTACTGGGAGGCTAAAGCAGCGCCCTGGCCTCTCCAGGTTTTATTCATTCCTCCCCCACCCTCGTCTTCTTTACGGCTCTATAGGCCCATGATTAGCTCATCCCAGCTTACCTTACTGCGGATGGCCTCTTTCTAGCTTTCTGCCTGGCAAATTCCCCATCCTCAGCCAGGGACTGGGGAACCACTCATCCTGACCTCTCTAGGTAGCACCAGTCCCTCCATTCTGAACCCCAGAGGCCTAGGCCAGACACTCAGCAATGGGGCCTACTCTGTCTCCTTGTCTCCTTGGGATCGGCTCATTCATGGCCAAGGATGGGCTGGGCACTTGAGTGAATGGGGTCTCCAGCACTGTGTACACCTTCAAAGTAGATGCCCTCTCTTCCACTTCGCCAAGGACAAGCCTGAGTTTAGAAAGATCAGGCAGGATGTTCATGGCCACTTGCTACTTAGGAAGAGGCAGGGCTGAGATTTAAAAACATGGGTCTGTGTCCAAAGGCCAGACACCAGGCTCCCTCCCTCCTGACTCCCCTGGGACAGTTGTGGACAGTGCCTGCTTCTGCCCACCTCTGCCTCAAAGCTCACTCAGCCTCCATTCTAGGACTGCTTGCATCCAGTAGGCAGGAGAATTTCCCCCTACATTTCTCAAGGCTCAGCAAGTGCTCATGACCCCTGGCTACTGGGCAGTTTCCCTCACTCCAGCCCACAAAGCCCTCAGAGCCTGCTAGGGGTCCCAATATGCTGTACAAACCTCTTGTGGCCAGCTGAAACACTGTTTCCCCCCTTAGGAGAGCCCCTGAAGCATCCTGTGCCTCGCTGTGTGCCCAGGGACACCTCACGCCAGAACCCCAGCTCAAAGTCACCTCTCCCAAATACCTCAACATCTGTCTTCTGAGACTCATGCCCCAGGATAGGGCACTTTCCTAAAGTTGGTAAAAGTGGTCTAGCGCCATTTCTGCCACCAAGACTCGTGAGTCCTTTCACCTCTCTGGGTCTGAGTTTCTCCCTCCATCAAATGGGCACAATATCCCAACTCCGTGACCTGAGTGGGTAGAGCAGGCCTCAAAGGAGACAGCAGCAGGAAGCATTGGGTGCTACCTGGATGTCAGGTGTCTCTCTGGAGGCCCCTGTTCTAGGCACCCTGCTTCATGCTCACCCTGAGCTCTGCTGTGCCCACCCCTACCCATGGTGGATGAGTAAGGCCAGAGCTCTGCTCTCCTCTCCAGTGAGAAGCAGCAAGTCTTAGGGAGACCCCCATCAGGGCCGAGACAGCCGCTTCCTGAGGCACAGAGCAAGGAGCCCCGGGAAGAGCTCCCTCTTAAAAAAGAAATCAAGGAGACAGCCTGAGACCTTATTGGTAAGGAGGGGGGTGGTGCTGGATGAACTGATCTCCACAGCCCCTTCAATTTTAGGCAGTGCAGGGTTGGGGGTAAGAATGGAGCTGGTACACTGCTTGGCCCTTAGCTGTGTAACTTGGGGCAGGTTTCTTAATCTCTTTCTCCCTCAGTTTTCTCGCCTGCAAAATGGGAGACTAACAGCATTTATCTCACTGGGTCGCTGAGGGTTAAAAGAGAACATACATGACAGACACTTGAACAGCACCTGGTTGTAGGAAGTGCACGCTCGGTCAGCGCTAGCTCTTGGTAAATAGGCAATGATAGACACCATTAGCCGGGTGAATCACTTCCTGTATGCCAGGGACTTTGCTGAGCACCTCGTATACATTTTCTCACTTAGTCCACTGGTTCTGTGTGTGTGTGTGTGTGTAAGAGAGAGAGAGAGAGAGAGAAACATGTGGAGGGTCCTGAGAGCTGAGGCCTGGAACTATGGATATCATTTGGTGTCCGCAGAGTTAACTGCCAGCTCCTAGCACCTGGCTGGTGTGAGGGGTGCTTGAGCTACAGACACTTTGAGGCAAGTGGGAATGGTCACCCCCAGGCCTGGAGTGAGCAGGAGCGCCCATTCTCAGGCAGCTGAGGGCCACCCAGGCTGAGCCTAGTGAGGTGAAAGAACACCTTGGGGTCCCTGCTCAAGGAGAGGAGGGGCCAACTGTCCTAGCAGGAAGCGGAATCCTTACATAGCCAGTGCCAGATGCATCACCAGCTTAAGTCTGAGTGGCTTCACCTGGATGAGACCCTCCAGCCCAGTGACAAGAGCCAGCCAGGCCAGAGTCAGGGAAGTTCTGTGGGCTTTGCACACCCTTCCTTTTAACAGCTCTTATCTTTTCTAGTTTTGCTTCCCCACCTAGATTCCTGGTTAATGTATCTTGGTAAAAGTCTAACCTCCCTTTGACAGAGCTAAGCTGAAAGGGATGCATACATCATGAGGACTGCCTGAGGGGAATGTGGCAAGAGGCACAACTGTCCAGCTGGAGCTCGGGCACAGTGGGTTTTGCAGGGGCCGGCCCTCCTCCCAGGGAAGCACCCACTGGGAGCATTCTAGGAAACAAAGAGGACCCAGCAGCAGGAGGGAAACAGGGCAATTAGAGGTATAGGACTTTGGCATAAGATAAGCCTGGGTTCCTCTGGGCTCCATCACTTTCCGGCTGTGTGATCACAGGTGAGCTCCTCAACCTCTCTGAGTCTCACTTTCCAAACTGTTTGACAGAATCAACATAGGCTTGTTGTGACACACGGGATGCTTCCAGTGCAGTGCCAGGCCCCACACATGTCCCTTTCGTGAGACCATTTAATGGTAAAGGGTGTCCACTGGGTTGCATAGCCCTCCCAGAGCTGCCCTGGGACACGTCCTTTCCATGGGACAGAAGGGCAGTGGCGTTGGCCCCATCGGTAGGTGTCCCCTCCTGGGCTGTGGACAGGCTGCATCTCTCAAAGCCCTAGACCGCATCTGTGTTTCCCCCACGCCTCTGCCTGCAGCACCACCCCCTGTTCTTCCAGCATTCTCTGTTACTTCTCTCAGGCAGGCGGCTGAGCAGAAAAACAAATCTAACTTGCCTGCATGTCTTGCAGCCCATGATGCTCCTGCGAAGTGATCCCTTGCTTCCCATTACCCACCCCAATAACTCTTGTATATGGAGTGTGAAATAATTAGCAGTGGCAAAAATAATTTAGGAAACAAGAAGAAACTAATTGTATAAGCTTGTTTGGGGAAAATGCAGCCAACCACGAAAACCCACTGTGTAGGGAGATGTGGACAGGCTGACCAACTCCCTTGAGGTCAAGAGCCCTGCTCTTAGGATCGCCTTTCTCCACCCAATCCCCCAAAAGGGGCTGACACACGCTGTTGCCAGGATAAGCCTCCCTCATGGGTCCAGGGGTGACTTTCCAAAATGCATCTGTACCCTTGTCTCAGGCCATACATACCATGGAGGCAGGTGGGGAAGGAGGTTGAAACACCTGGGAGAGTCTCCTGTGGTCACATAGCCCTGGTGGCCTCCCTGGACTTGGACTGGGGCCTGCTAGGTGGCAGCCTGCATCCAGCAGGCCCGTGATGTCTCTCTTCCCTCCCTCCCCTGCCTTTACCACGCAGACTCCCAGCCCCAACAGACACCCACTGCATGTCACTGCACAGCCAGTGGCGCACTCACAGTGACGCAGAGCAAAGCACCTTGTGCCTCCCATTTTACGGCCCTTCTAACTTTGAAAAGTTTGCTTCCTTCTTGATCACTTTTCCAGTTCCTAAGCTCCCTCTCATTGTCCTCACTTTCCAGAAGGTGGAGGGCAGGCACCCTTGTTTCCAGATGACAGATGAAAAGGAGTGAGGAAACTGCCACATTCCTGGACAGTCTCAAAGACAGGGAATGAGGAACCAGAGGGGTGAAATAATCTGCCAGTGGTCACGGTCACCAGCAAGGCAGTTCAGGGTTTGACATTGGGCTGCTGCTTCTCACCTTACCAGGCTGGACAACTGGCCTGGCTGCTCAAGGCATCCAAGAGGACCCCAGTCGAACACAGAGGCCTTCTCTGTTCACCTGGGCTCATGTCCGAGGTCTCTAAGACCCCTGACTCTCACCTGAATGAGAGTTGGGCCCAGGGAGCAGAGGAAGCCTCTATGGCCCTGTACCTCTTCCCCTTAGATGAGGTGCATTGACATACCATGATGTATAAGGTTATTTATTCTTAAGGACAGAAATCTTTCCTCGATCCCTGGAAGCTCCTGCCTGCTATCTCCTCAGCCATCTTCTCTTGTCTGAGCCATTACAATGCCTCCTGATTTGTCCCTTGGCCTCCAGTGTCTCAGGGCCTGGCCAGCACAGTGACTGTCCTAAGGATAGGTTTGGATCTGTCACTTTCTTGCTTTGAACCCTGTGACTTTCTGTTTCCTCTAAAATCAGCACATACTTCTCAGTTTTATTTCCTTTATGACACTGGTCTTCATCACTTCCTTTACTTGAAACCTTGGCTCCCTGGGGAGAAGGCACCTCATTAAGAGCCTATCTGCGTTCATGCTTGGTTGTCCCTCCCCTCACTGTTGTCACCTGGAATCACAGTGGCTCCCATGTGGCCCTTAAGCCACAGTGGTTGATTGTCCATCTTTCTGACACATCTCTACCTGCTAAACATTGCTGCCTGGAGGGCTTCTAGTGCCTTATATTAAACTTGGGCAAAGGGGCTCCCGTTACTTTGCCCACATCTGCCCGTTCTCCTGGGTTCTCCCACACTGGAGATTGGCCCAGGAACATGAAGGTTCTACATCCTGCTTCTTCATCCTCATCCACCCCTTAGCCATCTCTGAAGTGGACTTCTTCTGTCCACCCTGCTCCTGCCTAGGTCCAGACTTTGTTGTCACACGCTGAGTCTGTCTCCTGCAGCTCCTAAGGGTTGCTACCTCCTCCCTAGTGTTCCTGGACAGGCCTTAGGGGGTCTCTCCTTTCTCCCACTTCTTTTCCCTGACTTAGTTGAGATCTGGTGCTGAGTTGCCCTGGCAGATGAGAGAGGGTAGGCTTGATTAGGGCACCTCAAAGCCCAGCCTAAGACATCAGGGCCTCTGGTTGGCAAACACTAGGCTGCCTGCACCATCAGTTTGGAATCAGCACCTGGGAGGAGCCAGGGGAAAGCATTAGGAGTCAGGAGGGCAACTCCCATGAGGCAGGCCTCTCTGGGCCCATTTGCTGTGCTAATTGCCTGACAGAATTACAGGGCAGGTGTCCAGGACTTGGGTTGTGGTCTTGACACACACTCAGCAGCTGAGGTCTTTGGCAGGGTGGGGGTCGGGTGGAGTGCTAGGAAGACGAGCATGGAGTGGCAGCCCCCCCGGCACCTCCTCCTGGGCTGATGGATGGCACTAGGTATGCATAGGTAGGGCATGCCTGTTCTCCAGGCTGACAAATGCCACAGGTGCAGCCGCAGGGGACACAAGCCAGCTGCTCCCATCACATCTGCATGTATGCTGTTCAAGGTCATGCTGTGAGCTCAAATGGTCTGGTAAGCTGGGGGCTTAGAGCCCCATCACTGACAGTGGTTGGTCCCCTTAGCTAACCATCTCTTTCTTCCTGGCTGGGGAAGCAAGGGTGAGAAGTGGGGAGGGTCCTTTCCCTCTGAGCTAGGCCATCTTAGCCACGTACATGCCGGCACCAGCCCTGAGATTACAGTCTCTATGTCTGGGGAGAGAACAGCCATCAATGTGTCTGTGGCTCATCTGCCCTTAGGGTCACCTCTTTTGCTGCCCCTCCTCGTTTTTTGGCCTCCTAAGACTTCTGCTTAAACTGCTCCTGCCCTGATGTGGTCTTTCTACCCCAAAGGCCCGTCTGGACTTTTCTGATATAACACAAGTCTCCCTCCCACCAGTAGGGCTTAAGGGTTCAGCCATCAAAATGGACTTCAGCTTGTTTTCATTCCACTGACTTACACAAAACAAATTTAATGGAAGAATGTTATCAATCTTATGTCCTCCCCCCAACTGAAAAAAATAGCACCTGCAACTGCTTGTCTATCATAGAACCTAGAATATACTGATTTCACATGGAGTTAAATATGTAGATATCTTGAGTTCTGCAAAGATCACCATGAAGCTGAGAAATCCAGGCAGTGGGTGTCCTGGCCACATGGGAGAGCCACATGTATTGGGGTGAAAAAGTCCAGACAATTACATCTGAGTTTCTGTTACCTCTCAGTTGATTGGCCCAAGTCCTGATGTACCTGAACCTCAGCTTTGTCGTCTGTGAAATGTGGGTAGAATGTTTCAGACAGGGTAGCTCCTATGATTAGTAAGGGCATGATACATAGTAGACACTCATTACACATTGAGTTAATCTGAATCAGGTTAAAGATCTAGAGACACACACGTCAGCTCGGAAATTTACAAATAATAAAAAGGCACCAGTCATATGATCCAGCCATTCCAAACAGCTATATACCCCAAAGCACTGAAGACAGGTATTCAAATAAATACTTCTCCACACATATTCACAACACTATTCACAAAGGCCCCAAAGTGGAAACAACCTGAATTTTTATCAGCTGATGAATGAATAAACAAAATGTAATATAGCCATACAATAGAATATTATTCAGCCACAAAAAGGAAGGAAATTCTGATTCATGCTACGACGTGGATGAATCTTGAAAACATTATGCTCAGTGAAAGAAGCCAGACACAAAAGGCCAAATATTGCATGAGTCCATGTTTATGAAACATCCAGAATACATAATCCACAGAGATAGAAAGGAGATTAGTGGTTGCCAGGGGCTGGGAGGAGGTGGGAATGGGGACCAACTGTTTCATGAATACGGGGTTTTCTTTTGGGGTGATGAGAATGTCTTGAAACTTGATAAGGGTGATGTTATACAAAACTGTGATTATACTAAATTTCACTGAACTGTACACTTTAAAAAATGGTTAAGGGGTAATTAAAAAAAGAAGAGAAAAGAAGAGGAAGCATCAGAGGGAAATGAACACATGAAAGCACATAAGCATTGCCCCCACCCCGCCCCCAGAAGCACAGTATTCCAGCCAGGAATCTCTGAGCACACTCTTCAGTGCACACCAGGCATGCCCTTGCCCCAACCTGACACAACATTGCTGGCCAAACCACTGCAGGGACACTGACCTTCTTGCCCAGAAGCAGCATTGATCCACCATCCAAGGATGCATCCTGGACACTTGGGGTGCCTCAGCTCTGGGGCTCTCCTACTCCCCCAGGCTTCCTCGGCGACTCCAGCAAGCCTCCTTCAGCCACAGAGCAAGCTCTGGTCAAAGATGGATCTCCCATTTCCTTAGGGGCAACCCTCATGAGCTGCCCTGCTCTCTGCCCCATGAGGATGGTCAGAAGTCCCAAGATTAACTGGGTGATGATGGTGGCTCTCTCCATAGAGAATTCTGCTTGTCCTGTAGTCTGGTGGGAAGACTTTGGGGTCCTTCCTTGTGAGGGCACACAACAGTGACTTCTCCTCCCTGGGCCCATTTCTCTGTGGGACCATATGGTTCCTCCTTGAGAAATATCCTCCCTCATTCTCTAGGTGCTCCCATCTGGCCTGTGTGCATGTGACCCCTCTCATGGCATCTTTGAAGCAGCCAGGGAGACATGTCAGCAGTCAGGGGCTGTGCCCGAGAGTGAGATGGGGCAGCCTCCTGGACCATCTCGACTTTCTGTTCCCTTCACTTGGAGCAAACAGTGTATTGAGGCCTCTGCGCACTTAACACTCATCACCTTGTGTCCTGGTCATGGAGGCTCCCTCTAGGTGCCCAGTCCCCAGGGGGTACCCTGTAACTCTTTGTAGAACGGGTGAGTGACAAACAAAGGATGGGTGGACGGCCTCTTTCAGGAGTGCTCACCAACCTCTTCCATCCCTAGTCGCTCACTTACTCATCTTTCCCACAGGCAGGCATCAGCTACCCACTGCAGGCAGGGACTGTGCTGGGCCTTGTCCCCCTGTGTGGCAGCCAGCAGAGAGGCGTGTGAGTCCAAACTCCCTGGGCACATGGGGCTCCCTGGGGTGAGGCACATCCCCCCCTCCAGGGGCGCTGCACAGGGCTCTAGCCCTTCACTCCCAACCCCGAAGGCTTTGCACACTCCCTGCTCTGCTCCCCTGGACCTCAGGCCCAGACTCCCTCAACGCACACCCCGCTGTCCCTTCTCCAACTCAGCCCGTGGCACACTTGGCCTCACATACCCGTTGGACACATCTCACAGTCCTTCCGCTGCCTCTGACCACCCGCGTGTGAGTGTCCCCAAACTGTGAACCCCTGGAGGGCAGGAGCATGGCTCTAGTAGACTCCGCGGCCCTGGCTTTCTGAACACTGAGCCACTGCCTCCCACTGCTGAGAGAGGAGAGTTGGTCTAGGAGGTAAGTTGACCGATCACTCCTTTCCTCACAGCACTCTGCCTTTTCTCTTTCTTTTTTTCTTTCTTCCTTCCTCCCTCCCTCTCTCCCTCCCTCCCTCCCTTCCTTCTTTCCTTCCTTCCACCTGGAGGGAATACAACTTCAGCATCTCTGCCCACTTTATAAATACTTTGACAAATGGTTGCTCTCCCACCGTGCCTACCCCAAGCAGGGGCATCTGTCATTTTGAAAGGCTATAGCCCTCCAACCTTAAATGCAGAGTCAGCGCCTGGGGGTTGGGGAGGGGCAGCCAGGCCAACACAGTTCATCAGGCCCAGAATTTTAAGAAAGAAGGAAAGAAAGTCAGGAAAAAAACCCTATACCACTACGGAGTTGGTAACTATGGTCTCCTTTCCAACTAAGCAGCAGTCTGGAGCCCTGTGCTCCACCATCCCTCCCTGGGCTGGGCCGGGCGGGACAGCCAGGTGTGAGTGTTTCCCACGCTCCTGGGACATTCCAAAACTGCTTTCAAGCTGCTCTTCAGCTGCCGTTAGCGTTTCCCATTGGTCTCTCATCTGCAGTTCATAATTTCCAGACCAGTGTCCTGGGCAGGGAGAGACAGACATCTATGTGGGCAGCCTGGATGGGAGCGTTGTGGAGACAACCCGCAGCCCAAGACGACTTCCCACAGAGCAAAGACACTCTGTGGGACAGCCCCGCTGTGGGGGCTTAGTTTAAGGAGGCTGCCGTCCCCCCTCTCCTCCTCCTCCTCCTCCTCCTCTCGACCTTTGTCTTCTCAGGACATGCCCTTCTCCCTGGAGTTCTGCAGACTGGGAGTTCTGTGGGGGTCTGAGAGGCTGGGAGAGGGATGGTTTGATTTCACTGACACAGGGACCTAGACAAAAGGGAAAAAACTGATTCCCCTAAAAGTTCTGCAGAAAAGAAGAAAATGTCTACCTTCCCCCCACGCACTAGTTACCTGGACTGGCTGTGTGTGGTCCTGCTGTGGAGACTGGGAATGGGACAGATGCCCTTCCTTCCTTGCCCCAATTGGGTCCCTTCATCCTCCAAGGACAAGTTCTACTCTCCCCTCCTCCAAGACACCTTCCCTGGCTACCCCAACTCTGACAGCATGCCCTTCTCTGCCGCCTGCCAGGTCTACTCATTCAGGGCTCGTCTGTCATCTGGGAAGTGGGGTGGTCCCCCAGACAGGCTGAGAGCAGCCTGAGAGTAGGAGCGAGACTCATCCTTATGAGCCCCTTTCTGGTCCGGTAGGTGTTCAGCAAATGAGTGTCCACGGATGGGCAGCAGGGTGGGCTTCAGCTAGTCAGAAGTTTATGTCCTGAAGAGATTCACTGAGGAGAGGCATGGACCCTTCTTACACCCACTCCAGGCCCTCCTTAACCTAGACCAACCTTCTCTCTTCAGTTTTTAAATTGAGGTATAACTGACATATAACATTATATGAGTTTCAGGTGTACAAAATAATGATTCGATATTTATATATACTGTTGTGAAAGAACGACCTTAATAAGTCCAGTTAACATCTGCTTCACTTCCCAGTTTTACCTACTAGGCTCTGCTTAGCAGCTCTTCTTACTGTTACTGAGACCTTCTTACTCATCCCCATCACGATGCCGGTGCTCATGCTGATCCCAGCCCCTGGAATACCTTCCCCAGTCCTTGTGCTTATCTTTATCCAACCTGTGCTTTCAGGCCAAGTTCAAATACCCCCTCCCCTACAGAGCCTCCCTTAGCATCATGAACTTTTCCACCCCTTGTCTTCTTATGGCAGTTACATGCCTAACTACCTCTCAGTGTGCCCTCTGATTGGTTCACGAGGACCTAAGTTTGTCTCTCTCCCTTTCATACGGGTACTGTGGTGTGAGTGTGTGCGCATGTGCACATGCGTGTACACACCTTGGGACAGGTATAGAGTGGACACCTCTGAGATTATGGCTCTGCTGAGCCCACAAACATAAGCGATGCTTAAGGCAAGTCCCTGGAAAGATGGTGACATCAATCTCTCTAGTTTATAGCTCCCCTGGTCTCTATGCTCTCTGGCCCTGCTGTTCAAGATAATCTGTCTTTACTCCTCTTCCTCTCATCTGATGGGTCCTTGACTAAGAACTGAAAATGTGACCCCCTCTCCACTTGTTTGGTGGGTCCTCCACAGTATGGGACAAAACTGGCAAACATTTATTGAGCACCTACTGTATGCACAGCACTGTGCTAGATGCTAAAGAGAAGGGAAGGGCAATTTCTTCCTTGGGCATGGCATTGCCCTCAGGGAGGTCAGAGTTCACTCGAAGAGCAAGGCTGATGATGCATGCATGAAAAGACAAATCACATGAGAAATTGGGGAAGAGAAATGCCTTGGCCACTCATCTGAAATCCATTCATTGAGCTCCTGGTCCCCTGCCCAAGGAGTCCCCTGTGGTAAACAAACAGCTTAAGGGAAGCAAAGGGAATTGGAATTTTAAAAACCTTCCGGTGGTAATAAAATCTGGGGTGCAAAATGGGTTAGGAAATTTATTTTTTCAATATGATTTTTTCCCCCCTCTCCTCTAAAATCCACATATCTACTCTGTTTCAGGTTGGGGCTCTTTTAAACGGTTTTATTAAAAAAATCATTTACTGTGGGCTTTTCAGTTCAACTTTAACTGGACCGGGTGGAAATTAAAAAAAGGATATTTTAAAAATAAATTATATAAATTACAGCCCTAATTATAAAGAAACTTTTAAAAATGAATCCAAGCATTAAAAGAAAATATTTTTTTTAAATGCACCATTTTCCTATTCCATTGCAGGAGCATAATTTAGATACTTTTAACAAATCTTCATCTTTTGGAAGAAGCCGGCTCTCCAGGCCCATTTGCCTGTGTCTCTTTCTGCGTGCTATTATTATTTGATAACTTTGGGCTTAAATCTGCACAAGAGCCAATTATCTCTCTTTGTCATCAAGCAGGCTTGCTGTTTGGCAGTGGTTTTTATAGTACAGTAAAAGCCTTACAGAGCCTGGAGGAGGTGGATTTGCAGTTCAGATTACACTCCATCTTGCCTCCCCCGTGACTTTCCTTATTCCCTTTTTGTTTTGCATTTCATCATCCTCTGATGCAATAAGTTTTCCTCCCCCAGATATACACCTCTCTTTGCCCCTCAGCCCTTCTCCCAAGCCTGACCTCCTTCCTTGAAAATTTCACCCTACTAAGGTCTTTCTCCCTTCTCCTCACCTCTTGCAGACCGAGGCTTCCTGCACAGAGGTTGTAGGAAACAGCATGTCTTGGCCCACTCTCCAATGGGGCCTAAAGCAGGGTCACCCTCCCTTTTCCTCTCACCTAGTGGAGGTAGCGTGGTGACCACAGCGCTGGAGGAAGGCAGGGCTTCCTCATTCATGGAGCTCACAGTCTGACCAGGGGATGGAACAGACCCGTCTGAGAAGTGGTGGGGAAGACAGGTGCTGGATCAGGTCCTCAGCAGTGCATAGAGGGTGTTAGAAGTGGTGGTGCTGCCTTGAAGCTTCGCAGAGGAGGTGGGGGACCCCAGCGTAACCCTGAAACACTGGACTGGGTAGAGAAAAGAAAAGGCATTCCGGGGCGGTGGGGGGAGGAACAGGCTGAGCATACAGGACCTAGACTGGTGGAGGGTACTTCATCCCATGGGAAAGCAGAAGGTTGGTCTGCTTTCTTCACTGCTGTGTTCCCACCACCCTCCAGGGCTAGGTCCCTGGAAGTACTTGATGCCCTTTGGTGGACTGAGTGAGTGAGTGGGTGAGTGAATGAATGAATGAATGAATGATGAGAGTATGAAGGGAAAAGGGTAGAGAGGCTGGAGATGCATTAGGAGGATTTAGGGTACTGGACCTCTTAAGTTCCAGATGGGAAACTGCCTCTTCTAGAAAAAGAAACCATTTCCTGACTTCCCATCATCCTCAGCACTCCCAGCCCCTGCTTGCCCTCTGCTCCATTCCAGGCCCCGTGTAGGCCTATGCTCCCCTCTGCTGGAGCGGCTCTGCCCCATCCACCTAGACCACTCTTCCTACCACTTTTAGAAATCACTTCCTCTTAAAATTTTTTCCTGACCCCAAAGTCCAAGACAGGTCCCCTGGTTACTCTAGTTCTCACTACATCTTCTGTCAGTGCACCAACCCTAATCTGGTTCTTGGCCAGCAAAGGGCACTTAGGAAAGACAGAGCCCTAACCCTGGTCACAGACTGACCCTTATCGCCATTTGGACGCAGCACACAAAATATAAATCACTTTTAATAGTAGCTAGAATTAACTCTACATGAATTTGGCACTGTGGTCAGCATTTTATATAAGTTACGGCATGTTTCTGCAGGCCAAGTTTTGGAGACAGTGAATGACTTACTCAAGGCTAAACTAGACACCATGGATGTGGCAGAAAGCCAGTTTAGAACCCAGGTAGGTCTGGCTCTGAAGTCTTAGCTATTTCCATGACACTCCTGGCCATGAGGGCCTTGGGCGCAGAGCGGGTGGCATGCACGGCTGGCGCCTGCCAACTGTACTCCTTTCCTGACAGTTCAGCCCCTGGGCCCATCGCTGCGATTCTCCACCTGTTTCTCCTCTTGACCAAATATCCTTCCTCCTGGAGCTATACTGGGGCAATAACATGGCCTATATTGTCTCTGTGTGAGACTGGTAGGCTGTAGGGACTGTCCCTTCTACTCTGAGTATTCCACGCTCTCACACACGTGTGCATACCGCTCAGTGGCCACCTGGCGTGTTCCTTCGGTTGCACTCATCTGTTGCAGTTTTAGCACAGAAGGTCATGTGTCTAGGAAACCGCTCGATCCCAGGAAAGTCAGGACTGTTGATCCCCCATCTCATCTAACAACTTGTCTAACTGTCTCCAAGGTGTGGCTACTCAACGTGGCAGTGGGAGCGCCCCTCTCCCACCTTCTCTTGCCTCCCTCACTGTGGCGTCTCCTGTGGAAATGGCCCTTGGTGGTGCCTGACAGGGCACAGCTGGGTGATTGAGCTGGCTCCAGCTGTGGCTGGGTGTGGCTGGGTGCAGAGCACGCAGCAACACCTTGCTCTGTGGGACCTCCTGAGGCCAGGGAAGGCATCTGCAGTCCCAGGAGTGGGGACTTCCCCTTACACAGGATGCCCTGCATGCAGCAGGTCACCTGTGCCTTTCTGGAGGCGATGGGGGATGGGGTGCGGGGGCGGTGAGGTGATTGCCCATGTACCCTGTAACTGGGGAAGGGGTAAGTCTGTAATGGTGCAGGAGATAATGCTAGGACGGTGGGGTTCCCTGTCCCCCTAAAGCTCAAAGGCACGGCCACCACAGCTGGCCGGCAGGGGACGGGTCCCACCAGGCCCTCCACTGACACTGGCCTGGCCACCTGGCGGTGGATTGAGTGCTAGCCGCTCCTAGGAACCCTGCGGCCCCAGGGAGGGCCCTCTGGTGGCTGCTCCCTGGCCTCCCACGGCTGGCTGGCAGGCAGGCGGGTGGGCGGGCAGGCGGAATATTACCCTTAAGATAAATGAAGAAACGTTTCAGCCCTTATTGGATTATAGTTTTTATTGAACTTTATAAATTCCAATTAGCAGACCCCTGGGCAATAAGCGACACGAAGCCCGTGGCTCACTTTATGGTGTGATTATGACCCTGTTTATCCTCCCTGAACGAGAAGTATTAATGGAGGAAACGAAAGAAAGGGGACCCGAGAATACATAAAAACAGATATTGGGGACACACAAATAAACAGACAGGGTCAGAGAGAGACAACTACCTCCGGGCGGTCAACAGGGGACAGGGGACCAGACATTCACAGGACCCAGGGGCTCAGAGTCACAGCTAGCTTGGACACCTCCTGTCCTCCCTTCCAGTGCAGAGAGCCCCCTGGACCCGTGAGAGCTGTAGGCCTGGAGAGCGTCCCCCGCCTGCCCACCTCCCCCCAGGTGACCTGGCTGGACTTTGCCTCCTAAGTGCAGAGTTCTGGCCTGTGTGCTCCAAAGCTGAGCAGCAGGCAGGGCAGCCCAGTGGCTTTTTCCTGAACGCTTCGCAGGAGTCTCTTGACCTTTGGGAATCTGATGGACCCTAAAGGCATTCTCCCTAGAACGATGTCCCCAGTGCCTGCACATGCCTGAATGCATCCCCGCACACATGTACACATACACACACAAGCAATTTTGCATACAATTTCGGGGGGTTGGGCACTGGGTCCCTGAAAACTGATCTACGGTCCTGCCTCTCTCCCAGGAGACTGAGGGCATTAGGTTAAGACGCCTGGAGTTTGGACAGGACCAAGACCTGTGTCCTGTTACTTCCACCTGGAGGTACTCAGAGCCCACAGAGAGGGGAAGGCTTCTCAGGGCCTGAACACAGGGTCTGCCCCTCGGGCCCCATCTGAGCTTCCTTCCTTCCAGAACATTTGGGTTTGTCCCCATTCCCCCAGCACTAAACCTTTCCAGGCTGGGAGGCAGAGCAACACCTGGGAAGAAGCTACTTCTGAGGGGGTGTGAGGGGAGCAGGCGGGTCCCCAAGCTGCCAGGGGCAGGAGCAGGGGCAGGAGCAGGGGCAGGGATGGCCACACTCTCCCGATGGAACCCCTCCTCCCCGACTTGCTGCATTTCCCTGGAGGACGAAGCATGCTCAGGGATGGCATGCACTCCTCATTTCACCTAGCTTTGTTTGCACCTTCCTCCCCTTTTCCTGGGTCATCCTTCTTGGAGGCTTGGGTGAAAGATTAAATAAGAAAAAAAAAAAAAAATCCTCCTATCAGCATTTTGCCATTGTACGGAAGGAAGCACTAACACAGAAGTACCCGAGGAGGCTTTTGTAGTTGGAACAGGATGAAAAATGCTTCAGGTGTTTGGCAGTCTGCAGCAGTATGTAAATAAGATGCCCAGATCTGTGGGCAGCCGAGCGCGGTTCTGCCTGTCTGGGGAGCCCCAGCAGCAAGTGTCCCTACCAGTGGTCAGGGCCTGGCCCGCCTCCGTGATTTATGGAAACCTGAGAGGCATTGTCTTACTCAGGTAAGAAGTACAGCTGTACAGAAGGTCCATGGTCATGAAGTCTCCCAGCCAGGACTTGCCTGATTCCCATCCTCCAGAGGGCAAGTGAGTGAGAGAACCGAGGGGCCTAAGCAGGGATTAGGGGGACAGATTCCTGGGCTGGCAGACCAGTGGGAGGCCAGATGTTCTACTGAGGCCTGGGAAAACCCCCGGGAGAAGGTCACTGTGGACACTCGTACACCAAGGTATTGCTGCCTCCGTCACCTTGGGTAAGACTAGGGCTTCCAGAGAGAGTGAGGCCTTGGAGGAGGGAGGAGAGGCCTCTTGTTCCTGGGTCTGTCTTCTCTCACCCTAAGCCCTACACACCCAAGTGAACTGAGACTGACCCCAAAAGAAGAGATGCCCCTGACCCCTGGCCCAAGCTCTGGGAGCAATCCCTGCCTTGTGCCTACTTCCTGGGCCCTCATGCAAGGCCAGGAGCTGGTAGAGGGAAGGTGAAAGACTGAGCAACTGTCTAGAAAGTAAGTTTTCCCCCATGCATGGCTGAAGCCAGCGGGGGGGTGTGTGGGCAGTGGTGGGCATGGGGGAATAACAGGACCTGAGGGCAGAGCTGGGAGCCCAGAGGCTATTGATGCTCCCTGTTCAGCTCCACTGAGCCCATTTCAAAACCCCTGGGGCCCACCCAGTGCTGCTAGCACCACCTTGGGGCAGGGCAGAGGCTTTAGCCCAAGTCCTAAAATGTCCTTGGGATTATCCCTTCCTACCCAGAAGAACAGTCTTATGATGTCATGCATTTCTGGGGGTCACTCATACTACCATCCCCATAATAGATGTTTAGTCCATGATTTAAGTGAGAATGTCAACTCCAGACCTCAAGCATTGGGACACAGGTGGGGCAAGAAGTGGGGGCTTTTGGGGGCTTTTCTGGCACCTCTGCAATCACCAGGAAAGCCCATCTACACATTGCCAAGGCCCTGTGCATGGGGAGGGGTCCTTCTGACCAGGGGGTCCCTGGCATCTTTGAAACAGATGAAGAAGCCATCTGCCCTGAAAGCCTCCTGTAAATGGGGATGAGTGGGACGGGAGTGTCTCAGGGAGCCCTGGGAAGTGTGGCGCAGTCCCTGGGAAGCAGGGAGAGCGGCAGGGCTGGCCTTCACAAAGCCTGGGCTGTAGGCTCACCTTTGTTACCAATTAGGAGTGACTGTGACCCTGTCACTCCCCTCTCTGGACCTTCATTTTCTCATAGCAAAGCGGAAGAGTTGGCACAGCTGATCTCTGAGGTTCGTGCCAAGTCTAAAATCTTCAGATTCCCCCTCTGATGTTTCCGCCATGAACACAAATTAGCACGTATAGTGAACTGTGGCAAGTAATAATGGCCCTCCATCCCCCGCCCCCAGCACACACACGCTCTTTTCTTTCTTCATGCCCCTGTAATAGATCATACAGGATGGATTACATTAATTTTCTATAAACTATATCAACTTGAGTGACATGTCCTTAAGGGTTGGCTGATTGATATCTACAATGCAGTCTTATAATCTAAAATCATATTAATATTAATATTAAAGATTTTCTGTCCTTTACGCGCACCATTAAATCCAGAGTATAAGGTGAAATTGACAACATACATTTTGACAGCTTATCTATAATAAATATGCAAATCTTGATGCCCACATGTCATCACAGATGCACCGCGGCTCTCTGAAGATCAGAGCGTGCCTGTCTCCCGCGTGACATTTTCAGCAGAGGATCAGAGCACCCATCTAGGTGGCAGGAGCAGTGCTGGGTGTGCCTTTGCCTGCGGTGACCCTGGCCTCTCCCGTCTGCTTGTGAAAGCCTGTCCTTCATCCTGCCAAGCAAGCAGGAGGGCTTGAGGAGTGACAGTCTCAGAGAGCAGTCAACACTATTCCACATAACCTCTCAACACAGGAAAATCCAGCTTCTCTCTTTATTTTTCCTAAGTCATAAAGGGACTTTTGCTGTCCTCTCTACCCACCTGGCTATAGCAAGATAACATCACTTGGTACCCAGTGAGTTTAAGAGTTGCAGTTTCTGAATTGATAGCTCTGGGGTCAAACCCCATCTCTTTACTGGTCTCTAGTACTCTCGTTTCTGTATCTCTAAGGGAAGAAGATAAATGGTACCTCCCTCCGGGTAGAAATGTGAGGACTGAATGAGATCATACAAGCCAGGTGCCCAGCACACACAGTGATGCCTCAGAAAAGAGCAGTGCTTAGATTGTTTTCTAAATGAGTCTCACTTCCTCTGACCTCTGCAACTCTTTCCTGTCCCTATACCTCTGCCCTTGCCATACAGAACCTACCAATCAGCACAGTGACCATCTTGCTCCTTCTCTGCTTCTGGCCTATGCAAAATGTGAGTTCCAGACACATCTCCCGGTGGCCCCTGCCCTGGCCCAGGAGCTAGGTGGGGCCAACAAAGGGAATGATCTAAGACTGGGATTCAGGAATCTATCTTAAGGGGAACTCTAGCCATCTCTGCCCTGAGAATCTGCCAGGTCTGACTACATAGGAGTGCATGCATGTGTGCGTGTGTGTGTGTGTTGAGGGGTGGTCAATGAATTGACCCTGTAAAATGCATTATCTTCCTTACATTAACAGAGGTTGAGAGAAGGGCTGAGGGAGGGACATGGAGGAATTTTCGACAGGTACGGGATTGTTTGTTTAAGCTCCAACCTACCTTGTTGGTTCTATTCTCACTTTACACCTGCTGACAAGGTGGCAGGGCCTGCCAAATGCCTTGGGGCCGTATCACTGATCACTGGCTTCTTTCCAGCCTCTCTGAGCCCACTCTGCTGGGCAACATCACCTCCCAGGTTTTTCCATCAGTTTGCATTCCATTCACCCCTTCCCTGTCCACTTGCTTCATGAAACCATCCCACATCAGTTCAGCAACATAGAGTGCTTCTGTGTCTGAACTCTGCAGACATTTCCAGTGTGAAGAACCACAGGATCATGTTCTTTGTCACACATCCTTGCATTGTTCTGTAATTGCTTGGCAGTGGACAGGGTTGTTCTCCAAAACTAGAGGAGACTGCTTTGCTTCCTCTGTTTCCTTCAGCATTCTGCATCAGAGTAGGAGCAGATGTGGGGACCGCATGGATCTGGAGAAGTCTTAAGAGGCTGAGTTGTTGGGCAGCTCTCGAAATGTGAGAGATGGATGACCTGGACCCACTCTCATCGTTCTCCAGGTCTCGTTTAGGAATCCATTCACACCTCCTATTTCCCCTGCAGGACTGGTCAGTGTCCTCCAGGAGGCTCCACTGTTTATCACCTATGCCTGCTAGGTGTTCCCACTCCTGGGCTGTCCCCAGCTCTGGGATCCTGCAGTCCTGACCATGGGTAAGAAATTTGGGGACTCAAGCTAGGGCACTTCCATAATGGGGGAGTACCACTGGTGGGAGAGGCAGCCAGTGGGACATCCCCAGGCTCGGTTCTAAGAAAGGCCCATCACAGATGCTCATCAGATGATTCCTGCAGCTCAGGCTGTGAGTGAAGTGGGTCTTGGGGAAGAGAGGTTGAGAGCCCAAGGCCTGCTAAGAGGAGCCCCACTTATGGGGCTTTCTGGGATCCCCTGCCCTTTATCTCACCAAGTCTCTTGCCACCAATCCCTTCTGTTCCTTTATCCCATTGTGAAACTTGAGTCTCTACACTGTCTTTAATAAAGAACCACTGACCTATCATCTACAATTAATCAGTCAAGAAGAGGTGAGGATGAAAGGAGGAGGAAAAGGGAGAGGTTTTTTCGGCAACAGACAGGCTGGCTGAGCATCCATGTCTGCCCTCCACATTACTGCCTTTCCCTTGTACCTTCATTACAACTTTCAACAGACTTCCTGTGCAGGAGCCACAGGCTGTGCTGCGTGCTGTGGATGGGGGCTGTGGGAGCAGACCCTGCCCCGCACCCATAGAGCCAGTCTATCTTCTGAGGCTGTGGAGGAAGGAGGTTAAATGAGCTAATATTTGATTATCACCTGGCACAGTGCCTGGCATACAGCAATACCTCCGTAAATGTTAAGTGAGTCACATCTAGTTGGAATGAAAGGCCACTTAACGTAGGACCAGATGATATTATGGGGCACAGGAAGGTAAGGAAACTGGTCAGGCTGCTGGGGTGCCTGTGGTCGTGGTGTTGGTGGCTGCAGGGTGACAAGGTGGGTTGGAAGAAGGAAAATGGCCAATTACAGATGGCTTCCAATGCCAATCCCAGGAATAAGAATTTCATGGGCTTTGAAAATCCCTTTCTTCCAACTCATTCATCTGTTCCCTTTCTTGCCTGTTTGCCTGTTCCTGGTCTCTCCTCCTCCTTCCTGCAATTAACCCCAGGCTGTCCTTACTGCTTTCCGCCTGCCTTGTTGACATTTTCTCACCCCCTCCAACCCCTCTTTTTTTTCTTTTTCTTTTTTTAATTGTGTTGACTTCACTTGACAAGCCCTAATCCCTGACTCAGCTCCCACTTCTTGTTAAACCAAAGGTAAATTTTCGGCCGGCCAGGAGAAGAGGAATCTGACCACGGAGCAGCCGTGGGAAATATTGATATTAGCCGATCTCCGGAGCCCGCCGCCCGCGGTGAAAATAGGACGCGGAGACAATCAATTACCGAGCCATTAAGGGCAGGGAGCCAGGCTGGAGCGGAAAAAGACTGGGTTCCAGCCGGGGGTGCGGAGCTGCGACCCCGCTCCGCCCTCAGTGCGTTCTGCCCGCGGGCCCCGGCGGTCAGTATGAGGGACCGCATCGGCGAGACGGGGAGATCCAGGGGGCCGGCGGGCGGCGCTCCGAGCCTCGAGTCTCGAGTCTCAGCGCGCGGGCCCCTCCAGCGCTCGCCTTCCTGCGCTTTGTCTGCGCCTCCCGTCCTCTCCCGGGGGCTTCTCGCTCTCCAGCCCTCCCTCTCTCAATCATCCTGCCCTCCTCCTCCTCTTTGTTACCACCTCTCCTCTTTCCTCGGCGCCTGCCTCTTGCTCGGTGTACCTCTCTTCTGTTGTGTTTTTCTGCCTCTCCCTCCGTCCTGAGCTGGCCACAGGGTGGGTGCTGATTCCCGTCCCCGGGGTGCTCGGAGCGCTGCTGGGACGGCCCCGGCCTCCGCCCCTCCCTTCAGATTGCAAATCCATTAGCATGTCTTCAACAACAGGAACCAACATCAGGCCTTTCTGATTTGGGGTTAATGACTTCTAGGAACCCTTTTCATTTTTAATTTGCTCTTTCTAACTCAGACAATAGCCCCATGTTAGAGGACCCCCGCATCTAGACAGGAAACCAGCTGTGCTCCTGCCGCTGGGTTTCAGGAGCCTGTGGAGGGGAGTGGGAGCCACCTTGCATGTTTGTGTGAGTGTGGGCTTTGGGTATCTGACCAGGTCTGTGCAGGTGGAGGTGAGGGTGTGGGGGCAGACAGGTTGTGGACTTGAGCAAATATTTAACGGGTTCTCTTTTTTTCCTGGGAGAGAACCTTCTGGTTTCTTCAGCTGACAGTCTTAGGGGGCAGGGAGAATTGAGGGCTCATTTGGTGACTGGGCAATTGGTTTATAACATTTTCTAAAACTTCCATAGACAAGCAAATGGGATTTATGAAAGCTTACATTTATCAGATATGGTGCTGGAGGGAATAAATAGTACTTTCTCCACTTTAAAGAAAGATCCTGCATTTGACCACATTTAAAATAATAACAACAATCCCTTTCACAACTTTCCTTGATCAGAGTTCTTAAAGTCCCCTGACAGACCACAGGGGCCCCTGGTTATCACCTGGAAATCCTTAGAAATGCAAATTATTGGGCCTTACCCACCTATGGAGTCAGAAACTCTGAGGAGGGGCCCAGCCATCTGTTTAACAAGCCCTCGAGGGGAATCTGAAGAGCACTCAAGTTTGAGCACTACTGACCTCAATTATCCCAGCAGCTCTGGGAGGTGGTGGTGATGGGGAATCAATTGTATCTTCTTATTTCTGAAGGAACAGTGGCAGAGAACCTTGGTGGCCAGATGGTAGCAGGACCAGGTCTAGGACTATCTCCTAGCCTGTCAGGGTAGTAGAGGGGGCATTTTATTTCAATCCACAAACACCCCATAATGAATGTAAATATTCTGTGTGGAGAGGTGACTGGCATTTGCTTGTCTGGGAGTCTGCCTAGGACCTGTAGGGGTTAGGAAGGTTCTGGATTTTTGAGGCTTCTCTCAAGAGTGTTCAGCATGTGGGAGGGGGTGACTTGGGGGCATAGCCACTTGCATGAAAAGCAGGTTGATTCTTTAAGACTAATTTTTAAAAATTGGACCACGGGAAGCACTTTTTATAGGGTGGTGTCTTTCACACCAACAGTGCTTCAGGGTCGTGTCAAGTGCCCTTTAAAATATAGACTCCAAAGACAAACAGGTTCCAAAGCCAGGGAGACCCTATGGGGCTGTGTAGGACCTTGGCCAAGTCATGCAGCGTGTCTGTCAGGAATGAGTCCCATTGGTAGGGTATAGTCATCACTCCGGTTATTTCAGAGTTCAGAAACAAGCCACTCCTCTTTTCTGGGCCTCAGTTTCCTCATCTATCAAGTGAGTAGCTAGACCAGGAGCCTCTCCCGTGGTGATAAACCATGGCCGATACTATTGATGTACGTGAGCCCCAAATAGCATAACACCAGTTTAGCAGAACCCTCAACCCACAGCAATATTCACATGCCCTTTTCCGGAAGAGGAAGCAAACTGCCTGTATATGGGCACAATTGTCAAGAAGAAAATAGCAAACCCTGCGCTTTGTAGAACCGTCTAACATCCAGAAAATGACGCCTGAGCTCCCTGACATGAGCTTCATCATGCTCAGCTTAGCCTTTGACCTTCTGGATACAGGAAGCCTTGCATGTGAGGTGGCCTGGTGTGCAGACCTGCATGGGCCTGGGCTGACACTGAAACCAGTGAGGAGCTCAAGTTTCCCCCAAACCCTTTTACCCTCCATTACCCAGAAAACAGAATGAATTAGAATCCTCTGTTTTCTGAGAACTTGGGTTAATCAAGGTTTCTATGTAGTAATTTTTCCCTAGAAGAGTAAACTGGAACTGATGTCTCCAAAAGTACACAACACTAGTGAAACTGCGGGGATGGGCACTGATCCTCACTGAACTGGAACATCCATCCATGCTCTGAGACAAACCTGATGTTTCACTCGGTTTCAGTCGGTGGTGAGAAAACAAGCTGTGGGGCGGCGGGGGGGAGGGTGCTGGCTGACTTTCCAGGCTCCGAGTGGGTGTGGGGGTGGGGGTGGGGGTGAGGTAAATATTTCCCATAGCATTTCCAGTCAAACAGCTCTGTGCATTTTCCTGCTCATTCCTTGCAAGTTCTGCCTCCTCTAAGGAGCCAAAAGGGCCATGGGCCCCTTTGATCACTTTGACTTTCCGTGACTTTCCTTCTACAATCCCACGGAGGAAACCGTACAACTTTGCATTTGAGTTCAGACTAGTTGCTCCTTAAATCTCCTCTGAGTGTGTGCCAATCCTCAACCAGATTTTAAGTTTCTTTAGGCTAGGAGAACTTATGGGTTTCAGCACAATTTTAACAAAGCAGGCACTTACTTGGTAGATGCTTAAAAAAATCACAGACAAGTAGAGCTAAAAGGATCCTTACTGATCAGCCAGGCTAACCTTCAGTTCATTGGTGAGGAAACTGAGGCCTAGAGTGTCAGGACAGGAATTGAAACCCAAGTGTTGGCAAATATTAAGTATTTTCTGATTACAGGCATATTGTGGATTGGTTCCAGACCACTGCAATAAAACCAGTTGTAAGCTTTTGCTGGTGGTGGGTCTTGCCTTCAGTTTGTAAAAAAAACAACATCTGTGAAATGCAATAGTGCAATAAAGTGGGGCACAATTAAAGGAGGTATGCCTGTATGCACAATATTAGTGAGGAGTTGGGCAAAACAGGAATTCAAAAAAAAAAAAAAGTAATGAGATTAAATTGGTACAATGTTTTTGGAAGCAAATATCAATCAAAATATAAAATACTCAAATCTGAAGTAATTTCACTTGTAAGAATTTATTCTATAGGGGGAGTCACACATGTGTGCAATGGATATGCAACTACTAAAGGGAATGAGGTTGACCCATAGGCATGTCAATTGGGAAAGACCCAAGATGTACAGCAAAGTCAAAATCAAGGTGTACATTAGTGTGGGGAGCGTATTCCAATTCCCACAACAGAAAGTGTCTGTGGGTGTGTTTGCATGTGTCTGTCTGTACTTGGCATATTTCTAGAAGAATACACAGGAAACTACTCCTGCTGGCGAGAGGGTTGGGGTCTAGAGTGGGAGGGAGAATCACACTTCACTGCTACCCCCTTGCACTTTTTACCATGTGCATGTGTTACTTTTGTAATTAAAAACCTTAACACTGCAGTCTCTCAGCTGAGCATTTCTCCCCACTGTACCAAACTGCCTCCCTTGCTTTTATTCTCCTCTAAATCGGTAACTTGGAGTCTAACTGTCATAATTTCAAGTAGGTAATAAACAAGAAACAAGCCACCTGCTCTTAGCTCATCCCTTTATTTCTTTAACCCCCAAATTGCTGCTTTCCCAGGGGACGGAGGCTCTAGAGTGGGACACCCCAGGTGGAGGTGGTGTAGTAAAGAGCTAAGAACCAGGCTCTCCAGCCCAGTATTTACCTGGCAAGTCCCTCAAAAGTGCTCTGTGACTCTCTTCATCTGCAAAATAGGGATAGTAATAGTTCTAGCCTCCTACCGTTTGTGGGAGAACAGATGACATAATGGGTCTATCTGATCCTCAGAAAGTCTCCAGTGGGTGACCCTGATTTCTTCCTCTGGTCCAATGAGTCTGCTCCAGGCCCTAGAGGTGAGCAGGACACGTCTGTCCAGTGCTCCGTTCCAGACAATGTGGGTCAAGGTGCCCATGAGCCAGCAGACACTGTCTCTGACCTCAGGGAGTGCAGACCTGGCACAGCAGACCCACTGCATGAGGGAGACCCAAGGAGAGGCAGATAAACAGGACACATCCAAACTGCCAGCCCCAGCTTCCAAATCGGAAAGCAATGGAGACAGGGCACCAGGAAGAAGAAAAGGCTGCTCTGATAGGTGAGATAGCTGCTGACTCGCCTTCCTCCAGGCATGGGGAGCCAGCTGTTTCGGATTTGCTTTGCAAGCAGCTGGGCTTTGTGAGGGGGACTGTGGTGTGGTACTGGTTGCAGGACAGGAAACTTGAGTCTATTCCCAGGGGGGACCAGCACCTCGGTACCACCCAACAGCCACAGGAGCTTGGGCAGGACTCTGCCAGTGCCTGGTCCTCACCTCCTAGGGATCCTGATGCTCTCAGTTCAGAGTGGGGCCTGGAGGGGGCTGAGGTCTGTAGCCTGGGTCACCAGGGGCTGCAATTTGAGGGTTAAAAGAAAATAAAGGGATGAGCTAGGCCCTGTGGGTTTGCCATGTGGTTCACTCACAAGAGTGGATGACAGTCCCTGTACAGATCCCAATGCTTTTGGTGGCATCAGTGCTGACACACTACTTCACTCTTGCATTGTCCCTGAAGACTGCACCCCACCCCTTCCATCTTGCAGAGAGAACAGTGGGGCACACTCTTCCTTAACTTTGAATAAAGGTGTAATAATAATTCTTTATTAATAATAAGACTAACACTCGGGTTCTTCATAAACATAATTCTCACAATGACCCTTTAAGGTTCTTATAATCATTGTGTCTGTTTTACAGAAAAGGAAACTGAGGCAGAAAGCCATTGATGTCTAAGGTCTCTCGTGGGTCATCCAGCCTCTCGAGATCCTGCCGAATGCCACTCCAGCAGTCCCATGGTCCCAACTAGGTCCCCAATATTGGACAGGCCTGGGCTATGACTCTGGTGCTGTCCTCAATGGTGGGTGTCTCCAGGCAGGGATCCAAGTTTCTTTGGCTCCCGAGAACTTGAACACCCTCCCTGCCTGTCCAGGAAGGTGCTCTGAGAATTGAGAGGGGCAGGCAGGGGTGGGGTGTTACCATCACTATTGTCTCCCCACTCCACCTGAATTCCCACCTCCCAGGGAGGGAGGTTGGTGAGAAGCTGAGATTGGAGGCTCCTCCTCAGCCAGATGGACCAGGGACCACATTTGCTTCCTGGGGCTGCCACCGTCCACTTCACTTCCTTTGTTCCTCTCTCCTCCTGCTGATGACATGGTCACCTTCCCAAGAGATCATGCCCGAGTGGCTCTGTTCTGACAACCCCTTTCGGATCTATCTCCCATCTTCTCTGGGTTTAGGATTAATAGACTTTTTCCTCGTTTGGGATCAATAAGTACAGAGAGAGAGAAAAAAAAAGGAAGGAAAGAAATCAGCAGGATTAAAAAAAAGGATTGATAAGGATCTGGTCGGGTAGTAGAACCTTGATTTTGCTGTGGTATCTAAGCCAGAGGGTGGTGCAGGCTGGGGGCGGGAAGGTGTCTTGTCTGCTGTGTTGGGAGCTGGGGTAGAGGCTGCCTGTGGCAGAACAGGAATGGAGTGCAGTCACAGGCGTGAGGGAGGGCCCTAGGGACAGACCCTCAGCCTCAGTGCAGGGCAGGTTCCAGCCTGAATCTTAGCCCCGGAAGGCTCTCCAAGTCCTGGGCTGCCTGTCCTGACATCCTCCCAGGTGCTGGAAGACCCTTCCCTCTCAGCACCTAGTCCCCACTGTGTAGGAACTGAGTCCTCAAACTGCCTCTTTCCAGACCCCCAGGATCCCTCGAGGGTGTGGACGGTTTAGCTGAGCTTGCCAACCTGGAGTCCCAAAACCCGAGCTCTTTCTCAGTATTTCACAAAGCCTACTGGGGATCGCACTTGTCCCTCTGATGAGGCTGCACAGGGAAAACAAAAATGGCACCTCCCTGCTTTTAGCAAGAATTATGTCCACTCCATGTGGCTAACACTGGTTGCTGCGTGTGCTGATCTGCAGCTCTGATTAGCCTTTGATTAATAAAAAATGGGGGAGGGAATCATTATTTTTCTAATAACAGCAGTTTGTTTTCAAGGCAAAACCTTTAAGAAAATGTTGGACCCTTGGGGGTGGGGTGGGGTGGAGTGGGAGGGAATCCACTGAGGGTCTTGGGAGTGAGAAGTTTGGGAACGGAGGGTTTCCACTGTGGAGTTGGTGATCTCCTATGCCCTGGCTGTTAGGGTGTAGGATGCAGCCCTGAGTTGGGGGAGCCAGACTGCAGCACCCTGGACTCCAGAGCAGCTGGGGTCCGTGAGTGCAGGGCAGCAAGAGGTCAGGAGGGCAGGGCTCTGGTCTGCTTGGTCACTGCTAGTGGTGAGTGTGTGAGGCCCACTCCCAGCCTTCCTCAGGGTCTCCCTGTCACCTGTGGTCTTAGTTTCTGGTGTCCCAGCCCCAGGAACTCTCCTCAAGCATCCCCCTTGACCTCTTATGCCATCTTACCTCCCCTGTTCACGCGGGGGCTGGGCCCTGCCCAGCCGGACAGCGCTCCACTCCCCAGCACCTCTCCACCGTTACTCAAACTGCTTTCTCCTTGCAGAGGGCACTTCTGCTGATCTTTGCATTTCACAATCATATCCATTCATCAAGGCCAAGATCGAAGGACACCCCGCACAGCAGCTCCCCAAGTCATCCCCTCAGGACACAGCCTTTTTTCTTCCGAGTGCTCCCGGCACTTTGAATGTGTATTCCTGTGGCAGTTTGGGAAAATGCGGCTTTGTACTTTGTTTCTTTGTAGGTATTTTGAGGGCAGGGACTGGGGCTCAGCCACTTTTGTAACCCCTGTCCACGGTGTGTGGAATAATGAATGGAGAGAGATGCTATCTTTGGGGGAGACTGTACCCCATTTACATCTGAAACAGCCTTTAGATTAAAGAACAGATCTTTAAGGGAAATGAGAATAGCCTCTTTGAGGGATGCAGAGGAAATGGATGCTTTTGCACCTGTGATAAACAGATTAGAGCACCTGGGTCAGGAATCTGACCTTTTTATTATCTGGAAGATAAAGCAGAAAATAAAAAAAAAAAAGAAGTCGAGTTAATTTCCTGAGCCTAACCTTTTGTCTTACTGAAATAACTAGCCTCCTTCCTCAACAACAATTTTCAAACTCAGTTTTCTCATCTGTCAACTGGGATAATAATTCCTGTCTCACTGCACTCATAGGGCAGTTACAAAGCTTGCAGGAGAGAAAGCGAAGACACAACTTTAAAAGGAGAAAGTTCTCTATGGATGGGTGTGTATTACCTATTTAGATAATTATCAGTTACCTGAAGTTATTGTTTCAGTGCATTCTCTGGAAAGTAGGACGTTGCACAATTATTCAGGTGTCAAAGTCTTTCTTCCCATCCACATTACATGGCTATCTCTCTTGTAAGTTAAATTTCCCAGAATTATCAAGGTGGTTGCCATTCCTTTCCTCTGAGCTTACTGGTATGGATGACCACTTCCAGCTGCAGCGCCTTCTAGCAGGCTGGCTCCACCACTCCCAGATACCATGCCCTCAGCTCTGGTCAGGGCTGGGGGCTGCAGGTCTGAGGCAGAATGACACATTTGCTTATGCACAAATGTCTCTTCAGATTGGTAGAGTGCTTGGGTTTTGAGAAATGTCTGCTTTCACAGACATTATCCTGTGAGCTCATCCCCAATTTCTTGGATGGGAGTCAGGGAAAAGCTCGGAGAGGGAACTGGATTTGCTGAGCCACACAGAGCCTGCTAGATGTCATCCTCTGCAGGAGGGCAGGTGAGAAGTTTGGGAATCAAGGGTTTCTATGATGGAGTTGATGTCCCTGCCCCATGACCTCCCCAGCCACTGTCCTCTACAGGAGGAAGGTGACTTGAATGAAGGGTTTTCTGAGTCAGAGAATAAATCACCTGGTAATTCAGCAGGTGGCTTTTAGAAACATGGCCCTGTGGGACCCCCAAGCTCATAAACCAGAAGAATTAAAGGGCAACTTATTCACATGGCAGAGGATTCTTTCATTTCTAAAGGGACTCCTTATAAGGCTCTTCTGATGAACAAACAGCACATCTCAAATAGGATTCATTGTAAAAAAAAAAATGACAAAAAAGAAGATAATAATTTGCATTCACTATTTCAGAAGCAGTTCCTGTGAGAAGAGTAAGGCCCACCTGTTTCTCATCAAAGCTCCTGCAAGTCCCTCTCCTGGAGAAAGTAGGGAGCTGCAGAGACTGGGAGAAATTCGGGGAGCAGAGATGAAGGCATCACCAAGATCAAATCCATCCTTCTCTGACTGGGAAGCAAGCCTTGTTATCTCCCCATCAAGGAGCAGGGAGCAGGGCGCAGGGAGTGAGGATGGTCCCGGAGGTGGGGGCTTTGTCTGGTCTGGCCAGTTCCCCCTGAGCTGGCTCCATGGGGCGTATGTGGAGTTATTATTCCACAGCCTCAAGCACAAACGCTATATAGACAGATCTGCTGACCCAGCCAGGGCTGTGGACCTGGCCACGGGGCCCTGATGGATTCCTCCTCTCTCATTCGTTACCAGCGGGCTCCTGGCTTTGGCAATATTTGCCTTATGGCATCAGTGCAGCATTTCCCGTATTCACAGAGTTAAATTAGTTAGCTGGATAGAAACCTCAGAGATGATGTATCTAGTTGTCAGTCGTGACTTGGTGCTAATGGCACTACAATTTGGTTACAGCCCTTGCCGTCATTAATCATCGGCCCCCAGCCGGCTGCATAACAGGGGTGCTGGGGACAGGGGAGGGCGGAGCTGGCTTGGGCAGAGAGTTGCCCTGCACCCAGGCTGGGCGTCTCCCTCTTCCTCTGGGCACTGCCCAGGCTCAGCCACCAGGCAGGCTGCTGTCCCTTGGTCCTCACCACCACCACTGCCACCAGCGCCGCACACCTCTATTTATTAGCATCATGCTACTTATGCTAATAGCAGACCGTACACTATTTCTGAGCATTAACATCTGCTCCAAGCAGCCGACTTTCACTTACAGAAACTGATTTCAGCTCAGTCAAGCAGATAAACAGAGAAATCAAAGCAGGTGGCTGAAAGTGAAGGAAGAATTCTCAATTCCTGCATTCAACCGATGAACTTCACTAAAGCCATAATTAATATTCAGATAACTATATTCCGACACATAGAATAAACAAGATCATTTAAAGGATGCAAAATACATCCCCAGGGCCAGAGGGGAAGGAGAGGGAGGGGAAGAAAAGGGAGGAAGGCAGAGGACTGAATATGAATGCAGACTCTTCCTGAGCTGGCCTATTGTCTGCAGGGTTTCAGTCTTGAAGACAGGGCACATGCCTCACAGAGGGTACAAACTGAGTGTTTACCGAGCCTCTCCCCACAGGGCTGAAGCCACTCGCAACACTGTATGGAACAAGGGAAGTCTGGGGTGCAGCCCCTGGGAACAGAGCTGTCTACGTGGTAGGCTGGCAGGAAGCTGTGCTCTGTGCTCCTCTGCTCTTGAAGCCAACTGAAAGCCCACTAGCCCTGGGACCCCAGCTGCCTCGGCCTGCCTCCCTGCACCCAGGCGTCTCCTTCTGTAGAATACCCTGCTGGACATCCTGCCTGCCTGCAATGGGCAATTCTGGAATTAAAAATAATACTTCTGCTCGATTTGGACGAGGCCAAGTCCAACTTTTTACATTCAAAGCTATGAAAGAGTATATCCCTTATTAGGTTTATTTACCTCTTGGGTTGTTTTTCTTAGTCGTTTCAGAAATGTTAAAATAAGACTAATGCCACCATCTGGAACAGATTCTGAAGGTAATCATTCCTGTTCTCCAAAGAACATTGGCCCCATGGCTCTGAGGTGCAGACTTCCCAACTAGGGGACAGTCCCCAGGGCCCTGGCCCCATGTGACTTGAGGCTGCATATGGCAAGATCCTGAACCCAACCCACTTTATCATGTTAGCACAGAATCATGGTGAGAGTAATAGGAAAAGTTAATGGGTCCTATCACCCACTGCGATGCATACTCATGGGTGTGTGCACGTGTGGACTATAGATAAATGATCTATACAAGTATACTGTTTAAGTGCATATATATACCATGAGCTCCGAGGGAACAGTAAGTAACTGGGGTCCCGTGTGTGAGATCCAAACCAACCCTGCAACCCATTAGAGTGGGGCAGCCACCAGAACAGGATGACCCAGAGGAGCCAGCTCAGGTGTGCCCTGACCTCACAGGATTCCGCTCTGGGCTCTATCTGAATCTCTACTGGCCAAGCCAAGCGGAGAGGCAGCTACATCCCTGGCAAAAAGGCCCTCTAACTTTTGCTCTGCTCCTTCTGGTTCCTTGAGCTGCAAGGGCCCCATGGCTGAACAACAGTGACAACAGAATGTCATTGATAACTTTAATTTCCACTTTGGGGAAGCATTCATCTCCCTCCCCATGCCCCAGCGCATATGTCCTGTTTATGTCCCTTCCTCTGAGAATGGTGTTGACAATGCTGGGAGCCCCAAGCTGTGTCCTGGGTGCCATCAGTGCTCCTCTGGAACCACTTGCTTTGTGGTTGAAATTTCCCCTGACGCCTGGAAAAAAAATTTTCTTTCTTTTTTTTTTTTGGTTTCCTTGGAAATGACTCTCTCCCTGAATCACAGCTGTTTGCAGCCATGAGGGGAAGTAGGAGGATATTCCCTGGAGAGGTGTTGAGAGGGGTCTGGGTGGGGCAAACAGGGTTACCCAGGGAAGGCTGAGCCCTGCACAGCCCACAGGGCTATGGGGTGAGGCTGGTGGTCTTCAGGAGTCCCTGGGGACAGGCTATGGGACAAAAGGTGGGTTGGAGCCGAAGGGAACTCTTGCTTCCCTGGAGCTTCTAGGTACTTTCCAGTCTCCCCACTCCTTCTCTGAAAGAACTGGCCAAGCGACAGCAGTCTCCACAGCCTGGGCTAGGTGTCTCTAGCTACAGGCCTACGCTGGCCACCTGTGTGGTGCGTGTGCCTTTCCTATACTTCCTGGCCTAATTTGAGCGTCACAACATCTGTGGGATGGAAGCAAGGCAGGGGTTACCATTTGCATTTTCGGAGGCAGATATGGAGCCATAAGAAATTCTGATACACCTGAGACAGTGGTGTGAGCTAACGAATGGTGGAGACAGGACCAAAACCATGCCCCCACCCACAAGGCCCCCCGCCTGGCAGCTCCTTCCCACCTTCGCGCAGGACCCACAGCTGTGCACGTCTGCCTCACAAGGCCACGGGCTCCTGCAGACAGCTCGCTCCCCAGCTCACTGCGTCTCCCACCACACTCCTGCATGCCAAGCTCCGCCGCAGTCTGGAGAGAGGCGAGGATGACACCTCCCGGCTGGCGTGAGCTGTGTGCTGTGAGGGGAGGGAGGAGGCACCCCACCTTGCCAAGGTGCTCTGGCTGACGGACTTCGCACAATTCACACACATACAGCTGAGGACAGACGTGACCTGATGTGGCCCGGTGTGGCCCAGCCATTGCCAGACTGCTACTGTCCCACAGCAGGATGGGCTGCCGCTGCTGGTCACCCACATCAGCTCGATGTTCCCTGTGCCCTTCTGGCCTCTTGGCGCTCACTGTGCGTTCTTCCACTCTCCTGTCATTTACTCCTCTGAACCCACCTCTCCCTCCGAGTCCTCCTCTTCTCCCACCACGTTTCTGCACTCCTTCTCCACCACCTTGATCATGACCGTCCTGTGAGTCTCCAAACTGTCATCTCCCAAACCAGGCATATGCTGTTTTCAGAGCGAGAAGAACAACTGAATTTTGGACCCCAATCCTTTGGAGTTTGGGAAATCTCACTCAGGCTGAACTGAAGTGGGCCTGTATACAATCTGAGCTGCATGGCCAGGGGGGCCTCTATTCCAGAGAAGGAGTCCTGGGAAGTCCTTGGTGGTTGTCTTTGTGAGAAGAGAAACCCAAGTGCCAACCGAGAGTGGCCTTTATCATTAAGGCAGGCCGGTCATGTGTCTCTGTGAAAGGTCATGCATCTGCAAAAGGACGTGAAAACTGCAGTTCTATGGGGACCATTTCAAAATGCTCTCTCCATCCAGACTCCACACGTACGGCCTTTCAGCTCTTCCTACTCCATTGGTTGGCTATGGGAGACTTGGGGATGAACCCCAGAGGTGAAGATAGATGGAGCGTTCCCTACTTTTGCCTTCTTTGAATGGAAACTACAGAAAGCACACCCCTTTTATGTCACAACCAGGCACAGGCTTATCCTGGGAAAAACCTCTTTTATTCAATTCCATGTACAGATGTGCCAGATTCTGAGAGGACCAGGATTTCTCTTCCCTACCCAAGGGTGGCCCTGCAAACCCCACCCTCCACGTGGCAGCTGCCTGGGTAGCTCTCCCACCTGGTGCCCCATAACAAGCACACCCCTCCAGGTGTGGGAATGTGTAGAAGTCTGTGCCCTGTGCCTCAGGGCCCCAGGCTCTGAATCCAGAACCAGGGGCGGCTGTGCAGTGGTCCTGGTGCCCTCTGCCGGCCACGTCTGAAAACACAGGCAGCCTGTAGCCTGTAGCCTGCAGCTGGGTGGGACCTTTAGGGAGACTTCCAGGACAGGCAGAACTGGCAGAGTGGGGGATGACTCTCCTCTCTCCCCCTGTGCACCTCTGAGGGCCTGCTCTCTGTACCACCTGAGTGGGAATCCACCCTCTTTTCCTCATCTCCCCGTGGTGGAAGGACCACAAGCCTGGTTCTAGTCTTCGTTAGCTATGTGGCCCTGGGTAAGCTGCCCAGCCTCTGTGGACCTCAAATTGTTCTCCATAAGGTCTTACCCATCCTTTAAAGCACATTTCCAATACCTGCTCCTACTTATAAGCTTTCCCACACAGGACCCCACCCACCCAGGAATGTCAATCTAACCTTTGGCTGTCAAGAGGCCTTGGGACTCTTTCTCAGGCTCACAATTCCTTGAGGGCAGAGACTCATTCATAACTTTTCTCTTTCTTTGAATCCCCTGTAAGGCTGTCTTCATAGCAACAAATACCTGTTGAATTGATTTGTGTTAAAATGGCTGCTTTGGACAAGAAATTCCCTCAGGTGCCTCCCTGGCTCTGATTCTTTTTCATTTCAATTGTCGCTTGCTGGTGGGCTGGTCTCATCTCCCAGGTGAGACTTTAGATCCCAAAGGGCAAGGTGTGAGCGAATCACTGTCCTGATGCTTCACTAAATCGAAAGAGCAATTTTGACATTGTAAAACAGTTCTGTGCATGGTTCTCTTTCTCTCCCTCACCAAGCAGAACATTTTCAGGGCAAGACAGAAGATGTAAGCTGTAAAGATCATGCATGCTAAGGCCCAACTCCTTCTCTGTTTCTGACCCCGGTTCTCTGCGCACACCCCCTCATCCGCACTCCCCCATCCCAGTCCCCACCTCTGTCCCACAGCCTCTCTTTGCCATTGCACCCTTTCCCAGGGCCGGTGGTGTTCCCTGCAGCTTCTCACCAGCCCTTTCCCAGCCCCTAAACATGGGGCTGGAGCAGGAGGTGATCCTCCCATCTTATCAGAGTTCTGGATGTACTCTCTTATATGATTCCTCCAAGGCTGCCCCAGCACAGCAAACACACTGCCTCCTGGAAACGTCAGTAAGAGCTAATGTTTATTAATAGCTCACAATGTGCCGGAAGCCACGCTAAGAGCTTTGCACGTATTGTCTCATGGAATGCTCCTAACAACACTCTGCCATGGCTCTATTATTATTGTTGCTTTACAAAGACAAAGCTGAGGTACAGGAAAGTGAAGCTTGTCTAAGGTCACACAGCTCGAGAGTGGTAGAGCCAGAATTTGAACCCAGGCAGTTTGAATCTGGAGCCCTTGTTCATCACATTCCTTCAGGCAGCAGGGTGACTGGAGTGGTGGACAAGGATTCGGCACCTCTCACACCCCCGGCCCCCCACCACACACGTGATTCATGTGCTAAGCATATGTGAACCTCCAGTGAAGCCCTCAGCTGCCCCATCAGAGGCCCGCACTCAGGCGAAGGTGTGCATGCACGGTGCTTTCAGCGCCTTACTTGCCTGTGATATTTTAAAGGAGCGCTGTGTAACAGAATTCTCCGTGATGAAGGCGGTATTTTATGTCTGCCCTGTGGAACATGGTAGCCACTAGATGCCTGTGAGTCCTGAACACTTGTACCATGGCCATAAGACTGAGGAACTAAATTTTTAATTACATCAAAGTAAAATTAACTGTACATGTAAAGAGCCACACATGGCTGTTGGCTGCCCAGCTGGCCATGTCACGGGACGGTGGCATGAATGAAGTCGGCAGTGCAGCCATGTGGGCAGAGCAGCCTGGCCTGTTGGAAAATTCAACGACAGGTGTACTGGTCCTGTTACTGCCAGATCAGTGGCAAGGCACATGCATCTGCGTGTGCCTTGTCTCCATGTTTCTACCTGTCCTTCCATCCATCTCCCCATCACTCTTTACAAGGGCCTTTTGAAGACCACCCACCCTTCTGGCAGTGGGCTCTGACCCAGGCATCTCCAAGGTGGTGACAAGGAAACAGGCTTGGCTCTGGGGTGTCTAAGCAGAGCAGTGCGGGTGTTCTAGGTTGTCCTATGGCCTACAGGCTCCCTCACCCCAGCCCAGCCTACTGGAGCCTCCCAGGTACCTGGGTGAATGATTTCAGCTCTAATTTGTAAGTAAAACATCAGCTTATTTCATTGTGTGTTTTTATTAGTCTTAACTTGAAAGGAGAGAAAAAAGGGCCAGCAGTCTGCCTCAGGCGTTTGGTGGTGGTTCTGGGGGCCAAATAGAAGTCCCTGTGGGGCACTTCTAGGGGTTCAGAGAAGCCTCGGGCGAGGTCAGGCCAGCAGGGGAGGCTGGGCAGGGGTGTGCAGGCCCCACGGACCTGAGTGGTAGAGCAGGCCTGGTGGGGAGGCTTCAGCCACTGCAGAGAGAGAGAGGAGGAAGCTCAGCGACCTACATCTCCACTGTGAATCTGGCTGACTCACCCCTGGACAGTTCCCACTCTCCCTCCCGGGTGGAATACAACCTTGGCATCCTGGGAAAGAGATGCTCCAAGGAAGGACAGTGGCTCTGGCAAAGCCAGAGGGAATGAAACTACAGCAGGAGGGACATAGGTGGGAGCAGGGGAAGGACAGAACCCAGCTGAGCTCTGGGAGATGGTACAAGGTGGAATCCAGGTGGGAGGAAGAGTCTCCTTTGCAACTGATGACAAAATGAGGGTCAGGGGTGGCCAGTACTGGTGAGCACCTGCCTCAAGGTGGGGGCGGTGATGTGGAGAGGAGAGGGCGCCTAGGGCCCTGTCTCAGGCTTCATGCATGCCTGACTCATCCTGTGTGTATCGCAGCCTGTGACCTAATTGATGCTCAGACCAGACTTGGAAGAAAAATAATCACATCTATGAAGGTTTGTTTAATTTATTCTATTATAAATGACTTTAAATTCCACATGAATGCCTCGCACATTTATACCTCCAGCCCAGGTCTTCACTCAGCTCCCGATAAATGTATCCACCTGCCTTCTTAATGTCTCCACTTGGATGTCTACCTGGTATTCTACACTCAGAATGACCGAAATGAAATTTTGATCTACACCCTTCCTGGTAAATGGCATTGCATGCTACTGGCTGGCTCAAATCCTCCTGGGTTCCCCTCTTTCCCTTCACTCCACATCCAAATCCAATCAATCAACAAGTCCTGGGACCCCTTATCACCCCAAAACATCTTGAACCCATTTCTTTCTTGCTTCTTCACTGCCCACCCTAATCCACACTCCCATCACTGCTCCCGTGGCCGCCTGCCTCTACCCCTGCTCTCCACACAGCAGCCAGACAGGGCTGTGTGAAATGTAAGCGCACACCCCTTCCAGTTTCTCACGGTACTTAGAAGACAATCCAGCAACACCCTTGATCCTTCAAGCCTGACACCATATGCCCCCACCATCCTCCTTCCACCCACCTCTGCCCGTAACCCCCACGATGTTACTGTCACACTGGATTTTCTCCTGTCTTTTGAACAGGACCTGCCACAGGACCTTTGCATCTGCTGTTTCCGCTGCCCAAAGTGCTCTCTCCCTCCATCTTTGCTTATTGTTTGGATCTCAGTTTCACTATTTGCTCCTAAGGGAGACCCTCCCTGCTCACACAGTATGTAGAGCACCCCAGTCACTTAATATCTCACCAAATGTTTTAATCCTCAGCATAGCATTTACTATCAGGTATTTAATTTTTATTTTTTATTTAGCATCTAATTCTGCTCATGAAAATGGAAGCTCCGGGGGAGATGGGAGTTCTCTTTTTTGGTCATTGTTGTGTCTCAGCCACTAAACTCGTGCCTGGCACAGAGTGGGTGATCGATAACTATTTGTGAATGAATGCATTATTTAATCCTGATGGTGTTTGTCTGAGAAGCCTTTTTGCCTGGGGTGGAAGTGTGAGTTCATGAATGTGTTTCCTGGACTGGCTCTTGTGTACGAATTGCAAGACTAATTAAACTCATACATATTTGTGGAAATGCAAATATAATTTTATTTACCAATGACTGTAATAAAGGTAAATGCTCCTTACTTAAACAAACAATTCACTTTGGGAATAAAGCTGTAAACAGAAGCAATAAATAAACACTCGTTATTGAGTGCTTACTGTGTATCCACTGAATTTCAGGAGCTGGCTGTTCGGATCTTCCATCATGGTGTTTACACACGTGAAGACTTCCTGGTCCCTAGGTACGGGACTTAACCACAACAGGTGCAAGCCCTCTTTACCGAGCCCGAGACTCTTGGGGGCAGGAACTTGCTTGGCATCTTGGCTCTGCTGTGCCTCACTGCGTGACCTTGGAAGTTACTTAAACTCTCTGAGCCTCTGTTTCTTTGTTTGCAAAATACGGAGCTAGAAACTGAACCTTCCTCTAAGGTGAAGAGGGAGTTTTAAATGAGATAGCACATTAGAATTCTTGGTATTGCGCTGAGCACATGGTAAATGATAAAGACATGGTAACCATTTTTCTCTTACTATTATGATTATTACCATCATACAAGCCTATTCTAGAAGTTTTTACATAGTCTCATTTAATTGCCATGAGAACCCATGAAGTCGGTGTTGTTAGTCCTGATTTACAGGCTGACAGCTCAGAGCTCGGGACTAAAATGCCTGTGGTCGTCACCCAGCTCTCGAGTATTAAAATTCAGGCCTTTGGACTCCAGATCTAGTGTTCTCCCAAAGCACCTCTGCTGCCTCCCTTGCTCCTGGGGAGAATCCGGTGCTAATGAGGGACAGCCATCAAACCCCACTTCCATTTTAATCCATGAGCAAGCCCTAGTCACAAAGTCTTCAATCCCAACACAGAATCACTATTTTTAGTTATTTCTGTCCCTTGGCTGTGGTCTCTGAGCATCTCCTCAAATCTTCCCGTGCCTGCCTCCAGCCTCCAAGAGTCTCTAATTGTGCCACCCTGGCCTCTAAACCCAGCACAAACTTCACATCAGAGGGTGGCAGACTGTGAGACAGTGAGCATTCTTAGAGGTGACCAGTTTCATTTCCATTTCCAGGTGAGAAAATGCCAATCTAGAGAAGCTCAGTGACTTATTCCAGTGGGTCTGAGGCCTTCTCGGGGGAGATCTTAGCTCTGGGGAACTCAGAGATGATGAAGCCGCCACTGTTAGAACCTTCTTGGAGGAGGCTCTGTGCCTGCAGAGGAACATGCTCTGGTCTGGGGGAAGCAGAAGGGAAGAGGGTGCACCAGGTAGGAGCCAGCCAGAGCAGAGGTGCAGAGATGTAACTGACCTCGCTGGATTGGAAGCATGAGGTTGTAAGGGCAGTGAGGTCAGAGGGGTCTGGCGGTGAAGCCTTTTGACTTCTTTATCTTTCTCATTTGTTATATAGCTGCAATTTATCGTAGGCTTACCACATTCTAGGCACTGTGCCAAGTGCTTTGCCTGGATTACTACATTTCATACTAAAAAATCACCCACTTAGGCAGTTTACATATTCCATTTGCTAGACAAGGAAACTGAGGCTGGCCCAGAAGGTAAAGTGACTTGCCCAAGGTCACATAGCTTGTCAGTGGAAAGACTGGGGTTTGACCTCAGCACTGTCTAACAGCCTCTGTGCTACACCTCCCACCTCCACTCCCACTGAATGGCTCTGGGAAGGTCTGGGAAGCCATGGAAGGGGCTGAGCAGGGCCACGACTCCATGGAGCTAGGCAGAGGCTGGCTTAAACCGTGAGACCAAGAACTTGCACAGAATGTATTACCAGAGTTGAGTGTAGGTGTGGGCACATAATTCTCTGTGTGTGAGTGCATCAGTGTGTGTCTCTGTGTGCATGCATTTGTATGTCTGTGTATTTGTGTGCCTGTATGTGAGTCCCTCTGTGTGGCTGTGTGTGTGAGAGAATCTGTGTATGTGTATGTGAGTGCATCTGTGTGTGTGTCAGTATATGTTCAAGTGAAGTGTGTGAGGGTAAGAATGGCAGTTGGGAGATTAGGACCCACTTCTTACCGCTGGGGAAGACATGTCCATTCTGGCAGTTATGAAGACAGCCCAAAGAAGGGTTTTATGGTATAAACTGGTCTGGGAGGCCATTCCCCTGGGGAAGAGGACTGAGCCTTGGGGGCCACAAGGTAGGCACAGGAAGTCAGGGCACAGTGGGAGAGTGTCTCGCTCTGAGGCAGGAGGAAGCTGCAGCATTCTTATAATCTGAACTGGACACTGATGCTGTGGCTGAAGGGCGGCCATAGGCGGCTCTGGGAACTGGGTGTTGGCATGCGTGGAGACCCCTGAAGTTATTACCTAACCACAGAGTCCCTGGCCCACCTTCAGGGAATTCCAAGGTCTGGGGCAGAGGCCAGGATCTGCCCTTCTCACTAGATTCCAGGATCCTGATACAGGTGTCCTGGGAAAGTCTAGGGATGGTCAGCGTCCAGCCGAGGCTGCAGAGAGACAAGTAGGCTTCACCTAAGGGCTCTGTGTGCCTGTGAGCTACTTACTGAGGACTTCCAGGCAAAGCACAAATGACAACCCAGGTTTGAGCAGTGGTACTGACCTTGGAGGCCAGCACAGCAGAACCTCCCTGTGAGTAAAGGAGGTAAATGCTAAATCTGTGTCTGAGACCCCATGACCACTGGGGGGCAGGTAGGACTGGCTTTCTTCCTACTTTCACCAAGGAACAGAGAGAGCTCATGCTGGGGCTAGGTTGAGAGAGGGCCCACCTACTGTGTCTGCAGCCAGGAGCTGGATCAGCCTCTAAGTGGCCCAGAGAGGAGGCATAGGAGCCCGGCCCCTGTAGCGAGATGTGTGGGCTGGGCTCAGGGGCTCCGTGTGTCTGGGAAGCATGGTAGATCCAGGCGGGCAGAGGTATAGTCCACCCGCGAGCATTTTCTGGGGGCCTCCTTTGCACTGTCCTTCCCTCAGGACACACTGCTTCCAAGAGCTGCCTCTGGCCCCACTGGTCAGGTTTGAGCACCATCTGCTCCCACCCAGATGGAGGCAGTGGGGAGGGGGGCTCTTTCTTCCCAGAGCTGCTGCCCCCCAGCTCCCTCATCTCTGCCTGTTTCTCTCTGTATCTGACACACACACACACAGACACACACACACACACACACACACACAAACACACTTACACGCACACACACGGCTCTGCACTTTCCGTTGTCTCCAAAAGGTGCTGGGTGTTCAGGGCTACCTTCTGGGAGCTGAGGAGCCCGGCCCCCTCTTCTTCCAGTCTCTCAGGGGAATCTGTGGGCAGAATGTGAGAAAATGCCACAGATGGCCCAGCCGTGTGTATAGGAAAGCAGCGAGGTGTCTGGAGGACACCGTCTCACTTAGTGTCCCACTCAACTAGGCTGCCCCCAACCACACATGTGCGGAACCCTTCCTTCCCACAGATCTTTCTCACACTCTGACCCCATACCTGGCCAGAGGCCCCCCCAAAAGACCCACACTCCACATGTTGGCAGAGAACTGCAGGAGTGCCCACCCAGGGTGTGGGACCCATTTTTTTCTGCTGTTTTATACAATTACTTGGTAGAAAAGGCAGTCATAGATGTACACACAATCTGTCACTTAAAAACTGGCCCACGGAGCCCATTACAGCTCCCACACGGCTGCCTGCATTCGGCATGTATGCGCACACTTACCCACCCATCTCCCTCCCGTGCCTCGTCAGCTGAGATTTCCATGTGCTCACATGGAGGTGGTGTGTGTGCACGTGCACACATATACACCACACATAAACACACACACTGTTCTCAGGGCAGTCACAGGGAGGGGCTCCAGATTCTGGGCTCTGCTCAAACCCAGAGCTTTAGGATGGAGAGAGAGCTTTAGGAAACTGGCATGAGAGAAAGGGTGGGGTTCGCCTGGACAGCAAGTCCCAGATGCGGGAGCTTTGAAACCTTGGGGAAACAGAGAGCCCTATTTGTATCCTCCTTTCCCTTTCCAGAACCGGAGCAGAAAACACAGCTCTCCTACAACTGACACACACACACATGAGCCCTACAACATGAACACACTTGTGCGTGTACACCACAGGCTCACAGGACCAGTGTGAATGCAGAACATAGGGAGATGACACGCATCCACACACCACGTGCCGGAAGCAGAAGCCACTCGTAGCCTTCTCTCTGCCACAGTCCTCAGAGGTGCCCATGAAGCCACGCCTTTCATAGCCCATCAGCACAGTATACATGGGGGACAGGCCACGCACACACGACCTTCAACGCCCCCCATGGCTTCTCCTGTCCGGGACTCATGGCTCAAATCCATGCATGTCAAAACAGGCCTGTCCCATTTTCCCGAAAGCATCAACTTCCAAATGGTCTGCTCAGTCTTCAGGTGGTAGAAGTTTAGTGAATTCATTCCCAGATCCTCAGGATTTAATTGCAAAGAAAAGAAAACCATAGGTTTCCTGTTCTCTGATGAGCTTTTTGCCATTGCTAACACTTTGTTCACTGTGTATGTGTATGTATTCTCTTATTACACATGGATAGGGCTGCTTTCTCTGCCAGGTCTGAGCCAAGTGTGATCCCATGGCCAACAGGAGCCCTTCAGGCTGGGGGCAGGCTGGGGCGGACAGCAGAGGACTCCTCCCTCACTCGGAGCCACAGAGTGAGGCGGTCTGAACGCTGGCCTCCAGGACAGACTCCTCTCTTCCCTTTCTTCCAATCACCCTTTCCCGGAGGTGCCTTTTCCTGGCTGTACCTATAAGAGACCTGTCCGTAGCCAATGCATGGGATTAAGTGGCCCCTGGAAGGCTTGCTCAAAATGTCTTCAGGACCTGCCTTTGGTTTTGGTCAGATGAGCAGAAATTTGGCCAGGATCCTGTGGGTTGACGCAGAAGGGAGATTGCAGAGGGAGCGTTCTCAGCAAACACCTTCTGTTTATTTGTTTATAATCTAATGAGGATTTGGCCTAGGCCTTTATGGGGCTCCTGGGTCAAACAAGTGTGAGCAAGAGGACTTTTGGCCTCTGGCCTAGGGCTGAAAGGTGAGTTGAGGGACCCACTGTGGCCCCCTCCATACCTCCAAGCTTGGCCCCTGTCATCCCTTTCTCCAAAGCAACTGGTTTGACTTCTCCTTCTAAAGAGTTTTGTGACTAAATTGTGTCTATGGCTTTGTGGCTACTTAAACCTTGTTAAGGAGTGGTGTGTGAGTGTGTGTCTTTGTGAGTATAAGCATCTATGTTTCTGTGTGTATCTCTGTGTGTGTCTGTATGCACTATGTGTCTATAAGTTGTGTTTGTGTGTATCGGTATTTTTTAGTGTGTGTGGCTGTGTTTATGGGTATCTGTATGAGTGTTCATATTTGAGTGTGTTCCTGTATATATCTATAAGTGTGTATTTATTTGTGTATGTCTGTGTACATGCATGTGTGAATGTCTGTTATTTGTGTGTTTGTAGTGTGTGCATCTATGGGTGTACATGTTTTCAGAGCCTTCATAAAAGATGGTGTGGAATGATTTAAGAAAACATTAGCCTATAATGTTGCAGGACTTTAGTTTCCCCATCTGTAAAAGGAAGGAGATGGAAGAGACAATCTTTTTATTTACTTCCATAAAGGGACCTGCAGTCATGGACATGTAGTGGGCTTGAGAAATGACAAATTGTGGTGCAAACTCTGGCTCTGCATCTCCCTGGCACATAACCCTCTTCGAGCTACGGCTCTAAGAGCTTCCATTCCCTTGGCATTCAGAGGCGCACAGTGACATCTCTGTCACGGTTTTGTCACGAGGATTTGATGTGATAAAAGCAGCGAAAGCTTGTGTGTGCTGTGTAGTAGGTGCTTTGTCAGTATTTCCTCCTGTCTATCTTTGAGCCCTGATGCTGTCCCATGTGTCTTATTTCTGAGTGAGCAGGACTGTCAGAGCTCCCTGGGGTCTGATGGGGGGTGCTGGCACTTAATACGTGACCATGACCCTGGAGAGTTTAACCTTTACCCCGTGCTTTCTCTCCTCTCAGATCATTACACCCTCACAATGATCCCAGAGCTGGGACAGGCAGGTGTCATTGCAGTGATTTGAGAGACAGGAAAGCTGAGACTCTGAGCAAGGCGGCAGGGCAGGGTGAGGACCCAGGCACCCAGCCCTGGGATGCAGCACATCTTGGTGCGCCAACTTCCACTGTAGCAGACAATGTCCAGACGGCTAATTATTGCCCACTCTGAGAGGCCCCTGTGAGGATTCAAGCCTCCTCGAACTGTCAGGCCCAAACTGGAGGAGCCCTGTCATGACCCCCAGAAGCATGCAGACCATCCACTGAACAGATGCATAGAATCAGCTATTAGCACAGGAATTGGAAGAATAACTTCACAAAGGGTGGCCAGTCACTCCCAGAGCCAGCTCTGATCTGCTTGCAAGAAGCAGATTCCTCCTTCCCCAAAAGAGTTCAGGGTTTGGATGCACAAAGCTGGATTCCTTAGCCTCATCACCTACTTTATTTATAGCATTTGATTCTAAGTAGTGTTTGCCGGTTTCCCCAAATCCAAACCACTGCAGAGCAGTGTGGCCTGGCCTCCCAAGAGCAGGGGAGAGGACAGCCTCACAGTACCGAATGGGTGCAGACCCCAAGGAGATGTCTTGCAAGGGGGTGCACTGAGTTTCACATTTAACTTTGAACAGGTTTGTGGGGAAAAACTTCCAAACAAACCATTTCTTAAATTATGGTCGCCCTTTGGCCAGGGGCTGCCCAGTGGGCCAAGCCCCAGGAATCTGCTTGTCTGGTGATCAGCCAGGTCTCTGACCCTCTGATTCGTCCAGGCTCCCTCCCAGGCTCTCCGGCGCCTGTCCGTTCAGAGTCTGAGCTGCTGCTCTCTTGTATCCTGGCAGTATCTGACCAGGTTGTAATTTTCCTTCATGATCCTTTTTCCATTTTTCTCTACAAAAAAGGAATCAGCTGTACCTGGCTGCAATATGCATAACAGTGGTAATATACAAGAGAGCACTTTACAGATTAAAATACTATATAAATAGAAGGCATACTATAATATAAATGAACATATAAATAACATCTGTGATACAGTATAGAAGATACATGGTTTGACTTTAAATGACCAAAACACCTTGGTTCATAGGTTGTTATATAGGTATGGTATATAATGACTTAACTGGATATATAACATGGTTTATAGTATGCTCTGTGATCCTTAGAATTATATAATATCTTATGACATATCATATTCCTAGCACAGAGGGAAGCAGAATAAAAATCAGTCAACATTAGGCTATTTTGGCATTCGAAACACAAGCTCCAGATTTGTGATTTTAACAGCTGAAGCTGGGAGGGAGAAAACTAAAAATACGTGCAAATGGGGAGGATATCTCCATCAACCAGCAATGTGGCCCGCTGGGCGGGGGGATCGTGGTAAGGCAAAAGTCCCAAGAATAGGTCTGGGGAAGGGGAGCAGCAGGGGGAGGCCTCTCGGGAGGAGGTGGAAGAGTCTCACTCCGCAGTGATTGTTCCTACTATTTATGAAGCCAGATGAGGAGCTATAGGGCTTGCGGTGGCCCTGTGTCTGCTGATTAGCTAGAGATTATATTGATGATGTAATAAAAATTCACTTTGTCTATTAAGTTTCACCAGGACAATCAAGAGAGATTAGATAAAAATCAGAGGAAATGAACAATAGTATGGAGGAGGAAAACCATGAGCCTCACTCCCTGCCACGGTCCCTGTCTGTCTCCCCTTTTCCTGCCCACAATGGGGCATGAACCAAAAACCCCTACCACAGCCCCCAGCAAAGCTGAGCTGGAAATGTCCCCTGCACTGGACTGCTCTCAGGGAGGGACTTGGTGCTCCACATACGATGCTGATTTAAGTTTATTGACCATGTTTAATATTTGATTAGACCTTTGGCATGGCAGCCTCCTGGGTGTGCTGGCCCTGCTGGGAGATGGGCAGGGTGACCAGGCCCTCGGCTGCCTAGGTTCCTCTGGTCCGGCAGCTTGGGAGGTTGAGTTCCAGTCCACAGTGGCACAGATTTAGGCCAGGCGGGCCCATGCCCCCCTGGGTAGCTAGAGGCCTCCCAGCCTCACAGTGTCTCCCTCTGCCTTCGCTATGCTGGAAATTCCTCTGTTAGAGATGTTTCTTCAGGTTGCAGCCTGGACTCTAAAAGGTCCCCGTACGAGGCACGGGTCACCAGAAATGGTAACACATTAATGTCCATTAGCCGCCAGGGACACATTTGCCTAGTTTGATTTGTCAGATCAGCAAGGGGCAGGGCTTTGAAAGGAAAGGAAAAGGAGGTCATTTTGTTGAGGACCGTTGTCCTGGGAAGTCTGGGAGGTTTGAGAGCATGGGGGCTTGGAGTTTGGGGCCTGAGGGTGGTGGGGGGAGAGCAGAGGAGGCTGGATGACAGTGTGCTGGGAAGGCACTGGAAGACCATGTCCCTGTCCCCCACGTCCCTGCAGGGTATGGAGTAATGCAGTCACTCCAGCTCCTCCACAGCCCAGTTCTGCTCCACCCTGGAGAAATCCTCGAAGTCACAAAGATGCCAGGGGTCAAACTCTATGGAAGGCCTAGAAGAGAGGAGTTCCAGCCTCTAAGGAGTCAGCCACAAATAGTCCTGTGTTTGCAGCCCCCAAATTCAGCTAATCTATTCCTGTTCCTCTGGGCTGGGTTTCTCTCCCAGAGATGGGAGAGGCACCTTGACTTTTCTCCTGTAGCAGTAAATGGGCTGTCCAGGGGCCTGACTCCCTTGCCAGGGTGTGCTGTCCACACTGGGAGTGGTTATTCCTAGGGTCTGCCAAGATTCTTCCAGCTGCAAGACCAGCGTCACCCCAGGAAACACTGCTCCCGCTTCATCCCCACTGTCTGGCTGCTTCCAGCAGCTCCTGAGCTGGGGGCCAGCCCAGAGGAAGGGGGGAGGATATGGGGAGATTCTAACCTCCGGAACCCCACAGTTTACCACTTGGGCGTTTAGCTGAGTGAGCCTGTGGGGACAATACAGATGCCTGCCTTGGTGACAGGGAGAATGGGCATGAGTTTAAATATTCTATGAGTAATTTCTCAGCCCAAGTGGGCTGCAGTTGGGACAGCTGAAGGACACTGCAGCCCCAAAGCAGTGAGGCCAGCCCTGGCAGGTTCTGTCACTGACTTGCTTGGCCATATCTGCAGCTCATTCACCTACCCCTGACCCCCCTCTTCTCAGCCAGGCTGGTGGTGGGTTGAGATTTATTCAAAGTACGAAATTCCTTTGTCCACCAGCCTGAGAATAAGACTTCACTGCAGTGGGACAAAAACATAATGGAATGAAATGAAACAAAACAACCGGGCTTCTCAGCATTGCAGCCTCCCTGCTCTCTTTCCCACGGGCCAGCTTTGCCTCCCGCCCCCCCCCCCACCTCTCCAGCCCGCCCCTTATCTTATCTGGGAGCCTGTATTCGTCTCTGATTACTCTGATTTGGGGGCTCCTTCATTCCCCACATAGGACATTGGTTTTGAATAGTTTTATGATTGTGTGTTTGCTGCCCCCTATCACACGCAGTTATTCGTTGGTGGTGAGGGTAGGTCCCCACCTTCTGAGGAGAGAGCCTGACCCTCATGCACCTGAGTTGCGCATGAATCTGGGACTCTTTGAGGGAGGTGGGGGAACATGGTGAGTCTCCCCAACAAAACTGTAATGCCCCACCTTCTCTGCTTCGCAGAAACCTGCCCCTGCCCCACGGGCGTGAGTGTGGGCCCTGCTCCCCATGTGGGGAGGGTGGGGAGGGTGTCCCGGAAGCCTCCTGCAGTTGGGCTGATGACGGGCTGCTGTTGTTTTAGCGCAGCAGGCTTCTGCCTCTGCCGGTGGCCACCACGGGGATACTCCTCCCTGTGGTGTGGTCTCCACTGTGGACCAGTCTTTTTTAAGTACTGGCTCAGCTGAGACAAGTCAGAACAGTTAGAGTTAATGCTTGGCTGAGAAACTTGAGAAACTCAGGAGAAACCAACCAAAGTGTTGGAAACAGAGTGAGCCGCAGACAAGGGGTGGGGGCTGCTCCCAGCTCCAGCTCCAGCTCCAGCTCCAGCTCCTGTATACGGCCTGGGGCCCTGCTCCTCTTGGCTCCCCTCCTGGTCTGCCCTGTGACCTGGTCTGCCAAGTGGTCACTTGCTGCAGCCTAAGGGCATGCCTCCCCTGCGCTGAGACACTCCCTGTAAGGTGTTGCGTCCCTCCTTTCTCTGGGGACCAACTCCACTGGTCCCTAGCCTCACGTTTTTACTCCTCATTCCAGTGGATTTTCAAACTTGCCCAACACGATTATAACAGAGCTCACTCTAAAATAAATCTAACAATTTACTTATTGAAATAAGATGAGTAAAGAGAAAGGTCTTATGTTTTAATTAAAAAAAATTTTTTTTAATTGGAAGAGAAAATGATGCCTTGAAATAAGCCAGTGGTGGCCCTCCTGCTCTGTGCCTCTCTTTCTGAGGACCGATTGGATTTAGGTCGCTGCCTTGGGGCCTCAGCTCAACCCGGGGGTGGGTGCGCCAATTTGTCTCTAACTGATCAGTCCTCAGCCCAGGTCTGTTTCATCAGGCACAGGGTTGTAGGTATGGAAGGTTATGGTGCCCCAACATACGGGATTAAGATGAAAATGCATCCTAAACCGTAAACCGGTTATTCATGGTCGAAACGGAACAAAACTCACATTTGTACTGAAACTACAATACAGTCTGGATTTTCTGATTCTCACCTCTTGTCTTGTGGGTCTCTGCTGGTGACCCAGGCGCAGGCGTGACTTGTCCAGTGAGGGATGTGGCCCAGGGTCCCGTGCTGCCCACTCAAATGGGGGGGGGGCTCCCATGAAGAAGAGGAGTGACCCACCCTGGCCCCTGGGGGTGTGGGAGAGGTTTGGTCTGCAGCTCCTGGACACCTACCCAACGGCGGCAGCAGGAGCAGCATTTGGGCATCGGGGCCCTCGCTGGAGTGCAGGAAGTTCCCCCTGTCACCGTCAGAGGGCAGGCGATAGCCCGCCCACACTCACAGTTTGGGGTAGGAAAAGGTCTAGAGGAGGGGCCTGGCTTCTGGGCTGTTCCAGTGTTCCTTAGACCCAGATGTGGGGCTGAGGAGGGGACATGGCACTGTGGAGGGAGGATGGCCTCAGCACCAGATGTATCCTCCCCATGTGCTCTCTGTGGTCCTGCTGAGCCTGTGCTGTGTGGGAAGCAAGTTCTGAGACCTGAGAACTGTCCCAGGTGGCCGCAGGAGCTGTGGCTCAGCTAGGAAGACTGGGCCTTTGTCACTGTGGAGAGAGCATAGAGAGTGGCCCAGACCCTTGGCCTGAGGGCTGGGAGTAAGCCCCTGCAGAATCAAAGGGATAAGCCTGCCCCTTGGCAGCCCTGGGGTGGGGGTGGGGGTGGGGGAGGCAGGTTAGGTAAGGAAGGGTCAGATATGGCCTGTTTGCTGAGGCCTAAGTGCTCCCTATGAGAAGGGGAGTGCCTGGCCCTGAGAAGTCTCCTCTCACATGCCAGCCAGAGGCACCTGTTTCTCGCCCTTCTCCACAATCAAAGGCATCTGCCCTGCACCTTAGCAATCCCTCTCCTATCACCATCACCCCCACCATGGGGCCTGGCTCCTACGGCAGGTTCCCTTCCAGCTGCCTTAACAATAAGTTCTGAAAACAGAGAGAAGGAATGACCTGAAAGCTTCCTGGGCTTTCCTGGCCAGTCCTGTTCCTCTCTTCTTCTCTGAGGAAGCCCCCAGCCACGGGGATTCCCTCCTTTTTTCTCCTCTCTCAGAACAACCTGCCAGGTGTTGCCCAGGGCTGGTAAGAAAGGCCAGGAATATCTGGGGCAGAGGCTTCAGAAGGTAAGGGAGGGAAGGATCAGGGGCATGCCTGGAGGGAATTCCAAGGCCAAGGACACATGGCCTTCCCTTTCCTTCCCACTCACTGTGACTGGAGGTGATCCTCAGTGAGCAATAGCATTCTGAAGTCCAGAAAATTCCTGCTCCCACCAGGAATGATGATGGGACAGGGCCCTGAGGCCCTGCCTCTGCTGGTCCCAAGAACCAAATCATGTTGGTTGGTTCGATTAGATGCTTCTCCTCCTGGGACCCCTACATTTTAGAGCCCACACTGGCCTCTCCTAGGGCCAGTACCCCATCACATAACTAAGAATGTTGCTTTAGGCTCCCGCCATCCCCTCGGAGATAGACCTCGTCACACAGTGGGTGCAAGGATGCTCTCTGTGCCTTATCGTGTGAGACCAAGCCAAGCCAAGTATTGATTGGAAATAGAGATATGGGTATGTTGGGCTGATAATGGTTAGGGGATCCTATTTCTTTCTTTTCCTGTTCAGAGAACACCTCTCCTCTGCCTCACCCCACTGGAAAGCAGAGGCCGGATGAGGACAAGTGTTCTCATCAGTCACCCAGGGACACCTCCATGCCCCTGGTCTCCTTCCAGGAGCTCAAGACCATGAAGCCTCTGGGAACAAGGTCCCCCTCTCCCACCACGGCAAGCACTCCCAACATCTTCGCCTCTCTGTATATTCTTAGAATCAGTCAATATGATTAATTTTACATGGGCATAATTTCCTGCTGTTGCCACAGAGTCCTCCCTGCCTCACCCATCAGCAGCGACATGATACAGTTTCTGGTTATATTGGTCAACCAAGATATTGATATTATTAATAATGGATATCTGTATGCTGACCTTTGTCCACACAACTGAATCACTCTGGGCTGGCTGTCACATTTCTTTAAGAAGTATTGATAAGCCCATTACTGGAAGGGCATGTACAATCTTAGGTGTGTGCTTTTCACTCACCTTCAAGCAGCTCCTGTGAAAAGCGACCCTGGTTGGCTGAGCTGGCATGGGCACAGTGGTGTGTGCTTGTGTGGTGAGTGTGTGTGCATGTGTGTGTGTGTGATGTGTGTGAGAGTGTGCATGTGAATGTGTGTATGAATGTGTGTGTGTGTGAGTCTGTCCTGAACATCGGCCCTTTTTGAGCTGATCAAATAGTCAATTAGAGCATTATAGGGAGGTAGCAGAATCAGAGAGTTCGTACAAATACACTGTGATGTAGTGTTTGATCTTTAGATGCCTCTTGTCTCCTAGGACTTGAGCAGGAGGCTTGGCCTTATAAGGATATTATTAGGTTGATGCCTCGTTCTCTCAATGCACCTGCCAGGCAAGAGACAGGACTCACTGGGAGCAGTCTGGCCAGAACTAGCCATGGGGAGGTACGCTGAAGGCCATGTTGCAAACTTGAATTTGGGGGCATGCTGCTCCGAGCCTCAGTCTCTTGCTCCATGCAGCGGCAGCAATGAATCCTGCTCTGCTTTCTTAAGACTGGTGAGGGGAGGTTGTCTTAGCTCAACCTCTCAACCTTCTGCACTGAAACTCACAGTCGTGGGATTGCTTGCCACTCCACAAGCCCTTGTCATTCATTACATGTGGGGGTGTGACACATTGCCTTTTAGTAGAGTTCTGTGGGCAAATGAACGCTTTGTGAGTTCACATGTGTGTGTTGCCTAAGCATAGAGATATCATTGCTACATCTCTGTGACTGCTGTCATTCCTACTTGCATGGACAGTGGTGTCCGGGACAGTGTTTCTATCAAAGGTCTACAGTAATCCACCCCTGTTTGGACTGAGACACACTCACTTGCCGGGGAGACTCCTCACTCAGCCTTGTAGAGGGAAGCCAGCTATCTAGAGAGATCTTTTGGATCCTCAGACATAGTGTATGAATAAACCAGACATGGATTAATTAGGTGTGACTGCATCATTAAATTAGAATAATGAACAAACAGCCACGTATGGCATTCAAATCTGCCTAGAATGACTCCAAAGGTTGCTTTCAAGTAAGTCACCTGTCAGTTTATAGGTTTTAGGGACTTTGGAGAGTGAGGTTCCTGTCATATCTTAAGAAGTGGATTCTTTAGGCACCACCCACCCCAGGTGAGAACCATCCTTCAATGGAAATTCAGACTCAACAACTAAATCCAAACAATGGCTTGATTCAATACGGTATCATCTATGTACGCTTCAGCTGCAAGCATTTCTCAGCGTGAAATACGGCAGTAGCACAGGTGCTCAAGAAACAAGAGGGAGAAGTTGAGAGGTGTCGACAGTGGGTGTGAAATGTATTGATCCATAATATTTATGTGGATGTGCACATTGGTGCTTGTGCATGTGTGCACACACACAACCACATTTACACAGACACCTTTTGCATTTCCATGAATGCTTTTTCCTTCTGTCAACACTCCCCATTTTAGCCAGGTAGATTTGAAGGTAAACCAAGTCCCAGTCATGTAATTTTAGGAAAAGCTGCTGAATAGCAGCCCCTTGCCCTCAGCAGACAACACACATCACAATCCCCATCCTGGGACAGAGCGGCTATGCAGAAAGAATTGTTTGTCTTTTAGCAGAGAGGAAGACGCCAACAGCTTCGAGAGAGGAAAGAAAATGGAAAGGAAGCTCACTTGCCTGGCCATGGAGCTGCGGGACAGCCTAATGCATGGGGGCTTTGTTAGTGAGATCTGTTAAGTATCTAGAAACCTTTGATCTGGAGATGCTCTTAACAAAGGTTATAATTAATTAAAGCTGAGTGTATTGTAATAAAGTAACATCACGTGAGTTGATATGCTGTCCAGAACTGGTTTTTGGAAGTGTCGGTCATTTAAATTCTTGGAGGACAGCTCATTATCAATTTTTTTCCCCCTGAGCTTTGATCAATATTTTTAGCTGTTTCAACCTCACAGAACCAGAACTACATCTGTCTCCATGAGGGCACCCATTTATTTACATCTTGCAGTTGGCCACGTAAGGATGCATTCCTCAGCTGGGCTGCTGGGAATCTCTCCATTTGAGAGTGTTCGTCAGCCCATGCTCGGGGGGAGATACAGGGGAGAATAAGAGAAGCCAAATGTGGAGCAGGTGGAGGGGAAGAAGCTCTGTGAATGTGTGGTCCTGAAAACATCCCCTTCTACTCACAGAGGGACCCAGAAAGGAGGGCAATTACCCTTGGCCTGCCCACCTGGCTGCTTTGTTGGTTTTTGTGGGCAGGGCTGTGGCTGTGGCTTTATACCCATCCAGAGCCACTGGAAACTGAGTGAGCAGAGAAGGATGCCCTTAGGGCATGCACCTCAACTCTGGAAATTCCTCTGCCACAGCTTCTATCCCTATCATTGTCTTTCTGCCCTGGCATCTTTAATTGCACCCCTATGTTGCCAGGTGGAATATGGACCTTCCTATCCAGTTCTCACTCTGGGGTTTGTGAGTGCACTTTTAATGGTAAGAAGAAGAAAACAAGGGAGATGCAGGAAAATGATAAAATGGCTACAACTAAGTTGTGGGGCTCTGTTCCCCTCCCCTAGGCTATTTGGATAAGATTGGGTGCTTCCTGTGATTTTTGGAGAGTCTGTGTATTCAAAGGCCTGAAGAAAAGGCAAAGGCAAAGGGCTGGGGGGGTGAGTGAGCTTTTCTTGTATAGAGTCCAAAATGTGGGCAGCTGGATCCCTGCCACACCCTGCTTGCCTCTGGGGGAAATGCAGCATTCTGCTTGGGGTCTCAGCTTGACTGATTTGGCCAAGGTGTGTGTGCGTGTGCATGTGCGTGTGTGTGTACAATACAAGAGAAAAGTAGGGCTGGGATGTCAAGGGGGAGCTGAAGGGGAAGGGAAAACAGTGGGTGGAGGGAATTATCTCTACAGAGAGCTGGGCTCTGTGGCTCACCACTCATTCCTGGATGGAAGGTCAGTTCTAAAATGAGTCAATGGGTGAGTAGAAGCAAGGAAACCTTCAAAAGGTGATGGGGAGGGGGCTGCTGGAACCCTCCCCAAAACTTGGGCTTCTGGGTGGAGATACCAGACAGATAAATAAGAGCACATTTCCACACTGGAATTTAGATCATTGACAAATCCAAGCCACGAGTTCTGAGGTGGAATGAATATAGAATCACAAGAACAGCATCATTGTCCCCAGATTCTCTCCTTTTCTCCATCAACCATCTTCCTGATCATGCACATAGCCTTCAGGATGAAATTACCCCTAACATCCTCTTCATGCCACTTGCATCTGTCATCTCTTTTCTACAGACACACACACACACTCATACCAACACCCACACAGGCTGCTGCATCTTCCCTTCCTCCGTCCTCCAGTACCCACAGAAACACACAGATTTTCACACTGCCTAGCTCTTCTCTCTGCATGTCACATGGGATTTCCCTTCCAAGTTCAGAAGCTGCTGCAGTTCCAGCCACTGTCGACCAATGCTCCCAGCTTCCAGCTGGCATTTGGGCCCTACAGCTCTCAGTCTTCCTATTTTTTTCCCCCATGATGTCGGGCTTCATTCTTGGTTGCATCTCCCTCTCCTCTACAGCCTACCTGCTCCAAATTGTGTGTAGTGAGGTCCCTTCTTGGGCACTTTGGAACCGACTACATTCTGATGACGCGGGAGGTGTGAGTTGTGCAGTGTTTTCCCCAATCCATCTGAGGCAAGTAAGAGCAGTTTCCAGCCAAGGAGGTGGCATCTTACATATGTTCTAAGGGGTCATTCAGAAGCCCCTCTCCCACCTCGGTAAATAACTCATAATAATGAGGATGCTGCTGCTAATAATAGTGACAACGATGGCCATGTTCAAGTCTCTGGAGTGTGAAGAGATCATCGGACATCAAGAATGCCCTGGAAATTAGCTCTTTGAAAACACTGATAACTCTACAACACATTTGTGTGTGGGGTATATTGATGGCACGCAGTTTTGTAATTGTTTTTCTTTGGGTTGCTTTCAAGCTATGACTTCATTCAAGAAAAGCTTCTCTTTTTGTTTTGTTCTCTTCTGTATTGTTTTGTTTTGTGTTTGAGAAGCCACGAATATGCAGCCAATTGGAGCAGGTGGAGAGAGTGAAAGTATGCCAAGGGGGTTCTTTCAACCCAATCTAGAATTCCCATTAAAGCTGAGGGGGGAAAAGAGGGTTAACATGTCCCCGCTGAATTGCAGGGAAATCTAGGCCAGCCCGGGTTCCCATATGTGTGGGATGCGCTTAGTCATGCTTGCACACGGATGCGTTTATGTACTCATGTGCATATCAGTTTATCTCAGTGTGCTGATTCTAAGGAAGTCTGTTTACAAGATAAATGAAATCATGCACAAGCAACAAATAACCACAAGTCTCTTAAATAAAGTAATAATTTTCCAATAATTTTTTCTTTGCTCTTAAGTAGGATAGTTATCAGCACCTGGAATTTGAAAGTGTTTTTTGGGGCTCTAGGTTTGGTTTCCTTTAGCTTTATAATGATTGCTATTTCTTATTCTCTTTAGTGAAACTTATTTTTTAAAAACATTTGTCTTCTTTTCTTTTATAGCTATCCCACTTTCCATAACTCTCTCACAAGGCATATCTTTCTTATAAAAACTATAGGTGTGTGTCCAGCTGTTCTACCAGTCTTTCCCTGGACAGAAAAAAAATTTTATTTTTCAAAGTAATTAAAAAAAAAAAGAAGTTTATCTTAATTGTGCTGATGCCCATGTGGATACTTCAGCTTCACTGTCTCTTAGACTCATTTGAAAATGGAAATCAGATAGAACCTCACTGGCTTTAATTCACCTATTTCAGAAAAATAAAAAATAAATAAATAACGAGCCCTCTCAGCTAAAGTCAAGCGGTGGAAACTCAATGTTCTGAGAATTGTTACATCTTACATGAAAAATACAAGACATATTCTATGAAGATGGTCACAAATCACCAAAAGATAGTCAGAACCCTTGCCTTTTCTCTTTTTCCCAGCTACACCCCAAAACACGGGACTCCAGGCATTTCCTAGTTAGATGCTGTTGAACTGAGAGGTTGTGCATCTGGTGATGAGTATATTTTAAAATGATATACTCTCTAGTGCTCAATCCACAGAAAGTTCCATTACTTTGTCCCCACCCTCCCTCTGGATATAGTGTGAAAGTATGAGGGGCTAAAGTTTCCATAGCTGTGGCTCCTGGGTTGGGAGCCCCAAGGCTACCAGTAGACTAGATTTTCCTCCATGTAACAGGGGAGAATCTCAATGCAGAATGGTTACCCAGGCCACAGATGTGTCCTGACTGGTTAAAAGAGGGACTGTAATGTAAATGTGGCTGTTTAGACTAAAATGCACTGCAAGCTCCAGCAACAAGCACGCATCAGTAGTAAGGGCGGTTTAAACCTTTGGGGAAAGCCCTATGTTTAGATTACATTAATTCATAAATATTATACTAAATACCACTTAGACTTAAATGACTTCAAAGATAACACATTATAATATGGCTATCCAGAGAGCACTAGTCTTTATGTCTCCCTGTAACTCAGTCTTTGCTGTTTTTTTATCCTGCTAGACAAAACCAAAGTTATGAATGGATTGCGGGTTTATTCATGTGTGATCCGTTGTGTATGTGTGTGTGATAGCAGTCATGGATATTTGTGTGAATATATGTATTTTCAGTCACTGACTCTATTTGTTTCCCAAGAAATAAAAAGAAAAAAAGAGAAATGAATGAAAAGTGAGAGAAGGGAAAAATTAGACTAATGGGTGACACATTCCCTCCTTCAAAGGAGAAAAATTCTATAGAAAGGGGCAAAGTTGGCCCTGAGCTCACTTATGCTGCTGCCCCAGGAGTTTGCCTCTCTCCTCTTTAAATCAACAGTACAATGTTTTTCTCTTTGGAGTCTGGAAAAACTGTCTTTTTCAAAGTGCTTCTAATGGGGGATAAAGAAGACTCAGAGTTAGCTGTAAGAGTTTGCATTAAACTGGGTTTTCTGTTTTGGGTGTTATTTCTTCAAATTATAGTCCTGGGCTTCCCCCTCTTTTTCTCTCAACCTAGCACCCAAATATCCCCCTACCCAATTGCTTTCTGGTCTCCAGGGGGCAAGTTTATCTTTACAGTAATTACCCAAGTCCACAACTGCTATTTGCTGCTGCCCAGACCAACAGCATTCTCTGATATCGCTGGGTTTGCTCCACAACACCCACCCACTCCCTCCTCCACAGACTCCCAATTTGACTGGAGTAATTGCCTTTTAAGGTTCACTCTACGCATGGCAGGTATTCCATTAACCCTTAGAACTCCTTCCTTCTTTAGTTACCTGAAATGGCAGGTGGCCAACAAATGGATATCCACCTGAAATCACATGCATTTCATTTAATTTTTACTTATCTTTTCTTTTTTGTTTAACCAATGAAGTACATATGCCATCCACACTGGAGGCCACTATCCTGTAATGTCTCTCAATTTTATCCTGGTGTGATTCATTAGATGTTAGAAATTCAGGAAGGGGAGAGAAAGAGCCACAAATATGCCCTGAAACCAGGCTTAACAAAGGCATGTTTCTATCCCTAGCCTCATGTTGTCAATTTAGAGTTGGGGGAAATCTAGAAACCAAATGAATCCCTTATTCTTCAAGCCTCATCATGCTTTTTGACTTAACAGTAATTAATCACCAATGGCAAGCGAGTAATTTTTTAAGGTGGCCGGAGGCTTATTTTATCAGGATTAGCTAATAAATCAGGCTGTATCACTGAAGGAGGAGTTCAAACTCTTCTAGGACTGAATAAAACAGACTTCAGAAACTGTCTCATTTATTCAGCTCTCCCAGAGCTTCCAGGCACTGTTAGGGATATTGTGGCCCAATCTCGCCTATAAAAATCCGAAGGAAGGAGAGGCAGGAAGTTTCAGAGGAAAAATATCTGCTCAGGCTTGGAAGAGTGAGCTGCGACAACGAGGCCCCCAGCATGCCGGAGCCAACGGGCCTGCCTGACATGGACTGAGTCAGTTTAAGGGAAGAATTATTTAGAAAATGAAGTTTTGCTTTTCCTAGGAATCCTGGCCACATATATGTGTATATATATATCAATGGCATGTTATAACTATATTATAATCTTCTCTACCTTCCTGGTGCAAATGATAATAATTGTACTTCTTTGCTACAATACAAGGGAGTCCAAATAACATCAGAAACAGTGCTGATACCAGCAAGAAGGGATGGTGAGAAGAAAGCAAGGACTATTGTTAAAGTTTATCTTCATTTGAAATAAAGCAGCAAATAAAGTGCTCCAAACCAGATCTCATAGGAAGCTCAGCTCTTCACAACTGTCTTTTGCCTATAGTGGGTTTTGATGTTTATTCTCTAATTAAAAAATCTCAAATAGTCACAAGTACTCATCATTAAGATGGGCACAGAATTTCCCTACTTATGCTTTTTAATTTTCATCATTACTATTTTTTAAATCCGAAGACATATTAGAATGACAAAGATACAAACATTGATTAGCTTCTAAGGATCTCAATTGAAAAAGGAAAACTACAAAGATATGGTTGATTTGAGGGTGGGACAAATATTATTTTAAACACTGCCTCCCTATTCTACCTTTCCAGTTTCTCTTCTGAACATTTTCTCCATATTGGATAAATGTTGGTTTCTCTCTCATTACAGCCCCTACCCTCACCCCACCCCAACAAACCCAGTATATTTCCATTCTGCTGTTTTTGTGCTACTCAACATGCCATTAACTTTAAGATTTACTCCTCAGCAGGCAAGCTGAAAGATGCTAAAGCCAATAAAAACTGCTCTCTGGGACTCCAACTATGAAGAGTTTGGAGCTGTGCTTAGTATTCGGATGAAGGGAGGGCTGGAGAAGGAGGGAGATTGTGATAGTGAAAACCACTGCTGCTTAGAGAGCCAGACAGCTTTGCGCTCTGCACCTAATGTGCCGGAGGATCAGCTCTGTTCATAGCCCATTTGTGGCCAAGGATGAGGCTGTTCTCTGTGTGGGTGGGTGTGCGTGTGCATGTGCGCGTGTGTGTTTTCATCATTAAAACCACCAGCTCTAACACAGCATCTTCAGTAGCTCTCCACACTACTGTTTATTAAAAACAGAACATCCATACACATCCCTTATAAGTTCCTTAGACTGGTGCTTCTTCCATGCCTGACGATCAATCTCTCTCAGAAAGCATTTAACTTGCCCACACAGCTCCAGCCCTGATTAATCCCCACTGCACATCCTATACATTACTGTTAGAGAGTGGAGCACTGGGCTAATTCCATCACCCACCAGCCACCCACATACATTCTACAACTGAACACATTTGGGGTTCTGCCTTGAAGATAATAAAACAAGGAGAAAACAGGAAGGCTGCAGATAATTCTCATGACCACTTTCCTAAAAAGTTGCTGGGTTTTAATTCTTTGATTATTTTGTCTCCCCTCCCCCAAGCACTCACTAGCAATGCTTGCTTAAAGGGAGAGAAATAATGTACTATAAACCTCTCTCTGCATGGTGAGTTTGGGATAATTTAGGCTACACCTTTAAAAATGCATATCTTGCACACACAGATTGTCCCCCCACAGCCCCACTTTCCTGAGAAGAGGAGATCATCCAGGCTTCCCGGACTCCCCACTCCACCCAGGGGATAGCTGGTTTCTTGCTAATTCTTGCCTTAGGTTTTGTCCCTTCTTCCTTTAAATATCCACCTCCCTCCTCCCCCCACTCACACCACAACCGGATTGTTGAGGTACACTGCTATCCAGGGAGAGTTTACTGTTAAATTGATAGTGAAATAAAAATATCTCTGAATTTGTCACCTCTCTCTTTTTTAGACGGCTGCGCTCCTGCTACTCTGGCCCGGAGCGGAGGAGGAGACCACTGAATCTCATCTTAGTATTTTCAGCACCACCGCGATGGACAGCACCCTCGGTCCCCAGCCGGCCCGCCGTGCGCCTGCCAGTCTGCTGCTCAGCGTCCCGGGCTTGGCTGGTGCAGCTGTCCCCATCCCAATCATTCAAGTCGCTGTACCCAAAAACACAAGCCCCGTTTCCCCTCGATCCTCTCTCTTTCTCTTCATCTTTTACTTCCGCTGCTCTCCCCACGGCAAGGCTTCTATCAGCTCCTTTCCTAAAACCCAGCCTTGCCCCAGCAGACAGCTCCCCACGCACCCCAGTCCTGGTTTCTGCTGCCCGAGCGCCTCCTTCCTCGGCGTCCGCCCGAGGCTCCCTCTCGCGCCGTCTCCCGGTCGTCCGTCGCCGCCGGCCAGCCCGCCCGCCCGCTCCTTCTCCCGGGCAAAGTTGGGAGGGTAAGGTGCACTCACCTTTGTGCATGCCTGTGAACCTGTCCTTCAGAACCGTAAGCTCGTAGATTTTGCCGAACTCCTCGAAGAGGGGCTTGAGGTCCTTCTCATCCAGGTTGCGGGGGATCTGCCCAATGAACAGCTTGATGGCATCGTGGTCCTTCATGGGAATGGTCGACGGGTTCCCCGGGCTGTGGCTTAATCCGTTCATGTGCCCGGCGCTGCCCGGACTGCTGCCGAGCCCGTTGGTACTGAGGCTCGCGTTGTCAGCCTGTCCGTTTGCTAACGTGGCCATCTTTATATACATAGAGAAAATCTTCTTTCCTTTTATTCTTTCTCGCTCGCACTCTCTTGCTCCTCTCCCTCGCAAGCTCGCTCGCGCTCACACACGCACACGCATACACACACTCGGGTTCTCTCCCCCTCGGTTTCTCTATACCTCGCTCCCTGCTCGCTCTCTCTCTCTCTCTCTCTCTCTCTCTCTCTCTCTTTCTCCTCTCTTCTCTCTCTCGCTCGCGCTCGCGCTCTCTCTCCTCTCTCCCCCCTCTCTCTCTTCTCTCTCTTTCGGTCTGATCTGATTTTTTTTTTTTTTTTTTTTTTTTTTTTTACATTGAACAGACAGGATCTCTGTCCTTTCCGTTTAAACAGGCTGGACCGGTTCAAGTTCCCAGTCAGACCAGGGGTGGGGGCGGCGAGTGTGCGCTTGCGAAGGAGGGGGACGTGGGGCCCCGAGAGGGAGCTATGGGCGGGGGGACTCCCGCGCAGCGGCGGGCGGTGGCCCTGAGCAGGGCGGCGTGGGGCGGTGCCGCCCCGCGCGCCTCCCCCGTCGGCGGCCCCGGCAAGCGGCGGTGGTACGGTCCGAGACGGCCCCCAGCTATAAATAGCGCCAGGCGCATGGCTCTTCGGGAGGCGCTGAGATTCCGGCGCGGCGGCCACGGGGAGCGGGTTCCTGTTAGAAACAGGGCTGCTGGCCTCCTCTTTGCTTTTTGGGGGGGTTCTTTTTGTAATAGCAGCAGGTTCAACTTTTTTGTATTTCAAAAACATAGGTTTTTTACTTTCGTATGGGTATGTAGGGGGTCGTTATCCACCGAGCTGTGATCTATTAGGGCGCCAGACGGGCGAAGCAAAGGCAGGGATGGCGGGCGGGGCGCGGCGAAGGTAGAATGGGTGTTTTTCTCTCCCATCTGGTTCCCTTTATTTATTTAGACTAGAAAAAGCCAGCCGACTGGGAGGGAGTCCGCCCAGCTATCCGAGTGCTCATTGATCAGTGTCGAGAGAAAAAAATGCTACATAAATATATATTATGTGGATAAATCTATAGACAAGAGCTCTCTTTCGCGCGCGCGCGCTCTGTCTCTTCGTCTCCGCTTTTTCCCTCCTTGCATTCCCAACCTGCCAGAGCAGCCCCAAATCTTCGCATCCCTCACGGCAGCTACAGCCACCTAAGCCACCTGGGAGGACGGGACTAGGGAGCAGTTGGGCCGCTCTGGGGGGAAGGGGCGTAGAGATCCAGGGCCCGATCCCCATTCCAGCCCGCTTGAGAAGGCTGAGGGTGGGTGTTTCCATCCCGGACGGCCTCTCCCTCCCCGAAGAGCGGCGGCTGGTCCGGCAGGAGGCTGGCGGGAAGAAGGTAGGAGCCGGGTGCCTCGGCCCGCTCCGGGGAAGGTAGCAGGCTCTGGGCGCGGTGGTCAAGTGAGGCAGAGCGAGGGACTGGCTTGATTTTGCCGTCGTCTGCTTAACTGGTTCAAACTGAAAAACAATTATTTTTTTCTTAAATGACTACCAAAGAAATAAAGCCCCCTAGTCGCTCTTCAGGCTTTGGCTGGACCCAGACTTGCGCGCGGTGTGCTGTCCCCGCAGGCTTCGTTTGCGGCACCTTCCGCTCCAGAGTGCGAGGCTAGGAGTCGCGTCTGCAGGCGAGAGCCGAGGGTCCGGCCGCCCAGCCTGGACTCCGCCGGGTTCCCCGCCAGGCCCGCCGGGGACAGAACGTCGGCTGCGCTGGAGAGGGAGTGGCTGACGCTGGAGCGGGTCCAAGCAGTCCCGCCTCTGGGGGTAAATGCTGGTGGTGAACTTGGGTTGGGAGAGCAGATTTTCATTTTAATGATATTAACTTGCACCCCACCCTCTCCCGCAGTTGCTTTTCCAGGACACTATCTTCTGGGCTTCAGAAGCTGGGCAAATTAAAATAACGCGCTGCTCCCCTGCGGGGTTGCTGGACAGAGATGCTGGCCTGACCCTGGCCTGGCCCTCACCACTCTTTTTGGATGTTCTGGGTTTCTCTTTTCTTGTCTTACATGACGTTACTAGACGATATATTAGAAATTTTATTTAAAGAAATGAGACCCCAACTGCCGGAAAACCGAGACCAAGCCCGTTTGGTACAACCACAACGCAGAGCTCTCCAGCGCCAGGAGGAGGCCTGAGGAGGCCCTGAGGTTTGCAGCCCCAATCCCAGAGCCCACCTGGGACACCTCTTCTGGAGGATCCTGGGCCCAAACCGCACAGCAAGTACAATTCTGTAACTGTGGAACTTCGTCTTTTCGTTTAAGATATTCCTGCCTTTGCTTGATGTAATCGTGTGTAAGTATAGTTGATTCATAACTCGGTTCCCGGGCTTACATTTCCGGTGTTATATAATGGCCTAAGAATCATCCAAGTTGATGGAATCAAACAGAAACTCACATAGAGAGCCTCTCTGCTGTGTGGCCGTTTGCTTGGTGTGCCTGTGAAGTGCTGTAATGAGCAGCCTGTCCCTGGTAGGCACACAGAGGGTCTGAGTGTGTGGCTTGGAGGTATGTGCTTATGTGTTGTCAGGGCTGTGGGTGCTTATGTGGACATAGTGTGGGTGTGTACATAAACTGTTTGTATCCATACTCTGCTCATGTGTGTGTGTACACACCAGGCTGAGACTTCCTCCCCTTTCTTTCAGGACACATCAGCAGAGGCCAATAACTTTGTCCAAAATATCTCCTCCAACATCATTTTGTGGCACTGGTGTTTACCACCCAGGATCTCACAACAGGAGTGGAATATATTTTCTGCCCTAATAGGAGTTTAGGAGAATGATTCCTACTTGAGGTCTCTCTTTCTCTCCCTGCCCCTCTGCCTCCTCAAAGTGAAGCAAGAACAAGGGGAAGTGAAAAGAGCAAGCTGAGTAGGGCTGAGCAAGGAGGGGCCTGCCCAAGGAAGGATGTCTGAGGTTCTCCCTTCACTCTTTCTGCTACCACCTCATGCCCCCTTTTAAGTAAATTATTCACAGGTGTTTCATTATTCATATTATTCTTAATAATAATAGTCAATACATAAATAAAAGCAGTCCCTGAGTAGGAGTGGGTGGGAGAGTAGAGTTGTTAATGATAGGGGGCATCTGGTTATTTCAGATACCTGTGCAAACTCCATATGGCATAGGGCCAACTCCCTCCAGGACTGTGCCTCTGTCCCCTGTGCTATGGCCCTGTCCCTCTCTCGCCACATGTGGATGGAAAGCTGTGGAGGGCTCCTTTTTCCTTAGGCAAATGTTCCTCACCCTTCCATCTCTCCCACCTGAGGATGGCTTATTTTGGATTTGGGCTGTCTCCCTTTAGGGGTAATATTCATCACCTCGTAACTCACTGGCAGGTATTTGGTAAAATGCCCCACCTTCCCCCAGATTGCTGGGGCAGAAGTAACCAAGACACCAGGCCCCGTAAAACTGAGCTACCCTGTGTAAACAGCAGCAGAAGCAGCTTCTGCCAAGGCATTGATCTCTTAAAGGTACAGAGCTGGATCTTTTAGGCAAGCACCTCTCTGCCACAGCAGAGTATTGGTCATCAAATAACACACACAGGTGTCTCAAAATAATGCATTAAAGAAGCAGGACCCCTGAGAAAATTGTAAGGAACTTGTGCTGGGTTGATTCTTTGATTTCCTTGCCCTTGATATTACAGAAGACTTGAGTTAATTTTTTTTAACCTTAGATCATCAAAGAGAAATGTAATTAGGGAAGGACGGGGGCAAAGTACTACTGTGACATTTAAACAGATTTAAAACTCCTCCAAGGGCCACTCGGGGCCACAGTTATTCCATTTACTGAGAGGGAGAAGGTTGGCAAATGGAAGTGGGAGCTGGAAACAGTTGCTTCTCATTTTCTCTCTGTGTTTGGGGTTTACATTTTGTTGCTGATTCTTTTATGGGGGGGGAGTGTCAGGAAGCCCTGTGTGGTGTGGTTCTTGACTCAGGTGGTGTAGTTATGCAGGCCTCGCTATTGCCACCTGCCCCTCAGTGGGAGAGGGAGCCCTCTTGGTGCTCAGTTTCCCTGAAGCTGAGGCCATCACTCTCCTGCTTTGGGCACCCACTGAAACACATTCCCCAGCCCTGGCTGTGACCACAGCCCCTTAGACCTGCTCTGGCTCTCCTGCCTGTGAATTCCTTCTCCATCTAGATTGTGAACCGGCAGAGGGTGGGAGCCTAGTAATCAGGCCGCTCCTCTTCCTCTGCAGTCCCTCTTGACAGACAAGGGCACACAGTGGGTCTTCAAGATGGAGTTTCTAGACACCAAAGGCTAATCTGACTTTGGGGTGTGGCGGTATGCAATGCTGTATTCATTCATCTGAACCCTAAGGATGGGGAGCTGCAGGGCCCCAGGCAGACTGTCTGCCAAGAGTTCAGACCTCAGGATGTGAGCAAGCAGTTTAGGACACAGTGCAGTTTAGCTTTTCAAGGCTACGTGGCTTGGCTTGGAGGCATGACCACTCAGTCATTCTTCATTCATCCAGCCCTTTCAATCTCCTGCTGGAAGCAGCAAAGGACAGGCCTGGGAAGAACCCGCTATTTAGTTAGAGAGACCAAAGTCATACCAAGTGAAAAACCCCAGAACAGCAAACGGCAACAGATGGTTAAATGTCTTCCAGGCCTGAGGAGTTCTACATTTGAGAGAACAGAAAACTGTCCAAGTTTTGTATAATGATCTGTGATGGGGGTTGCAGCCTTGAGGAGAGAGACATCCATGTAAAGGCAAGATGCAAAAGGTGGTAGATGGCCAGAGAGCTGGGTGATGGCCTGGCCGTAAGGCTAGGAGGGCAAGAAGCCACTGGTTCTCCAAGGTTATGTATGTTGAGAACAAGCTGAAAACAGAGCTGAGACCAGACCTCCAAAGAAACAGCTCTATGATCTCTATGGAGTGGTTGCTCTTTCCAGACCTGCAGAGGGCAGTGAGGGTAGGCTGGAGAGACGGAGACTCACTTGCACTCTTCAGAGAGTTCAAGCATTGTTTGGGTAAAGAAAGTGACTCGGGGAGCTAAGTAACCACACAAAGGCATGACCCAACCTAGTGAAAGGTGCCATTGATGTATGCTAGGGGACCCCAGAGAAAGTGGAGCTTGTTTACTTAGAGGTACCCTGGGAAGGCTTTCTGGTGGACAGGGCTGGCTCTGTAGGAAGGAATGGGTTAGCTTGGAAGAGAAGAGAGAGGTTGAGGCAATGGGTGGAGTTGCCCGGCCTGGAGGAGGCAATGGGCTCTGGGTTCCTGTGTGATAGTAAGAAGACGGAGGCTCCTGGAAGGGTTTCCTACGTGGAGCTAGGTTGGGTGTGTAAGATAGGGCTTTGAAGGCAGCCTCGGAAATCTTTTCCTACTGTTCTCCACAAGCCTAGGGCTTCTGTGTCCTTGAATAACTTGGGAAGGTTTAGTGATAAAAAGAGCAGTAACTGAGGTGGAAAGAAAGAGGAGAACAGTCCTTACCTTCTCTCAGTTAACATTAGCAGCTTCCTGCCACCCAGAGTAGATGATTGAATGGCTCCTCTGTCCTATTCTGGGTCCACAGCAGGCCTGGCCATGGGAGCAAACTCACAGAGAGAGGGAGAGATCTGAGGTAGGAGGCTATGTGTTTTAGGAAACCCAGGGGCTCCCTAGGAAGGACTGAATTGCCTCGGAACTCAGACCAGTGCCAGGGTAGGCGAAGGGCCTCTGGCTTCCTTCCTGGGTGGCTGAGCCCAGGGACATATGGCCTTGGACTTGTGGTGGAATCAGGCCCTGAGCCGTGGTGGGGAATGCTCTTGCAAGTCTCTGGGTCTTTGGTTGAGCATGACCAGCCCTCCATTATCCTCTTCCAGGCTTCCATGTCAACTCATGTCACCTGGGGTCAACCTGGGGCTTTGCCTCACTTTAAAAAAAAAAAAAAAAAAAAAAAAAAGATTTTGTTTATTTATTTTTAGAGAGGGGAAGGGAGGGAGAAAAAAAGGGAGACATCCATGTGTGGTTGCCTATCGCATGCCCCCAATTGGGGACCTGGCCCACAACCCAGGCATGTGTCCTGACTGGGAATCAAACCAGCAACCTTCTGGTTCAAGGGCTGGCACTCAATCCTCTGAGCCACTCCAGCCAGGGCCACCTCACTTTTGCTGAGGTTGGGCAGGGAACACAAAGGCAGCGCAAGAGGTAGGATGAAGGGGCCGGGAGTCATGCACCGGAAGGCACAGCCCTGCGCCCTGCATAAAGGGGATCTGAGAACCGGAACTTGGTAGAAGGGACTGGCGTTGTTGCTTTCCTGGGCTTCAGCTTTTTCCTCTGTAAAATGGAGTCTGCGGGGCTGTTTTTCTGCCTCCTTTCCTCAAATCACATCAGGAAGGTGAGACAGTGGCTTATCTGTGAGGTGGTGGACTGACGTTCTCATGTAAAAAATTAAGGTGAAAGTAGGGACTCAGGGTCCAAATGGGCTACAGAAGAGTGGAGATAAAGATAGCTTGTCTGCACCGAAGGGTTAGGAATTTACGCATTACCTTTCCCAAAGAATTTACATTCGTTCCAACAGAAGCAGGTGCTTACAGTTGCATTTAGTTACAGTGGGCTGAGCCAGACTCCCCGGCTTCAAGTCCTTCCTCTCCCACTTACTACCTCTGTGACCGACCTTGGACAGGCTATTTCATCTCTGTGGCTCAGTTTCCTATTTGTAAAATAAGAAGAGGACCAGAAACTTCCTCATAACATTGTTGTGAGGATTAAATGAGTAAATGCAAGTAAAGTGGTTAGATCAATGTCTGGCTAGCCAATATTATCGGAGCATCACTGATGAGCCATTGGAGTCTGAGAGCTTGCCAAGGCACCCCTGCCCCCCACCCTCCGTGCTTCATTCTACAGAGAAGGAGGGTGGACCCCTCTGGCTGGGGCCTGAGTTGGACCTGCAGTGGGTGTCCTCACATGCTGTACAACTGTACCTGGGGGTGGGAAGCCTTCTGAAGGGCATGGATCACATCACTGCCTCTTCTGGGGGCCTGCCTTAGATAGGAGTTGCTGGCACTCTGTGGCCCCTTCTTACCTGAGAGGTGTTGCCACAGCAAATCCTTTTAATTGTGATGTTTTGCTAGTTAGTTTTTAATTATGTTAATTTATTGTACATGAGCCCTGAGGTTTTGAGACACTGGGCTCACTTTAGGAACTGGAATAGTAAGTTGTATTTATTATACACACATTATGGTGAGTAAATGTCACTTAATCCTGGCCACTATTTCTCTGATAATGTTGTTTGATCTACAGCTTTTATATGGGTCCTCTAATCTCCTTTCTCCCTATCACTGTCAGGCTCCCACAGTCTAGAACACAATCTTTTCAACAGGGGGTTAAGAAATTCGGTGTCCACAGGTTCTGCAGGTGACATGAATGACTCAGGTGGCTGGGTGGGGATAGGGGGACCCCAACTGAACAGGGGTTCAGGAAGGCGAGACCGCAGGACATTTACACCAGGTCAGATCTTCAAAGGGTTATTATTTGGGAACCTCAGACTCACCCACTGGGATGAGGGTGGAGTATCTTCTGTTCATTCACCTAGCAGCTGGGTGCTGCCAAGAGCTTGGCAAGGAGGTTGCAGCTATGTAGCCTGGGGAGAGGGAAGGAGAGGCTGGTGATTAAGATGGAGAGGGCATGTGGGCAGTTAAGTTGGGCACCGAAGACCATGGAAGGATGTAGAGTTACATTCCAGGGGTGGCTGATGACCGTGGGGTAGGATGTTTGCAGCAGGGCCTGCTCTTGGGGTAGGGACTCACCAACCACGTACTGATGGCTGCTGAGAACATGGAAGAGTGTAATGGCACAAAACTAGGACTAATAAGGTAGGTGCATGGGCATTTATGAAGGATGGGTGAGAAGAGAGAAGTCACTCTTGACCCAACACACATGTGCTTAGTGGGAGGGGCACCATTCTGGGCCCATTTTTCATAGATCATTTCTATATATAAAAGATGAAGGATGAAGTTTTCTACCCCTAGAAATATTTAAAGAAGATGCTCCCCTCAAATAATTTCCAGATGGCAGCCTTCATTTAATAAGTTTAAAATCTTCCAAAGTGTATGTGTAAAGTTGTATATGTAAATTCTGGTCTCTTACTAAACAGACACCTTAATATAAATTTTGTTCAAATAGTAAAATTTAAATATAGTTTTAAAATATAACTGGGCATTTATTGCTTAAAATATGTATATAAGACTTAAATTACTGATATATATTTATATATATATATGTATATGTATATATGTATATGTATATGTGTGTGTGTGTATATTTATCCATTTAGTACAGAAAGAGTTTGGACTTTGCAACCAGACAGATCTTAAACTTACCAGCCATGTAAGTCATGCTCTCAGACTCAGTTTCCTCCTCTGAAACATGGATGTAGTAACATTGCATATGATTGTCAGGAAGAGGTACTACATTAGTAAAAGAGGTAAAAAATACTTAGAATGGGTGCCCAATAAATGTTATCTATGATTATTATGAGTGCATTCATTAAAAAGTAAACTTAATTCTCTCCTTTTCAGGTATAAATATAAGCAGAAAATAGCATTTAGAATATGTGTGAGAGGACATGGAGATTTTCTAAGAAATAGGACAGAGAGTTGGGGCTTTTCCCTCAGTGGTTCTCCCAGTGTCTTGGGGAAATGAGCGGGATCTAATTCTCTAGTTGTGGGTGCAGTGTTTTGTGAGTGGGCTGGGGGAGCAGAGCCCATGTGTGGGAGGAGCTATGTGACTTTCTCATCATACAGCAGCTCAGCAATGCCCACCTGCATTCAGGCTTAGAAAGGGGTCCACACCATAGCAACACCTAGCATCTTGGCCCCAGTGTCAGAGAGCCTGCATCCACACATCTGCATGCCTTGGCACATGGGAGGCTCCCACACAGGCTTGTGTGACCCACCCCCTTCCCGGGGAAGAGGAAGGGTAGGCAAACTCTGTGACTCACTCCCTGGCTCTGTGCCCTCTCTCTGAGTCACAATGTAATTGATCTCTCCCTGCACCAGGTTTCTGCTCTCATGTGACCCAAAGCAGGGTCATTTCCAGACCGGGGCTGAGGAGGCCTGGCTGTGGAGGCCTGGCTGTGGAGAGATGATACCAGGAGGGAGGGGAGGCAGTGAGAACCTGAGGATGGCACTAAGCTGATGTTCCTGGATGTCTGCTGAAGTGTTTTGTTTGGAGCAGTTGGGGGTTGGTCCAGCACCCACCAACATGCAAATGCCTTTACTGGCCTCCATCAGGATAGAGCTGTTTCTGTACAGTGGCCTTTAGGAAATAGTGAAGAAAGTGGTTCAGTCTCTGGGAATCTCTTTGAAGAAACCCATGGTGTTTGTGCTTTGGGATGAGGCTATCTCATCCTTATTTCCAAATTGAGTCATGGGCTTAGGGGAGCTGAGGGATGGGAGGCAGGAGGTTGGGGTGTGTGACCCACTCATCTTACAAAGGCAGTGTCACCCCTTGGGGCTGAAAGTCATGCCATCCTTGGCCCCCAAAGAGACAAACCACCTCTTGATGAAATGAGAAATTCTAGCCAGGAGGAATAAAACCTCAGTCCTCCTAGCCTGGTGGTAGAGGGTGGAGTAAGGATCCCCTCTGCCAAGGTCTTCTCCTATAGACAGGTCACTGGTGTAGTCAACAGGCCCTTAGAACAGCAATTGTCACAGGCCCTGTGATTGACAGCATTGCTACCTGGGACAAGTCATGTAATTTCTATTGGTTTCTGTATCCTCATCTATAAAAGAGGCATGAAATTCTTCTTCTATCCCAGAGAGTTCTCTAATGACTATATAAAGCTCTAAGAAATATTCAGTTGTGTTATTATAAACATGCCCCCTCTCACATCTCACAGTTCCTTGTCCTGTTCCTGACTGTTGAACTGGTGTCCGCACAGTGAGATCTGTGCCCCTGTTGGGTCTTACCGACTGCTTCCAGTCCCAGTTCTGAGATGATTCCTGCTCACCTTGCCTCATTGAGTGTAGAGCTGGGTCTGGATGGGATTTCACACCAGGGGTCACTTCTGTGGTCATCGAATAACAAAGGGGGCTCAAGCATCTCTGATGGGACTCAGGCAAGACTTGCTGTGTGTCCTTGGGTCCCCTGCTTTCCCTCTCTGGACCTCATTCTCTGATTTATGAGATGAGGATAGTAATCCTTGCTCTTCAGACCTTGTCGGGAGTGGGTGGATCAGAGGCCAGGGTGGAATTGCTTCCTGGGGTGCAGGGTACATATGTTATAATGGGTTCCTTCCTCCAGCCACTCCACCCCTGCCTCTGCACTAGCCTGGCCTCAGAGAAGCCCTGAGAACAGAGCAACCTGGTTTTCACATTCACCCTCCTTCTGATTATTTCTCCCAATCACACTTAATAGCTGCCTGGCTTTTGGCTGCAGCCTGGTATATAATAACCTGCAATTATTGTCCACTTAACTTGTCCCCAGAGCCTTTTCTGTTGCACTGCCCAGGCCCGCACCACTGGCCTGCTGTTTCTGTCAAGAGTCCTGGCCAATGGGAAGAAAGCCCCTGAGGGGCTAGACTGACAACCTGTGGGGAAGAACTGCCACCTCCACAGCTGCAGCTTCTTTGGAGATGGAGCTTCAGAGGCAGCCCCTGATAGCCACAGCCTCATCTGGCCTGGGTGCCCCACCTTTTGGGGGCCTGGCCCTCTGGGCTGCCCATAACTCTCATTCTCTGGTCCCTGCTGTCCTTGTTTCAGCTTCTGTGGCTTTGCTTACCCTTACCCGACACACTGCCAGCTACTTATTACAGTCTCTCCCCTTTACAGGTTTAGTTTCTCTTCTCTGCAGACTTATAATGGAGGCATTGGCATTTTACATACCTGGCTACTGAAGATCAGAGAGGTTACGTTTCCTTCCTAGGGTCACACAGCCAGGAAATAACAGAGTAGAAATTCAAAATCAGGGGAGCTGATTCCACAACTCACCTATTTTATCCTTATGCTGTGCTGTTAAGCTCTTTTCATAATGAGTCCTAACCTGCCTTGATGGCTCTGCTTAGTGCTACCTCCTTTGGAAAGCTGTCCCCACCACTGCACTATCACTGGTCTTCGCCCCTGTGCACCCTTACAGCCCTCGAGTTGAAACCAGGTACCCTCAGGCCTACATAGGGAGAGCATGAGTTCCCCTGCTTCGTCCTTCTCTACCATCTGGATCCACAAGTGTCTCGTGTGCAGATTGGACACAACCAGGCTTTTGTCATTGCCTGAGTTTCTCCTTAACTGTGACTCGTACCCTTATGAGCATCTCTCCTGGAGCCTGATCTTTGCCGCTCCTGACTCATCTGTGTGGTAAACAGCTCTGAGGTGCTGATGGTGATTTTGATGGTGATGACAAAGATCAATTTCTAGGCTGCAAAAGCACATGCAGGTCCTGCGCCACCATTGGGAGAAGGCAGAACCCGAGGGTGTCAGTATTTCCATATCACTTAGAATCTATTAATTAAATGACCAGAGACAAAGAGGATCTCCAGACTCTTAAGTTGGGGACCTTTATCCTGAGTGCTGGTTGTCTTGGCTTGTGTCTGTTTGTCAATGGGCACATGTGTGTGTTCCTGTACATGGTCTGGAGCACTGTGGTGGCAATGGCTGTGGAGGCTGTCTGGGCCTGTGATGAACAGTCAGGAGTCTCTTGACCATCAGGAGAGAAGGACCTGGGGGCTGAGAGCTTAGAGAGGCTGTGAAGGCCACTATGTACAGAGGGGCCTCCTCGCTGCTGTCTTATTGGCAGGCACACTGGGCTGGCTCTGGGCTGGCTCTGGGCTGTGAGTGAAGGAGGTCCAGGAAGCCTGTGGCCTGGTTTGTTGGGTTCAACCACCTTTCCAGGCCCCAGGCATAATTCTGCCCAGCCCTGCCTGGGGAACACTCACTCCCTTACTCTTTCCAGACTCACCACCCTTTGTCTGAACATTCCTCACAGGCTCTTGTATTTTTCAATTCTATGTCTTGGAAGCAAGAAGACTTTGCTGGGAGATAGTTTTGGGGTAGCCTGAGGCTTCTCTGGCCCCTCAAATAGTACAGGTTAAGTCTGAGTCTGAACTGCCAAGAGGGTTGTGCGGTGGCTCAGAAAGGAGCCGGCCTTCCCCTTCCCTGCCTCCATAGATTCACAGCCTCTGGGGCGGGCAATGGGCCTCTGCCTTGGCCTCCATCCAGCTGCACTACCGCCGACACCCTCCCTGCTCCCGAAGTGGTGCCACATTTCTGGCCTCTCTCAGCCCTGCCCTGCCTTTCCAGCTGACCTTTAGCCCTAGGGTGAGACCTCTCAGGAAGAGCGAGAAAGGATCCTCAGGAAACAGCAGTACAGGTGAGGACAGGGGCCAGAATCAGCCATGCCAGCTACCACCTGCAGCAGCATGGGGACTTTATATGGAGAGGGGCAAAGACCCAGTGCCTTTTTTTCTCTGCCATTTTACACTCCTGTCCCAGGGCCCAGTCTCTGTCATGCCAGGGGGAAAGAATGACTTAAAGTGTTCTAGTTAAAGGTTACTCACTCTTTTTTCAGGGTAACCCAGTTTTGTATGGGCAAATCTTTCATCTTTGGAGGTCTTTCTCCCCTGCTCCCCTCTAGCCAAGAAAGCATCTGAGGTAGGGGAAGCTCGCACACCCTGTGGTGGGGAGGGGGCCTTGGATTGTCCTTGTGCTCTCATCTGGGACTTCAGTGGGCTCCTTGTGGTGTGGCAGCCATGATCTCCATCCTGGGGGCCCCAGGTGGGCAGCTGGCAGGATTTTCTCCCACAAGGCCCAGGCCAGCACCTTCTGTACCTCACTACAAACTCTCACCCTCCCCTCTCAGGGCTGGGTAGACCCCAGTTTCCCATTCTCTCCCTGCAAATCCCATCCCAGAGGGCAACCAGATAGCTTCAGGAATTCTTCCACACATCAGGCAAGTTTGATGAACAGGGAGAAAGAATTGATGAAATCTGTTTAAACCCATCTTTCTGCCCAAATTCACTCTCCTTTTACCCCTCTGGGTAGTAGCCCGAGGTTGCCCAGAGCCACCCCAACAGAAGGTGGAGCCTAGTCCCCAGCTTTCAGCTTCCTTTGAAAATGTGTCTTTTTCTCCCCCTCCCCCTTCTCAGCTTAAGGCCCAGCTCCGTGGTGGCAGGTCTGAGCTGAGCAGTGAGAACACTTGCCCTTCCTTATCTTCACTCTTGGGTCTTCTCCCCAAATCAGGAAGGCTTCTGTAGTCTGTCCCCTACCCTCTGCCCGCAGCCTGGGGGCCCTGGAGGATGGTCCTATAGCCTAGTCACTCTGTGAGCGCAGCCTGGGTACAGCATGTGACACCATGTATTGGAAGAGCAGCAAGACAACCAGGGCCATCAAGAACCTACAGTGAAGTCGGGTTTGGCAGAATTTGCTTCAAACAATTGTAATACAAGCAAAACCCCTACAAATATTTCCCTCTGGGGTGGCTTCTAAAACTAGTGTTCATCATTTGAAAAGTAAATCCTTAGCTACTTAGAAGGCTTGACAATCTAAAATGATTCATTTGTCAAATATTTAGGTTAGTTGAGATTTAGGATTTACTCACTATGTAGAAGAGGCGTGACTGTAAAGTGATTAGGCACATTTTATGTGTAATGTTATATTTAGGGTGCTCTACTTTCATAACTTATAGGCACACCCTTCAGCATAGCACTCACCGTCCTGTGTGTGCACACGTGTGTGCTTGTGTGTACATGTGTTTGTCAGGCACATCTTCCTCATTGAGGTTTATTGTATTTTCTTTGTGCTGTGAGTGCTTTTGGCCTCTGGGGGTGCTATATATATACAGAAGCAGAATTCAAGAAACACAGGATTTTCAACCTGAAAGAAAACTTAGGAACGTTATAATCCACTTCTTTCTTTTTACACATCCAAGGAGGTGAAGTCATTTGCTCAAGGGTCAGATGTAAAATCCAGTTGTCTGTCTCTTCATCTGTGTCTATCTGTGTCTCTCTCTCTCTGTCTCTCTCTCAAGCACACATTTACTCATTTTAATAGTAATAGATGGCTATTTCCTCATTGCTCAGCTTTTCTTTGTTTCTCTCTCACTCTCCTTCTCCCTTGTGCTTCCTTTCACCATTTATCTGTTTTTCTTCCCCCCTTCCTGCTTTGTTCCTGGGCCAGGAGCTGAGGTGGCACAGGCAGGGGAGAAGCTGGGCCCCAAGAACGTTGCCTCAGCAGCCGGCCAGGATGGGGTCCATGGAGTACTGGGGAGAGTGGAGGCAACAGTGTGTTCCCTACTTCCCTGTTAGCAAGGAGCCTGGGGAGCAATGCTTGGGTCCTGGGTGAAGAGGCACAGAGGCAGGAGGGTGGGTAGGCCCCACTGTTGGGCAATCTGTTTTCAGCCTGATCTTCTTTCCCTGGTTTCCTCCCGGAGGAGTTGACGTTCTTTTAGGAGGAGGGAACAGGGTTATCTCCTTGCATTTCTCCCTCTGGAGTCCTTTTTTCTAGCCCAAGCCATATTGCCCTCAGTTCAGGTACCACTTTCTGAAAGATATACATGCTCCTTGCTTCATATCCAAGAGGCAGAGGAAAGTTCTCCCCTTCTAATCCTGCTTTCCTGATGCTGAAGTTTGGCTCCCTGTCCTAAGTAGATTCTGCGGAAATGACTGTTTTGATGCGCCTCATTTCTGGAGAGGCATGGAACCTCAAATTTGGAATGGAGCTTAGAGGTCATCTCATTTACTCCCACACCCATTGGAAGAACCCATGCTTTGGCATCCCTGAAGTTGCTCTAGTCTGCCTAACCACCTCCAGCCACAGACCAATTCCTTTAAAAATTCCTGCCATTTCACAGTTCTTTCAAAATGTCCCATGTCTCCTTCCTTTCCCCGCCCAGGTCTTGAAGTTGATGATCACTGCTGCTTTCTCTACCCATTCGTTCTGTAATACATTTAGATCTGGCTTTGCCTCTCCCACTTTACCATAATTATTCTTACTGAAATCATCAGTGGTTTCATTGGCCAATCCAGTAGCTACCTCTTTGGTCTTCATCTTAATGCTATTAATCTCTTCTTTGAAATATCTTCCTTCTCTTTCTCAAGAAATATTATGCATTGTTCTCTTTGTATACCCACTACTTCCAACTGGTCTCTTCAATTGGGTCCGTTCTCTGACTAGTCTTTAAACACTAGAGTTACCCAGGCTTCATCCTTGAATTTTTCTTCTTTTTATGCTTCACAGTTTCCTGGGGCTGCCACATTCTAGTAATCCCCTGTCATACACTGATTGTCCCAACTGAACATGTCCAATCCCCTCTACCCTACTGAGCTTTAGGTCCTTATTTACAACTTCTAGAAGTTTTTATTGGAAGACCTTCAGACTCAGGGGTTCTTTCCCCAAGAGAGAAAACTATTTCCCCCCACTTGAAGTCCCTATTTTGGTTGGTGGCCTCATGATTTACTCAATTATCTCAGCCATAACGTGAATCGTTCCCAGCTATGTCCTCTTACTAATCCTGCAGATGCCCTTGGTCACCAAGTCCTGCCACCTGTACCACATCTTTACCTTCTCCACGCGAAACCCTCACTCTCTTACTTGCACTATTGCCACAGTCTTCCAGCTTATCTCGTTGCTATTGGCCTTCCTATCGCTGATCCACCTGCACTTTACTCTGAACACAGAATGAACTTTTTAAAACATAGATCTGTTCATGCCAGCTCCATCCTTAAAAGCCTTTAATGGCTCCCTATTGCCTTTAGTATAGAGCCCAATCTTTTCGGCTTGGTATTCCAGGAATCCTTAGAACTCACCCTGTCTCCTCTACTTCTCCCAGTTTCTGTCACCTCTCTCTTCCCCCTGTCCTGGGTCCTTAGCCCCAGCTGTTACCTGTCTCATCCTCACTCTCCCTGGTTCCACCAAGTTCTGCAGGTCCCCATGATCTCTTTTACTTGCAATTCTCACCCCCCTTTTCCCCCTAGCTAAATGCTGCTCATTTTTCACATCTCTCCTTGAACATCATTGCTTCAGAGAGGCCTTACTTGCCAGACCCTACAGGCTAAGATAGGTGACTTATTGTACACTTCCATGATATCCCACTTTTTATAGCCATCTGCCTGATTGCCATTATTTGATTAATTACTGGCTGATTCCTCCCTGCTCCTCCTGCCCCAGTAGACTGTAAGCTCCTTGAGGACATGACTGTGCCTTTCTTGTCAATTCTCCACCCCAGCCCCTGGCACTTCGTGTGCACAATAAATACTTGTCTGACTGGGTGACTGGGAAGCTTCCTGTATGTCTGTCCAAGTACGCTCTTGGTCCTGTAAGTGGGTAATAGGGGCAGAAGGTTGCCTCCACTATGATGGTGACTTGATATTTTGAGTTGCAGGAAGATTGGCTAGGGAGCTTCATGCAGGAAGGGAGGTGGTATCAGGGCCAGGGGACTGACAACAGTATTGGTGTGAAGTGTGGGTCCAAAATGAATGACTTTTCCTCTCCTGTCCCATATGCTTCCAATGGAGAGTCTAGGAGATGGAGTCAGTTTGTGCACAACTGAAACTGAATCGAGTCCAGGAATGGGCTTATAGGAAGCTCAGCATGTAACTGAAATGACCTTACCTTATTATGGGAAGGTTTCCTCTCACTTTCTGCTCTTTCTAAATCTGTTCTTATTTCATCCCTTGTTCCCCATCTCTTCCCCTTCCAAGGGTGGAATCCAGAAGAAGATGTTCTCTGTTTGGAATAATGTTCCAATCTAACTGGCTGCTAATTTGTTAATATTACTCTCATTTCCCACAATACATATGCAACTTTCAGATATTGCATCTGGAAGCTTCTACCCCAGGGAAAAATAAAATTGCAGTTGGAAGAATCCAGAAAGTGGTTGACGTTCTGAGGTTCATCAGCTTTTGCAAGCTCTCTAATTTCTGTGATAGGAGAAGGAGCACCCTCTCATGGCTCCTGCTCCCCTTGCCTGCGCTCTCCAGCCCAGTGACAAGTTTGGAAAGTGCTTTTCTTCTCTTTGTTATACTAGTTTCTGCCCCATCTCTCTAAAGCAATCTTATAAATCATTGATGAGAATATTTCTATTTTTGTCTTAAATATCCTAGCCAAGAAAGCCTTATGAATACTTTCCAAATCAAATGCTGGCATTGCGCGACGTTTCCTCATTGATGGCAGCCCCGTTTCATTGTTGTGTTTTTTTTTTTTTTTTTTTGTAACTTCCTGGCTCTGCCATCCATGACAGCAATGCCAAGTTTTAGCTTGGGCATCAGGGCTGACCCTGGTGCAGAACTCTCTGTGGACTCCTTTTTGAGCAGGAGCTCCTTTCCTTATTTCTTCCCCATGGCTGCTCCCTAAACCTCCATCTCAAACCTTTAAACTTTGAAATGCTATAAATCATGACTGGTATTTATTCTCAGTAAGGTTTTCTTCTGCTGTTTAGCCCTCCATTGCAACCACCATTCATTTTGTGCCTAGGAATTCCACTGACTTGAATATCAACTTACATTTGAAAGCATGAAGTTCCAATATAAAAAAGATCCTTTCCTGTAGTATATTCTAGATTCTGCTAGTTCATAAGGACTGTACCTCTCTCTTTCACCACCATATTCTGGGCATTAGTACAGGTCCTGGCACACTCAACAAATATTTGTTGAATAACAAATTGGGGAATACATGAATAATAGAAAGGCCTAAAGGATTAGATGCCCTACACAGTTGATTTACTCTATCCTCCAGAACCATCTGGACTTGAAACCCTAAGATGATTAATACAGGGTTTTCTGAAACTCAATATTAGTCTCTACTGAGAAAGTAAGATGGTTCAAATGCATCTTTCTTGATTATCTTCAACTTGTTTACATTTTTCTTTTACCTTGATTTCCCCCAGTATTCATGTAAATAATTTCCATTACCTGTCCCTTGCTTATGTATTGCTTGTCTTGGTGTTTTCATATAGCTAAGTCTTCATTCCTGACCAGAGCAGAAACACCTGGAGGGAGGAACTATGTCCATTTACTTGTGCTTCGTAGTCCAATATTTGATGCAGTAGGTGTTTAATATATGGTTTCCAACTAGCTGATGGAATGAATGGGCCTCAGGCCTGAAATAACTTTTATTTTTAAGATTAGAGGTTGGAATATAAACCCCCCAAAAGAATGTAAAGTGTATATTTGATGCTCTTTATCATGACTTGCATAGTTTCTCCAATAGCACAAAGTGTTATAGATTGACATTGTCTATTTAATTGTGTAGGTGCATAAATCAAAATTATCTGGGACACTGGGCACTTTCTGTTATGTCTTTGATTAGATGTTTCAGATAATTCATTCCTTGATATTTTGATTATTGTTTCAATAACATACATTCTCTTTTGTGGTTTACATGCCAGCAGGGAATGGTGTTTCAGGAACATTGAAACTGCCCATCAGTCCAAATCAGATTGGGCTGATGATCAATGATAGGGCTTGCTGCCATCAGTGCCATCCTCCCTGCCTCTAAGGAGCTTGCAGGGCTGAGAGAGGCAGGTGTATACCTGTGGCTCAAGGCCAAATGTAAATATTTGAACATATAGAGAAATATGAGGTTACTTCTCATTAGGAGACTGATGAACACCTCATGCAGAAGTCAGCATTTGCACTAAGTGTCAAAGGAGAAATCTCATGTTACAAGCCAGGACTGTGCCTAATTCCTAGTAGGTATTTCACAAATGTTTATTGGCAGCCTGAGAGAAGGCAGTGGTGTTCTAGGAGGAGAGAGAGAGTGAGAAACATTAGGGTGGGAGAGAAAGGCTCATTTGGGATGCAGAAAGTTGTGTTCTGGGCCTGAAGCTGATTCCTGAGGTGTCTGATTCAGTAACTGGGACCAAGCCTGGTTGGTTGGTTGGAGGCTATGTATGGAAGTCCATGAACTGAGCTGAGGATTTTAGACTTCAGTCAGAAGAAAGAAATAGAGGACAATACAAATAAATGGAAGTATATACCCTATCATAGCCCTGGCTGGTTTGGCTCAGTGGATTGAGCATCGGCCTGCGAGCTAAGTGTCGCTGGTTCGATCTTCCAGTCAGGGCACATCAGAGAAGGAAAACTCTGACTCCAAAAAACCTCCGCTGCCTTGCGGCATACCTCTTCAGGGGAAAGGCTAAGGGAGTAAACCCCGACAGAAAATCCGGAGCCGGAGTCCCTAAGGCGGTTTGACGCTGTAGTCAACACCGGCAACTCCTGCGGCGCACCTGAAGCCAAGCTGTATTGACTCCGTCTTTCCCTTGGACCCTTCAGCTGCGAAGAGAGGGGGGGTCTGCTGCATGGGCAACAGCAGACCCTCCATATCACCCTGCCCAGGCTCTGTAGCTTCAGCTTCACTGGAGAGGACACTCCAGCGTCATCGCAAGATGTCGATTCAACACGGGAGGAGACAGATACCGTGTCACTCCCGAGTCGGACTGCACAGCCATTCTCGGCGGTGCAGATAGACTCTTAAGAAGCTACACCATCGTCTCTCGAGACGGAGGGCTGCCAATACGATACCCTATCATGGATTGGAAGAATTAACATTATTAAAATGTCCATATTACCCAAACAATCTATAGATTCAACACAATTACTACTAAAACCAATGGCATATATCACAAATACTTTGAAATTTATGGGGAACCAAAAAAAGACCCCAAATAACCATGGCAATCTTGAGAAAGAAGAACAAAGTTGGAGGGATCATAATACCTGATATCAGACTATACTACAAGTCTAGTATAATCAAAAAAGTCTGGTACTGGCACAAAAACAGACACATAGATCAATGGAACAGAACAGAGAGCCCAGAAATAAACCCATGTCTCTGTCAATTAATATATGACAAAGGGGGCATGAACATACAATGGAGTAAAAATAGCCTCTTCAATAGATAATGTTGGAAGAACTGGACTGGTACATGCAAAAAAAAAAAAAAAAAAAAAAAAAAAAAAAAACCTAGACCACCAACTTATACCATACATCAGAATAAATTCAAAATAGGTAAAAGACTTAAATATAAGTCATAATACCATAAAAGTCCTAAAGAAAAACATAGGCAGTAAAATTTCAGATATCTCCTAGGGCAAGGTAAATAAAGGGAAAAATAAACAAATGGGACTACATCAAATTAAAAAGCTTCTGCTCAGCTAAAGAAACCATCATCAAAATGAAAAGGGAACCGACTATATGGGAGAACATATTTGCCAATGGTACATCGGACAAGGGTTTAATCTCCAAAATATATAAAGGACTCACATGACTACACCAGGAAGACAAACAATGCAATTAAAGAAATAGGCAGAGGACCTGACTAGATACTTCTCCAAGGAGGACATACAGATGGCCCATAGACATATGAAAAGATGCTCAACAGCACTAACTGTCAGAGAGATGCAAATAAAAACCACAATGAGATACCACCTCACACCTGTCAGAATGACCATAATTAACAAATCAACAAACAATAAGTCCTGGGGAGGATGCGGAGAAAAGGGAACGCTGGTGCATTGCTGGTGGGAATGCAGACTGGTGCAGCCACTATGGAAAACAGTATGGAATTTCCTCAGAAAAATTAAAAAGGGAACTGCCTTTTGACCCAGCAATTCCACTGCTGGGAATATACCCTAAGAATCCTGAAACACCAATTCAAAAGAATTTGTGTACCCCTATGTTCATAGCAGCACTATTTACAATAGTGAAGTGTTGGAAAAGCCTGAGTGCCCATAAGTAGATGAATGGATTGAAAACCTGTGTTACATCTATATGATGGAATACTTCGCAGCAGGAAGAAGCAAGAAGGAACTCCTACCCTTTGTGAACACATGGATGGAACTGGAGACTATTATGCTAAGTGAAATAAGTCAGTCAGTGAAAGACAATTACTGTATGACTTCACTAATAAGAGGAATCTAATGAACAAAATAAACAAATGAGCAAAACAGAACCAGAGACATGGAAACAGGGAACAGACTGACAGCTGCCAGAGGAAAATGGGGAAGAGGGAATGGGAGAAAGAAAGGGAAGAGAACAGTTAAAGAACATGGATGAATGAATGACCCATGGACATGACAACAGTGTGGTGATGGACTGCGGGAGTGGGGGGTGAGGTGGGATGAAGGAGGGCAAAGGAGGGAAAATTGGGACAAGTGTAATAGAATAAACAAGAATTAAAAAAATCACAACGAATATTAAAAGACAGTGGGAGTCCTTGAGTGGGTTTGGGCAGATCTGAGCTGTGCTTCAGCGAGGTTAGGTTGCACTGATGAGATGTGTTGGGGTGGAAAGGGCAAGGAGCAGGGGAATTCTTGTTGGGCAATTGCAGGTAATTGGGTGGAGGGTAAGCATGGCCGTGATCCCAGCAGTAGCTGTGGGTGGCAGAGGGGCTTTGTGAAGACAGAATCTGCAGGACTGGTAGCTGCCTGCATGGGCAGCTTGTCCTTGCAGCCTGTCCTCTCCTTCTATCATAATGTCATTGCTCCATTGCATAATGTCATCGCTTTCAGGAGTCTGACATCTGCATCCCTCACTTCACAGGGAGGCTCATGCTCACGGGAAGAATTGACTTTAGGCAGTTGTATATAGATGTGAATTTATTATGATCTCTGTTTATTTAAGTCAGTAATTTAATGCCTTCCTATGACCCAAAAGGATTTGAGGAAGATGATGTTAATGTACATAAACACATTTTCTCACCAAATGGGACCTGCAGTTTCAGCTTGATTTCTTGTTCAACAGCATAGTTGTGAGTAAGAGTTTTGGGGTAGATGAGTGGGTTTGAATCCTGACTCTCTCAGGGGCCAGCTGCATGACTGTCAGCAAATTACTTCTCTGTCCTGAGTGTCAGCTTCCTTACATGAGGAGTCGGGATAAATATAGCTACCTCCTAGTTTTGTTGTATGGATTAGAATAGATCAGACATATCAGATGTTTGGTATAGCACCTGAGCAACAGGAAGCACTCAAGTGGACAGTCAATATCATAAGACTTTACTCCATTGTGACTATTTCTCTTTTGCGAATTGGTGGTCAGGTTGGGAGGGTCTCTCTACGTGGGCATCCTGCCTTGCCTGAGCCCTTGCCAGTTTATCCTGTCTGTGGCTACCTACCTCATTGATGAGATAAAGAAGTATGAGTACATATGTTCCTCCAAGGCACAACTTCCTGTCTGGTTCCTGATAGTCTCCTGCTTCAAATCCTGCCTATTTAGACAAACTGGCACAGGGAAAATACCAGTAGGTGATAAAGGTGGTAAAGGCATTTTTATTTAGGGTTCATTTATTAGGTGCACCCTATAAAGACCTAGAATACAAAATAAAACATGGTATCTGTCTTTGGAGACTTCCTATGGGGGGAGAGGAGGCACAGGCATCTACATAGATAATCAAAAAACAATGAGGCAGGTGATAAAGAGGCAATGCAGTGCTGTGGGAGCAGCCCATGCTAGGTTTAAAAAGGAGCAGGAGTCCACTTAACTCAAACAAGGGACAGAAGAGTCCTGGCCAGCAGGAAAATTGGTGAGCTGGAAAGCATGGAGTGTTGGGGAATGTTGGGGAAACCCCACATAGCTCAGTAACATAGGACTGGAGTTTCTCATCAAGAAGACAAGAGATCAGTGTTGACGAGGATGTGGAGAAAAGGGAACCCTGTGCACTGTTGGTGGGGATGTAAATTGGTATAGTCACTATGGAAAACTGTCAGTGTTCCTCAAAAAATTAAAACTAGAATTACTATATGATTCAGAAATCCCACTTCTGTGTATATACCTAAAGGAAATGAAAACAGAATACTGAAAAGATATCTGTTCTCCCATGTTCGTTGCAGCATTATGCACGATAGTCAAGATTTGGAGACAACATAAGTGTCCCTTAACAGATGAGTAGGTAAAGAAGGTGAGGATTATATTTCACACACACATTCATACACACACACATAATGGAATATTATTCAGCCATGGGAAAGAAGGAAACCCTACCATTTGTGATAACATGGACATACCTTGAGAACATTTTGCTAAATCAGATAAGTCATACAGAGAAAGACAAATACTATGTGATATCTCTTATATGTGGAATCTAAAAAAGCCAAACTTGTAAAAACAAAGAGTAAAATGGTGATTAATAGGGGGAATAGGAGAGATGTTTAAAAGCACAAACTTACAACTACTAGCCTGGAAATCTAATGCACAGTATGGTGAATATAGGCAACAATATTGTATTATAATCATTAAACTTGCTAAGAGACTAGATCTTAATTATTTCTACCACAAAAATAAATGGTAATTATGTGATGTGATAGAGTTGCTAACTATCTCTACACTTGTAATCATATTACAGTATATCATTTGTATCAGATCACCATGTTGTATACCTTAAATTCACACAATGTCACATGTCAAATATATTTTAATAAAAAATAAAATAAATTATATCAATCCTAAAAAAAAGACTGTGGAGTTTCTAATGGGCACTGTGTATCAGTCAGGATTTAATAATGGAAAAAAAGGCATGGGGGCAGGTGTACTGGGGAGATTTTTAATGAGACACTCAGATGTTCCTCAAGTCACTCCGAGATCATTACCACTTTCTTGTACAGCTAGTCATGACAATCAAACTATGTACTACGTTTCCTGGTACGAAACTAAAATGAAAAATGAATAACTTTTTTTATTTTACCAGACTTAGATTCAATGTCTTAATTTTCTTTTAGTCCCTTTTACTCTGGAGAGGGGTATTCAGTATCAAAGAATTTCTGACTTTATCATCTCAGGGCACCACCTCCAGCCCCATCTCCTACCCTTGGCTATTAAACAGCTATTTGAGTGAATCTGGAGCCTGCCCCACACTAACCTGAGGCTCTGTGGGGCAGATCCTTCTACTAGGTGCTCCCACTGCTAGCTAGCTCCACTGCAGAGTGATGGCCGAAACTACCCTCTCGTAGCCATCTGAGAAGTGCTTGAAGAATGTGTGTGTGTGTGTGTGTGTGTGTGTGTGTGTGTGTGTGTGTGTGTGTGTGTGTTGGGGGGTAGGCACTCTGTAGGCACTAGGTAAGCCCCACAGACCTACACAGAACTGCTCTAGTAACTGCAGGACAGACTGGACTTGTCTGGGACCCTTTGCAAGTGCCTTGGGTTCAACACTAGGCCTTGGCGCCATCTAGGTCTAGGGGTAGGTCTTTGTTTAGTTTTTGTTTGTTTGTTTGATTTCTCATCTGACTTACGTTCCTTTCCACTTCTGCTAAATGCGAAAGGACTAAGGGGGCTCATTGTTGTTGTTTTTTTGGAGAGCAAGTGAATAGGTCAGCTTCTTCATCATGGCATTCAAGTTCCATGAGGTCTGAATCTGCTGACCCTCCAGTATCGTTTTTCTGACTCCCAGTTCAAACCTGTGCTGTGGTCAGGCAGTGTTCAATGTGTCATTTCCAGCTGGACACCCCTAAGCATGCAGCTCTCACCTCTGTCTGTGATGGCCCCTTACCACCCATCATGCACCCCATCCCAGTCTGCTCATTCTTGGAGGCCCAGGCCCAGGATCTAACCTCCTGTGAAAGGTCTCCTGGCTTTTTGTGCCCTCACTTTTTAGAGATCTGAACTGGGAGCCCTAAGAGCATTTAAAGGTCTGAGAACTCAGATGGGTACCTCAGTGCTAATTCATGTTTATGCACATAATAACTTCCCAGACTAAACTATCAGCTTCCAAGTGGTGGGGACTTTGCACTTCCTGTCTTCTCAGAGATAGCCAGCAGAGGACAGGCTGCAGAAATTGTAGACAGTAAGCAGGGCTTAGCAACGTGCAGCTCTTTTGTGTTCTGTTGACTTCTTTTCCCTTCAAAATGAACATTCTCATTTACAGAAAATCAAATGTGAAATTTCATTCTTTGAGCTTGAGTGGTGCTGAGCACATTTGCTACATTCTTACCTCTGGGAAAGGGTATGTCCAACCCTCAGAGAAGATGCCCACTCGCCCCTCCTAGTAGCCTTTGTTGTCCTCCCCAACTCTGGAATTGCATTTGGCAGAACTCTAGGAACTCCCCAGTATGTTTGACCACAAAGTCTTCCCTGGAGGGCCCAGTGTGCAGCCTGCTTGGTGCCAGGCTCTGGGGGTAGATGGGAAAAGTGGAAAACTCAGGCTCTGCCTTTGGAAGCTGGAAATATGCCTTCTATCCCGAGGACAGTGCTAGGTGGTAGGAGGTGTGGACAGGCAAGGAAGGAGGCTGGGGGTGCCATTCCCGATGTGGGAGAGGGGCCAAGGCTAAGGCTATTTCCTTTCTACTCTAGCATGATTCCTTTGTGATCTCTTTTCCCTGGGCCTCTGTTTTCTCCTCTGCCTGTGGGCATAACCAGCTGCCGACTGGCCCACAGGATTGTGTGAAGATGACTTGAGGAAATGTGAGGGTTCAGAAACACATTTTTGAGGAAGAGGGCAGCGTCTGAGTGAGGGGTAAGCACCCTCGTCACCCTTTGCCTGAAGCCAGTGCTGCTTCACTCAGATTTAAACTTCAGATGACCAGCTTTACCATCTTCATTTTCATAGATTGTTTGATGAGTGGATTGTACTCTTTTTTTTTTTTTTTTTTTTGGTGTCTTTTAAAAACAATCGTGGAGTAGTTTTATAGTTAATTTATTGTTTTAACATGCAGCTATACCAGTTCATCATAACAGGATGCCTCCCGTGTGTGTGTGTGTGTGTGTGTGTGTGTGTGTGTGTGTGTGTGTGAGTGTGAGTGTGCCCAAGCATGCTGGGGAGAGTCACACTACAGGGGTTTCTCTGGGCTGAAAAGGAACCTGGAGATGGCTGAGATACATCAATCAGGAGGTTCGGGGCTCTTTAGTGCATCACTTTAAAAATTCGCTATGAATAAGGCAGAACTTGAAGGGAGGTGCCCTAGAGGACTTTAAAGTTTAAACCAGGGCATGGTTTAATTTGGGAAATAGGTGTTTGTTCTTAAACTTGGCATTGTACTCAGGCAAAGCTGCTTTCCCCAGCTGGGGAACAAAAGGCTGTCCTCAGGCCGGAGGGCAGAAAGGGAACCCTGCGAAAGGGCCTGCATTTGGCATCCAGTTCTTTGGAACCAGATCAGAGATGTCTTTGGATAAAGGCATTTGAGGCTCAGTCCTGCTCTTTCCTGTTTTACTGGGATTCTTAAGACCAGAGTATGAGCTTTGGAAACTGGACTGTTTTTGCTGTTTTGATTGTTTGATTGATTGATTAATTAAGTGCTCTGGCCTGCAGACCAACATACTTTTAATTAGTTGCCAAGATTTAAAAAGTCAGAGACTTCAGAAGGTCTGGACCCATTAGGCCATTATTCCTGCTTCTGAGCGGAGAGGGCATCGTGTACTATTGAGTTCCACCCCACTGCCTAGCTGTTTCCTCACTTCAGGACACCTGCCTGGGCCTCTGAACACTTGAGTTTGCAGCCCTGAGCTGGTCAGATGCACCAGTGGGTCTCTGTGGGTACTCTTATGTTAATAGGCTAGATGTATTATGTGTACTTCAAATTATTCCCTAAGCCTATCACAACCAGTTTTCTGAACCCAAAACAGTGATTTCCCACACACTGCAAGCTCCTACAGTTTCTGCACTTTATTTCAAAGTATGGGTGTTATACACTGAATTTAGTGTCCCTCCAAATTTGTATGCTGAAATCCATCTCTCAATGTGATAGTATTAGGAGGTAGGCCCTTGGAAGGTTGGTAGGTCATGAGGGTGGAGCCTTCATGAATGATATTAATGCCTTTATAAGAGAGGCTCCAGAGAGCTCCCTCACTCCTCCTGCTATGTGAGGCCACAGCAAGAAGGTGGCCCACAATGAAGCAGGGAGTAAGCCCTCACCACGCACTGAATCTGCTGGCACTTTGCTCTTGGACTCCCAGCCTCCAGAACTGTGAGAAATAAATGTTGTCGAAGCCCCCAGTTAATGGTATTTTTGTTACAATAGCCCTAGCAGACTAAGTTAGGCACTGGGTATGATCCAGCAGCCAGTGGGCTTGGGCAGGGGAGAGGGCAGGGCTGTACTTGGCTGAATCAGGGAAGCAGTCAGCAGGGTGGTGGAGTTGCGGGCTGGATGTATAGATCAGCCCTGCTTGGGAGTCTACAGGGAGATATGGTGAGCTTTCTGTATTTGAAACCCCATTTGGCTTGTTAGATATAAATTCTCTAGAAATTTTGCCCCTATAGGGAAACATTTTTTTCCCCTGACAGTCATAAGAAACTTGAGAGAAGTGAAAATATATGTAATCCCATTTTAACATATTTTTTCAATAATATAGTCACTAAAAATTTATGAATGTAAACACTTATAATTAGAAATTGTTGATAACAGATGCATAGAGATGTAAAAACAGAACAAAGTCTTATGCTTTCAGTAGAAAATGAAGAGATCTTTATTTTAAAAGTGGCATCTTTCCTAGAATGTAGCACATCCATTTTAGATACTCAGGGAACTAGACCAGGGGCCTCTGCAGCTCTGAAGTTCTATGAAAATATATTTCCTCATTTTCCATCTAGTAAAATGGTTAAACAATTCGGTAAAACTCTGTTCATTGGTTATGCCATCTCTAGCTGTGCTCTAACTAACATTATATTAAGAATTGCATTTTTCTCTCTCCGACTCAGATTTAAATCTTGCAATCACTGCTGGGAAGTGAGTTGTATCATCTTGAGAAATCAGACCACAGAGATGAGCCTGCAGCTGGCAGCCTGGGTCATCTTTAATCGCTTAACCCTTCATATCAAAGGATGGGTTGTAGTAGCAGATTCCTCCTCAAGAATTTGCCATGGCAGATTTTCTCAAAGAAAAGCAGGGAGTTAAAATAAAACTGAGTGTGTACAGCAAAAACCTTGCCTTGTAAATTGACTTTTGTGCTTCTGTACATGACTAGTTTTATATGTATCTCTATGTATCTCTCTCTTGGGGACATGTGTGATGATGATGTGTATGTGCTTTTATGTGAGAATATGAAATGACTCTTCATGGGCATGTGTGGATGTGAGTGTGTGGATATGTTGTGTATCTAAGGAAAATTCTTCCCTGTCTCACAGAAGGAGATCCAGGCTAGTCAAGGCTGGTCTAGTAGATTGTTTAAAATGGTAGCTATAATAATTTCCTTTTTGTATTTATACCCTTGGGTACTGCCCTCCTAAAATGACTCTGGACTTGGCCATGTGCTTTTCTTTTGTCAATGGGACATTAACAAATGTGACACAAACAGAAAATGGAAAAGCAATTTCACATTAAAGTTGTCTTCTGCTGCTCTTGGGAACCCTCAACCAGCACACTGTCTGTCAATGAACTGGGGCAAGCCTGCCAGAGACATACAGCCCAGTGACCCCTGACACCCCAGCTGATAGGCACCACACTTCCAGGCATGTGACTGAGGCCGTCCTGGACCAAGAAGCCCCCCTCCCACCTGTGAGCTATACACAGCCACATGGGTGAGCCCACGGGACACCAGCAGAACCACCCTGCTGAGCCCATCTTACATTGCCCATGTACATAATCTTGATAATACCAAATGATTGTTATTTTGAATCACTAACTTCTGGAGTGGTTTGTTCCACAAAAACACCTAATGGATCTAGATAGTAATAGAGAAAAAAGCCTCTGCATTGAAGGAAGGGGTGTTTGGCAAGAACTGTGGGCATGAATCAGAGGAAGACATGTAATTCCATGTTTAAACATTTTTCATAATCCTGTTCTCAGTTCATGAGTTTAAAAACATAAAAAGATTAGCTCTTATTGGAGGACCTACCATTAATTCTCACACATAAATGTGCATTAACAAGACAAGCATGGACGCAGGATGATACTGCTGGCATGCTCCGACAATGCTTTCTGGGGCCTTGGGAAGAAGCCAAAGAGAAACAAACCTGGGTGAATGCTGTGCTATAGAATCTGTGCCAGGGCTACAACTTCCTCTTTGGAAGTAAAAAGATTCATCTCATCCAGGCTCCCAGCCTGTCTCCATGAGGTGGGCATCACTTTAGCATCTATTACCCAGGAGCTCACCCCAGGCATCTTGACTCCTTGAAGAACAGTGCCTATAAAATGATCCTCTGAGAGAAACAAGATTCTCTTCCCTGCCTGAGGCCTGCCTTTTGGGAACCTGCCTCCTCTTTGGGTAATTGACTCTAGGGAGATCATCCCTCTCAAGGGAGACCATGTGTACTTCCAGGTACAAGACCTTTACCCTGTAGACCACAACAGGATATCAGGATATAATAAACAGTATTTTCTAGATGGTTCTACTTATGTATAGAAGCAGAGGTTGGGTTAGAAAAGTGTGTGTAAATGCAAGAATATTGGCTCAAAAGTCAGGGCACATATATGACTTGGGCAGTTCCAGCTTCAGTCCTACTTTACAAGAAATTCCTATGTGGTGTGATTTGAGAGAGTTTAGGAAATCTGCTGTTGATATCAGTACTTTAGGTCTGAAAGATATTTTATTTCTAAGAATAGTATTAAAGCATAGAAATATAAACACCTTGTTATGGGTTAACACCTACACAGGAAATAGCAAAGGGAAAATGCTTTGGAGCTGTTAGGAAACTCGGGTGGATGTGTAGGTATCAAGCGCTTATTACATTTTATGCTTTAGGTTTTACCCAGGCCTGGACCTACCTGCCCAGCCTTCCTATGAATAAATGCATCCCACACACTGTTTAAAATCATGTTATATCAACGGGGTCAAAGCTTACTTAGCTTTTTGGGGGGTGGGGGTAGATTTTAGGACATTATGTGTAAAAAAGAAAAAAAGATTGGATTAACTATATTATTATTATTAACACAAAAGAAACTTCTTTCATTAAGTATTAGCTATTGCCAAGCCCTACATGAAGCCCTCTACTCATAGGTGTATGTTATTACTGCTTCAATTTTCCAGGTAGGGAAACTGAGCTCCTCAACTAGAAAGTTCATGTATATCATCTTTAGCTGCTGGTAAGTGTAGGAATTGAAACTTGAGTAGAACAGGCCTTTCTGATGTTAAAGCACTTCTTTTATTTCTCTTTAAATTTATTATGAGCTATTTCAACCACAAAGAAAACTTCAGAGAACAACACAACAAATACTCTTGTGCCCCACCCCCCAATATTATTAGATCTTAATATTCTGCTATGTTTGCTTTACATTTATGGTATTTTTAAAATGTGGGATATTTGTCTTTTAAAACTTTGTATGTATAAATTATTTGTGAAGTCTGGGTATTAATTTTGTGGATTCCAACTATATTTATGATGATATTTAACAAACAGTACATTTCATTTATTTAAATGTAATCAAATGTTTGAGGTGAGCTTTTTCATGTTTTTAGGGTATTTTTGTGGCTGGTGATTTGTGAGTCCTATTTTTGAAATGTTTTCCCTTGCTAGAATCAAGATAGACTTTTATTTTTCATTTTCAGAGAGCTTCCTCTCACTTAGGTATCACGTCTGTCTGATATTTGCTTGTGCATGGATTGAGGTAGAGATCTACTGTCATTCTTCCCAAATGGAGAATGACTTATCCTGGGACACTTCTCTCACAAATCCATTCTTCACCCTCGTCCATCTCCTTCTGTGCCACGGGAAAGCTGTCTCTGAGTTCTGTGTTCTGCCTCATTGTTTTGTGGTCTGTTGCTGTGCTAGCACCATGCATTGCTTTATTATGAAACCTGATAGGGGCAGGGCACATCTCCTGATGTTATTCTTCTACTTTGCCCGTAGATAATTTTGGTTTCTTAATCATGCATTTTAAGATCAGCCTGTGTAGCCCAAAACCCTGTCAGAATTTGGATTATAACTGCTTTGAATTTATATATTATTTTGGGGGTGGCATTGCACTTTTATGCAATTGAATCGTCTCACCCATGCAAATGGTATAACTTCCCATTTATTTAAGTTTCTTTTATGATTTAAGTAATATCTTGAAATTTTTCTCTATAAAATTCTTACCCAGATTTTTTAGTTTTATTTTTAGAAATCATATAGTGTTTCTTCCTATTGTAAATGCAATTTTTTAATTATTCAAATTGGTGTACAGAAACACCATTCTTTAAGGATTATCTTTTGTACATTCGGTCGGCAGCCGTCCGTCTCGAGAGACGATGGTGTAGCTTCTTAAGAGTCTATCTGCACCGCCGAGAATGGCTGTGCAGTCCGACTCGGGAGTGACACGGTATCTGTCTCCTCCCGTGTTGAATCGACATCTTGCGATGACGCTGGAGTGTCCTCTCCAGTGAAGCTGAAGCTACAGAGCCTGGGCAGGGTGATATGGAGGGTCTGCTGTTGCCCATGCAGCAGACCCCCCCCTCTTCGCAGCTGAAGGGTCCAAGGGAAAGACGGAGTCAATACAGCTTGGCTTCAGGTGCGCCGCAGGAGTTGCCGGTGTTGACTACAACGTCAAACCGCCTTAGGGACTCCGGCTCCAGATTTTCTGTCGGGGTTTACTCCCTTAGCCTTTCCCCTGAAGAGGTATGCCGCAAGGCAGCGGAGGTTTTTTGGAGTCAGAGTTTTCCTTCTCTGATGTGCCCTGACTGGAAGATCGAACCAGCGACACTTAGCTCGCAGGCCGACGCTCAATCCACTGAGCCAAACCAGCCAGGGTCTTTTGTACATTAAGATTGCTTAATTTTCTTATTCTAATATTTCATAGATTACTTGTACTGTCCTTGACACAGTTTGGTATTGATGAGATGGGTTACTCTCCCTTATTATTTCTTTTTCTCAAATATTTTATACAAGATGTGAAGGGATTAGCCAAAATACATATATGCACAACCCACAGACACAGACAACAGTGTGGTGATAGCCAGAGGGAAGAGGGTGGCAAGTGTAGGGGGGAGGGGTGCAAGGGGTGGGAATGGGGCTATCTGTAATAGTATAAACAATACAAATAAAATAAACTAATATGACTTATCTATTCCATGTAGCTTTACCATTTAGCTTTAAAACTGTATCAAGTGGTTTTTAGGGAAGAAGATTTTGATACTTTCACTTCATATAAATATGGTGGTTGTCTCCAGCTGGATTCATGTGTTGGGGCTCTTGTTCTGTGTTGGTATCAATGTCTCTCATATCCAGCCATAGAATCTGTGGTTGTCCGGCCTCACTTCCTGGCAACAGTTTATGACTTATTTTTTTCTTCAGTTTCCCCGTCCAATAGCTTCACAAACCCGTTGGCCCTGTCAGCAGGCTACCATTTCCCCCGGCCTCCTTTCACTTATTTGAGAGCTCTGCCCAGCCTAGCTTCATGCAGTGATCCTAGGTGATTTTCTGTCTAGCTTGGGTCTCCTTGGGTCTCTGTCAGCCTACAAAAGTCAAACTCTATGGCTCCTACTTCTAGCTCTGGGACCCAGGAAATCCATGAGTCTAATCAATCCCTTGATTTTCTGTCCTTTTACTGGTCCACAGAAATTGTTATTTTGTTTTTTGAGCTTGGCTATGGTTTTATTGGTTTTCTGTTTTAAGAAGTTAACTCCTTGTAGTAGACAGGCTTTTTAGAGTGGGAATTCATTGAGTTACCATGACTGGACATTTCCCAACACCTGCTTTTAACCACCAGACTATAGAACCTCTTTAATTAATCACACCTTTAGGTAATATCCAATCATCCAGCCAGGAAATTGATGACTTGTTCACAATTCCCTGCTTCCTGCATTGAAGCCAGTGAAGCCCCTTTTGCTGAGATGACTCTTCTTCTTGTCTAGAACACAAGTAGAAAAAGAGGTCATGAAATTAGTCTCTGAGGATCTTTAGATGTCGTGAGTCCACTGGCCCCTCCTCCTTGCCCCTGACACCCTCCATTTTAGAGATGAGGAAATAGAAGTTTAGGGAGATAAAATGATTGGATCAAAATTTCTGTAGCTAATAGAAGACACAGGGCTAGAATACCTAGGTAACTTCATTCCAAGCCTAATGTTTTCCTCCCAGGATTAGTGGTTCTCGGCTTTGGTAACACATTAGTAACACTTGGGACTTTTAAAAACAGTCTGATATTAGCTTGAATTAGCTGAATGGATTTTAGAATTTCAGAGGGTTTTGTTCAGATGACTGTATTTTCTCAAAACTCACCCATTGCTTTTTGAGGCAAGTGAGATTAAGGACTACCACATTGGATGATGTCCTCTCTTGCTTAAACTCTCATACACCCTCTGTGGCTTTCCTTTTGAGGGAACACTTTTCTCTGCAGGTAAGTTACATGAGCTGGGTCATTATTGCTCTCTCTGTCTTTGTCTGATTCTTCTAGGTTCCCCCTCCCTCCCTTATGTTTTGATGATTAGAATTTTTAGCATAGGATGTCTGTTTTGTTGCTTCTTCATCTTCATTAAAACAATAATAGAGTACTTTTAATTGCCCATTTAAAAATACTGTAACTCACACTTTCTTCTGGTGAGTGTGTAATGGAATATTTATACAAATATGTGTCGAAGGGACCTGAACACTAAATAATCACATAATATTTTCAGTGCTTAAAATCAGGTTAATTTTTGGTCCCTGACACACTGCTGTCATTGTCTATATATCTTTATATGGATTCCTTTGTGTGTGTGTGTGTGTGTGTGTGTGTGTGTATGTTGTCATAAGCACCCAAGAGTGCATATCTGTCACAGGAACTGACTCCTGCATAACTTGCCCACTGCTCTGTGTGGCTTTTCTAGCTCATTGCTTGCTGCCCCCAATGTGAGGTAGTCACCTTTCTGAATCTTGTGCTTATCTTTCCCATTAACAGTGTTATTATATATGTACATTTCTAAGATTATATTGCTTGGTTTGTTATTTTTAATTTTTTAGAAAAAGAAATGTTTCTTGCAGTCTCCTGGAACCAATTTTTTTTCAACAATATTGTAATGCCAAGAGTCAACCATATTGTTGTGTGTAGCTGCAGTTCATTAGTTTTGAGTGCCTCATGATATTTCATTGTGTAGTACTCCAGAATTGTGGCTTCCAAGAATAATACTGCTATGAATACTTTTGTACACCTTTCCTGGTGCACATATGTATAAGTTTCTCTTGAGTACGTACCCAGAAATGGAATTTGGGGTTGTAGGATATATGACTATTAAACTTTATAAGAGAATGCCAAATTCTTTTCCAATGACATTTTACTAGTTTACTCTCCCCATAGCAATCCTGTGTATCTATATCATTTCTATCACTTGATATTGTCATCCTTCTTAATTTTGCCAACCAGATGGGTATCAAAGGCATCTCCTTATGCATTTTCTTGATGTTTCCTCAAATGTGTATCGACCATATGTATTTTTTTCTGTGAGATGGCTGTTCACATATTCTGTTCCTTTCTATCATTTTCTTTGTTCCTTATGGTTTTAGAGTAGTTATTTGTATATTCTCAATACTAATTCTTTGTTGGTGGTATGTGTGGCAAATATAGTTTTCCAATTCGTGATTCATCTTTCCCTATGTTGAGTGCATAAAAGTCACATTTTGGTACCTTTTATCCTTCTTTTGACACCACCAACTATCCTCAAAACAGAACCAACACTTGACATAGTCTTATGTTATATTCCTTAGTGTATTTGCATTTTGGTTTCCACGATTTCAAGTAATTGTGTTAAACATGAGTTGAGATTCCAATGGTGGAGAAATATCCCCAAGGTATTTATTTGCACTTAAATAGGGGTGGGTCTAAGGCCTAGGATTGTGACTTGGAAGAAATATTTCTGGCCAGAGGGATCGCCATCTCTCTCAACTCATATCTGTCGCTACCCACGGCTCCATGGACAGTTGAAGTATATTCAGGATTCTCATCTCAGAACTCTTCGGAAATACAATTCCCCAGGAAGCTTTCCTTTTTCTCCAAGTAGTAAAACTCCCACTTTCTGATAGCTACAAAGATAGGTTTTGTTGTCATAATGCTTTCTCTGTGTGCTGCTTTGCAATCACAGTATTCACCACTCAATGGATCCATCACCAAGCAGCACATTACAGCAAACGCATATCCGTTTGCCTCTATTATTGTCACAATCAAAAGGCGGGGCTACATTGAAATATTTGCTTCGTGCATACATATCTGTTATCCGAAGGGCCCTTTAACCTAAATGGTGTGCTTTCTGTAATGTCTTCGGTTAATGAATGGGTCTGTGAGGGCCTCAGAGTGGTGCAATGTGGGAAGAATGCTATAATTTCTTTTTAACATGCAGGAATTTTGAATACGAGAAAATGCATGCCAAATTTTATTGCTTCTAAATCTGAATAATTGTATTTCTGGGCTGTGCATCTGGGTAGATAATAAAGCCACAAAACAATTTAATGAAACATATAAAAAATAAAATGACATTACTAAATATTATAATATGAAGAAACTATTTTTTGCATATTGTCACATAATCTTTCAACCATATAGCAACAAATAATGCAACCATAATTGAAAGTTTTATTATCTATCTGAGTAAATTGAGCTCAAATTTACCTTGTCCTCGTTAGTTGGTGGGCAAGCCTATTGGGGTTACTGATAAGATTTCTTTTTTGTGGTAGATTATTTTGTTCCCTTTTCTATGGAATGTATTGTGGTCAATAAATAGTCCTGCTGCTTAATCGATTCTGAACCCAGTTCTTCAGAAAGCCACTCCTTGGCCCTGTGACCCATGCTGGCAGCTAGCCCTGTGTCTGCTGAGTTTCAGAAACTGACTTCTCACATCATGAGCCTTCCTGGTCCTAAAGCCCCACAAACATACCTAGGAGCCCAATGTCTTCCTGTTTTCTGCATGCCACATCTCTTTATTCCACTCTTATAGCTCTGGGAGGGATGCTCCATTTGCTATAGGAGGAATTTGAGTGGATTTCTGGCCTGGCAATTGGGGATATGTTGATTTGTGTTGCCTACCTAAAAGATCTCTTCCTCTGCTTTATAAAAAGTTCCACAAACTGCCTCCATGGTGCAGAGTAGCGTGGAGGCTGCGCTATAGGAAAATACCCTCTGGCATTTTTGATTTTGAGACTGATATGTTCTCAGGGTGGGCCATGGGATGTGGGGGATGTCAAGCCTCAGGAAAAGATGGAACATATTTCTGAGGCATCTGAAGGGTTATGGGAAAAAAGCTCTTATGATTTCAGTAGTAATTTAGGTTATTCTTATTATAAAATGTTCAGGCTTTTTCTGCAGTCTTGGTTTGGAGAATCAGTTACCTACCTACTTCCCTTCTTCCAAGTTCACCATAGTGGGCCTCTTAAGTTTGCCCAGACATGAGAGAGGATGCTTCTCCCCCACGCAGACCCCGGGGCACCTCACAGCAAGAAAGCCCAGGCCCCAGGCATCACACGTCTCTTTCTCACTCCTGGGCAGCTTTTCATCCCGTGTTTGCACCAGGGAAGAAGGGGTTAGCAAAAGGGACTAGCACCAGTCAAGTAACCCTTCCAGAACTGCCCTCCCCTGGGAGAGCCCGGGAGTGAAGTGTGGCCTCTATTTTTCTTAAAAGGACCTTGCTCTCTTTTCTTGCCATTTGGCTTAGATTAGGTTTACTGTAGTCTGTCTAGAGTATTTCAATAACTTCATGCTTCAAGGAGGAGGGGTCGGGCTTTTACAGACGAATCCAGACCCTCATCCTTAACCTCCAGTTGCAAATACAAAAAGGTGAATGGGGGTAGTAGAGCCAGTGCCTCTGGCCTCACTGCTGCTAGAGCCTGCTGACCAGTCAAAAGTTTTCTTCACATACTTCCCCTCCCCACTCAGAGCAAGTCTGTGGGGCCCTTTGGTTGTGCTTTCTATCAGCATCGAAGTCCTTCAGCTTCAAAGACAGTGAAGTCTCATAACAGATGTTGTAGGATTAAGAAGATCTCACTGCCAATAAAACCCACACCCATTGACAACAATGTCATGGTGATTTTGAAGAAACTTTTTTCAAATTAGACATCTGAGAAATGTGCTGCTTTTTCTGTGTCAAGTCTTTTGAGGAATTTCAGATCCCATGGGTAATTCAGTATGAAACTTTGAAAACATTGAGTTGGGCCAATTCTTAATTTGCCTAGTAGCTCTTAAGGAGAACACATGATCCCCACTTCCCAAGTGGAGGGTGTCTACACCCCTGGCTTCTCCCCCATCTCCCTTCATGGGTTGGGCGATGGAGATGAGGAGCTTCACGAAGGGTGGTGGTAGAGGGTGCTGAGCTCAGGCCTTGCTCTCCCTTTGGTCTGAGGCAGCCTGTCTGCAGGATTCCAGCTCCTGTTTTTCCACCATGATATGCAGAGCAGAAAACAGAGGTTATTCAGCTGTGGGGACTCTAGGGATGAACCAGCTCACTTGGCCACAGAGCTGAAGCTGTGCTCTCTAATCAGCTCTTAGCTGCAGTGGAGCTGATCATTTGTTCCCCTTTTGTTGGACTCCCATGTCGGACCCTCATCTGGCTCTGGGGGGCCAGGGAGGAAAGGCGTTACTAGTTACCTAAATTGTAATAGAGAAGAAAATGGCCCCACATTGACTTTTGGCAGCAAAGCTGAATGGCTTTTAGAAACAGTTTTTTGCAGTTGCATTAAATTTTTTAAAACTGGAAAAATATATGTAACATAAATTTTACCATCTTAATCATTTTTAGGGGTGCAGTTCAGTAGCGTTCAGTACATTCACAGTGTTATGCAACCAGTCTCCAGAGCTCTATTCATTTTGCAAAACTGAAATTCTATAACTCTCTTCATCTCCTGGCAATCACCGCTCTCTACTTTCTGTCTCTACAAATTTGAGTCTGCTTGGTACCCCATATAAGTGACATCATAGAGTATTTATGTTTTTGTGACTGGCTTATTTCACTTAACATAATTTTCTCAAGGTTCATCTATGTTGTAGCATGCATCAGAATTTTCTTTTTTCAGACTAAATAATACTCCATTGTTTATTCTTTTGTTATACATTCATCTATCAAAGGACACTTGGGTTGCCTCCACCTTTTGGCTCTTGTAAATAATGCTGCTATTAACATGAGGGTATAAATATTTTCTGAAGATTGTGCTTTCAATTATTTTGATTATATACCCAGAAATGGAATTTCTGGATCATATGGTAATTAACATGTGCTTAATTTTTTTAGGAACTGCCATATTGTTTTTCCATAGCAGTTACACCATTTTACATTTCCAGCACTGCACAAGGGTATAAATTTTTCCACATTCTTGCCTACACTTATTTTCTGTTTTTGATAGTGATCATTATAATGGTGTGAGGTGATATCTCATTGTGGTCTTGATTTACATTTCCCTAATGGTTAGTGTTATTTATCTTTTTTTCACATGTTTCTTGGCTATTTGTATGTCTTCTTTGGAGAAATGTCTATTCAAGCCCTTTGCTCATTTTTAATCAAGTGTTATTATTATTATTATTATTTTTGGTTGTATGAGTTCTTTAAATATTGTGGATATTAACCTCCTATCAGGTATGATTTGCAAATATTTTCTCCCATTCTGTGAGTTGCCTTTATATTTTGTTCATTGTGTCCTTTGATTGCACAGAAATTTAAAACTTTGATATAGTTCATTTTATTTATTTCTGCTTCTGTTGCTTGGCTTTTGTCACATTCAAGAAATTTTTGCCAGATGCAGTGTCATGAAATTTTTTTTTTCCTGTTTTCTTCTCGTAGTTTTAGTGTTTATCTCCTATGGTTAGATCTTTGATCTGTTTTGAGTTGTCTTATATATAGTATAAGGTTAGGGTCCAAATTCATATTTTTGTACTTGGATATCTAATTTTCCTAGCACCATTTGACCTCTCCCCATTCCGTATTCTTGGCACTCTTGGTGAAAATCATTTGACCATATGTTTGAAGTTTTACTTCTGAGCTCTCTATTCTATTACAGTTGTCTATATATCTGTATTTATGCCAGTACTGTGCTGTTTTGCTTACTGTACTTTTGTAGTAAGTTTTGAAATATGGGAGTGTGAGACTTTAAACTTTGTTCTTTTTCGAGATTGTATTGGCTTTGGGGTCTTTGATATTTTATACAAATTTTAAGATATATTTGACTATTTATGCAAAAAAAAACTCCAAACAAACAGTATTGTAGTTTTGGTAGAGACTGTATAAAGTCTGTAGATTGTTTTGGGTAGTCTGGACATCTTAACAACATTGTCTTCCAATCCATAAACAGGATTTTTTTTTCACTTGTTTGTACCTTCTTTAATTTTTTTCAGGAACATTTTATAGTTTTCAGTGTACAAGTCTTTAGCCTCCTGAGATAAGTTTATTTCTTAGTATTTTATACTTTTTGATATTTTTGTAGATGGAATTGTTTTTTATTCTATTTTTGGATTGTTTATTGTTAGTGTGTAGAAATGCAATTGATTTTAATGTGTTGATTTTATATCCTACAATTTGGCTGAATTTGTTTATTGGCTCTGTTTGTGTGAATGTATGTGTGTGTGTGGACTTCTTAGGGTTCCTTACATATAAGATCATTTTTAGAACTACTTAAACAAATATTTCCCAAGTAAATCCCCTCTAATTCTTCAAGGGGCTTTCTTCAAGGCGAGAGAGTGAGGGAAAGGAACATCAATGTGAGAAAGAAACATCAGCTGGCTGCCTATTTTATGAGCCCTGACCGGGAACTGAATCCACAACCCAGGCATGTGCTCTGACTGGGAATGGAACCCACAACCTCCCAGTTTACTGGACGGTGCTCCAATCAACTGAGTCATATTGGCTAGGGCCCCCTTGACTTTCTTCTTGGTATCCACTTCTGCCCCCATTGGACTATCTAGTCATGTTACTTCTCTGATTAATCTGTTTCAGTGACTTTATTGTCTTTCTGGTAACCTCAGGGCAATGCTCGAATTCCTTAAGGGGGCTTAGAAGAGGTCCTTTAGAATTTGGCCCTGGCTCCAGAGACCCTGAACTATTCCAGTTGTTTGAACAGCTTGCTTACCTCAGGCCCTCTGCACTGTTCCCTCTGCCTGAATGACTACCATCTCCCCAGTCCTTACCTTTGGCTCACTCCAAGTTCTGAAGAAAGCCTTTCTGAGCTGGCAAAACTGTGAGGAGACCAGAGCATATGGCCCCATAGAACCCTGTGCTTTATTTCATGGTTTATCCACATAGTGTTTTGATTGTCTGTTTCTGTATGTTCCCAACCAGACTGTGGTGACTGTGATTTCCTCCTTAATGTATCCTCAGTACCCAGCATAATTATAGGCAAGAAGAAGGTGATCAAGAAGGACACATGATGTGCAGCTTTGGAGAGGAAGTATACCTTCCTCAAGGGAAAGGAAGCAGCAAGGGCAGGAAGTCAGGGACGCTTTGGAGGAAGCAGATATCCCTTTCTGATTTACTAAAGTGGGGGCAATTATAACTGCTTCATATTGTTCACACAGTAAAACCAAATTCTATGCAAAAATATGTTTATTGAGCATCACTGTCATTCTCTTCCTGCGGGCACACCAAGATGGAAATGGGATTTGTTAAGGAGCAACATTTGCCTGGAAATTGATTAGGGTGAAACATCCTGGGGAAGAATGCATAGTACTAAAAGAATTCAATATACAAAGAATACAATAAACGGTGAAGAGAGGGGTTTGAAAGAGCAAATAAAGGTGGAAGTAGTTTGACAGGGCCAAGAGCAAGGCCAGAACCCATTGTGGTGTGCAGTGACTCCAATGAAGGCTGCAGAGCACTTGGGGCTTGGGGATAAACCCCAAAAGAGATAGGAGTCCTGCCCTATGCTCTAGAGTTTCTTCTAGAAGGAAACTTACTGGGGAGAGCAAACAGCTCTTTTCATCAGCCCAAACATTTTGGTCTCAGTTATTACATGGAAGTAGGAGCAGAGCTTCCAGAGGGGAAAGGATGTAATGCTGTGGTTTATTAAACTGCTCTTGTGTGCAAGGCATGGCACTGGCCTGTGCCTACTCCACAGTGGCTGTCTCGTCATTTTTTTCCAGTAACATGTGGCAGCACCAGTCCGTATGGCAGATGAGCAACTGAAGGTTATAGACTTGACCACTGCACAGTAATAGTTACTTCTGGGAAGAGTTACATGGACCAAATAAAACATTATAAAGGTACTTAGGGACTTAATAAACAGTTTGGGACTGGAGGAAACTTAAAAAAAATGTTTTCTGAAACTAGAGAAACTGTTGAAATTATAATTTCAAAGACTTCTATCTTCTTATCATTAATATTTTATAAATCAAGTAAAACGTCTCTCCTGCTCTCCTGCTGTGTATACCATGCTCTGTTCAGTACTTGGTGAGCCAGGAGAGAAGAAGCTGGAGCCTTGCTATGACTTAGCTTTCCAGGCCTGATGGTGGATGTTCTTTCCCATGTGATTTTAAGCTCTGAGACTGCTGGGGTTTTTGGTTTTGCTCACAGCTGTATTCTTAGAGCCAAAAAGAGTACCCAGTACATAGTCAGTATATACTCAATAATATTTGTTGAATGAATCAATTAATAAATGGAAGTTAACTCACAAGAAACAGTCAAAAACTGTGCAAAAATAACATGTAATCTAATCACAGGATGCATTGCCTGAGACTTAAGACCAAAGGGCCATCCAAAAAGAAAGTGAGGGCTTCGGGCTGCCATTACTGGAGACATAAGGGGCTGCCATTTGCTCTTCTTAGAGTGGACTTGGAGTTGGCTGTTGACCGATGAACAAGTGGCAGAAGTAGAAAGGACAGTTCAGGATCTGAGAAAGGCCTGAGTCAAGCACAAGGTATGAAGAGGATGCTTAGTACAGCTGATCAAAGTGGGGCTTCAAGAGGGGGAGTGACCTGCCCAGGAGGTACCACTTGGGAGTGTTAGATTTAAATCCAGGAAGTCTGGCTGCAAAACTCAGTCCCCATTTCTTTGGTAAATCTGGATGATGGATGGGAGGAGAGAGATTGTGAGGAGCTCTTCCAATGGCAGGGAGTAGCTGTGAGGTGGGGTGTCCTCTGATTTACACATATGTTCTAACCACGGAGGTCTTCCTGTTACTTCCTTTCCATCACTCAGAAAGTGAGGACAGAATTTACATGGCCATTTCTGAGTAGGAGAGTATTAATGAGAGCCACTTGGAAATTCCACGGCGAAAAGTAGTGCACAAAGACACAGCTTTTCTGTATCAGCAAGTGGTAGAAAATAATGGGCATTTCAAAGAATATTATCATACAACTTGATTTTTGCATAGAGAATTCAGACAGACTGCTTTTGCAGACTTAAATAATCCCAGGATGAAAGGTACTATATAAATGCGAAGTATTATTATTATTATCCAGTGGTAGAAAAGAAGGGCATTTCAAAGAATGTTTCAGTACAATACAATTTTATTTTGCACAGAGAGTTCAAGGGAAAAAGCTTTATTTTATAGACTTAAATAATATCGTTATGGAGCTACAGTAAAATAAATAATACAGATATGGTGTTAAAATAAATAATACAGTTAGAAGGCTTAAATAAATAATGGTGGAGAAAGAAGAGAAATTAAGAGTCCTGAGAGAAGGCAGGGGCAGATGCAATTTTGAATTATAAGTAGTAGAGAATTGAGGTTCAAAAAATCCTAAAATATTCAGATGTTTCTACACTGACAAAAAAAAAATGGCATTGGACAGTTCATAATTAGGAGATTTCATAATTAGGAGATTAATCTGACAGTGTTGTTATTATTTAGTGACAGACTTTCCTTATTGTTCAATAAATGAAGTATTAAAACTTCTGACTGAAAAGTTAAAAATAATTAAATTAATAATTTTATGGCATTTACACAGAACGACTTCCTAACCCTCCTTCCCTAATTATTATTCCTTAATCTGTTCCTCATTTCCTTTGTCTAATTATATAAAAAATTACTTAATTTTCTACCAACTTCAGAGCTCCCCATTTAAAAAGCCCACTCATCCTGTACCCCACTACCCATCTTTCTCCTCAGTGGATGGGGGTCCTATTTGCATTTTGTGGTTCTGATGTTTCTTTAGGGTCTAGATTCTATCTTTTTATAAAGGCAGTGCTGCAACATTCCAGGCAGAATAACTAAACTTCTTCAGCTATAAACTGGAGCTGGGGGATTTTAGACCTGGATTCTGAGGCCAATGAGATGGGTGTTCTTGGGACGGAGCAGTATGGGCTGCCATTTGCTCTACAGGTGGTTTCGAGCTTGGGAGGGGAACAGAATCAGGCCCCTATGGGTGGGAGAATTGGAGTGGAAGGGGACCAGAGAGCCAGAGAGCTGAAGGCAAGGTGAGACTTTTTCTTTCCTAGGAGAGTGTGAGATTCTGAATTCTCTAGGCTGTGGGAGGAGGGACTAGAGCAGGAGGTGAAAAGGCCTGAAAACGTTCAGCTTCTGCTTGGAGGACAGAGAGATTCCCGAGAGGTCATCTCCTTGATGTTGGGGCATCTTGACTTGGGAGAAGGGAGTGGTCTAGGCTGCAGATGAAGGATTTTAGGATGGGCTAGAGGGCCTCATGCATTTCACTCCCAGCCCAAAGGCGGGCAAACTGGGCCTTCCCTGTGCTTGAGGGACTGTTTTAAGATTTTAGGGCAAAGGAGAGAAAGTTCTTATTCAGGAGATTGATTCCCTGCTGGAGACTCTTGCCAGAGCACTATCTTCTCATTCTCCATCCAGATACATTTCTTCAATGCAGAGGTGTAACTGTGTTTGCAAAGAACCTGACCATCAAAGCCTAGCTTTAGGTCACAGCCTCTTTTAACCCGACCTTGGTCCCCTTCATCCCAGCTCCTGAAATTTGGTTAGGTTAAGTATTTACCTTGTCACTTACTGTATATTTTCTTTTCTTTTGATGAGGCTGTCTCACAGGGTGGGTCTTATTTCACTAACCACACGATGAACTCCTATCTTCTCTCACTTCTTCCAGCTCATCTTGCTCAGGTCTGGGCATACGGTAATTGTTCAGTGGAGAGAGGCAGGAAGCTGTGGTTAGCAATGCAATTGGGAGGAATAGGAGGGGAATTGAGGAAGCCTCAAGCCCAAACCTCCTGTCTACAGGATTCTGTAATGGGCCTTTGAGTTTCCTTCTTGGCAGGTGAAGTTACCTGTTTATTTGGACAACGCCATGGGGAGAGAGCCAGGAACACCTGGGGGTGGGCATTGTTTCCCTGGGAGCAAGGAGATGATGAATTGGATGTGATGCTGTGTAACTTTGAGGGGAAAGAAAAAACAAAACAAACGAAATAGAGAGGCATGGAAAATATAAATAAAAAGAAGTGCAAAGTTTTATTGTCAACTGCTGCTGTCACCTCCTGAAACTACAGTCATATCTAAGAAATATGTGACATACTAATAGGAAGTAATTTACCCAAGGATGTTTTTGTGCCTTGAATTGCCTTCCCTGCTCAGCTGTGGGAACTTTGCGAGTGTATATGCATGAGAGCCGGCACGATGCTTCAGAAACTTCCCAATTTGTGCACAATGTGACTTTTATAAGGCCATTAAACTCATCTTGGGGAAAAGTGCTCTGGAAAACAGTGATACATGGGACCTCAAGGAGCCCATGAAGGCAGACAGAAATGGCAAAATGATGACCAAACCCTCTTGGGTAAAGTGACTTTAAGGTGGCTGCTGCTTCTCTGCTCATTCTCCTGCCCACTCCCAATTTCTTCCTCTGTCTCTGCCCTTAAGATTCTGCCAGGGTCTGGGTGGGCCTTCATCTGCATTGGCTTTGATTCAAACAGCACTCTCCTTTTTTCTTGTTGTGTTTGGGTGGGCCCTCTGGGACCTGAGGTTGGGACCCAGGCATTTGGGGTTTAGCTCTCAGCCCAGAAACAGCCTCAGACCCATCGTGACCCCAGGGAGCTGGTGGTACAGCTCCATCGCCGCCCCAGACAGGGTCCTCACAGGCCATGCTCCCAGATGGGAATTCACGCTCCTCGCCTGTGTGAGCACCCCCCATCCTTGTGCAGGGGCAGAGAGAAAAAAGGTAAGGGCAAGAGGAATGAAGAAAGAGGGAGGAGGAGAGAAGCTGGAAAGGTTGTGGCAATGGCAAGAGAGTGGACAGAGAGAGAAGGAATCAATACGAGAAGAGTATATAGCCCAGGGAGAAAAGGTGGATGGGGAGGAGAGAGAAGAGGAAAAGGACTAGGAAGAGACTGTTCTGCTTATGTTTCTCCTCAAGTACCTTCCTATGCTTGTCCTGTAAGTAGAGGCAGGGCCATGATCAGAATATAGAAACCGTGAAGTAATTAAAAGCACCAAAGACAAGAGAGCTGTCTGCCTGTCAGGGTTGTATCACCCACAGGAGAGCAGATAGCCATTTGAGTGTTCCCTGCAAGCTTCTTCTTCAAAATGCAGCACCCTTGGAAGAGGGCACTGTGCAGTCCTCAGCATGCTGAAGAACCTGTAAGTTGTTCTCCTTGCTAGTAGGGAAGCAGGAGGCCCCGAGCTTCCAGTGTGGATGGGGGGATTACAGATAGAAGAAGTCGAGGGATGGGTGGTAGAGGTGGCTGATGAAGGGTGGGAGCCTGCTTCTCTAGCCTCATCACTTGACCAGGGTGCAGGTTCTGGGTGCAGTGGCACAGGAAGGGGACCTGGGGTGCTCTCTGAGTGCAGACGACTGGGTGGGGACAGGGGGAGGGAAGGAAGTGGGGCGCCTTTAATTTGTACTCTGGCCTGTATATCTCTCCCTGTGTCCTCACTTGGGAAAAAAAAGAAATGAGCCCTTTATCAATTTTTAATAAATTGAAATGACAAATAATCCATTTAATAAATTATTAACTGAGAAAATTACTGAAAACTGAAATATCAAACAATTGTGAGCAAATGTTCAAAGCAGTGTGTTTATTAATAACAAATCTTGCTGCGGGAGAGCACTGAGGCTGTGGTTCTGACGCGGCCACTGCAGCCCAGCGTGGCAGGGGACCTGGGGCTGGGACATTCGCAGGGCCATGCTTGGGTGCAGGTGTGAGGACAGAGACAAATGGAGCAGTTTCCTTAGCCTGTGGAACCTGCAGCTTGACAGCTCACAGACAGCTCTTGGGTAGGTGGTACCAGGATATGACACTTTGATGGCACCAGGGTGAAGTCCCCAGATTCTGCCCTCATAGTCTTGGAAGGAGGCCAGAAATAATCTCACCCTCAGGATTTAGTTCTCTAAATCAAGAGCTTTATGTTCAGAAAAAAAGTGTGTGTGTGTGTGTGTGTGTGTGTGTGTGTGAGTGCGTGCACGTGCATGAAATTTTGTATATTTAAAGGGTGACGTCATCCTCCAATCTGCTTAGTGTGATTATCAAACGAGCTGGCTGCCCCACAGCACCCTCACAGGCCACGGTGGGAGGCCTGGGATGCTTTGTGACAGACGGCAGAAGGCCTTGTATGGGGCCCCTGGGTTGGGACATGTCAAGCTGTGTGTGTGTGGAGGGGCTTTGGGCAATTTCAGGAGTCCTTTCACACAGTGCCCCTGGTTAGACCCCTTTAATGCTCCTGGGAGTCTGTTGGAGGTCATGGAATCCACACCATCATTTGCACTGAGAAATGGAGATTCAGAGAGAGGAGGGACTAGCCTGCTGTGTCAGGGCTGGAGGTGGAGTGGCAGCCGCTGTCCAGCGCCCAGGTCTCTGGTCAAATGCCCTTTCCATTGTGGCTTCAGACCTTCAGGCCTGCCCTAAGCTGCTGCTTCTCTGAGAAGCCTCCTTTTAACTCCACAGCCTTTTCTTGCCCTTTGCACACTTCTGCCTTTGCATGTAATCACACAATTCTGTCCAGTGTACTGGCTGAAGATGCCACCTATCATGTCGCTGGCTGTGGATCTTTCTGTGTTGGCCCTGACCTGTGGTGGGAGGCAGCAGGCATTGCCTCCAAGTGCTTGCTTTCTCTAGAAGCATAACAAGCCAGCCTGTCTGCCTCTGCTCTCCCAGGGCTGCATTCACCTGCAAACACATCTTCTCCATCATAGTCCTGCTGTAAGGGTTGGGGCTGGTCAGGTGACCTCTCCATGTCCTAGTTCCTTTATCTGTAAAATGGGGATAATAATAAACAGGGTAATTTGAAGACTGGGATTGAAAGAGTTCCATTTTAAAAATACAATGCAGCGCTTTGGGATGACAGGCTGTAGGCCTGAAGATGGTGCTGCAATGGGTATTTTTAGGAAGGGGGAAGCAGGGAGGGCGGGGGTGGTTTATAAATGTTTGTTGCATTAAAAAATGTGCTAGTTTGAATTGTGCAGAACAGAGTACCATTTGTTTCTAGAAAAATTCACTGCTATGGAAATGAATTAGTTTACATTGAATATGTGATGGTTCAGAGAAAGGGATATTAACCCAATTTGCATTTCTTTGAACTGAAGTAAATTATTGCCATGTTTGCACTAGTTGGGTCAGCTGGATGTGACTGGGTAGACCCGCAGCAGGGAGGGCTTCCCTGGGCTCAGGGAGTTACAATAGGGTCAATGTGTGCAGATCAGCGAGTTTCCTCCAAATCAGGGTTTATTAACCTTTAGAGGGGAATGTGGGGACCCCTTTGGGGTCTGTTGAAAGCAGTTTACATACTACCCCACACAGTTGCGTATGGATTTCAGCACTGTCCAGGTGTAAAGACTTCCTGTCCCAAAGAGAGCAGTGTTCATGGTCTCATGTCTTGATCATAGTACAGGTTGATCCGAGTCCAATTTCTGAAGCCCCTACTATTTGTGGAAACAAAATGGGTCTTTGCTTCTGAACAGGGGGACAGCCAAAGACAAGGCCATGTATGTGCTCAGGGCTGGGAGCTGTGAACATTTCAGACCTATACAAGACACCGTCCCAGTTATGAGAAGGAGCTGACTGTGCCACCTGCAACCCTGTCAATTCAGAATTGCTTCGGTGGGCCCACCTGGCAAGCCACAGCCACTTTCTCCCTCACTTCTCTATGCTCATGCCTGCTGAAATCACATGCTGAGCCCAATAGAGTGATCCCCAAGGTCAAGGAGGTGCCAGTGTCTGGAATCCTCCAAACCTGTCCCTGGCCTGGCCTCCAGGAGTTCCCCATTAATGCCTAACATATGGGCAGTAGCCAGTGGTAGGCAATTTGTGAATTTGGATAGCATATAGGACCAGCAGGTGACTATTGTAGATGGACACCAAATGTAAAGGTAAGTCCAGAAGAAATGGAAGTTAGAAGTATTCAGGGAAATGTGCCTGAAATGTGTTGTTAGCTTTTGTAGCAAAAGAGCTTCAGCTTCCCCAAGTCATGGAGAGAGAACAGGATGGAGGATGGAGGATGCAGGATTGAGAAAATCATCTCACCTTTCACCCAATGGAAGGTGGCCAAACTAGCTAATTAGCACCCCATAGCTGGAGAGCCATAGTTACTTTTATTGGAAAGAGGCAACTACAAGACTACAGCAGCATGATGAGCGAGGACTTAATTTAAACAACAAGTTAAGGGGGAAATCCTCCTCCTATCACTTCTCTGCTTAAGACCCATCAATAGTGCTTTAGCAACTTCAGGATAAAGCCCATACCCCTGAACTCAGTATACAACTCACTTCACCCAACTTGACCAGAGGCACTGAATTTCCTGAATGTACCCTGCTCCCTCTTATCTCCAAAACCTTTATTTCTGCTGCTCTGTCAACTTGGGGTACTCTATACTCCTCCTCATGAAGGCCATGTCCTCTGAACCATTTTTTTCTGGCCCGTAGACCAGGTTTGGGCTTCTGTGATAAGGCCAATAGGGACCAGCCAGCCAGGGTGTTCTTGGGGGCAGAGACATGCCTGAATGACTGTTGTTTTTCTATGGCTGGCCAGCCAGCCATGCTTGGTAAATGCATCTTGAATGAATGTATTCATAAAGTAATGACTAAATGAAGGACACTATAGTCTCATTGTCCTTCATTCCATTCAATCTGTTGATTACCTCTGTAATATACAATATGACTTGTGTTCATTAAGCCTCTCTTATCTGTAAGGTGGGGATAATACTGTCTACCTGATGATTTTTGTGAGGAAGAAATGAGTCAATATACATAAAAAACAATGCCTTCCACTCAGTAAATGCTCAGTATTATCGTTCTCCCAAAATAAGTTGAGACAGAGCAAACGTAGTACTGTCCTGGACATAAGAAACTTCACTCCCCTTAGTGGTTAGAATCCCAATTAGCAACTAGTTAATAGGAATGCTTCTAGAAAGTGACCTCTAGAAGAAAGTCAAATTCAGACCAGGGACCAGGGATCAGGCTTTTGGAGGCCATCAGGACCCAAGAAGGCTGGCACTGTTGCCAGATGTTGGGGTTGGGTTTGGGGAATGGTGGTCAGACAGGGGTGGAGGAAACTCCTAGCGGAGCTGGTGCCAATCTCTGGCTAGGCTTTACTTAAGTTAGGATAAGGCATTCGTGCTGGGTAAATGAGGTAATGAATGTGCAAGTGTTTCGCAAACTGCGAAGTGCTATACAAATGTGAAGCATTATTGCACTCATGTGTTTCTCCTCTTTGTACTCCCAGGGATTCCTAATGAGGGCTCCTTTTGAAAGTCCTAGGCTGGCTTTAGATTAACTAAAGGAAAAGGGTGTGTGCAGTGTGGTGGTAGGTAGGTGTATCCTGAGCATAGCAGAAGTCCTGGCTAGGGAAGGAGGGACTAGCTGGCCATAGGAATCGGGAGATGAAAAGGCTGAATATTTTTTGATTAAGCCCTCCCAACCTGGACTGTATCGCAGGTCCAGAGCCATCCTGGAGCTCTTCAGACATTCTAGAGAGAAAGAATGGCCTGTGCTGAGAAGGGTAAGAGCAAAACCAAGTGTTCTTGTGGCTGTGAATAAGGGTGGAGGATCATGGGACATGTCCCTACTTCCTGAGTCTATGCTTGCAACTCAATCACCCAGGTTGGCCTAGGTCAACACAAACCACTTCCAGCTGCTTTGTGCGAGGGACACAGACTGGCCTGGAAGAAGGAAGAATTATGATCTCTGATGCAGTTGATGATCTCAGCAGCATGATTTCACCAGGCTGATTTACTTCTACCTGTGTCCAGCACACTAGGACCTTCTTCCTCACCTCGTAGCCATGGTAACCAGGCAAACACACAGTACAGTCCTGTATCAGCATGGTCTAGCCAGCCGGACAGAGGAGCCATGGCAAATATTCTTGAGTTTACAGTTAAATTCAACTTGCTTATGTATGTAATCATACCTCAGAGATATTGAGGGTTCAGTTTCAAACCACTGCAGTAAAATGAGTATGGCAATAAAGTGAGTTGTAATCTTTTTGCTGGTGGAGGCTCTTGCCTTCAATTTGTAAAAAAAGTGCAGCATCTGTGAAGCACAATAAAAAGAGATGTGCATGTATACTTGTATTTTTCCAGGGACAGAGTAGCCCTACCTAGAGAAAGTCACATGAAATCTCACCCTCTTATATCCCAACTAGGGTGTGAGAACAAAACCTTGGATGATTGAATGGATAATCATCAGGATAATGTCTGCAATTTTTCATGAGAGTTGTGTCTTAAACTCTTGGGAGCTATCTACACCATCGACTTCCTAAAGCACTAAGCTGGAAACTGCAAATAACTCTTAAGCAGTGAGGCTTAAACATGAAGCAAGGATCGTGTCCCCATATCTGTTTGTTCATTGCTCCATACTCAGCACCTCGCACAGTTCCTGGTAGGAAGGGGTCAAATATGTCTGTTCAATCAGTGAATGAATGAATATGAGTGGGGCATCCCAAGGCAAATTTCAGTGGTTTTAGCAAATTGTGTTAAGACAGGTTCTTTGTCCAAATGTTAGCTGATTTTCACATGATTAACCATATTCAATCATTTCCCCAAGCAAATGGTTGTGATTTGCAGAGGTTGTTGAGGACACAGAGGGCAATGTAGGTGGCTGAAGAATTTCATAAACCAAGGAGAGGGAAGGGAGTGACCGTGGCATGCTCAATGGACAGTGAAGACTAGAAGGACCAGATGTTTAACTCACAGTATTTTAGTCATTTGTTTTGTGCAAGACTTTCTGAGTTTTAAGAAAACCACATTCATTTATCACCTCCACCACCCAAAAGGGCATTTAAAAAGTGCACTTGGAATTAAAAAAAATTTATTGAATTTGTTGGGGATGATATTTTTTAATAAAATTATATAGGTTTCAGGTGTACAGTTCCATAATACATCATCTGTGTATTATATTGTGTGTGCACCACCCCAAGTCAAATCTCCTTCCACCACCATTTATTCCTGCTATGCACTTGGAATTGAGGAAGGAAAGGATGTCAGCCATTGTCTGGTCCTGCTGTTCTGAATTTTCAGAGCATATCAAGATCATCTGTGAAATTTTAGGAACTACAGCTGTCCAGGCTCTATCTTAAACCTACTCAATCCCAACTGCCAAAAGTAGAGCCTGGGGTGTCGAGTTGATAAAGCGTTACAGGTGATTTTGATGCTCTGAGCATGACTAGCACAATTCTATATTTTACCCGGTCCACGGAGTACTTTTGCAATACTAAAAGCATTCCTTACTTATATGGCACACCCTAGTTTCTGGGGTTTCTTAGCGTGTGCCCCCAAAGTGGTTTCCCCATTCTGCATGCCTTGTTATCAGGCTGGAGAGTAGAGGGACCCTGATTTCGCCTACAAAAAGCAGCATGATTGTTGGTCCTGGCTGTTTTTGGTTTGGTTACACTGCTGAGAGCATAGGCACAGCACAGGCAAGTTTAGATGGAGGTGGAAAGAAAGGGAGAGCACAGGGCTTTGGCCAGAGGGGCTGCTCAGAGCAGGATGCCCATGACAGTACTCTGAAAGTGTCAGTTGCAGTGTATTTCAGGCCTAATTTATTATGTCATTCATTTATTTCCCTTTCATTCATCAGCTGCTCGCTGAGTGCCTACTATAAGCTATAGGCACTGCAAACACCACAGTGCACCGGACAGCCAAGTCTCTGCCTCATGGAACTGATAGTCTGGGGTGGGGTGGGGAGGTAGAGGTAATATGTCAATGTTGATAAAGATTTCAGTAAGAGTGACAGTCAAGAGAGAAAGCTTCAAACTTCTTTTCACACTGTTTTGACCTCACCCAACCTTAAATATTAAGTCAGTGGAAGTTCCTTTTATATTCCATGATGCACTGGCCAACGAGGAGGCGGTCCAGAAAAGATCGAGGCGGAAGCAGCGTCAACAGCAGCAACAACGGCCATCTGCCTTCACCTGTAACAAGTGTGGCAGGGATTGTCACTCCAGAGTCGGACTGCACAGCCATTCTCGGTGGTGCAGATAGACTCTCAGGAAGCTACGCCATCGTCTCTCGAGACGGACGGCTGCCGCCGCCGCCGACTGGCCAATAAGGCCTTGTTCCTGCCCAGGACCCCCCTGCCATGAGCTCTCCAATCTCCTCAATCTCTCTCACTTTCTCTGTATCATTCACATTTAACACTTGGTAGTGCTGAAGGTTTTACAGATAGGCAGCTGCAGTCTGAACCAACTTGTCCTGTAGCACAAGACCAGTGAGTGGGGATGACATGACATCAGGTTCTGAATGGGCCTTGTCTTTCTCCCTCAAGGTTCTCCCCACCTTGGCCTCTCTTGAGCCCCAGAGAAGCTTGCCTCGGTTCCTTCTCTTTCTTTTTAATTTTCTTTATTATAGTCAAGACTTCAATTAACTTTTCTCTGCAGAATGACTATATTAGGCAAAAGTTTGTGTGGGATCCAATAAAACGTCAGATGATATTGAGCATACGTCAGGCAAAGCCCGCAGCCCAATAAGTTATTATGTGTAAATGCTACAACTTTATTTTGAGAAGAATACATGTGTACTATCAAGCTGTTTTATGGATACGCAGAGTGATTGATTACAGCATGCGGAGCTGTCGCAACAAGATAAACTCAGATAGAATAATCTGTGGATATTTAGGCTTCAGCAATTTGTTATCCAAAGACGACTCTAGAAGTGATAATTCCTTTCATTTCAGCGATTTCTCTCTGCCACACCCAGTAAAAACCCACTTCCAGGGAGCTGACTTGTGTTGTGGGGGCTCCTATTTATGCTAGTGTCTCTCTTTCCAGTTGCTGAGTAGTGAGCACTGGAAATTTGTGTTTGCCACCAAAGCCATAACTACAGCTGGGACTTGGCCCAGGGTGGGCAGGTGTTGGGGTTGGGAGCTGCATTTGCCGTGTTTGCTGCCATAGAACAGCCTCTGCTTCTAAGCTAACAAACAAGCAGACATGAAAAAAAAAAACAAAACAGCCATGCTTTGTTTAGTGCATAAAACAGTATGGGAAAAATGGATTACATCAAAGAGCAGACTACTTTGCAGATCAGCCCCAAGCAACTTGTTGCTAAAAATAAACAAATAACTGGATGGAATTTATCAGCAACTTTTCAAATAACCATTTGTTTGCAAAACAGAGTTGGTTGAATTAATTAAATTAAGTTTAATCCCCAGGCCTCTTCCTTGTAGCCATCACTATCTACGTGGGGGATACAGTGACCTTCTCTTGGCTTCTCTAGAGTCTTGGGCCACTCTTTGGGTATGAGTCACCAATGTGCATTCCCTTGAATTCTTGTCCTGAGTTTTGATACCCCTTTAATTGTTAAAGAACTTTTTATGTGTGTAGAGAAGAGCCATGGACCAGTGGAAGGGAATTCTAGATCTGGAGGGTAAAGCCCAGGTTGGCATCTTGGCTCTGCCTCCCCTAGTTCCATGACCCTGGGCAAGGCATTTCCCCTGATCTGCAGTCCCATCATCTGAAAAGCAGAGACAGTGATACCTGTGCTACTCACCTTGCAGGGTTGTTGTGAGAAGCAAATAAAATTTGAAAACACTATACACTCTGTGGTTCTATTTGAGAACTACTTATGAAGCCACTAAACCACTTCACTTGCTTCAGGTGCACATACGGTAACATCTTTTTTATTTTTCTCAACAATCACTTAAGACCTCAACTGCTCATATTATTAGGAAGTACAGTTCCTTATTTCCTACCTGCTACCTACAGATTGTCCCAAAATCAGGGAGAGTGAAAATTGAAAGCTCTGTCTATTTTATGACACTGCTACTTGGAGGGTGCAAGTGTCTTTGCTGAATTCTGGCCCACAGGGCCTGTTTTGTCTGTGACTTCCTGCCTGGCACCCTGCTGATGCCCTTGTGGGTCCAGATCCCCATACTCACAACCATTTATGGAGTTTTCTGTACTTCGGTCCTTACTCTCACATGCTGAGCCACTAATTCTCCAAAGTGCTTCTCCAGAGTGCCTGGGTCCTGAGGCATTTCCAGTTTCAACTACATCCTGTGCCCAAATCACCTTGTCCTTATGAAACCCCATAGGCCCTTAGATGGATTATGGGTCATGAATTCACATGTTTGCTTTCCTTGTAGGAGGCCCCCTTTGAGGGTCCAGTCATCCTGCCTTGCCTGAGTAGCATGCTGAGTAAGATCAAGGACTCTGGAGGGTGGCCTACCTCACACCAAATTCCAGCTCTAACATTTCCCAGCACTGTGACTTCGGGAGGATTACTTAGCATCTGTGTATCTCAGTTTTCTCATCTGTAAAGTGGAAATAAACTGGTCCCATCTTGTACGGTTGCTTTGAAAATTAAATGAAATAGTACATATAAAGCCCATAGAAGAGTGTCTAGCATGAAAATAAGCACTGTAAAAGCCCATTAGCCATTATCTATCCTGACTGATCACAGTGTCCCATATGTTCCCTCATCTGAAGCTCATGCTCCAGGGATCAGGGTATATGTGGGCTGTGTTCCCTTCAAAAGCCTCTTAGGCTTCCAATACAACTAATACAGCTTAGTCCATGTCCTTTGCCTCCTGTGACACTTGCCAAGAGTTTGACTTGTTAACATGAAATGAAAAAGGACTGAGGAGAAGCTCTATCAGATAGTTTTTGCTGCATAACAAATCACCACAAAATGCCGTGGTAACCATTTAGTTTGTACTGCTGTGGTTTGACTGGGCAGGCTGTGCTAGACTGGTTCAGCTGATCTCTGCTGGATTTTCTCATGTGTCTGTGGTCGTTTGGTAGGTTAGCTGGCTGGTGACTTCATGATTTAGGGTGATCTCACTCACATGTCTGGACATTAGTAGGCTATTGGCCAGGAATTGGCCAACTGTTGCCTGGGGTACTATGATTCTTCTCAGCTGGGGTCTCCACTTCCTGCAGGCTAGCTCGTGCTTACTCACAGGATTGTCTCAGGGTTCCAAAGGAGGCAAGATAAGAGCTACATGATTTCTGAGGTCTAAGTTTGGATGTCAAACATACTATTCATCAGATTTACTTCTTGATGGAATATGTTCTGCTGCTAAGAATTTGTGGTTACTTGCAATTAATCAGAGTAGTTAAACACTTGGCTTAGGGCAGAGGGCTCTTTCTTAGTTTTCATTTGCATTCTAAGAGGGATGGTGATTTCACTTTTATTAAGAGCACACACACTCTAACTCTTTTAAATTTTAATTTATCAAAAATACTCTTTGCCAGGCACACTGGGCTACAAAAAGATAGGTTGCTCATAGAATACCCATGGAGATGATGGGAGAGAGGCTAGCAGTGCTGTGCTGGTGTTGGGCAGGCTCTTTACCCTGGTCTAGGGAAAAGAGGAAGAAATTCCTGAGAAGGCAAAGGTAGAGCCCAGTCTTAAGAATGACAGGAGATAGCTCTGTTTGGGGGTGAAGGGAGTAGAATGCATAGATAAAAATGAAAGTTATAGCACTGGCTGCTGTGGCTCAGTGTCGCTGGTTCGATTCCCAGTCAGGGCACATGACTAGGTTGTACGCCAGATCCCCAGTTGGGGGCGCATGAGAGGCAACCGCACAGTGATGTTTCTCTCCCTTTCTTTCTCCTTTCCCCTCTAAAAACAGATAAATAAAAATAAAAATAAAAGTAACCTTGTTAAAAAATAGATAATTAATATTAAAAAAAAAAAGAAAGTTATAGAAAAAGATCACATAGTCCTGCTCCTTTAGTTACGAGTGAGAACCCTGAGGCCTACGGAATCTCCTCTTTGCACCCACATTTAGTGGAAAAGCAGGAACCCAGGCCACCTGACTGCCCTGTTTTGATTTGTACCAGGAATTAAGTCACCAAATAGATTCTCTCCATCGAGGCCACCTTGGAAAGTCTACTTACAAACCTCATTATGTTTCCCCTTTCAGGTGTCTGATTCCACTCTCCTTTATGAGAAGTTCCAAATTCCCTTTCTGGCTCCCATATCCCATATATCTGTAAAAGTAAGGCTCTTCTCTAAGAGAGACTAGTGATTAACCCAAGCAGATGTCTGTACTCAGGGCTGACTGTGTGATCTGTACACCCATGGGGCAAAGGAGGCATCTCCGAGCAATGGGCCACACTGTGACACCAGCTCAACATTCATGCTGCATGCAACATGTCAGAAAATACAACATGAAAAGTTTCATCAGATACTGTTTTGTTGCAAAAAGGTTCAAGAGACCATATATCAATCATTATGCTTCTGAAATACTTGATCCTTGGATCCTGCCTTAATCAGAAATTCACTTCACTGAAGGGTGTTGTCTCTCCTTCTGGCCATAATTTCCAGTTGAGAACCTGGGCTTGTCTAAGGCCATACCACCCTGAACGCGCCTGATCTCGTCTGATCTCGGAAGCTAAGCAGGGTCGGGCCTGGTTAGTACTTGGATGGGAGAACCTGGGCTGTCCCCAATCAGACAGAAGCCAACCATGATCCCCAACCCTGGCCATTGCACAATGCTTTCATTTATAGCCTTCAAAGAATTCTCAAGTTTGTCATCTCATGGAATTCTCCCAAAACTCCATCAGGGAGCCAGATAGAAAAGTTCTAATTTAGGGGATACAGAAATGGAGACTCAGAGGAGTTAGGAATCTCACTCAAAGCCTCCAAATAGTGAGGGGCTGATCCAGGATAGAGGGCCAGGTCTTAGGCCTGCAAGTGCACAAATTTAATTGAGAAATATAGAGCAAACTGGCTTGTCATCAGATGGCACCCTGAGGGCCTCCTGTGCCCTGGTACAGATCTTGTTAGAATCAACCAGCCTAGATGGTGATACCTTCTTGATCCATTCTCTTTGATTTCACTTCCACATACATGGACCGGTGCCAGGTTACAACACCCAGGTGAGTCTTCCAGCCTCACCTGGCCATGTGCATGCTAGAGTGCTTTGTTGGTGGGAAGGAGAGACTACAAGGCTATTATTGAAGATTGAAGACACCCTGCAACTTCTACCCTACTATAGACCATTCTCTGGTGGGCAGTCCAAGGAAACATGAAACCATCCTTATTTAACCAAATCAACGCACACGTTTTGCCCAGCTGTCAGACATGGAGGAAGGGCCAATGGAGCTCCAAGGGAGAGAAGGGCTGGCTTAGAATATTTGACAAGGGGATGGTGATTAGACTCCCTTTGTGTTGTTGAGAGAACTAGGGCAAACTGCTGAGAGTGTTGGGAAGCAAATTTTAATCCACAGCAAGGAAGAACTTTCTACCCCTTTAGAGCTGTTCAGAAGGAGAATAGATTTTGTCGTAAGCAATTGTTTATCTGTCATTCATGGCAGTTGCCAGTCCCATTGCTGAAGGGCAAGAACTGACAGAAGAGGCTTTTTCAGTCAAACTAAAGCCCATTAATTTTTCTTTATTAGGCCCAGCCATTGGTCCTAATTTTAGATTCTGGAGCAGCATCAAATAAAGCTAATCACTCTTGCACATTTTACAAGAGGGGCTTATAAATGCGTTTCTAATTGGTGGAATTTCAGGCATGGTTATAAAGTGAAATGAAGAATTTCAGGCCAGTGGGGAGATATTTTGGGGCAGTGTGGTCTTTTCAGAGCCCTTACTTAACTCATGCTGCAAAGCTGACCAGCTATCATCCTGGGTTGGATGAATGTGTAGAAATTCATTTAACTTTCAGTTACTGGAGATCCTTTTGGTGGGAACACAGTGAAATCAGTAGGGCTCTAGAAGTTTCCTCTGAGTCTGCGGTAAACACCCCTTGTCCTTTAGACTCAGAAATGAAATTGAGGCCTCTGATTTAGGAAATGGCTCTGTTGGATGGGGCAGGGGCAGGAGAGGGTGACAAATGATTTCTGCATCTTCTTGTCCCATTTATTTGGGTACTTTTGTGGAAAAATGCAAACTATTAACTTAAGCTGTGCTGTTGCACCCCCAGGCTGGACTTGAGAAGAGTTCCACCAGTTCATCAAGCCTGAGGTCCTGGACATGGCATGTCATTACTGGAGGGTACCTGGTTCCTTCCTTTGTGATCACTGTTAGCTGAGAACAACAGTCCACAGCACCCAAGAGCTAGTTGAGCTTCCCACTGGGAGTCACAAGCAAAGACAACTACCACTGATAGCAAGGTGTCCCTGGCTTCCCTTTCTATATCACTTCCCTCTTTTCTGCCTTCTGTGTGCACTGTTTGGGACCACATTGGACCCCAAGTATTGTCAGAGCAATAATGTAGTACTTAAGTTTCCACTAAGTGCTAATGGCTCACTCTGTGCAGCCTCTATGTCTAGCCCAGAAAGGGTGGAACAATCAATTCCTCAGATACTTCCTGTTTTCTGTCTTCTTTCCAGCCAGTCTTCTAATCCAACCAATATTTCTTTCTTTTAGATGGCAACAAGGAAACATAGCCTGGCCTTCTACTCATGCATTCACACATCCATCCATCCATCTGTCCATCCATTCACACATGCCTTTATTTGACAAGCACTTACTGAGCTTTACCACAGAGTCAGACACTGTGCTAGGCATTAGGGACACACTCGGGTTAAAATGAGGTCCTTGCTTGACTACCTGGGAGATAGGACCGCAGATACACTTGTTCAGCATGAGAGAGTTGGTGCAATGAAGGTTTGCACCAAGAGCAATAGGACCTAGGAGGGGCCTGGCTGCAGGGGTGTGGGGTGGGGCAGGAGTCAAGGAAGGTGTGAAAGGAAATTGGTAATTGAATCAGCATTTTTCAGACAGACAAGTGGTCAGGAAAAGCTCTGTGCAGGTAAGCTCTGTCCATAGTTAAGAGACAGCATGCTATGCTTAAAGAGAGGTTCCAGGAGGGCAGGATCGGTACCAGCTTTTGCTCCTCACTGTACATGTGCTCTTTCTAGAATATACAGCTATGCATATAGCATTAAGATAATAAGCCTGGATTAAATTTTTACTTTATCAAACTACTATATGTGCATGATTAAATTTATGACAAGACTTAAAAAATCCTAGTATTTCCTTGGCCTACCCATCCTTACTCCTGAGTCTTACTCCCCAGAAACACTATTTTCAACATCTTAATCTCTTATTGCTGACATTTACCTTCATATTTCTAAATAATATTATTATATTGCTCTATCTTCAGGACATTATTTTTTAACTCCCATCTGTAGAACGGTAGGCTTTCTCTCTTTGAGCTGACACACTGTGCCTGCTTTTTCTTCGACTATCCCAGTACAGTTATATTGCAATTTTCTGTTAAGTGAATTTTTAGGATTTTCATATTTATATCTATGAAGATAGTCACAAAGGAATGAAAATATGATTATTTCCTTTCTTTCCCCCCAGTTTTATTGAGATGTAATTGACATACAGCACAGTGTAAGTTTAAGATGTACAGCGTAATTATTTGACTTACAAATATCGTTGTCTCTTTATCTGTGGGAGATACATTCCAGGACCCCCAGTGAATGCCTGAAACCATGGATAGTAATAAATCCTATATATACTGTTTTTTCCTATAAATGCATACCTATGATAAATTTTAGTTTATAAAATAGGAACAGTAAAAGATCTACAATAATAACTAATAATAAAATGATTATAAAAATACACTGTAATTAAAGTTTTGTGAATGTGGTTTCTCCCTCTCAAAATACTTAAAAAAAAAGATTTTATTTATTTACTTTTTAGAGAGAGGGGAAGGAAGGGAGAAAGAGAGGGAGAGAAACATCAGTCATTTCCCTCTCACAGGCCTCCAACTGGGGGCCTGGCCAGAAACTCAGGCATGTGCCCTGACTGGGAATCGAACCAGCAACCTTTCAGTTGGCAGGATGACACACAACCCACTGAGCCACACCATTCAGAATTTAAAATATTTTATAGTATTGTACTTACCTTTTCACTTAAAGAAAGCACCTTATGGCTTTTTTTGGGGGGGGGCATATTTGAATCACCAGCATCATTATTCTTGTGCTTTGGGGACATTATTAAGTAAAATAAGGGCTACTTGAATACAAGCACTGCCATACTGCACAGTTGATCTGATAACCGAGATTTTGCTAAATGACTAACCAGCAAGTAGAATATACAGGGTGGATATGCTGAACAAAGGGATGATTTGTGTCCTAGGACAGTGCAGGACAGTGAAAAATTTCATCATGCTACTTGGAACAGTGTGCAATTGAAAACTTATGTATAGTTTATTTCTAGAATTTTCAATTTAATATTTCTGGACCTTGATTGAGCATAGGTAACTGAAAGCATGGAAAATGAAACTGAAGAGAAGGGGGGACTACTGTATTGTGAAATGATTACCATTATAAATTTAGCTAACATTCATCATCTCATACAAATTAAAAATTTTTTCCTTATAAAAATAATAGAACACTTCACGAATTTTAATGGTATCCTTGGACAGAGACCATGCTAATCTCTGTATCGTTTCAATTTTAGTTCTTGTTTTTCCAAGAACTTAAAAATGTCAAATTTAATACTTTGCCTAGATTTTTATATACCTACCATTGATTCTTCCCAAACTTTCCAGTGGAGCTACCAAGATCCTCTAGACAGTCAAGCCCGCTGGGTGGCTGAATAGTGTTGATTTTTTCTTGAAACTGTCCCTCCAGGGGCCCCAAACCCCAGCTCTATTTGATTTAGACTGGCTCTTCGTAGGTATGCTGCACCCCTCATGTCTCAGTTTCCCTGCACTGCTCTCCTCTCCTGAGCTCCTTCTTCCTGGATCTCATGTCCTTTTGGTTTTCCTCTCTTGCTTTGGTGAGAATTATTTTAGAAACTTTCGTGAAAACACACATAGGGTAAAGTTTTAGAGTGCTTGCATTTCTGAACATGTCTTTATTCTCTCTTCATATTTGACTTATCATTTGGCTGGATATAGATTTCTAGGATGGAAATACTTTGCTCCATTGCAGAGATTTTTCATCTCATGGGACATATACACTAATTACTTAAATTCTGTGGCACACCCAAAAATATTCTTTTTGCTGATCTGACAAGAATAGGTATAATTTTGATTTGTTCACACCAGAGAGCTATTGTTGGGTTGGCTGTTGTCATTTTTTAATTTGACAGCCTAAGGGAAAAGAGGTCAGTGCCCCTGACTAAATAATCAGGTACTGAATGTTTTAAAAATTCTTGCAGCCCACCAGTGTACGGAGGCATACTGGTTGAAAATCACTGCCGCACTGTATTCTACGTTCTAGTGTTGCTATTGAGAAGTCTGATGCTTTCCTGGTTCCTAGCCTTGTGTGTTGATTTTGTTTTCACCCTTTTCTGAACATTTTTTATCTCTACTTTTATCCCTTAAATATGATGATGATATATCTAGGGATGCGTCTTTTTTCACTCATTGTATTTGACCTTTTGATGAATCCTTCACATCTGGAATTTCACACTCTTCAGTTATTGAAATCTTGGCATTCGTTCTTTGTAATTGCCTCCCTTGTTCTCTCTGAGCTCTTTCATTGAAATTTTTATTAAGAGACTATTGGACCTCCTTGATGGATGCTTTAATTTTTCTATTATTTCTTTTCTTTATTTCATCTTAGTGTCCTGTGTCTACTTTCAAGAGATTTCTTATATTAATCTTCTAGAAATCTCTTTAAGTTTTTATTAAGATTATTTCATATTTAGTACCCATGCATTCTTTTTAATTTTCTGGCTGTTCTTTTACAATAGCTTTCTGTTCTTGTTGCATGGGTGCCTATCTTTTTTTTTTCTGGATATTAATAGTTCCTTTTTAAAAATAATTCTTTTTCTTCCTATTTTATCTTTGTTTTCTCTAAGGTTTTTACTTCCAATTTTTGCTTTTTGTTAGATTTTTTTCTTAAATGTCTGCTGATCCTTTGCTATCTGTTCATATTTCAGAGTGAGGAACCATGCTGCTGATTAGAATTATGGGGTTGCGGGTGGTCCTTTTTGACTGATGGCCTTCAGTGTGAAGTGACTAGGTCCTGGAAATTTTCTTAGCTAACTCACCAATGTCAAACTCTCTAGAGACAAATCTTCTAGCTTTTTGTCCTGTTATCAGTCTCCTGGGAGTCCAGTAGGTAAAGGAGGGGGAAAATGTCTCACCATTCAGTCTGTGGACTTCACTTTATGAAATTACTAGTTCTGAAGGAGGCAGGTCTTAGATCACCCACATGAAGGTAAGAGAAGCAGGGTAAAGTTAATGAAGGGGACACAGGAGTAGTCAGAATGTCAGGAAGTGAACCAAGGAAGGGAGAGATGATCAATAGCATTGACCCTAGTCCAATCAGTTGACCTTAGGTACCACTGATGATCTGCCATGTTATAGTGGAGGTTGAGTCCTACTTGTGAGAAGAAGGGGAAACCAAGTGGCTCTGCAGACTAAACCCTCCTCTCTCAAACCTTGCTCCTTCCATGGGTATTGCTACCTTAGTTCCACTTCTCCCACAGGTTCTGAGTATATCCTGAAGAAATAGGAGATACAGGCACACCAGCCATCATAAATGATTGACAGAAGACAAGAGGAATTCTTAAATGTATGAACATAAAACAAATACTTTTATTTAAGGAAAAGGAAACTTGGGGAAAAAATCCTAATAAATAACTCAGTACAGCTGGCTTAAGCACTTTAAAGCCAGTGTCTGTGATAAGCAATGAAAACATTAATATAAAATGCTTCACCATAAATGAGTACAATTCAGCCTGATGTATTGCAGCTGAGCTGGCTGTCGGATGACATGCTTTTAAAGTGATGTTTACAATCAGTATTTTTTTCCCCTTTGGTAACTGGAAGAAGGCTAGAAGCTCTGCCAGGGCGCTGCTCTGAGCCTTGAAAAGGTGGGTGCCTTGCCAGACAGTTGGCTTTCCTCCATAGAGGAAAGATGGGAGCCCCATTCCCAGAAAGCTTGAGACAGGGCAGGAAGGGACCCCAGAGCAGGGTGATGAGGGATTTGAGTAGACAGCTCAGGGCCCAGGTCTAATCAATGGCCAGTTGTGAGATCTGGAGACAGTGGGTCAGTATTGCTGGGCTCTTTGTTTCCCCAGCCAGTCCTGGAGGTCACAAAGGGTGTCTCCCAGGTGCTGCAAGACCATTGTCCTCACGACCCTGCTGTGTCTCCTCCTTCTCTGCCCCAGAGACTCTTGACAATGGTATCCACTGAGCTCCTCAACCCTGAAGACCATGTAAAACGAATGTGTTTTTTACTTTGATATTTTAAAATCTATAAAATAGAAAAATGCCACCTGTCCTACCATGTCAACATGGTTGTGGGAGAATCAGATCAAATAACCATATGAAAGAATGTAAAGCCTTCTTTTGAATGTGTGGGTGATCTATCTGATGATCATCATCTAAAGGACATCCTTCTTGTTAAGCAATAAAAATAATAAGAGCAGAACATGTTTGTTGTGTGCCAACTTCATGCCAGGCCCGAGCTGAGCACGGAGTCGTCCCTCCTGGGGACGCACCCATGGTGTCCTGTGGGGCCCTGGCTCTGTGCCTGTGTGGACACCCTTCTCTTGGCCTTTGAAGGTGCTTTCCTTCTCCTGAGGCTCTATCAGGATTCTGCGTCTTCCCTGTTGCCAGCACTGTTCCTCTGTCCCAGGTTCCTGGCAGTCCTGCTGGCTGACTAGGGAATGGGAGCTGTTTGGTTTCATTATCACTGTTGTCCATGAAATGGATCGCTAGACCCTTTCCTGAAAGTGTTCCATTGTTGCTCACTATAGGGGAAGTAAGCAAAACAATGTTGCTGGTGAAGGGGTCAAAGAAGCAGAGTGCTCTTGGTGGCTGTCACTAGCTAGTGGTTCCTGAATCCTTTTTTAAATGATGACTCCATTGTTTTCCAAAAGGGGCTGAGAGCCTCTCTTGCTGTGTCTTGGGTCGCACTGACAGCCCTATAACTTAGGAGCAAACCCATTTATCTCAGACTCTCTGAAAGCCAGTCTGCTGGCTTGAAGGGCTGGGTGCGCCTCCCTCCTCTCAGCGCCCCTCATGTGAGGAGTTGGGCTGCTTCTCTGGACTTACAAAACCATGCACTGTTTCCTGTTAGTTTGCTGTGGCTTCTCTCACAAATAACCACAATCTTAGTGGCTTAAAATAACACTAAGTTATCATCTTACAGTTCTTCAGGTCAGAAGTTTGATGCAGGTCATAGGGGGCTAAAATCTGCATGTTGGCAGGGCTGTGTTCCTTCTGGAGTCTTTATTTTATGTTGCCTTTTCTTAGTTTCTAGGGGTTGCCCACATTCCTTGACTCATGTTGCTCTTTGATTTTCAAAGCCAACAATGGCTGGCAGAGGGAATTATGGGTGGAGGAGAGGAAGGCCATTGGGTTCGGAATCATCTAAATTAGGTGTCCAATTTGAGATCCCATTCCCCGGCTCAGTACTAGCTCTTTTTTTTTTCCATATAGGACTCCGAGAGCTGAGCAAGGGTGTTAGGCCAAGGGTGTAAGGATGGGTTTGTCAGAGGCTGAAGCGACCCCATCAACTCCTCTTCCTATCGAAAACCCTACAAACTTAGCTCTTCTGTGGTCCTTGACTGCCACTACACTTCTTTCCAGACCCCAACTATAAATTTGAACCGAACAGCCATGTTATATGAAAATGCTTTAAAATATTATTAAGAATAACTTTTGTATTAATGGTAATAAATCCATACTTGCAGTCACTTCTGATTTCTGCCTGTTTGGTAACTTGAAAAACATAAATTCTGTTCTGGTATAAATTTGACTAAATGGGTCAAAGGATTCTTTCCTTCACTATTCTGCTCCTCTCCCTCCCAGTCCGCTTGTTCCGCACTCCAGGCCAGCCCCACAGCACCATTTAGGATGGAGAGGAGGGAGGAAAGTGGAGAGCTCAAATCTCCAATCACTGAGTCCAACCTCAAATCTGTATGATCTTGAAGGACTTAGGTACGTTCAGTGCCCCTTGTGGTAGGCTGTTTCTCAAAGGCTCTCACGGATTCCTGCATCCTGTGTGGACTGAACATAGTGACTCGTTTCTAAGGAACGGAATACTGCAAAAGTGATGGGGTGTCATTGCTGAGATTAGGTTATAAGAAACTGATTTTTAGCTTGCCGGCATTCTCTCTTCCTGGTTTGCTGGCTTTGATGAAACAAGCTGCTGTGATGGAGAGACCAACATGGCAAGGACCTGAGACTGGTTAAGTGCCAGTGAGAAATGGAGGCCCTCAGTCTCATGGCCTGTGAAGGTGCAGATCCTGCCAATAACTGCTATGTCAGTTTGGAAGCAGATCCTGCCTCATTTGAACCTCGAGATGACTCTGGCTGCCGTTGACACCTGGAGTCAAGCCTGTGAGAGAGCCTGAAGTGGAGGACCCAGCTACGTCTTTCTCAGATTCCTGACCCACAGAAAATGGGGAATAATAGAAATAGTAATAAATAATGAATGTTAATTGTTTTAAGTTGCTCAGTTTTGGAGTAATTTATTATGCACCAATAGATAACTAACAAACCCCTAATGTCGCTAATCTGTAAAATGGAACCATCTCACCAGTCCTCCTAAGGATAGCAGAAAGAATGGGGTATTAAGGTCTCACACTGAAACCTTATTCTGGTTGCATCAGTAATAGTCATTGATTTATTCCATAAATACTTACTGAGCACCAATTATGGTTAAATGCTGTGCTGTGAACATAGGATACAAAAATGAACACAATATCCTTGTTCCTTAGATGAGGTCATGGTCTTTATGAGGGGAGTGATATATAATTTGGAAACAGAGTGAAATAGAATATATTAAATATTCTGAAGTACTCTCAAAATGGTTTGGAACTCCAGATGCCAAATACAACTTTATATAACAGAATTGCTCACTAAAGTAGTAAGAATTCTTGAAAATATCTAGGCACTCCCAACTCCCCCTTTTCCAGTGAGAACACCAACAAGAAAAGATGAATTTAAGAAGAAGAGGTGACTTAGAGTTTGATGAGACCCTTGGGTACAATCTCAGAATGTGGATGAGATGCACTCTGGTGTTTTGAACTCAATTCCTAGGACATAATTTCAACAGGGACCCCCATTCAACCTCACCTTTCCAGACACATGCTTGGTATTGGCCCCACGATGTATTTCATTTGCACAGCCCCTGTCCTGTAACACAAATCCTAATCCTTCTCAAGTTTTCTGTGATTTCTCCCCTCTCATCTGATCTCCAAGCACCCTGGAATTCTAACTACCTGTTCCAGCACCAGACTCTGCTTTGTGTCATGCACATTGCTTGTTAAGCAATTCACTTCTTTATTTAACAAAAGGTAAATGAAGGCTGCAGTTCCTCCAGGAGGCGGCTGGGCTAAAAAGAAGATTTGTTGAAAGTCTGTTTAAGGAGTACCCAGCTTCACACCAAGGCAGGAGAAGGAAACTGTTGTCTCGGCATGAATTGAACCAGAGGCCCAAACTCGGCATCGCTGGCCACAACAGAAGGTGCGTGGTGCCTTAGTGAAAATAGCAATAAGATCGTGCATAGCCTGTGTCATAGCTTCCTTGCTTCCACCTAGATGAGTCTCGATTGGTTATCTCTGTCTCTGACCACTCAGTAATCCAGGATTAACTGCCTGCAGAACATCTCTGCTTGGAAATTTCAGTACCACTGCAATCACAACCATGCTAATTCCCTCGGCATCATTTTGGTCCCTAAAAGTCCAGGCATAAAGTGACTCAGGGCCTTTGCACTGACTATTCTTTCTCCACATATTGGCAAGGCATACTCACTCTTCCACTTCAAATCCTTGATCAGATTTCACCTTCATTTGAGTCTTCCTCTCATCATCAGATTTAAACTTGCAATCTTCCTCCCCATCTCCCAACCTGGAGTAACGCTTGGCATGTAGTCATCTTTCAATATTATGTGGTTTTGGAATGAAGTGGAGAGTTTAAGCAGAGGATGGAAGCCCATATATTATTTTTGTCTGTGGTAAAATATACATGACATCAAATTTACCATTTTAACTATTTCAAGTGTACGGTTCCATGCCATTAAGTACATTCACATTGTTGTGCAACCATCCCCACTATTCACTTCCAGAACTTTTCCCACCATCTGGAACTGAAACTCTAAACCCATTAAATAATAACTCCCCATCTTCTCTCTCTCCCCCAGACCCTGAGAACCACCATTCTACTTTCTGTCCCTATGAATTTGACTACTCAAGCTACCTTATATAAACGGAAGCATACCATATTTGTCCTTTTGCATCTGGCTTATTTCACTTTGCATAATGTTTTCAAGGTTCATCCATGTTATAGCAAGTGTTAAAATTTCCTTCCTTTTTAAAGCTGAATAATAATAGTTTCTTGTGAGTGTATATTACATTTCGTTTATCTGTTCATCTGATGATGGTAGATGCCTGTATTTTTTTTTTTAAGAGATGATGCCTAAAGGAGGTAGTGTGAGATGGCAGGTGGGCTCAGTCACCCCCTTGTGTTTCTCTTGATGTGTAAGAGGTATCAGGTTGTTTCTCCCACAGATTTGTGATGCTTAGTTACCAAGGAGAGGAAATTCTGAACAATTAGAAGTAGTCCCAAAACTTTGGGTATGAAATTATTTTTCTTTCTGTCATACTACAGGGGAAGCTGGAGATAGAAAGAATTTAATGAAAGCTGTGAGGGTGAGTTATCTACTTTATGGCTCATAAATAATGAAAGAATGGACTCTATGTCTCCAAACATTATTTATGTAAGTTCTTCCTTGAATAGGTGACTTCAGGCTAAATGCTAAAACCCAAACAAAACCTAAACTAAAAAATAAAAAAACTATAGTCAGGAACAATTGAAAAATCACCTTGTTGGAGAACCCAAGGGAACTTCTCCTCAGGTTCTAGGGTGGGGTGCCAGAGCTACCATGGGCTAACAGAGCCCTGGGGACATGATGGATGTGTCTGATGCCCCAAGAGGGCACTCATAGTCAGGCATGGCATCTCTTCTCTCACCCTGTCTTGTTTTGTTTTGTTTGTTCTGTTTTTCACCCAATAATGTACCCAGGGATGATTATCATTGTAAAGGGACATGTACAGTTTTACGTTTTGAACTTGAGCCCCCATCTATAGTTTGTTTTTTTCTTGGATGTGTTTGATGCAGTTCTGGGCACTAAGGGTGATTTTTGAGACAATGAAGTGAGTCTTAAGCAACCTCCCACCTACCTTCTCTGGACCTCCCTTTCTCTCTCCACCAGATACCAAAGCCTGATACAGCATAGAAGAGTAGCCACCCATCTGTTTCCCAGGTGAGGCCTTTCTACATCGTTCTCTCTTCCTGAAGGCAGGACAACCTGGGTGGGTGTCTGTGTAATTGCCTGCTTTTCACTGATGTGTTGTGCGCAAAAACATTTAACTGTTAACAGCAAGATGTGGAAGCAAGGGGAAGACTGATAAACTCCAGTGGTGGGGTTTGGAACTTGTGATGCAGGATCTATCTCTCTGAGAACCTGGGGAGATCCTATGACCCCTCCTGCAAGCAGTAAGGGTGGATTTTGAGGGGAGGAGCCCCCAGTTAAAACTCCAAATGTGTTCTCCCATAGAAACATGTCAGGGGTTAGGGTACTATTATGACACAATTGCACTCAAGGTACATGGGGCTTTAATAGGCATCTGTGGGCTGCCTGGGCACCTAACCCCCACGTGCAACATGGTTTCTATGGGAAAATACATTTTGAGTACCAGGAAACTGACATACACTCAAGCTTTTGGAACAGAGCCTGCTCTTAAGTAGGAGACTACTTGAATGCCATATTCACAGCTAAATTATATACATAGGCCTATTTTTAAGACATATGCCTATTTCCAAGATACTCTGCTTATGTAACAATGGGAATTGGAAGAAAGAATTGATAGAAGTAGAAATCATGTTCTTGGTGGGTGGGGGTAGATGTGAACTTTCACTTTGTAGGGCACATTTAATTCTAATAGAAGGAGAGTAGAAGACACAGAGAGAATGCCTTAAATAGTCTCTAGGTTCGTATGATTTGCTCCACATGGGCTTTCCTTTCAGCAGCTCCATCTGTATACAGCTTTTAATTTTGTGACCAGCAATTGAATTCTATAGCAACAGAGAAGATTGAATTAAATTCAGAGGTTAGGGTATGATCAAGACCTGCATTTCATAGGATTTGCCCAAGTTGTGAAGCACCTTCAGAATCCTGTCTCTCCTTAATCTTTGGGTCTGTGATGCATGATGGACTCCCTGAAGGCAGATCTAGATTGCCTTTCCTTACAGGGGACTTACCTGTAGGAGCTGACAGTAGCTTTCCCCAGGACCATGTCTTGATGCCAATTTTCCAGAGCTCTCAGTTTCTCAAGGTTAACATCCATATCCATTGGTTACCAATCCAGTGTTAAAACCCTGGTTACTCTGAGTCTAAAAGTGAACTAACCTACGTTCGCTTCATTTTACTTTACTTCAGATACCTGTACTCAACCAAGCAACTCACAAAGTTAACTTAATCACTTCAATTTAACTACTTTAAATCAGTAACTTAAATCAGCTCATGTAAGAACTGAATTCAATACCCCAAACATTAATTAAGCCACTAGTTGGCTAGCAGTATGTTCTTAACTATGGAAAGTCACGAATTTGGTTCAGTTGGCCTTTGGGTTGGCAGAGAGCTGTGGGATGAATAGGCTCCTCCTCTCCAACTGTGTATATTTTATTCATAGACTGCCCTTGTATTCTAGACAAAAATAACAAATGTAAATGCTGTTGTTTTTCAGTTATGAATTTAAGAAACATAATTTTTGTTCTGATTCATGCATCGTGTTTGGAATAGAGTAGCTGGTGTCTCACGACAGTGAGAATGATATGGAAGAAGAGGATGGACTGGTACCTGCATTCCTGGGGGAAAGCTGGCATTTCTCCATGCTCACTGGGGAATTCATCACCAGTCCCTGTGCCTCAGTGAGAAGGTGGCTTCCACATCCACGAAGGAAACATGCACACAATGTGTGTAGCTTCTCCATGCCTGGCCTTTTCATTAGCATAGGCCTGGAACTCATAGGACTATTTACCCAATTCTGGAAGGGCAGATCTGTGTGCTGATAGTAGAGGCCATGAGGAAAGGAGGTAATTAGGCATGGATGCTTTCTTGCATCCTGCTCATTATGGGGATGAAGGCACTCCACCAGAATTGCAAGAACACTAGGCTCTGGGTTAGGAGGCCTCAACTTTGGTTCTTACTCAGTTACAACCAGTTGCATGATCTTGTGCAGATCACTGGCCTTGTATGGGCAAACTGATCGCTAATGTGCCTTTTAACTCTATAATCTGAGCCAGTGGCGGTATCTGTGGAAGGAGAGATGAACTGCCTGTGTCCCTAAGCCTAGCTTCTGCCAGCTCCACCAGTGGACAACTGGAGGTGGTGCAGGCTTCAGCTTACAGCTATTGGGTGCCTCTGTGCCCTGAGTCAGTAGAATATGAAATAGATTGTGTGGCTGTAGCCCTAAATGTAATTGTTAAAAATTTTCCTTCAGTACCAGTAGCCTCATCTCTACCATCAGCACCATCATGATAGTATGAATATGAGCCAAATTCTGTATTAATCACTTTTCATTTATTTTCTCATTTAGTCTCACAACGGCTCCATAGAGAGTTACTCTCCCCATTTTTCAAATGAAGATCAGACTGGATTCCAGCCCACATCTACCTGATTCTGAAACTTGTTCCCTTCAGGCCCAGTGACACAATTCTCAGGGTAGTTTTCTGTCACTGTTTTCTACCTTGCCATCAGTTCTTTGGAAGAGATAGAATGCTCTTTTGCAATCCAGGCTATCTGATTGGCCTTGACTCTCTGGCAAGTTTTTGCCTGGTCTTTGTAGGCCAGGACCCTGTTCCTTGTCTCCCAAACTGGTGGCTAGCTTCTGGCTCAAACACTCCCATGCCAGGATGCTGCCCACACCTGAATTTTATAACACTTGCCATCTGGGTCACCCTGATGTCCAGACCATTTCCATCCTCTGAGCTGCAGTTCTGGAGCTCCCAGGGCCTGCTGGAGCCAAGGCTGGCTTTGTCACAACTCTTAGGGGCTCTTGGCCACTGACCTGAAGTTGACCCTATAGTTCTCAAAATGTCCTTAGCCCTCCTCTGGGCATCTTCCCCTTTGCCACCTGCCCTGCTGCTGAGCTCTCAGTACCATTCCACCTGAGTTCACTTGGCTCACAATGTCTGGGACCTATGGGAAAGAACACAGTGGAACATGGTGACCCAGCCCCAGATGGGAAGGTGACCCCTGGGCTCAAGCCAGCAGGGAGCAGTATAGGGAATACTCAACAGAGCTCCATAAATAATACCTTTTGTTTTATTCATGTGTTTCTTTCCACTTTCACTTATTTCTTTGCTTGTGGAGAGCACTTGAGCACAGAGCCACAGGGGAGAGAGGCCTTTTCACCGAGGCAGCCCAGGCTTGTTCTGCCTCTGCTTCACTCAGGATTTGGTTGTTTTCCATCTTAATTATGTTCCTTGCATTAGTGGCTGGTGGGCACACAACCTTTATAAGAGTTTATCTTAAAAACCCACTCTCTCCTGAGAGAAACCGTTCTGTGGGGAACAGTAAGAGTTCCTGGGATGGTTGTGTGTATGTGTGTGTGTGTGTGTGTGTGTGTGTGTGTGTGTGTGTGTGTGTGTTAGGCAGTGCTGGGCATGGTGGTAATTGCTTTCTCACTCATCATAACCTTGGGGAAGTCAGAGCTTGCTAGCATGAACTGAGGATACTTATATGTCTCCTAGCCTTGAGTCTCATCGAAAATGCAGACTTCTTATGATACCACTATCTAATCAACTAGAGACAGTGATGATATCGTGAAAGGAAGACAGAATTTGTCAGTGGGTTAACTTGGTGACAGCACTGTGAATTTAGGTTACATTTGTCTAACTTAATGACTAGCTATAACACATTTCTTTGGGTTAAGACTCTGGAGATCCCTGACTGAATGCAAATGTCATTCTGTAGAAATAACTGTTTATAATGATCAACCCTTTATATTTTAGTATAAATTAACTATTACATGACTCAGTTACCAAGTAGAAGGTCTTCCACATCTGGGGAACTATTAGATAATCCATTCATTTACCCTTTGGTTCATACATTTGATAATTTTTTAAAGTTCCAACTGTATACTCTGTCCTATACAGGGACACCAAGAGAAGAACTGGTCCCTTGAAGAAATAGAGACCTAGAATTCCTCACAGGAAACAATAGAGCATATTAAAGATAAATCACAGTTAGGAGCTAGACCAGGTGTCATAGACATAGCTGCATACTGATACTGAATGAAGCAGAGTTAGAAGGGGCTGAAATTAGCTCCAAGGAGGAGCTGAGATCTACACTGGATTTTTACTCTTGAAATTGTCCAGATGAGATTGACATGATTAAGTGCAGACAAAGAGTATAGAATAAATATTGTAGAATGAAAAAATGGATGGACTGTAGGAATTGGAGAAAGCAGAAGTTTTGCGTTAAGTGTAAGGAAACATCAACTGTTGGATTATGCGATGGTGATGCAAAAAGAAGGCCCTTGCTTCTTCTTTCCCTACCTGCCTAGCCTCATTCTTCCTAGGACTGTTTGTCTCTGGCTTGAATTTTCTAGCTCCCACTCAGTTTCTCCATCAGTTTTGTGGACAGGCATAATTCTTTGCATACACCTAGTAGGTGCTCAACAAATGTATTGAATCAGTGAACAAATCAATCATAGACAGTCTGGAATATATCTGCTAGGCTGAACTATTTCAGAGGCCTTGGTTTTGATTCTTCTGGATGAAAGTTGGTATACAGTAGTCCCTTCTATATTGCGGTTCACTTATTGTGGCCTCACTGTATCGCAGGATTTTAAAAAAATATTATACTTAATTATTTACTGTGGATTTTTCACTATATCATGGGATTTTGTGGTACTGTATACGTATGTTGTTAAAGTTATGTAGGTTTAAGAGTGTAGAATAAATGTAAGGTTCCTACTTCATGGGGGGGGGGTCTAGAACATAATACCTGTGATAAGTGAGGGAATACTGTATCTCAAATCTGAAACTGGAAAAGAAAGGGTATTCCAACAACAAATTCTACATTTGAATCATGGGTCAATGTTCCCATTGTGTCTCATGGTCATTCACATAGTTTCGCTCAAATTCAGTCACTCAGCCATCATTCTGCCATTTACGTGGTTAGATGCTATGGAACATCCAAACTAAAAAGATGTCACCTTTGTTTCCTGAGAACTTAAAATTAGTCATTAATTGTAGATGGTGAGCAGTGAGGAGTTTCCTCAGGAAGAAATACATTTTAGATCTATAAATGTCATCCAAAAGGTGTACAACTTTGATTTCTTTACTAAATATCACTGTTGTGGTACCTCCTTAGGTTATAGCTTTTAAAAGTGTGAACCATCTGAGAGAGAGGGTTAGGTATTTCTGACCCCTGTGTAATAATACTCTCTTGGACCATGGATCCCTCCATTCAGCTACAGGCCAGGCCAAGGATGGGCCCTTAATACAACAGAGACGCCAGGGTCTCCTGGAGGAATGCAGTGACTCAGTGTCCTCTTGGAATTCCATGGGCCCAGTCTTGTCACTGCATCCTAAAACTCCATGATGTGACTGAATGTGCAGTCACACAGCTTCTATAAACGGCTCCATCAGCCCTGGCTGGTGTGGCTCAGTGGACTGAGTGCTGGCCTGTGGACTCAAAACTTGCTGGTTCAATTCCCAGTCAGGGCACATGCCTGGGTTGTGGGCCAGGTCCCCAGTTGGGAGCGTGTGAAAGGCAACCGATCAATGTTTCTCTCACTCTCTTTCTCCCTCCCTCCCTTTCTAAAAATAAATAAAATATTTTTAAAAAGGCCTCATCAGCCTCCAGAGGAGTTTACTCCTTTGGAGATCTGGGGTCCAGCCATGCCTTGGATCAGGAGCCCTAAACCCAAGCTCAGTTCCCAGCCATGTGCGAGGAATCTGGGACTGAGACCAATGCTAAGATGCTTTTGTGATCTGTTCTTCTTTTCTTGTTTCTCATCAACAAGGAAGGTGGAATATTTAGACTTCTGCCAAACTTTCAAGAGACTGACCTTTGAATCTGCACTGTCATTGGCTCAGGTCTTCTTCCAACCATTCAATGGCCATGCCAGGCATCTGGACTGACTGTCACCATGGTGCCAGGAGAAGGTGAATGACCACTTTCCACATACCATGATGATGACAACAACTTGTGCCATCCCTCTGGTCTGCTCTGTCTCGGTGATTATAAGGACAATAAAGCAGATCACTCAGCTTTGTGATGGCTTTATAATTCAGTAAACATCCAGCATGACCACATTGGAGGCAGTATGTTTTGTACTGGAGAAACAATGGACAAAAATCAAACCCAGCCCAAGAGGTGAGGACAGTCACACTAGTGCTGGACAGCAGATGCTCACATGGAGTAGGACAGCTTCCAGGACTGGAAGAGCATGGATCTCAAACCAGGAGATTCAGGAGGAAAGAAGGCAGCTGGAGATACTTATCACAGATGAAATCTTGCCAGGTAAGTCCTTCCCAGCCATACTATAGGGCTGATAAAATGCAGGGACATTCTATGAAGTCCTGCTGCTGGGGCGAGGTAGCTCTCTTCTGGGCTAGCATCCCAGCTTTCTCTTTCTCCAGAGAATGAGAGAAGTGGTTGAACCAAGGTTAGCATTTAGGATTTAGGCAAGGGCTGGATCTACACTACACCCCACTGCTTCCTGTCCTGGGTTAGGCCCAGCACATCTCTGCAAGACCACTGCCCAGGCTTCGTTCTCACAGCAAGGCCTGCCCACCTGCTGCACCCTCACCCCATTTGCCTCTGCCTGATCCTCCCTGTATCCCTATGATGGTATGAGATAGCATCACAGTGGCTTAGAGTAATTAGTGATTATTCTGCAGGTGACTATACTTTCTCATTATGGCTAGTATTTGCCTTCTTCTTCTTCTTCTTCTTCTTCTTCTTCTTCTTCTTCTTCTCCTTCTCCTTCTCCTTCTCCTCCTCCTCCTCCTCCTCCTCCTCCTCCTCCTCCTCCTCCTCCTCCTCCTCCTCCTTCTCCTCCTTCTCCTCCTCCTCCTCCTCCTCCTCCTCCTTCTTCTTCTTCTTTCTTCTTCTTCTTCTTTTTTTGAATGGATATCTTTAGGCTGGCCCACAGAAGATCTTCTGTCATGTTTGTTGATTGGTAGTTCAGTGTTTCCTCTCCATCCCACACCACTCACACACGTCCCCCAGCCCACTAATTTCTTAAACCTTTTCTGTTTTCCATTAGAACTCTGCTTTAGTGTTGATTTTCCAAGCTGTCTTTTTGGTCAGCCTGAACTGACTCCAATGTATCAAAAATGCTGATATTATATTGCACCTCCTGGGTATAGAATTGGTTTTATCAGTGTATCATGTTTATAATTTACGTAGGGTCATTTTTCTGTTAGTAACATATCTGAAGACTTAGCAGAGCATGAGCAGGGACCATCGGGTTGTGAAAGACCTAGAATGAGTAGGATTCAAAGCTGCCCATGGAGGGAATGAGAACAGAGGCCTGGGGGCACTGAGCTACCTCAAGGGAAGTTCCAGAAAGAGATTCAGGCCGATGATAAAACCCAGTGCCCCACTGGTACAATAGTCACAGACTACATTTCAGCAACAGGGGCTGAGTCAGCAGTGGGCTACTGGAACAAGTAACACTAATAAAGGCAGAAAGTATCTCAAGGCACTGGGACAGCTGATAGCAAGAGACACACCCTTTGGCATTTGAAGTGGCATGCCAACAGCCAAAAAGCATCCCTTCTTAGGAGGGACTGAGATAGCTTGCTCTTTTCCTCCCTTCTGCCTTCACTTTCTTTATCAAAAAGTTAATGAACACTCTAGTAACTCTGCTGGGTCCTGGGACAACCTGGTATACAAACAGATGACATTCTTTCTTGAAGCTTGGAGGGGAACAGACCAAAACTAATCAATAAATGCATAAAATAATTACAAATTATGAAAATATCTATGAAGAAAAACAGTTCTTAAGAGCGCAAACAATTGGTGGTGGTGCGGGGGCAGAGGTGTTGGACAACCACCTAAAGTACAGAGAACAAAATTTAGCATGATGGTCAAGAAAGCCAAAACTTGAAAGATGAGAAGGAGCTGGCCAGGTTTAGAACATAGAAGAGAGAAACCCAGTAGAGAGAACAGCATATGCAAAGGTCCTGAGGCAGAAAAGCTTGGCTTATTGAAGGAATCCAAAAGGGCTCAGAATGATCAGAGAATGGTCAAGAGGGAGAGAAACAGGTTATTGAAGCAGCCATAGCTATGGGGACTCTATCAGTTTGTTGGTTTTTGCAAACAACTCTAACATTTAGTGTCTTAAAACAGCAATGATTTATAATTTCTTATGATTCTGTGGTGTTCTTCTTATCTGGTACATCTAGAATAGACTCACAAACTAGGGCCTCACCAATGGTGGTGATGGTCAGGCTTTCCTGACCATGGGCTTCTCATCCTTCTGTAGGAAGGTTCAGGCTTGTCTATGTGGCAGCTGCAAGATTCCTAGCAGCAAGAGAGGCAAGGTTCATTGAGCAGAGCTTTCCAAGGCTCTGCTGGGGTTGTATTTGCTATAATGTTCCTCTGGGCAAAGCAAGTCACACAGCCAACTCCTGAGGGAAAGGCCAGAAAACATCCACCTCCTGATGGCAGGAACTACTATTACAATGAAAAAATATTGAAGTTTTTCAATGTAATATCAGGAATGAAAACAGAAGCTTTGTTTATTAATTGGTACCTGGTCTGGGCTGGGCTTCATTGAATCCTTCCTTCTTTCCTTCATTCATTTTTTCCTTTTTTTATTTTTTAAATAATCTACTGTATGTCAGGCACTGTCTCAGATCTGCTAAGATGTGGACCTTACCATAAAGCAGCTCACATGGCAGCACAGGAGCTACACAAACGGCCTCTTACATTTTGGAGTGGTCAGAATTTCAGAGGAGGTGTGCCTATGAGAGACAGAAGAGGCCAACCCAACAAGTAGGTCATGGAAGGAGGGTTTTGATGCCTGAGCTGAGTCCTGGGGAATAAGAAAGTGAAGATGGGCATTCAGGGAGTAGAAGCAGAGCCAGGCAGACATCTGAGGCCGGCAATAATTGGATACTGAGCCTGAAAATGTGGCACTCGACCTTTCTTAATCCCTTCTGCTTCAGGCCATGCTTGGTCCAGAATACCAGGTGAGGGCTGGGCTTGAATGCACAGTGGTGGTAGCAGTAGGAATCAAGGGATCCCAGCAGTGGGGAGGAGTTGGGATGGGGCTAGGTCTAACCACGATGGCAGATAGTCCCGGTGTGTGCGTCTGCACCCCATGCCGAAGGCCCTGCAGCTTGTTCCACCTGTCTCCCATCAGACTGCAGATCCCTGAGTCATTGAGTCAATGCTGGCAGATGCTGTTGCAGAGCCCCAGGACTTCTTTGATAGGAATAGGTTCTGAATTCCCCCATACAGTTTGTGTCCTGAAGGGGCCAAGGATGTGAGCGTGTGTCACTTGCTGTGCTCTCTGTCCATGTGCTGGGGTAGAAGTGGGGCAAAAAAGAAAGAATCTCAGAAAGTGTGTAAATTTATCCTGGCCTCGCCTTAAGAAAACCCAGCCACCACCAATCCATCAAAAATGAATCTGAGTTTGGATAACATTAGCGTTTAAGGCAATGCTCTTCTCTTGTATTGATTCTCTGTGGCTTGAAATGGAAACACTTTTAGAAATGTCGTCTTAGGTTTCCTTAATCTGTGTGGCTCAGGGAGGAAAAGGCTGTTGTCACTCGTGCTAATAACCACGAGGAACATGATTCTAAAGTGCTTAGCTGGAAAATGAATTCCAGAAGCCAGCCCTGGTCAGGCCTCCAGGGAAGTTATTTCCTAAAAATTCAGTCTTTCTCTTTCCTTCAAGGGAGTTGCCTCAGGTGCAGAACCACTTGGGAAATAAAAACTAACAAGCAGAATGGAGGATTCCCAGGAAGAGAGGAGTCAGCTTGAGGTAGGGTCCTCATTGTCAGTGTCAGGGTGAGGGGAGGGATTGCTTGTGTGGTTGGCTTGGGAGCCCAGGGGAGGCCTCTGCCTCCCCTCTTCCAAAATTAATATCAGCTTGGCATTCTTTTATGAGACACTTATCCTTTAGGTTAAGCTACCTATTCAAATGTGTATGACATTTGACTGTCTTAGCAGGAAATATGTGTCACGTTGGCATTAGTCACTTCTCAGCGTCCTGAGGTGAGGAATAAGCTGGATGGAAAACAGAGAAGGGAGAAGAAAGGGTTGTAACGTGGGGTGCTGCTCAGGGAAGCGAGAGCAGGGTGGAGCCAGCAAGGGGCAGCGAAGGGACATGGGGTATCTAGGTTTGGCGACTAAATGCAGGGGGGCTGGCTATACCCAAAAGGGAGCTCCGGCCCTGCTAAAGGTTTTCTTGTCTGTTTGTGGTTGGGGCTGAGATTCCTAAAGACCCAACAGTGAAAGCCTTGTGACTATAGGAGAGAAAGGTAGGGAGGTCAAAACTGGAACGAGAATGGAAGTCAGATGCCCTCCTCCCTCAGAACTTGCCTTTTTGCCTCTGGCAACTCATACAGCCCTTGTGAGTATTTGTATAAATACGAGCTCTATTTGCCTGAAGGGTGGGCACAGTTTGCAGTGTCCCCCAGAGAAGCAATCTGTCCCATGGCCTTTCCCTGTTTGTCACCTGAGGGTTGTCACCTCATACTTCTCTGCCTTCTTATCACCACATGCCCTGACCCAGATCTGGGGTCCCAGAGTGTGGGAGGGTGATGACAGATGGATGGACCGTTTCTTCCCAGCCACTAAGAAGGGTCCAAATTCTGCCTTCCTTAGGGAGAGCCTTTCCTTTTCCCCCTCCCAGGCCTGTAACAGCCCCCTCTGTCAGCCACACACCTCCAGAGTAACACCTTATTTTCATCACAAGTAATTGGGTTCTAAGAATTATGATCCATGTCTCTATCCACCGTCTGCTTTTGGGCACAGCCTGTGTGCATGGTGGCCTCAGACCTCAGGATGCGGACAGAGAGGCCTCTCTGAATCCCTGCCAGGAAGCTGGACATCTGAGGAGTAGGCCTCTCCGGTCTCATTGTTCAGACTCTCTAAGGTAGATATAAGATGCTTAGTTCACATCAAGAGTTGATGTGACACTGTCATCTTCTGTTGGTGTGTCCATTTGTCCTCTGGTTGGGGCTTCAGATGTCTAATGCAATGCCTTGCACATCCTCAATACCTAAACTGTTTGTGGAATAAATAAGTGTGTTGTACAACCTAAGTTATCATGAAATATCTCTTTTCCACCTACCTAGATTATAAGCATATTTAGCATAGGAACCCAATTTAAAAAATCTTTAATATCTAAGGACCAACTAGATAGTTGGAGATTATTAAATACACTGCTTGGTAAATAAATGGAGAAACAGAACAGAGTTATTAGTGGGTATGGCCTCCCAGCCTTCCTAATGGGGACTTTGAAGGACTTTAGGTCAGCGTGTCCAGTAGGAAATGGACATTTGAGTAAGAAAACTGAGCAGGTGGGGTAAGGGACTGAAGAAACAAAACAATATACTATTCATGGGCAGTGCATAGGCCCACTTGAGTGTTAGGAGAAAAACAACCCTCTTAAACCTCATTAACTAAAACTGCTAATTTAGAGTAAGCAATAACTCAGACTCACAGAGCCTAATTTTACGTTTGCAGTTTGAAAAGGGTATCTGTAAAGTCAGTGAGCAGTGTCAGAAAGAAAGCAGGAAGTGGGGATGGGGAAAGGATCCAGCTGACTGCTGACTGCCAAGCATAGTCCCAGTGTCAGTGTTCAAAACATTCTCCCGACTTCTTATTCTGTAGAGACTCAGGGCCCCTGTGTGTGCTACCTTCCATCATAGCCCTTAGCAAGATGTAACAGACTAGGAAACCTGGAAGGACAGTCCTTTTCCTCTGTATCCCCAGTTCAGAGCCTGCCTAAATAAAGGTTTGTTGAAAAATAAATAAAGCAAATATTCCACTAAAGTCTTTACATAAAAATGACACTGTGTTTATTTCAAATAGTTATCATCATAGAAATAAGGTTTTATAGTTTTTAGCTAAGTCCTGGACATATTGATCTCCCAAACCTAGTATTACCAGTATAGAATCAAAATTGAAAAGTCAGCTTGATAAGATTAAAGCCAATACCTTCTGAGTAGTTAACCTATTAGATACTTAATGTTATGTTTTACTTTCTAACAAAGGTGCCTACCCCCTCTCACTATGGGATGCAGGTCATGAGAAGAAAATGAGTAAACGAGTGAATGAATGAGTGAATGAATGCCAGACAGTCTCCCTCATTGTGGTTCAGGCCCTTCACCTCGTGTTGCAGTCAGGTTGCTTCCTGGTGGGATTGGGCGCACAGAGGGAAGTTATGATAGGATTTAGTAGCCTGGACAGGTCCAGCTGGAGCTGGATCCCAACTAGATGGAGGACAGCTCTGGATGGGCAAACCTAAGGGCAAGGGAAGGTGGAGGGCCAGCTTTGCAAGAGAGACTCTTATGGTAAAGTGCTGAGGAGCAGCTAGCTAGTGTGCTGACATAGCTTCAGGGTAGTCCTAGAAAGGTCAGGAGGGACCTGGCCAGCAGGTGGTATCTCAGGAACATTGGCAAGTCTCAGGGTCCTGACCTTATTGTAACCACAGAGCTGCTGTAGTTCAAGGCTAGGAACCCAGTCCTGAAGGTATAGAGAACAGGGAATATCTTTAGGCACAAGGAAAAGGACATAGATGAGTTTACCGGAATCAAGGTGGGTATTATTTGGCCTCAAGAATAAGATAGTAGCCCAGTTATTAGTACTGAGATGTGAAGCCAAGGCTGGATTGGTGCAGAGGTGACTTGTAGTTGAGTCCCTGAGTAACAAACTACAATTCTTTCAACTCCTTTTGGCAGTGACATATCTTTAGAGAAGGGGTGAATGTAAGCAGAGGTTTCTCTGGAGTCAGAGTGCAATATAGGATTTCTAGATGTCAGATGTGGGACAGTGCCAGAATTGGTAAGTTAGTTAATTTGGACAAATCCTTCTGCTGAGGGTTAGGATAGATGAACAAAAACAACAAAAAGGAGTAGTTTGAAGACATTGGAAAGCTAACAAATAGTGAATAATTTCTCACGAGATGATCAAAATCCAGAGATGTAGCACTGGTAAGTTACCCTCAACTTGGGTTGGGACTTTGAAAGGGTATACTTTAGGAATACAGGTGACTAGAAATATGAGAACCCTCTCAGGACTCTGTGTAGCTTGAGCCGTTGGATGGCCCAGATATTCTTGATACCTGTAACTGGGTTAAGATAATCCAAAGTTGTTATTCTTCTCAAGTATATGGCAAAAGTGAATGAAAGGGAAAAGGTCTAGTCAAGGAACTAGTATGAATGACCCATGGACATGGACAACAGGGTGGGAATGGACTAAGGGAAAAGGGGTGGGTAGGGTGGGGGGGGGGAGAACAATAGGGGGAAAAGTGGGACAACTGTAATAGAAAAAACATAAATACATTTTTTTAAAAAGTGAGTGAAAACCTACATTAGGCACAGACTTTTAAATAATTGTATTTTCTACTTTCAAGCAATTAAACAGGATGGAAATTTCAGGAGAGAACAAGCAACTATAAAACTGATATAATGGATTTTAGAAGTTAGTTATATAGAAGTTGTAGGAAAAAATAATACTCTTAGTTAAGAACTTCGTGGAATGGTCTACTTGAAGATTAGACATAATTGAAGAAATAATTAGTTAACTGTTATATTGATCAGAAGAAAATCTAGAATGAAGCCTAGTCATATAAAAGGTGGAAAACAAACAGAAAAGAAAACAAGTGACATAGAAAAAAGAGTAATATGTTCTTTCATATGTTTAATTGAATTCCCAGAAATAGAAGAATCAAGCAGAAAAAATATTTCAAGAAATAAAGTCTGAAAAATTTCCATCATTTTAAAAAGACATTAAGCCAAGATTTTAAAATGCTATGAACCACAAACAAAAAATAAAACCTAACATAGCCCATCATTTTAAAATGGCAGAGAACCAAAAACAAAAGAAACTTCTACAAGCAGTCATGGGTGGAAGATAGATTACTTTCAAAGTGTTACAATAGCAAAGAGAAAGAAAGGAAGAAAGCCAAAAAACAATAGAATAATATTTTTCTGAATATTTGCTGAAAGAAAATAACTGCCAATCTAGACTGTTATTCCCTGAGAAGGTATCATTCAAGAATAAAGGTAAAATAAAGACTTTTCAGACAAACAAAGGAAACTTGTCACCAGCAATCTTACACTAATTCAAAAGCTAAGGGAATTCTTCAGGTAGAAGGAAAAGGACCTCAAATGAAAGAATAAGGATGTAAGAAGGAATGAGTAGTAAAAAACATAATAAATATATGCCCAAATACAAATGAGTATTGATTGCATAAAAACGATAATTTTGCAATTGGGGTTTAAAATTAATGTGGAATTGAAATAAATGAAAAAGTTGCCCTGGCTGGCTCAGTTGGATGGAATGTTGTCCTGTATACCAAAAGCTGGTGGATTTGATCCCTGGTCATGTACAGGAGGCAACAGATCGATGTTTCTCTCATATCGATATTTCTCTCTCTCTCTCTTTCTCTCTCTCCTCTACCTCCCCTCCCCTCCCCCCACTTCCTCTCTCTCTAAAATCAATAACCATGTCCTCAGAAGAGGATTTTTAAAAAGTGGCACATAAATTAGTCAAGGGATAAATAAAATAATCATGCTCTAAGATCTTGTTTCTGCCCAGGAAAAGAATAAAGTTTCTAATTAACATTGGGCTTTGGTAAGTTAAAGATACAAATCATAATTTCTAGTTTAACCACTAAGAGGAGAGAAAAATAAAAGGCTCTCAAAGGCAGTGTGGAAGGCCTGTGCTGAGTGCTGTATCTGACAGTGTAGCTGCTGAAGCACGTGTCATGGTCAGGTAAGAACAACCCCAGAATCCTGCCATGGAGAAACCACACCTGGCTGTGTTCTGGAAGAGAAGGGAAAGGAAGTCCAGTATTTTTTCCTCAGGTCCCCGAGCCAGCCCCATTGGACATAACTTAACTCCTTTTGAATCTCAGCATTTCCTGTACCTCTCTTATCCTGCCTTCCCTCTGCAGGACTCCCGATGCCTGGGAGCAGGAATCACACATTTTTCTTCTCTTCCCTCCTCACAAGGGAGGCCACAGAGCCTTCCTTTTCTTCTCCTCCCGACTCAGCCCTCCTTGTTCCCTCGGCTCACTTGAATCCTCTTCAGGGAAGCATTTGTCATCCTCCTGGTGCTTGTAGTGTGAACTCATGGCACAAGGTTCACCTTATTGTCTGATTGTCCATGTATCTTGTCCTTTCATTGGACAGGGAGCTCACCTAGGAATCTGTACTTCATCTCTGCCAGATCGTCTAGCACACGACATCTCCAGCCCCCTTTGCACACGAGAAACTTCAAATGAACAACCAACAGGACTCAGGGGGGTCAGGATCAAAACTGACAGTTACTTTTGGAGTCTGGTTGGGAGAATTACATGAAGAGAAACCTCTAGAAGCAAAGCTAGTTTTAGGGAAAGACAGTAGCATTTTCAGCATGTGCTTGACAAGTGTGTGGAACATGCAGGTGTGTTACAGAACCCCTGGGCTGCTCCAGTTGAAAACAAACCCACGGGCTCTTTAGTTAGGGGCCCGATTGCCCGCCGCCAAAATTATAACTCTCAATACCAGAGTTTGGTGAAAAGAAAAAGAATTGTTTATTTAACAGTTATATAGATTTAGTTATTTGCGGATTTCTGTTGTTAAGTCTTATGCTCTTTAAAATACCCACAAACACATATCCTTGCCTCCCCCACTTCCAAACCAGGCTAGTTTTAGAAAAGTTAGAGAAACCGCTTCCCTACTTTCCAAACACAGTTCAGCTTTACCAGCAGCTGCCAATCACTCAATTCTGATTGGGGAGGTCCTTTCTGTGCTGTGGTGCCCTCCAGCTCTCAATGCAGGACCGCCTGGATTCTCAGCCTCCTTGCAAACTGCCTTCTTCCTGCAAACCGCATGGATCTCCTCTCCTCAAAACCGCATGGCAAGAGCCTCTTAAAGCAGCCTGGAGACCCCCTCTCAGAGTCACATGGAGAAGGCCTCTTTACCAAGCCACGTGGAGGGAGCACACAAGAGAGCGAGAGAGCGAGAGCCCCAGACCGAGCGCGTGAGCGTGAAAGAGAGAGCTAAAATGTCCACAGCTGCTTATATATCCCTGACTGCGTCATCTGACGCAGTGGGCATTGCAAACCGTTCTGACCATTCACAGACCCTTACGTAGGCTCTGTGTGCTTTCCATACCGTCCCCCGGTTCAAGACTCCTCCCATCTACCTGAGGCTTTGGATGCATTAAAGCCATTTTGCATAAAAAAGACACTAGCCACTGGCCTCAGGCATGTGGAGGCATTCTGAAAAGCTGCTTCCTTCTCCCCATCCCCCAGCTGCAAACTCTGGGGTTTTTTTTTTTTTTGGAACACCCCTGTTTCTGTAACAGGTGGACAGTCCTACAATAAGGCGGGGCTGAAGATGTGGGAGTCATCATCACAGGGTGGAGATTTTTACTCTTATTAACATATCTTTACTCAGCATAGCATTGAGCCACTCTTGAAACAGTTGGGATTATGTATCCGGCTAAAAGCTCTCCTCAGAGAGTAGCTAATCTCCACAGAAGATGAAACATTGATGTGCTAAACAATAACCTAAGATAACTTAAATAAAAGTCCAAGATGACAGTAGAAGTGATGTGCAGCCCAGTTCATAATTATTTGACAGATAGGAGATACAGCCAGTAAGTCCTATTTGTTCAAAGAAGGAGAAAACATTTTAGACTGGGGAAATCCAAGGTATAAAGTTTTGCTGAATCTTTAAAAATGGGAGCAAAGAGTAGAAAATCTCAGGTAAGCGCAATTCAGTAACAAAATGTTAAGGTGGGATGTGCAAGTCAACTTGGGACAGATTCAGAAATGTCTAGGAGATTCCAGTTACAGGGTGATTCCAGGATAGGGTCATAATCACACAGGGAGCCTCACCTGTCTAACTTTAACCTATCTTTGTAAGAAGTGCTGTGAGACAGGCAAAGGTGCCTGGGCTAGAAGGCATGGGCCAGGCTCTCATCCTGCTTTGCCACTACTAGTGGTGTGACCTTGAACAAGACATTTAATCTTTCTGAGTCCCTGTTTCCCATCTGTAAAACCAATTCCTGTCTGTATTAAAGGGCTTTTGTGAAGATCCAAAAAGAAAACATTTGTACAGATCCTCTCAACACAGCAGTTCATGGATGTTGGTTATTATCATTATTTCTGGCTTTAATATATACAGTGCCTTCTCCATTCTTCGAATTCCTAAAGCCACCTAATGCTTGCATCATTAATTTTGATCCCTCTATACCACATGTTATTATCTCTTAATGGCTTCACAAGTTTTTAGGAGCTTCTTATTTTGATAAAAAACTCACTGTGGGCAAGAATTTTGTTTTAGACCTTCACTGAATGTTCAGAATATTGTTAGCACATACTAGGTGATCAAACTATTATTGCAATGATTGATTTTTATATCCACGATTACCAAAATAATCCCAAAAGATTTCCCAGGGGAAGAATATCTTGGGGTTGATATTGATGGATGGGTAAGTAATGACAGGTAATGTTCAAGGGTCAGGATGCCTGGTGAGGGGAATGATGTGAGCAGAGTGGCAGATTCTTAAAAAACTTTTCTGGATGCCTGATTCTGCTGGAACATTCCATCAGGTTTTGGAGTCATTTATCACCCTGGTGCTTTGTGAGAAAACCAAGTGAAACAAAACCAAAAGAGAAAATATCCATTCAGCAGCTGGACAGCTCAGTTATTTTTAGGGACAGGAGAAGAAGCCAGCGTTTGGGACTCAGCAAAACATCACACTCTGTTTGGGGTTGACCCAGTCCCTGGAAATGCACAGGTCTAAGCATTTTCTCAGCTGTAACTCTCCAGCACATGTGTACTTGAAGGGAAACTTTATCCATCTGTTTCTAATTCATTTACATTGAACTCATCCAAAAAATTGTTGACATGTCCTTTGCTTGGCCAAGTTCTTCATGGGTTTTCAGGAAATCCCAATACATTGTTGAGTTCTTTCTGGTATCCCAAGGTTGTTGGGTTTTGTCTTCACTGGGAACCCAGGGAGTGTGGAGAATGCTATGAATTGGCCCTATCCCAAACCTGTAAAGCTCTGCTCTCTTCTCACAGAGTCTCTGGCTCCTAGAGTCTGATCAGCTTGTGTGAGAACAAAGTAAAAGGCATTCCCAAGGTCTCAGACCTCCTCTCCTTGCTCCTAGCAGAGCCTGAGGATAGCCCAGGAGAGGGATAAAAGTGCTTTAGAGGCAATTTAGCCCTTAGACTAATTACAGGATAAAGAGAGTTTTAATTCTAGATACTGTATGACCTTGGGCAAAGAAGTTCCTTTTTTGTTCTACATTTCCCCAAAATATAGCAGAAGAATGATATTGCAGTTTTTGAATCATCTCCTAGAAATAGCTTGTATGGTTGGTGTGTGGTTTGTGACTTAGGAAATAAAGAATCACAGAAAAAAGTACTGTTTTCCAGATTCCTAGACAGAAGTCCTGACCCCTTTGAGTAGAGTGTGCTTTGGGTATCCCATTGCTAGTATTGCTCATGGACAATGCTGATTTGTTCATTCTCATTCTTTCTTAGGTTTAATGAGGGATCCAGCTTTGGCATGTAACCCAAGTCCTGAGGGATGCTACTGACTCACAAAGGGGTTGGATTGTGCATAGCTGAGCCCCCTAGCCTCATCATTCAATAAATGCACTTGGGAAGACCTAGAAGGAGATTTGTGTCCCTGTCAGCATAAACATAGCTAATACCCCATTGGAGGATATAAATGTATACATTCTCCAGAGAATTGAAAGCTGAAAAGAAACTTGGGACCTCACAACCCTCCTCTTTATTTTAGATATGAGGAACATTAGGGTTCCAAAAGGCAAGAGAGTGTGCCTAGTAGTTATTGGACATTGATTTTATGCCAGTCCTATGCTAAGTATGGCCATATTTAGCAGCACTGGAAAATATTATTATTCCTATTTTTCAGATGAAGCAACTGGGGTACAAAGGAAGCTGATAACTGGCCAAAGTCACTCAGTGAGTTATGACTTAGAATTTGAATTCAGCTCTATTACTTTCAAAGGTCAATTGACACCCAGTGAGCTAATGTGGAACCAGAACATAGAACCCTGGATTTCCCAGCCAAAGAATATACTGAAATGTAAAAGTTGGGTTGTACCCCCATCTTGCATTACTTGCCTCTACAGCACCTCCCATTGTTTGATTGCTCTGCCAAGAGATTAGCTGCCTGGGGAGAAGAGCCCAGTGGCAGAGGTAGAGAGCATAATGAGAGGGAGACACAGGGAGAGGGGTAGCAGAATCTTCCACCTGTGGAGATTGTGAAGAACAGGCCCTGTGAGTGGACTCCAAAGACTGTATGTGGCCACCATGAGAGAGCAAGTGAGCTCAGGTTTAGAAGCCAGCAGACAACAATGGCCAGTCAACTCAAAGAAGGACCACTAGAGCACCACACTTGTAGAAGACACTTTCCATCTTTTCTGTTTATCCTTTTAGACCCAACACATCAAGGGTAGATGGTGGAGTAGATGTCCAAAGAGTAGACCAAGATCCCCCTCACATCTGCTCATCCTTTGGGCCAGACCCTAGCCAGTGCTGATGGAAGGGAGGAGATGATGCATTATTGGATATATTATGAAGTTCTTAACAAAGCTCAGCTCATTTGTGCTTTTTAATAATTGAAAGCTGTTAGACAGCAACAAGATATGTGTGAATTGTCATTATGTTTGGGAAAGGGGATTCGACAGAGTCTGTTTGAAAACAGAGATTGGGGAAAAAGCAAATCATTTCATGTCTGTTCCCCATGAGTTCCAACTGTTCAGTGGGCTGATTATCTCCTCTTTTTCTGTCTATCAAATAGAGGGAATATGAAAATGGAGTGTATTCTTAGATAAGATACCTCCTCTCTTTCTGAGCACATTTTGCTTGTGTCTGCACGCCCTGCTTTTTTTCCAGAAGAACAAGATTCAGCTACTACCAGGTTGGCTCTTCTTTCCAGATGACCCAGATGAGCTCTTCAGGACCAGAGTATCTACACATGAGGGAGGTAGTGTGTGTGTGGGGAGAGACGGTATAAGGGAGAGAGGTGGTGAGAAATGTAGCAAAGGGCAGAGAAAGAGGTGGGAAGAGTAGAAAGAGTGGAAGGGAGTGAGAGAGGTAGGGATAAAACTGGAGTGAAAGGTTAAGAAGGGGTTGGGGCAAGAGGCATGGGTTTTGGGGTCAGAGCTGGAGCAGCTTCCTGCCAGGCCTGCTGCCCAGCCAGCTGCTGGAACATCTGCATCCTGGTGGGGGTGTTTCCAAATGGAGCTGGCTCTTCCTTGGACTTCTGCCCCATGCATTTGCATGCCTGCCCAGTTATGCCCCTGCCAAAGTGCTTGCCTTTCCTCTTACTAATCAACCACTTGTGCCCAAACAGCTAAATCAGCTCTGAACATGGCCAATGGGTTAGCTATTTGAGCAAGCCTGGGGTCAGCCAAGTGCAGAAGTGTTTGCTCTTGAACATCATGATATCAGGCACCAGAGAAGCTGATGGCTGCACCAACACTGCCCTGACCTCTTGAATAACTGAGTTTGTGAGAAGGGACAGACATAGGGGTCAGGGTCTGGAGGCAGAGTCACTGTATGGTCTTGGTGAGCTGTGAATCTCCTTGAGTGTCAGTCCTATCAGCGATAAAGTAAGGGGCTGCAGTCCTTCCTAATGATTTAGTCGTAGTTTAACATTCTTTGTTACCTGGTCCCTGCATTTGGCTAGAGAGAGTTCAGATGAAATTTGAAAGCTGTTATCCTCTGCTCAATGCCTTTCATCTTTCTGCAGCATTGCAAGCCTGTGGTGCATTCCCACCAGAGGGGTCCCTGCCATGATCTCCTTCCTGGGGGTGCCAGATGGTTTCCAGGGTCAGGGCCAACCTTAAGCCCCAGTAAGGAGGAAAAGCTTGTCCTCTAGTCACCCCTGGCTTCTATGGTGTCCTCTTAGTCTCTTTTAGGGCCCCTCATCCCAGGGTGTCACCCTCAGGCATCTGCCCCACTCTACCTCTCAGCTGACAGATAATTAATCTCTGTTAAGCTGACACAAGACCTGGAAGATTCCAAGTGCTAATTTGATGAAAAGTTCTTGTTTAGCTATTCCCTGAGAAGTCTCACTTTTAATGGCCATCCTGCTCTTTCCCCAGATGGCTGTTCTCCTGGTCCATCCTTTCCCTCCTCTGCCTTCTTTTCCCTGCTTCTGAGGTACCTGAGGAAGATATCTTCAGGGATGAGAATCCTGGACAGTGGGCCTCATTTGTGTGGGGTGGGAGGTGATCTCAGGGGACCTGCTCAGCCCCATGATTGTCCAGTGGGGGAAACTTCGCAGGGGGACGGTTTCCAAACATCAGCTCCTGTTGTTGGTCTAACCCTAGAGGAGCCTCAGTAATTGGTCTTCCAGGGCTGGCCACAGCCAAACTGCTGGTGAAGTCATTGTTCAAGGCCTAGCTGTCATTCCTGAATGATACTGCCCTTGTTGGGAGCTTTCCCTCCTTTGGGTTCTTTGGTCTCACCCACCCTGCCAAGGTCCTCTTGGGGAGAGGGGCAGTGATGGGTGGAGTTAGAGTTCAGCCCTCCCTGCAGTATTGCACATTGTGGGACCTAAATTAAGTTTATAAAGGTCTCTTCTTGGCATTTCAGGCCTCTATCTGTGTATAGCAGCAAGTGTAGGTTCATGTGGCCCCTTGAAATCACGCATTCTCAGTCTACTTTAGTTTTGGCTTCCTCAAAGCTCTCCAGCCCAGGAGTTTATATGTCCTCAGATGAGCAGTGGGACTTGGAGGGAGACACGGAAAGAGTGTGTCTGAACACCAGGAAGCTCCTGCTATGATCCCCGGTGAAGGGAGAAACTGTGGGATTCGCCACCCCAGGGGGCAGCATAGGTGGATGTAATTAGATGCCACAGGGATATTTAAATGAGTTCCTGAGATATGAATCCCCGATATCAAAGTGAACCTACAAGGCCATTTGTTGAACATCTACTACTTGCTGTTTGATCATTCATCCACCCAATCATAACAATCCTACCCAGTGAGTATTATGTCCCTTTGACAGATGAGGACACTGGGGCTCAGAAAGATTATGAAAGTAAGCTTAAGATCACACCACAAGCAAATGGCAGAGCTGGGATTTTGACCCTGGGATTTTAAGGGAGAACTTGGAATGTTTGGATCCTGACTGCTTGGGCAAATGAGACAAAGGGAACAGCCTGGCACTGCCTGTCCTCTGTTCTCCCCCATTACTCACAAGTTGAATTCTTGCTGCTTTTCAAAGCCAGCTCCAGACTCAGCCCTTCTGAGAAGGTCACCCATTCTTACTTTTCACGTCCTTCCTTTTCCACCACGGTCTTGCGCTACTGCAGGGTGCATAGGAAGAACCGAGTGAGCTCACTGTTCATGTGGGGCTCCTTCCTCCGTCGGGAGCTCCTGGCTGGCACCAGCAGGGCTTTCATGGTATCACTCCCGACCACTCTTGCTAAGGTCCATGTTGATGGAGAAACTGAGTCAGGAGCATAGCTAAGCCCCAGGGATTTCTCTTGGGCTCTCGTTTGCCTGTCTTTGACCTGAACCAGGTTTTCTGAAGGCATGTGGGGGGGGGGGGTCATTCTTCATGAAGGTGCTTATCTGGATCCTTACTGAAGACAGCAAAGTGCAGAGGAACATAGGATTGCCCACATGGCCTCGTGCTGCCACACAGGCCAACACCCCTGTCTTTGACACTAGAAACATGTACGTGTTCCTTTCTTTGCCCTCATCTTTGTACACTGAGCTTCCCTAGGACATAGTGCTGGTGGGTAAATAGAGTCATGTTCACTATGGCCACCTGCTGGTGCTTGCAAACATCCTTCTACCTAGGCACTTTGGTATTTCATGTGTACTTTCCTCTAAGTCTGGAGAGTGGCCCCGCCCCTCAGGCATAGCTCTCACTGGTGCTGGGTACGCCTACTTCTGCTGGGCACTGCTGCCTCCTCTGCTCTGAGCCCCACATCTCACTTCAACACCCCTGTTGCACACACCACTGCTCTCTGCTGCTGAGCACCACCACTGCTGTGTCTACCTCCTCCGTGACCCAGGGGACTCTAGGGACCAAAGCTGTGTGGAGTCAGCCTATCAGAAGATGCCTCCCTATTTTCCTGTGTGACATGCTTCTGGTGTGGTCACAAGGAGAAGCCTGTGCTGGCAGCATTTTTGGTGAAGTGGCTTTTTCTGGATTTTACTTGTAGCTCACTGCCCCCTCCCCACCCCCACCCTATGACCTGAGACGTGGCTGGATAGGGAGGTGCATGTGAGAGACAAAGATTGTGCTGCCTTCATAATGACCTTTCTCCACCAACCACTACTGTGCTCTTCCTGGGCCAAGCCTGGCTTCCTGACTACTGCCTATTTAAAGAGGTTTTTGCCTGATAGGTTCACCTGACCTGGTTTCTAGACCTGTCTTGATCCCAGAAAGCTAAAACTGGGAGTCTGCTACTCTAACCCTTGTGCCTCTCTGTTATCTCTGTGCTTGTTCTGTCTGCAGGGCTACATCATGCCCTTTCTCCAGCTTGGAGTGAGTGAGTAGAGATGCTTGCCTGTGTAGTAAAGCCTGGTGGCATCTTTCCTCTGCATCAACCAGCTAAATCCTATTCTCCTTCAAGGTGCATCTAAGCCCCCATCACTGCCTCGAGAATCTTCCCTTGATTGTTCAGTCCTGTACCATAGCTCTCTGTGTTCAATTCCTACAGTCCTTAGTTGGAACCATCAATACAGTCATGTGACCATTTTTACTTGTGCTGTAGAGGGAATATTTGTGTCCTACCAAAATTCATTTGTTGAAATCTAACCCCAATGTGATGCTATTTGGAGGTGTGGGGGGGCTTTGGAAGGTGATTATGTCATGGGGGTGGAGCCCTCATAAATGGGATAAGTGCCTTTATAAGAGGCCCCAGAGCTATCTCTTGCCCCTTCCATCATGTGAGGACACTGCAAGATGGGTATGAAGCAGGAAATGAACCATCATTGGACACAAATCTACAAGTACCTTGATCTTGGACTTTCCGCCTCCAGAACTGTGGACAATAAGTTTCTGTTGTTTATAAGCCATCCAGTTAATGGTAATTTGTTGTAACAACATGAAGAATTGACAACTCAGAATTGTTCTCTGCCTGATGCCACTTCTTCCCATCCCGACTAGGTGCTCCTAGTTGGAGTGCTTAATTTGCTTCACCTGCTTCTTGCAAAGCATTCATCCCTTGAAAAGTGCTCAGCAGATCTTGGATGCCAGAATGGGTACAAGCAGGGACACAGTTGACGTGGGGTTGGGAGGTCCCAGAAACCTAGTGCTCCCTGATGATTAGCCCCTTTCTTTGTGCTGCCCTAAAATCCTGACTTAGTTAATTAAGATGCACTAAGAAGTCTGGAAAACTGGCATCTTCTGTTTGCAAACCATGCTCTAGAGGTTCAGTCCTGTGCTCGTCCCCTCAGCCACCTGGTCGGCAGCTCTGAAAGCGAAAGTGCCTGCTGGTCCCTTCCAGGTGTTGCCTCTCCACCTCTAAGGAGGAAGATTTAGTTGTATGGATTTTGGCAAAGATATAAAAGCAGCAATAAATAACAAAAAATTCAGCATACCATTCTGCATATTTTATAACTCAGTTTAATAAAGAAATAATCCAAGATGGCACCTGCTAAGAAAACTTAGTTTATTGAAATATGACTGTAATATAGAAAAGATGGCTAATGCACTAGGCTGAGAGATATTAATGCTCTACACTTCAGCTGGTGTGTTTAAAAAAGTCTCTCATGTATTTTATTTTATTTTACTTTATTTTATTTTATTTTATTAGGAGCCATATCATTAGCTTTTAAAGACATTGTGTGAGAGAGAGAGAAGAAAAGAGATTTGAATTATTGGGGAAAAAAAACAAAACAACCCTCAACAACTCAACCTGCCTTTCTTTGTAGACGAAACAAACAAACCAAAGGAAAAAAAAAAAAGGATTTTTCATAAACATTTTTTTTTCCAGCTGGGATATTAGGACAGTATATTAAATTCCCCCAAAAGGAGGCCCTAGAACTATTTACATAATAATGTCTCCACTGTGGTTGTGACAGATGGGCTTCACTGACGCAGACATACTGTTAGGGGCTTAGCAATAGATTAAAAAAACCTACCACAATACTGTGTAACATAATAAAAGTGTATTGTAATGTACATCATAACTTGTGGCCAAGGTTAAATTTGCAGTCGAAGTATGAAAGTCGTATTCCATTATACAAAATAGATGTTACATGGAAAGGCATTAAAGATGAGTTGACTCAACCATTTATTTTTAGTTTATATTTTATTCTATTTTCCTTGGTTCTATTTATGCAATATTTTAAAAATCATATGAAATGACATTGTTATACACCCTTACCCCTACCTCAGAGTGAGGGGCAGCTAGGGATCTACAGATTTCCTTAGCTCTGTGGATTCATGTTTCAGGGGGCCTTGAGACTTAGCTCTACTGGAAAATGGCTGTTTATATGTATCTACTTTTGCTTCATTTGAAGCTTCTTACTGGAGTTGAGATTAGCAGTGGACTCTGAGAGTGACCTCCTTTAGTTTACGTGGGGTGTTTGGAGACAAACTATAGGTCCAGGGACTTTCCCTACCCTATTAAGGGTGATGTGGACATTAGAGCAGAAATCAATGGGAGCCATCTATGCAGGATGGAGTGTGAACCTCATCCTAAGTGACCCTGTTTCTCCTGTCCAGGACTTGGCTGTGGACCTCAGCTCAGTGGTCCTCTCCCCATGAACACTCCCTGTGTCCACTAGCATGCACACCAAGGTGATGGATAAAACAGATGTTCATTTCTTGAGTGGGAGATTTGCTGAAGATATTTTATCCCCATCTGTTGCCCTCAATCTCCAGATACCTGTCAGTGCCAACAGAAAGGAAGATTAAAAACAATATTTTTATGAAGCATATAAGATAATAGATTTTTGGAACCAGAATAAGACATTTGTACAAGTAAACTTCACTTCTTTATCTGTAAAATGGGAATCATTGGTTCCTACTTCATGGGAGTAATTATGAGGTTTTAATGAAATAACATGAAGTGCCTCGAACATAGTGAGTACTCAGCAAATGTTAGATATTTAATATCATGATTATAAATATTATCTCACTTAGAGCTAATACTCTGAAGACTAAAATGAGCAATTGAAGAGTTGTGTGTGTTCTTTTCTTTGTGAGCTCTCTCTCTCTCTCTCTCTCTCTCTCTCTCTCTCTCTCTCTCTCTCTCTCTCTCTCTCCCTCTCTCTCTTTTTTCCTCTTGTTATATCTTCCCTCCAGTCTCTCTTTTAGGCCAAATGTTGGCTCTTCTTTTCATTCTTTATATACTTTTTCTTTTTTTTTTTTGCATTGGTTTGTTTTATTTCAGCCTCTTGCTTTCTACATGTCCAATAGTATCCATTATTCAAGGCTCCACTGATATCTCTTCCCCTCCCTGGACTAGCTGTTCACTCCTCCAACTTGATAAGCTCTGGCCTCCTCTGAAACCCAGAGCAACTTGTATCTGCTCATCCATTTGGTTTTAGTTTGCAGGTGGAAGTTAGGGAGGGCAAAATGTTAACCCCTAAGAGAACTTCAAAATAACCAGATATGTTTTGCAAGGAGGGAGCTCCATGTTACAAAAAGTTTTGTAACAGTGACTGTGGACCTTTGTGAGGATGCTAAACGGTAGAGTGTAGCATTCTAGAAGGCCAGAGTCACAAATAGTCTAAGAGATCAATAAGTCCATGCCTTACATTTAAGATATGAAGATTGAGGATACTGAGGCCCAGGTGGACAAGAGGCTGCTCAAGAGTGACAGAGCTGACTCGAAGCTTCAGCTGGTAGACAATTCCTCTTCCCATCATGCCACAGAAGCTGTGTCAGGTTTGTACATTTAACTGGAAGACTTCTAAATTCTAAGATAAAAAGTAATCTATTATTGCCTTGATTTTTTTCTTTTTAGTTGTAAGTTTTACTTATTGAGGAGTGATCTAACTATTATATATTTGATGAGGGCAGGACTATATTAACTGATTCTAGGTATATGTTATACCTAGTACCTAGTCAGATGGAATTTACAATCAGGAGGTCAGTTATTATTTGTCGATCCACCTTAATTGGCTCTGAACTAGTCTGAGTTAGTATTTTCATTTTAACCAAAGTCAACAACCTCGTAGAAGACATCAGAGATTTTGTAGAGAGTAGAGCTTCTCTGTACTCTATGGCAGCATGGAGAATTTTAAGGCATGACAACCTAGGGATCCTCCCTCCCTCCAGGGTCAGGCCATAATGTGCAGAAAGACAGAGATGTGAGAGAGACCACAGCCCATGTGATGAACCTCGCTTGGGGAATTCAGTCTGAGCTCCCTCAACTGGGGACGCTGAGTGTTTCTGTGGTGGGGCTGGACATCATCAACCCTGGGAGGCTGGAGAAGCTGACTGCTAGGGGCCACCTTTTGGGAGGAGACAAGCACCATCTTCTAGAAAGACTCTCCTGAATTCTTACTGCTGCAGATTATGGGACCTCAAGCACAATCTGAGCATATGGCTATCTGTATGGAGTTATTTGAAGAGTCCTGGAAAAACCCTATTGTCCACATCAGCACTGCCCATTGGAGATATAATGTGAGCCACAAATGCAAACCACATATGAAATGTAAAATTTACTAGTTGCCATATTAAAAATAAGTAAAAAGCAGGTGAAATTGATTTTATTAATATATTGTTATTTAAGTCAATACACCTGAAATATTCTGAATTCAACATATCATCATTAAAAAATTATTTATGAGATATTTTTGATCCTTTTCTTCATGCTAAGTCTTTGAAATCCCATGTTTATTTATACTTAGAGCTTATCTCAATTGGGATCAGCTACTTTTCAAGCGCTCTGTAGCCCCATGTGGCTGGTGGCCACCATATTGGACAAAACAGGTTTAACTAATCTCTCTTTTTCAAAATCCTGCCATTTAGGCCAGGGGAGGGGAGTAGATTAAGGGATTATTATTGTTCTAACTCAAATCCCCTTATGAGTGTTGATATTTTAATTCTTTATCAACATATTAACAACAGGGATCAAATTTCTAAACCTCTTTTCACTTGGCTTTGGTAGAAATATGACCAAGGATTTGGCCCCATGGGTAAGGTGTTGGTTATCAAGGGCAGCTGGGAGGACGTCACCCCAAAGGCACTGGGTGAGCACAGGTGTTGAGATGAGGACATGAGTGGCATCAAGGCAACACCTATCTATTTGTGGTACAGAGAAGAGCATAGGATCTGTAGAATTGAGAGAGACTAGCTGGATTCCCTAGCCCACCTACCTGCTTTAGTGTAAATCATGAATCTCTCTGAACCTCACCTTCCTTATCTATAGCATGTGGATAATAAGTCCATTTCTGGCTTCCTCAAAGGGGTATTGTGAGGCTCCAACTACATGATTCACAGGAAGTAGGTTGATGTAAACAGTAAAGTCCTCAGCTCATGTAAATCTCAGGTCATCCAATTTTGAATCTTCTAGCAGGGCTGCTACAGTTAATTTATAGGAAGTAAGTTTTATGAAGGGCCAGGCCTAAGCCAAGGACTCTACCCAGGAAGGAAGTGTCAAAGACAGAAGCACAGCTGCAGTAATCTTGTGCATCGTTGAGAAAGACAAAATCCAGAGAAAAACAATAAGAAGACACAAAGAAGTTCACACACATCGTCTGAGGGGAGATAGTGGAGAGTGGATGGTGTGAGTGAGGGATCAGCAGGGGTCAGCTGTGGAGTGGGGAGACACCACAGACAGGATACAGAGAGTTTGAAGAGATAAAGCAGGAGAGGAGACTGTTCTTGGTGGAAGGTGCACCCCAGCCAAAGGCCAGTAGTTGGAGTGAAAAGCCATACTCTAGGGATAATGAGAACTCTACTGACTAGGACAGAAGAGACGAGCAGAGAGGGGTGGCCCACAGGGATTCTTCCCTGCCAGCACCAGCACCTTTCTTAAGGCAAGAGATGTCAGGCAGAGACCAAACTTCTGATGCCCAAGTCTTATGTCTTGCCCTGAAAGTGGGTCACCCACTGCAGAGGAGACCAGCCCACATGAGATAAATATGAACTATAACCATAGCCATGGTAGGGGGCTCTGATCTCAGACTTACTGCTGCACACAATTATCCCAGGACAAAAGCTAGACAGAGGCCCTGCAAGAATCATATTTGTCAGGTGTTTCCAAAGGTTCTAGGGACTTTTGATTTTCAAGTCAGATCTTTAATATCAGTTTAATGTTTAACATTTTTTATGTATTCCTTACATTTAATGCAGAACTGAGCCCAACTTACTAAGTACAATGATAGATGGATGGATAAATACAAGATTGCTAGTTTACAAAATAATTCCATTTGCTAGTCCAATCTTGATCTTAAATCCTGACCCCAGGATCTGGAATGGAGCCCTGTTTTGGTCTAGAGGTCCAACACCAGCCAAAAAATGGCAAACCTAATCCCAAGAAAATTCTCAGGTCCTACCCTGACTCCTACTGCCATGATGACAGGTAGACTGAGCCATAAATACCACTCTAGTTTAACTGAAATGACTAATCAAAAGTAGCCAGGTGCAAGAATGACCCCAATGATGCTAGAAAAATAAAGGTGATGGAACAGCAGATTAATGCAGAAGTAGAGCATTTTGTCATTGCCTATGGAGTTCTATGATACTCCTGGTTGTTGAGGTTCTACCTTGCTCACTGGGAGATGCATTTCTCAAGAGCAAGGATTCAAGCCTTTGAATCAAGGTTGGTTTCCAGGGATTTCCCCAGCCTTGGAGCTAAATTTCACTTCCAAAGTTAGAGTCTGCTTAGTTTGCACTGAAGTAGGAGGGCTATATAGATCCCAGGGGTCCCAGTGACTGGACATTATGACTTCAATCTTCAGGAAGGGAAACCAGGGTATACTGGGTGGTGCCTCCATGACAGATACTGTACAGGTATTCTCAAATACACTATTTTGCCTAACTTTGATGACAACTTTATGATTGGAAATTATTTTATATAGGACTGAGTCTCCATGAAGTGACTGAGTATCATACAGATTGCTGTCAAATGCTCGATCCTGACATCTTTGTATCCATGGACAGATTTTGAATGGAGAAGAATGGAATGGATGAACTGCTATAGGCTATAGTGGGAAGCACAGGGTGGATAAGACTGCATTTCCACATTTGCTTTTTCTCTTCACCCAGATAAATTCCTCCTACACTGAAGTGGGACAGCCCAGTCCAGAGGATTTGCATTTCAAGGGAGGTAAGTGGTTTGAAAGGGAAATATCTCCAGTGGTGGATTGTCGGTTACCTAACAGAGGCTGAGAAGATGGCAGGAGGCTGGGGCGCAGAGGTCCTAAGGACTTGAGAAGCTACGCTGCATTTTGAGCCTGTACTTAGGGCTCTTTACTCCTGGTTATCGCCTTCTTCTGCCAGGCCCCCTTCCCTCTGTCCTTTCCTGTCTGGCTCCTTTGCTTTCTTGCTTTCTTTTCAGGACTCCGAGTTGCTAGGCAACTCCAGACAGGAGCTGAGGTTCTCACTGTGGTGAACAGCCTCCAGGCAAGGACAGGGAGTTTGATGGAGCCTGCGATTACAGGTGTCTGTGCAGAAAGGAAGACAATAGAAGCAAGCTCCCCTCACTCCCTCCTTGTCTCCCAGAGACCGGAAATGAGAGGTCTGGGCGAGGGAACAAAGCTTTGTTTAGGCCATTTGCCATCTCACCTTCCTCTTTTCAGCTCCCTTCTCCTACCAGCAAGAGTTCCTCCCATATCGGCCCCAGAATGCTCCCAATGCCCTTGGCCTGTGACTGTTCCTCTCGGCCCCACAGTGGTCTCAATCACCCAGACCCTTACCACCTCGCCTGGAGCTGCCCTCAGCTGTCCCCCAGCAGACACATTGCTCTGATGTAAGCAGACCTCCATGGCTTACCTTCCACAAAGTATAAGTAGGCTCTGATCGGGGAAGGGAGTACAGGGCCCCTCTGTGTGTCTGCGCTGTGCTCAGGTGCCTGAGCAGTCCCTGAGCTGCAGAGGGGCAGCAGCAGTGCCTGAACTGAGTAGGGGTGCTTCACTCTTGGTGGTACGAGCTTAAACATTTATTTAGTCTGTACCTTGGGCCAGGTACCACCCATTCTTGGTGGTACAACAACAAAGAGATTGCTACTCTGGATGGCATTTCCCTTCCAGATCTAGAGGAACTGTTCTGCTCAGAGTGGGATTCTTTCAGCAGTTTACACCCCGGGACAAGGCCCAAGGTCCTGGGGCAGCTGGAGCCCAGGCAGTCCTGGAGGCAGCGATGTTCCCGAGTGGGGGTGAGGTGGGGGAGCTGGTCTTTTAGGATCCTCACTGTGTAGCAGCATCCCTTGTAAAGATCTTTGAAGGCTGGTGGTGAGGGATGAGGGTGCTGCCCAGATTGAACTAGGCTTCTGATTGAAAGTTGTAGCTGTCAGCCCAGTGGAGCTGTGGGGAGGGCATGTGATCTATATCTAGCCAGTCAGAGCTCAGTGATTAGTTAAGGAGGGGGACTTTGACTGAGGTTACCAATCAGAGTCCACCCCTGCACTTTGAGTAGGAGGAGCTCTTTTGCTGCTGGAGGTGCCAACTTGGTAGAGCATGAGCATGGCGCTGCCATGGGCAGTCTTGTTTTCCTTGAGGAGGAAATCAGAGCCAGAAAGAGAAGAGAGTCAGCTGGGCTTAAGGCCATTGTACCTTTGGACCTTTGGGTTTCATAAGCCAATGCATTTTATTTTATTTTATTAATACTTGAGCCAGTTTGTGTGGATCTTTACTCCTTGGCCCAGTAGGGTTTCTCTGTTCATGTAAGTTCATCAGTTCTTCCCTGCCCTGGGTCCCTTTACTGCCCAAGTATCCAGCGTTATTCTCTAGATTGAGGAGTCTTTCCTTAGTCAAAGCTCAAAGTTTCAGGTCAGAGGCTACTTATTCCCTCTTTTTTCTGTCAAAGCACTCCTGTCCTGTGTTCCATCTCCACAGGGCCCTGCTCTCTGCCAAGGATCATTTGATTAAGTTATACCAGGCTATTGATGTCTAAAAATTGCTCTGGCAATCAATAATCCTGTGTGGCAGTTTTACATTTGGACTGCAGTCCTTTGCGCCATAATCCACGGAACTGGGTACCTAATGGTGGGAGTTCAGTCATTGTGGCAGGCTGCTGAAGAGATGATTTCATAGAATGCTGCTCCTAGCGACTCTGAAGTTCTTTGGCTGCATGTTCACTTCTTCTGCCTATGCCCATGGCTGAGTGCCAACTCTCCTCGCTCACAGTGAAATGCCTGGGCCTTTACCACTGTGAAGAGGTCACGTCCTTCCCACAGAAGCAGGGAGAAAGGTTCTGAAAGGGAAGCTTTTGAAAACTGGCATCCAGTTTGTCTTTGACCTTGGAGTGACCTGGACTAGCCAGTGACCTTGTGGGATTACCCTTTTTGTTTATAAATTGGAGGTGTCCTAAGTCTTCTAGCACTGATGTTTTGAGTGCATGTCTGTGACTGAGTGACCTGTGGCACTTCTGTGTTTTAGAGTGAAAGTGTCCACACAGGACCATGAGTCATATTTAAATAGATACTTTTCACAGTCTACTCGGGTTTTACACGCAACCCATTTATAGTGTTCTTGCTCCCCTTTGCTGGTTTCAGCCTCACTTTGTGACTTGCTCATGCTCATGCCACACAGGGAAGTGGTGGGAGTGTAAGTTTAGCTCCAGCAGTTAGGACATCAGGGTTCCAGTCCCAAATTACCTGCTATCCAGATAGCCCAGACCTTGAGAGGTACCCACTACTCTGGGTCTGTTTCTTCATATGTGAAATGGGAATAAGACCACTTTGCTTTTTCCCACAGTGTTGGTTGTACTTACATGATACATTAAATTAAAATCTCATGAAGAAATAGAGGCTGTATAAAAACATCAGGAGCTGCATTTGAGATGCATTTGTGGGGAAGTTGGGACCATGTCTGTTCTTGGCCTCCTGGGCTTGTGTCCAGAAAAGGTTGGTGGTGACCTTGTCCAGGAAGCAGGTGCCTGGGAGGGTCTAAGGATTACAGTAGAACTCACCATTCAGAAGATACAGACTCAGACTGAACTGGTAATTTCTGTCTTGGCTCTGATCACCCAGGTCTTCAAGGACCCACCCAGAGACAGAAAGAAGCAGAAGCAGAAAACATTAAGCTCAGTGGAAATACCACTTTTGATGACACTGTCAGCATTGCCTGGCAGACCCACCACTGCTCTATAGCCAGAGAACTTTCTGGAAACATTGAAGAGATCCTGGGGATTGCACAGTCTTAGGGTTGCCATATTGATGGCCGCAGCATCCATGACATTGTAGATGACATCAGCAGTGTGATGCAGTGAAATGCCTGGCTAGTTAAAACCTACAAAGGAAAATGTTTCAAAAAGGATCATTTGGCAACCAGAAAAAAGAACAAACTAACCGGGGGAAGTCTTTAATTTTGATAATACCCATTGGAGAACAAGATTAGTTTTCTGCCCCACCCAGGGAAGCAGGTGGTGCACAATTTTCTCTGACAACAGGAGGTGAGATGGGGGCTCAGAGAGGGGAAGGTCTCAGCTGCTCAGCACACAGCAAGTCTCAGGACCAAGGTGTGGTGTGCCGGCAGAGCAGGAGGCCCTCTTCCTGGTCCACCGTTGGCTTGCTCTCCCTGTTTCCAGGTTAGAGATTTGAGTCAGATACGAGGCGAATGCTTAGGCAAGGAAAAAATGTTTTACCAGTCTGCTCCACAGGGAGAGTCCGTGATACAATATGAAGCTGAAAATAGAGTGCCTCAGGAAAGAACTGTCTTGTGGTGGGTGTGGGGGGCCTCCCCCAGGAAGATGGGGTTGAAATGAGAATGTGATGCCTCTCACTGCCACGTTGTACTGCTGAGCACAGACGCTCCGGGCTGGGATTTGGAATCCGTGTCATAAGAAAGCGGTCCCGCTGGAAAGGCTCGTTTAGCAATGCTTTCCTGCTGGGGTCTATGGAACATCCTGCCATAGTCCAGGGCTTGAACAGAGGCCAAGGATTTATCCAGAAACAGCAAGCCCAGTACAAAGAGGATCCTGGATTTAGAACAGATGAAAGGTACTTTGAAGGAGTTCAAAGAACGGCCACACGCTCCCCGATGGCTGCTTGCTGGATATTTTGAGAGGTGACTGGGGCATGCTTTCCCTCCCAGCTTCTCCCAGGGGTCGTTCCAACACGGTTTCTCTCCATTAGTGTATGCCAGAGCTCGCGGGCTTGGAAGTCTTAATATGGAAATTCCTGCAGTGGTGGGAACAGGCCTTTCCCAGTTGGGGTTTGCTAAGGCCATTATTCTGATGAGGATAATGGTGATTAATTGGCACTAATGACGAGATGGTGACTGTAATGAGGCCAACCTGATTGGGTGATGGGAAAGATGGAGCATATGGGCACATGGTGAGGGTGGTGATAGTGATGGTGGTGACAGTGGCAGGGAGCTCAGTTTTAGAAATTTGTTGAGAAATCTGGAGAGCAAACTTTAACTTGAACTTCATTTTCTTGTCAGGAAAAGTAGATTATTGGCAAAACAAAATATCTGCCCCTGGGAAAGGAGAAAAAAATTTTTTTTGCCTGTGGTCAGTTATGTCAAACCAAATACTTATTGTCAAATATATCACGTACCACGACACTGGCTTTCTGGTGGATTATGTAGTGAGCCCAGAGCAGAGTATGGTGAGATACAAACTCAAGCTGATGTTTGTGGCCACAAGTAAACCAATGACCTCTCAAATGTTGGGTTAATACAAGAAGGATCCAATTATCCTCATTTTCTTGCTTTGAACAGTGTCTGGAAAGGAGGGAGGAGAAAAGTTAATCATCAGACTCTTCAGGATCTGAGACAATCTTACTGCTTTTCAAGAGCAAGTCATGTGAAGCTGTACTTATAATAAGTTCTTCTATTTCCCTGTTTTCTTCCTTAAATCACAACATCCTTGCCTTTCCAACTCACCGGGTCAGCTAGTGAGATAACAGCATGAAGACAAAGGAACTTTGAGGTCCAGCTGACTTCCGCTCATGCCATCGGTGGCAGCCCCAACGGCAAGGGACAAATGAAGGCCCTGAGGCCTAATAACAGAGAGGAATGGCACTAATTCCAGGTAATCCCAATTTCACTGATTACCAAAAACATAAAATAAATGATGAACCAAATTTAGTCAGTTACCATCAAGTAAAGAGATGAACTGGCAGCATACACCAATTTTGGTGAAATTATGAAACATGAGAAGCTTGATTCCTAGACCTCCCTTAAACATTGTTTTTTCTTCTCTGTGGAGCTCCTCTCCCACAAACCCCTGCCTAAGTGGTGTACAAGTAACCCTCCAGTCCAGGAACCAACTCCCAGGAACTCATTCACTTTGAGACATTAGGGTAGAAAAATAAGAATGCTGCTGCCGGTTCTGTCACATCGACACGCTTCCTACCCAAGGGAGTTTCTTATTAATGAAAGAGCCTGGAAAGGAAAATGCTTTCCCCATGAGGGAATCTGAAATGGTGGATTAGCACAGAGAAGGCCCTTTGCCCTTCAAACAACACCACATAAGAGGCTCCATGTGCTAGGGCTAGGGCAAGAGCAGCTCGGGACTAGGGATTTTGTCTGCTGATTGGAGCTGTAGTTCTTTAACTTGCATCCTATTGACTGAGGGTATTAAGATAGCAGCAGCACGTTGGTTGCCAAAGTGGGCCCACCTTTCCCTAGTGGCTTCTTCCTGAGAAAAGGGTACGTTCAGAGCTGTCAGTTCCTTCACTGGTCCTCTTGTTTCATTAGCTTTTATTTTTCAGTGAGTAAAACTTTTGTGTATGTGGGGTAGCTAGAGGTGTAACTGAAAAGAATTATGCAGAAGTAAACAAAGTTTAGGACAAAGATAAAAAGGATTTATTTTGTAGGTTTTCTTAGATCAGGATGTTATTAAGAAGACATTAGCATACATAAGTTTGGGGCTAAGGAATACAGTAATGGCTAGGACTCCCATTCATTCATTCACTTATATAACAAATATACATGGATTGATTTTTATAGAGCTAAGGGACTAAGAACTGTAAGTGTTTCAGAGAGAAGATCTGTGAAGCAGCAAAGAAAAAAAAAGTATAAGTAAGTTTCAGTTATCAATTACTCGGTGACAAATCACCCCAAAACTTAATGACTTAAAATATAGCAATAATTTTATTGTTATCATCTCTCACAGTTGAGGGATTGACAAGGCTCAGCTAGACAGTTCTTGTTTAAGGTTCCTCACGTATTTTCAGGCAGATAGTAGGTGGGACCAGAGTCATCACAAAGGATTTCTTACTTTCATATTGGTGGTTGTTTCTGGTTGTTGACTGAAACTTCAGCTGCAGCTCTTAGCCTGTTGAACATCCCTCCTGGCCTACCTCACAGAATGGCAACTGACTTCCAACACATAGCATTCCAAGATTACTGGGTGGAAGCTGTGTCTTCTTTTATATCCTGGTCTCAGAAGTCACGTGGCACTACTTCTGGTGTAGTCAGCGTCTTGCTCAGATTCCAGGCCAGGGAACATAGACCGTACCTTATCATAGGAGGAATATCAATGCGGTTGTAAGGAGAGCATGTAGGTTGGGAGAAACTGTTGCAGCTATCTTGGAAAATACAACCTGCCAAGAGTGAAATAGACTCAGATATGAGTGGTCTTTGAACAAAATCTCGCTGAAGAATTAATCCTGTTAAACTTCGGATAATTAGATCTCAACACAGGGCATATATGATCAAATGGGTGATTGCATAACATGGATAACAGTGGCTCAAAGAGTGTGAAGGATGAGCACATCAGTGAGGTATGGAACGGTGAGAGCAGACTTAATGGAAGAAGGAGAGCTGTGAGCCCATTTTGAAGCCTGGGGAGGATCCATTTAGTCATTCTTATTTATATTTACCACCCCCTCACACAGAAAAGAAATGATAATAAAATAATGATTATTGGTAATTCTTTCCTACTGAGATAACTGCTTAAAATTTCCATGCACATCTCCCCCAGGTTTTTCCCCACCCCTGGGAAAATATCATAAATTTGGAATCCTACCTAACTTTTTATAAGTAAAATATTTTGTGACTTTTATTAAACTATTAAATATTATTCTAAAATATACTCTTGAATGCTTTAGCATTCTATCTTGTGAATATGCCACCACTTACTTTCAACTTCTTCCTGTTGGAAATTTAAGGAGTTCCATTTCTTTCTTTCTTTTTCATTACAAAACACACTGTGATGAAAACCTTTATGCAGAAATCTCAGTGGTCATCTTTCATTATTCTTTTAGGAGTGATTTCTAAAGGTAGAATTGCTGGTCAAAAGTTATCTATGTTTTAAGAAACCTATCAGGCATCTTGTCATAGTGGTTTCCAGGGCAGGGTGTGCTCGCTGACAACACCGCCAGCGTGAGAGTCCTTGTTCCCTTGCAGGTTTGCCACTTGCTGCAAAGGACGGTTTTCTGTTTGAGAGACCAGAGGGGCACTTCCGGCTATACTCTGATTTTGTCTCATTGATAGAACTGTATTGGTGTCATCCTCCCATATAGTTCTGTACCTTTTGGGTTTCCTTTTTTGTGATTTACTAGTTCAAGTCCATTGCCTATTTTTCTCATTTCTTTCCCTTTGGTATTGATTTGTAACAGGTTTTCATACATTACTAATCTTTTGATTAGCATATATAGTGCAATCAGGTTTTTTTTCTCATTTGATTTTTTTGCTTTCCAGCTTTGTGGTATGTTTTTAGATGTAGATAGGCAATGAAACAAATTATTTTTAGTTTTTGTGTGATAAAAGGTATCTTTTTATTTATATGTATTTCTTTTGCTCTTATGTATGAAAAGTATTAGTCACAATCATAACAGATTAATTTTACTTTGTTTTTTATTTGTGTTCACATGAACATCCACCCCCACATTAATGTAGCCACATACATCTGTAAAAACTTGTAATTTTTGAATCGATCTGAACTATATTTTAAAATATGAGTATGGATCTCCAAAAGATTGTTTCCCAAATATTTATGTAGATGTTGGATGAAAGGATTCCGATGATTAGAGGAGGAGTCCAGCACTCTGAGGGAGGGACAGTGTGGGGAGAGTCTGGCTGAAGCAGAGGGTGGTTTGTGGGAGTTAGGCTGGGTGAGAGGTAGAGCTGCCCACGGTTGCACTTCGATCCTGGAGGACCTGGGAGTCCAGGCAAAGGGAGGTGCCTTGTTGGCACTGAGAACTATTGCTGGTTTGGGAAGAGGAACATTTTTCTGTTTTTCTTTTTTTGACATTTTTTAAAGGGCTTGTATGGAGCCACATATTTTGGTAACTATACATGATATTTCATTTAATACTCACCACTGCCTATGAGGCAGGTACTATTATTATCATACAGATGAGAAGATTGAGACTTAGTAAGTGATAGGGCTGGGACTGAGTCCAAATCCGGCTGTTTCCAAAGCTCCGTGTTCAACCACTATGTGCATTCCTTTCTCAATATAATTAAAATAAGAGTTTCAGAAAGTTGATCCGGAAACACTGAGCAAGTAGAAGGAAGAGGAGAGTGATTGAGGTCAGGAGCTTCTGCAATACCATAGGACACAGTGATGAGGGCCTATGAGGTGCTGTCAGGAAATGGACTGTGACAATGAAGAGGAAGGAGGAGAAGCTGGGAGTCAGCAATATTGGGAGGACACTGACGGGTTTTTTTGGATTCAGTATTCCTTCATTGTTGACTTTGAGTCTAAGTATCTGAGGTCCCTCTCAGACCTTGCCCATGATCTTCATCAAATGATCTTAGAGTTATCACTCTCCTGAGACATAAAAAGACATTTCCAAGGGCTAGGCATTCTTGTGTAGAAATTGAGAACAGTGCCAAAAATTTTTTCCCCCTTCATTCAGATCCACGGAGGAAGCCAATGTGATTAAGATATCTTTTTCTTAAGGGACAGAACTGTATCTCCATCTCTTCAATAAACATTAGTGAAGCATGCAATAGTAGGCACATGTATCTGCTGTGTGGGACCCAATGATACCGCACACAGACCCTACCCTCAGGGAGATTAAAGTTGAGCAGTAATAGCTTGCAAATATATATAAATTTCATACAGAACAGAAAATGCCAAATCCCCCCAAAGAGGCATAGTTAACTGGGTTATGGGAGGGCTGAGAAGAGAGAGTTATTCCCGTTAGGAGGGCCAGGAACAGATAGAATCATGAACTAATAACGAGTTTCTGTGTCAGGGTCATGCTGGGCTTGCAAGAAGGAACAGATAAGAATCTTATGTAATGAGAACTTTCATTCTTTGTTTGCAAGCCCTATGACCTGCCCTCCTGCAGGCATGGGTGACTCCCTTGGCATTTGTCCCTTCTTTCCCCAGCCCCTGAGGTGGTTCACTCCTCAATCATGATGGTGTCATGCTGTAATTACAGTAATAGAAGCATCTCAGTTGTTTTCTTTCTTTATGCATCTAAGATGCTCTAAGGAAGAGGACAAAAGCGGACAGATAAGAAATAAACTGCAGCCCAGTGCACAGAACATGCATCTTTATCAAAAGAATTACAGAACGGGAGAATGGAAGTGCTGTTTTATTCTCTACCCAGACACAAACCAAAGTTCTAACTCTATTTCCAAGTCTCCCCTAATAACTCAAACTGCATAGATCATCCACAGCCCTGATATTTATAACCCCAATTTGGTTCTTGGTAACTGAGCGATCATAAATAGACTTAGGTCTGCAAGAGCACCCTGTAGACTATCTGCTGAGGGACAGTTACCCCACCAGACAGGCCCACTAAAAGGGAGAGAAGGACCCTAACTGCTTAAGAGGCCCTAAGTTTGAGTCCCTGCCTCTAGTTTCTAGCTGTCAATTTTGAGCTGTTACTTCTCTAAGCACCAATTCACTGATCAGTGAAAAGGGGACAAATAACAGCACTCACTTCACAGGGATGTTATGAGGATTATAGGAGGTGGTGAAGTATGCATTCAACACATAGGTGGGATTAATGCAGGTGAGGACAGCCAGAGATCCCAGCTGGATACAATTCAGTGTATTTCATTGCGCTCTAATGGTGCAGGACCATTTTCCGTCGGGTCAGAAATCTTCATTCCATGGTTGCGTCATCAGAGTGCTTGGAATGGGTCCTGCTCATTTTGTTACAGGGTGAGTACATCCTGATGAATATGTTCTTTGAATTATCATTTGGAATTTCCTCTGAGATTTTGACTAGTGCCTCAGGTTTGGGAGTGTAAGTCTGAAACTGCAAACTGTCAGACACCCCTCTTTTACTGTTCATAGACCAATGGAGCCCATGGCTCACTGTGTCATGTCTGCCTGCTTCCTTTGTCTGTGTCTTTGACTGGCCTGTGAGCTCCAGGATGGAGGGGATGGGTCCATTTTACACATCTTGGCATTCCCATGGAATAAGCCTGGTGCTTGGTAGACATTCGCTGAATATTTATTGAATAAAAGGCACAATGCTCCAGCTATGCCCAAGAATTGGTGCCGAACATCTTTTCGGGTCCTTTAGTTTTTAACTTACTTAAACTTTACCACAACCTTATGAACTAGGTACTATTGTTTTTAATTTATTAATACAGAGAGTCAAATGTTTTCCAACTGACCCAAGAGGAAAGAATGGCCTACTTCCCTCCTCTATCCATTGTCTCTACTTATCCTTAAATACTCTGGTTCTCATTTTGATTATGCCACTTATTGACCACATGGGACCAGGCAAGTCACAAATGCTTATAAAGAATCGCATTTTATTACAATGAAAACTGCCTTGCTGGCTTGGGAATGTTTTACTATTTTTTGGATATTCACAATCCTGAAAAATAAGTGACCCATTATGACTGTTTTGCTGAAGCCTGAAAATGGCTGGCCTGTTTTTAATGTTGAGTGGCAATAACTAATATTCCTTTGTCTTATTCTACTCCCAGGGGAGAGGAAAACAAAAGATTGTGGGGGTTAAAGAGTATCTGTAAGGAGGGAGGGTTGTGCTCCACACAGCACCCAGGACAGGAATTATTTAGTTAAGCATCTTGCCCAAAAGCCATATCAATAATTTCACCAGCACTATCTACTTTGTTATTGTTCTCAGTTTCATTTGGGCACATCTCTCTCTAGCTTCACTCTTTTGTATTTACGCCCTTTCTGGTACATTTCTTTTTACATAATTCAGCTTCTATCTTAATATTTCCAGCAACTTTCAAGTTATAGGCACAGTGTTTTTGGTACTCAGTCGCGTTTTAACTTATATTTTTTGAAAGTATAAATGAATGAATAAGTAAATGCATTTGGTGAAGAATTCAGAATGTGTTTAAACAATGTGTGGTACAAAGAACATGAAGGCAAGAAGGAGTTTGTAGTGTGAATAGGGGTCAGTGTGCAGGCTCTGGGGTCTGTAGATCTCAGCAGCCATGAGATCTTGAGTAGGGTACTCGCTTTAGCTAAGCCTCATTTTCCTTATCTTTAAAATGGAAGCATGGGGGTATCTCTATTACTTCACTGTTGCTGTGTAACAAACCACCCAAAGCTCAGTGGTTTAAAACAACAATCATTTTTACTGATTATGTGGCTGAGGATCAATAAGCACTATCTGGTCTAGGCTGGGTATCACTCAGATGGCTTCATGTCCCTCATCTTTCTCTAGTACCAGTGGGCCAGCCTGGACACATTCTTGTAGGGATGGCAAAAGTGCAAGAAGACAACAGGAAACATGCAAGGCCTCTTAGGGCCTAGATTTGAAACTTGATGTCATAATTTTCATGCATGTTATTGGACAAAAGTAGTCACATGGTTACACCCAAAGTTAAGGGGAGAGGGAACACACCCTGTTCACCATAATGGCACCCAATAGTAGGGATGCTGCAGGTGGGGGTAAAATATTGGACCCAGTAATGCATCTCACTATCCTACCTGTCTGAACTATTGGAAAAAAAAAAAAGGGATGATCCTTGTTAAGAGTTTAGCTGGTACCTGGTATGTTGTGAGCACTTTGCATATGGTTGGTAGGTTACTTCTCCTTGTAATCAATGCATAAATTGTAGCCACTGTAGCTGATATGACTATTATTTTCAGAACTGCAAACACTTGTTATCCAAAAGAATAAGACTCATAGAGACCTTAGCCAGACTAAGAGGATGAAGTAGGCTGTGTTGGGTAGGAGAAGGGAAATTTACTCAGGCAACAAATATTAATTGAATACCTCTGTGCCAGGCACTGCCATAGGCACTGAAGATACATTCAAAAATGAAACAGACGAGGATTTCTGTCCATGTAGAGCTCATGTTTCACCAGGGAAAGATGCACAGATAGAAAAACATGAAAACATGAAAAGGATAAATGATTCAGCATGTTGATGCTATGAAAGAATGTAGAAGAGAATAAGGGGATTGGGCATGGTGCTATAGGGGCAGGTGACAGGATTTGATAGGGTGGTCAGTGGGCCTTGTTGAGATAGTGAGAACAGAGACTTGGAAGGCGGTGATGGAGTGAGCCAAGCAGACATGGAGTAAAGAATGTTGTAGTCAGGGGAGCTCCAGAGCAGAGGACCTAAGATAAGGATGCAAAGCGTGTTTGAGGAACGGCATGGAGGACAGTGTGGCTAGCAACCGTGGCTGAGGGGAAGGGTAATAGGAGTTGAGCTGAAGAGGCGATGGGGATGAAAGGCCTTGTAGGTCATTGTGAGAGCTCCAGTTTATTCTTAGTGAAGTGGGGTGCCGCTATAAGGTCTTGATATGATTCTTATGTCAAATGCCAGGAAGTTTGTTTTAAAGCGCCTGTGGGCTGCTGTGTTAAGAATCCCTCCAAGGAGATAGGGAGATTCTGAGAACCATCAAGGTTGGAGGTAATGACTATGGGTTTGGGTGATGACAACAGAGGTAATGAGATCTAGAATTTGTATGTGTTTTGAAGGTAGAGCCAATAGAATTTACTGGCAGATTAAATACGGTTGTTGGGACAGAAAAGAGAAAAAAGGGTCAATGATGATACTCTGTCGTTTTTTATTGGAGTGACTGAGATAGGAAAGGTGGTGTGTAGAATAGGATTGGGGTGGGAGGGGAAAGTCAGGTGTTCAATTTTGGACATGTTCAGTTTGAAAGGGCTCTTGGACATTCAAGTGGAGATAGTCTTAGGCAGTTGGAGACACATGTGTAGAAATCAGGAGCAAAATCCACACTGGAGAGAAAAATTTGGAATTCATGAGCCCACAGCAGTGGTAGAAGTCATGCACCTGGTCATATCAGCAAGGAGGTGAATATTGGCAGAAAAGAAAACCAAGGAGGTGCCTCAGAGCACTCAACACGTAGAGAGAATATGAAGTCCTGGAGGTAAACAGTGTTGTCAAATGCTGCTGGTAGGGCAAGTGTAATAAAAGTAGGGAATTGACGAGCAGGTACATCAATGTGTAGGTCACTAGGAATCATGATAAAAACAGTTTTGGTTAAAAGGTGTTTGAGAAAGGGAGGAGAGGGATTTGAGAGAGAATAAATAACCCTTTGCCTCTGCACCGGTCTGTTGCAGAGGCAAAGAAATGAGTCCGTGGTTAGAGAAGTGGGGTCAAGAGAGTTTTATTTTAGTGGCAGACATAATGGCATGTTTATGTGCTGTTGGTAATAATCCAGTAGGGAGTGAAAACCTGATAATGCAGGAGAGAAGAGGAGAAAGGACACTGATATGGAAACCACCAAAGGAACTGCTCAAGCTTTTCCGGCTTTTTACTCCTGGTATTCCTTACCCTGATAGGGATATTTATTACATTATTATGATTCTCTCCTGTCCAATTATTGCATCAAGTCCCATTGGTAGTCTCAGTCCCATCATTAGCATTAGTGTTTCCTCTGTCATTGTCTATTATCCCTCCACTCAAGGCACAGCAGAAGCAGGACATTTTTTATTTTCTAAATATGGAAACCTGACCATTTTCCGTGTTTTCCTTTGTTGCACAGATAAGGCCGTGAGAAAGCAGAATTGGACTCCCTGACCTTAGTCCATGAGGTGATACAGACATACTCTACTTTAAAACACCGAGGTCCTATTGAAACAAACTGGGATTGGTGGCTTTGGAGATTTTAATGGGGCAGGTGAGGGCTGTCCCACTCAGAAGCAATGTGGAGGCAGTGGTATTGGGAGGGGTGGGCTTTCTATTGTCTGTGGCTTCCCACTAAAGGGTCTTCCTTTTTTTCCTTAACTTTATGGAACTGGCACCCAAATTCCACCCTACAGCCTTCCTCCATCCCCTGCCTTCATTTGACATCAATCTCTATGTCTTGGGTGCAGCTTCTACCCCAGCCCCCAGCCCGAGGTCAGTTGTGAGCTTTGTAAAGCACTGTGCTTCCCTGGAGTGGGATAGCAGATTGGTTCATACTTGGTCATTCACAGCTGGGGATTTACAGGGGTGCACTAGGAGCAGAGCCCAGGAACTGAAAGACGTTTCAGCCTCATCTTTCCGTCAGCTGGAAGAGCGGAGTGGGCTGATGGGGGGATTTGACACCAACCTTTCTACTGTACTTATTGTACGGAGGCTGGAATCTGATCTTCCTGATCTCTGATGATCCCCAGCAGGGGTCAGTCCTTTCTCTTCTACCTAGTCAGTTGACACCTGCAGCATGGTGCTCAGCCTCTCTGAGAGACTGTGTGCTCTCCCTCAATGGAGATGGTCTCTTTGAGGCTGGTGCATGTCAGGGACACTGTGGATGGGCCTCCTACACTGTGTAGTTGTTCTCTAAGGACCTTATTCATTTTTTCTGATGCTCCCAGCCTAGCCTGGATGAGTGAGCAATGGTTCCCGCTGCTTACCCCATCACCACCCCATATCTCTCAGTCCCACCTACCCTCTTACCATGTAATCTTATGGCTGCTGCTTAACTACTCCAAGTCAGCAGCAGACTTCTGCACTCCAGGCTACACATCCCATGACCCCACCCGAGACCAAGGGCACAGGGGAGGGACTCAGGGAGTAGTATCAGAAATAAAACAAAATGAAGCGATTTTTTTGGCCACATCCATGTACAAGAGGGTGTCTGTACTCTAAAGACCAAATGGTTCTTAGGGATCACTGGAATGGGAGGCTGCCGGTAGTTTGTGTCTATCCCTCCTCCCGGGGACCTCTGACTATTGCTTGATGCCCCCCTTCCATCTATGAGAATGTAAGGTTTTGAACATCACTGAAATGCACATACCCCAGAAAGAAATAGAGGTTTATGTTTTATTATTACACATCATGCCTAAGTGTGACTAACTATACGTCAGTACCCTGAGAGTGCTACAGTAGAGGAGAGGGATCCTGAAAGGTGTGGGACCTGCTACAGAACAGAACAGACAAAGAGAGGGGAATGGGTCAGAAAGTCATTACTAGGGTACCCCCCAAAGAAATTTTTCTGTCTCCACCATTCAGGGGATGGCGAGTTCTGTTGCTCCCTTAGTCTCCACCCCTCCCTCATACAGCAACCCCAAAAAGGCCTTCAGACTCCAAATGACACCCTCGTCAATAAGCTTGCATTGCAAAACCACATTTTGACAGCACACTTCCCAAATTTAGTCCCCTAATCCACTCCCGGAATATATTATGCTTTGCACCCAACAGATGGATTAAAAGCTTAAATCTTCTGCTTGTTCAGAAACCAACCAGAAACCAAAAATACAAACACTCATACCCCTGCAGGTGTGAATGCAACTGTGGGGGTGAGGGGAGAAGCACGAGTATATATGCAAAGACCCTAGGTTGTGCACTTTGGGGATGAGAGCTGTGGCAGGGAATGTGGGGGGGGGGTGGGCTCTGAGCGGGCTGAGGGGCCACCAGCTACTTTCCATAAATCCTCCTCGGCTCCCTATATTTAGGCCTCTGTGTGCCAGACAAGTGTGTATGCTAGCATGAGGTCCGAGGCACAAGTCTGAATCCCCAAGTATGGGCGTTGGCAGGATCTCAGCCAAGCTCTCCCCTATGCAAATGCAGAGACAGAGGCCTGAGCAGGGCGACAGAGCGCCCAGCCCCCGCCCCCCCCCAACACCAGACTCAGAACCAGGTGCTGGGCTCCCGCTCAGGGCTTGCTCCTCTCTGCCAGCTTCTGCAGGAGTCTTGGGGGCTTTGAAGGTTTTCCTCTCCATTTCGGGGGTGGGCAGGTATCTCAATTTTTATCATGTCAGAGATGACATCTTATCTCCCCTCTGTGCATAAAATCTGCTGAAATCTCTGCAAATGGAGTTTGTTATTTTGAAGGCTGTTGGGGGAGGGGAACAAATGGGATGGGGGTGCCAGGGAGCACTTTGGGGAATGCAAGGGAGCACTCCAGGAGCTGGGGTCATCAGGGGACTAGAGAAGATCTCTGGGGTCCCTGAGGAATCCCCAAATGCTGTCTCCACTCTTATTTTCTCCTCATCATTGAAAAATTGCTCACAATGCAATAAAAACAAGGTGTTCTAATTAAACAGATTTGTTTACATGTTGCGGCACAAAAACTAATTCAATCTGATATACTGTACATTCCTGCTGTACTTTTTCTTCCTCCCTTTATATAAAACTGCCAATTTTTAAATAGTATTGTACTTAAGCATCTTAAAGAGTGTCCTTGATTAAAAGAAGACAAGCAATCTTCTACTTCCCACAGATTTCGAAGGGTTGTGCCCAAAGGGCGGGAAGGAGAGCAGTTGGGGGGCTGGGGTGAGCTCCATGATATCCCACTTAACATTTTCATGACACTCCTGGCCACTTGATGTTAGAAACATGTGCTATGCTGCAAACTGGAGCCTTAGATGGACTTTCCACTGTGACCAAAACAGAGAGGCCAAGGGGGCTGGGAGTAAGTGGTGGCCTGATCTGGGGCCCCTACACCTGCGAAAGGGTAGGGGCCATCAGTGCAGGTCCTGCCCAGGAGAACAGTGGCCCCAGTGCTCTTGCAGAATCCCATGAGGTTCTGGGGAAGAGTCCACAGAGAGGAGTAAGCATGGAGAACTGAGGCATACTCCTAATAGTGATGACGATGATTGTGATAACAAATACAGCAGATTGTGGGAACAACTGGGAGGATTTAAGTTATTATAGAATAAGCTTCCTATCAATTATCCAATTATCCAAGAGAGGATCAAGATGACCCTATGTCATCTATCTGGGGATGTCTGAGTGGAAGCCAAACTATCAGCCTTCTGGGGTTCTCTGTAAAGAATCTTTGTTTGGGTTAAGAGGCCTGGCTCAGTTTTTGCCACTCCTAGATTCTCAGAGCTGGTAACAACCTGGCAATTTCTGGAGAGCAGTCTTTCTAATCTTCAATTCCCTGTACCTTAGGCAGCACTAGGGTTGTGTGTGTGTCAATATTTGTAGATGTGAATTGGGAGCATCTGACCTGGACACATGCCTTGTTTGTTCTGACCTTCTTGCCTTTATCCAAGCTGCTTCCTCCACCTGGGAAACCTTTCTCCAACCACTCATCCTGTCCAAATGGCACCTGTCTTTTGAGCCTCTCAGACCGACAGCCACCTGAGCTGTTTTCCATGCATTCAGTTTTTACATTTGGGACCAGTTTCGTGTAACTCAGCCTGACATTTAACGCTTCTACAATACTTGGTAGATGCCTTTTCTCAGAGTCTTGTCCCTTGACTCGACTGTGCCTCCTTTTCTTGTTGTTCAACAGTACCCCGTGAGCTGGTGAGACATGAGTGGTGTAAGGCTATCCTTGCTGATGGCTTTAATGGGAGTAACCATTTGAGCACTCTCTCCTCCCTCCCTGCCCACCTCCTTCACTTCTACTCCGTTCACTCAGAGTATTGAATAGACATATCAGCATCAGGTCTCATATGACTCAAACATGAATGGGGTAGGATACCTTTACATTGTCACCTTGCTTGTGGAGAGCCCAGCCCTAACTGAATATTAATTTGGAACATGGAGACAGGAAGCCCTTCAGCTCAGCCCACCTTCAGACCATGGTCTGGAGACCTTGCCTGTTCCCTTGGCTCCCTCCTTGCTCTTTTCTGCCCTGTTGCACCCTTCATCACCCAGAGGCCCTGCCCTTGCTCCAGTAATTTTAATGTGAATAACTTGAGTTAGTGCTCAAGATAAAAGTGGGGTGAAAAACCTAGGATTAGCCTCTCTTTGAAAGCAATGTGGCTCTCCTGGGTCTCATTGGCTATATCTGCCCAGTAGGACAGTAATTTCACACATAAACAACAGAAAGAAAAAGTATGAAAGACAGGAAGCCTGTTCTTCCAGCTCACCTACAGTAGCTCCTATCCATGCATGTAGAATATAGGAAGGGCTTTCCTTTATGGCATCCCAGATTCTCATACCTGTGTGTCTAGTTCACCAAAGTATCTAGCTCCCAATGTAAGGATATCAGGAATTTTATAACAGGAGCTGCAGTTTATTACTAACAAACTGACTCTGACAAAATATAACTCCCTAGTGGCAAGCTGTGGCAGTAATAATGTTGTCATTATTTGTATACCTTAATATGCACAGGTCTCAGCATGTGGTTGGCACTGTTGACCCCAAAGCCGGAAGAGGCCACAAGAGAAAGCTTTATTTATGCAAGAACTCATTTTTTGTTGAGAAGTTTACCAGTACAGACCAAGGTCCAGGGATTGGTTAAACTTTGGATAAGTTCCTCAAAGTTCAAAATAACACCGCTCTGCATCTTAAGCAAACCTAGGCACCTACAGAACCCAACAGCCTAACCTTAATGGATCCAGAGTGGCAACAGGGCATTAGGGAGAGGGAAGCATGAACTTAAAAGTAGGACCCTCCATGACTCACATCAGATAGTTGTAAGTTTAAATAGGGTACTTGGGATAGATGTTTATAGCAGCCACAAGGAGGGCATTAAAATGGGTCTTAGAAACAGGTACAGTTTCCCTCTGTTCTGTGTTTTAGTGCCTGTGTCATGGATGCTGATCCACAGGAGCTAGATGGGGCTACAGCTACTCTGAGGCATGCTCATAGGCTGAATACCATTCTCAGAGGATAGGAATTAAAATGAAGGAGCAGTCCTGTTGGGGATCCTCCAACTTAGGGAAGAAGGAAGGATAAGGTGGACAGATATATGCATTCATTCCACAATGGTCTATAATAGCCAACTTCTGGTCTGGCATGGCTGTTAAGCTTGTAACTCTGGAATTGGACTGTTGTCGTTCAAATTTTACCAGCCAGACTGGTTGTCTATTGCAGGGAAGCACAGAAATAAATCATTATTTTACAAGTTTTGTGGATTGAGTGGGCTCAGCTGGTAGTTCTTGGTTGGGGGTCCCTTTTGTGGTTGTAGTCAGATGGTGGCTGGTGTTGGAGTCAACTGAATGCTCAGTTGGGCTGTGTGTCCAAGATGGAGTTTCTACTTGCATGTACGGTAGTATGTCATGGGTATGGCTACAATAGCTGAGGGCTGTCAGCATCTTTCTTTGGCTACCTAGCCTTTCCATGGGGCTATCTTGGGCTTCTTCATAATCTTCCAGACTCAGGGTGGTTGGACTTCTTCCACAGTGGCTGGCTTCCCCCAGGGGAAATGTTCTAAGAGACCAGGCAGACACTCACTGTAAGGCTTCTTATGATCTAGTCACGGAAGTCACATAGCACTCTTTTGCAATACTCTTGTTGGTCAAAAGCAAGTCAGAACTAGTCCAGATTTAGTAGCCTGAGTCCACACAGTGATGTGAATGCCAGGATGTGTGGTTCATTGTGGTAACATTTTTTAAGATAGTTAAAGCATCAGCTGTGTGAATGTAGACAAATTATAGTGAATTCCGTGCCTCAATTTCTTTATCTGTGGACTGAGAAGGAAAACTATAATGCTTACGTCCCAGGATTACTTCTATATTAATATACATATGTAAAGTGATTTCCACAGTGACTAGCAGCCATAATTGGAACTTATTAGTTATGCCTTGCTTTGATGGGGGCACTTGCATTGATCCCTAATATTCTAATATGTCTGTGTCTTGTCTTTCCAGCCAGCCTTAATCTCCTTGAGGTCAAAGATTATCCTATTCATTTCTCTTTAAGTTTCTTTTAGTTGCCCTCAACAAATGGCAACTGAAAGAAACTGAGAAGGAAAAAGAGATAAGGGAGCTGGGGACCATGCCAACAAGCTTGAGCATCTTCATTTTCTCTGAACTTAGCATAGCACCCCAGCTCCTGGAGACCTAACCTTTGCCTTTTCTGGAGAAAACTAATAAGTTATCTTAGATTGTAAAAGGGGCATTATTAATCTAGTTAATAGATTGCACTGTTTTTATGAGGACTTCAGCCCATTAATTGTTTGCATGCAAATGGATGCCGTTAATTACAAATTAATCTTATCTTTTTGTTAAGGCAGGGCCATCAGGACCTCCACTTGGCAATACTTGTTGGCACTTGATATGAATCAATGCTTGTACTTGAAAGTAATAAAACTGCATTTCTTTAAAGATAGTTAATAAATCAGATCTTCATTAATGCAGATAGGCCAGACCCCCTACTTGTCTAATTTAATGAGGTTCTAATTCATTACTGTGATTCATGTGTCTCCCTGGGGATGGTGGCCAGCAGGGCAGGGCACATAGTAGGCAGTTAATAAATCCTTTATTCTCTGGGTTCTCCCATAGTGGGAGACTGTCCCCTCGTCTTTCTCTTTATCATAAAGCATCGTTTAAGTTCTCACCAGCCTTTGTGCCGTTTTCCATGTGGTCATACAGGATCCCAAAGAAATATAACCTTCTAGCAAAGTCTGTTACTTTTATTCTATATCTATGCTGGGAGCTCAAGTGTCCTCAGTTGAGAAACTAAGGGTGTGGGGCATCAGTAGCACTGTTGGTGGCTTGTTTAACCGGCCCTTGGACTCTGTTAGTGGCTGAGGCAATTGGATGGGGACTCTCTGTCCTCTCTGTGGGCAATGGGACCCACATTTTTTTCCTGTGACTTATTAGCGATCCATTTTCCAGTGATATCTCTAAACCACTTCTCAGCCTGTTCCTCTATCCAGGCAGGTTTCCCTTTAAGGAGAGCTAGTTCCTCCTCATCATATTTATTGCCAGCTTGGGACTGGGCTTTTCCTCACCTTCTTCTAGCCACTTGAATCCCAGGAACCAAGCCCTGGCTTCCTCTGTTTAAGGAGCAAGTGCAGACCCAGAGGCAGGGGACTTGCCCCTCCCTCTCTATTTTAACCACCAGCTCTGTGCACCAGCAAGTGGTCCAGATGCACCATCAAAAAAATACGAACTGGGGTGTGCGAGAAGGGCTGGGAAAGAGGAAACATGGCTTCTGTTTTAGATTTGGGGACCCGGCAGTGTGATGAAACGTTTCCCTTCGTGCCACCGAATTCATTTCTCTAAAGTTCCACTGTGCACAGAACCATTTGTTTTCACATTGTTTTTATTAAACAAGAAAGGCGAGCTTTATTACTGCGCAAACGAAAGCAGCCGGCAAAGACAGATACTTCCCAGATTCTTATTAATCTCAAAGAGTTATGGGGCCTCTGAAGTCCCACAGAAATTAACATACTCCACAGAATTCTCTTAGCAAGTCACCCGGTGCAGCTCCTCTCCCCTGTGGGCAGTGATCACTGCTCTGCCAGCTCCAGGGGCGGGGGGCGGGGGTGGTGGCGCTCTCAGTGCCTGTCCAGGACTATCATCCCATCACAGGACCCCCACCTTCTTTTGGGTTGCATGTGCCCTAACCTCATGCTTCAATGCACAATCCTGGATTTATTCGTATACTGATTCTGGGCATTGTCTGGAAATGTGGATTTAGGTGTTGTTCAATTCATTTCCATATACAATTAAATATGTATGGATTATTTACAATTGCAGTATGGGAAAATCTTGACATCTGTGAGATTATATCCTGAGGCCTCTGTGAATCTCAAATGCATGAAAAACAGTCATGTATAATTCCCCTTTCTACAAATGCAGGACAATGATCAGTCATTCGTCCTACAAACATTTCCTCTGTTACCTCCATGAGTGGTCACAGTGCTCTCTGCCCTCAGAAAGCCCTGGGCATGACAAGGAGGCTGGGGAGACCTGGGAGAGTGTGAATGAGGAATGGCAGAATCTGTCTTAGGATTTTCAAGGACACCAGTTGCTGCGTGAAGAACATATCATCAGGGACAAGGACTAGAAGTGAGCCAACAAGTTAAGAGGGTGTGGCCACAGCCCAAAGGAGATGAGAAAGACCAGGGTGGGCAGGTGGTGGCATGCAGAGAAATTCAAGACATCATATGAAGATACAGATGCCACAAATACAAACTGTCATTGGTCCTTCAGGTTCTTAATGAGAGGTGTGGGATGCCTGTCAACAAGGTAGACCAACTGCCCTTGGGGAGGAATGGATGCTGGACAGTCAGTGAGGCTCAGTTTGAGGTACACAGTTAACCTGGCCTGATTGGCCCCCGAAGGAAATCATATGCCAACAAAATGGTGACTTCCTGTTATGGGGCTAATATGGGGTCTCTTGCAAGCACTCAAAGATGGAGTAGTAGAATCTGTGAATGCCAGGGTCTGTGGTATGTAAGCTTTGAATAGCCTATATTAGTTTAAAGCATTTTCCAGCTGATTTTCTATTAAAGAAGTAATAAACTGAGTGTCAGTTTATAGATGAGAAAGCAAAGGCTCAGAGAATTTAGGTGAATTTTTCAAAGTCACAAGTAAATTTTGTTCAAGAGTAAAGCCTTGGTCTCCTGCAAGTCTAGTCTCTAAGAGTTGGCTTTTCTGAGGTGTACCCAGCTCCATTTCTATGCATCTAGCTCTGCCCTGGGATGAAAGGGGGTGGTAAGAAGGAAAAGTGATGCCAGGAAGATTCAGTCCTTATCCTAGAGGAGCTGATGGTTTCTTTGCAGGTAAGATTCATATATACATACAACTCTTAAGAAGGAGTGTGCTCTAGAATAGCACCATTTAAAGTTTAAAAGTAGTCTCTGATCAGGTGCAAGGGCAGGGTTCTGACTACAAGTGCCTCTAGCCCTTAACTTCATCCCCATGGAATGTTCCATGAGGGGGCCAGGACCCCAAGGCAAATACAGTTGCTGATCAATTTGTTTTGACGATTCTTATTCTTTCATACCATGCTCCCTCCTTCCCATGCAAACCCCTTGGCTCAAGTGAGGCAAGTGGCCCTATGCTGTTCTGCCATCAATGACTTTGCTTACTCTGGTCCCTGGTCCTCTTTGCAGGGATGTCTGTTGTCCTCTAACCACCTGGGTAAAGCCCACGTTCTTTACAGGGAGATCTCAGCCCCATTGTTCTAAAAATGTCATCCACTGCCAAGAAAGTTGTAACAACTGCAAAAGTGGAGACTATGAAATATTCTCTTATAGCCCACAGCTCTAGCATATTGCAAGGAATCATCTTGCTGCCCACTGAATTGATATGAATGCAATAAAAACCATAATAGCAACATTTGACACTAGTACAAGTCAGGTACTGTTCTAAGTATTTTACATATATCACTCCATCCAATTCCCACAGGAACCCTATAGAGTAAATACAATGATTAACCCCATTATACAAATGAGGATACCAAGTCAAAGGGAGGCTAAGTAACTTGATTAGAGTCTCATATATAAAGAATGATAAAGCTGGGTTTGAACCCAGGCAGTCTGTGTGCATATCATGCAGGACAGAGAGAGGGTTCATACTAGAATATGACTGGAAGGACAGATTCCCTATAATAGAGGAAAAACCTCTTTTTCAAAGGGTACATCTCTCTAACAATTTATGCAATTTCCACTAATACAAATATTCCTAAAATAGACCATTCCTTTATATACTGTGTTTATACCAACCTTGTCCAGTCTCATTTTTAGAACTTTAGGTAATCTTTATTGTTGTTCATTGTCTATGTTTTAAATTCTCTCTGAAATTCATTCTAAGACCACTCCTCATTTTGGCCCACCAGAAGCTGTGATGCTGAGGACAGCAGGAGGGGAGCCTGAGTAACCTGTCTGCTGTCAAGCCACCATTGGCCTCCTTTACATAAGGGTTAATTGTATGTGTGCAAATAGAGCTGTGAAGGAAGTGGGGGCGGACCCTGTTCTCTTTATGTCTACCATAGCTCCCAGCTCAGGGCCTGGTATATGGTTGATATTTGATCCCCACGATTTATTCATTATAGACCTATAGAGAGAAGAAATAGCCTCTGCCTGGAGCCTTCTCCAAGTTAGGTTTGGTTCATGGACAAGTCAGGTTTGCTCAGGGACCAGCCTTAGTGGACTCCAAAGTGAAATTCTCAGCTTAAGCTTTTAGTACAATTTTCTTCACTGAGGTTGATGCCATTTCCAGAAAACAAATGTCCTATTGGCTTATTGTGTTTCTTATCAGACATTCTATCACTTCAAACACTGAGAAAAGATGTGTTTTCTCAGCTGTAGGAATGTTGTCTTAGGGGAGAAGTGCCATACAATAGAAGTTCAGGAAACTCAGTGATATGACTTAGAAGAAATTCACTAGGTCAGAGAAAATGTTACACCAGAAATGTGGCAAGGGTAGAGGCTCAAAATCTGGAACAGTTAGTGACTGTGTATATAAATCAAGGACATGGTAAACTTTTTCACTTTTAACTTCGATTGAAACAATGGCCATAAATAATGTGCAATGCTAAAAATATATCAAAATATCACTCCAAATCAACAAAAAAGGGTGAATTAAAATTTAGGTGACATTTGCTCCTGTGAAATGTGTGTGGGACTACATGAAGGGAAATGTGTTTGTTTTTTGAGGCCTCTTCCAATGCTGATGCTTCTGTGAGTCAAGCTTGACTGGTAAGTAAGTTCATCAGCATGTTCCTATTATCTCAGCTAGCTTTATTTCTCACTAAGTACTCCGCCCTTATTGTCCTGTCATCATCAATATTATCATTAATGCCTCCCTTTAGGCAGTTAATGCAGCAAAAGTATTCTCTTTTTCTCTCTGCTTATCTAAGTTCCACTCATCCTCACAATGTTCTCAGTTCTTTCATTCAGTCTACCCAACAGTTCTCCAACATTCCAACCTTTTAATGGGTGCTTCAGTGATCATCTGTACCACTTACTGGTCACTTGTTCCATCCAGCTTCATGAAAGTTATTCATTCAGTTCTTATTCTTATCAGTTTTATAGTCCCCCTGAACCCCACTAACCAGGAAGGGCTAAGTTATACAGAAACAAAAATGCCCAAATGTCAGTGACTCAGCAGTATGAAGTTTCAGGTCTTTGTTTAATGATCCACACTAAGTGGCCCTGCTGCATCTAATAACTGTACCTTGGGGTACAGGGCCTTTGGTCACTGTCATAGTGGTAGCTAGTGCTTTTCATGGACCCATCCTGGATGTGACACATATCATTCTTGCTCACATTTTATTGCACAATTAGTCATACAATTGTCCATCTACAAGGCAGTTGAAAGTACAATTTTTCATGATGTTTTAGGTAAAATCAGGTCTCAATATTTGTTGAATAAATGATATCATCAGTTAACCTTAGTGACATATTAATCTGTGACTAGATGTATACTATGAATAAGCGGAGTAAAATAAAGACCTGTAATTGAGGTCTGGCACATGGAATAATTCATTCATTCATTCATGCATGCATGCACTCATTCACTAATTCAGCAAATACCTATTTCATGCCTTATACTTTTCTAAGCATTTGTGAACAATGTGCTGATCATTGTCCTTGCACAGCTTGTATTCTAGAGAAGGAAACAAAGGACAAGCAATAAATATAACAAATAAGGAAACTAAATAGTATTATAGCATGTGATGTGTTGAGGAAATAAGAGAAAAATGTAGAGCACAGTAATGAATATAGAGATTCTTAAGGTTGAGGTGAAAGTAATTTTAAATGGAGCTGTCATATCAGTCTTCATTTAAATGATATTGGAAAAGAAGTAGGTGTGGTAGTTAGCAATAACAGGAAAAGCATCTAGAAAGAGGGGACAGCCTATGCTGAAACCTTAAGGTGTAGCATGTTTGAAGAATAGTACAAAATTTTATATGGCTGGAGTGAGATAGTGTGAGCCAGTAGGAGATGAGTTTAGAGAGTTATTGGGAACCACATCATGAAATCTCATAGGCCATTGTAAGACTTTGGTTTTTTTCTTTGAATGAAATGAGAAGTACTACTAAAGGATTCTGATGCTTAGTAATACATAATTATACATGTATTGTGTATATGTATGTTTGAGTCCAGAGGAAAGTCTAACTTTATGTCTTATTTTATGTGAAGATACATTTCTTGACCTTTATTTTAGTACCTCGTATTTGCCTTTACAGAAAACATTTTTATATATTTTATCACAAAAGAACAATTATAAAGATTGAAGAGGCTGGTACTATTATCATCTCTCTTCCATATGCCACTTTTTGGAGGATGATCACTGGTACAGAGTCTAGCTGGAAATTGTGCCTAGAGTCCTTACCAAGGGGTGGGGATTCGGGGGGACTGGCTCCTTCCTTACCAGCCTACCAAGCATTCACGATGCAAGGTCTTAGAGAAAGAAACTTAATCAACAAATCAAATGGGTGGTGAGATGAGTTCCACATAATCCCCACTCTCATCAAATCTGAGCATCTCTTAATAAAACTCGCAGTTGTTGTGGGGAAGGGAGATGGAGCTCCAGTCACTGCAGCCCGCTGAGCCACCACCTGTTCCCAGCAGGGGCAGCACCGTTAATCCCCTGAGCATCATCGCTTATTTCCCAGCCTGCTTTCCCTTCCAGGAAGAAAATAACTACTAGTTCTTGAGCTACATCAAAGCCTCTTTCCCCATGCCATCAGAGCCTCTGTGGCCCTGATCTGCATTATGCTGCCAGTGACTCCAGAGGGATGGCCACTTTCCCCCCAGCATTCCTTTAGGCTTTTCTGTTTAACTGTCTGACACCAACTCGAGCCTTCAAAAGTTAGGGCTGCTTCCCTTCCTTGGGACTTGCCTCCATTTAATTTTTAAAATTTATTATATTGCTATGTGATGCTGATTTTCAAATATGAGACCAAGACTGGAAAAGAGGGTTTTCTTAATTTGCAATTAGACTCAAGGTCATGAAATCCCCACATCCAGTTGGCACTGCTCCTACTCTGTCTGGATGGGCTCAACTTGGTTTTCCTGGTGTGTCCCCAGCAAATACTAAGAAAATATTTAGTCAACTACAGTCAGTACCATCTACAGATTTGGTGTTCAGTCCTTTGTGAGAATATTAACTCTTTGCCTCATGGATATGTTGCATACATTCTCTCACTTGACTCTTGGTCTTGCTAACTGTGCTGATTACACTCCTTCTGCTACCCCACCACATCCTTGTCTGCTCTTTACTGTTCTACTCACTGCCCTGCAATGCTGATCTCACACACTACTTCCCTCAGACTCCATTGCAGCCCTCTGTCTGTCTTCCTGTTGGGATCAGCAATGGGAGACACTGGCAGGATGCTGGGGGTGGGGTGGGGAGAGTGAAGCCAGGGTGTATATGCTCTGCTTTCTCCCCACTTTGGACAGCAGTTCTGGCTGTCGCTGTTTCTCTGCACCTGCAGTTCCTGCCAGGTGGCCCCTCTTCCAGGACTTCAACTCTCCTAGGTTTATGTAACATCACTTCTTCCCTCCCCTATCCCCTTTGGGCCTAATGTAGCAGCAATCTCCTTTGTTCTAATCCTTGGGTGCCTTGACATCTCTTGTTGGCTTCCTTAAGCCTGCCTCTAGGCTTCCGGCCAAGATGGAAGTAAAGGTAAACATGGCTCTCACCTCCTTGCAGAACCACAGCAAAAATTACAAAACAAATATCACCAAGAATCATCATAAAATCAAGCTGTATGGAAGTCTGACAACCAAGGAATTAAAGAAACCACATTCATCCAGATGGGTAGGAGGGACAGAGATATGGAAACGTACAGAGAGGCGGAGAAACATGAAGACATGGAGACATGGAATGGATGGTCCCACACCAATGTGTGGTGGATAAAAATTGGGAATTATACCTTAAGAGTGAGGGATCCCAGCCCCACAGCAGACCACGCAGCCCAGGGTCCCAGTGCCAGGAAGATAAGTCCCCATAACTTCCAGCTATACAAACCAGTGGGTGTTGGGGGAGCAGAAGAAACTGCAAGATTCTCAGGAGTCTCCTCTTAGAGGGCCTGCAATAATCTTAGGACTTATGCAAATTCACTCCCTCTGGACTTCAGCACTGGGGCAGTAGCTAGAAGGGCACCAGTGGCATATGGGGAGAAATTGAGGTGTCTCTTGACATCAGGGCAAGTGCTAGGGGACAGCTTCCCCCTGGACAACACTCCAGAGGCCAGGCAGTGGCATTGTCTCCTTTCTGAGCCCTCCCCCCCACAGAGCCACAGAATGGCAACACCATAACTGAGACTCCATCAACCTGGTTCACATGGATTGCCCTGCTCTGTCCCATCCAACTTATGGTGCATTTTTCTACAATAGACCACATAGCTTTAACAGGGAGTCAAAGCGTCTCTACTTAATACATAGAAACAAACACAGGAAGGCTGCCAAAATAAGGAGACAAAGAAATATGACCAAAATGAAAGAACAGGGAAAACTCCAGGAAAAAAACAGCAAAACAGAACATGGAGATAAGCAGTCTATCAGATACAGAGTTCAAAACACTGGTTATTAGGATACCCAATGAATTCATTTGGTCCTTCAACAGCATGAAAAAGACCCAGGCAAAAATGAAGGTTACACTAAATGAAATAAATAAAAATGTACAGGGAGCCAACAGTGGAGTGGATGAAGCTGAGAATCAAATCAATGATTAGGAACATAAGGAAGAAGAGAATGTTCAGTCAGAACAGCAAGAAGAAAAAATAATTTAAAAAAATGAAGATAGACTAAGGAGCCTCTGGGACTTCAAACATACCAACATTCGAATCATAGGGGTGCCAGAAGCAGAAGAAGTACAAGAAATTGAACTTATTTGAAAAAATAATGAAAAAAAAAACTTCTCTAATTTGGTGAAGGAAATAGACATACAAGTCCAGGAAACACAGAGAGTCCCAAACAAGATGAACACAAAAAGGACCACATGAAAACACATCATAATTAAAATGCCAAGGTTAAAGATAAAGAGAGAATCTTAAGAGCATCAAGAGAAAAGCAGTTAGTTACCTACAGAGGAGTTCCCATAAGACTATCAGCTGATTTCTCAAAAGAAACTTTGCAGACTAGAAGAAACTAGCAAAAAGTATTCGAAGTGATGAAAATCAAGGACCTACAACCTTGATTACTCTGCCCAGCAAAGCTATAACTTGAATGCAAGTACAGATAAAGTGCTTCCCAGCCAAGACAAAAATAAAGGAGTTCATCATCACCAGGCCATTATTATATGAAATGTTAAAGGGACTTATTTAAGAAAAAGAAGATAAAAACTATGAATATTAAAATAGCAATAAATTCACAACTATCAACAATTGAATCTGAAAAACAAACTAAGCAAACATGCAGAACAGAAACAGAATTATAGATATGGAGGTCATTTGGAGGCTTATCAGTGGGGAGGGGGAAGGGGTAGAATGGGGGAAAAGTTTCAAGGATTAAGAAGTGCAAATTGGTAGGTACAGACAGAATGGACAGGGGGATGTTAAGAACACTATAGGAAATGGAGTAGCCAAATTATTTATGTTCATGACCTATGGACATGAAGTAAGTGGGGGATTGTCAGTGAGAATGGGGGTACTGGGTGGAGGGGGTAAAGGAGAAAAAACTGGGACAACTGTAATGTATTTAAAAATAAGTAAATAATAAAACATGTTTAAAAAAGGCCTGTCTCTAGTCCTGCTTCTCTGAAGTCAGGGACAAGATTTGGCTCCCAGTATTCTCATCTCCTAGTTTTTACCCTCACCCTTTTCGGTTAGACAGCTTGATTGGATGCTTCAACCACAGGGTCCCCTGCCATGGGCTTGAGTCAGTGAGAAGGTGTGTTCATTGCCTTGGGGGGAGTCCAGACTGGCTGGGGATATATGAAATTTCATACCATGAAAACAATATTAGATAAGCAGCTTTTTGGCTTCTTCTCAAATCCCTGGTTTGGCCTCCATCATGTCCACGAGGGTGGCCCAGAATATCTACAAGTTGTCCACCTTTGGCCCCTGGGCCTTCAGCAGCCACTTGTACTTGAGTGAGCCCAACATCAGCACCTCGACCTTTTCCCATGTGGGCAGTGGCTACCGGGTTGGCCTGGGCACCAACATGAATCTTGCCAGGGATTTTGGCAGAGCTGGGAGTATAAGGACCATCAGAACCATCCAAGTGAACCAGACCCTGCTGAGCCTCTTAAAGATGGAGGTGGACCCCAACATCCAGGCCATGCCCAACCAAGAGAAGGAGCAGATCAAGAGCCTCAACAACAAGTTTGCTTCTTTCATCAATAAGGCATGGAGCCTGAAGCAGCAGAATAAAATTCTGGAGACCAAGTGGACTCTCCTGCAGCAGCAGAAGATGATTCATAGTAACATGGACAATGTTTGGGAGCCACATCAACCACCTTCGGCGGCATCTGGAAACTGACCCAGGAGAAACTGAGGTTGGAGGCAGAGTTTGGCAACACTCAGGGGCTGGTGGAGGACTTGAAGAATAAGTACAAGGATGAGATGAGCAACCACACAGAGATGGAAAATGTATTTGTCCTCATCAAGAAGGATGTAGATGAAGCTTACATGAACAAAGTAGAGCTGGAGTCCCATCTGGAAGGACTGATCGATGAGATCAACTTCTACAGGCAGCTGAATGAAGAAATTTGTAAGCTGCAATTCCAGATCTCTGACACATCCGTGGTGCTGTCCATGGATAACAACTGCTCCCTTAACCTGGACAGCATCATTGCCAAGACCAAGGCCTAGTACGAGATGATTGCCAACCGCAGCCGGGGTTGAAGCTGAGACCATGTACCAGATCACGCATGAGGAGCTGCAAAGATAGTCTGGGAAGCACAGGAATGACCTGTGTTGCACAAAGATGGAAATTTCTGAGATTAACTGGAATATTAACTAAATCCAAGCTGAAACTGATGGCCTCAAAGGCCAGAGAGCTTCCTTGGAGGCCACCATTGCTGATGCCAAGCAATGTGGCAAGCTGGTCATCAAGGATGCTCAGGTTAAGGTGGCTGAGCTGGAAGCTGCTTTGAGAACCACCAAGAAGGACATGGCCTAGCAGCCATGAGTACCAGGAGCTCATGAATGCCAAGCTGGCCCTAGACATGGAGATTGCTATCTACTGCAAACTTCTGGAGGGTGAGGAGAACTGGCTGGACTCTGGGATGCAGAACATGAATATCCATACCAAGACCACCAGCAGCTACTCAGATGGGCTGAGCCCAGCTTATGGGAACCTCAACTACAGCCTGGTTTTCCAGGTCAGCTTAGTCTCTGGCAGGTGCCCTGGTTCCTTCAGCTGCATGAGCACAATCTCCTCCAAGATGGTGATTGTGAAGAAGATTCAACCCTGAGATAGGAAGCTGGTGTCTGAGTCATCTGATGTCCTGCCCACGTGAACAACTATTGTGGTCCCTCCTGTCCTCCAAGCTGGCAGGAAAGGAGCTATGAAGTGGGGAAGGAGGCATAGGAGACCTACCTGAAGCTCAGCCCCAGTCCTTAGCTCACCCTTGGGATGGGGGAGTTCACTGCCTGGCAGCCAGCCTTTTACCCATGCCTCAGACTAAAAGCCAAATCAAGTGTTCTTTCCCAAAATAAAGTCTCAGCTGGCTCTGCCAAAATAAAAAATAAAAACATATATATAAAAAAGAAAAACAGTATTAATGATGATAATGAAAAAATGATAATTATTATTTAGTGAGCATTTAGTATGTACCGGAAATTGGAGCATATAGTAGACTCTATGTAAATTATCTCCAATTCTCATACTAACCTTGCAATGTCAGTATTATGACTTCCATTTACCAACAGAAACTTGAGTCCCAAGAAACCAAGTGACCTGCCAGAGACTATTCTAGCTAGACCAGAGTTGAAATTAAAAACCAAGTCTCTCTGGCTCCAACCCATGATTGTTTTTTCAGCTATGCCACATTGACCCATGAAATAGAAAAATCATACAGGCTAAGAATGTATGCAATCTAGGGCTTGAATGGAGTGGAGTTCACGCTCTGTATGATGAGAGGATGGACAGTCAGCCCAGGGAAGATCCATGTGGGCTGGAAGGGACAGGAGAGATTTCATTGAGGAAGCAAGATTTGACCTGCACCTAAAGGAAAGAAGTTAGGATATTGGAGAAAGAGAAAAAAAGAAATGAGGACAGAAATGCCAGTGCTATATTCAAAAGTAATGGCCCCTAAACATGAGGAATTTAGGAAGAGGCTGCCATGTCATTTTTCCTAAGGCCCTGGGCTGTAGCGGCTACTCTGAGCTGGGGTTTAGGGTGTAGCTGTGGTTTAGCTTTCCTAAGGCATAGCTGGCTGTACTTAAAAGCTCTTCAGAACTCTTCAGAAGCTTATACTGCTTGGGTTACCTGCTTAGAAAGAGGGCCATGAATTTCTGCTTTGCCTTAGTCCTTGCTTTATCTTGGTCTGATGGGGACATGTACTCCTGGAGCCACACTCAGGAACTTGTCACCTATCTATGGAGCCATCCGTTTCTGTATTCATTTATTTAATAAGATTGATGTACCTGTCTCCTTTATTCTTTATCCACTCTAACTCTATATCCACACAAAATCCTCCTGCACATCCTCAGCTGTGGACCCAGTCATATATCTGTACTCAAGCTGGAGAAAATCCTACCGTACCCATACCAATGGTGGCTCCAAAACATCACTACATGGAGCTGCTTTGTATGCCCACAGTACCCGCATTCCTAAAGATGATCATTCCAGGTTCTCCTCATTCTTTAGATGTTTACTGACCACCCCCACTTCTGCCTCGCTCATTTCTTCATATCTCTCAGGTATCCTGACTGCCTTAACCACCTTCTTTGATGGCTTGAACCTCTGTATGCTCAGAATAGGATGGTTTATCTCTCCTCCTTTACATTGCCTTCCACTCTGAGGATTGTCACCTCTTTCATTACTTCTCTTTTACCTAATCCCCTGCAGTCTCTATAAGAATTTACGGTAATAAATACACGTGAATTCTCCAATGGCCAACAGAGGGCTGAACCTAAAGGAATTTTTTTGTTCTTATCTTGCTTTTTGCAGCATATGACCTTGATGTCCTTACTGCAAGGTCTTGGTAAACATCTTTCCCCTTGTGATCTCCAGGGCTTCACTTTCTCTACAGTATTCTCTGTTCTCTGTAAGCACTTGGTACATCTCTTTCACTCTCTGTTCTTCATCTTCTCCTTTCCTAACTCAACTCCTAAACTCAGACTCATTATCTTTCTCTATCACAGAGCAAGTCCGTGCAAGGATTAGAAGCATGGACTCCAGTTGAGGTGGGTCTGAGCATTTGAATCTTGGACCCACCACTTCCTAATCGGGCAATTTATCATGCCTTCTGTGCCTCTACATTAGAATAGAGTTCAGCACATATTAGTGCTTAATAAACATCACTTATTATTTATCCACTCTAAATGGACACTAAGATCTGTCCTCATCACCATGCCTGAATCAAGACCCAAGTTCTCACAAAATAAGCAAGTTTTATTAAATAGTGGGTTTCCTTTTCATGTATCTCAGCTGGATCAGGAAATAAAGTTTGTGGAAGGAACCCTACCTAAGAGAAAACGAGGTGAAATAATAATTAGTGTTGGAGTTACAATTCCTGGGGTCCTACTTAAGTAAATCAGTGTATTCCCATGGGAAAGTCACTGATCCTCTGGGTATCATATTGGCATCTTAAAAATGGGTTGGGGAAAATCATTATCAAATTAGTAGCATTCGTGTACCTTCTTCATAGGATCGATATGAGAATTCAATAGGATAAGAGCTGTGATAGCACCTTTCGATATTAAATGCCATGATGCAAAAATGGATTACTAAGGCTTGAAAATATTATCTGACACTCTGGTTGTTAAATTTTATAATTGATATCCCATTCCAATTATGATGTGGGTCTTGGGTGTGGGTGACAGTTGGGGATGGAGGAATTGGAGTCTGAAGAGGGATTACAAAGGGTCTATCTTTTGAAATGAATGTTAAGAGCAGGAAGAGTCTCTTCTAATAACCATTTTCTCAGAGTATCTTCTTCATAAATGGCTCACTACTTGTCCTTGCCTGCCTTTTCCTCTTTCTTTTAGAGCAAATTGAACTCCTGTAAATCTTAGAATTAGTCATCTTTGAAAACACCGCATTTAACATGTTAATACTTGCTGAAAAGTCTCCAGTGGAGCTCTTCCCCACCTTTATTCCCAGCTGCCTCTCAAACTTTCCCTGGCTCCTAAAACCCATCTCCATTACAGCCCTCCTGCTCTAATCACTGTTGTACCTCAGTGCATTAGGTACCGTGTTCAGTGCATTCAGACATAAGGTAGGAGACACTCAATACACATTTCTCTGGAGGTGAAGTATATCGCTTTTCTAGGCTCAAAGAATTCCTTTTGAGTAAAGTCATAGCACCAATGTGGAATGTGAGATCCAAAGTGGTCAAGTTAGACACCAGCTGAAATCCAATCACAGCTCTGCTCCCAGTCAACAACATTTATACAAAGTTGACCAGTTTTTGTTGCATCTCTTGGTAATCCCCAGTTCTCTTTCTCCTCTTCTTCCTCCTCCCTTTTGGCCTCACACACTGATCAGGGCCAGGTTTTATTCCATCAGACTTGGGCAACAATAGATATGATTGTCAGTCTCCCTGGGGCTGGCCAGGTTTTTATGAAATTAGACATATTTGTCTTGATGTTTAGAAGCGAGCATGAAATTCAAATCTGTGTGTTGGCATTCCGCAGGCTGGGCCTTTAATATTCAATGACATAACTTCATTGCGGTTTTGACAACACTATATAGAAGTTGTGCTTACCATTGAAAATTAGAGCCACTGAAAGCGTTGACAACAGCAAAATTGTGAATGCTTCCTGGCTCCTGAAGTGATTGCTATTCCAGTTTGTCTAAAAGTGCTTATTGTGTTTGTAATGCCGTCAGTTCTACTTAAAGACAACTTGAAGTTGATGCCACACAGGTAAGTACCAATGAAATCCCCATCTTCTTGCCTCTCTCCACTTCTCTATTGCCTCCTACAGAATTTCTCTGCCGAGGGTCTATTTGCATTTGGTTATCAAGCCTGATTCTTTCAACTTCTGAGCCAGTTAATTGCATTTCTCTTTCAAGTTCCCAGGTTAACCAGACTATTATTTTTGTTGTTGTTTTCAGTCATTTGCCCTTTCTTCTTCTTTTCTTTTTTTCCTATGTGAGCATCAGGGATGTTTTAGTGACCTATCTGAACAAATTCCTCATGTATCAGAATCACCTTCTCTTGTGTGTAAAGCAAATCTTGAGTAGGGGAGGTGAGGAGGATTTGGTATCTGAGGAAGAAAGATTACAAAAACAAACAGACAAAAACTAGCCTTTGAAACTGATGCTAAGAGTAGGAATACTCCGTTAACTGTGACTTCAGGTTGGGTCAAAAATGGTAAAAAGAAAACTTAAAAATAATGATTTAATAATGGTTAGCTTTGCTGTTGTTGGTGGTGTTAAAGCAGATGAACTAGCAGAGAATTCCAACAGCCTCTTTCTTAGGTTGGTTGCTTGGTTTGGTCTTTGAAAAAGATTTCCCTCACCTCTCGCAAGTTGAGATAGAAAGATTTTATCAGAAAAAAATTCTTTGTAGAAGCCTTTCATCCTCAAGCAAGCTGAGACCCTTGAAATGTAAAACTCAGATGCAAATAAGAGAGATGAGAGGACAGAAGACAGTTTGGGGCATTGAAAGCAGTGATCCTGGAGGGTCCCTTGGGGCAGACATCTGTAGGAAGAGTCCAGCATGGGCAAGCAGCTGTGTGGGTGCCCACACTGACAGTTGTGGGGGCATTTAGACTCCCAATTGTTCATTCAGTATATCAATATATTTGTTATATAAATGTATATACCATGTATCACCTTACTTACGGCTCTCTTACAGGCATTGTGATAGAAGTACAGTCTCTCAGGGAGCTCAGGAGATGAGAGGCATATACTCAATAACTATAGTCACTCCTGGGGACAGTGGAACCACCCCTCTGAGTGTGAGCACAGCGAGTACCTGCTTGGTTCAGTAGGAGAAATACCCGCCTGCTGCTGTAGTCCAGGAAAAGTTCACCAAAAGATTGGAACCCATTGTTTATCACCCCAGAATTCACTGCCTAATCAAGTGCAGGCTTCCTGGCTGTGCAGAGTCCTGGCCTCCCCAAATGCATAGGTATTAACTATTTAATGCTGGCAAAGACTTTGATAGGGCCTTGGACTCACCAGTCCTTACACTCGAGGAGTCCAATGCTTCCAGGATTTTTATGCTCTGCTTAATGTGTACCTAGTGTATTTTCCTGGCACATAGTAGGTATACTGTAAGTATCTGTGGGTGACTGAGTGAGAACTAGAGAGGGAACTTTTGGGGTCATGCTGATGTAGGGTAGCTCCGGCTTTGACCCTGACTGTGATGGGCCCTAGGGGATGCGTTGGGAAATACAGAGTAACTCCTCTGGGAGTGGTCCCACTAGAACAGAGATACTCCTCAGGAACCTCTGTCCTTTGACCATATCTCTCCACTTTCCCATTCCTTTCTCAGGTATTGATCTGGTGTCTTCCTTTGGGTATTTGTTACACAGCCTTTCTACCTCTGGAGGAAAATGACTGTATTTGTTTTAAAACTCCCACCAAATTGCCACTAGGGCCACTTTTAATTGAGGTAAATTTGGGGATAGAGTGAGAGAGAACTCCCAGATTCCCACAGCCTCAGTTTTTTATTGTGAGAAAATTTATGTGTCGGCTAACTTTCTCTACCTGGGACTGAGGGTCATTTTCTCCATTTCTGATTCTTCTGGTGTGTTCAGGGCTGAACCAGGAAGTTCTCATTGGGATCCAGCTTCCCCTCACTGTGACCTTCCTCGCAAGGGTGCTGTTGCACTCCCTTCCCTTGGAATCGGCCAGTGAAATTCCGGGTAAGAGGAGAATACTTTCCATCTGCATTCACCTCTGTTTGTATAAGGAAAGGATTTGCCACCATCAAAGGTTGGGAGCCCCATGTGAGCAGCTGGAAGACCACCAGGCCCCTGCGTTCACAACCAGTGCCTTTCTAGTGCAGCCACACCTAAGAGCAGCAAAGCAACGAATCTCCACACTGGACGGACTTGGCTTCCTTTCCTCCCTGCACCAGCCTGGAGGTTTCTGAGGTTACAGACTGAATCTACTGTTTAATTTCTAACCTCCCATGGCTCTCAATTTAGGCCTCGCCTATGGGGTCCAACTACTCAATTAGGGCAGGCATTAAAGGGTGGCTGCTTTGACAGTGTGTTGTGGGAGGTGGAAACATGTCCTCGATCCAGGAGCCTTGCATTTCCTCATGACAGTCTTCTTTGGGATTTCTTCATCAGCACCTTGGTTGTCAGTGGATGACACGGCAAACAGCATATGACATTGACCTGAAAGCAACACAAGGACATGGAATAGATTTGGGGGTAAAATGGGGCAGTTAAGTGGGGAAGAGTGCCAGCATGGAGGAAAAGGAAGCTAATGATAGATCAAAGTCCACAAATAAAATCTTCCCTAGTTTTGACATTTTGCCAACGGTGACCCCTATGGTCCATCACTGTCCTCTCTGTAGAATATTAAACCACCTGCTCTAAGTTTCTAAAATATGAGTAGCTGCTCTTTATGGAGCACCTAATTCTTGAGACAGGACACTTTTATTTCTCCTTTAGAAATGAATGAGTGGAGACTCAGAGAGGTTAATAATCCTCCCAAGGTGGCCCAGCCAAAGGAGAGTGGAGCTGGTCTTAAATTGAAGCTTGATCCTAACACTGTTCTGTCCCCCAGGCATTCTGTCATTGCTGAACCCTCATGACTGCTCTCTAACTCTTTCTGGTATGAACTTGGTACTGACATCAACTTTAAGGTAGCTTGAGAATACTGATTTGTCTGTACGATGCATTTGCTTCAAGAAGAGTCAAGAAGCAAGAGAACAGAGAGGGTCAGGATGTAGTCTGGTATACATTTTACAGAAGACCCACCGGTTTTACACCCTGATTTTATTTACTCTTTTCTCTCCCTCCTGTTCTTGGCAATTGTCCCTTAAGCCCGTCTGTTCTCTACCTCTAATATGTTATGCTGATATTTTATTACCAAACAATTACATCCACTAATTTGAAAAGGAAACGAGCAGGAAATTGCAATTATAAGAGTAGAAGCAATGCTCTTTTATTTCTCCCCTTTATGCATATGAAATATGGTTTGTCATTGCTGTAAAACAGACTTTCCCCCTCTTCCATGGCTCTTCACTGCCTTGTCTTTAATAATTGAGCAGAAACGAGAGTTATAATTAGATTTCTGATAACAGAGGAGATATCTATGGGTTTACAGATGTGGAGGCTCAGCTTGGGGCCATGGGGCCGCCACTGTGCCTCCGTGGGAGAAAGCATACTTCATGATGTTTCACTTGAGTACCTTTCAAACTGTTCTGTACATTGATGGTCTTCTGTGTAGATTAATTATTGTTCAGAATTATTGTTTTTCCTCTGCCCTAACCCACTGGCTTTGGGCCTGGTCCATACTTGGTTTGGTTGATCAGATATGGGTAGATGTGATATACACCTCCTTTAACTGAGCAGCGGCTTGCATGTCTGGGCTCTGCCTCCCCTGAGAGACACCCAGGACGGGGACTGCTCCATCTCGGTCCCTGAGTGCGCAGAAACGCCCTGCTGACTCTTGATGGATGTGTGGCGAGAGCAAGAAATAAACATTTGCTGTTTTAAGCCACTGAGATTTAGAGCTGTTTTTAAATCACAGCATAGCCCAGCCCACCCTACTGACATATCTGTGATCTCATTTGGCTCTCATTATATCCATGGGATAAAGAAAAGGCTTATCACACTGGGTGGTATGGGGGAAAGAGTGTGATGTGGAATCAAAGAGACCTGAGTAAAAATGCTTTTTCCATCACTGCTGGCTGTGCAAGCTTAGCCAAGCGGCCCAGTGTCTCTGAAATCTTGTTTCTTTATCTGAAAAAAGGGAATAATAATACTTACCTTGAAGGTTCCTGAGAATCAGGGTCAGTGTATAGTGCCTGTCACAGAATAAACACCTAATAAAAGATAGCTGTTTTAACAAATGTTATTTTAAAATCCCCTCTTGACATTATCTCCATTGAATAGATGAGGTTGCTGGGGCTAATTCGGCTGCAGGGACCTGCCCAAGCTAATTTCATAAAGAGCTGGAATGTGAGCTTCTGCTTCTGGATGCTGGGTCCAGAACCTCTCCCTGGATTGATACTTACTCACTGGATTCCATGCCTGGAATTGTGCTTTGGGGTCTGGGGTTGTGGCAGGAGCCAAAGGTGTCATGAAGTGAAAATATTGCTCCTTTACAAAATACAGTCTACATAGTAAGATGAGCTAGATAGCAGAGTTAGCTCCGAAGAAACAACTCATTTATCTGAGGCACAAGATATATTAAAGTTCTCATCCTGGGTGCATGAGAATCACCTGAGTAGCTTATTAAACTGCAGTTTCCCTGGTCCTGTCCCTAGACTTTCTACTTTAATGATGTCCTGCATGATTAGAGGAAGTAGAGCATGGTGGACTTTCACATAAGTTTTCCTGGGTTCATATCCCTTCACTGACATCTACAAATTAATATACAATTCTGGGCAAGTTACCTAGCTTTTTTGTGCCTCAGTTTCATCATCTGTGAGATGGGGCTAATATTAATAGTTATCTTACATATTAGTGTGAAGATTAAGTTTGGTGATATGTGTAAAGCACATAGAATTTAGTAAGCACTAAATAAGTGCTACTCATTAGTATTCTGCTGTAGGAGTTCTGAGAAACTTCTCTAAAGCAACCTCTTCTTCTGGTATCCTAGCCAGGTACTGTTTGATGGGGCTTCTTGAGACAATGGCCTCCACCCTCATAGGGTCTATGGTAGGGTTTCCAATCATGGAAGCTTTGACTGTAGGACATATCTGGGTGAAGCAGTGCTTTGTGGTGGCTCCTAAATAGCATGTATGCTGCCCCCTGATCCCCATGTAGAGGTTCGCTTCTGAGAGAGGAATTGTGTTAACAAATTTTGTTTGGGAGCTATGTCTGACTGGCAGGGGGATGGCAATCAGAGAAGTCCCTGGTGCTTGGTTGCCTGAGGCTGGAGTCGGCCCTGAATTTGTCTCAACTGAAACATTTCACTTATTTTTCTCACCCTGTGCCAAATGCTTCATTTCCCCCTTGTTAATCACCAGATATTAGAGTCCATAAGAGTCACATTTACTACAATAGAGGTTTTCTTCTTTTTAAATTTGTTTGAATAATTCATGTTCAATTTAGAAGAATTGAGTATGGTGTGGTCTCCCACTCCATCAAGAACTACAGGTGAAAATCTGGCTTCTCAGAGAAGGCAGAGACCAGGCTGTTGGGAGCCCTCCCGGGCCCCAGACTCTCTCTGCTCCCATGGGCTGTTTGATGCAGGGCCTTCGGATTGTCCCTCCTCTTTGTCCCATTTGCCTGTAATGGCTCTCCATTTATTTTTACTCTTCAAGGTCCACCCTTCAGCAAGCCATCCTCCCATTGTGAGGTGCCCTGGCCATAAGAAGGCAGACCGGGTTTCCTCTGGGAAGAGTCAGGCCCTGAGATGGGTAGGGCTCCCCCTCCCTGTGTCTAGGAGGCTGCTGCCACAGATGTTTTTCCATCTGCCAAGAGGCAGTATAGGGCACAGAGAGCTGGGATCCTCCAACCAGAACAACTGGAGACACTCAAATCCCAGCTCTACGACTCCTTGTGGGTGGTGAGGTAGGCAGTACTTAATCTCCTATGGCTTTAGCACTTTTACCTACATTAAAGATGAGAACAGTGCCTCCTCTTCAGGTTGCTCTGTAGGTAAAAGTTAAAACATAGAAAATATAGAAACATACAAGGATAGGAGGCACACATAGACATCACTTAGAACTGGGCTGGTATTTGATCATCTCTCAATTAACTTTAGCTCTTTTCATTATATATCCCTTAGATCAGAATTTGAAGTTTATGATGAGGTATAACTTTTATTGTATTTTATTTGTTCAATTAAAATTAATTTTAATTACTTATCTAGTTACTTTAATTACTTATGACTACATTCTTCTTGTAAAAAATTAAAACACTACAGTGAAAACTATATTCTATGTTACTGTCCCCATTTCCTGCTCCTTCCCAGGATTTATTGGTTTTCAGTTTGTTATGCAGCCTTCTAGGATTTTTATAAAGGCACTTATGCACACATATGCACTTGTAGAAAATAATAGAGCATATATAAGTATCTATCTAATCTAGTATAAATGGTATACTTATATATCCTTTTCACTCACATGTGTCTTAGAGATTATTTTATTTCCGAATATAGAGGTGTACCACATTCATTTTAGCAATTCTGTACTATTGTATATTGTGAGGATACCACATTTAAGTTAGTCATTGTTCAAAATTTTCTCTAACTAGAGACAATGCTATGATAAACATCTTTATATGTATATATCTTAAACTTTTCTCAAAGGTTGTCATTTTTCTCTCCAAAATGGTTGTGCAGACATACAGTCCCATCAATTCTATATAAATGATGTGTTTTCATGCCACGTCATTATCCTTTTGCATTACCTAACTTTAATTTTGCCAAGTAAGCAATGTAAAAGGAATCAGAATTTTATTGATGTTTTAACTACAACTTTTCTTATTACTAATGAAGTTGAGCCACTATAGATATATTTATTGACTACATTTTCTCTTTTGTAGATTTACCTGTTGTGTTCATTGCCTACTGTTTTGTTGAGTTACTTTTCTTTTTCTTGATTATTTTTGAAGATCTTTTAAAAGATATTTTGGATAATTCTTTCTGTGTTATATATGGTGACAATATTTTCTTCCATACATTTTTTTTTGCTCTATACATGTACTTAATTTTTATTTAGTCTATTTATATCACTGTTCTTTAATGACTTGCTTTCGTATGCTGTTTATAAGTAAGACTCTCCTTACTCTCAGCATCATAAACATATTTTTTCTTCTATTTTTTTTAAAAGTACGAAGTCTTTCATCCATCCAGGCTTTATTTGATAAGTAATGTAAAGAAAGATCTAACTATATGCACTAGGCGTGAGGCTAACAGCTTCACATGCATGATCCCAGTCATTTAAGCTATTTGACAAGTTAGGTTTTCTGACACCCATTTTGCAGATGAGGAAATAAGCAGTAATTTGTCCAAAATCCCAAAGGCCAACACAGAGTGGCCATCTGAAGTAACATCTATCTGTGGATTACACAGGTCTTTGCTTGTCCAAATGTCTCTCCCAGGCTCCCTGCAGGCCGAGCACTGGCTGGCAATACTAAGACGAGGAATTTAGATTAGGTAGGAACAGAAATCTACAGAAATCACCGAGCAACCTCCAAGGCCAGGAAGACAGGCACCAAAGGGGTAGCAGAACAGGATGCAGAATCTCACAGTCTCAGCAACGCTGCTTGTATGAACTGGATTTGGGCAGCGCTACTCTGTAGGATAGGGGTGGATCTCAATGGAGATCCAACCCAGGTAGGCCCTGTCCCTCATTTGTAGGACACCAGTCCAGACCTTGTTCCTCTCTCTTTACAGCAGGAAAGGTCCAGGAAGTTGGGAGTACAACCCTTCCTTCTACTGTGCCTCTGATGTAAGGAGGCTGAGTGTGGGGTGGGAGTCACAAGAGGGACAAGGGAAGGAGGAGGGGAAAAGATCTTTCTGGTTTTACCCTGCAAATCTCATAGCCCCTGTCCACTTTCCTGTATGGGCTGGAAACCTGGCTCAACTGTTCCATCTCTCCCCAAAGAGCTCTGAACCACACACTTAGCAATGCAGAGAGATGGCTCCAGGAACCCTCAGCATTTATTATAAATCACACAGATAGGAAAGATATGAGTCTCCACCTGTGGGATCACTGAAGCAGCAACTGTGGGCCTATCTTACCTAAAGATGACTTCCCTGCTTTCTCCACACACATGGGACTTCAGGGGGCAAACTCAGAGGAGCTGTTCCCTGGGGCAGCATTCTCAAGTCCTGGGAAAATTTTCTTGACATGATCCTTACATCACAACACTCTTAAATGCTGGCATTTTCTGACCTCACTGGAAACCGCCTCTGCTTGAAAGTATCCTCGCCACGCCACCTCCCTCATATCCTAAGGGGTTTTCATATTCAGGCCTGCATTATGATACATTTTATCTTCTGTTTACTAATAGATTTTAAGTTTTGTAATTGAATGAGTGGTCTTTCTGGGAGATCAATAAAGAATATTTAATTTCTTTTTAAGGGACAAGAGAAAACCCCACTCTTCTTTCTCCCGTGAAGAACAAGCTAATCTCTCCTCTTGCCCAGAAGACAGTGCAATCATTCCCTGCTCTAAACCTTTGTTCATGAGGTTCTCACACCTGTGCTGCCCTCTATTCTATGTCCAACTTGATACTTAGACTCTCCTTGTGCGGTTCGGCCCCTCATTTCCCCCTTGGCCCTGGAGCTGAGCCTGTGTGTCCTGGTCATAGGGGAGGCTATGCAGATCTGTTCACCAGGCAGTCCCGGCCTGTGGTCTGGACCAGCTGGCGCTACCCTTTGCTATTCAGATCGAATCCCATCATCATCAGGTGAGGACACCCTCCAGATGGCCCCATGAATGCACAGATGCTACTGAAAAGGAGTGGGGAGGCTCCTTGGGCCCAGCCCGTTAACAAATCAGCTGGAATCGTTTAACCAGACTAACCAGTGCATTCTATTGACTCTGTCACTTCTTGGTGGGCATTTTACTATCCACACACCTCAGCTTCCTTTCTTAAACCCAGACTCACATGGTAGAACTTGTCCCTAATTAATTTGGATTTAGTGGCCATCTCTGTTGCCTTTTCTGAAAATTACTGATTTAAGAAAAGATCATGATATCCTCTACCTGCCTCAATGAAATTTCTTCTTGGATAATTGTTGGACTCACTGATTATTGTATTGTATATGGTGGGCCCTTGAAGTCATAGTGCAAGCCCACACTCTGGATGTCTTTTGCAGGGCACAGTCATTTCTGGTTTACTGCAGAAAAGTGAGTTCTTCGCAGGAAATGGGAACATTGGTTGGGAGTACAGTGGTCTGGGCCTCTCCAGCCTTCCTCTCTTGACTGTGGAGAATGTGAGGGTCTCAGTGCACTTAAATTCACCCACGTGTGGAGGGAGTACAGGTAGCGTCCCAACCCTGGCTCTGTTGTCCCCACCGTCACCATCTTGGTTTGCCAGACTATTCAGGTGCACAGCCTCTCGGTTTATTTCCCGTATGCAATCCCTGAGTCTTGTTGTGTTCCCATCTGGGCAGAGTAAAGGTAAGACTTGTGTGCCTGGCTGGGCTAAGGAGGTGGTTGGTGATGAAGGTACGTTTCTGGAGGATCAACTGACTTAGTGGTAGGCACTGGTGTACAAGAGCCAGCTTCTCCGTGTGCCCTGTGGGAGACTCCAACTTGCCAACCCTGGGGCTGGGGTATGTGTCAGAGGGAGAAGGTGGTTTCCCTAAAAGTTGCCTATAGGACTGCTTCAGGAAGGGGTCTCTCTTGCTACAAAAACTCTATTTAGTCCCCCAAACTGTATGAATGGTCCTATGGGAAAATCTGGCATAGACTGTAGTTTTGAAAAAGGTCAGGATGGGACGAACTCTGCTGGGGAAATCCAGGGAGACTTCAGGGGCATGGGAGGTTTGACAATGAATCAGACTTTGTTAAGGGAGAACAGAAAGGTCACTTGCACTTTGAGAGCAGGGACTTGGAGCTTCTACATGTTGTCACCAGAACAGATCCTAGCAGGGCCAAGAGTGGGGTGGGTGGGGGAGGGCAGGGTTGTCTGGGAACAGATGGGAATTGGGAAAGATGAGAGGCCATCACCTTCCTGTGGCATGCAAAGCCTTGACTGTGAGTAGGAGTTTGGATTTCTGTCTTTCTGTAGAAGGGAGAGCACTTCTGAAACACTATATGCTGGTTTCATTTAGAAAAGCCACTTTGCACATGGTTTTGGGGCAACATAATTGTGGCATAAATGGGAGTCCAGCTGCACAGTGATGATTTCTCCAGGTGCCTCTGGTTCAAATTGAGGGAGGGTCTATGGTGGTCAAGGGTCTAAGGCCACTGCTCTCAGTTCAGAAGTGGCCCTGAGAAGGGGCCTCTGGAAAGTGGATTACAGCTCTAATTCAAGTAGGGCCAAGCAGAACTTTCAAAGTACATGATGAGTCCAGCCTACCCTCCTTCTGAGGATTCAGAGAAGGCAGCAGAGACTCTGTGCCTACCCTGGAGATCCATCCTTTGAGTAGGGGAATCAACCTCAAACACCCAGTACTTTAATAATCAGGGTAGCAGGGGTGATTTCTCAGACTCACAGGCAGTGCTGTGGTGGAAGGCAATAAGAAACCTGGGTCACTCATTCCATTCAGGAGGGCTCTATCCTCAGGACCTCATGGCTGTCCTAAGGCCTCACCTCCAAATATTAACATGTTGAGAATTAGATTCAGCATATGAATTTGGGGGAGACACAAACCTTCAGTCAATAGCAGTGATGGAATGAATCAGAAAAGAAGCAAGGATTACCAATGTCATTAGTTTTCTAATTTTACAGCAAGATTCTGGTTCCCAGCACAGCCACCACAAACACAATCTCTTGCTGGCAGCAAGGGCTTTATATCTGAGACCTGGAGAACCACCAAAGGGATTCCTCTTCAGCGTCTCTTCCCCATAGGTCCATATATCCTGCAACCCAGAGAAAGTAAGTCTTCAGATGAAATGCTAGAATAGGGGACCCAATGATCCTCATCTCAGTCAACACTGAGAACTCAGCCTTCCGAACCACTATATCCAACTTTGGGGGAGAATATAAATGTATGCAGTAGTCCCATTTCAGTAGGAAGTAAGCTTTCTTTTTGCTATAAGCTTCCATTGTGATTTTAGAGATGTTTTATAGAAGATTAGATTCGAAGCTTTTTTTTTGAGAAGAAAAGACAGACGGTTTAGTCAAGGAACGTATATGGAGGACTCATGGACATGGACAACGGGGAGGGATATCATTGTGGGAGAAGGGATGGGCTGGGAGGGGGGAGCAATGGGGGAAAAATGGGACAACTGTAATTGAGAAATCAAAAAATAAAATTAAACAAAAAAGAAAAGACAGTATAACTTTTTCATGGTATATTCTCACATGTGGTATTGTACCTGGCACATAGTAAATGCTCAATACATGATTTTTGGGGTGAGATGGTTTATATTCAGTGCTATTTATACCTAGAGTAACTTAGGTGGGGCTGTAGGTAGGACTTGGAAGGGAGTAGGCCCTGGAATTTGATTGGCCCTACTGCATATGGCAGATTCTGGGGGGAGTTCAGTCCAGGAGATAGAAACTCTGATACTTAGTGGCCATGGGTGCTCAGCAACAGGACTGTCCCAGTGGGCAAGCAGCCCATGGTGGCCAGATACCAAGTAGGAAGGGAACAAACAGTCCAAGAGTGTTTTTGTGTGTCAGACTCAATTCTCAGCAATCTACGGGATAACTATTTACTCTTCTCACAGCCAACCCGAGAGACAGGTAATATGGCTCTTCCTTTTACAGATGAGGAAGTAGAGTCGGAGTGAGGCAGTGACATTCTCAGGTCACCCAGCTGGTAAATGGGACCAGGACTCCATCCCAGGCTAGCTCACTGGATTGCATGCTCTTTACAACTTCCCTCCACTATTTCTCTGCAGTGGGGCCCTGAGGGTAGGCAGCTTAAAACTGATGGACCCAGCAGTCAGCCAATTTAGGCCAAGTCAGCAAGCAAGCATGGGGTTAGTCAACAGCAAGGCCATCCCTGTGGGTAGCAGCTGGCGTCTAGAGAGGCATATCCTGGAGTGGCATGATATTGGGTTGATGATCAGGACTGGGATTCACACGCAGGAACCAGGCAATAAAGCCGTGACCAGAATCATGGAAGAAAGTTCCCTGGCTCAAGGGCTGGTATACTAACTAAAGTTAACAGTGCTGAGCCCAGGATATTGTGAAGAGCCTCTGCAACTCTGCCTCTCCAGGACTGGTGTTGGCTAAGTATGAGGGTGAGGCCAAATGTCAGTCTTAGAATGCCTTCTTAAAGTGGTAACTACCTGAATAAGGGAATGGGAAAAAGCAGAAACCATCCAGCTTTATCTAATGCACAGACTTGCTTGATTTCCTTATGGTAGATACTTTCCTTTAGACCCATTCTGGTTTTTGTTTTTTTTTCAAGCCATGTAATTGGAGCCAGTGCTTATTTCCAAGGTTGTGTTATAGGACGGGGAAAAGTTCTCTGGAGAAAAATTCTAGGGCTCATTAAACAGTGGGTAGAAAAGAAGAAGAGAATGAGGGAGGGAAGTAAAGAGAGTATTAAAGCAGGATGATGTTTTCTTTTTTTTATTTTTGTGGCAAAGAACCTAAAATAATTGCATCTCTTGTTTGGAACATAATTTTCTGCATTTTATTCATGTTTATGCAAAGCGATGGGTTAGGAGAGTGCATTTTTAGGGGGAAACTCTTCCTATGAAATGTATGGCTGTGCCCACATGACTTTCAGATCATTGAGGGAATGGGTTCAAAACCAAAATTTACTTACCATAGATTATTGACCAGAAGTCCCTTCTACCCCCACCTTTGTGTTTTAAACACTTTGTACTTACAGTTTTTATTTGGACAAATCAATTGTTCTCCCTTTGAGTGTAACTGGAGAAACTTAAGAATGCCTGTCCAAGGTTGTTTAGTATAAGTCCAGTTTGGGAAACTCTTCCTGCTTATTTGTCAGGGGAATTTTTGTGAAACAAGAAAGGCAATGGTGGCCAATATTTTGAGCAGGCAGCCTTTGTGAACAGCAGACGTTCTATGAATCTGTTTTTCTTCCAAGTGGCCAATGCCTTAATTCTCTTCTAATAACCATTAATCAAACTAGCTCATAGGAGACCACTTCAAATTGACCCTAAAGTATAATGACTTTGTTCCCTCATTTCTTTGGCATTGACATTGTAATAGAGGCCTTGACTAATACAGCAAGGATATCCTGGATGGCTGAATTTTAGGCAATGGTCACAGACTGGTAGTGTGGATTATTTTGGGCAGGCTGGCTTTCCTTAAACTCTTTGAATAGCACCACTGCGCCACATAAAAAAGAACTTCCCTTATAAATGTCCTCTTACCCATCTCCATGATTGTACTAAGAATGGGCCCAAGGGGCTCGCTGTTTTGAAAGGGCTTTGATGCACTGTGTCTTCACTGATGGACTGGAAAGAAAGGGTAGGACTCCAGGAAACAGTTCTGCCAAGTGGCTCTCACTAATCTTTCACAGGGATGGACATTTCCTAAATTCTGTCCTGTGGTATTTGAGCCTGGAGGGAGAAGGAACTTTTGAGGGTGTTTATAAGCTCTGGTTGCTGGAGGCAGTAGAGGAAAGAATCAGAAAGAGAAATAGAGAGAAGGCAGAGGGGTTTGGGTTGAAATGTATTTCCTCATAGTCTTAGAGGCTAGAAGTCTGAGATCAAGGTGCCAGCAGGGTTCGTTTCTCCTGAGGCCTCTCTCCTTGGCTTGTAGATGGTCGTCTTCTCCCTGTGTCTTCACATGGTCTTCCTCTGCACATATCTATGTCCTAACTTCATTTTCTATAAGACTCCAGTCCTATTGGATTAGGGTCTGCTTTCATGACCTTTTAACTTAATCACCTCTTTAAAGATCCTGTTTCCAAATACCATCATATTCTTAAGTATTGGGGGTTAGACTTCAACATATGAATTTTGGTGGGAGGGTCACAATTCAGCCCATAAAAAGAGATGAATTTGGAGGGGCTTCCGCTACTACAAGTCACTTAGGTTTTTCTACACACAGATGGGGCCAGGTCTTGGTTACAGAGTATTGATTACTAGAAACTTAATATTTAGACAGTAGAAATCAATCTAGAAGGGGTCTGAAGGACCATATTTATCAGTTCTCCAACTCAGCTTCCCATTAAAACCAGGAAATTTTTAAAAACATTGATGCCTGGACTTCCACCTTTTGAGATCCTGATTAAATTGATCTGAGGTGGGAACCAGAGTTGGGTAATGTTTAAAAATCTCTCAGGAGATTTTAGTGTACAATAGCAGTTATAACCACCAATGCAATCCATATCCTGATTCTACAGCTAAAGAAGGAATAGCCAGAGAGTCCTATCACTTATCCAAGATCAGAAAACATGTATGAACAGGCACACAGGGCTCCTGATTAGGATCCTATGACTCTTATTCTAGTACATTTCTTTCCATTTCCTTACTACTGATACTCCATTAAGGTTACTGTGGCAGGTGTCCAGCACTGGAGAACTCCTTCCCCCAGCTGATGGGAGCGTTGGTGCCCTGGACCAGCCCTCATGTGGAGATTGGTAGATGATGGAGAATAAAGCTGGGGTAGTTATAACTCTGAAGGGTCCTCTCATCTCCAGGACTCCCTGCAATGATTGTATTGCAGTTTAACTCCTCCCTCTGCCCAATCCTACTTCTTATACTGGCACATTGGTGTGGGTCCCAAGGACATCCCAATGTACCTCCTGTTTGCCAATCTTCATCTCAGAGTCTGCTTTCTGAGTCCTCCTTGTGTTCATATTTCTTTCATCAGTACTAACTGAATGCTTACCATGTTGGGATCATGCTACGCACCTGGAATATGAAGAGGAATAAGATCCAGTTCCTAGTCAAGCTGCTTGCCATTTATAAGAGCTGCTCACAGTCAACAGATGGATCCAATGCCATGTATGAGCAACTATAATAGCAGGATGATGAAAGTGATGTCAGAGCACTCTAGAAAGGAGGTGCTGATGCTCTGCCTGGAGAAGTCACCCCAGACCACTCTGGTCTATACTTCCTGACTCTTCTGAGCAGTTTGTCTAGGAGACGGAGTACCTTCTTGAAGCAGTGAATACTCTTGCTTACCTTCATAATCTTGCCTCTTCTAGATATTCCTTATTACACTTTGGGTGGGTGGTAGGGGGAAACTTGTCAGTGGAGGAGAGGTAGCAAAGGAAGAAGTGCAAGGACTAGGGTAGGTACAACATAGTGTGAGGGCTTGGTTTGGGTCTTGGTCTGTTACTCAGTCATCCTTCCCTGGAGGTTGTTTCCATAAACCATCAATGAGATTAGGCCCTCAGATCTTTTGTACTACACTCTTTCCTCCAGGAGGTGCTAAAATCAGGCACTGACCTGTGAAAGGGGATAAAGTCAGCATCAGCATGTCAACTTCCAAGGGAGACTTGCCCTCTGTGTTTTATCCCTAGTGATGGAAGAGAAATGGGCATCAGTGAGCAGGTGGACAAGGTTTAGGAACATCCAAGGGCTTTTCCTGGTATGTCTGAAACTGAACCCATGCAGACACAGGGTCATGTGGAGCACAAGGTCACAGCTGGTTATGGAGCACAACCTGGACTGGGACCTTGTTACAACTGTTTTGTGTGTGGTGGCTGAAAAGAGGACTGGATGGAACACCAGCACTTGGGAGGAGGGAGTCCATAACTCCCCTGACCTCAGACAGTTTTGTGCCTCTTAGGGAGTATCCGCTGTGTGTTGAGCCATGAACTGGCTGTGGTAAAAGAGAAGTGAAGATCCCAGCCTCGGAGCAGACTCCAGCTTAAGTGGCGCACCATCACCAGGTGTCTCAAGTTTGGTGGAAGACAAATAGTCTGCACATTGGGAGGTCCCAGATCACCTGGCCTAGTTTTAAAGATGTGCTATCTGCCACAAGCCAGTACTTAGGACATACATGCAAACTTAAAAGACCCAAGAAAAAACACAAGTAAGACATTAACATGTGCAAACGGTTATAGCTGACGAGCCAGAACCAATGAACTAGACAGAGTCAGAGCCAAGATCAGGATGTCCCAAACATGTGGGGTCAGCCCATCAGCTCCTAGCCAGGTCAGGTGGCAATGTAGCAGGAGGAGCTCTAGATAGCCCCAGGTACAGTGTACATACTAGTTGGCAGAAAACTCAGTGTACTCCCTTATTGAAGGAAGAACGTCAGGCTGAAAGTGAATACCGCTCAGTTGTGTGTGTGTGTGTGTGTGCACATTATTAAGAGAGCATATTTGAGGGGCCTCTGATAGCATCAGTTGAGTGGTTTGTATGCACAAGTTTATGATTTGTGAACATGATTGTGTGTGTAATGTATGCACATTTGCGTGTGTGTGTGCGCACATATTTATAGGAACTTCCTTCACACTGGAATGAGGTTAGAAATGCTAATACAGAAATCCTGTTTATTCTCTCTTCTTCCAGGAAGCTTTCCATCTTAACCACGCAGCCACCTCCATAGGTCTGTCTGCCAGTTTCCCTGTGGGATCTCAGGCCCAGCTCTAGACTCTTTTTTGCTTTCAGGCATGAAGATGAGAAACTTTACACCAACTGACAGGTGTTAGGGAACACTACAGATGGGGTGTGATCTGCCCAAGCTGGAACCCAGATTCTTTGAGTAGAATGTAAATTATCTACAAAATAAGCAGAATCTGGAGAAAGTTGGTCTGTTGAGCAAACTTTTAAAGCGGGTAAGAGGGAAAATTGGAGACAAGTCACCTTCACTTACAGAGGGACTGGGAGATGACCTTAATTAAGAAAGTACCTTAATTTGGGGCAGAGAGGAGTTTACAGAAAGTTGGCTGGAAAGAGTAGAGCTTAAAGTGGAGCTAATTTCCTGAATTCTTGGGTTAAAGACTCCCCATGGCATCCCTCCCATGAGCAGACAGCAGTTAAAGGAGGGGTTGATCCAGGGTGGCTGGTGGTCTGGCTGCACAGTGAGCCAAGGGACCTGGGTCCTGGAAAGCCCTCTAGGCGGTCCTTTGCTGATGGGGTTATGGAGGGAGGAAACGATGGCCCTGCATGCTCAGGCCTAACTCCCAGGGCATTTAAAGTGTGTGAAGCACAGGCCAGACTGTAGGCTGTGGGAGACATAGTCGGCCTTCGCTTCTCCCTGCCTTCACTCAGCCCTTCGCTTTGACCCTCACCGGGGGCCCGTAACACATGGGCAGTCATCCTAGATCCTCTCCCTCTTTCAGTCTGTTGCTATGTTGCTACTGATTCTCACTGCCCCAACTCCACTCCAGGTCTTTGTGCACACTTTTACATCCACTTGCAGTGCCCTTTATTGCTTTGCACTGATATAAATTCTACACAGTCTCCAAGGCTTGGCCTCAGTACCACTTACTCCGGACAGGCTTTTATGATTGTTTTAGCCCACAGTGCTCTGGTCCTGTACTCTTCCAAGTTTCCGTCTGCCTCACTGCTCATATCTTGCTCATCTATATTGGTTCTTTTCACTCACCCAAATGTTGGAGTGCTTAGGGCATCATCCTGGGCCTTCTTTTCTTCCTTAATTATATTATCTCTTTCCAGGGAAATTTCTTCACCTTAATTACTAAGCTTATGTCAAGAATTGAAAAATTCAAATGTGTAGGCCTGGCATTTTCTATGATCTTGAGGCTTATGTATCCAACAGTCTTCTCATCTCCACTTGGATGCCTAATAGGAATCTTTGACCTCAGACACCCAGAAAGGAAGCTTTTGAGTTCCTCCATTAACTTCCTTTTTTCTGGTCTTTGTAACTGATGCCACCCTATGTCCAGTTGTTGAAGCCAAGAAGAGGCCCAATCCTAATTTAGCTTGCTCCTTTATACCCTGGATGTCTTTTCAGAAACCTCATTCTGACTTAACTTATTCATTTAGTCCCTGGATACTTTCACTGGCAAATCCTACTGGCTTCTTAAAATCATATTCTATAACTTTATGAATTTTTCCTTTTCCACCCGAGACAGGTCACAATCTTCACAATGTGGAATATTGCAGCAGTTTTCCCCTAAATCATCTTCATGCCTCCACCTCTTACTTAAATTCATTCTTCACAAAGTCAATGACATTTTTAGAATATAAATCAAATCATGCACTCCTCTGCCGAAACCTTCCAATGTTGCTCTATTACATTGAGACAAAGATCCAAGCTCCTTACCCTGGCCTGCAAGGCCATCACATAGTTGGCTTCATGGGGTCTGTTCTTGCCCAATTCTTCCATGTCTCCTTATTCCCCTCTCTTTTTTACTCATTTGGCTGTCCCTCCTCTGGCCTTGTTTTTAAGAAGCCACCAGGTTGTCCTGACTGCTGATCGTTGGTGCTGGTCTTTTCCTCTGCCTATATGTTCTTCTTCTGTATGTCCATGAGGCTGCCTCCTCCCTGTCAGGGAGGTCTCAGGTTCAATGTCGCCTCTTCCAAGAGGCCTTTCTTGATACCTAGTTTAAAGCAGCTCCTCAGTTGCCCTATATCATACCACCCTTTTTATTTTCTCCACAGCACTCATTACAACTTGACGCTGTGTTACATGTTTATTTGATTTAGTTTGTATGGTCTACCAAGTCCCCCACTAGAAGGTCAGCTCCATGAGGACAGAAAGCTCTGATGCCCCCCTCCCACCACTACATCCCAGTTTCAAAGCCATGCCTGGCACAGAGAGCCACTGGGAGAGTCTTTAGTCAATGACTCAGCAAATAAAGGCACCTCCAAGAGATATTTTAGGTTTAGAATGCTTTTCTTTTCTTCCTTGGAAATGAGTTCTAGCAGAAAATAATTTTTATTCTGTAGAATTCAGTCTGTATATTTTACTCAAATGACATACATTGAAGTTCCTGTCTTTTCCTTAAAATTCTGACGTGGCTATTCCTATTAATTATTTATTTGCCATTGAAGAGATGAATCATATCTGGTCTTGGTGTTTTAGTGACTGCTGTCAAACATGTGGGGATCTGTGTCCAGCATGCTCTTCAAACCCCAGTGGCCGTGTGAGGCAGTGCTCCAGGGTGGGGAGCACCAGGCTGGCTTTGCCACTGATAAGTCACAGCCCATGGGAAAAGTCAGAGATCCAAATCTTGTTTTCTAGCTTATAAAATGAGCTTAATAATTGCAATCCTTCGGGCCCTATAATGCTATTGAAAGATGAAGGAGACAGCAAACATGTATATTTAAAGGGGAGGTAGCTGTCACTCCTAATTAATTTTTCCACTCCTTCATCCATCTAATATTTCAGAGCAGAGCATTGGACTAGCTACTGAGTGGCTAAAAGGATACAAATGTGTACCCTACATCCCCTCATGCATCTGTGACGGTGGCTGGAAGGGACCAGGTGTAGCGCATGCTGTGGGATTCAGAGGCAGGGCTGTAAGCCAGGCGAGGAGGCTCCTGAGACTCAGGAAGGTGTCATTCTGAAGAAGCTGGGCCTTACCGAAACCAGTCCTCGGGTCTGCAGAGTAACCAACTCAGTGGTCAGCACAGCCCCAGCAGGCAGCAGAGAGTGAGGTGACAGCTCCCATCCAAGGCCATCGGTGACCCTGTTAGTCTCTTCAGTGGTGAACCTTGAATCAGCCTGACTGGCAAGTCCTGAGGCTCTGAAGCAAGTATTCCTCCTCTTATAAAGACTTTAAAACTCACAGAGAGAGGAAAGAAAAAGTGTTACAGGTATTTATTGCTTCGTATTTGCTATTAATTGAGTCATTTGAGCTTTTTAATGCCTTGCCTTAGGGAAGATTCAGTCCCATCTTCCCCAGAGTGTGTGTGTAGTAGGGGTAGGGGGTTGGGGGTGGGGGCGCAGGCCAGAGTCAGGCCCTGAGAGTGTCACCGGGTTCCTTGCGTCTAAGTTTGCCTAGAGCTACTATTTCCAGTCGGCAGAATCTTTTGCTCCAATTAGCACTGTCTCTGCCACAGCCAGTTCCCTCTGCCCTGTATCCCTGGGTAAAGGTCCCCTGGTATGGAGCAGACAGGGGCTTTGAGCCCAGGACCCTTCCTTCTGGAGGTGCTGGGGGCAGACCACCCAACAGGCGGAGCTCAGGGGGTGCTGCCAGTGACTCCTCAGTTCTATCGCCGTGCAGTGCCCACAGAGAGTGAAGATACCCTGCATTCTCTCCATTACAGGCTGGAAGGCCTGAGACACAGTCTGCAGCCTAGGAAGAGGGGGCTGGATTCAAAATGTTTCTGTCATTCTTAGGAGAACAGGAGCCTACAGCAGGGGTGGGGGGTGGGGCATGGTGATGAGGACTGCCCATGTAGGCCCCACATGGATGAGGTTCAAGTCAGTTCCCAGTGACCCAGAGGCCCAGGGAGCCCCCAAGAACTCCTGGGTGCAGTCAGTGAACTTCTTCTTGGTTCACTGACTTTTGAGGGGACAGTTCTCTGAATATATAAAAGAAATGCAGATTTTCTCAATGCTTCCTAGGAGAAGTTACCTATTTCTTTGAAGAAGACACGAAGACAGAAACCTTGGTCTTGCATGGTTGGTCTGTGTGCTGACAGCCAGTGGTGTGGCATGCAGTACTCGGGAAGGCTGGTGGACAACTGCTTTCTGTTCTTCTGGATTGCGTTTCAGAGAAGGAGGCTGGGGTGTGACTGAGACACCCCACACCCTGGCAAGCAGGGTCAAACAAGGGATGCCTTTGAGGGGTGGAATTCACAGCTCAGGTCTTGAGGTAGCCATGTATATGAGATGGCAACATTCTACCTGCCAACTCAGGGGAAAAAAGAAAACGTACAAATAGCTTGGGGTTTATCTCCAGTCTATAGTCACTGTGAACCTCTGACTGGCTGCTCCAGGAGGGAAAGAAAAAAAAGGGAGGAACTAACATATATTGAGTGTCTAATGTGCCAGGTGCTTTGTAGGTTGTTTTTTATACATTATTTATTTATTCCTGAGAGCTACCTGTAAGGAAGATATTTTATCTCCTTTTTAAAAAGAAGCTCAGGGAGGTTAGGTAGCTTATCTCAGGTCATTCTGCTAGCAGGTGGCAGAGCTGTGATTTGAATCGTGACTCGCAGACTACCATTGCTTTCCATTACCCCACCCTGCCGCTGCGGGTCCTCCCCTCTGTGAGTGCTATATCAGCAGTGCAGCATGAATCACACACCATGAACACATTAGTTTTCATCGCTTTAAATATTTTTTGTGTTTCCTCTGATGTGATTATGAAAATTCCTGATACAGAGATCTGATGCTATATTTTCAAATGTCCTAAACTGGGATTCAGCAAATCTGAGTTCTAGACTTGGTCGTTTATCTCTTCAGTCCTCATTCTCCTCATCTGGAAAACAAAAAGGTGTGGCCTAAGCCCTTCTCAGGTAGGCTGGGCTCTGACCCTGAGAGAGGCTTTGTCTCATCTAAAAGTTTCCTTAGGGTCTGCAGCACAGAGTGGGATCCAAGGTGGGCATCGACAGACACACCAAATCCTTAATATAGTTGTCAGGGTTAATTCACAGTGACTTCCTACGAACAAATGATAAAACACTAATATGCAAAATGCAAATTGGCCAATGCTTATTAATATTTCCCGAGCTCTTATTAGGTGTTGGGCAGCTTACAAGAATGAGATGGATAGTAAGATAACTAGTGTTCTTACTAATTTAACCTCTGTGGTAGCAAGGGAGCCAATGGACCCTGCAACCCTGCTGAAAACCATTAAAATACAGTGTAATCAGCATCAATTTTCCAAAGTATTATTGATTCTAAAAGGCATTAATTTCAAAACAAACAATGGTTTCCTTTGGTAATTTCCATGTTGTGGATAAAACTGTCATTTTTGCTGCCCTGCCTGTTGTCAGATATTATTGACTGCCTATAGAATAAAAAACTTATTTTATGGGTGTCCTTATTGAACTGACCTAAGAGAAGGGGACAAGAAATTATGAATGAGAGAACTTTAATAATTGTGCCTCTTTCTATACATTACCACTCTGCCTAAACTCCATATAAAACTCCTGTACCTATGGCTCATAATTTCCCTCCAGTTATGTGCTGTAAATTTCTCCCCTCATTTCATCAACACACATACACACATCAATTGCATTCACCTGTAGTTTCTATTTCATTTTTGTTTGGCATTGGAAAAGCCTTGCTATGCTGATATGACTGCAGACTCATCTGGCGACATTCCTTCATTCATCAAATATGTTCAAAGAAGCTTAGGTGTGAATGGGAAAAGTCAAGATCAAGGTCCAGTTGGTAATCTGAGGAAGGGACTGACCCTAGGATTAGTCCCATCTCCTGCTGGATGGGATGGGCCCCAGGGGCAGGTTTTGCCTATGTTCCCTGGGATAGAAACTTGTAGTTTACTACATGGCCTCCTCCTGCTTCTTCTTCAGCCATCCTCTTCTCATTTTGCTATTTTCCTTTCGTAGTTCCATCCCTTCACAGCTTCTACAGCTTCTACAGCTTCTAGTTATCACTGTACTGATAACTCCTAAATATATGCTCCAATTTATATGTATATCCATTTCAGTTGTCTTCTGAAGGTTAGACTGGGTATCCTGACTTGCAGACACCTCTAACTTCTCTAAAGCAACCTGTCCTCCCCATGCCCCCAGCCAAAATCCTCTATTGTGTCCTCTATCCACATATCCACTAATGAAACTTGGAGATTGCCCTACAGGCTTTCTTCTCACATCCACATCGTATCAGTGGAATGCTGAAAAAGGAAAACGGTATCTCTTTTTTATAGTAACTAAATTTTTTAATCAGTAAATTTTTATTAAAATACAACATATGTGCAAAAAACTGTCATAAGTATATAGCATGATGGGATTTTTAAAAGTGAACATATCTGTGTAACCACCATCCAGATAAAAAAACAGAACTTCACCAGAGCAAATGTACCCTCTTGCTATGTCCCAGTTACTGCCTCCAAGGGTAACCATTTTCATGACTTCTAACATCAATGATGAGTCTCATCTGGTATTTAACTTTATGCAAATGAGCTCATTTAGTAGGCATCTTTTTAATCTGGCTTCTTTCTCTCAACATGATGCTGGTGAGGTGAACTTAAGCTATGATATGTTATCAAGTTTTTATTTCTCGGTGCCATGTAGTATTCTTCATAGCAAGAAAATCTTATTATATAAGTTGATGTCTTCAGGAAGCCATCCTAAATAAGGTCAAATCATGGGAAGTTTCCCTTTAGTGTATGTCTTTAAAAGCAGGACATATCTGTTTGTGATATTTGAAGTAGATCAATAAGGAAGGTGAGTTACTCTGGAGAGGACAGACAGTCAAAGAGCTAGGAAAAGTAAAAGTGAAACTTCTTCCATTTTCCTGAGCTTGTGCTCTTTGTTGTAGTTTTGAAAGAAAAGTCATGCTTCAATTAATAACAGACAACTGAGTCAATAGGATGGGAGCAGAGACAATGATGTGATCAAATGCCAAGAAATGACTGACAGCTGAAAAAATATCATGCGAACCAAAGCAATTTCTCTTGATTCCTAACTTTATTTATCCAACGAATAACATTTCATCACAGTTTTATCAATGAAATGCAATTCCACCCATATCATTCTGTCAATGACAAGAAACAGCATCAAATCATTTTGTCCACACAAATAAATCAATCATTGATTATTATTTTCTCCCATTTGGGAACCAAGTAGGAGGACCAAACATCTTGAAGAAAACAAAGGAAAAAAGAAAAAAAATGGTTTCTATATTAACAAATCCATTGGGTAAGTGCAATTTATGGAATTTTTTTTTGACACATGCTGATGTGAAGAGGGATAAACAGGTTTTAAATTTAGAGCAGAGACAAACTGTAATAATAAACACATGGGAAGAGAATGCAAGCATTTATTGTTCTTTACAGATACAATAGAATTTCAAGTTCATCACTTTCGCTTATGTAGTTATCCTTACTGGGATCTCTCCTCAGACTTTGAGTGTATGATTACATTTTGAAAAAAAGTTAAATTGGAAGAGTTTCCAGAATCAGAAAGGGGAGATCTCATTCTTAAATGACAGACTTTTAGAGGGGGTACTTTGGTTATGAATGGGCTTCTCCTCTTAGTCCAGCTCTTCACATTTGATGCTGTTGAAAGCCCTTCCCCCAGAGTCCTTTGTTGGCAGTCCACTTCTGGATGGGGGAAAATTTGCGTTGTCCTACAAATTTAAGTTTGTGTTCATGCTATACATAATAAAGTTATGTATCAGCTTTCTTCACTTAATAAATGAAGTAAATGTTTGTGTTTCCCCAAATTCATATGTTGAAATACTAATTGCCAATATTGGGAGGTGGGGCCTTTGAGAGGTAATTAAGTCATGAGGGTTGGAGCCATCGTGGTGAGTGTTAGTGCCCTGATTAAAGGGATTCCAGAGGAGAAGTTGGCTGTTAGGAACTGGGAAGAGGTCCCTTATCAGAACGTGGCCCTAATCTGGACTTCCGGACTCCAGAACTGTGAGCAATAAATTTCTGTTGTTTAAAAGCCACCCAATCTGTGGTACTTTGTTATAGTAGCCCAAGTTGATTGAGATATTATGTTATATTATATTAATTATATTAATCTTTGTCATATTTGCCCTGGGAGGCAGGAAGACTCTCAGCAGGATCTTGTATGGGGAATAGTTTGCTCCCTGGGACAAACTAAGTCAAGCTTAACCCTTGCTGTAGTTCCTGGGACACAGTTCTCTTCCTTAACTTCCTAAGGAAGACAAAGACTATTTCTAGCTCAGAGAAAGAAAAATAAGTAAGATAAATACAAGCAAAATCTTCAGTGGAGCATCAAGTCCCACCTACAAGGCCAAACAGGGCTTCAAATTCCTTCAGGTTGGTGAATTTATTATACATTTGTGTCTCCAGTACGTACCATCCACCAGAAATAAAGATGGGCTTAACAAAGGTGTGTTTATGAGGATAAAGATGGTGATGATTATTTGTAGGCACAACATGTAAGGCATAAATGGAGTTCAGGAGATTTGACTCTAATCCAAATACTTCACCTACATAAAGGATGTGAGGCAAACAATCACTATTTTTAAAACAAAACCCTTTTTCTAATATTAAAAACAATGCTTATTTATTAAATTAAAAACAAAAAGCCAAATATCCAGGAAGCTATAAGAAGAAAACAGAACACATCTATATTCTCACCTTTTAGCTAATATTTCGTATGTTTATTCTCCCTCTTACTCTCTTGTTCTTTTGCTCTCTCTCTCTCCTCTACCTTCGTTTTGTTTTGCAAATGTAATTTCATATTCATGCTACACATGATACAATGACTCATCAGACTTGTTTACTTAATACATTATATCATGAGGATGTTTGTAAAATTTTGGGGAACGTAATTTACCAAAGCCCTGTTTTGAAGGCAGGAAGGTTGTTCTTTATTAATTTTAAAAATTAGAAATATAGCATTTGTGGGTGCATTTATACATTTGGGGGAAAATCTCAAATTATTCCCTTGAGAAATATTGCTAAAAGTAGACTTTTTGTTTTTTAAAAAGTAAGTGTCTTGATATTTATTGTTGTTCCAGAAATTCTGAACCAGTTTAGACTCCCATTAACAATATTTGGAGATACATATTTCCAATGCAATCCTGTCAGCATTGAAGCATGGAATTTATTTTTTATTTTTATTTTTAAAGATTTTATTTATTTATTTTTAGAGAGAGGGGGAGGGAGAGAGAGAAACATTGATATTGATCAGTTGCCTCTCACATGCCCCCAATTGGGGACCTGGCCCATGACCCAAGTATGTGCCCTGACTGGGAATCGAACCTGCAACCTTTCAGTGTGCAGGCGGGTGCTCAATTCACTGAGCCACACCAGCCAGGGTTGAAGCATGGAATTTAAAAAAGGGAAAAGTAGTATTTTTATAAAAATATAGGCAAAAAAGAAATAACATTGTTTTAATTTGCATGAAATACTAAATGCTTTCTTTTTATCATTGCTTATTTTTTGTTTCCCTTTTGTGAATGGCCAGCTTATTTTTTTTTGCCATTTTTTATTGATTTGTAAACACTTCATCTTATTTCTTTGTAGAGCTCTAATATATGATATAAATTTTTCTCCAAGGTATTTGTTTATGTTTAAAAATTACATAGCGAATCTCCACCCCTCATCAAAAGTTCCTGATACTTACGAATTAAAATGTAGCTATCCTTTTCTTTAACAATGCTTTTCTTTGTTTTTAGGTTTATACCACATTTTAAAATTATACACATTTACTTCTGTTTTATATTCTTTCTCTCCCTCCTTCTCTTCCTCTTTTTATACCTTCCATTTTATAATTAATGGGTCAATACCTCTGGGGTACGGTATAGGGCAGACATCTAACATTTTCTTTTTAAATATGTAATCAGTTGTCTAAGAGCCATTTATTAAATATTCTCTTCTTTCTCCCTTGATTTAAAGTGTGATCTTGGTCAAATGCTGAACTTTAATTAGTATTAGAGTCTATTTCTAGAACTGCTTCTCAGTGCCATTGATTCATTTGACAATTCTTGTTTCAGTACCACATTGCTTTAATTACTGAGTTTTATGATGTAGTAATGTTATTATCTGGTAGTGTTAGTCTCCTTTCATTACTCTCTTTTTAAGGGACTTTGTTCTTCTGGATGGATTTATGTATTACCTTTCCATGGGATTTGAGCACTTTGATTGAAATGAACTGAAACTTGTCCTTTTTGGAGGAAATGTGACACATATTATTTAAAAAAATATTTTTTATTCAGGAATACTATTTGTTTTTAATTTATTCAAGGCCATTTTATGCACTTCAGTAAAGTATAATAGTTTTCTTTATCAAATGCTACCTACTTCCTACATTTATTGTGAGATATTTCATATAGTTGCTATTATTTTTGCAGAAAACTATTGCGTGGTGTGTGCATATGAATGTGTGTGCACATGTGTGTATTTTCTATTTGTCTACAAATATTTTGATTGCTTCCCTTAAGTTTTTCTTTTGCTTCCTTTGTTCAAACAAATATGTAATACATTTCTTTTTCTTGTTGTGTGGCACTAACTATATCTTCAAACATATTATGTAAAAGCAGTAATATCTGGTATTCTTTGTACTGCTACACACTCTAATATAGATTCCTTCAGTGTTTCATCATGTCATCAAATATCCACTACTTTTTTTAAAGCAGATTTTTTTAAAGGAAGAAAGCTTTATTTCTTAGTATCTTTATATATCAGAAATATTAATTTTTCTTTAAAAATTAATATATTGGTAGATTTTTGAAATCATAGCAACTTTAAATTTCTTAGCTCAGGCTTATGATTTTAATTTGTGCTGTTTTATTTGGGATTTTTGCATTCATATTGTCAGAAAGTAGCATTTGTAGGTGTTTGTAAATGGTTGTATGTGGGATGTCTGGGTATGAAAGTGTGTGCTTTCTCTTTCAAGTTTGGGTATCAGGATTGCGCAAAACAAACTGGAAATGTCCCAATAAAGTTGAACTCTAGAATACTTTATATAGGTTGGAAATTTTTAGTTTCTTGAGCATTTTAAAAAACTCATATATTTTTCTGTGCCATTTAGGAAGTAATAAATATTTTGAGATTTTTCACTTTGCTTTTGATCAGCTCAGATATTCTTTCTCTTTATGATTGAGTTTTTGTTCACTTATATTTTCCTAGAGGACTGCCCCTTTCATCACTGTTGTGTACATTTTTAAAAAACCTATGAATAGGACTTCCAGTCAAGATGGCAGTACAGGCAGACATGGCTCACCTCCTTGCACAAACACATCAAAATTATAATTAAAATAGAGAACAACTATCACTCAGAACCATCAGACATTGAGTTGAATGGAAGTCTGACAAGTACGTCGTCGTCGGCAGCCGTCCGTCTCGAGAGACGATGGTGTAGCTTCTTAAGAGTCTATCTGCACCGCCGAGAATGGCTGTGCAGTCCGACTCGGGAGTTAAAGAAATCACATCCATCTAGATTGGTAGGATGGGCACAGATGTGGAACGGGCTGGTTCCACACCCATGTGTGGTGAATAAAAATTTGGGAGGCATATCTCAGGAGTGAAGAGTCCCAGCCCCACACCAGGCTCCCCAGCCCAGGGTTTCAGTGCCAGGAAGATAAGTCCACATAACTTTAGGCTACAGAAACCAGCAAGGACTGAGTCCATAGAAGAAACTGCTGAAATCCCAAGCAGTTCCTTTTAAAGAACCAACACATGAACTCACCCACTCAGACTCACTCCCTCTGAGCTCCAGCACCAGGGAATCAGCTTGAAGGCACTAGCAGCATATGGGCAGAAACTAAAATGTCTGGCATCAAGGCAAGCAGAGGCCCTTGTCCCTTTTATAAACCCTCCCTGCACAGAGCCACAGAACCAGCAGGCTGGGGCCATATCTGAGATTCTATCAACCTGGCTAACACTGTGTGTCCCATCCTGGAGATTTCCAGAGACTCTGCCACAACCAACTTATGGGCCCACCAAAGTTGCTTTTCCATATGAATGGCTGGTCTTGGCTCATGCTTCACAACTTCTTAAATCCTCTCCAACAAGCTATACAGCCAGCCTCAGTGAGCCCCCATGTATGGTAGTACCTGTTGCTAAGTGGCCCCAGGCCTGGCACTAGCAGCAACTAGTCTAGATTCACAGCTTGGCTTCACCTGGGAATCTCCAAGCCCAGCACAAGTAGTAGCCACCTCACACTGCTCTATAGCTCAGGCAGGGTGGTCCTGGGTCAAACACAGGTTGGGGCTGGCCTTGACCTACAACACCTGGGAAACCCTAGAGCCTGTGCACCTAGTGGACAGCTACACCCTACGTTGGAGTACTGCTATCCTGATTCCATACAGCTGATCTTCCATGGAGGGCTGAGGTTGGTGGTCAGTGATCACAACCAATCCTTGCAGCTGACTAGCCTGGGTGAGTCCCACTCATTGATCTGCCAACAGCAACCAAGGCTGAACTACAAGAGAAGGGTGTACTCACCTCTCATTAAGAGCACACCTTGCGTACCTCCCTTGGGTGATAGGGGAGGCTGTGCCACTGGACCCTAAAGGACACCTGCTACATTAGGCTACACTACCAAGTCAAAGCAGCTCTATGTAATACATAGAAATAGACACAGGGAGGCTGCCAAAATGAGACAAACATTTGAAAAGATATTGTATTCTCTATTGGTAATAAGTAGAATAAGGTATGTGTCAGTATGGGATCCCTAAGATAAAATTTAGTTCTAAGAGTTTTGTAAACATAATATATAGAAGATAAATGTTTGGTATCACTAATGAGACCAGATGACATACAGTCATTGAAGGGAATGATTCAACTGAATCTAACTGACCTTCCCATGGTCATTTATTGCATGGGATAGGGTTTCAGCCTGAGGGTGGTCAAGACTGGGGAGGCGGAGCTTAGCCTGGGAGTTACATAGAGCACAACTGGACAGGAAGGTGAATCTCAGGAAGGGCAGCTGACAAGATCCTCTGGGAGTGAGTGCATCTGTTGGCAAGTACTCTGAGTAAATACTTGCTAAATGCTGTAGTGAGCTCTCAGCCATGTATCTTAAAAGAAAGGAAAAGGGAAATGGCCCCACAAGATAGATGGGTAACTGAGCTGACCCTTACCAGGCTCAGCTACAAATAAGATGAATGCTAAGCAGTGGCATACACAGCCAGAGCAGATGAGTATGAGGGCTGCATCAGTGGTATTGATGAGGCAGCTCTAGGGGTTGAGGGGCTTTGAAGGATTATAAAGGACCATAAGGTAACACTTCAAGGGTGTTATTGCTGCCTGGGCACATGGTGCTTACAATGATGATAAATGGAGCTGTAGATTAAATTTTATTTTAGGCCAGACTAGTGTGGTTAGGAGTCATTTAAATTAGAAATATTTAAATAAACATTATTATTTGAGACCCTCTACTCTTCTGACAATACAATCAGCTCAAACTTGGGAGAAACATGTCCAGCTTTTCTCTGATTTATTATATCACTCTCAATTTTCTTTTTTATTTCATTTTATTACAACTCCATCCTTGTGTCAGTTTTCTTGATGCTATAATATAAGGTCTGTCCAGAAGGTATCCCAGCCATGTAATATGAGAAAGAGACATTTATTGAAGAAGGTACAAGAAACGTTGTACATAGGACAATGACACCTCAGTACCTTTCAAAGTAGGCATCATGGGACCTCATACAGTTCTCTCAATTGCCAGAAGCTGCCCCATCCTATTTTCCTGAGTCTCATTAATGATCTCTTCCCTTTCAAAGGTAATTTTAGTTTTGGGAAAAGCCAGAAGTCGCAGGGCTGGGCTGTAAGGGCCTGAGTCAGCTGGGTGATTTGAAGTTTTGCCGAAAATCTCTGCACAAGACATGATGCATGAGTGAGCATGTTGTGGTGGGGAAGCTGCTAATCACCAGTTGCCCATAGCTGAGGCATTTTGAATCATCCAAATAGTTTTTTCAGAGGAACATTCAAACTTAATGCAAAATTTGATTCAGATTCATTGCTCTACTTGCTCAGTCCTTTTGAATGTGATGGCCACACAGTACACATGCTCACTCAATGGCGTCTACCATCCCCACTGACTAGTACAGTGAAGTTGTCATTGTTCACACATGTGCATTTCAGTCCACTCTCCTTGGCTGCCAGGTTACCTTGATGTTATACACACTATTCTCATTGTATTAACAATGACTGGCTATATTCTAGAGAGACCTCATATAATATCAGATGAAGACACGTGTTTGTTGTATCCTAATTGTGAGTTACACTTGTAGTCAACTTAAAATGCCCCTCCTGGCCTAGTTAATGCTTTGTTTGCAATTTCCATCCCTGCTTTTTGTGTGTGTGTGTGCGTGTGTGTGTGTGTGTGTATATCTCGGTTAAGTGTTTAATCTTTATTTCTGACCTTGTTAGAGTTGTATCTTGTGTATTTTGTATTTTGACCAAACATAAAAAGCTTTTGTGTATTAAAAAGGTAGTGGATTAATGAAGGAGTTAGTTAGATTGATAGTTATTTTTAAAACTGATACATACAGTGGACTTTGCTGTTTCCTGCCCAGCATCTTCCCTAATTTTTGTCCTAAGAGAGCCCAGATATTTCCAGGAGTCCACCCCTCTAGCTTCAGGAGAACCTGATTCCACCCCAGCTCCAAGGTGGGCCCGATTTGTCCAAATGTAATCCTATCCTGTGCCAGTGTCTGGCTCAGGAATGGGCACTCCATTCTGACCAAGATAGTGAGAAAGGAAACGGGTTTGTATGTGTGTGTGTGGGGGGGGGGCTGAAAAAAATTTTCTTTGCTTCTAAGAAAGCTATAGGAAAGAGCAGTCTCTCTTCTGCTGCTAGACCTCATCATGTCTGGATGTGACTCTTGAACTTGCTATAGAGCATAGAGCTCTTTGCTGCTCACTTTAGGGTGAGGTCCTCACATAGATGGCAAAGCAAAGAGAGGGGAAGAACCTGGTTTCTTGGAGGCATCCTGGAGCTTCTGAATGAATGGCCCTGTGGCTGTCCTATATCTTGCATCCTTGTTATAGTGTATAAAATTAGGCAGTTCTTTATTATTCTTTTTTTAAAGTGTATTTTATTATGTTGTTATAGTAGTTCCAATTTTTTCCCCTTTGTTCCCCTCTGCTCTGTACCCCCCTTCCCTCCAGCAATCCCACCCCCCTAGTTCATGTCCATGGTCATGCATATAAGTTCTTTGGCTTCACCCTTTCCTATATTATTCTTAACACCCCCCTGTCTAATTTTTTACCAACTGATTATGCTTCTTAGTTCCTGCACCATTTCCCCATTTCTCCCCCTCCCCACTCCCACATGATAACCTTCCAAATGATCCCCATACCTATGATTCTGCTCCTATTCTGCTTTGCTTAGTTGGATTTTGTTTTTATTTTTTAGATTCAGTTGTTGATAGTTGTGAGTTTGTTGTCATTTTAGTGTTCATAGTTTTGATCTTCTTTTTCTTAAGTAAGTCCCTTTGACATTTCATAATAATGGCTTGGTGATGATGAATTTCTTTAGCTTCACATTGTCTGGGAAGCACTTCATCTGCCCTTCCATTCTGAATTATAGCTTTTCTGGATAGAGTAATATTGGTTGTACATTGATTTTCAACACATTGAATACTGCTTGCCAGTCCCTTCCTCCTGCAAAGTGTCCTCTGAGAAATCAGCTGATAGTCCTATAGGCACCCCCCTGTAGGCAACTCTCTGCCTCTCTCTCGCTGCCCCCAGGACTCTGTCTTTATTTTTCACCTTTGACATCCCAATCATGATGCGTCCCGGTGTGGTCCTATCTGGGTCCAGCTCACCTGGGACCCTCCGTGCTTCCCGGACTTGTATGTCCACCTCCTTCAAAAAATTTGGGAAGTTTTCCTCATTTTTTCAATTCTTGCTTCCTCTTTCTGCACTGGTTAACTGTTTTTTTCTTCCTTATGTTCCAAATCATTGATTTGAACCCCAGTTTCCTTCCCTTCACCATTGGTTTTGTGTGAATTTTCCTTTGTTTCACTTAGCATAGCCTTTACTTCTTCTCTTATGTGTTTGCCATACTCAAGCATATCTGTCAAGCCTGTGAGCATCTTTATCCCCAGTGTTTTGAATTCTGCATCTGTTAGGTTGTCTATCTCCTCATCTGTTAGGCTGGCTATCTCCTCATCACTTAGTTCTCCCACTGGAACCTTGATCCATTTCCCCTTTTGGGCCATACTTCTCTGTCTCCTCATTCTGACAGGCTCCTGTGTTTGTTTGCCTCCGTGTCCCAGGTAGAGCTGTTGCTCCTGTTATGTTGTAAGGGGCAGAGACTTAGGAATTCATCAGTACAGGGCGACCTGTTTTACCACGTTGTGGCGCTGTATGTGGGGGAGGGGTCTGAGAGGGAACAAAATGCCAGCCCAGCACTCGCCCCTTTTCCAGGCACTTCTCCCACTTCTGCACTGGGGTGGCGCCCCTCTAGCTGCTGCCCTGGCTGTCGTTCCCAGAGTGGGTGGGTCTGTGGATGGTCCAGGATCATGGGGGCCCTTTAAACAAGAGGACTTTGCTGAGATAGGCAGTTTCTGCCTCCACCCTAACCCCCACTGGTCTGCACAGTCAGAAGTAATGAGGCCCAATTTTCCCTGGTGCTGGTACGTGAGCTGAGTGGTCCAATGAGGAGCTGGGAAATGCTCCCAAGGTGTCCCTGCTGACTTTTTAAAACATGTGATGGCACTTTATGCCAGCCTCCCGCTGCTGTCGCTGCTGCCACCACCACACTGCGTCCTCTCTGCCTGGGCTCTGCCCCTCCTACCTGTCTGGATGAGTTTTTCTTCTTTATATCTTTGTTTGCTGGACTTACATGCAGTTTGGTTTTCTGGAACTTCTGGTTGTTTCTAGTTTTGAGATAGTTGTATTCCTTCTTAGTTGTGGAGGGAGATGCAGTGTGTCTATCTATGCCTCCATATTGGCTGGAAGTCTCTATTATTCTTTAAGCCACTTAAAATCAAGGCTTCTGCTATTTGTCGCCAGGAGCACCCAGCTGACACAGTGTGTTTTTCATTTTTTTTTTACCTTTATTTCATGATTTTAATTTATTATTTCTCTCTTTTTTGGCTTTCTGATATTCATATATAGATTAAATTTTATTTGCTCTTGTTTTCTCTTGTGAATTGCTAAGTGTGCATCTGGTTTTTAATTCTAGTAAAAATTGAGTAGTTTAACATATATTTACCTCTATATATTTATAAGTACCAAAAGCAATGTAATAATGATAATTATATTATTATTTACAGCTAATGTTTATTGAGTTTTAAATATGCCATACACTGTGCTAAACAATGTGTGTGTGTGTATCTCTCTCTCTCTCTCTATCTATCTATATCTATCTATCTATCTATCTATCTATCTATCTATATATATATATATATATATATATATATATATATATATACATTCATTATGTCCTCCCTGCAGGAAGCACAGAAAGTATAAGTAACTTCTCTAAATAGAGCAGAAACTGTCAACAACCTCCTCTGCAGTTGAGGAAAGTAGTGCTGTTTCACTTCATGTTATGTTTTCACTTCCCTTTGTTTGTTCGTTCGTTTTTTGTGGTTACCGGGGAATTTCAGAACCAGAATATTATTAATTTATTATTTTTATAGTATGTATATTCTTTCAATTATAAAATGTTTCATTTTGTTTGAATACACATTCCCCACAACAATATAGACTCTGTTCTACATGTAAGTGATTTTAATACCACCGTCTCTTCTGAACCCCAGTCTTTTATTCTAAGTTATTAACAGTTTACTACTGGGTTAACTGATAGATTTTGAGAAATTTTATTTAGAAGGTATGTTGTTTTAATAGAATGATCAGTTGGTTGGTTGTAAAAATTCTCCAGTAATTCTATGTATTCTTTTATGTTTTCATATTCAGTGCTGTGTGGGAGTTTGAGCTGTTCTTATTTTATCCCCTGTATAGTCTGTCCAGTTTATTTCTATCCAGATACCAGTAGTATGTGTGTGATTTTGCACAATTAAGTTTTATAGCATAAGAAATTCTTGAAATATTCTTCTTTCAAATATTAAGATCTTATATTAAAAATGATAAAAATCTATTTTATCACCTTTCGCTCAATTCAAGTCCTTCCCCTGAGGTAACTACAGTAAGTCCTCACTTACCATTGCTGGTTCTGTGACATCAAGTGAGGAGACATGCAATAAAACCAATTTACCATAGGCTAATTGATACAAATAAGTGTCAAGTTCCTATGCATCTCATCAGCATTATAACAAAATGTTGAATGAAATAATATTATTTGAGGACCTGCTGTACTGTGAGCATTTTTGTGTGAATCCTTCCAGAAAGTTTGTTATGAATTTACATACATGTATCTGTAGCTATGGACAACACCTAGCATTACTCCAGAGATGAGGTACTCTGAAAAGTATATTGAAGGCTTCATTGAGGGCTTTGTCGTGGGGTGGGGTTGGGGGCACAGAGCAACCTGGTGACCTAAGAAAGAAGACCCCTCTCTGCAACAGCGGGCACATTGCTCAGTGTCTGCTGAGGTAGATCGTAGACCTGTGAGACTTACTCTACAAGAAAAAGTAAGGCCAGCTCCTCAAACCCATGGCCCTGTTTTGTATGTTAAGCTTACCTGCCAAATTAATCTGCATCTCAGCTCCAGAGCTCATGTAATCAGTGGAGATTCTCCCAAGGTTCTGACCAAGGTGTGTTTATTAGCACGATTAACTTCTCTCATTTTCTCATGTGACTTCAATAGGGTTTGGAAACAGCTAAGTCCTACACTTAGCAAGCTAGAGACCCCTTGGGAAGAAAGCAGGCCAAATTGCTATTAGTGGGAAGGTTGTCTGGAACTCCAGGAGAGAATAATAATATGAATTAGAAACTCTTCACCAGTGCACCTCTAATCTTTTAATTAGAAAAGAGGGAACCCTCTTTTCATGAGAAATCAACTTGTCCAATGATGGTGATACTCTGATGACTGACCCAGAGACAGTCAGGGAATTAGCTTGGGCTCTCCCTGGTTTGAGCTCCAGAGAAACAATTCCCAGACTTTTCCTCACCAATTAAACCTACTGTCTCCAGATCCTTATGGATACCATTAGATTTGTTTTCCAAGTGAATCAATTTAGTGAAAGTATGTTTTCCCATTTTAATTACTCCCATAGATTCTGAAGAGCATGCAGTGCTCCAGATTACCACACCGAGCTGCTGGCCTTCCTGGCAATGGCAAAGGAGGTTCTATCTGATGGGCCCAAGGAGCTTGCAGTGGGCAACCTGGGCCAGGCTTTCAGAAGTTTTGAAGACAGAGCAATTTATCTCCTTTCTATGGCATATGTTTCGGTGTCTTTCATGTCCATAAAAAAGGAACAGGTAGACAGTCCAGTAAGTGCTGATTTGTGTATCTTTTGGGTCTGGCAGTTACTAGCTTTGCTTTAGGTAGTATGTTCTGGAACTGCTCAGTCTAGTCATCCTCTCTCCATCTATGTCCCTCTTTGTCTTTCCATCAGCTTTGTTTTCTTGTAACACTTATCATGGTCTGAGCTATCTGGTGCATGCACTTCTGCTTGTCCATCTGCTCCTCTGGAATGTGTGCTCCATGAGAGTGGGCTCTTGACCATCTTGTGTAGCTCATAGTGCCAGTTAAGAGAACTGTCTGCCATAGATGAGCCATTCAACAAACATACATTGTACTTGTTCAATGAACTCATAGGTTATGTTTATAATGGTGGGCGTTAGGACACTGGAGTACCAGGTGGGGAAAGAAAACATGAAGCAGGATGACCCCAGCTCCATGAGGGTCTCGCTTATGTTGGAAAAGCCTCTAGCCTCTGGGGCTTTGGCCAAAGGAGGGTCTTTTCCTTTTTATTCAAAATAGATGATATTTGTATGTTGAAACGATGAACCAGAAGATAGACATGAATACAGTCAAAATTGCAAGTTGCAAAAAGATAAGATAGGGGAGATATTTGCTTGACATTACACAGGGGAACAATTTTTAACATAATTCCTATTGAGTTCGATTTTTCAGCTGTTTTAGACTTAAATAGGCATGCTGATATCAAAACTGCAGTTAGTTTTCTTCTATCATGTCAAGTTTTTTTCTGTACAGCTTATCTTAATGCAACCACTCTAGGCTGGATCGAATCTGGATCGAGGGAAGCACTAGTGCTTTCTTATTGGCTGAGAGCAAACCTCCCTCGAGTGGGGAGGGTGGGGGATGACCTTGGAGATCAGCGACAGGTTCATACTTGTCTAGACTATTCAGTTACACGTGAGACAGTGTGGTGAGAGGTTGTGTGCCACTCTATTTAGTGAGTCATATTCCGAAGTATAGTCTGAGTTCCTGTCTGTATACAAGGAGTTAGCAGAATTTATTTCTTTATTTACATATGTACTATTTCCTTTCCTTCAGATCATGTCTGCCTCTGCTATTTCTCATCGTAAGTGCCTAAACAACCCTGATTTGTTTTGTTATATTTGTGGCAGTCCACCATTCCCAGTCAAAGGACAAACATCAGTGCATTTGTCATGCAAGCCTATTTTGCATATTTCAAAGTAAAACTTGGTGATCAAGATAAGTCTTTGGCCCCTCACAAGGTGTGAAAGCAGTGTGTTGAGAGTTTATGGATGTGGACAAAGGGAACACGTGATAAATTGTCATTTGGTATACCTATGGTTTGGCAAGAGCACAGAGATCATTCAAGTGACTGTTACTTTTGTATAGTGAAAATGTCAGGATATAAGAAGAAAAATAAAATGTAAAATAGAGTACCCTAGTCTACCAGTGTCTCATTCAGCTGAAATCCCAGTGCCAGTTTTCATTGAACTACCCTTTTTTGAAAAACAGGAGTATGGTGAAGAACTAAGTGACAGCAATGATGAAGATTTTGAAATTGAAGATGACTCAGTTCATAAGGGATTTGGTCAGCATGAATTGAATGATTTGGCATGAGATTTGGGACTATCCAAAAAGGCTTCAGAACTCCTAGCATCAAGATTGCATGAGAAAAACTGGCTTGAAAAAGCAAAGGCATCCTACTTTCAGTCAAGAGAAAGTGCATTTCTGCAGTACTTTCGAAGTGATGGTAGCTTTCTGTATTGCCATAACATATATGGTTTAATGGAGGAATTGGGAATTCCAAGCTATAATGCAACTGAATGGCGACTGTTCATCAATAGCTCAAAGTGGAGCTTGAAGTGTGTCCTCCTCCACAACGGCAATTTATTTGGTGCAGTCCCAATTGGCCATTCAGTTTGTTTTCATGAAGAAAATGAAGACATAAAGAGAGTCGTTGATCTGTTGCAATATCACAGCACAATTGGATCATCTGTGTTGACCTTAAAATGCTCTGTTTCCTTCTTGGTCAGCAATGCGGATACACCAAGTATCCCTGTTTTCTGTGTATGTGGGACAGCAGAGCCCACGAGAAGCATTGGGTGGAGTTGAATTGGCCTCCAAAATCTGACCTCAAACCTGGTGATTCAAACATTCTATATGAGCCACTTGTTGACAGAAAGAACATTATATTCCCACTTCTGCACATAAAACTGGATCTCATGAAGCCATTTGTTAAAGCTTTGCCAACTGAAGGAGACTGTTTCAAGTACCTCATTTTGGCATTTCCTAGCCTGTTGTTTGAAAAGATAAAATACCTTAATATGTATGTTTGGTAGCAGAACTTTACTACTGGTACACAATTTGACTTACAGTAACAATATATAGCCTTTATATGAATAAAATAACTCTAAAGAAACTGTATATTCAGGTTTTTTTTTTCTTTATTTTCCTTTGTATGTACATTTTGTATGATTTTTGGGATAAGGGGAGGGTATCCTGTACCTTAAAAAGTTGATGTGTTAGAAAAAACTGAGCTCATTTTTGGATTCAGATGCCAAAAATTAGTCAAAAACAAGTGTCAGATCTAACTCAACAAAAATTGTGTTCCCCAATGTTATGGGAAGAATGTGTTTTGGGTAACTCATACTTTGTGCATGAACAGCATGAGTAGCTGTTAAAAATTTCACACAGTTAGTGGAATATCATGTCTAAGAATACAAATAACACCAAAATTCCTTGTAGCCACCATTTATTTTGTACTAACTATGTACCAGGAACTGTACTTAATGCTTTTTATACAACCTTATTGTTATGCCCATTTTGTGGATGGAGAAACTTAGGTTCTGAATATTTAACTTATACCAGGACTCAAAGCTAGGACAAGTTGGAACCAAGAATATCCAATTGTAAAAGCTGTTGTTCTTAACTATTGATTGCTTCACTGCTCTATGTGGCTCTGAGAGCATCTGGGACATTTGAGCTCAGCTCTAGTAGATGCATTTTAAGATAAACCATAGCTGAACAGTGGTTTCATAGGGAGATCACTGGCATAGTAAAGGGCATAAAGCCACAGAATTCAAGGAGAAGATTCAAAGAGAAGGAGAGTGTTTAGTACAGAGGAGAGATGATGGGAGATGGGGATCAGGAATGAATGAATGTCAAATGGAAAAGAGCAGACCTGTCCTGTTGCTCTAAATGGCAGAACTGGGACAGCAGATGGAAGTTACAGTGAAGCAGATTTCAGTTTGACATGAAAACTTTCTGAAAATTAAAGATGTGGGATGCAGCTCTTGAACTCATCCCCTCTACCCTTCAAGCCTGTATAACCATCTGTCAAAGATGCTGAATTTCAGGAAGGAGTCCCTTCTACTTCTAAGAGTCTGGGATTTTCAAGATGGGTTTAACTTTTATTTAAAAGAAAGGTAAAGACCACTTGAGCTAATTTAAGTGAATCTTGACTAGGAGTGGGGGGGATTATGTTACTCTCTGAATTCCTTTCAGTCTTTTTGTAACAGGGATCCCAAAATTCTCCACAGCTTGTGGTTTGGGAGATGGGGAAGGGGACAGCTTTCAATGTACTTTCATATCTATAGCTAGTAGCTAGTTTCTTAGTTATGCAAATAGCTATTGCCTCTGCCTGGCACAAGGGAGATGGGAGGGGTTTTGACCGTAGAATGGTGATGAAAAGCTTACAGGGCCTTTGCAAGATTTTCATGGGTGGCCATGATTGATTGTCCTGCCCATTGCATCACAGGCCTTGGTCAGAGATTTAAAAATAAGGGGGCAGCCATTAAGCAGGAGTGGGCCACACAGTTTGAAAGGAGAGAGAGCCATGTGGTCTGAAAGGAGGTAGAGGAAAGCCATGTGGTCTGAAAGGAGGAAGGAGCAGCTATGCAGTTCATAAGGATAATTCAGCCATGTGGCCTGGCTGGGCTAGTAAGAGAGCAGGCATGCTGCTGTTTTAATCGTGCCTGCTCCAGCTGACTCCAAAGCCACCAGGATCCCGCCTTGCAGACTTGGACTCTTTTTGGACTTTTGGAACCCAGAACACAGAGAAAGGACTATCTTGGGACTTGTGCCTCTACTGGACTTCACTATGATCTACTGTAACATGGCATATGCTTTCCTGGACTATCATACGGAGGCTGATGACATCATACCACAGATCCTGAAGGAGAGAACTGACAGATAAGGGATGGGGGACTTCTGGGCATGGTTTTGGCTTATAACCTTTTGGGGAGCAAGGGAAGTGCTGGATCTCCTGGGAGAACAGGGCTCTGAACAAGAGCACTCCCAGCACCACCCACCCCAGGTTGGAATATTGGAAATAAAGACCTGTTTTCCTCAACATTAATTGTTGGGTTTTATATCAAGGTGCCATATGAGTGAACCCCACTTTGCTCGGTAACATTTTGAGCATCTAACTCTTCCACAGGGGCCATAAATAGGGCACATTTGAAACCAAAAGAGGGGACTTGGATTTGTTCTGAACCTAAATTCTCTTTAAAAACAGTAATTCTAGGATGGTACTCTTGTATTCAATTCATTTCAAACAACCTTTGTTATGTATTTATTTTGTGTTCAACCCTGGGTAGGTGCTCAGTTTTTTAAATTAAATTAAACATTTTTCATCATCATTTATCCCCCACTTTACCCTCTTCCACCTACACTCACCCACAACATTCCTCACTCCACCCCTTTTTAATTCCATTCTAAGTTAAAACTAGGCTTTACTCTGCCTCTTGCAGCTCCTCCAACACCTCCAATGCCTAGGTACCTACAGGAACTATGCACATAAAAATTACCTGTGTTTGTAATTCATGAATCCCAAAGAACAGTGGAGAGAAAAAGAAATAATTTTATATGATTACAAGGAAGGAGAGGGACAAAGCCAGCTTGAGGTGCTTTTTTGTTTGTTTAAGATTTTAATTAATTAATTTATTTTTAGAGAGAAGGAGAGGGAGGGAGAGAAACATTGATCATTTGCCTCTCACACACACCCCATCAGGGGACCTGGCCCACCAGGCATTTGCCCTGAGTGGGAATCAAACCTGGCAACCTTTTATTTTGTGGGATAACACCCACCCAACTGAGCCGTGCTGGTCAGGGCTCTAGGTGAATTTCTATAAGCCAGTATAGGTTGAATTTTCTCTGGAGGAAGTTTGCTTATTTGTGCTTTCTCGCCAGCCTCTTGGTGCAGACATTTACAAAGCTCTAGATGAAATGGGCTTCTGTGTGATTTCACAAGTTGTTCAAAGGGGAAATAGAATCTTGGGGTGAGATTTAAAGAGTCTAGCTGCTAAAACTGTCCTTCTATGGGTCTAAAATTTTACAATCAGAGTACTGCTTTTCTGAGTTAAGCATTTCCCTAAGCATTCTTCTGAAGGCAATTCTCCTGAGAGATGAAATGCCTTGGCTCCCGATGTCATCATCAGGAAGGGAGTCCCACAGGTGATTGCACAATAGTCTACTGCTTGCTTGGTTCATACCAGGCATGATTCTAAGCCCATGGCATGTTTATCTAATTTAATATTCATGACAGCACTGTAATTCTATGCTACTACTATCTGAATTATACATATGAAGAAATTGAGCCTCAGACATGTTGAATACTTTGTTAACATTTACACGTGATAGCTATAGACAGAATGTTTGTTCTCACTCCCCCATTCATATGTTGAAACCTACTCCCCAGTACGATGGTATTTGGAAGTGGGGTCCATTGGAAGGTGATTAGATCATGAGGGTGGCACTTTCATGAATGGGATTATTGCCCTTATAAAAGAGACCTCAGAGAGCCCCCTGACCCCTTCCACTATGTGGGAACACTGTGAGAAGATGACCATCTATGAATCAGGAAGCAGAGCCTTACCAGACATCACATCTTCCCATTCCTTGATTTTAGATTTCCCAGCCTGAGAACTGTTAGAAGTACATTCTGTTGTTTATGAGCTACCCAGTCTGTGGTATTTTTGTTATAGCAGCTCAGACTCAAACAAATCCAGTAGAGACTGGATTTGACTTCAGAACCTATACTCTTTTTAAAAAAAAAATCCTCACCCAAAGATATGTTTATTGATTTTTTTTGTGAGACACACACACACACACACACACACCCCACACACACACAGATGTGAGAGAGAAACACTGATCAGCTGCCTTCCCTATCTGTGCCCCAACCAGGGATCAAACTTGTAACCTAGGTGTGCATCCTGACTGGGGACTGAACCTGAACTTGCAACCTTTTCGTGTATGGGATGATGCTCCAAACAAATGAGCCACCCAGTCAGGGCCAGAGGCTATATTCTTAACCAGTATATAATACTGTTGTTAACACTCTAAATCCAGTAATTATATGACTCTCAAAAATAGGAGAGAGCTCATCACAAGAACACTATGTTTATATATGTGCATGTGGGAGGGTGATGGGGAAGTATTTTATGTGAGTTAACTCCAATCTTAACCCTAGGTAAATTACTAACGTAGAACTTAGATATATATCTAAGATTATTAATGTAATTCTGACTTCTGATTCGGTAAGGTTATTATTAGCATTATATTTTCCTCAAAGTTAATGAAGGTACGTATCAGGAAAGAATTACTTACTGACTAACCCAACTATGTTTTCACCTCCTTCCCTCCTTTCTTCTTTCCTTTGTTTTCAAGTACCCAATTATTTCTGAGTATTTGCTCTGTACCTGGCACTGTGCTATACACTAGGGGCACAAAAATGAGTGAGTCTCACTATATATTTAGGAACTTCACAGCCTGGAATGAAAATTTAAAAATAATTACTATTCAACATGGCAGTGGTTAGAAAGGAGCAGACTTTCCAAATCTTGTTTTAAGGAACACTCTTTGGCAGAATGTTAACTAAAGGTATCATGAAAAAGAAGTATTTTAAGTTAAAACAAGTTTAAGAAATGCTGGATTAAGCAAAATTAAGCACTTTTTAAAAAAATGAGTAATTTTCAGACTCTTTAAATTGCTAATATGTACTGTGAATCTCCAAAAGGGAAGAGAACATGTTTTCCAAACCCATTTAGTCTCAGAACCCATTTTTATTCATGGTACACTTAATAAAGTATTTATTCATTCTTCCATCTCTTCCTCCATCATGCATCCATTTTTCCATTTTTCCATCCATTCATCCATCCACCCATTCTTTAATCTTTCTTCCATCCATCCCGTATTTCTCAAGTACCTACTATATGCCAGTCACTGTGCTACATCTTAAGAACTCATCAGTGAATAAATGTGTGGAGTTATTATTTTAATTGGGGAAAAAAACATCAATCAAGCAAATGAATATATAAGATTATCAGAGTGTGGTAAAAGCCACATAGGAAATAATCATGGTTTTAATATGAGGGGGAAAAAAACCCCAAAATGATCTACTTAAATAGACATTTAAATCAAGTACCTAGAGGAAGGGAATGAGCCAGCTTTGCAAAGAGCAAAAGGAAGAGCCATCCAGGAAGAGGAAACAGCAAGTGCCAAAACCCTGGAAAACAGAAAGGCTTGGCAAGCTCCAGGAGTTGAACTTCCTCCAGGAGTGCAGGTCTGCTTAAAGCCAGAAGGCTGAACCTGACATATTTTTAAGAATTAGACTCTCATCTTCATAATATCATGGAGTTGGAAGGGACCCTGAAGCCATCTATTCCAAGTTCCTATCCAAGAGGGTCCCGTCTTCTAAGTTAGAGGATTGCCTGTTCTTCCTGGGCCTGTTAATAGGGTTTTCCCCTTTAGATGGGGGGAAACTTTAGCCCCAGAATGTAGCTGGGGAGAGCATTGCTTGTGACATTCCTCTCCATGTGAAACAAGGATTCAACAAATTGCTGTTTTAAGGAGAAAACATCTCTCAGAGGTGGAAATCTCAATACAAGTAATCATGGTTGATAACCTTCATTCATCCTAGAAATAGGAAACAAGACTGAAGGGGAAATTGATAAAGAAACTAGTTGGTATACTTGACTCAGTGGCCAAGGAGGGAAATGAGAATAACTCCGATTCTTGAAGCCTGAGTGCTCTGCACCCGAAGCTTTTATCTTTCAATTCTCTGTGCAAGATTAAGCATCCCCAAACACCACTTTTATGGTCTCTGCCTTGGTTCAAAGAGTTACAATGGATCTTCTTTACTGTCAAGTCAACTGAAAACCTCTCTGCTAGACATTCAGGATTGCTGATATCATCATTTTCTCCTGGCTGACCCTCTGCCTTCTTGCTCCTTTCCTAACACACACACACACACACACACACACACACACACACACACACACACACACTGAATTTGTTTTGTTGTACAATTAAGGGCCACAAAAATAAACAAATAATTCAGGTTTTGAGGTCAAACACCTGACTCTGATCCTCTGTTTTTTGCTGGTTGCCTGTGTATCTTTAGCTTCCTCATCTGCATTAACAGGCAGTAATAATAATAATACTTATCACATTGGGATGTTATCTGAACTCAGTTGTCTTAGTATCTTCCCTACTGTGGCCTGCCTTCTCACACACATAATTCTTTCATCTTGTTTGCCCATACTCCTTGGTTCTTCCAACCTCAGTTGGACTTCATGTTTAGCTAAGTGGATTGGCATGTGGATCAACTGAGGCTAAGATCAGGGTTTCAGTTTCCTAATGGATCATTTTATCCATGATCTCTTGAGTGGTCATAGGTTCTAGACCACTTAGTATTAGATTTTTTCAGTAGGGAAACCTGTTCTTGCTCCAGGTAAAAGGACTGCAACATGTGCCACAGAGGTGAGTGAGGAGCATTGTTTTAAATCAAGGTGTGGTATTCTCTCTATGTATTTCTTTTTTTCCTTTTTTTTTGGTTTTTCAATTACAGTTGTCCCATTTTTACCCCATTGCTCCCCCCACCCAGCCCATCCCTTCTCCCACAATCATATCCCTCCCCGTTGTCCATGTCCTTGAGTCATTCATATACGTTCCTTGACTAGACCCTTCCTTACTTATCCCCCTTCTCTCCCTCCCCCCTCCCCGCTACTGACTACTATTCTAGTCTTTGCCTATGTAGTTCGTTTGTTTGTGTTGCTCTTTAGTTTCCTGTATTAGGTGATATCATATGGTATTTTGCATTTCTTGAGTAGTTTAAATCTGGGCCCCCAGGATTAGAACACAGTACTAATGAAGCAAACTTGCAGCATCATTCCGGAGGTCTTCATACCTCTTGTTTATTATGTAGTCACAGATTGAACAGTTATATTTGCAACTCCAGTCACAAATACCCTTTAACTCCAGATATAAAGGATCCCGTAGTCTGGTCACTCTTTGATACCCTAACCCAGTGGTTTTCACCATATCCAAGGCTCTGGCCTCAGTTTCTGGATCATGAAGCTTAGGCTGGGGTTTAGAAATTGGCACTTTTATGTCTCCCTGCTCCCTGCCCCATAGGTAACTCTAACATGAAGTCCAGAGTGTGAAAGCACCTCCCAACCCTATCAAGAAACTGAACCATAGACTCCTTTAACCATCTTCACAAATTCTCTCTCAAATCAGTCACAGCTAACCCTGACCTCAACTTCCAAGTGTCAATCACTCAGCTAATGTCATGCTAGATCCAACATGCCATCCACCTTACACCATCCCCACAGAGAATATTTACAATTTCCTCTCTATTTGTCCACAACTTTGAGTTTTAATTCTGGAAATAGATTATTCCCTAATCGAGGATATAGATCATCTTCAACTCCAGAAAGAATGACCTTCTATTTTGGTAATGCACAGTTTCTTTTTAATTTTAGTGTCCTACTAAGCTGGTCAGAGACTGATCCCAAGCCCGGATCCAAAGTTACCCCATAATCATGATCACAGTCTCTACCTTCTTCTGACCACTCCTGGACTCTTACTTTGGTTATAGATTGCTCCATACATTGTAAATTATAAATTATAACCCTAGCCACACATGGAACCCCAAACTCCAGTCTCAGTGCAACCCATCCACAGAAAGAACTCTGCCCTGAGTGACCACAGATCATAACCGTCATCATTATTTTTAATGAAAAAAATTAAATATATGCAGATGCCAAGGAACTAGTATATTAAACACCATGTACTTAACTTCCAGCTCCAACAACTATCAATACTTGGTCATTTTTGTTTCATTCATGTCTTACTCTCCTTTTCATTCTCTCCTGGATTATTGTGAAAGAAATATAGACATCATAATAATCTATTCCCTGTATGTATTTTGATTTGTATCCTTCAAATGTAAGGACTCTTTTGAAAAAGATAAGCTAGTTATAACCATGGTACAATGATCACACCTAAAATTAACCCACAACGAAAATTCCTTATGGACAAATATGTAGTAAGTATTTATATTCTCTAATTTTATATGTATTCAATATTAAATTAATATATATTATACATATGTATATATATTTTCAGGTTTGTTTAATACAGATTAGGTCTCTACTTTGTTACTGGTTCATATGTTTCTTTGTCTCCTCTCTTCTGTGGATTTTCTTTCTATTGTCTTCACTGCATTTTAGCTGTCATAGCTGTTGAAGGAACTTGCAATTACTAAGTCCTAAATATGGGGTTATGCTGACCATTAGTTCTGGCCACCAATGCACCGACACAAACTGTCCCACAGACGGGAGGCTCTGATCATGAGGGGTGCAAGCCAGGGAACAGGTGGGGGGGTGTCCCTCAGTATAGCCACTAACTGTGTGACCAGATAAAGCTCTTGCCCTCTGGTTAGTGATGAACATGTCACTCATATCAAATGATGGTCGTGTCTTGTGTTTTTCATTGTCATTCTTTCTTCTCACTGTTGTTTCCTGACACAAGGTCATGCAGCAAAGATGTAACCAAATAGCCTGTGTATACATATTAAAAACCTAAAATTGCATGCACAGAAGTGGCTCACTGTCCCTGCCCACCCTTGGTCTGGTTATGGCAATAAGATTCACATGAGACAGAACTCACAGTAAAGAGCTATGGTCATTAAGATGGGCTATTAAGGTGGACAGTGTCATCACTTCTGAGAGTTTAGCAAAGAGAAGTGAATCAAACTAAGGAATAGTCTGGCGAAGGGATGGAGAAACAGCCAGACAGCCTCTCATTCCGAAGAAGAAGGGCCCTAATCTCAAATGGCCAGGATTTGGCAATGAAGACTTGACTGTAATAACAGCGAGTGCACATTTGAGTGTTGGGATTTTTGAAGCATTTGGTATGATTAGTGTTGAGTGAAGTTGCAGAAAACAGCATCTTCAGCAACTCTGAATTGCCTTCAGAGGAATGATGCTTAAACTTCTTGGCTGATATTCAAGTCTCTGCCCATCAATTCCTAGCCTATCTTGATAGCCATAGCTCCCTCATTTCTCCTACTGGAATCTTCTCCAGTCAGACTGAGTTCCTCGTTGCTTCCCAAATAGACCATGTGTCTTCCTACTTCCGTGCTTCTGCTCATGTTGTTCCCTCCTCCTGGAATGCCCTTCCCACAACCCTCCTGTGCACATGCTGTCCAGAATCCAGGACAATAACACTCACACCAAACAAGAACTGTTTAGCAGTAAAAGATGGAGTCAGCTTGAATAAAAAGTAAAGGAAGCCTTGATCAAAGTGATCGAGAGCCTGGTACTGGAAAGCTCCTAGGTGCCTAAACAAGCAATAGAGGAACATGAGCCAGGGGAGATGTCTCTCCAGCCTGGTATCCTCACTATGGCTCAACGCATCCAAAAGGAAAGCTTGATGAAAACATGTTGAGCAACATTATACATGCTCATTTCTTAATATAGCTTTCAGATGTAATCGCAGGGAACGTTTGTTTTGGTTTGAATTTCTCTAGGTTTCAGATACCATTTTCTCTCCCAAACTAGGTCATCTGAATTATCTGCTGATAGTTCAAATCTGTAGATAATTTGCTTTTACTCACATTCCTAAGAACTAATTACCTGTACATATAAAATGATGAAATCTCATTATATTTTCTTTTAAAACTCTGACATGCATTTAATTGCATTAGTCAATTATTACTGTTCATGCTGAGGATTTGCTATTGACCAGCTCGTGCTGGAATATTTACTGCACAGATGTGTTACTTTAATTAAACAAATGTGATTACACACATATCAATTTTTGTTTGGTTTCAAAGCCTAGAATCTAAAAGTGATGCAGTTGGCAGAGTGGTGCAGCGTGGTGCTGGCTCCCAGAATGCAGTGAGAGGCTCTTCACTGAGGGAACGCTGAGTGCCTACAGCTCTGTGAGGGTAACTTCAGTCACAAGTGGGTTTTTGTTGGTGTTTAAGTGCCATGACGTGAACATGAGAAAGGAATAAGCAAACCAGCCCCGAATCTTCCTAGAACATCTCCAGCATTGTTCTCCTATGTAGAGAGGGATGAGGGACTGTGCTTGGAAAACCTACAGGAAAACTAATCTAAAAGTTGATCCACCTCAGAGTAGGAATTGCTTGTAATTAGCTCTTGTTTAAGTAGGTGATCTGGTATTTGTCTTAAAAATCAGGTATGAAGTGGCACAACATTAGAACATGGGACTTGGTCTCTTGGGTCTCTTTCCTGTCATAAGCTATAGAATACCCCCAAATCATGAGATTAACATCAAGAAAGATGGCCATGTCCCATGGCTTAGTCCTAACCAAGCAGTTTTGAGTAATAATAGGAAGACTTAGGAAATTGGAATGTGCTTTATGAACTGGAGTAATGTAAAATTCTCTGCACTTCTTAGAACAATGACTATGCATATCAGCTACTTAGTAAATAGTCTTGATGTTAATAAAAGCAATAAGTCAATCCATTAATCTATGAACACTTGCAAAGCACTCTATGAACTGTTTGCTGGTGGTCACAGAGAGAAAGGCAGGAGCTCTGTCCAAAGGAGTACAGACTAGCTTTTTGTCTTAGTCTCATACATGTTGGTTTTCAAAGGTGTCTCTGTCTGAGCTTCATGGGCATGGCACTTGAAGAACTAGCCCAGTTGGTCATGAAGCAAAAGTTCTGCTGAAGCTATCTGTTTTCAGGTCTCCTGGATGTAGAGTGCATCTCTGAAGATGAGGCTGAGGATCAAATGAGGTTAGACATGCCTGAGTCCCAAACCCATCCTGAGCATAGTGAACTCACTGAAATGCTGGAAAGTGTGCCATCAACTCTAGGTGAAGACAGGTATTTGCTAATAGAGAGGCAGCAAGCTGTTTCAAAAAATAATGATTTGGGTTGATACAGAGGGGGACATCTAGTTTAGGCAGAACACTGGTCTATGTGATTTGATCCCTTGTGATAATTTCTTACCTAATGGTGATAATAAAACTAATCTCATGGTGTTGTTACAGTGATTATAAACCATACATGTGTGATGGCCATGACTTAGTAGTTTCTCAAGAAATTGTAGTTAGAGATTTTGAGGGTGAAAGAATCAGTGTAGATCAACTGGGAAAGGTTGGTTGCTGGAAAAGTTTGTTCTCAGTCACTTTGCCTATACCCGCCTTCCTTTTAGAATGTTGCATACCATCGGTCCATTCCCACCTCAAGGGGAGAGTCTATAATTAATACATTTGCAGAGTTTTAAGAGCAGGAAGGTTACCTGGTTCAGTTCCATGGAAGTGAGCTGCATAAGGTCTTTCAGCTATTAAGTGTCCAAGTTAGGGTTCAAACCCAGATCTTCTTACTTTAGGATAAATAAACACTTTCTACATTATGTTTCTCTATGGGATGAATCTTACACACCATCCACACAGTTATGCATTTAAGAAGAGGAATATGGGGAGAAACAACTAATCTGAGCTAATAGTGGCATTTCAGGCACTTCTGGGAGACACTGTTGGGATATATCTGCCTTCCTGGTAACTCTCAGATTATCTACACAAGGGACCATCATTTTCCCTATGAATTAGACTTCAGTTTTCCAATCCACATGGCTTGAAATATTGATCCTCTCACGTAGCTGGGGACTGGGGCAACATGCTCCAGGCTCTAAGCTCCTCTCCTTCATCGCAGGGTACCATACAATGTTATCAGTTCCAGGGAATAAGCATGGGAAACACTGGCCTAACTAGACTATCTGGTTCAGAAGACATAGCTTCAGTCTTGTCTTTGTCTTTGAATATCGAAATAATTCTAGAATATCAAATTATTGGAGCCTCAGTTTCCTCATCAGCAAAATGGACGTAACTTTATCTTGTAGTTTTGCTGTAAGGATTCAGTGAGACTGTCCAGTAGTGTCTGAAATATCACAAATGATCAACAACAGATTGTGCCTTTTTTTTTTTTTTTTTTCAATTTATAACTTAAAGTAGAGAGTGCAACTTCTGGCTTTCTGCTCCTCACAGATTGATAGATAGAGTCAAGAGATAACTTAGTTATTCAAGCTTTGAGCTTTGGCTGTGATCCACCCCTGTATGCCTCATCTCAAATTCCTTTTAGTCTAACAGCTGAAGTTCTGGGTCACTGCTGGCCCCACCTCCCAGAGGGGACCCATCTCAGGCCCAGCCCTGCACCCCCAAACCACCCAGTGCTCAAATGCTTATCTCATCCTTTTGTCAAGGCTAATTATACTTAAAACCAGATTTGTAGGAAGCAACACGCGTGCACACATAGCCAAAGCCTGGAATTGCTTACCCGAAAACAAGTTTCCTCCTCCTTCTGCTCCACTTCTCCAGCTTTACCAGAAGCAGGGATGGGGGTGGGAGAAGAAATGGAGTTTGCATTGAGTATGCTGAGGCAAGACAATTCCAGAGTCACCCTCTGCCTCAGCCCATCCTGGACTAGTTTCGGGGGTGGGGGCAGCCACAGTCACCCAGTCACCCCATTGGAGTGCAGCCCGACAGGGCATGCAGCCTATCCTCCCTGGGAGTTGGTCACTGTGAGTTGAACCCAGCACTGTAGGGGGTGAGGGCTGGGCTGTTTGCCCATTGTACCTCATTATGTATTCTTTCATTGTTTCCTATGCAAATTAAGTTAATGAGAATTAGGAACATAATGGAGCCCATTCACCGTTCTAGTCGCTGGAAAATGGGTTTGACTACCAATTTTCCATTACAGCTGTTTTGTAATTACCGTGGAATACTCTGAATTCTAATGGAGATGCGCTGGAGCTGCCTGACAGCCTCTCGAGTATTTTTTTTTTTTAAAGGATGTTTTTTTAAAAAAGGGAACCCAAACCCTATAACATAAAGCCTTTCTAACAGAGTGCTTCCAGTTTGGCTTCTGCTGTGAAAATCTCCTCTGCCATTACAGGACCTGTTTCCGTTGATGGGGGTTTCTGACCTTTGCAGGGTTAGATTAGTTACCTGGCAATACTGAAGTTACCCCTTGCCTTGAAAGCAAGAAAAGTAGAGTTTGGAATCATGTTCAATCAGGAGCTGCCCTCTGAGTTGGTCAGAGCAGCCCAGGGCTAACATGCACTGCTCCCTGCTTGATCTGATCTTCTCTCCACCCTCCCCACCCAGGTCCCTGGACTGCAGACACTCCCTTTCTCACCTGTTGCTAAGCTCTGGACACTTACGGTGACAAGGTTATTTCCTGATGTAAAGAGTCCCTGTTTTTAGCCACCAAAGACTCTAAGAGAAAGGACACGTTAAAAGTCCAAGCAGTTCAAAATTTGCCAATAGTTCAGACTTACTGGAGCACAAGAATGCTAGGGGATGCGGACGGGGCGGATGGCAATGAGCACTGAGGAAAGGCACAGGCAGACTGTTGTCTATACAAGGCTAAGCTAAAGCATCAGGATTTTATTTCTGTGGCTTGTTAAAGAAGGGGTAGATGTGAAAGTCTTTAGTTTAGAAGGGTGTTGTGGTTACACTATGGAGAAGGGCTTTGGACATAGGCATCTTGGGGTGGGGTTTTTTAGGTTACAGGACACATAAAACCCAGGTAAGGGGCAGTGGCAGGTGTACACACTGGTTCTGATCAATGGGGAAATCAAAAGGCTTGAACTAAAGAGGTGACAATTGCAATGGAGAGAAGTAGATAGATTCTGAAAGTGCCAAGGAGGTAGAATCAGTAAGTTTGATGATTAATTGAATATATGTGTATCGTGGGGCAACAGGAGAACCTCAAATGTTCCTCTTTGGACTATTGTGCGATACAGTTCACCAAGCTATAATATTGAGAGCTAAAATTTATGGAGAGTGTAATATATTTCGGACACTATTTTGTTTTACACGTATAGCTCATTTTATCTTCACAATAATCTAATGAGGTTAAGAACTATTATTAACCTTAAATCATAAGTGACATAGTTAAGATACAGGGAAGTTAAAAAAAAATCCAAGGTATCATAGTCAGGAAATGATAGAGGCAGGATTCAAATTCAGGTGGTCTAGTTCCATACCAGCTGTGGTAACTCTTGAGAAGATTTGCTCCGGTGTGTGTGTGTGTGTGTGTGTGTGTGTGTGTGTGCATGTGAGAGAGAGAGAGAGACGAGGGACAGGGGGAAAGAGAGAGAGACATTACATTAGACAGATAGGCTGCAGTTTTGAAATAAACTTTGTGAGGTCAGTGTACAAATTGACATTTGATGACACAGAATGGTACAAAATCTCCCATGGTTGCTATGTATTGAGCTTTGGACAACCCCAGTTTTTTCATAATGGACTTAAGAAAAGGACATTATAGAAGAGGCCAAGAAAGTATAACCCAAGAGTAGCGAGAAAGCTAGGAGAAGGTGATGGCCTAGAGTCTGGGGGATGGTGTGGTTAAGTTTAAAATCCCTGGAATACAGAGAAAAATAAGGATGCATTTTAGGTTTATTCTCCAAGAATTAGAACCTGGAACAAGTAGTTTTATCAGTGGAGATTCAGGAAGCCTTAGAAAGGGTGTAGCTTTATGTTTAGCTAAAGCTTCAGCTTTGCCAAGTGTTCCTGATGGTGCTCATAAGTCATAATTTCATCATCTTTTGCCACCTGGAGAGGCTGAGTATTTTCAAACCCACCAAGTCCTGATTTCTTTTTATTTAACAATTCTTCTCTTAATTTATCTCTCTCCTCTCATGTTTTACTGTAGGCAGCAGGGAGAAACCTGGCAGTACCTTCAACACTTTGTTTGAAAATCGCCTTAGCTAGAGAACCAGGTTCGTCCCTTACAAGTTCTGCTTTGCCCATACAGCAGATGGCAATTGTGCTAAGGTTTCTGCCACTGCATCACAGATCCCCCTGCATCCAGTTTCCAGTTCAACACATTCTGCACTTCTTTCTGAGCCCTAATTGGCAGTGTCCTTGTTGGCCATATTTCTACTCACAGTCTGTGCAAGGCAATTTAGGCTTCCCTATCATGCTCTTCCAAACTCTTCCAAACTCTTATCTGTTGCCTGTTCCCAAAGCAACTCCCACATTTTTTAGGTAGTTGTTATAGCAGCACCTCATTTCTGATACCAAATTATGTATTGATGGGTTTAGCTAGAGAAACAGAATCTGATATATATATTTGTTACCAGCTTACACAATTGTGGGATCTGGTTCATTGTCTATAAGGCTGTAGTCTCCTCATCTGATGCAGAAGATTGAGGTCTGAAGGCAGGTAGTTAGGAAAGGAAGATCCCATACATACATGCCAAGACCTACAAACATGGTCTAAAATCTGTGTCCATGTTTATTGCCTCTGAGCTTGGGAATGAGTTTGCCATGCAGATGGAGGGCCTCCCGTGAAAGAGATAAACACATACTTGGCTCAAGAGCCAGAGGAGTTGAAGGAAGATCCAAGGGAAGTTGGAGAAATTGCCCACTCGGCTGCTGCCTCATGCCATTGTGTTAAATCAGCATATCAGCACCTAGGTGTTAGTGATAAAATGGCTGCAGCTTCCCTTCTGCCTCCTCTCCATCAAATTGCCAGGAATGTCCCTTGTGACTTACCCTAACTAGAAACATGTAAGAAAGGAAATGATGGGAAATGGAGTTCAGCCTACCAAGTCGACACAGTACAAAACCATCATACCTCTGCTCCAGTTATCCCCAAACCTCCTACCTCTGCCCCAACCTCTGTCAGCCCTAACAGTATCTCCACTGTGACTAATCCTAATATGTCCCCACAATATCTGATGCTTTCCTTACAGCACCAGTGACAATATGTGATTTTTATTTATTTATTTGTTTATTTTCCTGTACTGAACTCTAAGCTCCTTAAACTAATATGCCATATTTTCCCTTATCTCTTAAATGTTATTGCCTAGCACATAGGAAGTGCTTATTAAATTTGAATGAACAAAAGAATTCACAATGTCTTTAATCTTTTGTGTTTTTTGGATAAAATGATATTCCCACTCATGAGGTATTGTGAAGATGACATGTAGTAATGAATGTCCAAGTGCCCAGTTCATGGCAGGTTATTGTCAAAGCTCCAGAATTCTCTGCTTGGGTCTGGTCCTGTGGTGTGGCAAATGGTCACTGATGGCCCTCTCAAACTTTCACACTCCTTCTGGAACTGCCCAGGTCAGCGCGATGGCAAAATCTTGAAGAGTGCTATGTGTTTGCATGCTCAGGAAGAAGATGTACTGATGAAATTCTCTCTTTGAGGGGAGAAACATACATACAAGGATTTCCCAGTAAGCTGAGATAAAATGATCCCAGTCTTTGGGAAACCATGGCTGTGGAGATCTGTTGTCTAAGAACATGAAGAGTGATTGTGTCACTTGATCTGGATTTCACCTAGCATAGTGAGCAGGTCAGGTTCAGATCCAGGTAAACAAGGTATCATCTGTCAAGCTACCTAGTTGTTTATTCAACCCAAATTTGTTGAGGATGTACAATTTTAGTAGTGCTGTGCTAATGCTGCAGATATAGAGGAATGAATACATATGAAGCACTTAGAATATTGCTCAGTGCCAATTATTTGCTGACGTTTTAAGTTATACCAATACTTCTCCATTTATGTTCTATCTCTGCAGGTATTACCTATTCTATCTCTCTGTTGGTTTCCATGATGTGTCATCTAGATCTAGGCCGATGATCTATCTGATTCTTGAAATAATTGCTGTAATTTATTGAGTACTTATGTGCCAGGAACTGTGCTAACTACTTTAATTTCACCAGTGTTCTAGTTAGATTTAGTTGAATATAACATAAAAATTCATCTGATTTATTTCTATCCTGGAGCTAATAGTCAGGACTAGTGAGGTATTCCACCATATCATTAAGAAGTCAAGATTTAAAAAAAAAACAACTCTTTTTGTTTCACTAGTTACAAAGGAAGCTGGGAAATGTAGGCTTCTAGCTGGGCGACATTATTGCCTTGAATAAAAATTAGGCTATATTACTGAGGGAGTTAAGGAGAATGGGTATTGAGTGGCATCACAGACTCTCAGTGCCAAGCACTTGATTCCATCAGAAGTCAAAAGATAACCTCTTCTCTGCTTCCCAGGTTCTCATGAGCATGAGGGAGGTGACAGAAGTCCACAGGAATTGTAAAGGCAAAATCCTTGTTCAAATGTGGCTTAGAGGAGAGGTTAGACCACTTTCAGACCAGTAATAGGGAGTCTAGAAGGATGGCATACCGATCCAGAAATGAACTTTGAAGATTGACTCTGAGAAATCTTATGTGTCTAAGGATACTGTCCTGACCTAGTATTTCTGTTTACCTATGTTCCAGCCACAGAGGGAGAACATTTCTGCTGTGTCAAAAGGGAGACAGATGTCAGTTTGAAAAGGAAAGAGGCAGAGGGCCAGTAGCCACCTCTCACCAGGACCTAATTCACACTCAGGGAACATTTGATCCTCTGGGCTCTGAGGGAAGTTTAATTGAAATGCAAAAACCAAAGGTCAAAACCATGTAAAATTTAAAGGCCATTTTTACTATTTGACAAGGAACAAATTGTAACTTTATATTGCTTTTAGATGCAATTTTGTTCAGTGAAATTAGATTATGCTCAACTAAAGCACCTTCTTTAGAGCTTTTAGATTAAATATTAGAACTTATTAGAAGGACCTTGATTTCATCAGTAAATACCAACAAAAATATTTGGTGGGAAATGCAGCTGCTTAATTTGCATTAATACAAATGAGAACTATTAAGCTTAGTTGATTAGCATATTCATATATACTGTAGTCCCTGTGTGTTTAAAATTGATTCTGCTAGATTCTGATTACAAACTCAGTGTATGCAGAATTCCATGAACCAGAGGCTTGGTCACAGACTGTGCCATTGACTGAGGGTGTGAGTACCAACGGGAGGTGATTTTTTAACAGCATAATCCTCTCAAGATTGCCTCCATAACCTGGTACCAGGCAGAGCCTGCCCCATCCTGAAGGCTCAGAGAAGCAGATGAACTGAGAGTTAATAACCCAGGATAAAGTCCAGGCTACTGGAGAGCAAGATATGTTAAAAAATAGGTATGAGTGCTTGTATGTGTTTCATTCACTTGTTTGTTCCTTCATTTGCTGAACATTATTTTTCATGCACCCACTACACTTCCAGTGCTGGTGCTGGGGCGACTGCTGAGAACAAGGGCCATCCTAGTAAAAGGGTTCATTTCCTCAAGGAGATCCTTGAGGAAATGAATACTACTAGCTTGCCAAACCTGGAGCTGATCTTCTGACTCCTGCCTGATTCTGTGATTTGGTACTTTCATAGCTGGGAGTATGTTTCTCGGTGGAAGAACATACTTGGTGGGGTATGTTACTCATGGGGAGCCAGGAGCAGGCAGCAGGGTGCAGGCTAGAGCTACATGGGTGCTTCTGCCCCCAAGGAGGCTAAAATGATGCCCACACTACTAAGTGCCCTAAGAGGAAAAGGCCCTGCTAGAGGAAGCTGGAGTGGGGCCATGTGAACCCGGACCTTAATGGTTGAACGAGATTCTGAAGGTCACTCAGTGAATATCAGGAAGATCCTGAGCACAGACATGGGGGGCAAGCATAGAGTCTGGGGTGGCTGCCCTCCCGGTGTATTGAAGGAAGAACTGGAAAATGTAGGGAAGCACCTGCTGGCTCTAGAGATTGGCCTGCTCACCTCCCTGCCAACTTTCTAAGGCTGGTGTCTGAATCAGTGACTTGGATATCAGTTTGTTGCTCTTGCAAAAGTTTTGTATAAACTGATATTTTTTTATGATTAATTCTGAGATAACTTAATTTTATTTCTGACAGATTTTTAAAAATCTCTGTCCTGTTAACATCCCTCCATTCCACACCCAGGAAATACATATACAATATTTTATAAATAATAATATTTTATAAATACATAAAGTCCTCCATTCACCAACCCGATTTCCATTTGTTTTGGGGAGCAGGGAATGAGGCAGGCCTCCGGTAACTCTAGGACAGAGGTGTCTGTGACATGGGAGGGCGTCATGAGGCCAGCTCTGCTCTCTTCCTGTGCTGACCCATTATCCATGACATATCTGTGCCCCTAGGGAGGGCACTTTGTGTTCTCTGCTCCTTCACATGCATTTTTTTCAAGTTTTCTATTTCCAAGGCTACAACTTGAAGTGAATAGTGTTGGTTGGTGAGTGGCTAATACCCTTGAATGGGTTGATGCATATTATTTACAAAGAAGGTTGTGGCCCTTAATATATAAAGTTCAGTGCCCTCTGGGGAGGACAGCACCTCAAGGGACATTGGCCTTTCCTTGTCCACATGCTCTCCTGGTCCCAGAGCTTCCATAGTAGATACCTCTTGTGTCACATCCTTTGAGATGGTGGGTGATGCTGGGTGACCATGTCAGGACAAGAAGGCAGCAAATTATCCACCCTTCTGATGATTTATCTTCTTTCTTTCTTTCTTTTTTTTTTTTTTGTAACATCACCTGTCTGAGATCCAGTGTGTGGAATTCTGGAATTTTAATGCTGGAAACCATTGAAGACATTATTCTATTCTGAAAATAAAGAAGCTTAGGGGAGTCCAGAGATGTGCCTTGGTGATGCAGTCCACCAAATGTCACATCTTCTGAGCCTCAGACCAGTATGTGAGTTACTGACAATGATTCCTAACATTTACTTGGTTTACATTGACCCAAGCTGCAACTAGATGTAACAGGTTTTAAAGCATTCACATGGAGGAGAAAAACTCCTTTTGTGACTTTTCTTGAACTTGGCCATTTAGTCATCTGTTCATTCTTCTGGCAAATACTTACTGAGCACCTTTAACATTCAAGGAGATGTTCCAGGCCCTGGAGATGAAGCCATGAGCAGAAAGACAAAGCCCTGGGCTCAGGAGCTTTTACCTTTTAGTGAGGGAAGCAAGACAATGAAAATATAGCTACCAGGTGAGGATACTGTTCTGAGGAAGGATCTGCCAGGGTAAAGTTGAGGGGGAGGGTAGGTTGGAGCATATCCTCAGAGGGGACTGTGGAGAGGCATTATTAAGGAGAGACAAGGTGACATTTGAGCAACCTAAGGAAATGAAGAAAGAGACATAAGACTCTGGGGAGAGAGTGTTGCAGGTAGAGGCATAAGACACAGCAGGTGGTGGGGAGAGACAGTGTGGCCCGAAGAGAGGAGATAAGCAGGACGAAGGGCACAGAGATCATGGCCCAGGTCATGTAAGTCCACATGGGGGGGACAGCATACAATTTCTTATTCAGTCAGTGCCTTTTGAGAGTGAAAGGACATGCTTCTTGCGATCACACCAGGGCAGAGATGAACGACAGAGTCCAGGCAGGCTGGGGGGCAGGGCCATCCACTGTGCAGGTCTTACTATGTGTGGGAGTTGCTGGCTCTTACTATGGGTGAGTGGGGAGCTCTCTTGACAATAGGCTGAAGAGGGGTGAGGGCAGAGGAAGGGGGATGAGTCAGGAAGCAATGGCAGTGATGCAGGTGGGAGAAGTCAGGCTGGGAGTGGGTAGGGGCAGTGGAAGTGGGAGGAATGTCTGGATTTTATATTCACATAGATCGTGGGACTGACGGATTTACTGGCAGACCAGATGGAGGGTAGGAGAGGAAAGGGAAATCAGGATGACTTCTGGCCTGAGCAGCTGGAAGACACAGTTGCTTCTTCTCAGATGCCAGGAGACTGTCTAGAAATCAGGTTTGGGGAGAAATGAAGAGTTTGATTTTGTTCAATGCAACAGACTGCATGTTTATGTCCCCACCCCACCCCCCAAAAAAACTTGTACTTTAAAATCCTACTCAATGTGATCGTCTTAGAAGGTAGAGTCTTTGAGAGGTGATTAGGTAATGAGAGTGAACCTCTTTTTGAATGGAACTGGTATTCTTATAAAAGATACCCAGAAAGCCCCTTTGCCCATTTTACCATGTGGGGACACAGAGAAAGGCAACTGACTGTCTATGAACCAGGAAGAGAGCCCTTACTGGGCACAGAATCTGAATCTGCCTGTACCTTGGTCTCGAACTTCCAGCCTCTGGAAGTGTGAGCAATAAATTTTATTTTTAAAGATTTTATTTATTAATTTTTAGAGAGAGGGGAAGGGATGGAGCAAGAGAGGGAGAGAAACATCGATGTGTGGTTGCCTCTCACACACCCCCAACAGGGGACCTGGTCTACAACCCAGGCATGCGCCCTGACTGGGAATTGAACCAGTGACCCTTTGGTTCACAGGCTGGCACTCAATCCACTGAGTCACACCAACCAGGATACTTTTTGTTGTTTATAAGCCACTCTGTTATAGTAGCCCAAGTGAACTGAGACATCCCTGCTAACTTTGATGTTCTCATTTAACATCAAGTGATGATGTCATATGTAGTAGAAAGAGGAGTTATCAGGATATATGTTTGGTATTGGAAGTCCCCAGGATTAGATGACATTCCCAAGAGAGTGAGTATAGACAGATATGAGAGCAAGGACTGGGCCTAGGCCCTGCCAAGTTTACAGGTTAGGAGAAATAGCAAGCCCCGGAAAAGAAGGCTGAGAAGGAGTAGGCAGAGATGGGACAGAAGCAAGGGGCATGGTGTCCCCAGGCCAAGCGAGGAAAACAAAGCCAGGCTCTATCATAACCTGTTCATTACATTTCACCAGGTCAGGACTTGAAAGAGGGAAGCCTTGTGACATTAGCCCTGGGTCCTGAGCCTGGCTGGTTCTGTGAGGACAGGGACTGCTATGTTGTGAGCAGTGTATGCAGGAGGGTGGGGGGAGATCAGAACCAAGGAACTGGGGAAATAGCCTTTGCTTGGCAGGTGTGTAGGGGATCTCAGGGGGGAAAAGGAAGGTGAGGGCGACTCCAGTGCGAGGATGGCCGTCATGAGGAAGTGAAGCTTTACGTTTACACATAGCACTATGGCTGTGTGAGGACAATGGAATCTAGTCAGCCTTCCTCACCCCGGATGCCCAGGCATGGGTTGCTAGAGATAACAGTAGGTAGGCATGTGCAATGCACGTGAAGTTATATAAGCATTGATGTCATATTTTTGGCTAATAGCCGGCTTTGTCTTTGTGTACTATAAAAGGGGCAGGAACCCCCATGGGAGTTTGTTCGGGTGCAGCAAGGAGCAAGTGTTGGTGCAGGGTGCAGGCAGCGAGCAGCAAGGGCCGTGCACCGAGCCATGGGGGCGTGGCTGGCAGCTGGCTGGTGCTCCAGTGCAAGCCCAGGGGTGGAGGGCAAGTGTAGAGGCTGTAATGTCTGCAGTAAAGGAACTGTCAGAGAGTCCAACCTTGCCTCACATATTTCACCCAACTGCTGGACAAAAGGAAATCTGCATTTGTTGGCATGACAGGCTGTCAACAGGCTCCATACACATCTGCTCATTGAAGGAGACTGACATGAGTCTGCCCTTCTGGAGAGCCTGCTGATGGGAATAACAGGGGCTTCCTGAGTGGACATCCAGTTCATTTCCCCGTGTTCAAGAGGGCAACTTACATGCCACAATCTCCCTCCTTCCTTCATGATGCCACCCGAGGCAGACCATGCCAGGTGACAGTGCTGTGACAGCCATCCCAAATGTCTGCTCCCTGTGGTCAGCCCATGTCCAGATAATGTATGTTTGGTTAGAAGACTGCACCCAGCCCTCTATGGCCTCTGTCACTAGCCCTCCCTCAAATCCTCGGGGCTGCCATCTGCCGTCAGCAGGGTCACTAAGGAATGGAGTAACCCAGGCAAGCCTCTGGCTCAGAAGGCTCAAGTAAGGGTGTCAACCTGCCCAAACCCCTAGCTTAGGGGCATGTGCTTGGGGGTACAGGGTACAGAGCAGTGGCATTTCACTGTGGGGAGAGGGCACAGGCTTGGTGGTGGATGTGACCTCTGTGGAGGTACTGACTAGGAAGTGAAAGAGAAAAATCAGACAGGGCAGGCGTGCCTCAGTGGGGCCTGAAATGGCAGCTGAAGCCAGTTTTCTGTGACCAGGGCCAGCCTTGCAGATGGCAAGACCCCCTGAGATGTCGAGGGTTGTTTAGCTCCCAGGAGCTGAGCTGGCTGCTATGAGCATGCAGGTGCTCCGTTAGGGCTGGCCTTTTAACACTTTCTAGTGCAGGATTCTGCTTGGACTCACTGACATGTATGTACCAAGGTCTCAAGGGTCAATCCAAGGTCTCAAGGTCCAGCTCCAGAGGTGACAGGTTTACCTCTCCTACCAGTCCCTTCCCAGTGTGCTGCCTCCAGTAAGAGCCTGGCTCGGGGTGCAGCAAGCATTGAGGGACATGAAACCCTTAAGCAAAGTTGTGACGCTCTCCAGTGAGCACCAGAGATCAAGGGTGTGTGTGTGTGTGTAGGGGGAGCATTTAAGTCCCACAATGTTAGAGATTGGCATATGTGGCTCCCTCTTGTCACCTTTTTGGCCCAGCTGCTCTGTCTTTGCTCAGAGTCTGGATAAAGCCCAACAGGGAGAGACCGTTCACCTCCCACATTAGACCACCAGGGGGCAGTGGAACACACTCACACGCTGCCTGCAGCGGCAGGATGGGAAAAGCTGGGCCGAAGCTTCTGAGGCAGGGGAAACAGGCCAGGGTACCCTGGGATCAGAAACCACCCTCAGAGCATCCTGTCCCCTCTCAGACAATGGGAGAACTGGGCTTAACTTCAGATCAACCAGCTTCTATTTCACATAGAAATTGCCTGCCCTTAACAATCTCATTATCATTTTGTTCTGGACCATCACCCTTATCTCCCTGGCATGAAGAGCCCAGAGAGGTCATCTAACTATACTGAAGACACACAGCTGCGAAACAGGTCAAGCACTTTTACTTTTCATGATGGGATTGTGACCCCAAAGAACTTCCTCACTGCTCTACAATGATGAATCTAGTTGTCACCTGGGAAGCAGATGTCCAGGCCTCCCTTCACACCTTTATCAGGATCTCCTAGGGGAGAGAGGGGTCTTGCCTGGGATATGCATGTTTAACAAGCTCTGCAGGTGATTCTGATACACATGCTGAATGGGGACTCTACCCTTGTGGGAGGAACTGACCAATTAAATGATAAAGGAAGTGAATTTTCCCCTTAGTCTCCTGGCACCACTCCACCCACATATGCAGGCCTTCCTGACACCTTGCTCCCCCCAGTCCATGGTGCCAATGGCTCACCTCCGAAATCCCACTCTGTCAAGGACTTTTCTCCATCACTTCTGGCTTCCCAGCCCCCATCCTGACAGAATGACACGGGGATAGATCCCTTACCACTGTACCTTCCAAAGTGACAATATGTTAATCTGATTAGAAAAATCAATTCTAGTGGGATTAAGATAGAAAGTTGCCCCAACAATTGGCCAATCCCAAGTCATGGGAATTTAAAGCAGGGCTTTCTGGAAATAACATCACAGTCGTACCTTTTAATCCAAAAGTGCTGGATTAAGTACAACAAGACAATAAGGATGGGGATTTCAGGAAAGAATGAGAGATGCATTTTGAAAGATAGAGGTATTTGGTTCTGGGTCAGGTTGGGACGGTTGCTGACTTATACTGTGGAGGTGACTGGTGCCAGTCTTAGGTTTTGATTTTGTTGAAAAGGACATGTATTGTCTCTTCATTATAGAGATAATATATATGAATGCAAAGCATCAAAAATATAGAAAATTATAAAAGTAAAATTAAAAACACAACAATTCCTATGACCTGGCTGGATTAAGATATCAGGTAACACCTGTCCAGACACATCTCTGTGAATATGACAGTGATGAGCAATTGCTAAAATTTATAGAGCACCTACTTGGTGGCAGACACAGTGCTGTGTGCTTCTCATGCATTCTGCCATTTAATATTCATATGGTCCATGGATGGGAAGGAGGTGACGGTTTTTAAAGGGTAAAGAAACCAGAAAGAGAAGAGTTGAATGATTTGTCCAGGGTGGATGACTATGGCAGGAACCCAACTCTGGTTTTCCTCACTCCAGAGCCTGGGTTGTTATTCATCTACTGGCTCCATATGCAGTGACATGCATACCCCACCGACAAACACATAGAACACATACACACCCTGCAGACACACACATTCTGCAGACACATGGCTACCACAGACAAAGAATGCATGTGTAAATATACCACAAATGCACACACAGAACTCATACGCCTTATAGACATACCCCGCATACTCAAATACCCTGCAGATACACACATACCACAGATGCACACAGAAGTCACATGCACACTACAGGCACAAACAGAATTTACACATGGATATGCCAAACACATACAGAACTCACAGGCACTAAAGAAGGACAAACATCCACACACTAGAGACACACACAGATCTCTCATACATATACTGAAAATATACACACAGAACTCACACACATGCACACGCTGCTAATAATCACAGAAAACTCACACAGATGTACACAGGACTGACACACGCATTGCAGATACACACACTGCACAGACACACACAGTCACATACACACATAGAGCCATAGAACTACACATATGTAGGCTCCTCTGGAAATATTTTTAAAAATTCAATATGTATATAAAGCTAGTATTCTTTTAAAAGCCTGAATAGTATTCTGTTGCATAGATCTATCACGATGTTTCTGATTAAATCCTATTGATGACTCAATTTATGAAAAAATATTTGAATTACAATAAAATGAAAATAATGGAAAGTTACTGGGTTTTCATTGTTTGTCAGGTTACATGCATTATGTCATGTAATCTTTACATCAGGCCTGTGTGCAACCCTATTTTGCCTATGCAAAAACTGAGGTTAAGAGGGTATTTGAACTTGAACTTCGAAGTAACACCCTCAATATGAGCTGGCTTTCAACAAACATCCTTGACCATAAATGTCCCTGTTGGGAATATTCCTAGAGAGGAATTCCAAGTCTGGGGTTATAGACATTCTCTGTTTTATACACATTGCTTACCTGGCCTTCAGGGAAATGTACCAATGATTACACACACTCAGTGCATGTGTGAATGCTTTGTTTCTTTTCAAATGTGCCAGGACTGGGTATTTTTATCTTTGCCTATTTGTTAGGTGAAAAGTTATAGTATTAGACAAATCCCTTTCGGGGATCAGGCTTTTAATGACATGGTCAGAGAAGGACCTATGGTGGAGGAAGACTGTGACATTGAAGGATGGGCCAGTTGCCATTAGGGGAGGGTTTTTTCTTTCTTTCTTTCTTTCTTTCTTTCTTTCTTTCTTTCTTTCTTTCTTTCTTTCTTTCTTTCCTTCCTTCCTTCCTTCCTTCCTTCCTTCCTTCCTTCCTTCCTTCCTTCCTTCCTTCCTTCCTTCCTTCCTTCCTTCCTTCCTTCTTTCTTTCTTTTCTTTTCTTTTCTTTCTTTTTTTCCAGGCAGGGACAGTGGAGTTAACCAATGTTCTGAGGTTCTCAGTGGTATCAGGGTTTCTAACCTGTTGGATTGCACGTAGAAGTTCTTGAGCTTGTTTGTCACCATGGCACTCTGTCTTGAGGCTCAGTGTTTGAAAGTTTGGCTTCCTGTGGACAACAGGACAGTGTAGTCTTAGGAGGTGGAGGAGCAGCCTGCTCTCACCTGTGAAGCACCCTCAGCAGGACCATCTCCTGGACACATGCAGAATGACATAAGGGACCACCTCAGAAGGGCGTTGGTGGTGATTTTGTACTCTGTGGACTATCTGCCCTTGGCCGCTTCTCAGGCTTCCTGTGCAATACAGGCATTTTCAGACCAGCTGCCAGGTGCCAACAGCTTTTGCCCTCCAGCTGGAGGTGGTTGTTGCTAGAGGATTTGGTCTTGCTGGGTATTTTAAGTCTAGGTCTCACACAGGTAGCTGCTTGTTGCCTTACAAATGGTGGTTCTCCAGGTTCACGTTTTATTGGATCATGATAGAATGGTGCAGGCAGCCCTGGAGGTAGAAGAGGGTCTGTGTCAAATCCCCAGCTTGCCCCTTGCCTCCTTGTCAGAAGCTGCCTCCACTAGTCCTGCCCTGTCTCCATCGCCACCTGCCAACCTCTTTAGCTCAGCTCAGTACCCCTAGAGCTGGGCAGCACCAGGTGGCTCCCAGAGATCGCTCAGCCGTTGCGGATTTGACACACCGTCAAAATTGCAGCCATTCCTTTCTCAAATTTTACCTTCCTGGGCTTTTCTTAGCAGCTTTTTCTTTCAGCTTTTTTTATTTTCCCCTGTCTGAAAGATTGGATTTCTAGTTCTGTTGTAAATTTACTTCTAAGTCAGCTCCTTTGGTATGGTGGAAGAGAGCAAAAAAAGAAAGAAAATACTACGGAGAACTGTTCCTTCCACAGTCCATGTGGCATGAATCTTTCCATTTCTACAGAGATTTTCTGTCCCAAGAGCTGGGACTCTAGAAAAGAGGCTGAATTAGAGCTAGAAGAGTAAATGTGGAATCTTTCTCCAGTTGTCTGAAAAAAGTATGTCAAGGCCTAAAGAATAGTATGCAGCAGGAGTACATAAAATAGTGAACTTTCCTTTCTCCTTGGACTTGTTTGTAAAGGACATTGCAGCCCTTGACTCTGGGGGATGATCAGGTTTTCACTTTGTCTAGCCTGGGTGCTGAGAGTACCCAGTGGGTGGGGAGCTGGCCTGCCTTTTCTCCATGTCCAATGCTCTTTGGCCATCTCAGCAGTTCCATGTACATGGCAGGGGGTGGGGAGGAGGTGCAGAAAGTACATAGTTAAATACTTTATGGAAATACAAGACTCTGTTCATTCACATGAATATTATCCCAAATTTCTCTCTTATATTTTTATATTATTTTTATTGTACATTACAGTTTACTTTTACATATGCCATAAACAATATATTGCTACTATTTTTTCTTTAGACAGTTCTCTTTCAGAGCCATTAAAATAAGAATAAAGAAAATGCTATTTTTTTTCTTTAAATATATATTCTGTTTTTATCTCGTTTTTATTGTGTGTGTAGGTTCTAGTTTCTGTTTGATATCATATTCTTTCTCCTTTAAAGCTTTTTTGATCTTTTTTTAAATACTGGTTTTCTGACAATGAGTTCTTTCTCTTTTTTTTTTTTTTGAGAAAGTATGTCTCATTAATTTTTGAAAGACTTTTTTTTTGCTGAGTATAACAAATTTATAGGGTTTTTTAAATTAAGATTTTATTTATTTTCAGAGAAGAGGAAAGGGAGGGAACAAGAGGGAGAGAGAAACATCAGTTGGCTGCCTCTTGCACACTCCCAACAAGGGACCTGGCCTGCCACCAGGGCATGTGCTCTGACTGGGAATCGAACCAGTGACCCTTTGGTTCATAGGCTGGCACTCAATCTCTTGAGCCACATGAGTCAGGGCAATAGGTTTAAAAAAATTTTTTTTTAATGCTTTAAAATGCCATCTTTCAGTTTCCTCTGGTTTGTGTTATTTCTGATGAGAACCTATTATAGTTTTTATCTTCATTTCTCTGTAGGTAAGATGTCATTTTTCTCTGGCTGCCTTCAAAACTTTTCTTTGTCTTTGGTTTCTGGTAGTTTTTATATGACATACCTAATTTTGTTTTATTTACCCCCCTGCATGGTGTCATAACCATCATTAATTTTGAAAAATTCTTAGCTCTTAATTTTACATGTATTTCTTATTTCGCATTGTCTCTGTTCACTTTCTGAGAGTCAGTTATGTATACATTATACTTTTTGATTGTGTCCCATAGCTTTTGTGTGGTCTGGTTTTATTGTTGTTATTGTTATTATTATTACTATTTTATTTTCTGTTTCAGTTTGGGTAATTTCTTGCATTTCTTGATCCTCTCCTCAGCTGTGTTGAGTCTACAGATGAACTCACAAAAATCTTTCTTCATTTCTGTTAGTGTTTTCACTTCCAGTAGTATCCTTTGACTCTTACTCATTTTCTGCTAACATAGCCCATCCAGTATTGCATGTCATCCATCTTAATTATAGTCATTCTAAATTTTCTGATAGTTCCAGCATCCATGCTATATGTATATCTGGTTCTGTTGATTGCATGGTCTCTACAGTTTCTTTTTTTCTTTTCTATTTTTTTCCCTTTCTTTTCATCTTTCTTTCTTTCTTTCTTTCTTTCTTTCTTTCTTTCTTTCTTTCTTTCTTTCTTTTCTTTCTTTCTCTGTCTCTTTGAAGGAGGTATATCTTATAAGTTTTTGTTGTAAAACATATCTTGTGCAAGACACTTGAGGATGAAGTAAGTAGCTTATATGCTTGAAGATGGATGTGCTTTGCCTTCCATTAGAACTTTAGTTTGAGGATTTGCATGAATATATTAGGAATGGAGCTAGATGTATGATTCATTGTTGCTATGGTTACCTTCAATGTATCACATGCCTCAAGTTCTTCAAGCACTGCCCTGCCTTGAGGTTGGGTTTTTGTTTGCCAGAGAGTTTTTCTCAATGTCTATCTCACTTACGTTAGGCTTCCCCTTATGCTATGATTCAGAAAAAGAGCATTTCTTCCCTGCTTTTGTTCCTCTACCCACAGTATTCTACAATTTCTTGCTATGTATGACTCTTAGCCTGTGGTGGGGAGCAGGTGTATCCTCTGTTCTTCTCACTCTTCTTCAGTCTTATACAGATGATGGGTCTCGGGTCTGAGAGGCATGGTCTTTTCAGTGCTCCTGCCCCTCTCCTGGGTACAATTCTCAGCCTGCTTGGTTCCTGGGACAATTATGGGCCCTTGCTCCTCTCTTGGAGTGGAAGTTCTATTTGTTCTGTTCTCTTCCCTGAGATTCAGGGGCCTCTCACAATTGCCCTAGGTGTGGAAGTGTGTGTTTCCATCTTCCAGCAGTTGAAGGCTTTTATTTCTAACGAGGCCATAGGCATGGGAATCAGGATGGCATGGCATGCCCCTCTGGCAGAAGCTGCTTTAGGCTTGCACTACAAGGAGATGCTTCTTCAGAACTCTCATTAGTCTGTGATCACTACGTAGGTGGAGAGGGAGGGCCTATGAGTGGGTGAGGATTTCAATTATATCTGCATCCTTAGGATTCTGTATCCTCTTGAGATCCATTATTTAGCCTTAACAGTTCAGTAACTATTTTAGCTGAATTCTTACCAATGTCTGGAAGCATTTGCCCCAGGTAAACAAGTGCTCATGTCTATCTTTCCTTGCACACATTTGTATTTATTGATATTTTAGATCACTTGTTTGTTCTGCATGCTCAGGTCACTGGCAAATTAAAGCATAATTATGAATTTGTAGATTGTGCAACATTTCTGTTGTAAGACTGGGAGTTATACCCTTTCTAACTTTCTACATCTCAAGCAGAAACCAAAAGTAGCACTATTCTTAATGCTCCCTAACTGGAAACTACAAAAATGCCCATTAACAGTCAGATGGATAGATATATTGTGGTACAGTCACCCAAAGGACTATTATGTAGCAATGAGAATGAATGCACTGTAACTACATAAAGCAATGCAGACATAACTCATAAATATAATGTTGAGCTAAGGAAGCCAGTCACCAAAGAGTACATACTGGATAAGTCCCGTTATATAAAGCACAAAACTAATCCGTGCTCTTAAAAATCAGGGGAGCGATTACCCTTGGAGGGCCAGAGGCTAGAATGGAGGACAAGAGGGGCTTCTGAGATACCGGCAGAGTTCTGTTTCTTGAGATGTTTGTTGTTTTTATAGCTTTATATTTCTAAAAATATGAGATAGAAATAGATAATACCTACTTTTTTGTGTATGTCTGATACTTCATTGAAATTTATAAAAATTATACATAAATATAATTAAAACACAGATATAACTTTCTAGATAGCTAAAAAAATAAAAGCAGCTAAAGACAAAAAATTAAGGGAATGCCATTGAATATTAGAAAATAAAGTGTTAAAGCCTAAGGATACCAACTGTGGCAATAAATATAATTGCTTAAAAATGGTTCCTGTTAAAATATAATAAGATATAATAAAACTCATATATGTTTTTAATGATGTGCAAATGTAAAGGGACAATAGGTGAATACTTTTTCCCCTAGTTCTCTTCTCTTTTTAAGTTATATTTATGCTTTCACCATAACTTTCTTGAGACAAAGCAGCTAATGTATTAGAAGGGGAAAGGATACCTGAAGACAAGTGGGAAAGAATAGGTTAGTGAGGGTGATAATTTGGGGCATATAAAAAATGCATAATACCTGCAGATTGAGCTGGTTCTGAGCCAGACCACCCTCTCGATGTCTAAGGTAAATTGTTTTTGTTAATTTAGTATCAATATCCAAACCTTCTAACTCTTCCCTCAATTCTCTGTGCTGTAGAACACTACACCCATGACTCTCAGAGAAGTGTAGCTCCACCAGTGAAACTGGGTGCCAGAAGACAATGCCACCCTTCCCTAAATCCCAGGAAGGAAACATTTTATAATGTGGCCATTATGTGAGGGAAGTGTAAGGGGAGATGGGAGATCAGGCGTGGAGGATTTGGCTAGAGGAGAATGGAGGCAGGTAAGGCAATTCAATAGAAGAGTTTCTGTTCCTGCTGCTGAAGGAGTCCATGAATGTGGACAGAGCAACTATTCCTATCAGAGATTGTTCTGTGAAGGTAGTATGAGTTTGGAGTGTGTTTTCTCACAGGAATTGTTTGAAGACATTCCAGAAAATGGAGACCCATAGACAAAGCTTTGAGAAATAAATACATCTTAGAATTCAACTACTTAATTTTTAAAATTAGAAAAAGTCATTGGGAGAAAATTGTCAAGACTTATTAGAACATTTTACTTAAAAAATAGTTTATTATAATTCTCTTAAAAATTCGACCTTCATTATCTAATTGAATCTCCTGTTTAGGAATCCACAAAGCAATATGTGTTTAAAATTTTTTTCTTAGATCAAATTATCTTATTGCTACTCCACTAATATATTTGAATGCTAACTACACATTATACACTGTATTGGACCCCTTAGAACAACATGTAGTCTCTATTGTCAAGAAGTTCAAAATCTAGTGATAGTTATGGGGATAACAAGAACTCAGTGTTATACTGTGATTGCAGAATCTTCAGTGTGTTGGGAGACAATTCTTCATGTGTTTCTCAAGTTTCTTCCCATCTTTTAAGTGAGGTGTTATGGACAGAAATTCTATTACTAGTACCAAAATGAAGTTGTGGTATTGTATCAGAAAGTCAGTTATTCTTTTCTGGTCTCAGTTTGGTGCTTGAAACACAGTATGGTCTCAAATACTTTCCATAATTGTAAGATCTTTTATCAATCTAACACTCTGAGAGTGGCTGAGAGTTCCAGGAAAGAGTATATAAAAAGTATAGAAGAGGACCAAAGTCAGAACATTAAAGAAATCTACATTTAGAGACTAAGGTGACAAAGAAGAGCTTCAAAAGAAAACGATCAGTAAAGGGGATGGGAAAGCAACATTTGAAAAGGACATTTCTGACTTTTTTTTTTTAAAGGACACTTCACTCTTAGGAATCAATGAACTAAAGGAATCATATGGTGGTGAGCTGTTTTCTATGTCTGTAGAGGGCTCCGTGAAAGAAAACTAAAGCCTGGGAAATCTGAGTTGGGTATAAAAAATTAAATTTAATGAAAGGTGAATGGGAAATCTTACCCACAACTTTCTCCATATTGAATCATTGAAAAGAAAATAATTTCCCACTCCGTGAAATATTATTTACCTTGGAATTTCTTTGGTCCTGGTTGTATCCCTCCCTCATTGGCTGTTTTCATTATTGGGTATCTTGTTTTTCCAGGCAAGATGTCAATTTCTTAAGAGCAGAGTTCTAACACATGTGGGATGAACAATAAATGTATTTTAACTTATTTGTTTAGAATATTCTCAGACTTTTTAGAGTGATGGAGTCAAACTTGGAGCTGAAGACTCTAGAAGAGTGAACATGTTTAGAGTTCACTCAACTGAAGGCAAAGTGCTCTCAAGGTCCTTCAGGCTCTGAGAATGTCTGAAATATCTTAAGTGGACCTGAGACTCCAGAGTCTCAGCTTGCTGTCTGAACTGGCCATTATTACCCATTTGCCCTCTTTGCATCAGTACCTCTGAGAGAGGCAGCCTGATTTTTCATCTTGTAGGAAACACAGTCTCAGAAAACAGCTGCACTCAACTGTTGGATCCTAATGGTACATATTACTCTTGGTCTTTGGCAGAAGATATTCTTGGCTCCCAAAATAACCTTAACCACAGGGTTAAGATTTTCACATAATTGAAGAGTACTGAGAGAAAGAATCAAATGAGCGAGGGCTGATAGACATTTAATCCATCCCACTGTACTCAACAATTTGGGCTTCTTTTGTCCTCACATTGGTGATGGCAGCCAAGGCTTAATCTCTTGGGTTCCAGGCTCCCACAATAGGGTGATGAAGAGTGCTGCAGAGAGCTGTCACTTTGAGACACTCTCGGCTAGTGATGGACAGAAGTCACATGGCAGGATGTCTGAGCTAAACCTTTTTACTTCCTTCGTAAGATATAGCTGTAAGTAGTGCCATCCCAGCAAATTGACTTTCAGGGTTAACTGGAGCAAGACTCTCATGTCAGTGAATGACTTTAACATCTCCTTGTTTCCTGCTCCTAGGTCCCTTTTTGGACAATCCCCATCTCTCTTCTTGACTTAGACTCTTTCTCCCTACTTCAAAACCTACTTCATTTTTTTTCCCTATCTTAGGAACAAATGCCTGGAGAGTATTGTATAGCACAGCTCCATGTGTATTTTTGTATTTTAATAGGAAGTAAAAGCTTTGAGCAAATAAATGAATTGGCCTCTGGTGGAATATTTGTTGTCAGAAAGCTAGGCAGGACATGTTGGGTAGGGGGACTTCTCAAGTGCATAGTAACTTACCTTCTTAACTCTTGTTTTGTTTTGTTTTTGTCTGTTATTTTCCTAGAGGTATCATGAATCAGGCTTTCAAGATTCTGTGCTAATGCAGCAACTGTTGCTTTGGAGAGCTATTCTAGCATTGATAACTCCAAATTACAGCTTTCAAAGCTAGTTCATTTATCCAATCTTACCTCAGATGCTACCATAAATGATTTTAAACTTTCTACACTTGTATTCCCTCATTTCTTTCTCTTAATTCCCACAATAGTGTGTTCCTCTCTCAGGGTTTGCATCACTTTCAACCTACTAATTCAGTTGTTTGCACATTATTTTGTTGCACAACACTGACTGGGTCTAACTGTTTGGCATATAGAAATTTTTTCACTATTTAGGTAAAATTATTTTCCAGCCTAATATGCCAGACATTGTACTAGATGCTTTTGAACCTCTTGTCAACAAATCTGTGTTGATTTAGGTTGAATTATTTTTTATCACATTATTTATCATGAGGGAACTTAATTTATATAAACCAGACATGTTTGCATTTGTTTATATTCAATTAAATATTCATGCATTGTGACAATGGTCAAATAAATGTAAAAATTTGCCAAAACTTATCAAATTTTACACTCAAAATGGGTGCATTATATTATAGATATATTATACCTTAATAAAGTTGCTTTTTAAAATGGAAGTATGCTCTTTCTCTGTTGAGGCTGACTTGTCAAGGACCAGGAGATCATTTCTTCCTGACAGCCAGCCCATCAGTCACCTGAGCAGGGGGTATGCACGTTCTGACTTGGCACAGGGAACAAAATTTAACAGAACGGACCTCTGCCTGAAAAACCTTAGAATCAGCCTGGAGGGAAAACCACCAAGACAAAACAAAACCAAACCCCAAATTTAATTGTTAACTAATTCATGTGTTTGTTTTTATAAATAGAATTGTTTTCATTTATATTATAGTATTGATTTTATATTATATATAACAATTATAGTTATAACCACTTAATTTTATTCTAATAGGACAATTAAATATAAATTATCTGTTTTACTGAGGATAATTAAAATTATCAAAATAATTTATTATTATAATATGTGGATCTCCCACATTCTAACCACTGCATTATCATTTGAAATTCAGATCATATTTCTTTATAGAAATAAAGTCCCAGTCAAGAAGAACCTGAGTGCTAGCCATGGGAGCCCTGCTCGGGGTTTCTATTCCCCCCTCATCTGGACCATTCTCCCTGGGGTTATGCTCCCATAGGCTCTCCAGGGCCAGTCAGGGCCACTGCACTTTGAGGAGTCTCTGACATCTTTGCTACTCCCCTATGACAACATCTGTGGACTTCCCTCCAATTGACATGCTGGGATGCTTTGGGCATCCAGACTTCCCAACCTCCAACTCCCTGTCCAAATGCCCTTGTTACTCACTTCTACAAGATAAGCCCCAACCACCTTGCCCATCTGACTCATCTTTCCAACTTCCATTTCCCATTTCTCCTACTCAATGTATTCCAAAACTACCAGTACCCTGATTGAACTCCAATTTGAAATAAAGCAACTTCCTAACTCTGTTGACTCCAGATATTTCTTTGGTAAAAAACAATCCTAGCACTGCCATTTATCAGCTGTGTAGATATGAGCAAATTACCTAACCTCACTGGTGATGAATATATTAGCTCCCTCTCCAAGGTTTATTGTGAATATTAAGTGAATTGATCTTTGTAAAGCAGTTAAAGCAGTGCCTGGCACCTTGGATGTTTTATATAGTCTTTGTTGCTATTATTATTATTAATTATTATTATTATTATTATTGGATTCAGTATTAAAAAAACATACATAAAACATACAGCTCATCCCTGGGATGATTTATAAAAATTGGCTTTCACTAAATAGCTCTTGATGACCATTTGAAGTTGGCCATATAAATGTTTTGGAAGTCTTTAGAAGTCAGAAAGAAGGAGATGGCTTTGGAGAATGGGCAATAGAGAAGGGGTGCAGATAGGGGTGATACCACAGGGGAAGGTGGGGGCATATAGGTTTTATGGTTTTGTTTAAGGTTTTAACTCCAATTACTTCTTATGTCATGCAACTAATTTCTTGTCATCTTTAGCCTTTGGACGGGTGCCTCCTTTGTTTTTATCAAAAGTTCCCCCCATCAAATTCTGTCCTTTGTGCTGAAGGGTCAAAGTGGGTCTGATTATCAACCACAAGAGAAGATATGAAAAGAAAAAAATAAAGGAATCAGTCTTTAGATGTTGTGAGCAAATTCACACATTATGTAAAATGAAGAACAGAGCTCTGAACAAAAGCCACAGCAAAGGATGTCCTGGAGAAGGGGAGGGAGGTCAGCGCCAGGAGACACTTGCTGGGTTGAAAGGTATTTCAGCCAGCTCAACCATGTTTATTGTATCCTTAGAAGAGGATGCATGTCCTGGGAGGGTTGGATTGCCCTTCTTGGGGTGACATCAACAAGTAGGTTGGGGGTATGACTCATGATGCTTCTCAGTTACCAGCCATCCCTACAGGAAAGAAAAGTAAAGGCAAATACCTTTGGCAAAGATACTTGGATACAATCCAGTATCTACCACTTAATAATGATCTACTAAACAGGGCTTGGTCTGTGGCACTGAAGAGAGGGGAAAGCAGGTCTTCTCCCCCAGGAACTCTCATCTTATTGGGGAGTCAAGACTGTTGTGTATTAACAAGGATACAATGGCAGGTACCTGGTGGACATTTAATAGTCAGGAATACAAGGGTTCCATGGGAGAGAAACCAAGTTCAAAGTAACTTAAGTGAAGAAGCTTAATTTATTGACTGATATAACTGGGAAAACAAGGGAGGTTGCCCTTACGGACTTGTGCAATGCATACAGTTCTCTCTCTGCTTCTCCATGTGTTGTCTTCAGTCTTTTGTGATCAGATAGGTTACTTCCATGCAGTGGGGGCGGCCACTACAGCCTCAGATTTGTATCGTGCCAACTTAGTGACATTGGAAGGAAGAGAAAAATTCCAGAGAATGACCCATATTGGAGTGGCTTGGGCCATGTACTCATTCTTGGCCAATAATTGTACTGAGAGGGTTAAGCTATTATGATAGGCAGGCCTGGGACATGTCACAACTCTTAGGAACTAGAATGTAGGGTCCTGCCTCATGAGAGCCACATGAAGTGAGAGAAGGACAACTCTCCAAAATAAAGATGGGGTTTACTGGCTAAGGGAAGGGACCAAGAAATCTGGGACATCCTGAAACAGTGGGTGCTCTGCCCATGGGTGAGGACTGCTCTGTCCAGAATTTAAGGCTGTGGAGGCTCAGAAAAAGGGACCAGGCTGTGAGCCAGCAAAAGCAGGAAGACTCCGTGTGAAAAGTGGAACCTGTAAGGAAGGTGTTTTTGGAGGGGAAACTGCATGCCTCCTCTCACGCAGGCAGAGCAGAGGCAGAGCGGGGGACGAGACTCCGCTCCTCTTTGCCACCACCCTCTCAATAGCGAGTGGTGATTATCTAATAAGGGCCCCCGATGAATCCACTTAGGGACACTCATGCTAAGGGGTGGTGACTTCCCACCCCAGAGCCTGGGTGCTCTGGCAAAAGCAGCCTGTCCCACCCACAGTGTAATTTGTCAGGGCCACGAAGGTTAACATTTTTCTTCACACACACACATAAAAACATCTTTAATGACCATCGGCAATCAGGACCTCCGATTTCTGTCTCATTTGAAAGCTTTTAATGCTTTCAGAGGGATGGATGGGGTGACCTAATAGGTCTTTTCCATCTCTGATTTTGTATGATTAATGAAGTTCAATTGTGCAGAATAAAATGGTGAGTTTCTCGGTGTCAGTTCAGCTGTATTCCTTTTCTCCTCCCTCTTTCTTTCCCCATCTTTTTTTTTTTTTTTTTTAGGCAGATGGTAATGATGCACATTTTCACTTAATGCTCCAGGAAAAAGGGACTTTTTCTTCTGAGCCAGCTATTAAAAATGCCAAGGTGGGTGTTTTTATCTGTGGTGTAAATTGTTGCCAAATGCCCCCAGCCACTCCTCATTTTCCCATCCCCAGGGTAGACTGGGTGCCTGTATTAAGGACAGTATGAGCACTGTAAATGTGAAAACATTTTATATTTTCAGAGTTCATTAGACTTTTTTTCTAAGTCCCTTCATAAGCTACATTTGTTTAATAACCTGCTAGTAGCTTCTTGTCTTCTGGGGTAGATGTGATGAATTTTATTACCTTCTTTTGTCTAAAGGGAACCTGAGGCCCGGAGCAGTTGTGGGGCTCACTCAGAGCTGCCCAGCTGGGTGTTGGGAAGGCTCATGCTAGCAGGTGCTGGACTCCGCTCTGCTGAATGTAAGGATTATGGTGCAATTATTAAAGCATCTCCTGAGGAACATTCTGGAGGAATTCAGTGAGTCTTGTTTTCCCCTTGTTGGCCTGAAGATGTTCGTAGGTTGAAAGTCCTCTGAATTATGAAGAAAGCAGACTTCTAGAGAATCGTCTTGGGAGTGAGAGGTTTTTCACCCTCACACTCACTTTGAATTTGTAAGAGCTTAAGCCTTCAGGAATGGGGTTTCCTTGGGTTTGTGTGTTTAGCTTCTTCTCTGGTTAAAGAGCACAGATTCCTGGCAGTAAAGGGACCTCAGACAGAATTCTCTCCTGGGAGTAGCAGAGATTCACCAGCAAACCATTCTGCTGCCTAGGAGTTCCGGGTTGGTCCCGGATGGAGACCACATTTTAATCCGTAAAAAACCTATCCAGCGAATAAAATACCCAAGTGACTGAATTAGACTACTTTCTTGTTTCTAAAATCTTAGAAATTCACAAGAGAAAAAATAATTTTCAACATTTTCATTAGGAAAGGCACTCTGGCCTGAATTGTTGCAGATTCAAAGCACACAGAGCACGTTATGACTTTTAATCATCACTTTCTCAAATACCCTATCTGAGCGAAGCATGCTTGACATGGGCCGACACAGGCTTGGTCCTGCAGCTGGCCTACAGTCTGGGGTTCGCTCTTCTCTTCCTAGACACAGGTGAAAAGGCCTCTTTTGGGCCCAGTTCTTGGGGAGTCAACTTGCCTGCACTCAGAGCTCACTCCTTTGTTTCATGGGTTTGGAGTCACCCCTATGTAAGCAGCATGTAGGTAAAGCTCATCTTTGCAGCTCTGTGTTTTCATGGCCTGGAGCTCCATGGGTTTAGGAATGAAGGAGATATTGCAACCACAATAAGGTGGGCTTCATTTTCAGTTGGAAACTGACTTGAAGGTGCTCCAGTCGGGTGATTCCCTGCTGGGTGGGGTCCACTGAATGGGAAGCCCAGTGTCTAAGGAGAGCCTCAGTGAACACTTTCTAACTGAGAAATTAGGCAGGAGGAAAAATGTGAGGACCATTTCTAGGGAAATAGGTATGTTGCAGGACTTTCTCGCCACATTCTAGGCCTAGTTCAAGGAGGAGCTCAAATGCGCTATTTCTGTAAACCCTGCCTGAGAATTCCAGTATATGCTGACTATTGTACATTCCCAGTAATAATGCATGAAGTTTCTATTATCTCTGCATCCTTGTTGTTTTCTGTTCTTTTGATAATAGCCATATTAATTGTGTCAAATAGTATCTTATTGTGGTTTTGATCTGCATTTTCCCAATGATTATTGATGTTGTGCATCTTTTTCTGGGATTGTTGGAATGTCCAGGAGTTATGACTATGCATTCCTGCTCAGTGTTTCTCCATACTGGTTAAGTATTAGGCTCTCCATTGGAATAGTGTAAAAAAAATGGTGTTGGCCAGGACCCAGCAATTATATTGAAATCTTGTGGAATGAGGCCCAGGTGTCAGCATTTTTCATAAATGGGGTTGGGGTGCTCTGGGTCTCAAACACAGGACCTGAGTGAAGTCTGGACCTATCAACTAGTATTGCCCTACTTTGAGCAGACACTTTTAAACCATCTTTATTATAAAATATAACAATAATACCTACCTAGCAGGATGAGTTTTAGGTATAAATGAGAATAATATGGTATAACAATAAAGAGCATTATTCTAAGCAGATGCATATTGCGAGGGAAAGGGAAGGGGGCATCTATGCTGTTTTCTGCACTAAGATAATAACCCTGAGGGACACATTCACCCTGCAAGAAAGAACTAGACACGATGAGACTAAGAAGGACCAGGAGCAGTAGGTCTCTGCCCTGGCTACGCATTTAAATCATCTGGGGATTCTGAACTACCTGTGGAATCGTTCATCTACCTGCTAGCCACGGAGGTCTAGAGTTCCCGGTCTAGGTCCCTAGGACTGGCCAGTCACCACCTCCCAGGCCTGATGAGGGAGAGCTCACGTTCTCTGCTGTCATAGGATGTGGGTCTCATCATAGAGCCATGGGAGGCAGAGAGGTTGCTTCAACTCCTAGGGCCTCCACTTCAAAAATAACTCCCAAATAGTATGAAGGGCAAATAGTGCTGGGTCCTCTCTAAATCTCCTTGGCTTTATTGTGTGTTAGTAATAAAGCAGGTAAATAATTGATTTAAACATATGACTTCTCACTTGATACAATGTCCCTTTATTTTCTTACTCCTATTCTGCAATGCTGGCTCATATGATTGGGATAATACAATTATTACTGTTTTTTAGTCTTTTAGTGTGAAGAAGAACCAAATGGCTTGATTTAATAAAAAATAAAGTTTTTTTTTTGTTTGTCTATTGCATGAATTCAGGAAAGATTTCCTGTGATCTAATGAGGGAATTATTGAAATTCAATTATGTGAGGTGATTACTAATAATTTTTGGAGTAATAATTTTTGGAGTTTATTCCTGTTTTACAGATCTTAAAAAATCTCTAACACTTTCAGGCAAACACCACATTTCATAGCCAACCAATGGAGAGTTTCTTTCACACATGTATCTTTAGATCTCTATCTCTATCTATCTGTGTCTCTTATCTATCTATCTTTCTATATTAAACAGCTAATAAGGATTAATCAAGCAGAAGTGTGTTCTAAACTCTTTTCTTCTGTAGCCTTTTTTGTCTCCTTTCTGTGTTCCTTTTTATAAAAAAAAGTCACTGTGCATGGATTTGGGTCAGAAAGATTTTAGGGATAGAAGCTGTGCCCAAGAACAACTCTTGATAAAATTAGAAAATGTGTCCTATTGGCTTTCATCAAACTCAACCAAGGTCAGCCCCCAGCCTCCTCCTTCATTCCTTGTTATCCACTCACTTTAGATCCATAGAGCTGTAATTAGTGGTTTGCTGTTAAATCACTTAAAAAAAAAAAAAAAAAAAAAGCAAGTCCCAATTTAAGGCATTTGCTGCTTTCTATTGTGTCAATACTCCTATACCAAGGCTGATTTCAAGCTACTAACTTGATTTTGCTGTGGAGCCAGAAAGGGACACACATATTTGGTTCTGGCAATATGATCCTATAGGAGCTGGCCCTAATGCTGTCAGCTTCTTCTTCCAACTGTGTCAAAACTCACTATCTAAAGAGGATTGTGTATCAGTCATTTACATCTTAGTATGAATCTCAGGCCCTCATTCCCCTGTCTCAGGGAAGAGGAAGAGGTCTTTCCCTGTTAATGAGCAGGTAGAGACAGAACGAAAAGACTAGCTTTCCAAAGCACATATCTGTGTTGTGGGGAGACAAAAAATATAAAAAGAAGTTAGATTTTATTCTATCTTTATGGCTGAGTAATATTCCATTATATATATATGTGTCACATCTTTATTCAATTGTCTATTGATGGGCACTTATCTTGGCTGTTGTGAAAAGGTGAAGGGATTAAGAAGTACAAATTGGTAGAAAAATGTCATGGGGATGTAAGTGCAGCATAACAAATACAGTCAATAATATTGTAATAACTGTGGATGGTGCCAGGTGGATGCTAATATAAAATAACATTGAATATCAACTGTAATTGAAAGAATATGTCAGAAGGGCTGGGCTCTTGTTCTGAGCCTCTTGCCTGTGTGTCTTCAGGCAAGGAGTGCCTCTTCTTTGGTGCTTGGGTTTCCCATGAGGGTGTGAACCAGCTGGCCTCCAAGGGCTCTCCCAACCTAAGTTACTGTTCCAGATGGCATCTGTTCCACCCATGGTTAATCACAAAGCTGGTAGCAGAGATGAACTGTGACAAGGGAACTAACCAGATTTTTCCATTGTGTTTGTATAAACAATTGATTTTTTATTATGAAAAAGTAAAGAAATGTATGAGGAAGTAAAAAGAAACTCCACAAACTTTGCAATGCTTTTAGCCTGTCACCAGCATTTGTTAATGCTCAGAGAATCTATTCTTTGTAATCAAGCAGCATGTATTTATCATACAATCGTTACCTTATTAAGCTGTAATAAATGCCTAGTTAAGTGCGTACAGGCCATTTCTGTTGCAATTTAATTACGAGCACACTTAATTAGGCAATATACTCCATCACCATTTTTATTCAAAGGGTTTCCTCATTTTATTAAAGAGTTTTGAGGAAGGCCTGGTGGAACCAAAGCCTATGGTTCAGAGATGTAGAGAAAAGCATTAGTCACTGTCCCCATTTATTGAGCACCTACTATGTGCCAAAAACTGTTGCCAAATTCTCATGACTTATTTAAGGTCCTTGGGCATGGAAACTGTGTACTAAGTGCTTATGGTCAGATGGCTATTCACATACCTTCCTGTTACATATGGCACCTGTGCTTAGGAAGCACAGGGAGAAGATGCTAATACTGTATGTCCTCACAATTCTGATACTTAGTGGATACTCTAGAGAAACTCAGACCACCGTATAGAAACAAATGTCCAAAGGGTGTCTTTTATTAGCATGAATTGTGGTAGCAGAATGCTGGAAACAATGTACATATGAGAGTGATAAATAAATTGTGTGTTGTAAATTGTTATGTTCACCTAATACATCTCAACATCCTTTGCGATGAATAGACTAGGTGACCTGCATACATATGGACAATCTGAAACTTTAATATTGTGTAAAGAATGCAGTACATACAGATGGAAAGCTTGCAAATAGTATATATGTTTTATGACTCTGCACCTGTAGTAATAGTAAAGTTATGGATAGAGTGATGTGGTTACATCTAGGGATACATTCAGGTGAATGGAATTGGAGAATGTTAGGAAGGCAACTTTAGCTATATATGCAACTATTTCCTCAGAAAAAGAACCATCTCTGGCAAATATGTCAAAATATTAATATCTATTAGATCTAGATGGTGAAAACACAAATGAAATTTTTCTCTGAAATATTTATATTGCAATTTGGATAAAGATGTGGTGAGTGAATAAGTTATAGAAATTTCGAAAGAAAAAGCAGTGAAGTGAAGTGAGGAACTTATACATCTGGACAACCCGACTCTTGTTAGTACTTTCTCACCAAGCTTGCTGTCCTTGTGGGATGCCAGGCAGGTACTCAATGACCCTTTATCACAGATGCTAGAGGAGGAATTCTTGCTTCGGGTGAGCTCATTTTAGGTGACCTGGAACTCTCCTCATACATTTAAAGTGCTAGTGGGTCTTTGATACAGTATATTTGTGGGTATTTGAGGTGTGATACATATGACAGAGGGCATGGTTCTCTCCAGGGTGCTGTGAGGGCAGCAGCTGGCTCAGAATGGGCATGTGTGGGTATGAGGAGGGGCACTTAGAATGAGAGGGGCCATCCAGAAGAAAAGGCTCTGCACTGGTCATCAGCTCTCTTCCTGGTAGGCGGAGCCTCTGTCCTCTGTGGCTCCCTCCTTACTATTTTTTGCTGACCCCCATCTTCCCCAGGCCTCTCTACACCCCCAAGACTGGGATTTCCAAGTGTGAGGTTGTAGAGGCCTTCAGGTGATTCTCCATGAGGACTGCACATCACCAGGTAAGGGAGTTAAAAGCAGCTGAATTACAGACAGGAAGCTGTCTGAGTTTCTGAGTCATCAGCACTCTTTGGTGGCAAATGACAGAAAACCACCTCAAATCAGCCGAAGTCAAATATAAAATATGTGTGTGAATAAGGGAGGGGTTCTGCCTCTTTTGGGCCCTGCACCAAACCACAAGAAAAGGCGTGCCTCAAATAGAGCCAGCCTTAAGGGTGACTAGAGGCAGGGTCATCCCCCATCAGGGCTCTCCATTTCCTTTCTGGTATGTGGGTAGTGGCCAAACCAGCCTGCTCCCAAGGCCGGAATCTAGCTGTAGGCAGATCCGACTTACATTCTGCCAGCCTCACTCTGAAAGAGGAAGAGAAAGAGGCGAATGGACCCAAATGGCACCCCTGCATTGGGCGGTGCAGCCCGTGCATTAATTTTCTCTTTGATCAGGTCTGGAAAAATTCTAGGAAAGAACCCTGATCAGCTTGGCTTAGGGGTACATACCGCATAGTAACTGTGAGTCTACCTCATTTCTCTTTGCTTTAATTTCCTTTACAAAGGAATAATCATAGGGGATAATAATAGAATATCCCTCATAAGGTCATTGGAATGATCCATGCAAATCGTTTCACACTGTGCAGAGCTCAGAGTAAAAGGTGTTTTATAAAAAACAAACACACCTTGGGCCGATGTAACAAAGCTGGTCAAGAGCCTGGTTAAGATGCCCTACCTAGTGGCAGGGGCCTGTGACCTATTAGAGGAGGATGCTGGGCAGATCCACAGGATAGCCAAGGGTGCTTACTCAACATTTTCCATCTCTTCGGCTGGGTATACTCCCTTATTTTTATTTTTTAAAAATAATTTATTTATTTATTTATTTATTTTTAGAGAGAGGTTAAAGGAGAAAGAGAGGGAGAGAAACATCACTGTGTGGTTGCCTCTCACTCACGCCCCCAACTGGGGACCTGACATGCTACGTAGTCATGTTCCCTGACTGGGAATCGAACCAGCGACACTTGGTTCACAGGCCGATGCTCAATCCGCTGAGCCACAGCAGCCAGGGCTGCTCCCTTATTTTTAAATGTTCAGAGGTCCAATACCACTCTTTCCTCTGATATCTGTGTGTTTATCAGTGGTTTTGGCAGGCCTCAGGGAGCCTGATGGACCATTGCCCTGAACTCTTTTGCTTTGAATGCATGACATGGTGGTTTCCAGGTTCATACCTGCTCACCTCACATGATGGCTACAAATGGCCGCTGGGTTCCACGTTTCTGGCTTGTAAGCCTCCTCTCCTAACCCTTAGCACTAGTTCCTAAGGCTTGGCTGCTGAATGTTCTGTCAACCATAGAACTCTGGGAAGGTAAAGCAATGGGTGGGAAGGCATCGCTTTGGCAAGTACCCTGGCTAGACAAGCATTACTCATTTAATCAGACAAGTACAGGTGTTTCTGTGTATTTGTGGTTAAAAGAATTGCAGAAAGATGAAGGAGAAAAGCTGAGCCAGGGGAAGAAAGAAAGGGAGAAGGAAGCTAATATATAGTGATCATTTTTACTGCATGTCATCGTATTTAACTTTACAAACAGCCCATGATGAAAGTATATTCCCATTTGCTGATGGAGATACTAAAGTGCAGAGAAGATAGGTAATTTGTTCAAAGTCACACACTCTTTGGAGGTGAAAGAGGGGAGGAAGATGAGGATAAAGAAGTGTGGTGGTGGCTGCAGGGTGTCCTTGACTTCGGTTAATTTGTCAATTATTTATGCAGAGTGTGCTGAGTGGCAACTATGTGCTCAGCCTGCTGCTAGATCATATGGAATATACAGACCTTTTCCTGCTTCAGGGAACTGACAGTGTATTGTGAAGATAGGTCACAAAATAAAACAAAAAGGATGGGGGTAAGTTTCAGAGTAACAGATAAAGCAGTCCCTACCACAGGCAGGACCTTAAGATGCCTGGCAATGGTCTCAGATCCAGAGGTTGGCTCCCTTGTCCCCAGGGGCCCCCTCTAGTGACTGGCCTTTGGGTTAGCATCCTTTGTGTTGAACTGTGAGACTTTGCAGAGACCTTCCTCTCCTGCTTCCTATAAATGCCTGCTGGGCTGCAGCCCAGTCATACAGAGACACACAATAAGCTCATCTAGGATCAGGAATTTCAGGGAAGAGGGTAGAGACGGGATAGACATTCCATTTTCACTGAGCTTCAAACTTCTGTTTTGTAAAAACAGAGGGCAACTTTCATGGACCAAGAACTATTAGTTTGCTGAGAAAGCTGTTCTTAAGAATAAAAGTGCTGACATTCCATGGGGAAAAAAAGCCCAATTCATGCCTGGAAGCAAATTGGCAAAAAAATATGATTTTGTGTTACCAAGCCAAGACAGAATTTTCTCTCATCTCTTCCCTTACCCATCCCCCCGCACCCCCCACTTTTCACCACAAAGTACTATATTCTTTAGGGAAAAATGATGTAACTAATCCCAGATCCAATTAATGAAAGACATATTAACAAGGAAGCGGCTTGTCATTTTTGGTTGGGATATTTCTTTCTTATCTTAATTTAGACGCGTGATTACACATGGAGCACAACCACTGTGGAAGTTAGAACACATTCTGTGTAATTTCTAGTTAGCTCTTAGCTGGAGAGAATTATTTTTTTTCTGGGCTCCTTGCCTCAGTTACCCCACAAGTAAAGTGACTCTCAGTGGTTTTCAAGCCAGGCTCTGCAGAGCCTTCGTAGGGGCCCCCCAAGGGCCAGAAGGAAGGTGCAGAGGGTAAGTGAATGGGGCTCCAGCCTCCTTCACTCCTAATTACTGCTGTAGGCAGAGCAGATGTGCTTTATCTGACTGATAAATTTATGCTTTCTGGTAAAATTCATTTGAATAAAGAGTGTTTTCTTTCTGTCCCTTCCATTTAACACCCCATGGCTTTAGGTCTTTAAACTGAGTGTCTCTAACATTTGAATCTGCCTCTACTCTGAAACAGATGCTGTTCCTTCCTCAGCTGAATTCATCACCAAAGGCTAAGTGGGGGCTGCAGGCTTAGGTTTCAGAAAAAAGAGGATGCCTCAGTGTTCGGAGTGGTCCTGAAAAGCCTACCAGAAGGGCTGGAGATGTGACTGTTGAAAGATATAACACGAATTGCATTCCTACAAGGACCAGCTTCATCACAAATATAGACTGGATAGCATGATGTGAAGGACTTTCTGGAATCCACACTGCCCCAGAAAACATTACCCTGCCCACCTATGCCTGATGATTGACATGGCACTACTGGTGGGAGTTGGGCTTACAAATTTAGGTTTTAATTCTATTGAACATGTTACGAGCCCTGTGGAGGAGTCCCTACAAAGTGAAGCACACAATGTACTCTGCTCTAGTTATAGGACAACGGAGAACATGGTTTTTTAGGGGTACTTGAGACAGTATGGGAGAGAACTAAAAACAAGATCTCAAAAATGGACATTTCCCCAGTTCACTGTTCCCTTCTATACAGCCAAGTTCCAGCAATCAGAGAATTAGGAAATTGCTAACAGAGTGGCCTCTCGGGGCAAGTGCTTCAGAGTCTGACCAACACTGAATACTGTCCTGACACATAGTGATCCTGGTTTTGCATACACTCTTGGAGGGATGGAACTCACCATCTCACAGCCAAGAACAGTCTCTTTATGGAGCATTCTAATGAAGGGGAAAGTTCCTCCTTATATTGAATTAAAACTCAGGATTTCAATAATTTTCACCCATTTCTGGGAACTATGCAGGACTACTCTACCATTTCTTCCAAAACAGTCTACCAAGGGTTTCTAAGGAAATAGCTATCCTGTGCCCCTCTGCTATTCTTGTCCATCAATGTGGCTTTTTTACTCTAGTTAAACATCTCAGTTTTCTTCTGTTTACTCCCACCTCCCTGGCCTCATATCTTGGGTTGTCAGCATCCCTTTTTAAGTTCTAAGTCCAGAACTGAGTTTAACAACACTGAGTAGAAGGAACATCAGACTGACTATTCCTCTGCTGGGGTGGGCATCAAAATTATGCTTTGCTAGTCTAGAACTACATTAATTTCTCATCTGTGTCTAGCTGCTGTTTGGCTTGTACTTAAGGGAAATTTCTCATTCTTTCTTTATGTGAATGGCTCTTAAGTCAGTTTTCTCCAATCCTGTTCCCAAGGCGTCAGTTTTTAAAATTGAGATGAAAGCTGTGATGGTAAATTTTATGTGTCAACTTGACTGTGCCATGACGTGCACAGATATTTAGCTTAACTTTATTTCTAGGTGTGCCTATAAGCACCTTTTTAAAAGAGATTTGAGTTGGTGGACTGAATAAAGGAGACTGCCCTGCCTAGTGTTGGGGGGCATAATCCAATCTGTTAAAGGCCCGAGTAGAATAGAGAAAGGTTGCATTAATTCTGCTGAAATTGAATGCTTCTCCTGTGCTTCCCAGTCTTGGTTCTCAGGCCTTCAGACCCAGACTGGAACCCAACCCACCATCTCTCAGACTGTCAAATGACGCCACTGGTTTTCCCAAGTCTCCAGCTTGTGTATATTCAGTTATAGGACATGAACCAATATCTTATAATGAACTATTACATCTCCTACTGTTTCTTTTTCTCTGGAGAACCCTAACTAATACAGGTTTCTCTACATTTCCCCCTGCTGATCTTAGTATTATTAAACTGTCAGTCAGTGTCTTCAGTGTAGGGTTTTGTTACTGAATCTGCTCACTCCTGCATTGGATTCATTTCAGGCAGATGCCTGAGGAACTCACTTTCTGTGAATTCACTCTGGTTGCCACACCCTGGATCCTTAAAGCAGTGTTTGACTTGGGGAAGGACCTAAGTAAGTAACTGTTGGAGTAATAAACAGGTGAATGAATGAATGACTTTAGTCAAGAAGAGCCTTCATGGCTGCCTCTAACAATCTGTAGGGATGATCAACATATAAAGCCACAAATCCATTTCTTGCATTCCTAGTCTATACGCCATCCCATATTTCTTTATTCTATCCTCAAGAAGATCATGAGCTATTTTGTTAAATCACTGAAAATTATGATATATTTGATCTAAGAAGAAAATGAGACTATTTTTACATAGCTTTTAGGTAACTCATATAGGATCTCTGTGATCACTTTCTCATGTGAGAGATTCCAATAACTTTCTCTACCCTGGGTTGAGTTCTAGTCTGTGTGCAAAGACTTGAACTAATTTAAAGGGACTGAATAAGAAAATTATAATTAAATGCACACATAGAATGATGAAGTGATATAGAAATATGGCTAATATTTAATAATGTTCAGCACTGAAGGTGGCTTGTGAATGTTTATTATTTTCTTCTTTCTACCTTTCTCTTTTTTCCCAATTGTTTTATTATGTGTAGAGATTACCCATTTCATAATCAGATATAGGGATTTTTAAAAAGTGGATATGTGCTTTATCATCATCTTTTTACTTATATTGGGCTTAAATTCTTTCTTAGATACAGTATTCTATCTTTCAAGTTAAAGTTTATTAACATTTTCAGAGAAAAGAGAGCAAAATAGAAAGATAGGAATTGAGATTTTTCACTGCTTTCTCTTAAACTGATATTATTTTCACAAAGTGAGAGGCTTCTCCCTTGCCTATTGTCTTTAAAATCATACTTGCTGATTTTATGGAAATTTTAAATATTTTCAGTCTGGTCCAAGCTGTAGTCTTCTTTATACAATTCATATACTTATAGGTATAGGAAACTGGTCAGGGGAAGTAGTTATGGATCATGTGATCTGCTAAGCTTCAGGCTTTGAGAAGATCTAGGAAAAGCTGCGGTCTTTAATTATAAGAAGCACCCAGATTAATTGGGTGATAGGTCTTTCATATAGGGAGCCATAGTGAGCCATCCTACAGTGTACAATTAAGTGTGAGGTCTTGTGAGGCAAACTATAAATTTTCCCAAAAAGCATGAAAAAGGTCAAGGAAAAATATTAAACCCTAAGGCTACCATGAACAAAGTTTGAAGAGAGTTGAGAGTCTTTTACTAATATTCTAACGAGACAGAAGGAATAGTTTGATTATTCTGAATCACTATATGAAGAAACTGAGTTACAGAGAAAATATCACAGATGGTCAAAAGTTACACACTGGCATACATGGAACTGGAATTCAGGATTCCCAGGGTAAGACTATTGCTATCCTATCTTTCTCTCTCTCTCTCTCTCTCTCTCTCTCTCTCTCACACACACACGCACGCACACACACACACTCACACACACCCTTTACACCCACTCCCAATTCTGCTGTTTCTCCTTCAAGTCCTGTGCCCTCCTGCCAGATGTTGTCACCTGTCTTTTCTCAGATGGCCTTGGTAAAGTTACAAGCTGAGCCCGGCAGGCGACTGCCCCAGGCCAAACAAACAAACAGAAGAGAAATCTTTCAGGCTGGACACCAGGGAAAAGTGATCTTGATGCCGTCTGTGGCATGAGCTGAGGCAATTGATGACTTGGCATTCTGTCCTGGAGTCATCAATCATACAAAATCAATCTCAGCTCCCTCAGGAGCTGGCCCCTGGCTTACATAATTCTCTCTCCCTGCCACCAACCTGAACGGTCTGATCCCAGTGGTGGGAACTGTTTTGTTCTGCATTCAGCATTGATTCACTTGGCCTTCAGTAGTATTTTCTTCATTCCCCAGAAATGTCACTTAATTTATCCTCTCTGAGATGGCTAAGTTGCCTGGGTCTCACTGCATCAAATGGTGCAGGTGAGCAAAGAAACGTGTCTGGCTTTTCAGATCAATGGCTTGGGCCTTGGGCCCCTAGTCCTTGAAACCATGCCTCCACTCCCAGGCTTCTCCACTCTTTACTGAGATTGGGCAGGGGTTGAGCATGCAGGCCAGGGCCTGGGGCTTTCATGTCTGATGGCCAAGAATTGTTTCAATGACACTGCCAATTCTGAGCTATGTGATCTTGAACATCTTACCTAACCACTTAATGCCTCAGTTTCCTCATCTGTTAAATAATGATAATAACACCTACCTCATAGAGTTGTAGGATTGAATTGGATCAGAGGCAGAAGTACTTAGGACAGTATGGGGCAGCTGTAATCAGTAAGTACAAGTTATTAATATTGTGATTACTAGGGCACAATTAAGATTTGTGGGGTTGACCATATATACAATAAATTTGGTGGTCATGAAGGTAAAGGCCTTGAGAAAGTGGTCTGTGCAGGAAGAACTACTCTTCTAACTTGTCTCAGAACCCAGTATCTGACTGGCACGCACTTCCTTTAACTACTCAGAATATGAGTTTGCTATGGACAGAATGTTTCTGTTGAAAGCTTATCTCCAATGTGATGGTATTTGGAGGTGGAGCCTTTGGAAGGTGATTAGGTCATGAGGGTGGAACCCTCATGAATGGGATTAGTGCCCTTATAAAAGAAGGCCTGGAGAGCTCCCAAGCTCTTCCACCATGTGAGGTCACAGTAGAGACAGGCATCTGTGAACTGGGAAGCTAGCACCTTGATCTTGGATATCCCACATTCTGGAATAAACCGCAGTTGTTTGTAAGCCACCTGGTCTGTGGTATTTTATTATAGCAGCTCAAACAGAGTAAGAGCCTAAGTCTCCTTCCAAGCAATGGGGAGTGGGTGCTATAGAGACTGCCTTAACAGTTTGTGGCATGTAGTGAATGGATGGAGGAGGTGGAGGATGTTGAAATGAAACTTTGTGAACTTCACAAGTTTTCTGCAGACCAGCTTGAAGGGATGCGTGAAGATGAAGGAGAGAGTCCTCATTTCCTCCATGCAAAAACCTTCTCTTTATCCCTTTTGGAGAAAAGGAAGGAGTCTTGCTGGTAGGTGATGTGGACCTTGTGGGGCCAACTGGGGAGGAGCGGGTCAGACTAAAACCTCTGGAAGGCGGCACAGCCCTGGGAGGGACAGAAGGGTCCTTCTCTCTCAGGCTTCCACGTGTCTCCACATGTGTCTGTCTCTGTCTTCTAGAAACTGGAATCGTTTTTCCAAGAGATTCTGAGGGCTGCTTTATTTGTTAGGAGACAAGGAGGCACTAATAAATTCCTCTGTGTGAGGTATTTAATTACATAATAATGTGTACACTAATCAGGGTAAATGTGTTTGTGAAAACACCTTGATATGGGAACAGTTAATCACCCAAGGCATTGCTTCTTAACACACCTTGGAAGTTAACTTAATTAAATTAATTAGAACAATGAAAAAAATTGAACTGTTTATTGGTCCACAATGGCCTGAAGAAATGCTCCCCCTCAAACACAGGAACATCTCCCACACTGCAAACTCTTTTCTCCAAACCCTCAGCCTTATGGTTATGGTTACACCCAAGGAGCTTGCAGCCAGCAAAGCCTCCTTCTGTGCCTCACCTTGGACTCATTTCCTGTTGAAGACAGAAGACACTTTGTCCATGTGCCTATATGCATATACATGTGCACACAGGCACACACACACACACACACACACACACACACACACACACATACATTTGCCTTTTGTGCACCAGAAGCTCAGAGAAATCAAGAAAGCTTTTATCCAGGATTCCTTGAATGTATATTTTGTAGTCAACCTCAGAGCAGGTCAACCCGTGCATTCTAAAGGAAGAGAAGAATGTTTTCTGAGGGATTATTATAATCACTATCATTACAATTACCATCATCATTATCTTTTAATAATGATGGTGTTAATAATATTGATTGTCTTAGTGCTTTTAAAAAATCACTATTTTTTAACCTCACCTCCCTTTCTACTTGAGTTTTTCATAGGTAACTGATAACTCCAGATGCCTGCCTCTGGGGAGCTCATAGGCCATGGCAGGTAGCCTTGACAAGAATGAACTTAAAAGCCATTTTGACAACTGAACAAACACTGAGTAGTGTGCACATAAAATCAATCAATGAAGGGTAAGCTTGCACACCATGGAATCTCAGGCCCACTTGGGGCAAGAGTCTTATTTTGGGAGAGGACTGCTCAGAATGACGAGGGTAATGGGACTCTAGATTATCCCTCAAATCTTGGAACAGGAGGCCTTGACCATCTAATGAGATGCATACACCACAATCAACTTCTCTCTTAAGCAGCATTAGGTTAAAAATTATCACTGCTGCATAAGGACAACCTGGAGACCTTACAGCAAAATCACCTCCCCAATGGGCAGAGGCTAAGTGCAAAGGTACTTCTGTAGCCTGAATTTTCTACTATGGAAATAAGAGACTTGAAATACAGCCTGGAGTTACTTTTTACATGTATTTTCCCTATTCATATTTCAAAAAATTAGAACAGGAATAAATAAAAAAGCTGTCATGGGTGCAGCATAAACCTTTCTTTCTGAAATACTTAATAGCTCCAAGATAAGAAAACGGGCCAGGGGAGAGTGCACAGGAGAGGCCTCCTCCCACCAAGTGCAGAGCCGCAGGGCCTGTGAGTTTTCCTCCTCTGAGATTTTCCATTGTGCTCATCATAAACTTATTGATGCAGCTTTTCACACTTTTATTTGATTAGTCAAGATCTCCAGGAAGAGGAAATCTATGGAAGCATGTTGCCAACCAGCGTAAACACCCAAATATCCCAGCGTTGCTGGCACATTCAACAATCAGGCTGATCCTGGATTGAAACGTAAATAGAAAAGTGGTCATCATGTTTCTCCTTGAACTATTCTTAGGTCAGTGGGACCTTGAGTTCATTTGGGCCCTTGCAGGAAACTGAGGCAGACATCACCCAAATAGGGTAGGAGATTGGCAGTATTATGGAAAATCAACAAAAGATGTAGACATTCCCCCAGAGCTGGCAAAGAGCAGGGGAGGTGGCATCACCAGCATGAGCAACTCAAGGCCTGAAGGAGCAAAGTAGTTGCTGGATCCAGAGAGGCTTGTAGCTACAGTTGCAGAAAGGGAGATTTTGGTGTGGAAATATAGCCACAGCTGACCTGCAGATTGCAGGTAGGGAGCTGAAGAATGAGGTCTGACTACTATCTCTTCCAATCCCTCTAATTTTCTGCCAGCACCCACAAAAGCCAGCATGCCAAAGAGCCTGGGTGATTTGGTTCATGGATGTCAGCCTGGGGGAGGGTAGAAAGTGGAGCTCAGACCAAGTAATATGAGTGACAGAAAAATATTCCATAAAAGGGAAAAACATTTAAATATATATATATATATCATGAATTTCATTCAGAAAATTTATCCTTCATTGGGTTCATAAGTTTTCTGTTCTATACTTTTATTTAAACTCTCCATATATTGAAACTGATATGTTTAAGCTACTGCCCATAACTTGAGTTTTCACAACTTCTAAGTAATTCATTATTTGTGTGCCCATTGGGAGGAGCTTGCAGATAGATTTCCTGAAGAAGGCTGGCCCCAGATGCCAGCCTATAGAAGACACAAGAAAAAAAAAAAAAAGAACCTTATTATTTAGGAGAGGGTGCTAAACTGCAAGGTAATGTGGTGATGAGCATTTGCCTCTTTTCAGATTTCCGGGTTTTCAGTGTCTGCACTTAGATCAGATCTGCAGGGTCAGATGTCCACCTGACAGGCAGGCCACACATAACCCCAATCATTCATTAAAAAGTCAATTAATCAAGCTAACCTCTACCAAATTCCTAATCTGGGTGAGGTACATAATAGGGACATTATGTAGTATATAGTCTGGAAAGGAATTTGGGTCAGGTAAGTAAATAACCTCAGTTAAGGCAATATAAGATGCATGTCTTGAAAGGCATGAAAACAACAGGTTATCAAAATTGAGTGGAAATAAGATACTAATTACTAACTGGGGGAATGAAGAAAATCTCCATGGACAAAGGGGTATTTCAGGAGGGCTTCAAGAAGGGAGGTTGTCAAAGGAATTTGTTGGCAGCCTGCCCTTCCCTTCCACACTCACTATAACTTGAATGGCTTTTGTTTGTTTATTGTCAATATACTACCAGGGAGGCCTAGCTTCATGCCTTCCTTTTAGAGTTCAATGTCTAGACAATAGGGAATTTTTCCCTATTGTTCCAAGCCACACTGACCTCCCAGATTTGTTACCACCCTCCCCACCCCTGCTGCCAGGCTGACTCTGCTATTCTGACCTTTTCATGGGGTGAGACTTGCTTTTCCTACCCATGCTATGAGCAGGTACCATGCTTTCTCCATAAACAGCTTCAATGTTGCCCATCTGTGTTCTGAAAGAGAAAGTTTTCCAAATGGGGCCCATGGGGGCAGATATTTCAGATTGCTGTCGTTTATCTCAGAGATCTGCCCCAGCACCTGGGGACGCTTACAAGCAGGAAAGCTGGATCTTCTGACTGTGAAACAGGTGGTCTGAATAAACTCAGCCCAGTTGTAGGGACTCCTACACCACTGAGCCGATGAACTGAGTTTCCAGCCATTTCTCCATCTCCAAGTTGACGTTTTTCTCAAAGATAATTATGGGGGAAATATGCGAATGTAAGCAGAAAGGGTCTTCTGTGTCTCATCAGCTCCATCCTCCTGTGATTATAGCCCCATCAGATGGGAAGGACAAATGCATTCCTGGACCATGATTCCTCCCCACTCTGCATTCATCATCACCTGGCGTCTTTGCACCTGGTCTACTGCCCTTCCCAGCAGCCCCTCCTTTCCTTCTCTGGATCTTGTTCTGGTTTCCTTCCTGCTTTCTCCAGGATCTGCCCTCAGCGCCTGAAGCCCCCAGCCCCTCTTTGTAGGCAAGGTAAGAGCCTCAGGGGTGCTCTGGATGTCTTCTTTGTGTTACCTCTGTCCCTTTATTCTTGATAGCTTTCCAATGTGTTATGCCTCTCAAGGAGTGCAAAAGGCTAAAGGCCAAAAAAAAAGAAAGAGAGCGAAATATCTTTTATTTCTTTCATTCACACAGTTGGTTGCCTTTCCCCCTAAAGTTCATACATAAAACCCAGAACGGCATGTGGTGCAGGGAGATAACATGCCCAGAGGGAGCTGCAGGCCAGCACGGTGAGGGGCTGACTCCTGTGACCCTAGATTGTCTATCTGGCAGTCACACACCTTCACTTCCCTTCCACGATTATAGCAATTGTTGGCTAGCTCAGATGTTCTTTGCAACTGTATGCCTCCAACTGGGCCAAAGCTGATCTGAAAGTTTGGAAGTTTACATCTCTTTAGTTGAATTTCGGCCGAGTCTGCTCACTTCTTCATCTTGCAGTTTAGGTCTGTTCATTCCATTCAGTCCTATGCAGTTCAAATATATGTTCAGGTCTGACCTTAAGAAATTTTTACATCGGTTCACACAAACAGGTTTAGTGTCCCAAGAGGTATGACAGCAGCGAAACCCTCCACCGCACAATTTAGTTCTTCCATTCTTTCTAGACAAAGGAGTCTTAGATTACCCGCCTTTCCTCCTAAGCTAGAGACGTGGATGAACAGACATAAGCAAATCAAGATCCTTTTCCCTGACCTTTCTCCTTTAAGCCTGTACCTACCATTGGCCCAGAATTCATTCATTGATTTCCTGTATCCATTAGTTAATCAATTGCTTCATTACTCATTGCTTCATGAATCCAGTCAGCTCACTTTTATTAGTGGTAGTCACTCTGCTAAATGCCGAGTGTATAAGGATAAATGCAAAAAGGGTTTACTTTCATGGAGTTAGGACAAATCCATGGATTATCAACTGCCCCCTCTAGCTTTCAAAGGGACTTGCCAGTCAGCCCCAACTCTTTAGCTCCTTCCACTCTCCTGATTTTTAACTTTCTTATTCTTACATGAAGTTGAATGTCATGCTCAGTGTTGTGGAATTTGTCCCTGAGCAGAGGAGCTCTCCTTCTCCTAACTGAGGATGCAGCTAGTTCTATTTTTAAATCTTAGTTGACTGACAGTCAGAGACTATCTTTTCCCTTTCCGAGCTGGTTCTTTATACAGGCTTCTTCTTTGTGGGCTTTGATTTGTTGCAGATTACATGCAAGTTCAACAAGGTACTGAGGCTCTGGGCTTACATTTACTCTTTATGACTGTGTCTTAGACCAGGTGCCATGGGAGAAGTGGCTTTGAGGATAAGTAGAACCCAGAGGCTGATCCAAGAAGTTTAGAATTTGGTAGAGGAAATGACAAATATGCTCCAAATAAAAATTTTAAAGATTTTATTTATTTATTTTTAGAGGGAAAGGGAAGGAGAAAGGGTGAGAGAGAGCAATATCAATGTGTGGTTGCCTCTCGAGCACCCCCGACTGGAGACCTGACTGGCAACCCAGGCATGTGACCTGAATGGAATCGAACTAGTAATCCTTTAGTTCAGAGGCTGGCACTCAATCCACTGAGCCACACCAGCCAGGACCCAAATAATTTTTAAGCAAAAAAAGAGGGTTAGTAGTATGAGGAGTATAATTGAAACTCTTCATCACTTTAGAATAAATGATAAGGCTTTTCAAGACTTTAGAGGAAGAGAATTTGCTCAGACCTTAAAGGATGGTTAGCATGAAGGGGAGGGTATCACTGTCCTTCCACCCTTTCGTTCAGATCAGGCCTGCCTGCTTCCACCATTTCCCTCTTAGCTCCCTCTCTACCCCAACAAAGAAGGAGGAATAGCCCAAAGTCATTAACTGAGTCTGGTCCAGTTGGTAGGGTTGTATTTACTGGTGGGCAGGATCCCTGAGTTAAAAGGCATAGATTCATGTGCTGCTCTTTACCTCCTTGTCAGTATGAAGCTGCATGGACTTGCTAGGCAGGAATGGTTCTGACTGCTATCCTGCTAGCCTTTGCCACCTCATTGGTGAAGGCAGCCAGCAGGATTAGTTGTGTTCCACCTTACTCTGGAGACCTTTTCTTCATGCTGCTTATCCATTCTCAAGTGACTTATACTATGTTCCCATCCAGAGGGTGATAATTTCTGTCTTATTGGTATTGTTGTTACTGGGTGGGGCGGTGGCAAAGAAGCCCCTCAAAGTCTGCAGGCCAGAGCTCTTTGCTTCACTGTAGCTTCATTAGCACTTCACATTGGGGTATGCCTCTGCTACACACTGTGTTGTTCGGTAGACATCTGTGAAAATCCTATTCTACCCTTACCCATGAAATGCGATCAGAATAATGTTTTGTAGTCTGTTTTATTTGTCTACCCCAATACTATGTGGTAGAGTAGCAAACAAGGTTTTTTGTTTGTTTGTTTTCTTTTTGTTTTAATAAATGGAGTATTCAGGTATGGATGCTATGTGGCCCTTGTTCGCAGCATGCCTTTATATTCCCTCCCTACATACAGACTCTCTGTGACCTCAGCAAATGGAAACATATTTCCGTCGGTTTACCATGCTCCCAGTTATCCAGTCCTGTGTGTGCCGGGTTATGGCCAACTACCTTTTTTCTCACACTTCATATAGGGTTAGTCTCTGGGACTTTTCAAGTCTTTCTCCTCTTTCTATTTCCACTAGGGTCAGCCTGGGACAGACCCTCATGATATGTTGGTGAAATCCTCCAGTAAGACCTCTACCTCTAGGCCCCTGCTCCAAGCAGACATGTCCTACCCATGGTCTCCAAGTTAATCCTCCTAAAATGGCACATTCATGCTCATACTCTTGGACTCCTAATTTTCTATAGCATTCTCATCTTTAAGTTTTGCTAGAATATGAGTTTACTGTTCTTACTCAAGCTCACATCTCAATATTCCCCAATATGAACGGCCAATTCTGATTGACCTGGTCATGAACATTCTACCAAAATCAAAGTGCCAATTGTTAAAAAGTCTTAAAAAATGTTCCATATAAACATGCTTTTATAACAAAGACTTGATACCTTCCTTATAATAATTGTGAAATCATTGCTACTCATCAAAGGACATAAAATTCGTCAGCAAAAAAATGATTAAAGCGTAATTAGGATGGGTTAGGTACTAAAGTGAAAGACCAGCCAATGGAAGGAAGGTATTATGTGCGAAGTTTGATTATAATGTGGTGTTCATGTCATGGTATGATGATGGGTGAGTCTAGCAGGTAAATGCATGTTGCCACCAACCTGGATCCTTTTCTTGTTTTGTTCCTATATAGCAGAAGTGTGACAGGATACAGATGACAAAACACAGCATGACAGAGGTTATTTTGACCAATTTTTCCAGTGCTAGAAATCTGTAGATGATGGCCAACAAGGGACAAGACTTGAAGACACAAAAAATTAGAAGAGATTTTTATGGACCTCATGGGCCTCCCTGAATCCCTTTGTTAATTTAAAATTACTAATTAGCAATAGATCCTGATTGCCTCACTGTGATTAGTACCCATGGTTTGTTACTCCCAGTCTTTGTACAGCTTGATTTTGGGGTTAATTCTTATCCTCTTAAACGTTTTGCACCTGTGGAAAGTTGAAAGGGAGTTATTAAACATGAAAGAGGAAAGACAAAGGAGACCAGGAAAACTATAGTGAATATTAGCTGTCAATATAAGAAGGAGAGGTGAGACTGGGTCTTGGAATATATATATCTGTCCCCAAAACTGAAATTATTTTCTGGAGGGTGGACCCCTTGTAGTACAGGCTTCCCCCACTAGGTGAGTGTTCTAGGAACCCATCTGCATCAGTGTACCAACTGGTGCTGTCGTGAGAGGTTGTATTCAGCTTCAGTGAATTTTTTTCAGAAGACTCTTTCAACATGTTTGTCCATTTCATGATGGGTGATTTACAAGCACACCTGCATACACTGCACTGAGTGTTCAGCAGTTTTTGACCAAAAATGGCATGACTGCCATGTCCCACACTCCCTATGCACCCGATCTCACCCTGAGTGACTTTTTTGTTGTTTCGTTGGATGAAAGAAAGTCCTCAAAGGGAAACATTTTTGCTGGTATGGAAGAGGTGAGACAAAAAAAAAAAAAAACAAAAAAAAAACAGAAGAACTAAAAAACATTAAAATGAGCCAAAGACTGTTTTGAACAATGGAAAAAAATGTCTCAGTAGATGTATTGCATGAAATGGAGAGTACTTGGAAGGTGATTGAAATTTAAGCATGTAAGAATCAATACACAATTTTTATAAATAAATTCCATTTTTTGGAAATTTTATTTAAATTATTTTATATTATTACTCTTCCCAATGGAGAAAATTCAGAGCACCTGAGGGATGTTCTAAGAGACTATACAGGCACTTGTATAGATCCTAGCTATCTGAAAACAACTTGGGCTTTTATGGAAAGAACACTTCTCTACCGTGGATTGTTGGAGCAATGGTTTGATGCTGGCATGGAAGTGCTATAGAAAGGGCACTAGAGTTCTAGAGGAAGAGTATGGGATTCTGGAGTTCTGAGTCCTTCCAAGCTTCCTGAGTTTGCCATTCCAGGCATCCTTAGTATGCTTTTTAGTTCTTCTGTAGTTGTGTCTGATGCCGAAGTGAGCATACAATAATAGTTAAAAAATATTATTTGCCGATAATATGTTCTCAATAAGATTTCAGTTAGATGAATAGATATTGCTCTGTACAAAAGAAGAAGAATTGCAAAATATGTAATCTCCCGCCCACTCCCTGCCTTTTCCTTGCAGCCTCCCTCTGCCCCCGATTAAATGCTGGGACCTCATGGGGATGTCTCTGATTGCCCTGTGGCACATGACCATTTCTCTGCCACCCCCAGAGCATTGCAGCATTTTGCTTACATCTCTCTTATGGTTCTCAGACAAACTCCTGTCTGTGGGGGTCCTCTCCTCTGAGAGCTTTCTGGCCTGATGACTAATGAGCATTACCTCCTCTCTGGACCATTGGTTAACAAAGAAAAGGGTATTATCTCTCCCCTGGTATTTGCCTTCAAATCAGAGTTCTCTGGGGGAACCAAGGAGACTTGAAGACCCATCATAATAAAGTTCTTATGATAGAATACTCAGGAGAAACATTTTTTAAATGAGAGTTTGAATTTTAATATATAGCTCTAAAATGATTTCCTTTGTACCTCTATTCCCAAATCAAAAAGCCCACTTGGTTACTTGACCCTGACCCTTTCTATAACCCATTGATTTATAAGCTCCTTGGATGATACCATGTTTCTCTAGTGACTCTGCCCTACATCTTGGAATCAGCATGAAGTCCCCATTTTCCCATTTACCAGCCACTTGCAGAGTATGTTCAGCTTTACTTCTGTAGTGACTCTTCTTTCCCAATCTGCATGGCATCCCCCCATTCAGCCCACCATCTCTGCCTCAATCTGATCTCTCCCCTCCAATGTGCCATATGAGCTAACACTGCCCTCCTCTGCAAGCTAACCTGCTTATGCCCATCTCTCCCTAGCAATTTGTCTCAGTGCCCCCCAAATGTCACAGAATGACCCCTAGTTCTGTGGGTCATGTCCATGCAGGACTTCCTGAGACTAACCCCATTTTCCAACCTTATTTTCCATTTCTCTGCTTTAGCCACACAAATGCATACACATTATACAATATATACACTTACACACATACATTCACACATGCACACATGTACATATACACACACATTCACACACAGTCACACACATACAGTACACATGTACTCAGACACACACTACAGACATAAATTTGCTCTCACATAGCTTATTTGAACCACACACTTTATACCTACCTGTCTTCTCCTGAATCATCTCTTATCCCCATCTCTGCTGGATCTGCCATGGAAATTCCATTTAGATGTTACCTACTTCATGAAGTCCCCATTGATTCTCTTTCAACATAAAGCTACTCCTATTTCCTATACTCCAAGGGAGGTTTGAAGAAGGATGGGTTACTATTTATTGGATATTTATTTGGATCCAGTATATTTTGCATATATTTAAAAATTAATGTTTGCGATAGTCCAAAATGTACTACTGTGCCCATTTTGCAGAAGGACAGAGACTAAGATGGTGGGTCAATTTCTTTTTGTTTCTTAAACATCACTCCACTTATAAATGTCAGGAACAGTATTAACTAATTAAAATTCAAATCCTCACTTTTCCTTCTTTTCTCTGGTATCATGCTAAAGCCCTCTGAAAGATATGTAATGCTATATTTTTGTCTTCCTTGTGAAACATATCACCCTTCCCCTTGTCTTATTTTCTTTAGATTTTTTAGTGTGTAAGCTCAGTGACTTGCCCATAGCATAGACTTATGAATCCAAGCTCTTGAGAAGTAATTGAAGTTCAGACAGCATTTCATTTTGTTTCTTCTACCTTTCCAAAATGGAGCTAAAATGTAGATCTTTCCAGTCTAGTCCAAGGATTATTCTGGGCAGCACCTAATATGTCCAGAGATTGTGAGCATAGAAGCATTTTATAAACTACCAAGCACCATATATACTTGGTTCAACAAAAATTTATTAGGTATTCAGTGTTTCTGGTGACACTAAAAGGAAACATTATGCCCACTATCATAGAGATTACAGCCCAGAAAGAGCTGGATATGGAAAAAGACAATAATCTCAGGATAACGTGAAGTATATGACCACTAACGTATAAAGCACTACAAAGATAAACAAATGGGTTGGTGGAGGTGATGGAAGGTGTGTCTGGTGCTAGAAGATGGGTTGGGTCATCAGAACTTTGGAAGAGAAGATGGAAACCAATGTTTCAGGCAATGGGGTCAGCAGATGCAAGCACAGGAATGATTCTTCTTTATTGAAGGAATGAATGAATTAGTGCCTGGAGGGACTCTGACTTGTGTAAGGCAGTCCTTAAAGGTCTAGCTAAGAATTATTGTCTCCCAAAACTCGCCCTTGACTTTTCTCAACCAAATCATACTCCACGAATTTTATTTAAAACTTTTGGCACTCTCTATACAACTGTTTTTTCTTTTCTTTTTAAAGAAGTTAACAATGATAAATAAGTATCATTTATAACATTTTACTTAAACCTTGCAAAGTAGACATCACCATCTTCATTTTAGAGACTGAAATAACTGAGGCTCAGAATGATTAAATAACTGCTGCAAAGTGCAACGGCCCGATAGTGTTAGATCCGGACCTACACATTCAACAAGGAATGTGCTCTCTGCTTGTGGGATGATGCCTGTGAAAGTCAGGAACTCTAGGGTCAGAAGGAGACCGAAGCAGTGTCTCAGTTGTCTCTATTTCCTGATTAGGGTCCACATGGTGAGTAGAAAGGTCAGCGAGTTTTAAAGAGGACCAGCATGTGTTACCTCTTTCTTCTTAAAGTAATGGTTTCCAGTGCCAGAGAAGGGACGTCTCCCCATCAACCTTCTGAGCTCCTCCTATGTCTCCTCACCCCTCCTCCTTCATCTCCAAATACAGTGTAGTTTTCAAGACAGTGAAGTTTAATTTTGGGCTTCAGTATAAGGCAAAAACATGGATTTGTGTCTGATCCCTCTTAAATTTCTAGTGGGCCTAACATAGTGTCACTTAAAATTTGATCAATGGATGGATAGATGACTAAATGAATGGACTTTAGGTCTCAGCAGCATAGGTGATTTTCCATGAATCCAGCATCTTCTGGGTTCACAGCCACCTGTTCCACACCCCAGACTACATCTAGCATAACCATAACATTCAACTCCCAGATCCAAACTCCCTCTGGAAAGTTTGCCTGATCAGCCTTGGACTTTCTCCTACCTTCTCAGTCTCCTTTCTTTGAGACTTGGTTCCTGGAACCTTTCCCTTGCCTCATATCCTCCTCTGTTTCCTTCAAAGAATTGCCTTCAGTCTTATTGAACTACTTATTGCAAGCTTTCCATGTGTCTTTTTGGGTTGTTCCTTTCTGGGCCTGAATCACTCTGCCCTGCATCATTCTATTCTTTTCACCAGGGGCGTCCTGCTTTTCTTTTAGATCTCCATCTAGATGCCTTCCCTGATCCTCTTTTTCCAAGTCTGTGTTAGATGTTCCCAAGCCAAACCCCCAGGACCCAAAGACTTGCTTGCCTTTAGTCTCCTATTTGCTTTTTCTTTTTCCCTATTACACTTTAGGCATGTTTAGAGCTTGGGACTTCATTTATGATCCCAGTAACTAGGACAATGCCTGGCACAGTCTCAATACTCAAAACATACCCACTGAAGTAGCAGATGAATGAATAAATGGATGAATACAACCAAACTTTGTATATGTGTAAGTGTGAATGCCATTGTAATAGGGCAGTGATTTTCAACCTTTTTTTAAATCTCAGGGAACACATAAACTAATTACTATAATTCTTCAGCACACTGAATAATATATTTTTGCCAATCTGATGAAAAATAGGTATAATTTTGATTAATTCATGCTGGATGGCTATTGTTGTGTTGGCTGTTGTCATTTTTAAAAATTTGACAATTTAGGGGAAAGAGGTTAGTGCATGTTTTAAGAATTCCTGTGTCACACTGGTGTGTCTCTTGTGTCACACTGGTGAGCCAGCTGTGGCATACCAGTTGAAAATCACTGTGTTGGGGTAACACCTTTTCACAGAAATGTTACTCTCAAGACATGAAAGTGACTGAGTCAGGAGATATGAGAGGTGCTTATTAGGCTCCTATGTAATTTTAATGGGCCTTTTATGTATCCTACTTCATTAATAAAGGGAAGAATGGAGTACTCTAGCATCTTTTATCTCCCATCTGTATTCAAATACAACAGAATTTCTCCCCAATAAAATTTCAGGGTAAATTAATGATTTTCATTTTCTCAGAAAACACATTTTTTTCCTAAGTGGATAGACTGCTAACCCAGCACATAAACGTGATTTTCTGCTTAATAATGGGTACTGGATAATATGGTACAGTGGAAAAAGACCTTTAGTCTTATCATGAATCTGTGAGCTTTGAGTTGAGTGGAGTCACCCTCGACAGGGGCAGGTGTGGGGCCACAATGTAGATGTTCCTGCTTTGGGGTCATTACTCCTATGGTCCAGTCAATTCTTCCTGGCTTTGATGGTCTCAGTCAGCTCGTGGTAGATGGGGACTCATCTTGACCTGTTGGGGGACTGTCTTCTTTGTTGCCTCTCAGCTGTGGCTAGCTTATTCTTGACACATAAATTACTGGCCTTGACAGCATCTCTGTGTAGGTTTCCATAAGCATTTAAATATCCTTGACAGTTTAATGAATGTGCTACTGAAATATACAGAGAAAAGGGAGAAGTGGACTGAAGAGAAGGTTGGCTATAGATACCTGTGAGGAAAGGGAAAGAGAAAAGGTTGTCCCACGAGTGCTGGGCATTCTAGAGACCAGATCAGAACATATTTTTCAAATGTAGGGGGTGAGAATTTCTGATAGGCCCACAGGGAAATGCAACAAAGCCCAGGGCCCCTGGAGGTGGTCTGTGGCCAGGAGAGGAGCCACAGCAGGCGCTGCGGGGTAAATCAGGAATCTCTTTATATGTAGCAAGTTCTTCATCTCATTGTCCCTTGAGCTTGGAGTTGCATTCAGTGAGGTGGGGTTGAGGCAAAGGGATGGGGACCTATGGCCAAGAGAGTTCCAGAAACCAAAGTATCCTGTGGGTGGTAATTTCACTGCTGTTAATACCTCACAAATGCTGGATATAGACCAGTTTTATATGCACTCCAGCAGGTAAAAAGTGAAACTAGTTATAAGGTCCATATACAGAATGGTGGGAGGGTGTAGGGAAACCACAGAGGACAGTGCAATATTCCAGGGTGTTTAGCAGTCAGACAGTTACCACCCTTGGTCTGAACAAACAGAGGCAGGTGGCAAGTACTAGACTCTGGAGAGGAAGAGCTATGTAGAGGGGACTGTTGATAGTGGCTGTGACCTTCAGTTGAGGGCTACAGCCAGGCTGAGGTCACCCTGGAAGGAGGGAGCCAGGACAATTAACACCCCTCAGATCTTTGTCCTGTTGGCTAGAACCAGCCAGAAACCAGAAGGAGAGGGACCCCATTAATACTATAGTTGATGTAGGGTAGTCTCTTGGGGCACAGAGCAAACAAGACAGAGAAAGATACAGAATGGATATGGAGGGGAGATGGGAACTAATCCAGGTGCATGTACACTCTCATTTAACCCTCGCAGAAATCCCACCTGGAGGATATTATTATGCCCATTTACAGATGAGGAAACTGTTGCACAGAAAGGTTAAATAACTTGCCCAAATATACACAGTAAGTCGTAGAGCCAGGCCTTGAACACAGTCAGACCTCCCCTGGGGCCTGACCACTTAGGCACTACTCTGAGCTAAGAAATCTGCAGGTGAAAGTATACCCTTTTGTGTATGTGTGTGTGTGTGGTGGGGAGGGACCATGTTTTCTTTTCTTTCATTTCTGAGGGACAAGGTTTTGAACATATCAACCTTGTCTTGACAGAGTTTGGGTTAGCATTTGTCTGTGTCTAGCTCCCCAGGGGCTGGAGTTGGGCAAATGTGAGTATGGGAACAACTTTCTTGGTTTAGAATTCTGGTAGGCATTAGGGTTCTGCACCGCTGGAGTTGAAGTGCATGGTGAGAATAGATACCACAGGTCAGAATCAAGTGGAATGAAGAGAACTAGCACTCAGGCTCTGAGGCTCCCTATCTTTGGAGTTCACTAACTGGTAGTAACTGGTTCTACTGGGTTCTACTGTACACCTGTATTTCCCCTTTTAGTCTGTGATAGGCAGATTTCTAAGATGACCCTGAAGATTCCCAGCCCCTGATGTATACTTGCCTTCTAGTTATTCAATCAAACATTAATCTAGGTTCTGCTGTGAAGGGATTTTGCAGATGGAATTACATTTCAAATCAGTTCACTTTATATTACAGAGATTAGCTGGGTGGGTCTCATTTGCTCACATGAGCCCTTAGATCAGAGTCTAGAGATTTTTGATAGAGGAAGTCAGAGACTCAAAACATAAGGGAGTCAATTCAAGAGAGATTCTCTACTGCCAGAGGAGGTCTCTAGGAGTTGAGAGCAGCCCCTGACTCACAGCAAGGAAACAGGGCCCTCAGCCCTACAACTGCAAGGATCTGAATTCTGCCAACAGTTAACTTCTCTCTCTGCCTAGGCCTGCTTCCCTTACTCCCTCAGAGGTGGTCTTTCTGAGAGCATGTCCCATTAAACTTTTGCATGCAAATTCCCATTGCAGACTCTTTCCCCATGGAACCAGATTTAAGACAATGTACTGGATAAATGTAGAGTAGAAAAGGAGAAGCAAGATGAATCTTGTCTCATAGGAGTCCAGCTGGGAAGAGAAGATTCCTGCAAGGAGCAGTAGCAAGGACCAGTAAAATAGTGACAGGCACCACATGAGAAAGGCTCAATACTTATAGCCCAGACTTAGAGGGACCATGTATTTCAGTTATTCCAGGACCTATGGTTTATACCTGTTCCCTGGTGTTTGTAATTAATTGTTACCCACTTGACTCTCAGAAGTTTCCAATTTGGATGGCAAATTACAGGGTTAGTGTTCCCAGATTCCATGAGATATGGGAGTGCAGAGGATAGAGAGGCCAGTGTGGTCAGGGTAGGCTAAGGGGCAGAGAAGTCTACATAAGGTGGCCTCTGAGCTAGACCTTGGGGGATGAAAAAGAATTTTGTTACATGGAAATACCGAGGTGTCCTCAGGTAAGAAAAGGTAGAAAAGCATCAACAAAGAGGGACAGCTGAGGAATACACGTGTGGGGACTGAGGACCCGCAGCACCAGCAGGAGGAGGAGGAGGAAGAGGCTTTCATTGTTGGAATGGCATAAGGAGCTTGTTAATGGTTGTTTTTTTATGAATATATAAAACAAGGAAATTGGCACACATTGTCATAGAGGAGATGAGTGCCCACATGCAGAATCATGTGCTATGTCCTCATGTCCTGGGGAAAATGAAATGGAGAAAAGGAACAGATGGCTAGCCTCCCACTGTCTGAGGCCAGACCATTTTGCTTATCTGGGCAGCAGTATTCTTTTATCTCTACTCAGTTTGCTTATTTGTCCTGTAAAGATGCCTTTGTGGATTGATGATGAAAATCATGAATCTGATGGTAATGACCATCCCTTACTTTTGCAGCCCTTGAAATGCTTTCAAAGTTGTTTCACGCTCATTATTTTATTTCGTATAATTCAAGATTCTCTTTTGTCTTCATCACTGTCCTAGACTGTCCTAGGTAAAAGGCAAGGCAGGTGTTTTTTTTTTTTTTTTTTTTTTTTTTTTTTCATTCGACTGAAGAGATACAGTGATTAGTTGAAAAAAATTCTCAAGGGTAATAGATGTGGAACTCACACTAGAGCCCGAATGTGGTGGCTCCTACATCAATGGTCTTTCCACCACATCGTAAGAAGACAATGGCGGGTCTTTGTCCAGCAGGGGCCTGGTAAACCCATCACTGCCTCAATCCCCACTTTGGCTTCCCTTCCTGGATTTTGGGTGCTCATTAGACTGCATTGAATGGTGTCCCCTCTCCCTGCAGCTGCACACTGAAAGATTTTCAGGAGGTGCATAGAGGTTGTATCTCTTCTGAGTAAACGATATTATTTCATTCCTAATTGGACAGGAGTATTACAGGAGGAATAGTTTTATTTAGTGTCTGCTAAATGCTTTTACCTCCCGTCTGGATGACAACCTTACAAAGGGAGGGTGTGCAGCTTACATAAGGAAATTGTACTGAGTGTTGCAATTCCTTGCCTAAGGCTACAGATGGTATTGGTGGTGCTAGGGAGTGAACCTAGTTCTGCCTGTGTCCACATTCAATGCCCTTTCTGCTAAGCCACGCTGGCTGTCTGGAGTTCAGTGGCCTCAGTGGGCATCAAGGTAAGGACCCCTTAAAGCTCTGACTGTTTTTACAGGCCTAGAGTCTTTGAGCATAAAATATTTTAGCAATAGACCTTCCTCCTGGAAAAATATACATTTATCTAACATTTTACATGAAATTTCAATGGACTAATGGACTACCAGAGCTGCTCTGTAGTTTTCAGGTCAGGAACTCTTGCCCTAGGGGAGGTTAAGCTCAGGAAGACAGAAGCAGGAAAGTTTCAGTAGCTCACATGGCCACCTGGAGTGCCTCATTTTTAAACTCATCTCTGCTGGGGCTTAAGGGTTTGGGTCTTTGTCTTAATAAAACAGGTTATTACCTAAAAGGCCATTAAAGCAGCAGGAGAGAAGGCTGAGCCAGCTGCTGGGCAGAGTGGCAATCCACTATTCTCTCCAGCAAACCCAAGCTCGGGGAAGTCTCAATTAGGGGCACTAACTAAAGTTTTGTTATTTCAGAGTATAAAATTTGTGACAACAAAGAGGCCTGGACATTTTCTGTGACTCATGCACCCTCTGTCACTGTCCCTCTTTGTATTGACTGTCTGAAAGAAGTCAACGTGAAGTCCAGTTTTTCCTGGATGAGGCTTTTGTTCCGAGGCTATGTCAAGATGATGACATACAAGTTAAAAAACAATGGAGAAGCTTTTCATTGACTTGGATCAATTTTTAAGGTGACTGTAAAAAAAAAATATTTGACTATGAAGAATCTACTGGTGTCCAATCACAATTGCATGATCAGATTTTTGAGTATTTAGATAAATATTTAAATATTTAGATAGTTCTATGGGGACTCACTGTTTATTTCCTCTTTCTCTAGTGTTTTGGACACATCCAGTCTCATCTCAGCCTTTCTACCCCACTGTACCTTTCACTGCTTCTGAGTACACATCCTTGTTCCCATTCAGGTCAATTTTTCTACTCTGCCTCTGAAAATGGCATCTGCCAACCACCTAGAGTTCCCCTGTCCCATCTGCCAATCAAACCCTACATCTGGCCTTGTGAGGTGGTCAAGGGCTGGGACAAGTTGTAGTCTGGTGTGTCTCCTTTTTCACCTACTGAGCCTCATTTGTCATAGGAAATCATAGTTCCTAAGTTGTATTGTTAAGATTCAATGAGGTAGCATCTATAAGGTAAATAGCATTTATAGCTACTCTCAGCTTTCCTCCTCTAGACAAGAGAAAGTATTGCCTCCTTTAGAGGATCCTCCTGAAAGCTTGGCCCAGAGTTATATCTCTCCATTTTTCTTAGTCTGCTTGGGTTGCCATAGCAAAATTACACAAACTGGGTGGCTTCAACAATAGAAATTTATTTTCTCATAGTTCTGGAGGCTAGAAATTTCAGATCAAGGTCCAACGGAGTCAGTTTGTGGTGAGAGCTAAAGCTCTCTTCCTGGCTTGTAGATGGCTCCTTCTCACTATGTCCTCACATGGCCTTTCCTTAGTGAATGCACAAAAAGAGAGAGAATGAATAAGCTCTCTGCTATCTTTTTATTTTATTTTTTTTGTATTTTATTTAATCATTATTGTATTTTTTTTAAATTACCCTTTAGTTCCCTTATATCCCCCTCCCAACAGCAATCACCACACTGTTGTCTGTCCATGAGTCCTTTTTCCTTTTTGTTCAATCCCTACATTCTCTGCCCACCCACTAGCAGTGAAATCAGTTGCATTTTTATATGCCAATAACAAACTTAACAGAAGGGGAAATTAAGAAAACAATCCATTCACGATTGTTTCAAAAAGAATAAAATACCTAGGAATAAGCCTAACGATGGATATATTTGGAAAATTATGACACTGAAGAAAGAAATTAAAGAAGATATAAATAAGTGGAAGCACATACCATGTTCATGAATAGGGAGAATGAACATCATTAAAATGTCTGCTATCTTTTTAAAAGGATGCCAATCCTATTGCATCAGGGCCCTACCTTTATGGCCTTATTTAACCTCAATTGCTTCTTTACTCCAAATACAGCCACACTGGGGGTTAGGACTTTAATGTATGAATTTTATGGGAGACATATACATTTAATCCTTAACACCCTCCAATGTAGAACTTCCTTGGTACTTAAAACAAACACCCTCACATTTTCCTATTTACATATTTCCCATTGCATCCCTGTTGGTTGCTGTGCAAGAGAGAAAAAAGTGCATTGCAGGGTCTGGCATCAGAAATCAAATGCTCACTGGCCACAATTCACTGGTCAGCAAGAACTAGCTGCATGACCCCACTACCACAGGGATGGGGGCAGAAAGTGCAAGCCCACCATGTGTCCAGAAGGCAGAAAGCTGGAAATATTTGGTGAATGTCTTTAATGATCACTACAGTGGCAAAAGGGGTGTTCTGTTTTCCAGGAAGTAGGAAAGTTGACACTCATTTTATAATATTTATCTTTTATAGAACCAGAATATTGCTCTTAACCTTCTTCTCTTCCCTTTGCACGCAAAATCAGCAAAGAAGTTTCACACCATATGTGAAGCTTGGATTGGTAGCTCAGGTAGATTCACAGCTTGTTGCGATCTGAGAAAACCTTACTTCCATCTAATCAGGAGACTTGCACAGTGACTCTGAGATGATCCTAGATATCCTATAGAGATGTATCCAGCGAGGGCTGTGGGAATGGCTTTAGTGAGACGGGGAGACACTCTTGATCATACCTTGGCTTTCTGTCTGTCTTACATGTAGGGCTTCTTTTTAATATGTATTTTTGAAAACTTAAATGGTGCTACAGAAAAAATGAAAACCAGTGAATGTAGTCCAACAATATAGGCAAGGCATAGATGATTCTATAATATTGTTTCCAAAACCTGAAGCCAGGACTTAGGAACTGAATTGATACCTGCATCTGTACTGCCTGGCACAACATCTTTCCTTCACTTCAGGAGACTCACCTCACTCTTTTTGATGACTATCGTTGAGCTGGGTTTCAGGGCTGTCTTGTACCTGGATCATTGCATTCACTGTGCCATGGGCTGCCCCCTCCCTCATCAAACTGTGAAGCAGTCTATTAGCATTTCAAACAGAGATGCCTCCTCTCTGCTCAGACACCAGGCCTTGGCTTGTTTGGACCACTATATCATGCAAATAAACTAAGGTGGAATTAGAATATTTTTTGTCTGCTGTGTCTCCAAAATCACAAGAGTCCCAAAATGCTTAGGATTCTTTTAAAGTTGTTTTCCTTTTGTTTCTTTAAAAACTCTCCAAGTAAACCAAGGGCTGAGGAGCTGTCCCCAAACTGCAACACTTACACACAAATATGGGACAGTGACAACAACCTTGATTACAGCTTTTTTTTTGCTTTATCAGGACTCCAAAAGCCCATTAAAGCCACAGAAAATGTGAGTAATGGACTCCAACAAGACAAGGTGGAGCCAGCGGGGTTTTTTGGCAGTGGGGCCCTATGTGTAGTGACATGCCCTCTTCCATTGGGCAGCATTGGCTCTAGGTGGTAAAGGACACCCTATTGACTCTATGGAGGCTGTCCCCACACAGAACATCATCCCTTCCTGCTGCCTGGGCTTTGAACACAAGTGGAGTTGGTGTTCGTCCCTTAAGTTTTGCAATGGCCCTTCTTTAAATGCCACTCTCACTGGGAAATCTCCATGGTCATCATGTGTGCTCCTTTCAGTGAGCATGAGTGCATGAGAGCACATGTCCTTATGTGAGAAGGGTTGGGAATGAGTGAGAGTTCTGAGGGCTTGGTGCCTGGGGGTTGGGGCACTGGATTGGGAATGGGCAGGCTAATGAACAAGGATAAGTTCAAAAGTACAATAGAAATTGGTGAAAATCCTCGACTTTGGGGTCACTAGACCCTATTCTTTTATTGGGAGAACAGCAAGTAAGGCCCAACTCTTTTCTTGAAATCTATTCATGGTCAACTTAGGAATCTTACTGAGTGAAGCCTGGGGGCTAAAAAACAAGGGGGTATATATTCACGTGGGCTCCTTACCACCAAAGGCACTAATTCATTAATTTAATTAAATGCATGACCAAACAGCAGCTATTCCACATATATCTTCCATAATGAAAGCATGCAAAACCCACTGCAAGTTCTCCTGATATTAAATCAAATTATACAACTCAATCAGTAAAGCTAAAACGCCCAGAAGGGGTACCTCTGCTTCAAGGCAAGATTGGTGCAGCTAGAAAAATTAAAAAACTGGTTCATTAGGCTTCAGGCCAGGAAAACACAGAGCTAAAGGATGGTGACCAAAGGCCTGGGGTTTAGGGCCAGACCACTTGCTTGGGTCAGGTCTCTAACCCTTTGCCCACTGAATGGCACAGAATAGGGACTGCTGGTGTTTTTTCTAGGTATGAAAGCACATATATTAGTAAATGAACGAGTGGTGATCATGTTAGCAGAGTGGTATTGTGTCAAAGGCTTTTTGACCCCTCCCCCAAGTACTGTAGATGCCCCTCTTGTTCTTGATCCTCAGGCTTTACCAGAGAGAGTTCTAAGTTGACCACAAATTGGTTTTTAAAAAAGGGTTGACACTTATTTGCTATTCTGAGGCCAGAATAACAGTCTAGGGACTGCAAAAACTGTATTGAATACATAGGACGGTTTCATTAAATGTTTGCCAAAGGGTAGGGTTTGCCTAGCATCATGTATTAAGACATCATAAGTATTTATTTGCCCATAACTTGTCATGGCTGAACATGATTTTGTGGACTTGGAGCCCAGGTTGGGGGTACTGATAAAGAATAGGAGGAGAAGAAGACCTGAGTCACTTTCTGGAGAAGTTGGGTAAGGGCCCAGAGGGAAGGTGGCCTTAGGAGAGAGCTGCAGTCCTCACAGGAGGGCATTCACCTCACAGCCTCTGCAGCCTTGAGTTTAGTGATGGGCAAACAGACAGCCTGGTCTTCCCTGGCCCCCTCCTCCTCTGAATCATGGCAGCACCTGCATTTTTGTATTAAATTCGATAGGAAACTGGCCTCTCTAACACAGTGTAATGATTGCAATCCTGAGTATCACAGGTGTTTATATAACCTTTTGAGTCATGGCCATGTCATTAGGGTTCTGGAGCAGTTTTCCTGGCCTCCTCCAGCCTATGTGTGATGTGGATTAGCAATGCAGTCTATAAGCCAATTTCTCCACTGGGTCCAGGTCAAATACTTCAATTATAGTTCCAATTTGCAAATATTAAAATTAGCTCAAAATAATTATAAAATAATAATTTCTACAGTTGTTAATTGTCATCATCTCTCATCTTCCTCCTCTTCCTCCCATTATTTTTATTATTTTACTGCTGAGGCATGGAGAATTTTTGGAATACCACTTACTGGATTCTTCTATCTCTACCCACTTCCTCCAACATCCTCCAGCTGTTTACTTCTAAGTTTATATTCCTGTTATCCTTGCTTTTGAAAGATGCATTTACTGGGGGCAGGGAGATTTTCTGGCACATATTTCTATTGCACAATTGATTATACTTTTATGCCCACATCTTCCCTGTGACCACAATTATCCTTTTTTTTCTGGCTTATCTTTCACCTCAGATATCCCTCAATGTATTATTTTTGTAAAGTATTTTATTGATTATGCTATTATAGTTGTCCCAATTTTTCCCCCTTTCCCAGCTTTTCCCCAGTACCCCCTTTCCCTCCAGCATCCCCCACCCTTAGTTCGTATCCATGGGTTGTGCATATAAGTTTTTTGACTTTTCTACTTCCTATGAAATTCTTAACATCCCCCTCTCTATTTTGTCCCTACCAACTATGCTTCTTAATCCCTGCACTTTTTCCCCATTCTCCCCCTGCCCCCTCCCAGCTGATAACCCTCCAAATCACCTTCATACCTATGATTTTGTACCTGTTCTGATTGTTTGCTTAGGTTTTTTTTTTTTTTTTTTTTTTAAGGTTCAGTTGTTGATAGTTGTGAGTTTGTTGTCATTTAAATGTTCACAGTTTTGATCATCTTTTTTTTTCTTAAATAAGTCCCTTTAACATTTAATGCAATAATGGCTTAGTGATGATGATTTCCTTTAGCTTTGCCTTGTCTGGGAAGCACTTTATTTTCGTTTGCATTCTAAATGATAGCTTTGCTGGATAGAGTAATTTAGGTTGTAAGTCCTTGCTTTTCATCACTTAGAATACATTTTGCCAGTCCTTTCTTGCCTGGAAAGTTTCTTTTTGAGAAATCCACTGATAGTCTTATGTAACTCTCTCCTTTTGCTGCTTTTAAGGTTCTCTCTTTATCTTTAACCTTTGGTATTTTAATTATGATGTGTCTTTTTTTTTTTTTTTCTTTTTTTTTTTTTGGTTTTTCAATTACAGTTGTCCCCTTTTCCCCTAATTTCTCTCCCCCACCCAACCCACCCCCTCTCCCGCAATCATATCCCTCCCCGTTGTCCATGTCCATGAGTCTTTTATACGGGTTCTTTGACTAATCCCTTCCCTTACTTATCCCCCTTCTCTCCCTCTCCCCTCCGCCCTATTGACTGCTATTCTGCTCTTTGTTCTATTTAGTTCCTTTGTTTGTGTTGTTCTTTAGTTTCCTGTATTAGGTGATATCATATGGTATTTTTCTTTCTTTGCCTGGCTTATTTCACTAAGCATAATTCTCTCTAGTTCCATCCATGTTGTCGCAAATGGCAGGAGTTCCTTCTTTCTTTCTGCTGCATAGTATTCCATTGTGTAAATGTACCACAGTTTTTTGATCCATTCATCTACAGATGGGCACTTAGGTTGTTTCCAGCACTTAGCTATTGTAAACAGTGCTGCAATGAACATAGGAGTGCATAAGTTCTTTTGAATTGGTGTTTCAAGATTCTTCGGGTATAATCCTAGTAGTGGAGTCGCTGGTTCAAAAGGCAGTTCCATTTTTAATCTTTTGAGGTAATTCCATACTGTTTTCCACAGTGGCTGCACCAGTCTGCATTCCCACCAATAGTGCAGTAGGGTTCCCGTTTCTCCACATCCTCGCCAGCACTTGTTGTTTGTTGATTTGTTGATGATGGCCATTCTGACAGGTGTGAGGTGGTATCTCATTGTGGTTTTTATTTGCATCTCCCTGATGGCTAATGATGTTGAGCATTTTTTCATGTGTCTATGGACCTTCTGTATGTCCTCTTCGGAGAAGTGTTTGTTCAGGTCCCTTGCCCATTTTTTAATTGGGTTGTTTGTTTTCTTGATGTTGAGTCGTATGAGCTCTTTATATATTTTGGAAATCAGTCCCCTGTCTGTGATGTCATTGGCAAATATGTTTTCCCATATGGTTGGTTTCCTTTTCATCTTGCTGATGTTTTCTTTTGCTGAGCAGAAACTCTTCAGTTTGATGTAATCCCATTTATTTATTTTTTCCTTTATTTCTCTTGCTTTAGGAGATGTATCCGTGAAGAGATTGTTACGTGAGATATCTGATATTTTCTTGCCTATGTTTTCCTCTAGGACTTTTATGGTGTCACGGCTTACATTTAAGTCTTTGATCCATCTTGAGTTTATTCTCGTGTGTGGTGTAAGTTGGTGGTCTAGTTTCATTTTTTTGCAGGTCCCTATCCTATGATGTGTCTTGATGTGGTCTTCTTTGGGTCCAACTTGTTTTGGACTCTGTGCTTCCTGGACTTGTATGTCTATTTCCTTCATGAAATTAAGGAAGTTTTCTTTAATTTTTTTTCAAATAAGTTTTCAATTTCTTGTTCTTCTCTTCTCCTTCTGGCACCCCTATGATTTGGATGTTGGCACTTTTGGAGATGTCCCAGAGTCTTCTTGTATTATCCTCATTTTTTTGAATTCTTGTTTCTTCTTTTTGTTCTGGTTGAATGTTTATTTCTTCTTCATGTTCCAAATCATTGATTTGAATCCCTGCTTTCTTCTCTTTACTGTTGATTCCCCATGGGTTTTTTTTTTTTTTATTTCAGTTAGTATAAACTTCATTTCTTCCTTTTTGTTCTTACTGTACTCAGTGAGTTCTCTGAGCACCCTGATCATGATTATTTTAAACTCTGCATCTGATAGGTTGGCTATCTCCTTTTTGTTTAGTTCTTTTTCTGAGGTTTTGTTCTATTCTTTCATTTAGGCCATGTATCTTTGTCTCCTCAATTTGGCAGCCTCCTTGTGTTTTTTTTTTTTTATTTTTTTTCTTTCTTTCTTTCTTTCTTTCTTTCTTTCTTTCTTTCTTTCTTTCTTTCTTTCTCTTTCTTTCTTTCTTTCTTTCGTCTGTTAGGTAGAGCTGCTTTGACTCCTTGTCTTAGCACACCTGTTAAATTGTATGGGGCAGAGCCTTAGGTATTTACCAGGGCGAGGCCACCCATTTCACTGCTTTGTGGCTCTGTGTGTGGGGAGGCTTTGGAGATGGGATAATGCCACTGCCTGGCTTCTGGAGGTTTGCCCAGCACTTGCACTGTTTCCAGTCACTTCACCCACTTCCCACATGTAACTGGCACCCTTCCAGCTATTGCTCTGGTGGTAAATGCCAGAGTGGGTGGGTTTATGTATGTTTTAAGTCTGTGCCAGTCCTTTAAATGGACTCCCCTGAGAAAGTGGCAGCTTCTTCTGCCACCCCAACCCCTACTGGTTTTTACAGCTAGAAGTTATAGGGCTTTATCTTCCCAGCACTGGCACCCTTGGCTGTGTGGTCTGGCCTGGGGCTGGACTCACTCACTCCCAAGATATTCCTCCAGATTTTTATTCACAACACATGAATGTGGGACCACTCATTCCACTGCCGCCTCTTTGCACCACACCCTGTCTTCTCACCTCTCCACCCCAACTCCACCTCCCTCTGTCCTTCTGTCTCTCCTATCCATCTGGATAAAGGTGGCTTCTTTAAATCCTTGGTTGTCAGACTTCTATAGAATTTGATTTTTCTGCCAGTTTTGGGTGTTATTTGTTTTGAGGTTAGTTATAATTCTTGTGGTTATGTGAGAACATGAAGCATATCTACCTATGCCTCCATCTTGACTGTAAGTTCCTCAATGCATTCTTAACATGATAAGAATTAGAGGACATATGTTTTCCCCACTCCCAAAATCAGTGGCAGCACCAAGACTGGGCTTAGAGACCTAGAATCTTCCATTATTCTTAAGTTATATCTAAAGATATGACCAATTATTAAAAATTACAAGTGAATGCAGTATTCTTACAAAGTAATTGGAACTTCAAACAGGACCTTTCAGTACCCCATTTATGATTGACTTGCAATCCCCAATTCTCACTATAGTTTCTATTGCCCTTTATTATATTTCCTTGTGGGTTTTGATGATATCTGAGATTCTTGGTGACTTACTTTGTAATAAACATCCTTCAAGAGACATGTTCATTATCACTGGGTATGGTTCTGTCTCATATTCACTGACACATAACAGGGATTGATTTCCTTTTTAAATAATTAGTAGGCATGAAGTATTGAGCAGGCTTTGAGGGGACCAGACTGAGGACATGCATAGGTGATGGGGATGGGAAAGGGAGGAGGCAAAGAGGATTGAGGAGGAGAAGAACATTTATAGCAGAAGTCTACAGGAGAGATGAGAGAAGATGTAATGGACCAGGACAGCATGGAAAAGTAAGGATGTTCTTAGGAGATGACCAAGATCAGGGGGGCTTCATTAAGGCATTCTTTTAGATTGTTCTGGAGATGCACAGATGAGAAAGACCAGGAGAAACACAGAACAATCAAGTTTCAGACTTGATAGAGTCTTAGAGTTCATTTAGTTCAATGTCTGAAGCCTAAATTATAACCAGAACAACTGAGGTCCAGCCTCTGCTTTAACACTTCCCAGGATGCAAAAGTATTTCTTGGGAGAATTAACTAATTCCATTATGAACATTTCAGAATGATAGAATTGTCATTCCTGTATTGAAACTTATGACTCCATGTAATTTCCATCCGGAGGCCCTTGTTCTGCCTTTGGAATTGTACCCAGTATGCATATACCTCTTCCTACATGGCAGATCTTCAAGTATTTTGGCAAAAGCTCTGATACCCCCAGGATGTTCTTGTCAGCCTGAGCACACTTCCCAAACACCCTCCAGTCTTTTCCTGTCCCACAGAATGGCAGTAAATTCCAATCAGCAGTTTAGTGGGGACAGTGATGTCTCTCTTGTTTTAGCATATTTATGCTTTAGCAGTTTAAATCAAATGAAGTCATATATTTCACATCTTATATTTGTTTAGAACAATTTTTCTATAAAGTATCACCCACTGCTTATTGTTCATTTATCAAGAACTTTTTTTTTTTTTAATTTTGGTTTTTCAATTACAGTTGTCCCCTTTTCCCCTAATTTCTCTCCCCCACCCATCCCACCCCCTCTCCCGCAATCATATCCCTCCCCGTTGTCCATGTCCATGAGTCTTTTATGCAGATTCTTTGACTAAACCCTTCCCTTACTTATCCCCCTTCTCTCCCTCCCTCTCCCCCCTATTGACTGCTATTCTGCTCTTTGTTCTATTTAGTTCCTTTGTTTGTGTTGTTCTTTAGTTTCCTGTATTAGGTGATATCATATGGTATTTTTCTTTCTTTGCCTGGCTTATTTCAAGAACTTTTAAAGGAAATGTCTTATACCATTCATTCATTCTTTTAATAAATAATATTTGAGGAACAACTATCTGCCAGGCACTCTTATGGGCTGGGTATGTGACAATGAAGAAATTGAAGTGCCTTCCTTCTTGAAGCTTGCATTCAAATGTGAGAAGAGAGATAATGGACAAACAAGTAATACATGGAATGAAATAAAACAGACTTTGGTGGTAGGCAGAGCTGGGCAAGGTTCTTTTCATATAATGTGTCTCTGTGTTGCTTGTTCATAAGCTGTATATCTCAGCCTCCATATTTGGTTCATGCTTTATGTCATCCGCAACCCTGGGGAAATTATTTTGCATGACAGTGATAACTACTATCACCACTGCTAATACTACTGCTGCTTGTATCACCAGCACCATGCACTCATATTATCAACCACACAAGACAAGCTCTGGAAAGATCATGGGCTCTATGTGGCCAATCCTATTGGGTCTGAAAGCACTTTCTAGCTGTGTAAATTGACCAAGATTTAAAAAAAAAATTAAACCTTAGTTATTTGTTCAATGGGGATAAAAATAATACCTTTTAAGGCAGTGATGAGGATAAGATGAAATACTGCATGTGAAGAAAGTTCTAGATCATAGCAGACAGGAGGTATTCAGCAAATGGTACCTCTAATCCCTTTTTATTTTCTATGTCTCCAGCTCATATGCTGATAAAGATGTTCAAATGAGAAAGACTGAAACTCAAACCCCTAGAAATGTCTCATATTGACCTTATTCAATAGTTTAGTCTTTGAGCATGGTAGGCAACGTTGGAGCTGATCTAAGTACAGTACCAATTTCTCCATGTTAATACTTTCCCCCATAAACACGCTGGCTCAGGAAGGAAATGAAATTATTGTTATTTATGTAATGAGCTAGCTTGGTAAAGTTGAATTGAATTGTAAAAGTATAAGATAAGATTGAACAAAATCGTCATAATCAGAATAGGAACTAGGAACAGACAGAAGTGAAATGGACTGGAATGGGATAGAGTGGGAGGGAGGGAGGTGGACTGGGATGATTTGGAATGAAACAAATTCAAGGGAGCAGAATAGTATGAAAGGGAAATGGTTGAGACAGGTAGACCTGTATAGTAATTTAAAAAGAGACTTTAAAGTTTCTTTACTCTTCCACATCCTTTTTTCATAGTGAGCATCTTGGATTTCCATGTGTTTTGCACAACCTGATACCAGTGTTGACAGAGACTTAGTGCTGCCATCAAGGGATTTTCACAGCCTCTTTAATGTCCCCCTTCTGTAGTAGCTTTATGGCCCTGCTGTCTAGCTTAGTATCTGCAGCTTGCTCTTTGGCACTTGAGTCTCTCTTTGTCTCAAATGCATGAAGAATGGGAAGGGGAGTGAGGTCCTCTGCGTTTGAAAGCTGTGTCTATTTCTAGGCTGGGCCTGGGCTGGTCCAGAGACCAGTCTGCCCTTAGATTTTTAACATTTTCCTGCACCAGTAAGGTAGTTTTTTTCCAAGGAAATACTGTGTGTGGCATCTAGACAAGCTAAAGGATATGTCTCCAGGTCACTGGAGAGCACAACTTCTCTTGCAAATGTTCTTACTCTCTAAAAGTTGATCTTTTGGGAGCTAATGCTTCTATACCCCCTCTAGTTCCAGTGAGGGTTATATCATACCCAAGTGTCTGTTGACATGTGAGTGTTTCACAACACCTCCAGGAGCGGTTCTGGCTGACAGTGATTTATCCATCTTTATTTTCTTCTCTGTCTTGTCTGAGCATCACCTGGGATTATAGCTAGCATGCAGTTGGGAGCTAAGATTCCCAGGCCTGAGTTTGCCTGGGAATCATTTCTCTCTACGGGCTCCTACAGGGCTGGTGTGACAGTTGAAGAGCTGGCTGTAACTCTATGTATGTGTGTGATGTAAGAGAAAGAGTACGGGTTTTAGAGTCTGACAGCTCTGTGCCCAGGGCCAGGCTGAGGGTGAAGCAAGGGAATTACTCTTGGGTTCATACAGGATGTAGGATCAGCACCTGAGGATGAGCGCCTCCTGAAATCCTGCACCTTGGGTACTTTGCTCACTTTACCCTACTCCCAGCTCTGCTTGCATGTTCAAATCCAGGTTCTGCCACTTTCTAGCTGGGGCCTTAGGAGAGTTATTCAACCTCACTGACTCTCATTTTCCTCACCTATATAATGGGCAGTGTGATGCTTACCCCTCAGAATTCTAGCAAGGATGAGATGAGATACCACAAATAAGATGTCAAGTAAAGGAGATGCTTATAGAACAGTATTTCTCTACCTTTGGCATACACCCGTATCTGAAAAACAATAATAATAAAGCAGATAGTAAGACAGCAACAAAGACCCAAGGGTACTGGTTAAGAGATACAGTTGATTTTCTCATGAAGACTGTTTTTAATGATCTGAGTCCTACGAGGTCCCTTTGATTTAAGCAGATCTGTCACACATAGTAGGAACCAGTGAACTACAAATCTGGACTGAGACATGGGACCAAATACCTGGGTTTCAATGCCTTGCTATACTTCCTGAGTAAACTCTCCATCTCTTGGCCTAGAATGGGCAAACAAGGGTATCATGATAGAAGGCAGAGTAGGTCTGTAATGCATCCAGCTTTGCCTCTAAGTCTTTATTTCCTGTAACACAATTGCAGGTGTCCCCAAATGGTATATAGGCATCCCCTATAAATAACTGTGTCTGATAAGGTCATTTACAGTGCAGTTAATGTGCTGGTCTTTCCTCGTGATTCTTACCCTACCTGCCATGCTTCCCCCTCCACTGTTTCTAAATCCTATTTTCTCTTTGAAGTCCATCTGAGGTTCTTCCTTCCCTTTAAAATTCTCCTAGCTACTCCAGTTCACCTTTGTTCCTTTGTCCATTCTGCTCTGGGAGATAGTCAGTTCAAGACGTTCTGGGGCTGTGATTGGAATAGAGCTGGGAACTAAGATGTTTGTGCTGACGGTGGGTCAAGCACTGTGCTAGGCTTTGGTCTCCTCTGATATCATTGAGAGTGTTCTGAACTTCTTTTCCAACTAGAAATCGCTCAGTGGAAGTAGAGGGCATGAGACCCAGGGCAAATTTTTGAAACAAGTGATTCCCAAGGTCACATGATACCTTAATGACAAAATCTAAGCTAGATCCCAGCTCTTCCTGACAAAGCCCTCTTTCTACAATTACTTCATAATCACCACTTATGTGCTGCTGCCTTGCAAATACCTGCAGCAGGACTAAGTAACCGCAGGCCTCATGCAACTTACTACATAGTGATGTACTCAAAGGAGGAGGCTGTGTTTGATCAGTGCTGTATCTTCATGATGCCCAGCACAACATCTGTACACAGAAGTTCTTAAGAAGACCACAAACAAAACCCCAAGCCCCCAAATATTTGCTGATTTGGTTTCATCTGTAAGAGAAGCTTTTACATTCTAAAAATAATTCCTGCATAGGCAAGAGTTGTGTTATCTAATGGGATTAATTTTCAAGGTTAGCCACTTTAGAAGTCCCTCTGGGTGCAATATTTTGGGATCAGAGAGGCCTTTCCCATGTCTTTCATATCTCATAACATAGACTGCTATCCAGCCCCCACTGTTGGAGTCTGATGAAATCCAGATGACTAAAAAATCTAATTAATATGGTTTTAATTATGGCAGTAATAATACCTACCTCCCAGCATGAGAAGGTAGGATATCAAGTTAGTAATACTAAATTTCCCAAGGGTGCTAAGACCCTTTAAGATGAGTTAATTTGAAAGTTACTGATATGATTAGAGAATAGAAATAGGCATATTTGAAAGTTTTCAAAGGCGTAAGCAAACATCAATATATCAGTTGTGCCATCAATCAATCAGCAATATAAGTCACCATGTTAAGTTCTGGCTATAAAAAATAGATAATACTACTGTTTTCATGCCATATATAATGAGGTATGTTAGGTAAAACATAGACCCTAGCCCCTCCCATTTGTTCAGTGATCTCTCCTTCTTTCCACTTGGTGGAAGATGGGCTTGAAATCTGGCATGCCTGGCTGGAACCCTGCCTCTGAACATCTCAGCAGAGAGGACATCTTGCTCTCATGAACTTCAGATTTCTCATTACTTTGAAGAGCTGGTGAGGATTCAAGGAGATGGCAGGTATTCAGTGTCTGATTCATATCTTACTTGGAGCAGGCAGTGATTATTCTTGTTTTCTCACAAGTATGGGATTATGCATATATGTGGCACCTAGAAGATGCCTATTCCCAGTTGGGAGTCACCCAAGAAGACGACATTGCAGGAGAGGACAATGGTGTGATGTGGAGACACCACCATTCCAGGTGTGGCCTGAGTGACAAGGGAAGACTGAGACCCAGGCAAGCTAAGGATGTAAGAGTGCTGAGCAACAGGTGGACACCAGTGTTTTAGGCTGGAGAGAAGTCAAGGAGGCAAAGCAATAGCAACCAACCACAGGATATCCCCGCGAGTGCCCAAACCAGGGAAGACATCTTCAGGAGAGGGTGCGCTGTGATCAAGACATGTAGTAGTAAATGGGAGAGGGCTGGACATCTGAACCAAGCTGGAATAAGAAACAGTATCTTTTTTAATATTTTTGCTTGTTTTCTTTTTCTCTTTGTTTGACTTTCTACTACAGCAAGTTTCCATTTGGGAGAAAGAAGCCAGTAGAGAGAGAGGATTTGAAAATACCATAAGTAAGGCATGGTGGCTAAGTGCTATCAGGTTCTGAAGTCTGAGCTCTAAATATGGTTTTGCTTCTTAGCAGCTGTGTAGTCTGAAGCAGGTGCCTCAAGACTCCCTAGTCTCAAATGAAAAATAAGACTCGAAAGAGCACATCCTTCGCTGGTTTGCTGGGCGGCACAGATGAGAGGGTTGGCGAGGCCCTTTCTTAGCCAGTAATTGGGGGCCAAACTGAACTCTGAGGAAGGAGATGCTTGGAGGTGGCAGGAAGAGACATGTTATGGCCCCCCGCATGGCAGGAGATGGCCTTTTTTAGCGTGAGGTATGAGCTTTCTGTTCTGCGAGAGAAGGAATGGAGGTGTGTGGCTTGAGGTGAGTACAGAGGCTGGTTTAAGAGCAGCGGGAGGAGCTGGATGGCTGTTGTCTTACCTGGTAAACTCAGATCGACTCATTAGCAGCCATAGTGGTTGGGGAGGGCAGGGGTACCCCAGGATCTCGGAGGCAAGTGAAAGAGATCCTGAGATGTGAGGAGGATGAGGAGGGACTGGGAAGGGTCAGCTTCATTTCATGGCAGATACACAGGGCCTCACAGGTGGGATTTAATGCTCTGCCATCTCCGTCTTGAAATTTTAATAATTTTATCTTTGTATGTGTCTTATGAATCCAGCAGAAAAATGGGACATGTACTTGGGACTTAGAGCTTGGTTCATGTTGCTGTTCCAGCCATTCTTTCCCCCCTCCACCCCCTACCTGCCCCAAGGTCAGCTTCTCTGTTTTCTTCTCTCCTGTTCCCACCCACCTAACCCTGGGACACAGGGATGGCGGAGGGGTGGTTGAAGTCAGTCATACAGACATGCACTGAGATGTAAGGTAAGGTGGGCATCTGGGAGGGTCTGCACCTGCCTGGCAGGTATGCTTGTACTAGAGGGAGCATGACATTAGATAGCAAATAAAAAAGTATAGAAGAAAGAACAAGGCTTTCCCCCTGCTTTTAGCACAAGGGACTTGCATTTGGGCCCCACAAAGTATGTAGCTGGTCCTGGAGGGGAGAGTCACCTGGAGAAGTAAGAGGGTAGCAGAGCAGGATGCAAGAAGCAGCTGGACTTGGAGCTTCCCAGTTTCTGGTGGACACAGTAGGACAGGGTTCTCCAGAGGGTCCATTGGCCCAGACAGAGGAGGGTAAGAAAGGGAGGGCAAACATTAGTGAAGGTTGGGCGTGGCGAGGTGAGGGTGGTGGAACTTTAATGGGGCAAAGGGACTATTGGTGCTAATGAAAGAGAAATTCAAATGACTGTAGGTTAGACGGGGTAGAGAAAGAATTTTTTCAAACCAGAAGGAAAAATGTGAAGTTGGAGCATGAGAATCAGAGTCGGGAGCCTGGCGCAGAAGAAAGGAGGCTTATGGATGACTTGGCCAGAAAAGGGAATTTGAGAGTTCAGAATTTCCGAAGCAGAATATTTTCAGAGCAAGTGCCTTTACATCTCATTAGTAAAGTTTGTTAATTTGCTTCTTCTTCTTCTTTTTTTTTTCGCTCTGCATTTGCAAACAAAACATTGCTCTCAGATTCAAGATTTAGACTTCTGAATCATAGTACGACACATTTTTTTTGTATAAGTAACATATGTTTGGCGTCTTTAAACACAATTACTTTTGTATAATAAAAGTGTTGATTTGATGATGCAACATTTTCTGCAAGTGTGTTTAAGAGAGTTTATGTTTTCATAAGTTGCAATGAAACTCAATTATGTATGTGTAATAAGGCTTCTGATTGTTACACTTAGACTTTTCTGTATAATGAAGCCAGCAATTAGAATTTGCTGGCTCTATGGCTTAGGAAAACACACTTGTTTTGGAGACAAAAGACTCTTAATGAGCCCCCCCCTTTTTTTTGTTAATTTTTTTCATTGTTGTTAAAAACCGGTCTATAACTCAAAGATATAATTAGATTTCTTAAAGGTCTGGATTTTGTTGTTGTTATTTTCCCCTCTAAAAACAAAACAAAGCAAAAAGCAATAACTTTAAGCCACACGTGATTTCAAAACTGTGACTCTTGCCAGGATCTGCAGTTTTACCTCTGAGACACCTCCAACGCGGACAGACATGCAGCTTTGCTGAGGAGGCAGAGGCCTGGGCATGGCCGCTATCTGAGTAGAGACGTGTTCTTCCTAAGTGTTGCGTTGGAACTGTTCTTCATGCTCTGGCTGGAGTTGGGCACTGGGGTTCTGCTTGCATCTCAGCCTCAGGGTTAGCCTGAAGCCTGGCTCAGGAACAGTCCCTTCAGAGGCCTGCTACTGCTCAGACAGCGGAACCATTCCCTGGGCCGGCCACGTGAGTGCTGGCAGATTTCTCGTTGGGCTGAACAGCCTTCCTTGCTGTCTCCCTTTCCATCTCATTCTGTACGCGATGTGGCAGCTGCTTTTGGTCCCCTCTGCTCTTGGTCATTCACATCACTGCTGGCTGTTCACGTCATTGTCACAGAAGGCTGTTTCTCTCCTGGTTGTTCAGAGAAGTGGGGAAGAGCCCATAGGTCAAAACTTCTCCTACCATATGTCAGTTTGAAGGAAACCCTTCTATCTTCACCCCCCATGTTTCATATGAAATGCTATTTATGTTGAGAATTTCTTATGTGCTAGGTACTGTGCTAAACACTAAAAAAGCACCATCTCATTGAATTCTACCAGGATCCTGGAACTTAGCTATAACTGTAAACTGTATTCAGAGATGTTTTCCTTTAAGTCTACTATTAAAAAGTTCCTGCTCTTAGAAGTGCTAAGCTGTTCTGCTGTTATCGATCATTAGCAGCTTAATGAAAATTTGTTCAAAATTTAAAATACACTGAGAAGGCTTTCAGTGACGTATCATTGTCTGGTAGACAAAACCACAGGAAACTCTAAGTGTTTCAAGCAGAAGAGGATTTCATACAGGCACTCGGTTACATATATGCTAGAATGCCTGGAGGAGAACCATGATAGCATTGTTTTTCCCCAGAACACAAAAGCATGCACTTGTGCTGATGTGGCTGGAGTCCGGCAGGTGGGTTTTACTGGACCTCACTTCCCTGGTAGTCAAACCCCCAATGATACTTATTTCTTGAGGCTTCATTTCCTTGAAATCCACTGTTGTTGTCAAAATCTGGAGGAAAATGGCCTCCCCCACCCTCCTGCCTTCCAGGCTCCAGTGAGAGCCTCTCAGCAGCAGCCGGTAGCTTGCCAAGGATTCTGGGCCTGAGTATCGGCGTACACAGTATGTGGCACATTGGGGGCGTATGACAAGAATGGTCTAGAAAATACAACCTTGTAAATTGCCAGCAACATCTCCCAGCAAACACCAACCACAGCTGTGGACTTCATGTTCAATCAACTCTGTGAGCAGTGGAGGAGGGAAAACAGAGTGGGGAATTCTGTCGGGAATTATCAATATAAAGGAAAGACAGGTCAAGTCTGTTTGCTGGAATTAACGATCTCTAAACCCAAGACCTGTTCCATTCAGCCTCTTCTCAGAGGCAGACTTTTAAATTTTAAACAAAGGATGCAATTAAATTTGATCCAATTTCAATCCATTCAGTTCAGAAACCTTTATTAAATATCTACGATGGATTGCGCCGTGGGCCAGATAGTTGCAAGAGTTACAGATTTGTGGCTGGCAGGCAAAAGCTGGGCTGCCACTACAGATCTAAGTTGGAAGAGATTCCTGGTCCACCAAACTCTTGGTTTTGGTTTTGGTTTTGGTTTTGATTTCTTTGTTACTTAATTGCATAGAATGTATATCTCCTCTGGAGAGGCATTATCACCCCCATGTTTCATATCAAATGCTATTTATATTGAGAATTTCTTATGTGCTAGGTACTGTGCTAAACACTAAAAAAGCATCATCTCATTAAATTCTACCAGGATCCTGGAACTCAGCTATAACTGTAAACTTCATCTATTTTTTTTTCCCCAATAGATGAAGAAACTCATGCTCTGAGAAGTTACAATGACCTGGCCCAGGGAGCCACCAGGTTGTCGGCAGGATTGCTTCCCTCAAGCCTGTGGTTACAATGCAGACATACTATTTCTCAGGTAAGGTGCAGAGTCATTTATCTAGTTAAGGGGGTTGTTGAATTGTCCAGTTCAAAAGAATTTGCCAGTTCGAAAGAAACAGACCTGGAGTTCTGTGGTCCTGACCTTTATCTCAGCTCTGCCATTCCTGAGCCACACTGCCGCCTTCGGCCATTATCTCATATGTGGAATGAGAGGTTGAGTAAGAGATGCATTTGGCAGCTTCGACTTTCTCTGTCCCATTCCCAGTCTCATTTCCTCACCATCAAACCTGTCTCTTCACTGCCTGCTTCACAAGCCATTCTTGCTTCATATTTTCACCACGTAATTGTATTATCGCCTCTCCTGGAATATGTTTCCTTTCCTTCCTACTTGCCCAGATTGGACTCTTCCCATAAGCTGCTACCCACTCCACTTCCAGGTAGCCTCCAACCTAACCTCCAGAATGCGCAAAGTTCTCCCCCTCTTCTGAATGTCTGTAGCATATATTTTTTGTCTGAACTGTCCACCTGATACATACAAGTGACTGGGCACTTTTACCATCTTCTCACACAGGCATTTCTTGCCTCCCCAGTGTCTGACCCTTAGAAGACAGGGGCAATGCATGTGCCATACTTTTCTTGGACCCCCACGGTGCCTAATAGCACATGATGGGTGTTACTAATACCGATTAGTGAAGGAGCTGGTTGGACAGTTTACAAATATGTTAATAGATCAGGGGATGGAGAAGCCACTGTGAACTCTAAGGATTTGGAAGGAGTCCCCTGAGAAGGTGGAATCAGAGTGTCGTCGTCGGCAGCCGTCCGTCTCGAGAGACGATGGTGTAGCTTCTTAAGAGTCTATCTGCACCGCCGAGAATGGCTGTGCAGTCCGACTCGGGAGTGACACGGTATCTGTCTCCTCTCGTGTTGAATCGACATCTTGCGATGACGCTGGAGTGTCCTCTCCAGTGAAGCTACAGAGCCTGGGCAGGGTGATATGGAGGGTCTGCTGTTGCCCATGCAGCAGACCCCCCCTCTCTTCACACCTGAAGGGTCCAAGGGAAAGACGGAGTCAATACAGCTTGGCTTCAGGTGCGCCGCAGGAGTTGTCGGTGTTGACTACAACGTCAAACTGCCTTAGGGACTCCGGCTCCGGATTTTCTGTCGGGGTTTACTCCCTTAGCCTTTCCCCTGAAGAGGTATGCCGCAAGGCAGCGGAGGTTTTTTGGAGTCAGAGTTTTCCTTCACTGATGTGCCCTGACTGTAAGATCGAACCAGCGACACTTAGCTCGCAGGCCGACGCTCAATCCACTGAGCCAAACCAGCCAGGGTAGGAATCAGAGTAGAGTTTTGACATTTGGAGAAGATTTAGAAGGTCAGAGGTGACTGAGGATGAAGAGAGTATAAATGGCAGAACACAGATAGAGGACGCAAGAAAAACCACACGGTGTTTGGTGTTTGGGAGAGGCTTCAGGGAGAACTGGCTTGTTAAAATGCACAAGCAGATTAGGCTGTAGGGAAACAGGTTCAAGATGTGGAGTCCATGGGAAATGGACTGACATCAGAAAACCAGAGGGAGGTTAATTTAATCCAGAGAGTTATTCAGTGCTTTCTCTGTGTTGAGGAGATGAAGCCGAGGAAGATCTTATCTCTTTTTCATTATACAGAAGTTTTTAATCAATTCAGGGGCTGGAGACAAGATCACAATGAGTTATCATACCAAGTGGAGTATAATTTATGTCAACAGGAGGGGTGCTCCTGGGGCTCAATAGACCCTGGAGTGTGCAGGTCCTGGGCACGGGTCCTGGAGACGGGGAGCTGGGCCTCAATCTAGGCTTCAGCACTTACTGCCTTGTTGAGGGAAGAGTCCTTGGTTTCCTGGGGCCTGTTTCATTATCTGTAAAATTGGATTCATAGTTGTACCTAATCATAGGGTTATTGTGAGAATTAACTAAGATCATGGATATGAAATTAACGCAATGTAGGCCCATGTATGTACTCCACCATTGTTAGCTACTGTTAACTATAGATTTAAAAGGAAGAGAAGGTGACTTGTATTGAAAGGGATTGTTATGGACCTTGTGAAGGTGCCACATGGGCTGGACTTCAAGCCAAGGGTGAAACTTAGCAGGTGAAGACTTGAGACTGGGCATACATACCAGGGGTAAGGATGCACAGGGCCCCCGTGGGGAACAATAGCTCGCCTCATTTTCCAGAAGCAGAGGGTGAGTGACAAGAGAAGATGTGATGATTTTGAAAGTCAGGTAAGGATATGCAAAGCCTTACATGCCAGGTGGATAAGCTTATTCTTAATGGTGTAAGCAATGAAGTGACTGTAGCCATATGAGCCTAGCATTGCTGTAGACAACTGGGTGGCACCAGGCATGGCCCAGGATGGGATCCAGCACTGCCCCTCAGGCCTGCACTGGTTAACCTGTAGAGACAAACTTACTTTTTCAAAGTCAGTCTCGCAGAGAGACAGCCATGTGAATCCAAATATCCGGGCAGCAATCCCCAGCGGCGCCCAAGGTAATGAAACATCAGTATCTGCCGCTCCTATCTGTTATTGCTGATATTCAGATAATGATGCCAATACCCAGCCTGCGAGGGAGGAGGAAATGCTGCTGGGCCAACTTGTTCAGCTCATCTCCTGGAGGGGTGAAAGCAGGGGAGAAGAGACAGGGGAGGAAGAAGGTGACCCCAGAAAATAAAATCCTCTTCCTTATTCTGGTTTAGGGTAAAAGCCAGATAAGTTCCTCCCTACCACCAAGAGCCATATGAGAATTCCGGAAGTCTCTTTCTACCCCCCAGTTGGTTCGGTACTTGGACTGATAACAATTTCACCTCATAGCCTAATACTGTTTTATAATGTTCAAAGTGCTTTCACATCTAGTGTCTCACTTAGTGTTCACCATGAGAGAAACTAGACTCATGCAGGGAACTTGTCAAACCCCCATTTTGCCACCTCCAGTTCGTTTAGCACATCTTGAGGAATTAGGTTGAAGTGGGGAGGGTGGAGGGTGGGGATGCTGCTCGGTCAGCCTCTGGTGCATCCAGGACCAGAGCTGGTGGCAGGGGTGAGGAGCCGGTCCACACCCGTGGCAGACATTGACCATGGATAATGACTTCCCTCTGAACCCTGACAAAGCCTCTGGGCCCTTCTCAAAACAGGACTGGCCAGCCACTGCTAATGGATCAGAGCTGGTACTCGGGATGGGACCTCTGTTCTCCATGCATTAGGCACTGTCCAGAGCCTCTGTTTGTTAAAATGTGTGGAATATTAACATATTAAGTCATTATCAGCCCCTGGCATCTTCATGTAAATTTATTTGTCAGATGGCAGTGTGCAAGCCCTCAGAGGAATGAATCTGGGACAGAAGAGTTTGTTTACTAAGGACTGAAAGGCCTGATGGGAACATGAAATGACTAGTTGTGGCTCCTCTAGCAGATACTCAGATTGTTTAACAATCTCTTGGTAGTATGTATTGACTATACTCAAGAGGTCAGAGTATGAGACTGGGCAAATCAACCCTGTTAGGTTCCATTTCCCTATCTGAAAGATGAGAATAATGACATCTGCTCCTCCTAGTACAGAATAACTGCGAGGGTAACAAGCCTCTGCATGTACATTTTGTACTTTATAAAGTATTATACAAATGCAAGGTATGATCATTTAGCTACATTAGAAAGAAACAAGCTTTCATTCCTCACATAAAATGTGCATGAAGGGTTAAGAAAAGAGAGGAAGAGAGGAATTAATATTTATCAGGTTCCCAATTGCCATTCATCTCAAACATATTAGCTCATTTAATTTCCACAACCATCCTGTGAGGTCAATACTATTGGGTCCATAGTCTCACAGATCACACAGTCAGTATTTTTCAGAGACAAGATGTGAACCCAGGTACATATGACCACTCTTCCTACATGAAAATCCAGGGCCTAACCTGCACACACTGGAACTCTTTCCTTTTCTGAATGCTTCCTGGACAATGAGGTGGGCCCCCAGGTCAGAATGATATAGGTAAAGAACTGGCAAGTGCCCTGAGACCAGAACCCTAGCAGACAGGTGATGATGGCTGGGAGATCCCCAGGAAATGAATTGGAATACATGGTAGGAAAGTCAGCAGCCTTCTGCAGGCTTGGGACAGGGTGAGGGGCAGTCAACTAGGGTAGAAGCATAAAGAAGACCTTGGCACTCAGGTCAATCTGGACTAGCATGAAGCTCGTGATTAACTCCTATGGGAATAAAGACCCAATCACAGGGGCAAGGCTAATTTCAAGTGGAGGCAGCAGGTATAGCTATCAGGGATGTGAACATAAATTCTGAGACAAGCTCGAATTTTCCAATTCTCTGAATACATCTTAGGCATCTGTCACCTAACCAAGTTATTTACTGGCATTGCATCAAAAATAGATTTGTAGTGTGAGTACATTTGAACCAAATAATATAGGTTCATCGCGACACTTGGCATTGCAGTGGCACAAGTAAGTGTAGTTGTATAAGGTACTTTTGGTTTGGCTTTCATGTGTTTGAGGAGCTACGTGGAGTTTGGAACACCATGATAAAGCAAACACACACTTTGCCATGCACTCAGTGTGGCTGTGTGGGATTTGATGGTTTGGGGGTGAGTGGCCTAGTGACCTTTATCCCTTCAGTCTTTCTGAGGGAGATAGAAACACAAGAGATAATTTTAATGTTAACAATTGATTTTTTTTATCCTCTTGTACCTTATACCTCATAGCTCAAATCAAATATTTTTCACATAGTGAAACAAATATATGAAATATATATGTATATATGTGTGTTTTTATCTGTGTGTGTAATGTGTATGTGTATATATATGTAAAAGGTCTGTCCAGACAAAGTCTGGCCAGCCATTGTTAATATAGTGAGAACAGTTTGCATGGCATGTATGTCACCTAGCAGTCAAGGAGAGTGGACTGGAATGCACATGCATGAACAATGATGACTTCACTGTACTAGTCAGTGAGGGTGGTAGATGCCATTGAGTGTGCATGTGTACTGTGTGGCCATCACATTCAAAATGACTGAGCAAGTAGAGCAACAAATCTGTATCAAAGTTTGCATTAAGCTTGAACATTCCTCCACAGAAACTATTCAGATAATTCAGAAGGCTGCAGCTATGAGCAGCTAGTGATTGGCAGCTTCATCACCACAACAAACCCCCTCATGCATCAAGTCTCATGAAGTTTTTTGACGAAACATCAAATTGCCTAGATGACTCAGTCTCCCTGCAGTCCAGATTTGGTGCCCTGTGAGTTCTGGCTTTCCCCCCACAAACTAAAATCACCTTCAAAAAGGAAGATATTTCAGACTATGGGTGAGATTCAGGAAAATATGATGGGGCAGCTAATAGCAATTGGCAGAACTGTGTGAGGTCCCAAGGTGCCTACTTTGATGGGGACTGAGGCATTATTGTCACATGTACAATGTTTCTTGTATCTTGTACCTTCTTCAATAAATATCTCTATTTTTCATATTACATAGCTGGATACCTTCTGGAAAGACATCATATATTAGTTAAGCACAGCTTCTACCAAAGTACAGATCTAGGGGGAAAAAAGCAATAATCAATGGCATGGAGCTATCCCATGCCCACCATCCCGTGGTTTGGCTTCACTGGGAGAGAAAGCCCAGAGCATTTACCTGAGGAGGAGAGGCACTGAGTCTACTGAACTTCTGGAGCACGGAAGGAAGAATCTGCAGAAACAGAATCTCTTCGGGCTTCTTTACTGATGTGCAAATCTGTGGAGTTGTGCTTCAGGGAAGCTAAAGAAAAAAAACTTGAAGGACATGGGATGAAAGAAGGGAAAAACAGCAGTACAAACAAGAAAAAGAGATAGGAGCAGGCCAAGTTAGTAGATTGCAGCTCAGCCTGGAGGTTGAGGAGCTGTTATATTATACATGGATGCAGATTTAAAATAACAGCCTCCAAACTGATAGTCACGGCTCACCCAAAACCGTAACCCTGGCAGAGGAAGGCCAGAGTTACATTGGGCTGCTCAGGAGATCAGAAGACATTCTGGTTCTTTTATGAATGAGATCACTAGTCATTAAGGAAAAGGATTCAGCTTGTTTTGTGAGGTCCCAAGGGACAGAAGCAGGACCCAGAGGTGGACATTGTGGAGAGATGTATTTTGGCTTATTGTATGAGAGATCATTCTAACAAATCACAGTGCTCCAAAGATAGAATATTTTGTGTTAGGCTCTTATGTCCCTGGACATAGAGCAGTGCCACTATGGATGAAGTTTGCTGAGGTGTTAAAATTACAGTTTCCAACTCTAACTGCATATTAGGCTTACCCAGGGAATTTCTTGAAAAATACAGATTCTGGGCTTCTGTTCCTAGAGGTTATACTTCAGAAGGTAATGGGTCAGAATAAATAAATGTTTTTACTTAATAAGACTCCCACATGACTTGTTCATGAAATAATATCTGAAATAATTTTTTATGAATAACATTAAACCCTTATTTGTGTAGTTGTACTCAGTGTTCCCCAAGTCCATTCACTAACTGAACCCTAACCCAATTAGAATCACAGCCTTAAATTCACCCCAAATCTCTAGCTCCTTCTACTGGAGCAAGTCAAGTTCAGTGGCTCCCCAACTGTGTTCTGTCCTCTTCTTTCTGTAACTTTCATGGTGTCCTGCTAAACTTGACCCCACAGCTGGAGCTCCTCCCCTGATCTCTGTCCAGTACATCTCCTTCAAGAGGAAGGGTTTGGTCACATGTAAAAGAAATTCCCAAGCTAGCTTAACCACATGAGAATATTCAGGATTTTATTTTAAGAATGCTGATAGGAAACACCCATGAAAAACAGAAAGTAATAATCTCATTATTTTTATCAGTATTGATAATAATGATTATTTCTCAATAATATTATGCAGTAATTTTGTGTTAATTCAAGGAAGCAACTACCCAGTGTGTATGTCAGTTTTTAATTAATTTACCAATCACCTCCTCCATTATGCACAGGTCATTTTATCTTGCATATATCTGGTGAGTTATGGGAAGAATTCTTTTGCTATATTATGCATTTAGATACAAAATAAATAGGAGGAAAAGGAAATGTTCACCTCACAATTCAGTTATGCTAGAAATTTATATTCTTTTTGGATGACCAGAGTGACTTGTCAGCATGTGACTCTGGCACTAGGATAGGATAACATGCAGGTTGAACAATACCTTGTACCCATAGGGGGCTTCTGTGTGCTCTGAGCAGACAAAGCCTTTCTAAATATCATGGCCTGTGTGTACCATTTGGCCACACCTGGGAGCCAGACCTGTGCAGACACAACCTGTGGTTGGTAGGTATTGCCTGACAAAAAACAGTTAAAGAGAGGGAAAACAGGACTCTACGAGGGTGGCCAGAATGAGCTGTCTGGCAATGTGAGGCTATACTTGTGCCTATCCTGACCCAGTCCTCTTGGAGCATTGATGCTCCCTTGAAGGGGACAGCACTGGGCTTCTGTATGGCACCTTTTGAAAGAGCTGGTCATGAGAAAAAGTGAGAATTCCAGAGTTAGGCTCTGAAAGCTTAAGGTCTCTCCACTGGCAGGAGCAGTAGTGATGATGGTCAAGGATCTGAATACTGCAGGCAAATATCAAGCCAGCCACATACTGTGGGGAGCCCCCCAACAAAAGAAGGGTGGCTACACTGTGTCGAAGAACAATAGGCAAAAGACGGGTGTCCCAGCAATACATAATGTGAGAAATTCCCTCTTTCCCATTTGGGACACATGAATAGCAGAGTAGAGGTCCCTTCTTAAAATGGGGGCATGTCAATTCTGTGACCTTAAGAGTAAGTACAGTACAATGAAACTATGAAGGAATTGTAAGTGACAGGCCCCAGGGGCATTCAAGGTACATAGTATTTACTCAAATCACTGTGCATAGCATCAGGAAGGTCATGACAGCAATTAGAGAGATATGGTTTGACTTGAGAAGTGAAATGGATTTGGGGAAAAACAGAGATCACACCAGTCAAATCATAATACTTACCTTCCCTCCTTTCCTTATTGGGAATTCTATAAATCCCAAATCAAATCAGTTATCAATATCAATGGAGTCACCTTTAAGTGAAATAGCAAATATCAAAAGCTAAGGATCTAGGTATTGTAAATTAATTCCATGAAGCCGTGTGTTTTCAAGTTCCGGTGTCAATCTATTTCCACACTTTCTCTCTATTCTGGTTTTTATAATGGTTGGCATTCCCATGACTACACTTATTACTTAATGATTTGCATTATAAATGATAGTTATTGAGGGAATGCCACATATCCAGAGGGAACGCCACAGATCCACAGTTGATATTGGTGCAATGAGGACAAGTGGGTGTTTGATTTCTTATACCCATTTCCCCACCCCCTATGCTTTCCACACTGACTTTTACATATTGGACAACATGTGCTTCATGATAATACCATACCAGGCACTGGGTTATACTGAGGAACAAGACAGTGTTGCTCCTCTATTGCCTGATTCCATGAACAAGCAATACCTTTTCTGGAAGAACTATCACCATTAGTATTAATAGTAACAGGTACCATTAACTCTCTTCTGATGTAATGTGCAAATAACTTACAAGTTAGTTGGAGATACAAGACTGAGCATGCTAGACAAGAAACTGTTAAAGCGAGATGGCAAAGAAGGTGGATTTTAGAGACTTCATGGTGGAGGCAAATAATGAGACTTGTGTAAATAGAAGTTAATAGGGTATGTGCTTGGGAGGAATTTCACCCTCAAGCTCTGTAGGAGTTAAATATACAGTTTCTAAATCAGCACACTCAGTTGGAATTTTGACACCATTGCTATTCTAGAGTGTTGGGGTCTTTCAGTCAAGTTGTGTGACCTGGAACAAGGGAATTAATCCTCTAATTCTCAGATTTCTCATTTGTAAAGGGAGGTAATAATATTTAACTGATCTTTTGTAATGATTCAATTAGATAATATGTCAAAGTAGTAAAAAACCAGGTACTTTGTAATCACTTAACATGGATCAGCCACACTTATTAGGAGCAGTACTGTATGATTAGTATTGCTTTTTCACTTGTGTGGGTTGGTCATTTAATCTCCTAGAGGTCAGGGCCATGACTTTTTCTTGTGGACCTCATAGCACCCAATGCACAGGTCTAGTAATTCCTTGTCAATCACCTCTCTTGGTTCTTCTTACACATTCTACTGAGTTGCCTTACCTCCTGCTAAGCTATTCTGATACAGGTCCCTTCATACCTATCCATGATTTGAGCAAATAAAATGTAGCAATGAATCTAGCCATAACATTAATTACACGTGGTTCATGCAGCATCTGAAGTGAGTGAAGGAAGAAGGAGAATTTGATTACTCCAGGGCATCAGGATCTTTCAAACAATAATAATTTACTGTATCTACTAAGTACCTCTGGATGTTCTCTATAGAGGGGACACTATTTTATGTACGAGCAGCATAATCCATTCCTATAAGATCATGTGGCGAGACCCAAATATTTGCCACACTGAGTGGATAAAGGGCAAGGTTTTTCTTTCCCAATAAAGTCTCAGTTTTATTTTTCCTTTTCTAGAGCTGTGAGACAGGGCACACAGGAAGCAGCAGTACTCTATAAGGTCTTGGAGAAGGGGGATGTATTGAAGCAGGGTGCAGAAACTGGAAACTTATGCTAACATTCTGAGATTCTAAATGTCAAAGCAAGGTGGTACTTGCATGTACATGTGTATGTGTAGGTGCATGCTTGTGGGTATGGGTATATGTGCAAATATGATGCCTACATGTGCATGTGTATGGATACATAAGTATGTGTGTATGTGAGTGCCCTATGGGTGTTCTGGTCTTCTGTCACCTGGTCCTCTGCCCCTTTCTCTTCTGTTCCTGCTGTGTTATCTATCTATCTATCTATCTATCTATCTATCTATCTATCTATCTTCCTTCTATTTTTATTGAATAGCCATACATTATTAAAAACATTCTATGGCAGGAACCCAGTTAAATGTATCTCTGTAGAAGTCCTGAGTTTACTTTTATAACCATAGATTACTTTGAGGAACCAAGACTTAGGAAGTCAAATAATTCTCCTAAAGTCAACCACGTTGTGAGTGGCCCAACAGGGGATCCAATTCAAGCAAGCACAGCTCCATACATACAGTTTACTTTAAAGCTTCAGCCTTTGCACCAGTGTGTCTTCTCTGCAACACTCTCATGTTCCTCTACATCCCCTTTAAAGAATTGCATCCAGCACCCCATTCACAATTCTCTTGTGATGGTCTGTCACATCAGTGCCCAGTTCTACAGTCAGGTTACCTTCTTTCCCCACTACAACCCAAGGTAGCATGTTAAGCACCTACTTCTGAGCAGTAGTTTTCTACTTCCCTGACCTTCTACAGAGATCATTCATTTTCAGATCTCAGTCCCAGAGCCTTTGGGAATTTCCACAGATAGGTTACAAAGCATTAAAATCACTCATGGGCCAAGGAAGGTGGCCAGAGGGTAGCACTGGCCACCTGTTCAGAATGGGAAGAGGTGACTAGGTTTATGTGATTCTTGGCCTCCTGCATGATTCAGGGTCATCTTGGTGCCAATAGTAGGCCCAGCAGTCTTTGGAGGATCTTTTGAGCACAGAGAGCCACCGAACTGAATGTTCCCCAACCCCTCCAAAACCACGCATGGAGTGGAACTTGGTGAAGGACTTGGGAGAGTGAAGGACTTTGGGAGGGATTCAGAGTGTAATGGGAATTTCATAGGCAGGCTTCCACCTAACCAGTCTGGGTTGAAAGTCAGATAAATTCTCCCTGCTCCCATGGTCTCTTTCAATAAGCTGCTTTGGAATGTAGAATTTCACTCTAAGATAAAATATTATCTGGGAGGGCTGATATAGCAAATAATGGCTATCTAATAGCAGTGTCTTAGGATAAATTAATTTATTGGAATAGCCTTTGAGGGAAGCAGTGACCTGAGAGGCTGAAACTGAAGACTGGCAAATCTCTATAGAGTTGAATGTCCAATATGGTACCATTAACATAGGCTATTTAGCACTTAAAATGCAACCAGTCTGAGTTGATATGTAAAATAGACACTGGATTTTGAAAACGTAGTATGAAAAAAATGAATACAATGTACCTCGTTAATTACTACTTTATATTGATTGCATGTTGAAATGATAACATGTTAGATATATTGGGTTAAATAAAATATATTAAGATTAACTTTACCTGTTTATTGTTACTTTTAAAAATGTGGCTACTAGAAAATTAAAAAATTACATCATGCAGCATATATTTGTAGCTACTGTTACACTTCTTTTGGAAAGTGCTGCTTTAGAAATACAGTCCAGCAGGGCCTTTGAATTGCAGGGAGTGGGTGGGGCTTGGGAAATGTGGGATGACTATGTACTGAGTTCGTGGTGAGTGCTCAAAATATACCTCACCTACATTCCAGCCTCCCTGGGGCAGAACCCACCTGTATTAAGTTATGAGATGAATCTCTTCTGGTGAAGTAAATATGTATCATACCTATGTATGACATGAACTTTATTTTCCTAATGGTTGAATCAGCCATTCACTTCTAAATCTAAAACGTCCTTTTAGGGGATCCATCTTCTGTATCTATCACTTCTCTCTAACCTGGTCTACTTCAGCGGGCTGGCTTCTTCCTCCTATTGCACTCATTCCATGTTTATACTGATCTCTCTCTTATATCATGTGACTTGTTTATAAACACCTTTCAAGTCACATGGACTCTTCCTTGTCTGCATGGATCCTGATTAATCTCCCTTCACTGACTTTCTTGGGTGCTTAGTTCCTGAACTTTAGTTTTGATCATACACTGTCTATTGTTTTCTTATGTCATGATCTGAGGTCCTGTCTTTTGACTCTAGTTTATCCCCCACTGCACCAAGCAGAGTAAATGCTTTAACAAGTACTTGATTGCTTGGATCATTGTTTTTGGTCTACCTTATGTCCTCTCATTAACTTTGGACCCCTGTGGAGAAGGCACTGATGGCAAGCCTCTTGAGGCCAGGTCCCATGCCTTCTGAATTGAGGAGCTCATTTTTAAGCTTGACATCTTTCACCCAAAATGTGTCCAAGTGTTATAAGAAGAAGGACTTGAGGTTTCTGACCTCCCATGACATGTAAATATTTGGCTGGGCTAGCTGCCATGACTGTGTCCTCTATGGACCTGAGGTGGTACCTGTGATTCCTTCGGTAGAAATGTGTTTCTCTTTATGACTTTGTCTCCTTTGAGTATGTAAAATTCCTATGAGGAGGAGTGTTTATTAACTCCCTCACCCCCCAAAAGAGTGAAGATGTTGGAAGGTGCCAGGTGGAAGAGATGAGAGGTCTGAGAGAGAAAATATTAAGGAAATGTCAGGTGGGGGTAGGTAAAAATGCACTTGATCTTCTTCCAAATTTTCTGAAAGGCTAGCTCTTTATTGGGTCTAGGAAGAGTTCACATCTTTGCTCTTTCTTCCATCCCTGCAGAGCTGGACTGGAGGAATAAACCTCACGTCAGTAAATCAACAGAGCTGAGAGATCAGTCAGTCAGTCAATCTTAAGAGCATTCTTGGATTTATGGATGCCTTGAGAAGGGTGCTTACAGAAAGTGAGGATAGGGTAGTTATTAAAAGAGATTAAAGGGTATTAGCAAGTGCCTCAGCAAGTTGTAATTAAAAAGAGGGAATGGAAAAGAAACAGGAGACAAATTTTTCCAGTCGCTGAAATTTCAAGGAGGAGTGAGCTGGCCTGTGAACCATTACTACTTTATATTAATTCTCCTGTATGGTTAAATCTAAACCCAAAGACACATCTTTCTCAGTTTGAAATGTCCTAGTCAATTTCACTGTATAATACAGAGAGGAGGCAGCCTGGGCGACCAGGCAGCCATGCTAACCTCAGGTGGCATTGTTCTCTGAAGGATTTTGAATCCTGTTCTGAAAATAAGTGAATTGTTTCTAGAACACATCCTTAACATGAGGAAGGAGAATTATCGTGATGTCTGTCTGGGGAAGTTGAGTCCAGGAGAAGTAAAATAAGAGATCCCACTATAATACCCAGCAGTCAAGTGTATTACCAAGCACACTGAGACATGCATGGTAATGATTTAGTCCCTTTGCTGCTACTTACGACCACAGGAGAAAGGTGCGCAGTCACATACCTGATGAGGTTTAACGGGGTCTCTTTATTTCTTCATTCCCCAAAATCTCACCTACTTCAGTCAAAGGTCTACCATTCCTCATTAGAACTTCTGTTTGGTAACTGAAGACATCTCTGTTAACATGCAAACTATCTGAGTATCACTATGTTTAACTGATGTCATTCATTTACCCCAACATAAGGATTAGAGGTCTGAAAACTGTTTTTGGAGAAAGAAGCTAGATCATTAGCTTATTGGGTAATTAATGCAATAGAGGAATATGCCCAATTTGCTACTGTCAAATTTTTGCAGCTTAATCTTGATTGTGATTATGTGCATTTTTATTATTTTAAAAGATCAGGTAACAGTGGACCTAAAACTCTTGGGTTTACTGAAGAGAACATGTGTTTAAAAACTAGCCACACATCCAGATTGGCATAACAAAACTCTGGTGATATGGAGACTTCTGGATTAATGATTGACCTTTTAATCTTTAATCCCTATATTCAGGTTACATGAATTCGGCATATTCTCACAATTGTTTACTAGTCCATAACAGGTTGGAAAAGAGAAACACAGGCAAAAGTCGCTGAATTAGAAAGTGGCACTGACAGTCTATCTGGACAGAAAAAAAAAAAAATCAACCATTAGGTTTTCCAAAGGCACAGCAGTATGAGATTACCTGACATGGGATCTAACAGTGCTTTTATATGTCAAAGCCCCCTCAGATATCACTATGTGTCAGTTAAACAACCTCTGATTTTCATTAGGGGTGCCTGCAAGATATAGGAAAACACTGATATTAGATTCAGTTTCCTTGCCTGAGCTGAGAGTAATACAGAGAAGGGAGATTCCATGTATTGAGTTATGAACTAAGGCAGGTGGTATGCATCTCTATCCCTTTTATTTTCTCAGCTTTCCTATGCAGTAGGCATTTTAGAGAAGAAAAACCAGAGCTTGGTGAATGAATGAAGACTTAGTACATTGGTGTCTGTACTGTATGAGTGCCCACGTCTCTCTTCCGCCTAGCACATCCCTTCTTGCCAACAGGGATAGGTCACTGCTGCTCTTCCCTTCACTGTGATCATCTCCTTCTTCTCTTTTTACTCATTTGCTTTCTGAGCTCAGAGCACATTCCTCTTTCTGCCCACATTTCCAAATTTCTTCTCCACCTAAAGGCTTCCTTTGGTCAGGGACCTTGTCTTCTCTTTCTTCCTCCTGTTTCCAAATTCCACGCAAAACACTCATTTATCCTGGTAAATTCTTGCTTGTTTAGAATGCTCAGAGGTGAATCTGAGTACTCTCTTCAGCACTTGTACTTTTTTGGTTAGTTCATGTCCATCTGTGTCCTTGTCTATGAAATACCAACCCCTAAAAGCCTGCTACGAGAACGTCTGAAATAGTTTTACAAGTGCTTTCTCCATCCTTGCTGGCTCAGCCCAAGCAGAGAGACATCTTCTTCTAAGGCTTGGAGTCCCCAGGGATAATAAATATGCTTAATATTGCATCAATTAATTTTTGCAGTCCTAAAAATTAGAGCAAAGGCAAACTTCTCCCCCATATTCTATCCTCGCTATTCCAATATCTTTGTCCAGAGTAGTTTCATCCACAGTTTCTTCTGCTCCTTGTGTCCCCCTCTCTGTCATTCCTAGTTCATAGTGAATCCACTGCCTGCATCTCCCTCCATCCTGAGGAGTCATTGTCCTTTGCTAGAACAGGCCCTTTCCTTCCTTCCATTCTCTGCCAGTAAGGTCATTTCATCAAACTAAAGCTCATTAAAGGAAAAGGCAGAGGGGCCATTCAGCATTCTGACCCCAGATATTGTAGTGAAAAAGCCCTTTGCCTTTTATATTTCAACCTGAATAGGTGTATGACTCAGTAGTGGAAGGATTTGTAGCTGACACTCAATAGAAGCTGCTCTCGAATTTTGACAAATCCCATCTTGAGCCAAGAAGAGAAACAGATATTGATCCTAAGTGTACCTAATTCATCTCTGCACTTGTAATCCCAAAAGAAAATGCTTTCTATGACCAGAGGGCAGTCAATATTTTTTCCATCTTGTAAAATAAATAGCAGTTATTTTGGTTTGTCTTCATGAGTCCAGGGCACCAGAAGTAAACAAAGAGTTGATTTTTCCTTTTTCTATAGCTGAGTTATAATAACTACTGGGTCTCTTGTTTGGCCTAATTAAAACCACATCAAATAATTTGGACTGATGAGTGACTAGGGGCGATTGTGTTATACTTCGGCCACATTAACAAGGAAGCCTCATTCTCCAGGCTGGGGAGTGGCATATCTGTGGAGACTTAGCTGAAGACATACAATAAATTGCAAGAGAATTCATTTCAGGGGACTCTCCCTTACTGCAGCAGTATTATAGTTTTAGCCACATAGGAGAGGTGTTCATATCGTCCAGGGGTCTACTTACAAACATGGTTTTATTTATTGTCCTTCTTCTCCTTTACCTGTGAGACTAAAGTTAGTTATGGGAGAACTTCCAGAAGGTCAGCAGATCAGGCCAGATAGAGAACTGTTCTATATCCACAATCATTCTGTATATTCTCAACCCAGATGGAGGGTCACAAGTTGTTGGAAATACATTTGTGTCTATATTGATCCAAGCCCCACATCATTTCCCAACCACCCCAGGTCAATTCCAACGAACAAGCACAGAATCTCTTTGCACGTCAGACACTGTGCCTACATGTGGGCAAACCATCTGCTCAATTCAGTTTTTTTCTACACATTAATAATTGTTTTGATTATTACACCTGACTAGTTCACTCAGATAAACCAACCTTCTATCTTCTTGAAAATTAAGAAAAATATCAGAAATCAAATTTGGATTATTCAAGGCTTCAAAGGGATATTAATTTCAAATTACAAATCATTTTATTTTGAACCATCAAACAAAACCATCTGGACTTCCCCTAAATTTTCTTAGTGCCCTGTCAGAATTCTTATTTGAATGTACTATGAGTCTTACAGAGGCAATTCTGATTTCCTTATAATCTGCCAGATCCATTGGGTGTTGGACAAACCAGTCCTCATGACAAAACAATCAGATGTTTGGCAATTCTGTTTTACTCTCTAGCCAACACAGCCTGCTTCTCCTTCCTGCCATGGACCACAGACTTCCCCACTTAGGCTGCCATTTGCTCCTGGAATGCCTTCTCTGCCATTAGTTTGTATTAAGCTAGTGTTCTACTGAGAAGGCCTGCTGATCCTATACTCCAGCTTTGAGATGTTTTTGCTGAAGGCATGGAAAGTTCAGGTCCAAGGCTTATCCTGTTCATCAGTGGGGACATTAATGAAAAATATGCTAGACAGGACTAAACAAGGTTGTTCCCAAATTTATAAAGTGTCTACCTGACAGATTTATAACTAAATATCAACAACCTAAGTAGAAATATTTAAGCCAAAACACTCATTAATGTGAATAGGCAAGTGATACATTCAAATGAAAGAATATAATTTCATGAGGAGTTAGAAGCTTTGAAAATTATCTTTAGCCTTGGCCCAAAGTAACTCTGTGTCCTTACTTCAGTCACTTAATATTTCTGAGTTTCAATGTCCTCATTGTCAAATGAGAAGGTTGGAATTGGATGGCCTTTAAGCCCTGCTCCTTACCCCCCACCCAAAGCTTTAATATTCTATGGTCCTGTGTCTCAAAGGCATATAAATAAGCCATTAGGAAGATTTACATTGTTTTCTTTACAAGTGTAATGCAGAAATAGAGATATTGGACTTATCTCAGCATGGTTAAAACTCAAGAAATATCAAGCTTATGTTGTGAATCTCCTTAGTGGATCAAGGGATTTACCAAGGTTCTTCAATATATTCATCTCCTAGGGTTCCAGGGATGAAAAAAAGTGCTGCACATTATTAGCAAAACAAATATTTTTATGATAAAATTGCCTGTGGCATTACATTTCATAACATAGCTAATGTATTGACATATAGGTATATGCTGTGTATATATTCACCATCATGGATTCTTATGTTTTAAAAAAACACCTCAGAGATTATCTCATCCAGTCCCCCCCCCCTTTCACAGAGAAAAGGAGTTGCCTAAAGCCACCTAAGTAATTTAAAAATTTGAGAATTGAATGCCTTTGTTGATACTTCTCTAATCCTTTTATTGTTTTCTCCCATAATTCCACAGTATGTATGCATTATAAGCATGTAAACATTTATACCATTGAGGTAACATGCAAACATGGCATCAGTTGTTTGTATACCTATAACGTACCCAGCAGTAAAGAAAATACATTATTAAGATCATTGCAGAATTATTAAAGATAATCCACAGATTTCAAACCTCTTCCTCAATCTCTCTAAGAATCTGACATAGCCAGTACATCCCCTGGGTTGTAATTTATCCTAAGTCACACAGTAAACTCAGGCTAAATCTAGATTTCTAGCCTGACTGGTTATTGTCAGAGTTGGACCTGGAGTGTGGGGCTTTTACTTCTCAGGCTGTGTTCCTTCTCTTATATCAAGCTGGCATTCATCCAAATTTCATCACTTTTTCTGACATCTTATCATTTGCTTGAATACTTTAGTGAAATACGTTATAGAGTCCACTATTGCCTGAACTAGCTAATTCTGCCCTAAGAATGTTGTTCCTCATTTAGACCTTAAATCAGATTCCCTGTGACTCCCACTTGTGTTTCCTAGTTTGTCCTCTGCTCCCTTGTGTAGTGACACCCACATCTTAAAACCCCTTTTATATTTGAAGGTATATACAGTATTCCTGTCCTGCTGTTAGTGGTGAAACAGCACCGGAATGTTACCAGACCTCAGTTCAGCAACCCAGTACTTGAGTTCATCAAAGAAAGAATTCAGAGCCAGGGAACTGAAATTATAAAAGAAAATATATTTAGAATGTCACAGAGGTAGAAGAGGTGAGCCAGTCAGGCTGCGTGGGCTCAGGAAATGAGTTACAGAGGCAAGAGAAGGGCCTTGGAGCTTAGGAAAAGGAAAGGCAGAGAGAACGTGCCTGGGGGAAGAAAAGGGGAGAAGGCTCAGGTAGGATTGAGAGAGAGAGAGAGAGAGAGAGACAGAGAGAGACAGAGAGAGAGACAGAGAGAGAGAGAGAGAGAGAGAGAGAGAGAGAGAGAGAGAGAGAGAGAGAGAGAAAGAGAACATCATTCTGGGGAAATAAGAGGATAGAAAAAAGTGCTGGGTCCACCATCCTAAGGATTTTTATCACCTCTCTAAAGGCAATGATCTCAATAGAATATTCATAAGCTTTTCCAGGTTTGTCCTTTCAGGGTCATGGTCTACCCTGATTGGTTGGTCCTAGGGGAGGGGATCATTAGTCATTGCAGTTGGTCCTGATGTAGCCAAGGTGTTGCTCTGTCTGGTTTTGCTGTTTTTCTGCTCCTGGAGCTGAAACACAACTGGGGCCTAGATGTTATCTCTGGCTTGACCAAAACTTTGTCTTTGTGGTCAACAAACATGAGGCTTTGTTTTTAGGTTTATTTGATGCAGGTCAGAACCTCATTGTCCTGAGGGCTTACTGCTTAAGGCAGTAGTCATGCAAATGCTTGTATGGGAGTCTATCAGGCTGATCTCTGGCCCCTTGTTCTGCCTCTAAGGGGTCTACCACATGACTAGCAACATGCTAGGGGAGGAAAGGTTAGGAGAGGGTCCAAACCACATAACCAGTGAGATGAAAGGTAAGGGGATCCAAACTGTATGACCAGCAATATTCTATGGGATAAAAGGGCACTGTGGGCACAAGGTCCTTGTTTTCTCAATTTTGTCCATTGCTTGGTACCCTGGGCTTTCCACTCTGGTGACATTCCATGCCTGGCCTGTTTTCCTACTCTGCTCATACCTATCTAACTGCCTACTGCACTGCAACCCTCCAATCTTATATTACTGAATTCAGCTTTCTTATTCTATTCTCTCTTTCATTCTTCACACCATGTTTCCCCTCCTTTGGGTATTTCTCTTTGTCCTCAGGAACACACTGTGCCCCAAGCAGAACATGATTTCCTAGGTGTTCTCTGATCAGTGTAGAGTATGGAGCGCTGTTATTCACCATGAACAGGATACTACCTTTCCATCAAACACAGAGACTCATCAGTTTTCACTTATTGCTTTGTTAAGGAGTGATGAATTTGATCAATCTTTTCCTTGGTTTCTCAGCAGAAGGCAGGCAGAGGAGCAATGGGCTTGATTTCAAGAATCTCTTTTCTGCTAGAACACTGAAGAGCTTGTCAATATCTTTTCTAGGTGTGTTTTGTCAAACCGATATTCCAATAGACAGCCATTAGCACCTCACCCTACACTTCAGAATCACATTTGGGGGAATTTACTTTGACTGATTACAGCTTGCAAGGATCATTTGGTTCTATGGATTCAATCTTATGTTTCAAAAGCCATTTCCTATCTGGGATGGTGTGTACACACCTTGCTTACGTTGATTTGTAAAGGATGGAAATGCATCCTTTAATTTCCTTTGAGCCTTGTCTAAAGGAAAGAACAATCTCTCTCCCAACCTCTCCCTCACCCACTAAGAGCCAGCCACTAAAGATAAAAGATATCACACCTCCTAAGAAATCTGATAAAAGCAAATTGTCACCCTATTGACATACTGAGATGGCAAACTACACAGTGCATTTCTCAGTCCCCAGCAATATGGATGTTTTGCTTTCCAGAAATGTATCTGATTGGGGAAGTTTATTGTCCTATAGATTTTAATGTGGTGATCAGTCAGATAAAACCATCAAAGGCAGAGCAACTCTGATTCTTATAATAAGCTATGGACTATTTTCATCAGGGCACCAAAGAAAGATAAAATACCTAAGCAGAGGAGATTCAAGGATATGATTCTCTTCTATGGAAAGAGCATTAATATAGGGGAAAGCATAGTTTAACAGGCCAGGGGAAAAAATCTAATGGGTGTTAAGAACAATAGATTTTATAGAAAAATATGTGGTAAAAAGAAATATTGCATTGTTTTGGACATGTGTAGTTAATTATTGCAGCTAAAGACATTAAAATCTGTTTCTTTGCTCATATATCTTCATAGACTATTTGGCAATATTAAATGACAAAAGCTTAATAGTCAAAAGTACTGAGTTAGCAAATGTTTTCTAATTTTAATAACTTCTTGTTGTAATTACCAAGTCTTAGAGTGAAATGATTTAATTAGAAAGTAATCAAGAAGTGTCTACTGTTAATTGAAGGAATTATAAAAGATCTACATTTTTAATATATTTCAGGGGTAATAAAATTATAATTCACCATAATTATTTTTAAACCACACTGATGAGGAATGTTTGATGTGAGAACAATATATTTGGTGCTACTTCCAAGAGTGGTATCGATCATTGAGGATGTGGTGGGATCACAAGGTCACATGCCTTTCATCTGGAAAATAATAATAATAGCAACAGCTACTATTCATTGAAAATGTACCATCTGCCAGAAAAAAAAAAGTGGTTCAGAGCAGGAACGATACCTGTTTTATTTACCAATCTACCTTCTGTGCACATAATAGACTCCTGATAAAGAAATCATGTTGGATGAACACAGTGCAGAATCAGAAATAAATTGTGACAAGTTCTCCAAGCTTAGTTTTAATAGAGTTGGTCAGCTTACTCACTCTTATCATTAGAAGCCTTTGGTTGGCAATGCTCTTTTGGGATTAATAGACTGATTTATATTTTTTCTCAATTCCAGAGTATAATACACATTTCTACATACAAGTTCAACTGAAGTAACAAAGACCTTGCCACAGACTCTAGAAAACAAATTTTTACTGTTTATCTGCTGCTCTTGTTTCTCATAATGTAAAAGCATTCAAGCACTGGATATTAATGGCTACTTGCAGAATGGAAGTAAATGGTAAAGAAGGAAATGAAGAGAAATAAAGGAAAGTTAGTGCCAATTCCATGAAAGTAGGAGTGGCACTATTGAATATTACAAAGATAAAATTAGTCAGCTTCATACCATTGCAGCAGAGTCAGAAAGGTGAGCTATGCCTTTAAATACTTAACTGTACAAAAGCAATCATTTTCATGAGCTCTGGAAGATTCACAACTTTACTAAACACACCCATCTCTTACTGTCTCTCCTGGGCCCATCACTATGTTATGCCTGTCTCGCCATCCACAGTCTTTAGCCACAGTGAATTATCAGGAACTTAATAGTTATGTGGGATTTAACAACTCTTCTCTGCATCTTGGACCATCAACTCCTCCTGGACTCTCATTAATCCCGGGAGCAATGGCTTAGACCATGATCATTATTGCTTTAACAAATACTTCCAGGGTACAATGAAACTGACTTTTCATTTATCTTCCATGAAAATTCATTCTGCAGGAGTGACACTGTCTGCTTAAGAGACACAAGCTATTGTCTCGAAGATTTTTTTTTAAATGGTGTTATTGCTCTCTGTACTTATTTTACACCATGTGGCAAAACTATGCTTACCATTGTTTGTATGTGAAACAGATTTTATTCTTGTGTTATTATTTATTAATTATTGTATTATTTTCCATACAAACAACTATAAACCTACTTTTTCCACACCCTGTATTGAAAGTCGAAGGATAATTAAATGTTTTGTTTCCTGCCTCCTTAGATGATATTTCTCAGATTTCTTCCCACATCTGAATTCTAGCATACTGGATGTCAGAAAACCCAAAGTATTTCTCTCAGTTATCTTCTAGTTGCACCTTTTTTCAGTTAATGCCCCTTTCATTCTCTCTACACAAAATATATTTCTGACTTCTCTGCTCAAACTATAAGAATATATGCTTTCTTGTCTCCTAGAGATTTTCCTAATCTTTCAAGTCCCCACTGCCTGGTACAATTAGGTAAACTCTTTGTCAAACATCTTCAAGTTTACCCAGGAAAGCTGTTATACAAATAACATAATTTAAAAATTTTTCTCACTGAAATTGCTGAAATTTTCCCCTTTTGTCTAAGTCCAAAGTAGAATGATTGGGGTTTTAAAAGCAAAACATGTTCAGCTGTCACCCAAGTGATGCAATATAATCTTCCTGCTTTCAGAGAAGTGTGGCATGTGAGACTCATCTCAAACACACTATGGCCATAATGGAGAACATTTCTCCACATTTGAAGTTTTCAAGAAAAAACAACAACATTTTTAACACATTTGGAATAAACCAACAACTGTCTGTGAAGAGCGTGGGCTCAAGCAACATTTCAATAATATGAATGAATTTTAAAATGACTATATGCAGGTGTATACATTTATACATGTTAACTGGAAAAAAGAAAGAAGGTAAAGAGGATGAACAGAGCATATTTATCAAGTAGCAGACCCCAAAGCTAGGAGCCCCCAATTTAAAAAACTAAAATGGATAGCATTGAGTCCTGTGCAAAGCTTTTGCCCTTCTTGTTCTCACTGTGTCTAGAATGGATTAGTCAGATATTTGATAGCCACTTCCATTCTGAGACAGTACTAGTGGCCAGATTAAAGGGGGTCATTCTGATTATGAACATGGTGAGTGATTCCATCAGCATCAGGATGACCACATTCACTATGGCATGATCTAATTTACTAAATATAAATATTTTCTTAGAAGCAGCCAGGCTTCCCAAAGAACAAACAAATGAACTATAAGAACAAAAGTAGAACTATAAAGCATAATGTATTTTTTCCATTCTCTGCTCCTTCTGCTCCTCACCACCAATGCCCATGATTTAACCCAATGAATGCACATCGCCATTTCCTGTTTTAAAATTCTCATGTCTACAGGAGCCTGAGTGGATGATTATTAAACTGAAACCTCACAGATGTAAGGCTCCTCCTATTCATGTGAGGCAAGGTGCTCCCACATGGGGCCTATCATCTCTTGAATTGCTGAAGGAGCAGTTGCCCTGTGCCTCTACTGACTTTAGGCCCAGGGCACTATGTAGTTTAAGTATTTGCAGTTAAATAAGAATTTGTTTATTTATTTATTAATTTTTAGAGAGGGGAAAGGAGAAAGAGAGGGAAACATCACTGTGTGGTTGCCTCTCACTTGCGCCCCCAACTGGAGACCTGACGTGCAATCTAGTTATGTGCTCTGACTGGGAATCGAACCAGCGACACTTGGCTCACAAGCCGACGCTCAATCCATTGAGCCACAGCAGCCAGGGCTAAGAATTTGTTTAAAAATTATAAATGAAAAAATGATTTTTCTTTATTACGATGAACATATTATATTCTTCCTCTAATCTGTAAATAATTTAATAAATAAATTTTCAGATTTTTGAGATAAATCTGCATTCCTGAGTAAAATGCTACCTGGTAATGATAAATAATCCTTTCAAATGCACACAAAATTCAAAGTTTTAATGCTTTATTTAGGGGATTTGTGTCTGTATTTATAAAGGAGTAGTCTATAATTTAATTCTTTTGAATTGCCCTTGTCTAATTCTGGTGCCAAAGTTACATTAGTTTAATAAAATAAAATAAAAAATTGGGACTTTTTACTGTATTCCCCTTCTTTGAAATAATTTGTATAATAAATAGATTATCTCTTTCTTGGCACCTGAATGTTATTTAAATACTTTTCTGTATTTTATAGTTTCTCTCTGTTTTCATTTTTATTGTCAAAGTTTTTAAGTATTATGTTTTCATGATTAAAAAATCATATTTGCATTTTAATTTATGCTTTGTTGTTTAGGGAACAATATAAATAAAAATTTAGGTTATGGAAATATTGGTTTATTATTTTTTATCTCATATGCCTGTTAGTATCTTATTAACTTTCCTATTAATTACTAACATTGTTTATTTTTGGCTTTTCTAGCTTTGGTTTTTTACTTTATCAAGTCAGAAGTTTATCTTAATAATTTTTCCAGATAAACACCTTTTCTTATTTTGTTGGTTCTCTGCATTGCTTCTTTTCTTTCTGTTAAATTAAAAACATTATATAAGTGCAACTAATTGATTAATTAATTTCTGATCTTATCATTATTATTTCCTTCTACTTTTCTTGACTTATTGTTTTCTTTACCAGGCTTTCCATTGAAATGTAATTTACTTATTTTCAATCATTATGATTTTAAATGAGTATTTTTATAGCTAAAAGTTGCTTTCTAACCATTCCATAGTTTCCATCAAGATTTCCCTTTTAACCTACAAATTATTTATCAATAATTAAAACAATCTAAGCTTGTTATTATTGTTTTGTTCCTCTTAGTTTTTAATTTAGGGGTATTGCAGTCAATGATTATAACCTTTATGGTATGGTTTGAAATTGTTTGAACCTGGTTTTGACTTTATTCCTACATGGTAAATTAGAAGTTTTATATATACCTGAAAATGTCATATAATCGTTTATTTTTCTGAACAGAGTTATTTAAATGTCCATTAGACAAATATTTTTACTTTATTGTTCACATCTTCCATATTGGTAAAGATTTAGTCATTTGAATGTGTCAGTCCCTGACAGGTGTGTTTTAAAATTCCCACTCTAATTATATATTAGTCATTCACTCAGAAAATTTTGTCAGTTTTAGCATGACATATTTCTTCATCAAACAACCCTCTCCCTATTTTATTAATTAAAAAAATATTTTTAGTTTTTAAAATAAAGGTTAAACTTATTTATAATCCACAGCTAATTAAACTTACTGCTATTTAAAAGCCATTTCTGTGCTCATCATTGTGAGACTTACCTCTAAGTACACATTGTTCTTGCTGAAGTGGATACCTTAATAATTTTTATGAGTGTCTATGGGTAATAAACTCAGTATTTATATAACTGAAATAGTCTTTTCGGGGAAACTCCTGGAGAGAGCTGTCCACATAATTTCTGTTCACTTTTTTTCCTCCCCGGTCAGGCCTTTGTTACTTTCATTTCACTGAATCTGTTCTTACTAAGCAGTGACCTCCAATGCCAAGTCCACCGGTCACATCTCACTGTTCATCTTCTTTGATCTATACCAGCATTTGACACACTTTACCACATCTTCCTCTTTGAAACATATCCCGAATTTCCTCTTTATGGCCCTGCTCTTCCCAGGTTCTCCAGCTGCCTCCCTGGCCTCTGTTGCACACGCTCTCACACTTCTTCCCTCCAACTTCCTTACTTGTGAACTGCACAGTCCCAGGGAGTCAGTCTTCAAATATTTCTCTGTATCTCCATTCATACTTGGCACATGACTTTAATTAATATCTAGATGCCAATGTGTATCTCCTGTTCCGACCTTTTCCTCTGGCTTCCAGATTCCTATGCCCAACTGCCTATAAAATGTCTTCATTGAATGTCTGATTAGATATTTTATGTACAAAGCAGCCTCTTGGTTTTTGTCCACAAATCTTCACCTGCTGAGTTTTCTCCATCACATAAATGGTAATCCCATTCTACCCATTTCTTTAGCCAACTACTTGAGAGCCCCCCACCCCCACCTTCCCCTGTCTCCCTCCTCCTTTTCTCTCCTTCCCCCTCCTCTTTCTCCTCTTTTAAGGTCATTCTTGAGTCCTCCATCTGGGATTCATTGCTTCAGACATTTTAATGGGTAACTTCTCGATTCCTCTGGGAATCTGATCAAATGTCATAGCCTCAGAAAAGGCTTCCTTATGTCTCTTCATAAATGACATCTTCCCATCACCACTCTGTATCCCTCATCCTGCCTTTTTTTTTATCACATTTATCACTTCATAACTTATTATATTTTTATTCTCTGTCTGCCTGTCTTCATTAGAAAAAGGGCTTGAGAAAAGGGCCTTTGCCTCTTATGTCTTCTCGTATATCCTAAACCTAGAACAGAAGTTCAAATGGAGCATATATAAAGAAAATTATTTGCTCAATAAATAAATTATGCCTTTGTTTTATAATCCTCCAGAATTCTGTAATTCTAGACTTATAGTTATTTTCCCTTAGTACTTCAATGTATCATTCAATTATCTTCTGGTACTTACCACTGCTAAAGGGAATTTACTTGCTGTCATATTAATTGTCATTTCTTTTTATTAAGAGTAATCTATTTTTCCAAGTTTTTAAATTGTTATTTAATTATTGATATTCAACAGTATAACTTGGAATGGATTTTTAGAGTTAAATATATATAATACACAGTATGTAAAATATGTATATAATCTACAGTATATAATAGTATAGAATCTATAGTATATGTAATATTAAATATATTTACACACATACACACACACTGCTTTGTAGTCTAACTTCCTTTTAAAAATTTCTTTTAAATCTGAGAATAATGCTTTTCTTAAATGCTGGATAATTATCTGGTATTTCCTTCTTAAATATTGTTTCTCCATCCTTTCCCAGAAATCCTTCATTCTGTTTTCCAGGCCCTCAATGACTTTTTTTCATATTTAAAAACAAATTCTCATTTCTCTAAATTACCTTTAAGTTCACTATTTGTAGTTCACTAATGTTCAGAGTAGAATTTTAAACTTTCTTTAAATTTCAAAACTTAAATTTTTATTTTCAAGATTTCTGAGATATTTTCTTTAAAAAAAAAATCTTGTTACTCTTTAGTCCTAAGTTTGTTTCATAATTTTTAAAAAATTTAATGGCTATTATGCTTTCCTCTATCTTTTAGGCATCATAAACATTTAGCTAAAAGCCTTTGCAAGATTGTTCTATAAAACAAACTTCACCTGACTGGAATCTGTTATAAGTTCTTAAAATTACAAATGGCATGTTTCTTTAAGGATTTTGGAGGAGCCTGGGTTACTGGTGAGAATCCGTGAGCTAGAGTAGAACATCCAAGGTTTCTCAAAGGCTGCAGGTAACCTGACCCAGGTTAAGGGACTACCTACATTTCAAATATTGGCTTCTATGTTTACAGTAAATGGGGAAGTCTTTTGGTTATAGTTGTAGTTTGAATATTTAAACTTATTTTTTATCTTATTTTGCATTTCTACTTCACTATGTTTTAATTTATTTTTATCTACTATGATTCCTATTAGACTAAATATGATTTCTTTATGCCCCCTTTTATCTCAACTGAAATAGTAAGGTATTTGTGAAATATTTCCATTCTTAAAAGCTGTTCCAAAAATGTACATTTACCTAAAAATAGTTAAATATTTATCAATGCCTTATCTTATGCCAAAAATGTACAACGACCTTAGAAGTTTTACAACTCAAGTTTCCTTTATATTCCATTCTTATATTTCCTGCATTATTGCTAAAATCCTCAACTATGTTTTATAGTATCTTCCATCAATACTTGTTTTAATGCAAAAACATGCTTACTATATTAATTGTTTAATATCTTTCCTGCATGCCACTCCTTCCTCCTATCAAGCTGTATTATGTTCAAAACATTCACTGTCACTCCTGTCATAGAATTTTACTTCCCTCCCTCCTGGGCGTGAGGGTTGGTTTGGCCAATGATCTGTGAACAGAAGTGAAGTGTGTAGATGCTGAGCTGAAGCGGTGGGAGACTTTGCTCTGAGGGCAGCTGGACCTCAAAAGGAACAGGGTGTGACACAGAACTCTAGCTCCCCACAGACGCCTGGGAGCTGTGTCCCACCCTTTACTGGGGCAGCATCACCTGGCCTCTCCCCATGGCTCTTTTAAGAGCCTTCTCACTGAGAGTTTGCTTAAATAAAATCTTGTAGTTTTTGTCAGAAAAATATTATTATTACTGTGATTCTTATTTGAATCTTGAAAAGCAGAGAGTAAAACAGCTCCAGCTGCATGAGAATATGGGCATATGTGGGTCTGGAGCAGGAGATAAGAAGGGAGTCCTCCCCTTGGCCTTTGTACAGTGTCTTCACTCTTTGGCCAAGGGAGTGGGAGGGCTTCTTTAGTCAAAAGGAGAAAGCAAAGAAGTGTGTGTGGGGGGGCAGTTGGGGGCAGGAGCAAACAGAACATGAATGGTCATTGTTACCTGTTTGAAGCCCCCCATGGGACTGGAGGGAGGATGGGCAGGGAGATAGTCCTGGGATGATCTGGTCCCCCAGCACCACAAGATTACGTGGGGTGGAAGAAGGGGCTGGCTTGGGTGCTGGTAGAAGATGCTGCTGGGGTCCCTCCAGGGGCCTCTGGGACAACTGGCCACAGTGTACCTGTACCACCTTGGGAATGTTTGGAGTCACTCCTATATTATTCTTGCCACCGGCCCTGACTCTGATAGTGCTGGTTCCAGTGCCAGGCACTGCTGATACTTGTTACAGCTGGGTTGAGGGTAAACCTCCGCAGTGAGGGGAGCATGGTTCAGGGGACGGGTTGTAGCCTCCAGAGCTCCTGTAGTTGTAGATGCTCTCACTTTTTCTTTCTCTTTATTTTGAACGAAACTTCAAAAAAATCATTAACAATCCAGAGAACTTTTTTTTTTTTGAACCATTTGTGAGTTGCTGATATAATGTCCCAATATTTCTTCAAAAAAGGACGTTTTTCTACATAACTCGGCACAACTTGAGAAATAATGTTATTATATTGTCTCATCATCTAACCTTCATACCTCTTCACTCTTTACTAATGATCCTTATTATATCATTATAACAGAAGGATTCCATTCAGAATCACATGTTGCATTTAATTGTCCTGTCTATTTAGTCTCTTTAAGATGGGAGAGTTCCTCACTTATTTCCTTTACTTTCATTATCTTGACACTTTTGAAGTCTACTGGCCAGTTATTTTGAAGAATGTGCCTCAATTTGAGTTTGATGTTTCCTCATTATTATCTCTAGATTTTATATCTTTGGCAGAAATGTCATAGAAGCAATGTGGTATTCTGCTCATTGAGGCCTAACAGGTGGCATAATTTTGATTTGTCACATTACTGGTAATGTTTACTTTAATCACTTGACTAAGCCTGGTGTCTGCCAGGCTTCTCCATTATAAAGTTATTATTTTTCTTTTTGTAATTGTTAAGTATTTAATGTGGAGTTATTATAAGGCTGTAAAAATATCCCATTACTTAATAAACTTTCAGTTAATTCATTCATATTATATTATCATTGGCTTCTTAATTTTATTTGATGAGTTATAATCAGATACAATTATTACTTATTTTGATACTGAAATTATCTCTGATTAGATCAGTAAAAGATGCTTAGTAGTTGGATTCTATGTTCTTTTGAAACATCCCTGTCATTCTTTGAGCACATTCTTACTTTCAAACACAATAATTTTATCTTAAGTGGCCCCAGCTCTGGAATCAACATTCTTCAAGGAATATTGATTGGTTCATTTTAAGTGGTCGACGATGTTTAGAAAACCAGATCTGAGTTCCAGATATGCTCATTGCTATTGGTATGTCACTTCTCTTTGGCCCTCTAAGTGGACCAAGTTTAGGAACATGTGTATATATGGAAGGGGAGGAGCTGGATGCACACATACATTTAGATCTCTCTATATATATTTATCAGATGTTATTTATCTACCTTAAATATCCTGAGTTTATATTGATATATCCAGTTCCAATCTAACACCACAGGATTCATTCTTGTTTATGCTTTTTCGATATTTATAGTCACCTTCCTTGAGAGTGAGAAATCTCGTACCATATTTTCCTCAATATATTTATTTTTTCCTAATTCTTTTGCATATATTTATTATATTATATATAATGTGTTCTATCACCACCAATAGCTATTGATGTTAAGTCCATATCATTCTAATTGTCATCCTCTATAGGTAGTATTTTTTAAATAAATTTTATTTTTTAGAAAATCTTTATATTTACAGAGAAATTGAGACTATAGTACAAAGTTCCTATATACCATGCACTCACACTTCCTGTTTATTAACATATTGTATTAACTTGGTACAATTTTTTACAATTAGTGAACCAATATCTACACTTTACCTAGAGTCCATAGTTTATTCAGATTTCTGTAGTTTTTTATCTAATGTCTGTTTTCTGTTTCAAGATTCCATCCAGAATAACATATTATGTTTAATCATCACATTTCCTTAGGTTCCTCTTGACTATGGCTACCTCTCAGGCTTTCCTTGTTTTTGATGACCTTTACAGTTTTGAGGAGTTTTGATCAGCTATTTTGTAGGATGCCCTTCTACAGGAAAAGGTCTGTTGTTCTTCTCATGATATAATCGGAGATATGGTCTTTTGGAAAAGGAAAACCCCAGAATTAAAGTGCCATATCATCACATCATATCAATGTTATATACTGTCAATGTGATTTATGACCTTGATGTTGACCTTGATCACCTGGCTGAGGTAGTGTTTGTCCGATATCTCCACTGTAAAGTCGCTTTTTAATTTTCTTTCTTTTAATACTTACTTTTTGGAAGGAAGCCACTCTTTGCAGCCCATACCTGAAGAGGAGGGAGCTACATGCTCTACTTACTTGAAGGTAGTATTTCTTCATAAATTACTTGGAATTCTTCTGCACTGGAAATTTTTCTCTTCTCCCTCCTATACTAATTTATTCACTTATTTATATTGGTATAAACTCATATATATTTATTTTAAACTTTGTTTTATAATTTGACACAGTTCATTTTGTTACTTAAATCGTTCCATCTTTGGCTGTTGGGAGCTCATTTGGCAGGCTCTGATGCTCTTTTAGCATATCACCATCATTGTGTTTTGTTCGGGTATTTTTTTTTTTTTCACTCTTATTTTCCAGTAATGTTCAATGCTCACCATTTTTTTTTTAATTTAAAAAATTTTATCCTTACCCAAGGATATTTTTTATTTTATTTTTTCTTTTTTAGAAAGAGGGGAAGAGAAAGAGGAAGGGAGAGAAGCATAGGCATTAAAGGGCAGCATCAACTGGTTGCCACCTATATACACCCAGATAGGGGGTTGAACCCACAACCTAGGTACGTGCCCTGACCAGGAATTGAACCCATGACCTTTTAGTTATGGGAGAGCATTCCAACTAACTGAGCTACACTGGCTGGGGCTCAATGCTCATCTTTGTACTTTCTGCTCCAATTCTAGAATCAGCCATTTTCCCAAGGTATGTCGTTCCTTTTATTCGAGGATGCTAATGAGAGACCAGGCTTGGATAGTAGAGTTGCTTGTTGTTACTAGAGTATTGTTCCTTTTAGGTTTTCTTTCAGATGTCAGCAAATAATTATATGTGTGTATACTAACTTGTATACATACACATATCAACAAATATTTCTATATGTAACCATCTCTAAATTAAGTTAAATATGAGTTCATACTGATATCTCTATTGTTACATGGATCACTTTAGCCTTCCTTGCTTATCTGTAAGTTCTTAATCCAATTGAGAGAATTTTATTTCTGATAATTTTTAAGATTTTTTTTCTCCAATCCTTTTTTTGTTGAAACTATTTGAGGATTTAATTTATTTAGAACTTAATGTGCTATTTCAAATGAAAAGACATTTTTTATTAAATTATGTATCTGTCTCAGACATGATATCTTTGAGCACTATAGCTCCCCATTCCCTATTTTCTCCTCTTGGAACCCCTAGTAGATACAGATGGAACTTTTCATTTTGTCTTTTATCTCTCATACCTTTTTCTCATAAATTTAATCTCCTTATATTTTACACAGCATTCAGAAGAATTCTATTTGTATGAAGTTTGACAGTTCAACTCTGTTTCTTTCTTTACATGTATACCATGTAAACACTGCCCGGAAAAAGATATGAAACATTTCTACTATCACAGAAGTCTCCTTTATGCCCCTTCTGAGTCAATATCCTCTGAAAGAGTCCTCTATAGCAATAGCTTACTCTTCAGGAATTCCTATAAATAGAATATTGAGTTTGAACCACTTCTGTCTGACTTAATTTTGTTTAATTTGAGATAATTTTAGACTTATAGAAATGTTGCAAAAATAGTAAAGAAGTTCCCATACACCTTTTACTCAGTTTCCCTTTGTGTCAGTCATTTATGTAACAATGTTTTAGGTGGACACAAGAACTCATTTCTATTAGGTATTTACCTGTTTGTTGAATTGCTGGATTATAAATTATACTGTTTTGCTTTAGGAGATTCTGCCAAACTGTTTTCTAAAGAGGACAAAACAATTTCAAGCTAACTATCAATATATAAGAATTTTAATTGCTTCATGTCCTTCCCTGCTCTTGAAACTGACAGCTTTTATAATTTTAGACATTCTTCTGAGTGTGCAATAGTATCTTACAGTGTTTTTTAATATTCATTTTAGTTATAACTAATGGTTTTGAACACTTCTTCAAATATTTGGTTATTTTCATTTCTTTTTTGGTGAAATATCTGTTGAAGTCTTTTGCCTACTATTTTTTATTGTCTTCCTCTTATTAATTTGCAGGTGTTCTTAATATATTCTGGAGAGAACTTTTTGTCAATATATGCATTGCACATATCTTCTACTCTGAGTTATCTTTTGACTAATATAAAAATTAACACAATGTTTCTAAAAGAAAATATAGGAAAATATACTCATGAGCTTAGAATAGGCAAGTGCTTGTTAAACATGACACACAAAATACTGAGATTAAGGAAAATATTGATAATTTTATTAATAAATTCATTTTAATATACATAAAAAATTTTAAAGACTTTAAGCAATCTTTCCTTTGTTATCATTGTTATTATGTGTATTGATTCTCTCTCATGGAGAATTTGTTTTTTAAATGGCTTATAATTTTTATTTGTTATTATTGTTATTAATCTATAGTCAGTAGAACTTATTTTCTATTGGAGCCCAGCAGTTTCTGTACTTTGCAAAAAAATTTAAAGATAATATAATATTATCTTGTCATGTCTGGGACTTCTCCAGTTATGGGCCAGTTTTGTATTTATTATCAGTTTGAGGTCTTTCCTACATATACGAATTTTGAACTCACACCTACATTTGAAGCAGGCTTAAGTAACCAATATATTTTGAGTGATCATAGCTGGAGCATTAGGAAGATAATGATTTGTTTCTGTTTCTCCAGGCTGATGGGTGGAATTCTCTAGTCTTCACTTATTGGATAGGAATATGCTTGACAACTGCCAGGTTTTATAGACAACTCAGTTCCAGTTCTCACACAGCAGAGCCCTGTGACTACACTGAGCTGCATGGGTGGGAGGCAAGGAATTCTAGGTCAGTGTAATCTCCAAATCTGACCCAAAATCCCTGCTATATGTTCAACTCTGTGTTTCCAAAACACAGAGATTGTAGGGATGCATCTAGTAACATCTCTGAAAAAATATATATTATTAAATTTTGGGCAAGAGTATGAGGTCAGGGTCTTAGATATCTCTGTATCCCTAGCCCTTAGCATAGTACCATAGTTTATTGATTATGTGAATAAATTAAGATAAAATCTCATCTGTAATAAAAACGGGAATGTGAGGAAGACATAGTTGGAATCCATTTTTCTAAAAGCTGCCTTTTGATTCTGTTTATTTTTGTGTAAGTTACAATCATTTGACAAGAGTCCATGAGAAAGAGAGTATGATAGCCCTCTTGTCAATACCATGGATGTGTCAATAATGAAAAAAATTATCTGCAACCTGTCCTGGGGACAGCAAAGCAGACAATACCTATTATCCATGTGTCATTTCCTGGTTAAGGACATAAAAACAGATCAAGGCAAAACCCAGTGCGTCTTTAAATTAGTGGCACAGATCGATGCCCATATTTCTCTGTGTCATGTTTCATTATGTTGAACTATTTATGTCATCATAACCCAAAGCATCTTAATGCAACCTGACATCCAGGTTATGTTGCATTAAAAAAAATAAGAAGCTATTGTATTTTGTTAATGGGGTGGAAAGATTCCAGGTCTCTTTTTTTGCATAGGGTTATTACATGTTCTGTGTATAGGGTGTTCTGCATTAAAAAGTTGAAAGGTCACAGGCTTTCAATTTAAGTCTGTCAAAAACATTTCTTTAGCCTGGCCTCTCACACCTCACTAACAGAAGTTTCAAGATTAGTTTTGGGGTGATAAAAAATTATTCTCTATGATAATGTTTAGAGATGACCACTTAGATTAAGGCAACTCTTCTCTAAAACTCCAAATCACAATATAACTCATCTTTCAAGATTCTACTCAACTACTATGCCTTTCAGTAAGCTTTCTTTCTTATCATTTTCTTCTTCTTTTTTATTTTAACTTTCATAACAAATCATATCCATTAATAAGATATATTTTTATATCCTAATAATATATTGTAGATTTTTTTAGTATATATTTTAGCCCTATTAAATATCTTACATTTCTTCAGGGTAGAAACAGTTTTTATTACTGTGGTTTATTGATTCTCTAAATTTCAGTGTACATAAAAATAATTTAGAGACTGCTCAGAAATTTAGATCCTTATCATAGTGCCAAGACTTTGATACTGTGGTTCTGAAGTGAGAATCAGTAATCTGCATTTGTAATAAAAATTTGCAGGAGAAGAAATACAAAGAATACCAAACTTAGGCATATCATAGTCAAGTTGCTAAACTCTAGAGACAAAGAGATAAAGAGATGATATTAAAAGCTGCTAGGAAAAAACAAAGCATTATATGCAGAACAATAATATGAAAGATGGTTGATTACTTGTCAAAAACAATGAAGGCCAGAAGACAATGGAATGGCCATCTTTGAAGACTAAAAGGAAAAAATAAAAAAGAACCTACTAAACCAGAATGTATATACAGTGAAAATATCTTTTAAAAATTAGAGTAAAATAGACACTTCAGATAAATGAAAGCTGAGAGAATTTGTTGCTGACAAACCTGTACTATGTGAAATATTAAAGAAAATTCGTCATACTAAAGGCAAATGATATCAGGTAGAAATCTGGTTCTTTAAGAAAGAATGAAAAGCACTAGAAGTGGTAAATATGCAAGTTAATATCAAATACTAACTTTGAAATGTCCTCTTAATTTAGGGAAAATAAACTGACACAAAAATGACATCATTGTAAGGTTGAATTAGAATATATGTAGAAATAAAATATATGACAGTAATGCTACAAAAGTAGTAGTATTATTTGTGAAACCAGAAGTGTGAAGTATGAGCTGGTAAAATATTAATCCTGAGGACATTCTGATAAGTTAAGGATATATACTGTAATTCCCAGAGTAGCAAAAAACATAATAAAAAGCAATATAGACCAAAAACCCATAGAGGAAATAAAATAGAATACTCCTCGTCGGCAGCCGTCCGTCTCGAGAGACGATGGTGTAGCTTCTTAAGAGTCTATCTGCACCGCCGAGAATGACTGTGCAGTCCGACTCGGGAGTGACACGGTATCTGTCTCCTCACGTGTTGAATCGACATCTTGCGATGACGCTGGAGTGTCCTCTCCAGTGAAGCTGAAGCTACAGAGCCTGGGCAGGGTGATATGGAGGGTCTGCTGTTGCCCATGCAGCAGACCCCCCCTCTCTTCTCAGCTGAAGGGTCCAAGGGAAAGACGGAGTCGATACAGCTTGGGTTCAGGTGCGCCGCAGGAGTTGCCGGTGTTGACTACAACGTCAAACCGCCTTAGGGACTCCAGCTCCGGATTTTCTGTCGGGGTTTACTCCCTTAGCCTTTCCCCTGAAGAGGTATGCCGCAAGGCAGCGGAGGTTTTTTGGAGTCAGAGTTTTCCTTCTCTGAAAATAGAATACTAAAGCTACTTAATTAACCAAAAAGTAGCAAAGAAATAAAAACCAAAACAAAACAGAAAATAAATAGTAAGATGATAGAGTAAAACTTAACCACATAAATAATTGCATTAAATCTAAATAGATTAAACACTCAAAAAAGCAGAGATTGTCAGACTGAATATAAAATTAAATATATACTGTCTACAAGACATAATTTAAATGTAAATAGATTGAATGAAAGGAGTCGTCGTCGGCAGCCGTCCGTCTCGAGAGACGATGGTGTAGCTTCTTAAGAGTCTATCTGCACCGCCGAGAATGGCTGTGCAGTCCGACTCGGGAGTGACACGGTATCTGTCTCCTCCCGTGTTGAATCGACATCTTGAGATGACGCTGGAGTGTCCTCTCCAGTGAAGCTGAAGCTACAGAGCCTGGGCAGGGTGATATGGAGGGTCTGCTGTTGCCCATGCAGCAGACCCCCCCTCTCTTCGCAGCTGAAGGGTCCAAGGGAAAGACAGAGTCAATACAGCTTGGCTTCAGGTGCGCCGCAGGAGTTGCCGGTGTTGACTACAACGTCAAACCGCCTTAGGGACTCCGGCTCCGGATTTTCTGTCGGGGTTTACTCCCTTAGCCTTTCCCCTGAAGAGGTATGCCGCAAGGCAGCGGAGGTTTTTTGGAGTCAGAGTGCGTATATGTCATAAATGAAATATTAAATACTTTCAGTAGTTAATCTAGAATATAGAGAATCTAAACATTATTAACCATGTTGACTTATTGATATTAACAAAACACCACACCCAAGGACTGCAGAATACACATTATTTCATTATTTTTAACTGCACATATAGCATTCACCAAGCTAGATCATATATTAATTCATAAAATACATATTCTAAATTTAAAGAAATTGAAATCTTGCAAAGTATGTCTTCTGACCACAATGGAAATCATTAGTAATCAGATGCACAGAAAAGTTCCCAAGTATTTTGAAATTAAAGAACATATTTCCTCAAAACTAGATAAACATCTTTCTTCATTGTCTGTATTCATAATACTTCCAGTATTTACTTTTGCTAATGTGCTTTTCTCCCACCAGAAAAGAATCCCCCAGCTTTTCTGTCTGCCTTGTATCCTCTCCTTTGAAAGCCAATGACACAAAACCCTTTCCAACTAGGCTTGCTGCTAGTATCTTACTAATAATGATTTTCCCTTCTTTCAATCCTGTAGTTCTTATTGACTAATCTATTCAGTCTGGCACTTACATACATACCAACTGTAATGCTATTTCTTTCTCATATAGGTCTTTTCTCTCCAATAATATTGCAAACACTTAAGGAAAATATTTCTATTTCTCAGTCTCTTGTAGCCTATCTTCCCTCCTACCATGCTAGGTAAGATTTAAATGCCCCATAATGTGTTTTTAAATTAAAGACATAGGATATGGTGTTCAATGTGAGTAGGAATTTCAATCCTGGCACCCACAAACAATGTAATATTGAAAGATGTATTTTTCTTTATCTATAAAAATGGGAATAGTATTTTTTTCTTTATAAAGTTATTGGGAGAATTAAATGAAATAAAGTACATTATCCACTTAGCACATTGCCTGGTATTTTGTAAGCGTTTAGCAAATGGTTGTTGACAAGATTGTTGTTGGTGATGTGCCATTATTGTGTAGTTGTGATATTATTATTTATATTATTAAGGAGACCATACAATATTAGAGTGTATGGAATTTAGGAATTATACAATCTGCCCTATTTGTTACTGTAATTAGAAAACTGAAGCTAGAGAGGAGCAGCCTGATGATTGCTTATTTTGTCTTAAAAGAATAGGTTTTAAGTTTCAATGTTTATGTTCTGATTTACATTATGGTGTAATTTTAAAACCATATTTGCTTCTTACAGTGAATATTTTCCCAGGTAGAGGAGTAAAATACTACTTTCCATTTACACGGAGAATAATCATTATAATTTCTTAGTTTTTCCCCCTATTATCTGAGTATAAACTATTTTTTGTTAAAATATGCAGCCTAAAAAGTTATAGCAGAGCAAGCCTCTCCCCGTCATGCTCTGACTTCTTGTATATTATACACACATAAATTATCATGTGTTCAGATTTATCCCATTAAGGAAATAAACAATTGACTGTTCACCTGATACTGTAATCAGAACACTCAAAGTTATGTACATTGGACCTATTTTGGTCATGTGCTCTTAGTCAGTTGTTTAATTCTTGACTAGTCAGTTAAAAGTCTTATCTAGAAAATGACCAGCCTCCTGATCTGGAGACCACTACAGCTCACAAGTGAGCCCATTTTTCCTCCATCATGAAGTTTGGTGCACAATGCTGTGCTGATAGGAAGTCTATATGGGAATCTGCAGAGGGTGAGAGAGAGTTGAGAAAGATGGAATCTGGAACATGAAAAATAGACATCTTTAAATACTGAGGCTTTAAGAGGGAAGAAATGAATTAGGGCTTGTGCAAGTGGACCTCTGCTAACGGTTCCCAGTGTGTGTACAGTATGCACAAATCGGTAGTTGTATCATCTTTTCCACACACACAGACATTCTGTTTTCCTCTGGAACGCTGGGTATATTTTAAACGTCAGTGAACTTATGGAGTTCACTGCAGTGCCCACCCTCCCTCCACTTCTTATCCCTTGCCTTGGGTCTCCATGGGTGTCCATGATTAAGTGCCCTAAGAGCTGCTGATTATTGTGATTTCCTTTAACCAGCTCAACACATTCTTTGCTTTTCAATTTTTGATGTCAGGCCTAATGTGTTGGGCCAAACACGTTGGAACTTGTTAAGATTCTCCAAATAGGTTCTTTGTGTTGGAGAAATCACACCAGTGACAGGCCCTCCTTTCTTTCCCTGAGCTTTTATGCAAGTGCTATGCCCCCTACTGTCTCCGTCACTCTGTTTCATAGAGGAACTGACATTTACATCCAGAGCTCAGATACCAACAACACTTACTGTTTTTTGTTTTTTAAATCTTTGTTTCTTCTTCTATTTCCCCGTTTCTCCTTCTATTTCTCCGTTTCTCCATTTAAATACTGAACATAATAAAGTTGCCAAAACTCTCCCTCCATTGGAGTGAAAACCATTCATTTGTTGTCTCAATTTAAGATTCCTGAGTCCAAATAGAAGGATATCCTCTGTGGACGTAATGGGACATTTAGCAATTCATTCATTTCTTTCACATGTTACTTATTTAGGCACTCAGCGGTTGGCGGCTTTGATGTGGAGTAGTGAAATTATAAAGACATTACATATCATAAAAATATAAATGAAAGAAAACACCGACCCTCTTTTATATCAAGCTAAATTGACTGCTGTCATATTAAAGGTATTTTGTTTTATAAATTATACTCATTTCAAGGTATTCCCTTGAGTGAGTCACTACATTGTCTTTTATTTCCTTTTCCTTTTTTAAAAAAATTTGTACAAAATAGGCTTTCCCTTTCCAATACATTGATGTAAAGAACTATAAAGGGCTCAAATATAGGAAATAATATGTCTGATACTAAACTGCACCTGGAATTTGCGATATTGGCCAGCAGGGAGTCAAGGCACGCATAATTTGCCAATTCTGACTTACCTCGTTGTATGTTGGACACAACAAAAGGACCTTGGAATAAAAACCATATTTATGAATGACATGCTTTAACATTCAGTTTTTGAAAAAAATTCACAACTATGTCTGTTAGGGCTCCTGTGACAAAATACCACAGACTGGGTAGTTTATAAACAAGAGAAATTTATTTCTCACTGTTCTTTAGGTTGCAAGTTCAAGTTAAGGGTACCAACATGGTTGGGTGAGGGCCTTTGTCCAGGTGGCAGGTTTTTCCCTGTATATACACACATGGCAGCTCTGTGGGCTCTCTTTTATAAGTATATGAATCCCATTTATGAGGGCTCCACCATCATGACCTAATCCAAAAGATCATCCTAATACCGTTACCTTGGGGTCAGGTTCCCAATATATGAATTTTGGAAGGACACAAACATTCATACCAGAGCACTACCTCTTTAATACTTGCTCTATGAAGTTATAGTTGTTCTAAATACACTAACTCCTTTGGTGACCCACTCTGTGCCTGTCCTTCATAAACTCACTTAATCCTGTTCTGAGGTTTTCTCCCCATGGGGTGGGCATGGCCAGCCGGGAGGAACTAGCTTCTCCAAGATGGAAGGCAGAACTACCTGGAGCGGGATTGTCACAGAGGCCTTCTGTGGGGTTGGCCTATGTCTGGGAGTGGGTGAGGGCTCTGGTTTGGCTATGGCTGTGAAGACATGAGATTGAGCAGCCCCAAAGTGACCCAAGCTGGGGAGAAGGTAGAAGAGGACTGTGAAGTCATAGAAGTCAAAGTAAAGAAGAGAAGAATGAAGGTAAATGATTCAGCTGAGATGTCAGGTCAGAGGGAACAATGGGAAAAGGAGTAAGGCTACGGCCAGCATAAGGTAAAAGCAAAGATGTGATTTGATGTGAATAGTCTGAGATAAAATTATGAGTCAGATTTTCCTCATTGCCTATTATTTTTAAATATTAGAAATTCTTCTTCCTCATGATTGACCATTTTTGTCTAGACTTGACTGTTTTCATTAGTGAAGAATATATATTTAGGAGTAAGTACTCCCTGAGGTCTCATGATTTTCCTTAATACTATTTTGTTCAGTCTTCAAGAAAAACTTCTTCTTCCTAGTATTACAATAGTCAATAAAACATACATGTCCCCTCCTCTATTCCTCACGTCTTCCCTTTTGAATGGATTACTGCCTGTGTTCCATCTTCACGTGAGAGTCTAGGTCATCTGAGCTAAAATTCTCTAGGTGCTCTTCAGTCTGCACCTTGGGGTTTAGGGATGGAATATCATGAGGAGTTTCTTCTAGTTACTGACAGACTCTCACTGAGGACCCTGGCTCCTGACTCCGGGCCTGAAGTCTTCCCCCCTATGCCAAACTGCCTTTTGCTTAGAGTTAAGAACCATGGGGCTTAGACACCCTTGCCCCTATCAAGCTGCTCTCTTCTGCCTTGTTAGAGCTTATCGAGTAACTGTGGCAATGATTTGCAAATTATAATGCAATAAATTCTTAATCCAGTTTTATTTTTACATCTTCATTAATTATGTGGAAGAAGGAGACAACGACTTGCTAATTAAATTTTCAGATGTTGCTAAATGGGAGGAGTTACAACCCCAGCTGAGAGCCAAAGTGCAACATAAGGGAATCTGGAGGAGTTTTGGGAAAGTGCAGTTAGAGAGCTGGAATGAGGTTAAAACTGGAAACAAAGACATGAAGGTCATCTAGCAAGAACTAGTAGCTCCATAAACCCACAGTCTGGGAGCAGCCTGGGGAACCAGGTCAGGCATAGGCTCTCACAGAGTGATGACAGGAGGGTCAGGGTGGGCAGGGTGACAGTGTCCTATTTTCTCCTACCAGAAAGCAGCCATGCCTCCTTTCTGGTAGCTGTGTCTAATGGCTTCAGGCCTGATCAGTTTGGTCATCATGATATGTGAAAGCAATGGGAGGTAGTACACCAACAACTTGGGGTGTACAACACTTGGTTTCTTGCGTTCCTTACAGTGCCTTGCACCTGGCTGGGCACATGGCAGGTGATAAAGATTGAATTAATTAATGTATGTGAAACTGGCTTAGAAAAAAATAAAACACACAGTGGGAAGAGGAAAGATTATTGTTATTTTTTTACAGTAATGCTAATTATTATCAATCTTCGTTAAGTTAAGTTTAATTGAAGTTGATTAGGGGGAAACGGCATATGTGGGCAAAGATAGCAGAGGAGAAACAACAGCTAAAATGATTAACATGAGTTTCTCTTCCTAAGTGTACTTGTTTCTGTTCTAGGGAAATGACTTAGTTTTCTAGGATGCTGAGGGCCCTCCGTGACTGAGCTGTGTCCTAAGAATGAAGCACCTTTAGTGATTTCATTAACTCTTTCAGGATAGATAATATATAGAGTCAGAAAGAGCAGCTGCTGAGGCCAGGATAGTACATTTGTGCACTATAAATATCATTTCTGTTGCATGAAGGAAACATATTTTTTCTAGAACAACCAATTGACTCCCTCAACCTAGCCATAATCTTTTCCCAGCATCAGCCACACTGACCTTAATGAACTCCCCATTGTGGACACACCACATCACTGCAACATAACAGTGTGATTCAAGCCTATACTTACTTATTCCTGGTCTCAGTCCCTAAATGACACTGCAGATGCTACTCTGAACCCTGGTGAGTATTGTTCCAACTATATTTCATTGGTTACAAAGGATGCTAAATTAAAGGGTCTAGAGAAATGAACACCCACTGCACACCCATCCCCAGAGCTAGATAAAACCCCGAGACAGAACTCATCCTAGAAAAAAGGAAGAAGTAATTTGATTGTATACGAAAAATAGCATTAAGATTTTCTTTTCCTATAATAGAGTTTTATGTATTTCCTTCCCTACACTAGACCCCGCCTGAACTCTCAGAGGCCATGGAATATTGCTTCTCTCTTCCTTGGGTCTTCCACAATGCCTAACAAGGTGTGAACACAGAGAAGGCTCTCAGAAACTGATGTGTTTGTTGTATTAGGGAGAAATACAGCTTCTCTCCAAGTAACTGCTTTCTTCCAGTTAGAAAAAAATAGGGATGAATGTGCTTTTCTTTTTCCTTTTTATAACTCTCTAAAAGAAAATAAAGGGATGAGGAGGTTTGACACATTTTTTAGTTCACTAAAAAGCAGATAGGATGTCTACCAAAAAGTGTCAGATAGTTCTACTAAGAAAGTGTTGGCTTTTGTCACTTCCTGGCTCCTACTTGGTGAGTCAGGGAACAGAAGGAATTAAAATAGCCAACCAGTGGGTTTAGGATTATATGGAAACAGGCTAATTGGTTTTTCACCTTATTTTCCCTGTCATTCCTTCAAGGATTAGGTTAAGCCTCTGTGTATGTTTCATCAGGGAGTCATTGGGATTACACCTTGCCTTTCTGTCTATCATGCTGACAGCGCCTGTAATGTTGACTCGATTTTGGTAAGCCCTACCACTCATCATGAAACATCTTTTAGTCAAAACAGGTATATAATTTATGGTGCCCAAAGCAGTTGTTAGTGTAAAAGAATTAACTGGGAGGGAGGCATGTGCGCACCAAGACAGTCACTGAATTTTTAAGTGGCTATTCCTGCCTGCTTTGTGGGGATTGGTTTTTTTTCCTTTGAAGTTCTTAGTAAGAGATAGACACATTTGACATTTAAATGTGGTATCTTTTCCTGCTTAGGAAAGAAAACCTTTAAAAAGAACTACACCCCTCCGTTTTCAATGTTCTGGATATTGCAAAACTCCCAGGTGGGAAAAAATGGTGGTGGTAGGGACTAGGGTTTGGCAGTGAACGAGGGAGTCAGCACTCAGGAGAGGACTGTTGAGTAACAGGATAAGGGTGAGTGGAGGGGGTGGGGGCAGATTTGAGGTAACAGGTGAAGTGAGGTACAGCAGGAGTCCAGGCTGGCAAGAGCCCCTAGGATACTTCTCAAGAAATTATAGGCTGATGGAGTAAGGAGCCTGATTCAGTCTCTGGAGGAGGGCAGGCTAGGCATGTGTGGGGCTTGATGTTTTCAAGGATGCTCAGGCATTGCACTGCTGAGATTCTGAGGTTCTGCAGGCTGGCATACCATATTCTAACAGACCCAGATGGTATGGTTTGAACTGTGTCCCCCCAAAAGAAGATATGTTGTAGTGCTGACTCCCAGTACCTCAGAATGTGACCTTATTTGGAGATACGGCCTTAACAGAGGTAACCAAGTTAAAATGAGGTACTTAGAGTGAGCCCTAAAACAATATTACGGGTGTTTTTATAAGAGGGGGCACTTTGGACACAATAGTGTAGACACAGGAAGAACTCCATGTGAAGTTAAAGGCAGAGATCAGGGTGGTACAGCTATCAGCCGAAGATTACCAACAGACCTTCGGAGCTAGAGGAGAAGCGTGGAGGAGATTTCTCCTCACAATCCTCAGAAGGAACTGATGCTGTGATGTCTTGATATTGTATACTCTGGCCTTCAGAACTGCAAGGCAATCAATTTCTGTTGTTTAAACAACCCAGTATATGGTACTTTGTAACAGCAGACACAGGAAAATAATATATCAGGAAATCTCAGCCAGCCCTATATGGATGAGCCCACTGCTCCCAAGAAGTCACACTGCTTAGCAGTTGCAGTTCCTAAAGGAGAATATGATGTTTTTCACTCATTTGAAAATCTTTAGAGTCTGCCTGCAAGGAGAATTAGTGGGGTTCAGAATTGCTCTTTAACTAGGATTAAAGAGAGGTTAAGAAATTCATCCAAAACCCTACGGTAGTGTGGTTAGGGTCCAGACCTTCTGTTGTAGGTACTCTCCCCAAAATCATTGTTCAGTGGCAAAGTCAGAACACAGGGTAGGCTGTGAGGGGATGTTTTCTAGGGTTCAGTATCCCACCTTCCAAAACTTACTCCTGAGATCCCTTTCACATTAAGTTTGGTTATTGTCTGTCTGCATGCCTTGTACTCATCTGTTTTTTTCAGGTTCATTGGTCTTAAAGCAAGAGTAATTTTTCTAATAACAAATCATGTGTCTTACTTCCTCAGAAATGAAGCTTCTCACATAAGCAAATGTACCAGATTTCTTATATGTATTCTTAAACTTGCTGTGTTAATCTTCATAATTTTAACACATGTAAATGAAATTATTTCTGTAATATATCATGCAAGCTTAGGCAGATATCACTATTTCTTTAAGCAGCATTTAAGTCATCACATCATTATAATTAATATTAGTTAGTACACTGTGCTGAAACACAGATAGGTTCTCACTGTTTTCTGAGCAGGATCTAAACTGCTGTCTTCTTTGAAGTTTTAGATGAGAGTGAGGGACGAAGTTACATTTTACTTATTCATTGGTGCATGATGAACCACCCCAAATTAGTGGTCCAAATACACAATGCATTATTTCTTCAAAATCTGTTTTGGGAATTCTTACACTGCTCAACTGGGCAGTTATTTAATGTCATGTGATACTGACTGGAGTCATTCAAGCAGCTGCTTTTATCTGTGAGTGTGACTGTGGCTGGGATGTCCAAGATAGCCTGTCATCCTCTGGGGCCTTTCTTCTTTCTGTACTTCCTTACAGCATGGTGGTCAGGCTCAACCATGAGGAAGCAGAAGCTGCCAGTCCTCGTAAGCCCTCTGGGCAAAAGAGTTCCAGAACAATACTTCAGTCACGTTCTGTTAATCAAAGCAATTCCCAAGACCATCACAAGTTTAAGGAGAAGAGGAGAGTCTCCACTTTTGATGTGACAAGTGACATGCTTTACAGGAAATGGATGATTTGTGGCAGCCATATTGGAAGACTTTTTGATTATTATACCATCTAATGTGATTAACTATTTAATGCCATTGACTGGTATAATAATCAGAAATCGTTACCAGCTGATCACCTTTAGGACCCCCTTCCTCTCCCAGTTTGGTGACTAAAGTTACTAACTGCAAAGGAAGAGAACAGTGGCTAGAGAGTAGCAGGCTTTAACAACTGCGTGGCCAGTCCTGATAGAGATCTTTGAGGCCTGAAATTCAGGCTTTTGCTTAAGTAGGATCTTTCTTTTTATTTCCTGAGTAAATCTTCATAGAGGAAGGAAATTGAGGTGAGAGAAACAAAATGCTTTTTACCCATCTAGAAATCTAAAATAGCTGTGGCATTTTGCATTCCCACCTGCAATAAATGAGAGTTCCTATTGATCTGCATCCTTATCAGCATTGGGTATTGTTATTGTTCGGGATTTTGGGCATTCTGATAAGTGTGTAGTGGTATCTCCTTGTTGTTTTCATTTGGATTTCCCTGATGACATGGGATGTAGATTATCTTTTCATATGTTATTTGCCATCTATATATGTTCTTTGGTGAGGTGTCTGTTAAGGTCTTTGGCCCACTTTTTAACTAGGTCATTTGTTTCCTTATTGTTGTGTTTGACAATTCTGAATAACAGCCTTTATCAGATGTGTGTTTTGAAAATATTTTCTCCCAGTCTGTGGCTTATCTTCTAATTCTCTTGATAATGTCTTTCACAGAGCATTTTTAATTTAATGAAGTTTGGTTTACCAATTATTTTTTTTTCATGGATTATGTCTTTGGCATTGTATCAAAAAAAAAGGCATCACCATACCCAGTTTCATCTAGATTTTCTTCTATGTTATTTTCTAGGAGTTTTATAGTGTTCCATATTTCGTTTAGGTTTATGATACATTTTGAGTTCATATTGTGAAGGGTGTCAGGTCTGTATATATATAGTCTTTCTTTCTTTTTTTGCATTTGGCTTTTTAGTTACTCTAACATCATTTGTTTTAAAAAATGATCTTGTTCCATTCTATTGCCTTTGCTACTTTGTTAGGACAACTTGAAGGTCCATTTGTGGGCTTTGCATGCTCTTCCACTGAACTGTCAGTCTATTCTTTCACCAGTACCACACTATTTTAATTACTGTAGCTTTATAGAAAGTAGTGAAGTTGGGTATTATCTTTCCTTCAACTTTGTTCTTCTCTTTCAATGCTTTGTTTGCTATTCTGGGTTTTGCCTCTCCAAATAAACTTTAGAATCAGTTTGTCAATATTTGTAAAATAACTTGCTGGTGTTTTTTTATCAGTATTATATAAAATCTATAAATCAAATTGGGAAAAATTGACATCTTGATTACATTAAGTCTTACTGTCCCTGAACATGCAATATCTCTCCATCTGTTTAGTTCTTTATCTCATTCATTAGAGTTTTGTAGTTTTCCTCATATAGATTTTGTATATATTTTGTTTGATTTATACCTAAGTATTTCATTTTGGGGGTTGCTAATGTAAATGGTATTATGTTTTTAATTTCAAATTCTACTTACTTGTTATGGGTATATTGGAAGATACTTGACTTTTGTATATTAGCCTTGCATCCTGCAACTTTGCTATAATTACAATAGTTTCATTATTTTTTTGTTGATTCTTTTGGATTTTCTATATAGCAATCAAGTCATCTGTGAACACAGAAAATTTGTTTTTCTTCCCAACCTGTATGCCTCTTATTTTCTTTTCTTGCCTTATTTCATTAGTAAGGACTCCTAGTACAATGTTAGAAAGGAATGGTGAGAGGGGGCATCCTTGCCATGTACCTGAAATTAGTGGGAAAGCTTCAAGTTTAACACCGTAAGTATGATGTTATCTGTAGGGTTCTTTTTGTAGGTAGTCTTTATCAAATTGAGAGCTTCTGTTTATTCATAGGGTACTGAGTTTTTATCATGAATGGTTGTTGAATCAGGTCAATTTTTACTTCTCTTCAACACACGTTTATCTTTCCTTATGAACTCATAACACCCAGCATGTTTATTAATTGTGTTTTTAAAATTATTTTCATTCAACAGTTATAGCTTTCTGACATCTCTTACTACTGAGCCTCAGAGGAAATGTTCCCCTTATTTCTCTTGTAATGCCTAGCAAAGTGTTGAATATATGGTCCCTAGTCTACAACTACTAAATACCCATTCATGAAAACAATTGGAGTTCATTCTGAAGTCATCAAATCAATCCTTTCTTAATGGTTGAGTGTAATGTGTGTTAAAATTGTACTAAACTTATAAGTTAAATAATATAAATTATGGTGGTTCATACTTAAACAATACCAGTTAACAATATATAGAATGCAGGTGAGCTTATTTTATAGTGATACTAGTGTATAAAATAGATCTACATTCACATTATAGTCTAATAAATCATGTCCTATGTGTGAGTCATTGTCTTGTCAGAAAAAAAAAAAACAGAAAAACAAGGCATTCTAGGTATTTCATATAAAGAAAAGCAAGCTTGGAAATGTAATTTTTAAGCTTTCTATTATGACAGTGGAGAAGAGCATATAGGAGGGCAGATAAGAGAGATTGGGTGGTACACTTCACCCCTTCGACTTCTCTGAAATCATATACATCTCCTTCTGCCTATAGCTAAACATCTAAATAATGACAGAAAAGCATCTTGCTTCTACCTTAGAGACTGCAACTAACCCTCATAATAATGAAGGTATATTTACCCTCACACAAAAAGTGGACACATAAAAGCATATCTGTGTTTAGGTTTGGGTAATGTTAAGCTAGTCACAATTTTATTTATATATTCTATAACCTGAAGACCAAATTCCTACATTAATCATAACTTACATTCCTTATCTGAAAACAGGGAAAAGAGAGTAAAAACTGATTAACACATACACATATGTGCATAAAAACAAAGAAGAAAATGTGTACACTCTTATTCTCAATTTTTAAAGTGATCGTGAATCTGTAGTTGACATTTGTAACTTCCTTACTTTACTTCCCACTTAGTCCATGTTTCCTTTGCCCTCAGTGAACACCCCAGTGTTTTAGAGCTCTTCCATCCCACCGGTGGCTAACACACATTTCATTTCTGCAAGTCTGAGTCTTTAATAGTCCTTATTTTTATTGGGTTGCTGTTGGCTTCATTTATTATTAAACTTAGATGTAGTGAGAGATGCTGCTGAGCATCCCTTACAGTCTAGAAAAATGTTGTCAGTACTAGAATCTGTGGTATCATAATCCCTGACCCCATCTCCACTTGGCAGAGGACAAGAAACTCTGTTCCAGGGTCCTTCTCCCTGTTTTCCCCTGCCATCCCAACATGTGATAGGTTACTTTTCTACTCTAATTACACATTTTGAGCTGCGAGTCATTTGTAATGATTTATGGCAGCTGTGCTTTTGCCAATCTTACACAATATTTTTCTTATTACTTAATTGTTTTAGCAGTGCTTCAGCCATTAGTTTCTGACTTCTGAAAACAGGAAACAGAAGTCTTCTATTATAGACGCCTGCCTAATTAGCTCAGAGACTGTCTAATGGGGGCTATTAAAAATGCAAATGAGGTGTGATCAAAGAGTGAAAAGTTTGGTGCTGACAGGATACACTAATGCATTTTCCCCCTTGCAAAATCTACTACAATCCCGAACGTAAATTCTTTCCCCCCTTCCTTACCATGTGAAATAGCATTTACTATTCGGTTCTTCCTTACCTGGGCTGGGTTGCAGCTTAACAAGAGTTCTTAGAGAAATCAGCCTTATTTTCTACCTGTTAATTTAAGGCAATGGTTACCAAACTTGAGCAGGATCAGAATCACCTGGAGGGCTTATTAAAACAAAGATTCCTGGATCAACTCCCAATGTTTCTAATTCAATAGGTCTGGGGAGGGGCCCAAGAACTTGTATTTCTAGCGAGTTCATAAGGAATGCCAATGATTCTTATCTGGGAACTCTTCACTTTGAGAACTGGTGGTCTAGGGCCTTGTAGTTTCTTGCTCCTTCTCTAAGTTCAAAATATATATATACACATATGTATATATATATTTTTTAAATTTTAGTAAAAATGTTACAGAGCAGGGTCCCCAAAATTCCCCAGAACCTGCGGCTGAGGGATGGGGGAAGGGGACAACTTTCAAGATACCTTTGCATATGTATGGCTGGTAGCTAGGGTCTTAGTTATGTAAATGGCTTTGGTTCTTCCAAGGCCCCAAGGAGATGGGAGGGATTTTGACCATAAAATGATGAGGAAAGAGCATATGGCACCGGCACAAGGTTCTGCAAACGGTCAGAACTGGTTACTACACCCACTGTGTTGCAGGCCATGGTCAGGGATTTACAAATAAAGCGGCAGCCATTTGAAGAGGGAGAACCATGTGACTTTGAAAGGGAGAAGAGAGAACCATGAGGCTTTGGAAGGGAAAGAAAGAACCTTGCAGCTTTAAAAGGCAGGAACGAATCATGCGTGATCCAGTGCAACATGGCACATGTTTTCCTGGACTGTTATACGGAGGTTGATGACATCATACCCCAGATCCCGAAGGAGACAGCTGACAGATAAGGAACGGGGAACTTCTGGGCATGGTTTTGGCTTATAGCCTTTTGGGGAGCAAGGGAAGTGTGAGGTCCTGTGGGAGGACAGGGAGCTGAGCAGGAATGCTCAGAGCCCTCCCCAGGTTGGAATATTGTAAATAAATATCTGTTTTCCTCAACACTAGTCGCTGGGTTTTACAGCAAAGTGCCACGGGAAAGAACCCCCTTTTTGCTCAGTTACAAAAACACAATGTAGGATCTACCCTCCCATCAGATGTTTAAGTGTAAAATACAGTATTTTAATCCGTAGGCACAATGTTGTACATAGATATCTTGAACTTATTCATCTTACTAACATTTTATATCTGTTGACAAGCAATTCCCCACTTCTTCCTTCTCCCAACCCCTGTAAGCCACCCTTATACTCTTTGCTTCTATGAGTCTCTTTTAGATACCTCATGTAAGTCCTGTAGCATTTGTCCTTCTGTGACTGGCTTATTTTACTTAATATAATGTCCTAAGGTTCATCCACACTGTCACATATTACAGAAATTCCTTCTTTTCTGAGGCTGTACTCAGTCTTGATATTCCATTGTGTGTATGCACAACATTTTAAAATCCATTCATCTGCTGATGGACATTTAGGTTTTTTTCCACATCTCAGCTACTTTGAATAGTGCTGCAATGAATATAGAAGTGCTAATATCTCTCCGAGATCCTGACTTCAATTATTTTGGATAAATACTCAGAAGTGGAATTGCTGCATAATATGGTACAGTAGTCCCTCTTTATATCGCGGTTCACTTATCGCAGCCTCACTGTATTGTGGGATTAAAAAATATATTATATTTAATTATTTATTGTGGATTTTTTTGCTATATCGTGGGATTTTGTGGTACCGTATACATATGTTGTTAAAGTTATGTAGGTTAAGAGTGTAGAATATGTTTAAGAACATAAGTAGTGTTTATAAAAGTGTGGAAAAGGTTAATAAGGGAGTGGGAAAGGTTAATAAGGGACTGGGAACAGTTTATAAGTGTGTGGGAAGGGTTTATAAAGCTTTAAAATATATATAAATACTAAAATAAATGTAAAGTTCCTACTTGGTGGATTTTCACCTATCGCGGGGTGGTGGTGGTCTAGAACGTAATACCCACAATAAGTGAGGAAATACTGTAGTTATTTTTGAGGAATTTCCAAACTGTTTTCCACAGTAACTGCACCATTTTTCATTTCCACCAACATTGTACAAAGATTTTAATTTCTCCATCCTCCCAAACACTTGCTGTCCTTTTTTTTAAATAATAGTCATTGTTGTAAGTCTGAGATGATATTTCATACATCATTAAGATATTTATACTATATTTATACTACCCATAGTGATCTATAGATTAAATGTAATTCCTAAAAAAATTCCATTACCATTTATTGCAAAAATAGAGAAAGTAATTCTGAAGTTTATAAGGTATAACAAAAGACTGACTAGCCAGAACAATCTTGCAAAAGAAGAATAAAGCTGGATTCATCATACTTTCAGATTTTTAAGTATATTACAAAGCTACAGTAATGAAAACATTACAGTACTTGCATGAAGACAGAGATATAGATCAATGGAACAAAATAGACTGCCTAGAATTCATGCATATATGACTAGCTGATATTTGAAAAGGGTGCCAAGAATACAGAATGGGGAATGAATAGTCTCTTAAACAAATGGTGTTAGGGAACAGGATATCCACATGTAAAAGAATGAAATTGGACCCTTTAATCAATAGAGTGGAAAGGCAACCTGTACAATGGGAGAAAGTATTGGCAAATCATATGTTTAATAAAGGGTTAATTTCCAAAATATATAAGGAAAACAAACAAAAAACAAAAACAAAAACCCGATTAAAAAGGGGCTAAAGAGTTTAATAGACATTTGTCTAAAGAAGACATGTACTCATAAGTGCCTAAAAGAATGTGAGGAGATGCTCAACGTCACTAATCATCAGAGAAATGTAACTCAAAACCACAATGAGATATCACCTCACATGTATTAGGATGGCTTTTTTAATAATTAGCAATCTGAGAGAAGCATAGTTAAACCAATGTTGATTCATTGGAACCTTCTCTGACCTTCTTTCAACCCAAATTAGGATTATGTGCACATCCTTTATGATTATATTATCATACTAATCAGCACATGAGGGGTGAACCTAGGTTTCATGGAGTCTGTCGTCGTCGTCGGCAGCCGTCCGTCTCGAGAGACGATGGCGTAGCTTCCCGAGAGTCTATCTGCACCGCCGAGAATGGCTGTGCAGTCTGACTCGGGAGTGACACGGTATCTGTCTCCTCCCGTGTTGAATCGACATCTTGCGATGACGCTGGAGTGTCCTCTCCAGTGAAGCTGAAGCTACAGAGCCTGGGCAGGGTGATATGGAGGGTCTGCTGTTGCCCATGCAGCAGACCCCCCCTCTCTTCGCAGCTGAAGGGTCCAAGGGAAAGACGGAGTCAATACAGCTTGGCTTCAGGTGCGCCGCAGGAGTTGCCGGTGTTGACTACAACGTCAAACCGCCTTAGGGACTCCGGCTCCGGATTTTCTGTCGGGGTTTACTCCCTTAGCCTTTCCCCTGAAGAGGTATGCCGCAAGGCAGCGGAGGTTTTTTGGAGTCAGAGTTTTCCTTCTCTGATGTGCCCTGACTGGAAGATCGAACCAGCGACACTTAGCTCGCAGGCCGACGCTCAATCCACTGAGCCAAACCAGCCAGGATGGATAAGTATATGGATATAAATATTCCATGGATCAATAATTGAGTTATACTTTAGGTATATAGCACTATTAACTTTAGAGTGTATCTCTTTCCCCCTTCTTCCATTTCTCTCTCTCTCTCCTCCTACCCCCCAACCCCCCCCCCCCCCGCCCCCCACAAGCTCAGTCATTTACTTATGGATTTCAAAGCATTTGCCAAAAAATAAGACATTACCTCCTTTGTCAGTTATGATGACTAGAAGTGTTTTGGCAGGCTCATCAAAGCTTTCTGCTTCTTCTGTGTTACGCAGCCCAATCTAGGGATAGAACTGGGTATCTGCATTGCATTTAGGAAACTGGGTTTGGGAGAGTGTGCATGTGAGGTACTACCTGCATTGCGCCTTGGCTGACTGCTGATTATTCTCCATGATCTGGAGCTAATCCCAGGGATTAAGTGAGCATCTGCTCCCAGGTGCCGGATGGGGCCAAGCTGTAAACAGAGCCAGTAGACCAGGCTCAGGCAAACCATCCAATATGGGGAGGGCTGGGCTTCCTGGAGAGCCTTGGAGGTTTGACCCTGGCTGCACTGCCCTGCTCTTCTGCACCATGCCTCATTCTGTCCTCACCCAGTCTCTCAACCTGGACACTGTGCACGATGGGGCTTAAGAGCCAGGGTTAAAGTGCCAGAGTTTGTACCTGCTATGCAGGCTCCATATGCATTGTGTGACCTTGGGCAGTTTGGGGTGGGTATGAAGCCTCCACTCTCTTGCACCTATATAATGGGGATCATGGCAGTAAGCCACTCCCAGAGTCACAATGCGAGTCAGGTGAGATGGTCTTCTCACTGAGCCTTTGCACTAATTGCTGCTGGGGTGCACATCAGCCTGCTGCTCTTCCCTCCATTTGTTTCCTGCTCATCGTTTCGGCTCAGGTGCTCTCTCCCAGTATTCCAGTACCTACAGAATATCCTTGTCCTCTGTCACATATTATCTGGATGACTCTTTTTGGCATTCGCCTTGTTAGGGTCATGCATTTTTTTGTCTGTTTAATGCTTCAGAGTCGGTAAGCATCTCCTGGGAAGGCTCCTGTTTCAGATTTTCATTCTCTATAGACACACACACGCACATGCGCACATGGGAAGAAAGGGAGAGAAAGGATGGAGGGAGAAATGAAATTAATGAGGACACCACCTTTATTTTAATTGACTCCAATGTTCGTTTCTTTCCCACACTTCCTCCTCCTTGGACAGAGCAGTCTTTGGGAGCTGCACCTAATAGCACAAACTTGGCAGAAAGTCATCAGAGCACACTCTCCACAGCCAAATGCTTGAAAGTATGATAGAAAAGGACCCCAATTTTGTGATGCAACCAAAGTAGTAATGGTGACACAGAAGCCTGTAAGTCCTTAGCAGCAGAGGGACTCCCATCTCCCTTTGCAGGCACAGAGCACATGAGAACTGAACCTTGAGCTTTCTCCCAACGTGGAGCCTCTGTTCTCTCCTAGACACCTTTTGTCCTCCTTGAGGTTCCTCCCAGAGAAGGGAGACAGGTAGACAATGTGTCAAAAGGTTCAGGTTCAGCAGAAGTGAGGTGAGTTTCTGGAGTTACAGAAGCTGAGAAGCGCCACCAGCAGGGCCCAGGGTACCAGCACGAGCACTGCCATGATACTGCTGCTGCTTTGAGAGGCTGCAGATCTTCCTGGACCACTTTGGGCAAGTGGCCTCACCTCTGTGACCTTGGCATGTCATCTGGAAAATATAAGGACCTACGGTCTCCTCCAGCTGTGACAGCAGGTGACTTGCCACGGCCCCTACAGACATCATAGCGTCTGTGAACAAGACAGCAATTAGTATTGAAAGTAATGGCAGTGAGTTATCTAGAAGTGATGACAAAAGACAAGAGAAGGTTGTTCTGATTCAGTCACCACAGTGTCTCCACCTCTTGGGGTCCTGAGAGCTGAGGGATCCTGCAGAGCTAAATCTTCCAGATCACTGAACTCTATCTACTTTAAATACTCAAACTGATTCTTGTTCTAAATTTTAAAAAATGAAAACATCTTTTAGAATTTTTTATTGTATTGAATGCTTTGTTCTAATTCTCGTTTCCCTTGAGGAGAGAGAAAGTGGAGAAAATGCCTTGCACCCCCCTGGCTGACCCAGGGCCATCATCGTGACGTGGGTGCTGGTTGTGCAGAGTCCCCTCTGGGACTTCTGAGCTCTGCCATGGCCCTGCATTTCCTCCCTGCACCTCTCCTCACTCCATTTCAGTCTCTGAGGGTGTCTCAGGGCAGGAACTGGAAGGGACAATGCGTTTATATATGCAGCCCCAGGCCCAGAGCAGGACGGAGATTTCCTCGAGGAGCTTGGGCAGTGGCATGGCTGGGAGAGAACCGGCTGTCTTTATCTTGTGAGCCACGGTTTTGGAGAGCTCCAGATGCCAGCTTGCCTAATTTGCAACCCTCATTTTCCTTCTCAGAGGGTCTCTAAGCCATCCAATTCAAGTTTCAAGGCTGACTCCTCATAGAGTTGATTGATATTGTTGCTGATGAAGACTACCTCATCATAGAACCGACTGTATATCATATTTTCACGTTCTTCAATCTACGGAGAGTCTTTGGTGAGAACTAATAAATTAAAAAACAATCGCCTACTGCAGCAACCTAAGATCCTGCTCCTGCCTGGGTACCTGGAAGACAGCTGGCCGGAATCACATATAAGCATTTTATCTTTCTTTTTTTTTTCTGTCTCTCTCTCCCTTCCTTCCTTGCTCTCCGTTCCTCCCTTTCCTTCTTCTTCTCCACCTCCTCCTCCTCTCTCTCTCTCTCTCTCTCTCTCTCATTGAAGAGAGTATAATAGCATGAAGCTTATCAACTGTGATGCTGATCTTAGGCTTTGCTCTGCATGCCCAGACTCCAGGGGCCATTCACTTCCTCATGGCCCTTGGCTGGCAGAGTAATTACACCATCCTAGATGGGAAATGGGAACTTGGCTGCCACCATGTGATCCAAATATCTAAGCTCAGCCCAAAGTGTGACAGGGAGGTGTCCTCTCAAGACTGTAAAGGAGGCAACGTTTACATTATAAAATGATGATATCTTCCTTAAAGAATGGCTTTGCTTTGTATCATGTATGCCTTTCTCCGATTCAAGTGAAAAGGAAGCATATACCCAGAATACGTGATTATAGGCTATAGTGGATTTGTAATGTGTCAGCCTGGGCTGAGTTCCATTTTCTGTACGTTTCTGGATAGGGTGGACCACAAAAGTGATTCTGATGGGAGGTTTGTTGGGCCAAAGGGAAGCAGCAGTGATTTAGTACCTCGCACGTATTGTCACTTTCTGCTTACTTACCTTGATGTGAAGAGACAGTTGCTGGGCCTGCAATTGCCCCACCTTCCCTGAATCCTGGACTAGGTATATAGGCTTAGCTTGGAGACAAAGGGTCCTGCTTCTGCAGGATATGATTAAGGTCAAACTCAACCAAGTTTCAGAACATCCTCATAGACTGGCTGGCTCATTCTAGTTAGCGCATGATAGCTTCTCCTTGCCCTCCATCCTTGTTTCATAATCTAGCTCCCAGGGACCTTGATTATCTTTCCCTTCCCTAGGACATCACTCTGGTCCATTACTTAGATAGTGTTATGCTGAGTGTATCTGACAGTCAGGAAATAGCAACTACTCTACATACCTTGGTAAGGCACTAGTATGCTAGAACATAATAAGTCTTACAAAACTTCAAGGGCCTCCTGCCATTGTGAAATTTTTGAGTGTCCAGTGGTCTGGAGCTTGTTAAGATATCCCTTCCACAGTGGAGGGCAAGCAGCTGCATTGGACCCCTTCTCCACTGAGAAAGAGGCACAATAACTAAGAGGCCTCTTTGGATTTTGGAAGTAACATGTATCATTTCGGTGTGCTCCTCTGACCCATTTAGAGTGACATGAAAACCTGCTAATTTTAGATGGGGCTCAGAATAAGAGATGGCTCTGCAATAGGTCCAGAGTACCAGGAAAGCTTCTCCGCCTCTTGGTCTGTGTGACCCTGCAGACCCAGTGGTGCTTGGTGTCAGTGGCAGACAGAGATGCCCTCTGCAGTCTTTAGCAAGCTCCTACAGGTAAATTACAGAACAGATTCAGATTTTGGAGTAAAACCCTATTATCTCTTTATATAATTATTCTCATCTGAGACACAGCTTTTGGCTTGCTACTGGGCCTGAGTAGAGAGTAAATGCTTGACCATGGGCCACCAAGCTACCACGTCAACTGAGCTGCCCATTACAAACTGGTTTTGTGTGATCTACCAAGCCATGATGCTGGGCATGGATAGGAGATGTTCATTATAAAATGAAAGTGATATATATGAGATGGGGCTTAAGCAGGCTCTGAAGGCACAAGTGTGTTGTTTGAGGAGGTGGTTCATATGTCCAAGGCCACTACTTCTGCTATACTGTTCTCTCTCTCCATCTATGGCCTCATAGGGCGCTCCCTTCGATCAGCAAACTGAAGAAGAAAATATACTTGTGTTTTACAGATGGATGTGCGTGATATGCAGTCACCATGAAAAAGTATGTGGTTGCTACACTATAGCCTCATTCCAGATGGCCCTGAAAGGCTATAGTGAAGGGAAATGTTGCCAGTGGTAGGACATTGGGCAGTGCTGAGGCGAGATGGCAAGAGTTTCAGATTTATATTCATTCATAAACATGAATGGGTTGGTTTGCTGGTCAGGGATTTGGAAAGAATAGTAATGGAAAATTGATGACAAGAAGGTCTGGGAAGAGGCATGTAAATAGACTGATGAGAATGCACGTCTAGTGTTAAGGAATTTGTGTCCCATGTGAATGTTCACCAAAAGGAGATTCTAGTAGAACTGGATTTTAATCATCACATGGATAGGATGACCTCTTCTGTGGATAACACTCAGTCTTTTTCCCCAGACATTCCTGTCATCCCCTAATATGTTCATCAACAAAGTGGCCATGATGGCAGAAAGGGAAGGTGTATGTAGGCTCGGCGACACGTGCTGCCACTCAGCGAAGATGAGCTGGCTAAGACACTGCCGAGTGCCCAATCTGCCAGCAGCAAAACCCAACACTGACATGGCACCATTCCCCAGGGTGGCCAGCCAGCTACCTGGAGGCAGGCTGATTACATTGGCCTGCTTCCATTATGAAAGTGGTAGCACGTTGTCTTTAGTGAAAAAGACACTTGCTCTCTATATGCTTTTGCCCTATAGATACATTTTACCTGTGAGAGCCACTGAAAGGTTACTTACAGCAGCTTTTTGTATGATTAAAAAAAAAAGGTCGGTTATCTTATGTTCCATTCTTTGCCACATTACAGTGTTCAGATTAAAAAGTGATGAAGCAAATCTCGCAGGGTAGGCCAGGTTATGCTGCACTAACAAACAACTTCAAACTCCTGATGGCTTCACACAATGCTTCTTCCTTTCTGCTACCACTGTGGGATGGTTGGGGTCTCTGCTTCACGACTCAGATAGAAAAAACAGCCACCTTCTGGAGTGCTGCCAGGCACTATGGCAGATAGAAAACTTAATGGGGGCCTTATACTGATGATTAAATTGACAGGCCCAGACCCCATGCTCCCAACCTTAATGGGACCACCAGAAAGTTCAATGCCACCAGAGCCAGAACATTCTGGTGATCAGAACTAATGAGTACTCTAGAGGTAAAGGAAGTCTGTGAGTGGTACATTCTCAACAATACTGAAAAATGACAGCTGTTTGTGAGGGAAGAGATGAAGGGCAGACAAGAAGTCAAGATGCAAAAGTGGAACATTTTGTTTAGGGGCAGATGATCAGCTAAACAGACCTGAGTTATTCACTGTTCTCCAGTACAATGTAGTAAATGATACTCAACTCAGCTCCCAGGTATCAAGGAAGAGTAAAATTGTATTCTGTGCAATCTCTTTGAGAGGGCTTGAATATATTACCTTTTAGAATTTTTCCTATATATAATACCTAAAATATTGATATTTTATATTTAAAGGAACACTATGTTCAGCTTATTCTTATTCTGTAAAGATCCCTATTAGGGAATTGTCACGGGTATTGTTATTCATAGTCACTATATCCACCCATACTGAGCCTTATTTCTAGTAAGTTAAGTCACAGGAAGCAAGGAAGAAGGCCACAGCCTCGTTGGAGAACATACACCCATTTAAATCTGTCAGTTGGCTGCTTTCAGCTGTATCAGTTGAGAATATGTTGGGAAGACACGAAGCCCTGGATAAGATTGTTTTGAACAATATGAGAAATCAGTTGCATTCAGGCCAAATTAAATCTAAATTACTCTACAAATTGCCAAACTGTAAGTCCTATTAAATCTGTTTATTAAAAGGCAGGAGAGTCAGCCTGAGTTGCAAGCTGTGACTGGGATAATAAGACAAAGACGAAGCCCACTAATGTAGATAAATCATCTTTGATATACAGACCAGAGGTAGCCAGTGGGAGGCCTTTCACCTTGCCTTCTCTGTCACCCAGAAATGTCTGGGAGCCAGTCACAATGTCCCCGGAGCCAGACTGATTTCCATGGCACTGGAAGTCCCATGTCATTGCCCACTATCAGGGGTCATTAATAAAGCCAACTCTATTTCTCTCTAGTTATCCATTCTACAAAATATGATTTAAGTATGTCTTTATGATGTAGAGGTGAGTAGGATAAGGAGGGGAGAGTGGCAGTAGCGGGAATAGAAGGTTGGGATTGTTATACTCTTAAATCCTAAGATGTAGATAGAACAGGTAATAGTAGACCTTTATTCCAAAATTACTTGGGGTGATCCACAAAACTTGGTAAGGTTTTAGGTTGGATTTTTACGTCTTAATAATTGCAGGCATACACATATAATGAGGGGGAAAGGGCAATGCTAATTAAGTTCTTATTCTTTAAGAAAGATCAGTCTTAATTTATAGTGCTTACCTGATTAAAATGTTCTATCTCAGGGTCTCCAGTTATTAAATCTACTCATCCTTGGAGGTCTATCTTAAATTTCTCATCTTAAGAAGTCCTTATTTAATATTCCAGTCCTTAGTTTTCCTTTTGTGGGAACTTCTGTCCCAGTGAATATTAATAGCACTTGACTTGACAATTATCATATCCTTCACCACATTGCACTTTGATAAATCATTTTTATAAAATACTACCCTGAAACTACAAAATAAACATGTAGAGAGATCCAGTAACTTGCCTAAGATCACACAGTTAGTAACTCACACAGTTTCTAAACTCCCCATCAATGTTTGATTCCATGAGTTAGACTGATCTTAATGGGGAAGAAATTTCATTAAATATGTGAGTTGGAGTGGCCTAGGGAATACAGTGTGAACCGTACTCTTCTTTCTAGAGCTAGAAAAAAAAAAAAAAAAAAAAAAAAGCCCTCCAGTAGATGTCAAGCAATGGTTGAGGCTGAATGACTGGGTTCACTAATTCTGAAGAGTATTACCTTTCATCGAAATTTAGCCTGCAAGTATCTCCCACAATCTGTGTCTGTGCCTTTCCCTTTGTTCCAGAAGCTTCAGCTCAGCCAGCCTTTATAATGCCTGCTTTCTTAAACTAAGAGTAGGGAGTATGAATGAGAATAGGGTACAACCCTTGAAGATACAACCTCAAACCCCAGACCTTAACTCCATGGAATGAACTTCCTGGGTTTGAGTCACCATTCATTCAGTAAAATCCAGTGCTAGGTTCAGGAAACCTCTAGAGGAAAGTTGAAGTGGGATAAGGGAGGAATGAAATTGCCACAGTAATCCAAAGGCTTTATTAGTCTGTAATTAGGAATGATGGGAGGAAGCCAAGTGAGGGAAAATTTAAGCTGAATTGCAAGAAAAAAAACGAGTCCCTAACAATGAAGAGTATTCAACTGTGGAGGCAGATGACAGAGACAGAGCAGCGGCAGTCACTCGTAATTTCTTTATTGGTAATTTTGTCTCTATATTTTGGATGAAATACATATCTAGGAACCATGCCAAGTCATGCAAGGGATGCCCTTTAACCGGCATTCAGGGCGATAGCATTAATGGCTCTGGGGGAGGAAAATGCGATCATCGTGAGAACCAGCTGAGAGTGAGAAGTCCGAGGAGCCAGGCATTCTCTTAGGTGTGGGTGCTGGCGCTGCACATCATCTGAGCTACTCGAAGTTGGGGGCTCACACCACTGGAACAAAATACAGCAACCTCTCGTCTTGCTCCACAACTGGTAGAGGACTTCTTTTCCTGCTTCCAACCTAGGGAAATCTGGGTTCTCAGAATATAAGTACTCTAGCAAATGAGAAATAAAACATGACTCTGTTCTATGTCACGCATTTATTATGAAAGGGAAAGAAGAGTGGGGATAGGGTTTTTAAATGGATTAAAACACACACAAATGACTTTGAATCCCCCTTCTAGTCAGACTTATTTATGAAGACAAATCTTAGATATGTCCTCTCTAGAACACTCCCTGAGCATTTTAAACAACAAATCATTCTTCCTTTAGTCTCTCATTCGGGTGGATTTTTGTGTGATGCTATTTCCATGTCACCTCTCTGTTCACAGTCTTTACGAGGACTTCAATTACCTTTGTAGCCATTATTCACATTACACAAATCCTCTATTTTAGTTTTCCAATCTATTTAATGTTTACCCAACACACACATACATGCCTGTGCACATGCATACAAACAATACAAAGGACCCTGTTTTTCATTTAACATCTTCAAAGTCTAGAGTTTCCGAAAACACAATTTGAAGAAATGCCTCTTTTGCTTCTAAACCCAATGTACTTGTTCTTCAAATCCATTTCCGACCGCTGCTAAACAGGCACAGGTGGATTTAGCCACCACTCTTCCTCTGGAGCCCATCTTAGCTCAATGCATTGCATACATCTACCTTCCATTTAAGGCTCAAGTCCAGCACTACTACTAAAGTAAGTCCTTTCAACTTCCTCAGGAGGACAGGGTCACACCTTTCTCTGAAAATCTGAAGCTGGGTGAATAACCTGAGGATGCTCAACACATCTGCCTCCTATAGAAGGCCTTTGTACATAATCACACTTCAGCTACCTTACTAAGATGCAGTTTCTTTGAAGTTGAAGATCATGTTCCACACAGCTTCACACTTCCCACAGTACCTAGCAAGTTCCTTTTAACCTAGTGTAGGTACTCAGAGAGAACTTTTTTTTAAGATACTGAATAAATTAATAATCAGAAGATGAATTTTTCATCATATCACTCCCGCTTAGGACATATTCTGTTTGATCTTTCCTCCGAGGTCTCATTAAGTCCTGTGATTCCCCTAAAGCCACATGTGAGTTCAGCCCATGAGATGCCCACTGGTCATCAGCACCTTTTCCTGTGTCTCCTGAGTTCCTTCTTTCCACTGCTGCACTACAGAGGCTGTCTCATCCACCTAAAGGGATGGCCTCTGTCACTGGCACTTCAAGGCTGGCCAAGCTCTGCCTTCTCCCAGAAACCTCCTTGGCCATCCCAGTTTTGGTGAACACTTGGGTTCCCTGAATTTTTTTGGTAATTGTAATTAAGCTGCATGCTGCACTACTTATCTATTTTCTGTATTAAGAAATTTTCTTCTTTTAAATAAAATCTTAAAAGCAAAAATCCCTGACTGGTGTGGCTCAGTGGACTTAGCACTGGCCTGCAAACTTAAACTGAAAGGTCACTGGTTCGATTTCTGGTCAGGGCACATGCCTGGGTTGTGGGCCAGGTCCCAGTTGGGGGCATATGGAAGGGAACTGATTGATGTTTCTTTCACACCTCCATGTTTCTCTCCCTCCCTTCCCCTCTCTCTTTTCTAAAATAAATAAATAAATAAAATCTTTAAACAAAAAGAAAAAATTTTTTCTCTAGACCTTAAATTAATCAAGGGACATATAGACTACTGTGATAAAAGAGTCAGTTGCTTGATTGGAATCTGACCTGACACTCACTCATTAGCTGTGGGTTCTTGAGCAATTAATTCCTCATGTTTCATTTTTCTCATCTATAAAGTGGAGATAATGATAGTGTATGCTTTATAGGATTAAGTAAAGGCTAAATGAGCTAATACATGTAAAGCACATAGATCAGTGCTAGGTATATAGAAGCACTGTATATGTATATATAATTATCATTATCAAGCATAGGTTGAATTATTGCCTTATTCTTTATCTTCACTTCTACTAAGTGTAGAATGCCAGACACATAATATATAATTAATATATTCCATATAAATAATTCATTCAACAGATATTCATTGAGTACTTTCTATGTGATAGGTTAGTTCCAAAGACTAGAGATTCAGGGAAAAAAAAACAACAAAAAACAAAAGAGATAATGCCCTGTTCTTATAAAACTTATATTTTATGGGTTTCAGATAAATAATAAACAAATAAATATAATAATATACAATATGTTATCTATTACATATCATTATCATTGATGTGTAATATGTTGTATATTATATATAGTCCTAAACTATTGAAATAGTATATATTTATAATGTGAAAACATATGATACAAGTGATTCGATTTATGCTATGAAAGAAAATATAGCAATTTGAAATGGGATGAAGGGAGGGGTCTAGTTTATAAAGGATAGGTGGGATAGAGCTATCCGATAAGGTGCCATTTAATAAAGAAAACTAAAAGAGGGAGCCATATAGGTATCTGTCTAGAAGAATGTTCCAGTCATAGAGATCCACATGTGCAAAAGCTCTGAAGCTCAAACAGTGAGAGGTGTTTTGTCTACTTGAGTAATGGCCAGTGTGGTTGAGCAGGCTATGCAAAGGGGAAGAGTAGCAAGAAATGAGGTCAGGACCTTTTGGGAGTTCAGCTCATGTAGGACTTATAGATCACAATAAGAGTTACAAATTTTACTGAATAGGATGAGAAACTATGAACTCATTGTTTTAGTTATTTATTGCTGCATAAGAGACCACTGCTAGCTTAGTGGTTTAAAGCAAGGATCATTTCATTATTGCCCACAAGTTTGCAGATCAGCAAGGGTGTTCTAGTTTTCTGGCAGGTAAGCTGGCTATGGATGGTCCCAGATGGCCTTACTCATGCATCTTCCAGTTTGTAGTTGAGCTTCAACTGAGACCATTCATCTCTCTTCCAGGTGGTCTTTTATCCTCCAATAAACGAGACTGGGTTTCTTTACGTAGCAACCAGGGTGTGCTGATCAGCTGGGCCTCTGAAAATATTAAAAATCTCTGTATATTTGCTGATTTTTGTGACTGATTTCAAATGATTGTGGTTAAACAACCAATGTGCAAAATTCCTGACCATTTAACTGGCCCACAGAAAATCTGTTATTAAGCCGGATGCATGCTGTTAGGTTCCACTCTTCTGGGGACAGAGATATCCCTTAATTAGGTGACATTTCTGCTTCCACTGAGAGTTTTCTTTTCCATTTTCTCCTATAGTTTTAGCTCTTCCCTCTGCTGGCATTTCCTTTTACACAGCCTATGACCTGTTTTTGCAAATGAGTCCCTCTCTCAGCTGCTTCCTGCATGTAGACATTCAGCAATCAGAGGCTTCTTTTTATTTTGAACTGTTTTTGTTCCTTTTAGTACAAACTAATAAAATTCCTTTAAAAAACATGTGGGCTTCCACAGTATAAGATTAATTTCATGCCATTAGATCCAAAAGATGCCACAATCATATTTTTCTTTTAGATCAGTCTTTGTCATTTGAGGTGTGTTAAGCTAGTGAGGAACACACACTTTAGATTCCTAGACACATTTGCTCTCCCTTGGAAACTCTACCAAGTGTCATCTATAGCTTTCTGAAACTTTAACAAATGATGGTACAATCAAACCCTTGATTTGGTATTTACACAGAGATTATTTCCCTCTTTGAGAATATTTGGCTGGTTAAAGGGACTGAGGATGAAAAAATAATTTTGTTTTCAATCTGACAAATCCTGGACTTTCCATATGTCTTTGAAAATTTCTAGTGAACAAAAAATATCTCTTTAGCTTACTTATTCTGCAATATATTATTATTATATCTAGAAACATTCAGCTCATATTTTAACATTCTATCTGCAGATTGCTTTAGTCAGAACCATAAACTCATTAAATATATTTCTGTGTTCCAAGTCCCTGCCAACAATATTTTCATCAATTTTTCTGCCATCCTTTTTCAGCTTCAACCTGCTGCCCAGTTTCAAAGCCACTGTCACTTGTGCTAGTATTTATTATGGTAGTACCACACTCCTAGTACTAGTTTCCCTTTCAGCTATTTATTATCATGTAATAAACCACCACAAAGCACAGTAGCTTAAATAATGATAGTTTTATTTACTTTTGATTCTGTGAATTAGGAATTTAGGCTGCGCTCAGGTGAACGTATCTTCTGCAAGTTTTATTTGAAGTCACTCTAATAACTATAGTAATCTGACAATGTATCCCAGACTGGATGATTTCAGATACCTTCATATGTCTAGTAGTTGCCTAAAGATGTCAGCTGGTTCATGTTTCTCTAGTAGAAGAGTCAGGTGCTTTACAGGGTGGCAATAGTATTTCAAGAGATAAATCTCCAATGCTTAAGCACTTTAAAACCTCTGCATCATGTTTATTGATGTTCTGTATGGCTAAGCCCAGAGTCCATGTGTGAGGAAACTACACAAGGGCATGGGGATATAGGGGAATACTATTTATGGGGCATCATTACTGCTCTACTAGGGTACCTAGGAGCAGGGTGTTATAACAAAAAATAAATAAACATGTGGTCTAGACTTTGGGATTGGACATCAGGAAAGATATGGAAAAGTAAGAAAGAATATATTAGTAAAGTTTATAAAAACAGTGAATAAAAATTGAAGGCTGGAAAATAGTAAAAAACTGTTTTTGGAGACTTGAAAAATAGTGACTCATGGAAGTATAAAATATTAGACAAATTATCACCTGTGGTATTTGGAAGATAGAAAATGTACCTAATGATCTTGTGAATTTGACTATGGGGACTTTAAACAGAATTTTAAGAGAGTCAGTTTGCTTTTCTCAATTGTGTTTACTAAAATATTGAAAGAAAGAGATTAGTTAATGTTATGACTAAAAATTTGATGAAATGTAGAGGGGCTAAGTCTTTCTGGGTTGGAAAATTAAGCTGTTTCACATCTCCAGTCTCTCCAGCTGACTAATACTTCTCAAAATAAGAAATAAGCTCAGTAAAGATTAAATAAAGACTTTTAAAAACTCTTTAAAGATCACAGAAAGACTTATATAGTGCTTATTAGAACTTAACAGCTAAACAAAAGTATTTTTAAGTATCTCAATGGTGCTGTTTCATGGTAGCCTGACACCCATATTATGGAGATGTTTGTTTTGAAAATAATTCTGAATGTGGTTTCTGGGACATTACAATAATATTTATAGAAAACCCACAAAATTTTTAAAAGAGTTACATTAGTAAAATTAGTGAAAGTCCTGCCAGTTTGGACACAGTGAAAAGAACACACTAGATTCTAACTTCAAAGGTCAGGGAACAGGCTGAAAAAGGAGTTCATGTGAAAACACTTTCTATTTTTTATGAAAAATAAAAGACTTTTCAGAAGGTATAACCAAGGTACATAAAGAAAAATGGACTAGGAGCCCCACACCCCAAAGTCAGAATTGGGCCCCCATTAAGAAGTGCTTTCTATCCTTGGATTAGTAATTGTGCCCAGATGGATTTCAGAATTATCTCAGTCCTTTTTAGCCCAAGATTCTATCTCACCTCCTATACCAATTGTTCACTATTGCAATAGCCTCTTCACTTTCTCCTTGTTTCCACCCTTATTTCTTTTATTTTAAGATTTTTAAAATTATATTGATTTTGAGAGAGAGAGAGAGACATTGATTCATTGTTCCACTTATTTATGCATTCATTGGTTGAATGTTGTATGTGGCCTGCCCAGGGACTGAATTTGCAAATTTGGTGTATTGGGATGACATTCCAACCAATTGATCAATCCAGCCATGGCCCACCCTTATTTTTTTTTAATGATATATACTTTATATGAAGCCATAGATATCCTTTTATAACAAGTTTTCTCATGCTTTGGTTCTGCTTGTATATGTTATACATTGTTGTGAAACCAACCATCCTTAAACCTAGTGACTTAAAATAGCAACTATTTTATTTGTCAGTTAGAAACTTGGATTGGGCTCAGTTCGATGGTTCTTCTGCTGGTTTCGCCTGGTTTCACTCTATGGCTGTAGTCATCTGGCAGCTAACTGAGCATGAATAGTCTTAGATGGCCTTTCATGTGTGGTGATTTGTTCTTGCTGTCAGCTGAGCTATGTGTCTCCAGTAATTTATCCTGGACTTCTTAAAGTGATGGTGACAATATCACAAGAAAGCCAGTCCCATTTTGCAAGCTTTTTAAAGCTTGGTTTGTTTCATATTTGTTGATGTACCATTGGCCAAAGAAAATCACATGTCAAAGCCAATAATAAATATGAGAGGATACTATAAAAAGGCAGTAATATAGTGATGCAATGAGTTATAATAGTTTACCGCAGTCTATTCCCTGGCTCCAGTAACTCATGGCCCCTCCTACACGAAAATACTCACTTCTTCTAAGATATCAAGTTTCATTCAATCACAAATCTACCTGTAAATCCATAATATTTTCATCTTCATTAAGAAGTCTATAAGAATCCCTCAAACCATTATCTTAGGGATATCCTTGATCTAGAGAACTGAGAAAGAAAAAGACTAAAATTTGCATATGCCTTCAGAACACATGCAATAATGCGGAGGCAGAAACCCACCCATAAAAAATAACAAACTAAAGACCTCAGTTAAGAGTAAAGGTGAATGGATCAGACAGGAAAGACCCAAAGGATAAAAGCAAAGAGAGAAACGTGGAGGTCTTGGACTGTTTAGAAGTCTTGAGATGATTCTTGCAGAGTTCTATCAAGGAGGGGAGCAGAGTGTGAAGTGATTCTGAGCCCATGCATGATGTTTGAACATTGCTGAGAAGCAGAGGGACCTGTTATGATTGGGGATGAGTAGGTCTATTTATGGGTTCATGTTAGTGCTAAAATGAAATTTATTTCCCTGAGCACATTGGAGGCCATTTCCCTTAAGTGCATTGGCTATAATTTCTCAGCCTATATTTCTTATACCTGGTTTTATGATGGCAAGGGTATAGGACATAAAGACTGCTTTGGAAAACACAGGACATGTGATTGGCAGGCCCATAGGTAGGCTGGGGGCAAGACAAAAGCTGGCTAGACCATTTTTAAAGTTGAGGAGAGAGTAGGGGTGAGTTACATATGTCCGAAAATGATGGTTTAATCACAGGGTAGGAAAAGAGACCTCTGAGGATGCTATTAAACTCCAGAAGAGGCTGCATTCATTCAGTGAGTAATCAAAGGTGCCAGAGAGCCATTGGGAATGAGGACAGTTGGCGTATGCATTGGGGTGGTCCATTAACCTAATTTCTTCTAATTCCATGATGTTAAATAGCAATTAGAACATCATGCATTTATTTTCTGCCCCACCCCTTTGGGCCCCTTGAAATCACTTCATATTTTAGTCTATTTTAGTCTTAATTGGACATAGTAAGAGAGCCAAGAATTGTAAACCACCAGACTGGGGGACTTTGGGGGGAAAGTTTTATGAAGGGCACCTTTTTACTTCAGTAACTGACAATTATCTTTCAAAAACCGCCTCATAAATTCCAATCACATCCTTTATTGTTTAATGTGAAGATATGAAAATTCAGTTGACAGAACTGTCATTTCCAGGAAGATATTTTAATCTGAAATAGGCACTGAGATACCTCTATGAGAAAAGGCCCACATGAACACAGCTCACTGGACTCTGTGAGTATGATCCTATTCCAATAACCTCTCACATGCCTGGCTCATGCCACAGCTGTTATTCTGCCCACCTGGAACCTCATTCCCTATGTTAGTTAGTTCTGTAAATCTTATCACCACCTCAAAGTCCAGATTAATTTGTCTTCCTCTGAGAAAACATTCTTTGCTTCTCTAGCCCATTCTCATCTCTCCTTTATCTAAGTCCTGTGACATTTAGAGCTTAAGCCTCAACATTAAGCTCTGAAATATAAACTATTCTATTGATATTAATAATATAATTTTAACATAAACTATATTTCATACTATTGCTTCAAGTACACAAAGCTTATATTCCAACTAGCAGTGCATAATAAAAAGGCCCTGTTAAAAATAACTGGTTGTAGCCCTGGTCAGTGTGGCTCAGTTGGTTGGGTGTTGTCCTACAAACCAAAAGGTCACTAGTTCTATTCTGGGTCAGGGCACATGCCTAAGTTGTGGGCCTATGAAAGGTAACCAATCAATGTTTCTCTTCCTCCCTTTCTCCATCCCTTCCCCTTTCTCTAAAATGTAATAATAATTAACTGCTGGTAGACAGTTATGACATTGTATTGGGTCTTTAGGGGTGCTCTTTGGGCTAGGATTCCCTTTGAGTACATTTCTATCTCCAGAACAACTAGCATTTTTGTATTGGTTTGTGTGTGTTCCTGTGAGCATTTGTATGGTTTTATAACTCATTACTCTAGGAAAGCACTTTGGACTAAATTTAATTTTAAATATAAATTGAATGCATACAAAGGGTAAGATATTGTGCTAAGTTTGTGTGTGTGGGAGGGAGGGATGACTTGTTTGCATATACTTTCTGTGAATTTTTGACATACAACCATCCTTTAGTGTGCACAGGGGCTGTGAGTTTAGAAACTTGTTCCCGTTGTGAGCATCAGCACAGAATGACTGTGGCGCTCAGCCAAGTCACAAACTCCTTTACCATTAGATGCCACACATTTAAAACAGGTAGATAACAATTGTTTCCAGGGTGATGCCCACAATCAGAGGACAAATGAGATGGTCCACTGAGGTATGGGAAGATAATATCTAAAATTGTACTGGTGAAAGAATCAAATTACTAACATTTAAATTGTAATTTGGCATGGCAGCCCTCTTTCAGTCCTTAAACCAGGCAGTCAGTCATATGATTCAGTGGCTTTGAGGAGTCCAGAGAGAGGTACTAATTCCATACTATAGAGAGTTTGGTGGGGCTTGCTGCTTTGTTCTCTCCTAGTTTATGTATGCCCAGATAAGTGGATTCACAGACTATACAGGGTGGGGCAAAAGTAAGTTTACAGTTGTTTGAGTGGAAAATAATACAATAATTAATAAATTATACAGCAATAAACTGGTTTGCATACTCACAACTGTAAACCTACTTTTGCCCTACTCTGTATTATCTTCTTATAATTAAGCCACCCCTCACAGTGACTTGTAATAATCCTGTAGGAAAACTGCGTACTGAAGATAATGCTAACACAACAAGCCCTGGAGAATTGCCTTGTTAGGGCGTGGTGGAGCCAGCACTTTCTTCTCACTCTCCCTCAGCCCCATTGCCAGTTAAAATTAAGGGGCATCCAATCAGAGCTAAAGAGGGGTTAGCCAATGAACCTGAAAGTAAACATCTTTTGAAAATGGGGGTTTAAGAAAGAAGTTTTCCATCCCTGTATGATATTGTTGCCAAAAATGATGATTAAAGCTCGAGCATAAGCACATTAAAAATGTCAGGAAAATTTTTCTAACCTGCTTGACATTAGATAAGCTAGAAATTGACTAGCAAAATTCCAGAAAGTACTTTTGCTCATTGGGCACATAGGATTGAAAAATGAATTCATGACTAGTCAGCACAGCCAATTGTGCTTTCATCCATGGGCATTGTGTGTCTTCGTGAGGTACCTTCACACCTAGAGCAGCTGTGAACCCAAGGATCAAAATAAACTGAAATCACTGCCAGACTTCACAATTGTTCTATCACAACCTATTAAACCAAGACTTTCTGAAATGTGAAGCATATTCAGTCTCAAGGCTTTCACTGAAAATATTACTGTGAATAATGTTTTCAATTTCAGCCAAAAGGCTAGCTAACATTAAATTACAATTGCATAAGAAAATAAAAAATGTACACATTGGTTATTTCATTTCTTTTTATTTTTAAAATCTATTTTTTAATGGAAGCTTTACAATAAATGCAGCATATTAATTTATTGTACATATAAATGTGCGTATATAATATGTAAATATGTATACATGTATACACACATATATACATATTTATTTATACATATTTATTTAATATGGGGTCAGTAAGTTCAGTTTCTTTTCCTGATAGTTGAATATGACCAAAAGTTGTTGGTGGCCATTGGATTTGAGAAGTAGTAGCTGCTTTGAAAGTATTTTATATGAGCATAGTAATAGTAATGACAGAAACTACTATTTAAGAGGCAAAGTGCAAGGCTACTAACCCACATGATCAGTTTGGGCAACTAACAGCAAGCAAATGTCAACAACAGATCTGGTTAAAATGGGAATATTGCCATTTTCTTAAAAGGATATAATCTAAATTCTTCTCTTTTCTCTTCCAAGCCCTCTGCACAACCCGACCGCCTCTTCTGCCTTACTATGCAGTGTCTGTACCAATCTCCCTCACCAGCCTAACTGAATGGCTCTTTGCCTCCCAAATAGAGCTGTGCCTGCTCTCCACACATGTTTCTCTCCTTTTCCCTATTTGAAGTGCCCTGTCATGTCCTACTGACCTTCTGGCTGTCTCCCAATGCTACTCCTCCTTCCTGACGAAGGTCAACTCTCTTCTTCTCCTACAATCTTCTCAGACCACTTTAGCCCACAATTTTCTTCTTCTTTTCTCAACTAATAGCAGTTTCTATCTCTGCCACTCATTTGACAATCAACTATATAATGCATTGTGACAGCTCTGATATTACATTGTGCCATATCGTTATTTCCCTCTCCTGCTTTTAGTTTTTTAGCTATTTCTCCTCACACTTTTCTTTATAACTGTAACTCCACTCAAGCATCCTTTAGGATTGGGATGTATTCCCCCCTCTGTTATATTCTTCCTTATTCTGTGCCCAGTAGGTAATTAGACTCAGAGAAGGCGTTTAATGAATATTGGTTGTTAGGATAAAGTACGGGCAATCCCATTTGATGTTGCCTTTCCTCACCTGAAATTAGAATAGCAAGACATAGGGCTGATATAAGGATTAAATAAACAATGTATGTAAAGTACAAGATGGAGTGACTGCTACTTGGTAAACCTCAGTAAATTTTATTCAATATATTCCCCAGGATTAACTCACTAATAGAATCCTTTATGTCACAAAACTACCTGCTTATTTTGAAGCAGCAGTTAAAGAGGAATAAATGATCTGAGGCATGCTTCCTTCATTTATCCACCTATATCAGACAGTAAGAGGTTTTACATTTTCATTTTAGTGTGCCTTCTCTTATTATATCAATTATTATTCTCTGAAGTTTTCCTCCTATAATCAAAAGAAGGAATTATTTTCTTGACTCATTGACAATTGATGCTAATTGGATGATGGTCTCTCTGACAAATCAATATACTGACCACCATGAACAAAAAGAGAAGAAACAGACAAACACACACCTGCAGTGGCCTTAATCAGACCTGAAGCTTCCTGCTGACAGATGTTTAACTCATTAATTCTGTTTGGCTGTTAGTCTGACACCATCACTATAATACAATATGAAGTGCTAATTATCACAAAATCCAATGATACAATTTACCAGGAAAACCTTTTTTCTTTCTTTATTGGAAGCTGCCTGCTCTTTCACTTAAATTTGATCAGCATTTACGGTGATAGAAGAGGAAACCACAGCACTGCATTTGCCTTGAGCCCTAACTAATGCAAAGGACAGTTCACTCTCAATCCATGTTATTTTTCAGATAATTCAGCACATCACTGGGTGCTTAAGAGTTTCTGTTAGTAATCTAAGAAGACAAAACAAATCTGAGATTCTGTATCCTTTCAAATGGGTTCTCTGGCTGGCTCACATAATAAGCAGGCAGAGGCCGGGACCTCGCTCCTTCCGCATGCTCAGAATCCATTTGTGCACATAGGCACTGAGGAGCTGGTCATCCATTTCATCCCATTTCCTAAATTAAATGGACTGATCAGTTTCAATACTCCGCCCAGGTCCAGATTTCTTAAACACAAAGCCACCATTGCCAGCAACTTCCTCAGGAGAGTGTGTGTCAGTCCCAAAGTCTGGCGACTGACAATCGCTACCTGTTCCAGGCTGCTGTTTCTAATCAGTGCTTGAGAGTCCTTCCCTGAGAATCTACTGCCTCCCTCTGCTTAGCACTTCACTGCCTGCAGTTCTGTTGGTCACCAAGTCCTCCCAGTGACCTCGTCAATGTCCACTGACTCCAAAAGGCATTTTCTTTCCCTGTAGTCAGTTAACAACTGAGCAGCCATTTTTGTACCTGGAGGCCTCATTAACCTCATCCATTTCACCTTTTATTTGCTAGGCCCCCAAAACCCTGACTTTCCTTTGTTTCTCTGTCTCCACTCACCGCTGAGCCTGCGGGGGCTGATTAGGGAGTTGGACGTGTAGAATTGGGGCATGAGAAGGGTTGCTATAGGTGGAGAGGAGGGGGAGGGAATGGCCGGAGCAGCACACTGCTCCTGAAACGAGCCCTCTGCCTTCCAGGCTGTCAGTCCCACCTCTTTCAACTCCATTTATTAATGCTTTACTCTGGGAGCTCACAGAATGAAGCAATCAGAGAAGAGAGGCAAGGAAAATTTTCAGGGCACAAACCTGTTTAAAAAGTTCACTTTAACTGTGCACAATGAATGAAATATTGAACATCTGGTCTATTATTTAAAAAAGGGATATTAAACAACAGTGCAGGGCTGTCTGGTTATATTACAATGTCTATCTTCTCATGTGTCAGCAACAAGTAATGCTGAAGGAGGCCTAATTATCATATTCACAGTGGTACAGGTAGTAAAACAGTTATGCTTTGCATTGCTCAGGATGTTCAGAGCTGAAATAGATAAACTATGTGGGAGACTAGGAATAGGTAATTATTCTCTACTTACATATTCAGCCTCATAATTCTAAATTAAGGTAAGTGGAAAAAGCTTATAAAATATTCAAAGCTCCTTTATCTTTCCTCCTCCCTCTTATTAGAAACTGTGCATGAATTTGCATAGAATAAACCGAGCTCATAAATCAAAGAAGAAACTACAAGAATGCTCTTTGTAAGTTATAATTTAAGGTTAACTGTAGCACATTTTGCTTACTGTATTATTAATGACTTTCGTTCACTCATGACAAGATTACATATTAAAAATTGTTGGTAGACAAAACTCAGTTCATAATCAATTTGCTTCTTAATGTGAGCAATCTGCGTGCATCCCCATGGCGGATGCAGGTTTAGCGGGGATAATGGAAAGAGTGCCTTGGGAAGGGCCGTTCTCACGCAGTTGGGCTCTGGCAGGGGCGTGATTGACAGGCCTCTCCAAAGGGGAATTAAGCGAGTGGTGAAGGGCAAACCTAGACTGCTCCATCAGGGCTCTGGGCTGTTCCCTGAGGCCCTGAGCTGGATTCCACCCCAAATCAGCTTCTTCCTTCCTTCCTCCTGCCTTCCTGCAGTGCTCGATGTATTACCCCCACTGCCAATGCCTGATGTCTTCTCATCCTCACAGCTTCATTAAAAAATAATTCATCCCGTCTATTTACTAAAAACTGTAATTCTTTTTCACTCTTAAACAAACTTAATTTCCACATGCTTTTTCAAATCATATTTCCAGGTACTCTAGTTGTCCTCATTTTCTCTCCTTTTCCTTCTAGCCAGTTCCTTTCCTTACTCTATACTTCTGTGTTTCTGCAGGTCTGCTTCTCTTTAGAAATGTTCCTTCTCCTTCACTTGAAAAAAGAATTGCCAACCCTGTCCCTGCAGTTCCAGCTTCCCACCTCCTCGGCTCACTAAAAGGTAAAGTGTGTCATTCCAGTAGGCTTAGATATCAGCTGTCTTCTGGTGCATGTACAGAAAGACTGGCCCTTACTCTCTTAGAGAAATGGACGGCATGTTTGCAGGTTATTTTCCTGGGTGTCACCATGCGTGGATTTGACATTATACCTTGTATTTGGGTCTTGTCATCCTGGTTCTGCCTCAGGTAAATTTTTGGAGGGAGAATAATTTCTGACCTGTATACATGCCTGGGCATCTTTAGAATATATTGGAAAATATCTGAAAATCTTATATTGAAACATTATGTTGCTTTGTTTCATTAGTGTTTTTAATCCTAGTTTTATAGATTCAGATAAATTGCAATCATCTATCTAGAGAGTGTGTTGAAATTATTTAAAAAGTTTTAATCACACTGGAAACATCGAAGGTTTCAGCTCCTTGGAATGAAGAACCTTTGATGTAGGCATAACACTACCCATATGGTATAGAAAGCCTTGACTATAGATTCCAAAATAGCACCAGGGAGGACTGATGTGGAGAACTGTTTCTTATTTGACACTAATTTCTAAGCAAAGACTTGTGTTTGCCCTCTCTAGCCTCATTTGCCTTGAGTTCAACCCCTCTATATGCAAGTACTCCAAGGAAGCAAACTTTCTAAGGGACTTAATGCAAAGCCAGAGGAGGCAAAAAGAAAAAGAATGTGTCAAGGTGTGGGGTTGGCAGAAATAAAAAGAACTGAGACTGAGAAATGCATTTAGGCATAAGGTAAGGGCTGGTGAATCATCTCAGATGTGAAGAAATACAGGACATTAATTAAATTTAAATTAAATCAAAAAATGCAATAAAGTCAAAACAGACTTTTTTAATCTGCCTTTTAGAATTGAATGTTCTTGGGGTTACATCCTCCATCTTCTCTTAGTTGACTCATCTGTTGGGCGACCTTGTCACTGTCTGGCCATCACATCTCTAAACTCGGTGCAGCCAGTCTCCTCAAGGGAGCTTCGGGCTTTGCTTTCAATGCCCTGCCTTTTGTATCCTTGCAGTTCCCACACAGCACCTCAAAGTCATCATGTCTCACACAGAACTCCCCTTCTTCCCCATCCAAACAACACCTTGCACTTTCTGTCTCGGTACATGACAGGCATCCCTCCAGCCCCCAAGCTGCCTCACCTGCACCTCCAGGGTCCAGGCCCTCACATTTTCTACATCATCTTGCAAATCACCCCTCACCTACAGCCTCTTGGCCTTGCCTTAGCACAAGCTCTCATCTGGAGGCCAGTTCAATTGTCTATTTGTTGGTTCTTTTGCCCAAGTTACTAAGCCATGATCTCTCACGTATACTGCCATAGAGCAGCTTCCTAAAACAAAACTTTGATCATGTCATTTTCTTATTCAGCATCCGTCCCTGGCTCTTTGAATGATAAAATCAGCTTTCTCATGGTGGGTATATAACCTTTCAGGATCTTCCTCATGTTTGCCTTTCTATTATCTTCTATTTTTCAACTAGAGATTTCTCAAATTCAAATCAAACAGTTCTTTCCTCTCTCTCTTGTCTCTCCCTGACTGTCTCTTTCTTACATACCAAAATTTTAGGCAGAAACTCTTTTTATTTCATATTTAGCCAGAGACAGAGCTTTCATTCCTGTAATGTTGCCAAAATGTTAATTTAATTCATTAAAAATGTATTGTGCATCTATTATGAAACTCTAGGAGTTGGGGTAGGTTGGGGAGTGAAGACAGTTGAGTAAAAGCAGAGAAAGTAGGAAAACAGAGAAGACCCAAAGGACATTGAGAATCTTTAGCAGCTTCCCTCTTCCTTTCTAAGAGCACAGCAGTCTAAAGCTCTGGGGAACGGTCGTGCTGAACAGAGGCCACTCTGCCCTGGGACCAATTGCCATCCTAGATGATCTGACCTTCCTTGGACTGGAGACTGAGTAATGGATTCAAACTGATCGACTGGAGCACAAGAGCAATTTTCCCAGCTGTTTAAACTCAGAGGTACAATACTTAAAAATTAACACTTGAAATGGGACTCTTGTAATTACAGCACTTATTTTTCATTTGGTTACATAACTCTAGCTGAGCTTGCCTATGAGATTTTAGGCTCTCTAATTTCAGAGTTCAGTTTGTCACAGACAGGTGTTTAGTCCTATATTGTCATGAGGTCCATCAAAGAAGAAGGCCTTAAAGTTAATTAAAGTATAAAGTTGCCTTTGTGCCTTTGTTTGTTGAGGGAACTGTGACCCAGCAAGCAGAGAGAGAGAGAGAGAGAGAGAGAGAGAGAGAGAGAGAGAGAGAGAGAGAGAGAGAGAGAGAACATCCATACTCTCGACCTAAATGAGAACTTTGCATTCTCATTTTGAGTGGAGCATTCCCAGGATGGGGGTGGAATAGTCACTGAAAATGATAGGAACAAAGGGAGAGAAAAAAGAAGAAAATGGGTATGTGTGTTTTTGCTACTTGTTGGAATAGCAAAATTGTAAACATTACAGTATAGGAATTGCTTAATAGCTCTTTTGAAAGTTACCCATCCAAAATCTCAAAATCATTCATAATAATTGTCAATTGATTGATGCAGACATATGCCATAGGAGTTCTTAAGAGGTAAGATCAATGTGGGCTGAAGCAACACAAAGGACCCTGAAAGAAGGACAGGAAAGAACTGTGCAATGAGAAGAACAGCCATGTGATGATGGGAAGGCTTTGGTGTCCCATGGGTGATGCACACTTCCTCGATGCTCCCCAGCATGCTGTGCAGATAGCCAGCCAAAGCAGAATACATATGACATTTGGTCTAACTGTCCCTCACACAGTGCTCATGGAGAAACCCATTCCTGAGGATTGGGCTGAAGTCCCTTCAATCTGGTCCTCTATTTTATGTTCACTCTAAATTCTGTATGGAACCATATAGAATACTTCTTCATTTCCACTTCCTCTCTAATCCCATTTCTCTGGGAGGTGCTGACTGCTATTGATACTTTGTTGTGTATCTTTCAAGCTCTCTATGCATTTATAGATGTAGGTAAAGATACATATTCATATATATACAAACATTCATACAAATTCTAAACTTAAATGGAATCATCTATCTATATACAATTCTAATGAGTTGCTTAATTTATTGCTTACCCATGTAACTTGCTGATCCATCCTTCTCAGTTGCCTTCATTCCACAGTGTCCTCTAATAAGAACACCTCAGGATTTATTTAAGCAATGTGTTACTGATAGGCATTTAGCTTGTTTTCAATTTTTCCCTGTGGCAAAGAGCATCTTGGTACTACAATTTTAGATAAAGTATGCATTTCTCTGTAGAACAGGCTCTTAGAAGAATTCCTAATTTAAAAAAAAATAAAAAAAAAACAACCTATTCGATTGAGGCTCAAAAAAGATTCTATATATTTAAATTTTATCAAAATATATGATATGTGTTAATGCCCATTTCCCCACAATCAGTGTTATCTTTTTCTGCTTGCAAAATTTATGTATGTAAAATAATATTTTATTATTTAAAAATATATTTTCTTGGTTGCTAGTGAGGTTAATTATCTTTTTTATGTAATTGGTCATTTATTTTTTCCAAATCTTTTTATTGCTCCTAAGAAGCCATTTGTCTCATTTCTAGTCCTCATTAATTAGAATTAAATCAGTTTGACTTCCACTGTATTTTTTCTAACCATCAAATACCTAAGCCAAGTAATATGAAAGTGTTAAGTGAGTTAAATAATCAATTGATCAATATGTATTCACTAGGCAATTAATGCCTCTAGTCTGTGCTGGATATTGTCGGGAATACAGCTCTGGCTTTTAAAAAGCTTATGTGATCTTTTAGGGTGATAAGACTCAAACTGTAATCAATGACAGTACTGCTGTTTACTAGACCCCAAGGGCTCTGTAGGTAGGAGGAGCTGGAAGAAGCTTACTGAAATAGTTATAATTGGGCTTAACTGTGGAAAGGATGTGTTGGAGGAAGAGAGTACATTTCAGACTGGGGAGAATGGTGGGAGCCAAGTGAGTAAGTTTTGGCTTTTCAAGGTTAGCAAGGAGGGCAGCCATCTTGAAGAAGAGATTATGGATACCTATAGGAGTCCATGGATTCTTGGGCTGCTTTTATTACTCTCCTCAACCCCATCATACACACAGTGATTACTGTCACAGCGTCCACTGTGAGGGCTTTGCCATCTTGTCCATTCTTGTCTTGGCCTGCCTTTGTGAGCATCAGTGTTCAGGAGGACAGATAAGGATGGGCATAAGCTCTACCCTTTAAAGCTCCATTGGATCCCCCAGGATGCTACTGGTTCAGGGGCCTGTCTGATTGCAGCCCCCAAAGTCTTATCATTTTGTCAAGAGATGCCATTATTGTAATTACAATCCAAACCCAGAGTCAATTACTCACTGTGTGAATCACCCCCAAAAGATTACTTTTTCCTTTTCCATTAGTATTATACATAATTACGCTCTGTATGGTTCCTAAACTCATATTCATGACTCCCATGTCCATGAGGATCTAGGTGATTTTAAAGTCCCCTCATCTCCTATCACTGACCTCACTGACACCTTCCATAAGGTTCTTTTACTGTTTTCTTCATTAGCAATACACCCCTCTCCTACCATTAATTTTTCAGCTCTTTGTGAGGAAAAAAAATCACTGTGTTTCCCCTGCTGATTTTTCCATATGTTCATTTTCTTCTTCTTCTTCATTTTTTTTTGTCACCTTATGATGGGAAATGTTAACACTCACATACCCTAGAGTTGTAGGGCTGGTTGATTTTGATGTGTAGCTCCCACTTTTTCCTGCTTTTTGGCCCTCAAGATTGCCAAGAGATCATAATCCAGGGCATGGACTCTCTCAAGTTCTCTCTCTGGCTCAACACCAAACTGCAACTAACCTCTTCTCTCACCTTCTCTTGCTACTGTGTGTGGCTCTTCCATGTATTACCTGCCCTTGGAGCTTATTAAATGGGATTAACCAATTCATCATAAATAACTTAACAGCTGCCAACTACCACAACATGAGTTAACAAAGGAAAAAGTCATGCTGACCCCTCAGCAGCAAGAGAGATGGAGAATTAGAAGAGTCTGGGGTAGGGTAGGGTGTTGACCTAGCTAGATGAAGAAAGACAGCAGGCAGTCTGCCACCCAGAAGGCTGTAGTGACTCCATTCCATATTTGAGCCAGTGCATCTATGTAAAAGGCTCAGTCTGGGGAAAAAAAATCATTAGGAAGGGATTTCAGGCAGTGGTGGTATTTCAAGAAAGTCAAAATAGTAGTAACTCTTAGAGAAATTTCACGGGGAACACATTTGCCAGTAGAAGAGTACATGGTGGGATGAGGCATTCAAAGGGCATCCAGAGCAAGAACATGACCCAACACAGTGTGTGCAAATGTAGACAAGCAGGTGAGGCTTTAGTTCAGGGGCCCAGGGACCATGCTTTGGAAACTCAAGCTAATGGACAGTCACCAAGACTGAGTAAGCAGAGCAGGGGCTTATATGGAGGCACCTGGGGGATGCAAAGGGATTAGAACAACCAAGTCTAGAGTCACTTAGGAGTTTTATGATATTTTCCTCCCACAACTAATGTCTCACTTTATTTCAACAGGCTTTGTTGTGTTTTGGTTCTTGTAAATTGCCTTTATTGAATCTTTTCAATTTAGTTCCTGTGGAAGAAATAATTATTTTTCTTTTGCATGCATAATTTTATTGGTTTACATATTAGTTAATTAAAATGTGTCATTATAATAAAAAGCCCAAAATGGCAGAAATATGTTTGGTCATAAACACAACTGATTCTTGGTGAGTATGGAACTCATGGGTAGAAACAGAAGTATACAGGCAAACCAGAGAATTACCTCCCAGTCAAATGCTTTTAGTATGTTCTGGATGTAAGAAAGAACACCTGTTAATCCCAGCGTAAGGCTAGTGTTATCCACTGTCTATCACTATATTGTCAACCAGAATAAGAAGAGTATAAGGTCCTGAAAGATAAGGGATCAAGAGGTCAAAAGGGGAATGGGGCTTAAAATTAAGGATGTTAGGATTTGTTTAAAATCTTATATTTTTATATACCTACATGTATACGCATATGGGTGTGCACATGCATGCACAAGTGTGTTTGTATCACAAAGAAATAACTTACATTCTTTGTAAAGGCAACGACAAGCAAAGTGGTGACATTAGAGACCAGACTGCATTGAATTAAGGTGTCTAAGTGGCAAGGCAATTAAAGTTTCAAATGCAAACTACTCCAAGGAATTAGGTGCCCAGGAAAAGGGGAATGATAGGGAGTTTAGTGGAAGAGCAAAGGGAGATCAAGACAGATTTTTTTTTTTAACAAGATCATGTTCATAGTTGAAAATATCATGCTTATGGAGAGAAATATTTGATGATGAAGAAATGTTGGGTTGGCCAAAAAGTTCATTTAGTTTTTTCCATATGATGGCTCTCGTAGTACTTAGTTGTCTTTAACTTCATTCAAAACAATTTTGTTAGATTATATTGTGACAGCTGTCATATCAGCATGCATTTAAAAAAACTTATAAAAATTAATGAATTTTTGTATAGCCATTTTAATATTGAAGATGGAAGAAAATAAGCAACAAATGTTGCTTTATTATTTCAAGAAAGGTAAAAACACACTGAAACACAAAAAAAGATTTGTGCAGTATATGGAGAAAGTGCTGTGTCTGATTGAGTATATCAAGAGTGGTTTGTGGAGTTTCTTGGTACTATCGACATTTTGGCTAAATAATTCTTTGCTGTTGGCTATCTTATACATTGGAAGATGTTTAGCAGCACCCCTGGCCTCTACCCACTTGAAGCCAAGAGAGGGAGATAGACAACATACTCAAAATATCCAAATCAGTAAAGTTATTGGTGAAAATAAAAAATGTGTCTTTTATTCTACAGAACAAACTTTTTGTCCAACCCAATAGAATGGAGTGAGGTGGCAGAGAAGATAAGGCAGATAATACAAATATTAGTACCCCAGAAAAACAGGAGGAGTTCTAAGACAAAAAAGCAGGGATATATAAAAACATTTAGACAGGTTTCTGCAACCTCTTCAAGAAGAGAATTTATATATATATAGGTAGGACATGGTTAACAATGTTTTTAATGCAGTGAGGTTAGTGGAGGTAAAATACGTTCAGTAGTAATATAAATGAGGGAATAAGAACTTTTAGGTGTATCAAGAAAGGCTTACCAGAGAGGGTAAGATTGAAATGTAAACTAAATTACCTTTTACTACCCCAAACCCCACTTCCCTCTGGTAACTACCATACTGTTGCTTCGGTCTGTGAGTTTGTTTGTTTTTCTTGTTTATTTGTTTGTTGCTTTCTTAAATTTTTATTTTTACACATATAGTAAGGAGATTTGATTTTTCCCTGTTGTTTGGGGACCTCTGTCCAACATTGATTTTAGAAAATCTGATTCATGTCTATCATGAAGTCCTGTACATGATACAATGAGAGACTACATGTGATGACCATAACGTTCTTCCTGGGGCATTAACTTTAGTCCCCTGTTTTGAGGAGGTCTTTCTGCAGAAGCTTAAGGAAACATGTAGGATAAGAGGCATAAAACAGGGGCCCTTATTGCTTAATTTAGGTTTAATGAGAATTCTCAAAAGATATTTTTTTCTGATTTAAAAAATAAGGTCAAAAGGATATAGAGTTAAAATGTACAGGCTACCGTTATGTTCAATAAAGCATTGTTAATTTTCAGAAAGCAGAAAAAAAGGGAAACATAACAGGGTGGCTTCTGTCTGAGATCCGAAGGCAGAGGTAAAGGCTACGAGAGAAGATAAATATAAGCTATCAGCAGAGAAGGAGAATTGCTCTCCTTAACCCAGCCAGGGAGAATAGGTCCTAAGGAAAGAAGGGGTTTAGTAAAACTTTCTGAGGCTTCTAAGGCTTCTATGAGTTTCCTTTTTTTTTTTTCTTTAACATCGACCAGAAAGCTTTGTTGTCTAGGAAAGGGTAAAAGGATGTCTGGCTGAATTGAAATTGACAAAACTAGGCAACTAAGAGAGGGCAGTCTTGGGAGCAGCATTTAACCACAAAAGAGATATTGAAGGCGAAGCAATCGATAGAACTAGAGCGGACACAGGAGGCAGATGATGAAACCCATCAAATTCGATCACTGGGCAGGAGTGGTCAGCGTCAGCTTCCTCGGGAAGGGTCACTCGATGTCAGCCTCCATTCAAGGGCTTTCACCTCTCCTGCTGATTGTGTTCTTAGGATCATAAAGCTTGAGTGTTGGGAGGGAACAGCGCATGTTGCCTGCTCCCAACTTTCTTCTGGGACTGGACTCCCTTTCACTGTGGCCTGGACAAATAGGTTTCCTGGATTCATCAGTTACAGAACTGCCCTCTCCTAGAGTACTCCACAGGTATGACCCCTCTTCCTGAAGACACGTCTGTCCATCCATTCATTCATTCATTCATTCATTCATTTATTCTATCATAATGTATTCCTAGCTATTGTAGGTGTTAGGAAATCTGGCCATATATACTTTTTCAAGTTCTCCCATCAAGAGGTAGAGTGCATTTCCCCAACTTACCACTTGATTTTTCTCAAAAGAACAGTGAGGGTGGGAATCGTGGAGAGAAGTCCTGACTGTCCCAGTCGTCTCAGCCATTTCTGCACTCAGACATATGTGCAAATGCAGCCGACACCTCATGGTGTCATGAGTGAGCTCAGCTGAGCCCTGCCCCAAAGGCTGACAAAAGGGCTCAAAGTAAACATTTTCAGACAATAAGTTTTGGGGTAGTTTATTATGTAACACCAGCTAACTGATATGCCATCTCAGGATAAATTTGGGAAGACTCAAAGTGGAAAGGATACAGAAATCCCTTCTACTCTGTCTCTCAGGGCTACCAGAGGCTCAACCAAAGAGCTTAAGAAGAAGATAACTATCTTAAAACTGCTCTAATAAATGATCTATGTATATCAAGAATTCAATCATAACATATAGATAAAACTATGGGTAAATGTTGATTGCACTTAGAAAACATCCAGTGGAATGAAGTGATCTCTGTCCCTGAAAGGATGAGGTGCAGCGGAGTGGGATGCATTGGGCTACAAACTTGAAAATGTGATTGAGGTCACCCTCTTTCTCTCCTTGCACTGTTTCCCTTTCATTGAACAATCCTTGGATTATAATTTGGCTTCCTGTATATACTTGTTCACAGGAGAGAACATGCTTATCCATAAACACTGACATCTCGTCTATTTAATAGTTGTATTTCTCATTGCAAATTAATGAATTGGGCTTCTGTGTTTTATAGATCATCTCTGTAAGCTTGATTAATGCATTTATTGTGCCACCAGTCTGATTTCAATCCTGTAAAAGCCTAGCGTGCAGAGAATGGTGAATTCACCAAACACATGCTCTTTTCCCTTGAGTGCCAGCCAGATACCTCAAGTGGCAATACTTGACCTCATTTGCTCATTTGTATTTTTCCTTCAAACTGCAGCACAGCTCAGGTCCCCTGATGCCCAGCCCAATGCTCTTTTCACTTCTCCGTGTGGTTAATTTTGATACTAAATAATGTTTCTTGAGGGCTCACTAGGTACCAAGTGTTGCTCTAAGGGTTTTACAAGTATCACCTCATCCAAACCTCACAGTGACCCTAGGAGTAATATTTATTACAATTTTACAGATGAGGAAACTAAGTATCAGAGAGATTTACTAACTGTCTCATAGGTACTAGCAAGAACAGGGCTGGGATTCAGACCTAGGAGATATGATTCAGAATGCTTGCCTATGATTATCAAGCTACCTTGTCCAATTAGGATGAGCTATCTTTTTTTCCATGACTCTTTTCTTTAAGAAGAAATTAGAGTTTCTCTAAGCATCTATAAGATTAAGTCTGAAGTCCTCTCTATGGCTAAAAGGCCCTCTCTAATATGATATGGTGACCTATTGACAGAACTTCAACTCCTATATTCCATTCAACCTTAACAATCAACTACTCGAAATGTTTAATATACCATCCATCAGGCTCCATGCTGATGGAGCAATAAAGGTGAGTAAAAGAGTTTATAACCCAAATAAGCAGATGAAACACAAATCTGTGAAAATATAATTAGCAAAACTAGACAGAAAGTAAATGAGACCGTGAACACTTATACCATAAGAAACTCACTCCTGAACTGGGAGACTCATGTCTTAGAGAGAAGACAGGCTATATTAAGGTCATGTCAATGAGGATTGTGCTAGACCGAGAGGGAAGGCAAAACAATTTGTTACAAATTAGGACAGTATAAGCAAAGACAAAATCTTAAAAGAACCGTGGTCATTACGAAGAAAAGAAAATGCTTGAATGTGATAAAAGCCAGGAAAATGGTGGCAATTAATATGAAAAAAAAGAAAAAAAGAAAAAAAAAAAAAAAAGATCGCTGCTGGATTGTTGACAGATTAAGAAGTTTTGACCTGAAGTTATGGTAAGTCTGGTCTAAGAAGAGAAATCATATATTTTGGTTTTAAACTATTCATAGTGAGTTGGTGGTTGAAGCCTTGAGAACTGTGGGGAATCTTCACTATAAAACTGAAAAATTAGTTAGTGTTTGAGAGAGCTAATCCTTTGGTGCCCTGTTCTTACCTGGTATCTTGGAAGCTCTGGTGGAGAATAGTGGGATGCCATGGGCACTAACTTGGTGTTACCAAGGTACATTCTGAGTTTCAGTATTTACTCAAAATGCTCTTTAATTGATGGTTTCCAGGGTCATATATGTTTGTGACAGGCCTGGAACATCTGCCTCTTAAATATTTGCAACACTCAAAATATATTAAAACCTTTAAAATTTTTTCTGCTAGAAAAAAAAAAAGTGTGTTTATCTCTATTTAGTGTTGTTTCCCACGCTTATTGTTATGGAAGTTCCCTTGACTTCTGTAACCCCTATTATTATCACCTGGGTTAGAGTTTCCTTCTGTTGCAGTTTTGGAAATTTCCATTTAATTGGTATTCCTTCTTAAATAAATGCCCCAATATATCTTCTCCCCTTAGGGGATAATAGATAAAGCACAGAACTAGCAATGGGGCAGCTGAGCTCTGGCCCTCAGGACTGACCAATAGTGTGGCTTTACATGAATAGTGGAGCTGGATTAACATTTTCTTAGGTTAAGTGGGGCTGATGACTTCTGACTTTTTTTTGACGAACACGACACAACTGTATTGAGCTAACATAGTGATAGCTTTATATATACAAGGACAGATACTAGTTTTATACACCGAAGTTCTAGTCTGAATACTGAACCAGGTCAAGAGGTGTTAATGTTATAACTACATAATATCTTTGTACCATTTCCCCTGGACGTAAGTGACGAGAAAGAGCATGGCATTAGTTGTGGCCCCTAAACTTGAGTGATCTGAGAAAAGAAGACTCTACCTTAAGAATAAGAAAACATATTGCTACCGTCAATTGCCCTAAAAATGATCTGTGCAAAAGATCCTTGAATCGGGAACCTGAGAAAAAGGGTTCTGGTGAGAGCTGAGGAATTAACTGTGTTGCCCGTTGCAAGTCAGGTCCCTTGTGTTTGTTATAGTTTCATGACATTTGGAAAAAAGGATTTTAGACTATACTAGAGTCAAAGTCCTCTCTAGATCCAATATTGTATGAGAGTTTCAGTGCACAAAACCATTGCTCTGCTCTTATGAACATAAAGATGGGACACTTTAGGGAGCGATGAAGGGTTTGAAACCCTGCATTATTCTGAGGTGACATTATTTGTGATCTTAAATCCTTCCTCACAAGTAAAAAAAATTTCCTTACAGCAAAGAGTCCAGATTTAGCTTTTGAGCATTTTTAGGATTGGAACTTTTTATGATTAATATTCTGATAAGCCTTCAAAGCCTATCTCCGGTGATTTCAGCACCTTCTCTGGGCCATTTGTCCACTCTTACTTTAGCATTTTTCTTGATTTCTGTGTACCAGTTTTCAATTCACCTCCTAACTACAGAGGACCTGTCATATTAATTTCTGAGCTGCAGAAATCAGGGACCACCATGCTTTGGCTGATCTCAACCCCCAAAGAGGCAAACACCCACCCCAGAGCCCCAAATAAAGAAAAGTGGAAGCTGGTTTGGGCAGTTGAAATGTAGCATGACCTCAACTCCTCTTTCAGGCTTTTTTTTTCTTTCCTGGATGAATTTCAAACAGGCTAATGGTTGGGGAGGTGGGAGGGGAATTAGAAAGGTGGAAATGTCAATTGCAAAGGGAGTGGCTTCATGGATAAAGGTATTTAGGGGATGATCTAGTTAGGAGAATGTGCCAAATTAAGGAGATGTAGCAAATCTTTTATGTTTTATTGTTGATTCACTTGTACTGAGAAATCCACTCATGGAGTTAGCAGTGAGATAGTCAACCAAACCCCAGGAATGCCAATATGTCAAAAGGAAACCTTTTCTCTTCAGCAAATAAAATATTAAGAGGTCTCAACGAAAGCCAGTGGGAAGCGGCCTGGAGAAGGAGATGAAAAATTAATTTTAATGCATGGGAGACTAAGTAATTCACTTATTTCACAACCTCAATCAATTTTAATATTTTAATATTTAATGTGAATGTGGTGCCTCTCCAATAATATTTTAAAAGTTGTTTCTCCCTTTTTGGCTTTTGTCCTACAAGTACTTTCTATTTTCTTAGTCATTTTCCATAGTGTTTTGATAGGGAGGTTTCAGCGGATTTCACATTACTCACGGCGAGAATTTACCCTCTCATCTCCTCATCAGTTTTAAAAGTTATAAGATTACTAAATAGGGGAGCAAAGGCAGCAGGGAAAACCCCAAACCAGATTTCAGACAGGCTGATTTTTGGAGAGGCCACCTACCCCCAAGAGTCTCTCAAGTCTTTGCAGACAAGCCATTGTGTGGAGGGCAAAATGGAGTCATTTAGTCATTAGTTCCTCAAATATCAGCCCAAGAGAGGAAGCTGTCTGCATTTCTCTACAATTTAGACACTTATCTTACAAATTCACCAAGCTCGGTGATTTCTGAACAATGCCAGCTGTTAGGGAGCCATTTCCCTGGCATTTTCCCCATAATTTGATTTGAAAGGAAAAGATTAAACTCAGTCTGACCCAGAACTGTCAGCCCAATGACCTCAAAGAGTTTGACAAGAAAAGAGGGAAAAAAAAAGAGAAAAAAAAAAACAAAAAAAAAAACCAACCCTCAGAAAACCTTGCAGACTCATAGATGAAGAAATCACCTGTACCTTTGTGTAAGGAGAGGCAGTGAGGCACATTCCACAGGCCAGACAATGAATGTAGATAGGACCAACTGCAGAGAAATCTCCTCCCAGAAAGATGAATTAAAGTGAAGGCTAAACTCATTTTCCTTCTCAAGGACCAACTTTTGGGTAATGTTAATTTTAGGAAGAAAGATGAGACTGCATTTAAATGTGATCAGCTGGTATGAGTACGTTAGCATTTCAAAAATACAGTAGTTATAACAATTAAGTTGTTTTTGGTGCACTGATACCTCTTGAAATTCAGTAAGAATCATTCTATTTATTTTTTAAAGTATATTTCATTGATTACGTTGTTACAGTAGTCCCAACTTCTTTTCCCTTTACTCTCCTCTTCCCAGTACCCTCCTTCCCTCCAGGAATCCCACCCCCTCTTAGTTCATGTCCATGGGTCGTGCATATAAGTTCTTTGGCGTCACACTTTCCTGTATTATTCTAACTTCCCCCTGTCTAGTTTGTACCAACAAATTATGCTTCTTAGTCCCTGCACCATTTCCCCATTTCTCCTCCTTTCTTCTCCCTGCTGATAACCCTACAAATGATCCCTACTCCTATGACTCTGTTTCTGTTCTGGTTGTTTGCTTAGTTTGTTTTTGTTTTTATTTTTAAGATTCAGTTGTTGATAGTTGTGAGTTTGTTGTCATTTTAATGTTCATAGTGTTGATCTTCTTTTTCTTAAATAAGTCCCTTTAACATTTCATATCATAATAGCTTGATGATGGTGAACTCCTTTAGCTTCACCTTGTCTGGGAAGCATTTTATCTGCCCTTCTATTCTAAATGACAGCTTTGCTGGATAGAGTAATCCTGGTTGTAGGCCCTTGCTTTTCATCACATTGAACACTTCTTGCTAGTCTCTTCTTGCCAGTCTCTTCTTGCCTGCAAAGTTTCTCATTCTATTTATTTTTTCAGAATATCAGAATATTTACACTTGTTGAGTACTTATTTTACTTAATCCTCCCCTCATAAAGTTTAAATGATAAACTTACCTTTGCTTCTCTGGTAAGGTCATTGTTTCTTAGAAAGATTAACTGACTCAAAGTGAAACAGCTAATAAATACTAGAGCTAGGTGTTGGTCCAACTTTAAATTCTGGAGTTTTAAGTCATGTGTTATGCAGTGTCCCTGCAGAAGGCAATGGAGAAATGTTCTAAAATTCTACTCCAATAATATGTTTTTTCACTTATACTATTGCTCATACATTTTCAAAATTTAAGCACTTTAACATATCCTTGATCTCGGTCTCATTGCCCTTCTACCCTGGGTTCTATCTCAAGTTCACTAGTGGACACTGTGGAGAGACCACTGTTGCCTGTGTTAACACCACCCTCTTAATTTAGGAACAAATCTCAAATATTTCTAATTATTTTTATAATTAATTCAGTGTTTAATATCAGGAAATGTATTATATATACATAACATAACAACTTATTTCAATTTAGAAATAATCCAGTTTTTTTCATTTCACAGATGAAGAGCTAGACACAGACACTAACTTCCCCAGAGTCACAAAGCTCATTGGTGACCGAGCCAGAGCTGGAGCCAGGGCTTCTGTACCCCAGTATAATATTTGTTCCAGTGTTACAGTTCAGAAGTTTTAATACTTTTATTTTATACCACTTAGAGCGATGAAATATATATGTATACACATATGTATATATGGGGGGACCCAAAATAGCCAGACTTATCTTCTGGCAGGCAGGCCCCTTTAAGTACAGGCTTCCACTGCTAATGAGTGTTCTAGGAACCAATCCGTATCAGTGTACCAGTTGGCATCATTGTGAGAGGCTACGTTTGACTTCAGTGATTTTTTTTTTATTCTTTCAACATGTTTGCCTATTTCATGATGGGTAATTTACGAGTGCACTTGCCCACACCACAGTGTTTAGCAGTTTTTGACCAAAAAACTGACATGACCACCATGCCCCACCCTCCCTACTCACCGCAAGGGACTTTTTTTGTTTGTTTCCCAAAGGGAAATGTATTGCTGACATCGAAGAGGTGAAACAAAAAATGGCAGGAGCCCTAAAAGACATCAAAATCGACAAGTTCAAAAACTGTTTTTAGCAGTGGAAAAAAACATCTCGACAGGTGCATTGCATCAAATGGAGAGTACTTTGAAGGTGACTGAAGTTTAAACATCTAAGAATAAATACACAATTTTTTATAAATAAATTCCATATTTTGGAGGGGTCCCCCTCATATATATATATACAACTACATTCATGTTTGTGTGTTTATATGTGTGTGTATACATATACACATACACATATGTATGTATGTATATGTATATGTTGGTGGTGTTTATATATGTGTGTGTTGGTGATGAAACAGCACCAGGTTTAGCAACCTTAGTACTTGCATTCTGACTAGGAAAGAATTCAGAGCCAAGACTTAAACTATAAAAGAAAGTTTATTTAGAATGCTACAGAGGTAGTAGAAGTGAGCAGTAGAAGAAATGGGCTCAGGAAACAAGTTACAGAGTTAAAAGAGGGCCCTTGGAAATTAGGGAAGAGAAAGGTAAAGGTAATGACCTTGGGAGGAAGGGGGGGGGGAAGGTGCCAGTGTGGTCCCAGAGGGAGAGCCACACTGGGTCCTTCATGTTGAGGGTGTGTATCTGGAGATCCCAACAGGATATTCACCAAGTTTCCAGATGTTGTCTTCCAGGGTCATGTTCTCTGCCTATTGGTTGGTGCTAGAGTAGAGGTCATTAGTCAATGCAGTTGGTCCTGACGTCAGCCATAGCATCACTTGTCTGGTTTTTCTGTTTTTCTGGGCCTGGAGCTGAAACACACCTGAGGCCTAGATGTTATCTCTTGGGGTAAATGCTTAAGGGAGTGGTCTTACAAGGGCCCACATGGGAGTCTCATAAGGCCACTCCTCAGGCCCTTGTTTTTCTTCTAAGGGGATCTACTGCATGACTAGTGTCTAGCAACATGTCAGGAGAGGGTCTGAACCCCATGATGAGCAATATGAAAGGTTAGGGCATCTAAACCACATGACCAGCAATATGCCAAGAGAGGAAGGGTTATCCTTGTCTTCCCAGTTTTGCTTATTGCTAGGTACCTGGAGCTCTCTGCCCTCGTGAACTTTTGTACCAGGACCATTGTCCTTGTTTTGCTCATGTCTGTCTAACTGTCTACCACATATATATGTCTATATGTATACAAATATGTAATATTTTCTATGTATATTAACACTTATTTTCTCCCAACTTCATTCTCTTTTTATGCAACATTTCATGTCTTCTTCTTCTTCTTCTTTTTTTTTTGACAGTTGAGACTTAAAGTTTCCCTGATCCTTCATTCACATCTGTGCCTAGGACAGTTCTGACAAAACATTATGCTCCTCATTAATTATTCAATGATTGATGAATTCTCTTTCAGATGAATTTGCTTTCATTTATGGTTTTAAATTTCTCAGTATGTCATTTTTATTATTTCCTATATATTTCTTTTTTTACTAGTAGACTGACGAGGCCTCAATCTCAGATGTCATCTGGTGGTATTGAGATACTGAAACCCATATTTTAAAAACAACTAGGACACCACAGAGTTTGGTTCTAATAGCTCGTTTGACATTGCTGCAAGATACTCAATCTAAATTTCCATTCTCATATGCAGTATGCCTTGCAATGATCAAAAGTAATGAAACTGCAGTAAAAAAACAGAAATGCTTGGCTTAAGACCCAAGGGGGTGCTTCTGTCTTCATTTTGAGTGCTTTGAACTTGGTGTGAGGGAGTGGAGAGTTAGTGGGAATGGATGGACACACAGGAAGTGAGCAATCAGGAAAGCATTAGGGTGAAGGATATTGGAGAGAGACTCCAGACCTTTATGGGGGGTTACATTTACTTGGATTCCTAAGTATTTCTTTATTAAGCAATGGGTAAAGATAGAATTTTGTATTTCAGAATTCCCAGAGATTGAAGGGGAGGTTAACAACCAACACAGTACATATCATTCTGCCTGTGGGAAACTGTGTGTTTGTGTGTGTTTGTGTATGTGTATATGTGTGTGTGTATATTACATAAATAATATTCTTCTTCATTCATTTACCTGTTTTGTACTTGAAAGGACATAGTATGGCTTATAGGATTCATAGACTATAATAACATAAGACATTAAGAATAGGTAAGAAATAATAATAAATAGAGGAGATTCAAAAGGAAGATAAGAATGAAGCGCATATAAAATGCATGTCATTAAAAAAGCATAGATATGATCAGGTAGGTCAATAGAACTCCAGTGTCAAAGTGTTCTGATGTTTACTATTTGTTTACAAGTTGGACATAATTTTCTATGTGTCTTGTTTTTGAACACTTACAAAACACTGTTCCTGTCCTGTAGGATCTGGCAGTCTAGATGAGAAAACAAAATCTATTCAATGGAAACAAGTGAAATTGACTCTTGTATGTACAATATATCCTCACACATGCTCTGTCTCACACCAACCTCAATCTTTCCCTCTTTGCTTCTGGTTCCACACCTGCCGTTTGTGCTTACTTCCTTCCCATCCTGTAGAAGTTCACTAGCGGTAACAAGTATGTTCTGACTTGTCAATTCTCACTCAAGGCATTCCTTCAGATCAAAAGAAGGTTCAGGGTATCCCCTTCATTGTCATCAATCAGAGGGCGCCTTCACCAATTTTTTACATCATTTGTTATGTTTTTGTTTTTGTTTTGACCAAAGTCTTGTTCTGCCCCCATTTTTTTCCCTCCCAGATCCTTTCTCCATCTACATTATCTATGCCCTTGGCAGCATGTCCCTATATTACAACCTTTGTCATTTCTATCACTCTCAATGGCTGCATTTGCTCTTACCTCCTGGGGTTTTACTCTCATTTAACTTTGACACATGTCTTCATTATCTCAGTGAGAGAAACTCCAGGGGCCTAGAACAAACTGCTGGAAATGGCTCATACAGTTTCCCAAAGGTGGTAACAATCGGGCAATGCAAAATTTACAGAGGAGAGAATTGTTAGATTTTGAATGAGCACAGCTGTGAGGCACTCCTGATGCTCACTGATGAGAAGGAACCCAGTCCCAGGCATGACCAGGGCTGACAGAAATTGAGTTGACCCTAAAGACCTAAGTGGGCAGACTGTCTTCTTAAGGCCCAGTGTTTAGAGGTGGGTAGAAAGAGCTTGGAAGTTTTCCTTCCTCTTGAACATTTTGGAGTAGGTTGGGAAGGATAGGTGTTCTTTGAATATTTGGCAAAATTTGCCTGTGAAGGCATCTGCTCTTGAATTTTTGTTTGCTGGGAGTTTTTGATTACTGCATCAATTTCATTAGGTGTAATTGGTCTATTCAGGTTTTTCTGGTTCTTCTTGATTCAGTTTTGGAAGATCATATGTTTATAAGAATGGATCCATTTCACCTACATTGTCCGGTTTGTTCATATATAGCTGTCCATATTATTTGCTTACAATCCTTTATATTTCTATGATGTCAGTTTTACTTTTTCTCTTTCATTTCTGATTTTATTTATTTGGGTCCTCTTTTTTTCTTTATGTCTGGTTAATAGTTTGTCAATCTTGTTTATCTTTTCAAATAACTAGATCTTGGCTTCATTGATCTCTTGTATTATTTTTTCAGACTCTATATCATTTATTTCTGCTCTGATCTTTATTATCTCCTTCCTTCTACATACCCTGGGCTTTGTTTGTTGTTTTTTTTCTAATTCTTTTAAATTAGGGTTAGATTGTTTATTTGAAATTTTTATTGCTTTTTGAAGTAGGCCTATAAATGCTATGAACTTCCCTCTCAGGATTGCTTTTTCTGTGTCCCATAGATTTTGAGCTGTGGGCTCATTTTCATGTGTTTCCAGGTAATTTTTATTTCTTTCTTGATCTCACTGTTAAACTATTCATTTTTAATAACATGCTATTTAGCCTCCACGTGTTTGAATGTTTTCACTTTTTTAAATTGTAGTTGATTTCTAGTTTCATACCGCTGTGGTCAGAGATGATGCTTGATATGATTTCAGTTTTCTTGAATTTGTTCAGACATTTTGTTTCCTAATATGTGGTCTATCTTTGAAAATGTTCCATGTGCACTTGAGTAGAATGTATACTCTGCTGCTTTGGAATGACATGTTCTGTAAATATCAACTAAATCCATCCAATCCAGTGGTTTGCTTAAGAACATTGCTGCCTTCTTGATTTTTCTGTCTGTAAGATTTATCTGTTGATGACAGTGGGGTGTTAAAGCCCCCTGCTATGACTATATTGCTGTCTGTTTCTCCCTCAATGTCCACCAACATTTTCTTTATATACTTAGGTGCTCCTATGTTGGGTGCATATATGTTTTCAAGGGTTATTTCCTTTTGTTGGATCAATAGCTTTGGTATTATGTAGTGTTCTTCCCTACCTCTTGTTATGGACTTTGTTTAGAAGTCTATTTCATCGTGTAGAAATATTGCTACCCAAGTTTTTTTTTTTTTTTTTTTTTTTTTTTTTTCCATTTGCATGGAATATTTTCCATCCCTCATTCAGGCTATGTGTATTTTTTGTTCTGAGGTGGGTCTCTTGTAGCCAGCATATATGTGGGTCCTGTTTTCTTATCCATTCAACTATTCTATATCTTTTGATTGGAGCATTTAATCAGTTTACATTTAAGGTTATTATTGATAGGTAATTATTTATTGCCATTTTACTCTTTATACATATGTTCTCCCCTCTCTCTATTTCTTCTTCTTCCTAAAGCAGACCCTTTAACATTTCTTACAATACTGGTTTGGTGTTTTTGTTTTTTGGTTTTTGGGGGGGGGGTGTATGGGAAACTCTTTATTTCATCTTCAATGTTAAATGATAGCCTTACTAGATAGAGTCCTTGCTTTTCTTCACTTTGAATATTTCATACCAATGCCTTCTGACCTGAAGTGTTTCTGTTAAGAAATCAGCTGATAACCTATGGGAATTCCCTTGTAGGTAACTCTCTCCCTCTTGCTGCCTTTAAGAATCTCTCTTTGTCTCTTAACTTTGCCATTTTGATTATTATGTGCTGTGGTGTGGGTGTCTTTGGGTTCATCTTGATTGGGATTCTCTGTGCTTCCTGAACTTGTGTGACTTTTTTCTTCACCAGATTAGGAAAATATTCAGCCAGCGTTTCTTCAAACAGGTTCTCTAATCCCTTGCTTACTCACTTCTCCTTCTGGTACCCTTATGATTCAGGTGTTACTACACTTGATGTTGTCCCAAAGGTCCCTTAGGCTTTCCCCATTTTAAAAAATTCTCTTTTTGCTGCTCTCCTTGGGTGCTTACTGTAATCTTGTCCTCTAAATCATTGATTAAGTCCTCTCTTTCATGTATCCTGATGTTGATTCCTTCTAGTGTGTTCTTTATTTCAGATAGGGAGGACCAAGACTCCTTGAGGTCCCCCTTCACCTGTCAGCTACTCTGCCTCCCTCTGAGGTTGCCTGGTCTTCCTCCAGAGCCTTCTGAAGAAAGACTGTTGAGTGGACCCAGGCTGGATGTGAACCATAGCCCCTCCACAGGTTACAAGTTTGGTATGACAGGGTAACTGGTCTTGGGAGGTCAAGGCTAGTGTGTCCCCTACATGGGGATCATGCAGTCAGGCAATGAATTAATGGTGAGTGGCTTTTACTCCAGAGCCAAAGCACTTTGTCTCTTCCAGAATCTCCAACTATAGTTGCCCCTGGAGCTATATGTGACTTGTCCCAGGTTAAGTTTGGGTGCAGCCAGCCACCCCCTCAGCTACCCCAGGCTCAGGGGGACAGATCAAAACAGTTTTCCATCACAAGTAGTGCTGGCCCAGCCTGCAGAAAGTGCCTAAACACTTTGTCCCAGTCCCTGACAATAGCCTCTGAGGGACTCACCCTTTAAATGTCCTAGCTTTGAGTCACTCTTCCTTACAACCATGGAGCTGAGCCCAGAGGGGGTGAGTGGATATCCAGGATTTGGCACGACTGGTCCAAACAGTCTCCCACCTGGGTGGTGCCCATAAGCCTGTAAGAGAGGTGAAGGCAGGAAGGCATGCGTTCTGCTTCCTAGGGAAGCATGGGCTGAGCTCACTGGGGATAAGGGAGCGGCCCTCCCTGCCACCGACCCCCGCAATGTAGCCACACACACCAGCACCCATCCACCTGGTTCTCAGATGAAAGTTTCCCTGGGAGACATGGTCCCAAATTCCCAGCTTTGCATGGCACTCTTGTCTCGCTGCTTGGCTGAACTCAGTAGGACAAGGCTGGCCAAATGATCCAACAGGAGGGGAGAAGGGTGCTGACTGTGTGCTCCATGTGGGAGAACAGACCCTTATTCCAAAGCCACACAGTTTAGTTACTGTCTGGGTCTTCACCAAGAACCTCCCCAGAAGGGCCCCAAAAGTCACTGCCGGGTGCCGCCATTGGAGCCATCCTCAGGACCTCTGTAGGGCAGAGTGGCCTTGCCAACAGTTGTAGTTTGAGCAGTGCACTGCCCAGGCTGGTGCTGTAACAGTGAGAGTGCTCATCACTGGGAAGGTAGCATCTGGGTCTCCTAGGCTGATTGAATCCCCACTGATTCTCACCACCGGGTGCTATACAGGCTTCTTGTCCAGTCTCTGTTGCTCTGGGTTGGGGATCCCTGCATGGGATTGAGACCCCCGTGCTCCTGGGGTCAGGGAATTGGTGTGAGGGGTAGCTCATTCCTTGTCTCTGTCCTTCTTACCAGTCTTTATGTGGTTTCTTCAGTAAATCCTTGGTTATAATATTTCAGTTCAGCTAGCCTACAGTTGGTTATTCAGGTAGATTGCTCTATAATTTGGCTATAAATCTGGTTTGGAGCTGGGAGCAGGTGAATATAGCTTCCATCTACTCTGCAGCCATCTTGGAGTCTTAATTTTACATTTTTAACTTAATGGTATTATTGGAAGTTTTTAAGGTAAATAGGGCTATCTAACTCTATTATAAATGATCTCAAATTACAATGATTTTTGTCTTCTTATAAACTATTTTTACTGTTTTCCAGGTGTGTCTATATCACAATAACACCATATATTTATGTGTATATAAGTATGCATAATATATAATGACATACGCACTGTAACTGCTTTTTACAGTTTATAAAAATAGATGTCATCCCATTTTGGAGTCTTTAAATCTTCAAAGGTCAATGCTTTTAGTTTAATGTTATAATTTTCAGTAAGTTTGTACAGTCAAAATAAGATTTTTTTGGCTAATGGGCAATAGAAGGTCAGACCATTCAATTATCCTGAAGGGTGGGTGGGGTGTGCCCTGAGGAGCTGTTGTCACCCACCTTTTCAGTGTTAAGGGCAAATCCGAGTACAAATTTTGCTCCCAGTCTTTGGAAAAAATAGACATAGTTGGGAAAGCATGCCCCTTTACTGAATCTGAAAATAAAACTGATTATGAAGTTAGCAACACACCAGGAAATACCATGTTTGGTTTGGTGACAGTGCTCTTTCTGAGGTTATCAAATTATGTGCCCTAGGGTGATCCCATCTAACAATTCCTTGGGTATTGATTGCCTTTGGAATATGGAATAAAAGCAGTTGCCTGGGTGTTTTAATCTCATGTTTGTCTTGGGATCAAACATAAATAGGAGACCTCCTAACAGATGAATCAGTCAAGTGAGAAGAGTGTGCACTATTGTTTTGCTTATACTCAAACTGAAACAAGAATCAGAAGACCAAACCCAGAAGGATGTCTGGAGTCAGCAGTGGAACAGCAATAGATAAACATCATACACAATATGAGTGGCAAGAGTAGAACAAAAGAGTGCTGCCAAGAATAAATTCTGGCTCCCTAAAAAGAGGACGCCAAGAACCAAGTGGAAACAGCAACATCAGCATCAGGAAATATGAGACTCTCTGAAAGTTGAAGGGAACATGACACTCAACAAGTTCAGAGGAAGCTATCATGTAGGATTTCCTTAGAGCCTGGCTCTTGGGCAACAGCCACCTGTCCCTTCTCCATTCATGCTATAAACCCCCCTTAAAGCCTAGCACAAATAGAGTTCCACGTGGGATTTCTCAAACATCAGGAGGTAGCAGCCTTTCCTGGAGGCCTTGTTAAAAACATAAATGCCTGTGTCCAAAACCTGATCTACTGGTTAGAGCAAGTAAATAAATAGTGTAGAGCCCTTTTTACATAAAAGGCCAATAGTAAATATTTTTGGCTTTGGGGGCCATATGGTCTCTGTCACAGTTAGTCATCTGTGCCACTGTAGCATGAGAACAGCCATACATAATACCTAAGTAAATGAATGCGGTTGTGCCCCAATACTTTTTTTTTAATACAAAACAGGTGGCATGCTGGGTTTGGCCCATGGCCCATGGTTTCCTGACCCTGCTTTAGAGCAATGTTATTCCTTTCTGCAACACAGTGGCCTAATGCATCTTAAAGAGAAAATTAGCAAATCATAGGCTTTCTAAATAGAAAGCCAGATGTTTCTTTTAATCACCTACAGTTTTGCAGATAATGTTATTCTTGCGGCTCAAATTCTCTGTGTATAAATACTGCTGAGATATGGATGTACAAAACTGTGGCAACAAATATAGTTTCTTTTGGAAGCTACTGGAAAGGGACCTCATTTCCCCAAGTAACTCACTCACTTGCCTGCTCTCATGTCAGAAATTCCACCTTTAGTAAGCCAGTTAAATTCATAGCAATGATATGTTTCCCGATACTGTATGCAAACTAAAGAAGAGAATAATTGTTCCTACTCTCATGGGGAAAGAAAAGCAAATTTCCTTTTGACAGCTTAAATACTCCCAAGAAGGTAAGCAATACTTATCTAGAGGAAAAATGGGTTGAAGCCAGAACTATGGAGATCATCTTAAGCTAGCATCAAACATTTAACAGCAAAGTGTGATTGTTTAAAAAAGTCTGTGTGTGTGTGTATGTTATAGGCAGTAGTAGAATATATTTTGAAAATGGGAAGCATTGAAATGAGGCCTTTCCAAAGGCATTTTAGTCAAAACCCAGCTCTTCCATTAAGGAATCAGCTCATATTTCACCTCCCAGCGGGGTGTAATCAGTTTCTTGATTAGCATTTGCAGTCACAAGGATTCAAAATTGCTTCTGCATTACTCGCTCAGGGATTCTCCAGGATCGGCACAGAGAGAGCTGACTCCCTCTAGCTGCCTGTCAGCCTCTGTGGGCCCTGGACTACTGTGGGTGTGCCACAGTCAAAAGTGGAAAAGTGACCAAGCTGGTTTGCTTTTGGGAATCCTTAAGTCTAGTTCTGTGACTTACCCTCTGTGCCCTTCTTGAGTTCTGTTTTGTGTTTTCTGCACATTGGCCTTAGTTCTGTCCAGAACTACAGCCCTTTCTTGAGTCCCTCTCTCTTTTTCCAGTAAAACTTAAACCCAGTTTGTCTTTCATAGAAGGATATTGTGCCCTACAGTGGGACTTCACTTCTGGGAACAGCTAATTTGCTAAACCAGTTGAGTATAATACCTTTTCAAGTTATTTGCATTTTTTTCAGTTAAGATATTTGCGTTTTATTGGGGGTGTCATGTCTTTCCTCAGAAGGATTTACTGATTGGAAATTTCATTAGCGGGTGGTCTCATAAACACCTCTGATGGAAAGGTTTTGGTTCAGAATGCTATAGCTAATTGAATACCTGGAGACCTAGATTTTTGTTCTGTCTCAGATTACTAAATGACTTATAAAACTATGTTCCCATTATGAATCTCAGTTTTCTCATTCTATAAAATTATAGTTTGGAATTGCATGATTACTGCTTAAAACTCCAGGATAAGCTAATTTACACTAACATATTAATGACTGACAGTAGTTTAATTAGTTTGTTATCTAGGTACAGCAGATTTTGAAAGCTCTTAGACTCCAAAGGTTCTACAGTACTCTTATTTTAGACACCATTAACAATGTAGAGAACTGTCCAGTTTCCTTCAAATCATATCATGTAGGCTGCAGTTATAACTGAGTCAGATAGAAAAGGAAAAGTTCGTATTTATGTATTTATTTATTTATTTATTGTTAGGGATAGATACCTGCTGTGATTTCTGTGAGTAGGAAATTTAGAGGAGGAAAAGAGCTAGAACCAACATGGAATAATCAGGAATGCTTTACATGCTGAGATTTGGAGTGGGAAAGGGGTGATACTGTTACAGGGGGAAAAGGGGATCCCCCAAATTCACCACAGTCTGCAGTTTGGGAGGTGGAGGTGGGACTGAGTGGAACACAGCTATTTTTCCAGAGAGATGACTTTGCATATCTATGGAGGGTAGCTAGTGTCTTAGTTATATAAAGAGCCACGGCCTTCCAAGGCCCCAAGAAGATGGGAGGGGTTTTGACTGTGAAACGGTGACAAAAGAGCTTACAGAGCCTGTGCAAGGTTCTACTAATGGTCAGAACAGGTTACCACACCCACTGCATAACAGGTCATGGTCAGGGATTTAAAAATAAGGCGGCAGCTATTAAGTTGGGGAACACTATGTGGTCTGTAAAGAGAGAAAGCCTTTTTTGTAAAAAGATAGAGAAAAAGCCATGCGGTTTGCAAGGAGGCAGAGAACCATGCAGCTTTGAAAGGGCGCGGGGCCATGTGGTCTGAGGAAAGGAAGCAGCAGCTCCGCAGTTCATAGAAATGGTCCAGCAATGCGGCCTGGGCTAGTAAACAAAGCCAGCATGCTGCTGCTTTAATCATGGGGACTTCAGTGGACTCCAAAGCCTGGACTTTTGGACTTTTGGAACTAGGGACAGGCAGAAAGGACTCTGTTAAAACCTGAACTTCACTATAATCCAGTGCAACATGGTGCATGCTTTCCTGGACTATTATAAGGAGGCTGATGACATCTTATCCCAGATCCTGAAGGAGAGACCTGACAGATAAGGGATGGGGAACTTCTGGGCATGTTTTTGGCTTCTAGCCTTTTGGGGAGCAAGGGAAGTGCTGGGTCCTGTGGGAGAACAGGGCTCTGAGCTGAAGTGCTCACTGCCCTCCTCAGGTTGGAATATTGTAAATAAAGACCTGTTTTCCTCAATACTAATGGTTGGGTTTTACACCAAGGCAACACATGAAAGAACCCCCTTTTGCTCAGTAACAATACTCTTGAGGGTAAACATCCCCAAAAGTTTCAAGAGAGAGAGAAAAACTTGCATTTGCTTTGTTCTGGCACTTAGGTGTATGCAATCCGGTCTGTACATTGATCTACATTCTCCTTCCCCTTGTTCTTTAACCACATGGCCCCTGTCTTACTGGAAAGTTGTTTTAAACATTTTTATAAGCAATCATACTTAGCTATTATATCTGATGCAAACATTAGATGATCTCCACCATTTCATCTTGAGCCTATATGTCTCCTCTCTCTATATTGCTTACCACATGAGATTGAAACAAATTTTCTCTCCTTTAATTTTGCATGTAGTATCAGAAGCGCTGTATATCTTCCATATTTGATAGAACTCTTCACTCAGATGACTGTTTATTTCCCCTTAGATGGAATGTATACTTCTTAATGTGTTATTCAGATTCATTGTAATTTCTGTCCTCATTCAACAGATAGTGACAACCATGCTGTTGTGGGGGCTCACTAGGTACCTTGGCTAGTGAACGAAGTCTACCAAGTCCTGACCTCATGGAGTCTGTATTCTGGCAATGACAGACAACTGACAAAAAGCCACATACCGTATATTGATCATACAAGTGTGCTGCAGAGAAGAAAGCAGAGGAAAGGACTAGAGGGCAATGGAAGGCGGATGCTGTTTTGATGGGGAGGCCAAAGAAAGTTGCTCTGAGCAGGGGACAGTTGATCAGATGTGCAGAAAGTGAGCTGGAGCATCACATGGAAACTGGGCCAGAGGATTTCTGGCAGATATAATTTGTTCCCATGAACTGTTCCCAACTTTTAATGATCTTCTTCCCTGCGTGATTCAGCTTTTTCTGCCTGGACTATAGCTTCTCATCACTCATTTAAAGTCATTCCCTCCTTGGTCAAAAGACCCCTCCTGGTATTTACAGTTGATCCTCATTATTTGCAGATTCCATTTTGACCAGTTCTCCCACTTGCTAAAATTATTTGTAACCCCCAGATCAATGCGCATGATATTTTTGTAGTCATTCGCAGACATGCACATGCACAAAGTGGGGAAAAACGTGAGTAACCCAGTGTGCATGCTCCCAGCCGAGGTTCAACAGCATGAGGTCTGCCTTCTAGTTTCAGCTCACATACTGTCAACAAGTGTCCTTTTTGTGGACTATTTATTGTAACATTTTTTCACATTTTTGTGCATTTTGTTGTTGACTTACCTGTTTAATATAGCCCCTAGGCATAGTGCTGACTTGCTATCTAGGCTTCCTAAGCAAGATAAGCAGAAAGGCTGGGATGTGCCTCGCAGAGAAAATACATATGCTACGTAAGCTTCTTTCAGGCATGAATAATAGTACTGTTGGCCATGAATTCAATGTTAATGAATCAACAATACATATTAAATAAGTTATCTTTAAGTAGAAACATATATAACACAATGTTTTTCATTGATTAGTTGATGAAATTTCTGTGAGCAGAGGCTGGCAGTAACCTAACCTTGTCTTTACTCTAAGAGCAATGGTTCAGTATTTGTTAATTCAGGTGTTCCTGGTGAGTTAATAGAACATAACTACCATAAGTAATAAGATTCAATTGTAACTTCTAGGTCTTGCCTCTAGAGTAATTTATTTTGGTATATCTCGTTTAGTGCTGGATTATATGTAGTCTAATGCTGCATTATCTTTGCTTTCAAGCTTTTCACTGGTTCTTTTATGCATCTCTTTGATTCATCCCTTTGGCCAACTCTCAATCATTGAGCATCTACTATGTGCCCAAAATGGGTATGGGATTTTCATTGTAATGACTCTGAAAAGTAAGCATTAGGAGGCTCATTTTGCAAAGTAAACCCCAGAGGTTCCAGAGGTTCTGTGATTTGCCCAAGGTCACAACGCAAATAAAGCTGGCGAGCCTGGATTTGTTCCAAGGTTCGCCTGTATTGAATCCTTTAAGTCTTAACGCAGTTCTGGGTGCTTGATAGAAACTCAGTGAGCTAAGGGGAGTGTTACACAAAGAAGACAAAAAAGGGAGGGGAAGTCAAGGACAATTTCTGCTTTGTGTTGGTTGGTAGCAAAGCTATTTTTCTCCCTGGAAGAAAAAGATGAAAGTTCTGATATTCACATGCTCACCCACCAGGCACCCTTCAGAGTTCCCATCCATCAGCTGGCAAATGGACACATTTTAACGAGCACAATCTCAACCAAGCAAGTTCTGGCAACAAAATATGCCTCCACTAATGATATTCAATTGTTCTAAGAAGACAAAATGGTCTGAAGTGTAATGAGATGCCAAACACACAAACGCACAAAACAGGCTGCTCATATTTAAGTCCTTATGTTTCTTGAAGTGAAAACTCATTTTAAGAAGATTATGGTGCATATATTATAAAGTGGGATGATATTCCACATTCATGCCCCACTGGGGCCTTGACTGTATTAAAAAAATGAAAACAAAAGCAAGAACAACATTTTGTTCCCACACAAGTACTTTGCTAATAGGACATGTGACGTGATAGTCATTTGTTTGGGTTATTTTTATCACAGGCTTTATGGATGCTTTCACTCTTTTGATACACAATGTGATCAGGAAATTTCTTATCCAGGCTTTTGAGAATGAGACTACCCTAGAAGCAAGGAGCAGAGGGTCAGGGCCAGTGGAATACAATTGTAGTTGATGAGGTGGGGTGAGAGAGAGAAGAGAGTAAATTTTGGTTCTGGGGGTATATTCTACTCACCTTCCCATTAGAATAAAGTAACTTCTATTGAGGCAATAGCCAGATTTTTATCCTTGACTAAATTCTATTCAACACGTTCATCAGTGGCAAAGATCAATGATTTCAAGCATTTTAGTTTAAGTAGAAACCTTTCTTGTGATGAAATCCCTCTGTGAAATGTAAATGAAACATGAAACAAATAATAAACATTGATGTGAGAGAGTGTTTTCCAAATAATTTAGATCCTCCTCTTCCTTCCCCTTTTTCTTAGCAGCATCCTTGAGGAGGCTTCTGAAAACCACCCAGACTCCAAGAAACTATGTGAAAATCACTGATTCAGATGAAGTGTGATATTTAAATGGCCAGGGAAGATGGACAGAATGATAAAAGGAAAGCTACATTAGGCAGGGAAAAAGAAAACACTGCATGTTTCAAATAGAAAGTAAGTGGGGGGCGGTGAGCCAACCCAGAAATTAATAATTGTATGAAACACTCACTACTACAAGCGCTGGTGGAAAGAAAGAGGAGAAGGGGTGTTCTCAGAGTCTAAGAGCACCAAGCACAGGCTCCATAGCCAGTACCAGAACAAGGAGGAGGGCCTCGTGGTTGAAAGCAGGGTCACAGCCACTTCCTGAGATGTCACTAGAAATAGAGGGAGAACCAGGAAGAAATGCTGCCTCCTCCCTATCCCTCTGCCTGACCCCACCAATACCTCCTCCTGGATAAAGCTACCAGGAAGACTGCTGGAAAAACACACTCCCTGCCCCGGCGTTACTGAGCAGAGCTGAGAAACGCAGGCATGAGACTGACACTTACTGAGGTATTCGCGATTCACCCATGCCTTTCTACCCATATTTACACTTCCCATGCCACAGTGATGGCAACTTTATGCTTCTGCTTAATAAAATCCAGTTGTCCTTCGTACACAGGATGATGCTAATACTCTGTCACACAGGGAAGACACTGAGTTTCATCAATCAATCTCTGCCTTTGTCCCTTAGTCATATTAGTTCCTCTTCATTTCATTTATGTGATTTAAAGACTAAAGTTAAATGATTTTCCACATTCTATATAAAATATAATAAGGGAAAAGAGAGGACAAAATTGTGTGTGTGTGCGTGTTTGGGAGTGTGGGTAAGTATAACAACAAGTAGGGAAGGAAAAATGTTTCCCTGCTATATTATAGTCAGTGTTTCTGTATCTGTTACAACATCATGGTTGGTACTTCCAGCTTCTTTCCTCCATTACCCATTTCAAGTTTCCTTTGCCCTCAGTCAGTATCTCAATGAATTAGAATACTGTGCCTTTTGGGATAATTCAAACACTTCTTCCTGTAGTAGTTTAGTTCTTAAAGGTCTTACGTATATTGGGTTCCTTTAGTTTTTCATGACTTTTTTTTTACTTTATTTTGACTTTCTTAGAGGTGCCACAGGGAACCCCTAGATTCCAAACAGAGATTTTTTTTCTCCTCCATTGTCTAATAATGACCCGATTAAAAAAAAATAATAATCATAAGTAACTCTCTTCTTTATCTCTTATTTATTTATTGATTTTGAGAAAGAGAGAGATTTGTTGTTCCACTTATTTATGAATTCATCGGTTGTTTCTTGTATGTGCCATGACCAGATTGAACTCACAAACTTGATATATGGGGACAATGCCCTAAGCAACTGAGCTACTCAGCCAGGGCTCTTTTTCACCTCTTGGGCCAGTGGCATGAGAAATCCAAAATGGTCAGGTGGGAATCTCAACTTTCACTTCCAAGGAATTGTCGTGCCAAGTGATGGGAACATCCCTTTAAGAACATCATAGTATAAAGTTGCTTTGATGTGAAGCAAAATTCTTCGGGTGGTTTATTAGGTATATCAGTGAGACCAGCAGTCCCCCTTTTACCTCTTCATTTCCAAACTCATGCATTATCACTATGAAAGTAGTACCACAAATTGGTCACAAGTTTGGAAGACCTACCACACTTTGAAAGTGAGTTTGCTATTGGTCATTTTGTCATTTGATGTCAGCCAAGTATATCTGGGGGAGGGAATATATAGCATAAAACTAGTGAATATTATGGAATTAGCCCATTATTGCACTTACATGTTAAAATGAGTTGTTTGGTTGGAACCACTGGTGTATAATATACTATGATGGTCAACAAGGTATTTCATTAATCTGCGGGAGTGGTACTAGCAAAAAATAATTTGAGCAGGCAAGGAAATTTTCTACCAGAATAACATTCTCTTCTTTTGAGGGCATACCACTGTTTCAATATTATAGAAAAAGATACAATTAGGTGGCTGGGACAATTCCCTTGAGAAATGATGACCTGTAGGGCCTGTTGGAATGTTAAGCTCTCAGGAGTGATAGAAGTATTTTTTTCTTAGTGAGATGAGAGCTCATGCTGTTAATCCATATATCACATTCCCTCTCTGCTACCAAAATTATTTGAATGTGAATCTATTGAATAAATATCAGGGTGGCTAGACAGAGGCTAGCTAATAGCCACAGGAAGGGTCACCTTGTCTATTTAATATTTGAGACTTTTCTCTGGATATCTTTGGATAATCAATCACATAGAACAAATGTATCTTCTCTAGTTATGCGTCTCCTGGGAGGATCCTCCCATGCATTCCCTGCCAAACTACTTATATCCTTGATTTGTTTTTTTCTTTCCCAGTTATCTGCTTCTTAAGCCAAACTTGTTATCTGTTGTTTGTGAATCAGAATATTGTACTTTTCTAAATTGGGCCAATGAGAAGATTTCCTTTCACTGCTATCTTTCAGGGACATTCCTAAATAGGACTGAAGTACAACAGTCACTTATGACTGTTGACAGCCTATCATATAGAAACATTTGTGAACTAGCCTGAATTGTTTCTTTCTCTGTAGACTGGCCTTTGGAATTACCCTATGAGGCTATAGGAGTTGTAGGAGTGGCAGCAGACAGTACATTCTGTGGAAGTGCCAGAAGATTCTGAGTCTCCCACTTGTGCAATTTACTTGTACCTTTAGACCTCCAACACATCTTCTTGTATATAACACTTCCGCTTGATGATGGAGTGCTGTTTCTCATCCCCAAATTTATGAATTAGTAGATTGAGAAACACCAAGCTCATGATGTAACTCAGGTTGCTAGGTCAGTTTTTGACAGTCTATCAGAAAGATTTAATATCTCTAATATCAATTAGAGATTTAATAACTCTATATTAATTCTAGGCTAACTGCATCTTTAGAAGTATGTATTATTTTGCTCCAAAATCCCAGGGGGACTGTATTATGATTTGTCTATTGGTGAATCCCAGAGACTCATTCAGCATTTCTATTTGCCGTAGTTATTCTGAGTTTCATTGGAAAGGCAGGACACTAAGCCTAAACTGCAAAGCGTCATCTGCTATAACCTGGATTAGCTCCAGAATCCACTTACATCTGGAAGTCTTTCAGCTGGTCAGTAAGTGGCTTGTAATAGTACCATTAAATGAGGTACAGGTTGCCTCCCAAGAAGTCAGAGATGCATTGTGCTCATTTCTTAGTGATAGGTTATATAAAACAAAACTCCACTGGACTCCTGGAAATGTCACTGAGGTGCTAAGTCCATATCTTTTTATGGTGTTTATCCTCTAACCTCCGATATATTTGAAAGTTATTAAGGCACCTACAATACAATGGGTCCTGGAATAATGTCGTTACAACATAACATTGATGAGATACCTTAAGAAATTAACTCTTGTTTATTTCAAATAGCCTGTGGTAAAATTGATTTTGTTATATTTTGTTTTGCTTAAAGTCACAGAATATACTGAGGATGTTAAGTGTTCTCTAGTTGCTTCTGCCTATTCATCAAGTTCAATCAGCCTGAGGTCATCAACACAGTGGATCAGCATAATGTTCCATGGGGTTTCATATGCTCAGAGCCCCTGCAGGCTGGTTTATGGCAGAGATCAGGTCTCATAGCTCTCGAGCAAGTCAGCTGAAGAGTATTGCTAACCTGTTAGGTAAAAGCTTTCTGTTTCAGGTGGTCTTTAGAAACTGGTATACCTAGAAAAAAATCAAAACATTTGATTTATAAGTACCTCCATGCCCATTTCAAGGAAATTTTTTTTTGTTCAAGGAAAGATAGTACATCTGGAACATGAAATGCCATCTGAGCTATCACCTGATTTATTTTGCAGTAATCCACAGTCATTTCCCAAGATCGAGCCACCTGCTGCATAGCCAAAAATTAGTGGTGATATGGTTAAATAGTTAAATTAGTTATATGATATAATAGAACTCACCACTTTTGCAATTATCAAGTCTTTTGCTACCAAATATATCAATTAAGTTCCAATCATGATCACTGAGAAGACATACACATACATTTCCAAAGGCACTGCCAGAAGCAGAGTGAAAACAAGTGAGGCAAATTTCTCCTCCCCTCTTCCCATATTTGGGTTTCTCACTAATGCTCCTTTGGGAAACATAACAGGTTGGCAAAGGAAACTGAAAAATTTAATTTATAGACACTCTGCATTACAGAGCACAGAAATGTCAGTGTGGGGCTATATGATACTAGGTAAGTAACTGACAGTGTAATAAATGAGTATTGGCAAAGACCTTATGAAATAGTTATGTGACTTATTGGTGTCTCTGCTCTTCCTTGTGGCATATCATACACAGAGAAAGAGGATAGTAAACATAATGAAATATGTCTTAGAAGAATAAGGTGCAATGAGAAAAGCTATTTTGCAGGTCATGGGAACTTTTCTTCTTTTCTCAAACCCAGGAAGTTGGGACCATATCAAACTAGAGTACATTGGTGTTGATAACATTAAGATGAGAAACATACTAATATAAATGTGGGACCCTGGGGGTAGGGTTTGTTGATGAGAGAAGCCATGTGTTGGCATCATTGCATTAAAAGAAGCAGTGTTTTTGGTCACTGGCTACCCAACAGGAAACATCAGGATGTTGTGGCTTAAATAGAGTTTCCACAGACAAAGATTATGTTTGTCAAGTAGAACTTCTATATTATATAAGACAGATTAGATCTGTCATATCTTACCCATTAGTGAGTTTCACACTTTAAGAGCAAGATTTACAAGTACAGTTTACAAATGAATGTGAGAATGGAGAAATGTCTAGAAATCACTTAAGCTTTGCATATTACATGATAAAAATGAAAACCATTTAGTTGAGAAAGACTGAGGTTCATTTATCTTTGCCCATCTATTTACTTGTCTCTTGCATTTCCATTTTTCCTGAATTTTTAGTCCAACTTTAATAATTTTTCTTTTCCAGAACTCTCTTTAATGTTTCCTTTAACACACACAGGTGTTCATTAACAATTCTCTCAGTTGTGTTTGATTGGACATCTCATGTTTTTTTACTTTCACTTTGGAGCACATTTTCATTTGGTTCAGAATTTTATGTGGCAGATGTTTTCTTTTGGCACTTCAAGGATATGATGTTATTATCTGGCTTCTATATAGTCTGATGAGAAGTCAGTGTTCACTCATTGTTTCTCATTTCAAAGTAATGTATTTTTTTCCTCTGGTTGCTTTTTAGGTTTTCTTTTTTGGGTTTTTGTTTCTTAGAGATTTTACTATGACATAGACAGGTGTACTTTCTTTGTAGTTTTTCTCTTTTTTTTGGCTTAGAGTTCTACAGAGCTTTTGAAATCTGTGGCTTCAAGATTTTCATAAATTTTGCAAAATCTTTGGATATGATCTTTGTATTTCTCTTACTTCATTCTCTTTTCATTTTTCTTTATGTATTATAATTACACATATATTATAACTTTTCACCAGGATCGAGCTCTCTCTCTCTCTAACATTTTCTATTCGGTTTTCTCTTTGTTGTAATTATTTTCTACTCATCTGTCTTTCACTTCATTAATCCTCTCATCAACTGTGATACAATGGCTGTTAATCTCATGTATTGAGTTCTTAATTTCAGATATTGTAATTTTCAATTCTAGAATGCCCATTTGATTTGTTCTTAGTTTCCTGTTCTATGGTGAAATAGTTCATCTTGTCACCTACTTTCTGAACATATTAATCAGTTATTTTAAATCCAAGTTTGATAACTGTAATACCTGGAATGACTGTGGGTCTGTTACTATTAGTTGTTTTTTCTTCTTTTCATTTACATTTCAACTCAATGATGAACTTTTTTTTTTTTTTTTTTTTTACATTTAAAGAAGTGTAGAGGTTCTGGACAATGTGTTCTTCCTCTCAACGGAATGACTCTTTTGGGGGCAAGGAAGGCATTAATAGTGAGCTGTCACAGAGCTGTATTTCAGACTTTGTACGTCTTGATATAGCTCCCATCTGTCCCCACTCCTAACTGTAGTTCTCCAGGATTTGTCACTGAGATCCTGGGGTGATTCTTGGGGAATCTTTTCCTAGGAAGGTTATGAACTCCAATTTTTCTCTACAAAACTATGAGACCACTGAGTGAGTACTCTGCTGAACTTTTTAGCTACTTTCTGCTCATCTGCTTGCAAGTATAGAAGGCCAATTTCACTTTTCTTCATCTTTTTTTTCTCAGAGATCCTAACCTTTTTAAGTCCAGCTGCCTTTATAGGTCCAAGGTCCAATGTTAGCCTTTCTAGCTCTACAAAGTGGCTGAAACCCTTATGGTTTCTTTACCTCTTCTAGACAAACTATGATTATATTCTCAGTGTCTCACCTTTCACTACTTAACATTTGGTAAATTCCATGTGCTCTCCTTCTAACTAGGGTCCTCATGTCCTGGCCACCTCAGAAGGCTTCCAATGTGTTTGAACAGATTTTATTTGTTAACATTTTACCCAGCTTTCTTGGTTGCTTTCAGGAAAAGTGTTGCCATTCTACAAGCTACCCTGTCATAGCTGGATGTGGAGACTGGTTATTTTGAACAGATGTACAGGGAGATCTGTGTCTTAGGCATAGACCTACTTGTTGCCAGATATGTCTGGGTTGGGGGACAAAAGGCAAAAGGAACAGCTGGAGTATTTTCCTGTTTTTTTACCTTCCATTATGTTGAGAGAAACAATGCCTTTACCTTCACTTTAGGCCTCTGAGGCTTTTTGATAGTTTGGCACATTATCATATATTTATAAATATTTGATTAATACTTAGAACAAATGCGTACTATCTAATCACTGCTTGTAAAACTCTATAGATAGCTATTAGTTCAAGTTTATTAATTATGTTGTTTTTTAACTTTACAGTTTCTGTTTTACTTATCTAACTGTTCTACCAACAGTTGAAAAGTGTATATTGAAACTCATTATCTTATTTGTTTTTTTAATACTTTCTAACATTAATATACATCCTTTAAAAATATTCTCTTTTTAAAAGTGTCATGTGTATCTTCTAATGTCTAAGACAAATATGTTATTATGCTTTTACTTCTCTTGGTCTCCCTATTCTAACAACTATCTTATTGAACTTATCAAGGCTATTAATTCTAAGTTACTACTGTTATTTTCTTGTTTCCTAGTTACTTTTAAGAGCAACAACCCCCTAATTAATATATTTGGTATATAATATATCACATTATATATGATATATTAAGTACACATATATATCATAAAATATGTATTTATTATATATAATATGTATCATATACAGTATTCCCTCACTTATCATGGGTATTACGTTCTAGACCCTCTCCCCCACCGCATGAAGTAGGAACCTTACATTTACTCCACATTCTTAAACCTATGTAACTTTAACAACATATATATACAGTACCACAAAATCCCGTGATATAGCAAAAAATCCACAATAAATGATTAAATATAATATTTTAAAAAATCCCATGATACAGTGAGGCCACGATAAGTGAACTGAGATATAGAGAGGGACTAGTGTATATGTGTGTATATAGTATCATTATCTGGATTAATCTTTACTGTTGTTTAAATGCTTTATCCCAAACTATTTTCTACATAGCTCCTTGTGTGGCAAAACTTCATAAGTCTTCTATGCCTAGTGATATTTTTACAGCTCTTATATATGAATGGTAATTTGGGTAGATAGAAATTCTAGGTCTAAATTATTTTCCTTATTGTGACTGCTCTCTTTTATGACAAAGGAGGTTGGCATACACCAATGTCGATGTTGAGTGAATTACAAACCAACATGTAAATGATAAAATTGCTTAAAGAAAACAGGGAAAATTATTGCTAACATTGTAAGCAAAGACTTATTAAGACAGAAAAAGCACAAACTGGAATAATTTGATAAAATAGAAGCCAATAGATATCAGTTCTGCTTTTTGAAAGATACCTTTAAGTGTATGAAGCTGCAAGCTGCAGACTAGAAGATTCACAATTTTTACATTAAAAAGGTACTCGTATCCTGAATATGTAAATAATTCAAATAATCCAAGAAGATAAATAACCTAATTAAAAATGTGCAGAGGATTTGAAAGGACATTTCAAAAATATATATGAATGGCCAATAAGCATATGAAATGATGCTTAACATCCTTAGTCATGAGGGAAATGAAAATTTACAGCACAGTGAGATAGCACTACAAACCCATTAGAATGGCTAATGTTAAAAATAGTCTGATACTACCAAGTTTTGTTGACAATGAGGAGCAACTGAAACTCTCATACGCTGCTGGTAACAAATGTTAAATGATACAACTCTTTTGGAAAATAATTAAGCAGCTTCTTGTAAAGTTATACATTCACTATATGACTTTACAGGTTCACTCCTTGGTATTTTTCCCAAGAGAAATGAAAGCACATGCCTACCCAAAGCCTTGTACTTAAATGTGCATAGCAGTTTTACTCATAAGAGCTCATTAAGATGTAAATGAATAAACAAATTCTGGTATAGTCATTCAATGGACTTCTACTTTGTAATAAAAGGAACAGACTCATGTTACATAAAAAATGTAACAACATGGATGCATCTCAAAAAATTATGCTGAACAAATGAAGCCAGACACAAAACAGTATGTACTGTGTGCTTCCATTTATAAATCTAAATCTAAATTTATGTGATAGAAAACAGGTCGGTGATTACAAGGGACCAGAAGTAGGGATAAGATTTAACTGACAAGGGGCTCAAGACAACCTTTGGGGTTAGAAAAATGTTCTGTATCTTAATTGTCATGATGATAACAGGAATGCATACATCTGTCAAAACTTAGTGTACTACAAATTCTTGTAAATTGTGCATTTTATATTATGGAATTTTACTTCAATAAAGTAGATTAAAATAAAAAAATCTTTTGACATGTCAATTATATTTTTTTCAAAGAAAATAATTAGGTAATAATAAATAGAAACTTTACTCATTCCATTATTCATATGAGAGATAAATCTAGAAACAATATACATGATTAACAATAATGGGTTTTTCAGTAAGTTTGGTATATCCATATAATGCAATTATTAAAAATGATAATGTAGATGTATGCTGATAGATGTATACTAATTGATATGCAAATATACTCTGAACACTTTTACATTCATTATTTGATTTCAGCATCATAATAATAAGATGAATTTTTAAGTGAATTTTGGGACAGACAAGAGAACTACAGCTCTGAGGGAGTGACTTGTTATATGGATTATAATTGAATGAAGGGAGTTCTTTGGATGTAATAATTATGTATATAAGGTATATATGCTTCTTTCTTTACCATGATGTTTCGCCTGTTCTGTTGGTTGTACTTATGTTGATATCTGATCTGCCTCCTTGAAGTGACAGAGAACAGCTGAGGACATCTTTTTCATGGTTGTTGAATGTGCTAGTTTCTATACATCACTGTGGGGACATCATCTATAACAGAAATCATACAGGAAATAAGGAAATCCAAAGCTAATATTGTGTATGAATGACACTGTTATGGACACACATTTGTCATAATTCTGACTGAATCAAAATGTGCTTCTCACTCCAATCTGGTGTCATTGATCTTTGGGGAATTTTGAAGCCATTGAGATTTCTTTATAAGGATTAAATTAGTTCTGATCTATGGCAATGTTTCACCAGAAGGTCAGCCTTTACCTCTGTGCCACCTTACTTCATCCATTGCCTTTTAAAAAATTTTTCTATTCTTTCACTCTTTTCTATCAAATCTTACTAATCCAGTATTCTTGTACTTCTTTAGGATTTGTCAGTCAAATGGTGTGTGTGTTTACATCAAGTTGTCAGGAACTCTGTGCACATGCCATACTTCCAGCGATTAATCCGTGTAGGTCAGGGAAACTGTGACAGCCCGTGAAGCTAACTGCATTCTTATACTGTGATACTGTGATATTGTGATTTATAATAAGAAATATATATTTGGTCTCCTCCCAGTTTCTGGCACAGAGCATGTAAAACCCTTGAATTTTCCTGTTGTAAGAGCCATAAGGTATTTTTATGTTAAAGGAGCGACTTTTGGAAAGCCCTTAGGTAACTTAAGAATGGATGCTGTTGCCCGGGGAGCCAGCCTTGTGATTAGAGGGTTACAACTTTGAGTATCCCCCTCCCCCAACAACTTCCAGGGAGGGGGACAAGGGCTGGAGGTTGAAACAGTCACCAATGATTTAATCAGTCAATATCCAATGATTTAATCAATTATGACTATATAATGGAGCCTCCATAAACCCCTCAAAGGACAGGGTTCCGAGAGCTTCTGGTGAGCATGTGGGGTTTGCGGGGAGAATGGCACACATCTCTGCCCTTTCCCTCTATCTTGTTCTGTGCATTTCTTCTGCCTGACCGTTCTGAATTATATGTTTTTATAATAAACTGGTGATCTAGTAGGTAAAATGTTATATGTTCTATGAGAAGGTAAAGGACACACACAGGAAAGAAAGACATTGTAGGGAAGAACTGGTTTTTTTCCTACTCAGGAGGTAGACTGAATTTCATATACTATTTTAGATACAGACTTATGTCCTTTGAAATATCTGGTTTGCCTGAGATGACAGATGGTGGGGACAGGGAGTAAGTATTCCATGGGAATTCCCAGAATTCCTTAGGGATAAATATCCAGTAAAATATTGGAGTTTTTGTAAACTCAAGAAGGATGGGAACTCAAATGATTATTGAATGAACATTAATGGAATTTGCATATGTGGAAGTCAGCAGGACTTGGGGACCAGGGGAAACTCTCATACTCTAGAGCAGCGGTTCTCAACATGTGGGTTGCAACCCCTTTGGGGGGTTGAATGACCCTTTCACAGGGGTCGCCTAAGACCATCGGAAAACACATATATAATTACATATTGTTGTTGTGATTAATCACTATGCTTTAATTATGTTCAATTTATAACAATAAAAATACATCCTGCATATCAGATATTTACATTACAATTCATAACAGTAGCAAAATTACAGTTATGAAGTAGCAACGAAAATAATTTTATGGTTGAGGGTCACCACAACATGAGGAACTGTATTAAAGGGTTGCAGCATTAGGAAGGTTGAGAACCACTGCTCTAGAGGGTTGCACACAGAGGTGGTACTCATTCTGCTCTTGGTGGTTTCCTAAGAAAACTTCTCCCACAATTAGCTATTCCTGCCTCAATTATAGAGACAATTGAGGTATCTGCAGATTACCTAGCCTCTGATGAGATGGTATTTTATTTGGCAGCAGAGCTCCTACTTTACAACAAAGCATAGGTGGTCACAGTATTCATTTCTCATCAGCTGATTAAAATTCAGTGCTGAGATAATTCACTGCATCAACCACAAGACCAGTTACCTTAGGTCACTGTGGGCTTTCCAGAGCCCTACTGGCTACACTGAAGGTATTACCTCAAAAACCCAGTGATGGCATGGTCAGTGCCACCAGAGTCCATCATTTTGAACATACTTAGAACAAAATGATCCAGCAAAATTCTTCAAGATGAATTAGCCAACATATCCAAATATTCTGACCCTGAGAACTTCTACAGTGAGTTTGTATTGTGTGTGAATATGAGGTTGGAGATTTTGTTGCGGATTCAATTCTCCATGGAGCTGCCTTTGAAGACTTTTCCCCCATTCCCCAATGCACATATATATGCATTGACAGCAGGAGGAGAGTAAGGTGTTGCTGCTAGTCAGGATGTCCATGCTTCTTGTGGCCAGGTACACCAATGTGCATATAATTATCACAAAAGTGCCATAGGAAAACTGGCTGTAAGTTATCCAGTCATAAAGGAGAAGCAACTTCTCAGTTTCTTAAAAATTGGAGAAAGCAGGTATCTGATCTGGGAGCAGTAGAAAGCCAAGAGAATGCATTAAGCCTAGCACACCACCCCTATCTTCATCTGCTATCATGTACTGAATAAGACACAGAAGTATGGGGGCTGGGCATTTCTGTGATCCACAATATCATGACCATCAAGCTGGACATAGATATAGCATACCATTTTGAGAGTTCCCCCACTGAGTGCCTGTATTTCCTTTTTATTGGCTGGAGACCTATGTTCTCCACTTACCCAGGAGTTCTGCCAAAGCAATACAATCCCATTTAGGCTCCCACTCCACTAACCTGTGTCTGTTCTAGAACTCTAAACAAGTATTCTGCTTCCAAAGAGTTTTTCAGACTAGCACTGCAAAAGCTTTTCCAGCATTATGAGTGAGACAGCTCAGATGCCATGGTGCCCAGCACCTGTATTCCCATAGGAGTACTGGGCCTCAGACAGAAAGGCTCCCTTTATCTCTTTTCCCACCAGACTTGGTTTTCCTGCACCCTGGGTTATTCCCCAGTCATCTATCAGCCTTTCCTGTATGGTTCCAGTGGGCTGTGTGCCTGATTCGGCTTGAGTAATGACATTTTTGATACTTAGTGTACTTAGCCTGTCTCTCCTTTGCACTCTATCTCTTTACACATGGAGATATTCAGGAGAATTATATCCTTCAGGTGCCTAGTGCTAAGATTGTTGAGAGCTCCCACAGAGTTCTCTGAGGGGAGCCCAGCCATTATCTGACAAAATAGAGGGAATGTTAACAGAGAGGAAGATGGGATAACGCTGCAGAGACTGGAGAGAGTGCCCATGTTTACGTGAAGAAGGACCCCACCTTATGCTCTGCCACCAGGAGTCCTGGAAGTATGCCCCTAGCTAATTCCTGAGATGGTACTGTCATTGTACTATCTTCTGCTTTCTAAACCTGCTCTCCTTTGTTTATGCATTACTTCAAACATCAGAGATTTATTGAAATACTTTTTTTTTTAAACATAATGGTCTGTAGTAAATTCAAAAAAAAATGCTTTAAAAATAAGGACACACGTTTTGAGCTAGAGGAGTTCATAGTTTAGTGAGAAATGTCTTTTTACACTTAGAAGTAAAAAATTACAATATAACATAGTAAGGATTTCCTTTTCAGTTATTTAAAGGGGCAATGGAAGAAAAAACTAATTCTGAAAGAAATCAGGAGAAACTTCAAAGGAATTTGCCCTTTAGTTGAGATTTCAAGAATGAGTAGGGATTTTCTAGGGGAACATGCGCAGTAAAGTGGGATAGAGGGAAGCCATTCAGCACAGAAGGAACAAACAACATGTGCCAAGATGATAAGACAAGAAACATCTGCTGAATTAGCATGGGGCATAGTCCGTGGTGTTTTTGATAACCACCAGAGAACGATGATGGTTAATTTTATGTGTCAACTTGATTGGGTGAAAGAGTGCCTGGATATTTGGTTAACATTATTCTGGATATTTTGGTGAGGGTGTTTCTGGATGATATTAACATCTGAATCAGCAGACTGAATAAAGAGATTGCCCTCCCCATTGTGGGGTAGCTTTATCCAATCCATCAAAGATCTTACTATAATTAAAGGCTGAATGAAGGAGAATTCTCTTTCTCTTCCTGACTGTCTTCAAGCTAGGAAATCAGTCTTTTCTTGTTTTTAGACTCAAACTGGAACTTAAACCACTGGCTTTTCTGGTTTTTAGGCCTTCAGACTTGCACTAGAACTATAGCATTATCTCTTCTAGGTCTCCAGATTGCTGACTACAGATCTTGGGACCCTCATGAGCCAGTTTCTTCAAATAATATTAAATTTCTCCCTCTCTCTCTTTCTACACACACACACACACACACACACACACACACACACACACACACACACAATTGGTTCTGTTTTTCTGGAGAACACTGACTAATACAAGGACACTGGGTATCTCAGTCTTCTTGGATCTATTTTTTCACAGTTCTTGAAGCCAGAAAGCCTAAGAGCAAGGTACAGACAAATTCAGTTTTGGTTTGTTGGCTTGTAGATGGTTGCCTTCTGTCACTTGTCCTCACATGGCCTTTCCTCAGTGCATGGTCATGGAGAAGAGAGAGAGAGAGTGAGAGAGAGAGAGAGACAGAGAGAGAGGGGTATGAGCTCTCTGGTGTCTCTTCCTTTAAGGACACTAACCTCCTTGGGTCATCGCCTAATGCTTATGACCTCACTTAACCTTGATTACCTTTTTAGAGGCCCCATCTCTAGTACAGCAATATAATACTAGGGTTTCAGCATATGAAATTTCAAGAGGACACGATTTAATCCATAACAGTGAGTGAGGGTGTGGGAGAAAATTCATAACAAAAATGCACACCGAGTGTTGCTTTATTATTTTTATTGTTTATTTATTATTTTTAAATGTTTTATTTATTTATTTATAACATATACTGTCAGTTTTAAGGCAAAAGGATAAGATATTAATCATCACAATCCAGCAAAACAGCCCTTGCTGGAAGCTGGCACCCCATTTGGCATTGGGTTGGTTGGATTGGAGTCAAATCACCATCCAATTGAAGGTTTGAGAAGATTTTCTTTGTTATTATTCTTATTAGCTTTTTTGATAAGCATCAGGTGCATAGTAAGATTAAATAATTATTATACATCATGTCTCTTGAAAAAGGTTGGATTGAAGTAGACCACCACTCATTCAATTTTGAAATGTCTAAAGAGAAAATGATGCCTGGATTGAACTAGAGCAGACTGGAAACAATGAGGACAAAAGAATGTAAAATATTATCCCGAACTTGAATAGAAAACTAAGGTTTTGAAAATGATTTACTAGTAAAATCAGAAAAAATTTCAGAAAAATCCATGGCCTGTTTAATAAGCTATAAGACATGGCCTGCATGAACTAAGTAAAGAGACACATAAGAACCATAAGGAGTGAAAAGGACTAAAATCAAACTAAAATAAATAATCACATGAATAGGAAGGTAATTTGCATAAGCAAAGAAACGATGACAAAAGTTTTAGAAATATCAGAGGTTTAAAAAAAGATTTTTGTTTGTTTATTTTTTGATGGTAATAAAATGCAGGATTAGAAATTGCTTACTCAGTTATGGGAAAGATGAACTTGAAATACTTTTTTAACATGTAGATCATCCTGTTTTGAGAGACATTTTGGAAGCTGATTTAAAAACAAGAAACAAATATCTACTGGCTGGAGTGGGTGGATGCATTTGTTTATTATTTTTGAAAAGAAATGAACCAATATTCAACATGTGCATCACAATGACAAGTGAAGATCATTAAATTCATCATTTAAAACATTGGTTCTCATTGTGTGATTTCAAGAGGAGCAGCATCAGTATCACAAGAGAACTTGTTAGAAATGTGACTTTTAAGTCCCACTTCAACATATTTGAATCAGAAACGCTGGAAATGAGGCTGTTTTTTTTTTTTTTTTAACCAGCTCTACAGGTAATGCTGGTGCAGCTCAAATCTGAGAACTACTGGATTAGGAAAATGACTGTATCCACTGCGGTAAGGAGTGTTCCCAGGCAGCTTCCCTGGTCGTGTGGGTTATCCCTTATCTGCTGCTGTGCCAAAGACACAAAATCCAGAAAAGTTTGTAGAGTAAGGGCTTTATTAGTGAGAGATCTTGTGCACCTCAGGTTCCCCACTCCCAAATGAGAGAAACAAGAATAGGCACAGAAATAACTGATTTTTCCAAAGAAGTTCATCAAAAGAATGTCAGGTGTAATATATGAATATAAATAAATTAGAAGAGACATTTCCTAAAGTGAAGGAAGACCTGCACATGCAGATTGAAAGGGATTTCTGCAATACAGGCAAGTTAACCAGAAGACTCACAGCTAATTAATTCTGGGGGCAAATAAAGTACCATATAGAGAATAAACATCCTGTAAACATCAAGAAAGAAACAAGGAGAGAGTAAGGGAGTGAGGGAGGGATTGAGGGAGAGTCGGCCTCTAAGATGAAAAAGCCTTGCAGAGGGGTCAGATCTAGTGTTGAAATTTAAAAAATTAGGTTTATGTAGGAAGATAGGCACCTCTTTCTTCAAGGCTATCAGTGAGGATGCCATTATATGCAGAAGTTGGAAACTTAAATTAGATTTAAAATTCGTAAACCACAACCTATTTCCAGGCACATGGTTTGAGCTCATTCAGTGCAGCACCAAGCACATGCATAGTGAATGCCTGACTCGCCCTGGAAGTTGTCACAGTCCAGAGATTAGAGTCTAGATCATTAAAAAATGCTTACCCTGGAGAAAGAAAGCAAGATCTAAGAAGAGGTCCTAATAGTAAATGAAGAGGAAGGTGAGGAGCATAATGGTCTGGGACATTATTGTGTGAATGAGTATGTTTTGGGGAGATGGGGATGTGGAACCTGAGAGTATGATGGCAAGAAAGAGTGTAAAAAGGAAGGACAGGGTTACTTAGGAAGATTTTTAAATACTTCAAATGAATTCTAAGTGCAGGTCCTTTATGGAGAAAGATATTCAACACATAAATATAGCAGTGGACATACATTCTTATCCACTTGCCTTCTCTCTTGGTAAGAAGGCAATGAAGCCACCCTGAACTCTTAGGCCCTCCCAGGCTGAGATTCAGTGGGTGAGAGGTCACATTGCTTAGGTAGTACTGCTGTCATAGCTGGGCGAAGATTTACTTTCTTTCCCTTAATAAGCAATAGAAACTTGTATTAGATATGACCGCCCCACTCTTAAAGATTATGGAATTCTGACAGGGAGACAAGCACCTGGAAACAAATTTGAGAAATAAATAACCATTCAAAATTTAAAACAAACTACAGCATCACAAGTGTATCTGTGTTAAGTGTAACCTGAATGACCCACCTCTGTGAGGTAAAGACATCAGGAAGGCTTTCCAGAGATGGGACAGCGTCTAGGACTATGGAAATATGGATCAACGAGGCAAAGAGCAGAGCAGTGACATCATTTCAGGGAGAAAGAATTATACATGGTAAAAACAAGGAACTATAAAGAGAACAGAGATTAAGTTTAGGGTGAAGTACTGAAGTTAAATGATAGTATTTTGGGGTTTGAAATGTATCCTATGGGCAATGTAGAACCATAGAAATTTAAAAATGCCCTTCTTTATATGAATTTCCAAAGATGGAATAGCAATTTAACTAGTTCTGTATCAAATGATAGGTTCTCTTGTAGCATCCTATAATTGGATATCATACATCCAGCAAGATATGATTATACTCTTGCTGATTCTGAAAGTTATACAATTACCTTGATATTTTTGTAGCTTTAGATGTAAAAAAAGTCATTGTTTTCTTTCCTCTTTCCTTTTTTGGGGGCTGCTTTTAGCAGTCTGAAAATCAGCTTTCATTTTGACTGCCGCTTAACAGAATTTGATTAAAAAAAAGTAAACTAATTACTACGGAAATGCAGCCCTGCGAAGCTTTAAGAAAAACACATTATTTTGTTTTAGGGTTCAGTTACTATACATTCATTTATCATCTTTATAAGCGATGTGCAGGCGATGATGAATAGGCTCTGGCTTTGAATCAGGAAATGTAAATTATCCTCTTTCTTTCTTTCCTTTCCCCCCTCTCTCTATTTTTAAACAAATAATGAATACTAGTAAATTTGAAGCTCACTGATGTGCCAGGAACTCAACAATGTTGTAATGCCATGAGAGAAACGCAAGGGCTACCCATTCGATAATCTGATGCCAAGAGAATTCCTGGTCCAGGGGATATGTAACTTGACTTGAAGAGAAGGTGTATCTCATGGTTGAACCAGGGTTTGGAGGACCATTGATAAACATACAGGTTGCCCTGCTATTGCTTTGTGTTTGAGCCTCCCTCATGCCAAGTAGCTTTGCCCTTGGAAAAATAGCAAGTGTATTCCTTAAAACTTTCTTCATCTGGACCTTACCTTTTTGTCATAGGACTTTTCCCCTCTCGTTTTCCCCATCCAAACAATATTTGTCCTTCAAGGACTACTCTGATTTCAGTCTCATTGGAAAGCCTCCCCTAATTGCTCTGATCACCATCAAGTCTATTTAGAATATGGCAAATCTTTAAAATACGTATTGTGAGACGTGAAAGCATTTATATGCAAGAAGCTCCAGTTTTTTAGGATGGACAAAATAAGTCTGAATGTTTGGATTGCGTTTGGATAGGGAGAGAAATGAGAAAGCACATTTCCAATAAAATACAACAAATAAAAATAAAATAAAATGAAAAGCTCAAGTGTAGACCGTGGACGAGGAGAGAGAGATTCTGACTGGATGGTCATTTTTGTATATATGTAGAAGGGAAGATTTTAAGAAAGATAAGCTCAGGATGTTCACCTCAAGATACATCTCAAGTTTACATTACACTTATCATTTGATGTAGAAAAACCTCAGTTGAGAGAAAAGAGCAATATAAATGTTGGCTTTATTTGTGCAGAATGTTATGCATACTCATTTCCATTTTCTGGGGTTTTGCAATATTTACATTAACTTGCATATAGAATGTTTAAGTTATTTGCATGCATTCTGCAAATTAATTTAAAATCAGCAATTTACTTACATTTGGGTGGCATTTATGGATAAAGACATTAGCCATAGACACTATTCACAGATAAAGTTATGTGTACATCATTAATTCTCATATTCTTTATAAGTTATGCCAATTTATTTTTTAAACTGAAATTTTACACATATACTGTTTTCCTTTTTAGGAAAAAAAAAAGTATTTCTATTTGCCACAGCACACAGAACATATTTGCATACTTCCTTTTTAATTCATTAATGTTTGTTTCTTCTCATAGTCTTTCTTTGCTTTTATTATAGCATCTCTCGGGTTGCTGAGGCAATGATTAGACATATTGACCTTGGAAAAATAAAAAAAAATAAGAAGGAAAATATGATGCTCTGTCACTTTAAAATGTAGTCCATTTCCACCAACATATTAAAAGTCTAAATATTTTATTGCCTAGACACACTCTCATTTTTATTGCCCCAATCACAGCTCATTGGCCAGGATATGCTGGGCTGAGGAGTGAGCTGGTCAGCTAATGGCCTCCCTGCTGCTAAAATTAACTAATTGTTAAAGTAATAAGCACGGACCCTCATGGCCTATTTTAATAGTCGGTGGCAATCTGGGAAATTATTTTGCTGCTCTCATTTCAGGAAGTTCTCCTGTTGGCTATTTGTACCCCTCTCTATTCTCCTAAATGTCCTCTTGGTGGGAAATATTTCATTGAGAATCTGCAGGGAGCTCTGACTTGTTTCTCCAAGTTGCATTTGGGGCCCTTTGTTTCTTCTGTGGATGTGGAAAGAACATTCTGTAAGTCTGCATTGGGTTGCCCGCGTGTGGCCATTTACTATAGCACCAGATTGTTTTTTCCATTCTCATCTTCCCTGGGCTGTACCATGTGCCTTTCAAATCACTTTGTTTAGCACCTTGCTATGTCTTATCCAAATGCTAGCCATGATCTTGTCTCCCCTTTTAGAGGAAAGCCCTCATTCATATCTACATAATCACTCCTCTTCACATTGGAGTACCAGGGCAGATTTCACCCACTCAGTGTCTCAGGACAATGTTATTTTCAATATTGACCTCTTCTCTGATATTCTGATATGTACTCTCACTACACAGAGAAGGAAAACTCTGACTCCAAAAAACCTCCGCTGCCTTGCGGCATACCTCTTCAGGGGAAAGGCTAAGGGAGTAAACCCCGACAGAAAATCCGGAGCCGGAGTCCCTAAGGCGGTTTGACGTTGTAGTCAACACCGGCAACTCCTGCGGCGCACCTGAAGCCAAGCTGTATTGACTCCGTCTTTCCCTTGGACCCTTCAGCTGCGAAGAGAGGGGGGGTCTGCTGCATGGGCAACAGCAGACCCTCCATATCACCCTGCCCAGGCTCTGTAGCTTCAGCTTCACTGGAGAGGACACTCCAGCGTCATCGCAAGATGTCGATTCAACACGGGAGGAGACAGATACCATGTCACTCCCGAGTTGGACTGCACAGCCATTCTCGGCGGTGCAGATAGACTCTTAAGAAGCTACACCATCGTCTCTCGAGACGGACGGCTGCCGATGACGATGACTCTCACTACAGTACATTTTACCATGTTTTGAACTTCTCATACTTCTTTATCTGGATGTTATTTCATGTGTACAAATCCTTTATTCTCAGCTAAGCTTACATTTACCCAGAGAAGATTCTTTACATTTTCCTGGGTCTCTCAGTACCCAGAACTGTGTTAAATACATTACAGATGTTTAGTAGGCACATGTTTTATTAAATACATTAGATGTGGGAATTTCAGAGTTCTATGTGCTATCTAGATATCCTCTGGGGATGTTTTAAATCCCTGTATCCTCAGAGGAAGAGGTAAGTTCTATAGATTCCTCCACTGAGAACTAAATATTCATGAGCTTTGTCATAAACATGTCATTAAAATGACCCCATAGTATGGAGATACATTATGATAGAATTTTTAAAAGCCTCAGATAATGACACAGAAAACTTTGTTCAGAAGGAACTTAATCTTTGAGGAAGGTAGATGTGAGGCAGAGTTATAGGGCGAATGTGTTGGAAAGTTGAAATGGAGGAAGAGTTAGCTGCTGTTAAGAGGGTCACCTGTCTGGCCTGCATTAACTCCATATATTCACCACTTAATCATTGGGACAAATACGTAAGGCCTCTGGTAGATGGCCATGAGTTGGCATACCTACAAAGTATTTTTTAATGAGGCTTCATCTCTGTTTAATATTAGTCACTAATTTGGACTTTGGAAAACTTCACACAGCTATTCTCAGTTGTATTGTTGTGACAGTATTTTATTTTATGCTTGTTGAGACCCGATTATTGAAAGTTTTTATGTGTTCATAATAGTGCTAGGTTGATACTAACTTTGTAACTACTTTACTTAGAAAAAGTCAAGATAAAGAGACTGAAAACCAGCCTATGGATTTAGGATTCTATGCCAGTATGGCATAGTGTGTTAAGGCATGGAAAAAAAGCCTCTTAGGAGTATACATTTTATAGTTTGTCTTAGTTCTAGTTAACCCATGGAAAACCACATGCTATATTAATGACAGGTTCCAGTCAAGGTTAGTACAGCTGCATTAAAAGGCCAGCATTCTTTAAGTGCCACGACTCTCACATTTTACAAAGACTGAGAGCTCAACCATTAAAGGAGGGTTTAGATTAGGGGAGTGTTTTTGCAGTTCCAGCAAGCCATAAGTTAGGCTCCCCTCTCTACAAGGACCCCTTGGAGAAGATTAACTTAACATTTGGTTTTTATTTTATTGCATGATTTTGAAACACTTTCTCAAAAATCAGGGTTAGGACTCATACAAACTGAGATTTATATCCTGACTCTTCCACATACAAGCATTATTTCTTTGGGAATATAATTATAATGTTTACCAAATTTATTTTCCTTATAGGTTAAAACAGGAGTGATTGTTCTTTCTGATCTGCTTGGGGAATTTAAGAGAAAAAAAAAAGATAAAATTATTTGTAAAAAATTACTAGTTGTGGAACGAGGACCTGAATGATTCTCCTATGTGGCAAAGGTAGGTGCATCAATGCATGGGATTTTTTATACATCTATTTTTGTTGTTTACCTGTCTTTTTTCTTAACTCCAAAGTTTCATCCAGGTTGAAACAGTTGAGATGAAAAAACAACAATTCTGCACATATTTTATATTATGATCTTTAAATTCATATAGGGGATTCAGGGATTAAGAGCAGAAAGTTTCAAGTCAGTCACAGCTGCTTTCAACCTTGCCACAATCAACTACTAATTACATAACCTTGAAAATCTTAGCAACCTCTCTAAGCCCGGGGTTATTCCTACTAAACATGGGAACAATAGAGATGCTTACCTCATAGGGCTTTATGGCGATTCTATGAAGTAATGCTGCAGTGCATTTAGCTCAGGGCATCACATGCAATTGCAAGAGGTGTTTAATAACACTAGCTATTATTTCTAAATTATTAGTGCAGACTACTAAAACACTTGGGCACATGCAGACATTCACATAGAATTTGCGTAGTAAAGTGCTGCCACTCTGCCGGGACCTGATTAGTGTCAGGTGGACTGGGTATCAGAGGAAGGAGAAAAGCCATTATAAGAGGCTGCAACCTGCCAGGATCTGTGACGATGAACAGTCTCCAGGAGATATCATCTCCTGCCTTCTTTTGGGAGCCTTGGTGGTCCTGTGAGAGCTTTAAGAGGGAAACTGAGAAGCTTTGGGGGCTGGGTCAGGGATTGCAAGCCTCATCAAAGAAACAAATTCACACTAAAGAAAACTGAGTTCTTGATATCCAAGAATGAAGTCTTGTGCTGAGGAAACTACAGATCCAGAGCCAGACCTGAGATGTTTTCAGTGTGAACCACATAAACCCAAAACCAAATTTTTCTCCAGCTTCTAGAACCTTGAGAGCATCGTTGGGATGCAGGGAAGGCCACCCCAAAATATCACACAATGGCATATTGATTATTTTGAATTAAAGTTACTTGAACTCATGGACATGGATAGCAGTGTGGTGATTGTTGGGGGCAGGGAGATATAAGGGGACTAAATGGTAATGGAAAAAACAATAAAATTTTTTTGTATATTAAATTAAAAAGAGAAGTATATTAAATTTAAAACATAAAGTTACTTGACAAGAAGCCAGTGCAGAAGGGTATGTTGACCCTCCCTTTTTCTTGCGTGCAGGAAATCAATCTCCCCTGTGAAAAGTGCCCTTCTAGCTCCAGGCGGGATAAGAGAGGCACCCCTATCACTAGAGTTAAGGAATCCAGGATTGAAACGCTTGCATAAACAAACCTTCTTACCTCTTTACTAACTTACTACTCAAACCCAAATTTTGTTTAGATTCCTCATTAATGATTACCCAAACCTTGCTTAGATTCCTTACTAATGAGCACTATTTTTTGTCCTATCAATTTTTAATAAACTTATTGTTGCTTTATCTAAGAAGTATAAGAAGATGGCTTGTCCATCATTTCTCTGAGCATCATCTAAGGTCTCCCATGTACATATATTAATTTGTTTTCTCTCCTGTTAATCTGGTCTTGTGACAATTTTATTATTAATCTAGATTTGAGAACCCAAAAATGGTAGAGAGGAAATACCCTCTCTCCAACAGCATCAAATATAATTCAGAGAGCACAGGTCAGCAATTCTAAGTCAAATGAGACTTTCAGATTGGAGTAAATACTCGTGAGTGCATGTGTTTGTGTGTAAATTAATTTTTTCAAGGCCTTGATCAAACCTTTCTTTCTCCATGATTTATTTCCTATTATTATTATACTTGACCCACAAATTCTTATATCACTGATTGTGTATCACAATCTGACCTATCTCTAGTAGAGCAGAGCTGAGTTGTTACTTTAAAATCCATATTCTTTACTCACCTAGATGGTGAGTTCCCTGATATCTTTTCTTCATGTGTCTACTCGCTGCAGCCAACCCCAATTTAGTATGTGCTCATTTCAGAAACAAGTAAACAAACCAGGAAAGGAAAACTTGCGAAGTATGTGCTAAACCATCCATGGCTTTTTCTTTCTCTCCTTGAAGGTAAAGCTAACTTTGGGAGTTGCGGGGGAAGGCGGCCCATCTGGTTCTGTGACATTTTTCTGGGAATACCATAAAAATGAAAGCAAGAAATGTGCTACGAACTGAACCGTCATGATCCCCCCTCACATCGGAAAGGGAGCTTATGAGAGTAATGATCATAAATCAAGGCTGAGCTTGTCCTGCCAGCATTGAGGCAAAACAGGTTTTCCTTTTTAAAAAACATCTGCCATGAGGGGATTTAAATTGGGTACTCCTGTTTTTAGAAAATCTCTATTTCCTCACAGGATGTCGGCTTTGATCACTAATCCCTGGAAAATGTCTTTAAGAACTACTCCAATTGGCAGAAGTACCAAAGAGTGGGCGTGGGCAGGTGTGGGGAAAGAAGTGGGGGGAAAACTAAAAACCTCTTTTCCAAGCTGATGTATTATTTTAAAATAAAAGAGACAACTCCCAGAGGCTCTTAGTTCTAATGATCCCCTCTGTGATTTTTCGAACAGCGTGGTCCAGGGACACTGTTAGAAAATGTTTCTTCTGCAGGTCAGCACTATCCCTCGCTGGCCAATGGCGTTAATGTGTTTGTCAATATCGAATTTCATTTGCTGCCTAGCAGCTCAGAGAGGGAAGCACATCGTGTTGCATTTTCCTTGCCTCTCAAACTGGAGTTCCTGCTTCTCCCCAGCTTTGTGTTGTCAGCAAAAACGGTTGTTTACAATCGGCCTCTTGATCTGAGGTAATTACCTGCAGGAGAAGGAGCTAGGGCAAGAACCTAACAAGAGAAGCCTGCGTCCTCGCGCGGTGGGCTGCTGTCTTAAAAGTGTATCAGCCTTGTCAAATTGGCTCAAATTAAATTGACGCAGTTCTCTTCCAGGCATCACCACGTTTTTATACATCTCGGAGTCCTTTGGGGCAGTAAGTGCCTTCAGAGTTAAAAAGGGACGTGCAACGGAAACGCAAAGGGGCCAGCCACAAGGACAATGAGGAGGTAGGTCCAGGAGGAGCCGTTAGAACCAGCTCCGAGAATGCGAAGGTTATGTTATTACCGAAGTTCACTTTTGGTCTTCTCTCAGCAATTTCTAGTTCTGTGCCACTGTGACAGAGGTGTCCCCAGGCCTTAGCCATGAGACCTTGGAACCATTTTCTTGTTTCAGTCTCCAGTTCCATTTATTTATTTTTTGTAACATTTATGAGCTCCGTCGAGGGAAGCCGCTGGGTCCAGCAGCATCAGCGGCAGCCTGAAGGGAGACAGAGGAATTCTAATCCTAACCTTTCCCTGATGGGTCTGGTGACCTTGGCCAAGTCATTTAACCTCAATACACTGGGGCCATCGTTTAGAACTGAGCAGGGGAGTGAATGAGCCCTGGATCACCTTGACAGGGTGTCAGGAGGAATAACTAATTAATGATTGTAAGGCACTTTGCAAACAGAGACTGCTGTACAAAATACTTAATATTAATAATAAAATGCATTCACTGCAAGCCTCTAGGCGTGTGTACAGAAATAACGACAGCAATTACAGTAACGTGCTAATGAAACTCATTAACCCCCAAACCTCCTTCTGACTGTACTTGGCTGTTGGAGCTTTGTTGCTTTCTTAAGACTGCTGAGTGGTGCGATGAGGAAGGCTGCAGTGGAGGGCGGGACAGAGGGCTCCCCCACACTTTCCAGGCAGATTAACATGTCACCTGTACTGGGAACCATCAGTCCTGAAGCCCACCCATCTCCATCCACCCATTCCTCCTTGTGGGTCATTTCCTCTGGTTGCTATGCTCTAGCACCCACTGCCTATACTGTTATGTACCCTAGATGGCTCTTCTCTACTTTGTATTTTTCATTTTCTTCCATGTGTAGGTGACTTTTCTCCACCTAGACTGTAAGTTGCTTGAAGGCAGCATTTCCCTTTTATTAAACCCCCTGATTCCTAAAAGGAGACAACGCAAAGAATGTGCCCATATGTGGTCCATTGGCCAAGGGACAAAAACTTTGCCCTCCCAGGGAATGGATTAGATGAAGGCGCAGGGTCTTATTTGAAAAAGGCTACACCCTGCTTTCCACACCATCTTGCCCCTGGCAAGTTGGCAATTACTGCTGAGAAGCTCAGAAGGTCTGGTAGGGAAGAATAGTTATGACGCTGGGGAGAGGAATGGAAGTGAAAGAAAGGACCTTTGGATTAGTTGTTCAGAAAACCTACAGCTTTAAAAAGGGTGGGTGGGGGGTGGAGAAAGCCAAAATTGAGAAAGTCGTTTCAGGAAAATAGGGAGGGAATTAATACACTCTGCTTTGGGTAAGCAGAAGACAGAGCAAAACCTGAGGCGGGTCACAGCGCGCATGGCTGGAGGCCTCAGAGTGTCGAGGGAGGACACTGAGGACTTTGTGGAGACAGGTTAGGCGCCCTGTAAGAAATAATTTATCTTTCCATTTTCTCTTTGTAAAAATGAAGGGCTAATGGGAAAAAATAGTCTCTTTCTTTACCTTTTTCTTCCTCTTTAGTAAGCCACCATTTTGTTTTGTATTTCTCTTTAACTTTTAAATTTCATAACTCACCTTGTCTAGAGTGCCGGCTCATGTCAGAATTTTTGTGCTGCAATAGCATATTTTTCAGAAAATAAAAGCGGTATGTAAACCATATTCCTGAGGCATTGTGAATCAAAATTTAATCTGATTCCATCTTGAGTACAGTATTGTAATACAGGGTTGTGATATGGACTGCTAGATTGATAATTCAGTTTTTGTAAAAAATTGCCACATATCCTATAAGAAATAGACTCCAAATTATAAATACCAAATGTTATGTAAAGCAACTAAGCAAAAAATGTCAGACATTATATTCAATTTGATGGTTTAAAAGATTCCCTGGAGAGAAGCTTCTTAGTAAGGAGGAAACTTGCATCTTAGAAGAAATAGCCAAGGAACTCCTGAGGAAGGGAGGGGCTGTACCAAGGCTGGGAGGAGGAATTCGCTGTGAAAAGACTTGAGCCAGGTAGGGTATGGTGCCTGTGAACATGTGTCTGCTCAAGGGAGGAAGGAGGAAAGGAAGAGGAGGGAGGAGGAGGGAGGCAGAAGCTAACAGCCCACTAAGGCAATGCTGAGTGACACCAGAGTGTGGAGAGAAAGATGTGGTCAGAATTCTAAGGAGAGGGTGAGGAGTGGGGAGAGCAGAGTCTGGTGATCTGTCCTGGTAGAGGCATGTTGTGAAGAATAGTCTTGATTTTTGGCAGCGGCTCCACAGATGATTCCCTCCTGCTGAGAGCTGGAGATATTGTGGACAAGCAATTTGGGAGATTACAGGTCCAGAGATGACTTGAAGGGAAAAAGTGCTACAATTATTTTTTTAAAAATCTAAGGGAAGGTATTGAGGGAGCACAAGCTTCTATTTCACAGCCAAATCAAAAGCTGCCTGCCTAGGGAACTGATATTTTGGCTCCAAGTCTCTTTCTTGAAAGCTGGACATGGCTTGCAGGGAAAACAGTAGAATCAGTGTGCATGCTGGGATTCAACTGTGCCACCAACTTGTGGTGTGTCCTTGAACAAGTCACTTCACATCTGTCAGGCTCTTTTTCATCTGCAAAGCGAAACATTTGATTTAGACAATCTGTAGATTTCTCTCCACCTGTGCTATCCAATGAAGTCCATGATGTTGACTCTGCAAAGACCGTCTCACACACTTACTCAGTGGCTGAGAAGCTGACTTAGATGACATTTCCATTTCATTGAAACTATCATGAGTTTACTACCATGTACAGATTTAGAGTTTCATACCCATGGTGTGGAATGGTCATTGACCAGAACCCATTCAGCAACTTCTGTATGCCTAGCCCTTTGGTAAGTCTTGAAAGAATGATCTTGACCCTGCTCTTGAGGAGCTCGCAGTGCAATTGGGAAGCCACATAAACACATGAAAAATGACAAAAGATCAAAGACATCATTAGACCTTTATGTTGCATTGCCAAATGAGAGCTATAAACCAAGAATCCTTTGAGTTTAATGGAGCATGAGCTTGCTGTGGGCTGAATGGCCAGAGGCAAGAGACAGGTGTGAGTTGGGCCTTGGACAGTAAATATTCTGTTCATTCCAACAGTCCCTTCCTGCATCATGAGTCCTGCTGGGTGATAGCTGAACAATATCACACACACACACATACATACATACACACATGAGGTCCAAACTCTGATACAATGGGGCCCTTAACAAATCTCTGTTAACTTTGAGGTAGAGATAATGGAGATGAGGGATGTGAGGGATTCAAAGCCAGAAGCCACCATTTTAGTGAGTTATAACATGGGAAATCTCACCTGAAATTAAACATTCATATGGTAATAGATCAATCATTAAAACCTGGGGTCAAAAGTCTTAGGTACAAATCCTCATTCTGTCATTTACTAGAATTCTGAATTTGGAGAATTCTCTCTTATGCTATTTGAATTTGGTGTTAGATGCATCCATTTTTCACTATATTCTAGTACACTATGATTAAAAATAGCAAAGTTGGAGGCAGAATAGAAAGTTGGGGACCAGCAAGAAGATTATGCGTGTACAGGGTATTATTGGCAGAAGTAAAAGACATTTCAAAAAGGGTAGCTGTTGGGTGTTGAACATAGAAATTATTGGCTTACTCCACAATTTGGACTAGAGTTGGCCTTTCTGAAATGTTCTTCCCACCTTAAAAAAGATCTACTTTCTGCATCTTAGTACATGCCACTTTTTCAACAAACACATTTCCTCAGCAACTGTAATTACACTGTGCATAAGTACTAGGGATAACAATGACAACATAATTTATGGTCCAAATCAGAAAACTGTTGAGAATAAAAGAGGTGCTACTAATAATTAAAATGGATAACAGTTAAATAATCAACCTTGTCCTCAGGAACCTGAAAGTATGATAACCCTGTTCATAAGATATCACTCTTTCTCCTCAACACATCAATTCTTCCTCTTTGCAAACTAGCTTTATCCATGTACCCTCACCAGATATTGAAGATTTTGTTTAAATAAAGAAACAAGCAAATAGCCCCCCAAAAGCTATCTTTTAGGAAACAAAGGATCCCTAGAAAACAAAGGATGCTAAAAGTCAGGAAACTGAAGCTCAACAAGTTATTTTGAAGAAAGGTAATGTAGGATGAATGTATGTACACACACATGCAAAAAGAAAAGTTTGTGCACACACACACGTTTTTCAATATAAAATCTAAAATGACGTGGTACTAAATTATGGCCTGTGTGTGTGCGTGTACAGATACACAAAAGCATAGATCTCTAACAGTCACTAAAGGAATGTGATTTCTGGATGACAGAGAGAAAAGGAGATAAGAAAACCCCAGAGAGACAGCATGAGGAGGAGAGTTAGAGGATGCATATGTAATTTAAAATTATAACCCAACAAATGCAAACAGGAAGGGAACAGCATTTTAAAGAGGCCGTCGGATAGCATCAGCTCATTAGTGGTTCCATTACAGTGTACATTGGTTTGCTTTCTCTCCTAGCACATAAAAAAAGTGATATATGTACATGTGGATATGGATGAAGTAAATTAAATAAACATAGCCCACGTTATTTTAGGGCATTTTGACCATTAACTCTCATCCTAGAAAGTAGTGAAAAGAGTTATTCACTGTTTCAGTCTTTGAAATTAGCCACTGCACTTCAAATATAATTGGATTCCAAAAGTATCCCTTCAATAGGCGAGAAGTGGGGAAGGGTTGGAACGAAAGGGAGTGAAAGCTCTTTGCACTAGCTAGGAGGATGACAGGAATATCTACCTACTAGCACAGTATGGCTGTCAATGATCAGAGAACTCTGTTTCCATTTAGAAATGATTAAGGTCTTATTGCTCCTGTCTTAGCTATGAAAGACTTGAAATGCATTAGTTCAGTGTAACTAAGGTTGAATGACAACTCTATGCATGTAGTTAGCAAAGTTCATTGGGAAGGCGAGAAGAACACCGAATTTCAGGAAATTTGAACCATAAGAACTGAGTATCTTGATTGAATTTGATAGCTCTTAATGGGAAACTGTATTGAACTGGCAAAAAAAAATTTAATGAGATTTGGTGGAAAGGATCAAACACAAATTTAGTTTAAAAAAAAAGCCTTGGAATTAATCTTGCTCATTTTATCGAGTTAATAGTAAAAATTATTTTACATGGGGAAAGATAATGTCAGAAGTAGGAGGGTGGAACTTTAGAGGTAAAATTAAAAGAGGGCCACAGAGGGAAGCTGATTTGCTTTTCTTCCCCAAAATATTTCCAGCTATCTTTTCCTGGGCTCTATTTGATTTTTTTTAAAATTAAAGATGGTATAGGATTTCTTAGGGAGGCTTTCTGCATGGAGGATGTGTTGTAATCATTGAATTGAGTACTTAAAAGGGCAAATGAGCCACACCATTTGAGAGTCAACCTGGATAGACTGGAAGATGGGATGAAAGATGATTCTTTCAGAGAGACCAACTGGTGTCATGGACCCTTACAAGACTGGCAGGTCAGCCAAGAGGAAGGGAGTCATTGGACAAGGAGCCCAGAAATACAGATGAATGTTGATGACCTCCTAGGATGGGAAGATTTATCCTTGACAAAAGCACTGGGGCACCGGTGATCAGACCCCTCCTGATCATGGCCTGAGTTCTACATTTCTACTGTGGACACATGCGGCAATGATGATGGCAATCGAAGAGTAGCTCTTGGACTACTCTTTTGATTTAGTTTTGTTCCTCACCTACCAGCAGCTTTAACTTCCTTTTTAAACTTCATATGTTTAATTGGGGCATCTATTCCACAGTTTGCAGTAGCTACCACTACCCCCTACTGTCTGATATTGGACATGCTTTCTCTATTTATATTAACTATTCAGTGATTGACTCTTGCCTGGCCACGTGCAATCACTGCTTGGCTTTATGGAATGTTCTGGAGAACTCTTTTCCCTGCTTCATCCATGATGATTTTCTGAGAAGCAAGAAAGGCAAAGGCCCAGAGTGATTCACTGAAGGTACATATGGTATTCATTCTGCACATCGCAAATATGGAACAGGAGAAAAAGTGACAGTCATACCATTTGCATTTGGTATGTAAATTCAAGATACATATTGATTTACATGTATAATTTAGTAACAAAAAAAAAAAAAAAAAAAAACCTAGATAGCTAAGTAAACATGAATATCCACCCCAAGCCAAATGCTGGGCTCATGGTGGTGTTTGTGAATGGCACTGTTTGGCAGCACATCTCAGCATACAAATGTGTACAAACTTAAAAGTCTTGCTAGGTTAAACAACACCTTTCCCAGGAAGCATGTTAACTTAGCAGCTTGTACTTTATGCATTGGTCTCTAGGGCAGAAGGCCCTTCTCCCTACCTCATAGCGAGGGTGGGATGCATGACCTACCCCCATACTTTCCTCAGCGAAGTCTACTACCTTCAAGCCTTTTCAACCACTTGTTCCCTTTTGATGTTTTCATGCATGAAGAACTTGAACATATATTTCTCCATACTCTTCAAGTATAAATCTAAATGATTTAACTGGCTCCAACTTTGTCACAGCTTATTTCCTATCTTCACCAATGTTTCCCTTACCTCCAGTGCCTAAAACAGACCTTCCAGAGAGAATTCCCTCATTGTTCCCCAGATGCATGAATATTCCCACCACCACAATCTTTCTAAAACCAGCATCATCCAAGAGAAAGTCTTTTCCCTCATTCACCAAATTCCATTCACTTCTCAAGCTCAGATTGGACTTGATCTCCTGGCCAAGCCTTTACAAAAGTTGAATCTAGGCTAATTTCTCCTTTCAGTGACTTGTCATGGTACTCGTGGTCTCAAGCTATGTTCTTCATCTTGGTTATACACAGTTGTATAACACACCCTAATAATTTCTTGTGTTCTTGGTTTCCTAACCAAAGGGAACGTTCCTGAGCAAAAGGATTTAATCCTCTTCTCTGCAACAGACTCCATGTGATGCAAAGATGGACATATTGATGATGTTAGCACACAGTGCTGGACTGAACTGAAAAAATGTTTGCCCATTCTGATCCTTGTTTATCATTAGATGGGTTAGCAGTGGAATGTAAAGAGTACAAGAAGTATGTTAGAATATGGACTCATGACTTTTTTTTTTTTTTTGTCACTGTACTATGATGATTTTCATGATGATTTCTTGTTTTTAATTAATAGCAACATGTGCGTATTATAATTAGGGTTCCTGAATTTTGATGCTACTAAGACTTTGGGCAGGACAGTTCTTTGCTGTATGGGACCTTTTCCTGTGGACTATAGAATTTTTAGAAACATCCTTGGTCTCTGCCCACCAGATGACAGTAGCTCCCCCAGCCCTCATACCTCTGCCCCACAGTTGTGATAACCAAATATGTCTCCAGACATTGCCAATTATCTCTGTTGGACAAAATCTGTATCACTTCTCTTCACTCACCCATGTTGAGATACACTAAAATTAGTGATATAAAATTCTTAAAACATTTGCTTCTTTTCAGTGGGTTAAATAAACTCCTATGATATCATAATGCTTTTCTTAGGAAAATTCTACTTTTTCCTTGTAACCTATTCATTATTTATTATTAAAATATTTTAAAGCACTTTGGATATTCTTAACGCTCACTGTCTTAAGTACTCTATAAAAATTAACTCATTTAACTTTTATAACATACCCATAAGTTATGTACTATAATTGTTCCATTTTACAAATGGGAAACCGAAGCCCAGAGAGGTAAAGAAATTTATCCAAGGTCAAACAGTTTGTAAAGGGTAGAGCTGGGATCCAAACCTAGATGTTCTGACTCTGATAATCTGTCCTATTAGCCATTGTATCTTTCACAAAGGCAAAAGTTAGTTTCCTCTAGAGTAATTTTCACAAATTCTAAACAGGGTTGTTTTTTTGGTTTTTTTTTTGGAAAATTTTTACTAGTTCAGGGGTGCCTAATTTGGAGATTAAGCATGACCTCTATTAAGTGTTTTATATATCCAAAGCTTTCTTTCTCCTTAACAACTTGCTTCTGAGTGAACTCTTTCTCTTGGGTGGAACTTGGACACATGCCTGTACTGCACACAAGGTTATGGTGGGGTGTGCATCAAAGATCTTGGGTATACTTCAGAAGTCATGGAAAATAACCTGTCTTGCCTGAATTAATCCCTCCGTTCTCTGTACCCACGGGAAAAACCCCAGATTGATTGCTGTTTTGTATTTTCAGCTTTTACATATTGTCAAGCTATTTCCCTGCTCAAAATCTTTAGTGGGTCTTTCCTTCCAGATGCACTGAGTCTAAACTCCTGTGATAAGATGTCAAGACCTTTCATTATCTCACTGTGTCCCACATGGTCCACCTGCTTAGTATGAGTCAATATCCTCACTTCCCCTTCTAACTTCCACGTGTCCAGTGCAGGCATGTGTCCTTTTAAGGCACCGCACAAGCTCAACTCCTGTAAGACTTCCCCACCACTGAAATCCTCAACTCCTGTAAGACTTCCCCACAACTGAAATCCTCAGCTTACTTTTTCCAGACTCCTTTAGCATTTTTTCCCTGTGCCATCCAAATATACTTATGAGAATGCAGTAATATGTTCTGTGTTAATTTTTATATGTTTATACTCATTTTCTCAACTAGATTGTATAGGTCTTAAAGAATAGGATTGTGCCTTCCCATATATCTGGCCTCTGCACTAGGAACAAATCAGGTACTCAACCAAGATGTTGACTTATTTATTGGTCATCAACCTTCATGGTCCTTTCATCATGAAGGGGGCCATGCATTTCTGCCCTCACTCTCAGTGGGTGCTAAACTTCAGCAAAGTCCTCCCTCCAGTCCCTGACCTATAGCTCTGTTGATGGTCAGGGGTGAGCTACAGGATACAAATTAACAGCCACCCCTCAAAATTACAGTTTCTTCAAGAAGGTGAAGTAGCATGTCATATCCAGTCAGTAGGATGCAATTGCTTACCTTCAAAGGAAAACAAAGACTACAAATATTTATGTACTCTTGAGAAAAACACCATCAATGAGCACCAATAAATAGTTTGACCTCGATGTGGGTTATATTGGGGGACTATATCAGAGACATGTGAACACATGTTCTTGGGCAAGGTAGATTTAAGCACCTGTCAGAAATCAGAAGTGTGAGAAGTGATAGATATAGATATAGACATAGGTAGATATATTTAATTAATTAATTAATTAACTTTCCTTGATAATGAGGATGGTAATACTTCCAGTATTCATAATATTTTGACAGTTTAGAGTGCAGTGTCTCTCTTATGATACATATAATATACAGAAAATAGAAGGCCTTACTGCAGATCTATAAAACTATTAGAGTCCCAAGAAGATACTTATTTCAGTAAACACTGAGACCTTCCTAAATTATTTTAAGTCTTTCATGTACCCTTCAAGTCATTTTAGAAGTCATATGATACAGATAAGAAAACACCCTGAATGCTACAGTCCACCAAGTTTATAACATAGTTATTTATGGAAAATTTTAACACAACACTGAATTTTTCTTTGCCTACTATCAATTAAATGATTAAAAATAATAAAAATACATTGAATATCTTATGCACTGGTCATGATAGGGGCATAGTTTCTTATAAGGGTTTTAGTAATGTCAACTTCAGGTAAAAAATTAACAGATGGAGAAGAAAACTACAAAATTAAATGGATATGAGTTTTGTACTATACTGTTATTTGTATGATCTTCTTGTATGTGTTGAGTGGATAACCCCATACTGCCCATGTTTATTTTTAATTTCTCTCATGTGTGGTAGAGGTCATGTATCTTCTCAATTACTAGGTTCATTTGCTGTTCTCTGTATTAGCATCTTTCTGAAAATTTTTAACTTTCTTATACCTGGCAAAAATCTCTGAACTTGTTTACTTACAACTGACTTGTTACCCTCCATATTCCACAGTGAAACTTTCATTACTAATCAGTCCTTGTTAATGGGCATTGGCCCATTTTTAGCATTAATACATACACTGCTCACTGATTATTCATGCTATTTATTATTATTATTAATTCCAACCTCCTAACATTTTCTGAATTCCAAATACTTCGCTTTTGGATCAATCCAATTAGGTGAGTTTGGCCTGTCTCTTTTTCTCTAAGACATCATCATTTGGTCCGCCAACCATTTTCCTGAGAAGTTGATATTTCTGTAAATCTATGGAAGAGTGTTTGTTCTAACAACAGGGAGTAAGAAGATATCCCTTACTTTTATTTTAGAAAGAAGTTCAGATTACTAGAGCTGAAACCTTTAACAGCTAAGGTAATCTACACTTCTATTAGGTGCACTTGGACAGTTTCCTCTAAGAAAAGCTTCTATGTAAGAAAAATGAATTTAGAACATGTAGCAAGGAAAGTATGCTTTGTGGGTTTTTTCCTGCTAGGGTTACATTTCCTCATAAAGGGCTCAGCGTCCATGTGGCCATCACCATGAATCTGGCATCAGACTTCAGAGTGTTGAGCAGAATAGAGTGGCTCACATGGGGGATGCCTCTTTCTGGCTCCCAGTTGCCATCTAGGTACCTACAGCATCATCAAGATCCAATTTCTTGAATTGGAGGGTTTAAGCACATCAAAATATTCTTTTATTAATCTGAGAAGTTATGTGAGAAAGGGATCTATGGGGAACAGAGTGATACTAACGCTAAGTCCCATTTCCCAAACAGCTTTCAAAGAGGCCAAGTCAAATACTAAGAATCATGAGTTTCTACAATGTAAATTCTAGTATATTAGAATTTTGATTAGGCCTGTGGTTTTGGGGACAGGTCTGAATCAGTGTTGATTATTAAGCAGAACAATCTTAACATTTGGAGGGGACCAACGAATGACAATGAATGAGCTTGTTTACACTTTACTCTATGCTAATTAGTGATATTTATATTTATATGGTTATATTAATAACAGTATATAAAAGAAAGAGGAAACACTTGTTACCATGAGACCATGCCATATGATGGTTTATTTTTTGGTGTGTGCTTTCTATCTTTTCTGAGTTCTTTTTGTGAATAGATTTTGTTTTTTGAATCTAGATAAAAATTTCATTTTTAAAAAGTCTTCCTTCCTTGAGAAAATAGAAGTTCATGCCTGGGGCCATATGCTATGAGAAAGATACACCTGATGCATTTCAGGATATTAAGGGTCGGAGAGACTTTGTGGCATAGCTGTCCCACATACATCCTTACAAGAACAGTTTCCTCTTATTCATTTCAGCCCATCTCTGCATGTTCAGCTGGGCACTGAGAACTATGAGGCTAATTAAATACAGTGAAAGTCTTCATTCCTCATGCATGGCAAATCTCTAAAGAGAAGGTGATGAACATATGATGAAGATGGTATTGCATTGCATAATAGCAGCAAATACCAACTTTTGTGATTATTCTATGTGTTAAAAAAAATGCAGAGAAGTCAAAAGCAGGCCAAGGTGGCTGAGCTCTGGTTGATAATCTTGTTTCAGGATAATATTGCCACTTAGATTTACCAATCTTAGACTCCATTCTCCTTTTATTCATTATTTTTTATTAAATAAGTTATGCATTGAGCATCTATCAGGCACAATCCCCCAAACTGAACAGAGTTCATTAAAAAAAAGAATGAGCACAGTAGAAATACTATTTACCTCTCCAGATATCACAGTTAGCTCCCTCTGGCCACCACCGCCATTGCATTTTTTTTTTTTTTTTTTTTTTTTTTGCCCAGGGCAGAATAAAATACTTGAAAAATAGTGCTCCAGAGAAATTCTGGACAGTGGTCAAGTGACAATGTTGTGACCAGTAGCCTTTTTCCTTGGAACTAAGAACAATTTCCTTTTGCAATGTTCTTTAATGTTAGGGAGTTGTGGCTGCCTCAGAGAATCTATAGAAAACATGACAAGTGAAGACATTACATTAGGGGGTTCATAAAGCCTTGGGCACCAATTTATGGACAGTTATAGCAACAGCCTAGCCAGGAGGGGCTTCTCAAAATCTCCAGTATGTAGTCCTCCTGAGGACGAAAGAAGTTCTCCAGCTAAAGGCAGGGAACTGCTCATACTAACAGAATCAAGGACTGATCCTCCAAGGAAAAAAGAAATATTTGCTGTTCCAATTACATTCCATTTGATTCAATAGAGACTAACCAAGTACTGTGGGTGTGCAGAAGTTCCAAGGATAAATAAAATAGCTCCTCCTTTAAGGAACATCAGGGGCACAGGATACAAATAGCGCCATGAAGATAGCGAACACTCTCTAAAACAGTGTGTGACACATACTCTGTGTTCACAGAGCAAATAATATACAATATACAATAGTGTTGAAAGTATGGTCTGAATAAACATCCCTGGTTATTCAGAGAATGAAGACATAACATTTGATTGACAAAGGCAGTGATTGTTTCATCAAGGAAGAGCCTTAAAAAAAAAGTTTTTATATATTTACTTTTGGAGAGAAGGGAAGAGAGAGAGAAAGAGAGGGAGAGAAATATCAATATGTGGTTGCCTCTCACATGCCCCCCAACTGGGGACCTGGCCCACAACTCAGGCATGTGCCCTGACTGGGAACTGAACTGGCAACCCTTTGGTTTGAAAGCTGGCACTCAATCCACTGAGCCACACCAGCCAGGGCCAAGGAAGAGCCTTTTGAGGTACATGGTGATAAATAAATGAAATGCAGGAAAATAGAGAGCATGGATGGATGGATGCATCAGGAGAGGAATGGCATGAGCAATGGAGAGGAGCTAGGGACATAGGTCAAAGACAAGAAGAGGTGCAAATTAAAGAACAGGCTGGGCCAAGTTGTGGAGGATCTCCAGTACCTGATGGTGAAGATGTCCAGGTTAACGTGAAGATGACAGGTGATCAAATGCCTTTCCACTGGCCTCCTTTTATTGAACTTTATTACTGGCAATGCTGGAGAGATCATAAAAGACATAGTTTTAAAGAGTCAGTTTATATTAGTACTAGGACCTTCCTTTTTAATTTCTAGACTAACCTTTATATTTGCTTCCAGTGTCTCTCTCATGTCCTTTCTTTTATTCTTTGTTATTTGATTATATTGACCCTTCTGTGTTTCTCTCTCTAGCTCTCCGTCTCTCTCCAAATTACAGTGTGATGAAGTATAAAACAGTAAGGTGACATGGTCTGGGAAGGGGGGGGGGGCATACATCTGTGTTGCATACTTGAATGGAAAAAAATGTGAAGTAGTTTTCTCCCATTCATGGTCAGGTTTTCTTTTTTTTTTTTTTTGAATATTTTTGTTTGTTTATTTATGTATTATTTTTAGAGAGAGGGGAAAGGAGAAAGAGAGGGAGAGAAACATCACTGTGTGGTTGCCTCTCACTCGTGCCCCCAACTGGGGACCTGACGTGCAACCGAGTCATGTGCCCTGACTGGGAATCGAACCAGCGACACTGGGCTCGCAGGCCAGGTTTTCTTTACACACTTTTGAGGAAAAATACAGCATGTCATGCAAATGCTGCCCTAGTGGGAAAATCATGGCTGAGCCCCAGTCTGCATTTTCTAGATCCAAGTTTCTAATTTTTATACCACAAGCAGGATATCACTGTCTTGAACCTTTCAGATGGTTTTTCATCATTCTCAAGGGGAGAGGGAAGGCAGATGGAAAGACCTGGCTGCTGTGGCCCCACCTGGGATAGACTGGGCCAGTGTAGCCCAGCAGCATATGAAGTCCTTGAGTTTCTCTTAATAACCTTTCACACATCCTACTGTCACCGAGCACATATCAGTTACTGAGATGCAGAAAAGCATAAACTGTTCTCTGGTTATCATTGTTTTTAGAGTTTTAGCTTCCTTTGTATTATTTCTACTCTGGTTCCTTCTCAATCTGTTTCCAGTTTCTAGATTGAATGACTTAATAAAACCTGTTTCTATGTCCTTTAGTCACTCTTACATGGACATGGTCAGTGTCAATTTGGTAATACAGCCCAGGGAAAGGTGAATTTTAACCCAAAACAAAGTCTTCAATTAAATAAAAATTTTCCCAATTAATTTAAGACCCATGATTTCTAGTACAGTGAGGATTGAGGTTCATACAGGCGAAAAGCTCTTGGAAGATGTATGCTGTGAAAGGATGGTTTTGTTATCAGATTTTCAAAACCATATCAGCCAATCCGGATGAGTCAAAATTTTATGTTTAGTCTAACTGAGTCATTTTAGATTATTTTTTCCTGGAACCCATCCTGAAAATTACTGCTGCTTCCAAATTGTACTGAGCTGACCCACCATCAAAGATACTCATTAGTGATAGGCTGATAAATAGGAGTTCCTTTGTTCTTGCTTTTAGGTAGTGGGTATTATATTTATTAGAGGTTCTTTATCAAAATCTTTTATTATCTTTATAAAATATTTGATTAAAACTAAATTGAATTTGTTTGGATAAGGTTATTTTTTTTTATTCTTTAGTTTTTTTCTTTTGAATTGCTAACCATACATGAAGAAAAAATACAAAAGCTAAAAGTGTAGTGTTAGAATATCTATACAGAATAGGGAAGGCCAGTTGGTGGATGTGACACCAGAAAAATGACTTGATTCAACACTTTGGTTTTTGCTTTTTCCTGAAAGCTATTCTTCTTAAATCTATAGAAAGTACAGCCATGAATTGGCATCCAGATGGGCTCTAATTCAAGAGATAACCAGGGAGAGGTCCAAGTATCCCAAAGCAATGGAATTACAACTTTTCTTGAACAGATGGCAGAGCCAGAGACCTGGGATTTCCTAAAATGCAACCAAAAGGAACATTTTGTCTTAGTGAAAATGTGTTAAATATCAACATTATTATAGAGAATGCTCTTCAAAAACTAGCTTCAGCATTGATGCAATGTGGGAACAATTAAAACTTTTTGTAATGCCTAATGCACAAATGAAAAGGTATGCATAGTGGTCTTTGAGGGGAGAGCATGGAGCCTAGGATAGGCATAGGTGTATGAATAAATCAGCATAATCACACTGACCACCCTGGGATCACTGGTCATGGCCAAGTGCAAGCGTATTTCTGAACCAAAATGTTGGGTTTGTGCTGTTCCTCACTCCCCACTTGCCTCTGATGTCCAAGTCAGACCCTGAGTAGAGCAGTAGGTCAGAAAATGTAAGGTCCAGGTTAGGGACAGGCAGCCCTCTCACTGGTTTAAGCAAAATATACCTTAGGTCTACTTCTCACATAGGCAACCACTGATACATTACTCACTAATCTATAAAGAAGTGTTTCTAGAACCACCTCTATACCTTTTCTTATGGTGACCCTCCATCCCCACCACATACTTTTTAATCGAATCCATTGAATCAAACCCCCACCATCAGAGGTCTGAGAGACATATTTTTAAACAAACATGAAATTATTATGCTCTATTACCAATTTTTGTTTTACTTACCATCCATCCCACTTGCTGGGAACTTTTTCTTGGGCTGTGTTATTAGGTATATGTCTCTTGTATGTCTTATCTGCACTAATTGATTTCTGGGCCCATGAAGCTAGATGAACTCACACGTATTTCTTTGTCCTGGTTTCTTTCTTTCATCACTTACACACAGCTAAGCATACATGTATGTGTGTGTATATACATATACTAGATAACATATTCATTTATTACCTGTATCCATATAGATACAAAACATATATTCTTCAATAACTGGTAGTATGCATTACAGGAAAGTCAGTTATGACTCAGCATGAAACTTCAGCAATTATGACACTTAAATAATGAAATGTGGCTCTCCTTTCCAAGTTTTGGTGCATTCCATTCATCTATCCATCATTAGGTTGACTTTCCCCAGAGATGATATGATGGGACTGCCTGAAGCAAATGCATATTCTCTCTTCCTGGGCAAAGCTTTTCCCTCTTACCAAGGTGAGTTGTGCTATATACCGGGAAGGAAACTTCAAAATTTCCTTTATTGCTCTATAAAGTCTAGAGTCTAGAAAATAGGCAAGTAGCCTGTTCCTTGTTTAACTTTCCCTGAATTTTCCCACTCTCAAGCAAAAGGTACACTTAGGCTTGTCCCAGAGAACCCTGAGTCTTACCATATCCAATGTCATTTAATGTGGGAAAAGACAATGTTAATAAAATATTCTCCTAACAGTCATCATTGGTTCTTATAAATATTTTATTTTCATCAGAAAACACCTCTTCCCTTCTCAATTATTGGATATCCTCATTCAGAGAAGAACAGGAGAAGTCCGTGATGTGTCTACTCTTGTCCGAGTTCAAGTTTCTAGTAGCTATAAAAACTCTTATTCTGATTGACCATCTGTTAGGGTTGCTAGAGCATCACTAAACTAAAGATTTTGAAGAGGTGTGGGATTTGTTTGAGTAAGAAAATTAACACATTTATGATGTATAATTATACATTTTACTAGAGGTATTCAAGCACAGGTTTGTATGTTGTATGTGTGTGTGTAGGAAGGGGTTAATACATTGGTGTGAAAGTTGGAGAGAATGCATATTTCCAGTCCCATGGAAAATTGTGTGTGTGTGTGTGTGTGTGTCACTCCATTGCTCCTGGTTCATATTTATTTGAAATTTACATCCCTATTTTCTATCCTATAGGCATATATATCTCATTTGACAGTGAGTTTGACTTAAATTCATGCTTTGTGAGTCACCCCTACTCATAGGTTTTGGCATAATCACAGAAAACATTTCTAGTGGGCACAATTGCATGCATTTAACTGGTCATTTGGATATTTCAATTGACTCAGCAATTCAATGGAAAGATACAGCAAATGCCCTGAATTTGACATTGTTAGTTGTGAGCTATTTTTTTCTCTTATATCAACCACTGTGGCTAATTAGGCAGCAGATTTGAATCTTCATGAATTTTTCAGGCTGATGCGTGTTCCTTCCCAGGGCTAATTTGCTGCTATCAGAGGAATGACTGTGGTGTACATTGTTGGTGGTGGCTGACCTTATTTTCCTATTCAGATTGAAATTAGTTGGGGGACTGTGGCCAAGGAGGTCATTTGGTATATCATCTTGCAGAAAACAGGTCTGCTTTAGAGAATGTCCTTTTCTTGCCCCCCTTTATCCTATCCCAGCCTTTGCCTCTGCAGGGCTCTATTAAGAAGGAAAAGAGTCAATGAAATTTTTACCAAGAATTTCAGAAACTTAAAAAAGTTGAGATTTGGTCTAGAAGACTAGAATAATTTCATTCTATGAGCTTTCTGTGTTATTGAGTGGGATTTGGCAAACACCAATATGGGACAGATTTTTGTGTAACTGAATGAGAAGTAAGAAAACTGCTTTATTATGTGACTTGCTGTAACCATATTTGGGATGTTGGAAGAACCTAGGTTTCCTGGGATGGCAAAATAGGGTCATCTTTTCTCCTCTGGACATACGGAGGAAAGGCAGGGTACTAGTGCACCCTTGTAAATTATTGTTTTCTAATTACAGCCGATTAGTGGTTGGAATTATTAGGAAGAATCATATAACTATTTATGCATGTTGAAAAATCATCAGTACTAATTTTCATAAATTGGTTGCAATTTCCAGTAAGAAAGTGCCAATTAATTCATTTACTAAGTATTGTAATGAGTTAGCTCAATGGAAACTGACATGGTGGTAAGACTAGAGAAATAGTGTTCAGGACTTAAAGGTTATAGATTACTCTTGGCAATCCTTAGTACTTTGAGTTTTCACAAAACCAGAATAAAAAAAATAAAGGCATGAAGAGAATATCTCAAAAAAGATGACTTCAATCTCCACTTTTTTTCCTTTAGCAATTTTCTTTCCTAATTTTCCATTGGAAAGAAACAATGTGGTATTTAGCCCCATTTCTCTGTCATGATTTACATATAATTAGGGGTTCAGAAATGTTATTCTTCTAAAAGAAGCTGCAAATTGGAATACAAAGGGTCATTTTACTTACGGGTGTACATACTTTTTAATTAAAATTATTTTATTGCTTTTGTTAAGTAATTAAAATTTACAAAGTGATTTCTCACAAATATTTATTAATATTAAGTTGTTTTTGGCATACACCAGTAAATTGCAAGCAATTGCTTTACTCTGCATGTGTAATTAAAGTGACTAAGTAATTATATTTTTCCTTGGGTATAGTTGACACTATCACATTTTTCTAAGTTTTGGTTCATTTTTATTTCCATTAGTGAATGCTTCATAGAAGCCAAGATAAGAGGTGTCAGTTAGTAAGGAGGAAAACTGCTTCTCTTACTGAGCTTTTGAGAAATACAAACAAATATTATGTGCCATGTTTGCATTCTTAGATGCTTTGTTTTCCTAGATATCTTTCTTCTTCTCTATATTCTGGCCCTGAATATTGTCATTATTATCTGAATATTTATTTAAATATTTCTAGAATGCACATCTTAACTAAACTTAGCTTTATATATTTAGACTTTTGTTCAAACTGGAACAAATACTAATGTGTCTATTCAACTACAACATTTACTCTGCTGAGTACTTATCATATCCTCTCTTTTGCTCTTTCATCCATATTATTTACTCCCTTGCATTCCTTTTGATCATCAGCAAATGGCCCTTAGAGTACCCAGTGTGCAGGCTCTATGCCCATGTTCAGGGACTTGTATGTATATCAATTTATAGTTCTTACCTACTGAATATCTCAGCATCGGATGAAGGGAAGGCTGAATTAACATGATGGTTTCTTCCCCAGACAAAGGAGAATGAAAAGCGAGTGTGAAACAACACACCTAGGAAATAGCTGTTTTTCTTAAACACAATACGAGATGAAGGGCCACCAGTGCAGTTAAATAGCAGTGCAGGATCACGATGAGAGTGGGTTCCTTGGTGAATATCTCAGACAATGACGGCAGAGCCCAGGTCTCTGGTCTAAATTCATTCCTTGAAATAATACCAGCAATTTTTCCCTTAGAACAAGAGAAATGAAGGGAGCTCTCTTGGATACTGTTTAAAATAAGTTTTTAGTATCAAGAAAGTTGGGACTAAACAAAGAATTACCATAACCCAGACTTCTGTGGCCAAGATTGAGTAACAGAGACCAGTTTTACCCTTCCATATGAAACAACCCCTCAGAAAAAAATAGACAAAATTTATAAAAACAATGGTTTCTGAGAATCTGGACTTCTCACAATGTTTAGTGATCCATAAAAAAGGGGAAATGAAAGAAGTAAGTCCTATACAAGTTTCCCAAACTGACTTTCTTGAGAGAGTTTCAGGCTCTAGAATAGAAGAACAATCCAGACAGAGCCCAGTGGACTCTCTGAGTTGAGAAGGTAGGGCTGGGAATTTGAGGAAGTCTAGGTGATGACATCTTTTTCCTTTCCTGTCCCCTCCTGCACTCTCTATAGAGCCTGTGTAATGTAAACAATGGAGCAAATACATAAAATGCAAATTTCCTTCCTGCCTCAATGCAAGGGTTTCAGGGTGCTGATCTGATGGTTCTATTCTGTTACTGAGAATGCCAGTTAGCCTTCTTAAGTGAATAACTGAAGAAAAACAGATATTTGATCAAGACACTTTTTTTTCTTTTTCTCTATTGCCAAATATTCTGAGTCAGTTAAAGGTACAGATACTATCAAGAATACAGGGTGAGGATTGAGGGCACTGGAGTTCTAGTGCAGGGCAGACCACTAACCAGTTATGTGCCCTCAGATAAGTCATGTGATCTTTGTTCTATTGTATCTTGGAACTAGAACAGTTTCTGCCTCATGGTAGGCACTTCATAATTAGGTTTTGAATGAACAAATAATGAAGTATCAGTTTCCTCCTATGTAGAATGAGGGGCATGTGCTACTATGTTCCCTGAAACATATTTCCATCATAAAATTCAAAAACAACATGCTTTCCTCTGATTAGTAAACACTTTTGCTGTATATTTCAATTGCAGCAATTCTATAGATGACTGTCGTTTTTATGGAACATATGTTTGTCCCGACATGTGCTGTTGACACTTTCCACGTAGATGTTAATGTCCAGCTTCACTTGCACAAATTGTGAAAATGAACAACCAGACAAAAATTCCAGAGGGCACACTGAAGGTTTCTTTCAGGAAGCTTATAGCCTGTCTCCTTTGGCTAATTTGCAAAAGCATTTTTTGATTTAAAACAGAAGGAGGGCCAATCCCTGGGAGAAAACTCCCATCCGCTAATGTTCCTTCTGGAGTGAGTTATGAGAGGAGTCCCCAGATGAATTCTAGATGAAGGTTAAACTTTGAGACAGTAATTTATTGAAAAGGTAGAGATGGTAAAAGAATAAAAGTACCCTGAATTCTATGTCCGCCTGTCCTTTTTGCCCCATGCTCCATGTGTTCCAAATAATTGAAGGACCTCTAAAAGGAGCATGTGCTTCTGTAGAAGCGATGTCACCCAGATTCCTAAGGAAAACCTTTCCCCTTTGGAAACAACCGAAATGGTTATTCTAATTGAATTCTCCAATTAGACAACAGTGAACAAACTTTATAGAGAACATTTCATTTTGAAAGTCAGCAAGCTTGAGAGCTGTGTGGGGCGATAGTATCAAAGCCCCTGGCAGTATTCAGGACAAATATTTTTGTACAGTGCATACAGTGATATTTGGTACTGTGTTTTATCATTTTGAAGGTGTCCATTATTTTCACATTTCTGAAATCATTTTGTAACCAACAAAGTCTTACAATTGCTGTGGGTCAGGTGAGAGTTGGGTCCAGTTTTCATCAAGTACATGCATGTAGACCTGCTTATTATTTCTGATGGTGTGTTCTGACAGCCATAACTGCTCAATATTGCAGTCAATACACCTTGTTAGAACGATTTGAAGAAGGAATATTCACACTGATTTTTTTCTGAAAAGCTTTTGTCAATACCATCCAGTAAGATAAAAAACATACATTCATCTAAACTTATAGAATCAAGAGCAGTGGTTTGAAAGAGCTCTGGATATAATCATGGAGCAGTCTTTTAAGAAATGCTGCATTGCCAACATGCTTAAGGAAGAGGACACAGAGAATGATAAATGTAAATATTTATATATTATCTAAATATCACTATAATACTTTAACATCTATTTTTGCTTTTCTTCTTTTCTCCCCAAATTCTGACTAGTAAGTCACGTATGCACAGAGCTCTCATTTGGTACTGTTGTCTGAGTACCTGGGGAGGAAGTTGTGATCAGGTGAACTTGGAGAGTACACTTAAAAAAATTCTTTATGGGATTTTTTAAAAAAGTGTTTCTCTAAAAATAGGGTATGATAAGTGAATCCATTATGGGCCTCACTTAATGGTTTCTATGCCCATACTCTTTGCAAGGTGACTTTGCAAAGAATTGGGATGCTACTTCTCTCTCTCTCTCTCTCTCTCTCTCTCTTTTTATTTGAATCTGGGCTGTCCTTGTGATTCACCTTGGCCAAAGAAATTAGGTGGTAGTGATGACATGCTACTTCTTAAACTAGGTCTTAAAAGGCCTTGTCCACTTAATGCCCTCTCTCAGAATGCTGCCATCATCACACAGACAGGCCTGGGATACTCTGATGGAGGATAGGAGATAATGGGGAGCAGTGTCCAGTAGTCCTATCAAGGGCATCCTAGACTACCCTGTAGCCAGCAAGCTTTTAAGCATGTGAGATAACTCTGCCAAGCTTACCTTACCCATAGCTGACTATAGACTTAAAAATGAGCCCAGCGAAGAACAGAATCCCCTGATTGCATGATAGACTCATTAGCGATAAAAAAAAAATGCTTATCATTTTAAGCCAACAAAATATGGGGTGATTTGTTACACAGCAATAACTCACTGATACATGAATGTCAACATATGCTTCTCACTTAAAATCAGGTCATTTGAAGTTCACATCAAGATGTTTTTTCTGAAGGTGTTTTGAAGCTTTTGAATCCCACATATTCATCTATTTCTGCATTCCCCAGGAGTAGAAGCACTGAAATTCTGTATGACAGGCTGCTCTTGAGATATTTGCAACTTAGTTGGAATCAGGATTTGCCAGAAATGTTGTGAGACAGCTTGTTTCAGTGAGATTTCCTGTTCAGTTGCTTTTTTAAAAAAAGGAGGAAAAGAAAGAAAAAAAATAATGATTTTTGGACAGAGTTTATCTCTGCTGGACACGTTTGGACATGTAACTGAGGAGAACCAATGTGTAAGAGTCTTCAGGTTCGTTAGAAACTTTGGCAAAGTCTTAATTCATCTGAGAATTCCTAAGATTAAATGTTTGAAAAACACTGACATCACAAATAGTGTCCATATTATCACATTAATTTCTCACTCATCAAAAATGTTCTGTTTACAGAGTGCTCTGTCTTCTAATGGGCTGTTTGGTTTTTAAGTTGGATGTATCTTTTTACTATCTTCCTTGTAAATTACTAGAAGTTTGTCTTCATTTTTTTAGGCCTCATGCTGAAAGGTGAGTTTTAGACCCCTTATGATTTGGTTAATATTTTATATTTCAAGTTTCCAATTCAAACCAGGGACCCAGAGAGGAGTTTGAATAAAACTTAAGTTATAGGTGCACATTTAGAAAAAAGAAAGAGCAAATGATGAATATGTATGAAACTTATTTAAAATGCCATATTTATGAGGAGAGGAAAAATATTGGAGCCTCGCTTTTCCTTTACATATTTTCAAAACACCACATGGGATTGAGTGAGACCAAGTGAAAATGATAAAATTTGTTGAGTGTGGCAGATGTTTGAGTGTGGCAGTGCTGTCAAAAGTTGGCAATGTGAGTTATCTGGGCTTGTGGATAGGAAGATACACTGAGGCTTCAGGATTAAGGAAAGACAAGGTTCTCCAAGTGTCTGATTTTCAATGGGACATTTGGCAGGATGCCTGCCCTCTTTCTGTGTCAGTTTATGTCATTCTAGAGGCTCAGAGTGTGAAGGCCACATGTTTTGTTGATCTATGGTGCTTAATTTGGTTTCAACTGCATGGTTGCCATTTTCTTACTATTATTTATTAATCAATCACCCACCCAGAATTTACCAAGTACCAGTTTACAATAAGACACAGGATATATTATAGACATAGAAGACATGAATTCTTCTTGTGAGGAACTAATTGATGAGAAAATTAAAAATACATAAGAGATGTGTCTTAAACAATTGGATGGTAGTATAGAATATGCAAAAAACACAGTGGAAACTAAATTCATGACACCTCTCTTCTCTCTTCTTTATTTACACAAATAATAATTAAGTATCTATTCAATACTACATACCAGATGCTAATCTGGAGTTGAGGATATGGCAGGGAAATAGATACTACACATAGAGGGAAATAATTTAGATGGTTTCTGGGAATGATAAAGGGTATAAGAAAAAAAAATCTAGGGTGATACAAAAAAAGGGGCCTGGGGATAATATTTAGCTAGAAATGTCAAGGAAGCCCTCCCCAAAGGGCTGCTATTTGAGTAGAAACCTGACATCAAAAGGAGCTGGCTATGAGGAAACCTGGAGATAGAGCAAAGGCTAAAGACAGACATGAGCTTGGTGTCCTTCATTGAGGAATGGTCACATAAAAGAGGTGTTCCACAGTGATGAGAAAGAAATGAGGTTCTTTGCATACTATGGGCCACCAGTCATTTGACAATTGGGGATGTAGGACAGGACCTGTTTGAAAGGGGGAAAGTGCTTTTAGAGGGATATTTCCTAAATGCTGTCTCTGACACCTTGCTTTGATGAACAAATAGCTCTTTCTGACCACACCATCCGTGAAAATCCTCCCCCCCCAGAAGCCTCCCGCTGCTCCACCACACACATTTCTATGAGTAGCATTTAAATGAGATGGATAAGCAGGGGAAAGAAGAAAGAATTTACCAGGGAAGGGAAAAGCTAAGTGAATCAACATTTTCCTAGTCGGTTTCCAGAGGCATTTATCTATGCAAGAATGAGATGCTTGATATTCTGGTTGAGTAAATGCTTGATTTCAGGTCATCAATTATTATCATAGAACAAATCAAAAAGTTTCCAGCAAACAGAAATTCTTCATTTCCTGGCTCCTACTCAAGTTTATGGATTGGACTATTGGGTAAGACTATAAGGTTCATGTAGAAATGGTAGAAAAACTTTTGGCTGGACTCTTTGCTCTTTACAATCACAAAAATGGTTTGACATACCTGTGGTAATTTGAATCATTCATCCCTCCTCATCTATGCTTATCGACAGAAGCAGGTGCTTCATAGATAAAATGGTCTTCACTCTTGTCATGTGAGAAATGGATGGCCTTGTACATTACTTACTGAATTAAGGTATCTACAACCTTCATTTTTTTTCTAAAATTTTCTCCACACGTCTTCTAAAATGCTAAAATTGCTAACCATTAGAATCTTGTTGCTGGGAGTTATAAAGAAGTTCCTTCCTAAGTTAATATATATTACCAGGAAAGGAGGGAAGGTCTGGTTTTATGACTTACTCATCTTTCTAAATACATTCATATTAATTAATATTCATGTGTATACATATGGAGAGATAGTACAAAGTAGTGAAAATTGCATAAGATTTGGATTCCAAAGACCTAATTCAAGGCCCAGCTCTGCCTCTCACCAGCTGTGTGATTTGACTAATTGTTTAATTTCTATAAGTCACAGTTTCCTCCTCTGTTAAAAGTAAACTTCACCTGAAGTTTAGATAAGTATGTGTTGTAGTTTTGTAAATGTTAAAGCACCAAATAAATGTAAATTATTGTAAATGTTATTAATAGATTAGTAGACATTTGAGTTTAAGGTTGATTTCATCTTCTGGAAGGTACTAGAATTCTGAAAATATTTTAAACAGTAAAATCCTATGGGTTTTGGGTGAATTTGAAATATAATTAAAAGAATGATGGAAACAAATTTATACAAAAACCTGTACAGGGATATTCATAATAGCTTTATTCTTTTAAAAAATTTTTCATTTATTTATTTTTAGAAAGATGGGAAGGGAGGGAGAAAGAGAGGGAGAGAAACATTGATGTGTGAGAGATACATCAGGCAGTTGCCTTTTGCACACCCCCAAATGGAGACCTGGTTTGCAGCCCAGGAATGTGCCCTGACAGGGAATCAAACCTGTGACCTTTCAGTTTGCAGGCCAGTGCTCAGTCGGCTGAGCCACACCAACCAGGGCAGGAGCTTTATTCTTAATTGTCAACCACTGGAAACAATCCAGATGTCCTTCAGTGAACAAATAGTTAAACAGACTGTGGTACATCCACATCATGGAATGCTACTCATCAATAAATAAAAAACAAAAACTGTTGATATATGCAGCAAACCGATACATCTCAAGGGGATTATGCTGATTTTAAAAAGTCAGTTCCAAAAGATATCATACATGATTTGATATGATTCTATTTATATAAGATTTTGAAATGACAAAAGTATGGAGAATTAGAACAGATTGCCAAAATTTGCCAGTGTGCTGGATGTCAGGGACTGAGAGAGGGTGTGAGGAAGGCAGTGGGCGGGGGACAAAGGTGGGCATGGTTATAAAAGGCCAGGAGGAGGGCTTTGTGGTGCGGGAACACTTCTGTATCTTGGCTCTGGTGGCAGATGCACAAGCCTACACAGGTGATACAATTTCATAGAACTAAATAAATGTGGGCGTGCACATGCACACACACACGTAAAACTGAAATCTGAATCCCATGAGCGGATTGCATGACTGTGAATTTTCTCCTTGTGATATTGTACTATATAGTTTTGTACCCAGTTAGGGGAAACTGGTTGATGACTACATGGGATGTCTCTGAATTATTTCTTAACAAATATGTGTGAATCTGTAATTATCTCAAAGCAAAATGTTTAAGAAAACCAAGAAGAATGTTTAGTGATTACTTACTATGTATTAGAGAAGATGCTGAATGTTTTACATATATTCTCATTTCATTCTCACAAGAGCACAATGAGGTATTTACGCCCAAAACACAATGAGAAATCAAGGTTATATAAGTTAATGTACTCCTTTAAGGTCACATATTATTAACTAGGAGAGGTCTGCAAAGCCCGAGTGATAGGCATTCAGTAGCCCTGCCTTCCATTCACCACAGTGCACCAATGCTGGTTTTTAGAAAGAAGCCAGGGTTGCAAATAATGAGAAATGAGAACTCAAGTCAACTCTCTACTGAAGGTGATGGGAGGTAGGAAAAAAGTGCTCACTTAGACAGCAAGTTGGAAGCTATGATCATATTCTTCCCAATTTTGCTTGCAGGTATCACTTTGCAAATACACACCATATTTTTCAGTTCTAATATCCTTATTGCATTGTTCATTTGATATGAAGATGAAATGATACCTCCATACACCCATTTTTTCCAACTGAATTTTCTTTTGTACTCCATTCTGTGACTTGAGCATCATGATCTTTATTACCTTTCCTTCCCCCTGCTCTCTCATACAATTACCTGGTTTTATGTTAGGAACATTTGCCTTAAACTTCTAACATTCTAACCTTTCACTTACAAGGTAGTAGTTTTCACCAGAGCTACAGTTATTTTCTTCCTAAAATACCAGCTCAGTGTTGGAAATACAGTAACTAATAGATAAATATTCATAGGTTTATTGTATGAAAGGGATTGGGACCATGAGTAAGTATAAGCTACTCTTTCCTTATACCAAATGTCGATGTAATTTGGCACATTGGTTGAGTTCTTTTTAACCAGTCTTAGAATTTTATCTATTGTTGAGTAGAATGGGGAGGAAAGGTAGGAACAAAGAACTATTCTGATATCCAAGATATGGAGAGTCTTTGAACATCTTGAGTAGTGTATTCATGTTTGGATGACTCAGTGGAGACCACTTTCCATCAAAGATTCTTGAACAGATGCCCTATTAAAAGTGCCTTTAACTCGAACTGTGAGTGTTGATGTCTCTCCTAGAAATTTTTCTTCAATACCTTTCGCTGAAACAAGTTTTAATTAAGTAAAATTCACCCCGGGTTGGGCTGTGTCTCTTCTCTCTGAAATCTGAAAAAAAAAAAAAAAAAAAATAGTGTATTTTTTCTACTAATTAGAATACCTGCTTGTAGAGTCCCCTTCTTTAAAAATGAGAACCCTACCACCTCAACTGTTTGGACTGCAGATTCCTGGGGTAAGGGATCATGTCATGTTTAGGTCACTTTTTCAAAAAGTTTTCTGAGTCCTGCATATTCTGACTCACATTTGTGTTCCTGTAGGAAGCCTGTTCTGAATCCTCCTGCCCAAACATATGCTTCCTTCTCCAAACCCCTCTTATATTTTTAATAAATATTATTTGCTTCATGGTATTATTTGATGTGCTGTGTTTCAAATAATGATTTTAAATCCTTAAAAATAAAAAAGGCCATGAATTGATTTTTATGCATTTCTTATAGTGCCTAGCCATGGTATAGGGGGAGAGTGTTCATTTCCCGGTAAATTATGATGAATGAATTGCATGCATACATGCATGAATGAATGAATTTCTCTCCTTGTGACTGCAGAGCGGCATGGCATTTATAATTTCTCCCCTGGTATTTCATTTGGCTTAGTGACTTTTTATTGGACAATTACTGCACAAATAATTTCTATATCTCTCAGCCACCATTTGAAAAGTCAAATTTAGAGAACAGAATGACTATCTGTTTGCAGAAGCATGTTTTCTTTTCTCAAGAAAAAAAAGCCTCTTACCTTCTTTTACCTGTACCTGAGAATCTGCCCTCTCTCCCTAATAAAAATGATTGAAAAGCACCTTGAAAATACAGAGTGCCATATAAATGCTAACTGAGGCAATAATAAAACAGTAATAATAACTGTGTGCTGATAAACGTCACTTTCCAGCCCCGGGGAGACATTTCACAGGGGGAAAGCAGAATGGGTCCTGTGCTTGTCCCTGGGCCATGCCTTGCTCTGAATCACACTGTTCTCCCTCCATTTGGACACCATCCTTTGCAATGGTCATGAAATAATACTGGTATGTAAAATTATTGCCACCACCCACATTATAGAAAGCAATGTGTAGCCAAGTAATCCATTCCCTGACAATTGCCAGGGTTACCTCACTCAAGCTGATCGTTTAGAAAATAAATGGACTTAGGAGGGAGTGCACAGGGACTGCTCAGCTCCCGTCGGCCACAGCTTAGCCCCTGTTGTAGCTGCAGCATCCACTTCTGCTCAGCCCTGAGTGAGTTGAATCAGGAAACTGAATCACTGTGTACCATGAGGAGTTATCAGCCAATGTGGTGGGATTTGAGAGGCTTTGTGGAGTCTCTTGCCATGGACTTCCTCTGTGTGTCCATAACCCTTTCTCTATTCAACAATATGAAAACAGGGACAGAGAGAATGAGACTCAGGGCAGAGTCTAATGGGAGATTAAAAGAAAATAATCCAGAGTGTAAAATGCAGATCTAGGAGTGAGTACTTAGGAGAGATGAAGAGGGTATTCTAAGAGGAGCATCACCCCTGGAACACTGCCAGTGGGAGGGATGGTGGAGGCACTCTGGCACAGTGACTTTTGTGAACAGGTAGAGAGGAAAGACATGAGAGGAAGAGAGATCCAGGAGGTATGATAAAGGTACTGTTATCATACTGATTGTATGGATGACATACCCTCTCAATGAATGTTTGCAATCATTCTCATTCTCTTTTGAGGTTCCCCCCACCACTTCCTCTGCTCAGAGCTCAGGGTACTCTGTAGTCCTCTTCTCTATGCAGAGTCCCACTGAATCTGTCTCTCTATCTCTACAGCTACCACTACAGTTCACCTAGATGCTGTGACACAGTTCACAATCCCTTCTACTCATCCAAAAGGACTCAACACCTTCAGCTTCTCAGCACTAGCTCCTTCCCTGACTTACTTTCTGTAGTGACTTATATCACCATTACCTGTCAGTTTTTAGAATCTAGTTGTCATTTTTCAGTCCATCGTCCTTTTTCTGCTTCCTGCTTCCCACATCCAGTCAGTGACTCAGACCTCTGATTGATCTTCTATATTCATCCCCTCTTCTCCATTCTCAGCATTACTCCCAAAGATCAACACTTTGAGGTAAAAGAACATGAAATGTCCTGAGCTGAGTTGACCTCCAGGTCTACATGCTGGGGAGAGGGACTGCTGTGATGTTGGGACCTTCTTCATGGGCAGAGGGAGGGTCTCAGAAACAAGCAGAGTTTAAGTAAAGCCCCTTTTAGAGAATAGGGGCAGAAAGCCAGCTTTCATTTATTATCATATATAACTTTCAGGCCTAAGATCAAAGACATAAAGATTTTGTAATATATGATAACATTTATAGCTTTCAGTTGTTTATGGTTTTGATATCCCCATATCTATTACCCTGAATTATTAGCAATACAATCCTCATAAAGAAAGGAACTGCGTGCTTATTTTTAGTGGTAGGAAAGAAGTGAGATGCTGGGTGGAATGTGGAAGATGCATGCCAGTCTTGGGGTGAAGAACCCTAAGAGGCAGAGTGAGTTGTGGCAGCAACTAAGAGCAGAGAAGGGTAGAAACAGCCTGTATTGCTGTCTTCTTCATTCTTTTGACCCCAGCAAGAAACACACAGAGCAGGGGAAAAGCACATGGCGTTCTTAGGGCAAAATCACTATGTATAAGACACATTATACGCACTGTTTCTAGTGTGCATTTTAGGTATCTTTATTATTACAGATAAGAAAACAGAGGATCAATGGTATAATACACCTGCTATTTTTCCATAGCCAATGTTCCTTTCTGCATCTCTATTTCTACTAGTATTTTTCATCTGGTGAGAAGCAGTCACCTAGCCCTGCTTCTCCTGACCCAAGTCAGGATCTATGATCCAGGCTGATGAATCAATATACCATACCTCTGCTGAGGAGTCCAAAATGATTTTATTATTCAAGGATTGATGGAAATGCTTTAAAAGATGGGGTGTCTCCCCTTCTAAGAAATGAGCTGGCATAGCCATGGAGGCCCCAGAAATTCCAATGGCTATCTTTGCTGCCATGTGAAATGAACTTGCTGATATCAAAACTAGGGAGAAAAAACCAGAGCCAAAGATATGATGCAGGTTATGACAGAGATGAAGGCAATGGCAGAGCTCCTTAAAGGCTTCATGCTTGGGTTTCCTTCAAGCCTCCACTTCCCTTGACTATATGGTAAAAAATAAATCAACCACTCCTATCCTGCCCAAGCCTATGCTACTCTTCTCTGTAGCACTTCTCACCCTCACTCATGTTATATATTTAGAGATTTGCCTGTTCCATTCACTGTTGTATCTTCAGCACCTAGAATAGCTCTTGACCCCTGGTTGGCCCTCAGCTGATAGTTGTGGAATGTATAAATGAGTTGTTTCAAATACTGGATCCCGCTCTGACTAAAGCAGTCACATAAGCCAATGCAGTCACTTTTCTACACATGCAAGCTTGGGCTGAATTTTTTTCACTTGGAAATAAGAGCCCTGACTAACAAGAAAGTTGTGTGCCCCATCCACTGCTTCAACTGGTATATGGTAGAGTCGGGGGTGAACACAGGTCTCACGGATCCTGAACCACTGTTTTCCTAGATGCCAGTGTCTCACTGGGGCATGATCTCTTTACTTGATGACATTTCAACCTGAGGGACTTGGAAAGGGAATTTTATCCAAGTAGCTGACACATTGGGAAACTCACAAGGAGCCTAGAAAAACTACTTTGGGAAGGGTTCCAATATGATGATTTCCCATGATTTTCCTTTGTACAAACTGGCCTAATAATCCACTCTTTCACCAGGATCAACCCTCTTTACAGAGACATTTTATTATTTATTTGGACTCCTTTAAGCTGTAGCTGAGGTTAAGCCTCAGAAAAAAGAACAGAAAAATCCACAGATCCCTGGGGCTGGGCAGGTCTATGATGCCCAAGTGAAACTTTATAACCCCTCCCCTAGAATAGAGGAAGATGCAGGCACAGTCTAGCCTTGCTGTGGCTGGGGTTATGTGGTCATAGATAGATTATTCCATATACATTTGAAATAAAATATATGACTAAACTAAATTTTAGTTATGGATATTGATTTTATCGACTGAAACCTCCTCCTTACAAACTCCTTGGTTTGTCTAACAGAAATGTTACCATTTGACCAGAGTAAACAGGCATGAGCCCAGAGATCCATGCAATGAATGAATAAAGAAGGCGGAAGACTGTTCTCCTGAGGAGGGGTGTGTAGAATTAAGAAATCATCACAGTCTGTCTTTTGTGTCCCCAGGATTATTCCTTCTCTAGTTTCCCTTTTCCCTCAGGCTCCTTGTTCCCCTCTCAGTACCTGTTCTCAGATCCCTCATTTAACAAGTTATAAATGACTAAAATCAGTCTATACCAACTCCTCCAAGGGAGATCTGCACTTTGGTTACAAAAGATAACTCCAGTTACGCTAAAAGTATGCACTTCAACAGGAGAATTGCAGGGACGGTGACCAAATGGGGACTACTGGGAATTTCCAAAGTGTTTATATTGTTCTTGAAGTCTTATGCAGCAGATATCAATCAATTCATTGCAATGGACATGAAAGTTTGGGTATTTCTCAATTCAGTTAGGACTAGATATAATACGTCAGCCATTCTGATACATGTTAGCATTTAGGCTTCAAGGTGCTTTTAGTGGAACTTGAAGCTGTGGGAGACCATGGCTAAGGTATGAGCCGTGAGCAGGGCAGGTAAGCCTAGTGAACTGAGAAGGCAAGGCTCTTGCAGTACAAGGCACAGTGGACTGGGATGCTGGATGTCAAGGGGTGGGTATCCTAACCTAATCTTCCCCCTGGGGAATCTGTTTTCCTGCTGGAGAGCTTCCCTCAGTATGCAGACACCTCAGGACATAGCAAATCTCGTGTTCTTTTGATTCTACATCTCCAATGGCTTTTCTCTGGGTCCATCTAACAGATTCCCTCTAGAACCACTCCCTCTAGAGCCACATCTTTGATCATGTCTCATTCCCAGATACATAATCTGGCCAAATCATCCTTTCATTTCAGGTTTCTAGGGCCTCTTCCATTGTTCCTGCTGCCTTGATTGACTACACTATTCCCTCCTCCCCCACCTCTCAACCCTCTCTGCCCCACCTTGAACTAAAAAGACCCCTAAATCTCCACATCTGTCTACATACAGCCCTACTATTTAACCTCTTTAATATTTAATCCCTACACCTGAAAAAAGGAAATGCTAACAGGTAGAGCCAACTATTTAAATATTTTTAAAGGATTGAGTGACTCAAAAAAATATATGTATTGTGCTTGGATTCAGTAAGTGGTAGCTTGTGGTTGGAGGGATGGTGACTGTCATAGCAATAGCAGTTGAGACACAAGAAAAATGTTGTCCCTCTTTCCACACCCTGTGCAAAAAATTTTAAGCCCTCCTCTTGTTGACAGGTAGATCAGAGCCAAGAGCGTGCATGGTGTCAGATTACTGTAGCAAGTTTTTATTTTATTTTTTTTTAGTATTTCACTTTTTGTTCTTGGGCAAAGTATTATTCCTTGAGGAAAGCAAGCCATGACTCTCCATTTCTCTTCCATCTTCTCTTAGCAAAGACTTGAGTAGGTAATTTAGGTCAGGATAGACTCTTCCAAGCTGGATATTTATCTTACTTTCTCTGTCCCTGTAAGCATGCCTGAAACTACCTGCCCCAAGCGTTGGGGCTGCGAAGGGTCACAGAAGGAGTTCTTCTTGAACTTTGTGACTAAGCAGGATATCATCTACCTTCTACCAGGCAAGCCCGTGGTGAGATCTGTGGTGGTTCCTCAGCCCTTAATAAATGGGTAATTTTCAGCATATTGTGAAACTATTCCTTTAGTGTCTAGATCCCCTGGCTGCTCAGTGAGAGGATGGGCCTTGTAAGGGAAAATTCTGATTAGCTATTTTTTTGTTATACTACCCAAACCTAATGTTTAACCATTATTTCTTCTACCATTATTATTCCAGCCATCCCATACCTTCTGCCCAATGAAATAAAGAGTCATAAATGGCATTTCAAAGTGATCATTCTGGTAACAGTATGAAATTTAGTAGGGAGACAGTAAATGATGAAAATGTGGGGATTGCGAGGGCTAGCTGAATAAAGAGATGGTAGAGGTGGGAGTGGAGAGGCCATGAGGAAGGGCTGTAGGAGAGAAGAGACTCTAAGCACCAGGTGGTAGTGTTTGTCAAGCAGGAAATCCAGGAAGCAATCACATTTTGGAGAGAAGATAATAAGCCATTTAAAAATACTAGACATAGAATGACTTCGGTCTGTAGATCAAGTGTGGGTCAAAATATTGAAATAAGTGCCTCTTTGCAACACCATAATGCCCCAGGCACCACATTGTGCCATCTTAACAATCTTAAATGTGCATGTTCTACAACTTGTAAATCACCTTATTTGCTTTAAAAAATTCTCAATCTAATATATTATTCCTGGTGATGATTATTACATTAATAAACTAACTCACATCACATGTTAGTAACCAGTAATAACCACTAATCGTTTTCCTCCTCCAGCAGAGTTTTAAACAGACAGGTTCAACTGAGAAAATTGAATTCTGGTGGTTTAAAGAGTGACAAACTTTTAAAATGTTCATCCGTGTGTGTCTGTGTGTGTGTGTTTGTATATGTGTGCATCTGTAGAGGGATGTAATCTTTTTGTAATATCCAATATCCCACTGTTTTACCATGAAGGTGTGTCACCTACATTTTTAATTATAGGGAAAGCCTTCTCATACGCATCATCGCCTTTGTGTTCACTAAGTTGGGAAACAAATTTGTTTTTTTATAACTTTTCCCTTTCTTCTTTATTTATTTATTTATGGAAGATTGGTTCTGAATAATGGCCACAATAATAATATACCTCTAATTAAACATTCAGTGTTCCTTAGTTTCTTGGAAAATACCATACTTTGGAAATAATTTATATGTAATCTGATTAAATGTCTGATATATTTGTATTTTCTTTTATTAACCAGCTATTGATTTCTTGGTTGGTCAATACCAGCATTTATTAAGTTGTAGTTATTGTTCATCAGTCAACTACAGCCTTTCAAATTAAGGCATTTAAAAAATATTAACTATAGATGTGTTCACACATTGAGCTTCATTTTATTTGCCATATATTAAACCAGAATTCATGTTCAGTCTCACAAACCAGAAACACGTATTCAACATGTTCTCTAAACTCATAGATTACCTTACTCAATATTAGCAATTTCTTCTTGTACAGAGTGTTTCACAGTGTTGCCCCAGCACACATTGCTAAAGCATATTAGAACCCACCCACCCCCCCCACCCCCGGGCTTGGATCTAGCCTCCTGTGGATGTGTGACAGGCAGCTTCCTATTTCTGATTGTTTGACAAATTTGCACAGGCTTCTGGAGCCAAAAGTATCTTCCTCTTGGCTGATAGTCATGTTGCCTGAAATTGTCAGAGATTCACAGATGTGGGGAGTCCATTGAGTTGATCCTTTCTAAGCTTCCCCTGTGCTAGAATTGTTTTTACAACATACCCCCCCCCCCACAGATCATATTACAAGAACATTCTCACCTGTAGTGGACCTGAGTTTTTTACCAATAATTTCTGTGCAGTGGCGATGCCTGTACCCTCTAGAGCATGCCCCCTTTAGATACTTGAATAACTTCCTTACTGCTATGGGTGCTCCGTTACTTGGAGTCTCTTTCTCTTAGGTCCTCTTTCTAAAAGCAAACAGATGTGGGAGATTCATTGGATCATCTTTCCATGAAAAGTGTAATGACACAAGGAATTAAGAACGTTTTTCTGGACAGAGATATCGTTCGTAATTCTGGACAACTTGAGCTTAGAAAGAATGGTGACATGGAGGATAGGACAGTGTTTGGTCAGCCTACTTGTAAGAAATCACTAAACACCCTTGTCCCCATAAACCAACAACAAAATACCAACATTCAGGGTCTAGGAACATATAACTACCTAAAATGTGATAGGACATGAATTGTTGAGGTCTGCCAAACTAGCTATATAAATAATGAAAAAGCCACAATTTTAATTATTTGCTAATAGTGAAATATTATAAATGTTTCATCAATAAGGAAATAAAAAACAAAAGTAAAATATGAGTGTTCTTTTATGAAGGGATATACCAGTTCTATCTGGAACTATACCTTACCAATCAGTTTTTCTGCTTATTTTGGTAAGGGTAGGATCTTCTATCATGGAATGACATTGTTATGCAGCCCATCTGTACTCCCAGAGGTTACTGCTATATCGCTATGTTGTAAACATGGTCTATGAATAACAATTAGAACCAAAAGGAAGTATGGACAGTTCAGGGTAGAACAAATTTTTATCATGGAAACAAATGTTTTACTGATAGCTGATGAGAGTAAAAGACAGCAGTGTTTAGCATCATCACCATCATCGCTATCACTATAGTTCTTTGTTTCCTTAGGTCAGGCCAACCTTCTTTTGCAATATTCCTCCACATTTGCCTTCTGCTCTAGAGAAATGCTCCATCAATCTGCTGTCCCATTTCTATCCCAATTTCATTCCCTCTTTTACATCCAGATCAAAACCTACTCCTTGCACTTCTCCCTGATAGTCCCAACACATGGGGTTTTCTTTCTCCCTTCAATTTTATGTCACGTTCATGCCGTGCATAATATACTTTCAAGTATATTATATTCTACTTACTGTGCAAATAACTTATTTCTCCATTAGAGAGACAGCACCCATGTTTCTTGGATGGTGCTGCTAGAAAAGGCAATAGCTTAATAGAAACTATGAGTATAGAGTATAATCTCTCCTTGGTTGGGGAGAGAGTATCCCAGATAGGATCTCAGTGTAATTAAGAGAGGTCTGGGTATGGCTGCTTAAGTCTGGGAATCTCTAGGGAGAGAAATGACCATCACCATGGCGTTAAACGAGTCAGGCACAGAAAGATAACTCTGAAACAATATTATTTCTGTGTGGATGTTGATGTGACGGGGACAGGGTGGGATAGCAGATATGGAATTAACTGCAGGGTTTGTTCATACTTAATGATTAGCACATGTGGAAATGCCACTGATATTATGTCAGAAGAGGGGGCTCTATTGGACTCTAGATGTCCTACATGAGTAGGTGGTAAAAGAGCTAGTGGAATCTAAGTTATCTCATTATGATCAATCTGTGCCCATAGACTGGTGAGGTCTGTGAACACTATTTTATAATAATTTATTTACGCTATTATGGACTAAAAATTTTAAAAGCATTTGTTTTCTCATGGTACAAATAAAATTTTTAAAGCCCTCCTGGTTAGCAATGTTATTTGCATTTACAGACAAAGAAACCACCAAGGCTCAGAGAAGTTAAGCAGTATAATCAAGGGCACACAGCTCATAGAACATGTGGTTATAGCTAGATCTGGAGCCTAAGCCTCTTTCTACCCTCCCCACTGTATCTCACTTAGGAGTGTGCTGAATGATTAAAAATGGAAGATCAAGCTAAAGTTTGAGGTAGGGCATTAACTATGGTTTATATGCATCCCTTTAGGATAGGACCCAATGTTACAATGATAACATTCATTTGATTTTTGTGAGATTTTAGGTTTATAAAGTCCACAACCTTATCAACGATGGACACACTGCATGAAGAAAACAGCTCTTTAAATACACATTTGATATTTAAAAATGACAGTATGATCACTCTTATTTATTAACAAGATTAGACCAAGTGCCCTGCTATTCCTCTCCCTGTGCAACAGGGAGAAAGCTTCTTTAAGGCCACATGATTCAGAGTGCATCATGGGGACAGTATTCTTATTACTCAATATTTAAAAGCAATAATTTCAGGAGACTTAACCTCATGAATTTTCTAATACAGTAAAATTAAATAAAAACACCCTAAATGCAGCTGATATAACCCCTTCATGTGCAATTAGCAAATATTAAATAGAAACTTTAATATTAGCATTATTCTTTATGCCCCAGTGAGTGGAATATTATTTAAATTGATATGACATAAGAGGATATAAATAATTCCTAAGTGTAGATTTAAGCTGAAATTTCTGTCAGAGTTTGAAATCAGTAAGTATTATCAATTCCCTATTTCCCAGTGTATCATTTATTACCAGCCTGAAGATTTTTTTTCAAAGAGATTAAATTAACATTAGGGCAATGATAAACATTATAAATAAACACAAAAATTGCTTTTCTGAAAATCCACTTGAAAAGAAAGTAAATGAATTGGTATGGTATCAAATTTCATCTTCCCTAGAAGAGCTCAGACACAGTTCCAAGCATAAGTAATCCTCTGTAACTTCTTTGCAATCAAAAAATGAAATATATTGAAACTCGAAAGTATAATTTCATTATCTTCTATTTTAGATACATAAACTAAGATTCAGAAATAGCTGTGGCATGAAGAGAATTCTAATTAGCTTCACACCACTGGTTGGTCAAGGCAGGGGAGGAGCCAGCTCTCCCGAAATCTCCGAGTTGCTCTTCAGGCCTGACAGCCTCCTTTGCTTGTCTGCCAGGGGAAGATCTGAATGTGACGATGGTGAACTCTCTCCTTCCCAGACAATTTTCTTTTCAAGTGTGCCTGAGCTTTGCAGAGTACAGCTTAGCTTTGTATGATCTGCTAGTGGAATTGGGCTTTTTCTAGTCTTAGTTGTCTCCTGGACTAGTTTCTGGAAAGACAAAGAGCCTCTATGTCTTCACACCCTTTTCACATTAAAGATACAGTACAGAACAGTGACAAGGTAAGGCTCCACTGAGTCAGATGCATATGGAAAATTAACATGTCTTGTGCTATGTTGAGAGCCATGTGGGTTTCATTCCTAGGCATAATGGAGAGCCACCCATCTGGCATTCTGTGAGGGTAATTGAGAAAAAAATCACAATCTCAAATATCTACAAGGTGTTACAACATCCAGAATGTACACTGCTAACACAGCACCTCATTTTTTCAGTGTTTTCCTTTTACGACCTGAGTCCTAGGGTTTAGTCTTGTCACCTGACTTGATATGACAAGAGCCAACCACTGAACTCCCCACTACTGCATCTTCTTCTATAATTAGATCATATTCCTCAGTCCCTATCCAATCTAGTCTTAGCTTGCTTCCTCTCCCAAACCAGACAATTGAGGTTGAGGCACCTATAATGCCTCCAACTGAAACAAAATTGAGGAATGATAGACACCAGCCCAACATATTACATCATTGTGCTTCCTTCCTCCTTAAATTATAAGTACCCTGGTAGACTTATTGGGTAAGATCACTTTGCAACCTACATAAATGTCTAAACACTATGCTATATACCTAAAACTAATATAATATTGAATGTCAACTTTAATTGAAAAATAGAAAAAATTAAACCTTATAAAAATATAAGTATCCTGAGCAGATAAACATGCTATCGCTTATGTTTTCAGTGAAAAAAAAAAAATCCCATTATATATGCACCTATGCACAATAGGTAGCCAATGGACACCTGCCCTGGAAAAAAATGGCAGGAAGTTCTACTGTTTTCAGAAATTTTACTGTTTTCACTGTGCTGCCTGATAACTCTAGAACTGTAATTCTTTTTTCTTATTATTTTAAAAAAATTTTCCACCAGCACATATGGTAGAATTCTACTATAGGCTCCAGGCTTCCCATTTAACCTCAAAAATGAAGAGAAAGCAATTCAGTAGGTGGTTAAGAATATGTCATAGGCACAAACTCAGCTTAAGGCATTATGAATTTTCTGTAGAGAAAATGCATTTATTCATTCTGCTCTAAGTCAAGATGGCTGAAACCCATTATCTCAAACTGAAAAAAAAAATCCCCTTTGGGATGTGAATAGCCTATGAAATATTTCAGTCAAAAAAGAAATTTTTGGAGGAAGTGAGGGTCCAGTTGAAACTATTTAGGCTTGCAATCATCAAAGCTTTCTTTGAGCTTTCTAGATAGAAAGGGGCACAGAGAGTTAATGGTTGATATTATCCTAATTATTATTGTATAGCATAAGAGGGCCCATCTATTTCTGTGGAATAATAGAGCTAGGATGAGATTCGACAGCATCTGTCACAATAAATGCAAATATATAGAGAATTGACAATGAGCCATGATCTCATAAGTGATTCTATTTTCTATCTGAATAATGACAATGCTGCATTTCAAGCTCACAGGACGGATATCTTCGGAGGCTCTCTAGGGTCAGCACTGAAGGCCCTTTTTAAATGTGTTTGCAAGGATGAATGTATATGGACTTGGAGTTTTCTAAAGCTCTTTATGTCCATAGAGAATTTTCTAGGCACATTTTTTTTTTTAGCTTAGGTCTTGAAACATTTTTTTCCACAGGTGTTTATTAATTAGTTTTATGTGCTCACTTCTGTTCTAGCAGCTTAAGGAAATACAGAAGACATGGTTTCTGCTCTATAGGAGCTAACAACCTTATTGCAGGAGACATGGGTAATATGATTATACAATCTCAATGTAAGACAGGTACTAATGTGCAAAACTGTGCCCACTACAGTGAGTGCTGTCTACAGAAGATCATGGACTGAGGGGTTCAGTGAGGAATTCACGAAAGAGGGAGGACATGGACCATGCCATGTGGGACAGAAAGGGCTGAGTTGGATAGGTAAGAATGGAGAAATGAGATAGGTAAGAATGCAAAGCACATGCGGATGAAACAGAATAAGTGCCACTGCTGGGCTGGCTAAGGGTAGCTGAACCAGCCTTTATTATACCTTCATCAGTTATGTGAGGTCCTCATCTCCATCCTCCTGCCTCCTCATGACTGATGTTTGCAAGGTGATTGGGGCCTTCCTTGTAAACCAGTGGATTAAACAACAGCATACTCTTCCCATAACACTTCATGTTACAAGAGGGATGAGGCAGAAGACTGGGTGGAAATGCCTTAGAATCTCTCCTCAAATTTCTAAATGGGAGAGAGGTTTGAGACAGAGGAACACTTGATAGTATCCAATAACACATTGACTTGCCTCTCTTCTCTGTCTCCTCTTTTCTCCTGGAAAATTTTCAAGCATATTTCTTCAACCCCTCCCACCCTCTAAAACCACCATTTCTTACTATCCCTAAATAAACAGGCCTTTTTTTGTTTTATTTTGTTTTGTTTTACAGTTATTTATAATAATAATAGCTCTCATTTTACACATCTAACAGTTACTAAACACTAAGATAAGCCTATCACAGCACAGGATGTTGCTTTACCTATTTAAAGAGCGTGAGTGACTCTCCTAAGGTTATGTAGCTAGTTAAATGGTAGAGGGCAGACCCATGAACTGCAAATGGGTGCTCCTTCTGTCATGCCCCAAACTCGTAGGGGAAACAAATTTGGAGGCACTGGATAAGTTTAAACAGTTCAAGGGGCTACCAAAAACATACAAAGCAGTTAGCTATTCCTTATAATAAAAAAATGAGTTGAAGTATAATTATTCAATTTCAATTGTATTTAAGAACTGCACACAGACTAGAATATGGGTTACCTGTCTGTAAAGTTATTGTCCAGTGGAGACCTCACATTGTAGCTTTTATTTCTCCAAGAACTGTTGCTCATTCTGGCCCCAAACTCACTTCTTTCTTTCCTGACCCACTTCTCTTGAAACATATTCACCAGCTTTATTCTCTAGTCATTAGTGTTACCTCACTCTTTGATTCTATTCAAGAAAACTGGGCTCAGCTGAGATAAAAGGGTGACTCGGCCTTTTCCTCATGTCTGTGATGGGGGTGAGATGGACTAAAATTTAAACCAGTAACTTCAACAAAAATTTTGGGAGGTGGGGAAGATGGCGGAGGAGTGAGGAGAGGTTGCGGTTTTAGGCTCCGGAGACCCGTCTGCAGTTTGGTCTAATTGCAGACAGAACATCTCAGTGAGCAGCTGGACATTGGCGGGAGTTGAGCCAAGGCACTGCTGGATTAGAGAAAATCCATCTGGGAACAACCTGTTTAGTGAGGATAGCGGAGAAAAAGGGGACAAAACGGGATTCCTGACTGGGGCGGCTGCCCGAGCTGTGGCGGGAAGCACACAAAGGATTTTTGGCGACCACAGGCTGCCCCAGAGAGGAGTCAGGCGGAGAGCGGATCTCTGCCCGCTGGCAGAGACGGGACTCGACCAAGTGGCATTGGCGCTGAAGGACAGGAGACAGCGTGCTGCCGGGCAAGTGAGAACATAATTCTCCTTTATATTTTTCTCTAGTGGATGGTGGAGACGGGAGGAAAGTTTGGGTGTGGTAGGCCGTTCTGGAGGAGCCCAGGCGCAGGGGCGCGCTAATCCACTCCTCAACCCTACCATTGGGTCGCGGGGGCGCACATAGGGAAGTGCTCTCATTCACTGGCCCAGGTGCGCGGGGCCGTGAGTCCAGGCGTCCCTCGGACACTCCCCAACGGACATAAGATCAGTGCCCCAACGGGCACAGGGAGGGCCCACTGAACACGCAGAGGACTGTGCACAGACACCCCTAGACAGCTCCCGTGGGCGCAGGGCCCTAGGCCGGAAAGCAGACCACTAGCGCAGGCTCTGTTTGTGCCCACCCAGACGGGTGAGGGAACGGGGTGGCTGCAGCACGGGAACAGCGAGAGGCGGCGACCCACGGACGCTCGATTCCACTGAGCGCAAGTGTCCCTGGCCCTGCCCTAAGAGGCGAGAGACCAACTCCCGGAGCTCGGCTCAGCGGGACTGGGGGTACGGGGCAGCGCGCGAGCGCGAAAGCACCTCAGCCCGGGGTCAGTGGGAGCTCTCGGGCCGCCTGTGCGGGCAGGGTCACCTCGGCGCAAACGGGGAACCGCCGCGGCCCAGCGAAGGCAGGAGCCAATCCCGGAGAAAGCGCTCGGGCCACCCGCGCGGGGAGGGACACCTCGGCGCGAACGGGGAACCGCCGCGGCCCAGCGAAGGCGGGAGCCAATCCCGGGGAAAGCGCTCGGGCCGCCCGCGCGGGCAGGGTCACCTCGGCGCGAACGGGAAACCGCAGCGGCCCAGCGAAGGCGGGAGCCAATCCCGAGGAAAGCGCTCGGGCCGCCCGCGCGGACAGAGACACCTTGGCACGAACGGGGAACCACCGCGGCCCGGCAGCAGTGGGCTCCAACCGCGGGGCAAACTCTCGGGCCGTCCGAGCGCGCAGGGGCTTGCGCGCAAGGGCACCTCAACTGGCTACAGCGGGCAGCAAGGTAGCGCGCCGTGCCGGCAACCGCGGGCGCGCACCATAGCGGCAACCGGGTGCGCACACCAGTCCGGCAAAAGAACAAGAACCTCTGACCTCCCACACTAGACCAGCTGCGGACCCAGAAAAAGAAGGCAACACACCAAGGCTAAAACGGAGTAAAAACATCGTTTTTTTTTTTTTCTTTCCAAATTTTTTCTCCCTTGTTCTTTCTTTCTTCTTAATAATTTCTTTTCTTTCCTTCTTTCTTTATTCTTTTCCTGGGGTTTTTTTGGGGGGGGTTTGGGGGGTATATATATATATATATATATATATTTTTTTTTTTTTTTGGTTCAATTTTTTTTTCTCTCTCTTTTTTCTTTCTTTCTTCTGTATTCTTTCTTTTCTATCTTTTTTTGTTCCTTTCTTGCTTACCTTTTGGGGTTTTTTTGGGGGGGTTGTGGTAAATTTTTTATTTTCTTCTCTTTCTCTCTTTCTTCTTTTCTTTCTTCTATTTTCTTGGGGATTTTTTGGGGGGGTGTTTTTCCTCCACCTCTTCCAATAATAACAAACTTTATCTCTAACGTGTTGCATATAACCTCTCCTTCTCATCCTTTCTCTTTAATAGGGGTTTATTCGTTTGTGTGTCTAGCTTAGCCCCCCTATTACTTTAAATAATACAATATAATTACTATATAAACCCAAATACAATACAATCCCACTTTCTTACTATACTAAGTATTTTTCTATCCTTTTCTTCTATTTTTCTTAACATACAATGTAAATATTACTAACTGGCTTGCACAGTCTCAACTATTATTAATCTATCAACCCCTCTATCAAAAATTATATTTTTCCTCCCCAAAAACAACTCGTATCTATTCTTCTTATAGTATAAAAGCTCTAATCCCTTTACATTTATATTAATACGGGCTAGTTGGCTAACGATAGCAGGATAGAGTGGGGGATACTTTCTGAGGGTTTGGGTCTCCTGCCTGGGCTGTGTGTTTATGTCTTTAACAGCATATCCACAAAAGAACTCAAGACAAAGCGGATAGAGTGACTCTCAACCAAGTAGCCAGAAGGAAGATCCTATCAAAGAACATCTGAAATATAACCGAACAGCATAAACAAACGACATAAAGGGTAACTCAAGTCCATCAGGCTCAGGATATCAAAGAGACTGCACCACTGAAACTCCCAGACCTTCGATAAAGAATATTACACCACAAAGGAGGGAAGTCAAAGCAGACTACCCCCCCAATAAATAAATAAATAAATAATAACAAAAAGAATCCAACATGGTAAGACGCAAAAATAACCCCTCAATGAAAAGAAAAGAGGAATCCTCAGAAAGAGAGATAGACGAAATAGACATAGCCCAAATGTCAGACATGGAATTCAAAACAATGGTGGTAAAGAAGCTCAATATACTCGACATCCTTAAAATCAACTATGACAACCTTCAAGGAAGTTACCAGCAGCTCCAAGAAAATTACAGGGAACTTGCAGAGAACTACACCAGCATAAAAAAAGACATAGAAATCGTTAACAAGAACCAGGAAGAACTTAAGAATACAATCTCTGAACTGAAAAACACAGTAGAATCAGTCAAAAGCAGACTAAACGAAGCAGAAGATCGGATTAGTGAGTTAGAAGATAATGTAGAGAAAAACTCCCAGACAATACAGCAAAATGAAAAACGATTGAAAAAATATGAACAAGATGTAAGGGAATTACAGGATAGCATTAGGAAAAATAATTTAAGGATCATCGGAATACGAGAGGAAGAAGAAAAGGAACATGGAATTGAAAATCTGATAGGAGAAATAGTGACAGAAAATTTTCCCAACCTGATGAGAGGAAAAGCTATGCAAGTCCAAGAAGCACTGAGAGTTCCAATCAAGAGGAACCCCCAAAAACCCACTCCAAGGCACATCATAGTTAAAATGGCAACATTCCAAGACAAAGAGAGAATCCTAAAAGCAGCAAGAGAAAAGCAGCAAATAACATACAAGGGAGCTCCGATAAGGCTATCAACTGATTTCTCAACAGAAACATTACAAGCCAGAAGGGAATGGTCAAAAATATTTCAAGCAATGAAAAACAAAGGCCTACAACCAAGAATACTCTACCCAGCAAGGCTCTCATTCAAAATAGAAGGTGAAATAAGGAGTTTCTCAGACAAAGGAAGACTGAAAGAATACATCTCCACCAAACCAGCATTGCAAGAGATGCTAAAGGGACTGTTCTAAGAAAAAAGAAGGAAAAAACAAGAGAGGAGAGGAACAGAGGTACAAAGGGAAATGAATAAATACACGTCAATAATAACCTTAAATGTAAATGGATTAAATGCTCCAATTAAAAGATATAGGGTAACGGAATGGATCAGAAAACAGGACCCACATATTTGCTGTCTACAAGAAACACACCTCAAAACAAAAGATTTACATAGACTGAAAGTAAAGGGATATAAAAAAATATTCCAAGCAAACGGACCGGAAAAGAAAGCCGGGGTAGCAGTTCTCATATCAGACAAAATGGATTTTAAAGCAAGGACAATAAAAAGAGACAAAGAAGGACATTTCATAATACTTAAAGGAACAATCCATCAAGAAGATATGACTTTGATAAACATATATGCACCCAACATAGGAGCACCCAAATACATAAAGCAAATACTAGAAGACCACAAAAAGGATATCAACAACAACACACTCATAGTAGGGGACTTCAACACTCCATTATCAACAATAGACAGATCATCAAAGCAAAGAAACACCAAGGATATACAGGCATTGAACAACACACTAAACCACATGGATCTAACTGATATATATAGAACTTTTCACCCCAAAGAAGCAAAATATACATTCTTTTCAAGTGCACATGGGACATTTTCAAAGATAGACCACATGATAGGTCACAAAACAAGCCTCAACAAATTCAAGAAAATTGAAATCATATCAAGCATCTTTTCAGATCACAATGCCTTGAAACTAGAAATCAACCTCAGAGGAAAAAATCAAAGACACCCAAACTCATGGAGATTGAATAACATGCTATTAAATAATGAATGGGTTAACAATGACATCAAAGAAGCAATCAAGAAATTTCTAGAAACTAATGATAATGAGCACACAACAACCCAAAACCTGTGGGACACAGCAAAAGCAGTCCTGAGAGGGAAGTTTATAGCAATACAGGCATATCTGAAAAGGCTAGAAGAATCTCAAATAAAAAACCTAACCACAATGCTACAAGAACTAGAACAACAACAACAAACAAAGCCTAGGGCAAGAAGAAGGAATGAAATCATCAAGATCAGAGCAGAACTAAATGACATAGAGACTAAACAAACAATCCAAAAGATCAACGAAACTAGGAGCTGGTTCTTCGAAAAAATCAACAAAATCGACAAGCCTCTAGCCAGTCTAATCAAGAAAAAAAGAAAGAAGACACAAATAAACAAAATCAGAAATGAAAGAGGAGAAATCACAACTGATACCTCAGAAATACAAATGATAGTTAGAAATTACTTCAGACAACTGTATGACAAGAAATTTGACAATCTAGAAGAAATGGACAAATTTCTAGAAACATACAACCTTCCAAAACTGAATCAAGAAGAAGTGGAAAGTCTCAACAGACCAATAACAAAGAAGGAAATTGAAACAGTAATCCAAAATCTCCCGGCACACAAAAGCCCTGGACCGGATGGCTTCACAGGCGAATTCTACAAAACATTCAGGGAAGAACTAACTCCTATCCTCCTCAAACTGTTCCAAAAAATCCAAGAAGAAGGGAAAATCCCAAACTCTTTCTATGAAGCCAGTATTATCCTAATCCCCAAACCAGGTCAAGACACAACAAAGAAAGAAAACTACAGGCCAATATCACTGATGAACATCGATGCTAAAATCCTCAATAAAATATTGGCAAACAGGATCCAGCAACACATCAAAAAGATCATACATCATGATCAAGTGGGCTTCATTCCAGGGATGCAAGGATGGTTTAATATTCGCAAATCAATAAATATAATACATCACCTAAACAGAATGAAAGACAAAAATCACATGATCATATCAATAGATGCAGAAAAAGCATTTGATAAAGTTCAACACCCATTTATGATGAAAACACTCAGCAAAATGGGAATAAAGGGAGCATATCTTAACATAATTAAGGCTATATATGAGAAGCCTGAGGCCAACATCATACTCAATGGACAAAAACTGAAAGCATTCCCCCTGAACTCAGGAACGAGACAAGGTTGTCCACTCTCTCCACTCCTTTTCAACATAGTGTTGGAAGTCCTAGCCACAGCAATCAGACAAGAAAAAGAAATAAAAGGAATCCAAATTGGGAAAGAGGAAGTGAAACTTTCATTATATGCAGATGATATGATAGTATACCTAGAAAATCCTATAAACTCCACTAAAAGACTACTCAATATAATAAGTGAATTTGGCAAAATCGCAGGGTACAAAATAAATATACAGAAATCCAAGGCATTTCTGTACACCAACAATAAAATAGCAGAGACAGAGACAAAAAAGAAAATACCATTTACTATAGCAACAAGAAAAATAAAGTACCTAGGAGTAAACTTAACCAAAGAGATAAAAGACCTGTACTCTGAAAATTATATAACATTGAAGAAAGAAATTAAGGAAGAAACAAATAAATGGAAGCAAATACCATGTTCTTGGATGGGAAGAATCAACATCATCAAAATGGCCATACTACCCAAAGCAATTTACAAATTCAATGCAATCCCTATTAAAATACCAATGACATATTTCACAGACCTAGAACAAATACTCCATAAATTCATATGGAACCAAAAAAGACCCCGAATAGCAAAAGCAATCTTGAGACAGAAGAACACAGCAGGAGGAATCACAACACCAGATATCAAACAATACTACAAAGCCACTGTAATCAAAACAGTATGGTACTGGCATAAGAACAGACATATAGATCAGTGGAACAGAATAGAGAGTCCAGAAATAAACCCAGGCCTCTATGGTCAACTAATCTTTGATAAAGGAGGAAGGAACATAAAATGGAGTGAGAAGAGCCTCTTTAACAAATGGTGCTGGGAGAACTGGATAGGGACCTACAAAAAAATGAAACTAGACCACCAACTTACACCACACACGAGAATAAACTCAAGATGGATCAAAGACTTAAATGTAAGCCGTGACACCATAAAAGTCCTAGAGGAAAACATAGGCAAGAAAATATCAGATATCTCACGTAACAATCTCTTCACGGATACATCTCCTAAAGCAAGAGAAATAAAGGAAAAAATAAATAAATGGGATTACATCAAACTGAAGAGTTTCTGCTCAGCAAAAGAAAACATCAGCAAAATGAAAAGGAAACCAACCATATGGGAAAACATATTTGCCAATGACATCACAGACAGGGGACTGATTTCCAAAATATATAAAGAGCTGATACGACTCAACATCAAGAAAACAAACAACCCAATTAAAAAATGGGCAAGGGACCTGAACAAACACTTCTCCGAAGAGGACATACAGAAGGTCCATAGACACATGAAAAAATGCTCAACATCATTAGCCATCAGGGAGATGCAAATAAAAACCACAATGAGATACCACCTTACACCAGTCAGAATGGCCATCATCAACAAATCAACAAGCAACAAGTGCTGGCGAGGATGTGGAGAAACGGGAACCCTACTGCACTGTTGGTGGGAATGCAGACTGGTGCAGCCACTATGGAGAACAGTATGGAATTACCTCAAAAGATTAAAAATGGAACTGCCTTTTGAACCAGCGACTCCACTACTAGGATTATACCCGAAGAATCTTGAAACACCAATTCAAAAGAACTTATGCACTCCTATGTTCATAGCAGCACTGTTTACAATAGCTAAGTGCTGGAAACAACCTAAGTGCCCATCTGTAGATGAGTGGATCAAAAAACTGTGGTACATTTACACAATGGAATACTATGTAGCAGAAAGAAAGAAGGAACTCCTACCATTTGCAACAACATGGATGGAACTAGAGAGAATTATGCTTAGTGAAATAAGCCAGGCAAAGAAAGAAAAATACCATATGATATCACCTAATACAGGAAACTAAAGAACAACACAAACAAAGGAACTAAATAGAACAAAGAGCAGAATAGAAGTCAATAGGGGGGAGGGGAGAGGGAGAGAAGGGGGATAAGTAAGGGAAGGGCTTAATTAAAGAGCCTGTATAAAAGACTCATGGACATAGACAACGGGGAGGGATATGATTGCGGGAGAGGGGGTGGGCTGGGTGGGGGAGAGAAATTGGGGGAAAAGGGGATAACTGTAATTGAAAAACCAAAATAAAAAAAAAAATAAAAAAAATAAAATGATTTTAATAAAAAAAAAAAAAAATTGGGGGGGGTAAGAGAGATAGAGGAGAGACCCATCTTATGGAAGTGACTTCCTGAGGAACATGACACAGACCTAGTTTCTCACAGAAACTCTCTCTACATAGGAGACTAGATCAGGCTGACCTGGGAGTTGGACTTGTACCCAGCTTGCAGCTAGCTCTAGAAATCGGCAGTTGTTTCTTTTCTGCCAGAAACTGTCTCTCCCTTTTCTGACAGTGAACCCTGGGTGGGGTATTCCATTTAGCCCCAGATATGGCATTTTGGGTCCTACTCTTGGCCGGATGCCCTGGGAAAGGGAGGCAATCCTTTGTATTCTAGACTGTCTAGTAGAGACCTCACATTTGTAGCTTTCATTTCTCCAAGAATTATTGTTCCTTCTGGTACCAATCTCACTTGTTTCTTCCCTGACCTATTTCTCTTGGCCTGAAGCATATTCACCAGCTTGTTTTTCAAAAACATATGGGAATCTTAAATCAGTGTTCCAAAATTATATACTTCAGACCTTCCATAGTCTGTTAATAGATGTTGCATAAGAAGAAGGTTCTATGAGTAAACATGTTTGGAAATGCTGGATTCATCAGTTATAACATGAATGAGGGGATCAACACCAACTTCAGTGTGGTCATTACTCTAAAGAGGAAAGAATGGTTTAAAGATTCAATTATATCTGGAACATTTTTTTTTTTTCTTAAAAAAGATGTTAAGCAACAATGCAAAATGTTAATCTACTTAATCTGAGTGGTGGGTTTATGGGTGTTTGCTTTTAGTATGTTTTAAATATTTTATAATTAAAAATAGTTAAAACTATTTGAGATTTTTTCTTTTTCTGAACGACTTTTAACTATTATGTTGATTTGCATTTTGAATCTTTAGGAGGAGCTATAGCACAGGTATTTCTAAATTATTTGACCAAGACATCTTTTAGAAAGGAGCACCCTTCTGGACTCTTATATCTGGGACACACTTTGGGAAATGCCATCTTAGAAAACACCAGTTTTTTAAATATATTTTCTGATACTTATTCTTAGTGTTTGTGTTGGCCTTAGTGCCCTAAAACTGAGAGCTATATTTTCAAAAGACTCTGTGCTACCTATTAGTTAGGATCCCCCCAGGGTTAGTACGTGATATTCACTATTCCCTATTTCAGAAGGTTCTCTCTCTCTCTTTTCCACTTGGAACATGATTATTTTATGACAATCCCAGTTTTAAATTATTTTCAGATTGATTGATTGGCATGTCCAAAATTCAATAAATAGTCTATCCATCCCCAAATTCCTCCTTCTCCCCAGAAACTCCTTGAATCATTACTTAGATTGAGAACTTTCACACCCACTCCCCCTCCTTCCAGGGAAGATGTTTTATAATTGCAACATATTTTAAGTATATAGAATCTATAATAACCTCAATCTTCTAAAGTGGAAATGAAGAATATATATTTCTTTAGAGTAAGTTTCTTTCTGTTTCCTGCTTTATATTGAAATTATGTTAGTCATCAGCAAAGGAGAATGAAGGCGTGGTTTGGCTACCTCAAGGAAAAAAGAAATGTACTGATTATGTAACGGAGATAAGTTCTGAGCTATACATTCTGATGTATGGTGTAGGAATTCAATCAAGGGGCTACTAGTGCCATGCAAGGTTCACACAACAGGCCAGTCATAGGGGAGGTGCACGATACACTGGAAAATAACATAAGTTTAGGGAAGAGGGCCTTAAAATGTTGACCAGACTGTGCTGCTAACTTGCTGTGTGATTTTAACAGCTCACTTTATTTCACTGCGCTTGTGTTTACTGTTTAAAAAAGTGACCACAAAACCTACCCTGCAGATTTCATACTGCTGAGGAAAAAAAAAGACATTACAATGTCTGAAATGCTGCTGAACAAAAATGGGACAGATGCTTACTGTTAAATTTTCTTAAGGTTATTAAGTTGGATAGCTGTTGACCAAAGTCAGTGGACTGAATATTCCAGAATTAAAGGAAGGGTAATAAAACTTTGGTAAAAGGTCTATGCTTGGTCCACGTATATTCAAACTCTCAGCTGAGTTAAGACATAGTTGAGAGGCCAGTAACAGAGGGAGGGTCAATGTACTGCTTATTAAAGGGCTTATGAGGTCAGATGTTTAACCACATATGAAATATTCATTCTAGGCAAAGACTGTTCAAGCCAGTTACTAAGTTAATTAAATCCTGCCTTTCTGCATCCCTAGAACCTAGTACAGCCTGGCCAAAATGATCCTTGTCTCTGCCACTGGATGCCTAGTTTATCTACCCAACCAGGAATGAATGGAGTGAGCTTTGGTGTGGGATTTATGGACGCATGTTGGAGATGAGATGCAGGGAGGTGAAGATGTTTCTCCACACCTCCCTCTCTCCATTACATTAAATAACATCTATTTGTGATCTATTGTAATATTGATATAATAGTGACATTCCATTTGCAAATAAAGAAAATAAGGGCATTTGAGTCTTGAGAGAGTGCATGACAAAGGAACGGGTCAAGAACAAACAGAAAGGAGGAGCATGTGCATTGGTGTTGCTCCACATGGAGTTAAGGAGTCAATTCTGGACTCTTGTTTGAATTTGAAATTCCATTGTAGCAGACATGTCACTGTGGGCATGGCATGACATGGCACCAAACCCAATGGGGAGTTCCAGAACATGGGCCATTGCAGACTACAGAATTTCTCCACTTTTAGGTCTCAGAAAACCGTTTACTGTTACTTGCCTTTCTCAATCTCTTTTTGTACTCTATGCCCACAACTACCAACGAAGATCATTTTGACCAGTGTGGTAAGTCTCATAATAAGAAATTATCTTGGTGGCCTAAACTGGCTTGGGGCTTATTTCAAATGAAGTCATGTGGCTCATTTATTTAATTTGTAGTTCTCTAGCCTAGCATCATATTCAAAGCTTTCTATCTCTGTCCCAATCTTACCCAAATTTGTTTTCTATTTTCCCTTCCAGAAAGTTTATGCCTTGCCCAGCCCATGGTTCTCAGTGTGTCCTTCACACAGTACTAGTCCTTAGTGATTCATTAAACCAGATTCAATGGTCATCTGTATCAGCAACAGTCCTTTAACTTTGTTTGGGTTACTGCATGGATATTTAAAGGTAATAAAAATGTTTGTTCTTGACAATCTTATAAATTAAAAGCTTTTCTATACAGACCGCATTCCTTCAAATCATTGAGAATGAGCGAGATTTCACACTGTTACCTTGAGTGCCTATTCTGCCAAGATACTCAACAATATTTAAATCCCATTTGGAGAAGCAATTCAGAATTTTCTGAGTGTCAGAAGTAACATAAAAATAAATAAGTTTTATTCTTTCTATAGTTTACATAATAGTCTATATGTTAATCACCTCCAATGTCCACAAAGATATAGGAAAACACGTACTTATTTAAAATCAAAGCTGCTTGAATTCCAGATGGTTCAAAGTATATCTTAATCTATCTTGAGCAAGTCCCCTAATTCTGTGAGAACAAATGGTGGAATGTTATTAAAATGTTAATTAGTTAAATTTAGTCCCCAAAGTATAAAGAACACAAAATTGCACCTACATGATTTTATTTTTACTAACGGGGGAAATAAATTCTGATATATAAAGAAATGAGGTTATTTTAGGAAGAAGAAATACATGATGTGAGTTTTAGATTAAAATATCCAGGGGTGAAAAGCAAGTCTGAACAAATTATTGGGGTATATTTCCAACCAATATTTTGAAGCTGTTTTCTAAATAAGCTATTTTTATTTTGTATCATAAGTTTTTTCTTTATTCAAATGAAAATGGAAAAGATAGAAATGCCAGTTAATGACAGAGCTATTGGCTTTGCACAACTTGATTTTTTTCCCAAACTATTGAAATTGGAAAAGCCTTTAGAGGTTCCTGGAACCCTCAGATTATTCCTGAAATCCTGCCTGTATGAGGAAAACATCTGTCCTATACACTCCAAAGAAAAGGCAGAATAATCTCCCTAATTTAAATATTTTGGCTTTAATTCTTTAGATTGAGATTGCAGTACTTCAAAACATCAATTAAAAAAAGATAAATGTCAAACTATAACAAAATATGTTAATGAGAGTTTTGAGAGTTCATCCATTTTTTGAAAACCTAAATTTTCCTTTAGTCACTGTGATGCTATTGAATAAGTTACATTTCTATTTTTCATTGTTTTAACTACTTCATTTTAAGCATATGTTTGTAGCAGGTTTAGTTAAAAAAATGGTATGACATTTACATTCAATCATACAGCTTTTAAAAAGCTTTGTTAATGGGGAGTCAGCAAAGGTTTCTTAGCAAAGGTTTGATATTATTGGACTTTAGGAAGATTAATATGGATAATCTACCTAATGCATAAGATACTTGTATTAACTAGCTCATAGTGGCAGTAGCAGTGGGGCTTTCAAAACTTCTGCTTTTGATCAGGGTGTAACTTCTTGAGTAATGTAGCACTACATTATGTAGTGCTAACTGTGTTTCCATATGACATAATCCTCTTGGACATCAAAGTGCCTTCCTGAGTACCCAAATCTGAGTCCAAGTCAAGAATGATATAATAAAAGAGAGATAACTGCAGGTGGAGATCCCAAACTAGTGGGTTTTCTTGGCAGAGTCCATCTTGCTTCTTCCTAAAGTGATTGGTCACCGATAGGTTCAGCTGAGTGTTCAGGCAGCAGCTGGTGAGACGTTAAGTATGGTCCACCAGTCAGAGATGGTTAAAGTATAGGTATATAAACACATTTCATTGTTATGAGTTTAATGAGCAACGTTCAACTCTCTGTCATTGGGAATTAAATATGGGAAGGTGGATATAATGCAATGTTCTATTCATGTTTACCAGTCATGAACTAACTCATGTTTTCAAGCATGATAAACTGCTATACAGCTTATCATACCAAAAAAAGTTACTAAAACTTATATAGAAGATATGTACAAAGTTTTATTTCAATACATTATGTACAAATAAAGTATATTGAAGTTTATTTAGATTGTTTCATTTTCATATTAATTACAAAAAATAGCTGGTGATATGGGATAGGTTTTGTATAAAATTGCCAGTCAACACTGTGTTAAGCTATACTTAAGACACATGGAAAAAAATACTGGGATTTATATCACATAGAAAAGTGTGTTTCTGTTCTTTAGGGTGTTGGACTTTGGGAAAGCGAGAAGAGTAAGAAGGAAAAGAATAGTCTTTATATACTTCTTTTTCCTCCCTATACATCATATACAAAGAGAAGATTAAAATATTTTCCCAAAGATTTTAGGTAATTGAAATATATCCCTGGATATCTGTGAACAGTGCTTTCTGAAATCAAATCCATGTACAGAAAAAAGATCAGTTTATATCAGCTCAATAGTAGGCTGACTTGAATCATTTGTATTATCTATTTGGAGAGCCTAAGAAAAGGCTACACTCCGGGAAAGAGCCAGGAGACAGGTAACTGTCTGCTAGGAGTGATGGTGATCAAACATAGTTATGCAAAATGTGAGCAAATCAAGGAAACAGAGATAAGGGCTATGATAACCAGAGAAACAGTAATTCTTGGAAAGGTGGACAGAAGACATGGATTCCGATGAGGTATTTAAAGAAGGGGGACATGTTTTTTCCTATATGTATCCAGACTAAGCAAAGCAGATGGTTGCTTATAAACTGTGAATTTAGGCAGGCTTCACTACCCCAAATTATCTTTAATGCTGGCTAATCATTGTATCAGAAACTCTTATCACTGGGAACTTCTAAGTTAAAACTCTAATCATCATCATTAAATGCAAAGGCTAACTGGAAAGGGAAATGCCTTAATCTATTGTACAGATACTGTTGTTTGCTCATCAAAGGCCAATTCTCCCTTTTTTGCTACGAATCCTCCACTTTTGTTAGGTATGGAGTGAATATTATTGGATACCTAGGAAGGTGGTCCTAGCAGCTTTATGGGTTGGCAGGTAGTACTCAGTTCTAGCCAACGATATGTAAGAAAGATTCTGCTGGAAAAGTCCTTTGGAATATTTCCTGATAAAGGAGACATATATAAGGTGACAGACTTACCCAACTCTTGTCTTTTATGAGGTTTTGAGAAAAAAATGAAGTTTGCAACTGTTGTATGCATTTTGTGACAGAAAGGAAAGGCAAGGAAGGGACCTGAGATCCTGATTCAAAGCTTTGACACCCACATAGCAATCGATCATCAGCCTCTGAACTTTCTTCTGGGAAAGAAAGTAAATTTGCATTGTTTAAGCTACTGATAGTTTATTATTCTATTAGACAACTTAATTGACAATCCACTATTTAAACTTATTCCTAATATCTTTACAATTTCTACTGTTTGAAACTTTCTTCAGCAGAGAGCAGGCGTAAATGTGTTTCCAGGAGCTGCCTTCTCCTTGAATTCCCCTCAGCATCTGTAGTCTCACTCAGCTGGCACTATGAGCATGCTTTGCATTATTAGCTATATTTTTTATATGTAAATAGTAAAAATGTGAATATACAAGGTGTGCTCAAGGGTCTCTCCCAAATGGAAGTTCTTTGAAGTTAGATGAATTTAGTTGATAGGTAGACAGGTAGGTAGTTATCTACAGATAAGATATTCCCCTTAGAAAATGTTATGCAAAATAGAATTCTAAGATTTGGCCATCAGTTAACTTTAGTTTCACCATCATCAACACCAAAAAAGCAGCCAGGCTCTACAAAACCATCCCTCGGTAGCCTAAGCAAACCATGGAGCTCCAGTACTTTCCCTCCAGACTTCCATATTTCCTTTCTCTGATGCTTCCTACATTTTCAGAACATCGATGAGCATGGTCCCCTTAATGAGGATTTACTTTGGCAAATCAAATACTTTGTGCATGTGCTTTGCCACAAATGGGTTTACTGTAGAGCTCTTGAAGCTGAAGCTTTTGGGGCCCTAACTTGCAGAAGAGCCTTCCAAGTCACTCTACCTGGTTTGTACTTGGATTTTTATATTCTTTCAAATTTAAAGTTATTGCATATGCTTTAGATCCCACAAAACCTAATTATCCCTGTGTTTGTCATTGCAGCGAGATAAGAATATGAGACTCATAGTCCTCTCTGTAAAAATAAAAGATGCTTCTGAAGTGACAGGTGGATACTTAAATATTCACACATAAAGGAGAATATGTTCATTGCTATGGGAAAGCCAAAGGAAGTGACAAGTATGCACCGTGAGGCTACTTTCATTTAGGGTGTAATATTGTCTTTCATGGGAGAATTGACTTTGGAGTTTGAAGAATGAAAACTATCTAATCAACATTGGGTATTCCAGGCAAAGGGGTTAGAAAGGTAGGTTAGAACACATTCATGGAAGGTTTTTTGTTTTTTTTTTTTTTTAGTTTATGTTTCATAGAAAATTTCAAATGCATACAAAAATAGACAGAATGGTGTCAATGGCCTGTTCTCCCAATACTTGACCCATGCATTTCCACTTCATTGTAACTATCTGATATCTTCAAGCAAATAAATAAATAAATAAAAATTTATCTTTTCTAATTGTCCTATTCTAAAGATTTGTTTGAATTACTGAAAGCAGAAGTCTGAGAGATAATTTTTATGTGAAAAAAAAAATACTCCAACAAATTCCACATACACTTTACTTGGAATCATACCTCAGGAAATAGTCAAAGCAGGTGGGACAATATGGTAACTGATTTTATAATTGGAAATGACATGGTTTTAATCCTGTAACAAATTTTTAATAACTGGATTCCTTGTGGAAATTACTTATTTCTCCAAGTATGAAAATATAATGAAGACAGTGATGTCAACTTTTTCACATAGTGATGGCCTAGTAACAAGATCTTACTTGTTTTGAACATTTACTGAAGGCCAAGTACCAGTAAAATACTTTTCACGCATTCTCTCATTTGCTTTTCACAAACTTTCTGAGGTAACTAATATGTCTGAGGTAACATTTCAGAGGAAATATCTCACACAAAGATGCTTAGTAATTAACAAAACTAGCAAAAGCAAATGCCAAAAGTTGAATCCAGGTGCACATTTGGGTTCAACTAGAACTATTCACTATTGTGCTAGACTGTTCTGCCAATACCAGTTTTCATACACCATCATTTTCTTTCACTACAAGTCACATATTTATACCTAGCTTGCTTTCTTGTCCCACGTTTCACAAAAGTGAACTGTAAATAAAATTATTATACTCTTCAATCAACCCCAATAATTAACCTTTTAAACTTACTACTTGACAATCCTTCTAGAATTGTCATATGATTTAATCAATCCCCCCGACACTTTGAAAAAATACAAAAATGGCCAATATACATTTTTTAAAAATTAAGTTGCTAATGGATAGATTGCAGTGCTTTCCACCCCACCCCTCCTGGTTTATGAGTTTGAACCTTTTTTCATCCCAAGCCAAATATCCTTATAATGAAACTTGGGTCTTATGGGCTTTCCCTACTTTCCTCAATAAAAGCTAGTGCTTTTTTTTTCTTTCTATTTCTTATTTTTTAACTTTAAAACTGACATTAGCTGGGACTGACTCAGTTTGTATTTTTACTGACAAATCCATATTAATAACAACATCAATACTGTATTAAATCTGAACTATGGGAATAATTTTAATCATGCCAAAATTAATAACATTGCGTATCACCCAGAGAGCCTCTCAGGGAGGAGAGTGAAATGGTTATTAACTTGGGTTATTATTGCAGCATTATGGACATTTAAATAGGCTATAATTCTAGAAATTTAAAGGTCAGTTTGATTTATTCAATTTAGTTTGTCATATGTTTGGAAAACTAATTAAAATCACCAACAACATGGTTATAACATTTTTTGATGGGCAGTCAGAGAAGCCTGTATTTTTTGACACAATAAGTAATCAGTTTGCTGGGCATGCTAGACTTTTTTTGTGGCTAAAAGGGACAATTTCTTCCATTTCTATGATTGGGTATAGAAAGGCAAGTTCTGTGGAAGCCTGTTTTTATGGATGCATAAACGTCTTCCTCATAGATTGTTTTTGCATCAAAATACTATTTCTCAAATCCTACTGTGACTATGGGGCTGGCATTAGAAAAATAGAATACTGTTTTTTTCCCCTATGATTTAAGGTTCCAAAATAATTCCTCAGACCAAAAGATTTCCCTCTTCATCTGTTTCAGTGTCTCATATTTCTTCGCACTGGAAATATAGTCTTCTGTTTTAAATAATTTCAGTTTGGAAGAGATTGATATCACAAATGCCCTGGAAAGGGTAACATTGTGAGTTCTGTTTATTTTATAACAAAGCTTTATTGAAAAAGGAAATTGTGTGGGGCAATGAAGTCTGAAATTATGGAGAATGGAAGATGAATGCAAGGAGTTGGAAGTGAGAAGATGACAGAAAATATATAATAAATGGTTCATGCCAGAGTAAATCAGGGATGAAAAAAGGAAGTATTCTTCTTTTCCAACTAGTATTAAAATGGAACATTATATGTGCCTCTCTTTTATGTCATATCTACCTATAGCTTTAGAGAGAGCAATTCAGACATGGCTATTAGTATTAATGACAAAAAGAAATATGAGAGATGAAATACCAGTATAATTAAAGGGCAATGCATAAAGAAAATGTGAACCAGGTCTTTGGACCATCCTAATGGATGTGACTGGAAGGAAATGAAATAATGGATTTGAGATCAACTTTCAAGGTACCCTCAACATTTAGCTGCCTTACATGACTGTAATTATCAAGCTATATCTTATAGCCAAATAGCTTCTAAGTTCCTAAATTATTTGAATGACAACTTTACTATCTCCAAAGCAGAAACCTTATCCACAGGAATACCTACTATATATTGCCTGTCTAGTGACAAGAAAGAACTGATGGAGCATGGGAAAGATGAAGAGGATGAAGACAGAACTAGTAGTAGATCATTGGGCTACTAACCACTGGCCCAGACTGGTAACTATGTTAACTAAACACAGTGCCTCCAGAATTTATCCTGGCTGAAAATAAACCCATCACTGCTTCCTCAGCAACTATCGTGTATTCCATTTGATGTGGCTGAAAGGTTGTTATGTATTTATGAAAAGTGCCTTTTGATCCACCTATGCTAATATTAAAGCCTTTAGTATGTCAGTAGAAGAAGGAACAGTATAAAAGAAGATGACACAGTTCCCAAATGTAGAACTCATAATCTATGTACAGAGAAAAACAACTAGCTGGGGATTGATATTAGGGAATGAAATTAGGTACTCTTTAATCAAATTTTTGGTTCCATTTGTTCAAAAGTGAAAATATGACATGAAAGTCTTATTGTTATGGGTGAGCGACAGTACAACTTATTTGAGGTCAGTTGGAAAGGGTAAAATAGGAGATAAAATGAAAGTTTACCCCTTTCCAAAATGTCTTTCCAGATATGAAGTAAAGAAGATCAAATCCCAACCTGGAAATTAAATGGTAGATTCTAGGAATGCTTAATCCATTAAGTTTAATGAAGGTATATAAAAATAAATGTAAGCTAATTTTATGAGAATATTCTTTGGAAAATAACCTAATATCCAAGAAAACCTGAATTGCAGATGCTACCACCTATAAACAAAATGGTAGAAGAGGCAAATAGTTATTCATCAGTTCTTTGCCACGCAGTTGTGTGCTCGCAATGCACACATGATCATGGAAGTCATGATCTGACTGCCCTTCAGGAGCTTATGATGAAAGGTACACTAATGTCAAGTTATTAAATGCAAAAAATGGTGGAAGTTTCATAAGGTTAGCATACTAAGTGAGTTAAACTAAAAGAAAAGTTGGGCAACAGGAGAAGGACAAGATTATTGCTCTTCACTGTGCTTGCCCAAAAGGAATTAATGATGAAAAATTTTGAGTTGAACCTTGCATAGTTAGGATTAAGGCAACTCAAGGCATTTTGTTCACTGGAAAAGCATTTTGCATTAGCTACTTGTGAGATTCCATAATGAGGGATTTCAGCACTGTATTTCTCTTCTATCATGTACTAAATATTAAGTATCATAATGTAAGATTGTCTATTGCAATATAGAATTATATGAAGCTATTTAGAAAATGATTCATATTGATGTAATATTCTTTCATTTGCATTTGCCTGTTATAAACACCTACCTTCAGGGTTTTTGGTTGAGCTTCTAGTGTAGCCATGTCAGAATTTAGATATGTCAGGACTAGTGTTATAAATATGGGAAACAATCCATCACCCCAAAATGGACTATCAGTGTTGCACATTTGAAGTGGATAAGTGTGTTTTCAAGCTGTATCAAGCATATTACCTTAAACTGAGGGTAAACAGGTTACACTGAACCTGTTTTATTTTTCAGGTTCTGAAATATTTTGACATCTGAGTGGCTTGGTTAAAAATAAATATATATATATACTGTCATCTTTTCACTCTGGATTTTTTTGGGTAAAGCAATCATCTCCTTCAATCCAATCAGCATAGGATCTTACAAAGGCAGTTGTTAAACAGATATATATCTTATGTTAATCCATGCATTTCCTCTATAATTGATACAGTCCACCATAAGCATGAATTAAACACATGAACAAGTAAAGAAAATTGAGAAGTTAAAAAGTTTTTAAGTTCTCCCTATTGTAGGTCTCCTATGCTCTAATCAAGGACTTTTTAATGTATGGCAACATTATTAGGACAGTAGTAGCATTGAAGACATCTGTGCCTAGATGGCAAATGGAGGATATACTGAAAAATATCAATTAAATATAGACTTCCTTGAAATGACAGAAAAGACATAAATGGATAAATGAATATTTATTCATGGAGAAAAGTGAGAAGGGGGTACATTTTGTGGAATAGAATATATACCATACCAAATGAAAGAGAGGGGATCATATTTTGGAGGAAAACCAGAGTCAAAGACATGCCTAAGAAACTCTTGTAAAGGTTAGGAGTTGCATATTAGGTGTCTTATGGCCCAGAGGTGGTGACAGCTAGAATTAAGAGGAAATAACAATCACTTGGTGGTACCTACTGTTGCCCAGACCTTCATAAAATACCTTCTTTTTTTGAAAGGGAACATAACTAATAGAATTATTGGTATCCAGAAGAGCACCCATTTTTACCCTAAAAAAATTGAATTCTGGAATATAATTGTTCACATTTTTGAGTCACATATAGATAATTTCCAAAAGGACACTGATAATCCATGATTAGTTATTAGAATTATCACTGGTGAAGATACAGAGTGAATTATATGCGAGGGCAAAGTAAAAGGAGATCAAGTGGCTGAGGTACTTAATTGCTATGGTGATAATGGTGATTGTGTAAGATGTGATGTTGGGGCAACTGCTTCTAACTGTACTAAAGAGCTTACAAAAATAATAAAAGTAGACGCTTAAGAATTTATCCTCTGAATTCAAGCAATGGACAGAGAATTAGAAAACTTCTAAGGTGGCCTTAAGGAAAACCCTTCTTTTTTTTTAGCCACAGGGAGGGCATAGATAAAAATCAGACATAGGTCTGGAGGTCCTCATTTCTGAGCAGCATTAGACACTACACCAAATTCCTGTGCTAAGTAAAGGTATTGGTGGGGAAAGAGAATAATTTGGACTCTTGGATGAAAATGTTTGGACAAAGATGAATCTGAGAATTTTGAATTCTCTTCTCCCTCTGGAAGAAGTTCATCTTATAATCTGAGTGATCTACACTTCTTTTGGGGAAAAAGGCTATTTTAAAACCAGTGAAATTATTTGGAGCAGTTGACTTAAACATGAATGAATGCCTTTTCTCCTCACAGCCTTCTTGTACCACTTTCCAGTGCTCATGGCAATATAAGAAGGTAAATTCCAAACACAGAAGTAAAATAATGCTGTAGGAAGGGAAATATATGCACCAAAGATGCTTCAGGATCTTTCAAATTAGATTCCCAAGGGATGGATCAGGCCAAATATATACAGATGGGGGCACACCCTGAGTTTCCATACTTACTATTTTAGCTCAAGTGCCTGGGTTGGTTACTAATTGCTACTAAGTTATTTACTTGATTACTAATTGCTACTAAGTTACTTACTTGACGCCTGCATTCAATAATGGCCCATAGTCATTAAAGTTGAGGTGCCAGAACTTACTTGACATATGTAGAGTCTGAAGGCCTAAGGAGGTGGGATGTTGGAATGTAATTTGTCATCCCTCTTTTGTGATGTTGTTAGATGACTCTAAATTGTACTATCATGATTTTACTTGACATTTCCTATTGGAGAATGGATCAGTATGAGTTTCGAAAGGAAACACATTTATACTCAAGAAGAAGTTACCTGAAGAAAAAGTTCATTTTTTTTTTCAGGCATGTGGGCAGAGTTAGGGATATCAACAAAGGATGGTGAGGCCCCCAGCAGCCTGCAAGAGCAGGGAAGAATCACAGCCCTCAGCCCAAACAGTCAGTAAGAGAAAATGTTGTGCCTGGTCTCTGATGATGAATCAAGTCAGGGGGAAATCATTCAGGAGCTGGGGCCACGGAGATATGCAGGCAGTGAAGAACTGTAGCAAAACAGGGAAGAAATTGGGAACAAGTATCTCTACCTCTCTCTCCTTCACTTAAATCTTTTGTCAACATCTCCCTTTTGACTCATCTAAACAGAAGCTTCAGGCCAGGAAGACTATGTGACTTAGGCCATCGAGGTCAGTCTACTAAGGCACACAGTGACACTGAGAAGGGGTTAAGTCTCGATATGCGGAGAAGCGAATAATCAGAGCAGTCCACCCCTTTTCTCACTCAGATTTGAAGAAATGTGTTGAAGTTAATGTCACTCACATGGGTTTTCTGACAAAATTTAAGAACAATTATCAACTCAGATTTTTGTTCCAATAAAATCAATGCATCTAGAAATTAAAACACTTGCATATATATAAATTCATAGTCATGCCTTTAAACAACACTTATTATAGAGTAAATGAAAATGGAAATTGCAAACTATTCATAATTAATGATGTGAGTCCAATATATTAAAACATGGAGAAAGCAGTTAAAGGATGCTTGAGGGAAAATTAAAGTTTTAAATAAATTTATTGGAAAGAAAATTATGAAGTCAGGAAAAAATTAACACGTCATTGTTTTTGGATAAATGCTTATCATTATGAAAAACCAATAACACTAGTAGATAAAACTATTTGTATTTTAAATAAAGTTCAGCAATGTTTATCATATATATAAAATAAACTTTAAATACTAGTAAAAGTTTAACACCGGTGTTAATGATCAGCTAGAAGTTATATGTAAAATGTAAAATATAATTCATAATATCAACAAAAACTATAATATATGTGAGAATTAAGAATAAAAGATAATAAGGCCTCTTGTAAGAAAAGTTTATTAAAGTACACAGAAGATAATTTAAATAAATGAAAAGTCCATGTTCTTGGAGGAAATGATTAAATATTATTTGTATATAAATTATCTATTTCATTTATAATTACAACATGATTCCACTAAAATATTCAGATATATTTATAACTTAACTCAGTAAACCTAATATAAAATTTACATCAAAGAATAAAAGTCTAGGAAGAACTGAGAAAATTTATAAAATAAAAGTTTGTGGGAGGGAGTTCATACCCAAAAGTAAGATGGGATACACAGCTATAATAAAATAATGAAACAAAACAGTTAGCTTTTCTAGTAAAGGCTGAAAAATAGATAAATGAAACATCATAAGTAACAGAGACACTGACTCATATACTTGGAAGCATAATATATAATAAAGGTAGCAGCATAAATCAATGGGGGAAAACCACAATTTCTTAAACAGTTTTGGAAAACTGGTTTATGATATGGGGACTAATAATACTAGACTGCCTGACACCACATACAAAGATATATTTCAGATTAAAATTCTACATGTAAAAGTATTAAGGCTTTAGAAATGTGTAGGAGTATAATGTCTCTGTGATGTATGGTTGATAGAGACTTCAAAAATAAAAATTTAAAAGCAGAAACCATAAGGGATGGAAAGATATAGCAATATAGATAAAGGATAATACATTTGACAAAGTGAAGTTTATTCTCAGAATATAATGCTGGTTTAACATTCAAAAATCAAACAACATAATTCAACATTAATGGAACAAAAGAGATAAAAACATATGATCTTAATAGATACAGAAAAACGCTCAACAAACTTCAACACACATTCATGTTAAAAACTCTCAGCAAAGTAGGATTTGAAGGAAGATTCCTCAATCTGATAACATCTACAGGTAACATTTAATAATGAAACTGAATGTCACTTCCCTAGGAACAGGCAAAACTATAATTGTCTGCTCTCACCACTTGGATTTTACATTGTATAGAAAGTGCTAATCAGTGTAAGAAGGCATACCAAAGAATAAAAACACGTATAATAGAAAGGAAAAAGTAAACCTGTCTTTATTCACAGATGATATGATTGTTTATGTAGAAATCCTAGGGGATATAACAAAATATAATAAGAATGTAAACAGGTCTCAGGATAACAAGTCAAAATAAAAATCAACTGGATTTCTGTATTTTTGCCAAGAACTATTGGAAAATAAGATTAATAAATATTATTTATTATAGCATTGAAATAATAAAAAATAAATTTAACAAAATATGTACAAGACCAATGTACTGAGACCTGTACAACTTTGCAAAACAGATACTGAAGAAGACATTTAAAAATAGGTATTTGGGACTTCCGGCCAAGATGGAGGCTTAGACGGACACGCTAGGTCTCCCTCTACAACTATACAGGAATACAACTACTTCAAAACAAAGGATAACTAGAAATTCCAGAAAATAAAACTACACGGAAGTCCAACATATGAAGTTATAAACCAACGGTGCCATTTGGGCAGGTAAGAGTTAAAGTGGGCAGTGCTGTTTGCGGTCGCACCCGGAGCGGCTGGCGGCGAGGAGTCCCGGTGGCCAAGCCCCTGGCGGTGCGCGACCCCGGCGAGGAGTCCCGGTGGCCAAGTCCCTGGCGGTGCGCGACCCCGGAGCTGGGGAGAGCGGCTACGCAAGCCCCTGGCGGTGCGCGACCCCGGCGAGGAGTCCCGGTGGCCAAGTCCCAGGCGGTGCGCGACCCTGGCGAGGAGTCCCGGAGGCCAAGTCCCTGGCGTTGCGCGACTCCGGAGCTGGGGAGAGCGGCCGCAGCATCGCCTTGAACAGTGAGGCCCAGGGGGGCGGGAGGACGGATCCCGGTCTCCTAGCTGAATAACTGTGTGAATCCATCTTGGACCCCCGCCCCCACAGAAAGCACCACAGGGCTGCGAAATAGGTCGCGGACAAGCAGGCGCCGGTCGCTAATTTGTGACGCGTACGCAGGCACTGCCCCCACAGCCAGCCCAAGAAAACAAAAAGCATCTGTCAAAATGAGGCAGGCAACTTTAGAAATACCGGTAACACAACTCACCAGGCAGCAGATAGAGAACCTGACAGATGAACAGATAAGAAACCTGTCAGAGGCTCAGTTCTGGGCCATTGTTATCAGGTGGCTTACAGAATTCACAAAAGAGCAGGAAAAAGATATGAAAGAAGCGAAAAACTTTCATAACGAAAGGAACAAAACCGCATACGAGATAGAAGGAAAGGAAATAAAATCCAGAGTTCATTTCAACAAACTGGAATTTGGAGAAGGAACAAGCAGTCAACCAATGCAGAGAGAGGAAATGGGAAGCAACAACGAAAGGATCAGAAACCTCTGGGACAGCTATAAAAGGCCCAACATAAGAATCATTGGTTTGCCAGAGAATGAGGAAGATGAACTAGAACTTGAAAAATTGAGTGAAAATATAATAAAGGAGAACTTCCCAGACTTGGGAAAGGGAATAGACCTGCAGGTCCAGGAAGCAAGGAGAGTTCCCAAGAGACTGGACCCAGGGAGAACCACTCCAAGACACATTATAATCAAAATGTCAAAAATTAAAGATAAAGAGAGAATCTTAAAAGCAGCAAGAGAGAAGAAAAGAATTATGTACAAAGGGGTCCCAATTAGACTATCAGCTGACTTCTCAAGGGAAACCCTACAGGCAAGAAGAAACTGGCAAGAAATATTCAAAGTAATGAAAATCCAAAACCTACAACCACGAATACTCTATCCAGCGAAATTGTCATTCAGAATAGAAGGACAGAGAAAGTGTTTCCAGGACAAAATAAAACTGAAAGAGTTCATTAGATCCAAACCACTGTTATATGAGATGTTAAAGGGACTGGTTTAAAAAAAAAACAGAAGCTAGGGAGATGAAACAAAGGCAAACTAAATAGGCAACGAGAGGGAAAGAGGAACTGTGGGCACGGGAAGCATATTGGGGGGAGGTCAACAGGGAGGGGGAATGGGGAAAGGGAGGGAGATGATATAGGAATTGGGGATCAAGGTAGGAGGGAATGGAATAGACGGAGAGAGGTTGGGAGGAACTGTATGCACAACTAATGGACATAATCTAAAAGGGGGGGACAACTGGAGGGAGGGGGGCCACCGGGTGGAGGGGAGCAGAGGGAAGGGAAATTGGCACAAATGTAATAATTTAATCAATAAAACACATTAAATCATTTAAAAAAAAATAGGTATTTGATGTTCCTAGATAATTAGACTCAATTTTGTTAAGATGCAAATTTTCTCCTGATTTGTACATAGATTAAGAACAACTCTAATAAAATCTCAGCAAATTTTTTGTAAAAATTAACAAGTTTATTCTGTAATGTATGTGCCCATGCAAAGGACCTATATTAGCCAAAACAACTTAAATAATAAAACAAAATTGGAAGATGTACACTATCTAATTTCAAGTTTATTGTAATGCTACATTAATCTAGAGTTTACTGTTTAGCTTCACTGAAGGACTCGCATATAGATCAATGAACCAGTATGAACCTGGAAAAAAATAAGGATGGGACAAATATTCCCAATGTTGAGAAATGAGGTTGTTGAATAAATGGTCCCAGGACAACTGCGCATGCCTCTGGAAAGATAAATGATCTTTACTGCACACCATTTGTTAGAATTTACTTGAAATGTTTCATAAATTTAAATCTAAAACCTAAAATTATAAAGCTTTTAGAAGAAAACATAGAAAAAGTCTTTATGAAGTTTCAGTAGGGAAATAATTTCCTAGGACCAAAAAGAAAATAAAATGATAAACTTGACCAAGAAAATTTAAAAAATCTGTCAAAAAACAGCATTAAAACATTTAAAGGGAAGCCACAGATTGGGAGAGAATATTTATGAAACATACCTAAGAAAGAACTTTTGTACCGAATATGAAAGAACTCTAACAACTCAGTAAGAAGAAGACAAACAATCCAGTAAAAGAAGGATCAAGTGATTTAAATAAGTATTGCACAAAAGAAGGTACATAGTCATTAACGCATGAAAAGATGCTCAACCTCAATAGTCTTTTGGATAATTGAAGTCAAAATTACTATGAGATACCAATACATACCTCCAGTATATACCACAACTTGGCAAGTATATGGGGAATCTAGTACCTTTAACTTTGTCAGTCTGAGTGTAAAGTGGTACGACCACTCTGGAAAATATTTTGGTATTTTCTTATAAAGTTAAATACACATTTTTAAAAGCACACAAGGTATTTATTAAAAGCAAAATGAGAACATTTTCTTACAAAAGGACTTGTACACATTGTTCAAAGTCCCTTTAATAATAATAAGAGAAAACCAGAAAAAAACGTAAGTGTCTATCAGGTGAATGGATAGACAAATTGTAATATATTTATATATTATCAAAAACAATACAGTCGAGCCGTTTAATGTAAGCAAAAGAGTCTGGTACAAAGATGTCTGGAACAAGAATTATACAGTTGTGATTCCTTATAGTTCATCTCCTAAGACAGGCAAATAAGTCTTCAGTGGGAGAATGCACATGAGTAAGTCCCTGGAGTTGGGAATGGTGAGGAGTGATTGCAAAGGGGCATGAAGGAAACTTCTGGGTGATGGAAATTGTCTATATCTTGATTGTGGTGGTGTTTACACACATGTATACATTTGTCAAAACTCATCGAGCTGAAAAACAAAATTGATGTCTTTTACGTATTTGCGATACCTGAATAGAGTCATTCACAAAGTTAAAAAATTATACACAAATGGTAAGGGGTATATGTTCAACTTGATCAAATGAAATTTCTTTTTTCCACCCAGTGATGAGTACCTTAGGTAAAAATAAAGAGAATGTGACGCAACTGGGAGAAGTATTTACAATATCTGAAACTGGCAATAGATTAGGCTTGTGCATCGGGGATATGCAAGTCGCTCCTACAGAGCAATTAGAGAAAAAAAAGCAACCCCAATAAAAAATAGACAAGGAATAGTAACAGGAAATTTATAGATGAGAAATTCCAAAAACTGAATGTAAAATACAAAAACGTGTTGTCATTTTGCAACTACTAGAACCTGCAGAAATTTGAAAATCTAAGTAATCCTTAGCATTCGTGATGAATGATGTGGACATGCAGGAGCCGTCCTGCACGTTTGGTGAGAACAGTCTGGTACAAGCATACTGGAAGTCAATTGCTGATCTATAGACCACACGGTCTTATAGACTGAGAAGGGTAAATTACAGTCTCCTGCTAATAATACTTTTTTTTTTTATACCCCCAAGTATATAACTGTTGGGTTTTGCTCTATGCTCTGTGTGTGGAAATTAAAAACCATTAAAGTTTCTGTGCACTGGACTCCATCATTTAATAATTTAAAAGTGCATTTTCTGTTCCTTTTAACGCTTTTGCCTTGAATTCAAACCTGCCTAATGTTAGGAATGTGATACCCGCTATCTTTTTCTTTGTATTAGACTGATTTGCCTTTGCCCATATTTTATTGTTAGCTATTTCAAGCCACTTTGTTGTAGGTTTTTTTTTTTTTTTTTATATTCAACAGAGGTTTAGGTTTTACGCTATTGTTCAAACCGACCGTTTCTACCTAGAAATATATTTAACCCACTTAGTTGTTTACTTTTTAATGAGGATGACTGATCTATTTGACCATCGATCTGCCATTTGTCTTACGCAGTCTGTTTTAATGGCTTTAATTCTGCTTCATTCATTCTTTGGTGTGTGTTTCTTCACAAAAACAGTAAAATTCTTCGGAGGAACATTTAGCTCCATTTCTTTTGAGAACAATATTCCATGTTTGTACTAGGAGATTATTATTGGGCTGCATTTACTCTAACTTAAGGAGGGAAAGCAGGGTAGAGTAGATGGGGACAGGGGTGGGAATGGCACCTGGTTCAATTGCTCTGTTCACAGAACGTTAATCAGCCCCTTCGTTGTCAGAGCCATCTTTCACATCTGCTGTCTAGCATCCCCTGCACCCAAAGCCCCTCCATTCAGGATTTTGAAAGGCAGACATGTTCCATGTAGTGCACAACTCTGTCTGGATTCTTCCAGGTCATTACTCTGATATTACCTGCTAACATGTCTCTATCCACATTCATCTTCCCCAAATTCCTGTACACTCTTGTCTTTGGTGCTGCCTTTTCTCATTGGTATTATTATTTATTCTCTGTCATACCTCAAAGCTTTCATTTCAGTATTTCAGTGGAGAGTTTAGAGAAACATGAAGTGAGAACCTGCTGGGTATGCAATCTTGTACTGGAAATCTATAATGTTTTATTTTATGGTGAGGCAATTTCCCCCCAAATGCTCTTCTTTTTCTAATTTGTCTTGGCTATTATTTCCTATTATTCATCCACGTGGAGTTGAGAATCATTTTGTCAAGTTCAAAGGAAAAAAATCCAATTGGAATTTTAATTGGAAATGCATTAAATTGATTAACTTTGGAATGATTGCTTTTTATTTTTAATTAAATTTCCAAGCACTGTTTTTTTTTTTTAGCTCTGCTAATTATAAATTTCTAAATTTATTGCATTTTTTGTCAGAACCTGGTCTCTGCAATTTCTTCTTTTCCATAGCAATAGAGTAGTAAATGTGTTGTCCTTGGCATCACCTGGCCTAGTGCTTCTCAACATGCAGCATCAGTAACAACTGGGAACCATTGGAAATGCAAATTATAGGACTCCAACCCAGATCTTGGAATCAGAAACTCTGGGTATGGTGCTCAGCAAAGAACTGAGCTATCATATAACTAGCCATGTATACTTGGGAAAAATACTTAACCTAAGTCTAAATATCGTCATATATAAAATGGAGATACTATAACAACATAAACTTTATAGCATTGTTTTTAGGAATAAATGAACTAATACACATGAACCACTTAACATATTTCCTGGTGTGTTGTGAATACTGAGTGATTACTACTGATCATCAACTACATTATTATAATTTTATTTTTGTCCAATATAAATAAGAAATTTTCTCTGACATTAACAATTCTGTTGTGAAAGTGACTATATTCTTCTTTTTGTGTATGAAAACAGATGTTATAATTTTTAGATCTTCTGTATATTTGCCTATTTATTAATTACTTAGCCCATTGTATCTGTAAAAATTGTATGTACTGTTAAGCTGTCCAAAGACTATTGCATTTCCAGAAAATATTTCTGGCAGTTTGAAGATTTAGTTGGTATATGTCAAGACCATGTGATATCGCCTACAGATGCCGCTCAGATTATCTTTATTACGAATGGTATTTTTACTATTATGAAATCCTTTGGTTGGAGGGGGTTATTATTATTATCATCCTCTGTTTACTTTGTTTAAAACTTAATACATACTTATCTATTTTTCTTAATCTTAAGTATAATATTTTCTTTTTTTACTATTCAAGTATCTTCTATAAGCATCATATAGTTATTTTATTTAAAAATATATATTTTAGTATGAGAGCTCAACCCCATTAGAATTATAATGGTATAGTTATTCTATATGCATCTGGTTTGTGTATATGTGTGTGTGTCCTGGCCTGTCTATTTATCTATCCATCTATCTATCTACAAACATACCACAAAGATATTGCTGGTTTGGTTACAGACCACCACAATAAAATGAACATTAATCTTTTTTGCTGTTGGAAACTCTTTAAAAATAAAAACAACATTTGTGAAGCTCAATAAAGCAAAAAGCAATAAAATGAGGTATGTTCCTATCTATATATTCTCTATCATCTGTTCTTGTTTTATTTTAAAATTTCTGCTACAGCTACTCTTTCTATTTTTTAAGTATATTTTATTGATTATATTGTTAAAATAGTTCCAATTTTTGCCCCTTTGCTCCCTCCGCCCAGCACTGCGCCGCCCCCAGTAACCCCCCCCCCCACAAAAGTCCAAGCCCATGGGTCATACATACAAGCTCTCCCACTTAACCCTTTCATATATTCTTCTTTTTTTAAAATTAATTAATTAATTATCTTAACAAAAAATAATAATCCCTCCCTCTCAGACTTAAGACCCTTTATAATCTTATAAAGGACAATGGGTGAAAGTCTCAAGCTCCTCTAGTTGCTTCAAGCTGGACATGGTCATTGTCCTACCTACCCTTGGGTCCAGAAATCCCTAACAAGAGTGGGGGTGTGGAGGGGAGGGTGGCCTTCCCACATGGGGAAGGATCGTGCAGACTCCAGGTCGGTTGGCTGTCCCCAGACAACGGCGTGCTTGGTTTAACAGGCTGGCATCCTTGTTGTATTCTGGGGGCAACAGGTTTGGCAACAGGGTTAAAAGACATCATTCAATTCATAACCACTAGATGACAAAAGGCAGGTATTAATTTTTCAATGTCCCACACTAGGTAAAAAAAGGCTTCTTTGGAGGAAGGTGTGCCAGGCACATCTCACCTGTCCAAAACCCTTTTGCCCACTATACTTAGTTTGGGCTGAGGGAAAAATTTAGGTTTCCCCCCTTTCAGACCTCTGGGCTCTTTCTGTCTAAGCCATTAGGATAGAAAAGAGAAACCAGTTTTAAAGTGAAGCCCACAGACCACCCCATACTTCACAAACCCAACCACTTAGTTCAGCCAAACCATTGAGTCTCAGGAGGCAGCGATGCAGACAGGATTAGGTGAGGCCTATATGTACAGACAATCACTCAGGTAATGCAGTCATAGGCTTATGCCCTTTGAAAGCAGAAAACACATGTTAATTTATGTAACATAACCCACAAACAAGTCTCTAAATCTCTAGGACTGTCTTATCAGAAAGACATCCAGTTGCAAGGCATTTGACATTCTTCTTGCCTGTAAATTAAACATCTTTGATGATACCACAGACATAGTTTAACTTTCAAATGAAAACAAATCTTAAAAGAAAAGAAACTTTAAAGATGGTTAGCTACACTACTTTATAGTCCACCACTGAGCATTGTGATTTTCCTTGAATCACAATTTTTCTCCCTAAGATTACCCTCCTTGTCATTAAAGGGACTGCATTAAGTCCATTTTTAATTTATCCTGTTCATTTGCATATATACAACAAGAGCAGCAACTGATCACTTATGATCTTTAGTTCTTCTTTGCTGGAACTTGCCCAAGGAGCATTTAGGGTGACCTTCAGTCTGCTCTTCAGGGCACAGAAGCTGGGCCACATACCTGGCATTCAACCTTGCCTGTACACACCTGTCTTTTCCAAGTCCTTCTGGTTTTTCATTGTGCCTTAAGGTCCCTTCTAGCCATCTTTCAGGAAAACAACCTTCGTTCCTTCCCTGGAAAGATTGCTGTGGACCACACAACCAACCATGGTACCAGGCCTTTTATCTCGCGGACTTTTATTACATTCGAAAGTCATTCCCAGTTCCTCAGGGCTTTTTGGTAACAACCAGAGCCCAAGCATGTCTCCTTTAGGCTTGACATTCCAGTCAAAGTCTTGGTCAAAAAAAAAAAAACAAAAAAAACTTTATTAACAACTGGTCTTATTCTATGCAAATAAACTTATGTCATTACTTACTTCATTAGAATGCCAAACTCTGGAGGGATTAGATAGGGAGAAAAATATACAACATGAAGGAAAATTCTTGTCCTTCTAATATTCACTGAACTGGCATTTCCATTCTTCATATTTTCATTTTTCCCCCACTAAATTTTATTTTGTTTTTTTTGTTTTTTCCCCATTACAGTTGTCTCACTTTTTTTCCCCCTCTGGCTTTGCTGCTCCCCGTTTTCTCCTTCTCCAACATTTAGTCCCCACTCAGTTGTCCATGTCTGTGGGTCATTTATACATGTTCTTTGACTAGACCGTTCCCCTTCTTACCCCCTTCTCTCCCTTCCACCTCCCCCCTTGTTACTGTTAGTCTACTTATTGTTTACATACCTCTGGTTCAATTTTGCTCATTTGTTTGTGTTGTTCATTAGTTTTCTGTAATAGGTGACAGCATAAAGTATTTTTCTTTCTCTCTAGTTCCATCCATGTTGTTGCAAATGGTAGAAGTTCCTTCTTTCTTTCTGCTACATAGTACTCCATTGTGTAAATGTACCACAGTTTTTTGATCCACTAATCTACAGATGGGCACTTAGGTTGTTTCCAGCACTTGGCTATTGTAAATAGTGCTGCTATGAACATAGGGGTGCATAGGTTCTTTTGAATTGGTTTTTCAGGGTTTTTTGGATATAATCCTAGCAATGGAATTGCTGGTTCAAACGGCTGTTCCATTTTTAGTTTCTTGAGGAAATTCCAAACTGTTTTCCATAGTGGCTGCACCAGTCTGCATTCCCACCAGCAATGCACCAGGGTTCTCATTTCTCCACATCCTCTCCAGCACAAGTTGTTTGTTGATTTGTTGATGATGGCCATTCTGACTGGTGTGAGGTGGTATCTCATTGTGGTTTTTATTTGCATCTCTCTGATGGCTAGTGATGTTGAGCATTCTTTCATATGTCTATGGATCCTCTGTATGTCCTCTTTGGAGAAGTGTTTGTTCAGGTCCTTTGCCCATTCTTTAATTGGGTTGTCTGTCTTCTTGGTGTTGAGTCATATGAGTTCTTTATATATTTTGGAGATCAATCCCTTGTCTGAGATGTAATTGGCGATTATATTTTCCCATATTCTTGGTTTCCTTTTCATTGTGCTGATGTTTTCTTTAGCTGAGCAGAAACTTTTTAGTTTGATGTAGTCCCATTTGTTTATTCTTTCCTTTATTTCCCTTGCCTCAGGAGATATATTGGTGAAAATGTTGCTATGTGGGATATCTGAAATTTTCCTGCCTATTTTTTCCCCTAGGACTTTTATGGTATCACGGCTTAGATTTAAGTCTTTGATCCATTTCGAGTTTATTCTGGTGTATGGTGTAAGTTGGTGGTCTAGTTTCATTTTTTTGCATGTCCCTGTCCAGTTCTCCCAACACCATTTGTAAAAGAGGCTCTTTTCACTCCATTTGATGTTCCTTCCCCCTTTGTCAAATATTAGTTGACCATATAGTGCTGGGTTTATTTCTGGGCTCTCTATTCTGTTCCATTGATCTATATGTCTGTTTTTATGCCAGTACCAGACTGTTTTGATTACCGTGGCCTTGTAGTATAGTTTGATATCAGGTATTGTGATTCCTCCTACTGTGTTCTTCTTCCTCAAAATTGCTGTGACTATTCAGGCTCTTTTTTGGTTCCATATAAATTTTTTGCAGTATTTGATCTGTGAAATATGTCATTGGTATTTTAATAGAGATTGCATTGAATGTATAAATTGCTTTGGGTAGTATGGACATTTTAATGATGTTGATTCTTCCCATCAATGAGCATGGTATATGCTTCCATTTATTTGTATCTTCTTCAATTTCTTTCTTCAGTATTATGTAGTTTTCTGAGTACCGGTCTTTTACCTCCTTGGTCAAGTTTATTCCTAGGTATTTTATTTTTCTTGTTGCTATGGTAAATGGGACTTTTCTTTCAGTTTCTATCTCTGAGTTTTTATTGTTGGTGTACAGAAATGCCTTCAATTTCTTAATATTGACTTTGAACCCTGCTATTTTGCCGAATTTACTTATTAGGTCGAGTAGTTTTTTGTGGAGTCTATAGGGTTTTCTATGTACACTATCATGTCATCTGCAAATAATGACAGTTTTACTTCCTCTCTTCCAATTTGGATGCCTTTTATTTCTCTTTCTTGTCTGATTGCTGTGGCTAGAACTTCCAAGACTATGTTGAATAAGAGTGGAGAGAGTGGACAGCCTTGTCTTGTTCCTGATCTCAGGGGGAATGCTCTCAGTTTTTGCCCATTGAGTACGATGTTGGCTTCAGGTTTCTGGTATATGGCCTTTATCATGTTGAGGTATGCTCCTTCTATTCCCATTTTGCTGAGAATTTTCATCATAAATGGGTGTTGTACTTTATAAAATGCTTTTTCTGCATCTATTGATATGATCATGTGGTTTTTGTCTTTCATTTTGTTTATGTGGTGTATTATGTTTGTTGATTTGAGAATATTAAACCATTCTTGCATCCCTGGGATGAATCCCACTTGATCGTGGTGTATGATCTTTCTAATGTGTTGCTGGATCTGGTTGGCCAATATTTTGTTGAGGATTTTAGCATCTATGTTCATCAGTGATATTGGCCTGTAGTTTTCTTTCTTTGTTGTGTCTTGACCGGGTTTTGGAATTAGAGTTATACTGGCTTCATAGAAGGAGTTTGGGAGTCTTCCCTCTTCTTGTGTCTGTTGGAATAGTCTGAGGCGGATAGGAGTTAGTTCTTTCCTAAATGTTTTGTAGAATTCACCTGTGAAGCCATCCGGTCCAGGGCTTTTGTGTGCTGGGAGTTTTTTGATTACTGCTTAAATTTCACTAGCTGTTATTGGTCTATTCAGACTTTCTGCTTCTTCTTGATTCAGTTTGGGAAGACTATAGGTTTCCAGGAATTTGTCCATTTCCTCTAGGTTGTCAAATTTCTTGCCATACAGTTGTTCATAATAATTTCTTACAATCCTTTGTATTTCTGTGATATCGGTTGTGATTTCTCCTCTTTCGCTTCTGATTTTATTTATGTGGGTCCTCTCTCTTTTTTTCTTGATGAGCCTGGTTAAAGGCTTGTCAATTTTGTTTATCTGTTCAAAGAACCTGCTTCTACTTATGTTGATCTTTTGAATTGTTAGTTTAGTCTCTATGTCATTGAATTGTGCTCTGATCTTGATGAGTTTCTTCTTTCTACTTGAGCTGAGTTTTGCTTGTTGTTCTTCCTCTAGTTCTTGTAGCTGTAGGGTTAAATTTTTTATTAGAGATTCTTCTAGCTTTTTTAGGTAGGCCTGTATTGCTATGAACTTTCCTCTCAGGACTGCTTTCGTTGTGTCCCATAGGTTTTGGGTTGTTGTGTGTTCATTATCATTAGTTTCCAGAAACTTTTTGATTTCTTCCCAGATGTCATTGTTAACCCATTCATTATTTAATAGCATGTTATTCATTCTCCAAGAGTTTGAGTGATTTTGAGTTTTTTCCTTGAGGTTGATTTCCAATTTTAAGCCATTGTGATCTGAGAAGATGCTTGATATAATTTCTATTTTCTTGAATTTGTTGAGGCTTGTTTTGTGTCCTACCATGTGATCTATCTTTGAAAATGTTCCATGTACACTTGAAAAGAAGGTTATATTTTGCTTTTGGGGGGTCAAAAGTTCTATATATATCGACTAAGTCCATTTGATCTAGAGTGTTGTTCAGTGCCTCAATATCTTTGGTGTTTCTTTGCTTTGAAGATCTGTCCATTGTTTACAATGGGGTGTTAAAGTCCCCTACTATGAGTGCGTTGCTGTCTATATCTTTCTTGGAGTCTTTCAAAATTTTCCTTACATATTTGGGTGCTCCTAAATTGGGTGCATATATATATTTATAAGGGTTATATCTTCTTGATGGACTTTTCCCTTAAGTATTATGAAATGCCCTTCTTTGTCTCTTTTTATGGTCTTTGCTGTGAAATCTGTTTTGTCTAATATAAGTATTGCTACCCCAGCTTTTTTTTCATGTCCATTTGCTTGAAATACTTTTTTCCATCCCTTCACTTTCAGTCTGCGTAGATCTTTTGTTCTAAGGTGGGTCTTTTGTAGACAGCATATATGTGGGTCATTCTTTCTAATCCATTCAGCTACCCTAGGTCTTTTGATTGGAGCATTTAATTCATTTGTATTTAAGGTTATTACTGATAGGTACTTATTTACTGTCATTTTTCCCCTTTGTACTCATGTTCTTCTCTGTCTCTCTCTGTTTCTTTATCTTCTTAAAGCAGACCCTTTAGCATCACTTGCAATGCTGGTTTGGTGGAGATGTATTCTTTAAGCCTTCTTTTGTCTTGAAAAGTCTTTATTTCACCCTCCATTTTGAATGAGAGTTTGCTGGGTAGAGTATTCTTGGTTGTAGGCCTTTGTTTCTCATTGCTTGGAATATTTTTTGCCATTCCCTTCTGGCTTGTAGTGTTTCTGCTGAGAAATCTGATGATAGCCTTATTGGAGCTCCCTTATATGTTATTAGTTGTTTCTCTCTTGCTGCTTTTAGGATTCTCTCTTTGTCTTTGAATGTTGGCATTTTAATTATGATGTGCCTTGAAGTGGGCCTGTTTAGGTTCATCTTCATTGGGACCCTCTGTGCTTCCTGGACTTGCATGATTCTTTCTCTCCTCATGTTAGGGAAGTTTTCTGTCATTAGTTTTTCAAAGAGGTTTTCTATTCCTTGCTCTTCTTCTTCTCCTTCTGGAATTCCTATGATACGGATATTATTACATTTCATGTTGTCCTGCAGCTGTCTTAGAACCTCTTCATTCTTGTTCAGTCTTTTTTCATTTTGTTGCACTGTCTGGGTGTTTTTGTCTAAGTTGTCCTCCAGCTCGCTGATCTGATCTTCTGCTTCCTCTAGCCTACTTTTAATTCCTTCTACTGTGTTCTTCAATTCAGAGATCGTATTCTCCATTTTCTCCTGGCTCTTATTGATAGCTTCTATGTCCTTTTTCATGCTGGTGTAATTCTCATTAAGTTCCTTGTACTTTTTCTGGAGTTCCTTGTACTTTCCCTGGAGTTCTTTGTAGTTTCCACTGAGCTCATTGAGCTTCTCCATAATCCATGTTTTCAATTCCATATCTGATTGTTTGCTCCCCTCTATTTCATTTAGCACTCTTTCTGGGGATTCTACCTTTCCTTTTGATGGGGGGTTGTTTCTCTGTCTCCCCATTTTTGTGACTCTTATTGTTTGTTGCTGCTTCTTAGAATGATCTGCACTTCCTGGATCTGCCTCTGGTAGCATCAGATCATGTGCCAGTCTGTCCCTAGGTATCCTGTTGGAGACTTCCAGGGATCTACTGCCTTTGTCTGTCTCCTTTAGTTGTTAATCTACTCAATCTATGAGTAGCTGTCAGGCTTAATGACTGTGGGTGTGGCAGCTTAATTCCTGTAGGCAGGGCTTTTATTTCCCCTCAGGCTGAAGCCACTTGGAGGGCAATGGTCTGCCTGTTGTACTGGGGCTGAGTCAGCACTGGGAGCCAGTCGGCTGCTCCCCCAGTTCTCCCCTCAAAGTCAAGGCACCAAACTCTCCCCAAGTGTCTTCAGTCCTCTCTGCCTTCCCTCTGCTTGAGCCCAGGGTAAGTGGGGGCCAAAATATTTTTGTATGTGATTCACTTAAGAGCTCTTTTTCTCCTGCTGTTTCTCTCCAGCTAGCAAGAAACCCTGTGGCTTTTCACTTTTCACAGCTGGATACTATTTTACTTTCCACTCTGTTGCTGTAGGCTGGGAAGTCCAGCTTGGGGGTTAGACCCTGCCCTTCTCAGGGGAATCCCTGGCTGCTGAGCTGCTTCTCAGTCCCTTCAGCTGCCAACCGTGGGAGCCCAGCCAGCCCTTCCGTGTCTCTGTACTCCCTACCGGTCACGTTGTGATGTAGCGGCCTTTTCTGTCTCTCCGTGGTTATAAGACTTCTCTCCAGCTAGTGTTTGTTTGGTTATTCCAGATGATTTCTCCAAAATTAAGTTGTAAATCCAGACTGGTCCTGGGAGGAGGTTAGTGTAACTTCCACTTACTCCTCTGCCATCTTGGATCTCCTGTTTTCTTTTTTTATTTGTACATACTTTGGGAATTTTTATTCATGGTTACTTTGACATTTTTCAAAAATATTATTTAATCAATGTTTCTCTAATTTTCAATATTAAAAGGAAATTACCTTTGTGACCTCCTATTTAGTGGCTATTGAAATACAATATACTTTTAATATTTTCACACGTTCATATTTAATATACTAATGTTTACACTGCAATGGTATGAATTGTGTACTCCCAAAATTCAAATGTTGAGGCCATTATCAGCAGTATGATTGTATTTGGAGATAAGGCATTTAGGACATAATTAAGATTAAATGATATCATGGGGTTGTCCTGTCCCATAGGATAAGAAGAGAAACAGAGATCCTTTCTCTGAGTGCCTGCACCAAATAAAAGCTAAATGAGCACCCAGTGAGAAAGTGAACAACTGCAAGCCAGGAAGAGAACTTTCAACAGAACTTGACCCTGCTGGCAGTCTCAGCTTGGCCTTCCAGCCTCCGGATGTGCAAGTAAAGAAATCTGCTGTTTAAGCCACCCAATCTGTGGTATTTTGTCTTGGCAGTCCAAGCAGGCTAATATATCTACAAATAATTATTATTAAATTATCTTTTTTTGGTACTGTTTATCTTGTTTCTAGAGAAGTCATTGGTATTTGCTTTCTGTTTTGAAACTATTTACAATCCTTGACTTCATTTAAATGGCTTTACCATTTGTATTAGTTAGGAATTGCTAGAGAAACAGAACAAATAGGTAGATATCTGTCTATCTATCTATCTATCTATCTATCTATCTATCTATCTATCTATCTGTCTGTCTATCTATCTATCTATCTATCTATCTATATATATATATATATATATATATATAGAGAGAGAGAGAGAGAGAGAGAGAGAGAGAGAGAGAGAGAGAGAGAAAGGGAGAGAGAGATTTAATTGAGGGTTTGACTCATGTGATTATGGAGGCTGAGAAGTCCCATGATCTACCCCTCTGCAAGCTGGAGGTCCAAGAAAGCCAGTGGTGCAATTCTGGTCAAAACCCAAGGCCAGAGAACCCCAGCACCAAAGTCCACAGGCAGAAAAAATAATGTTCTGGATCAGAGAGAAAAATCTATCCTTTCTCTGCCTTTTTGTTCTCTTCAGACTCTCAAGGGATTGAATGCTGTGCACTCACCTGGACAAGGGTCATCAGTCCAGGGATTCAAATGCTAATTTCTTCTGGAAACACCCTCACAGACACACCCAGAAATTCTGTTCTACCAGCTACAGAATCCCTTAGCTCAGTGAAACTGACACATAAAATTAGCCATCACACCATTATTTCCTCATTTTTTTTCCTTTTTCTCTATTTATTACCATTGTAGGTTGTATTATATCTGCAAGTAACGTTTTTTGTTTTTTTGTTTTTTTCCCTTAAGAAGAGTACATACATAGCTGAGATCTTGACAAATGAAAGACAACTGGGACAGTACAATTCTTCTTTATCAGAATATTCTCTTAAAAACTATATTGTGCATTTTATTCCTGTCCTTCCACCATTCTGCTTTGCAAATGTGAGTTTGGATGGCAACATAGTTTATATGCCTTTGAACATTACCTGCTTACTTTTCAGTTTGATATTTTTTAGTTTAGTGATTGCAATGAAAATTTTCAGATGTGGATCTACATGTGATTTTCTTTTCATTGATTTTGCCCTAAAACTGTGGACCTTTCAATCTGTATACACTTTTTAGAGCTGAAGAAGGGTTTATCTTCCAGTATAGCCCTGATGTATTCCTCTGCTTTTATTGCGCTTTTCTCTTTTTTAGAAAAATTTTTCATCTGTACATTTTTCACCCATTTTGGATTCTCTGTGTGAGTTATGATCAGAACTTTGATCTTTACTATCTGTGATAGTGTTCTCAAGACTGTCCTTCAAATCAGTGATTGAATCTCTTGTCATTGAAAATCAATTCTTCTCTTTGCATGATTCACCGGGGGTTTGAATTTTATTTTTATTTCTTTTTGTCCATTAATTACCTTATCAATCTTCACTTCCTTTTATTTTGTAGAATTTGCATTTTAGCCTGGTAGGCTTCTCCTTATGGACCTCTGCTCTTTTTAGAAAAGGCCACGAAATCTGCTGTCCTATTGAGAAAGCCAATATCTTGATTCTATAGAATATAATTTCCAGATGTTTCTCTATGCATGTACTGCAGATTTGTTAAAGAATCTGAATTTGCCCATGTTGGCTTAGTGATACTCCAAATTGAAAGACTGATTTAAAAAAAATGGAATCAGAAATGGACCCATTCATCCACTTTCTTCTGACATTCCCTCTGACCCCACCTCTCATGACACATGATTTTCTACTTGTGGAGAACCCTATTCCTCATGTTAAAATGTGCACACATAAAGGCTTAATTGTGTTCTAAGGATCTCTGACTTCCAAACGGAAATAATAATTGAGGGGTGGGAGACAATGTCGTGAATGCCTGATAAATCTACCTGTGCAGAAGAGCAGCAATTATGCAGTTCTCTAAGTTTTCAATGAGTTTTGGCCCAATAAAGGCTAAAGGATGAGGTGACATCTTATCTTTTTACAGGTGATTTTTCTTTCACAATTTAAAGCTTGTCATACCCTGAGTTGAGGTCTAGGCAAGTTTACCCTGTTGTCAGCATTTTAAAAAAGGAAAGTGGTATCCAGAGAGGTTGACTAAGTTTATCAAGGTCACCCAGCTAGCAGTAAATTTGAAGAAAAACATCATGGTTTCTAGACTCAGCACACTCTTTCTTAGCAGAACATCATGCTGTCTTTATTAAGATAAATTTGTTCTCTGATAAGCCTAAGGAAACCCTGATGATCTGAAGGTTCTTCAACAGCACTGAAGAACATTTTTTTTGCCAGAAATAATATTTAACAGTCCTCTCCTGAATCTTAAAATAGCAGCATGATTCAATTAATACCCACATGTCATTTGTTAACTTGAACTTCATTGCAATAGATTTTTAGCTTCTCCTAATGCCTTCCTTAATTGTACTAACTCATGTAATTTTCTCCTTTTCTGACTTCTCTTTTCCAATATCACTTTCCCGTCCCATTATGCTACACTGCATGCTTTGGGTCCTTTTCTGGGCCTTGTTCCCCCAGATGGAACCCAACATTCTTTTTGGCTGACACTGACCATCTTTTGTTCATTGTTCTTCATTGCCATCTAGGATAAAACTAGGTCCACAGGATGTGTTTATCCAGTAGCCTCATCTAGGGTAAAATGCTAAAATTGGAGACTACTTAGAGGAAAATTAAAATTTAATTAATTACCCTAATAGCACCTACCTTCCTTTTAAGTTGACTTAAAATAGCTTTTGTTTACCTTTTTTTGTTTCTTCCCTTACATAGGCAATTTTTCATACATATTAAGATGTCTTCAGAGAAGGAAAACTCTGACTCCAAAAAACCTCCGCTGCCTTGCGGCATACCTCTTCAGGGGAAAGGCTAAGGGAGTAAACCCTGACAGAAAATCCGGAGCCGGAGTCCCTAAGGCGGTTTGACGTTGTAGTCAACACCGGCAACTCCTGCGGCGCACCTGAAGCCAAGCTGTATTGACTCCGTCTTTCCCTTGGACCCTTCAGCTGCGAAGAGAGGGGGGGTCTGCTGCATGGGCAACAGCAGACCCTCCATATCACCCTGCCCAGGCTCTGTAGCTTCAGCGTCATCGCAAGATGTCGATTCAACACGGGAGGAGACAGATACGATGTCACTCCCGAGTCGGACTGCACAGCCATTCTCGGCGGTGCAGATAGACTCTTGAGAAGCTACACCATCGTCTCTCGAGACGGACGGCTGCCGACGATTAAGATGTCTTGTTCGGCTAACATTTTACAAAGGTTTCTTATGTGCTGGGCACTATGCCACTCTATTGGGAAAAAATAAATGAATAAGTTACAGTCTTGCTGTTTGATGTGCAAAACAGACGTGTATGTAAATGATCTCAGTCAAATTTGGGAAGTGCTCCAACAAAGTTATGCACTAGAGGAGAAGAGATCAACTCATTTACTTTGAGAGAGCGTCAAGCTCTCTAGCTTATTCTCCTCAGACTAAAATCCATCAAGAGAGCCCAATCCCAAAGTACCAATAAAACCGTAGTTCTCTGGAGACTTGCATATATTGAACAAACCTCACGTAATCCTGTCAGTGGTGCTACTTGGGACTCTAAGGTCACTAGGACCTCAAAAGGACACCAATAGACCATGACCAACAGCATGAGAGATAATGAACATTTTTACAATGATGAAAAAATAAATCCCTTTCCTGTGTCCTTCTAAATTTACTTTGACTAGCTATTGAACAGGCATTTCATAGATTCAGTACATCACAACATATTAAGTGCTGCTCAGCACCTGCCACTTTGGCTGCCCTGCTGTGGACCGTCTCTTTCTGTTTGCATCTTGCCCGTCCTCTGTGCATATAAACTAAGTGTCTCCATTTCTGCTCTCAGAGTGTACCATGCCATACAACTGAGATTTCAAGAATAAATATCAACAGTGGCTAAGCCAAACATATCTTGTCAAGAGAGTGCCACTGCAGTGTAAAGATTGATTTGTCGAGGGAGGTCTTGCATATAAGTAGATGTGAAGGCAAGGACTGAGGTTAACAAGTTTCCACTGTGGGAGTTTATTTATAACAAAATAATAAAAGCACAGTTCTGCCTCTGCCAGTTACTTTCCATCCCCTCCTGTATCCATTGCTGTAGCAGTTTTGTTTATAACTGGAAATCAGCCCTTCCAGTGCAAATCCAGGTAGAACTCTGTGGACCAACAACTGCTTTCAAGATGTACGTTTTCATGTAGATTTCATGCCAGTTAGTACTGTCTGGACTTGCTCTCTTTGCCCAGCTCAGTGCTTAGATGCACAGAAGGAACAAAAGAGAATGAGAAAACTGCATTTCACATGTGAAGTGCTCCCAAAGACCAGACCCACAGACATCACACAGAAGGAAATATGTGATTAAGAGTTAGCTGCATAAATTCCAAACACTGAGTGCTGGAAGTCAGAGAAGAAAGACATCATTTTGGCTTGGAGTTGTCAGGCATGACCCAATAGAAGAGGTGGTTGAGTTGGTACTTGAAGAAGGGGTAGATTGGAGGACGATTGTGGTCAGTTACATGGTAACGTGTCATCATCTTTAATCTCAGTAAACTGACAGAATCAGGGCCAGTGGCAGGATGTAGAAAGAACAGGCAGACATGGGGATGCATTGCAGGCCCTAGGAGCTAGGGATCTACTATTGTAAAAGAACCAGTCCCTACCCAAAAGTAGATTACATCTTAGTGGAGAATACAGATAATAATAAGCACTTAGAGAACTATAAGAAGACATGGAAACTATTGTGGTGTCACGAAAACACAGAAGAGGAACATATAAACTGGATTCGGACATAAGGGAAGACTTTCCATAGAGGCTGGTATCTGAGCTGAGAGAATGTGGGATGTAAGAGGAGGGGCTACACTGACTCAATACTGCTGTATTCTTGAGGCCAGAAAAACCCAATTCTATAATTAAAAATACTCTTTCTTACTTACACACTATTCTCAACAAGCTCTTCTTCTAAAACTACTCTCCTTAAAAGGGTAGCAGGTCATAACCATTTCTAGGATCAATGAAACTACAAATAGAACTTAGCGTATTCTATTCAAGAACAGGATTTCAGTGGGTACCATAATAGACTTTCAAGTTCTTAGATATAGATGCTATCCACACATTGTCCTCATTCCCCAAATATGCAGCCAGCTCATGGCCAATTATCTCAGAATTTCAAAATAATTGTTTGGGTAGCACCATAACTGGATACTTTTACACTATTCCCCAGAAAAAAAGTGGGGATGCACCTAACCCAGGGAAAAAGCTACTGTCCCCTAACAGTGGCTCCAGACTGATCTTCTCTTGCACCTAAAGATGGATGATGTCAACTATGGCCTATTAATTCTTTAAAAATGTGTCCTTTAACATGAGGGGAATGAGGACAATGTGTGGATAGCATCTATGTAGATTGTACAGTGAAAGAGACCAACCTAAACTGTAAATTGTTGTAGACTTGTACTTCAAACAGTGAGTTTTAGGCATGCTCCCACCCTCCTGATCATCCCCAGCCCCATGTTTTCACAATCTGGAAGGTAACATAGTTGCCTTTAAATTCTGCTTCCTCCAAAGAACCAACTCATGGCCCTTCCTCCAAATCCAAACTGCACTAACTGCTCTTCATGATTACTGCTGGCCTCCCAAAGGGTAGGCACTTCTCCTCCTGAGTTAACTAAGCACCCCAAATTCCAGCCCCACTGAGGTTCTGCCCACCTGGAATCTTGTGTTGTCTTCTGGACTAGCAGTATATCCTGCTTTCTTAATATCTGATAATATTCTGGGTTGAGAATGGCCATCCTCAATGACATGGAAAGGTGAAGATTAATTACTGAAACAGCATGGTTTAGAGGGGTTTTTCTTAAGTTTTTCAGTGTTAAATAGCACCCAAGCTTTTAAACCACACTGTGTATGATGGAGGGCTCATGATGAAGCCAAGAATGTATGTATGGCAAGCATTCAAGTGAAATTGAGCCCAGAACATACAGAAGAGAAGGGTAATTTTTTAAAATGTATGTATTATACAAATATGTATAATAAAATAAATTATATATTAAATAATTTTGGTCAGTTTCCATTGTGGAAATATCTATTATACATAAATAACATTTCTCAAAATGCATAGAAGTACGTTAAAAATAAATACTTAATTCACTACAATTTTAAAAATAGTTTAATGGGTTTGATAATTATATTGCTAAAATGTTTTATTTCTCTGATTTCTTGATCAAGGTATGCTAAATGTCTTTCAAAACAGTTATTGTACTCTGCTTCACACAGCTTGTAATTTGCTTCTAGAATTAATGACCCCAGAGTTGTGCATTTGGAGTTCCTGTGAAAATATCTAAAATTTTCTCTCATCTTATTCTGAGGCTCTTGGTGGCACCTTCTGCTTTGAGTGTGATTTCACTGATCTATCTCTTTTCCTTTCAGTCTGATGATTCTAATCTGCTTTGGGCTTGGAGAGTTAAATGTTACCATTGTAAGATTTAGTCATAACATAAGTGCCAGTGGGCCTTGATGGCCTAGCCTAGGAGTTAAGATTTGATATCTGATTTCAGCAATTGCTATTTAAACCAATGAGCCACCTTTGCATTTAATTCCAGATTTTAATTTCTGTTCTTAACCTTATACGTTGCCATAAGACCAGTATCCTAACAATAGGTCACTACTTTTTCTCAATGTTATAACATGAAGATTTTTTGATTTACAGGAGATACGAAATTATAAAGTCTAGAGCCAGAAGGGACCTAAGTCTTAAAGGAATCACCCATCCACTTGGAGTTCAATTCTCTCCAGAATATAAAATGAAGATAAAACAGAAGCTGGCAGGCAACCTACTCTGCTGATTTAATGACACAGTGCTGTGAAAGGTTATAGAAAATGAAATTTTGAGTTGCTTTTTCAAATTACATTTGTTTTCCATCCTGAAGCATATGGACTGGTGGGAAAGGCTAGCTTTGACAGTAGGGCCATTTGGACTGTATTTATCTTTTCAAAGGCTCTAAAAATGATTGTTTGAATGGAAGCAGTGCCAAACAAGAGAACGCTACCCAGATCTGTAGTTGGTTGTACAGGTATTAGACTAGAATTTACTTAGAGAAAATTTGGAGCTAGTTTGATCTCAACCACAGTAGGTGAGAGATATCACATCCTCCCATTAATGGATTTTTGGAGTATTGTGTATTTCCAGTCTTGAGGTCACTAGTGCACAATGAGATGTTGGCCCAAAAGAAGAGTTAGCTATTGAGTTAATACTGATTCTGTTCAATACTTCACTTACTCCTGCCCATAACTACCATACTGCAGAAGTCATCACAAATTCCCCACAAGAAAGGATGGAAGAAGAGAAATAGAGATGAGGGCATGGATTTTTGGTATTTGGAACCACATTCCCTTTGTTTCATGTTGCGTTAAGTTCTCTTCCTTTATTCCTTCCTTATATTAAAGAAAACCATTCAACAAACGCGGAGTACTACTCTTGCATAAGACACTCATCATCCTGCCCTCAGAGAGCTGACAATTTAGCTTATTCCCTTTGCAGTCCACCACTGAAATTCTGCCTGCAGCCTGGTGGCACCTTGAAGAGAGATTTTTACAGAGAACTCCACATGACAGGAAAGGAGGAATACAAGTAGGTGACTGTCACTGAATTTGGTACCTTCTTTTAATTTTTCCTCTTTTTTAAATCACTTACCAATCATCTGCATTTACTGACAAGCTATTTTTAAGGAAAGAGGCACAGGAGCAGATAAATTCATATCCCTTCTCTTACAATGCTCCAAATCTCCTAAGGGAGAGAAGATTCATCCACATGAAATAGACCATAAACCGAAGGCAGAGTTTCCATGTGACCTTATTACCTGGTTGATTAAGCCTCAGTATTTTGCTTTTTATTATTCATTCATATATTCGTTCATGCAACCACTCAATGATCGTGAGTTGAACACCCATTAAAAGTAAGGTACTTATTTGCACAAAATGTTTGAAATGATAGGAACCAGTTCAAGGACGGCACTTAAGAGCCCCAACAGACTCCATAAACTAATTCCAGACATTTCAGAACAAAAGGCTTGACCTGTGTTACTTGCCCCAGGAGGCTCTTGCCTTGTAAAGGCTAAGTCCTTTAAGTTTGGTTTGGGTTAGCAGTTTTCTTCATCTCCTCTCTCACCACATATACCATCTCCTCCTCTCCACCTCCCAAATAAAATATATACAGAATATATCAGGCAAATATACACACCAAGAAATGCATAAGCGAGCAATTCCTGATCTTGTTCCTAGGTCTGGTAGACTTCAATAGTTTCTGAGGGGCCAATGGGAACCTGTATTTTTATCTTAGGCAATAGCTTATTATTTAAAAAAAAGTTCTAGAAATGCTTAGGAGAGAAGGAGCAATGTGTAAGTTCTGTGATTTTTTTTCTTAACTTGTTATTTTTTATAGTCAAAATAAAATGAAGTCTGAGCAAAGTTTATACTGATATTTTCAAACAGTACTATCACACTAATACATCCTAACCTTTTAATTATAACTGGACACAAAGAAGTCAACAATCAAGCTTTATTGCTAACTTCTAATTGGCTGTAAACTGGGATGCATGTGTTCTTACTAATTTTTACCCACCAAGAGTATATGCCTTCACAAAATCACAAATTCAGGTCATTATAGCAACCTCCCTGAAGTTCCCCTTGCCCCCCCCCCATTCATACTGAAAAGCCAATTATATCCACATATTTGCCATACAGTTCTGTGCTCTCAGCTTCACAAATAGTGACTGTGAGAAGAAATGCAAACTCTGGCAGCCTCTACGCAATGCAGCGACGCTAGGGGTGATGGGGGACTCAAATGTTGGGAAACTGTTAGTTTCCGGTAACAGCTAATAAGCTTAGTAATGAATGTAGGTATTCCCTGGCTGGTTTGGCTCAGTGGATTGAGCATCGGCCTGCGAGCTAAGTGTTGCTGGTTCGATCTTCCAGTCAGGGCACATCAGAGAAGGAAAACTCTGACTCCAAAAAACCGCCGCTGCCTTGCGGCATACCTCTTCAGGGGAAAGGCTAAGGGAGTAAACCCCGACAGAAAATCCGGAGCCGGAGTCCCTAAGGCGGTTTGACGTTGTAGTCAACACCGGCAACTCCTGAGGCGCACCTGAAGCCAAACTGTATTGACTCCGTCTTTCCCTTGGACCCTTCAGCTGCGAAGAGAGGGGGCGTCTGCTGCATGGGCAACAGCATACCCTCCATATCACCCTGCCCAGGCTCTGTAGCTTCAGCTTCACTGGAGAGGACATTCCAGCGTCATCGCAAGATGTCGATTCAACACGGGAGGAGACAGATACCGTGTCACTCCCGAGTTGGACTGCACAGCCATTCTCGGCGGTGCAGATAGACTCTTAAGCTACACCATCGTCTCTCGAGACGGACGGCTGCCGACGACGACGATTTTTATCTTAGTGAAGGTCCTACTCGAAGTCATGTTTTCCATGTCTGTATGTCTCCTCATTGGCTTTTCTATCAAATTCTTCTGCTTCTCTGAACCTTTTAACTTACATTCTCTTCTATTACAGAAATTACGATCACCTACCTCTCTCTCTTGAGCTAGTATATCCCAGCACATTTCAACTTCATAGCTGTAATTTAATATAAACACTACTTTCTTTGGAATTGAATCTCCTCTAAGGAATGGAGTCATTGGCATGGGGTGGAGATGACAGTTTATGCTGGGGCGTAAGTGACTGGTGGTTAACTTGAAAGTTCTATCATCTTTGAAACCTTTTTATAATGACATTTGTCATAATCTATTGTGTTAGTGGACTTCTGCAGTGTGTATATCCTGTTCTGAAAGTAAGGGTCCCTGAAGGCCTTATCATGTTTCCACCAGCACCCCATATTAATCCAGTTGTCTTAGGTATAGTAGGTGCTTAACAAATGTGCACTGAATGAATGGATTCCTCTATCATTACCTTACTTGCTCTCCCAAATCTGGATGTCTCAGGGGACCAAGCCCTACCAGGTGAATGAATTAAGATTGACCCCTATTTATGTCTCAAATGCAAATCATACATGTTCTGTTTGGTAGCCACAGGCTTATTCATAATGATGCTGGAGAATGTGCCTTGTGAGGAAGGGTGGGTTTTTTTTTCATTTTTCAGGAAAGCCTCAGTTAACCAGGATCTAATGAACTATAATCCATAATCCATAATTAAAATTTTTTTCTAATTGAAGGAAGAGACAAAGGACAGAAAATGTGTTCACACTGAGGAGTGAATAGAATAAGAGGTCATAAAATTAAAGTCACATTGCTAAGGAGCAGTTTAGGACCAGCTTCATCTCCCATGTGATAATCATCTGCACTGCCTGCTCTGAACACAAAGATCACACTTGTAATTTTTTATTAATATAGAAAACAATACTTGAGCAAGTTGTTTATGACTGAATTGTTTGAAACCCAGATAAGATCCTGAGGAGCTCGAGAATTATAAACTGTATTTTCCTAAGAGGAGCTCAAAGACTGTAGGAAAAACAGAACAATTAAAATAATACTTAATGAATAAAAAGCATGATGCCAGGTGTGGCTTACAGAAGAGATTCTTTACCTTGTATCAATGTCCCTTTGCCTGGACTAGAGATGACTTGCTGACATTGATTCTATCTTCTTAGGAAGACTGGAGAAATAACTACAGTCGGCTTTTGCACAACATGGCTTTGGATGGGTAGGATTCGCTTATACTTGAATTTTTTTCAGTAAACACAATTGACCCTTCAGGCCTTTCTATTCCTTTGCTTCACATCTGCAGATTTAACCAACCAAGGATTAAATACAGTATTTTCGCAATCACAATCATGGATTCTCAACTGCAGATCCAAAATACTATTTTTGGTAAGCCATTTATTTAACCCACAGATGTGAAGGCCAACTGTAGAATCAAAAGTTATATATGGTTTTTTCACTACTGGGGTGGGGGTCAGCACCCTTAACTCCCCCACTTGCATTGTTCAAGTGTCAGCTCTACTGCTCTTCCCCTTTTCTTCTCATTGGCCCCTCTCCATGGCAAGAGTTGCCACCAATTTGATTCATCAGTCATATACTCACTAGGACTTGTTGATAGTAATGCACATATTGCACCTTGACTCTGGATTGGTCATCAGGGTAGTGAGCTGTCATCTGCCTCCTCTTCCCTTCTAGGAAGTTCTCCTCCCCACACAGGAAAGATCCTACCTTTAGCCTTCCCACTCCTAATTTATAGGTAATGAGGTCTGTGCATTCCTGTGAACTCATTTGACCCCAAGTAATTGTTAATAGAACATAACTCTCTATTTGGGTCCTCAAACCATAGCTAGTTCTTTCAACACAATTTACCAGAAACTATTTATTCATTTCTATTTCCAAATAATTAATAAAACTGATTGTTTTCATCTTGTGTCTATTCTCTTTATACATTAGAACTTGGGGAAGGGAGGAGACTGTGATTGTCAACTTTAATTTCTAACCTTCAGATATAGTCAAATCTGAATTAACCATTATCTTAACTTTTTTTTTTGTACTGTGCTTCTAAAGAGGTAATAATTTACCTGAGAAAAACTAAAAAGACTTCATTTTTAAATTTTAGAATTAGTCCATAGTTGTTTAATTTCTCTTCTTTCTGAGCTGAAAACAAGGAAGAGGGGTCTTGGTGGTTTGATGGTAAAAGAGAAGAAAGAAAACTCTATATTTTCCTTGAAAAGTTGGAGAGTTAATTGTAAAATACAACAGGATCTCTAAATAGTGCTGAGGGCCCAAGTGAAGTGTGTAGTCTTATATTTAAAGTTAAGAGGTTGATATGAATCTTGTCAGTAATTAGGTGATACTTTCCTCCTTCTTCATCCTCTTTCTGAAAGCTATAACTACTCTTCTGAATTTTGCCTCTGTCCTTCACTTGGGGGTGTATGCGTGTTGTGTGTATGTATATTGTCAATACACACATATGTGGCCCTAAACCAAAAACTGCTTAGTTCGCCTGGCTTTGAGCTTTAAAATGTATTGAATGTGTTCTTCTGTGACTTCATTTTGTTCCATGTTATATTTATTAGCTACATCCATAGTGTTGCTTGGAGATGTAATTCATTTATTTCCACTCATCGTATAGGTTTTGTTTTCTGCTATTACAAAAATGTTGTATGGCCATTCTCATGAATAACTCTTGGTATATGTGTGCAATTTCTCTGAGTTACTCACCTAAGAATGAAATTGCTCATAGAGTAGACACAAGTTTAAAGATAATGCCAAGTTGCTTCCCAAATTGGTGGTAGAAATTTATGCTCCCTCCAGCAATGGTTTCTAGAACAATTTCAGTTGCTTAGATACAGGCACTAACTGGGCAGAAGGATAGGTTTAGCCAGATTGAAGGATTGCTCCATGAATATGATAGAAGGGGCAAAGGAATCAAAGGAGTGATTAGAATGGCACTTCATGAATATTAGCTCGATAGGGTACGAAGTAAGGATTTGAGTAAGAGATGCGTGCATGATACAGGAACAATATGGGATCTGTGAATTAGAGGCCCCCTTTGCTGCATTGCAGAGAGGTAGGTGGTGAGGGGTAGAAGCAGCTTTGGGCAGAGAGCCAAAATCTTTAGGAAATTTTAAAAGAGAAGCTTTAGACTTCAGACAAACGGAGAACAGATTATGCAGATAGCGCTGGGAGGAAGAAGCAAAAACCTCCTTGGACATATCCTGATACGTATGTTTGCTCTTTACTCAGAAACTGCTCCCAGGAAGTGCAGAAAGAGTGGAATCTAATGAGTTAAACTTTGCCTTTAGGTACATTTGAATGCCTTTGACCAGAATGTAGGGGTATCATTGGGAGTATAAATCCATTAAGAATATTTAGTTGAACTCCATGCATGAAACAACAACATCAAAACAAAAACAGAACATTTAAGTAGCTTGAGGAAAGTCGTTCAGGTCATAGGTGAAAAAATGAAAACGCAAAAACCAGGTCCAGCAACTCTAGTATCAAAGGTGCTGTAAGGTGGCATGCCTGCAGTGATGATTCTTCAGCACCTTTGGCATGAACTTCCTTGAGATTTAAAGGAAACTCTGGTCTCTCTCTTGAGAACCAGCATAAACTTCCATAAGCACTACAATCTGCACATCACTTCAGGGAATTCCAGAGCCTCTGAAACTCTATCTTTGGATGCTTCCTGGGCCAGGGATAGAAGCACTACAGAGGGAATTGTGTAAGTTGTGTGCTGTAGGGAGGGACCCGGGCTGGGCAGCAAGGTGAGCACAGAAATCCTGCCTGCCATCCACTCTCCAGGCTGGGTGCTGGTAGGCAACTGTATTCAAAGACAGAGAAAGGTGCTTTTTCCTAATTTATCTGCCCAAAGAAGAGGAGCTGAGAGCAAGCCCTGGTTAGATCTTGTAGTGCAAGTGCTCTCAGTGGTTGATTTAATCTTTCCATATTGTAACGTCTTTTTCAACAGGTTTGGTCATCCATTAGGTTATTAGAAAGTTAATGTATGCAGGCACCCCGTTGTCAGCTCTTTTGTTCCCCTTGGCTGTGTTTGCTAGTGCCTGGAGGGCGTGGGTGATTCTTGCATCTTCCCTAGCACACAGCAGAGTTACTGTACACTCAGGTACTCAAACAGTATTTGCTGCTTGATTGATTACTGATTGGTAGGTGAATTAAATCTTTAAGAAGATTTAAATATAACTGATTGTTTAACAGATTCTCAAGGTAGCAATGTTTTGCACTTTATTTAAGCTTTGCCTTTGGAGGAGAGGTAGGTACAGCCCCAGGGTGAATAGAGGGACCTGCACCCAGCTCCCCTGTTGCATCTGTACCATTCCTGTTTCTCTGGTGAGGGGGAACAGGGATTAGAAAACAGTAATTTGAAAACTGGAGAGGGTTGTGACCAGCAAGTGGGGCCGTTGAGATTTTGCTGTTAAAGAGAACCAGGAAGGTTGAATCCAGTTTCCACCAGACACTTAAATGCACAATAAAAAGGGTTTTCTTGAAATTGAGAGTGATGGAAACAGAATCGGAGATATTCAGGGAGATAAATGAGTGGGAGAGATTTATTGATGAAGCATGTGTAGAACTAAATGTGGAAGTTAAAACAGCAGAAAATGAGGTCCAGGAGAGGAAATTGAGGGAAGAGGCAGCATGTGTCAGGGGAGGAGGAGCCATGGCGAACCTAAAGCAAAGGCAGAGCTGTGATAAGAGTCATAGAATGGAGGGGGAGTTAGGACCTGAGGGATTTGAAGAAAACCACTCCTATAGGCTTCAGGGACATGCCCCTGGATTTTGACATCAGAGATGAGATATGGATCTCATCAATTATCCCTGGGGCAATATAAACCCATTTATGCCTTTCTGTCATTTCATTAAGTCTAATTTCTAAATATTGTAGGTGCCCAAATAAATGAGTAGCTATAAGAATGGTCTGTCTGCAGTCATGTGGAAGTGAGCCTCAGGATCCAGAGGTAAGTCTAAGACTTGCTGCATGCTTATTCTCAGAGAATTAGAGCAAATCTTAGATTATAGCAATAATAAGAGAGGGATATCAATTATATAAGAATATACGCTGTTCTTTTTTCATTTTATAATTTAGTTTTTGTTCAAAGCATTTTCAGATCCTTTGGCTCAGTGGACCTGTCACCTAGTGACAGAAGGGAGTCCTGGGTGCTGGATAGAGCATAGGGAAAAATGTGGGCCAAGCTCCGCATCAGATGGGTGCATGTCCCACTCCGCTGCAGAATTTTTGTTTCAATGATCTATTCCTGTGTAATAAATCACTCTGAAACTTCATTGCTTAAAAAATACAGACTCACATGGTTGCAATCAAATGGGAGCTAGGATAGTAGGAAGGTGTAAAATGACTCCTGTCACATTTCTGGGGCTCTGAAAGTTGCCTTTTATTTCCATGGTCTCTTACCATTTAGTGATTCAAGCTTGGCCTTTTCACAGGGAGTCCGCCTCAATCCAAGAGTGGAAGATGTAGCTGCTTACACTCACACAGCCACATTCTGCCCCATTTGATTGGTCAAAGCAAGTTACAAAGCTAGACCAGGGCAAGGGCTGGGTAAATAGACTTTACCTCTAATGGGAAGTTATGAAACATGGTGACCAGTATTTTCAGTCTATGACAATAGTCACCTAAACTCTGTGGCCTACTGCTTATAGACTTTTAAAATGTGAATACACTAAGTCCTCACTTCATGTCATCAATAGATTCTTGAAACTGTGGCGAAATGACATATGATGAAACCAGCTTTACCAAAACAGTGTTTTGGAGACTTGGTTGGGACTCTATGGCTGGGAATTAGAAAATACTGTTTCTGTCTGCTGTTAGTTGAATCCACAGATATGAAACCCATGTATAGAAAGGGCTGACTATATTTCTTGGAAAAAAATCTGGTACAAGTGGTCTTGCAGATTTAAAACCCATGTTTTTCAAGGATCAACTGTATGTTTAGGTATATCTGGCATATAGTAGGTGTTCAATAGTTATTTTGGGGAGAGTATGATTGATTGGATGAATTACTTTAAAAAGCATGTAGCATAATTATCATTTGGTAAATGTTTAGTAGTGTTTATGATATCTGTTTCAAATATTCTCTTCATCTTTTATTCATGCCATTTTATATGACTTTTATAATTTACCATGGTTCTCATGTGTAGTACAAAGCTGATACATGATCCTTGCCCTCAGAGAGTATAAACTGCACAGAAGTGACAATGAAAATGTATATGAGAAGATAAGAAGTGTTTGCTCCCTGTTCAATTATCAGATTCATTGGGAAGTTCTGCATATAATCTATCAGTGGTACCGTTTTGAATGATGGCAAATATTTTACAGAGGCAGTGGGACTTGTGAAGGCCCTTGAGAGATTCAGAAGAGAATGTAGGCAAACTGGCGACAGCATGAGAGAAAACATAGCTGTGGGAGTGAACATGGATTTTTGTGGGGCACATGATGGGAGCTATATAGAACAGCAGCATTGGAGAGGAAAAAGAGGCAAAATTGGAGACATACACTGAACTCTACTTGTGGCATTAGATGCCAGGAGTTTCTGAGGGGTTTTGAAGGAGTGTCATTATGAAAGGTATTGTATTTTGCAAGACCAATTCAAATTTTTTTCTGAAGGTGGTGGACACAGATTCCCCATTGCTCTAAGTAAGCAGAGTCTGGCTTGAGGAAGCAATCTGGACTCAAGACTATAAGTAGGTAGATATCTCCTCCTTTACTCCCTTTCCTTATTTACATACCCAGATCCCAGTTAAAACTTCACTCCAGTCCCATTTCTGCCATGAACACACTCCCAGTTTTTGAATCCCACCCAGATCTACATCTCATGCCAGTTCCCAATTAAAATGGCAATTAAAGAATTAGGTGTCTTAGCTAGGTGTGAAATACTGTGAGATTTGTAGTAATTAATGATTTTTGTGATAGCTATGAGTTATTAATGGCATTAGAAAGAACAAGATAATGTCATCATTACATCTTTATAACAGTGTGAAGAGGCATGAAAAAAATAGCAGTTGCCATAATGATAGCTTCTATAATAGGGAGATAGAAGACATTTTTGATAATAAATCAGTAAAGAAAGAAAAACTGGAAAGTGTCTGAGAAGATGTATGGATGTGAAAAGTTGTTAGGGATTGGGGAGGTAAAAGGAAAAGAATTGTACCAACCTAGAGAGAGATTACTATCTCCTCTGAAAATATCAGGTTTAGTCAGCAAAGCTGCCAGGACTCCAGTAGGCAAGGGGTGAGGGGATCCAATCTTCCTTCTTGATTGAGATGAGGAGGGGAGGCAATCAGTAATACACCCAACAGCCCTTCAACATATCCGTATACATCTTCATCACCAGGGAAGACCTGGGTGGTTAAAACCCCAACTGTGAAAACATATAAGCAACTAAAGAAAATACAAAACACATAGGAATAATTTTAATTAAAAAATTATAAAATACACATGATAAACATTATAAATCTTACTGAAGTGTTTTTAAAAATCCAAATAGTCATTTTGTGATCTGGAATGATAAGATACAATATAGTATAAATATTATTTTTCTGAATTAATTTATGTATTTGATATTCACAAACATTAACAATGTTTAATTAATGAACATTTTTAAATTGAATTTGACAAGTAAACTCTCAAGTACATATGATAGAGAAAATGTTAAAGTATATCTAATACATTAAAAAAAAAGCATAATATGAGGGGTAAAGTTCCCTTTCAGATATTAACACCAGTGAAAAGCTATAACTAAAATAATTGATATTGATGTAAGATAGATGAATGGAAGGAAAAACAAAATAAAGAGGCTTACCTGTAGGATTGTAGAAATGTATCTAGTTATAACTGGTATTTAAAATAAGTTCAAAACTAATGGATTGTTGAAGGAATTGTTTTGGAATATTTGTATATTCATTTGGAAAAAATAAAATTAAGCCTTATACTTATATCATCTATTCATAGATTATAGAAAATAAGCCCAACTGTAAATATATACTTCTATTACAGGAGAATTTAAAATTGTTCAGTTATGTTTCAGGAATTTGTTTTTATAACACTGAAGACAGGAAGGCCATTTTAAGCATGATAGAAACCCAGATGTCATAAAATATTGAAGAATTTGATGCATCAAAATCTTTTAAGAAGCAAAAACATCACTAAGAATATTAAGGTAGTAAAGAATAAAAAATTATCTCTAAGAATACTCAAACCCTGGCTGGTATGGCTCAGTGGATTGAGCATCAGCCTGCGAACCAAGTGTCGCTGGTTCGATTCCCAGTCAAGGCACATAACTAGGTTGCACATCAGGTCCCCAGTTGGGGGTGTGAGTGAGAGGCAACCACACAGTGATGTTTCTCTCCCTCTCTTTCTCCTTTCCCCTCTCTCTAAAAATAAATAAATAAACAAACAAATAAATAAATTTTAAAAAAAGAATGCTCAAAATATATAAAGAAAAAGGAAAATATGGAGTAAAGAAATGGGGATAATTATTTAAATGACAAATGTACAAAAAAGAAATGCAAATGAAAAATAAACATGTAAAATTCTTGATTTAACTTTCAATACAAAAATGAAAATTAAAAGATGTACTATTATTGAATAGATAGCATTATAAAGCATGATCATAATCTTACTGGGTGAGAACTTAAGGAAAGAACATAATTTATTTGGTGATTGTAGAAAATAATAGAATATTTTTGTGAAAATTTTAATTACATTTTAAAATTGACTCAGGAAAATTGACTTTTTTTTTTTTTTTGGTGTGCACTTTAATGACTTTTAACACACAAATGATTTGTTTTGTCCTATTGATGTATAGTATACCATTATATGGATGTGCAGACTATTTAGTATTCTCTCATTCAAGGATATCTCTAGTGATTTCCCTATTCCTTCCCTAGTCTTTCTTTATTCTATCTTGCTAGAGAGTCATTAATTTTATCGCTCTATCCGAAGAACCAGCTTTTGGTTTAATTGATTTTCTGCATTGTTTTTCTGTTTCCCATGTAATTATTTTCAGCTTTACTGTTTATTTTTTCCTTCCGCTTGTTTTGAGTTTATTTTGCTCTTCTTGATATGATTTCTTGAGATAGATGCTTAGATTGTTGATTTCAGGCATTTCTTCTTTTCTCATGTAAGTATTTAATGTTAAAAAAGTTTTATCTAAGTCTTGTTTTAGCTGCATCATGCTAATTATGATATGCCATATTTTTTTTTGTTCGACATATTTTCTAGTTGCCATTGACCTAGGGATTATTTATGAATATTTTGTTTAATATTTTGTTCTTTGGAGACTTTCATGTTATCTTTCTGTCATTTACTTCTAATTTTATTCCATTATACTTGGAAAACATACGTTTGTGTGATTTCAATTTTTAAAAACTTGTTAAGGTTTGTTTTATGATACTGAATATAGTTTATTATAGTAAATGTTTTATATTTATTCTATTACTGTTTGATGGAGTGCTCTATAAATGTCAGTTAGATCCAGCTGGTTTATGGTGTTACTTGGTTACTCTGTATGTCTATAGAAATCTTACCAAATGTTACCAATATATAGGTTCTTTTACACACACCTCATTGTATTATAGTTGCCTGTTTAGGGTTGACTAAAATATGTGAATCAATAGTTTTATGTCTTTTGGCAAATTTTGGCACTTTCAACCATGATTATTTCATATATATTTTACAGCATCACTTTATTTTTCCTCCTTTTCTGGAATTCTAATTCCACAATTGTTAACCCTTAAAAAACGTTTTCACAGGTCCCTGGGTCTCTGCTTATTTTCTTCTTAAAAATATAATGTATGTTATTCATACTGGATAATTTCTATTGGTAAGTCATTTCCCAACTCTTTCCTCTGTGACTTTCATCTGGCTATTGAGTCTATCCAGAGGTTTTATTAAGTTTGAATTGTTTTTTCAGGGAATGTTCATTTTGTTTATATTATCTTTAATATCTTTTTTGAAACTTTATTTTTTTCTAGTTAAATAATATTAATGTTTATTTGCTGAAATATAGTAGTTGCTTGAAAGCTTGTGAGATAATCCCAAAATACACGGCATCTTTGTGTTGCCCTGTCGATTTTCTTTCCCATATAAGTCGGACTATTCTAGGTTCTCAGTATGCCAAGTAATTCTAGATCATATCCTGATGTTTTGAATATTAGGTTATGAGACTCTGAGTTTTGTTTTAGTCCTATGGAAAATGTTGATATTTTTGTTTCAGCTGATAGTCAAAGGGTTATGTTAAGGCCCCAAATTCCAATCTGCTTTCTGTGGACTTTTATTCTAGCATTATTTCAATTTTTAAAGCCCTTGCAGTACAACTACATTCTGTCCCTCTTGTAACTACTCAGTGATGTGTCTGGACCTTGGTGGTCATCTTTGTATAAAATTAATTGTCTATGTGTATGTGTGTCTATTTCTTGATTATTTTCTTTAATCTTTATGTCTACTTTTACCTCAAAACACTTTCTTGTTAACTAGCTTTCATAGAAAGTCTTGAATAAGCATAATTCCTTCAACTTTTTAATTATTTGTTTTATGTTTTTTAGTTTCCCAGGACATTTAGATTTTCATATAAATTTTATTTTAATAAAATTACTGGCTGGGACTATAATTTAGATTATATTAAATCTATTAGTACTTTTGGAGAGAATTGACATCCTAATGATAGTGAGCCTTCCTACTACAGATATGGTATACAAAGGGACACCCCAAAAAACCTGGAATTTATTTATAAAAAATTATGCATTTATTCTTAAATGTTTAAAACTTCAGTCACCTTCAAAGTACTCTTTATTTGAAGCAATACACCTATCAAGCCATTTTTTCCACTGCTCAATAGAGTTTTTGAACTTACTTATTTTGATGCCTTTTAGTGCTTCTGCTGTTTTTTGTTCCATCTCTTCCATATTGGCAAAATATTTTCCTTTGAGGATGTTGTTCTTCTAGGGGAAAAAAACAAAGTTACCCAGGGCAAGTTTGGGTATAGGGAGGGTGGGGCACAGAGTCATGCCATTTTTTTTTTTTTTTTTTTTGTAAAAAACTTCTGAACACTTAGCTTGGTGTGGACAGATGCACTCATAAATCACCTATCATAAAATGGGCAAACGCATTGAAAGATCTCCAAAAAAAAAAAAAATTCAATGAAGCCTAACACAGCTTCTCACAAGAACACCAGCTGGTACATTGAAACAGATGGGTTCCTAGAACACTCACCTAGCAGAGGATGTCTGTACTGCAAGAGGCTGCCCTCCAGAAGGTAATTCTGTTTTGTTTTTTTTAGGAGGGTTCCCCCTCCTATCTATTTATTTCCCTCAGCAATTATTGTTGTTTTCAGTGATAGGTCTTAGATTAATTTTGTCACTTTTATTCCTAAGTAATTATTGGGTTTTAATGCTATTATAGATGGTATTTTATATTTTCATTTAAAATGTTTTTTATTTCTAATATATAAAAATAGTTCTTAACAGTTTTATTGAGATATAATTCACCTACCATAAAATTTACCCATTTAAAATGTACAATTCAGTGGGCTCCAGTATATTTAGAGCTGTGTAATAATCACCATAATTGACCTTAAAATTTTTTTAAACAGGAGTTTATTTGAGCCAAACTGATGACATATGCCAGGGATCAAGATCTCAAGTGCTGAGCAGAATAACGGTTTTGTAGTTTTGTTTTTAAATGCATTTGAAATTAAGAGGGCATAAAAAAGATTACATGAAGATAAGGGAAAGGAAGGTGGGGATTGGATTACTGGATAGTTAAGATTATTTGCTCTCTTGGTGATTATTTTTAAAAGGATAGATCTGAAAAGGTGCACTACAATTAACTTTTAGAACATTTCATTACCAAAAGAGAAGCCTGTACTCATTTCAGTCAGTCCCCCTTCCCTTTCTGTCCATCCCCAACCCTAGAAAACCGCTTACTTTGCCTCTATAGATTTGAGAAAAGATTTCTTCTAAATAGAACTATATAAAATATAATCTGTTATGACTGTCTTCTTTCACTTTGAATAATATTTTTGAATTACATTCATGGTGTAATATGTATGAATAAATAATTTCTTTTTTGTGTCAAAAGATATTTTATTGCATACATACTCAATAGTTTAATTGCTTAATAATCAGTTAATTCTTTTTCTTGTTTTCATTTTTTGGCTATTTTTTGGCTTTTATGAATACTACTGCTATGAATATTTGTAAAAGTTTTTGTGTAGATCCATATTTTTGTTTCTTTTGGATACACACCTAGGAGTGAAATTGTTGTGATATATATATGGATAATATTTTGAGAAAGTGTCAACTATTTTCCCTAGTGACTGTACATTTTGTATTCTCACCAATGCACAGAGATCTATTTTTTCCATATCTTCACCAACAAGTGTTATTGTCTATTTTAAAATAGCCATCATAATGGGCATGAAATGGACCATATTATAATTTTGATATTCATTTCCCATTTAGCTAGTGATGTTGAGCTTTCTCCATGTGCTTACTGAATATTTCAATATCTTTTTCAGAGAAATGTCTCTTCAGATAATTTACACAATTTTTAAGGTAGATTATTTTTTATCATTGCATTGTAAGAGCTCTCCATATATTCTGTATTCATGTCCCTCATAATATGTATACTTTATAAGTTTTTTGTCCCATTTTCTGGGTTTTCTTTTCACTTTTTGGATTTCTGAATGATGTTTTTAGAAAAAAGCTTTTAATTTTGATGAAGTCAAAAAATTTTAATTTTTCTCTTTTGTTGCTCACATATTTGATGTCATTTAAGAAGACTTTGTCTAACTCAAGGTTGCAAAAATGTATTATATTTTTATAATAGTTTTATAATTTTATCTTTTACATTTAGGTCTATGATATATTTTGAGCTTTTTTTTTTTTTTTTTGGTTTAATGTTAGAAGGGGGTACAAATTTATTTATCTGCATGCAGATATCCAGTTGTCCCAACCTCATTTGTTGAAAGATTATTCTTTTCCCATTGAAAAATCTTGGCACATTTGAAAAAATAAATTGACTATAAATGTAAGGGTTATTTATGGGTACTCAATTCTATTCTTTTAATCTATTTTTCTATCATATTAACCTATCACTACACTGGTTTAATCATTATAGCTTAATAGTTGGTATTAAAATTGCAATGTGTGAATTTTCCAACTTTGCTCTTTTTTCAAGATTATTTTGACTATCCCAAATTTCATGTATTTCCACATTAATTTTAGACCAGATGATTTATTTCTGCAGAAAATCCACTAAAATAGTTGGTATTTGATAGCAATTGCACTGAATATAAATATCATTTTGGGAGTATTGTAATCTTATCAATATTATGTCTTCTGATCCAAGAACATGGGTTATAAGTACATTTTTCATATTAAACTTTTGTCCTAAGACTTTGCTTAATTTCTCTTCTAGGGATTTTTCTTGTCATTTATTAATATTTCTGTGTTGATAATCCTGTTGTCAATGAATAAGCCTATTTTAACAAATTTCTTTTAAGACTGTTTATTTCCTTTATTTATTTTTAGGAATTCTAGTACAATATTGAACATAACTGAAGAGAGCTAATATTTTCACATGATATACCATTTTATGTATTATGTCAGTCTTAACTACAATATGCTTCCATTTCCTTTGTGCCATTATTTTCATAGATTTTTACTTCTACTTCTGGTTATATTATAAAATCTGGAAATACTTTTTACTCTAATCAAATAATTTTAAACATCAATACAACATAGAAACAAATACTTTCACATATACTCACATCTTTAACATTGCTGGAGCTTTTAATACCCTTCTTGTGGATCCAAGTTTCCAGTTGGAATTACTTCCCTTTTGCTTAAAAAATTTCTTTTGATATTTCTTGCAGGTCAATTTTTGTTTGTTTGTTTGTTTTGGGCAATAAATTCCCTCAACTTTTATTTTTTAATGTCTCTATTTTGCCTTGAAATTTTGTGATTCTAGCTTGACAATTTCAACACTTTGCATACATTGTTCCATTGTCTTCTTTCTTGCATAATTTCTTATGTGAAGTTTATAACTATATTTCTCAGTCATTTGATTATATATAATTGTTTTGTAGTCTGGCTGGTTTTAAAATTTTATTTTTGTTATTCACTTTTAAGAAAGTTAATTATGGTATTTCTTGATGTGGTTTTCCTTTGGACTTATCTTGATTAGGTTTTGATGAGGTTATTGGGCTTCTGAGTTTATTGTTTTTGTAAAATATTGAAAAATATTGGGTCATTATTTCTTCAAATAATTTCCCATCTCCCCTATTCTTTCTATAACTCTATTAGTATATTAGACCTGGTAGTATTGTCTCACAGATCAAAGATGGTCCATCTCTTTATGTTTATTTCTCAACTTTTTGTGTGTTTAATTTTGAATATTTTTTATTGCTGTACCTTGAAGTTTGCTATCATTTCTTTTGCATATATGATTTATCCTAACCAGTGAAATTTTCATTTCAGATATGTAATTTACATCTCCTTGCAATCTGTTTTATTTATATCTTCTATTTTTCTCATTCATTCATATTTTAAAAATACATGAACATATTTATGATAGTTGTTTTAAAGTTCTTGGCTACTAATTTGATATTTAAAAAATTATTTCTGGAGAGATCCAAGATGGCAGAAGAGTAAGTGGAAGCTACACTAATCTCCTCCCAGGACAGTCTGGATTTACAATTTAATTTTGGAGAAATCATCTGGAATAACCAACCAAACACTAGCTGGAGAGAAGTCTTATAACCACGGAGAGACAAAAAAGGCCGCTACATCACAACGTGACCGGTAGGGAGTGCGGAGACTCAGAAGAGCTGGCTGGGCTCCCATGGGTGGCAGCTGAAGGTACTGAGAAACAGCTCAGCAGCCAGGGATTCCCCCTGAGAAGGGCAAGGTCTAACCCCCCAGCTGGACTTCCCAGCCTACAGCAACAGAGTGGAAAGTAAAATAGTATCCAGCTGTGAAAAGCAAAAAGCCACAGGGTTTCTTGCTAGCCAGAGAGAAACAGCAGGAGAAAAAGAGCTCTTAAGCAGATCACATAAAAAATATTTTGGCCCCCACTTACCCTGGGCACAAGCAGAGGGAAGGCAGAGAGGACTAGAGACACTTGGGGAGAGTTTGGCATGGTGGTTTTGAGGGGAGAATTGGGGGAGCCGCCGACCAGGTCCCAGTGCTGACTCATCCCCACACTGCAGGCAGACCATTCCCCTCCGAGTGGCATAAGCCTGAGGGGAAATAAAAGCCCTGCCTACAGGAATTAAGCTGCCATACCCTCAGTCCTGAAGCCTGACAGCTAATCACAGATTGAATAGATTAACAACTAAAGGAGACAGACAAAGGCAGTAGATCCCTGGAAGTCTCCAACAGGTTGCCTAGGCCCAGACTGGTACAGGATCTGATGCCACCAGGGGCAGATCCAGGAAGTGACGATCATTCTAAGAAGCAGCAGCAAACAATAAGAGTCACAAAAATGGGAGACAGAGAAACAACCCCCCATCAAAAGGAAAAGTAGAGGGGAGCAAACTATCAGATATGGAATTGAAAACATGGATTATGGAGAAGCTCAATGAGCTCAGTGGAAACTACAAAGAACTCCAGGGAAAGTACAAGGAACTCCAGAAAAACTACAAGGAACTTACTGAGAATTACACCAGCATGAAAAGGGACATAGAAGCTATCAATAAGAGCCAGGAGGAAATGAAGAATACAATCTCAGAATTGAAAAACACAGTAGAAGTAATTAAAAGCAGGCTAGTGGAAGCAGAAAATCAGATCAGTGAGCTGGAGGACAACGTAGACAAAAACTCCCAGACAATGCAACAAAATGAAAAAAGACTGAACAAGAATGAAGAGGTTCTAAGACAGCTGCAGGACAACATGAAATGTAATAATAGCCGTATCATAGGAATTCCAGAAGGAGAAGAAGAAGAGCAAGGAATAGAAAACCTCTTTGAAAAACTAATGACAGAAAACTTCCCTAACATTAGGAGAGAAAGAGTCATGCAAGTCCAGGAAGCACAGAGGCTCCCAAGTAAAATGAACCCCAAGAAGCCCACTTCAAGACACCTCATAATTAAAATGGCAACATTCAAAGACAAAGAGAGAATCCTAAAAGCAGCAAGAAGGAAACAACTAATAACATACAAGGGAGCTCCAAAAAGGCTATCATAAGATTTCTCAGCAGAAACACTACAAGCCAGAAGGGAATGGCAAAAAAATATTTCAAGCAATGAAAAACAAAGGCCTACAACCAAGAATACTCTACACGGCAAAGCCTTCATTCAAAATGGAAGGTGAAATAGGGAGTTTCCCAGACAAAAGAAGGCTAAAAGAATACATCCCCACCAAACCAGCATTGCAAGAGATGCTAAAGAATCTGCTTTAAGCAGCACTATTTGCAATAGCCAAGTGCTGGATACAACCTAAGTGCCCATCTGTAGATGAGTGGATCCAAAAACTGTGGTACATTTACACAATGGAGTACTGTGTAGCAGAAAGAAAGAAGGAACTTCTACCCTTTGCAACAACATCGATGGAACTAGAGAGAATTATGCTTAGTGAAATAAGCCAGGCAACGAAAGAAAAATACATTATGCTATCACCTATTACAGGAAACTAATGAACAACACAAACAAATGAGCAAAATTGAACCAGAGGTATGTAAACAAGGAATAAACTAACAGTAACAAGGGGGGAGGGAGAGAAGAGGGTAAGAAGGGGAAGGGTCTAGTCAAAGAACATATATAAATGACCCATGGACATGGACAACTGGGTGGGGACTGAATCTGGGAGAAGTGGGGGGCAGGGGGCAGGGAAGCAAGAGGGGGAAAAAGTGGGACAACTGTAATGGGAAAACAAACAAACAAAAATTTTAGTGGCGGAAAAAATGAAAATATAAAGAATGGAACTTCCATTTCAGTGAATATTAGAAGGATAAGGATTTTCCTTCACACTGTATATTTTTCTCCCTATCTGATCCCTCCAGAGTTTGGCATTCTAAAGAAGTAAGTAATGACATAAGTTTCTTTGCATAAAGCTAATAAGACCAGTTGTTAATAGAGGTTTTTTTTTACTAAGACTTTGACTGGAATGTCATGCCTAAAGGAGACATGCTTGGGCTCTGGTTGTTACCAAAAAGCCCTGATCAACTGGGACTGACTTTCAAAGGTAATAAAAGTCCACGAGATAAAAGGCCTGGTACCTTGGTTGGATGTGCGGTGCATGGCAATCTTTCCAGGGAAGGGATGAAGGTTGTTTTCCTGAAAGATGGCTAGAAGGGACCTTAAGGCACAATGAAAAACCAGAAGGACTTGGAAAAGATAGGTGTGTACAGGCAAGGCTGAATGCCAGGTATGTGGCTCAGCTTCTGTGCCCTGAAGGGCAGACTGAAGGTCACCCTAAATGTTCCTTGTGTAAGTTCCAGCAAAGCAGAGCTATAGATCATAAGTGATCATTTGCTGCTCTTGTTGTGTTTATGCAAATGTACAGGATAAATTAAAAATGGTCTTAATGCAGTCCCTTTAATGACAAGGAGGGTAATCTTAGGGAGAAAAATCATGATTCAAGGAAAATCACAATGCTCAGTGGTAGACTATAAAGTAGTGCAGCAAAAACCATCTTTAAAGTTTCTTTTCATTTAAAATTTGTTTTCATTTGAAAGTTAAACTATGTCTGTTGTATTATCAAAGATGTTTAATTTACAGGCAAGAAGAATGTCAAATGCCTTGCAACTGGATGTCTTTCTGATAAGACAGTCCTACAGATTTAGAGACTTGTTTGTGGGTTATGTTATATAAATTAACGTGATTTCTGTTTTCAAAGGGCATAAGCCTATGATCTCATTACCTGAGTGATTATCTGTACATATAGGCCTCACCTAATCCTGTCTGCATCACTACCTCCTGAGACTCAATGGTTTGGCTGAACTAAGTGGCTGGGTTGGTGAAGAATAGGGTGGTCTGTGGGCTTCACTTTAAAACTGGTTTCTCTTTTCTATCCTAATGGCTTGGACCGAAAGGGCCCAGAGGTCTGAGAGGGGTAAACCTAAAATATTTCCCTCAGCCCAAACTAAGTATAATGGGCAAAAGGGTTTTGGACAGGTGAGATGTACCTGACACACCTTCCTCCAAAGAAGCCCTTATTTTTCCTAATGTGGGACATTGAAAAATTAATCCCTGCCTTTTGTCATCTAGTGGTTATGGATTGAATGATGTCTTTTAACCCTGTTGCCAAACCTGTTGCCCCCAGAATACAACAAGGATGCCAGCCTGTTAAACCAAGCACGCCGCTGTCCTGGGACAGCCAACTGACCTAGAGTCTGCACGATCCTTCCCCATGTGGGAAGGCCACCCTCCCCTCCACATCCCCACTCTTATTAGGGATTTCTGGACCCAAGTGTAGGTAGGACGATGACCATGTCCAGCTTGAAGCAGCTAGAGGAGCTTGAGACTTTCACCCATTGTCCTTTATAGATTATAAAGGGTCTTAAGTCTGAGAGGGAGGGATTGTTATTTTTTATTGTTAAAATAATTAATTATTTATTTAATAAAAGAAGAAGAAGAAGAATATATGAAAGGGTGAGGCAGGAGAGCTTGTATGTACGACCCATGGGCATGGACTTGGTGGGTGGGATTGTCGGGGGAGGGGCGGTGCTGGATGGAGGGGAGCAAAGGGGAAAAATTTCGAACTGTTGTAACAATATAATCAATATAATATACTTAAAAAATTCTTTCTGAATCTTTGTTTCTATAATTTCTTCATTTTGAAATATGTAACAATTTCCTTATTTTTGGCATGTCTAATAAATCCAGAATGCTTCATTATGATTTTTAAGTTGTTAAAAATGTTAGATTGTTAAGTGTAAGAAATCTGTTCTTTAATAAAAATTTTTGCTTTGTGTTTTAGTATTGTTCAGTAACATATTTCAGTTTCCTTTTTTTCTTTCTTTTGAATCAATATTTGTTAGGCTAGGTCAAGTGTGTCCTTCAATTTCTTCCCCATTACTGATGTATGTCACTCTCGATTAGCCCTCTACTAAATGCTACATGTTGTGGTTCTCTTCTCAGATTTAACAGTGAATAGTGGGAAATCAAACAATTTCTTATCTGTATGATTTCTGGGATCTAGTCAGCTTACTTGACTTATATAGCATGCCTCACCGTAGTCAGCAATAGCTGTAGTGTAAACATGTGGATTTCTGAAGTTCCTTTTCTCACAGTTTCCTCTGTTTTGGAATTATGCCCTGTAACTTCTGGTCACCTCGGATTCTCTGAATTTTAGTCTCTGTCTCCTCAGCCCAGTAGACAGCTATGTTCTACTTGGAAGTTATCCCCCATCGCAGTGTGGAATGTTCCTCCCAGAACCAAGTTGGACATAAAAGCACACATGGAGATGAATTTATCATTTGCAAAATATTTCAAGGTTATAAATAAAGTAACAAAATGTTAAAGAAGATAAATTCTCTCAACTTAACAAAAATAGCTAAATAAAAATACGCAAGGTCAGTTTCAAACTTAGACTTCTCAGACTGCTTGAGTTTCTATTGCGGCCTGCTCTCTTGTCCTGTCCACCCATATACATTGACCAACTGCTTACAGAGTCCTTTCTAAGCTCTGCAAGCAAGCCTATGGTATGCACCCCACTGGTCTCGTCTGTTCTCATAGATGGAGTGTTCCTAAGGTAGTGAAAAATGAAAGGAAGGCTTTTGCTTTTTTTTTTTTATTCGTTGTATACAAAGCATGCTTTAAAAGTTTTCCAGAGTGTTTTTATTTCTTGTGAAATTATATGTACACATTGATATATGCGTGTATTTAAAAATTTTCTCCACAAATATAAATAATATGAGATAGCCTGCTTCATTTTTCTCCCTTCAGTAGAAGACCATTTAGTAAACTTAATCCAAGCTAATGTAAATTGTCTACATACTTGTGTGTGTGAAAGAGAGAGAGAGAGAGAGAGAGAGAGAGAGAGAGAGAGAGAGAGAGAGAGAGAGAGAGAGAAATAGAGAATTTATATAAGAATACTAATGGACTTTTGAGACTATTTTACTAAACTTTACCCATTGAAATCCTTCTTAGTGGAAAAAAGTTAAATTTGATGTTGACTTCTCCTTAAACCAAAGTAAATAAATTCAGATATGTAGAATATCTGATCCTTGACTGTAATAACCACTCAATAATGTTGGATTTCTATTTCTACCACTCTCTCACTTTCTCAGATAGCATATATATTAATGGTACTCTACTGGAGTAGTTTCTCAATTTTTGTAATCTAGCTTGTTAGTGACTCCAAAGGGAGACATTTCAGGCCTAGAAAGCTAACCTTGGTGATGATAGAGCCTCAAATCAGATTATGTGTGTTCAGACTTTCCTTCCTTCTGTTCTCACTTAGTGTTATTCAGGAGAATAGATACGAAATCCAGACTATTACTTTCAGAGAATGTGGCCTATGCAAAAAAACAAAACAAAGAACCAAATAACCAATCAAACAAACAAAAAACCAAAAGGGCAAACATGGCTAAAGACAACTTCTCAGAAAAGAACTGAATTTCAGTTATTTAGTTTCTACCTGACGTCTATGGAAATAGGAATTTGGTTAGAATGGAAGGGTTGGATATGGCCTCAGAATCCCCACTCTACCTTCCTCCTGGTGGATCTGGCCTGATATTTAAACATGCCCTAGGCCTCCAAATATACATTTCAAGAGATTTCCCAGGGTGGCAACAAAAACAATGCTGTACATTTTTCTAAGGGACACGCTTCCTGGTTGGAGTCAACATGGGTCTTTTCCAAGGGACAGGAGGAGCAACTTCAGGCTTTTTTTTTTGGCTGTTCTGTGTGGTGTTATGATGTGACCTCTGATCCCACAGCTTCTCTGTGCTGATCAATGTCCATGCTCCCTGAATGTCAGGGCTTCTGCAGACCGCCTGGGTTAAGGTCTTCATGTCAGAGCCTGTTATCTGCTGCAGAGTCCCTAATGCCATTAGCAAGAAAATGAAAGAAGCTTCCAAACAACCTTCAGATCGATGCTAACATTATAACTTCCAGCAGCTGCTGCTCAGCTTCTTTATTTGTTAAGACCTCCTCCTGTGTGGAATTTTCTTGACTCAAGTTAATTCTGTCAATTTGACAAAGATGTTTCTAGCAAGCTGTTTTGTATCCAGTCATGGGCAAAACATAGGCTAGGGAGGGCCCTTTCCCTCAAGGTAATAAGCGTCCACTGGAAAGGGGGAAATCATAAAGCATTTACAGGATTGTGTATGGCCAAGGTGATTTCAATAATAAAATGTAAATATGGAAGGTGATCGAAGAGGAATATTCATGCTGGTAGCGCTGGAAGAAAGGATTTGAAGAAGTGGGCAGGAGGGGAAGGGTCTTCTCCATGAACTAATTGCCTGTGGAACACAGGATTGTTATTTCTTGGGCCTAAGATACAACATACAGCAATTTTTATGGCATTGAATTTCCTGCTCGTTTTTATCAAGACTCAGCACAGAAATAACATAAAAACTCCCACGGAGGAACTCTTTTTCTACTTGAGAGTGCTTCAATTTCTTGCAGTGAAGGGAGAAGGAAGAAAGGAGAAAAATGTTTCTGATAGTTATTTCTTTTGTTTTAGGAAAAACAGAGTAATGGAAACGTGGCCCTCTTCCACCTGGCTTATGAAGTTCTAAAATGGAATCTCTCCAGCATTGATATAAAAATCAATAGGGAGAGATTTCAGCCATCTAGCAGCCCCTCTGTACACTGACAGGTGGATGGTTCTAGAATCCTGTCTGCCAGACCTCCTCTTGTGGATCAGCCGTGACTGATGCTTTCAAGGTCATTGAGCCCTGAGAAAACTTATTTGAGAAAATCAAACTACAAAGCAGCTCGTTCAAAACTCTCAACAATCTGGGCCCTAATTTTCCGATCTTTTCTTCTTTCCCTGTTGCATTTCCATGTTCTCTTACTGACATACTCATCTCCAAAATATCTTTTGGATTTACCAGGGGTTTTATTTGTTCACTATTCCCCTACCTTCAAGGTTCTTAGTGTTTTCTCCTTTTCACACCTACCCTTTTCTTCCTAGTCTGGTTCAACCTAAACTTCCTCTACCAAGACTTTGTTGGCAACTCTCACACACAGTGAACTCTAATTTCTCTGAAATTCTGCATCCCCGACTTTCTGAACCATTTATTCGCTACTTATCTAGTACCTTCTGGCATTTCCTTTGTGGCTGGCACTCATATTTAATTTTCTGTATGTGAATATCCTTCCATTTATGTTAACCTAGTTTCTCTTATTAGGACATACATTTTTATGTATGGAACATTTATTTTTATTCTATGTAAACTTATAATACATTGCTCAATCAGTCTCTATTGAATTAAAAATAGTCTAAGAAACTCACAGGCAAATTTTTCTAAAGTAAAGGAATTCCTCAGTAAACAAAAATAAATTTTATATTCCCTTATCCTTTTGGATAACCTAGACTATTATAGATATAATTTTTTTTCCTGGAATTTATGCAAGTTTTTTATGTCTTATAGGACCTGCAATTCATATGGTTTCCTGCTAGTTGGCTACTGTATTTCAAATTTGTTTCATTTTTCCTATTCATGTTATCTATAAATTTTAGAGCTCTGCTCTTAGACCTCTATTAGTCTGTAACTATACTTATCCCCCAGGTAATTTGAACCAGTCTCATGTCTTTTAGTACAATCTCTACATGACTGAGTTTTAGTTTTATGTCTCTACTACAGACTTCACCTATGAACTGTACATCTGCAAATGGATTTTGAGGAAACATTGAACATTTAACACCTTCACAATTGGCTCCAGCTCAGCTACTTGCATAACCCACTTCTTTTCAGTTTTTCAAATCTTTGACTTATTCCAGTTGTTCATACAAAACATGCCGAAGTCATTAAAAAATTAAATGTTTGATTATTGCAGATTTCAAACATATAAACAGAATAATGAGCCCCCTTGTATCCATCACCCAGCTTCAATGACTATGTTCTGTTCTTATTTTATTTGTAACTTTTCTTGTTCTCTACCTGATTATTTTTATACTATTATTTTCTAGGTAAAATTGATGTACATTGAAATCCAAAATTTTTAAGTGTACAATTTTTGATGAATTGATACATCTGTGTAAAGAGCACTCCAATCTAGATTATTAATGTTATCAACACAGAAAGTTTCATCTTGTACTTAAAAAAATGAATCCCTTACATCATCTAAAGACCAACACTAGTTTGAGATTCATCCATATTTTTACATCTAACAGTAGTTCATTATTTTTAGTGCTGAGTATTCATTGTATAAATATACCACAATTTGTTTATAAATTTTTCTATTGATAGATATTTATGTTGTTTAGAATGTTTGGAATATATGAATTAAATTACTATGAACATTCTCTGAGACTTTTTGGAGTCATTTGTTTTCATGTATCTTGGCAAAGCATATAGGAGCATGAAAACTAGATTATAGGCAGGTGTATGTTAAACACTTTCATAATTTTTTTATGAAAATGTGTTGATCAATTTTATATTCCACAAGTAATCTATGACCACTTAAGTTACTGCATGTTTGTCTCATCATTTATTTTTATCACATTCATAATTTTAGCCATTCTAGTGGGTGTTTGGTAGCATCTTATTGTGGATTTAATTTATATTTCCATGATGAGAAATTTCCATGTATTTATCATACATTAGGATATATTTCCTTTGTATCTGGTCAAGTCCTTTGCTCTTTTTAAAGATTTGGTAATTTGTCATTTTAAAGTTGAATTTGATATGTTGTTTACATGTACTGTATGCAAGTTCTTTGTCAGCGAAATGTTTTGGCAATATTTTTTTCCCAGTATGTGGTTTGCATGTTCATTTTCTAATGGCCCTTTGATAAGTAACTTTAATTGAGGTAAAATTATTAAATTGTTTTTCCCTTTATGGTTATTGCTTGTTGGATCCTAGCTAAGAAATCTTTCCCTATCTCCGGCACACAAAAAGTTTCTCCTGTGTTTTCTTTGAAACTCTTTATAAACGTTTTATCTTTTATGTATAGTTCTTTTTTTATGTTGGGAGGTAGAGAATAAAGTTCATTTTCTCTTTTCATATGTATATTAACTTGTTGCAAGACCATTTGACTTTCCCTTTCCCTATATATTGCTTTGGAAACTTGGTTGAACATTGATTGTACAGTTATGCCAAATTCTTCCTGTCTTTAATATTTTATAACAACTCTTGATGTTTGGTAGTTTAAGTGCTCAAATATATATATATTTCCTTTTAAAAATACATTTTATTGATTATGCTATTACAATTGTCCCAATTTTTTTCACTTTTGCCCCCATCCGCCTGGTATCCCCATTGTTCCAAGCAATCCCCCACTTAGTTCATGTCCATGGGTCATGTATATAAATTCTTTGGTTCTCCGTTTCCTCGTCTATTCTTAACATCACTCTGCCTATTTTGTACCTACCAATTACGCTTCTTAATCCCTGTACATTTTCCACCACTCCTCCCCTTTTCTCTCCCAGCTGATAACCCTCCAAATGATCTCCATATCTATGACTCTCTTCCTCTTCTGGTTGTTTGCTTAGTTTTGCTTAGTTTTGTTTTGTTTTTTAAATTCAGTTGTTGATAGTTGTGAGTTGTTGTCATTTTAATGTTCATAGGTTTGATCTTTAAAAAAAATAAATCTCTTTAACATTCGTGTAAAAATGACTTGGTGATAAACTCCTTTAGCTTTACCTTGTCTGGGAAGCATTTTATCTGCCCTTCCATTCTAAATGATAGTTTTGCTGGGTAGAGTAATCTAGGTTGTAGGTCTTTGCTTTTCATCACTTTGAATACTTCTTGCCAGTCCTTTCTTGCCTGCAAAGTTTCTTTTGAGAAATCAGCTGACAGTCTTATGGGAACTCCTGTATATATAACTCTCTGCTTTTCTCTCGTTGCTGCTAAGATTCTCTCTTTATCTTTAACCTTTAGCATTCTAATTATATGTCTTAGTATGGTCTTCTTTGGTCCAATTTGTTTGGGACTCTGTGCTTCCTGAACTTGTCCTTCACTAAATTAGGGACATTTTCTTTCATTCATTTTTCAAATAAGCTTTCAATTTCTTGCTCTTCCTCTTCTCCTTCTGACATCGCTATGATATGGCTATTGGTACGTTTGGAGATGTCCCAGAGGCACCTTATACTATCCTCATATTTTTTAAATTCTTTTTTCTTCCTGCTATTCTGGTAGAATGCTTAATTTTTCCTTATGTTCCAAATTGTTGGTTTGAATCCTAGCTTCATCTCCTCCACTATTGGTTCCTTGTAGATTTTTCTTTATTTCACTTAGTGTAACCTTCATTTCTTCCTGGGTCTTTTTAATTTTATTATTGTACTCAATGAGTTTTTTTGGCATCCAGAGGGGGTGGGTTTGTGTATGTTTTAAGTCCATACAAGCCCTTTAAATGGAGTCTTCTGAAAATCCAGTAGTTTCTTCCACCACCCCAAACCCCAGTGGTTTTTACATCCAGAAGTTATTGGCGTTTATCTTCCAGGCACTGAAACTCTGGGCTGTACAGTCTGGCTTAGGGCTGGGATCACTTGTTTCCAAGGTATTCCTCCTGATTTTTATCCACCACACACTGAATGTGGGACTGCCTGTTCTGCCACTGCTCCTTTTCATGCCACACCATGTTTCTGTGCTTCTCCTCCTGATTTGGCATCTCTGCTCATCCAACCCATCTGGATGAATGTGGCTTCTTTAAATCCATGGTTGTTGAACTTCCATACAGTTTGATTTTATGACAGTTCTGGATGTTATTTGTTTTGATGTTTAGTTGTAATTGTTCTTGAGGTTGTGCGAGGAGGCAAATGTATTTACCTAGACATTCATCTTACCAGAAGTCCTCTATTTTTATCTTTATCAAAATTATTTGGTTATCCTATCTCTTTCATATTTTCATATAAAGTGTAGAATTATTTTTTATATGTCTGTGCAAAGTCTGATGAGATTAGGATTAGAATTGCTTTGAATCTGTAGATCAATTTGGGAAAATTGACATCGTAAAGCATAAAGTCTTATTCCAGTCTTTTGCTATATGAACATGGTATATTTTTGTATTTTTTAAAAATATTATTTCTGTCATCAATTTGTATAGTGTTCAATACAGAGGTTTTGAACAGTGTATTTATTTTTATTTTCATTTTTAATATTATACTTATTTACTTTTAGAGAGAGGGGAAGGAAGGGAGAAAGAGAAGGAGAGAAACAACAATGTATGTTGGCTTTTCACATGCCCCCAACTGGGGACCTGGCCCTCAACCCAAGTATGTGCCCTGACTGGGAATCAAACCAGTGATCCTTTGGTTCACAGGCTGGGACTTAATCCACTGGGCCACACCAGCCAGGGCTGAACAGTGCTTATTAAAGTGTCTTTAAGTATATTTATGCCAACATTAATTTTTAGTTAAAATACCAATTCCTGCTGCTAGTATGTAGAAATATAATTGACATTTCTATAATAATTCTGTAACCTGAAATCCTGCAATTTGCTTACTAGTTCTAATATTTTTGTTATTTCCTTAATATTTTCTTTTAAAAATTTATGACACCTGCATGCAAAAACAGTTTTACAACTTCCTTCTTCAGTTTTACAACTTTTATTTCTGTATTTTGTGTGATTACATTAGCCAGAAACTCCAGTATGATGCTGAATGAAGGGGCTGAAAATAAAAATCATAGCTTTTTTTTATTTTAGGGGAAAATAAGTCACTATTTTATTATTAAACCTGAATGATATTTTAGTTGTTTTTCAGTAGTTTTAAAAAGTTCTCAAAATCTAGTGGGCTTATTTTTTTAAATCATAATTGTGTATTTAATTTAGTCAAAAATTGTTTATATATCTATTGAATTTCTTATATGATTTCTTTATTATGCTAAAAAAGATTACATTAATTAATTTTAACAAGTGAAATCAGCATGACATTCCTGAAATAAACTTTACCTTTTCAAGGTATATTGCCTTTTATATATTGCTGAGTTCAATTAAATATTATTTTATTGAGGATTTTTTAAAATGTTGATGTTCCTGAGTAATGTCTGTCTTTCATATTCTTTTTTTGTAATGTCTTTCTCAAATTTTCAAATCATACTTTCACTGGTTTCATAAAATGAGTTATAGGTTTTTTATTATTTCTCTGAAGTTAAGTTTTGGTAAAATTCTCCAGCGAAATGATGGGATGTGTATTTGTATGAATGTGTATGCCTTATTTTAACACGTGTTATTTAAAAATTCATTTTCTGTCATGTAAAAGGACAATTCAAATTCTCTATTTTATCTAATTTCAGTTTTGGTAGATTGTTTTTCAACATGTCCTTTAATTTCATCTAAACCATCAAGTTTATTGGCATAATGTCACTCAGATATTTTGTTATTTTCTTTTGTAATATCTTTAAGGTTTGTAATGGTAATCCCAGACATTAGCAATTGATATTTTCTTTTTTTTCTACTAATCTGCCTTGCTAGGAGTTTATTGATTTTTATAGATCCTTTCAAATTCATAGCTTTTATCATTGCTAATTTTCTCTATTTTTGTCCATTTTATTTTTGTTGGGTTCTTGTTTTTGTCTTGATATTTTCTTTCGATATTTACTTTGAAATTAAATTGTTTTTTATATACTCCTTTTTATAAAATCCCTTAATTCGTGAAGCTTGAAATTTAGATAAGTGATTTTTAAGTCTTTTTTCTACGCCTATTTTACTTGCATCCTTCGTTGTATTTTCATTAGCATTTCTTTTTGAAAATTTTTATTTCCATTTTAATTCTCTTCTTCCTTCTCCTTCTTTCATCCACAGATTATTTCAAAATGTGCAAATTTCCAAATATGTGTAGCTGTCTATATATACTTTAAAAATTAATTTCTAAATTTACTTTTCTTAGTTCTGTAATATGTAAGCCTTCTGCTATGTAGTGGCTCTTATTTTATTGTTCAATGTATGATCTATCTTCTTGAATATTTTGTGCGACTTTAAAAAGAATGTATACTCTTTCTGTGTCTGGTTTAGTGTTTTATAAATACCAGTCTGATTAAGATCATTGATTGTGTTTTTTAGATGTTATGTATCTTTGCTTATATTTTTGTGTAGTTCTGTCATTTCTTGAGAGATAGATATTAAAATTTTCAGCTGTAATTGCACATTTTTTCTATTTCTCCTTTCAGTTTTTAGTTTTTCACTTCATTCCTCTATTGGCCTTTTAAGTATGTTGTTTTGCATTTATTTTAATAGTATCTGTTGAGATTACACTATGATAATGTCTTTTTTGGTGCTCTTCCTTTCATGCTGTGGCACTTTCTTACTCTTCATCAATTCTGTTGACTATATTTTTAAAACATATCCAGAAGCTGACTTTATTAAACAATCTCCATTCTAGCCATCATTTAGATGTCATCACACTCTTTCACTTTAGTTATTTTAAAAATCTCCAAGATTCATTTGTCTATATTTTTTATCCTTTTTAGTCTATTCCAAACACACCCCCCAGAGTCAGATGTTGCTCAGCTGCACGAGCGACCACATCACTTCTTTTCCCAACACACTCAACATAAAAGCTGACGTCCTACCGTGACTCACAAAGTCTGTGTGATCTGCTGTATCTTCATCCAGGCATCCCTTTGTGCTCACTGTTTATAATTTCCTTCTTATTCACTGTAATCTAAGTAAAAAGAGATCCTTGCCTCTTCCTTAACCTATCAAGGCCTTTTACATCAGGACCTGTTATTTGCTATTCCCTTTGCCTGCAGTGCTCCAGGATTCTTTAGGTTACTTTGCTTCTTCATAATTTTACTGAAATCTCATCTCCATGAGTGTTTCTGACAACCTTATTTTAAAATGCCACTCCTCTTGCACAATCATATCTCAGCCCTCTTTCTGGCTTGAATTTTCTCCTCAGCACTTATACTATTTAACATGACATTTTCTTTACTTATTTATTTTGTTTATTGTGAACTCCATGCATCTTCCCCATCCCCATTAGATTGTAAGCTTTGTGTGAACAGCACTTTTTGTTGCTTTTGGTTACTCTTCTATCCCTGGTGTCTCAACTAATGTCGGACCTTCTCTAGAATATTTCTCAGTGGCCCTGATTTAATACTCTTTTACTCTTTCTTGATAAATGGTGAGTTAATCTTACTATGAGTATCGTTAAGTGAAGGCGATTTGCTTCCTACCCTGGGTGCCTCGTTTCCAGAGTCCTAACTGTTCTAATAGTTACCAAGTTTTTCCTAATAATTAACCTAAATTCTCCCTCTGTTGAAACAGAAGCCCCATTAGTTCCTATTCTGTCCTTGTTGACTAATGAGAATAATTGGTCTCTGTCCTTTTATAGACTCGCCTTTCTGTATTTGTGGATTTCTGCTATGCCTCCCCTTGGCCGTTGGTCAAGGAAGTGTGTCAGCAGGATGGCCACATGGGGACCAGCCAGGCCCAGAGCAGGCATCAGCAGCTCATCTCCCCACAACAGGAATGAATAAAAATTGTTTTAAATAGACAGTGAGATTATGTGGAGAAGGGGGATCCTAACTGGGGTTGGATTCAAGTTTCCTATTGACAAAGAGATACATTTAAAGAAATTTAAAACTAGTAATCAGCCACTAAGCTGACTTGAAGCTTCATTTTTATTGACATTTGAGAAAGTCTTTTCTCAATGCCCCTCTCCTTTCTTCATAATGGCACTTTCTCATATCGGTCTTTTTAGACACTTTGTAACTCTACCATTGTTTCTAGCCTCTCTGTTCTAATTAAATTTTCTAAGAATTTTGTGTGTACTAGAATTTTATGGAATAGTCTCTATTTGAGTTGCCCATTTTTCATTTCCTTAAATTTATTATTTACTTTTTGGCCTTAATAACTTGGCCTTAATATTTTCTGAATCCAGTTGCTTTCTCATGATTTTTCCCCATTGCACCAAAGATAATACAGAGAAAACAATTTCATTTAATTATCTAAATTATCATAAAATGGAAGGATAGTGTGAATAGAAGGAATCCTGACTCAGTTGGGACACATGAGTTGAAACTCTACCTCTTTCACTTAATAGCAATATGGCCCTTGGGAAAATTCCTGTGCATACTGAGCTGCAGTTGCTCTGTTTAAATGAGGTTTTAGACCAGATTAACTCTAAGGGTCTCTTTAGTCTTTTAGTTTTATAATTCTATAAGGGAGAACAACTCCAAAAATCTATTACCATGATGTTAAGTTTATTATCCATGCATTTAATGTTAATTAACAAGATCAGTAGAGAGCTATTGTGGACTAGAGTTCACAATAGTGTAGACTAGAAAGCATGTCTTCCAAAAACTGTGAGGAGAAACTAATTTACATTAACTTCCTATTTCCTCCAAGATAACAACTAGATAATTTTTATTATGCATTAATGGCATATGTATTGAGGAAATTTGGACATTTCTTTGATTCTTTATGTTGCAAGGTTTGGTCTTGAAGTAGCCAGTGACCAGGAAGCTGGTGTTTTATTTCAGATCAAGATTTCTGGCCCTGTCAAATATGTTACAGGACAAACTTCAGAGTTTCAGCTGCTTATCATTCATGACTTGTGACCCATGATTAACATCATTGACTAAGACTCAGCTACTGACATGTTATGAAAACTTATGATGATGCACACTGTAAATCCAAAGTTGCAGTTGGTCCATCTGTCTGAGTCTTGTTTCTGGTTGCTTCAACCCTTGTCTACATCATCTTAGAAGTATCCGCTGTCAGTCCTGCCTTCTCACTCCTTATACAAAGTAAGAAAGTTTGGGATCAGATGAGATGGGTAAAGGTCTTGATACATAACAAGGTAAAAGGCAACATTTAGCAACTGAGATGGGGCAGGGACATTTGAGAAAAGCAAGTGTGGGAAAGAAAGATAAAAAAGTTTAGTTTTGGACATTTTGAGTTTGAGTTACCTCTAATACATTCATGTGAAAATGCCTAGAACGCAGTTAAATATTTGAAATAGGAGTTTAGGAGGAAGTCTACATATAATAGTTCCCAAATGCTGTCTTCATTCAGTTTAAAAGTCCTGGCTAAAAATCCTCAATTCACCTTTTTCAGGCAGTTTGTTAAGCGTCTGCCTTAACTACTTCCCATATTGAGTGGGTTACAACATGCACATACACAGCTTCAAGAAGTTCCAAACATGTGACACCCAGGAACAGCTCCTCATTTCTTGGGCCTGCAGAATTAGTAAAAATATCCAATCCCCAGGAGTCAGTGAAACTTAACTACCCCTACCATACTTGAAATAAATAAGCCTCCTCTTACAGTTTTATCTTGTTTTTACCCTGTTCCCCAATACCACACCTTGTGTGGCCCCATATGGCAGTCTTCTTCATGTGGGTCTATAAGAAACAAAGAGTTATGCCTGTCATCTATCCATGTTTTTTGTTTTGTTTCCCACCATTTAAAAAATCTAAATCTTGTAAAACAAGGTTAGAACTAGAAATATTAATGTGGAAATCTCTGGTAGCAGACACTGCATCTGGTTCATGGTAGGAGACAATTAGACAGGCATCAACAGCTTCATCGTCAGTGTTCTAATGTTCCTGTGACTTAGCCCTAGATAGTTGCACAGTAGATGTCACTTGAATCTTCTACTTAAGAGGCATATTCTGGCTTTATGGAAGGCCCACCCACTTGGAAACCTCAAGGTGACTGTTGACATCATTGCTATTTCATCCCTGATGGTTCACCTGCCACAGGGACATCATGACAGGAAAAATCATAGGATTTGCTAACATGACTGATAAGGATCAGAAAATCAAGCTGTTGATCTCAGTGTATTTAAAGGAATACCAACCAGTCTCTAGCAAAGGAAATCAATTCCAAAACATGTAGCAGATGAACCGATAACCACAGTTAGAGCTCTTTGGTAAAATATTAACCGACTTGACTTGGCTATATATAAGGATCTGGTGCCTTTGAATAGAAAGTAATCAAAAGGAAAATGGAGACAGCAAAGTTCCAATAGTATACCCCATAAAAGGCTTAGACAAGGAGAAAAGAATTGCATCTAACCCCCGGCAACCCCACCACCACCCCAACACACAAAATCTTTACTTCCATACACATCATACTTATACCAGACTGAGCTCTGGCTTTTGCTTTCTTCCTCTGATTGTGGAGATACAGGAAACCTTGTAACAGCCCCTTTCATCCTGGTAAGCTGTTGACAACATAGGCTCCAGAGGAATTGTAGTAAGGTGGCATACTTCATCATGCCCAGAAAAACTGAATTTATCAAAGCTTCTATTTAGATGAATCTGCAGCGTGGCTATTGATTAATTTGCCCATTGACATTTTTGTTTAGTTATGTACTTTTCTGTGCTATATCTGGAGTGTTAGTTCTATGACCTAATTGATGGGCATGATCTAGTATTAGTAAACTGTCTTTTCTGTGCTTATTCATGTATTGCCAATTATTTGAAACCAAAGTCACCATACTTCTTCCATGACACTTCTTTGGACAACTCTGACCTGTCTTTTGCAAACTTTGAACTTAAATAGCAAGGAGATGTTTTCTAACCTTAGGAAAAAGGGAACATAAAAGAATGGCAACATAACACAGTCCTGTTCATAACACATTCACAGTGTTGGTGAGAAGTTAAGAATAAAAAATAAAATGAATTATGAGAGGTCAGGCAACATGAGGGGACTCGTAGATGATATGTATTTAAGCTACATCATCTTCCAATATTTGGAACTGATTCAGGCTTTCAAGAAGTGGATGTGTCCAGCCTTTGGTCACTAAAGGATAAAAGATGGTCATGTGCTATAATTTCATTTGGATATTGAGCCTTGGAGGAATCTCATATCACAAAAAAGCTCCCATGGTAGGGTCTCGTTCCATACACTCTTCCTCATCTCTGGGGCCTCCCAAGATGACAGGCCCATTCAACATGGTCTTTCCATTCTTGCTCAAGCCCTATGGGACCTTCCATATTTTCTCCCGTTTCCCTGCCTTTTCTTCACTTTGCCCTTCTTTTCTCTTTGTCTTTCTTGCCTTTGTTCTCTTTCTCTGAGGACCCTTCTGCCTGACTCTGATTTCCTTTGACTTTCTAAGTTTAATTTTCATTTTCTGAAATTCATTCTATCTCCTAATAATTCATATTAAGGATTGGGGGCCAGGGTAGAAAAAACCCCATCAAGACTTACTAAAATAAAGTGGCTGTGTATTCATTGTCTCTCAATGTCACCACTTGCCTTAGAAAGTTGGGTTCTTTGGCAGTCCTGTGACACGGGAATTAACGTTTAAGAGAGAAAATGAGCCACTTGTCATCAATACCACTCCTGCCTTCCTGGATTGGGTGTGATTGGGACAAGGGGTTTGGAGAGACCCACGCAGCACATCCGATGTTGCTTCCCTTGGTTCACAGCATCTAGACAAGGAAACTCACAACACTTCATTTTAAATTCTGCCTCTACGATTCTGGTTTAATTCTTAGTCAAAGCATCTGCTTAATATTGGGATTTTAAGGATGCCATGGTAGAGCTCTTCTCAATTTATAACTCCATTCTGTATCTAATCAAGGACGACTGGAACTTTTTAGGGTAGAACAGACTTTAATTCCTCAATTAGAGGGGAGAGATTTGAGTAAATATGCCTGGAAGAACAAAGACACTTCCCTAAATCCCTAGTATAAAGCCAGTGACATGCGTTTAAATTCTTTCTAAGAAAATTTTGAAAGGTTAAGGATAAGAATTTCTGAAAAATATGTTTGAAAGGAAAAAAAAAAGTGAAAATAAATGTGATGGAAAAATCCTCAAACTTTTCATGAAAGAAAATCTTGTCTGACTTCACAAATTTGCTAAGCACAAATCTTGAAAGCTACAATGTCTTACATATTGTGAAACTGGGATACAGTATAGAAAATGCAATCAAAGTATTCTTGTGGGCAGTTACATATGCGTATGTAGATGATAGATGGAAAGAAAGCTAGATAGCTTGTTTTGTCTGATATCCATCAAATGTTGCTTTATTTAATTATCCTATATTCTTAATATATTTGTTTCTTCTGATTATTATAGTTTCTGAGAAGTATATGTTAAGCCCAGTGTAGTTATGGTTTGACAATGTTTTTTTTTTTTTTTTTTTGACATTTTTATAAGGTATTGTTCTGTTTGCATTATATAACTTGAAATTTATTTTAAGCTTCCTGATAAATTATTTCTTTTATTTGCATGTAATGGTAGTCAATATGCTTTTGCCTTAGAATTTCTACCTTGCTCTTTACATCTTTATCTCTCTGGGCTGCATTCTGAGTAATTTCTTTGGTTCCAACTTTCAGTTTACAAATTCTCTCTGTATTAAAACTGAATTTTAACCTGTCTATTGAGTTTTTAATTTAATCTGTAGATGATATTTCACTGTGTTTCATGTCTCAGTGTGGCAGATGAGAAGTTCAATACTAGTCTAATTTATTTTTTCTTTGTAGATAACATGTTTTTCTGCCTGTGAGCTTTTAAGACTTTTCTCTTTATCATTAAAATGGTTGAAAAATTGTATAAAAACTTGCCTGTGTGTTTCATCGTTATTTTTGTTTCTTTCTTTTTTCTTATTACTCCAAGATGAAACTTTGTGAGCCTGTTAAGGCTTAATACATTCTATAGTTCAGGAAAATTTAATTCTATTATTTCTTTAATTATTGATACTTCTCCCAAACTCACTGTTTCCCTCTTTGAAACTTTTACTGTTTAAACAGTAAGCCTCATGTAGCTTTATCTGTTTTATCATAATATTTTTTTCTATTTTTTTCAGTGTTTTATTATATTTCTTACAGCTGTATAGGTCATTAATTTAGGTCTTAATAATGATCAATCTCTTTCATTCAAATAATAAATTATTTAGTTGGAAACCTAATTTTAACTCCAGAATCATATTTTTGTGCTGCATCTGGAATCCTGGTGAACCCCACTTTTAAATTTGCATTTTATTTGGCTCATATGACCATTTTATTTTCCTAGGTATTTGTTCTGGATTTCTTTATTATCTTGTATTCCTTCTGTGGTGAGATGAGGGTTTTTAATTTTGTTCGTATATTGAGGCCCATACCTGATTTTTGTAGGTCCCTAACTCTCTTAATTCCTGCAAATTCTGAAAGACACAAACACTGTTGCATTGTTATAACCCTGGGGTTGCTATGTAGTCAATAATCTGCCCACCTCCTGTTGAGACACTGGGAGGGGACCTCTGCCATCAGATCTCTCTCTCTCCTTTTTCCTCAAAGGCTAGAGAAACTTAGTCCCCTCGTGCATAGAGATTCCTCGTGGAGCCATGTACACCAGGGCCCACAGGTCTCCAGTGCCCTATTTTAGTCTCTGAACCTGCTGCTATTAGACCTTTTTTCCAGGCCTTCTCCCAGCAGAGGAAAGCCTTGCTTTAGTTCCCTCATTTGGGACACAGTCCAATGTCTTACTTAATCCCACGGAGCCAAAGTTTCCAGTTTCTGATGGCTCCAGAGAAACAACGTTTGAAACTGAGATAGAGATGAAGAAAAATGATGAAGGCAGCTCTTCTCAGAGTCCTTCCTAAAACAAGGCTCTGAACATTGTTATGCATAACATTGTTATGTATGTCCCTGGTTGCATATGTAACATTTCTCTAGTGTAGAAACCTAGGAATAAAGTTATTGCATAACAGGTTATATGCATCTATAATTTTCTATGGTATTTATGTTTAAGTTATATTAAAATAATTACATTGGCATCAGTTTTTTGATTACAGTCTAGGAACTTTATTTGGTTCTCAGTTTGGAGCTATAACATGAGTCAAAATCTGAAATTTTGGTACAGTGGTGAAACATGAGAGCTACTCTAAGTACTAAGAATACTGAGAAATATTTTGTTGATGACAATAAGTGTATGCTCAGCTAGTTATTTCTCCAAAGTGAGGAGAGTGAGTACTAGATTTCAAGGTGACCAGTGAGTAGTTTATGAGGAAGTGAAAGCTGAGAAAGAACATTTTAGAATTTAGGTTATAAAGAGAAATAATGATCAAATGTACTTTTGAGGAGCAAAAAAGGTTAAAATACATATTTTAATTTATGATATAAGGATTTGCACAACCTAGGGGAAGGAAGGAATGTTAAGTATGAGAAAGGAAGAATTAACCAAATGAAGTTGTAAAGGAGCTCCAAGATCATAGGAACAAGAATACAGGTAAAAGGGAAAGCAGCAGAATGAGGAATGAGACATGTTTTCTTCCAAAACAAGAGAGCAAGGGCAAGGGAGGAGTAGAAAAGTGGAGAAATGGTGAGGTGGAAGGAGTTCATGTTTAACAGCATCATAAGTTAATGAAAGTAAAAGCTGAACTTGCCTGTATTGGGGTCATTAGGTCAACACCATCCCAGAAAAGCTCTTGCTAATAAACTTGGATACTATTGAAATTAAGAAACTTTTTAAGGTTTTCGTTTATTACTCTCATTTATTTTAATACTCTATTATCTGATCCAAATCAGTATCCACTTCTACTGTGGTGCTTTGTTTGTTTGTTTGTTTGTTCTAATAGCTCAGTCCATATAAAATGAGGATTTGGAGATTTTAAAATTATGATTTATGTTTAAGTTAATAGTTCCTGTTGTATGTCCTTGGACGAGAGTCTTAACCTCTCTGATACTTAATTTCCTTAACCCTATATAATGATAATAATATCTCACTAAAATGGTTGTGGAGTTGATTAATGAGATAACATGAAAGCATTTTTTAAGTACTGTAACACTAAACATGTATGAATTACTTCTCTTTGTTGCTGTTGTTGTTACAGGCTATTATCTGACCCTCTTTTCCACTTTTTTAATGCCATTCTGCATTGCTATCCAGTTGTTTCACTCATACAAATACACTTTTTTCATCAAGAGGAGCATCTAAAAGTTTAGCAATTAAAGTGAAGCTATTTGACTTGCTAACAGACTGACTTGACAGCAACAAGGATGGAGCAGAAAGTGGGAAAGCACAGATTTCTTGTGTAGGACCTAGTTACCCTCTACTCTACAGCCATCCAAGGTGGTGCACTGAGTGCAGGCAGGTTTTTAAAATTCATTGTAATACAGTAGTCCCTCTCTATATCGCAGTTCACTTATCGTTGCCTCACCGTATCGCAGGATTTTAAAAAATATTATATTTAATTATTTATCACAGATTTTTCGCTATATCGTGGGATTTTGCAGTACTGTATACGTATGTTGTTAAAGTTACATAGGTTTAAGAGTGTAGAATATGTTTAAGAACATAAATAGTGTTTATAAAAGTGTGGGAAAGGTTAATAAGGGACTGGGAACAGTTTATAAGTGTATGGGAAGGGACTTATAAAGCCTTAAAATATACATAAATACTAAAATAAATGTAAGGTTCCTACTTCTCGGATTTTCACCTATCGTGGGGGAGTCTAGAACGTAATACCCGTGATAAGTGAGGGAATACTGTATATCATTGCCAAATGACATAAGTGGCATTCAAAAAGAACTTGCATTTTAACTGGAGAAAAAAGAACACATGCAGATATAAGTATGTAAATAAAAAGACAAGGTCCACATAACCACAGGAAGTGGTACAGGAACTGTGGGGAGGGAGGTAGCATCATGGGCTGAATTTAAGATGAGTTGTAAAGCAGGGGTTCTTTAAATTTTTCAGACTGCATTCCTATTTCCACCCTAAACAAACCATATCTGGTAGAAATAGAGGTGAGGGCTCAGAGGCCAGGGCTTCACATCCTCCTCACAACTCATTCTCCCCATTCCCATCAATCCTGAGAAGGACCCCGAGGCTTCTTTGAAGGAGGCCAGGTTCTATTGAGACAATGAGAGCCATTAGTTTAAAGGGAAAAGAGGAGAGAGTTGACAGAGTTTCAGCATTAAATAAACAGATCACAGAGGATGTGGGAGCTGTGAGATGATAGGGTACATATTGGGAGCAGAGGGGTTCAATAACATGGAGATCCATGGAAGAGTTAAATTATAGAGGGTTTTAAAAATTATGCTTAAGAACCCTATACATTGGGAATCCTCGATAAACCTATAGATCAATAGACCTCAATGCATGATCTTGGTTCATTCCTACAGAATACGTGATACTAACATTTCCTTCTTTCCCTTTATCCTTTTTCTGTGTTTTACCACATATTTCTGAGGAAATGGGCTCATATGGGTCATCATTCCATGTGTAAGTCACATCCTGTCTTTTCTTTTCCAAACCCAGGATTGGGGAGATTTCAATGATTCAGAGATATAAAAATGAGCTCCTCATTGCAAAGATTTGGAGGCCCCTTCTCTAAGCAATTAGAAGTTATTAGGATTTCTTGAATGGAGGAATAATCATGAAAGAGTAACTTAATCAAATCTCCCAGAGCAGGGAGAAAAGAAATATATTCAATCTGTGTAAAAATTTGTGTGTGGCTATACATGTTTGCATGTTTGCAAATCTCTGTGATTTATGTTTAAAAATAGGCACAACTATGGATATGCTGCATAGAGCTTCATCTTCCCAGGTTAGCAAGATAATTCACTTTAAGTTAATAGAAGTAAGTAGGATAATTTGCAAAGTTTTATTGCCTTTCAGATGGGAGAAGATTGAGTTAATTACGTCAGATCATCACAAGATTTCAAGGGGTTGTGGAATAGCTGACATAATTTATTAAAGCACCTTTTCTTCTTAATCTTAGCTGGAGTTGAGTGAAAAATCAGCTAATAGTGAATGAAGGGGGTGTGAATATACAAACTCACATATATACTTATGCACACACGCATGCCTACTGAAACACAACCGCACTCAGATTACTACAAGTGAGGCTGGTGATTTGGAGGGTTCTGAGGAATGACAGCACATTTGCCCCAATATGGTGGAAGAACAGAACTATGTCAGCCTACATTAGAAAGTAGGTAAATTTCACCTAAAAGAATATCAAGTTTCATCACAAGAAACATTATATATTACACAAAAAGATAAAGTAAAATTAAACTAAGAGATCATTATTTTTTAGCCTTGTGATTAAAAAGAAAATTCTGAAATTCTCAGTATAGAACCTCCCATGGGTTTCTCTATTAGAATAAAACAAAAGGTAATAGCCTGCATTATTTTCGTCCTTGGAAGATGGAAGTGTGGAAAATCTTAATGAGTTTTAATTGTGGGTGATGGCAGAGAAAGGTGAGTAACAGAGACCTTGTGTGCGAAGCTTCTCCTCCAGCTAGGAGACCCTATGTGTGAGAGCCAAAATCGAAGAGACTATTTTAGTTTATTCTTGACAGTTAGAAAAGGACGTAAATCTTGTTTTGAAGATACATAACCAACAGTTTCTCTAGTTCATGGGGGAAGGGAGGAGGAGAATCATACCAGCTAAGGTGAACAGAGACTCATCGGTGTCTTTCTCTTTCAAATTCTAGAAGAAGAGGTCAAAATCTTCCAATGTTCCTTTGAAATGTCAAACCTCAAGTTTAATAATACTGGCCTCATGCAAGCAGCTCTGCATACAAAAGGAGGCTAGAAAGCTGCCAGTCAGGTTTACTTCTGTCTGACTGAATGAGCATGCAAAAGGGCAGGCAAAGCGTTTTTGTTGGGAGTGGAGGCTGGAATTTAAAATATCTTCACTTATTTAAACTAACTGAAGAGGGACAGTCGTGTGAATTAGTGATTAGTGTAAATTATTGAACAATCTTTTGAAAATTTTATTCCAGCCTGTCTATACACACTAAGGGTTAGATGGGCACTAAAAAACACGCTCTTTGTGAAGCAAGTTCATGGACTTAGTGGGGGAATAGTTTTAAAGAATGTGTTTATTACAATGAAGTAAATATTGGGGCAGGAGCTCACCTGACAAGTGACTGTCTTTTGGAGACCTAGTTTAGAAATGAATAGATAGTAGTTATGCCCTGGGAATAGATCAGTTGAGTATCTGCTGATTAAAACAAGTTATAAGCTACTCTAGACAGACACAAAAGCACTTTCCAAATTTTGATATGGACTGAATTATTCTTATGGTGAAATCCTAACTCCCAGTACCTCGAATTGTGACTGTATTTGGAGATTGGGTCTTTAAAGGGGCTATTAGGTTAAAATGAAGTCATTAGGATTGGCCTTAATGCTATGACTAATCCAACACGGATGGTACTTTTACAAGAAGAAAGTAGTCACAAGCTCATCTAGAGGAAGACCATGTGAAGACAATGGGAGAACACTTCATCTGCAAGCCAAGGAAAGAGGTCTCAGAAGAAATCAACCTACTGACACCTTGATCTCAGACTTTTAGCCTCCAGAACTGTTGGAAAATACATTTCTGTTGTTTAAGTCACCCAGTCGACAGTATTTTATAATGACAATCTGAGCAGTCTAATGCCCAGCCTTAGTAAACTAATACATACCATATAAAAAACAGTTAGGTTTCTGCCTTAGGTCTTGTTCTAGTCCTCCCCCAAAGATCAGGAACTGGAAAGTATATAAATGTATTAATGAGATTTTACAGTAAAAGAAAATTAAAACATAATCATTGAGTACCTATGTTCTGAACCGTCATGTATTTTCTATCACGTTTGGGTTCCAAAAATTTTTGTCGTAATGTCCTTACCCTCAAGACTTTAATGTAGTGTTAAAAATTCATTTTATGAGTTTTTTAAACAATTTTATAATCTTAAGCATTTTATGTATATTTAAATTTATTTTATATTTATAATGGTGATTATTAATATTAACCTATATTACAATATACTTACATTTTTGTGTACTTTACAAAGCACTTGTATAAATTTCATTTATATCTCTCAGAAGGCTGGGACACAGATGCAGAACACAGCAACATAAATTTGGGGAAGTTGAGAAGGATGCCTGAGGTCTTTGGGGTAGGAAGGATGTACACTCACTGGCAAAGGGGTTATATTGGAGGGAGATGAGAGACTTGATAGAGATTAGGAGTTTAGTCACTGCCAATTAGGTTTAGAATATTTTCAGGATGAACTTGTTCAGTTATTGCTTTTATGCTTATACCATTAAAAAATAGTTACCTAAAACAACAATACAATCAGAAAAGTGAGTATTAAAACAAGGACTGAAATCCAAATCGACATCATACATTCATCAGCTTAATCCAAGTCCCTTTTACTCTCTCAAAGATGGTACTGGAAACATTTTCACCTGACTCTGGATAAGGAAGAAACTTCCTTCCAATCCCTCCTAAAGGATGACCATTCCAGAGGTTTAATTATTGGTCTGAATATTGCTTTTGAGACTAGAATAAGAGGGAGGCTGGAATAACTAGATTACTCCAACTGGCCACTTTCTGGGAGATAGTAGATAGCTCTTCATTCGCAAACAATGTGAGAAGGTTAGAGGACCCACTCATTGTGCTTCCACACAAACTTTTTGAATTCCAAGGAGTTCACACTTTAATAAGCCACAGTACTAAACACAATCTCTGTTCTCAAGGGTTTCACTTTATAGTTATAAAGACAAGATTAACATTTTGTGAGAGATAATTTGCAGTCCAAGCAGCATTCCACGTATGCCCTCGAAAGGTAGAGATATTTATTAGACTTAACTTTTAGCCTTTAATGGACTACGAATAGTAACCCACATGAGAAGGAAAGAGGAGAGTAGGTAATTATTCTGAGGTAGGATATTAGCTCCTGAGAATTGTAACTGCTATGGGTCAGGTAGTTTGCTGTGGATCCCACGATGAGCTGCAAATTAAAATCAGCAGGGAGAGGAGGGGCTTCGAAGAAATTCAGATTCCAGAACTCTGTACAAAATAAAGGTACTTTAGGCTAAGATGCCTTACCATCCAAATGGTACCATGAATAAGGAAAGTGCTTTAAGAAAAGAAAATTGTGACCAAATAAAAATAAATCAGAATAGAAGTCTCAAAGTAATGGAGAACGGAAGTCTCAAGGAAAGAATGAATATTGAACCATGTGTAAGAAATCTAAGTGAATATTGATAGTATTAAAGGCAATTTAATAGAAGGTTTAAGTAAGGAATACTGAAGCAGCTCAAGAATAGTGTGAACCTGAAAATTCAAAACCATCACAACAATAAAATTCTGAAAGGTGTCAAAAAGCAGTGTATTTTGAGTATCTCCTTTATAATGATGGCAAATAAAGGTGCAAAAAGGTGAAAATAGGGATTCCAAGGTCTACCACATCTAATGCAACCAACTTATTGCAAAGGGATCCAGGAGTTTGTGCTTCTGTTGAACTTGCCTGGTGATTCTGATGAGACTAACTGGCAGGCAGGCTCTCGGGAACCACTGGTTCAGAGGGCTGTTCCTGCAGCTGAAAGTCAGCACACGTGCTGCGTGTAAGCATGCAGACTCCCACTGCTCACATTTGCTATGGCAACTCCAGGTAACTGGACGCAAAGACACTTCCTCAGCCTTCATTCCATTTCCATTAGGTGGAACTTCATGTAACAATAAAAGATTTCTGAGAGATTGATTCTGATGTTATGTACTTGGACTTCGATTTTCTTGAAAAATATGAATTGTATTAGATGAGCTATAATATCATTTACAGACTCAAACTTAAATGAATTTCAGGAATGATAATAAAAGAAATTGCATAATTCTATTCAGGAAATAAACAAACTCATTGTCTAGACAGTGTGACATAAGCATCTGAATTGTGGGCAGGAGGCATGATATTATTTCTCCAAATCCCTCCTACTCCTATAATGCTTTGTTCACCCCAGACACATAATAAATACTTGCATTTTTAAATAAAGTAGTGAGTCAGTGAAAACAAAATTCCTGGTGTGTGTATTAGGAAATACAAGATGAAATAAATCAGAAATAAAATGACTTAGTGCTGCTGTAGGCTGGAAACCCCTGACTCAGAGACTGAGAAGTCAAATCTTAAATTTGAATATCTAGAATAAATAAATCCAAACAGATTTCTCAGAAGGCCTGCTGAAAACAAAATAGAAAGGCAAAAGTGACAAGAGAATAGCGGGAGGAATGTATAAAAAGTGGAGGTGAAGTTTCAGGATAATTTTGTAGTCATAGTCATCAAATTTCAGGTTTGGCAGGAAGCCCGAGGGTCATTCTTGTCAATCACACATCTAATACGTAAAACCCCTCATTTTGTTCCCCTCCAGTGAGATGACTCAGTACCATTGAAGACTGCCTTCCCAGAAAGTTCTAACTGTAAAATTTCTTTTTATAGAAATTTGTCTTATCTCCCTGACACTTCCTCTCTTAGCATCTATTTATTACATGGACCTACGATGGCATGAGGTTTATCTCTTTTCTACATATCAGACTTTATGTATTTTAAATTCACTGTAACACACATACAAACATATACTTCCACTTCAACAGAATTTTTTCTTTATCTCTAGAAGAGATCCCTGATTTTCTCCAATGATCTTCAAATGGTGTTGTTCTTAAACCCTGATTTTCCGCCTCGGAACTTCCTGGAGGAGTTCAGATCTGAGTAATCAGAATTGCTTGACAACTTTAAAATAAGGGTAGATTACTATTATCCTTGCTGCTAATGTTTTACTTGCACAATTGTTCCCTCACACCAGTGCAGATCTTTTGGTAGCATCTTTTATGGCAGTTATACTGTATAGTCAAAGTAAACATAACACGACTCCTTATTTTTTGCAGCTAATTCTCATACAACATACCTGATGGCCTTGTAATTAATCTCAATATGCTGATGAGCTTTTGAAAAGATTTTTTTGGTAGTTTTAATTAGCTTTTCTAAGTGGTATCATGGGAGTGTCATCCTTTGCAACTTGCTGTTAAAATATTGTTTTTTTCTCAAAATATATCTCATCTCCTTCTCATATTTTGATGTATACAGACTCTGGAACATGAGGATTTGACTTTTCCTGTAGTATTTGTCAGTTAGCATTTACCACCCCATAATGCGCGTCTTATCTTTTCATCTGTGAGTTTACCACTGTTGTAGACTACGTATTCTTTGATAACAGAAACCATTTAGATCATTCTAAGAAGCACCAACAAACAATAGGAGTCACAAAAGTGGGGAGACAGAGAAACAACCCCCCATCGAAAGGAAAGGCAGAGTCCCCAGAAAGAGTGCTAAATGAAATAGAGGGGAGTCAACTATCAGATATGGAATTGAAAGCATGTATTATGGAGAAGCTCAATGAGCTCAGCAGAAACTAAAAAGAACTCCAGAAAAACTACAGTGAACTCCAGAAGAACTATAAGGAACTTACTGAGAATTATACCAGCATCAAAAAGGACATGGAAGCTATCAATAAGAGCCAGGAGGAAATGAAAAATACGATCTCTGAATTGAAGAAGACAGTAGAAGGAATTAAAAGTAGGCTAGAGGAAGCAGAAGATCAGATCAGCGAGCTGGAGGACAACTTAGACAAAAACACCCAGACAGTGCAACAAAATGAAAAAAGGCTGAACAAGACTGAAGAGGCTCTAAGACAGCTGCAGGACAACTTGAAACGTAATAATATCCATATCATAGGAATTCCAGAAGGAGAAGAAGAAGAGCAAGGAATAGAAAACCTCTTTGAAAAACTAATGACAGAAAACTTCCCTAACATGAAGAGAGAAAGAATCATGCAAGTCCAGGAAGCACAGAGGGTCCCAATGAAGATGAACCCCAACAGGCCCACTTCAAGACACATCATAATTAAAATGCCAACATTCAAAGACAAAGAGAGAATCCTAAAAGCAGCAAGAGAGAAACAACTAATAACATACAAGGGAGCTCCAATAAGGCTATCATCAGACTTCTCAGCAGAAACACTACAAGCCAGATGGGAATGGCAAAATATATTCCAAGTAATGAAAAACAAAGGCCTACAACCAAGAATACTCTACACGGCAAAGCCTTCATTCAAAATGGAAGGTGAAATAAGGAGTTTCCAAGACAAAAGAAGGTTAAAAGAATACATCTCCACCAAACCAGTATTGCAAGTGATGCTAAAGGGTCTGCTTTAAGAAGATGAAGAAACAGAGAGAGACAGAGAGGAACACGAGTACAAAGGGGGAAAATGACAATGAATAAGTACTGAAAGAAAGAAGGAACTTCTACCATTTGCAACAACATGATTGGAACTAGAGAGAATTATGCTTAGCAAAATAAGCCAGGCAACAAAAGAAAATTACCTTATGCTATCACCTGTTAAAGGAAACTAATGAACAACACAAACAAATGAGCAAAATTGAACCAGAGGTATGTAAATGAGGAATAAACTAACAGTAACAAAGGGGGAGATGGGAGGGAGAGAAGGGGTAAGAAGGGGAAGGGTCTAGTCAAAGAACATGTATAAATGATCCATGGACATGGACAGCTGGGTGAGGACTGAATGTGGGAGAAGGGAGGGACAGGATGCAGAGAAGCAAGAGGGAGAAAAAAAGTGAGACAACTGTAATGGAAAAACAAACAAATGGAAAAATTTTTAGTGGGGGGGAAAAATAAAAATATAAAGAATAGAAATGCAAGTTCAGTGAATATTAGAAGGACAAGGATTTTCCTTCACACTGTATATATTTTCTCCCTATCTGATCCCTCCAGAATTTGGCATTCTAAAGAAGTAAGTACTGACCTAAGTTTCTTTGCATAAAACTAATAAGACCAGTTGTTAATAACGATTTTTTGACTAAGACTTTGACTGGAATGTCATGATTAAAGGAGACATGCTTGGGCTTTGGTTGTTACCAAAAAGCCCTGAGCAACTGGGACTGACTTTCAAAGGTAATAAAAGTCCACGAGATAAAAGGCCTGGTACCTTGGATGGATGAGCGGTCCATAGCAATCTTTCCAGGGAAGGAACGAAGGTTGTTTTCCTGAAAGATGGCTAGAAGGGACCTTAAGGCACAATGGAAAACCAGGAGGACCTGGAAAAGACAGGTGTTTACAGGCAAGGCTGAATGCCAGGTATGTGGCTCAGCTTTTGTGCCCTGAAGGGCAGACTGAAGGTCACCCTAAATGTTCCTTGCATAAGTTCCAGCAAAGCAGAACTAAAGATCATAAGTGATCATTTGCTGCTCTTGTTGTGTTTATGCAAATGAACAGGATAAATTAAAAATGAACTTAATGCAGTCCCTTTAATGACAAGGAGGGTAATCTTAGGGAGAAAAATCAAGATTCAAGGAAGATCACAATGCCCAGTGGTAGACTATAAAGTAGTGCAGCTAACCGTCTTTAAAGTTTCTTTTCATTTAAAATTTGTTTTCATTTGAAAGTTGAACTATGTCTGTGGCATTATCAAAGATGTTTAATTTACAGGCAAGAAGAATGTCAAATGCCTTGCAACTGGATGTCTTTCCGATAAGACAGTCCTACAGATCTATAAACTTGTGTGTGGGTTATGTTACATAAATTAACATGTGTTTTCTGTTTTCAAAGGGCATAAGCCTACGATCTTATTACCTGAGTGATTGTCTGTACGTATAGGCCTCACTTAATCCTGTCTGCATTGCTGCCTCCTGAGACTCAATGGTTTGGCTGAACTAAGTGGCTGGGTTGGTGAAGAATGGGGTGGTCTGTGGGCTTCACTTTAAAACTGGTTTCTCTTTTCTATCCTAATGGCTTGGATAGAAAGAGCCCAGAGGCCTGAGAGGGGGGAAACCTAAAATATTTCCCTCAGTCCAAACTAAGTATAATGGGCAAAACGGTTTTGGACAGGTGAGATGTACCTGGCATACCTTCCTCTAAAGAAGCCCTTCTTTTCCCTAATGTGGGGCATTGAAAAATTAATACCTGTCTTTTGTCATCTAGTGGTTACGGATTGAATGATGTCCTTTAACCCTGTTGCCCCCAGGATACAACAAGGATGCCAGCCTGTTAAACCAAGCATGCTGTTGTCCAGAGACAGCCAACCAACCTGGAGTCTGCACGATCCTTCCCCTTGTGGGAAGGCCACCCTCCCCTCCACACCCCCACTCTTATTAGGGATTTCTTGACCCAAGGGTAGGTAGGACGACGACCATGTCCAGCTTGAAGCAACTAGAGGAGCTCGAGACCTTCGTCCATTGTCCTTTATAAGATTGTAAAGGGTCTTAAGTCTGAAAGGGCGGGATTGTTATTTTTTATTGTTAAAATATTTAACTAATTAATTAATTATTTTTTTTAAAAAAAGAAGAAGAATATATGAAAGGGTGAGCCATGGGCATGGACTTGGGGAGGGGATTGTCGGGGAAGGGGGGTGCTGGGCGGAGGGGAGCAAAGGGGAAAAAATTGGTACTATTGTAACAATATAATCAATAAAATATACTTAAAAAAAAGAATTATAGGTATGGGGAACATTTTGGGGGGAGGTCAGTAGGGAGGGGAAAGGGAGAAAGATGATACAGGAATTAAGAAGCATAGTAGGAGGGAGTGGAGTAGACAGGAAGATGTTGAGAAGAACTAAAAAAAAAAAAAGAAACCATTTATACCTTCAGTGGCCATCACCTCGCCCACCTGAAGCAGGAGTGAACCTACAGTGAACTCATGGAAGCAGCTTTTGAATGAATGTGGATTTTTGAACAAAACTCATCAGAGTAAGCATCAAAGCTATTATTTCTCTTTTTTTCTCTCTCTCCTCTACCAACAAACTCTCTCACAGATTTAGATTTTAAAGGTACTGAATAGGATTATGTTATTTGTATTCTGCCCATGTTCTGAGTGAGGGGTTTGCTGTAGCTGGAAGCAAAGGGTCAGTCTCTCTCCATGTGAGTGCCTTATGGAATAGATTAGGGATCCATCGGTAACTGGGTCTGAATTTGTTTTCTCTCCATATTTTCAGTCTTGTTGCCCCTATAGGTTAGGATAACACTGTGAGTGCTATCATCTGTGATTGGAGTTGTGACCTAACTCTTTTTAGTCTCCCCTGATAATGGCTAAGCCAGATGATGCTAAGGGATTGAGACACCACGGTATGTGCAATTCACTAACTCAGCTCTCTAACCAAGTGAATGAAGTTCCTTAAACAGACCATCAGAATACCACCAATGTGTCAACCTGGAGAACCCAGCAGCATGCTAACAGTTGGGGACCAAATAAGCCTTCCAGTTGAATAATGCTTTTATTTTAAACAACTCAATCCAGATAATTAAAAATGAAAAATATTTGTATACTTATAATTTGACTTTTCATAAATTTGTGTGTGAGTGTGAAAGAGGAAAAAAAGAGGTGGAAAGAAAGAGGGAAAACTTAGGGAAAAAAACACTAGCTTTCAACCTCATTTTTGATTGTTTCTTAAATTAGGGCCTCAATGAATACATCTTAAATTGCCTTAGGACAGAGCCAAAAAAGTAATACATCCTACCTTTTATTTCAATTGTGTGACAGAAGTCTTACAAACTTGAAAAGCTGCTAATTTAGTAGTCAACAGTGTCAAATAAAATTTCTAAACTGTATGTCTATAAAAGAACATCTTAGCAATAAGGCACAGCAAATATGCTTCAAAACAGTGCAGTCAGCAAATATGTTTCAGGTTTTGAAATATCTAGCAATGACATTTATTAGAAAGAAACTATAATATATCAGTGATATAAAAAGCTGTCTCTTCGTCAGCATTGCTTTATTATAGGCACTAATTTTGTGCAAAATCCTTTAGATTCTTTGCAAAACACCTGCTGAACTTAAAGAAATATGGTGAGTGCTTGCACAGAGACAGATGCAGCTTAATCACATAATTCCGAATTTGACTTTGTGATGCTTAACAATAAATGAACTGATCATACTAGTACAGAGGCTTAAATCTTCCTCAAATTTGTATAAAGTTTGTGCTGATTTTTTCTTCATCAAGGTAGAGGACATAAACAAATACCAATTATAAGATCCTATTAAGACTGAATTTTTAACTTAAATTAAAGCACAACAAAGACTGTGGTCTGGAATTGTACTCTCTTCCCCCTTTCCCCTCCTCCCATCTATTTCAATTTTCCTGGCTGGCTGCTTTCTGGCTACTCCTCTCTTTGTAGTTTCTATCCATGCATCCATCCATTCATCCATTCATCATACCCTGTTTGTTCTATTAGATTACTTGAAAATTTCATGTTATATATGAATCGGCTTCAAGGTCAGATATGATGGCATTATGGCTCAGTAAAAGATGGAAACAGTAAGAAAGACTATTTTCTCATTCTCTCTTCTGCTGCACACAATTAGTTTTATATGTTGATTGATTTTTGGTGGTAGGTTAAGTCGATTTCAATGAATTTCACTTACTCAGTGTTGATCAGATTAAGATCCAAAATTGTTTACTCATATCACTTTTTCTCTTTTCTCTTTGCAATCTTCTAATTCATGTATTCAAAAGATATTTTATTTGTACATATATGAGAGAATCTTCAAGAGTGCCTACATGTATTCATATTCTCTAGTGAATTAACTATTCTTTCTTCATTGATTCTTATTTGCATTGTAATGTTAAATAATGGTACTTTAATTTTACTTCTTCAGATAAGCTGTGTGCTTGAGAAAACCATAAAACAATGAAACTTCATGAATATTTATATCAATGACTACACAGCATTATAGTCATAATCTCTGGAACTAGTTCTCACCAGTTCAGAATTAATTATCAAGTTCAGTTTTAATTGCATTCTTCTAAATTACAACCCATACGCCCCCTCCTACCCCCCCCAAAAAAAGACTATAATGAATTATCTGGTAAGTACTTTACTGGGACTAATGCATCTAGGAGAGCTTCTTAAAATCCCATTCTTAATGTCTAATAACCAAACGAAGGCATATGATCCCAAACCAGCATTCTAATCCTTGTTATCCAATGTATTAGACATTTGCAGCTGCTTCTTGGGGTTTAATATATTTTATTTTCACTCAATATTCAGTAAGAATTTAATTGAGTTTGGGGAAGTTTTTATTAAAAATTAAACCCAAAACACTCATTGCTTTGCTTTCTTATACTCGTGAGTCTGAAAGAGAATATAGAGAGGAAGTATTTGATGGGGCAGCCTCTAGAGAACAGCTGTCCCTTTATTTAAAAAAAATATAAAAGACATACTTAGCACTAAGATATAAAGATGTGAGGGAGTAGAAGTATTGATATACTTTATTTGAAGTAAATCAGATGCACCTAAAAACTTTCTAGTCAGAATGTTAAATTGTAGGAAAAATAAAAAAGAATAGCAATAATACTTAGAATAAAATTTAAAAATTTCTTGAAATAATATAAGATTTTAAATATGAGGACATTAAAGTTTGGTTGAGTATAATTTTATTTTATAAGATAATACATACTCTCTTATGCCTGAAGACTTTTTAAACTCCATTTTAAAATGAAGACATCTGAAGGCCAGCATCGCACTTGTGTGATAGAAGGATAACAGATGAAGTTAAACAAGTGACAATTTGATATTTATTTCCAAAACGTTCCCTCATATTCAGTGATTATAATTTACTTATAGTTGAGAGGGCAGAGGAAATAAGGAAAATGAGAAGTATTATTTTAATTGGAAGCCTTATTCCTAAATAGATATCACTCAAAGCAACAAAGCTCTATTTATTCACCCGATAGAGTTTCTTGATTCAACTGAAGGCCGAGTCAGGTTTTAATGAAGATTCTTCACAATTTCACAAATAGAAGATTTATTCTTACCATCGGCTACTTCAGCATACAATTTTTTTCCTTTCCTTAAGTCAATAACTTTAGCTTTTTCACTAAAGGAAGCACTTTCCATCTTCTTTTGGCATTCTGAAACACCAACATCACTACTCTGGCACTTTGGGGCTGTTATTATGTAAAACAAGGGTGGCTTGAATGCAAGCACTGCAATACTGCAACAGTCAATCTGATGATCAAGAAGGCTACTAAGTGACTAACAGTCAGATAGAATAATATACAGGGCATGGGTACTCTGGAGAAAGATGTAATTCACGTCCCAGGTGGCATGGAGCAGGACAACGTGAGATTTCATCAAATAAAACCATGGAAAGAAAAACAAATCTATAGAAAGCCCTTGAGTACATAAAAGCATGAACAGATTTCATATATTCATATGAAAGAAATGCCGCAGTTTCAGGGCTAAATTTTAGGAACTAAGCCTTTTCCCAGGAACGAAGAATTTTGGTTGAAAGAATGACTAATTCGGTGTGCCTTTCCAGAGCCTTAGTATAATGTCTAAGACATAGAAGGAACAGAATACTTACTTGGTGAATGAATTAAGAAATAAACTAGAAATAAACTTTTGAGAGTTGTTCCACATCAGGAGATAGAAACACATTTGTCTAGAAATCAGACCGAAGATAAATATTGTCATCCAAGTGTATTTAATTGCATCTGTCTTTTATTCCAGATGTGTTCCTAAAATGTTCATTATGTTTCTACATCTTAATAAGAATTTAATGAAGACACGTATCATCCCTTGGTTTAATGAGCTTCTCCCGTGGTTTCCTTAGTGGGGACTGCCCATCCCGGGTAGCCCAAGAATTCCTGCGGATGGCTATTTCAACAGGGCAGGCTCTTCCTTTGACATTATTTATGTGGCAGAAATTTGGAGTAACTGATTAGATATTTTAAGAAAATCCTTTTCCCTGCTCTCTGGCCACCAAATGATGACACTGGCTTATGTGATCAATGTAACTCTATTTGAAGTCAGTTTAAGTAGAGTGAGTTACAAAAATGCCAGAGAATCAGATGAACATTTTTTACTCAGCCTCTTTTTCTAAAGGGAGAAAATATCCCAATTGCATGATTTTCATCATCTGTTGCTTGAATCCAATCGTTGCCCAAGTCAGGCACAAGCAATAGCAATTATATGATCTGCCTCTTTTAAAATAAAGTTTTAGAGCATACTATTGGTTTGCTCGATTTTAAGTGAAAAATCTTGATGCATTTAAAAGTTCTTAAGTGTGTTTTTCTCACCAAGAATGTTAACAAGCTGTCTAATCTAAAAATTGGTATGTCTTTTATTTACTTGTTTAAATTTACATATAGTAAGTAGTATTCAGTATTTTTGTGTAAATTTCTGAGCTTTAACATATGCATAGATTCTTATAACCACCACCACAAACAGTATACAGAAGAGTTCCAACAACCTAGAGAATTCCCTCTTGCAGATTTTTGTAGCCGTTCCCCCTGCACCTGCACATATTCCTTCATAACCCTAACAAAATGATACAGCCATTCTGGAAACAATCTGGCAGTTTCTCACATTGTAATTTGACTCATAAATTATTACCATATTTACAGAAATGTCTTGAATGAAAATGTGACTTTAACATATTAGATATTGATTTACTATAGAGTCCACCACAGAAAGAGCCCCAAAAGTAAAAAAAATTAACATTTTTCATGCTGATGAAGACTGAAGTCTATAAAGAAAACCATCCTATAGGTTATCCACTGTTGACACATACCTATGAGAAAATGAATGATGAAAAAACTGAAGCTCAGAAGTCCGTGAAATCATCTTCTTTATATATTCTCTTATAGGGACTATCTCTCATAACCTGGTGTCTTTAGCTTGAGTTCAATCCACGTGTCACCTTTTGTGGATATATGATTCCCTCAGCCCTGTGTAATGCTCTTCACTGATGTACACCAGAGCAATCAGTCAGGATGAGTAAACTGGGCATTGATTTGGGGATAATAAACTTTCCTGCCCCATGCACACTCTATAGCTGTCCTTTTGGCTCCAGCCACCAATCCAAATTCTTGTATCGTCATTTTTACTTTTTTTTAACATTCCCATCAGTTTCTTTGCTTTTTTTGAGTTTACTGTTCTGTGTAAATATCTCATATAGAGTTGGACACTAACTTCTTGAAATTAGTATAAGAAGCATAATATCCACACAGGGTCCTTGCAATTGAAAATTAAGTTTTCAGAAGTTGGTGCTTCTAACTTTGGTTGCACCCACCAAGTTACAAGTGAGTAGAGAAAAACACTATTAAGAGAATAGTGACTACAAAAGAAAGTTTCTTCCATCAGCTAAGAGGTTGAACCACATGACCTCTAAGGTATTTTCCAAGTCTTAATGACCATTCCTGCAACACTATAATCCATGGTAAGATATTAATTTACTGACTGAATTATGCTATTCTACCTTCCCACATCACTTGGCCTCTGTAGACTGAACCCTAGTGAGTTTAACAAGCATTTAGCTGCTTATTAAAATGAAGCTTCTGGAAGTTAATTAATGATTGACTTGTCACTAATTTTATTTTATTTGAGACTCTGACTTTTCATTTGAGGGCAAATTATGCTCATCATTTGGAAAAACCTCAGCTGTAGTTTTCTGATGACAGTCTTTTAAGTACCACATTTTTATGCCATGTCACATTGATGTGCGGTTCACTTCTCCATGAGCATTTAGTACTCAACATTTCTACTTTTATCTGGATTCTTCTCATTTGGTATGAAGTGTTTAGTCATTCAGGGAAATATAAATTGAGAAAAAAGGAAAATATGTAAAATTTTGGATACCTATGTAAATGTGGAGTTAAGAGTGAGGTGAGCACATGAGAGAAAAGAAGAGAATTATTCTCATAAGGCCTGATTGCAATAAAAATTATGTCACATAGGGGCCATGAAGAAGTTGCCATTCAATGTCATGTAACAGTGCACACACATAAAAACATACTCTATATTAAATGAAGATTTAATTAAAGCATTTCCTTTATTTCAAGGAAAACTAAATAGGCCTGCTATAACTACTTGTATCAGATATTATCCTAGACTGGAGAACTACTACAGAACGACAAAAAAAAGGAAGCAAGCACACCTAGAATTGTTTGAATAGAATATAATTAAATACATAGAAGGCTGAAAAGAATCTATAATAAATTATTGAATTTATAAGAACATTTACAAATATTGCTGGTATCAAAATTAACATTTTATTGCTTTTCTTTTTTTTTTTTTTCAGATTTAATGTGTTTTATTGATTAAAATATTACATTTGTGCCAATTTCCCTTCCCTCTGCTCCCCTCCACCCGGTGGACACCCTCCCTCCAGTTGTCCCCCCCTTTTAGATTATGTCCATTAGTTGTGCATACAGTTCCTCCCAACCTCTCTCCGTCTATTCCATTCCCTCCTACCTTGATCCCCAATTCCTATATCATCTCCCTCCCTTTCCCCATTCCCCCTCCCTGTTGACCTCCCCCCAATATGCTTCCCGTACCCACAGTTCCTTTTCCATCTCATTGCCTATTTAGTTTGCCTTTGTTTCATCTCCTTAGCTTCTGTTTTTTAAACCAGTCCCTTTAACATCTCATATAACAGTGGTTTGGATCTAATGAACTCTTTCAGTTTTATTTTGTCCTGGAAACACTTTCTCTGTCCTTCTATTCGGAATGACAGTTTCGCTGGATAGAGTATTCGTGGTTGTAGGTTTTGGATTTTCATTACTTTGAATATTTCTTGCCAGTCCCTTCTTGCCTGTAGGGTTTCCCTTGAGAAGTCAGCTGATAGTCTAATTGGGACCCCTTTGTACATAATTCTTTTCTTCTCTCTTGCTGCTTTTAAGAGTCTCTCTTTATCTTTAATTTTTGACATTTTGATTATAATGTGTCTTGGAGTGGTTCTCCCTGGGTCCAGTCTCTTGGGAACTCTCCTTGCTTCCTGGACCTGCAAGTCTATTCCCTTCCCCAAGTCTGGGAAGTTCTCCTTTATTATATTTTCACTCATTTTTTCAAGTTCTAGTTCATCTTCCTCATTCTCTGGCAAACCAATGATTCTTATGTTGGGCCTTTTATAGCTGTCCCAGAGGTTTCTGATCCTTTCATTGTTGCTTCCCATTTCCTCTCGCTGCATTGGTTGACTGCTTGTTCCTTCTCCATATTCCAGTTTGTTGAAATGAACTCTGGATTTTATTTCCTTTCCTTCTGTCTCGTATGTGGTTTTGTTCCTTTCATTATGAAAGTTTTTCGCTTCTTTCATATCTTTTTCCTGCTCTTTTGTGAATTCTGTAAGCCATCTGTTAACAATGGCCCAGAACTGAGCCTCTGACAGGTTTCTTATCTGTTCATCTGTCAGGTTCTCTATCTGCTGCCTGGTGAGTTGTGTCACCGGAATTTCTATAGTTGTCTGCCTCATTTTGACAGATGCGTTTTGTTTTCTTGGGCCGGCTGTCGGGGGCAGTGCCTGTGTACGCGTCACAAATTAGCGACCGGCGCCTGCCTGTCCGCGACCTATTTCGCAGCCCTGTGGTGCTTTCTTTGGGGGCGGGGGTCCAAGATGGATTCACACAGTTATTCAGCTAGGAGACCGGGATCCGTCCTCCCGCCCCCCTGGGCCTCACTGTTCAAGGCGATGCGGCGGCCGCTCTCCCCAGCGCCAGAGTCGCGCACCGGCAGGGGCTTGGCCGCAGCCGGGATTCCTCGCCGGGGTCGCACACCGCCAGGGGCTTGCGCAGCCCGGATTCCTCTCCCGGGTCGCGCACCGCCAGGGGCTTGCGCAGCCGGGATTCCTCGCCGCCCCGCCGCTGTCCAGGTGCGACAGCAAACGGCACTGCCCTCTTTAACTCTTACCTGCCCAAATGGCACCGCTGGTTTATAACTTCATATGTTGGACTTCCGTGTAGTTTTATTTTCTGGAATTTCTAGTTATCCTTTGTTTTGAAGTAGTTGTATTCCTCTCTAGTTGTAGAGGGAGACCTAGCGTGTCCGTCTAAGCCTCCATCTTGGCCGGAAGTCTTATTGCTTTTCTACATGACAGCAAAAAGTACTTGGAAAAATATAATTAAAATATTATTTGTTGTAGCTAAATAAATAAATTATAAACAAAATTTAACAAACTATATCCAAGCTCCTTGCAGAAGTTTTTGTTTCTTTTTTTTTTAGCCTTATCAAAAGTTTTTTTTTTATAAAGCTAAATCAGAAGACATTTTTCCCATGAGTGAGATATGTATTTGCATTCGAAAACAGAGAAATTGAATTAGGAGTATAGGCATTCTTACCGGGAAAACTGATTTCTGAAACCTCCAATTTAACCATAACATATTCAGTCCAAAGAGAAGGAATACAGACAGACTCAGAGAGAGCCCTGTGTCTTGAAACATGAAAATAACTGATATTTCTTCAATATCAGAAACAGAACTAAATAAATAGGAAGATATACCATATTTATGAATTGAGAGATTTAGTGTTTCAAATAGTTCACCCACCCTGGCATATGAATGTATAAAGTCAATATAATCTCAGTAAAGTCCCAAAAGCTTCTTGCATGGAGTTTGAAATACTGGTTTTCAAATTTACATGAAAAAGCAAAGGCCAAGATAGCTAAATCACTCTGCAAGAATGAAAGAAAAAAAAATGCTTTCCTAGGTACTAAGATTTAAAGATATGGTAGAATTTGATCTCACAAGTGTTCTTTATTTGCAAGTGTGGGACAAGGCGGCACTCTTAGGCAGACAGATTAACTCCCAGTGGTAGCTACAATTTTCTTAAGGATAAAACCTTTGGGGGCTAATTTATGCATCATCTGTTTTTCACACTGGAATCCATTCTAAACATTTCAAAGGTTGTACTCATGTTAACACAACACCTTAAGCAATGTTTTGCACATATCTGGTATTCAATAAGGGGATCATTATATTGAATTAAATGCAAGTCACAGCCATCGGATTGAGAAAACAAGCAAGAAATATTTATTAAGCCCTGTTTGAATGCTCAGACTAATTTTAGATACCTTTGTAAAAACTGAGCCCTGCCAGTGAGGCTCAGTTGGTTGGAGCATCATCCCATAGACCAAAAGGTCAAGTATAGGATTCCTAGTCAGGGCACTTACCTAAGATATAGGTTCGATCCCCAGTCAGGACATGTAGGAGAAGACAACCAATCGATGTTTCTCTCTCACATCTCTCTCTCTCTCTCTCTCCCCACACCTCAAAACAGTGAAAAAAATGTTTTTGGGTGATAATTTTTAAAAAGTTATAAAAATTGAAGAAGAAAACATTATAACCCTTCTGGGTAGTTTGAAAAAAAATGACTAACAGAAAGAATTGTTTCTAAGTTGAGTTCTGGAGTGATTGGCACAGATGATGTGTACTTTACAGATGTGGCAAAGAAAGAGTGTGAATTAGAGATAACTACAAGGAGAAAGTGGGCTCTGAAGTGAACCTTGAAAGAATGATTTGATAGATGGAAGATGAAGGGGCAAGGAATAAAGGGTATTTCAAGGGAGGGCACTATGAGCAACTGTGCTGAGGTAAGATGACCCTAACTTATGTGATGTGTTGCTGCTACTTTATAGAACATACTCCATATTCAAGGTGCTCTGAAGAATAAAAGAATGAGGACAATTTCTGTCTTTAAGAATCTATCTTCTTTAACAAATAGATAAGAAAAATAAATATTCAAAATTTAAAAATGCAAGCAAGAAATAGTACTTTTCCTGGCTATGATTCACATACACTGGGAACTAATTAATAAAACTCGGTAGCTGGAGCTCACTCAGTAATTTCTAATTCAGTGTCACTAGTACTGACCCAGAGTCTGGTAAGAAAGCTGGCTATGTAAATATTCAGGTATAATAGGAAGGTAACCTATACTTGCAGGGAGGCAACAAAATTATAGTGAAAGAAAGGTATGAAAAGCATGAGGGAAGAATGGACAGGTCTGTATGTCTAATAGAAATATCAAAAGGTCAGTGTTATTAGTTCAAATCATGAGAGACAAAAATAGTAATAATGCAGAAATAGTAATAATGTAGTTCTTAGGTTAAGTGGGGTAATGCAATGAAAAATGGATTTAAACATGTTGGAGTTTGAGGGAACCAGATTTCTAGAGTAGTCATCACATGACCCAACTCTTCAATATCTTTATAGACATAGCATTAGAAAAGAAGAGGAAAAGATTCAGTATTAATTAAGCCCAAGAGGAAGAGAATGGATAAAAAATTTCAAGAATTCTTGCTAAAGCTGGATGGAGACTCTGAAATAAGTTTCGTCCAAGCAGAAATCAATAAAGGCAATCATGAACAATCAACACTTATGTGGATTTAAGTCATGTGATTCAAAAGCTTAAAATAGAATTGAATTAGGTCAGATGGCAGGTTTCAGAGAAACAGCCTAGGTGCAAGAATGCTTTACTTTAAGGAGATTGCACCAAGGTGTTCCTGACAGAATTTTACTAAACTGAAGCAGGGTTCAGAGTAAATCACAGCTGAAGATAGAAGTGAGTGTAATATAAGCATGGCTTTATGGAGGTATAAGTGCTATACACACACATGCATGTATATACATTTATATGTATATACATGTATATGTATATATATGTATACACATGTATATGCATATGAGGTCTGTCTGTAAAAAGTCCAACCATTGTTAATATAACAAGAACAGTTTGTGTGACATTAATGCAATGTAACCTGGTCTCTAAAGAGAGTGGACTGCAATGCACATGCATGAACAATGACTTCAGTGTACTAGTCAATGGGGGTGGTAGGTGCCATTGAGTGAGCATGTGCACTGTGTGGCCATTGCAGTCAAAATGACTGAGCAAGTAGAGCAATGAATCTACATCAGATTTTGCGTTAAGCTTGAACATTCCTCTGCAGAAACTATTTGGATGATTCAGAAGGCCACAACTATGGGCAACTGGTGACTAGCAGCTTCATTACAAAAACACACCTGCTCATGCATCACACCTTATGCAGAGTTTTTTGGTGAAACATCAAGTTCCCCAGGTGACTCAGCTTCCCTACAGCCCAGATTTGGAGCCCAGCAACTTCTGGCTTTTCCCCAAACTAAAATCAACTTTGAAAGGGAAGACATTTCAGACTGTTGATGAGATTTAGGTAAACATAACAGGGCAGCTGATGGTGACTGGAAGAACTGTGTGAGGTCCCAAGGTGCCTACTTTGAAGGGGACTGAGGTATCACGGTCCTGTGTATAATGTTCTTGTATCTCATATCTTCTTCAATAAATGTCTCTATTTTTCATATTACATGGCTGGATACCTTCTGGACAGACCACACACACAATATGCTCATACATATATATGTGTATATGTATACATATACACATATATGCAGCATTGACAAAACAAAAGAAAATTGCTTGAAGGTTTTCTGTTAGGCTGCTCTCCTCATCTTCCATTCACAGGCAATTTACTTTGAAAATAACACCTTGACATCTAGGGAAGGGGTTAACTTTTTAGGAAGCTTTTCAATACTTATACCTCAGAACACTTGATAAGCTTTTCCCTTTCATGATAAATCCTAGGGGCTTTTTACAACAGGGGCCTGACTTAACATCTGTAAGTAACTCTAGATTTGCTTATTTTCACTGTCCTTTCTCTTGTTAGGGCATTTTCAAGTGGCTTTACCCCCATTCTAAGGTGGGAGACCCAAATAAGAGTCTTTGATTGCAATTTCTTGACTAGACAGATTAGTAGGAGAAGAATTAACATATTAATTGAGCCTTCTGATCCAATAAAATAGCATCCCGTTCTGTTTATTTGGGTCCTAATTCCTCTCAGAAATATTGTAGTTTTTTATTGTTTAAGCTATTACAGTTCACCCAATTATTCCCTACTTCAGCCCCCTCCACCCCGCTGACTCCCCACTTCCATAGTCATTCTCCACACCATTGGTTATGTCCATGGGTCCTTTGACTAATCTCTTCACCTTCTTTCAAACAGTCACCTACCTCCTTCCTCCCCTCTTACAGCTGTCAATCCATTCCATGATTCTATGTCCCTGGCTTTATATTTTCTAATGTACAGGTTCTGCAAAGTTTCTGTCACATCCATTATTAAGCATTTCATATATGATGCATTTTATTTATTTTTTATTTTTTATTTAATTTTTATTGTATTTTTATTATTACCATTTAGTCCCCTTATACCACCCTCCTCCCAGCCATGGTGCATTTTAAAATAGAACCCTTCATTTCAATTTCTGTTTGTGCATTGTTATATAAAGAAATATGGTTGAGTTTTATAGGCTGATCTAGTGTACTACAAATTTCCTTACCTCACTTTTTACTAGTTTTTTGTAGAGTCCACGGGACTTTCTAACTAAAGAGGGTTTTCCACTTTTTTAGTTTGGATGTCTTCCATTTCTTTTACTGCTAGTTGCACTGGCTTAAATCTTCAGTATTATATTGAATAAAAATCATAAAATTAGATATTCTTACATTGCTATTCTTAGGTGAAAAGCAATCAGCCTTTCACCATTAAATATAGTGATGCATAGATTTTTATTTTTTTCAGAGATGCTCTCTATTAAATTGAGGAAGCTTACATCTCACAATTTTTGGAAGTTCTATTTTTCTTGAAAATCAAGAATAGATTTGGATTTTATTTAGTTCTTTATTTATTTACTAAGGTGATCATTTTGTTGTTGTTTTTAGCCTGTTAATATGATGAAATACATTAATTTATTTTCAAATGTTTAAGTAACCATCAGTTTCTTGTATAGGTGCCATTTTGCCAAGATGCATTATGATTTTTATATGTTGTTGGGTTCAAGTTATTAAAATTTTTATAGAGAATTTTGGCATTGTGAGTATGCAAAACACAGTTTATTCTTGTATCATTTACTTAATTTTATTATTTTGCATATGAACAACTGTAAATCTTTTTTTGTCTACCTCTGTATTGACTTTTAGTTTTCTTTTTTGAATGGTAATTGTTAGTGTTGGTAGCAGTGTAATATGGCCAGAAATATTAATTTGGCAAATATTACCTCTTTTTCAATTTTTGGAAGTATTTGTGTAGAATTTGAATTATTGCGTACTTAATTTGGTATAACTCATAATAAAGCTATCTGGCTCTGGATTTTTTAAAGGGGAGGGTTTTAAACTAAAATACATTAAATATGTATAGTTTACTGTATTATATATTTTTCTTTAGTAAATCTGGATGGTTTGTATTTTAAAGTTTATTGCCGTAAAATTCTTAATAATATTTCATCTTATTCTTGATAGTCATAATTGCCTCTTCATTTCTTATTATTTATTTGACTAGAGGTTTATTATTGTATTGATCTTTTATAAGAACCAGCTTTGGATTATATTTTCTCTATATTTTCTTTTTTCCATTTTATTAATTTTAGATCACATTTTTATTATTTTTTATCCCTTCTTATTCTATATGTGACTTTCATTTACTGCTCTGCTTCAGTTTTTTCAGGTGGAAGCTGAAGTCATTGATTTAACACCCTACCTTCTTTTAATAAATTAATTTAGTGATACATGTTTCCCTCTGAGTACTTCCTTAGCTGCACATTAAAAATATGTTTTTATTCAGTTTAAACAACTTTATAATTTTAGAAGTGGTTTATATTATCCATATATTTAAATATCTTCTAGATATTTCTTTTATTCATTTCAAAATTGATTCCAATTTTGTTCAGGGAACATAATTTGTGTCATTTATAGCTTTTGGAATTTACTAACTCTTTACATTTATTGAAACTTCTTTTATGTCCCCAATATAGTCTATTTTGGTAAATATTCTGCAATTGTTTGAAAAGGATATATATTCTGCTCCTATTAGAGGGAGTGTTCAATAAATATCAATTATATTGAAGGGACTGACAGTGTTGTTCAGATTTCCGTATTAATACAAATTTTCTATCTACTTGTTTATTAATTATTGAGAAATGGATGCTGAAATTTTTAATGATAATTATGGAATTGCTTATTTGTTTATGTTCTTGCAGTTCTATCAGTTTTTGCTAATGTTTTCTGAGTCTCTTTCAATAGGTTCATAATGTTTATGATCATTGTGTTCTGTTGTTTAAATGACCATTTTATTTTTATGAAATGAACCTCTTTCTCCCTGGTGATATTTTTAACTCTAAAGTCAAGCTTATCTGATATTATTATAGTAGTACCCAGTTTTTAAAAATTGTTATTAGCATGACATATATTTTTCCGTCCTTTTAGTTGCAACCTGTTTGTGTATTTTTAATAAAATAGGTTTCTTTCAGGCATCATATATATGGGTCTTATTAAAAATACAATCAGATAAAATCTGTGTTTTCATTAGGGTATTTAGACCATTTATATTTAAGGAAATTACCAGATAGTTCAAATCTATAATTTTGTTACTTGTTTTCTATTTGTATCATCTGTTTTGTGTTCTAAATTTCTTTTTGTGCATTATCTTGAATTACATTAGTATTATTTATAATTCCATTTTAACCTTTTTGGTTGCTTATTATGAATAACTCCTTTTATAACACTTGTTTTGGAATCTGTAGATTACATTTTTAACTTATTAAAGCTTACCTTCAGGAGATATTGTACTACTTATGTACAGCATATAATATTATACTTCTATTTCTCCCTTCCAGAACTTTATTGTAGTGCTGTTACATCCTTTATTTTTACATTGTTACAAACATATGATACATTGTTATTCTCTTTTCTTTAAATAGACAATTACCTTTTAAGGAGTTTTAAACAATGAGAAAAAGATCTATTATGTTTACACTCATTGAATCACCTACACTGCCTTTAATTCCATGTTGTAGATCTGTATTTCCTTCTGGTATCATTTTCCTACTGCCCGTAGGACTTTATTTAACCCTTCTTATAGTACATATATGTTTGCTGGTTATGAAGTCCTTCAGCTATTACATGTTTTTAAAAGTCTTAACAACATTACTTTTTGAAAGATTTATTTTTTTTTATATGTGCAATTCTAGTTAGACGTTTTTGGTAACACTTCAAAGACATCATTACCCTTTCTTCTGGTTTGCATTGTATAGACAGTCTTCTATGATTCTTATATTTGTTTCTCTATGCATAATCTGATTTTCTCTGGTTGCTTTAAGAATTTCCCTGTATCTTAGGTTTTCAGTCATTTAACTATAATCCATGACATGCCTTAGTCTATTTTCTTGTGGGGGTTTCTTGAGCTTCTTACGTTTACTGGTATTTAGTTTTCACATATTTGAGAATTTTCAGCCACTTCCTCTATAAATATTTCTATCAGTAACTACTTATCTCATATTTGGGGGGATTCTCGTAATACATATAATAGGCCACCAAAAATTGCTCCACAACTCAATAATATTTTTTATTTGTCTTTTTTTCTCTATATTTTATTTTGCTATGCTCTTAATTTCACTAATCTTTTCTTCTGTAATGTCTAATCTGCTATTAATCCTATCCAGTGTATTGAAATTAGGCATTACAGTTTTCCTCTTCAGAAGTTTGATTTGGGTCATTTTTATATTATGCTTATATTTGTTTATAGAATCAGTCATTCCTCTCTATACATCCTTGAATACATGCAATACATAATGAAATTATAAATGAACTTGTCTACAAATTCTATCACCCGTGCCACTGCTGGGTCTCTCTATGTGTCATCATTTTTCCCCTCTTTATGTGTCTTCCTCTCCAGCTTTTTCCATGCTTGATCATTTTTGTTTTGCAAGACATGAATTTTGCTTTTTGGGGTATTGAATATTTCCTTATTCCTATAAACATTCTTAAAACGTTTTCAGTTAAGTTACTTGAGAACAGGATGATTCTTTCAGATCTTGCTCTTAAGCTTTGTGAGGCAGGACTAGGCTAAGATGGTTTCTAAAAGAAAAATTCAATATTGAAGCAAAATCCTGTTGAGAACTCAATCTCTTGCCCTGTGAATTATGAAGTTTTTAAAAAAAATTGTGATTGGAAAGACCAAGAACTTTTCTCAGTTTTGTCTGATATCCAGGGACTCTTCTCTCTAATAGTTTCACATAGTTCATTCCCTGGATTTGGGAAGCCAAAAGCTGGTTCTTTGACAAGATGAATAAAATTCATAAATTTCTAGCCAGACTAATCAAAAAGAGAGAGGACACAAAATAACCAATACCTGGAATGAAAAATGGGTCAATAATACTAATCCCCCACACACTTATAAACATTAAATATTTCATATCAGATAGCAAAGTATGTAAATCTGTATGCTGATAAATGAAAAAACACTGATGAAAGTAATCAGAGAACATCTAAATAAATTGAGAGAGATAGCATTGATGTCATTGTAATTCATGGATTGGAATACTCAATATTGTTAAGATGCCAGTTCTCCCTCTTTGATCTATATTCAATCAAAATCTCACCAAAATTTTTGAACATATGGAAAAGCAGCTTCTTAAATGCATATATAGATGTAAAGGAACTTGAATAGCCCAACGATGCCACAAAGAAGAAACAAAATTACAGTATTCACACAACTTAATTGCAAGGATCATTATAAAGCTATATTAATTAATACATGTGGTATCAACAAAAGGATAGATAATACATGAATCAGAATAGAGAGCCATATGTAGACCCCCCCTCACACACACACATAGTTAACAGATTTTGACTAACATCCGAAAGCAACTAGATGGAGAAAAGATAGTCTTTTCAATAAACAATTCTTAAAAATTTGGCTATTTATATGCCAAAAAAGGCTCATAAAGCTCAAATAATATGAAGCAGGATAAATGAAAATTCATAAATCCACATCATTAAATATAATAAAGAAGCTACAAAAGCCCTCCAAAAGAGACCATGTTAACAATAGCCTGTGATAAAGTTTAGAGAACACTGAAAACAGTGTTAATTAAACTGACGTTGGCTTTTCAAGAAAATCCATATAAGTTAGTAGACGTTGAAAACAAATTTTTCGTTTACTGAAGGGAATATAACTGTCAACCTAGAATGTATATGAAATTAAACTATGTATTAAGTACTAGGGAGAAATGAAGACATTTTAATATAAACAAAATTTGAGAAAGCATGCTACACCTAACTGAAAGAAATTCTAAAATATATACTTTGAGCTTAAAGAAATTAATTATAGATGGAAAACCAGGATTTGAAAAAGGAATGCTGAAAAAAATTAAATAAAATACTGGTGTATTATATGCACAATATAAACAAATATTGGCCAGGTAAAAAATAATAATGCTACACAGAATACATTTTTATATATTTAACTATAGGGCTTAGATCATATGAGTGTTGAGGGTGCAGTGATATGAGGCATGGTTTGAAGTTCTTGTACTGTTAAGAAAGAAGATGAAAATTTGTTAGTTTTAGATTATAAATTAAAGAACTTTTACCTTTTCCATTATCAACAATTAAAGAGTATATTATAGCATATAATTTTCCAATATTTGGGAGCAAAATAATTAAAGAAAATAAATAATGAGAAAGAATAATATAAAAATTATGAGATAACTGGGAAGGAAAAATAAATGATAAATAAATATCTTTTCATTTAATTTCAAACTATAAAACATTAGTACAAAATAGACTAAATGTTTCACAGTTTGAAAGTAAATCAACATTTATTTATGTGCAATTTAAAACAGACATTCCTTTTTTAAAACAATTATTTATTTGTTTATTTATTTATTTATTTATTTATTTTTAGAGAGAGGGGAAAGGAGAAAGGGAGAGGAACATCACTGTGTGGTTGCCTCTCACTCGTGCCTGACGTGCAACCTAGTCATGTGCCCTGACTGGGAATTGAATCAGCGACACTTGGCTCATAGGCCGACGCTCTATCCACTGAGCCACAGCAGCCAGGGCTAAAACAGACATTCTTAAAAAATGAGTGATAAGAGAGAGAGAAAGTTAAAGGAGGGAAAAATAGTGTAACAATAATACTATCAGGTAATATCCATGCACACTCAAAGAGGTAAAAGGATTCATACATAATGGAAATATAATTAATTCACAAGGGAAGAAGAAAATTCTAAACATCTATGAATATAGTAACTAAGAGTCAAAATATCTTAACAGGAGAATAAGAAAAATTGTACAATTCTTCCATAATAGTAGGAGATTTTAACATAACACTCTCAGTAATTAATAGATCAATCAGAAAGGATACAGAGGATTTGAACTGCACATTAGCAAGATTGATTTAATGGTCATATATAGAACAGAACACCAAGTAACCAATAAAAACATGTACTTCTCAAGCACATGTGGAACATTTATAAACATTGATCACATACTTGGCTGTAAAGGTAGTTTCCACAAATTTAGAATGATTGATACAATAAAAGCTGCGTTCATTGCCACAGTGCACTTGACTTAGAAATCAATAACAAAAAATGCTAAACAGAAAAATCACATATATTTAGAAAATAAGAAACAGTTAAAATGTCTCACGGGTCAAAAAAAGAATAATATTAGATACTGGAAAATATCTGTAACTTGTCCATATCCTAAAATTATAGGACAGAATTACTGTAGAAATTAGTACTTATATGGAAATGTAGAGTTTTAAATGCTTATTTTGAAAAGAAAGCTAAAACAGTAAGATAAGTACGCATGTTATAAGAAAAGGAACTCTAAAGAGAGTAGATTTACTTTTATAAGAAACAAATTAATTAAGTGGAAAACAATGATGCAGTAGAGAGAATACAAAAAGCTAAATGCTCCATGTGTGTGCATGTGTGTGTGTGTGGTTGGGGGGAGCACAGGTGTGTGTGTGTGTTTTAAAAGACAAAATAGAACTGTCTAATGAGGCTGATCAAGTACAAAGAACAAACACCTAAATAAATAATATTCCATATTTTAAATGACTTGAATGACAATTGCTGTGAAGATTAAAAATAATTAAATACAATGAATAGCTTTATTTATATAAACTTGAACACAAGTTTCCATAAAAATAAAAAACTAACTCAAAAAGAAAGTAAACAACCATTCTATAAGCATTGAATAAAATAATTCAGCAGATAAAAATCTTCATATAAAAAAAAATCCGACCAAGATGATTTACTAAGAAAAAAAGTATTTCAGAGTAGGAAAAACACTTACAAATTTATTATTTTTATAAATTTTCTCTTGAAATAATTTGATTTACAGATTTATAAAGATAGTGTAGGAAGTTCCTACAGGCCCTCCACTCAACTTCCACGAATATTAACATGTTACCTAACCATGATATATTTATTAAATCTAAGAAATTTGCATTTGTAAAGTTGTGTTAAGTAAATCACAGACTTTATTCAGATTTCACCAGTTTCTATACTAATATCCTTTCCTTTTGTTTCAGGATCCAGTACAGGATACAACAGTGCATGTAGTGATCATGTCTCCTTAGTAACTTCTGGTTTGACAGTTTCTTGGTCTTTCCTTGGTTTTCAAGACCTTGACAACAGAATAGCTCTCACTTTTAGTTTGCATATTACTCATAGGTTATGAATATTAAGACAGAATATCACAGAAGTGAAATGCCCTCCTCATCACATCAGAGGAGACATGATATTAACATGACTTATTACTCGTGATGTCAAACTTGATCACTTGATTAAGGTGGTATCTGCAACTGTGAAATTCTCCATTGTAAAGTAACAGAGCTTCTACTTCCTAAAGCTATTCATTAAAAGCAAGTCACTAAATCCAGCCAGCCACAGCAAAGAGGAAAATTAAATTCCACCCCCTAGAGGAAGGAACATTAAGTAATTTGTGGACATTTGTTAAAACCACCCTGGTAATCAATAAATATATTTGAGGAGATAGTTGAGGCTCTACAGTTCTCCTGTTCTTGCTTAAAGTTTCACCCATTAATTTTAGCAGTGAATTTTCTCTGCAGTAATTATTATTGTGATGCTCAAATGGTTATGTCCTCTTTCCCTCATTCTTGTAAGAAATTCTCTAAGAAAGACTTGCCCATTCTACTCCCTACATTTATGCATTCAGTTATGTGTGTGTGTGTGTGTGTGTGTGTGTGTGTTCTTCATATATATAATCATGGGTACTTATTTCATACTTTGGGTTAAATATAGTACATAATACATACATACATATATACAATCATTGTTGCTCAAATGGTTTTTTGCTTTGACCTTTGGCAGCTCTTTCAGGTTGACTCCCGAGTTCTTTTGACATGCCTCCACCATTTCTCTCTCATTTTCTTACTTTCTGGCTTTACAAGAAAATCCAGGAACATCTGTACTTTCCCTGGTCCAAACTTGTAATCAGTCATTTCTCCAAGGAACCCTGAATCCATTTATGGAGAAAGTTATTAGAAACTAGGAAAAGAGTGCTAAGTGTGTTTGTGGGTACTGTGTGTCACTGCTTTTAGGGAATAAATACATACAAATAAATAAATAAATCCATGTATAGACACATATCTATATTTATTTTGGAATGCGTATATTTGTGTATGTATGTATCTATAAATATATATATATATATGTGTGTGTGTGTGTGTGTGTCTCTGTGTGTGTGTGTGTATAGATACACACACACACACACCTCTAATATCTCCAACTCTGACCCAGCATATCAGAGTTCTTTCTAGCCTTACCCATGGCTTATTTGTAACTTTTAACTCTGGCAGTGAGAAACGGGGCTCTCATTATCTATGCTTTAGTTATTTGTTCAATCATAGCATCCATGTTAAGTAGATGAAGAAGCTAAGCCACACTCCTATATTCCTATGAGAAACAATGTTATCAGCTAGAGTACAAGGTTCATGTACAGTTTTTCTCTTTAGCCTTCTGTATTTAGCAACTAGCTCGTTGTTTTTCAAAGCTACTTAGGTCAGTTCTCCACACACACACCCCTTTAGCTATGTAATGCTATAGATTTGTGATGCAGTTAGATTCATTTGTCACAGTCTGTATTTTTTCCTAGGATCACTGGGTAGCCTAGACAATTTTTTTCAATTTTCATAAAGTTCAATATTTGTTGTATACAGTTCTATGGATTTTGACAAATGATTTGAGTCATATATCTGCCACCACAGTAATGGATATATTTTAAAAAGTTTCATCACCTTAAAATGTCTTATACAGTATCTTTTTAGTCAATCTCCCCTCTACCAACCACTGGCAATAACTAATCTATTTTCTGGCCCTCTAGTTTTGCCTTTCTACAGAATGTCATATAAATCAAACAATGAAATATGGATCCTATGCATTTGTCTTATTTCACCTAACAAAATATATTTAAGATTCATCCATATTGTAGCATCAATCAATAGTTTGTCACGTTTAATTTCTGAGTAGTATTCAATTTTATGGATGAAAAACATCTGTTTAAATATCTGGATTGTTTCTAGATTTTGTCAGTTATGAATAAAGTTGTTATACACATTAATGCACAGATTTTTATGTAAACATAAGTTTTCAGTTTACTTCAGTAAATATCAAGGAATGTGACTGTTGGGTTGCATAAATGTATGTTTTAACTTTATAAGCAACAACAGTCACCAGCAGTTGAACGAGAGTTTTATAGCTTCATAATTTAGCATATCTATTTCAAATTATGTATTTATAATACTATACACTTGAAACTTATATAATACAATGTCACCCCAATACATTTAACAAAAGACTACAAAGAAAAAATTTAAAATTGGTATACTTGTTTTTTTTTTACTTGTTTATTTTATTATGTGTAGTATTATCTCATGGTGGTTATAAATTGTGTTCCTATAAAGACTAAGGATGCTGAGCATCTTTTAATAAGCTTCTTTGCCTTATATAAACTTAGTGAAATGTCTGGTCAGATCTTTTGCCCAGTTTTTTTTTTTTCTTAGAGTGTGTATATTCTTATTTTTGAGTTTCAGGAGTTCTTTATATGTCCCTGATACAAGTTTTGTTTTTTTTTTAAATCATATAAGTGCTTCAAATACATATTCTGTTCTTCTGTGAATTGTCTTTTTATTCACTTAACTATCTTCCTCAAAGCAATGTTTTTGCATTAGACATTTTGGTGCCATATCTGCAAACTCATTACCAAACCCAAGCTTATACAAATGCTCCTGTTTTATCTAGAATTATAAAGGATTTACAATTTATATTATATCTCTGATCTATTGAAATTATTGTTTGTGTAAGATTTGTGATAAGGTGCTCTTTTTTTCTTCTGTGAATGTCAAATTGTTACAGCGCCATTTAGTGAAAGGACAATGTTTTATCCAACGTAATACCTTTGATTTATCAGAAATGATCTTTTATAACTTTATATTCTTTTCCATTGATCCGTGTCTATCCTTTCAACAAAACCACAATGTCTTAGTAATTGCACCTTGATATCATGTAATGTATGTCCTCCATCTTTGTATTCATTTTTGGAATTGTTTTTGACTATTCCAGTTACTGCTTTGTCTTTTCATTATTTTAAAATGAGCTTTTCAAGATGTACAAAAAATCTTGCTGGCATTTAGAACACATTGACAAGAACTAACTCCATAACAACATCTTTCAATCAATGAACATTATAGATCTCTTCATTTATTTAGATCTTCTTTAATTTTTTTCAAGAGTTATGTAGTTTTCCTCATACATTTTCAGCATTTATTTTGTTAGATGTATATATAAGTGATCTATTTGGATGGCTGGGGCCCTACTGCAACCTTTTTTTAATCTTTAAATTCCAAAGTTTATTATTGGTATATAAGATGATTAACTTTTGGATATTGACTTTGTATTATAAAAACTTTCTAATATCACTTAATTAGTTTAGGATGCTATAGTGGTGGTGGTATGTAGATTCTTTAGGGTTTTCTACATAAAAATATATCATATGTGAGTATGGACCTCTTTTTTTCTTTATTTTTGATCTTCATGTCTTTTACTTATTTATTTTGTCTTTGGCACTCCTTAGGATTTCTGGTACAATATTGAATAGAAACACGAGAGAAGGCATCTTTGCCTTGCTTTTGTCCTTAGACTAAAGCATTCTGTTTCTCCTCATTAAGTATGATGCTAGCTGAAGGCTTTTTGTAGATACTCTTTGTAAGATATAGGAAGTTCCAATCCATTTCTAATTTGCTGACATTTTAAGTCATAAACAGATGTTAAATTTTATTGAATGTGTTTTCTGCATCTATTAAGATCATATATTTTCTTTCTTATTTAGTCTGTGACAAACCAAATTATTGCTTTTCAAATGTTGAATCAACTATGCATTCCTGGGATGAAACCCACTTGATTGTAATGTATTTTCATATGATTAGGATAAATTTTATTTGCAAATATTATGTTGAAAATTCTGTGTCAGTGTTTATGATTGACAATATTCTGTGATTTTCTTCTTTTTGTAATGTTTTGGTCTAATTTAAGAGGGGGCTAATGATGGCTTAAAAAGTTATGAAGTGTTCTCTTTATTTACATTATTTTGAAGACTATGCCAAATAGGTATTATTACTCTCTTAAATGTCAATAAGGATTTACTATTAAAACCATCTAGGCTTGAAGTTATCTTTTTGGAAAGTTTTAACAGCTCAATTTCTGTAATAAAAATAGAACTATTCAAATTATTATTTCTTTTATAGTATCATGACAGTTTATGCCTTTCAATGAGCTTGTTTATTTAAGTGTTCAAATTTCATAGGCATAGTAAACATAATATTTTCTTATTAGCATTTTAAAGTCTGTAGGATCAGTAGTGATGTCCCCTCTTTCATTTCTGATATCAATAATATGTCTTTTCTCTTTTTCCTTGTTATCAACCTTTAAAAAAGTTACTAATCTTTAAGAGGGATATCAATTATTTTGTTTTTCTCTAGTGTTTTTGTTTGTTTGTTTGTTTTTAATTTCTATCCCAATCATTATTTCCTCCCCTTTTCTTGGTTTGGATTTGTTTTACTCTTCTCTGATTTCTTATGGTAGAAGCTTAGGTTATGATTTGAAATCTTTAATATTTTCTCACAAATTGTGATATGTTGTATTTTTGTTTTTGAGTCGGCTTTAATACACACAGTATATTCCAGGGGTATAAACTCCTCTGGTTGATAGATTATTATAGTTAATATTTTTGAATTTTCTTCAAGTTGTTCAGCATTTTAAAGAAGATTTTATTTATTTATTTTTAGAGAGGGAAAGGGAGGGAGAAAGAGGGAGAGAAACACCAATGTGTGGTTGCCTGTCGCACACCCTCAACTGGGGACCTGGCCTGCAACCTAGGCATGCGCCCTGACTGGGAATCGAACCAGCAATCTTTTGGTTCGCAGGCCGGAGCTCAATCCACTGAGCCACACCAGCCAAGGCTAGTCAGATATTTTTTAATTGCCTTCAGTCTTTGACTCATAGATTATTTTGAAACCTGTTGTTTATTTCAAAATATCTAGAAGTTACTTAAATGTACTTATTATTTATTTTTATCAGTTTAATTCTGTTGTGATACAAGAAAATATTTTTAATTATTTCTATCACTTTGTTTTTATATTTTTTCATTTTGTTTGATGTTATTTTTAAACTATATTTAAGATTTGCTTTATGCTGCAAAATATGGTCTTTCCTGGTCAATATTCCACTTGCAGTCTAGAAAAATATATATTATACTTTTGTGAGTATTCTAAAAATTAGATTAATTTTGTTTGTAGTTTCATTCTGGTCAGCTATATCCTTACTGATTTTTCAATTACTATTCTATGCATTACTAAGAAGAAAGTTTTGGAACCTCAGAATAAAATTGTGGATTTGTTTATGTTTCTTTTCAACTCTCTATAAGTTTTGCTTCATGTAGTTTGAAACAAAACTGATCATACTAATTGTAGAATTGTTAGATGTTCTTGGAAAATTTACCTTTTTTATTACAGATAATATTCCTTGTTCTAGTTTTCTTGGTTTGAAATTAATAAAATATATTTTTAGTATTTTCCTTGTATAATCATCTTTATTTTTAAACTATAAGTGTGTTTATATTTAGAGTGGACTACTTGTGGGTGGTACAATGTCGAGTCTTTAGTACATCAAATCTGAAAGTGAGTATTGTAACAGGGATGCTTAAAACATATTTGCTGCTTTCTATTTTTAAAAGTTATATTAGTCTTTCTCAGTAATTATTATGTTTTCTCTGGGTTTAATTAAAATTTTTAAATTTATTCCATTTTATCTCCTCTTGATATATTATTTATACATTTTATTTTAATTATCTTTAGTTGTCACTTTAGGGTTTAAAATACACATTTTTAAATTATCTGAGTTTACTTTCAAACATAATAAGCTGCTTTCTGTTGTGTAAATAATTTGTGAGTATATATTTATAATTTTTCCTTCCCAACCCTCATGCCATTTATATCACTTTTAAGTATGCTATGAACATGCAGCAAATTTAATATTTTTTATTAAATGTTACCTTTCAGAGCAATATAAGTAAGACTCTAACATCTAACATGTTCCTTTTAACTGCAGCTCTCCCAGTTGAATTCCTCTGGTATTTTCACTTGACACTCATTAGCATTTTTATTTCTTTTTACATTTTTTATTTTTTAATTAAATTTATTGGGTGGCATTGTTTAATAAGATCATATATATTTCATGCAATATTCAGATCATGTAGCATTTTTATTTCCTGGAAGTTTCATTTGGCCTCTTTAAAAATATTCTTTGTCATTTTGTTTAAAAAATTACTTCTACTGATTTTCCCAACATATCACTTATTTATGTAATCATATCATTCTCATTTTCTATTGGATATTACCATAATATCTAAGATATTTGAGTATCTTACTCTGATGTGTGTTTTTCTGCTGACTCTCATGCATAACATCTTTTCTGATTTTCTTTTGTACTGTCATTAATTTGAACTTTATCTGTGGAAATTCCTTGAGACCTAGGTTGATATTGGGTTCCTCTCAAAAGGGTTATTTTTTTAGTCTGTGGGTAATCTGAAGTCTGTACCAAAACAGGACCACCACTTTATATTCTCTACCTGAGGAATTATCTGTTTATTTTACTGTAATAAAGGTGCTTTGCATTTGGGCTAAAAACTAGCACAAAGATTAGATTTTGGTTAATTATTCTCTTATAACTACCCCAACTCAGTGATAATTTTAGACTGATAATTTTCTTTTCATAAAGCAATCATATAAATTAGCAATCATGTAAATTTTGACATTCTTTCCAATTTTATATATTTTCTGTTTGTTTCTCCAATGCTTTTTACAAATTTATTGACTTCAAATATCTGTTTAACAGAGTGTTCCTTGCCTTGGTCTTGAATTTAATGGGAACACTTTTTAAATCTCAACTAAAGTGAGACTTTAATATTTATAATATTTTATGTTTCAGGGAAATACATTCTATTTGATTATAGAGGGATAAATGGTAATGGAAATATACAATAAAAATTAATTAATTAATTTTTAAAAAGACTTATTTCATTTAAACTTTACTCAGCTTCTTTATTAAGTAAATTATTTAAAACATTTTACTGCATTGTTTACTTTTCATTTCTGATTACAATGTTAATAAAGCTCAAAATGGGCAATGAGAATTTTCCTAATTTTTAAATATCTGAATTACTATGTATAGGACAAAAATTATTTGCTCCTCCAAGGTAAAATTTGGTAAAATTTGTTTTTAAAATTATCTAAGCCTTGGGAATTTGGAAAGGACTTAGACTATATCTTAAACATTTCTAAAAGTTTTTATTTTATTCATTTTTATACATTTTCTTGAGTTATTTTTATTTTTTAGGAAAATATCTGTTTCATCTAGACTGTTAAACAAAAAATATTTTAAAACTACTTATATGTATATCTGCAGTAATATTCCATTTTAATATTTAAAATTATTTATTTATTACTTTTCCATGATTTTTCTTAGTCTTGGCAAAGTCATTTTCATATATTACTCTTATTTTCATAAACAGAATTTTTTTACTTACACACTTCAGTTTTTCCAGAGTAATTTTAGGTTTACAGAAAAATTGAGCAGAAAGCACAAATGGCTCTCCCTGTTGCCCCATACAATTGCCCCAACTATTAACATCTTATATTGATGTGGTATATTTGTTATAATAGATAAACAAATATTGATCTAGTATATAATCAGACTTCATAGTTTCACTCGTTTTGCACAGTTATATGGGTTTTGACCAATGTCTAATGTCATATACATGGCAATGTATATGCATTATGTCAATATGACAATTATGTCATATCTATAATTGCTGTTTTATACAGACTAGTTTCAAAGCCCCCCCAAACCCCTTGTGCTACACCTCATCTTCTCTCTTTCCTTCCCTCAAACCCCTGAAAGCCTCAGATCTTTTTTACTGTCTCTGTAGATTTGCCTCTTCCTCAGTGACATATAGCTGGAATCATACAGTATGTAGCTTTTTCAAACTAACTTCCTTAACTTAGCAATATACATTTAAGTTTCCTCCATTTTTTTGCAGCTTGATAGCTCACTTCCTTTTAACACCAAATAATATTTCATTGTATGAATGTAACACAGTTCTTTATCCACTTACCTACTAAAAGACAACTTGGTCATTTTCAATTTTTGGCAATTATGAATAAAGCTGCTATAAAGATTCATGTGCAGTTTTTTGTGTGAACATGTTCTCAACTCACCTGGGTAAATATAAAGGAGTACAACTACTGGGTCATATGATAAGACTATGTTTTACCTTTGTAAGAAACTGCCTAAGTCCCTCCAAAGTGGCTGTACCATTTTGCATTTGCACCAGTAATGTAGGAAAGTTCCTGGGCAGCATTTGATGTTGTCAGTGTTATGGATTTTGGCCATTCTCATAGATGTATAGTCAGAGCTCATTGTTTTAAAATGAAATTTCCCAATGATATATGATGATGGGCATTTTTCTTTCATATGCTTATTTGTTAAGACAGAAAAGTTGTAGTAAAGTCCAATACAAACTGAGGTGCAGGTCTTAGCTAAATATCCGACCTGCACTAAAACTGAGAGTGGAGGGCAGAAATATGAAAGGATAGGTCATATGCACAATGAAATTCTTAGAGAATATTGTATAGGCCATAAAAAAATTATTTTCACTACAAATAAGCTCTGAACTTGCTGTCATATTGTTCTTGAACTATGTAGTGAATTTTGCCTCATTCTGAAGATCTGCTATTACTAGAAGAACAAATATATTAGACTAAGTGGAGTTAGGTGGAGCATGATGGTTGTCTTCCAAAAGATTAAATAGGAATATCTGAAAGCAGGAAAAACCAAGTGAACTGGAAACAGAAGTCATAGAGAAACAGTTTACAAAATTAGAGAGTTCTATAACCATTTTATTTTAAACAAATAGAAATTGTTTATGATGAAATATGAGGAGGATGCCCATGAAAACAAGTATCTTCTGGAGGGGCCTCTCTTGTAGTTCAGGCTTCCCCAATTAGGTGAGTGTTCTAGGAACCCATTTGTGTCAGCCTACCATTGGATTTGTTGTAAGAGGCCGTGTTTGGCTTTCCTGATTTATTTTTTGAAGACTCTTTTGAGGCATTTGCCTATTTCATGATGGGTGATTTATGAGCACATCTGTCCCCACTATGTTGTGTCCAGCCGTTTTTGACAAAAAAGCATTACACTCTATGCACCATCCTCTCTATTCACCTGATCAGGCCCTGAGTGCCTGAGTGTCTTTTTTTTGGGGGGGGGGAGTTCCTCTGATGTAAAAAGTCCTCAAAGGGAAACATTTGCCAATGTGGAAGAGGTGAAACAAAAAATGGCAGAAGCACTAAGAAGTATCAGAATCGACAAGTTCAAAACTATTCTGAGCAGTGGAAAAAACATCTCGATAGGTGTATTGCATCAAATGGACAATACTTTGAAGCTGACAGAAGTTTAAACAAGTAAGAATAAACACACAATTTTTAATAAATAAATTTTATTTGTTGGGGTTCCCCCCCCTATAGAGTGATGAAATAGTCCAGTCACTAACCCTGTGAAACAAAGGTTAATGAGCACTGCTTAGGCATCTTTCCATTCATCCTAAATCTTAGTGTCTGTGTTTTTCTATGTGTGTATGTTTCTGTATTTGTATGTCTGTATTTGTGAAAGTGATTGTGTCTGTAACACATGCATGTGAGTGTGTATGTAATGGCCCAGAGAACACTTTTATGTATAAAAGGTCTGTCTGGAAAAAGTACAACCATTGTTAATATAATGAGAATAGTTTGTGAGACATTGATGTAACCTGGCGGCCAAGGAGAGTGGACTGCACATGCATGAAAAATGATGACTTCACTGTATTAGTCATTGGGAGCAAAAGATGCCACTGAGTGAGCATGTGTATTGTGTGGCCATTGCTTTTAAAATGACTGAGCAAGTAGAGCAGTGAATCTGCATCAAATTTTGCTTGAACATTCCTTTGTGGAATCTATTCAGATGATTCAGAAGGCTGAGTCTCTGAGCAACTGGTGATTGGCAGCTTCATCACAACAATGCACCCACTCAGGTATCATGTCTTGAGCAGAGTTTTTTGGCGAAACATCAAATCACCAAGGTCACACAGTCCCCCTGGAGCTCATATCTGGCACCTGTAACTTCTGGCTTTTCCCAAAACTAAAGTCACCTTTGAAAGTGAAGAAAAGTCAGACCATGATGAGATTCAGGAAAATACGATGGAGCAGCTGATTATGACTGGGAGAACTGCATGAGATCCCAAGGTGCCTGATTTGAAGGGGACTGAGGCATCATTGTCCCATGTACAATGTTTCTTATGTCTTGTATCTTCATGAATAAATGTCTCTATTTTTCATATTACAAGGCTAGGTAATTTCTGGACAGACCTTCATATGTGCATGTATATGTATATACTCATATATGTAGACATATCTTTGTGCTTAATTATTAGACATATGCATGTATTTAGGTATAACTTATATTTCAAGCATGTATGGGGCATTAAAAAATGAAAATAGAAACTTCACATGTGCCTAATAAGTTACACACAAATTATACTTTCTAAGTTGTGATAAATTAAAATTATGATTCAATAACAAAATCAAGAGATAAAATTTCATGTTTTTGGAAATTAAAGCACCACACTAACTAAACCATAAATCAAAAAATCATATTTAAAATTAATAAATAATCTCAAGTGAATGTCAAAAACTAATACATATTAAAACACTTGGATTCATTTAAAGAGGTAACAAAATGAATAATTATAGCATTAAAGAAAAAATAAAATTAATGGTGATGTTTCAACTCTAGAATTGGAAAATTGTAAACTCAAAGAAAGAGGAGAGTGAATAATGAAGATAAGAGTAGAAAAATGATAAAATATAAAACAAAGATAAAGTATAAAGGGTCAACAAAACCAAAAGATTGCCAGTAATATTCATTCAAAAATTTTTAAAAAGGAAGAGCACAAATAAGCACATTTAAGAATCAAATGAGAACATTAATGTAGATCTGTTAATGACCAAAAATGTCATATTTTAATGTTATAAATAATTTTGTAACAATAAATTGAATGCTTAGATGAAATGTTTTTTTTTTTTCCCAACAGAGTATAAATTTCCAAAGCTGGCTCTTAAAATGCAGATAGCTGGAAATGTCAATGGCATTATATTAGGACATCATATTATGTTTTCAAAACACCAGTCCCTCTTTGGTTCAAGATGGTGGCATAGAAAAACACAGCCCATCTCCTTGCACAATGACATCAAAATTACAACTAAACTGTAGACAACAGTTACTCAGAACTGTCAGAAGTTGAGTTGAATGGAAGTTTGACAACTACAGAAGTAAAGAAATAGGATGCCCAGACTGGTAGGAGGGGCAAATACTCAAAATGGGCTGGTCCCACATCCACATGTGGTACATAAAAATTTGGGAGTGAGGAGTCCCAGCTCCACATTAGACCCCTCAGCCCAGGGTCCCATTGCCAGGAAGATAAGTCCCCTTAACTTATGTCTGCAAAAATGAGTGGAGATTGAGTCAGTAGAAGAAATTTCTGGAGTCCAAAGTTGTTCCCCTTAAAGATCCCACACATGGGCTTATTTAGATTCACTCCCTCTGAACTCCAGCACCGTGGTAGCAGCTTGAAAGGCATCAGTGGCATATAGAGAGGAACTGAGGTGTCTGGCATAAAGACAAGCACTAGGTACAGTTTCCTACTAGACAGAAAAGTGTACAGAGGTCATGGTCCCTTTTCTGAACTTATCCCCAACACAACCTCAAAGCTAGCATCAACCTAACAATTTGCTCCAACCTGGATATGCCCTGAGACTTCATCCCACTCAAGTTTGGGCCCACCCAAGCTGTTAATAGTGACTTTTCCATATGAATGGCTGGTCTTGGCTCATGCTTTACAACTTCATAAATCCTCTCAAACAAGCAACAGCCAGCCTCAGTGAGCCCCCAGCCCCTGTACCACTTTCTATGTGGCCCCAGGTCTGGCACTAGCAGCAGCCAGCCTAGATTCACAGCTTGGCTTTGCCTGGGAATTTCCAAGCCCAGCACAAATAGCAGCTATCTTTATATTGCTTTATACCTCATGCAGGGTGGCCCCAGGAAGAACACAATTGGGAGATGACCTTAGCCTGCACCACCCAGGAAACTCCAGAGTTTGAGCACCCAGTGGACAGCTACAGACCACATCAGAGCACCATAACCCTGCCCCTGCAGAGCTTAGCCTCCATGGAGGGTGGAAGGTGGTGATAACAGGTCACAGCCTTTCCTTGCAACTGAGTGGCCGGAGTAAATCTCTGCCATTTCCCTGCCAATAGCAATCAAGTCTCTATTACAAGAAGAGGGTGTACTCAGCTAACACAAAGGGCCCACCTCTAATTCCAAGCTTGAGTGATAGAGGAGGCTGTGCCACTGGACCCTACAGGACACCTACTGCATTAGGCCACACTACCAAGACAGGGAGTCATAGCAGCCCTACCTAATACATAGAAACACAGGGGTCTGCCAAAATGGGGAGACAAAGAAACATGGTCCAAATGAAAGAACAGACCAAAACCCCAGAAAAAGAACTAAACAAAGTGGAAATAAGAAACCTATCAGATGCAGAGTTAAAACACTGGTTATAAGGATGCTCAAGGAACTTAGTGAGGATGTCAAGAACACAAAAAGATCCAGTTAGACACAAAGAATACACTAATACAAGAACAATTTATAGGGAAACAACAGTAGTTAGGTGAAGCTGAGAATCAAGTCAATGATTTGGAACTAAAGGAAGCTAAAAACAGCTCATCAGAACAATAAGAAAAAATAACTTTTAAAAAATGAGGAGAGTATAAGCAGACTCTTTAAGAACTTGAAGTATTCCAACATTCTCATCATAGAGGTTCCAGAAGGAGAAGAGAAAGAGCAAGACGTTGGAAATCTAACTGAAAAAATAATGAAAGAAAACTTGCCTAATTTGGAGAAGAAAACAGACATGCAGGTCCAGGAACCACAGAGAGTCCCAAACAAGATGGATGCAAAGAGGCCCACTCCAAGACACATCATAATTAAAATGACAGTGCTTAAAGATAAAGAGAGAATATTAAAAGCAGCAAGAGAAAAGCAGTTAGTTACCTACAGGGGAGTTCCAATAAGACTTTCATCTGGTTTCTCCAAAGTAACTTGGCAGGCTAGAAGAGATTGGTATGAAATATTCAAAGTCATCAAAAGCAGAAACCTACAGCCAAGTTGCTCTACCCAGAAAAGTTATCATTTAGAATCAAAGAGCAGATAAAGAGCTTCCCAGACAAGAGAAACTAAAGGAGTTCATCATTACCAAACCATTATTATATGAAATGTTGAAGAGACTTATTTAAGATCAAAACTATGAACAATAAAATGGCAAAAATACTTATCTATCAACAATTGAATCTAAAAAACACATTAAACATACAAGATGAACAGAGACAGAATCATAGATAGGGAGAGTTTTCTAGAGTTGCCAAATGAGTGGGGTGTTTGGTGGAATGGGTGTAGAGGTAAGGGGATTAAGAAGTAAAAATAGGTAGTTACAAAATAGCCATGGGGATGTAGAGAAAATGGAGTAGCCAAAGAATTTGTATGCATAACCCATGGACTTGAACAATAGTGTGGAGCTTGCCTGAGGGAATAGAGGAGTGCTGGGTGGAGGGGGCAAAAGGGAAAAATTGGGTCAACTGCAATAGCATAATCAATAAAATATAATTAAAAAAACACCAGTCCCAGTTCGTTTTCCTCATGCATTTTTACAATCCTCCAGAAAATGCTCCCTGTTTTATACACATTTTTTCAAGATTTTAGAAAGATATGGATCATTACCACCTCAATATTTGAGCTAATATTATCTTCATAACACATTCCAAGAAAACCAGAACACAAAATAAAAACTTGAGATATTTTCACATTCTTAAATATTCACAAACTATATCCAGAAATGTAAAAACATTTTATGACCAAGTTGAGTTTATTCTAGAAATAACATGATGGTTGAACATTAGAATTTCTATTAACTCATTGCATTAACAGGTTAAAAGTGAGAATAATATGCTCCTATTAGTTTATCTAGTAGATGGAGAACAGGCATTTGATAAAATTCAACACTCATTCATAATAAAACTTCTAAGCAAACAAGGACTAGAGGGGAATGACTTTTACTAGGCAAGGGTCACTCTAAGAAGCCACAGTAGCTATCACTCAGTACTAAAATATAAAAGAAATTCTCTTAAATATTTGGAACATTGAAAGATATGGTTTAGTACTGTTTTTTCCTATGTTCTTCTGAAATTTCTATGAGATGTAATTAAACAAGAAATAGAACAATTCATAAGGAAGAAATAAATTATCATAAATCATATGTAAAGAGTGCAATATCAATATTTGATATTCTAGTTTTCTGCTATATTGTGATATTATTTTTAGGTAGTAAGCAACAAGAAATTTTGGTGTTATTAAATCTTTTACTCAATTTAGAGTAAAAGTTCTTCACATACTAAAATAAACCCAGATAGTTTTCAGTTTAGTGAATGTTTAAGTCAAATATATAAATATTCAACAGGATTTTGAGCAAAATTATTTCTTTTAAAACAATTTAAAGTTTCAAAAAAATGTTCTATATCATTGCTTCACATTGTTGAAAATAGATTAATATCTTAAAATACAGTGACAGAATAGCAGACCTTGTTGGAACCTATCATATCTTATGGGCTCTGCCATCTCAGACTATACTATTCAACTTTCCATTTCTCATCTGATATCTCTAATATTGGTGTCTCGGCCTGAGTCCTCTTCTGGAACTTTGGAAGGCCATGAGCACTGCCTGAAGCCCCCAAAAGCCTTTAAGTTAACCCATCTCACCCAGGAGCCTTCAGTGACTCTTGAGCAATGGTATAAAGTTAACCCCAAAACAAGAACATCAACATTTCTCCAAAGGATTTAATGAGAATGAGCATCTCATAATGGAATATTCAAGATGTCTTTCATGCCCATGCCACCCACCTGCATGGGTGCCTGCAACTGAGTCTGAAGTGACAAACAGTTCTGACAGAGGGTTGCCCTTGATAACCATTCCCTCAATAAATGAAAGCATAAACAATAAAAGGTAATGACCAATCATGACACCTTTGAGAGTGACAGTTCGCAGGTATAGAATTCTGAAAATTTCAACTCTCATGGGGAAAGGTAACTAACAGAAGCCAATTTGGTACTGATATCAGTAAGATGGCAGAACAGGAAGCTCCATTCCTTTTCTCCCCACAGAAACACCAATCTGACAATTATACAGACAAAATTACCTTCACAAGATCTGCAGGATTTAGGTGAGAGATTACAGTACCTGAACGGAGAACAGAAACAAGAAAAGACACATTGAATAGTGTAGAAAATACAGTCTTAATTTATCCACATCTTCCCGCCCTTAAGCCCATGAAGCACAGTGCTGAGAGATTTTCTTGGCCCAGGAACTATCCTGTGGGGGAAAGAGTTTGAAGTTGAGTGTCAAGTCCACCATAGAACCCAGCCCCAACCACCATAAATTTTGTTTCAGCTATTCTAATTAATGTGTAATGGTATCTCATCAGAGCTTTAATTTGTATTTATCTAATTAATAATAATAAACATCTTTTATATGTTTATTTTTAATACTACTTTTTATTTATTTTTAAAGTATATTTTATTGATTATATTGTTACAATAGTTCCAATTTTTTCCCCTTTGCTCCCCTCCACCCAACACCACCCCTCCCTCAGCAGTCCCCTGCCAAGTCCATGCCCATGGGTCCTCCATACAAGCTCTCCCGCTTCACCCTTTCATATATTCTTCTTTTTTTAATAAATAAATGATTAATTAATTATTTTAACAATAAAAAATAACAGTCCCTCCCTCTCAGACTTAAGAGCCTTTATAATCTTATAAAGGACAATGGGTGAAGGTCTTGAGCTCCTCTAGCTGCTTTGAGCTGGACATGGTCGTCGTCCTACCTACCCGTGGGTCCAGAAATCCCTAATAAGAGTGGGGGTGTGGAGGGGAGGGTGGCTTTCCCACATGGGGAAGGATTGTGGAGACTCCAGATCAGTTGACTGTCCCCAGACAATGGCATGCTTGGTTTAACAGGCTCACATCCTTGTTGTATTCTGGGGGCAACAGACTTGGCAACAGGGTTAAAAGACATCATTTAATCCATAACCACTAGATAACAGAAGGCAGGGATTAATTCTTCAATGTCCCACATTAGGGAAAAAAGGGGCTTCTTTGGAGGAAGGTGTGCCAGGCACATCTCATCTGTCCAAAACCCTTTTGCCCACTATACTTAGTTTGGGCTGAGGGAAATATTTTAGGTTTCCCCCCTCTCAGACCTCTGGGACCTTACTATCCAAGCCATTAGGATAAAAAAGAGAAACCAGTTTTGTAAAGTGAAGCCCACAGACCACCCCATACTTCACCAACCCAGCCACTTAGTTCAGACAAACCATTGAGTGTTTATTTTTTATTTATATATCTTTTTGGGGGTGACTTGTCTTCTTAAATCTTTAGCCCATTACTAATTGTGTAGTTTGTTTTCTTACTTTATGAATTCGGAGGTTATACATATATTCTGGGTACAAATACTCTGTCAGATATGTAATTAGCAAATATTTTGTTACAGTTGGTAGCAAGTATTTTTTTTTTTTTTACATATTATTGAGGTATCATTCACATATAATACAATTCATCAATTTTAAGTTGTAAAATGCAATAATTCTGAATAAATTTCCGGAGTTGTACAGCCATCACACAATCTACTTCTAGAACAATTTCATCATCTGAAATGATTCCTTGTGCTATTTACAGTTAATTTTCATTTCCACTATCATACCCAGATACTAGGAAGTTACTTTCCATTTCTATAGATTTATCTATTCTAGACATTTTATGTAAATTGAGCCATACAATATGCCGTCTTTTTTGTGTGGTGGTGTCTGGATTCTTTAGTGTAGGATAATACAGAGGTGGGCTAAAGTAGGTTTACAACTGTTCATGTGGAAAATAATACAATAATTGATAAATAATAATACAAGAATAATCTGTGTTTTATGCACTCACAACTGTAAACCTACTTTCACCCACCCCTATATTTTTGAGGTTCATCTTTGTATGTTGTACCATGTATCAGCAGTTTATTTCTTTTTATTACCAAATAGTATTCTATTGTATTGATATACCACATTTTTTTCCATTCACCAGTTGATGCACATTTGGATTGTTTACTATGGGCTTACTATGAATTATGTTGCTGTGAACATTCACATGCAAATATTGGGGTAGAAATATTTCATATCTCTGGGTAAATACCTAGTAGGGGAATTACTGAGTTGTATAGTAACTCTACGTTTAACATTTTCAGGAGCCACTAAATTGCTTTCCCAAAAGGCAGTACCATTTTACATCCCAACCAGCAAAGTATGGAGGCTATGCATATCTTTTCTAATACTTGTTTTTCTGTTTTGGTTTTGTACTTTTGTTAATCACCCTAGTGAGTATGAAGTGTTATCTTACTGTAGTTTTAATATACATTTCCATAATAACTAATAATATATTCATGTATAATTCCTATATATTCTAAGGATAAAAATATATTCAACTATTTTAACCATTTATTTTCAATAGGGTTTTATATTTTCAGAGCTTTTTCTCAAGTATATTGTGACTACTGAAGTCCCCATAATCTGGACTCTTTATTTGCATATAATCAGTAATCTTCTTGATTCATATACCCCACATAGAAACATAAACAAAAACAAATACTGTATTCAGCATTTAACTTTAAAAAATACTTTTAGATCAACCTAAGAAGCAGCAAGAAACAAGAAGAGTTACAAAAATAGGGAGACAGAAACAAACACCATTGAAAGGAAAGGAGGAATCCCTGGAAAGAGTGCTAAATGAAATAGAGGAAAGAAAACTATCAGGCATGGAATTCAAAACATGGATTATAAGGAAGCTCAATGAGCTCAGTGAGCTCAAAGAAAACTGCAAAGAACCCCAAGGAAACTACAAGGAACTTACTGAAAATTTCAGCAGCATAAAAAAGGACATAGAAGCTATCAATAAGAGCCAGAAGAGAATGAAGAATACAATATCTGAATTAAAGAACACAGTAGAAGGAATTAAAAACAGGCTAGAGGAAGAAGAAAATAGGATCAGTGAGCTAGAGGACAAGGTAGAAAAAAATTCCCAGACAGTGCAACAAAACAAAAGAAGACCAAAAAAGATTGAAGAGGTTTTAAAACAGCTGCAGGACAACATGAAGCATAATAATATCCATATTATAGGAATACCAGATGGAGAAGAAGAGGAACAAGGGTTAGAAAACCCATTTGAAAAAGTAATGACAGAAAACTGTCCTAACTTTATGAGAGAAAAAGTCATGCAAGTCCAGGAAGCACAGAGGTCCCAACGAAGATAACCCCCAACAGGCCCACTCCAAGACACATCATGATTAAAATGCCAACATTCAAAGACAAAGAGCAAATCCTAAAAGCAGCAAGAGGGAATCAGCTAATGACATACAAGGGGGCTCCAATAAGGCTATCATCAGATTTCTCAACAGAAAGAAACACAACAAGCCAGAAGGGAAAGGCAAAAAATATTCCAAGAAATGAAAAACAAAGGCCTACAACCAAGACTGCTCTACCCAGGAAGACTCATTCAAAATGGAAGGTGAAATTAGGAGTGTCCCAGACAAAAGAAGGCTAAAAGAATACATCTCCACCAAACCAGCATTGCAAGTGATGCTAAAGGGACTGCTTTAAGAAGATGAAGAAACAGAGAGAGACAGAGAGGAACACAAGTACAAAGGGGGGAAATGACAAAGTGTAAGTACCTATTGATAATAACCTTAAATGTAAATGGATTAAATGCACCAATCAAAAGACATAAGGTAGCTGAATGGATTAGAAAGCATGACCCACACATATGCTGTCTACAAGAGACCCACCTCAGAACAAAGGATCTACACAGACTGAAAGTGAAGGAATAGAAAAAAAAAAATTCAAGCAAATGGACATGAAAAAAGAGCTGGGGTAGCAATACTTATATCAGACAAAACAGATTTCACAGCAAAGGCCATAAAAAAGACAAAGAAGAACATTTCATAATAGTTAAGGGAAAAATCCATCAAGAAGATATAACCCTTGTATACATATATGCACCCAACTTAGGAGCACCCAAATATGTGAGGAAATTTTTGAAAGACTTCAGGAATAATATAGACAGCAACACACTCATAGTAGGGGACTTTAACACCCCATTGTCAAGAACGGACAGGTCTTCAAAGCAAAGAAACACCAAGAATATTGAGGCATTGAACAACACTCTAGATCAAATGGACTTAATTGATATATAAAGAACTTTTCACCCCAAAGAAGCAAAATATACCTTCTTTTCAAGTGCACATGGAACATTCTCAAATATAGACCACATGGTAGGACACAAAACAAGCCTCAACAAATTCAAGAAAATAATATCTAGCATCTTCTCAGATCACGATGGCTTGAAACTGAAAATCAACCTCAAGGAAAAACTCAAAAAAAATTCAAACCCATGGAGAATGAATAATATGCTATTAAATAATTAATTTGTTAACAATGACGTTGAGGAAGAAATCAAAAAGTTTCTGGAAACAAATGATAATGAACATACAACAACCCACAACCTATGGGATATAGCGAAAGCAGTCCTGAGAGGAAATATCATAGCAATACAGGGTGACTTAAAAAGAATAGAAGAATCTCAAATAAAAAATAACCCTACAGCTACAAAAACTAAAGGAACAACAACAAACAAAGCCCAGAGCAAGTAGAAGGAAGGAAATCATCAAAATCAGAGCAGAATTAAATGACATAGAGACTAAACAAACAATTCAAAAGATAGATAAAACCAGAAGCTGGTTCTTTGAGAAGATAAACAAAATTGACATGCCTTTAACTAGACTCATCAAGAAAAAGAGAGAGAGGACCCAAATAAACAAACTCAGAAACGAAAGAGGAGAAATCACAACCGATACCACAGAAATACAAAGGATTGTAAGAAATTACTATGAACAACTGTGTCACAAGAAATTCGACAACCTAGATGAAATGGACAAATTCCTGGAAACACATAATCTTCCAAAACTGAATCAAGAAGAAGCAGAAACCTGAACAAACTGATAACAACTAGTGAAATTGAAGAAGTAATAAAAAAACTCCCGACACACAAAAGCCCTGTACCAGACGGCTTCACAGGTGAATTTTACAAAACATTTAGGAAAGAACTAACTCCTATTCTCCTCAAACTATTCCAAAAAATCCAAGAAGAGGGAGGACCCCCAAACTCTCTCTTTGAAGCCAGTATTACTCTGTTCCAAAACCAGGTCAATACACAAAAAAGAAAGAAAACTACAGGCCACTATCACTGATGAACATAGATGCTAAAATCCTCAACAAAATATTGGCCAACCGGATCCAGCAACACATTAGAAAGATCATACACCATGATCAAGTGGAATTCATCCCACGGATGCAAGGATGGTTTAATATTTGCAAATCAATAAATGTAATACACCACATAAACAAAATGAAAGACAAAAACCACATGATCATATTGTTAGATGCTGAAAAAGCATTTGATAAAGCACAACACCATATATAATGAAATCACTCAGCAAAATGGGAATAGAGGGAGCATACCTCAACATAATAAAGGCAATATACCAGAAACCTGAAGCCAACATCGTACTCAATGGGCAAAAACTGAGAGCATTCCCCCTGAGGTCACAACAAGACAAGGATGTCCACTCTCTCCACTCCTATTCAACATAGTCTTGGAAGTTCTAGCCACAGCAATCAGACAAGAAAGAGAAATAAAAGGCATCCAAATTGGAAGAGAGGAAGTAAAACTGTCATTATTTGCAGATGACATGATAGTGTACATAGAAAACCCTATAGACTCCACAAAAAACTACTTGACCTAATAAGTGAATTTGGTAAAATAGCAGAGTACAAATCAATATTCAGAAATCGTAGGCATTTCTGTACACCAGCAATAAAATATCAGAGATAGAAACTAGAAAAAAAAATTCCATTTACTAAAGCAACAAGAAAAATAAAGTACCTAGGAATAAACAACCGAGGAGATAAAAGACCTGTACTCAGAAAACTACATAACACTGAAGAAAGAAATTAAAGATACAAATAAATGGAAGCATATACCATGTCCATGAATAGGAAGAATCAACATCATTAAAATGTCCATACTACCTAAAGCAATTTACAGATTCTATGCAATCTCTATTAAAATACCAATGATATATTTCACAGACATAGAACAAATACTGCAAAAATTTATATGGAACCAAAAATACCCTGAATAGCCACAGCAATCTTGAGGAAGAATAACAGAGTAGGAGGAATCACAATACCTGATACCAAACTACTACAAGGCCACAGTAATCAAAACAATCTGGTACTGGCATAAGAACAGACACATAGATCAGTGGAACAGAATAGAGAGCCCAGAAATAAACCCAGGTCTATATGGTCAACTAATATTTGACAAAGGGGGAAGGAACATCAAATGGAGTGAAAAGAGCCTCTTTAACAAATGATGTTGGGAGAACTGGACTGTGACATGCAAAACAATGAAACTACACCACCAACTTACACCAGAATAAACTCAAGATGGATCAAAGACTTAAATGTAAGCTGTGACACCATAAAAATCATAGAGGAAAACATAGGCATGAAAATTTCAGATATCCCATGTTACAATATTTTCACTGATATATCTCCTAAGGCAAGAGAAATAAAGGAAAAAATAAACAAATGGGACTATATCAAACTAAAGGGTTTCTGCTCAGCAAAATAAAACATAAGCAAGATGAAAAGGGAACCAACCATATGGGAAAATATATTTGCCAATGATACCTCAGACAAGGGACTGATCTCCAAAATATATAAAGAACTCATATGACTCAACACCAAGAAGACAGACAACCCAATTAAAGAATGGGCAAAGGACCTGAACAAACACTTCTCCAAAGAGGACATAAAGAGAGTTCATATGCATATGAAAGAATGCTCAACATCACTAGCCATCAAAGAGATACAAAAAGAAACCACAATGAGATACCACCTCACACCAGTCAGAATGGCCATCATCAACAAATCAACAAACAACATGTGCTGGAGAGGATGTGGAGAAAAGGGAACCCTAATGCACTGCTGGTGGGAATGCACACTGTTGCAGCCACTATGGAAAACGGTATGGAATTTCCTCAAAAAACTAAAAATAGAACTCCCTTTTGAACCAGGAATTCTATTGTTAGGATTATATCCAAAGAATCCTGAAACTCCAATTCAATAGAACCTATGCACCCCTATGTTCATTGCAGCACTGTTTACAATAGCTAAGCGCTGGAAACAACCTAAGTGCCCATCTGTAGATGAGTGGATCAAAAAACTGTGGTACATTTACACAATGGCGTACTGTGTAGCAAAAAGAAAGAAGGAATTTCTGCCATTTGCAACAACGTGGATGGAACTAGAGAGAATTATGCTTAGTGAAATAAGCCAGGCAACGAAAGAAAAATACCATAAGATATCACCTAATGCAGGAAACTAATGAACAACACAAACAAATGAGCAAAATTGAACCAGAGGCATCTAAACAAAGAGTAGACCAATGGTGACAAGGGGGAAGGGGGGTGAGAGAGAAGGGGGTAAAAAAAATACTTTTAGAATCTGACTAATGTGATAAATGCATTTGTGAAGATGATTTAATCACTGATCTTGGCTTTTCATTCCACAGATACCATGTGTATAATAGCCTAAAGTGTTATAATCCAGATGCAGCCTATACTCCCAACTCTTGGAAGAATATACTGAAAATAATCTGTTATTTCTTGGTCTGGAGTATGTGTTTCCAGTTAGTTATTGCCTTGAAAATGCTTTGTAAAAACCTTCCTCATCACTCACAAAAATAATTTCTGCTATTGTGTGAAGTTTCCTTTATGTTCAAGTTATTTCTCCTGCCACACACAGGCATTCATTTTCCTCTAATATCTATCTTATCTTTCTTTTTTTTATTCCTGTTCTATTACAGTTGTCCCAAATTTTCCCCCATTGCTCTCCATTGCCCTGCCCTCCCCTCCCCCTGTTCCCACAGTCAATGCTCACCCAGTTGTCCATGTTTATGGGTCATTTATACATGTTCCTTGACCTGACCCATCCTCTTCTTTCCCCCCTTCTCCCCCTTCCCCCATCCCTCTGGTCACTGTCAGTCTGTTCCTTGTTTCCACGCCTCTGGTTATACTTTGTTCATTTGTTTGTTTTGTTCATTAGGTTTCTGTTATAGGTGAGATTATATGGTATTTTTCTTTCATCATGTGGCTTATTTTGCTAAGCATAATACTATTCAGTTCCATCCATGCTGTTGTGAAAGTTATGAGTTCCTGTTTCATTTCTGCTGCATAGTATTCCATTTTGTAAATGTACCTCAGTTTTTTGATACACTTACTTACTGATGGGCACTTAGGCTATTTCCAGCATTTGGCTATTATAAATAATGCTGTTATGAACATAGGGGTGCATAAGGTCTTTTGAATTGGTGTTTCAGAATTCTTCAGGTATAATCTCAGCAGTGGAATCACTGGATCAAAAGGTATCTATCTTATCCTTCAATTAAAACATGCATACACACACACAGACACACATACACACAGACCGAGTACTCATGACAGACTATAATCTTTAGGGAAATGAGCATGACTATTTTGTTTCAACATGGATCTAAAGGAGTATTTTTCTAAAGTAGGCACTCTATAAATATTTGTTGATACATGAACAAATTAATAGCTCAAGACAGCTTTACCAATGGCCCAAGTACCACTGCTTATTCTGGTCCATGCTGATCTCCATCTTCTGTCCCTTCTATTGCACTGTGGACCTGTGTATCTATCTGGTTGGCACTTACGTGTGCTTTATGGAATTCTGTGTGTATGGAAGCCTTATTTTTTCACAACAGAGTTATAACTAATTTGAATGCAACAAATTTGACATATCCTTGAAATGGGGCCTCCTTATCTTGTATCTCTAATACTTTCATTATTGTCATCATTAACTACAACTTATAAGTAGAGAGGTCAATTGAAAGAATACCAGTTCATTGCCCCAGAGATACAGCATAAGAACACACTTGTTGCTCATCTCATTTTAATCTTATGTAGGAAGGGTGGCAACCAATCTTGGATCTGATTCCTATAACTAAACTTGCACTTTGAAATCTAATTTCAGTACTTAGGTTCCTGTTTTGATAGCCCAGTGGCACCATTATTCCATGCTTGGTGTACTGTTTCTACTTGCTATGCATTCTCATGACTCAACCTACAGCATTTGCTCATTACCCTCCTTAAGTATTGCTTGAAACACCAGAGGACTTCCACCACTGTCAGGTTATGTGACTTCCTCCTCCAGTTTCCTCTAGCTCAGAGCTTCCACCCACTTCCATGATCTGGTCCAGGGAAAGTATGCTATCACTCCCTTAGTCTGGCAGGTCCCCAAAGTACCAATTTTGACCCTCCTCTTGTATTCCGCAGTTCGTAGAAGAGGACTAAATCTCTGGTAGCCCCACTTTTAATTACTGGATAATTACTATTTTTAAACTCTTGGCATTCCTCTTCCCTTTTTTCTTATGTCTTTAAAATACTTCAAGAGGTACAAAATCCAGAAAGTGAGATCTGTGTTTCAAAGTCATTTCTAGGGTATGAAAAGAAAAAAACTAGAAGCATGACTGCCAAAGAACATATGATAGAAAGGTGTTTATGCAAGCTAGGGTGAGACCTTTGCAGCTCAAACTGATGTCTTCAAATCCTGCCGAAATATAATACCACTCTGACCCTGAAGCGACAATTTTCTCTCTAACACAAAGAGTTCTGTGATTAGAACTGTCCTGATTTGCTGCAAATACCTTTTTCAAAGAGTTTTGGTGTGCCTCATATTTAAGCATTATTCATGTTAACAGAGAAATTAAATTCCTCAAATCCTGTTTAAGGCTGGGAATGGGGGGGTGGGGGGGAGATCAGGGATTTACCCAGTGATGCTAAAGTAGAAAACAGAGAGCATGACTGCAGCTGTTCAGCTCTGTCTTAAACAAGAAAACAAACCTCCTAACCAGCCACCACCAGATACCTTTCACTTGGTTCCCATGGCAACACCTCTATCCTCTGGTGCCTGTGATGTCTCTAATGCCTCCGACTAGTTGGATTCATTGGCACCTGCTCCCCTTGCCAGCTCTTGTCAAAACTTATTAGAATGAGAATCTTTTCTGATCGCACTAGTGGGAGAAGAAAGCAAACACATTTAGTTCACCAGAGATCTCTTTCAACTCTTGGGCAAGCCAGCATCTTAGGCTTCCTAAGGAGGAGAGTCCTCGCCTGGCCTCACTGTGTCCTGCCCGTGGACATGCTCACACTGACCCGCATGTTGAAGCAGTGACCCAGCAGGGTGTGTCCCTCTGAAAGGCTGTCTTTGCTCTGGGCCTTTGTTCTAGTCTGTGATAGCTGGTTTCTGATGCTTTACAAGGAAAGGAAAAAGTCCAAGAAGCAGGTGTTCTGGTCCTTCAGGTACCATCAGCCAATGGGAACAGTCGCTGGTGATGTAATGCTTTTACCTCTTCCAGCTTGAGGATTTAGGGTGGGGATTTGTGGGGGTTTGGATTTTCTCTGGCCTACATTGAACTAGATTTTTCTCTCCAGCTATTTATGTCCTGTCACTTAAATTCAGGTTTTCTGGAGAATTAGAGGATGCTGCTTTTAAGATAGGATTCAGAGCAGAGCCAGACAAGCCAGATAAAACAGCAAGTGTGACAGCAAACTTTCTGCCTATAATCTGGTGTTGTGGCTTTATGTGGCTGCCCAAGAGAGTTCCAAGTGATCCCTTTCCTCCCTCACCCTGATCTGACCCCAGACTTGAAGCAGCATAGATTTCTTGATATCTCTTTATTCATTCAATGCTTCGAGTCAGTCCACAATTACCTATTACAAATCTCTCATCTGACATGGAGCCAGATGATCCTGGAGTTCTAGGGTGACCAACCATCCCAGTTTGTTCCAAATTGAGAGATTTCCTGAAGCAGCAATTCCAGTGAAAAATCAGGATAGTTCCAGGCAAACCAGTTTAATTAGTCACCTAAAGTAAAGCATATAATAATTATTTGGGGAGAAGATGAAGACATTCACTTAAACTTCGTTTATTATAAACATTGGAATAATAGACAATATTACAAGTAATAGTGGAAATTATTAGAAATAGAAAATTTCAAGGTCAAAAGACGTAAGACTCTTTGAGTCTAATAATTTCATTTCCCTTAAAACCTATGATTTTAAATACAGGTTTAATATTGGTTTAGTGGTGATAGAAACAAACTGGGTTTCTATTCTTTTAGAAGAATGTATGTCTTTTCAAAGGTTTGTAGCTCTTAAACTTACTCTCTCCACTTACCTTTTTGTTTGTGTTTCCCAAAGTAAATTTTCATTTTCTAAAGAAAACTAGTTAATATTGGGGAATTTACTGAATATTTCATTGAGGAAATAGAGGAAGGATTTTATATTGCATTTCACTGAGAAGTAAAAGTAGATATTTTATTTTGCTTAAGTTCCTTTTCTTGTTCCTGCAGCAAAGAGGTCACTTGTATTCCTATTTCCAGAGATTTTTCAGGGCCAGTGCCCTCATAAAATTACTATACCATTTCTCCTTCATCTGTGTGAAATAATTAGCTTATTCTTTACTTCTTTCTCCAAACTTATCTAACCCTACCCCCTAAATGTACTTAAGGATGTGGAGGACATTATATTTGGGTTGTAGATTTTGTTAGTACTCAGCAAACAAGGATTTAACTTTTAGAAAAAAGCCGGGGTTAGAAAATTATTTTGTAAATTAAACTAAGGATAGTTCTTGACTTGAGTAGTATCAGGAACAATTTATATTTCTATACATACACAGAAACACACATAGATTTGGGTGTGGAAACATGAGTTAATTGTCGACATAATCCAGTTTATCTCATTCAAGTTTGAGAATAATGCAAAAGTGATGCAAGCAGTTGGCTGGCTAGGCCACCCCATAACTGGTTCTTAACAGATTCATATCCTCAAAGGACTTTTAGTATGTTCTGGAGTTAGTGCCCATATATGTAGTGGTAGAAAGGTCATACAAGTTAATATGTAAATTTAAGATGATCAGTAGAACTAATGATGCTAGTGTGAATGGGGGGACTACTGAGGACTCTAGAAGGAAGAGGATTGGTGGAAAATGTTAAAGTTAACTGGGTTTTGAAAATTAAGAAGGCTTTGGTACACTTCATGAAAATTATTGTGTACTAGTAATATATGAATTCTATATGTATGCTATACTTTAACAAATATTTAGGAAATATTGCATATATGGTAAAAAGGTTATAAGATATATATATTACAAGATACCTATTATAATAAACAGCAGTTTCCTGTCCCATACTTTCCCACATCAATTCTACTTGTATGTATTTTATTTGTTTCTTCAACTATTTAATGCTACACTTCTAAGTGACAAATTTATATAGTATTCTGTATCCTGATTTTTAAATACCTTTCTCTTGAATTCATACTATATCACAAAAAGTTTTGACACTTCTTCTACTATCCTTACACACACACACACACACACACTTGCATTTTTGGGTATCATATTTTCTTTTCTTGAATAAACAATTTTGGCTTTTAACACTTTTCTTTATTTTTAAAAAAATTATCATTAATTTTTTCCTGAACTCTGTTAGAAATGTAAAACACCTCTAACTGTAGTCTCATTAAAATTAACGTATATATGATAGCAGTGCCCTATTTTCCTTGGTAACTTTTGTTATAAAACCCTATGTTCAACTGCTGCTCTCTGAAATGGTTGTTTTCTGGACCAGTTTTATAGTTGTATCCTTGGGATCTCTGTCACTATTACCTTATTAATGTTCTTTATATTTCTTCTGTTGCCAAGATCCCAGGTATTTCTTTCTTTTATGACTGACTCACTTTGTGGAAACATTTGCTTTTGTTTCTGTACCTATTTTAGAGTCACCTTGTAAATAACTACAAAAAAATTTTACTGAAATTTTGATTAGGATTTTATTAAATATATAGATTAATTAAGAAGAAAATGACATGTTGATAATGTCAGGTCTTCTAATTTATAAATGTGGTATATCCCTATAGTTATTTAGGTCTTAGATTTTCATCGTATTTTATAGTTTCAGTACACAAATCTTTCACATATTTCATAATATTTACACATAATAACTTGTAGCTATAATAAATAATATTGTTTAGTTAATTTTAATTTTTAGTTGGTTTCTGTTAGCATATAGAAATAAAACTGACTTTTGTATGTTAAATTTGTATCATAATGTCTCACTAAACTTACTTATTAGTTCCATTAGTTGTATTCTTACCAAACTGTATAACTCTTTTTCTTTTTCCTGCTTTATTAAACTGGCTAGAATCTTAAGTAGTATGCTGATAAGACTGATAACAGTAGTAAGAGTGAATATTTTGTCTTCTTATTATAGATAAGAAGAGCTAAGTCTTTCACCTTTAACTATAATATTAAGTAAAGGTTTTTATTTTTTAATGTCATTTATTACCTTATTATTTCAGTTTGGGGAAATTATTTCTTTGGTATAATTTTCCTTTCCATTTTTCTATTTTCTAATTCTAAGAGTCAAAATAGCGAAACATTGAATCTCTGGTACTAATCCTCTACTTATTTGTTTCTTCTCTTTTTCTCTCTTTTTAACAGTTTTTTTTTTGTATTATTATTTAAAAACCAAAAATACACTTATTTTAAGTTCAATGATGTTTAGTAAATTTACAGAGTTGTACAAGCATCATCACAATTTAATTTTAGAACATTTTTATCACCCCAAGAAGAACCTTCATACTGAAGTCAATACCTATTCTCTGGACTCAGGCAAATACTGAGTGGATAGCCAATTACTTTAGCACAATTTATGGGAAAAAATGATTATTTCCTTCACTGAACTGCCTTAGCATCTTTCTCAAAAATCAATTGGCCACACACAGATATTTATTTATGTGCTCTTAATCTTGTTCCTTTTAGCTATATGTTTACTTTTATGCCCATCATCACAGTGTCTTGATATTGTTGCTTCATAGTAAGTTTTAAAAATCAAAAAAGTCCTACCACTAATTTCATTTTTTTCAAGAATATTTGCAGTCTCATGTAGATTTTAGCATACCTTGAAGTAGTCAGTTTCAACAGCATACATCTGCTAAGATTTTAATAAAAGATTGTGTTGGATCTCTAAATCTGCAGTTATTTGTGTAATTGTTTACTTATGGTTAATACATTACTTCTCTCTGGCTGCTTTTAAGGTTTTATTTTTATCTTCTGTTTTAAGATTTGACTTATTTGTATTTGGCATGGCATATTTTTAGTTTATAGTCTTTTGGAGTCATTGAGCCTTTTAGGTTGTATGTTTATGTGTTTCTTAAAATTTAGGAAGTTTTTAGAGTACTATTTCTTCAAATATCTTCTGGAATTTTAATTAACTGAATCTTAGACCTTTAGTTAATGTTCCAGGTCTTTGGTTTGTTTGTTTTTCCCAAATTATTTTATCTCTGCTGTTCAGTTTGGACCATTTCTACTGATCTACCATCAATTTCACTCTTTCTTTCCTTTCTCATTTCTGTTCTTAAGCTGAGACTATTAAGTTTTATTTTCATAATTTTTCTTAATTATAAATTTTTTTGTTCTTTTTGTGTCTTCTAATCCTTGGATAAAATATTCTTTTTCCACATTTTCAAGCATATTTGTAATTACATGGGTTATTTTAATAGCTGCTTTAAAATTCTTGTAAATAATTCCAACATCTCTCTCATCTCTGTGTTGGCATATGTTAATTTTCTTTCTTCATTTGAGTTGGGAGTTTCCTGTTTCTTGATATGGCAAGTAAACTTGGATTTTATACTGTATATTTTTATATGATGTTTGAAAGTCTAGTTTCTGTTTAAATAGTATATCTAAGAGGAAATCAGCCTATTTAAGTTCCAAATGCATATTTTGTCACACTTTTGTAGAATGTGATTCAATTTTCTTTTTTTATCATCTATTTTTAATTTTTATTTTTTTAATATGCTTTATTGACTATGCTGTTACAGTTGTCCCAATTACTTTTCCCTTTGTTGTGATTCAATTTTCAATTGAGTTTTTAAGTCTTGCAGTGCGTCTGGTCTGTCCTACTTGTATGACATCAAGACAGTAATCTGCAACCTGGGCAGTGTTCCATACCATAGTTTAGTTTTCAAAAGTTTTGCTGTGTCAATTCTGCTTCATTTTACCATAGAACATTCAGGGTTTTGCTAAGAACTTTATACACAAGTTTAAAGAATCCTTTTTACTAACTTCTCTCTTCAATAGACTCCACATAGTCTATCAATGAGAGAAGTTAGGGTACCCCAACTGTTTTGTCATTTTATTGGTTTTAAACAAGAACAGACCATATGGCTTTACTTTCCTATTTGGTGAGGGGAAGAGGAGATGTCACTGTTGGCCTTAGTATTGGGAAAATGATCCACTGGGCTCTTACCCAGTGTATGTGAAGCACCAGGTGGGATGGAATGGCGCCATCCCTTTTCCTTGTCCGGTGGTTTGAGAAAACAGGCTTTTCTGGAAACTTAAAGCAAAATCTGTTCAAACTGACATTTTTGGGCTGCAGCATGTTCTGTCATTCTCAATGGGATATGTATAGCAGAAACAACAAACTATCTAACTCACTATCTGGTTTTGTAAATAAAGTTTTATTGGAGTACAGTCATGCCTTTTCACTACAAAGGCAGAATTGAGTAGTTTTGACAGAAACCACATGGCATGAAATATGAACTTTTGACTATCTGACTTTTAGTAATAAACATTTGCTGACCTCTGATATAAAGAAAAAAGAAAAACCGTGGAGGAAAAGAAAAAAAAAAACTAAAAAAGAAAAAGAAATTTGATGGAATTCACCACTGCCCTTTGAGTGTTGATTTCCCTAGATAGACTGCCTTATTTTCTCCACTTTTTAGGATTTCTTGATCAATGCTCTATATTTTTTTCTTGGATTGTAACTTTAATTAATAGGAGGAATAGGGTAGAATGTGCTTAGTCTATTTGTCTGGAATCGGAAACCCATGAGTTTAATTTTAATGATTTATACAGATAACATCACTAATGTACATTTATTATAGGCTTCAAAGAATTTCCACAAATAGTTTATCAAGAAAATGAGTAGCTCAGCATAAAGCAGAACAAACCAGAGAAATCTGGGAAGTTAGCATTAACAGGGGCAATATAGTATCTTGGATTGTCATGATCTCACCTAAGAACAGGGCAAGAAGCCAGTAAAAGCAAAACTCATGAAGAAAATTTATATGAAGGCTGGGCAACAGGTTTCCCATATACTCCAAATTATGAGCCTGTAGGGTAAACCACCAAGAGCTAGCTACAGGATCTGCACAGTACCAGAGTCTATAATGAAAGAAGTAAAAGGAAATGATGAGGCATATGATCAACAAGAGAACAAAAGAACCCCAAAAGCTAAAAGACTTTCATTGTAAAGACTGACAGGCCAATATGAGAACAACAGCTAAAAATAAAGAGTTTTGTGATTTTTGATAGTCGTTTAGTGCAAGGGTTCTGAGATGAGGTCTAAAGAGCTTAGAGTAGTCTGGTCCTTATGAGTTTTAAAAATAACCAGGGCTCTTTGTGCATAAGGCTGAGAAGAAAACTATTGGGGGTAAAAGAAAAAAATGATCAAGAGGAGAACAACAAAGGTCAAAGAAAGAGGAAATGTAAAAGGTAGGGCAGGGGAACAGAGCGAGTATATCTGACAAAACAAGCTACTGTATTTTTGCTAACAATACACTAAAACAATAGAAAATTTACCTTTTTAAAGTTTAAAAAACTATCTGAATCAAGTCTCCATTTGCAAGTTTAGGAAATTTAATTTTGCATGTAATTGCACAACATAAAACATTGAGGCACAATCCCAATGGAGGAATAGAATAGCATCTTTCAAGTGAGTAAAACAGTGCCAGAGAGGCATAGTAAATCTATAAATGAAAACTTTACTGCACTATTTAAAAATTATCTAAAATATATGAATAGAGTTAAATAACACTTGAAAAAAACAGAAATCAGAATGAGAAAAATTCAGAGCTAGCTGACAGAATTTAACAATTCAAAATATAAGTAAATATTAGTTTATAAATTAAGACTAACTTAGAGGCAATACAAGTATGAGTGAAAACAACAAATAATACATTAAGAAAATATATATAAAGAAATAAAAAGTGAGATTAAAATATTTTTTCAAGGAAGTGAGATCGAAGACAGGCAAGGGAGATGCAAAGTATGTATAATGGGAGGCCCTGAAAAACAAAACAAAACAAAACAAAACAAAATTAGAGCTTGAAGAGAGACCAAATATTAAAATCTATTGTTCAAGGAATGTTTCTGAAATAAAGATTCGAATATACATATTAAGAGAAAATAACACGCACTTGATAATATCGACCCAGAATTACTATCAAGAAAGTGTGTTCTAGTTACAATATTAGTCTTTAAAGAAGAAAGAAAATATATACTTTGGACACCTAGGCAAAAAGGCATATAAATTATAAGGAAAATAAAATTAGCTGACTATTAGCTTTTTTTTATAAATGTGCTATGTCAAATAAAAATGTAGTAACATATTTAAGACATTTAAGGGAGGAAAATGAGAGTCAAGGATTTTATATCCACTTAAACTGATATTCAAATATAAAGTCACATATAAGCTATTACAACATGCATAAACTTAGAGAATATCATTATCTTGATCTTTTCCTAAGAAATTTATTAGACATAAAGCTTCAGACAACCAAAATGATTAAAAAGTCATTGGCATAAAAAAGAAGGATACAAAATGTAATTTAAGGGGGAAATACTAGTATTACTTTAAGAAGTACTTAGAGTTTAGTAATAAGTATTTCCAGAATTCAGACTGAAGTCTTGAAATACTGTCTCCCATAGAAAGATATCAGGACTTCATGGAGAAATGGCTGAAGTTCTTGTCTGAAATATTTTGTCATTCCAGATAGCAAGAAAGCTATAAAAGGGTTCAACTGTTATGCTCAAAGGACTCAGGAAATAACTTTTACATACATCCATAGGCCAAAGATGGGACAATTTGAACTTCAATAGAGATAACAATTTCAATAGATCAAAACCAACAAAACATGTTTAAATCCATGAGTTAGTAATGATATTTTTAAAAATATATATCATTTGTCATCTTCTGAGGATGAAAAGGAATCAATGTATTATAAAAATTGGGTTAATGAGAGGAATAAATAAAACATTTAATTTTCTGTAGGATCTGTGTAACTGGGTGACTAAATAGTATATAATGTATATTTCAAGGAACCTCAGTGTTGTATTGGAAGGAAAACTTAGCTTGTCTCCATTCCCTGCCTTTTCACTCATTTCCCTCTATAACTTCTTTGTATGGAATTGATAAGATTATAATCTAAAATAGGAAAATAACGATGGAATGCTAAGTAACTAAGGTAAGAGACAGCATCTAACCTTGTTCAGAAGAGAAAATAGAAGTCCTACAAAGAAATACAAGAGTTGAAGAAACGAATGAATTGTCAGAGAAAAGCTATAATGTTTCACAAAATGCAGAGATGGCTGAACAGAGGTCTTTGGAGACAGGGTAGGTGGTGGTCCGGAGAGAAGACGGTAGGGCAGAATTGAGAGGTACTCATCTATGTCAGGAAAATGAGGAGGTGTGGATCCAGTATTAGCCTCTCTAGCAGAAGTGTATACTTGCTTCTGTCAATTGGTGACTGATAAAAAATATAATAAAAATAGTAGATCCCACCGACTTAATTTTAAGACTGTTAACCCACACAGCTATGGGTCTTTGTTCCTGCGCTGGTGTATGGACAAGGAACCTCTTCAGGTTGGAAGCCTTCCTCACCAGGCAATATATTTTAAAAGCCACCATATTATTTTTATACAATAAATATTTTCTTTAATATAATTCTAAAATGGTCTGTACACCATTTAAATGTAATGCTTTTAGTAAAGGAGTTGCTCCATAATTTGCTGAATTGCTTTAAATATGTTATAAGGATCATCAATTAAAATTTTTTTGGTGACTGGGGGTTATCATTATTAAAGTACTTGTTGCTTGGAGCTTTAATGTACCTGTCTTCTCCAGGGTCTCTGTGAGGTACAGCAGCTATTTGTTCTAGCTCTGAATGGTCCCCATTTGAATACTTTGGAAGTTGTTTTTCTTCCTTCACTTGCCTTTCTGGAAGTGTTCACTCCTTTTATTCTTGTTTCTATCAGTTGTGCTTAACTCTGTGAAATTGGTTGTTTTTAGTTTCTGCAAGTTGAGATTAATTATTAAAGTTATTAAAATTGTTTCTAAAATATAAATTCATAGAGTGTGAGTTTTTGAGACCAGGCTTTTCAAGGATGTGGGTCAGGATTCATTAATGGGTTGAGAAATACATTTAATGGTTAAAATTTACTTTTGCTATATACATAAATAAAGTAGAATGGAAAATAGAATTGAAAATATTTTGTTCATCAGGTGTGGCAAGTATAAAATTTTCGCAAAATCCAGTATTTGTATAATGGCAGAAAATGTAAACTATGAGTTATTATTTGAATGTAACCCATAAGAAGAAATAATTGAATAAGTTATAAGACATTGGATTTTTGACATGTATGTTTTTTCCTTCAGCTTATTTATTATGACTTTTTCATTTCTTTGCAGGTATTTAAGGGATAAAAATAAGTTATCTTCATGCAAAATTTCTCCATCTTCACTTTAACCTTATTATGGAAGGGCCCTAAGAGATCTTTAGTACCTATCAGGTTTGCCAAAAGGTTTGTTTTTTTTCTTCCATCAGATGGTTGTACTAGCACTTAGTTGTATTTAAATTCATTTGAAACAGTTTTGTTAGATTGTATTGTGACAGCTATCACATCAGCGTACATTTTAAAAAACTTATCAGGCTCTGGCTGCTGTGGCTCAGTGGATTGAGTGTCGGCTTGCAAGCCAAGTATCACTGGTTTGATTCCCTGTCAGGGCAAATGACTAGGTTGCACGTCAGGTCTCTAGTTGGGGGCGCGAGTGAGAGGCAACCACACAGTGATGCTTCTCTCCCTCTCTTTCTCCTTTCCCCCTCTCTGAAAATAAAATAAATAAACAAAACAAACAAATAAATAAATTATTTTTTTAAAACGCATAGCATTAGGCATATCACGGTTTTCCTAAAAATAAAAATAAATAAATAAAAATAAAAAAAATTAAAAAACATCAAAATTGGTAAATTTTTGTGTAGCTATTTTAATATTGAAGATGGAAGATAATATGCAACATTTTCAGCATATTATGCTTTATTATTTAAAGACAGATAAAAACATCTGAAACACACACACACGCAAAATTTGTGCAGTGTATGGAGAAGATGCTGTGACTGATCGAACATGTCAAAAGTAGTTTGCAAAGTTTCAGGGTGGAGATTTCTTGCTGGGCAGTGCTCCACAGTCTGGTAGAGCAGTTGAAGTTGATAGTGATCAAATTGAAACATTAATTGAGCAAAATCAACATTACACCACATAAGAGATAGCTGACGTGCTTAAAATATCCAAATCAGTAAAGTTATTGGTGAAAACAAAAAATATGTATTATTTTACAAAACAAAACAAAACAGATGAACAAACAAGAAAACTAAATAGACTTTTTGGCCAACCCAATACAATGGAGGCTTTTTAAAGAACAACTATTCCTGAAAAGATTGAGAATTAGTACAAGCCTGACAACCTCTTGAGATGATGATTTGTACAGAGAACCACTCACCAGCAGTCTCAGAAGTGAGCGCAAGTCTCGGGGAGAAGGAATGGGAAGGGAGAAGACTCTCACTCATCCATGCAGCATTTCGGGTAGAAGTGTAGGTCTGGGAGTGCTTTCATTTTGGAATATGGCTTTACTCTGATATGTTAGGAACACCAAATGATGGGGATCCTAGGCAGGGACCTGAGTCTAAACAGAAACATATAATTAGAGGATATTTCTGCATTTCTCTGGAACCTAAATGTGGGGATAGAAGGTGGATAGGCAGGGCACAGATTAAAAATAGAAACAAAAACTCCTAACTCTACAGACAAGCTAAATATTTAAATACTTATCAAACAAGATGATGATGATGATGATAATGATGATCATGGTGGTGGTGGTGGTGGTGGTGGTGTGACTGGCTTTACTCCTTTCTAGAACATCTGGGATGAGGTTTAGACACTTCTGTACCTGCTGATAAATATTTTTTCATGCTTCTTGAGTTTTCTTCTCTCCATTTGCTTCCTGTTGTTTCTTTTAGCCTTAAAGAAGGAAAGAAAACAAACAGACTTTGTTATTATTTTTTATTAATTAATGTATTAACTTAATCTTATGATGCCAGTATCATAAAATCACAGGGTTGGGTTCTCTGAAGGTTACATGACTAGGTATACACCCATTGCTCCAGAAAAGTGCAGTGCCGGGTGGTGAGGGCATTGGGAAAGTAGGAGGAGCGGCACACGCAGAACACAATCCATAAATGCAATTATGTTGCAGAAGACCCACAGACTAGGAATTTTGTTTTTCTTACTTTAATTTATATACTAGATATCTGTTCTTATAATATTAAAACCCAGATAAACCCACTTAGTATAAAAAATGCCTGGCTTGGTTGCAAAAGGCCATATTATGATCATATTTTTAAACTAGCACCTCCAGACTTTTCACCATGGGTTCACTTGAAATAGATCTACGTGTTCAATAAATTGGGAAGCATGGTTTCTTCCATAAATAATACAAAGCCTCAAGATTTTCCCAGAAACTCAGCTAGCATTAGAATTACTCAAAGAATGAAAACTTCTGAAAAGAATTCCCAATAGCTCATTTGCTATGTAAACAAATCATGTGTCCTAAAGGTATGGTTGGAGTATATAAAATATTAAAATGTTGATACCTGATAGATTCTAGGAAGCAATTTAAATTTAATGGCAAACATCTCCTGGACCAGTGGGGACCCTTATGGTTCAATGAGTCTTATATTAAAAATAGACAAGTTAAGATAAATTTTCTTCGTGCCCTTTGGCTCTGGTGGACTTGTAGAAAATGAGGACTATATCTACCAACCAACTCATGCAGATGCAGCTAATTTGCATCATTGAATGGAAGGTTAAAAAAAGCTAAGGAAGGCAATAAATGTAAAATGAAAGTGAGTGATGACAGCCCACCATGATTATAAAAGTTATGCAGCCGTGTGCCACCTACATGACTGTGGTCCCATAAGATTATAATGGCCCTGAAAAATTCTTACTACCTGGTGACATTGTAGCTCAATGTATTACTCACTGCTATTAATATAGAATAAAGATAGAAAGATCGAAATATTTTCGTATCGCTGTACAATGTTTGTGTTTTGAGGTAAGTGCTATTACAAAAGAGTCAAAAAGTGAAAAACATTAGAAGTTCATGAGGTAAAGGAGTTATAGTAAGATTAGGTTAATTTATTATTGAAGAAAGAAATGATTTTTTATAAACTTAGTGTAGCCTCATGTACAGTGTTTATAAATGCTGTTGTCCTAGGACTTCCCATTTACTCACCACTCACTCACTGACTCACCCAGAGCAACTTCTAGTTCTGCAAGCTCCATTCATGACACATGCCCTATTCAGGTATACCATCTTTTTATCTTTTACACCATATGTTTACTGTACCTTTTCTAGGTTTAGATGTGCCTAGATACACAAATACTTAACATTTTACAATTGCCTACAGTATTCAGTACAGTGACATGCTGTACAGGCTTGTAACCTAGGAGCAACAGGCTATCCCATATAGCCGAGGTGTGCAGTAGGCTATACCATCCAGGTCTGTGTAAGTGCACTTTATGATGTTTGCACAATGATGAAATCACCCAAGTATCCTTGTCATTAAGTGATACAACTTTTTGGTAAAATAACTATGCTAAATGTTTTCATGTGCATCTCCTTCATGATAAACCTCTGATGTAGGTTTTAATTCTGTTTCTAAAAAGCACCAACTATCAGGTGAGGCCAGGCTTACTCAATGTCAATAATCAAAGTGGTTTATTCTGTTTGATGGTAGCCAACACTGAAGCCTAGGCACGCCCCCTTTAAGAATTCCAGGCAGTGAATGGATTCAAGATGGATCTTCAAGGAGAAACTGAAATGTAGATTCTAGATTCTACTTCCTAAGTGAGAAAAACTGGAAAGTGTTAGGTTGTCAGAGTCGCAGCCAAGTGAGCCTTTGTTCAGAGAGGAGCATCTACACGGACATCCAGAGTAGTACAGTAACAACCGAGACCAGAGGCTTGTCCTAACTGCCTCTTAGCAGGCACATGAGTGCTGGGAAATCATAAGAATTCCAGATCTCACCTTTGATTATGTTGAGATTTCTAATATCCTAATATTTCATCCTCACTAGAACACTTGACAATGAAGCTATGAGAGACATTATCATTTTATAATTACCATTATGATAATCACCATTACCATTAGCATCATCATCTTTACTAATAAGGAAATTGTGGCTTAGAAAAGTTAGGTAACTTGCCCAAAGTCACTGATGAGGGCATAAATTCATGGTTTGAAGTCAGGCTACCTGACCGCAGAGCGAGTTCTCTTAACAGCCACCTGCTTATCCAAGTAAAAGTACCAGACTCATCTATTTATTAAATAAGCCATTATCTATAGAGCACTTACTATGTGCCAACCACAGTGATAGATGCAGCTATTAGATGCTCAATAAATAAAGGTTTGCTGAATTAATGAATATACTTTTATATTTGTGAACATGAAGACACCAGTTTTGAAGCCATAACATTTTGATTAACTGTTCTGCTAGATACCATCATGCAACGTCATAACCTGTAGGGGGAAACGATCTCGCCCAGAGTAAATGGCAGTGTTCTCACCATCAGTTACCTGGACCCAAGGCCTTTCTTGGATTAGGGGATGAGAGATGGTGGAGCAGGCATTAGACCACAAGGAAAGCAGAAGTCCTGTTCTTTCAGTCTCCTGGCAGTTAGGTCTGGACTTGGCAGCAGAAGTGCACAGAGCACACCGAGTATTATGGGAAGCTGTTCCTGACACAGAGAGGTGGATCGTGTGGATGAGCCTGAACCTCTGGCTCCATAGTTCTTGGCATTTAGTTGCCCTGAATACCCCATCTTTAGGTACAGACTTTGAAATTCAGTGAATTCTTATTAAAGGAAACAGCCTAGCCTTGGCTCTATTGAAAGTGAGGCAGTTTACACTGAGGCCAGGGGAAATCTAGGACGTTCTTTCTAGGCAAGAGTAGATGTTGCAATGTTTCTTTAGTTCCCAGTGGAGCAGGGACCTCCTGGGGACATCAAGAAGAGGACAGTGTCATGACAATTTTATGGATGCTTAAGAGCAGAAGGAGATAGAGAATTGCTTCTAAACACAGGCGAACAGCACTCAGGAGGACTCACATATTAAACTGGCAGACATATAGCAAGACTGGGGAATTGAGGGATAGAAGTATTGAAAGGAGTTCATGTCATACAAAGGCAATTTAATTTGGGGGGCATTTGTAATGTATACTGAGCAAACACAACCCCATAGCTGCAAACACTGTTAACTGAATACCCACTGTCTAGTGAACAGAGCTGAGCCCTGGTGGCCAGGAGACCCAGACTGTCCACAGAGAGTGGCTGGATTAGTTCGGTGGGTGTCCATCCCTTTCTCTGAAGCAAGGACTAATTGTGCTCATGTGTGCGACGCATGTGCCCTGGAAGCCAGTCTTAGGTTTAGTTCTCATTCCGAGCATAGGCCAAAGCATAGCCCTTTCTTTCCCACTCCACAGCGCTTATAGGAGTCCAAGGAAAGTGTGAAGGCATTGAAAGAATGATCTTAATTCTTTCTAATTTATATGTTAAATAGGTGCTTACAAACTATAAATAAATGTGAAACTCACGATGACACTGAGCACAATAATCTGTAAAATGTCTTCCTGGCCCATTAATCTACGCCTACACTATCTTCAGATCAACTTATATAAACATTCTTCCCAGGGAAGCAGCCAGAAGGGAGGAAAGGAGAGCAATAAGTGGGCATGATGCTGTGAATTGATTCTGTTATTGGGGGGTGGGGAACGAAACAAGTGAGGACGGGGAAGCTGTGCTGGGTACCTGTGCACAGAGATGAACATCACAGGAAGAATCCGCTGGAAGAAGAGCCACCATGTGTACACTGTAGAAATGCCCCGTGACGGGGAGAGCAGGGTATAAAACTCTTCCAACCTCTGCTGAAGTCCAGGGAAGGCCCCGTCAGGGGTGAGTCACTATTTTCCATGAATGAAATGGTGCTTAGTGAGAAGTCAAGATGGAAAACAAAGAGAAACGATAGTAGAAAACTTCATCTAAATCCACTTTCCTAGTTTTTGTTTAAACCATGACCCAGCCTGCCTGCTTCATCATTCTCAGCACAGGATTCTTCTTCATGTGCTGGACGTGGATTCAAGATTGGGAAATGGGAAATTCCTGTGATCTGAGTCAAACACTCCACTAAATCCTTCTCCTCATTTTCACTTTGTCTCTCAACATCCCAGGAAGTCATTAGATCAGGCAGAAAAGTTCAAGTGCACAGAGTTGTAGGGACTCACTGCCAAATGGATCGTTGACCAGAAAACAAAACTGAGTCCCATCGTAGGATTAACCATTCTCCAGGGCTGGTGCATCTTCCGTGCTGGCCTCCCGTAAAAAGAAGCAACATTCGTTCACTTCTCTTAAGCTTATAACCAGGGCAGCCTCCCTGGGGTGGGACACCTCAGACAGAATTCATGCTTTTTGTTGCAACCAGGAGATTTTAACTGGGTAAGTGTGACTTTCACTTTTGACAAGCAACGCCGTCACTTGATCAGCACGTAGTTCTTAAAAAAAAAAAAATTGGCTGAGCTAAATGGAAAAGCATCAGGCACAGACAGATTAGATTTTCCTTTAAATAAACATGGCCTTTCAAAAAGGCAAGAAAAAACGGTTGGAGCAAAACATGCCAGGCATGAAATTTTCAGATAAAATATCTGCCCACCCTAAGCAAGAACAAGAATCATTCTATAATCTCTGAATAGTCAGATCCACTTCATTGTTAAACCAGTGAGAATGGTTTAAAGGTGTTTGTTCTTGCAGGCAGAGGTGTGTCTCCTCTAACGCCAAGTTCTGCACTCTGGTCTCACAGAATATTCACACTCTGTAATTATTTAATTCAATGGCTAGTACTTGAGATCCTTGAAGTTTGTCTAGCCTTCACCTTGATCCTGAAGATGACAAAGAAGCTCCTGTCCCTAAAGGCAGCAGCATATTTTTCATATTAGATGGAATGTCTGATCACTGCATCATAAAATAGCATTGTTCAGTTTGCTTTTTAAAACTTCACGACGGTTTTCTTACATCTTATGTATTTCCAGTTTCCAGTATGTGCCTTTTATTTTTTTGTTCAAATCCCATTCCTGTCCTGCTACTTTTCATCTCAGAAACCCAAAATAAAAAGCCAACATCCTTTTATGTTTTATTTCCATTGCCAATCACATTCTGTTAAAATAATAAAGTCAAAATAATTTGAAATTTTCCTCAAATGCATATTCTGGTTTAATAAATATGGGTTAAATAGTGTGGTGTGTATCAGCCACATATCTGTCCATTAGGGATACTGAGTGAAAAGGGTTATGTTCTCTTGGAACTTCTATTTAGTGGAAAAGGAAACTGATGGATAAACAAGATAGGTACATATATAGATACCTATGAAGATGATAAACTAAGGAAGTATGGCTGAGAATAACTTGTTTGTCCTCTCCAATAGAGTAACATTTAAGCTGAGTCCTGTCTGATACAAAGGAGCCGTATCTGGAGGAAGAGCAATCCAAGCTGGAGGAACAGCATGTGCAAAGGCCCTGGGGTAATGAATAGTCTACTTATTTGAGACAGAGTGAAGGGGCTTTGGCTGGCACATGGTGGAATTATATTTTCAGAGCTTAACAATATGACTGAAAGATAAGCAGAAGAAAGACTTCAGTGAACTGTATTGAAGAGTTTTGATTCATTTTTAAAACAATGAAAAGGATTTGAAGCACCTGGGAAGGACAGTAATGTCATCTAAATTATATTTTAAAAGATAGGAAGAATGAACGATAGAGATGATGGTGGCTTGAGCTAGCTGATAGCTCTGGAAAGAAGTTACTTAGACATAGGAGATTAAGGAGTTATAGTTGCTACAGCTTGCTGATGCACTGGCTATGGAATGTGAGTCGGATGGAGAAATCAGGAATAAGGTCAAGGTTACTGACCTGAATGGCAGCAGGGCAGTGGTGCCATTCACTCCTACACATCCATCATCTCCTTTAACTTAGGCCTTTGTTGGTCTAATATCTAGTCCACTAAACTGAAGGCCCTCTAAAATCTATCATTTATAGGGAAAGAAACATGCTCTTGTTATTCTTTTTCTCATAACCTTTCACTAAATCCCCACCACTCAGAAGAGATATTAAGCTCCTTCATACAATGTTTAATAATGTGGTAGGCAGAGTAGTTTACCTGGCTGGTTTGGCTCAGTGGATTGAGCGTCGGCCTGCGAGCTAAGTGTCGCTGGTTCGATCTTCCAGTCAGGGCACATCAGAGAAGGAAAACTCTGACTCCAAAAAACCTCCGCTGCCTTGCGGCATACCTCTTGAGGGGAAAGGCTAAGGGAGTAAACCCCGACAGAAAATCCGGAGCCGGAGTCCCTAAGGCGGTTTGACGTTGTAGTCAACACCGGCAACTCCTGCGGCGCACCTGAAGCCAAGCTGTATTGACTCCGTCTTTCCCTTGGACCCTTCAGCTGCGAAGAGAGGGGGGGTCTGCTGCATGGGCAACAGCAGACCCTCCATATCACCCTGCCCAGGCTCTGTAGCTTCAGCTTCACTGGAGAGGACACTCCAGCGTCATCGCAAGATGTCGATTCAACACGGGAGGAGACAGATACCGTGTCACTCCCGAGTCGGACTGCACAGCCATTCTCGGCGGTGCAGATAGACTCTTAAGAAGCTACACCATCGTCTCTCGAGACGGACGGCTGCCAACAGGCAGAGTTACGAGGGATCCACCAACTTCTATGGCCTTCTGTACTTGGCCTGTATAATTCCCACCCCTTGAATGTGCCTGGGACCTGTGGATGTGATGGATATTACCCCATGTTTAAGGTATGCTATAAGCCAATGGGAAATTGCACTGGGTGGGTCTGACTTAATCAGGCAAAAGTCTTTGAAAAAGGAACTGGCCTTTCCTGATGAAGAGATTCTTTTGCTGGCCTTAAAGAAGCAAGCAATCATGAGTTTTACAGCTTACAGCTGGCAGGAAGTGAATTTTGCAAGTAACCATGTATTCTTGGAAGAGGACCCCAACACTCACATGGGTCCCCAGTTCTAGTAGATATTTCAATTGCAGCTTTGTGAGACCTTGAGTAGAGGTATCAACTAAACCACATCTGGATTCTTGACCTATTGAAACTATGAGAAAATTCAAAACAGAATACAGAGAAGTAGGAAACTAGTGCAAAGACCTTTCATGCCTGACCTCTATTGACTTCCAACCTTATCAGTCATTTTAACTGGCCTCAATCTTTGTATTTCAACAGTACTAAGTAATTTGCAGATTCTGGCCTTCACCTCGCTATCTTTTACTCCTGTGCCTTTTAGTCACACTGGCCCCTCTTTCTATAATTTTCTCTATCTGTCCATCATCTAATCTTTACCTAGGAACACTCATTTGGGAAGGCTCAGTTTGCAGTTCACCTTAATCCATTAATTCACTCATTTAATATATTTTTGTTGGCCTCGCTTTTATACTAGTTAGAGGATATAGAGAGATAAACAGAAATCTCTGCCTTCATTTTCATACATTCAAGTAGGAGAAAAAGCTCTTTAAATGAATAAATAATCAAATAACATATTAATTCTGATTACAATAAAATTTACGATGGAAAGAAAGGTTGGACAAAAAAATAATAGCTTCTCAATAAAGCCTTCCCAGTCCATCTTGACCTGTCCCACTATTTTGTATCTGATCTCCATAGATTTTAAGTATCCTGAAGTTAGGGATGGTATTTTATTCCTGTCTATATCCCCAGTACCTAGACCACATACCTAGCATTTTGTATATGCATAATAACTATGTAGGGAAAAATGAATATAGAATCTGTTAGTTCCAGTTCGCTTCTATGAAAGCCAGAGCAAAACTTTACAAAATCAAAGCAAAACCAAAAACAGTAGATCTACGCTGTCTCTAAACCAAGAAGGGATTTAATACCCTGTAGAGTAGAACCTTAGTTAGCTAGCTGCTCCTAGCATATTTCCCAGCATCTCTGAACATTTGTTGTAACATGATCCAGCAGCCTCAATCTGTCTAATCATAGTCCCTGGTGCCCTACTAGTTCCCTGTTAGTTCATTTTAGTCCTTTAGGGTTTACTTGTCACCTAATTTCTTTTAATCCCATTCTCTGCTTGCAATTCTATTGCACAGATTCCTATTAAAACAGGTATTTGCCAGTTTTAAGGCCTCTCAGCAACTTTGAACACTAAGTTGAGGTAACTTGTTTCCTACCTTTTCACTCTTGGTGAGAACCAGGTACTCAATTTCCCACCTGCTTTGCAGCTGGGGTGTACCCAGACCTACGGATTAGACCCAAGGGGTAGACTGTGAATTAGAAGATAGTAATTTAAACAAGTAGGCCCCATGTGGAATCTGTTTAGGAAATGGTGGGGTAGCCACACCTGGTTTCCAAGGGCAGTGAGAACTAAGGTTCTAGCAGCGACATCCAGGGCTGGCTTCCACAGTGCCTGAGCCTGGCAGAGGTACTGGGTTTTCTCCATGGGGCCAGTTCCGTGGTATAGTTTTGGACATTCCTCTGGACTGCATAGCCTGGAGACTCTGTGAGCTATTCAATATTTTTAATATACTTCTTAGACTATAGAAGCTAGTTTATATCTGTTACAACTAAGAACCTTGTCTCTTATACCTCTAATTAGCTCTCCCTCCCACCCCCCACCCCCCACACAACTTGACATTCCTTAAGAGAGCAGGCATTCCAAATGATGTGCTTGGTCTCTCCTGTCATCCCACTAACCACTTGGCCATCGCCCCCACTCCCTGCCCTGCACACACACACATGCAAACATACAGAGAGTAACTGACTGAGTATGGGTGAAGGTCCAGTGAAGACTAGCACTGAGCAAGTCCCTTTGGGTTTGAGGTTTCCCAGTTAACTTTGTCCACTCCTCAGTTGGCCTCTCTGTGTCCCTGACCCAATAAGTCTCATATATTTTCTCCTCCAGCTGAGGTCCTCCCCCAAGATGCTCAACAGCGAAGGCTTTACTGGTAGAGCAGCACTGTTCTACAACTCTCTAAATTGGAGAGTGAAGGGGACACATTTGGGCAACAGTTTCACTCGAGAAGCAGCGTAAGCCTTGCTCATTCCCACATATCTCCTCAAAAGGAAAACTCACTGTGGTGGCCTCATTAGCAGTTGCTATATATATCTGCTGCCAAGGAAACTATATTCATTTTGATACCCAAAGCCAGTGCTTAATCAAAAAATGGAAACAGGAAAAAAAGTTCTGAAACAAACAGTGCTATTTCTTCCTGCGTCATAATCTCAGCAGGCCCATTACATTGGCAGGTGAACTTACTCATGCAATTACGCACACAATGAACGGGAGGCAGCAAGCAGGGCAGGATGAGGGTGAGGTGGAGTCCATCAGCATGGCAGCTTACTATTTATTTCCAAAGAAGAGGTGAGCTCCTCATCAGCAGGAATGGTGGAATGCCCCCCAGATGTGGAATCTGTGCAGAGGTGGAGATCTGGAGGAGGCTCTGAGCATCCATGAGAGTGCCAGGATGCATTTCCCCAGAAAGCCACACTGCTATATTAAGCAACCTTCTCAGTGTTTTATGTCTTAAAAAAAAAATTATAACTATCACCTGTCTTTAAATTTTGCACAATAAAATGTAAATTAATTTATGGCTCCAAGTGTAGTGATAATTTAGTATAATTTAGTTATGAAACCAGTCCCCTCTCCCCCTCTCTACTGGCCTCTTATCAAGGGACATTCATGACAAGGGACATGATGGAATGTGAAAAGGGCATATGCTTGGAGTGAACCCAAGTCAGCACTGGTTCTGCCACTTCCTGGCTCTGGATCTTGGGGTACGTCACTCCTAGGCCTGAGCACTTTTCTTGTAAAATAGGAATCTCAGTATTCACCACACGCATGATGTGGGAATATGCCTGGCATGTAGCACATTTGTCGTGGGCTGTCAATCATATTTTGTGGAATCTGTTGTTGCAGAATCTGTGACCACCCTTATTTTAAGGCAGAGTCCCAGAAACCAACTGCAGGAAGAAGAGAAAGCATTAGAAATATGTTAACTAAGTAGTTCCCTTTCTCACCTCTCTCTTCAGCTATGGCAGACCAGAAACTGTCAGCATCTGGGTCTCCACGTAAACAGCTGTCTACATGAAACAAAGCAGGAGGCCCGTATTAAGTAATGAAGATAGAATACATTAATTACACCATGGTAAGTAACTATCATATAAAATATGACCATTATATGATTGTTATTACTTTTACTGCATTATTCATGCTGACAAATATAACAGCCCACTAGTCATCAGCATCATACTGTTTTTATAGAGAAGGAGAAATGGAACTCAAAGCACTTCATAGCCTAATGGTCTACCTCTAAAACATCAAAATAATGGTTGTCAGTGCATGAAAGGGGAGCCAGAAAGTTTACCAATTGGACACCTTAAGGACTGAGCTATGTTTTAATTTTGACTTCTTATCCCACAGATGCCTTCCTAGACTATTAGCCTTATAAACTGGGCAAAACAGGTTGCAGCATATGGGAGTATGAATAAAATGGCACTTAATAGGTTACCCTGGCCTAGAATATCAAACATGGTGCCCCAGTTCTACTATTCGAGCTTCATTTGTTTCATTCTGGAAATTGACTTTGTAGATCTACACCAGCTCCATGCATAACAAACCTCTGAGGTGTTAACTCATATCATTTAAGTGCAGTTGTAGCAATAATATCTTATTTGAAGTGGACAGAGTTTTAACTCAGTGTAAAATCAGAAAAATGAAACCCAGATATATTTGCCCTAGGACAAAGTTGTTGGCATCAATATTAAGTTTAGTAAATTAAACTTATTGTTCTTTTCAGTGTGTTATATACTACACCTAATTAAGTCTAAGTCCTATTAGAAAACAGTTCTGGATAAACAAAGGAGAAGGTAGCATAAACTGGTAGAAAGTATATAAGGTAAAGAGAAGTTTGCAACTTTATAATCCTCAACAACTTTCTATCTACCAAACAGGATGGTCTTATTGCTTCTCCCACTCCTGAGCTTCTTCCTCAATATGAAATGGGCAAGACAAGATAAAAATAAAATATGTAACATTTTTGAAATTATTAGAAAGGAATTAAATTTTACTCCTTACAGACACTTTGAAAATGTGCCAGTAAGGAGTAAATCTAGATGGTGCAGAATTTTAGACCCCTGGAGATGGTTATTTTTACCATATGAGGATATGGAAATGGATCATTCTCTCGTTAACAAGTATTTTTTGAGGGCCTTCTGTGTACAAAGTAGAGGCTGCAGTTGTTATTTCTAGACCTTTGCTAATGTGTTGGGGTCTTTGCATGTTGGATGAAGTTATTGAGAGGATGTTGGAGGGTCCTTGCCCCACTCCTCTGTTTTCGGAATGTATGTTCCACCCACTATTCCCATACACACATCCTTGAGAGAACGGTGTGTGATTGAAATAAGGTGGATGGTATATGTGACTTAATCCTTTTAAGGGCCTCTATATAAAATTTGAAGATTCTGGCGGGCAGGTGTGGAGATATACTCTTCTTGTGGTTGCCCAAGACAGATCTTGTACGGAACCTCCCTTGCTTATTGAAACTGCCACGTGCCAATCTAGAGGAGCCTGCTTCTTTCTTTGGTCTCTCCTTGCTCTCCATTTGGGGGACCAGTGTAGGACTTTATCCAGGTAACTCTTGATGTTGTGAACCAACATTGCACCTCCTTCAACAGCAATGGCAATCACCATTATTTTGTCACGACTGTCTATTTCTGCTAAATTTTCAACTGCTGTGAGAAACTCAGAGGTCAAAGTAAGATATTTAACAGTTTCTACCGGAAGCCTCTCACTAGATGCCAAGAAGGAAAACCTTCATGCTGGTAGCCCAGCTACTCTCAGGACTCCTATGAGGATCCATAAAATGATGCTTGTGAAATATTTTGTAGCAAAGGATTATATGTGTGTAAGGTGTTGCTATTATCAGATTTACTTTTCTAAGTTAATGATAAAATGGGGAATGACTTGAGAGCTGATTGTGATACCATGCATACATTTAAAAAATTTTTATTGATGTTTTATTTCATAGTAACTATCAAAAATTACACAGCTTTATTATTTTCTACTTTACCTTATATTCAGAATTTAAAGCAGTACTTAAATTTCCAATGATTCTTATTTAATTTATTATTATGGCAATATGAAAAATATTTATAAATACATTACTGGTACCATGTACATCCATGTACATATGGACTAGTTTTAACAATTTCCAACATGTGGCCAAGTTTGTTTTCACTTCTGCTCCCTTATCCCCTAAACACCTAGTGAATTTTTTAAAGCAAACACTAAATATTGTACCATTTCTTTCTTAAAGATTATAATGTATGTCTCTAAAATATAAGGACTCTTATCTCTGTGTGTTTATTTTTACACAACCACAATAGACAAGCACATTTTGAAAAAGCCTTCAGGAGACAATTTCTTATTAGGGAAATATATTGTGCCATGTGTCTTACTCAAGAATATTCTGTGACTCCCCAATGTCCTCAGGATGAAATTTCAACCTTCCCATTGCCCACCCCCCACTACAGTCTGGGCTTATTTGCTCACATTATTTAATCCATCATAATGGCAGGCCTCCTGTTGCCTTCCATCTTGACCCTATCCATTATGCAAGGGCTTGTCCAATTCAGCCTCTTAATTTCCATACATCACTGCAGCCTCTAGTGATTTTTTTTTCTTTAAAGCCTTGTTGCATTGACTCTACTATTAGAAGGCAGTATTGCAGGGATTAAAAATATGTCCTCTGGAGTCTGACAGAGCTGGGTCTGGGAATACCTTCATGACTTACTTACTAGCTAAATGCTTTGGGAAAATTTTTCCCTAATCCTCAATTCCTCAGGTACTAATTTAAACAATTTCTATACTGTAGTCAAGAAGATTAAGTACACATATTCACACATATGTATCATACACATATGTATTTATATAACACACACATATATATCTATAATATAGGCACACTTACACACAAATACATACCATACACTTACATATATACATTGTTTATTTAGCACAGAGAACATTTAAGGTAGTATTATTATTGTTGTTGTTACCCTCTGTATTTAATATTATATATCTGTCTCCTGATATCTAATTTATTGGTATCTTTCATTACTTAACTTTTGGATTGTTAGTTATCTGTCCTTGTACTTACTTCTAGACATCAGCTTCTGGAGGTCAGAGCCAACTTTGACTCTCCCCTAGCAGCTGGCTTCACAGAGAAGATTTTCAAAGCTATTTCTGGAAGATAGCCAGCCAGTGTGCGGAGAGTAGGAGAGACCCAGGGTTCTGCCTCCTTCTGACCTTCCTGGGATGTGGTGTTAATAGGAGAACCTCTCCCCTTCTCTTCAGGCTCCTGCTGCTTTGCTATGTGTGTGTGTGGCATGGGGCACTTTCAAATGAATTCGTAGATTTCGCCAAAAAAGAAAGAAACCTTTTATGCAGAAAAACAGGTGATGGGACAACTGGAAAAACAGTCATTTATTTCTACTACAGGGCTGGCTGTCTTTATCCTAGAAATGTCATTCTTCTTTAGTCTGTAAATATCATGCTATAGAGAACGCCTTCGAGCTGGCTTTGGGAGGGGATGGAGCCAATGTTGTATGGCAGTTTGCTGTCAACCAAAGGCCAGTGCTTCTTTCTTGGATTTAATAAAATGGGAAGGGGGCTGGGCAGGTTGCTCTGGAGAAAGGACATGAAATACCCCTCCTGCCATCACATTGTGGCTCCTTTAATCAAATGTTGAAAGAGCATCTTTGTTCACCAGACACTGGTCTGACTTAAACACATTCACTTTTTCACTTTCAAATGTTCGAATTCTTGGGCTATGGCTGTGGCCTCCCTTTCAAACCTAACCCTATAGGTTCTATAAAGGGCTCTGTAGGGTGTTTTACCTCGCAGTATCTCCCTAGCTCAGGCCAAATCCTCTATTTCACCTTTTCATAGTCTAACACTCCACCAACTAAAGATATAGTTCAGTTAACCAATGATTTTTTGAAAATAAATTCCCTCAGAACTGTAAAGATTATCTTTCTTACTGTGAAGCATTCCTTGCTGTAAATTACATAGTCAGATTTCTCTGCATTCATTACCTGACTGAGAAGAGAAAATGACAATTTCATTGTGAGGGTGAAGTAATTTTTGGCATATGGATCAATTCTAGTAAGGGCCGGTCTGAGAAGGAGGTTGATACGATAGAATTCGTGTAGCTGAAAGACAGTCCTAAAGACTGCTGGTGGGCGTGGGTGGAGAGAGACATTCAGGAAGGCATGAAAAGCACTGGAGATGATGAGAGGGAATCAGAGAAAGAAACGAAAATCACAAAGGAAAAACTTTTTCCATTTGGAAATTTTGCTGGTACTGAGCAGACGGAAGGAAGCAGTAAGAGGGGTGGTGGGTTAGAGCCCAGAGACTGGAGGCAGATGATCTGTGAACTAATCCTGGCCGCCCTGCTTACCAGCTCTGTGACTTCGGACAATTTACTTCGCTTCCCTAAGCTTCTGTTTCATTATCTGTAAAATGAGGATAAAAAAGTGTTCACAGGTCACAGGGCTGTGCTGAGGATTAAAGGAGATAATGACTGTTAGATGATTAGCGCAGTGTTAGGCACACTATGTGTACCCACTAAATGCTAAATATCATTAACATATTTTACTAAAGGTAAAGAAATTATAATTACTGTCAGAACTTCTGATTTATAAACTGCCCATTATATGTGATCTCACTGTCTATGTTTCACTTTTAAAAGTCAGTGTTAAAAAAAAATCTGTCTCATAAAAGCTTTGCACCAATCCGATCAATTTTCCTAAGGTAACACTTAATGGAACACTCAGTGCTTTATAGGAACTGTCTTAGGTTTTATATAAATATATATACACATATACGTGTGTGTGTATGCAATATATATATTGTATATATGTGTGCAATATATATAATATATATTACATATACTCACACATTATATCTTCACAATAGCCTGTTTTCCAGATGAGGATGCCAAGGCACAGAGAAACTAAGTAACTTGTCCAGGGTCCCTCAGCTATTAGTGTAGAACCAGTGGTTGGCCTAGGGTGGTGTGATTCCAGAGCCTAAGTTCTTAACACTGTAAGGCCTGGAAAGGTGTAGCAGGTAAACAGCAAGACTGGAGCTCAATCCAGTGTTCTTTTTTCCCAAATAGCATTCTCCTTACTAGCTTACAACTTCCCTCCATGAGGGCTGCCTGGCTTAGTATAGGAGAAAAGACTAGACTGAGTATTCACAGGCCTGGGTTCCTGCCCAAATCTGCCCCTTAAAACCCATGGGACTTAGGGTAGGAACTGAGTAGCTTAGGGTACTACCTGAGCTTTAGTTTTATGATATGCTATTTGACCATAGTAATGGTCCATAAAACAATATTTTGGGTTAATGAAAAGGTTAAATGAAATAATTGGTGGAAAATTACTTTGAAGACTGGAAAACACTAAATAGCAGGAAGATATCCATATTATTTACACCATTAGTATCCTTTCTTTGAAAATATACAGGGTGGGTTAAAAGTGGGTTTACAGTTATTCATATAGAAAATAATACAATAATAATTAAAGAATAAACTCTGTGTTTTGCATACTCACAACTATAAACCTAGTTTTGCCCCACCCGGTATTTTGCCAATAGTTTATATTCACAACTCTGATTGATAATAATTATTATCTGAATCTTTTCTTTTTAAACTACCAAGTCCCAGACCCCAATCTGATCCAGCTGGTCTAGGTAGGGTTTACAGAATGTGATTTTTAAACCTTCTGGCATCTCTCATTAAAAGGGTTTAAAAATCTTCAGTCTATTCCACAAAGTGTGACCCTGGACCATAGATTACCCTGAGTGTTTCCCACCTGTATTTCCTTGAGCCTGAGATTTAGCTTCTGTAAGACTGAGTCTCTTAATGAAAGTTATATTTTCTTAGTTTTTTCTTATAAAACTTGCAGAACTGGTACTACAAGTGGATTCAGGGCTGGATAGAACAGTTGTTTGGGTTATATTATTGCCTAGATTGAAATCTTCTGTGAGTAGATCTGGGGCATAGTTGTATAAAACAATTTTGATAAGAAATAGAATTAAAGTTTCAAAGAGAACTTTTTACTGACACTGAGGAATTGCCTTCCTGAATGGCACCCCCAAGGCATGGGTATAGATTAAATGACCTTTTAAGGTAATGACCCTTTAGAAAGGTTAGTTTTGATTCAAAGGCCAAATCTAGACAAGCAAATAATTTTGGAGAAAATAAAGTAGCTGAACCCAGCCAGTGAACTAAATATGTAGTGAACTATCCTTTAAATGAAGTAGTATGCTTAGCACTTTATTTGGGGCTGAAAATCTGCCCCAGTGTTTTACTGAGATGCGGTATGATGGAACGTATACTCTGCAACCAAACTTGGGATTGAATTTGAGCATCCTAATTTAATAGTTGAATAGCTGTCAGCCAACTTCCTACTCTCAGCCTGTTTTGAGAGAGTCCTGTATAGAATTAAATGAGATAAGCACACATGCAAAGCACAAGTGCTGGCCCAGGGTGAGCAGGGGATAAATAGCAGCTACTATTATTTTTAGACATAACTAATCCACACAGAGGTGTCTATTTTCTCCAATTCCCCTGATAGTTGGAAGAAGCGAATGCAGTTGCAGAAGCAGGGTAGACATACATAAAGCTCTGGGAAAGATGACTTAATACATTAGATTTAATTCCAAAATGTGTTTCTGAAAATCTCTCAACTTCTTTGTGAATGTCTGTTATTTCTCTGTCTCAAAACAAGGGCACAACACTTCTTGTGGCATTTGGGCTGCTGGTTTTATGGGGGACATTGATAAATTGGAGATGATCCAACAATGATAAAGGGATTAGAGGATATGACCCACAGAGAAAGATTATTAAGAGAACTTCATACATCCAGCCTGGAGCAATGATGACAGTGGGTGCGGGTATGGGAACTGAACTCATATAGGAGGAATAGGTAAGGAACGGAAAAGGAATTATTTCTGGTCATTAGAGTCCAAGCAGACAAGAAGGATGGCTTTAAACCAGAAAAGCTGCACTTGTGTGAAGTATTCTTAGAAGAAAAAATTATCACCAGAGAGGTCAACTGACACCTTGATGATTTCATCTGAGAAGTGATTCTATGCAGCTCTTCAGATGGAACTTTCTTCTTCCACAAAGTAGAACCTGAGGGAAACATTGCCCTGGCTGTCTGTGTTTTTTCGGGGGTGGGACCTGAGCCTTTAGGGAATGTACAAATCTCCAAATGGGGAGGACGTGGATTCATTTCTTCTCCATTATTTGTCCTTTCTCTAGTGTAGTGAGTGGATTGTGCTCCCCCAAATGTATATTCTCTTTCTAAATCCCACAATGTGTAAATGTGACCTTATTTGGAGAAAGGGTCTTAGCTGATATAATTAAGTTAAGGATCTTGAGATGAGGTAACTATCCTGTATTATATGCATATGCCATAAATCCAATAACAAGCGCCCTTATAAGATACAGAAGGGAAGATACAGGGACACATTAAAAGAAGGAGTCAATCTGACTGGAAATAGAGATTCGAGTACAGTGGTCAAAGAGGCTAAAGATTGCCAGAAACAACCAGAACCTGGAAAAGGCAAGGAAAGATTCTCCCCTAGAACTGTCAGAGAAAGTATGGCATTCCAACCTCGTGGTTTCAGGCTTCTCGTCCCAGAAAAGTAAGATAATACATTTATGTTATTTTAAGCCACCACACTCATGGCAATTTGCTATGGAAGCTATAGGAAACTCATAGAACCAACCACCAAAATAAATACATACATACAGACATACATACTGATAATGCATGGAAAAGTCTTGTATCATTCCTTGTGCTTCAAATATTGAGAAAGCCTTTAAGTTACTAGCTCACTATGGAAGATAGAGCTAGAGAAATGCTGGGGCAGGAGAGAGACCTGAGATGCTAACCTAGCAGGGCCTGACCATGAAAGCCCACTAAAGCAGCCATCACAGTACCCAGAATTAGACACTGAATGCTGCAAAAATGCTGAAAACATGTTGCAGAAGGAGTTGGAGAAATGAAGTGGGCAGGGTATTCACTAAGTGGTGGGCTCTGCGTTAAGTGCTGTACACATGCTTTCACAGTAAAAGTACCATTTATCAAACATTTAGAGCTTTCTAGCCACTCTCCTGCAAACTATGCATGGTATTTTCTTTGGTCCTATGAAATTAATATTATCCTCCCTTAAAGGTGAAGGAAGTGAGGTTTAGAGAGACATGTTATTTGCCCAAGTTTTCGCAAGTAAATAGAAGATCTTGGATTTGAACCAGAACTGTCTGACTTCATAGTATATGCAATTCTACCTCAGGTCACCTGGGTAGTGAGAGTCAGAAATGGAATTCACCCATATTCCTGCCATTTGCAAAGGCTGTGCTCTTTCCTCAGCAATTTCACTTCAAATTACAAAACAGTGGCGAGGGAGAATAGAAATGCTGTGGTGGGTCATGTAGGTATATGCACCATAACCAGGATCAGGATGCTGTCTGGAAAAGGAAGCAACCAGCCCTACACCAGAGGCTTCAGCTAAAGGCACAAGAATACTCAGGTGTGGACACTGAAGGAAGTTCTCTGTTGATGGATCTTTCAATGCTGAGAAGCAGAATTACAGAAAATCTTCAGGGCCACTAAGTTCAGGGCCTTCAGTTCTGAGTGTACTACTTCCTCCAACATACAGTGACACCCTTCGGAGAACTGATTCTCACTTGTACAGCCTTTGAGGAGTCTAGTCTTCATCATGCATCTCTCATCGTAGGATGCTGCTAAGCCGACACCTGCCATGCCACTGATTATCATGTAAAGTGTTTTTAGCACCATCCCTTAATGAAATATGACTGACACTAGAAAGAAAAGGCACAGAATTCATACCTACAAAATAGTGACTTATGATTGTCTTTTCACTTTGGGGCGCAGGTCAGGCAATGGAAGTGCACAATATAGACTCACCCATCTGAATAGAAGTAGCAGATGATGTATATGTGCAATATTTATACATATAATTTAGATGATAAAATACAGTTGCCAGATGTGAATTCCCCCAATCAATGCTTTGGTGGCTCAAAGAAGGACTGGTGTGGACAGTGAAATTAGATAATCAAAATTCAGTCTTAGCACTGTTACCTCATACCTGCTGTGTGACCTTAGATAAATCATTTAGTTTTTCTGTTTCTAAAATTTCTCATTGGATAAATGTAAATTATAAAAAATAATCATCTGGTCTATAGAAATGTTGGGAAGATTGAGATGCTACAAATAGTGAAAGTAGTGTCACATCTGCAGATGGCAGCTGTGAAGGGGCTGGTGGTATTGACTGAGTGGTCACATCACAAGTGCCCCTCGTGTGAAGCCTGTCTCCATGCCACTACTACTGTAGAGGTCTAGAGCATGACCCCTGCCTCAGGAGGCTCATTATCACAAATCACAAATCCTTCACCTTATGTTGTTTTCTAGAAGTCTGTGTCACTGAGACATCCAAATACCATTTACACTAGCATTCACAGAGACTTATATTTTGGATCAATTATCAGAAGACCCAAATTATCAAATAATTTTTGGATCATAAGTGGGTGTGTGTGATCACATTGATGAGTGTCCCTGCCTATGATCAACACCTTGGTTCATAGTGACTCAGGAGGCTTAGGGAAACAACATGTGGCCATGAGGGGGTGAAAACCCTACTATGTGTTATTCTCAGAGGTCTTTGACCTACAAAAGGAATGGGTTGCAGGTACAGGCACCTGCTCAGAAGTACACCTGTCAGGCTCGAGCAGATCTTGAGGCTCATCTGGTCCCAATCCCTATACAGTTTTCTCTTAGAAAGTTATCAGGCCTGTGTGTGAACACCTTGTGGTGGGGAAATGGATGATAGGATGTGGAACCTCATTCCTGCTTTGTACAATTCTGATAGAAACTTTAAGTGACCCACATGATATCTCTTTGCCATGCCACACAGGCTTTACCTACTGCCTTTTTTATTCTTTATACATTTGAAGCTTTCTTTTTTCATGTTGTTATTTCCTGGTTCTTCCTTTGGGTCCTCAGTGATAAAAGCTATTTAGTTCTCTGGTATCTTGGGCTCTCTAATCTGAACACAAAGTTAGTCTTTTAGAATGACATGAGGAAGTAAATTCCACACATCCAAGTGCCTTCTAGTCAGGGTATGGATACTATCCTCCTTTCTAAATATTCCATCTCTGTTAATGCATATATAATTAAAACTTTTGAAATCTGAGTTTCAGAGTTTTAGAATTTAGTATTTGCTTATATTCTATGAAAAATGAGCAATTTCTCATCTTGCTCATTCATATTCCACATATGCCTCTCAACTGATATTCCTACTCAAAAGCAAACATGATTTGGCACCATCTTATAGTACTGGTTGTCTCTTTGCTGGTGTTCTATAGTAAGACTCATTGTTATATTCTAGCCCTCTTGAGTCTAGGTGATCAGATCAGGTTCAGAAATACTCACAGAACACATATCATGTATATGCTAAGCACATTCATATCTATCACCTTATAGTCTCCTCACAATAAAAAAGAAAATCAAGCCTCAAACAAGTTAAATGCCTTTCACCACTCTGAGCAGGACACAAGAGTCAGAATGCAAATGCATGTCTTGTGCTCCAATCACAGTACCTTTACTTCATTTATTTTCAATTTTCTTTAGTTTTGAAATATTTCACACTAAAAAGTTCACAGAGTAACATAATGCATACCTGTATATACTTGATCTGTCACTTGCAGATACATACATACATGCCTATCACAGTAAGCTTGCTAATTTTTAACTTTATTTTTTCAAATAACACACTATAAATGTGATATTTTGGTATTCAATACTATGGTTTTAGGCAATGTATAGATTCATATAGGCACCACCACAATCAGGATACAGAATAGTTATATTACTCCAAAAAACTCCCTTATGCTCACTGTAGTCAGATCATCTCCAAATCTTTAACTCCTGATAGACATTACTCTTTTTGTCACTATAGTCTTTTCTTTTGAGAATGTCACATAAATGGAATTATACAGTATGTAACCTTTTGAGATTGACTTATGTCATTCAGCCTGATGTTTTCGGAGATGTGCCCAAGCTGTTAAATATATCAATAGTTTGTACTTTTTTACTGATGATACCACAGTTGAGTTATCCATGAATTTATTGGAGGACATTTGAGTTGTTTCCAGTTTTGAGTGATTATGAATAATGCTGCTATAAACTTTATGCATTGCTTTTATTTCCCTAGGTTAAATACTGTGGAGTGGATAGCAGGATAATATGATAATTATATGTTTAACTTTTAAAAAAACTGATTTTTCAGGTTCATGTACTATTTTTACAATCCCACCAGCAACATATGACAGTTGCCAGTTTTTCATTCTTTCCAGCTATGGTTATTGTCAGTATTTTTCATTTAAACCACCCCAATTACATGGGCATTGGTATCTCCTCATGCCATTAATTTACATTTCTCTAATAGCTATTGATTAAAACCTTTTTATCTGGCTTCTTGTATTTTGAATATATTCCTTGGTGAAGGGTCTATTCTAGACTTTCATCAATTTTTTATTTGTTTTATTGTTTATTTTTTACTGCAAATTTTGAGAGTTCTTTTTGCATATGGCATTTGCAAATATTTTCTACTAGTCTTCAGTATATTCTGTCATTCTCTTATTAGTTTTCTTTTTTTTTAATAAAAAGCTTTAAATGTAATGAAATCCATTTTACCTACTTTTTTCTTTAAGGACTGTGCTTTAGGTATCATGTTAAAGAACCTTTGCCTAACCCTAAGTTGTGAAGATTTTCTCCTCAACTCCTCTTTCATATAATCTTAACATTTTCTCTCTATCCTGCATGTTGAATATTGTCCTCAGTACTGTTTTCCAAACCACTGACTTGTCTTCTACTCTGTTACATCAGTTCAATTTTTATTTAAATGGCTATATTTTTATTTTCAAACTTATTAACTGATCTTTTCCTTATACCTCTGACCTTACTTTTTTCTGTTTGCTTTCCTAATTTTTAAAAATAAATGATATGTTGTCATTATCTTTTTTTTTTTTTTTGGTTTTTCAATTACAGTTGTCCCCTTTTCCCCCAATTTCTCTCCCCTACCCAACCCACCCCCTCTCCCGCAATCATATCCCTCCCCGTTGTCCATGTCCATGAGTCATTTATACACGTTCTTTGACTAAACCCTTCCCTTACTTATCCCCCTTCTCTGCCTCCCCCCTCCCCCTATTGACTGCTATTCTGCTCTTTGTTCTATTTAATTCCTTTGTTTGTGTTGTTCTTTAGTTTCCTGTATTAGGTGATATCATATGGTATTTTTCTTCCTTTGCCTGGCTTATTTCACTAAGCATAATTCTCTCTAGTTCCATCCATGTTGTTGCAAATGGCAGGAGTTCCTTCTTTCTTTCTGCTGCATAGTATTCCACTGTGTAAATGTACCACCGTTTTTTGATCCACTCATCTACAGATGAGCACTTAGGTTGTTTCCAGCACTTAGCTATTGTAAACAGTGCTGCAATGAACATAGGGGTGCATAAGTTCTTTTGAATTGGTGTTTCAAGATTCTTTGGGTATAATCCTAGTATTGGAGTCGCTGGTTCAAAAGGCAGTTCCATTTTTAATCTTTTGTGTTGTCATTATCTTTTAAACATCTTCAGCATACTAAAAGCAGAGTACAAAAATTAAGTATTTATCAAATGGTAAAAAACATTTATTCTAAAATGAATATTTTTGTAATGTAAATTGTGCTGACGGATATACTTAGTGTTTGAATTTTTAATTTGTTTTTTGAGTTTTTATTTGTATGCTCATTTTAAGTGGAAGTTTTTCGTTTGCATGTTTGAGATCTATTTTGTGTTGTACAAAATGTTTTTGGTTATTTGTGTGCATTTGTACCTTAAATTTCTTACCCTAAGTTAGATATTCTAAATTATTTCAATGGGTTTGCTTTGCAGGGGTGTTGGTTATATTGAAGATATACTCACAGAGCCAAAGTTCAGCTCATTTTAGTTCAGCTCTTGAGGCTGTTCCTTTTTCTCAGTGACCTAGTCCTATAGCTTTTAGAAAAAGAATAGTTCCAGAAGCAATTTGGGAACTGATTTTTAAAACTTTCTGTGAGGAAGGAAATACCAACACAGCTATAACTTCCAGCACTAAGAATGGCCCCAGTCCCAATCTGGAGTGAAATGCTTTGAGTCCCTTTTACATCATAAAAGTTGAGCATCTGGATACCATGTTTTGCTTTTGTCAGCAGGAGAGCAGGGCTGCAGGGACATTTGACTAATATCTTTTCATTTTTATTCTCATGGATTCTCTTCCTGTAAATTCATTACCATTGCCTGTTTATGGAGTTGAGGAGGACTGACAAAAAGTGAATTTTAAGAGCTATCGTGAATGAAAGTAGTTTTTCCATCCACACATCCCTAACAGAGTTTGGAACACACACTTGATTTAAGGAGATGTTTCACCAGTGACTGCTCACTGGGCTCTCCAGTTCAGATGTTCTGGAACAGTGTCCTCCAACCACCACGCAGGATATTGAATTATCTTGAATATTGCTGGCATCAGTTCCTGCGTTACTTCTTTTGTTGGAAAACAAAGCCACTTGCTTTCCTTCTCGAAGCCTCCTGTTCCTGACTCACTCAAATGTTTTAATTGTCGTGCATTTAGAAAGAGACTTTTTTTTCACTCTCATGTAACGTTCCATTGCTAACAGAAAGGCTGACAAGGTAGCTGACACAGTGGCCATTACTTTGTGGATTTTCTAAGCAATATCAGTTTGCTACCCTCCTACTTTCAGTGAAATTATAGAGTGGTTTCTTCTTTGCAGAACAATGGTGCTCAGCTCCCATGCCAGGGGTCCTAAACGGGTTCCATACCAACCTCCTGAGCCTCAAGCATTAATGCAATTATCATTGAAGATGCCAATTCAGGCACATGTAACTTCGCTATATTGGTTCATCTTGGCATGCCAGAGAAAGGAGGAATAGAGTTATAACCCTGGTCTAGAAATGTAATGCATGTGTGTGTGTGTAAAATATGTCGATGTGTGTCTGTATATACATATATATAATACGTATATATGTGCATGAAGTGTGTTTGTGTAATCTCTTGCTAATTTGAAATGCATCCTAAGTAAACAAGAGTAATACTTATAGAAATGCATGGTGACACATCAGCTGTGAATCTGAACTAGAGGCTGATAAATTCTCATTACCTTCATCTACCTGACAAATGAAATAACCAGCTAAGCAGCTGCTGAAAATTCAATCAGATACCTGCAAATAGCAAGTATCCCATGTGAAAAATGGACAGATTTGGGGAATGTCTTGGACTGGAGTCACACTGATTGGAGAATAAAGAAGATGTTTCCTCTCTCCCTTGAATCTCGAAGGCAATTTGAGATGTGGCAATTGTAGATGCCATCACCACTCTATGCCAGTTCACACCATTTGGATTTTCTTTCCATTCCCAGTTGACAGAGAAAACAATCCTTGACTTTTCTTAATTCTGAGACTCCCATTAATCCCTCTCCTAAGACCCTACCTAATGCATAGGATTGAGGTGTGTTTGCATGTAGAGTGGCAATCTCCCACAGAGAGACCACAAACCAAGGGGAGTGAATGGTGATCTACTAAGGAGAGGGAGGGAACTATAGAATTGCCCTTATCCTTTTTGCATTATTCTTTTTAATCTCTATATTTGTGAATGCTTTTCAATGTTGATGACATATCAGTATAATTGTACACAATATAATTATAAATGGTAAATATTATATAGACTTTATATCATGTATTATCACATATAAACAGTAAAATTTTAATAAACAATGAAAATTGTTATATTAGTAAGTATAATATTACAAACATTGTGAACATGCTAATGCTCTTTTTAATGATAGAAATGTGCAATTCAAAAAATTTAAACAACATGGCCTGAGAGCAGGACTTCCCATACTTTAATATACACACATAGTGTCTGGGGATTCTGTAAAATGCATATTGAGATTCAGTAGGTCTGGGATGGGGTTGAAAGTTTGTGTTTATAACAAATTCCCAGGGATGCTAGTGCTTCTAGTCCTTGGATTGCATTTAGAAGAGCAAAGTATGATTTAAGGGCCTCCTGAAGTATTCCCTTCCCCAAATATTTCTCTCTCTGGGAAAGTAGAGATACTTGGAAACTCCTCCTGTGTTAAAACTTCTTTTTGGAGAGCAAATGTATTGCACTTTGTATTTTGTCTGAAAGCAAACTCTGAGACAAAGATTGGCATGCATCAGATTTATTGGGAAGTGCTCTCAGGAGATACAGATATGGGGGATGTCTATCCATCAGACACTAGCTATGTCTCTGAGAAGAGAGCGTACCCTTGCACAAGGTTGTTCTCTTCAACAGAGGAAAAATATAGGAAAGTTACTGAGCTGAGGGCTGTCTACATGCAATATTTCCAACATCTGGAGAAATCGGTGCTTTTACCTCAATGAGAATGGATCTGGGCAGCACACTACAGCATCTATTATAATTTACCCTAATTAACCCCTTATTACACTCAGATACACTTTGTATAATAAGCTTCTCTGAGATTCTGATGTGCCCCTTTTCCCGTGGAAGCAGAGATAAAGTTTAATGAGATGAGATAGGACTCCCATTACTGCAACTGATGCTCATCAAAGTTAAGCCAGTGGCACCAAGAAGTTCCCAAGTGGAAGACTTGGATACCTGGCACATTCTTTTCTTCCTGCATGGTATAATGGCAATCCTTTCCCTTCCTGGTGACCAGAGTTTGTAACCCTTCTTTTACCTTTTTGAGATCTCTTGGAGCAATAGAACTGAAATGTTGGGTTTTTCTCCTGTTAGAAGACATCTCTTTCTGGGAACTAGGACCTCTAATCTTATGGAGCCCAATTTTGGAGATGGGAATATGACAGGACTGACAGATCCCACCCATGGTCAAGTGTACTCTGCCACAACTTCTTAAGGATGGTCTCTTTGTCTAATGCAGCATTTTGCAGGGTACAGTGTTTACTGTGCATTAAAGATAACATGAGGCCCTGGCTGGTGTAGCTCAGTGGATTGAGTGGCGGCCTGTGAACCAAAGGTTTGCTGGTTTGATTCCCAGTCAGAGCACATGCCTGGGTTGCAGGCTAGGTCCTCAGTTGCGGGTGTGCGAGAGGCAACCACAAATTGATGTTTCTCTCCCTCTCTTTCTCCTTCCCTTTCCCTCTATCTAAAACTAAATAAATAAAATATTAAAACAAAAAACGAAAAAACATGGGAAGGAAATCCTGAGCTATACATAATGAATCAGGTCTTCCAGGCAAGTAAAGCAAACCTATACTTTAATATATTTTAATTCCAGAGGCCATGCTTATGAAAGATGAAAGGATGCAGAATTGGGTAGAAGATGAATATAACTTTGATGCATACACAGCAAAGTCATTAGGACAATACTGAGAGCTCTTGACCTGGAGAGATCTTTCAGAATTCTCCCACATGGAGACAAAGGAGCCAGGACTTTATATACTCATGGAGATAGATCACTGGATGCGGGATGCTCTTGGGAAGGGGTGTGACCTTGGTCAAAGTGGCTATCTTCCAGTCACGGCAATTACCAGAGAGGAATTCATGAGAGAGCTGTCAGCTGTTGCCATTCCCACAACCTGGAAGCAAGAGTGCTTTACTCCTTAAAAGGGATGAGAGGATCTGAGCCACATATCACGGTACCACAGTATCCACTACAGTGCATATGGATAAATTTGCTCCCTGCTCTTAAAAGTGAATTATGATCAGTTTGTTTTCAATGAGGACAGATAGGTTTTTGGCAAAAATTATCAGGTATGTTGTCAATATAGCACATAATGGTAGAAAGTAAAACAGCACAAGATCTCTGGATGTAGGAAACCGTAACCGAGAAATCAGTGCAATTGAGAGGAGAAAAATAGGAAAGTACCAAAGACTCCAACAGCCATTTCCCAGTTTGACACTTACCTGGTGTTATTTCTTCCAAATCCTTGGAAAGATCATCTTTATGTATCAGCTGGTGGTCCTGGGCTGGGCAGAGTACACCTATCAGCAAGCTGAGAGCACCGTGCAATCTGCGCAAGGATGCCAAGAGGTGCGACACTTAGTCTCAAACAGTTGAAGTCTACAATCTTGTGTTACAGATTCCACCTTGGTAAGAAAGGCGTGTGTGGAAATGCAGAGTCTTGGAGCAAAGGCTTCAGCACTATGTGGTGTTAGGAACACTGCTTGCATTAACCCTGTTCTCCTCTGCCCTGTCTGTCTGGTCTCTCACTGGCTGTCAATTAATTTACATTAAGACACTAATTACAGCTTAAGTTGTGCCCTCTTCCTAGGAATCTCTCCAAAACTCAGATCATTTCTATAGCTTTTATACATTCACACATGATCTCAAAGCAATTTCATGTAGTAGAAATTACCCTTGTTTTTTTTATACACATAGAGAATAAGGAGTCACAAACATAGAAATTACATTGTCTTTTCCTTGAACTTACTTTGTGACCTTGTTAACATGATACAGACTCTCGGCGTTTTAGTTTTCTCATCCATGATGTGAAAAATAATATTCAAATAATGAAAATAAAGTTTTGACAATAATCATTTCTGTCCTACAATTTGTACTTAATATTTCACCTATTATTTAAAACCATTTTTAGCTTTCAAGTTTTAGTTTTAATATACTGGGAAGCAAAATATACAATGTTATTCAAATTGTGTATCAACTGAGAATAAATGAATCCAATATGATTATGTGAATCAAGTGCATGAGTGTTTCTAACCACATTTTGTTATAATCATTTTGGCTGTTCATAACTATTATATGTACCTTTTACTTTCTTTTCCTATATTTCAATATTTCAAGAAGCTAAGGTTTGCAGAGAGTTGAATGCCAGCTAAGTGGATCCTTTCCCTGACTTATTTCCAGCACAGCCACTCACAGAAGGCGTTTAACATTTCATGTTTCAATTTCTTTATCTATGAACTGGAGGCCATCATCCTGACCTGCATTATCAAAAAGCAATTTCTATTAGCAAATTAATGACTATTGAGGCAGCTATCAATGCTGAGCATCATTCATATTAGATTGGGCTTCAATTACTGAACAGAAAGTGAACCATTCCAGGAGGCACCTTTGGGAACAACAGTTTAAGTTTGCTTTTTTTTTTTTTTTTTAATTTGTTTGTTTTTTGTTTCTCTCCTTCTGGCTGCTAAGGAAAAATATTGGTCAAAGAGAAGAGGGAAAGGCAAGGAGAGGAAAAGGGCAGAGAGGAGAGAAGATAAAATAGTTCAAGGTTGTATTTCCCTGATTTCATTCCTGCAGTGTCGGCCTCACCCTTTATGACAAGGTCTGGGGAAGATGTAGTTTATGCTGTGTTTCAAGTGTGATAAAGAAGCTGAGAGGTGCATCCGGGAAGGTTAGGTGTCCTTGAGGACTGGATGGACTAGAGTACTCTGTGAGGATGGATGTTATTAAATTGAATTATTATTATTAGCACTTAGACAATGTGGAGAGGAAAAGGAGGAGGAAGGAACGGGAGATAGATTGAAACTGCACATTGGTCATGTTGAGAAAGAATTCTGAGAGCTGTAGCAGACCTGTAAATACAGCACAAGGAGGGGCTGGTTATTGAGTAGGCATTCTTGAATGACACGAGGAATGAGTTTCACCAGGAGTTTTGTTCAGAAGATTTGGAGACAAGCCCATGCCTCTTCTGTGGTTTCCCTGAGAAACAAAAACATAATAACTAAGTAAGATTTCTAAAGTTAGTTGGCTCTTTCCATAACCTCTGTTTCAGTCAAAATGGAATTCTCTTCCAGATCCCCCTCTATTCACCCTGTTATTCTGCCCATCATGGTACCTCCATGCTGTTCTGCTCTGATTTCTGCTCTCCCCACAATTTGTGGGCCAGTTTTGAAACTACAGTCATCATTTTTATTGGCAGCAGTTGTCACTGACATTTATGAAGCACCTACCATGTGCCAGGCACTGTGCTAAGCACTTAACATTTATCATCTCATTTTATCTTTACATGTACCCTAAGAGGTAGATTTTACTTGACTCTTTCACATTTGAGGATCTTATCTTAGACAGGTGTAGTAGTTTGACCCCACAGCTCACAATAGGTGTCAGAAATGGGATTCAGTCCTGATTTTGTCTGATTGAATCTTATGATCCTAAATGCTATTGTTCTCCATGAAGCCAAAGTAGAAAAGTCTAATTCATACTGAGTGGTCAACCCCAGCAGTCACTCTTCATTTCTATTGATTCCTCTAGGAATACAAACTGAAGAAATAGGAGAAATTGGCAAGGATGATTACTACTCTGAGCAGAATTAGTATCCTGAGGATTATCTTGTAGCTAATTCTTATGTACAACAACAACAATAATAATTAAATCACCAGTGGACGGGAACTTGAATCAAGGAAAAATGTTTTTAGTATAGATGAGAAAATGCTGAGCAATTTTCCCATAAAAATATAAACGATCTATTTAGAACATCATTCATGGTGCACAGAGCACGAACTGTTGTTCCTTTTCTGTTTCTATATTATTTGCTCTCTCAACAGTAATAAATGATTGAAAGACCCCACCTCTTTGAAATACATTTTTTTTCCTTCAGCTTCCACAGTGGGAACACATTGCCCTCCTACCTGCAGTTTTCACTTACCTTATTAGCCTTTATCATTTCAGGCTTCTATGACTTTTCTAGATCTTGAATGGTTGGTGTGCTTCAGTATCTTTTCTCAGTAGTATTCTCATCTTCATTCACTCTTCCTGGGTGAACTGAGTGACTGACATCATCTATTCTCATAACCTACTTTGTATTTTCTACAACCATCTGCAAAATCTTCATCTCTGGGCTCTTCCTAAACTTCAGACTAGATTATCCAACCAATATTTTAAAATTCTACATGAATGTCTAATAGCCATCTCAAGCTTTACATGCCAAAGAGAAAAAAAAGAGCAACTTCTAAATTTTCAAGGAAAAATTATTCCCCAAATCAAACTTTTCCCATCTTGGGTGGGGGGCACCATCTACCCCATTGTACAGGACAGAAATCAAGGGGTTATCCTCATTACTTCTCCTTTACTTAATTCAGCATGTTTTCTCTAATGAGTCTCATCAATCATTTCTGTAAAACATTTCTAAAATTGATTTACGCCTCTAAATCTCCACTATCACCTTAATTCAAGGATTGATAATCTTACCTAGATTCTCAAAATAAACATCTACTGGCCTCCTGCTTCTCCACAAGTTCATGTTCAAGTCATCCTCCAAAAGTTCAGTACATGGACTCCTTTAAAAGAATAATCCAGACCATGCCACTCCTTTGCTCAAACTATTCTCAGGAGTGTTGGTCATTTGGCCAATATTCATACCCATGACCCTGGTTCATACAGTCTCTGTATTTTGACCTTATCTTTAACCACTCCAACCGCTCCCATTAGGACTCAGTCATATCTATCCTTTTTGTCTTCTTTATACAACCTAAGCTAATTTTCATCTTAAGCCATTCTCATATCTATCTCTTCTGCCTGGAGTTTTCTCCCTCATGACCTTTACAGGGTTTTCTGTGGCCTATTACAATGTCATCTTAAATGTCACCTCCTAGGTAATCAAAAGTAGCTTCCAAGTCACCGCGATATTATCCTGTTTTATGTATCTGAATAGCATATATCTTCACCTACTATTTTTATGTTTATTTTCTTTCTATCTCTTCCTTTCTGACTAGAATGCTGATTTATGAATACAATCCATGTTTATTTTTATAATACTAGTGGTTCAACAATGTCTTATATGTAGCAGAAACTCAGTAGGTTTTGTTGAAGGAAAAAAAAAAAAGAGAAAGAAATGAAGTGGAAAAAGGAACAGAAAAATAGAGATAATCTATAACAGTACACTGCATGCTTATCCAAAGAATGAATTTGAAATTTGACATAAGAATGCTAATGAAATGATGAGTGTCACTCAAATCTAGTGAGGCCAGACAAATGATTAGTAGATGACAAATTAAGGTTGTGACTTAAAAAAATTCTTTAAATAAAGGGCACGAGGAAATAGTGCTCTAATCAAAGAACTTGTGGTATTCCTGAATAGAAATCTTCAAATTCCGTTGACATAATACAGTCGGAAGCACTTTTGCAATTAAGTAAAAAAAGAAAGGAAAGAAGGTAATATCACTATGAGATGATACTATACAGAAAATCACTGAAGAAAATTTATAGTTATAGTTTTTCTGATATAGATCTCAAAATGATAACAAGGAAGTTAATGTATAGGGAGTGAGGGGCAGACAGAGAACTTTTCAAATATTTTTATATTTTTATCAGCAAAAGATACTACTGTCTTTGCAATTATTTAAATAAGAAACATGAGAATTATATTCCATTGTGTAATATTTACTGTTTTTTTCATTTCAGCTTTAACTTGTTTTATAGTATCTTGTGTGTATGTTTTAATGGATATTCTCTCTCTCATTTTCTCTTTGAGAACTGTAATCATATTTGTTTATAAAGCTTTGCCATACTGTTCTATTACAATAACTTCATCTGGAGTTTATTCTGTTGATTTTTTATTTTGTTACCATCTTTGTATTACATTTTACTTTATGCTTCTGTATTTCCATTGCATAGATTTACTTTAGTTCTTCTGGCCCATGAAGAAGCCATCCACAGCTATCATCTACCAATGAAGATACAACTAAAAGATTTGTTCAGTTTCTGGCCATGGGGTAAGTTACAAATTTAGAATTATTTGACATAACTTCTCTCAACTAATTTTTTTCAAGAGTGAAGACACCCACATAAGGCATTACCTTTGGGTTAAGGTTTCCAATCTCATACAAAATTTTTTTCTTCTCCTTTATTTACAAGACTTGCCGCATCCTGCACACATACTCAGAACTCAGAACTTCAGCCCCCCTTATTGTAGTATTTTTGTCAACTTCTGGTTCACGGAGATATTTACATTGTTTTTAATTCAACTATATATTTTTTCTTCTAAAATATTTTATTAGACATTTTCTTTATTTGAGACAGAGGGGATTTATAGAAAAATAAACTTATGCTATCATTTATACTGATAGACCCTAATTTCCAATATTACTTTTAGGATACCTCACATTTAAGTGTGGCTGGAAACTGAAAGCTCACTAAACACATAAAAACTCAAAGGGAAAAATATATATATTTACCTGAGAGAGACAGACAATGTAGGGAAAAAACAAATGTAAGTAAATATTACTTCCATTATTATCTTCAGATACTCCAAGAACAAAATCAATAATTAAGACAAAAAGAATGCTATTTAGATTTTAATATTTAAAGAAAAAGAAAATTTTTGTGAAAATAAAATATTAATTTTTAGGAATCAAGTAAACTAGAGAGATAAAGTCAAGTTTCCCATGAAGTGTAACACAAAACAATGCAAATTAAAACTATAAAAGAAATGACAAAAAATTTATATGATAAATCCAGTCCCAAAACAGTTGATACAGAGTCAAGAGCATACATAAGAAGCAGTTATATCAGATAAATAATAACAGGTACTTTTAAAAATTTAAGTGCATAGAACTCTATAGTAAAAGTAAAATATTCATAGAACCATACATTAGAAGAATATTTATCTAGTGTTTTGCACAATGAAAAATAATATACTTACCTAAGACAAATCATTATGATGTTTTAGAACAGGGAAAGTTAATAGAATTATTAGTCACACCGAAAGTAATTATTTATATTAATTACATTTTCAAAACAGAATCACTATTATTAATGAATTCCTTCACAAATCTGAGTAAACATTATTTTCAACCTAGAATTCAGTAGCCAGTCTAACTATCAACTGAATGTGAGGACAAAATGAAGAGGAGCAAGTCTCAGAAAAATTTGCCTTCCAGTCACCCTTTTGTGAGGAGCAACATGATGATCTGCTCTTGAAATATGCAGTTAATTAACCAAGAAAGACTGAGACATCATACCCAGAAAGAATATAATCATTCAAGGAGAACACTTAGGAGAATTCCTTGGACTATAATGAAAAAATAAAACATTCTTGGAGAAAGTGTTCAAGTCTAGATTGTAGAAAAAGGATACAGACTTCTGGTAGAGAAGTCTTCAGGGAATTAAAAAATGGTAACAGAGTATTTGATATAGTAGAGCATTTAGGAAAAGTATAGGGTTTGCTTTTACTGGATGGAGCAAGAGAAAAAAAAGAAAGGCAAATAAGAAAACAAATGAAAAGCAAACTACTATAAAAAAGGGAAATGCTGTAACATATTATTTGGCTTTGTAGTAAAGAATATTTTTATAATTATTATAACATTAACATAATTATTGTTTTAACTAAGTTGCTTACTATCTTAGATGTATGTAAAAGATGAGATGCAGATGTTGTATGAGGAATAATGTGCAAAAGTAATAAAACATATAGTAGCATTATATGCATTGTATTTGGAAACATAAAGGTGATTACCAAAAAACACAAGACTGGTTGTAGCGGAGGTATACTGAGCCATGGGACTATCATTAAGAACTTTTTGTTAAAACTATATGTGTGCTTTATGTAGATAAACGTTAAAAAACCTCAATTCTCTCTCTGTCTCTCTCTCTATTTCTCCCCCTCACTCTCTATGTCTATCTGTCTCTGTCTGTCTGCCTTCCTCCCTCCCTCCCAGAAAGCTTTCTATGATTCAGTCACTGATCATCCCCTAAATTCAACCACAAAACACATAACATGATGAATATCCATTTTCTCACTTCTTCCAAGAAAGGTCCATAACTGGTACCATTTCAAATGCATGGATGAGAAGTTAACTCATTATATTTAATGGCTGCCTTAGGTTATTAGAAATTCATTCTCTTGCTGAATACGGGGAGAAAGTCTACACTTGGGCTCTGTTAATACTTAACTCATAGTTTTGATCACCTGTACAGAGCATCTCTTCCCATTATACTCATGGTGACTTTATCACACTGCTTATGCTAATATTTTCTAATTCTCTACTCCAAAGTGCTTTTCTCTTTTTAGTTTCCTTGAAAGCAGGACTTTATTCTATTTATCACTATATTTCCAATGCCAAAACATTATCAGATATTTAATATATGTTTGGTATATCTTGATTTAATTGTATTAATTAGTCTGTATCTTAGAAGACTGGACTGTCTCCCCAGACATGGCGGACCATTTAAAAGCCAAGTTATTGCTCCAACTTACCCAGTCACCAGCTGTTTGCACTTGGAAAAGTGTTTTTAATTCTCTGAACCTTATTTTATGACTTACTCAGTGGTGATAATAATATATTAGCTGAACATTTCCTGGGACTGTTGTTGATATCTGGACGATTGATGAAGGTGACGATGTTTAGTGATGATCTATATATCGGTGAAAGGGTTGTCTGTGTGATGTTAATAGTGCTTATTTCCAGCACTAAGAGCTGAGAGCTATGGGCTTCTTACAAGCCTTATGGTCCTGCCTGCACAGCAAGGCTTGTCTTCCAAATCCAGTGAAATGTTTAAACTTGCAAAGATGATCAGAGTTAGCCAGAACTCCCAGCATGGAAGCCTCAATAAAATGAGGGGTGGGCGGATCCCAACATAGAGAAATTCATGAGAGGGTTTTCTGTCTGTGGGCACTGCAGGTGCTGAATACATGCTGCAGCCTTCAGATTTATTGACAAGATATCAGAAAAAGGTGAGCTGCCAACAGATCTAATAAAAGTTGGACAGCTCTGTGTACAAATAGCTCCCTTTGCAGGCCAGAAAAATGAATATCTCTGTGTGTGTATGTGTGTTGTGTAAACAAACTTTATCCAAAATAACTCTCTAAAAGCTGCTCATCTTCTGACATGCCCCCTCACCATTGGAAAATGAGAATTGAAAATATTTAAATACTGGCAGAGGGATAGGATCTGGGTGCAAACCAATATTCTCCATTAAAGCCTGAGATTTAAAGATCCATTTATCAAAACCTTTGGTGTGTGCCCAAGTCTCCCTGAATGAATGCATGCATGCATATGAAAATCAATGTTTCCTGCCCATATAAACACTGCAGCTCTGAATCAATCTCTCAAAGCCGAAGAGGGTTAAATATTTAAACAAGCTGTGTATTGAAATACATTTTTAATGCCTTGAAGTCATTCTGATGAAAGATTACTCAGGAGCCTTCATTAGTGAATGTAGAGAGTAATGTGGTATTATCGGAACAGATGGCCCAACTGTCTGTGGGCTCTGTCCCACCTCAGGGTAGATTCAAACACTCCTCCTCGAGTCAGCTGTTGGTAGCCAGTGGCCTGAATGGATGGCTGCCTACATGCCACACATCCCAACATGACAGCTATGCTGGCTGCCGTCTTGGGAGCATTTCCTTAAGGAGTCAAATGCTGCTTTCATGTGATTTGATTTGATTTCTTCGTGAGCACTTCATGTTTCTGCTACTTGTTTCAAGCAGAAGCTGTTGTTTAAGAATCCAAAGGGGACGAGCTGACCATTCTGCTGCTTTTTGTCTGGTTACTGCTGGGTTACTCTCAAAAGTCTGCATGGAGTGTTATGTAAAGCTACCTTCTTTTGTTAGCTGTTTCTGATGAGGCATACTAGTGAGTAGAAAGGTCACTTCACTGCACTTAAATTCAAAAGTTCTGAGTTATGGTTCTTGTTACCTTGTTTCCTACCCATGTAGCTTTGGGAAGCTTGCTTAATTGCTCTGACTGCAGTTATTTTTATATGCGATCTCTGATGTTTCTTTCTTTTGTAGCTTTCTATGACCAGATTTTAAGTCACATGATCATAGGAAAAAAGCATAGAATATTAGTGATGTAAAGAAGACTGGACTTAGAGACAGGCAGAGGTACCTAGTCTCCCAACACCTTTCCAAACTCTTTTGCCTCACTGCATCTCAGTTTGGTCGTGCTAAAATAAGATGAAAATTTCTGTTTTCCTCTACCTGCATTGAGCATCTTGAAGGATCTGTTAAAATACTTTTAAAAATATCTGTGAAAAATGCATGTTTACATTTGTGAGAACTAGAGACCGGAAAATGGAGGGGGAGGTTCTGAGACAGAAGGTTTACAGATGTGACACCAATGTACTTGGTACATTTCAGAATATGCAGGCTATTTGTAAGTTAAAGATAAATCCTGTGCTGTCCCATCTAAGTCAGATTAGCTAAGTGACTGTTCATTATTGCTCTTCAAACCATTTTATTAAAGGGAATATGTCATGAAAAGCAGTCAACTGAGGCCAAATTCATTTGTGTATCAATCAAGTCAAAATGAGACAATACATGGAGTACAATGGGACCATAAATGATGAGTACACATTTGATTTTGGATTTCAGTGATAAATAAAATTTAAAGGTACATATTGACCTGATTAGACATTTTTGAACTTTTTTGTCAGTGACTTAGTTTTTTTTATTGAGATGAGATTCACATAACATAAGGTATACAAGTTAGTGGCGTTTAGTAAATTTACAGTATTGTGCAACAATCACCTCTATGTAATTCCAAAGCCATTTCATCACACCCACAGGAGACCCCTACCCATTAAGCAATGGTTCCCATTCCTCTGTCCCCTCAGTCCCTGGCAAATACTAAACTGCTTTCTGTTTCTATGGATTTATCTATTCTGGATATTTCATATAAATAGAATCCTACAATATGTGATCTGTTGTGTCTGGCTTCTTTCACTTAGAGTGTGTTGTTTTTGGAGATGAAACTGGTTCCCCAAAGAATTATATTCTACCATCCCATCATTTCTGACATCTTTGGAATTTTCCAGTGCTTAATGGAGACCCTCTTCTCTAGCATTTCATGTTCTGTCCTCTCTAAAGAAATGTCTGACTCAACAGTAGTAGATCAATTCTTGGGAAAATTTAAGAAGTTCTAATCACTTCAACAAATCAAGTGTCTCAGACAGGTGATGCCCTCCCTGTACATCTGGAGATTTTGGCACTGGTACGGTTCAACCTTGTCACTTTTTAGAAAAGGACTTTAAGGCCTAGTATTGTTTTCTTTGGTTACTATAAGACACATACAATCCTTAATACACTTATTTTTAAAAAGTTCCTGTAAGAAGCGTGTATAATGTGCTAGGGTCTAATGAAAGACATAGTCTCTTACTTCAGAGTGCTTATAGTTCACTGGAAAAAAAGACAAATAATCAGACACTATAAGTGCTGTGACTGAATTAAGCACAGGCTGCCATGGCAGCACATTTGAAAGTGCTAACCTTTTATAGGAGGCATTGGAGGGGTAATCCTTCTTCTTCTTTTCTTTTTTCAAATCTACTACATTGATTGTGCATAAATTTCATCTAGTTATAGTTTTAAAGAAATAGCTCTGCATAGGTACATTAGTTGCACTTGATCAAACTAGCTAATATGCATTTTGTTTACATTTCTAATGACAACTCTAATAATCTGAACTAATCCCTTTTAATATTATTGAATTTATTTGGCAACATTGGCTAACAAAATTATATAGGTTTCAAATAACACATCATCTGTATATTGTATTTTGTGTTCACTACCCAAAGTCAAGCCCCCTTCCATCACTATTTATTCCTCCTTTACTCTGAACTTTTCTATTGTAAGTTGATGCTGCTGTTAGTGACAGGTATTCAGTAAAGAATAACTCTTTTCTCCTGGGAGAGAAAGAACACACAGTTTTCCAAGTAGCCACAATATTCTGTGGAAAAAATATGAGAAAAAAATGTTGGAGAGGATTTAACAGGAACACTTGGCAGCTTTCCTTGTTCCAAGGCACATACAGCTTCCTTGTTACAACCCTACTAATTGGACAAGGATCAAATCGTCTACTAGACAAGGAATTGAACAGACCTTTTGAATCACAGACTGATAGCTGCTATTTTCATTAGGTAAAACCTGCCATTCTCTCTGCTTGCTTATTAGCTATGGGAGCTGATGGCTATACATGTACAGCAGGAGTAGGCAAGTGCCAAGCCCCGCAGCCCTGCACTAGTTTGGCATGTTCAGAGGCCCCAGTTTTATTATTTCCTTTTTTTCTACAGACTAACTAGTTTCTACATCCTGCTTATTAATTTCACTTCTACCCATGAGGCACTATAGCTATATTATAAGCATCCAACAGTATGTCCTTATTGACAGCATCACCAATTCATCCTGGCCTTTTTCGACTCGGATGGTTGAAACAGTGGCTTCTTGGTCAAGGCATGATTCCTTTTGAAATCATAACTGTTAAGGATAATGCATATATTTAACCACTGAAGGTCAAGCAAACTCATGGATCCTGTGGAATATTCCATGCAATTTCTTCTTTTGCTTTGTTTTTCTCAGTTTCTTCTATATCTATATGTCACTCCCTTGGAAATGTTTGAATTTTTCCCACCTTCTCTGTCCCTAAATAAGCTTCAGAGTTTTTATAAAGCGTTTCATAACTAACTAGCCTCATGAGTTTCTTTACTCATCTGAACTATGATACTGCATGCTCTCTGACACACCCCTTTGTCACATACAATACAGTATCACACTGTTACCTAGGTGCTGGGGAGGCACCACTGAAGCCATAGTCTTTATCTGCTGACACCTAACTAGCATCTGTGACTTTGAGAGAGTGATTAATCTCTTTCCTCTCTCATGGAAATAATACCTCCTCCACGAATTGTTGTGAGGACAAAATAAGATTGTGTGTGAAAGTGCTTTGTAAATTTTAAATTGCTATATAAACACAAGGTATTGTTTTTATTATCTTACTTCCTATCATATCAGCTCTCAATCATTTGTCTTGATGTATAAAGATCAAGATATTTTTTGTTGGTTTTATCAGAATGATTTGCACATAAAAATTGAATTGATTGATTCATTTTTGTTTTCAGATTTATGATCCCAGGTCTAATAATATTTCAAAATATTGGCAGTCCATGACTGAGGTTTTTAGTTTCCTTTCTCCGTAGTCCTTGCAAGTTCAGATGGAGTTGGTTCCCATTATGTGAGATTGTGGTCACTCAAACATGGAAGCTAACGGGGCCTGGGGTTAGGGACTGTGTTCTCCATATAATTTCATTATACTTTTCTCATAACTTTCCAGTTTAGCAAAGGCACCTTGGCCAGCTGTTCTTCACCAAGTTTTTATTTGATTCAACTGATTTTAAAGTACACTCTTCTCATTTTGATGTTAGAAATTTTAGCAAAATATCTTCAGACACAAATAAAAAAGCAGAATAATAAGAGTAAGCAGTTAATTTTGAATGTATTCTTTTTCAAGTTTAAAAAGCACGTTCTTATATATTATTCTATAAAATCTTTTGAGCATGTCTACAAATCAAAACATTCTAAAACTCATTTTATAGATGAGAAATCTAAGGCACCTATCTCCAAAATAATATTGTTTGCATGTTTTTCTTCTTTATAGTGACAATATCTGTAAATCTAATTTAGCTGAAGAAGCAATTATAAAATCAGTTTTGCATATAATCTGTCCGAATTCCCCTACCTGAGACAGATAACTGATATGAATGATGAGATATCTATGTGAGTGAAAAAAGTAGTAGAAAGTGGTTTTCTCACCCCAAGCTACAGCAGGCACTACCACCATATTTGTAGACAGAGGCAAGACTTGAGAGTGTGCTCTGGGTAGCTTCAGGAGGAGGAAGTCAATGAATTATCATACCGGAAGTCATCCATTGTAAGAAGCAAGAGGAAAGATTATTTTATGAGTAAAAGCAAACAAACAAATATTACCAGTTTACACTCTGATACAATGTTTTTTTATATGCATTTTGTCAATTGAAAGAGTTCTTTTAGGCTTAGACACAGATTTTTTATGAAAAACTCTTGTATAAGTATGTAAGAGATAACATAGGTAATATTTGTTGGTTTTGGAGGGCCTTGATGCTGTTCTAACTCTGACTTTTCTTAATTACTTCTCTACTTGGACAGTGAGGCTCATGTGTTTGCAAATAATATTGTCTCTGTGCCATGAAGAGAAGTGATGAGCCAGCATTACTTAACAGTGCCCTGCTTCTGACTCCAGGATTTTTTTTGAAACTGCTGTAACTCATTCTGCAAGTTATGGTGGGTGTATTCTTCCAGTTTGACTGTTACAATAGCCACCCAACTGACGGTAATTTATGTGCTTTGTGATCTCAGAGGTGTAAGTGTGGTGGGACAAATGCATTTTGTTTTCTATGAAAACAGGGAATGAATGTACAGTCAAGGATTAAATAGTGGCATAAAAAGGAACCTCTAGCAAATTCATTGGGATGTCATTCCTGGGCTGGGTGCAGGATTGGGAATGACTTTTCTATGTTCGCAGGGGCTGAGGCAGTAGTGGGACTGGGAGAGTAAACTGGGGAGGACAAGCTGTATTTAATAATCCAGAACTGGCTTGTCCTATTATTTAGACACTGGCCCTCCACAATTCCAATATGATTACTCAGAAAACAATAAATATAATACTGTTTAGAAATGATAGCTCCAAATTAGGCATTGGACATCCAGGTATGAATTGTGCCTCTGCCATTAACTTGTGAAACTTAACTACACTGATCCTTATTTTCCTCATCTGAAAATGGATAGAACCTATTAGCCTCCCTTTCTTAATGGGGATTACTACTGGCTTTCATAGGCACTTATTCAATGGCAGCTACATACAAGGTACTTAGATGGTTCTAACCTCATCTGCCAGTAACATTAACCCTGCGGCAAAGGGCCCGCATTTTACACAGGCCTAATTCAACTCATTAGTAAATAGAAAAGATGGGATTAAAGTCTAGACCTCCAGAATCACATTCAGTTTTCTTTTATTATATCACATAAGAATAATTGGGCAAACTTAAAACACAATGAAGGGCTATAGGGGAATAATGTGTTAACAATAATAGTCACTGTATACATAGGAGGCTTTCTACCTCAAATATTGTAATTAAAGTCTTATTTCTTTGCTAGATGAGAAGATGCATAAATTCTGATTACTGAAGAATCTTATTTTGTGCCCTTAGATTTTTTTAAAGAGTTAGACTAAATAGGAATCATATTGCAAGCCAGTCCCAACAATGTCATATTTAGTAACACCTACAAGATGAGGGATACATACAGAAATAATCCAGCATGCTTAAATGAAAACTCACAGAGCCCTTACTATGAACTTGGCACTGTGTTCTGTGATTTTACATCTGTCAGTTCATACCATGGTTTCAATGTTGCTGATGAGAAAACTGAAGCTTGGCGAGGTTACTCAATTTGTCCAAATTCACACAGATAGGTCTTTTAATCCACTGCTCATTCCATTCTAACCATCTGGTTCTTTTCAAGTGGAGTGGAAATCAGGAACAGTTAAATTCAGATTCCTGTAGTAATAGGAATGTCAAGATGGCAGACAAGGAGGCAGGCATTTCTAATCTACTGACTACTTTACTTGCAAGGAGCACTAACCCTGTTTCTGTTTGTTTGTTTGTTTTTTGTTTTCTGATTGAGCAACTTCTCAAGGGAGAGGATTCTGAATAGAATTAAAACAACAGCAAATACATCTGCAGAGACATACGCTCAGTTGTGAGGGGTCTGAAGGGAGCATCTGGAATGCTGAGGCTGGTCTCCTTTGAAACTCTTCTTGGATGTTGGTTGGCTGGCTAGACAGTCTTCATCCAATTTACATAGAGCCCCCTATTCATCTTGGATGACTTCCCAGTTCCAGAGAAAGCTGTGCACGACACCCAAAGCTATCATATGCAGACCAACCTCTTTGAGAGCTGCTGAGATCACTCACTAACTTTCTCAGGGCATAAATGAATGCATAAGTAAAGAGCCAAAACTTTCCCTGCTTTATTAAGCACAGACTATACACACATCGCTGCTCTAGGACCTCTGGAGGGTAGGACACACTTGTGGTTCTTGACCTTGATAGTTTTATATCTACACAGGGAGGCTGGGTAAAGCATGTGGAACCTAAAGCAATGTAACACTAGACCTTAGCTTTGGCTTGGAAGCTAAAGGATTAGCTCTATGCAAATTTAGCAAAGACCACACGACTGTGGGCAGAAAGACAGAAATGGGTTCTTCAAGAAAGTGAGAATTAACCAAAATTCTCAAGTTCTTATTTCCATTGTCAAATTAGCAGTATCTGGTAACCTCACCAATCATATTAGGAAAGTCTGTCTTCTCTGGACTTCCCACATTATTTCCATTCTCCTTTCCTACCTAATGTCCACTTCTCCTACTTCCTGTTTTTCATACTTCTTCCCCTGTACTTTTCCTTATCTCACTGGCTTTTGACATAGTATTTTCATCCATATTTTGTCTTTCTTATAATCACTTTCTCTCCCTTTAATCATCTTTCTCTTCTTGTCAAATGCTGCATTGTACATTGTGAAGTAATGAATGTACTAATAATTACTACTTCCAAAATCAGGAAAAAATTCTTGGAATCCAAAGTTAAAGGTTGTCAAGCATCAAAGAACTATATTGATCTACTGCCCAAATTATGTAAGGGGAACTTCTGAAATAGAAGGGCAATGCCTATGGAACTGAGGTGTAAAAAGTGGAGGTCCTAGCTCAAAAGAGTAAATTGATATCAACTAATCTCAACTTTCACCATGATTATTTTAAGAAAAGAAGAAAAAAATCCCCTGCATATTGATTACCTACTATGTGCCAAGACTTGTCCTTGGCACTTTGAAACATTTAATTCTCCCAAGAGCAATCAAGGTGGATATTAGTGTCATCCAATTATAGCTGGGGAAACTGAAGCTCAGAGAGTTTAAGTATATCACTGAAGGTCATGCAACTCACAGCAGAAGAGACTGGCTTCTGCCTCTCCACCACTAACTCTAATATCAGCTTGATTTCTACTTCCTTTCCCACAAGGACCACTGCCACCAGAGTATCATCAAATATAGCCATCCTAACTGTTATCTCAGGCTTGTAGTTAAGCTTTAATATCCCTTTGTTGTTTAAGGCAGCACCCCTTGGGTGCCATGCTGAGGAGCAGACAGAAAAAGTCTCAGGCAGGCCAGGTAGATACAGGGCTGGGGACTTGGTCACACAAGTGTGGGCTGGGAGTTACAGGAAGTCAGCAGGTCAGAGGCCACTTTCCAGGGAAGTAAGCCAGGCAGGTAGGTATCAAAAGCCCAAACAGTCAGGGTCCAGAGACTAAGTAATCACAGAGGCAGGGACAATGGTTCTATTGAACAGGAGACATGAAGGCAAACAAAGATCCGAGGACAGGCACTTCTTTTGTTGCCTGCTGAGTGTGAGCAGCTTTGGATCCTAGGTGTTAAAGAAAGTTACAAGGATCTCAGACACCTGCAGGAAAACAGTGCCCTGTATGAAGCCTGAAACAGAGATGTGGAAATTGTTTTCCTGTTGTCAATGCTGCATAGAGACTAACTTTTTTGTTGGTTGATACATCTGAGATTTGGGCTAAGAAGTAAATAGGCACACCTTTTACATTGTTCACACTTCACTGTTGCATGTGTAAACATTGTTAGAGATGGTGAAATTATATGGCCCCCAATCTCATTATTTTATACCCCTTCCTTGCACCTATGACCTCGTGTTAAGTGTTATCTTTACTTTCATACTTGCCTCCAACCTCTGTCAAAACCTGCTGTCTTTGATTATACTTGCTGTGGCATCACTATGGGAATACAGTAGGGCATTCTTCTTTCCTAGGGGAACTAACTTTACTCTGAAGGAAATCATGGGAAGCCCAGCAAGAAGATTCTTTAAGCAAGGGCTGAGATGAGGTAGGGCTTTCTCAATCCCCTAATCTTTCAAGAAGTGAGTGAGCAGGTGGCTATTCCACCTACACATAAGGTCAGCCCTGACAGCAGTCAGTTTTTTTGTGTGTCCTGGAACCATTTTCTCAGAGTGACATTGACATATGTCCCCATAAATAAATTAGCAACCCCATCTCAGCTGACACATTTGGCAGAAACAAGAAGTTCATGTGCCAGTGCGTGGGTTAATTCCTGTGCCCATTCCACTGGGAAAGATCAAGTGTATCCATGTGTGCCTTTACCACAAGCAATGGGATGCAGAAAGCTTTCCTCTTTTCCCTTGGTTTTTACAGAAATAAATTATGACTTATTTATATAAAAGATATATGTGAGAAGTTATTAAACAGAGAAGTGATAGAAAGATGGGAGAACAAGTGAGGCAGAAATAGAATTTTACAATTTACAAAAATAGAAATAGGGACTTTGCACTGCTTACCCCTAAAATTCTCATTGTGTGAGTTGGATATTTATGTTCTTTACATGGTAAAGCTGCTTCTGCTAAACTTTCATATAGAATTAAGGCATGAAAAGAAGGTAAACAATTTCTAGTATCTTCTACTTTGTTACCTCTGAAAGAGCCATCACAGCTGAAAAATGCTTTTATGCTTTCCCACATAATTCAATTAACAAAGTCTGGAAAACTTTGTATATGCCAGTTCCTGCAATAAACATTGCATGAGGTAAGAAAATAAGTGGATAAAATTTTTATTACAAAGAGTTAAGTACAGAAGTAATTACAGAAATAAACAATAACAAGCTTCTTTAATAAAATTGATTGAGCCCTTGGAATGTGCCAGGCCCTACATCAGAATCATCCTGACCAATGCTCATCCCAGAGGTGAGCAGTACTCCTGGTCCAGAGAACAGAATTTTTACCACAAATATTAGCTTTGAACCCAGTTGTGGTATTTATAATAATACATAGAGTATTTTGCCATTGATCTATTTTCCAATTCATTTATATATCTATTGTTTACTTACTATGTGCCACTTACTCTTCCACATACTAGAGATACAACAGTAAACAAGAGAGCTGAAGTCCTTGCCCACATGAAGCATACAATCAAGTGACCAGCAAGCATCTTCTTTAAGAAGATAACACAGTTTTAGAGCTTTTCTTCATGATGAGAGTCAGTATAATGTTAAGATCCTCCTGGACCAGGAACTGGAACAGTTCCTAAATAATCTACCCCTTGAATACAGTCAACTCAACATCTTTCTGTGGTTTCATGTGCTAAACGAGTGAGAGATATTCAAGAACTGCATTGTATAGTATGAAAGTCACTAGTTTCATGTGGCTATTAAAATTAATGTAATTTAACTAATATTATATTTCATTAAAATTCTGTTTCTCAGTCACACTAGCCCATTCCAGGTGCTATCATACTGGACAGTGAAGAAGAGAGAATTTTCAGCATCACAGAAAGTTATCTTGGACGGCATGGCTCTAGAAGGTAACTTCTGGCATTAATGTCTATGATATTTGTCTTTTGAGTATTCTGCTGCAGAATTTAAGATGTAAGGCCCTGCATTGAAATTCTACATCACCTTCCCTATACTTAAATTACATGGCATTACTATGTACACTCGAATAGCTATCTATGTTTTCTTGCATATGACTTTATCCCCAACTAACCTGGAATCACTTGTGGGCAATGATCATGCCAAATCCTTTGTACTGTATTCTAAATACTTAGTTCAGTGTCCTACTGATGCTAAGACCTCAATAAGTGTTTGTGCTGTTGGTGAGGAGGATAATTTCCGATATTCATCTGCACCCTACCAGACTTAGCCTTGCCTCTAAATAGAAGAGGAGACTGGTACTACAGAGAAGCCCCGAGGGACAGATCGTGAGTTTGGACTTCACCACATTGAGTTTAATCCCAAAGGCTATTTCTGCACATCAAGCCATCTGGAGATAGTGTGGGTGCCAGGCATCATGCCTGTGCAGTGATGTATCTCATCCCTTGGTATTTAAATGTGGTCTTGGCATGGGACACCGGTGTCCACAGTCAGCCGCAGGCATAGAAAAAAGTTCTGACTTCAAGTCGTGGGCTGTAAACTTCACTTCCTTGATTGAACTTAGTTATGTCTGGGGCCAGCCACTCATCTGCTTCCACAGCTGCAGGATTCTCATTCTGGGTCTCTAAGAATATGATCACAAAAGCCTTATAGTAATCAGACGTGATTAGAGTTTTAGGGGATGGGTCATGTCCAGATTCAGTCCATAAGAAGCTGCAAAATGACATCTGCTCTGGAAGATCACGTCTGTTCAAAGGATGAATTATTTTAAGTTACATAGCCTTCAGCATTACTCAGGTGCATCAGGATCCAGCTGCCAAGAGAAACAAAATTGCAGCCACTTAATGTATCATGTGATAAGATTGTCTTTTTCTTGTCTTTGCTCCTTTCCTTACTGAGGTCCATTTTCTAAACTCCCTTGTCTACTTGTATTTTTATCAAAAAAACCTCTACTCTTTTGCCCATGGTGTTAGCTTTGGAAATTTGGAAAAGAAAGTCTGAAGCCGTAGGTTAGCTTTTACAATACATTATTTTTTTTCAATCTTTCTTCTTTCAAATAAACTTCATAAAGTAAATCTTCTTAACTATTTGCAAATAAAGATTCTGAAGACCCAAGAGCTGGAGTGATTGTTGTAGGTCCCACAGTGAGGTAATGGTAGAACCAAAACTAGAATCCAATGTAGGACTTGAAAGAGTGTCAGGAGAGAAATTATGTGGTAAGATTTCAGAGATGCTAAAAAGGATGTCAACCTTCCATATGGTACCTTTTTGGCTTATTAATTGATTGCCATGATTATTTATTGAATGCTTAGAATGTATAGGAATACATGGCCAAATATCAACAATATTACACTGTCCTCAGGATGTTTACAATTCCAATTTGGAGTGGTTTTGAAAAAAAAAAAACAATTAAAATATTAGTGTAATATATGTAAGAAGAAAAATTAATATAGAGGCAATAAGTGTTATTTATCTGAGAAGCATAAGAACCCTTATGTGTTATCACAGATGTTATTATTGATTTGTAGGAATAAAATGAAAAGTAGAGATTAATCTATCATTTGAAGAGAAAGAGGAAATAAAAAGAAACTACAGAGATAGGAAAGTCTAACACTGGCTTAGTCATTGAGGAATATGCAGAAATCAAACAGGAAAGGCAGTATAGATCCAGAATGTGAAAGTATTTGAATCTTGGCTAGGAAGTTTTGTCTTTATCTTATGGAATTAAGAAGCACTCTTCAAAGAATACTTGTTTCCTCCTGCCTATCTGACCTTATAGCACCATACTTATTTGCATTCCTATTTGTTTTCTGATGCTAGTCATGCCTTCATTCCAACTCTTTTCCACCTCAGTCTCAAGGCTCAATCCAAACTCCCCCCTTTCAGGAAAGCTTCCTCAATTTATGCCGCAATTATACATAAATCCCATAATCTTCCACTTAAATGTTTGATTAGGTATGTTTCTATAATGTTATCTGTTATGTCTGCATAAATCACATAACCGTACATTATACACATTGTTAAAATGTAAACTCCTTAAGGTCAGAAAATGTAGTTTATGTCTCTGTTCCTTTGAAGTATAGGCCGGTGGCCTTGTAGAGAGAATTATGTTGACTCGAAGAAAGAAAAAAGGCAGTTAGTAAAGAAGAGGTATTGTTTTTATACTGGGAAACTTATTGAAATATAACTCAAGTAACTAAAAATACAAACTCTTAAAATCACTGTATAATTTCTATCATTCAATTTCTGCTTCAGGACTGATGGAGGAAATGGAATGTATGATAGACTATAACATATTTTATCTCTAAAAACTACCTTAAAAAAAGCTAAAACTATTCTGAGACATTTTAAAACCATTCTCTTAAGACATAAAATCTTTTGTGAATTCAAAGAGTTTATAGGATAAAATTACTAGCTTTGGCAAAAAGTGCCTAACTTTAAAAAAATTGACAGTTCCTTCAACATGTATCGAAATTGTACTATGTGAGGATGCAGAGCTAAGTCATGAGAAGTATGAAGATGTAACAAAGACTTTAGAAAGTCTTCGACACCTACAGAGGCTGGTCTCTTGTTTCTGCTATTCCTTGTACATCAGTCTGTTAAACCAGTTTTTGCAGTATGTGAAATATTCTGCACTTCTTCAAGACTACAGATGCTCAGTGAGGTTGGTGTCTTTTTTATCTTGTCTGTCACCTGGCACATAAGAAGCTGGTAACCAATAAAAGTTTGTTGAGCTCCATTGTCATATGTTAGGCATTTTACTTCACATTCTTTCAATCAGTAATAGATAAGATAATTCAGACTTAATGCTGAAGATGAATTCTAGGTCCTCCAAGACAAATTAATGACCCAAGACATTCATGCAGTTAAATTATAAAGATGGAAAAACCTAGGAACTAAAGAGTCAAGTGGTCATACAACATTCTTTCTATAAATTACAGACATAATTATGTACAGTTAACCAAACTGAAAGCCCCTCAAAACATTATGATTTGGAAGTGAGGGTCTGGGCAACTTTTCTTATTAAAGAGGAAATGGCCTTTTGGAATACTACTTTTTGAATCAGAGAAATGGATACCCCTTTACACATGATTGAAGTTGCATATCTTCTTACAGCACAAAGTGTAGACAGGAGTCTCAGTCCTCTTTTATTATGAAAAAATCCTCAGTGAATCTAACATCTAACCTAGAGTAGAGATGTTGGAACTCAATGAACTGAAGTCAGAATATGTCCTACCTATTTATTCTTCCACAAAAATCTTCCTCAGCTCATCCACCTGGGGACCAAGGGTTTTATTATTTCTCCAACATTTGGTTCCATTCTCTGACATTTTTCTTGTTGCCTGTGATTTTACAAAGCATCCACTTTTCACAAGTGAAAGCTGATTTTGTCCAAACAGATGCTTGTTTCTATATTTTACATTCTGGAAAAAAAAATATGGATATGATTTGGTTGGGGAGGGGGCTAGAGAGAGATGAAGAATGAAATCACTGGTAGCGGCACAGCTTGAGTTGAAATTAGAAGCCAAGTCAGAGCTGTAAGCAGGAGGAAGGGAGTCTCCAAAGAAAATTTGTTGTATAATAAAACACTCATTGAAAACATTCCGACAAAAAACCTAACAAAATTCTCACATATCACAGGCTAAATGATAAGATGGTTTCTCTCCTAAGTTTCTGTAAGAATCTGTGGTAAGCCTGATTTGGACAAGTTATTCTGAATGAGTCAAACAAGCAAATCCTCAATCAGTTCCTCAATCAGCAATCATCTCCTGAGCACCATTTTTTTTTTTTTTTTTTTTGTCCTAATCACTGTTAGGTTTGAATCAGGAGAATCAGGAGAAAAATAAACAAACAAACCTAGCTTAGATGATGTCCAGGAGGACCTCATTGTACAAATGGGAAACAGGGATAATAAACATGCAAAAGGGATGAGCCAGAGGAGACAATACAGGTTACGTTTCAGGTATTATTTCTCCAGGGCACAACTGACCTGCTGCTCCATAGCTCAGTCCACAGTCTCATTCTGAATTTCTCCACTTTGCTCGGGACAGGAGAGAAGGCCTGATACCTGGTGTCCTCCTTGCTCTGCAAGCATCACAGGTGCTGAGGCAATGTCATTTGTCTGCCTCTGCCCAGAGCCTGCTAAGCCAGACTGTGGGAACTGTGTGTAGTCTAATTCTCTGTCAGCACCCTAAATTTCTGAAGGTAGATTTCATGTCCCCCACTAGGGTTGTTGGTGCAAATGTTAGGGGGAGAAAAGCTTCCTAGAGACCACTAAATTAAGTAGTGGAGGTTTGTGACTGGGGTAAAGGCATATTCCGGAAAGTGTGTCAACCTTTCACCCCACTTCCCTCACTCCTCCGTGCGAGGCTACTGGTTAAAAAGATTCTAGCATTCTTCTCAGATGTAGCCTCTCAGAGAAGTCAGTCATCATGTTGCCTTCACTCTCCTGCAGAATCTTGGGATGGGTGGGGAGCACCCATTCCTGGTACACACTCAGCTCCAACCCCATGTAATTGGAGTGACTTCTTTCTCATCTGGTTTGGGCTCTGATGATAACTGCTTCCGTTTACACCATCAGAACTCACTGCTGAGTGACTTTGTGTTCTTCTATATCAAAGGTAATTATTTTTATAGTTCAATTAGCAAACATTACATTTATGTTTGCCTTGCTAAGACAGTAGCACCAAATTTAACAATAAAACACTCATGTCAAAGCTACTGAGAAACAATATGCTATTACAGTCTCACAACATGATTTTTCTTTCTGTTTTCCCCCTCTTCTTTTATGCAGATGGGTCATATTCAATTTGAAAATGAGAATACTTTAAATTAAGAATGTTCGGCCTACAAAATGCCTTATAATCATATAAAAGCTAACTTCCTGATTTAGAAATGAGGACATTGAGGCCCAAATTCAATGATGTACCCAAAATCCTATCAGTCTATAAAAGAACCAGCTTTTTAACCAATGTCTTTAGGCTGCTAGTACATAGTCATTTTTTCTTCTCTCTTCAAGCTCTGTAGGCAGAAAAGATAAGTGAAAGAAGTCAGGATTGAAGGAAAGGGAGAGTGTCCTGTCATTTGTGAAGTGTCTCCTGAGTGTGGGGGATTTCATACAATTTAACGTTTTACATGGACACTTAGGCCTTGTGACTTGGTTCCCTCTCTGCGCTTCTGTTTCCTTCCTCATACAAACAGGAGGACTGGACTAGACTATTCCAGGAATTCCTTCTTGCACGATCATCCGGGAACAAGTGCCAGCCCTATCTCAGTTTAAGCACCTATGTATCTTTTGAATATTCTTTTTATCTGGCTGCTCCAAGTAGGGAGTAGATTGTTTCCTCTGCAGCAGTATTGCTATATGTTCCTGGATTTCAAAACATTTAGAAACCTTACAAATATTTTTTTTTCTTTTTCTTTATTCCTCAAACTGTTGGCATAGAGTCAGGGCGACTAGTGTGTGCCATCCCAGTCATTGAGCACAGTATGGGGTGGGGGTTCAGGGCTGGCCCCAGTGCAGTGGAGGCGGCTCCCCTCCTCTCCTAAGCCTCCTCTGGCTATGCGGGCAAAGGATCTCGAGAAATCTGACAGCCCGTTTTCATATTATCACTGCTTTCCCCTCTCCAGCTTTATTAAGCATGTTAAGTAAGATGTTTTGCCGTGTTCTTACAGAGTCTGTTGCATTGATTATTCACAATGCTATTCCCCCTCTTCCTATCCTGCTTGGTGACCCCCTTCCCTGCCTTGATTTATTACCCTCTATATTGTTCCCAGCACAGACCTTTTTATCATTGTCACATATGTGAGCCTGGTGATGAGATATACTCAGTAGTGGCTGGAGGGGCAGGAGAAAGCTATAGAAACCAAGCAAGGAGGAAGTTTGCAACTGATTGTATCTTTTTCTAAAACTCATCTCTGCTTATATTTTGGAGGATCCCAAACACAATTCCCTTTTTCTTATGAGATATAATTCAATGCACTAGTTGAAGAACAACATTTAGACTTCATAGACAAGTTTTACGAGCCCTGAAATATGTAACAAAGGTAAAGGCAATCCATTATTAAATATTTAGTATGTGTCTATCATGATGTTAAGTGCATGAAATGAATGATCTCATGTGATTCTATCTCAGAACAACAAACAACAACAAAACCCCCCACTTTGTTACATGGATCCTTTATAATTCCATTTCTCTTTTTCATGAAAAAAAATTGAAGCATAAAGGGGTCTTATCATGTAATTACAAAGGGGGTAGGTTCAAGGATGTTTTCTAGATCTTTTTGACATCAGAAAGGCACTCTTAATGAGTATACATATACTGTCTCCAGATTCGTATAAAGTGATAATTTTTCTTTGTTAATGATCCAAGTGGATTTTCCATTTATGGTTTTTTCATTTGCTTTTCCATAGAATTCTATTGGAGTTTTGATTGGAATTACATTGATGCATAGATCGATACAAAGAGAATGGTTGCATTTTTATAGCGACTATCAGTAAAATAGCTCTCCTTTTATTTTGGCTTTCTTTCACAATTTTCTGTAGAAGTCTGGCACATCTTTTGTTGTATTAATTCTCAGATACTTTAATTTTTGGATACTATTGTAAAGAAAAATATTTCTTTAATTATATTTTCTGAATTATGCTGGTATATAGAAATGCAATTGATTGCGTACATTGATCTTATAGCTTACAGATACATTGCTTAACTCTCTTATTATTAATAATTTTTCTGTAAGTCTTTTGTCTTACATAAGCAATCATAACATCTGAAAAAGTTATTTTATTTATATCTCTGATTCTTATGCCTTTATTTCCTTTTTTAAATGTTATTTTGCTGGGCTAGGATTACCTATCATGATATTGACCACAAATGATGATAATGGGTATCATTGCCTTGTTCTTGGTTTTAAAGAAAATGCTTTAAAATACTTATTTATGTGGTAGAATATTGTCTCTAGTTTTTATTACCCTTGTTGCTTGTCTTTATCAGGTTGACGAAGTTTGTGATATTGTAACTGAATGCAGGTCTGGCTGACTGCCGCTATGAAAGCCAATACTCGAGAAGCAGGTGCCAGTGTAAAGGAAAGTGGTTTATGTGTAGGTGTGGGTCATCTGGGAGATGGGGGACTCACGTCTCAAGGTCCATCTCCACTTCTCAGTGGAGGCAGAGGTTTTTATCAGGAGGGAGAGGGGAACAGAAGAAAGAGATCAAGGGAGGGGTTTGCAAAGTTCTCTATGTGCAGACGAGCACAGTCATTCTGATAAGGCAAGTGATGGTCCAGTGTGCATCATCTTGGGTTAGTCATCCTGGCTTCACGTCATCCTTGTTGAAGGTCAGCAAACCTTCTGGAGCTGGGATGCCTGAAGGTCAGGGTCTGTATCTTTTGAAACTAGTTCCTAGGATTCTTATACAAACACGCTGTTTATCTACAAACTACATATTAGTCTGAGTCAGCACATAAAGAAACACTGTCAAAAGAATGGTGGGGTGGGTTACAAGTTCCCACTGTTACAATTTTTCACTGTTATAATATTATGATTTACAGTAAAAAATATATATTTGGTCTTTATCCCACTCCTGGCTCCTAAAATGTTTGGAATGTCCTGTGATGAGAGCAATACAGGTGTTTTTAAAGGTTATGTCAATGAGGTGACTTTTGGAAAATACTTAAGGGTGGGGGCTGGTTGACAGAAGAACCAACCATGCGATTAAAGGGTTAGAACTTTCAGTACCATGTCCCTGACCTGAAAGGGAGAGGGGCTGAAAATGTAATTCAATCACCAATGGTCAATGACTTAATCAATTATGTCTATTAATGAAGTCTCCATGAAAACCCAAAAGAACAAAGTTCAGAGAGCTTTTGGGTTGGAGAACATGTGGAGATGTGGAGAGAGTGGGAAGTGTGGAAGCCCCCACCCTTCCCCCACACCTCTCCCTAGGCTTCTCTTCCACCTGGTTGTTCCTGAGTTATGTCCTTTTATAATAACCTGATAATCTAATAAATAAAATGTTACTCTGAGTTCTGTGAGCTACTTTAGCAGATTAATCAAACCCAAGGAGGGGATATTTTGATTATCTGTGGTCCCTTTTTAAATGAAATCATATCTTGTAAGTTTAGTTGAAATCAGACTTTGTGTTACTTTTGGGCTCTGGGAATCTCTACGCAAGCTCAGTGTATGGTTCAGGAACTCACCCTCCAGACTCTGACTGGGCTGGCCAATCCCCAATGTCTGGGCTTCCGGGCTGGCCCTGCACATTCAAACTTAGTGCTGGTTTCCTGCCTCTCATCCCCTAATATTTGTCTCTGCCTATACTCTAACTAATTGTGCATGTCTCTCATCTGTCACCTTACTTACCATTATTGTAACCAATGCTGTGGGTCACTGTCCAACATGCCAATCTGAATCTGTAAAAGTTTAAAGAGCTGTTTCTCAGCTCTCCAACCTATTGTAAATGACTCCTTGGACAAATTCTGCCCATTCCCACCCAACTCCTGATTAATGGTAATTATGATTTGGGTGGAGGAACTGGTTTAGGTGGTAATATTTTGCACCTGTCATGGTATATTATACATTGAGTTAATAATTGATTATTTACCTATATATTTTATCCACACTTTCCATATACCTCAGGCCATTTTCTATCATTTTATGTTTTGGAAAATAGGATGCCTCAGCAAATATGAAAGAAACAGGGTTGTTATTTTTCTGCCATAGTCATTAGTGAGTTAAAAAGGGCACTTGAAGGTTGAAAACCTTGTTTTTGAGAACATAATCCAAACTTTTCACTTAATTAACATATTCAGTGAGAATATACAATGTCATGAAAGCTAGTTTTGCCTACTGTGGAACTAATGATGAGTCCACTGACTTGTAAGACAGAATGTGAATTACGGGGGAAAACAAGAGAGTTAAACAGAGTGAATGTTCTTGAGATACAGATAATCTTGTTTGAGGTCCAGGGATAAATATACATGACATGTTTCAGGATCTGAGAGTACAGAACACCCATGATCTGCTTTCTGACTGGAATTCTGGGAGGCTAAAGCCACCTATGTCCCTGTGCTACCAGGACATTGAGATGTGGAGTTGTCTGGGTCCAAGAGAATCTAAGACAATGTCCACATTTCCTGTGGATCCATATATACACACACACAAAGGACAAGAAAAGTAATCTACCCTCCTCATGCTTCTGAGAACATCATGCAGACGACAGTCATGACAGAAGAAGTCCAGAGTGGAAAGCACTATGGAAGTAGGTTTAGATACCAGGTAGGAGGTGAAAGTCTCAAGGAATGCCAGTTGGAAGGGAGATGGTACCCAAGACCTAGAGGAGTTGATAGTTCATTGCAGTGGATACCAGCATGGGTAAAAGCTCAGGACTTCGGGCCAGATACCTGCTCCTAAGCATTACGTGACAACCCAGGGACTAAAAAGAGGAGATACAATTCCTGAACTGACTAAATTTAAACCTGGAAAGATGATTTGGACCATAAGAAAACACTTATGTCATATGTGATAAAGTGCATTAGGAGTCTCAGGAAAGATTAAGTTGAGTTATAAAAAAATAAAATTACAGTCCTGGCCAGGTGGCTCAGTTTGTTGGAGCATCATCCTGTGCGCCAAAGGGTTGCAGGTTTGATCCCCAATCAGGGAACATACCTAGGCTGTGAGTTTGCTCCTTTGTCGGAGTGTCTACAGGAGGCAATTGATAAATGTTTCTCTCTTATATTGATGTTCCTCTCTCTCTCTTAGTCTTTCTCTTTCCCTTCCTCTCTTTCTACGATCAATAAACATATCCTTGGGTGAGAATTAAAAAATAATAAAAACTAAGTAAATAAATTACCGTTTATGCACACCTGAGTGAATGAGAAACTGCCATCATGTTTCAGTTTATATGTTGAAAATTCTGGGAAGTTTTCAAATTTTGATTTAGAAGATATGGGTTTGATTATTTTGTTCTATGACAAAGTGGGACTTGTGCTGCAAATATTACAATGTGTTCTGTTTACTGTTTATTTTTTCATTTCTTTTTCTTTTGTTTGTTATTTGCTGAACCAGATAACTTCTCAGGAAGCATACTAAATGTTTTAAAATTTAAATAAAATAAATAATTTTCTCCCTGTTAACAGCAATACACCAAGAATTCTTTGGTTTCAGAAAGAGATGTCTTCGCCTATTTGCATTGCAAAAACATTTAGCACAGATTGGTTATCATGAGCACTGTTTTCAAACGCTATTTATTTTGGTAGAAACTAGATGACACTAATTAAAATTTTCTAACTATAAAAGGGTTAAGTGTAGAAACACTTCTGAAGTAGGAACTCAAGGCAATTGCCATCATATTTCTGAATTAGCACAGTAATTTTTTTTTTTTTTTTTAATTTTGATGATTCTTATAGGCTGATGTCCTGGCAAGTGTCCACAGACTGGGTGCCTATCCAGCCCTGCCACAGGTGGAAAATCTTGGCCAATTTTGATTTCTCCCTCAGCCAGCTGGATCCAAAAACCTCCTCACTCCTACTCAATGAGAAATACTTTTCATCTCTTTCTATGGGAGACAGAAGGCCTATCAATTACAGCTGCCATCAGATCCCGACATCAGCTGAGTAGCTTGGCTTTCTAACTTAGGGCCACATAACATGTTCCACTCCATCACTCTGATTTTATCTTTCCATAGCGATGGCCATGGGCACTCTTCTTTCTCTCAGCTCTTCCCTTAGGGTGTCATCTCCCACCTAACCCATTTCTACCATTAGCAAGTAACCATTTCCACCTACTGTTACAGAAACAGGGGAGTCCAAAAACAAACTCCAGAGTTTGCGGCTGGGAGATAGGGAAAAGGAAGCAGCTTTCAGGATGCCCTTGCATGCCTGGAGCTAGTGGCTGGATACATTGTTGCAAAGATCCGCTCTATTTCCAAGGCTCAGGTCTGGGAGGGGTCTTGGACTGTGGGCTGGTACGGAAGAAGGAGACAGAGCCTACGGTAGGGTTCTGTGAATGGTCAGAACGGTTTTGCAACACCCACTGTGTGAGAGGACGCAGTGAGGAAGAGAGAAGCAGCTGCGGACATTTTGGGTTGGCTCGGGCTCTAGGAGGCTCTCTCTCAGCCTCTCTCTCTCTCTCTGGCCCGCACTCTCTGGCTCTCTCTCTGGTGGGCTCCCTCCATGTGGCTTGGAGAAGGGATCTCCAGGCTGCTTTAAGAAGAGGCTCTTGCCAGGCTGCTTTGAGAAGGAGAGGAGATCCTGCGATTTGCAGGAAGAAGGCAGTTTACAAGGAGGCTGAGAATCCAGGCGGTCCTGCATTGAGAGCTGGAGGGCACCACAGCACAGAAAGGACCTCCCCAATCAGAACTGAGTGATTGGCAGCTACTGGTAAAGCTGAACTGTGCCTAGGAAGTAGGGAAACGGTGTTTCTGACCTTCCTAAGACTGGTCAGGTCTGGGAAGGGGAGGCAGGACTGTGTGAATAAACAATTCTTTTTCTTTTCACCAAACTCTGGTATTCAGAGTTATAATTCTGGCGGCAGGCAATCGGGCCCCTAACTAAACAGCCGGTGGGTTCTGTTTCAATCGGAGCAGCCCAGGGGTTCTGTTACACTACCAGTGGCCACTCAAATTTAAACTCTATGAAAATAAAGTTAGAGGGAAAGAGAAAAAGTTTGGTTTACTGGGTTTCCTATCAGTTTTGTTGTTTTCTCATTACTATTGCCTATGTTGAAAGTACTGGACTAGACACCAAGGGGCCTGAAATTAATCCCACTTCTCTTTTTCTAGTTTTATAATTTGGAAAACTCAAACACTTGGCTGCACATTAGACTCCTCTGGGGATCTTTTAGGCATTTACATATCCAACTGATACCCCAGATGAATTAAATTCTAGGGGCAAAAAATAGGCATCAGTAGATTTTGACACTCCCTGGGTAATTCTTGCAGAGTTTGGGAACCATTCAGTTCACATCTTTAAACCTTAGTCAACCTAATTTTTAAAATTTCACCTCAGACCCTGCCCATGCAGGGTGTTATTGATATTATATATCTCAAAGCTCTTCATAAATTGTAAATCAAGTAGTCGTTAGTGTTTTTATAAAGCATAAAATTCTGTTAAAAGTAAATCAAAGTTCCTGGTTCTTCCAATTGATAAGATTGCATGATAGATAATAACAAAGGTTGCTCTGACTGTTCTTCCTTTTTCCTTATTGTAGGTCCTCTGATTTTAACCACAAAATGTGAAATGTGATGAATCCCAGAAAGCCTCATGCTCTTTAGAGTGTGGAAGATATGTCACACATGAGTTCAGTATTTTAGAAAATCCTAATTTCTCCCTCACTCTCTACTGTCTGTTCTACCCTAGTGCTTTCTATAGGATACCTGAATCTACAAAGGGGCTTACTTTTATTTCTTTCTCTTTCTTTCATTCTTTCTTTTTTTTTTTTAAAGAGGAAACTTTTCATTTATTTTTAAAGAGAGGGGAGGGGAGAGAGAAAGAGGGAGAGAGAAACATTGATGTGTAGTTTTCTCTCATGAAACCCAGGCATGTGTTCCGACTGGAAGTTGAACCAGCGACCCTTTGGTTCCCAGGCCAGTGCTCAATCCAGAGCCACACCAGCTGGGCTAAGCTTATTTTTCAATAAAACATTTTAAAATAAGTTATTTTCTATAAAATCAAAGAGTAGGGTTTTTTGCAGTTAGAATTTTTAATTTTGTTTTTAGTAACTAAGACTGTTGGTAAATTAATTTTTGTAACATTTAGTGATAGAGATGTTTCCTTAATATTAGTAGGATGAGGAGAAAGACTGAAGGAATGAAGACTAGGAAAGAGGGGTGGAGATACCCACCTGAGAGCAGAGTTTATGGTAGTCTAGGCTGGAGTCAAGGGTCCATCCCTGTGCATGGGGACTTGTGACAGCAACAAAGGCTGATTTGAAGGCAAAGGTCAATGAGTGGGTTTCATCATGACAAAGATGAATTTTGTCTCCCTCCTAAGGCAGGGGAAATCACATACTCACAGAGACACACACACACAGTCCCACACAGAGGAAACCTGAGAGATGGAGTTGTATCGGTGGTGATAAGACTCTTTGAAGGACCCAGGCCTCACACTTCTTTAGCTCAGAGGAGCAGAGCCTTCGGTCACTGGTCAGAGTTGTTGTACCAACACCTAGTGGGAACCCTGAAAGTTTCGTTGGAATGAGATCGCACAACTCCTACCTGACTAGCTACAAACAGCTATAGAGATACAAGGTAAACCTTTGATCCCTGACTTGGGTAGTTTGCAATCAATGGGAAGACAAGTTTTACAGGAAAAGAGCACATTAGTAATTTTCAAATTGCAACTCAACTACAAGTATCCTTGAGCTCCCAACTATTTACTCAACCATTTACTGATATTCCCAGCATGATTTCTGACAGGTATTTTGACACAGTACCCACAAAACTGAATTGGTGATTCTGCCTCATAAAAATATTCACTTGTCCCTCTTCTCCCATTACCTAGTGAAAGCCACCACTATTCGCCCAGTGCTCTATTTGATTTACCTGAGAAAAGCACTTTCTTTTTCCCATCTGTGACGATTGGTTAGTTGGCCTAAAATTTCTAGATCCTAAATATCAATAAAATATTTTCCTTGTCCTTCATTCCCTCTAAAACCAAAGTAGTTTAGATATGAATAGCTAACATTTTTACAGTGCTATTTAACATTCTTACTATTTTAATATTTATGACCACTTTTTGAGGTAGATATGATTCTTACCCTCATTTTATAGAGAAGCTCACTGAAGTCCAGAGAGGCCCTAGGTCATTCCATAAACAAGTGACAGAGTCTGGGTCACGCCCTGGTGTTGCTCTCCAACTTCATTTCCTAGTATTTATATACCACATATATTAATTTTCTCTATATATTTCTTAAGTGAATTTTTGTTTTGAAATAATTTTAGACTTAATGAAAAGAATTATTTAAAAAATACAGTATACTCTTGTGCCAGAGTCCCCACTAAAAAAATTTTCCACTTTCTCTTTTAGCCATATATACATATTCTTCTTAATATGAATATTAATAATCACATTGTTCCTTTGAGTTTCTTTTAAGAGGTCCTCATTATTTTTGAGCACTTCTTTAGTTTTTGTTATCTCAAAATATTTTAGATTCAATTTCTACTTTCCCTGGTTCCAGCCTTTGAATTAGCCACTCCTCCAAGACACTTTGTTGTCTTTTAGTAGAGAATGGTATTTAGAAAGCAAAATATGAACACTAGATGTGATCATTATACTTGAATGTCATTAGTTTTAAGTCCTCTTAAAGAACAGAGCTTGGAGATATGTATCTTACACGAATACACACTCTCATACACATCTATATCTATTTCTATGACTATGTATTTGCATATGCATCATACTTTATATACCCAGTATCAATTCCATACAAGAGGACTGACTCTACTTTTCCCCTTTTTCTTATTTGTAATTTCATTTTTAACAGTGGAAGACGTGATGGTCAGTATCCATGTAAATACATTTACTTATTTTCCAAATTACATAATTCACAGATGTACTTTGAATAGGCTTAGCCCATATCACTGTGAAAAACTAATTTATTAATTAGAGAATAATGTTTGTATACAGTTCTTTTCATCTTAGGAATTATAATACATATTAAAGTACTTTATTCATAATTATTGGCTTAGTTTTTATTTCTTTTCTCCCCTTTAGTATGCTCAGGTTATTTGGAACTAAGTTATACTTTTTCTTCTAGTTTATGTTTCATTTTTAATTACCCCTAATTTGCCTGATTATTTAATTTTTAACTATATAAAACATTAATATTGTTCCAAATATTAAAATGATGTAAAAATATAGACACAGAAAGAGATCACTAACTTCTCATCTCTTTTACACTAATCTCCTTTATTCTTTATGTCCACTCTCTTCCCCCACAAACACTATAGGTAATGAATCTCTTTAATTTCTGAATTGCTTTTTCTATATATCTGTTTTGCATAAAGGATCATATGCATCTATATTTTCATCTATCTATACATATATTTTTACATGAAATTTAATAGGGCATAGACACACCTTTCCTCCAGTTTGCTTTTTTTCATTTAAAAATATAGCTTGGCTTTACTCCATATCGGTCCTTAAAGATCATTGTCTTCATTCTTTATAGCTATATATTATAATAAGCTCATTTTTCCAGGTTATTTTTTCCATGTACCTATAGGCCTATTCGGTATGTAGATTCAAGTCTTCTTTAATTAATGAAAAAATGTGTGGATTATACATTTAAATATGAGTCCTATTGCATTGTTGTTGCTTTTTTAAGAGACTCCAAATATGTGAACATTATTTTTCTTTGCCTGTCCTTAATTTTTAGTACTTTTTCTATGGACCTCTTTTATTTCTATTTTTAAATCTCAACTTCTTTCTTTTTGGTGTTTGCTTGTTCTCATCAGTGAATCATTAAATAGTCATTTGACTTCCTTAGTCTTTGGACATCTTGTAAGTTGGTCTTTATTTCTAGGTTAGTTTTTTCTTTCATATTTTCCTGAGTTCAAACAACTGTTCTTTTATCCTTCCCCTTTTTATTCATGTTTCATAGTGGTTTTTGTATCCCAAAATTTTTGTTTGAATACATTTAACTTAATATGAGTGTTGTCCTACAGTTTTTTTTTTTTTTTTTTTTTTTTTTTTTGGTTTGTGGTTATTTGTTTCGGGGGAATTTTTCAACATGAGGTATATTGAATCTTGTTTTCTGATTTTTTCCTAATAATTTTATATTGCTTTATTAGCTTTTTTCCCATTTATTTTTTAGTACTAAAATAGTTTAGAGGATTCCTTTTTTGATGGTATCCTTTTTTTCACAGTAGCGAAGTTTATATTCTTTAACAAGGGTGTTGTGTGTGTATGTATAGTGTGGTGGGAAACATGTCTGTTCTTTGAGGGTTGTGTGTGTGTGTGTGTGTGTGCGCGCGCACGCACGCGCGCGCACTCTTAGTCTTACAAGACCCTGAATTTACCGTTATTGCATCATTTACCCTCAGCACTCAATTTCCAAAGAGCTCCTCTCCCCTCCTTTCTGCTTGTTTTTAATCCCCCAGGAGTAATGTATTTTGAAGACTGTTAGTTCAAATCATGCACATATTTAAATCCCTTTCCAATAACCCATTGAACTGTGCTTCAGTCTACCCAGACATTGATTTAAATGTTTAATACTTTTAACATAGGGTGGACTTAAGCTTTTTTGTGGTGCTTTTATGTCAACGGCGTTCTCATAACTGGTGTCCTGCGCTCCCTTCTCCACACTTGTTCTTGGCCTGCACTCGCCACAAAGCCTCAAATTAGGACAGAAGATGAAAGATTGCTTGCTGGGATTTGGTGTATTAAGAAAAATATTGAAAGTTATTTTTTAAATGGAGATATTCCACATCTTCAAATTATTCTTGAAGGTGTGAGGGTTTTTCTTTTTCTGTTTTTGTTTTTGTTTGTATTGTTTCCAGCTGTTCAGAATTCACAAGTTTTTACACTTTGAAGCAAGTTTTGTTTTTGTGTTTGCATAGTTTCAGAAACACTGCATTCCTTTGAGGCAGACTTCTGTTTCTACTTCCTTTGTGACAGTCATATCTCTATGGAGTCCTCTAACTGCCCCTGTTGCCTTTCATGGGTGCCAGAGCAATCAATTTATGATGGAAGAGAGACCTCTGTCCCCAGAGAGAGTGTGTGTAGCTTGATCTGCTGTTCTCTTTCCCCATGGCTTGTTTAAAAAGGTTTCATTGAATTTCTTGCATGTTGTGCTGCTTGGGTGTACAAAATATTGGCAATGTTTTATAATAAGTAGCAAATCATTATTATGCGCTTTGGTGTTCATTGTATTACCATTAATCATCGTAAATTCACTAAGTGTATCCACACAAATAAGGTAAGTAATTCCAAAGACAGTTTTATTCATGAAACTTTCATGGTATTAATGTGTTTTCACCTTTAGAGATACATGCATGGAGTGAAACCATATTTTTCAGTATCAGCAGCATCAAAAGGACTTTGTCGGTACACAGTTCTGCAAAGACTCATTTTTTAGCAATTGTACGGGATGGGGAATTCACCTTTGGCACTCTCTAGTCCCTTATTTTGGAGTTTCTGGCATACCCCAAATTCTCATGCTATGTTCAGATTCTCTCTTCATCCTTGCCAGACTATATGCTTAGGCATCTACCTTATGTTTCTTGCTCTTTTTTAAACTAAAATCTAACTTCAAATAAAAAGCATTAACGTAAAGTGCCTCATAGGGACATTTATATGTTATTAAGAAATATTTTTTCTTAACACCAAAACAGTAAAATGCTAGCAATGGAAATTTGGACACCATACTAATATATTTGACAGAATTTTATAAGCATACTTCAGTCCATTTTCACCTGGAAAACTCTCTCTTCTACTCTTTTTTCTTCAGAAATATCTTTAGAAACATAAAACCTTTAAATCCTGGCTCCACTATGTAATATCTGTGTGTCTTTGACAAAGAAACTAACTTCTGAGCTTTATTCCTGCTTCTATAAAATGAGAAAAATAATATCTTCTTGATAGAACATGTTAAGGTTAGGGCAGGAAGATGTGGCATTTCAAATTCTGATTCTCATCTTTAATATGAGGATAAGATTAATAATTATTTGATGATCAAATGAAAATGCATATGTTATGCATCTTAAATTATTTGGCACATGAAAGCTACCAAATAAATGTTGAATCTCCTTCCTGACTTACTGATGGCTCAGCCAACCAAATATTTTGAAACAAAAAAGGCAGTCTTAATTGGAAATTCACAAATTTGATAGTTCAGTTACATTCACCCTATGAAAACACTGGCATATCTATTTATGAGAAAGGGAGGAGAGGGATCAGGGCAGATAGTGGCTGCTCAAGAGGAATTTGCTTTTCTGTATCCCTATATGAGGTCTCAGAGAGGAGACACAACGCTGGGGATGGGACACCCAGAACTGCACCATGCAGCATAGACAATACTGCAAAGCCCTGAATACATGCTATTTGACAAGGAAGTCACAGGAATGAGATAAAATATTAGTTGTGCCACCCTATCTAGACTTTACTCTGTTGCTTAGGTGACTGATGATTAGTCTCCCTCTACTCAGTGGAATCCTTTCACTGACATTTTACCAAGTAAATCATTCTGGTGTTTAGCAGCTCTATTGTGTTAATGCCTGTATGGCTATATATTTTTACACCTGGTATGAGCTCTGCCTTGTTAAGCCAAGATCAATCAATCAGTCAATCAATCACTCAAATAGCATTGCTCAGGTGTTTCAGGACAGCTATGCTGAAGCTCCTATACTCCACATGCTACTTCTGGATTTCTCCATCCCTTCTTCACATCATATTATCAGGCCATTTTTCCTGGTCCCACTGTTTTGTCAGCTTCTCGTCCTGTCTATACAATGGAGCTGTCAATGGAATATCATGTTCCAGATTTGCTCTGCCCAATAGAATAAACAGTGGGTAGACTAATCAAGCCCATTAATTCTAATCAGATGCCACCTGAGAGTACTCTTGCTTTCTGGCGCACAGAATGAGCATCAGTCATAGAAATCCACAAAACCTGTTTCATGTAAAGTGTTAAGTTTCCCCCAACCCACGCTTGCTGTCCAGACTGCCAGTTTCACTTGATAAATATCATCTTATTAATTTGCTCCTATGTTTTCAATCTTCATTTCATCATCCATCAATCAACTATCCTTCCTAGCTTCCCATTAAAAACAAACATTTTAAAAAGTTTTGTTTTATTAAAATATATGTATTGAACCAGTAATATATGATAGATACAATAGTTAATAAAAAGTTTGTAGATTCTATATTAAAAAAGATTATACAGGTTAATAATAATAATTTTAAAAACCTCTTGAGGTCTATAAAAAGATAAATATTTCCTCTTCAAGTAGGAAATACACTCATGGAGAGCACGAGTATTAAATTATAGTTGTTTGCAGGAAAGTGTCTATTTAATAAGAAATATACACAACTATTTAAAAGCAATAGAGCATCATATCTGCAATATACTTTTCTTGGCTAAAAATGACACAATGGGTAAATATAAGTATATATACAGAATGATTTAAAAAACTACCAAATGGGAACCCTGAGTGAAAATTAGTATTCTTGCAACTTCTCTGTATATTCTTTGTAAGTTTGGAATTACTTCAAAACAAAAAATTTAAAAATAAAAAAAGATGACTAGCTGCTGATCTACGATGGGAGATGGGGTAATGGTAGCATGTTGTGGTGAAGTTGATAGAGCCAAATGCTGTTAACCACCCTTTCTGTTGGATGTTGATTTACAACACACGTATATTATGTTGTTCAAACACAGGGAATCCTGGTGCCTGTGGGAATGTCAAAGGATTGCCCCTTGATTTTTTCAAGATAAAAATGAGAAAGTGACATGCTAGTATTTGTGTAGGTAGAGAGTTTGGTAGAGATCTAAAGGTAGTATTTTGGAATTCAGCTTTGATTATGAAGGCAGCATTTCCTTTTTTAACATTGTATAAAAAGCCATCTCTCCTTCTCTCACCCCCAACTTTAAACCCATTCTTGTTAGAGGCCACAGGATGCTTAGTCATATTGTTATATAAATTCACCAATTATTTCATCAGATTAAATAACTGAAGGATATTTTCACAAAATTGGAACATTTTAAGGTATTTTTGCTGTAGTGGAGTTGTTCCTTTAAAGCTTCTTGTCCCTCCATGTTCCCATCCATTCAATCAAGTAAGCATCTACACAGGGAATAAACTCAGGAGAGAGCAGAGTGCCTATACTGTCCTTGTAGCTCCTCCCCCAACACCTATGACTTCAAGAAGCTGCAAGGAAATTAGAGTCAAGCGACATGGAGCCTAGGATTGATGCCATCAATGACTGGTGACTATGGAAATCACTTCTCCCAAAAGCATTAGTTTCCTATCTGTAAAAGGAGAACACTGGACCTGATTTTCCATCTCTGACATTCTATGGTTCAATGAGTATTTAGTACTCCTGAATCCTTTTTGTTATGACAGTAATTAGTGGTTCCTTTCTGGATTACTTGGAGCGTTTTTGAAAGGTTTATAGCTTATTCCTGATGTAGATAAATGTTTCTGGTTTTGCCTTTCATGAATAAAAAGGTGATTGAACAAAGCATGCATTCATCATTCTATTTATTGCCCCGAAACAACAAGTGTAATTTATAAACCAATAATACTTTAGGGAGTGTTCTACATATGTATGAAAAGAATACCTTAAATTAATGGGATGCCAAGAAGACACTAATCCAGCATCCCCTGAAGGAAAAGGTAGGAATTCAACGAGAGAGGAAACTTAGGTACATTTTATTGGATACTCTAGGTGGTACTATATTATTTTTACTGGAACACTAATAAAAGGAGAGAAAAGATCAATGACTCTGGGCTGATCTCCTCTTTGTTTTCTAAGATGTGGGAGGATGAGAAGGTCAGGCTATCACAACAGGTTCCAACTAGAACAAAAGCAAACGCTGAGATATATATTAAAAGACACGACTCAGTGTCTAAAAATATCCACTTTTATTACACCATTCACAGAAATATGATTGATTTTTTTTGTTAAGTTTAAGAAATTCCTGGTGAAGTTGTAAAATTAGTGAAAATCAGAAGAGGTACACTTTAGAATGACCATGGCCTGCATGAGAGGACATCCTTTCAGAATTAATAGAAATAATGAGAATTATTTGGTAACTTTGGTCTGTGATATTAAATGTTTCTCTTTGTAAACTTCATAGTTAGTATGTAGCATCATAAAAATGATTTCTTACTCAGCATGCCCTTCATTCTCACATTGCACAAGCAAATCTCCAACACCTCACTTGAATGTGATTTATACTCTAACTTCCTTGAATTCTTACTCTGTCTCATAATTTTGCATGTTTATAGGTATGGCTAGAACTCAACTACCTCTCAATAGCTTGACTCTCTTACTTATTATCCAAGGTATAGCTAAAAATTTAGGAGGACACACAAAGTAAGTTTGTGAGCAAATAAAATACATATATCAGTAAGTTCATGCACTAAAACTTATATATGTGGTACAAAAGAGAGCAATGTAGCAATGTATGATGTTTTGCAGCACCAATTTACTCTTAATTTACAAAACATACTAATGAGTATATAAAGATTAAATGAGTTAATGTACGTAAGGCACTTAGAAATTGCCTGGTACATAGTAAGCATTCAATAATAATTATTACTACTTAATTTCCATGCCAATAAAATGCTAACAATATTAAATTGAAAGGGAAAGAGAAAGTGCTACAGGTGGGTACACTCAAAATAGACAGGTGACAAGCAATAGAAAGAGCTAGCAACATGATCAAATCAGATATATGAACTCAAAACAAAACCATCGTTATTCATTTGGTACAGCGCCAAACACATTTAAGCTGAGTCGGAGTATCACTGTAATAGTACATTCTAAAAGTAATAGCTGTTAATAACAATAACTTTGAGTCATCAGGAACAGTTGAAATAATATTCAATAACCTCTGTGTAAGAAAGCATGCAAATCTGTAATAAAAATTTATAGACTCCCATCCAAACCGGTTATGATTTTAATGTTAATGTTCCACTCATAAACTCTCTGTAATCTAGAAAACCTATTTTCTAGACTCTTTGAATAATGTATATCTAGAGAGTAAAGGTTTATGTCAATTACGTTCATTAATCTTAGTAATTTCTGGACACTTTTAGCTGTGCAAGTAGGTACCATATTTTTCAAGAGCAAGGATATCTTTGGACATATTACTCTCAAAGTGCTTAATATAAGAGTGGGTGTTTAATTGCCATTTTTTCTGTGTTTAGCAAAACAGTGGGTCCTTTTTTATACATTTGGTGCTTAAAGACCATAGACTATCTAGGCTAGGAGAGAAAAATAGCCAACATTCAATTCCCCACCTTGGGTTTGCTTCAGTAAACACAGGGTGGGGCAAAAGTAAGTTTACAGTTTTTCATATGGAAAGTGCAATAATTAATAACTAATAATGCAAGAATAAGTGCTGTGTTTTGTGTACTCACAACTGTAAACCTACTTCTGCTCAACCCTGTAAGTTCAATTTACAAAAAGCAAGACTTCTAGTGAAAGACGTTTGTTGAGAGAGGGGTCCAGAGAAGAACGTTACAAGATAAAGGATATAAGAAGGGGAGAAAAGTGACTGGGAGTGTCCTCTTCAGCAGAAGCTGGCTTCAGCCTGACTCACAGGAAGCACTGGAGGACGACTAGCGTTATAGAGTTGGGCTGGTTTATTTTGCCCCTGTGTCTGTCACTCATTGCCTGCCTACTCTAGCCTGGAAAGGATGGGGGTTGGGGAGGTACAGCTCAGGTGAGGCTCCCAGGTGAGAGGTGGATCCCATTACACAGAGGGCAGTTATCAGGCTAAGGGGGAAAGCTATGTCCACTCAGCAGCAGGTAACTGGGGGATAAACTTACTGGGGATCGGTGCAATATTAGTGGGGTGAAAACAGCAAACACAAAAGTCCACCTCTTATACTGCTCAGATCCACTTCCTTCCTACACTAAATTCGCATCATCTAGGATTCTAAATGATCACAACTTCTGGGAAAATCTTCCAGAGTAGAGAGAATTGCTTGCCGTAGTTGGTCCTGAGGTTCTGACAAAGCTCGTCATCTCTCCCGTTCATCTAGACTTCCCACATCCTCACTGACCTCTTCTCCTGGTCTGGGTGAGTTTCTCTCCCTTGTTGAATGTGAATGCCTGATACCATGCCCTCCTCCTGCTATGGTTATGTATCCACCCACTTTTAACTACAGGGCACTAGTGCAGAAATATGCCCCAGTAGATCACCTGCATGCCAGCAGCAGCCCTACTTCCTAATGATGACTGAGTCCAATATTTTTGTTGTTCTTGGTCTTCTGAAGAGAGGAGACCAAAGTAAACTTGTGGCAACCACAGATTTAAGTTGAATGACATTCTTACTACATTCCCTGGAAGAAACATCTCGTCCCTTGACCCCAGGAACTATGGTGGTTGGGAATAGACACCTAATTTCCAATGTGGGTTGCTGAAGGTCGTAAGAAGCAGCACCTGACTTTCACTCCTTGGTTTCCAGATCATTGTATTCTACTACCAGAAATACAGCTTTGTATACCGGCCCTTGATTTAACATGTATTCCGTATTGTGGAGATTGGTATACTGTCCTCTCAGGGCGTTATTTTCGGCTGAACTTTTGAAAGGTTATTCTAATGTTCTAACCAGTGGGCAGCTTTCTTGATGGTGTGGTATATGGTAGGAGAGATGGGTCCAGAGATTGTGGTCCACTGCTATACCTCCTTTGCCATAAAGTGGCCCCCTGGTCTGAAGTATTATTATGCAGGATTTCACATTCTTTAAATCTTCAGATAGAGGTGGTAGCCAAGACACTGTGGGCAAGAAAGACAAACCCATGCAATAAACAATTGTAAAACTTAGTTTGAAATGTTATCCTTTCCAAGGTTGAAGTAATCAGCTAGTTTCCAAGGCTGGTTGGCCTCATTAAAGGATGCTACCATAATGGAGGGACCTGTTTGAGTCTAATTTAAGGGTTGCCATCTACATTGTCTGATGTATTGCTGAGAAACCTACCTGGACTTATAAATTTGGGGGTCTGATAGTGGTTAGCCTATGGTGGGTACCTCTAGTTGCATGGCTATTTAATGTCCCATGTTTAAATGCTCAGTTTCTAATGGTGTATATAGTCCCCTGCTGCTGATGGTATGGCTTTGCTCCAGAATTGAAAGAATCTGTCCTGTGATTCTGTTTTTGAAGCTTGCCAGAGGCTTAGCCAGGTATATATTTAGACTATATATACCTCTAGTCATATGAGTTTTTCTGGCTTGTGAACCATGTGGCTCAAGTGGTAAATCTGCTTTACAAAGTCTGGATCTACCGCATAACCCTCTCTTGCTAGTACTCCGCTCAAAACAGCACCCCCCTTTCATTCAACTCAATAATAAGATAAGCATAGGATTTCTGAGTGTGTTATGTGCTGCTTCCAGAATGTAAAGAGGCCTGCCCAATATTGTACTTTCTCCTTGGTGGCAGAAGGTGCAAGTCAAAAGAAACCAATACTTTGGAAGGGATACCCAATCTGCCCAATATGACTGCACCCCTAAAAATGTCATTGATGAATTAGACCCCTTGGTAGGGTTTTTATGTCCCAGCATCTGGAGTGTGTGTGTCTTTTCAAAACACTCAGCATACCTTTTACTTCATGTTCATCAGATTTCACTGGTATGGTATTATTGGACACAGTGAACTACTCAGACATTCTCTAGAATGTACAGGCAATCAAGTCCTTTCAGATTTAAAAGAGAGGATACTTTATAGAATGCTGGGACAAAGCATACTGCTGTCTTTCCCATCTGATGACAAAGTGCTTCTGATCCTCTTCAAATGAATATCAAAAAGAACAAAGTCATCATATTCTATGTACAATATTTATAGATCCCTGAGGGCCAGGTTTCCTGGTTGCCATTCTGCCCTCATTGCTCATTACAGTCATTATGCTCACCTTGCTTCTGATGGTTCAGTGCTGTCACCTGGTCTCTGCTTTGGTAGTGCTCAGTCCAGTATGTAATGTCATCTCCTACTCCAATTTCAGCCTGACAGAGTAGAGCAAACATTGAATTTCTCAGAAAAGCTGATGTCCCCCTCATCAGTGCACTTCTTAATTATCTTGGTAATCAAAAGGTACTGTGGCCCCCTGAAGAGAGAGTCAATTGCTAGGTCTCCCAGTCTTATTATACTAAACCCATATTAGCATGTCCACTTCCCTGGGAGTGTGATTATTTATTTGATAGTTTGCCATAGCAACTCATGCATCTCTTCTGTAACTGATGAGTGTCATCTTCTTTGCAAATTTCTCTCAGGGCCCATGCAAAGTGCTAAACCCCGTGTCATGAGAGTGCTCCCTACTACTTCCCTTATCCAGTTTTACAACCCATGAACCCTTTAGGATCCACTCTTATATGAAAAACACATGTTGAAGCATTTTCACTATGTAATTCTCCTTTTCCCTCAGGATACCCAACATTTCTTCCATTGAATTATGCAAACAGTTGGCATTACTTGATGACCAAGAGGAAAGGTAGAAATAGATGTTGAGTAGAGCGAACATTCCCCTTATAAGGCCTGACTCACTTGAGGTCTCTGTGTGGTTCTCAAGTGAAGAGGAAAAGGCTGCATATTTCAACAAGGAAGATTAGTTTCAGGTCTAGAGTGTTCTGGACTATCAGGAAATTTAAGAGTTTTAAATGTATCTACCTGGGTATTTCAATTCCGAGTTTCAGGATTCCATTTCTTTCTTAACAGGGTCGTGAACTTAGCACAGTTATCTTCTTAGACTGAAAACCCACCCTCCTCTGAGGTTCTGCCACTCATAATTATGATGAGGTCCTTTGCCTGTTCTTTAGCTCTATCTGCTCTTCAGCTGTAGGACACAGGCTTTATCTGCACGCCTTAGGCTGAGTAGATTTTGTTTAAAGACAGAGCGTAGAAATACTTGATACAATATCAATGCGTTACTTAGAAGCTATAACTTTTAACTTTTTTTTCCTTTTTGACTGAGAAAATAAAGTCTCTCTTTATTCTTTTCACTAAAAGTTTTCATGAAAGCTGGTCCATTTTCAAACAATGTACATAGGTTATGCCAGAGAGAAGTTAGCCATCGCAAGTTAGCCATCGCTTGAAAGAGAGGGTGAATAAATGAGTAGCTGTAATTATACATGTTGATTGAAGTCAGGCTGCCAAAAATACTGTGTGGTGAAAATGTGTTTTAATTTCATGAACCAAATTAACTATAATACAAACCCCATCTTTCTTGTATTAAGTGTGCAGGTGAACAGGGTGTTCTATGATGTTCTACGGTGTGTGGAGGGTGTAGGAGCGTGTCTGAGGGAAGTTCCTGCAGAATGTCAGAGCAAAATGGGTTGTGAAGAAAGTAAAGGAGTCTTTAATTAGGCATTAAGGTCTAAATGGCATCAATGCTGACAGAATTCTGTCAGCAAAAGGTTTCAGTGGGTTTGACAACACAGTGAGAAGTGACAGGCTTAAGCACATTTTGGTCTTTGGTGAAACTGCTATCAGAATGGGATTTTGTTATTTTATTGGGTGCTTAATCCTCTGTTATTTATATTATATATTTTTCCTTAACCCGATCATAAATTTATCTATTCATGTGTTATGCATGTTTTAATTCTTATGTTTAAATATGTTAGAGAAGACAAATAGAATTTATGTAGTCATATTTGCCTATGTAAATAGTTCATCATTGATTTGTATTTGCTCGGAAAAAAAATGTAAAAAAAAACCCCTCATCTATGTAATTTTTGCTCTCCAAGTTCTAGGCTACTCAGTGACATCTGCTGAGACTCATACAAATGCGTAGCCACTGTGGCAATGGGAATGGCAAGGGAGTGGCAATGTGGTAGTTAATGATCACTACCTAGATCAATAATGGCAGCATTCCACAAAATCATCTTTGGATCCCCCTTTTCCCACAGAACCTCATACTGGGCACAGCCAGCGCTGAAGAAATTTGTTTGAGTGAAACGTGCTCTGCTCTAAAATCTTTTCCTCTTTCTATCTTCTAATCAGTTCCCCTCATCAGACAGGCGTGGTTTCATTCACTCACTCCTTCCTTCTCTCATTCGTTTAACAAATGTGTGTTGAGTTCCATCTATACCTAAGGAACTCTGTTGGGAACACAGCAGGAGGAAAACAGACCGTCCCTGCTCTCACAGAGTTCTCAGTAAGGTAGAGTAGGCAGCAACGTTTAATATAAAAACAAGGGTATGCAATAGTCTTACAAAATTCCTTTAAACTCTTCATTAAAATTGTATTTTTTAGCATAAGCTTGGATTCGTAAACAAACTTCACATCAGAATGTATTTTGTACTTGACCCAAGTGTATGAGTTAGAGCCATTACTGAGGGATCCACTGTAATTAAATTTTATTAGTTAGAAACACCCAATCACCCTCACTCAGGATACAGGGAAAAAAGGACTGGGTACTTCTCAATTTTGTTCCCGCTTAGCCAGAGGAAAACTCTAAGATGACTTTCTCATAGGAGAACCAAGCTTTGTTGTGTTTCTCCAATGTGGAAGAAAACAAATTCTACACGCATTCCTGTCTTTTTTCTGCTTTTGCACATGTAGAAGCAAGCAACGAAGCTAAGACTGGGGAAAAAAGTAATACACTATCTTTCCAGTCCCCCTGCCACCCAGTACTAATGTTTCTTCAGCAGTTGGGATGAAGGCATTAATCACAGAGTCAAGAATCCGGACCTCATCAATATTTGGGAAGAAAAACTTGGGACTCCATTTCCCAGAGTAGAGATTCTCAAAGGGTGATCCAGACCAATGGTATTGGCATTGTCTGGAATCTTAACACTATTCTGGGTGAGGCTCTGTAATGCATGTTTTAAAATGCACTGCTGAAGTTTGCCAATCAGTCAGAATGCTATTAGCCTCAGGAAGTGGCTAATAAAGGAGAAGGTGGGGGTGGGAGTGTTTCAAACAAGGAAACAGGGATGAAAATTAAACATTTACTTCTGAAGACAAAAAATGGGAAGTACAAATAAAATAAATAAGTACCAGAAAACAGGATCAATAGGAAATTGCTATTTATATATTTTTCTTTAAAGTTTGTTTTCAAAGAACATCTAATCCAATGAATGTTTATATGTTGTTGCTGTTTTACTATAAAATAAATTTTTATTTAAAAAGAATTTTTAACTAAGTCCTATATCTCAAATACGGGACAGAAGACTATGGGTGTTTTTTCCTTTGTAATCCCTCAGAGTTCCTTCTTTTTGTGTTTTCAAAATTGGATTTATATTTATTTGTCAAATTAGCATAATGAGAAAGGAAACGGTCTCTACTGCTCTTATTTAGGCAAGATTTGGCATCCTCACCCTCCGTCCTGTCGGTCCCCTGCTACAAACTCCTGCTTCACAATTAGTATGCACTGCGATTTCTGCCACCAACTTGGTATCAAAATTTTGTATTTTTTACTTTTGTATCTTTTCTCCATAGTTAAAAAGTTCGAATTGCACCATAGTGATTTAGATTTAAATTCATGATTATATGATTTCAACGTTTACTGCTGGTCTCTTCACACAAGCCTCTCCAATAGTTACTTTTCCATGTTGTTATCTTTTGCAACTAAAATTTGTTTAACTTTATTTTGTCCCTGTTGGTGATCCCTTCTAGCAAGCTCTCTAAATTCTCAGTTGTTAAAAAGTGTGCGTGGATGCTTCCAGATATTTTCTATAGCTCGGCATGTCTGTTGCTTTCAAACTAAAAATTAAAGCCTTACTGAATTTAGATTTCTTTGTTTTCCTTCTATGTATCATATTGGCATCATCTGGAATCTATCTATCATATATCTATCTATCTCTTATCTACCCACATGCAATATAATTTATAACGACATACTATGCCTTTATTATTAAGCTGTACCTATTTCCCTACTAAACTATGAAGGCCATGAGGTCAGGTAATGTGTTCACTTTCACAGAAACTCTTCCAAGGATTTCATGAATAAAGAGGAAGAAAGACATTAACAGTAGAAAGGAGACATCCTGCTCAAAAAGATGGAAGGTGGTATCACTCATGTTTGTGCACTGATGGGAATTGCCTGTAAAAAGAGACCAAAGAGAAAGGAGATGCAGGGTTAAACAGTTATAGAAGTTAAGTCCTTGAGTAGTCAAGACAGTCGTCGGCAGCCGTCCGTCTCGAGAGACGATGGTGTAGCTTCTTAAGAGTCTATCTGCACCGCCGAGAATGGCTGTGCAGTCCGACTCGGGAGTGACACGGTATCTGTCTCCTCCCGTGTTGAATCGACATCTTGCGATGACGCTGGAGTGTCCTCTCCAGTGAAGCTACAGAGCCTGGGCAGGGTGATATGGAGGGTCTGCTGTTGCCCATGCAGCAGACCCCCCCTCTCTTCGCAGCTGAAGGGTCCAAGGGAAAGACGGAGTCAATACAGCTTGGGTTCAGGTGCGCCGCAGGAGTTGCCGGTGTTGACTACAACGTCAAACCGCCTTAGGGACTCCGGCTCCGGATTTTCTGTCGGGGTTTACTCCCTTAGCCTTTCCCCTAAAGAGGTATGCCGCAAGGCAGCGGAGGTTTTTTGGAGTCAGAGTTTTCCTTCTCTGATGTGCCCTGATGTGTCAAGACAGTAGGAGAAGAATAATACAGGGATTTTCTGAGATAGGGGGGGAACCAGTTCATTCACGGTATCGGAAGAGATGATGGGGCATATCAAGACAGGTGAAAACAGGTGGGAGAATTGTAAGTGGAAAGGTTAAATCGTTTTGACCAGGTTGCACCTATGTTATCAGTAAAATAGGAAGCAAAGGGGTAATCAGCTGCGTGATTCAGAGGAGAGATGTTGAAGACGAGTAAGAAAGAGGTGTGAAATTATGAGTTGGGGACTAGAAGAATTAGTGGGTGGAGGAAGGTGCAGCGCAGTTTTCCTGGAACACGGGAGCCGGCTTTGTGTTAGCTGCCATTCTCTCCTGTCGGCCCGAGTGGGCGCTCCCTGCAGCCCCACCACTGCACCTCAGGGGCACGGCAGAGGCAGAAGGTTGGATTAAACCAGGATTAGGTTTGGGCTAGGAGATTACGACAGAGCAAGAAAGAATGAGGGAGTTGGGATTAAGCAAGGAGTCGTTATAACAATGTACCATGGAATCGAAGCTAGAGAAAGTGGGACATAACTTTGAGAGGCCTGATAGAGACAAAGTGGTAGGTACCAGAGGAAGAAAGTATTACTGGCTTTGAATTATTTATAGTAAGAGCAGAAGTACCCCTGAAAGTGATTTGGAGAACAGAAGGTGGTGTGCAGAGCGGTGTGATGGAGACTGAAGTTCTGAATGTCGTACAGACTGTGGGCGAGGGTTGCAGATGTGAATGGAGGAAACCACAGGAGACGTGGAAAATTCAAGGAACTGAGAGGGCATGGTCCATTCTTACAACTGGATTTGTTGCTCTGGAGTTTTAACCAATCTCCCCTTTCTGACTAAGGCTTCTCTGTTCTTGTATTTTGGACTTCTCAGACACTTCTGAGGAACAATCAGTGTCGTGTTTTGGCAGCCAGCTCTGAACAACTCAGTAGTGTAAACACGTTACCCCTTTATTGGTGGTCCCTTCTGCAGGCTCCCTAAAGCCTCAGCTAACTCCAAGACCATCCTCCAGGAGCACCCAAGAACCTCTGAATCCTGTCTAAATAGGCTTTGGATCTGCCATTGCTCTAATTAATTTTATACTATCCCTCTGCAGAAGCAGTACATGGCAGCCCCAAGACTTACTGTGCTCTGGATGACCTGCAGAAGTCCATCTGTCCTGAGCATTCTCCTCACCCCATCTAACACAGTTTCTCTGGTCGTCTCCAGGGTTTAGCCTCCAGGCCTATTTTTTTGTATGTTAAGAAAAAAAACAAAAACAAATTTAGATGATTCTTTAGTCTTTCATAAAGCCTTGCTTTCAAGACTATCTTTCACAAAGGAAGGTAAAAAAAAAAAAAAAAAAAAAAAAAGTCATTCTAGAGAGAAAGTTGATTTACAGGATTCTTTGTCCTCTGGGAAACCACACCCACATTTTTCTAGTACCATTAACCTTGAAGCTAAGTCTTGGAGGTAAGAGGTGAATAGAAATTAAGGGTCAAATTAAAATCCACTTGAGGATATTAATAAAATACTACTGTTTTATTAATTTGAGATACCTTGGCATACTGGAAAGTGAACTGATGATAAAATACATGAAAGTTAGCTGGATTCAGAGAGTGACTTTCAGGGTCACCTTGAGTAATTCACTTCATTTCTCCCAGGTGCAGGTTCCTCATCTGGAAAATGAGGGCGTTGGCCTAGGTGAACTCTAAGGGACCTTCCAGCTCCAGCAAGCTAAACCCTTAAATAAGGCTCAAAGGCAAGAGCACTATCTTGATCTTTTGATAAGTTAGGTTTTAAAAATGTTTTCCCTAATTTTAGCTTTTATGTTACTCAAGGTCACTGGACAAAGAACACAGTGTGCAGGAAGGGGCTTGTGGATTTTGGTGTTTAAGTTGTTCCAAAGACAAGAGGTACATGTGTCCCTAATGGTTACCGCTAAATCTGAAACAATGTAGTAAAAAGCATCATAGGCCTTCAGAAAACATATGGCTAAAATATTTCAATGAAAGATCGATAAATTGGCCTTTATATCTCTTCATTAATAGGCTCTGATTTAGATGAACTGAAGAAATCTGAGAAGAAAAATAAAATGTTTGATGAGATCTTCTTTTAAGTATTTTGCTTAATATTTCTTCTTTCATTGCCATATGGTGCAGAATAGAACCCAATGATTTATTTATTTTTACTGTTTGCAAAACAATGAAATGAACGTTTTCCATGAATCTAATTGTGCACTGATCCCTTTTGCTGCATTAACATAATAATCAAATAAGTCACTTATCTTTATACTGCATCACATGGAAAATAACTCCTAGTGAGCAAATGATACAGGGAAAGAAACTGAGGTATATCATCTAAGTTCCATCCATCCTCCGCCAGCAGTAACTGTGGTCTTAGATAACTCACTACTCACTCCAGGCCTTGGGTTCTTCATGTGAGAGTAGATATTTACTAAAGTGTTTTTATGGTATTTTTCTATGGTAGCTTTAGCAGACACATACAAGGCCTAAATTCCACATGGATGCAGTTGGTTTGACATTTCTGAGAGACTTAGGGATTTGTGTTCCTATTTAGCAGAGTTTGTTCTTCTCATAACTAAATCAGCATTTGAACTTCAGGGAAAAGGAAAGGATAGATTAAGCTCAGCTAGAAGGTAGAATATGACCTGGAAGAAAAAAGGAGCCCACTCCTTTCTTGACAAAGAACTGTTGAAATACGAAAGGAGGAAGAATTAGAGTTATGAGCTCAACCTTCCGGCTTAGGAGCTTGGAGATAAATAGTGGGAGGAGGTGTGTTATTTAGGTTGAGGGGAGACACCAGAACAGAGGGGTTCAGACACTCAGATTCAAATAAACATTGTTCCAAACTCAAAGTCACTCTGTGAGTGGATTGGCCCTGTCAGGTACCAGACGACCCAGAAAGTGCAGAGGAGCTTTAACTGAATGACTACAGTTCTAGAGAAGTTAAAGTGATGTGTAAGCAGAGCTGTGCTGAGGTCAAGTCTGCAGCCCCTCACATAGGTCTAGGTCGGCACAGTGCATTACAGTCTTTGGGATGTCTCATGCTTTCCTCATAAGAGCACTTAGGGTCAGCTCAGCTCACACTGCTGTTATAGCACAGGGAAAGACAATGAGGAAGTGGGAGTTGGAGTATAGTGTTCATTTTTTCAGGTGGTTGCACGGCCACTTGGTGAGTTCTTACAATTTTCTCGTACTAAGTCAGCTAGGTAGAGGGTTGTGTGGTCAATGTGATCATTAATAGAGCAATCAAGGAAGCCTCCTGGAGGAGGCAATGGCTGAGCAAAGAATTGAGAATTTTTCTCAGGTAAATCATTAACATCAGCAGAATCATCTGTGGGATGAGGTTTAGTTGTTTTGTATCAGAGATTAATCTTGGTATTTATGTAAAGCAACAGCAATATCACCCCTAATCCTTTGTCATGAGGGAAGTGGCAAACTTTTCTGCGTAGGGATATCGCTGAGTAGGGTGTGATTACTGAGAATCTCAAGAGCAGGGGTGATGCACAGAGCTTCCAGGTCTGGCCCTCAGGAGAGATGGAAAGTTAAATTAGCCAAAGGAAAAAGAATGACCAGCCACACCACTGCCTGCTTTGTGCAAAGCACTTTCGTCAGAACTTAAAAATTATAACCAAAAAGGAAAAGCAAAAACAAACAAAATGGGTGTCTGGCTGGCAAAGGGTCTGACACACTTCTCCTGGGCAGTGCTCTTCCCTGCAGACAGACACTGTGGGCAATTTTGTCTTAGCAGACACCAGGAGGTGAGCTGACCTGACTGCAGGCTGTAGGCCCTGCAGCTATCAGGCCCTCTGCAGACAAAGGGCGAAATGGGTTTGGAAAGGGCAGTGGGTACAGGGGAGTCTGGCTGCAGACACTAGAGCCCAGTGCTGAGCCTGGAAGCTTGTGAGCAGGTCACAGTCCACAGCAGCAGGGCCTATCTGAGGGTGGCCGCCTCCTGCTCAGCAGCTCACAGATGTGAACAGGTGCTCTCCCTACCAGCTTGTGCCCATTCTGTGGCTCCTCATTACTAGCCACTAACAAACGAGAAATCAATATCCACATCAGTTTCATGCCATTGGAGTTCTAGAAAGCAGTTGTTTCTAGGAAATCTAAATGGTTTTGTGGCTGTGGATGCCAGTTACAGAGTTCTTGTACAAAAAGACTAAGTATGTAGGGGGTGGGTACTGATAAAATAAAATCCAGAGGAATGAAAGTACCCACTAAAGCAAATGCCAGCTGTGTCGGTGGAAATATGGGCAATAAGAACTCCAAGGGAGCTGCTCTGAGGCCCTGGGAGTCAGTTGGAACCGAGAACAAGAGTGCCTGCCCTGGAGTTTAAGCCCCAGATGAAATGAGTATTCTCCAGAAAAGGGAGAGGAGAGAGGGAAAGGGGAGGGGAAAGGAGAGAAAGGGAGGGACAGGGGAAGGGAGAAGAAAAAGGAGGAATGAGAGAGAGAAATTGCTTTGTACTATCAAAGTTAAAACAAATTTTAAATGACTTCCAAAATTGTTACTAATGGTTAATTGGGGGGTGGGGCAACTGGCTGAATGGACTGGAGGAAAATTCTTAATTTCCTATTTTATGCAATTCTGAAGGTGGTGAGAATATGGGTAACTTTTGTTTGGCATTTTGCAAATAAAGCAACACACACACACACACACACACACACACACAGACACAGATATGCATACCTATGTTTTCCTGATCGTTAAGGGGTATGTTAGTCACATTCGTAAACATTAGCCAAAGGAGGCCTATATTTGTAGCTCAAAGTTTTGTTTTGATTTGTAAATCAAGATTCTCCCTTTTTCCAAATAAGCACTATAATAGGCATTTTACTGGACTGGGAAGGTTGAAATAGTAACAGAACCAGAGGAGGAAACTGGCGGCTTGTGTAGGGGAAGGAGCAAGGAAGCCATCAAAGAGGAGAGATGAGGAGAGAGCAGAGAAGAAGGGGAGGGTTAGGAGCACCTGGGACCATTAGAATCTCCCCCACTCTGTTGAAGGCTAAGCATAGCATCTAAGGTTCAGTGACCAAACCAGAGGGTAGAATGCGATGGCCTATCTGGTTCCCACAGACCTGTGTCCATCGCTTAAAATGACTTCATGTGAGGGCACAAGGACTTACCCAATGGGAATATTGCTCTATCAATATATCTGTATTGAGCATCTAGCATGTGTTTATTTCTGTGTGAGACACTGCATGAAAACAAATATAAAAAAGAAGAAAATTCTTGCGCTTATAATTTGTTTATAAACGATGCATGACATAATATAATTAACATGTTAGTATCTTGAAATCAGCCCTGGCTGGTTTGGCTCAGTGGATTGAGCGTCGGCCTGTGAGCTAAGTGTCGCTGGTTCGATCTTCCAGTCAGGGCACATCAGAGAAGGAAAACTCTGACTCCAAAAAACCTCCGCTGCCTTGCGGCATACCTCTTCAGGGGAAAGGCTAAGGGAGTAAACCCCGACAGAAAATCCGGAGCCGGAGTCCCTAAGGCGGTTTGACGTTGTAGTCAACACCGGCAACTCCTGCGGCACACCTGAAGCCAAGCTGTATTGACTCCGTCTTTCCCTTGGACCCTTCAGCTGCGAAGAGAGGGGGGGTCTGCTGCATGGGCAACAGCAGACCCTCCATATCACCCTGCCCAGGCTCTGTAGCTTCAGCTTCACTGGAGAGGACACTCCAGCGTCATCGCAAGATGTCGATTCAACACGGGAGGAGACAGATACCGTGTCACTCCCGAGTCGGACTGCACAGCCATTCTCGGCGGTGCAGATAGACTCTTAAGAAGCTACACCATCGTCTCTCGAGACGGACGGCTGCCGATGAGGGATCTTGAAATCAGCTGTAATGGGAATGTTTACATCATAGAAATTATAAGCAAAGGCTATAAGTCAGGGCTTGAACAATTTTGCAGATTATTGACACTTAAGAAAGGTATGGGAAAGTCTTAATAATACAGATTAAACTGAAATAAGATTAAACTTAAAAGTATGTCATGTCTGTAGCCATCACCATGTGAACAGAATAAAGAAATTTCGTAAATGTGCTTCCCATGATTATCTGATTGAGCAAAGAAGTCACTCACATCTCATTGACAAAACAGATAAATTTCCAGCACACATTTAGATATTTCACTATTGTGTGAGTAATTAGTACTGACATAATTATTATTGCAAAATAGGAGTGGCAAACTATGACATCCAGGACAAATCCAAGACTGCTGGTATTTTTTTTTTTTTTTTTTTTTTTGTACAACCTGAGAACTAAGAATGGTTTTTACATTTTTAAGTGGTAAAAATAAAGTAGAAAAGAAAGATTATTTCATGACCCATGAAAATTATGGGAAATTCAAATTTCCATCTTCACTGTAAGGTTTTGTAGGAACACTACCACGTTCGTTCATTTATGCACTGTCTGTGGCTGCGTTCATGTTCCGGTGGCAGAGCTGATTAGTTGTGACAGAGAGTGTCTGTGCCGCAAAGCCTAAAATATTTACTGTCTGTCTCTTCACAGAAAAATTTTGCCAACCACTATTGTAAAATAGAAATACCAACCATTATTCCTGTCAGAACTACATTTAGAAGGCTGATATTAAACGTTTGCCTGGACACCAGTGGGCCAAATGGTCAAAAATATGAAGATGATAAGACAGGCCTTAAGGGGAACAGAGAGGAGAGAAACATGCACCAGTTTCTTCCCACCACCCTCCACAACTCCATTGACCTGGTTCCCCAAGCATGTATGGAACTGCGAGGCTTGGAAGCCAAGGTGTGCACCCCATTTACTCAGCATCAGGGGAGGAGAGGACCCAACCACAGGCACTAAACTCTTCTACCACAACTGGGACCGCATGCAGATGGAAATATTTGCTCCCATGTTAGTTGGCATAATCCACACAAAGGTGTTTTTTAGCTCGCAGAGGCCTTGACATCCTGCTTCCCAAAGTAACGATTTTCATAACTGACACTTTTATTGCGTTTGGATTAATACTGACCATGTTTGAAGAGGCAAATGGGTAACCAATTAGCTTGAATTCTTTACAGTCAGGGTTTGGTCTGTGTCCTGATACACCTTTCTTAATCTTTTCTTTGAAACATGTTTTCTCATTTAGGCCAGAAGTAAATAGCACAAGTAACAGGGTGGTTTTCTCCCCCCTCTTCTTTTCTCTCTCCTTGAAAAATAATGCTGAAGGAATTGTTTTGCAGTTGAAAATTAATGTAACCTATTATGTCCAGGAAATTTCTTCAATATATTACTTGCCAAGCCCCTCGGCCGTTGTGAAGAAAATAATTTTAATTTATCTCATTTTTCACTGCTGAGTCAATGATTGTTTAACCTAAAATGCCATTGTGACTAAGTGCTCAAACCCCATGGTCCTTGGCTATTTCGCGTGGACTCAGCTATTACATCCACAAGCCTGGGCCTTGGAAGCACCAAAATTGTCATATTAAAAGGGCCACTGTCAACTTGCTTTTGTTTTTATTGTTTTTAATTTCTGCTTTTCCATTTTCTCTGCTATTTATAATGTTCTCTTTTAAAAAAGTTCAAAAATAACATCTCTCTCCTTAGCCTCTCGCTTAGTTTCCATTAGCGCGCATTTCTTTTTCAGCTTGCAGTGCCTTTCCTAGGGCACAGAGCAATGTCATCAGCTTGGGTTAATTTGGCATCTGTGACCATGATCCCCCCTGGTGATTCCTATGCAGTTTTACCCACTAAGACCAAGCCAGCAACCCTAAGGAACACAGAACCATGGTGATCACAAAGAAAAGTAATTGAATAATTGGTAAGTTGTTGTTTTATTCCTCACTCGAGGATTTATTTTTGTCCATTTGAGATAGAGAGAGAGAGGAACATCAATGTGAGAAAAAAACATTGATCAGTTGCCTCTCATGGGCACCCTGACCAGAGATCAAATCCACAACCTAAATGTGTGCCCTGACTGGGGATCAGAGCCAGGGTGTATGGGATGATATTCCAACCAAGAGAGCCACCCTGCTAGGGTGAGTCATTGGTGAGTTTTTTGCTAGATGGTTTCACATCAAATAAAGTCCATTGTGACTTTCAAAATCTCTTAAGGTGATACCACCACATACTTACCTTTTCAATATTCACTTCCCTAAAGGAAAGCTAATTTGTTACCATCTTACATTTTTAATCATACATTTTATTTTATATTTTTGGTTGTGTTTTTCTGAGCATTTTGTAATAACAAGTTATATCTCAATATAGGTTCCCAGAAAGTATGAATGTTTTGTTTTTTGTTTTTGTTTTTAAGTAAAACTTGGATTTATACCATTGAAAGTGGGGGCAAGAACATTATTTATGACATTTTAGAGCTGGGGGTATCAAAGATATCACCTAGGTACTTGTTGTCTGATGCCTTCTGAACAGCACAGGTGACTCAGAGTTTAAACACCTGGGAATGCTCCTAACTGCCACCCAACCAATCAGGATCAACTTACTCAGGGCTTGTTATCCCTGAACCAGCTCAGGTGCTCCAAAAAAACCTTGAGACTCCCTGCGGAAGTGACTGGGTGAATCTCTCCTAGGCAGTAAGAAGCCAAGGACCAGACCTTTTGCTTAGCAATTTATGGAAAGAATCCATTCCAAATGTAGATTTCTATGGTGGCTGCAGGTCTTTTCCACCATGAGAACTTCTAAACTTCTGACCTTCTTCACCTCCGCCAGCTGCTGGGATTTCATCTCAAGGTAAGCAGTCCGGATGCAGGTTGACTGTTCCTTACAGAGAGAGCTCTCCTTACAGATACCAGTTTTTAAAAAAAGTTTTGCAAAATTTTATCCAACTTTTGAGAAAATACTTCAATCTTTTAACCTCATGAAAACACTTCCACCTCTAGTGACCTCAGCCAGCATCAGTTTGCTATCCAGAAAGCAATCAATTCAATTCTCCTGCATAACACTAAGCTAGAGTTCAACACCTTTCACATCATTGCCACTGACATACTTCTCTGTGTACCCTTCAACCTGTCCTTTTTACTTTCTGCACTTCATTCTCTGGAAATCTTCTTGCTGTGTAAGCACTCCTCATTCCCAACATCATCACAGACCATTGCATCCTTTTATTTTCCTTAATTGCACTTCTATTGTCCCAATAGTTGTAGTTTCCAAATGTTCTTGGAGGTTCTGATTCGTTCGTCCGGGGTTTGGGAAATACTGCTCTGAACTGGTCAACCCCCAAGCAGAGGCCATTTATTTTTCCCTGCACACAAGCCCTATAAGTGTCCCAGTGCTATATCCAGACCAGAATTCTTTAATTTTTATGCAAAAAATTCACTGTTGAGACAGATTCCAATCATACGATTGCACCGACTTCTTCAATGTTCCCTGCAGGACTCTCAAGTATTCCTCTTCATTCAGTAAAGACCTGGAACTTGAGTTCAGTATTCTTCAATACCTTGTCTTCTATTACAACAAATGACCAAAACACTCAGGTGGTAGAACCCATGGAGGCCTTTGCCTTCAGAGCTCTTTTTATGTCATAAATTCCAGAGTTCCTCGTCTCAGATACATGCCTGCCTAATCTCTCCTTTTGTATAAGCAACTATGGGGCCATGAGCTGTGAATAGTACTAAGGTATTAGCGAGAATCAAAATTTCAGGAAGAAGTTGATCAAAAATATTGATGATCCATGTGGTTTCAAAGACAACAATATGATAAAGTAACAGAATTTCCCTATCCAGAAAGTGATGGTTAGACAAAACGAAAAATTTCAGGTGGAAGAAGAATGAAAAGCAAAACCTGAAAGAATTACTATAGTTAATTAGTGAAAGGACCTTGTTCCTGCAGCCTTGAACTAGACATGCCTTGACAATGTGATAGAGAAGATTGACAGGAACCACTTCAGAAATGTATTCCCACAGTTACACCTGAATCCTTTGCCACCATGATGAATAGCTCTGCCCCCGAGGTCTTACAGCCCAACACCCTGAGTCCTGGTCACAGCCCCCCAACTTTCCCTTTCATCACTTACTTTCACTTTAATAGTGCTTCACCTGAATGGACCCCATGGTCTCTCACCTCTCCTATTTCTCCCTCTGCCTCATGGCTTCATTTTTCATGTTCTTGCCTGCTGAGCCTACAACCAGTAATGAGTAACTTTAACCAATTTATTGCCAGTCCTTCAAGGTTTTCTTTTTGTTTTTGCAAAATGCAAATCTTGGGTCAGTTTAACCATCTGCTTATATAGGGGCTATTGAGGAAATCATATTATTGTGCAAAAATTGTAAGACTATAGCAATGGTCACCTGGGAAAGTGGGAAAGGGCTATAGCTAAGTTAATGATATGTTACTTAAAGCATTTTCTATATCAAGAATCCAAGTTAGCTTCTCTGGGAATAAATACAGTAAAATCTAGAAGGCAGGACCTGGAGAATGGGAGGGAAGAGTTAAGAGTCAACAATCAACTACTCTGAGTCATAAAATCAGAAAGGCATTGAACATTTAGAAGGAGAACTGGCCCCATAAAGAAAACAATGCCTCTTAGTAAGCATATTATCTGCAACAAAGCAAAACAAATTTTCAAGCCTCTTATTGAAATGGCTGGGGAAGGAAATCATGAAAAGTTCCTATTGGGTAAGAGATATAGAATAGAAATTAATAATACAGTGCCTGTTATTACTAACTTAAGATGTATAGAATACCACAGATATGACCTTTACTTATTTCAATGTCATTTTTAATGTTGATTTGGGCAGCATACCACAACTGGGAAGCAAAAGAGCATGGTGGTTAAAGGCCTGGGCTTTGCAGCCAGACAGCCTGGGTTTAACTCTTGGCTCTGACACTCATTAATTGTGTGAACTCTGGCAGGTTCTTCACTCCCTCTATACCTCGATTTTATCACTTGAGAATAAGAATTTCTATTGTTTTTTCTCATTATTTATATTGAGTTTATTATGAGTCATATATGTTCTAAGGACTTTACAAATTTTAACACATTTACTTCTCAAAGCAGCCCTATTAGTTCAATTAATAGAACAATTCTACTGTTTTACAGATGAGGAAACTAAGGCACACAAGGTCAAATAAATTGCACAAGGTCACACAGCTGGAGGATAGCAGTGTCAAGTTTCAAACTCAGGCAGTGTGACTGCACTGTTCCCAACCCCTCTGCCCTCTGGTCCACCTCACTTCTCACAGAGTTGTTGGACCCAGGGAGGGGGCAGGGGTCATAAATATGTTCACTACTCACTGTAATCAGGGATCACTACGCCCTTCCCTTGTTCTCTTAACTCTAAGAGAGATAGTGGGGAAGAGTTAAGACTGCTTGCCTTGTGCCAGGCAGTGACTCTAAGTGAAACCAACCTCTAATATTCTTCTGAGAAGTTTATCTGGGACATGAATGGGTGAGAGGAGACAGGTATGGTTGAAGGTGTGGTATTATTTCATTTGCGATAAATCATGAACATAGTTTTCATTGAGCATAGGAGAAAGTAGAGACCCAAGGACTTAACAACAAAGGGGTTAAATAAGGAGAAAGGTCCCAGAGGAGGCAGATGATGTCAATTTAAGAATATACAAGTATGTATAGAAGTAGGGCTCACCCTACTATACCATGAAGGTGTGAGAACATCATGCATATGAAACAATATAAATAAATTTGGAGAAGAATGGAAAGTAAGTTGAATTATCTCACTCCTATTGGCCCTTCATTACTCAGTAAATAATTTGTTGTGTCAATGAATAACTTGTGTGCTCCTGAAAAGGAAGACTATGCCTTTTAAATTTTCAAGTATAACAAACATAGACTTGACACTTAATTAGTACCTTTGGATGAGGCTGCTGCTGCTTCTATAAATGGTCTCAGCCCAAACAATTAAATCAGTTGATTCCTTTAACAATTATACTGACCCACAATCTTTAAACACAAAGTGATAGAGCTGGAAGGATCCTTGGAAACCTTCTAATAAGGTGGGCAGAAATAAGCAGTTGATGTGAGGCTTTGTGTCTACAGACTGCTTTGTTTGTTCTGTAGCCTTTTGTGTTACAAGGTTTTGAAATAGTTTCTACTCAAAAAACAAATAGAGCTTTTTCCTGAAAGTTTTTACCTCCAGCTCCTGTTGAGATATTAGTTTTGGTTGTTGTTGTTGGTGTTTTTCCTGCGAATGCTGGAACGGATGTTATTACATGTCAGTAATGAGCTTGAGTGGATGGTTTGCCCACTTCTGACCCCCTTCCAAATCCTATGTTCTGCTAGATCATTATTTACATTCTCTGTCCACACCTATAGGTGTTTGAGTTTGTGGCACCCACAAGGAAACTGAGGCCCAGATATGTGAAGTGCTATACTATGTAATGGAGCTGAAACTCAGGTTTTCCTGTTTCTCATTATAGTTTCTCTCTCACAGTTGCCACCTCCCCCAATTTCCTTTTGGAATAATATCCTAGTGTGGCAATTCCATTAGGCCTGACTGTGGCATGGGGCAAGCTAAGGAATGTAAATGAATCATAATCTAAAAGTAAAATCTTTGATTATACAATGCATTAGTCAGATCCACACTTAGATTACCATGATCAGTTCTGGTCATCACATTATCAAATAAAATATTGAAACACTTGACAATGCAAAGAGAAAGAGATGAGCTTGATCTTCTGCTGTGATTATATTGTATTAATGACTTCCTATCATATTACTGGTTTCTGTAGCCTATTAGAGAAAATAAAATGTGCTAATATAATGGGAAGGGAGCTAAGAAAGGAGCTATGTTGAAAGGCAATAAAAGGCTCTATTTTATTTCTTGATAGTAGGTTCTACTTTTCTAATCAGGGTGAAATAATTTATTAATCAATAAGATTGTAAATTAGGGAATTATTTATTCAACAGACCAGACAAATTTATATCACTCAAAAATTAAACTGAAGGCAAAGAAAAGTGATAAAGGAGCTCACATACTTTTCTAATTGGACATTGTACACAGGATATAATTTCACATAATAGCATAGTGTAGTGAGTAACATAGTTACCAGAGACGCTAATTCTCTTCACAAAGAAGTAAATTACTGAAGTATTACGAGGATTCCTGCTATCACTCAAGATTTGCTGCTCACTTACTCTTAATTGGGGTGATGAAGTTAAAATGAGATTCAGATGCTTAAATCTTAGGTCTTTTGGCACAAAATGAAAAATAAATAAATAAAAAGATTTGAATTTAACTCACGCACTGGCCATTGGGCATCTCTAGTGTGATTACGAACCATCTTATATGTTAATTCTCCAAGTAAGATATTTGAGTTCAGGTCTTGCAGATGCCAATTATCGATACTATTAACCCCTCTTTAAAAAAAGACAGATGTTATTTCACCTACCTTTGTGTTTCCCTCCTGCCCCATCCCCTTTCTAGGTTCAAGGATATTTATAATTTCAAATCCTTAGATTAGGGGGTAGGTTCATAAATATTTTCTTTAATTTGTACTTAAAAGCATATAAAAGTTACATACACACTTTTTATATATCAAATAATACATAATGACACTTAGGGACTTCCAGTGTCAGCTCAGAGATGTAGAGAATAGGAAAGAGCATCACTCTCACACACAGAGAAAGAAAAGAGGTGGATTAACCACAAATAAATAATTTTCCTAAATCCACCAGAAAACTAGTTCACAGGTCAAACATCTAACCCAAAGTATAGAAAAAGACAGAAACCTGCAACAAGAAACAAGACCCAGGAATTGGTTACCTGAAGTGGGGGCCACCAAATGCCATACAAATAAAAATATTCAACCTGAAATATTTATTGAATTGCTAAAGGCATATTGTAAGCTAGCTGAAAATGTAAATTTTGATTTATGTAAAGAGATTAAAAGCGTCAGAAATTGAATGAATGGAGACAATAAATGTTTTATTCTTACTTCAATTATTCTGAAAAGACAATGGAAGTTTAAAGCAAAAAGTAGCAACAATATATTGTATTTTTGAATTCAACAGTATCTCTAAAACTAAATTACATAATAATAATAATAATACTATGAGGAGTGGGGATGGAATAGGGATTTAAAATATATAATTTTAAGGTGTTTACAAGTGAATCTATATATTATTTGAATTATAGATTCATATTACTTTTATAGATTATTCTGTAAACCCTTGGACAATGACTAGTGTTTTTTTCTAAATGAAGTCTAAATATAAGTTAATAAAAAAGATAAAATAGAATTATAAAAAATGCTCAGTAAAATCCCAGAAAAAAAACATACAAAAAGAAACACATAACAATACCTAGCAAAATGGTATCTTTTAATCCTTGTATCAATATCACTTTAAATGTAAATGGTCTCAACACCAAGTAAAAACCAGATATTTTCAGAGTTGATTGAAAATCAAAAATCAAAATCTAACTATATTATTTTTATAAGAAACCTACTTAAAGACATAAAGTGAAAAGGTGAAGAATGGGAAAAGATATACAATACAAACACTAACAAAGAGACATTGTTTACTGATAAAGTTTTATTTTTCTAAGAAGAAACAGAAGTCTCAAATGTGTATGCACATTGTGCTTCAAAATGCATGACACAAAAACTGATATATCTGAATGAAAAAATGTCCACTTAGAGTTGGAGACTTCAACAGTCATCTCTCAGTGATTGACAGAATCATGGGCAGAAAATCAGTGAGGATACAAGTGGTACCAACAACACTATCAACCTTGAGCAATTATAGAATATCCAACAACAGCAGAATACACATTCTTTTGATGTGCACATGGAACATTTAACAAGGTAGATCATACTCTGAACCATAAAAGATATCTTTAAAAGAATATAAGTAAAACAATACCTATTCTTGAACCATAAAAAATTAACATAGAAATCAATACCAGATGGAAATTTGGAAAAACCCTAAATATTTGGAAACCAAACAACACATATCTAAGTGACATGTAGATGAAGAAAAATTCTCAAGAGAAATTTCAAAATAAAAATACTTTTAATGAAGTAAAATTTTAAATATATATGAAAACTGTGAGATTCAGCTAAAGCAGTTCTTAGGGGAAATGTATAGTATGAAATACTTTATTATAACAGGAGAAAAAAGGTCTTTACAATATTCCACTTTAAAAGATTATTGAAATTAGGCCAAATTAAACACAAAGCATTAGAAGGGAGAAAATAATACAATTAAAGTGGAAATCAGTGGTGTTTAACAGAAAAACACTAAACATGATCAATGAAACTCACAGTGGTTTCTTTGAAAAACATCAAAAAAGAAAAATGATAAATCTCTGGCCAAGCTGACAAAACAAAGAAACAAACAAACAAACAAACAAACAAACAAAAAAAAAACGACATAAATTTACTGCTGTCCAAAGACATTAATCAAGGCACTAACAGGAAAACAAATGAATTCTATGAACAAATCTCGGCCCATAAGTTTGGTAACTTACATGAAATGAACTAATTTCTTCAAAGATATAAACTATTGAAAATTACTAAAGAGGAAATAGATAACTGGAATAGTCCTAAAATTCTGTTTAAAAATTAAACTTACAGTTAAAAACCTATTAAAAAGAAAACTCCAGATCCAGATGACTAAACTTGTGATATTTGCCAAACACTTATGGGAGGAATAATAATAATTTTATATAACTTCTAGACATGGAAGAGGAGGAAGCACATCCAAACTCATTTTATGAGGTTCATACTACTCTAATGCCACTACAAAGTAAATACACTATTAGAAAATAAAATTGCAGACCAATAACATTTATGTACAGAGAAATCCTCAAAGAAAATAATAAATCCAGGGATATATAAATAGAATGATATATTATGACCACATACAGTTCATTTTAGTAATGCAAGGTTGGTTTAACATTTGAAAGCCAATCAATGTAATTCACCATATTAACATACTAAAAGAGAAAAGTATATGATTATCTCAGTTCATAAAGGAAAGCATTTGATGATAACCAATATCTATGGCTTATAAATACTTTCACCAAAATAAAAATACATAAAGAATTCCTCTATTTTAGACAGCATTTCTATGAAACACATCATACCAAGTGGTGACAGACAATGCTTTTCTCCTAAGGTGATAAAAAGTGCAAGCATGATTGTCTTTTATTCACTTTGTGCTGGAATTCCTAGCAATTGCTATAAGTTGAGACAAATAAAATACAATCAAATTAGAGAAGTAAATCTATACTTACAGAAGACATGATCATTCATATCAAAAGTCCCATTGAACTTAAAAAAGCTACTATAATTAATTACGTGGGCTTAATAAAGTGGCAAAAGACAAAGATGATATTTGAAGATAAATTATATAATTCTATATGATTGCAATGATCAGAAATTGAAATAAAATATAGTACCATAGCATCAAAAAATACAATACTTAAGATAAATATTACTAAATATCTATGATATCTGTACATTAATTTTTTAATTTGCTGAAATTAAAGACAAATTGAGAGATATATCATGTTTATGGGTCAGTAAATATAATTATATTAAAATATCGATTCTCTACAAGTTGATATTTTGACTCAATGCAATCCTAATAAATCTTTTATTGGGCTTTTCTGAAGAAATTGGCAAGCTTATTCTTAAATTCACATAGAAATTAAAAAACCCAGAACAGCCGAAAATATCTGAAAATGAAGAATACTTGAAAATTAAGACTACCTGATTTCACAAGAGCTCTGGGAATCAAAGCACTGTGGTGTTGGTGCAATGATGGAAAAATAGATCAATGGAACAGGACAGAGTTCAGAAATAGACCAACACATATGTAGAAAACTTATTTTTAATAAAGGTACCAAAGAAATTCATAAAGAAGAAGGGGTCTTTTCACAAACCAGTCTAGAACAATTGGATATCCACATGCAAAGCAAAATAAACTTTGATTCATACCTCCAACCACATAAAAAACTTTTAATAAAAATAGATAATTGAAATCAATGTAGAACTTAAAATAATAGAATGTACAGAAGAAAGTTTAGGGCAAAATCTTTGTGACCTTGGATTTGGCAAATATTTCTTTGCTCTGACACCTAAAACAAGGTCTGTTTAAAAATAATTTAAACCCTGGCTGGTGTAGTTCAGTGGATTGAATGCTGGCTTGTGAACTGAAGGGTTGCTGGTTCAATTCCCAATCAGGGTAGTTGCCTGGGTTTCCGGTCAGGTCCCCAGTTGGGGGTGTGTAAGTGGTGGCTGATTGATGTTTCTCTTGCACATCAATGTTTCTCCCCCTATCTTTCTCCCTCCCTTCCTCTCTCCCTAAAACTAAATAAATAAAAATTAGAAAGCTTATAAAAATATTTTAAACTTGTAAGAAGAATTTAATTCATCTCTTCAAAAGTACTGGGACAAAAATGAAAAGATAAGCCACAGACTTAAAGAAAATATTTTCAAAACCATTTATATGACAAATGATTTGTACCTAGGATATGTAAAAAAAAAAAAAAAAGCAAAATCCTCAATATATATAAATATTCAAAAGATTTGAACATACATTTATGACATCTGGGTGGCAAATAGGCTCATAGAAAGATGCTCAACGTCACTGAAAATTTAACTACAATTCAAGATACCACTATATACCTGTTGCAAGAGCTAAAATGAAAAAGATTGAGTGTACCAAATATTGCAAAGACATGAAGAGACTAGGATTTATGTACCCTGCTCATGGGAATGTCAATTGGTACAACCACTTTGGAAAGATTGACAAGTTCTTAAAAAGTTAATCATGCATGTGCTATATGATCCAGCCATTCTATCTCTCAGTATTTATGAAAAAGTAATGAATATATATGACTATACAAATACTTAAAACAATAATGGAAAATAAACTGTATATCTATAAAGCAGAATGCTACTCAACAATATGTAAGAAATGAACTATTCATATGTGCAATAAGACTAATCATTTTCAAAATTATTATGCAAAAGTAGGAGACGCCATCAAGGAAAAGAGGAGATGCTGTGTTAATAATATATATAAATTTATAACAATTACATAAAATTTCAAGTAATCTATAGTAACAGAAAGCAGATCATTGGTTACCTGGGGATGAAGGTTGGGGACAGAAAGAAGTGGGAGTTGAGAATGACAGATGATGAAAGATATGAGGAGTTTTAGAGGTGAGGGGTATGCTCATTAGTTTGACTGTGGTGATGATTTTACAACTGTCTTCATCAAAACACTAAATTCTATGCTTTACACATGTACAGTTTATTCTATATAAATTACACCTCAGTAATCTTTTAAAAATGTAATGATCCTGCTACTTTTGTGAACATTCTATAGAATATGGACATATATATACCATGTACTCCTCTGTAGGCTCAGAAATCTTTTTCAATATACTCAGTGAGTTGGAGAAGATGGTTATAAAGTTCATAAAGACAGCCTATGTAGGATCAGTTTAGATTACTGTTTTTTTTTTTTTTTTTCTGTCTTCTTATCTGTTCTGCCCTATTGGATCATAACTTCTACAACCATTTTCTTGAAAAAAAAAAAGACTCATATTCTTCCACTTTATGTAAAGCTTCTCTCAAAGTGAATGATATGAAGGCTCTACCAAAGTATGAGCTTCTGAAATATCTGGTAACAATATTATTCCAAAGGATATTTTCCTCAGGAATGTTGAGAATGTGGGATAAGAGTTCTTACCAATAATACTGATCACCAATAATAATAAAGTTAATGAGGGTGCTTCTGATAATATTAATTATGGTAATAATGATAATAGTTAAAATTTATTGGAAAGCCAGAGACTATTTCTAAGTGTTTCATATTTCATATATGCTATCTGATTTTTATCATACAACAGGCTTATCAAAGTAATCACCATTTCCATTTTCAGATGAAGAAACCATACTACTGAGAGATTAATATCTTTTTGTATATCCGATTCCTGGTATATAGTAATTGTGTGTCAGGATAGTGGCAGGAAGGAGATAACATATCCAATATGTTTAATTGAGGAGAAACTATTTATAGCATTTTGGGCAAGGTTAAAGATATCAGCTAAGAATTGTGAAACTCCCCTAGACTAGAAAATATGGGAAACCTCAAAGGCCAAGCTTTTCCAAATTCTATAGAAGCTTGGTGCCAGACAAGAAGTAATGACTAGCAGGTGTTGTAACCATGTATGGCAGCTAATCCAGAACCACAGTGGGGCAGAGGGAGCCCAGGAGGGGGCTGGTGAGATAAATACTGAGATCTTTCCTCTGAAACTATGATCCCCTGATGTGTTCCTATTGTCAAAACCACCTGGCATCAGAGGGGCAGATAGCCCAGGTGATTAAATCCTTAGATATCAATACCAGGTTCAAAACAGGGCAGAGAGAAAAATTGATCTGGCAGTATCTTCTTCATCTACAAGAAGCTTGCCTCCTCAATTCAGGTGAATCTCAGCATCCTATGAATGACCACATTCTCATCAATGTGTCAATAAAATTATTTTCAGATGTGAAATATAAAATATAATGTTTGATTCCTGAAATGCCACATGAAATGGGGGCATTGATTGACTTAAAATATAGCTGCTACAGTCACTAGCTAGGTATACGGTTATAAGGGCATGATTAATAATAATAGCTTTTATTCCATGTCCCTTTTACCCTAGCACCTTAGCTTGACATTTTAAATCTTTTGGAATAGAATAACCCAAAACTTTCTACATGATCCATGTCCCTAGAGTTCCTGTTGTCATGGGTTTGCTAGTTTTTTTCCCTCTTACTATTGGGCTTAAGAGTATTATCAGGTACCCTGGTGAATATCCTGAATCCTGGAAACAGTTCCTGTCCATATTGTGAAGTAGAAAAATGGAAAAGAGGACCAATAATAATAGCCAGATTATCTTTCTGATTACTCAATAGTATAAGAAGCCTGAAATATCTAAGGGGTATTCTCAGATTTCAATTTATTAGAAAAGTGAAGGTTTTCTATTCCTGGTAAAAGCATTCTTTCTTTAAGCAAGATGATCTCCAAAACCACAAAGCACAAGAATTTGTGGATGTGAAACCAAAATTTCTTTAATGAACTAATAGTTATAACATAAGAGGGCCACTCCCCTTCCACATTTCTATTCCTAGAGATGTGTAATATGTCTATGCAGGAAAACCTTATATGTTACCTTTTCATTAAAGTCATACATTGCATCCTTTGGATAGTACTTCAATCTCACAGAGTGATTTGTCCCATATGGCACAATAGTGAAGTCTTCAGAAGTTCATGTCATCATTTTATCATGCCAGATAATTCTGGGGAATGGGCATAGTGTTAAGACAAGTGAATTTCATAAGCCTATTGCCACATTCTCTTTAATATATTTCCTTGGTCTGACATAATGTTATATGGAATATCATGATGAAAAAAATAAGGTATTTTATGTCTAAAGATAGTATTGCTGACAAGTATTATAGATAGGAAAGACAAACCCATATTCAGAACATGAAATTATTTCCATGGTGATAACTTATTCCTTACTCAATGATGGGGAGGAGTCTACTATATTCAAACTGCCACTGGTTGGCTGGCTGGTCCTTTTGTGGTAATGATGTCATGTCAGGAACTCAACATCAGTTATCGCTACTGGGTAATTAACAGTCAACAGTGGTAGCATTCAGATCACCCTTGTTGCAAAGAAATGCATAGACTCCATCCCTGATCTTTGCTGCAATGAGTGCGTTATACTTTGACCTATTGAATACATAGATGGTTATGGGAAGAAAATCTGATTGATATCCCCAGGATGCATCTTTACATTCATGATTATTGAAAATCCCTCTGTAATGAATGCTCTCAGGAGGGCATTTACATGGGAATTAAATATCTTTTTTTTTTCTAGTTTTCTCCGTACCTCCACATAGCTCTCCTCTGAACTTTCTCATCACTAATTTTCCAGTCTTGTTTTATCCAGTTCCATGACTATCTTTCCAACTCCTTAGCCACTGCCCATGAAGGAATATAGATGTGTAACTCCAACCATCTCTCCTTTCATAAAAAAAGGACAATGAGACATACTGTTTGAAGAGCTGCCCAGAAGGAAAATGCTTCACTATCATTGTCTTTCAGAGACACCCTTTAAGTGGACCTAATATGCAAAAGTCACTCACTTGTGCTGGTGGCATTATACCATAAAGATCCATGGCCTATGATTTTTCCTTCTCTGTTAGCTGATTATCAGGACGATCCCCAGTGGGGCCATTGGTGTCGTTGAAAAAAAAAGTACAGTAAGAAGAGCTGTTCTATCTATCTTTCATGGTAATAACTCTGATCTTTTATTATAAAGTATGAGTTGCTTGGCGATTATAAGAGCTGGACCTCACAGGAGATTACAAGAAGACAGTTTAAATAAAAGGGGGCTTATCTGTGAAAGTCTTTATAAATGCTTCTTTATGCTTCATGATGGCAACAAGGCTTTACTGGTTACTAAAATCCATATTAGCCTTTTAATTATTATATTATCTCAAAGGTTTATAGAGGCTAGAAAGAGAAAAGTGATCCCCCACAAATATAACACAGTTCTTGGCTCTGATTGTGCCAATGCTACATTTTTACCAAAATATGAAAAGAGCAAAATATAACCAAGAATGATAGCATTGAGAGAACACTAAGTTCAAGGAGGTGGTTTTTATTTTTTTCCCTAATTAGGAGATTGGATGCACAATATTCTGAAAATGAGTTTGTACTTCCAGTGGATTTATGGATTAAGTAGACTTAATAAGGTCAGATCTTTATTGTATTGTCATGGCCTCCCAATGAGTTCTTAGAAATGTTCATGACTTCTATAGAGGCTCAACAAGATCATGTCTATAACTTATATTTAAAATTATTTATAATCATAAATGAAGTATTTTAATGCAAAATTTAAACAAAGTTATTTAAACAGATTTAAAGAGTGAAACGGAATTAAACTTATTCTGTGCATTGCAAAAAAAATGAATGTGATTAACAGCACTTGACTATATCTTTAGTACATTTTCAAAATCTTATTTAAGTGTCTGTATGGAAAATGTAATGTCAAGAATACCGAACTAGGTTTACAGTCGTGAGTATGCAAAGCACAGAGTTTATATTTGTATTATTATTTATTAATTATTGTATTATTTTCCATTCAAACAATTGTAAACCTATTTTTTCCCCACCCTGTAGATTCCAATCCCTTTCCCTTAAGCAGACTGCTTTTCCCTTGACTGCTGGAAATGCAGTAATTAAAACTGCAACCATTATAAAAATCATACGACTCCTTATGAACTTAATACTACATTATGGCAACCCCATAGGGAATATTTATCTTTTCACCTGTAGGATAATCTTAGTAAGCTACATGTTTATTTGGCTCAAATGCCTGAATTTCATTCATGTCAATATTTCCATTATTGATTATGAGCTTCCAGAGATCCAGGATTATGTCGGTTCTCAACGTGCGCTCTGCTTTCTGGGCACAGACACCCGTGGCAGCTTTGATCACAATGATGCCGTCCTCAGGGACCTCATTTCACCAGTGAGGCCAAATTGCTAATGAGACCAAGTTCAGGGCTTTTACAATCATCTCATCTGCCCTCTAGACATTGGTCATCTTTTTCAGCTAAAGAGAATTCTTGGTAATTGGAAGACAATGTGTAAGTATGTGTGTATGTTCCATTCATCAGTGAATTTGTTCAAAGTTCTATTATTTCTAAGAAGAAGAATAACACAGTATGTTCACAATGGTGACTGGAATTTTATTCTGGAGGAAATTATGGGCAGCAATATGGTTGAGGCAGTGATGGATACCTTTGTGTAAGCTGACGTTTTATGAGGACAATAGAAATCATACTGATCTTTGTCACGAGCATTTCCTATTTATAATTAGCAGTGCCTCAATTAAAGTAGCTATACATTGTAGCACTTCCGTTAATGTAATCTGGTTTCCAGCAGAGTGTAAGTTTCCCTATAAGTTTAGTTAAGTCAACCGTATACCCAGGAAATTCTTGGATTTTCAGTAAACATATTTTTGTGTGTGGGGGGTATGACAGTTATTCCAAATATCCTATGTGGAAAATCCCCCAGCATGTGAGGTCAATTTCTACTGCAAACAGGAGTGCAAATATTGTTTGCAATCTTTTTCTATCTTCCTTTACTAAATTATATTGAAAATAAGTAACCATGTCTGGGCACCTCAAGCTGATCATCATGAATATCAGTTACCCTACTATGCTCAAAAGGAATAATGCTCACAGTAACTACATGTGTATGAAGAAAAATTTCTACCTTCTGGTTTTTCTGCATTTGTTGCTTTTCCCCTTATCATCAGTTTTATTTTTTTCTCTTTTTTGGTATATTTATATATATATATATATATATTCCTCCCTTAAACCTGTAGCTAATAAATACACTCTAAATTAGCAAAAGCATGAGTTTGGCATTGAGCAACATAATCATTAAAAGGATTGTCTCGAGCAATTTACTCAAATTCTCTGAACTCCACTTTGCTTGTTTTCTTTCAAGTTTTTTAACTTCTGTCATAACCAATTTAGTTATTTGTTACAGAAAATTATAAAAGAAAAACTTATATCACTGGACACTTTTAGGATAAAATGAGATGATAAATATAAAGCATTTTGGATATGCTTATGACATGGTGAAAAACTTAATAAACAGTAGCTAATATTATCATCATTAAATGGGACAATGAATCTAAACAGCTAGGTATGTAGTAAGTGCTCAATAATTATTAGTTTATTTTCTTAAAAAAAAAAAGACTAAAAATGATTAACTTGAGAATAGTTCCCCATCTGCATATGTGCAATAAAGTACATGGGCTTTGTGATTCTCTTTTTCTTACTGCTGTGGGCCATACTTACTTATTTCTGGGTTGAAAGTTATGCTTGTATAGTTTAGATGGCTGGACATCTTTCTGTAAGGCAATGGTGCTACTATATATTATACCTAGAAAAACCAAAGAGTGTAATTATCTGCCTCACTTTCCATGGCAGGTCAAGATGTAGTTAATTGACTCCAGTTCATTTTGCTCAGGGCATCTCCTCTGAGACAGATATCATGGTCACTAGTATTAGCTGATAGGGACTGTGGTCCTATAGAGAGAAAAGAGGGATGATGCTCTCCCAGTCATAGAATTCCCAGTGACCACGAAAGAGCCACTGGCTGGTAATAACTTCCTCTCCCCTCTGACTTGGAATGGATTGCAGGCACTGACCTAGAGGGGAAAGGCTTCATCTCCCAACATCAGCCAATCTCATCTCATTGCAAGGGAAAGGCCCCTGGAGATGTGCTCCTATCCATCATGTGGACAGCTTTGGCCAAAGTGCCCACTACATCACTGGCTTTAATAAAAAGTTGCTGGAGGCTGCAGTACTAGTGACAGATGTAAACCGCAGCATGGCTGAAGCCTATGAGTTCTCCCAAGGTGGGAGTACACTTGAGGAGGAAGAGGAAGAAAAGGAAAGAGAAGACACAAAGAGGAATGAAAAATGATAAGGTAACCACTTCGGAATTGCCATTCAAAGTGAATTTAATAAACTGAAATAGACTTGAAAGGGGAGGCCTTCAGCCTGAAAAGACAAAAACTGAGAAGAAAAATGGCAAGAGTACAAAAAGTATAATAAAGGAAGTGAATCAAGAAATCATGAAACTTTTAAATCTAAGAATGTCAGAATTAAGAAAACAGTTGGGTCGCCTAGATATTTGAAGAAATCTAGAAAATATTTGAAAAGTGGTAACTTTATGGCGATTGTTATCATGCAATTCGATCAATTTGACAATGTAAATATTTTTAGTGCACTTACAGAACTTCAATGTTGTGCATACAGTGGGTTTTGATGGAAGTTTTTCAAGTGTATATTGATTCACCAATTAGTCAAATGTCCCTTAAAATGAGATTATTACTATAAAGACTTGGGCAAGTCTCAAAGGTTCCGTTTATAATGTTTTGCACCTAAATATTTCTTCTAATTGGTTTAATATGATTTCTTCAGTAGCATAAATACCTCGGCAATTTTCTCCTGACATGTATAAATCTGAAAGTTAAGAATTCCTGCTAAGACACATCGTGCATGTGCACTCACAGGCACATAGACTCAGATAACTTTGACTAGCACAAGTAAGCATTGCATGCTGTAATAGATGAGTCAGGGTTTCACGGTGTTAAAATACCTTTCTTTCCCAGTGCCTCCTAGAAGGGAAATGAATAGTGGGGGGTTCAGAAGAGATATTGAAGACCCCAGACCAAGGACTCATGCAGGTCCTACGTAGAATGTTCTCACTCACTGATGATGGAGGGCAGCCCCACCTACCTCAGTTGCCTTGCACAAAAACACACATGGTCAGTGAGCAAGAATCATTATCTCTGCTTTTATTTATTTATTTATTTATTTAATATTGCGTGTGTACCATGTGGTAGGCAAAAGGAATACAAATAACCTTCCTCAGCCTAACCATGTCCTGATGCTAGTTTTTATTTGTTGGGATCTCCTTGTACAGACAAGACATCTTACACCATGTTTTTCACTCTGAATTTCAAGTGAAAAGTAAGAAACAAACCCTCCCTTCTTTCAGGAATTTTTTATAGACGCAAAACTGTGGTACAAATAATGGAATACTATGCAGCAGAAAGAAAGAAGGAATTCCTACCCTTCGCAACAGCATGGATGGAACTGGAGACTATTATACTAAGTGAAATAAGCCAGGCAGTGAAAAACAAATACCATATGATCTCACCTAATACAGGAACCTAATGAACTAAAACAAACAAATAAGCAAAACAGAACCAGTGACATGGAAATACAAAACAAACTGACAGTGACCAGAGGGGAGGGAAAGAAGGGGAAGGGTTGAATCAAGGAACAAGTATAAATGACCCATGGACACGGACAGCAGGGTGGGGATTGACTGTGGGAGTGGGGGGGGGGTGGGACAGGGGAGAGCAATTGGAGGAAAAATTGGGACAACTGTAATAGAACAACAATAAAAAATAATAATTAACAAAAATTTTTACAAATCACCCTAAAAAGCCTAACCTGTGAAAGCCAATTCACTAAAAGATAAATTTGCCAAATGAAAAAACTGATTTTAACAAACTATTAGACACATAGACACATATTTTATATTATATTTTATATTATTTAACAAAGCTTTTAAATGGCACTTGTCATTTTTTTCAAGTGTTAAGAATCTTTAACTTTCACCAATCCCTAAAATTAATTGAATCATGTTCAGCTCCAAAATTTTGATTTGATTAGATTTAAGTTGATTTAAATATGATTTAATGTTAACATTTAAATTCAAAATTGTTAGACTTAATCAGGATGTTAAAATGGAATCAAATTTAAATAAATTTTTCTAATTAAAAATGGTGGTTTAAGTATATGTTTTTTCATTAATAAATATGACAGCAGAGAAATTAAAAATGATGTAAACCCATACAAACAAAGATGACATGAAAGGAGGTAATTAACAGATGAGAGATATCAATACCAATGACAGAGCGGGAGTATGACAGCTGAGTTAGTAATCAGACAAAGAGCTGAAAACACAGGCATTAAGTGAAAATCTACTTCTTTAATGATGACACCTTCTCCCTGTTTTCTTCTTTTATTTGGCTTTTGGGGCACTGGTGACCATCATTATCATCCCCTGAACAATCTCAGGCGTTAAATGTTTCCATTTTGGAGAGACAAACACAAATGCTGCCATGTGTGGGTTCCCGATAAAAGGAACAATTCGCTGTCCCTGCTCGGTTAGGCTCACAGTGAATAATTTCTTCCATTAACCCCAACACAGGTTTTCCACAGAGTTTTATCTTGCTCTTAAATATAAATATCTATTTAAATATCATCAGATTTTTTTTAAAAGCTTCTCCAACAAAAAGTAGTGGTGAGAATTAATAATAATAATGCAATGCACAGAAATCAGAGTGGAAGAACACTTTAAAATATAAATTAATGTCCTCTATAATCAAGTAAATATTAAATAGTTATAGCAAAAGAAATACTTTGGGAGAAACATACAGGTTTTCCAAAAATAGCTACTAGAGGGTATCCTCTACCAAAATGAGTCAATGAGGAAAAAGACAAATGTCTTATCCATGGAAAGAGGATAACTTAAAGGACAATACAGAGCAAGTTTTGATCAGTTTTCAGCCCATACTGGAGCAGAGAACAGCAGGATGGGATGTCTGCAAGAGAAAAACAGTGTAATTTAAAATTTGACTTATTGTCATATTTGCAGAGTAGTTTATGTTGGACTCAACCTCTAGAAAATAGCAACTATAAATTTTTTGTAAAAAAATTAAAATAGCTATTTGAATGCAGCGAAGAGAGAACAAAATAAGCAGAAACTGTAGGGGAGTCAGTCTTTGAAAGATGTAAAACTATATCAGCTGGAATCTATTATATATGACTTTTCAGCCGAGGGTACTCTCCCATCTGTGAAGTATAGGGAAGCTTGAGGAGACAAAGGATGTAGTTCCAAACTGAGAGTGCACCTGAAAAGGGAAATCAGAGAGGGAGTCACAAAGAGAGGGACACTAAATCCTTAGACAGTCCCTTAACTATGCTTGTGAAGTGGAGCCTCCAGAAAGCCCAGTTAAAACCAGGACCTGGGAGTCGGAAAGATAAAAACTGTAAGTTCAGCGGTTGTCTACCACAAGGAATAAAAATTATTAGTCTGAGTCTAGCCAAGTTGGCCCCCTGAGAGAACAAACAGCACTCTTAAAGATTACATAATCCAGAGTCTCTAACTATAATGTGCAAAATGGCCAGTATTTAAAATACTGGATGTGCAAAAACATCAAAATATGACCCAGAGTCATTAAAAAAGCACTTGAGAGGAACGAACCCTAAGATAGTCCAGAAAAAGACTTTATAGCACCTATTATAAATATATTTAAGTACTTAAAGTAAAATGAGATCTTAATAAGTGAATAGATAAACATGAAAACTGTAAAAACAACTAAATGAACACTACAGAACTAAAAATTACATGAAGTGAAATGAAAAATCCAATTGAGAGGTTTAACAGTAGATTAAGATGACAGAAGAAATGGTCAGTGAAATTGAAGCTAGATCAAAAGAAATTATGAAACCGAAGAATATAGAGAAAAATAATGATTAAAAATATGTACAGAATGGGAGCAGCAATGAATGTTCACCACTCTCATTCAACACAGTGCTGTAGAGTTCTAGCTATTGCATGAGGCAAAACAAAATGAAACAAAGGTAATAAAGGGTATACGGATTAAAAAGAGAGAAATAAAACTGTCCCTATTTTCAGATAATATCATCATTATTTACATAGATAATCCCAAGAGAATTAAACTGACTGGAAGAAGTCAGTCCCTAAAGGTGAAATAGTGTATGACTGGATTTAAATAACATTCCTGAAATGACAAAATTATAGAAACAAGAATAAATCAGTGGTTGCCAGACACAAAGGTGCAAGGAGAAGTGGAGGGCATTATGAGGGATCCTGTGGTGATAGACAGGTATTGTATTCAATTTCCTGCTCTGCTTGTGGTTCTGTACTAGTTTTGTAAGATGTTATCATTGAAGGAAACTGGATAAATTATCATTCTGCATTATTTCTTAAAATTGCATGTAAATCTATAATTTTCACAAATTAAACTTTTTTAAATTTAAAAAACAAACAGACCCACAATGACCTTACAATCTAAATTATATAACGAGCATCCTAACAAAAGAAGAGAGGAAAAATTAGGTTGAAGATATCATGAAATCAGGTCAGCAAACTTGAAGACAAATCATTAGAAAATATTCATTCTGAAGATGAAAAGAAATTAAGAAAAAGTGAAGAGAATTTCCCAGATAGGCAGTACAATTTTAAACAATCTAATGTGTAAATGAAATCCATAAAGGAAAAGAGGGAGAATGGAACTGGGGAGGGGGGAACACATCCAAGAAAATTATAGCTAATTTCCCCCCAAAATCTGATACAGCATATTGACTTCCACATCCAAGAGGTGGAGAGAAACTCAAGAAGGATGAGTGCAGAGAAAATCACACCAAAACCCATCATGAAAAACTATTGGAAACCAAAGTGAAGAAAAAATCTTGACAGCTGATATAGGGAATAAAAGACTCATTAGTCACAGGGACAAAAAATATGAATTATGGTTCTCTTTATCAGAACGATTAAGACCAGAATTGAATACAATTATATTTTTAAGAGCTAGAAAAAGAAAAGATAACTGTTCTCCCATAATTCCTTATCCAGCAAAAATAGTCTTTCAAAGCAAGAGTAAAATAAATACATTTTCAAGTAAACAAAAGTGGAGGAATTGGTTGCTAGCAGACACGCACTGCAGTAAAGGTATAAATGTTCTTTTGGCTGAAGAGAAATGATACCAAATAGAGCTCTCACCTAAAGAAGAGAAAGAAGGGCAATTGAAATACAAGATATGAAAATAAGTATAGATAGTTTTTATTTTATTTTGTATAATTTCCTAAAAGGACAACTAATATGTGGAAGAAGAATAACAACATTGTAAGATGGTGCTTATTACATATGTAGAAGTAAATAATATGACATCAGGCATATAAAGGGCTATTTGCAAAGGGGAGACAGGTAAATGGAAACTTACTATAGTCAGATTATTGTGTTTGTGAACTGAGATGTGGCAAATAGAAAGTGGGCAGTATTAAGTATGAAGTAGTACAATATTGACTATAAATAGCTTTAAAAGTTAATGATGCATATTTTTACCACAATCCAAATCTAGCCTGTTACTTGCTTTTGTATGGTTTATGAACTAAGAATAATACTTAAAATTTTGTTTAAGTGACCAGAAAATAAACCATCCAACTAATTAATATGCCACAGAGACCATATGGAGTCTCCAAAAATCTGAAGTATTTACTACGTGCCCTATGCAGAGAGTTTTTCAATCTCTGATTTAAAGCTACCAGCTAAAAATTCAATAAAGGAAAAAATGAATACTAATACAAAATCAATTATACATAAATAATTAACCAAAAATTAATTTATCTCAATAAATCAGTGAATGAGTAGCAGATAAACAAAAATAACAATAGAAAAATCCAAAGAGACAAACTGACATAAAATCAAACATATCAATAAGCACATTAAATGTAATTGCACTAAACACTCTAATGAAAGGGCAGAGATAGTCATATTTGATAAAAAATGTAAGACCCAATTACATTCTATCTACAAGAAACCTTCTTTCTTTCTTTATTTTTTTTGATTAGCAAATCTTCAACTTTTTAAGAATGGTTTTATTTTTGTTTTTAGTTGTTCCAATTATTTCCCCCTTCTCCCCCCTCCTCCCAGGCTGCCCCCCACTTCTATAGTCAGTCTTCACCCCATTTTCCATGTCCATGGATCCATCATGTGTTTTTGACTACTCCCTTTCCCTTCTTTCACATAGTCCCCCTTCCTCCTCCCCTCTTACCACTGTCAGTCTGTTCTGGGGTTCTATGCCTCTGGATCTATTTTGCTCATTAGTTTATTTTGTTCATTAGATCCCTTTTATAAGTGAGATCATATGGTATTTGTCTTTCACTGAGTGACTTATTTCACTTAGCATGATAGTCTCCAGTTCCATCCATGCTGTTGCAAAATGTAGGAATTCCTTCTCTTTCTGCTGCCTAGTATTCCATAATATTATAAATGTATACAGTTTTTAATCCACTCATCTACTGATGGGCACTTAAGCTGTTTCTGGCACTTGGCTATTGTAAATAATGCTGCTATGAACACAGGGGTGCATAAGTTCTTTTCAATTGATGTTTCAGGATTCTTAGCGTATATCCCCAGCAGTGGAAGCACTGGGTTAAAAGGCAGTTCCATTTTTAATTTTTGAAGAAATTCCATTCTGTTTTCCACAGTGGCTGCACCAGTCTCCATTCTTACCAAAAGTACATTAGGGTTCCCTTCTTTCCACATCCTCATCTGCACTTCTTGTTTGTTGATTTATTAATGATAGCCATTTGAGCAGGTGTGAGGTGGTATCTCACTGTGATTTTAATTTGCGTCTCTTTGATGGCTAGTGATGTTGAGCATTTTTTCATATGTCTATGGGCCCTCTGTATGTCCTCCTTGGAGAAGGAGGTACTTTGCCTATTTTTAATTGGATTGTCTTCCTGGTGTTGAGTTGTATGGGTTCTTTATACATTTTGGAGATCAAACTCTCGTCCAGTGTTTGATTGGCAAATATGTTCTCCCATAGAGTCAGTTCCCTTTTCATTTTGGTGATGGTTTCTTTAGCTATACAGAAGCTTTTTAATTTGATGTAGTCCCATTTATTTATTTTTTTCCCTTTACTTTCCTTGCCCAAGGAGATATATCAGCACAAATATTGCTATGCGAGATATCTGGAATTTTACTGCCTGTTTTCCACTATGAGTTTTATGGTATCATGACTTATATCTGTCTTTTATACATTTTGAGTTTATTCTGGTCAAGAAACTTGCTTTAAATATAAAGATGAAAATACATAAAAGACAGACAAAAGAGAAAGGATGAAAAAATATATACCATGCAAATAATAATTATAATTAAGTTGACATAAGTAAATTAATATCAGAAAAAGTAAACCACAAGAGATACTATTTGAAGACATAAGAAGTATTTTTTAATGATAAATGGGAATAATTCATCAGAATGAGATAGTGATCACAAATGTATATATACTTGATAACAAAGCTTTAAAAACATGAAGCAAAACTGATGAAATAGACAAAATAATTTAACACATTAATACTCCTTTTCCAGAAATTGGTAGAAAATATAGACAAAATATCAATAAAGATATAAATCTTAACAGCACTATCAAACAAATTATGCTAACTGACATTTGCAAAACATTACACACAGCAACTGCAATATACACACACTTGCAAGTGTACAGAGAACGTTCCCTGAGGAAAAGTATAGGTTTAGCCATGATTTAAAATATTAGAGTCTTATTCTCCTAATTAAATTCTTTCAATAAAATATCTAGAAAATACCATATACTTGGAACCTAAATATGTGCAAATACCACAATATTTTTTTTTAATTACAAGGAAAATTAGAAAAACAAAAGTCAGGTACAAAAGATCTTATAGAATATGACTTTATTTATATGACATTTTCAAACAGGAAAAACTAATCTATAGTAACAGAACAGGGACTTCCTGAGACATAGGATGGAAGAAGGTTAAGTGCAAAGTGGAGCACAGAAAGTTTTGGAATGTTGGAACTGTTTTGTCTCAATTGGGAAGGTGGCCATGTGGTTTATACATTTGTCAAATCTAATTGAGCTGTATACAATCATATGTGTGAATTAAATTTTGTTGTGTGTGAAGTTGATGTTTAAAATCAGAGTAAATATAGAGTTCTATAGACTAGAATAATGACATTTGAATGTAAAATTTGTATAGACAGTAACAAGACCAAAAAAACACATTTGTGGGCCCCATTCAGGCTACTAGTGGCTTTAGAGTCTAGTTATAGTGGCATCATTATTGTTCCTCAAGTGATTATTTATTCTACTTTCTTGGCCCTTCAGCTGCTTTGAATGACCATTCCTAATTTTCCTTTTTTCATCGAAATTCTACTCTCTTTAAAGTCCAGACATTGTCTAAGCAATCATTAGGCCCTTCCCTATTAAAGCAGACCCAAGCGATCATCATTTCCTGAAGTTCCTATATATCTTGTCGGTGTGCTTTTTAGATTGAAATATAGATATGTTGATACAGGTTTAACAAGCAACTTTTGCTAATAGCTCCCAGAGAGCTAGTTTCTTTTCTTTCTTTTTTTTTTTTTCTTGGAAAGAATCCCTTTTGGATTACCAAAAAGAACCACCGTCGTTTAGCTGGTGCCAGTCAAAATTCTCAAGATGTCATAAGGAAATAAATGATTCAGTTATGTGGCTTGCCCCACCACATTTTTGGGGGGGAGGGGGAATACTTTCAAATAACATAATACATGGGAAGAAGAGTATAATGAACATATCTACTACTTTGATTCTACAGTTATTAACATGGTCATATTTGTGCTTTTTCTCTTTCTCTTTATAAACAATGTTCAAGTACATATCAAAAATCCTAATAATGTACCAGTTCATTTTTTTCACACCTCTCCATAAAATAAAGATATTCTCTTAAATAATCATAATACCATAATCACCTATTAATAACAATATCCTTAGATAGTCTAATACTCCATTCATATTCATATTTCCTCTATTGTCCCCAAAATGTCTTTTATTTTACAGCTTTTTTTTTTTTTTTCTAATCAGAGCCAGTCAGGAACCATTTGATTAACCAGATTTTTTAAATGGTTCAAAATATATGGTTTACGTATATTTATACAATCTTACACAATCATTCTGCTTGATATATTACAATATAAAAGAATCAAGAGGAGACCTGAAGCGAAGAGAAAGTAGGGTGGATAAAAAGAAAAACTGGATAGATGAAAGGAGAGATAGGTCCTAAATTAGGGCCAATGAATTGTAAGTCCCTGTGGGAAGATGTGGCTACCAGAATCCTCGAATTCACATTTGGAAATAATACAACCATAAAACTGGGCTAAGAATAGAAACATTAAAAAATAAATATTCCATGAAAGTGGCACCAAGGTTACATGTGTGATAGTTTCTTACTTTATGTCAAGCAGTCGGGTCTTTTGAATGAGAACAGTTTTATAGCACTTTCTGTTTAACACTGGACATCTGAAGTGGCATGCAATGCAAAAAAAAGGAGACTTTTAGCTATAAATTGTGTTTTTCAAAGCAAAAGCTGCATAATAATGAACATTGAGGTTATTTATTTTTTCCTCTTTGCTAAAGAAAAAAACCCCAATATCATTGTGGGCATGCATTAGACTCAACGATGAAGTAATAGAAAAGGCTGATAAGTGGCAATCCCTTCACAACATAATGAATCTAATGTCTAGTGTTTTGAGCTAGTTTTAACATTAAGCCAGGTATGGACAAGAGAACTTCCAAAAACCCATTCTACCTGCAAGAACATTTAAGGTGGAGAAGGTACATGGGTGTGAAAGAAGCTACCATAACAATCTTGTTCAGTTGGAAATCTTGTCTCAGAGAGGTAAAATGGCAAGGTCACATTAGCACTTGGAATAGTGTATAAACTGACGTACTGTGCACGGCAGTTTTTATATTCCGTTCCTGAAGGCAAGACTTGGACTCCAGGGTTGGAGAAAGGAGTTCTTAAGGCACGCTAAAACCTAGAGCCCTTTGTGTAAAACAAAGCTTTCAGAAACAAACCAGCAGGTTAGCAAAACCAAAGTACTAATCTACATTTTAAAATCAGAATCACAATAATGTGCCCTTTCCCTGACGAGTGAGGAAATACAAAACAAATCAAAGACTCCATTCCAGCCTTCTCTGTACCCTCTGTAACACAAAAATCTCTTAAGAGACAAAACCTCACAGGAGGCAATCAGAATTGCTTAGGACCTTGAAGCAGACAAATAAATACCCAATGAAGGTGGAAATTAATACCCAGTCATATCTGATGGGAACTTCAAGATTAAACATAAACTTCCCCCTATTGAATTAAAGGGAGTTGGGAACTGAGGAACAAACACTCGACCTGAAAAAGACTAGGAAAAGTGTTGACAGTGTCTAACAGATTATAAATCCAAATCTTTCAGTCTGGTAAATGTTTTAAAGCCATATTAGACACACTATACTCAGACTTATTTATATTATTTTTGTTTTTGTTAAACAAAACATGTATTGCATATGCTCACATTGGCAGATGTGTAGTGATTCACTTGTATGTCTTATTAGGCAATCGCACTTTTCTTGATTATAATAAATTATCTACATGATTAGCAAGTAAGAACTGTAATTTACTAAATATATACCAAAAATTATTTATCCACCAAAATTCATCAATTTTACATACAAGAAAGCCATTCAGAGCCTGAAATTTATTCATCTAAATTCCCATGCTTAGGCTTCTGTTTCCCACTCCATCACAGATCAAGAACAGCAAATTAAAATGGAGGAGGGTGTCTTAATATCAATAAAAAGTTACAAGTGAGAGTATTATATACATCAGAGTAATGCCTGTGGGTATCACATTACTACAACATAATATACAATTTTTAAAAATATATTTTTTATTGAGATAATTTTTTCTTGTACTTCCAGGAATGACTTTAAGTATAAAATTCAATGAGTTTTGATAAATATATAAACCCAAACAAGCAACATTATAATCAAGATAATAGAATACTTCCATTATTGGCAACACTTGCTTTGATTCTTATCACCACAGATTAGTTTAGCATATTCTTAAACTTCATATGAAGGAAATCACATATATTTATTCTGTTTTGTAGCGTTTATTTCATTCAACTTCATTTATCTGAGATTCATCCATGTTATTACATGTATCAGTAATTTATTCTTTTCATGCTAACAGTCAATTATGTGAATATTGCAGAATATACATATTGAGTCTTCTGTTTATAGGCATTTGAATTGTTTCTAGTTTTGGGCTATGATGAAAAAACCCTCAAATCCACTGATAGAAAGAAAAAAATATTGTAAGTTATTGAACTAATCATTCATCTCAAGAAATTATAAGGTAAAACAACCTAAATAAACTTGAACAAAATATATAAAATTAATAGCAGATTAATGCAATAGAAAAAAATCATTAAAATACTGAATTAACAAAGTAGAAATTGGTTCTCTGCAAAGACATAATTGACAAACGTTAAGGGGGTAAAAAAGAAGCTATATATATATATATATATATATCGTCATCGGCAGCCGTCCGTCTCGAGAGACGATGGTGTAGCTTCTTAAGAGTCTATCTGCACCGCTGAGAATGGTTGTGCAGTCCGACTCGGGAGTGACACGGTATCTGTCTCCTCCCATGTTGAATCGACATCTTGCGATGATGCTGGAGTGTCCTCTCCAGTGAAGCTGAAGCTACAGAGCCTGGGCAGGGTGATATGGAGGGTCTGCTGTTGCCCATGCAGCAGACCCCCCCTCTCTTCGCAGCTGAAGGGTCCAAGGGAAAGACGGAGTCAATACAGCTTGGCTTCAGGTGTGCCACAGGAGTTGCCGGTGTTGACTACAATGTCAAACCGCCTTAGGGACTCCAGCTCCAGATTTTCTGTCGGGGTTTACTCCCTTAGCCTTTCCCCTGAAGAGGTATGTCGCAAGGCAGCGGAGGTTTTTTGGAGTCAGAGTTTTCCTTCTCTGATTATATATATCAGGACTGAAAATTGCACCACAGATCCTGCTTTTAAAAAATAATTAGGAAGATAGCAGAGGAGTAAGTGAAAGCTACACTAACCTCCTCCCAGGACCAACCTGGAATTAAAACCATATTGTAGAGAAATCATCCAGAATAACCACCTGAACACTAACTGGAAAGAAAACTTATAACCACAGAGCAATGGAAGAAACCACTTCACCACAACATAACTGGTAAGGTGTGTGGAGGAGGTGCGAGAGGGCTGTCTGAGCTTCCACGGGTGGCAGCTGAAGTACCGGAGGCATATTTTAGCAGCCAGGGAGGTCTCTTGGAGAAGTGTGGAGTCTAAACCCCAAGCTGGGCTCCCCAACCTACATAACCAGAGCTGGAAAGGAACCCAGATAGTATCCAGCAGTGAAAAGCAGCAGGGTTTTTGTCTGTCAGGGAGAGAAGACTGGAGACACAGAGAACCTCTTAAAGAGCTAACATAAAATTTCATTTGCATCCACTTACTCTGGGCCCCTGCAAAGGGAGGGTAAAATGGACTAGAGATGCTTGATGAGAGTCTGGGGTTGGTGTCTCTGGGGAGAAAATTAAAGGAATAGCCACCAGGATTCCTGTGCTGAGTCATTCCCCATACTGAAGGAGCCATCTCTCTCAGGCAGAGCACTCCTCTCTGAATGGTATCAGCCTGAGGGGAAGCAATATCCCCACCCTCAGGAATTATTCTGCCCCACCCTGTGGTGTTAAACTCAGCCGCTGATTAAAGTTTGATAAGATTAACAACTGATCAGCCTAATCGCTGATTATTTTAACAACTGAAGTGGAAAACACAAAGAAGCAGTCACAACTGGAAGACAAAGAAATAGACCTCAAAATAAAGAACAAGGGAATTCTCCAGGAGAACAAGATGAAGGGGAGGCAAGCAATTTATCAGACAGAGTTTAGAGTGATGATTAAAGGAATACCCAGCAGTATGAAAAAAGACAGAAAAAAATCATAAGAAAGGACCAGTCAAATATAAAGAATGCAATATCTGAAATAAATAACACACTGGAGGGAATAAATGGTAGCTTAGACAAAGCAAAGAATAGAATCAGTGTTTTGGAAGACAAGGTAGTAAAAACACCCAAACAGAGCAGAAAAAAGAAAAATAATAATTTAAAAAAATGAGAGCGTAAGAAATATTTTGGACAACACGAAGTGTACCAATTTCCGCATCCTGGGAATACCAGAAGGAGAAGAGAGTAAGCAAAGGATCGAGAACCTATTTGAAGAAATAATGACCAAAAAGTTTCCTAATCTGGTGAAGGAAAAAGTCATACAAGTCAAGGAATCTCAGAGCATGCCAGACAATTTGGACCCACAGAGGCCTACACTAAGACACGTCAAAATTAAAGTGGCAAGGCTTAAAGACAAGGAGAAAATCCTAAAAGGCTCAAGAGAAAAGCAGGGAGTTACCTACAAGGGAGAACCAATTAGAATGGCATCTGATTACTCAACAGAAACTTTTCAGACCAGAAGGGAGTGGTGTGAAATATTCAAGGTGATGAAAAGCAAGGATCTACAACCAAGGATACTTTACCCAGCAAGGCTATCATTTAAAATCGAAGGAGAAATAGAAGCTTCCCAGACAAGAAAAAGCTAAAGGAGTTTGTTAACACCAAACCAGTACTGCAATAAATGTTAAAGAGCTTGCTTTAAGAAGAAGAAAAAAAGAAAGGCGAGAAGGAAAAAAAAAGAAAAAAAACTAAGAAAGCTATCTAACAATAAAACAGGACTACATAATTATCTATCAATAATCACCTTAAGTGTGAATGGCTTAAATGCTCTAACAAAAAGACCAAGTGTAGTTGAGATGCATAAGGAAACAAGACCCATATATATGCTGTCTCCTAGAGACCCATCTCAGATCAAAAGATACACACAGAAAAAAGTAAAGCTTTGGAAAAAGATATTTCATGCAAATGGAAAAGAAAAAAAAGCTGAGGTAACAGTACTTATATGTGACAAAATAGACTTTAAAACCAAATCTGTAGTAAGAGACAAAGAAGAACACTACATAATGATAAAGGGAATAATCCAGCAAGAGGATATAACCCTAGTAAACATTTATACACCCAACATAGGAGCACCTAAATGTGTAAAGCAAATCCTGATGGACATAAAAGGACAGAGCAACAGAAGTACAGTCATAGCTGGGGATTTTAACACTATTGACTTTAATGGATAGATCTACCAGGCAGAAAATCAACAAGGAGACGGTGACCTTAAACAACATACTGGAGCAAATGGATTTAATTGATATCTTCAGAGCATTTCACCCCAAAGCAGCAAAATATACATACTTTTCAAGTGCACATGAAACATTTTCTAGGATAGAACACATGTTAGAACACTAAACAAGTCTTATTAAATTTAAGAAGGTTGGAATCATATCAAGCATCTTCTCTGACCACAGTGCTATGAAACTAGCAATCAATCACAGGAACACTAAAAAACATGCAAAGACACATAAGCTAAATAACATGTTATTAAGCAATGAATGGTTCAGCAATGAGTTCAAGGAAGAAATCAAAAGATATCTTGAAACAGATGAAAATGAAGACATAACAATCCAAAATCTGTAGGACACTGGGAAAGCCATCCTGAGAGGGAAAGTCATAAAATTATGTGCCTAGCTCAGAGAACAAACAGACAAAAAAGCTCAAATAAACTATCAAACTTCATACTTAAAGGAACTTGAAAAAGAACAACAAACAAATCCCAACGTGAGTAGAAGGGTGGGAATAATAACAATTTGAACAGAAATAAATGAAATAGAGTAAAAAAAAAAAAAAAATTCAAAAATAATTGAATCCAAAAGCTGGTTCTTTGACAACACAAACAAGATTGACAAAAAATTAACCAGACTTATCAAGAAGAAAAAAGACCCAAATGAGTAAAATCAGAAATGAAAGAGGAGAAAAACAACTGACACCAAAGAAATACAAAAGATTATAAGAAAATATTATTAACAATTATATGTCAACAAAATGGACATCCTGTATGACATGGATGCATACCTAAAAACATACAATCTTCCAAAAATAAACCAGGAAGAATCAGAGAATCTGAATAGACAGATAACACCTAATGAAATTGAATCAGTAATCACAAAACTCCCAACAAACAAAAGCCCTGAAGCGCACGGTTTCACAGGTGAATTTTACCAAACATTCTGAGAAGAACTAACCTCTCCTGCTCAAACTATTTCATAAAATTCAAGAGGAAGGAGGACTCCCAAACTCATTTTATGAGACCAGCATTATCCTAATTCTGAAACCAGATAAAGACACTACAAAGAAAGAAAATTATAGGTCAATATTCCTGATGCACATAGATGCTGAAATCCTCAACAAAATATTAGCAAACTGAATACAGTGATGCATCAAAGAGATTATACACTATGATCAAGTGGGATTTATTTTGAGAATGCAAGGTTGGTACAACTTTTGCAAATCAATAAATGTGTATCCACATAAATGAAATGAAGACTAAAATCCTCATGATCATATCAATAGATGCAGAGAAAGCTTTTGATAAAATCCAGCTATCAGCAAAGTGGGAATAGAGGAAACATAACTGAACATAATAAAGGCCATATATGACAAACCCACTGTCAGTATCATACTCAATGGGCAAAAGCTACAAGTGTTCCCCTTAAGGTTAAGAACAAAGCAGGGATGTCTGCTTTTACTTCTCCTATTCAACATAGTACTGGAAGTCCTAGCCACAGAAATCAGACAAGAAGAAGAAATAAAAGGCATCCAAATTGGAAAGAAAGAAGTAAAACTGTATTTATTTGCAGATAACATGATACTATATGTAGGTAACCTCAAAGATTCCACCAAGAAACTATTGGAACTGATCAATGAATTCTGCAAATTAGCAGGATATAAAATTAATATCCAGGAATCAGTTACTTTTTTTTTTTTTTTTACAAATGATACACACACTTTTATTTAGAAAATTATTAAGAATTATATAACTTCAACACAAATTCACACAAAACTCAGGGAATAAGTCACTTGAGAAAATTAAGGTAACTCATTCTTATGACTTCCATTTTTCTTAGTTTAAAAATAGTAATTCAGGAAATCTATAAAAGATCAAAATTAATATCCAGGAATCAGTTACATTTTTATATGTTAATAATGAACTAACAAAAATGGAAATTAAGAAACAATCCCATTCACAATTGCTTCAAAATGAATGAAATACCTAGGAATAAACCTAACCAAGGATGTAAAAGACCTGTAGTCATAAAATTGTAAGACACTGAAGGAAGAAATTGAAGGAGATACAAAAAAGTGGGAGCACATACCGTGTTCATGGATAGGAAGAATTCACATCATTAAAATGTCCATACTACCCAAAGAAATCTATAGATTCAACACAATTCCTATCAATATTCCAATGACATCGTTGACGGAATTAGATCAAATATTTGTAAAAATTATATGGAACCACAAAAGACCTCCACAGCAACAGTGATCCTGAGAAAGAACAAGTTGGAGGAATCATGCTACCTAATATCAAACTATACTACAAAGCCATAGTCATCAAAGCAGCCTGGTGCTGGCATTAAAAAAAGACACATAGATCAATGGAACAGAAAAGAGAGCCCAGAAGTAAACAGACACCTTTATAGTCGATCAATATTCAACAGAGAAAACAAGCACGTACAATAGGCTACAGATAGTTTATTCAATAAATGATGTTGAAAAATTGGACACATACATGCTGAATAATAAAACTAGACCACCTTCTTACACCACACACAAGAATAAATTCAAAATGGATCAAAGACTTAAATGTTTGACCCAAACTCATTAAAATACTAGAAGAAAACATAGGCAGCAAAATCCCAGACATTGCCTGTAGAAATTTTTTATCAGATATATATCCCCAAACAAGGGAAACAAAAGAAAAAAAATAAACAAATAGGACTACATCAAAATGTCTGTTATCTCTTCAGATAATCATTTGTCAGTCTCCAGCCTGTGAACCAGCAATTCCACCCATAGGTATATGAGGTCTGTTGAGAAAAAGTCCAACAGTTGTTTATGAAATGGGAACATTTTGCATGACATCTATGTAACCTGGCAGGCAAGAAAGGTGGACTGGAATGCACATGCCTAAATAATGACTTCACTGTACAATCAGTGGGGGCAGTAGGCATCATTGCCTGAGCATGTGTACTGTGTGGTCATCACATTCAAAATGATCCAGTTAGTAGAGCAACAAATCTGCATCGAATTTTGTGTTAACCTTGAACATTCCTCTACGGAAACCATTCAGATGATTCAGAAGGCTGCAGTTATGAGCAATTGGTGATTGGCAGCTTCATCACAACAACATGCCTGCTCATGCATCACATCACATGCAGAGTTTTTGGTGAAACATCAAGTCATCCACGTGACTCAGCTCCCCTACAGATCAGATTTGGCACCCTGCAACTTCTGACTTTTCCCCAAACAAAAATTATCTTTAAAAGGGAGGAGATTTCAGACTGTTGATGACATTCAGGAAAATATGACAGGGCAGCTGATGGCAATTGGGGGAAGGGTGTGCGGTCCCAAGGTGCCTACTTTGAAGGGGACTGAGACATCATTGTCCTGTGAACAATGTTTCTTCTGTCCGTCATCTTCTTTGGTAAATGTCTCTATTTGTCATAGTATGTGGCTGAATACTTTTTGAACAGACCTCATAATACACTAGAATAGCACACATGTATATATACTAGATACATAAGCAAGAATGTTCATTAAGAACCATGCTTGTAATAGACAGAACTTGGAAACAATGAAAATATTCATCAGTGGTACTATGAATAAATAAATTGTGATATATTCATGTATATACTATATATATATGTACATACTACATGGCCATGAAAAAGAATTAAGTACAGTTATATACAAAAATAAGGAATTCTAAAAATTATAATGTTGATTTTAAAGAAGTTAGGCACAAAAGAATATTTAATCTCTAAATACTTTTATAACATATTAAAGAAATGGAAAAACTACATGTTTTTATTTTTGAAGTGTACAACTAAGTGGTTAAAATAAAACAACAATGATAAGGAAGTGATTTCCTTAAAAGTTAGTATAGTGAAAGGGCTTGTTATTTTATTTAACCGTACGTTTGTTTTATTTCACAACAAAAATAAATGATTAAAAATACAGGAAACACGTAGTATGCTGTTAGATACAGTGTGAGTAATCCCATTCAAATAAATTAACTGAGAAAAGCTGCTTCCTTTTTCTAAAACTGTTTTATCTCTTAGCATTATCTTCCCTAATGATATAAGATAAATGAGGCTCCTCTCTGTTCCATTTTCAGATATATTACATATTCTTGTAGCTGTTGGAGAAAGAGAAGGGTTTTCACTCTTTCTTGGGTTTTATTTGAAAGTTAAGTTGCACATAAAGTAGCCTAGAGACATTTGTAAACTGATCTCAGAAGGTAGGTCGTGATTCAGACTCTTGCAGCCTTGATGGCCTGTCTTTAATTAACAAAGCAGAGGCTCTAATGGAGAGTCCTCTAAATGCTACTGCAGTTAATGGTCTGTTAGCATTTCATTTTAAAGGCCTGGGGATAGAGGGTTTAACCTAGAAAAGGGGCCTTGGAAAAAAAAAATTAGAAACCACCAAATAATTAGGCTCCTTAAAAACAGTTCCAATTAAACCAAAAAATGCAAGAGAATCTAAAGGTCTTCCTTTACTTAGTTTGCACTCAGAAATATAACATCCTCTGTAATATTCTATTTTCCCCTGCCTAACATGGTCAGTTCTTTTTAAAAATAAAGTCTCTAAAACAAATCAGTTTTGGTAATGCATAGTCATTTTAACACCTAATAATAATAAGCTCCTTTGTAGGAATGGTATTTAATTTCTTGAAGATTCTTGCAATCTTTTTTTTTTTTTTTGATCTAATAACATTTTATTACACCTGCATTTGAATTTACCCTTTCTTTTCAATTTTAGAGAATTTCTTTTGGTGGCTACTAAAAATTAAAGATCAAAACCCATGATTCCCATGTGGAATGGCCAACAGCTAAGAAACTTTTTTTCCAATAGAGTGTAATCAATGAAGAAAGAAGATAGCCTCACCAAAACAAAGATTATTTTGTATCCTAGAGAAATGGTTTTTATAAGCGTGCATGTTATGTGTGCATAAAAGGAGAAAGTGGTAACCTCATAGATAAGATATTTTTTTTATTAAAAAAAGAACAAGGAGGAGAGGGGGTTTGACAGAAAAAAAGACAAGTTCAAATTATCCTATTAGAGTTTGCTAACCTATACCTACTATATTATCCCTGAACAGGTCTTTAGTGATAATGCCACACGTGCCTTGGACCCATCTCCTTTCTTTAATTAACAGAGACCTAGATCATCTAACAAGTGTGAGAAGATTGCCTGACAAGTCATTTTAACTCTTCGGAGGCAGGCATTTCTCGAACAGTATGTATAATGGACAGGATCTGTGGTCACTGGGAGGAGTCTCTCTATAGTGAGATCAGGATCCTCATCTTTGAATCTCTGGGTGTGGGCCACTGGTAATCATCATGTTTAGTTACTTTATGACATTTGTTAGCTGTTGGTAGTCTTTTTGAATGTCTTAACTTAGGTAAGGGTTACCCAAGAGATAATTTTCTTTTGCCATCTTCCGTAATTTGATGTGATGACCATAGAGCTACTTGAAGGTGATACTCGGACACAGAGAAAATGGCCCCATTTTATGGCCTTATTTTTATTTATTTATTTGTTTGTTTATTTATTTTTAGAGAGAGGGGAAAGGAGAAAGAGAGGTAGAGAAACATCACTGTGTGGTTGCCTCTCACTCGCGCCCCCAACTGGGAACCTGACATGCAACCTAGTCATGTGCCCTGACTGGGGATCGAACCAGTGACACTTGGTTCGCAGGCTGACGCTCTATCCACTGAGCCACAGCAGCCAGGGCCTAGATTTGTTTTTGATAAGACATATACATTTCTTACAGGGACTTTTTCTAGTTGTGTGTTTCAGGTCTCATAATTGCTTATGTAGTACCTTGTTTTGTTGTCATTAGATTCTTTTTTGATGCTGAACTTACCTAAATTATCTAAAATGCAAGGTTTGTGGGTATTCCCTCCTGAATCTATGTCTCCCTTTATCAATGATGACATTAGACAAACTGGGGACTTGAAACTGAAGTCTGTGGGACACCAACTCAGGAAGAGAGAGCAAAATATTGACTTCTCAGGTTGCGCTGAAATTTGTACTGTGGGTAGCTGGGTCAGAGAAGGTCATGTTGTGGGGTAAGAGTTTTCTCTAGGGCTGAGGGGTAGATAAATCTCTAGGCTGTGATTTGAAGACTTTGGTGGAAACTTTTATCATGGAGCATCACAATAATGGGTGAAAAAGCAACATTAAGAAAAAAAGCACAGCAAGGAATGCATATTTACATATTTTAATGAAAACAAATTATCTCTCCTGAAAGTAATTAATTGTAAAATTATTTAATTAAGTAGCAGTAGTAAGGGGAGAACTGTATTTGAGGTTTTCCAGTAAATTCCAGTTTTAAGTAAACAATTATTCGAGTCTGGATTCTTTATTAAGTAATTCTTTACTGAAATCTCAAGATGTCAAGCCATTTTTTTTTCCTACTAGTACTACACCAAAAATGCAGTAATTATGCAATTAGAAGAACTTGCTCTTGTGGATTTCTTTCAATTTTGAAACAGGCATTTGGAAATTGGTGGAGAATAGAGATACAATAGAATTCCTGAGAAACATGGGCTTGACTTTGAAATATTTATTCAAGCAAAAACTCTCATTGATTGCCATGTCAATTCCTCAGCATGCCTGCAGAAAAATAAACAGAGAACTATAGAACCTAATATCCCAGAAAAGAACCTACAGATTATCTAATCCAGCTTCCCACACAACGCAGAAAATTGTCCCACTACAATTTTGTTAGTAGGCAACCAATTTTTACTAACACAAAATGGGTGGCTCAGAATTCACTGCCTTGTAATATTTTTGGGAGAGCTCTAGTGGTTACATTTTCCTTAAATTTTTTTTCATCAGATTAATTTTGGCTTTCTCATAACACAGGAGGCATCTAATTACTGTTCCACCTTTAGTCCATCAAATATTTTCACATGTTGTTTATTTTTGCCATTGCATGTCTTTTCTGAGTTAGACTTAGCATTCCTAATCGTCTCAAGACCCCAAGATATAGTATGATTTACTTACCAGCCACTGTTCCAGATGCTCTCATTTGAAAGAACTTCAGTGGGTGAACATCTCCCATGAAGTTTAGTTTCCCAAACTTGACTATATGTTTCAAAGTGGAAGGGACACCATGATCATCACACATGAGCACATCAGGTGCTAAAATGTCAATTATTCTCTTTCCTGTTCTAAAATACATTTAAAACTTAACAAAGGGTACTGACTAACCACAGTCACACTACTCAAGTCATCCCATCAGGGGTGTGACCATGGATGAGGAAAGTACTTGACTTCTCTGTATCAATTCCCTCATCAGTAACATGAGAGTAGTTATAGCACCAACCTGGCATGATTGCCAAGAGGATTGAATAAATTGATAACGGTAAAGAGCTTAGAACAATGTCTGACACATAATAAATGTTTTGTGTCTGCTGGTTTGTAAATTGACCACAGACCACAGAGAACAAAGAGAGACCAAGATTGGTCACTCAAGATTGGTAGGCGGCAGTTTTTATAAGCAAGGGGCTTATATATGAGATATGTTTTGGGGCGGCTGCAAGATGAGTAGATATTCTGAATCTTAAAAGTTTATATACAGAACTTAACTGGGTTCATTCATATATACTGTCCAGGTAGTCTCAAGAACGCATTGCTCTCTCAGTGCTGCATCCTTGAAAGTGGTACCCAATGTGGCAACATTGGGCAGAATTTATATTCCAAGGACAAAAAATGGGTGCAGAGTCTTCAATTGCCCAGGTCCAGCTCTCGAGTCAACAAGCAGTGTTCATTAAATAAATGGCTGAATCTAGGTCTTCTTAGTTATATTAAATTAAGTTTGCTTTGGTTCAATTGTTTTGAACTTTAATATTTTTATGGATAGTTGTTTAACAAGTGAAAATTTTTGCTAGAAGAAATACCATGCAGCATCAATATATAATCAATAAAAGACGAGTTGTTCTGAGTGTGCTGGGGTGAAAGCCCACCCAGCTAGCTGTGGCTCGAGCGAAGCTCACCCCATACACACGATGGCAGCCTAGGAGGCATCTCTGCAGATGCTGAGTTCTGTCAAAATAATAGAGACACACAGTAGTCTCTCTCTATATTGCAGTTCACTTATCGTGGCCTCACTGTATCGCGGAATTTAAAAAAATATTATATTTAATTTTTTATCGCGGATTTTTTGCTATATCGCGGGATTTTGTGGTACTGTATACGTATGTTAAAGTTACGTAGGTTTAAGAGTGTAGAATATGTTTAAGAACATAAGTAGTGTTTACGAAAGTGTGGAAAAGGTTAATACAGGAGTGGGAAAGGTTAATAAGGGACTGGAAATGGTTTATAAGTGTGTGGGAAGGGTTTATAAAGCCTTAAAATATATATAAATACTAAAATAAATGTAAGGTTCCTACTTCGCGGATTTTCACCTATTGTGGGGGGGGGGTGTCAAAATGCAATACCCGCAATAAGTGAGGGAATACTGTACTCCTTTAATCTATTAACATATTTTGGTCCAGTACACATGCTAATTGTTCTATTCTTCATCAGTTTCATAAACAGAAAGATTTCAATCTACTTTTAATCACCAAATATGGTGGAAGAAAACAGTGGTATCTCTGAAGTTTCCTTTCTTGCTTGCCATTGAACCATTAATCAACACTTTCATTTTTTTATGAATCACATAATGCTGCTATCATCCAGTTCACCATTTTGCATTTGCCAAATTCAATGCCAAAATCAAGATATGTCCTATCTATAGCATCCCCTGACCTGAGTGCCTAGTAATCCTCTCAAGAAATAAAAAAAAAAAAGTAAAGCTTATAAATATGTTATTTGCACTTATGCAGGCTCATAGGAATCCTTTTTTTTTTTTTTGTGCTGAGCATCCTTCTGGTCTTTTAACCCCTTAAAATGTTTGTCAATAACCTCTGTTCAAATAAAAATAAAAATCAATAAATTTAACATCATTACCTGGTAACTTTATATTTTGAGTATCTAGAACTTTTTTGCTTCTTGGTTTAAACTGATAGATTATGTAATCATCCAAACTTTCTCTAGAAAATCTAAAGTGATTATTTAATGATGCATTAGTTATTTCTATCTTCTAGCTTTTAGATTTTAAGGCTAGTATTTGTTTCCTAGTGCTGCCATAACAAATTACCACAGACTTAGTTACTTAAAATTACAAATATTTATCCTTTCACAGTTCTGGAGGCCAGAACTCAGAAATCAAGGAGTTGTGGAGTGGTGCTATCTCAACAGGCTCTGGGAAAATCTTTTCTTTATTTTTTCCAGCTTCTGGTGGCTCTTGGTTATTCTCGCCTTATTGCTGCATCACTCCATTCTCTGCCTTCATCTTCACATGGTCTTTTTGTGTGTCTTTTCTAATGACACTTATCAATAGACTTTGTGCCCATCCAGTCCAATCCAGGATGCTCTCCTTATCTCATGATCTTTAAACTTAATTGCATCTGCAAAGATCCCTTTTCCAAATAAGGTAACATTTACAGATTCTGAAGTTTAGAATGTCACAGATCTTTTCGGAGGCTACATTCATCCCACTACCAGGCTGAAAGGCTTAAATACATATATAAATATTAACCCCCTTTATTTTTCCTCTACTATTCAAAAAGGATGGCCCATGCAGAACACAAAGTCAGAAGTTTAGAGGATGAAGACGAGAATGATGGTGAAGATACCTGAAACCATGATGTAAGTGGTGAAGGAAACAGAGCTGTTTCTTCTGAAGGAAACAAGACTTAAGGGGAGGCATAATAGTTCTCTTTACATCTTTGAAAGGATGGCAGATCTTTGGAAGATGGAACTAACTTCTATGTAGTTCCCAAGGAATAGAATTAAAAGTGATAGTCAATGGTTACCAGAAGATAGACTATAGGCTCAATTCCAAACAAATTTTTCTGAAATAACTATACAGCTGGGATGGATAATCTCAAAAAGAAAAAAAAATTACCTATTACTGGGGGTATTCCTACACATATAATGAGATATGGAAGTTGTAAAGCTAATTAAAACTTCTAAATGCTTTTAAAATGGATTTTTCTGGGATTTTTTAAAAATCAAAGTGTGCATTAGAATCATCTGGGAATATTTTTATATGTTTACATGTTCTCTAAGTAAGAGTGGAATCTGAGTGTGTGTGTTTAATAGGCTTTCCAACTTAATTTCTATTAGGTAATATCTACTGGTTTAGATCGATGGATTCCAAAGTGTGACCCCAAACCAGATTCAGAAGCACTGGTTTAGATAATCTTTAAAATCCCTTTCAAACCTAAGATGTTGCTTCCAAGAGATGCAAAAGAAAGACAAGGTGTTGAATTGACAACAACTCTGAAAATGAATTGAAAATGTGAACAGAGAATTGAGGGCAAGATTGACAGCAAATTCCACAGAGACCATATTGTTCTGTGTATTGTTCCTCTAAGCTTGGATAATCATGCTCAATGATGTATATTCACTTTAAGAAGAGTCTTCAAGTGGAAAATGTTCCTGAAAGGTTTAAACACCATGAATGATCCCAAACGCATCACTGTGTTGTGGGAGCAGGGACCACGAAGAATAAGCGACTACAGAAGGAAAATGAAAAGAGGCAAGAGCTTGGCAATTTGATAGAGATAAGACTGAGGTTAGTACAGTCGGGGCTAACTGCCTAATCCGGAGGAAAAAAGGACATTTTGTTATGGGACAATGTATGTTATTAACATTTGGGCAACAAACTTTAAAAATTTAATTTAAATGTATGCAGAAATGGAAAAGGAAAGAATACAGATTTAGGAACCAGGTTCCAGAAAAATTCCTATGCAATCATTATCCTCTCAGTGAACATTTTGGTATAGGTATAGCATGTCTATTATGTAGAAAACATGTGTTTGCAGTTTTTCTACATGTAAAAATGTGTAGTTTGGATATAGAAAATATTGCAACTGGCAAACCAGCACATGTTTATTTACTAGATCTTGGGTGGGCAACAATAAATACCTTATGGCTCTTTTGTTTGCAAGGTATGAAACATTAAAACCTCAAACTGATTTAAAAGCAAAAACAAACAAACAAAATTGTTTTTTGATTGACATATTGTGAAATACAGTTTTTCAGGTTTCAAGAAAAGGATGATCTAGCAGCTATTGATGATGTATCCAAATAAGTTGTTTTGTTTCATTTTGACTTTGCAGTCTTTCTGCTCTGCTATTCAAGGTACTAGCTTCAGCTCAGGACTGACTCTCCTTATGACTGCCTCAGAAATTGTTCTACAGACTAAGACACTTTCTTTTATGTTCACATCAGTGAGAGAAAGGACTCCTCTTTTCCTTACTCATCTTGGACTTCTCTCCAATTGGACTATCTTAGGTTATGTGTCCATCTCCGAACCAGTTACCCTGGCAAGGGGCATGGGATTGGCTTAGGCTAATTAGAGCTGATGCTGGGAGTAAGGGGCTGATATGTATCCTTCTCTAATCACCAAAATCCCTCTTTGGAAGGAAAAGAAGTGTGGATGCTGGACAATCAATGGGCAATGGAAAAGAGAACTTAAAAAGTTTGAAATTATTCCTGGAGGTATACCATTGATAAGTTTTTGTTTAAGTCTTAGAAACACAATGTGTACATAGCATCTCTACCCATAAAATATTTTTACATTAATCTTTTTTAAAATTTTTATTTCTACTTTCAAAATGAAAACTCAATAAGCAAGCAGGAAAGCCATTTTAATCTTATCCAAATGTGAATCCTCAGGGCGTACCATATAAACCCAGACATCGTCAGCGGCGGCGGCAGCGGTGGCAGCCGTGCGTCTCGAGAGACGATGGCGTAGCTTCTTGAGAGTCTATCTGCACCGCCGAGAATGGCTGTGCAGTCCGATTCGGGAGTGACAATCCCTGCCGCACTTGTTACAGGTGAAGGCAGATGGCCGTTGTTGCTGCTGTTGACGCTGCTTCCGCCTCGATCTTTTCTGGACCGCCTCCTCGTTGCGCGCAGCCTCTGCGCGTGACGTACCTTGCCTGACCGCGAGCCTCCAGGCTAGGCGGTCATCTGCTTGAACTTCCCATGTGTTGAGATTGATGGAGCATTGTGTCATATCCTTTTTGCAGATGTCTTTGAACTGCAGTTTTGGGCGCCCTGTCATCCTCTGGCCTTCTGCTAGCTCGCCGTAGAGGAGGTCTTTGGGAATACGGCCTGCATCCATTCTTTTGACATGGCCGAGCCACCTGAGGCGTCTCTCACTAAGAACTGCATGCAAACTGCTCATGTTGGCTCGCTTCAGCACCTCGGTGTTGGGAACCTTATCCTGCCAGGCGACATGCAGGACGCGTCGCAGGCACCTCATGTGGAAGCCGTTGAGTTTCCTTTCATGCCTTGCGTAGGTGGTCCACGTCTCGCTGCCATAGAGGAGAGTGCTGAGTACGCAGGCTTGGTAGATGCGCAGTCTGGTTTTCTCAGTGAGGCTGGAATTGTTCCACGCTCGCCGGTTCAGTCTGGCCATAACTGTGGCTGCCCTGGCGATTCTCCGATTGACCTCCAAGTCGACTGACAGAGAGCTCGAGATGGTGGACCCGAGGTAAGTGAAGTCGTTGACAACCTCCAGGGTGTATCCGTCGATGGTGATGCATGGAGGAGTCCCCTTGCCTTGAGCCATAACGTTCGTCTTCGTCAGGCTGCTGGCTAGTCCGAACTCCTTGCATGCGTGGGAAAGGCAAGTGACTAACTGCTGGAGTCCCTCTTCGGAGTGTGATGTCAAGGCTGCGTCGTCGGCGAAGAGCATCTCACGGATGAGCACCTCTTTGACTTTGGTGTTGGCTCGTAGACGGGCCAGGTTGTAGAGCTTGCCATCGGATCTGGTGTGAATGAAGACACCCTCGCTGCAGTCCTTAAAGGCGTATTGGAGGAGCATGGAGAAGAAGATTCCGAACAGCATAGGCGCGAGGACGCAGCCCTGCTTTACTCCGCTGCTGACTGGGAAGGCCTCAGAGGTTGTGCCGTTGTAGGACACCGTGCTGTGCATGTTGTCATGAAAGGACATGACCACAGCAAGCAGATGTGGTGGACAGCCAATCTTCCGTAGCAAGCTGAAGAGTCCGCTTCGACTGACCAGATCAAATGCCTTCGTGAGGTCAATAAAGGCGAGGTAGAGTGGTTTATGCTGCTTGTGACACTTCTCCTGGAGCTGGCGTAGGGAGAAGATCATGTCCACTGTTGATCGGCCAGCTCTGAAGCCACACTGGGACTCTGGGTAGACGCGGGAAGCAAGGGTCTGCAGGCGGGCAAGAGCGACCCGGGCGAATACTTTGCCGACGACGCTGAGGAGAGAGATGCCCCGGTAGTTGTTGCAGTCGCTGCGGTCTCCTTTGTTCTTGTACATGGTGATAATGTTGGCGTCTCTCATATCCTGGGGGATGTAACCCTCCTTCCAGCAGAGACAGAGTAGATGGTGGAGCGGCTGTAGCAGGACTGGTTTCCCGCTCTTTAGGATTTCTGGAGGGATTCCGTCGCTTCCTGGTGCTTTCCCGCAAGTGAGGCGGTCGATGGCTTTGCCGAGCTCTGCCGCAGTAGGTGGGGTGTCTAGCTCCTCCATGACTGGTAGGTCTGGGTTGGCGTTAAGAGCAGTGTCTGTTACGGTGTTCCTCGTCGCGTACAGCTCGAGGTAGTGCTCGGTCCACCGCCGCATTTGCTGTTCCTGGTCAGTGATGACCTCACCTGTCTTGGACTTAAGGGGGGTGATCTTGGAGGGGATTGGGCCTGTTGCCTTCTTGATACCCTCATACATTCCTCGTGCGTTGCCTATATCGGCGGCTTCCTGGATGCTTCTGCACAGGTTTAGCCAATAGGTGTTGGCACAGTGGCGGGCGGTCTTCTGGACTTTGTTCCTGGCAGCCCGTAGAGCTTGAAGTGTACTGGGAGTGGGCGTGGCCTTGTAAGCCAGTAGGGCCTTCCTCTTAGCCTCAATCACGGGTTCCATTTCTTCCCAGTGAGCCTCGTACCAGTCAGCGTTCTTCCGCTCTTTCTTCCCGTAAGCAATAATGGCGGAGTTGTATATGGCGTCGCGGAGACGTGACCAATTGGATTCGATAATGTCGTCTGCCGCCATTCCCTCGCCGAGTGCATCTTCCATCCTGTTGATGAATTGCTGGGTCTTAACTGGGTTGCTGGCACAACTGGTGTTGATGCGTGGGCGACCCTTCATCTTGGAGTGGTGAAACCTCTTCGACGTTATGCGCACCTTGCTTACCACGAGGGCATGACGCTGGCTGGTTTGGCTCAGTGGATTGAGCGTCGGCCTGCGAGCTAAGTGTCGCTGGTTCGATCTTCCAGTCAGGGCACATCAGAGAAGGAAAACTCTGACTCCAAAAAACCTCCACTGCCTTGCGGCATACCTCTTCAGGGGAAAGGCTAAGGGAGTAAACCCCAACAGAAAATCTGGAGCCGGAGTCCCTAAGGCGGTTTGACGTTGTAGTCAACACCGGCAACTCCTGCGGCGCACCTGAAGCCAAGCTGTATTGACTCTGTCTTTCCCCTTGGATCCTTCAGCTGCGAAGAGAGGGGGGGGTCTGCTGCATGGGCAACAGCTGGCCCTCCATATCACCCTGCCCAGGCTTTGTAGCTTCACTGGAGAGGACACTCCAGCGTCATTGCAAGATGTCGACTCAACACGGGAGGAGACAGATACCGGTTATAAGCTCATCCAATTGGCGAAGGAAACGAGCGCCAGGGGTCTCCTCTGATGGTGGGAGAGGTCATCGCACCTCACTGGACAGCTACCGCCAGCCTCAAGCTGGGCAGCCCCCAGCCAATTAGGTGCCGTCTCGCCATGGCTCGCTTGCCCCACTGGGTGCGTGGGGATCAGAGAGGCGTGTCTCGAAAAATGGGCCACAAAACACTCGCACCAGGCAATTCCAAGCAAAAAACAAGAAAGAAGCCTCCAGCTCTTCGCCTCGCTAGCTGGAACATCAGGACCATGTGTCCCGGACTTACTGCAGACCTTCCGTGGATCAACGATGCCAGGAAAACCGCCGTCATCGACAGGGAACTGGCACGACTAAACATCGACATTGCGGCTCTACAGGAGACCCGGTTGGCCGACAACGGAACTATCAGAGAAACCAACTACACCTTCTACTGGCAAGGGAAGTCTCCGGACCAACCAAGACAGCACGGTGTTGGGTTCACTGTGAAGAACACGCTTGTTAACTCCATAGAGCCACCCACAGGAGGCACAGAGAGATTACTTACCCTCTGATTGTCAACAACTTTCGGCCCAGTCAGCATTCTTAGCGCGTACGCCCCAACCCTCTGCGCCACCACCGAAGAGAAAGAACAGTTCTACCATGCACTGGATGAAGCGTTATCCAAGATCCCCAGAAGTAACACTCTTTATCTCCTTGGAGACTTCAACACAAGAGTAGGAGCCGACCACATGGCCTGGCCCACCTGCCTCGGAAACTTTGGGAGAGGAAAGATCAATGAGAATGGTCAGCGACTGCTTGAGCTTTCGTGTCACCACGGCCTGTGCATGACAAACACATTCTTCAAGTGCAAAGAGATCCACCAGGTGTCATGGAGGCACCCCCGCTCCCGCCACTGGCACCAGCTTGACCTCGTCATCACCAGAAGAACGGATATTGGCAGCACCCTCCTCACCCGCAGCTACCACAGTGCAGACTGCGACATGGACCAAACCCAGACATCACAGTGTGCGTATATGTGCACATAGTCCCAAGAGAATCAAATTGCTTTGCAGCTTAAAAAGAAAAAGAAGGCTGGCCATGGAATGCAGTGTGGAAGGGCATAGGAAGAGCAGGCATGTTCAAACTCTACATCTATCAAGTCTGAGCCAAATACAAAGCCTTCTTGAGTCCTTAATTTACCTGTTCATTTAAAATAGGAATTTAAGAAAGAATGACCATTCTCTCTTACATTCTAGCCAGGTGACACAGATGGTCCTTCTTTCAAGAATACCAAAAAAGTTCTTATTATCCTGCTTTGGGAGCTGAAACCTACTGGCAGAAACCTGAGAACCAGAAAAAATATGTTGGGGGCCAGAGGGTTCTGAATAACAAGAGATAACTGTTGAGTCAGCCTCAGGACAAGGACATTTGATACAAGTAATTTTTCTTACAGTACCGCTTTTTTTATCCTTGGTAGGTAGAATCCCAGAAAAGGCAACCAATCACCATGTGGTTAGCCAAACAAGCAATTACATGGGTTTTCTTTCAAGAGATGGTCTTCCCACACTGCTTTATATTATTTTTCAAGTAAATAAATACATTTATTATCAAAATAAAGCATCAAGCGGAACTTTGGGCTTTATTCTCCAATTTCTACTTTATAAAAGCAAAGTCAACTAGTGCTTTAGATCACTTTTTCTTTTTTAGATCTTTTCTTTTTATTGTTCCTCTATTACAGTTGTCCCAATTTTTCCTCCTTTGCCCTCCTCCACCCATCCCACTGCCCGCTCCCACAGTCAATTCCCACCCTGTTGTCTATGTCCATGGGTCATTCATATATGTTATTTGACTATTCCCTTCCCCTTATTCCCACCATTATAGTTTATTTTGTTCATTAGTGTAGTATTCCACTGTGTAAATGTACCACAGTGTTTTTATCCACTCATTTACTAATGGGCACTTAAGCTATTTCCAGCACTTGGCTATTGCAAATAGAGCTGCTAAAGACATAGGGGTGCATAAGTTCTGAATTGCTGTTTTGGGATTTTTAGGGTCTTTTCCCAGAAGTGGAATCACTGGGTCAAAAAGAAGTTCCATATTTGTTTTTGAGGAAATTTCATGCTGTTTTCCACAGTGGCTGCACCAGTCTGCATTCCCACAGACAGTGCACTAGGGCTCCCTTTTCTCCACATCCTCACGAGCACTTGTTGTTTGTTGTTTATTTATCTATTAATGATAGCCGTGCTGACAGGTGTGAGGTGGTATCTCATTGTGGTTTTAATTCGCATCTCTCTGATGGCTACTGGTGTTGAGAATCTTTCATATGCTTATTGCTTTATCTATTATTTAAAGTAGAAGTTGAGTGGTGGTTGAGGCAGGACAAACAGGGGGTGGCTGGTGAGAGACCCCACACTGTTGGCTCCATCAGAAGAACAAACTCTTGCCATTTATCAAAGCCACTTGTTTTGGAAGTCAGTCTAGGCACCTGTAAGTATGGGAGCATGAACCACAAGTATCTCCCTTTCCTACACACACATTTAGGCTGCTTATCAAGATGTCTTTTGAGATTGTATTCAGCCCCTTCCCTGGTAAATATAACTTTCTTCATTGCTTACATTTATAGTGGTGACTTAGGGCCTTTAGAGATAGACACTTGGGGCAAATGGCCTGATGGCTGGCTCCTTAATCATCTTCTGCAGTTAGCAGTTGTCACTGTGTCTGCCTTGGCTTCCTGTCTTGGCTCTGAAAGACAGTCCTACTAATGCAAGCATGATTTATAGGTGATCTCTTTTTAATAGGAGGGAGAATGTGGTATAATTAAGAGGACCCTGGACTAACAGTCAAAGGAGGTCTGTTTGCTCCTGAACCTGCCACAGGTTAGCTTTGTGGCTATCAGATCAGTTATGATAACTACTGTCAGCCTCAGTTTCCTTATCTGTAATGTGATGGGGTTGGATAAGCATTTAGGTCATCCATGAGTTTTAATTTACACCTTCCCATTTATTTACATCTCTTCTGCTTATTTGTTGTGACCTTCCCACCCCACCCCCACCTTAAGGTCATTATGTCTTACCTGCTAAAAGAGAAAGGGAAGGAGTTGTTTCTCAACTCCCTAACTGTAAAATAAAAAAAGAAGCATATTTTAAAAAACATATATGCCAAGAGCCATGTGAATGTTTGTGTGTTTTCCAATTATTTTATTTGTTTCTAATTATGGATATTAATTTGAAATAAAAGGCTTTCTACTTCAGCAAGTGGTCATTCTAGGCATGCACATCTTTGTACCTGTAGAGTTAAGTCCTTCAACAGCAGGAGCCAGATACTCAGGGTGCAGTATCTGACATGACAATGCCGATATAATAGCAATAGCTGCCTGTCAATCTCAGTTTTCAAGGGAAAACATCTATATGCAGGTGATTTTTAAACACTTTATTGTTTGTAGAGAGAATTGTGAGGTGTTATAAATTCATCTTCATATGCATTATAATGAATATTCCATAAAGGCATGGATTATTATCTGTTGTGTTGACTGTGCATACCCAACCCCCGAGACAGTGCCTGGCACATAGGAGCTCTACAAATATTGCTCTTTTGAGAACTCTTCCTGAGTATGTAGAGACTTTGTCTGGAAAAGCATTGGGCTGTGATGTAAAAGACTATAAGTTCAAAATTTGAGAGTTCCAACCTCTTTGTACTGCATAGGACTGTTGAGAGAAAGTGCGATAGTGATAGATACGTATTCTTTTTTTACTAAAATGTTCCAGATTTTAGGTTTTTTTGTTTTAACTTTTTGTATTGTTTTTCAGAATCATAATAAATTCTATTAATAGTATTTAAATATTGTTTAACTGTACATTTCCTAAATTGAATTTTAACCTTCTAATAGTTTATACTAACCTGCATCTACACCACATGCATTTTTTCCCAGCACCTGCTCATTTGCCAGCCCTGGCAACATTTGCCTCTCTGTGTCTTGCGTGCATCAGTAATGCTATTGGGATACATCCATCATGACAGAAAAAGGGCAGCAGCAAATGGGCCATCCTTGGGTCTGAAAAGTCAGAGAGCTCCCCAGTCCTAAAAGACTGGGGTGCACCCTGACATGCAGTGCTCCCACGTGATTTTTATCCTCTGAGAGTCCTTTGGAGGCAGCCCGGTCCAGGACTTGAAGTCCACTCACATGCCTCAGCTCGTGTGAACTCCTACCCCAAGTCATCTTTGCTGCCCACCAGACTCTGCTGATGGGTCCTGGAGAAAGTGTGGTTTATTTAAAGGTAGATTCTGGTAGAATTCCATATCTCATTTGTCTCCCTAATGCACAGGCTTTCTTTCAGATTACAGTCCTCTGTTGAACTCTGGCTGAGGAATGAATTCTTTAGAATTTCACCCTGTTCCACCCAGCACTCCTTCCCTGGTGTAAGTTAAGGACTAAAGCGCTGTAATTTTGAGCATGGGCCCTGGAGCAAAGTCAACTGGGACTGAACCATACTCAGCTGTTTCCTCCTGTGAGACCTTGGTGAGTGACTCTATGTGTGTGTCTTAATTTCTTTATTTGTAAAATGGAATGATCACAGTCTCTGCTTTATAAGTTTATTGTGAGAGCCAAATATCTACCACATGTATGTGGTCTGTAAATATTAGTAATAAAATATTTTATGAAGAAGAGTGAGCCACCTTGTCCAATTCTAGTAGCTGAAAAGAAACTTGCGTGGTCTGTGAAGAATATAAACCATTTGAGGGAAAATAAATTATGCATTATTTATTAGAGAGAAAGATCCCTACAATGTATTTTCTCAATGACTATTTACCAAGATTGGAGTTCATGTTCTGCTTAATAGAGACTCTCTGAAGGTACATGAAAGAGCTACACTTGTAAATGACATAAAAATTAATTTAAATATTTAAAGTCTCCTGAGCATAATTTAAACCTTTGATGGTACTACAGTCAGTAGATGATGCCCAAGTTATTTGGGGGTCATTACTATGAACATTTCACCGATCACCTTCTTTTACACATGACATGTGCTCAATAAGTATTTGTTGGTAGCATGGTTAGATATAAATGGACATCAATAATCATTGCATTATTGTAGAAGGATAATTTACTAGTAAAGAGAATGTCAGATATTTCACTGCCTAGAATATTGCCATGAAAGGGTTTTAGATCCTGCAGAATACTTTTTTAAAAGAGATGGGGGAATGATTGCTTGGCAATCCAAAGCTAAGACAAGGCTGGACAAGAATATGAGCCTTTCTGTGGTAAGGTTATCAGATAAAATACAGATGCATAATTAAATTTGAATTTTATATGAACAATGAAAAATTTTAGGACAAGTACGTATCCAAGACTGACTATTTTTAGAATAAGTGTATCCTAAATATTAAATATTTTAAGACAAGTATGTCTTAAATACTGAATGGGATATAATTATCCTAAAATGTTATTCATTATCTAAAATTCGAAATTAACTGAGCATCCTGTATTTTTATTTGATAAATCTTACAAACCCCCTCTAAAGCCCAATGATTCTTCCAGACATGATTTATGTGTGGCTTTCCTCTGTGCCCTGATGTAGTCTGGGATGTTTTGGGACACACTGGGCAGCTAATTATCTGAGGTTTGGTGCTTCTTTCTGCTCCCCATGACTGGGAAAAATCAAATCTCTGCCACATTGGTCTCCTGTCTCATTCTTCTTTGCACAGCTCTTAAATTTGCTTGAAAATCTTTGACCCTTCTCCAAAATTCTAGTCCTTCAAGTTTAATTGCCGTCAAGATGACTCAGTATTGCTTCAAACTCATCTCACTTATAAAATAAAGTCTTTTTTTTCCCTACAATTCTTGTTCATACTCTGAATTTCCTATTTTTTAAATTCAATAACCAATTTTCAAACTATCATATTTGACAAACCACAAAATAACTGTAATTCCTCCCCACTCCTCCAACCTATAGCCATGTACAATTAATACCTTGGTCTTGCACATTTGCCCCCCTCCAAAAAAACAAACAAAGAAAGAAACAAACATTTCTCCAGCTCATTCGTTACATTTCCAAGGACTTAAACACAGAGGAGCTCACATCACCTCATTTTTAGACCAATGTGATTGTGTCCTGATGGCTCCATCTCTCCCTCCTCCAGACAATTATGCTAAGCACATTCCCAGGTTAATGTCCCTAAAATACAAGATTTTCTGACAAGAGAAAGACAAATAACCCAACAGAAAATGAACAATGTTTATGCACAAGTAATTGGCAGTAGAGAAATTACAAATGACTGAGAAACATGAAATGATGCTCAAATTCACTAATGCTTCAAGGAGATACAAATTAAACTAATAATGAGACATCACTTTATGATCAGAGAAAAGAAATAAAAAGAACAATAACAACTAACCTGAGAAGAATGTAAAAAAAGGTGTCCTTTCATGTATAGCATGTTGAAATACAAATGGGTAGTTTTTTAAAACAATCTTGCATAATCCATCAATATTAAAAATATGTACTCATTTTGACCCACCAATACCACTTATAGGGATCTATCTAACACAAAGAAATCCTTTAGTCCTTAAACACATATACTCAAGGGTATTTACTGAAGAGGGCTTTGAGATAGAATAACAATTCAAAGAACAAAGAAAAAAATGAGTATCAGGAAATAAGAAGTGATTGGATAATTTATGGCCTATCCACACCATAAAATATTACATAGTCAATAGAACAGATTAATGCATCAGCAGTGTAGGAGTTGAGTAAGAGGGGTTTCCATGAGTGAGGAAAGATGTGGAAATGTTCATATAGGATCCCATATTTTAATAATGACCCAACCCATTTACTTATTTATATCTATGAAATCTATACATGTCTGTATACACACAGATGCTCATATTTATGTGTTCATATAAACATGAAAAACATGGAAGGCTGCATTTTATAAAGTTGTTAACATAACTTACCTTGGGTGGAGAGTAAAGGGGTCTGATGTGATTGGGGTACTTTTAATAGTACCCCATTGTCTATACAATAATAATAAATATTTAGTCTTCACTCGATGCCCATTGTCTATTTTCCTGGGCTCGATTCCTGTAAAAACTTTCCATCCCAACCAAGCTGTTATTTTTCTTGATCTTTCAATTCACCTTAGCTTCTCTCCTGCCCCTGGCCTGTACTTAACCCCACAGTAACTGAGACAATTATCCCCTTTTATTTTCAACTATTCTGCAAAGGAATCCTGTCATATTCCTCTGTTTGCTTTATAGTTTTATATTCACCATTCCCTCAATACCTGCCTGGTCATCCTCCAGCTCACCTGTGCAGACAGCATGCCCTTTGAGCCTAATGTTCTACCTCAGGGCACACCAGCAAGTGGTGGGCAGAGTCGTCAGTCCTGTTCTTCCAACTCATATTTAAATCCATCTTTCTCAGCCAATATTTTCATATTTGGTATCTTTTATTGTTTTGTATATGAAAGAATGTCATCAGCTTCCCAATCTTTTGGAGACCAATACGACCCTATCTCAGCACCTCACTTTCGGTCTCTGGTTTCCTGGACTCCTGACCTTGCCATTCTTCAACTGTGTAGTGGAGGCAGTTTCCTATAGCTCTTGTGAATTCCGATCTAGGCAGGGGTTAGGTATCTGTCATTGTTATTAGTGAGGACCTGCTCCTGCTAGGCACTGTACTCAGCATATTGTATACAGTGACAGTGCAAGCAGAATCTCATGATTAGTCCTTTACAGATGATGTAGAAAGGTTAGGCAAATTGTTCTGGGTCTGTAAGTTTAGTGACAAAGCCAAGACTCTCAGCTTCCAAAACTCTCAGTTTCCTTTCATGCGCTTCAGAGTCAGGACATAGAGCAGGGCACAACAGTAGGCTGGCATGGAAGGAAGAGCCATATCCAAACAGAAGGAGCACAGAACTCTGCAATACAGGTGCAGCTGGCAGGAGTCTGCACAGGGCAAGCACAGGAGCCAGGAGCCTGGGGATTGTTACAAGAGGTCTTTTTGCCCTACAGGTGGTACACTTTGCCATAAGCTCAAGACCCACTTTCAAATCTTTGTATGCATTTACCCTGTTGTATTTACCTCCTATCTCTAACCTCTCTTTATGCCTCAGTCTTGACACAATCAAATTCCTTTCTGGATGTTGTCCAGTTGTCTCCCAAGTCTAGTTGCTGCCCCAAAAGTGGCAGTAAACTTATCTTGGGGACTATTTATTAGTTTATGTCTGTATAGTAAGCCCTGGCTGGTTTGGCTCAGTGGATTGAGCGTCGGCCTGCGAGCTAAGTGTCGCTGGTTCGATCTTCCAGTCAGAGCACATCAGAGAAGGAAAACTCTGACTCCAAAAAACCTCCGCTGCCTTGCGGCATACCTCTTCAGGGGAAAGGCTAAGGGAGTAAACCCCGACAGAAAATCCGGAGCCGGAGTCCCTAAGGCGGTTTGACGTTGTAGTCAACACCGGCAACTCCTGCGGCGCACCTGAAGCCAAGCTGTATTGACTCCGTCTTTCCCTTGGACCCTTCAGCTGCGAACAGAGGGGGGGTCTGCTGCATGGGCAACAGTAGACCCTCCATATCACCCTGCCCAGGCTCTGTAGCTTCAGCTTCACTGGAGAGGACACTCCAGCGTCATCGTAAGATGTTGATTCAACACGGGAGGAGACAGATACCGTGTCACTCCCGAGTCGGACTGCACAGCCATTCTCGGCGGTGCAGATAGACTCTTAAGAAGCTACACCATCGTCTCTCAAGGCTCTGTAGCTTCAGCTTCACTGGAGAGGACACTCCAGCGTCATCATAAGATGTCGATTCAACACGGGAGGAGACAGATACCGTGTCACTCCCGAGTCGGACTGCACAGCCATTCTCGGCGGTGCAGATAGACTCTTAAGAAGCTACACCATCGTCTCTCGAGACGGACGGCTGCCGACGATGTCTGTATAGTGCTCCAGGTATGTGTAAGACTCTGCTCCTCATTCAGTCAAATGAGTAAAAAATAATACTTTCAACTGGAAAGGGTACATCTCAACCTATTTGGTGTATACCCCTGATTTTAACTCCCCTGGAAATTTCAGAAAGGGAAACATGCCACTGACAGGTCCAGGTTGCCTTTCACTTTGCGGTAGATACAGTATCTATGAGCTGCGGTGTTCACACATGCCCAGCATGCTGCCAGCAGGGATCAAAGACAGAGTCAAAAGAGGCAGACATAGCAAAAATCCAATTCAGATGCCTTTGCAGCTTGCAGTCATTTAACATTTCATCTCCATGAATTTCCCAGGGTGCATACAGGAGTTGTGTGTACTTGAATTTTGACCCTTAACTGCCCATAGCTCCATTCTCTTTCTGAGTCTCTAGAAAGTCACACTATTAGTCAAAGGGGACACACATGTAGTAATAGGAAGACAACCAACTCAGACCCCTGACCAAATTGTTTTAAATAATTTCTGACTCAAAATGACCATATCTCTGCCCTTTTGCTGCCCACCCTTCCTCCCCTTCAGCAATTGCTGCTTCTGGCCTGATGGGGTCAAAATATTATAAAATAGTCCATTCTAACATGAGTCTTACCCTTTTTTCTTGAAATATCAAAGAAGTCGGTGTGTGCTCAAAAACATGGTATATCAAGAGACTGGGTTCTTCGCTTCTCATTTGAACTTTCTGAGGTTCAAAGTTCAGTCAGTTTGATGTTATAACTTTGAGCTTGGCGTTTAAGGTACTATGAAATAAACATCAATACAATGCTGTCTCTTGTTTCATTTGAACTATTTAGCCCTCAAGGGTAGACTCCGGCAAATCCAGAAATTTGAGTTTCACTGATTACTGAACTTTAAAAAAGAACTGAAGTTATGGGTTAAGAGAGTCTGACTTTCAAAAACTGCTTCTAACTTGAAATGAACAGCTCAGGCTCCTCATCAGCATTTCCTGAGCCATCTCTGACTAAAAGTTGGCCCCATTGGAAGTCAGTCTACAGCCTTTCTCTATTCTTCCAGAATTATAGGTTGCCATGGTTACAGTGGTTTCTGGAAATGAACTTCATAATTGCTGCATATTGCATATAAACAGCTGGATTCTCTCTTTCAATTTCAATCTGAAACAATGAAGGCCCAAGAAAATGTCCTTGTATTTGAATCATTGACATGCTAAAGACCATTATGCCAGGAGTCAGGCATCATAGGAAAACTTGAGGAAATGATAAAGTCAAATTCCCCAGGCTCTATATATGTAGATTAATGTAAAGTGCATGTGTGTGATTCCACATACACAGAATCTAAATACCTGAAAAGCTGAAATAATCCTTCCTTTCAAAGACCTATTAATCCAATTCCTATTTTACAGGGCTTGAAACAGAAACCCAGAGATAGCAGCATTATTTTGTGCAAGGTTTCACAGAGTCAGGTACAGAATGGGATTAACAGGACAACCTGGTGCTTTGGATATGTCGCCAATCTAAGATTCAGAACCTGGACTTGAGTTTTGGCTCTGCTACCAATCAGCTGTGTGGCCTCCAAATGTCATTTAACCTGGCACGCAGTTTATGTCTGTAAATTAAGGGAGTTGGTTACAAAGTTTCGGTACCTGTACCTGCCAGCACTGTCTCTCTCTCCACAGTGGTTGCTGAGAAGCCATGATTAGTGGATGTCTCTACCCTAAATACCTGCTGTATGACTCTCCATGGGCTTTTCAGATTCCCACACTGTATTCCCTTTTAGATAAACACATTGCTGTGATTTTAAAAATAAAATTGCTCTGAGGAAAGTGAAATATTAATGGCTCTTATTACCCCAGTTAAGAAGAGTTGATCAAGTTAGTAAATCATGCAGTGCAGTGTTGAGGGAGTGAAGCCCGTATGAATAAGGAGGAAGGGATCTTTTTTGGAGATGGAAGTTGCTTGAAGGAGGCAAATGCCCCAGAGGCTTGTGAAGAGCCCAAGTCAACAATGAGAATTCACCTAATTAATAGAGTAGAAGAAGGAGGAAGCAGAGGGAGAGCAAAATAAAGATACAGAGATATATCTTACAAAATGCGAGTTTTTCTCCTGTCTTTTTATCAATTCATGTAGTTGTCCCTCTGTGTGAAAAAGCCTCATAATGTTTCAAAAGAAAATTAGACAGAAAATAGCAATGATGCTAAGTTAATAATTAAAAATAAATAAAATAAGAGCAATTGATCACACAGAGTTCATAATAGAGAACTATGTATTTATCTGTCTTACCTCATTTGCCCTGGTAACATTCCAGCTCTGCATGTAAAATCTCACAGGCTGGCCCTTATTGCTCATGAAGGCTAATGCAGCCCGCCCTCTCCCTCTGCCCTGTTAGAGTTTAATCTTCCACAAGGTGAGTCTGCTGTGGATATAATAAGGAGAAGATTCCATCCTCCTCCTTGGAAGTGGATTTTTGTTTTAGGCAGGAACTAGCTACAGTTTTTCAGGAGTCTTAAAAAGAAGAATGTGAAATACTGCTAGTGATTCCTCTGGGTGTCTCTGGCTCCTTTATAGAGACTACAATGTGCTCAGTTTATGAAAACAACAACAACAAACAAAAAACTATTGTCTAATTCCCAGGGCCACAAGTGCGGCTTAGAAAGACCGTCAGGGGCCCCTTTCCCTCCCCTCAGTTGGAAGCGCCCATCCTGGTAATTGCTGTTGGCTATACCCTGGTCCACCTTGAAGCCTAAGAAATTTGATATAAATGGAGCCATTTCAAAATGGAGTTGGAGCATTCATCCCAGAGGAAAGGCTTTGCGTGTCTTCATCCTTGAACTTTGGAATATTTGGACTGGGAAAAATAACCTTTGGGCTGGGTCAAACCAACATTGTCTTCAATGCAGCAGTTTGTAAAGCTAACAGGAAGGCAGGCATCCTGACTAGGGGGACTGAAAATGAAAGACTTATTTTAGAATTAGCACCATCTTGTATAGCTAAAGAATGACTTAGCTTATTAGCACCAGTAGAAGAAATTCCTTCCTTATATTCATGTAATAATTTCCCCCATACTGGGAACACTATGGGTTTCTGCCAGAATCAGTGCTTCCCAGAATTGCAATTCTTTCTGATCTCAAATAAATGCTTGTTTCCTCTCACTTCAGCTTTTTATTTTCAGGTTATCAATCCCCTCTCAAATTTCAGCTGGTCACTTGTAACTGAAGCCCTTCCCAGATCCTTACTTTCTGTATATCTTGCCCCTGAAATTTTTCATCTTTTCTCATTTATGTTTCCTGCTGTCTCTGTCACTGATAATCTCTTTTATCCATCAAACACTCCTCCTAAAAAAAAGAAAAAAACAAACCTTTCCCTCTGTGCAAATGCTTCCTTATACATCAAGGTTCAGCATGTTTTATCAACTTTTTGAGTCATATTCCCCCTGAAACGCAAGATGTCCTTTGAGGTGATCAGTTAGGGCCTTCATATCTGGGTTTCTTTCAAAGGACCTAACATTTAATAGCTACTTGTTAATTGTTTTTTGTTTTTTTTTGTTTTTGCTATGCATTGGAATTTTGATTCCCAGGCTGACTAAATACAAATCACTTATTTATCATTTTTTAATTGAGTACTATGTGTTAGGAATTTTCATAAATAATATCTTATTTCTTCAAAAGATTTTTGATTAAAGAATAAAGGTAATCTAAAAATGAGATACATAAACATGAATTATTTTGCTAACAGAAGAAATTTACATTTCTACCACTATTGTTTGAGACCCCAGGCTTATCAATTCTCTCTTTATTTTTTTATTTCTGTTCATGTGTGGGAAAATCTAGAGGGAAGTTTCTGGGTTTGGGGGGTTAAAAATGGTGGTGTTAGAGATGTTAAAATAAGTGTATCTAGCCTCTACTTCCAAGGCTATGCTAAGGACCAGGAAGATCTATGGATATAGAGCCTCTGGCTAAAAGTCTTTTGCACAGTTCATTTTAGGAAAATAAAGCTTGTCTCAAGAGCAAATGTAGCCAGCACAGTGACATTTTAATAATAATACTTTGTACTTATACAGCACCTGTCAGCCAATGATCTCAAAGTACTTCCCCTGAGATTAACTCATTAATCCTCACAAGGATAAGTGACTTTCCCAAGGTCACAGAACAGTGAATGTCACAGGCTGGCAAGAACCTTGAGTTCTCCTGCTCACATCAAAGCTCTGAAGGCTGCCCACCTGCCTGCTTGTCACAAAGCTGCCTCTGATATAACTCAGACTCACAAAGTCACCATGAGTTTGTAAATGCATGCTTGGGCCTTTTATTTAAATTGTTTTCCTCAGTCAGTCCAAGTGTCAGACCATCTCTGTTTAGAACTCCTACAATCTCCTTTCCATAGCAAGAAATGCAAAAGAACTTAGGAGGGGGCAGAGATCTAACACTTTGTAGAATGTACCACTCTGTCTTGAATTTGGTGGTTCACTGCACACAGCTCACTCACCCCAGCAGAGTGAAGTAGGTAGGGAGTAGGACCTAGAACTGGATATGCCTGGTAGAGCCTTAAGGGAAAGCTGGCCAAGAGTGAGACTCAGCACTCAAAGGTAGATACATCCTTTTGATGCAGATATTCCAGGGGTTTGGGGACCTGAAGGTCCACGATCCACTGTGGGTTGTTGGCTTCACTCAGGAAAGAATTCAAAAACAAGTCAGCATAGTGTTTAAAGTAATAGAGAGTTTATTAGTGAGACATAGAGAGGGCTACTTCATAGACAAAGTAGCCCTTTCATAGCGATATTTTCTTCTTTTATTGAGGTTCATTTAATCAAGGGGTAGGGTATTCAATAAGGCAGAGCATTATTCAGGACTTTTCCAGGAAAGGAGTGGAGACCCTGGAAGAGCACAGTCCAGCCATTTTGAGTCCTTATATGGGCTTTCCATTTCTGATCACATCAATGTTGGATGCGTTGTTTAGAGTGCTAATGTATTATGCTAAGGGTATAATGAGGCTAGGGGTTACTGCAAGGTGAAATTATTTGTTATGTTGATAGAGCTGCTCTTCTGCGTATTTATGGTTCTGAATCATAAGTCCTTTGGGGGTTTGTCTTATTATCTCTGTGATAGACCGTATAGCCCTTATTAGTTACACTGTTTCACCACATTCTCTATCTCACTCTCTTTCCAGTGACAATAAAAGCCAGAAGGAGGGGCTTAGGCTGGCACAGAAAGGATGCAAAGGTTGTTAAGAACACAGGAGTAAGGGCTTTAGGCAGCTGTTGACTTTTGAATATTGGTACAGCTCCTGGAAGGAGAGTCTTCATACCTGGCACAGCCCAGGCTATTGCTGGGGTTATCACGCTGGACCTCATTCCCGCATGATGACTATATTACCAGGTAGGGGCCTACAACCAAGATTCATACATAAGAGACTTGACTGAAGCTTATATTTGCATGAATTGTGGGTTGTTGAATTTGAAAACTCAAATTCAAACTAATTGAAAAGGGGCCTGTGAAAATGAAAGAAAGGAATTGGGGAGCATCTGGCTTAACCTGTAATTTGCTTGGTTAGGGTCATGCTTTCAGGACTTTCCAGAAAATATTTAGGTCATCTTCTGGGTCGTGTTAACACAGGAGATAAGGTTATTACTACACGAAGAGTCAGAGCATTTTAACTATTTTCTAAACCATTAGACTAGCTCAAGAACTAGTGCAGGAAAAGGCCTCTAAGTGTGCGGGGGAGGAGGATAGGGGTGGGAGATAGTCACTTTGTTTCCTGCTGGATATACAGACTTTATATCTATGAAAAGCTAATTAATACAAAGATGTGCTCAGTAAGTATTTTTAAAAATAGACTAAAAAATCTCAGAAGAAATGGAAGTCAATCGGAGTTAGTGCTATCAGAAAAAAATCAATGCTATGAGTGAAATTTAAATGCGGCTCTCAAGAATGGGTTGGCTCTATTAAAGGGAGAATACAAGAGTGAAAACATAGTAAATTCTATTATTAAGCCCCTACTATGTTCCAGATACTTTATATTCATTAGTTTCTGAATCCACACACAACCTAATAACAAAGGAAGTTGTTAAAGTTGAGGAAGAAGGCTCAGAAAAATAAATAAACAAACAAATGAATGAATGAATGAATGAAGGTTTTAGAGCAAGGGTTAGCAAAGATAGTATTCAAATTTATCTGTCCAACACCTATCTGGTGCTCATTCCCCTATATCATACCTACTCTCTCTTACTACACAATGATGAATACAAGTGAGAGACATGCCAGGAGCAAGGCATGAGGTAGGACCCCCGTAGTGGTGCCTTGTCAGAATCATACAGAAGAATAAAGACAGTAAGACGAGGGGTAGAGTTTCAGGCCTTGAATGCCTAGTTCAGAATTCATACTCCAGATGGGAAGATCATGAAAGTGTTTTAAGAAAGAAAGTCTCCAGAGTCCTATGGAAGGAGCACTGATCTAGCAGCAGCGTGGACTGTGGCTAGAGAGTTCAACACTTGAACTCTGAGTGTTGAAGTCCTGACTTAAGCCAGCAACGCCAGACATTAGAACAACCTGGGAGAGGGGGGCCCTGGCAATGCATTGTAGTATTATATTTAAAAACTGACTCAGCCCTAACTGGGTAACTCAGTTGGTTAGAGTGTCCTAATATGCCAAAGTTGTGGGTTTGATCCCCACTCAGCGTACATAGAAGAATCAACCAATGAATGTATCAATAAGTGGTACAACAAACTGATGTTTCTCTTTCTCCTTTCCTTTCTTTTCTCTCTTTCTTCTCTCTCTCTAAAATCAATAAGTAAAAAAAAACAACTGTCTCATGTCCAAAAGGTGACACTCTTTTTATTCTCATATAGTCGCTGTCCCCCATCTTTGAATAGAAGATTGACAAGCAGGTGGCACACTGTAAATTTCTATGTTTTGTATTTTTAGTAAGTAAATCTAGAAATAAGGCTCCCTACCATAAAAACTGTTTAACTCATTATGGACACAAAAGTTAAGAATTTCAAGGGATTCTTAGGCCAGTGGAAGAAAGATTGGAGAGGCTAGTAAAAAAGGAAGCCCAGGCTAAGATCATAGGACACGTAGTGTGGACCTTCTCTTCCCACTCCTTTCACTAAGACTGCAGCTTCTCTGAAGGCTGAGGAGCTGTCACCAAAGTGTGCAATTGCCTCATTACAAGAGAGAGGAGCTGCACCCTGGGAACCCTCCCAGCCCCCTGAGGCACAGAGACCCAGGATAACAGCAGGGCAATGCACCCCCTGCTGGCTTTTATTGTATGCTAATATAATGGGGCCATCAATTTGAAGGCTGTCTGTGCATGGAAAAAGAATTTCTTTTTGTCTAGTTGTTAGTCATTTGAAATCCCAGCAAATACAAATGAGTGTTAGTGTTGCAGAAAGGAGGGAATGCGGAGGAGGACACAAAATAGAAAGTGGGAATGAAAGGAAGTGGGTAAAATAAAGATTCCAAGAGAGAAAATGAGAGAAACTGGGAGCTCTCTCTGCTCTGATGAAATATAACTTAAACGAAATGCAGGGTAGTGGGCCAGCATAAGCAGTACTTCTCATTGGAGATCAGCAAAACCTATCTGTGGTGCCATGGATGTACACAGCAGGAAGTCCAGGGTCACCCCACTTCTAAAGAACGAGACTTTGAGCACAGGCACATCCCCAGGGTGGGTTTTTCTTTACAGGAGAGTTGCCACTTACTGTGTGTCTTTCCTTCTTTACAGCAAGGACATCCTTCTCCTAATGTAATTTTAAAAAGTTTCTATGCTCCTTAAATACCTTTCCTTCATAGAGGTGTCTATTTCCAGGAGTGACTTTGCAGACACTGTTACCAAGAGACTGCAAAAGGAGGGATGAAAGAGAAGACAAAGGAAAAAGTAGCAAGGGAGAGATGGAGAAAGGGAGGGAAGGGAGAAGGAAGGAAGGAAGGGAGGGAGGAGAAATGTCAGCCTAACTGATCATGTGCTATATGCTAGGCCCTGTGTCAAGTGTCATTTACTCCTGGCTGTTTGTCGTAGACTCTCACCTCACCCCCAGCTCATCCTTGAGCAGAGGCCCACAGAGGGAGTTTCATAAACTCACCTGCAGAAGCCCCCCTCCCCACTCTAATAATTATCTCTGTATCTCTGGCCTTCTCCAGCTCCCAGGCCATGAGGCACCCCACTGGACTCCGCTGCTCCCCCATGGCTGGGTCCTTCATCTCCTCTCCCAGCTGAGCATGGGGCTCTTAAAACAGGAAGCAGAGTCTGTCTTGCCTCTTTCTTCTGTACACCTCATGAGTAGCATGACCAAGACTTAGACTTACAAACACATCAGGTTTTCAATACACACCTGTGGAGTAATCATTTCCTCTAATATAGATGTTTCATAAACACAACTTGATGCAATACCTAAGGTTCAGCTCTATTGTGGAAAAAAAGAAAAGGTGTTACATTGCATAATCTTTGTAATGACTGAAGAGTGACATTGTGTCCTTTCATGGTGACAAAATCTTGTGTCGAACAGCACCAAAACCATCTGGTGTCTGAGGAACAGTGGTGGGAGATGGGGTCACAGTGTTGTGGGAAGAAGGAACCACCAACAAGCCCCTTTCTGTCTTCATTGAAAACCCAAGTACATTTCCTATGAGTTCACATGTACATTTAGCTGAATTTAAGATTCCTATTCTTTTTAAGCACTCACCTTGATCATCCTCCTTGATGCATGGACTACATAGAGGTGGGATATAAAGGAGTAAGCGAGGTTGACTGAAAAGCAGCTGTGGGATGTATGTTCTGCCACTAATTTGGCTGCATGATCAATAGCAGGCAAGCATCGCCCCTTACCTGTGCCTCAGTTTCTGTCTGCAAACCAAGGAAGCTGAAGTAGCTAAAATCTAGTAACATCCAGCCTTCACACCCTAGGTTTAATCTTCCAGCTCCACACCAGGCATTCAGTAACAGCTTCAATCTCTGGATACTTCCAGCGGTTTTATGCATTAACACAAATGCAAAACTCTAACTCTCTTAAAGCTACCTTGTCTTACACAAGATTTTAATCCTAATGTCTAACAAGGTCAAAGAGTTAGCTTCTGAAATGGAAAGATTAATGTTGCCATGGATGGGAAAGAAACCAGAGGGGAGATTGCTGCCCGAGCATGAGAATTCTATCTTGTAGGATTTTTTTTTTCACTGCAAATAAGGTTTATGGATTGCAATAAGGAGTCTGTCGCATTAAAATAAGTCTTTTTACAGTATTTTCCCATTTAAGCCTCACATGGGCAGCATGCTGGATTGGGCCGGAAAGGCAGACTCACTAGTTTTTCAATTTAGTTTGTTAATAGCCTGCCTTTCATAAAAGCATCAGGCACAATCACACCAATCCCTAAATCAATAGGATGATGCAGCAATGCCTCACAGAAATGATATTTTTGAAATAAATATATACCATTCAGCCAGTCCCGTTTGGCATCAAATTTATATACTCAATAAGAAAGCACAATTAATGGTCCCGAACTGTATTTTCCTTCACCTATTTCACATTTCAAGAAGCACGGGATTTCTTAAGAAAAAAATAATAATAAAAGAAGGAAAGAAAAAGCAAAATAAGCATTCCATTCATAAATGGAATGAAGGTATTAAAGAACAACGCTGGCTTGTTGGTGCCTCCCCAGAACCCATTCATCTTGCCACCAATCTTATTTCTCTCTTCTTTCTGGTCTTTGCACAGATGTTACCTTTTTGGAGAGGACTTCCCTGGCTCCTGGTATAAAACAGTACACCATTTCCTCTCTGTCCATTTACCCTGCTCTTCATAACATTTCATTGCATTATATTTGATTATTGTCACACTTTCCCCAATAACTGTAAGCTTTATGGGGGCAGGGGCTTTATTCAACACTGTATCCCCAGTACCCAGAAAGTGAATGGCATCTGGTAGGTGTCCAAAAAAAACTTACTTAACGAATGTGTGAATAAACAAATAAGTGAATTAATGAATGAATAGCTACCCCATTTTCTCTCCAAGGTGTATTGATCATGAAGTTGTGTGATCACATTCACACAGTACAATAGCCACAGAGGATATATTTGGCTCCTGCTTACTCACTAAGCCAGTCAGTCAGTAAGAACTTAATAACTTTTATATTTCCCTCTGGTACATGTGTATGTGTGTATGTGCACATGTGGGGAGAAGAATATTCTGTTATTATAAATAATGTAAGATTATGATGAAAGTATGCTAATTAGGAAATATCACCAATATTACCAGGCTTACCTCTATCCCTCTTCTGTGTCCCACCCATTAGGAAACATTTTTGTCTTCACCTTCACAGGTTTTCTGGTTTCTTACTGCTCTAACCAACATTTACATTCATTTGTCAGTATAGTTTGTGGCAGAAGTGGAAAAAAGGAATTTTATAAAATGTTACTATAGCTGATTAGTGAAGAAATACTTTATGGTCTTTGAGAAATCTAACTGAAGACAGAAAACATTTTAATTATTCTTTGTTGCTGAATTCTGTTTCATTGACTCTAACACATGCTAAGATTGGACTGCACAGGACCACAGGTAAACTTCTGTTTTGTTTGATGACCTCTGCATGAGGTTGTTACTGTGCCATCTCCAATCATGCCTCAGGTAAAATCATCTTCCCAGACTTGCCCCAAGAGTGCATTTTTACCATGAGCGACTAGGTCTATTGTACTTGAATGTTAAGAAGTTTGAGTTGATCCAACAAAACCCATCATTGTTAGCCCGCAACAACGAGGACACATTAGAAAGAACCTCAGAGTGCTGTGATGACATAATTTCAAATTTGGGGGGTGGGGGTTCACACACAGTATAGGAATAAATATTTCAGGCAAGAACCAGCCATAAGTGATGTTAACCAATTGAAGAAGGAAAAAAATTCTTAGCAATATTTGAACACTAAATCTGAAATTTAGTACTAACTTCTACAGATATTTCTGAAGAAATCTGTCCTTTGGGGGCAGGGAAAAGACACCAAGATGGATCAGATCCATGCAGAGACCTTCTTTGGCCCAAACACAGACCCTGAGGAGAGGCCTTTGTCCTGAGATTTCTAGTTCAGGCTATTGACTGGGGAAAAAAAGAAAAAAAAAAAAGCTTGAGGGGTCTGAAGGATCCTACCTTTACCATGTGCCTGTTCCATGTACTGCTGAAAAGTTATTGTGATCATAACTCAAGGAAAAGAACTGTTTAGAGCATTTGCCACTGAAACAGGAGCAAAACAAACAGCTATGGAAGAGGAAAATTAATGGCATCGAAGGGATCATTTCAAGGGCTATGCCTATCTACTCTGTTGTAAGACAATCGGCCAAATGGTGGGGCAAAAAGTGTATATGAGGGTCTCTTCCTTCTAGAAGAGATAAACTGTATGCAGGCAAATGCACCATAAGTCTGTGTGGAAAATTTACAACCCAGATTATGGGAGACCAGCATTGTTTGATCAAGCAGGCTACAGAAAAGAATGTATGTGCACCAGACTTTGAAATGTGTCATTACCACAGGTCTTTATGACAATAACCACATAAATGGAATAATATTGAATGTCTTAAAAATAGATATTGGGTTCACCATGGAACATCAGTCTAGTTCATTAATAATTAGTTGTCACTCTTACTGTGCATATATTCTGTTCTAGACAATGTGTTAGGCAATGTAGAGTATCTCATTTAATCACTATGACTTCCCTACAGAGGTGGTGTGTGTCATTGTTCCTGCTTTTTTTACAGATAAGAAAACTGAGGCAGAGGGAGATTAATAACTTGTTCATGGCTCCATATGTGAAGGAGTCAAAGCTCAAATCCCCTTGTGTCGTATTTCAAAGAAATTGGACTCAAACCTGAATTAATAAAAACTAGTCTGAGTATTTATCATGAACCAGATGATTGTTCTGAACACCGTGAAAGTACAACTCATTAAACACAACAACACTGCCAAGTAAGTGCAATTATTTCCCATTTTACATATAACAAAATAGAAGCAAAGAGAGATCAACTTGTCCAAGGTCCTAAAGCTAGGAAGTTACAGAGCTGGAATTATAACCCTGGTAGATAGTTTGAGAGCCAAATGCATAAGCCCTACACTTTAATGCCTCTCAAGTTCTACTTTATGCAAAGTGTTCTCTACACACCAACTGCCCATTCCACCCTATAGTGTAGTTTTAAGGCATGCAGATGATGTTGACATTTCAACCCTGATTAGTTTTTTATCTCTCATCTGGCTAGTTGTTTTCATTTACGACCAGAACCAGCTATTTTGACTAGGTGAGTGCATGTAGTGAATGATCAGAGTGCATGTAGTGAATGATCAGAGTGCTGTAAAATGTCCCATCCTCTGCAGACCCACAGCAAGGTTTCACATTTCCAGTGTTTAGATTCAAATCTTTCTCAAGGTAAGAATGAAAGAAAAAAATGTGTTGGTGGTGAGAAGAGAGCCCTTTACCAGAAATAAAATCCTAGTTGTGTTTAGCTGGAATGACTGTCCTCGAAAGAACAGATCAGAGGACTGATCAGTTATGAGGGGAAGAGGAGAATGAAAAGGCACTAGGGGACAATACAAAGTGGGCTGCCTAGGTACCCAACAGGCAACACTCTGGGCAGTGGGCACTGTGGTGAGAAGGGGAATCTGCTAAAAACAGAAAAATCTGATGAGAGAATAAATGGAGGACAAAAATTCTCTTTGTCCTCTGCATCATTTCTCATGACCTGAACTTTGTCTCAGGAACTATGGCCTGGAGCCACAGGGCAATGAGGGAATACCAGCTCTACTGCAGCCACATCTTCATATCTGTAGTGGGTACAGGCATAGAGAGGCTGGCATTGAATAAAGCATGAGGTCTAAAACAGTGAGTGATGTTGGCCATTATCAGTCATTTCCACTTTAGCATGAAGGCAAACCACGCCTTTCCCTTTGCGTGGGGATTATCTGTTGTAACCACCTCTTTCTCACATGCTCTGCCTGGTCAGGGGATCTGGACTTAAGGCTACACTTTGTCAATAATGCGTTGAATGTTTAAAGCCATACACTTCATCTCTTGGATCATCACATCTTCACATGTGCTATTGTTATAGTTTCTATTTTTTGAATATGTAAATTATGGGTGTGCATACAGAAAGTTCCTCCCCTGCTCTGGCTAAGATAACGTGCTGACCAACACTATGAGGCGAATGCCTTTAATCCCATTTGATGGGTAGGAAAATGAATATTCAGACACTCTAGAACTTATTTATGATTAGAGAGCTTTGGGTCCAGGCCATGATTTGAACTCAGTTCTGTTGGAGTCCAGAAATGATGCATTTCATCACTGCTGCCTTCCTCTTTTCTTATATTATGCTCAATCTTTTGTTGTGCAATAAAAAAAGCAAAATAAGGAAGGAAAAAATCTTTGTTCCCTTTCAAAGTTATGTTTTAGGCATCGATATGCCAGACTACTGAGGCTCTGATGCAGAAGGGGTATGAAAAGGTCCCCAGCACCCCACCTAGTAAGCAGAGTACATCAATTTCTAGTTCATGGGCCCAAATGCCTGACTCTTCTCAACACCTGAAGCTTGGATTGTGTCTCTGATTTTATTTGCTGCTATTTCAAGTGTGACTGCTTTCTGGCCTGCAGATGTGAGTTTGGGGATGATGGGGTATGGAAGGGAAGAAATGTAATTTAATTTAAATTGCATTTTTGAGCAACATAGACACTTGGCTATCATTCTTTATTACTGGAATATGCCACTCAGCATATTCATCTGGGCATATTTAAACTTAAAATTTCCCACCTCCTGAGGCTGCACTTGTAGTAAATAGCATAAAAATTTGGATGGAGGATGCAAATCTGAGATTTGTGAGTCATGGGTGTTCATTGGAAGACACGAGAGGCCACAGATCAACCCAGAATGAATGACATTCTGTGCCATGATGCGTATGAGTCAGCGAAAACAAGCAAAAGTTCAGCTGGTCTACTGACCACACAAGTCTACTTGCCAACCCACTGTAGCAGACCCTGTCACCAGGGAATGGAAGAGAATCTGTCACAAAGGGATGTAAAGTGATGCTGCCTTTAACTCTGAAAAAGAGTTCAAAAGCATTTATTAAAATTGCCAATCATATAATCACATAAGGGGCTGACTGTGATTCCATTTATTTAGTGGATAAGATACTGCCTTTTCAAAACTATGGAGTTGATTTTCAGCAGGATCTCTTTCCTCTGAGGATACTTTAGCCAAAATTAAGGTTGAAAAACTGAATTAATTTGGTAGATTGTGAAAGAAAAAGAATGATTTGTAATAATGCCTTTGACCCCCAAATCTTTCTTGTGCTGGCTATTATAAAGCCTAAAATTCCACAATTAGTCATTTATTCCTTTAGGTTACACATTTTTCTCCCAATATATCTCTTTTAAAGTGGAAAATGGACTGAGAGCAAGACTTTGTTAAGATATTTTTAATGTCTAATACTGCATGGTGAATGAGGTGACCAGATATGTGTCTCAGTCAGAAGGAAAGTCATAGCACAATCCTGACAAATGATAAGCACCCAATGACTGTAACTATCGTCATGTTATTATCATGAGAACTGGGACAAAGGATCCCATACACTTTTGGAGATACTATTAAGGTAGGGATATCAATGACTGGTGCTTTATTTTTGACTGTGTAATCAAGGATAAAATATTTAATAACCCTGAGTCTCAATTTTCCTGTTTAAAATAATACTAATAATATTGACTTCATTGATGATTATCAAGATTAAGTGAAATAAAAAGCCATGGGTAGAATGAAATGTACATTGATCTAAAATGTAAGATACTTATTAAAAATAAAGGCATCCTCTATAGACCCAACTACTTTTACATCCAAGTGCCCAAGCCATTGCTGCTCCCTGAGTCTCCTGCTCTGGTTCAGCCCAGGGGCTCACAGCAAGATCACTGTGCCTAACAGCCTGGCCTGGAATAACCCCTTAGAACAACCCTAGTCTCTCCACATCCAGGGACACAATCCCAGAAGGCAGGGTCTGGGATGTGGTCACCTCTAATAATACCTTCCCCACTAACAAGACTAACGAACGGCATCTGAAGAAAAACACTTATGGCTACATTCTTTGTGCTCATGGTCTAATTTCCTGGGATTCAAAACTCTCATATGGCATCTTCAATCTCTCTCCATGTTCTTCATACCTGGGTTCTGTCTTTATGCGTCATGTCTTACATGGAACTTTCTTTGGATTTCTTGATTGGCTTCAGATAGCATTATCACCCCTGCCTGCTATCACATGGCTTGCTCTGGGCACCATACTCTCTGTCCAAATGCTGTCTTCACTGGCCACTTGTTATATCTAGCCACACTCTCACAGCCTCAGCCTGTACTAGCTCTCAAGTGGAAGTGTTTGGATAATTTTAAGGTAACCACATAACTCTATCTCAAAATAGCAAACTCTTTACCCTTCATATCTTAAATTTCTGCTTTTATATTCCTGTGGCCTTGACTGAAGATTCTGATTGCTTTTAAAATATATGCATCCCTGGAAAAGGTAAATTTTACACATCATCAAACATGTACACCTCCATGCGAATAAAACCTTCACATCTTTAAAAAATATGGTAGGAATGTTGAGCCAGGAAAAAAGAATGAGGATCCCAACATCCAGGCTGCAGTTGAGATGGGGAAAAAAGTACCTCTCAACAGGAAATGAAACCTTAGTTCATTAAGATGACACTTGCCACCCTCCTAATGTTGTGAAGAACTGGCCCTGGGTAGCTCTTTTCTCCATGAACTACAACTGCTTGTCACAAAATTTTTTGATAGGCACTCTCCTCCATTTGGGTCTGAGCTTTAAATATTTGCCCAGGCTCTAAAACTGATGCCCTAACTTTACAATGCACATATTGCCTAAATATATGTTGATAAATAAACTTGTAAGCTGGTGTATGCATTGCATGTAAACTCTCTTTTTTGAAGTAAAGATTTGAATTTTATAGACTGTAAAATATGGATATTGCTCTATTTATCTTGATGTTCCTCTGTGAAAAGGTGACTGCTGTAATTGGAAAGTCATGCCGTATAACTAAAATAAGGTACTTTATTTGGAATTGTAAGATATCTCCTGCCCAACATGTATAACCATAACTATCTTGAAAAATTAGTTGTTTATTGCATATATATTTTCTAGTGCTCTGGCTATAATCCAGAAGTGACTTATAAGCATTGTGAGAGGTAAGGACATGGCGAATACTATGAATACAGGGTTCAAAGGTCCTAGATGGCCAATGTGGGCCAAGAAGGCTAGTGCTGAGAGATATGGGCTAGCCTAGGTGCTGTGGAGGAACACTATGAACAATAACAACAAACCCTGGCCACATGGTTAGGAAAACTTATTTCTGTTTTTTAAGTACTTATACTGAGAAAAATTTGCTCTTTAAAGGGCCATATTATAACTCTTGTAGGCTTTGTGGGCCAGGTCTGGTCTTAGTTGTATATATTTCTTATACTTCTTCTCCTTTTTAAAAACTGTGCTTTAGAAAGTTAAAAGCCATTTTTAGTTCATGGGTCATAGTTTCTTCATCCCAGTCCTGGAGCAAACGTTTTAAGACACTTAAGTAGCAGAAAACTTTTATTCAAGGGAGATTTATGTTTACCACAGTGATCAACCTCAGCCTAAGAGTGGTGGCTGGGATGTTGGTGGTGGATCCAGGACCCTGCCTACTCTGCCTTATCTTCTGGGCCTCTGATAGTCCTGAGGAAGCCACACAGAACTTAATAGCTCTTAAGAACACCGTTCTCAGGTATCTGGATATCTGTGCCCCAGAGAATCCCAGTAACTTCAGACTAGTAACAAAAATGTGCAATTATCAAAACAGCTCAGACCTTATATCAACAAGGAAGGAAGCACATAACAGATTGACAGTTACCATCTGCACATTCTGTCTGTGGTGGTACCATGTTCGTATCACAAGCAAAGTCCTCGTTTAAAAAAAAAATCTCTTACATGCACCATGTTTTGGGTACAAATGCCTTTGCAATTTACCCATGTCCTTTCTGTCTCAGTTCTTTCAGAAAGAGTATACTTTTATGTCCTTACACCAGGATAACTGTGCAAATCTCTTAACTGGTTTCCCTACCAGTTAATTTTTGACTCTCTACTCTCTTCCTTAGCCAGCCCACTTGTTAGATGAGTTTTGTAATTACATTGCTTTGATTTGGTCTCCTCAGTCTCTCAATGATCTTAATTTATTTCAATTCATTTTGTCATTAATCAGATATTTATGATGCTCAGCCTTCAACGTAATGGAAACTACAGGATCCCCAGATGTGTTAGACTCTCTGCTTCTATTAGAAGGTGTAAAATGACAAAATACCTGTGATAGAAAGTGGAATGCGACAAGGGCCATTTGAATAGTGCAAGTTAAGTTCAATAAAGTCACTGCAGAAAGTTTCTGGCTCATGAGATTGGGGCACACTTGATAAATTTTATTGGAGATTTTCTAGGAAGTTTCTACATGAAAGAAGAAGAGGGCAGAGCATTGTGGTGGAGATAAAGACGTGACTAGGGGCATGGAGGAAGAAAAGAACAGAGATTATTCTGCAAATTATGGTCATATAATTTTAGTAGTTGAGCGAGGAAATACATTTGAGAATTAGTTAGGCCAAGTTTGGGGAAGGTCTGGAATGCCTTTGTGTTTAGTAGACTTTGGAGGAAATCCAATATCTTGAAGTCCAAATGCCTTACCAGGTGAATGTATGCTGGGTCTACACAGTCATGATACAGTGAAAGGGCTTTGGACTGAGAGTTAGGGAACTCATAGATTTTAAATTTCTGCTTCAGCTTTCTAAGTTATCAATATATCAAAGGTAAATGAACAATATGGTTATTTACATTTACATTTGTAAATGTATATTACAAATGTACATTATATAGGGACTATGAAGTGCTGATATACATGCAAAGTGAGGAAAGGGTTTTAGAAAATGGCAAGACAGATTGGCTGTGCAATTTCCAGGAACAAATGATATATGGTGGGGTTCTGTTTGGTAAAGTTGAAAAATAAGAAAATATTTGTTTTTAACCTTTTCAAATGAATATTGTATTTGCTTTGGTTCATCTTTGCATTCTCAACACATAGCAGAGAACCTAGCTCAGAACTACTGCTCACAGAGGTGGATTAAGGTCGGTTGAGGCCCCGAGCACAGAAGAAAATATTGGGCTCCTTACAAAAAAGAGAGAGACAGGGAAAATAAAAATACATGGTTTTGTGGGGCCCTTCAGAAGTTGGGGCCCAGGGCGTGCGCCCGGGGTGCCCGCCGTTAAACCCACCTCTGACTGCTCAGTAAATGTCGTTTGAATTAATGATCTCTCCAAACTCTGTCAAAGCCTCCACTCTTGAGGAAAATCTGTAACCAAATGCATGCTAACAAATAAGTAATTATCCATATGTTAAAAATAATTTCTCCAATAAAAATAAAATAGCCCATTGCTAAATAAGTCCAATTTTAATAGCAGCACTCATAGAAAAGGAGGAATATCTTACAAGGGCTACAGTGGTCGATGCTGCTGGGATCCCAATTGACTCCTTCCTGCTTTCCTTCATCAGGGCTCCTGGAAACTTAACTTTTCAAGTAGAACTGTCTTTGACTGAACTTAATCTGTTTCACCCTGGCATATGGCAAGGAAAGGATTATGAAAAACCCCTGAGTCAGAGCTTATAGATAATTTCTTTTTTTCTTTTTCTTTTCCTCAGATTTTGAAGAAAGCCCTGTGCTACTCTCTGCCTATGCAGTATCCTGATTTCCTGACTATCCTGTATTAAAAAATAATCACTTCCCTTTTCACATGGGAACACCCTCCATAGTTGAATACCTTCACTCTGCTGGATTGGGCTGTGTTTGTGGTAAATTCCTCTCCTTCAGCACCTAGGAGATTTAGCATGTCCTTGATCAGGGTTTCCAACATAGCTTCTCTGATTACATGACTACTGCATGCAGCTTAGGCAAAATGAATGTCATTGGTTGAAGTGGCTACACATCTTCTTGGAGTAGGAGAGCCATAATGGTGCAATTTCAGGTATCTGAAGTGTCTATACCTAACTTTATCTTCTGTATTCATGTTGAGTATGCTATCATTGTTTCCACTTCAGCCTGGTACCCAGTCTGTACCCTATATTCTGAAACACTCAGAGCCGTTTGGGAGAAAAAACAGAAAGAATGCAAAACCTGCAACGAGTACAAATACCATTTGCCAATTAATTCAACTGTATCAACCTGTTTATGGTGACAAAATTTTACTGCGACCCTATGAACTGATCTAATGAAAAACCTGTGTGTCATGTGTATATCCTTTGTTACCAAAATATGAAGGGAGGATACAAGACAACACTTTAGTTTCCAGTGACAGAAATCCAACTGATAGGAGGATAAACCGAATGTTTTTTGAAAAACACAGTGTCTCTCATGATCTGGAAGTTTAGTAAAGTGTTGTTTCCAGCCCAGCTGACCAAATGGCTCAAATAGCACCATCAAGAACCCTTGCCTCTTTCTCCAGCTCTTTGGTAGCTCCTTTCCCTGTAACAGCTATGATGGTTTTCAGAACATCAGGATCCTAGCTGAGAGACAGTATTTCTTGAATAGGAGTTTTAGCTTTGTATTGTAGTTATAACAAATAACTATGACATTGGTGACTTAAAACAGCATAAATTTATTATCGTACAGTCCTGGAGGTCAGACTTCTGAAATGGGTATCAAGAGGCTAAAGTCAAGGTGTAATCAAGGTTACATTCCTTTCTTCAGGCCCTGAGGGAGAATTTATTTTCTTGCCTTTTCCTGCTTCTAGAGGTTGCCTGCATTTGTTGGCTCCTGGCCACTTACTCCATCTTCAGAGCTAGTTGTCACATCATCCTGACTGCCCTCTCATTGTTGCATCTTCTCTAACTCTCCTACCTCTCTCTTTCACTTAAAGGATGCTTGTGATTACATTAGATCCAGCTATATGACCCAGCATACACTTAAAGGATGCTTGTGATTACATTAGATCCAGCTATATGACCCAGCATAGTCTCCCTATCTTAAGATCTTAATCACATCTGCAAAATCCCCTTTGCCTTATAAAAGAACATGTGTACCAGTTCTGAGGATTAGAATGTGTCCCTACTTATTGGGTCATTATTCTGCCTACCACAGCAGGTTTGGCAAAAAATAAGTAAACAAATGAGAGTCCTAAGGGGGACTTTGAGTGATCTGGCTTCTGTGATGTGCTTACCTTCAAATGATCTCTGTGCCTAGGAGAACTGTATACTCTGATTGGCTAACCTGGGTCACATTAGGCCAGACTTGATGGTCAGAGGGCAGAGATGATGGTTTTAGCTTCTATCATACCAGAGGGAATGGTTTCTCTGCAGGAAATAAAAGGGAGAGGGGTGTATTTCTTATTAGAGTAAGGTGAAGGGATGTTGGAAAAAGAAAAACAAAAACAAAAACAAAACCCACACACTGATAACCACTGAATGAGGCAGGCAGACAAATGAGCAAGTATGTCTAACTCCCAACTCTTAAAGAAGGGTACCATGAGTTAAACATCAGTCATTCAAGAATCCTCTTTTAAAATATAAATATTTAAGTTTAATAGGGATAAACACTCATGCTGAGTCACATATCAAAGTGAAAGTGTTTATCAAAAATCTTATACTTCATGCTGGAATTGGCTGAGGCAATAGATTACATTGAGGCAAAAAGTTAGAGGACTTCAAAATAAGAAGTCCCAATGGTGGTATATAAAGAGAAGGTAAAAAAAGGATGAAGAGTATACTTTGCCTCTCACAGCCTGATCATGAGTCAGCTCTGACTCTTACTGTGTCAACATGTAAATGGACCCTTGATAAATGGGTCTACATCATATGTGGGGTCTTTTCTTCCTGATTCATCCACTTCTGAATCCCTTAGCACCTTCCCAACTTGGGAACTGCTCAGTTTTTTCATCAGAACTCCCATCCCTTATGCCTGCAAGATGGCAAGATCTGCTCTCTCCCAGACCTCCAGAGGAAGGGCAATTGTTCATGGGTAGAAATATCCTTCCAAGGGCAGCAGCTCTTCTGCATTTGGGCATTAATTCATAACCAAACATTGATGAATCATGCCATTTTACTGAAAAGCACAGTCCTTAAGTCAACCACCTAATCTAAGGGAAGAAATTAAACTCTAAACCAACATAAACACATTACAAGTCATTAGTGTAATTAAAAAGGAATGTATAATTAAAACATTTGTGTATTTTAGCTCAAATTCATCTGCGGTTCGAAATTTTAATGAACTGTTCATCAAAGAAGTCTCAGGAGTCTGGGGATAAGTTTAGCATAACAAGAAACGGAATGTTTTCTTCCCTCTGCTTCAGGAGCCCCATTCCCTATGGTTTCTAAACAGCAACCTGTCATTGGTTCCACCAAACTAATAATGATTCTAAGTGGTTATGATTGCTTTCGTGTTTGAAACCGATGTTATCTTTTTATCCCTTAAGAATCATGTTTTTCATAATTACTTCTCTTTTGTCCTTTTCTTAAGACAAATGATTTTGTAATTAACAATGAAGGAAGGAGTCGTCACTCCAAGACATCTGTCAAGTTGTCAAGAAGGATATCTCCCTGTAGCTATATTTAAACTTTCTGTTTAATAGCTCTTGCTTTATTTCACAACATCTCGGCGGAATCATGCCCAGGATCCCCTAATGATCAGGTTCTATAAAACACATAGCAATAGACTGTAGAAAATATCACTCCCCAGAATGTCCTTCCTATTCATAATGTGTACAGTTCCTTAGCACTCCCTTCCCTGGACAGCCCCACCCACATAGATGTCTCTTCCTCATGCTCTGTAGACTCTAGTTCTAGACTCTTACAGATGAGATAGTAGAGTGTGTTAAAATTAGGCTAATACTTTCCCCAACTTCAGCATTCGGTTGTAACAATGCTGTCTCCAAGTGAATGGTAAGTTATTGTGAGAAACAGACTAGTCTGGAGGGAGCACAGTCATACTTATCCTATGTTTCCCCTGTACTTTATAGAGAAATGGCATGCTTGTTCATGTGCTCGCTGTTCTGTATCATTTTCAGCAAGGAATATAGCTTCCAGTGTGTCTGAAAGCCTCTTCCTTAGAAACAGAATCCAGATTGACAGAAACATCCTGTGGAGTGCTGAGGAATATGAGGAGCACCTCTTACCATGAGATTCAAGGTTACTGCTGATCTCCAATTTTGATACCATTCTGTCAATAGGTAACACCTTAAATCTCACAGAAACTCCTGCTGCTTAATCACCCACTCTCCTTATTCTTCAGTCACCTATTTAACCAATTACTCTTGTTCTTCACAAGAGAAAGCTAGGCACAGGGAATTTAGTGATTTTTCTGAGAGGCACAGAGAAGTATCAGACAGATCCAAGAAAAACAAAACTCAGTGAAGCGTAGTCTGGTTCTGACTTTTGACCCGACCCTGGCAGAGAACCAGAGACAGGACTGGCCCATGTTGAATAAATCAGCACCTGAATGTCCTTCCATATTTTAGGAGATCCTTAAAGTTTGAACATTTGCCCCTCATTTTGAGCACCTTTTCAGCTTTTTCCTCTTTCAAAACACTTATACTACTAGACTGGGTCCCAAGGATGTGCCAATTTTAAAATTACATGAAAGTTGTCAGGATAAAGTGGGTGGATGGAAAACCATTGCTTAAGGCATTTTTCTTCATGAAGGTATTCACATCTAACAGACTCTCAAAGATTAGAAGATGAGTCCTGGCCCATCTTTTGGGTTAGAGTGCTGTTTCATACACCAAAAGGTTATCGGTTCAATTCCTGGTCAGGGTACGTACATACCCAAGTTACAGGTTCGATCCCTGGTCAAGACACATACCTAGGTTGCTGGTTGGATCTCTAGTCAGGGCATGTATTGGAGGTAACCAATAAGTGTTTCTCTCTCATATTGATGTTTCTCTTTTTCTTTCTCTCCCTCTCTCTAAAGTCAAAAAAACATATCCTTGGGTGAGGATAAAAAGAAAAAAGATCAAAAAATGTAAGAGACACAAAAATGGCATTCTAAGGTAGAATTAAAAGCATCAGAGAGATTAGAGCACCAGGACTTTTACTTCTGATGGAGCAGGCTGACTGACTCTGCACCATGTAGTGACTGCTTATGCTTTCTGCCTGAGTACAGGACATGAACAGAGTGCAATATGTGGGCAGAGGTGTGACAAACTCAGTAGCGGAAATAATAAGAAAAATACTTCATCAGTGTGTTTACTCTCCTGGTTAGTTTCCCAACATATTTCTTCATGGAGCTCATGTATCATAATATTTAAAATGAAATAAAATCAAAAGATGCTTCTGAACTTGCAATCATCTTTCCTTTTTTTTTTTTTTTTTAATTTCAAATACCACTCCTTCTTTATGGCTAGTTTAATGTTCCTTATATCCTTTTCACTCATTTCCTCTTTTTTAAAATCATCCCTCACATCAATGTCAGATTTCAAGTACTAGTTGCAGCACTACTATGTCTTTCTGCTGTCAAGAGGTGGGAAGCCTCCCCACCACCTATGGGTTAATGCATGGCTTCATGGCACCTGCTTTCACCTCATCTATCCTCCTTACTCCTCATTTCTCAGCAGTGGAGTTGCTGGGCTCATTAAGTTGGGCACCTCCCTTTGCTCCACCAATTTCATCCAAATACCTATTGGCTGAAGCTTGTTGGCAATATTGCAGAAAGTAGAAAAACTAAGATCTAAAAATACTAGATAGCTGCCTTACTGGCCCTGGTCTCTCCGCCTCTAGACTTCTTAAACCCGAGAGAAATAAAACTCTATCCTTTAAGCCTCTATTATGTTCATTGTTGATTGCTAGCACCTGAATGCAATTCTTAAGTGACACAAATACATGTAAACACCTAATTTTACCTGTATTCAGGGACAGGTGATACCCCTCTAATTATTTGTTTTTTGGTTTCTTTATTTACTTGTTTGAAATGTGGCACTGAAAGATCTGAAATTATAAAGTAATCTAATTAAAATGATAAAACCACTCTCTGACCCCTAATTTGGAAGGTGCTATCCACATAGAACTCCCAATATTCAAGCCTGGGCTCTCCTTCCTCTTCTCCAGCTGTAACTCTGCCTGCCAAGTACCTAAAAAGGAAAAATCATATAAACACACAATCCTGTCTTTTTTCCAATATGTCATTTGCTAATATGGTCTTGGGTGGTTACTAATCCTTTATGTGAACTTGTAAACATGTAGAGGCACAGCTTGAATGCAGAAAGGTTGCCCCCAAAATTGTTTTCTTAATTTTTTTTCATAGTATGGAAATTTAAAAATTGTGGGTAGAATAATAAGTGAGTAAATGAATTATAAATAGACCATGAAATTTTTATATTAAAAAAAGAGAGAAAAAGCACAGATAAGACACCGTGAAAAATGTGAGCAGGTGGAAAGATTTGACATGAGGAAGTTCTAAAGTTTCACATATGTTTACATAATGTAAACTGAGGAATCTTTTTAAAATGTTACATGATTTAAAAAAAAAATACTCTGTCACCTTTGATCCTTACCACTCTCATTCCTTGAAGCAACACTTATCGGTATATTGGGGACTACTAGGGTTTGTATTTAAAAAGTCTACATCTTTGGGGGGTGAAAAGCATTGAGCTCAGACAAAGTTTGGAGGCAATACTATAACATAAAAAAAGGATCTTTTTGTTCAAGGGAGAGAAATGATGAAAGCAGAGACATTGTGGCTGCAGAGAGAAGAACACGAATCTGCACCCTAGGGAGAAACCTGGAGAGTTAGAAAACTGCCCGATGCATTTGTGAGATATAACAGAAGAAAATATCCATGTCTCATTTCCCTGGTAGTTTCTCAGATGGTGTCAAAGTGAGAGAATGCTGGAGAGGAATGGCCATGGTCAGCTCACTGTGACGTAAAAGCCAAGGGAAGCTTATCATAACTCGAAAGTGTGGTACAGATATTGCCAATGTGTATTGTGCATGCAGAGAGAATCACTGAGCACAAGGGAGAGACAGATCTATAGAGGCCAGGTCATCTCAGTGGCACAGGGCTATGAGGATCCTTGGATGGGTGCCCAATAAATATGTTTTCTAGTAGTAGATCCAGACTGATGTGCAAAATCCTCTCATGATGGATCCTTTAGGTTAGAGGTAGTCCTTACAAGGTTTCCTCGTAAGTGTGAACTACTCTGGGGGAAGTGATACATTAAGTGCCCAACATTTTCTAGGAAGACATATATGAAGTTGACATTCTGGAAGGCTGGGAAATTTTTAGAAAAATGAGAATTTGAGGGGAATGAAGAAAATCGAAATAGGCAAAGAAGCTTGGGCCTTGCTCTGAGATGACAGTGGAGTCAATCAAAAGTCATGAACCTTGTTTATACTAATAAATCCGGAATCAGTGTTAGAACTGCTTGCTAACATCTTTGTCTACAGATCCTACTTATACCTTAGTGTCTCCCAATTTTTCTTGTAACGAAATAAGACCAATACATTGTACACTCAACACCCACACATATACACACATTAATTCACACACTCACACACATACTCCCACTTACACATGCACTATACTTTGCGGTCTCCACTGGGATGAATGACTATTTAAGCAAACATCAATGAAATAAGTATTCTATAATTTAGGTGCCAGGTTTATAGGCCTTTCCTCATACTCTTTCACCAAGACGCCATCATGAATCTATTCGTGATGCTTGTTTGTTCATGGAAAGATTAATGACTTTTTAATGCTAGTATAAAAATGGAGGAGGGGGCAAAAGAAAGAAGGAAAAAGTAGACTCAAAAGTAATAACACAGTTTTCAAATTAAATGCAAGAAATATCTTCTTAACCATGTCAGCTGTTCAACAGAGATATTTATCTCTCAAAAGGATGAATGTTCTATCACTTTCTAAACAATGCTGACATCAAGGACGCTATAATAAAAAGGTACTCTTAAAGATCCTCAGTTGGTGCCCTGACCAGTGTGGCTCAGTTGGTTGAGCATTGTCCCACAAATCAAAAGGTCATGGGTTCAATTCCTGCGTCAGGGCACATGCTTGGGTTGTGGGCCAGTCCCAGTTGGGGTGCCTGCAAGAAGCAACTGATCAGTGTTTTTTTCACACATCGATGTTTCTCTTCCTCTATCCCTCCCTTCCCCTCTCTCTTAAAATAAGTAAATAAAATCTTTGAAAAAAAAAGATCTTCAGTTGAGTACAAGAATCATGAACTTCTTGAGCTTTTCTTTAGCTTCATGATTTTTCTCTGCTACCACCCCATGTGACGGACACATCCTGATGGAAACCACTTGCACATATCACTAGCTCTGCAGCATCTGTGAAATGTATCCTATCTCTGGATATGCATGTTTCCAGCCGCATACACACTGACATTAAGGCTTTTAAAATATCACTGATGTCAGCAAGGTGGGTATTTAGGACAACTATATTTTTAAGATGTCTCTGGTGACCATGTTTTTCATTAGAGTTTCCAGTTGCATTGGGTATAATTAATCCTAAGGTTGTAATCTTATTCAGAAAAATGAAGCATCAGAGGATGCTACTAAATTCATCTTCTGGCTATGAAGATGTCACTCCAGAGACTAGAATGCAAACATCATGACTACTATTATCTTTGCAATGACTCTTAAAAATATGTTAATAAATATTGGGTTTCACAATCCCCAGCAAATAAATATTTAATTGTAACAATTGGCATTTATCTAAAAATCATAGGCTCAGGTTCATGTATTATGATTTGAGAATTATATATATAATGATTTACCCTTAAATATCTCCCACAATATGTTGCTTTAGAGCTTGTGATGCAACAATTAAAATCCTATTCTGATTTCCAGTTATACATCGTAAATTAAACACACATTTATCTCTTATTCCCTCTCTAAACTCCTCTAACTGTGCCATCAAAAGAAGCAAAAACCAATAATGAGAGAAAGATAACAGCCAATGAAATAAGTCAACAAAACTCGAAGAAATGGAATATGATAAATGAGGGGTTACTGGCTGAACATCTCAGAGGAAGTTGACACCTGAGTGCCTTCAAAAAATAGACAAATATTGGCAAGATGATTTATGACAGAGACCTGGAAAAGTTTAAAATTTGGTGACACTGCCATCTTGGATAATGAAAGTGACAGTTGGGGCTTAAAATTGGAGGATAGGTAAAAAGTCTTTGTAGGAGCAACTGAATATCCAGGTGCCAGTCCTCACCTGGTATAGCTAAGGGACTAAACTTGCCAATGGGGTCAGAAGACTAGGAGCTTCTTTACTGAAGCATAAGACTATAAAGGCTTTGACCTTAGAAAGAATAGCCTTACCTAAAGGTCAAGGTAAAAATGCTGAATGCTGTATCAAAAACAGATTAATGAAAGACTGTATAACAAATTAATCAGAGCCTGACCTAGCCTTCCTTATCTTCTTCCAGAATGCAGGAAAATCAAGCTTCCATCTCTCAAGTCAGTATCTGAATGACTCAGGAAACAGTCTGGTCTAAATGAGAAAGCTATCACACCACCCAGGCTGGGTAGCTCAGTTGGTTAGAGCATCATCCTGATACACCAAGGTTGCTGGTTCAATCTCCAGTCAAGGCACATAGAATCAAATGAATACATAAGTAAATGGAACAATAAACTGATGTCTGTCTGTCTGCCTCTCTCTCTGTCTGTCTCTCTGTCTCTCATCAATAAATAAAAAAAGAAAATGCTGTCATCCTTGATTAAACCAGAGCAACACCAACCATTTGACTACCCCTCCTTATGAACACTAAATGCAGTACTAGGCCAGTGTTTAGTGCCTCACTCTTAATTATAAATAGATCACATGTAATCACCAGATGTTTGTGGAAGGCCTAAAAAAATAAAAATGAAAGATAGATCAAAGCAAAAGATAAAAAAAGCCCAGAAGAAACACAGAAAATGTAAGAATCAAAAGAAAACTTCCAAAAGTTTAAAATGGCTTTTTCCAGAGAGAAGAGTGAAGACACTGTATTTATAAAATGAGCTTTGGCTGATTTGCAAAAGGAACATTCAGAGAAAAAGGAAGAACTATTGGAAATGAAAAAAATTTAGAGCAGTAATGTAAAAGTTCAACCCAAGGAATAGAAGTTAAAAAAGCCTTTGAAAAAGCAGAACAAGAAGACAGAGATAGTAAATAAAAGAAAAAGATAAGAAAACCAGAACGTCAGTCCAGGACTATAGCACAAGAGTAAGAGGAGTTACAGAAATGAAGAAGAAATAAAACTGAATCAGTATTATTAACATGGAAATAATGCAAGGAAATTCCCAGATCTAAAAGACATGTTTCCAAGTTTTTTAAAAAAGACCTTGCCAAATATCATGCAAAATAAGTGAGGACAGACCCTCAGCAAAAAGTATAATTATGGGGATTTGAATTAGGGGGCTAAAGAGCTCAAGTTTCCATAGATAAAAAGGGGGAAGGGTTTGGAAACAGAATCACATTTTATTCCTAAGGAGGAGATATTTGATGCTAAAGGAAAATGGAGAAAAGTTCTCAAAATCATAAAGAATATAATCTTTCACTTAGAATTCAACATTCAGCCAAACAATCAAATATGAAGAGAAAATAAAGACATGTTCAGGCATGGTGAGTTTCAAGAAATGAATCTCCCATTCATCCTTTATCAGAAAGCTACTATAAAATATTTTTGTCTGAACAAGAAAGATGTAGACCCAAGATCCATGGGGCTTTGACAGAGGAGGTGGCAATGAAATTTGGATGATGATAAGGGAAATCCTAACATTATAGATATGTCTAGAGTATATCCAGCCTAGACTGAAGCAAGGCAAAGGAGGGCTGCAAGGTAGGTGTCTCTAAAGGAAAAAAAAAATACAGCTGGTGTTTATTATATAACACATAACTATAGTTAGAGATGATCTGTTCTATCAGAAAATTTTGAGATGAATTATAAAACTAAACAAAAAAAGACAATTATTAATTTCAGAAAAAAGAGAAAGTTTGGCAAGAATTACAGTTTAAACATGGTTCATGATTACATAGTCTGTTATAATGTTGACAGACTAGTCACACTTAGTATAGTTATCAAGTTTCTTTCACTGTGTCACATATGATCAAAAACACTCTATCCAATCACTTTGTGTTTACTGTGCTCTGTCATTACATATTGGCATTGTGCCTCTGTGTGTGTGTGTGTGTGTGTGTACACCTCTTGGCTTTCCATCTAAACCAGCTCTTTGGGAAAGGAACAGTGTCTTCTGCTTCTCTAGATCTCCACAGCTATGGACCAATGTCTCTGTAAAAAAACAAAAACAAAAAAAAACCAGACTGAGCAAACTTTTAAATCACTAACATCTGGATTAGAGTCAGCACACAAGGGAATCAAACCACGAGTTACTTGCAATAGTACTGTGAAACATAAGATGAGATACTTGCAATAATACTGTGAAATATAATAATTGGTTGTTTCTTGGGTGCTAAAAGTAGCTGCTCACTGTTCTAAGAGCTTTATACATCTTAACCTATTGAAGCAATTAAAAAAAAACAAGTTTTTATTGAATGCCCTTATAATTTCCACTCTACAGGTGAGAAAATTAAGGCACAGTTTTTATTGAATGCCCTTATAATTTCCACTCTACAGGTGAGAAAATTAAGGCACAGTGAGGTTAAATGTGACAGAAACAAATGGGACAAGACATCTACTCCTCCGTGCCCTCCCAGGCCTTGTGTCTTGATTTTCACTGGTGACACTATCCAGAATATTCTTATTTATCTCCATGTCTGAGCCCTCTCTGGAATCTGTATTCTGAGGACAGGCACCCTGTCTCACACACAGGTCTCTTTAACTCACACATTTCTAAGCAGAGCATCCTGCATGGAGCGAGCACTCAGTACTTACATATGAGCTGAACAAAAGGGAAAGCTGCGGCGGAGAAGGAGCCCTGCTATGTGATCTCCAACATAACACAGACTTCCCGTGTCATGGGAGATGGGGGCAGACGTGGCTCTATATGCCATTTACCATTAAATGATATTTCTTCAAATATGCAAATGATAGTCAAAATGTTTTATGTGGCAGAGGTGAAAAGATATTTGGGACAATTTAGAATTTTTTCCAAATGTTAGAAGAGTATTTATAGACATCTTTTTGTGTTAATCTGTATTGCCGATGGTTTTCTTTGTAACTCGGGATACTTTTAATTTGTATTTTTATAACAAGTACAACAAATGAGATGGTTTTGGCTAAGTTTCAAAAGACAAAGCAAACATTGAAGGAAAACAGCCTACTCCAACACTTCATCTAATCTTGTAACTTTCTCACTTTGTCACACAGGTAAAGAGTTTAGGAAAGACAGATTCTTTAAAATGTGGGCCAGACACTGGTTGTCTTAATTCAAAGCCGAGAAGAGACGCTGTGCAGCTGAAAGCTCTCATTTGTTCTATTCAGATTAAATGCAGTTTCTATTTCTGTTTTGTTTGTTTTTTCTGTATGAAGCCTTCCCAAGCTTATTTTACAATCAATACATGCTTTTATTTTTGTTTTTACCAAGGTGGGTTTTTTTTTTTTAATTATTGTCTGGGTTCCAGTCCCTCCGGTAGTAGGCATTTCAGTTCGAAGGGATGTCTGAACCCTTTGGTGTGTGTGTGTTAATTAGAGTTAGTTTCCTGATCTTTGCTGTCACTTTCCTCTGCTCCACGATTTGAGAGACAGTGATGCTAAACCAATGCTCAAAGGTCCCTGGAGACCATTTCCAGTTGCATTACTGATTTATTTTCGTCTTGACCAGATGGCTCCAGGTTCCTGTGAATGTACTGGGGTCCTTTTGATTACCCTATTTATCTCTCCCAGTGCTCAATTTAAGGGTCAAACCTCATGTAACACATTTGCCAGAAAGATAAACCATTCAAGTCCACTGCTGTTTGGACACTATACTTCTGACATATGCTCTGTGCCTCATTACACACCAAAGTTATTAGATTTAATACATGTTTTTATAAACTCCATAACAAAAGCAGGCAGAGTTTTTGTTGGTCTGTCTGCTGATCCTTCAAAGCATGCAGCCAATGAAAGGGTAGGAGCCATGAGGCATTCACAGAAAGGAGGGGACTCCGTGGGTCCCTCCAGGCTCCCTCTCTGAGGCCTTCCTTGTCTTTATGGAGGTTGCCATGAAAAAAATGAGCAGAACAAATTTAATGAAACCAATAAAAATGCAAAGGAAGATTTAATGTTTAAAGTAATAATAAATCAAAACTGACAACTGAAATGCAATATTTCACCATGAGATTGAGGAAATCAATTCATCCAAAGGGCACACTTGGCTTCTGTTTAAAAAAAAAAATTCTCACATACTCACACAATAAAACCTATCATATCAGGTGAGGCTAAATAAGCTCTAGTTAATGGATTTTGAAGCCTTGGAATACATGCATGAAGCCAGACAATAGAGAGTCTCATGGCATTTGGACACATGGACACACACACACACACACACACACCACAACATCTACAATCTATGAATCATAAATTACTATGATTAGGACCCTAAGTGGGAGCTAAAACTTCAAAAAATTGTCCATTGTTCAAGAAGCTCTGTAGGCTCAGGACAGTCTAATTTTCAGATTATTTATTTTGATTCTTAAATCATTTCCCTTTAAGACTTCTCATGAAGTGAAAAATATAGATGAGTCCTAATAATAGAAATAGTAACTTCACCTCCACCCCTAGGAAGCAAACAAAGAGAATCAAATGCTTTGGGCCCATCTCATCATGCTTATGTAGTGACCCTGGGGAAAATTAAATTTAACAAGAAGTGCTCCTGCCTCATAAGGGCTCACAAGTCAACAAGAAATTGTTACCTGTGCTGGAAATTATAATACAACGCAGTTCATAGCTAGGGCTGTAACAGAAGTTGAAATGTACATTAAAAACAGGCCAGGGCATCTTAGGATGGCTTTAAGAGCAGATGTGATTTGCTGCAGGCCTTGGAGAATGAGATAGAATATAGCAGGTTGCTATCATTTGGGGAACAGAGACAAGAGTGATAGGTAGAGAATAATTCCAATAGTGTAATTAGATGAAGATAGAAGCAAAGCAGCACAAGGGATACCGGGTGAGGCAAATGTAGGTTTACAGTTGTCTGTATAGAAAGTAATACAATAATTAACAAATAATAACACAAGAATAAACTGTAAACCCACTATTGCCCCATGCTGCATCTGAGAAACAGGAGGCAGTGTGAGAGAATTGAGGGTAGAAGGGTAATATCCTCACTAGATAATGATGGAACTAAGAAAAATGGCTGTATATGGCTGCTTAGGCTTGGCACCATGCCAGGTGGTTATTATGTGTTTTCATATTTAATCCTCTCCACAGTTCTTCAAGGCAGGTAGTAACTTCATTTTATAGCTGAGGAAACTGAGGCACTGCAGTGTTGTATCAGTTGCCCAATATCCCCAAGCTTGGAAGTGCAAGCGCCAAGATTCCAAACTTCTCTGTGACTCTGTGACATGGGACACACAGACTGGTGGCAGGTAGGAGTTAAGCTTAATCCACCATTGACTCAGCTCCTCCTCACACTCATGCATTCTCTTTCAATGCTCCCACCTGCAGTGTCCCCTGTGCCTTTTCTAAACTGTCCAATAGCGCTATTGCCACAAAACCTCCCATGACCTGTCCAATCCTCAGTGACTCATTTTTGCTAACTATAGCGGTTCGAGTTCTATACTTCTTAGATTATTCTGGTTCATGTATGTGTTTTACCTTCCTAAAGAAATTTTAATTTAAGGGACAAAATATTTTTCTGCCTTTTAAAAAATTTTCCACAAAGTTAAGAAGTTAACTCCACTATGCCGATCCATTGATTAATTATAGTTGTTCTTAGGATTCTACTCAGCCACACCCCAAATGCTTGCCAAATGCCATAAGGAATGCCTCCCTCAACAATCAAGTCCTGGAATGCAGGTTTTCTACATGTGAATGTGATTTAGATCTTAGAACATAGACAATTTCACGTAGTTCTCACAAGGTGTTGCGTATTGTGATTCAAGGATACTGGAGAATATGACCAGAGTCACACAAGGCCAGTGCAGAGATGGAAGGGTTAAGATCTGAACATGGATTAGTCCTTCTTTTGAGCCAAGACCTCCTCCTAAGTGGTCCTAGCCTCTTTCACTAGGTATTTGCACTGGATCGCTACTTGAGCAGGTTTTTCTTGAGCCGTGTGAGCTTTTCGTAATGTATCTATATCATTTAATTAAAACAAACACGTGAGCGTTTCTTTTAAAGGTCTTTAAAGTAAGTGCATAAATAAAAACTGATTTGAGAACAATATAAACTGACCATTCATATGGATAACACTCAGTTCTATCTAAAATACTTGAAGTGAGGGGAAGATATATATAAATACTCAAAATATGTAAAATCTTTTCTATCATAAAACAAATTTTTAGCATATTGTAGTATTCTTTTCAAGAATATGTTTTCTTTTAATAGCATTTATTGAATATACGTTAAATATTCTTATAAACATCAATTTTTGTACTATAAAGCAATATGTTTGTTCATTGTTTTTGAGGGTTGTTAGAGGCTTTTCTCTTCTCTATTTCTTCCTTCAATTACATGTCAGCTGTCAAACACCCTTCTGTCATCAGACATATATCTAAGAGTCCACTTCTAGGTCACTGCTTCTAATTCCTGTGGGAAGAGATGCTAGAAAAACAAGCTTGTTAATGAAATCACAATGCCTGAATGAGGCCCTAGGGGGATAAAATGTATAGCTTTAGTGCCAGGGACTTGTCACAGCTGTTTTAGGAGCTTGAAAGGCCTTTTGCAACATCTTCCTTGTCCATGTCCCTCGTTGAGCTGGCCGAAGTATGATAACTTGAACAGATATGGTAAATATAAATTCCATGTAGAGAGGCTCTCCTGCAAGGTAAGTCTTTGTTTAGAGATCACAACAAAGGGACATGCCACTAATTTGATGCTTAAATTCACAATCTAATTTTGGAGGGAAAAAACACATCACAGACATATTACCTATGGAGTAGGTGAGCATCAAAAAGATTTTATGACCAGGTAACTGTGGAGCCAGTGTTTGTTTGAAGAAGCAAAAGATATGGTCTGAAACAGACACTCCTGGATGGGCAGTGCTGTGGAGGTAGGAGTGAGGAAGTCACACACAGGGTGGTTAATAACTTAGGTGGACTTGATGTCTAACCAGCAGGAGATGCAATGATTTATTTCAGAGTGAGGGAGAGGTTAGATTTCGGAGTCACTGGATCTTCAATGCACGCGGCTCCCTTGTGTTCTTGTGTACTCAGAATGTCTTTGGGATTCTTGGCGGCTGCTCCTAATTTAGACCTGTGACTGTCAGCCCTTTCACAGAGCCAGTGCCTTGCTGAAGTCACTCCTCATGAAGCTTTGTGAAACATTTGGACAGCTTAGGACACACACACACATTTTAGGGGATGAAAAAAGAAAAAGAGATAAGATAGTAAGTAGATTTTATTTTTCTGCTGTTGGCCTTTATTTTTTAAACAGCCTTGGCATTCCTTTATAATTTCCCCTCAGAACCGTTTTTCCTCTGCTCGTTCCCTTTTTCTTCATTATTTTAATGGCTACATCTTTGCTCTGATGTGTCAATGGGAGTGGAAAATCCTGTGAAGCCAGGGCGTAATGAAATGCCAGCTGGAACAGAGGGATAAAGTTTCTTTGGAACAGCTTCAAAGGGAAGTGGGCTGGGCGAGCTCCGGGACAATGGCACCCAGGCCCGAGGACAGGGACAGCGTGGCCAGCTGGCCTAGCCTGGCCCTAACAAGGCGTGAAGGGATGGGGACTCACGTCACTGAGCAGTCGGGGGTGCCGCAGGGGGATTTAAAATGCACAAGCACACATACTACATCCTTCTATTTCGCAACAAATAATATTCTCATGAAATGAGGGGCCAAGTTGTGACTCCTGCTGGAAGGAGAATAAGCTAATTTTGCTCAAAGCCTTGGCTTTTCGAATGCTGCCAGTTACTTCCCCTCTCCACATCTCGTTTTGGAATAAATTTTACATTTCTTTTTATAGAAGAATTACCACGGAAACCTTAGTTTTGATAGGACTTGAAAGAGATTTATGAACACTCATTGGTCATTTTTGGTCAGGTGGCATTTCTCTTTTCTTTTTTGTGAATAAAGCAGGCAAAGTGACTTGGAAATAGGCTATAAATCCAGAAGGCTCAAATGCCATGTCTGGTTGTCAGCCCCATTGAGGTTTCGGATTTGGAGACCCTTCTGTTTTGAATGAGATCAAAATATCATCTACAGTGTATGCTTAGGAGGGATTATTAGGAAATTTTAAGCAACCTCAGCCCTATACTGGGTTCATTTATGTATATTAATACTCCTTGTATAAAACCTCTGGTATTGTCTTATCTCTGATATTTTGCTGTTGACAGCATTTGATCAATTACATGGACTTCCTCATTTTATTAAATTAACTTTCAAATTTCTTAAAACTGTGGAGATGGAAGCTGTCTTTATAAACTGTGTCTGCTAAAAGCTAAGATACTTTTAGTCTAGAACAAGCACAGAAAAGATCATTTTTACCCATTTCCCTTGCTTATGAGAACTGACAAAAAAGGGTTTGAGATATGTTTTATATTTCAAACAACAAATATTTACTGAGAAATCAAGATTGACATGGTCCTCATGGCCTAGAAAAAATAAAATACGGACTTTTATTCGGTTCAGTTCCATAAGCAGGTATAAATCACCCACCATTTGTAGCTATTACCTGCTGAGTAATGTATCCAAATAGGAGACTTCCTTATGAGCAAGAAACATAATGCTCTACATACAAAATTTCGTTTTTGTTGGTTAAAAACAGTAGACTAGCAAAAATTTTATATGGCTCAATCTAATTTTAGAATAAAAAAATTTAAAAGATGTATGTATAAGTTTATTTACCTTTCAGCCAAGGCTTCCTAAAGGAGGTGCCACTTGAGTTTGATTGGTATGAACAGAGGAAAATATATTCCCGAGGAAATTCCATACCCAAAAGCCTAGAGGAATAAAATGACATGGTACATGAGGACAACTACAAAAATACAGTATAATTGGTTAAAATCATTCAAGGAGGCAAAGCCTATTTGGGGATGATGCCAGAGAGGTCATTAGGACAAGGACATGGAGGACTTTCAGCATCAAGCTTGGGCTTTAATCTGTAGATTATGGAGAGACAAGGAGCCTTTTAATGACTAAGTGATCAGGCCAAGTACAGAATGTTGGGCACATCATTCTGGCTCTCTCCTGTGGAGAAGAGATCTGGAGAGGATGGTTAATTGTCCATTTGCTCTCCTCTTTAGCACCCCCGCCCCCCCTCCACACACACACACACACACACACACACACACATGCACTTGTTCTCTATCCTTCTCTGTCCCAAAGGGTGACCACTATGGCCTATACTGCCCGAGTTCCTTGCCATCTCACTGATGGTAGGGGCTTGACAATGGAAGGGCTTGACAATGGAAGGGCTTGACAAGAGACTGAGGTCAGTAAGAGGAAGGGATAGCTTATTGTACCTATTCCCCCAGTTCCTCTGTGCCTCCCCACATGCTTAGTGGCATTTGTACTCCCCTGTGAGTACAACACCTACTAGGCAGCCCCTCTTCTTTGTCACCAGCGTTCACCAGACTACTTCAGCGTGGTCACTGCTTTCTTTTCTTGCTAGTTGGGATTCCTCACCCTGTCCTTTTGGTTTCGTTAGCCCACCCATCACCTTTATGACAATCTCTTTAATTAACCCCCTTGAGCTTAGCATCTCATTTATTGCCAGACTTTGATAGGTGGCTAAAGATGGAGACAGAATGTTTAATTGGGAGAATGCTATGATAGTTCAACTGAGAAAAATCCAGGGCTAGAATGTATCAGATGTGCACTTTAGATGTAAATATTAGTGACTTATTAGACTGGGTTCTCTAGGGCCAATCAATAGAGGGTCAATTTTTACAGGGGCAGTGAGAAAGACTAGAAAGAAGGTTCGAAGGGGCAGAAATCAGTGTTCAGTGATCCACAGGGCAGTGGCTAGAGGCACTGAGGTGAGTGCTAATCTTAAAACAGAAATAATTTGAGTCCAGTCTTGTTTACTTCAAAGACTCATAGTGCTCTGAGTATTATAAAGCACTATACCCAGGTGAGGTCTAATATAATTATAATAATTACTGCATTTCCTTTGGATATTTTTATGCCTACATTAATATATTTTGATTTGACAGGAGATGATATATCTCATAACTCTTCAATTTAACTAGAGCCATTCTTTCACTTAAGACTTTGTTTTTACTCAAAATGCTCAGTCTCCTGTTTCTGTCTACTCACACTTGGCACTTATTGCTATCTGCACTTAAGGAGGAGAAAATAACACCAAATATCCTATACCATTTTGTCATTGTCTCTGAAGTAGCTGTGACTTTCAGTGGCTTCTATGGGGTGGATGTTTCCTTTGAATTATGGAAATAAGGCTATTTGCCAATGCACTCAAGAGGGATCACGGGACAGAGCTTGGTCCAAGATAAAAATCAAACAGATAACTAAGAGAAAAATATTTCTGTATAGCTCTTACCATCTCTTCTTTAATCTAGTACATGTAATTTATAGAGCAAGTCGTCGTCGGCAGTCGTCCGTCTCGAGAGACGATGGTGTAGCTTCTTAAGAGTCTATCTGCACCGCCGAGAATGGTTGTGCAGTCCGACTCGGGAGTGACACGGTATCTGTCTCCTCCCGTGTTGAATCGACATCTTGCGATGACGCTGGAGTGTCCTCTCCAGTGAAGCTGAAGCTACAGAGCCTGGGCAGGGTGATATGGAGGGTCTGCTGTTGCCCATGCAGCAGACCCCCCCTCTCTTCGCAGCTGAAGGGTCCAAGGGAAAGACGGAGTCAATACAGCTTGGCTTCAGGTGCGCCGCAGGAGTTGCCGATGTTGACTACAACGTCAAACCGCCTTAGGGACTCCGGCTCCGGATTTTCTGTCGGGGTTTACTCCCTTAGCCTTTCCCCTGAAGAGGTATGCCGCAAGGCAGCGGAGGTTTTTTGGAGTCAGAGTTTTCCTTCTCTGATGTGCCCTGACTGAAAGATCGAACCAGCGACACTTAGCTCGCAGGCAGACGCTCAATCCACTGAGCCAAACCAGCCAGGGGGGTATAGAGCAAGTAGTACTTGGATAATTAACCAATCATTTACTTGAACTCACTATTCTTGGTGAAGTTACCACTACTCTTCTGAAACAATGTATATAAAATAATCAGATACCTGAAAGGTCTTTGCTTACAAAGGCTTAATTTTTTTGGCTTAGCTGTAAGTGCTTTTGTAGGAGTATGAGCCCCACTGCTGTGTGCTGAAGTTCTCCTATGCCTTTGACCAAGTCTGGAAGGCTCTGCTTAAGGCAAGAGCACCCAAGAGTAGAGCAGCTTTCTCCAAGCTGTCACTATAACAACAGTTTCTGACCCTTGATCCAAGGTGCCATAAACTGTCTTGTCAAATATCAAAGTAGTTCATGTCCCACGTAAAGGCCTTATATCATGTCCAAAGCACTAAAAGCCCATTTCATAACTCTAAAGCCCACCTGGCTTAATAAAACCTTTTTAAACTTCAAGATCAAAATGCATGTGCACTCATTCAAAGTGGAGTCCCAAAGCAAAACAGCTGGAACCACCAGAATTCTTAGCAGCTATGTGGTTATTTGCTCCACCAGATCCAGTATGTTCTTAATCAGTATTACCAGACAATGCACAAAGATGTTGAGATCCTGAACTTACTTCACCTTATCTGGTAAGTTCAAAATGTCAGGTGATTGATGCTGTTTGTATGCATGTTCCCACCACTGTAATTAACATCATTGTTTGATCATGATGCCACAGAGATGACCAGTGAATTGAGTGCTGGCCTATGAACCAAAAGGTTGCTGGTTCAATTCCCAATGAGTGCACACGCCTGGGTTGCGAGCCTGGTCCCCAGTTGGGGCCACATGAGAGGCAACCACACATTGATGTTTCTCTTCCTCTCTTTCTCCCTCTCTTTCCTTCTCTCTAAATTAAATAAGTAAAATATTTTTAAAAACAACAACAACAATAACAACAAGCTGACTACAGTAAAATGTTGGGAAGACTTAAGTTTCTGGTGTGACAAGAAGGCTTGTGTGCATTTCCATTTATTGGGTCCCCTATTAGTAAACTCTCCTGGTACAATTGCTGGTGACAAGACATCTCCCTTCTCTCAGTGGAGTTAAAGGTTCATTAGAAATTTCTAATACTCTGCTTGCATCTTGCTGAGATGTATTTTTATAAAGGCATTTTTTGTAATTGCTATAATTAAAACTGATTGAATTTCAAAAACAGTTGCCAGCCTTTATTTCTGGGTTAATTTTTATAGAGAGAGCTGCCTGTGACTCTGGTTTTAACATGCTTCAGGAACTTTCATTCCTTCCTGACTGGGGGACCACCACCTAAAGTTCTCAAAGGACACCACTGCTCTATGTTCCCACTGCACTGCTTCTTTTAATTTTGATGGCAATGCATGCCTCCTTACCTAAAAAATTTATATCAAACATTTTATTTAAATAACTTCTGGCTCTAAGAAAGGGATGCCCACATCAGAAGCCTTTTATTTTGTCCTAGATAAAAAGGCAGGTATGAAGATATTTTCTAAGACTGCCATCTTAGTAACCTCAACTATTTTAGGAAGTCCTTAAGAAGGACTTATAGAAACTGAATTCAGCACATGCAACACTTCAGAAGCAGTCAAGGATGTATTTGAACATCAAAAATGTTCAACCACATCACAGAAGAGATCATCTCTATGAAATAATAACATTGTGTTTTCATTACAGTTGGGAAAAAATATTTCAGCTGGATGAATGATGCGATGGATTCAGATATATTTTTTATTCGCACAGTCACTTCAGAGTGCCTACAGTCCGCCTGGAACTGGGCCACACACAAAAAAGGCAGAGAAACAGCCAACATTCTTAAAATTTGGTAAACACATATACACTTGAAAACTATGATGCAGATTAGATGTAGTTCATTAGAAAGGTTCCCCAATGCAATAACAATGTGATGAAATGATTCCTCATGTAACAAAGCTGCTGAATATGTGGCCTTTCAGGACTTCTTTGGCAGTTTTAGGGCATAATCCAACTTAAGCATCTGACAGAAAGTTAAGCTCAACTGTGAGAAACACACTCATATACACAATTGTGCAATCCACATTAGGGGAAAGTGTTATAGGTTCCCTAGACCACATTTATAAATCTCCTCCGTGCCCAGGACTCTGTTAAACCCATATTAAGATATTTCACATAGCTAGGACTCTTCATAGCTCCAAATACTAGGAGTCTTTGGTTCTTCCATTCAATATTATTTTTAGCTTTGGCTGCAACTTATTCTTATTTTTTCTTTCTTTCTTTTTTTTGGCTGCAAAAAAAAAATGTTATTATTTTCATTTGGTTCGATTCATGGGAGAAGGCTTCAGGATATTTAAAAGGATGACTACTGGTCTTAGAGAGAGGCGTAGGCTAAAGCCAGCACCAGGGGAAGGCAGAGGGGCCCCTCAAAGACCTCCGGGCTCCAAAGTCTGAGGGATGAGACTTTCAAAGAGATATTCACCCAGCCCAGCCTGAGGGCCAGCCAGCCAGTGGAGGTTAGTCAGGTGTAGTCCATCTTCCTGATGAGTTTCACCAGGAAGTGGTTCTTGAGGAAGTCGCTAAGATGAGAGTCTGTGTGGGTAGAACCCAGGGCATGAGGTCCAAAAAGGCCTGGTTCAGGTTCTTCTTCAGGACCATGGAGGCTTCTATGGTGTCCTGAGTTTGACCTCCCTCATCTTGGGAAGGCTTCAGCACATCTTGGAACAGAACAGGGCCACCGTGCTAGTTTTGCATCTTTAAGAAACACTCGGCGTCCTTGCCCTTCTCCTGGGCAAGTCATGGAAGAAGCAGCCCATGCCCTCCAGAGCCACCTCATCCCAGTTGAAATAGAAGCCCAATGAGAGGTAGGTGTAGGAGGCCTGCGGGTGCAGGTTGACCAAGCAGTTGACATCAGCCTCCACCTCAGTGGAATAATGCTGACAAATTAGGGAGCCCTTGGTTGTTTGGCAATAAGGAGTTAAGGTCAGAAAACAGTGTTGTCTGGTCTTGGAGGCTGAGGATCGTTGAGGTGGTTCCAAAGGTGGTGACTAGAAAAGATGTTGGAGGGTGGTTGGAGGATGGAAGAAGGGGCATCCTTGGCTCTGTTCCATCCAAACACGTTGAAACTAGAGACAGATCTGGAGGACCACCGAGGGCACTGCTATAACTTACTCTTTCTTTCAAACTTATATTCTACTAAACTCCATCACAAACATTCTCTTGTAAGGATGGTAGCCTAGTTTGCTCTGGGGCACTGATTTATTTTCACCTGCCTACCTCACTCCTGCTCTCATCCCTCATGGATGCATTCACACATATTTATGGTGCCTCAACAAGGTAGCTGGCCCTGAGATAAGTGAACAAAGGCCCTCTCCTCATGGAGTTTACTTTCTATTCCACAGGAATGACTGACTTCTTCTTCTTGTCCTCCCTGTCCTACCAATTTGTCAAACCAAGATAGAGTCCCACCTCTTCTGTGTTTTGTGTCAAGTTTATCTCCCCTGAAGTTTTTGCATTTTCTAAAATGTGAATCACCTGTTTGGTCTTCAGAACGAAACACTTCCATTGAGTATGAGCTTGTCTGTATACAGTTATTACATCTACTTAGTTTGATGCACCTCTTTATATTTTCATAATTTTGCCATATTTCTTTGCTCTCTCTAGAGGACATATTAGATACTCAAGATATTTTGATTGATTGATGATGATATATACTATCCTTTCCTATAATAGTCATCAGAGAAACTGTCATAGGAAAAATTTGCATTTGTATGGCATTTTAACCTTTGTATTAACATGTATTTTCCTAGTGTATTCTTAGTTAAATAGGGTAATTCATATTGTTTCCACTTTAAATACAGGAGAGTTAAAGGAAAGTCAGTGACTTGCTTAAAGTCACAGAGTAAATTAGTCCCCAAATTAAGAGTGGTTTTGAAGTGCCTTGAGTCCTATCTTGTGCCTAGTTTTTTCCACATCTCATAGTGCTCCAGTGTTATGAAACAACCCACCAGAAAGTGCAATCAATACTTTAGGTAGAACAAAATGTGGTGCACAAAAACTTTCAATTACTTGTGAGGGGGTGGAAGTCATAGAACTGTGATTGAAATCCTCAGGTAATTTAAAGACTTCCATTTAGTTCAGCATCTCCCTCCACACAACAAAGACAAGTGGCTTAATATGACACACTCCTCCTCTTCTTTCTGGTCTTACATTTATGTTTGTAGAAGACAATTTCAATCCCACTGCCCAGAGTTACAAATCTTATCCTTATGGAGTAGCTTGCTATGTGATCTTGAGCTTGATTGTGAACTTACTTATATGGACTTCAAATAACCTAAAGAGAAAATAGGACTAATAATTGGTGCCCTAATGCCTCATGAAATAATCTGGTTATATTGAGAATGTATGGCATATTAGTTAACCTAAGGTTAAAAGCACCATATAAATGAAAGCTCCAATACAAGACCCAGTTCCAAGGGTTATTTACAACTACAAATGCAGATATGGATTTTTCCTTCTCTAGATTCGCAGGGTACATAATCATTTTATGGAGCAATGCTTACACACAGCTTTGAACTAATCGCAATCTTGTCTCCTTCCCTTCATAGAAAAAATATAGTAATTTATTCATATATCCCTTCAATATTTCGAAAGTCATTTCTTTTACATGATCTCACTAGGTTCTAAACAAACCCATTAGTGTTAGTCCAGCTGGATACTATCGTTTCCATTCCTCAAGGGCTATGGTGGCTTGCCCAGTAAGTTGGTGCAGAACCAGGACAGGAACTTTAGTCCTTCACGACATAGGCATTGATCTTTTCCCAGGGCTACATCCCACTCATTCTTACAGGAAGTGAACTTTGATGGGAGTCTCTCTACAACATAGTACCATGCTTATAAAAGGAGCTTCAAAACACTAATTCAATAATGAGTTCATGACTCCCAAGAGCATCACTTATCATTTGATAAAGAAAAATGAGGACTTTAATCTGTTTCATTTGTTTTGTTTTCCAATCATTTATTGTCTGTTGTACCTAAATGCGAAGTATAAGTTTAAGACAGAAGAATATGTGACATTTAGGTAATGGGCATAGTAAAAATTCTCTCTACATAATTACCTCATTATTAAAACAGTTTTGGACTGTGATTTCTATACCCAAAAGGGAAGAGATGTGTGACTGTAAAGGTTATTATTTCTATTTAAAACATTGATATGCTTAAGCAGCTATAATGGTTGTCTTTAATGTGTTGAGAGGAGGGGTAGTTTGGAGACCTGGAGGCTGTCTCTCAGCTTCAGGATTGAGGAGCTGTGTGACATTTGTCAAACCAATTAACCTCTCTGTGTTTGAGAGTTTCCGTGTTTTGAGGAGGTTAAAATAATGCTTGTTTTCTATAGCTGTCTACACCCACAAAGTGAAAGACATGTCTTAGGGGAGCTAAGGCAATTATTCAGATGATTCAGGCCAAAATCAATCCTGCCATGAAGGAAAAGGAAAAAAGAGTGTGCATTTGGACCTCAGCTGTCCAGATTGCCTGTCGACATCAATCAAATTCACAGAATAAATGGTTCAACCCTTTGCTTCCCTTGCTTGTGTTGCAAAAGCACCTTTAGGGGCATATTAGCTTGTTAAGACCAATGAGTGAATCATTAATGGCTTTAGGCCACTTATCACATAACCAAGAATACTTGAAACAGAGGAAGGCTCTGGGTTACTAGAATGCCTGGGTTTTAAAGAATACTCATTTCCCAAAGTCACCTTCAAAAGTAGCACCAAAGGGAAAAGGGAGAAAAAAAGGAACACAGATTTGGTTTTGTGTCCAGTATGTGCTACACATTGTGGCAGGTGCTTCATTCATCTTCTTACTTTATTCAATCTTCACTACAACAGTATGAGGTACAGAGTTATAGAAGAGGAAACTGAGAGCCAAAGAGACCAAGGAGCTCCAAATCACATAACATGTGGCATTCTAGAGCCTGGAACCTCAGTCTAAAGCCATGAGCTATAAAGCATATCACACTTGCCCCTAGTGCATGCCTCATATCACTCAATAGAATTCAATAAACATCAGCGACTCCCTACAAAGTTTCAAGCATGATGCCAGGAGCCAAACACAGTAGTGTGAATGAGGCATGGTCCTCCCATCATGAACTCTTATCTGTGTAAGGTAGCCTACGTTAAACCTGACAGTATTGCAGCATGAGCCATCTGCAGTGAAGTGCAGAGAAGAAGCCGAGCCACAGAAGTACCTTTAAGGGAGATAGGAAAATATTCTCCCTTAAGCCCAGAATTTATTCTACTCTCACATTAGATGACAGGAAAATCATAGGAGAAGAGTCCAGCCTAAGTGGGTTCATCATGAAGAGCAGAAAGAGTCTGACACTTGAAACATGAAGAGCGAGGTTTGAATCCCAGCCACATCTTTTACAATGTATTCTACGTGGCACAACTTGCTTAACTTCTCTGAGACTCAGAGCCTGCCCTGGTTATGGAAATGGCTGCTTCACAGGGCTGTTGTGATCATAAATCATAAATTCAGAATGTCATATATAATAATACCTGTCATGGTCAATAATAAAGAAGATACCACTATCATTAGTCTATTATTTTCTCCTTAAAAAAAAAAGTTCCCTGGCCAGTGTAACTCAGTTAGTTGGAGCATTCTCCCATAACCAAAAAGTTGTTGGTTTGATTCCTAGTCAGGGTGCATACCGAGTTGCAGGTTCAATCCCTGGTCCTGGCGTGTACCATAGACAACCAATCCATGTGTTTCTCTCACATATATGTTTTTCTCTCCTTTCCTATCTCTCTAAAAAGCAATGAAAGCATGTCCTTAGGTGATGATTAAGAAAAAAATGTGATAGGCAGCTTACAGATATTCCACTAAGATCTATCAGGGATTAAGAGTGGGTTCTTCCTCTGTTAGCATTGATGTATTTGAATTAAATCCTTCATGGAACAATCAACCAACATATATAGTTTAAGTTAATTAATCATCATGTATGAGCCACTGTATTTGGCAAACTGATTATCCATCACCTACCAAATATTCTGACATTGAAGACCATTGCTATTTTGGTCTTGGTCTTTCCTTCCGAAAGTGAAACTTGTCATATCAACTCAATTATCATTGACCCTCCTGCAGAAGAAAGGCTCTCCCGTTTCTTTGTGCCCACAAACCCCATGCTGGCCGATAAAGCAGCCTTAACCCTTTGAGTGCCATGAGTAATTGCTAAAATTCATGTGAGAAATGCCATGGTATTTTGCTGAGAAATGCAGTTTGTGAAAAATGTCTATAAAAACATTATTATTCATAATAATTTGCTGAAAATTTCATGATATATAGTAAATATGCTCTTCTTTTGTAAGCAGTGTTCTTTCATGCAATTTAGCAAAAATTTATTGTATTAAAATTATTTTATTATAACAATTATATTACAAAAAATAAATTCTTTTCTTCAATATGGCTTTTGAAGTATAATATATGGCATAATATAAAACCTATGATTATAATTTGAAAAAACACATAGCAATATGGATAACAAGCAAGAAGTATGCCAAACAGTCAGAGGCAGATTTAACAGCAGGCGCACCGGGTGCACGCCCTGGGTCCTGACTTCTGAAGGGCCCCGCAAAACCCCAGCTTTACACTTTTTGCTAATGACACCAAGTTTGGTTTCATATGTGCAATTCTAATTACGTATAAGTTTATAATCGGTGGTAAAACCTGATAGTATGTTTATATTCACTTATTTTCATTATTGCGCTGCATACTATATACATACTATGCTGCATAGGCCCCGCACAGCTGCGCTACTGCTCATCGGGGCAGTAGAATCGTATTTGCTGCTTTGTACTTACAAAGGTTCTCTTGCAGTGCAGACTTACGATATATGCAGATACACAGGGATGTTAATTAGTTTGTGGATATGTGCTTGTGTCATTTACAGTTTTAAACAGTTTTCTGTGTGTATAAATAAATATTTTTATTTTCCCTGTCTCTTTTTATTTTAAGGGGCCCAATACTTTTTACTGTGCCTGGGGCCTCAACCAACCTTAATCTGCTTCTGCAAATGTTGCATAAATTTTTGAGAAAAAAAAAAGAAAACTTTATAACTTACAAAAAAGATGAACACAAACGGCATTCACACTAGAGACATATATCAATAGATATCAACAGTGAAAAAGTTTATGAACAAAATGCTGACGCTATACCGTGAAGCAATGAAAATGTCCATTAGCAAAAGCTTCTTTATCATGCACACTGAATAGAGTTTTGATGATTATCGCAAAGATAAATGAAATTAAAAAGACTGTTTAAAATGTAAGTAAAAATTATAACAGAATTAATATGTCAGTATTTGAACGAGCATAAAAATTCGAAATTTTAATCAACATGAGAAAAAGTTATATCAATATATAACCTGAGGTACAAAAAAAAGAGAACAAAACATAAAATACAAATTATTCCATTGTTATTTACATATAAAGTCATCGAAAAAATTTTCCAAAAAGTGCCAGCATCACTCCCAGCAATGTTCTCACTCAAAGGGTCAAATAATAATGCCCATCAACTGTGGATTTCTTTTTTATTCATCAAATAATATCTATGTTTTCCACTTAAACAAAACTGTATGGAATGTCAAGGCCAAGGAAAGTCTCTTCTTCATAGACCATGGCCTCTTCAGGCCTGGGAACTGAAAACTTAAAACTCTAGCCAGTACATGAAATATAGTAAGTATTTCATGTATTAATCAAATGGAATCAGTATTGAGGGAAGAACATACAAATTTCAATTAACATATCAATCAAGAGCCGATTTAAGAGGCGCAAGATCTACAGAAATAGAGTCCTAATAGGGCAATAGGAATGGTTCTCCCTCTTCGTTTACAATTTTTTCCACTGAAAGAGTTTATAAGTTGAGATTTCCATAGTTATCAGATTTTCCTAAGAATTATTAACTAGCTACTAGTAGAGCCCAAGATGATATATAATTATACCAACTGCCCAATGTATAGAATATTGATATATATAAGACATATAGCTTCCTTAACTAACAAACTGACCATTCAGATAACCTGGCCCTGGGAGAACCCAATCAGCAGGACGCTGTGTTCTGGAACCTCAATTTAAATGAGATCCCTGGCACAGGAGGCACACTGGCTAAGATCTGCACCAGGTCTTCACCAGGATAACTGTTAAACCCTCAATGATTCTAATAGAACACAAATCAAAAGGGCATTTTATTAGACAATGGTAAAACTTGGTTGCAGATGAGAAGATACTAATTTGTGATATTCGAGTTGGACAGAGAGGCAAAAAGGAGTTGAAAGGCCTTTCCTGCGGCCATGTTGAAAACGAGGGTAGTGACAAGGCTCTTAGATTAGAAGCATGTTCCCCACAGACCCCAATCTAAGAATTGCAATCAGAGGAGACAGATGCTTAACATGCAATGCTGCAGCCAGGAAAGAGGCTAATGAGATTCCAGGCTGCTTGTCCACAGGGCCAGGCATCACAGTGTCAGCAGGCAGGGAGGCTGCTGTCCCTCTTATAACCACTCTTCTGAAACTGCATGTGTGACATGGCATCTGAATCTCAGCAGCTTAATAGTGGCACTGTCTACTTAGTCTAGCCAGACGGCAGGAGGGGGACAGGCTGCTGAGTAACTGGCTGGAAGGAGATGCCTTTTTGAAAGTCTGCGGAGGGTTTGTGGATGGGACAGGAAGCCGAGGTCACAGGAGACACAGGGAGGAGGAGACACAGAAGCAGGGCTCTGAGGAATGAGCCTGGGTTATTGGGCTTGGAATGGTGAGGGTGAGGTGGAGGTCTGAATCCATACCATGCAGATGCTGTCATAAAGTGACAGTATGCTGTCATGCAAGTTTCATGAAGTGACCCAGACTGAAATAAGAGCAAAGTGTAGGAGATCTTGTCTTCCTTCATTCTTGGAGAAGTGAATTTTTTCGGTACTTGCTTTAATATTTTAACAAAAAGCAAGCAAAAAGAAATAAACAAATGAAAAAAATAACAAATGTATATATGCTTATTTCTGCCTGGCTGATGAAAGGAGCCAGGTAGAGCCAAGAGATAGTGTTGATGAAAGGAAAACAGTAGATTAGGACAGAGAAAATGTGGGATGCCATCGCAGTCCTGGTACCACTCAATAGGGAATAGAGACAAGTTTCTCAGTCCTCTAGATTCTCAATTCCATGACCTGCCTTGTGAGCAACACTCACCCTTTGAGGAAGGGTCAAATGAAATAATGGATGTTAAATTGGTTTTCAAAATTACAAATACTATACACAAATGAGACCTCTGTAATTAAAATATTCTCATTCATTGTTTTGCTTGTCAATAACTTCAATTTAAATACTTCAATAAGTGTTCAAGAGAAAAAAACTGTTCAAGAACATGGGAGAGGGTGTCAGTGATAATAAGTACCTTGTCTCCCCAGGCATGGTGCCAACTCTGTTCTTGAAAGTATGCTATGAAAATTTCCATAATTATTAAAAATGAAGTTAAAACCCTGACAAGTTGCAGAGGGCCTGTTGATATTCCCAGTGTCCATTTCTACTCTTTAACAAACCTACTTAACTAACCATCAGAACTGGTTAAAATCATTCTCTTTTAATACTGCCCAGATATGTGAGTCAGTCTCACCCGAGTCCACACAGATCTGGATGGGACCTCCATGTATAGCTGCACAGCTGTGCATTACACACTTTGCATTGGCGTTCTCATAAACTTCAATGAGAAGGGCATCCTCTAGAGTTGTAAAATGCAAAGATCTCAATTCTAGAAATAACTCTAAAATAAGTGTTCATAAGTTTTTTAGCCTGTAGTCAACCCAAGTTGTATTAAAGTCAGGTTTCTGTAGATTAGAACATTTTTTGTTTTTTTCTACCTCCAACAAGTGTAAAAAGTAGTTTACTACAAATCGTTTTGCTTTAGAGAAGAGCACTTTCATCCTCCCATGGAATTACTTTCTTTCTGTGCCTATTTCTCTAACATGGAGCTGGAAAAAGTGACCCTAATGCTTAGAAATTCAGGCATATGGCAGATAGGTGAGAAATTACTTTGAGTGGGTGGCTTATGCACTATCCTCTTTCCCACAGAGTTGCCCTGCAGTGTAAAGGAAACCATTTTTATTTTCAGCTTAAAAATAATTTTAAAAGCATGGGAGTATTTCAGTTTTCTTCAATGGCCTGACTCATTACTATCAGTAGCCACAATCTGATAACCCTGATACTATTATGGTGCCAAATTGGAGGCTGAGGATGCACATTTTAGCAGTACATAAATTAGTCTTAGTGAATTAGGTGCTTCCCAAAACACAAACTTAGAAAATGCATTTATTGTTGTTTCTTGTGTGTACCTGCCATTATGTATTTTTAGTAGAGCCTTTATTAGAAAGTGTTCTATAGGCTGAGATTTTCCACTCCCCCAATCCCTTGCTGCCTTAATTGCCCTCTACCTTCCACAGTTAGGATGGGGCTGGCTGAACGTTACCTGATGATTTCTACCTGTCCTACTCAAGCCTCACTTCTCCAACCATTGCTAGACTGGAACTGTTAAAGGCCATGGGATTTTAAGGAGTGCTCTGTTCACTTGAGCTGTATTTCTGTTCTTCATTGCAGTTTATTATGCCACATGGGAAAAGAGCTTGCTTTAATTCATCTTTTGAGACTTTGATTGATTATTGGTAATAATAGTTTATAAAAAGGTTATTTCCCATTAGATGCCATTTTGAACAGATTTGTACATTTTTTTTCTGTGACATTTATAGCTTGGTGGCAGGGAAGGTCAAATAAACATAAGACAAGAGATATATTGTAGAATCAGTCATAAAACTGGGAGACAATATGGTAGGATATACAGAAATTTACTTTGCAAACATTTTTTAGAAAACCAATTATTCTGTCTAGAAAGTTCAAATTTTCTACCTGGTTTTCCCTTCTCCTCCCATCTCCATTTGGGGTTATTTCCCTAGGTCCTCTGTATTGAATGTACATCTATGGACAGCCTTAATTAAGGATAATAAAACAGGAATCTGTGAACCCCCTTCTTCACTATCCATCTTCATCATCAGTGCTACTGTCATTCCTCAGCAGGGGTCAATGAGACAGAGATGTATCAGTTACTTTGCTTTATATGGGTATCATAGATTATTCTCTTTTCCTGCCCAACATTCTCAAGAATTGTGTCTCTGTGGTCACTATGGGGATGAGCAAACAAGGATAGATGTATCAGCATAGATGTCTTACCTTTTGTCAGCATTTAAACCAGTAAATTTAATAGAATTGTACACCAAATGTAGCGGATTTTACTATATGTAAATTACAGCTCATTTTAAAAAATGAAGTATATTTTTTTATTTTTAATAAATGTTATTAGAGGATCTACTATTTGCTAAGATCTGGGTTCAACTGTGAGGGATGAGTTACCAGCTTTGTTCATCTATGTTTTTACACTTTATTCCCAATCGCTAGGGTTTTCTGAAACCAATTGTTGATACAGTGACAGAAATAATATTACTTTCAAATATTCATCAGCATGAAGTCATAATGTTTAGATCTATGTCGAATTTGACCTCTATCAAAAAGTCTTCCCTGACCAAGTTTTCCAAGAATTCTTCAAAGAGAACATGGTTTATATTTGGGCAGTGCCTCCTAGTTGGAAGAGTGATTTCTCACATGTTTCCATAAGTTTATTATCTTTATTATCAGATAAGGAAAGTCAAGTTCAGTACACTTAAGGAGCTTGTTCTACCCCACACAACTAGTTAGTAACCTAAATTTAGTGACCCAAATTCAGGGCAGTTAACTCCACTGTTCTTTCTGCCATGTCAATCATCTCTCAGATGCCCTCTCCTTAACCTGACTTAAAGTAAACATTTTTGGAAGACTTCAGGGTAGACATTTCCTTCTCATTTACAGAGAAATCTAGATGTGAGGTTATGACACAGGACCCAAAGAATGGCAGCAGGATTATGAATATGAGTGTCTCCACCCAATGGGCATATACATACAATGTCTCCACCCACTTTCTTAATTTCTCCTGCATTTTCACTTAGCTCTTGTTCAGATTCTTCAAATCAAACTTCTCTCTAGAACATCCTTTCTTCTCTCTATTTTCATCTTTAAGCCCATCTTCTGGAAGTCTTGCAGTCTGATTAAACACTTATATTTTTTGTTTAACAGAAATCTCTACTCCTCTGAGGAAATGTCCCTAATGCAATCAGATTATTGAATACTGTCCTTTTTTTACCTTTCATTTATTTTTACTCACTCGTTGTTTGCTATTTATTCAATGCACAGATTTGCGATATCTCTAATGTCAAAGATTACAGACTTTTTGCTCTATATACACAATTATAATTTACACTCAAGTACTTTTTGATAACTTGATTGATTATACCTCACTTAGCTTCTCCTTTTGCATTAGTCTGTGACACTTAAAGCTGAACATTTATTTATAAAGAAATTTCCACTTAGCCTACAAACAACTCTGTCCTGATTATCTGTTTTCTTGTTTGTGAAACCTATTGAGTCCCCCTGGATGGGTCATAAGGGTCATGCACTGAATGTTTGCCAACATATCTAGAGTCAGGTATTGATCCATTGGTTCCACAAATCTATACTGAGCTCCAAGTTTCTGAAGCCCCTGTTCTGGACCCTGCTGTTATAAAAGATTCAACTCTGCTGAAAGACAAGGTCTTGCTTGTAAATACTATGGATAAACTTTGACCAAATGATGTATGATCTTTCTCAGAAACTTCCACTTTCATAGGAAGTCTTTATATATGTAAACACTGGCAAATGTAGTATTAGCAACCATATCCATTTTTTTATTTATTAACTTAAATGTAAATATTAAAATAAAGTGTGCTGGAGTAATGATGACATCAATGACAAAAACACTTTTCATTCATTTTAAAAGCATGGTGTTTCCTCCACTGCTATACTTCACCAACCTGCCCTCACTCCAAACAACACAACCTATTTGTCTTTAAATATAAATGCTCACATCCCCAAGGAACAGGAGGAGCCAGAAAGGCAGCAGAAGGGAAACATGTCCAGAAAGGCACTAGTACCCTAGGGGACAGTTTTTATTTCAGGAGAAGTGACCTTTCACAGAAAGCAAATTGAATTATCTTTCTCATCTTTACTTTTGCTGTGACATCATTAAAATGCATGTTACATACCAACACTCATTGTTTTGTATTCATAACCTTAAACTAAAATTAATCAGTTGTCACAAGGGCTTAACACATTTGTTAATGGTTCCTAGACAAAAATCTGTATTGTTATAAGAAAAGCAGCTGTATATATGCACCCTTGAGAAAAACAACAGAGGAGAATTAACTGGTGGACATTGAATATTCTTTTCTTCTGTTAAGAAAATAACAGTCTGCATTCCCTTCTCTGGTTGTTGAACTAGTGCTTTGCTTTCTCATGTTTGACATGAAGCTTAGTGCCTCAAAAGGAAGAAACTCTTTTTATCTAAGTGCAATTAATATAAATTAGGTCCTACAGAGTTTAATAAATACATGAATTTAACTAACAAGCATATATTAAGCTCCAATTTGGAACCCGTACCCTTACTATTGATTTTTTATTCAACACACATTTATTGAGAATATAAAGAATTGGTGAAGGTTTATTTATAAATGACTCAAAGCTTTTGCCTCTGAAAAACTCAGTCTGATCAGACAAAAGAGAAATAGTTTACTCATAACACCTTGTTTTAACTCTCTAAAAAGGATAAGCATATTCCCCAAACAGGAAGTTGGGGAGACAAAGGAAGGACTTCCCAAGGGGCTCATCAAAGCTGAATCTTGCACAGGACTGTGAAGCTTCCCTATTCTAGGGAAGATGGAAAGTGTCATGCTGAACAGATGGAAGGGAAGAGACTAGACAAGCCCCAAAGAGGTGTGCCAAGTTTAGATGGCATTCTGGGGACAATTCAAATCACTGGATAGTTTTCAGAAAGAGTGTGACCTGATCTGGTTTGCATTTTACAATTCTCTCTGGCATCAATGAGAACAATTTTTTTAAAGGAGACTAAGACCAAAGGAAGAAAGAGAAAATTAGTTCATTTTTTAGTACTCCACTGAAAGATGATGCGGTGTGTGGCCTGTATGAAGGTAGCAAAGTTGAGGGTAGGAAGATGTCTACATTAAGGAGGACAAAGAATCAGCATAATTACCTGGATGATCAGATATGAAAGCCATTTAGGCAATAGAAACATGTAGCCCCAACCTCCAGTCCTTTATATTGTTTGATTCTGTTGGGGAGAACGCAGTTGAAAATTTAAAAATTTGATATTTTAAGCAATTTACTTTTGTAGAAGTAACTAAACTATATACAATAATTTGGTAATATGCTACAATGTCATTTATTATTCATAGAGCTGGCAATAGTTAATTTCCATGTTATGACTGCTAATATATGAAAAATATGTGGTGCTAAGAGATCATCTAAATACTAGTTAATATTGCTGTAAAATGACTAGTGACAATATTGCAAAATAACATTTATTATATGTTAAACAGATAAAGCAAAATGGCTAATTAATTTAAGACTTCTTTTTATAAGTCTCTGAGGAGGAAAATAATTATTCTGTTGTGCAATTAGGAAATTGAGCAGGCATATTTATGTTTCAGAATATCTCTAAGCAATGAATTATTCGCCTCCCTACATCAATATTTGATCTTTATTTGTCAATAAGTTCTTTCTTATGTCTGACCATGATCCCTCCAATTTATTTAAGTCCTTTTACTGGATCTGCTTAGGTTTCTTTTTGCTCTACCAATGTACTTATTCCCTCTATAGAGATGCTTATCAGTGTGATCTTATGTATTCTTGCTGTACTGAGACTTTTGTTATTTTCCTTTGTTTTTATAGCTCTATTTGAAGAACATACTAGCATATTTTCTTAATACTTTCATATGTTTTCTAAACATACCTCAGCTAGTCACTGCTATATAGGGTGGGGGAAAAAAAACAACTCATCTTTACTATTTTACTGAAGCTTTCATTTCTCCTTCTAACTTTAAATTTCCTCTCAGAGAAATGTATATGGATGTTTGTTCCATTTCACACATTCTCCACATAAGCATGAGGCATTTCCAGAGAAGTTGCTAAATATACTCAGTACACAGCATCGTTGGTCCCCATGTTCTAGATGGGAACCTGGGGCAAAAAGAAGGTCCTGACCTGCCTATATCACACAGCACTTAGATACTCATATTTAATTCATCAAATAATCAGAACATGCCTGGCCTAGAAAAATTGTAAACTCACATGTTTTATTTCTAGTGCCCCAGCCTTTCCTTCAGGGATGACCCGCAGCTAGCCTACATTTTCTATATTTTTCTATTCTCTGATCAAGCATACTCCCAGGAAGGGATCTTGTCTAATTTAGGTATGTATTCCAGACTGTGTACTACAGCTCTCTGGGAACTTTTATTTTAGCCTTCTCTGTATGTATTTGTAAAATGGAAGGTGTTTTTCCCCATAAGGGAATATAGGTGCTAAAGCAGGGAATGTGGCTCATTGGGGGGATAGTAGGGGTTCTCCCCAGAGCCCTTTAAATGTTACGATAGAGATACAGTCTATTCTGTCTCTATATAAAGCAAACTGTACATCTGAATAGTGACTCAGTTCTTCCCTCCAGCTGTTAATGTTGGTGACTCACAGAGTTTGAATTTAGAAGGCAATGCCATCTCGGAGGCTACATCCCTCGTGGCAGTTGACACAAATACTGCTCCTGAAGCTGTGTGGTCAATCTGGACTCAGAATATGGATTTTGGCCTACTTAATGAGCTACTCTGAGCTTTGGTACCTTCCTCTGTAGTATGGGAAGTGTAGTCCATATTTCATAGTGTTCTGTAAGGATCAAATGAGTGTATGTGTGAAGTTCCTGGACCAGCAGCACAGCATGCATATTAGAGCACCTTATACATCATTTCCACTCTACTTCTTTCGAAGTCCAGACCTGTGAGCTTTGTATACATTTTCACTCTAGTTCCTGTCCAGTATCTTACCCTTTGTGGGAGGTGGGGGGGGAGTATGTAAGAGAAAGTTATCATGGGTTTCTGAAATTTATAATAAATTCAATATGCCACAGCCTTTCTAGTAACCTGTAATTTACATAACTGTGATCAATTTACTGGGCTGCTGAAAAAAAAGGTACTTACTCAGATACAGTGTTCCCTCACTTATCACAGGTATCATGTTCTAGACCACCCCCCTCCCCGTGATAGGTGAAAATCCGCAAAGTAGGAACCTTACATTTATTTTAGTATTTATATATATTTTAAGGCTTTATAAACTCTTCCCCATATACTTATAAACTGTTCCCAGTCCCTTATTAACCTTTCCCACCCCCTCATTAACCTTTTCCACACTTTTATAAACACTACTTATGTTCTTAAACATATTCTATGCTCTTAAACCTACATAGCTTTAACAACATATGTATACAGTACCGCAAAATTCTGCGATATAGCAAAAAATCCACGATAAATAATTAAATATAATATTTACCAAATCCCACGATACAGTGAGGCTGCGATAAGTGAACCGCGATATAGAGAGGGACTACTGTAGTTACATTTATGGAGCATCCAGAATAAATATTTACTAGTGCATTGATATCTGTGTGTTTACAAAACTTCAGTAGATGCCAAGAATCCCCATAGCCAGCTAATCTACTCCCGTGGCTCTAACTGCGTATAGTGTACTCTGACCACTCTATAGTCTAGATGACACCTAGTAGAGAGATGGATTACCATGTAACACATCTGTGAATCTGTCTGCTTCTTCATATGCAGTTTTATAACTATCCTCTCAGAAATGTCTGCCCCAAAAGCAAAACTGGAAGTATAGTAAATGTATTCACTCAGGAACAAGAATCACCAGTTATCACAATACTAAAGAACAGCTGAGGAATTTCCTCTTAGGCCAGAATATCCCTTGAAATTGCTTAGAATAAAATAATATCAACACTTTTTTTCCATACATTATAGCTATAAAATTAAGTGGAAAGATGAAAGCCATTATAAGGTTTACATTGTGTGTGTGTGTGTGCGTGTGTGTGTGTGTGTGTGTGTGCGTGTGTGTGTAACAAGAATGGTTTGCATGACATTGATGTAATCTGGTGGCCAAGGAGTGTGGACTGGAATGAACATGCATGAACAATGACGACTTCAGTGCACTAGTCAGTGTGGGTAGTAAATGCCATTGAGTGAGCATGTGCACTGTGTGGCTGTCTCATTCAAAATGACTGAGCGAGTAGAGCAATGAATCTGCATCACATTTTGTGTTAAGCTTGAATGTTCCTCTCTAGAAACTATTTGGATGATTCAGAAGGCTTTGGGGGATGATGAAATGAGTGCAGCACAAATAAAAGTGTGGCACAAGCACTTCAAAGATGGTCAAGAATCTGTTGAAAGTGATCACATTTCTGTAAAGACCGCATCAGGAAGAACACCTGAGAATGCTGAATGTGCGTGGGCTGCAATCAACAAAGATATGCACCTGACAGTGTGAGAACTGTGGATTCCAAAAACCACTATGTATAATATTTTGATGCAGAATATTGACATAAAATGTGTTGTGGCAAAATTTGTTCCATGGCTTCTGCTACCAGAGCAGAAGAATCATTGTGCTACAGTTACTAATGACTTGATTCAGACCACTACCAATGAACCAGATTCCCTCAAGAAGGTCATAACTAGAGATAAATCATGAGTCTATGGCTATGATCTGGAAACAAAGTCCCAGTCGTCCCAATGGAAGTCACCTGGTTCTTCACAACCAAAGAAGGTGCAGCAAAGTTCCAGCAAAATCAAGACCATGTTAACAGTGTTTTTTGTTTGGCAAAGTGTTGTCCATCATGAATACACACCGCCCCCCCCCCCAGCCAAACAATTAATAAGGAGTACCACCTCAATGTTCTTCATCTGTTGAGTGATGCAATATAATGAAAATGGCTGCAGCTATGGGCAACTGGTGATTGGCAGCTTCATCATGACAAAGCGCCCACTCAAGTATCACGTCTCATGCAGAGTTTTTGGACGAAACATCAAATCACCCAGGGGACTCAGCCCGCCTACAGCTCAGATTTGGCGCCCTGTGACTTCTGGCTTTTCCCAAAACTAAAATCACCTTAAAAAGGGAAGAGATTTCAGACCATCGATGAGAGTCTGGAAAATATGAAGGGGCAGCTGATAGCAGTTCCAACAAATAATTTTGCAGAATGCTCTGAACAATGGAAGAGGTGCTGGGAAGACCATGTGAGGTCCCAAGGTTCTTACTTTCAAGGGAACTAAAGTGTCATTGTCCTGTGAACAATGTTTCTTATATCTTGTATCTTCTTCAATAAACGTCTTTATTTTTCATGGCACATGGCTGGATAGTTTTTGGACAGACTGTGTGTGTGTTTATGTGTGTGTGTGTGTGTATGCACATGCATATACTTTTTCAATAAGTATTAATGTATACTTTCTGGACAGTATATATACATACAAAATATAATATTTTATATATATGAAATTTTGTCCAGGATTCACAAATGAAAAGGACTCATAAGTGATAAGGAAAGATTGACTTATCCAGTGGAAAGTGCACATGTACTGAAGGTGACAAAAAGTCTTCCTCCTTTGCTTCTCTAGCTGTATATCTCTGTCATCAAGACCGTGTGTATGTGCGTGTGTATGCACAAGCACGGGCCAAGTGACGACCTAGCACAACCACCCTCCTGTAAACATTTGCTTCCTTAAGTCTACCCACGTCACTGGAATAAAATTTTAAAAATAATTCAGCATCTTAAAGCACTAAAATGCACAGGGGCCCAGTTGGCAGTTATTTTATGCCTATTAGGCCCTGCAGCCTACAATAAAGAAAGAGAGAGCTGGGCTTTTTCCAGCGTCACAATGACACACTGTTCACACATCAAAAGCTATACAGCAGAGGCAGTTGATGTTTATGGGTTCCTGTTTGCATGATGCCACTTTGGTAGCTCCGCTCTGAGTTTGCCTTTGAAGGGAGAGGAAATGGAATGTGTGGAAATGTTGATAGCAAATTTCATCCTCCCTCTTCAGCAGAGCTAACCAATATAACTTTCAAAATGGCCTCATCTGAAATTTAGATAACATTTGACACTTCTCACACTTCTATGAGACCTCTGTCCAGAGGTAGGGGTATATTCACAGAATCTCCTTCTTTCCTTCTCGCATAGGACTCTAAATAATACTCAGCCTGAGCATGCTCATGTATAATGCCTTTTCATGAAAGCAAATTTGCATTGGTAATAACCAGGATATGGATCTGTTATGTAGTTTGCTAACTTCCCTCACCTAAGGACAGATTTCCAAAATCTCACTGAGAAATAAAGTTTGGAGGGAATGAAGGTAAGAGGTAAGCAATCCAGATGTCTCTGCATTTCTCTTTGGGTAGAACCAAGGGCATTTGAATGTCTTTAGAGTTTATAACCATCGGTATTGAATGTATTAATGTCCAGTGTGTGTGGTTGTAGGGCATGTACACACTGTGAATATGTGTTTGCGTATTTACTATCATATAGCCACCGATGAATTGCAGTTTATAGAGTCGAATCTGTCATTCACACAAGTGAAATATATGTGCAGATTGGACAAAGTACTGAGAGGAGCCACAGAAGTGATGGAGGGGATAAAGGTCCTAAACATATGAGGTGAGATTATGTGGTGTGCAGCTCTGTGAAGCTGCTGTAGCACGGTCTCTGCCTCGGGGCTGCAAACCCCCAAAGAGGAATTTGCAGGCTAGTAAAAGGGGCATTACTGAGAAGAAAATGAGCCAAGAGGAGTTGTCTGCATATCAGGAAAAAAAGTTTGTTGGACTGGAAGCTATTAGGCAGCAGAATTACCTCCCCAGGGAGACAGTGGAGTCTGTGACCCCATTAAGGGGGACATAAAAGCCTGACGGGATGGTCCAGTTTCCCAATTTGCTATCGGGGGGGCCTCCTCCAGGCCCCTCAGAGACCTGAAGGACTGGAGGATGGCATGTGACTCCTCCATTTCTTAGCATTTATGGTTCCAGCTTGGTGCTGAGATGAATACTGAAGGCAGAATGCCCCAGCAACCTGCAGCTTACACCGAGGTTAGAGTTTATAATTTGCTGATGCATATTTAGACATTATCATCAGACTTTCTTTTTCTAAACCTTTGATGTATTTAAAGAAAATAAAACCTCTAGGTTGTTTTGGAAGCAGCATTATTTGATGCATGCTTTAATCTGGAAGCATTTCCCTGAATATTTTTAGAAATGCGCATGCATGTCCCGTGGGGAGTTGGGTAGAAAATGAACCTGTTTGAACTGCAATTCATCTCAAAGTTTACTGTTTTTATGCAGCTTATGCTATGTGTTGTATGTATGTGCCAAATCTGCCATGTTAATGGAACATTAATATATTCTTACCAGGAGGGCAGATCGAGGTTTAAAAGGAAGTAAGAAAAAGAAAAGAACAAATGAAATAAATTGAAACCAGTTGGATTGCGGGGTCGCCGCCACAACTCCCTATGGGGAGGACGGGGAAAAAGAAGCAGAGCTTTCTTTTTATCTTGCGAACAATTACTGGCAATTTGTTCTGACCAGTAAAACTTCTGATATTATCATGGTTGCTGAGTAATTTATCATCAAAGTTTAATGTGAAAACAGGTGACTGTGTAATCACCAATCTAGGAACAGAAATAGAATCGTTATTATTTCTGCCTGAAGAGAGAGAGGATTTTTTTTTCTTTCTGTCAATTGACTTAACGGCCAAAAGGCTGTTCATCATATCACCATGAATTATAAAACCTCTATTAAATATTCATAAAAGTTTTGAAATGAATGTGTGATAGAGATGAAAGCTGGGCTAATTTAAATACCTACCAGACCTATCTTAATTACAGAGGTAAAATGAGATATAAAAATTATAGCAGCAAGGAAAAAAAAACTTGAAACAGTTCATTCCATACATTATAGAAAATGTCTCGCAAGCCACCATACACAAAGCCAGGAGCACTGATTTCCATCTCCCTTCAAGCTTTTCTGAAATGAGGTTGGATTCTTTCTTATACCGAAAAATAGAAGGGAAGCATCTTTGGGATTTTAGACCAAATGATTGGTGCTGGCTCTCCGAAATGTAAATAAGAATCACAACTGTAAAATACATCCATTTGTACTTGCTCAAGTTCTTAGGAAAAAAATCAAGTGAGACTAATGTCAGGATGTGACAAAAAAAAAAAAAAAAAACAGGTGAAAATTTCTGTTAATTTTTTTATTCTATCATTGTGTAGATCTCACGGACTTGTGAAAATAACACATGATCTGTTTTGTTTTAACCTTGCACTATTGTAACCTCTTCTTTTATCTTAAGATGAGCGCATTCTCCAAAAGTGGTAGAATAGTCCTCAGAATCAATCAGAAGCCAAGACATATTCACATGCCCAAATAACTTAAAACATAATTTGCTAAGCAAAGGCATTTTCTGTTCATCCTCAAATCAGGATAATAGAAATGCAGTTACAACTTTGATCTTTTATCATTAGGCCGATATCAAACCTGACATTTAGAGCTATATATAGTATTTGTGAATTTATCATTAGTACAAAATTGATATACATATATCAAGGTGATCTTGTACTGTCGATTTTTTTTAACAATCACAGATGTTTTGATGGGCATAAAAAGGAAAAGAGAAAATGATATGTTCAATGGCATAGGTCTGTGTTGTAACATGATGAACTCTCAGTCTAAAAGTCAGGTACCAGCACACTTGACCTTGAACAAGGTGCTTCACCTTGCTGGGTCCCAGCTCCAACATTTGCAAAACAAGGGGATTAATTTGGTAGTGGCTAAAGACCCAACCAACTCAAAAATTCTGTAAATCTACAATTATAAATAGGGTGATAAGATGCTCTCTGGTACTTAGGCTGCCACCCAGGAGAATGAATTCCAGTTTTAATTTCCTTTTTGGTGATAGGAAATCTGAAGACAGGCAAGGTTAAATGACCCACCCGGAGGCCCAGAGCAATCAGTGATGGAATCACAGCTTCAGCTCACAGCCCTGGTTTCTGTCTTTCAGTTTCATCAGCTTATTGCCACCAAGTCTTTTAGGCTGCTTGTTAGCATATTATTGGCTTATTCATATTGACATCTTAGATGGTACCATTAACTCAGTGAAAATGTTCTTTTTTAAAAATATTTTATAAATAAGTATTGCTTCTTCAATGAAGTTTTAGATTCCTTAGCACATGTATGAGGTATATATGTAGCTTTGTGTTTGTTTAATGTTATTTAATGCCCTGATTATTACCACAAATAATTTGGAAATGTTTGAATTAAAAATACAGGAGCAATACCTGTAAAATCCAAGCAGGACGTGTTCTGCTGGGAAGTTACTGACAAACATCTTTAAATGAATAGATAATCAAAATATATATTTCTCTCTTCTACCTTTCCTCCCTTCCTATCTTCCTCATTTTTTAGTTTCACTTAATTTAGCCAATCAATCAATCTTTTTCTCTTTCTTATTTCTTCTTTATTAGTCTGCCAATTGCCTTCCTGACCATTGCTTAAGGACCTCTCGTTATTTCTTTTAACCAGACGTTCTCTCTCTGAAAGCCTCAGTGTGCTAGGAACTAGCATCCTACAGCAGAGGTGCCAAAAGTCTACTAGTAATAACAGTCAACTTCCAGTGGCTTACAAAGATAAATATACCATTATCCAGCCCAGTCCTGATCCAGAGTCATTTTTTGTTTGTTTGTTTGTTTGTTTTGTGGAAATTGAGTAAGTCCAGCCTCAGTTTGAGATTTGTTTCCTAGGTCAGGGAAAGAAGAAGAGAAAAGACCAATGGGGAGGATTAGTGAAAGAAAAAAAATAAATAAATAAAGGATGCCACAGAAGCTCTACAAGATGGAATTTGTGGTGATAGTTACTGCAAGTGTGAATGGTGAGTGCAGAGTGTGGGTATGGTAGCACCCTAGTGTTCAAGTCTTATATTCAGTTGCTCTATACATGCTTTTATAGTTACCAGAAATTGGATCCAATTTTTATTTCAGAATAATCTCTATTTTAAATACATTCCCATACCTGTATAAGATTCCAGGGCTTAACACAATGCTGAAGGACTGAATTTGCTTGATATATGTTCTTTGATAGAATGTTCAGGGTACCTGTTGCATTAAAAAAGTCTCTAAAACTTTGCACCTGAGAGCAACAATCATTTTCTTATTTCTTATGATTATTATATTGCTTGACTGGTCTCACTTAATTCCTCTGATCTACATGATGTCATTGGTACTGTCATCTGGGGGTTCCAACTAGGCTGGATCTTATAAGACACATGACTGGCAATTTGTGTGGATTGTCAGGTCAAATAAAAAAACATGGACTTTCCATGTACCTTTAACTTCTCTCAACATGGCAATGGGTTACCAAGAATACTAAAGCAAACACTTCTGTCCCTTTTTAGACTTAAGCCTTAAACTAACACAGTGCCACTGCATTCCGTTGGTTAAATCAAAGTATAAGCTCAGCTGAGCACCAAGTGTGGGGATGATACAGCAATGAGGCTTAGTTCATTTGTGTGCATGAACTTCAGTTAATGACCAGCTTTAGGTAGGCAACACAAAATATGAGTATTAAAATAGAGTCACAGTAAGAAGCATTTAGATAAAATTGTATAAGATATCCATTCTTCTGAGAGGATACTGCAAAAACCCAGAATGACAGAAAGTTATAGAGAACACTTTTCTCCCTCTTAATAGCGTATAGGCTAAAAGCACAACAGAGCTAAAGCAGATCTACCTCATGAGTTCTTGATTTGCTTTTCTGGTAATTAAATTATGTAAAAGGCAAAAGAAGTGCCTTGGTGTCCTATTAGTTTCTGAATTTGTTTTCAATCAATAAAGGCTAACCACTTCTCAATGTTGGAATCAACGGAAGTACATATCTGCTTTGGATAAACTAGATAATAGTAATATTGCTATCTTCAAATAGCTAGAAGTTATTATACTAAGTGGTATGCAAAGAAACAATGGATAAAATTAATAGGGTAAAATAACTGGACTGATTTTCAGAGAATACTTTCTAAATTTTAAATTGCTTCCCAAAGGCATGTGTGGTTTATTATGGCAGTAAGTCCCCCATCATTGGAAGTATTTAATTTTCATTCATATAGTAAGAGTTTAATCAGAAATATTTTCAAATCTATTTATTTTCTAGTGCATTACCAAGAATTTGGATAGGCTGAGCTCAGATATGAAATCTTCAGGAGGATATTAATCAGAAGCTAATGCAAAATGTCTTCTGTTTAACTATTTTTTTTTCTTTTTTTTTGCTTAAGCTTTAAAAAAGATGAGACTTACCAATGGTATGTAACAAATATTCAGTGCCTGTGTGATAAAAATAAAAAGACTAGAAAATGAAGAAGTGTAAAATAGAAGAAGGAAAGAAAGCTCTAGAAGGGATTTTAATCCATACATATGATACATGTTCATTCAAATAAAGGGAATATTTATAGAAGAAACATATAATCTGATGGGTAAAAAATCCACATTTCAGTGAAGCAGTTTGATTTTTTGGCTGCATGAAACCAAATAACCAGCATGGTAGGCTGTCATCTAAATTTCCCTAGTAAATTGAAAAATCCTTTCTTTTTAAACTTTCCTCTGAAATGGGGTCCCTGACAGGAATGAGGGGATGCCATGGGCTCCTCTATCTTGACTATAGGATGGAATCTGGAAAATTCAACTCATTAAACAATGTACTTCTAGGCAAGATATACACCAGAAGGCATGCCCCATTCTTTTTTTTTTTTTTTAAGTATATTTTATTGATTATATTGTTACAATAGTTCCAATTTTTTCCCCTTTGCTCCCCTCTGCCCAGCACCCCCTTTCCTCGACAATCCCCTCCCCAAGTCCATGCCCATGGCTCACCCTTTCATATATTCTTCTTCTTTTTTTAAAAAATAATTAATTAATTAGTTAAATATTTTAACAATAAAAAATAACAATCCCTCCCTCTCAGACTTAAGACCCTTTACAATCTTATAAAGGACAATGGACAAAGGTCTCGAGCTCCTCTAGCTGCTTCAAACTGGACATGGTCGTCGTCCTACCTACCCTTGGGTCAAGAAATCCCTAATAAGAGTGGGGATGTGGAGGGGAGGGTGGCCTTCCTACAAGGGGAAGGATCGTGCAGACTCCAGGTTGGTTGGCTGTCTCTGGACAACGGCATGCTTGGTTTAACAGGCTGGCATCCTTGTTGTATTCTGGGGGCAACAGGGTTAAAGGACATCATTCAATCCGTAACCACTAGATGACAAAAGACAGGTATTAATTTTTCAATGTCCCACATTAGGGAAAAGAAGGGCTTCTTTAGAGGAAGGTATGCCAGGTACATCTCACCTGTCCAAAACCGTTTTGCCCATTATACTTAGTTTGGACTGAGGGAAATATTTTAGGTTTCCCCCCTCTCAGGCCTCTGGGCTCTTTCTGTCCAAGCCATTAGGGTAGAAAAGAGAAACCAGTTTTAAAGTGAAGCCCACAGACCACCCTGTTCTTCACCAACCCAGCCACTTAGTTCAGCCAAACCATTGAGTCTCAGGAGGCAACAATGCAGACAGGATTAAGTGAGGCCTATACGTACAGACAATCACTCAGGTAATGAGATCGTAGGCTTCTGCCCTTTGAAAACAGAAAACACATGTTAATTTATGTAACATAACCCACACACAAGTTTATAGATCTGTAGGACTGTCTTATCGGAAAGACATCCAGTTGCAAGGCATTTGACATTCTTCTTGCCTGTAAATTAAACATCTTTGATAATGCCACAGACATAGTTTAATTTTCAAATGAAAACAAATTTTAAATGAAAAGAAACTTTAAAGATGGTTAGCTGCACTACTTTATAGTCTACCACTGGGCATTGTGATCTTCCTTGAGTCTTGATTTTTCTCCCTAAGATTACCCTCCTTGTCATTAAAGGGACTGCATTAAGTTCATTTTTAATTTATCCTGTTCATTTGCATAAACACAACAAGAGCAGCAAATGATCACTTATGATCTTTAGTTCTGCTTTGCTGGAACTTACGTAAGGAACATTTAGGGTGACCTTCAGTCTGCCCTTCAGGGCACAGAAGCTGAGCCACATACCTGGCATACAGCCTTGCCTGTAAACACCTGTCTTTTCCAGGTCCTCCTGGTTTTCCATTGTGCCTTAAGGTCCCTTCTAGCCATCTTTCAGGAAAACAACCTTTGTTCCTTCCCTGGAAAGATTGCTATGGACCGCTCATCCATTCAAGGTACCAGGCCTTTTATCTCGTGGACTTTTATTACCTTTGAAAGTCAGTCCCAGTTGATCAGGGCTTTTTGGTAACAACCAAAGCCCAAGCATGTCTCCTTTAGGCATGACATTCCAGTCAAAGTCTTAGTCAAAAAAATCGTTATTAACAACTGGTCTTATTAGTTTTATGCAAAGAAACTTAGGTCATTACTTACTTCTTTAGAGTGCCAAATTCTGGAGGGATCAGATAGGGAGAAAATATATACAGTGTGAAGGAAAAACCTTGTCCTTCTAATATTCACTGAACTTGCATTTCTATTCTTTATATTTTTATTTTTCCCCCCACTAAAAATTTTTGCTTGTTTGTTTTTCCATTACAGTTGTCTCACTTTTTTCCCCCTCTTGCTTCTCTGCACCCTGTCCCTCCCTTCTCCCACATTCAGTCCCCACCCAGTTGTCCATGTCCATGGGTCATTTATACATGCTCTTTGACTAGACCCTTCCCCTTCTTACCACTTCTCTCCCTCCCATCTCCCCCTTTGTTACTGTTAGTTTATTCCTTGTTTACATACCTCTGGTTCAATTTTGCTCATTTGTTTGTGTTGTTCATTAGTTTCCTGTAACAGGTGATAGCATAAGGTAATTTTCTTTTGTTGTCTGGCTTATTTTGCTAAGCATAATTCTCTCTAGTTCCAATCATGTTGTTGCAAATGGTAGAAGTTCCTTCTTTCTCTCAGTACTTATTCATTGTCATTTTCCCCCTTTGTACTCATGTTCCTCTCTGTCTCTCTCTGTTTCTTCATCTTCTTAAAGCAGACCCTTTAGCATCTCTTGCAATACTGGTTTGGTGGAGATGTATTCTTTTAACCTTCTTTTGTCTTGGAAACTCCTTATTTCACCTTCCATTTTGAATGAGAGCCTTGCTGGGTAGAGTATTCTTGGTTGTAGGCCTTTGTTTTTCATTACTTGGAATATATTTTGCCATTCCCTTCTGGCTTGTAGTGTTTCTGCTGAGAAGTCTGATGATAGCCTTATTGGAGCTCCCTTGTATGTTATTAGTTGTTTCTCTCTTGCTGCTTTTAGGATTCTCTCTTTGTCTTTGAATGTTGGCATTTTAATTATGATGTGTCTTGAAGTGGGCCTGTTGGGGTTCATCTTCATTGGGACCCTCTGTGCTTCCTGGACTTGCATGATTCTTTCTCTCTTCATGTTAGGGAAGTTTTCTGTCATTAGTTTTTCAAAGAGGTTTTCTATCCCTTGCTCTTCTTCTTCTCCTTCTGGAATTCCTATGATACGGATATTATTACGTTTCATGTTGTCCTGTAGCTGTCTTAGAGCCTCTTCAGTCTTGTTCAGCCTTTTTTCATTTTGTTGCACTGTCTGTGAGTTTTTGTCTACGTTGTCCTTCAGCTCACTGATCCGATTTTCTGCTTCCTCTAGCCTGTTTTTAATTCCTTCTACTGTGTTCTTCAATTCAGAGATCGTATTCTTCATTTCCTCCTGGCTCTTATTGATAGCTTCCATGTCCTTTTTGATGCTGGAATAATTCTCAGTAAGTTCCTTATAGTTCTTCTGGAGTTCACTGTAGTTTTTCTGGAGTTCTTTGTAGTTTCCGCTGAGCTCATTGAGCTTCTCCATAATCCATGCTTTCAATTCCATATCTGATAGTTGGCTCCCCTCTATTTCATTTAGCACTCTTTCTGGGGACTCTACCTTTCCTTTTGATGGGGGGTTGTTTCTCTGTCTCCCCATTTTTGTGACTCCTATTGTTTGTTGGTGCTTCTTAGAATGATCTGCACTTCCTGGACCTGCCCCTGGTGGCATCAAGTCCTGTACCAGTCTGGGCCTAGGCAGCCTGTTGGAGACTTCCAGGGATCTACTGCCTTTGTCTGGCTTCTTGGTTGTTAATCTATTCAATCTGTGATTAGCCGTCAGGCTTAAAGACCGTGGGTGTGGCAGCTTAATTCCTGTAGGCAGGGCCTTTGCTTCCCCTCAGGCTGACGCCACTTGGATTGGGGGGTGAATGGTCTGCCTGCAGTGTGGGGATGAGTCAGCACTGGGACCCAGCCGGCCGCCTCCCCAGCTCTCCCCCCAAAGCCACCACACCAAACTCTCCCCAAGCGTCTCCAGCCCTCCCCGCCCCCCCTCCGCCCGAGCCCAGGGTAAGTGGGGGCCAAAATATTTTTGTATGTGATCCGCTTAAGAGCTCTTTTTCTCCAGCTGTTTCTCTCCGGCTAGCAAGAAACCCTGTGGCTTTTCGCTTTTCTCAGCTGGATACTATTTTACTTTCCACTCTGTTGCTGTAGGCTGGGAAGTCCAGCTGGGGGTTTAGACCCTGCCCTTCTCAGGGGGAACCCCCAGCTGCTGAGCTGTTTCTCAGTCCCTTCAGCTGCCACCCGTGTGACGCCAGCCAGCCCTTCCGCGTCTCCACACTCCCTACCGGTCATGTTGTGATGTGGAGGCCTTTTTTGTCTCTCCGTGGTAATAAGACTTCTCTCCAGCTGGTGTTCGGTTGGTTATTCCAGATGATTTCTCCAAAATTACGTTGTAAATCCAGACTAGTTCTGGGAGGAAGTTAGTGTAGCTTCCACTTACTCCTCCGCCATCTTGTTTCTCCAGGCATGCCCCATTCTTAAGCTCCCCAGAGCAAGTAAGACCCCCCTGCCCCTTCAAGGACAAGTTATACAATATTTAAACAAAATAGCTTTTACTCATTGCCGATTTCTATTATTTTTCCCTCTGTGGAGATGAAAAAGTCTGGCTAACAGCCTTCTTGTAATAATTCTCTCCACATTGAAAACATAGGCTGCATCTATGTGCATAATTTGGTTTAGAAAAATATAGGTGAAGTTACATTTAGAAACAGGTTATTAATTACTTTAAAAATAATGACAAATTTGTTTTAAAAAAAACTCTACTTTTAAGATAACAATCACTGAGCATGTAAAAATTTGGTTTGTTATTTAAATAACATCTAGGTGTCTATTTGAAATTATTCAGTAATATTAGTTTGCCATCTCTGAGTCAATCCTTTATTTTATTCACAAATTTATAAAACATGTACAATATAAGCAGCAGGTTGGCCTTTCCTGGTAAAAAGCAGTTCTAGAGCCTACTTTGAAACAGTAGCCAGGGCCACTTTATCACAGAAATGATGACAGCTAAGGGCTCAGAACAGTAGGATGTCAGAATTTCTGACCACTTATTTTAACTACCTATTCCATCCTCAGAGGTATTTTATCAGCCTCCCTGATGGGTGGCAGTCCAGCCTCAGCTCAGATGGCACCTGACATTCCCAGGGAAGGAGAGGAATGATGTGGGGGAACTTGGTGTGAACCCACACTATGCTATGTGCTTGGATACAACAGCTTGTTTAAGCTGCACAACAAACAGGTTCATATGTCATGTGCAAAGAGAGGATATCTGAGATGTGCGTGCTTCAGTGACTTGTCCAAGGTCACACAGGCACTAGAGAACATAATCTTTTTAGGTTCATTTGACTATTGTTTGTTTGACTACTGAGTCCAAATCACTCTTGCTATGATTTTCTCTTATTGTTCTTAATTTTACCACTTACATTTCATTTTCTCACCTTCATTCTTACAGTCCCCCATCTATTCTTACCTTGTTACTCTGCCTTATATTTAATAAAGAAATTAGAAAATTATCACACAGAAACTTCTTCTGCCGTTAAGGGCCAAAACTCCCACCAGGTGCAATGAAGCCCATACTCATTGCCTGCTATTCTGGGTGAATGGTGCTCCCTTGAGCCCATGGCCCAGGCCAGATATTGCCTCACTTTTCTGCTCCCCTGAAAGTAAAACTACTCAATTTTTCTGTATTTATTGTACCAGATTTCTCACTTCTCAATCTGCTTCAATCTACTCCAATTGAGCTCAATCTTTCACCTCACCTGAAATCGACTAGTCAATCTCAGAAACACACTCCATCATGACAAATTCAAGGACCACGTCTCTGTTCTTATTTAAAATTATAGCAGCCTTTTATATGGTTACTCATTCCTTTCCTCTTGGAACATTTTTTGTCCCAGTCTTGTTGACATTGTATTCTCCTGGATATTTCCCTATTTTGCTGGCAACCACTTCTTGCTCTTGTTTGTTGGTTCTCTCTTTATTGCCTGACCTCTAAATACTGGGTTGCTCCAGGGATCAACCCCAGGTCCATTTCTCTTTTTAAAAATTTAATTTTTATTCCTAATAAAACATAAAGCTAGATTTAAAAAACTCAAATTGTACTAAGAAAAACTTAAGTAGCATTTCTTCTCCCATGCCTTCCCAACTCCCAATTCCACTCTCCAGAGGCATCTACTTTCAACTCTTAACAGTCTCTTCTGGTAATTACTTTCATAATTTTTAACACTCATGTTGCAGTTTTTTGATTTGTCAGTTTTATATGCTATGCACTTCTGTTTTCTCCACAGAAGACATTATTTCTGGCATGGCTTTGACATTCTCACTATTCAGTTTAATGTGTAGACTGAGGTAGTTTGAATAAATAAAAAATAAACATATGAATATATGGATAGTTTTTTGAACAGAAATAAGTTGAATCTTGCTGTCTTCCAAGAAAAGCACAATGAGATCACTGTATAGAAGAGAAGCAGGTGTGCCTTTATTGCACATTAATTTCATAGGAAAAAAAAATTAGGGCTGTCAGAGCCCTCCTGATATCCTTGCTCCAAACCAGAGTGAAGCACTACCTTGATCACATTTAGTTATATTATAAAGAGTACCAGGAAAGTGTGATGGTATCTTTTTAATGTGTTATATTTTTCTGAATAAGTAAACCAAGCTTTTCTGAGTCCTCAAGAACTATAAGAACATTAGCTTGTGCTGATACATATTTATATGTACTATAAATTACAGAGACTATTAACAAATATTATAAAACATATGAAGTATATAAACAATCTCCTTTACCTAATAATTCATTTCATATGGTCCTCCTGAGATTTTGTGTGATGTCACCTAGGCAGGACTAGGGCACATCTGCTGGAATGTAAAAGACTTGTTTTATCAGCAGCTGGGGACAATGCAGAGCCACTTAAATTCATGGTCATGGCCCCCTAGAAGGCTGGAAAGAGGATGGACTAACAAGCACAGATTCTTGAACTCTCCTCCCTTCTCCCTTTCCCCCACCACCCAGTGATATGACCAGCTTTATTGTTTTTTGGTTATAGCGAGAGCACTCCTTTTTAGTCTGGTGAGGCACTGAACAAAAAATAGAGGGATTCCTATTGGTACCATAGCTTGACACCCAATACAAGAGATAAAGTGAAAGCAACCTTATTCAGACATAGCCAGAACAAACTGTAATTCACTGCAAGAACTTAAAGTTCATGAAACACACAGGAGAATTTATAGACAAATTCTCTGTGCTAGAGTGGGGGTTGAGGAGGGGGCGGTGCTGAACACCGTGGGAAAACTAAAATGCAGTGAGAAAATCCTAGTACTCCATCCACTCCACTAAAAATGAGGGAAAATGACAAACACACAAGAAATAATAGGGGCAGCCACACAGGTGTATAATATCAAGTGCCGAATGAATGATATTTTCCTAAGAGAGAGATGGTGAGTGCAGGATCAGCTGAGCTGGTGTTATCAGGAAGAGGAAGAAAACAGCTTGTGAGGGGAAGAATGACTGAAGCTGAGTCTTGCAGATAGTGTACAGTTTAAAGAGATGGAAGGGAGGACGAGGAACATTTTAACCCAAGGGTCTTGGAAATGAAGATTGAAGCAGGGAGTAGAGGCAATATTTGAAGGAAAGATGGAGGCAGAGTTTGAACACAGTAAAAGGTACAGTGAGAAGTAAGGAATTGTGTGTCAAATGGATTCTAACCAAATGGCATTCCGTCACAGTTTGGATATTAGTTTGGGGACTAACAAGGCACCTGCAACCCATTCAATAGGAGCCAGCCAGTCTTGAGGGGAAGAGATTGCTCGTCCTACCTGGTCTATCAGAGATCCATGTACAGTAACCTTTCCTCTGTGTTCACCATATCTACACCCCACACTTTACCCCTCAACCTTCACCTGGAGTCCATGGATCTATGGATCGTGGCATTAAGGAGAAGCGAGGGTGTCAGAAGACAAAATAAGTGTGAAGTGAGCATGCCTGCATTCCTGAGAGGATAGAGAGAGTATTTTGCAGGATGTACATGGAGAACATTTTCACACTAGTTTTGGGGCATCTCAAAGAACATAATATATCATTTCCAAAGTCATCCTTCTGACTCCCAAAAGTTAACTTTTTCTCTACTCATAGACTTTCTTAGAACAAAAATTTTTTCCTCGAAGAGTTGACAATGCCAAGGGTGTCTGTGAGGAAAAAAACCCACTCAGTGCAAGTGTTGTTCACTTTTTTTGTTGTTGCTGTTCTTTCATTCTTTAATGACTGATGCATGGTAAAAGACTTCCCTTTCCAGAGTCCACTGGGCCATCTTTAGCAATCAGCTAGCTATTGTCTATTGAGTATCTATTAGCTGCAGTGCATTGGGTCAGGCACTTTGGAGAGATATATAAAAACCCTATAATCTCAAATACCTTACTAATTTTGGGAAGCTGAGACCATTAATTTAGATAATACATTTTGTGACATCATTTGAAAAGTGTATATATTGGAGAGAAGTGCTGTCAGGGTCCATAGTGGGGGGCCATTTCAGGAAGTCAGGAAAAGCACCATGAAAAGAGCTGTTAAAGATGAATAATAAAGGCTGTGTGTTGGTGGAAGCTTAGAAAAGGCCAGATTTCAGGCAGCAGGTGCACCAGGAGCAAGTGGAAGCTGTGGGAATGGGCAGTGAGGATACTGGCCTTGGTAGAGTGGGCAGGTGTGTTGATTAGAGTTGGAAACTAATTACATGGTGGAAACTTCCATTTTTTGAGCATTTATTTTTGCCACCTCCCATGATATATGCTTTTACTATATTGTGAATTTATTTTTCCTAATATATATATATATATATATATATATATATATATTTATTAAAAATAAATTGTGTGACCTTTTTCTGGCTCTGACCCTCCTGCCCCCCTTGTATAAGGACCCTGGCTGGTTTGGCTCAGTGGATTGAGCGTCAGCCTGCGAGCTAAGTGTCGCTGGTTCGATCTTCCAGTCAGGGCACATCAGAGAAGGAAAACTCTGACTCCAAAAAACCTCTGCTGCCTTGTGGCATACCTCTTCAGGGGAAAGGCTAAGGGAGTAAACCCCAACAGAAAATCCGGAGCTGGAGTCCCTAAGGCGGTTTGACGTTGTAGTCAACACCGGCAACTCCTGCGGCGCACCTGAAGCCAAGCTGTATTGACTCCGTCTTTCCCTTGGACCCTTCAGCTGCGAAGAGAGGGGGGGGGTCTGCTGCATGGGCAACAGCAGACCCTCCATATCACCCTGCCCAGGCTCTGTAGCTTCAGCTTCGCTGGAGAGGACACTCCAGCGTCATCTAAAGATGTCGATTCAACACGGGAGGAGACAGATACCGTGTCACTCCCGAGTCGGACTGCACAGCCATTCTTGGCAGTGCAGATAGACTCTTAAGAAGCTACACCATCGTCTCTCGAGACGGACGGCTGCCGACGACAACAAATAATATTTTCTAACACTCATTATGCCTTTAGATCCTCCAGTCCCAGTCCTAAGTAGCCTTTTGTTTATAGTGGACATGGATGTAGACTCTCATCCCAGGTAACTTTCATAAACTGATGGTGATTCTCTCTTTTCACCCTTGCCAGTACTTGGTTTGAGGATGCAAAGGCCTAAGCTAATTTGGACCAGTAATAAGAAGAGGATCACATCTGGAAGCTTCCAGGAACAAAGTGTTTTGCTGTAAGAGGAAAGCAAGGGAAGGTTGCCTCCTTCTTAAACACATGAATGAGAATGTGCTGTGCCCATGTAATGCTAACAGCATCTTGGGATGAGATAGGAAGCTAGTGTGAGATCAAAGTCTACACACATTGGTGAGATGAAAAAAAAAAGAAACTGCGTCCTAGTTACAGGAGGCATGCAACATATATTCAAATACCTGTCAGGGGATCAAGCAATGTTATTCATGACTTAAGGCCATTGAAGTCAGATTTCTGAAACCTGAATCTAAAAGCATACTAATACATAATTATCATGGCAAGTCCATGAGATATACATTAACATAATCCCTTGCTTTGTAGGTGGAGACATTGAGGCACAAAGAGACTGAAGAACTTGCCTAAAAGCATTCAAATAATAAATATTGGAGCCAGTATTTTAACCAAGAGCATGTGAATCCAGAGGACATACTCTTATTCTCCATACTCTCCTACCCCAGGAGGTATACATGCAAAGTTCTTCTGGAGATGAGAAAGTGGAGATCCAAAACACCACCTACTGAAATATAAACCCAATTGTGTCAAAAACTTGTAATCTTAGGCTTGGCTTCTAGACTTGTACTCTGACACCACAATGATATTGGTAACAATGCTATAAGCTGACTTTCTGAGATTTTACAGTTGTGCCAGGCATTGGTCAATTCAATTTATTTATTTATTTTTAAGTATATTTTATTGATTATACTGTTGCAGTTGTCCTAATTTTTTTCCTTTTGCTCCCCTCTGCCTAGTACTCCCTTTTCCTCCAGCAATCCCACCCCCCTTAGTTCATGTCCATGGGTCGTGCATGTTACTTCTTTGGTTTCACCTTTTCTTATATTATTCTTAACTTACCCCTGTCTATTTTGTATCAACTAATTATGCTTCTTAATCCCTGTACCATATCCCCCTTCCTCCTCCCAACTGAAAGAAACCTATAATTCTGCTCCTATTCTGGCTTGCTTAGTTGGATTTTTTTTTTTTTTTTTTTAGATTCAGTTGTTGATAGTTGTGAGTTTGTTGTCATTTTAATGTTCATAGTTGTGATCTTCTTTTTCTTAAATAAGTCCCTTTAACATTTCATATAATAATGGCTTGGTGATGATGGGCTCCTTTAGCTTTACCTTGTCTGAGAATCACTTCATCTGCCCTTCCATTCTAAATGATAGCTTTGCTGGATAGAGTAATCTAGATTGTGGGTCCTTGTTTTTCATCACATTGAATACTTCTTACCAGTCTCTTCTTGCCTGCAAAATTTCTTTTGAGAAATCAGCTGATAGTCCTTTGTAGGTAACTCTCTGCTTTTCTCTTGCTGCTTTTAAAAGTCTCTTTAAGCTTTAACATTTTAACTATGATGTGTCTTGGTGTGGTCCTTTTTGTGACTAGCTTGTTTGGGACTCTCTGTGCTTCAAGGACTTGTATTTCTATTTTCTTCTTCAAATTTGGGAAGTTTTCTTTTATTATTTCTTTGCATAAGCTTTCAGTTTATTGCTCTTTCTCTTCTTCTGGCATCCCATGATTTGGATGTTGGCATGTTTAAAGTTGTCCTAGAGGTTCCTAAGCCTCTCCTCATTTTTTTTCAATTCTTGTTTCCTCATTCTGTACTGTTGACTGTTTTTTTCTTCCTTATGTTTCAAATAATTGATTTGAATCCCAATTTTTTTCCCTTCATCATTGGTTTTGTGTGGGTTTTATTTTGTTTCATTTAACATAGCCTTTACTTCTTCCCTATATGTTTTCTGTACTTAAGCATATCTGTCAAGCCTGTGAGCATCTTTATTACCAGTGTTTTGAACTCTAATCTGTTAGGTTGACTATCTCCTTACCATTTAAACTTGATCCATTTAACCTTACCATTTAACCACTGGAACCTTGATCTTTTCCCTTTTGGGGGCCATACTTCTCTGTCTCCTCATCTTGACAAGATCCTGTGTTTGTTTGCCCCTATGTCTTAGGTAGAGCTATCGCACCTGTTACGTTGTAAGGGGTGGAGCCTTAGGTATTTATCAGTATGAGCAACCCATTTCACCACATTGTGGCACTGTGACAGGCTACCCCAATGTCCTGGCTTGGTGGAAAATCCCTGTCCAGTGGAGGTTTCAGGATCGCGGATGAGAAAGAACAAAATTATCTAGACACTGTCTTTTTTCTGGAAGGAGAAGAGGTGGCAAGTTTCTCTAGTGGAGAAGAGCACTGAATGTTCACTCCTAGTCCCTTTTATTGAGATAAAGACTCGTGAATCATCAATTAGCTTTAGTTGCTTGGGTTATAGTTGACAGTTACTGATTACAGATATCAATGTAAAGAACACAGTGACCAGTCTGTATCAGGGTCTGTTTAAACACCCTGGAGCCGTACTGACATCAGGTGCAAGGCTTTGTACATTTTTTGCTACACACTGTTTATAGTTAACTAATAGATTTTAAAAAGCAGAGCAAGCTCTAAAGCATAATATGCATTCTGTAAATCTAATTCTCATGGGAACCCTCTGAGTGGCCTTCAAGTAAGGTCTGCCTGTGGCTTTCCTGGTTTTCTTGTTGAGTCACAGGCCTAGGGGCTTGGCTCATGGCTTGGGCTACAATTCTCAAAACCACACAGAATAGTTCCCTACAGTGCTGTATGTGGGTCTGAAAGGGAATAATGTCACTTGCTCAGCACTCACCCCTTTTCCATCCACTTCTCTCACTTCCATATGGGACTGTCGCCTCTCTAGCTGTTGTCCTACCATTGTTCCCAGAGTGGGTGAGTCTGCAGATGTTCTAGGACTATGGAGGCCTTCCAAACAAGCAGACTCTGCTTAGAGACCAGCAGTTTCTTCCTCCATCCCAATCCCCACTGATTTGCACAGTCTAAAGCAATGAGGCTTTATTTTCCCCAGTGCTGGAACTGTGAGCTGCATGGTCTGGTCTGGTGCTGGGAGCGCTCCCCAGTTGTCCCTCCCTACTTTTTAAAATGTGTGACTTTGCTTTCTGCCAGTCTGCCACTGCTGCCACTCCTGCTGCCACCACACAACATCCTCTCTGCCCCAGCTCTGCGCCTCCTACATGTCTGGATGAGTATTTCTTCTTTATATCTTTGTGTGATGGACTTCCATGCAGCTTGATATTCTGGAACTTATGGTTGTCTCTAGTTTTGAGGCAGTTATTGATCAAATCACTTTATAAGCATTCTTTCTCAAAGCTTTATAAGATATTTTCTATTATTATCTTTATTTTAGAAATAAATATACTAAGGAACAGCAAAGTTAATGCCTACATTCATTGGCATCTAGAACGACCACTCCTGAGCACGGTATCCAGAGTTTTGGACACCTTATCTTGAATTGCCCCTGTAATCCAATGGCAATGAAAAAATACCAGAATTTTGCAGATGAGGAATCTGAAGTATGAAGTTCAGTATGTTGAAGAATAACACACAGCTTGTAAGCATGAGAGTTAAATTTAAAACAGTCTGTATGTCTTCAAACTCCTCTATCAACAGCCTCAAGTTACCATTGGATATGGAGTACAAAGTACAGGCATCTTGGAAGCCTGGGCTTTGGTCCTTTCAACTCTGTCTTGGAGAAACCCCCATGTTCCAGCTTCAGTAGGACAGTAGCCACTCTGAGCTATAGAAATTGCATCTGCCACAACCCTGCTGATCCTTCCTTTTCTGGAGATCCCTGGAGGCCTGGCACTCAGAGAAAGAGCCCTGGCCATGTGTCTCAGTTTTAATCAAGTTGGACATAAAGGAAAAGGAACTTTCCTTGTGGTAATTCTATACTTCTTTGCCTGGCCCCAGGTTAAACACAGAATCACAATGGAGCATTTCTGCAGAGGAAAGAAAAAGAGGTCAATGGAATTTCTTCTGCTTTTACAAAGGTCTGTGGCTTGGGAAAATTTGTATTCTGGTGCTCATCTGATCCATGTCAGCTCACCTTCACTGTGGATGTGCACTGGCAGGTTGGTGGCCAATATTTGCTTTGACAAGACTCGGTTTCCCACGGAGCAAAGTGGTTAAGTGCGGCAAAAGAAATGTGTGTTGCCAACCTTGTGTTGATACTATTTTCCACCCATAAAGCTTTCCAGCCTGGCAGGATCTAGGGGATAAATGTCAAAATATATCTGGTGTGATAGACAAAGCTGGACTGTGATGTGCATCATTCTGTGATCTTAATTATTCTTTGATGGTTTGGGAAGGTTTCATATAAAAGGAAAGATTGTATCTCAAAGTATAGAGTCCTAGAGTGTTAGTGCTGGAAGGGACTTTAGAGATGATTCAGACTTTCACTCCGGACAAAATGGATCTGAGAGAAGTGAAGAGTCTTGTTTGAAAGTTACACAGGCTATTTTTATAAGATTCTAGCTAAGACTTAAGGTCTGGTCATTGGCCATCCTCTTTTCAAGTACATTATGCTATACTTTCCATTGTACTTTCTTTTGTTCCACAAATAATTACATCTATAATCCAAATACCTACTTGTTTGTTCACTAAATAAGAAGAGGGGCTCAGGTAGCGTGTGAAAGAAGCGTATTGCATGAATGAACTGGGCAGAAAAAAGGGCAAACACGGGAATAGTAGGGCGTGCACACTGGAAATGTGGTCAGTCACTATTATGTGTTCCTTTTCCTTCACCCTCTCTATCTCTCTTTTATAAGAAGCCCTTCAATTATCTATAAATTACACATTCTAAAGGTTTAACCTTAAGAAATCATTGACTATTTAGAAAAATACCAATAATAACAATAAACATGATATACTAAAAATCAAACTTTCACTTATACCTATTTAATTTTATTAGACCAACAAGGTAACTCTCTTCAGTATCTCATCTGCATATCAAGGGCCATTAGAGGTTCCATGTTTAACTGGAAAGTTGGGGAAATGCACTGTGGTATAAGCGATTATCAAGAAGAGAAAAAGGGATTTGAAAAAGTAATGGCAATCTGACACTTGAAGAGCCCAACACAGACCAAATTACCCTAAAATACAATTGTTCATTTCATGGACTATGTGGCAATAGACAGTTCTTTTCTCAGTGGTAGACACTAAGGGAATTTTATCATTACACAAAAATGTATGCTGTAACACCAAGCATGCATCACCAAGAGTTAAACTTTGATGTTTGGGTTATGTTTAGGAAGGCAGAGAAGTAGATCATTCTTTCCCCCTCCTCTGTTAAAAAAAATGAGGGCAATTTAAAGGAGCCAGTTTCATTTATCTGGAAAATACTTAATTATTTTTCAGATTGCTCTCTTTTTCATGACACTGCTGCAACTGGAATAACACGAAGCACTGTTGAGTCACCAGAGAAGTCAGAGGACTGGAGAGAGGATGTCTGGTGAGAAGCTTTGTCCCTTGGATATTGGGAAAAATACACCTTAAGGTTATTTTTTAGTTCAATTTTAGAAAGAATGTAGTTAAGTTCCTTTGGTCTCCTGCTTCCTCCTTCAGTGCAATTCTGTTCCCACATCTAACACCCTTCTCTGTGTGTTATGTCCACAGAGCCTGACTTGCCCAAACCAGTGGTAGGAGTTTGGAAATACTGTTTTGGAAAAATATCTTCTTTTACTTCTTCTTCTTCTTTATTTTTTATTTTTTATTTTCTTTTGAACAAGGATCTTTGATCTCTGGGAGAGATTTCCATTCTCCTGTTGTAAGATGCCAAAGATGCATCACATTTCTCATTTTGGAAAAGTGTGAGCACATAGCTCAAGTGAATGTAAATTAAGCACTTATCATTTCATTACTTACTATGTGAAATACATTGATGCCCTTTTGATAAAATGTTAAACCTATAGTGTTTGTATTGGATTCTCTTGGAGTTTCTTGAAGTTTCCTCCCCAAATGAATAATTTTCTCAACCTCAATCTTAATTTTTGTGGGTAGACAGAAAGTAGCCTTTAGTTTTCTGGAGTTTTCAGAGAGTACAGAAGCTCATGAAGACATTCAATTGCTCCAATTCATGCCAATGTCTAAAGGTTAACATTTCCTCTAAAAATAGCTTAAGAATTTAAAAGTATCTTGGGAAGATGGTGGAGCAGGAAGCGCCAGGAATCTATTTCACTACCTAGACAATAATTACACTGGCAAAATCTGTCTGATGTAATTACTTTGGAACTCTGGAGCCTATTGAAGCCTTCCAATTTCCAAGAGAAGGCTTCAGTGGTAAATTGTGGTTATTTTCAGTCAATTTCAGCTCTTAGCTCTGAAGCAACTGCACATCCCCCACCCTCCAGCCCCATGGCCAGCAGCTGTGCATGTGTTCCTGGAGCAGCATGCACACGGAGCACAGGAGCCAGAGTGTACAACAAGGAGACCGTCCTCTAACTATCAGGAACTTAGAATCTGATCACTGATGGCTGTTTCTGATTATGAAGGTGTAGACAAAGGTGTGGGCAGATATTGTTGCACACCATTTCCATTGTAATAAGCCCATCCTCCTCTAGCAGAAGCAATTTTCAGGCAATTTACAGGATTGGTGCCTTTTGTTTTTCCTTCACTTTTCTTTTATTGGGTGCTAGACATTGAATAATAACACATTCAGAAACAACCATATGTATCAGGATAATTAGAAAGTTACCACACATGCCTAGGGGTAGGCTTGGGCTCAGAAAAGACCTTAGTTTATACCTCAGGCTCACCCTCCACAGAGAGCCTACAACTATTTAAAGAAACAAAACAGAAAACAGAATAGCAAATCCTGGGGAAGAAGAGAATATGACTTGCAGAGCTACCACATTATTAAATTCAAATGCTCAGTTTTCAATGAAAAAGCATAAAGCATATACAGAAACAGGGACGTATAGCCCATTCAAAGGAAAAAATAAACCAACAGAGACTGTCCCTGAGAAAGACCAAATAGTGGACCTACCAGACAAAGACTTTAAAATGCCTTTCCTAAGCCTTTCCTGAAAATCCTCAAATAACTAAAGAAAGATGTGGAGAAAATTAAGAAACTTATTTATAAACATAGTATAAATATTAATAAAGAGATAGGGAATTTAAACAGAATCAAAGAGAAATTCCAGTGGTTAAAATTATAATAATACCATAAGTAAAATTTAAAAAAATGACTATAGAGAATCAAAGTTGGATTTGAGCAGGCAGAAGAAGAAATCAGTGAACTTAAAAATACAATATTTAAAATTGTTGAGTCTGTGGCACAAAAAATAAAATGTGAAAGAAACATAGACAAAGGAACTTGTGGGACACCCTCAAGTGGATTCACATATATATTTTGCAAGTTCCAGAAGAATAGAGATAGAAAGGGGCAGGGAGATTATTTGAAGAAATAACAGCTGCAAACTTTCTAAATTTAATAAATCACATAAACATCCAAAACTTCATTGAACTCCAAGTGATATGAACTCAAATAGATCCACAGAGACACATTATAATCAAATGGTAGAAAGCCAAAGATTGAGGGAGAAATGAAAAACTCACTGCATACAAGCGATCCTCAATAAGATTATCATCAGTTTTCTCAACAGACATTTTGGAGGCCAGAAGAGGCTGATATTTTCAAAGTGTTAAAAAATAAATTGTCAATTCTATATTTGACAAAACTGTCCTTCACGGGTGAGGGAGAAGTTAAGACATTTCCAGATAAATAAAAGCTAAGAGAGTTCATTATTAGTAGACTTGAGCTGCAAGAAAAGCTAAAGAAAGCCCTGCAGGTTGAAATAAAAGGTCATTTAGACAGTAACTCAAAGTTGTATAAGAAATAAGGATCTTAACAAAGATAAATAGATGGGCAATTATAAAAGCTACTATAACTAGCACAGTTAGTAAATTCAATTTTGTTTTCTACATGATCTAAGTGAGTAATATATTTAAAAAAACAATCAATAGTCTAAAACAGCAGTTTTCAAACTTTTGTCTCATGGCAAACATAAACTAATTACTAAAATTCTGTGGCACACTAAAAAAATTTTTGCTGATCTGACAAAAAATAGGCATAATTTGGATTGATTTACAATAAAACAATAATAATAAGTACCTGCCCTTTTTGCTCCAAAGTGATTTTTTAAAAAACTCAGGTGCCTATACTTGTATATAAGGATTTCTGATACCAAGAATTAATCAATCAGACACAACCTAATTATGCTACATGACCAATAAGATGTAGCTCTAGTATATGACCTACATGTTTATGGTTCAAGACAGGGCAGTCACACTGGACTGCTATTGTTATGTTGGTCATTGTAATTTTTTAATTTGGCAATCTAAGGCAAAAGATGTCAGTGCCCCTGACTAAATAGTCATGTGTTGCAGGTTTTGAAAATTCTTGAAGCACGCTGCCTGAAAATCACTGGTGTAAAAGGTAATATTATTGTAACTTTGGTTTATAATTCCACATTTTGAATTCTGTATAATTTAAGAGTCATTAAAAAACATTTGTTAGTCTGTGTTTTAGATCACGCAATGCATAAATATGTAAATTTATGATGTCAGTAATTGAAAGTTTTAGAAACAAAGTTGTAAAGGAGCAGAGTCTTTACATATTATTGAAGTGAAGTGGGCCCTGACCAGGTAACTCAGTTGGCTAGATAATTGTCCCTATATGCAAAGGTTACAGGTTTGATCCCCAGTCAAGGCACATACAAGAATCAACAAATGAATGCAAAAATAAATGGAATAATAAATCTCTATTTCTCTCTTATCAAACAATCAATCAATAACTTAAAAATAAAGTTAAGCTGGTATAAATTAAAATTAGAGTACCTATAACTTTAGGATGTTAAATATAAGGTAACCACAAATAAATAGTTATAGAATATAGAGAAGCAATGAGAAGGGAATTAAAAGATATTACTATAAAAAAAACAACCAAACACAAAAGAAGAGGGTAATGTGTCACATGGAAGACAAAAGAGAAAGAAATGAAGAAAGAAAGAATTATGCCATATGAAAAACAAATAGTAATTTAACAGAAGTCCCTCCTTATCAGTAATTACTTTAAATGTAAATGTAAACTATTAATTTAAAAAGCAGAGATTGACAAAAAGCATTTAAGTGGATTAACTCTATTCTGTCTTCAAGAGATCCAGTTTAGATCCCAAAACACAAATATGTTAAAAATGAAAGGATAGAAAATCTTGTTCTATGAAAATAGTTACCAAAAGAGATCCAGGATGGACTATAACAGGAACAGATAAAATAAAACCTTAAATTAAAAAAAAAAAGGTTACAAAAGACAAAGAAGGATGTTATATATTAATAAAATGTTCAATACACCAAAATATATAACAATTATATATGTTTATGAGTCTAAAATAAAAATATATGAAGCACCAAACTATGGGACCATCAAAATATATGAGGCAAAAAGTGATGTAATTGAAGGGAGAAATACATAGTTCTACAGTAATAGTTGGGGACTTTAATACCCCACTCAATAACAGAACAATTAGAAGACAAGAAAAGAGAGAATTTGAATAATAAAATAAATCAATTAGATTTAATAAATATATACAGAAAACTCAACTGAATAATAGAATATATAGGTATGGATAAAAGTAAGTTTACAGTTATGAATAGATGAAACACAGTTTATTCTTGTATTATTATTATTTATTAATTATTGTATTATTTTCCATATGGTCAACTACAAACCTACTTTTGCCCACTATTGTACATTCTTCTCATGTGAACATAGGACATTTTTCAGAATTGGGTATATAGTATGTCACAAATGAAATCTTAATAGATTAAAAAAAGAGATACTGAATTTAAAGTATATTCTTCAATCACAATAGGATGAAATTAGAAATTAAAACAAAACTGGAAAATTTTGTTTGTGGAAATTAAACAACACACTATAAAACATTTAATAAATAAAAGGATAAATTATGAGGGAAATTTAAAAATAATTTGAGAGAAATAAGAATGAAAACGTAGCATACTAAAACTTATAGGATGAAAGGAAAGCATTGCTGAGCAGAAATTTTATAGCCATAAATGCTTAAATCAAAAAACAATCTCAAATCAACAACCAACTTTACAATTTAAGAAACTCAGAAAGAACGAACTAAATCCAAAGCTCAGGTAGGAAGAAAATAATAAAGATTAGAGCAGAGATGTATTAGATAGAAAAACAACAGAGAAAATTGATAAAGCCAAAAATTGATTTTTGAATAGATTGACGGAATTAACCAATCTTTATATATTTTGACTAAGACAAAAAGAGAGAAGACTCAAGTCACTAAAATTAGAAATAAAATTGTTCCTTTCAATCCATGAACACGGCCTATCTTTCCATTTCATTGTGTCTTTTTCAATCTCTTTTAATAAAGCTTTGTAGTTTTCAGTATATAGGCCCTTTACATCTTTTGTTAAGTTTATTCCTAGATATTTTATTCTTTTTGTTGCAGTTACAAAATAAATTTTTTTTACCTCTTTTTCTGAAATTTCATTGTTTGTATATAGGAATGCAGTGAATTTTTGTACATTGATTTTGTAATCTATGACTTTACTGTATTTGTTTATCTCTAAGTTTTTTTGGTGCAATCTTTACAGTTTTCTGTATAAAGAGTCATGTTATGTGCAGAAAGTGACAATTTTACTTCTTCATTCCCAATTTAATGCTTTTTATTTTTTTCTCTTGCCTGATTGCTCTGGCTAGGACTTCCAATGCTATTGAGTAAGTGTGAGAGTGGGCATTCTTATCTTATTCCTGATCTTAAAGGAAAAGCTTTCAGTTTTCAATCATTGCATATATTATTAGCTGTTGGTATGTCATATGTGGTCTTTATTATGTGGAGGTATTTTTATTCTATGTCCATTTTGTTAAGTGTTTTAATCATAAGTGGATGTTATAACTTAACAAATGCTTTTTCTGCATCTATTGATAAGATTATATGATTTTTATTATTTTTACCCTTTTTTTGTTAATGTGGTGTATTACATTGATTGATTTGTATATGTTAAACCATTCTGTGCCCCTGGAATGAACCCCGCTTGATTGTGATGTGTGTTTTTAATGTATTGTTGCATTCAATTTGCTAGTATTTTGTTTAGGATTTTTGCATTTGTATTGATAAGTGATATTGATCTATAGTTTTCTTTTGTATGTGCCAGGTTTTGATATCAGAGTTATGTTGCAACAACTCCAACATAAGATTAATATCCAAAATATAGAAAGAACTCATAAAACTCAATACCAAGCAAACAATCCAATTAAAAAATGGGTAGAGAACCCATTTGGGAGAGCAGACACTTCTCCCAAGAAGACATACAAATTACCAACAGATATATGAAAAGATGCTCAACTTCATTAGCTATTAGGGAAATGCAAATGAAAACTTTATTGTAATACCACCTCATACCTTTTAGAATGGCTATTATCAGCAAGACAGGTAATAACAGGTGATGGAGGGGTTGTGGAGAAACAGGAACCCACAAAATGAATCAGAGACCTATAGGTAAAAGCTAAAACTATAAAGTCATTAGAAAATAGCATATAATAAAAGTTTTACAATATTAGATTTCTCAATGATTGATTGGATATGACACTAAAACACAGGAAACAACAACAAAATAGACAACTTGGATTTAATGAAAATTAAAAACTTTTGTGTATCTAAAGACACTATAATTAGAGTGAAAAGGCAAGCTGTAAAATGGGAGATAGTATTTTCAAATCATATGTCTAATAAGTGATTAATATAAAGAACATATAGAGAATTCCTAAAACTCAATAACAAAGAGCAAACTGATTCAAAAAGGGCCAAAAGACTTAAGTAGATATTTCTCCAAAGAAGATAAACAAATGGCCAATAAGCACATGGAAAGATATTCAACATCACTATCTTTAGGGAAAAGCAAATCAAAACCACGGTGAGATATCACCTGACACCCATTAGGATGGTAACTATCAAAAATTAAAATGAAGTAACAACTAGTAGTGAGAATGTGGAGAAATTGAATTCCTTGTGCACTGGAGGTGGAAATATAAAATGGTACTGTGGTAAACAGTAAGGCAGTTCCTCAGAAAATTAAAATTAGAATTGGCATATAATCCAATAATTATAAACCTGAACATGATTGAAAGCAGGGTCCTTAAGAGATCTTTACACCCATGTTCACAATATTAGCATTATTCACAATAGTTAAATCATAGAAACCAAAGGTATGTTGATATATGAATGAATAAGCAAAAAGTGATATATACTTACAATGGGATGTTATTTAGCCTAAGAAAGGAAGGAAATTTTGACATATGTTACCCATAGATGAACCTCAAGGACATTATAGTAAGTGAAATAAGTCAGTTACAAAAATACAAATGCTGTGTGATTTCATTTATATAGTCAAAATCCTAGAGACAGAAAGTAGAATGGTAATTTCCAGGAACTGAGTGGGAAGAGAGGAATGAAAGAACAGTCATGGTTTAATGGGCATAGGTAGAATTTCAGTTTTGCAAGATGAAAAAAGTTCTGGAATTGGATCAGGTGATGATTACATAACAATGTGCTTAAAAGACTTAAAATGGTTAAAATGATAATTACCATGTTATGTGTATTACACTATAGTATTGTTCTCTTAAAGATTTTATTTTTAGAGTGAGGGGAAGGGAGGGAGAAAGAAAGGGAGAGAAACACCAATCAGTTGCCTCTCACATGCCCCCAACCAGCGAACTGGACCACAACCCAAGCATGTGCCCTAATTGGGAATCAAGCTGGTGACCTTTCAGTTTGCAGGAAAATGTCCAATCCACTGAGCCACAACAGTCAGGGCTCATAATATTGTTTTTAAAGTGAATTAAAACCATTAAAATTTTGACTCATGGACATGGACAATGGGGAGGGATATGATTATGGGAGAAGGGGTGGGCTGGGTGGGGGAGAGAAATGGGGGAAAAATGGGACAACTGTAATTGAAAAATCAAAAATAAAAAACAAAAAATAAATAATAAAAAAAATAAAATCAATGAAAGGTTAACTGTCCCTAAAATATAAAATAAAATAAAACCATTAAAATTTTAATTAAAATAAAAACATTTTAAATAAAAAATTTTAAAAGCTTATGGCTTCTTATTATAGCTCTATCAAATACCAGAGGGAGAGGAAATCTTAATTCAAACCTGCCATTTTACAGACAAGATCACTGAGGACAGTGAGTAAAAAATAACCAACAACCCAACTAATGAAATTTATATTAACCATAACCTAGATGCTTAGTGCTGTGCTTGTTAATATATAGGATAGAGTAGGTTTATAAGACAGAGCCCCAACCCTTATAAAACTTAAAAGTCTAGTTTGAGAGTCACTGCTATTCCCTTTAATTCAGTAAATAACACAGTATCATGGTATTGATAGTCAGTGATGTATAAGTCCATAGTATTGATGCTAAGTACCATAAAACCTGTTTTTGTAAATAAAGTTTTAGTAGAACATGGACTTAATCATTTACATATTGTCTATGGTTTCTTTCGCATTACAAAGGGTTGAGTAGTTGCTCACAGAGGTGATATATTTCCCCAAAACCTAAAGTATTTACTCTGTGCCTTTACAGAAAAAGTCTGAACTCTGATTTAGAAAATAACTTCAGTCAAGGCTTGAAAAGCCTTAGAGAAGGGGTGAAAACTGAGATAGGTATTTAAAGATTGGCAGCATTTGGAGTAAAAAAGGAGAAAGAGAGGTTCCCTAGAGAAGGGGACAAGGCAAATAAAGTCATGGAGTAGAAAATAGTTCCAGGATGGAGATTTCCAAAGGCTAGGCAAGACGAGAATGAGCAGGTGGCATGAAGCCAGGCCATGGAGAGTCCAGGGCCAGGCAGAAAGGGGTCAACTGTATAGGTAAATAATACAAAGCTGTGGAAAGATTTGGGATATGTCAGTGACACGAGGAAAGTCGTATGTAAGGAAGTTTACTCTGAGACAGGAAGTGGGATATGGGGGATATGGAGCTGAAAGCCACTCTGATGATTTGCAGTGGTGATTGCTGCAGGCTGGAAGGTCTTCTTCACATAGTTTTATATGTGTTCTGAGTCTCCCAAACACAGCACCAGCTCACTACGGAGTGCTAGAGAGAACAAGAAGTCAGGCAGAAAGAGGAAACAACTACACAGGACCAAAGCAAGACACTATTCAGACCCTAGAGAAGAAATAATACCTGATTGCCTTCTACCTTTTAATTCTTAAAAGTGTTAGTTTACAGTTTTGAGCATTTACAATGAGATAGATATTGATTTTTATGGATTAGCTCATACAATCTATTTTTTCCTTTATAGATGAGAAAACTGAGGCTTAGAAACTAAGGAACTTTGCAACATTCCCAAAGGTCAAGTCTAGTAGGTTGGAAATTTCCAACTAGATTGACTCTCTGAACCACCATGTTGCCCTGGCAGCCTACCCATGGATGCATATTTCTTCTCTACCAGAACTAGAGGGACTTGTGACTTCTAGTCCAAACCCTCATCTTAACAATGAGAAGACAACACTTCAGACACAGGTAAAGGTCAGATAATTTGCCATCATTTGGTCTTCTGCAATTTCTTGGCAACTACTGCTCTCACAGTTCTGGTGTTCCACAGTCTAAGTTTGGGTGGTTGGTCCTCAACTACAAAGCCACTTCTGTGACCTTGTGGAAAACTCATTCTATAAATGTTGGTTAATTGTCTCCAGGGAAGGCCATTTGTAGGAGACGTAATCATCATCATTTGACCATGTCGATATGAAATTCCTTTTAAAACAGATTAGTAAGGGAAGAGGAGGGGAAATTAAAAGAACAAAAGGAAATGACAGTTTACTGCAGTGGTTGCATGAGAGAAGCTGTCTCTCACATGGTGATGTTGACCTCAAGCCAGCTCTTCAGGGACTGGAGAGAATAAATTACCAGGATATGATTTGAGAAGTGATATCCCAGTTGAGCCAGGAGGTCTTTGCAATTAGAAGGTCATTTGTGTGGTTAACAGTGTTACCACAGCCTCAATACTGCTTTCTCTCAAGCCACAGTACAGAAAAATCATCCAAATAAGTGTGGATTTTTTTTTAAAGGAAAGCTGAAAAGCATTTACTTAGTCCTTAGTGGTTAAGCAGGCAATGTGGAATATCTTTCACCTAAATGAAAAATTGGAGACGTTTATGCCTAAATACTATCAGGGAAATCAAGATATTAATATACAGACTGAGAGAAAATCAAGCTGAAATGAATTCTCTCCTTTAATTTAATGGCTGAAGTTAAGATTTTTTCCCTGTGAAACAGTGAACCAAATACTCCAAATACTATTTTTTTTTGGCTAATTGTAAGCTCTTTGTGGCTGGGACCATCATATGGTTCTATTGCCTTTTGGAGCACCTAACATTGTGCTGGGGTATAAGTGGTTTGAAATGCCAGCACTTTGCCAGATGGTTTATAATCCTGACTCTGTAAGACTATTGGTCAAGCTAAGGGTGCCTATTATAAAAAAAAAGTGTATTTTCCCCATGTGTTATTTACCAAGGATGCTCAAACACATTTTAAAGAATGTGAGTTTTGCTAAGATGGACAGATGTTGGACCAGACCCCCAAATCCTTTACTGGCCATTTAACACCAGTATGGGTTGGAGAGGCTGAGATGCTGAGCACATTTGGGCAAATTTAAGTCTTGTTTACTTCCATAAGGCTCTGTACTAGCAGCCTATAATGCTCTCCCCAACTCATTCCCTCCTTGGCTCCTCCACGTCTGTAATGTCTGGTGCAGAAGAAAGACAAAAAGAATAGACACAATGTCCAGTGAGTGAAGGGGTGGGTTATAGCTGGGAGTTGGGAGGATTATATACTATACCTGGAGCATGACTTGCAAAACAATATTTAATGTGATGAGTTGAAACATCTCTTGACCAACCTCAGTGACCTTTAGATGTCAAAATCAGCCTTCCAGTCTTCACAGAGAACCAATTTTGAGCATTGGGAGTGCACTACCATGAACTATGCAGAGTTTCTCTTCTGGCAATGAATTTGGCTAAGGAAGTACACTAGTATCCAAAGAGATTGTGACTAAGTACAAAAAAGGAGAAGGTCTCATCAGTGTCCTTGAAGAGCATATTGGTAAATGGTTCAGAAGCTTCCAAGACTAGAGACACACATGGCCGAGTCTAGAAAGAAAAAGGAAGTTAATATATACTATTCATTTAAATAATGGCATGACTCTAGGGCTCATTTAATTCAGAATCATTACAAAACTCAGTGGCTTCTCTACCCTTCAGGTCATGACTGGATATCTAGTTCAGCGATGATCAGGAGGAAGGGTTTTATAGACAAAGGACATGATTACACATGATTGTACATCTTTTCTACCTGGAACTGGGATATGAGCAGTAGAGGTGGAAGTAGATGTGAACAGATACTATCCCACCATCACATTTTGATTCACATCCTTCACAGCATTTCTACCAAGTATCTTCTAGAGCATCATAAAGCCTACCGATCCATGCTTTGTTATCTCTATAGTAAATGAATTGGAATTTCTGCTTTCTTTCAGGGAGATCTGGGTTCAAACCCAGTTTTGGAGCTTCCTTACTGTATAACTTTGGACTGGTTACTTATCCTTTCTGAGCTTAACTATTCTCACACATCAAGTGAGACTATTATAATACTTAATATTAGAGTTGTGGGTGTGGAAGTGAAATAGGTTTAGCTAAGTATACAAAATGAATGTTAATTCTCTAGTTCAGTATAAAAAGTGAGTGAATGTCAATTCTTTAGTTCAGCATATAAAGTGAGTGTTAGTGAATGTTAATTATTTCCTTTCAATACCTTGGCAGGATAGGAAGCAGATGGTAGAGTGGCAAAATCATTTGATTTGGTGTCAGTAGACCTTGATGTTGCATGTGGCAGCTAACTTGGGTGTGGCCTTGGGTAAAAGCAGGGAGAAGTTCTGTGCCTCAGGCTCCTGGATAAAAAATGAGAGGATTCATCTTCAAAAGACCATATGGATATCTTTAAGAAAGTACATGTCACATAAAGCTGTGGGGGAAGTGGTACAGAAAAGAAAATAGTTGCTTAGATGGGAGGAGGAATCTTTCAAAATCTATTTGAAATTTTTACTGAGATAAGGCTTTCATTCAAGAATTCTACGGGGGAGGGGGCAGTACACACACACGCACACACACACAAACACACACAATTTCATGGAGAACATATCCTAATAAAAATGTGATTACAAACTATAAATAGCTTAAACAAATGTACCTTAATATTTAGGATGGCTATCATTTACAAGTGCATATTGTTATCAAAACTGAGCTGGTGTTTTATACAAAGCATTTTCTCCCTAAAGAGCCTTTATTAGGACAGGGGAACTGAGTTTTAGATAGGTTAAGTTTCAAGGTCCCACAGATCAGAAATAGTGTAAATGAAATTCCAACCCAGTTTTCTTGGACTCTAATCAGTGTCTTCCCTAACCACTGCATTTCTTGTATCAAAATCTGTGTTGGCTTTTCAATTTTCTGCTTTCAAGAGACAACACCTATTCAGTTTCTGTACCCAGAATCTAAATCTTTCTTGGTATGCCTCTTCAGAATTTGCTTCAAGAAAAACATGAAAATATCTCTCTTACTCTATTTTGAGCACAACCTGTTTAAAGTTGATTGACATTTACTAATTAGACTTGATTCCAATTATCATTCTAATTATGAAAAACCAAAATCATATTAAAAGATACAGTTTTTCCAGGACTGAGAGTAACTGAAACAATATACATTGGATTTTGAAGGCAATTCCAAATAGCAGTTCCAGAAATACTCAGGTCATTGTATGGCCTCTTAAATTGACTGCTCTGATCGTGAAAGGACCTTCTTTATTGTTTTACATACAGGCATGAATTTTATAAATTGAGCCTCAGTGCCTCGTTAAATTCCTTGTTATCCCCACACCTAGAGTATTTAAAAAATAAAACATGGGAACTCCAGGCAAATACAGATACACCAACAGAGAGGAGTAGCATAGTCTTTCCATCCCTTATGTTACTTTTCTGAGTTACTTACTTTGGGATTAATGATTTTAATTAGCAGTCTGATTTCCTCCTAGGGAATCTAATCCAGAATTCCATTTTTTTAAAAAACAAATAAAGTGACTGCTGTAGGTGCTGTGCAACCGAGGGACCGAGAGTTGGACCCATTAGTCTTTTTGTAGTTGTGAGAGAAAGACCAAAGAAAACATTCCTGGTACCCAGGAGGTTCTGTGGATGCAGTTTAAAAAACATTGCTAAGATCATTCATAGATTTTTTTCCATAAAGATGTTAATTTAATGATGACTTCCTTGTATACCATATCCCAAACTGTTAGACTTCAGTTTCTTTACTCAAAATGAAGTGGCTGGACTATGTGGCTTATCTGGAAGGTCTCTTTTGAGTCTAATAATTTGGGATCTGGTTCCACCAATGACCCCAACCAGAAAGCGAGATGAGAAGTCTTTAGTGATGGGCCTCCCATATATGGATTTATAACAGTAGAATTCTGCTAAGGTACATATCTTAAGGAAGTTGGGTTTCAGGTAATTTTCCTCCTCATTCTCTCTGTACCAGCTCATTCTAATGATGAATCTGTGTAAGAGTCTTCAGGAAAATCTATCATTGTGTTTTACTGACATTCAACTGCTGAATGTCTGTACATGTGTCTCCTATTTTGGCTCATTCCATTCATTGACATTCAAACATTGCAATTCCTACCAGGTCACAAAATGCACCCAAACATTTTGCAAATAATACAACTAATTCAACATTTTTTTTTTTTTTTTGCCAAATTTCACGTTTAGGAGCTAAAAGAAAAAATTCTGTGCACACATTGACCATTAACCTTCTGTATGACCTAGAGCACTTCCTAGCACCAGTGTTTTAGTTAAATGACCTGGTTTGGAGAGGTGAACCTTAATGTCTTTTCTGGCTCTAAAATCTTATTAATCTCTTCACTGTGCTAAGCATGGAAGTATCTACTGAGCAACCTAGAAAACAGTCCTACCCCAAAGAGATGTGCAAAATTAGATTGAAGAAGCTAACTAGGGCTCCCTTATACGAGGTCTTGTGTGGTCATAAAGGCTATTTTGGACTTTACCTGTCACCAGTGGAAAATCTGGGAAGACTTTTGAATAGGACAATACTGCTGAGAAAACTTTTAGATGGAACAAGACAAAATTTTGAGGGAGACAAAGTAATGGAATATGAATATAAGAAGTACCCCCTTATCTATGGATAAGTACCAAATCATATAAGTACTATGTTTTTTCTTATACATACATACATATGATAAACTTTAATTTATAAATTAGGTATAGCCATTTATACATTAACAATAACTAATAATAACATAAAATAATTGTAACTATAGTGTACATGAATATGATCTCTTAGCAAACTAGCATGAATTTTTTTTTCCTGCTTCACAATTTCAGAAATAGATTTGTTCTTACCATAGATCTAAGCAACTTTAGCATAAAATTTTCTTAAATCAAGAACTTTCACCTACACTTAAAGGAAACACTTCACAGTTTCTCTTTGACGTATCTGAATTGCCAGCATCACTACTCTTGTGCATTGGGCTATTATTAAGTAAATAAGGTTATCTGACACAGATACTGCAATAGTCAATCTGATCATCATGATGGCTATTCAATGATTAGCATATACAGCATGTGTTTTCTGGGTAAAGCGATTGCGTGCCAGGCAGGATGGAGCAAGATGATGAAAGATTTCATCATGCTACTCAGAGTGGTGTGCAGTTTAAAACTTATGGTTTGTTTGTTTGTTTTTGTTTTTTTTTTTTAATTTTTCACTTATTATTATTGGATGGTAGTTGGCTGCAGGTAACCTGAACCAAAGATAGCTAAACTGTAGATAAGGGAGAACTACTGTACTGGCTACTAAAATCTGAACTCTGTGGTAGAGAAGAAAGTTGGGCTGACTTTGAAGAGAAGTAACGAGTTACATTTCACCTTTGCACTGTTTCAACAGATTTATTTGTTCACATGTCATTAATATTATATATAGCATTGACTATTATTTGCCAATTTATGCTAAAAAATCATAAAGCATTGATGAAGAGGTATATTTTTGTTGTTTTTTTATACTTTAAAATACATATAGTTCTTAAATATCTTCCAAGAGAAGACAGAATATGCTCATGCTTGCATTGTTTTCATCAGGAAAAGGAGACATTTAGGGGCAAAATTCTCTAATCACCTGTGGAATTGATAGTTTGGAAAATAAAATTAAACAATCTAGTTAGAATTTTTATGAATAAGTGAATTTTTTTTTTATCCTCACCTAAGGACATTTTTTTTTCCATTGCTTTTAGAGAGAGAGGAAGGGAGAAAGAAAGAAAGAGAGAGAGAAATATGTGAGAAATAAGCATCAATTGGTTGCCTCCCATGGATACCCAGACCGGGGATCATACACATCTGGATGGGGAATTGCATTTGCCTGCACCTGGACCAGAGGTCAAACCCACAATCTAGGTATGTGTCCTGACTGGGAATCGAACCCACAAACTTTTGGTTACAGGCAATGCTCCAACCAACTGTGCCACACTGGCTGAGGTAAGAGTGAATTTTTATTGAGAACTTCTAAATACACATTATAGCTTCACTCTTTATTACCTATTGTCTTGCCATTTTTTTGCCTCCTTTTCTCACATGTAAAGTTGAGATTATAATCCTCACTTCATTGATTCATGAGGATTAAATACAGCAAATGTTGTGAATTAGTCAGAGCAAATAATTTAAGAGAACAAACATTGTCTAAAGTGATTGTTTTTGTTGTGATTGCCCAAATTCATGTTAGGGTTCTACCACTTAAAAGTTACCTATTTAATCTTTCAATTCTCAGTTCCCTCATCTGTAAAAAGAGAACATCAATAGCAACTTCTTCTTGGAATAGTTGTGAGGAGTAATGAGATCACAAACATAAAAAGAAAACAATGGCAGACACATGGTCAGCCCTCCAGAGATAATAGCATTTATTGTATCTATAACTTATACACATTAAAATTCATGATGAATAAAAGAAAAAAGGTAGCAATCAAGCTTTGATTTATTTCAGGTGATTATCCTGGGTTGTAGTAAAAGAAATACTATTACTGGAAATAAAATGAACTTATTATTGGTTTTCTTAAGAAATACAAAAGCAAAAGAAGTTAGAAGGGCAAGTATATTATCTATTTTTTATCAGAAGGATATATACATAAACACACACACACACAGACAATGTATGTTTGATGCACTAAATCATGTTGCAAAACTTTCTAGCATGTTACGGAAGACAATTGAGACAGCAACATCAAGTATAAAATTAGTTTAAACATTACATAGAAGCTTCCTATCAAGAGTTAAAAGACTGTTATTATATTAGCATATCTCTTTCCAGTCTTCTTTCATAATTTCATTAGTTAAATTCACACTCTCTAAGAACTATTTTAGCCCTAACTTTACTTCAAATCATATTAGTAGCACATTTGGATATTGTAAAAGTTGTTTAAAAAATTAAGTATACAATTCCTCTTATAAGAGCCTAAAATTTCAAAAGTCTAGGTCATAGATATCCCTTTCACATGACTCTTGTTTTCAGAGAGGTTAACAAGTAGGGGTTAACTAAATAAGTGTATATTGAGCACTGAATGAGAGTCTCTGTATTGTACTAGTCCTTTGGGATGAAGAAATACAGAATAGTTGGAGAAAAATACAAATTCAGCAATTACAAAGAAACAGTTTGGAATGTATGGTAGAGATGCTTGAGGAAAGAGAAAAGGAGGGAGGAAGCATGATACAAGAGAGGAAAAGAAAAGGAAGAGATCAAGAAAATCAGAGTCATAACAGTATTTTTTAAGCTATGGGTTGTGATCCATCAGCAGTTATGGTCACTTATAAATAAATAAAAATAAACAGAAGAGAAAATGTTAGAGAGCATTGAACAAAATACTGGTAAATATTATTTGTAGAATTTATAAATTATATAATATTTATAAATATTATTTATAAAATTTAATGCACTCTGTCATGGTAGAAACTTTATTTCTGACTGTAGGTCTTAGGAGAAATATGTTTAAGAAACACTGTGTTAGACTAATAAAACTTTAGTCTTTGCATAATTACTGTCATCTGTTGACCCTATTTCTTAACTTATAGAAACTTAAGATCTACAGAAGAAAAATGATTTGCTCAAGGTTATAGGACACAGAGTCAGAGCCTGATTCTACCCTGCTGCCCTTTGCACACTGCACCAAATATTAATTTGTGCATTGTTCTTTTCTTCTGTCAAATTCAAAATGTATTCTATATCCAGTTCTTGTTCAGTTTGTTTTCATATTATTTTTAGTTCTAGTGCAAGCCTGATGACTAATTAGAGCCATTTATGTCTTGTTTGTTACACTGAATGGAGCACTTGGACAAAGCTGTTGTATGGAGACAGAACTAAAATTACAGTTTCTGATTCCTGCCATTTGCACTTCTAGCCCTACAGTGTTTTATAATCTTGTTGTAAATGTAGTCAATGTTAAATTGTATAGCGATTATACAAAAAAATGTTTTATGTGCCAACAGAATATTCTCAGGCATTATGCCTTTAAGTTAAAATTTATCTAAATAAACTGAGCAGGGATGGGGAGGAGGGGAGATAGAAGTACAATGCAGTTTGCATTCTTCAGAAGCCGTGCTCAATAAGTACTGAGTTTTGATCGATTGATACAGTGTCATATTTGACTAAAGAGGTGGGGAAGTTGCTACTGTCGCTTTGTGCTGGATGGCAGCAGAATGCACTATTGATTTTATATGTTGGATGGGTTGTCAGTGTATAGCGCATTGTTGATTTTGACTTTTATAGCCAACATGTTTCCTTTAATTGGATCATTTGTAAAAGAGAGGAGGGGACCTGTTCTCCTTTGACAGTGACTGATTACAATCATTTCATGTTTGTCAATATTTGATAAACCCACTGTTACCCAACAACATGGCTGCCTTTCTGCATTTGTTCATTCTGGTTCCACTTATCTATTTTACCCCAGTGTCAACTTGCAACTGATCTGCCCCAATTTCCACTCACCACTCACTGCTATATTTACTCTTAGAGCAAAAGACATTCAATTTTTTTCTTAAGTTTGCCAAGGAAGTTTCTTTTGACAGTAATAACCAATCTACTTCCCAACCATCTCTTTAGTCTCTAGCCCCTACTGATCCCCTTCCCTTTGGGAACTGTTACAAACTGTCAAGTTCTACAGAGTGTTAACAAATATCCACCATGAATCTGTAGTTGTCATATATTGAGCTATCAGATCCTAAGAGTTTCTAGAGGAAAGAATGACCCGCTATTAGGGACCATCTCTGTTCTCTCATATTCATATTGTTCCATGTTTGTGGACTGAACCTGTAAGTTCCACTTGGATGGAAATCATAATTCTTAGAACATTTCACTTGTTCTGAGAAAGAGCTATTATACATAATTAAGAGGAATTATGGTCTGGTGTTTTAATTATGTCCTAGATGCCCATTAGTTTGACAGCTGCTAATCTTAACTTTTGTACTCTATAGTCCTCTAGTTTCTCCCCAGAAGGGGAGAAAGATTCCCAATTTAGTTGCTGTCCTTGTTCTTGCATGCAATAAAAGAGGATTTTCCTAGCCCCCTAGGTTTCTTAGACTCACACTTGGAAATGTTTCCGAAATAAGTTTATTAGGAACAGAAATCTTAGTGGAAAAGGACTAGACAGTAATTAGGAGATATGAATCATGATCCTCTGGACCTTGGGCAAGTCATTTAACTTATCTGTATCAGAATTATTCACCTATAAATGATGAAGACTGCACTAAATTGCTTTGAAGATTGCTCCTACAATTCCAGTGTTTTCACGTATCAGGCTTCGGAGCTCCCTGAGAGAAGCTTGCAAGGCAACCTACATATATTTCAGAAAGAGACCTCCTAATGTAGGAAGATGGTTAGGAAATTTGAGGCATCCTAGTGTTCACAAACCGGACAAATGTTGCCAGGCTGCCTCTTGATGTTCTCTAAGTAATGATAGATGATGATACCATTATTCTTTTTTCCTGCATTCGACAAGTCATACGCTTTGTTGACAGGTTTTTCTATTGGTCCCAAGAATGAATGTTTCAGAGACCAATTCATTTTAATTAGAGAATTCTGACAGCATATAGTTAAATAAAGCATATTGGTTATTTGCAGGTACAAACATTCACTGTAACCTCATTGACATGAACAGAAATACAACTGGAATTAGTGAGATTTAGAGGAAGCTATTATTGGCTCTATGGAAAGCAATAAATACCATAATGCTGTTTTGTAGGCATTTCTCACTTAGCATTATGTATAAGGAAACATTTTTATTTATTTAAAATATTTGCAAATCTGGTGCAATAACATTTTTTTTTAATGATGTACGAGCTTGGGATTTGAGACACAATGTAACTATTATCATAGTTGAGAGCTGAATTGACGTTTCTAAGAAAGAGAGGCTGAAGTCTGAACTGAGTGGGGCAACACATTAGAAATACTTTTTCTTTTTTCTGATTATTACTTTCAACTGTTTTCTGTTAAATGTTTCTTCCTCTCCAAAGAGACAGGCAGCTCCTGGGGTTAACTGGTCACTTTTTGGTAGATAAACTCAGTTCTCTCCATTAGGGACCTTAGTGGTGGTGAATAGGGCCTGCTTTTCATCATGCTCTCCCTTTCCACCTCCACCCTTTCTCCTATGGTGGGTTGATTCCTGGAAGATTGGTGGAAAATGTCACCCATTTCTTACTTAATTGTGAACCTATAGAGAGCCTCAGTGTGGTGGGCATTCAAGTTGTAGCTCAGAGGGACACATGCATAGTTCTGAAAGAGACAGGATTTCTTATGTGGAAAATGGCTTCTATGGTTTAGCTCCTCATCACTTCCTCTCAGTTCCAATTTTTGGTAATACACAAGGTTTTTTACATTGGCTGTCCTCTAATATCAAAGATACCTTTTGGGTGAGATATGTTGTATGTATGAGTCATTGCAAGCCTACCCAGGCTTGATGCATTCTGATGGCTCAAGAAAAACTCACTCTATACATTTTTGCTAGTTCAATGAATATGAGTGTATGGATACCCTCTCTCTTTGTCCTAAAATTTTCTCCAATTCTTTTTTCCTTCTCAAATAGGCCCAAAGTCAAATCAGTTAGAATGATAGCAGATATTTAACCAGGGGATAAAAGTCAGCTTTTGGGTAGACACTACCAACATCTACAAAGAATTGGATATTGAAGCACTCCCTCCCCAACAGGAAAAGGGAAAAAAAGTTATTATGTTCTCTCCCAAGTTAGCATCTCATAGTTAAGTATATTATCTTGAATCCTTTATTTTCACTTTAGATAGGCTGAAGTTCTAAAGAACAGACCTGTGTTCTATAGGAATAGGTATTGTATGTGACTTACTTTAGACTGGTGTATACTTGGGACTTACTTTCAGCTTTAGTGATTTTGATTTTAATTTAATCTGAGTGAAAAATTCATTTAATATAATTCTACATAATCTGAGTTTATGCTGTATCAAGAGAATATGAATGCATTGAAAACTTCTCTTTGTTCTTGAAATGGCCAAGTCACAGATTCATGAATAATTTGAGATTTAAACTGAAATGATTAGATAATATCAAAACAAAAAACATTATTTGCTTAGGCATCAGCAGTTTCACCCAGTATTGCTTTAGTACCATCAGTGCAAATACGAAGACAGTAAAAGAGGCAAATGGTATCTTAATGTTATAATAATAAAATAGGAGTCTCCCATCCACACTTTGGAGATAGCTGCTTTAGACATTGTCATAACTACCCTTGGACAGTTCAGGCAAGCCTAAGGATTCACAACTTGTGCATCTAATTTTTCAAAGTTATATTTATCATTCCACTATGGTTTAGCAGATTGAAGAAAGCTAGATCAAATGTCATGCCAATGTTTAACACTATGGCGCCTGTGTTGTGCTGCATACTTGCAGGGAAAGAACAATAAAAAACACTCAAAACAAGTATCAGAAAAAGCTCTAACATTTCAGAGGGCATAGGTCCATCAAAATGTTCCCTGTACCATATATGACAAAGTTCAGGAAGGAGTGTTATAGGAAGTGCATACCATACACCTTTCAGCCAAGGAAAAAGAATATAGACAGGTATTAGTCATGAAAGTCCATTGCCTGAGTTAAATAGTAACAAATGGGGAAAATGATCCCCAAGCAGGTCAGCTTCCAATCTGGGCCACTCTGCACTTCTGCTATTAGATCTGTAAGCTGAGTATTTAAAACACAAGGCAGGCAGGGAAGTCTCTCCAGCCTTGTTGTGCAGGGTTGTTGGCTTTATTTTCCCCCTTCCTCTTTTTTCTATTTTTAAGGGTTTCAGTCATTTTTATTCATTTCAACAGCAGGTGCGAAATAGTAGGCTGTCATCTCCCTTTTTGTAGTGCTTCAGGCCAAAATTATAAATGGGTTGACATTAATGGCAGTCCAGAATTTAGTGCTGTATTGGTAGATGGTATTGAAAATGTTTTGATATGACAGTTGAAATGCCTGCTGCTGAAACTTCAGTTAGACTTCAGCTGGCTTCATCTGGCAGGGATTTTCTTTTTTTATGCTTTTCTGTTGGTATCCAGTTTTAAAGCATTTCTTCATCTTTATACTCCATTCTTCTTTCTCTCTTTTCTCTGATGTTGAATTTTTAAAATCTTTTTTGTTGTTGTTTCCTGACACTTTTGGCATGATTAAGAGGTAATGAAAAATAAGGGTGGTCTCACTCAACTGAAGAGAGTGGGTCTTGAGTAAGAAGTCAAACACCTTATCCTTTATCAAATATCCTCAAGAAGGAAGTGCCTGAGGCATTCAGAGATCTTTCACAGTGCATGCATCTATCCTGCTACACACACACACACACACACACACACACACACACACACACGCCAGTTAAAGTAAACATCAGGAGAGCCCTGGCAGGGAGAATTCTCTAAAGTTGGCTGTATAGGTTACTTTGCAGAAAAATAACAGTGTTCCATGTTTAAATAAGTTTTTGAAATGCTAGTTAAACAAAGATGAATGAATTTCTTTTCCGAAGAACTCCTCAGAGTCTGTGAAGAGTGATTTTCAATGTATGCTTTCTTTCAGTCACGATGGTCCCTAGGTTGTTACTTCTTAGGGTCTCTTAATTAATTTTACTTATCTATGGAAAGAAAAGACTTTCTCTGTTCAGCCAGACAAATGTTGACCTTAACTACTTTATGTGAAAGACTACCTTCCCCATATTACTTTTCTCAAGAGTTTCAGAGATAAAAATATTCTCCCCTCCTTGTGAACTCTGTACTTGTTCATACACATTTTTCTCAATTGTATAAGGTAGGCTATGGTATCAGGTTGCCTTAAGTGCAGATTTTCCATTGTTTAAGTTTTTAGAAATTTCAATTTGAGGAGTCACAGTATAGATTTATTTCTGAAAATTGAAGAAGATAGCCCATCCTATCCTTATAAATGAGAAATATCTTTGATTTGTTTTCAATTTTTGAAATGTCTCTTTAAAGATTCACTCTATGCTTTCTCTTAAAAATATCTGAGAATTTGCCTTCTTCAAGACTGTCAACAGGAGGTATCTTTACATGTAAAATTTCTCAATCCTTTAAAGTTTTTCTAGATTTTATTATATAAGATATTAGGAAATTGTTCAATATCAATGCTTTTATCCAGTATAGATAATATAGGTAACATGGAATAGAATAAAACTTTATTCTTCAGGAGGAGAAAACATAATGCAGATGGTTAGAAAAGAAATCCATCACTTACTTTCTTGGGAGAGAACATTGCAGGAAGGGCAAAGAGGGTGGAGGCTATGTGAAAATGTCAGCACATCACCTGAGAAAATAAAAAATGAATAGTGCTGTGTAATGTTGTGGCAATTTATTTATTGTGCCTATGAAAGGAGTGAAGAACTCTTGGAGGTGGAATTTGGGTTGGGCCCTGAGAATGAATAGTCATGGTCTGGCAGTGGGAACGCTGATCAAGTAGCAGAAATAGCTGGAATCAAATGAAACCCAAATGAATGAAGATACATGATATGTTTGGAAAACTTCAAGGAGCCCAGCTAGGGTAAAATATCATGAATACAAGTAGACTCGGGTTGAGCTATGGAGCCCAAGTCCTGAAAGATGGGTTCAGGTCACAATGTAAAGAAAACAGGTTGCTTAGGGAATTGGACTTTATTCTGCATGTGAAGTTAAGCCAAAATGAGCATGGAAGCAAGTAGGTCTCATGTTCAGATGCATGTTTGACTGAGAAGTTCTGAAGTGGAAGCAATAAAAAGCAAATTGATAATGATTTATTAGAGTAAGAACAGGAGATTGAAATCCTTTGGATTACTGTAAAACTTGAATTTACTTATTTGTGAATAGAATAGCTCCATTAAATTATATGGTATTCTCTTTTGTCTTGAGATATTTTCCTATATTAATATGTAGTTTCTATAAATTTTTTGTTCCAATATGACATATTCCCATTGGATATTGAGGAATGTTTGCATGAATTCAAGCTATATAGTAAGGTCTATGATGTCAGAAACATCTAGCATACCTCAGAATTTCCCAGGGCAGATGGTTTATATCATAACACACACAAACACCATAAGGTGAAAGTAAAATATCTGGGTGAGATCTCTGAGAATAATCATTTCTCAGTTGGGAGTGACTATTACATTTTTCATGTACATTGCTCTTGAAGGTTATATACTGTTCTCTCCAATTATTATGGAGCAAGAGAGTACAGAATTGGAATAAGGAAGGAAAATGAACTAATGTTGCAATGGAAAACTTTAACTTATCTAAAAGTTTCATTTTCAAAAGGTATGCTTTGAAGATGGGCATCTTGCAACTAACCAAATTTCCTGTGAATCTAAAAGCCAGGCTGGTACAGTTCTTCTTGGTGTCACAGATAATAAAAGAGGATCATAGTGCATTATGTGCTTTATGGAGGAAAACATTGGAGGCAATAAAGAGTGAGAAGATAACTTGAGAATTTGGGCAAAAGTTATCATCTACTCCTACTGTTACTTGACAATCATTACTTAGTCAATGAGGATATACTATTATTGTTGCTCTTTTGAACTTCTGGGGACTGGTGTTGCATAAAATCATAACACAATGTGAGGACTATACATTCAGTGAATATTCTGAGTGCTTTGGGGAAATAATGGAAGGATCAACTGCCTTACATCATCCTCAAGGCTTCACAGAATATATGACATCTGTAGTGAAATTTAGAATATGAATTGAGCTTCCTGGATGGAACAAGCTAGGAGATGCTGCATTTTTTGAAGATTTAATGTGGTATGTTCTAATAAGGGTGTATGGCAAGTGTGAGACAGTCAAGGAAGGGCTAGAAAATAAAGAAGGATCCATATTATGAATATTATGAATAGACATGTCCACCAACACAGTCTTGGAATGCTTCTCTGGAAGCCATAAAATGGCCTTGGAGATTTTAACTGATATAATATGGAAGCAATTTTTTTTTTTTTTAAGAATGTGGAACAGTTGCACATGACAATAGGAACACTAACTGGTTCATATACACAACTACAAATGCAGCACTGTTCTTTACCTAGAGAAATCTTCCCCCATTTCAGAACTACTGCCTGGTAAAACAGTAAGAACATCTCTTCAAAATAGCAGAACAAATAAATCATGATGCCAATTGTCATAATATATGGGTTCTTGAAGGTAAAGTGACGATTTTAGAGTATCGCTCTAAAAAACTATATACCAACTTTCCCATACATTACATTTACTTAAATTTAATAATTTTCTATTGAATGTATAACCACATGATGGGCAATGTGCTGCATGCCAGCAATAAAATAGTGACTAAGACAGAGCCCTTACTACCAAACAGCTTCATTTAATTGGTGCAACCAGCTGAGTGACTAAGAAGTTCTTCAACCCAGTGCAGTAAGTACTGCAACATGTGCGTACACAGGAAGAACTGCATGTCTCTGTGTTCTTTACTTTTTTTGTGGGGAAAGATGACTGAAAAAGGGAGACTTGCTGAAGAAAACGTTATTCTAAAGGTTGGCAATACCTTTGTTAAAAATAGAATTTAAAGGTGCTAGTTTGCTAGGCCTCCAATCACAAAATGCCATAGTTGGGTGGCTTAAACAATAAAAATGTATCTTCTCAGAGTTTAGAAGGCTGGGAATCCAAGATCAAGATACCCATGGATTTGATTTCTCCTAAGTCCTCTCTCTTTGGCTTCCAGATGACCACCTTCTCATTGTGTCCTCACATGAGTTTTCTCTGTGAGCTCTTGGTGTCTCCTTCCATTTTAGAAGACAGCAGTCCTATTGTGTTAGGACCCCACCCTTGTGTTTCCATTTAACCCTAGCTACCTCTTTAGAGGCTATATGGTTTACATACAGTTACATTGGGAGTTATAGCTTCAAAATATGAAGTTTATAGGAATACAATATAGTTTATAACAAAAAGTATCAGATATTTTTATGCTTTATCTCCCATTTTACTAAAGTTTAGCTAAGTTGATCAACTAATTTAGACAAAGATGTTAACAGGTAAAAAAAATGTAATGTATCACCTCTCCTGGCATTATTTTCTAAATAATAGGGTTCCTTGTAAACTGGTGTCTAATGCAAGAGTTCTCAGCTTTAGGACAACCTAAGGCAGAAGGCAGTTTAAGGAAATGAAGGGATTCTGATGATACCCCCAAACACACTCACCATATGAGCAATCACTTCTACAGTCTATGCAAAGGACCAGTCCTGTAGTACTATGCTGTTCTGGGAGAAGAGAGAATTATAATGCATGGGATTCATGCTTGCCCTGTTCTATGGTGTCATGACTGCCTAACATACTATTTATTCAGAGACTTAAATTGGAAAAACACATACACAAGTGCAGACACACGTGAACAATAGCAGCTGTAGGCAAATTTTCCGTAGTTTCTTTCCAGGTGTTGGGTTGCCACATGCTCACAGAAAATATCCTAGGCTAGAGAGCTGGGTAGAAGCCTGGCTAGGTGTAGGTAGAAAGATCTAGGTAAGGAGAAGATTGGAGAGATAGAACCAGAGTCCCTCACCTGTCCACAGTCCTCTGTCCTGGGAAAGGGTCTTAGAGGATTAGAGTTCAGACTGCACTTGGAAAGTCTTTGAGTTTAGGGAACCTGTAGAGCACAGTGCACATGCTTCCTACAGCATGTTCCCATTGAGCTGGGTTTCTGGCTGTGATTTTTATTTGAATAAAGTCTTTTCAATCATAGGTTATAAAACTAGGTTATGCCTCTCAGTCTTCAATGTGAATCTTGTCTCCCCAATCAGATGGCTTTCTGTGGGGTAGAGGTCATATGTTTCCTTTGTTAGCATTCCCATTGGGCATAATATTGCACCTAACAGTTGGCAATCCAGGCATTTAACATGTATTTATCAGGCACCAACTATTTGTCAGTCACTCTTCTCGACTCTGCATTTCTAGGGTTGAATAAAATGTCCAAGTTCCCCATTTTCATGGAACTTAATAGAAATGCTCAACCAATTTGTATGAGATTTTGTGTGATAATGTCAGTGAGGCATTTCATAAGATCTAAAGTTTTCACTTTCTAGTTAAGAAAGTAAGTAAAGGATAGCAACTGACTCACTTTCTGATGTTTGCACAAATCCAATTCCTGTTTCTTTCCTTTAGCACATGACAAAACTACAGGGCCTCCCAGGGGCAGAAAGAATCCATCACAAGGGACCTGGAGTTATATTGGAAAGAATTCCAACCAAAGAGATTTATGAGGCAGTATAGTCACTGCTCAGGGGAGGGGAAGGTAGTGCTATTGCTTAAGATGTTTAAAACCTGGCTGCAAGAGAAGCAGGAAAATGCACCACAGGGAACAATTCCCTGCCAATTTCTGAGGGATGGAAAAATGACTTAATGGCACTTTCACTGTCTTAACTCGGGTGATTTTTTTTCTAGTAAGCAGACATCTTCTATAATTCCTGTTGTAAATAGACTCATAAGATATAGATGTGCCTTTCTCTTGTGTGACTTATACAAACCACTACTGTTGTTGTCAGCTTACAAGGAGTTGGAAATTCATGATTAAGCGATGAAATGGACTAGTTGGCTGAACTAAAAATCATTTCTTCATCCAAGTCCTGGGTCAAATATTGCCTAACTCCAGAGGCCAAAAGGCACTATGGGGCTTTAGAAACTGAAAGGATCATAGGGTCAAAAAATTAGAAGGAAGTTGCAGGTTATGTATCAATACTTGAACCTTTGACATTAGATGTCAGTGGGCTAGAGGTTTTTATAAAGCATCTCTGGATGGAAATACTTAGGTAGTTGGGGATCAAAAAAATTATATGTACTAGAAGTTCCCTGGGCACCTGACTCCAGTCTTTCCTTCTAACATTATACTCCTAATTGTCTTCTCAGTTCTGCCAGAATGCCCTCCAGTGCCTCCAGAACACAAGTCAGTATTCCAAACAGTACTTCATATTTACAGCTACAGTGTTCTCAGTAATTCTCAGCGATGCTATCCTGAAATTTAGCTCAAATTCTTCCTATTTTCAGAGAAAATAACAAAGCTAAACAAGGAAAACAAGGTCAAGACTATTTGGTCATTATTTTGAATTCCAATGAAATGCATTGCATGTTCCACCCACTAGGGCTTAGAATGAATTGCTTTGTATTGTAGACCATCTTTTAGATGTAAACCAATTGTGACAATTTTCTGAATCTCCCTGTTGCATCCAACATGGTAGAGGTTTGATAGGTATTTAGTGGATTATAGGGAGGAAGTCATTTTCAATGCAGGAGAAACTGACTGGAAATATTGTATAAAGTAATCTGGGTGAGAGTACTATGAGACAATCTATCAAATCTTCAAGGGACAGTTACATTTTCATGCAATCTAAATGGTTCCAGATCATAAAAAGATAAAGCATTTCAACTCATTTTATGTGGTGACCATAAACCTGATACCAAGCTTGGTTAAGAGCTTGCATATAGATAAACACATATATATGCATACACAAAGAATAATCACAGCTCAATATAACTACAAAAATGCTAAAAAAATATTAGCAAATTAAATAATTTACCATATATCAAAATAATAATACATTATCACTACAGCCAAATAAAGTTTAATCCAGGTACACAAGATGGGTTTGCCATAAGGAAAACAATAAATATAATTTATCCGAACAATAAGTCAAAGGAGAGAAAAAGATGATTGACTTAATGCCAAAGTACATTACATAATGTTCAACTTTATTTCTGTTATTAAAATATACAGACTAACGTGAAAGATACTTCAGAATGAACTAGCAATATGAATAAAAACTCATTTTCCAAGCTGGCTATGGACACCTTATTTGACCACACAACTCCAAAGGGATTCACAATAAAATATGGAACAAAACAAAGATGGCCCTAGCACCGCTATTCAACAAGTTTCTGAAATTCTAACTGATAAAATTGGATAATAAAAACAGAGATATAAACATTGTCAAGAACGTGACAAAATACAATTACTTTTAGGGTATAAGATTGTCAACTCCAAAATAATAGAAGGGCATAATCAGGGGTTTCTGTCTTATTATATTTTACAGCTTTAAAAATTAAGATGGTATGGTTTTGATACAGAAATAAACATAGAAATAAATAAGGAAAGGCTTAACAAGCAGCCATAATTCATATCAAAATTTACTATATGATATGAAAACTATCTCAAAAAGTAGGAATATATTTTCAAATAAGTGCAGATTAAAAATGCAAAGTGTTGGATTATACTTCAAATATTATACCAAAATCAATCACCAATAACTTAAACACAGACATATTTTTAAACTTCAAATAGTAAAACATATATTAGTAATATATTGATATAATTTTAGGTTTGGAAGTGGTTTTTATATAAAACTAACACCAAAGAAGGAAATAAAATGGGAAATGTTGATAAATTAGACTAAATAAAATTTTAAAACATGTGCAGAGAAGTTTGAAGAAAATAACTTCAAAAAGATATAAATAAACTAGAAGGAATGGAGGGACTTCCGGCCAAGATGGAGGCTTAGACGGACACGCTAGGTCTCCCTCTACAACCAGATAGGAATACAACTACTTCAAAACAAAGGATAACTAGAAATTCCAGAAAATAAAGCTACACGGAAGCCCAACACATGAAGTTATAAACCAGCGGTGCCATTTGGACAGGTAAGAGTTAAAGAAGGCAAAGCTGTCTGCGGAGCGGCGGCGGGGGCGGGGCGGCGAAAAAGCCCGGAGGCTTGGCGCGACTCCAATCAAGCCCCTGCCGGTGCGCGACTCCGGGCGCTGGGGAGAGCAGTCGCAGCATCGCCTTGAACAGTGAGGCCCAGGGGCGCGGGAGGACGGATCCCGGTCTCCTAGCGGAATAACTGTGTGTATCCATTTTGGACCCCCGCCCCCAAAGAAAGAAAGCACCACAGGGCTGCGAAATAGGTCGCAGACAGGCGCCGGGCGCTGACTTGTGACGCCAAAGGGCGCCGGTCGCTGGGTCATTACGAGTACACAGGCACCGCCCCCGACAGCCAGCCCAGGAAAACAAAACGCATCTGTCAAAATGAGGCAGACAACTATAGAGATCCCGGTGGTGCAGCTCACCAGGCAGCAGATAGAGAACCTGACAGATGAACAGATAAGAAACCTGTCAGAGGCTCAGTTCTGGGCCATTGTTATCAGGTGGCTTACAGAATTCACAAAAGAGCAGGAAAAAGATATGAAAGAAGCGAAAAACTTTCATAACGAAAGGAACAAAACCATGTACGAGACAGATGGTGAGGAATCCAGAGTTCATTTCAACAAACTGGAATATGGAGAAGGAAGAAGCAGTCAACCAATGCAGCGAGAGGAAATAGGAAGCAACAATGAGACGATCAGAAACCTCTGGGACAGCTATAAAAGGCCCAACATAAGAATCATTGGTTTGCCAGAGAATGAGGAAGATGAACTAGAACTTGAAAAATTGAGTGAAAACATAATAAAGGAGAACTTCCCAGACTTGGGGAAGGGAATAGACCTGCAGGTCCAGGAAGCAAGGAGAGTTCCCAAGAGACTGGACCCAGGGAGAACCACCCCAAGACACATTATAATCAAAATGTCAAAAATTAAAGATAAAGAGAGAATCTTAAAAGCAGCAAGAGAGAAGAAAAGAATTATGTACAAAGGGGTCCCAATTAGACTATCAGCTGACTTCTCAAGGGAAACCCTACAAGCAAGAAGGAACTGGCAAGAAATATTCAAAGTAATGAAAATCCAAAACCTACAACCACGAATACTCTATCCAGCGAAATTGTCATTCAGAATAGAAGGACAGAGAAAGTGTTTCCAGGACAAAATAAAACTGAAAGAGTTCATTAGATCCAAACCACTGTTATATGAGAAGTTAAAGGGACTGGTTTAAATAACAGAAGATAGGGAGATGAAACAAAGGCAAACGAAACAGGCAACGAGAGTGGAAAAGGAACTGTGGGTAAGGGAAGCATAGTGGGGGGAGGTCAACAGGGAGGGGGAGTGGGGAGAGGGAGGGAGATGATATAGGAATTGGGGATCATGGTAGGAGGGAATGGAATAGACAGAGGTTGGGAGGAACTGTATGCACAACTAATGGACATAATCTAAAAGGGGGGGACAACTGGAGGGAGGGGGCCACCGGGTGGAGGGGAGCAGAGGGAAGGGAAATTGGCACAAATGTAATATTTTAATCAATAAAACACATTAAATCTGAAAAAAAAAAAAAAAAAAAAAAAAAAAAAAGATATAAATAAACTAGTACAAGTATTTTCAATATGTAAAACAATCAAAGGGTTAACATTTTTGTTATGTAAATCATGTATTGTAATCAACAGAGAAAGGTATAGAAAAATGGGATATGGACATAAACAGATAGTTTAATAAAAAAGATATAAAAAGTCAAATATGTGAAGTATATAACAATTGACCTCAGCGCTTCTGCTTCTATACATTTTTGCTAAGGGAATACATGTGCATAAGGCTGTGCTTCCAAGTTTAGGATAGCACTGCTTGTATTAGCTAACAACTGAGGAAAACTTGAATTCTATAGGCAAGAGGCCCATTAAACAAAGGGTGGATCATCCTACTGTAGATTAAGAATACTATTTTATATAAAAAAATTAGTGGTAGAAAATTTGTCTATGACATATTTTTGAGTAAAAGTTCAGATAGCAGAGCAATCTGTATAAAAATAGACTATTTTTTGTTAAGAGTTTTATGTGCTCGTAGAAATATATACACATAATCTTAAAAATTACTGGCTAGATATTTGTGAAATTACTAGAATTCTGAATATTTTTTGTTTTTATCTACATTTACCTATTGTTTTTGAAATCATATATTACTTATATAAATTTTGTTTTTTCCTTTGGAATTTTGTCCTGGACAAAATGTTGAAAACAAAGAATATTGTAGTTTTTGTCAAACTTTCTGAATTTCTTCTCTAAGCTACCAATTCCCTTCTCCAGTTTAATTTTTTCTAAGGTTTTAAAGGCTTAGCTTTAACCCAAGTCCTAAACAGTTCTGCTACATATGGCCACAATGATATTCCTAGAAATAAACAACCACATTTGTACTATGAACTAAGAAGTGGCTGTAACCACACAAATTGATATTTATTTTTGTAAAATTTAGTCAGAACACTTTTTCTACTCAAAAGAGAGACAAACTTTCATCTTTGAATCACTATATCTGCATTAAAATTTGGGGATTCTAGACAAACTATCTATCCAGGTGATAGGCACAGTGCCCAGGCCCTACTATGCATTTAGGAATTCATGAAATGTTGGAGGAGGTCATTAATAGGGGACTCAGGCAACTGGTGGCTCCTCAACTCTGTCCCCTCTCCTAGGAATGTCCATTCTGCCCACCATTCCCACACTAGAAACTGTTTCAAGGACACAGCTTTGAAAGAGTACAGTATTGTTGAGACCATTTGGAATGAATATATGACTGAACCCAGATTCTGGCAGGCAGGTGAGATCTCATCTTTCAGCTGCCTAAGATGAGCCTCATATGTAAGTGACCTTGTTTATTAAAACTGCCACCTACCAATCTGGAGGGTCTACCTCTTTCTTCAATCTCGCCTTGCTCTCCTTGTATGGGGGGCCAGTTTGAAAACCAATATGAAAATGTATCAATTTTAATGTTTTTGAAATCAAAATTAAAAAGCAAATATAAGAATAATGAATAATATTGCATTATAGATCCACCCTGGATGATATTTGTCATTATATGAACACCGTCATAAACTAATTTTTAATTGAGGGAGGGGCCTATGAAATAAAGTGCTAGGGTCCCTGAAAGTCATAATGCAGTCCTGAGTGATCACAATCTGAGTGAAATGCTGAGCTTCCAGAACACTTCAAAGTTATCTGAAGGCCAAAGGCCATCGCTCCTTCCAGAAGGCTCTGTGGCTACTCCCTTGGAAGACCTGAGGAATTGATTCCTAAATGCTTAGCACTGAAGCTAGAGCTCAGCCTTGGAATGCTTCTTGGAACTTACTCTTGTAGCCAGTAACAACCTCTACTTCCATACCACAGAGCAGGGGTTTCAGTCTGCCTCTTGCAAGCCATTAGTGATGAAAGTTAATTTAGTATTTCTTAAGTGGAAAAAAATTTCAGAGACTATGACTCTAATAAAGGCAAAAGTTTATTTGGTTTGGTTTTTTTCATTGTTATTGTTTTAGCAATGGCTGCCTAGGGGTTTTGAGAACTCAGAGGTGAAAGTACTGTATTTCGAATTAAATGAAAGGAGTTGAAAAATCAGGAAAAATGAATCCTTATCTAATGAAATACACATGCAATGTGATTCCATGACAAAAAAAAAAAAAAAAAAAAAAAAAAAAAAAAAAAACATGATTTGACTGCTAAAAGCCATATATCTGGAGATAGCTTCAAATTTAAAAATTTGGAAGTGTGAAGTGTCCAAAGGAAAAAAGTATGTAAATTGTCCAGTAAAGATACACATTTTTCTCAAAAGATGAGTATATGTGTGTGCTTCTGTTTACATGCTGGGTCTCTATGTAAAATGTATTTTATACTGTGGGCCATGGTCAAACAAAGCTTAAAGTCATTGCCAAAAGCACAGTCAGGAGAGGAACCCATTCAATCTCAGGCTTTTTTCCTACCCCAGAAGGAAAACAAGGCTGGCGAGGGGTACAGGGGAGGAGAGAGGGAGAGGAAGATAAATGGCACATGTCAGGGCTTCATCTGAGTAAAACATCTGTTGACAAAGTAAATAAATAAATAATTCAATGCTATTTTTCTTGAGAATAAAACCAAAGCAGACCCTGAAATGGCACTGACATTGGTGGTCCAAATGTCCCCTACTGCTTTCTATTAAGTCTGAAAGAAGAAGAATAAAAGCTCCATGAGAGACTTCAGTTTCATTATGTTCCCTGCAGTCTAAAAAGCAATGGTAAGTGGTGTCAAGGCCTTTAAAGAAATCTGAACAATCACAACAGCTTCCACATGTGTACTTTGAAGGAAGGAACATGTATTTTTTTTCTCCACGTGAAAACAACAACAACAAAAACGCCATCATTCCCCAATCTGAGTGCACAGATGAGGAAGTGTGGGAAATGTGCTGCAAAAGCCTTGATGGCTTGTCCAGGTCCGCTTGGGAGGACTGTGCTCGCAGTAAACCAAACGAGCGCTCACCTTCTCTGCAAACACCTGCCTCGTTTCACACCAGCTCCCATGTCGCACGTAAAAGCTTAAAATGTGTGTGTGTGTGTGTGTGTGTGTGTGACTTTAATTCATCTAGTTGAAATACATCTGTGAAAATCCCTTTGGATTTCCTGTTCATACTTTATAGTTTTGTTTATAAGATAATGTGGTTTCTGCATCCAGATTCTAAACACCCAAAGCAATGAGGCTAGTTAAGTCTGGCTCTCTTCAGTGAATGGCACTATAATCTGGGGGTTCAAGAAGATAGTAATGAATGAATAAATGAGAACTTCGTTAAAAACCACCATAAGAATTCTTATTGGTCCTAATTCCACATGTTGGTTTAACTCTGATCACACTCTTTCCAGCTCTCATTTTCCTGAATTAAACAGAGAACAATACTTGATAATGTCTATCCTTTCCATCCTGTGGAATGTTGTGAGTCTCACTCCATATCACATGGAGACATTTGCAATTCCTATATGCCTGAGTGGAGTATATCTATCCTAAATACCTTTGAACTTGACTGTCCATAATATTATTTATCGAAGTATGGTCTATGAACAGTTTTTATCAATATCGTCTAGAATTCTTGTTACAAACAAGGACAGGGATCTGCATTAGTAACAGGCAGTGTAGAATATTGTTAAAGAAAAAGGTTAATTAATGCATTAGGGCAAACCCTTAGGAAAATACTAATAGCACTGGATCTGGGGGAAGAGTGGCAACATAGGAAAAGGGGTGTTGGGATTCAAAATAAACATGACTGGTTCCCTGAGGGTGCAGTTATTTAATTTCATACAACAAAAGGGTAGGGGGATGGGACCCTGGTAGGGCTGGGGATGTGTTGTCCTTATGTCTGATTTAACAAAGTTCTCCTGTTATTTAGGACAGTAAAGAACAAATTTCTGAGTGTTTTAGAAAAATCACAGGTTTTTTAGTCAAACTAGTTACATAGCCTGCCCAGCCTCATCTACACAGTTAATATTCTAATACAGGCCTTAAAAGGTTATACTGAGAATTCTATTAAACAATTTATGAAAAGTGCCAAGCAAAGAGTTGGCGCTCTGTCTTTAGTATCCACTTACGTGCACTACTATATTCAATAATTTATTTATTCATCTGGATATATTATCAATTATGAAAATTCAGATAACATAAATTATAGCTAATACTTAGAGCTCTACACAGTTTTACAAATAAAATCTCCTTTACTCTTCATAGTGCCCTGAGAGAGATACAGTGAGACAGAGAGAGAGAGAGAGAGATTAGCGTTGTTATTTCATGGGACAGAGATAGGTGACATGACTTTACAATATTATCTGTCTTTACATCTCACCACTTATTATGTACCAGTTTTGGACTGGATATGAAAATGTATAAAACAAAATCCTCAATTTTTAATGTTCTTTTAGACCAAATGCAGAATATACACATATAACTAATTCAAAGTAATATTAATAAGTTCCAAGGGTTATGAATCAAATGCTATGAAAGACTGAGGAAGGAAGAGGTCATTTTCAAGTATAGTAATAAGGAGGATTTCAAGAAAGGGGCCACCTTTTAAATTTAGCCTTAAAAGGTATGTGGATCTGCTAGGTAGAAATATGGGAAGGTCTGTTAAAGAAAAGGGCACAACCAGAATCAAGTTGCAGAAAGAGAAAAACACAGAGTATGAAGGGAGGGGAATGAATAAACCAAAAGTAGAAAATGCATAGACAACACGTGAGGGAAAGGAGAAATGGTGGATAGCGATTAGATACCCAGTTAACAGTTATGAAATGAATACAAAGTTAGTTTGGGGCCACTTGAGAAAACCTTGAATATGAGGCCAGGTTTTGGACTTTTCTGACAGGCACTGGGTAACCATTTCAGTTCTTGAATCAGAAATGACACGCTGAGACCACACTATAACTTTGGAAGTAGATTCACAATGGCCCCAAAAGAGAAGAGACAGGAGCTGTGATAAACCAGAAAGCCATTGTAAAATTACAGATGAAGGTAAGGTTCAGAAACATGATGGTACCAGTGATCATGCAGAGTAAAGAATGGGAGGTGATGAAAGATATTCTCGCATTTAGCATATAACCTTATTCATATGCATAGACAAGCGTGTGTGCGCATGTGTGTGCACACACTCCCCTACTCTATAGCCTCTTAATATGGGACCATACATACTCATTCACCCAACAAGTCACATATATTCTCCCCTTGGGAAAGAGGACCGATACTCACCATTTATTTTTCATTTCCCATTAATTTTAATTACAGAAATGGAAGGCATTATGCTACCTTTTTAAAACTGCGTTTCATGGATGCATGCAGAGAGCCCTTTCAAACTGCATTTCAAACAATTTAATTTCTAAGGTCTGTGTTAAAGGAGATACGGAGAACCTGGCACTGTATCATTTGTATATCTGCATTTTAATATGAGTTTTTTTAATGCCCTCCCCTCTAACAAATGACGTGTTTTGGATCATTTAATAAATACCTTTGGGGTTTGTGTCCTAGGGGAGGATCCTGTTTAGCTAGAAAGATAATAGACTCAAAGCACCAGGCCTACTGTCAGCTTTCTAACCTTCCCCAGAATTTGCAAAGCATTGAGGTATTTCTGAACCAATATTTTGGTCATTTCTGGCTGTCATCAGCTGGGAAATGTGTTGTTCACCTTCCCTTCCCTGTTTCTGATCACCTTGTCCTGCAGCACAGATTTCTCCAGCACAGAAAGAAAATGCTGAGAACCTAAGTCTTAGTAATCATACAGAGGAAGAGCTCCATTTGCATACCCTTCATAATTCAATTTAATTTTTTTTTGTCAAGAGTTCTGAATGCTTTGTGTTTGCTTTAATCAGAATGTTGACATTTACACTGAAGCCAATTTCTCTTTTTCTCCTCCGTGTTTTGTTTAACCACGACAAGTGACAGCAAACTGGAAAGAACAGACTTTTTAAATTGGCTCCTTGCCCAGAATGCATCATTTCTCTTGTAGTTTTTCCCCCCTTCCCATGCATCGCAAGAGGAAATGTGAAAACATACTCTACGAACACAAGAGTGAGGTGTTAGTGCTTTTAGATAAAGATTTGTGTTGTATTTTAAAACTAGATTGCTGTACAGTTTCAAGCTATTAGTAGGAGCCTATTACACGGTGGCTCTGGATCCTTGGAGAGATATGCTTAGTGTATTTCAGTAATTCAAAGCAAATAGAAAACTACATAGGAAAATATTTAATAGCAAAAGCATTAAATGCTGAAGGCTGCAGGAAGCAGGAAGCAAGCATGGCACCTGCCATTAACTCTTTCCAACAATGTTTTCTCTGATTTTTCTCTGTCATGCCCCAAATGGTGGCGGAAAGTCCTGATATGAAAACAAACGTGCAAGTATCGGCCGTTCAGAAAAGCCTTGGTACAGCAAATTCCCTGCCCTCTCTAAAACAACAGGCTATTGTTGGGTTTCACACTTGATGTCAAGCAGTTCTATGGGAATGTAGCTTAAATTTGAATAATAATTTGTCCATATATTTGATTCAATGATATAAACCAAAAATAAGTTTTCAAATGGCTTTTCTCAAACACACAAGAAAAACACAGCACCAAAGACCAACCAGGTTGAAATAAAATACGTTCTTTAATGAAATTTAATTCTGCCTTTACAAAGGGACAGCAAACAGGAAAATATTGGGTTTCAAATAAACCAGACACTGAAACAATAGAATCCTCTGATAGAATAGGATTTGAGGAGTTACTGTGATACCACCCTCCTGCCTTCAGGTGGAAATTCCTTCAATAGCCTATTGAAAAAATGTCTTCTTTCTGTGTATCAGAAATCTGAACTAAACAAATTTAAGAGAATTATCTGAGAGGAATCATAAGAAAGATATAATGAAAGAATGACGTACTCTTCCTGATCTTTCTATTGCTTAACTAATATGAAATCTCACATGCTGGTCATCAGAAAATACAGACATGCAAAAAACAAGTCACCTGGACAATATCTTCAAACTCTGGTTCATAATTTATTACTGTGAATTCATTTTTAGTTGCTCAGGAACAGAATTTTTTAAACTAAAAAAGCATAAAATAGAAGAGAATAGGAGAGACTAAATGATCTGTGCCTGAGCAAGCTAAATGCTGTTGCATGAAACCTTTTAAAAACTGCTATCTGTGTCTGTAATCATGATGTAAATAAATATTTCTTATTGTTGGTCAGCATTCAAAATTTTTTTCAAAAATACTACAAGTGTAAATGTGAGCAATTTATACCTAAACTGTGCATTTGTTATCTTGCCTCAAAACTCACCAATGCAGTCAGTGAACCACTGCCCACTAGAGTAGGAGAAGGATTGCCAGTCAAGATGGGGGCATAGGTAAACACGGCTTGCCTCCTCACACAACCACATCAAAATTACAACTAAACTATAGAACAACCATCACTCAGAACCATCAGAAATCAAGCTGAAGGGAAGTCTGACAACTATGGAATTAAAGAAACCACATCCATCCAGACTGGTAGGAAGGGTGGAGATGCAGAACAGGCTGGTCCCATATCCACATGTGGTAGGTAAAAATTTAGGAAGGATATCTCAGGAGCAAGGAGTCCCAGCCCAACACCAGCCACATCAGCCCAGGGTTCCAGTGCCAAAAAGATAAATCACCATAACTTTTAATGGAAAACCAGCAGGGATTAAGTCAGTGGAAGAAACTTCTGGAGTCCCAAGCAGTTCCCTTAAAGAACTCACAAATGAACTTACTCAAACTCTCTCTCTGAGCCCCAGCACCAGGGCAGCAGCTTGAAAGGCACGAGTGGCATACAGGGAGGATTGAAGTACCTGGCATCAAGATGGGACCTGGGGGACAATGTCTCCCAGACAAAAAAGCAGTCAGAGGCAATTGTCCCTTTATTGAACCTGCCCCCCACAGAGCCACAGAGCCACAGAGCCAGCAGGTGGGTGCCATATCTGAGACTCCACCAAGCTGGCTAACACTGTTTATCCCACCCTGGGGATCCCCTGAGACTCTATCCCACCCAACTTATGCCCACAGAAGCTGTTAACGGTGACTTTTCCATATGAATGGCTGGCATTGGCTCATACTTCACAACTTCCTAAATCCTATCAAATGAGCAACAACCAGCCTTAGTAAGCCCCCAGCTCCCACACCTCTTATTAATTAACCTCAGGTCCAGCACTAGCAATAGCCAGCCTAGATTCATAGCTTGGCTATGCCCAGGAACCTCTAAGCCCAGAACAAGAAGCAGCCATCTCAGATTGCTTTGTAGATCACGTAGGGTGGCCCCAAGCAGAACACAGGTGGTGGCTGACCTTGACCTGCACCACCCAGGAAACCTCCAGAATCCATGTACCCAGTGAGCAGCTACAGACCACATCCGAGCACCACCACCCTGTGCCTGCACAGCTGATCCTCCACAGAGGGCAGATGTTGGTGGTCAGTGGTCACAGCCCATCCTTGCAGCTGACTGGCCTGTATAAATCCCTCTCATTGACCTGCTAACAAATCAAAGCTCAACTACAGGAAGAAGGTGTACTCAGCCCACATGAAGAGTGCACATTGAGTACCCAACTTGGGTGAAAGGGGAGGCTATGCCACTGGACACTACAGGACACCTACTACATTAGCCACACTATCAGACAGGGAGTCATAGCAAGGAGGCTGCCAAAACGAGGAGAGAAAGGAGCATGGCCCAAATGAAAGATCAGATCAGAACTCCAGAAAAAGAGCTAAACAAAATGGAGGTAAGCAATCACTTGGATGCAGAGTTCAAAACACTGGTTATAAAGGTGCTCAAAAAAATTAGTGAGTACTTCAACAGCATAAAAAAGATCCAGTCGTAAATGAAGGATGCACTAATTAAAATAAAGAACACTTTATAGGGAGCACCAGTAGAGTGGATAAAGCTCAGAATCAGATCAATTATTTGGAACATAGGAAGCAAAGACAACAGAAGAACAAAAAGAAAAAAGAATCCCCCCCCAAAAAATGTGGAGAGTGTAAACAACTTCTGGGACAACTTGAAGCAATTCAACATTTGCATCATAGGGGTGCCAAAAGAAGAAGAGAAAGAGCAAAAAATTAGAAATATAATTGAAAAAATAATGAAAGAAAACTTCTTCTAATTTGGTGAAAGAAATAGACATGCAAGTCCAGGAAGCACAGAGAGTCCCAAACATGATGGATGCAAAGAGGCGCACTCCAAGACACATCATAATTAAGATGCCAAAGGATAAAGATAAAGAGAGAATCTTACAAAAAGTAAGAGAAAAGGAGTTAGTTACCTACAGGGAAGTTCCCATAAGACTGTCACCTGATTTCTCTAAAGAAACTTTGCAAACTAGAAGGTATTGGCAAGAAATATTCAAAGTCATGAAAAGCAGGGACCTATAGCCAAGATTGCTCTACCTAGGAAAGATATCATTTAGAATTGACAAGCATATAAAGAGCTTTTCAGACAAGAAAAAAGTAAAGGAGTTCATCATCACCAAACCATTATTATATGAAATGTTAAAGGGACTTATTTAAGAAAAATAAGATCAAAACTATGAACAATAGAAGGACAAAAAATACATATTTATCAACAATTACATCGAAAAAACAAAGTAAGCGAACAAGAAGAACAGAGATAGAATCATGGATAGATAAAGCATTTTGATGGTTGCCAGATGAGATGAGGGGGTGGGAGAATGGGTAAAGAGATGAGGGGATTAAAAAGTATAAATAGTTAGCCATGGAGATGTAAAGTACAGTACAGGAAATAGAGTAGCCAAAGAACTTATATGCATGACCCATGGACATGAACCATGGTGTGGTAATTGCCTGACATAGTGGGCGGTGCTGGATTAGGGGGGACAATGGGGGACCAGTTAGAACATCTGTAATAGCATAATCAATGAAATATAATTAAAATACTCACCAATGTAATTTGTTGAAAATGAAAGGATGTTGATTCCTTAAAATTAAATGTGAGTTTACAAATACTTCTCTTACCATCAGATGCCTCAGAAAGAACATAAGAGCACTTGGTACTTCAGCAAGAGATGAAATATTCCCTGTTATACACAAAACAAAAACGAAAAAAACAAACCAACAAAAACATTTTTATTGAAAAAATAAATGAATGAAGAGTGTTAACATGGAGGACAGGCCAGAAAAGGAAGGTGACAGAAAGCAAAACAAAATCATCACGAATGTTACCAGTTGTTGACATGAAATCCAATAATGTCTATGAAAGGGCTGAGAATAGAATAACTGGAAAGAGAAAGGCAATAGTCAATTTAAAAACCTGATATTTTATAAAATTGGGGGTGGGGGGCTAAGGGTGGAGTGTTTTAGTTTCCCAGCTGTCATAACAAAGTACCGCAGACTAGGTGGCTTAAAACAACATAAATTTATTCTCTCACAGTTTGGAGACTCAAAGTAAAATATCTGGATGTCAGCAGGGCCACATTCTCCCAGGAGTCTATAGGAAAGAATCTGTTTGGTGACTTTCTCTTAGCTTCTGGTATTCCTAACAAGCCTTGGTTTATACATGCATGATTTCCATCTCTGCCTCTATTGTCACCTGGCATTCTCCCTGTACGTTGCTGTGTCTCTGTCTATTATCCTCTTTTTAGCTATACCTTATAAGGACACACTAATGGTTTTATTTTCATCTGATGATATCTGCAAAGACCTTATTTCTAAATAAGGTCACATTCAAAGGTACTATGGGTTAGGATTTCAACATACCTTGTCAGGGACACAATTCAACCCATAACAGAGGGATTGATTAAAATGTTTTCACGCCAAGCTGCTTTTTGAGATGATGATGAAGAGGAAGAGGAGCAGAAGTAGAATGAAGTGTGTATTTGTAATGAAAATTATCAGTGAATGTGAAAGCCATACCCAAGGCTGTGAAAAAAAGAAAATTCTGCAAGGGGAACTCTATGCAATGCAGAACAATGCCAAGTAAGGCTGAATAAAATATTTTATTTTATGTTTAAAAATTTTTATTTACTTATTTTTAGGGGAAGGGAAAGGAAAGAGAAAGAGAGGGAGAGAAACATCAACATGCCCTCTCGCATGCCCCCAGCTGGGGACCTGGCCCGGATCCCAGGCATTGTGCCCTGACTGGGTATCGAACTGGTGACCCTTTGGTTTGCAAGCCAGGGCTCAATCCACTGGGCCATACCAGCCAGAGCTGATGAAAATATTTTAAATAAAATATGTGAAATTATTTGACTACTTACAAGGAAGTGAAGAGTTACCAAGACAAGATCTGAAAGAAGAAAGAAACCTAGAGAAGTGAGACTGACATTTGGAGCTGCTTTCCGCCTCAGGGTACCTACCAATTCTAGAAGAGAATCTGGAGACTGAGAGGCTAAAGAGTTGGAAGCTGTTTATGGAAGATTCACAGGACTAAGGAAAATTGGAATTCAAAGACTGCCAATGAAGTCCCTGTTATGTTATACTCAACAGAACTGTTACAGAAACAGGGGAGTCCAAAAACAAACCCCAGAGTTTGCGGCTGGGAGATAGGGAGCAGGAAGCAGCTTTCAGGATGCCCTTGCATGCCTGGAGCTAGTGGCTGGATACATTGTTGCAAAGATCTGCTTTACTTCCAAGACTCAGGAAGATGGGAGGGATCTTGGACTGTGGGCTGGTAGGGAAGAAGCAGACAGAGCCTACGTAGGGTTCTGTGAATGGTCAGAACGCTTTGCAACATCCACTGCGTGAGAGGACGCAGGGAGAGAGAGGAGGCAGGGAGGTAGAGAGAAGCAGCTGCGGACATTTTGGGCTGGCTCTGGCTCTAGGAGGCTCTCTCTCTCAGGCTCTCTCTGGCCCTCACGCCCTCACTCTCTGGCTCTTGTGGGCTCCCTCCATCTGGCTTGGAGAAGGGATCTCCAGGCTGCTTTAAGAAGAGGCTCTTGCCAGACTGCTTGGAGAAGGAGAGGAGATCCTTGCGGTTTGCAGGAAGAAGGCAGTTTACAAGGAGGCTGAGAATCCAGGCGGTCCTGCATTGAGAGCTGGAGGGCACCACAGCACAGAAAGGACCTCCCCAATCAGAACTGAGTGATTGGCAGCTACTGGTAAAGCTGAACTGTGCCTAGGAAGTAGGGAAATGGTGTTTCTGACTTTCCTAAGACTGGCCAGGTCTGGGAGGGAGAGGCAGGACTATGTGTAAATAAACAATTCTTTTTCTTTTCACCAAACTCTGGTATTCAGAGTTATAATTCTGGCGGCGGGCAATCGAACCCCTAACTAAACAGCCCGTGGGTTCTGTTTCAATCGAAGTAGCCCAAGCGTTCTGTTACAGAACTTCTGGTTGGGTTCCCAAGAGCTACAAACTAGGAATAAGAAGCATATAGAACAGCATTAGCAGATATTAGAGTTCAGCTTTCAATCAGCCTAATGCCTGGTTGGATTAAGGGGTTGTAGGATTGTGACTTCTACTACCACCTGCCAGAAGCAAACACTCCATGGAAGAAGAAATGTTTTCACTAAACTAAATTTCACAGGTGTAGGATCCAGCACTCAATGGAAAATAACCAGGTATAAAAGAACACAAGAAAATGTGATTGAAAATTAAGAGAAACAATATACAATAGATGAACCATAAGTAATCAACACATAAACTTTTAAATGGTTAAATATAATAGGTTCAAATAAATACAAGGAAAGATAAAAATTTCAGTAGAGAATAAGAAACTATAAAAAGACACAGACATTTTAATTAAAAGAAATAAAAATGAAATTAAGTACTATATGGATGGAAGAGAAAATAGAGAATTGGAATAGATAAGAAGAAAATACTCCAAGATACAGCAGTATGAAATAGTTTCACAAAAATTTAAAAGGCCTTACAACCATAGAGAATATAGCAAAATGTTCTAACAAAAGTGTAATTTGAGACCCATAATAGAAGAAACAGGAAACTAAAAAAATGTTTAAAGAGATAATGGTTGAGTATGTTCCAAAATGGTGAAAAACATCATTCCACATATTTTAAAAATGCAACAAACACTAAGTTGGATTAATAAAACAAAATCTTACTGAGATGCATCACAGTAAAATAGATTAAAGCCAAACATAAAAAAAGAATCTTAAAAGCAGCAAGGTTACAAAAAAAATCAGGACAAATTTCCTTCAAAAGAGCAACAATACAAAACTGGAATACATTTTGGCTGACCACAAAATCATACTGATCCTTGAGTTATACCTACAAAGCCAGGCTTAAAAATAAAAATAAGAAAGAAAAAAAGAGAGAATGACAGAGAGAGAGAGAGACAGGCAGACAGACAGAGACAGACAGAGACAGAGAGAGACAGAGAGAGATTGGTGATTGCATACTCTGGAGTAAGTAGAGTCTACAAAATTAGTCCAGATAAGTCATTAAACAAAGAAAAGAGCAACAATAAAATTCTGTGAAGGGAATTCAGAATCTACAATATATTATACAAAATGTCCAATTTTCAGGAAAAGGAAATATTATAAGACATGCAAAGAAACTGGTCTTTATGAAGATCTCAATTTTTGATCTATATCCTCTTCTCTGAAGACATTCTTTTAAGATTTCTTGCAAGGCAGGTCTACTGGTGATAAATTCCATTTATCTGTGAAAGTCTTTATTTTTCCTTAACTTTAAAAGGATAATTTTATTGAATACAGAATTCTAAGATGGTGGTCTTCTTCTTCTTCTTTTTTTTTTTTTACCACTTAAAAAATTTAATTTCAAAGTCTTCTTGATTGCATGGTGTCTGGTGTGAATTCCAATATAATTCATATTCTTGTTCCTCTCTAGATAAGGTGTTTACTTCTTCCTCTTCTGGCTTCATTCAAGATTTTCTCTGTTGTTTCTTTCTTTTTTGAATATAATATGCCTAGATGTTGAATTTTTAAAATTTATCCTACTTGGTGTTCTCCATCCAACCTAGATTTGTGGCTTCATTTCTGTCATTAATTTTGGAAAATTCCCAGCCATTATTACTTTAAATATACTCCCTTTTCTATTTCTTCTCCTTCCAGTATTCCTATTATGCATATGTTGTTCCTTTTGTAAGTTTTCCACTGTTCTTGCATATTCTGTCCCATATTAATTATTTCCTTTCTGTTTTCAGTTTGGGAAGTTTCTATTCACGTACCTTCAAGTTTACTAATTCTTTCTTTGGCCATATCCTGTTCAAAGACAAGCTTATCAAGACATTCTTCATTCCTGTTAGATTTTTTAAAAATTTCTAACATTTCATTGTGATTCTTCCTTAATTTCCATCCTGTACTTACATTATCCATCTGTTCTTTTGTGTTGCCCACGTCTTCCACTAGAGCTCTGAATGTATTAATCACAGTTATTTTTACATTCTTTATTTGAAAATTCCAGTTGCACTGCCAAATAAGAGCCTACTTCTGATACTTGATTTATCTCTTCAGAATGTGGGGTTTTATTTTCCTTTGTTTTCGCATGCCTTGTTACTTTCTGTCATCATATTGGATGACAGGAACTGAAGTAGATAAGCTTTTGTGTAAGGTTTTATGTTTATGTGGACAGGAGTCATCTTTTATTTATTGTTTGTTGCAGTTGTATATGTTAGAGACTTCAATTTCCTCTAATATCCTTGCTCTTGTCCCTCTTGTTGTCCTTGGGTTTCCCTAGAACATTCTTCTTAAATAGAGTCTGAGACTTGAAGTTTTTTAGTTTAATACAGTGTTATACAAAGGCCCTATTTATATGGTGGTAAGGAGTAAGGGGAGGGGAATGGAAGTTTTCTATAATGCTACAATTAGATCTCAGTCTTTTAGTGGGCTTGTGCCCCTGAACTATGATTTTCACAACTGCTTTCTCATCTTTTGTTTTCCTCTTTAGGTGAAAGAAAAAGATTAGAGGTGGCAGGGGTGGTGTCACTTCCCTTTCTTCATTCTGAGTAAGGTTTTGGTGAAGTATTTTCTTTTGCTGTATTGACCTTTGTTGTGAATAATTATCTGGGTTTAATTCAAAATGGTTATTTTGGGGGGGTATTTTTCAAAATGGTAATTTTCTCCTCCCCCTGGCCACAAAGGTGGAGTGTCCTCTAGTCTTCACTCTCAGAAATTGATGAGATTCCTGGAGGTAAAACCCATAAAAATGTGGGGGCCTCTCAATACACTGAATCTCTGTGAGTTTTTAACTCTCAAGCTAGTTTACAATCACCCTCTAGGGGTTTGTTGAAATTGCCATTTAGATGTTCCTACCATTACTAGCTCTGACATCTTCTGCTCAGGTAAGTTGATCTGTGTCTCTGCATTTGTCTGCCTCTTCACTTTTTAGGGTATTTGGTTATTCTGTGACCTCTATTCATTGAAGGACCTTTAAAAAGTCACTGTTTTACAGTTCTCTCAGTTTTTTTCTCATTGTGAGTATAGGAGTGATGACTTGCAAGCTTTTTACATATCACACCAGAAACTGGGAGCCTGTGTAGCTTTTTAATGATTGTTCTAGATATTATATCATATTCTTTATTATATTTATTATGTTACATTATACATAATATTATATTATTTATATGTATATAACTTACCAAAGTTTACTGGTTTCATCATTTTACAAAATTGAGTGTTGCTTAACTCCCTTTATGTTTCTTTATACTCCTCTATTTATAATTCTTTTAAATACTTCCTCTGTAAATTTAGAACCACATTGAAGAGTAAAATGATAGTTAATTTAACCATTAAACAAAATTTAGAAAACTCAAGAAGAGTAGAAAAATCTATTGTACTTTCCCATAGTTTTGCTTACATTGTTCTTTTCTTTATCCCAATATTTCAAGTTTTCTTCTTTTATTTCCTTTCCTTTTGAAAAATTCCTTTAGCTAGTCTTTAGGAAAGATTTTCTTACTATAAACTGTCTTAATTTTTGTTTATCTTAGAATGTCTTGAATTTCTCTTAGTTCCTGAAGGATATTTCAATGGATATAGGATTTGGGGTTGACAGATCATTTTTTGAAGAGTTGATAAATGTTGCATTACTTCCTATTGTCTCTACAATTTCTGACAAGACATACACTCTCAAATGAATTGCATTTCCCTGCTAGGTAAGTTGTCATCTTTTTCTGGATGATTTCATGTTTTCTACTTTTCTTTAATTTTCAGAAATCTACTTATGATGTGACATATTGTTATAGTAGGCAGTAGGTTAGATATTAATAAAAAGGGAGGAAGCAAATAGAACCTGACATCTGATTAAGCCAGATTAATTAAGAAAGGACAGTTTCACAGTCACTAGGGAAGATGCTTTTCAGTCACCCCAGGGAACAACCAGCACCATACCACCACTGTTAAAAGGGAGAGGGAGAAAATGGCAGAATTGCTTTTACTAAGCATTTGCCCAGTTGAAACCAAATGAGGAAGTGGAACTGCGAGGCAGGTGCAGTGGGAGCCAAATTGTCAACTATGCAATGGGGAGGGAACTAACCTGGGAAAGTCTGGGAAAAGGATTAGATTGGAGAAGGGCACAAGCTGGAAAGAACTGAGGAAAGTGATTAGACAGCGGCACCAGCACAGGGCCAGGAAAAGCCAGGAAAGAGATTGGATAGTTGGAAAGAAAGTCTACTCTTCTGGAACCCAAGGCAATATATGGGAGCTAGACAAAGAACCCAGCACATACCCTCCGTGGAGCATGCCTGTGCCCATGTACTTATATATATATTTTGCCTTCTCTTCCCCTAAATTCTGAGTCCCCATGAGACTTGCAACTAGGGAGGCAGTTAGCAGTGGTGGAGGACTCTGTTTTTACCTCTGTAACTTTCTTCCCTGAGTCCATGCAGCCTCTACTGTAGCTTGCCCGCTCTCTGCCTCTCCCAAGGCATACAATCTCTTTTCACTCTAATAAACCTTGCCACTATTGCTTAAAATATTCTTATGTGTGTGCCCCTGAAATTCTTTTTCTGTGACACTGCAGAAGAATCCTACTTACAGAACATGCTGGGGCAGACCCACCTCACTCCTGTTCCTCCTCCAGTAACATTATGTCTTGGCATGCATTTCTTTGGATTATTCTCTAGGATGCACTGATACTATACAATCTGTAAGTTTATGTTTCTGGTCAGATTTGTGAAAATATCAGCCATTATTTCTTCAAATATTTTTTTCAGTGATGCCCTATTTCTCCTCTACTTCCAGAATTCTTAGAAATGTTACATCCTTTGTTGTAGGGTCACAGGTCTTAGAGTCTGTTCAATTTTTCCAATTTTTTTTCCTGTTGTTCTAATTAGGTAATTTCTATTGTCCTATTCTTCATTTACTTATTTCCCCTCTTCCATACATTCTGCCACTCAGTCCATCCACTGAGTTTATTTTGTTTCTGTATATTTCAGTTCTAAAATTTCCACTTGCATTTAAACTTTTCTGTTTTATCTGACTTATTTATTTATTTTATTTTTATTTTTTGGACACCACTCCAACAAGGGTAGAATGGTGTTGCCTCCTTACTCCCCAGTGGAGAAAAGTCTGGATTCCCCATGCAGGGAACATTGACAGCTGAGGGAGGGACTACCCTTTACTTACTGCTGGGTAGGATGGGAGTTCCAGTCCTTATGTGGTCTCCACTGATAATGCCTGTATAGGTGAGTGTTGACTTATTATTGCTCAGTGATAGTGAGTGTCCTAACTCTCTGCTACCTTTCCTTTGATTTCATCCTAAAATGGAAAGAGAGGAGCATATTATTAATTCTGAGTGGAGGCAAAGGTACAGCCTCTTCATGTGGTCTTCTCTGACACTGGCCGCTGGGGCGTGGCAATACCTCAATAAATAAAAAAAGGATCTGCCTTTTGACCCAGGTATCCCACTTCTGGGAATATATCCAAAGGAACCCAAAACACTAATTCAAAAGAATATAAGCATCCCTGTGTTCATTGCAGCATTATTTATAATAGCCAAGATATGGAAACAGCCCAAGTGTCCATCAGTAGATGAGTGGATAAAGCAACTATGGGGCATTTACACAATGGAATACGACTTGGCCATAAAAAATATTTTACCCTTTGTGACAGTATGGATGGACCTAGAGGACATTATACATGTGAAATATGCCATTCAGAGAAAGACAAATACCATATGAATTCACTCACATGCGGAATCTAATGAACAAACTGAACTAACAAGGAAAATGAGGACAGAGTCATAGATGGAGAGCAGGCTGGCAGCTGCAGGGGAAGGTTAGGGAATGGAGGGAGTGAGTGAAAAGGAAAAAGGACTCAGGGACTGCTGGGGGGAGGGGGTATTAGGGGACTAAATGGTTATGGGAAAAATAATAAAATCAATAAAAACAAGAATAAAAATAAAGAAATATAAGTATGTCAATTAAAAATATAAGAATTATATATATATATATAAAATATACACACACACATATATAAAAGGGTATGGTCTCCACTGAAAGTGTCAGCTGGGGTGCTTAACACCAGCCAGTGGGAATAAAAGTCCAAGTTCCTTACTGAATCTCCTCCGCAACCACCACAGCAGAATTTTGGGATACTTCATTATCATTACCTGAGGTTAGAAATGTAGGTTTCCTATTCAGCCTTTGCTGACCTGGGTGGAGTTTTCTGCTGTTGTTTGTTTCCTCTGGTGTGGCTTGGGGTAGAACAGTTACTAAGTTTCCTCTCTTGCTAGGCTCTTCTTTTCCTGGTCCTTTGGCTAGAAAGCAAGACTTTGTTCTAATTTTTTGTTCTTGTTGTTGTAATACTTACTGGTGCTTTTAGTTTGGTAGCTTTGTCTTCTCCAAGTTTAGGATGTATGAAGCAGAAATAGCATCCTAGGGCACTCACTGTTCTATTGTTACTCAAGTCCTGAGGCCCTAATCCTTCGTCTTATTCTCTTCATAGTTCAGAACCATCTTAATGTTTACTGTATTTAAAGTGCCCATAGTTATTAATTGTACATAGTAGGAATAAAAGGAAAAAGTATGACTACTCATCTTCCTGAATGTGGAAATTCTCATAATTTTTTTGGGGGGGTGGCCTCAAATAAACCAACATTGTACTTATCTCTTAGATTTCTATTTGATACCTTTTCTACCTGAAACTCTCTTTTCTGCATATCTATAGGGATGACCTTTTATCTCAGCTTAAATGTTACCTTCTTGGATGACCATACCAGACCAAGTGATCAAATTTTTTTCTTTTACTATGCCATTCCATATGATGTTGCACTGTTTAATTTTGCTTGTAGTGATTAACATAATATTTTTGTTAGATTTCTTTTTTTATTTTGGTACCTATATCCTGAAACATAACATCCATGAAGGCAAAACCCTGGTCTATCTCTTTTTTTAAATCAATTTTAGAGAGAGAGGAAAGGAGAGAAAGAGAGAGAGAGAGAGAAGGTAAGGTTGATTTGTTGTTCCACTTACTTATGCATTCATTGGGTGATATTTATATGTGCCCTAACAGAGGTTTGAACCTACAACCCTGGCATATCAGGATGACGCGCTAAGCTACTGAGCTACCTGGCCAGAGCCAAACCTGGTCTATCTTAATAATGACTCTCTATATGTTTCTACAATAGTCCCTGGCACAGAGTAAGCATTCAACAAAGATGTGCTATATTTGAATAAATAATACAACAGTTTCATCTTATATTTTCCTAGTGTATTCCCTCATTACCCTGAAGAAATTTATTTCATTATATTGGTAATAGGAGCTCCCCTTTGCCTTTCTTGGTAATCCAAACTTACTGGCAAGCAGGAGCAAAGGTCTGAGTGACAGGCTTATGGCTTTGTGGTTACATCCTGAGGATAATTAACTCTCCTAGGCCAGCTGTGACCCCTGCTGGGAGTCAGCAGGTGACCAACATGATGACAGAATTGGCCCCAAATGAGGCCACTACACTTGAGGCTCTACAGTGACCTCTGAGATTTTTAATGAACCTAAGGTTCTGCTAAATATGAAAACCAAGGGAGAATTTAGGAACCAATTGATTCCCTAAAGAGCCCTGCAAACGATTTGAGAATTTTAGAGAGCAGGTTTGGTGGTCCTTCTTGCCAGTTGGAATGATTCCCAGCAGTGATAATATAGCCCTTTCATATTTCCTTGCTTTTGTTTTGTATATTTCACTGCCTTCTCTTTCTGGGTTCAACAAATAGAAACTTAGTGTCTCTATTTTAGGTTTTTCTCACCTTTTAACATGCAAATACTTCAGGGAAGGGGAACAGCTGGTCAGTCATTTTGATCTTAATGTAATGAGTTTATTAGAGCCAGTCTGGAGAGGGAATTCTGACACGGTGCATACTACCCCACAAACATGGCTGCCTTTTGAAGCTTGCCAATACTGGAAAATTTCCCCACTGGAGAATTTCTCATACATGCAGCAATACAGTGATGCTAATGCATGCAGATGGAAGGCACGGCATGGAAAATGGGTAACTGGTTCTCAGAAAAAAAGTGCCACAGTGGAATACTGAGTTATTTGGGGGAGGTGCAGGGATCCCATATCCTAACTTCATTGGTTTTCACATAATGAATGGCCAGTGTATTCAATTAAAAGCCTGCTTCAAGTCATATTATCATATTGGATAGCAGAGCCCTATTATTTAAATATCAGATTAGTTTTTATAAATAAAATAAAATTAGATCATATAGTTGGAAATGACATGATAAGTGAAAAAATTAGGTTGCTTAGACTGAGATGGTGACCTAAAAAGGTAACATTTGAATTGAAATCCAAGGCCGTTTAGTCCTATCAAGATATGGGAAAGAGATTTATAGGCAAAGAAAAGAGAAAAAAGAAATCCATGAGGTGGAAATCAATTTAGTTCATTTTAGAAATTAAAAAATAAAAATAAGAAGAGAATGTGGAGGGCAGGACTTTTTAGTCATATGATCCTTAAACTGATTATCTAAAAATAATCAGTCAGTAAAAATGAATATTTAGAGGGATAACAAAATAGAAAATGGCAGGAAATTAAAATCTTGCCTATATGAAGTCCCAGTCTGGGATTTTATGAGTGTCATTTCTGATAAAAATATTACAATTTTTGATGCTAAAAAATAAGTAATTAATTGTTTAAACAACTCCTGAATACAAAACCCATAATGATAGCAGAGGTCAGGAGCCATGTCTATGAGTTTATGGCTCTAGAAACTTAAAGCAGAGTATATATTTCTGCTTTAATCAATGAAAATGGACAAACCTAATTTTTGTGGGGGAACAATTACCAATAAAAACAAGCTTGATTTAAAATTAACTCCCTTATCCTTATTTTTAAGACTTATTTCTTTGACAGAGGTCCAGCTAAATGGTCCCAATAAACCACTTGCCCTGGAACTCTATCATAGGTACAAACCACAAATGGCATTCCACCTCACAGCAGTGTAGGTACACTTGCTCCCGAGCTTTTAACTGGGGCACAAAAATATAATATAACTACGCAAGACACTTGGGATTATGAGGAAGGACATGAAGTAACAGTGTGAAAACTTCCCCATAATTAGCCTAACCAATTGATGGATGGTTTTTGAAGGATTTAAATATAATATTTCATATGCCTTGTGTGGAATAGAGGATAGACATTTGTCTAAATGCCATTTGTCTGACTGTCTGATGGAGCTATTCCATCTCAATAAAAATGCTAAGGTTCAAAAAAAAAAGGCAATTTTTGAATAGACCAAGATATACTTCTCCAAATATTATTACGGTAAGATTTATGTTAGGACCTGGAAAATAACATGGAATAAAGTCTATGTTACTCTTCCATTGCCCTCTCCATTAGAGAGGCTGAATGGGAGGATCAACCCAGCCTGATCCTCATGGGACCCAAGCCTTTTGCAAGAGCTACTGTGGATATATAATTACAATGTAGGAGAAAGACTTCCTCAAGGCAATTTAGGGAGGTCCTCCATGCTAGGTATCATATCTCGGGGTATATTGTAGGTACTGGGAATCAGAGAGCAGAGCCCAGAGGCTGAGGATTGAAGATAGTAATTCCAAAGTTATGGGCCACACAAGAGTTTTGAGGCCAGTGTCAGGCAATTGTTTTTTCTGGAAGCTTTGCCATGATGCACAAGCTAAGTCATAACATTCAGTCTGGGAGGCAAACTAGTATTCTTTCCTGTCTTACCCCAGTTTTTCTCCATCCCTCCACTCAGCCATAACATTCTTAGAGATTTTTGGAGTTATTAGGAATGAAAGGATTATATATCCAGTGAAGACATTCAGCCAGTACTAAGTAAGACAGCCAAATTATTGTTCTTTGGTCAGGAGAACTTCCACAAAGTACTCAGGTTCCTGAAGAGAGTAGAGGGATATAGGATGTATATGGGTGGATTGGGGCACACAAAGCAGGGGCTTGAACAAAATCTGTGATATCAAAAACAAGAGCAACCATGTTTGGTAGGATAGAAGACATGACATTATCTTCTTACCTGTGGGCATCTGTGTTTGGCACATGAGTCACTGCATCCAGAAGGAAGAGACATTTTTCTGTGGTTTCTGCTGCACAGGAGAAGTCATCACACAGATAGACTTCTGGGTCTACTCTCCAGGCTCCCTCCCCTCCCCACAGGTTTGACTAGCTCAAAACCCCAACCCTCTAAATCACATGTTTGGTCTTTCTGGTGGCCATTCCCATCCTAAATCATCTATCTCATCTCTTAGCATAAACTAAGGTGTGATCCAAGGGGATTAGAAATAACAAAAAACAAACAAACAAACAAAAAATGCTTCTATTATTCAAGTAATTCCAAGGATTTAGAGTTCCCCTCTCAGGGACCAGTGGCAAAGGCCAAATTCTTTATTTTATAATCAACTGAAAGAGAGAAAAGGGAACAGATTCCTAGATTTGCTGATCCTAGACCCACGTCCACATAAGGTATTAGGAGAAGTTAAGTGAGTCTTGGCCTAGTTAAAATTTTACCAAAAAATTCAGAAGAAAAACAGGTAAATATGAGGTATTTGGTAGTTCTGGCCTATTTTCCCCTGGAAGATCCTATGGATTTGAATCTGCCACCATTCCCATTGTATTAGATGTGTTTTAATAACAACTTATTATTTATGCTGACTTCTTTTTGATTTCTATTATATTTTCATATTTGATAAATGCTTTAAAAAATACTTTTACAATCATCCTAAAAAATTAGTGGAGTAGAGTGGGTAAATAATAATTTGTGGTATTATGTTACTTGTCTTAAATTACACAGATGGATAATAGTGAATTTAGACTGTGAGATTATTAAAAGTTCAGGATTTGTTTCCTGAAAGGTTTAAGACTGTGACCCAGTTACATGATTGCAGGTCAAGTTGACATAGCCTTTCCACACTGTCACTCCTCATCTTGAAAATTGAGTGCAATAATACATCCAACCTTTCTTATTGCTGTTAAGATCTCTGATGGTGTGTAAGGCATGCTGAACATTTTGCGTGGAGCTTGGTGCAAAATAAACCTTCAATAAACTCTTCAAATGAACTAATACACAACTGATATTTAATATAACCACAGCAACTGATATCTAAAGATCTTACCCATTATATTCCATGCCATTAAAAAAATAAGTTTATCTTTGAAGAATTGCTGGGTTGACAGGTTCTGGTTATGTTACCTCTTTAAAAATGTGAATATCCCCCTTGTTTGAGTGCATAGCTCCTCTATCTTGGAGCACTGTGTCAGAGAAGGAATCAGAAAATACCCTTTCTCCCCTAGATATCAGATTTGCTGAATGAGGCAACTTAAAAACATCTCAGATGAGTTACACATGTAATCTTCATTTTGAAGCTTTTTGAGTCTCTTAATGTTCAGATTATTCCATCTCTTCATAGGAACTACTTCTGAGTCCTTATGGCTGTAGTAAAGTCAGACAGACTTATATTTTTCTTCCTGCTTAAGTGCTACCTTCAATTCAGTCTGGGGTTTCTTCTTTGTTTAAGGATCCTATAAACCTTTGTTCTGTGCCCTGCTAGTTATAAACTTTTTCTTTAACTCAATTAACCTTTTATCTTTGTAAATGTGTTTTCATTGAACTTTAAAAATATGTTTGCAGAGGTGTTTGTCCTGAATCCAGTACATGCAGAGTCTTTTAAACAATTAGCAACTGGATCAGAATCCTTATGAATGAGATTGTATGAATGAGAGCATTCCTTCATAAAGGCACTAACAACTATTTTAAGTAAAGGAAATGAGAAAAAGTATGGATGGATTTTTTTAACCACAGTGAGAAATTCTGAACTTGTAAAATCCAAAACTCCATAAAGCATGAATAAATTTGAAGATATGAACATTACAAAAACAGTGTCATGATGAAAAACACTATAAGCAAAATCAGAGAAATCAGAAACTAAAAAGAATAAATACAGCACACAATATTCAAGTTACAAAAGGCTAATTGCTGTAATACATGTAAACATTCTCAATGATTAAGTAAAAGACCAGTATAAAAATGGACAACATATATATTCCCAGAAAATACATGTAAGTGGATTTTAATGTATGAAGTAATTAAAAACATAACCCAGAGAAATGAAAACTAGCAGAGAAACGAAAACTAGCAGCTTTGAGATACTATACTCAACCTATTAGATTAGCAAAGCTATAAAAAATGTCATGACATGCTGCCTTGGTAAAGGTGTAGGGGAATTCTCATACATTGCTGATGAGAATATAAATTGGTATAGCTCCTATGGGGAGAAATTTGGCAAGAGTTGTCAAAAATACAAATACACTTACTCTTTAAAGAAGCAAATCTACTGCTAGAATTATTTCCTGATGATGTTTATTATTAATTGCCATGTGCTTCTGATAGCAGACACTTGCAACAACTTTAATGTGCATCAATAGGAGACAATTAAAGTATACAAGGAAATACTATTGAGCAGTAAAAAATAGAAGTAGAAAGTCTTTCTGTACTGGTGGGAATGATCTCTACTACCCTGTTAATTGAAGAAAAGAAGGTGAAGTATGTGTAAGCTATTATAGTCAGCTAGTGTGTAACAAGCATGGGATAGGAGATATGTATCCATATTTTTATATAACTTACTTGAATATGCATGGTGGATTTCTGGTAGGAAGGTTATGAATTGAAATCTTAAGTGTTTGTGATGAAGGGAACTGGTGTTTGGCACATGATTTCACATGGAGACTCTTCACTGACTTTTACTTGTATATTTGATTTTTGAGCCATTTTAATCTCTTGACTATATAAAATATACTTTAATTAAACTAAAAACAAGCAATAAAGATGTCAGTAGTAGTTACTTTTGATATTTTTTCAGTTAAAATAGTTTACTACAATATTTTGAATAATATTATGATGAAATAATAAAATACTGGTCACAGATAGAGGAAGAGGAGCTTTTAAAAGGGAACATAAATCAACCTTATAAGACTACCCTTAGAGAGTTAGTGGAATCAAATATTTATGAAAATGTTATCTAAATTAAAATTAGAGTTCCATTTACCCACCTTCTGAGGAACACAGGCCCCCTGCATACTGAGGAGTCTAGGTTGTCCAGGACAAACCATCTGGGATGTCAGGGCCATGCCTGGTTAGGAGCTGGTACCTGACTCTCTCTCAGTCAGCCAGGTGACCTCGAGTAATTTACTAGATTTTCCTAATTATTCACTATGGATTCCTAATGGGAACATTGTATATGGGGAATTTCAATAGGAGAAAAATCACATCTCATTTCAGGGGGAAAAAAAAAAGACCTCTTCCTCATTTCCTTTTTTCTTAAGGGGGGCCAATTTCATCCATTAGGATAATAGGCTAGAACTCTCTATAATAATTAAATCATTCACTTACGAGTTTTATTTGTCCACTTCAGGCATTTCTCTCCTTCTCTGGACTTCTGAGGGCTGGGGAAATAATGCCTAAAAGTCCTGACACAGGTATGCAGAGAGCTCAGCCTTCTTCCCTGATTTTCCTTATGAACAGCACAGTAATTCCAGTAATATCTTCTTTGTCCCACAGTGTTTTTTATTTCCTAGGTACCACATGCAGGAGAACCAGGTCCATTCTTCTATGACCTCATTTATCACATCTAAAAAATCAGCTAAATATTTTTATTCTTCTTTAACTTTATTGAAAAAAAATGACAAGTATAATTATATATATTTAGAAATATTGTCCATTCTTACTGTCATTATTCATGAAGCAGGAGGGCAAATAACATACAACCCAAAGCAACATGTTAGGAGATCCTTGGAGCACAAAGCTGTATAAAAATGGGTGAGTAGGTGACAGTGCAGAAAGACAGGACAGTAGATTTGCAAGGGGACTGCTCAGTTTCTCAGAGAAGTGAGGTGCATAGTCACAATGAATAGCTTGTGAGTTTTAGGAGCCACCATGGCTCTCTCTGACTCTGGAGATAGTGCTGAGGCTCTAGTGAAACAATGGATAGGAAAGTAGTTTGCAGATATTATGCAGAATATGTCTTAGCATTTTAGGAGCATCTGGAATGATGGGTATTCCTTGGGGAACCTACTCTGATGCAGAGATTAACACATTTCACTGGAGAGTGCTCTAAGGAGCAACACCTATGGGAAGGGGTATAAAAATGATGCAGAATCAGGCAGAAGAAGTTGGGCCCCAATTCAGTAGCAACGGAGGTCTAACCTGGTTCTATTGAGGATTGGGGTTTAGCCCTGAAGAATTATCCCAAATTAGGGCAAAAGGCCAGGCTTTTATTCACTTTAGCATTTTACTGTTTTTCCACATAATGAGAGTTGGGCCCTAGGAAGGGGGTATGATCTTGGACAAAGCTCCCAAAAGGACAAACTGGGCTGAGAGCTGTCCACACTAATAATTCACAGCACCTGGGGAAATTAATATTTCAGTCCTGATGGTGGGCATCTGGTCAACTACTACTACAGCATCCAGTACAATGGGGATGATAGGGTTACAGATAGGATTTTATCCACAAAGTGCTACATATACCAAAAATTCAGTTTAGACTAATCAATTAATTACCTTTCACTAAAAACAGTGTGAATGAATGCATTGGATCACTTCTCAGAAAAGAACAACTTGTGATTGCTATAAGTTATTCTGATCGTCACTTCCAGAATTTCTCCCGAATCTGACAAAGGAGGATTTGTGTTTGGCACCGACATTAACCTATATTCCTGGCACAGGTCTTAATCCCCTCAAACACACACCTGAGAACTCAAATAGCTCACAGTCGGAACTGCCTGCAATCTTACTTGTGATAACAAAATGGAAAGGTTCAAGCCAAGAAAATTTTAAAAAGACATACGGCATGACAGATGATGCCTCACACCAAGAAAGCCAAGGGCAAGTTAATCCACCCTTACCTGAGGGCATTCAGATATGAAGAAAACTACAAAATCACAGCTGAGCCTTTCCCCGTCAGTATGAGCAGAAGCAGACAGGGCTGGCCATATGTGTAGGTAGAGGAAGTGCCTGCCTACCCAGTATGATTTTGAGGGGCCAGCAAAACCCTACGTTTCCAAGGTACTTCCTCCAGATGTAGTTTATTTCCTAAAATTTCACCATGCCTTACTCACACCTTCGATTCTTGATAAAAGTGTAACTCCACTTGCAATCATTAGTTCTAAATGAGAAGTAGTTTTATCCTAGTCATGCCAGAAACTAGCTTGGGATCTTGGAAAAGATTCTTTTCTTTGGAACTTAGGTTCTGTGATTTGGTTCAGAGTCAGCAATTCTAATATCTTTTGCTATTCCTTAGTGCATACGTGGCTTCTGTATATTGTTCATTCAGATCATTTTCATCGTTATCAGTCCTTTGAAAGTTCTAGTCTAGTTCCATTGCTGCTATTGCATATCTGATGCCATTTATATCTTAAATATGGCAAAATTATTGAATCTTAGAACTTGTATTCTCAGCTCAGGAAAAGTTTCAGGAACCTTCCCATTAGATTTAGAAAGAGAGAGAGAGAGAGAGAGAGAGAGAGTGTGTGTGTGTGTGTGTGTGTGTGTGTATTGGAGGAAAAGGGGCAAGATATGCAGATTCTCCTCTAGGTATGTGTTTCAATCCCATTCTCTGCAATCTCTCTACATATTCCCTAACAGCTCCATCAAGGCAGGTGATCAAGTAGCCCTCAGGCAAACCAGAGTGCTGGTAGTCTCTTTAGATATTCTGCAGTTCCAGAGTAGGGTACAGATTTGGCCCCAGGACCTTCCGATTCCCCTTTCTTATTTGCTCCCCAATGTCCCAGCATAGTGACTAGTATATTTTAGCTTGAGTGAATGGTTAAATAAATGGGTGGATAGGTAAAAAAAAGAAAAAAAGACAATTACAGTACAATGAAAATAGACAATTAGCCAGCTTCCTGGCAGAAAACAACAGGGACGGGATTCTAAAGAAAATCATTTACTGAGCATGATTAAGGAAATCAAAAAAGGGATCAAGACTCCTGAGACTAATATCATGAAGCCACTATCATCCCTCAGGCTAAAGGACAAGGAAGAGTGCTGTCTGTCATAGTCTGTCGAGAGAGAGGGGGACCACTGCCAGACCATAATGACAAAAGGAGGAGAAACCAGAGAGTCTTTCTCGAGTGTCTCTCCTTTTCTTTCATCTCTCGCTGGTGTCTCCTACTATTCAAACCCAACTGGAAGCCGTGAGCAAAATGAGATACACATGATTCAGTCTTTAAAAGTCAGCACCCAGAGTCGTACTACACAAAGAGTGTTGTAAATGAGAGATATAAATGGAGAATAGCAGTACAAAGGATATGAGAGCAATTTTTCATGGAGGGGACAATTGATGCAGGCACAAGATTCTAGAGAAAGAAGAAATATTCATCAAGAGAAGGAGCAAAAATGTCATGTGAAGATGATAGAAAGAGTGACAACTAATTCCTGTTATCTAGGGTTTGGAAAAGATTGGTCCTGGCAATGCCTTTAAAGATCTTGGTTCTCCTTCAATCTAAGATTCTTTCAAGTTGTGCTCGGGTGCCTGGAGTGTTCTCAAAGGGCATAAGCTTAGACAGTGCAGTTTGTAGAATAAAATAATTAAAAGAAATATAATAATCATTTCCAAACTACTTCATTGGTACAGGCACTGTGCTAAAAGCTTTATCAAATTGATCTAATTTCATTTCCACAGATTCTACAAGAGAGATATTATACCCTCTACTTTACAGGTGAAGAAATTGAAGATAATAGTGGTAGAATGACTTGCCCATAATTGTATTGCTAGAAAGTAAGAGAGGCATGTTTGTATTACTTCAGACCTATACTCCTAAGCTTCAGTTATTTAGTTAGCCATACTAATTTGTGTGTGGATCATGTCTGTAGATTTTTCTTAAACTTGCATTTGAGCTAGAGGATTCAACTGGTTTGTTCTTGCTCGGTACTACAGGTAGTTACCAAGTGGTATATGATATCTCCATTAGAGGGTCAAGGAAGGAACTTAAGGGATTGACGTAACTATTGAGAAGTTTAATATGATCAAATAATTAGGAAAGCCAAATATGTTATTTACCATCTATATAAGATTAAACAGAGATAGTAGTGTAACAAAGAAATATACCAGATACTTTAGGATCATAGTAGATTACTTTTAATAAGGTAAAAAATCTTTGCTTTCCAGGTAGATGGCCTAAAATATTTAAAAAAAAAAAAACTTCCACAATCTCTTGTCAAGACCATAATAGGCCAACAAAACTTTGGCTTTTAACAGAGAGAAAACCAAATTCTAATTTTACACCAGTGTGCTTTTGCTATTAAAACTCATTGTTTAAAAACTTAAATAAACCTACTTCAATCTTAGCTGGACCACACATAATATTCCTTTCCCAATGTTCTTTTTCCACAAATTTTCTACAAAGGTTTAATATCTATTTAGATTTTGTTCTATATTTTTTCCTTTTTCTCATTCTAAAATAATCAGTTGTTTTATTTTCCTTACCTACTTTTCATACAGAGTTTTTTTTGTTTTACCCTAATTATTTCTATGTAGTATTGGTTATATATATATGTATATATATGTTAATGTTTCTGTATTTTATCTTATTTGGAAAAGAGCTAGATATTCAATGAATATCAATCACTTAATTAAATTCTCTATAACTTTAACATTTTGGGCTACCAAAAAGACTTTAGAAACTATTTTAAAACATAATTATTGTTAAAACATTTTGTTCATAAGCTTTTATTTTCCATCTATTTTATTTACTTGTTCTTAATAATTATGTTTAGATAGTTCATGCTAATTTCATGAGACATTAAACAGTTAACCATCATCTTTAGTTCTTTCTTGCTGATAATTTTTGTAACAGAGTTATTAATAACATGAGCTTAGTTGATTTTTAGTAAACCTAGGTAGAATAGAAGTATGATATTTAAGTGATAACTAAAGTCATGCTGTTTTAATTAAACCAGGACACTTAAATTAGACAGACATGTCAAGCCATATCTAATCACAGATGGGGTACAATCCACATTTCTGTCCAGCTGTATTTGAGGGGCTCCCCAACCTGACAGTTGCCAAACCAAATTCTCAGGACACAAAATAGCTTTCTCTCCCTGGGATAGAAAGAACTGATACCCAACAGGTATTCAAAAGCAAATTCCGGAGTTACAATTCAAAGACCTGCTTCTTACAATGTTGTCTCCTGCCAATCTGAATTTGGAAAGGAAGGGACAACATAAAAGTTTACCATCCTCGCTGGACTAGACCATCACAGATAAAGATATGGCAAAGTTGATTTGGGTAAGAATTGTCACCCTTTGCCAGCTTCTGTCACTTTTCTCACGATCCCATCTGCAGGCTCTGGAGTGAGTGGGGTGTCCCAGCAGGTCTCATCCTAGTCACCAGGACCTGTAAAGGAGGAAAAAGAAATTTTTCTCTACCTTTTATAGTGAGTGTTTGGCTGAGATCTCTTTATCTCTAGGGCACTTCATAAATGGACAAGCTTATCGAAGTTAGAAATTATCCACTGTGGCCATTGCCATCCAAGATTATCCTTGGTGAGGTTAACCTGCCTCACGTGGGACCCAGTCCTGTACAGACCCAGTCCCACCCAAGATTCAGTCCAGTTTCTAAGTCAGACCCCAGATCTAGTCTGCTGTCAGCTCAGTTTTCAAGTCAGACCCAGTTTGATTCTGATCAATTTCCAGATCGATGCAACCCAGGGGGCGGGGGAAAAAAGCTCAAATAAAGTTGGGAAGCTCAGGATTCGAAAGCTGCAGATCTGGGATCTGAGAGGAACTTACTCACCACATCCGGCCCCTGGGAGGAATTAGCCGATCTGAAGGGGTTTCTCATTCTTGGGGGCTTTCAGGGGTCTCCTTTGGTTTCCTCTTCGAACTTCAGACCTGTTAAAAGATACACTGAGGCATATTAAAGTGTTCAGAGTTTATTTGAGGAAAAATCTACTTGCATCAGGCAGCATCCAATCAACAGATAGAAAGGAGCTCCGAGGATCTGTAGGAAATGAAAGACTTATAACCAGAAGGCAGAGGGAATAAGAAAGTTATCCTATGCCAAGAAGCAGGTCAGATATTGCCAGGTTACCTTCCTTTAAGGGATCACAGGAGTCCCTGAGGCAGATTACCTAACTAGTACTGATCAGTCTATTTCTGAATGACTAGTTTAAAATTTCATTTCTGCAAGAGACAAAATGGGAATTAAGTTTTAGTCTAGTGATGTGGGGTTTACCATAAGCAACTCCATTTGCGGCCAGTTGTCTTGTTTTTAACATGGGACACATCACACTATGTTCTAGATGTTTACCCAGCTCTCTGTAATTAAACATATTCTTCTTGAAAGAATATGTCTTTTACTATTTTTGAACCTTACCCTAGCAACCTGTTTTATCTTTAGAAGTCACTGTTTTCTTAATTGGATTGTGATGATTTATTACAAGAAAAGAGAAAGCACTCTTCATGAGTAAGTTACTGTCCTTGTGTCATTTAAAAGCATAGTTGAACTCTTTCAACTTTCTTTGTGGAGTGAATTTTTGTATGCCATATTATCATTTAAATGCAGTGGCGAAACTAGCTATTTCTTAGGAACATTCTGGTGAATACTCTCGTAAAGGAAAGAATCACCTTGGAATTTAAGAGAATTCTGATTTCCATATATCAGGTTTGCTTCAAGCAGCGAGGATCTGTATGTGGCCGGATGGAGAAAGCTGGGAAGCATCACTTTGGGGAGTGGAATGGAATTTAATATGTATTTTAAAATACAAATTGCATCTTCACATGGTGAGGACCATGTTGTGATGATGGAAAGCAAATGTGTATTTTTGTATCCAGGTTTCCACTATACAATCGTCTTAAAAGCACCATAAAATGGAGGTGCTGATAACCATATGGAAATTACAGAAAGGAAAAAATCACACAGAACTTCTTATTTTCACAATAATGACTTCTTTATTCTTCTGACTTTATTTCACCTCAACTTGGCTAGAATAATAATATTAAATATGAATGTTTTAGGAATAAAGTTTTTTTGTTTGTTTTTATTTATATTTTTTGTCTCTTTGTTTTTCTTGTTCCTTCCCTTATCTAACAGAAGTGAGGTGGTGGACAGCAGAGGGCTAGTTAGTAAGAAAAGAGACAAGAGTGTTAGAATAGGGGGTCAGGAGGGGGACAGTTTGGAAGAAGATCTGGAATAACAACATTCATATCTAATGTCTAATGGAACAAATATTTAGCAATAGCAAAAACTGTCTGCATTAACTATTTTTCTTTGTTTTGTTTTATTTGTTGGGTAGGGGGTTCTTGTTTGTTTTAGAGTGAGGAGTTTGATACATAATTGTACATTCCGATTCATTCACTGAACAAACAATCAGTCCTGAATAACTTGTTTTGGGCACTAGGAATAGAGAAGTAAACAACTCTCAGGCATGGTCTTATAGCAATTTCCATCAGCCTATAAAGGGAAACTCCTCCTTTCTGGTAGGTGCTGGATGTAGTTCTACAACATTGTTTAATTAATTTATGCAGTAAATGTAATTTATCTCATGAAGAGTGGTGTGAGGTGAGAGGTGAACTGACGTTGGGATAAATCCTGGAAGAGAGGTCACATGCACCTGCACAGGTTCCATAGCAGGAGTTCCCTAAATTCAAGACATGACAGAGAGACTTTTTGAGAAACACACACACATCCTGACTGAAGTGCCAACTCTCTCTGCCTGATCCATTTGCTCACATTGGATGGGAAGAGAAACAGTCATGATCTTCTTATATTACAAAGTAATATTTTTATTATGATTGTATAATTCTTTGTAAATATTAATGATTGGTACATTATATTAACTTCTGTTTGATTACAGAAATTACTGTCTCATACACCTTTATCACGGTTATAAAGATACAAGAAAACCACAACATTCCTTTTCTCTATTTTCTCTTGTGGCTTGACCCGCAGTCTCAATCAAAAGAAAATTTTCTGAAAGGGCATACACTTCTAAGCTTTGACAGTACCTGATGTGCTGCTCATGGTGACAAGCTTTAGTTTGCAGTTGTACTTTCCACAAGAAGCTCAGCCCACTGCCCTCTTTTCTAATGCCTGCCCCAGGTGGTTTCCTATCAATGTTTTCCCTCTTCCCATTCACAGCATCCACAGCCCTCCTTCCCACCCTCAATGACACGCAACTCGGATACTGAAGCTGATCTGACCCTTTCCTGCACCTTCAGGCCTTGTTCCTGTTTCTCCAAAGTATAGTCACTTTGAGCACAGACAGACCTGGTGCCAGCCATACCAACAAACATTTCTTTCACCACAATCAGAGGCCCTGGCCCTGCATTCTCTCCAGCTGGTGACAAATGTTATAATGATAAGACCCTTCTGTTCACTCCGTTTGACTTTACTTCGACTCTTAAAATATCCAACAAAATGCTTTTTTTTTTTTTTTAATGAAAGTGACTTAATGCCTTATTGTTCTTAAAGGTGAGTGGTTCCTGAGCCAATGGGAACTGAGTAATGGTGGGGAGGAGAGGGTACAGATGGAGCTCATTAAAATTATTATGCATTTGAAACAATTTTTCTGAGAGTGATTGGATATTTCCAGTTGACAAGGAGTCAGTGCAAGGTTCATTTTTTTGCTGTCTTTGTCTGGCTGTTCCTAGTCTCCTGACACTTCTGCAGTGGGATATAATTCCAAAGCTGTTATGTTTGATCATGTTTGTTCCTATATATATCCAATTCTTAAATTCCCCCAGAGAGGTTGATCTGAGTTTAAAGTGAAATATGGATGACTCTATCCTTTAACCATATTCCCTATTGCTCTCAAATTCATGCTGCTGGCTGCCAAACAACACAGGGCTTTTCTGGTGGTATTACAGAATCACAGATTGTATTCTGTAGGAGACCATAAGAGTTACTGATCCAATAGCAGCATTTTCTTATAACGAGAAAACCAAAGCCTAGCAATGCTGAAGTATTAGACCAAGGTCACACAGCTACTTAGTGGTATTCCCAGGAAGGCACGCCTCTTGACCCCTAAACCAGCACTTGGCCTGCCTTATAGCTCTATCTCCCTTCCCATTCAAACTGTCTCTCTCATTCACCCACTGGGATGACAGTGGAGGGAAGAGCAAAATGGACACTCAGGGTCCAGAAGAGAAATATTAACGATGCCTCACTTGACTCACATATGAAAAGAGCATTTATTATATGCCCAGTGCAATGTAATTAAGACCACAGCCTGTCTCGTCAGGCTGTCTGGGATTGCAGCCCAGCTCCATCAATTACTAGTTATGTAATATTGGGCAAGGTGTTCACCTTCCCTGTTTCCTCATCTTAATAATAGGGCCTTCCTCATGTGTTATTGCTGGGCTGAGTTGACCCATGTAAAGAGTGAGAAGAATGTTTGGCATTTGGTAAGAGCTAGATAAGAGTGAATTATTATTATTATTATTATCTGATAAAGATGTCTACATTGAGGAAACTCTTAAGTGGAAAAAGTCAGAAGTAACTGAAAATATCAGAATCTCACTTAATTTCCATCTCTATTCAGGTGCCTTTCTGACTTGTGCCTTCAACTGTTATTTCTCTTTAACTAGATGTGGACCTTGGAATGCATGTTGTTTTATTTTTACCTGCTTTTGTAGTTCAGGACCAACTGCTGCTCTCCCATAACGTGCATACTTATGAGATGTGTGGTGAATCAGAGACTATGTCTGGGGAGGGGCTGGATACATGTTTAGTGTCAGCAGAACAGAGCATTGGATTAGAAGTAAGGCACTCATCCTCTTTTGTCATTATCTTTCTGTTATAATGATACTGGAAATTTATTTATTCAACAAGTATTATTAAGTGTCTAGAATGTACTAGGCACTTTTCCACCTCAATGAACAATACAGATCAAAATCTCTGCTTTCATAGTGCTTATAGTCTATTAAGGGATGATCCACAATAAAATGAATAAGAGAATCAGATGTATGTTACAGAGTGAAGCATGCTATGGCAGAAATAGAGGTGTGGATGGTATTGGGGGGGGGCATTTGCTTAGCCAGGAGAGGGAAAGAGGGACTCACTGCAGAGGGAACATTTGGGCAAATTTTTACATGGAGTCTATGGTAAGAGCTAATGAGAAGGCCTGAGTGGGAAAGAGCTTTGTGTCTTTAGGGACAGCAAGCAATCAGAGTGACTGGGACTTCAGCAAGTGAGGGTAAGATTGGTCAGTGGCCTGAGTGAGGCCCTAGAGGTCCCAGGAGCCCATATCATATTGGGACTCACAGGACATTGCCAACCAAATGGGATATTTTGACCAGGGTAGTGACATGACCTGGCTTACATATAACAGAATCACTCTGATGGCTATTTTGAAAATATTCTGTGCTAAGGACTTTGTGAGCACTAGCCCAGTTAATTACATAGTCCACAGGTGGATTGTTTTTTTTTTTTCCAAGATTAAAACTGAGCTTTATAGAGTGGCAAATGAGTGATTCAAAATCAAATATGCCTATCTCCAAACTATATCCTTAACCATTCATTCTTTTTGCCTCCTACATTCTTTTAAACCTTAGTCACATTGTGGCTTTAGAATTTTTACTCTTTATTCTTTAGAAGTCTCCTTCTATTTTGTTCACTTAATATTTGTGAACTACAGAAGATCCGCATGTTTGTCCATGCACAGACTAACTTGGGGAAAATGTGTGTGGAAAGCAGATGTCAATTCCATATATATGTGTTAGCCTGACAAACTGATATGAATCATACAGGTTGATACAGGCTTATGCTGAGACTATCCCAAATGTAATATGGATCAATATTGTGAGGATAGACTGAGGCAAAGTGATGACTTAAGGACATATCAAATCTATCTTCTCCAGAGAGGACAGCCCCATCTTAGAAATAGGTTGAACTCCAAAATCAATTATTAGCTTAAACCCCAGAGGAGAGCATCCCATAGACAAGATGTTAGGGGCATGGGCTGGCACATAAAATCAATTTAACTAACAATGTCCCTATGCTATAATAGCCTTCTCCATAGCTTCTCAAGATAGCCTCTCTTCCTCACCCCAACTATCTATTGTCAAGTCAAGTAAATTGTTTTGCTCTTTCATATTCTTCAAATACATTTCCTACTTTGTTTTTCTCCTACCTCCATTCTGCTATAAATATTATTGTTCTTGCCTAGACTCTTTTTAAAAACATTAAATTTGTTGCCAGTCTCTTCTCACTTTAATTTTCTTCTTAATATGTACCTCGCTAAAATAGATGATTATCTGTTGCCAAAAGGGTTGAGTATGAATCCAGTGCTAACGTTCTAATCTATGTCCTCTGGATAATTATCTACTTCTCACTATATTTCTGTCTAATTTAATTGTCCATTTTTTCCCAAATGAAAACTGTACTTGTTCACTTTTTATTTTTACTCATGCTTTCTTTTTTCTTTAAAAATTTTTGGTGCTTCTATCACCTGCTATCAAAATCCCTTTACAAACAACACCTCACAAAATACCTCTTTCATTGTTTTAATTAAGGAAGGCTTATAATCCAAGCAGAACATTTCAATGGCTAAACACATCAATTTATTCCTCATTCATATCATGAGAAGTCTGCTGTAGGCCTGGGCCACTCTCTGGGGCACTATCCTTCTTGTGATGGGTCAGCATCCAGGGAAAAACTTGTTGAAATGGCACTTCCATATCAACAAGTGCTTCTACAATTGTCTTGGCAACAAGGATCTCACATGGGCAACCACAGGCTGTGGCCTGGAGGTGATATATCAATTCCAGCCACAACCCATTGACCAGAACCAGTTACATGGATCCACCCAAATAATAAGGTGGACCGGTCTCAGAAATGAGTCCCCTCATGTGTTTGGAAGAAGATGAAAATGGGTGAGCACGAAGTTTCTACTCCATCCGTGGAGGCTTTTCATGTTTCCTTAAATGATAATAATGGAGTTATTTGTGAATGTGTTCTCAGCTAATAGGAAGGCAGTACATTTTAATTGCATTTAAATGAATGTCAAGGAGGCATATCCAAGCTCATTAGGAAGACCTGAGTCTGTCTCTGACCTGGCTAGATATGCAATAACAGCCCCAGAGATGGCAGTGTCTGCTTCTAAACTTCATTCTTACACCTGTTACCTGAATAGGCTTATGGTTTTAGAAACTGATGAGGAAAATATGATCAATAATGGGTCTTCAGGGATTCTCAAGTACATTTTATTAATCAGAGAGTTTCTTTATAGCATTTCATGTAAAGTTAATACTATGCTTTTTCCTGATTTTTGCTTTGATTGTGAATTGTGAAAGAGCCTAATTCTCTATGATATGCTGGAGAGACAGCATTTTCTAATATAGAATCCCAAATATTCCCAGAAATAACATAGAAAATGAGAAATGCACCATAAATAACAACTCAGGGGACATTTCTAATTTCAGAGCCCTTCTCTATATGAAGGGCACTGAGGAGAGACAAATTTTCTCTGACCGTTCTAGAAGCTATACATTCAGCCAGGTTATTTATGGAACCCACTGTTCTGAGGATATTTCTGGCAACATGGGTTTTTGAATATGAGAAAACAATGAGACAATATTGAGCCCAGATACTCCAGGCAATTTCAAATGGAAATTGAACAGAATTCCAGATAGCATCTTGAACAGATGAGGAAATCTGGTTTCAAGAGCACAAAATGTTTCAGATCTGTATTAGGTGTGGGCCGTTAGGCCTAAGTTATAACTACTTGTCCTGGGCCTCTTCCCAATTAACTAAACAATGAATCCTGAAATAAAATTTTCATTTTGAGAGAAATCTTTAAGCAAAATATCAATGGTATACATAGCAAGTTCTCATTCAGTAAGGATTCTCCAAGATGCTCTAGAAGCAGTTAATGTAGGGTTTGTGTCCATCCTGTTTCCACAGTGCTCTGACCTAATAAAGGAACACATAATTCTTAGGAAAAAATAAAAAAGGTGTGGTCACACACTCTTCATTTAATGTTAATACATATATCTTCACTTGTCAGCTAACTCTATTGTATTTCATAAGAAACAGTGGGTATGATTTCTAGAAAGCATATAAGGCTCACTGTGTCTACACCAGTGGGTTTTAAAGATTTTGGGATCCTAGCTTTAAAGAACTGATAAGATCATTTTGAATCTTATGGATCTTCTGATAAGGTTGAATAATCTCTTACTTAGAAATGAGAAAATAATTTGAATTCATCTGAAGTACTAACTGAGGTCCATGGAACTGAGATGAAAGATGTTAATATCGATAGCCAGTTCCTGCAATTGCTCTGATGACAATATATAAAGAAATAAATCTATACTGCACGTAGTTATGGTGGGTAAAATGAAGTACTGATCTTCCCTTGTCTCCCCTAAAGATCCCAGAGGAATGGACAGTTTCACCCCCAGATCTATACCGTCACCAGCTTCTCAAAACTAATGTCCACAATCTATGGATGTGGAGCAATTTCAAATCACTGACTCAAACTTAACTGCATCAGGAAATTCTTCAATGGGACTTAGTTAAGTTCCCTTGCTCTGGTTATGACTACTGGTCTTCTATATCTTTTTTTCAAATCTGCTTCTTTGCCTGTCAGTTCTGTAACTTGTACCCTGAGGACTTGAGAATATAACTCATATATCCCCCTTAAGCCATTGTTTTATTCTGGCTCAGTTCATAAGATCAGACTTTTGGTCTCAACTTCTTTTCTCTCGAACCTATAATTAGCTTCAGTTACTCTCTAGGTGTGCAGTGTAGTGGTGAGATCCAGCTAATTGGTCCCCCAACAAGGATGTGCTGGCCAAGATCTAATAATACCAAGCATTTATTGTGCCCTAAACACACCTCTGTGTCTTTGCCTACATTGTAACTCCATCTAGAGTGCCCTTCTTAGCACCCTTGTCTTCAGAATCACTCTTTTCACCCTAATTACATGCAGGGGTAGCTAGAGGATTTAATCCAAACAATTTTCACTGAGATGAACTCATCAAAATCAGTTTGGGTCTAATTCTCTATTCTTATATGATCTCTGGACATCCTGTCACAGCAGTTGCTATATCATACCTCAACGGTGTCTTCATCTGCCTGTCATTCCCCTAGGTGATGACCTCCTGTGTGTAGGAATTATGACTTATTCTTCTTTGTGTCCCATGAACTTATCACAATACTGGGCATTTCGTGATATCCACAGGCCTCTGGGCACTTTCGGGTATCTGTTTCCTATAGAGCCCAGCTTCAGTTCCCTATTTACCAGCATATGCTTCCTAAGGATGATATCCCAATTAATAATGGAGATATTGTGATTCTTTATACTTTGTGATATTTGTGACCAACCTTCCTTCAGAGAACACCTTTAGAACTTGAGACTGTATTTCAGTCATGAATAATTGACAGTGACCTCCTTGAGAATTTGATGGAAAAGGCTCCTGGAAGAAAGAAGAGCTGTGATCAGTCAGCAATATCATCTGGGGTATCTAAAGTGTAAACCAATAAGCCACATGTCAACAGTCATCTTCTCATAAACTAAAATAGTTTTATGACAATTTCACCATGTTTCTGTGTTCATTCTGTTTTGCTGCTATGAGTAGCCAAAACTATCCTATGTAAGAATTATCCTAAGTCAGGATATCAATGAAACCATGTCAGTGCTGGTAAAATCAGAGGCAGAATGTGGTAAATTAAGCCACATAGGTGTGAAGAGATGATCTCCATACTTCCACTGCTCTGTTAAACATGAGGCTTATCTCCATAAACTTTGACCATCATTAGGAAGGTATGCTGGTTAGACAGGTCCATCCACCTCTGCACCACACAGTTCTGGGAGGTGTCATCTACAAATGTGACAGTTAAAAAATAAGATGTTCCCAAATAGCTGCTTTAATATAAGATGGATAAGATAATTAGGACCTTCCCAAATACCCTAGAAAAGAAACCTGTCATGAGACCTGTTTTTCTTCTTTCTTATTCTCTCCAGTCATAGCTGGAGATGCAGTCTCATCTCATCATATTTAATAAATCCTCAGCATGTCAAGAATTCACTATATATTTATTATGTGTGAATCTCTAGTCCAGGGTCTCTGAATATGTTTCTAAAGACAAGGCATATAGTTCTTTGTCTGAAACAGCCTGTCATATAGTGTCAATATACAGTGAGATTACAGTTTTTGTGTCACAGGCTTTTATTGCTATGGGGATTACAAGGAAGAAGGAAACCATGCAATAGAGAAGGTTCCAGAAAACTAGGTGGAACTTAACCTACAAATGAAATACAAGAGAGTATAGTCTCCTAATAAAGAGACCCATATTCCACAGTGAGATTGCAAAGTAAATGGGTCCAGATTCTGGCTTGGCTATGAAACTTGAAATAAAGAACAACTTTTTTTTTTTTAATGGTTCTAGTAATAATATAGAAAGGTATACTATAAAAATAAATGGGCTAACATATATAAAGTTTATAGCATAGTTTCAGAAAAATGGCTGATTTAATCAAATTAGTGTATTTTCTCCTCTTTACCCATTTTATTTCCATTTTTTATTGTTCTTCTATTACAGTTGTCTCATTTTCCCCCCATTGTTCTCCCCTGCCCTGCCTACTTCCCCCCTCTCCAATAGTCAATCTCCACCTTGTTGTCTGTGTCCATGGGTTATTTATATTAGTTCCTTGACTAGACCCTTCCTCTTCTTCCCCTCTTTCCCCCCGCCCCCCTTCCCTATGGTCACTGTCAGTCTGTTCCTTGTTTCTGTGCCTCTGGTTCTATCTTGCTCATTTGTTTGTTTCGTTCATTAGGCTCTTGTATTAAGTGATATCATATGGTATTTGTCTTTCATCACCTGGCTTATTTCACTCAAGATAATACACTCCAGTTCCATCCATGTTGTCACAAAAGGTAGGAGTTCCTTCTTTCCTTCTGCTGCATAGTATTCCATCATATGGATGTACTACAGTTTTTTGATCCACTCATCCACTGATGGGCATTTAGGCTGTTTCCAGCATTTGGATATTATAAATAGCACTGCTATGAACATAGAGGTGCATAGGTTCTTCTGAATTGGTGTTTCGGGATTCTTTGGGTATAATCCTAGCAATGGAATTGCTGGATCTAAGCCAGTTCCATTTTTAGTTTTTTGAGGAAATTCTGTACCTTCTTCCACAGTGGCTTCACCAGTCTGCATTCACACCAACAGTGCCCTAGTGTTCCCTTTTCTCCACATCCTCATCAGCAGTTATTGTTTGTTGATTTGTTTATGATGGCCATTCTAAGCAGTGTGGGGTGGTATCTCATTGTGGTTTTAATTTGCATCTCTCTGATGACTAGCGATGTTGAGCATTCTTTCATGTGTCTGTGGGCCCTCTGTATGTCCTCCTTGGAGAAGCGTCCATTTATGTCTTTTGCCCATTTTTTAATTGGATTGTCTGTCTTCTTGGTTTTGAGTCATATAAGTTTTTATATATTTTGGAGATCAAATTCTTGACCAAGGTATCGTTGGCAAATGTTTTCCCATATGGTTGGTTCCCTTTTCATCTTGCTTATGTTTACTTTCACTGAGCAGACACTTTTTAGTTTGATGTAGTCCCATTTGTTTATTCTTTCCTTTACTTTCCTTGCCCTGGGAGATATATCAGCAAAAATATTGCTGTGTGGGATTTCTGAGATTTTATTGCCTGTGTTTTCTTCTATGACTTTTATGGTGTCACAGCTTATGTTTAAATCTTTAATCCGTCTTGAGTTTATTCTGGTGTGTGGTGTAAGTTAGTGTTCTAGTTTCATGTTTTTTTTTTTTTTTTCATGTCCTTGTCCAGTTCTCCCAACATCATTTGTTGAAGAGGCTCCTTTCACTCCATTTTATGCTCCTTCCCCCTTTGTCAAATATTAATTGACCATAGAGACCTGGGTTTATTTCTGGGCTCTCTATACTGTTCTATTGATCTATATGTCTCTTCTTATGCCAGTACCAGACTATTTTTCTACGTTGTCCTTCAGCTCACTGATCTGATCTTCTGCTTCATCTAGCCTGCTTTTGATTCCTTCTACCATGTTCTTCAATTCAGAGATTGTATTCTGCATTTCCTCTTGGCTCTTATTGATAGTTTCTATGTTGTTTATAATGCTGGTGTAGTTCCCAGTAAGTTCCTTGTAGCTTCCCTGGAGTTCTTTGTAGTTTTCTTTGAGCTCACTGAGATCATTGAGCTTCCCTATAATCATTATTTTGAATTTCATGTCTGATAGTTTGCCTACCTCTATTTCATTTAGCACCCTTTTGGGGGATTTCTCCTTTTTGATGGGGTTTGTTTCTTTGTCTCCCCATTTTTGTGACTCTTCTTATTTGTTTCTGCTTCTTAGGTTGATCTGCTTTGACTTCTTGTCTTTGTGTTGTGACCTTCTGTGATAGGAGATCTGTGGGATTCAGCAATGCAGTATCCTTGATCTCCTGAACCTGATGCTCTTGGGATGCCCTTTATGCCATTTATTTGGATTGTCTGGTTGTACTTGGGTTTTGGTTTTTGCATTGCTCTTTGGTGAGTCCTTCCCTCTAGCTAGCTGACTGAGAGTCACTCCTCCTACCACATCTTGTATACTGTGTAGAGGTGCACTTTCTTTACTTCCTGGATCTGCCTCTGATGATGTCAGATTGTGTCCAAGTCTGGGCCTAATCTTTCTTTTTAAATGAACCCCCAGTAGTTCTGCAACTGGTACATATAGTAGTGATAAACACAATCATTATGGTGTCCACTTTCTGCAGTGGGATCAAAACAAACAAACAAAAAAATAACATGAAGTTAACCAAGAGTGGCCAAATGCTCTCTGAAGTCAACTGTTTATGAGCGCCTGTGGCTTTGTTGCCCTAATTCAGTGGATATGTGAAGTCATAAAATCATAGAGTTCTGAAGCTAAAGGGACCTTAGGCCTCAGCTGGCTGAGATCTGTACTTTTAGAGAGGCAAATATCTAGCCAAGAGAAATACTCTGGAGTTCCAGCCATGCAAATATGATCAACTCTTAGATAGAGCTGATATTCTTTCAGACACCACTTTATATTTGGTATTTTATATGTGAAAGTATTGAGTGAGTGCTGTGGTGGATAAATGGAATTATACATGTGTTACCATCATTTCTTTTGAGATACTTAAAATTTAAGGTGTGAGATGTAGTGAGAATCAAGTGTATACTCCGCTGTGGCATCCAAAACCACAAGGATGAAGGAGCAACATGAGTTGTTCCCAGAATGACCAAGAAAGTCTTCACATATTGAAAGGGCTATGGCTGCTTACCTGTATAAGGAGGCAAACAGCAGGTGAGGGGAAGATGTTATTAAATCTCAGTTGGGGTACAATATAAGTAAAGCCTAAGATAAGACTCTGCCTACCAACTTCCCAAGGATGGTCAGAAATCTTTTGGCCTGAACCAGAGGCATCTATTTCAAAATTACCTGGGTCAGAACAAGCTGACTTTTAAGCCCCACAAAGAATAAAATTACCATTGTAGGAGGGAAAGGTATGGAAAGAACAAAACAAGGGGAGAGAAGGGATAGTGATGATAGCTGGGCAAATCACACTCTTGATCTCCATTAATCTGATTTCCTCCAACACTTGGTCATCTTCAAAGAAAAACACTTCATACAAATCTTTGAAGTATGTGTAATCAAATGTCAACATGTAGCTAATGCTTCACAAGGTGTATTTAGTAGATAAAAAGAAAACTTTTAATGCTATCACTGATAACCACAAAAAAATTCATCCATAGTCTTGAAATAAATAAATAAATAGAATTTTTATAAACAAGCTACACTGACTTTTGTTAAGCAGATAGGCATAAAGGTAAGCATTTTAGTCTGATAGCCACCATTTCAGCAATAAGAAACATCTGTATTTAACAGTTTAGTTTTTTAGAATAAAGATGCAGATTAAATGGCCACCTATGTAAATCTTGGGAGAAATGTAGTGAATAACCAACAATAAAACATGTAAATCTTTAATTATAAGGCAAGTAGAATTTTTTCTTCTTGACCAATGAACTTTCTGCTTTACCACAATGATGAACTAAGAAGATCTACATGGGAGATCTAATTAAACAAGAGTTAATTGACCTGGGAAGTGAGAGAGAGTGGCAAGAATTTATAATGGATATTGACTTGTTCTTTTTAAAATTATTAAGAAGTAGCCCTTCATTTTAGTAAGAAAAATTTGACCACATAGAAGGAAGTGGTTTCTGGGAGTGAGAATTTGCAATAAACGTATGCCACAGAAATACATTTTACATAATTGGATCTCCAATCATCTATCTGAGGCAGTTAAACCTACTCTTTTCTAAAAATAAGGTGAACAACTGGTTGAACTTTCAAGGTCCTATCCAGTTCTGTGAGATTGAGCTGGAAAGAATGAAAACATATGACCTTCATGAAAAACCCTGTTTCTTTTCCCACTTTTTATTGACAATGAGACCTCAGGGGACTTGGGCACATGTTGTTCCAACAGAGGTCATGCTGATGACATTTCTATAGATTTTTTTCTTCCTTCTCAGAGAATGATAGATACAAGCACTGGAAAAGACCTATTGCTCCCTTCTTCTGTTCCCCAGAGGCCTTGCAGAATTACTTCCAAAGTTCTTTCCTGCTATATCCAGTCAAGTTTCAAATAAAGCAAGAAATGAAGTATCCCTCAGGGCCTTTGGGAGCTCTTTTATAATCTAATAGATTTTCTATTTAGAATAAGTTCCTCAAAACAAACTCATTCCAAAAGAAAACCATCCCATTCTTCTTATCAATTTCCCCTGAACTGCTCGCTAACTTCTTCCTCTGTGTTTTCGGTCACTCCTACCAAAAAACCTAATCATGTTGATGGTTTTGTCAACCATCCCATTGACAAATGGAGTTGTCCATTTAAAATTTTCAACCATTCTGTTCAGGTGGCTTCTTTGTCACCATTTCTCCGAGGCATTTGAATTCCTACAATATAACAAATGTCATATGGTAACCCCGGGCTGCAACCAGGATGGATTACAGTAGGTGTGAGGGGAGAGTTGCTATACCTGGTGTCAACCCAATTCTCAGTTTTCAGGTAAATAGCACACTGAAGACCACCTTTTCCTCCATCCTCAGGGAATTTAGCTGTTGCTGAAAACCTGTATCCCTTAAAATAAATATTTTGTAATAAGTAAGGGAAAATATCAGTCCTATTAATTTCTTTGTGCTCAAATAAACCTGGCTGATCATTACAGCCTGTGTGCATATGTATATGTGTGTGTGTAGTTATAGTTATATAGTTATATATTTTGTTTCTTACTAAAGGAACGGTTGAATAGAACTATCTGGTTTAAAGGATGAGCCTGACTGATTACTGTAATTCATAGGGCCTTAATTAGCTGCACAAACCATTAGCTACAATTAGACTATTATAAAACACTTGATGCGCTATGTCAACCATGGGGCCTCATTTATTCTTGTGCCAGGGATCAGGAGGGGGGAGGGCAGGCACACTATACCGCCAAGCATGTTAATAAAGAATGATTTTTGATTTAAGATGTTGCCGATAGTGCCTCAAAATTAATCTCAATAGCTGTCTAATTTGTGTCGGTGGATGGTATATTTATTGTAAAATGACACCAAAGCTAAATGAGTTACCTGAAGCAGGAGTGTTAATGTCAGTGCCTGAAGATTCAACTCCATATGCTGGGATACTGTGAGACGCTGGTGCCGAGTGTTCCCAGTGGACTGCTTAGCCTCATCTGTCTCTGAAAGCTCAGCAATCTGACTTCCACTTTATGATCCTTAAATAATAATAATAAAAGAGAAAGAGGGTGAAATGGACATACACTACCTAGGACAGGAAGAGATAAAGAAAGGTGAGAGAATGAGAGAGAGGGAGAGAAGGAGAGAGAAAAGAACCTACCGAGAGGTGTTGTTACAGTATGAGTTTCCTAAAGCAAAGCTTAGCTCTGGGTAATTATGGAAGTTAAGAAGATAGCAGAGTCCAAGGTGTCCTTCAGAAGATTTTTTATTAAAGAAGAAATGAAAGGGACATGCTAGTGGGTAATGGTCTCCCAGGAGGCAGAAGTAGAGCAGGAAACATCTTCTTCCACTCTGAGGCCATTTGATAGTAATATTTCACATTTACCAGAGCTTTGAAGCTTTAAACCTCATTCATGTTCATTAGAGCTTCTCACCAAGTGTGGGAGTCAGCAGTGGTGGTAAAGAAGCTTTGATTCAGGGGACTGGAGAGAAGTGTATAGTCACAGTCACATGGTCAGTTACACAGTGACAGGACTAGAACTCATATTACCCAAGTCGGTGTTCTTTTCAGAACATATTTCCAAGGTGGTCTCCAAATCTGGCAAATCTTTAGAATTCTTTAAAATAATTATATAAATAAAATTATTTTTTGGCTGTGGCCCAGAAATGGTCCCCAAACTTCTGTTTACGTTTCATCTTCCATCATATACCACACTCAACTACAATAGGGGCCAGGAAATATCATGCCACACTGTGTCCAAGAAGATGATGAAATAAGATTTTTCATGTACAGCTTTTAGTTCTGATGAACAGCCATAGACAGAATTGAAAGATGTCATATGCAGTTGGAAAGAATGAGGCAAAAGTGGAAGAGAAAGAGAAATAAATTGGACGTAATCTTTTGACCTCTAGAAACAGTCATGCCTGAAGCTAATTTACCTTCAAACTTCAAAGTCACATGAACCTTTTTTTATTTTTTTTACATAAGCTAGACTGAGTTACTCTTCTGTCGTTTAAATAATAACTAATAATATAGGGGAAATGAATATTTAGTTTTCTGAGTAGATGTCATACAATATACCACTGATATAAAATGATAGTCAATTTAAAATGTTTTCCTTTTCTGTTATCCTGCTGCTAATTTGATAGATGCTCATTATGGCAAGACTGTTGACTATGCAGTCAAATCTCTTAAAAATCTGTGTCAATGTAAAGTTGAAATTTCCTTGACTCTTGCTGAGGCCCAGAGAAGATAAACCCCATAGCCAAGGTGATGTCCTGAATCTTCTAGAATCTTCTGGTCAAAATGAATACAGCAAAACTGGAAAGGTTTTAGGAAAAGGACATGCACATGATTAAGAGAAGTTTGAAGGAATCATTGCTTGATAATGACTGAGATATTTAAGGAACGCTTATATAGGAGAGAAAGAGACATATGGAAAAGGGCAGTATGTTTGGAGGCCATAGTCATGAGATGAATGCCCAGTAGTTCACTTATAATTCAAAAATACTTAATGGACAATATTCCATGCCAGACATCAGTCTTAGTGCTAGAGGTTGCAATGACTTCATCAGGTAAGCTGGCCTCACACCCTTCTATTTCCTAGGGAAGATGTCATGGTGTGTCAGAGTGCAGAATGTGGTGACTTTTTAGACATTTGGACCTGAATTTGAAATCTTAGCTCTAACCTCTGTTGGTTAATAAACTTAAGAATTTATTTAACTGCCAAGAGAAGACTTTTTCACCTATAAAATGGGGATAAAAGTATACATGTCATATGGGACTTGTGTCAAACAGTATTATGGGTATTGATCCTTACAATAGGATTAAATTCTATTTTAAGGATGACAGTAACCCTGAAGCCTGAGATTTAAATTTGATATAAAATCACCAGTTAAACATAGGTAGACATAATCTGATGAAATGTGGTATTCAAATAACAGATAAGAGTCAAGAAACCTATCAATATCACTTTTTACATTATACCAATAAATGGATTCTTAAGAAAATAACTTGTCTTGTCCTACCATAACATTTTAATGGTAAACCTTGATAAAAGATGCATTTTTGAAATAATAGTCAATAAATAGTGCTCATAAAAATTTAGATCTTAAAAACATATTGGTAAATCTTAGGCATTCATAAGCCATAGTAAAATTCCCTTTTCTCTCAACTTATTTAAAAAAAAAAAAAAAAAGGCTGTGAGAGAAGTAAGAGGAGGCTGGCCCATCTAACGGCTGTTAACCTCAGCAGGTCCAGTGGGAACTCATGTGACCCTTAAACAGCAATCTATTTCTTCTAATCCAATCCACTCCACAGAATATTGGACATAATCTGCCTCTTTCTCTCTGATTATACTTTGTCACACCATGTAATAAATAGCACATATGTACATAAAATATACATTATATTTTAACCATTGTTTAATCTGTATAACCAACAGTTATAAAAACCATCACTGGAAATGCAGTCCTGTGATTGGCATGCTGGCCTTGCTTAGGAAGATCTCTAGGCTGTGGAACAGTGGCGCAGCTCCTTGCCTTTGTATTCTCTAAAGATAGTTTTCATGAAAAGAGTTCACAGAGTGAGTTAAGGGAATAAAGTGAATTGACAGAAGTGAAATATATCTGATCGCCTTGATCATTGTATACAGAGATGAATATGAGTTTGAGACATAGAATTGTTGCTAGACTGGGATTTGGAAGTATCCTTGAAGAGATAATCCAAAGAAATCCAAACTGGGAAGGACTTTAGAGGCTGTCTAGTCTCCTACCGCATTTTATAACTGAGTAAACTGAGGCCTAGAAAAAACACTGAGAGACTCTAAGCCTTATTTCCTCTGGGGTCAAACAACATAGTAACTTAATTCTGAAGTTACTGATGATTTCTAATGGGCAGTGAGTTAGACAAGACACCTCCATTTTTATGTATCTACTGACTAATTTTCACTTACATCACAGAAGCTTAGTGATTCTTACATGAATCAAAGCTAATATTTGTAAATCATAACTTATAAAAACAAATAAAAGTGTAATTTTTATTGTCTTACAAATTAACATATGACATAATTTCCTTAAATAGCACACTCACCGCATGAATGCAGAAAACTTAGTTACACAAAACGTTTTAGGATAGTAGTAATTCTGTAAAATTTAGATAGTCTCCGGAATGTAGGAAGCAATTTATATTCTGTGAGGCTAACAAAAAGAAACTTGTGACACAAAATTGTCACTCTCCTGCTAATCTTTTAAATATGAAAGTCACCATACTTAAAAAAATCCCAATTCTATAATACTTTCTTTCTTCATTCACCTCTGCAAAGGAAAAAACACTAAACAAGATAGTGGAATGTGTCAAATCAGCCTTAATTTTTGGCCTCTGCTCAGGAACGATGGCACCACTCCATAATTACAGCTAAGAACATAATCCCAACTTCAAGAGATAACATTTAGAAATAATACTCCATTGGAAGAGGCTGTCTCAGCTGTAAATCCAGGTTTATCAAAGGCCACCCCACAACCATCACACGATGTGGAGCCTCTGTTGACGACTAAAGAAATATCACCAAAGATGAGGAATTATCGGGTCTCTTCTGTTGTAGTGCCAGGCGATCTGCCACTTTTAAGTTCTAATGCTTGCAGCAACCAAGCAAAGAAAGGGCAGGTAAAAAGGCTGCGGGAGGAAAATACCCAGACCCTCTTTGTTTGTGAGACTGGGCTCAATCCGCCTAAGTTCCTTTAACATGATATTTTTGCTCCTTGTTCTGAAAGAAAAAAGATCACTTGGATCCAAATTTATCACAATTGAAATAAAAAATGTAAAAGATCAGTATAAAATATTTAACAGCAACAGTTAATAATGTATATGGTAACATATTGCACTAATATATTGACAAATGTGGCAATAAAGTATTAATGTGATTATGTATCATCGAATATACCAGCCATTCATCCTCTCTTCTGCTCTAGTTTAAAAACAAAGCAAATTCTAAGACTATAAAGTGGAGATAAAATCTCCAAGTGTGATTTCAATTAAGCACATTTCTGAGAAACTCTACCCACAAGCTCCTAAGGAGGCAGGTTTTTAGTTTGATTATGACAAAGTGCCTTTGGGGTGGTGACAAAAGCCACAAGAAAATGACTTCTCTATTTAAATCCAAATCTGGAAATCAGATCTGGTTAGCCTTGGGCACAGCAGAGAAGTCAATAGTGTTTTTCACAGCCCTCTTCTCCCTATTTAGGGCCAGTTTTATCTATCAGCTTAGCTGAGCTGTGAAACTATTTATTTCCTGATCAAACACTAATCTAGGTGTTGCTGTGCAAGTACTTTGAAGATACGATTAAAAATCATAATCAGTTGACTTTCAGCAGGGGAGACTGTCCCAGGTAATCTGGAGGGCCCTGTTTCTACCAATTATGAGGCCTAAAGTGCAGAACTGAAGTTCCCTGAAAAAGAAGAATTTTGCCTGTGGTCTGCAGTTTCAGTTCATGCTTGAGAATTCCATCCTGCCCTTCGTCACACTCATCTCTGCAGCTCTAATGCAGACCTCATAATGACATAAGCTAATTCCTCTTAATAAATCTCTAATGTATGTATCCTACTGGTTCTGTTTCTCTTGTTGAGCTTCACAGATATACAATGTTTCAAAGACCACATTGCTATCCTGTCTAAAAAAATTATTACTATTATCAGGAAATAATTTGTTCCCAGTCACCTTGATATTTGGGTATTAATGAAAGCAAACTTTGTCCTGTGCTAAAACATAATTGCAAGCAGCCCTAAATGAATAATAAGTGAAGGAAAGAAAGGGCAAAAATTACATCATTCTATCTCTAATTTATGTCATCTAGCCAGCCTTCTAATCTGTTTATAGGTCAGGGTAGACCAGAAATCATATTTTTAAAGAAGTTGCTAATATTTTCTTTTATTTTCCTCAAATTTTCTTTTTACAGAGGCATATAATTGAGGGTTGTGCAATATATAATTCCATTTGGAATTATTTTACTTATGCATTCTTTTTTATTTTACTCAGGAGAGCAATGTACTAGTGTTGTCAGGCCCTTGACCCATAAAAAGTTCTATACTGAATCACATATACATATATGATATATGATATATAGATATAGATATATAGCAATACATATTACACAGTCTGATTTTAAAATATATGGTTAAAATCATTTTCAGGTGTGCTGTCTGTGGTAGATTAGTTATTGTTCCAAATCCTTCAATTCCTCTGTTATAAAATTAAATATATATATTCTTTGCCATATAACTTTGGCATACCTCCCACCAGAGAGGCAGAGTATATCTTTTCACCCATCGTTGATGAGTAAGATGATGTGACTTACTTTGACCTATGAAACATTAGCAGATTTGACAGGACCATAGATGCTAAATGGGTTTTTAGGCTTTAGTTTGGTCTCTTGTACTTCTGCTTTCTACTTTCAGAACATGTCCCAGGTAGCTAATGGCACAAGAGGAAGACATATGTAGGAGTTCTGTAATTACTCTGCAGCCTGGAGCCATGTCTAAATGAATTTAGCTGAGTCCAGCCAAGTTCAGTTGAGATCCTCAACTCAGGAGCAAGAAGAACAAAATATTTTTATTGTAAGCTAATGAGACGTTAGTGTTGTTTGCTATGCAACATTTTTCAGCAGCAATTTTGAGTAACAGACTATGCCTCACCCACTTTCTTTCACACCTTAAATTAGAAAAAAAATTAGTTTAGTTTTGTGTTACTATTCTTGTTTTGGCATAGTTTTTAGTCAGAATATGGCCTAAAAGAGCATCTTGGAATAAATTTTCAGAAAAATAGGATGTAAAACAATATAAAGAAACATAATTTTTAAAACTTTAAAATGAAAATGAATGGCAAAATCAGACAGGCTCATTCAATGGAAGTTCATCTTAACAGCAGTGAAATATTAGATTAGACATACTGACCTCCTTAATTTCCTGGGGAAGAGGCAATATCCAATTGACAACTTAAACATTCATTCATTTGACCAAAAGTCACTCACTGGTACAAAATCTGTGTGTAACTCTGTCTGACTCACCTTTCTGCAGCCATTCTCCTACCTACATTTTTGCCTAATGTGATATTGTCTTATTCTCTTTGTGGGAAGACAAATTGGTTTGACTAATTTTGAAGGTAATTTGACATGGGTTCTCAAAATGTAATATGCACAGGACCTATGACACAGCAATAAGATTAAGAATGTATATGTATGTAGTGCTGTGGTGACATTACCTAGAGTGGTGGATGAGAAAACACATTGCACAGATAGTGTGACTAATATGATTTCTTACATGTGTGCATTTTGAATATGCATATGTGTATAGTTATGCACATCAACTTTAAGTCTGGGGAATTCAGAGCAATCTCATTTGTGACTGCTGCTGAGAATAATGCCATTTTTTTACATTATATCTTTCTGTACTTTTAAAAAATTTTTTGATCTGTCAAAGGGGTCATACTTTTACTATTTTTTTAAGTATATTTTATTGATTATGCTGTTTCAGTAGTCATAATATTTTTTCTTGCTCCCCTCCATCCAGTACCCCCTTTCCCTCCAGCAGTCCCATTCCCCTCAGTTCATGTTCATGGGTCATGCATATAAGTTCTTTGACTTCACCCTTTCCTATATTATTACTAACTTCCCCCTGTCTATTTTGCACCAACCAATTATGCTTCTTAATCCCTGCACCATTTCCCCATTTCTCCCCCTTTCTCCTCCCAGCTGATAATCCTCCAAATGATTCCCATACCTATGATTCTTTTCCTATTCTGGTTTGCTTAATAGGATTTTGTTTTTATTTTTAAGATTCAGTTGTTGATAGTTGTGAGTTCATTATCATTTTAATGTTCATAGTTTTGATCTTATTTTTCTCAAATAAATCCCTTTAACATTTCATATAATAATGGCTTGGTGATGATGAACTCCTTTAGCTTTACCTTGTCTGGGAAGCACTTTCTCTGCCCTTCCACTCTAAATGATAGTTTTGCTGGATAGAGTAATCTTGGTTATAGGTCCTTGTTTTTCATCACATTGAATATTTCTTGCCAGTCCCTTCCTGCCTGCAAAGTTTCTTTTGAGAAATCAGCTGAGAGTCTTATAGGCATCCCTTTGTAGGTAACTCTTTGCTTTTCTCTTGCTGCTTTTTAGATTCTCTCTTTATCTTTAAGCTTTAGCATTTTAACTATGATGTGTTTTGGCATGGTCCTCTTTGGGTCTAACTTGTTTGGAACTCTCTGTGCTTCCAGGACTTGTATGTCTATCTCCTTCATCAAAATTGGAGAGTTTTTCTTCATTATTTTTTCACATAAGCTTTCAATTTCTTGTTCTTCCTCTTCTCCTTCTGGCACCACTATGATTCGGATAGTGACACATTTAAAGTTGTCCCAGAGGTCCCTAAGCCTCTCCTCACTTTTTCAATTCTTGTTTCCCTATTCTGTACTGGTTAACTGTTTTTTTTGTCTTTTTTTTTCTTTTCTTTATGTTCCAAATCATTGATTTGAACCCCAGTTTCCTTCCCTTCACCATTGATTTTGTGTGGATTTTTCTTCGTTTCATTTACCATAGCCTTCACTTCTTCCCTTATGTGTTTGCATACTTAAGAATATCTGTCAAGTCTGTGAACATCTTTATCACCAGTGTTTTGAACTCTTCATCTGTTAGGTTGGCTAGGTCCTTGTTTAGTTCTCCCATTGAAACCTTGATCCGTTCCCTCTTTTGGGTCATACTTTTTTGTCTCCTTATCTTGACGGGATCCTGTGTTTGTTTGCCTCTGTGTTTTAGGTAGAACTGTCATACCTATTATGCTGTAAGTGGCGGGGCCTCAGGTATTCATCAGTGCACAGCAAACCATTTCACCACGTTGTGGTGCTATATGTGGGGGAGGGATCTGAGAGGGAACAATGCTGCTTGCTCAGCACTCGCCCCTTTTCCAGGCACTTCTCTCACTTACATATGAGACTGGTGCCTCTCTAGCTCTTTCCCTGGCCATTGTTCCTAAAGTGGGTGGGTCTGTGGACGTTCTAGGACTGTGGGGGCCCTTTAAACAAGTGAAATCTATTGAGAGAATGGTAGTTTCTTCCTCCACCCCAACCTCCAGTGGTTTGCACAGTCAGAAACAACGAGGCTTTATTTTCTCTGGTGCTGGAACTGTGGGCTGTGCGGTCTAGTCTGGCGCTGGGCGCACTCCCCAGGTGTCCCTCCCTAGTTTTAAAAATGTGTGACTGTACTTTCCACAAGCCTGCTGCCACTACCATACTGCATCCTATCTGCCCCTGCTTTGCCCCTCTTAACCTGTCTGGATAAGTATTTCTTCTTTATGTCTTTGTTTTTTGGACTTCCATGCAGATTGATTTTCTGGAACTTTTGGTTGTCTCTACTTCTGAGGTAGTTGTATTCCTTCTTAGTTGTGGAGGGAGATGCACTGTGTCTGTCTAGGTCTCCATCTTGGCCAGAAGTTCTTTCTGTACTTATGTTGTCTCTTCTTTTCTTTTCCTTTCTACTTTCCTTTTCCCCCCTCTCCCTCCTTTTCTTTCTTCATTCTTTTCTTATATGGGAACTATTCAGAAGAATGGAATTATGACTTGATTGATATGTCTCTTTACCTGTTGTGTATTATAAAAACATGAATGAATAAAATAAAGAGCCTTTTATCCTGAAAAGTCTTTTCAGGCCACTTCTGTGCAGAAACTGACCTTACTGCCCAAAGCACATAGTCCTCTTCTTTATTGTTCTCTCATTACCACTTGTCACTGATTTTTATTACCTCTATTGTTATTTGCTAGATGGCATATAGGGTTTGATAGAACAATTTTCAGAGGACTTAAAAAACACTGGGAATTGGTGCTGAATTAGTTGACAACTTACTGCTTGACCTGGAATTTTCTCTCTCTTTCTGCTTTAATATTGTCACCTAAAAAAAAAAAAAAAAAAAAAAAAAAAAAAAAACAGTGCCAAGCAAAGTCAATAACATAGTAGAAAAGTAGGGCAACTAGGATGCATTGAATGTCTACTATATGTCAGGTACTTCTACATATGTGAACTAATTTAATGCCTTTAATAAAATGCCATCTGCTATTTGTAGATAAGCAAATTGAAGCTTAGTAACTGTCAGAAGTCAATCAGCAAGCAAGAGCATGGATAGGGTTCAGCCTTACATCTGTTTGAATCTTATGCATGTGTTTTTCCATGATACCCACTGCCTTTTTCATTGTAATTCAATAATAGGCTTTGCCCCTACTTAATATGTTTTAAGGCAGGAGTAAGTGGTTTAAGTAGAATTTGGAGATATGAATAGGAACACTGAAGTCACTGGACATTAGGATATTAGTAATCTCCTTTGGTCACTCGCCGTTAATATCCATTATGAGTTATGGTAGTTTCCAGACAATTTACTCAATAACCTATGACTCTGAACTATGTTTTCAAGGATAGCAAGTGGCTAATTTAGATGCTATACTCAAATATACCATCATTAAAATAAAAAATGTTAATCATCAACAGATTCTTAGGCTGAACATTCTTTTCCATCAACATGTTAAAATATACTTCTCCATGGACAATTTGATGGTTAAACTGTCTCCAAATATGAGGCAAGATATCTCTAGCTGCTCTGTAAGTTTTCCCATTAATTATCACTTAGACTAAGAGAGATAACTTAAATGTTGTAGCATCTAAAAAGTTGTGCACTTATTCCAGCAATTTTTATCTTAACTTAAAATTTTCAAGGGACTTGCACCTCCTCTGCAGCTATAATTTTTTTCCTGGAAGATCTGAAACTTCAACAAGTTTCAAATCTTTATAGAACCCAGAAAGGAATAAAGTCTAACCCCCCAAAAAGAGAGCATGGGTTATAGAAAGACCAAATAATAATAAACGTTTTTTTTCTAGCAGTACTTATCTTTTCAAAACAGTGATACACTTTGTAGAGAAGAGTCAGAATATAGGAAAAAGAAAACTGTGCTTAGTGTCAAGATTTAAAAAAAAAAATTGTGAAAGCTCCATCACTTATTTTTCTATGTGATATTGGGAAAATATCTTTTTTCCCCATTCCCAATCTGAGCACAATAGCAGCTTATTCTTTTCAAAAATACTGCTTAAAAATACAAACAAAAAAAAGCAAATTAATGGTAATAATAATAAAGAACAAAAAAGATGCAAAAATATTGCTTGAAGAACAAATATTAAAAATACTTAAGATCTGATTGTTTTTGCAAAATACTATTATAAATATTGTTCCTATAGCAACTCCATGTTCTTGTTTCTTTTTCAGGAGAACGGTGACTCATAATAGATATTCAAAGGTCTGCCCAAAATCTTACCGAGAATTAGTGATATGAGGAGAAACAAACTTCAGATACGTTGCCTCACAGTTGGTACTTGTCACATAACCCTTTCTTTTCCTCACCCAACAGACAAAAGTTCTTTCTTATGGATATGCTCTTAGTAGATTTACTTCTGTCCTGAGTTCTTCAATCAAAAGTAAGGGAGGGTTTCAATCCAACAGTTCCCTAACATTAGTTAGTATATATTCTTTATCTGTTTGCTCTTTGTCAGTACATCAAGATCAAGCATTATACAACTCATACACCATGAGCCGAGTTGCCCTGCCATTAATCATCCATAATCCTGATTATTGCTTTTGTTCTTCTGTCATGGATGTTCCCCTGAAAAGGTACTGAACCAATAGTTTATAGCTTTGAAGACATTTGGCCAGTTCTCTATTCCACTATTGAAATGACCTGCAGATTTCTGCTTTATTCCAAAGAGCCAAAAAGAGCTCTCTACAAACATAGGGTTGATATGAATAACTTGTGATCTCTTTTCTTAATGTTGGGAAGATGAATAGAGCTTGTCAGGAGTTAAAAAAAAAGAAAAAAAATGCCAGGCAAAGACCACTTATTTAACTTGATAAATTGAGAGGATAAGTGAAACTTAATATGCACTTTAAATATGTAAACAATATCAAAGTGAAAGAAAGATTTTTTTTTTTTTTTTTTTTTAGTATATTCACTGAATCAGATGCAACCTTAATTTAACTTTTCATTTAATAGGACAAACACTAGTATGGAATTTTATTAGTAATAGGAAAGTTGTAATATAATACACTGATGTTGGGGATTTGGTATGCAAAAATGCAGTCTCTTATGAGAGAAATGCTCAGTCTACACTCAATACCCTCTCTGTGATTTAGCCACAGAAGATATCCAGAAATTCTTTAGTTAATGTTATGTTTTTAATCATATGATGAAATAGAGATAAGGGGAAGTTAACTGATTTACCCAGAATAGCAGTAGGCAATGTTGTAACCAGTATACATACTCTTGCATTATCCCTTCAGGAAGCTTAACTTTAGAATTAGGCAGATATAAATTTGAACCTACTCGTTTATGGCATCTTAAGCAAGCTATTTCATATCCCCTCACCTCAATTTTCTACATCTTTAAAATTAATATAATACTAATACTTGCCTTTTAAACAACAGAGTTTAAATAAGTTATAATGTGTATAATGTATGACAGATATTTATTATAGGGTGTGGCACCTCATAAGGGCTCATACATGGTAGCTCTTAAGATTTATCTTTGTTTCTCTCACTGTCACTCAAATGACTCTTCTAGCTTCTTCTTCCAGCATATATAATCATTTATTGCCCTTTTTTTTTATTGCCAGTGCCTGTGTCCTCAGTACCCTCAGGGTGCTCACTTCCAGGCAGGAACTGTTCTTTTTGTTCTTGAAATGATGAATAAATGTTAGAGTTCTTGAGATGGATGCATGAATGCAGTGGCCATGTGATGAATGTGTCTTCAATGAACAGCTCTCAGTTTCAGATACATAGTAGAACTCAGTGTCAGTATTTTGTATGTGAATCAATGAATGGAGAGTGGTATATTTGCCTCTTAGCCCATACTCTTAAATGTAATTATACATTATGTCTTTTTACCTTATAATGTGGCACGTGATAGGCCATTAATTAATGTAGACTAAATGAGTGAAAAACCAATTAATACATGTTATCCATAGGTTCCTCTCCCTAATAGCTATCTTTAAAAAAAAATTCTAGACAATAAATAATCTTACACAGAAGAAAAATCTAGGGAAAAATCAATTCATCCTATGAACTCAGTCTATGCCAATGCTGATGTTAAAGAACTTCGGCAAATGTGTAGTACATGAAGGGTGAGATGAAATAACTAGGCAACACTTTGTTTAAAACACTCAGTTTAATTGAATGTTGCTATAACTATAGTTCTTAATCAGTGTCTCTTAACTGAAAAAATTCAAGAGGCCCAAATTCCCCTATGGGGAATATTTCTGAAAGGTTTGATAGATTTCAGAGGGCTCTAGCTTATCATTATCCATAGAACATTTCATGCTAATGAATGACTATGGCAGAAATATTATTTAAAATTATTTAATCCTATTCTACTTTGTTATGATGACATTGCCACGCAGAGCCACAAAAGCCCTTAGCACAGGGAGTGTGTGTGGACACAGAAACGGAAAACATACCATCTTTTCCCTTTTATTTATATTCTTTGATGCACCCTTTGTCCTTTGCTCCCACAATCTTGCCATTATGGCCAGCAGTTGATTGAAACAAGCAAATTGTCCCTCCACAGTGATGGATTGTACCACAATTTTCACATTTCATTGAGTTTGTTTGTTTGTTTGTTTTTTTACTTGCAGTACCAGCACCGCTCATATTAGAATAGGCAGAAGATGAGTGATAGAGTTTGAAGAAACTGAGTATGTCCAAGAATATGTCCCTACTGCCAGACAGGCCATTGCAAAATATGGCATTACAACTTTAGAAAAAGTTCCTAATTTTCAAAAGCTTCCAAGCAGTGGGAGATACCCCCTGTTGAGAGGTGGCTACTCTGAGGAGAATTAACACCTCAAGCTATTATCGGCCATTAACTCTGGAGCCCAATGTATTTCAGCCACTGCTGAAAGAGTGAAGAGCAAAGCCCTGTAGGAGAGCAAAGCAGAAGAAATACCTCTGATGGGGAGAGAAGCTAGGGCAAAGAGGCTGCTGAAGGCTGGCTGGGCAGAGCTGCTCCAAATTGTATGGTTTGCAAGTATGCCGGAAGCTGGCAGAACAATTGAGATTGTCCTTGGCCTCTCGGAAGGAGGGTGTGTATGAGTCACATCTTAAATAGAAGCTTTAAAGGCACAAAACCTTCTGTTTTCTAGGCTTAGCCTTTCCAGATTTCTAAATAAGACCTTAAATTTTATCTCCAGAGCCAAATAATAAAAAGTTTGATTGAAGAACTGAGACAATCACACAAGTAACTAAAAGTGCCAGGTCCACATTGTCTGAATGAAGGGAGAATAAAATCAACAAAACCAAGTAAAACTGGCTAGAGAATTTTTTTTTCTTAAAGCAAGTAGTTGGTGTAAAATGTTAGTCTGAATTATGTAGATAATTACTTCTCCCCATTTTTCAAATTCTTGCCAATGCATACACATAGAGTGTTTTTCTTTATCAAATTCTCTGCATAAGTACTCAACTGTCCTACTCCTGCTGACCCACACATACCGCCTCTGCACTGCGCTGGGGCCCCGTCATCACACTGGCAGTCTTTTCTATAGGTTCTGTTCTCATGCAGAGAAAGGGTACTCATTTATGGAGACTTTTTCAGAGACTTTTTAGGCCAAACCAACTACTTTCCTGAAGCCTCACCAAATTAACAATAAACTTTTCATCTCGGGAAAACCTAGGTTCTGTGTTACAACATCAAGACCACCAACAGCTCTCCTCCTAAACAGAACTATCACACTTTTGTGTTGTTGAGTGAGATTTCCCTGTTTAAAGGAACTGGACATATGAGTTGCTCCCTATAATAAAGGGTATATTTTTAAAGAGGGGATGGAGGATAAATTTTAAGAGAAAGGTTGTTGGAATGATTGAGTAACTCTGAGAACAGAGATATTAAAAGGTTTTGTGAAATACTTGTTGCTACCCCACCAAACCTTATGTAAGACATCCATGTTTCTTGACTATGCCATAGTCTTTGAACTACCCTATTGTAGTGTTGAAGCACAGAACTCTGAGCAACGTGAACACTATGCAGGACAGAGGCTGCCATTTCTGGAGGCAGTGACAACTGGGTTGCACGTAGCATTGATTTATTTCTGCTCGGAGTCATTATCATTGCCTCCATATGCTCCACTAAAAGTCCATATTTCACCTATCTCTATAGCTCCCTTGTCCTTTGTACACTTATTTTTGAAATTGTAAACAGAAAGTGGATTCTTGGCACAAATTATTTTCCTAATGGACAAGCACATCATACTCCATACATAAGCTTCAGTTACACCGTGATGACAGAATTGTATTCCCTGGATTAAGATCTACATGCTGTAAGTGCTCAATAAGTAATACATAATTAATAAAAATTGTCCCACTGATTATGCCATTGATTGTCTGCAAGAGGCTTCAACTCCTGTTTTGTTTGCCAGTGCCATGCAGATCATTTACTGTACATTTCCAGGTACTACCATTCTCAAAGGTGATGAGATGAGCCCCCTAGAGTTACACTCACTACATAATGTGCTAGCCCTGTACTCCAGGATGTAAATGACACAATGCAGTTATTAAAAATTAATAGCTTCAACCTCCCTTTTTTTCCTTTTTATTTTATTTTTTATTGAGTTTATTGGGGTGACATTGGTTAATAAAATTATATAGGTTTTAGATATAGATGTCTACAATACATCATCTGTACACTGTATTGTGTGTTCACCACTCCAAGTCAACTGTCTTTCCATCCCATTTATCCCCTCTGTATCCTCCTCTACACCCCGGCCCCTTTTTCTGTCTGGTCCAGTTTCTTAATCTCAGGCAGCCTGTTGATTCACTTGCAGCTTTATTTATGTATAGGATTTCCTGTTCCTTTTAAAGATGTTTCACTCATATGTAGGATCCTAGAGCAGTGGTCTCCAAAATAAAAAGTCTAGTGTGCCAGCAGGAATATATGTCTATCCAGAAATAGAACATTTTTTGTAAGCATTTCAGTTGATAAAAATGATGATATTCAGCTCTGCAAATATTACTATACTAATTGCCACTTGTTCACTCGGTCTGGGTCTGTCCATACAGCAGATGGTTACATGTCATACAGTGTAGGTGATGTGTCTCGAGGGAAAAATGGAACTTCTGCAGCTCAGCAGGGATGATGGAGACCTCCTCTGTGCCTCACTACCTTTCTTCATGCTGTGATGAATTACAGTTTACATCTATTGGGTTATGTGGATTTAGGGATTTAACTTTTGATATTAATTAAAATAAGTTTCACAAAGTGGATGAAAGGCTTAAAATAATTCCAGAACAGTAGCTGCAGACTGAAGGTAGTATCAGTGATGCATGCACAAACTGAAATCTACATGTCTAGTGCGTGGTTTCCTTCAGATATATACAAAAAAAAAAAAAAAAAAAAACAGAAAGAGGCTGATCAAATAAGGTTTTAGAAAAGAGTAAAATTTTAAAATTATCAATGACTAATTAAATATGGATTTATTTTTAATATTAACAGAGAACCTTACTGTAAGCATACCTTGTCCCTTGAGAGACTAACAACCAGTCATAAACATGAAAATAAATTATCTATAACAAGAAATCAAATCTCTATAATTTTTCAATAATATTTTAAACTGCTTTACAAAATTTATTTTGAAGTACTATAAAAATAAATATATACATGAATAAATAAATATGAGGCCCTCCACCCCCCCCCAAAAAAAAATTACCTTCTGGAGGGCAGATCACTTGTAGTACGGGCTTCCCTAGCTAGTTGAGTGTTCTAGGAACCTCTCTGAATCAGTGTAATGGGGCCTTGCTGTGAAAGGCTGAGTTAGGCTTCAGGGAAATTTTTTAAAAGACTCTGTCAATGTGGTTGTCAATTTCATGATGCGTGATTTACAAGCACACCAGCCCACACCCTGTGCTGACCCCCATGCCCCTCCTTCCCTATTTACCCAATCTTGCCCCCAGTGACTGTTTGTTTGTTTGTTTCCCCAGATGACAAAAGTCCTCAAAGGAAACTGTTTTGCTGATGTGAAAGAGGTGAAACAAAAAACAGTAGAAGCACTAAAAGGCATAAAAATTAACGAGTTCAAAACTGTTTTGAGGAGTGGAAAAAAGTCTCCATAGGTGCATTGCATCAAATGGAGAGTACTTTGAAGGTGACTGAAGTTTTAACATGTAAGAATAAATGTACATCTTTTTTTAAATAAATTCTGTTTTGTTTTTTTTTTTTTTTTGGTCCCCCTCCCCCCCGTACATACTAATAAATCTGCATATATTGGAGCGGCATGCTCAAAAATGTTTTAAAATACTCTACTGTGCTTTCAAACAATCTGAAGCTCTCTCTCCCTTATGTGTGATAAGGCATGTTTAACAAACATTACTTGAACTGCATTTAATCCAGGTTGCCCCCTCTATAATAATGTTCTGTTATGATTTTTTAATCTTACACATTAAGGCCTTCCATTAAAGTGAGCTCAAGTAGCATTTTTTTTAACCTGCTCTAAAATGTTACCATGAGCCACAGTGGGCTACCAGCTCAATAATCTTCCAATTGTCCTGAGCTTCATATGACCCATTGAGGCTCCATTTGTTCCAGCCTATTGGTTAAATATGTATTTGTGTGTGTGTGTTTTTTTAAACATTTAGTTATTTACCTAAGAAGCCTGAACAGCTAGCCTACCAGGTAAAGACATCAGGATACAGTTGAATGTTAGACCCATTCAATTTAAATACTTGTTTTTTTAATAATGAAAAGAAATTAAACAGCAGAATCTCTTTATTTCTGTTCTCCTCTATGTGTAAACATAGATTGCAGCATATTAAAGTCTGTTTTGAAAAGTACCTGTAGAAAATCATATGTGCTCATGCTGTCAGTCAGTGACCATATCCAAGGTATAAAATTTCAATAATATTTTATTATTTCTTTTTCTTTTAATAACAAGAGTAGTTAGACCATATTACGGAGTTATTCCATACCTATAGACACAACTTCTTGAATTTAATATGCTTTATTACTTTTTATATTATATGTACTGATAAAAGTAGGATAATCTAATAAATATAAATATAAAATTTATTTATTTGGTATGTTTAGCCAAGAGCTACATTATACATAGCAATCCCTTCAGCCATCACTTTTCAAACTCCAGAAATAAATTAGACTTTTATCTTAATGCATACACATACCTACACACAAACGTAACATTGCATATTCTAAAGACATTACGTTGAACTAATCATGGAATATCCTCAAAAGAAAACTAGGAAGAATCAGTCACCTGAACAAAATGTTTCAGTACCTAAGTAAGCTACCTGCCATGCTAATAACTCTTTACCTATGCTAAAGTAATAAGAATAAATGGGTAATAGGCTGGGGTTAAAGATTTTATGCTCTCTCAGAAGCACAATGAATATTTTATATGTTTTATTTCATCTCTTGAAATATAAACTTCTTGTAGAAAATGAAAATACTTTTATCTCATTCTTAACATTTTATGGACCAAAGACAAGGATACCACATACCTAATGTCTATATAATGTAATTAAAAATTATAAATTAAGCTAACAAAATATTAACCAAATTGTTTTATCTTACCTATACAAGTGTAGCTTCATAACAACCTGGAAGACTAAGTTGAATTTAAACTTCTCAGACTCCTCAGAGCTCTGTCTGAACATGAAGGTATAGGGAAAGGGGACTTTGGCCTAGGCCCTCAGCCACCTGCCTTTTCTTCCCATCCCCCGTTAGTCACACACTGTAAGGGAATCCCCCAGTCTGCATGCCTGACCTCTTAGAAACTGTCTCTTAACTGATCCTTAGCTATCCTTCAAGTCTAAGAGTTTGCATATCCCCAATACTAACCAGCCTCTGGGAATATACCTGGAAAAAGGATCTGGCAGGGAAATTCATGTTCTCCAGGATCCAGAACAGGTCTAGAAGAGAGAGCAGACTCCATGTTAGCATGTTGTTTCAGCCCCATGGACTCCCTGCCCTTGCCCAGGCTTAAAGTCTTTGCTGTTTATTTGTATCCCTCGTGGTGCTTAGCACAGTCTGGCAAATTACTGCTTGGTTAGTATTGATTGATTAATGATTATTTGATTAATGTTAGATGAACTTAATAGTTTATTTACTCACCATAACCACCACTCTGGAAAATGAAACCCATGAGATAAATACTGTATTGATTAATCTCTCTGTGATCATCTAATAAAATGAATAATTCACTTTATCTTATTGATACATGTTAACCTAAAGTCATGGTTTCCTTTTAGAACAGACTTGAAATTTTCATGCAGTAAATATAGAAATTATCTCAAAATCTCTCAAATTTCAAGGTTCTATCAAGCTAGACTCTTTGGAAACTTTAGAATAATACTACTGCCTGGCCACTGAGATGGGCCAAAGTATTAGAAGGGTCTCCATCACCTATGTCTCGTAACTTGTCTGAAGTAGCTGTTACCATATTGATTATAACATCACTTTTATATTTCTATAAACACAACTCCTAAAAGAATATAAGAATCCTTTGAACCATGAATTTTAGAAGTTACTGAGTTTCATTCTATGTTTTGCTAAAAAGAAAAGAAAAAACCCAGAACTCCAAAATTTTAAACTTAATCATCTCTCATGTCTGGTCTAGCAGCTACCTTGGACATTTTGCAAAAATATTTTTAAATATGATTTTCAATTTTAAACACTAGATCTTTCCTATATGAATCACAATTTTTTTTTTTTTTTTTAGTCTGAGTCTCTGAGTCTCTCTGTGTTCCAGCTTTTACTCAGTCTTGGTCAAATCCCAGAATGAGAGAGATGTGCAAAAAATTAAAACTCAAACTCCTCTACTGCAAAACAAAAATGGGTAATTCAAATGTCAAAAGTGTGTTGATTTGATCTGATGTCTTTAAATCAATGGTTGCATTTTAATGTTTCATATTATAGATATGTCATGGATAAATAATTAAAACTTATTAATATACATTTCTAGAAATACCAAACAATTAGCAACAGTGAATTCTAATTTTGTTTACATTCATATTTCCAAGCCTGATACTAAGGCACAGGACAAATTAATAAACCACTAGCATAGACTGTGAAGTGCCTAAAAGATGTCATATGGAGAATTACATTATCACCGTAAGTGATTTAAATAGAATAGAAAACTATAGATTAGATGGGGGAAAAAACATAAATACATGTGATGTCAGAAAGAAAACAATATTTAGTTTTTCTGTGAGTCAGCTAGGTCATATTAGTTTTTCACTATGGTCGGCAGCCGTCCGTCTCGAGAGATGATGGTGTAGCTTCTAAAGAGTCTATCTGCACCGCCGAGAATGGCTGTGCAGTCCGACTCGGGAGTGACACGGTATCTGTCTCCTCCCGTGTTGAATCGACATCTTGCGATGACGCTGGAGTGTCCTCTCCAGTGAAGCTGAAGCTACAGAGCCTGGGCAGGGTGATATGGAGGGTCTGCTGTTGCCCATGCAGCAGACCCCCCCCTCTCTTCGCAGCTGAAGGGTCCAAGGGAAAGACGGAGTCAATACAGCTTGGCTTCAGGTGCGCCACAGGAGTTGCCGGTGTTGACTACAACGTCAAACCGCCTTAGGGACTCCAGCTCCGGATTTTCTGTCGGGGTTTACTCCCTTAGCCTTTCCCCTGAAGAGGTATGCCGCAAGGCAGCGGAGGTTTTTTGGAGTCAGAGTTTTCCTTCTCTGATGTGCCCTGACTGGAAGATCGAACCAGCGACACTTAGCTCGCAGGCCGACGCTCAATCCACTGAGCCAAACCAGCCAGGAGTAGTTTTTCACTATAACAGGTTGTTATTCATCAAGTTGAATCATGGCATATTTCAGTTTATCTAACAAACAGGCCCAATACAACATCGCTTTAGTAAAAACGCACATCTTAACTATGTGTTAGTATATCAGTATTCTGCTTTAGTCTCATATCTGTGGTACCTGGAAAATTTGTATGAATTTGAAAATATTTGACTTTTCTAATGGTATTAACACTGTTATAATCCTTTTTTCCAAATAGTTTTTTAAAACCTTTGAAGTAGGAGTATGTATAAATGTGGTGTATTTGTTATGTTTTTCTCCGCTCAGGAATATTAGCAACATTCATTTCACACGTAACATTGTTTAAGAGTCTCCAAGCATATGGGGTTGAGCGAAAAAGCAGAAGAGAGAAAAAACCTGTGCACATGGACAACAGTGTGGCAATTGTGAGGGATGGAGGGGAAGACAGGTGGGGAGGTGCAGGGGGGTAGAAGGGGGATCAACGGTGATGAACTGAGCCTTGACTGGGGTTGGGGAACACACAACACAGTGTACAGATGATGTGTTGTAGAACTGTGCTGCTGACACCTGTGGGATTTTGTTAACCAGTGTCACCCCCAATAAATTTCATAAAAAGGAAAAAAGGCTCCAATGATAAGCAAGGTAAAATTTCCTAAAGTTGAAAAAAAAAAAAAAAAAAAGCAATCACTCCCAGACCATTTTAAAAAATGTACAATTGCCGTTGGTTTTAGATTTCTCATTGGCACATGTCAATTTGTAGCTTTGCATGCAACCCACTTTCTCCACCATCCTCTGCAACTTAATAATAGTTAAAGGGTTTCATAGAACCTCTGGCATCTGAAAGAAACATTTCCTTTTTTCTTTTCCTCGTCAGCTCAAGAAGCTCAGACATTTGACCACGTTCACACATTTCCCCAGGGATGCTGAAAGATATAGGAAGATGAGATGGTTTTGTCTTTTGTTGCCTGCAAGTGTGGCAAATCCCTTTCTGGCAAAGAAAATGAGTGGAAAGATAAGTGAAATGTCAGGATAACTTGCTGCTTAACTCAGGTCATATGTTGAGGGAGAGAGAGAAAGAGAGAGAGAGAGAGGACATACACATTCACAAGCTTTGAGGCTTCCCTGATGTTTATATAAATGCATTTATTTTTATTTCATTGTTTAGATAGTGATATGCATTTTCTGCATGTAAATGAAACAGCTCACACCCTTATTTGGCTTCTCAAAGTCAGAGAGTTTACTCGATCAAGCTGAAAGTGGTCCTTACTTGACTTGAAATCAAGAATGACTGCCTTTTCACCTAGCCACAAATACGTTAGTGATCTCTCATCTAGATGGCACGATATGGCTTCAAAAGAGGCTAGGTCATGCAAGACTGTACTCCAGCTTAGGTCCATTATTATAAACATCTTTGGAACTAAAAAACCTCAACTTAAGGATCCATTGGCTGGATTGTTTCCCAATGTGTTCTTTTCTCAACACTGGTTCCAGGAAACATTAACTTACTACAGGCTCTAACTAATTTGATTATTCTCTGGATATAATGTTCCTTTTATATATATTACCTTTTAGTGCTAAAATTGAGCAAATTAAGTACACAGTTCCATTTTCTATGCATAAATAGGCAAAGAATGAAATGTCACTTGTGATTCTGGGCATAAGTAAATTATCTGGAGACTATGACGTGGGATTTTTGGTTTATCTAAGTTTTTATTGCCCCAAATTTCTCTATCCACTGATATCCAAAGGGAATTTTGTTGCATGTTAGACGCTAGCACTATCTGGAGAAGACATACCCTAATAAAAAGTAATGTTGATACTCAGTAATTAACTTGTCAAAAATTAATATGTCAAAAATATGAATATTTATCTAGAATAATGAAAGGGGGTTGAGCCTGCCTATCCCACACTGGACATATGAGAGACCTAGGATCTGCTGAGTATGTACAAGGGGAATCTTGAGGTAGACATGATTGGTAGGAGGTATGAAGATAGAAGAAGGGAAAGCATTTTGGAGCAGAGGAAAACACTCTTGCTATTTCCAGAGGAGTGAAGGTGAATCAACTTCTCGGAAATTCTGACCTCGGAAGAAGCTACCTCCGTGTAGGTGCCATAATCATGGTGAGTCAGGTTAGTGTTGCTTTGAGGGACCTGTCTTTCCCAAGGGTAGGGACTATGGAGGTGACTATAACAGAAGAGATGACAAAAAAAAAAAAAAAAAAAACAGAGACAATAGCATCATTACACAAAGTTCACAAAGATAAGGCACTCAATAGAGTGTCTCTAAGAGTTGTACAATATTTGGGAAAAGGTGCTGAGCATTTCTCCACTCTCAGTGCTCTGTTCCAGAACAAATGGAACCTAGAATGAGCAGAGCTAAGACTTTAGCAACTGTGTCTCTACATACAGAAAAACAAGTTTAAAAGGGGTCTGGTATGTATCAACATACATGGAAAAGCAGAAACAATCCCTCTTCTCTTAACGTTTACATTCTAATGGATGAAACAGACAAAAACACAAAAAACACAAGTAAATCTCCAAATTGTTACATGGGACTTTGGATTGCAATAAAGGAAGTGAAGAATAATAGAAAATATGTTTTAGATGGGATTGCCCAGAAAGGGTTCATTAAGAACGTGACAGGTGTGTTAAGAACCAAAGAATGGTAAACAGAGGGAAACTTTCTGAGTCCTGGGTTGGGAGAAAGCTTGACACAGGTAGGAACTGAGCAAGAAAGTGAAGGGGTAACAATGTAGAGGGTGAATGCTGTAGGCAGAATCCAAGAGAGTTACAGGCCCACAGCTCTAGGTAAGAGGTTTGGAGTCAAACTAAATACAAAGTCACTGTGGATGTTAAAGGCTGTGGCAAGATCAAACATAACCACAGCAGAGCAAGGAATCAGAAGAGGACTAGATGCAGATACTATCCTCCAAGAAAGATGACTTGTTCAAGTCTAACAGTAATGGAAGCAGAACAGGATTGGCAAATAGGTTAGATGTGGCAGGTGAAGGAAGATTCACTGAAAACAAGAATTGAGGCTTTTGCAAAGAACCAAAGTGGAGGGGGCAGATAATGGGACAGGTAAAATAGGTTTTGGGGAAAATTATGAGTTTTAACTTACACATGTTTATATAGAGATGTAATCTAGGCAGTTGCACATCGAATTCAGGAGGAAGAACCGTAATAAAGTTTGTCTTTTGTTTGTTTTAGTCCCTTTGAACTTTCTTCTGCATTCTGGTGGGCTTAAAGAGGTAATTTTTGCTGTCACTGGTACTGGTATTGATTCATACAGTTTATTCATTCATTCATTCATTTGAGAAGATACATTATTTAATTATTGGGCCAGGTGCTGTGAGAATATGAAGATGAGTAACATACACATAGAGGTTAGATGGAGAGAGATCATGCCTGGCTCCAGCACCATGAATGGTCTTCAGAGTTACATTGTCCTGGATTCAGCATTACAAAAGCCAATAACTGGGCTTGGGCAATTTGCTACTTCATGGTCCTTATCTCTAAAAATAAGGACCCAAGGACCCAAACACCTAAGTTCATGGTGCTTTAGGAAATGTTATTGTGATAAACTTGAGAGAACAGTAATCAACACATGGCTAGTCCTTAATAAATCAGTTATTGTTGTTTGTAGTACTATTTGATTGTATTAAATTTAGGGTGTGACAAATAAATTGACGTTAGAAAACTAGAATTACTGTGAAATAATCAGGATTCCAAAGAATCTTTTAAAGAACCTAACACAAGACTCAGTGTTCAGCTTTGAAGCAAGGTTTTAGGAATTTAATGATTGCATTAAACTGAACTTCTGTAATAAACAAGAAGATTAGGTGCTCTCATTTTTGAAAGCAAAATTAATGTACCTGTGTGGTTTGCTTTATTGGTTAGTGAATTCCATAGTAGGACAGAATTCAAATCAAACCTACATAATATTAAGTGAAGGTGAAGTAGAGGACCAAATATTCACATGAGGAGAGGCTGTTTTAATACTAGATCCACTTCTATCAAGGACTTTACAATATACTAGGATACTTAAAAGATACAGGAGAAATTAACTGTATTGAGAGGTAATGGGGGATGTAGTGTTTTAGAAAATTATTTTAACATAGCAAAAGTCTTTTATTTTTTCCCCTTAGGAATTTATTCAAAAACTCAGTGTGCTAAATTTAAGCCCTTTGATAAAGTCTGGCCAATGCCAGATATTTAGTTATATCTAAATTGTGATTTAACATTCAATGTTTTAGTATTGCCTTTACCTAGACTTTAATCTTTAGAAGGGCCTAAATAATGCCAATAATTTAGTCAGCTCTTTCCCTGAATTTAATATTTGGACATGTGACCTGACGAATGATTTCTGCCCCTTCCATTTGCTAAGGGGGACATATCACGGCTTATGTAATTAATAGGAAACAACATTGACATTGAGATAATTCAGGATATATGTCCTACATTTCATATTTAGTTACAGATAGACTAAACGCATGAATGAATCAAGTTGGAATGTGTTTCCAGCATGGATACAGGCTATGAACAAAACTCCCTGTCAATTTGGTGGAAGACTTTCCTGATTCCATGCTGCAGAAACTTACCAGAGGACCAACTTATAATGAAGTCCCAGTGCTGCCTCCTCTTGTCCTCTAGGAATTTAGATCCTGGGCAGAGGCCATTATTTTCCTGAACTATCACCCAACATTCAGAATGGAAGGTTCAGGGCACATGAATAATGCCATGCTAGAAGGGAAGTGTCTGTGTTCCCAAGTTTACCAATTCCCTTATGCCTCTCTGTCTACCTGTTATGGCCATGATGCAGCAAGAAGCCAATTATTTCAGAAGGCTTTTGTTTTGCGGTAAGGCAGGTTCTCTGACTGCTGCACATTAATTCCTGGCTGTAGATATAATGACCACCTAGTTAGTTTTGCCTGCAAATGTCAGCCCACAACATAACATCTCCCCCACAAACTCTACCACTATTAGGCAGAAAGTATTCAAGCTCATGTTGGATCTGAGTTGAGAATAATTGTGATTTAACCTACCAGAAGTCCTCACAATAAGACCATTTGACCTGCTTCTGTGGTGCAGGTAGAAAAAACAACTTGTATGGGGAGAACTCTACCAATAGACAGACCTCAATGACAAAGATACATGTGAGAGCTTAATGATAAAAGAGAAAGGGCCTCTGCTCAAATAACATCTATACAAAGAATGCCCATGGAGAAGGGGATAGGGTCTCAGCATCCTGGAGAAGAAGTAATATAGTTAGCTTGAAAATATTTTTAATATTATAAATGTTTCAACTTGCTTTCAGGCACTAAATTTATCAGGCTCCACAGGCTCCTATCCTTCACAGGTTATGAACAATGATGAAGAAACCAGCTAGAGGAAGCCAGACCTCTTCAATTCTGTCTTCTTCATCAAAAGGCAAAGCCTCCCTTCTTCCTAAAGGCTGACTGTCCAAGCCAGCATCAGCATGTCAGCCAGGCTGGGATTCTTCCAGGTTTCACAAGGTGGAGGGCTCAGGGACAGCAACTCAGAGAGGGGTGTAGCACCCAGTATGCCAAGGCCACACTGCCCAGTGGGGCAGCCAAGGGGAGAGGGATCAGGAGGCAAGGCACAAGCTCTTAAGATTCCTGGAAGCCTCCTTCTGTGTCTGTGGCTTTTACTTTGGAAAACTAAAAGCACAACAGTTATTTCAACAGTAGAATGTAATAGAGCAAGTTCTTTAAAGAAATGTTAGGGGACTGAAAAGATAAAAAGGGACCACTGAGGGAACACTGAAGTAGGCACTGTAGGAAACAGCTTCTACGCATGGCCCAGGAAAAGAGTCTGGAGTTGTCAGAACCCAGGCAAGTGGAGGAACCCACTGAGCTGGAACCAGACTTCTGAGAAGGGCTCATTGTCTAACTGCTGCCTCAGGAGTTGCCAGGAAGGGCCCCGTACAGGTGGGATACAGTTCTCTGAAGAATGCTGGGATCTCTGAGGGGGTCCAATGGGGCTGAGCTTGGAAGTGGAGATGCAACTTTTTAAGTTGGAATCAACTAAGGGAACTAAACAATGCGGGCAGATTAAGAAGCCTCTGTGAACAAAAACACAAGCCATAGCCTTGCCCTCCTCCATCTTTTATGTCCCCCTTTAGGGGACACCTAAGAGATCAGGAAGATGCATTTAGAGCTGAGAAACAGTAGCCTAATGACCAGCACAGCCACTGTTAAATTTCCTCTGAAACTTTATATTATGGTATCTTGGGTAGCTTCCGACAAAGCACTTCCCTTTACCTATGTGGAAAACAAGGCAGAGAAATTTAAAGTGACTGGTTCATGGATTGAAAATGTGAGCCCTAATCTCCTAATATCAGTCTACAGATCTTTCTTCTCATCTGAGCATCTTTGTTTTGTGGGAATTCATGTAATAAGACTCAAGAAGAAATCTTGCAGGTTACAATCAGATGTCAAGTCCCCAAAGCCTTCTGCTTCTTTTGCAGGTCCTCTAGTACCTTACATTACATTCGTCAACAGTCAGTAAAAACTTGCCTTTTTCTTTTGAGAATTAAAGAAAAAATTATATCAATACAGTCATCAATGTGTTTTCATACTTGTAGTTTTGGAATGTTAAGGCAAGAGATCTGAGTGCCTCCTGCCCATTTGACTTGATAAGTAGGGAAGTTGGATCTCTAACACTCTGGCCACTTACGTGAATTGCTTAACAAGTACACGAGAAAGAGATGGAAAGTAAATAGCCTATCAGAGGATCAATCCATACACATAGTTCTCATGCCATTTTACTAAATGTATTCTTTTGTTTTTGATATCCTATTTAAAAAGTCTATTAAATTGTTACCCTCAAAGTAGAGAAAAATATCCCTCTGTGCTCCCATGTAAAGTACAGAAAAGTACAAAAAGTGTTTAAGGTATCTGATGTTTTTGTTTCCCTTATTTTTTGGTAGAAAATGATATAGAAAAGTTTAGATATATTGATACCAGAAAAAAAAGGGGGGGGGAGGGTGACAATTGGGAAAGAAGCATGTCAATCCAATAACGAGAACTTTAAAAAAGAAATCTATTTGTCCTTTCCTTAAGGTTAGTACGTAGTCACTAATTTTACAATGGAGACCCTTTAAATGTATCAATAGGTCAATAAATCCATGATGTTAATGGGGCTGTACTTAACTCAGCCTTTATGGGAGGGTTTACTTGGATGGTGTATTACATTGCTATAAATGTTGCTACTGAAGAGATTTATACTCATTGACTGGAACTTTTCACAAGATGATCAGTCAAACAAGTAAGGAAGCTTTGTAGATGTGGATATAGCCCGAATATATTCAAAGTAAGGAATGAGATGGGATGAGCTTTCTGATTTCCTGAGATTCAAACTATTTCTCATGTTATTTTCTATCTTGTTCCATGCTTTCTGGGGTGCTGGTTCCCATCTCTGGCCCTTTTCACCATTTTTCTTCTACCTAGAATATCTCCACCAACACTCTTCACTTAACAACAAATCCACCCCTGAAGGCCCACCTTATGGCCCACTTCCTTTACAATCTTCTCCCATATAATCCACTATTGACCATAATTTATTATTCTCTTCCTTCTCAGATATACTTAAGAATGATACACTTTGCCTTTTTTCTTACTGTTATCTTGTGGCATGTAATGTGCAGACTACGAGCTCCTCAGAGAAGGTTTTCATCCCTCCTACCATTCAGCTCCCATTGTACCACCAAACCAGATAGTAAGCACCAAGTGTACTCTGAACGCTTTCTTGCATGAAACACCAGGGTGTATATTCATAACTTGAGCAATTTCCTACTTTTGTATGGCAATTTTCAAATTCTAAAGTAGTTCTACAAACATTATTTATCAGAATGATGTGGGACTAATGATGGCTAGATACTGTCATTTCTTTATGACTAAAAAAAGAAACTAGGTTCTTTTTTTAAAATAATTTATTTAGTTATTTTTTTGTTTGTTTGTTTGTTTGTTTTATTTTTAGAGAGAGGGGAAAGGAGAAAGAGAGGGAGAGAAACATCACTGTGTGATTGCCTCTCACTCATGCCCCCAACTGGGGACCTGACGTGCAACCTAGTTATGTGCCCTGACTGGGGATCGAACCAGCGACTCTTAGCTCCATCCACTGAGCCACAGCAGCCAGGAGAAACTAGGTTCTGATTGATTAAAGGAATATCTCATAGTAAGAGCCAGCAAATTAAAAGCTAGGGGTAGTCTCTAAAAATAAGTCACAAGGTGTTTTGGTTAAAAATTTTAAGACATGTTTCTCTATTCTTATCCTAGGAGAAATCGTATGATGTGGGGGAGGAAAAGGGTGTGGATAAAACAAGGCTGTCATTCTCAAAGCAAGGTTTAACAGATCTCATTAATCAGAATTGTTCAGGTTTTGTTTATTTGCTTTGCTTTGTTTGTTTAAAATCTAGATACCCAAGGCCCCTCTCAAACCTAATAAATCAGAACTTTTGGTGCAGGGTCTAAAACAAACATTCTATTTCAAAATGTACTTATATAGAAAACTCAGCAATTGAGACAAACTATCTGGGTAGTCATATTTCACTTACTTCTGAGTCCAAAGGTGAAAAACCTTTCTCCTTTGCAACTCTGTCTCTTACAACAAACTTTCTGAATTTTTAGTTTCTTAATATTCCATCTCCTTCATCACTTGCAAGTATCACTTCCATGAAGTGACTATAAAATAGATATGAAACCTCCCTTATACATCCATCAATACATTTAACTGTAGCTATTGGCCCCTGGGGTATGTTTAAAGGTGAGAAGTTGGGGAAGGAAGCCAAAGGTGGCAGATTTTTTTTTTTCCAATATCACTGACAGGCAAAGGACATTTCGTTTTCAGAGTACATACTCATTTTTAATAGAAACTGTTCTCTAATTTCCCTTCCATATATATGTGCAAAGTCAGTTTGGAACAAAACTAGCAATGTTACTAGAAACGTAGTTTCTGAGATGTGGGCAATCCTTTTCTTGAGAACAAGTTCACACAGAACTATCTGTCACCATCCGTCACGGTGCTTGGAAGTGCCCCATTTGAGTGGAAGTCGCTTGGGGTCACATGGGGTGGAGCACATGGAGAATGAATTGAGTTCATGGTAGCCTACGGTAATGCAAAGGGAAGACAACACAGGGCGAGAAAGACCAAGACTGTAGTGAGCCTTTGGTCATTAATACCTCAGTGGAGAGCAACTATTTCTTCAATAACACCAACCCTCTCTCTCTATATATAATGTACCTGTAATATCTCCAATATGCCATCTTCCTATGTGTCCATATATGTGTATACACATACATGCATGTATAAGTGTAATTTCATTATTTTAAAAATTATAAAAGCAGTGTAAATAGTGATGGAAGGAGACTTGGAGTGATGAACACATAATACAATATATAAATGATATATTATAGAATTGTATACCTGAAACCTATATAATTTTATTAACCAGTGTCACCCCAATAAATTAAATAAAAATTTTAAAGTATACACACACACAAAAGAACTATTAACTGAGTGCCTATAAAGAGCCACAAATATATGATTATTTCCTTCATGTTTAGCTCATTCTCTTTCATTTATTTCCCCTTTCCTGCTTTGTTTCTGAGTGGTATGACATGCTGTATGGACTAAAGCAGGTTGTATTGGACTAAATAACTCATTCTGGTTCCAATCATGTGTACAATGCTTATTATTTGGGAGGGTTCCACCCACTAACAACTCTGGCTTCAGAATCTATTGTTTTCAGAGCTCTTCTGACATCACTCAGGCGTGCTGATTGTACACAAACAAATATGTCTGGGCTTGATAAGGCTAAATTGCATATAAGCTCAAGTTCTTCTTTGCTATTATGTTTAAACAAAAAATAACCATGTTATTTTCAGATCCAGTCAGTCCACAAGAAAAGCTACCAGTTCTTGCCAAATAACAAAGGACAGATTGGTAAGAACAGAGGGGAAAAAAGACAAAACTTATTTTCCTTCTTAGAACAAATGAAGCAAACGGTCCAATTGGAAGGCTGAAGGCATTGTTTGATGGACTGGACTGGGGCTGAAGCCAGCTTCCCCATGCCTCGATCCCCTCTAGTCAGAAAGCAGCACTTTCTAAAACAGACAATGCTGACTGTATTAGTCAGGGTTCTCCAGAAAAACTGAACAAATGGCGCATGCACACACACACACACACACACACACACACACACACTCACTCATATATACATGTATATATACACATATATACAGAAAGAGAAAGAGAGATTTATTATAAGGAACTGGCTCATGTCGTTAGGGAGGCTGACAAGTCCTCAAGACCTGCAGTCGGCAAGTTGAAGATCCAGGAAAGCCAGTCATATAGCCCTAGTTCAAGCCTGAAGGCCTGAGAACCAGGAGAGTCAATAATGGAAGTTCCAGTCCAAAAGTTGGCAGGCTCCAGACCCAAAGAAAAGCCAATGTTTCAGTCCAACTTCAAAGGCCAGAAAAGACTAATATTCCAGCTCAGCAGTCAGGCAGGCAAAGTTGCCTCTCACTCAGCCTTTTTGTTCTATTCAGGTTTTCAACTTATTAGATGAGACCCATTCACATTAGGGAGGTTGATCTGAATTACTTTAGTCTACCAATTCAAATATTCACCTCATTCAAAAATAACCTCACAAACACACCCAGAATAATGTTTGGACAAATGTTTGGGCTACACATGATCTCTTCAAGTTGTTACATTGTTACAGAATGGGGGTTGCCAAAAATCCCCAGAGCCTGCAGGTTGGGAGATGGGGAAAAGGAAACAGCTTTCAGGGTGCCTTCACATGCCTGTGGCTAGTGGCTAGTGTCTTTGTTACACAAATGGCTTTGATACTTCCAAGGCCCCAAGAAGATGGGAGGGGTTTTGGACCATGGAATGGTGTGGAAGAGCACACACAGCTTGTGTAAGGTTCTGTGAATGGTCAGAACTAGTTACCACACCCACTACATCAGAGAACATAGTTAGGGGTTTAAAAATAGGTGGCAGACATTTTAGCTGGGCTCTCCATGAGGTTTTGAGAATGGAGAATGCTATGTGGCTTTGAAAGGGCAAAGGGAGAACCATGCGTGATCCAGTGCAACATGGCACATGTTTTCCTGGACTATTATACGAAGGCTGATGACATCATACCCCAGGTTCTGAAGGAGACAGCTGACAGATAAGGGATGGGGAACTTCTGGGTATATTTTTGTCTTCTAGCTTTTTGGGGAGCAAGGGAAATGCTGGGTCCCATGGGGGAATAGGGCACTGAGCTGAAGTGCTCACTGTCCTCCCCAGGTTGGAATATTGTAAATAAAGACTTGTTTTCTTCAACACTAGTTGTTGGCTTTTACACCAAGGTACCACATGAAAGAACCGCCTTTTGCTCTGTAACAACATGACATTAACTATCACATTGACCTTAGAATGAAGGTCTCCATCAGACTAGGGGCTTGAAAGTGCTGCATTCTGAAGCTCCACTCAGGAATAGGTGTCCTTTCCTCCACCTCCTCAAATGAGTGTCATCCACATTCTGCATGTGCATCTCAAATTATACTTTCCCAGATGGCCCACTCTGTTGTTAGAAATTGAGACTAAAATAGTTACTAGTCTCTCTGACCTAGTCATTTTCATATTTTTACACCTTTGATCAAGCCCTTTCCTCATCTTGGGATGTTTCCCCACCTAGTTCTTTCCCTTTGAGTCTTCTTTAATATTATCAAGCAGGTACCAGGACCTTTGCCTTCAGGAAGTTCACTCCAGTAGTAGAGGGCTAACAATCACACCACAGGGGTAAAGCTATTAAATGTGCAAATATGTTCCAACAGTGAATGGAGGAGGGCAGGAGCCATAACGATCAAAGTTTCTATGCCTAGTTCTTGCTACAAGCAGGGTGACTAGAAGTAATCAGTTATATAATGAACTAACATCCTCTGTATAGTGTACTAGACCCTGTACAGAAACATGCATTCTGAACCTGGATCATCGCAATGCAGAATGGGAGACAGAGCAAGGACATATGTATTACAAATGCAGTGGAGGGTACTGAGCAGTATATGAGAAGCAGTCAGTGGGTGGCCAGGCTGGAGGAGCTCAGAGGAGGAAGGAATCAGAGGAAACAGATGGTTGAGATGGGCTTTGTGAATTGATCCTTAAAGGATGGGTATTGTTTATCTTCTCCTAAAGGAAGGTAAGAGGGCCTATGAAGGGAAAGGAATCTGTGTAAAGGGACAAAGGCTGAAATGAACTGTTGTACTCAGGAAGCTTTGAATGATTACACTCCCTGAGATGCAGGCTCCTGAGCTTCTGAAGGTAAATTACTGACAATTAGAAAATGCCTGAGGCCCAGACACAATCAGGCTCTATAAGATTAGGAGAAAATCCTGAAGAAGTTTGCTGGCTCTAGGGATTTAAGGTATTTATTTACCCAGACCGTAGGAGCTGTTCAGACAGATATGAAACTTGCCTCTGCACAGCTGTCCTCCTAATGGGCTGCATCTAGTCCCTGGCGGTTATCTCTTGGGATGAGCAGAAGTTCCAGTCCCTTTCTCCACACCAATTGTCACACCCCAGCTGCCAAGAAGGGGGGCAATTAATGTTGCTTCTGACAGTTATTCCAGTTTGGGTCCAGGCCCTTGGGGTGAAAAATCTCACTGGGATACCTAAATGTTGTATCTGGGCTTAGAGTATAGAGCTGCTTCAAAATAATAATAAAATAAAATTAAAATAAATAAAATAAAAGGCTGCTAAGTGAGAGTGTCTTAGAAAATCTTGAGAATTTGAAAACTTCTACCTCTCTTTACTCTTTAATTTATTTTAGAATAATTATTGGATGTATAACATGTGCCCGGGCATGTGCTAGATGCTCTAGTGTGGATACAAAGAGACAGAACACATATAAAGTCTGATCCAGGGAACTAGAAATCCAGTTTGAAGAGCAAAGGGCTGATTATGGTGCAGTGACTCAAACAGGGTAGCTGCTCTAAACACATTTGCTGCCTAAGTCACCAGGGAGAATGAAAAGAAGCAAGGGCAGATAAAACTATTTAGAAGATAAAAAAGATTCAAAGCAATTTATTTACTACCAAAATGTTAATACTCCCAGCCTCTGTCACATCTTTCCTGGTATGAACCTTTAAAAGAGCAAACCATTGCACATGCTGTTCGCCTTCCTAATGCATCCCGGCCACGCAGGCAGTTTTTGCTCTGAGAATAGTTAAGTACAATTAGTTTGTACCTCACGTCTAGTTATCAGTCAGCTGAGCTGGCTGCAAAAGCTTTACATTTTCACATAACACTCGTGTACACATCTCCTTTTTTAATTATTTCTACAGGTTTTAATTTGTAAACTGTCATGTGAGATTTGGAGTTGCATTTTACCAGAATAACTGATATGATTGCAGAAGCAAATTACAGCTTTACCTGAAGCTTTTTTTCAGACAAAAAAAAAAAAAAAAATTATTACTTATTTCTACTGTTGTGGCGGTGGGGGGACCCTCTAAAACAAGCTCCTAAGCAAACACAACAATTCTGGTCTCCTGAAAATTGATATATTCAATTAAATGCTCATAATCTGCTTAGCTTACAATAAATACCATTAAAATGAAAAGCTTCACTGTTATAAGCATGACACTAGGTAATGAAACTTGTATCATTGCTGTTTTCAAGATTTTCATCCAGTAACATACAGTTTCCAAACTCTACCTTCAAGCCCAGAAAGCAGTTTGACTCACATTATAGGTGTCTTGCAATAATATCATCATTATTTTAACTTCATGCTCTTTATAGTAAGAACTTTTAATTCAGGTACAACTCAACTGAGAAGAGGAGGGACTAAAATTTTATTTTATTTTTTTTAATCAATTTTCTTTATAGCGAGATTGAGAAGTGACAGTTTTAGAAGGCCTCCTTAAAAGCACAAAGGAACAAAGTATTTTAACAATCATTAGCAGTTAATAAGCTCTGAAAACCCAAAATAGAAAGTTACAAACATACATATAGTTAAAATTACTTTTAGCAATAATAATGAGTATAGATTTACAAAAAACACAACATACATACATTGCTGTATATATATGTACATGTATATGTATATGTGTGCATGTATATATACATATTTGCTAGTTACAAATAATTTTTAGTTGATCAATAGTGTATGCCCCAAATGATACTAATGATCTCTATGTCGGAAAGATTAAGGTCCAGTTATCATAAGTACTTGAAAGTAATAGAATTGAATCAAACTGCCTACAGATCTGACTTCATTAATTCACAATGTCTTGCCCTCTAACGAGAGTAAATTGATGTTTTTGTTCTAGTGCATTTAATCAAACACTGGAGGAGCAAGAAGGAGGAGAGGGTGGAGGAGAAAGAAACGCAGGCAACTTTTACTTAATATTTTAAGTGAGAAGTTACAGCTGTCAATTCTCATTGACATTTCCCCGTACTCTGCTTAATGAACGCCTTTATTGCCATAATCTGAGTCTGTTTCTGCTTGCTAAGTAAAAACTGGGAGAGAAAGCCATTTAGTCTGAAATTTTGTCTCCCCCAGACAATGTTAACCAGCACGTTTAGCAATGTTTCTTTTCTGATCATGGTCTGGTAGGCACTTGAGTATGTAAATGCCTGTTACTGGGTAAGGCATCATGAAAGAGCTTGAATTTTACACTGTGGAATTGGCATCAAAGAGGAGCCATTGGCAGTTTCAAGCAGGGCCATGGGTCAATTTCATTGTCATTTTAACAAGGCATCTCTAGTACAACATAGTTAGAAGAAGAACTGGAGTGTAGGAGTGCCTGGCAGAAGTAACTTTTTTATTGGTCCAGAATAAAACTGATAAACTGGGGAGTCCAGGAGTCCCAGAACAGGATATTAAGGATAATGGTGAGGAAACACATTCAGTAAAGGTTGAAGATTTATAACTAACAAGGCTGTGCCTCAGTGTGTACTGTGTGTGAGGTCTGGCAAATTATTTGTGATGCCTCTGAGTATTCTGCCTTGAGATACTGCACAGTATCACTGTCTTAGTCATATGAGGAATAAGGAAGAGCACTCTGCTCAAACTTTCTGGAAGACTTCCTAACCCCTCCGTGCCAGCAAGATTGGAGTGTAACTCTGGAGGCAGGTTCAAGTGCAGATTTCAAACATTGAGTACTCATTATTTGCTATGAAATACATCATGTAATTGCTTATAAAGACACAGTGACCAGAAAATGTAGACATTTAATTGGGTATTAAACTGTACGATAAAAAGAATTGGAGAATTTTGTTAGAGGGGTGCTGAATTAGGAGAAGCTTCACTCAAGGGCTGAAATTTGAGTTAGTTCTCAGTATGCTTAGAAGAGGAGAACTGCCACTTGAGTGAGTAAAGGCAGTTGGGGGAGGGGTGGGCAGAGAAGAAAGCAGAACTTTAGAACAGAGCACACCTGGACTTGGAATCCCGCCATTGCTCTCTGGGTGCCTGTGCCCTGGGGCCTGTTGTTAACCACAGCTCTCCAAGCGGGACAGTAGAGCTGTTACTCTGGTTGTTACACAGACCACCCATGCCTGATGGAAGAAAAGGTAGGTTAGTCTTTTCAACAGACACATTGATAAGTCAACAGACAAGATTGGTAAATCACCAGATGAGAGGAAGAAGAGGCATGAGGTTGTAAAATTATTACATGCAGGTTTTAATATGTGGATTATGTTTCAATGGAAAGATTTTAAAAGTATCCCAGTGAGGATGATGAATTAGATCGTCTCTCAGGATGGCAAGGACCAATACTTACAGATCACCATATAGTATAGTACTTAACAGAATAGGCTAATTTTAATGAATTAACACATTTTTCCATCATTTCTAATCTTCTCAAGTGCCTCGTGATGTCCACTGTGGTTTAATCATATTTTATGATCAAAGTTCAGTAAATGCCTGTTGAATTAAATTTCCATGGTTAAAAAAGAAAAAAACAAAACAAACAAACAAAAAAAAACTAAAAAAAATAGAAAGATAATGAAATAGAAATATACTAAAATCAAATTAATTTACACATTAATCCATGGAGCTACTTTTGCAAAATGCTAAATTTTGGAATTTTGCTAAAATGTTTAGTGGACAATAGTTTATTTTCTTTTAATCCCATCCATGGCCCTCTGCTTCTAACAACACGACTAGAAATGTTTCAAAACAGTGCATTTTGTGAGTTTCCAATGACTGACTTGCTCACTCATCTCATTATCTGGCAGGCTGTTTGTCTTTCTTTTTTTTTCTTCCATCTAACGAATGTAAAACCTCCAGGGTTTTCTATACATATCCTTTTTGAAAATGTTTGTTTCTGTTTGTATGTGGGTGTGTGTTTCTCTAAAATACAGCTAGAACCCATTAGAATATGCTGTCAGATTCAGTGGCAGGATTTTGTGTCATTTCCCTTTCAACTTGAAAAATAACATTTTGAAAAAAGTATTTTTCATACACGACATTTTTCTTCCTACTCACTTTGATAGCACCACCTGCTTCAGGAAATATATATTTTCCACAAACCACTCAAATGAACTAATCCATTTTACTATGTGTCCTTTTTGGCAAAATATCTACAGAATTTGCTTTCATAAAGATAAATTCTGTTGCTTCGCTTCTGTCTTTTTCCTTTCTCTCTCTCTCAGGGAAATGACTACTTGTTTTCTTCCTTGTGGGGAAATGCATACAGAAATGAACTATGAACTTCTAGAAACAATTAAAACCAATGATTGAAACTCTGTGGATAAATTTATCTTATTTCTGTTTCTCATTTTTCTCATCCGTAAAATGATAATTTTTGAGCAAAACGTCCCTCAAGTTTTATTTGCTAAAGGTATATATAATGTGGTTGTCTTGGTGTTTTATATTGGTATGGTCAAATATCAAATGTTTGTGAAATTAGTGTTATTATTGAACTTGGTGGTAATTTTCTCACGTGGAAAAGAAGAGGTTGGAATTATCTTTGGGATTATATGTGCCTGAACCAAGGGTAAGAAACTAAGAAAAAGTAGGCCTCAGTAGGCTCTGTTTCTTACAGATCACTCAAAGGGGTTAGTCATCAACAAAATCCTCTATGATGGGATGTGCAGATATGTTTCCTGTGCGCCTGCTTCCCAGGCTGGGTTATCAGAACTGAAGGTTTTGCCCAGAGAATTCCTAGTCAAAGTGGCAGGATGTCAAAATGAAAAGAGATCTGAATCTCTAAGCTTTGAGTCCTGTATTTAAGGAAAGGGTAAATCTCCACGTACCTGGTTGAGATTTGAGAAAAATCCATCACTATCTATGATACTACTACATATGATATGTGCATGTGTGTGGGTATGTATATACATAAACTCTAATGCATTATATTTTTTGACAAAGATAACTAGAATAGGTACCTTCCATGGGGATATGACAGAAATTGTAAGATCCAGATGATCTAGACTGAGCACATCATATTAGACTTGATAAGTCCATCTTCATGAAGCATCATGTCTTCTTGCAGAGCTCAGCATCTCATAGGCATTTGGATTATATTTCTGGAATCCTAGTCAATCCTTTGAAAATATTATAAGTGTCCATTTTGGAATCTAACTTACATCAGGCAGATATTTTGCTTTGCGGTGACTTGGTCAGCACCATCTCTGATAGTGTTCCAGTTTCCAGGAGATTGTGGAGCATTTGGTATATGCTAAGCCTATTGTATGCACTGCCATTTAAAAATATCACTACCTCAGGAAGTAGGTGTTATTATTAACTCCACTTGAGGAGTGAAGAATTATAAAGGCTAAATGACTTGATCAAGGTCACAACAGCTACTAAATCTACTACATGTCAGATCCAGAATTCAAACACGTGTAGCTTGACTGCCAAACCTGAAGTTTCAACCACTTTTCTGAACAGCTTCTCTTTCCTCTATTTCCTAAGCCAAATTTAGTGCAAGGAAGAGTGACTTCTAATCAGGGTTTTAAAGCTGATTTTAACATGGGTACCATTAATCCCTTCACTGGACAACTTGATGCCCACTCATTCAATGGTCTTAGCAATTGGTGAAGCAGGACCCCAGCTGTGGTGCAAGGCAAATGTCCAGTGGTGGGGCTCAGTTTGAGTCATGACACTTGGTGTATTTAAGAGTACACTAGACCAGGCATTAGAGGACCTGAGCTCTAATTACTGTACTGAGCTACTTTCTTACACTTAAGCAAGCCATCTAATCTCTCTAAGGTTAGGCTTGTCAGTTGTAGAACATGGATAATGATCAGTCCTGTTATTGTTTTTAAATGAGATACTGCCAAGAAATTATGGTGTGCAGAATCAAACATAGCAATAACTATTAGTTATGATCCCTATTTGACCAATAGGATAACATGTGGCCAGAGATAAATGACATACAAAGTGACAAAGCTAAATAAAACAATGACTTCTAGTCCAGGGCTTTGCCACCACATCATGCTACTCCCCAGAGCCTGCTTTATTTCTGTGGTTCTAAATAAGAAAATTCACAAAACCTATGTCCTGACCAACTATTAGCAGCAGCCCACTCCCTTCTCAAAATAGTTAATAGATATTGGGAGAAGTAATCCTGTGTGTCTATCCAACACAGCATGATTTAAGTATGTGAAAAGCCCGTGGCACTGCAAATCAGGCTTTGCTTGAACCACTTCTTGCTGTACACACTCCTTTGTTCAGCTTAGACTGAAATTAGTTCTGTTCTGAGACGAAGAAGCCATTGCTACTTGCTGTTCTTGAATGTTCCTCTAAGCAGGATTTTCCCAAGAGCTTTCCCTTGAAGTAAAGCTGAGCAGAGGACTGGTTTTAGAAGTGACTGCCACATGGGAGCATCGCAGCCTCTGGGGAAAGGTCTCACCACAGGCTATTATTAGAACTGAGCTCTGAGTTTGCAAATGGAAAGTGAGACTCAGCTTGCACATGCATGCACGTTGTAGGTGCCCGGGTCCAATGACTGGAAGGACGCACAGATGCCAGCTCAGATGGCATCTGTCTTCCTCTGTTCACTGGGAAGGTGTGCAGTCACGCTCTTCTCTGCCGCGCTTGAGAAGGAAACCATGTCGGAGCAGGCAGTTGCTATGATGCCAAAGTCAGATAAGAGCAGGAGCGCCTCTCAGGGTGAATTTCTACTGAGATAAGAAGAACAGTGAGGTGGAAACCGCATGGAATGAGTAGCTAGGACCACTGGGTTCTTGCCCAGGGACCAGGGCCAAATGACTAATTCCCTGGATCTGTTCATTCATTTGGAAACTGAACAAGGATTTACAGAACTCTGTTTCCTTCTAGGGATAAAATAGTAAATGCATAGATTCTCTCACTCTATATCAGAGTCTTTATACCCACATCCAGACTGGTACCTCCCGGCAGTGCCATGGAGCCTCCTGATACAGCGCTTACGAACCTGATGTGTCTCTTACCTAACCTTACTACTTACATCATTTTAATGATTCCAAATGTCCCTTCCAAATTAGGATTCTAAGACTCTTTAGTCCACAATTTATCAATTATATATAGTTACATTCAAGAGAGACCATTTTTTTCTCCCTCCATAGTCCTACTTCATAACATTTGGGCCCCCTGGGTTTCTTTAATTGTAGGCTCAGACCTATCGCCCCAAGCTTTCAATTTCACTATAAAGACCCACCACCCTTGTTCTCATTAATGGTGTCTGTTATATCAATTTAACTTACATTGACAAATTACAATGTGTAAGTGCTTCCTAAAGGCCTAAAAATGTTCAGTCACAAATAGAGTAGTAATAATAATAAACATAATAATCTACATTTTAAAAATATTCCAAGAAACTGTTAAACTCTTTTTGAATCTTGTATCTGATAGTTAATAGCTCTGTGACCTTAAATAAGTTATCAAACATCTCTGAACTCCAGTTTCCTTTTCTGTAAAATAGTGATCATGAAAGTACTTAATTCACCAGGGATTTCGGAATACACACTTGCATGTAGTCACAGACACGCACACCAACCCCCCTAATCACTGCACTTGTATGCCTCTCTTTTTTCATCATTTCTACATCTGTGGGAACATGAACTTTCCTAGACACATTTGGAAGATAGAAAATGCTATAGTTATAAAGATATAACAGAGAGTAAGCTAAAAGTTATATCATCGTCTAGTTAACAGCTAACTTTGATACAAATACTTGGCCAAAAAGGTAAGGTAATATTTTCTAAGTAATATTAAGGGACAAAAAATTTGGGAGACAGTGAAAAACAAATACACCACTAATCAAAATTACCATTGACTAATTTTTTAAAACCAGTATTCAGAGAAATATTCATGCATCAAAATCCAAGGAAATAAGATAGGTCAGGCCAGGACATTGCTCAGGCACACTAGAAGAGGATCATCCACAGATTCTCAGAGCTAGAAGGAGCTGCTCTGAAGTCACCTGGTTCAACAGCCAGCCATACTGAAGGAAATGAGTGGGAATGACTCATGATGATAGTGTTGATTCCTAGCCAGATTACTCATTTTATCTGTTTTGAAAACATTTTCTGTTGATTGTAGACTTTCCAAAAAGGCCACCAGAAAAACCTGTTGACCAAGCAAATGTAAGTTTATTAGACTTGCTAAAACCAAGGCAAGCTTCCACCTTGACAGAGTCTCAGTGCCAGCGCTGTAATCTTCCAAACTGTCATCTTCTAGATGACTTGGAGTTCTTTCTGAGGAAGCAACTGGACTTTGAACCTTTCAGTGAAGGAAATAACTTTTAATTCTAAAATAAAATGTGACTTTAAGTTCCTTTAATGTTTAAATACTATATATTCACCAAGTGATTGGAGAGGCAAAATGATCACCTTTTGGATAATTCTCTGAAGGACCATCCCAGATCCATGCTTAATAGTATAAAGTAATACATTTGTTATGGAAAGGTACAGAAGCATTTTAGGTGAGCCATTTCAGACTTGCCCTAAACGGAGGCTAAACCTCATTTGCCTCAGCTTCTCCATGTTGTCTAGGCCCTAAAACATCCTGCGAACCCTGGGAACTCAGGACCAAGAATCCACATTTCCAGCTCACAGTGTCAAGAAAGCTCATCATTCCAGGCTCCCTTCTCCAGCTGGTAGGGTTCACTGGGGTACCCAATCCATATCTAGCTTGTCTATTGATGGTAGGAGCTGTGGAAGAAGGGACAATAGAAGATGGATGTCAGACTCCAGACCACAGAACCCATGAATCCTCCAAAGTCCCCTGTCTGCCCATCTGATTGTTATGGAAGCATAGGGAGAACTACGTATTTTGTAGCACTTTTTCTTCTTTAATGTGGCAGCACTAAAATTGGAATTGTGTTCTGGATCCATGATAATATTCAATACTGATCAGTATGAGATATAAATATACAGCATGATCATAATTTCAAATATGCAGATCAGTCTTGTCTTGTATTCATTATGCATGTTGTCCTTCAAAATAGTCACATTGAGAGGCCATTACTTAATTCCAAAGATGCTGCCATCCTCAAGGTATGTTCAATACCTTGATAAAAATGGAGTGGAGGCTGCACTGTATTATGATCTACAGAAGAAAATACTACCCTATTATCCTATACATGAGTCACACTCTCCTCAAAAAAAAAAGAAAAAGTCTTACCCAAGTTCTTCAGATTTTTCTTTAAAATGATAAATCCATCATACGGATGAAGATTTAGTAGCATAGAGAATGTTATAGCAAAAGTGGCAAATTTTCTAGAGTAAAGCTCTCTAAATGTTTTTTATACAGGAACAGCATTTTTGGAAATTGAATATAAATTTCCACACTGATTTTGTTGAGATTTACTTTGGTTTATTTGTGTTAGATATTATTCTTACCTTCTACTATAACAAAATAATTTGGTAGCAACTGGCATATGAGTTTTTCTATGAAGAGGATTATAGATGATTTGGCTCTAATAATATCTACTATTGTTTATTACCTGAATAGGAACTTATTAGGTACTTCTCCATTGGCTAGTTGATGATTTAGTTTTGCTGGACTAGTGGTTGTCATTCTGGCCACACATTATTGGAGTCATCCAGATTCTGATTTAATAGGTCTCAGGTGGGACCCAGACATCAGTATTTTTTAAAGGCTTCCCAATGATTTTAATATGCAGCTATGGTTGAGAATCATGGCTATGACCTTCCATAGAAGTTTAATTTGGTCCTTGAAATGACTTCCTTCCAAACCCCTCAAGAATTTTAAGGACTTTTAAAAACCTATAGACTGAAATTATAACAAATATTTATCCTTATTTTAAACATGAGACATAGAAATACTGTCTTATTGGATGTCTTAACAATTCTCAAACCAAATATTCAGTAATGATTTTTAAGGTAAAAAAGGGCCAAAGGAGAGAAAAGTAATGTAGCGAGTTATATTAATTGAGAAAAAAAAGATGGTAACAAAATGCAATATACAAGTACAACTGTAGCTGATCTAGATAATATACTACATATAATATATACATATATGCAATAGAATATTACTCAGCCCTTAAAAAGAATGAAATCTTACTACTTGCGACAGCATGGATGGATCTGGAAGGTATTATGCTAAGTAAAGTAGATCAGTCAGAGAAAGACAAACACCATATGATTTCACTTATGTGTGGAATCTAAAGAACAAACAAAATTATTTTTTATAATTTAGTCTGTTTAGAAAGTATCCAGCCGCACACTACTGACTCTGACCACATTTCTGCATACTTCCTCCCAGCCCCATTCCCAACTGCAAGTCACTCTCATCATCTGCAGCCAGACTACCAAAACAGATTTCTAACTCATCCCCCTGCTTCCACTAATGGTCATCTCTCCATGTTCTTCACATAGCAGCTGACAATCACTTTAAAGCATACACTGTATTACCTTATTCCTTAGTTTAGACATTGCTATGGCTTCCTGTTACCCTTGGAATGTTCTGTAAGCCCTACTCTTTCCCTTGCCTACCTCCGTGATCTTATTTTGTGCCACACTCCCCCTGAATTACAATATTGTTCTTGATTGTTGCTATTCCATTGGGATGACCAGCTCATCACCAATTTGAAGGCTTACCCTTGCTGTTGTATCTTCTTGGGATGACCTTCTCCAGGCACCTTCATGGCTGCCTCCTGCCTGCTATAAGGCTGCCTCTTTAGATCACTTGCACTGACAGTTCTCTGACCCCAGCCTCTTCCTCATACCCTTGCACTATTTATTTTCTTCTTTGCACTCATTACCATCTAAAATTGTATCATTTGCTTGCTTAATTCTTTATTTTATGTCTGTTTTCCCTTACTTCCTCATGTGGCTGAAGCCCTGAGGGCAAAGATTATTTAATGTGTTCTCACTGAGTCCCCATTGCCTAGAACCAGGCCTTGCTCGGGGCAGGAACTAAAGAATTTTTATTGAAGTAAATAACAAAAGAAGAAATAAATGTATTTATTGTTTTGAGATTCAGATCAAGAAGGCTCTTGTCTTCCCTGAATTCAGGTGACCCTAGAAACTTCACAGCCAAATATAAATAAATATAAATAAAAATGGAAATTAGAGTTGTTCCAGAGATAGGACCTGGGTACTTGTTCAGTCTGTCTTTCCAGGTTCCTCAATCTTAAACTTTTCTCTTTCTTTGTTTCCACTTCTGTAAAAATATTCTGCTTTTACTCTTTGGCATTTGCATTGGCATTCTGTCTCCTAGCCTTGGTTTTTAGTTTTTTCGCATGGACTTAGCTCATCTGCAATAAATTGTGTTGGTTAGAATAACAGTCTTTATTACAACTTGTAAATAAAACCAACAGGGCCTCCCTGGTTCACTATTATAAGGAAATTCCAACTCAGAAATTTTGAAAAATTGGACAAGTTTTCTTAACTAGCACCCTTAATTTTCATAATTATAGCATATTCCTAGCACATTCCAGGATCAGAGTCTGCAGGGAAACTACTTGTGTAATTCCAGCAACTCAGAGAACTGTCAAATTATCTCTCTGATATTGCCTTGGATTTAGCCTTTTCCTTCCACATTAAATTTCTTTCTTTATAAAGAGAACAGAAGGAAAAAGACATGTTATAGGAACAGAAAGAGTTTAGCTTATTTCTAGACTAAAAAGATAAACTGATATTTAATAAACGCATGTAGAATTAATCTCATTTTCTAACACTTTGAAAGTTTTCTTTTATCTAAATTTATTTTCACAATCTAGGTATTTTTAAAGTATATTTTATTGATTATGTTGTTACAGTAGCTTCAATTTTTTTCCCCTTTGCTCCCCTCTGCCCAGTATCCCCCTTCCCTCCAGCCATCCCACCCCCCTTAGTTCATGTTCATGGGTCGTGCATATATGTTATTTGGCTTCACCCTTTCCTATATTATTCTTAACTTCCCCCTGTCTATTTTGTATTTACCAATTATGCTTCTTAATCCCTGCACCATTTCCCCATTTCTCTCTCTTCCCCCTCCCAGCTGATAACCCTCCAAATGATCCCTATACCTATGATTCTGTTCCTATTCTGGTTGGCTAAGTTGGATTTTGTTCTTATTTTTTAGATTCAGTTGTTGATAGTTGTGAGTGTGTTGTCATTTTAATGTTCATAATTTTGATCTTCTTTTTCTTAAGTAACTCCCTTTAACATTTCATGTAATAATAGCTTGGTGATGATGAACTCCTTTAGTTTTACTTCATCTGGGAAGCAGTTTATCTGCCCTTCCATTCTAAATGATAGCTTTGCTGGATAAAGTAATCTTGGCTGTAATTCCTTGCTTTTCATCACCTTGAATACTTCTTGCCAGCCCCTTCTTCTCTAATTAATTTATATATAGGCTTTCTTTTTCTTTACAAGATACCTTATGATTATTAAGTGTTTTGAATGTTATCTTTAGAAACATCAGTGCACAAGTATCTGTTAAATGCTTTCATGCATAGAATACTGGGCTAGTCTCAGAATTGAAGATAAAATAGTTCAAGGCCTGGAAGACCCATTGATGAGATTAAAAATTATAATATATAATGGATATAAACACTTGTGCACATATCATATCTGTGAGTGTACACACACACATACAATGCAGTGAATGACATAAAGTAGCACCTGTGTCATTTTGATAAATGTGAAGACAAAGTCAATTCAATTCTATTCCAGTCTAAAAATATTTTCTGAGCTCCTGCTAAGTGTGAAGCACTCAGGATAGTGTTAAAGGAACACCTGGATGGTGAGACCTGGTCCCTCTTATCATGTTGTTCAGCATATGATAGAGCGAGAAGAAGATAGAGGCTACAGAATGAGCACAGGCTGGAGTGTCAAAAACAGCTGAGTGAATGGCAAGAAACTTTAGCTGGGCCTTGAAGAATTGTGGGGATTATGTGAAAAAGCAGTTTTACCTAAAGACTTCCAGGCAAAAAAAAAAAAAAAAAAAAAGGTAATCAAAGGAGTTAAAATAAAAATGCATAAGGTTTGGTTGGAAAAAGTAACTATTTAGATAACAGCAAGGGGTCTTGTTTGGTATCAGGTAAGAAATGATACACAAAGGGAGGAGAGAGTACAGATTCCAGAAAGTCTTAGAAACTAGGCTGAGCTTGTACTTACAAAGGGCAACTTCGAGCAGATAGAGAAGTGAGAAACAGGACCAGACTTGAGATAAATATAACATTCCCAATTGAAAACAAACTCAATGCCAATCAATAGCAGACTGATGTAATAATTATAGCATATAATTATGATGCATTATAAAATGAAATATGATGGAACTATAAAAAAAACTATGAAAATAATTAAAAACTGTCACTTTGAAATGAAATTAATAAAAAAGAATCATTAAAATCTCTCACAATAAACTTTAAATAAACAGAAGTGACCTGAAGCAATTGGAGTGTGTATAAAATAAAAGAGGCCATTTTCAAAAGGTTGTGCAAAAGTTAGTTTTAAGGGAACCTATTATATGGTGATGACAGGAGACTAGACTTGGGCGGTGAGCACACTATGGAGTGTACAGATTCGTACTATAAAGTTGTATACCTGAACATTGCATCATATTATTAACCAATGTTATCCTAATAAATCTAATTTAAAATTAATGATTACAATATTCAGTTTTAACATCTTTTTCACTAGAACAGTCTTAGAACTCCACAGAGTAATCACTGAAGCCGGCAAGATGAGATCCAGATGGCAAGAATAGAGAGAGAGCAATTACTACTGTGAGACTTTCACGTCTGGTTTTAGGATAGTTGGCACGTCACTGACTTAACTAATGTATAACTCAATGTTTAAATTGTCATTTGCTATCCTTAATTTTTAAGGGCAAAATGGGTATCTGAAGCAGGAGATGTAACATGTGGATTTGACAGTCAAAGAAAGAGAACATTAGCCTGGCACGGATAACTTATGTATCACAAGTTACATATTTTAAGTCAGTGTTCACTGGATCATTTAACTTGGCATTTATAACTTGTGTCAAAAATAGAAACTTTGTTCAGTGTGCAAGGTACAAGACTTATCATCTTCACAGAGATAGAGAAAAACTTCATCTAGGCAAGAGCAGAAATCTGCCAAACTTCTTTGACTTTGAGAAGGTTATAGACAAGGTTGACAGTGTCAATGCATGCAGCTTGATTTATCAGGAGCTTCAGAAGGCCCTCAATAAAGTTCCACATGACAGCCATCCATTGAAGGCAAGAGCTAAGGAGATCCAGGGTAGAGCATGGGAGTGAATAAAGAACTAGTTTAAAGAAAGAAAAAGAAAAAAGCAGAGGACAGAAAGGCTGCTGATATGAGGAGCTACATTGCTTTCCAGATAAGTTTTTTATATAATTGTGTTAGTTTTTGAAGTTGAGAGTGGCATTTCAAAATGTTTATTGTGAGAGAACTGCAGAAACCAGAGAAACTAGGTGCTTAATAGCCTAGATAAGATTAATTTCCAGTTAAACTGCCCCTAGCCTGGTTATGCTTTTGTAGATTGCTGCAGTATTTGATCAGGGAGGAGGAAAAAAATAAACACTGTCAGTGAACCAGCAAGTTGGCTTTTTAAACAGTTGAAATACCTTCAACAGCAAAGATGGAGCTAATGAAACTCAAGATATGGAGAAACCTATTAGGCTAGAGAGCAGGATACTTGAGTTCCATCTACTTGTGAGCACTTAAACAAGCTTTTTGATGCCAACTTTTTATTTTATTTATTTATTTTTACCTTTTGGTGCTGACTTTTAATCTACAAATGAATAAACTGGAGCAAATAATTTCTGAGGTTTCTTTTCAGAATAGCCTTATGTGAATCTGTGATGACATTTGAGTGACAAAGAGATTTAGGGATGTCTAAATAATTTCATTTTGCAGAGCAAAATGAGAGGCCCTCCAGTCCCAAATCCATATAAACTGCATGTAATAGAAATAATAATGAAAGAAATGCCAAGCATTTTCTGTAAATTAAAGTTGTTTTTACTAAATTATTGGGCCATATTTTTTGCAAGTATGCTCTCAAACAAATTAATACTGCTTGCAAGGAGGAAAAAAGGGGGGATGTAAGTGTCTCAATATATTGGATACATAAAAGCTGGAGTATGCATAATCGTCTTGCAAGAGTTCTTAAATCTCTGTATATAAACTGTTTAAAAGTAAATTAAAATTATTCCTTAATGAAATACACATCTGAAGTCACTTGAATAACTAATCATTTTATGACCCATGCAGTGAATTTTTAATGCCTGCTTCTACCTGATTATTTTAGATATGTCTGTGTTATAAATTAAAAGCTACATAAATCATTAATGTGTTGATACAGATCAGTGAACTGCTTATACTATATGGGATTCCTTAGGACATACAATGTCTGATTTACCTCCCTCCCTTTCAATTAGATAGCTGCCAGCGTCTTTTTCTCTGTTCATCTTCTGCAAGGTTTTATTTGGTAGAACTGCATATTGAAGCTTTTATCACCTTCCCAATATGGTATCATGCTTCCAATCAAAGGGTTCTCACAGTGCAAAAATAAATAGGCCCCAAACCCGAGAGTGTGGAGACAGAATCTATGAGGTGAGATACTTCTTCTTTTTTAAAAATCTATGTTTCAAAAAACTGTAGCAACAAGACATAACCTCTACACTCTTCTTAGGTTGACATACCCTCTTTACCTTCCTTGAAAATGCCATGCCTTTTCTGTGCTTGGAGTTAAAGCATCCTTATTGCCTAGAAGAAGGGCTTTCATTTTCTCCATCCATCGGCCTAATAATTATACCTTCATAAGAGGCTAGCTTAAGATCTGTATTTCTATGATGCTGATTAAGTTCACCCATAATTAAAGTAACCATTTTGGAGTGAATACAATGCATAGAATTAATTTTATAAAGTCTCTGCTATGAGAAATGATTTTTTCCAAATGTTGTAGAGAGATAAAAATGAGCAAGACATGGGCACTGGAATATAATAGAAACAAAAATATACACAAAAAATCATCACAAAGTGGTAAGTGCCATGAGAGAACATCAAAGAAAGAACTGTGGATATTTAATTGAATAATAATTACTCTTAAATTCAAAGGATGAATAAGAAATTGCCACATATACATGTGAGAGTAAAAAAAAAGTTTGGTTTAAGGCAGGTAGTCAAATGGTCAATTGTGACTCATGCAGACTATAAATCAAAATATAGTGGGAGTTTAAATTTTTTCAGTTGAGTTGAAATATACTTAAATGTCTCAGATGTTGAGATTTATAATTTTTCTTAATCTGAAAGCCAAAATGGTTATTTAATTTTCTTAACAGAAGAGTAATTTGGTCATTTAAGGATAGTAGATGAATTGGATTAAGTTATACACTTTAAGTGGCTGAGACCAATTAGATTTAGAAGCAAATCATCCATTTTATTATTATTTTTTAATTCAACATCATCTATTAGATACCAGATTCTAGGACCAGTGCTGAGTAGTTTTAAAAAAAAGTTCTTACATTAATAAAAATTCATTCAAGAAGATGAAAACAAGCATAAAAAAATGAACAGATAATTGATATAGTGATGATAAGAAGAAAAACAGTGAAGGGAGCAGAGTTCTCTGGGCTTTCTCTTTTAGGTAGGATGGTTATGGAATACATCTCTGAAATCATTTCATTTAAGCAGAGGCATAATTCAAGTGTAGAAATAAGTTCTGCAGACACATAGAACATTTTGATGTTTGTTTAAGGGATGTCTGGTTTTCTTTCCCAATACACTCCTAATCCTATTGAGACAACATCATATGTTTCTTTGCCTCTACTTTTTTTTTATTTTTGCAAGGTTGGAGCAGGAAGCGTCTCACAGCATGACTAGCTCATGCAACAGGAAGTATATTGTCATAGGTAGAAAAAAATATTCTACAATGAATTTATAATTCTTGGTTTGAAAGGGGAGTTTCTAGAACTTTCTAAAGCCCTTTAACTGAGAATTTATCAGAAAGTTTAGCTGCTGTGAAAGTCTTCCAGATACCTTGAAGAAGGAAACCAACAATTAATTTAGATCCAGTAAAATGAGGGAAGGTGTAATCTCAATAATCAACACAAGACATAGGAAATGTATTTTTTAAATGAAGAAAGAAGGCAGAAAGGAAATTAGAAAAGGTTATAGAAAAAAAGAGGCAGGAGAGAAGGGAGGAAAATAGTATAGCTTGGGAGAAAATAAAAAATTATTAGAGAGCTAGTGATAATGTGATGGATGATGAAATAGAAGGAAAGCCATAGGAGACTAGTGTCAGGGTTCTGTTTCTAGTTATTTAACATGCTTGGTTTAAATAATACCTTGTTTATTTGAACATGGATGAGCAAGGATAAGAGAATACATGAAAGCCTTAAGAATTTTATTTTAATATTACTGTAACTTTTACAATAAATAGGTATTTTTACTTAGGATATTGCAGTTCAAAAATAAAACATTAGAGCTCTTTGGGATGGGGCAAGAGATGAAAAAAAAAATCAACAACAAATTATTGCCATAGAATGAAGTTGTACATTTCCAGAATGCCTAGAGAGTAAAGGAGAAATTTTAGGAAATAAAAAAGAAAACAACAGAGGGGACAGCCAAAAAAAAAAAAGAAAAATAATTTGCATATAAAAACTCTACCCAATAATTTACCTGACTTTTATACTATGTATGGGTAGGATACATTTCAGGTGGCCTGGTGCAAAAGCGACATTAGGGAGGTTAAAAAAATTTTTTTTTAATGGCAGGATTTGAGGATATCCAAGATGGCAGAAGAGTAAGTGGAAGCTACACTAACCTCCTCCCAGGTCCAGTCTGAAATTACAACTACCTTGTAGATAAATAATCTAGAATAGCCAACTGAACACTAGCTGGAGAGAAGCCCTATAACCAAGGACAGACAGAAGAAACAACTTCACCACAACATGACTAGTATGAAGTGTGGAGGAGATGTGAAAGGGCTGGGTAGGCTCCCAAGGGTGGCAGCTGAAGTGCCAAAGGGAAATTTCAGTGGCCAGGGGTTCCTCCTGAAAAGTGTGAGGTCTAAACCCCAAGCTGGGCTCCCCAGCCTACAGCACCAGAACTGGAAAGGAACCCGGATACCATCTAGCTGTGAAAAAGTGGCAGGGTTTCTGTCTTCCAGGGAGAGACAGCTGTGGTACATTTACACAGTGGAATACTACACAGCAGAAAGAAGGAACTCCTACCTTTCACAACAGCATGGGTGGAACTGGAGAGTATTATGCTAAGTGAAATAAGCCATGCAGTTAATAAAAAACAAATACCATATGACCTCACCTATAAGAGGAACCTAATGAACAAAACAAACAAATGAGCAAGATAGAACCAGAGGCATGGAAACAAGGAACAGACTGACAGTGACCAGAGAGGAAGGGGAAGGGGAAAAGAGGGGAAAGAAAAGAGAAGGGTCTAGTCAAAGAACAGGTATAAATGACCCATGAACATGGACAACAGGGGGTGGATTGACTGGGGTGGGGGGAGGCTAGGCAGGGGAGAGCAATGGGGAAAATTGGGACAACTATAGTAGAACAAGAATTTTTTTTTTTTTAAGAATAAAAGATAAAAGGAGGGAAAAAGTGCAGGATTAATCTGAAGCTCACTACTAAGGGAAAGACTTTGGAGCTCAGTAAAAACAATAAATGAATAAACTATTATATAAATCATATATAATAAATAGTATATGAATTATATATAAAAATTAAATGTATATAAATAAATATTATATAATAAATTTCCTCAGAAAAAGGTAATAGAAAATAAGCAAATCTCCCCAATTTATCAACCATAATATCTACAATAAGCCAAACAAAGAAGTTACTGAAATAGTAAAGAGAAAAAACAATCATTAGAAACCAACTATAAGACAACAGATGTAGCAAAGATTTTAAAGCAGGCATTTAAAAAATGTTAAAATCTTAAAGGATTTTTTTTCTTTATAATCTTAAAGGAAATGGAAAATGAAGAATAAAGAGATGGGGGAATATCAGCAGAGAAATAAAAATGGTAAAAAGAAACCATATTAAAATTCTAGAAATAAAAACTTCAGTGTCTAAAATTAAAATTTCCCCGATGGACTTGACAGCATATTGAATACAAGAACGAATATATTTAAAAAGTAATAAAGTTAGTACAGTCTCAGTGATCTATGGAACAGTATTACCCATTCTAATATAAAAGAGAGAGAGATGCCAAGAAACTCTGGGCAGACAGGAGGAGTAGCAGATTGCATTGTTTTAAAAGTCTGACTTTGAGAACAAGTTTAATTAAAATAAGTAGCACAACATTTGCAGGTGGAGTAAAAGACCTCTTCACAGAACAGGAAAGAAAGGAGAGTGCAGGTCAGAATTTTTTTTGAGCCACCCAGGCTGACAGATATATTTCCAGAGAGAGGACAGCTACTTCTAAAAAGCATCGGTGTTTTCTCTTCTGCCTTCTTTCCCAGAAAGGAGCTGATCTAGACAAACACACCATGGCCTTTGCCTTCTTCCCTCCACCATCAACTACCTGCCCTTCAGATTTTTTGTTTCCCATTCTATCTTTTTTTTTTTTCATTACTGTTGAGTTAACCAATCTTTTTTCTGTGTTTGTCTTTACAAAGTGAGAACTGGGCTAGATATTGTACTAGAAGCTAACACTGAACTTTGAAGGATCCATGAGTTTCTCTGAGTCCAAAACCAAGGGTTGGAATAAAAACAAAATATGTTCACTGCATAGAATTTGAGGGCATACTTAGAAGGCCTGGGCAACTTGGGGCACCTAGGGCATAAGTGAACCTAAAATATGATGTTATTCTCTTTCAAGTTCTCTCTGCCTCAGTCTTCTGTCAGTTTAGAAAATAATTATTGTCTATGTTATATAAGACCCAGGACAAGTGTTGAACTTTTACTATTTCTTTGAATTCAAAAACATGTATAAATCTGTAACACCAAGCACAATGGAATTTTAGCCATGATAAGAAGGAATGCTTGGTTCTTCTGAGCAAGTAGTCCCAACAGAATTGTTCCCTACACAATTCTTTTTTCTTTCAAAGAGAAGCAATTCCTGAGTCTTTGCAAATTATAGTGATGTACAGGTGTTTGCGTTCAGAGTGGATCCTGACCCTAATCTTCTATAGAAAATATTTTCTTAATAATTTTAATGCCATGGAAGACATAGCACAGTAGCTCTCAAACATCACACACCCAATAGGTTGGTTGTGTGGATGTTGGTGGTGCATTAGCCTCAGGAATCCTAGATAACTGTGAGTTGATTAGTTACTAGTTTTAATGGGGTAGAAGTTTTCTGAGGTAAAGGAGAATGAAAGAATTTCTTTAAAAGGGAGAATAATAGGGAATTAAAATAAAAGAGGGGATGTGTGGCTTTGTTCTATATGCATCTTTGGTGGTTGCCTGGAGATAGCCTGATAGCATCCCCAGACATCTCCTACTGCTCCGGGGGCAGAGGGGGAAGTCACTGCTGGAGAAAACTGAGGTGCCAGCTAAGCTTGGCAGTTAGCCCTCCTGCTCACTGGGCAAGCCCAGAGCCATATTTGGGGTTACTGGAAACTTCAGACTTCATCTTGATATTTCTTAGTCCAAAAATATGAAGACATGGAAGTAAAACTTCTATTGGGGAAAGTAGTTTGAACAAGATATATTATTTAAATATACATGAATATACTAATTCTCAAAACCAACAATGTAAAAAAACAGGCTAGACTATTGTTTTCAGTTTCATTTCTCAACTGACAAATATGAGAACCCTACTGTGCCGTGGGAGAACATGCACCATGAGGTCAGAGGGACTTGGGTTTAAAGTTAAAAGCTCCACTAAAGAATTGTGTGAATTCAGTCAGTTGAATGTTTTCTAAACTACAACTCCTTGATCTGAAAAATGAGGATATTCTCAGTGTACTTTTCAGTATTTTGAGTTATAAATAAGGTGGTGTGAATGGAGGTGCCTAACAATTTTCCCAGCAAATATTGTGTCCATGAGTGCCAGATAGTCGCTACCTTGATTTGATGATTAACCCCAAGTACAAGGAAACAAGTGCCTGAATTATGGGTTCTTCGTGTTTTGCATGTCATCCTCTAATGCTAGTTCTTTCTCATAGTTTCTGCATAAAGAAAATGACTAGGAAGAGGAATTGAGGTGTTCTAGTTTCCCAGAGTAAACCACATCTCCTTTGTACAATAAAGTTAAGCAGAAAACAAAAGTAATTTTATGATATTGTCAGCCAAATTTCTACTATTTGAAGGACAGTAAGATTTTTGCTTTCCTTTGATTCATTTACATGGCTATACAGTTGAAATAACCAGTTAATAGCCTATATGTGTGTCTGTGTATACAGAGCTCACATAAAGTACTGAAAGCAAGCTAGTCAAAGGTAGATTGAAATTAGAAAATGGTTCTAACTTATTGGTATTACTGACAGAACATTATAAATTCTTTGTTATAGATTTAAAGTCTTCTCTGATTTTCCCATTTCCAGTTCTTTTTTAATTCAAAATTGGATCATATTTTATGCTTGCAGGGTGTTTTCTCAATAAATACAGCCTTTCATATTGGTTTCTTATTTTATTCCTTCACATCTGGTTGGTTATGTCTCCAATTAAATTGCATTCCAATTTTTCTTACAATCGTAATAATAATACAACTTTTTCAGATCAAATAAAGCTTCCCCAAGGAGTTGTTTCTCTTACAACCTGGCTAAAATCCTGGCTAAAGTGCAGCTCATTTTGAACAGTCAATAGTGATTTGTTTCTACTATATTTTACTCATAAGGCCTAAAGCTCATTGTTTTAAAAAAGAAGAAAAAAGGGAGAAGAAAAGAAATCCCTGACATTAAAAATGTTCTATATTGAGAGATTGACCCCCCAAAAATCGCTGCAAAGCAGCATTTCTTTCTTTTATTTATTTATTAAATAAGCACTAAAACACCCCTTAGGCACACAGACCTTTTCTTCGACACTATGGCAAAGAAGTTTGGGCCATATGGTGATAGGATTTTTTTGGTATAGTTACTTTTGTTGTGTTTGTTTATTTTTAAGAAACACAAGAGAAATTCTATACCCATGTGAGTATTTTCCCTTTCAATCAAGTCTTTCTTTCAGAAGATTGATGTGTTTTCAAGCCCCCCTACTCCCACTTTTTTTTTTTTTTTTTTAACTTGGAAGCAGTCAACTCTCAATAATTACTTGGTGCCAAGCAGAGAGTTGCTGAGTTTTAGATCTGCATGGGAACATAGAAATTATGTTGGTAAAACATCTGATTATGTTGTGGGTAAATAATACATTTGAGCAGAAATTCAAATGAGCATGAGCAGTATAAGAGAGGTAAGGGACAAGGTCAAGAGGGCTAATTAAGACGAGTGGCCTTGCTGGGCTTTGAAATTTGGCTACTATAAGAAATCAACAGAGGCTAAGTGAACAGGACTTTGTAATTGGCTCTGAGAGTAGCCAAGGTAAGTGGAAGAAGCTGAAGAATGAGGAGATGTGGAGACCCTTGTGATAAATACATTTTCAAGGGTTTGTTTGTTTTAATCATGCTCTGAATTGCACCCTGAAATCACATCCATGTCCAACCAAAATATAGCCAATGTTAGTATTAGCAGCCAATGAGAAATAGCAAGAAGAAACAAATGATCATGTAGCTGTCTCAGTGGGTAGGTTGAGAAAACAGGAGTGGTCTTTGTGGGCAGTGTTTCACAAATTAAACAGGATCTCTTACCTCCCCCTTGGTATTTATCATGTCTGTGGTGATTAATCATGTGTCAACTAGACTGCACACCCAGTTGTGTTTGGTCAAACACCAGTTGAGATATGGCTATGAGGTATGTTTTAGGTGTGTTAACATTTAAATCAGTAGAATTTGAGAAAAGCAGATTTTCCTCCATAAAATGAGGGAAGACCCCCCCAAAAAATTGGGATTGTCTTCTGGAGGGCAGGTAAGTGTTCTAGGAACCCATCTGTATCAGTGTATCAGTTGACATTGTTATGAGAGGCTGTTTTTAGGCTTCAGTGAATGTTTTTGGAAACTCAACATATTTGCCCATTTCATGATGGGTGATTTAGGAGCATACCTGCCCATCCTGCACTGAGTGTTCAGCTGTTCAGCAGTGTTTGACCAAAAAAGAAAAAAGGCATGACCCCCATGCCCCACCCTCACTATCACTCGATCTCACCCCAACTTACTTTTTTTGTTTCCTGGGATTAAAAACAGTCCTCAAAGGAAAACATTTTGCCAATATGGAAGTGGTGAAATAAAAAATTGCAGAAGCACTAGAAGTCATTAAAATGAACAAATTCAAAAACTAAGCAGTGGAAAAAATGTCTTGATGAGTGTATTGTATCAAATGGAGAGTACTTCGAAGGTGACTGAAGTTTAAACATGTAAGAATAAACACACAAATTTTATAGATAAGTTCCAGGTTCTTTGGGTCCCCCTTTGTATGGGTTGGCCTCATCCAAAGAGTTGAAGGTCTTGATCGAAGACTGCAGTACTCTTAAGAGAACAAAATTCTGTCTTTGGACTCAAAGACACCTCTTGCTGGAATTTCTAGTTTACCAGCTGCCATTTAGATTTTGAACTTGCTAGCACCCTCAATTATATAAGCCAATTCCTGAATATAAATCTCTTTCTTCTCTCTCTATTATACATACACACAGAGATGATATACATATATGCATACATGTGTGTGTTTATACATGTATATATTTGTACATATATGTACACGTGTGTGTGTAACTGACACAAATTCCTAGCAGTAACAAACGCCAACAGATAAAGATGCAGAAGAGGAATGGGAAATGACTGCTATTAAAATACAGTTTCTTTTCAGACAAAATAGACTTTTTAAAAAAATTATATTTTATTGATTATGCTATTACAGTTGTCCTGATTTTCACCTTTGCTCCCCCTCCACCCAGCATCCCCCACTTCCTCAGGAAATTCCCCTTACCATTGTTCATATCCATAGGTCATGCATATAAATTCTGTGGCAACTCCATTTCCTATACTGTACTTTACATCCCCATGGCTATTCTGTGCTACCTATTTGTACTTCTTAATTCCTTCATCTCTTCACCTCTTCCCCCACACCCCCCTCCCATCTGAAAACAACCAAAATGCTCTCTGTATCCATGATTCTATTTCTGTTCTTGTTTGCCTGTTTGTTTAGATTCAACTGTTGATAGATATGCATTTTTTTGCCATTTTATTGTTTATACTTCTGATCTTCTTTCTCTTAAATATATCCCTTTAAAATTTCATATAATAATGGTTTTGTAATGATGAACTCCTTTAGTTTTTCCTTGTTTGGGAAGCTCTTTATCTGCTTGTCAATTCTAAATGATATCTTTGCTAGGTAGAGCATTTTTGGCTGTAGGTCCCTGCTTTTCATGACTTTAAATATTTCTTGCCAGTCCCTTCTAGACTGCAAAGTTTCTTTTGAGAAATCAACTGGTAGTGTTTTGGAAACTTTTCCTAATGTAACTAACAGCTTTTCTTTTGCTGCTTTTAAGATTCTCTCTTTGTCTTTAACCATTAGCTTTGTAATTATGATGTGTCTTGGAGTGGACCTCTTTACATCCATCTTGTTTGGGACTCTCAGTGCTTCCTGAATTTGTATATCTATTTCCTTCACCAAATTAAGGAAATTTTCTTTCATTATTTTTTCAGTTATATTTCCAATTTCTTTCTCTTTTCCTTCTGACACCCCTATGATGCAAATGTTGAATCTCTTGAAGTTGTCCCAGAGGCTGCTTATATTCTTCTCATTTTTTTTTTAAATTCTTTTTTCTTCCTCTTGTTCTGACTGGTTGTTTTTTTCTTCCTTATGTTCCAAATCATTGGTCTGATCCTCAGCTTCATCCACTCTACTATTGTTTCCCTGTAAATTGTTCTTTATTTCAATGAGTGCATCCTTCATTTCTGCCTGGATCTTTCTTTATGCTGTTGGGTTCCTCCCTAAGTTCCTTGAACATCCTTATAACCAGTGTTTTGAACTCTGGGTCTGAATAATTGCTTATCTCCATTTTATTTAGCTCTTTTTCTGGAGTTTTCATCTGTTCTTTCATTTGGGCCATGTTTATTTCTCTCCTCATTGTGGCAGTCCCCCCCCCCCCCAATGTTTACTTCTAATTATTAGGTAGAACTGCTTTTTTTTTTTATCAAATGCTTTTTCTGCATCTATTGATATGATCATGTGGATTTTGTCTTTCATTTTGTTTATATGGTATATTACATTTATTGATTTGCGAATATTAAACCATTCTTGCATCCTTGAGATGAATCCCACTTGGTCGTGGTGTATGATCTTTCTAACGTGTTGCTGGATCCGGTTTGCCAATATTTTGTTGAGAATTTTAGCATCTATGTTCATCAGCAATATTGACCTGTAGTTTTCTTTCTTTGTTGTGTCTTGACCTGGTTTTGGAATTAGGGTAATACTGGATTCATAGAACGAGTTTGGGAGTCTTCCCCCTTCTTGGATTTTTTGGAATAGTCTGAGGGGGATAGGAGTTAGTTCTTTCCTAAATGTTTTGTAGAATTTACCTGTGAAGCCATCCGGTCCAGGGCTTTTGTGTGCCGGGAATTTTTCTATTACTGCTTCAATTTCACTAGTTGTTATTGGTCTATTCAGGCTTTCTGCTTCTTCTTGATTCAGTTTTGGAGGATTATGTGTTTCCAGGAATTTGTCCATTTCTTCTAGGTTGTCAAATTTCTTGCCATACAGTTGTTTGTAATAATTTCTAACAATCCTTTGTATTTCTGTGGTATCAGTTGTGATTTCTCCTCTTTCATTTTTGTTTTTATTTATTTGGGTCCTCTCTTTTTTTCTTGATGAGCCTGTTTAAAGGCTTGTTAATTTTGTTTATCTTTTCAAAGAACCAGCTCCTATTTTTTTGATTTTTTGAATTGTTAGTTTAGTCTCCATGTCATTTAATTCTGCTCTGATCTTGATGATTTCCTTCCTTCTACTTGCTCTGGGCTTTGCTTGTTGTTCTTCCTCTAGTTCTTGTATCTGTAGGGTTAAATTTTTTATTAGAGATTCTTCTAGCTTTTTTAGGTAGGCCTGTATGTATTGCTATGAACTTTCCTCTCAGGACTGCTTTTGCTGTATCTCATATGCTTTGGGTTGTGTGTTCATTATCATTAGTTTCCAGAAACTTTTTTATTTCTTCCTTGATGTGATTGTTAACCCATTCATTATTTAATAGCATGTTATTCATTCTACATGAGTTTAAATGTTTTTGAGTTTTTTCCTTGAGGTTGATTTCCAATTTTAAGCCATTGTGGTCTGAGAAGATACTTGATATAATTTCAATTTTCTTGAATTTGTTGAGACTTGTTTTGTGTCCTACCATGTGGTCTATCTTTGAAAATGTTCCATGTGCACTTGAGAAGAATGTATATTTTGCTTCTTTGGGGTGAAAAGTTCTATTGTATCGACTAAGTTCATTTGATCTAGAGTGTTCAGTTCAATGCCTCAATATCTTTGGTGCTTCTTTGTTTCAAAGATCTGTCCATTATTGACAATGGGCTGTTAAAGTCCCTTACAATGAGTGTGTTGCTGTCTATATCTTTCCTGCAGTCTTTCAAAATTTTCCTTACATATTTGGGTGCTCCTATGTTGGGTGCATATATGTTTACAAGGATAATATCTTCTTGATGGATTTTTCCATTAAGTATTATGAAATGCCCTTCTTTGTCTCTTTTTATGGCCTTTGCTGTAAAATCTGTTATGTCTGATATAAGTATTGTTACCCTAGGTTTTTTTTCATGTCCATTTGCTTGAAATAGTTTTTTCCATCCCTTCACTTTCAGTCTGTGCAGATCCTTTGTTCTAAGGTGGGTCTCTCATAGACAGCATATATATATATGGGTCATGATTTCTAATCCATTCAGCTACCCTAGGTCTTTTGATTGGAGCATTTAATCCATTTACATTTAAGGTTGTTACCAATAGGTACTTATTCATTGTCATTTTTCCCCTTTGTACTTGTGTTCCTCTCTGTTTCTGTTTCTTCATCTTCTTAAAGCAGACCCTTTAGCATTTCGTATAATGCTGGTTTGTGATGTATTCTTTTAGCCTTCTTTTGTCTTGAAAACTCCTTATTTCACCCTCCATTTTGAATGAGAGCCTTGCTGGGTAGAGTATTCTTGGTTGTAGACCTTTGTTTTTCATTGCTTAGAGTATTTTTTGCCATTCCCTTCTGGTTTGTAGTGTTTCTGCTGAGAAATCTGATGATAGCCTTATTGGAGCTCCCTTGTATGTTATTAGCTGTTTCTCTCTTGCTGCTTTTAGGATTCTCTTTTTGTCTTTGAATGTTGCCATTTTAATTATGATGTGTCTTGAAGTGGGCCTGTTGGGATTCATCTTCATTGCGACCCTCTGTGCTTCCTGGACTTGCATGACTCTTTCTCTCCTCATGTTAGGGAAGTTTTCTGTCATTAGTTTTTCAAAAAGGTTTTCTATCCCTTGCTCTTCTTCTTCTCCTTCTGGAATTTCTATGATACGGATATTATTACGTTTCATGTTGTCCTGAGCTGTCTTAGAACCTCTTCATTCTTGTTCAGTCTTTTTTCATTTTGTTGCACTGTCTGGGAGTTTTTGTCTATGTTGTCCTCTAGCTCACTAATCCAATCTTCTGCTTCCTCTAGCCTGCTTTTAATTCCTTCTACTGTGCTCTTCAATTCAGAGATCATATTCTTCATTTCCCCCTGGCTCTTATTGATAGCTTCCATGTTCTTTTTCATGCTGGTGTAATTCTCAGTAAGTTCCTTGTAGTTTTTCTGGAGTTCCTTGTAGTTTCCCTGGAGTTCTTTGTAGTTTCCACTGAGCTCATTGAGCTTCTCCATAATCCATGTTTTGAATTTCATATCTGATAGTTTTCTCCCCTCTATTTCTTTTAGCACTCTTTCTGGGGATTCTACCTTTCCTTTCGATGGGGGGTTGTTTCTCTCTTTCCCCATTTGTGTGACTCTTATTGTTTGTTGCTGCTTCTTAGAATGATCTGCACTTCCTGGATTTGCCCCTGGTGACATCAGATCGTGTACCAGTCTGGCCCTAGGCAGCCTGTTGGAGACTTCCAGGGATCTACTGCCTTTGTCTGTTTCCTTTAGTTGTTAATCTATTCAATCTGTGATTAGCCATCAGGCTTAAGGACCCAGGGTGTGGCAGCTTAATTCCTGTAGGCAGAGCTTTTGCTTCCCCTCAGGCTGATGGCACTGGGAGGGGAATGGTCTGCCTGTAGTACTGGGGATGAGTCAGCACTGGGACCCGGTTGTTTGCTCCCCCAGTTCTCCCCTCAAAGCCACCATGCCAAACTCTCCCCAAGCGTCTCCAGTCCTCTCTGCCTTTCCTCTGCTTGAGCCCAGGGTAAGTGGGGGCCTAGATAGAGCTGCTTGAAAGGAAGTCCGGCAACTAACTACAGAATTAAAACAAGAAACAAAAAAAAAAAAAAACATTTAGACTGGTAGGAGGGGTGCAGACATGGAATGGGCTGGTCCCTCACCACATGTGGTAGATAAAAATTTGAAAGGAATATCTTGGTAGTGAGGAGTCCTAGTTCCACACCTGGCTCCCCAGCCCAGGGTTCCAACACCAGGAAGATAAGATCCCAAAAGTTCTGGATGCAAAATCCAGCAGTGATTGAGTCAGTGGAAGAAACTTGGGAGTTCAAAGAGGTTCCTCTTAAAGAAAACACATGGACTCACCTACTCAGACTCTCACTCTGAGCTCCAGCACCTGGGTAGGATCTTGAAAGGCACCAGTTGTATACAGAGAGAAATTGAAGTGTCTGGCATCCAGGCCAGCATAAGCCATTGTCCCTTTTCTAAACTCTCCCCACAGAGCCAGTAAGCTGGTGCCATATCTGAGACTCCATCAACCTGGCTGATACTGTTTGACAGTGCCATGGAGATCCCAATAGACTCTAGTCCACCCAATTTATGGACCCACCCAAGTTGCTTTTCCATATGAATGACTCATGCTTCACAACTTCCTAAATCCTATCAAACAAGCAACAACTGACCTCAGTGTGCCCCAGGCCTGGCACTAGCAGCAGCCAGCCTAGATTCACAGTTTGGCTTAGCCTGGGAATTTCCAAGCCCAGCACAAGTGCAGCTATTTCAGATTGCTTTACAGTTCAGTCAGGGTAGTTCCCGGAAAAACACAGGAGTGGGCTGACATTGGCCTGCACCACCCGAGAAACCCCAGGGCCAGCACACCCAGTGGACAGTCACAGACCATGTCAAAGGACCACTACCATGCTCCTGCACAACTGATTCTCCACAGAAGGTAGAGGTCGGTGGTAAATGGTGTCAGCTTTTCCTTTCAGCTGAATGGCCTGAATAAGTCCCTGCCATTGACCTGCCAACAACAATCAAGTCTCTACTACAAGAGAATGGTTTACTCAGCCCATATGAAGGGTGCACCTCAAGTATTCAGCTTGGGTGACAGGGGAGGCTATGCCACTGGACCCTAAAGACACCTACTACATTAGGTCACACTACAAAGTATGGAGTTTCTTAGTAGGGTAATAAAACTTTCCTGAAATTAGATGATGATTATGGTTGTAAACTTTGTGAATATACTAAAAAACACTGAATTGAACACTTTAAAAGAAAACTTCTATGATATATTAATGAATCTTAATTCTTTTTTTTAAAGTAGGGACATGCCCACAACCATGACATTCTCCGCCAGCTCCATTAGTTTGTTACCTAAAAAGGATTGTCTCTGCTTCTTTGGCACTGTAGTAGCACAGATGCCACAGGTCACTGAGTTTATTTTTATTACAAGAACTCATGTGGAACCCCTTCTCCAGAAGTAGATCTTGAAGAAGGCAGTTTCTATCCCTTTTTCTAAAGAGGGAGATACTCTAACATTTTGCAGGCTTGTAGAGAGTCACTCCAACCTCTCAAGAGATACCCTAAATTTCTGCTGGCCTCTTTACCTAGCCTGGACAGCTTCCTATAGGTGTCCTCAAAGCTGTCCCTGTTGATGAAGAAACTGTGATTAGCTCCACTGCAAACCTAAAGTCCTCAGTAGAACCCAGTGTAATGACTACCCAACTCATGGGGGCCTACTTGGCCCCCCTGAAGCCATTAGTATTGGTATTCCCATGGAGAGAGATATTGCTGGCTCTGTTGCAGTTACCAGAGCCACTTCCATGGGGAGTGAGGGGGTGGGTAGCAGTGCCAGTCCTGAGATGGAAGCTGCTGGTGGGTCTGGGTCTATAACCCCATCCTTTATAGAGGGACCAAATTCTATGAAGAATGTAGAGTCTGGTACCTTTGAAGGCCAGTTCTAGGGAATAGACTGTTTCACCTTCTAAGGGCATTTGTAGAGGTCTGGTATGAGCTGGTCCTCTGGCTGAGGGACAAATGAAGACAGATGCTACCTGGCCACTACCCTGGAGCATCTAGGTCCCTCTGGGGAGCTTCAGACCTTGTAGTTGGCCTGTTTTTTTGTATTGAGTATCCCTCTTATTGAAGTGAAAAGCCTGCCTATGGAGCCAACATCTTCAACAAGGGACACTCTAAGAAAAACCCTAAGGAACATCCTTTTGTTATGTGGAAAATCTTCTTGCGATGGAAATGATTACATTTCAATGTTTCTGCTCTGTAAGCCTGAATTTCCATATGTTAGCTTTTTCAAAATAGGAGTACCACCTGTATTTTATTCTCAGTCCATGGGGTTAGTAACATTTCAATTGGTCGCAGAGTCTTAAGCTAATCGTTTTCTTCCTCAACATTAAAAAATGTTGAATGTCCAAACACTCATCAAAAATGTCAAAAATGTTTTCATTTTTGAAAAACTCTCTAAATGTTGAAGTGGCTTGATTAGGTTAGAGTGGTTTTTTATCATTCTGTATAACCACTTAACAGTAACTTTTAATGACATTCTACCAAGAGCTTATAGAATTTTAAAGCAATCAGGATTTTTCCTTCCAATATAGCAAGAAGAAAATTAAACCAATTTATGCTACATAGAAGTTTTTATACTGTGTTCTATATTTATGTTATTAAATTAAGAATATGCAATATGATGTTTTTAGCCATATGGTGTTAACTTATATTGTAAATATATATATATAAGATTGTTTTAATGGGTGTCTATTTGAACCTTGTCTAGTAACAACCTGGCATATAATTTAGTTCCCTGTTCTGGAAATTCAGGCATGAACTCGTTACAGAGTGAATGGGGGTTCTTTCATGTGGTACCTATGTGTAAAACCCAACAACTAGTATTGAGGAAAACAGACCTTTATTTACAATATTTCAACCTGGTGAGGGCAGTGAGTACAGCTCAGAGCCCTGTTCTCCCATGGGACTCAACACTTCTCTTGCTCCCCAAAAGGCTATAAACCAAAAACATGCCAAGAAGTTCCCCATCCCTTACCTGTCAGCTGTCTCCTCCAGTATCTGGGGTACAATGTCATCAACCTCTGTATAACAGTCCAGAAAAACACATGCTGTGTTACACTGGATCACACATGGTTCTCTCTCTGCCCTTTCAAAGCCTCATGGATTTTGCTTTCCTTCGAAAACCACATGGTGCCATTTTGCCTCCTGACAAACCGCATGGTTCTCTTCCCTCCAAAATGGCTGCCACCTTATTTTTAAACCCATGACCGTGGCCTGTGATGCAGTGGGCAGGGTAACCAGTTCTGACCATTCACAGAACCTTGTGTAGGCCCTGTATGCTCTTTCCCCACCATTTTATGATCAAAATTCCTCCCATTTCCTTGGGACCTTAAAAGAACAAAATCCATTTGCATAACTAAGACACTAGCTACCAGCCATAGATATACAAAGGCATCTTGAAAACTGTTTACTTCCCCTGTCCTCCAAACACAGGCTCTGGGGAATTTTTGGGACCCCACTCTGTAACAAACTTACCCAAAGTCAGTAAACTAGGAAAATTAGGACCAGAAAGTAGAAGGAAGGCCTTACCCAACTATTTAATTATCAGATATTTAGTTCTAGGAGAGATCTGAAGTGGCCACTTCTTCAAAATATAATGCATTATATTATACATTATATCAGTCTGAGAATAATGGCATGATAAGGTATGAGGTTCCTGTTTCTCCATATCCTCACCAATGCTTTTTATTGTCTTTTTGATTATAGCTATTCATATCTCATTGTGGTTTTAATTTGCATTTCCTTAATGACTAATAGTTGTTAAGCGTTCTTTCATGTGCTTATTTGCCTTTCATATATCTTCTTTGGTAACCTGAATAGAAAGTTCTCTGAAATACTCATCTTTCTATATAATTATTTATTTCTCATAATACGAATCCTACTACCTGATTTAAGAGAGTTCTATTCTTGGGAAAACAATGTAACCTCAGCTTTTTATCTATCTGTCAAACCATTTAAAAGAACAGGTAGAAACAGTTACAGCTCCATTGAACTGGAGATGGAAAAGTGTTTTTTGGTTTTTTTTTTAAACCAAAATTATCTCCAATTCCTTCATCTTCAAGGTAAGGAAGAAACTGGGGTCAGCCCTGAGAAGTTTCATAAAAACCTATAAGTTCCTATTAGCTTGTGCATGATATCTACCTCCACCTTATAGCCTTTTTCTGGCTTCTCAGGCAAGCTATGAAGAGGACCAAGGTAGACAAAAAGTCTGATACCTGGAATTCCATCCATACCATTCTGTCTTCATGAAACACTCAGAAAGTGACATGTTAAAATAAAGTGAGAAGAACCTAAAATACTCATTTTCAAATTTATTATTTTGCTAATTTTTGCCTTTTGGACAGAGCAGAATATTTTTCTCATTAATTAGAAGATAAGGTTTCCACTCATCTAAGGCAAGGTCTCATCTCACACAAAACCAAGACACAAGTTTTCCTGGAGCATTTTGTATGAAGAAAGAGAGACAGAGAGAGAGAGAGAGAGAGACCAACATATCAGCTGTTTAATTTTACAGGACCCACCCTGGCCTCACTGGCCAGTTTTGTTTAATATTAAATAAGGCCACAGACTTTGCAGAGAGCCAGTGTGTGAGCTCATCCAGGAATCGATGCCATTTCCTATAATCTGGCAAATCTTGAGGTAACCAGGGCTTTTTGTATAAACTTTGCTTTAAAAATTGCATAGTCTATTTTAAAAATCTAATTTGCCCCAAAATACAGCGTTTATCCTAGTCTGCTTCAAGGCAAACAGTGTGATTGGAAATACATTCATAATTCAACGTGGTTAAATGCCAAGGGCCAAAGAGATAGCACCCCGCTCTTCAGTGTGGAATGGGATGACATTCATGGTTGATTCAGCTCCTAGCAGCAAGCTGTATAATTGGAGAAACCTAAGGAAGTGACCCCAGCTATATGTCCTGCTGATATCAAAATGAATTCTCATTAGTCTGACAAGTGGCCAGTTTGGAGGGTTCTTTTGTATGAAAGTAAAAATGACTAGTCACAATTTTTAAGATTTCTAGAAATATTATATCTAACAGTGTGAGAGGGAGTAGACTAGAAGAGAAATATCTTTGTCTATAGCAACTATAAATATAACTAATATCTCTTTATAGTTCGCAAATTTCTTTTTCTGTATAATTTTATTTGAGTCACCTAGTATATGAGGTAAAAGTTGTTACATGCATTTTCAGTTGAGGAACATGAAGCAAGAAGCATTTAAGTGAGAAGCAGTTTAGTCTTGGGGCTTGAAACCGAGCATCTGGATGGAGTCAGATCTATTAGGTATGAGTCTCATCTCTACTGCAACTGAGAAGAATGAACTGGGATAAATCACCCAGAGGAATAAACTGTGACAAATCACCTGATGGCTCTGTTTTCTAATCTGCAAAATGCTGATTAAAATGGTCACTCTGCCATCAGGTTGTTGTGAGGATGAAAAAAATAAAACACTGCATATCATCCACTTCAGTGGACAGCACATTGTAAGTGCTCGGTACATTTTAGCCTCTTTTACCAACTGTTAAGGTCTCACAAGCCAAAAGCGCAAACTTCAGATAGAACCCACACACATTAAGGAGCCTGAATTTACTGATTTTTACCTCAGTCTCTTCCCTCCATCTCATTCTGCCTCCTATGCTGTGTAATGCTCTTTATTTAAATATTAAATACTCAGTTAACAAAAATGCAGTGACCTCTTGGTAAGCCCACAGAATTTTGACGGACACTTGAAAGATTTTTAAGTGCATAGTATTTATTCCACAAAACCTTACAGCTTTGTTTGCAAGATAAGCCATATACATAGGAGACAAGTGCTTTCATAAAGCACATTAATGCCTCAGGTGAATCATGCTGAGAATAGAGGTCATCAAGGTTCATAAAAAGGAGACCTATGGCTTAAAATAGGGAAGAAGGGATTCTGCCCTCGTTACTTTTATTGTTGTTCTTACTGATTTTTAAGGACATGGACAGGCTTAAACTACTACTTGAAATTCTAATTTTGACGAGTGAGGAAGACAGGAATGGCAAGATGGCTACAGGAGGAAAGGAACAAGGTAGAGAAGAACCTGGAAAAGAAGATAATACAGAGATATGGTGGAGTTAGGAGTGACAACTTCATGTTGAAAGGAGTGCATGTGAGACTGAACTGAGAAGGCTGGGATCAATGGGTTGGAGACTTGTGCTAGTGGTGGGTACTCTCCCCAAATGTCCCTGGTGAGCTGTCGTGAATCTGTGAGTGGACTGGTTCAGTATTCAGTGACTTCTGTGGACATAGCAAAGGCTTTATATTGTTCATGGTTAATGGACACATAAGACAACAAAATCTATGTTCATATCAAGCTCAGTACCTTACTCCAGTTTGAACCTTAACTAATGGTGAAATGTCCGTGTGTGTGTGTGTGTGTGTGTGTTTCCTTCCAGGAACAGTTTTAACTCTGATTCTCCCATAACCTGCAATTCATTATTTATGAAGCTGGCCCCAGTTTAAGGAACAGCTGGGAAGCTGGCTCCCTAGCCTTCAGGCCACTATTGACTACAAGTCTTCCAGCACAACCAGATTAATGGGATTGGGCACAACTATAGTAAGTTTCACTAATTAATCAATTTTATTTTACTTTATATACTTGTAGTTGAAGCTTTTACACTTAGCATGCAAATTTATGTAAATTAAAATTCAAATACATGCAAACTGATATGCAAATATGTGTCCCTAGATTGCAGGGGAACAAAATCTGGTAGCCCTACTGTAAGTTCCTAAAACACAGTTGGGGGAAGGGAGAGAGAACTTGAACTATTCTTGCAGCTTGATCTGCCTTTAATTTGTTAATATATGCAAGTTGAAAATGAAAATAAAAACATGTTTTACTTCAGCTGCTCCTTATGTTATAAAATAGAAAGATGAAAATCTGTAACAATAACAGGAACAAAATCTGTGAGTCTCCTCATTGAGATAAGAATCCCAAAGTTTTATTTATTCTAAAATCATCTGCCTTTAGGCAGCAAGTCTCATAAGTGTAGGTTTATAACTTTTAATTGATCGAATTGAAGCTATAACCAAACCCAGAGGAAATGCTTCTCAAGCCCTAAAACACAAGACCTTATAAGCTTTGAGTTTTATATGAACTGCTTAGGAATCCATAATGGAAATTGAAAAAAGTTGGAGTAAAATTAAATAGTGAAAAATTACAATTTAATTAATTCATATTAAACAAATATTTTATTTAAAAGATCACTTATTTCCAAGTGAGCTCAAGTTAAGGAACAAGAGTATTTTCTATGAGTATAAAAATGAAAACTTCCTAAGGAAAAACATAGGCCAGCAGCTTCTTCGAGAATACATTGCAGTAGAAGAGATAGGTATTTGATCCTTGTAATGTTGCATATTGCAATTATTTGTAAGCAGGTCTAATCATTGGGAAAATAGTAAATGAGTGAGAGTGGTAAATACCAGAATGAGCCGAGGCCCAGGCATCTGAAGAACTGGATTTACTGCTGGCCCTAATGCATTAGTACTGTGACATTTCACCATAAAACAATCTAGGCCTCATTTTATCATTGGCAAAATAAGATAATAATAATTGCTTGACCTTTTCAAAAGATCACCATGCCTTTCAAATGAGAAATAGCAAAGTACTAAACAGATGTTAATTACTTTTACAAAAGTTTATCTGTGGTCATTGCCAAGTTTTTCTTTCTGGAAGGCCTTTAAGCACTCAAAACTTGGTTATGGATTCAATCTGATCAATTAAAGATTAGAAAACCTACATGAGAAACTTAATGTCTCAAGAGATATAAATTTTGTAGTCAGTACAACTTGGAGTTATGTCAGTAAGGAGACAGTCTAATGGAATAGTAAAGGGAGATTATTTCTTAAATTTGTGATCATTTTCTCCTTGTACATTAAAACTATAATATATGATTTAAATGGTCCCTCAGGTTCTCAGATTCTGATTCTGGTGCCCATGAATTCTTATCCTGAGTCCTCAATTTTGTATATCAGATCAGCCTCAACTGGATGGCTTTTGATGCTCCTGACCTGTATCTCTTTTCAGTTGCCATGGATTCTTAGTATCATGGTCTTTTTGTTCTTATTGATGAAATCATTTGTGCTTAAGATTGTCAATGGCTGAAAGTAATTTTTAAAATGTTTGTTTATTTATTGGTTGATGTCAATGGCTGAAAGTAATTTTTAAAATGTTTGTTTATTTATTGGTTGAATATTTTCTCCATGAATATTGTTGGGTATTCAGTATAAATAAAACATGATCCTTCAACCTAAATATTTAAAGCCTTATGAGGAAGAGAAGACGTATTCATGTCTATTAAATCTAAAGTTGTCCTCACTCGCTTGGGGAGGGTAGAAAGATATTCTGAGATCAGAAAATAAATGTCTTCAATGGAAAGCTAAAAGCCTATGTATGATAGGGTCAATAAGTGCGAGCACTAATGTTTTCTGAGAGCAGACTTTCAAAATCTGATGACTGCTTTAAGAAAATTAATTGTGCAGCAGTGGCTTCAAGAACAGTGGTAAGTGTGTGTGTGTGTGTGTGTGTGTGTGTGTGTGTGTGTGTGTGTGTGTGTGATATAAGGCAGCTTTGCTATGCCTTAGGTGAGAAACAATGAAAGGGTGACAGTGAAAATATCACACATAGGAAATGTCACTCACAAGGAGTCTTGGCAAGTGCCCTGTTATAGTAGACAAAGGAAAAATAAGAGATATATATGAATTCAAAGTCTTCAGCCTATATTTATAATAGATTGGGGCTGTCGTTAACAGAAACACACAGGTGATTTCATGATGGGGAAGTACTGAAACAAAAAATGAATACTATTTAGAATTTACCTTGCTGCAGAGACAATTTAATAGACATATTTTGTATGGAGTAAAGGAAGCCAAATTAGAACCTGGAAGAGAAAGAATGACTTTATCTGCATAAAGGAGTTAGCTGAAATCCTGGATGGTGAGTTCAAGGATATGAAGGCTAGTAGGAGAAAAGAGGTGAATGCCTCAATTTAGAGGTCTAGGAAAAGAGATAGACACAGCAATAGAAAGTAGATAAGATTCAGTAACTAAGGTGCTCAGGATAATGAGAGAAAAAAGAGTTTCAAGAAGAATGAGACAGATGATGGGCAGTGGACAGTGCTTTTATTAGTATCTGATAATACGAGAGAGAAGTTAAGGACAAGCCAGTGGGTCCAGCAGTCAGTTGATATTGGTGACACATTTTTGATGGAGTATCATATAAACCATTAAAATAATACCATGGAAATAAAGGAGCAAAGTATAAAATTTGCTTATTATATTCAGTGAAAAAGTGAGTATACTTATTTTAAAGAATGCCAGTAAGGGGTTGAGTGGAGGAAGGGGATAAAGGTAGAGAAGTATGTGAAGATACTCTATAGTAAGTGCACATGATTAGTAGGGATGTAAGTGATTTCAGCGCCCATCTTTGCATTTAGATTTTTTAAAATCACATTGGCTCTGCAATTGAAAAATATTGGCGCTGGGTATTGGTTCTTTGATTTTTCATTAGTGAGAAGAGAACACATACTTTCATTTTAAATTTTGTATTGAGTTTATTAGGGTAACATTGGTTAACAAAACCATGAAGGTTTCAAGTGTACAACTCAACAAATCCTCTGCATATTGTGTAGTGTGCCCATTACCAAAAGTAAAGTTTCTTTCCACCCTCATTTATCCTCCCTTTGCCCTCTTCCAACAGCCCCTAAGAACAGAGTCTTTAAATGAGGCATTCATTTTGAGAAAAAGCCAAATGAAATCTTTGCATGTCCCTGTGGGAAGGAAGATATGCAGTGGGTCAAACCTAAAATTGCCATTTTATTTTACATAGAGATTATTTAGGTTCAGCAAAATACCATCTATCATGTTGAAATAATGTTAATTTGCATTTTACTTGCTTTTTATTTATCTAATTTTTAAAAAAAATTATAATTGTACATAAGCTAAAAGTATCTGAAGTTTATAACTAGTTTTAAGATTGTGAGAGTTCATGGTATAGAGAGTTAGATGTTAAGGTTTTGTTGTTTAAAAATTGGTGCTATACTGCATAGATTTGACAAATACTGCTATAGTCATGGGCTACTAAAGATTTGAAATGTGGCTTGTCCAGTTGAAATGCACTGAAAATATAAAATACACTCTGGATTTTGAAGACTTTTTATGAAAAAAGGTAACTGTTTCTTTAATAATTTTATATGGATTATATTTTTAAATAATATTATTTTGCATGTGTTGGGTTAAATTATACATAGTATTAAAATTAATTTCACATTTTAAATTTTACTCTTTTAAGTGTGACAGCTAAAATTTTTAAATCCTATATGTGGCTCTCAGGATCTTTCTGGTGATGGCCTGTAGTACGTTCAACCTGGCAGCCAGGCCTGTTTGCCACGGATAACCACTGTGCCCACTGCCAGATGCTGCCCCTGTTTACTTGCAATTCAGAGGCTAAGGAGGAGAAGGAGTCTAGTGTTGAGATATGGATGGATGAGTGGCTTAATGAGTCTTTCTGGCCACAGCCTCTCAGAAAACACTTATGTGCACAAATCAAGTGAGGCTAATTTGGTAGTGCATAAAGCATTACCACTTAGGTGGCAAAAGGAACTGACAGTGATTTTTCTGTAAATAAAGGGTACAGATCATATGTTCTTAAAGGTTTACCATGTGTGTTAGGCTGACACAAGAATGGTTATCATGCTGTTCGCAAGGTTCTCTTGGGAGTGTTCCTTTCCTTTTCAATATTTAGATTATTGGTCATTACCCACCTAACTCTGACCTGTCCTCTAAGGACATTCAGTCCCATGTTCCTCATAAAAGTTTCACCCTTTACAAGCTCCCACAATGCAGGACTCACTTCTCTTCTAAACCAGTAATTCTGGTCTTGTGTTGTATTTAAACACTTTTTTTGTGTTAACTTAGTCATCAGCTGACCCATTCATTGGAGTAATGTTTCATGCCTTGAACTCTCTAGCACAAGGTTGGTTTTCTGCTTGTCATGACCACTCAGCAACTGAATTGAATCAAATGTATCCTTTGACTAGTGAGGGGTCATGCATACACACACACACACACAACTTTATAAGGAAAAGTACATGTGTACACGTAATATCAGTTGATTTGCAAATGTCTGTTAAGATAATATAACATATTGTAAATTGAAAATGTGTTTAATAGATCTAGCCTACCAAACATCATAGCTTAGCCTACCTTATCATGACAGTGCTCAGAACACTTATATTAGACTAGAATTGGGGAAAATCATTAAACACAATGAATACATTGTCCTTTAGATGTTGGTTGTTTACCCTCATGATCGCATGGATGACTAAGAACTGTGGCTCACTTCTGCTGCCAAGCATTAAGAGAGTATCATAACATACATTATTAGCCTGGGAAAAGATCAAAATTCATTATTGAAAACATGGTTTCTACTGAATACATATCACTTTTGGGCCATCATTAAGTCTACCTGTCTTAAGTCAGGTATTGTCTGTGATAGGTAAGGAAAAAGACAGGAGGTAGAGAATGAAGGGGAAGTGAATCTCCTTTATTTCTTCTGTGTCTGTTTGTGTATATGGCCCAGATGTGTGAGTATATTTCAATGGAGAAGTCTTGAGATCCTGCAATATTTGCAATATTTACATGCCAATGTCTATAGGCGTAAAATGTGGTGTTCCTTGTTGCTTTTACCCTTGCATCATGGTCAAATCACAGTCTTCATGTCTTCCTATCCCTAAAGCTTGAAAAAGTGATGTAGAATTTGATTCAATATCTACTAATGGGTTCATCATCTAGTTTATGTACTATGTTGATAAATCAAGAGTGCAAAGAAAAGAGAAAAACTGGAAACAGAAGATTAAGTAGTAAACAGTAAAGTTGCTGGTTGAGGCCAACTTAACAGATATCAAAATTTCTACTTTGTTTTTTTTTATTGGCCTGGAAGAAGCACAGGTTGAGCAGAAATTTTAAGAGGATTTCCTCCAAAACATAACCTAACTCCTGTTGGCTATAAAGAAAGGAAGTTTGTGTGAATGTTTATATTTAATAGACTTTAAAAACAGAGATAACCTCCCTAAAATTTCTCCATTTTATTTAGGAAAAAAATGCATTGAGCTTTTTCATATCATTAAAGGTGAATCATATATCCTCTATTCACTACACATATCTTTAATTTCCTCATGAGATGGCCCAAGGTCTTTGGACTTCCCTGCGATATGCCACCAAGACCTAGGCAAAGCCCGGTGAGTATGGCAAGAGTGGCTAGTCTCACTCATAAAGAAAATAATTGGATTGTCTATTAAATGTTACCTGAGGACCAGCACTACGTGTGTCCCAGACTCATTCTCCAGAAAGCAGCTTTTTCTATCATGAACATACTAATAAATAAGATCTTGATAGTAAGATGGTTTTACCTAAAATAATCTCTTTTTTTTTTTTGAGAATTTTAAGGCCTTTCCAATCAATGATAAGCACAAATTTGTCTGTCTGATTCACCTTCTTGAATGAATATATCATATGTCCCTTCTTAATATACATATAACTTCAAAGCTTAGTATAATGACTGGTATGTACATATTTGGTAATGGGCAGAGATTTGGAATCCAGCTCAGCTCAATTTCTTAGGGAAGTTATATTAAGTGCACTGGGCTTTAGAACTCATTGGATGATATGGATGAGTGCTATTTTGTGGTTAGTTGGTATTCAGCATTTTTACAGTCCTTCTTCTGATGTGCTCCTCTATATTACAGATTCCAAAAATGTAAAAATATATCCTAGATTTTCTAGAAACTAAAGTATGGTGAAGTTTTTTTGTTTGTTTTTTTGTTTTTTTGTTTTTGTTTCCCAATGAGATACACTTGGGCAAGATTTGGAACACAGAAGTAAGGTGAGGCCATTTTCCTGTCACTCTGGCTGTTACTTCTGGTTAGAAAGGCTGGAAAGTTGGAGTTTATATGAAGCAGTATTTGAGTATTAAGTCTCTGATTCCAAGGATGTTAAGGGACAGTTGGACCCATGGTGTTGGTGTGGCAATTTTTCCAGTATTCAGTTAGCCTCAAGCTTAGTGAGAGACTGTTGGGGATGTAGTGGCTTTCTTTTCCTGGTTTTCCAATTCCTTGATCATCTTGATAGAGGAATATTCTTTAACTCAGTAGTGCTAGTGACACTTCCTTTTACTCTCTTGCTTGTTGCTTAATTTATCTAAATTCAGCCCTACCTGCTCACCAAGTTTCACATGCTGGTAATGATGAACCTGTTCCTGGCCCCATGCGGAGAGTTCCCCAATTTGGTGAATTATTTTCATAGATAATGTTATTCATGTATGTTCCATCCAATTCCACAGATTATTTTTTCAGCAATGAACTTGTTAAATGACATCTTTTTCTGGGCTCTTACTAATATGGTTTTGAATAAGATAAACAAGGTCTGAGCTCTTATGCAGTTGAATATTAGTGAGGAAAACATAAAATAAAATATTTTTATAAATGAATAGAATAATTTTAGAGAAACATGGTGAAGTGATAATTAAGCACAGGGATATAATAGATATAGGGAGAGAGGTTATTTAAATTGGGAATATTTGAGCTGAGATTGAAAGGACAAATAAGAGTCAGGCATGTAAAATATTAAATAAAAATATGTCCCTTGAAGGAACAGCATGTACAGACATTCTAAAACATGAATAGGCTTGGTATGTTTGAAGAACAGAGAGAAAGCAGTAACACCAGGATGTGGTGAACAAGGGAGAGAGGTTTACAAGATGAGGTTGGAAAAATAGGTAAGGCCAGCCTATATAGAATCTAAAAGGCTATGACCAAGAGGGGAAATGTTATTTAAAAATGAAAAGTCATCATATTACTTGAGAAAGAAATTAGTTCAATGTGATTTACTTTTTAAGATCAGTTTGATTGCTGGGAGAAAATGGACTGTAAATATTCAATAGTGAAAGAACAGACTTAAGTAATGGTATTCTTGTAGGAATCCAGGCAATCTGTGATTGTGCCCTGTACGCATATCTGTGAACGCTGGCAGGAAAAAAAAAATCAGAAATGGCGTATAGGTTGCATTAGCCCAAGCAATTTGATGAATGTTGGTGTGATTTGTTGAGCTAGAAAAGACTCATGAAGCAAAAGATTTGGGGAGGTAAAGAAAACAAGCTAAAACAATAATAGAAGATAAGGTTGTAAAATGATCTAAGTGTTCTTGCAATGTCCCAGCATCTACAACGATTATGGACGTGAGCTTGAGAGCCGAGCAGCTATGTGTTCAAATCCTAAAACTGAAATTAACTTATTACTTGTAACCTCAATCCCCTCTTCCAAAAACTATGATGAGAATATGTACTGCATATTGGTGAATGTAAATCACATAGCAAATGTTTGGGGAAATAATAACAGAAGATCACAACTTTTTTTTTCTGAGTTCATGAATGATTAGATACCCTAAACAACTATGCCACCTAAAGCAACAGAAAAAATTTGAATAAAAAAGAAGTATCATTTTTTAAAGTGAATTTTCAAATGAATTACTAAGGTGGCAGACAGGTTCAGAGGCCAAAAACTTAAGTGAAAATTAGACTCTGGCAAAGAAAGCTTGCTTGCACGTGGGCTTTTGTGGACCTTGGTCTCCTGCATTTCCAGTTTGATCTTGTGAGGAGAGCAAGCAAAAGGAAATAGGGTGGTCTATGCCTTCTGCATAAAACCTAAACTACAAAGACTTCGAAATAGACCCATTCTGTAGGAATGTGCAGCAAGGAAATCCTCACAGTTTAATTTTAATGCTGGGTTGAAAAGGAAATAATTTTTCTCCCCTGATATTTGTAATGATTAAAAAAACCTGTGAATTTGTAGTTCAAATTTCATGTGCCTGTATCTTCAAAAATATTTCAACTTAGACCTTATGTTAAAATGGTGAAGTTGGTTTTGGTCAACCAGTAGAAACAAAAGTGAGTTATCTGTGAATGTGTGTATATTCAGCCAATATCAGGGATTCCTACAGGTAAACATTCAGTGGCCATGAGTTCCCAGTCAAAAATCTTAATAGAAGATAGCCTTTATCATTGTTATCATGACTCCAAAAAAGAAACCCTGGCTGGTGCAGCTCAGTAGATTGAGTGCTGGCCTGTGAACCAAAATGTCACCAGTTCAATTCCCGGGCAGGGCATAGGCCTTGGTTGCAGGCCAGGTTCCCAGTTGCAGACACTTCAGAGGCAACCATACAGTGATGTTCCTCTTCTTTTTTCTCCATCCACTCCCCTCTCTCTAAAAATAAATAAATAAAATCTTTAAAAAAAAAAAAAAAAAAAACCTTCTCAGCCCTGACTGGTGTGGCTCAGTGGGTTGGGTGTCTCGGGCATTGTCCCCAAAACTGGAAGTTCACTGGTTCTATTCTTGGTCAGGGCACATGCTAAAGTTACAGTTCAGACCCCCAGTTGGGGCATGCCAGAGGTAACCAATCAATGTTTCTCTTATGCACTGATGTTTCTCTCCCTCTCTTTCTCCTTCCCTTCCCCTTGCTCTAAAAATGAATAAATAAGGTCTTTCTTACTTACTTTCTTTTTTTTTAAAACCTCCTCAGACCTAGCAACAGCATTCTAACCTATACAGGGAACTGCTCTCTTGACCCCACCCTTAGATGTCTCTCCAGTACTGCAAATGGAGCATATTTAAAACCTAAGCTGTGAGCCCTGCTTCCAGCCTGGTCTTCAATTTGCTTTGCCTTCCAGTTAGTTCTGCCTACAATCTCTGAATTATAGAGCTCAGGAAGCCCAGTCTCATAGCTTACACAGCATGGCTACCTCACTTCCTGGCAGGAGGCATTATGAAATTCTCTCCAAAAATGTATTTCTTCACACCTGTTCTACTTGCCCTCATATGCTAATCATGTAGTGCCTAGTCCATAAAAATTATTCAAGGTATATTTTTCAAAGATATAAAAGAAATTCTTGAGATTTGAGTATGAAAAACTGAGACATGAAATAAAAATCATCTGTGACTATTTGGTGGTCAAAATAGGTTTAATTAACAGTAGAGACTGAGGGTTTGGGTTTTTTTTTAGAGAACTATGCTAGCCCCAGAGCTCAGACAGAGCCATTATGAAGGAAGAACTTCATTTTGTGCCTCTAAATATTCATAAAACTTGAGTCAATGACTGAATTGATCCCTTACTTCGACTCTCTAGAGAACCACATTTCAAGTCTTCCCTTGCTGATAATTTGGCATTGATACTCTCTTATTGTGAAAGTAAAAGCTCTGTCAGCTACAACTTGCATTATGATCTGTCTTTTACTGACTTGTTTGTGGAAGGAAAGCTCCTTGGGGCAAGAACTTTGTTGTTATCAGCACTGTTCAAGCTGAACTCTTTCATGTTGGGTATATTAGTGGCACCTTACAAGAAACAACAGAAAAAGTATCAGGTCACCTTAGCTAATTCATCTAATTGTTTCCATTAATAATTAATTTTAATTTTGTTTAATTAAAGTTATAAAGTGTGCTGAGCTGAGGACACACTGTGACTGGTTTAAACCAAAGCAGCTTTGAGCACCAGAGATACTTGAGGGGCTCACAACCAGAATCCCTAGATGTGCTTTTCCTTGATGAGTTTCTTTGGCAATATTATTAAACCATGCTTAATTTTATGACTAAACCACAGAATTATAAGCATTTTTGAACTTTCAGAAATAAAATGTTGATTTGACTGGAAGATAAAAACCTTCTACCCAGACACATGCTTGGGTTTTACCAATATTATCCAGTGCCTGTGTCTTATAAGAAAGAATGTCACTCCAAAGTCAAACTAGGCAAGGTAAGCTGGAATATGTGTCCAAACCTTAATAATTCACATTTTAAATTATATGCATATGTCCTTATTTATTCTTTTTTTTGCAATGTGGTTTCTGTGTCTGTAAGTGGTCTACTTTTAGTCCAACCTATACCAGTTCTTGCCAAATCTATACATAGATAAATACCATTGCATCTATAAAGATACTATACTTGAAGTCAAAAATAATAGACACTTTCTACTGAACTATCCCTTTACACTTTTCAAAGGATTTTTCCTTTCTCCATCAATTGATTCAAGAGCATTGTAATATTAATGGTTCCATTTAGTGGGCAAAGAAGGTAAGTGGAATCCAAGCAGGCAGTTGCTTCAGTCCAGAGATATTACTTTCCAAGGATGCTTTTGTCCCCCTCCCTCAGTTATAAGGAACCCATTTGTCTTCTTTCTCTTTTGCCAAGGTATCTGTAGTCACTTGAAACTAGGTTAATACGTTGCCTTCTTAGTCAAATGCACATCCCACCACTCTTCCCTGCCAATCCATTACCTTTAACTTCATCAATCCCATAGAAATAAGCACATTCAAATGCACACACATGTACATGCACATGTACACACACACACACAGACATACTCACAGTCCTAGATGCACAAATAGAATTTTAAGTATACGCTCCAAACTTCCCTTTTATTTCCCAGATATACAAGCAGAATAAAGAAGTCCAGGAACTTCTCTTTACATAACACAAATATAGCAAAAGAGAGTGCTTAGACATAAAAGTAGGTAGCATTTTGCCTTTGTAAGACCAACTGACTTGTTTAATTAATTGCCTGGATGGCACTTTAACATGGTGGTATGAACTTGTGCAGAAATAAACACTGGTAGAGACTCTGAGGTGTGGCATAGAATGAACTTAATTTGACATCACAGCCTTCCCTCTGTGATATCTGGCTGTGTGGTTCCTTTTTCTTACCTTTTATTTTTTCTCTAAAGGAAAAGAAAAAGGAAAGAAAAGAAAAGAAAAAGAGTAAATAAAAGAAATTGAAATTAGACGGTCTCTAAGGTCTATCCCAGCCCTAATATTCTCTGATCCAATAAGGAAATATTTTTTGTTCACCACAGAATGGGCAACACATTCTGATAGGCTCTAAATGTATCAGGAAGGGGTTCTCAGAAATAGTCAGTGTATCCACAGTCCTGCCTGAGGGCAGAGTGGGATTTTTACGTTTTGAAAAAGGTGATTTTGGACTAAACAGCCCTTAAAGCCGGCACCGCCATACATACAGGAAACTATGCAGTTGGCAACTCACCTTATTTCAAGAGAAAATGACTCCTGAGTGTTCTCTTTTCACTGAATTTTTAAAAATAGAAATTCTTCAATTTTTCAGACCTCGTCCTTTAAAGGAAACAAAAATGAAGCACTAGAACCATCAGAGCTGTTTGCCAGAGTCGCAAACTTTGGACAGAAAGTCCATTTTCAAAAACTCTCCAACTCCGCTGATTTCCCGGTAGATTTGGTCTTAATCACAAGCCTGATTTGGCACAGTGGGTCCTGCATAAAGAGCAAACCTAATGCAGTGTATGAAAAGAAGACGCACCCTGTCCATCTGAGCAACTCCAACTTCCTCACCCCTGGGCCCATTTCAACATATTTAATCCTCTTCTTTCAGAGCTTTGCTCTTCTAATTACATTAAATTCAGACAATTTGTTTAGCCACTAATTAAGTATTAGGTATAGAGGAGCTGGGGATAGAAGGTGAGTGAGTGAGCTGCTGCCTTCAAGAAGGCCATAGTCTATTTGAAGGAAATAGCTTTATTACAATAATCAGAATATAGGGTGCTCTCTGCGGTGTTAGAATGATGTATTACTCACATTACCATGGGAGTACAGAAAGAAAAATTATTTTTACCTGAGGATAGTAAGAATTAGATTGAGGTACATAAAGACTCCAGAAAAGTATATGTTTGAACTCAGCCACTGAATGAGTTTGATAAACCAACCAATTAAACAAAATGTGTTGAATACCTTTTGAACACCCAGCCTAGCTTTGAAAATGTAGCTTAACCCAATCCTTCAAAGAATGAGTCATAGAGGGGTCATATAATTAAAGAATAGTCAAATTCTAAACAGTGAGGTACCAACTGTGGTAGAGGTTCAAGCAGAGAGAGAGTATTCCAGACTGGGAAATTAGAGGAGACTTACTGATAGAGAGGGAGAAATATTGATAACTGTTATTTACTGGTCACTTACCATTCTTTCTACTACTGCACACTTGTCCATGTGTGAATGCTTGTGTGGGTCTGCATGTGTATGTAGTGGGGGAGCATACCTAATGGTATCAGAACAGATGTGAGGGTGATTGTGTTTAGAAGACAGCAATGAGATTTGTTTGACTAGAGCAGAGAAACATGTCAGGAAGGCTTGCAGAAAGCGAAGTCAAGAAGTTTGAAATGGATCCATTTGACAGAAGGGGTGCATTGAGTTCCTCAAGGGTGGGGAGGCAATGTATGATGCAAAGGCTCTTCTGGCAGCAGTATATAGGAAGGGCTTAAAGTGACAATTTGTGGGAAGGCAGGATATGTGGCAATAATTCATAACTGGAGGATTAGGCTCTGACTAGGCTGCTGGGCATAGATGACAAAGAAATAGAAAGGGGGTATTTTTGCTTGTTTCCTATTTGCCTCAAATTGAATGTAGGTGACTTTTGGCTGGAAATATGAATGCCCACATATTTTTATCCTCACCACCTGCTCCTCTTTGTGAGTTTATAGCAATGAAAGATGGCATACAAAAGACAACTCTGAAAGACATGAACAGTGCCATTTTTACCAAAGTCTTTTCTTGGGCCTTAATGTGGTGAAAGAGAGTTGTGGAAGTTGGAGTTATCACAGGAAGAAAAGAACAGTAACTTAAAATAATGTTTCTAGAATTAAAAATGAAAGTTTAACTGCTGACCTCCAGGAAACTATTTACTGATGAACATGATCCTTCTTGCATCCAATACCTGAGTAGACCATCAGTGCACAATACTTCTGACTTGGCTATTTACAGAGGAATAAGGAGCTCAGAAGCAAGGTGCAGTGGTGCAGAATTTAGTTCCCAAACCAGCTGCCTACATGCAGGTCTCACCTCTGGCATGCTGAGTGACCTTCAGCAAAATCTCTGTTAAGAAATGAGGGTAATGATAATACCTAACTCACAGTTTTGTTGCAAGGGGTAATATATAAAAATTTCTGAGAAACAGTGCCAGGCATAGGAAGAGTTGTTAAATGATAACTACTATAGTTATTTTCTTCTTATATATAGGAGGCATTATCAGATATTGTAAATCCCCTTAAACCTTTTCATGCCTTCATTTGCTCCCACTCCTCTACTCCTTGTAGGATCATATCTTGTTAAAATTAGTTAATAGTATTGAGCCCCTAGCAAGTAGCACTAATTTGGTTTGCTTTATACAATTTTCTAATTCTTTGTTCTTGTGCAGTAAACTGGGTCTTAGGGATTTTAAATAACATTCTCAAACCTACACCACTATAAAGTGTTGGAGTATGGTTTTGAGTTCATTACTAGATCATTCCAAAACAACCTATCCCACTACTTTCTTAGGAAGAAACCTGCACCCGGAAAATGCGTGTGGTAGCTCACTTCATTATTGCGAGAGGAGTGACAAGGCTACACCAACCTCTCTAGGGTATATTACTGATCGTTTTGGGGAAAGACTGATGGGTAAGAGAGACTGTGTTTATACATTTGTAGGTAAATGGAGATATAGTATATCTAAACCATGGGACATTGAACTAACTTGTCAAATATATCTTCAGAAAAACCTGACAAGGAATATCAAATTCCAACATCATTAATTGTTTGATTGTAGATAGTGTATCTCTGTCTGGTGCCCCAGGCTGAATCATGTGATTAGAAGAATGGCCAGCATTTTCAAAGGGAAGAAAATTGGGTGGTAGTCTCTATTAATGATATGTATTCATCAACGGATGAATGGGTAAACAAAATGTGGCATATCTATAGAATAACATTCAGCCATAAAAAGAATCCATCATATGGATTTACCTTGAAAAATGTTATGCTAATTTAGAGAAGCTGGTCACAAAGGAGCACATACTATATGATTCCATTTATAGAAAATGTCCAAAACAGGCAAATCTGTAGAGATGGAAAGTAAGTTAGTGTTTTCTTAGGTCTGGAGAAGGGGAGGATGTGGGATTATAAACTCTTCATGCAATGGAAGTTTTGAGGCATTCAAAGATGGATAAAAATTAATTTACTCGTTTTTAAGCAGCCTCTTGGGTTTTCATCCAAGTCATGATTTGGCCACCACATTAGTGGATTCATTTTCATCTCTAATTGAGTTTTGACAATGTCTGCAAATTTGTGGAATTTGACTTACATTTTTGTGAGGATTTGGGGATGATCATTAAGGGATATGAGGTTTCTTTTTGGGGTAATGGTAATATTGCAAAATTGAGCAAGGTGGTGTATATATATATAACTCTAAATAAAATGAAAGCCATTTAATTGTACACTTAAAATGAGTGAGTTATATAACATTTGAATTATATTTCAATAAAGTTGGTAACTTATATAACTATCCTGTACTGAATGCTCAAATGTACAAAACCCCACTGCAGAAAGGAGTCAGAGCTGACAGTGTTGATGGAGCAAGGAAGAGGTAGAACCCTGGGCCACTACTCTTTGTGAGTATGCTGAGGAACTCTGGGCAATTAAAAGTAGTCTCTAGACATGTTCTTAGTAATGATGCCCCAATATGGGAAAGATATACTCTGTTTCTCATGCCTTTTGTCTCAGGCCAACCTGGCTTATTTTCATGTTCTCCTTTTTTTATTTAGCACTAATCTTACATCTGATGCTGTAAAGTGCTCCTATTTTAAATCAGCATACTCTTAAGCAATGTTGGTGACAACTACACTCTGTTTTTTGTTCATATTTACTACTCTTTCCCAAGCCTTAGTATTTCCTCTGGCTCCCATGCTACTAATTTCTTGTGTGAACTTGTCAACACTTCAAATGATCTCTAACTCTGCTGCCTCCCATATATTGCTTAGCCAACATATATACACTTAGCTCTCTTAATCTCCCTCATAAGTAAATTCTTCAGCCCCTTAATCACCCCCGCTACTCGCTCTGAATCCTTTCCAATGTGTTGACATCTTTCTGGCACAACGGTGTCCGTAGCCATATGCCTTTGGCACCCGCTCCCCTTGGCCTCCCACCAGAAAAGGAAGTTGGCTGATGTCAGAACAGAGAATAAGACATATTTATTTGATTTAGCTTTTGATTATGTTCACTTCTTAAGATGATAGTTGATTACTAGTGATGGGGTTGGCCAGGCATTGGGATTCAGGGCAAGTCAGTGATGGAGGGGGTTTATGTGTGAAAAGCAATAGCATGAAATTCATGCTTCTCCCAGGAGTAGTCACTTTCCAAAACAGATGAAATCAGGAGCATTGGGAAATGGTCATATTTTAGATTAGCATCGCAAATATTGTTTCTATTTCTATAGCCTGAATTTCAAAATTGAATTTAACCTTCCACAATTCTAGAATTTTGAAGTTAGAGAACCTTAAGATTTCCATAGGGAAGAGATGCTGTCATAGCTGAATCACCTAAGGCAGAGGCTTTGAACATAGAAAGTTTACTCATCAATTCTGGTTAGAAATTCTTTATTCTATGTGATGGGAACTGTGAGGCATTGAAAGGTGAGAAAAAAGCATCAATTTACCTTTATTTATAAACCACCTTCCAGATCCACATCATAGTACTGATTGTATGGCCCTCACTTTAGGGGATACTTTTTATGTTTACTACTTTGACAATGTTTATACATTTGTGGAATTAGACTTACATTTTTTGAACCTGGAAAACATGATTTCTCTCATGATAAATCAAGTAATATTCTAAGTTATTTGAGAAGGAAAATCTGTTTATAAGTAAGTTTTGTGAGACAGTATCAGTAACTATACTCTATTTAAAATTTAAGAAGCCTCTGACAAAGTTTATTTATTCAGTCAACCAATATCCACTGAGGACCTGTAGTATCCCTGACACTGTCTTAGACACTGAGACCATAATACACACACAATACGGTTCTGACTTCAGGACTCAAATACTATAAAAATACCTGAGGATAGACTGATGCAAGAAGAATAAGGATGGTGAAGTTCCCTGTGTCACAGGAAGACGGGCACAAGTGGTTTTCTTCTTAGACATAGAACAAAAACATCTATGTGGCTCCCAGATCTCTCACTAATGGTGTTCAGTGAAATGAGCTTCAGATATGAAGTCTTGCACGTTACCTAGACCAGTATGGAATATACACATTTCCTTGATATAATATGACATAATTATCACAATTGGCAAGCCAAATTCTGTCTCTGAAAGTGATACCAAGAGACCATATTGCATTTGTTCATGTGGGATATATTAATCTTTCCAATATACAAGGCAGATGTTTAGTCTAGGATGAAAGAAAGTAAGAAAAAAGAACTTGCTATTAGTGACAAACTTGTGTCAACTCCAGCTGGAAGTGATGGAGAGCAGGCAGATGGGCATTCCCATGAGTAGGAACCATGGAGAGATCTTTCAGTGGTCATCAGAAAAACATGAATCTGAGGCTTAAGCTATAGAAGGAAATAAATGAAGTAGTCAGCTGCTACTGTCCCTTTTTCCTTTCAGAAAAGAGGATGGATACTCAAAAGTCAGAAGAAAGCCAGCAGCACACTGCTCAGAAAGTAATTTCTTGGGTTGTTGGAGTATAACTTCGGTATTCTGAGCCCTAGCAAAGGGGGCCCTCAACAACCCGGAAGTTTGCTTTTACTTTCTCTTGCAAAGGGCTATCTCCTGTTTCCCCCGGTTTTGGATTTCACTGTGGATGTGGAAGGCCTCCTACGATTTTCTCCTGAGGTCCACGAGGAACTCAACACTACCTTTTTTCTAGGAAATGAGTCCAAACTAACTCAATTCTTATTTGCTTGGGCTGACTCCTATCAAAGTGCAAAGCATGTCTTTACTAAGGGCACAGAGTATACTCAGCAAAGAAGAACAAAGGTTGAAAACCTAGTTAGCTTAGACTTTTCCTTGGTCCTCTTCAGAGAAGGAATTTCAAGGTTTAGCCTTTGGGAGAATGGGTGAACTTCGTGTGCTCCCTTTGCTCCTGAAATGGTTATCTTTTCTTAATTTATAGACCAGCTCATGTGAACTACCTCACCTGCTAACCCCTGGGTCAGAAGCAAGTCCATCCTCCTCCCACATCTCTCCATCAGAAAAACTTCACACCTTCTACAGGATTGTATATTTATACATTTTTTTCCCAAGAACAAAACAGTAGAATGCGTGCTATAAAGTGGGATTTTGTAGCGATACTACAAAGTACACTGTTCAAGCCCCACTCTACTACTTGTTGGCTAGAGGCCCCAATTTCCCCATCAGAAACTGAGAGAATACTATTATCTCAATGAAGATAACACTGTTCGCTACAAAAGATTAAAGTGAGACTTAACACGTTGTGTTCGGATGGCGAGAATTCGCATCATTTGATTGCGTAAACAATTAAATAAGGTTATTTAGATATTCAGTAGTAATTTTTCATTTGCTTTTTTAAATTAAGGATAGTAGTAGCTTAATTGTTAATTTTGTAAAGTTACTTCATTAATATTAGCCATATAACCATATTTAAATCTTAAAAACCTGCCGGAACAGAGGATTAAAAGGCATTTAAATACCCCAGTACGCAATGTGTTAACTGAGCTCATCAATGGAAAACAGTCAGCACAGAACCTGATTAGCCCTCAATAGATTGTAGTTATTATATTATTCCAAACAGTTCCCTGATATTCATTGCTGTCTAGTTAGATTCTAGGGAAAAAAGGAAAGGAGAATATGAAAATGGCTTCTCAGATTTTAGTTTATAATCAGATACATGGACCTACTGTTTTTCTTATAGGATGACCTCTTAAGCAATCATGGCACCCAAACATTCCTTTTCCTGTGGTATCGAAGAAATGAATTTTCTTGTGAGTAGCCTCTGGCCTTGTCTTGTAGGAACAATTAATAGGATGCCTCTTTATTCTTTTGCTCCAGCAGGGGCCTGAGTGAACAATTACAAAGAAGCAAACAAAAGATCAAACCCACCATCAGAGCACCACTTCCACATTGAATGGTCTTCCCCTGCCCCCAGTGTATGGCACTACCTCATACTGACTCCTTTTCTTTTTCATTTAATCTTGGTTGTATTTATTCCATTAACATCTAGTCCGCTTATACCCCCTCCCCCAGCTATCACCACATCGTTGTCCATGTTCATGAGTCCTTTTACCTTTTTGCTTGACCCCTCCACCCCTTCACCACCACCCCCATTAGCTATCATCCTGCTCTCTCTCTATCTATGGGTCTGTCCCCCTTTTCCTTGTTCGTTCAGTTTGTTCATTAGATTTCATGTATGAGTGAGATCACATGGTATTTGTCTTTCTCTGACTTCACTGACTCTTTATCACTCAGGATCTCCTTAGGATAAAAGAGAAGGTAAGGAGGTGGCATATGCTCTCTGACTGAGTTTGCATTCCCTACTTTGTCAGATTTTCTAGTCCTGCAGTCTTTTCCTTATGGCCTTTACCTCATCAATCACCAATGAATGTATCCATCAAACTTGTACCCTTGTTTAATTTTTGGGTTATGCTTCTGCAGCCTCCTACATGAGCCACTCCCTTTTTATATTAGCAATTAAGCTTCTTAACTCCCCCAGGAAAGATATGTACTTTGTCATCCACAGAGCCAACCTAGGTTTCCTGGATCTACACTAAGGCAGGATGTGACTTCAGTTCCAATGTAGCTCCTCCCTTCAGCTGAGTCTCTTTCCTCCCTTGAGTGATCCACTGTTAGGGTCAGGGGTGTTGATGATGTAGAACTGGGTAGAGAATATAAGGTGAGCTGATAGTGGCAAATTAGGCACAGAGTAACCTTGATGAGTTTTGCTGACTTCACTGTTGTGTCTGCCAGCTGAGGTTCTTTTTCTATAAGCACCTAATAAATGCAGATAATGACAAAGATTTTTTGAAAGTTCTTTGATACCATTATTTATCAAAGAGGACATCATATCACTCTGGATGAAAGTGAAATTTATGCACTTGTATTTTTCAGAGTCAGCTTTGAGTCATCTGATGGATAAAGTCACATTAAAACTCCACTATTCCTTCATCTCTTTCACCTTCATAGGACTCCCGATTATATTAATTGGAAATAAAAATAGCTACAAATTTATAAATTCTCCATATGTGCAGAGTATTTCAGAGCTTACAAATTGCTTTCATTCACTACACCTTATTTGAGCCACACAAAAATCCCTGTGTGAGGGTTTTAATGTCCCCATTTTTCAGATTAAGACAGTTTTAAATTGGTTTTTGTGATTTACCCAGGATCATTCAGAAATGGAACTGTGAGTCCATCCCTTGTCGCTGATTATATATCTACTGCTTACAGTAGGTTTTTAACTAGGCATGTTGAAAACATAGTTTTCTTTTAATTAAGAAGTGGAATCAATTAAAAGAATATTAATTAGTGATATCAGGCTCTTCTTTCTCATATGTCAGTGTCACAGTTTTTATTTCTTATTAGTTGGCTTCTTCTTTATTATTATATACCTGTGAGGTTGTTGAATACTCTCATTAGTATCTCATCTAAGTGCAATGATTTGTGAATATTTAACTTAAAAAAAAAAAATCCCCTTACCTGACTTTAAATCAATAGCACTGCTGTCTCACTTCTTCATTATTTCCCAAGTGTCCAAATTCTCTCTATTTATTTTTCTAGTTAAAAACCAATTTAAAAAACATTTCAGTAACTCTGCCATTATAGAATTATTGTTGTAATAAAATTAATAATTTAAATTTGTTGGCATCAAATGCTGGAAGTTCTCAGGGCACCTTAATGAAAATAGAAAATGATAAAACTGCATCATGCCCTGATTACTACCCCTGAGCAAGACTGGGCAAACTTGCCAAATGACTGCAAAAAGAATGATCCAAATTAAAATTACAAACAGCAATCACATAGGGAACGCATTAGCTTTACCCGAAAGAGTAATGGATTTCAGGTCTCTAGCTACTGACGATGGGTTCAAGGGAAGGCAGAAACATCATCCATGATGCAAAGACTTTCTGCTATCAAAATGTTAGTCCTTTTCTGAGCCTTGAAAAATATCCAGTTGGTCCCTTTAAATTTGTCATAAAGAAGCTGATGCACTGAGAGTTAAAATGGCTTTGTTAAGGTCCTGTAGTTAGTTAAAGCAGGGCTTGACTGGAATCCAAACCCCCTGATATCATGCCCAGCAGTTTCTCATTGTTTTGTGTTACCCTAGCCTGTTTCCAGCATACTGAGGAGCCACTAATTTCAGACTGCTAGAAGTAACTGGCTTTAAGCCACTAATATGTAAAGTGGGAAGAAGGGAAGGTTTGAGAGAATTGGGCCAGGACTGGGGTCAGGCAAATAAGGGACGTGAGGCATTTGTCTTAGGGGCAAATTGAAAGGGGCATTTTACATGTCAGTTATCAAGATTAATATTCTAATGCAATATTTTTTGAAAATCAAAATTAAGGCAAAATGACCCTTCCATGTGAATTTCACATTCCCTTAATCTGTACCTGAGACAAGTGCCTCTCTAACCTCTCTTGCCTCACTTACCTCTCACTGGTATTGGTCCTGGGAGTGACTTTTCTTTCTCTCTATGGCCTGCAGTGAATTTGCCCAAATGCCAATGCTTTATTGTTGAGGCTAATGCTTTTCCTCTTGAAATTCTACAGGACAAGCCCTCTACTCTTTACAAGTGTCAGACATTTATGGAAGGGTGAGGTCACTCACTGTATTTGCTGGTTTTAAACTATGTCAAAAAAATTTTGACATTTTCCCCTTCAAAAGATGGAAACTCTCTCTCTCTCTCTCTCTCTCTCTCCTTGAGTGAGGGCTGTACTTTGTGACTAGCTTCTAACAAATAGAGTGTGGCAGAAGTAACCATCTGTGATTTCTGAGCCAGGGCAGTAGAATATATGGAGCTTCCTCCTTATTCTCTTGGATCACTGGCCCAGGGGAAAGCCAACCACCTAGTTATGAGGACACTCAGGCCAACCATGCAGAGGCTCATCTGGGTAGTAACTGAGGCCAATAGCCATGTGAACAAGCCACCATAAAAGCAAATTCACCTAAAATCTATATTACACTATTATTTTTATTACTTTGCAGCATAATTAAAATATCTGAATTTTGCCCCTATTAATTAGTTTGTTTAATTATTTTGTATCCTCTGCTTATATACATAAATAATATTAGTTTAATTGTCCTGTTGAAAAATTCCTTTTCCAGGATTTCATTTCTCTAAAGATTCCATATTCTTTAAATGATGAACTGATAATTTTTTTTAATTAGGGATAATTTACATACAATGAAATGTAAGAAGTTGCAGTGTACAGTTAGATGAGATTTGACGAATAAATAGATCTATGTAACCAACACCCTATAAAGATAAAAGAACTTTTACATCATCCTAGAAAATGCCTTCCTACCACTTCTTAATCAATACCACACTACAACTTTGTCCTGAAGCAAGTGCTATTCTGATTTTTTTCAACATCATGTAGCTATACCTGTTCAATAACTTCATATAAATGAAAACATACAACACACACTTTTTTAAAGTATATTTTATTGATTATGTTGTTAGAGTAGCCCCAATTTTTTTCCCTTTGCTTCCCTCCTCCCAATACCTACCCTTCCCTCCAGCAATCCCACCCCCCTTAGTTCATGTCCATGGGTCTTTCATGTAAGTTCTTTGGCTTCACCCTTTCCTATATTATTCTCAACTTCCCCTGTCTCTTTTGTACCAACCAATTATGCTTCTTAGTTGCTGCACCATTTCCCCATTTCTCCCCCTTTCCCCTCCCAGCTGATAACTCTCCAAATGATCCCCAAACCTATGATTCTATTCCTATTCTGGTTTGCTTAGTTGGATTTTGTTTTTATTTTTTAGATTCAGTTGTTGATAGTTGTGAGTGTGTTGTCATTTTAATGTTCATAATTTTGATCTTATTTTTCTCAAATAAATCCCTTTAACATTTCATATAATAATGGCTTGGTGATGATGAGCTCCTTTAGCTTTACCTTGTCTGGGAAGCACTTTCTCTGCCCTTCCACTCTAAATGATAGCTTTGCTGGATAGAGTAATCTTGGTTGTGAGTCCTTGCTTTTCATCACATTGAATACTTCTGGCCAGCCCCTTCTTGCCTGAAAAGTTTCTTTTGAGAAATCAGCTGATAGTCTTATAGACACCCCTTTGTAGATAACTCTTTGCTTTTCTCTTGCTGCTTTTAAGATTCTCTCTTTATTTTGAACCTATGGCATTTTAATGATGATGTGTCTTGGTGTGGTCCCCTTTGGGTCCTCTAGCTTCTTTGGTACTCTTTGTGCTTCCTGGACTTGTATGTCTATTTCTTTTGACAAATTTGGGGAGTTTTCCTCCATTATTTTCTCACATAAGTTTTCAATTTCTTGCTCTTCCTCTTCTCCTTCTGGTAACCCTATCATTCAGATGTTGGCAGGTTTAAAGTTGTCCCAAAGGTTCCTATGCCTCTCCTCATTTTTTTCAATTCTTGTTTCCTCTTTCTGTACTGGTTGACTGTTTTTTCCTTCCTTATGTTCCAAATCATTGATTAGAACCCCAGTTTCCTTCCCTTCATCATTGGTTTTGTGTGTATTTTTCTTTGTTTTATTTAGCATAGCCTTCACTTCTTCCCTTATGCATTTGCCATACTTAAGCATATCAGTCAAGCCTGTGAGTATCTTTATCACCAGTGTTTTGAACTCTGTGTCTGTTAGGTTGTCTATCCCCTCATTTGTTAGGTTGGCTATCTCCTCATCGCTTAGTTCTCCCACTGGAACCTTGATCCGTTCCACATTTTGGGCCATACTTCTCTGTCTCCTCATCTTGACAGGCTCCTGTGTTTGTTTGCTTCTGTGTCTTAGGCAGAGCTGTCACACTAGTTATGTTGTAAGAGGTAGAGCCTTAGGAATTCATCTGTACAGGGTGACCCATTTCACTACGTTGTGGCTCTGTGTGTGGGGGAGGGGCCTGAGAGGGAACAATGCCACTTGCTCAGCACCCCTTTTCCAGGCACTTCTCCCACTTTGTATGGGACTAGTACCTCTCTAGCTGTTGCCCTGACCATTGTTCCCAAAGTGGGTGGGTCTGCGGACATTCTAGGATCATAGGGCCCTTTTAACAAGCAGACTTTGCTGAGAGACTGGCAGTTTCTTCCTCCGTCCCAACTCCCACTGGTTTGCACAGTCAGAAGCAATGAGGCATTATTGTCCCTGGCACTGGAACTGTGAGCTTCGGGGTCTGGTCTGGTGCTGGGAGTGCTCCCCAGGTGTCTCAACCAACTTTTTAAAACATGTGACTGCACTCTCCACCATCCTGCCACTGCTGCTGCTCCTGCCACCACACCATGTCCTCTCTGCCCCAGCTCCGCCCCTCCTACCTGTCTGGATGAGTATTTCTTCTTTGTTTTTTGGACTTCTATGTAGCTCAGTTTTCTAGCTCAGTTTTCTGGAACTTCTGGTTGTCTCTAGTTTTGAAGTAGTTGTATTCCTTCTTAGTTGTAGAGGGAGACACAGCATGTCTGTTGAGGCCTCCATCTTGGCCAGAAGTCTCAGCACACACATTTTATGTCTGCCTCATTTTGGTCCTCATGTTTTTGAGATTCATGTTCAAAATTATATTTATTGATACTTCATTTTTATACTGAATTAGTATTTTATTGGGTACTACATTATGTTTACTTATACATTTCTCTTTTCACGGATATATGGGTTGTTTGCAGTTAGATGACATGAATAAACTGTTGTGAACATGTTGCCACAATTCTTTGTGTGGAGATATATTTCTATGTCACTGTGTTATGTATACCTAGGAGTAGAATTGATGGGTCATAGGGTAAATGTAAATTTATCTTTATAAGAAACTGCCAAACAATATGCCAAAATAATTGTACTATTTTCTACTTCAACCACAAACAAAAGGGGTTCCAGTTGCTCTGCATCACAGGAAACTAAAATATTTTTTTTTTAAGGTCTAAATTGAGATTTTAAAATAATGTCTACCAGCAGTTTGGGGAAACTGAGAGGATAAAACACAGTTATGGCTTATGAGAAGCTACTCACATTATTGAGAAAATCATGTTTGTAGTTTAAAGCAGCTGGAGAGGAGAAAAAACTTCGTAAAATAACTGGTGAATTGTGTTCTGTAAATGAGATTATTATAAAGAAAACACTTTTCCTATTGATTTGAAAAATCTCCATATAAGTCAATGTGTAGTGTTCTTTTTTTTTTTTTTTTTTTTTTTTTGAAACTCAAGGAGGTGACCAAAAGTAAAATTTTCTATTGAGTCAATTAGTCATATATTTTTAAATGTATTTCATAATTATAAATGTTTGGAAGATGAAGGGAAGATGGAATGGTAGAGATCTGAAGAACATAGGACTGCAAGATTTAATATGTTCTATGAAATTCCATGAAACAAGTAAGTCAATCAAGTCCTCTAACTACTTGTATTATGTATTCTATTTATATGCTCAGGAAATTAAGTTAAATATATTTATTGTTCACCTACTCTGTTTTTTAATAGAATATGCAGCATTTTCATAAGAAAAAGAGGTAGCCTAGCCTTTGTTTTTATGTCAATAGACATTTGACACCTGTTACTGCTTCCGTTTTCTGAGTTACAATATCTCACCTACTTTCATGTTTGGATAACTGCAATATTGTGGTATAAAACAATGTGATGCTTAGGGAATGCTTTAGGGAATGTTTTATTATTGATGGAAGTACTTATTTTTAAAAATGGAATTGGCTGCAGTTCTTATAATACTCAAAGAATACTTAGCTTCTTTATAACTTAGAAAATGTAAGTTATCTGTCTCTAGATGATTTCTCTTTTTCTTTTATTAAAAAAAAAATGTATGAGATTGAAATGCAATGACCTGACTGTTTACAGAGAAATTGGCCTTACATGAATACTTTAATTATTGAGTACTGAAAGGTTAAAAGATTACATCTATTTTTTATTTGCTCAAAATATTAGACTCTGGCTCATGTCTTAAAACAAGACAAGGAAGAAGTTGAAAACAGATACAGTAAGTGACAGAGATTTTGCAGCCACAAAAGTTTGCAAGAGATGAATGTTCATAAACTGTGTTGATCAAGTAGAAGAAGTGAGCGAAATCAATAAATAATGAGAATGTTGGAGATTAGATTAAGCCAACGGGGACATTCACTCAGTTTAGCAAAATATGTCAAGATAAAGGGGTGGGGAATGACCATATTTATCCTCTAAGTAGCTATATGAGAAATATGTGTGATCACAGGGTCCACTAATAAAGTGGGGCAAGCATGAGGCAAGCCTGGTAAGTGACTACCTCAATAACATGCTTCTTTAACTTTGATTTCTAGAGGCAGAGGAACACACCAAAGCTGGGCATGTCACAACTCCCAAAGCAGTTGTTGTCTGAAACTGGGAAATTAAAAATAATTAGAGGGGAAGGAGGGGCAAATACAAACCTAATTACCATCACATAATTATTTTACCATAGGTACAAGAGAAGAGAGACCCCATAGGCTTCTGCAATGACAGATAGAGGCAAATTTTTTAAACAAAGAAGTTTAACCACCAAGCCTATTTACACCCTTGTACTTTCAAAGACACTACAGTTTTGGAAAGCAGCATTATATTTTATGGGTGTCATTTATGAAGAATCTACACACAATAAAAGCAAAATAAACTGAAGTGCATATTGGGAGGAAGAGATGTAAATAGAAACAATGTGGTAGGGTTAATTTCAAGTGAATGTCTCGTCAAAGGAAAGTTCATGACATGGGATCAAAAAAAAGAGTTGACATAGTGACATGTGTGATCCTATGCAGAGATACATGTTACCCTTGGGTCTTTCCCTCTCCCACACCAAGTAGCTGTCCTTTCTCTGAAGCCAATTATTATACCTTATCAGCAAAACTAGTATGAACACTACTGAGAGGAATATGTATATATATATCGTCGTCGGCAGCCGTCCGTCTCGAGAGAAGATGGTGTAGCTTCTTAAGAGTCTATCTGCACCGCTGAGAATGGCTGTGCAGTCCGACTCGGGAGTGACATGGTAGTATCTGTCTCCTCCCGTGTTGAATCGACATCTTGCGATGACGCTGAAGCTACAGAGCCTGGGCAGGGTAATATGGAGGGTCTGCTGTTGCCCATGCAGCAGACCCCCCCTCTCTTCGCAGCTGAAGGATCCAAGGGAAAGACGGAGTCAATACAGCTTGGGTTCAGGTGCGCCGCAGGAGTTGCCGGTGTTGACTACAACGTCAAACCGCCTTAGGGACTCCGGCTCCGGATTTTCTGTCGGGGTTTACTCCCTTAGCCTTTCCCCTGAAGAGGTATGCCGCAAGGCAGCGGAGGTTTTTTGGAGTCAGAGTTTTCCTTCTCTGATGTACCCTGACTGGAAGATCGAACCAGCGACACTTAGCTCGCAGGCCGACGCTCAATCCACTGAGCTAAACCAGCCAGGGCAAATATATATATATATATATCATGGAGTCTTTAGGTACTCTAAGAAGGTGGATTAGTAACTTGGGAAAACCCAACACTTCTAGTTCATTCATCAGGGTTCTTTGGGAGGACCCAAGACTGACTAATGGATAACACAGGAATAGGTGGCCTTGTCCCTGGCCTTGGCTCAAGACTCTATATGGCTCAGAAGTGAAAATATACCAGACAGGTAATGCTCCCTATTAATCCACATTTAGAATACAAACCTAAAGAAATTGGTTCTATCAGAAAAACACAGTTTAACTAACATTTATCTGTAAAAAACACACAGAAACTCAAATCCAACACTTCTTTTTATCTACATTAATTTTATTTTTTTTCATTTTACTTAACTGCAGTAAGAATATGAGATCTGTCATCTAAACAGTATTTCAAGTGCATCATACATTATTGTTCCTTATAAGTATAATGTTATACAGTAAATGCCTATAGTATATTTACCTTGTTTAAATGAAAATTGATGCCTATTAATTAGTAGCTTCTCATTCCCCTTCTTCCCCAAGCCTCTGGCATTTCCAGTCTTTGATTCTATGAATTTGACGATTTAGGCAACTCGTGTAAGTAGCATCATGCGTATTTGTCTTCCTGTGTCTGGCTTATTTAACCTCAGGTTTCATCTGTGTTGTCACATATTGCAAAAGATGCCCCTTTTAAAGGCTGAATAGCTTTCCATGGTATGTTTATTCCATATTTCTTTATCTATTCACCTGATGATAGACATTAGGTTGTTTTCACAGCTTGGTTATTATGAATAATGTTATGATGGACATGGGAGTACAGATATCTCTCCTGTATCCTGATTTCAATTTTTTCAGTTATATACTCAGAAGTGAGATTACTGGATCATATGGCAGTTCTATTTTTAATTTTTTTGAGAAAACTCCATACTGTTTTTCATAGAGACTGCATCATTTTTCATTCTCACCAACAGTGTGCAAGGGTTCCCATTTCTCCACATCCTTGCCAACACTTATCTTTTTTTTTAATAATAGCAATCCTGAAAAGTGTGAGGTGATAACTCATTTTGGTTTTGATTTGAATTTTATTGATAATTAGTGACACTGAACATGTTTTCCTGAATCTGTTGGTCATTTGTAAGTCTTCGTTGGAGAAATATCTGTTTGCATCCTTAGCCTGTTTTAAAAATTTGTTTACTAGCTTTGGTTTGATTTCTGCTGTTAAGTTGTCGAAGTTTCTTACATATTTTAGAGATTAACCCCTTATATATATGAGCTGCAGATATTTTCTCACATTCCATAGATTGCCTTTGCATTCACTCTATTGATTTTCTTTGCTGTGTAGAAGCTTTTTAGTTTGATGTAGTTCTACTTGTTTATTTTTGTTTCTACTATGTGTACTTTGGATGTCTTATCCATAAAATCATTACCAAGACCAATGTTATGAAGGTTTTCCATTATGTTTTCTAGTATGAGTTTTATAATTTCAGGTCTTATGTCTAAGTCTTTAATCCATTTTCAGTTGATTTTTTGCTTATAGTATAAGATAATGATCCAGCTTCCTTTATTTTGCATGTGGATATCTAATTTTCCCAATGACATTTGTTAAAGAGGCTTTTAAATGTCCTTTTTGCTCACGGTGACATAGAGGAAGAGAGCATAAATTTTCAACAGAAATAAGTTTTTTTTCAGGTAACTGAGTCAGGCTATGTAGTGAGGGTCTTACAGGAGAGGATACTTCAAGGGCCTCTGTGCCTTGTGATGGCAGGTACAAGTTGTCCCTGAGCCATGGGGAGCTCTATCTGAGCCATTCACTGAGATCCACAACCTTTCTGTCTGTAGGACCGCTTGACCAGTATCTCTTTCATGACATGTTTATACATGGAATTATACCTACTGGCTGAAAGAGGTGGGCAGAGAAGTGGAATTGGAAGGGGTGTGACAGTATCTGCCCTTTGTCTAGCCTCTGGGCTGGGAGACAGTGACCTGATACGGAGAGAAATGATGGTAGAAGATGATGAAGCTTCTTGAGGGTTCCTCAGCTTTGCAATGCACTGGAAGAGTCCTACGGTGGGAGTATCAGCAGCAACAACAGGACAGCAACAGGAAAGCACTGGCATCCAAGTAACCAAAGCTAATCTCAGGGACCTGCCACCCTCAGAGGACGAGGGCCAATTATGGAACCTACTTAAGATTCCCTTGAGCTCTCAAAAAATACTTGAGAAGAGGGAAGGAGAGACATGTTGAGGTTCTGTAGTTAAACATATGGGGGTTCATCAGATTAGAAGCATTTGTCAGTTACTAATCAATCATTTATTGCAATGAACCATAGCTATGCAAATAGTGTATTTTCAAAATAAATTGTTGATAGTTATGGCATGGCTTGTAAATATCATAGAACTCAAACAAGAAGCAGAGATCCAGATTTTAGACACAAATAGTAACTTTTGGTGCAACTCTGGGCTGGTGATTACAGTTCTCTGGACATTGTATTCTTCATCAACCAACCAGCCAATTAGAATAGTGAAATTAACCTCCACTTAATTTTTACATTCACCCAAGTTTTGTTTACCCAATTCGGTATATATGTGCAAAAGCTAATACTATTAGCTAATTTTGCTACTGATTAGTTCCTTTTATAACACTTTACCCATGTCATAGATCATATTGATAGATATTCACCCACACATACAGTTTTGAAAAAACACCAAGGTCAGCTGCACACTGCTGGCCACATTTCCTCTAGAGTCTTAAGTTATAGAATCACTTTAGATCCCATTTGAAACAGTTGCTGAGAAATGGGGTGGCAGGCATCATACCCTTCTTGCCCAGCATAGGTAATTTTCACTTTGGGAATAGAAAGGGTCCTACCCTCCTTGCTCATTCTCTCGTGCCACCCTGACTCCTGGCAACTCTGACACCAGCCTACAGTTATCTCAGAACCTAAGGTGTTAGCTGAATTGTCATGGATCAGATATAAGATGGGGTTTCATTTAACATAGATATTTACATTACACATATTCAGAATAACTGTTTTCACTGGGGCATTGATAGATCAACCAATAGCAAATGTCCTTGTAAGGGAGATATTCCCACTCTGCTGCAAAGGTGGGGCTCACTATATCAGTCTTGTCAGAGGAGATGTTCTGTCACTGATTAAAGAGCTGCATGTCCTCTTTAGTCACAAAAAGCATTTCATGGAGTAACCTTGTTTCTGTCTTAATGGATTTGGGCACTGTAATGAGAGCTACCAAAGTGGACACAAAGAAACCCTTTGAGAGACAGAGCATGTCACTTCTCACTTACTCACTAATGGCAGTCACTCCCGGGCTGAGCGAGCCCTTCTTGACAGAGCTGGAGGAGTCATTTAAAATGCACCTGCATTCCTTCTATCCTTCAAATGCAGCAGAAAGTTTCCAAAGAGAAATAGTTTTCCTTTGTTAGAAACACTGAATGCAACCCACACATGTCTTAGTTTCATTAGAACTGTTTAATGATGTATTATCAAAGACAAAAATAATATTCCCTTTAAAAATATACAATGCATACTCTACTTTTTCAAAGTGTATTTCAATCTCTGAGTGTCCCCAAACCCGAGGCTTAGGAGATTTATGATATCTTGATATCTGTTTTACCAGATTGGGGGCCTGGCCCTGAGTGGGTCTTCCTAGGGCCATCTGGTAGTGAGTGGGTTCTTGACTTCATGTAAGAAAGATTTCACATCCCAAGTCCAAGTGACAATGAAGATACATTTATTAAAGCTGGAATCAGTAAAACAAGGAAGGGCTTAGCATAGAAGAAGCATTAGGAGCCTGGGCTGGGTTGCCTTAACTCACAAGGAAGTCAGAGAAAATGGGGCTCTGGGGACAGGTGCAGGGATTATCCTGAGACAAACTGCTGTTACCCATTGCTCCCTGATCACAAGTCTTGGGGTCCCTTAGACCTGTTGGGGGGGAAAGGGAGAGGAAGAGGGGAAAAAGAATGGGGCAGGCAGCTCCCCAGAGGGAGAACGCATGCACGGGGTTCTTTGTCTTGAGACTTTCCTCTTTTTTAAGGAACAAACCTTAGGGAAGGTCTCAGGAGAGGGTTGCAGCAGAATGTTCATCAGTTTCCCAGGTGTGCTTTTTCAGGGTTGTAGTCTCCTCTGATTGGTCAGTGCCAGGCTAGGGGGTCATTAGTCACTAGAGTTGCTTCTGGCATCGTTCACCTGGTTCTGCTGCTTTTGTGGTCCTGGAGCTGAAATACAACTGAGGCCTAACTGTTATCTCTAGGGAGGTGATCTTTTTATATCTGACTGTAAATTACTCGGCCAGTTTGTTCAGCATTCTATCTCAGTTTTCCCATTCCACTTGCCAAGGAATTTTCCTAGCTTCTTACTATCCTGTCTCATAAGATACAGAATGAATGAGTAGCTGCAGTAGGACCAGGACTAGGCATCTTCAACTCTCTTCCTCTCTCTCTCTCATTTGTGTGTGTGAATGACATTTTACTACCTGCCATGATCATGCTGTGATGCATACAAGACAAATAATTTTACTGTTCAGGGAGAGTCAGAAAAAGAAGGACTGAGTTACTGAGAATGCAGTTTTATTCTACGTCTTTTACCAATTTGAAGAAGCAACTAATTCATAAACTATATGGTAAGCACATATAACTGTTCTAGGATTTTTCTCATGCTTCATGAAAACAGAGATCATAACTGGGAAACCAACTGTAAAATTAAAAGAACTAGATGTTGCTAATAAAGGCCATCATTTTAGGAAAATAAATTTGTTTCTTGGAAGCTGTTCTTGAATGTATGCTTGAGGTGCCCACAAGAAAGCTAATTCAACCAGGAAACAAATTGATCTTGCTTCACTGATTTATATGAACAGAGTAAAACACACACCAATAAGTTATATCACTTAATAATTTATTGTTGCCTATAATGAATCAGTGACAAGATCACCTTGAATTACTATATTTTCAAATCCCGTGTACAAAAGTAGCCTAGAAGTAAGTTCATGCACTAAGCTATGGGTTTCATTAAGAACATCTTCAGAGCTAATGGAATAAAGGTAATCATGATTTGTGTAATAACTTTATTCATTGTATTTGGGAATTTTGTGTCTTGGGGGTTTTATTTTTGTTACTATATTAGCAACATTAGCGTGGAGATGAAATAATAATGCACAATTTGACACTGCAGTTGCGGTCTAGAGATGTGTCACTTTATTCTGTGGACGCATTATAATGGATCTTACAGGAAAAAAAGGAGCTCATCTTGGCAAAATCAATCTCTCAGCATTGAGTTCTTCCTGATTTTGTTTCAAAAGTTGCATGTAACTTTTTATTAATATGGTGGGAGGTGGGAATTTGCAAATTCTGTTCTCCATTCTCCCAATTTTCAAAAGCTGGCATTCAGTGCATTTCTGTCACTTAATTTGGGGGTCATCAGAGGAGACCATGGAGTGAAGCTTGAAAATCTTCCTGTTAAGGTTTCCTTTCAAGTTCTTTCTCCTCTGTGCTTCAGGAGAGCCCATCTTTGCTGTCAAACCTCCTTGGACTATGTCCATGTGGAAATGTTAACTCTAAACACTGAATGGAGTGGTGGGAGGGGCATAGATGATTTCTTAACCTTTTAACCAATAAACATATCATAATAAATGAGAAGTATGTGTTGATGCTAACACATGAAAGCATTTTAAGCAAGTCTTGAGGTCCCTTAGAGTTTAGGAGATACACACCTGTAGGGGGGAGGGGAAGCAGTATCATTCTAGACTCCACAGTTGGGAAATTACAGTGATTTCGAGCTTACATTTTAATGTTCTAAAAGCAAAAGGTATAACGAGCAAATCAATAATAAAAGTTCAATCTAAGAAAAATGTTTCAAGCATACACACAAATTTATTAAGATCTCTAAGGCAAATCATTTATTACCAAAAAACTAATAACAAATCTTAAATTTTTATTAAAAATAGCTTCATAAATGAGTTACTTTTTATAAAAATAATATGCTGTTTTGGCTACTTCTAGTCCCTTTTGTCATTAGGAAATATATTTTGAATTCATGTTCATTACAAATCCAAATTTTACAAATTAAAACTGGAATTTCTGTGTGTTTGGCTTGATTACATTTCTTTAAGTGGAATATTCTAATTATGCTTAATAAACCCCAATAAAGATGTCTATCTTTATTTCATACTTAAAAAAATATATTGGAGTCACAAATCTACTGTAAGCACAAATTGTAGAAATCAGAGCAGACCCTAAAGTTCATTTGTCAAGAGGTTTTTCACTATTTTACTATAATGTGACAACTGTGTTTTTTACACTCTAAAAACCCCTTATTTGAAATAGTTTGTATATTTCATATTTATTATGAAGAATTAGCTACCTAAGTTGCAAATATTCAGACCCATATCATCATGCACAATTAAAATTGCTGCAATAAAAATTATATATATCATTTTATATAATAGTAATATGTTATATAAATATTATATTTTATATAATATTTTTATTAGTTTGTGCAGTCTCATTGCAGTATTTATTTCTTCTGAAATACTGAAAATAATGAATGGATTTCCAATCATTTTTATGTAATCTCAATGCAAAAATACTGGTCATCTGTAAATTCATTTTCAAATTGAAAAATCCAAGATTTAACAATCTTAGGAAAATTCTTAATTTAAGTAATAAATTCTATAACCAACATTGTGAAGGGCTTTCCTCATAGGACGTTGTTATTAATATAGGTATATAGATTCTTTTACTTCTCTAAGGCTTTTGAAATCTTTTCTTGCACACCGTAGTCTCAGCAAAGATTAAGAAGCCTAATGAGGATGACTTGTTCACGTTTAATTTTGAGACCACAGTTGAGTCTTGCTTGGGAATAAGGAAGTCCAAGGATAGGTGGCTTTGCACATGAGAGGTCTAGACTTCTGAGGCTTTTATTTCTTTGCCACCAAGAGACTGGATATACAAACGGGCAATCACCAAACCATTTATAAATAAGACTCCGACACACAACCTGTAGCAACCAGCCCAGGAAACCAATTTATTGTCCACAGTAACCAGCCCAAGACACCAGCCTTATCTATCTATAATTCACACTTATAGGAAATCAAGACCACCAACCCTAGCAACACTCCAGGAAAGCCAAAATAATAATAATAATAACAACAGCAACAACAATAATAATAACCCTATTACAACTGATCCAGAGCTGCTAAGGCTTGATTAATAATTGACAGGCATACGTTTTGTCCCCATTTCTGGGTGAGGACCAACCAGAGAAAGCAAATATGCACTCCCAGCCAATTACATAGGATGACCCACTTCTAGTTAGCCCGCCTGCAGCTTCTCCATGCTGACAGGCTCCAATCAGGGACTATGTGAAGCCTTCCTTTTTTCTATTGTAAAGTTTTCCTATTCATCTGTCTGCCTTCGAATCTTTGCCAAATCCAAGAGATGGTGGCTCACTACTGTGTTATAACAAGCTCTAAATAAATAGGTTTTGCTTGTTCTGATTTAGTTGAATTTTATTTATTTCCACACCTTTGATTCACAGTGTAGTTAGATTCCCAATGTAGTTAAATTCATAATGCAGTTAATTCAGATTAGGATTAGGTGCAGTAAAGAAAACATGCTTTAAGCATAAAGACAATTATTTCCTTTTGGTTAAGATTAAGGGAAACTTTATAAAAGGCTTTACACTTGAACTCAGCTAAATTAATAGGTTTGGGCTGAAGGTCAAATAGCGTTTTGTTGTTGTAGTTATTATTACTTCTGCTTTTCTGTTGTCTTCGTAACAGTATTTAAAATCTTGTTATTCTAGGATCTTAAGTGTTCAACATTTTAATTGATCCAATCTTAAACTGGTTTCTGATTTTAGAATGTTTCTCACCTTTAACTAAACTTCTTTGCATGTCTTTCATCAGCTCTTTTGTTGAATGTCCTTTCATAGGGGGAGGGAATGCTTGAGTGATGAGTATTCCTACTGAAACTAGTTTTTCAAATGCCCATGGGTACTCATAAAATGAGGACTATTTTAGGCTTTTATTTTTTTTGTCCCACTACACATTGTCCATCTGTCAAGGTTCATCAAAGCCAGGAACTCATATTACAGCAATGAATTTGAAAAAGCAGGTCCAAGAAAACTGACCTGGAGAGAATACAGCAATGAAACCTCTGTTTTTTAAATCTGTATTCAGCATATGCTCATATATACATAAACTTTAAGTGATTTTGTGGTGGTGAGCAGAAAGAATGTTCATTCATTCAGTTAGAGAGCAAGCACAATCCTGAGAGCTTCTGGTTTTAGTTCAGAGACATAAAGAACTGTGAGTAAGCCTATACACCTTTACAACAAGAAGAAAAGCTAAGCAAAAAGGGAATTAATGAATTCTATTGAAATCTTCAGAGAGCTGAGGTTGTAGGGCAAACAACTCACATAAAATAGAGAGGGGCACACAAAAGAGGCAGGAACACTTGAGCATATGTTTACCTGGGTCAGATTCCACTTAACACCATATAAATCTGTGAATCAATTTAAATAGAAATTTTGAAACAATAGTTGAAAGGAGAATGTGGGCTATTGTGAGAGTGTAGAACCCTTGAGGTCCACAGACATGGGGGGGGGGGTCACACATTGTTGCAGTGTTTTACTCCCAGATCCCTACCGCATGCATAGAGGAAAGGTTTGAGAAAATCCTGAGAAAGCTTCCTTCATGAGGCCTGTGGTTATGATGCTACTGCTAAAACTCTGCCAAGATCCATCTCTCCTATCTCCCCTAAGAATAATATCATTCATCTGGAATGGAATAGCATCATATCCTGTACCTAGAGAGCACTGGTGGAAATTGATAGCGATTGGAAAAGGGGAATGGAAGCAAGACATGAAAGTCTTGTCTCCTTTACCTTCTCTAAGTAACAGAAGTTCTCATATGCATGGGAGAGGGTATCAAAATGTGCAGCATAAGAGTACTGGTAGGGCCGATGGAAGTGAGGGGAGGTGAATAAAGGCAATCATTAAAAATATACCCAGGCTCATTTCTCTATTGTTACTAAGGAACAAATGCCTTAACCTGCAAGGGGAAGATTATCCACATCTATATCCTAAGGGCAGTTGTAAAAACTAATAGCAGCCAGAGTTGGGGGAATGGAGGGAACCAGTGAAAATCCATCTCCCAGGTCCATCTCCTTTATTGCAACAAAGGAAAAAGTGTCTTACTCTGCATGAGGGAAGGTACCAAAAACCGCAGAAAAGGGACACTGGAGGAATATCATTGCACTGAATGGGATGGAGCAAAGACAGGGAAATTAAAAAGTGTCTCCCCTTGCAGGTGGGCCTAAGTAACTTTGAAAATGAGAGAAGTCTGTAAGAGTAAAAGCCAAAGAAAGTATTCATAAACAATTTTCAAAGTTACTTAGGCTCACCTGCAAGAGGAGAGACTTTCTAAATGATAAACTTGTGACCTTCGGAGATATGCGTTAACAGTTCCAAAACTACTATACAAGTATTCTGGAATGGAACAATTAAATAAATAGATGACAAGTGATAGAATCTAAGTTTAATGCTGTTAGAATGGGAAGTTATAGATAAGCAAGGAGGGAATGCTAGAATGACCCATCTGGTAATAGATCATTATGAATAGATGTTTCACTAGAGATACGGATGGTTACATATAGAATTATTTATAGACACATGTATATGAACGTGCATATATTTCCTTTTTATGTCATCTAGTGAGGTCTAGGAACAAGGACATTCAAGTAGCAATTGGCACACCCAGCACCCAGATCTTGGTTTCCAATACCATTCATTCTTCGATAAAAAGAACAGGGACTCTTCGAAGAAATTATTGATTCTAGGACATGCAAAATGAACCTGGAACATCTTGTAGTACCAAAAAATGTGGAAGTGAAAAAAATTGGTGAGGGTATATCAAAAGGGCGGTTGTAAAAGTTTCCATTAACCAAGTTGAGATGATCTATTTACTTTCTACAAAAATCCTCCTTAAATACAAAGACATAGATAATCTAGAAGTAAAAGGTTGAAGAAAGATATGCCATGAAAACACTAACCAAAAGATAATGGGATGAGTGTGGTTTCTGGTTCCAAACTTAAGGAGCTTAGAAGTCACCACTTCATTCTAACAACAAGTAAAAAGTTTATGGACTGAAAAATCAACATCTTTTCTTAAGCCTTTAAGGGAGAAAAAGACACAGGACACACCCTTGCCCCTGAGATGGAGAGACAGACAGGTGAATACAGGAATCATGGCTTAATAGAGCTGAGACTAAGAAGTGAAAACCACCACAGAAACCTGTATCCGGGTAGGAAAAGCTTGACTACAATTGAAAAATTCCTGGAGGGTCAATGTGGACGTGTCTGATACTTAACATCTCTAGGGGGACCCAGGCATGGAGGGTGGGCACAGTACTGTGAGATTTACCTCCAAGAGCTTAAACAGATTCCTACAGTAAATATCAAAGAAAAAAATTTCTCATGCTTCTGGCAGGGGAAGGAGAACAGGAAATATTTTGAAATATGCCAGAGTACTTTGTTCTTTCTAACAAGACCTATACTTATGGAAAACTAGTTAATTAGAGCCTAACCTGCTGGGATATTATAAAGTCTAACTGTCCTCGGGAAGGGAAACATCCAACTCCAGAAAACAGTAGTACACCATGAGGTAAAATAAAAATACCCAATTCCAGTACATTTTAGCCATCTTGTCCCACCTAAGGTTGGAAAAAACTGAAAAGTACTTATGAAGTTCACAGTTTAGAAGCACAGGCTCACAAAGACTGACACCTAATCATAGGATTGTAGGATGCTTCCCTCCTTTTTCACCAATACATTACTATTGGTCAATTTACTACTGGTCTATCATATCTGACTACCAATAAAAAAATTGCAAGGCATACTGAAAGCCAAGAAACCACAAATTGAAGAGACAGAGCAAAAATCAGAACCACCCATAGTAGAGATGATATAATTATCAGATGGGAGATTGAGAACAACTATGATTAATATTTTCAGGGCTCTAATGGATAAAGTAGAAAATGTACAAGAATGCATGGATAATGTAGGCAGAGAGATGAAAATGCAAAAAAAAAAAAGAACCAAAAAGAAATGTTAAAAGAGAAAAACACTGTAAGTGAAGAACAACTTTGATGGACTTACCAATACACTGGATGTGACTGAGGAAAGAATCCTTGACCTAGAGGGTATATCACCAGAATCCTCAAAAACCAAAAAGCAAAGAGAACAAAGACTGAAAAAAGAAAGCCAGAATATCCAAGGACTGTGGGACAAAATCAAAAGGTGTAACATATGCATAATGGGGATACCAGAAGAAGAAAGAGGGAAAAGACTGAAATAAATACTTGGAAAAATAATGACTAAAATGTCCCAAAATTAAAGTCAGGTATAAAAATCACAGACTCAGGAAGCTCCGAGAATATGAAGCAAAACAAATAAATAAACAAACAGGGACAAAACAAACAAACAAACAAACAAACCACCCAGAATTATACTTGAGCATATCATTTTCAAGCTACAAAGGTAAAGAATATCAAAAGTAAAGAAAGACATTCTAAAAGAAGCTGGAGGAAAAAAATACCTTACCTATAAGGGAACAAATACAAGAATTATATCCAACTTCTCAGAAAACAGGCAAGCAAGAAGAAAATCGTTTGAAATATTAAAAGTATTGAGAGAAAAACCCCATCAACCTAGAATTCTGAATCATGTAAAATTATCCGTCAAAAGTAAAGAAGAAATAGACTCTCAGACAAATAATAAACAAAAGGACTGCTGCCAAGAGACCTGCATTGCAAGAAATGTTAAAAGAATTTCTTTAGAGAGAGTGAAAATAATATAGGTTGGAAACTCAGATCTACGTAAAGTAAAATGACATGAAAAAAGTAATAAGTAAAGGTAAAATAGAAACTTTTATTTTTCTTATTCTAAAACCAATAAAAGACTGTGAGAATGTTTATTCTGGCAAATTAGACATCAGGACAAGAAAGTATATGAGAGAGAGAAGGACTTATATAATTATAATGATATATATTCTTCAAGAGCCCTGGCTGGTTTGGCTCAGTGGATTGAGCGTCGGCCTGCGAGCTAAGTGTCGCTGGTTCGATCTTCCAGTCAGGGCACATCAGAGAAGGAAAACTCTGACTCCAAAAAACCTCCGCTGCCTTGCGGCATACCTCTTCAGGGGAAAGGCTAAGGGAGTAAACCCCGACAGAAAATCCGGAGCCGGAGTCCCTAAGGCGGTTTGACGTTATAGTCAACACCGGCAACTCCTGCGGCGCACCTGAAGCCAAGCTGTATTGACTCCGTCTTTCCCTTGGACCCTTCAGCTGCGAAGAGAGGGGGGGTCTGCTGCATGGGCAACAGCAGACCCTCCATATCACCCTGCCCAGGCTCTGTAGCTTCAGCTTCACTGGAGAGGACACTCCAGCGTCATCGCAAGATGTCGACTCAACACGGGAGGAGACAGATACCGTGTCACTCCCGAGTCGGACTGCACAGCCATTCTTGGCAGTGCAGATAGACTCTTAAGAAGCTACACCATCGTCTCTCGAGACGGACGGCTGCCGACGACGATATTCTTCAAGAAGTCATAACAATTCTCAATGTCTCTGAAGCAAACAACAGAATTTCAAAGTACATGAGGCAAAACCAGGTAGATCTGCAAAGGAAATGGATAAATCCACAATTATAGAGAAGACTTCAATATTACCTAAAAATAGTATCAATCAACTTAACTTTATTCATACTATAGTATTCAAGCATGGAGTTATAAAATGATCATGGAGTAGCCATCAAGGTAACCTTACAAAATTTAAAAATAGAGGTAATGCACAGTATTTTTGTGGAACATAGAGTATTTAAATTAGAAATCAATAACAGAAATATATCTATAAAATCTCCAAATGCTTGTAAATTAAACAATGAAGTACTAAATAGACACAAGTGACACAAAGTGATAATATCAAAAAAATGTTTCTTTAAATATTTTGAATTAAATAAAAACTAAAAAACAGATTATCAAAACTCATTTAGCTGGAAACTTTTGGCTAACATCAGAAAAGAAGAAAGCTCTAAAATCAGATCTACAATCTAATCTAAGCTACCACATTAATAAATTAAAGAGGAGTCAATTAAACCTTAAGCAAGCAGAAAAATGGAATTCTGTGATAAGTGTAGAAATAACTGAAATTCAATAGAGATGACCAATAAAGACAAAAGCCACTCATTTGAAAAGAACAATAAAATTAATCTTGAACCAGTATGATCAAAGAAATAATAGAGAAGACACATATTATCAATATGAGGGATGAAAGCAAAAACATCACTTATGATCCCGTAGACATTAAAGGATAATAAGAGGAAACTGAACAACTCCATGTTCATAAATCCAATCAATAACTTAGATGAAAGAAACCACTTCATTGAAAGTCACAACTACTTGGACTCATTCAAAAGAAAACTATTACTTGAATGTGTTCCATCTCTTAAAGAAATTGAATTTGTAGTTAAAATGTTTAAAAAACAATACACCTCAGAATCAAATGGTTTCCCTGGTGAAATGGAACGGAGGAGAGGTCTTCCAGGGACCTGAGCCATGGGCAACATCACACTCTACATTGTAGGCAAAACATGGCAGAGCTTGCTCTGTGGCCCAATCATACTTTCCATTAGCCCAGGGCTAAATATTTCTCATGTATAAAGGATAGGAAGATATGGAATCTCAAACCTATTCTCTGCAATAGAATTTCTCAGAAATCCTCTAAAGAGAAAGTGACATTGCCAGGATAATTTTGAAGAACATTTTATTTAGCTACAATTCTGCTGTCATTTCCTATATGTTTGGTGTTTCTCTCCCCTTTTGATTAATAGAGACATTCTCATAAATAAAAGATCTTAGTCTCTTGAAACTGTCTGTCTTGCTCTCTTATTTCCCCTGTGAAGTCATAATCCCCCATTTGTGACATCACAGTCTTTACACTGCAATCAACAGTGATGTTTCAAGCTGGGGATTAAATGCTTCAGAAGAAGAAGACTTTACAAGAGCAGAGGGACTCACAAGGAATAAAGATCCAATTAGCATGTAAATGCCCTTTTTAATTAAAAAGAAGAAGAAGAAGGAAATCAAGTGATGGGTAGATAGTCCCAGGATGGGAGTGGTTTTCTTTGAAATAATAAATCTGGCCTTCCTCTTTTACCCCACCCCCCTTGAGTGAATGAATATATAATATTAAGAAAGCATTACAGGTAGGGAAAGTCTGGGAACTGTATATATGAACATTGTTCCTCTGGTATAATTTCTGGGCCTGTTAACTTGACCAGGATTAAGGCAAAATTAAAAAATGGGCTGCTACAAGAAATAGTTGCGGTTCCAGATATATATAATTTGGCTTTGAGTTCCATTCCAATAGCACTTTGTACCAACCTTCATCTCCACCACCATGTTTCATGAACCATCCTTCAGTTTCTTAAAATCTCAAAGCTCTTCTCCACTTCAGACCTTCACTACATGCTATTCCTTCATCCAGGAATACTCTTCTTTCACAGGCTTTGCAAACATTGTCCTATTGATCATTCAAAGTCCAAACATCAGTGCTTCTTCCTCTGAGACATCTGCAATGACCCCTTAGTACTTTCCTCTGTATTAGAATCTTGATATTTGACCATATAGCACCTTGACACTTTTCTAGCAAATATCATAATGCTAGTATATGTTTATGTGTTTGATATTTTTGCATACTATTCGCCTCCTCAAGTAAGTTCTTTGTTTTATGAATGCAAGCAACACATCTGCTCACCACTGCATTATAGCACATAGGACAAAGTCAGGCACATACATAAATATATTAAATTCCTAAAAAAAAAGGAAAACTAAGGATATATGGCCACCTTTGGAAATGTGTAGAAGAATCCCTGCTTTGAATAGAAAATTAAAAAACTTCCAAGTTCACATCAAACTCTACATCTTTATAGCTCCTGAAGTAATTCTCCTGGTTGCTTTCATCACATGCTCTCTGCTCTCAGGGGCTCCATGATAACCTTGTAAAATAAAAAATGAATATTGACACAGAAGTCAATCAAGGAGGGGTTTGCCTCTAGGGAGTCATCATTTACATATATTTGTAGGGAACATATATATGTATAAGTAGGTTGACCAAAATTTTATCACCTAACTGGAACTCTTTTATGTGTGAAAGAAAATGCTAGTTATAATTATGCTAGGATCATGGGCATAAACCAGTACTTTTTCAGACTAATTGGAACATATACAGTAGTCCCTCTCCATATCGTGGTTCACTTATTGCGGCCTCACTGTATTGCAGGACTTTTAAAATATTATATTTAATTATTTATCGCTGATTTTTCGCTAAATCGCAGGATTTTGTGGTACTGTATACATATGTTGTTAAAGTTATGTAGGTTTAAGAGCATAGAACATGTTTAAGAACATAAGTCGTCGGCAGCCGTCCGTCTCGAGAGACGATGGTGTAGCTTCTTAAGAGTCTATCTGCACCGCCGAGAATGGCTGTGCAGTCCGACTCGGGAGTGACACGGTATCTGTCTCCTCCCGTGTTGAATCGACATCTTGCGATGACGCTGGAGTGTCCTCTCCAGTGAAGCTGAAGCTACAGAGCCTGGGCAGGGTGATATGGAGGGTCTGCTGTTGCCCATGCAGCAGACCCCCCCTCTCTTCGCAGCTGAAGGGTCCAAGGGAAAGACGGAGTCAATACAGCTTGGCTTCAGGTGCGCCGCAGGAGTTGCCGGTGTTGACTACAACGTCAAACCGCCTTAGGGACTCCGGCTCCGGATTTTCTGTCGGGGTTTACCCCCTTAGCCTTTCCCCTGAAGAGGTATGCCGCAAGGCAGCGGAGGTTTTTTGGAGTCAGAGTTTTCCTTCTCTGATGTGCCCTGACTGGAAGATCGAACCAGCGACACTTAGCTCGCAGGCCGACGCTCAATCCACTGAGCCAAACCAGCCAGGGTTATTATAGAGTATATTGAAAAGGTATTTAACAGTGTATTTAAAATCATAAATATAAAGTGATAAATTATTCTTAAAGTTATAGCTGAAGAGTTATAGGTATTGAGTAAATCTATACAGAGATCAATAACTGTTTCCAAAAGATACAAAATTCTGTTAACCAATATACCAATTTTTCAAATGACCCTACTATGATATGATTTTAAAAATCATTAAACTATTCTACATCAAGGCTCTAAACCAACGTATGGCTATGGAGGAGTTGAGGACTATATCTACTTTCATGTAATTGAAGTCCTATCTGTCAAACAAGATACCCTACGGGAAAAGACTTTGTCTTCTCCTGTTACCCTTATATACAGTCAATAGTTTTTAAGGTCTCTGCACACACCCAGTCACATTATTGTGTTGATGAATTCATTGTTTACCCAGTTCAAGGCACAAAAAAAGCACTTTATAATGATCTAGAGAAAACAATGAGGGCAGTAAGATGATATATCCTTCCACCTTTTTTTTTTTTTTTTTTGTAAAATTTGAAATCACAGGACTTAAAATTCTAAGCATGGATTTGATGCTACAAAAACATTGCTCCATTACTGGAAAAAATATATTGTGTTAAGTAGCACAAAGTTTGCCCAAATTGGGCCTCGATCAGTCTATGAAATTTTATCCAAAGATACTATGTTTTCAGAATTTTAAACCTAAAGGAAACTAAGTCAAGTTAGAGTTCAAGAGATAGCATGTGAGGAAACTTTGCCTCAGAAAAAAGAAACAGTTTGTCACATACTCAGATGTAGAGTTGTGATAAAACTCTAACATCCTAAGTTCCAGTTGAGGTATTTTTTATGCTGCTTCTCAGTAGGTGCCCCCATCACAGCAAAATATATGACTTGTGGCTACCACCAATAATTAGGTGTAAAGAAATGTATTTCTGGTACCAATGTCTCACTGAATGTAAAGAAAGCCTATATTCCCCCTCTACCTATGCATGTAAAACTCTTTAAATTTTATGGGGATCAAGTACTTTCAAAAAGTTCCATAAATGTCACTGACCTTCAACTCTTATTATCTATTAACCAAAGAAATAAGAAATCAGAACCCTAAGGCAAAGCAACGAAAGCTTAATTGCTCTAAAAGTATACATCCTATTGTATTTTCAATTTGGCCCTAAGAAATTTAGGCTATCTCAAGCATTCAGGGAACTAAGAAAAGAAATTTTCCTTAAAGAAGGATGAAGGCGTATTTAGTTCAGTTATTTCTTTACTTTTTAACATGTCCCTATTAGAGATGGTGTTTGGGGATTTGGCCAGCAGTCCTCCAGTGACAGTATTTTTACCTACCCAAATTATCATCAATATCCTCATCATTAACAACATCAATTAATATACAGTGTGTCTAGCATTGCTCTAAGTTGATATGTACATGTAAAATTAAAATGACAAAAGTTCTATAATATAGGTACTATTTTTACTCTGCTCTTGCCTATATGAAAATTATAGGTCAGGACACAGTTATAGTTACTGAGAACACAAAAAAATAGCTGTGAGTCAGGATCCTCTGTAATACATAGGCTGCTGTACGTGTTTTTCACTGATTTGTAGATGTATGGCTTAAGGGATAAATATGCCAGGTGTTATGCAGTTCTTAAAGGAGAAGACACCGACACCGTGTTTGCAAGGGCAGTCAGGGAAGGCTGCCAAGATGAGTTTGTCCTTAGTTTGCTCATGAAGTGAGGAGGATGTTACTGACATACATGAGGGATTTCCAAAAAGGTGGTCAATTTGTGGTGAAATATATTAGAAAGATTGTGATATTAATGGTTGGAGTAGGGATGAGTGGACTAGATTTACAGCAATAAAAGATTTATGTGAAGCAAAAAAAAAAATGATGGTAATAATAATGTGTAAAGTACACAGGTCAGCAATTAGGACAGCTGGGTGCTCTCATTAAAAATATTCTACCAACCAATTGGGTGACCCGTAACTTTCTCATTTGTAAAATAAATTAACTAAATGATGTATAAAGTTCCTCAAGTTTTAACTAATTCTGTGACTTTATACTGTAATGAAAACAGATATTTTTATCCTCACATTACTGATGAATGAATTGAGGTCGTACAGAAATAAAGTGACTTGCCAAGTATCACACCAGTAAAGTAACTAGTAAGTGGCAGAAGTAAGTGTAGAACCCAGGTCTTGTAAGATCTATAGCTATCAGATGGAGACTATAGAACAAGAAACAGTTTGGGGACATTATTTATCACATTCATTATTCTAAATGGTAATACGGTTAAACATTGAAATAAATTTAATAAAATTTTAATTTCATATAAAACCACTCATTTAAAAGGCTTTTTGTTTTTGTTTTTTATTAACATATCAACAGCTAAGGTTAGAATGTTTGTCTGCCCCGCCTTCAGATTTTATTTTTTACTTTTTGCTTCTTTCTTTAAGACAGAATTTGGACTCACTCGAACACTGGGATAACCTAGGCTCAGAATTTGTTATTATTTATCTTAAACGGCATCTGTCTTTTTTGCTGTTTCTTCTATACTATGAGAAAGAAGAATCATATTCCTCAAAGATGATGTGGTTTGGGCTGTATTTGAAAAAAAAAAGCAAATGAAAGAAAGGGGGAAAAATAATACTGATCCTGCAGTTGTTCACAGTGAGGTTCACCCATCAGAGCTGAAAATAACCTATATTTTATTTCCCTTATTTTTAGAAAACTGCCATGGACACAGGGGTGGCCCAGTGGCCAGCTGTGCCCTGAAATGCCTGAAGCCATTGCAATCAGTGCTCCGCTGTCTGAGGCTCCCAAAATGAAACACTTTGAACACTCATTCAAAGGTGTGAAAGCATGAAATTGGCACAATGGCAGCGACCACAGCACTTCCTTTTTTTTTGCACTGCCTTCTGCTTCCTTGTCTGCCCTTTCCGCTTTCTGTCTCTTGATTCTGACAGTCCTTCAAATGTCTACTTAAAGAGCTGTGGCAGCCTGGGAGAGAACTGGAATGCATTCTTAGGAAGTCTCTATCTTGAAGTGAGAAAAGTTGAAGAGCAAACAACTGTGTTCAAAATTCCTGAAAAAGTAGGCTTAGCAACAGACAAGATGAATCTGGGGAAGATGATGCATATAAGTAGAGATATTAGTGGACAGATCAGTTATTGGTTCAAATTATAGTATCTTAGCCTTCACCCCACCTTCCTAGGTGTTTTCCGTACCATTCCAATCCTATTTATCACTCATTCCTACCCTCTCAACTTCATTCTATTAGTACATTCTGCTTAGGGCAGTGGTTCTCAACCTTCCTAATGCCGAGACCCTTTAATACAGTTCCTCACATTGTGGTAACCCTCAACCATAAAATTATTTTTGTTGCTACTTCATAACTGTAATTTTGCTACTGTTATGAATTGTAATGTAATATCTGATATGCAGGATATATTTTTATTGTTACAAATTGAGTATAATTAAAGCATAGTGATTAATCACATAAACAATATGTAATTATATATGTGTTTTCCAATGGTCTTAGGTAACCTCTGTGAAAGGGTCGTTTGACCCCCAAAGGGGTTGCGATCCACAGGTTGAGAACCATTGGCTTAGGGCTTTGGGATGGTCTCACCCAATCCTTGTTTGTGTAGTAGAATCTAGCCCAGATCCTGCCATGCTGACCTCCCGATATTTTTACCTGTATGTGTTCTCGCATAGAAGTAAGGCACAACAAGTTTGTATTTCACTCAGTGACTACTTTTGAAAAAGTTGGCCAAAATGAGCCTCTACACCACTGACTGTCCCCAGATTGTCGCAGGAAATTTGCCGTCATCTGTGCCTTTACCCATTCATTCAATAAAAGCCTCTGCTTTCTTTTTGGACCAATCTTTTTTTCAAGAATATACTCCCACGATTCCTCCAGGATGGTTTCCTCTCTCACTGGTTCATATTTTCTAGTACCTCTGCACGTGTACAGAGATGAAATTTTGTATCATCCTATGTGTTTTTATCCTGCACAATTCCTTGTGTCCTCATAATCCTCCCCACCCATATTTTATTTCTTGCTGTATCCAGGACCATCTAGGTTTTCAGCATCAGGGATGAGAAGCCACAGTAGGACAGTGAACTACCAAAAAGATTTTCATAACTTAAAGTGGAAAAAAGAAGTTTCTGAATCTCAAAACTCAATCTACACCAGAAACAATCAATGTAGGAAGAATTTATGAAGGTAAGGGACAGTGGTATTTCTGTTCTAAACTTGATAAATATTAAATGGATTGAGGGAACGATAAACATCAGAGAGGAAATACAAATTAGATGTTGGTGACTGTCCCTAAGACTGGATGATATTTCTATTAGACTGAAGGTACTAATTATAATGCCAAATAAATACAACATCAATGCATATATTACTTGTGATACAGATGGACCCTTTCACTGTCATATCATGACTTACCGCTTATGCTCTTTTCTCTCTCAACCTTATACCTCTCTGAGATACATACTAAACCCAGCCTTGGATGACAGTTGCTTTTGTACTTTTTCTCTGTACTTGACTGTAAGTCATTTGAGAGGAAAGACTGTCTTATTTGTCTTTCTACAATCCATGATCATTTACCATAGCTGACTCTTAGTCAATTGCAGCCAAATAAAATAAAGTTGAACCCTGACCAGAGTGGCTCAGTTGTTTGGGCATTGTTCCTTGAGGTGAGGGGTCACTGGTTCAATTGCCAGTCAGGGTACCTGCCTGAGTTGCAGGTTTGGTCCACAGTCTTGGTGTGTGTGGAAGGCAACCAATTGATGTTTCTCTCTGTGTTGATGTTTCGCCCTTTCTCTTTCTCCTTCCCTACCCCCCCCAAAAAATAAGTAAATAAAAATCTTAAATAAATAAAGTTGAATTTTTATTCAATAGCTTGACCATTCAATATATTCAAACAAAGGACAGCCCTTCCTGTGTGTCAGCACTGATCTTTCATACATATGTGTGAATGTATTTATGTATGCCTGTATATCTTTGTATGTGTTTATATATGGAAGGGATGGAGCCAGGAGAAAAACTAAATTTATTTAATAATGTATTATTTAGGATGTTTGAGGATATGAGAAACAGAAAATATGCTTAAAATTAGCATTTAAATGGAAGAAAAACAAGCTTATTAATAATAGTAAGTACTCAGCTCTTTTACTAGGTTAATGGAGTGATGGAGACTTCATGTTGACATGTAAATTGGGTTGCTTTTGTCTTTCACATGTTTCTGTTTTTTACATATTGCTTTGTTTTTGTCCAATGTCCTTTATTGTTACACGTGGAAATCTTAGTCCTAAGTATCATGTACAAGAATACAACATGAAAGAGAAAATGCACTGTTTCTTCCTCATATCCCTTTGTAGGAACAAAAGAATCACTCAAAAAAGTTTCTCAGTAGACTTCCCCTGACTTCTTCACTGGCCATGTGCAAATGCTAAATTAGTCCCTGTCAAAGTCACAGGGACTACCACAAATTGCTTAACTTATCAGGATTTATCTGAGTTACATGGGGGAGGGTTGTTTTTTCCAGAAAAATGGGGTTTTACCTTCAAGGAAAAAAGGAGTAATGGCCACAGTGTTTGATAAATGTAAAAGTAATAATAACAATAACAACAATGATAGTAACTAACATTTGTTGGGGAGCTACTGTGTTTGAGACACTGTGCTGAACAGTTAAGTACCTGACTGCATTTAATAAACATGGCAACCCTGTAATAGATAAGTATTCTGAAACTCAAAGAATTGAATAGATATGTCCAAGGTTACATAGATAATAAATGACAGAGGAGAGGAGAGATTTAGAGCAATGGCTGTCTGTCTCCAAATCTATTACTGTTGCTGGTGTTCCACAGTGAAGACAATGAAAGAGCATATGCTTTCGAAGCCTAGATAGTGCTGTGTTTTATGAATTCAGTGAACTATTTGCTAGAGCTACCATGGCTACTTTTTAAAACATGTAATAGGCTCATCTAAACATAGTACTTTCTGGTTGTAAACTTTCTTGTACCAGGAATATAAAAGCTGCTTTCAAGTCTCTCTGCCAGCCTTTCCATTAATGATCTGTTTTAGGGTCACTCAAAATCTGAATTCCTTTGTCAATTAAACTGAGTTAGAGGAGGCTAGAAACTGGGCATAGTGGATGAGTCAGTCTATCTAATGCATGAACTTGTGAAATTTTACCATGATTCCTTTCTTCTGTTTAAAATCTAATATTATCATTAAAAAATAGCAATGCTGTATCCTTAGACAGTTCTTTGCAAATTGCCAAAGGCAGCTTCCACTGAATTACCCATCACTGGAGCTTCAAACTGGAGCTCAGATCTCATTTTAAGAGGAGGCAATCATTATATGTGGGTGTTATCTTTTTAATGGCCAAATTTATGTGGCATCATAAAATGTTGGAAAGAGTTTCAAGCTGATCTCTCCTCCATACCCCTCCCTCCACATTCAAATGCAAAGGTTATTCCATTCCTTCTGCCTAGCCATGTCCTTACCCATGCTTTCTACTTACTCAGCAGCTGAGAACAAATGTTGCCTTCCTGACCTCTTAATTTCTAAGTTATCTAGCAATTCCAGAACTTTGTGTAAAGACACAAGTCATTCTCGACTTTACATTCACGCATTGTTGTATAATGGTTCAATGTGCTTATCTAAATACCAAGAACACTAATGGGAGGATCATTTGACATTTCCCATCCAATTATTACCAACTATAGTGCCTGGAAAATAACTGGGCCCATACAATAGGTGTTCTAGGAGATATTTTCTAATTTATATTAATTTGCCACTTACTTAATCCAGCAGTCCCCATCCTGGTCTTGGAATACATTCTGAGGTAGACCATATAGCAATTTGTGCAGGAAAAATGATGGGTGGGTTGACACATTCAATACTACTAGATAATAAACAGCCTAGAAGTGTAAATGATTAAATGTAAAATGATTAAACATTTACCAGTCATAGTCTACAGGACACAATTTGGCTCACTATTTTCATTTGTCTGATTTCCTTTCTTCTTTTTTCCCTTATTTTATTTATTTTTAGCCCAATCATAGACATTGCCTCCTATTCAGCAGGAAAACTAATACAAATTCTTAAAATGCAAGCAAACCTACCAAAATATCTATATTATTTTACTGAATTAAAATACTAAGAGATGCAAGAGAAGAATATATCCATCAGCTACTGGATGCATTGATGAGATAAAAAAAATCAACAGATTCGCTCGCCTTCATTTACTCTTTTCTGTGGTTCTGTGGCCTCAAGCTGCTTACTGCAAATTAGATTTTGCCTTAATATGCTAATGTTGAATAAGGGAATTGGGCTCTAAATAATTAAGTTGTGAGAAGTACAAAACTAAAGCAATCTATTAATGCAATATGAACATCCCTTGATTATATTTGCAGAATGAATTTACCTGCTTTAAATGGTGAATTAGAATTGAAAGGTAAATTAAAATTTAGAAGAAAATACAATAATAAGCCATCACTATCCATTTTTTTCCCTTCTGCTGTTTCAGATGTCAGAGGCTCCACTCAGTTAGACTACCACATACAGGTACATAATCTTCACTGGCCACAAGAGGTATCTCTTGATCGATAGCCTGGCTTTTACCACCATTACCCATTCTCAGTCCTCTTTGTACCTCCACCAGAGGTGAACAGCAGCAATGTCATTACAGTTAATGGTGATTGTTTTGTTTGTAACTGTTCTTATAAAAGTGTAGACTGGTGTTTTAGTTCATGTAATCTGAAGTCGTGTATAAGGTATTGGTATATATATTTTTTCCTTGCTTTTGTCACTTGGTGGCTTTCTTGGTAAAACCAGAAAAAAAATTACAGTGATGATGGCTCTCTCTTGAACAGCACACAATGGGGAACCCTGACGCCCCTGACTCTCACCCTGGGTGGGCAGAGAATGCAGGTAGGAAGATTGGCATGGCAGGTTAGATACGAAGTGGGCAGTGGAGATGAGGAAAGCAGGAGCCTTATAGAAAAGAGAGCTAAGGAGAGACAGGAAAGAATACAATGCAGAGGCATCAGAGACCTGCTCATGGGAAGGCCAGTCGGGCCTCCCCTGGTGGGCATAGGAACATACACACATGGAAAACCCCTGGCTGTGAGAACGTTAAGGGAGAGAACAGCAAAGAGAAAAACAACCAAATGAATAAAAGCCAACCAAATAAAGAGTCATAAATATTTTCTTAATTTTTTTATAGTCTCCATGGTATCTACTCTGTTCCCTTGAAAAATTGAATTATGATTCCTGAAAATCACAACGTTATTGTATTTTTCCATGGCCTTGCCTTAATAGAGGATGAATCATTAAGTAGCACCTGTCACAGACAAGAACCTTTGCAGTCACAGTGCATTTACACCCTGCGAACTGCAATTAAGCTCATATTTTTGCTTCCCTATCTCTCATTAGTACAGATTTGAAAAGGAACTAACAATGAAAATTTCACATTTGCATAGAGAGACTTAATAAATTTACCTTTCTTGACTTGGAAATTGGAAACCGTGAGTGGAAAGAATATGATTCATGGAATCAGAAAGCCTAGGCTTTGAGAGCCATCCCTGCTATTCCATTTGGTTTGGTTTGGTTTGCCTTCTTTAACTCGAGCAACTGGATTTTCTTATCCATATTTATAAAATGGAGTTAATATTAACCACTTCAGAGTTACAAGAATAAAATAAAATGCATAAACATTAGTGTAGTATCTGATACATACACACAAATGTACACAATATTTGCATATACCATCTGTGTACAGTTTACACATGTAAACCATGTATAGTTATTGTTTTGAAGAGTTAGTTCTCTAATGACAGGTACTCGGTGTGTTTCCTGCATCTGCTTGGAGCACTCATCCTGAGTTCTCAATCAGTACTAAGTTTTATTATTTCAGATTCAGCTAATTTCATGATCATAGAGCCCCATATACTAAGAAGGAAGCCTTCCAGAAGTTTCCAGGTATGCTTTCTTCTACCCCCTGGTCATTATCAGCTTCCTGTTAATCTCACTAAATCACCGCTTTCACCATAGATTGCCTCTGTTTAAAAATTTCCATTAGTTCCTCATTTTCTACTGAGTATGGTTGAGGTAAAGATCTCACTTCTTCCAGGAAACCATCTCTGCACACCCTATACATGTTATTTCATTCATATCTGAATTGATGTGTGAAAAATGCCTTTAAGCCTATTTTTAAGCCTATCATATATTCTTCTCTACTCTAGTTATGTGTTCCTATGTTTGTTTTTTTCCGAGTAGAAATTGTGTCTTCCCCAAATATATCTCCCCTCATACATACTTTTTTGTCCTACAAATACAAGGCTTCTCTCATTTTTTAATCCTCACCCAAAGATACATTTTTATTGATTTTAGAGAGAGAGGAAGGGAGAGAGAGAGGGAGAGAGAAACATCAGTGTAAAAGGGAAACATCGATCAGTTGCTTCCCATATGGGCCCTGACAGGGGATTGAACCCGCAACCTAGATTTGTGTCCTGACCAGGAATCAAAACCTCAACCTTTCGGTGTGTAGAATGATGCCCCAACCAAATGAGCCATCCAGCCAGTGCAAGTTATCTCCCATTTTTATTGATATTAATATTAATAATAATTTCATGCAAGGCTGAAACCACACATAATTCTGTGCACCTGTCTCAGGTGCTTAATCAATCTTATTACATAGCTGAAAGAGTCATTTAGATAAATTGTCTATAGAAAAAACAGATTATTTCCTTTTAAATTCAAACATAGGTACATAGGACATAGGTTTTTTACATTTATTTCAGAGAGAGACACAAAGAAATAAATACATTTAGATTATGTATGGAGAAAGAGAGAGAGAGTGAGAGGGAGTAATGTTACACCTTAACAAAAGTTCCTGCTTTACTGGCCCTATTATCTATAAGATGAAGGGATACCATTTCAGCTAATAAAGGTTTTTCTTCTTTAATTTAATGTCATCATTACTAGCTATACCCTAAGAACTTCCTTATTCACAGGGAAGTGAGGGAAACAGGTATCCAATGATCTCAAACCAACATACATTGATGCCTAAAATTTTCTACCCCAGTATCAGTGAAATGGTCTGAATATATACAACCTGAAAAGGTCAAATAGTCTAAGAATATAATTGGACCCAACATCACATTGTAATTAAAGCCACAGAAGTCTCGTACATGCCACCTCTCTGTCCCTCAAATGCAGAGAGAAACGCAGGCTTCACAGACCACAGGAAAACGCACTGATTAATTACACAGTGATGTGATATTATTCTTGCCAGGATAGTCCCTCTGAAATGTCAGAAGGATTAGAAGTGCCACATCTTCCTCCCAGACTCTAATCTTAAAGGGCCCAAGGATGAAAACACAGCAATTACGTTCATAGACTGTGTCAATTTTACAATAGAAAAAAGAGCGTTCCCAACAGCAAATAATTATAGCACTGCTTAATGATTGATTTAACATAGAAAACCCATCTAATTCCTTTTGTCATTACAATCTACAGTACTAACAATCTAACAATGCTGCCTTCGTGGATAGACATTACATTAGCAATAAGAATAATGCTAATACAACACGCAGTTTAACTTGTTATATTGTGAGTCGGCAGTGCTCCCCCATACACAGTTATTAGTGTAGCACACCTTCTGAGTGAGACTGAGCAGCTGAGAATTTGCTTTTCAGCATCTGTGCTAATGCAAAAGAGCATTGTAACCCAAAGTAGACTCCTGCATATTTTATACAGCAGGAGAGAATGTGTTTTCTGTTTTCCTAGGATATAATTCCAAAGTCTGAAAAAAGTAAGCTCTAGCAAATCTATTCGTGATGATTTTAAATGGATCCCTATGTGGATGACATGCAAATGCAACTCTTGCAGAAGATTACCTATGGAAATCTAGCTAGTCTACAAGTCAATAAGCATATTACAGTCTAAAGAAAAACAAAACAAAGCAATCATGAGAGCTCTGTGGTTTTCTTGTGCTGAGTGATAATGGTGACAGATCATTCCAGAACATTTAGAATAAAATTATGAAAAAGAAAAAGAAACAATTATGGAAGTTATCTTTTTTATGGTATTCCACATAAAATTATATGGGTGGGTAAGGAGTTTTCAGACCCCTTTTCTATCACTCTTCAGGGAATAGCTTTAGGTAAACTCCAGCTGCTTAAAAGATCTGATTTATTCAGTGGCCTTACTGATTTATCAACTCCATAAACTACAAATATTTACAGAAGGCCTACCTGTGTGAGGTGTTGGGAAAACAAAGACAAACACGGGTTCCCTTTTCTACTGGGCTGAGGGGTTCAGGTTCAATGAACATTGATATACACATCATTGTGTTGGCTCTGCATGAACCACCTAGGAAATACATGAAGATGTGGAGCTCCAGGTTTCTTTTGTCAGGTGGAGGCTCAGTTTTGCAGTCAGTAGAAAGATCAGTGTGTACAAAGAATACGTAGGTAGCCAGATGACATATGTTAATCCAGACTTATTTACTTATTAGATGTGTTTCATTCTGCAAGTGAGCTAATCTCTTACTTGTGTTTAAAATAAGGATAAAACTGGGTCCCCAGATAAGCTACGTGTGAAAGGTAGGTAAGTTAATTTACGGAAACACCTCAGTCTGGTGTCTAGCATGCTCAGTGTTAGCTACTATTCCTACCACCCGTGATAGGTCTAAATTGTAGTGCTTCAGTGTGCATAAATCTATTTTCTTGAAAGTATACAATTCAGAATTGTTTTCCATTTTGTTCTTTGGTAAAAATGTTGGGAGATAGTCCTGATAGCTGGATAGTCTCTGGATGTATCCGGATTTTGCCTCTATTGAGTATGGAACATGAATATAAACCTCCCAAATCACTATCACCAATAATGACTCAGTTTCCAAGCAAATCTCTTATTGCTGCTCTCAAATTACAACTTCATCTTTAGAGTTGTTAAAGAAAATACAACTAACTACTTATCTTTACATATGTGACCTTACTGTGAGAGGACCCCCCTCTGCTGTCTCAGATGGAACTCCTTGGTAGCTTGCCAAAGAATTGCTGGTAGAATTAGGAAATCAAAACTTTCTCAGGCTGCCTACTAACTGCAGAAATCCACGTGGGTTTATTCTTCCTTGGACTGTATCTTTGTCTGTCTCTCTCCCTCTTTCAGTTTCATTCTGCCTCTTTTTCTTTTACACATGGACCTTTATTTCAAATTTACACAATCTCCTTTTTAAAAATTTTACATCTTCTCACAGGAGGGGAGAAAGCTGGTCCCTAGGTACCTCCTTATTTCCTATAAACTTGGTCTCAAATTTTGCCAAATTATTAATGGAAAGATTTGGAAGATGGTGAAATTAGGGTCTATGTTCTTGAGTTTTCTATGCATGAGGTTGAGGTAAGGGTTATAATATGTGTTCTGCCTCCTCATCAGAAAAAGCAGGCTGATTTTGATTTACTCAAGATGCAAACATTAGTTTTTCTCAGAATATATCACGTTTGATTAAAGTGTAGTCACACCATTATTTTTATATTGCCCCTTTCAATAACATAAGAAAGAAGAAAAGGAAGAATTTCATTGAATTTAACTCTTTGTGTAATTAAAACCAGTTTTATTTTTCCTCTAAGAGTGGTGATGTTCTTTTTGATTATATTATATTATTTAGAAATCAGAATCTTCTCAGTTCCTTGGAGAGAGAGCTAAGGTTATGGATTTCCTATAATTCTTTCTACATTGAAATTTATAATGTAATTTTACACATATATCTCAACAAATTCCTACCTCAACCCTGTAACAGAGTTTGGACAGGGTTCCTTTTTGTCACTGTATGTACCCTCCCTCCCATTCCCACCTCTCACCATCTTAGATTGTTTCGGAAAGTGTTATATTAGATTCCAGAAACAAGGAAAGGGATCAAAGGATTTTTCCAGTTGGCAGCCTTCTCTCTTCCATACAGGCAGATTGTGTAAACCCAATGAGACATCATGCCCAACCAATGATATACAATTATGGGATTGGGGTGGAGATTTTCAGAATAAATAATTCACGTGTTTCTGGGCTAGAGTAGGGCTGCTGCGGAGATGAGAGTAATGCCCTGACTTTCCAGCATATAGAGATTACATGTAAACTAGAATGAAATAGATATGAAATAAGGGTTTTTGATTTGAGTTTTGAAATTTGTTTTTTAAGATCAGTGATGGTTGTGAAAGTATATGCTTCTTTTGATGCACATTCTTTGTTATGTGATTTTTGTTTTCCTCTCCAAATAGAGCATTAGATTTGAGGTTTGGCCATCTGTACTTAGTATCACATCTGTGTAAACAAAGGCAATTCTTTTTTCTTTCTTTCATTTTTTTTTTCTTTTTTCTTTTTCTTTTACTAATCAAAACAAGCTGTCCATCTTCCCAAGGCTTATTTAGATGCCAAAATGGTATAAGGCCTGAAAACCCTCTGAGAGGACAAGGTGATCTGTATCATTATCCAAAATCACTATTAGTAGTATCAGCATTATTTCACACCATATCACTGACTTAAAGACAAAATGAGCATGGATTAGACTTCAGGAAAGATTCTGATAAGGTACATGGTGGATAGGAATATCAAATGTAAGGAGATCTTCTGCGATATAACTCTGACCTCTTTTAAAAGTATACTTCTTGTTTGTCTCACCAAAGCATTCTCCACCCAGGCAGTTCTTCAATTCCATCTCAGTCATTCATTTCCAGGTGTGTGTGTGTGTTTATGTGTATGTCTTGAAGACTAGTCCCTTAGACACCATCTGTATGGCTAAGTTGTTCATTTCTTCAATTTATTTTTATGATAGGAGATTAGGAGATGTCTAAGGAACACTTGATTCATCCCATGTTTTAGTTGATCACCCCCTTAGACATGCAAAATGGCCACAACTTTCAAAACAGGCTGTAGTTAAAGTTGTATATAGATTAGATTATTTCAAAAACTTTAATTTAATTGTAACATACTTCAGCTATATTTCCCAGGCACAGTTCTAGTGCAGACAGGCTAAGCACAGAGGTGTGAAATCATTAGGGTTTATGTCTCAGCATGGCCACAAGGTATGATTTGATTTTCTTCCTGAAGCTCCCACTACTTCATATTTAACACATCAACCTGTACATTTGGCATTGTCCAGCACTATTGGATTTTTGTTGAATTTTATGATTCAGGGGGACACTAAGTGGCACATTTTCCCCTGGTCCCAACTTTTCTACATACTCAAATTTACTGTAAACTTGAGGAACACGGGTACCCCATGTAAATGTTTGTAATCAAACCTACTTTCTCTTTCTGACAGTAGGTGGGCACACATTTTGAAAATGGATTATTGTTAAAAGTTGCTGTATCAACAAAGAAATTTAGTGTTGAGAATCATGAAGTAATTTAAATAAACAATGGGGAGAGAGGATATGGGAGAGAAAAAGCTTTCAGTTAGGATTCTGCTCAATCATAGGGAAATGTGGTTATTTCCTAAGAGGCCTGAATTCCAGGGTGAGTTTTGGCAGATCTCAGGCTGAATCCAGCCACAGACATGCTTTATCCAACAAAATGTGTGGTATTTTTTTCTTTGCTTCATTTTGTATTTTTGATTGAATGTGCATACTGAAATGTGAGGTTTGTCCCCTTTTATCCTTTGAGTGACACATTTATATCACCTGACTCTGCTCTGTTGGCAAATATGACTGATCTCCATTAATCTAATCAAGAATGGACTGGAACTGTGAAATCTGAAGGAGTTTCAGTGCAATGAAAAGATAGATGTCAGTCTAAGATGAGGAGTCACCAACATCTTCTCCCTAGGTACTCTTCACTAGGTCAGTTAGGATTAAATTCATTAAGCTTTACGTTCTTCTCCTGATGCACAGTAAGTATTTGGTAAATATCTAGGATTGGGTTCATATCTCATTTGGCAAAGTGAGAGTCTGGGGCCTACCTGGATCATATGGATTCATCCTTAATCATTAAAACATATGTGCTTTCCAGGAGGGTCCAGTTATGCCTTAGCTGATAACACTTGCATAAGTCAATAGGGAAAAGGAGTTAAGAGCTCTGTTTGAGGTCATTGCTATGGTGCTAACTTGAATATGTCCATATGATTTAACTACTGACAGTCATTTAATATGGGTTACTAAGATTCTTTCTTTAAATTTAATCATTTTGGCCAATGGAAATAGATTAAATGTACTAATTATTTTAATCAAAGTGCAGGTAAGAACAATCTCCCTTCTCTCTCTCTCTCTCTCTCTCTCTCTCTCTCTCTCTCTCCCTCTCCCTCTCTCTCTCTCTCTCTCTCTCTCTCTCTCTCTCTCTCTCTCTCTCTGATATATATATATCAGTATGTTTTAAATAAAGGAAATTTTTCATTAGAAAAAGCAGTTAACATAAAAGTTGCAACTGGGAAAGGTGCTGTGAAACCATCCGATATATTCATCTCCACAGTGATCTCTTTCAAAAAGTGCTTATCTCTGCTGCTATTATTACAATCGCAGAACAAGACAGCACGCTGCCCAGAAGAGATAAACCCCACGGCTTCAGAGGCAGCTGGAAATAACACAGCTTAGAGTGAGTGTCGCACGCCATCCACCATCCCCTTGCCTCAGCCAGCCAGCTGGAGACAGCACTGTGAGCAGAGAAAATGGCATTTGCTCTGGGTTTCTGTTTCCATTCTTTCTGTCCTTCTTCTCAATGCTCCCTTTCTGCACAAGCTCCCTTCTGGCCAGTGATCAGGACACTTTCCTCCTGTCCCTCAGAATCCATGTCCCTATAATCACACATTCTTTAATATCAGCATCCTAAGTATCAGAGGTGTTATTTTGAATACTACATGCTTTTTTACTACTTGTTTGTATTGGGTATTTTTTATTTGTCCTTATCTACGTTCTAACTTTTGCCTTTGCTCTCTGTTTAGGGCTCCGTTGCTTACTGGTTCCCAGTTAGGTTAGACCAGTATTTTTCAACATTTTTCACTTCACGGCACACATAAGCTAATTACCAAAAATATATTTTTGCTGCTCTGACAGAAATAGATAAAATTTTGATTCATTCACACCAGACAGTTATTGTTGTGTTGGCTGTTGTCATTTTTTATTTGACAGTCTTAAGGGAAAAGAGGTCAGTGCCCCTGACTAAATAGTCAAGTATTGCATGTTTTAAAAATTACTGTGGCACACTTCTTGAAAAACACTGGGTTGGCCCAATGGGAGACACAGACATAAGACTGACAAGTAAAACAAAGAAGAAGATGGGATGTTTGCATCCCTGCTCCCTGCCTGCTAGGTGACCAGTTGGCCGTGGTCCCACCCTGTATTGATGGCCAGGGCTCCTACCCAGCAGTCCTCTTCCTTGCCCAGTTCTGATAAGGGCTCCCCTTCTCAGTCCCTGCAGACGTACCGATAGTGGCTTCCCACTGCTGTCAAGTCTTCAGTGGTCAATGCCTTGTTTGTTGTCCTAAATCCATTCTGTGCCTTCATTAAGTGTCCCTTTATTCAAGTAGTTTTAAATATCCATTTTAAAACTTCACATTCTTCCAACTAGGATGATGACTCATACAGTTATACCTTTTAATTAGCTCTGAACTTGGATAGGGAGAGAAGCCTTTTGCAGGGTTCGCTGGAGTACCGGAAGTCTGTGCCTTTATTGTACTCCACTCTCTGATCAGATGTCTCCTCATCCAACAAGACTTCCCTGATCCCCCTCATTGTCTAGTCCTTATCTGCTCACCTGCTGCCCTGTCTACAGCCCATATCACCAACTTTTTTTTAAATCTATTTACTTATTTATTTATTTTTGGTTTTTCAATTACAGTTGTCCCATTTTTCCCCCATTTCTCTCCCCCACCCAGTCCACCCCTTCTCCCACAATCATATCCCTCCCCATTGTCCATGTCCATGAGTCTTTTATATATGTTCTTTGACTAAACCCTTCCCTTACTTATCCCCCTTCTCTCCAGCCCTCCTCCCCCCTATTGACTGCTATTCTGCTCTTTGTCCTATTTAGCTCGTTTGTTTGTGTTGTTCTTTAGTTTCCTGTATTAGGTGATATCATATGGTATTTTTCTTTCTTTGCCTGGCTTATTTCACTAAGCATAATTCTCTCTAGTTACATCCATGTTGTCGCAAATGGCAGGAGTTCCTTCTTTCTCCCTGCTACATAGTATTCCATTGTGTAAATGTACCACAGTTTTTTGATCCACTCATCTACAGGGGGGCACTTAGGCTGTTTCCAGCACTTAGCTATTGTAAACAGTGCTGCTATGAACATAGGGGTACATAAGTTCTTTTGAATTAGTGTTTTAGGATTTTTCGGGTATAATCCTAGCAGTGGAATCGCTGGTTCAAAAGGCAGTTCCATTTTTAGTTTTTTGAGGTAATTCCATACTGTTCTCCATAGTGGCTGCACCAGTCTGCATTCCCACCAACAGTGCAGTAGGGTTCCCATTTCTCCACATCCTCGCCAGCACTTGTTGTTTGTTGATTTGTTGATGATGGCCATTCTGACTGGTGTGAGGTGATATCTCATTGTGGTTTTTATTTGCATCTCCCTGATGGCTAATGATGTCGAGCATTTTTTCATGTACCTATGGACCTTCTGTATGTCCTCTTCGGAGAAGTGTTTCTTCAGGTCCTTTGCCCATTTTTTAATTGGGTTGTTTGTTTTCTTGATGTTGTCGTATAATCTCTTTATATATTTTGGAAATCAGTCCCCTGTCTGTGATGTCATTGGCAAATATGTTTTCCCATAGGGTTGGTTTCCTTTTCATCTTGCTGATATTTTCTTTTGCTGAGCAGAAACTCTTTAGTTTGATGTAGTCCCATTTGTTTATTTTTTCCTTTATTTCTCTTGCCTTAAGAGATGTATCCGTGGAGATATTGTTACGTGGGATATCTGAAATTTTCCTGCCTATGTTTTCCTCTAAGACTTCTATGGTGTCACAGCTTACATTTAAGTCTTTGATCCATCTTGAGTTCATTCTTGTGCGTGGTGTAAGTTGGTGGTCTAGTTTCATTTTTTTGCATGTCCCTGTCCAGTTCTCCCAGCACCATTTGTTAAAGAGGCTCTTCTCACTCCATTTTATGTTCCTTCCTCCTTTATCAAATATTAGTTGACCATAGAGGCCTGAGTTTATTTCTGGACTCTCTATTCTGTTCCACTGATCTATATGTCTGTCCTTATGCCAGTACCAGACTGTTCTGATCATAGTGGTTTGTAGTATTGTTTGATGTCTGGTATCGTTATTCCTCCTGCTGTGTTCTTCTGTTTCAAGATTGCTTTTGCTATTCAGGGTCTTTTTTGGTTCCATATGAATTTTTGGAGTATTTGTTCTAGGTCTGTGAAATATGTCATTGATATTTTAATAGGGATTGCATTGAATCTGTAAATTGCTTTGGGTAGTATGGCCATTTTGATGTTGTCGATTCTTCCCATCCAAGAACATGGTATTTGCTTCCATTTATTTGTATCTTCCTTAATTTCTTTCTTCAGTGTTGTGTAATTTTCAGTGTACAGGTCTTTTATCTCTTTGGTTAAGTTTATTCCTAGGTACTTTATTTTTCTTGTTGCTATAGTAAATGGTATTTTCTTTTTTGTCTCTGTCTCCGATATTTTATTGTTGGTGTACAGAAATGCCTTAGATTTCTGTATATTTATTTTGTACCCTGCTATTTTGCCAAATTCACTTATTATATTGAGTAGTCTTTTAGTGGAGTTTATAGGGTTTTCTAGGTATACTATCATGTTATCTGCATATAATGATAGCTTTATTTCTTCTTTCCCAATTTGGATGCCTTTTATTTCTTTTTCTTGTCTGATTGCTGTGGCTAGGACTTCCAACACTATTTTGAATAGAAATGGAGAGAGTGGACAGCCTTGTCTAGTTCCTGATTTCAGGGGGAATGCTTTCAGTTTTTGTCCATTGAGTATGATGTTGGCTTCAAGCTTCTCAGCTATAGCCTTAATTATGTTAAGGTATGTTCCCTCTATTCCCATTTTGCTGAGTGTTTTCATCACAAATGGGTGTTGTACTTTATCAAATGCTTTTTCTGCATCTATTGATATGATCATGTGATTTTTGTCTTTCATTTTGTTTAGGTGATGTATTATATTTATTGATTTGCGAATATTAAACCATCCTTGCATCCCTGGCATGAATCCCACTTGATCGTGGTGTATGATCTTTTTGATGTATTGCTGGATCCTGTTTGCCAATATTTTATTGAGTATTTTAGCATCTATGTTCATCAGTGATATTTGTCTGTAGTTTTCTTTCTTTGTTGTGTCTTGACCTGGTTTTGGGATTAGGGTAATACTGGCTTCATAGAAAGAGTTTGGGATTTTTCCTCTTCTTTGATTTTTTTGGAATAGTTTGAGGAGGGTAGGAGTTAGTTCTTCCCTAAATATTTTGTAAAATTCACCTGTGAAGCCATCCAGTCCAGGGCTTTTGTGTGCAGGGAGATTTTTGATTACTGTTTCAATTTCCTTCTTTGTTATTGGTCTGTTGAAACTTTCTACTTCTTCTTGATTCAGTTTTGGAAGGTTATATATTTCTAGAAATTTGTCTATTTCTTCTAGGTTGTCAAATTTCTTGCCATACAGTTGTTTGTAGTAATTTCTTATAATAGTTTGTGTTTCTGTGGTATCAGTCGTGATTTGTCCTCTTTCATTTCTGATTTTGTTTATTTGTGTCTTCTCTCTTTTTTTTTTAATGAGCCTGGCTAGAGGCTTGTCGATTTAATTTATTTTTTCAAAGAACCAGCTCCTAGTTTTGTTGATGTTTTGGATTGTTTGTTTGGTCTCTATGTCATTTAATTCTGCTCTGATCTTGATGATTTCCTTCCTTCTTCTTGCCCTAGGCTTTGTTTGTTGTTGTTGTTCTAGTTCTTGTAGCTTTAGGGTTAGATTTTTTATTTGAGATTCTTCTATCCTTTTCTGATATGTCTGTATTGCTATGAACTTCCCTCTTAGGACTGCTTTTGCTGTGTCCCATAGGTTTTGGGCTGTTGTGTGTTCATTATCGTTAGTTTCTAGAAATTTCTTGATTTCTTCTTTGATGTCATTGTTAACTCATTCATTATTTAATAGCATGTTATTCATTCTCCATGAGTTTAGGAGTCTTTGATTTTTTTTCTCTGAGGTTGAATTTTAGTTTCAAGGCATTGTGATCTGAAAAGATGCTTGATATGATTTCAATTTTCTTGAATTTTTTGAGGCTTGTTTTATGTCCTATTATGTGGTCTATCTTTGAAAATGTCCCATGCGCACTTGAAAAGAATGTATATTTTGCTTCTTTGAGGTGAAAAGTTCTATATATATCAGTTAAGCCTATGTGGTTTAATGTGTTGTTCAATGCCTGTATATCCTTGGTGTGTTTTTGCTTCGATGATCTGTCTATTGTTGATAATGGAGTGCTAAAGTCCCCTACTATGAGTGTGTTGTTGTTAATGTCCTTTTTGTGGTCTTCTAGTATTTGCTTTATGTATTTGGGTGCTCCTATGTTGGGTGCATATATGTTCATCAGTGTTATATCTTCTTGATGGATTGTTCCTTTAAGTATTATGTCCTTCTTTGTCTCTTTTAATTGCCCTTGCTTTGAAATCCGTTTTGTCTGATATGAGGACTGCTACCCCGGCTTTTTTTTCCGGTCCGTTTGCTTGGAATATTTTTTTATATCCCTTTACTTTCAGTCTATGTAAATCTTTTATTTTGAGGTGTGTTTCTTGTAGACAGCAAATATGTGGGCCCTGTTTTCTTATCCATTCCGTTACCTTATGTCGTTTAATTGGAGTATTTAAGCCATTTACATTTAAGGTTATTATTGACATGTATTTATTTATTTCCCTTTGTACCTCTGTTCCTCTCCTCTTTTTTTCTTAGAACATTCTCTTTAGCATTTCTTGCAATGCTGGTTTGGTGGAGATGTATTCTTTTAGTCTTCCTTTGTCTGAGAAACTTTTTATTTCACCTTCTATTTTGAATGAGAGCCTTGCTGGGTAGAGTATTCTTGGCTGTAGGCCTTTGTTTTTCATTGCTTGAAATATTTTTGACCATTCTCTTCTGGCTTGTAGTGTTTCTGTTGAGAAATCGGTTGATAGCCTTATTGGAGCTCCCTTGTTATGTTATTTGCTGTTTTACTCTTGCTGCTTTTAGGATTCTCTCTTTGTTTTGGAATGTTGCCACTTTAATTATGATGTGCCTTGGAGTGTGTTTTGGGGGGTTCCTCTTCATTGGAACTCTCTGTGCTTCCTGAACTTGTATAACTTTTCCTCTCATCAGGTTGGGAAATTTTTCTGTCACTATTTCTCCTATTGGTTTTTCTATTCCTTGTTCTTCTCATCCCTCTTTAATTCCAATGATTCTGATATTGTTTTTCCTTATGCTATCCTGTAATTCCCTTATTTTTTCTTTGTACTTTTTCAATCTTTTTTCATTTTGCTGTATGGTCTGGGAATTTTTTTCTACATTATCTTCTAACTCAGTAATCCAATCCTCTGCTTCGTTTAGTCTGCTTTTGACTGATTCTACTGTTTTTCAGTTGAGAGATTACATTCTTCATTTCTTCCTGGTTCTTGTTGATAGATTCTATGTCTTTTTTTATGCTGGTGTAGTTCTCTGCAAGTTCCCTGTAATCTTCTTGGAGCTGTTGGTAACATCCTTGGAGGTTGTCATAGTTGTTTTTAAGGTTGTCGAGTATATTGAGCTTCTTCACCACCATTGTTTTGAATTCCATGTCTGACATTTGGGCTATGTCTATTCCATCTACCTCTCTTTCTGAGGATTCCTTTTTCCTTTTCATTGAGAGGTTGTTTCTGCATCTTACCATGTTGGATTCTTCTTGTTTGTTTTTGTTTTTTGAGTTTGTCTGCTTTGACTTCCCACCTTTGTGGTATGAGATTCTTTATAGGATATCTGGGGGTTTCAGGGGTGCAGTCTCTTTCATCTCCTGAGCCTGATGTTCTTGGGTTACCCTCTATGTCGTTTGTTTATGCTGTCTGGTTATATTTCAGATGCTCTTTGGTAGGATCTTTCTTCTGGCTAGTTGATTGAGAGTCACTCTATCCACTCTGTCTTGAGTTCTTTTGTGGATATGCTGTTAAAAACATAAACACACAGCCCAGGCAGGAGACCCACAGCCTCAAAAATATCCCCCACCCTCTGTCCCGCTATCGTCAGCCAACGAGCCAGTATTAATATAAATGTAGAGAGATTAGAGCTTTTATACTATAAGAAGAATAGATAAGAGTTGTTTTTAGGGAAGAAAAATATGATTTTTGAGAGAGGGGGTGATAGATTAATAATAGTTGAGACTATGCAAAACAGTAGGTAATATTTACATTGTATGTTAATAACAATAGAAGAAAAGTAGGGAAAAATGCAGAATATAGTAAGAAAGTGGGATTGTATAGTATTGGATTTATATAGTAGTTATATTCTATTTATTTAGAATGAAAGGGAGGTTAAACTAGACACACAAACAAATAAACAATAATTAAAGAGGAAGGATGAGAAGGAGAGATTGTATGAAACAAATTAGAGATATAGTTGTTGTTTTTTTCTCTTCCTCTTTTCTCTTTTTTTATCCCTTTTTTAAGGAAGGAAAAGAAAAAAAAAAAAGGAATGTTTTTACTCAGTTCAGCCTTCATGTGTAGTCTTCTTTTTCTGCGTCCCCAGCCAGTCTAATGTGGTGGGTCAGAGGTTCTTTTTCCCTGCAGCAGTGGTGTGCGCCCGCAGTGGCCGGCATGGCGCCCGCTGGAGCCAGCCAAGGTGCCTTTGCGCACACGCCCCTGTGGGCACAGGACAGCCGGAGAGCTTGCCTGGGGCCTGCCGAGCTGCACTCTGGGAGCTGGTCTCTCTCTCCTCCCAGTGCAGGACCCCAGACACTTGTGCACAGTGGAAGTGAGCGTCTGTGAGTCGCTGCCGCCCGCTGTTCCCGCACCACAGGCGCCCGCCGTTCTGGCACCAGCATGAGCAGAGCCTGAGCAAGTGGTCTGCGCTCCGGCCTGGCGCCCACTGGAGCTGGCCAGGGGTGTCTGAGCACAGTCTTCTGTGTGTTCAGTGGGCCCTCCCTGTGCCCATTGGGGCACTGATCTTATGTCTGTTAGGGCGTTCCGAGGGGCACCTGGACTAGTGGCTCTGCGCACCTGGGCCAGTGAATGAGGACACTTCCCTATGCGCGCCTGTGTGACCCAAAGGGAGGGTCGAGGAGTGGATGAGCACACCTCTGTGCCTGTGCTCCTTAAGAATGTCCTACCACCCCCAAACTTTCCACCCCTCTCTGCAGTCCACAATAGAAAAATACAAAGAGAAAATTACATTCTCATTTGCGCAGCAGTATGCTGTCTCCTGTCCTTCAGCGCCAATGCCACCTGGTTGAGTCCTGTCTCTGCCAGCGGGCAGAGATCTGCTCTCCTTTGACTCCTCTCTGGGGAAGCCTGTGGTCACCAAAAAGCCTTTGTGTACTTCCAGCTGCAGCTCGGGCAGCCACCCCAGTCAGGAATCCTGTCTCGTCCCTTTTTCCTCCGCTATCGTCACTAAACAGGTTGTTCCCAGATGGTTTTTCTCTAATCCAGCAGTGCCATGGCTCGACTCCTGCCAGTGTCCAGCTGCTCACTGAAATGTTCTGTCTGCAATTAGTCCAAACTATAGACGGGTCTCGGGAGCCTGAAAGCGCAGCTTCCCCTCACTCCTCCAGCATCTTCCCCCATCCTGTATCACCAACTTTTATCACTGTGTCTCCCACTAAAGTCTTTGCCATACGAGAGCAAGTCTTGTGTCTCCTTGTTGTTCATGGTGGTTCATCCTCAGTGTTTAGGACAGTATCCAGAACATGGTGAGCACTTAAGAACTTCTGTTGCTTTCTCCTTCCCTCCTTTGTAAGTTGCCCTCTCTAAGAGAAGCTCCACTTGGGCAGTACTCACTCAAAATTATAACTCAGCACAAGGATTCACCACGCTCAGCTGCTGCTGCCTGTGCTGTGTAAAGGCCAGTGTTCTAGAACCCCAGCTCCAGGTGTGACTCCCACATGCATAAATAAGGCCAGGCCTGCTGCTGCCACTTCCTATCAATGCTAAACCCTTAGTCTCACAATCCTGATGAAAATTAGTTTTTTATTAATTCACTTTGAACGTTGACTCTTTTCATGATGAACGTGAGTGTAAAATGGGAAATTAAAAAAAAGAATGGGATTCAAATACATTTCAAATGGTAGCATGGGAAGAGGTGATGTTTCATACAATCACATTTACTATGATGGGCTCCCTCTCCCTCTCCACAAACCTACTTACACCTTCATTGGCGGCTTCATCAGAGCTGCCCATTCTGCTTCATTCCCTCTTCCTCTGCTCAGCTCCCCCCCACATGGACTCTCCTGGCCCCGCCTCCCATTAGTCAAGAACATGATTCTTTCTTTGCCTGTCATGAACTGTTCTGAGGCTAATAATTGGTTTTCTACTTTTCTTTTTCTTTCTGCCTTTTTCTTATATTTCTTGCATGGTCAGAGAAAAGACTTTAAAGTCTGTAATCTGAGAACAACATCCACAAGGTAAGGCAGAGCCACGTCTGGATAATAGCCCTGTAGTGACCAGAAGTACAGTCTGTGTATTTCTAAGAGTCCCATGTATTTTTAACCAGCAGGCACCAAGATCTATAACCGCATTTTTCTGGGGGCTGTCCTCAGCCCCATGCCAGCCACACTAAAATGCTCATAAATAACTTGGATCACAGGAAATTGGAAAATGATGACTACACAAATACAAGGAGAATTTTTATGTTTTCCAAAACCCAGATGGCATTGACAGTTAGTTTCTCCTTGGCCATAAGTCACATTCCTCAGAGAGCTATTAGAACTAACTTTGTGATGGGGCAAGAGAAGTCAGATTTGGGGAAGGGCAAGTCTTTCAGCATGGACCAAATTTGTGCAATTTGCTTTTGTCTCTCCTACATATCATTTTTAATACTCCACTTATATGCTGGCATTTTCTCCTCCACCCTTAGCGTTATGATACTAAATTCTGTTGGCCTGCAGGCAGGCTCACTTCATGACACTTCATCCTGGCATGCCTGGGTAGCATCCAAATTGTCACAGGATTTAACGTGAAGTACAGTATTCTCTCACTTATCACAGGTATTATGTTCTAGACACTCCGCGATAGATGAAAGTCCATGAAGTAGGAACCTTACATTTATTTTAGTATTTATATATATTTTAAGGCTTTATAAACCCTTCCCACACACTTCTAAACCATTCCCAGTCCCTTATTAACCTTTCCCACTCCCTTATTAAACTTTTCCACACTTTTATAAACACTACTTATGTTCTTAAACATATTCTGCACTCTTAAACCTATGTAACTTTAACAACATACATATACAGTACCGTAAAATCCTGCGATATGGTGAAAAATCCGCGATAAATAAATATAATATTTTTAAAAATTCCACGATACAGTGAGGCCGTGATAAGTGAACTGCGATATAGAGAGGGACTACTGTATCTTTCTTAATTCCATCAGCAAGGTGCTCACTTCCTCCATGGTATTTAACAAGCAGATGATCAGGGGAATTCCCAGCATATAAGAATTAATTATTGAAAAGTGAGCCTCGTAATTCATATTTCAGGCAGGTACAAGGAGTAAAGTGTATACTTTTAGAAAGAGGAAAATTTTCCCATGGGGGACTACACTTGACATTATGAAGTCAGGAACCTATTCTCTCCATGGGAAGCCTAGAACTTGGTGCTGGGTGGGACAAGGTTACAAGGTCTATGTAAAAAATCATAAATGTCCCAATAGGTGAAATTTATGACATAGTGAAGGTTAAAGAAACAAGAAATACTTTCTTTAAAATGGAGACCTCAGCCATTTTTAAAGCAAATTAAGAGAGACAGACTCTTGAGCACCTAGGCTGTTCACGTTTTCTTCCCCTTACCTCCACATGCTAACATTGTCTTGCAAACCCTCCTGCCAAACCCTCTAGAAAAAACAGAACCATCTTATCATGTGGGTGCAACTATTTTGAAAACAATAATAGGGCAGTCTTTTGAAGAGATATTTGTTTTCTCATAGGTTTATATGAACTCCATGAATATTTAAAACATTAACCTATTTGTCATCTGCATTTTTCTTAACCTGTCATTTATGTTTTGCTCTCATTCACATCACCTATGAACAAAAAATAATTAATTGTAATATAATCCAATGTGTTTTTCTCCTTTCTTATAGTTTTTGGTTTCTGTGTCAGAAATGTTTTTAATCCATCTGGATATTACTTTTACAATGCCCCTCTTCCTATTAAAATTTGGAATTGTCTAAATTTTTAAGTATATTTTCAAGGCTTTTCTAACTTGTAATGTTTACCTATTTTAAACCTTACTAAGCCAAATGTGCATTGAGAATAAATGAATTAAGAAAAGAATACATGAATGCATTATAAGGATATGTGGACTAAAACTAAAACACTGGCAATTATCTGTGACCATTTTTAAGATACTGGGTGCAGAAAGAAGATACTGTTCTAGAAAAAAAATTCAAAAAGCAAGGATTAACTTCAGTCAAAACGATTTCTTTAAATTTTGAAACAAAATGAGTGCAGTCATGTATGACTAAGTCTAAGTGATATTTTTGGGATTAAAAATATTCATTAATATGGGAAAAGGGCTTCCTTGCATAAGAATGAGCTAGTACCCCTTCCTGAGATGTGGAGCCTGCCTTCCCTAGCATGCCTCAAGGCTTTGTTTATAGTCTAGTGCTGCTCAAAGACAGGAGTAGGCTACGCTCCTGAGCCCCCACATTCTCAAGTCACATTGAAAACTGGACACTGTTTTTAAGATAGGATTAAAAAATAAATCGACATTATACACTGGGCCCATTTGTAAACATAAAACAGGTTATAATTTGGGGATCAAAAAACAAACAAACTCTCAGTGTTCAGCCCCATAGGCTTCTTAAGGTGTTTGGGAGTCCACCATTAAAATCCAATACTTTTGGGTTCAAGAATCAAAATCCTTTTTAGTTTCCTTGAGAAATAACATATATTACACCATAAGCATTTAATAAAAATAATGATGGTAGCTAACATTTATTGAGGGCACAAGAGGTACTGAAACTCTGCTAAGCATTAGTATTTTCTCCTTTAATCCTTACAATAGTCCAATGAGGTAGACATTGCTATTATTTTATTTAAGAGATAAGAAACATGAGAATTTCTTCTTTATGGCTAAGTAAGCATCCAGTGTCCCAGCTGGTGCGTGGTGGAGTGAGGGCTTTGTCCTGACCTTTAACTCCCTTAAATGCCTATGTCAGTATAGCTGTAGGTCACAAAGTGAGCACAACATAGTGGGCATTCTTATTCTGCTCTGGCCAATTACATGAGCCAATTGCGAAAGCTGGGGCTGAAGAGAGGTCACAGCCAGGAAGTGGAGCCTGGATGGAAGACTCTGGGTAGTTCCCAGTCCAATAAAAGAGGGAGATACCAAACATAGGTTTTACAGTCTGCACAATTTTACTCCAACAAAACCTGACCGGGCCCATCAGAAATTTGAGAAGCTGCAGCTCACCCACACCAATCTCCTGTGCCTGCTATCCTTCATTCCCTAAAACATGGAGGACTCCCTCTTGGACTCTGCTCTGCCCCAGGCAGACAGGGGTGCTCTTCTCTGGGAAACTAGTTTTTCTTCCTTTGTTTTCCCTTTATAATTTAGGTCATGGTGATCACCTCAGAGCCTTTCCTACCTGGAGAGTGTTCTAGGATATGCAAGAAACTTCTCTCAAGCAAAACAATGCCACTTTTTATTCATCAAAATCTATGTAACTTCAGGCAGCAAGAACCACTAGAAGATAAAAAGGCAGTGAAGTGGGTGTAGCTATTTTGCCTTCAGACATTTTTTTAAATTAGCTTAAAAAAGACTTTTAGGTGAAATAGTTAATGATGGTCATTTTCATAGCATTTTTTCCTTGTCTCTTGCTTCTTTGTCTTCTCTATGAATAAAGGGGATCACAAGCCCAGTCTTCTCCTTCTCTGCAGAATGAGATGGGGGCCGGGGATCTGCAGAAGTGAGGCCAGTGTCTTTTCCCTGGTGTGCAGCTGTGCAAGGCCTTCAGAACGGTCCCTGGTCCCAGTGCAGCACTGCGGATGAGCTTTCCTGAGGGTTCACAGCTCGTGGTCAAGTAGGCTAGGACTTGGCCTCAAGATCACACATTAAATGCAGATGACTTTAGTCGAGGGCAGAGCTGGGGAAACAGGAATTCCTAGGTGTTCCATGGGCTTGACCAGTTCACAGAAGGAGGTGTGGGCAGGACTAACAGGTCATCCTAAGACACTTCCTGATGGAGCAAAAGGAGTCCTTCATAACTGCTTGTTGGGAGGAGGGGCATTGCATCAGCAGAAGGTTGTGACCTCACAGGGGTTGGGTGGGTTGTAGAAACCGACCATCAGGGAGCCTTGGGCACTCTAACTCCCTCATTGAGGGGTCCATTTGGAATATAAATATGATGAAAGCTTGGTTCTAAAAGCAAAGCTCACAGCACCCTTTACTACTTAGTAACGTGCATGAAAGTGGTGACACATTGCTTCTTTTCAGATATGCAGTAACGTAGAGATGAGGAAAGAGCATACCTATGGCTTGACCAGTGTGCTCTTTGCATCTAAAGCAGGACCCAGATTAGCTAGCATTTAGAGTTAAATGAATTCTTTTGTTTACAGAGAAAAACAGAACCTTTAAACAGGTCATTAAAATAGCTCAGAATTTCAGGCTCTCTAAGCAGCTCCCACCAAACAACAAGCATGAATTTAGAGTAAATGAATCTGCAATGTCTAGATTATATTGCCCCTAATGAAGATGTGAGTTTATAGAAGTTCACTGGGCAGTGATGTTTTGGGGCATCCCCAAGCCTTGGGCACTTAAAAATTAATCAAGGTATCTAGAAATAAAAAAGCCTATCCAGATATCTGCAACAGCCATGCAAAGCACTTCTTTTGTTTGGAAAGTCTTGGATGGGAAGATTGGAGTCTGTTTATTATATTTTGCTATTTGCTGCCTCTATCCAATGACCCAAATGCTCCATTTCATGCAGTTTAATCTCAGACCAAATGCCGTTAACTATCTGAGAATGACTTCTTTTTATTTTTCCACAGTTTCCAATTGAAGCTATAATAGCTCCTTATTCCAAGTCTCTGACCATGTACTGTGAGAAATCACCACGCTTCACTGTGGGAGAGAGAATTGAGGGAAGGGCCGAAGCAGTGACTTTGGAAGCTTCCATCAATGAAAAGAGATGATAAAAATGAGCAGTGATGGGAAGCAGCATAAAGTGCATTTAAAAAGAAGCAATGGTCATTGCAGTTCAATAGCCAAACCCACAGGAAAAAAGGAGAATAGCAAGGAGCTCAACCTTAGTGTTCAGCATGTTTGTTTATGGGTTTGGAGATGACTTCTCCCTTAGAGACTCCAATACATAGCAAAGCTAGCATTCAGGAATACATGTGTGACAGGCTTTGCTGTAAAGGGACTGACTTTTATTTTAGAGAAACAAAGGTACCTCTCCTATGAAAGAAGGGTGTTTTTATGATTCCTATATTCTTTGGAGGACTTTAATACACATTAAACATATATGAAATTTTAAAAAACAAAGAAAAAAATGGGGAAGCAACATTATTTTTTAAAGAAGAATTTATGGTTTTACAAATAATTTAAAGATTATAGGTCCCCCAAAAGGGAAACCAAGGACCCAGTTTCAGTCGTCGTCGGCAGCCGTCCGTCTCGAGAGACGATGGTGTAGCTTCTTAAGAGTCTATCTGCACCGCCGAGAATGGTTGTGCAGTCCGACTCAGGAGTGACACGGTATCTATCTCCTCCCGTGTTGAATCGACATCTTGCGATGACGCTGGAGTGTCCTCTCCAGTGAAGCTGAAGCTACAGAGCCTGGGCAGGGTGATATGGAGGGTCTGCTGTTGCCCATGCAGCAGACCCCCCCTCTCTTCGCAGCTGAAGGGTCCAAGGGAAGGACAGAGTCAATACAGCTTGGCTTCAGGTGCGCCGCAGGAGTTGCCGGTGTTGACTACAACGTCAAACCGCCTTAGGGACTCCGGCTCCGGATTTTCTGTCGGGGTTTACTCCCTTAGCCTTTCCCCTGAAGAGGTATGCCGCAAGGCAGCGGAGGTTTTTTGGAGTCAGAGTTTTCCTTCTCTGATGTGCCCTGACTGGAAGATCGAACCAGCGACACTTAGCTCGCAGGCCGACGCTCAATCCACTGAGCCAAACCAGCCAGGGCCCCCAGTTTCAGTATGAACAAAGTAATAGATAATAATAATAACTGTTCAAAATTGAAGATGAGTGATACTGGTAGGTACTGACTCTGGCATCACTTAAGCATCCATCCACACAGGGATAAACAGGGCTGGGTGGGGAGCTGGACCTCCTGGCTCGTGACTTGTTCTAAACAGTTAGTTGAGACACAGGATGAGCCATGGGGGCTTATTTCCCAAAGCTGTCTCCCCATCCTTTTACTATTTGTGACATAGATGCAGTGGAACTCCACATTGAGTGTAACATCTGGTTTCCTTCTTCTACCCTTAGCCGAATGATCCCCCCATGGTCGGTTTAAATTCTTACAGACTAGAATTCTACCCATAAAGAGACTCACCTAGCTACATAGAGATACAGTCTTCTCTCCACCCCGACTCTTGGTGACTTTAGAAACACAGAAAGTATAGCTGGTTAATGGATTCCTTCCCTTACCCACACCTGACAGGTCATCTGTGGTCCAGCCTCAGTTATAAATGAGCTGTAAGCCATGCTTCCAGGGATAGACATAGGTTTTTAGTCTCATAGGTTTGAGACCTCAGCCATTGCACTCCTCCCAGTTGTTCTGAAGCTCCCAAAGTATTCATGGATATAACTAAATTTCAAAAATAATAAATGTCCTTGCTAATTTTATTTCAAGCATTTTGAAGCCTTATTGAAGTTCTAGCTGGCCCTCCCACTTTGGGGTCTGTCCTAGCAACTTTGCATGGAATCTGCTGCATTAGGCCATAAAGTTCAGGTTGTAGGGGACCCTTACTTCTGACCCAGGTGGAGCTGGGTATCTAAATGTCAGAAATATCCTGGTGGGCAATACTATGAGCTGTGCTCTGCAAGGCACGCAGCAATCAGCTAAAATTCTAATTCTTAAGAAACATTTACCAGAAGTAAAATGGACTTTTGTCACCGTTTGACTTCTCTGACCTCAAAAGACTAGGATTTCTATTTCCTCCTGAGAGAAGACTTTTCCGTGCTCTGTGAGCCCTGGTCTCACTGTATAACTAAGTACATCTGTGGAGGGAAACTGGGTGTGTGTCGAGTTCCTCTGTCTTTCAGGAGTCAAAACAGCAGATCTAAGGTTGGGCCTGAGTCTAGGGGTGATCACTTGCAAATCCAGCATCAAAGCCTCCACAAAGTTTCTGTTAGCTGTCCCTCATTATCCACATTGTGCATTGTAGGATATGGAGCATAGTTGGTGCCTATCCAGAGATACAGGGTGGGTGACATAAGTGAAGGCCTCAGAAACCTTACCTTGCTTGGGGGAGGTTCAAATCCTTGCCCACTGTCTATGGGCACCATAGCTCAGGTGTTCTGATATCATCTCTATAGACCCTTCTCTTTTCCAAGTCTGTGGATATCTGAACTGTTGCAAAGTCATCAAGTTCAATAGTTATTGGTCTCAAGGGCTAACTACATTGTTATGCATTCTCTGGAGCCCCAAATGCTACATTGGAGCTCAACAAGTGAATATTAACTAGAGAGAAAAAACTCCATTTCATGTTTCAGACTGTGACACAAACTCCCCAACCCCATTGCCTCTGAGGTGCAGAGGGCTAACACTAGCCTTTAATTGGCTTGAGGGCTCAAAATCCCTTATATAATTTCCTGTTTACAAACATTTTTACAAATCTTGGAGGCAATAGAAATACATGTTAATTTTTTAGTTGATCCTCAAGTCTCTGTTCTCACTTGTAGTATTACAGAACCCTAAAATGTTTGTAAAGACTGGTTCCAACCCAACAAAAATGGGCCCTGGACAGACAACATTCTATAACGCCATGTTTTTTAACTTGGCTGAAGAGGGTGGAGGAGTTATTAGCATCATATGGGAGCTGTTTCAAACTTTATTTCTTGCCCCAATTCTGTAATTTCCCCTTGTTTGTAGTGGAAAATAGATTTGTAAGACATTCAGAAGTTCTGATTATCAGTACATGTGGTCAGTTGAGTGTGGATAAAAGGGACAGAAAGAGAAATCAGGGTGGCACTCGGGTGTCCAACTGGGGACTCTAAGAAAGATGACCCCATTGACTGAACTATGGTAAACTGAGGAAGAAGCAAGCTCCAGAGCATGTGCATGCAAGTATGTGGTATTATCCACCTGAGGAATATTCAGGTCCATCTGCTGGCTGGTGCATCTGTTTACTGTCTCGGTTCTGAACTGATATATTCAGAAGGGACTAATCTCATTCAGTTAGTGATCACTAAAATTTCCATTTCCTGATTCAGAAAATGTGCTTCTGATGACATTTCTGCTCCTAACTGCTACTATACAACTGCAAGCAATGCTGGCACTCAGGGGCTATGACCTTTTTGAAACCCTTCAAATGACAATTCAATCTGCAAATGATAAAGTGATGAAATGTTGAACAGGTCAAGGCCAAGGGCAGAACTCATTGTCAGGCCACTAGAGATCTACCTTCAGTTTAATGCTGACCTGTTGATTAGCAGCCCTTGTGTGTGGTCATCTAGCTAGCTGTAAGCCAGTCCACATTTACACAAAATAATCTAAGAAGTGAGTTGAAATCTGGGCATTGTGTGTTTAAAACATCCTTCTTATGACATGCCTGTTTAGTATCTATGTCAAAAACCATATTATAAGACAGTATTTGAGGCTAGAATAGAATCTCATGGCGAAGGCAAAATGACAAAACATTGGAGAGCTGTGGGCAGATCTACAGCTGAAGTCAAGTGTCCTGCCCATGAACCTGTCCTGCCTATGAACCTGCAGCACTGATCACAGGAGAAGCAGGAGGTTGCATGAAATGCCCTGATGAACACAGGCACCTTGGGGCTGTGAATGGACTGGCAGTGACCAGGGGAGTTCACACTGAGTCCACTGAAAGGTCACTGGAAAGTGAAAGTCTCATTTCCCCAAACTCCTAATCAGTGTCAGTCAAATCACACTGAGATTGTCTGTTACAGTGAGGGGAGCGCGGTGAGTGTTGCTGTGGAGAGAAGTTTGTTCTCAGCACTTACTCTCAGGCCAGTAGAGGAAAGGGGAGGGCCACCATTACCTGTCACGTGGTGAGTATTCATGCCCATGTGCCTGGTAAAAATACCATTAGAGTCTCTCTAAGGGGGAAAGGGTTCATGGAAAGGCATGCCAATGGAGGAGATGCTTTCAATAGGAGACAGATGTAAGCTTAAGCTCCATTTAAGAGGGTCCATTGGAGAAATGGCAGATAAAACAAGTTGTGTTTTGTTTTTTAATTTATTAACTAATTAACTCCCATTAGATTTCCAAGTCCTTCCCTCGTTCATAAATATGTCAAATATAATTACAAAAAAATAAGAAAGCCAAAGACCAGAAACAAGAACTTCAGGGTGCTAGTTCCATTGAGTACATCCCTAAAATTACTTGAACTCCAGTTTTCTGGTTCGTCATTAGACAGACTAGGTTCCACCATGCTTGTATAAAAGGAATGGGAGTAGAATCCAGAAGGTGAATTGATTGGCGGTGCCACACACAGCTCAAAGTTGTGTAGTTACAAAGTATTAGATCAGCCCTTTTAACTGCCTGGTGTTCCACAAGAGGCAATGTATCTAAAGCTCCTGTTTTCAGATCCATAAGCATGGACTATCACTATTTTCTCACCAAGGATCCAGCAGAAAATTCAGTCTCCCAGTGGACCATATAAAAACATTTTAGGAACCCCCTTCTTACTGTTGCCTGTTCTCTGCACAATAAGATGAATGTATGAGACATTCAAAAACAATTTGTTGGGGCCTCATTGTAGTTTGAACTGAGAAGTCCATGGATTTCAGAGCACTTTTAAATAGCTCTGCCATTCATGGGAGAATTGGAGAATTGTGTGTGTGAGTACATGAGTGTGAGGGAGAGAGGGAGGGAAAGAGGGAGGGAAAGATAGAAAGAGAAGTATTTATTATTCAATATAATAGGCCATATGTCCTTTACTTTTCTTGTAATTGGAAACATCATTCAGTGTCTGCCATTGCTAAGAATCCTTGGTTAAAGTGGAGAAAGGATAAAATGTAAAGGGGCAGTTTCAGAACTATTCACACTAAAGGAAACATCATCGAAACTGGTGATGCACTGTTGAAGTCAGACTTAGCCAAGTAGGTAAACAAAACCAATTAAAATAAAACTTAACAACAAATAAGCAAGCAGGTCAGACTCTCGCATTTCTTCCATTAGAAGCTATTATCTGAAACTGCTGTCTAATACGGTAGCCATGAGCCAGCAGGCTGTGGGCCACAAGGAGAGAGGCGGGTTCAAGCTGAGATTGCTATGAGTGTAAGCATAAAAAGAACACTGGATTTCAGGCACTTTGAATGAAAAAAAAAAGTAATGTAGCCCATTAGTATTTTATTATTATATTTTTTAATTAAATAGCTTATTTTTAAAAATATTTTTGAAATTTATTTTTAGAGAGGGGGAAGGGAGGGAGATAGAGAGGGAGAGAAACATCAATGTGTGGTTGGCTCTCATGCACCCCCATGACTGGGGACCTGGTGCATAACCCAGGCATGTGCCCTGACTGGGAATCAAACTGTTGACCCTTTGGTTTGCAGTCCAGCACTCGATCCACACCAGCCAGGGCCTAAAATTAAATATTTTAAATATATTGGATTAAATAAAAATAGTTAAAGTTAATTTAACTATTTATATAGTTTGTTTGCTTTTTTTTTTTTTTTTTTTACTTTTTAAATGTGGCTTTGAGAAAATCTAAAATTACATATATGGGAGACATTTTTATTGAGCATAGCTGACCTAAAACATCTTAAATATGACCCTCAAAGCTTCAAATAGTACAAATGCCCTTGACAAGTAAGTACTCTCACAAGTAAGAGACAGAGTTCAGAGTTATGACCCTACACCACCAGTTGCTTTAAGAACATTGCAGACAGAACTAGGGGATGAGAGAATAAGGGTGGTTTAGTAGTAAACAGAAAACATATGAAACTACTAAAAGAACTATTTTCAAAAAGGCACTTTGTCATGAGATATGGTGTGATGTGGGGCACTTCTACATATTGGGTGAAATTTTAAATTTTATAAAAATGTGTGCCTGCCTTAAAGAATTGAACTACTCTTTTTTCATAATAGAAGTTAAAATTGTATTTTAAATTACATCATTATTTTTATTTCATAAAATAGAACTGGTGAGATGAATAGCCATTTTAATTGCATTCTGCTCCAGTGAAATCCAGGACTTAATATATATATTTTTTAAAAGCTATAGCTCTAGAATTTTTATTACTCTGACTAGTGAAAAATGATGTTTTTGCTTTTTGTAGGAATATCTTGGGCAAAGCAATAATGATCAATCCCTGATGAATATAACAATGGCTCCAGGCCATCACTGGGGAATGGCAAGAACTTCATTTTTATAACTATGGTTAAACACAATATAGGGATTGTGTTTGTTTGTTGGCTTTTCATAGAAATAACTCCAGTAAGTCTAATGAAAAATTGAGGTGGATTCATCAAATGCATATTTCAGACTGAAGGTCAGGATTCTCTGGCTCCTGTTTTCTGTACAACTATATAAGCAAACTTCCCTGTCCCCTAATTCCACAAATATTTCTTGAGCAACTCTCTGCCTGTCTTGTACTAGGTAGGAAAGACACCAAGATGGATAAGATACAGCTTCTAAAGTTTAGTAGTGATGAATTTCCATTCCTAAACAGTTTTAAGGGACCTTAAGGAACATGTCTAATTTTACCTCCTTACCTTTAATGTGAAAATACAGAGGCCCAAAGTGTAAATAACTTGCTTAGGGTCACAGAGGCTGTTTTCAAAAAAGCCCATGCTAGAAACCATGTATTCTGATTCCCAACTTAACCATTCTGCATTAAAATATGTTACTTTATTTTAGACAGCCAGGTCTACAAAGACCAGATCTCTTTTTTCTATCCCTTGCTCTTCTGATCCATATCACTTACTTTCTTCCAAGAAATGCCTCTTTGCAGGGAAGGCAATAATTGTATTTGGGGGATTACTCTAAACAGAACAAACCCAAGCAGAGCGCAACCCTGGGCCCTCTTCATAGATCACAGCTTATGGCAGCTCCCCCAGGGAACACAGAAGCGCTTGGACCAGCTTTAAGTTTAAGTGCATGTCACTGTGATGTACGGTGTCTTTGGTGTCCGTATATCATAGAGTGGAAGGGGTGTCGCCCATGGACAGAGAGCATCCATTCTCCTCTCCTGACACTATGCCTTTTCCCCAAACAAGACATATCTGTGCGATTATAATCTTATCCTGGCTGGCTTGCTCCTTCCAGAGCTCATCTGCAGTGAGGGGCAGAGTCAGTCAGCATTTTCTAAAGAGAAGTTTTAGGGGCATGCTTTGAGAAACAATGAGAAAGATGTCAAATTGAGAACATGTATGGTTCTCCTATGTGCATTTTCAGCTTCTTGTTAGCATCTCAAAGGGCCTAATTCCTATGTGCAGAGAAATGTAGCAATTAAGAACAAGTCCTCAAAAGTCATCATTTTACAGTCAAATTTCTGATCAACCACTTCCTGGGTTTGTGAATCAGTCAATTTACTGAACACTGCTTTGCTTTTGTTTCCTTATTGCACAATGGGCATTGTATGAAAATACTATTTATTTCATATAATTACTATGAGAAATGAATATGTGAATAGAAATGAAACAATAGTTAGAGCATGGAACTTTTCTTATGTTCAATATAGGTAGTTGTTGTCAGTATTATCTTTTCTTATCTAAGTCTTGCCCTAAGATATCCTCAGCAAAGTCATGAGGTTGAATAATTTTTCTTTTAATATATAAATAGTTTCTTAATCAAGAGGTACCTCATGACTCACCTTTCCATATTAGCTGGAGAAGGAGAGTGAAGTTTGGAAAGAGATGGTCCAGAAAGAATTTAATCCATTAAGTCATTTTCCTAGTCATCTAACCACAGACTTACTGCCTTGGTGTTTGGTGGCCTAACTGAATGTGTTTGAGGATTTTCTCTTTCCTTCGTCTAATGATAGATCTGCTTCTTCTTCATGGCCAAGGCTCAAGGGAAAAGGTAAGCTTGGCTTGTCCTGAAAGGTAGGAAAGGTAGAGCTTGTGAATGGGCTGCCTGAGTGGGCATACGGCCTGAACTTGTGTTTCATCTGATCTATACTATTGCAAACATACACATATATGTACACACACACACACATAGGTATGCAACTATATGATATAGCATGCATGGATCTTGGTTTCACTTAAGAAGAATATAATTGTGAGATTATCGGAGCATCAACAAGGTAAAGGCAGTCAGGCACCTCTTCTCCATCTGAGCCTTGGTGCAGAATAAAGGCCTGGATAACTTCCCTAAGCTGAGGTTCCTGTACAGATCCCAGAGGGTTTGGCCCTGTCTTCTCTTTACAATGTGTCTGTTGCATAGAAACAAAACTGCAAGATTACTTAGGAGATTTACAAAGTGAGCAAAGTTCTTGAGCCACATCTCCTCTCTGGTTTGACACAGTGGGAGACTTTCTAAAGACGAGATATCACCCTGTCTCAGCAGTGTGACAGACCCTTCTTAGCTGACCCTGGTCCTCCTTTCCTTACATGACTTTGTAAGTCACCGTAATGCAAATTTCTATAGCACTCTGAATTGATCAGTACTCTTCATGTATGTCAGTCTTCTCTGCCTAGCAGGACTGTGAACCCCAAAATTGGAATAACACTTCTCAAATTTCCTGGTTAGTTCCATGACTACCATAGGCTGAGTTACAATGAAGAATTATTCAATGGTAGGTAAATAGATCAAATGTTGCAGTCAGAAGTTCTGGAACATCAGAAAGGTCTACTGGCTCTTTATCTTAGGTCTGATTTTTATGATCTAATTATCATTCTCATTACTATAACAACCACTACACAGTCTCTTCCACTAGCATCTAGAGATGATGTTTTGTGGAATAATTTTCCAGAATCTTCTTTGTGATTGGTACATCACTTCCTGGTGACTTCACCCACCTACAAATACTCTGAATACCAAAAACAATCCATAAACCTAAGTACAAAATACAGTAAAACACTAACTGTTTTCTGCAGGACAGACTCAAAGGGGTAAACCAACAATTACTGATGCTATAAAGTCACCCAAATGGTCCTTCAACTAACTACTTTATTCCTTTTGTAAGAGAGAACAAAAAAGATAAGATAGTTCCCCTCAATATGCTGATGCTGAAAAGAGCACTGACGTTTGTTTTCTGAATGATGTTTGACTGTGAGTACTCAATAATTAGAAATATTTAATGTAGGCAAACATCAGCAAGTTAAAATTGTTTTCTGCTCAAGTCTTGTCATTTGCCAGAAAGAAAATTATATGTTAGATATGTTGCACTCTTTCTCAGTATGATAGCAACTAAAGTGGCTTAAAATTGGATTCATTTATAAAGCTGGACACTATTAATATCATTCCCTGCATGACGATAATTCATTTTACTCTGCTTTGTCTCAGAAACAGTAGGGGCTCCATTCCTTATATTCAGTTTTCCATCCTAATTAAGTATTCATTATAAAATACATATTTCTGTAAAATTTAGGACTGAATATTAAACATTTATGTGCTGTATTACACTTGTTTACTGTTAGGTCAGTGTAGGAAGTACTGGATGTCTAGTAGTTACCTGTCTTCAACTTGTAAAATTAAGGTTCAGAAGGATCTCGGCTGCATCAAAAACCTGTCTCCCTCAGGGTTCTTATTTTATCGGTATTACATAAAATAAGCTGAAAACCTAACAAAATGTAACTACACTGATTCCCCCATTGAGAAGAAAAAGGTGCTCTATGTACTTAGTGTATATTTGACATGACATGTGTAGAAGTTTTGTATGAGATTCTGTAGGGCCATGATCCTGTAAAGTTTTATTATTGGCATTTGGAGGGCCTAGACTATAAGAAAGGAAAAAAGCATAGAAAAGTTTTAATTGAATAAAATAAGCCAAATAAAATGTAACTAGAGTAACAGAAGAAACCATCATCTACCGAGATCTGTTGAATTTTAACTACATGTTATAAGATGATAGTTCTTGCAAGAAATAAGTTTATATCCCTAACAGTTGGATCATTCAAACTTGACTTGATAAGCAATAGGGTATGTATATATAATAACAGTACAGGTTTGGTGTTTACATCACACTTTCTCTTTGGAAGCTTAAACAACCCTGGAGAATTTGCTTTATTCAAAATTACATTGTGTTCTGACATTAAATGTAAAATGATCACATAAACAAAAACAATCATGCTATAAATAAATGATTAACTTGGGGTCATCAACTCTATGATATTCCTTAAGATTCATATAGAAATGGCCCAAATGAAATTATGGTGGAAACTTGAACCCATAATAATGCTTTCTAATCAATTGTCAGCTATTTCCTGAGTATTGGTTATGTACAAAGTCCTTTGCAGTTGTCAATGAAGAAACAAGCTATAAACATAAGGTTAATTAAATAATAATAATAATAGAATAGGTTTGTATATGCTGTCACATGGCAAGGTATGTCCCACTGGTGGGGACAATGGCTCATACAGTTTTACAGGAGAAAGAGATTAGTTATCAGAAGTCAACTGAGAGAGCTTAGAAAAGGGAGCTCTTTATCTGGACCTTGGAGGATTGTTTGAAATGAGAGCAAATGCATTTAGAAAAGAGAGATAAATATGAAGACAGGAAGGGACGTAAGAAAATTCAGAGATTGTTTGGAAAACCAAATCTAGATTGACTTGCTAGTTGCAAAGGGCATTAGAAGAGTAAAAGGGAAGATGGATTGGTTGGATTGTAGACAGTTTGAATAGCATGCTAAGAATTTAAGTTTATCCTTTAGGAAATGAAAAGAAACTGAGAGTGTGGCAACCAGAATTAAATTGTTATATTGAGAAGACGTAGCTTGCCATGTATGTAATTAATTTGATGAGGAAGAGACTGAAGGAAAGGAGATGGAGAGGGGGCTGCCGCTGTAGCCCTGACTGCAATGGCGAGAGCTTGGAATGAGTTTGTGCAGTGCCGCAGAGAGGAACCCCTGCGTACACAGAAGGAGGACCCGCTGGGCTTGGAGACTCCAGGACTTTTGGCAGGTCAAGGCTTCAAAAGCTCCGCACTGACACTAAGGGAATATAATCAGGCAATGTTTATTTACTTCCTTCTTTTTAATTACTGGTTTATTGATCTACCTTTTCCCATTAGAATATATCATGGTGCCAATATATGAGGCCAAAACATGAATATTTCTTTACCAAATCTCAGAGTTTTCCCATTGACTAATGACTAAGTTTAATCATTGAAAATTCTTTGTGTGTGTGTGTGTGTGTGTGTGTGTGTGTGTGTGTGTGTATGAGTGTGTGAATACACAGGATGGGACAAAAGTAGATTTACAGTTGTGAGTACTCAAAACACAGTGTTTGTTTTTATATTATTATTCATTATTGAACAACTGTAAACCTACTTTTGCCCTACTGTGTATAAACATTTTTGCACAAAAGGAAAAGGATTCTTAACTGAACTGCTGTTTAGTCTTTAAAAGATATCCATATCCAAAGAAGATTAAAATATCAAGAGTGATATTTGTGAGAATTTTCTTTTTCCAATTTCATAAAGTAACCCATGTAACAGAGCTAGGTCTCTGGGGCTGAACAAGCTGTCTGCAGTTCCAAGATTCCTAACATTCCTCTCCTCTCCCTAGAATTGGGGGTCAGTATGCACCTCTTCTCAAAGACTTGCGATATTTGCCATTGGGGTTTTAAGTTAGTTTGTTTATTTTAAGGATTTACAATCTTCCTCTTCTTTAAAACATTTTGAAATTCCCAGTGAGAAAATATGGACCATTACAGAGGTATCTCATCTGAATGACTGCTTGAGCATCACATATGGTGCCAGGTAATTCTCTTAGAAAACCTTCTCCTCTTGGTCATGTAAGAAATGCTCCTGTTTAATTCATGGAAGATTCCCCAACACTGCCAAGAAAATCCCTCTGGCACAAGTGACTATCCTGCCCCATTTTTCACCTCTGGAGGTCTTTACACACATCAGCTCAATTCATTCTCCAGGGCCTCTGTGAAGATGGTGACTTTACAAATTGCTCCTTTGACAAATTCCTCCCTGAGGACACATTATGGATGTTGATGGAGAAAATGCATCTTGCCAAGATTATAACCTACTAAGAATATGGAGCCTAAGAGTTTGGAAGCTGAGCAGTGCCTTTAATGGCCAGAGGTTTACTTATGATTCAACATCAAATGGTTTAGCTAATGTTTACAGTGGGGATGCGCAATTAATAAATGCAAAATTGTGCTTCACTTCTGTTTCCAAAGTGAATAGGATATTTGTCAAAGCAAGAAACTTTGCTTTGGTTATAAGCTACAGATAATGAAAATGTGTTTGTGTTTCACAAATACATTTGATTCTAGTAGATTGTATTTCCCATCAGGGAATCAGGTTCAGCAAATATTTTTACATGCTAAGTCCCCAAATCAGGCAGGAGGCTTTCGTTGACTAGAAATACAACAAACTTAGAGAATAAAGGTTTGCACAGAAACTAAAAGACTTTATAACTGTTCTTCACTAAATTTATAAAGACCAGCACTGGGCTGCTAACTGTAAAATATACATATCACCAACTTTGGGGGGAAATATGAAAATATTATCTCTGCTTTCTCTTAACCTCTCAATGTATCATAGATAATTATTCTAAACTTAGTATTTCTTTATGTTGAACATGAAGGACCCATACTAAAATGTTTTTTTGACAAAAACAATGTAATTGCAAATAGAAAATGAACATCTATAATAGAGAGAGATTAGAAGTGGAAGTCTACATGAATATGTTTTAAAGGACATATTCTTGTGATGAATCCTGATACACAGGAGTTAAAGGCTTCTAACTCAGCCCCTTGTAGCATACCTTTCTACAGAGTCAAGAATTTGTTTACCAGAGCTAGCAAGGTATATTTTACTTTTGATCAGGGAAGTGAAATGAATTTTCCAGGGTTAGATTCTAAAATGAGGTAGAATATTCAACTTGCATAAACCAAAGAGAAAGAGGGTCTGCCTGGAATAAGGCTGCATAAGAACGAGGGCTACCCCTTTCAGAAAAAACAAAATGGGTCATTCTTAATGTGTGACAAGCTGATACAGAATAGTCTCACATTGTGGGGACTATAATTAAAACAAAGAAAGCAGAAACATTATTGTATATTTTAATTACTGAATGTTGTCTTAACATTTCCCAGAACTGATCCATTGTAGAGGAAGAAATAACCTAGAGAACAAACCCCTAGTAGCACTCTGTCTCAGTCAAAAAGGAGTTGGGGGGATGAAGATGGATGCTAAATGGGGGTAGTGGATATAGCTTAACTCTAAGAAATGTTTCTTTTCTGGTGCCTTCCCCATTGCTTATTTGTTCTCTTGAATCTGTTAGCAGAGTACAATAGATTTCACCTCTCCTTAGAAATGAAATTGCAGCTTAACTTTGCATTTTGACCAGGGGTGCTTATAAAAGACTTTGATTTTAAAATTCTCAGGAACCAAGAAGAAGCCAATTAAAAACAACACAGAGAGACAAGCTGTTTTGTCCTCTTGCTTCTCAGATACAGTGCTTTCTCAGGGCCTGAAATTCAGCCCTTACTACTGACATACAAATTACTCATTTCCTTCATGAGTGCAGCCAGTGATCTTGAGTAAGTGTCTTTATTGACTCGTTAGGAAGAAGGGACAATCTCTGTTAATCCAAGACTCTCCCTTGATACTCCATGGGTTCCAAAGCAGTTTGCTTACACGCCCTCAGCATTATTATTCATATATGCTCATAAATCATAGTCCAAAAGGTTGAAAGACTTGGTTTTTCATCATTTTTACTTCTTACTTCAAAAGATTATTTTTCTAAGTCTCTGTATCTTTCTCTTTTTATATTTCTCCCCAATATTGATTTATTCTCTATTTCTACATATTCTCTCCAGTTCTCACTTTCCTAGATTCTCATATTCCATGGTTGGATACAATCAGCTCTTGAATTTAGTTCCCATGCCTATTTTGTGGTCCTCCCTAAATTCTCTAATAGTATGAAAATGATTACAGTGGAAAATGTAGAGTGTGGCTCATTGCAGGTATCTAACAAATATTTGTTGCCAAAGTTAGTTATCCTGGAAATGATCTTGGCTCCAGAGGAGACAGTAGTGCCTACTGTGGGGTGGGGGGTGGGGGAGTGAGAGCTCTGCTCTAGAAGCTTTTTAAGAACTTGTTGTTGATAGTCTCATTTGTTCTCCATTCACCAGGCCAGGTGAGATTCTGAAAATATTTGTCAAAAGAAAAGAAAGAGAAAGAATGACAAAAGAGAGTTTAGTAGTGTCTCTCTCTCCTATTAGGATACTGGGAGCATGGAGTTTTGACTCTGTTTCTCAGAGTCAGTGTACAGGGGAGAAACCACTCAGGAGGTCCTCCAAACTGGCATCTACCTGTGAAGTAAGTGAGAAATGAGTTTTTATTGTGTTAAGCTTGTGTTGGTTTATTATCACAGCAAAGCCTAAACCAGTCTCACTAATACAGATCTTAAACTATACAGTTGGAAACCAGGATATATTTTTAAACACGAGCCATGTCTATGTATAGTGAATAGATAAGGGTCTACACTATGTATGTGTGTATTTATATGCCAATGACCAACCCTTTGACCCCCTCCCACAGCCTCAGTATCTTCATCTATAGGATAATGGTGGGGTTAGAAGCTTGTTTAGCTTGAAATGTCCCTGGAATATTTTCTGATGTTTATCCAAAACAATTTTGCATTTATTCAGGTCCTAATATATTCTGAAGTCTTTTTAACCCAGGAACAAAACTTAGGGTTTGGACAGACTCTGACTTTTAAGTTCATCCAAACCATCTCTTTGTTGCCTTTTCCCCCTTTAAGAAACTTCCAGATGAAAGCACAAATATGCCACATGAACTGATTTTCTGCACAGCAAGATAATTCTTTTAAGTAGTTTCTATTATAGGAAAATTAATTTCAAGGCACTTCATACAGTTCTAGTAAAATCCTTCTGCTCCATGGGGGTCCATGAGCAACATTAACTGTGCAGCATTGGCTGGGTATGCCTCATTATGACTTGGTGCAGTGAAGGATGTTTTTAAATTTTTTTAAGTTGGGACTTCTGAAAGTCATTGTTTTATTTTTTTCTTATCTCTGCATGAAAATTTAAAGAAAACTGTAATTAGAGATACTTTTTACAAGGACAAAATATTTTTCCTATCTCATATAAAGCGACAGAAATTATTTATTTTGATAAAACTTTGTAGCTTATTTTTATTGAGGTAATGTGTGTGCATGCACGCACGCGTGCGCGTGTGTGTGTGTGGTATAACATTGATGCATTTGAGGAGATTATTGAAAACAAATACAGGATCCCTTGTGCCAATAAACACACTCAGCGTTTGAAAAGTTGATAACAAAGAGGACTCCATCATCCAGCTCTCACCTGTCCAGCTTCCTCATTGTCTCAGAGGTGTTCTCAAGAGATCATACATTGTCTGCACATGTTTCCATTTCAGCATCTGTTTCCTGGGGAGCCTGGTCAAAGATACCCCAAACAAATGCCCCAACCAGCTTTCTTTTCCATAGAGTTACCATAAAATAAATTTCTCTTTTTCTTTCTTATTACACTGAGAAAGCAAAAAGACAGAGAACCCTGTGGGAAGAAATATGGTACCCAAGATTCATCTCAGGTGGAATGATTGAGTGTCCCGTATTTTCCTGAATTCATAAGATGATCTCAGGGCCCTGTTTTCTAGACATGGGAATCCTGAGGAAGGGTGCAACTAGAAACCAGAGACTGGAATGTCAAAGTCAAGCACCACCAACACAGCAGTACTGACTGTTCACCATTGTGCCAGTCTGTGGACTGGGATGAAATTACATGTGTGGCATAGTAAACGCTGGGGAAAATTCCCGATACAAAGGTCTTCTTTGCACAATCAAGGAGTTTTCGCCCTGGTCACACTTGATTGGTGATCCGTAAAACTACGTTTCTTGTCTTTTGACTCCTAGTCCATTGCTCTTTTTGTAAAAATCATGAATGCTTCCTTAAAAGTATTTATGATCTTGAAGTGAGCCTTGAATGATAAAAATAAGTTATAAAAATACATGACAATTCTAAATTTTATCTTTGTTTTCATCATTTAAAAGTAAGAAAAAACAAAAATATGCTTCATGAAAGTATATATGAGAGCATATAATGCTTACAGGGTTTTTTTGTTTTATTTTAATTTACAAGCAAATTTTAAACTCATAGCCCATAGAAAGGAGGGAAAAGTACAACAGCAAAATCCCACAGGATCAATTAAGAACTTCAGAGAAGTTTCTATCTCTTTTCAGTGTTTCATTGTTTCTGGGTCAGGTTGTCTGGTTTGGAAATCTCCCGGCTTTGCTAGCACAGCGCCCTGCTATTTGTGACAGTTAATCCTTTAAAAGCCTTATTTTCTTTTCTTAGGCAGGATGAATGGGTACAAGTGAGAAAAGGGAGCTTAAAAGCATGGCCTGTTCTTAGAAGACTTGTGAAGAATATCAGATTATCTTCATTCAACAAACTATACAGCCTTGAAAGACATATATTTGCATGTCGTAGAACCAGCTGAAAAATCTAATCAGAAATCAATTCTACAAACAGGAGGATACATTTCTTTTAGTCTGAATCAATTACTTGGGAGGGAAAAGACAAATTATGGGTGTGGGGTCAGGCTACTGTATCTGTGCAGATTCACAAATGTATACCAATACCTCACTTGGGTCATATGACTCCCCTCTTCTTGAGCCCACAGATATAGAAAAATGAAGCACAGACTTTAAAAAGTTCTTATAAACAATCTAAATCAAGCTTTTCTTTAACAGATAAATCAACAGCTTAGTCAAGTGACTAACCAAACTGGTAAACGTCACACATTCATTTGGCATATAGAAATTGGGTTGTCTCAATGAACCAATCTGGACTCAAATGCCTGAAAAAAGGCCACCTGACCCACTGCTGTAGAGCAAATGACATTCTGTCTCCATGTTATAATTGCTGACTCTGCTTTGAGAAAAAATAAAAATAAAAAAGGAAATCTGTTTGCAAATGTCTCCAGCTATGTTGCAGTTTGGTATTGGTGACTCAGCCATAAAACCTAAATTTTCAGCTTTTTAAATCAAACAATTATACTAACATTAATTACCTTTGTAAGCATTATAATAGTTCTGAAGTGGCCAGGGCTATTTAAAATGTTTTCCAGCTCAGGACAGCCCATGAGTCAGAGGCAATACTTCCAAATGGAACAATTCATTTGTTACACATGGAGCAGACTCTGAATATCTTCTATGCCACTAGTCAGTAAAAGGGAGATATTGGTGGTGAAAAAATGCTGGGTGAGGTTAGAAAACTTAGCCATAAAGGAAAAGAACAGTCATTGGCTCAAAGTGACTGATGCTTTCCAGGTCTCAGATAAAATAATAAATGAGGTATATTTGAAACATTAGTTATTTTAATAACAATGATGGTCTCTTTCCTGACTTTGATTTCTAACTGACTGTTGTGCAATTGAACATGAGAGAGAGGATCTTTTCTAGTTTTTGTCAAACTAAATTGCATGAAAAAGGTTGTGGAAGTGCTTTGTAAATGCTAGACTTTTAACCAAATATTTATTATTATTTTTATGTTTTGTAAGGAAGTAAATTCAGAGATTTGGATTTGATGTTAAAGAAAGCTAGAGGTGCAGAATCTCACACCTTCCAGTCACTGTGGCCTGCAGCAGGGCACTTGAGATTACATAACTTCACTGGAAGATTCACCAAAACTAATTGCTGAATGTCTAATATCATTGATTGTGCAAAAATTACTGCAATAGATACCATCTATTAATTGGTTTGTAAAACAAAAACACATAGCTTGTTAATGTAAATAATGCAGAATATATTAATGTATCTTTTGTTCACATATAAGCATAATTATTACCTCTCCTTAAAAACTACATTTTACCTGATTATTTAATAATAATCTAGTACTCATGAACTATCGCACAGTTTAATAAGCCCTGTGGGAATAAGCAAGTAAAACCATACATTGAGAGACCACTATCAAATTGACACCGTGAAAGTTGTTGTTTTGGGGTGAGGGGGAAGAAGAAAAACCTCAGAGCCTCTGCTCCCAGGGGCTTACAGATTTTGCCACAATACAGCTTATGACAAAATAAAACAACCCCAAACCAGTCCAAACACGATTCAGAGGAAGGAGAGACCACTAGGAGTTGACGTGATAAGAACTTAATCTGGAGGTAGAGGAGATGAACTATTGGTTATAAATTAGTCCTTGAAATATGGATATGCAGTTCTTATGAGGTAGAGACAGAGTCAGAGAATGATGTTTTAAGCCGAGAAAGTACCATGAGCAAATCAAGGAGGAGAGGAGAAGGGAAAGCCAGAAGTATGTGAATGTGAGTGAGCTGAGAAGTTTACTAGAGCAGAGAGTAGATGTAATGCAGACAATCCATAAGAGACTGAGTGTCGCTTGTCCTAGGTCAGGTTCTCCAGGAAACAGATGATGAGAGGAAATTTGAGTGCAGACAATGTAAGTAGCTGTTTTTTTTTGTTTTTTTTTTTTTGAGGGACTGACTGAAGGAAGCTTGGCAAGTGAGAGCTGGGTTGATGAACCTCTTTGTTATTAATTATTGAAATGTTGTGTGTGCATATTGGCACATGAGATTCTGTATTTGTCTTCAATAACCTCCTCAAAAGAATCAATGTTACACTACACACACACACACACACACAAACAAATGCAGAAACTGTATTTCCTAAATAAAAATAACTAAGCTACCAAGTTGTATCAGAAGAAATCATGTCTATTTTTTTACATGGTGTATGCTTTATAAGCAACATTAACCACGCAGTATTTGCTGGGTGTGCCTCACTATGACCAAGTGCAATGAAGGATGTTTTAATCATTTTTTAAGTTAAGCTTTTGAAAATGCATTATTTTTTCTTTTATTTCTTTATGAACATTACAAAACCTGTAATTTGAGATATTTTTAACTGTATGATACAACTGTCCATGACATTTTTATTCACCTATATCAGATACACAATTTTTAAATTTATTTAACTAAAATCCGTCCCCCCAAACTATTTACGGGTCTTTTAAAATGCAAATTATAATTTTATTCCCATGTGGTATCTTCTTTCCAACTGAAATGAATTTTCGATGCATTTCTAATGGAGGGAACACGTTTAGAAACTGGACATCGGTTTTTAGGACATGGTATTTGGAAGGGGGTTGTGTGTGATACGAAATCACATTATATCTCTTCTGCCTCCATGCAACACTAACTGGAAATTAAAGACCAAAATGAGAAAATAAATGTGATTTAAAGAAAAGATAGTTGAGCAAGAGGGGTTAATGAATCAAGGGAAAATAAAATTGGAGTTTAAAGTCGACAGTCCTGCCCTTCAGCTTTTCTCCACCACCTGGACGTGGATGAGGCCTCCTCATTAATTTGCTTCCAGTCTAGTTGCCTACCCCAAGGGGGAAGGAGTGAAGCAGCTTCTGATGAGTTAGCGGTGAGAGGCTCATTCCCCAGATCCAACTCACTGAGACATGAATGAGACATCCAGTCAGTCCCCCAGCTCCAGTTCCCCAAGAGCACACTGTGCCTAAGGAACAGAGACCATTTCCCTTAATCACTCTTCATCAAACTGCAGCCTGGTTTATTGGCATGTCCATCAGGGGTGATTTGATAACCTGTCTTCCCTCCCAGAAGTGTGAGTCGACAATATCAGACCTCACTGCGTATTTTACAGGAGCCAAATAAGGCAGCAGCTACACTAATGGGCTAAAGTTTCAAGTATGATTCTAAGACAGCCTCTCAGTATACAGAGTGAGAGCACAGGTGCCATTTCCCTCCACTTGTGGAAGAGACACTCTGATTGCACTTCGTACAGCATGACATTGTGAGGTCCACACCCCGTTCTCTAATTGTGGTTCTTGGTGGAAAAGCCCTCCTACTTACTTCACAAAGGCAAAGAAACTTATGAATGGGGGTGGATATGCACACACTCATTATCAAAACATGGGAAACCTTCAAAAAGCTCATCATACTGTGTAACGGCTACTTCATCATCTTCAGTTATAAAGAGCATGGTGCCATAAGTTTATATGTCAAATGTATGCGTGAATCCCGTAATGGCACCCATGCCTCACATTCCTCTGTGGGATGCACTGTGCTTCTCACGTTGATGGGCTATTACCAGAATTTGTACTCTTGGCGGAAGCAGGGCAGAGGGTAGCATTTGACTGTCAGTGCTGAGAGAGCCAACAGTATGCAACTCAGTATTAGATCAGAGGTCTGTAACCTGAGCAGAAATGTCTAATATGAAATGTTAACCAGTTATCAGAGTAGGCTGACTGCAAATCAAATTTTTGCTTATATGGCCCTTTTGCATAAAGGGTTAACACAGATATAGCTGTAGAGAAATTTACTTCAGTTCCCAGATACAGAAAAAATTTTTTCTAAACACCAAGCAAATTTCTCCTTTAAAAATGCCTCATGTAAACTTTTCTGACTCTAAGCATGGAGTGTTGCCCATTCCCAAGTCCTCCTGGGAATGACTGAGGGAGAGGGCATGCTGGCTACAAACTTCTCCATCTTCCATGAACAGCTTCCCTTGAAACTAGATTGCCGTTATTAATGATGATGATTTTCGTTTACAACACCATGTTGGACTGTAATTATTTCCTGGTATAAATTGCTTACTCGTTTCTTCTTCCCAATTAGTTGACCTATTGCTTCCTACATATTTTTGTTGCTAACTTCAATATTCTGGATAAACAGTTTGCTTGTACATAGAACTTTTCTTCAGCAGTTCTGATTTTTTTTTCTTTCTCTTAAAAATTCCTCGATTATTTTTTTAAAGCATTAAAAGGGCACCAGAGGTGATTAAGTGTAATATTTTCTCAAAATGTATTTGATTGCCTTGTGGTTCACATTAAGATAAAAGCTCTTGTACTAACTTAACAAACAGCAAGCGTGATCACTTGCCATTTTGAGAGACTGGCTGAGGGCAATGCTCAGGGGTTCAATACAGAATTTGTTAGTGATAAGAGAGTGAGGGTACACACCTCATACTTACTTGGAGAGATTATTGGTCCATTTCTCAAAATTAGGGAAAATGTGTTTTCATGGGTAGAGGGAGAGATGCTAAAACAATAAGCCCAAAAATGTTCATTTCCAATCAACAAAGCTATAAAGCATCAACTGAGTCTTTACCAACACACCTGCTGTTCATTTCATTCTTTGCTAGTCACTGTGTAAACCATTCAAGGAAATTCAAAATCCTTTTCCAAGAGGAGACATCATGGTGTATGACAGGATGCTATAAAACAACATGATATTTTAATTTAGAACTAGACATTTTAGATTTAAAGAGCTAAGTTAATTCAGAAGGGCACAAGGAAACAAAATAGAAAGTCTTTCTGCAGAGAAGTGTCTGTGAAAGATGGGTGGAATTTAGTAATACAAAGGAGAAAAGAGAAGAAGCTCAATCTGGCAGGAAACCATGAGTGAGTCTGTATTTCTTACTTCTAAATGATGGCATGGTCATAGTTAAATCATATCTGTATTACTTTCTCCTTGTTCTTACTTCAAGTTCTCCTTGTGCTGGGTGAGTGAACAGGTTTCTATTTGCTGAATTCATTCTATGTAATAATAAAATAATCTCGATCCTTAATGTGAATTTTTAAAAAAGAAATTGATTTTTAGCTTCAGAAATCTTGGTTAATTGAGACCACTTAAACTGCCTGGCAGTCTGAGATTTAAAAACCTCTCAGGCAAAGATGTTCAGGAACATTGGAAGGTGTCATTGTCTCCATTCCTCCATCTCAGGGCATAATCTTTCTCCTTGACTTACCCACCCAATTCTACCACTTGTCAAACTCAATGCTTATTTGAACTGTGCACTAACAGGAAAGGAGAAGATAAAAACCCAAAGGGCAAGACATAAGTCAGAATAGCATTGAAACCCTGAGTCCCAGAGCAAGTCACTACATCATGAAAATAAACAAATAATAGGCAAACAAACAACAACAACAAAACCTAGAAACTTTGGGGTATACTGTGAAGTTAGGGTCTTCTTCACTATCGTTTTATAGGTTTTGACCATGGTTACAGGTGGAAAAATAGCCAATGCTGGAAAAAGAATGGAACATGGCTTTGAGTCTGACAGATTGTAGTCCATAAAACTACTCACACACTTGCTACTGTTTACTCATGCATATGTGTTATCTTTTATACAAAAAAAAAATTTTACTGAATACTCACTATGCATCAGATAATATACCATTGGAATACACAATTAAATATGACAGAATCACTGTATAGTACGTGAGCTATAACTGCATCATTAAGATCTATGAAAGTAGTAGGTCAGGGGGTACAGAGAAACATGAAGAAAGAAGTGATACATCCTGTTTTGGCTTACAGGAGGTTGATAACTGTGTATAGGTCATAAAATCTTTAGTGTGGTCACATGAGTAGCATTTCAACAGAAAGTGAGCAGAAGGAGAAAAAGACTGCAAAATGCATTTTGTGTAAGGATGTGTCATAATCAAAACAAACAGTCCTATAGCAGACAAAGGTATTGGGACTACTACAACTGGTGAGGGTGGCTCAAACTTGCAAAATCAAACAGAGGAAGATAATTGAATGTAGTTAATATTACACTTACAAATAGTTATTAACAATCTTAGGTAGTCAAGTTTTATTTTTTGATCAAAACAATATTTCATGAGTTCTTGTAAATAAAAGACATAATAAGAAACATAACAGGGTTTAAGCTGGAGGAATGTTAAAAACTCACCCTATTTTCCCTTTATTATGGTTGCTTTAGGTCCATTAGCGTATTTCAAAAGGATACATTTACATCCATTTATATATCTGCCTATATACCCACCTATCTTTCTACTATCATGTTTTTTAAAAGGCCTTTATATTTTTAAACAAGAACCTTGGGAACTTCTTCTGGAGAGAGAGAGTAACATGGCTTAGATTTAGCCTAGTGCATGAAAGGAAAAACTAATAAAAACAAACAAACAAAAAATATATGCAACAACAGCTTTCAAGTTCCTGGACTTTAGGCAACAAGGAATATAAATCCTGAGAGACCTGGAAACAAAGAGGTCAGACCAATAGTTACCCTCACTTACTGCTTTGATAGTTTTCAGGCCATCACACCAGGGAAAAGAAAATCAGGCAGATCCTACAAAAATTCCTGAGATAGGCAAACAGAGTTGAGAATATGGGAAGGCATAGCTAGCTAAAGTTCATAAGACAAAGTACTGAAAAGGACACAGATATGCAAAGAGGGAATCCTGGAGATCTGCAAAGAATTTGTCCCCAAGTATTTAGCAGAGTCTTGATCAGCAAATGCATGTTAGGAAATTGTCTGACATAAGGCAAAGAATCATCCAAAAAAGCAAATAGCCTAGCAGTCACGTAGGAGAGAGAATAGTCTGTTTCTGCCAGTTGGACTGGAAAAATGTATAATTCATGAGACATTAGGGAAAATATTCATAAAGATCTTGCCTCAGTAGTAAGAAATAAATAGCTCTATATGGAACACTACTTCAGACCAACCTGACAAACCACAGAAGTAAGACCTGAAAGGATCAAGTTGTTTTTTAGTAACATAACTGCATCGCAGGACCAAGTTCAAATATATTTAAAGAGATACACAAGTATCCAGCTCCTAACAAGGTAAAATTCACAATGTCTGGCAGCCAACCAAAAATATCAAGGCATGCAAAGGAACGTGAGTAGAGAACAAATGAAGTCAATCTGGAACTGATACAGATACAGTAACTAACAGACAAAGACATTAAGAGAGTTTGTTCAAGTATTGAAAAACAAGGATAATATTGCAAAATATCTCAAATTAAACTTATAGAGGTAAAAATTTCAATATCTGAAATTTAAAAAAACATGCATTTGTTAGGTCGTACATCCTGTTACACATTTCAGGGGGAAAAATGATAAACTTGAAGACATAGCAATGAAAGTATCCAAAATAAATTTTAAAGATTTTTTAAAAATGTAACAGGCTATTACAGTCTAGAAGTTCTCAAAGATGAGGAGAAATAGAGGAAACAAAAAAATTTTATTTTGGAAAAATAATACTCAAAAATTTCTAGAGCTGATAAAAATTACAAACAAATCCAAAAAACACAACAAAACCTAAGGAAAAGAAACATGGAGAAAACAACATCAAAGCACAGCATAATCAAATTGATCAAAATCAGGAATGAAGACAAAATTTTAAACCAGAGAAAGAAGACATATTACATATAAAATAAAAAATATAAGGATGACTGTCGATATCTCATCAAAAAATGCAATGGAAGAGGAGACCTTGAAGAAAAATTATTAAATAATTAAAAGAAAAATTATATAAGTTCTACACCAAGTGAAAAATATCTTTCATCAATAGAAGGTTAAATAAAGACTTCTTGGGATATACAAATGCTTAAACAATCCATCATCAGCAAATCCATATTATAAAACATGTTAAAGGTAGTTCTTCAAGAAGATAAAAAATAATACTCCCAGGAAATATGAAGAACATCAGAAATATTTACTGCATATTAATAACACACTTTTATTATTAAATATGTTTTAAAATAATTGACTACTAATAACTGTTATAACTATATAGTATATGGTCTATAACCTATACAAAATTGAAACATGTGACAACCATAATAAAAAATGTCAGGAGCGGAGAAATGGAAGTATGAAGTTTACAGTTCTTATACTATCCCTGAAGTGATAAATTATCGTTTTAAGTTAGGATGTGATGAGTTAAAGATATATACTATAAACCTTTAAGCAACAACTAAAATAACAATCAGAAGAGTTACTATTTTTAAAGCTATAAAGCAGAAAAGGTAAAATAATAACAAATACTTAACTCAAAAGAAACTGGGTTTGAGGGGGAAGAGAATCATAGAAATCTATGGCAAATAGAAAATAAATAATAAGGTAATCGATTAAAAGTGATCATATCAATGATCACACTAAATGTAGATGGTCTACACTCACCAATTTGAAAGCATAAATTGTTAAAATGGTTAAAACAGCACATCTCAACAATATGCTGCCTACAAGAAAATACCCACATGATTTAAATATGATGACAAAAATAAGTGAAAAGTAAAAGTCTAAAATAGATATCCCATATTAATATGAATTAAAAGAAAACTGAATGAAGTACATTAATTTCACACAAAATAGACTTCAGAACAAGAAGCATAATACCAGGGAGATGCAATGTCATCTCTTGACGATATAAGGTTCAATGTATCATGAGGCCATAACCCTAATCATTTATGCACCTAGAGCAATTGGACATCCATATGCAAACAATGTACTTCAATCCACACTTTTTATACAACAATTAATTCACAATAAATTATAGATTTAAATATAAAACTTAGAATTATTAAACTTCTAGTAAACAAAAAGAGGAGAAAATCTTTATGACTGAGGGCTAGGTGAAGTATCTTGGAAAGGACACCAAATCATGATTTCTATAAGAACAAACTGACTTTTCTGGTTATGTAAATTCTTTTTTGTTTTGGCTTTTAATGTCTTACATCATCAACTGTTCTACATTTCTTGAAGATGGAGATGGTGGATATGCTGTTTTACTTCCTCGTAAAATATTGTAATGGACCTCAATGTAGTCTCCCACTTTTACTATAAGGGAAATAATTTTGATGTGAACACTGATTTTTCAGTTTATATCCAAATAGTTCATGGAAACTTTCTATAGTCTTAAGCTTTCCCTTGCCTCATTTTCTCCCCATGAATTCCCAAGCTGTTACTTACCTTTCACATAAAATAATTAATATTTTCATTTATGGGTTTAATTTTTATCTCATATTCCATTTAACAATTACAAATTTAAGGAAAACTCATAAAAACAATAAAAACAAGAGAGAGATAGAGTAATTTTCTGGAATAAGGCGAAACTAACCTCTCTTAGAAAGAGATAAAAAGGAAATTAATACATTGATTACTTCTTTTAACCAGAACAAGTATAATAGAAATTAAGTTTGTAGAGGTTAATGTGAAAAAGAAATCTGTAAATTTTTGGTCCTCCTACTTAAGAATTTTTATTTTTACTGGAGATTTGGAACATATTTCAAAATATTTACTGTGGTGAAATAGAAGTTTTTATTTAGGTTAAGGTGTTTAAAATGGGTAGTTGGTACTGTGAACAGTAACACAAAGAAAGAAGTCAGAATGATTGGGTGTGCTAATCAAGGTGATATAGTGGGGGTCAGGGTCAAGAAAGACAAGCACAGCCCCTTCCTCCCAGCATTACATCTGGGCCAGCAGAGGAAAGAGCTGTCAATCTCACTTTCTTCATTAACCCTTCCTCACTTAGGAACAGTGCTTCACTGTTCAAGTCTCTTAGCTCAAGTTCCTTAGAGAAAGCTCTATTCAGGAAACAACACGGATTTATCTTCTATGAATTATTCATCATTATCATTATTAGCTCTCATAATTTCACCCACACTGCTCATGTGGCTCTTTTTGCTTAAGTCATATAAAACTCAGCTGACAAAACATTAGCAGGCACACCATGGGGAATGGGGGGCCCAATTTGGCTGATTATAGCTACCTCCACTTTCACTTCTAGTGACTTTGTGTATACAGAACTTTGCTTGCAATTTTCAAACACAAAGAGTCCAAAACAGGGAAGTGTATCAAAGCAATAGCTTGAAGCCAGTAAGTGTTCTCGCTCAAAGAATGTGATGTCTGGGTAGGGCCAGCTTCATGAGTAGCAACAGCAACCACATACTGTTCATCCATAACCTCTTGTGCGGAGGGCACAGTAATGGGCAGCTGATGTACAAAGGTGTGGTGGACCATTTCTTATTTCTTATAACCGCTCAAGCAGTCAGAAATTTATGGGATAAAATCACCTCTTCCACTGATAATCCTGAGTGCCACTGATACTGATCTATTCTTTGAATTTAATCCTAACCTCATAAACATGCAAATATCTAAGTAAGAGGTTGCATCCAGTCCCTGTTCCTGTATTATAAATCTGTTCATCAGACTGCTCTCTCCAAGCCAACAGCAAAGGGAATGGATCAAGAGCACAACCTCTCTGTGTGGAAGGAGAAGAAGGGGTAGCCAAGGTTCAGAAGAGCTGGAGTGACTGCAAGTCTGAGCTGACCACCCATTGCTCTGTGTGCAGAACTTCCAGACCCCTGCTGGGATTCTCATAGATTTTGGAACTGATCTGTCAGGCTACAGGGAGAAGCAAGTTCTACACAACAAAGTAAGCTCTACCTCATGCCTATTTCTTTCTTCATCACTAGTACGTGCCAAAATTCTGCAACCATTGACAAGGTACTATTGGGAAAGAGTGTTCCTCAGACCTTTTGTTCTAGAAGATAAGAAAAAGAAGGTAGTGCTTATTTATAGAGCTTCATGTCTGTTTTATTCCACTCAACTACAGAATAACCTTGTAAAATGAATATTATTGAACTTTTTTATGTGTGAAATATAGGGGAAGAGAAACTGTGACTCGATCATCTCAGGGTCCTTGGCTGAGTCTGAAAATAAAACTGACCAAAAAAGATTAACAGGAGAAAAGCATATAGATTTATTTAATATGTTTTACATGACATGGGAGCCTTCATAAGGAAATGAAACCCCCAAAAGACAATTAGAACAGAATATTTTAAACTAGGTTTGCGGAAGAGTTGACAGTCAGGGAGGAATATGACAGATTAAGGAACATGGGTAATCATAGGAAACTGGAAAAAAACAGCAAGGCCTGTGTATTAGAATTCTTCTTGAGGTTCCTTTGCTTGGATTCTTCTCTGTGTCCCTTTGTTTTCAGAGCTAAGGATGCTCCTTTCCTCTGGGTGTAGGGAGGGCACCTTTCAGATGAAGTTTTTATGACCTGTTTCAAGGAAGGATGGCAATGGGGCCGGGGTTGGGAAGTAGGGGTAAGGGAGGAGGGGAGTTCACAGTGACCTCCTTGTTCTGATATTTTCTCAAATTCCTTCAGTATCAATATCCAAGAAGCCATATTTTGAGGTAGTGTATCCCGAAGCCCATCAGAAGAAACCAAGACTCAGAAAGCTTCACAGTCTTGATGTATTTGTTCACTTGACAAATATTTTTTTTGTCAGATTTAATGTGTTTTATTGATTAAAATATTACATTTGTGCCAATTTCCCTTCCCTCTGCTCCCCTCCACCCGGTGGCCCCCCCCCTTTTAGATTATGTCCATTAGTTGTGCATACAGTTCCTCCCAACCTCTCTCCGTCTATTCCATTCCCTCCTATCATGATCCCCAATTTCTATATCATCTCCCTCCCTCTCCCCACTCCCCCTCCCTGTTGACCTCCCCCCAATATGCTTCCCGTACCCACAGTTCCTTTTCCACTCTCGTTGCCTGTTTAGTTTGCCTTTGTTTCATCTCCCTAGCTTCTGTTTTTTAAACCAGTCCCTTTAACATCTCATATAACAGTGGTTTGGATCTAATGAACTCTTTCAGTTTTATTTTGTCCTGGAAACACTTTCTCTGTCCTTCTATTCTGAATGACAATTTCGCTGGATAGAGTATTCGTGGTTGTAGGTTTTGGATTTTCATTACTTTGAATATTTCTTGCCAGTCCCTTCTTGCCTGTAGGGTCTCCCTTGAGAAGTCAGCTGATAGTCTAATTGGGACCCCTTTGTACATAATTCTTTTCTTCTCTCTTGCTGCTTTTAAGATTCTCTCTTTATCTTTAATTTTTGACATTTTGATTATAATGTGTCTTGGAGTGGTTCTCCCTGGGTCTAGTCTCTTGGGAACTCTCCTTGCTTCCTGGACCTACAAGTCTATTCCCTTCCCCAATTCTGGGAAGTTCTCCTTTATTATATTTTCACTCAATTTTTCAAGTTCTAGTTCATCTTCCTCACTCTCTGGCAAACCAATGATTCTTATGTTGGGCCTTTTATAGCTGTCCCAGAGGTTTCTGATCCTTTCATTGTTGCTTCCCATTTCCTCTCTCTGCATTGGTTGACTGCTTGTTCCTTCTCCATATTCCAGTTTGTTGAAATGAACTCTGGATTTTTTTTCCTCACCATCTGTCTCATATGTGGTTTTGTTCCTTTCGTTATGAATGTTTTTCACTTCTTTCTTATCTTTTTCCTGATCTTTTGTGAATTCTGTAAGCCACCTGATAACAATGGCCCAGAACTGAGCCTCTGACAGGTTTCTTATCTGTTCATCTGTCAGGTTCTCTATCTGCTGCCTGGTGAGTTGTGTTACCAGTATTTCTAAAGTTGTCTGCCTCATTTTGACAGATGCGTTTTGTTTTCTTGGGCCGGCTGTCCGGGGCAGTGTCTGTGTATGCGTCACAAATCAGCGACCGGCGCCTGCCTGTCCGCGACCTATTTCGCAGCCCTGTGGTGCTTTCTTTGGGGGCGGGGGTCCAAGATGGATTCACACAGTTATTCAGCTAGGAGACCGGGATCCGTCCTCCCGCCCCCCTGGGCCTCACTGTTCAAGGCGATGCGGTGGCTGCTTTCCCCAGCGCTGGTTTTTTGCCGCCCCGCCGCTGACCGCAAACAGCGCTGCCCTCTTTAACTCTTACCTGCCCAAATGGCACCGCTGGTTTATAACTTCATATGTTGGGCTTCCGTGTAGTTTTATTTTCTGGAATTTCTAGTTATCCTTTGTTTTGAAGTAGTTGTATTCCTCTCTAGTTGTAGAGGGAGACCTAGCGTGTCCGTCTAAGCCCTCACTTGACAAATATTTATTGTGTCCTTACTTTGTGCCAGAAACCATTACATGTGGTGGGGATACATTGATGGAACAAACAAACTAAATATTTTATCTTAAGGTGCTTACCATATCATTAGGCAAGCCCCCATCTAGTCAGTGGCAGAGATATACTTTGAACCATTTCTGACCCTTACTCCCCTCATTATATATGGTTATTAATCAACGAGGCTAGTTAAAGAAATTCACTTATTAGACAGGCCCGAATTTCATCATTACAGCAAGGCAGGCTGAGGAAGAGCTACATTGTCTGCTTTCTCTGTAGGTTTTTCCTTTCAGTCTGGGTTTCTGGGGAAAATGGTTCTGGATATTCAGACTGACTTGCCACGCCCATAAATGAAGGCAGCTGCAAGGTCAAAAGCATGTGTTGAGATGTTCCAGGTTCTAGGATTTTGGAGATGATGCAGGAACTCTGTTGTGGGAGGGTCCAGTTTCCTCACCCCAAGGGATGCCCCAGACTTGAACTTCTTTAAGGCTGGTTTGTTGCAGGGACAGTATTTCCTCCATTTCTGAGCAGCAGGCCTGTATGTCCAACTGCATGACTGCCGTGCGAGAACAAGGGAATACTGTATCCTGTCACCTTGTAAGTCCTCCTGGGGGGTTTCCAAAGCCCAGATTTCCTCCGCAGCAGGACAGCGCAGACTTGGGATAGCCAGTAAATCAGGGTGGGGTCAGGGTCTGGAAGCTAAAAATTGGTGAGCCTGCTGGCGGGATTCAGAGCTATAGACCCGTGTTCTCACACACTCACTGCTACACACACACTCACACCCACAACCCCTGGTGGAGTGGGGAATTAGTCAGCGGAGGCCTGACAAAGTGCTTCCTACACATGCTGTTCTGTCAGGCAGCACAGCTTCTCGGGCTTCAGAGGTAATTACATGGATTTTCTGTCTTGTACTTGCAAAAACACAGCCCAGCTCTGCGCTGCCGCTGCTGGCTCGTCGCTGACAAGGCCTGTGGCTCTGGCAGGCGGCGGGCTGCCGAAGAGTGTTTACATGCTCCCTTTTAAGAATTCAAACCCCAAGCAGAGACAGGAGGTACCAGTGGAAGGAAGAGGGGTGAGAGTTTGCGAGAAACAGGCACGTAGAGAAGTTTCTCTTAGGTGACTGAGGAAAACATTCCAGAGGAGATGGGGCTCCCAAAATGGGAGATGGGTGTGGAAAAGGCTAAGGTGATGCTTGTATGAATGAGTTTTCTGTTTTCCCCCTTTTTCCATCAGCATAATTACTTGCTTGTAATGTCTATTTTGCTTTCAATCTACCCACCCATCATCAGTCAACAGTTATTAGACCCCCATGCCCAAAATTCTAGTCCGGACAATTTGTATCTCCCTGGGCTGGCGATAAGGCATAGTCCACAGCATTTGCCCACATGGAGCTTACACAGGGGGTTGGGGAGACAATTACTCATTTCAGGAAAACCGAAAGAAGATGGTCAGGGATTTGTGAGCAAGTGGGCATGGAGTACAGACCATGATATTACCCACTAGTTCGGACGTGCCCTTTTCTAGTCTGTATCTTAATGGAAATTATATTGAAGCAATGGAATCCAGAAACAGGAATAAGTAGAAAATGAAACGTACAAGGTACTTCACCCTCTCAAGGCCAAAAAGGGACAGGGCATAGACCACAGCAAAGTAACAATTACCAGTGTTGACCACGCGTGGGTTTCCGAATTTCCTGTCGCTATTGATTAAGTTTGGGTACTCCTTCCTGTCTATTCACCCTGATACACAGATACTGACTCCAACACTGTGGGAGGCTTGGAATCATCAGGAGCATAAAGAATTAGAAAGAGGCCTGAACTAAAACAATAATTTATGGCTTTGCTAGTAATTGGGTCTGTGACCTTGAACAAATTGCTTCACTCTTAGAAGTTCTTTCATAGCCTTAATTTAAGTTCTTTGGACATTCTTATGCCCACTCTGGTTTTTCACCACGCTGGTGGTTTTCTCCAATACCTAACATGATGATGCCCCTTCTCTGGGTTTTCGCTCAAATTAGTCTCCTTCTCTCATGTTTTTCACTTCCTTTCAGTCCATGAAAACCTGGGTGGGTTTTCGGGTCAGACTCAAGGCCACCACCCACCTTCAACCTTACCATCACGTCCAGTCTGCATTTCCCTTTCTCCCCTGAATTCCTACAGCAATGCTCTAGATCTAAGTGACCAAGCACGAGGGGCCACATGGTGTTGTTATTCTTTAATCATTGTGTTTGTGTTCTTTCTCTGTGTTTCTAAGTGGTATATGGCATATTAAGGCTTTGAGTAGATATTAACAAAACTGTTGTTATTTTTTATTACATCTCCCAGAGGGCCAGGTATGATTAGGAAAAGCAACTAGATTCAGGTTAGGAAATGTTTGGCCTGAATGAGGTAAAAGAGCAACAACAAAAACCAAAACCAGAGTCAACAAGGATACTTAAATGATTCTTCCCCAGCCAGGCCAACAAGTTCAGAGTCCCTTTCTATTGTTTCTCTGTTGATTAATTTGTCTTTCTCTTTAGGGATTTTTCAGTGAACTGTATCAGTTAAAAATTTATATATATGTATATATGTGTATATACATATATAATAATTTGTATATACATATATGCATATGCATGTATCCACATGTATAATTTATATATGTATATACATGTGTAATATACATACACATGTATGTGTGTGTATACACATTCCCCAAGGTTCATCAGAAAATAAATCTTTTTTTACCTTTTGATAAACAGTTCATCTATCTATTTATCTATTTATTTATCTATCCATGCAAATTAATGCACAGAAAACAGGCTACTCTTTCAGTTTATTAAATATATTATGGCGCATGGTTGCTTAATGAGGTGGGTGCTATTTTCTTCTGTTTTAAGAATTACACCACTGAAGCTCAGTGAGATTAGGTTCAAGGTCTTATGGCTAGTAGAAGTCACTGAGCTTCAATCTAGGTCTGTCTGATTATAGTCTTTCCATCACTCACACCTCATAAATGACTTTAATATATGTAACAGGCAGAATAAAATAATTCCTGAAACGTGCAAAAATCTGAGTAAGGGAATTCGTGTGTTAGAGTTTAGGAAGTAAATTAGCATAGAGAGAATGACTTGGGTAATTTGGGAGAACTTTTGCAGTAAATTTAGGCAGTCTGTGCTACCTAAAACAATTTTATCAATGGTGCATTCATGTAATATAATGATATTTTAATATAATTAAAATATATGAGAATCTCTTGAGTTAAAACAAGAAAAGAATCTGCAGAAAGTTTCAAGTGGAGAGAGCTTGCACAAAGTTTTACAAAAAGGAGACAATTCCTTTTGGGCACTGCAGTCATTCAACTCACTGAGTCCCATTTGTAGTACTGAAGAAGTAACCTGAACTAGACTGTGACAGGAAATGACTCTTCTACAGAAAAACAGTTTTCAGGTGTGCTCATTGTTTGTAACAGTAGTGGGTTTCAGATTCTCTTTCTCCCTACTTTCTCTCTCCCACTCCCCCCTCAAGAATTTCTGTGTTAACTATCAGACAACTCAAGAGTAAAGACTTAGGCTACAGAAACAACAACAAAATATTAGATTGGAGAAAACATCAGACTGGAGCTCTCAACGAAGTTTTTGAATAAACAGATAGATGGGTAATAACTGATTTAGTACTCTGGAGAATGATAAAACCTAATTACTTGCATAGGAAAAAAACAGAAAGAAATATGATTTACTCTGCAAAGCTCAGTTAGAAATTGGGGGTACCAGATAATTTTGAGGCTGAGGCTTCTGTTTGGGTTTGAAAATTGAATGGATTTTTGAAATTTATGAAATAAACAATTGGAAACGTAACTTAATTCAAAACCCATGCAGTCAAAAGAATTTTTCTCTTATATCCAGAAATATAAAGAAAGTTTATTCTTGAGAGAAGATGCACAACCATACACTTGACTCAGAGAACTATGCCATGAAAATGGCAGAAATTTTTTAAAAATCCCCAGATGTAAAGTGATGTTTCTAAAATCTACAGTTTTTTTTCTCTTAACAAGCTTCTCAAATTATGAAAGCCAGTCTTATTGCCATAGGCATAAAGCTAGAATATTATTCTATAAAGAAATTCCTCAACCTAAGAGAAAAGTTTACTGATATTGACAAAGACAAAGAGAATGAGCCAGCCAGCTCCCCATCATATCATACTGTGATGATGTCCAGCATTCAACAAGCTGTGCCCATGCCACAGATGGTTTTAGGTCAGTTTATTTGGGCCTCACAGTATTAAGTAATATCCAAGGCTCACCATTTATTTGTTTTATTTTGTTGTTAAGTAAAATCTCTTACATGAAAAAGAGAAAACAGCATAAACTAAATTAAGCAGAGGCAAAGTAGGAATCAGAAGAAAACATCAATGAAAGTATGATTGAGAGCTTCAGGGAGCATCATTTATTCATTCATTCAACAAATATTCATTAAGGGGAAGCATAAAGTATCTATGCCAGTCATTGTTATTGTTCCACTGAGTGAACAGTTTTTGCCTTTTTGGATTTTATATTTGATGGATGAGAGTCAATATTTCACTCTTGAAAACAAGAATAAGATATCATGAACAGGAATGTTTAGAAAATTAATGAGTTTTTGAAAATGCATCAGTTATTATACAATAAAAAATGAGTAAGAGAGTTGGAATTGAAATTAAGTATATCTCTTAAACACTTAAACAAAATTATAAAGATATCAAAAATGAAGAATAAAATGCAGGATAGTTAAATACTCAAACAAAAAGGCCCAGTATTCAGTGAAGAATAAAGAGAAAATGAAGGGGGTATGGGAAGAAGAGTTATCAAAGTAATAAAATAAAATGTCCCAGGGTGGAAGAACATAGGTTTTGAAATTGGAAGAGGCCATTCTAATGAATTTTCTGAATACTGCAGATCCAGGGATGTCAGAAAATTAAGAATGTGTCCCAAACAAAGGATCGGATATTAGAAGGCATAAACTCTCACATTTGCAACCTCAGACTAGGGAAGACAAGGAAACATGCTTTCAAAAGTGTGTGGGAAAATTACTTACACTTGAAATTTACTTCTGGCCAAGAAATGAGTTGAAACTGAAGGTCAAATGGAGATTCAAATGTGAAGGGTCTTGGGGAATTCATTTCTCATGCACTGGAATATGTGTTCATCAAAAACAAAGAAGTAAAAACAGAGGAAGCTATGAGGACTCTTAAGTATAGGCAATTATTAATTTTAAGAACAATTAAAAATTCAATAAGAAGGAACATGCATTTATTCTATAATACCTTTCTGAGGCCTAAGCATGGTTTTAATGTTGTAAATAATCTAAGGTGCTACCAAACCAATCTTTCAAGAAAATCACCTACTGAAAATCTTTACTGGTATATTGGGGATCACTCTAAGCTTGCAGCTCCTGAAAATCACTGTGGATTTTCTGCCTTGCACTTGCTGGTGCCTCTGCTTGGAACAGCTTCTCACCTTCCCGAACAGCATCTGTGCATCTGGCAAGACCAAGACGAGCATCCTCTCCCCAGGAAACCATCCCTTCCCCTCAACCCCACTCAGCCCTGACACTGGTACCCTTGCTTGTGTTCTCATAACACAAGTGTTACTCTCTTTCATAGATAAATTTACTCACTTGATGTCAGTAGACTTTTCTTCCTCTTCCAAAAGAATCTGATCTTCCGGTAGGTGGAAATTGTTTTATTTTAATTAACTGATTTATCCTCAGTTCTTAGCATAATACTTAAGATATTAACAGTTTCTTATTTTATTTTCAAAAATATCTTGAAGAGGGATTGTTTAACACGTGAAGAGCATAAGGCTCAGAGAGAATAAGTAACTTGCATAAGATCATACCTTTTTGTAAGTGACAGGGCCACATTCAAATCCAGGCCTTTGGATCCCTAACATTTTTTTCTACACCATGGGAGGAACACAGTGGATGTTCCAGGAATGAGCCTTTACCAAAGGGTCCGAGGGTGGGAAACCTCAGGATTAGTTCTTTTCTGACAAGAGCCAGCTATACGATCTTTAGCAAATTACTCTGTGTCCCTTTTATAAGGTTCTTGCCTGGAGCTAAGGGCTGCAGTTCTCCAGGACAAGCACCTGTGCCTTGTCAGTGACATGTCACTCGAGGTAATGAGTGCTGAAGCTCTGGGAAGTGTCCAAAGCAAACCATTTGAAATGGTGGACCTCAATTGCAACCTGACCTTTTGGATCAGTATAGATGTTGGGTTTTATTAAACATGGGCCTTGGTGCTTATATTCTTTCAAACAATTCATACCTTACCTGCCTCCCAGCCTGCCACACACTGAAATTGCACAAAGATGATGTTATGCTTGTGTATTATTCTTGACAGTTTGGATAAAAACTAAGAAAGACTGGCATTAATATTACTGAAGCCATTTAAATTACATCTCCATCCCAAACATTGCATAGAGTAAGTTGGGATAATATTAGAAAGTGTCAAAAAACAAAATTAGTCAGGCAAGATGTTTTATTTGAAAACTTTTAACACACACACAAGAAAACCTTTAATAGGTGGGAACTGAAAAAATTAAGTCTTGTTTTGACAGTATTCATTTAATAAAGAAAAATATGTTGGAGTATATAGAAAAGTTATTTTTTTAAGACAAAGGAAATTTGACATATTATAGTTTTAAAAGATTTATTTTTGTTGAAAAAATAGAATTCTATGTTATAGCTCTACATCCTATTACTTCCATTTGATACTGAAAAATGGAAAAAGATAACTCATATCTAAAAATACATTGATTCCATTGCATTTTCAATTCAAATAAACAGTCTTCACTCAACAATGAAATTCATATAAAAAAGAAGTGCATTTTTTTCTCTTTTCCTCCTTTTATTTGTATATCCACAATCAGACAAGCTATAACACTATCTAAACAACTGTATGCATTAACAAACAAACATAGATCAATAGCTATAATTTGATACACATACACCATTCTCTATGAAAACATCAATAGTCTAAAAGCTGAGTGGGCATAGCTGGAAAAAAATATGCTTCACAGACACAATGTTGGCAGAAGATTAAATAACCAGATGTCAGGGAGAAAAAAAATTCAATGAAACTGAACACATATTGGAAATGTACAGGTATTCTGTAGAGCTAAACTGTTCAGGATTAATAATAAGAAAATTATCTTCTGCTTGCAGTCATTCAATTACTGTGTGTGCAAATATTTTGGATTGGATGTTTCCTTTCAAATATATTATTATCTACCTAAGGAGTCCTGTTGGGAGTCAAGGCAGAACTAGGATATGAGTTGCACAATGTAGTCCAATCTGAAAACAATATCTTAAGTTGCTGGAGAGCCTTTCATAAGCAAAACCACAGATGACTCGTGTCATTCAAATCCATAGCACTGTGATGGCGCAATGAAAAGAGTATATATAACTTAGTAATGGGTCCAGACAGCTGAGAGAAGCCAAGTTTATACAGAGCATTTGATTGAAAATAGATGAAATTCCTGTGTGTCAATTCAGCCACCACCTACACAAACCAAAAAAGCAAATAAGCCATTTGCCATTTTATTAATAAAGCAATATGGATGTGGACAGGGCAGTGCACCAGGGACAGGGGCCATACAACACTTCTTATCATTTTCCAATGTTATTATATCAAATAATTCATTGTAATTACATGCAATAGAAGAGAGTGTGTCTCCTATGACTAATATTTTTAAGGGGTTATTCTTGGCATCCCAGCATGCTCAGTTGATAGGAATGACCACAACAGGAGAAAGTATCAACTTATCTTTGAAAACTTCTGATTTATTTCATAAAATTGTTGTTATTATAGGTCTACAAGCATTGTCTCACTTACATCCATAGTTCTATAATTCATGAAAGTGCTTACAGAGTGAAATCTCATTGTTTCTTTAATCTTCATTCATACAGAAAGGCAACACAATACATTAAACCAATTCGCTTGCTTATGTAAATGTTATATGTCAGATTGTGTCTGAAAAATAAAAGAACCAAGAGAGGAAATGGACTGTGGGATGGGGTTTAATACTGGGTGAAGTTACATAGGTGGAAGAGTATACAGAACAGACAGGTTATCTTCCCAGAGAAAGACAAAACCCATCTTTTGGAATAGAGACATTAAGACAAATATGAATACTCCTGATCAGAACATGGAAATGGGGGTGGATGTTCAGGAATATATAGGGCAAGAAGCAATGCAGATTTCAAAGCAGTGAGTCATAGATTTAAGAGTGAAGCTCAAGACAAAAACAATAAAAACAAGACCATTGTGTTAGGCCTCTATGTAAAGGAGGGACATAAAGACTAGTGTATGTTTTAAAAGCTACGCAGATATGTACCTTTTCTTTTTGCCTAAAAAATATAATGAGCAAAAGATTGATAGATATAGGTAGAAGGATGGTAGATAAGTAGGTAGATGAATGATAGATATATATATAGTTTCTAAATAAATCAGTAAGAAAAACATACCAGCAAAATAAATGGACAAAGGACAGGGTCAGATATATAATTACCCAATAAGCATATGTAATAATATTTAAACTCACTAGTAAGTAGAGAAGAACTAAAAAAAAAAACCCTGCTGTTTTTAAACCCATCAAACTGGCTAATATCAAAACAATAAAGAAGATAAAATACAGTATTGGGAATATAGTCAATAATGTTGTAATAACTATGCATGGTGCCAGGTGGATACTGGAAATATCGAGGGGACTACTTTGTAAAGTGTATGATTGTCTAACCGCTATGATGCACACCTGAAACTAATACAAAATAATACTGAGTATAAACTGTAATTGAAAAATAAAATTAAAATTAAAAAAGAACAATAAAGAAGACACACAACCACAGAGAGACTGTGATGATTACTGGCACTCTTGTTGTCAGTTTGATGCTTTAAGATTCTTTAAGTAAAAATATGGTCTTAGTATTTTGCATTCCTATTAACAATTTCAAGAAATTCATTTTATGTAAGTAATTATGAGCTTCTGCAAAGATTGAATCACATACACTTATTTTAACATACACTCACCCATATACCCTAACATATCAATCATTCACACATATTTAGAGTGTTTCAGAGAAGCCTAAACTGGTGTATAGGTCTCTTCCCAGGGAATTGGTAAAGTGACATCTGCTCTTGGTCTTCTTCATCTTTGCAGGGTTTTAAGGGCATGAAGAGAGAGGTTGCTGGAGAGTGTAACCCCATGGACCAGGTCTGAGTGCTGGGTAAAAGTAGGCTGTAAAGAAACGTCAAGACATTGATTGGAAGAAAAATTTTGTGAGACTCTATCAACTACACTGCTTTTGGTCCCTAGAGACAAAGTTCAATAAGCATTTAAAGTGGCTGTGAAAATTGGAGGTGACATGGTGAGATGCTTTGATACATCCTGAGGCTTTAGAAATGTTGAGGAAACCAAAAGATAGGCAGCCCTAGGACAGGAGGGCCATATTGATGGGGGAGGCCATCACCTGAGGCTGAGATGAAAGCATGAAAGACCTTTCAGTGTAGACATGCATGGCGCACGTGGGGATCCAGAGACGATTGGTAAGGCATTTGCAAGTAGTGGTGGTAAAGGAAAAAAATGACCACAGACGTTGTTAACATCAGCGAAGACATTTCCTCACAGCAACCCCAAATAAGCGGCATAGCCAATTGCCATGCATTTCTTCAATTGAGGCCAGGAAAGCAATAGAAGATTCTGGAATAGAGTACAAGTAGCACCTTTGAGAATTCTTATGAATGTCATCCAATACGGAGCGAACTGGCTATGCTAATCTTTCCCCTGTTTTAACTGGCATGATGTAGAAACAAGCCCTGCAGAAAACAAGAAGAATGGAGGGCTGTGTCTCTGATGGAAAGGAATGCTCTGCTCTAAACATCCAGTCAGAGAAACAATGGTCTGCAGAAATGGTGAGCACCCATTAACTAACCAAAATGCATCCACCTAGAAGAAAGACGAAGCAATTCAGAAATGAGAGCATCTCAAAGGCAGAGGAGGAGTTGAATGGGAAATGCTAATAAACCTATTCGGTCCAGCTAAATGGAGACAGGGCTCCACAAAATCTGTAAATATTTTAGCTAGCTCATATCTGTTGGTATTTATTAACCTCTCTTCCACCTATAGCAACCAGATCTTGGTTCCCTGAAGAGCATACTGAATCCCATTTTATCTGAACTCATGCCCAATCAAGACATGTCCTTAGGTATATAAAAATAGATAAGAAAATAAATACCTAGATCTCAAATTACTCTCTAGTGATAAAAAAAAAAAAAGTTTTCAGCTCTTTCTTATGGGAAGGAGTAAGAGTCTCTCTCTCTCTCCCTCTCTCTCTCTCTCTCTCTCTTTCTCTCTCTCACACATTCATACAACCATCTAAGAAAAAGTAGACAGTCTTGATGAGCTGCCTAAAAAAGAGATTATAAAAGAACAGAGGAAAAAGCAAAAGGAGGTTGTGGAATTAAGAAATACTATAAAAGCAGTAAAGAGATAAATATATATTTAAAAGTTCAAATTACATATACATTTTAGTAGTGTTTTTTCTACTTCTGTAAAAGAATAATAAAGGTCATTGGAACCTATATAGGGATTGCATTGAATTCAAAGATGGCTTTGTTACCGCGAAAAACAATCTCGAGAAACTCCCAATGATGGCAAATGGGAAAACAAAAAGGAGATTAAAGCCAATAGAGAGAGGGGTACCTCACATCCAGGTGAAGAAGATGAGGACACTGTGTTTCCTTGAAGCAGGATGCTTAACGAACATAACAAAAGACATTAAAAGATAATAGATAATAGGTTTCTTCACATAAGAAATAAATGAAGAGTTAAGTCAAAATATCCACTGAGCCTTAGGAATAATTAAAAAAGAATATTCAACATTGTGAACTATTTTGGACTGGTAACTTTTGAACTTCAAGGATAAAAGTAAAAATATTCCTGCTAGCCAGAGAGAAATAAAAATCACAGGCAAAGAAGGCAGTGTTGGGCTGGCTTCACAGAGCTTCACAGTCAAACATTTGAGATGAGAAGCCAGTAAAACAATCCTACCAAGTGTTGAAGGAAAGGAAGTAATATTATATGCCAAGATTTAGCTCAAGTAGAAAGGCAACAGGAGGTTTTTCAAACATGAAGAAATTCAGGGAGTTTAATACTCATGAGGCCTTCTTGAAAACAAAAAGAATGAGAGCAATAATAACAAAAATGTCCCAAATACTAATTCCAAGAAGAGAGATAAATCAAAACAAAGATTGCAGTAATCACAGAAGCCATGATTTTAAAAATATATCTTGGTTTCATTAAAGTTATTTTAAGATTGAAATAATACCAGCAGCTTATTTGAATCCAAAAAATTGTTAAAAAAGTAATTACTCTGAATCTTCAGAAATGTATAATAATCAAAAGGAAAATATTGCATTGATATACAGAAGCAGGTGAGGGGGAGTGTGATGAGTGAGGATGTCAAAGTCCCTTCCTTGGCAGGGAGCAAATCAATACTACCCATAAATCAAAACATGGAACTTAAATATCACTGTTTTTCTTAACCATAATAGCTCTTGTAGAAAAATAGCATCTCTTTTATCAAAGATTTTTTTAACTCAGCCCTGACTGCAGTTTGAACTATACTTTTTTTTTCTGGTAATTTCATGTAAAATCAGATTAAATACATTTCATTTTAAATATTGCAGGTATTTGTAAGGACCCAAATTAATAAAACCATCATTCTCTCATCGACTATCCCTCTCTGTCTCTATTTCTCTTGTCTTCTCCTTCCTTCCCTCCATGTCTTCCGCTCTCTATCCCTCCACATATGATTAGGTGGTTATTTTTAGGACATTTTCTGTTATTTCTTTTAATTCCTCATTTTTGGATTATTTGACATTTACAATACATATGTTTATATGTGTGTATATAGGTATATATAGTGTGTGTATATGTGCATGTGTGTATTGTCACATAAGAAGTAAATCTGGACTTTATTTGTTGGATTATTGGGAGATATTGTAATAAGAAATGGAGGTTATTTCCGTGGACAGGGTTCTGACCATGAGATTTGAGTGTCTCAAAGGTTAGATTAAAAAGGGGTTTGGTTTGGTTTTTAGAGAAGCATAAACAAGGCTAGAAAAGATGGATGAGGGGATGTGGAATAGAAGGGTGGTGTGATTGGTCAGTAGATCAAAGAATGTTTCCCCGAGGCCAGCCTGTCTTCAGGAGGGGGTGCACAAATTGGCTGAAGATGAGGGGGCAGGTGAAGTTTGGAACCTGGGGGAAGGAAAAGCTTAGCGAGAGTTGAGTTACCAAGAATTGTGTTCAAGTTGATCAGTGAGGACAACCAGTTCAGCTAATCTTTTATGGGACAAATGGGAATTTGGAGGATCTGTATCTTGCCTTGTCATAGGTAACCAAGGGGGCATCCATGAATTTTAATCAAGTCATATGAGGAAGAGTAGTATTGTACTTTGCAGTAAGCCATTTTCCTGAAACACAAAAGCATGGGGGTACTTCTTAACTTTTCCTTTTTCCTGGTTTACAGGGCTCAGGTAAAATGCAACATTGCCTGTGTGTGATATATATCTCACCTACATATATTGATATGGATACTGTTTAAATGTTTCTAACTTTTTTATAAAGATACTACTAAAAGAACTGCAACATGAAGTTTTTAGTCAGTGTTCAGAAACATGTCAGGAGATGGCCACACACAGAAGTTTACCACACTGATATGTAGTAAAGGATAAAGTAATATATGTTCTCAATCACTCTTTCACTCTTTCTGAAAGAATGTCCAGTGGAGAATATAAAAATGAATATGAGTTATTTTGTTTTTTCTAGGTTTTTCTTTTTTTACATCTTATATGATTAAAAGTTTCTGGTACATTAATGACTTAAAAATAATACAAGAAAACAACATGAAAATGCCACAAAATAGTACAAGACACACTTGGTGTAAAAAAAATAAGTACTCTTAGGTTGAGATGCTAATGACAATAGCACAATGTAAGACCAGCCAGCATGGATTCTGTATCATCTACCTAGATGCCTGGGTGGGCTCAGTTGAGAGAAGTGTGCATGGAACGGCAGATTGGTGGGAGAAAGCAAAATTCCTAAGAGAGGAGTGGCAAATGCAAACGTTAAGGGATCAAACGGTCTGTGGCATGAAAAGGGCCCTCATTCATGGCTCACACCTCTTCGAATGCAAGTGCGTCGTTTTCTTTGTCATGATTCACACCACCTTCCGTGGCTCTCCACACTGGAGGCGTCTGCATTGCCCAATAATCTCAGCCAGTGCTTCCCTTTCTTCTGTCTCAAAGGGCTCAGGAGAGATTCGTTATGAAAAGGACATCCACAGACATTATATTACAATGTGGCCCTGCCAACTCCTGCCTGGCTCCAGGGTGAAACAGCCATCATCTTCATTGTGCACCTCTCTCTCTTTCCAGGAAAGTTGAATCTTTTATTCTTTACCCTGTCATGTGGCTAAGCCTTGATGCTTTTTACCTTGGCTTTCCAGCAAATCCATTTTTTATCTTCCTGGTAAGACCTTGTACCTTTCTTTACTGGTACAACTATGTGTATGTTCACAAGACAAACTGAAGTCAACTGTAAAAAGAAATACAAAGCTTCTATAAGGTCAGATAAAGGCTCTATAATTTAATCAATAGCTAATCAAACACCTCTCCTTACGTGTGTTACTCATTTATATAGGATTTTATATCAATGAAACTGTTTGCAAGCATGTTTTCTCCTTCTTTCCAGGACTGTCTCATGGTAAATTAACCCAAGCACAGAGAGGTTTGGTGATTAGTTCAAGGCACACAGCAAAGAAAATCATCTATATGTTATCTATCCTTTCACACATCCTATCATTTACACATTTACATTTTTAGTACACTTGTCTTTCTTTACTATAGTATATCCTTTCCCTACCACCCCATGAACAGACTAGGTTTCCTCAATTTCAAAACATCTTTATGTTTAAATGCTGGATCAATTTATATACAGCTATTTGAGGCTAACGGGAAAAAGAAATACACTTACCAAGTTAAATGTACATTTTCAATAGTCTTGCACATGTAGATTTGGACTATGTTAAATGTCAGAAACCCAATAAGTTGTATGTTACAATTGAAAACTGTGGCATATTCTCATCCTCATAACTACCAATCTTTCAAGACCAAGTTCAAATGTCAGCCTATCCAGGAAGCATTTCCCATTTGCTTCACTGGGAAATGACTGCTCTCTCCCTAAACATCCAATCCTTCTTGTTTGTTTGTGCCTCATATGACATTTAAATGCATTGCTTATCTAGCCAAGCTATGCTTTTTTCATAAAAATATCAGCATAGAAAATGTTAGAATACCTTAGATTCCCAAGCACCTTTCCATCAATGCAGTAGTTATTCAATACATATTTCCTGCATGTCTAATAGAACTGAAATGGCCAATGAATTTCTCTCAATTAAGTAAAAAATAAGTGATTCGCTTATATAATGTAGAAGTCTTTTCTACTCAGTGACTCTCCACATGCTATAAAGATTTACTCATATCAAAGCTTTTTTTTTTTTTTTGGTTAATGTTTATTATGTTCTCACAATACATTTGGGTTCTCACAAGAAAGCAGAAATTAGAGTAAGCCCAGAATTAGCTCTAATCATATTTCTCTCTATCAGAAGGTAAGACATGTCTTCCTTTTGGATGGCCTCACTGTACTGTAATCCCAAGGTGGTAGTGGGCAGAGAGAAGTGAAAACAAAGGAGTTCAGGTTCACCTTCCTTGTTCACAGCACATTACCTAAATGGGGGGAAAATGTGTGTGGCACATTCTTAAAGTGGTTCGCCTCCATTTAGCCTCACAAAATGGCCCAGACCACGTGACTTTCCAAGTTTTTGCATCTGGTTTTAACCACTGTATTGCAAGAGGTAACCATTCTTACAGTTATTATTGTAGTTTTCTCTAGCATCATCCTTTCATTTAGATAGTCTGAGTGTAAACCAGATAATCAAGCTTTTTCAATGAGCAAAAATAAGAATAAAGGAGGGTTCTAAGACATGAAGTGAAGACATATGGACTTTCCTGAGGAAAGTGAGTACATTTAGTTCAGAAGTCTTTGCCGCAGGTTATTTGCTTTCCTCTTTCTTTTTGATACCGTCTGTCCCACATCAGTCCAATCCATACTGCTCCTAGTGTTCCTGTTGAACCCGATATTTTCAACACCCCTGGTAGCCTAGCAGGTTAGAGTTCTCAAAGGGCATCTGTCAATAAGTCTCAGAGTTGTAAATTTTTCTCCTCCTCTAACTAATCATATGCCCCTTCCTGAATCTTAGTCTTTCTGCACCTAGTCTAGTTGATATGATAAAGATATTCTAGTAAACAATGCTGATATATTACTGCAAGGATGCATGCAATGCATTGTGCAAGGCTTCAATAAATTCACATAAGGGTGGAATTCAGAGAGAATCATCTTGGACAAGGAGTTAATTCTCCTTGCCCCTTAGTTCTCACCTCATCCAGCAGTCAGTCCATAGATTGGTCCTCTCATGAATGGAATAGAAGGGGAGCTAGAGCTCAGTCATAACCCATGTGGGCCAGCAGAAAAACCACAATGTGCATAATTTTGTGTGTACAGAGGACAACAAATATATTATTTTTCTGCAATTATTTAAGTAAGTTATTTAAAGAATAACCATTTTGCCCTGCCAATTAGTGGTTGCTCTGTCCCTCTCTAAGTACCCAAATTGCCTACTCTGTATTCCTTCGCACAAACTGTTATTCATACATTCTTGATTTACTATTTAAAAAAAAATCATAATTTCTAGTTTTTGTCCTTTTGCTGTTTCATACTTCTTATTTCTGTCTGCATGTATTAACTCATGGAATTTTAAAGCTGGAAGGAATCTGTAAACCATCTAGTTCAACCTCCTCCTTTCAAAAACTAAGATAACAGACACATTCAATGGCCTATTTCAAGGTCAGATAACCCAGTTATAATGAAAACCAGTGCTGGGTCCAGTAAAATTACTTGATATTACTTAGTTTTGAAGTATAATTTCCTTAAGAAATTGCCTTTATTGATTCCATATATAACATTATCTCAAATATTTGAATATCTTTCTGCTTCTTATCCTCCTAAAATTTACAGGTTATTAAAAATACTAATGTAAAAGAATGCCAAACATGGGTATGGACTTGTTGAAAAGCAAACTGATCTACATATTCATGCTGGCATTGATAGCCTGGCATGTCTCCAGCACGCAATAAACAGACAATAGAGAAGACCTTCATTCCAGATGCTGCATTTAACAGCGTGGTATCTAGTACATTAGAGATGTTTTCCCGAGTTTCTCCCTGCTACAGTAATTCATAATAATATCAAGGTCAGTGCAAACTGAGGCTATTTGTTCTGTAGATACCAGACATGCAAGGTAAACCTCCTAGGAGACTGTTACAAGCCACCAACAAAACACCAGCTAAGGATGTAAATTTTCATTCTCTTTGTAAATCTTCAGCTTACATCTCTCGTAGCAACTTCTGCCCATTCATACCCAATGCTTCCCGACTCAGTCCTTGCACAGACTTCAGTAAACAATGTTTACTATATAATTTATAAAGGACTCAGATCCACCTAGGAATTTCTGCAAAGCTAAAAAATAAATGTTTCTTCCATTTACCAAGTATGCCAAATTCAAGAGTTCTTTTCTATCAAGTTTCAAAGCAAAGGATGTATTTAAACCTGTTATTCAATATCCCTGTAGAAGAGATTAATTTTCATGTCCTTAGAAATAGGAAAGAATTAAGTCCATTTGGTAAACTTCATGGACCATGCCACTACTCCAGTTTCCTTCCTCCAGGGCTGTAACTAGTGTAAAAGTTTCAAAATCAAATGTAAGCACTGGAAATTTAATAAGCAACTGACATTGCATGTGACAATATACTTCCTATGGAAATTAAAACATATACATATCTTCTATAAATATACATGTATAGTCTGTGTATGAATATAAGTGTACTGTGCATATATGGTAGACTTGTCTATCCAGTCATCTCTTTACATAAATACCATATAAATGGCACTAAACTATCTGTGGCCACTGAGGGATTGGTTAGGAAGGTGTGAACAGTAGTTAGAGCAACTTAGTATCCATTCTATGGCCATCCTTATGTAGAGAACAGGCCAGCCATAATTAACTGTAAGTAGTGGTTAAAGTAATTATTTTCATGATGATTCTTGTAAGATCAGGGAGAATCCAGGTGACAAAGTATAGCATAGAACTGGGTTCTGAAAGGCTATTCTGACCCCTGTTCTGTGGTGTGATGCCTGCAGAGTGAGTAGTGAGTGAATTGCAGTGTTGGAGACAAAGACATACCCTGGGCAGGAGCAAGGTAGACAGAGGTAGCCCTGCTGAGGCTCCATTGCCAACTGGGTAAGAAGCAAGAGTACAGATTGGACAGAGATGCTTGTGAATGTATTTCAGTTACTTCTGTGCACTCTCCAGATTCACTGGGGAACATTTGACTGTGGTGGACCATGTATCCATGATCTGAGTCATACTCCACACATAGTACAAGAGTTTTCTAGTCCTCATTCTTCCTTCCCCAACTAATTCCTGGAATCTGTATTATTAACAACACATTCCCTGAAATCCCTCTCTAGTTGTCTACTTCCTATAAAAGTTCTGATTTTTAGTTTTACCTTTTAAATAGGCAAATCAAGAACATTGTACAAGTTCAAGTGGTATCAAAAGGTAAACAGTGAAGAGTAATCCTTCCCTCCCTTCGTTTTACCTCCTCAGAGGCATCTACTATTGCAGTTTCTTTTTTTAAGAATACTTATTTATTTAGTTTTAGAGAGAGGGTAAGGGAGGGAGAAAGAGAGGGAGAGGAACATCAATGTGTGGTTGCCTTTCACACACTCCTAACTGGGGACCTGGCCCTGAACCAAGACACATGCCCTGACTGGGATTTGAACTGGCAACCCTTTGGTTAGCAGGCTGACACTAAATCCACTGAGAGACACCAGCCAGGGCTATTACCAGTTTCTTATGTCCCCTTCCAGAGAAATTCTATGACTATCACAGACTTTATAACTTCCCCTGTGAGCACCAGTCATATGTCATAATCCTTAGAAAGGGACTGAGCACATATATGATGCTTAATAAATATGTATTCATAATTGAAAAGATAGATTGCTTCACTGTTTGTCAGAAACCTAGATTCCCAAGGATAAGAAACACTGCAGAGGTGACCATACTGACCATACACATAGTCATACAATTGATGCATAATTTCCATGCTACTGAGTGCAAGGAGTTAACACTCCTGGGGAATTTAAGATAAACTATGCTACAGAGAGTAACAGACCCTGAAAAGGGAAGCTAGGCTCTGGCATTTTACACCTTCCAAAGACAAATGCTTTGTGATGTGTATTAAAAGCACTCTTTGTGATCAAAAGATTTGGCAAGTCACCTAGAATTCTTAACTTTCCCACCATGGCAGAAATCTCATTATGTATAACCTTTTAAGTGGGACCAGAGAAACATTTGCAATTTGATTCTCATTGAGCACAACTTCTTCCTGGAAGTAGAGTTCAAATGAAGACAAAATGTATATTATTTTTGCATTGGACACGTATTGCCAAGAGCAATGTTCCACTAACACCTTTTATTTAAGAGCCAAATAGCTTTTCCTCTCCCTCTCTCTCTCTGACACACACACACACACACACACACACACACACACACTCACTCACAAACATCCTAGAGGCTATTTATATACTACTAGCTGAGCAATAATTCTTACAAGAATTGTCCTACTGTGAGGCTCTACCCCTCAGTCTGATCACAGTGAATCTGTTAAATTTCAATTCTTGGGGGTCTTATAGAGCAAGTGTACAGAAACATGCAAGGCCAACCCCAAGATACTTTGTGGTGATAGTTTTTGTGGTTGTATGTGAATTTATCTTGTTACTACCCTAAGTTATCTCATGTTTATGCTAATTTATAGACAAGCCTAGAATTATCTTTTAAAGTTTGGGCTGCCTTTACATTCTTTCACTATAATAATTTTGCCAATCACCAGTAACACAGTCTGGGTTCTGTGTTAGATGCTGTACATTTAATATTGAAGTAACCACCACAGAAGTACCACAAAATGCCATTTTAAACACAAATAAACCCACAATCAGAAATGATAAGGCCACGTGATATGATATAGTATATGTGTCAGAATTTGTACTCAATTCTTCTAAGTCCAAGAAAGAAAAGGAGCTGATGAAATGAAACCCCTCTTGTGCGTCAACCACTTTATGTGTGAATATATCTCTTTGTATGCAGACTCATGTGTACACACATGATTTCACTTAATGTACATAACGCTAGTCATATTCACATTTAATCTTTTATACTGATTCATTATAGAGAGATAATTAGAGAGATGTTTTTACTTGATGGTTGTCTTCTTAGCTAACCTTTTGAATCAGTAGGTAAACAGAGGATTAAAGATTTCCTGCATTGGCTCATTTTAGAATTACTTAATGACTTACTTCAACAAACTCTTAGTTAGTGTGTACCATTTACTGGGCAGTTAATAGTGGGGCATGCTGGAGATTCAGAGGTGAAGGAAAAGAATGGAGTGCCTCGCCTCACAAATTATACGGTCTATAAGAGCTGGACCGGGAGTTTGAAAACCTTCCTGTAAAGGGCCAAATAACAAATGTTTCTGGCTTTGTGGGCCATATGGTCTCTGTCACAACTACTCAACCCTGCCCTTGCAGCATAAACGCAGCCTGAGACATGTGGGAAAGGATGAGTGTGGCTGAGTTCCAATAAAAAAGGTAGTTATGAACAGAGTTTTAATTTCATATAAGGTTCAGGTGTCACAAAACATTATTTTTCTTTCAATTTTTAAGAACCTTAAAAAAATGTAAAAAGCTAGGGCACTTCCTCAACATGATAAAATCCATTTTTGAAAATCCCATAGCTAACATCATTCTCAAAGTGAAAGATGGAAAGATTTCCCATGAAGGACAGGAGCAAGAGACTGATGCCCATTTTATCACTGCCTTCGATATTGTACTGAAAGTTCTACTCAGAGCCATTTGGCAACCAAATTGGAAAGAAAGTGGTAAAACTACCTCTATTATCAGATACCATGATTCTGTATATAGAAAATGCCAAAGAACACATGCACAAAAAGCTACTAGAGCTAATAAACAAATTCAGCAAATTTTATGGTACAAGATTAACACATTAAACCAGTTATGCTTCTATATACCAATAATGAACAATCCAAAAAGGAATTTAAAAAATAATTTATTTATAATCGCATTCAAAAGAATAAAATGCCTAAGAATAAATACAAGCAAGGAGGTAAAAGCGTTGCACAGTGAAAACTATAAAACTGTATATAAAAATTAGTGATAGCAATTAAAGAAGACATAAATCAATGAAAAGGTATCCTGTGTTCATAAGTTGGAATAATTAATATTAAGAACTCAAAATGATCTACATATTCAAAGCAATTTCTGTCAAAATTCTAATGGCCTTTTTATTCAGAATCGAAAAATTCAATTCACAAATTCACAAGGAATTTCGAGTGGCCCTGAATAGCCAAAACAAAATTGAAAAAAAAAATCACACTTTCTGATTTCAAAACTTATCACAGAGCTTCAGAAATCAAAACAGTATCATACTTATATTAGGATAGACATAGACCAGACAATGGAATAAAATTAAGAGTCCAGAAATAAATGCATATAGTTATGACTAACTGATTCAACAACTCAAAAACAAAATGATAAGCAACCCAAATATAAATGGGCAAAAAACTTAAAAGGCCATGTATTTCTTTATGCAAAAAAATATATACAAAGGATCAGTAAGCACATAACAAAAATGCCAACATCCTTAGACATTTGGGTAGTGCAAAACAAAACCAAAATGAAGTACCTCTTCACACCCACTAAGATGCTTATAATAACAATTTTAAAACTATTAGAGAGTATGTACAGAAATCAAAACTGGTGTACATTGTTGTTGAGAATGGAGGATGGTTAGGTTGTGGTGAAAAACATCTAGGCAGTTCCTCAAAATGTTAAATATGGAATTAGCATATGACCCCATAAATCTACTCCTAGATATGTACATAAAAGAATTAAAAGCAGATGTTCAAACAAGTTCATGTATGTGCATGTTCATAGCAGAACTATTCAAGATAACCAGAAGGCAGAAACAGCTCAAATAGCCTCAAATGGATGAATGGGTAGACAAATTGTAGGGAGTGTGTGTGTGTGTGTGTGTGTTATATGTATTTATATTCTATTATATATATTTTCCCATTTTATGTATATGTATTATCTTTCATTATTTATGTGTATACATATGTATATATAATGGAAGATACACACTTAATGGAGCATATTATATATATATATATATATATATATATATATATATATATATATATATATTTAACAATAAAAAGGAACAAAGTAGTGATATACTACAATATAGATGAGCTTCCAAAACATCATGCTAAATGAAACAACCCAGATGCAATAAGTCAGATATTGTATGATTCTGTTTATGTGAAATATTTATACATAAATTTATAGAGACAAAATGGATATCAGTGGTTACCAGGGGTTAGGGAAGGGGAGAATAGGGAGAAACTGCTTAATGTGCAATGGGTTTTACTTTGGAATGTTGAAAATGTTTTGAAACAAGACAGTGTGGCAGTTGCACAGCATTGTGGATGTATTAAGTACCACTGAATAGTCCATTGTAAATGGTTAGTTTTGAGAGTTTCACCTGAATAAGTTAGTCTTTTAAATGTACTGACTCCTGATTAGATCAATGGTTCTTAAATTTGCTGCATATTAAAATCACCTGGGGAGCTTTTAAAAATGCCAATTACAGACTATACCCAAGATAGTTAAATGAGAATTTCTAGATTGGGGATATACAGATTAGTATCTATATTTCTTATTCCCACATTATTCCAGTGTATAATCAGGCTTGGAAGTAAGTGGTCTAAACTAGTGATTCTTTTTTTTTTTTCTTCTTTTAATTGAATTTATTGGGGTGGCACTAGTTAAAAAAATTATACACATTTCAGTTACACAATTCCACATCAGGTCATCTGTACACTATATTGTGTGTACACCCAAAGTCAAGTCTCCTTCTATCACCATTTATCCCTCCTATACCCTCCTCCATCTCACCCCACCATCCCCCTACCCAGCAACCTCCCTGTTGTCCATACCCACAAGTTTTTTTCTCTCTTTTTTCTTTTTTTTATCAATCCTTCCACTACCCTCACCCATTCTTTCAATTCTCCCCCGACCTCTGACAGCTGTCAGTCTGTTCTCTGTCAATGGGTCTATCTCTATTTTGTTTGATGATTCATTTGATTCCACATACGAGTAAAATCATATGATGCTTGTCTTTCTGTGACTGGCATATTTCACTTAGCATAATGATGTCCAGGTCCATCTATGATATCCCAAAGGGTAAAATTTCCTTATTTTTTACAGCCAAGTAATATATCATTGTGTATATGTATCACCATTTTTTAATCTACTTTTACTGATGGGTACTTGGGTGGCTGGAGAACATATTTGCCTATGATATTCATCTGATAAAGGGTTAATATCCAAAATTTATAACTAACTTAAATGACTCAATATCAAAAAAATAAACAAAATCTAATTTAAAAAATGGGCAGAGGACCTAAATAGACACTTCTCCAGAAAGGACATACAGATGGCCCTTAGACTTATGAAAAGATGCTCAACATCACTAATCATTACAGAAATATAAATTAAAACCACATCTGTCAGAATGGCTATCATAAATGAATCAACAAACAACAAGTGTTAGTAAGAATGTGAAGAAAAGGAAACCCTAGTGCACTGTTGGTGACAATGCAGACGGGTGCAGCCACTGTTACCTCAAATAATTAAAAGTGAATCTGCCTTTTGACCTAGTGATCCCACTTCTGGAAACATATTCAAAGAAACCCAAAACACTAATCAGAAAGAATATATGCACCCCTATGTTCATTGAAGTGTTATTTACAATAGACCAGTGATTCTGAAATGTTGTTCTGGGACTGTTTACATTAGCAAAACTTGAGAAGTTAGTAGAAATGCAAAGTCTCAGGTCCCATCCCAGACTGACTGAATCAGAAACTCTAGGGAAAAAGTCAATCACATTGGTGATTTAATAAGACCTCAAGATGATACTGATGCAGCCTCATGTCAAGCTTGTCTTCGTCTTTGATGTGCATAGCAATTATCTGGGGATTTTTATAGAGTGAGAATTAAGATTCAGTTGTAGGACAGGACCTAAAGATAAATAGTCTCAGTTAAGAAGTTTTTTTTTTTTTTTTTTTTTTTAAATATAACTCTCTAGGGTGTTTTCAATATGCAACCAAGATTAAGAATCACTCGTTGAGCCTGAGAAACAAACATTAAACAACTAATGGTACAATTAATCTGTTAATCACAACTGTGAATGTTTTCATTTATTTCTCTAGATTGTTGCTGTAATCAACATTTGAATAAGAGTTACTTAGTGCCTACTTAAAGTACATGCTAGCTTTTGGGAGAAAAATACATAATAAAATCTTATATTTGCCCTTAAGGATTTCGAGTCTTCTGGGTGATTTTAGAATGTGGACAGTGTCATAACTGCTAAGGCCTTGGAGGGAAGAAGGGTCAGTACAACAATGTTCTGTCCTTTGTTTGTTTGGCCAGCTTCTATTATATGGTTATAACAATATAGATATGTAAGTAAATCACAGGCTTTCAAAATCGGAAAGCATTTTATGTATTATTGTATTTAAAACTTTTTTCTTTGGTACCCTTGGGTAGGGATAGAGGGACTTGTTGGTGCATCAGTGGCTATTGGAGAAGAAGGAGGAAAGAAAAGAAGGCAAGACAGTGAGACTTGGGTTGTTTATGCCATTTTGCCTAGATGAGCTCTCCTCTGCCCTAGATTATATAGGGCATCCTTACTGAGATCTGCTTATAAAAATGTGTTCATTTTCAAGGAAAAAGTTTAAATACATATGTATTTACATACATATATATTCATGATATATACATATTAGTCAGTATATGTACATATGTCTGCCTTTTAAGTACATATGCATACATTACTGCAATTATCTCAACTTACAGGTGGGTACATGCATTGAGTATGAATCAATGGGTTTCAGCCTCAACCACTACATACACTTGTGGCTCATTTAAAGCATATTGAAACCAGTATTCCAGGCCAAGATATTTAGCCTGGGTTGGACTTAGGCAAATTTATTCTTTGTAAACTCCTCATATGATTCTCATGTATAATCTTGGGTGGAGACTCGTGGTAGAGGCTATGGCACTCTTAGGAGTATGAATGGACATGATTGAGGAAGGTGTTGCAGAACCCAGAAACAGTGGGCTGAGCTTTAAAGTCTAGAATATTGCAGAGGGTACAAGCAAGAAAGAAGAGGGTATCTGGATAAAACTTTTTGAACAAAGGAACAGATATGAAACAAAAGATCATTTGAAAGATGAAGCCAGTGGTTCGTAACAAAAGAGAACCATAGCACAGAGAAGAAGCATGGGTTTTCTTAATACAATATTTTGAGATTACAGCCATAACACCGCTGTCTTTAAAAGCCTATGCTATGAAATGCTTGTGGAGTGACCATTCTACTATTGGAAACTCTGATTTTCATTTTCTTCCAAAGTTTTTGATAGAACCAAGTGCCCATAGATGACTTTCCTCTAGTCCTATGGTGATTTAGGAACTTCGAATAATGACAGGACTTAAATTTTCTATCTGGAACTTTTCATAAGCATGACATTAATTTCAAGATCCAAACAGAAAAAAAAATTAATGGGAGCTATATTAAATTCTCCCAGAAAACTGGCTTGAAAGGAGCATGCAACTGATAAATATGTCAAGATATAAATATTATTTTCTTGCCTTCAAATGAAGTGAAGATTACAGAATTTCTTCAGTAATTTCTAAAATTGGGGTAAGTCTAATTTTCCTTTGTCACGAGTTTCAGTCATCTAAAAGAACTTACATAGGATGAAATGAAAAAATATATATGATTTGACATTAAAAATGCACTCATATTGTTTAATTGAGTTATACATTCTCTTCCTAACCCAGAGCTTTTGGACCCTTCAAAAGCCTTTCATCATAATGTACAAGGGGAATATTGTATCCATAAGTTCATGATGACCTGGCACAGAATTTGTGCATTTTAGTTATTTTTGATTTCGACTGGACTTTTATCATTTTGTTGTTCAAGTTATTTGGATGTTCTTTGCGTTTTTCAGCTAGACAGAAGTTTTGATTAGTTGCTGATGACATCTAAGGTATGTGAGGTCACATGGAAATAAAATATAGAAGGAAGGGTGTCTTTGGTGACTAAAAAGTTTGGAGAATGTAAATTTTTTATGTACAAAGTTAAATCATAAAAATTAAATATTTATTCTACTTTTAAATTTGATCCTCTTTGGAAACTGAGAAATGGCTTTATGACCACTCTATGACTCTTTTAAATCTGAGAATCTATATACTAATGTTTCTAAAAATAAAATCATAGAAAAGCCACCATGGAAGATAACTATCAGCAGGATAGCAACTGGAGGGAATAACTACCAAAAAATGCCCTTCTGCAGTATTCACTCCACCACCCATCCACTCATTCACTGTGAACACCTTTCACCCTGTCGTAGATCATAGGAACTCTCTTGTGTCCCTTACAAGTACAAAGATTGTCAGACTCAATGACTCCTTTTGAGGTTGCAGCCTGCAGGAAGCCTGCTATTATTCATTTAGTTCACATATTGCACTCTTCAAACCTGTTGACATGACTTACTGTGACTTACTGGAGCTTAAGGATGATAAGATTAACTAGAGCAGATGAGAATTTGAATCCTAAAGAAGATGAGAGGGTAGGAAACTAAATGGAGCAGGAATTCATACATTGAGTTAAAAACATGAAATTCATCAGAAAGAATGAACCAGGAAATTCCAGATCCTAGAACTCACCCATTATGCCTGTATCCAACTAGCAGTATTTCTTGTACCACTTAAATTTGACTTTTTGTCTGTTGCTTCAAAACTATTCCTTAATGGGAATGGAATTTTTCTAAAACATGTGGTAGAAATACAACTAGACCTGAAATTATTGGCTAAACAAAAAAACATGGTATTATGACATTTGATATGATAGACAGGACACTGTGAGCAATAGGACAGAGGAAAGAAGTCCGCAGTGTTAGCCTTGTGCTGTGATTTGGTGGCTTTCGCCTCCATGGCCCGAATTGAAATTTAGTTTAACTAAATGTTTTCTGGAATTGTATTTACTTTATTCAGTGGAGGTAGAAAAAGTAGGAATGATTGACTCACTATCAATAGCCCAAATGTGGTCACATGGTGGATTTTCAATAAATATGTTATCTACATAGTGGTGACTGTATTGAGAAGAATTGTATCACAATAATTATGTAAGCACACAGACAAAATATTTGTGTTCTGTCCCTCAAGTATATTTAAAATGCTGTGAACTTCTTAAATAGTAAAATAATACCCTGTTTGTCTACTAGATTCTACTAAGTCAGGAAAATGGCCTTGAATATTTTAGAAATATTTGAAAAAGCAAAGAAACAATTTTGGTTTAAAGCACAGTTACATTTGAATATATTCCTTGAGCATTCAAATTGAGTTTTAGTTCATATAAATAACTTATGCTTAACTATGTTCTAATCAAAAGGGAGTATTTTGTTATTGTGGGAGAAGGAAAATTAGTTGATAAGGGACATGACTCTATATACTAACTATGTAAGCAAATCCTTCAGTAGAGAGTGCATTTTATCTCTTATTTGTCAAGGCAGACTGGGCATAAGGATAAGTTGTCAGTTCTCTATTTAATCAGGTGTTTAATATAATTGGGGTACTGTTTGTTTGTTTGTTTTGTTTTGTTTTAATTCGCAGCTGTGAGAATCCTCAAGAGTTTTTGTGATTGTTTGTGCTAGCTGGGAATGTATTTCCAGATACCACCTCTATGTGCCTCCCTTAATTTAGCAGCAGTCCATTCCGCTTCAGGGCTGCAGAATAAAAGAACATTTTCTACTGGGATGGCATTTGGAGGTACCAGAGCAGACAGAAACATGGGCCAGGCCCCAGGCTAGTTAGAGCTGCTAAAGCTCAGTAATCCAACCTGAGGATAGAATATGCCTATTTGGTTCCCACAGACCTTGCGATTAGACCAGAAGTATTGCCAGATCCCCACTGTCTTTCAGTTACGCTTGGCCCTTGGAGAAAATTGAGTCAGTATAAGCTCCCTCTATTTCTCTTTCCTAGTGCTCTGTTAACCACCTCCAATAACCCCCATGTTGGAACAAGAAGTATAAAGCAGTCGGGCTTACCTAATACCAAATGAAAATAAAATGTAAACAAACAAATAAAATGTTAAAGAAGTGAAGGGGATAACAGAAGCATTAGGCATTCCCTGCAGTGGCTGAGAGCAAAGCCAGGTGAAGGTCACTCCTCAGATCTTACTTTTGCTTTAAAAGCTGTGTTTAATTGTTAGTCACGATGCACTGTGGGCAGAACAATTAGTTGTATCTATATTAGATCTAAGCTGTAATTATTTGTTACATTAATCATGACTAGAGTGAGAATTTAATTAGTCACGAACATTAAGTGAATTTTTCTGAAGCAGAGGAAAAATGTTTTCTGTTGGTTGGTGCATCTGATTAAAGAGAGAGCACCACAGTTGGCTGGTAAGGTGCAAGGGACCTTCTAGCTTTGCTCCCTATTTACTAACAAACCTGGATCCAGGTGATCTCACATCACTACGTTTGTGCTTCCTATCCAAATGTCAAATCTTGTGTACAGGTTCCTTGGTGCAGGTAAGGGAGGATCCTGGACATTGAATGTCACCGAGTAATTCAAAGGGCCACCTGATGTCAATGTTACTTAATTCTTGCTTGTTTTCTTTATCTATTTTATATCTCTATTTGCTGATGACAAATATGTTACCAAAGATATCCCAGGAAATGGAGAAGGAGATTCCTAGAGAGAAGTTACCATAGAATTAGATTAGTATTTATCTCTGTGTAGTGTTTTGAAAGCAGTAACTGAATGTTTGGTATTCATCTAATCACACACAGCTAACGTCCAATGCCTCAAAGCTCTGCCATCTGTGCTCTTTTCAAATTAGAAATATAAAGACTTTTGAGGGATACTTGGGGGGAGGAAACAAAGCATAAATGTGGTGGCTGTGATAGTGTGGTCCACAACGTTTGATAATGTGACACATTTAATGAGTCACATACATAGAGCTGTTATCGCCCCAAACAGCTCTACCCTGCTGATTCGAGGGAAAACTTTTAGACAAACTCAGCGTTCTTTTGCTCATTACACTGACCTGTCAGAAATGACAACTTGGCCCAGTCTGGTTATTCCATGCTGACAAGGTACCATTCAGGCTTTGCGGCAATAATGTCAGCTTTTAAAGGTGCAATGTACTTAAGGAAGCTTATTTCTATGATTTGGCCAAAAAGAGCCATTTTCCTTGTCAGTGGTGAGGAATGCCTTAGTTTTCTTTAAATTAGGAATCGTTTTCATGGAGATTGTTCATAGCAAAGCCTGCAGAAAGGAGAGAAGCTATTTTTTGAAAGGTTTAAAATAATTTAGCCTATTGAGCAATGGTGTGATTACCCAGTGTGTTGAAGATAGCCAGGGATGCTCTGCTCTGTCCAAAGCATACTTTAAAACTATCAATAATGCAACAAATAAAACTTCAATTTGATCATGAAAAGTATGTACCATCCCTTACAAACAGAGATTAGAGGCTTAGAAAGTTCTTTCTGTGCATCTTGGGGCCACAATAGGCAGAATCTGGAGTATGGTGAAATGATAATACGGCAACATAACACGATGCAATACTTCTGGGTCAAGAGGCAAATTTCCCCTTACCTTTGCCCAAGAAGGAAAAAAAAAAAAGAAAAGCAGGAATAAACTGACACTCTCATCTTTGACTTTTCCCATTAGTACAACATTATGGTAGAGTCTACTCATATGCCAATTTCTTGGAAGAACTGGAACTACATGTTGATGTTCAAATCTGAGTTGTCTTCATTGTATAATTTTTATATATTACTTCAAAAATAAGATAAATGATAGATAGACAGATAGATAGATAGATAGATAGATGACAGAATTGGTTTTCTATCAACCACAAGGATGTGTAAGCCATGTTCCCAACACTGGTGGATTTAAATACAACTCTGCTGGTCTCATGGATTTTGCTTCCTGTTTCAAGACCCTTGGTTCACTCTAGATGACTATTTGCAATGTCTAATCAACTTCTGTTTAAGCTACACTGGGAGCTCATAGAAGACTATGACATTATGTAGTTTTTGTATTTTTTAATAATTACTATTTTAACGTAAGAACCCTCTGGGTAGGCTCTAGACTAGATTCACATCATACTCAGCCTCTAAGCAGATGAGTACTTCCAGCCAACTATTTTCATGTGAGAAAATGTGGGATGACCCAAACATAATTGAATTTCCCATTCTTCTATTTTTATTTTGCTAACTGAAATCCTTCCCAAAATTAATGATCAAAGTATATGTCAAAATTTCCACAAATAAACATCCTGAGATTAAATTATCTGGATAGCTGAAGGCAGATTTAATCTGAAGAATAAAGTGCTATGATTAATTATACTTCTTAAAAATTATTATTTGGGCCTAGTAATCAAACAACCAAATGCATTTTTATTAAGTGGCTAGTACTCTTGTGCTATATAGTAAAATCTACACTATTATCAAAAACCTTACAATAGCATAGGGGAGACTACACTGAAACACAGAAAATACAGGAATATATTCTTGTATATGTTTATCAACGTCTAAGAACTAGTGAAGAATGCATGAAACAGACTGAGAGCTGTCGAACAGGAGGGAGGTTGGGGGACTGGATGAAAGAGGGTGAAGGAATTAGCCAAAAAACACATATCCATGACACATAGACACAGACAACAGCGTGGTGATGTCCAGAGGGAAAAGGGGGTGGAGGCTATGCAGAGGTGGACAAAAAGGGAAGAGAAATGGGGATAGAAAGAGATTCTGCTTGGGGGAATAGGCCCACGATGCAGTGTGAAGATGATGTTTTATGGAGTTGTATACTTGAAACCTGTATGGTTTTGTGAATCAATGTCACCCCAATAAATTCAATTAAAAATATTTGATAAAGGTAATGATGTTAGTGACTGCCCTAGAAAGACCAGAAGATTTGTGTAGATGTATTCAGAAAGACATTATAAGAGCTAATGTTAATGAAACCTCATACAAAATTTTGTAGGAGGAGACAACAAACTTTGATCGAAGGGGGCTACTCCAGTTGTGAAATAGATCAGATTAAAACAAACATTTGGAACTTCATAGTAGGGAGTCTTGAATGACAAGGAGAGGAGGTTAGCTGTGCCTATTTTGCTGTTTACCTTCCTTTACATTGCTGAGAATATTGAGAGTTTATGCTCACCTATTTTTAACACATTGCCAATGCAAACTGATAATTCTTGTGGTTCAACACACAGTTCCAACCTTCACTATGTATATTTGGTTCTCATCTGTTTAATTCCATTCATTTCAGTTCAACCTTTTAATTCAATACTACTGATTGCTTAGTGTAGTGGCTGGCTGCAATAGTGATGCTGAAGTAAAACTGTGATTTCTATTCACTGGGAGCTACAATCTAGGTGCCCTGAAAAACTGTCTCTATTGGTGTTTATTTGTTTGTTTGTTTTTGAGAACTGCTTTCAGAACCACAAGTGAGGACAACAGCATTAAGAAACTGACATGTGATCTCCAGGAGACATTCTACCTGCTTTAGGGAGGATTGTGACATCAATACTACTGTTAGTTATATCATTAATAATCACAATACTTCTTTAAATGTGTGCAGGGATTTTTGAATAAGAAAACATTTTCATTTCTTTCTTTCCTTCTTTCTTTCTTTCTTTCTTTCTTTCTTTCTTTCTTTCTTTCTTTCTTTCTTTCTTTCTTTCTTTCTTTCTTTCTTTCTTTCTTCCTTCCTTCCTTCCTTCCTTCCTTCCTTCCTTCCTTCCTTCCTTCCTTCCTTCCTTTCTTTCTTTCTTTCTTTCTTTCTTTCTTTCTTTCTTTCTTTCTTTCTTTCTTTCTTTCTTTCTTTCTTTCTTTCTTTCTTTCTTTCTTTCTTTCTTTCTTTCTTTCTTTCTTTCTTTCTTTCCTTCTTTCTTTCTTTCCTTCCTTCCTTCCTTCTTTCTTTCTTTCTTTCTTTCTTTCTTTCTTTCTTTCTTCTTTTCTTTCTTTCTTTCTTTCTTTCTTTCTTTCTTTCTTTCTTTCTTTCTTTCTTTCTTTCTTTCTTTCTTTCTTTCCTTCTTTCTTTCTTTTGTTTTTGTGTTTGCTGTGTGGTCCTATGGAGAGGGTCACTGGACCTCTCCAGGCCTTCTTTTTCTTGTCCCTACCCGCCTCCTGGAACATGTTGGGGCATGTGCACATATCACATGTCTCACAAGTGTAGAAAAGAGTATTTCAGTAGTTCAAAAGAGAGTTTAGCATTTCAGATCATGGTACATGATTTTTACGTATCATACATTTAACTTATTCAGCACACTTCCACATCTTTTCCCTCATTTGATCCTCATATGTTTATTTTTGTCATAAAATATATTTACATATTATTCATATTTACAGTTCTTCTCTCATCAAGCAAAACCAACAAAACTTCCACAGGCATTGCATATCAATTTCTTATAACCCAATGCTGTCAAAATCATTGCTTTCCCTTCCTTATCTCAATTAAAGCCTTTCCTCCTACTACTAACTTGACCACTTTCTCCTTTTAAATAATTGTTTCTAGTTGATTCTAGGCATATTTTTAAAAGGCAGGGTAATTCAGAGACTAAATATTGATTTAACATCTAATGGGCAAGCACAATCTTTCTTGCCATGAAACTTCCCTTTGGTTAGTTATGGTATCTCAATTTCCTCTGCTTCCTTCAACCTTTAAAGAACATTACATTTTTAAATATGTTTTTCTCCTGGGGGAAATATACCCATTATATCAAGAATTAAAAGAACCTTAGGTATTATTATCCTCTTCTGTCTTCAAGTAAAATACAAAAATATTAAATCACTAAATCTCATCATTTGTCCTTTTTATCTTATATGTGGTCCATATGACATTTTCTAAATTTATTCTAGTGTGCTGTAGGGCCATACATAAAAATTTCCCCTTTATGACCTGCGTTAAACCTAATGGTGGGAGTCATAATATAAACTAAACTAAAACAAACAAACAAACAAACAAAAAAAAAACAGCCAAATTTCATTTTTATTACACACATTGATATTATATAATATCGATGTATTTTTATGCTTTAGTCATCATTTCATTTCTCAATTATTCTTTACAACCTTATATTTCAAAATACATCCCAGGGTTTTTTATACTACATTTCATCTTAAGTCATACATTTGCTCTAAAAGAATACTGCATTATAGTCCCACCTCTCTTCCCTTTTCTCCTTTTCTTTTTCATATTCCCCTTCCTCCTCTCTTCATTTCTCCTCTTTTCTATTAATTTTGCTGTTTTGATGTTTGCCCCCTGCCCTTTATTTTCTTCATCACTTCATCATTGTTACATGGTAGCTTCTCTTCCACTACACCAGCGATTCTCAGTAGGAGAGACTTAGTCCCCAGATGATATTTGGTCATGTGTGGAGAAAATTTTGGTTGTCTCACCTGGGGTGGGGATGCCACTGGAACCTATTGTACCACAGAGCTTGTTCTAGCTAATACCATTCTTTTAAAACATTCTTACTGTAATTTTCTCAAAGCTAGTATTTTTCATGAGAGAGTTTACAGACTACACATAAAGTATAAGATCCCATGAAATGTTCAGGTTGGCATAAAGGTTTTACTCTTACGCATCATGTCTGCTGTCCTGAACCCATCCAGGTATCATTTTCTAAAGGTGATCAGGCCACTTGTGGGTATGGGATATAAAAAGGGCCTACCACAACATAAAATAAATGTGCCAAAGTGAAATGAAGAGTTTAGAAAATTTATGCTTAGATCCTGATGCACTACCTTCCCCCTGAGTTCATATATCTGATATTATTTGGGGACAAACCTGTGTTTCCCATCGACTATAAGCCTGCTTTGAGCCCTGGTTCTTATTTATCTTTTGATCCTCTAGCTCTGTGCCTAGCAAAGGACTTTACAATAATAAATTGGAAACTTTTTAAAGTTACAAACCATGGCCATCTCTAACTCATTCCTCTTGTGATTAATGTCTTTCCCGGCCAACTACCGATCATGGCACGGAACATTTTACACCAGCTTACCTGACACACGATATATTTACATTGTTTTAATGAGAAAATTATCTATCCAGAAAAAAAAAAAACTGTCTTTTACAAATAAATACCCACATTACTTCCCTTCATTATTGTCTTCCATGATTTATCTTGGGACCATAGAAAAATTTCCACCTCTTTCTTATTTACCACTGGACCTTCTTAGCATATCCAGAATTTTTATCAGTGTTTGTTGTCCTTAACCTCTAACACTCTCTGTGCTCTAAAATATAATTGTTAATCTATTTATTTTAATGCCCTGGTCATTCCATTTTTTTTTCCACATGCAACTGCAAAGATTGAAAATCTTTCTGTATCTTATTTCAAAGATTTTTACAATGATATCAAATCAGCAAACTTGCCCTTTATCACAACATAATATTTGATTTTTAGGGTGATTTTAAAAATTTCTGAAAGGTTTTCTTATATGAATTCTTAATTTTATCCTTTTCTATGTAGCTTTTTCTTTCTACTATAAATAAATAATTTCAGCAATATTTTAACCTAGCAATTGTTTATCTCAAATCCAACAATCCTTTGTACTTTAAGCTTTCACAGATAATAGCTTTGTTCATTCTTTCCTTTTCTTCTTTGTAATCTTGACCTTGTCTACACAAATTTTCCTCATTGTTTCCTGTTTTTCTCCCTCTCCTCTGTTTTATATATACTCTTATGTAATATTTCTATAGCTTGGGATATTTACTTTATTCAGTAAAACCTGTTTTTAATCCTTTACCTTTGCAAGTTTCTTCCAAATCCAACAGAAATTTATTTAAGCATCTTATCAAATTCTTAAAAATGAATAGTAGCTATTATTAAATACCATAGCTTTTATTTTATATTACAGAATAGTACAGATATCATTGCTTATAAATTCAAAAACCATTCTCCTCTTTTTTTCTATATAATGACAGTGTGTCCTTCCAAATAGTATTGAAAATGCCAACACTTGTCGTCCCAATCTCCCTGACAGCTAAGGAGGCTTCACAAGTCATTTCTGGCCAAAAGAGATAATGTGAGAGTCATCAGAGGAGTTTTGGGGCAAGGCCATCTTCTCTAATAGTAGTCTTCTCCTGATTTTGGATACTACATTGTGAAGCTTGGGACACAGTGAGATTTTTGTTAATTCTTCAGACTAGAAAGATAAATTGGTGTTAAAAACTCCATCCTTTTTGGCATTGTTATGCCTCAGAAGCAATAATTTATGTTGATACTTATGATGCTAATACTAATGGTTGACATTTTTGGAGGTTTTGCTAAATGCCAAACGTTTTTACTCTACACAACTCATCTAATTCTGTACATAATCCTAAGTGTTTTTAAGAACTATTTCCCACATTTTACATCTGAGGAAAATAAAAAAAAGAAGGGGGTTATGTAGCTTGGCTGTGGCACAGCTGGAATTTGAAATCTGACAGGCTGACTCCATTGTTTATACTCTGACCATTAAGTTATCTTTCTCATCAACCCGGAGGTCATCTGTTCCAGACTTTTTGGTGCATGAGATAATTGTGTCTTAGCTGTATAAGATAATAAGATATAGTCCCTAACCTACTTCTAAGTGAAAGCTTCTTTACATTCTTCATCTATTGCAGGTATCAGTTGTCCTGGTCCACTTACCTTAATTAATCAATTAATTGGTAATCATATTCTGTAATGCAGATTGTGTAAATGAACCATCATAAATCCTGCATTGTTACCTCTTCCTGTCATAGGTGCTGTCTGGTGTACCATCACCCGTTCTCTCCTCTTCCTGGTCCCATCTACTTTAGCATAATTGTTTTTATTTTCTTTGTACCCACTGTATACTCATTTCTATGAATATTTTCCCTTACTTCCTCATCCTTAAAGTCCAGACCAACTACCTCTTTGGGAGAAAAGGAGGGACTCTCTCACCATTGCCAGCTCTCTCCAGGGTTTTACATTGTTTGTGTCAAACTACTCTGCCTTTTCTCCCTTCCTTCACTTCACAACTTAGATGTCAGCCTCATTAGCCTCCTTCCTACTCTGAAGCTCCCATCAGCTTTTTGTATTGGCATGTTATTACTGAAGTGTGAGGTCCTTAAATGCAGAAACCATCATGTTTACTTATTTATTGGGAAGATAGTTTACATTCTTAGAAACTATCATAGAACTCAGCATCCACTAGGAGCTTAATGTTGCCCATTAAAGGAAGGAACAAGTAAGTGAGTATGTTAACAAGATTTTGAGAAAGTTTCCTGCATTAATTTGAGCAGGTGCCACAAACTCCATGGCTTTTTTCCCTCCCATCAAGAGGCCTGGCATCTATCTTTTGTCCTTGGTTCTCTTATTATTTCATATTCTTGTGCAATTTGGATAGATGTGTTCTTTTGTCCCCAGAAGCTATCCAAAGTTCTCTTTACAAATGATACTTATTCTCTGGACCTAAAACCTTTTACCTGATTGTACCTTTCACTTAAATGATTTCCTGAGCTCCATCAGCAGCTGATCTTTAGATGTTCTTTGTGCAGCTATAACTCATCTCAGTTCTTAAATAAAAAGTGCCCATAGGCACTGCTTTATCCTCAAATGAATGAACAGGGTCTTTAGCCTTGGCCTGTTCAGTGGAATCATCACAAAGTACTCTGAACGGTATTGGTCCTTTTTACTTCTGACACTGTCTCTATAATAAATTCAATTTATCTTCTCATCTAATGCTCATATTAAATTTCTTGTGTCCTGGATTTAGAATTACAGCAAATATGTCCCTTGGTATATCCAATAGGATTAATAATCAGGGTCCCCACGACACGCTATCTTACCAGGCCTTTGCTCTTATCTCTAGTGTCACTGTTTCTCACACATCTTCCCAGGAAATGATTCCTCTCCCTGCTGGAGAGTATGCATATGGCGATTTTCCTTCTTCCTCTTCCTCTTTACAAGAATACTCATAAAGCCCATTTTCTTTCTTTTTCTATACTGTTATCTTTTCCTTCTTCTTACTTCCTCTCTACTATTTTTCTCTAACCCCAGTCATTTGGATTTTCTCTGCTTTCGCCCCTAGTATTAGCAATACTTTTACTATATAATGATGATTCATTTTACAGCTGCTATTTATTAAGCGCATGTCATAAGCTAGGTACTCTGCCTCATAGTATATATTTGTGTGTATGTGTGTACATATTTTAAAACTCATAATAGCTAAATTAATTTTTAAATGAGAAAACTGAGACTTCATTTTTTTAAATGGCTCCAGACCACATATAATGATATGTGAGATTGTATACATTTCACTTAATTTTTCCATAAATCTCATATGTATGTATATCACAATTGCTCAGTGAGATAGGTGTTATTTTGTCCTTTTTTAAATGATAAAACTGAGATTTGGTGAGATTAATAAAGCTGACCTATAGACAGTGTACTAAACACTGGACAATTGCGAAAATGTGCTCACATGGAGTTCAGGCGATTTCGTTTCTAGCCAAAGGTTGAGGCTTCAGACAGTAAATATCCATTCCCATCTCTTGTCTCTCTCTACCCATCATTATGAGTCTGAGAGTCAGACATGAAGATTTTGAGTTTGCTTCTGCCTGGTATTCTGAAAAATGAAGAAATTGTGTTCAGCTCCATGGGTGAGCTTTGAACTAACAGACTCCAAGGAGCACCATGATTACACAATAGTGTGTTTTCTTAGAGGAGACTGCAAAGAGTCTGACTTGTTCCTCCTCACTTGTTCTGGGCTGGTGGTTGTCAGATGGTATTTTATGGGCTTTATGTTCTTTTTCCCAAACTGTAAAAAACACAATTCCATATAGCAACTCACTGGAGAGGCCTTAGAATAGTAATAAAATTTGATATACCAGTAGTCAAAATAGTCCCAGAACAAGGACAAAAATAAAAAATAGGCCTGGAAGTTAGTATGAAAGTTTCTGTATGGGTTACATTTTCTTTAATAGGAAAGATGAGTATCTGAGGTTATAAATTTATTTATGACCTATATGGATTCTGACCTTCACTTGGTACCACGTATCACTCTATTAGCCTCTCATGATGGTTATTTCCAAGATGAAGTTAGTCGTACAGTGTAAGTAATTTGATAGTGTTGCTTATTGATATATCTTAGCGTATATTGCTGAGATAGGAAAAATTTGGTTGCAGAATACCTAGCCCCCCCAAAAAATTTGGAGTCTAGAATTTTATTTGAAATAAGACTCATTGTGATAATAATTGGGGGTGAGGCCTTTCACCTGCTCCCAGTGCCTTTTGTACTATAATTTTTTTCTACTGGATTTAGAAACACCTAATGCAACACTGACCCAGAGGCAGAGCCTGAATCACTTGTCCTGAGATCCCAACATTAGATCAGTAGCGAGTATATGAACAGCAGTATTGCCCTTTAACAGTGGCTGCTCTGAAGATTTCCACTAAATTCATGTTTTCTCACATGGCTTTTCAGCAGCAGAGTATCTCCTAAGGGGGTCTGAAAGTGTGATATTTCTTTTAAAACTTTACCTTAATATTAGGATTCACATGATTGAGAAGTAAAAACTTAAATATTTTTAGTTCTCTCCCCTTATTATAGGTAGGAAATTAAAATTCAGTGAGAAGAAATGATTTAATAGAAGTTACCCAAAATGTTGGTGGTGGAGAGTTGAAGGAACTCTCTCAGTCTCCAGGTAGTAAAACTCATCCTCAGTTCTTAAACAGTTGGATAACTTCAGTTTTTTTCTTAAAGACAAACTATTGGGTTGGCAATTTTTTTTTTCTCTTGTAAGATAGCTCTAGCAGTGCTTAGTTGTGTTTAACTTCATTTGAAAAAATTTTGTTAGGCTGTATAGTGACAGTTATCATATCAGCATGGATTAAAAAAAAACAGCAAAATTGTTAAATTTTTGTGTATCTATTTTAATATTGAAGATATAAGAAAATAAGCAACATTTTCAGTGTATTATGCTTTGTTATTCCAAGAAAGGGAAAATGCAAATGAAATGCAATAAAAGATTTGTGCAGTGTATAAAGAAGATGCCTGACTGATCAAACTTGTCAAAAGTGTTTTGTGAAGTTTTGTGCTGGAGATTTCTCGCTGGATGTTGCTCCATGAACAGGTAAACCAGTTGAAGTTGATAGCAATCAAATTGAGATATTAATTGAGAACAATTAATATTATACCACACTGGAGATAGTCAACATACTCAAAATATCCAGATCAATAAAGTTATTGGTAAGAATGAAAAATGTGTCTTTTATTTTACAGAAAAGGCCATGTGGACTTCTTGGACAACCCAATACTTCGATTTTTTCCCAAGTATTCTGAACTGGTGTTTGTCAGAGAGATATGAGGAAAAGATGAAAACAAAGGCACAAATATACAATCATCATAGCCATCTGAGTTTCCTTGTCTGCTAGGAATTCTGGTTATGACGTGTCTTGGCAGTGATGGAAGGATGCACCTTGGACATGAAACAGGATTCTTCAAAGTTTATATTCAGTAATGAGGCGGATAGCCAAGAACAATTAAAAATCCTTGGAATCTATCTACATTATCTACTTATCTACCTATCATTTATCTATCCATCCATCTGTTCACCCATCCATGCATCCACCCATCTATCGACCTAATCTATATCCTTAATGCATTTATGAGCTGACAAGCAAGCAACAGATTCTTAGGAATGATGAAAGATAACAATCCACAAATTAAACAAACAAACAAACAAACCAAACACAAGCAGCATATATAACAAGAAATCTCCTCCTTGACACTGCCTGGTAAAAAACAGATCTCAGGGAGCAATAAAGACAGAGAGGAGGGAGAGGGAGAGAGAATGGTTACCTTGAAAGAAGCAAGAACGACAGGTGATTTCTTAGCACCCACAGAAAACGGGAAACAGAATAATGAGACAGTGAGAAAATATTAACTGTTACATATCTGTCAATCCAAGTGCTTGAATATAGAAATTCTGAGTTCAAAGCCCAGGCTATCAAGCACAGTACTCTTCTGCCTTTATTTTAACCAGAGTCAACCAAATATGGGACTTATTGATGCAGGAGAGAAGAATGACCTCTATTATTGCTGGTTCTGAGACTTGAACACTGTATTTATACTCTTTCCTTCAGAAGCGGTATTTCTCCCACCGTCCCCATTTTTGTTTGTGACTTTTTCCTTCTCCATTTCCCTTACTTTTGGCTTGCTTTTGGCTTTTGGGCAGTTGTTTAGTTCCTCCTCTTCTATACCATCTTCTTTATTTCCCCCAATGACTTATTAGCAATTCTTTCTCCTTAATTTCACTCAGAAATGACCACTGCTCTTCAAGTCAACAATTACATTCTAGAGTCACTTTTATCACCTTATCTCTGAAAAAATAAATCTCAGGTAGCATATTTTACATTTCTTAAGGTCCCCACTACCTGTTCTTTTTCTGAAAACTCAATCTATTCTTTTAACCTGTGACTATAATGAAAATATTTAAACCGGTTTTTTGAGGCCACACATTGCTTTCAAGTACATTACCTCGCTTGATCCTCATAACTCTCTGAAATAGATGTTGCCTTTATTCCCACTTCACAGGTAAAATGCTGGCTTATTAGAGTTAAATGATAATCCCAATTCACACAATCATTGAACTAAACCTGAAACCTATGCCACTTAATGAAAATCCCATACACATTTTAACTTATAACTGAAACCCCTCCTACCTCTTCTACTTTACCTGATTTATCTTCGAAGAGTTGTTTTTCCAAGAAATGCTCACCACATAAAACCTGAGAATGAGCCCAGAGGGTCACTGCTATTTTGGTGGCTTCTTCTGATAGAAATGGAAGTAGTAAAAGCTATTACTACTATGGCTCTACCCCTCCTGAGTTATAAATGCAACAAGCTGGTTATTATGATGATACTTTATTCCAATAAGAACTGAAATAAGACAATGAAATCATGATACTTAGCTCTTATATAGCACTATTCATCTTCTGAGCTCTCTACAAACAGTAATTAATTACAGGAGGGCAACAGAGAGTTCAGCAGATCAGGTGATGCACATGCAATAAAACAGCTCCTTCAGAATTAAGATTCAGAAGGAAAGTGCCTACTTGAGATCCAGACTGAAATTGGTGGGGAGGGGTAGTAATGAGGGATGAGAAGATATTTTAGAAAACCAAAAACTCTCCTCCTTCTGCGTTGTCAATATAATAAGCCTTTGAAAACAGGCCGCTACTGTTTGAATTATAAGGGGATTCCACATAGGGCAGGAATGAAAAGTAGTGGAGTATTGTAAAAGAAAGATCAGATAGAAAACTAAATTTTATGATAAATTCCACTGTAAGCAGATAGTCCTTAAGACTACAAGAATAATGATTTGATTATCAAGGAAGGAAAATGTGCTGCTCATCTGCCTTTGTGTTACTTGAAGTTTCTAACTTCAGTATTGTTTAGCAAAATGTATCCCAGTGGCTGAATAGCATTACTGATTACGCTCTTCTTAGGGAGAGGTACAGAGGAAATACAGCTGTTTGTTTGTGTTGAGGGTAGGGGGCAGGGGAGTGGCAAAAAAAAAAAAAAAAATCAACCTCGGCCTCATAAGATCTCTTCCCTCTGATTCAGACTCTGTTCCTAGAAGCAGTCACAAGTCAAATTACCTAGCCTGAGTCTGTGTCTTCAGGATTACTGCATGGCAATTATTCCCCATCACGCTCTGTAACAACAAAATAGACGCCTCTGGTGTTTGACATTTGTAAACAGATGTACTTTTTTTTATTCTCTTCTCTAGTTTTATGCATTTGTCTTCTCGGTGCAATCACAGAAGCATCAGAAAAGTCCTGGAACACGATCAAAATCCTTGTCTCTGCTTCCCCAGTTTGCTGGCCATTAGTAAAAATTCCAGTAGCGAGGGCAGTACCTTTGCCTTCGTGTCAGCTGGTACAGAAAAATGGACTTTGATAGTGGGGAACTTTATCTCTGTCTTGGTCTGAGCAACTTAGCCTCACACTCTAGTTCAAATCCTAACTCTGTAATTTACTAAGTGTATGATGGTAGGCAAACCGCGTAATTTTCTGGTCTTCAATTTCTCCACCTGCAAACTGGAAGCAGGGGTTCATTTACTTATGACATTTATTTAAGGCTATGCATTAGATCTGAGGATACAAAGATGGAAGACATGATTTCTCTCTTCTAGGGGCTTAAAATTTGGTGGCAATCACAAATAAATAAGCACTTTTCAAAATAGGGTATGATAAATTGGTGCCGGTTTCTACAGAAGCCCAGAGGAGAGAACTCTGAACTAACGCAATACCGGCTGAGCAATGATACTCTGGCAAATGTTTAACAACCAGTCATCTGAGAAACAAGTGTATACATTTATATACAAGCCTACTTTTATTATAAATCTTACTGTAATAAAAGATGTGCGGCAAAAGTTAGCATAATAAAATATATAGCATTTAACAAAAGTTCTATTATAGCCCGTTGATTCTGAAGGGGAGCAAAATTTGCCACTCCAAAATATGCATCTTTGGTATAAGGATTATCTTGAGTTTATTAAGAAAAAAGAGACAATGGAGAAGTTCTGAAAACCACTAGAACTTATCCTTTTATAAGGGACACTTACATTTATAAGGACAATCTCCATCTGTCAGTGTGTCTCCTTCTTTGTACCAGGAAGAGAAAGATGACAAAAATTTCTAGAAACTAATGGAGAAGACAGTGACTTAAATTTGCATGACAACCTTATTCAACCTTATCTTGGTAATCTCCATAACTGATCTCCCCTGACCCCCCAACATTTTTCTCTTGATTTAGCTGGAGGTAGTATTTAAGGTGTGGCTCTGGGTTTGGGTTTTCTGGGTGTGGGTTTTCTGGAGTTACTCAAGTTTCCTGGGTATTTCCGATGTATACAGTAGGTATCATGAATTAAACTTCTGCTTGTTTTTCTTCTGTAAATCTGTATTTCTTTTTATTATGGGGTGGGGCTTTCTTAGCCAAGAACCTAGAAGTATAAAGGAAAAATTATTTTTCTTCTACTACAATTCTCAGAGAATCTTACTATTGATTTTTGTCGACTCTGTGTCCTTAGCAAATCTATAGACGCAATTGATAAACTAGCGTACTTAGGACATGAATGTTGTTTGGTATTTTCATTTATGTTAACAAGTAAGATGTAAGTGAAACAAAAAGATATATGTCCAAACCTCACTCATTCATCAATGTTATCGGCAACTTCTTTGCCAAATTGAATAACAGAATAATATTGAAGCTTTTTTGTTTCAGTTTTGTGTGCTATCACAAACATAGGGCTCTTTTAAGTTGCCTGCATTGTTAACATTTCATTCATTATATTCTTACTGTAAACAATCAACAAAATAATTATTAAGTCCTGATATTTAGTATGTCTTTCACCTTAGCCAATTTCAAGTTTTCAACATGGTACTGTTGGTGGAAAAATAGCAGCAGAATGTTACTGATGATGATGATTGGACCTTGGATCAGCCACCTCAGTACTTAAGTTCTGGTTAAGAAAGAATTCAGAGCCACGTTCAGATACAAGGAAAAGTTTATTTAGAAAGTCTCAGAAGTAGAAGAAGTGAGCTGTGGAAGAAGCGAGGCTGTGTGGGCTCAGGAAATGAGTTAGAGAAGCAAAAGAAGGGCTCTTGGAACTTAGGAGAAAGTAACAAGGACATATGCGCCTGGGTCAGGGAGAGGAAAGAAGGAAAGACACTGGCACTGGACTGTGGAAGTGAGAGGCAGAGAGAGAGAGAGAGAGGGAGAGGGGAAGGAGGGAAGGAGGGAGGGAGGGAGGGAGGGAGAGAAAGAGGGGAGAGAGAGAGAGGAGAGAGAGAGAGAGAGAGATTGAGAGAGAGAGAGAGAGAGAGAGAGAGAGAGAGAGAGAGAGAGAGAGAGAGAGAGAGAGAGAGAGAGAGAGAGAGAGAGAGAGAGAGAGAGAGAGAGAGAGAGAGAGAGAGAGAGAGAGAGAGAGAGAGAGAGAGAGAGAGAGAGAGAGAGAGAGAGAGAGAGAGAGAGAGAGAGAGAGAGAGAGAGAGAGAGAGAGAGATTCCTGAGAAGGAGGTGGGAAAAGGCCATGCTAGGTGCTTTGTCCTGAGGGTTTTTATCCTCTCTCTAAAGGTGGGGATCTTAGGGGAGGTCCTAGGGGAGGATCCCAATAGAATATTCATCAGCTTTTTCAGGTGTGTTCTTCCAGGGTCATGGTCTCCACTGATTGGTCAGCTCCAGGGTAGGGGTCATTAGTCATTGCAGCTGGTCTTGATGTCAGCCATGGCATTGGCCTCCTGACCTTGCTGCATTTTAGAGCCTGGAGCTGAAACCCAGTTGAGGCCTAGATGTTATTTCTAGTTTGACAAAAACTCTGTCCTTGTGGTCAACAAACTGGAGGCTTTGTTCCTAAGATTATTTGATGTAGGCGAGAGCCTCATGGTCCTGAGGGCTAATGCTTAAGGGAGTAGTTGCAGAGAACTTGTATGGGAGTCTGATAAAGCTATTATCTGACCCCCTTTTGCTTCCTCCTAAGGGTGCCTACATAACCAGAGATATGCTACAGGAAGAAATGTTGCCCTGGGGGTGAGGTCCTTGTTTCCCAAGATTTGCCCATGGCTAGGTACCAGGGGCTTTCTGCCTAATGACACTCCATACCTGGCCCATTGATCCTACTCTGCTCAAGCCTAACTGCCTACTACAGTATCACTAAATGCAGATGCGGGGGAGGAACAAACTTTTCTCTGCCTTCAAGTTTCTTCTGACTGGTCTAATAATCAAATAGACATTAGACAGATTAGCAAAAGAAAGTAACCAATTTTAATACATACATATGTATGGGAACCCTGCAGACATAAGAGTCAGAGACCTCACATACAAGTGAGGTTCAGAGATTGAGGAAACAGATGCATAAGACATCCTGAGCTAGGGTTGAAGTAAGGTACCTTGGAGGCTTCGGGATGATAAGAAGAACAGATACTTAGTAAATAGAAGTTTCTCCTGCTATATACATAGATAAAAAAAAAGATTATCTCTGATAATCTATTGTTATGGGCCAAGTCCTTAATTCAAGTTCTTCTAAGTAGTTAAGGGAAGGGTAGAAGTCTTCCGTGAGTTTGTGGCTAAAATTGTGTTTAGCTCAAAACAATCTATGGATGACTCAGAGTTGGGAAAAGGTGCACAAAAGCACTTTGCTATGAGATATTTACAAAATGCACGTGCTATAGATGTCAATAAAATGTAGTAAAATATGTAAAAAAAATGTAAAAAAATATGTTTGTGTATTTGTTACTGTGGTTTAAAATATAGTTTATTTAATTTTAAGTTAATTGAACAATGGCTATACAGTATTTAGCAATAGCTTAACAATAGGTTCACAAATTTCTAAAGATTTAACAATAGGTTATCATGAGGCAGTATGGGTTGACTTCATTTCATCATTGAGGATGAAAAAAGTCTCTGAAGCTGTGGAGGTAACTACTGAGAAGTCCTCAGAAAGATGATGCAGAAGAATGTTTCTCCAGTTGAAAAGTCTATGGCAAAGAATGAGAGATGAAAGAAAGTATGGAACCTGTCAGCAGCCACACACAAGATAGGGCTTCCTATGATATCTCTCAGCACGGAGAAGCTTCGGTGATAGGAGGTATGTGAAAGTTACCTTTCCACAAACAAGCATTTGGGGTTCAAGTTGTAGGGATCCAGAATGTGTGTTCCTAGAATATGCCTCTCTGGCATGTAGATTATTTAAAGCTGAAAACAATTAAAGCCCAACAAACTCAGAGATTATCTATCTATCTATCTATATTTAAATCTTCTCCTTACCTGCCTAAAGGAATTCAGAGAGAAGAACTTGCTTCAGAAAGGGAGCCTTAGCATAGTCACATCGGCAGATATGAGTTAAATGTGGCAGACAGGAGGATCCAAGCAAAATGCCCCTCTGTGTACCATTGTTTCAGGTGGCCCAGCAAGAGTTTGTTTACCAGATGTTTGCTCTTTCTCATTTACTTGTGAATTACCTATTTTCCCTTTGACATTCCAGACCCCTGCTTCCCTCTCCTTTGTCCAGAGTGCCTTATAAGCCACAACTGCTCCATGTGTCCTCAGGTCTCATATTCCTATGAAACCCACATATGTGCATATATAAGAAATTTGGACATTTTCTTCTGTTAATCTGTCTCATGTTAATTTGACTATGAGTTCAGTCAGAAGAACTTAGACAGGTGGGCAAAAAATTATTTTTCTGCCTGCACAAAGGATAATAATAATTTTTTAAAATTACATATGTAATCGTCGTTGTCGGCAGCCGTCCGTCTTGAGAGACGATGGTGTAGCTTCTTAAGAGTCTATCTGCACCGCCGAGAATGGCTGTGCAGTCCGACTCGGGAGTGACACGGTATCTGTCTCCTCCCGTGTTGAATCGACATCTTGTGATGACGCTGGAGTGTCCTCTCCAGTGGAGCTGAAGCTACAGAGCCTGGGCAGGGTGATATGGAGGGTCTGCTGTTGCCCATGCAGCAGACCCCCCCTCTCTTCGCAGCTGAAGGATCCAAGGGAAAGACGGAGTCAATACAGCTTGGCTTCAGGTGCGCCGCAGGAGTTGCCGGTGTTGACTACAACGTCAAACCGCCTTAGGGACTCCGGCTCTGGATTTTCTGTCGGGGTTTACTCCCTTAGCCTTTCCCCTGAAGAGGTATGCCGCAAGGCAGCGGAGGTTTTTTGGAATCAGAGTTTTCCTTCTCTGATGTGCCCTGACTGGAAGATCGAACCAGCGACACTTAGCTCGCAGGCCGACGCTCAATCCACTGAGCCAAACCAGCCAGGGTTACATATGTAATATACAAATAACATTATTGCAAATAATATCATACTATTGGATTCAAACATTACATTGAGTTCTGAGCAAGGAAAAAAAAGAGCAAGACCATTTTAACTACATAACTCATTTTAACCACTTGAAATGGAGACTATTACTATTTTCTGTTTGTGTCTTGGGAGGGTACATCTTTTAGGTGTGCTAATGTTGCTGCATTCAACTTTAGTTAGAGGGAGGGAGGGAAGGATGAAGGGATGGAGAAGAGAGACAGAGAGAGAATATGAATGAGAATCACACATGATACAGTTACACAATACACTGACAAAGGGGGTCAATAGTTCTTCTGCAAGAAGGACTTGAACTGAAAAACCAGAAAGAAAAACAAACACTTCCATATTGATGGTGATCTCAGAGAGACTACAGGGTGAGGGAAAGTAGGGAAGAAATAATGATTCATGCCAGCAATTTCATCCCTTATGATCTCATTAAGTGCTGGAAATTTTTGATAATTGAAATTTTTGCTGAAGTTGGAAATACACACACACACACACACTTAAGTATTTTCATATTATTCAGAAGTTCACAATTTACTAAAACATATTTTAACAAAATTCTATTGATTGGCTTCCTAAAACCTATTACCGATTTTGATATCCCTCCTCTTTCCCACTATAGATATTAGCATGTTTTCCCAGACTCTCTTAAAGATGGCAGTGGCTCTGTGACCCAGTTCTGGCCCATAAGGCATAAGCAGATATGTTTGGGAGAGGGAAAGACATCTGAAAAAGATTTATTTTCCTGATTAAAAGGGGCAAGTAGAGCTTGTATGGACTTTCTTCGTCACTCGTCACTCTCTCTCTTTAATACAAACGTGATGTCTGACACTGAGGGCACTCGTTGCAACAGTGAGGTAGAGAATATAACAGAAATGTCAAGACAAACCTGCCTTGACCATGAATTATCCAACCAATACCAGCAGTCCCTCCCTCTTACCTTCCCATAATATGAGATAAATAAATCTCCATAATTTAAGTTGATATATAATAGATATTTCTGTTCCTTGCAGATAATCCAGGAATCAACAGAGCACTATATCTTCAACTAACCGGTAGGAGTTAGGTTAAACCATATGGTAGTTTGCAGATTAAGCAGGTATGGAACGTTCATGGCACATATAGTGTTAACTTCTTTGCTACCTCAGCCCTCAATGGGTTTCTTAGCCCAGGTTCTTGGTTTGAAGTACAGAAAAGCAAACAAACAAACAAACACTTAAGTTATCTCCTAAGGAAAGGATATTTTCTGATTCAGTCAGTGGCCTGTTATTGAACCCTGGGAAAAGAATTTTGACCTGAATTCATGAAGGTTTGGAACCATAAAGCTTCTCTCCCCATGCCACCTGACCACTTGATCTCCCATTTCTGCTTCTCTCTACACACCTGCTTCATTTCTCTCTCCCTCCAAACTTTTTTCATCTGCTTCTTGATTTATATCATTTAAAGCAAAATAAACCAAAGAGATGAAAAAGGGTTGTTGCTGGATATCTTAAGTGTCACCATAGTGTCAAAGCCAAAGATGATGATTTTAGCTTAGAAAACAGATTCCTAATGTTATGACTGCCATAATAAAATACCACAGAGTGGTTGATTTAAAGAACAAAATTTCATTTTTTCATAGTTCTAAAGTCTAGAAGTCCAAGCTCAACGTGTTGGCAGAATTGGTTTCTTCTTAGTCTTTCTCTGAGCCTTGAAGATGGTCACCTTCTTATATCCAAATGTCCTCTTCTGATAGGGACATCAGTCGGATTGGATTAGGACCTAACCTAACAGTGTCATTCTAATTTATTCACCTCTTTAAAGGCCTTAACTCCAAATGTAGTCACATTCTGAGGATACACAACCAATAACATCCAATTTTAACTATATCCCCTTCTTGCTATAAGGCCCACCCTGTGACTCAAGTTCGAAGGAATGTGATGTCATGTAAGCAGCAAAGAAGAGAAGGCAAAAAGACATTTGGGACATAATCAGTGAAAGAATCTGCAACTATTTCACTCTTGCTTACTCCTACATAAAAATTGCTACGCTAAGCAGAGGGGTAAATCAAGCTATTAATTATAGTTGATTAGCTAAGATGGAGAAGTTCAACTGGCATATTCAAGATATGTATATTAAGTGTCCAACATGTGACAAGGACAATAAGAGCTATAGCATTTTAGGGGAGGAAATGACTTAATTCAGCTGAATTTAAAGAGAAAGGTCTTAGGATGAACTGACCAGGAAGAATGATTATTAACTTAGCAAGTGGCCAGGAGGGAGAGGAATTTCAAGAGGTCTGGAAGAGCATCAGTAAAGGCAAGGGGCAGAATAAAAGAATGACTTCTCCCAGGAATAGTGAGTATATTATTTTGACACAAGGGAATTTGTGCAGAGAAGAGTGACAAATAAGACTGGAAATATAGCTTGGGATAAGATTGTTGGGCCTTTAGATATTGTTTCAATCTGTGTCTGTTCATGCAGTCTTGCAAGAGTTAAGCTGAACACTTTTCTGTTGGAATTTTCTAATGTCTCTGAGTTGGCCATCTGAGCTCTCCTCCTGAATTAATACAGGGTTTGGGGTGACCTGGAAGGTCAACTCTTAAGATAATTAGTACTAAAGAGCTGCACTCCTGCCATGCTGCCATTTCAGCCTTCTCACAATCTAGCAATTTTTCATGATAAATTGAATCTAATAACATATTTTTGCAGTCAAGCTACATGGTGGATCATTGTCTTGTCACTTTGAAAAAATGTTTGGGATTTTTTTTCTCTAGTCCAGACTTCATGATATAGCAGGTGAAAACTCTACAGTTATGTTAAAGCACAAACAAATGTAACAATTTCCTGTAATGTGGACTAGAAAAAATCAAGTCTTTGAGTAAAATAATCCATGGATATCACCCGTGCTTAATGACTGAAAATTCATTTTGTTTGTAGTTTAGTTGTTAGGATCCCTTAAAGATGGACAACTAGAGCTGTGAAGAGGATGTAAATGAGAGACACCACAGTCTTTGAATGGTACCAAAAATCTACTCAATTCAAGTGTGTTGAAGGGACACTTGGATACTTAACTTGCACCTATATCCTAAATAAGTCAAGGTCGCCTGTGATTCCAAAGAGAGGCCTGTATAATGAAATGGATCACCAACAAATGGGATAAGTCTTAGCGCTGTCAGTTAACTTATGTGATCAGGGTTACGTCATCTGGCCTCCTTACACCCAGTTTCTGTAACAGAACGCATAGAATGCTACGTGTAAAAGTTATGAGAATATGAAGTGAACAAAATAAATGAAAAGAGCGTAGTACAGTGCCTGGCACATAGCAAGTGCTCACAAATTTACATATTTATAAAATGTTTTTTGTCTCTGCATTCAGGTACTCAGTTTAAAATGGACACTTAAAAAAAATGCAAAGAAACAAATATTTTCTTTTTTTCCCCTCTGAAGATATATGTATTTTGAAATCATTAAAAAAAAAAAAAAGTGATGCCATTTCCGGAGTGCTGCCTTCAGACAAGCCATTTCCGGCGCGGAGCTGGGAGTCGGGGCAGGAGTTAGATGCCGCTGAAGCCAGGCGCTAGGCTTCCGGCGTTTCTGCTGCCAAACTTGAGCAAGCTGCCCTCGAGCAGGCTCTCTCGCCCCACTCGCGGACTGTACGCTGGGGCAGCGTGTCAGAATGCCCTCTCGACTCTACCAAAAAGGTGGTTTCGTTTGCTGCTCCGCTGCTTTTGATTGGTGCCATTCTCGTTATCCAAGGCTGTCTTCTAGCTGGCGGGCTGTGGCAGCAGGCTGTTCCCGCCAGGGTTTTACCCACCTGCGCGCTGCCTGCTACACATTCAAGTACTACAGGGGCTACTCCAGTGATGACATTCCAGACTTGAGTACCTAGCAGCCACCTCAGCTTTGAGGAGAAGACTCACACCTGGGACCCAGCTCAGCTTTAGGGTATTGAGCAGAGTGTACAGGTAAGGCAAAGGAATTCTGCAGCTTGTATATGTTTAACAAAACAATGGCCAGATTGTAGGAGTCCATCCTAGAGATGCGGACTAACCCAGTTTACAATGAGCTAATTAGGGCATGCTCTGTTTCTTTTGTCTTGGCCCTGGCAAAGCCTCCTGGTAAGTTTTTCCACATGCGTATGTATGATGGAAGAGTAGCAGTGGGAAAGCAGGCTATTTTGTAATGGAAGATGTTGCTGCCTCCTCCTATCTCAGGATTGAGCATTTCTTTTAAATAGTCATAGTCAGTTTGTTTCGGTGGTAAACACAGAATGCAGTATTACTAAGAAATTTATTTTGAAAATATCTAAGTATCTTATCTCCAACACTCATCCTTTACTTACTGTTCTAGTGGGAGACCTTGGCAAAATCTATTATCGGTGTGGGTGTATTGGTAGTATATTTTTCTTGCTTTCTTATTAACAGCAACCAGGAATTTTCAAAACCTCAGAGCAAGTTTTCAAAATGTGAGCACTTTTCTCTGGTCCCTAATCTTTGGCCACTTCTAATCTGGTTCACCAATAGACGAGCCAGTATTTAATTTGGGTCATTTTGTCTTCTGTAGATCAAGATATTATGTATATTATTCATGCTTTTAAGGAATGGATGTTGGCTATTTTCTAAGGAAAGATGTAGACACGTGGTTATTATTTAGAATTTATAACTCTGTTGTTAGCACCTTATATTAGCATGCTTTCTGCTGAAGATAGAAAGACTAGGGCTGGATCCCTAGCGGTCCTGGTTGCTTTAATTTGATTCTGTTTCCAAAAAAGACTTATTTTCAAAAGAAATTAAAATCTAAAATATATATATACATATGTTATAAAATAAAACACAGAAACACAGATACCAAAAAACAATAACAATAGCAAAACCCCAAAACACCTCAATATGTGGCTTAGTGCATTATTATTACAAAGTAAATTTTATTCTGTTCAAGAATTATAATTTTTCCAGCTACTCTGCCAGGTGTCTGGTCTCTATTGCACTGCCCTTATTGCTTCACGAGTAACTATTGTCCCGCATTTATAGTAATATTTTTCTTGCATTGTTCATAGTTATACAACCCAATATGTTTTAGCAGACATTGTAGTTTATCTTGCTCATACTTTGAATTTTAATAGTTTGAAACATTTTTTGGTAGAGATTTCCTTACTATTCTTTATTTTGCTAAAGAAGCCGTACCATTGGACCAGTCTCCCCCAGTATGTATATTATAGCTTATTGCACACAAATGGTGCAATTCACTAAGTTCAACACGTCCCCTAGAGTTCCAGGAAATTGGCAAGTGGATCCAGATATTGGATCAGACTAAAATGCAGTCCCTTTGGCAAGACTACAGGTAGTGTTTGGCAAGCCTCTATGAAGAACATTAGTTTGGTTGTGCCTTTTCATGATCTTAGTTAGCAACCATTGATGATTAATGCCTATATCTATTTATTAAATAGAAGTTTCAGAATGATGATATTCTAATTTTATCCTGTTTTGGTGTATAAATTGTGATAATTTTATAAAGAGACATACCCCTTAATTTATCAGTTGGTTACCCAGCAGTATAAGTTTATATTGGAGATATCAAATAACAGCTTGATTATTCTCTTTTGTTTACCAGTTTCTAAGGTAATGAATTGCTTTCTTAATTATCTTATCAGGGTGACTAATTTAAAAAATATAATTATGAAATCATGGTTTTTAACATGTATGATGGGTTCTATTCTGTTGTATTATAATTACTGAATCATACATTGTACCATATGTTGCCAATGGGAGCCTCTTCAAGTGGTGTCTGGATCCCTTTTACATGACCTTTGTAGTTTTTAATAAATTAACTAGCATTTAGTATTATAAGTAATATAAGACTCATCTGTGTATTTGCTACCCTAGACTGGGGATTAGCTGTTTCTCCAATGATTCTCATTAATTTCTTTTAGTGAGAAATGGTATTTTAAGACTACAATATAAACATTTTGGATGTTCATTATTGAATTGGTACACACAAACAGACACACACAAACATGCATATTCACAATATCAGATAAACTGCATCATGGGTCCATATTGATATTTCCAATTAAAATTTCAGACTATAGCACTTATTACATTTGTATCCTTTCTTCCAAACAGGGAATAAAGGATTCTTCATCACAAAGAATCCTGCTTCTCAAAGGCAGAGAGATGATAGTATTAAATTGTACCAGGTTACTCACTTTGTATGACATACTATGAACCCAACAGTCTCAGAAAAACAATAATCAACCACCAATATTATTACAAGGGTCATTAAAATTATTTCTGAACACACTCTCTTCATCTCTCCTTATTTTTCTAAAAGTTGCACTTTATCTTGTCAGAATGAAGAGGGAATATTCAAAAATAATAATAATTGATTGTGATGGTTGTTATAGGAATCTCTATGCATATCCAAGTTCATAATACTCTGTAGTAAAATTTTACTGTATTAAAATTAACTTTTCAAAAGTATATTTTATTGATTATGTTGTTACAGTAGTTCCAATTTTTCCCCTTTGCTCCCCTCTGCCCAATATCCCCCTTCCCTCCAGCAGTCCCAACCCCCTTAGTTCAAGTCCCACCCCCCTTAGTTCATGTCCATGGGTCATGCATATAAGTTCTTTGGCTTCACCTTTTCCTATATTATTCTTAATTTCACCCTGTCTATTTTATACCAACTGATTATGCTTCTTAATCCTTGCACCATATCCCCATTTCTCCCCCCCCCCACCCCCCCAGCTCATAACCCTTCAAATGATCCCCATACCTTTGATTCTGTTCCTATTCTGGTTTGCTTAGTTGGATTTTTTTTTTTTTTTTTTTTTAGATTCAGTTGTTGATAGTTGTGAATTTGTTGTCATTTTAGTGTTCATAGTTTTGATCTTCTTTTTCTTAAGTAAGTCCCTTTGACATTTCATATAATAATGGCTTGGTGATGAACTCTAGCTTTACCTTGTCTGGGAAGAACTTCATCTGCCCTTCCATTCCAAATGATAGTTTTGCTGGATAGAGTAATCCTGGTTGCAGGTTGCCTTTCATCATATTGAATACTGCTTGCCAGTCCCTTCCTGCCTGCAAAGTGTCCTCTGAGAAATCAGGTGATAGTCCTATAGGCAACCCCCTGTAGGCAACTCTCCACCTCTCTCTTGTTACCCCCAGGACTCTCTTTTTATCTTTCACCTTTGGCATCTCAATCATGATGCGTCTTGGTGTGGTCCCCTCTGGGTCCAGCTCACCTGGGACCCTCCATGCTTCCTGGACCTTCACAAAATTTGGGAAGTTTTCCTCTTTTTTTTTTTTTTTTTTTCAATTCTTGCTTTCTCATTCTGCACTGATTGACTGTTTTTTTCTTTCTTATGTTCCAAATCATTGATGTGAAGTACGATTTCCTTCCCTTCACCATTGGTTTTGTGTGGATTTTCCTTCGTTTCACTTAGCATAGGCTTCACTTCTTCTCTCATGGGTTTGCCATACTCAAGCATATCTGTCAAGCCTGTGAGCATCTTTATCACCAGTGTTTTGAATTCTGCGTCTATTAGGTTGGCTATCTCCTCGTCATGTAGTTCTCCAACTAGAACCTTGACCAGTTCCTCCTTTTTGGCCATACTTCTCTGTCTCCTCATTCTGACGGGCTCCTGTGTTTGTTTGCCTCCATGTCCCAGGTAGAGCCGTCGGTCCTGTTACGTTGTAAGGGGTGGAACCTTAGGAATTCGTCAGTACAGGGTGAACTGTTTCACCATGTTTTGGTATTGTATGTGGGGTAGGGGTCCAAGAGGGAATAATGCCACCTGCCCAGCACTTGCCCCTTTTCCAGGCACCTCTCCCACTTCCGCACTGGACTGGCACCCCTTTAGCTGTTGCCCTGGCCGTCGTTTCCAGAGTGGGTGGGTCTGCAGATGTTCTAGGACTGTGGGGGCCCTTTAAACAAGTGTACCCTGCTGAGAGACGGACAGTTTCTTCCTCCACCCAACCCCCACTGGTCTGCAGAGTCAGAAGCAATGAGGCTTGATTTTCCCCGGTGCTGGGACTGTGAGCTGTGAGGTCCCGTGAGGAGCTTGGAATGCTCCCCAGGTGTCCCTCCTGACTTTTTAAAACATGTGACTGTGCTTTCCGCTGGCCTGTCACTGCCACCACCTCTACACCCCATCCTCTCCACCCCAGCTCCACCCCTCCTACCTGTCTGGATGAATATTTTTTCTTCATATCTTTGTTTGCTGGACTTCCATGCAGTTTGATTTTCTGGAACTTCTGGTTGTTTCTAGTTTTGAGGTAGTTGTATTTCTTCTTAGTTGTGGAGGGAGACGCATTGGTCTGTCTGTGCCTCCTTCTTGGCTGGAAGTCCTAAAATTAACTTTTTAATTAAAGATGTGATCAAAAAGGATTTAAGTAAAAGTTATTAATACTGCAAAAGAAGATTTAATAGGAATAGCTGATTTAAAAATATAACAAAGGGAACAAAAATACTAAAAAAATAAGCCCCCAAAACTACACAAATTTTGTATATACATATTGTGTGTATGTGTGTATATTTGAAATTGAGTGTTGAAACAGTATACCATGTAGCTGAGAATATCAACTTAGAACAATGAACACCAAAACATATTCTACTAAAAATACTAGATATTAAGTTAAAAAATTATTTTGGCATATAGAAAAGCATGTGATTTATAATGAAAATTTAAACAAATTATTAGCATTTTTGCAGTGCTTAGTTATTCCATAAGAAAATGAAATGACATAGTTAAATCATGAGAACAAAAGATGTGTGCCAAAGATTTTATACCCAGCAAACGTGACTCTTAAGAGCAAAAGGTACTGTTATCAGCATATAGATACAAAGGTGATATTGTTGCAATGAATATGTTCTCCAGAATCTATGGAAGAATGAGCTTTAGACAATAAAATAACTAGAGAGACATTGAAATACATTTAGGGTGAACAAACATACACGGTTATTTATAGAACTAAGAATAATTATGGGCTAACATGGAGAGAATATAAGTCTAAACACTGTTTTTGTGCATTATAAAATACATATGTTGTACTTTCATTTATGTTCAGTTCAAGATTGTCAAGTACCTTCGAGATGTTTTTATGACTCATGGATTATTTGGAAGTGTGTTGGCTAATTTCCAAGATTTATTTTTAGATTTTTTCATTGCCTTTCTGTTATTGATTTCTAATTTGAGTCCATTTTGGTTATAGAACATCTTTTGATTGCAGTTATTTGAAATATGTTGAACTCCATTTTATGTATCAAAATATTTATCTTGGTGAATGTTCCATGTGTACTTAAAAATAATGTATATTCTGACACTGATGGTGGAGTGGTCTAGAAGTATCAGAGATCCAGTTGGTTGCTTGTTACATTCAGGCATTATATTCGTACTGATTTTCATGTCTTCTCATTCTGTCATTATTTAGAGAAGAGTATTGAAGTCTCCATCGTAATTTTGAATTAGTGTATTCCTCCTTCAGTTGTGTATGTGTTTTGAAGCTCTTTTTTTTTAGGTCCATAAATATTTAAGACTTTTATATTTTCTTTAATTAATTTACTCTTTGTACTACATAATGTCCCTGTGTATCACCAATAATTTTTCTTGCTCTAAAATTCATGCTGTTTGATATTAAAATAACTACTTTTGCTTTCTATTGATTAGTTTTTTTGTAGGAATATGATTTTAATTTTTTAAAGTATTTAACTTATCTCTATTAATATTCTAGAGTGAGTTTCTAATAGACAGCATATAGAAAATTTATTTTTATATCTGTTCTGAAAGTCTGTTTTATTTGGTGCAAGTGGAAGTATTAGAAAATTTGGAATTAGGTTTAGTATTTTGTTTCACTTCTATTTTTTTAAATTTGTTTCCCCTGTTTTTAATTCTTCAATTTTCTTTTCCTGCTCTGTCTTCTTTTAGATTACATTTACATTTAATTTAAATTTAATCATTGAGTTTTCACTATATCTCTTTGTCTAATTTCAGTACTTTAACTATGAATGACAATGCTCCTACAAAACTTTTTAGTCTACTAGGGATAATATTTTACGAATTGAAATGAAATGTATAAATTTTATGACATATGGGTTTTCTTACCTTCCCCACCTAATGCTATGGTTATCTCATGTATTATGTTCAAATATATTGGAAACCCAATTAGAAAATATTATAATTTTGGCCTTCAACCAATAACTGGATTTTAAATAACATAAGAGAATAGTCTATTATATTTACACACACACACACACACACACACACACACACATATATATATATATATATATATTTTTTTTCCATTTCTTATCTGTTATGCTATTCCCAGTTTCCTGCTGGTATTGTAGCCCTTCTGTCTTAAGACTTTCCTTTAGCCATTCTTGAGAGCAGGTCTGCTAGTGATGGATTTTTTTTTTTTTTTCTTTCACCTGAAAACGTCTGTTGCCCTTGGCCTCCACAATTTGTGAAGGGGAAATCTGTTACCGTTTGGATAGACTGTTATTTTTCTTTGGCTGCTTTTAAGAGTTTTATTAGTCTTTACTATTCATCAGTTTATGATGTATCTGGGCATGGATTTTGTTACTGTTCTGTTCACTAAGCTTCCTGAATCTATAGATTTATACCTTTCCAAATTTGGATGTTTCAGGTTTAAGTACTTTAATTTGCTTACTATATGTCACTTTCCTTTCCTTGTGGCATTCTGATAACACAAATATTTAATCATTTGATATTGCTCCATAAATTGCTGAAAAATTTATTTGTTTTTAATGTTTTGTCACTCTTTTGTTAAGAATGAAGAAAGTGTATTGCTCTTTTATCAAGTTCATGAATGTTTTAATCCATTATGTCCATAATCCTTTTGAGTCCATCCAGTATTTTATTTTTTCTAAATTTTGGCTATTGTACTTTCCAGTTCTGAAATCTCAGTTAGATTCTTCTTTACATCATTCATTTATTTGCAGATATTTTCTATTTTTCCATATTTAAAGTGTTCACCTTAATAGCTATGGTAGCTGACTGAAAGTCCTTGTTAATTCCAACATCTGTGTTATCTTGAGGTTGGATTCCCTTTATTGTCTGTCAAGTGATTTTGAATTATATCTTTGTCATTTGATTATGTTATAAAATTGCAGGTCTTCATTAAATCCTAGGGAGAGTGTTGATTTCCTTTATTTTCTTTAAGCAGGCAATATGTCATTAGGTTAAGCTCACAGATTCCAGCTTGCCTTTGTCAGCTGTCGTTACAATTAATACCAATTTAAGTTTCAAAGCCTTTCCAGTGCTATTTGGATGCCTCTAGTTTGTGCTCCACTCAAGTGGCTAGGCTAGAATCTGGGAAGTTTACTAATCTATAGCTAAATCCTCAATGTCTTATCTGTGTTTGGAGACAAATTCTTATATGCATCACCTAGAAGTGAGCCCAGGTCATCAATCAACACTTTAGGGACTTACTATACATCAGTTACTTTGTACATTCTGGGATCACTGTTCTCAGTCCACTGGCCAGAGAGGTGGGCCTACAATTTCCCTTCCCTTTGATTAGAACAAACTAAAAGCCATAGTAGGGATTTGTCCCTCACTTTTGGAGCCACAGTTCCTTAAGTCAGATTGAAGGGTTCCTATTCTCAGAGTTTTTGGTGCCTTCCTGGGCCTGCTGCTACTGCCAACAACTTCACATCTTCAAATACAGTTGCTAGGGATGAAAAGTCACCTCAGGTTTGTGAATGAATGCATCCAGTCTCCAGATCAAAGAAATGAAGCCAGGAGTAGAACTAAGGTTATGACTTGAACCAGGAAGTAGCATGTGGAGGTTAGATCAGTAATGGAGAAATTAGGCTGTTAGTCAGAAGAACCAAAATAATAGAATGAAGAAATATGTACAGAATAGAACTGATTGAAAAACATCATGAGAATCGTCGGCAGCCGTCCGTCTCGAGAGACGATGGTGTAGCTTCTTAAGAGTCTATCTGCACCGCCGAGAATGGCTGTGCAGTCCGACTCGGGAGTGACGCGGTATCTGTCTCCTCCCGTGTTGAATCGACATCTTGCGATGACGCTGGAGTGTGCTCTCCAGTGGAGCTGAAGCTACAGAGCCTGGGCAGGGTGATATGGAGGGTCTGCTGTTGCCCATGCAGCAGACCCCCCCTCTCTTCGCAGCTGAAGGGTCCAAGGGAAAGACGGAGTCCATACAGCTTGGCTTCAGGTGCGCCGCAGGAGTTGCCGGTGTTGACTACAACGTCAAACCGCCTTAGGGACTCCGGCTCCGGATTTTCTGTCGGGGTTTACTCCCTTAGCCTTTCCCCTGAAGAGGTATGCCGCAAGGCAGCGGAGGTTTTTTGGAACAGAGTTTTCCTTCTCTGATCATGAGAATAAGTTCATAAATACTGGTCAAGGGAAAGTATGCACGTTTTATATGTAGATTTCCATACACTTCTGTGTCATGTTTAGGGTAGAGAAGATTCTGTGGGACTTAATAACAGCATTTGAATGGTTTGGATGCACATTGTGTCTAACTGGTTTTTTCTTCAACCTACAATTCTCTCTGTCCTGTTAGAATATATCCAGACTTTCAACTTAAAATTAAGTGTAACCCAAAACACATTTATAATTTTTACTCTGTACTTCTGTTCAAGTGGTTACTCTTCCTTCTTACTGACCCAAGTTCATGATATTTTATTTACATTCTCAAATTGCTCTCTCATAATGTTCTCCCCATCCTGACTACATTCCTCACTGTTTATTTTCTGTGTCCTAGTTATTATTCAAAGACTAACACTGTCTTAACCCTCTGTTGATGGCTTCTACAAAAACTCTAACCATCATTTCCCTCTGTTGTTTTGTCTACACATAGCACTGAGTATTGGGGGCACACATTTTGTCTCTTTGTTGCAGCCAGTTGAGGACAAAGGCTGTTGATTCAAAACTATGTTGAAGTGGTTTCAGTTGGGTTCCTGATATTATTAGTTTTCCTCTACAGCAGGATTTGTGAGCACCTAAAGTACAAAGCTTCACAACAGTGTCTTGCATAACAGTGAGACTATATGCTTAAAGAGTCCTTGTTGATTACAGATATTTACAATCTCATATTCTTTCTTGTATGTGTTGATAACAGTTTAGTGATGGGCTTCAGGCTTTCTAGTGGCTTTCAAATACAGAATTCTCTCCCTCCTGAGAGAGGTGAATCATCGGAAGCAATGGATAAGAAACACAAGTTAAAGCAAGGTGGACCTTGAGCGAAAACAGGAAGATTTAGGATACCTGTAGAAAGACAAGTCAGCATTATATAGAGACGAATTAATACTTTGGGATTAAACTGTCTGTGAAGGATAGAAGCATGGCAGACTAAAAATAGGTATGGAGCAATTCAGAAGCTAATCAGGCTCTGTCACAGATAAAATTAATAAGTAAAAAAGTTTTAACAAGACATTAGCTGTCTGAATAGCCCAGAAGGCCTAGTGAGGGAGATGAGAGTATTATGGCTGCAGCATTAACATCACTGTTACTAGGTTGGTGATGATTAATAGGACATGGACCCAGAAGGGGCAAGGTGAGCCTTCATAGGACAGCACTATGTCAGGAGATGATGGTCTCAAATTGGATAGCAAAGGTGAACTGTTGGTTAGGAGGGACATCAGGCCCAAGGACACAAAATCAGGGCTGGACGAGCCTGGGTAGGAATAAGTGTTATACCAGGAAAAAAAAAATACAGGTGATAAAAATTTACATTGAGATATAAACTTGTGACAAACAGCCTCACCTGTTAGTCTTTGCTTTCCCTTCCTTTCATAATTTGGGAATGTCAGGCCAATGTTTCTTCTGGGTCCACTCAATTCAGATTTTATGACAATGAATGAATTGAATCTATGAAGCAGAAAACCAAAGAATTTTGTAATTGCTTCACCCTGGTAACTAGAGGAATGTTTTATATAATTTAGTATAAGGAGAAATTGATTAGAAACTCCCTATAGTTAGAGTCCATTGCTAGATGTCATAGTAAATGGAATGGCAACCTAAAGCCTAGGTTTTCAGAGGAGTTTATAATGTAGTAGAAGAGGAAACACCAATAGATTAAGAACACTGATAAATGAGTACATAACTGATAATAGCTTCATGGACTTGTGGAAGTACAGTCTTTTGAAGGATGAGTAGATATTGATATTTTTAAACTATCCAAAATAGGATGAATAGGTTGGTGTGGAATATTTTTCCCCAGATGAAGATTTTTGAGGTATCAAAGGGGAGGGATATGATTTTTTGGGAAGAAAATGGTGACTTAAAGGGATGGATAAAAAACTTAATTTTCAGAGGAATTATGCTGGTTGATAAAATGTATTTGCATTTAGCTAATCATCCCTTTGTTTTGTAAAATTGGACATATGCTCTTAGAATTCTGTCAGGCAATGTATTAAAACTATTTCTGATATAATACACATTTTATCAACCATCATAATTTTTCTGAACTTTCTGAGAGATTATTTTTTAAAAACAAGTTATAGAAACCTGTTTAAAATGGGCTTCCAGGTGAAAGAAATAGAGTATTTTTACCTAACTCATCTGGAAGTGGAGAATCTTCAGACCTCAAGCATTCAGAACTCTAGCTCTGCTTCTCTGTGAATTTGCCTCAGCAACGCCCTGTTCTGTGCATTCATTTAGTCTTTCATGTTTTCAGCATTGCTGCCAAGAGCACATGCTGAAAGAAAGAACCTTACTTCTCAGTCTTTTCTCTTAAGAGAAAGAAAATAACATTCTCTAAAACATCCAGAAACCTTATTTTTCAGGTAATAAATGTTCGTATGCCCCTTTCTACTCCAAAAAATAGCATGGAGTGTAGTGTTAAGATGCTGTGCTTAGAAACACAGGAGCCCACCCTGGAGGTGGATTGAGATCAATGTTTCCTCAATCAACGTGAGTTAAGAGTGTAAACATGGGGGAAAGATTCCTGAATACCAATTTGTTTCTGATAGGAAGCAGAAAGGTGAGAATGCATACTGGTGGAATGTCAGCAGTGACCATTATAGCCCCAACCAGTATGGTTCAGTTGTTTGGGCATCCTCCCACAAAGTATAATGTCACCAGTTCGATTCCTGATCAGGTATAGGCACATGCCTGAGCTGTGAGTTTGTCCATAGTTGGGGTGTGTATGAGAGGCAACCTGTTGATGTTTCTCTCCCTTTCTTTCTCCCTCCATTCCCCTCTCTCTACAAATAAATAAATAAAATAAAAAATAGCGACCAGTACTATATCCAGAATCAAGCTTTCAGAGTTTATTGAATAAGTTGCTATTTTATTTTCTTAAAGGCAGAAAAAACATGGAGCAAGAATTAAGGAGACCTCGAGTTCAGTTCCTGTAGCCAACTAAAGGATTGTGTTTTATCTGTACCTTGTATTTGTCTTCTTTTAACAAGAATACTTCTGGTAGAAGCTAAATCATTGGGCAGTTATGAAGGCAAAAGGGTTAAAGTGTGAGGAGCACTTTATAGTATATTCAGTCTGTGAGGCTCTATTCTTCCTGCCTCTTTGTGTTCCTTCACTCTCGTGTGCTTTTAGGATTTCTAGATGGCCTTTCAAACAGTAGGGAGTTGATTACAATTATATTTATTTTCCGTTGTCCTTTACTTGCCATCTTTTCATATAGAATTTAGGTACCTGGATTACTCTATCTTCATAGGGTGATTGTTCAGGCTTGGCCTGTATTGTTTCTAGAAGACTGCAATAGACATGATATATATGTGTGCTATTGTATTTGTTTAACAATTTGTAAACATGACATTTGTAGCTATTTACATGTGTTATTCTGTGAAAGCAACAAAAGGAGATATTGATGATGAAAGAAATAGAGGCATCAAAAACTCTCATCATTTACTTGCATCTTAGAGAATTCACCATCATAGGATTTTCTGGTAGAGGACCATCGGTGTGTTCCTAAAGGATTTGATGCCTTAAACTCAGAAAAGAAATTAGACAACAGAGCATCTTCACCATCTTCACAATTTAGACATTTACAGGATTGACAGAGGTAACCTATGCTGAGTAAAGGTTCATGTCCTACAGGATGATGTTTTTATACTGGGCTTTAACTTTCTTGCTTGCAATTTGAGCACTATTACATAATTTAAATGCTTAGATCAATGCTATCCTTTATTTACACCTACAGAAATTAATTAAATCTCTATTAATAAAATCAGAGTCAGTTACTCCAAAATGTGAGCCAAGGGTCAAATTTTTCACTTGACAGTTCTTCTCTTGTGTCTGATTATTTTGAGTTTTCATATACCTGGTTTGGAAAAATTTGGTGTTTCTCTTGTGTATATTGGAAGAATTTCATTCATTTTATTCTTATTTCAGTATGCCAAACTCAATTATCAAAAAAGACAAATATTATCCTGTACAAAATATGCCTGAAGAGATGAATACAAATTGGACTTTCACAAACTTTCGAACGATATCACTCATAATCTGTCTGTTGCAGAGGGAGCAGATATGATCAATGGCTGTAACTTCCGATCTGGATAAAAGACAAACCAGATTGTTTGTGTCTATTGGATTAGGGATAGCTCCTTTGCATCACCGTATGAGTTGAATAATTGAGATTGTTGATAACAGTAAAATATTAAATTAAGGCTTGTTTCAGATATTAGAAGAAATAAAAGAGAATGACACTCAAATAACTGTTCTTTCAAAAGTACCTGGAAGAAAAAAATTTAAAAACAGTAAAATCAATAATTTGCAGAGCTACTTGAGACTAACTGTAAACTGACAAAGAGCGAGTAAATTTCTCCTTCTCAAGTGATTTTGTTGTGCATCCCACAGGCAGAGGCGCTTTATGGATCTGACTATGGGAAGCTTCTCCATTCACTTTTGTTTGTGTGTTTGTATTTTTAAACAACAGTAATTTATGTTCTTATAGTTCTGGTGTCTTCCAATTCAAGGTCAAGGTGTCAGCAGGTTTGGTTTCTTCTGTGGCCTATGACTTGCAGATGGCCACCTCTTCACTGTGTCTTCACATGGTCTTTCTTTGAGCCTGTATTTCCGCCTCTTATTCAAATAAACACTGTCAGTCCCTCTGGGATTTGAATGCTTATACCAAAGATTCTAGATCATTGAATACATTTCTAGAACTTCTTACAAACAGTACCACTAGAGTCAATTTATAAACTGGAAAGAAATCAATGCATACATGGTATCATTAAATTATATAGTCACACTTCCCTTATGAATTTTGTCCAATATATTCAAATGAGATTCTTTTTATCTTTCCCTGAAGTTTTACACCAGATTTATAATAGATTAAACTCCAGTAGAGTTTTACTTATTAAAAATTCAAGTATTTTCAATTTAAAGATTATTCTTAACATTACTTTGTTCAAGGCTTATGGAAAAATATTCACACAAAATTGTCATGCACACTAACTTCTAATATGGTATAAATTAATAATGAGTTTAAACCAACTAGTTGAGTGTCTATATCTGTTTTATTTTTTAAGAATCATGGTTACTTTAGAACATCTGTTAAATCCACATTATTTGTGAAGCAACTCTTTTGGTATATAGTCATATTCTGCTAAGGGGCAAGATTGAAACTACATGTGTTATTTTAACTCTGACACATAAAGTGCTTGGAAGTCATTTTTACAACAAGGAAAAAGGTGAACAAACCAAAAAATTAATGATTGTTCTTGAAGCCATCAGAAAATTGAGGTTTCAGGGCAAACTGCCTCACCAAAACCTAAAGAGACGAATACAGAGAAGTAGTTGAGACCAGCCAACCTGAATGCAGAAATCACTGGAGACATAAACTGATAGAAACATTAAAAAGGGAATTTGGAGGAATTGCTGGAGACTTGGGCGGCATCGGGAAAACCACGATATGCATAGTGGCGGCACCTTTGGCACATTCATGGCTTAAGACTGCTTAAGAGTGAGAAACTTCGGGGGGCTGCAGACCTAGGAGGGCCCCACACTTCTGTGGGTTTTACCTTCAGGTATCTCACCAGTTTATCATGGTGGAGAGTCAAGAAAAATTATCTTATGTCTTTTGCAAGGGGAAAAGGAAAAGTAATCATTTTGAAATATACCTAGTATACTCTCCATAACAACCACATACTTCCTGGTGATAAATACTTTACCAGAGATTTATCTCACATAGGTGAGAAGTTCATTTACCCAATCACAGCTTCATATAGCCTTCCTGTCTCACCTAAAGGAGGGAGAAAGAAACACTTGTGAAAATTGAAGCCAAGGGACACAATCCCCTGAAACACAGGTTTAATCATAAGATTATAGAATGCCTTCCTCCCCCCACTTATTATTACCATATAAAACAGTGAATTACAGCTGATGTAGCTGGAAGGCTCAGACTCAACTAAGATGCAGTTTTTATGACTATATAAAGACAACGAAAACAAAAGCAAGGACACTAAAGGAATTTAAGGTGCCTGACACCACACGTGAAGTTAACATTAGACAGCTCAGTTTCTAGCCAGATTAACATAAAACCTCACATGAAAGACCTGTTTAACTCCATTCCCATTATCTGATATATTATGTGTATCTTTCAACAAAAAATTTGCAGGCATGCTACAAGCAGTAGAGAGAAACACCATCTTAAAAGACAAAGATCAGAACCAATCAGATATAACAGAGATTTTGGAATTATCAGACAGGGAAACTTGAAATGCCTCTGATTGTTATATAAAGGGCTGTGATTAAAATTAGCCAACATGCAAAACGAATGCGTGATTTAAACAGAGAGATGGAAACTCTAAGGAAGAATCTAAAGGAAATGCAGAACCTCAAAAACATTGCAACAGAAAAAACCTTTGATGGAGTCATCAATAGCCAGGGTATGGCTGAATAAAGAAATAAAGAACTTGAATGCATGTCAATATAAACTTCCCAAACTAAAATGAAAAATTTCAAAAAGAATTAAAATGCAGAAAAGAACATACAAGAACTGTGAGACCATTTCAAATTTGTAATTGGTATATTAGAAGGGGAAGAAAAAAAGAACAAAGCAGGAGAAATGTTTGAAGCAATAATTGCTTAGAATGTTCTAAGATTAATGACAGAATCCAAACTACAGATTCAGAGTATTTACAGGACACTAAGCAAGATAAATACCAAAAATTGTATACCTAAGCATATAACAGTCAAACTGTAGAAGACCAAAGACAAAGAAAATATTGAAAGAGGCCAGAGGGAAAATTACTTTCTATACAGATGAAAAAAAATATTAAACTTACAGATGATTTTTCTCAGAAATCATGCAAAGAAAGGAGAGAGATAGATTAAAATATTTAAAGCATTAAAAATCCATAGCATTCTATATCCAAAAACTATCCTTCAAAAGTGATGGAGAAATACAAATTTCTCTCAGACAAACAAAAATCAAGTGGATTAATTGCCAGCTGACCTGTCCTGTAGGACATGTTAAAAACATCTTCAAAAGTAAGGAAAATTAGATAGATCAGACACTTGGATCAGTGTAAAAAAAAAAAGAAAAGAAAAACAAAAGCATTGGATAAGGAATAAAAGTAAAATGAAATATTTTATTGTTCTTACTACCAATTGATCTAATAATAGAAAAAAATTTCACTTGCCTATTTATATTTTTCTACTATCTAGTTAATGAACACATCTATCACCTCACATATTCATTTTTTAATGTATGAGAAAATTTAAGTTTGACTCTTTACAAAAAAAATGCTTGTTTTAAATAATAATATTACCAATGTATAGTATTCCCTCACTTATTGCGGGTATTACGTTCTAGACTCGCCCGCAAAGTAGGAACCTTACATTTATTCTACACTCTTAAACGTATGTAACTTTAGTGACATATGTATACAGTACTGCAAACTCCCGTGATATAGCAAAAAATTTGTGATAAATAATTAAATGTAATATTTTAAAAAATCCTACAATGCAGTGAGGCCGTAATAAGTGAACCGCGATATAGTGAGGGACTACTGTATTTTATTATTATAACATAAGGATAAGTGGAATGAATGACAACTACTTTAGAACAACTTGAAATTCTCAATTCTCAAGTATATTACTACCCATGAGCAGTATGAGGGGGACCTCCACCGCAAAATGGAATTATCTTCTGGAGGGCAGGCCGCTTGTAGTACAGGCTTTCCCCGCTAGTTGACTGTTCTAGGAACCCATCTGTATCAGCGTACAAGCTGGTGGTGTTGTGCTTGGCTTCAGTGACTTTTTTTTAAGACTCAACACATGTGCGCATTTCATGATGGGTGATTTATGAGTGTACCTGCCCACACTGCACTGAGTGTTCAGCAGGTTTTGACCAAAAATAGCATGACCCTCATGCCCCACCCTCCCTATTCACTGGATCTTGCCCCAAGCAACTATTTTGTTTTTTGTTTTTTTGTTTTCCTGGATGAAGAAAGTCCTCAAAGGGAAGTGTTTTGCCAATGTGGAAGAGGTGAAACAAAAACCAGCAGAAGCACTAACAGACATCAAAATCAACGAGTTCAAAAACTCTTCTGAGCAGTGGAAAAAAAGTCTTAATAGTTGTATTGCTTCAAATGGAGAGTACTTTGAGGGTGACTGAAGTTTAAACATGTAAGAATAAATACACAATTTTTAATGAATAAATTCCATTTTTTTAGGTCCCCTCTCATATAATATTGTTTGAGAGTACTTTTAGAATGGCTGCAAATGTAGGTTTCAAAACCAAAGGAGCCATTAAAAAGAGAGAAAAAAGGAAAAAAAAAGGGTACATAAAAAGAAACAGAACTGATATGCTTAGTGGAGAGAAAATGGAAAAAAAAATCTCAAGACCAGTAAAGGGAAAATAAAAAGGAAAGGAGATGAAAAAAGAATAAGTAAAACGAATAGAAACAGTTACAAACTGTAACTGTAGATGTGAATGGTTTTAATTTGCCAATTAAATAAAATTGGAGATTATCAGAGTGGACTAAAAAAAACAAGACCCAACTAGGTATTATCTATAAGAAATTCATTCTGAATATAAAGACACAGATTACAGTCTAAGAAAAAGAAAGCTCGAATGCCATCTAAGTCAGACAAAGCAGATTTCAGAACAAGGGAAATCTCCAGGGATAATGATGGGCATTACAAATTGACAAAAAGAGTCAGGTGTCTATGAAGATCCAACAATTCTTAACGTGTATGCTTGTAACAACATAGCTTCAAATTCATGTGGCAAACATTGCTACTACTATAAGGAGAAATGAACCCACTATTTTATCTTTTAACATTTTTATTGTGCAAAACTTAAAGCATATCCAAAAGTAGACAGACCAGCAGAAGAAATGCTGTACAGCCGTCACTCAGATTCAGTAACGACCAAGGCATGGCTCAACTTGTTACATCTGTGCTCTTGACTCCTTGCCCTCCGTAGCAGTCTCATGTTACTTTGAAGCAAATGCCAGACTGTTTCCATAAATATCACTGTTTCCATAAATATTTCAGTTTCCATTTCTAAAGGTTAAGGAATCTTTTATTTTTATTTATTTTTGAGTTTAGTATAATTAATTTAATTTTTATTATGGTAAGAACACAACATGAACTCTACCTTAACAAATTTTTAAGTATATTACAGTGTTATTAACTGTATGTACAGTGTTGTACAACAGATCTCTAGAACATACTTGTCTTGCTTAACTAAAACTTTACACCTGTTGAACAGCCACACTACATTTCTCCTGTTCCCCATCCCTGGCAACCACCATTATTTTCTGTTTCTCTGAGTTTGACCAAGTTAGATACTTCATTAAGTGGAATCATGCAGTAATTGTCCTACTCTGTTTAACCAGAGATTTCTATACTTCCCTTTCAGTAATTGATAAATCAAGCAGGAAAGAATTTAATTATTAATGTTAATCAGCACTATTAATCACCTTGGTTTACTGCCATTTATAGAATACTCCGTACAGCACACCATTCTTCTCAAACTCCCATGGAACATTTACCAATAGAGGGCACATCCTGTGCCATAAAACACATCTTCACTCTAAGACACAAGAGATAATACAAAAAATATTCTCAGACTACAAGGAAATATATGAGAAATCAGTAACAGAAAGATAGCTGGAAATTCCCAAATATTTGAAGATTGAACAACATGTTTTTAAGAACACACATGGATGAAGTATTTTATAGAGAAATTAAAAAGATATTTTAAACCAAATGAACATGAAAGGCAATCTTCCAAAATTTGTGAATTCAGAGAAAACAGTGGTGACAGGAAAATTTACAACATCGAATGCACACATTAGAATAGTAGAAATACATGAATTCAATAACTTAAGCTGCTTTTACTTTTGAAATTTAGAGAAATAATAACAATTTAAGCATGTTGCAAGTAGAATAAAAAACAGTACAAAGTAGAACAGAAAACAATGAAATTGAAATCAGGGAAACAGTGAAGGACATCAGTGAAACCAAATTTACCTTAATAAATCTCCTGCCAGGCTAACAAAATTAAAAAGAGAGAAGTCACAAATTAGTGACAGAAGTAATGAAAGAGGCATTGTCACCACTGATGCCACAGACACAAAGGATAATAAAGTAATATTAGAAAAAAACCCATGTCTACAAATTTGATAACTTCTATGAAATGGACCAATTTTTTTTGTAAGGCACAAGCTACCAAAACTCAAACAGAGGAACAGATAATCTGAGAAGTTCCCTTTCTTTTAAAGATATTGAATTAATAATTAGTACCTTCCAAATAAGAATGTACCAGCCCCAATGGTTTCACTGGTGAATTAAAAAAAAAGTTTAAAGAATGAATGATACCAATTATTAACAATCCCTGCCAGAAAATAGACGTAGAGGGAATGCTTCCTAACTCATTCTATGAGACCAGCATTACCCTAACAGAAAAGCCAGACAAGGACATTCCAAGAAAGGGGAACTATTTACATTCTTGATAGGTAATGGTCTGTCAAGAATGTCAGCACAAAAATCCTTAAAAATACTGCAAACTGAATTCAGTAATTTATTTAAAAAATATATACCTCCACCAAATACGATTATTGTAGGCATGAATTGCATTTGCATATAAATGAAGAGAATCCACCACAGCAACAGAATAAACAAAGAAATGAATCATATGATCACATTAATTAATACAGAAAGGACCTTTGGTAATGGATTTGAGTTGGAGTCATCAGTATGAACTCATATTTATAAAGATGGGAACATATATAAATTTATAGAAATGTTCATATGCATGGTTTCATATACACACATATTTTATTGCTTTGTCTGATGAAAGGCGTAGAAGCAACAACAACCTGGTAGCAACAGATACACCTTGTGTCCAGATCTTGGTTTCTGATACTATATTCTAATAAAATTAACCAGGATTCCTTGTAGAAATGGCTAGTTCAAGGAAAGGGACAGCAAATATATAAGATGAGCCTGGATCATTTTGTTGTACCAGGAAGTAAGGAAGTACTAAAAATATGATAGCATTATGTCCAAGGGACAAAGAAGCAAATTCAAAGAGCTCCTAGAAGCCACGACTGGAAAATGTTGAGAAACAAAATAAAGTGTTATTGGATTATAATTTAAAGTATAAAATTAATATCCATAGCCTATAATTATATAAATAAATGATTAAATGAATAAATAAATCATTGATATGGGAGAAGATAAAGATGTCTGTTGCAGAATTCCAAATAATTTATGTAGATACTACACCCTTAAAGAAGGGAGCAAAAGTCTTCACTCCTTAAGTATGGGTGCATACTAACTTCCTTTCATAAAGTAAACATTGAAAGGTAGAAAATGAAAATGAGTTTACAGTAGGGAAACCTGATAAACCCTGTATTGGCTATGTGATTAATGTCAACATCAACATTGATAACTAATGTCAGTCATATATATTTTAATATGATGTACTCAAAATCTCACTTGACATCTGTTCTTTTTGACCAAAACACATAATCTCAGTCTAATCATGACAAAACTTCAGAAAAATGCTATATGGGACATCCTACAAAATACTTGTCTTGTACTCGTAAAAACTGTCAAAGTCATGAAAACATGGGAAGTCTTAAGAAACTCTCCACACCCAAGAGAACCCAAAGGAGACGTGACAAGTAAATGGAATGTGGTATCTTGGATTGTATCCTGGGAAAGAAAAATACTGTAGTAAAATCTAAAAACTCTGAAAAGAATATAAACTTTAGATAACAATATATCAATATTGAGTGATTAATTGTAACAGGAGTATCTTGCTATCGTATCATGTCATTCTTTCCTGCTGTTAGTGTTGTCACCCTTTTGTTCCTATAGGATCTGCAGGCTTCAAGAAAGTTGTCCATACTTGTTTGTTATTTATTGTCTGTAATAAAGGGACATTTATTGTAGATCATTTCCAGTAGGAGGACACACTGTATAATCCACCTGTGATGACATATGATTATGTTGAGTGTAAGACATAAGGGGAGAAGGAATATACGATTGTTCTTCACTTCTTTCAAGGTTAGCCCTATATTACAGCAAACAGCCTACCAAACAAGGACAAACTCAGCTGGCACCCTTTGGAAAACAAACATCTTTCACTCCGTTTCTTCCTTTACACACCTGAAAAGAGTCTACTTTCTGGCCACTATTATCTCATTTATAGATTTATCTCAAAGCTGTCCCAACATATTTTGATTATGTGTTTCTTGTGACGCAGATTATTATCATCACCTGTCTAAATTAGCGCAGCTCTGCATTGACTGGAAGCCTTGTTAGCAATTAATGAAATTTGCCTGGCTCTTTCTCAGCTTGCCATTCATTCCCCAGTGCTCAGCCTCCTCAACCACAAGCCTTTCTTCAGAACACCTTCCTGTTTCTGTTCAGTATTTTGCTCAGTGATTTCACTGCTGGAGTTCAAGTCTATGACCTTAATTACATTCAGATATTCACAACAGTGAGTTTGTTATAGGAACACCAGTGGGAGACATACTATAGTGATTTAGTGCAGTCTTACATTACTACCCCATCTCCTTCCTTCTGAATGTTGGAGGTTCACTACATAATGTTGCTTTGGGTGAATGAACACAAATCCTGTCTTTTAAATATAGGTCTTTATATGGTAGGAAGGTCACAGATTTATCTCAAGCTTATGAGATTTGGAGGACTTTAGTAGAATAGGAAAATACCGTATTTCTCATATTTATGACTGTCTTTGAATCCAAGAAGGGTTTCATTTGTATACATCTAGATAACCTATATTTATATGTAATATATTTAAGGAGTTTCCAAAGCAAGGCAGGGGAATGTAACCTTGAAAATAATATAAAATAGCTGTATTGCAAAATGTTGTAAATATTAGTTGAACACAATGAGACATATGCTGGGCCTGAGGAACCAGGAAATTGCAAGCATTTTAGAGAAAGATCTCTTACTTTAAATTCACCTGCAGTTCCTGGTGAGTGACAGCTACTAAAGGAAAAGAGAAAACAATAACAGCAGCAACAAAATCCCTCATAAGTTTAAGTCACCCACTGATTGTAAATGTGAAGAGGACCTCTCCAAACCCAAACATGAAAAGTGGAGGAATACTCCTTTACTATAAAATAAAAGTAGAGGAAACTCCTGACCTCCAGTCCATTAATGGGCAAGCTCTGAATACCAGTCATGTGCCAAAGCTTTGCAATGTTCCGTAGGATTTTAATTTCACTTCCTGGATTCAAGTCTTTGTCCTAGACCCAAATACATTTACATTTTTTCTATTCCTGATTTCTTTCAGTCAGAATTATGTTATCTTTTAGGAAATAACAAAAACAAAAAAACTCATAAAGCAATTTTTGACAACACACAATTGAGTGTCTTTCTGGCCAATCTGGCCCCAGAAAAGCTTGCTACGCATTTTCCTTCCTTCCTGGAAGATCCTGGGTTGTCAAGTGTTAAAAAGAACAACATGTATTATAATTATGCCACACAAAGATCAGAGTTTGTTTTTGAAATGACTTTATAACTGCAGCTGCATTAACAAAGGAACCCAGTAGAGGATGTAGAAAAGTAGAGGAACAAGTTTTTACAGTAAATTTGCAAATGTAGTACTCTGCACGCCTGTTTCCAAAGACATGCAGTTGAAGTTAATTCTTTTTCATCCTCACTAGAGGATATATTTATTTATAGAGAGGGAGGAGAGAGAGAGAGAGAGAGAGAGAGAGAGAGAGAGAGAGAGAGGGAGAGGGAGAGAGAGAAACATCAGTGGGCCACCTCCTGTCAGCTCCAACCAACTCAATCAGCAGGCCAGGGCAAAGTCATTCATAGGCCACATTTTGCTAAGACATTACCCACACATACATACACCCACATACACCCACATACACACAGTATTATAGTTTATGGAGGATAACAGCAGAATTTAGAAGAGAACTAGAGATTCACAGTTACACAAACACAGCTTACATATACACTTAATTGTAAATTACAGTAGTCCTTGCTATATCTCACTCAGTTCACTTATCGCGACCTCACTGAGTCACGGGATTTAAAAATATATTTATTTATCGCGGATTTTTTGCTATATTGTGGGATTTTGCAGTACTGTATATGTATGTTGTTAAAGATACATAGGTTTAAAAGTGTAGAATAAATGTAAGGTTCCTACTTCGCAGGGGGGTCTAGAATGTAATACCTGCAATAAGTGAGGGAATATTGTATCTGACTACCCCATCTGGAATGTAAGCTCTCTGTAAGCAGGAACTGTGACTGTGTGTCCACCAGAGTAATGCATGAGACACAGTGAATGCTCAAGAACACTGTGTTGAAGGAATAATGGCAATAAAACTGAGTGTCCTGTACCCTCAGAAGGTGAGATATATGCCTGTATGGAATGGAGTATGTTCCCCCCTAATTCATATATTGAAGTCTTCCCTTCTGGTACCTTAAAATGTGGCAGTATTTGAGGGCTGGGTCTTAAAGAGGTAACTAAGTTAAATGAAATCGTAAGGGCGAGGCCCTAATTCAATAATTCAGTATGACAGGTGTCCTTATAAGAAGCACAGTTTAGAAACAAACACATATACACACTGAGGCAAGACCATGTGAGGACACAGAGAAAATGGCCATCTGGAAGCCAAGGAGAGAGGCCTCAGGAGAAACCAAACCTGCCAATACCTGAATCCCAGACTTATAGCCTCCAGAAAATAAATCTCTGTTGTTTAAGCCACTCAGTCTGTGGTATTTTGTTATGTTACAAGATAAAATATAGGATGTTCAATTAAATTTGAATTTTAGATAAAGAGTGTATATTGTCTGTTTGTTTTAAGCATAAGGATGTCCCATGCAATATTTGGGACATTCTGATACAACAACAACAAAATTAGTGTTTATATAAATTTAAGTTTACCTTGGTGTGTTTTACTTGTGATATCTGGCAACTCAAACCTGTGAGTGATGGAGAGGAAGTGCCATTTGAACAAGATCACAAAAGATTTAAAAAATTTGTAGGGGATTGAATAGCATTGAAGCTAGAGAATCAACATGAACAGATCCCAATGGAAATTTTCATCAGTTTTTCCCACTGTGCTTATAATGTAGCAGCCATCATAGCCCATAACCATTTTAAGTATTCAGAAATGACAGCTTAATTATATATGAAAGATATAATTACTATCTATCACTCAGTGGTTTTTAAACCTGTGAGCTTTAAAAAAAATCAATTCTTGGGGACTTATCCAGACTAATGGATTACTAATTTAATGTGACTAAAAACAACTAATTGGTTCAATTTAAACACATCCTATACCCATAAACCACTGGTCAGCCTGAGCTCTGTTCTGTGGACATTTTCTCTACAATTGAACCTGAAACCTTGATAAACCCTCTGCTGAAGGGAAGACCATGTTTTAATGTCCCTCTAGGAACCATTTCTACATTTTTATTTTTTATGATGTTGCATCAGAAACTAAACTCTTTAACATTTTCTCAACAGGCTGAATTAATATTTATACATCTGTGTGTGTATGTGTATAAATATAATTACATGTGTTTCCCCTTAACCAAATTTTAGAATAATCACATAATTCCATGTGATTGTTAGGGAGGTAAACATAAAGCATAAATTTTCACTTAAAGTTGAAAACTGTTGTTCCTTTGTAGTGGGGAAACCCTTAATCTTGATAAATAAAGCCACATGCTATTGGTACAGGACACTGTTCAAAATAAATGTTATACAAACCAATGTCTGTTTACTGCTTGCAGAATTTACTGAGTCTGGAAGACTATTTTATAATTTATATATTAAAATTCAGGGGAGGTCAGTTGGTAGAAAGGAAAATGCCACTAACTACTCCTATTGGAAGATAATTGGCTAACAGTGATGAATATAAAAATGTGTCTTTTTCGGAGACACTGGACTGATTTAGGGGGACATTATGATTCAGAATAATGGAGGATAAGCAACAGCAGGGGTTACAAGATGAGACCAGGAAGATGGGAATTAGGAAAGAAATCAAGTTGAGTATAAAAGTTAAAGGGAGTCCACACAAACACACAAATAAAGACTGGACACATTAGGACCGTTCATATGGGCCTGGCACTGTCACTTAGAAATGCGTTCTGTGGAACCAGATACATGTCATGCGAGTATGGAGAATATCTGTTCCCTCTACCCAGTTCCCTCTCTCCCTTCTTCTAGTGACGAACTACATCTACTGTCTTTGTGGGAGACCTCTTGTCCCAGGTGAGACTTCCAGGGCTCTCAGTCATGGTGTCATGCCCATTTGATCACAGGAATAGGTGTGGGTATAATGCAAGCTAGTTAGTGTGGCCCATATTTGTGGCCATATACTTTGGCTCAGAGATGGTAGAGGATATATGCCAGGCCAATCAGACATCTGGGAATTTTTTTATACAGTCCCTAGAAGAAAGAAAGTGTTTTTTCCTTGGATAACAGGCTGTGACCTCAGAGCTGTCAGTATGTTCCTAGCCATTTGCAGAGTCCTGAAAGACTGAGCCAACACACATTCAGGATATGAGAAGATGAATGCATATAGTCTATATCGTTCTCTTTCTACCTCTCCCATTGTCTCTGCTCATCTTTTACACACACACACACACATGCTTGGTGTTTATTTGGTTGATTTTGTTGCTGTCTGTGTGAGTGTGTTTGTTCACACATGTGTAGTTTGGTTAAGTGGGCCAACTAATTCCCTTTTTTGCTTGAATGGGTTTGTGTGATTCTGTCACTAACAAACAGAAAAGTCTTGACTGGTTATGAGCATTGTCTTTACCGTTATGTGGCCATGAGTTTATCTGAACTTTGTTATGTGCGATTTAGTTGACTTATAGTTAGATAATATAAGGAAGGAGAAGCTTCATGTTTATCTTGATAGCTATCCTTCTGTATCTGGAATCATTTTTCCTTGAGCTTCTACCTTTCGCTCCTATAAAACAGAACATAATATTTCAGGGTTCCAGTGAAGAACGATATTCAATGAACTGCGAATTGTTCTTTCTGAAACATTACCATGCATGACTTGGCCTATCTGTTTGTGGTCTCCTAAGGATGCTTGGAATATTTCCATATTTGGATCATTGCTCCAGCTGCAGTTAGTACTCTGAATTTACTCGTTTCTCCTCTCCTCTTGACTGAATTCTTTCTAGCTTTCAACGCCTTTTCTAAGGCTCTCCAGCCATGTCTTTGAAGGACATTATGTCCTTCTACATCTTCTTCAATTAAATTGAACATATACTGCTTTTTATAAACTGAGGAAGGGATAAATGTCTTTTAGAATTATCCTCTGACTCTTTTTTTCCCACAGAGATTAATCTGGACTTGAATTATTTTGTAGAGGAGGAATATTCCACATGGACCATAGAAGACAGTAATTCAATAGGACCAGAAGCACCAACTTCCTGACTTTCTTTTGGAATGACAAAGATAGTTGAAGTGGAACATGAGATGGAGTGGGGGAAAATATAAATTAATTTATAACCACCCTCCTATTCTACAAAGCTTATAGGATGTTATGCTTCTTTTGGTCTTGGCTCTTCATGAATTTGATCCCTGACTGGAACATTGTGTTTTATTTTTAATTTAATTTTTTAAAGGATTCTGCTCTTTGGGAATGCATTTAGACTTTTGAGGACATCTGTCTATCAAGAAGGATAATGCCATTTTCAGTGCACATTCACTGAACAGGAATCTTAATCTGAGGCAGGACCTTAGGGGTTCTGTGGAAACAACAGAAAGTCATGCTAGTCTGAGCCTGATAATTTAAGAGAATTGGTCATCCAGCTGCAATTAGAAGCAGCTCCTCACCCAGAAGTCAGCAATTATCTCTTAGCCCAGGTGACAGGTGGTAGGAAAGCATTCTCCTAGGCCCAGGAGCTTGGCTTCTACATCTGTGAAGACATTTCTCATCAGGCTTCCTTGCATATTCATAGTATGGCAGGCTCCAGTGTTATCAAGAGGAGCAGACCCGTTCCATCTCGGTCAGGCCATGTTCTTCCCTTAGCCCATGCATCTTCAATGTCCTTCCACTGAGCTCTAGTTAAATCAGACAAATAGAATATAATCAAGCAAATCGTTTACATATATGAAATTGATACACACACGTTTTAGACTCTCATTTAACTTCAGGTGAATAATTCAGTACAGGATATCCTATAAATTTAGGAAAAACAGAAAAAAACAGTATATAATTAAGCAATCAAAACCCACTTTATCTTGGCCAACCTCTGGAGGAATATTTAATTTATATTATTTTCACACTGATCTTTCTCATCAAACTTCAAGGTTCTTGGGGTCAGGGACTTTATTTTATTCATATGGTCATTCTAACAACAGTTTAAGATATGCTTGTCAAATAAATGGATACATTAACTAGTTAATTAATTGGTCGAGAAGACAGTACTGCCATTCTCCAAATATAGAGAAATTTACGGTAAAATAAAAGGGAGCTTTTTAATTGAAGCCCCTGGATCCTTGAAGGTAGAAGGTGTTGTTGAGGAAAATTCAGTGCTATTTCAGTGAAAAGAATTTATTTGAGCCACAGGTATCTGCCAACCCAGCCCAAATGTTTATCTGCATAATAGGTTCTGTTCTGATTCAAGGCCTGGAGGAATTTTTTCCACAATGTCTTCATGAGCACCTATTCCCACCCTCTTTTTTTGACAGGCCCCAAATTTCAGAGCATTTTTTATTTTGACAGTTTTTGTTATTTTCATTCCAAGGCTTTTGCTGCTTAGTTGGGCCCCTGTTGACATTCTCCAGCTTTAACCCCCATACATAAGACTCATTCTTACTTTGTTTTTATCTCAAGCCTGCCTCATGATCATGTACCCCTAAGATCTTTGCTGTACGATTGAACCCCATAATTTGTGATAACTGCATATAATATAAGAGGATGTCTTACATGCACACACACACACACATTCTTACTGTATTTCATAAACATTACAAATTTATTTTTTAGGAACTGGATGAACATTAAATATAATTAAATATGCTTTCTACCCTTTTAAACAAGATCTTGCACAAATTTATCCGTAAAATAGCATCTGAGTTCCATGTGACAGTCTCAATTTTAGTAGAAGCCTCTTGACATCCAAAGGCTGAAGTGTCTTGGGAAGTTGACATTTACATGCAACATCACAGGGACATGCAGCTTCTCATAACCCATGAGATTTTGTTTGGTGATTTTATAATGGACATAACTTTGAGTCACATAGAACACCAGAGCTTTATTTGAATTTCCTTTTAGTTGAAATTACAGTCTTTTTTTTTTTTTTAATTAAACGGAATGTCTATCAATAGAAGTAAAAAAAAGCCAAAAACTGAAATCTTATCTAAAACCTCATGACACATGTTGTTGCATACCTAAGTGATAGGCCTTCCTGAAGTATCGATCAGGTATACTAGCCCATCTGGCTTAATGGAATTATGATGATGTATTTCTGAGATCTGGCAATTTCTACCCTCTGAATTATTTTGCCTGGTGAGAGATTGTACTTTGTCCTGTTACATATTAACATAACGAATTTTCGTTTTAAAGTTTCATTAATTCTGTGTCTTTTGAAGATAATATGATATTCGGGCATTCAACTTAAAATAGGTACCAATACCAATCATTTAGTCAACTTTGCATTTAATGAGTGAATACCATTAAGCAAAACTAATTAAGTTGGTGAATTTCCAGGCAATGATGAATTTATCTGAGCTTGCTCCCTATCCAGCAGCTGACAAGTGTAACTGAAGAAACATCCTGGTTTTTAAAAATACGTTACAAAGCAGAAGTATGTGTCTTAGAATCAAAGAAATAATAGATCAAGGAAAAGTTCATGTTATTAATATTAATCTCAGTATCCCCAAACCCTACTAGTCTCTAGGTATGAATGGGGAATCTATCTGATCATGTATAACTAGGAGATAGCAAAACCGTGTCTCAGAATTTTGTTATTTCTGGGCACCCCCAAGCATATGTTATGCTTAGCAACTCCATTGCTCACGTTATTCTCCTTCTTCCAGAGCTGCCTGTGTCCTCTATGAAAACATGCTTTCTGGGTGCCCTGTTATGTGTGGCAGCACCAGCCACTGTGCCACATAGTGCAGTGCCTTGGCCACAACCACAGCATGGCTCGTCCTCAAGGGTGTGAAGAGTGAGCCCTTCTCCCTGGCTCACCTTGTCTTTATGTCTCTAGTCTTGAGTTTCAAAACCCCATTGTCAGTAGTTATTTTAGCTTTTCTCTGCCTGTGACTTATTTCTCTGTAAGAGGAGATGTCATCTCCATGGCTGGACCAAGTGTACAGACAAAATATCTTTCTCTATTTCTAAATCTTATAACAGCCTAGATCTTAGGTGTGACAGGTCTGTCAACAGGCTGGCATGGTTATGATGTGTGAATATTTGTTGAGAGCCTACCTAGTCTCAAGTGCTAGGAACCTACAATACAGTGTAAAAAAATCACTACAAATGGATTAACACTGAGAACACAAAACTGAAGAAACACAGTTTTGATGAGTATTATGAAAGTGAAGAATGTTGTGCTTTGAAAGAAAATAATAAGATAGATATGTTTAGTATGGGAATAAGATGGTCAGCAAAATCAAAGGCATGGGTGAGAAAGTGAACCTTCTACAACTGAGCAGGAACCAGGCAGGTAGAGGAATAGCATATGTTAGGCAGAGCATCATCAGGGGAAATTGCTCTGGGCTGGAAATGAAGTTGGTATTTTCTAAGTGAAAGTAAAAGAGACCTTGTGACTAGAATTTCTGGACCAAAGATAAGAGTGCTGGTAATTTAGGTGAAATAAGGAATCATATAGCCTTGAAGGCCATATTCTACATATTCTTAATTTCTATAGGGGATTATTTATTTTATTTTTTTAATTTTAATTTTGTGTTTTTTTCCATCAGCATTTTTCCCCCCTATAGGATATTATTGAATGTATTCAAATTGAGCAGATTTACTTTAAAAAATAATCCTCAAGGAAAGTTGGCAAGGCTGATGTCCAAGATTTTATTTGTGTGTGTGTGTTTGTATGTGTGTATGTTTTTTCTCTTTTCTCTATCTTAGTACTCACGTCCCAGAAAAGTTACTTTTGTGACTGAGACCAAGAAGACACAAAAGGATAATCTGGAATAAACTTACCTTGTGAACTCAGGCTAATCTATGTAGTCTTCAACTAGATGGTTTTTAAGTGAATGCTTATTCAGGTTTGATTTAGTTTCAGACCTTTCTTTGAAATCAGGAATATGTTATTGCCAAGTCTGAACATGCCTTTGAACATCCTGAATGAAGGCAACGTGGAAAAACACATATATGATCTTGTGTATCATTCGTATTTAAAGAGTAAGGAACTAATAACTACTGGATGAATTGTTTCAGGAATCTCTCAAATGATCCAAGTTGGAATGTACTGACTTGTTGGGGGAGGGGGACACTGGATATCTTATCAATTAATCTAAGTGTGAAAATTCACCTGAACCCCCAGCTTCTGGGATACACACCCCCAACTGCTAGAAAGGCACTAGAATGCCTGGTAGAAAGGCATTAGGCATTAGAATGCCTAATGTTGATATGTCAAGGCCAATTGTGCACTTACTCTGAGAGGCAATGGACCCTGTGCCTCCAAATATCTGATTGCCAAGATGAGGCACCAACCTTGCTGTGCTCAGCCCCCAGTGATCCTACCTGTGAACTCAGTGTCCTAGTTTTGCTGAGCCTATAAATTTCCAAGCCAAGGCTCATATCCATACCTTGAATTCTAATATTTTCATTAAAATTTACTTCTTAATATTATTGCATAAATCTGGCTAGTTAGTAATTATTAGCCTTTACCAGCTTGTTTTTTTCAAAGAAGGCTCATTTTGAGTCAAGATATAAAGAAATAAAAATTCCCTGGTTCAATGTAGTGTTTTCTCATTAAATTTCAGTGTTTTTTAATAACTTTTTAACTTAACCTTGATTTTCTTTCTAATACTGAGAAGAAAAATACCTTCAACTACTTTTTCATGAGGACAATTATTCAGGATCTCTTAGTACATGCTGCTGTAAGAAGAACATGAAGAGAGTTAAATAGGCACTCACACTGACCTTGAGTAGTTTATGATCTAAGTAGAACATTATGATGCAGAAATATATCTTCAGGGAATGCATTAGAGACCTTACATTACTTATGTGTTTAAATTATGTGCAAGAAAAAGGTAAGAGAATTTAATTTAGTGATGAAGAAGTGAAGAACTTCAGTTTGAGGGAAAGTATCAAAGATTAGCTTTGAGCTTGGGAAGACTATTTGAAGGATAAGCTGTTTTAGAAGTGTCTTTTTTAGAAAGAAAAGGATTTCAGTGAATTGGGATTATAAATTTCAAGCATGAGGATTTATCTTAGGAGAAATCTTGGTGACAGATATCAGATATGTGAATGATGTTGCTCATAAATACATTTTCCCAGAAAACATGTTAGATTGGATGATAGTGTATACAGATCGTAGTTGCTAATAGAATATAAATGATTGAATGGAACTGTATAGGTTTGGGTCAGCTGTGGAAAGATTTAGTGGGGAGACTGAACTTGGACTACATGTAAAAGTATATGTAGAAAATTGATCAATGTAGAAAAATAAGTAGGGGCCATTAAGCAGAATAATAAAAGAGCAGATATATTTGGGAAGATTTATTGGAATGTGTAAATTTGGGCCAGGTGATGGAGGGCTGTAAATGCTACAGAGCAGGTCAGCATACCTGTCTCATTTTAAAGTGAAAAACCTGGAAAGAGGAGTGTAAGCATGTCACATAAACCATTTATTTTTTCTGGTCTGGGAGCCAGTCTGCCTGTAAACACTCATTATCTTCAACTTCCTTCGTGTTTTCAGTGCTCTCCCTTGTCTCCTTCAAGCTGGATGTAGCACTCATGTGTTCTGGGTAACAAAACAGGTCTTGGCTTGTATCGTGTTTGCAAAACACGGTTATACACAGACTCAACCAGTGACACTCAACAACGAAGACCCTAAGATTCCCCGAAAGCAGGCAGGGTGAAAAAGCTAAGCCAAACCTCTGCTTTCACAATAATGGGTTTCTTCCATCCAAAATAAAACAACGCCTTATGATTTGTATCTGGAATTGCCTACTGAGATCATCTAAATCTAAAGAACAAATAGAAATTTAAGAGCAATTTCCAATATTTCACATTACTTAAATTATCTTTTCTGTCTTAAAGTTCAGCTAAACATTCCCTCTTGCAAAAAGCTTCAGCTGAATATTTGATACAAACTATAAACCTTTTTCTTAATTCCTGAGTTTATTGTGCTCAAAACTTTGAATTATATTCTTCTCAACAGATAGGTCACATGGGCCTGTAGAGAGATAACGGAGCCTGATCTTTTCTATCTTTTCCTTAACTATGGACTGCACACAGAAGGGAGATTGTTAATATTCTGATAATAATTAGATTCATTCAGATATATGAACTCTCCATTCCAACTTCTAGTAATTGGAATAATTTTGCCATGGGCCTGAGCCACATCATTCCATGAATAAGGTTCTGTTCACATCATTTCTCCAACCCCCTGCCATTTGATAAAATGGCACCAAATATTCTTCTGTCTTGTGAAATGAGGCTGACAATTTCTGCTTGTTCTTTCCACTTTCACTCATTTTAGAAAACAATATAGACGAAGAAATGGAACTCTTTGAACTGCCTGGAAGAAAAATCTAACTTAAATCCTTTGTATTATTAACCAAACTCGAAACCTGAAAGGCTTAGTTTTACTTTGAAACCTCAAATCCACCACATTCTTGAATAGTTTGAGCTTGACAAATCATATCCCTTTCCATCTCTCATTCTGATCCTGCTGAGATTGTAGGGCATATATGACAGAAGTAGGACTGAGCAAGGAGATGGGGTGAGTGCTGGGGGTTGGGGGAGTTCAAGTTCCTCAAATATTCTGGAACTTCAGTTTTATCCTAGGAAGAAAATAAAGGGATAATTGAATAGGGAAAGTGGTTGATGTACTCTACCGAGAATAAAATTATTAATAATACTTGATCAACTTGATCTCAATTTGGGCTGTTTTATTCCTCTTAATGGAACATCTTTAGAAAACGAGAAGCCACACACCAGTTTCCACCTGCAGTTATTGCATGCTAGGCCCTCTTCCCCACAACCTGACACTGTTCTAATGTGGGGTGATAATACATCTATATTATTTAAACTTAATGAAGGAGTTAAATGAAAGTATAAATAGAAATGGAAATACTCCTGGGGGAAATAAAAGAGAAATTGTATTATTGTGTTGATGAAATGATTAGTACTATTGCTCCTAACAATTAACAGGACATGCTATCATTTTAAAGTGTCAGCTTGTGTTGTAATACTAGCTTTCTACCTATACCACCTCCTGTCAGAGTTCTGAAGAAGACTGTAGGTGTCATTTTTAAAAAAGAAAATGAACATTATGTCCACCTTCCCCTTCAGCCTACATATGAAGACATAGGCAGAACCACTCTGAAGGTTTACTCATGACAGGAGAAGAGACATAAAAGTTTGATGACAAAGTAATTTTCAGAAATTAACTTTGGTTAATTTACCTGACCTTGCTTTAAGAGATGCAGCCATGCTGAGTCCACAGAGTGCTGCAACCCAACAGTGCTTTGCCCGGTGACTAGCAAACGCAGTGATTTGCTATCATTGTTCTTTCTTTCCTGTATATAGGGTGATGCTTCTCCTTTTTCTGCCTTTGCTTTCTTACAGCATAGGTCTGTTCTTTGCCTGGAAACATCAATGTTTATTTTATCTCTCTTGATAACAGGAAAACTAAGTTGATCAGAACCAATGCAACCGTGGACTGCTCTAGCAACTGCACTATAACGTTGTACCAATCCAGGTGTCATGCACTGGCATGAATACTTTAAGGAATAAATGTTGAGATATTAAAAGTGGAATTACCTTCTACCATATAACATTGTCCTCTGGCAAGAATTGTTACACCATGTTGCTGAGCAAGGTCCACATAGGGTTTTTCCCTATTCTACCATGTTCTATGGAAATAATAATAATATTTAAAAAAATCTAACTGCAGTCACTTTCTGTAGTTTCCAGTCACCTGTATTATTATTACTAGTCTATATTCCCCATATTGTTATTTCATATTATTACTATTTAGTTGTCCATTCACAGTCTTCATTGACTGTTGACTCTCTGCTAAGCACTGGGAAAAACCCTAGAGATATAAGGTGGGCCAAAAAGTGATTTTATTTTCTACCTGCATGGTACTTAGAGTTAGTGTGGAAGAAAGAACTTGATCACACAAATTATATCTATATTTAGTGTTTCAAAAAGGCATTTCACAAATCATTATATTTCCTTAATACATAATACATTTTACATGAGGAAGTAGTAACGAAATTGAGAATTAATAGGAAGAGTAACTGATACTTAAAGAATCCATGGAAGGATGGGAGAGTAGAAAATGTTTTAGGCAGAGTGGAGTCATGTGATTTAGCAAATAAAAATACAGGATGTATTTCTGTTTCTGGAAAGATGGAGTATTTTTCTCTATTCTTTTTGCTAAATGCAACTATGAACCCTAGTCTTTACGTATAAAACAAATTTAAGAAGCTTATGAAAGGTAGAGAAAAGGCAGATTGGTTAGGGACCTCCAGACTCAAGAAACAACATGGTATGGTGAGTTCCCTGGGTTTGCTTTTTATCTCATACACTCTATATTTGCAGCTGAGGAACCCAGAAACCTAGAAATGTCAGTGGCACAAATAAAGCCTCAACAAAACCTGATATTTTTAGCCAAAAGATCAGAAAAGGGGCTGACTAGGAAGGGATAAAACATTTAGAAAATAACTTCTCTGACGCAGCCAAACACCACAGAAAAATCTATGGTTCCAGCTCCAGTTATTCTAGCCAAAAAAAGGCTGAGCAGGGAGCCTAGACTTCCACTTGATTTCTAATTATAGCATGAGGCTGTAATGATATCTCTGCCAAAGTGGTATCAGAGATGGTCAAATAGAGTTCTGAGACTTCCAAAGCTTATGACTTGAATTAAGGGCCACTCCTTGACCCATCATTCCATAGTATCAGTAGAGATGATGTGAGGAGCCTGGACCTTCACCTCCACCCACAAGTAACAAAGCACCTCTCCACCTCTCCACTGGGGTATTGTCAAATGAGGCTTACTGGAGTGTCAGGACTTTTACCATCATGCAGCAGTATTAAGGCCACTCCTCACTGTGGTGTCAGAAACCATGTGGGTAGCAAGAGTTATCACCTCCAACCAGCAGTAATAATATACACCCCCATCCCACATATATCTACCTTGGATAACAATGAAGAGAGATTGGGAAATTTGGATTTCTGTCTGTATCTGGCCACATAAGGTGACATTTCCTTTCTTTGCTGTGCAGTGCCATAGGAAGTCAGCTAATAACAAAGGGTTTACTATAATCTAGAGTTTCATTAAAAAAAAAAAGAATATATCCAAGTTTCACTTGAAAATCATTTGTCATAGTAAGAACCAGGAAGATCTCAAAGCAAATGAAAAAATATAATAAATAGATATAAACAATAAGAATATGAACTTAGAGTTATGTAACAAAGATTTAAAAATAGCTATTATAAATATGAGTAATTATGAACACACTTGAAAAAAGGCAAAAGTAAAACACCACGGTAAAAATGACTCATCAAAAACAAAAACAAAAAACATAGAAAATGTAATGAACCAAATGGAAATTTTAGAATTGACTACAATGACTGACATATAATGCTCAGTGGATGATCTTGATAACAGAATAGAAGAGACAGAAGAAAAAATTAGTGAACTGGGAGATAAAACATTAAAAATTTCCCAATCTGAACAATGGAGACTCATGCTGAGATGCATCATAATTAAACTGAATGCTAAAGGAAAAAAAATATTGAAGCACCATATGGGATAAAAACAATTGGAATGGTGTATCTCTCTCATCGGAAACCATGGAAACAAGAAAGAACCTGCAACTCAGGATATTATACCCAGCAAAATGTTCTTCAGGAATAAAGGGAAATTCATGATATTTTTAGATAAAGTAAGAGAACTTATTGTCAGCAGATATACCCTAAGATAATGTATGAAGAATGTTTTCTGAAGAGGAAGGAAACAGCAAAAGAAGGAACACTCAAAATCTGGATTGTAGGAAAATCATGGTAAGGAAAACTATAGGTAAATGCAGTAGGCTTTCTTTATCCTGTTGCCTTTTCTACATGTAGAGGACATACTTAAGACAATTTTAATATAAAAAGTGGAGGATAAAGGGTTATAAAGGGAGATAATATTTCTACACTTCATTAAACTGGGAAGATAACAACACCAAAACTATGATAAATGGTATTTATATAATTTAATAACTAGAGAAAACACTAAAACAGAAACTCAAAGAGATATGCCCCAAAACTCTACATATAAAGTAGAATAAAACAATATTTCAATAACCCAGAAAAGAGGCAGGGAAAACGAGAGCAGAGAAAACAAAACAGAGCAAATAAAGAGAAAACAAACACACAAAAAATACAATGCCAGCTTTCAGGCGTAACATACAAAAATTATATAAATTTAATTGGACTGAATATATTAAATTAAAGGAGTGAATTGGAAATATGATTCTACTTTATACTGTGTACAAATAAATCACTTCAAATGATGTAGGCAGATTGAAAGAAAAAGAATGGAAAAAGATCTATCATGAAAAGTTTAATGAAACAAAAGAAAACAAGAGTGGCTATTTTTATGTCAGATAGAGTAGAATTCAGGGCCCAGAAGGTTATCCAGATACAGCAGAACAACATATATTGATAAAAAAAAGTCAAAGGTCAATCTATCAAAAACATATAGCAATTCTAAGTGCATATGTACCAAAAAAGGTATGTCAAATATGTGAAACAAAAACTGATAGAATTGAAATAAGAAATAGATGAATCTGTAATTTTATTTGGAAGAGCTAACAGCCCTCACTGAATAATTGATAGAACAACTAGACAGTAAATTAGCAAGGATATAGAAAAACTAAAGAAAATATCAACCACAGGAACTATTTGACATGTATGGAACACTCAACAACAGCAGAATACATATAAGTGTCCAGAGAACATCTATTAAGATAGATCATATCTTGGATTATAAACAAACCTCAGCATATGTAAAAAATTGAAATGGGGTTCTCTGACTATAATGAAATTACTAAGAAAAAATATAACTGGAGAATCTCCAAATCTTGGGAATTAAGTAACCAGTGAGTCAAAGAAGGGTCAAAGGAAATGCAAAACAGCAACAACAACAAAACAGAATTCAGTGAAAATGAAAACACCATACCAAAATTTGTAGAACACAGCTAAAGCAATCTTGTGAGAAAATGATACAGCACTAAATGCATACATTAGGAAAGAAAAGAAGTATCAAATCAAAAATTTAAACTTCCAGCTCAAGAACTGGGAAGAAGAAGAGCAAAATAAATATAAAGCAAATAAAACAAGTAATGAATATAAGAACAAAATGAAGTAAAATTGAAAGCAGAAAATAATGGAGAAAGTCAGTGTAACAAAGGGTAGGTTGTTGGTAAAATTGAAAACCTCTAGCAAGAGTAGCAAAGAATGAAGAAAGAAGAAAAATTATCAGTGTCAGTAATAAACTGGTATCGGAAGGGAAAACTGCAAATGACTACACACATACATTTGACAACTTAAACAAATAAACCTTTACCCTGAAAAATACAAACTGCCACAATTCTCCCAATAGGAAATAGATGATTTGAATAACCCTTAACCTATTAATGAAACTGACTTCATAACTTTACAGCTCCCCCCCAAAAAGCTGCCCTGGCCCATATGATTTCATTGGAGAATTCACTGAATGCTTAAAGATGAAACCAATGTTTAAGGATGTTATGGAAGTTCTACCATCTCTTGGACAGAAGCAGAAGGAACACTCTCTAACTCAGACTGTAAGGCCAGCATTATTGTGATGCAAAAAACATGTAATGAGGTAAGAGGAAGGGAAAATTACAGACCGATATCTGTCATGAAGATTGATGCAAAAATCCTTTAAAAATGTTAGCAAATTAAATCCAACAATATATAAAAATATCCAACATGACCAACTGGAGTTCATTCATGGATACAGAGCTGATTCGGTGTTCAGAAAATAAGTTGATGTACTCCCCATATTGACAAAATGAAGAAATATTCATGGTTATATCAATTAATATATGAAAACATTTGACAAAATTCAATGTCCATTTTGATAAAAACCCACAGAAAAATAGGAATGGGGGGGGGGTTCTACAATTGATAAAGAGCATCTACAAACTAGCTGTAGCTAACATTATCCTTAAAGACAAAAAACTGAGTGCTTCCTCTCAAAGATCAGAAACAAGACAAGGGTTTCCATTGTTACAACTCTTATTCAACATAATACTGGAAGTTCTAGACAGTACAATAAGTCAACTAAACAAATATAAAGGGTAAGGCAAAAGTAGGTTTACAGTTGAGTACATGAAACAGTTTATTTTTGTATTATTATTTATTGTAATATTTTCCATATGAACAACTCTAACCTACTTTTGTCCCACCCTGTATACATGAAAGATAGGAAAGAAAGAATAAAATTGTCTTATATGTGCTGGCACCATTATTGTTTTTATATAAAATACCAAGGATTCTACAAAAATATAAATGAAATAAAAATAAAAAATCCTAAAGCTATTGAGCTCAACAAGCTCATAGTATATAAGATAAGCATAACAAAATCAACTATATTTCTATATACTAGCAATAAACACACAGACATCAAAATTAGAAATTCAGTGCTAATACAATTGCTCAAAAAGTGAATATTCTTAAGTATAAATCTCACAAAGTGGGTATAGGGACTTTTATGCTGAAAACTTTACAGTGTTGATGAAATAAATATCTAAATAAATAAGCAATCATACTGTGTTTATGGAATGGAAGACATAGAATAGTAGCTAAATTCTTCTCCAATTGAGATATTGGTTTTAACAACATTTCTATCAAAATCCCAGCAAGATTTTTTCTATATAAACATAAGATTATTCTAAAAGTTTTATGAAAAGGCAATAATTAAATGATTAAAAAATAAAAAGAGAAAAAATTGATCTACTCAATTATAAGACATATAGCTACATTAATCAATATAGAGTGGTATTGTTGGAGGGATAAATAAATAGCTTATAGATCAATTGAACAAAACAGAGAACCCAGAAATTAAATCCACATGTATATGCCCAACTGATATATTGTATATGTCAAAAAAGCAAATTAAAGCAATTAAGTAAAGGAAATAACATAGACTTTTTAATAAATAGTGATAGAAAAATTAGACATCCATTGGCAAAAATAAAATCATAAACCTCAACTTAAGTCTCATGATTTATACAGAAATTAACTGAAAATGAATCATAGACTTAAAGTAAATTTTAGAACAATAAAAGTTAAAAAATAGAAAACAATATCTTTGGAGTATATAGCTAGGAAAAGAGTTCTTAGATTTGACACTAAAAGCATGATTTATTGATAAATTGGACTACCAAAATTAAAATCCTTTTTTTTTTTGGCAACATCCTGTTAAGAGAATGAAAGACAAGCTGTAGAGTGAGAGAAAATATGCTCAAGCCAAGTATCTGAGAAAGGATTACCATCTAGAATATATAAAGAGCCTTCAAAACTCAGTGAGACCATCGCCCATTGTCCTTTATAAGGTTATAAAGGGTCTTAAGTCTGAGAGGGAGGGATTGTTATTTATTTTTGTTAAAATAAATAAGTAAATAAATAAATACATTTTTTTTAAAAGAAGAAGAATATATGAAAGGGTGAAGTGGGAGAGCTCGTATGTACGACCCATGGACATGGACTTGGGGGGCTTGCTGGGGGAGGGGGGTGCTGGGCAGAGGGGAGCAAAGGGGAAAGAATTGGAACTACTGTAACAATATAATCAATAAAATTTACTTAAAAATAATTAATTAGTTAATTTAAAAAAAAAAGAGAAAATTTAGTTGGAATTGTTAAAAGTTGGCCAAATTTTCTTTTTAGTTTAGACCACCCTCTGTAGGTGTCATTAAAATGAAAATGATTTCCAACAGTGTTACCAACATTAAAAACTCTTGCATAAAAATTAATAGAAAAATGTATAAAATTATACATATAACTTTATACCCATATATTTAAAAAGGTAGACAAAATGAATAGTTTTATTTAAGATATATATATATATATATATATATATATGTCACAAAAACTGTTTTATAAGTAGTAAAAAAAAAAAGAAATTTAAAAAATAAACTCAATGGTAGATAAACAAAGTATGTGCAAACCAAACAAAACCAAACATCTGACAAAAGACTACTTTCTAAAATATATAAAGTACCCTCAAAATTTAACAGTAAATATAGTAACCCAATCAGAAAATGGGCTTTCTAAGAAACAATGATGCACCATCCTAGAAGATGTGAAGGTGGCAAATAAGTACATGAAAAGGTTGACAGCATTACTTATTAGGGAAGTGCAATTAAAATCACAGAGAAATTTCACTACACACTTATGAGAATGGAAAAAAAAATTGACAATGCCAAATGCTGGAGAGTATGCAGCGACACTGGGTCATTCATACGTACCTGGTAGGAATAAAAATATGGTGCAGCCACTCTGAAGAACGATTTGGCAGTTTCTAGGAAAACTAAGAAGCAGCTACTACCATAATACTCAGCAATTGCAACTGCACTCCTGGACATTTATCTCAGAGAAATGAAGACTTACATCCATACAAAAACCTGTACACAAATGTTTATAGCAGCTTCACTTGTAATGGCCCCACACTGGAAATGACCCAGATGTCCTTTAAGGAATGAATGAATGGTTAACCTCTGATACATCCATATTAAGCAATACTATTTAGCAATAAAATGGAATGAGCTATTTAAACACACAACTTGGATGACTCTCCAGAGGATTATGCTGTGTGGAAAAAAAAACCAATTAGGAAATGTTACATGCCATGTGATTCCATTTATAAAACATTGATGAGTTGATACAATTATAGAAATAGAAAACAGATTTGCCAGGAGTTAAGGAGGGGATGGAGTGGAAAGAAAGTGGGCGTGGCTATTAAATGGATCCTTGCAGTGATAGAAATGTTCTGTATCTAGATTGTATTGTCAATATCCTGGCTGCGATATTATAATTTTGTATGGTGTTACCACTGGAGGAAACTAAGTAAAGGGTACAAGGGGTCTTGCTGCCTTATTTCTTAAAACTTCCAATGTATAAAAAATTATCTCAAAATATTTAATTAAAAATGTAGGATGCCCAAATTGAATCTGAATATTGCGTGGACCATATTTATAATAAATATACTCATTGTTTATCTAAAATTCAGATTTAACCAGATGCCCTATATTTTATATAGGATCTCTGGTACAGAAGAAATCTATGCAATCTTTCTGGAGTTTGCATGGAGACCATGGTACACTGGGGAGTGGAAATGTGGGCATGTTCAGGGCACAGCAAACAAAATAAGGTGTGTTTAGGTGAGTTGTTTTGTCTTTCCTAAACACAACCTCTCTTTTTGAGGCTGGACTATGTGCATCAGACCACATTCCTTAATCAGTGTTATTTCTGTAACCAATCTTTACAACAAAGTGGGGAATATCCCATCTATGTTTATGATAAAACAGCATTTCTTTCTATATATTACTTGATGTACAGACTTCTTGGTCTTCTTTATCTCTCTTTCTCTCTCATTTTTTATTTCTCTTTTTCTAATTCTCTAAAGCCCTATTCTATATGCTAGCAGAACTTAGAATTGAAGCAAAAGCTGGGTTTAAAAAATAGTAATTTCTGTTTTATTCCAGCTTGTGCCTTATGAATTATTTATATGTGCCATCATATTTCAAGAATTCTCTCTTCCCCAAATTGTTTGTAAATACCCTTTTCAGAGCTTTAGTTTGACCCCAAGCATTCTGGAAGATGAGTCATCTGAACTCTCTCTAGCTTGTTTGCACAGAGTTCTCTTCCTATTCACAAATCTATTCCTCCAGTATGGGAAATCTAGAGAAGATATACTACATGGTTGCCAGACCCTTGAAAGCCAAGGGATTATTTAGGGCTTTTACATCGAGAAATGGAGCAGGCTTTGCTTACCGAAGGACACTGTAAGGCGCATGTTGGAATGCAGAGAGGCATGTTCAGCTGCTGTTTATGCTGGAGGTGGCTGGAGTGTTCCCACCCTCCCAGCTGCGCAAGGCACAAAATGTCATGTAGACATCATCAAGAATGAGACCTTGACTTATCAGTCATCTCTGCCTCTCCTGAGTCTCTTCTGCGTATTGTGTGCATTGGGTATCTCTCCTATCAATTCAGCTGGGTCTTTCTTTTATAAAAGCAACTTTCTTTTCTCTGAGTTATTGCTTGCCTAGAATTTTCATAATAAGTTTAAATCAAAATGAACAATCTGCAAAGAATATGGAATGACTATGCATTGTACCTTCTCGTCTTCAAGTCACACAGATAATGAAGAATGAGTGATAACATAGCCTATGTTGTGCTAGGGCACTCTGCATTGTTACAGAGCTGTACAAAGGAGTCCTGCAGAACTTGTGAAGCAGGGTGCCAGTGAGAGCCGTGGACACTTTGTATTGTTCAGTACTGTAGCTATTCTGGAAAGTTTATAGTGGGGTGACCATAGACTTTGCCTGTAGCACATCTCCACAAATAAACAAAAGATGAATAGAAACATCTTCTTCCCTTCACCTTGCTAGCTGGCCACAAGGAGCAAATCTTCTGTTTTTATTACCTCTTGGCATGGACCTAATGGAGTATATTTTTAACAAAGTTAAAAGGGCTTTAGCTGGGAATTGCAATTTTATATCAGACTGATACCTCTCCATTACTGTATTATCTAGCATGCAGTAAAGCATTGATGATAAAGAAATGGATGAAAGAAAAATGGGTACAATTCTGAAGGTTGGTCAGAAGAGCTGTTGCATTGCCAAAAATGATGAGGGTGTTGCCTGATACTGGGATTGGTACGTGGTATAGGTACACAATGAATATTTGTTGAGTGCATGAACCAGAAAGAAAAGTAGAATGCTCTGAAAATAATCCCCTCTCACTTAATGATTTAGCCAACACCAAGCTTATTTCAAATCATGAACGCTTTTAGCTGAAGATGTCTTACAGCATCTGTAACTTCTGCCTTAGTGACATCTGTATTCCCGTCTCCCTTTCCAGTGCTCCAAGCTATATTGAACACCTTATTATTTCATATCTGGATGATATGATAATTTCCTAGAAATTTTCCCAACTCCTTCCCCTTTTTTAAGCTATCCACTCTGAAGTTGACTTTCACAAAACAGAACTTTTAAAAATTTCCCATAAATGGCAATAACATTTTATTAGCTATAGGATATAGTCCAGCCTCTTTAGCAGTCTTTATAAAATCTGTAAACATGTGACCCAAACTACTCTATAATACTAGCTACGCAATTTTTCCACATGTTGCTTTGAACACAATTTTACTAGCCTGCTTATTGTGCCCAAATGTGCCTTTCCCACCCTTGTTTAAAATTCTAAACTTTCTTCAAAAGATTTTCATCTCTAACTCATCTCTCTCCTCTATTAGATCTTCTCTACTCCCAATTCCCAGCACTTTGTGGTCACTTTCCTTTAGAACTCCTGTAGTATTTATAGTTGCACTAACTGCTGATGTGGCACATTTCACACCTTATCCTCTGTTGCCATGTATCTTTAAAATTCTGAATTATGGTGGCCCATCTAGACTGTAAACACCTGCTTTGGGGACTCTGTTTCATAATTTTTTTTTAAACTTCAGCCCTCAGCATAATTTTGTTAATTTAATAGGGTCCCAAGAAAATGCTCCCCCCCCCCGCCCTTACATCTCATGATTCAGTAAGATATTCACAGAAACATCATTGCAAATACATGGCCCACTGGTGGCAGGGAAAAGATTTTGTCTTTGGATGTGCTGACAGGTGGTCAGCTCTCTGGACCTGCCACATCTGTTACCAACAGATAGTCAAGAATCCCATTTCCTGAGCCTTAGGCATGTGGAAGAAGAGGTACCAGCCTAAGACTCCTTGTGCTGAATCACAGCTTAAGTGTTTCAGTGAGCAACAGGGCTCAGCAGGGGGATTTTGCTCCCAACTGAAAGTTTGACAGCAAAAAAATCCTTCATGCTTGTGCATGCGATGCAGACCGGTGAAGCCTCAGTCTAGGCATTTATTTTCCCCTTGGAAGCCACTGTGGTTAGATTGAATAATGTAGGAGCATCTCGGTGGCCTCCATATTGATAGGACAGTATGCTGTTGTGTGTTTGCTGTAACAGAAAATAAGAAAAATGTGGAGGGAAGACAGTGCTAAAAACACTGGATTTGTAAAATTTGGGGCTAGTATTGTTTTTGATTTCTATGTGAATTACATAATTTTTATTATGTTGCTGAGACACTATACATAGACATACATGCTAAACAGTGGGGATGGGGAAAGATTAAGTGGGAAAAGTGTTTTCTATATTTAAAAAAATCTTGTTAATACAAATACATAAGTGTGAGACAAATTTTACAGAGAATTGGATTTGGAGCCTAGAAATCTATGCTCTAGATTCAAGAATCAAAAAACCTTGAATTTACTGGGAGGCCTGGGAAAAACCATTGACTTCCCCTGAAGCTCTGTTTGCTCAGTTTTAAAATAGACATAATATTAACTTTCTTGAAAAACACATAGGGCATACATACACACCCACACCCACACACATAAATGTATATATGTATATATCCACATAATTTGATATGAGAATAGTTTGTGGACTATTAAATATAATAGGAAAATACAATGTTGTGTTTGCTACTATTATAATATTTACTGAGGGCCTAACTAGGGTTGTCCAAGCTGAAAAGTGTTAGTAAGGAAAGGCTTTTTAGAATCAACAGTGTTTAGGAAGAATTTCTGAGGAGGAAAACCATTTTAAGGTGTAACATGCATCATAGAACTGTCCTGAAATGGTTCATGGTGATGAATATTAGGTATCAAAAAAATGAACTCATAACTTTATTTGGGCTCAGTTTAGTGTTCTGTGGTAAGGTTATGCTGATGATGAACCAAGCATCATTCGGCCTCAAAGAATTTACAAAGAGAAGGAAATCATTACACTAAATGAGACAGCTGACCTAAGTGACTAGAGGGATAAAAACTTAAGGGTGTACACCTTTTAAGTTCTCATCAGATATCTCTACTTCTTATCAGATATCTCTACTTACCTTTTAACTTGACTTAGCATTTACTTACAATAAATTCTAGCTGTATTTTTCTCACCTTTCTTCCTTTTTTACAATGGTTCTCTGTATCAAAGATTGTCTAGTCAATATGAATTATTCTGATCAATAAACAAACATTATGAGAAGTCCTTTTTAGAACGTGAAATCTGAAACATGGTTTTTAATTGTATAAAATGTGCTAGTGAACAATACTGTCAGACTTTGGATCATGCCAGAGAATGAACTGCGGCATTATGGGGTAGACAGGGAAAGATTACGATCTGAAATAAAGGTGCCCCAGAGGTTAAAGAGACCCTTCCAAAATAGGATGTTCTATAGTTAGCATCTGCAAGGTCTGTTAAAGGGCATGGACATGTCCAAATTGGTCAGCAGAGCACCATATTGGACAATCTGGCAGATTTCTCTCAGCAGGCTAGTACACTATCATTAGGAAGCTCCATCAGGCAAGACAGGGCCTGATAGCTAGAAGGACCAAGATGCCAGGCAGGTGATCTGGCCTCAGGCCAGGGCACAAGGTCTAGTAAATTATTTGTCACTCAGTTTCATCTCATTCTTTACCCTTTAAAAAAAAATACTGTTTCCTCTATTTGCCACACTGCTACTCACTACCTATTGCCCACCTTATTGTCCAAGAAGCCTCTTAGAGCGTATGCCACGCTGTGCCAATTCTGTGTTGATTCTCTGACTTTTAATTGTTGTGTTTTGGTTATATGCCATTACCTCTTCTGTGGCCTCCTAGCATCTTTTAGACTTACCATTCTATATTGTCTTTTTCACTAGGCTGTGTTCCCCTCCTTGCATCTCAGGACCTACCTCAGTGTCAAGCACATGTTACTCAGGTTTTGAAGAATAAGACATGATTAATGGTTGGGTCGATGGATGGACAGGTAGAGGCCCGCCTAAAAGAACTGAAAAATGAAGTTGGGCATAAGGACACAATTAGAATTGGGATTTGAGGTTAAGCTCAGTAATCATCAAGAATGCTGTTATAATGACTTTCAAAATGTTGTGGCACAGCTCAGTAGATTTACTATGTTCAGATCAGGAGCGGTCTGAAGGCACAGCTGAGAAAGTTAAGTGAGTTTTCAAGGTTTCAGAGCTGGTAGATGGTAGGGAAGTATTCACACACAAGTATAAATCATTCTGACTCTATATATCCATGCTTCCCATTTACCATGCTTTGTAATTGCCTCAGGACAGGAAGTACAGCACATCCATAATTATTAAGACCCCCAAACCTCAAGTTACACATCCTTGCAATTCGTGATGCCAAGAAATAATCATTTTAAGGAGTATTCCTTTTTGAAGATATTAAATAAGCATAATATTAAAAATAAATTAAGCACCCAAATGTCCTGTAGTAGATGAATGAACAGATAAACTGGGTACATCCAGACAATGGAATATTAGTCAATGGGGAGATGGTGATGGGAGGTTTGGTCAAGTAAATATTGTATAATAGGACCAATGGCAGCCAAGTTTCTTACTGGTGGAGAATAAGTTATAATTATGGAAATGGAGAAAACTTGTATGCTCTCTAGTTATTAGGTGGGAGACATTAGTGCAAATTAATAGAAATTAGATAGATAGTTAGATGATTTTTTGTGCTTGTGAATTCCCTAGGTCTGTCCACTGAAAGGGCCTGAAAAAAGCTATAATGCAATAGCATTGAGGATTGCTAGAGCCAGTCTCTTGACTTCAAACAACTACTATTCTCCAAGCTAAAAGAACCAGGGGTCTTTGTAGAAATGGCTGAGTCTAGGTCTGAGGGAAGAGAACTATAAAAGGAGCCTGGAACATCTGCCACTCAGAGAATGATGGGTTCATGTCAAAAATATATGGAACCCAACTTCAGTGACCTGCCACTGGTCAATAATCTGGGGTAATTTGAGTGTCAAAATATGTGATAGTAAGAGATTACAGTACCTTAAATAAAAAAGGTAGTCATGAGTCTACAGTAATATAAATTAGTTAATAGGAAGTTTGCTGTGATATGGGATGTTAATGTAGTTTCTAATAACACCACCTCAAAATACTCCTTATTTACAAAGGGAAAATGATACTTTCATAGTGAAGAAGCATGGCAGACAATCTAATTAAGGGGTCAATATGAGTATCATCATTTAATGATACAAATTAAATGGTGTATTACCTTATGGGATGCAGCAAGAACGAATCACTCTGTGGTAGTCCGGTCAGTGATACATAACTTGATGTAATCACGAGGAAGCTTCAGATACACTCTACGGAATCTGCCCTACAGTCTTCAACAGTGTTGAGTTCACAAGTGCCAAAGCTAGAGTAAGTAACTATTTCAGACACAAATAGACTAACGAGATGTTAAAATTAATGCAATGTGTGATTCTGAACTGGATATTTTTGTTATAAAGGACATTATTAGGTCAATTGAAAATTAAATGAAGTCTCAGTATGAGATAGCATTGTATCAATGTTAATTTTGGATGTTAATGGTTGTGTTTTGGTTATGTAGGAGAATTTTCTTGTAGGAAATAAATACTAATATTCACAGCTGACATAGCTTCAGTTTGGCAACTCCTTTTGAAAAGATTCAGGAAAAATTTTTTGTACTCTATGTTGAAATTTCTGTAAGTTTGAAATTAATTAATTTTTTCTTATATAAAAGCAATTTCCCTTTAGTCTCAAAACCCAGACACATTTAAAACCTTGACAGGTATGAGAAATTTATGAGTCATTTAACTGGCTGTGGTCTACATTTGTAAAAGTTTGTAGTTTGATTTGGAACTTCACAGTAGTACCTGATAGCTTAGGATCTTAAAAGAAATTACATTTTATCACGCCTTTATACTCGAATAGTAAATCCAAAGTGTATTAAATCTAAACAGAAATGAAAACCATTAGGCATTTTAAAAGGTTATTTTAGGCTCAAACTTTCTGGGCTTGTGCCTGACAACTATATGATTAATTGTAAATTAACAGAACAAAGTAAAGGCTGTGTGTACAAAATACTGGGAATATAGCAGTGACTGATGAGATTTAACTAACAGTGATCTCAACGGTAGTTTTCAACTCTCTCTACTAACAGAAACCCTTAAGTGTACAGATTTGTTTAACTTTCAGTTCAATTTTTCTATGCTTTTTCACATACATATGATAATAAAAACTAAAATGAAACACTACTTATAGAAAAATCAAATTCCATCTTTCCTAAGCAGTATATTTTAGCCATTTGAGTAGCAAGACCAAAGGAAAACTATTCCACTTGCTTTTGGCTACTTTTGTGTTTCAGAACCTCAAGTCATGTTCATATAATGAAAGCATGTTTAGTACATGATATCTCCTTGGTGCTTTCCTCCTAAGATTGTATCAGTTATTCCTTTGTACTAAGAATATAAATGTGATTAAATTAGAAAACAAACAAACTTTCCCATGGACTCTTGCTGCTTAGTGGTAAAAATTTTAAGTCTCAGAATAAAAGGATCAACTCTCTTAAATCAGTGGCCATAGTGTATGTCCCCTCAAATAGAAGAGAAAAAAATGGAATGAAATAGGTAAGAGAAATACTAAGAAATAACATTTTCTGAAAGACTGCAAAACTTTTATAAATATTACAAATTCATAAATATCAAGCGAGCTTGGATAACTGAATATTAGCCATCTGCATTAAATTTCTAAACACCATACATAAACTTGATTGTCTATTAATGGTCAGAAAATTCCCAGTTAACTCCTGGGCACGTTTATTTGGATGTTGTACAGAAAGCTCAAGGTTGTCATAGCTAGTGGAGTGTGGTTTGAAACTACAAGGAGTTAACACTGCACACATACTGAATGCATAATATTAAGGCAACGACAAAAACCAACAAAGACTTTACCAAGTATTGTCATATTGGCAACTGTGTTGAGATGCTGGAACTTTAATACACTGCTAGTGGGAATGTTAAATGGTACAATACTTTTCTTTTTCTAAAAGAAAAGAAAGCATAAGTCCACACGTATTACTATGCACAGGTCCATAGCAGCCATCTTTGTGAATAGCCAAAACTGGAAACAACTCCAATGCCTATCAGCAGGTGAATGATAAGCAATTTATGCCATACATGTGCGATAGAATATTGCTCAACAGTAAAAAGCAATCAACTATTGATGTACACATGACATGGCTGAATATCAAAATAATTATGCTGAGTAAAAGAAACTAGACAGACATACATGTTTTATGATTTAATTTATATAAAATTCTAGAAGATGCAAAATATATTAGTTATTACCTGTGTGAGGAAGAGAGGGGTGAGAATGGAGAGGGATAGTAGGGAAGGATTACAAAGGAGAAAAGGGAGACTTTTGGGGATGATAGATATGCTAATTATCTTGATTGTGGTGTTAGTTTCACAGGTGTTTACATATATCAAAGCTCAGCAGATTGTGCAGTCTAAAAAGTATGTGCTGTTTATTTTAGGTAAATAAAAATAAATACATAAGACTGTAAAAATAAATACGAACATAGCTAAACTCCAACTTCTTCCCTCCATATTTTATAAATTGGCATCCATCTTTTGCACCCTTATTTCATTTACTGTTAACACATACCAGTTACCTAAGGTAGAATTTGAAATCATCTTGGATACCTTTTCGTCATAACCTCCATCCAAATGTTCACCTAATCCTGCCAAGTCTGTCTTCCAAAACCAAAGAATCTTTCCAACCCTCTCTTCTTACACCTGCTAGTTTGGTAGAGATTTCCTCTGTGTCAGAAAATGTAAGTTCCCAGGACAAACTTGCCTGAAAACAGTTCTTGTACAGCCCATCAGCTAAAACTGGTCCTACATTTTAAATGGTAGAAAAAACCAAAAGAGTAATAATACCCCATGACACATGAAAGTGATATAAATTCAAATTTCAGTGTTCAAAAATATAATTTCATCAAAACATAGTTATGTTTATTCACTTACACATTGTAGATTTCTGTTTTTGTGCTACTACAAAAGCAGAGTTGAATAAAGACAGCCAAAAATCTTTACTATCTGGGCCTTTACAGAAAAAGTTTGCTGACTGCTGTCTGAGATTGTGTCTGCTCTTGGTTATTGCACTGATCTCAAAATGTTGGCCTTATCTCCAGCCTCTTCTCCACTTTATCCTCTAAATGGCTTCCAGAGCAATATTTAAAAAACACTGAATTGTCAATATTATTCTTATTCTGTTAAATAGCAATAGAATAAAGTTCAGATTTCTGATACATGGTCTTTCATAACCTTTTCTGCTTCAAAGGCAGATATCTTGTACCTGCACTCTTTGTTCTCTCTTCATACTACACTTTTCAGAATTGTCCAAACACCCACTGCTCTACCTATATGGTTATATTAGAGAAGCCCTTGATACCCTCTTTAACAAATATGTAAGGGTGGGTTTTTTTTTTTTTTAAATCTTCACCTAAGGGTATGTTTATTGTTTTTAGAGAGAGAAGAGAGAAGGAAAAAAACATTGATGTCAGAGAGAATCATGAAGTGGTTCCCTCCCATACACACTCTGATCAGGAATCGAACCCATGACCTTTTGGAGTACAGGATGATGCTCCAACTAAGTGAGCCACCCAATCAGGGCCATACAGGTTGGATTTTGATGTGGAATTCTACGATATATTAACATTGGCCTGACTCATTGTTGCTGTCTCCATGCTCCAGTGACAAACCTTATCAGCATATATCATGAAGAACATCACTGAGCCTTCCCTAGAGTTTTTAGATAATATGGCTGGCATTAAATATTACATATAGAAATCATCATCTGTCACTTTATTCAGAGTCCCCTACAGATAGGAAAGCAGATACAGGTCTCAGCCACCATAATACAGACAGAGGATTTAAAAAAAATGGGAGAATAGCATATTGAACCAAACTCAAATTGTAAGGATTTGCTGCAGGGGAAAGACATTTCAGCAAGTTTTTACCTTCCCAGGTTCTGCTTCTTCCCACAGCAGAGAGGGAGTTTCTAGTAAGATTAAGAGATAATTACTACTTGTGAGAGGAAGTCATTCTGCCTTAATAGGCAGAGACTTACTTCTTCATCCATCTCTGTCTTTTCCTCTGTTTCTCTGTCTATATTGTTTGACATCAAATGGAAAAGTTGGACTGCTGATTTAGTGTCCTTGGGGTCTTGCCACTACTTTTCTTTTCCTGATCACAGTGGTTTAGGTAAATATGTTATTTAGGATTAATGTCAGTGACTAAGAGGAGTAATGAGTACTCCAAATAAGAGTGGGTTTAAACAAGATATATATTTACTCTTTCTCTCACATAACATTTAATAAGTGTGAAGTCCAAGGCTGGCATGGTGTCATTGTTCAACAAGATTCTCAAGGGCCAGACTCTTTAAGTCTGCTGTTTGACGTCTCTATGGTGTGACCTTGTGGTCCAAGATGGCAGCTTGATATCCTCATTTCAGTTAGCAGCATGAAGGCAGAGAACAAGAAGAAAGAGCAATGGATATACATAGTCCTTTCTTCATCTATTTGTGTGACCATGACCTGAACACACTAATAGATGCTATGTAGCCACGAGAGAAGAAAGAGGTAACACTTGCCTGTGAAACAATTGGCAGTTATTGGGTCAAAGCACATGAGCCTAGTCTTTTGGCTGGTATGCTAATGTGTGCTGATCTCAAATTAATTTTGCCTCAGTTTTTTGGGATGTGAGAAAGGTAGTGATGTGGAACAGAATCATCTTATCACTTAAACCTATACTTTGAGTTCCAAACCAGCCATCTTCCATAGACACCAGTGCCTGGGATCATATTGTGATTCTCTTTCTTCTACTGGCCTTGTGTATTCAGCTGCTGCCTCAGGAAACCAGACCGGAGAAGTGGTGATTGAAATAGCCAGATATAGGCATTTCTGGGTCTGAAGTAATAATATCATCAGAACAACCAGAAAACCTATCCTTTAATTTCTAGTGTGTTCTTTCTATACAGCTGGAGACCCAACTGATCACTAAATCAGAATTCACTGTTTTGGCATTCAGGCTTTTGTTTAGGCTTGTAAGACTTCTATATATTCAACATCAGTCAACTGATAAATTATAAAATACAACTCATTAATATTATCAATTTCAAAATGTTATTTTGAACAAAAGGATGCTTGGTCTCATTGGGAAAAACATGTATGCTTTTTGTATACACAAATAATAGAATATGTGGGTTTAAAGAGGCTCTTGCCAAAGGGTAAGGCATTTAAAAATCATGTAAACAAATGCAACTATGTGCTGAGACATCTGGAAGGAAACAGCCTGAGAGTCCCTTTGCCCAGAAATCTGATGTGGATTTGGGCATGCAGAATAGGCATTGAAGTCTCACAGTTGCTTGAAATGGGTCATGTTCTGAAATCTTTTTGGTATTGTCTAGCACAGATGGAAGATAGTGTATATCATAAAAGACATTACAGTGCCCAAACCTAATATATTATGATATTGGCAGAAGAGTTTATGAATTATTTTATTGTTATTCCAATCTAGTTAAATTTAAGTGTATAACACAAATTAATTGTATTTCTCCTCTCCCGATTCTTGCATTATGTGGGAAAACTATCAATATTTTAAACTCGTAGCTTTTACCATCAGATGAAACCTTGGAGGCTTTGAAGCCCTAATTATTCATTTTATAAATGCTCTTTGCCTTGCATTTTGTAAATGGAATTAACTTGCATGTTTGTCCTGTCCTAATCTCAAACTAGCCAGTTTGTAAAGGGAGCAGCGAGGCCAGAGCTTGGAATGTCAGGGTTCTTTCTGTTCATCACGTATAAGATGGAAAGAATGATCTAAATAAGGCATGGGAAAATTGCAGAGAAGGTTCATGGTAAAATTCTGCTTATGTCTGGTTTTAACTATTTTGCTTCCTCTTCTCCCCATCCTCAGATTAATGCAATTCCATGTCCTTTCATAGTCCCTACCATTCGGTTTTGAAGGTCCTTTAATCACTCATTTAGCTTTCAAAATATCGAATCCAGGACTGAACACAGTAGCCTGGGCCTCGTTAGACCTAACAGGAAAAGGCTGGCCCTGTGCTTTCCTACATTCTAATAAAATATGAAGCCTCCCCTTTGATCTCCTACCCTGGAAACATTATATTGCATAAGCGATCTTGACTCGTCTCCAGTGAAGGAACAACTCTGCAAAGACTCAAGTCTGCTTTAAAATGACCTCTTGTGTGTGATGTGATTCCCAAGATCCAGAGTGACAGTGGTTAGGGGATTTAAAAATCGATTTTTAATCCAAAAGTGCTTGGGATGTCATAGAGGTTGTATCTGTTGGGGAAGCGTGTTTCCTGGCTGGTCTGTTTTTCATGTTTTATGGATTTGTTTCAGTAGCAAAAGAGGAGCTTGTCACCTTTGATCGAAAATTTAACAATATAAGACAAAACCTTCCAGAGTTATTCTCATGTTTAGTCTAGCCCAGACTGGTTTATAAATTGATATGATCGGTTTTTGCAACTTTGTCCTCCCAGACATCAACATAAAATGATTAGAGCCGAAACTTCCAAAGGTACATCTTCCATTATCAACCCAGAGAGTGGCCAACATGACTGAATTTGTGTAAATCTTTCTAGAGACTAAGTGTATTTTCCTTTGCCTCTCCCTCCCTAGGGTAGGAGTTTAGTGCCTGCTGAGTTTTTAACATAGCTCTTCCTCTGATTTAACAAAAAAACTACTTTCACATTTCAACAGGTTCCTCTGAGACCTAGTATTGGATATTTGTTGAGCAAGCCTGTGCTTAATCTTTTGTCCCTTTCTTTAGTTTTAGATTCTATTTCTTTTCCACTTTTGCTTCCCGCTCTTTTTTCTTTTCTTTTCTTTTTTTTGTGTGTGTGTGTGTGTGTGTGTGTCCCTCTCTGTCATCTCTGTTTCATTCTTTCTGAAGGGCATTGCATATACTATAGGAGCAAATACACCAGTTTTAATCCAATGGGCATACATTCACCCATTTGCAGATTGAAGAATTTCCCCAGACCTCCAAGTCACTGTGCTGTGCATACTCCTCCCCCAGGGATGGGGGATTTACTCTTCTACTTCCTGACTCAGGCCACGGAGAACTCCTAATCTCTCTGAGCCTCCTGTCCTTCCTTGTTGGCTAAATGACATTGGAGTTGGACTCACTTCAAGGCTCTACAATTGCCTCACCTATGACAAAATATAATCCACGATATTAAAAAATCATTTCTATGGAACCCTGACAAAGATAATTTGAAAATAAACTTCTTTTACAGTTTTCTTTACCCTTTTGGTTATTTGCAAGTTCTGGAGTTGTGAATGAGTCACATCGATCTGTTGTCTTGTTTTCTAATAAGCATGCTCTGAGGTCTTCCCCTCTCACACTTTCCCCCACCTCCATTCCTCAGGCGTGCTTACAGTCCCTGTGGGACATTACCTGTCTTTCTCCATATCATCATGTTGGGGTGGAGGGCACACTTTAGAGCTTCAGAGGGGATGCATTTTGAAAGATCTTTTTCACTAAAGCCTAATACCAGAGGTTTTCATATCCTAATGGACCCATTCTCCCTCAACTGTCCATTGGTCTTAGCTAAGAATTGCTGCTAGTTAAAAACTGCAGAATATTAACATATTAAGAAGTATCAGGAAATCTGTATCTTTTGATTTTTTTGTCCCCCGGAAGCTTATATTCTTTCTGTGCATTGCTGTGATGAAATAAGAAATGGTTTTTAAGTTTCACGATTTACAATCTCTTAACTATTTTGAAGATTGATTATGAATTAGAGGCTTTGTTATAAATGGACCCTTTCCATTAACGTAGTTTAGAAAGACTTTCAGGAGGCCCAGAAATGAAATTTCCTCATTTTCATGTAAGCAGTTATAAATGTGGACTCAGGTTTGATTTGGTCAGAATTAGGAAACGGTTTCTGAGGACTGTCTATTTCTGCACTTATTTGTATACTCTTGTTCTGGCCTTTGCTAAAGGACAACATTTCAGATTTTGTTTCTGGAAGAAAAGGATTGTCACATTGCAAAGAGCCTTAGAATGAACCTAATTTCACAATTGATGCAGCCGAGCCTCCAAAGGCCTCACCTAGGTCATGCAACACTGGAACCAGGGCTCCTTCGTCCAGACTCCTGGGCCTCCACTCTGTACTACCAGCTTCCAGCCCTGCAGAGAGTGGCCTGGGAAGGAACAGGAGTGCCACTTTCATTGTGACTTCAGATAATTCCCTGCTTTTAGGCTACCTTTTGTAAAGGAAGGTGGCACGAGTAAGCAGAGTTATCTCTGTATTTCAGAAGCTTATAAAAAGTTTGGGGTCAAGTATAGTTATAAAAATGGATTAACATTTGGACACTTTCTTATGCAAACCTTTCCTGTTTTCGCAGCCCTCGCCTGCTGACAGTGGCAGAAAAGATGGGTTTGCTTTGTGGTGGTGTTGTTACAGCCAGCAAAAGGTCTTATGCCTCAAAAGTGCACAGACTAGATCTGTGCTTGGCATTTTTCACTGCCAGCAAAACCAGCAAAACAGCAAATTGTGCTTGGGAGATGTCACTTGAAAGAGAAAAGGCACAATGGGTTTCATTTTTTCCATCAAAATTTCTTGGAAATGAAAGACGAGTTTTCAGAGGCAGAAACTCTGTTTGTTTTGTGTAGCTGTGGAGCTGCTTTGTGTAAAGTCACACAAAGCATACGACTTGGTACTTTTTGGACATTTGGTCATTTTTTTAAGCCCCTTTGCTTTTCAGTCCTACCCCATTCCAGTCTAAACAAGCGCACAACAGAGTGAGGGGTGGAAAAGGAGGGCCAGCGAGCAGGATGAAGAATGCCGTTCCAGGGAGCGGAGCAGAGAGAAGGGAGGATCTGAGGGAGTGACCAAGGATGTCACACGCCTACAGTCAGAGCAGGCAGATGGGTGTCAGCAAACAGCAGCAGCATCCCAGCACACTTGGGGAGATGAGGCTGAGGGGGATTCTGATGTATCTGCTTTATACAGGAGAACAGGCAGGACTGAATGATGGGTGCAAGCGGGGTGTGGGCCTGTGTATGGGACAAAATTCAATGCTGCAGCGTTGATTCAAATGCTCACATCAGTGTGACTTTTCACCTAGAACACAAGGTACTCTTTTCATTAGATTGTTTTCATCCATTTAAATGTCATCGAATGCATAAGAAAATGGCTTTGCTAAAGGGTTTTTAAAGATTTTCTTCAGTATGTTGTATGAAGTGTGTTGTATTATGCAATGAAATGGACAATTGCAATTGTTTATAATCACTCTGTAGGCACAATTGGATAGGAACAAACAAAAAGTTATTTAAATGATACACATGCCTGAGCAATTGTTATATAAAGGAAAATACCATTTATTTTGGATTACCTCACAATTATAATATCTGTGTGATTAGAGAGATTTGTTATGAAATGAGAATGAAATATTAAAGGAGACACAGACAAGAAAATTTAAAATAAATAACGGGTAGTTTTATAGAATGTACAGTCCATGGACTAGCAGCATTGACATCTTTGGGAACTTGTTAGAATCTTTGACCCTACCCCAGACTCACTGAACAGGAGTCTGCCTTTTAACAAGATCTCAGACAATTCATATGCACATGAAAACTTGAGAAGCACTTGTTTGTATGGCCAAATGAATCAAAGAAATGCTGAAATGATAAAGTTAATTTGTCTTTATTAATAAGAAAAATTTATCATGACTCAATTCTAACTGGATTATGTCCCCGTGGTCAGTGAACTGTGCACAGATACAGTGTAAGTAAATAATAAGCAATCCCACTGGGAGTTGGGGTGACGATGGTGTGAGGTAGGAATTATCTGGAAAGCTGTTCATATCATGATAAACAATCATAGTATCGAATGAATGGATTGTGGACAGGTGGCTAGTAGTGCTAAACTAATTATAGACTGAAAGGGAGCAGCCCCAAACTACAATGGGTTCAGTTGTTGAAGAGTTGATAATTCAGGGGGATCATAGGATTAACATCAGGTTTAGAGTGGATGAAATCAAACTCACTCTTCACATCTTCAAAACTCAGAATGGAGTGGCTTCAGAATATGGCCAAATAGAGCCAAAATCATCACACAGTTGCCTAATTGCCAACTATGAAAGCTTTTCTGCATATTTATGAGATAAGAATAAACAATGTTTGCATTCAAGTCACCAAATGATATTGTTTAGCTTTGAGATTCAAAGTTGAGTCTAAAGTCCACTCTGTAAAGTCTGTGGTAGAAAATTAAAATGGAGGCCAAACTGTTTATTCCAGAATTAGAATTTTGAGGTTGAATTTATTACATTAGAAGCTGACATAATAAAGCCTGGGTAAATCTCAGGGTTTATACAAAAACAAAACAAAACAAACAAACAAGCAACATCAAAACCAAAAAACAGAAGTATAAGGTTGTGGGGATTACAAGGGTAGAGAGGAGTTAAGAGCTCTTTCTGGAATGAATGGGACCATAGAGGGGAGGCCAAGAGTGAACTGGGAGAGGAGAGCAATGATTTATAGAAGCATGGGATTAACACTCATAGCAATTAGCCCTCCAGTTCTTTCTGAGACTGTCATGGAGAAAGCCTTGGAAGAGCTCTATATTTAAAATGAGGCAGGCAGAGATTGGATAGATAGCTGGTTATTGTGGGTGGGGGCAGTGGAGAGGGAGAGGAAGGGAGGGAGGGAGAAGAAAGAAAGAAAGAGAAGAGAAAGGGGAGAGAGAGAGAGAGAGAGAGTGAGAGAGAGAGAGAGAGAGAGAGAGACAGAGAGAGAGACAGAGAGAGAGAGAGAAACAGAGAGAAAGAGAGAGAGAGAGAGAGAGAGAGAGAGAGAGAGAGAGACAGACAGACAGAGAGACAGAGAGAGAGAGACAGAGAGAGAGAGAGAGAGAGAGAGAGAGAGAGAATAGATACAGGGATCTGATTTCCAAAACTGAGTCCTTTTTGACATCCCATCTTAAGGAAAGAGAATTTGCCCTTCCTCTGCCTTTTTCCATTTGGGATGATGCCTGCCCACATTGGTGAGAGCAGATCTCTTTACTGAGTCTGCTGAATCAAATGTTAATCTCTTCAAGAAATAACTTCACAGACACACCCAGAAATAATGCTTTAGCAGCTCTCTGGTCATCCCTTAGCCCAGTCAAGTTGACACACAGAATTAACCATCACAGACCCTGTAACACCTTGCAGGTCTTTGATTTTCAAGCTGCATTCTGGCATCTGGAGTTCATGGGATGATCACCATGAGCAGAGGAATAAGCCAAGTAGGTAGGATATTGCTGCCCAATCCTTCTTATTCCTGATCATTCAATAACTCTACCCTCTAATGCTGGAAAACCTGTAATCTTCTCAAACTACTATCTTGCTTGAAGTGTAGGAATCTGTGGCTCATGCCCAGAAGCTCCTTAGTGTCAGAAGTATATCTTGAGACCCGTGTTTTCTCCCCTTTCAGTCAGGGCTCTCTTCACTTCATTCACTGTTCTGTCCACTGGAATTGGCACCCACTGGAAACGCCTAGGACAGCATTGCTGGGGAGAACTATTATTGAGACTCTTTATTCTTATGTAGACAAGTCTCAATGTTTCAATCTATATTTCTCATTTTGATCGAGTCTCCTGACCATGACGGCAGGCTGCCTTTCTTAGCTCAGGATCTTAATTCTGGTTCTCTCAGGGATATAAGCTGATCTGAAAATTAACTTATTCTGTACTGCTCAGGATCTCTACCCCTCACACTGGACCCAATGACAATTCAAAAATAGAGCCCAGTGGCAGTGAAGAGATCATGTCTAAAGAATTTAAATTTCTTTTATTGACTATGATGCATCATCCTTTGCTCCTTAAAACCTTAGGTCTCTGTAGGGTCTGCAAAGACAATAGGTCTGTATTCTATGGTGACTAGAGTGACTTAGAGGTTAAAGCACAAATTGTAAAGGAACAAAAGGGATATGTGCAGGGAATGAGTAAAAGAAAGAGCAAGATGAAGTTGAAGTCATGGGAATTAATTTCACAGAAGGTTGTTATTGCCCCCTTTAGCAGCTAAAATTCACATACTGGCACATCTTAAGTAATGTGTCGAGCTGTCCGAAAGATAATTTGAATCCTGTCAAGGCGAACAAGAATATGCTCACAAATTCAAGAGCAATATATGTGCAATTTGCACAACATCAATTTCTTTGGTTGTTTTTGGATGGAGCCATCACCATCAATTAAGTTAGTGACTCTTTGATTCAAATTACTTTTTGACATGTAGTGAACTAAATGGCTCACACAAGCATTATTTTCTGCAGGGTTCCCCAGGCAGCCATATAGTAAATGTAAACAGGTTGGAAAACAGGGCAGACTGCTGCAGAAGCAGCCCCCTCCCCCTGCAGTAGAGAGAATAACACCATGAAGAAATATGGAGACATTGTTAGATGGCCTCGAATAAGGCTTCTGAAAAGAGAGATTTGCATGTTTATTACATCTTGCTACTAATTCAGGATTTCTCCGCTTGAGGTTGTCTCTTAACCCCACATTGGGTTTTGTAATCATGTATCAAAGGTTAAGGAAAGGTGAGGCTGTCTCTTGGACCATAGGGCAGCATGACCTGACACAGACATGGATTTTGTAGGAGTGGTGATAGTGAATAGTGATATTTTGACAATGTCACTGAAACAAAGCTTCAGGAAGTCAACGTGTTTTTAGTGGCATTGAAGTTATAAAGCATTCTTTTAGAGTGTAAAGAAATTTGATGTTTGACAAAGAAATGCACAAAATGGGAGATTGGCCTCTAGCACAATTTTCCGTATCATGCTCAACATCAGCATCACGATCAAGGCCAATGTTATCCATATTCCAGATAAACCTGGTTGAGGATTCTAAAAAACGTAGCAAATTCCCAGATATTAGGAATTAGTCCCATGTTGAGACTAAGGGCTAAGACTCCATATCTTTTGTTCATAGCACTATCCCCACAGCCTTTAACATATCTGGCATATGGTAGGTGAAGAAGTATATGACAAAACATAGCTCTGTTGGATAAGTGTGTGTATGAAAGAATCAAAGAATGAATTACTTTTACATCTGGTGATCAGCACAAAGGAAACCTAAATTTTGGTTATGGCTTTGCATTAACAGGTTGTGTGACTTTCAAAATCACTTCAGGTCTGTGGGCTCTGTCGTATTTCTCTATAAAATGGGATGATAGCACAGACCTTGACCATCTTGGGCCTCTGAGAAGATAACATGATAGAATCCATGTGAAAATACCTTGAAAGTCTGGGAACACCAAACAAAGTAAATTGCTGGTTTTGTTTTATCATTACTTTCCACAGATATTGGTTCTTAAATAAGAATATTTCTAAAGGGAGGAAGCAGCACAAATCCCTTAGCTGCCTATACCACAGTCCAATTTGATATTTCTTATGCACAAGATAAAATGTTTCATGCTAAGATATACAATTCCAATACCTCAGTGTTTACTGGTTTACAAAATTCAGGAGCATAAAATCCCAAGTTTCCCTGGGTTTTTGCCAAGCACAGAATACAGATGGAAAGCTGAACATTAAGCCTGTTATGCCAAACTTAAATTTGGCCATAAATTGCCAGATCGTTTCAGTTCAAAGAAACATGGCAATATTCTCAGTATTCTCCTTAAAGCAAATTACAACTGAAAACCAGAAACCAGGGCAGGAAAAAACTAACAGGGAGAAGAGAAAATGTTTTCAAAAGAAACAAGATAAACAAGGATAAGGCAGGGTCCATTTTCAGCTCAATCTGAATGCTCATTTATGTTGTCTCTTCTTTCCTCTTATACTAAAATAACTTCTTCATTCACTCATTAAATAAACATTTACACAATGCCCCCTAGGTTCAAGGCCTGTGGAGGTCATAATTAAAAAGGCATACTTATTGCTCTGTATCAGTGACGGTTCTTTGGTTGCAAGCAAACAGAGAGAAAAGGAAAGAAAACAACTCAGCTAACTTCCACAGACAGAGCATTTGATGTTAGAATATAGAAAAGCTCCGAGATAAGCTACAAGGATATGGGAAAGCTCAAGATTTTAGAGAAGGGGGACTTCCGGCCAAGATGGAGGCTTAGACGGACACGCTAGGTCTCCCTCTACAACTAGAGAGGAATACAACTACTTCAAAACAAAGGATAACTAGAAATTCCAGAAAATAAAACTACACGGAAGCCCAACATATGAAGTTATAAACCAGCGGTGCCATTTGGGCAGGTAAGAGTTAAAGAGGGCAGAGCTGTTTGCGATCGCACCTGAGACCGCGGCGGGGCGGCAAGAAATCCCGGCTGCGGTCGGGCCCCTGGCAGTGCGCGACCCCAGCGCTGGGGAGAGCAGCCACCGCATCGCCTTGAACAGTGAGGCCCAGGGGGGCGGGAGGACGGATCCCGGTCTCCTAGCTGAATAACTGTGTGAATCCATCTTGGACCCCCGCCCCCAAAGAAAGCACCACAGGGCTGCGAAATAGGTCGCAGACAGGCGCCGGTCGCTGACTTGTGACGTGTACACAGGCACTGCCCCATACAGCCGGCCCAGGAAAACAAAACGCATCTGTCAAAATGAGGCAGACAACTATAGAAATCCCGGTGACACAGCTCACCAGGCAACAGATAGAGAACCTGACAGATGAACAGATAAGAAACCTGTCAGAGGCTCAGTTCTGGGCCATTGTTATCAGGTGGCTTACAGAATTCACAAAAGAGCAGGAAAAAGATAAGAAAGAAGCGAAAAACTTTCATAACGAACAAAACCGCATACGAGACAGATGGTGAGGAAAAAAAATCCAGAGTTCATTTCAACAAACTGGAATATGGAGAAGGAACAAGCAGTCAACCAATGCAGAGAGAGGAAATGGGAAGCAACAATGAGAGGATCAGAAACCTCTGGGACAGCTATAAAAGGCCCAACATAAGAATCATTGGTTTGCCAGAGAGTGAGGAAGATGAACTAGAACTTGAAAAATTGAGTGAAAATATAATAAAGGAGAACTTCCCAGACTTGGGGAAGGGAATAGACTTGCAGGTCCAGGAAGCAAGGAGAGTTCCCAAGAGACTGGACCCAGGGAGAACCACTCCAAGACACATTATAATCAAAATGTCAAAAATTAAAGATAAAGAGAGAATCTTAAAAGCAGCAAGAGAGAAGAAAAGAATTATGTACAAAGGGGTCCCAATTAGACTATCAGCTGACTTCTCAAGGGAGACCCTACAGGCAAGAAGGGACTGGCAAGAAATATTCAAAGTAATGAAAATCCAAAACCTACAACCACGAATACTCTATCCAGCGAAATTGTCATTCAGAATAGAAGGACAGAGAAAGTGTTTCCAGGACAAAATAAAACTGAAAGAGTTCATTAGATCCAAACCACTGTTATATGAGATGTTAAAGGGACTGGTTTAAAAAACAGAAGCTAGGGAGATGAAACAAAGGCAAACTAAATAGGCAACGAGAGTGGAAAAGGAACTGTGGGTACGGGAAGCATATTGGGGGGAGGTCAACAGGGAGGGGGAATGGGGAAAGGGAGGGAGAAGATATAGGAATTGGGGATCAAGCTAGGAGGGAATGGAATAGACGGAGAGAGGTTGGGAGGAACTGTATGCACAACTAATGGACATAATCTAAAAGGGGGGGACAACTGGAGGGAGGGGGGCCACTGGGTGGAGGGGAGCAGAGGGAAGGGAAATTGGCACAAATGTAATATTTTAATCAATAAAACACATTAAATCTGAAAAAAAAAAAGATTTTAGAGAAGGTACAGGATATGCTTGGAACAGTTGGGAATCCAAAAGCCTGTTAGTAGAAATTGCTCTCCAGTTGCACCCAAATTCTACTGTAGAGATGAATGTATCCAAATGATGGCCTCTATTTTCATGGCCCAATATTTAATATTTGAGACCATGAAAAAGAGAGACTGATTGAAAGCTTCAATGTCTTCACCCCTTGACTGAACCAGGGCAGTGAGCAGAGAGGGGTCTGGTTGGAGGGTGCAGTAGGAATACCTTCAACTTTTATACCAGAAAGGTAGCCTTAGAATGGACAGTTGTGCTGAGTTTCCTGCAAAGCAGAATGGTAACTCCCCGAGGAGACTAATGTGCTGTCAGGACAAGGGAGGTGCCCAAGTAGGGGACGCACTGCTCACTCTCACAGATCTGTGCCTCCAACAGCTGACCCTAGCAACACAGGCAGGGAGAGGCATCACTAAAGCAATACTAAAAACACTTAAGTTTAGAGAGAGCAGAATGCGATGCTGGAGTTTAGAGAGAACAATTAAGGAAAGTTTCATTCTCAAGGGTGATATTTAACGTTGGAAGAACTTAGTCTTGGCATTGAAAATCATTCTTGTTTATTATTCTGATTTTGCTGGTTTTGTGAGTTCTGACAGTTCGTGAAGATCATTCTCCTCACAGTCAGCAGCAGCTCATTCCTAATCGGTCATATGGAGATCAGGACCCTTTTGGCGCTGTGTCCTAGGCAGCACTTCCCTTACAGAGTCCAGAGCGGGAGTCTGCCGTGTAACGAAATGGTCTCAGAACTGAGGTACATGAGGTGATGAGAAATGCTTATTTTAGTTTAACTTTTCTTTACTTTTCCTTAAAATTGAGGATAAATGTTACATGCCTTCAGAGAATTGTAAAATTCAACATGTTTTTGTTGGACCAATACATTTAAGACATGTGAAGTAGAAATAGATCAGAAATAATGCTCTTTAAAGCCAGTGAAATCAAATAATGCAGCTAAGGAGTCAAGAAGAATCCCTAACAGAAGTTGTGAGACCGTCCAAGATGAACTGAAGGACTCTGAATATTAAGAGCCATTTATTCAACAAATGTGTAGTGACTACCTGCTAAGTGCAAAGTCCCATGGGACAGAAGTGAAGAGAGGTGTAGTTGATGCCAACTAGGGCCACTCTACCTAGGGGTAAGGAATCATGTGCTAGTGTCTTCTGAGGGGTTTCAGGCCAGCAGCCAGGAACGCTGGAAATGGGAGATGTACTAAAGAAATGAAGGTAGTTTCCTAGTTTATTTCAGTCTTACTTCAGAGTAAATAAGCTCATTGAACTGCCCCTCTTTGGGGAACTGGGACAAAGAGCAATGTCAGTTATAAAACGGTTCCAAAGGAGTAGCACTGCCAGAGGGAAGCCAGGCTTCACATGTAGTAGGGGACAGAGAGAAAATCTACATAAAGAGGGCTCTTAAGTGAAAGGGAGCAAGTTCAAAAGTGAGCGGGCAAGGCTTGGGAGCTGGTGGGCTTGCTCTGGGTAGGTGTTGGAGGTGGAAGAGGTGGGCGAAAAAGGTAGCAAAGACAGCAGAGAGAAGGTGAGTGCTAGGTTTTGTACATTCATTATATTGTTTGGTTCTTACAAGTATGTAAGATGGAAAAGGTTATTTTTTATATTTTACACATGAGAAAACTGAGACTTGGGTATTTATTAAAATGTCTAAGCTCCTACAGTGAATAAAAGTAGCATTGGCTTATTTGGGGCTACATAGCTTTTTTCTTTTTCTTTTTCATTTCTCTACCACATTGCATTAAAATTATTAATTTATTTTTCTATTCTAAAAGATATAGTATCCTTGAAGAAAGTGTTCATGTTTTACTGTTATTGATACTTTTGGAATATAGTATAGCATTTTATTTTTTTTTCAAAAAGTTATTTTAATAATAGTCTAGGAGACCTGAGTTTTCTTTCAAACTTGTCCTGATTCTAAAACTTCTACCCTGCAGTCTATTTTTTACCAGTTATAGGCAACCTACTTTTTTTGATTTTGCACACCATACCCAATCCACCATGACCATTGTGTACATCTTGTGTAAATTACCACCCATCATTCTGACTATTGCCAAAGCTCCAAACTGGTCTCCTTTTTTCTCTTTGTAGTCTAGTATTAACTCAACATGAAGAACTGTCTAAATGAAATATGTCAGATTATGGCACCCCTATGCTTAAAACCCTCCCAGTGACTCCTCAAGTCACACAGGTTCAAAGTCCCTACATTGGCTTAGGAGGCCTTACATCATATCCCCAGCCTCTTTCTACTCATCCCTCACTTAGTCTGCTCCAGCCACACCAGCTCTCCTCTGTTTCTAAATACAGGAGGCACAGTCCTGCTTCAAGGCACTGCACTGTCTATTTCTTCTGCCGGGACCTCTCACTCCCAGAGATCCATGTGTCTAATCTCTCCTACCTCACCTTCTCACTGAGGCCTATCCTGAAGACCCTATTTAAAAGTGTATCATACATTCAAACCCTCCAAGAATCCTGTCTTCTGTATCCCCTGCCATTTATCTTTTTTGCACTATCACTTTCTCAACTACTACATAATTTTTATTTATCATGTTTATCACTGTTAGATGTTCCCTCATGCTTAAAGATGAGTACCACTAGTACAGGACTTTTCTTTTTTTGTTTGTTTTTCCCTCATTTAGTCCAAGTACCTAGATTATTGCTTGGTGCCTATTAGGTGACTGTAAATCTCAGATCAGTGAATGAATTAAATCTTGTTTTAGAATAATGTAAAATAAATTTCTTCCAAATGACAGCCTTATAGATTCTGAAGAAGACTTCACAGAACTTCTCTTTGTCTAAGCTCTTTAATCTCCTCAATGATTCTTCATTTTATGTGGCTTCCAGGCCCTCTCCTCTGAGGGTTCATTCTGGATTTCTTTTGTCCCTCTCAAAATATGGCTCTTCATACTGAATTCTACTTTAGGAGTAACAATTATTCTAGAACTCATCAGTTCTTAGCTGACTGACTTTAAAAATCAATGGCACACCACAATAATATCACTAAGATTAAAAATTGAAATTGATTTTTAAAATTCATTATGTAATAATTCCACAAATTATTACTATGATTTTTTCAGAAGTTTAATTATCTTTCAAACACTGACTGGAGCCGGTGTGCTGTACAGGTTTGACCTCTGACTTTGTGGGAGGAAGAGCTCATCGTACAGATGCCAATTCACATATACCAGTTCTCTGCTCCTCGTTACAGAGTGCTACATTTATGACTAGCCTGTTCCAGAAAAGCAGTATCTACATGAGGTTTCAGGACAAGCCTGGTAGGGCCAGTGTTGATATTTTTACTTCAGTGGAGTGAAGACCTTTATGGAAACCCAGACAGTATCAGAGAAATCACCCAACAGCCAGACCTTTTGAGGCTGATGGCCAGTTTGCTTATGAGAAGTGACTAACAGGCTGTGAAACTATAGGGAAGACATGTACAGTACACACACGGACGCTGATTGGCCACAACCACATGGAGAAGAAAGGGCATAATGACTGCAAGAGCAAATGTATGCAGTTAGACCCCCAGCCCCCAAGATGGCCTACAGTGGAATAACTGCTAAATGTGGAAATGACAAGTGAGCTCAGACTGTTGGCATGAGTCTGTATGTGCTTAAGATATAGGTGAGGTAAAAAGCTTTTCATTTTTTCCCCCAGCTATGATTAATCAAAGGAGAGAGCATTGATTTAAAAAGAAATTTAAATTACCTTTAGGAGGACAGAACACCAAATCTAAAATCACTGTATACGTGTGTTGTGAGAGAAAAGCTCCCTTTACCTCTTGCTCTTAGCAATGAAGGCAAGTAGAAGTTGTTCCAGACCTTGTTGGGATGGAACCAAATCTTACATATGAGAAAGAAAGAAGCAAACATCTGGGGTTGACTGATCACAATATATTCAGATTAGAAATTTTCTTCAGGGCATATGTAGGGAAATAGCATCTCAAAAAGTTAATGCACTTATTAAAAATTCTAGTTTTAAGAATAGAAAATATGCCATAAATGGAAGCAAGTAGGACATTATCAATATTAGTCATGAAAGTGTACTACTATGAAAACCCGGAAAATATTGTATTTAATTGGCACACGTGAGGAATGCATACTAACTACAGTCATCCTAACAGAATCCTAAAATTCAAAACCAGACTAACAAAGACAGGAGGTGGTATGTGCAAATAATAGGTGTACTCTCAACTATCTGAAATGTTCAAAGAGCATGGTAACTGGGTAGACTAGCCATATAAAAAGGATAGCTAACACTCACAGAAATAAACAGTTATATTATCTCTCCCCCCAAAAAATGATTAAAAAATTCTTCCATCACATTCTTGACGTCTTTACACAATTGGAAATCATGTGATGATGCAGAAATTGACAATGAAGATGATGTTTCCAGTGGTTTCAATGGTAACACAGTTAGATTATGATTATTAACTAAAAATCATTTTCCCCTTTGGTAGAAATTTGGTCACTTCTGGAGAAATCACATCATAGAAGCATGCAGTGAATAAATCTTTTGACTATACCATGTTGCAGTCCAAATGGAAAAGAAAAAGAATGACATTAGGCTTCAGGTTTAACAGGGAATTAATTATCTTGCCCTGTCTATTGCTCTATACAAATTATAGTTCAAAATATGCACCCAAAGTCCTACCTCCTCTGAAAACCTTTCCCAATATTAACTTGCATGGTTTATGTTCACAGGATGAGCTCTCTCCCACACCTATACACACTGAACACATCCACACATACTAATAATCACAAAATGCCTGCTTCTTACATCTTTCTCTTCTCCATCATTCTCTTTTCATTCATTTTTCATCCTCCATGTAGTGTGTTCTCATGAGAGCTTCTGTTGATGCTGTTAAAATACATTTTTCTCTGCACAAATCCTCCAGTGCTCTCCCGCCTCTCTCAGAGAAGGACTGTTCCAGTGACTCACAAGACCCTATTCAGTCTCTCCTTTTACAACTTGCCATGCTCTTATCTTCTTCTGTATCCTTCTCTGGCTTTTCTTTGTCTATTCCTCAAACATCCTTGTCTGAGGGCCTCTGCCCAGAACACTCATTTCCAAGATATTTGCAGAGTTTCTTCCTTCTTTTAGGTATTTGCTCAAATGTCATTCTTTCAGTGAGAGGATCCCTGACAAACGAATTTAACACCCTCATTCTCCAGCACTCCAGGACACCCCTTTCTTGCTTCATCTCTCCCTATTGTAATTACGTAACATTCCATATGTATTTCTTATGTATAATCATACTTATTTTTTGTTTAGTCTCCTTTTCTATCTTCTGCCACCCAGCACCTCCCATTTGTGCTACTAGAATGTAGCTCCATAATGACATAAATTTTGTCTATTGCGTTAACTGCTATGTCCTTGATGTCTAGATAAATGCATAGTCATAGAGTTGATTAAGCCCACCACCCTCCTTACACACACACAACATTGTGAGAAGGTAGTATAGTCTGCCTTTTTACTGATTAGGAAAGGCATGCTAGAAGATACGTAATTGGTTTTAGATCACGAGGAGAAAATGGAAATAGAATCCAAGGAAGTCCAACTTTGAAGTTGTACTTATGTATCTACCAACAGCCATATTCTAGAGTATTCATAAGCAACAGTATTTATAATGTATTCAGGATGGACCCTCAAATGTTCATCACATTAGAGTTTAAATACTTATACAATGGAAAACTATACATTATAGGGATGTAAAGTATAGCAAAAGAATTAGTCAATCAAATTATAGTAACTGTGCATGGTGCCAGGTGGATACTGGATATATCAGGGAGAACACTTTGTAAAGTATATGATTGTCTAACCACTATGCCGTACACCTGAAACTAATACAAAGAAATATTGAATGCAAACTGTAATTGAAAACAAAATAAAAAGTAAACCAAAGAGACCCTCCCTCAAAAAAAAAAAAACAAAAAAAAAACAACCAATAAAAAACTGTACAGTATTGAACTTACTGTGAGCAAAAGGAGCCAGAAATAAAGAGTCCATATTGTATGATTCAGTTCATGTATATATTTAGATGTATAAGCAAACAAAGAAAATGGCCAAGTGGATTTACTTTGTTAGGGATCAAGATGGCAGCCAGATCCCATGGAGGTGGTGATAATGGTACAAGAGCAGAAGGAAATAAGAAATGTGCTTCTAGGGTGTTGCTAATACTCTTGCTATTTTTTAAATTTGGGATTTGGGTGCAAGTAGATTTGACAGTTTATTGATCTGTGAACTAAACACGTTAAAAATGCTGTGTGTGTATCTGTGAAAGGAAGAATTCTAAGATGCTCCTATGATTCTAAACCCCTGTTGCTCACACCCTGTACAATTCTCTCCCTTTGAGTGTAGGCGGGACCTATGAATATAATGGGGAGTCATTAACTTCACTGGGTTACGTTACCTGACAAAGGTGATGGAGTAGTTACTCTTTGATTATGTTTTGTTATGTAAGACTCTGTTATAGCAGTTCGGAGAGAGATGCACCTGCTGACCTTGAGGAAGTAAAAGTCATGCAGAGAGAACCATGTGATTGGGATCTAGGCACTGAGAGTGAGCCACAGACAATAGCCAACAAGAAAAATGGGGGTCAGTCCTATGGCTCTAAGGAACCCAATCCTGCCAGCAACCTGAATCAGTGATACTAAGAGTTAGGTATTAATGGTGGGAAGATAAATGTCACTGAGTCTTTCTCTCTCACACTGGAATTCATTGCAGTTTGGTTACGAGAATTCAAAAGAGAAATAAACAGGCATTTTCCTATTAAGCAAACTTGGGATTTCATGTTATTATTTAATACTTTCTAAGGAATTTGACTTTATTCTGTACTCCAGATTACTGAATAAAAACATCAGTTAAAAAAAGAAGAAAAATGTGTGTATATATACACACATACATACATAGAGTTGACCCTTTAACAACACGAGTTTAATCTGTGCTGATCCTCTTATCTGTAGATCCTTTCTCAAAAAATATACAATTGGCCCTCCATATCCCCAGGTTGCACTTCTTTGGATTTGACCAACAGGGGATCAAAGACAGTATTTTCTATCTGTAGTTGGGGATCTGTGGATGCAGAGGGCCAACTGTATACATTGTCCAACACCATTTTATATAAGGAAGTTGAAAACAAATGGTTTTGATATCTGTGGGGATCCTGGAACAAATCCTCTTGTCATTACTGAGGAGCAACTAAGTATTTGGGGGAGTCAAAAGTTATATGCGGATTTTTGATTGGATGCCCCTAACCCATGCATTGTTCAGGGTTAACTGTATGTATATTCATGAGTGAAATATCTCTGATGACTCAATAAAACAGTCTGATAATTCTATGTGGTTGAGAAGAGTCAGATTTAAATTTTATATTAAGAAATGATGTAATTGTTCATTACAAGCTTCATGGATCTAATGACAAACTAGGCCATTAATATTAGCAACTTGGACTTTATCCCTTTGTTTAGAATCACAAAAAATTGAACTGGGACTGGAAAAAGCCCTGAACCGAACACGTGGCTCTTTAAAGAGAGAGGTGTCCGTAGGCTTTTTTTGATCTCTCAAACTTAAGTTTTGAGTCTTTCTGCTTCATATTGTCCTATGTTAATACTCGTCGGTCGTCGGCAGCCGTCCGTCTCGAGAGACGATGGCGTAGCTTCCTGAGAGTCTATCTGCACCGCCGAGAATGGCTGTGCAGTCCGATTCGGGAGTGACAATCCCTGCCGCACTTGATACAGGTGAAGGCAGATGGCTGTTGTTGCTGCTGCTGACGCTGCTTCCGCCTCGATCTTTTCTGGACCGCCTCCTCGTTGCGCGCAGCCTCAGCGCGTGACGTACCTTGCCTGACCGCGAGCCTCCAGGCTAGGCGGTCATCTGCTTGAACTTCCCATGTGTTGAGATTGATGGAGCATTGTGTCATGTCCTTTTTGCAGATGTCTTTGAACCGCAGTTTTGGGCGCCCTGTCATCCTCTTGCCTTCTGCTAGCTCGCCGTAGAGGAGGTCTTTGGGAATACGGCCTGCATCCATTCTTTTGACATGGCCGAGCCACCTGAGGCGTCTCTCGCTAAGAACTGCATGCAAACTGCTCATATTGGCTCGCTTCAGCACCTCGGTGTTGGGGACCTTATCCTGCCAGGCGACATGCAGGACGCGTCGCAGGCACCTCATGTGGAAGCTGTTGAGTTTCCTTTCGTGCCTTGCGTAGGTGGTCCACGTCTCGCTGCCATAGAGGAGAGTGCTGAGTACGCAGGCTTGGTAGATGCGCAGTCTGGTTTTCTCAGTGAGGCTGGAATTGTTCCACGCTCGCCGGTTCAGTCTGGCCATAACTGTGGCTGCCCTGGCGATTCTCCGGTTGACCTCCAAGTCGACTGACAGAGAGCTCGAGATGGTGGACCCGAGGTAAGTGAAATCGTTGACAACCTCCAGGGTGTATCCGTCGATGGTGATGCATGGGGGAGTCCCCGTGCCTTGAGCCATAACATTCATCTTCGTCAGGCTGATGGCTAGTCCGAACTCCTTGCATGCGTGGGAAAGGCAAGTGACTAGCTGCTGGAGTCCCTCTTTGGAGTGTGATGTCAAAGCGGCGTCGTCGGCGAAGGGCATCTCACGGATGAGCACCTCTTTGACTTTGGTCTTGGCTCGTAGACGGGCCAGGTTGTAGAGCTTGCCATCGGATCTGGTGTGAATGAAGACACCCTCGCTGCAGTCCTTAAAGGTGTATTGGAGGAGCATGGAGAAGAAGATTCCGAACAGCGTAGGCGCGAGGACGCAGCCCTGCTTTACTCCGCTGCTGACTGGGAAGGCCTCAGAGGTTGCGCCGTTGTAGGACACCGTGCTGTGCATGTTGTCGTGAAAGGACATGACCACAGCAAGCAGATGTGGTGGACAGCCAATCTTCCGTAGCAAGCTGAAGAGTCCGCTTCGACTGACCAGATCAAACGCCTTCGTGAGGTCAATAAAGGCGAGGTAGAGTGGTTTATGCTGCTCGTGACACTTCTCCTGCAGCTGGCGTAGGGAGAAGATCATGTCCACTGTTGATCGGCCAGCTCTGAAGCCACACTGGGACTCTGGGTAGACGCGGGAAGCAAGGGTCTGCAGGCGGGCAAGAGCGACCCGGGCGAATACTTTGCCGACGACGCTGAGGAGAGAGATGCCCCGGTAGTTGTTGCAGTCGCTGCGGTCTCCTTTGTTCTTGTACATGGTGATAATGTTGGCGTCTCTCATATCCTGGGGGATGTAACCCTCCTTCCAGCAGAGACAGAGTAGATGGTGGAGCGGCTGTAGCAGGACTGGTTTCCCGCTCTTTAGGATTTCTGGAGGGATTCCGTCGCTTCCTGGTGCTTTCCCGCAAGCGAGGCGGTCGATGGCTTTGCTGAGCTCTGCCGCAGTAGGTGGGGTGTCTAGCTCCTCCATGACTGGTAGGTCTGGGATGGCTTTAAGAGCAGTGTCTGTTACGGTGTTCTTCGTTGCGTACAGCTCGAGGTAGTGCTCGGTCCACCGCCGCATTTGCTGTTCCTGGTCAGTGATGACCTCACCTGTCTTGGACTTAAGGGGGGCGATCTTGGAGGGGATTGGGCCTGTTGCCTTCTTGATACCCTCATACATTCCTCGTGCGTTGCCTATATCGGCGGCTTCCTGAATGCTTCTGCACAGGTTTAGCCAATAGGTGTTGGCACAGTGGCGGGCGGTCTTCTGGACTTTGTTCCTGGCAGCCCGTAGAGCTTGAAGTGTACTGGGAGTGGGCGTGACCTTGTAAGCCAGTAGGGCCTTCCTCTTAGCCTCGATCACGGGTTCCATTTCTTCCCAGTGAGCCTCGTACCAGTCAGCGTTCTTCCGCTCTTTCTTCCCGTAAGCAATAATGGCGGAGTTGTATATGGCGTCGCGGAGACGTGGCCAATTGGATTCGATAATGTCATCTGCCGCCACTCCCTCGCCGAGTGCATCTTCCATCTTGTTGATGAATTGCTGGGTCTTAACTGGGTTGCTGGCACAACTGGTGTTGATGCGTGGGCTACCCTTCATCTTGGAGTGGTGCAACCTCTTCAGCATTATGCGCACCTTGCTTACCACGAGGGCATGGTCCGTGTCGCAGTCTGCACTGTGGTAGCTGCGGGTGAGGAGGGTGCTGCCAATATCCGTTCTTCTGGTGATGACGAGGTCAAGCTGGTGCCAATGGCGGGAGCGGGGGTGCCTCCATGACACCTGGTGGATCTCTTTGCACTTGAAGAATGTGTTTGTCACGCACAGGCCGTGGTGACACAAAAGCTCAAGCAGTCGCTGACCATTCTCATTGATCTTTCCTCTCCCAAAGTTTCCAAGGCAGGTGGGCCAGGCCATGTGGTCGGCTCCTACTCTTGCGTTGAAGTCTCCAAGGAGATAGAGAGCGTTACTTCTGGGAATCTTGGATAACGCTTCGTCCAGTGCATGGTAGAACTGTTCTTTCTCTTCGGTGGTGGCGCAGAGGGTTGGGGCGTACGCGCTAAGAATGCTGACTGGGCCGAAAGTTGTTGACAGTCGGAGGGTAAGTAATCTCTCTGTGCCTCCTGTGGGTGGCTCTATGGAGTTAACAAGCGTGTTGTTCACAGCGAACCCAACACCGTGCTGTCTTGGTTGGTCCGGAGACTTCCCTTGCCAGTAGAAGGTGTAGTTGGTTTCTCTGATAGTTCCGTTGTCGGCCAACCGGGTCTCCTGTAGAGCTGCAATGTCGATGTTTAGTCGTGCCAGTTCCCTATCGATGACAGCGGTTTTCCTGGCACCCTTGATCCACGGAAGGTCTGCAGTAAGTCCGGGGCACATGGTCCTGATGTTCCAGCTAGCAAGGCGAAGAGCCGGAGGCTTCTTTCTTGTTGTTTGCTTGGAATTAACTGGTGCGGGTGTTTTGTGGCCCACTTTTCGAGAGGCGCCTCTCTGATCCCCACGCACCCAGTGGGGCAGGCGAGCCATGGCGAGACGGTAGCTGTCCAGTGAGGTGCGATGACCTCTCCCACCGTCAGAGGAGACCCCTGGCGCTCGTTTCCTTCGCCAATCGGATGAGCTTATAACCGGTATCTGTCTCCTCCCGTGTTGAGTCGACATCTTGCGATGACGCTGGAGTGTCCTCTCCAGTGAAACTGAAGCTACAGAGCCTGGGCAGGGTGATATGGAGGGTCTGCTGTTGCCCATGCAGCAGACCCCCCCTCTCTTCGCAGCTGAAGGGTCCAAGGGAAAGACAAAGTCAATATAGCTTGGCTTCAGGTGTGCCGCAGGAGTTGCCGGTGTTGACTACAATGTCAAACCGCCTTAGGGACTCCGGCTCCGGATTTTCTGTCGGGGTTTACTCCCTTAGCCTTTCCCCTGAAGAGGTATGCCACAAGGCAGCGGAGGTTTTTTGGAGTCAGAGTTTTCCTTCTCTGATTTTAGAGATGCCCTTCCTCTTTCCTCCTTTACAGTCTTGAGGGCAGCATTTACAGGCTAAAATAGAAAACTGGCAGTGTAACCTTCTAAGCAGATACTACCAATACCCTGCTTGGGTATACTCACCCAACAATAAACATCTCTTAAATGTCCTCCAAGTGCCATGCCTCGAATTAGTAAATGGCAGTGCAATGGCAGCCAAACATTTGGATCAGTTTCACTAAGTAAACCACCAACACAAGTAGGTTTTTAAAACAATAGAATAGTGTCTCATTTTATTAAAAATAATAACTATTTTTAAGCAACTTACCAGCAACACTGAATAAAAACCTTTTTTTTATGTTAATACTATGCCTATAAATTAACATTATCTGAGATTATTCATCCTTTTTCTATTTCACATTTTTTCACTTTTCTCCCTTTTTTTTTTGTTTTCTTCCCCCTTGTTCTTTCTTACTCTCATTTTCTATTTCTTGTCATCCTCAGTGGAATGGACATGATCCAGGGGAAAGTTAAATTGCGTAGGGGTCTTTCCTATGTCATCCTCTACTATAAGAAGAGTACTGATATGACCTGACACATTAATAACTATCTGTTGAATGGACAAAGGGAGGGATGACCGAATGAATGCATGAACTTACCTCCTCTGCTAATAAGACTTGGGCAGCATTAGATGGAGCTGCTGTTTTGAGAGACATTGGCTCCACCCATTGCTGTCCATCTGTTCAGATTCCAGGTAGCGACAGGTCTGCCCTCCTCAGTACCTTACCTCAGCCCCACTGGTGACATTGATGGAGTTGACAAGATGTCAGCTGACCCTTATTAATTATGCATGATCTCATTAGTAAAACCTCAGCCCAGTGTGACCTAATCCTTGCTGGGAAAGACTGTGATATATGAGGACCAGAATTTTGTCACTTGAGGTTAGGCAAATAGGAAGATCATTTGGTATATGTGGTGCCCAAAGACACATCCCCTTGTGCTTTAGAAAGGAGGCAATAGAGCAAAGCATGCAAAAGCTATGTGGGTCAGACAAGTCACTGGGAGCCCATCCTGGCTGTGAAGCTAGTAATTTATTTATGTTTTGCTAAAAATTCATCTGCTCTGGCAGCCCTGGGACACTTGTCCTAGTAAATAGCAAAGTCAGAAATGGGGCAAAGAGAGGCATGCTTAGACCAAACTGCTCAGATCCTTGAGCTCTGAGACCTTTAATTCCTTTGTTAGAATGAGGCCTGGTCTAACTATCCCTGTCCTCTCCCCTCCCCTCTGCTGCTCAAAAAAGACAGCTTTGCCACCATAGGCAGAGATACCAAAATCACTTAACACGTGACAACTCTGGCCAATCTAAGGGACAGGAGTAGAGTGGAGCTTCAGTAGAGTGATTGACCAGATTGGGGCCACTGTGAGCACCAGTGGTGCCATTGTGTGAATTACGAAAGGAAAACCCCTCCTTCTCCATGGGGAAGACCTGTGAAAAGATGCATCTTTCCCTGTTCTGAGGCAGCCTGTTGTTTGCCCCATGCACTTTCTGTTATGGGCCATCTGTGTGCATTGCACAAACTGAGCAACCCTGGTCTTAAGTTCTGAGTCCTGAGCACAGTGTGGCTGGCCCAGTCTTATCCTGGGAGAATTGCTGTCATAGATGGGCCATCAAATGAACAGGGTGTGCATGCTGAACAGCAGTGACAGTGATGATGGAAGTATAGTATCTTGAAAATATGGAATATTTCATCTGGAAGCAAACACGTGTCATCCCTGCTGAGTGAGGAAACTGAGGCTTGTGAGAAAGCAAGTTCTATAAATTGCCCTGTTTAAGTTACCAAGAGAGGAATAGTGTGGCCTGAACAAAGCCACTCTCAAGCAGCTTGGCTAGACTAAAGAAAAAACATAATTTGTGTCCAGAAATCAGCGAGTCTCCCACTCCAAGCACAATCATTTAGTGTTAATAAAAGAAAAAAAATCTCTTCCTTGTTTCAATCATCCTCTTTATTAGTATTGTCTCCTGACTGAGTCAGTCAGGGAAGAATCATCGGTAAATATTGCTTATTAAATGCTTGGGTCAGGTTATCTGCCTGTCAAGCAGAGGAGGTGGGCGTGCACTAGGGCCCTTGCTGCTGAGTGAGTGTTCCTGGCCTCCCTGCATACACCTCAGCGGTACCCAGCCTTTAATAAGCGTTGTGTTCAGTGCCCTTTTTAAAATGATTGAATTATGGCTTTTTATGGCTCCATAAAAGCCTTTATTAATTTTGGGAAGCTGCTGCATCTTCAGATCCTGTCCAGTCCCTGCCGGGAGGTTAAATTATTCATGCAGCTTCCAATTGGCTGTGTTGATTGTGTTCTGAAAGGAACAACAAGCGGGGCTTTTTGTTTTCCAAGGAGGTGGGGGGGGATGGTTACCGGGAAGAAAGAAGGATATGGGTATCCTGAAGAGCATCACCCCAAGGGCCTCATGGGGTGTTTAAGACAGGGGAGTAGGTTTCTTGGTGGTCAAGGGAAAAAGGATGGTGAACTTTAACAGTGTCTGCTCTGGAGGTGTGTCCACATGTACGTATGTGCTCATGTATGTGTGTGTTAGCTCTTCCACCATGGATTTCTGTTGTTGCTCTGAAAATGAGAATATAATAGTGATTTTATAGATCTAATTCTAGCTCACAGTGTGCTTTCAAACATACTATCTCAGTATTATTTTTAAACCCCCTATGATGGCATGTACTGCTGAAATAGCAGTTTTGCCATGTTCATTTCCTGGGGCCTAAGGGTGTGTCTCAGGAAGTTGGTGTTGCCAAGTGCTGTGTATCTCCCAGATGGCCACACTGAAAAGCAATGAGATGTTTTGGTTCCAAGGCCAGTGCTAGTTCCATCATAGCTCTGCTCCCTAGGTTGCTGCCAGTTGAAGTGTTTGTGGAAGAAATGCTGTCCTGGGACTCTCTGCACTGCCACCCCTTACTGAATCCCTGCCCCCAACTTTAGACACATGTGTGTGCACACACACACATGCAATTATAGGTTAAATTCATCCATCCTCATCTCTTACCACTTCCCCAAGAATACCAAAGAGCACGCAGTTACCCCTCCCTCTCCCTTGTTTTCCTCAGACCATGCAGCCTGCTTCTCACCTCCTTTCCTTCCTCTGCTACAGTTCCTCCTGGGCTTATCTGTCAAAAGTCACCACTTCCATGTTCCTTCCCTAGGTAACCTCTCCCATGCTGCAATGTCTTCCTGAATAAGAAGGGGACAGGGTGGGCCAGATGTGAGTGCCACCCAGGATCAGAAGATCCATGTGCTACAGCTGACCAAGTCCTTTCCCCGCCAATGGGTTGTAATCCAGCAAGGGGACAGCAGCCCTGCCCAGCCTCTACTTCCCAAGGCTGTTATAAGGGACACTGGAGAGAGGGCATTGAGAAAGGTCCACAGGACGTGAAGACTATTACATACATTTTATACAATTGTGATCCTTGCTGTAAGAAATAGAAAATAAGTAACAGAGATCAGGAAAGTCTGGTTTTGTTGGAGTAGGCCCTACTGTTTCCTTTTGTGCTAGTGAAGAGCTGCGGGAGGGATTCCAGGCAGTAACAGGAGACAGCTGACGACTTTCAAGGAAGCTGTACAGCTGCAGTTGACCCTCAGGAGAAACTTCTGGAAACAGAATTTGGGTAAGAAGCAGTGAAAGAAATGACTAAACCTGGGGTCAATGAGAAGAGCCCTTGGCTTGAAGAGGAGGAGAAATCTTGTTACTGGGACTAAAAGCATAAAGAAGATGAGGCTGTCTTGATTCTGAGTTGAGCTTTTGTGCTAATTTTGGGCTCCCAGGATATTCTACAAGCCTGGGAGAAGGATTGCTTTTAGACAGAGCCAGGCTGTATAGATGGGACAAATCTAATGTGTGGCCTGAGGAATGACCCCTGGGGCAGAGCCAGGCCCTCCATCAGTACAGTTTCATAAAGATGACAGTCCAAAGAAGTACCTGGATGTGTTCTCCTTTGCCCTCCTTACACACAGAACACACATGCACACACAGACAGACTCAATTGAAACAGCTGCACATAGTAAAAGGAAACCTAGAAACTTGAGGGCTTTGGAGAGCATAGGGTCAGTTTAAAAGCATAAGACATTTTTAATGCGCACTAAGGTGCTAATTTTAAAGATTTTTAGCCTTCTTAGAGTCCCTTGAAATTCCATGTTATTATCTGGTACTGTAAAGAGCAATTTCTTAGAGGCACTATAGTTGCTACTAACACTGCCAAGTCCTTTATTCTTTTTCCTCCCATTTCCATTTGCCTCCGCCCTTTTCCCCAACTTTGTTCATGGTTACATTTTCTCTGTTATTTCCCATGTATAGCATTTTGATTTGGCTACCTGCTTTTTAACCCCTGCTCTTTATGTGACCTGAATACTACTCAAAAGCTCCTGCCTTCCTCAGTGGTAAGACTGCGGAATCCATCTGTGTTTCTGCAGTAATGTAAAACCTTTCCCAGGGTCTCCCCGCATCCTGTCACAACAGCCCTGGTCTCTCACCTGCAGACATGAAAGGTATGGAATAAACCTCTTCATATTAGAGTATTTGGTACAAACAAGTGTTGTTCAGAGATAATTAACCTATGAAAACATAAGATTTATTTTTTCCTCCAATATTTACTTAAGTCTAAATTATGCCAAGCACCAGAGACACAGTGTTGCAAAACTCACGTTTTCATGGTGTTTAGATCCAGTGTGGGAAGACAGGCAGTACAATAACAATACATGAAATTTCATGTGATGGTATTTCTGACATTCTAGCTCTGATAGAAATCCTTCTCTTTTGTTTGTTTGGTTATAGGATTCTTCCCATCAGCAAAGGTGAGTGAGGAAGTGAAGGGATTATCGGAGCAGAGGCTTGGCTAAGACTGAGAGCATAAACTGCCGCATCCTTTGCCTGCCCTGCAGTCAGTCCCCCTGGCTACTTGTTTATAGATGTATTTTATGTCAGCTTGAGCCCTGAGGGGAAGGCTAAGTTTTCAGCTTAAAATGTGTACGTAGAAATACTGTAAGAATGCCTGAAGATGATGAATTCCAGAATGACAGTACATGGAACTAGTCAGGTAAAGAGTCTAGTGGTCCTTTGAAACTTCCTTTTGCATTGTATGTTTTTGAAATTTGGAAAATACGAGCATGCGTAAAAAAGCATGCTATTTTGAGTCTGTTTACCAAATTTTGTTCTTGGTCTTTTTGTGAAACATTCACACAGGGAACGTGTAGCTGTAAAGGTCAGGTTAAGACTTTAAGGACAAGGGGGTGGTTGTCTTGCTGGCCTTACATGAACACAGAACATCTGCCAATTAAAACCCAAAGAAAAGCTTTTTTAAAATGATCTAAGTCCTCAGAGAAAAAAATAATTCAAATGGAAACCATTTTATTTAAACTACTCAATTTTAAAGTTAATAGGCATTGGAAGTAACACTCCTAGGATAGTCTCTCTCTCGGTAACCCCCCTGTACCCCCTCCCCCTGGAAAGTCTCAGGCAGACCCAGGTGAGTCTAGGAGAGCTAAGAGAGCTGTTCTGCACGTGCAAAGGTGAGGTCTTCCAGCCTCTCAGTGCCAAGGAGACACTGCAAGGAAAGAGAGAGAGCAAAGGTCACAACCCCTTTCTCTTTACACATTGCAAATCAATGCAGGGTCTTTCATTACCACCTGAAAACTGAATGCACGTGCCAACAATAAACTTTAATCTGGTTGACAACAGTTTTTAAAAAAAATGCACTGAAAGCAAGTTTCAGCAGCCTGACATACTTTATGACACTTATTAAAAAGGCACACTTGTAAGTCAATTAACCTGGCCAGTGGTACCTTTTAACTTGTTTTCTATGCAGAAGGGCAGCAGGGAAGGGCAAAGTTTCTATCCAGAAGGTTCTAAGTTGCTTCCTTTTCCCCTAAAGTAAAGGTGGCTTGAGTTCCAACTAATACATGTAAGCCGGCAGTTCTGCTGCCTCCAACCCCGGAGAAGTTCAAAGGAAGGGCTTGCGGGAATCCTTTCTCGGCTTTCCAATGTTATTCAAAGAAGAATTGAGGCCTTACCTGTAAAGAGACAAATGTGTGATCAAACAGGCAAAATAGAGGAGTTAAAATAGAAACATGAGGCACATTACTTGGTTAGTAAGATTTCCTTGATTTGTACTAGAAATATGTGTAGTGAAGGAAAAATATGTCTGTCTACTTTTCTTAATTGTTTCTCAGGGTACGACCACTCTCTCCCCCCAAACCAGGGAATTCCTAATCCCTAATAAGTAAGAAAGCAAGTAAATAATAAACAAACAAATAAATAAAAATGATCTTAAAATTTTTTTCTTGTACTCTTTGTTTAGTTCCTTAAATTTTATGATGCATAAAATGTTAAAAATTTACCTCCTCATCATCACTCTCTGAAAATTAAAAGTATAATTATCTTAAAAGATCAATTTATTATAATTAGTAAAATTCCATAGATTTAGCATAACAAATGTATTTTGGAGTGTAACAGTGGGGGAAGGACCTCCAAATCCCCACAGCCAATGGTTTTGGGGATGGGGAGGGTGATAATACACCTTTTAAGATACTTTGCATATCAATGACAAGATAGCCAAGCCTTTCCTGAAGGAGAGAGCCAGAGGAAAGAAGAGTGCCATAAGGAAAGGGGGTGATACTGTTTGAAAGGATAAAGAAGGGCCCCATTCACCATGAGAAGAAGCATGATGGAAGGAACATGTTAGAGGAGCATGATGGATCAGCAGGTTGTAGCTGCCATGAGAGAAGGAGTAACTATGCAGTTTGTAGTCAGGATTCGGCCGTGTGGCCTAGACTAGTAAGAAAGCAGGCATGTTGCTGTTTTGTGTCTGCTCCAGCGGACTCTGAAGCCACCAAGGATGCTGCCTTGCAGACCCAGACTGTATCTGGACTCTTGGAACTCAGGACATGAGGAGTGGACACTCTCTTAGGACATGTGTCTTCCCTGGACTTCACCATGATCCAGTGTGACATGGGATATGCTTTCCTGGACCATCACATTGACATTGAAGACAATGTATACCCCAGACCCTGAAGGAGAGAGCTGACAGATTAGGGATGGGCAACTATTGGGCTTGGCTTTGGCTTATAGCCTTTTGGGGAGCAAGGGAAGTGCTGGGTCTCATGGGGAAACAGGACTCCGAGCTGAAGTGCTCCCAGCCACACCCCTCACCCCCCACCAAGGTTGGACTATTGTAAATAAAGACCTGTTTTTCTCAATGCTGATTGTCAGATCATACACCAAGGCGCCTTGTGAATGAGCCCCCCTTTGCTCGGTAACAAGAGTATTTCGGTAGCACACAGTTCTTAACACAAAACCAGGTACATTTTGGCCTCAGGGAGCACTGTAATTTCTTTTGTTTTCTTTCTTTTTGCCTTACAAAAATGAGAACAGGGGTTTCAGTACTTTCTTTGCTGGTGAGCTTCCTGTTCTTGGCTTTTGATAGATTCTTGTCCTCTGACTAAGCCTTAAGGGATTGGGATTGGAAAGGCTCTAGCAGAGGAAAGTTTATTCTTACAGAGATTAAAAAACAACGGGAGTATTGGCCTACTTACTAAATAGTTGACTCCTAAAAGAGGATAGGAACAAGTCTAAACAATTTAGAATTTGCAGAAGAATTGGGTTCCACCTCCTCAAGGCCCTGTAACTGTGGGATTTTACAAACTGATGTCAAATGCACACTTTGTTATTGAAATCATTGTGTCTATAAGCCTGGACTCCCTGCTACATTGAACTTTATCTGAATTGAAGATATAAAGCAATTTAGCTGCATTTACATGTTTTTCACATAACTTTTGTAAACTATCATTGAAGTCCTACTAATGTAAGGTTTTGTGGCAAAAGCCGTTGCTTGCATGGGTGCACTGTTGTGTACAGTTTACCTTGAGGGGAGGCTGGCAATAAATGCATTCACTGGTAGTCTAATATTTATATTCAAGCCAATCACTAAGTGATGTTTTCCTTCTCTACCCTTCTACTTTCCATCAGCAGAATAGAGGAGTTGGAGTTATTGTTGGGTCAGGCAAGTTTTCAATTACAAATTAAATTTTCAATGTGTAGAAATGTGTTCTTATAGACTTCAAGTTATTTTTTTTAAAAATTGAAATAATTCTGTGTATTGAAATGTATACTTTTAACTATTACTAGGATGATCTATATTTCTAAGTTTTTTGTAGAAGCCATGAAGGGAAAGAGTGGCATGTACAAATAGAAACTTGGGAATGGCAGCACTAAAAAACGAAGTTCAATGTTAAATGACAGATTTGGAGAAAATGCATACAACAGTTTTAATAGGCAAATGATGAATATTCCTAATATGCAAAGAATTCATACAAATAAGTTAAAAAAATGAAAAACTCAAGGAATAACAAGAAATAACATGAAGAGGTATTTTAAATAATAAATAAATACAAAAGGGAGTTAAAAACATGGCTAAGTTAAAAAAATTACATTTAAAATCAATGATATTGCCAAAAATTAAAAGAAAAATAATGTTTCACTTTATCAAACAAATGTTTTCTACAACATTATTGTCAGGACAGTAATTTGCCAAGTCTTTTTGAAAGCAATTTGTAGTATTTGGAGAAATGGGAACCCTTTTGCACTGTTTGTGGGAATGCAGACTGGTATAGCCACTATGGAAAGCAGGGTGGAGATACCTCAAAAAAAGTAAAAATGGATCTTTATTTTGACCCAGTGATCCTACTTCTAGGAATATATCCGAAGGAACCCAACACTAATTTGAAAGAATATAAACACTCCTATGTTCGTTGCAGCATTATTTACAATCACCCAAATATGGAAATAGCCCAAGTGTCCATCAATAGATGAGTGGATAAAACAACTATGGGATGTTTATGCAATGGAATACTACTTGGCCATAAAAAAGAAGAACGTATTACCATTTGTGACAGTATGTATGGACCTGGAGAACAAGATGCTATGTGAAATAAGCCCATTAGAGAAGAGCAAATACCATATGATTTCACTCATATGTGTAATCTAATGAACAAACTGATCTAATAAGCAAATAGGGACAGACATAGATAAAGAGCAGGTTGATAGCTAAGGGTTGGTGGAGGTTATGGGGTAGAGGGGTTGAGCAAAAAGGAAAAAGGACTCATAGACATGGACAACGGTGATTGCAGGAGTGGGGAAGGGTATAGAAGGGGACTAAATGGTAGTGGGGAAAAATAAAATAAAATTTTTAATAAAAGAAAAAAACATTTGTAGTGTGTATAAAAAATCTTAAATACATGTAAAAGTTGGTCATACAATTCTACTCCCAGATGTTTATCTTATATAAATATCTACACAACTGGACAAGAATCTTCAAGTCTGCATTCTTTGAAACATGTCTGATTGGAGACGACCTATGTTTCTATCATTATGGAAAAAGAAAGCTGCATTATAGCACATCCCTGGAGGAAAATGGTCTGGAACCACTGCCAAAAGGAGGAGAGTTTTCACTTGTGATAGAGAAAGATTTCCATTATATTCTGACAGTTCTGAAACTTGAAAGGATAATTTTCTCAACACTATGAATAACATTAACTATTTCTTTTAGAAATACAAGTGAAAAAACATGAGAAGATGTAGATGGTACTCCTAATATCCATGACTTCAAAAACCCAGAGTGTAAATGAGGCTTTCTGCAGAGTGATGGGAAATTCTCTATTGTTTTAATGCTTTATTGAGCCAGTATTATATTTGTATTTTTAAAAATACCATTAAACTTTTCTTTTTCTGGGGATATGAAAAGTACTATAAAGAAAGTTCAAGTAACTAACTCTACCATTCTTAAATTCAGATACCTCCTTTTAAAAATGCTTTTGTATTTCTCACATTACAAAAATCTATCTAATCAATACTTTTTAATGTTCAGATATTATCCAATCAGCTGTTAGTAGGTGTCTCTATATTTTTTTCTTATAGAAAATACGATAACTGAAGATGAAAAGAAAAAAAAAATCTTATCCAGCTCTTGGAGCTCTATGGGATTTAGAACAGCATTATCAGTAACTGAAATACAAACTAAGTGGAGTTCTACAACTCTACAAGCATCTTATCATTTTCCAGCAGACATTCTGTAGGCCACACTCCTTTAACACAATATCTAAATGGGTACAGGAATCTGGACAGAGAAACTCAGTGAAGTGCTGCGTCTTAAAATCTTTAAAGATGGATGTACAAATGTACAAAGAAAATAAATTATAAACAGGGATAAACAGCCTACAATATTTTAACAGAAAAATTGACTAAGGATAGGATGAACATTTCATAAAGTTGTAGTGAATTTTTGTTCAAATATCTGATGTATTTATTATGGTAAAAATATTTGGTATTTTATTGAACAATGATAGTGGCAAAGCATTTTTTCTTTTTTTACTAAGCGAAAGGCGCATGCAATAACCCTCATAGATAGTAACAGATAAATAACTGTGTGCTATTACAAAGAGGTTTATATATACTTCCTCATGGTACTAAGTTAGACATCTAGTTGTAGAAAAGTTAAAAAGCAAAGCACCTTGTATTGGAACTGCTGCTTTAAACAAGACAGGAAATAAAAACATAGTACAGGATAGTGAGGTTGAAACTACAGAAATACTGGATAGGTTAGAGTGATGTCTTTGAATATTTATTTTTTTAATTACAGAATCACTTATTAACAGAGGTATGAAGAAATGAAAAGCATCTAGGGTTGTAGATAACATTATAGATACCCTACATAAATCCCTGAATAAAGAAAAGCCCAAGTTTTCAGAACCATATAATGTATAAACTCTCTTACTCTCCAAATGTTTACTTATAACCAAAAAAGGAAATAAATTGGAAATTTTTACTTTAAAGTAGAAAGAATTTTGTTGTCAGTCAGTTTATGCTCCAGCATATATTCAGATCAGAAGGCAAAACATGTCTATAAGCTGGGGGCACTATTGCATGTATTATTTGACTAAACTGAAAAATAAAGTGCTCAGTTAGAACTTGGTAAGGACAGGGTTTGGAAATGCTGCAGCCTACAGACCTATTAGTATTACCAGGTCTAGGCTGCTGCTCATTCAAGGCTCCCTGGGCAGCTCAATAAAAGGGCATCTTTAATGACACTTTCTGAGTTTCTCCTGACAAGGTCTTGGTTCCCCTAAATTCCACAGCACATAAAATAAATTATCTATTTAAAATAATATATATGTATTATATATATATATATATATATATATATATATATATATATATATATATAAATCACACACACAGACAGGTGGGAAAGGCAGAGAAGTTTGTCTTGACTCTAACAAGACTACTAAGAGTCTAACAAGTTTTCAGAATATCATAATGAAAAACAATGAAGCCTCTAGAGCGGCACAGGCCTCTGACATCCATAGCTCAGAAAAGAATGCTGTATGTAAAATGTAAGAAATGGAAAGTTGAGTTGATTATTTCCTCTAAGATCCCTCTAAATTTTCTCTTTTTCCCTCTTAAATAAGGGCTCTGGGCATCTTCTTGCAGTGAGATATACCCCTTGTCCTGAAAGAGTGGATGGCGCTCTTTTGTTTAAATCAGGAGCCTTTTACTGTTCTGAGCCCGTGTTTCCTCTCATGCCTGGGCCGTGTCCCTGGCCGCCTTCTGTTTTTGGTGGGCTATGCCTTCCTGCCCCAAAGATGCTGCAATAACTTGTTCTGTGAGATCATCTAATGCCCAGAGCCTGGGAACAGACTCTGACTCACTTTGAAAGGGTACGGGTGACTCCCTATGACAGTCTGTCCATGCATAGCAACTCAAATGCATGAAGAAATGAATTCGTACACGTTGTTAAATACTTTTGTGAGATTCTCAACACTAACAATTTGCCAAATGCTAAATAAGGAGGAAATGATTGTAACTTCTGAACTTTGGGAACAGGAGAGTCAGGGGCCACACAGTTTGAGAAGCACTTCAACTAAATGTATTGCTGGGAAGACTAAGTGGGGATGTCATTCAGAGCCAAACAGGGGCACTGAAAAAGAATGGTGGGATCAGACCTGGAACAGGTGTGAAGAAAAATGACAGTCCTGATTTCCAACTTCTACTAAGTTTAGAGAGCTTTTCTTTCCTTAGAAACAAGAAACGACTCTCCAGGTGGATTTTCTAAGCCCTAGTTTAGGGGGAAATAGCCGCAAACAAATACCACCAAACATTTCTGACAAATGGAGGGCTCTGATGCCTTAGGTGCATAGGAAGGAAAGGGAAGGATAAAAATGGACACAGAGGTAGAAAGGAACCCGAGATGAATAATGAAGAATGAACGCAATCTGAAAAGAACACCTGCTAGACTGACAACAGAATAGGAACAGAAAAGCAAAGTAGGACAAATTCTCATCTTGCCGATATGTAAGATGGAAGGAAGGGAAGAGGAGGCAGGTATAAGCCAGTGATACCAGTGATATAAATGAGTGAATTACACAGTAGCAGGCTTGTCTCAACACACACTTGAATCAATGCTATGCAAAGATCTATGATAATAGCCACACTGTTTTGTTAATGCTCAAAATAAGCAAGAGTAATCAGGAGGGGTGAGGGTAAGGCATACAAGTTGGGTCCATCTGTCTTTTCTTTTTCCAGTGCTCCGATTATTATTATTACACTAGAACTCACTCTTCCAAGTCCACAGACATAAGTCATTCTATATGTTGAGTTTCCTGATAGGCGAATGATTGCCAATTTATGGACTGAGACTTTGTTAAATCTTTAAACTGAATCTTTTGTTTTAATAGATTACAAGCTACTTCATAGTTATTTATGTTCATCACTTTTCTTTGGGTCCTGGCCAAATTAAACCCATTGGCTGATATGTAGGTCTGTTCTAGATACTTACTAAATCACTGTAGATTCTGTGCCTTTCTATTTTATCTTTCATTTGTTGTAATTACTTATCCTAGGCTTCTCTGTAGTTTTAACTTCAAGAACTCTTATCAGCCCTTAATTATAGTATATGTTGATATTTTTGTTTCTTTGCTAAGCCTTACCTCTATCAATAGATTGTTGCATCTTTGAGGAAAGAAATCACTAGTTCATGGAATTTTATGAAAGGAATTTAGGAATCTAATTGAACTAGATTGTTCTACAAATGAGAAAAATGGGTTCACACAGCTAATTAGGGGCAGACTGGAAACTAGTATACAGGTATTCTGAAACCTTTTTTAGTGAGTACTTTCTACCTCAAAATATCAATTCATATGCTTCAGAGTGAAGGGAGCATGAAGTATATGAATGATCTTAAGTGTGGAGATATGTTCAGAGCCTTTATTATCCCTATCTCTGAAAAACAGACTGTATATGTAGGAACAGGAAAGCAAAGTAAGATAAATGCTCATCTTGCAGATATGTAAAATGGAAGGAAGGGAAGAGGAGGCAGGTATAAGCCAGCGATACCAGTAATATAAATGAATGAATTAGACAGTAGCAGGCTTGTTTCAACACAGACTTAAATCGGTGCTATGCAAAGATCTATGATAATAGCCACACTGTGTACTATGTATAGTACCTGACCCATAAGAGTTGTGATGTATGTATCATAAGCTTAGATTGTGTTCAACCTTAGACTTCTCTAGACGACTGGAAAGGGACACAGTTGCTTAAAGGAAAGGAGGGGGTGGGGAATGGAGGATACCTGTAATAGTGTAAACAATAAAAATGTTACTAATGAAAAAAAAAGGGAGTGGACCACTAGGCTTCATCTAAGAAAGACAAAGATGGGGTCTTCAAGGGAAATACAGGGTTACAAGGATCACCAAGAGGAGAAATGCTCTGCAAATTATTTTACATCTGCCACTCTGCTATTTTTTATTCTGGGACCAGTTGTCACATGTCTGAATTATAGGAGAGGGCTAAACAGGGGGATAGGAGTCAGAAGTTATGTTTGACTAAAGTCCTCCTGAAGAGGACATTGCATGTGCCAGTAACATGAACTGATTTCTAGCTCAGTGTCCACAGTAACAGTTCTGTGGGCATCAATTCCTCTGCAGGTGTTGTGCATTTAGCCTTGGGCACCAGTGCGCTTTGTGCTGACATCAGGGACCCTATCACTCTCTGCAGGAGCATAATTTCCAGTAGGAGAGGCTTTGGCAGCCTTAGCAGCAGATGCCATCATTTTCCGTTGCTTATTCATTCTTCTGATATTAAGTGAGCATCCTCCATAGGCCTGGTACTTTAGAGATGTTGCTGATAACTCCCTGTCTCGTTGTTTTGCAGTATTAGTTGGGGAAGGGGATAGAATCAAATGAACAGTTGACAATAGTGCAGTGTAGATAATGGTAGTGAATGAACAGGCGAATGTGGGGGCACATAGTAGGTACAGCTTAACAGGCTTGATGGTGAGCAGTGAGGACACCTTTCTGAAATAACTTAGTTTAATGTGAAACCTAAAAATGGTTGGATACAGTCTATAGGAAAGACTATTATAGATGGAAGAAGACACTGTACACTGATATGGAATGAAGACGAAACATAATATATGTAGGCCAGTTAAGGAAGTTTGGCATGCGGTAGAGGCAAGATGAGAAATAAGGCTTGAAGGACAGGCAGGGGCTAAATATTTGAACTCTAGAAAAAACCAGGGCACCACTAAAAGGTTTTAAGAGAATGGCATAACCAGATCCGTGTTTTCAAAAATTAAAATTAGTGCCACATGGGTAAAATAAATTGGAAAACTATCGAGGACTCCTGTATGTTCATATATGAGGATGTTGCTATGATTCAGAACATAAAGAAATGGTGACTTGGAACAAGAATTGTAGTGATAATATTTGGGGATATAATTATGGTACGAGTATTTTTTAAAGTCACAGTTGGTAAGATTGACTGATCAGGTGGGTGAGGTGTGTGAGGGAAAACTAGGAGTCAAAGAAGATGGTGAAGATTGGAATTGATCACTTAGATACAGCTATTCAGGAGATAAGAAGTAGAATGATGGACCAATAGTAAAAACCAGATTAGGAAGAAAGTAATAACAGGAGGGAGATTATAGGTCTGGTAAAGGGCTTAAGAGAGTCAGAAGCTTGATTGTGAAGAGGTGGTCAGAAGTAATTAGAGGTGGAAACCAAGAAGACAGAAGACTGTCACCAGTGGTTCACAGCCAGAGCCTGAGGGGGCAAAGTGGGAGGATGGAGAGAGGGTAAGGTACAAGCCCAGAAGCCTGGGTATGTCAGCACATGTTGATCGCTCATCGGAGCCCTAAAAGTAACTAGTAGTATAACTTAAGGCAGGAGACTTGGAGTTCTTCTGATTGTTCATTGAGGTGAGCCAAAGACAATTTATTCTTGTTATTAGGGCTTTATCTTAACACTCTTCTAGAATGGCCCATGGGGCATAGTTCTCCATAAGGAAATTTTCTGGTATAGGTGATCAGTAACAGCCTCTTTTCTCCTTTCCTACCCTTCACTCCACAAAACAAAGTTGAGGGCTAAGAGTTCAATAGACAGTCAATAGAACATTTTGATACATCATTGATGGTTGATTTAGAGACATAAATGAATCTGTATTTCTGTGGCTTCAAAAAGCGATGGATTTTTTCAACCTGCTATTTTAGTTGGTTATTTAGTGTCAAAATATTCTGATGACTTTGGTAGTTCTTTTAGGGAATTACACTTTTGGGGTAGGTTAAAACTCTTAGATATGAAAAGCTGAATAGATTTTGATTTTTCATTTGGAGGTTTCTGTGACAAAAGTATCCTTGTCTGCAGGATGAATGGCAAGTCCACTTAAACAGAAGCCAACCCAGACCTCTTCCCATTGCTTCCAAAGTAACACAGAATGATTAAAAAATAAAACAATACAAAGAAAGGGAGAAAAATCTAAGCCATGTTTTAAGATTCTAGGAAGGAAAAGAAATGGTAAACACACACATATACACACGTATTCTTTCTAAAATACATACCAAAAAAATATAACTCCGAACTCAATTGCTCCTGGGAATATTATCAAAGAGAGGATCCATTTTCATCTCTGATCTTTATGTCAGAATCACCAAGGGTGGCAGTTGACCCCAGGCACAGGTGTTATTCAGCACTGTTTTTAAAATTTTATTTTGTTTTCTGCATCTGCTCTTTCAGTTCTGGATCCTCCAGCAAATCCAGCTGTGTCAAGACAGTGGAGGACATTTTGTCCACATAGAGAAGTAAGGAATAGATGGTGAGTGACTAATTAGATTCCTCCATGGCAGAAAGGATGGAATGCCTCCAAAATCCAGACGATGACAACGATAGTTAGTATTTTGATAACTGATATAAATTTCCTCATTCAATTGTCACAACAACATAAATAAGACATAGGTAGTACTATTCTCTCCAGTACACAGTGTGTAAATCCCTTCTCCAAAGTCCCATAAGTAGGATGGGTTAGAACCAGAGTCCTTACCCAGTTTGTCAGTTTCTAGAGCCAGAGTTCTCTCTATAAGAACATCTTTAATTTAAGAAGCCACTAACCTAACTTGGATCTGTTTCCAGTATGTTTTCTTGAAGCCCCAGTTATTCCTGAGTGGACTAATGTTAGACCTACTATATTATGAGACTCATTTTCCGATTCAAACTCAGTCATTCTGATGATCACCAAGATGTAAGAGGTATTGATGCTGCCATCACAGAAGTCATAACCTAGTTTTGGAAGCTGCAGAGTTCAGATGTTAAGAGCACAGACTTGGATGTAATACACACATGCATTTGAACTCATACATCTAATACTTTCAAGCTGTGTTGACACCATTATATTTTCTTATTAAGACAAAATCCTTTCTCCTTAAACAGGTTTTAGAAATACTAACCACAAAATGTTAATGCAAGATTAAATAAGATGATGTACATGGAACCTATTGGATAACATCTGCCTTTGGTAACCTGTGCTATTATTATATTGTATTATATTATAATTGTATTATGTATTATATTATAATACAATTGCTGTTGTACTATCTACCCTTCTAGAAATATAAGCAGTATTATAAGGCATCTATGATAAATTCCAAGCTAGTGGTACATACAGCATATGTTCTAGGAAGCCGAGCTCTAATCTTTTCTCTTCCACAAAGTTCTCCCCGAGGAGGTACATGGTACAATTTTAAGAAATGCTTGTACAGGGTAAATGGATTGAACATTCTTCCTCTGAGTTGATTTTTCCCACTCTGAACTTGTATCTGTTTAACACCCTTAGTGTCTTTTTTTATCTTTTCTTTTATCTTTCTCTCTCTCTCTCTTCCTCTCTCTCTCTCTCTTGTTTTTTAGATTTTAGAATCATATTGTGCCTCATAGCATCTTCCAAAAAGTATTTAACCTCTCAATACTAGTTAACTGTTCACCGATTTAGGTCCTGTCTCACAAATGATTTATTATTTCTCAAGGGAAAGGCTGTGTTCTTTTCATATTTGGATATTTTACAACATCTAGTACATATTGTAAGTACTAAAAATATATTTGTTAATTTTTATTGTATTTAAATAATTTTCCTGGATTTAACTTTATAATAGGTCTAGGAGGATATTCATAGGCAGATAATGCCTTCTTCTATGAGTATAATTACACAATTCCATCATATTTCTCCCACTGGAGATTAGAGGGAGAGTCAATTGTTCTAGAATCAAACAAGCTGGACTTTAGAAAAGAAAGGCACTATTTTAGATGGATGATTACTTATTACTAAAAAAAATGACTCAGAAAAATCTAACATTTGAAAATCTCTACTTTTTACCTAAAATAGTTTAAGATAGTAAGAATAACAATTTTTAAGCCTTTAAAAAATTTCTCATATAATGTCATTAGGAGAAGTAAATATCTTATTTTTTGTTCAGTGTGCCAACTTTGAAATTGACTATTCTGGAAGAAAAAGCACATCATTGTGTTCATATATTTAATGGAAAAGCCTTGAGGGTCTAACTACATATGGAAGAAAAACAGAAGAAATTACCTAGCAGGAGAACAGTATAGAATGCTCATCTTTATCAGTTGAACCCAAATGAGCTCAGTTTTATATTTTATTTTTAAATTATATTTTATTGATTATGCTATTATAGTGGTCCTGATTATTCCCTCTTTACCCTCTTTGCCCCCTTCTACCCAGCACTCCCCACTCCCTCAGGAAACCCCCCACCATTGTTCATGTCCATGGGTCATGCGTATAAGTTCTTTGGCTACTCCATTTCCTATACTGTACTTCTCATCCCCATGGCTATACTGTAACTACCTATTTGTACTTTTTAATCCCCTCACCTCTTCACCCATTTCCCCACACTTTCCTCCCATCTGGAAACCATCAAAACACCCTCAATATCTATGATTCTGTCTGTTTTTCCTGTTTGCTTAGTTTGCTTTTAGATTCAATTATTTAAGATATGTATTTTTTTTTGTCAGTTTTTGTTCATAGTTTTGATCCTCTACTTTTTCTTAAATAAGTCCCTTTAACATTTCATATAATAATGGTTTGGTGATGATGAGCTCCTTTAGTTTTTTCTTGTCTGGGAAACTATCTGCCCTTCTAAATAATAACTTTGCTGGGTAGAGCAATCTTGGCTGTAGGTCCCTGCTTTTCATGACTTTGAATATTTCTTGCCAATCCCTTCTAGTCTGCAAAGTTTCTTTTGAGAAATCAGCTGATAGTCTTATGGGAACTCCCCTGGAGGGAAATAATTTCTTTTCTCTTTCTGCTTTTAATATTCTCTCTATATCTTTAACCTTTGGCATTTTAATTATGTTGTGTCTTGGTGTGGGCCTCTTTGCATCCATGTTGTTTGGGACTCTCTGTGCTTCCTGGACTTGCATATCTATTTCCTTCACCAAATTAAAGAAGTTTTCTTTCATTATTTTTCAGAGATTTCCAATTTCTTGCCCTTTGTCTTCTCCTTCTGACACTCCTATGATACAACTGTTGAATCTCTTAAAGTTGTCCCAGAGGCTGCTTATACTATCCTCCTTTTTTTTGGATTATATTTTTCTTGTTGTTCTGATTTTTTATTTTTGCTTCCTTATGTTCCAAATCATTGATTTGGTTCTTCGCTTCATCCACTGTACTCTTATTTCCTTGTAAATTGTTCTTTATTTCAACTAGTGTATCCTTCATTTCTGACTGGATCTTTTTTATGCTGTTGAGGTCCTCACTAAGTTCCTTGAGTATCCTTATAACCAGAGTTTTGAATTCTGCACTTGATAGACTGTGTATCTCCATTTCATTTAGCTCTTTTTCTGGAGCTTTGATTTTTTCTTTCATTTGATCCATGTTTCTTTGTTTTCTCATTTTGGCAAACCCCCTGTGTTTTTTTCTATGTATTGGGTAGAGCTACTCTGACTCCGTGTCTTGGTATTATGGCCTAATGTAGTAGGTGTTCTGTAGGGTCCAGGAGCATAGCTTCCCCATCACCCAAGTTGGGTACTCAAGGTGCACCCTTTGTGTGGGCTGAGTACATCCTCCTCTTGTAGTTGAACCTTGATTGCTGTTGTCAGATCAATGGGAGGGATTTACCCAAGCCAGTAAGCTGCAAGGATTGGCTGTAATCACTTACACCCTACTTCTGTGCTCCGTGGAGGATCAGCTGTGCAGGGGCAGGGTGGTGGTACCCTGACATGGTCTGTAGCTGTCCACTGAGTGCGCTGGCCCTGGAGTTTCTGAGGTAGTATGGGCCACGGTCAGTCCCCACCTGTTTTGCCCAGGGCCACCCTGCCTGAGCTATAAAGCAATCTGAGATGTGCTGGGCTTAGTTTCCCAGGCAAAGCCAAGCTGTGACTTTAAGCTGGCTGCTGCTAGTGTTGGGTCTGGGGCTCATTGAGGCCAGCTGTTCTGTTTTTGAGAGAATTTTGGAAGTTGTTAAGCATGAGCCATGACCAGCTGTTCACATGGAAAAAGCAGCTTGGGTGCACAGTTAAATTGGGAGTGGCAGGATCTCTGGGGATCTTAAAGGCAGGTCAAACAGTGTTAGCCAAGTTGATGGAGTCTTCAGATATGGCACCAGCTTGCCAGCTGTCTGGATGGATGTGGTTTCTTTAATTCAATAGTTGCCAGACTTCCATTCAGTGGTTCTGAGTGATAGTCGTTCTATATTTTAGTTGTAACTTTGATGTGGTTGTGCAAAGAAGTGAACTGTATCTGCCTATGCTGCAATCTAGTTTAGTTTTATTTGATTGTTTTTTATTACTGGCATTGTTTTGGCGTTAGCAGTCATTTAATAAATATTCCCCTTTGTCAGTATTTACAATACTAATTCTAATAAAGACAATGATGGAGGGAAGCAGAGAGTGGATGCAGGAGACAGGGAACCTGAAGCTGACATCAGAGTTTGCAGTCAAGCTGAGGAGGTGACTCCGAGGACAGTGCCATGTAGCCATATATGCTTATGATTGATGAGGAAACAGTGCTGGTGTGAGTTATGCAGGCTGTGTTTTGTTGGAAAGATCTACTTGGAGCAGCTAAGACATGAACTGAGCTTCATTTAAATAACCTGTCAATTTGTTTGACTAATTCCATTACCTGATTTGTCAAAAAGAGACTGAAATCAAACATACCTGACCAAAAAGATTGCTCCATTTCCTATATGGTCCACAGACGGAGCTTTTACCATTTATTTGCCATTAAAACAGTCTACAACAAATTGGATGGAAGGGGGATTTTAATTCTTTACCCTATTTATCCCAACTACATAGACACTTAGCTGTTCAGAGTGATCGTTTCTTAGTCTATTTTACTAATTCCAAAGGGTACTGAACTGTTGGAGGATGAAATGGGGAGAAGTTATGCAGCTTATAAGGATTTTCTATTGTTCCTGTAAACAAAGTGCACAAGAGACAACAAACCCCACTCGTGATCAGTGATCTGGAGGTTCATGCAATTGAGGGTGCTTTATTTCAGGTGCTCTAGTGTCTTTGCAACACATAGTCATACCAGGAAGGGTTTAGATATAATTTCCCACTCCCTCTAGTAAGAAGAGTTATCCAAGAATTAAGGTTTGAAAGGGAACAAAATATTCAGTGTAGCATGCTCACACACACAAACACAAGCATAGAAGAAATACTTGATTTAAAATTACTCTATTTGTTTTTAAGACAGCTGTCAAAAGAGATCAAAGTTTTAACTAGCACATACTCTAGGCTGATCCTAAGCACTTAACTATGGCTCTAGGGATAGAATTCTGTGTCTGTTTTGAATACCCACTCAGAGAGGGTAGCAATTTGCCAGAGGTCCATTGCTAGTTATTATTAGATCTGAAATTAGGTTCTAACAAACCCATACTTTTTTTTTTTCTTTAATGACGAGGTGCTCTTTATGTTTCTCAGGTTACTTACAATTTAAGAGAGGAGATTAAAATGCACCTAAAATATCATTAAGAGTACTGCTTATAGTCTGTTAAAAAGCAAGAAAAGAATATATCATTTGATACTGAGGTGCTTTAGTAAGTTTGAGATCAAGGCTTAGATCTTGAAATACAAAACAGGCCAGAATGCCAGAAAATGTAATTATTTCATTCCTTCTCACTTCTTTTTGACACTACTAACAATTGTAGAATTTATTGTACATACCATAAGTGCTTTGCCATCAAGTGGATTACTGTAGAAAACACAAATGTGAATATGAATTAAGATGGGAGAAGTCAATGGTAATTTGGAAACAGGAATCAGCATTTTATCTTTTCTCCATTGAGACTGCATACAAATGAGTAAGCACATCCTGTTTTCCCCTTTCTCTGCATTCTATTTTAGCGACATAAATACTAATTGGTTGCTATGGTGATCTCAAGCTTGTAACTAAAACTGAGGTATCTAGGTAACAGTGTCTAGAGGTGAGAATGATAAATGCTTAAACTGGAGTTTTGTGGGGAGATGGTACTGGCCTTTAAAAACTGGAAAATGTAGTCTCAGTTTCAAAAGATTTGTAAATTTTTAAATTTTATCCTCATCGTTTCTGACTACATTAATTCATCTACCCACAGAGGCTGGATTGCCTTCAGATAAGTTGGTCTCTGAAGTTGACAACTTCCATAAACTTGCAGTCAATGAGAAATACCAGTTATGGGCAGAATTTAGCACTTAATACACTTTTTATTTTATTGCTGAAAAAGGTTCGGCAGCACTAAGATGATTTAAGCCATCAATGAGATGCAGTGGAAACAGCCTAGTAAAATCATAGTCAGTCTGTGCTTCTCCTCCATGACTCATGGGTTTATTAACAAATCTCATTCTCTTGGGCCTAAAGGATGAACAGCATTCCTCCCAGTCAAGACCCTTGTGCTTTATTCAGTGGCTGCTACCAATCAGCTGCACAGTATCATGCAACCTTCCAGGTCTCTGTTTTCTCATTTATGAAGGGGATGATAATTGGGCCTCCCTTTCAGGCTGTTATGAGGATTAAGGATGGCATTATTCTAAATCACTTTGCAAATATAAGTGTTATATAAATGCAGAATACTAACTTATGACTTTGATTTCATTAGCTCTTCACATTTGAAAGTTATAAGGAGAGCTCACTCAGTAGTTATAATGGTTCAGAGGAGAACTCATCTCTGTGAAAAGAAATCTATAGTATATACGCACACATGGATATAGATATACTTACATTTGCCTGTCTCTTGGTATAGAGGATGTTATGTTTGCTTGTTTCTTTAGTTAGTGATCATCAAGATTTTGAGTGGACTTTTTGCTATTGTCCTAGAATTGGTTAAGTGGCTTCAAGAGGAATGACAGTCATCATTTACCAATTATGAGCTTGGAAACTTTTCTAGGTCTTGTTTAGCAGCAACACAAGTTTATCTACCCCTATCGTACATCCTTCTCTTTCCTCCCTTAGCCTAGGAGAGTGAAAGGCATGGGGATTATAGAGAACGGAAGGAAGAGAGTGCAGTGATTCTTCTGTTTCCACTTTAAGTTAAGGAACATGGGGAAGACATGCATCTGCCCCCCTGAAACTAAGTATGGTGCCCAAGGGCTCCATAGGAATCATTTGCAATGGCATGTGTCAAGAAGAAGACATTTCCCTTTCTTTTGACCTCGTTGAACAAATGTGTGAGCTGGGTCTTCTGTGACTATTTAAATAAGGAAAAATAGAAATGGAGAGAGCAGAATGGAGAGACAAGGCCTCATAGAATAGCCTCTAGTCCCACTGTTTGACTGGGCAAAGGTGTATGAATTTCCCTTAGCTAAAATGGAATGGAAGGTAGTCACCTTTGAGCCATCTTGCCAGTATTACACTCAAAAGAGCTGACCACTGGGCAAGGGGATTCCAGGAGCAAGAGGCTGTTAAGTAGACTTAAGGGCTTGGAGCAAATGAGATCTGGTGATAATGTATCACACTGGGTCATCCAGAGACGGGTCCTATACAGTGAGGAGTTCTAGTAGGATCCCCCACAAAAACAAACATGCACACATACTCTTAAAAAATACCTGGGATATATTAGGCATTTGGGTTTATTCAGTAAAATAAGGGGTGGTCAAAGTGATATTGCTGTATAGTTAGAGTGAAATATGAAATGGAAATTTAAGTCTTACTGAACTGTGTCTAGCAAGGAAACAAATGTCACGAATCATTAAATCAGATATTTAATTTCTGTATTCCTATTACAATGAAATGCATATTTTAAGCATGTTTCTGATCAATTATTTAGACTGGCATGTTCATCTGTTTAACTAGCTTGATAATCTTCATTCTATCACTGAGAAATAAAATGACCAGTGGCATGTAAATAAAAATTTGTTTGAAGTGATAATGATAAATGCTTAGTATGCAACAGATACTACATTAAGACCTTTACATAGACTATGTTATTTAGTGTTTACAAAAATCATATGCAGTTGGTACTATTATCCCCATGTCATAGAGGAAATTGAGGCCTTGAAAATTTAAGTGACTCATTAAGATCACAGTGATAGTAAGTGTGATAACTTTGTTTGTTTTGTTGTCTAATGAAATAAACCTTTGTGAATTCCATTGTTTAAGAGCAAATCATGAAAATGCAAATGCTATCTTGCTTTTTCCTAAAGTGTGTGTGTTTGGATCTTATTCATTATGTACAGCTCATCTTTGTTCTTTAATCCTGAGGCAGCTGATGCTACTGATTACAATAAAAATCACACATTAAGGCAGATTGAGATCACTATAAATTTGTGATCATGAAACCTCATCAAGACCCTCAATGCTGTCAAAAAGACCTATTATGACATTTTAAAATAACTTTAATCCTTTACCTTGTAAACTGATAGATAGTTTTTAAAGGTGTTCAAAATATTTCCCCCCAATTAGAATTTGAGATATTTTGACCATCTGTTTGCCAGAGGAGTAACCAATTTGCAAATGTGCTGGTTTTTCTTTATATCAATGTTAGGGATGATGAGCAGGTTATTCAGGAGGGATGGATGTAAAGGACTGTGATAAAGCTATGTAGCACCCTCCTTCTAGGACTGGGGATATTATTCCCTCTTTTATACCATTTAGTATGTGTGAGTAACCCTAAATCCACAACTTTATGTTACAGATAAAGATGTGAAATATTCAATTGGTTTTTAATGATTTAAAGCAGAGAATGTTAATTGTAGAGCATAGAACAAAAACACATAAAAGCAAATAAAAGTTACCTCCATAAAACATGTACATAACCAGTATTAGAAGCTATAGGGAGTAAAAATGGATAAGGCTCCCACTTTCAAGGAGACACTTGGTAATAAATAGGTAATTTGGGACTGATGGAGGAATTACATGAACAAACTAGTATGAGTTGAATAGACACTTCTGGCTTTATGATTGATTCAAGCAATGTGTTTCAAGTGTCATAAAAGATGAGTGAGTTTCTTCTTTGTCTTTTTTAGTGTGTGTGTGTGTGTCCAAAGACATTTTCAAAACCTTCCCCTGCCAGGTATATGCTTCCCTAGGACCAAAGCTGTTCTATGGTCCTGGTTTTAGTGTCAGTAAAGGGAAGAAGCTCTGTGAGTAGTGAAGGCAGTATCTAAAGCATTTGAAAAAGGCCTAGTTTTATAGTCAGCAATCACATAACTTGGTCATATTCTAAACGATAAGAAATGCTGTATGTGTGTGTGTGTGTATCTTTAAGAAACCAAAATAGTAATAAAGAGTGAGAACATCCATTTGCCAATACCAAGTTTAGACAAACTAAGCAGACTTCTTTACTGTGGGCCTTCTCAGTGCATTTAAAATGCTACTGTGAATTTCAAATTTTTTGGATGGTCTATGTTGTTTCTTGATGTACTGCTTATCCATTTATTATTCATTCAGCGAATATCTAGAGTATCCATTACCACACTATAGGGTAGAATGAATGCCTCATAAAACCACTACAGTGGTAAAAAGAAGAAAGAAAACAAACAAACAAAAAATAAACAACAACAACAAAAAAAACGGCCGACCTATAGGGGAGGGAGTTGGGCAGCTGCTTATCTGTCCATTCTGTTTCAAGCCCAGGAAAATGTTAACTAGAGGACCATTTGTAAGATGAAGAGTGGGATTATCAGCAGGAAGCCAAGCATCTGCCTACCTTTCTCCTTTCTGATAATTAACCATCATCTCCGCACTTTCTCATCTCCTTTGTATTGATCTTTCATCATATAATGGCCACAAATAGCAAAAGGAAGGCTTAATAACAGACATTGAAATGAATAAATAATTACAGTCACTAATCTTCCTCAACCAACTGATTATTTGTTCAGTGACACTGTTACATAAAACGAGGTTTACATAATTTAAAAGGGCATCGCCATGTCATTTCTGTAGCTTTTTTTCTCTTTGTCCTTTCTTCTGATACCTTTCAAGAGAATTATAAAGATGTAATTATTGCTGTTATATGTAGGGACAGAGGCAGTGGTGTTATAGAGACAGATGAGTAATTTACACCCAAAAAACTCATTGATTTGTTATATCAGATGCAATTTTTACAGTTTAAATTTCAACATATTTAACCTTTTATATAATGAGTGTGAATGACATCACCTTTTTAACAAATTTGGTCTTGTCACAAAAATACCCCATTTCTGTCTACAGTTGATGCTACTTTATAATCTATCCTTAGCATATGGATATTTTTGATATTCACTGTTTATAGTTACAACTCATTTTTAATGTTGTTTATTTTTTCAGTGGTGTGAGAATAAAGTTATTTATACTGTTCTTTTGCAGCATACTTAAAAAATAATTTCTAATTATTGTCCTTCAAGAATTGTTTGTGTGTCCACTGAAGTGGACAGAAATGCAGGCCTGTAGCCCACATGCTTGGCTTAACCTGGTCATAATTATGTGAGCAGAGTAAAACAAAACAAAACAAAACAAAACAAAAAAAAAACTAAACCAGGGACTACCTTTAGAAGTACTTGGTAAGGCAAGTAGGAATCAAAATTTTGAAACAACTGTCTTAGAATCCTACAGTGCACTTTTACAATATATATAAAATACACTGTGAAAAAGGTATAAGCAACTGACAGTCAACATTTATTGAGTACCTACTATGTGCCCAGCACTTTTTCCTATGTTTCTCTCCCGATGTATTATCTCTGCCATTTTTCTCTCCTCCTCTTCTGGACAGCCACCATTGATTTTTCACAGCATATAGTTTCACATAATGGTAGTATGAACAAGGGTAGTCCATCTTGACCCTCCTAGCCACAGATTTACATGATATTTTGGCTGAATCTTGTAGCTGAGCGACCTGATTTTCCCAATTCTAAATTCCTGCCAGGGGAATTTGATTGGAAGAACACATCTTTTTTATCCTTTTTATGGGCCCCAAGTATGGCACTAGAGACATGCATGTATTTACTGACCACTTGCGGCAGCCAAGTGGCTTCATGTGAGCCAGGCTTTGCACCTGGAACCAACAACAGGGAGAGAAATGATTGATTTCTTTCATGTAAGAGCTTTTAGGAGCACAGACAGCTTTGCCAAAAACATTCTGCCAGATTTTTTCTCATGTCTCATCGACCAGAGGTGGGTCAGGAGCACATTTTTAACCTGACCGCTGATATAAAAATACCAGTTACTGTGTCAAATACCGTTATTGGCTGAAAAGCCAGAATAGGTTTCTAGGCTTAGAGAGGGGGTTCATTCCCCTTTATTTGTGAAAGGATTAGATACAAACAATATTGGAATTCTGTTAGAATAGGATGCTTAAAATAAATCTAGTATTTCTTACTATGTTATTCTGACATTAACTTTTGTCCTATTAGGACTTAACACTAAAATACTACTTGGTGAATTCCTCAGGCAGACTGAAAGCCATACATGTGTGGCCAAATAAGAGATAGCCCAAGCTTCTTAATGTCATAGTGGTTGTCTAAATTTCATAGTAAATCGTACTTAGTGCGAGTGTGTGATTTTGTGTATACTTATTAAATATATAGCTCATTTAACAACCTGGAGAACTTCAGAAACTCACCTTTATCCCTCTTTAAATACTGAATTACCAAATGGGGAGGGAGAGGTCATAGGATTCGCCCGGTATCCTCACCAGACTCTTACTAGAAGAATGACTCTTGAAGAATGATTTTGAAGCTGTGAAGGGATATGCAAATGTAGGGCATTATAATGGCCCTTTCTCATTAGCACTCTAAAATCCCTAATGCAGCTACAAAATGTGCACAGGAAAAATATTTTTATATAAAAATAAAAATATGTAAAAGAATGGTTTGAATAAAAACTCCATGGCTTGAGATTTGGTCTTATTTTGAAATGAGGTCAGCCTGGTTGGGTTTTGAATTTCAATAGAGAAATTTTGCATGGCTCTCTGAGTTATACAAAGATATTTTAAATGTTGGGAAGAAGAAAGCCCTTCACAGATAGTGGCAGGAACCACACTGGCAGAGTTGAAGGAAGTAGAGAAACAAATGCAAAATGAGGAGAACAAATACATATTTTCTCTCAGGGTGTTCAAAGAGCAGGGGAATAAAAGAGACCTAGGGAGATGGTCACAGAAGGCACCTCCAGAGATAGCAGGGCTCCTGTTCAAACAGAAAGGTGCTGAGTACAGGTGTTCACAGAGACTGTGAGAGGCAGTGACGAGGACGCCGTGCTGAGAATCTAATCTGTGGGGGCTTTGTCCTGGCCTGTCTATTATTGAATCTTTTGACTTTGAGCATGGCATGACATATTTAGGACTCAAATTTTCTCAACTGTGAAATGAGGGGTTTGGGTGAGGATCGGATTCTCTCAGAGCAAACCTGGTTCATGACAGATTGAGTCAGGGATTACTTATGCCCACACTTCCCATGCAAACCGCTGTGGCTTCAGTATACATATGTAATGGGGTCATGCACACCAACTTGTCTTACTGCCAGGGATGCCCACATACACCCAAAAATAGTCCTTGATAAGCAAATAGAACATCACCATACACTAACAACTTAACATAAATGCAAAGGGTCTTTTATATGTTCAAACTCTAAGGAATCTGGAAATAAGTCTTTTGTTGGAAAGTGGGTCTTCAAAAAGGCCTGAAAAGATTTTGAAGATGCTTAAGCATGACTCTCTCTGAAAGTTGTGATTCAGTTGGGTACAGATTGGAGCCTTGGAATCAGTTTACAAAAATCTTCCCATACATTTCTTATGAACTTCCCAGATGGAAGTCAACACACTAAAGGAAAAGATAATTAATATGACTCAATGCACAAAAAAATAAAAATTGTTCTCATTGACATTGTCTTGTCATTTGCTTCACAATGAATTTATTTATTTATTTATTTTAAACCTAGGTTACCAAACATTATGGATAGTTTTAGTTATTACCCTAAAACTGTACATATTCAAACATTATATACTTGAAATTCCTTGTAGCTGATCAGAATTTGCAGACAAATGTAAAGGTAAATTGAAACTAAGATATTATTTGATTTTATAAATCATTTAATTTTATTAAGAATAAATTGATCAATGGTAGAAACAAAACGACAAACCTAACAGAAAACAATAGTGAAGCTTTAATTTCTCAAGCTATGTTTCAAGTTGTACTCAGCTTCTTGCCAGCTTGTAATAGAGCCACGTCGTCCCAGTGATCTGATATTTAAAAAAGCAGTAGAAATGCACCTGTTTTTGCATTATACATAGCTCTATAAAGTGTTGAAGGAGACAATCTCAATGAAATTATAGGAATAATTTAGTAACAGATAACTAAATATGGAGAAGTGATTGTGTAAATCGTTTAGATGTCATAAATAAGGAAAATTGACAGCATGTCTTCAAAAACACTTGAACTAACTCATATTCTCTTGGGAATTCTGGAGGCCTAGCAACTTTACTCTTGGATTAAAAAAAAAAATAGTTGCCTTTTTTTTTCCTTCACCTTTCTCTCTGATAAGCTTATGCACTATAATAAATTTTAGCATCTGTGGGGGAAAATCACTTGCAGTTGTGCTTGTCTTAAAAGAATTATGGTGAATCTACTAATCTGAATAAGAGAATCATTAGCTGCTTTATATACTGCTCATAAGTTAAACACAACAACAGATCATATTTTACAATGTGATAAATATCTGCCCAGTTTTTCTATCACATAGTAAACACCATAGTTAGTAGCCATGTCAACATTTAGGCTGGGCAGCCCTCCGTCCATCCCATTCGGTCTGCTGGAATTACTTCTGCGCCCTCGACCACAAAATATTGTTGGAGCCCTGACTGGGAATTGAACCTGCAACCTGGGTATGTGTCCTGACCCTGAATCAAACTTGCGACCTTTCAGTCTGTGAGATGATGCTCCAACCAACTGAGCCATCCTGGACAGACTATCCCTGAATTGGAAGCTAAAAAGGATGCAGTATCCTCCTGTAAATGCTGCCCTCAAGACTGTAAAGGAGGAAAGAGGAAGGACATCTCTAAAATCAGAGAAGGAAAACTCTGACTCCAAAAAACCTCCGCTGCCTTGCGGCATACCTCTTCAGGGGAAAGGCTAAGGGAGTAAACCCCGACAGAAAATCCGGAGCCGGAGTCCCTAAGGCGGTTTGACATTGTAGTCAACACCGGCAACTCCTGCGGCGCACCTGAAGCCAAGCTGTATTGACTCCGTCTTTCCCTTGGACACTTCAGCTGCGAAGAGAGGGGGGGTCTGCTGCATGGGCAACAGCAGACCCTCCATATCACCCTGCCCAGGCTCTGTAGCTTCAGTTTCACTTGAGAGGACACTCCAGCGTCATCGCAAGATGTCGACTCAACACGGGAGGAGACAGATACCGGTTATAAGCTCATCCGATTGGCGAAGGAAACGAGCGCCAGGGGTCTCCTCTGACGGTGGGAGAGGTCATCGCACCTCACTGGACAGCTACCGTCTCGCCATGGCTCGCCTGCCCCACTGGGTGCGTGGGGATCAGAGAGGCGCCTCTCGAAAAGTGGGCCACAAAACACCCGCACCAGTTAATTCCAAGCAAACAACAAGAAAGAAGCCTCCGGCTCTTCGCCTCGCTAGCTGGAACATCAGGACCATGTGCCCCGGACTTACTGCAGACCTTCCGTGGATCAAGGGTGCCAGGAAAACCGCTGTCATCGATAGGGAACTGGCACGACTAAACATCGACATTGCGGCTCTACAGGAGACCCGGTTGGCTGACAACGGAACTATCAGAGAAACCAACTACACCTTCTACTGGCAAGGGAAGTCTCTGGACCAACCAAGACAGCACGGTGTTGGGTTCGCTGTGAAGAACACGCTTGTTAACTCCATAGAGCCACCCACAGGAGGCACAGAGAGATTACTTACCCTCCGATTGTCAACAACTTTCGGCCCAGTCAGCATTCTTAGCGCGTATGCCCCAACCCTCTGCGCCACCACCGAAGAGAAAGAACAGTTCTACCATGCACTGGACGAAGCATTATCCAAGATTCCCAGAAGTAACGCTCTCTATCTCCTTGGAGACTTCAATGCAAGAGTAGGAGCCGACCACATGGCCTGGCCCACCTGCCTTGGAAACTTTGGGAGAGGAAAGATCAATGAGAATGGTCAGCGACTGCTTGAGCTTTTGTGTCACCACGGCCTGTGCGTGACAAACACATTCTTCAAGTGCAAAGAGATCCACCAGGTGTCATGGAGGCACCCCCGCTCCCGCCATTGGCACCAGCTTGACCTCGTCATCACCAGAAGAACGGATATTGGCAGCACCCTCCTCACCCGCAGCTACCACAGTGCAGACTGCGACACGGACCATGCCCTCGTGGTAAGCAAGGTGCGCATAATGCCGAAGAGGTTGCACCACTCCAAGATGAAGGGTCGCCCACGCATCAACACCAGCTGTGCCAGCAACCCAGTTAAGACCCAGCAATTCATCAACAAGATGGAAGATGCACTCGGCGAGGGAGTGGCGGCAGATGACATTATCAATCCAATTGGCCACGTCTCCGCGACGCCATATACAACTCCGCCATTATTGCTTACGGGAAGAAAGAGCGGAAGAACGCTGACTGGTACGAGGCTCACTGGGAAGAAATGGAACCCGTGATCGAGGCTAAGAGGAAGGCCCTACTGGCTTACAAGGTCATGCCCACTCCCAGTACACTTCAAGCTCTACGGGCTGCCAGGAACAAAGTCCAGAAGACCGCCCGCCACTGTGCCAACACCTATTGGCTAAACCTGTGCAGAAGCATCCAGGAAGCCGCCGATATAGGCAACGCACGAGGAATGTATGAGGGTATCAAGAAGGCAACAGGCCCAATCCCCTCCAAGATCGCCCCCCTTAAGTCCAAGACAGGTGAGGTCCTCACTGACCAGGAACAGCAAATGCGGCGGTGGACCGAGCACTACCTCGAGCTGTACGCAACGAAGAACACCGTAACAGACACTGCTCTTAAAGCCATCCCAGACCTACCAGTCATGGAGGAGCTAGACACCCCACCTACTGCGGCAGAGCTCGGCAAAGCCATCGACCGCCTCGCTTGCGGGAAAGCACCAGGAAGCGACGGAATCCCTCCAGAAATCCTAAAGAGCGGGAAACCAGTCCTGCTACAGCCGCTCCACCATCTACTCTGTCGCTGCTGGAAGGAGGGTTACATCCCCCAGGATATGAGAGATGCCAACATTATCACCATGTACAAGAACAAAGGAGACCGCAGCGACTGCAACAACTACCGGGGCATCTCTCTCCTCAGCGTCGTCGGCAAAGTATTCGCCCGGGTCGCTCTTGCCCGCCTGCAGACCCTTGCTTCCCGCGTCTACCCAGAGTCCCAGTGTGGCTTCAGAGCTGGCCGATCAACAGTGGACATGATCTTCCCCCTACGCCAGCTGCAGGAGAAGTGTCACGAGCAGCATAAACCACTCTACCTCGCCTTTATTGACCTCACGAAGGCGTTTGATCTGGTCAGTCGAAGCGGACTCTTCAGCTTGCTACGGAAGATTGGCTGTCCACCACATCTGCTTGCTGTGGTCATGTCCTTTCACGACGACATGCACAGCACGGTGTCCTACAACGGCGCAACCTCTGAGGCCTTCCCAGTCAGCAGCGGAGTAAAGCAGGGCTGCGTCCTCGCGCCTACGCTGTTCGGAATCTTCTTCTCCATGCTCCTCCAATACGCCTTTAAGGACTGCAGCGAGGGTGTCTTCATTCACACCAGATCCGATGGCAAGCTCTACAACCTGGCCCGTCTACGAGCCAAGACCAAAGTCAAAGAGGTGCTCATCCGTGAGATGCTCTTCGCCGACGACGCAGCCTTGACATCACACTCCGAAGAGGGACTCCAGCAGTTAGTCACTTGCCTTTCCCACGCATGCAAGGAGTTCGGACTAGCCATCAGCCTGACGAAGACGAATGTTATGGCTCAAGGCACGGGGACTCCCCCATGCATCACCATCGACGGATACACCCTGGAGGTTGTCAACGACTTCACTTACCTCGGGTCCACCATCTCGAGCTCTCTGTCAGTCGACTTGGAGGTCAACCGGAGAATCGCCAGGGCAGCCACAGTTATGGCCAGACTGAACCGGCGAGTGTGGAACAATTCCAGCCTCACTGAGAAAACCAGACTGCGCATCTACCAAGCCTGCGTACTCAGCACTCTCCTCTATGGCAGCGAGACGTGGACCACCTACGCAAGGCACGAAAGGAAACTCAACAGCTTCCACATGAGGTGCCTGTGACGCGTCCTGCATGTCGCCTGGCAGGATAAGGTCCCCAACACCGAGGTGCTGAAGCGAGCCAATATGAGCAGTTTGCATGCAGTTCTTAGCGAGAGACGCCTCAGGTGGCTCGGCCATGTCAAAAGAATGGATGCAGGCCGTATCCCCAAAGACCTCCTCTACGGCGAGCTAGCAGAAGGCCAGAGGATGACATGGCGCCCAAAACTGCGGTTCAAAGACATCTGCAAAAAGGACATGACACAATGCTCCATCAATCTCAACACGTGGGAAGTTCAAGCAGACGACCGCCTAGCCTGGAGGCTCGCGGTCAGGCAAGGTACGTCACGTGCAGAGGCTGCGCGCAAAGAGGAGGCGGTCCAGAAAAGATCGAGGCGGAAGCAGCGTCAACAGCAGCAACAACGGCCATCTGCCTTCACCTGTAACAAGTGTGGCAGGGATTGTCACTCCCGAATCGGACTGCACAGCCATTCTCGGTGGTGCAGATAGACTCTCAAGAAGCTACGCCATCGTCTCTCGAGACGGACGACTGCCGACGACGATACTTGAAAAACATAAAGCTGTACTTTTAAAATGTGTTTCATTGGTGTTAAGATTATGAGTGATTTTGAAATTTTCTTCATATTTATCTTAGTTCTAAGAGAACTCAGAGTCAAATTTGACTTCAGTCATGGAAACTGTAGTTAAGTTTGGCTTCATATTTTGCATTCCTTCTTTTCTTGAAACTAAATTTTTTATTAGTGTATTGTTATTTTAAATATACAGTAGTCCCTCTCTATATTGCGGTTCATTTATTGCGGCCTCGTTGTATCGCGGGATTAAAAAAAATATTATATTTAATTATTTATCATGGATTTTTCACTATATTGCGAGATTTTGTGATACTGTGTATGTATTTATGTGTATAGTATTTATGATTTTAATGATTGTTGCCTAAAATTTTCAAAAAATGAATAAAATATAATAAATGATTCTAAGATTAAAAGAATATTAAATCGAAATAAAATACTGCACACTGTTTACAGTATGTATTTTTTTTGTGGACGGACACATACATTAGGCTGAAAATAAGATGTACACTCGAGCTCATTTGCCTATGTGAGATTGTGTGCAGCACACGATTGGCTGATTGATGGAAGGTGACCAACCAGAGCATTGTCTTGTGTATCCTGGGTAGTGACTGGCTCAGTAACCGTGGCATCAGTCTGTCTGCCATCCCGCACTGTGCGCATATGTTCAGCATTTCACCTTGTCCGCTTCATTCCTACCTCTGATCGCTGTGCCTAGTTTTGCTCTGTGGTGTTGTGTTTTGTGAAATTTTCATTAAAGACTGAATTTATTGAAAGCTCTATGGTGCCACCCAAATGTTCTGCATCTTCTAAGGATTCTGGCAGTGAACCAAGCGCCAGAGGAAGATGCTTACCATAAAAGAGAAGGTGGAACTTCTCGACATGTTGAAGGAAGGGAGAAACTCTGTGTCTGTTGGCTGCCATTACGGGATCAACAAGTCTACAGTTCGCTGTATAAAGAAGGATGAGAAGAATATCAGGTCTACAGCATCAGTGACTTTCAACAAAACAGCAAAGAGGGTGGTTACTTCCTGTAGTAAGATCATTGTGAAGATGGAGTCTGCATGAACTGTGTGGATAAACAATTGCAGAGGAAAGAATATCTCGCTGGATACAAACACCATCCAGACGAAGGCCAAGCAACTGTATGATCGTTTAGCAGCAAAAAGGGATGATCATGACGGGATGAGAATGAAGAAGAGGACAAGGATGATGATGCTGAAGCAGGACCGTCGAGTTCTTCTCCAACCAGACCAACCCCATTCAGTGCCAGCAAGGGCTGGTTTGACAAATTTTAGAAACACTTTGAACTCAAGAGTGTTTCTCTGCATGGAGAGGCTGCCTCTGTGGATAAAGCCTGAGCTGAGGAATATGGGAACACCATGTTCAAAGACATTATCGAGGAAGGAGGCTATAAGCCTGAAAAAGTTTTCAACGTGGATGAAATGGGCTTATTCTGGAAATGGATGCCATTTTACACTTTCATTATGAAGGAAGAACCAAAAGCCCCTGGTTTCAAGGCCCAAAAAGATAGGGTAACTTTAATCATGTGCAGGCTTTATGATAAAGCCAGGACTTATTTATAAGTCCAAGAACCCAAGGGCCCTAAAAAACAAAAATAAGAATGTGTTGCCTGTGTACTGGATGTACAACCCTAATGCTTGGATCACAAAACTCCTCACAACTGATTGGTTTCATCAATGTTTTATACCAGAGGTTAAGGTTTATCTGGCAGAGAAAGACCTTGATTTCAAAGTGCTTCTGATAATGGGCAATGCTGGAGGCCATGCTGTCGACCTGACGTATGATGGCGTCCAGATAGACTTCTTGCTGCCGAACTCCACATCGCTAATTCAGCCAATGGATCAAAGTGTTATTTGCGCTTTTAAGGTGCTCTACACCCGAAACGCCCTGCAAAACCTCCTTGAAGCTATGGACTCGGGTGAAGACTTCACGCTAAAGGTGTACTGGCATGAGTACACAATTGCATCATGTCTCCAAAATATTCAAAAAGCCATAAAGAAGATGAAGAGTGAGACTTTGAATGCCAGCTGGAAAAAATTGTGACCATAAGTGGTCTATGATTACAAGGGATTCTCTCCTGAAGAAATCCATCACTCTGCGGTGGATAAGGCTGTGAAGCTCGCAAAAATACTGGGAGGAGAGGGCTTCAGTGACCTGACTACCGAAGACGTAAATACCCTGATCGATGTGCACTTTCAACCACTGATGGATGAAGACCTGGAGGAGCTGACTTAGTCAGCAAGTGAAGAAGAGGATGAGGAACAAGATGAACAATGGGTTGCAGAAGAGGAGGAGGTTGGCCTAATACTTGATTGTCTTGCAATTATGGTCAGAATGGCCAAAGAACTTCAATGAGTAGCTGAAGAATGGGACCCCCATATGGTTCGTTCTTTGCAGTTTGCAAATTCAATCAACAGTGCCATGTCAGTTTATAAAACCATTCTCAATCAGAAGAAGAAGCAGCACCACCAACTCCCCATAACTATGTTCATCACTTGAACAAAGAGGTCAGTTACGCCTATGCCTTTAGTGAAAGTAGAAGTTACGGATGAGGCCGAAGATACTACTGCACCACCTGAAGAAGTGCCTGATGAAGTGGTGCCTTTAGAAGAGCTGAAATGCTCTTCTTTGCTGTGCAGTACATTCATCTTGTCTTCATCACCTTCATCGTCGTTGGTACTGCACAGCTAATTCATCATCTGCATCATTCAAATTGTAGTATACTTCACTGGTGAGTACCCATATAAAAATTTTACAGTACTGTATGCATATGTTGTTAAAGTTACATAGGTTTAAGAGTGTAGAATATGTTTAAGAATATAACTAGTGTTTATAAAAGTGTGGAAAAGGTTAGTAAAGGAGTGGGACAGGTTAATAAGGGATTAGGAATGGTTTATAAGTGCGTGGGAAGAGTTTATAAAGCCTTAAAATATAAATACTAAAATAAATGTAAGGGTCCTACTTCATAAATTTTCACCTATGATGGGGGGATCTAGAATGTAATACCTGTGATAAGTGAGGGAATACTGTACACATTTTTTATATATGTCTTCGTTGCCTTAATGAAAACATGGGGGGGAGAAAGAAGAGTATGTGTAAGCACAGTGAATGGAGGGAAGTAAAGATTAATTAAAAGGGATTGAGGGAGAAAATAAGACAGGAAGACAGGAGGTCAAGAAGGCAAAAAAATAGGTAGGCAGACTCATGTGAAGAGAAACTCCCTCAGCCTGATGCTACAATGAATTTGGAACCATATCTGTTTGGAAAGGGAAGAACCAATACATTTTTTTTTAACCAAAGAGATAAAAGACCTGTACTCTGAAAATTACATAACATTGAAGAAAGAAATTAAGGAAGAAACAAATAAATGGAAGCAAATACCATGTTCTTGGATGGGAAGAATCAACATCATCAAAATGGCCATACTACCCAAAGCAATTTACAGATTCAATGCAATCCCTATTAAAATACCAATGACATATTTCACAGACCTAGAACAAATACTCCATAAATTCATATGGAACCAAAAAAGACCCTGAATAGCAAAAGCAGTCTTGAGACAGAAGAACACAGCAGGAGGAATCACAATACCAGATATCAAACAATACTACAAAGCCACTGTAATCAAAACAGTATGGTACTGGCATAAGAACAGACATATAGATCAGCAGAACAGAACAGAGAGTCCAGAAATAAACCCAGGCCTCTATGGTCAACTAATCTTTGATAAAGGAGGAAGGAACATAAAATGGAGTGAGAAGAGCCTCTTTAACAAATGGTGCTGGGAGAACTGGATAGGGACCTGCAAAAAAATGAAACTAGACCACCAACTTACACCACACACAAGAATGAACTCAAGATGGATCAAAGACTTAAATGTAAGCCGTGACACCATAAAAGTCCTAGAGGAAAACATAGGCAAGAAAATATCAGATATCTCACGTAACAATTTCTTCACTGATATATCTCCTAAAGCAAGAGAAATAAAGGAAAAAATAAATAAATGGGATTACATCAAACTGAAGAGTTTCTGCTCAGCAAAAGAAAACATCAGCAAGATGAAAAGGAAACCAACCATATGGGAAAACATATTTGCCAATGACATCACAGACAGGGGACTGATTTCCAAAATATATAAAGAGCTGATACGACTCAACATCAAGAAAACAAACAACCCAATTAAAAAATGGGCAAAGGACCTGAACAAACACTTCTCCGAAGAGGACATACAGAAGGTCCATAGACACATGAAAAAATGCTCAACATCATTAGCCATCAGGGAGATGCAAATAAAAACCACAATGAGATACCACCTCACACCTGTCAGAATGGCCATCATCAACAAATCAACAAACAACAAGTGCTGGCGAGGATGTGGAGAAACGGGAACCCTACTGCACTGTTGGTGGGAATGCAGACTGGTGCAGCCACTATGGAGAACAGTATGGAATTACCTCAAAAGATTAAAAATGGAACTGCCTTTTGAACCAGCGACTCCACTACTAGGATTATACCCGAAGAATCTTGAAACACCAATTCAAAAGAACTTATGCACCCCTATGTTCATTGCAGCAGTGTTTACAATAGCTAAGTGCTGGAAACAACCTAAGTGCCCATCTGTAGATGAGTGGATCAAAAACTGTGGTACCTTTACACAATGGAATACTATGCAGCAGAAATAAAGAAGGAACTCCTGCCATTTGCAACAACATGGATGGAACTAGAGAGAATTATGCTTAGTGAAATAAGCCAGGCAAAGAAAGAAAAATACCATATGATATCACCTAATACAGGAAACTAAAGAACAACACAAACAAAGGAACTAAATAGAACAAAGAGCAGAATAGCAGTCAATATGGGGGAGGGGAGAGGGAGAGAAGGGGGATAAGTAAGGGAAGGGTTTAATTAAAGAGCCTGTATAAAAGACTCATGGACATGGAAAACGGGGAGGGATATGATTGCGGGAGAGGGGGTGGGTTGGGTGGGGGAGAGAAATTGGGGGAAAAGGGGACAACTGTAATTGAAAAACCAAAAAAAAAAAAAAAAAAAAGAACCAATACATTTTTGGCAGAAGTGAGAGGAGCTTTATGGATGAGAATCAGAATATGAGGTCAGAGGTTACTTCAATGTTCTAAGTTATGAACTTATTAGCATAGTTTTTCATAATGCTTATTGAACATGTATGCTAAGGTTTTTCTAGAGTAATCATTTCAATCAAGAAATGAAATATCTTCTACTTCCAGATAAGGCAAAGTTGAAGAAATGCATAGGCTAGTGTGACTGGTACAGTTGTCTCCTAGAAACGTCCCTTCCATTTACTGAAATTATTTTGAATTAAGCCTTAGAGTTGCTTATCAAATAAATTTCCAGGAGTACAACATTAGGGTTGCTTTATTTATAAAAACATATTTTTATTAGGGAGAGAAAAGTTGAAAATCAGATTATTTGTAAGTAATAATCCCAAAATGGCCTGGTTTGCAGGATGCCAGGTTGTGGAAGCTTTACTAACACCTCCCAATTGTGTATTTTTTCCCCAAATCAGTTTTACATAACTATAAAGGTGTGCAATCTGCCTGTTAATATTAATGTGCTCATTTGCAGGTGAGTTGAAATAACACGACACATCTAGGACTGGCCTCATTGACCCCTTTGGCAGTGGTGATTCATTAAGTGGTCACTCCTTGAGACAGCACTATCTGCTTAAACAGCTATTAACATTTTGAGCCCTCACCTAGGTATTTATTGCTTTTGAGTAGAACTCTGCATCATGGTTAGCTAAAGACAGGTGTGTGTGTGTGCACGCACACATGTGTGTTAAGAGTGGAAATAGTGATATAAGCTGTAATAAATAAGTTCTGGAATTATCCAGCTGATATAAGAACATAGGTGAGTTTGAATTGAGGGTAAAATGAGTTTTCAAATGAATTGTTAGTAGCACTCTTGTGCAGATCTTGAAATATACTCCACACATCCATTCGACACATTTTGAAGGATGCACACCACGTTCTGTTTTGGCTGATGCAGAGGACAAAATAGGAAAAGAGCTTAGTGGTGGGCAATAAACAGGTGAGCCATAAACACACAGATGCACTGAGTGTGAGAGTGTGTTGGGTAAAGGGTAGGTGAGACAAAGGTGATGGGCTACTTTAGACAGTGTGGTCAGGTTAGCCATCTCTGGCAAGGGGAAACTTGAGCAGAGACCTAAGAAAGGGACAGAAGGAGGATGCAGATATCTGGGGAAGAAAATCCCAGGGAGAGCAGCAGTGCGAGAGAAGGCCCTGAGGGGAAGTATGTTAGTCTTGTCTTGGGAAAGAGCAAGAAGGCCCAGCTTGTGGTTGAGAAAGGTGGGGGTGGGGTTGAAAGGTTGCTGGAGGGATCCCTTGGGCCTTTTTAGGCTACAGTAAGGACCTTGGCGTTGTACCTTTAGGCAGTTTTGAGAGGAAAATGCACTAGTTCTGAATTTTGTTTTTGAGGGGTCACTTTCCTGTTGTGTGAAGAATAAACTGAAGGGGTCAAGGGGAAAAAAGTGCAGAGCAATTAGAGAAAGCATTAAATTAAAATATTTTAATGGGGAAAGATGGAAGTAGGGAAAATAGATGGACCCTGGATATATTTTAATGGTAACATTTCTGATAGATTAGATGTGGGATATGGAATAAAGACAAGGATGATTGGATAACTCCAAAAATTTTTTTCCTGCCTTAATTGCTAAATGAAGAATCAAGATCTTAGACCAAAATTTTCTCATTTCAGGCCGTTGGTATGCCAATAATTTTTTTATGTTCCATGTGAGTTATTTTCTTGGTGAAATATCTTGGTGAATCTTCTGTATAAATTTCTTTCTGACACAGGAATTCTCATTCACACACTCCTGGTAGATGTTCATCCAAGCCTGTGCTTGATTGAATTAACTAGGTTCAAAAATTGAACAAAGGAAGTCTAGATCTTACTCATTTTTTAGCAGGCACCTTAACTCCCCTCTTCTCCCTCCCTTTCCCCACAAATATGAAGAATTCTTCACTTCTGTAAAGAATTACTTTTATAGCATTGAGCATTTGGTATGTGTTAGGTAATTTACCACATATTTTCTGGAAACCTTGAGCATGGTTCTTATTGTCACCATATTATGAAAGAAGAATCCAAGGTTCACAGAGCTTTTCACCATATAGAGCTCTTAAAAAATATTTTTTCTCTAAATATTTTATGTGTGAATTATTATATAATACGTGCACAGAAAGGCATTCAGAAAACAGTAGTAGTTTCACCACAATATGATAGATTTATCACAATGTAAATGCCTTTGTAACCATCACACAGATTAAATCAAGAAATAGAACAGTACTGATGCCCCAAAAGCCCCTGTATCAGTGCTAATCGCTGCACTTTTTCTCTTCAAAGGTTATCATTAGCCTGATGTTGCATAGTCACTTTATTTCTATCTTTTTATCACATAAGCATAGATCAGTAAACACTACAGTTCAGTTCAGCATGTTTATATTTTAACATTTACATGGATCATATCTCACAACCTGAACTATTTTGTGTCAGGTGTCTCTGCTTCAGCATTATATTTGTGAGATTCTTCCATGTGTTGGACTTAGCTGTAGTCCATTTATTTTCTGTGCTCTCTGTTACTCCATTGTATGACTTTATCACAAGGTATTTGTCCATTCTACCATTAAAAGGTGTTTAGTTTTTTTATCTTATTTTCAAATAATGTGAAATGCTGCTCCAAACATTTTTTTTACATGTGTTTTGGTGCTAAGGTGCACTGATTTCTCCTGGGTTTATACCTAGCATGGAATTGCCAAGTTGTGGCCTATATGTATTTCTGATTTTACTAGATGATGCCAAACAGTTTGACAAAGGATTTGTACTAATTTATACTCCCACTAGCACTGTAGGAGAGTTCATATGGGACAGATCCTTACTAATATTTTATATTGTTACTAATTTTAATTTTAGATAATATGTAAGAGCACAGTAGTATCTCATTTTGGTTTTTAACTCTCATTTTTCTGGCATTAATGAAATTGAACACTTTATTTCTATTTCTATTACATATTCTCCTTTCTAAAATACAAATTTAAATCCCTATCAAACTTTCCTCTTAAACTGTTAGTATTGTTCTTATTGATTTGCAGGATATAGTCTGGATATTTTTTTTTACACATTCTAAAATCATGGTCTTCTGTCATCATCTTCCATTCAGGGGCTTGCTTTCTTAATGTTTTGATAATGCCCTTTGATCAAGTTTATCAGTCTTTTCCTTTAGGGTAGTGCTTTTTGACTCTCTGGCTCTCGCTCGTGCTCTCACTCTGAGACTCTCTCAAGCTCTCGTTTGGGCTCTGGCTCTCGCTCTGGCGCTCTGACTCGGGCTCTCACTCTGAGACTCTCTCTGGCTCTCGCTCGTGCTCTCACTCTGACACTCTCGCTCTCTGACTCGGGTTCTCACTCGCGCTCTGGCTCTGGCGCTCTGACTCTCTCTCTGGCACGCTCGCGCGCTCGCTCTTGCTCTCTCGTGTGCTCCCTCCACGTGGCTTGGTGAAGGGGCCTTCTCCATGTGGCTTGGAGAAGGGGTCTCCAGGCTGCTTTAAGAGACTCTCGCCATGCAGTTTTGAGAAAGAGAGAAGATCCACGCGGTTTGCAGGAAGAAGGCAGTTTGCAAGGAGGCTGAGAATCCAGGTGGTTCTGCATTGAGAGTTGGAGGGCACCACAGCACAGAAAGGACCTCCCCAATCAGATTGAATGATTGGCAGCTGCTGGCTTACCCAGCATCCAGGGTTGTTGCACCAAGTTCCTTCCGGTGGCAAGAGCAATGGCTACCTGTTCACTCAGCTTCTCTGGCCAAGACAAAATCCAGCTCAGTAAACCCAAAAGTCTGACCTCAGGACTTATTAATATCCAAACTGAAAAGTGACAAGTATGTGCCCTATGAACTGTATGGTACAATTCAGATGAAAACTACAGCAACTGCCATAAGTCAGGGCACATCAGAGAAGGAAAACTCTGACTCCAAAAAACCTCCGCTGCCTTGCGGCATACCTCTTCAGGGGAAAGGCTAAAGGAGTAAACCCCGACAGAAAATCCGGAGCCGGAGTCCCTAAGGCGGTTTGACGTTGTAGTCAACACCGGCAACTCCTGCGGCGCACCTGAAGCCAAGCTGTATTGACTCCGTCTTTCCCTTGGACCCTTCAGCTGCGAAGAGAGGGGGTGTCTGCTGCATGGGCAACAGCAGACCCTCCATATCACCCTGCCCAGGCTCTGTAGCTTCAGCTCCACTGGAGAGGACACTCCAGCGTCATCGCAAGATGTCGATTCAACAGGGGAGGAGACAGATACCGTGTCACTCCCGAGTCGGACTGCACAACCATTCTCAGCGGTGCAGATAGACTCTTAAGAAGCTACACCATCGTCTCTCGAGACGGACGGCTGCCGACGACGAGTGCTTTTTGAATCCTCTTAACAAATCAGACATTATTTCTTTGTTGTGCGTTTGGTAGAATTAAGGCATGAAGCCATCTGGGTTTTGAGTTTTCAAGCATGTGTGTCCATTTGGGCAAGTTGAATTTTTCCACAGTTTGTTTTTTCCATTTCATCTAAATTTTTAGATGTATTGGCATAAATGTGCTTGTAATATCGTCACATGGTCATTTTAATATTTTTGGCATCTGTATTGGTGTTCTGTTTTGTTTCTGATACTGATAATTGGTACCTTCTCTCGGTTTATGATTAGATTAACAATGTATTTATTGATTACTATCTTAGTTTTGTCTCTTACACACATACCTACACTCTGCTTATTGCTATCCTAAAACGCTGTCTAAAACTTAGCTCTACATCTCAACCTTTTTGTCCTTCCTTCCAGATTGGCAAACGCCCTTTATGGAGGAGGGGTTCTCAATGCCAGGCTAAGCCCTCCTTTTGATTCTGTCTGATAATTCTGTAATTTTTTATTAGCACCCCATGACTTTTAAACACACTGCACAAATATTTAATTCTAAGTCTCTTCATTCTAAAACTTGTACTCTTTCTACCCTATACACTCTGTCAATACCAATATCAAATCAGTACCAAAATCAAATGTCTATAATAATCTTGCTGGTTCTTTTTTCATTATTTCATATCTATTAATTTTACCCCCTAGTATATCCCATGTGATTCCATGGGTGATGTGAGTCTTATTTTCCAAGCGCACCCCCAAAACTCCACCCTACCCCACAGACCTCAGCACAGAGCTGTGCATATTGTAGTCAGTAGTACTTCCTGAATAAAAAAGCATCAAATTTAATAAAGAGGAGAATATGTTTTAAGGTTATTTCTAGTTATGCAAGACAATCAACTGCTTCACAGCCTGGGTCTCCAACAGTCAACAGATTTTTTTGTATCATGTGAACACTGCTTGAAAATGCAGTCTGAGGAAATCTTCCCTACTGGGGATTTGAAAATTGCTTCCAAACTAAATCCGCAAGCATCCCTCAAAACCATCAGTTTTAACAACCCCAAATGAATGGAGAATGTGAGTTGGGAAGAGAGTCGCTCTGATGCTCTTTGAAGAAGTTGTGTGAATGTTATTGGAAAAGAGCAGTCCTAAATGTACTCCTATTAATATACAGTTCCTTCTTTTCTCCGTACTACATTTTTTCTCACTAGGTTTCTAAACCATAGAGTTGGCTTCTGATAATTAATCATATCAACATCATTCCAGACTAAAAACCTTTAAGTAAATAACCAAGATGGGAAACATTATAGAGGATAATTCTTACATAACACAAATTTCATTATATGGTTCTGTCATCCTCCTCTCTCTCTTCCAGTCTTTTTCACTCTGGTATTTCTTATCTACTTACTAACATTATTTCTTGTGTACTTTTACACTAGATTCAATATAAATGGTATAATTAGCAGTGGAAAATATTTGTTGTCTTCCTGTATTTATTTATGTTCAAAGGTTCATGTAAAGTTCTGCTACATTAAAATTTAATTTGAAAGAAAACAAGTTTTGTTCATTTCTCAGTGTAATGCTCATTTCTGTTCAGCTCGTAAGAATGATAAAATATTATCAGCCTATGTTTTTCTATTTGGTTTCTAGGCATTTGTGTAAACTAGTTAGGGAAAGCAAGTGTTGCTTTGTTAGGCATGTGTTCACGGAGGTATTGTAGAGACATATTTTATTCTGGGTGCCCTGTCACCATGTCGACAGGGCCCAATCCATTATTTAGCAGTTAATTTGTTAATCGATTGACCCATTGGTTCAGGGAACTTTTACTCTTAGATTACCAAAAAGGAAGAAAAGAAAGAAAGAAAGAAAACAACAATCAAAAAAGCTTCCTCTGTGCAGAGTGAATTTAAAGAAATTGCATCTGAATAGAAAATGTATGGGTGTTTACAGATCTAAATTAAATCTGACATAGATTGGCAAACAATGAAAAAGGTTCTCTCACTTGGAGCATAAATATTTAGATCTTAGCAGCCATTGTTAAATTTCAGAAAGGAAGTAAACTGAATTGCCCTTCTGGGGTGGACATGGGGCACAAGAAGGGAGGGGGTAACTTTAGGTTTGCTGAAAGTCCAGATTTGCTCTTCAAGGTCATGGAAGGGACAGAATGGTTTCCACCCTTCAAGATCCTCTCATAGATCTCACTTCCCTCTTCTTCCCCCTAATCTTTAGCTGGAAGAGTAATCCAGTGGAGAAATACACTGTGAATACACATGATGATACCAAGGGGACCCACAGTATCTTATGTTAAAAAAAAAAAAAAAAATCAACTGAGTAATTTTGAAGATCTAATTGACTTGATTTAATGATTAATAAATGGGGCAGCATCCCATCTAGAAAGTAGAAAGGTGCTCCAAAGAGCTTCGGAAAAGGAAAGATTTTTAAAGACAGAAAGAGGTAGGACAAAGAAGTCATAAACAAACAAAAAAAGAATTATTTCAGGCAAAGCCACCTTCATTTGAGGGAGGAAAGAAGTTGACCTTGGCGTTGACCTTAGGGTTGACCAGGAAATGCCACGTCAATTGATTAAAGGTCACATACCTGGGAAGGGATGAAACTGCAATTGGTTTAATTATTAAGCCATGGTTTGTTGATGTGAAGCTTAAGACAAGTGACTTCATTTTGGGCCTATAGTTTCTTTTTTAACACTTATGAAGGGAAAAGTTGTGAAATTTACAATTAAGTAAATTTATATGGGTGATCCGATGACTGTGTTTCAAACCATTAGATCAATTGATTGCATTTACTATTAATAAATATTTTAATAGAGAATATGTCAAGACAGTTTTTTTGGAGTACGTTTATTTTTCTATGTAGGTTAATGTGCATTCATTTTCAACTACATTCTTTCAAGTATGTATGAATAGTGTGTGTGTGTGTGTGTGTAAAAGAGTAGCATTTTTTTCTCCTCCACACATTAATTTTTCCATCAATTCTTATTGATACCACATGTCTTTTACATGTCATTTTTTTCTTGCCTGCTTTGGTAGTTTGAGGGACTTTAATTTGTGAAATACTCTGTTATCTTTTCTCAAAATTGTGATTCGGTATCATGCCAAAGATAACATTTGAAACCTAGCTACTTGAAAAAAAGCCCACATGATCTACCAGCCCAGGGTGCTGGTCCAGGTAGTCACATTTGTGACTATCTGATATTCACTCATCTTACTCTGTAAAGACAAGGTAAAGATTGCCTTGTGTCTACCTCCACTTTCAGACTGCATGGGCAATACTGCCTGTAGGAGGTCCCTGCAGAAAATGTTTCCAGAAATGCAGAAAACAGTTCATCACTTACCTACCTTCTCTTGAATGATTCAGCCAAGGCAACAGAAGTTACTGAGTGTATGCTAAATACAAGCACTCATTCACTCATTGTTCCATTAAGTTCTAAAAACCCTCAGGGCCAAGAACAACTTACCTCTGATAAGGGTAGTATTGAGTGAATTACCTTATGATGTCTGACCTGGATGGGACCATGGACAGCTGGGCATTTTGTCCAAGAGAAAAGCAAAAAACATGTTCAGCATAATCTCCTAAGAGGTCTGGGCTAGGCCTTTGTCATTTGAGCCAATGAAAGTCAGCAACTTCCTCTCTAGAAACATTATTTGTCCTAGCTCTGAAAGGTCATTTTAAAAATTATACTGTAGTCCCTCACTATATCACAGTTCACTTGTCACGGTCTCACTGTATTGCGGGATTTAAAAAAAATATTATATTTAATTATTTATCATGAATTTTTCGCTATATCACAGGATTTTGTGGTACTATATACATATGTTGTTAAAGTTACATAGGTTTAAGAGTGTAGAATAAATGTAAAGTTCCTAATTCTCAGGTGGGTCTAGAATGTAATACCCACGATAAGTGAAAAAATACTGTATTTCTTTGATCACCCTATTCCTACTTCCTGGAATGATGTCCTTCCCCTGATGTCAGTTTGACCTCTTCTCACTTCTCTATGCTGCTCAGATGCCACCTCTTCTGGGAATAGCTGCTTCTCAGTAGGATCAGCTAGTCTCTTCTTCCTTCCTCTATCATTATAGGCATTTCTATTATCGCTGGCATTATGTTGTGATTTGATTATTATTGTCTAGGTCTGTTGTCCCCTTTCTCTACCATTTGTCTCATAACACCGAACTAATAGCTTCTCGTGGTGAGGGTGCCAATATGTCATCTTTCTAGCTCCAGCCACTCTGAGCTCTTGGTGTGCAGTAGAGCCAAATGTCTGCAGAGAGGAATGATAAAATTCAGGATTATTTGAAGAATTCTCTTAAATCAGTAGAAGTACATACATTTACAAATGTCCTATGACAAAAGTTAACCTCTTGAAATAAATTCAGGACATCTATTGAATTCTGTTCTGTTCTTGGTATTATTCCAATTTCTTTAGTTGACTCACATTTTAGGATAGGTTGGAAAAACAATAGTGCTCTGGATTCTAGATTTTAGAAAAGTGGCAATCAAAGTTTAATATGCATTCGTGTGTTTTCGAGGGCTTGTTAAAGCACAGGTTGCTGGGCTTAGTCCTTGAGATTCTCATTTAGTAATGGAGGTGAGGGTCTGAGAGTGTGCATTTCAGATGATAAGAGAGATGCTGATGCTGCCTGTCCTGGACCCTATATTGAGAATTGCTGTTCTAGAATGCAGGTAGCTGCAGCTTCTGTTTATAGAAAGATGTTAGAGTTATGCCCATGCCTCATTTCTAGGCAGAGTCTGGAGGTTACATTCACTTCTCACACTCTGGCTTGATGACATTCCAAATCATTGTCTCATTTTGCTAGAACACAACAGGCATGAGGTAGGCAAACAGCTAATGTAGCTGTTTTTATTTATTTTCTTTAGCCTTTTGTAAGTTTAGTTCATAAAAGAAGGTTTGTTTTCACAAACTTTCTTTTCTTGGGGCTTCTTCCATCAACCCCAGTCTACATGGTTACAACAGGGCTTTTGGTGGCTCTTTTTGTAACATACGTATGACACCATTCACGTGGATGTGTTTGGTCCAGGAGAAAATATCTTGCTGAAGTTAGAGTATCATTTTCACCTGAGAAAATTTGAAATTGTCATCTTAAGATTTATGTCTGCATGTGGCTTTATTTTGAACAGGAGAGATAAAATAATACAGTAATTACCAGCCTTTTTCTATTAGGTAGACTGGGATACAAGCAGGATAGTCTGGAGCAAGAAAGGTGAGAAGACTAATTACAGCATAGCAGATATGACACAGGGCCAGAGAGCAGTGATGAACTCTCAGGCCATAGGCCTAGTGCATTCCTGGGACCCAACTCTAACGCTTGCCCTTGTATTACTTGGAGCATTCTGTGCATTTATGATGAACTCTGTCTTTTACTTAATCGCCTTTAATTTGGCTATCTTTCAATGAATTAACTAAATAATACATTATCCCAGGATGTCCTTAACTCACACCAGAATATACAAGAAAAGCTTTTAATTCTCATATTTAGTAACATGTGGACAAATTATCCATTGATTCATTTTTAATGGTTATTTTGTGATAGACCTTTGTGATGTTTGTGAATTATTTTTCAGAATTTCTTAGTCCATTTTCATGGCTCTATTGCGTTAGAGTTTTTACTGCATAATGATAGATTGCATGGACTATATCCAGCTAAACAAATAACATCTTATTTCTCTTGTTTCACTCTAACAAAGAATATTTTGATATAAAGCCTGAATTTAACTAAAGGAGCAAAGAAATATGAATTGATCAAAGACAACATAATACATCTCAAGTAAGAATAGAAGAAAGAAAATAAAAGGTTGAAGCAATTGAAGAAGTTATCAAATGGCATTTAAGGAAGGTGAGAGCATAGGCTTACTGGAGTGTATGGGTACCAGCCTGAGTCAGCAGCCCAGTGATAGGCACTTGACACAGTCCATCTCTCAAAATGGCACTGGAGTGGGTTTCCATAACTAAGAGACACTGAAGGTGTATCTCCTTCCCTGGCTCATTCCATTTGATCTTCAAGGCCTGGCTTCCCTTTCATGCCCCTTAGGAAGTATTCCCTGATTTCCCCAGTTCAGTTGATTGTTATCCCAAATATCTTCAGTAGTTACCACACATGTCTACCGTTGGGCTGGGACTCCTAGACATCTCATAACGTTTCCACTATTGTTTTTTCATGGCATTAAAAAAATTTCACTTACATTGTCTGCTCAGTGAGTCAACAAATACTTAAAAGTCAATATCTCAGCATTTTACTACTTCTATACTTGCAAACTTCACAAATACCTCTAACTCAGAAGTATAAATCAGAATTATAGAAGAATTCAAATGCTGGAATCTTAGAATTTGGTGTTGAAAACTAGAGGTTATCTACTCTTAACATTTTACCTCCAAGTTATTTATTCAAATATTAAATGCTCTTTATTATAACTAGTTTGGTTGAATTGATTAAGGGACATAGTTCCAGGATGGGTCAAGATAATTTTGCTTTTGGCTAGGTGTTTTTTAAAAATAATTTTTCATTATTTAATTACAGTTGACATACAATATTACATTAGTTTCAGATATAGAAGATTGTGATTAGACATTTATATAACTTACAAAGTGCTCACCCCAATGATCTAGCATCCATCTGACAGCATCCATAGGTGTTATAGTCCTATTCACTATATCCCCTGTGCTGTGCTTTACAGTACATCCTTGATCCTCTTTTTATAAGTGGCAACTTGCACATACTAATTTCTTACGCTTCGCCACTTATCCTTCAAACCACCTCTCATCTGTCAGTCATCAAAATGTTCCCTGTGTCTATGAATTTCTGTTTTGTTTGTTAATTTATTTTGTTTTTGCATTCCCCATATAAGTGAAATCCAGTGTTTGTCTTTCTCTGACTTATTTCATTAAGCATAATACCCTCTAGGTCCAAATGGCAAGATACCATTCTTTTTATGATTGAGTAATATTCCTTTATACACAGGTACCACATTTTTTTATTCGTTTAAGTTGCTTTCATATGTTGGTTATTGCAGATAATGCTGCAATGAACATATGGATACATATGTCTTTTGCAGTTAATGTTTTGGGTTTCTTAGGATAAATACTCAGAAGTGGAATTGTAGGTTCCTTCTTTGTCTCTTGTTAGAGCCTTTGTTAAAAAGTCTAGTATGTCTGATAAAGTATTGCTGCTCCCACTTTTTTGTTTGATTCTCTTTGTGTGAAATGTCTTTTTTCAACCCTGTACTTCCAGTCTGTGTGTCTTTCTGCCTGAAGTGGGTCTCTTGTAGGCAGCATATGTATGGATCTTGTTTTCTTATCCATTTCACACTCTATGTCTTTTGATTGGAGTATTAATCCATTAACATTTAATGTAATTATTGATGGATATGCAGTTACTACCACTTTATTATTTATATATTTTTTCTTCCTTTTAACACTTCCTGTAATACTGGTTTGGTGGTGCTGAATTACTTTAGCTTTTTCTTGTCTGGGAACTTTTGGCTAGTTATTTTGAAAATCTGTTCATGTTCTCAAAGTATTCAAACTAGTAACTAGTATTTTTCTTGGGCGTTTTGACTTTAACTCATATTGACTGTGAGTGAGTATGTGTATATAAGTACATATGCACATATAAGGAGGAGGCAAATAGTATGCCAAATTAAGAGAATTGTTTCTATATAAATATGTGTGTGTGTGTATATCGTCGGCAGCCGTCTGTCTCGAGAGACGATGGTGTAGCTTCTTAAGAGTCTATCTGCACCGCCGAGAATGGCTGTGCAGTCCGACTCGGGAGTGACACGGTATCTGTCTCCTCCCGTGTTGAATCGACATCTTGTGATGACGCTGGAGTGTCCTCTCCAGTGAAGCTGAAGCTACAGAGCCTGGGCAGGGTGATATGGAGGGTCTGCTGTTGCCCATGCAGCAGACCCCCCCTCTCTTCGCAGCTGAAGGATCCAAGGGAAAGACGGAGTCAATACAGCTTGGCTTCAGGTGCGCCGCAGGAGTTGCCGGTGTTGACTACAACGTCAAACCGCCTTAGGGACTCCAGCTCCGGATTTTCTGTCGGGGTTTACTCCCTTAGCCTTTCCCCTGAAGAGGTATGCCGCAAGGCAGCGGAGGTTTTTTGGAGTCAGAGTTTTCCTTCTCTGATGTGCCCTGACTGGAAGATCGAACCAGCGACACTTAGCTTGCAGGCCGACGCTCAATCCACTGAGCCAAACCAGCCAGGGTAGTGTGTATATATATGAGTATATAAATATATATACATAAAAATGGAGAGAGATGCATTTCTTAGGGAAGCTGAAGTCACATATGTACACAATATCACTTATATACACACATTTACTTGCTATTTTCAAAATCTTGGGTCATGTAATTTCATATTCCCTTATATATAGATGATGCAGCATGACAAATATAATTACCTGCAGTCAATACAATCAGTTCCAAATGGTGGGCAGAATCTATGAAGAATGGTTATTTAAGACGCTCCCACAAACCACAGATATAAAAAACCCTCCAGGAAAGAAACATTTATCCCAACAAACTGGTTATTACCTCAGAGGAAACCTGAATTGAGTTTCATAAACTTAGCATAGAAGTTGAGCCTCTCATCTAAGTGAATGGAAACAGTAGTTAATCCTTATCTAGCCTCAATAACTGAGAAGTTGGAAATCACAATATCCATTTTTTGCTGGGCATACTGATCCCCACAGTGTGCATCTGTTGTTCTAACACCATGTTTACCTAAAAATTGACCCCTTTCTCTAAGTTGGCCCTTGATTCAGGGCAAAAGGAGAATCTATCATACATCATTAAGCATGATTTCTTCCTCCAACAGGCTTTTGATCTAAATTGTATTTTACTTGGAATCCAAATGCAGGGGAAAGCAGCATCTCAGTGCCCCACTAGAAATGAGCAATAACATTCAAAAGAAGATTGGAAGCTGAAGATCTAATCATTAACAACAGATGGTTCAACTTGAATCTGATAAACAAGTTGTGTTGTTTGCTTTCCTTTCCCTCTTTATCCACTTGAGCTTCCTGCGAGTGTGCTTACATGTGAAAATGCTGGGTTCTCCATCAGCAGCATGGATGACTCACCCCAATGGAAGGAAAGCTTTTATGGCCAAGCTTGAATTTTTTCCAACTTGAGAGACACTTGACAACCTGAAGTCCAAGTCAGATCCAAGTTTGTAGTATGCCTGCCTATTTTGTATGTGTGTGAGACAGAGAGAAACAGAAAGAGAGAGGAAGAGAGGGAGGGAGAGGGAGAGAGAGAGAAAGAGAGAAATTGAGATAGATTGAGTTCAGTGAGGGCAGTGTCTCTTAATGTGCTGTTCTGACAAAGCCTCTTCATCTGGTCATCTTGCTATCTTTGTCTGATCTCCAGCAAGGGCACTTGCCCTCCTAAAATTACAAACCCATAGGGTATTTGTTATGCCTGTTTTGAATCTGCCCTCCTTTTCTTTGTGTTCTATTTTAAGGAAGAACTAGAGATGCATACGAAAAATACCTCACTAGAGAATATGATGAGTATCAGAATTCTATATCAGAAAACATCATAGGCATAAGACACATGCACATGTGGTCCCCAGATTGTAGCTCCTGGGAAGCAGGTAATCAAGTTTTATATATTTTTTATCACTACGAATAGTGGGTGTATCTTTAGTCTTTTGCATAATGAAATATCCTTCAAAGCATGTAGACAAATAGTCCCGATGTTATCTTATGTGTGGCCCATTATGTATCCTTAATTTTCAAATGAGTGGGAGACAGTAGGTTGCAGAAACAATACAGTATATTTTTTTAAATAGCCTTATTATTAACTAATCAGACCCATAAAAGACCATAAGACCATGAAGAACAATTCTTTATCAGATTCTAGTTATTATTATTCTCCACAGTTCCCTCAGGTGAAAAATCAGCAGAGGAATTTCTCTTTTAAATTGAATCTACTTCTTACTCTATTTGGCTTTAAAAGGGTGACCCGACTCTCTTCCCAAACCCTGCAGTTACCCCCTGGTCATGCCTCCAGACTGTCTCAGGCTAACTCTCCTTCTCAATTCATTACTTATCCAGAGGACATGGCGGTTTGCAGACTTCTCTGTTGGCTTCTCTCTTTTCTTCCATGGACTTCAACCATGATTGTCAGGCATTTATTTACAGAATTTTCTCCCAAAAAGCCATGAAAATTTGTGAGACAGAAGAAGGATAAGAATTAAATATTTTCTTTGTCTAGTCTTATGAGCATAACAAATATGAAATATGATGTTTTGCATTGCCAGAATTAATTTTAGTATTATGTTTCTATTGTATTATTCAGAAAGGCATGTGGTCCCTCTTTTTTTTTTTTTTTTTTTTTTTTTTTAGCTTTAATCACATTGTAGAAGATTAAATCCTGCAGGGCACAGGCTGGGAGGAGATCTTCATAATGTATACATCCAATAAAGGACTTGTATTCAGAATATACATGTCTTCAAATTAGTAAGAAAAAGGCATTTTTGAAAACAGGCAAAAGGCATGAATAAACATTTGACTGAAAAAAAAGTCCAAATAATATGTGAAGTCAGTCAGTCATTAGGGAAATCCATTTTAAAGCCACATTCATCAAAGGGCTAAAACTAAAAAGACAGTGCCAGGGGTTAGCAGGGATGTGAAAAAAGCAACTGGCAGCTGTTTACACTGCTGGAGTCAGTGCCAACTGATGAAACCCTTTGGAAGACTGGTACTACCTACCAAAGCTTAAACAGTACTTCTTTTATCACTGGGCAATCCTATTTCTAGGTATAATTCAAAGATAAATTCAAATCCCTGATGCATTTCTTTCAGTCATTTGACTTGTGGACTTGTTTGCAGGAAAGTAGGGTGTCAGTGTCTGCCCGGTCCTGGACTGAGACATCCTTGGAGCTCTGATTCTAAAGAAGGGGTAATACCTGATCACTGTGGTAAAATGAGGAAGGGAGTAAGAGAACTGCTTTAGACAGGGGAGGCCTATTCTAACCTAAATAATCAAGTAGGGCTCAGGCTTTGATTGGGAAAGGTAAGAAATGGTAGGCATTTGGGTCTGGTGTCAAGAGCCAAGAGTACAAGTGTTTGTCAAGAGTGGAGAGCACAGGCCCAGAATTTCTGGGTAGTTCTTAATATCAGAAAGACTTATATGCCCTTGTTACAAGGAAGTACACCAAAGTCAAGGTCTAGCCCCAAAGAGAAGAAATTCATATTATTAACACAAGTTTTTTCAAGGTCTAGGACGTGTTGTCTTGACTTCAGGGCCAGGCCCCGACAGCACCAGATTGCCAATGTGGATTCTGGAGTCCCAGGTAGAAGTTCCCAGAAAGGCAGAATGTGTAGACATGGGAGGGGGTTTTTCCTAGTCTCTCCAGAACCCGTAAATGGAAATGGACTAGCATACCCTCTGTCACACTAATGGGAATGAAGAGTATACAGTATTTCCTCACTTATCGCGGGTATTATGTTCTAGACCACCCCCCCACGCCCCGCGACAGGTGAAAATCTGCAAAGTGGGAACCTTACATTTATTTTAGTATTTATATATATTTTAAGGCTTTATAAACCCTTCCCACACACTTATAAACCATTTCCAGTTCCTTATTAACCCTTCCCAGTCCCTTATTAACCTTTTCCACACTTTTTAAACACTACTTATGTTCTTAAACATATTCTACACTCTTAAACCTACGTCACTTTGACAATATATGTATACAGTACCGCAAAGTCCTGAGATATAGCAAAAAATTCACAATAGATAATTAAATGTAATATTTTTAAAAATCCTGTGATGCAGTAAGGCCACGATAAGTGAACTGCAATATAGAGAGGGACTACTGTACATACTTCATATATATATGAAGTATAGTCAGGCCTAGTTCTTCTGAATAGTTTGGGGATTGGACAAACCTTGGGCAGCAGATGGTAGGTTTTTGGTAGGCAGACTTGAAGGGAAGGCAGGGACAGTCAGGAGCTGACACTGGAGAAAAAAATGTTCTCTATCTACATGCAGAGAGTCAACACAATACATTAAAAATATAGCCCAAGACCTCTCCTGCTTTTTTGTTTACTGTGTGTATGAGACTCCAGTTGATTTATTTAAATGCACTGACCCTTGATGGGCTGAATTAAGTTATCAACCAGTACTGTTAAACCATCTCATAAGTCTCAGATGATGTTTATATATGTCGCTAATATGACCGATTATGTTTATTTCAACTTCAGAACACAAACTAGAATACCTTCTACGGAAGAGGACCTCAATGGTTGAAACTGTTTACAGTACATTTATTTCAGTTTATTGTTAATCTTGGAGAAAATTGTGCATTTTCAAGGATAGGTAAGGTTAACTGCCATATTTTAGCAACCATATATATTTTTGAGAAAGCTCTATCTTGCTGAGGTTTATCATACTTATTGATCACTTTTTGAGCTATTTATTGATAATTACAAACAAGGGGGAACTTGACTAGAAGAGAACCCAGGGTTTCTTTTTTAATATATTATTTTATCCCTTTATTTCTTAACAATAGTAATCAAGGTGTGTAACTTAAATTTTCAGTAATGATAACACTGGGGAACACAGTTTTCATTGAGTTAGATCTGACATTTGTTTTTGACTAACTTTTGGCATCTGAATCTAAAAATGACCCCAGTTTTTCTCTATCACGACAACTTCTTAAGGTGCAGGATACCCTTCCTTTGTCCCCTAAATCATACAAAATGTACATACAAAGGCAAATAAAGAAAAAAAAATTACCTGAATATACTGTTTATTTAGAGTTGTTTATTCATATAAAGGCTATATATTGTTACTGTAAGTCAAATTATGTACAAGTAATAAAGTTCTGCTACCAGACATATATATTAAGGTATTTTATCTTTTCAAACGACAGGCTAAGAAATGCCAAAATGAGATACTTGAAGCAGTCTCCTCCAGTTGGAAAAGCTTTAACTAATTGCTTCATGAGACCCAGTTTTATGTGCAGAGGTGGGAATATAATGTTCTTTCTGTCAACAAGTGGCTCATGTAGAATGTTTGGATCACCCGGTTTGAGGTCAGATCTTGGAGACCAATTTGACTCCACCAAGTGCTTTTCACAAGCTCTTCTGTCCCACATACACAGAAAACAGGGATACTTGGTTTATCCATGTTGCTGACCGAGAAGGAAGCAGACCATTTGAAGGTCAACACAGATGATCCAGTTGTGTTTGTGATATTGCAACAGATCAGTGACTCTCTTTATGTCTTCATAATCTTCATGAAAACAAACTGAATGGCCAACTGGGATTGACCAAGTAAATTGCCATTGTGGAGGAGGACACACTTCAAGCTCTGCTTTGAGCTATCAATGAACAGTTACCATTCAGTTGCGTTCTAGATTGGAATTCCCAATTCCTCCATTAAACCATGTTTTATTAGGACAATACACAAAGCCACCGTCACTTCAAAAGTACTGCAGAAATGGATACCTTTGCTCCTTTTTCAAGCAAGTTTTTCTTGTGCAGTCTTGATTCTAGGAGTTCTGAAGCCCTTTTGTATAGTCCCAGATCTCATGCCAAATCATTCAACTCATGCTGATCAGATCCCTTATGAACTGAGTCATCTTCAATTTCAAAATCTTCATCGTTGCTGTCACTTAGTTCTTCACCATACTCCTGTTTTTTGAAAGAGGGTAGTTCAGTGGAAACTGGCACAGGGATTTCAGCTGAATGAGGCACTGGGCATATAGCTGATGGTAGACTAGGATACTCTATTTTACATTTATTTTTCTTGTTATATCCTGACATTTTCAATATACAAAAGTAACAGTCACTTGAATGATCTCTGGGCTTTCGCCAAACCATAGGTATACCAAATGGCAACTTATCACGCGTTCCTTTTGTCCACATCCATAAACTCTCGAAACACTGTTTACATACCCTGTGAGGGGCCCAAGACTTATCTTGATTACCAAGTTTTCTTTAAAATATGCAAAATAGGCATGCCTGACAAATGCACTGATGTTTGTCCTTTGACTGGGAATGGCTCGGTCCAGCTTAGAGTGGTCACATTAAGATAAGCTGTCAAGAAAAAACCTAACATTATAGAAGAAAAGTAACTGCAGTTTTGAAATCAGCATGCCTTTTTAAGTCTAAAACAGCTGAAAAATCAAACTCAGCAGGAATTATGTTAAAAATTGTTCCCCTGTGTAATTTTTATACTTTTGAGTAATAATCTAATAATTAACTCTTGCAGATCCACAACATTGGTAAGTGAAGTTCAATGACTTATTAAAATCAGTTATATATTGTGTGTGTAGATATTGTAATAATCTTAATGGTAAATGTTGAGCTACTTGAGTAACATAGTCTTACTCCCAGCCCTAACACATTGGCTGAAACATCAAAGGCTCTCAATGATAATTAAAAAAAAAAAAAAAATTAACGACTACTTTTGGATGACTGGAGTATTGTCTCCAAGTTTCCCTGCTGCCTTCAAGAAAGAAAGTCATGTATTTCTGCTTGCAGTACTTTAACTATACATTTTTAATGCTGAGATTGACCATAAATCTGGCTTTGGCCAATAAAATGTAGACAGATATTACATTCCATATCTGCGCAGAAGAGACTGTGGGGTTTCACTGACTCTTGTGATCCTGGAAAAAGCCCTCAGACCCAAACAGGATCCTGTGCAACCTGCAGCAAGAGATCTGCTACCGCTGTGTAGCTTGACCAGGAAATAGCCCTGTGCTATTTCAGGCCACTAGGATTTTACACAGCTGATGAATATACTCCAGTCATCAAATGGATGGGCAAATGCCTCTCTTAATCCAAAACTGTGTTTTTCTGTGTTATTTATGAACTTGATTAAGCAGTTTAATAGACTTTTTCCACTTGTGGTAGATTCAGGAGAGGGTTTTTCATACCCGAATGAGCCAAAAAATTATGACCTAACATCAATACTGCGATCAACTGCCTAGGCCTTAGAATACCGAGTAGGTTTTCCCCCAGAAGGAAAGAAGGGTTGGGACGGTGTCACTTGTATCAACTAGGAAGTCTGTGGTTAGGGTTTAGTTATCAAAGGGTAAGGAGAATGCAATGTGTCATGAGAATTTGTCCATTTTTAGTTATTTCCTGGTTGCTTTTCATAGTGCCTTAGCAATGTTGCTTTGGAAAAGCAGTGTTCACTCCCTTACTATTTTGATTGAATCACAGGGATAAGAAGCTTTTTATTTCAACCCAGTTACTGCTGACAGTAGAATAAATTTTGGTCTTTATAGATGGAATGCTTTAGTCTGTAAGTAACAGAAAGCTCAAATCAAAACAGCATAAAAATTATAGTGGTAAATAAGCTATGTGACTGAAAGACTGACAGTCAAGTAGGGTCAGTTTTTCTCTTTTCTTTTATGCCTTAAGTTCTGCTGCATTTTGCATGTATTTTGGGGGGCCGAAACTTAACTTGGCTTTCATTGTGTTTATTTTATTTAAATGGCATAAAACATGACAAGAACAGTATTATTTGTATCAATTAAGAGTTTAAAAAGAAAGTGTGAAAACAGTATGGAATTATCTCAAAAAACTGAAAATGGAACTGCCTTTTGATCCAGTGATCCCACTGCTGGGAATATACCCTAAGAATCCTGAATCACCAATTCAAAAGAACCTCTGCACCCCTATGTTTGTCATAGCCAAGTACTAAAAACAGCTTAAGTGCCCATCAGTAAATGAGTGGATAAAAAAAAACGGTGGTACATTTACACAATGGAATACTATGCAGCAGAAAGAAAGAAGGAACTACTACTTTTCATGACAGCATGGAATGAATGGAACTGGAGAGTATTATGCTAAGTGAAGTAAGTCAGGTGGCAAAAGACAAATACCATATGATCTCACCTATAAGAGGAATCTAATTAACAAAATAAACTAATGAACAAAATAGAATCAGAGGCATGGGAATGTGAAACAGACTGATAGCGTTCAGAGAGGTGGAAGGAGTTGGGTAATGATGGAAAGAAAGGGAAGGGACTAGTCAAAACATATATGAATAACCCATGGACATTGACAATGGTGTGGGAATTGACTGTGGAAGCAGGCATGGACTGAGTGGAGGAGGGCAAAGGGAGAAAAATTGGGACAATTTGAATAGAATAACAATAAAAATTAAAATGTATAAATAAATAAAAAAGCTTGAAAAGAGAAAAGAAATGCTACCCTCAAATTTTGAAATAAAATCTCTCACCCAGTCTAACTGGTATAACTTTGGTCAACTCTCTTCTCTCTGGATCATCATGCATGGACATACCATACACTGATTGGCTGAAGCTTGGATGACTGAACCCATCACTGACGAGAGGGCCAAGATTGTGGTCAGCTTCCCGTGAACTGATGGGGGTGATCAATCATTATTGTGATTCAGTTGATATAAGGTAATTTGTCATGGATGCTGCATAATCAATCAATAGAGCCCACACCCCTGATATGGAGCTAAATGCTGAGCAGTAGAAAATCAAGTAGATGTGGTAATAATTTTTACTTCTTCTTCCAAAGTTCTCCTTTTTGCCTTCAGAATAAATTTCACATTCATTAATTGACACTCAGTTCATCTCTTTACTGTCCCTTCAGTATGTCTGTATTTTCATATCTTCATGCTTATGTTGTTTCCTCTGCCAGGGATGACTTTCTGTAACCAATCTACTCACACATATTTAAGTTCTACATATCCTTCAAAACCTGGTTAAATTATCTCCTCCTTGGACTCTTTCCTGATCAATTCAGACCACTGTGATCTCATCTCCCTAAGATCCATATAGTACTTGTCAAAACAATTAATGTATTGTTTAATTATATACTGTCATGGCATTACCAATACCTGACATTGTTATTGCCTACTGTTTCATTAACCTTTTTGTGTTAAAACCTTGCATTTCACATTTCACTATGAGATTTGACTTCTGAGGAAAAAGACGATGTCCTTTTAATTTCAGACAGTTTTTATAACTCTCCACTAAACAGAATGCATAGTAAAGATGTATATATTATTTTTTCAGTAAATATTGAATGATATAATTATAACTTTGTTTTTTTTTAAATTTTTTGTGGAGTAGCAAATATTGCGTTCAAAATTTTATTAAGACTAGAATCTATACAAGTGCAAATTTATGTAAGTGCACAGATATAAACAAACTTTTCTTATGCTAGCCTAGGAAGAAAGTATTTGAAAGTGAAAATAATGATCCTTCATCCCATAAGATGGTTTGAACCAGCAATGCTCATTTGTAGAAGGGTGTTCTTATTGTGCCAAAGGATTCATCTTAGGATTTTCTCTGGTCTGGTTATTTCTACAACTCAGGTTCAGTTTCAGTCAAGTATAATGGTCTGAGGCTTCGGGGACAGATTTGAGGAGCAACAGGATCTCCTTTATTGAACTTTATCCTCTGGCTCTGTTCTCATGGATCGTAACTGAGTCTCAGAGATGCCTTCAACAGTACAGTGGATTAAAAAAAAAAGTCACATTTTTTATATGTGAAGCAAGAATCAACAGATTCACTCCTCAAATATTTATTGAGCACCTATCATTTCCTGATTTGGAAAATAAAACAGCCATATTCTAAATCTTAAGTTTTTATATAGTGCTAAATTATCCCATTTCCCAATATCGTACAAGGAAGATATAAAAAACCAGAGCCTGAACTTTAAGTTTTATAGTCAATGTCTTTATGTATACTGTCTCCATGAAGTCCCCTTGGTCTGTCACACATTCTTCCAGATTTCTGCATGATCTGAGATTTGAATGTTCATCATGGCTGTTGGGAAATTGGCTGAGTCTGTGGCTATGAACTTCAGCAAGGGTGGTTGCCCTCCCTCCCTGTCCTCCCTTCTATATGTGCAAATGGATATAGATACTTACCTGACTTCATTAGCTAATATGCTCCAGAGAGTGCTCATCCCAGTGACTGACAAGAGACTGTCATTTTGATTTTAACTCCCCTGACTTACTTATTATCATAGCCCTTCCCCCACTCAAATGTTTTTCAAGGCTCTCTGAATCCAGCATCTCAGACTTGGAGGACTCTAGTTTTTTTCAGTCTGTTTTCAGTATTAATTTGATATAATTGATCTTGGAAAATGCAATTAAGCACTATAAATTATTCTTTTTGAATTAAATATTTAACACAGCAGAAACAATGAAGATCCTAAATGCATTGAATTAAAATCTTTTTGCAGAAAGCCAAAAGAAATGTGCTACTCTTTTTCTAGAAATGAGAAATATCTGTATAGAATGCAATAAAAATAAGAAATATTTTAACTTAATTTGTCAACAGAATAATAGATATAGCTGTGTTACTCTGGTACAAATCAATTATTATAATAATGAGACTTTATACAACTTTACTTTTATTTAATTAGGTGCATCTGTATGTGCTGTAATGGTTAATGCATCAAACTATAAATGATGAACTAAGGTTAAACAGCAGTTCCCAAAACATGTATATTTTACAATGTGAGGAAAAAATCACAGCAAAATACCTAAATAATATAAAAGACAATATAAAGTGTTAGGTTTGTTAAGAATTATTTTTGAATGAAGAGAATGGAAACAAGAAAAAATAGCTTTCCTGGAAGAATTTCTCTCCTTCTTCCCAGTTTACAGGTATTTACATCATAGATGATTAGAACTGAGAATTCCTATGCAGTAACTAATTTACCCCTAACTTTTTCTTTTTTAAACAAAGATCCAGATGCCTCCAAGGAGTGAAGAGGTTTGCTCCAGGCCAGCCTAACACCTAGGTTACTAGAGAACTAGAATTAGAACCCTGACTTTATAAAGTCTCAGATAATGCAGAGCTCTTCAGCTTCATAATACTGCTTCCCGTTCTCTAGTAATGATTATGGAACGTACATTTCTCTTTCATTGTCAGAAATATCCCCCTATGGCTAACACAATTTGCTTGCTATGTGAGAACATCGTCGTCGTCGTCGTCGTCGGCAGCCGTCCGTCTCGAGAGACGATGGCGTAGCTTCCTGAGAGTCTATCTGCACCGCCGAGAATGGCTGTGCAGTCCGATTCGGGAGTGACAATCCCTGCCGCACTTGGTACAGGTGAAGGCAGATGGCCGTTGTTGCTGCTGTTGACGCTGCTTCCGCCTCGATCTTTTCTGGACCGCCTCCTCGTTGCGCTCAGCCTCTGCACGTGACGTACCTTGCCTGACCGCGAGCCTCCAGGCTAGGCGGTCGTCTGCTTGAACTTCCCATGTGTTGAGATTGATGGAGCATTGTGTCATGTCCTTTTTGCAGATGTCTTTGAACCGCAGTTTTGGGCGCCCTGTCATCCTCTTGCCTTCTGCTAGCTCGCCGTAGAGGAGGTCTTTGGGGATACGGCCTGCATCCATTCTTTTGACATGGCCGAGCCACCTGAGGCGTCTCTCGCTAAGAACTGCATGCAAACTGCTCATATTGGCTCGCTTCAGCACCTCGGTGTTGGGGACCTTATCCTGCCAGGCGACATGCAGGACGCGTCGCAGGCACCTCATGTGGAAGCTGTTGAGTTTCCTTTCGTGCCTTGCGTAGGTGGTCCACGTCTCGCTGCCATAGAGGAGAGTGCTGAGTACGCAGGCTTGGTAGATGCGCAGTCTGGTTTTCTCAGTGAGGCTGGAATTGTTCCACGCTCGCCGGTTCAGTCTGGCCATAACTGTGGCTGCCCTGGCGATTCTCCGGTTGACCTCCAAGTCGACTGACAGAGAGCTCGAGATGGTGGACCCGAGGTAAGTGAAGTCGTTGACAACCTCCAGGGTGTATCCGTCGATGGTGATGCATGGGGGAGTCCCCGTGCCTTGAGCCATAACATTCGTCTTCGTCAGGCTGATGGCTAGTCCGAACTCCTTGCATGCGTGGGAAAGGCATGTTCTTGCCGGGAAGCGGGGCAAGAACACGTAAGGACGCTGTGAGGGGACGTGCAGAACTCAGGTCGTGTCTTTGCAACTTTGATTCCCTTTTCTCAGCCTACAGTTATTTCAAAGTTAAAAGTGTTTTATGTAGTATGTAAACGTGCAGCTGAATAGGGTGGTCCTGGTTGCAGGTTATATCTTTGTTTGCTGGACTTCCATGCACTTTGATTTTCTGGAGCTTATGGTTGTTTCTAGTTTTGAGGTAGTTGTGTTCCTTCTTGGTTGTGGAGGGAGACGCCGCATGTCTGTCTATGCCTCCATCTTGGCCAGAAGTCCTCCTAGTGAATATTTTAATTGAATTATTATATTCTTCAATTCCTGAAGTTCTGTTTTTTAAGATATTTTCATTTTGTTCATGCATCATTTTCCTGATTTTCCTTAGTTGTCTGTTTCCTCTCGAAGTTCATTGAACTTATTTAAGATGGTCGTTTTTATTTTTGTCTCATAATTATTAGGTCTTCATTTCTTTAAGGTTGTTTCTGTGCTGGCTTAGGGGAGGGGCTCTCATGGGTGAAATAATTTTTTTAACCATTTTAATGTAGCTGGTTTTGGCTTTGCACTTTCCTGGGATATTATGACTTTTTAACTGGTTTCTGGAGTTCTCTTAAAGCGTTTTTAGACAGTATATTGTTAAGTTCGTGTCTCTGTGGAAGAACAAAGTGTGGGGCTTCCTATTTTTCTAAAGGATTGGGCTGGCCTGGCAGAGGGTCTCTGGTTTATTCTTTGGGTGTTCTAGAGGGAACAGGCTATGAGGCAGAAGCCTGTCATTCTTCCAAAGTTGTATAGTTTTTGTATTTTATGCTGTTTTAGTTTGTAACTAGCCCTATAGAAATAAGGTGATTAAAACAGGGGGAAATGATAGCAGGGCCCAGGTGTTAGAGTTTAGCCTTAATTGATAGGCTTAAGTAATTGAAGCTGTGACTGGATAGACTTTCTTTATCACCAAACCTTTGCTTCTGGAATTTTGCCTAGAGGGTGGCGGCAGGCAGCAGGACCCCAAATTGCTTTTCGGTAGCATAACTACTATTGAATCAAGATTAAAGCATTTCCATCTCCCTAAAAATTATCCTGTGTCTTGTTGTATCATCCTTTCCTCTAGCCCCATAGCCCAAGGCAACCAGTGATCTACTTTCTGTCTCTATAATTTTGCATTTTCTAGAACTTCATGTAGACTTTTATGCTTTGCTTCTTTCACTTAGCATAATGCTTTTTGAGATTCATTTGTGTTGTTTTGTGTATCAGTATTTTGATCTTTTTTATTGCTGTGGATGTCTGTGACGCGATATTCTAGCGTCCGCATCGTTTAGAGCTGCGACTCAGAACATGGCGCGTTCCTAGAAGCCGCTTTCGGCATCAGTGGGCGGCGGCGCGTGGACTTGCAAGCGTGGGGCGCGGGACCAACCGACGCCACTTCGTGTTGGACAGTGGAAGCTGGAGAGCCGGGCTATTCGGACTGAGCCAATTGGTTTCCATGGATCTCAATAGTGCCAGCACTGTTGTTCTTCAAGTCTTAACTCAGGCCACCAGTCAGGATACTGCTGTGTTAAAGCCAGCTGAGGAGCAGTTGAAACAGTGGGAAACACAGCCAGGTTTTTATTCAGTGTTGCTGGTAAGTTGCTTAAAAATAGTTATTATTTTTAATAAAATGAGACACTATTCTATTGTTTTAAAAACCTACTTGTGTTGGTGGTTTACTTAGTGAAACTGATCCAAATGTTTGGCTGCCATTGCACTGCCATTTACTAATTCGAGGCATGGCACTTGGAGGACATTTAAGAGATGTTTATTGTTGGGTGAGTATACCCAAGCAGGGTATTGGTAGTATCTGCTTAGAAGGTTACACTGCCAGTTTTCTATTTTAGCCTGTAAATGCTGCCCTCAAGACTGTAAAGGAGGAAAGAGGAAGGACATCTCTAAAATCAGAGAAGGAAAACTCTGACTCCAAAAAACCTCCGCTGCCTTGCGGCATACCTCTTCAGGGGAAAGGCTAAGGGAGTAAACCCCGACAGAAAATCCGGAGCCGGAGTCCCTAAGGCGGTTTGACATTGTAGTCAACACCGGCAACTCCTGCGGCGCACCTGAAGCCAAGCTGTATTGACTTTGTCTTTCCCTTGGACCCTTCAGCTGCGAAGAGAGGGGGGGGTCTGCTGCATGGGCAACAGCAGACCCTCCATATCACCCTGCCCAGGCTCTGTAGCTTCAGTTTCACTTGAGAGGACACTCCAGCGTCATCGCAAGATGTCGACTCAACACGGGAGGAGACAGATACCGGTTATAAGCTCATCCGATTGGCGAAGGAAACGAGCGCCAGGGGTCTCCTCTGACGGTGGGAGAGGTCATCGCACCTCACTGGACAGCTACCGTCTCGCCATGGCTCGCCTGCCCCACTGGGTGCGTGGGGATCAGAGAGGCGCCTCTCGAAAAGTGGGCCACAAAACACCCGCACCAGTTAATTCCAAGCAAACAACAAGAAAGAAGCCTCCGGCTCTTCGCCTCGCTAGCTGGAACATCAGGACCATGTGCCCCGGACTTACTGCAGACCTTCCGTGGATCAAGGGTGCCAGGAAAACCGCTGTCATCGATAGGGAACTGGCACGACTAAACATCGACATTGCGGCTCTACAGGAGACCCGGTTGGCCGACAACGGAACTATCAGAGAAACCAACTACACCTTCTACTGGCAAGGGAAGTCTCCGGACCAACCAAGACAGCACGGTGTTGGGTTCGCTGTGAAGAACACGCTTGTTAACTCCATAGAGCCACCCACAGGAGGCACAGAGAGATTACTTACCCTCCGATTGTCAACAACTTTCGGCCCAGTCAGCATTCTTAGCGCGTATGCCCCAACCCTCTGCGCCACCACCGAAGAGAAAGAACAGTTCTACCATGCACTGGACGAAGCGTTATCCAAGATCCCCAGAAGTAACGCTCTCTATCTCCTTGGAGACTTCAACGCAAGAGTAGGAGCCGACCACATGGCCTGGCCCACCTGCCTTGGAAACTTTGGGAGAGGAAAGATCAATGAGAATGGTCAGCGACTGCTTGAGCTTTTGTGTCACCACGGCCTGTGCGTGACAAACACATTCTTCAAGTGCAAAGAGATCCACCAGGTGTCATGGAGGCACCCCCGCTCCCGTCATTGGCACCAGCTTGACCTCGTCATCACCAGAAGAACGGATATTGGCAGCACCCTCCTCACCCGCAGCTACCACAGTGCAGACTGCGACACGGACCATGCCCTCGTGGTAAGCAAGGTGCGCATAATGCCGAAGAGGTTGCACCACTCCAAGATGAAGGGTCGCCCACGCATCAACACCAGTTGTGCCAGCAACCCAGTTAAGACCCAGCAATTCATCAACAAGATGGAAGATGCACTCGGCGAGGGAGTGGCGGCAGATGACATTATCGAATCCAATTGGCCACGTCTCCGCGACGCCATATACAACTCCGCCATTATTGCTTATGGGAAGAAAGAGCGGAAGAACGCTGACTGGTACGAGGCTCACTGGGAAGAAATGGAACCCGTGATCGAGGCTAAGAGGAAGGCCCTACTGGCTTACAAGGTCACGCCCACTCCCAGTACACTTCAAGCTCTACGGGCTGCCAGGAACAAAGTCCAGAAGACCGCCCGCCACTGTGCCAACACCTATTGGCTAAACCTGTGCAGAAGCATTCAGGAAGCCGCCGATATAGGCAACGCACAAGGAATGTATGAGGGTATCAAGAAGGCAACAGGCCCAATCCCCTCCAAGATCGCCCCCCTTAAGTCCAAGACAGGTGAGGTCATCACTGACCAGGAACAGCAAATGCGGCGGTGGACCGAGCACTACCTCGAGCTGTACGCAACGAAGAACACCGTAACAGACACTGCTCTTAAAGCCATCCCAGACCTACCAGTCATGGAGGAGCTAGACACCCCACCTACTGCGGCAGAGCTCGGCAAAGCCATCGACCGCCTCGCTTGCGGGAAAGCACCAGGAAGCGACGGAATCCCTCCAGAAATCCTAAAGAGCGGGAAACCAGTCCTGCTACAGCCGCTCCACCATCTACTCTGTCTCTGCTGGAAGGAGGGTTACATCCCCCAGGATATGAGAGACGCCAACATTATCACCATGTACAAGAACAAAGGAGACCGCAGCGACTGCAACAACTACCGGGGCATCTCTCTCCTCAGCGTCGTCGGCAAAGTATTCGCCCGGGTCGCTCTTGCCCGCCTGCAGACCCTTGCTTCCCGCGTCTACCCAGAGTCCCAGTGTGGCTTCAGAGCTGGCCGCTCAACAGTGGACATGATCTTCTCCCTACGCCAGCTGCAGGAGAAGTGTCACGAGCAGCATAAACCACTCTACCTCGCCTTTATTGACCTCACGAAGGCGTTTGATCTGGTCAGTCGAAGCGGACTCTTCAGCTTGCTACGGAAGATTGGCTGTCCACCACATCTGCTTGCTGTGGTCATGTCCTTTCACGACAACATGCACAGCACGGTGTCCTACAACGGCGCAACCTCTGAGGCCTTCCCAGTCAGCAGCGGAGTAAAGCAGGGCTGCGTCCTCGCGCCTACGCTGTTCGGAATCTTCTTCTCCATGCTCCTCCAATACGCCTTTAAGGACTGCAGCGAGGGTGTCTTCATTCACACCAGATCCGATGGCAAGCTCTACAACCTGGCCCGTCTACGAGCCAAGACCAAAGTCAAAGAGGTGCTCATCCGTGAGATGCTCTTCGCCGACGACGCAGCTTTGACATCACACTCCGAAGAGGGACTCCAGCAGCTATGTGAGAACATAGCACAAAATAAAAGTTGCACTGAGTCACAGGGAAATAAAAATCTTACCCTATTTGTGCTCCTAAGTACAGCTTATACTTTGGATGCTGAAGGGCAATAATTTAAACAAAATTGACACTGTGTTGGTTTTATGGATTTCTAATGCATTTCTTCTTACGTACTTTGGACATATTGCTGCCTCGGCTTCTGCCACATCTAATAGTGAAGTTTGGAAATTTATACAAATCAAAAACTGCAGGTTCTTTCTTCAAAAGAAAGGCAGGCACAAATATTATTTTCATCTCCCATATTCAGTTTGCTTACTTACTAAAAGTCACATATTTCAAAAAGAAAAGAACATTTGGTTAAAAATTGATATAATACCCTTTAGTCTTTATTTTTTTGATAGTTTATCAGGTGATTTCTTAAGTTCTTCACATTGTGATTAAATAGTTCTCTGTGTTTGTAAACTTTAGAAAATGGGACCATCTTGTGAAATTTAAGACCAACTTGTGTGGAATGTCACAATTGGAAAACAAAAACACACAACAATGTAAACAACAACAAAGCAAAGCTAACCACTAAAACAAAGACAAAATGAATAAAAATTCCACAAGCGCAATATAAGTGGGAGAGCAATGTGAAGCTTTATTCATGTTTTCTTGGATCAGTTGGCTATTTTGCCCACTGGATATTGCTCTCATATTTTTCTTTAAGTAGAAAACAAGAAAATGACCCTATTTTCCCCTTGGCAGCTTAGTGTAGAGAAGGAGGTAAATGCACTTGTATCTCTCCATTTCTGTTCCCATCTGTGTATTTCTCTCTTTTGCTGTTATAGTTTCTGTCCTCTAGAAAAAGTTATATTATCCCCAGAACATGCAGTGTATAAATGTGTCTGTCTTTGGGATTTTATGAACAAAGAAAATAATCTCAACTGGCAGTTTTTAGGGTCTCCCAAACCAAGAACATGTGGTCTGACTGTGTTTTTATTTTTCATAATTTGTAGATCTGTTTAAAATTTCCTCAAGCACATAAACATTGAGAGTTAGATTTTTAATAACTGCATTTATTGGAAGAAATAAAAATATAGTTCTGTATAGGTATTTCAGGGGTTGTTGTCTGGATGGAGCAGCTATGTTGAGACTGTGTTTTTCCTATGGGAGGAGGATCCCAAAATGGCAAATAACGGGATCTGAGACCAGTGTCAGGTAAGTATGTTGTTGCTCGCAATGGGTGTATGCAATACATTCTAGCAAGGTTTCATGTTTATAAGAAAATCCAACCTGTCTTTGGCCTGTTACACCCCATCTTTTTGTGACTTTTTATAATTAGAAATGAATGTAAATTTTCATTATAATGCTTACTGTTATGATTTACTTAATTATTTATGAATTACAGTCTGCCATAGATGTTTTGATACCTTGTAGGAGAAAATGGGCAGATTATTTTAAACCAGGATTTGTTCAAGAAATTCTGAATTGTGTAACCACTAATTTTGTGTATTTAACAATGGATATTTATCTGGTTCCAGTAAGTATTTTTTTTTTTAGTTAATAAACTAACTTTTTATTGTTTACTTTTATTTTTTTATTGTTTTTCTATTACAGTTGTCCCATTTTGTCCCCCATTGCTCTACCCCCCAACAGTCAATACCCACCCTATAGTCCATGTCCATGGGCCATTTATATAGGTTCCCTGACTAGCGTCTTCCCTTTGTTTCCCCTCTTTTCCCCCTCCCACTTCCCCTCTGGTCGCTGTCAGTCTGTTTCTTGTTTCCATGCCTCTGGTTCTATTTTGCTCGTTTGTTTGTGTTGTTCATTAGTTTCCTGTATTAGGTGAGATCATATGGTATTTGTCTTTTGCTGCCTGGCTTATTTCACTAAGCACAATACTCTCCAGTTCCATCCAATAAGGTCATGAGGCACCTTACAAAAACTAAAAAATAGAAGTAAATAAAAATGAATAATGTGATTGTAGTAAAGGGAATACAAAGTATACACAACAGCCTTCTAATGTTTGTGGAGATGATTGTCAGATTTAGCTCTACGCTTCCTTGTAGTTTAAGCAGAGACTGGGCACAGTGTATTTGTTGCATACTCATTAAGTATTTGTTGGCTTAATGGGGTTGATTCATGAATTGTAGTTGAAATATTATTTGCAATGTAATATAAGTAAAAAAAATCAGATCAAGTAGTTTTGTATGTTGTTTGAATTTATCTAATATGATGTATTCCATGATCTGTTATCATTAAGTTCTGCAGGCGATATTGAGTGTAAGAGGCCAGCATTGCATCAACAAAGGTCATTCATTGTATTAAAAAATGAGACACATGCCTAAAATCAAGGGCTTCTCAGATCCAAGGACTTTATATATAAGTACATAAAAATGTATCTTCTTAAAATAAAATTGAAAATAAAACATTTGTTAAGAAAAAGTAAAATACACAATTTAAAAATAAAACATAAAAATTATAACCTGCAAACAGATTTTTCTTGTTGATTGTCTCTTCATTCTCAAATAGATTGAATATTTTTATTTATTTTGTTTTATTTTTATTTTTTAAAAATTATTTATTTGTTTATTTATTTATTTTTAGAGAGGGGGAAAGGAGAAAGAGAGGGAGAGAAACATCACTGTGTGGTTGCCTCTCATTTGCACCCCCAACTGGGGACCTGATGTGCAACCTAGTCATGTTCCCTGACTGGGAATTGAACCAGCGACACTTGGCTCGCAGGCCGATGCTCAATCCACTGAACCACAGCAGCCAAGGCAGATTGAATATTTTTATTGAATTGACCTCTCGGGATATACCATAGAGGCAATATTTCTCTGTGGTCAGGCAGAACTTACTTGAATGTGATCATTCCATTTTCCTGGTGGTGTATTGTCGTACCAACTTTTATTTCCTGGAGCATTGTAAATTTATTTTTTGGGGGGGGGCTGATCTATAACCTTTTAGATAAACTTGGAAGAGAAGGAATCAAGGATTTGAGGAAGCAAAAAAAAAGCTATCAGGGAAGACATATCAGAGGTTTTCCCCATTTTCCAACCTCATTTGCTCTTAAAAAAATAAGTGACTGGAAAATTGTCATGTGCCTGAGAAATCAGAGATCAAAAAGTTCTCATAAGCTTATGTTTTGGTTTTAAATTGTTTATTAACTAGCCTGACACAGGTAGTTAATCACCCATTATCAGTCTTTCTCTTTGAGAAATGTTCTCATGTTCTTAGAATCTTCACTTCCAAATTTGTAAATGTGAGATTTAGAGTAGAAGCTAAATTTTCTTTCTAGAATAATAACCAAGTCATTCAAAATAATAAATGCAGTATAAATATGGAATTGTTGATGCATGGGATCACTCAGTTTGGAGTAGTCTGTATTTTAGAAACTGGGAATTCTTTATTTAAAATTTGGAATATTTAAGAAAAACAGAGGAGACTTTTGAGTTTATTCTTTTCTAATGTTAAGTGTAATTAAGACTCAAAAAATGGAATTCTAAGTGGCATTTTAGGTGATTGCCTTATCGAAAAATTGGTAAACTAATTATATAATATCCTTTTAACCTTTCTCTTCCGTTAATACATACTATTCTTGTTGAGGAAGCAGCATACCAAAGCACTCTGCTCAGTGCTAGGAACAGGGAAGTGAAGATTTGTTTCAGAGCCTTGCACATGAAAGGTGCTCACTCATTGAATGAGTATTGAGAGACTAGGTGTTCCTACAGATTTTGGATAAGTCTGTCTTCTAAATCATACAAGACAGGACTATCAGACTCCGAAAAGATCTGAGAATAAAAGGTTTTTGTTGTTGGGTTTAAACATTGGTATTAGGGAATGGGGAAAATGATAACTCCTCTTTGAAAGATGGGTATTATCTCATCCATCTAGGCTCCATAATTTTGTATATGCTGTATTTGTTTTGTTATGCACACCTATTGTCTCATGTTTATTTGGTCTCTCTAGGTACACTACATGAATTTCAAGTGCAGAGACCATTCTCCCATTATTGCATCTAACTCAGGACCAACTATTTACATATCTGTTGATGTATAGGCACGAGGATGCTGGGGAGGTGGCCTGAATAGTCCATTAAAAATGAATCATTTTCTCCCTCAGCTTTTGTACTGCCTTCTTTTCCTTGATCACAGTAGGTTACTGTGTCTTTGTAACATTCCTGAAAACGATGGAGCTGTGTGTGTCCAGGATGCTCATTTGCTAGTTTAAAGTCAGGAAGCTGTCAGCTGTAAATGTCATGCATATGTATGAGTGGTCCAACTGTTGCTCCTTCTTCTTTCCCTTCCTGGTGGGTGACTCCTTCTGAGAGTGCTACATCTACTTTCCAAAGCCCTTTGTGGGGAAGATGAAGGAGAGGGAAGGAGTTCTCTGTTATTTTGCATTGCCACATATCAGGATATTTTTTTTTTTCTAATGAATTCTAGAAAAATAGCACTTTTTGCCATTCTGTCTGATTCTTCCTCTCCCCTCTTTCAACACCTCTTTCTACTCCCATGTAAGCGCATGCTGTAGCTCTTCTTTTATAAAAAGCAAAAATATGAGAATGGGAAGCAGGAATTTGCAGTGGCAGATTTTCGAAAGAATACACTTCTCTGCTTTTTTTCTTTTTACACTCCAAAGACATCCCACATACACAGATGTGACAACTTTTTTATTTTTTAAAGCTAATTTGAGCAAATGCCTGTCTGGCAACTTACTCTGGGATAGTTACACTTGCCCAAACTGAAGTTCTGCCTTTGTAGAGGTGACACTGATGGCGTGTTATTACTGCACAATCAGAACAGAAACACCAGGAGAAAGAAAAAGAAAGACATGAAAATGAGTATACATGGATGTGTTTTTGAGGATCTTTGTTAATTGGACTAGAATAGAGGTATTTGCCCAAATGTGACTCTACTTTTGTAAAAATAGCTATTTGGGAAGCATCTGGCATTGTCTGCACTTTTTTTTTCCCTGTAGTTAAGATTGTCCCCAAATGCAGCAAAAAAAGAAGCAAATATAGGGGTCTCCAGTAAAGATTTAGGTGTAGGGGAGGAAGAGGGAGGTAGTTCCCATTGCCAAATTTATTTTTAAATTTTACCTTTCCCACTTAATGTATACTTTTTTGGTATCTAATTTGTCACATTGTTCTTTCAGAACAGGTGCTGTGTGAACTCATGGTGTATCAGGTGATAAAGCTGTTGCCAAACTGTTTGATGAGGGCAGGTGAAGGCTTTGGTGGAAGGAGGAGAAGGTAGCCTTTCCGCTTTCTGGATTGTACATTCCAATTTCAAGTCATTCACAGAACAACTGCACTCCTTCCTTCTTATCCATTCCTCCTCTGCATTTTTTTTTTATTTTCCCTTTATCTTCTTGTGTTCACCCTTTAATCAGTGCAGCTTATATTTATATTTCTACTTATTTAATGCATGGGGGGTTATAAGAAATGCATAATGCATTTGTGGGGAACATAAAGAATATTATATGCTGCTCTTACCCTCAGGAGTCTCCTGCTATTTGGGAAGACATGATATATATGCATGAAATGTTGAATAGAGATTCAAGTTTTGAATGGCAATATTGGGATATAAATCAGATGAGCAATAAATACTATCGGCTTTTAGTTGAGAAATCGGTACAGACTGGATGGTCAGAAAAAGCTTTGTTAAGTTTTTTCACTCTTCTGAAACACACAATGCTCACAACACACTTTCAGGTTTACCAGGTTAGTTACCTTATGATATCTTGCCTGTTTGTGTTCCCAAATGTTTCTAAAATATTACTCAGCCTTCAAAGTTTTGGTTAAACTTTATCTTCCCTACAAAGAACTTTATACTCTTTGAAGTCCACCAGCATCATTCCCTGAATTCCTTTATATCAGTACTTGTCTACGACATAGTAACCAATAGACTACATATTATATAATTTGTACTTCATTTTGTATGTATAAATTTAGTCCACCCTTTTCTTTCAAAACTTCTCATTTGAAGCAAAGGATTGCACATTGTACTTCACAAACGGCTCATAGCACTAAACACATCACTGGACCCACCCTGTTGTCCAATAAGTGTTTGCTAAGTTGATTGATAGCCTAGAGACCTTCAACAGATTCCTCTCTTTGAGGGTATCCCACATCTCTTCCAGATCTAATATCCAAAGCAGCTCTGTATCTATTACTTAAAGCCAAATTATTCTTACCACAATTTTAGGAAGAATTCCTGTTTTTAATGATCGCAATAGAGATCAAAGCAGTTTTGAGAGACAAGATCTCATGGATTTGAATGGCCAACAAACCTGGACACTCCTGCCAGCAGCAGGGTTGCCACATGGCACGTATACTTTTAGATGCGTTCACTACTTTTGAAAGGTGTAAAACCATCTCAGATTGAGCCTTTAAGCTTTATTTTTTACTATTTTACTTTAAAGCCATTTCAAAAGCCATTCCATTACAGGCAGCATAAGATGATCTCAGTGTTCCTTCCGGTTCTGTCATTTTACAATTCCTGTATTCATACACATAGGTTTACACAAACACATGGGAGTCAGTGGAAGGTGACTAAGTTCAACTTTTCCTTGCAGACACCTGTCTTTCAAATCAGCACCCCATTTTCTCATCTGTGCCTCATGGGCTCAGGTTCTGTTTGGCAAAGGAGCCAGAGCAATTGTGATTCCTGGGAGAGTATTTAAAACGACAGTTGCTGAAAGGTTACAGCAAAATCTATTAGAAAAGAAAAGTTGAGGGAAATCAGGTGAGCTCATAGAAGAAAATAAGGAAAGATTGGCTCCCTTTTGGGATTAGGTCTAATTAAGGTGAGCAAGCTGCTGGGCCTGTTTGGAATAACAATTGTGCTAGCATGTCACTTTTTTCTGCTTAGTTGAAATTTATATAGTTTGGGAATGGTGGATATAAGAAAATTAGAGCTCATTTAGAATCTGTTGAAAGGACAGTGTGCCTTCATTATTAGTTTTGCATCTGAATTTTCCTGGGGCAGTCCTCTCTCTGTTATAGGTAATGGATTTTTCCCCAGATGTAATTGGATGAGTTTAATTTTTTCTTTCATTACCTGTCTAGGAGGCCTATGCCCCTACTTCCCTTTGTGTTTTATTGGGATTGTAACCCCTATTTAAATAAAGGCTTTGATTGTGCTTATATATGTTCAATCAGCACTTTCTGATTGAATAGTTCTGGTCACACAATGCTCTCGCCTAGCATTTTTTACTAATTACATTTTCACCCTGGCTAGGTATGAGAAACCTCTGATGGTGTTTGTTTGCAGCTTTTGATGATGCAGGTGATTTGGTCTATACACAGTAAGATCCTACTGGTTTTGAAGGATTACTTGATTGGATCTGTTCTTTTGAAGAGTTAGAAAATCAAGTCATATACTGGTTAATACTTAGCTAGCAGTTCTAAAAACAATGAAACAAGTAAACAAAAAAAAGTGTCTGATTTGTAGCTTTTACTGATTCCCATGGTGTAAATACTTTCACTGTTGCTGATTTCAGTATGATGTAATTCCATGTGAAGTTGGGAAGACATACATGATCTGACCTCCAGAGCTGGTACGTGCGGCCCCAGCACACCACAGAGTCTCAGTCACATTCCTGCCACTGAGGTCACATACCTTATCACCGTCACATTACAATTAAGATGGATGCTGGTTTATAAACTGGTTCAGTTAGAGTGTGATTTCAGTGATTTATATGTGGGGATAAAATTCATGTTTTGTAGTCAAAGGCATTTTAAGGTGATGCTTCTGCCTGTATTGAGAACTCTGAAATGTGATAGCTAAGCCTTAAATGAAATATATGTTTCCTGAGAAATTATTTTAGTATTTATATATTTCATTCTTTTCTAGTATATAAACAAGAATCTTAGTAGGTGTATTGTAGTAGGAGTCAGAAGGTCTTAGATTTTGTTCCAATCATCATTAATGTTCTCTGTATCCTTGGATAACTCATTTAATATCAAGACATCAACAATTTATTCATCACTCAAGGAAAAAGAACAATGATTCAATGATAACTTCCCATAGAAACCATCTTATTTTTACCTGGATAACATTACATTTTTTTCCATTGGATTTTTATGGTATTTTACTTTATCTGATCTAAAGCAGATTTAGAACTAGAAACTTAAGTAATAACATGTTTGTACATATTATCGCTATAATATAACTTACATTGATGTATCTTTAAGAGTCTACAAGGTAGAAATCATGCCTTATTCATCTTTAAATGTCCCAGGAACCTGAACAGAATACTCCACTATTTGTACGGAAGGATCTAGTGACTGACTGCCTTCTCTGATAGACAAGGATATTAGTATGCTAACATGAAATCATTGAAACTAAAAACTTAAATGAAGCTAAAAACTGTTACCAATGACAAATATTAATATTATTTTTCATAGTACAATTTTTCTAATACCAGTTTGTGATTATAATGTGATACTACATTACTGGGTTTAAACAGGTTTTAAAAAAAAAGGTTAAAATTTATTTCATTCTTATCTTCCCTACAACTACATTTTCTTTGACAAACTTCTAAATAGCTGAAGAAAAAAATCAAATCGCTTCAGTTAAGTTCAATAAATATTAAGCTGTACGTGCCCTGTGAATGCAAGAGCACAGAACAAAATTCTCCTAAGTTGGAGACATAGCCCCTGGACTGAGATGTGTTCGCTGTGTGGGTCATCCCTTCCTTTCGTCGCGGCATCCGTGGTTGCCAGTGTGCACAGACTCTTGGCTCTGTCTCACTGTAGCATGTGGCAGTGCTGTGCTGTGTTGAGGACTGTGGCCAACAAATGAGGAAACCGGGCCTTTTGTTCTGGGTCTTGTCACTTCACCTCTTTAAGTTTTCACTTTTTTATTTCATACAATAGGACAGATAATAGCCACTTTGCCCCCCCCCCCCCCAGTATCAAGTAGAGTAGGTAAAAGAAGAGAACCTTAAAATATAAAAAATGCTATGATAGCCTCAGACTTGTGATTGTGATTTGTCAGGCCAATGACTACTCTTCAGGCAATATACCTAACTGTAGATGGTCAGTATAATTTAGAAGGCTATGGTGATTTCAGAGTGGAACTGAGTCTGAAATGGCCAGTCTTTAGCAAAATAGTAAACTAAAATAGTGCTGTCGTCTTCCACTATAAGCATGTCAAATGAAATATCACCAAAAAGCACTCAATACATGGCTAAGCGTATAAGGAAGAAAGAACAATACTCACTTTCTCAAAGCAAAGAGAAAGTAGTGAGGACAAAGAGGGCCAAAGAGAGCTCAGGTCTTAGATTTTAATCAACTTACAGAAAGAGGAGACAGTGCCATGGGCCTGAGATAAATGGGGAATAAGAATAGAGTTTCTGAAATAAACCTAGGACCTTCCTGCAACAACCCAACGAAGAAATTTCTTCATACTATTTATATGAGTAAATTGTAAAACATAATTAAGTGGGAACAAATTTTAAAGTAAAATAATTTAAAATATATATATTGGTAAATATTAATACTTGCCCCCCAAAAATCTTGTGGAACTTCCTTGATATCTACCAAAACACTCTGTAAGGAAAAAAACAAAAAAATAAACAAACAAAACATTGTTAGGTTAAGCAAGGCCATTATGTAATTCTAAAATATTCAAGTCATAAAGAATAATTCATAATCCTGAACAACACAGCCTCAAAATGTAATGATTAAAATCGACAGATATATAAGAAAAAATGGAAAAATTAAAAATTGAAGTTGCAGATGTAAATATAATTCCCTGAGAAATTTATAGGTTATCAGTCTAAAAATAAATAGTAAATATAGAGACAGTTTGTATCACACAGTTTTTAAGCTGATGGAAATAACTGAAGTATACGATGCTCCTATTCATTGTAATGGACTGGCCAGTACAAAAAGGAAATCATAAGTAAAACAACAACTATGAGTTGTTTGAGGATGAAACAACATATTTGTTATTCACAGATGTTACAGTTTTTGGCCTAGAATATTCAAGTGATGAGAATACACAAGCAATCTGTTAAAACTAGAAGGAGACTTCAGCACAATTATTAAAATAAAAAAGATCAATATAAGATAAATCAGTAGTTTCTCATATGTCAGTGAGTTTATATACTTTAATTTCTAAAAAAAAAATAAAATTTGTGATTCACTCTATCAAGTATCCAGAAATAAATCTATTTACAAAAATAATTTTGAAGTTATTGAAGACAATAAAATAGTACCAAATTCATTGGACAACTTTTACTAATGGAAATTTATAAGATAGCAAAGATGGAGATTTTTTCATAAATTAATTCATAACTAGTACCCAATTTCCATGGAAATTTCAAATCATTCTTTCAATGGAATCAGACAAGCTGATAATAGAATTTATTTGAAAAGGAAAAGGATCAAGAGCAACCAATATTATTTTGAAAAAATAAATAATGGGGGCTTATCCCACAAAGACTTATTCCAAAGCAATAAACATTAAAAGAGTTTGGTAGTCATTAGCCAGCAGAACAGAATGGAGTGCCAAAGCAAACCCTATAGATAATAGGAACTTCCTATGTGGCTAAGGAGACATTAGAAGTTGGTGGGGAAATGTCAACTAGTAGAGAAATACTTGGGTTGTAGAAGTTGACTTTACTTACTGAAAAATTTAATTCTATCCAGATGGATAAAATTACAAAAATAAATTTAAAATTTTAAAATTTTAAGAGAAAACCTAGGAGAATATCTTCTTTATGATATCAATGCATGGTAAACTTTTAAATAAAAAGTAAAAAAATATACATTGCAAAGTAGGTGTCTAGAGAAACAAAAAATGCCTGGAGTTAAAAAAAATATGCTGCCTGCAGGTTGGAGCAAGGCAGAGAGTGAGCATAAGAATGGTTCCAACCTAGAGGAATAAAAGGAACGATTGATATTACAAAGGAACAGACAGATATTTTAGTTTACAGTAAATTAATAACATATTCTCAGGTGATTATATAATGAATTGATATATTAGTAGCCAGAACACATAATATTCAAAAGCCCCTAAGAAAGGTGTTTTATAAATAAGTAAATGCTTTCATCAGGCAATTCAGAGGGGGGGAAAAACACAAACTACCTGTAAATAATAGAAAAAAACCCACTCAAAGGCAGACAGAGAAAGACAAAGATAAATACTATATGATTTCACTTATACGTGGAAACTAAAGAGCAGACTAAATGAACAAACTAAGTAAAAACAGACTCATAGATACAAAGGACACACTAATGGTTGTCAGAAGGGAGGGAGTATTGAGGTGAAGGGAGAAAGGGGTGAAGGACTGGGATGTACATATTGATAGTCAAAAAATAGTCCCAGAGATATAAAATACAGTGTAGGGAATTTGGTCAATGATATTGTGATAACTATGAATGGTGTCAGTGGGTACTTGAAATATTGGGGGACCACTTAGTAAAGTATATGATTGATCACTGGTCTGTACACCTAAAACTAATACAGAATAATTTTGAATTTAAATTGTAATAAAAAAATGAAGTTAAAAAAATACCCACTCAAATTCACTAGTAATAAGGGGAATTCAAATTTAAAAAAAAAAGAAATTTCTTACCCACCAGTTGAACAAAAGTAGGTAAGTCTGATAGTCATGTATTGATGAAAACATTATGAGTATAAATTAGTATAAGTTGCAAGTGGCAGTATAATTTGATACCATCATTTTGGAGAGTGATTGGATGTAATGCAGAAAAATCAAAACTGCCTATACTTTATGGTATATACATTCTACTTCCTCATATCTTAGGAAACATTTGAGCATGTGTTTAAGAGTATTCATACCAATATGTTTTCTGCAATACTATGTAAAGCTGAAAAAATAAAATGGGGGTACCACCTTGGTTATCAATATCATAATGGATAAATATTTGACATTATTTTGATATGAATGCTCTAGATCAACTTGTATCAATATGAGTAAGTTGAAAATACATAGTATTGAGTAAAGTAAGTTGCTAATATATATAAATTTTAAAACCAAATGAAACAGTACAATACTATGGAAATATTTATATGAAAGTATAAAAGCATGTATGATGATATAATATACATACAGATACGTAGATAAAGATATATTAGCTTCAGTATAGTAATTAGCTTTGGAGAATGGGGAAGTTGGAATGGGTAGGGTGGGTGGCTGGGCATGCATTTTTTTTTTTTTTTTTCAGTAAGATTAAAAGGGGAAATTTTATTTTGACCTTAAGACGCACATTCTTTTACATGTACCACCATGAAGAGTTCAACAATGACTAATTTTGCTTTTCCTATCTTTTTCTTATCATGAAGAATGGTGTTCAGAATGACCAGTAAGCAGGGACATCATGTTGATTTTTCAGAATTACACAATAAAGTACTGGATCAGGGATTTCCTTACCTGAGGCAAGGATCATTCTAGAACTTTCATGTTTAGAGAATATGTCAAACGCTGGCTGGTGTAACTCAGTGGGTTGAGTGTTGGCCTGCGAACCAAGTGTCGCTGGTTCAATTCCCAGTCAGGGCACATTACTAGGTTGCGCGTTAGATGCCCAGTTGGGGACACGAGTGAGAGGCAACCACACAGTGATGCTTCTCTCCCTCTCTTTCTCCTTTCCCCTCTCTCTAAATAAATAAATAAACAAACAAACAATTAAAAAAATAGAGATTATATCAGGGATATATTTGAATGCCACAAGCAACAGGAGGCTCATCATTCACATAAACATGCTCAGTCTTAAATAGTTTGTTAGAAATATATTTTGCTGAGAGAATATGTGATGTATTCTCCATTTTAGGGGTTCTCATCATACTTTCTGGAGCAAAACAGGTGAAATATTGCATGTGACAGCTCTTCTGATATCTGAAGTTATATCCCTTCTGGTTTTCTTCAACCTGCTTTTTGGCAGACTCATACCCCCACTTGCAGACCTTTCCCTGACCTCTGTCCTCTACTCTGCAGGGAAAGAAGTCCTGTGCAAAGGGGTTTGTGACACTAACTTTTCTAATTCAGTCCCTTCCTCCACTCTACTATCTAAAGCAGTGTCTCCGGCTGAGCAAGTTTGTGTTTCGGCTCTGATACTTTTTCATCCATCATGTTATTACAAAATGACTTAGCAGTGGGTGGTTATGGGAGATCTCTAGGAGAAAAGCTTTAGCCATTGCCATCCTATTGTGCATACAAACAGCCTACATCCCTCCATACATATTTATATAGGCAGGAGACTTGGGTGATTTTTTTCTTATCATGAATAATTTTAACACTACAGACATTTCACTTTGAATCAACAACTAGATTCAGAGGAATGTTATTGCAGCCAAAGAAAGTTTCTGACTAAAATTAGTTACTTTTCATATTTAACAAACTACTGCCTGCTGCATTTCCTGTGATCTCAGCTTTCATCTTCCTCTCATATGGTCACATGTAACAATGACTCCTTCACTTCCATGTCTATTTTCTTCTTGGCTTCTCTAAGTGTAAAACTTGTAGCTCCTCCTGCCAAATGATTTTCCAAGGCTATGTCTAGGAGATGCCAACCCAGCTCATGCTTACACTCTTGCTCATATTATCCTCAGACTTCAGTGGCTTTGAGTTCCTTTGCCCATTAGATATATCTAGGGAAGGGTATGTGATCTTCACATAAAAACAAATAAATAAAAACACTGTAAGAACAAGAATTTAAACAAGATCTCTGGGTACAGCTTCAGGCAGAAAATGTGTTGGTTATTTTCAAGAATCATATCTCATTTAATCTTTATAACATTTTGTGTGGTAGTAATGATTAATTGTATGTATAGATAAAAAGTTGAAGAAACTTGCTCACAGTTTACCGATAAATCCTCTACAACGATTACTTCATTTGATCCCTTGGAAGTTAGACTGCTGTCTTAGTCAGCTTGGCTGCTATAATAACATGTCATAAACTGAGTGACTTAAATAATATACATTTAATTATCATAGTTCTGGAGGCTGAGAAGTCCAAGATCAAGATGACAGCAGGTTTAGCTCTTGATGAAGGCCATCTTCCTGACTTGCAGATGGTGCTTTTGCTATGTCCTCACATAGTACAGAGAGGAAGCTCTGGCATCTCTTGCTCTTCTTATAACGGTACTAATCTCATTTCATCACTGGGGTTCCACTCTCCTGACCTCGTCTAAACCTAGGGAGCCCAGTATCATCACATTAGGGGTTAGGGCTTCAGCATTTGGATTTGGAGAAGACACAGACTTTCAGTCTATAACAGTCATATTCTACTCATTTTAGGTCCAGTCATGGCTATGCCTCTCTGACTAATTGTTTGGGGGCATTATACTTACTATTAATAGGAATTGTCCTGGATTGTATGAATCACCTGTTACAGACTGAAAATACAGAGCGTAAGCACTGGCCTAATAGGACTGATGGCATCCTGCTTTACAAATAAGCTTTTTCATGACTCTGGTTGGTGGGTGAGAAGAAAGATTGAGAATTTTACTAAGGAAACTTCTTTCAGACTCCAATTCTCCCTCCTCTAGCTTCTTATCCAGCTTTAGAACTCCTGTGTTCTCAGCATTAGATGGCCCTTCACCAACATTTTCCATTCAAGTTTTTAATACTTAGAGGGTGTGTGGTACAGAGTTTAACATATTGGCTCTGGGATCTAAGACTATGGTCTCAAATTCTAGCTTTACCCCACACTAAATCCATAACTATACATTGCCTCATCTCAGACCTAAGTTTCCCCATCTTGGGAATACTTATTAATTGGGAATACTAATAGCATCTATTTCATGTGGTTGTGGGGAGCATAAAATGTATAAAGCTCTTAACTTAGTTTGAAATATTAATTCACTCTGAATGGAGGCTACCGTTTGAGCTTGCCTATTGAGTATAATATAAGGTTCTTTCTGCTGCCATTATCATGGTTCTTACCATAAATGTTTGGCATTTGATTACATCTCATTTTATTTGCATGTTAAACAATAGGCCAGTTTTCCATAAAATTTTGTGCTATTGAAATGCATCTTATGTCTCTAGAGGATGATGCTAGTTATAGTAAATTTATAGACTACCTGGAAATAATAATCAGAAATACTGAAATACTCATCAGGCACCATATTTTTGCTTTCTTGACCTACTTCATTGTGTGACAGGAAACTTTATTTTACAGAACTTGGGAGTGTGCAACTAAATAAATTGACAAAAACCCTGATATTTTCTGGACCTTAATTTTCTTCTCTACTTTTGAGGGAGTTGAATTAGAACCTTAGTAGACAATACCTAAATTTTCTCCTGCTTTAGCTTCAAGTGTCTATGACTATGAATATGTTTCCCATCTAATCTAGATTAAACAAACAAAAACTCTTTATTTCATAGTTTTCATTTAAAAAAGGAATTCTAGAATGCATCTATGATTAATTGAGTTAATTTAAAATGCTATTAAAAACAAAAGTGGAGAAGTGTTTCATTTCAAATTTGTGTGTTTTACACTGTAAATCATAGTTTCTAGTGAATTTTGATGGCAACACCATGACCTCGGATCAGGCTCACAGAAACATGTGAGAAGGCTGATGCATGGGAGTGAATGAGTTTCCTGCTGGGTGATGGTGCCCATGGAGAAGACTGATCCCTGGGTATTCTTAGAGGTTTTTTCCATAGTTCCTATTCCAGGGACAGTGGGGGCAGCTGGAGAAGAGTGCAAGAGTTCCAGCCATTACTGGGAACATGAGGGTTTGTGCAATGTTGACCTCATTAAATTCTGGTTTTTGAATCCATATGCTTAGCTCTTCAACTGTGCAATTTCTCGTAAGTACCTACTTAATTCTAATTTATAATATAAAAATAAAAAATAATTTCTCCTACTTGGCCACAGCACAACATACTTGACGGTCTCTTTCTTCTGTCACCATCAAAGCTCTTGTGTGCCCTGCAGCACTGGACTTTACTGATGAAGAGGCAACCATTTTTTCCCTATCATGTCATTCTTAGAACAACCCACATACTAGGAACTGTCTCCATTATGGGTATTGAAAAGACAAATTATGTCTCCATCATCTCACTCAACCTTTCCCAGGGGGTAAAAATAAGAAACCCAAACATCTGTTGAGCAGAATTAATCCATTAACTGATTGATGCTCCCCTTAACCCCTTGCCTTGGGTGAGGAACAGAGTGGAGGTGTGGTAATGGGGGTCAATGTTTGCTCCACAGGTTCACTGAAAGATTTCCAAAACCTGGACTTGACACTCAGTGGGGAACTGGAGGTGTATTCAACCTGTTATTCAAAAATTTCCATGAAGTGGCCCTGAACTACATTAAAATATAGCGAACTGTGCTCTTTTCAAGAGTTTTGTGGTTGAATAAACAAACTATGGTGCCCCAAACACATTCAGTGCTTTCCTTGTAGTTTGCTTTTACTTCTCCGTATAGTATTTCCCTTCTAAAATTGGTTTCATAGACATTGTCTTTTGTTATCAAAATTATCACTTTTATTCTGTATCTTAATTTGCATAACTCCTGCTACCTTTTCTTTTCCCTTCCTCCCTTTTTCTTTCCCCCTTAATGCTTCTTGAATACAGGGGCCACCATTAGTTCATTTTTTATTCTAGAAAATGTCCCATTAGTACCTTGTATGCAGTGAAAACTCACTCCCTAATTGTTAACTGTGGCAATGAAACTTTAATGCATGAGAGTTCATGGGAGCCTGTAGTCATGGCAAGCAGAGAAGATGTGGATCAATAAGTACTCTGACATTGCTGTCTTTTTTAAGACCAGGCAACCCGGGTTTTGGGGATCTGTTTCATTTTGCCTGATCAATCTTTCTGCAAATGTCTAAACAAATTTGATCAATTTCAGTATTGTCAGGGTGGGACACAATCCACAGATGAAATGAAAACTTTGTAATAAATCAAAAAAAAAAAAAAAAAAAACCCAAGGACCATGCCAAGCTGATATTAACATATCTCTCACTTTCAGGGATAGGAATGGGCTCTAGTCAGAAAAAATTCTTCTAGCGCAAGTTTCCTACTTTCTGCACTCTCCTTTTCCTCTCATCATTTTCTCTCCATTGTCCTGACGCTTTGATTCCACATATCAATCCCTGTGTATCAGTGTCTCACAGTGCAATGACTCTCTTGGATTATGCTTCCTAGGCATTCTGGTCCACTCTAAAACACCCTCAAAACTCTCACCTCTTGAAATCATTCTTATCTGGAGGGCATTTTCATTTCAAGATAACATACTATGTGTATCCTGCAGAATCTTTTTCTTGTGCCACCTTTACAGAAATAGTAGAAAAGATTAATGGAATGAAAAATAAATCCAAAACACTAAAATTGGGATAGTAACCTTAGAGGAGTGAAAACTATTTGGCATTTTGAAAGAAGATAAGCAGAAAATGGGCCTAAAGGACAGCTACAGCCCTGGTGGAGCTTGGAGCAAAAAAGGGGCCAGAGCAGCACGCAGTGTGATGAGTTGAAGTGCCAGAGCCAGAGCAGTCAGACACATTGTCACTCATCACTCCCACTGCTTTAGTGCTGTGTGCGTAGTAAGTGACTGAGTGCCTGCAAGAATCTTTGATGACAGAGCAGCTCTCCAGGTGCTGGTGATGCTTTGTGGGAAATTAAAGGGCATCCAAACAATTATTGTTCAGTTTATTTTATTCTTGTCTTTTCTTACTCCCTCGGAATACACTGTAGAATGCAAGGCAAAACAAGACCTCTGAACTATTTTCCCAAGGAAGCAGCCTGATCCAAAGATGTAGCGAATATTGGGTTGGCCAAGTTCGTTTGTTTTGTTTTTTTTTCTGTAAGATTGCTCTAGTAGCACTTAAGTTTTCTTTAACTTCATTCAAAACAGTTTTGTTAGATTGTATTGTGACAGCTGTTATATCAGTGTGCATTAAAAAAAAAAGCACATCAAAATCGGTGAATTGTTTTGTAGCCATTTTAATATTGAAGTTGGAAGAAAACATGCAACATTTTGGTATATTATGCTTTGTTATTTCAAGAAAGGTAAAAACTCAACTGGAATGCAAAAATAGATTTGTGCAGTGTATGGAGAAGGTGCTGTGATGGATTTAACATGTCAAAGTGGTTTGCAAAGTTTAGTGCTGGAGATTTCTAACTGGACAATGCTCCATGGTCAGGTAGGCCAGTTGAAGTTGATAGCAATCAAATTGAGACAGTAATTGAGAACAATCAACATCATCATACCATGCAAGAGATAGCTGTCACATACTCAAAATATACAAATCAATAAAGCTATTGATGAAAATGAAAAATGCTTCTTTTATTTTATGGAAGAAACTAAACGAACTTTTTGGCCAACCCAGTAAATATACAGGATATCTCGACTGCAAAAGATGATGACAGAATCAAGGCTCAATACCAGTAGTGTAAAAATGACAACATACTTGCACAAATGAATAAGTTATAATTAAGGAAAAAGTTAATGAATGCTAGACACAATATTAAGAGAGATTGAATGTAAAAATATTGATGAAAACCAAAAAATAAAAATTAAATACTCATTGTATATTACAATATAAAAAGTGGACACAGAACAAGAAAATTGATAATATGGAAAGTCTAGCCTAGTAATTTCTCAAGAAAGTGTCACATAAAGTTAAAGAGATGAGAAGTATGAAATAAGAGTGTCAAGAGCTCTGAAGGAGCCATTACCAGTAGGCTAGGCAATATGGGCCAGTTATTCTTTTCTATCTTTTTATTTAAATATATAGTTAACCCATGAAAAAAGTGGGGGCTAGGGGTGCTGATCCCTGTACAGTCAAAAAATAACATGGAACTACAGTTGACTCTTTGCATCAGCAGTTTTTAAACCACAAAATGAAAAGATGCACATTTATGCATATGATATGTTTGATAATATATTTAAATAACAAGGTAGCAGAGTATCACTAGACCAACAACTAGAAGAAGAACATTACCCAGTTATTTGGACCACCATTTTCCACTGGAAATATGTTTGCCAGTTTCAGAAGAAGCAGCCGAGAGTTTGAGAAGTGCTTTTGACATTCATGGGAGGCTACATGATCAAAACATTAACAGTTGGCATGCAAAGCTCACCATGGGTAGAATCCCTGGTAAAGTCCCAGTGCATTAAATTATCCATAAAACAAACGTCAGCAAAATCTAAAGGGCTGAAATCATACACCGTATGTTCTCTGTCACAATAAAATTAAGCTGGAAGTCAACATCAAAGAGAAAATTAGATATGTTTAGAAATTAAAATATATACATTGAAGTGTCCAAAAGAAATCAATGAGTAATTCAAAATGAATACCAGAAAACATTTGGAACTGAATGCTAATAAAAAATATTATATATCAGAACTTGTAGGATGCAGCTAATCAGTGATCAAGGGAAATTTTAGAGACTCAAGTGCATACATTTTTAACATTTTATTTTTCTTCTAGCTTTATTGAGATATAATTGACATATAGCATTGTGTAAGTTTAAGATCTACAATGTATTGATTTGATACACTTAATTATTACAGAATGATTACTACTAGTATGATTAACTGTATTTATTATGTTGTACATTCGTTTTCCCAAACATACTCATTTTATATCTGAAAGTTTGTACTTATTGACCAACATCTCCCCATTTCCCCCAGCCTCTGCTAACAGCCATTCCACTCTCCGTCTCTGTGAGTTTGGTTTTTTTTTAAATTCCATATATAAGTGATATCATACAGTATTTGTCTTTCTCTGTCTGACTTCACTTCGCATAATACTGTCAAGGTCCATCCACATTGTAGCAAATAGCAATATTTTCTTCTTTGTTTTGGCTAAGTAATATTCCATTGTATGTGTGACACCTTCTTTACTCATTCATCTGTTGGTGGACACTTAGGTTGTTGCCATGTGTTGGCTATTATGAATAATGTTGCAATGAACATAGGAATGTAGCTATCTCTTTGATGTCCTGATTTCATTTCTTTTTGATATAGGTCCAGCAGTGGGATTGCTGGATCATACAGTTGTTCTATTTAATTTTGGAGTAGCCTCCATACTAGAGATAATATCTCACATGTGGTTTTGATTTGCATTTCTCTGATAATTAATGATTTTGAGCAATATTATTACATAAGCTAAAATATCATATAAAATCTGCAGTCCATCTATTTGAATTAAGACATGAATTTTGCAAAGTTGCTGGATGCAAGGCTAATATACAAAACACAATTCTATTTCTACATACTTAGCAATGCACAGTTAGATAATCAAGTTTACATAAGCATACCAGTTTAATAACATTAAGATGATAAATGGCTAGAACTAGATCTAACAAAAATGCAAGTTTTCTATTCATAAAACTATAAAGCACTACCAAGAAAAATAAGAGACCAGAAATAAATTTAGAGATCACCCTTCTTCATGGACTAGGAATTTTAATTATTTCCCAAATTAGTCTTATAACTCAAGGTAATCAAAATAAATATTTCATATATTTTTGAAGTTAAGTTGGGCATCTGATTTATATATATATCGTCATCGGCAGCCGTCCATCTCGAGAGACGATGGTGTAGCTTCTTAAGAGTCTATCTGCACCGCCGAGAATGGCTGTGCAGTCCGACTCGGGAGTGACATGGTATCTGTCTCCTCCCGTGTTGAATCGACATCTTGCGATGACGCTGGAGTGTCCTCTCCAGTGAAGCTGAAGCTACAGAGCCTGGGCAGGGTGATATGGAGGGTCTGCTGTTGCCCATGCAGCAGACCCCCCCTCTCTTCGCAGCTGAAGGATCCAAGGGAAAGACGGAGTCAATACAGCTTGGCTTCAGGTGCGCCGCAGGAGTTGCCGGTGTTGACTACAACGTCAAACCGCCTTAGGGACTCCGGCTCCGGATTTTCTGTCGGGGTTTACTCCCTTAGCCTTTCCCCTGAAGAGGTATGCCGCAAGGCAGCGGAGGTTTTTTGGAATCAGAGTTTTCCTTCTCTGATGTGCCCTGACTGGAAGATCGAACCAGCGACACTTAGCTTGCAGGCCGACGCTCAATCCACTGAGCCAAACCAGCCAGGGAATTATATATATATATATATATATACACATACACATATATGTGTGTGTGTATATGTGTGTGTGTGTGTGTGTATATATATATATATATATGTGTGTGTGTGTATATATATATATATATATATATATATATATATATATATATTCAAAGGACTAAGAAGCACCAGATAGTCCTGAAAATAGGAAATTTGGGAGGCCTTAAATTTAGCTAACTATACAATACAATATACAGATGATGTATTATAGAATTGTATACCTTTAACCTATATAATCTTATTAACCAATGTAAATTCAATTTTTTAAATGTGTCTTAATAAAATTAATTTATACGTGGATATGATTGGTGTCCACTACCCTAAACTGTGAAATATTGTATAGACCTGTATTATCAAGATGTATACAAGTTATTGGGCTGTTAGACATCATTTAAAGGCAGCCCTTAACTCACTATTTTATATGTACCATTGGTAATTTACTAGATCTTTAAAGGTGAGATCTGTGATCAGGTCTGCATAATCCCCAAAGCCCAAGTTGGTTACTTTCTGGATATCTATGTATAGCTGCTTTTTCTAAACCATGAATCCTGGCATTTGTCATTATGAGTTCTTTTTTTAAAAAAATTATTTATTGAGTTTTATTTAGAAAGAGAGAGGGAATGAGAGGAGGGAGGGAGGGGGGAGGAGAGAGAGAGAGAGAGAGAGAGAGAGAGAGAGAGAGAGAGAGAGAGAGAGAGAATTGTTATTCCAATTATTTATTCATTCTTTTCTTGATTATTGTATGTGCCCTGACCAGGGATCAAACCCACAGGGATTAAACCCACAACCTTGGCATATCAGCACAACACTAACCAACTGAGCAACTCAGCTGGGGCCATGTCATTATGAGTTCTGAAACATGTTAATAACAGAAGTAAAGTACTAAAAGTTATTAAAACTTAAAGCAAAATGAAGGTCACTCATGTGTCCTGATTTATGAGGACATATTCACTAACTTGCCCCTGGATCTTTTTTAGAGTGAGAATTGTGTAACAGAAGTAAGCCTAGAATTGCACTTCTTTAGGATGGAATACAAAAAGATTGAACATGGAAAGATAACAGAACGGACATACTTGAATGAATAACAGATATATGCTCATTTGGTGTTGCATGGAGGTACTCAGAACTCATGTCTTCCCACTTTTTCTTATCTTGTTTTGTTCAGCATATATACATAAATGCATTTGATGTTTGCCCTATTTTCTAACTTGCTTTTTATACGAGGCAATAGATGCAAACAATTGGAATACTGGAATAAGAATATGCAAAAAATACAATCGTTTAGCATATTGACAAACATTCTTAATTTGAAGTATCAAAATAATCGGGACTTTTATTTTGTCTCTGACTCAAAAAGCAAATAATTTATTCCTAAAATCTGTACAAGGTCTATCTTGAAACATGGTGCCTACAATTCCAGAAAATTATGGCAGAGTAATATTAATTTTTTTCAATCAAGATCCTCATATCTTGTTGGTATTATCTCACCACATTAACATATTAGCAGTATCCCATTGCATTGTATTAATATTCATACCATCAGAATTTATTGTTGCTTATGCACTGTTAAAGTCATATCGCATTAGTGACGTTCATATCAGATTAGTGAAAGTGGATCCTAATAAGACTTTCATATTCAATTACTAAGGTAACGCTTTTGTCTCCCCATATTATTTCTAACTCAAGCTCAGAGTACAAATTGATGAATGTAGTAATAAAGCAATTTTTGTGGCTGAAGATGGATGGCACCTGGGACCGATGGGGTTGTGAAAATAAGATTTGAATGAAGGGGCCACAACTGACAGGAACAAAAAGTTCTACCCTTTGCCTACTTGGCTGCACCTCTGAAGCAAAGGTATCATAAACTTAAAAAGCCAGAAATACAAATATTTACCTTGTTAATGTACATCCTACCCCATCATCCTGTTCCAGTCCAATGATGTGGGGCACCAAAAATAAGTAAATAAATAAACAAATAACAGAGAGAGTGGGGGTGGGGTGAGTGCGAGAAAGCAACAGACGTAAATGCAACTGCTTATGAAAGTGCTAAGTGGCTTCTATTTCTCATATGCTAATTTATCCCAGAAATTATTGGACTATAGAGGAATTTTACATGGCATTTGGATGGGTAAGTGAGATATGTTGGGACATATAAATAATTTCAGGGAATCCTCAAATAAAGCTAAAATGGTGTGAGGGGAACCACTCTTCCTCCTTCTTTCTTGGTGCTGTCATGGGGTACCCAGCCCAGGAGGAATTACTAGGCGATGCTCAGACAGGTCAGGCTGATTAGATAAGTGTGCGTCTTGGTGTGAGAATCACTGTACATTTATTTACATTTTCCTTAGACAACTGTCAATTAAATGGCATTGTCAAAGCCTCCAAGTCACTAAAGAATCCAAGCTAGTGGTTTATTTTAAACTTAAAATAATAAGTGAATTTATTTGACTGCTCAACTGTGAAATTCATGAATCCATCTGATTGAGCAGCTTCCTTATAACTTGTGTCTCTTCTTTTTAGCGGGCCTTGTAAGGACTTCTGGAGCATGTCTCCCACCTGCTGAATACTTTCCTTTGGTTTAAAAAGTGAAAAAAAAAAAAAAATGACCCTGGCGTGAAGGATTAATCATGTCACCTGTGCAAGAGCAGAAACCCCTCAGTGACTTCTGTCACCCTGCTGGCTCCCTCTCTCCCCTTCTCACAGACGCCCAGCCCTGTGCTTTCTGTACAGTGGTAGATCAGGAAATCTGGTCAGATGGAGTCAAAGTTCCCTTGAGGACAGAACACAGTGGAGACTTTGAAACGTTGTCTTTAGGACCCAACAAAGATGCCAGAATCTCATTTGATAACACTATCTTTTTCCTTTTTAATTTCTCTGCAGAACACTTTCTGAAAATTGAAACCCTTTATCTTAGAACCAGAGCTCATAGTTTTCTACCCAGTTACCCTTTATTTTTATGTATTTTTGCACTTTTTAAAATCATTTTTTTATTGTTACTCTATTACAGCTGTCCCAATTTTCCCCCTTTGCCCTCCTCCATCCACTTATGAATAAGAGTTAGTGCTGAATGCTACTTGTCTTATACTTGCCTGGTTTACTTGACTGCATATTTTGTGGTTGCTGTTCAGGAAAGACAGCTTTCTTCTCTTCAGTCAATAATTTCCTTTGCAACTTGGGAGTTGAGATACATATTTTAATTTTTTTTCGTTTTCCAGGTTAGGTTGAAGTTATAAAGGTAATCAGAGTTACAATTTGGATTCACTTCATGTCTCTCTTAGTTTATCATTATTTGAATTATCAACCGCTGTTTCAAAAAATAGGACTTTACATTAGAGTTTCACTCCCTGTAGTACTTAGTCAAGGACTCCTCTATCCAATCAATCAGTTTATTTGCATTTATATTATATTGTTCAGGCAGAGGTATTTGATTGTGTAACACACAAGTACACACACACTTTCCTCCTGCCACCTGCTAGCTGGAAATTAATAAAAACCCATGTGTAACTTTAAAAATTGGCAATATCAATGAAAGACATTCGTTGATGCAGGGTAGGATTAACAGCAGTGACCTCCACTATGAACATTTTATTTGGACATTTGTGGCATCGTGATGCTACGGTTTAGCCAGAATTACCTAGTCTACAACCATTTTACGAGTGTTGATTGGTGATCTTACCTTTTAGGATAGTTCAAAAAAGCCCCACCCACAAAATTTATCTGTTGAGCATGTATGAAACAGTAACCATCTGCTGTGGACTGAATTGTGTCCTCAAAAAATTCCTAGCTGAAGCCTTAAACCCCCATGTGACTATTAGAGATAGGGCCTTTAAAGAGGTGATTAAAGTTAGGTGAGGTCATAAGGTTATTGAAGCCTTGATCAAATAGAAGTGGTACCAGATTAGAAAAGTAAGAGATACCAGTATCTCTCTCTAGGATACAGCAAGGAGGCAGCCGTCTGCAAACCAGGAAAACAGTCCTCCCTAGGACCTGACCATGCTGGAATCCTCCTCTCAGATTTCCAGCTTCCGGAACTGTGAGCAATTAATTTATGTTGTTTAAACCATTCAGTCTGTGGCATTTTGTTATAGAAGCCTGAACTGACAAATACACCAATAATATATAGAAAAAATTGTATTACTTTTCACATATTAGGAACAGTTAATACTTAAAAAAAAAAAAGTAGAACTGAATGTGGGATGGGTAGTCTGGGATCACAAAGGTACCTGGAATGCTATCTTGGAGTTAAAGGGAAAAAAATTGAATAGGTAGACAGAAAACCCCTGCAAAAGACAAGAAAATGGAAAAGTGTGAGATTTATTTAACAGCAATTGTGAAACTGATTTGCTCAGACAAAAAACAAAAATCTGTATTAGAAAGTTGTAAATAGTAAAAGGGAACTTGAATAACTGACCAGGATTCCCCCCCTTGACACCTTGACAATAGGAAAAAAAAATAACAGTAAAAAATGTAAAGAAAAAAACCGGGGCCTCCTGGACTGCACTCAGAGGTAGGCAGGCTATGCCTGGCCGACTAGATTATATGTCCTCCCTGGAGTATGGGAGTTAAGGAATGTGAGATTGTACCCAAGCGATGAAGGAAAACTTCCAAGCAATGCTGTCTGTTACAGGAGATGTTTAGGGAGAGGGCTGGCACAGATGTCAACTTGGGAAAAATCTTTGTGTTGCTTCTGGAGATTGTGATAGAAATTGGAAATGTGTGGCTTGATATTTATTCTCTTCTTTTGACTTGTGTTCTGTGTCCTGAAACTTTTCCTGCAGCGGAGAGGAGACTAGTTATGAGGAATGAATTACACACATGTTTGATTGTTCTTACACAGGAAAACAGTTATGATATCACTGGAATATGTGGGTAGAGAATGTAGTAGTAGAAAGAACATGGGGTTTGAAGCCAGAAAACTAGTATGCAGATGTTGGATTAGCTACATAGCAGCTGTCAGGACTTGGGTTAGCTCTTTAACCTCTCTGAGCTCAGGTCTCCTCATCAGAAAAGATACCTCATCAGGTTATCCTGATGATTATGTGAGGTTAAATATAAATATAAAAATCAAATATACTTGAGAAAAGTGTAAAAATCATTACATGATAGATATTTAACTAATCTGAGAGATTTTTAAAATTCTCTTATCTCTACTTTGATTTTTATGGTGGTGACAGACCCCCATCTTATGTTGGCTGAATATATGTTTAATTGTCTTTCCATTAAAAAATAAATCAAAAGCATCAAATGGTTAAGTAAATTTTGTTACAAACATTATACAGTTTTTAGGCATTAAAATGAAAATATAAAAAATGAGAATGATAATATGTATATATTATTTTGAAAAATACATAGTTCCACCAATGACAAGTACTTTTATTATTTTAACAGCATAGTTTCTTCTGAAACTATTTGTTAAAATCAGTGGTAGCAGGTATAAGTATAATGTTGCTATTAATATTTATTTTTAGAAGTATTAAGTGATCTCCTATAGTCCCACTATCTTTTTATGAAAAGCATCTCCATGAGATACAAAATTTCCAGGCCTAGCCTTCCAGCTTTGTGACTATTCCCCCATGTCCCACTTTGTAAATGTTCATTTTCTTGTGATGGCAATTTATGTCACTGTGCATTATACGGATGGCCTAATTCAAGGCCAGTATCCAGTGGAGATGTCTTCACTTCAAGGGAAGTTGGTTAATGGTTGGAACCAGGATGTTTTATTGTACCATATCATTAAACTGTATTTTCTGCAATGTCTTTTTACTGACTGCACCTAAAAACATTTCATTATGTTCAATCATATACACTCATTCTCATTAGAAGGTTTTCATTTCTCTGTAGCCCTGCTTGCCCAGTGGCAGTGATGCTTTGGTTTCTTAGACCGCACCAATGGAAGAGTTGCTTTTAAAATGAAAACCTTTATTACCTATTAGGTTTCTAGTGGTTTAAATAAATAAAATGTGTTCTCCTTAATTGAGAGAGATAGTGCCCCCTGGCCAGGGCCTCACATATGTGGAAGTGGAGGGGGCAGGCTATAGGATGTGAGGACTCCAACAGGCCTCCCCCGGGTCTCTTCCATTCTACCTGCATCTGTTTCTCATAGGAAAGCTGTTTCTGGCATCCCTTAAAAAGATCTCCCTCTTTTCTTTCCCCTTCCCTTCCCTCCCCTCCCCTTCTCTTTTCTCCCTTCCCCTTCCCTCCCCTCCCTTCCTTTCCCTCCCCTTCCCTTTCCTTCCATTGCCTTTCTTTCTTTCTTTCTTTCTTTCTTTCTTTCTTTCTTTCTTTCTTTCTTTCTTTCTTCTCTTTCTTCTCTTTCTCTCTTTCTCCCTTTCCTTCTAGTTTTATAAAAGCCTTGAAGTAGCAATCATACTTTGCAGTTTCTGTTTGTTATGCAAATTCAAAGATAAATTATTCAATATTATGAACATTAAAGAGAATGATGTGAAGTGGAGATAAAATATACAAACAATTAAAAATGATTATAAGAACCTCAATAGCTATATATAAACAAAGTGCTCCTGGAGCGCAAGGGGATGCCAGAGACTTCACTGCGGAAGTCACAGGTGTACTTGAGAAGATTAGCAAAGGTGGCTGGCTTGACAGTCGGAAAGCTCTGAAGATAGCCAGTGAGAGAATAGCATGTGGGAAAAAGGTGTGAGAGATCCTGGAACGTTCAAATAAAAGTGAATGGGTTTAATTTGATTTAGCAGCTTTGTGGAATGAGAATGTAAAAGCTATATGAAGGGTCACTACTGAGTGTCATCGAAGATAGGTTGAGGCACAGGGATGGAGGATGACTTGGGTAAAGGTATATACTGTGACTTGTAATAATATTTAATAAATATCAAACTTCTCTATATTAAACTTACATCATTAAAATGACTGTGCTGATATATAGTGTATCTATGGCATGAATCCTAGCTTCTATATCTGTCCCACTTTATCAGCTTTAGAAACATTGAGTTAACTGTTCCCATCAAAAATGTCATCCACTCAAAATGATCTGGAAGGACTTTTTTATACTATTAATTTATTGTCCTGAAAGACTGACTTGAGATTAAATACCAAAAAACCCTAACCAACCTGTTCGTTAAACTCCTTCCAAAATTTATTAGGCTTATATCTAAAATCTACATAGAATAGACTAACTTATTCACTTAATTACTGAGAGGTAATTAAATTATAAATTTCATAAGTTTTATGAAATTTACCACCAAAGATTCACCAAAAACATATTTCTAAAAATACAGATTATATGAATACATGCTTGGGATTTTTCTAGAGCCAAATTGATTTACTTTGAATTTTTTTATACTTAAATTCTTGTGATTACTCACTATTGCTTATTTTAGGATGTATATCATATTTTTAAAATATATATATATATATATATATATATATATATTGAAACTAGCACAGTGGTATCTTATGAGGAAATTACAGTCTTAATTCTAGATACTTCCTAGGTTCTTGTGAGGTGAACTGACCATTTTACTTTATTTGTGAATTCTACATCCAGTGGAATATTCCTTTTTGCTTTTTCTGCTTTCCTACAAATATCCCAGAAGTTCTGATAATTCTCATTGTACATATTTCAGAGTACCAGTTTTACATATTGTTTTTATTTGTTATTTTTTACCTTGGATTTTTTTAATTTTCATTTTTATTTTATTGTTACTAAACTTAATGCTTATTTCAGCATACATTCTACAGGCTGCCGAAAATCTAATTTTTAATCAAATGCAATAAAAGCATAAAAATACAGGAAATGATGTTTGTTCTTCACATAAAAGTAAGCATAAGCCAATATGACACTGTGCTTTTCCATTTTATGGATGAGGCATTGAGGCTGGGTAAGGTGACATGATTGGGGGCTCCATGTAGCCAGAATTGAAGCTGGGTGCTGGATGGCCAGGTGCTTATCAGCTGCTAATTTGGCCACAAAGCCCTGTGTTCTATGTAGGAGCAGCACTGCATAATTTAATACATAATAACAATGATGATGACAGACAGGAGAAGAAAATTATAACTAATCATGAAAAAATACTACCTATTTTAAGCAAAATCAAGACAGAATCTGGCTTGCCATCCACCAGAGAATATTGGGAGTTTAACAATTAAAGGCTGCTTCTCCAGAGACTAGAGGTTGGGTCTTCCTCCACATTGCTAATGAAGTATAATACATTTTACCTTGGCCCCACCTTTAGTAATCAAAGTTCAAGCATGGGTATCAGATGAATTTGAAAGGTGAAGTCTTCTCCCCTGCCTTGCAATACCATGTCTCCTCTTCAGGGAGCTTTCCCCTGTTCTATTAATTATCGTGTTTCGATGACATTATTATTCATGGACTAACATCTCAAAATACTTGACTTAGCCCGTAGTCTGGAACTAATACTAATAAGTACGAGGCTGAGTAGTGGGTAAAGTTTTTCTTTTTCTCTTTTGCATGCAAAGAAAGGGAATTTTTTTTTCCCCATAATTCAGTTGCCTTGCACTTTTAAACAGAATTTAGCTTGACTCATTAGTGGCAGTGGCATAGAGAAATGCACCTCTAGGGCATTCCTAAGAATGGAGATTCCCAATTCAAAATTTCCATGGACTGTTGGAAGAGGAGGCAGACTTGTTTAATTGGTTATGGTTTTAATACAATTTACAATATTTATTTTGAGAGACAGTCTTTGTTCACTGGTATGGAATCAGTGATTGCAAACACGGTGCTGAGCTGGTAAAAGGGATGTTGGTATTTGAGGTAAGATTATAATATAATGAGATTGATTTTTTAAAGCAAACATAGTAGAACTTATACATTCATAGAAGACAAGTCCTCTTCAAAATAGCCAACATGAAAAGCTATGTGTCAGTTCATAATATATTCCCAATTATCAGCTGTTACTAACAAAATGAACAAACTTCTATTATTATCAAGAAATAGGTTTATTTTTCATTTATAACAGAAAATCTGTTGGCAGTGGGTTACCCGTTCTATGACAATTAAAAAAAAGTCATTTTCTATTTTATTGCTTTGCTATCAGGTCACATGGTGGTTGTTTGTTGTCTAAAGGTCACATGACAGCTGACTTACCTTCAGTGTAACTTTATATTCTAGGGTGGAAAGGTGGAGCAGGCAAGCTTCCTATGGCTTCTTCTTTTCAGGAAATTAAAAGACATTAATCTTTTTACCTTCTTATCAGGAACTGGGTCTTGAGCCTTTCCTAACTACAAAGAGGCTGGTAAGCCAGATATATGACTATATCCCCTTTTGTGGGGGGTGAACAAGGGAGAAGGGCACTGAGATTAGAAGTGGTATTGACCAAAATGTCTATCACATGCATAGAGTTATCCCAGCAAGGTTTTATTATTTAAAATTCTTCTTTGTTAACTGACTTAATTTTCAAATAAATTTTCCTTGTGGTGGAGACCATGTCAGCCTTTGCTTAGATTGTTTATCTGCTAGCATGATGCCTCTGAACACAGTTATTGAATGAATGAATTCATGAGTGAATTCATGAACCAGTACAGTTTCTTCACTAGGTACATATGGGTGTGGTGTATGTGAATTTCAAGGAAAGAGGAGGAGCTGTTGAGCAAATGATAAATTGGCAACTGAAAATGTAAAGCAGAGATAACATTTTTTTCCTTTAAGTGGATGAAGTGGTACAAAATATTGTGGAAGTAGGATCAGAGATGGACTGACTGAGCAAACCATTCATGCTCATCCAGCCCACATGCTCTTCTTGTTTCCAGTGTCCCTACAATCCAGAGACCCAGGCTGTTCCTCACAATTACTATGGCCTGGAATGGGACCCAGGGGCCTGATCCTGTCCTTACTCATCTGTCCCCTGGTCACTCATGATATTTCTTCCTGACAGCCTCTTTCTATTGTTTTGTCTGAATATTGACAGCTCCAGCTGAGGAGAAAGTTTCCTATAAAACTTTAATTAGTTTTTCATTAATTCCTTTTTTAATAAAGATTGTTTTCCTTTCACCTAATACTTATAAGCCACATGTCAATCTCCAAAACAATACCTCCATCATTGAAATTGCTTGAGCTGTCTGTGAGTTTATTGAAACTCCGGACGTTGAGTAATTTAATTTTTGAGACTCTGAGTTACTGGGGTTGTCTTTGTAGTTTACGTCTGGGAAGTGACCTGGCTGGCATCCCTTCTACCTATAGCTTAATTGAACATCTGTGGAATGATGGGGAAAAACACTGAATGTGAATAAAAGAAGGACTATGACTAAAATTCTCCTGAAACAATAATTCTACCATCAACAATTAAAAAAAAAAACAAAACCTTAGAATGACTAATTTACCTCTGTTCATGGATTTGTAGTTACTGTCTTCCCTTCAACTTGCACATCCTCTAATTTCATGTTACCATCCCACTTCACCCCTACCACCTTACCTATTTTCTCAGGTTCACCAGTGTTTCTTCTCCCCACTATCCAAGCAAATTATTTAAATTACTGTTGCATGTTATACATTTAGAACTGTCATAACCATTATTGAGGTTAATCAGTTGAGTGATACTATGAAGAGCATGAATGTGATTACTTCTCTTTAATAGAGTTAGAATAAACTATGATACTATGAGGTTAAATGAGATCAAGTCAGCAATGCAGCCAAAACTAAGACCCATGTTTTCTCAATCTTAAATATTGCTTTTAGCTACATAAACTCAAAGATATATAACATAGTTATTATGTGAAAACAGAAAAAAAAAGTGTACACTGTACTCCTTTCTTAAAAAATGCATTAAATCCAGTGCATCAGGCTCAGTCCGAGTTTGAGTTTAAGCTGTGTCTGTTCTTTGTAGGCATTAGACTTTTCTAGGTATGTCTGGTCAATGAGCATAATAGATTCAAGAAGACATTAGAATACTTCCTAAACTCTAAGATGTATCCTAGAAAATACTTTTTAAGGCAGTTTCCTCAAAATGAAGTCTAAAAACTAAAAAAAAAAAAAAAATCACTAGTAGGAAACTACAAAATTGTAACAATAGATACTAAAAAGAATCATTTACTACATTCAGCACAAATTTATAATTAAAACTTAAAGAAGTATGATTAGATGGATATTTCCTGAAGTTGGTTTTTTAGAAAAAGTCTAGCTTTAAACATTAACCTAAATGGGAGAAACTTGTAAGCATTTACTTTAAAACGAGGAACAAGATTAGAATGTCATCTATCACTACTTCAACATTATACTGGGGACACTAGCCATCGCAATAAGATAAGAAACAAAAAATAAAAATAAAAATGAAAATAAAAGACACTGGAAATGTGGAAATATTACTCTCATTATTTTACATCTTATCAGTATCTAAATAGAAAATGCAACAATGTCTATAGCAAAATTAAAAGAGTTTGTTAAGGTGGTAGCATATGAGATCAATATCTAAGTATCAACTGTATTTCTATACAACAGACTAAAACATTTATAAAATGTGCAGGCCACACAAAGTAGTAGTTACAATTGTAGGTTTCTCTGCCCACATATGTCTGCTAAATCAGAATTTATGAATGGAGCCCTGGAATCCTCATTTTAATTAGTTCTGCAGGTGATGCTATTTAAAAAAAAAAAAAAAACACATTAAAGTTTTTAAATCACCATCTCAGGCAAGAGAGAGTCAGACTATATTTTTTGAACAGTAGCAAAGTCTTAATATCACAGAGAAATGAATCTAAGTAGATCTGGGCTCTGTACTTAAGGGTTTTATGTTTTTTTTTGTTGTTGTTTTTTTTTTTTTTTTTTTTTTTGGTTTGTTTGTTTGTTTGATGACCCAGTCTAAAACAATTTCCTACTGTTAAATTTCTCTGAAGTTTTTAGAGAACATTCAACTTTGATAGCAGGGGTTTTTCTTTTCATATGCTGTAGGTGTTAATGTTTTGTGAATAATTTTGCACCACAATTTAAGATATAAATAGGCCTATATGATCTTTCCTCATTTTGTCTTATATTAACTTTTCACATCAAGGTCATACTAGCATCGTAAAGTGAGCTGAGGGGAATATCTTGTACTAAGTACTTTTTATAATATTTGAAGTCGTGTGTTCACTCCTTAGGTGAGATAAGAAGGCTAAAGCATGACTGGAGTGGGATGGAATTTCCTTCCCTTGATGAACATTGCCCTCTGGTGAAGTCTTTCCTCCTGGAAATGAGATCTTTGTTAGGAAAAAGGGTCTGGCGGGTGGGTGCGGGGGATAGAGGTGGTTTCACAATGGCTTCTCTTCCTCTTCCCCTGCCAAGGTCATGCTCTTAATTTTATTTATTCATTTTATCCTCCCTATGAAAGCTTTTTCGATTTCTATTTCTCAGAAGAAAAGCCTGTCAAACGCTGTAGACACTAGGAGCTTCTCTCATGCTAGCTCACACTCAGGCTCCAGCAACTCATCAAAATTAGTAAATATTCTCCCAGCTTATAGTATCTGGCCATGTTTGCTCTAGGTAAGGTAACATCAGGTCCTGTATTTCAGTGAAGGCAGCTTTACTGCAGATCATGGGATGACAGCTTGTGCTGTGACTTCAGTTTTCTGAGGAGTCTGAGACAAGTTGTTGATGATTCAGTATTGCCCTGTTTTTTCTTGTTGTAAAGGTTGGAATGATGACTCCCAGCACCCTTAAATGTTTAGCCAGAAACTGAAAGTCTGGACAGGTGCAGGGAAACATTGTTATATTGCACTCCACTTCATTGCGCTCTGCAGATGTTGCTGTTTTTTACACATTGAAGGCTTGTGGCAACCCTGCATCAAGCAAGTCTATCAGTGCCATTTTTCATATAGCGTTTGCTCACTTCATATCTCTGTGTAATATTTTGATTATTTTCTCAATATTTCAAACTTTGTCATTATTATTATGTTTGTTATGGTGATCTGTGATCAGTGACCTTTATGTTATTATTGTACCATGACCCTTTAACAACACAGAGGTTAGGGGTCTGACCCCCACATATTGAAAAATTTGAGTATAACTGAAGTTGGCTCTTCTCATGTGAAAATTCCAAGCCATGAATTGAAAATACAGTTGATTCTTGAAATACTAGTACAGTTGTTCAAGGGTCAACTGTAATTGTTTTGGGCTCCTACATACCATACCCATATAAGATGGTGAACTTAATTGATTAAAGTTGTGAAAGTTCTTATACTCTACCAACCTGCCTTTCTCTTATCTCCCTCCCTCTCCTCCAGCTTCTCTATTTCCTGAGACACAGCAATATTGAAATTAGGTCAGTAACCCCACAGGAGCCTCTGTGTGTTCAAGTGAAAGGAAGAGTCACATGTCTCTCACTTTAAATCAAGAGCTAGAATGGATTAAGCTTAGACAAAGGCATGATGAAAGCTGAGAGAGGCCAAAAGCCAGGCCTCTCTTGTGCCAAACAGTGAGCCAAGTTGTGAATGCAAAGGAGAAGTTTTTGAAGGAAATAAAAAATGCTACTCCAGTGAACACGTGATAAGAAAGTGAAACAGCCTTAATGCTGATATGGGGAAAGTTTTAGTGTTCTAGATAGAAGACCAAGGCAGCAACATTCCCTTAAGCCAAAGCCTAATCCAGAGAAAGGTCCTAACTTTATTCAATTCTGTGAGGGCTGAGAGAGATGAGGAAGATGCAGAAGAAAAGCTAGGAGGTAGCAGAGATGTTCCTGAGATTTAAGAGAAAAACCCATCTTCATAATATAAAAATGCAAGGTGAAATAGCAAGTACTGATGTGGTAGCTGCATCAAGTTATCCAGAAGATCTAGCTAAGGTAATTAAAAAACATGACCTCACTAAACAACACGTTTTTAATGTAGATGAATGTGCCTTTTATTGAAAAATGATTCTCTAGAGAAGAGAAGTCAATGCCTGGCTTCAAAGCTTCAAAGGACAGGCTGACTCTTTTATTAGGGACTAATGCAGCTGGTAACTTGAAATTTGAAGCTAATGCTCATTTACTATATTGAAAATCATAGGGCTGTTAAGAATCATGCAAAATCTACTCTGCCTATGTTCTATAAATGGAATAACAAAGCCTGGATGACAGCATATCTGTTTACAATACTGTTTATTGAATTTTTTAAGCCCACTCTTAAAACCTACTGCTTAGAAAAAATGACTTCATTTGAAATATTGCTCATTGACAATGCATCTGGTCACTCAAATGCTCAATGGAGATGCACAATGAGATTAATGTTGTTTTCATACTTGCTAACACAACATCCATTCTGCAGGTTATGGATCAAGTAGTGATTTCTATTTTCATGTTTTATTATTTAAGAAATACATTTTTTAAGGCTATAGCTGCCACAAATAGTGATTTATCTGATGGATTGGGACAAGTAAATTGAAAACCTTCTAGAAAGGATTCAACATCCTAGGTACTACTAAGAATATTTGTGATTCCTGGTGAGAGGTCAGAATAACAACATTAACAGGATTTTGGAAAAAGTTGATTCCAACCCTGATAGATGTTGAGGGGTTTAAGACCAGTCGGAAAAGTCTACAGATGTGGTAGAAATAGCAAGAAAACTAGAATTAAGAGTGGATAGAGCATGTTTCACTTAGCACAATGTTCTCCAGGTCCATCTGTTGCAAAGGGTAAAATTTTCTTTTTTGTGGCTGAGTAGAATTCCATTGTGTAAATGCCCCGCAGTTGTTTTATCCACTCGTCTGTTGATGGACACCTGGGCTGCTTCTATATCTTGGCAATTGTAAATAACGCTGTAGTGAACATAGTGGTCCTTATGTTCTTTTGAATTAGTGTTTTGGGTTCCTTCAGATATATTCCCAGGAGTAGGATCACTGGGACAAAATACATATCCATTTGTAATTTTTTTGAGGTATCACCACACTGCTTTCCACAGTGGCTATACCAGTCTGCGTATCCACCAACAGTGCAAAAGGGTTCCTCTTTCTCCACATCCTTGTCAGCACTTGTTTGTTGTTTTATTGATGATAGCCATTCTGACAGGTGTGAGATGGTATCCCCTTGTGGTTTTAATTTGCATTTCTTTGATGATTAGTGACATTGAGTATCTTTTCATATATCTATTGGCCATCTGTGTGTTCTCTTTGGAGAAATGTCTATTCAGGTCCTTTACCAATTTTTTAATTGGGTTGTTTGGTTTTCTTTTGGTGTTGAATTTTGCAATTACTTTATAAATTTTGGATATTAACCTCTTATCATATGTATCAGCAAATATGTTCTTCCATTCTGTGAGTCTTCTTTTTATTTTGTTGATGTTTTCCTTTGCTGTGCAAAAACTTTATAGTTTGATGTAGTCCCGTTTATTTTATTTTATTGTCTTTTGCTTCCCTTGCCTGGGGAGATATATCCAATAAAGAAGTTCTGCAAGCAGTGTCTGAGATTTTGCTGCCTATATATTTTTCTAGAATTTTTATGGTTTCAGGTCTGATATTTAAGTCTTTGATCCATTTTGAATTTATTCCTGTGTTTGGTATAAGAAGGTACTTTAGTTTCATTTTTCTGCATGTATCTGTTCAATTTTCCCAACACCATTTATCTTTAGCCCATTGTATGTGCTTGCTTCCTCTGTTGAATATTATTGACTATTATTTCACTCATTTGTGTAATCTAATGAACAAACTGAACTGACATGCAAAACAGACAGACTCATAGAGGGAGAGTAGATGACAGCTAGTGGGGGGGTCATTGGGGGTATTGAGCAAAAAGGAAAAAGGATTCATGGACATGAACAACAGTGTGATGATTGCTCTGGGGAGGAGGGAAAGGGGACTAAATTGTAATGGGAAAAATACAATAAAAATTAATTTCAAAAAAAAATTTAATAAAAATGGAACATGAAGTTGTGACTGAATTGCCATAATCTCCTGGTAAAATTTAATGAATGACCTGCTTCTTAGGGATGAGCAAAGAACGTGGTTTCCTGAGATGGAATCTATTCCTAGTGAAGATGCTCTAAAGATTGTTGAAGTGATAACCAAGGATTTAGAATATTAAATAAACTTAGTTAATAAAGTAATAGCAGAGTTTTAGAATATTGAGTCTAATTTTGAAAAAATGTTTTACTGTGGATATAGCATCACAAAGCTACAGATTACTCTGTTGTCTGATTTTAAGAAATTGATGCATCCACCTCACCTTAAGGAACCATCACACCGATCAGTCAGCAGCCATCAATATGGAGGCAAGATCCACCACCAGTAAAAAGATTATGACTGGCTGAAGGCTCAGATGCTGCTTAGCACCTTTTTAGCAATAAAGTATTTTTAAATTAAGGTATGTACACTTTTTTTAAAGACATAATGCTATTGCACACTTAGTAGACTATGGTATATTGCAAACATAATTTTCATGTGCACTGAGAAATTAAAAATATTGTTAGTTTATTGTAACACTCACTTTATTGTTGTGGTCTGGAACTGACCTTCAGAATCTCCTAGCTATACCTTTATTTCTTAATGTTAAACATAGCAAGTTTTCTTTCTATATCAATAGTATATAGTTTAAATTTAGCTTCATTGTGCTTAGAGTATGTTGAGATTTTGCTTTTTAACTCTAAAGTTTTATAATTCCACCATGCTTAACAGTATAGTAATTTCAAACAATGGGAAAGATGGGTGGAAGACATACTCTTTGGGAAGCTCATTCATTAATCTTGAGATCCTGCTTTTGGCCAATCATAATTTTAATTTCTCAGTGTGGTTTCCTAGTTTCCAATCATAGCAGTGTAGTTAAGATTATGGACTCCAGAGCCAGACTGTTCAGATAGACTCTTCAAGTGGGACTCTGAGATTTGCTACCTGTGTGAACTAAGCAAGTTACTTAATTCCTCGGCACCTCAGTTTTCTCACATGAGGCTAGTAACTGAAATTCTAATGGAGAAAAAGACAGCAAAAAGCTTGATTAAAGAAATAAAAGAAGTGACCACAAAGTGGAGCATGAGAATCAATCACAATTAGGGACAACAATTATTTCTTAATGGATGGTCCCTTGTATTGGGTTGGTCAAAAAATCTGTTTAGTTATTTTGTAAAATAAAAGACACATGTTTTATTTTCACTAAAAACTTTATTGATTTGGGTATTTTGAGTATGTTGGCTATCTCTTCTAGTGGTGGAAGCCAGGGGTGCTGCTAAACATCTTCCAATGCGTAAGACAGTCCCACTGCAAAGAATTATTTGGCCAAAATGTCAATAGTACCAAGAAACTTTACAGACCACTTTTGACACGTTCAACCAGTCACAGCACCTTCTCCATACACTGCACAAACCTTTTTCTGCATTTCAGTTGTGTTTTTACATTTCTTGAAATTAGAAAGCATAATATGCCAAAAATGTTGTGTATCTTCTTCCTTCGATATTAAAATAGCTGCACAGAAATTTATCAATTTTGATAAGTTTTTTTTAATGCACGTTGATATGACAGCTGTCACAATACAATCTAACAACATTGTTTTGAATGATGTTAAAGAGAACTATGCACTGCTAGAGTCATTGTTCAGAAAAAACTAAACAAACTTTTCAGCCTACGCAATATAATAGAGTAAGAATGTCATGTTATTTTTGCTCTCAAAACAAACAAACAAAAAACAAAACAAAACAGAAATCAGAGTACTTTGAGTCAGGATTTGCTTAAGAATAAGTTATTTTCTGGAAATTAGTTTTTAGGAAATTATAGAAATGTTGAAAGTTATTATAGCTTCCTCAAAGAACAAACTCCATTCCAAAATAAAGAAGTGGCACTTATCATGGGAGATTTCTTTTGTATATGAGTATGCATGTGTGTGTGTGTGTGTGTGTGTGTGTGTGTGTGTGTGTGTGTATGTATATGTGTGTATATACATTTTTCCTCAGTACTCTGATGTTCTGATGAAAGACTCAGTGGCTATTTGGAGAACTGGCAGCTCTTTTCTCCTTTTCATTCTCTATTGTCATTGGCATTGGCATTGGCATTGTTGTAATTTATATTCATCTGATTATCAGAGTGTGTAGAGGCTGACATGTCCGAGAGAGAGCTGGGTTGAGCACAAAGCTGCTTCAGAACGAGATATACAACAAACAAAAAGACTTCTTGATTCAGCAGCTCCCCAAAGTGCATGATTCATATATGAGTCATTCTCATGAAGAGGATAAAATTCCCATTTACAAAGTTAGAAATGAAAATAAAGTTGTTTTTAATTTAGGAGACAGAAGAGTGGCATGAAATATTTAGCTCAAGAGGATCCTTCTGAAAATGGATTTCTAGCAGAAAAGTTTCACCCCTCTGAGCATAGAGATGCAAATTTAGCTTCCATAAACTAATCAAGACCTTTTCTTTGGCAAGAAAACAAAGGAAAACCAGTGTAATCCTGAGTAAACCTGGCTTTTCCTTACTCATTGGGTCTCACGGGGAGAGCAGATTGCAATGTTTAACTCCCTAATATATGCAATAAAAGATTTCAGCGATACTGTCAAGCTGACTACTTAGCCATTCAACTCCTTTCATATTATACGCATTGCCATGCACTGTCGCTTGAGATTACTTTATGCAAGAAAGCTTTGTTAGGACAGAGTAATTTGATGAATGTCAAAGCCAAATGTATATAGAGAGATATAGATATATGGGATGGGGCCAATCGGATTTCTACTTGACTCACACCAATCACATTGCCAACACATTTCAATGAATCACCATTAGATGCCAGGCTGGCAGACATGACGATGCATTCTGGACATGGCTAGGAAGATAGATTTGGGATGTTTCAAATATGGTCTTGTGAAGGGCATTTTTTTGCAAGAACATCAGAGTACAATACTGTATAATTTCTGCAGTATATTTTAACCCAGAAATTTAAGTGAAAATGGCACTCTTATCTAATCTTGCCGTGTAAACATTGCTGTCTTCTGATTCTTTGCAGAGAGGAGCTACCTTTCATAATATCTTTTTTATATTTCTAGAAGTGCGTAGAGAGATTTTGCTACATGAGGGTATTTATTTATGATTGGGTTGGGGAGCAACCAGAGGAGAACTCCCCTTAAGCTGTGTGATATGGGGAAGGACTCCTTAGGCACACCCACTCTGTCTGTACAGCCTTTATTGCATGCACCAGAGGAGGAAGGGGCTTGCAAGCAGTAGGACACCACTGGACTACTGGGGCCGGCTGAATTATTGGCCCAGGCATCTGTCTTCAGTTTTCATCTTTTGGGTTTAACGTACCTCATCTCTACTTTTAGGGCAATTCAGAAACAACTGCGAGTTGCTGAGGCAGGGTCACCATGATTCTGACGTAAAATTTAAAGAGTCTTTAATTTAAGAGTATTTGTTGCTACCGAGTCTCTCTTATGCATGTTCGCTAGGTTTTGAGAACATAAATATTTTTATATTGAATTTATTTACGCATGCCGTTTTGAATAAGTGTTTGTGACAGGCCTAGATTGAATTTTATCTAGAAAAATGAACTATGTTTTACTTTGTGATCTGACTTCATCACTCTTTACTGATTCTAGATTCTTTTTTGTTTATGATTTTCTTGACGATAATATCAATTATCAAAATTGGAAATTATATGTAGGAACCTTACTGTAAAAGGTGCATGGTAGCATTACAACATGAAATGATGTGTTTAGAAGCACCTTGGTATTTCCTATGCCAAATTCTTTATTTTGTTTTTATTAATTCATTTTTAAATTTATTAGGGTAACATTGGCTAATGGGGTTATTTAGGTTTAAAGTGTACATTTCTGCGGCACATGATCTGGTGTTTGTTGTGTAATGATTTGAGTTTGGGTGGTGGACACACAATGCAAATGCAACTCTTATTTTAAAAATGAGGAAACTGCCACAAGTTATTCTTCTGTCAGTCACAAAGCCACTGAAGGACTTGACTAGACTAAGTTTCGGCATACTTCTATTTATTAAATCCACATAGCACAAGATTGGTTTGAAGGAGAATTGTTATACATAGATCACTGTGAATGTACATTTTATACCCTCTTAACACATATACCTTGTCTCTCCCCAATTTCAAACCTGCACAATCAAGAAACTCTGAGCTTTATTGGAACTGAATATAAAATATAAAAGGTAAAATTGTGCATCTTAGTTGATCAATTTATGTGTGTAGACAGTGTACAAGTTAAAAGCATGGATTCTACACTATATTTCCTGGTTTAACTCACAGCTCTAGCAAGTTATATAATGTGTCTGTTCTTCAGTTTTCCCATCTGTAAAACTACAGTAATAATAGCACCTAAATTCATAGGGCTATTGTGAAGTTTAGATATACTAATATATAGACATTTATCATATATGTAAAGCATGTGATATAGCACCTGGCCTATAATTAGTGTTGTGAAGTATTAGCTGTCATTATTACTACCCTCCCCCCCAGAGTAGCTTAGGGCTGTAGGAAGAGAAACAGGGAACACCTTTGTTGATTAAGTGTCTAAATAGAAACTATAGGAACAAATTAACATCTTTGGGCTTTATCCCAAAATATTCTTCCCTCTTCATGTGGCTTTGTAACAATATGCTGTTTTTCTTATTGTTCCCTTTACCTAGAATAGATGTTTTTCCTCTTCTTGCCTTTTTACCTGGTTAACTCATCCTGATTCTTACATAGTTTGAATGCATCCCCTCTAGCAGCCAACACCTGATTTCTCTTTTTAGCTCCTATGCTCATCTTAATAATATTGCTGGATAATTTCATGTACTTAATTATATTGAAATAATGTTTTTGGTTTATATTACTTCACCAAACTATAAGAGCCCATGTTCAGTGCCATAAGTATATTTATACCCCCATTTCCTACCACAATGCTCAGCGCATATTAGATATTCAGCATTTATCTGTCCAAATAAACTGAATTGAACAAGCAAGAAGCGCATTTCTATTTATCTTAAAATCTAGAATGATGGAAGAAATTAAGGAAAAGAGTATTTTGAGATACCAAAGGAAGGAAGTATGAGGAGCTAAACTGAAAACCCAAGAAAATAACTATGTGATTGAACTTGGTACAGAAGGTATGACCCAACTCTTCAGCATAAACATACAATGAAAATATAGAACTCACATATCATAGGTTAATTAATATTCACTAAATAGCAGTATAAAAATAAAGGGATCAAGCAATAAATATATAATAATACCTAAGCACAAAATCACGAAGGATGTATTTATGTGAGAGAAGATAAAAGGGATTGGGTCAATGCGTACAAGTATGTTAGAGGTACTTGATATAAAGAGATGTAAGAAAGCATTTATAGTGATATAATGGAAAAACCTGATTATACACAATGGGTTTTATAATAGGTATTCTTTTAATCAGCCATTTCATAAACTTGTATTTATTTTGTATTATGTACTGATCCCTGTTTATCCTGGCTCGTTTGGCTCAGTGGATTGAGCGTCGGCCTGCGAGCTAAGTGTCGCTAGTTCGATCTTCCAGTCAGGGCACATCAGAGAAGGAAAACTCTGACTCCAAAAAACCTCCGCTGCCTTGCGGCATACCTCTTCAGGGGAAAGGCTAAGGGAGTAAACCCCGACAGAAAATCCGGAGCCGGAGTCCCTAAGGCGGTTTGACGTTGTAGTCAACACCGGCAACTCCTGCGGCGCACCTGAAGCCAAGCTGTATTGACTCCGTCTTTCCCTTGGATCCTTCAGCTGCGAAGAGAGGGGGGGTCTGCTGCATGGGCAACAGCAGACCCTCCATATCACCCTGCCCAGGCTCTGTAGCTTCAGCTTCACTGGAGAGGACACTCCAGCGTCATCGCAAGATGTCGATTCAACACGGGAGGAGACAGATACCATGTCACTCCCGAGTCGGACTGCACAGCCATTCTCGGCGGTGCAGATAGACTCTTAAGAAGCTACACCATTGTCTCTCGAGACGGACGGCTGCCGACGACGACTGATCCCTGTTCTCTGTACTGTGTATCCTCACATTAACAGTTGGGAAAGGTGCTTTGTCAAAAAACTACCCTCATCCAGTCAAGATGGAGGCATAGGTAAACACAGCTTGCTTCATTCCACAGCCATAGCAAAAATTACAACTAAAATGCAAACCAAATATCACTAAGAATCATGGGAAAGTTGAGCTGTATATGGAAGTCTGACAACCAAGGAATCAAAGAAATCACATTCATCCAGAAGGGTAGGAGGGGTGGAGACGTGAAGATGCAGGGATGCATAGATGTGCAAAGGTGGTCCCACACCTACATGTGCTGGATAAAAATTGGGGGGCATGCCTCGGGAGCAAGGGATACCAGCCCCACACCAGACCATCCAGTTCAGGGTTCCAATGCCAGGAAGATAAGTCCTCATAACTTCTCTCTGCATAAACCAGTGGGGGTTGGGTCAGAACAAACTGAAGGATTCTCAGACACCTCCTCTTAAAGAGCTCAAAACTGACTTAGGACTTAGGCAGACACACTCCCTCTGGGCTCCATCACTGAGGCAGTAGCTGAAAGGGCACCAGTGGCAGACAGGGAGAAACTGAAGTGTCTGGCATCAGGGCAAGGGCTAGGGGATAATTTCCTTGTGGACAAAACCCCAGAGGTCAGGCAATGGCCATTGTCCCTTTTCTGAGCTCTTCCTGACACAGAGCCACAGTGTGGAGACACCATAGCTGAGACTTCATCAACGTGGTTCATATGGGTTGCCCCACCCTGGCGATTACCTAAGGTTCCACCCTGTCCAACTTACAGGTGCTCTTTTCTACAGTAGGCCACAATACTAAGACAGGGTGTCAAAACAGCTCTACCTAATACATAGAAACAAACACAGGGAGGCTGTCAAAATGAGACAAAAAAATATGGCCCAAGTGAAAGAACAGAACAAAACTCCAGAAAAAGAACTGAAAAAAATGGAGATAAGCAAACTATCAGATGCAGAGTTCAAAACACTAGTTATTAGGATGCTCAAGGAACTCATTGGGCACTTCAACAACATAAAAAAAGACCCAGGCAGATATTAAAACTATACTAAGTGAAATAAAGAAAAAAATTACAGGGAATCACCAGTGGAGTGATTAAAGCTGAGAATCAAATCAATGATTTGGAGTATAAGGAAGAAAAAGAAAAACAAAAACAAAAATAACAAAAGACCCCCACAAACAAACAATTAGAACAGCAAGAAGAAAAGATAATTCAAAAAAATGAGATAGGCTAAGGAGCCTCTGGTACAACTTCAAATATACTAACATTTGAATCATAAGGGTGCTGGAAGGAGAAAGAGCAAGACATTAAGAACTTATTTGAAAAAATAATGAAAGAAAACTTTCCTAATTTAGTGAAGGAAATAGACATACAAGTCCAGGAAGCACATAGAGTCCCAACAAGTTGGACCCAAAGAGGAACACACCAAGACACATCATAATTTAAATGCCAAAGGTTAAAGATAAAGAGAAAATCTTAATAGCAGCAAGAAGAAAATGGATAGTTACTGACAAAAGATTTCCCATAAGACTGTCAGCTGATTTCTCAAAAGAAACATTGTAGGCTACAAGGGACTGGTAAGTGGTACTCAAAGTGATGAAAAGCAAGGACCTACAACCAAGATTACTTTATCCAGCAAAGCTGTCATTTAGAATGGAAGGGCAGATGAAGTGCTTCTCAGATGAGGTAAAGCTAAAGGAGTTCATCTTCACCAAGCCATTATTATATGAAATGTCAAAGGGACTTACTTAAGAAAAAGAAGAGAATAAAAACTATGAACATTAAAATGGCAATAAATTCACAACTATGAACAACTGAATCTAAAAAACAAACTAAGCAAACAACTAGAACAACAACAATATCATAGGTATGGAGATCATTAGGAGGGTTATCTATACGAGAGAGAAGGGGTAGAATGGGGAAAAACGTGCAGGGATTAAGAAGTACAAATTGGTAGGTACAGAATAGATGGGGGAGGGGGGGTTAAGAACAGTGTAGGAAATGCAGTAGCCAAAGAACTTACATGCATGACCCATGGACATGAACTAAGGGGGGATTGCTGGAGAGAATTGGGGGGGTGCTTGGTGGAGGGGGAAAAAGGGGAAAAATTGGGACAACTGTAACAGCATAATCAATTTAAAAATAAATCTACCCTCTGACATGTCAAGGCCTAACACATATGGGAAAGAATCTTTTATACTTTGGTAGAATAACTTGATCTCAATATTTCTTTTTTCCCCTCTGATCCTCGTGGCTCTCTGTTTTAAGTATTTTTTTTCTTAAATGCATAAATGGACCTCTGTTTGTGTGATCCCATGGGGGAAGAAAAGCTTAAATAATTCAGATCACTACCACAACTCTGCTAATAGACAGCGATGCTATAGATAGAATAAGTTTATATACACTAGATGTTGGTCAGCTTTCATAAATATCGTCGTCGGCAGCCGTCCGTCTCGAGAGACGATGGCGTAGCTTCTTGAGAGTCTATCTGCACCGCCGAGAATGGCTGTGCAGTCCGATTCGGGAGTGACAATCCCTGCCGCACTTGGTACAGGTGAAGGCAGATGGCTGTTGTTGCTGCTGCTGACGCTGCTTCCGCCTCGATCTTTTCTGGACCGCCTCCTCGTTGCGCGCAGCCTCCGCGCGTGACGTACCTTGCCTGACCGCGAGCCTCCAGGCTAGGCGGTCGTCTGCTTGAACTTCCCATGTGTTGAGATTGATGGAGCATTGTGTCATGTCCTTTTTGCAGATGTCTTTGAAACGCAGTTTTGGGCGCCCTGTCATCCTCTTGCCTTCTGCTAGCTCGCCGTAGAGGAGGTCTTTGGGGATACGGCCTGCATCCATTCTTTTGACATGGCCGAGCCACCTGAGGCGTCTCTCGCTAAGAACTGCATGCAAACTGCTCATATTGGCTCGCTTCAGCACCTCGGTGTTGGGGACCTTATCCTGCCAGGTGACATGCAGGACGCGTCGCAGGCACCTCATGTGGAAGCTGTTGAGTTTCCTTTCGTGCCTTGCGTAGGTGGTCCATGTCTCGCTGCCATAGAGGAGAGTGCTGAGTACGCAGGCTTGGTAGATGCGCAGTCTGGTTTTCTCAGTGAGGCTGGAATTGTTCCACGCTCGCCGGTTCAGTCTGGCCATAACTGTGGCTGCCCTGGCGATTCTCCGGTTGACCTCCAAGTCGACTGACAGAGAGCTCGAGATGGTGGACCCGAGGTAAGTGAAATCGTTGACAACCTCCAGGGTGTATCCGTCGATGGTGATGCATGGGGGAGTCCCCGTGCCTTGAGCCATAACATTCGTCTTCGTCAGGCTGATGGCTAGTCCGAACTCCTTGCATGCGTGGGAAAGGCAAGTGACTAGCTGCTGGAGTCCCTCTTCGGAGTGTGATGTCAAAGCTGCGTCGTCGGCGAAGAGCATCTCACGGATGAGCACCTCTTTGACTTTGGTCTTGGCTCGTAGACGGGCCAGGTTGTAGAGCTTGCCATCGGATCTGGTGTGAATGAAGACACCCTCGCTGCAGTCCTTAAAGGCGTATTGGAGGAGCATGGAGAAGAAGATTCCGAACAGCGTAGGCGCGAGGACGCAGCCCTGCTTTACTCCGCTGCTGACTGGGAAGGCCTCAGAGGTTGCGCCGTTGTAGGACACCGTGCTGTGCATGTTGTCGTGAAAGGACATGACCACAGCAAGCAGATGTGGTGGACAGCCAATCTTCCGTAGCAAGCTGAAGAGTCCGCTTCGACTGACCAGATCAAACGCCTTCGTGAGGTCAATAAAGGCGAGGTAGAGTGGTTTATGCTGCTCGTGACACTTCTCCTGCAGCTGGCGTAGGGAGAAGATCATGTCCACTGTTGAGCGGCCAGCTCTGAAGCCACACTGGGACTCTGGGTAGACGCGGGAAGCAAGGGTCTGCAGGCGGGCAAGAGCGACCCGGGCGAATACTTTGCCGACGACGCTGAGGAGAGAGATGCCCCGGTAGTTGTTGCAGTCGCTGCGGTCTCCTTTGTTCTTGTACATGGTGATAATGTTGGCGTCTCTCATATCCTGGGGGATGTAACCCTCCTTCCAGCAGCGACAGAGTAGATGGTGGAGCGGCTGTAGCAGGACTGGTTTCCCGCTCTTTAGGATTTCTGGAGGGATTCCGTCGCTTCCTGGTGCTTTCCCGCAAGCGAGGCGGTCGATGGCTTTGCCGAGCTCTGCCGCAGTAGGTGGGGTGTCTAGCTCCTCCATGACTGGTAGGTCTGGGATGGCGTTAAGAGCAGTGTCTGTTACGGTGTTCTTCGTTGCGTACAGCTCGAGGTAGTGCTCGGTCCACCGCCGCATTTGCTGTTCCTGGTCAGTGATGACCTCACCTGTCTTGGACTTAAGGGGGGCGATCTTGGAGGGGGTTGGGCCTGTTGCCTTCTTGATACCCTCATACATTCCTCGTGCGTTGCCTATATCGGCGGCTTCCTGAATGCTTCTGCACAGGTTTAGCCAATAGGTGTTGGCACAGTGGCGGGCGGTCTTCTGGACTTTGTTCCTGGCAGCCCGTAGAGCTTGAAGTGTACTGGGAGTGGGCGTGACCTTGTAAGCCAGTAGGGCCTTCCTCTTAGCCTCGATCACGGGTTCCATTTCTTCCCAGTGAGCCTCGTACCAGTCAGCGTTCTTCCGCTCTTTCTTCCCGTAAGCAATAATGGCGGAGTTGTATATGGCGTCGCGGAGACGTGGCCAATTGGATTCGATAATGTCATCTGCCGCCACTCCCTCGCCGAGTGCATCTTCCATCTTGTTGAGAATTGCTGGGTCTTAACTGGGTTGCTGGCATAACTGGTGTTGATGCGTGGGCGACCCTTCATCTTGGAGTGGTGCAACCTCTTCGGCATTATGCGCACCTTGCTTACCACGAGGGCATGGTCCGTGTCGCAGTCTGCACTGTGGTAGCTGCGGGTGAGGAGGGTGCTGCCAATATCCGTTCTTCTGGTGATGACGAGGTCAAGCTGGTGCCAATGACGGGAGCGGGGGTGCCTCCATGACACCTGGTGGATCTCTTTGCACTTGAAGAATGTGTTTGTCACGCACAGGCCGTGGTGACACAAAAGCTCAAGCAGTCGCTGACCATTCTCATTGATCTTTCCTCTCCCAAAGTTTCCAAGGCAGGTGGGCCAGGCCATGTGGTCGGCTCCTACTCTTGCGTTGAAGTCTCCAAGGAGATAGAGAGCGTTACTTCTGGGAATCTTGGATAACGCTTCGTCCAGTGCATGGTAGAACTGTTCTTTCTCTTCGGTGGTGGCGCAGAGGGTTGGGGCATACGCGCTAAGAATGCTGACTGGGCCGAAAGTTGTTGACAATCGGAGGGTAAGTAATCTCTCTGTGCCTCCTGTGGGTGGCTCTATGGAGTTAACAAGCGTGTTCTTCACAGCGAACCCAACACCGTGCTGTCTTGGTTGGTCCGGAGACTTCCCTTGCCAGTAGAAGGTGTAGTTGGTTTCTCTGATAGTTCCGTTGTCGGCCAACCGGGTCTCCTGTAGAGCCGCAATGTCGATGTTTAGTCGTGCCAGTTCCCTATCGATGACAGCGGTTTTCCTGGCACCCTTGATCCACGGAAGGTCTGCAGTAAGTCCGGGGCACATGGTCCTGATGTTCCAGCTAGCGAGGCGAAGAGCCGGAGGCTTCTTTCTTGTTGTTTGCTTGGAATTAACTGGTGCGGGTGTTTTGTGGCCCACTTTTCGAGAGGCGCCTCTCTGATCCCCACGCACCCAGTGGGGCAGGCGAGCCATGGCGAGACGGTAGCTGTCCAGTGAGGTGTGATGACCTCTCCCACCGTCAGAGGAGACCCCTGGCGCTCGTTTCCTTCGCCAATCGGATGAGCTTATAACTGGTATCTGTCTCCTCCCGTGTTGAGTTGACATCTTGCGATGACGCTGGAGTGTCCTCTCAAGTGAAACTGAAGCTACAGAGCCTGGGCAGGGTGATATGGAGGGTCTGCTGTTGCCCATGCAGCAGACCCCCCCTCTCTTCGCAGCTGAAGGGTCCAAGGGAAAGACAAAGTCAATACAGCTTGGCTTCAGGTGCGCCGCAGGAGTTGCCGGTGTTGACTACAATGTCAAACCGCCTTAGGGACTCCGGCTCCGGATTTTCTGTCGGGGTTTACTCCCTTAGCCTTTCCCTTGAAGAGGTATGCCGCAAGGCAGCGGAGGTTTTTTGGGGTCAGAGTTTTCCTTCTCTGATTTTAGAGATGTCCTTCCTCTTTCCTCCTTTACAGTCTTGAGGGCAGCATTTACAGGCTAAAATAGAAAACTGGCAGTGTAACCTTCTAAGAAGATACTACCAATACCCTGCTTGGGTATACTCACCCGACAATAAACATCTCTTAAATGTCCTCCAAGTGCCATGCCTTGAATTAGTAAATGGCAGTGCAATGGCAGCCAAACATTTGGATCAGTTTCACTAAGTAAACCACCAACACAAGTAGGTTTTTAAAACAATAGAATAGTGTCTCATTTTATTAAAAATAATAACTATTTTTAAGCAACTTACCAGCAACACTGAATAAAAACCTGGCTGTGTTTCCCACTGTTTCAACTGCTCCTCAGCTGGCTTTAACACAGCAGTATCCTGACTGGTGGCCTGAGTTAAGACTTGAAGAACAACAGTGCTGGCACTATTGAGATCCATGGAAACCAATTGGCTCAGTCCGAATAGCCCGGCTCTCCAGCTTCCACTGTCCAACACGAAGTGGCGTCGGTTGGTCCCGCGCCCCACGCTTGCAAGTCCACGCGCCGCCGCCCACTGATGCCGAAAGCGGCTTCTAGGAACGCGCCATGTTCTGAGTCGCAGCTCTAAACGATGCGGACGCTAGAATATCGCGTCACAGACATCCACAGCAATAAAAAAGATCAAAATACTGATACACAAAACAACACAAATGAATCTCAAAAAGCATTACGCTAAGTGAAAGAAGCAAAGCATAAAAGTCTACATGAAGTTCTAGAAAATGCAAAATTATAGAGACAGAAAGTATAAATATACTTTATAAATATAAATATACACCACAAATATAAATACAAATATAACTAACAAACATTGAACTCAGTGTCTTTGTTTCTCACAAGACATAAATCAAGACAGCAGTGGTAGAAATGTCGGATTAGGTTGCCTATAATCTTGAGCATACTCTTCATGATCTGCCATTGAGTCCACTCTCTCTTTTTCAGCCTCTTCTTACTTCATGTGTTTATACCTTCCTTAGTCCCAATACACTGTAGTATCTTGAAAATTAAGTCATTTCTTTGGCTCTTCTTGGATCCCCTAGAATGAATTTTGGCACAGAGTACATATTTACTTACAGATTTTAAAGAGACTTCAAAGTAGACATAAAAGAGACTTCTGTAGTGAGAAATGTAGATAAAAAAGAAAGATGGAGAACAGGTTTGTGAAATGCAGAGGGAAAGGGCTCCGTGGATGAGGAATGTTATTCAAGCTCTCAGGAGCCAAATGGGGTGGCAGTTTCTTTTTCCACAGATCACTTGCTTTTTCTTAAATGACTACCGATGATCTCCTTCCCATAGTTTCTGTTATGGTCTGTGCCCTCTGGTTTGCTTTAACAGTCATTTGTGCCCAAGATTCTAGTAGGTGCCCTTTCAACACATCCATTAGCACAAGGTGAAGAAAGCATAACCATGCATACCTGCAGCAAGGTGGGTGGAAGAAAGAGAAATCCCTAAAATAATACCTGGGTTTGGGAATGAATATCCTAAGCTAGGGCACTATTTCAATATGTGCCGCTTACATAAGCATCCAGTGACCATAAATAGGCAGTACATTGTAACATAGAATAACATAATACACTTCCATGGAGATATTTGGGCTCTAACAGTCATGCTGAACTTGTCTGGGCTTCTCTTTCAGGAAGAGGATAATGTAGTGATAATTGTAAAATTATATTGATTGTGAAGATGAAATGAATAAAATTTCTAAAAGTGCCTGCATAGCATTTGGCTCTCAGTAGATGCTTAGAAGTCCTGGGTCCTTTCTCCTCTGAATCGTCCATACTGTCAGTCTGGATGGGGCATCATCAGGCAGGACTGTGCCAAGGTAAACAACTCAGAACCACCTGGCATGCTGGCTTGTTCCTGGTACTTTATGTTACACTTGGGCCAGCCACTGTGAGGCAGCTGGGGCTTTCAGCAGAGGCGGGGGAGAGTCTAAGACTGAGTAGCTCCCAAGAAGCATGGATGGCATACTACAGAGGCATCTGAGATATAGGAACAAAGTAAACTTCTGGGACAGCAGCAAGTGGGTTAGTGTATGTCGTAATTTGTGTATAACATGTGGTTTCATTGTCATTTTTATTGAGACCGGCAAGTCCAAAGCTCATTACCTTGCATTACTCTTTAGCATTATAACTAGGAATAAGTGGTGGTTCATTGCTATGTCCTACAAAGGGCAGCTTCTTTTTCCCCGTCTCCTTATGTGAATGCTCTTGAGCTGTGATTTTATTTTTCCGGAAGTCAGGAATGCTAGACTTTAACATGGTTTAAAGTTTGAGTTTGGGAAGCTGGATAAACATGGAACCAACAGACAAAGCCAGGAAGCTTGCCTCAGTGCTCCCTGCAGCCCAAGAATACAGCCTCCACTGCGTGTCCCTCTGAGACCACTATCCTAATTGCCTTGCACTCACATGTGAATACAGCAAAAATGGAGGGCAGGTGTGGTTGTGCAACTCATACTAGTCAAATGGGAGAAATTTAGATAATAGCCAGAATTATGGAAATTAATTCCCAAGGCAGGTAGTTATTATAGTGGCATCTCTCCAACTCCCTGTATACCCATTCACTAGCTAACTTCAGAGACAGTGGGGCTGAGCATCTATTATGACAGCTTTAAGAATCTATACATTCTTAATCACCTTGTGTATGTTTTAATCTTCTTTACCTCCTATAGCCAAATACTCCTCATACTGCCCCATCTCACACGTTGTTTTATTAAAAGACTATAATACAATTAAGGATGCCAAAGACCACCTTACTCAACACCTCACTTTATAAAGGAGCAAACAGACCAGAAGAGACTTACTCAATATCAAACACTAGCTGGGGACAGACTAAGGTCCGATTTTATTCCTACTTTGTGTTACCATCCTAACAGGGAACTCCCTGTCATCAGAGGTCATCACTTCTCCTTTGGTATGGAACTGGCCCTGTGGTGTTACAGCAGATAATTCAATGATTCCTTTCTTTCTTGTTAGACAAAGATAAGTTCACTTTTCACAGATGCAAGTCAGCAGCTGCCATCTCTTGGCTACAGAGGCCCCACAACTGCTTTTCCTGGCCCTTCTGAGATTACCAACATCGCTGGGGACATCTCAGCTCAAGAAACTACCCTGCTGCTGGCTATGCGTTCAAATGCTGGAGAGCTAGTCTAAAGAAAGTGGGCTTTGGTGACACAGGACAGAGGGGTCTCCCCAGCTGCAGAGGTAGAGCCATATAGATATGCTCCTTCCCCTGTTACATTTCACACTTCCAGTGAGATACTAGAGCACAGAACTATTACATGTGCCTGCTAAGCTTCCCTTGCCTTCTTCATGTACACCTTGGACACCACTTGAATCTGAAGTGTTCTCCTGAACTCGCTGGTATCGGCCACTCATTAATGAAGTGTTCACTAAAGAATGGTATTTTTTTTATCTTCTGTTCTTTACTTTTTATTTAATGTATTGCATGATGTCCCTTTACTCTCTACCTAGTCTATGAGCTTTCTAGTGTTAGAAACGATATTATTTGTTTTATCTTCATCTTACCTCATATGGTACCTTGTATGATAGAGTCAATAAGTGATCATTGAAACTAATGATCACTGAAACTGTTTGCATCTAATTTGAATACATTCTTTTCTGCACAGAAAGAAGAATTATTTCTCTCTAAATATGCATTTCTTTTTTCTCTACTGTGTCAAGGAAATTGAGAAAGTTAAATTAATATCCAGTATTTATTAAGCACTTATAATATTTTTGATTCCATAATTAGAATTGCATTACCAACATCAATTTCAAAATGAGGAGATTATTAACACTGCCTTCATAGGCTGATTGTGAAGATTGGAGGAGATAATATCCTGTGAACAGTAAAACATGACTGAGCTGTGGATTGTGATGATGCATCAGTTTATCATAATGGTTGCATTTCACTTTGGAATACTGAAAGACCTCTGGGCTGAGAGATTTGAAGGCTAAGTTTCAATGAGGGAAAATTTACTTTAGGAAAAATCTGGGGTGTTAGGAATAGATAGGGCACAGATTTTGGCCAAAGTGGGAAGAACAAAAAAAAAAATGAAGGGTCCTAAAAATATATTTCAAATTGCTTGTAAGTGCTAATCACTTTCTATTTCTGCCTAGAGCTACTCCTGTTCTTTCTCTCAAACTGTGAACAATATGCCTTTGATCTTGCATATTTTTCTTGATCCAATCATTGTTGTTTTTTTAATCTAGTTTCACTTATCCTGAGGGCTGCTAATTCAACAATAGGTCTGAATACTCAAGCTTAAATAATACATATTTTAACTTGTTTTTAAAGGAAAGGTTTGTAATTCCTGTAAGAAATGAATCATTAATTCTGCCATGACATTATATATGAAATCTACCCAGGAGCTCCCAAATACTCTCCAATTCAGAGGAGTCTAAAGTTCAGCAAACCAAGCTGATGTAATATTATATTTGCCCTTTAAAAAAGGTCAGAATATTGTTCAATTGATGCCAACATCCATGAACTAAATGAAAGGGGGCCTGAGAAGATTGGATGTAGTTAAGAGTTTTTTGGAATTCATGAGGCTCCTTAGTCACTGTGAAATAAAACTCCCTAGCAAACCTTCTTGAGAGTAAATCCTGGGAGTATTTTGACATTGGATGTGAGCAATCAACAGGACTATTTTCATTGAGTTTGGATCAGCAAAGCCATTTTTCAGTTTTTAAAATTCATAGTGTGTTATTCCCTCCCCCCAATGTTATTATTTTTATTTTTTATGAGGAGCCAAGAAGGAAGTGCGACTTGGGTCAGATTTAAACCTATGACAAAGGCAGGGTTAATATACAGGACCTGGGAGTTGTGATTTAGCATTAAGACAATTGTATGAATATTTAAATTTTCTAACTTTTTACTTTTGGTAAGGCTAGAACGTATGTTACACCCCATAAGTAGTGTTCTACTATAATGTCTTTGATTTTTTATACTATAATATCTTTCTGCATCTTTTTTTTTGCCCTTCCTTAGGTAATATTTTAAAATAATCGGTATATTAGGATAAAATTTTAAAGTCAAATCATAGTATAAGATTAATAATGAGAAATGATAGGACATTTTGTTCCCAATTCCCACCTCCTGGGCAACAGATTTCTACTCTTTAAGCTGATTTTTTCCTAACTTACATACTTCCGAATATTTGCTTATACTGCTTTATTTTTTGGCAGTTTTTGCTGTGATGATTGCTCTCTCCGATTGGAAGTGGGGATTCAGGACTTTATGTGCTTCATGTTAGTGCTTCTCTTTTCTGTTACCTCCCAATATGGTTATGACACTAAGGTCAAATTTGCCCTCACTCTGTACATTATTGTACATTATTTTGTAAGAATTGTTTGTGACTGAGCCATGAATGCACTGTGAACACACTTTCTTTCTTGTTCAATATTTTATCATTGCTGGAGGTAGTTATCAGTTTGCTGCTAACTTCATCACTAACAGGGAAGATTTTTCAGCACTTAGCTTTGAATTGATGCTCATCTCTTTTACCCTCATTCAATAAGCAAAACCTCAGGAGCATAGCCACATCAACTTGGAAGGCTGGAAAGTAGAATCTTGGGAGGAGCTACAGAAAATAGAGAAAAGGGATTTGATGAAAGCTTTCAGCAGTTTTTGTTGTTGTTACATCTTTTTTTGTATTTGCTTTTCTTTACTTGTTTTAGTCATTTCGCTGGGTTTGGAAAACAGAGAGATATATTAGAATGCCTAATTAACTATGTTCAACTGTTAGTTTTATAGTGTGATTTTTTTTCCTTCCTTCCTTCCTTCCTTCCTTGTCACCTTCCCACCTTTCTTCCTTCCTTGTATATACTTTTCAAAGATTTTCTAGAAAAAATGGTTTTATTTTCTTCCATAGAATGTTCTGTTAGTAGAAAGATGACTTTATTCTGTGCTTATTTACCATGCACTGTGCTGTAATTCAAAAAAAGTTTAGTATTTTTTTCCCCCAGTTCACACAGAAATGAAGTTCATGTAAAAAACTTCTGAAGATCGCCTACCTGATTGTGACCTCTTTCCTATTTTTCTTCCAGCCTGGTATGGGTCTGGGTGCATTTTTCTTTTAATAAAGGCCAAAATTAAGGGGAAGGCACTGGTGTCAAAAAATGCAGCTCGTCGAGCAGAAATATCCCTGTTATTTTCTTGGAAATTCCTATTAGGCTTGACTAGGCACCATACCTCCTAAATCTTACCCAGTTATTCTTACCACTGACTGCTTTGGGGGCAAGCTTCCATGTCAGATTCTGATGAGAAGCTGGCTTCTGTCCTATAACTCTTGCTTAAGAAGGCTCTCAAGATGTCCCATCAAACACCTATCAACACAGCACAACTGAACAATGCTTACATGCTGAAGGAACAGAGAGTGGGCATAGATATGAGATCCACGTGCCATTGTAGACAACTCAGAACCAGCAGCAAATAAAGCTTGGCAACATCAGTGCCAGCAACAACATTTGAAATAAAATAGAACCTACTTCCTTCTCTCATTATATAAAAACGTTAAGTGTATGTTAGTATAAGGTGTTATCCAATATCCTCCTCACTATGCCTTAATACTCACGAATACCACAATAGCTTAAGAAATATATAAAATAACAGAAAAAGAGCATATTTTTGAGTCAGAAACTGTTAACCGAGCTTTATACAGCCTAACTTATTCAGCATCCATAACTTCCTGTGTAGGTCCCATACATTCTTTTTTAAAAATGTAAAACCACGAATGGGAGAGGTTAAAAATAAACTGGCATTACCTTTTGAGAGAGGCATGAAACAAGACCCAGTAAAGAGGGGAACCCAGAATAAGTGACAGAGAAAACCCATGTGTGCAAAAGACAGCAGGGAGAAGTAGATCCTCCAGAGAGGTGAATGCAATGAGATTGGTGAGGAAGACAAGCTAATTGTAAGTATTGTTGAAAGACCTAGATAGCTAAACTGAAAAGTTGGTATCTGAATAAAAACAACTCTGGAGAAAGGTCTGCTTTAACCAGAGCAAAGGCAGACTTTGTGTCAAAGTCCTGGTCTGCACAGTGATCATGTCTCTGGGCACAAGGTAAATGAAGTCAGTCCTGTGGCCGTTTGCCTGTATAGCATCAGCATGCAGACAGACATTCTCAGTACCTGGAAGAGTCCATGGTTCTGTGCGGGCAAACAAACCTCGCTGCCTTTCTTCATTCTCCTTTCATTGAGTTTTAATGGAGAAAAACACGTATTTCAATGATCCACACTCCTTGTTTCCGATTGTGCCTATATTCATAACAAAATTTTCCAACACAGCTCCTTTTATCTGCACTTTTTCTCTCTCTAATCTTCTGCCCTCCTAACTAAATGGTCTGTTCTTATTAAAAGTGGCTGCTTTAAAGATGCCCTTTTCTTAATGAAATCCAACCAAATAGTTTTTATTGCCCCATTTCTTTCTATTTTCTTTCTTCTCTGGTACATAGTCTACCTGGTATCCATAATTGCCATTTTCCTTGCTGTCATTTAACCCACAGTTCATTATTTGCTCTTCTTTTAAATGCATCCCTGTTAATTTCCTTAGAATGTCCTCATTGCCAGCTGGCCTATTCCCTGCAGATTTCCTGTGGCTAAATGTCACACCTAAGCGCCTTTGGTGATTTCTCCCAGCATTTGTTTAGACCCTATCAATCATTATCTCACAATAAACAACAGCTTTGCAAATGGAGAGCAAGGCTCGCCCAGTGATTGATGCTTCTGGATGCCTGTCTTCTCTTCTCAGGAGAATCACAAGGCCCCCTCCCTTTATTTTGAGGGCTCTGGCTGTACCTGCTGTGTCTTAAGGGAAAACAAGCCTATACTGCCAATACCAGGGCCTCTCTTCTTTTTCTCTTACTGCATTTCCTTATCGGTTGTGACAATATGCCACAATTAATGATAGCAGAAATACCCATGCTTGATGCTGCATGCATCACACTTAGGTTTGATGGATTAGCAATCAAGAAAAATAATTCTGCCATTACAAAGTAACATCTGAACTCTGAAGTTAGGCAGTTGTATTGTATAGGGTTCAGTTATGAATTCAGCCATACATATAACAGTAGGCAAGCTTGCTTGGGAGCAGAATAGTATCAATATTGTTGGGTTTTAGTTTTCTAACCAATGGTTTGCAATTATTTTCCACCAACTTTCTTTATGTCAGAGAGATATAAATATTATCAAATTTCAAGGTCAGAAAGACATTCAATTAAGTTATGTATTTTTGGCTAAGTAAGTAATATTTTCTTCCTTTTTTTCTTTTTTTTTAAATCCTCACCTAAGGCTATTTTTTCCCCCTTGCTTTTAGAGAAAGAGGAAGGGAGAGAGATGACATTGAGGAGAGAGAGAGAGAGGCATCACTTGGTTGATTGACACCTGTGTAGGCCAGACCAGGAATCCTACATGCCTGGATGGGGATCAAACCTGCAACTTAGGTATGTGCCCTGACCAGGTATCCAACCCACAACTTTTCAGTTATGGGATGATGCTCCATCCAGCTGAGCCACACTAGCCAGGGCCAAGTAAGTAATATTTTTAAGAGACTGTTCTGATCACAGGTTCTTAAGAAATCAGTCCTTTCTAGACTGAGTAATTTACTTCGACAGAAGGCTTCGAGCTTATTGTAAAATGTGCTTCTTTTGTTTTGAAAAGCCCTGGAATAACCAAAGTCAACCTAGTTATCTGTATTTCCTGCAGTTTGAGGCTGTTTTATATACTCTTACACAAAAACATGAACTTTGGAGCTCTCTTTCACTTGCCTCGCAGACTTAATTCTTAAGTCTCCAGTACATGCTCTGCTGGAGCTAATATTATACCAGCCCTGAGATCGCTGAGGCTTCCAGGTCAAACCAAGTAAAATAAAAACAATGCCTGTACACTCTAAAGTGCAGTAAACAATCAAGACACATAAAAGTCTTCTGCTAAGTGCAATCATTTATTTCATAGGGAGGTAATTTTAGATTAAGTCTTGGTTTACACTGACAAAATCATGCTTTGTAGCCAGTATGGGCACAGACTCAGCTAACATCAATGGATCTATTAGTCTCATTTTATTTCAGTTAAAGCCATTCTGCATGAAGCCAATGTGGTACATGGCCATTTCACAGCTGTCTGCTGATCTGGTTTGATCCACAGAGAGATTGTAGATTTGAGTCTCTACAAATGAGAGAGAAACTGTTCCTCTACAGGATAAACATTTGGTGAGAGCATAGGGAAGGAAGAGGAGGTCAGTAAGAGTTCTGACTCTTACCCTTTACCACAGGGACTTGATCCACTGATTTTCTTAAGTATCTTTTCCTTGCTATAAGGCACCATGATTTCTGATGAAAATACTAATCAAACAGAATTTTATGAAGTCTACTAAATATCTCCCTCACTGATACCTCAATTATTTTGGAATTAACACAGTAATATTCTGAATCAGGGATGGGGCAGCTAAAGCATTTTGTAAAAAAAGCACTTGCTCAGTATATGTAGAGTCAAATTAAGTAATCAGAACAATGTCTGAAAAAATTAAGAGAATCATTCCAAAAGTTTTGGACACACCCATTTTTATTGTATAGGTTTGATTTATTAATTATGAAATATTATTTATTCTTAAGATAGTTTCCCTGGAAATCTATACATGATGACACTACATTAAATTCATTATTGAATATGTCATAAATGTTGCAGTCTCTTAAAATTGTTCATAATTTAAACAGTCATTTCACCCAAGTAGTTAAAGTGAATGAACTACTTTCTTAATTGTTTGACTTTTTGTTGTTTATATTGTTTTATTCCAGTCAGTTAAACACATACTTATTTTCTGTATGGCATTAACTGTGCTGGTTTTTAGGAGTTAAGGACAATAACAATTAGAGATTTTTGTCATGCCTACTATGCTATAAAATGGATCCATGGTTGTTAATTGGGCCCATGTTCACAATGGCTAGCATAAGTAGAAAGAGCATGCTTATCAGCTTCATCTGGTACATGAGTAAGCTAAAGTCAGGTGCTAAGTACATTTATTTGTAGCAGATCCAAATTTAGGACCCAGTAGCCTCTGCATTCTTCCCAGTATTTTTTCCAGTTAAACTGCCATATTTTTTACATCTGCCATTTTTTTTAATGGACACAAAATCAAAATGGATTCCCTACATGCAATGGACCCTTTAAAATGTATCAGATAAAAGGGAGGACCTATAGCACATGTCAAAAATTAAGGAAAACTTTTCCATAAACAAAATTTAAGTTTCCATGTGACTAATACCTGCTTCCCTGACCCTTTTGATTTTTAATTTATTTGTAAAAAATACTTAAAATATGTTTCAATTGAGAATAACCAAACTTTCCATTTGTTTGAGACACAAGCTATCCTAGACATTCGAAAAAGAAAATTTTCTAATGCCAGCCTCTTATTTTCATGTTCACCCATTTTTCGCTAATCTAAACTCCGCTGTAAATTGAAAACCTATCATAAAATAAATAAGAATTGAAGACAAAAGTAAGGTGAAGAAGTGAAAAAAATATATGTAAGTCTTGTTTTCTGATGGCTCAATCATGTGACCATGATTATACTGTCATGTTCTTCACAGTTATCTGATCAAGATGGTGATGAAGAAAGAAGGAGCATGTTTCACTGCATTAACAAAATGCAATTTTTATTCCCTAGAGTGACAACAGCATGATTTATGCCCATGAAGTTAGGCAAAGTTCTGGATGTTAGTTTCAGATAGTGATATGCTTCTCTAAAAGCTTGCATGGAATCACCCTCCACATAGAGAAGTGTACTGTCCAGACTGCAAAAGAGATGAATCTCATTGTAGTGATACCTATTTTGTGGCATTATTTATATTTACAAAAACATATTCTTATGAAGTTTTTTTTCTTAGAACAATTGCATACTGAAAGTAGGGTGAGTGCGTGTGTGTATATCTTGTGTACATAAGCTTAAAAAAGATATTTAAGTTATTTATTATACTTAGCCTTGTTCCTCAAAAATAAATTAAAACTTAATGTAAATATAGAATGTAATCATTCATTCATTAATTAGCCCTTTTTGTTTTCAAAACACAAGCCAGACATTGTTTATATTAGAAAATGTCATCGACAGAATTTGACATCCAGAAAGCATCAAGTCTGCTGATTATTTGCTGTGGCATGACATTGGTGTGAAAGAGAAGGATTGTAAAGGTTAACTTACGGTGAGTCAAGACCAGGTTCAAACAAAAAGGACTAATGAGGGACTTCAGATTTCCTGCAGATTTCTTATTCCCTCTTCCTCTCCTGGTGCCCAAACAAGCTACTCACTCCAAGGGCCATTCCCATTCCAGAGGGCATCCCCTTCATATGCTGTCTTTCACTGTAAATCGACTGTTTTCCTTCCCATTTTCACTTTTAACTTGTCTTTTTCCTGTTCCTCACAATGTGTTATCCAGTGACAACCCTGGAATCTTTATCAGATGATGTTCAATTCCCTTTGACTAGAATCATAAACTCTTCAAGGAGACAGTTGACCAGCATGACAAAAATTTCCAGCAGGTCACAAGAGAAGGTGAAGGTAATATGATAGAGTAGAACTTCTGCCCCTTTACCGATAACATAACATTACTTAATTTTTAAAAGATTACTTAGCATTGTCCTAATTATAATTTGAATGAGATGATTAAGAGTGTAGGTTCCAGAATCACACCTCTTGGGTTCAAATATTGATTACTCCATTTACTAGCAACATGGCATCAGACAAGTTATTTAACCTCTGTGCCTCAGCTCACCTACTTATGAAATGTAGGTGTCAGTAGTACCAACTTTATAGGGTCATGATAAGATTCAATTTCTGAATATATAAAGTACTTAGAATAATTACTGACATACAGTACTATGAGTACATATAGGGTCTACTAATATTGATATACAAATTAAATTTTTTCATCCTCAGACAATACTGATAATTGGTATTAAATTGTTTGCATATGATAAAAAAATTAGGAAGTGTTTGAGCCAGCAAGCTGACTCCAGAAATTGCCATCTTTTTATGCCGATTTTGACCATGTGAAGACAATGCTTCACTCTATGTTGAGAAGGCCTGATGTTATACCAAACAAACTGGTTATTCTGGCCAAAAGCTATACAAGATATTCAGGGGGAGGCATGATCGTGCCTGTCTCCCTCTAGTCACATTCCGCAGTGCATTGTCTTCTTTGTCTCTGTGAATGTCGACTGAGTTCCTTTCTCTAAAGTGTAGGCAAATGCCTCTTGTACCACCACCAGCCTCCTAACTCGGATGGCCATCATTGATGAACAGCAAATACATGTGTACAGAGACGACTTTTGCAGTTAATCCTGTCTCATGGGAATATCAACCCGCTTCTAGAAATAGAGAAAAGAAAGCCTCTGACAACACAAATTAATTGCCATAAAACCCCAACATAAAAGACAGGTACTTGGGTTCTTCTTGCAATACCTAACAGCTTTGACTGACATACTACACTTGATTTTCTGCTTATTTATAACAGAGGATATTTTAAGTTTCAAATTAGAGAAGAAATAAAGGTTTTCAAATTAGAGACAAAATGGAGGTTTTGTTTGAATCTGGCAGACTGACATTTGCAAGAAATTACAGTTTGTAACAATAAAACGTTATACAAAAAAAATCAGACTAAAGATAAAGTGTATATTTCCAGATAGCACAGAGCTAATCATAACGGTAACTGATTTAGCAAGCAGTAGTTAAATGATGTTTAGCATTCGCTGTGATCAGACAGCTGAGAAAGATTTCCATCACACCATATTGAACTGAGCTTATCTTAGACTTGTGAAACTAGCTTCTGGTTATCTGGAAAACACCTGTACCTTGAAAATGCCAGATAAATTAAACTATAATTTAATATGTTCTGTATAGAACACAGCTGTTCTATGGTGATCATTAAGCATATACATTTTCTTGTTAAACTGAATACTCATTCAAATAGAGATTGAAATTTCACAGAGAGGCTATTCAGAAGAATCATTGGTCACTCTTGATAATATACATCATAATTAGTTTTATAGATACTATGTTTAGTGTTCAGAGTAGAGAAGTAACATACCCAAAACCTGGAGCCTGCAGATATTGCATCCTGTACAGAAAATAATTTCTGAAATGGTATTCCATTCTTCTACTTCCTTAGCTCATAATTTAATTCTGATTGAGAAAGAAAAAAAAAATCTCACAAGATTCAGAGGTTCAAATCATATTAGCACTTAAAAGTGTGGATATGTCCTCAAATACCCTGGGCCTGAAAATGTTAGCCAGAAGGGCCATGAAAAACACTGTTCCTTCGCAGCATTTCTGGCAGTTGGACTCCTGCTCCTAGCTGGAAGTTCAAGTGCAGAAACGCATGAAATTGAGCAATGATAATAATAAAAAACTTTTCTGAAACCATTTTGAAGCTACAAAAAGTGGGATTTTAGGTCTATCTAATCTGGAGAAATGGCTTAGGTGCAATTTTATAGTCAAATGGATTCATCTTCTTTCCTTCTTTCTCATTTGGTTTCTATCACATGATAATTTTACCCCTTTATTAAGGAATTCAAACTTCAGCACCACTGAACTGTTACCTGCTAATTATTTGGAGTCCGATTAGTTCATTTGTTGGCTAGCTAGACTGCTTTGTTCTGTCCTTTTTGTGTGTGTGAACAATAGAAATTTAGCTCAGTGACTCTTACTCTTCTCCTCCATATGCGTGACTGCTGCGAGAGAACTGGTTGAGCTTATGAGTGAAGTGCAGGAAATTTGGAAGATTGTCTGCATTTCATTCCTTCTATACTCTCTTTGTCTTGTTAGAGGAAAACACAATGTTAGAATCTATATCCAAACACTCCTGGGGCCATTGTCATTTCTGGAGAAAGAATCTCTACGTTAAAAAAAAGGTGGATGCAACCTTATTTGTCCCCTTTTCAATCTGTTTTCTTTATTCTTTCCTAAAAGTTCTTTTTATTTCTAGGATGAACAGTAAAGGTGAATTAATGAGTTGTTAAAAATCATAATCTTACAAAAGAGATGTTTATGGTACCCTAACATAAGCAGGTGTTCAACATTACCTATCTGTTATTCTTTTCAACAAAGAAAGGGATTCTCTTCTGTAGCAAATTCTACTGTGTTAACATAGGAGAGATTCCCTGGAGGCATTTTGGTGCAGAGTCTCTCAATTATGCCTGATATATGATTTAAGATGGTACAGATGGGAAGTGATGAACAAAGAATATATTGATTCATTTAAATATCTATGATTTTGTGAAGGAGCTACCCGAAGTCCTAACATTATGTTCCACAGTCAATCACATGCAGTTCAGCTCTATAAAAGGTTCATTTTCTTTGAAGCTGCAAATATCGAAGACCCTTTAATAATTTGCACATGGCGTTTTGTGTGGTCGTATAAATGTTCTGTTCATTTTTCCTTCCAGACATATTCATTTAGTCAGGGATTATTTTTATATAGACGGATTATGGTGATTAGAAGTTTCCAAAGGAGTTTGCATTCATAATAAATACTGATGATTTTAGCCTACTGAGAAGTTGTTTATAGCAGTTTGTTTTCCTGGCTCAAGACCATAAGTCTAGCTTTAGAAGCAGCAGGGCCACTCAACCACAAAAGAACTGCTTTATGGGCAACCCAGTAACTCGAATTGCTAGAAAAAAGAGAAAGTAAAGAATTTTAAGAAATGACCACTATTGACTGGTTCATATGGTGGATAGCATTTGCCTTCACCTGTGGGATAATTGGACCCGAGGACGACAAATCCATAGCAATACAAGGCTTTCCTTACAAGACAGTTAATACACCATCAATCAGCTCCTAGGAATAGTTTTTTTGTGTTGCAATCTAAGTATGTTTTCATTCAGCTCATTTGCACTTCAAAGCTGAAGTCAATAATTCAGGCCCAAGTAGGTGCAATTTGGGCTGTTTCCGTTTTGTAGCACAGGAACACAAGCTGAGAAAATCTCTGAATTCATTTGCACAGGCCATTACTGGCCAGAGCCTGCAAAGCAGAGAAGCTGCTGTTTTCCTGTAGGTAAGTATTATTGCTATGAATAAATCCTTTGAGAGCTAGGGGCTTCAGATAAACATGGTTTGCTCTCTATTGGTGATCAATGGTTTTATTATTTAAAACATAAGGATACTCTTTGTTTAAAAACAGATCTTGGGTTCTTATCTTCAGCAAAATGCTTGTGAGGTGAATGAAACAAGCCCAGCCAATCATCTTCATGGATTAAGAAATGTTTGGTGAATGGGAGGAAGGAAATATGATGGGAAAGGAGAGCTCTGTGTAGATTGGCAACAAAGTGGCTAGATTTAATAAAAACTCTCAGTGACCGCTGTAGTATCTCATGTAACACCTATGGAATGTTGCATTTCTGGTAATTTGTTCTCTGTTACTTGGCTGAATTTAGGATTCTACTAGAATATGCGAAGAGCCTGCTTTTTGCACTGAGACCTCCTATCACACATTTCGCAGGATGTTCCTGCAAATTCAGCCCCATCATCACACTCTGTTCCAACATACCTGCTACAGGCAACGCAGTCACTTCCTCTTCACTGTGATAGAGGATTTTTGCAAGCCTTGTTTTATGAGCTAATCGTGCAGTTCTCTGAAATAATAACATTTAAAGTGATGGACTCAAACCACTGAGCTAGGGTTTCTTCGTTTGAATTATTCTAAACCAATGTTTATTGAGTGCTTCCCCTGTGCCTGGAACTGTACAAAACACTTTGCATATATGACATGACCTCATTGAATCCTCACACCATTCTTATGGGCTGTGCACTAACATTTTTTCTATTTACAGATATAGAAGTTGAGACAGAGAGGTTAGGTGACTTGCCCAAAGTTAAGTCACATGCTCAGGTTTTTCTGCATATAATAAGATTACTATACACACAGGTGTGGAATTTGGCAAAGATGAATTGAAAATGTGTCAAGTAGACAATAACAGATAAAGTAATTGTGAATTTGCGTAAAACTGAGGAAAGGGAGTTCATTTAGGAGCAGTGTGATTGGGGTGAGGGAGTCCCCTGAAAGTCTCAATCTTGATATTTAATGATGAGAGGGTAAATGAGATGCCATTCCAGGCAGGAAAACAGACTTTAAGTTAACTCAGACTTTAACTCAGATTTCCTGATGGCAAGTCTGGAGTTTTTATTTTATGCATACTGCCTTTCTATGCCTGTGACACAGGTTAATACACTTGTGGTGTTCTTTGGGATACATGCCAGTGGTTTATTTAGAGAATATGAGCATTTCAAAGGGGTAACCAGCTTGGGATGATGCCTAGTTAGCTTCTCATATTCTCCCCATACTGCCCCCATCCCCCCACCTATTCCATCTTTCGGCGTACTCATTCTCCAGTACTTGTTTTTGTTTAACTCAGATCATGTGCTTGTTGCTCCTGGAATACCCTATGCCCAGTGTAAAACTTCTGCTGTGTCCTTGCCTCCTGCACCCTCTTGTCACTGAATACCAAGATTGAGACTTTGTGGGCCCTCCCTCCCCCACCACCTTCACTTTGCTTCTAAATAAGCTTTCTTTCCTCAGTTCCATACAAATTCACGATTAATTATATTTTGTCTGTTTGTAGTCATCTTGAAACACAGTGTGTTTTCCCCAAATCTCATACCTATATAATACTGTAATCTTATTAATACCAAGGGAGGGGTGACTATTTAGAGTCTTTATTGAGTGTTAGAATTCTCCTCTACACTCTGCTCAGGGCTTCTCATGAATTACCATGGAACTACTCTATGAAGTGTGGACTATTGTGACCATTTTACAGACAAACATTGAGGCTTTGAGAGATAAGTTAATTGTCTAAGACAATACTAGTGGCACAGTCAGGGCCCACAAGTCATTGATCCCAAAGCCCTTGTTTGTCTTACATTACATTGGTTGTTCCCTTAGAGTGATTTTTTCTCCATCCCATTTTCCTCTCACTTGTTCACGTAACAACTTCCACAGGCATTGTAGTTTTATAAGAGTCTAGTATTGTCTAGAGTGATGACTGGAATCTTAGCAATAATGTCAGGCACACTGGCCTGACGGGGGTTGGGCAGGTAACCCTTTTTGGAGCTCTCTCATCACAGCCTCATGTGCAGAAATATTTTGCATGTAGGGCAAGGATGGGCTCCTGGGTGATCCTTTCTGTTTGGGAAACTTAATTCCTTTAGAAGAAGTTGGAACAGTAATTATGCCCTGTTTTTCTGCAAAAATAAGATATCTTAAGCAGAAGTTTCCATAGTGACTCTTTAAAAATCTGCATATTTTTCTTTGTTTCAAAATTACTGCCTTCATCTAATGAAGAGAAATAGGTTAAATTGATCAAAGGAAAATTTTAGATTGACATAAGAAAACAATGTTTGCTAATAGTGAGATCTCTTAGACTCTATTAGAAGACCCTCTGATTGAGTCATTTAAGAGAAGACTGATGATCTCCTGAGAGGAGTCTGAGGACACCCTAGGCCAGGGCAGAGATGAGCAGATGGGACCCACAGGCCCCTCAATTTCTAATGTGGGTGATTTTTTTTTCTGAATCCCCTCATTTTGCCTTGTCAACAAATCCTGCCATCATTTCACTCACATCTTTGTAGCATTTTTTTCCAGAGCTGTTAACAGAAATCATTTCACAGGGAGTGGGAAAGAATGTCATTTTGTCATTTTCTTGGGGGACTGGAAGGGAAGAGCAGGCGGTGGTCTCTGCTTCCTAAAGTTTTCATGATGAAAAAGAAGGAGAGAGAGAGGCCTGCCAGCTTGCAAGGTACAAGAAACAACTTCACTCAGCAGCGCTATGCGGGAATAGTAACCAGAGACTCCACAGTCAGCCTTGTTCCTTATTAACTAGAGGGAAGAACAATTTGGGACTACATTGACACCCCCAAACTTACTGGCACTAATGAGCTGTACGAACTTAATCATTACATTATATCTGAGAAGAGGGACTTTAATGATCACCAGGTATAACCTCCTTCTTAATGCAGAAGCTCCTTTTAATTACAGAATTCCTGCGAGATGGCCATTGGAAGCTCATTATTTCATTGAACTCTCTGCCCCGTGATTAGTTGTTTCATTTGCTACAAAAGTCACCCTTTTATTGATCTAGGACATTTATTCGTTAGTATTTGCTTTTTCTCTTTGGAATAAGAGTAAATATATGATAAAAACAGTGATAATAATGATGATGATTAATAGCAGGACGTTTTTTTACATACTAGCACATAGTGAAATGTGCATGTATTTATTTTCTTTTATACCATCACGGAATTTTTATGTTATGGGCATTATTAGTATCCCCCATTTTACAGAAAGAGGAACTGAGAACCTAGAGTACTAGAGTGGCCTCATTGAGGGTTGCACAACTAATAAATGGAGAGTTAGAATTTGTGCTCAATTCTGTTTGATTGAGGAACTCAAGGTCTTATGGGCTTTGCATACTGGACACATTAAATCTTCTAGCTCCTCATTTTACACATTCAAAATACATTTTCTCCTCGTTTTTTTCTGGGTTGCATATCTCAGCTCCCTTAAGCATTCCTTAATTAATATAACTTTCAGTCACCATGTGATCATGGTTCATTTTACTTTAGGCGTTCCTAGTTTTATTCCTCATGTATGGAACCTTAAACTGGAAATATACTAAAAATGTGGTTTGACAAGTGAAGCATTAGAAGATTCTATCACCAACCTTCATCACTTTTCCAAATCAGTTTTCTGCATCTGCAAAAGTTACTAATAGCAAAGATGATAATTGACATCAGAAGAACTTCAAAGTACAAAATTTTAAGGACATAGAAAATACAAGTCAGAAGGCCTTATTTTCAGATCAGAAGGATTCTCTATTTATTTGAAACATCATCATTTTCTCTAAAAAACTGAGTGTAGAACTGAGTTTAAATGATTTCGCACTTGACTTGAGGACAGGATGCTGCATCTCCCTTTGCTGAAATTTGGGATAAATGTACTCTCATCTCAGCTGCCCAGGAACAACCACACAATGGGGACATCATTCTTGTGGATTCCAGAGCCCCAGTGTAAGCTTCCAGCAGAGGTAAGGTTACTACGAGGAGCTTAGGATTTCAGATTAATCAGGAAGAGAAATGAGAACTAGGTGCGACTGTCTTTGGATGGCCAAGGAAAACCAAAGTGCAGGAGATACATAGGCATTATCCCCACAGCTGCTGTGGGTGTCAGGCCATTGCAGATGTTGCTGACTGCTGAAACCTTTGCTTGGAGCTCTCGAGGAAGCTCTGACGCTGATATAGAAATTGTACTGAATAAGAACAGGTCCTACCCTCTGGCTGCTGTGGCTCAGTGGATTGAATGTCGGCCTGCGGACCAAGTGTCACTGGTTCGATCCCCAGTCAGGGCACATGACTAGGTTGCACGTCAGGTCCCCAGTTGGGGGTGTGAGTGAGAGGCAACCACACAGTGATGTTTCTCTCCCTCTCTTTCTCCTTTCCCCTCTCCCTAAAAATAAATAAATAAATAAACAAACAAATATATATATAAAGAACAGGTCTTGTTCCCTTGGGAGAAGTAAGCTAGTGTCTTTCGAAGAACTCATACCCATTCCAGGCAAGAAGCTAGACCTCTGTCAAAAGAAGTTAACAGACCTCATTAAAGGAAGAAAATAGTTGTAAAAGTAGTAGTTATAGTAATAAAAGGATATTATGTTTAATAGACTAATATCAGTCATATAAGGTGTCAAACATGGAGATAAGGAGAAAAGGGAGCCTTCGGAGTTAGGCTATGGCTTTGCCTTTTTCGGGTGACTTAAGGGTGTTTGTGGCAATTAGGGTCTTCAAGAAAGTGTCTTGGTAGAAGCACCTTATTGGAACAAAAATAGACACTATTAAATGTCAGGATTTCTGAGTTGCCATTCTGATCATTAAGTAGTACTGTGGTTGGGGGCACTTTTATGATCAAATTAAAATACATAAAGATTTTTTTAAATAGTGGTGCAGAATGCCTTAAAAACACCTCTTCCACATTCTACCTCTCCAGTTACCTAATTTCTATTCTTGTTACATTTTAGCATTTGCTTTTTAGTGGAGGTTACCTCCATAACTCTAAGCAAGATGGTGATAGGATTTTTTCTCAGTTTATGAAATATAGGCGTTATTGTTTCCTGTCTATTATATGGCCCCAACTTCCCCTTCTCTACTTAACTTTTAATTAATATTTTAGTTTTATAGTTTTTTATTTACTTAAGTTTTTAGTATTTCTTTCAATAGCACATACACTAAAAGTGGAATGATACAGAGATTGACATGACCCCTGATCAAGGATGAATGCAAATTTGTGAAGCATTTGATATTTTTGTGTAATAGTATTCAGCCTTAAGGAAGAATGAAATCCTAACACATGCCACAACATGGAAGACCCTTGAAGACATTATGCTAAGTGAAATAAACCAGACACAAAGACAGTTATCCTATTATTCTGCTTCCTCTGAGATACATAGAGTATTCAATTCATACAGACAGCAAGGAGAGTGGTGGTTGCCAGGAGCTGGGGAGCAAGGGCAATAGTGCACTGTTCTTTAATAGGTATAGAGTTTTAGTTCAGGGATATAGAAAGTTCTGGAGATAAATGGACGTGATGATTACACAACATGTGAATATACTTAATACCACTGAACTGTACACTAAAAATTATTAAAATGGAAGATCTTATGTATATTTTACCACCAAAAATATAAAACAACTTTCTTATTTTTCAGCTTCTCTTATATATTTTGACTTACTCATATAAAAGTACATAATATGTTTTTGTGCAAGTCAATTTTCACCCTCATCGTACTTGAATAACTCTATATACAAACTTTTCTTTTTTTAAAGATTTTATTCATTTGTTTTTAGAGAGCGGGGAAGAGAGGGAGAAAGAGCAGGAGAGAAACTTAGGTTGGTTGCCTTTCCCACACCCCCAGCTGAGGACCTGGTTTGCAACCCAGGCATGTGCCCTGACTGGGAATCGAAACAGCAACCTTTTGGTTTGCAGGCTGGCACTCAATCCACTGAGCCACACCAGCCAGGACTATGCAAGGTTTTCATAAAACAATATAAGAGTGATTGTACAGACACTGATGTTGTTCACAAATAATTTTTCCTCCTCTCTGCCTTATGTACATGTGGGGTTACTGAAGTTCAGATCCATTGTAGGTGATGAAGCCACATACCTAGGTTTGGCTAATAAACTGAGCAGCGGGGGAGTCATCCTCAGACTTGAGCATTTAACTTCCAAGCTCTCCGTCTCTTGCTATAGCAACTGCACAAGTGTGAGTGGCCTGTTTTATTTCATTTTATGTTCTGAAAATTTCTGATGTTATGTTTAGAAGTAAGTATTTTTTTCACCCATCCTTTTGTGTATTCAGAGTATCCCTTAAGTAGAAAGATTCATGCCTTTTTTCAGGAGTGCAAAATTTTCCTGAATTTTATGTTGCTGTTTCTTCCCTTCTATTTCCTGTTTTCTCCGTCTGCAGCCCATATTTGTTGATTTTGATTGGTATCCTTGATGGTCTGCTTGCCTTTTTTATTTCATGCCATATTTTCTGTCTCTTTGTCCTGTGTAGAGACTCTGTTTATATGGAGTTTCTTGACTTTTATCTTACTGATTTTTTCTTGGCACCATCCTTCAAATCTCTTAGAGAATACTAATTAGATATTTTTAAAATTTCTTCTCTTCCATGACTTATTTTTATTTCCACTGAGAGTGTTTTGTTTATTTATTTTGCTGTTTGAATGCTGCTAATTTTCTTTATATGCCTGAGTGGCTGTAAGTTACTTGTGTATATTTAAAATAGGCTGTATTGAGTTGACTTATCCAGGTAGCAGATTGGACTTTCTCTACTGCTGTATATTTCTTGCTTGTTTGCCCTGCAAGACTTTTGTTTCAGTAAGGAGGCTGACCTGGCCAGGTAGGCACTTAAATTACTGGGGAGCCAGGCTTTGGTAAAAGATTACCAAAATGGAAAGAAATCGATAATGTGGTACCAGTACCCAGCTAGTGGTTCTAATTCTACCTAAGCAAAGCATTCCTTTTTTAAAATATAGGGGTCATTGTTTTAGTTATAGTGATTATTGTTTTGCTTTGATTTTTTTTTTTTTTTGTCTTGGGTCAACATGTGGTTTCTTATACATCTAGGAATGTGGGAGAGAAAGGAGAGGAGTTAAGGACGTTATTGGTTTCTTGTTCTAAAAATGGAATTTTAGTCAGATCCACTGTTCCTATCCACCCACCAATTTTGGCTCACTTTCATTATCCCACACTCGTAATTCTATTCCAAAAGTCTTTGGGGGTGTGCCTGGAAGATTAGCTCCCTCTTTTCCTGCCATCTCTTCCTGTGTTAATTTTCAGCTATTGATTGTTCAATTTATGGTTTCATCCATTTTTCATCTCCCCAAAATGTTTTGAAATCTAATGTTGAATGGTCCTTTTCCAATTGTCTTTCCTGTTTTTATTTTCTTTTATTTTAATAAGAAGTGGAGGCAAATGCAGGCACTTGATCACCATATTAAACAGGAGATGATCCTGTGAACTTGCAGAGAACAAGGGACGGTGTTGCATTTTGTATATCTGCAGTACCGTCGACTGTGTTCATTTTTTTTTTTCTTTTTTTTTGGTTTTTCAATTACAATTGTTCCATTTTCCCCCATTGCTCCCGCCCCCTCAGCCCACCCTTTCTCCCACAATCATATCCCTCCCCATTGTCCATGTCCATGAGTCATGTATACACGTTCCTTGACTAGACCCTTCCCTTACTTATCCCCCTTCTCTCCCTCCCCCCTCCCCCCTATTGACTGCTATTCTGCTCTTTGTCCTGTTTAGTTCATTTGTTTGTGTTGTTCTTTAGTTTCCTGTATTAAGTGATATCATATGGTATTTTTCTTTCTTTGCCTGGCTTATTTCACTAAGCATAATTCTCTCTAGTTCCATCCATGTTGTCGCAAATGGCAGGAGTTCTTTCTTTCTGCTACATAATATTCTTAATGAGGGCAGGACATGATGAGTTGGGAAAGCTAGAACACAGGTCGATAGTATTATGTTTTCTGGACACAAGGCACATCAACATCTTTTTATGGTTTTTAAGCTGTTTGAAAAAAACACCGTAGGAAAATGAAAGAAGAAAGTCAGGATTTGAATCAATAGCCCTTTCTCTTGTCATATGTGTATGTACACACACACACACACACACACACACACCCCTTGGAAATATTTTGATATGACAAATACAGAATACCATGATTAAAGTAGCAATTCTGCTTTTGAACATAGCTAATTGAAATAACTTAATCAAAAAGAAACTAAAAATTAATAAAAGTAGTAACTATCATAAAACTAAAACATTTTAATAGTTTTTTTTGTTTGCATTTTAGAAGATGTTATATTCAAAGAATCTTGAATTCAGGTTTTATTCTTGTAGTTCCCTGCATCTATAATTAATCCTCAAGTCATTTTCCTCACTTCTTATAAGAAATACATCTGGTGCTTCTGAAAAAAATATTTTCACGAATGCTTGTGGGTGATTTATTGGTACTTATATATCTGTTCTATGTTGGGCATATAAAATCGTGCCTACTCCAAATGTCCAGCACGATAGCAGCATGGCTTTTATATTTCATCCAGACTTTCCTTCTGTCCATCTGCTTCTATTAAAGCACCTTGCTTTGCCCTGGCTGGTGTGGCTCAGTGGATTGGGTGCCAGCCTGTGAAGTGAAAGGTCACTAGTTCGATTCCCAGTCAGGTGCACATGCCACATGCCTGGGTTGCAGGCCGGTTTCCCACTTGGGGGCATGTGAGAGGCAACTGATTAACATAACTGTTGCACATTGAGGTTTCTCTCCCTTTTTTCCCTCCCTCACTTTCTCTCTATAAATATAATAAATGAAATATTTTTAAAAAACGACCCCGCTTTTGTGTTTCCTAAACTTCTAGGCTCTCCATGATGTAGTCTGGTTCCTCATGTATCCCTTAGTAACCTCCTTCCTCTGATATCTCATTTTTCTCTTCTCATTTATGGCAACCTTGTCTGTCTTATCACAATTACATGTTCAAGCCTCTTTTGACTCTCTGTTTATTAGTTGTTATTGTTTTAAGATTGGAATGATGGGTACATTTTAATGTAGATAGGGAGAAGCAGAAACCAAAGAGGTCTCTGTATTATGAGCTCCGTGTGTCAAAGCAGAGTCAGAAGCTAGACTGCAGGTAAGGAGGAAACCTGTTGGTTAGGGCCAGAGTGGTGGTGGTGCAAGGAGTGTGCAGTGCTAGAGAATACTCACGCAAGGAGAAATAGCTGCGGAAGTCAACTAGAAATAGGTTGGTAAGTGGCCTAGGTGATTATCAGAAATGAGGGCTAGAGTTCTCAGCTATGCTTTTGTGACTGGTGGTGCTTTAAAAAACAGAGGGAATATTTGATATTGAAATCTGAGTCTCATCTTACTTATTATCCATTGAAATCAAACATGAACCATTCATGTGTTTATCAAAGATCCAATAGACGTGTACTATGCAATGCATTTTAGTTAAAATTTTGTAAACTTCAATAATGACTGAGGCATTACCCTCCCGGAAGCCAATATCTAACAGGAGAGGGGGGTAAGTACACATATAATGAGTGACAGAAGAGAAGTAAGAGACAGTATTTTGTATGTGGCAGTATAAATTATTTAGAACTGAAAGGATACAATATGTTTATGGCCGTAGTTAAAAAAAATATTTTTACTGTAGCCTTTGGACTCCTAAAATCGAGGCAACCCTTAAACCCATTGGGAGCACATGGGACATGAGAAACAGCAAGGACAGCTTGCCAACCAGCTCGATTGTAGCCCGTCACAGTGCATAAGGTAGAGTTTCTGTTTAGTGAAAAGCATGCTGAGAGTGGTCAGAAAAGAAATTCTTATGATCACTCTTAATTGCCTATAAAATAAGGATACTTCCTTAATAAAACTTATTTCAAAGTATGTCATCTGACAAGTCATATTGGCTAATTACAAGTCTAAACCTTTCCATTGATTATCTCAGAGAACTTGAAGATACTTTTCTACTCTTTCAGTCCTCTTGGATAACTAACAAGAAATGTGACTCACCAATGATCTTTCAGCCCAACTCTAAATATTTCTTTAGACAGCTGTACCTTCTAAAGCATTTTGTTCCCTAGTGTGTTTGTACTCCTATAGTATATTTCATATCCAATTAAGTATTCCATGTATGCACTTTGTCAAAGGAAAGGGCGTTCTGTAGTTAATGTCAATCATCTTATTAGAATACCCCAGCCATCATTTAAAATGGCTTAGTTATTCTACTCAACAGAGCTGATTCCTTTTCCATTCTCCTTTCCTTTGGTGGTCTAAGATGGTTAATTCTTGCATTTCTAGCTTGTTAGTACACACAGTGAGAGAGGGAAATGTCTTCCGGTAGCAATAGCATGCAAAAGAGGTAGCAAAGCTTACAACCCAGATTAGATCTATGGGGACGTGTCTGGCTTTTGATTTTTGAAATTGGGTAAATTGTGAAGAAAAGGAAGATGCTACAAACAGGAATGTCAGCCTGAGCACTGCACAACTTTTAGGAGCGGCACTTGCAAACTGCAGTGAATGGGACTGCTATCCTGTGGAGGCCTTCCATCGTTTCTGTCCTTTGGCCAGGTACAGCAAAACTAAACACCAAGTTTGTTTAGGAAAAAGTAGCAGCACCTTGCTACACAGACAGAAAGTTGTGTCAGATTTTCAGGCTACACCATATTAGTGACTTTGGTATGCCTATAGGGAAAATAGAAAAGAACGTTTATAATTGAAATTTCAGTTTTTTCTCATTCATTGAAATCAAACGTGAATGATTCATAAGTTTTTAAAGACACAATAGACTCATACAATTCATTCTGCTAATTTTATGGAAAATACAATGATGAGTAAGGCAGTACTCTTGATCATAGAAACTGAGGGTCTGGCAGGAGAGTAAGATCGATATACATTTGATGGAGCAAAGAAAGAGAAGAAGAGGGTAGAATGAGTTCACCATAGAAATATCTAGTTTCAGGATTATAAAACCGAGACAGGTTTTTATGATGTCAACCATATATGATACAGAACAGCAGCATAATCAATGATAAATATCTTTATATTTATAGAGCATTCAGATGTCTTTGTATAGATAAGTGTTTGTGTCTTTAGATATGGTATTGTGTGACTTTAGATAATAGACATCAAAATATATTTTAAAAATACATAAATATGTATGATAAACACAGTGTGTTAGAAATATGGACAGATTAGGATGAAAAATGAGTGATGGGTGGATGGGGAGAAAGAGAGAGCTCAAAAGACAATTTTATTTTAATCTTAAGGTTATATCCACAAATTTGAAACAGAATCAATTGATTGACTAAATTTATTTTTTCTTCAAACTTTAATATCAAATATAATCATGTTTTTTTGGACCAAATGTTCATTTTAATCTCTGATATTGTCATAATGTAGTTAAATTGTGCCTAACAAAGTCATAGTGATAGTTCTATCCAAGTCTCCATTAAGCTAAGTTTTTTCAAATTTAAAAAAAATTGGGAAAATAGAATTCTGATTAATTTATGTGCTTATTTTTCTTTCAATTAGCATAAATTTGCTCTTGCTCTTCAAAATATGTTAAAAAATAGAGAACAAGTATTCTTAAATATGTTCATAGAAACATGTATATAAGGCAAAAAAAAAAATAAACAATGCCAAAAATTAAAGTACGATCATTCTTTAATTGGCATATAAACTTGTTTCTCCCCCATCCTTTAGTCTTCTTTTCTGGAGAGCTCCAGAATTTGATTCAATCTGGAATCATGTTCCACTACACTAGTTCCCCAGCTAGCCAATTATCTATGAAGGTTTCTTCTTGGATGCCCTCAGTTAGCTCTGTTCATTCAATGGAAAACTTGTGCTACTGAATTCATTCTAAATGACAGGCAGAAAAATCTGTACTATTTGAATGGCAACCAGAATATACAATGCAAGGTATTCGATTTAACTTAAGTTAATTTAATTTAGCTGTCAAAAACCCAACAAAGATGCTTAGTGTTTCATATGATGTCTATTTGATGTATAGAGGGGTGAGTGTGTACAGGAGACTGTATAATTTTCCCATGCCTTTGCAATACATTTTTTTTTTCCTTTGTAGAAGTGAGGAAAATATTTTATATTAACTTATACAAAGTTGTAAAATATGATAGAAACTAAATTCATTATAAATTACATTACTTAATTTCCAATAGAATTTTTTGGGATTATTTCCCTCTATTCAGAATTCTACTGTAACTGTGCTTAGACCAATTATGTATAAGAACAAAACTACAAAAAAATTGAAAGGGCAATTGTCTCTAGTATACTCTTTACCATAGAAATTTAGCCAATCAATAAATCTATTAATTGAATGTCAAATAAAATCCAATGATCTTAACGATACCCAGTTCTGGGTCAGATATGTGGAAGATATGAAGACATAGGATATATACTTTCTATCTTCAAGTAAGTTTTCCAAGATTGTTATTTACTTTCTTGAAAAATCCAGTATTTGCCTCATTTACCTCGACACATAACTTTAAAATGACAGTGTGAGAAAGACTGAGTTCTTCAGAAATTTAAAAGAGAGGACATAACTGAGGAGTTTGTATAAGACATGTGAGTATTAAAATATCCAGCAGCTTAGTATAGTTGATATCCCTCTGGAAGGAAGCATCTTCACTACAAAACTGAAAAGTGAATGGCAGATAGTGAATGAGAGATCTTAGTAAGAAACACAGGTGTGGAAACAAAGAGCTGGGGAGGGTCAATGTAGAGCAAAAGGTGGTGTCTATTAAGGAAGTGAATTTTTTTACTTAAAACTGGAACAGTTCTTTCCTCAAAAATAAAATTGCAGGGAATTTCCAATAACTTCATTTCAACATAATTTCTCAGTAGTTATTGGGATATTATTTTATCATTTGCAGAAACATTTTTGATGACATCATCCTCTCCTTCATCTCCTCCTCCTAACCTCACAGATGGGTTCTCAAGGTGGTTGGAATATGGTGTCAGGCCCTGCTGAGTATAGGTGACCATTCCACATAGCTTGTGAATATGTGCAGAAAGAAAGTGTCTGAAAAGTCACATCATAATAGGACACCAAACCAAAAAGAACTGAATGTTTATTTGAATGTTTGCTTTAGAGCAATTCACTTTTTTTAAGTCCTCATCCGAGGATGTATCTATTGATTTTAGAAAAAGAAAAAAGGGAGGGAGGGAGGGAAAGGAGGAGGAAGGAAGGAAGGAAGGAAGGAAAGAAGGAAGGAAGGAAGGAAGGAAGGAAGGAAGGAAGGAAGGAAGGAAGGGAGGGAGGGAGGAAGGAAGAAGGAAGGAAGGAAAGAAGGAAGGAAGGAAGGAAGGAAGGAAGGAAAGAAGGAAGGAAGGAAGGGAGGGAGGGAGGAAGGAAGAAGGAAAAAGGAAGAAGGAAAGAAGGAAAGAAGGAAAGAAAGGGAAGAAAGAAAGAAACATTGATTGGTTGCCTTCTGTATATGCTGCATCCTGGCCAGGGAGCACACACACAACCTAGGTATGTGTGCTGATCAGAACCAAACCCACAATCTTTCGGTATACAGGATGATGCTCTGACCAGATGAACAACCTGGCCAGAGCTAGAGCAATTCCATTTTTAATCAACAAGATGAATATGTGAAAACCCAGAAAAAAGGAAGGAAAAATTTAAGAAGTGGCAGACAACAAAAAGATGCCAAGTGTTTCCTAGGAGATATTTGCGATGAATGTTTACAGGATGCTTCTGAACATTACAGCAGGGTAGTTTGGAAGGAGAATACATTTAATAGTAGTGCCTTCAACATAAACAATTTGAGCTGGCTTCAGGATTTAACTTAGTTTCATAACAGAACTTCGTTCCATAATTCCATACTAAATATTTGGACATTAGTATACAACAAAATTGTAAAATCAGACATTCTTCCTCTGGCTTCCTAGTCATCTGTAGCACTGGTGTTAGAATTTAGCTGTCAGCTGGCTTATATGGTTTTCTGTCTCCTCTATATTGATCAGTCAGGCCATAGTTCATTCTAAGTGTGTATCTGGCAATGTGCACAAGTATCACAAGAATCAGCCTTTGTCTTTAAGGAACTAATTGTCTGGCAGATGAGATAAGCTTACAAATATGAAAAAAAATTAATGATTATATCATCACTGTTGTATTCTCAACATGTAGAATTTGCATTTGCCTGTCACATGGTAATGAATGAAAGGTGCATGAGACCACTCAATATTGCTGGTAACACAGGGGGCATACTTAGCTCTTGCGGCAAACTCTCTAATTTGCCTATATGGAAATGACTATACAGGTTTCTTGCTTCCTCCAGAACTGGTTTTCTATCAAGAGGCATGTGCTCTATATCTACCTTTAACATTTTCAGCTACTCTTTTCCTCTTACCTGTCTCATATTTTCATCAAGCCATTTTCTGGAAGCAATTGAATATGTGGTGAAGAAGCGAACAAAGTCTCATGGAGATGACAAGGCTCAGCAAGTTATAGAGTTGTCACTCATTTGCTCAGTGTTTTAGCCTAAATGCTATTTGTGGCTGTTCCTCAAAGCAATCAGAATTTCAGATCTTTATAGTGTCACATTAATGTATTTGACACAAAGCCTAACTGAGAGATTTGAGAGCATAGTGTTTGAAATATATTTATGTAGTCAACAAATGGGCCAGGAGTCTCCACCTTCCATATCCGAGATCCTGACTTGCCATAGTCAACCTGGTGTTTCTCTGCTGGTCACATGCTCTATTTCCCACTCTTTCCTTTTTTTATTTGTTTGAATCTTGGTTTGGAAGACCACAACTTGACATTGCAGGTGAATTGTTAATGACTATCCACTGTTATTTCCCAGCTGTCCTCTCCTAGTTTCTGTGTTTAGTTGACTAAACATATGTGCTGTTCTTTCTTAAGAAGGGGTTGTGATTTCTGACTAATAAGAAACACTGGTCTAGAAGGGCACCTGTTTACCAGAGTTCTGACTGTCTCTGGTTTGTAACTGGTAGGTGACTGCGAGGTAGGGATTGTGTCATGGACTCCAGGCTGTGCCAGCAGTTCTCGCAAAAGTGACCAATGTGAACAATGCAAAATAATGTAACTCTAAAGTGAAAAACAAAGCCCTCTTGTGCATTTTTAATATTTTAAGTATTTGTTGAGATTTAAAAAAAAAACAAACTTCTCTTTCTCCTAGCATATCTTCAAATGTAATTGGAAGTAACACCACACACACACACACACACACACACACATATTTACATATATGTAAATATATATGGCAATGAAGATTGCAATCTTACACTCAAGAATGAAGAAAGTATAGCATATTTTTGAGTTCCAATTAATATAGAATGTAGATTTCCAAAGGATACACATAGGTATGATGTAAAGCTAAAACCAACATTTACACTTTGTTTCATTCATTTATTCATTCATTTATTCATTCAAAACCTTGTTACTTAGCTCCTACTCTATGATGCGCATGGTGCTTAGTGTTAACTATTGAGTGTATCTTGCTTTTATATGAGGATTGCATTTTCATTGTAATGCACAGCTTTTCCTGCTCACAATGTGCAGAAATTCTAATTATGTATGTAGAACTGGTGATACTTTTAATAATAAAATACTAAACACAAGCATAAAGTCTGGAATTCCCACATGGCAGTGGTGGTTGGAGGAGGCAAATGAGAGGGTGAAATCATGGTAGTAGTCAGCACTTGATCATAAAAGAGGCAACTTCAAGATGGCAGCATCACCTCCTCTGATTATTAATAAATAAATATTGACATTAATTGAGCACTTTTCATCTTCAAAGCACTCTACAATTATTAATTAGTCCTCTTAGGACTATTTGAATATAGTTTCTGAAGTTTGCATTTAAATAGAATATTCATGATGGTGGTTTTTGGCTTCAAGTACAACAGCTTTGTTATTTATTTATTTTTAATTTTTAGTTTTAAAAAATAGAATTAGAGGTAGTAGGATGTATGGAGCTAAATAGACATCCCAAGAAAGGTTACCTCAGGGCACTGATTCCGAAGTCTAGAACTGCTGTATTTGCATATTCTCACAGCAATGAACCTAGGTCATGGTTCAGTTTCCCTGAAGGCTTTCAGCCAAGCAAAGGTACTTTACAAGTCATCAAGTGAATCCACTTTTGCACCCAAGCCTTTGTGCAGAGTGTTACCAATCGAACTGCTGCCATTTTCCCTTTGCTTGCTAATGCCTCTGCATTTTGGTTTTATATTTTATTACAGAGAAGCATATCCTAAACCCTGGATTTTTTAAAATCAATCAACAAATGTTTATTAAGTTAACAAGTAAAAAATTAAAAAAAATAAATAAAAACATAGATCCCTATCTGATAACCCATAGACTAACAAGGGGACCAAGATTGTATAAATACTATACAGTGTAACAAATATTTTTTTAATTAATATGCTTTTTGAAGTTTTTTGTTTACCAAAAATGAGGGGAAAATAGAGTTCCCATATACTTCTCTAACAGAATCCCTGTCCTCCTCCATCCCCAAACCCCTGAATTTTCCCCTACTATTAACATAAAGTCCAGTTTCCATTAAGATGCATTCTTTATCTGTACATTCTAAGTGTTTCAACAAATGTATAATGACACATATCTACCATTACAGTATCATACAGAATAGATTCTCTTGTTACATGTTCTTTTATGTGTCAGTTAATAAGAGTTTGACTTCTCTGTGTGCACTCACCTTTGTCACAGACACACCTGCATTTCAAGGAAGTTGTGTTCCTTTGGTGACTGCTTCTACAAACACTGAAACATCAGTCCTCTCAGCTCTACTGGGCAAGGAGTTTCTCTTTCCCCAGAGAAAAACATTTCATTCAACCTGACGTGAAGAGAAGACCAGGGTCTAAGGGTTGGTGATGAAAGGAGGGCACTTGCAATTTAATCCGGTTTGACTTATAAGAGGCAGTCCCAAATATTGTGCGCCTGCCATTCATCGTGCCCAATTAAGGAGTGTTCTGGCACCTTTTTCTGTTTGCAATGCCTATCACCTCCCTCTCTTCTGCGCCGTTCAGTAGCATCTACCCTATCTATGAGGCTACGAATGCTCATACTGATTGTCAGGGGAGAATCACCTCTATATTTTGGAAGGGCAGCTTGCAGCTTACTACAATCTCCTACTTGGTATACAGGGGCACTCTTTTCACATCAGCATAGGCATCAAATTGCTTTGTGATTATTTGTCTTTGTCTGTTTTCCCCTTCTAGACGGCAAGTTACATAATGAAAAGAAACTATTGTTTTTATTTACTCTCAGATCCCTCAAATATTTGAACTTTGCCTGCCACATGATAGAGTCTGAATTTCTGAATCAGTTTAAAACAGAAAAAAATAAAAATAAAAACAAATTTACGAAATAGATATGGAGAGAATGAACAAACTAAAAATTAACTTTCTGTAATGCTTTAAGGAGATGGTTTGAAAAAAATCTCTAAGTTTGCTACCCAACCCTCATACCAAATGAATTTGTAATGGTACAGAGAAGACAGAAGGAAGGAGAGGTATGCTTATGTCTTGTAACAGTGCAGTGTAAAACCTTGACGAGAACATTGCATGTACCTCAAATGGAGCCACTTTTTGTCCTTAAAGCCCCTCTAAATATCGTATTAAACCACTGAAGATAAACATGCTGATGACAATAAGAGTAATTTTTCATTTTCCCAGTGAGGAGACCCACTTTCATTACCGAGAGAGGAAGTTTCAGACCCAGCTGAAAGGACCTCCAAGCCATCCAGAGATCCATGGCTCCCGAGAAGCTCAATGGTAGACTTTCTGTTGACCTTTGAGCATCCTCTGGAAAGCTGTCCCTGGCAACCTCTGTATCTGTACCAGGTGCCCCTATTAGAGCCCCATTAGCATGTTGCAGCCTCTCTCATTTTCCACTCATATTGGATTGTAATTGCCTGGATACTTGCCCATTTTCTCCACCAGGCATTAGGCTACATTACGACAAGAAGCCTGTTTCTCTTGCTTACTGTTGCATCACTTATGCCTAGCTCAGTATCTGGAATATATTATGAGGAGGGAAGGAAGGAAGGAAAGTCGCACATCTAGCAATCATTAACTTTCTCTAAAAAACCTTGGTACAGCAAGGTTTAAATGTTTCTCCTAGAATCTGACTCATAAGTAAGCCCTGTGCTTTTATGGGAAAAGAAAAAGGCCCACTTAACAAGGTAAACTAGTTGGCCCACAGCTCCTTTGGAACTATCCTTGACACTATGATTAGCTGTGATTTTTCCTTCCCATCTGTCTGATTTATATTGGGTGACAGTGGATTAACTGACCTCAGTTATAATTTACTGCTGTGTTCCATGGGATACCTAATCACTACAGCCACATATGGAGATGTTGTTAGCACTAACGAACACCGTGGTCCTGTGCTGATGTACATTGTGTTAGCCTGATGCCTTTTTCTTAGCTGACTCTGGGCCATATTTGGTTTTGTGTCTTCTCTACCACCTGAAATAACTAACTTGCTTGTACCCCGTGGGCTTTGTTATTCATACAGGGCAGACTGTCTCTTTCCACTTCCTACATATATCCTTTTTTTATATCTATCATCCATGTCTTATTGCTCACATTAACTGAAGGCAGGGTCATGCCATATATTGCTTTGTTATATCTTTCCATGGTTAGTGTATTATCTTGAACATGATAGGTACTCAATAGTTTTAAAAATGATGCAATGTATAAAAAGCAAAGGTAATTTTCTTATCAGAAACAGAAGTATTTCTTTCTAATTCAATTCATATATACTCATTCTTAGCCTCCAAGATTCTGGGATTTATGATAACAATTTAAAATATTCAAAAAATAGTTTTCAAAACCAGTGGGCATGTTTGGAGGTATATTATCTGTGTTTTTATTGAGTCAAAAATATGCATTGCTTGTCCAGTTTCTTTTTATGCTGGACACTGGAATCCCGACGTTCAGAGATGCCACTGCACAACATACACTGTCCTACGCTGTCACCACCCATGCAGACCTACTAGGCTCCATTCTCATTGATGCTCCAAATGGCACTCAGCAGCAAAAAGGTCAGAAACCAAAAGCTCCAAATTTGTAAGATTTAAAGGCAAGTTATCAGGAGTTGCACTGGAGCCCCAAACCATACAGGTTATAAGGTCAGAGCTTAACTGTTTTTCTGTTTTATTGCTCAAGGACAAGAGAACTTGATGCATGAGACTCCAGCCCCATAAACCGTCCACTGTAGTAGCCATTTCATCGCGTGTGGCCGCAAGGTGAGTACTGACCACACAATTTAAATTGACAACAGCAGGACCCTGGTGGGCATGTGAGAAGCAATGTCACACGCAACATCCTTTTCCTAATTATTAGGACCTAGACAGGAGGTAGGAGGGAATTAGGGGTGAGGTGGCAGGGAGAGGGAGGGGTGGGGAGGCACAGTGACATTTCCCATCTCAGGAGTACAAGATTCATTACCTCTGATGAAAAGTCACCAGGCTGCGGTGAGTCCTGACATACTCAGTGACAGGAGAAAGTGACATGGCCGTTTGACATTCAGGGCTAGAAGGTTGCCGGTTTGTAATCACTAGTTAAAATTGAATCTTGTACATTGCACCCTGCCAGCACAGCTCAACTCTTGATAATTATTTGGATGCTACTGTATTTGGATTTTATTTCCCCAGCAGAGAGGGGAAGTTGGATTTATAGTTTACTGCTGGGTTAAGATTGGAACAAGCTAGATCTTTTTTATGGTTAATATGGCAGAACCAAATAAATCTAGAGATGTTTTTGTCCCCATTTAATTCTAAACCACTTGGGGGTGGGGGTAGGGAGCCACAAAGAAATCAAAGGGTACGTCTTCTAATTTTCCATGAACAAGCTACAATTCTGTCTGAGCTAATATATATATATTTTTCCCCTTTCACTTCATGGTGCTTTAAACCAGCCATCTGGACATAGGCAGGGCTGGGAAACATCATTTTGCAACAGCTATAGCCCGAGCTGATTCATGGATGAGGATGTAGATGGTCAATGCCACTTAACAATCACTTCTTCGTTACCTGGGGGTCAGGAAAAGGACAAGAGAAATGTTTTACAGTGGGTCCTTCAGAATAATTACAGAGTGGCCTTGAACTGTTGATTTCCATACAGACACGCCGTGATTCCAATAAGAATATTCTCTTCCCTTACACCCACCCCCACCCTGAGGCACTGAAGCTTCTGGTCATTGCAGGAGCACAGCCGATATATTCACCGCATTAATCCCAGAGGATTCCCAGTGTTTGACTTGACAGGCTTAATCTAACATTTTGAGGAGTCACAACCCTTTCAGAGGTGGATTTTAGTTTTGAGAAAAGCCAGAAGTTGCAGGGCACCATATATGGGCTATAGGAAGCCTGAGTCACCTGGATGATTTGATGTTTTTCCAAAAAACATCAAATGTAGAAGTAGTCACATTGTTGTGATGAAGCTGTCAATCACCAGTTGCCCATAGCTGCGGCCAAGGTTGCCTTCACGAAATCCAAGTCTGCCTTTAGGAACCGGAGAGAACATCCTTAATGTAAGGTTCTGTTTCTCCAAGGAGTGCTAGGATGGGCACTGACAACCTCCCTTCTCCTTTGTTTAGCCTTCAATTGTAAACACCACCCCCTCTGCCTACTCTCCACTTCACACCAGAGAGATGATGCTGATATCAGAGCTCAGCTTGCAGAAGACATTTGTATTTTTCTGCTTTTCTAGTCCCTTGCAGACATAAATAACTTACAGTGAATAAGTTCATTACTTGCTTTTATTCAGCTAGACAATACACTGATAGAACCGGGCACCTTAAGGAGAGGTTTTCTTATGAAGTCAAAGCAGGAATTTCTGAAGAGGAACAAGTCTAGGGAAGTTGCTAAGTTTTGAGAAAGTTGGCCTTAATAAGAGAAGAATGAGAACACCTGGTGTAGGATGGAACCAACTAAAGGAGACTACAGAACAAAGAGGAGGGACAAAAAGAAAGAGAAGGGAAGGGAGGGGAAGGGAAAGAAGGGAGAAAGGCGAGGGAATACAGAAAAAAACAAACAAAAAAAAACATATCGAAGGGGCTGAAACCATGCCTGTAATCTCCTAATGGCGACAGGCTAAAAAGTGACTTGAACACCGTAGTTGCTGAAATGATGATCTGTCATTAATGAAAGGTATCTGGCTTGGTTGGAAGGGGTTTGGTTAAAGGAATAAATGTGTTATTTAGTCATATCACACCTCAACTACTCCTAATTATAGTGAGTGACTGGATTAAGAATAGGATTTTTTCTCTTCTTATGGGCATCAGTTACTTTATTAGGGAAGAATAACCTCAATTATTTATTGTCTAGGCCAGAAGGCAAAAAGGCAAAGTTGTAACGAGTATGGGATTTCATCAGCAGTATTGCTCATGGCACATGGAGGGGCAGGCCTCATCTTGGGATAGCTGGGAAAAGACCTACTCCTTTTCTTCCCCATACAAAATTTCACACATCTTGTATGGTTCATTTCAAAGCCCCCTCTCCCATGAAGTCTTCCCTGACTTACCAGCAGTTGATCTTTTTTTTTTCCTCTGAATTTCTATGGAATTTACCTTTCTTGTGTTAATACATCACCAGTGTTGGATTTTAAAGTTCTGTGTTTCCTGTTTATACTCGCTTGAGTGAGCAATGATAGCCTGGAGCTAAGAAGTTTCTGAGACCTAAACATTCTGGAAACTCAATTTTCTTATCTATTAAGATGAAGAAATGGGAATATGGGCCTCCAAGGTCACTTCCAGTCTAATGTTCTGTGAATCTATGCTGTGCTTCTCCTTGAAAGGAAATTTATGTTTCTTTGTTTAATTTGCAAAACACTGTGTTCAATCTGAAACAGGCAGAACACCATTCAGAGCCATGCTCAGAACTGGACCCCAGGCACACGTAGGCACACCCACGTGACAGTCCTCCAAATGCAGCGACACAGCAGGAGTCCACCCAGTGCAGTCGTCTCATGAAGTGGCTCCCCTGCTTCTGCAACTAGAACACAGGCACTTTGTGTGTAGATAGAATCAAAAATGTATTAAAAAAAATTTTTTTTTCATTGGGAAATGGTGCATCACCAGACTCTTTCTAGCCTCATGTTCTTTGTGCCTGTTTCTGGGGAGATCAAGCTGTCTAGAGCCTTCTCCTCATGGAACCCCCAGTTGTGAGCTTTCCCCACAGATCCGGATACAATTAACGTCCTGGAATATGGAACAGAAGTAATTTTATCACAGAATCAAGAACACACAGCTACGGTTAGGCGTTAGGTATTGCTGAACACTGGAAGAAAGGACACGTGTGAAAGCAACTGCTCACAGGTGAAAAGAACATAAGGCTGTAAACAAACATCCAGGAGAGGGGGCTTGTATTTTGATAACATGACTGCGAGTGTTCTTTTGAAGTGTATCGATTATATTCATTGGCATGAAACAACTGGTGATAAAATCGTCAATATCACATTGCACCGGGGAAATGGGGAGAGAGAATTTGTGGCAGCCTCAGCTGAAGCCCAGAGTGGACTGCTGGGTTTGAGTAGATTTTCTTCAGTTTCCTTAGAATCTGTATGTCGTCCAAGAGTCCAGGAAGGAACATTTTTGTCACTAAGTGGGGTTGGAGCTTATGATTCACCTTAGAAACACAAGGAACAGGAGCGTCCTTTTCCCAGATGTCCCCGGCAGGCAGTGCCCTGTGACAATTTAGCAGCCCCTTTCCTCTGGCTGCCCAGGGGCTGATTCAAATGCAGAGGGAAACATGGGTTTGCCTTTTGTGTCATTCTCTTAATCAAAGTGGTTTTCTGAAATGGAACTACAGAAAACAGACCCTTTCCTTTCAGTTTTCACAACGTTAGGCAAACCTGAGCCCCTCCTTAAAATGTCAGGAAAACAAAAACTGTCCCCACCTGAAGGCCTCTTCGCTCGTCTTGAAAGGATTTCTTCGGCTGTTTCCCTTAAGCTGCTTTCTCCTTCTGTGCAACTTCCCAATCCCATTCACGAACTGTTGCCATGGTAAATAATTATATCACAGATGAATTGTGTATACTTCCTTTTCATAGCTGGGAGAGAAATTGTAGAGGAAAGGGGAAAAATCAAAATCCTTTAAAATTACAGGGGAGATAGCTGAGGAAGGATTGCCTCCTAGTTACCATAATTAGCTCCATGAATTATAAATTGATATTAGAACTTGCTCTTTAAGACAAAAGGAGTAATTATATTTACTTATGTAAAATTAAACAACACACACACAAAAATTAATGGGACTCACCAGAAGCTCTCTTGACATTATCATAAAATTCAGATATTTGAATATCCCTCCATCTGAAGTGATTTCAGCAGCGTAAACTTTAATGCTGTTCAAATTTGCTATGTGGAAATATATCTCCTTGCTAGTTTATAATTGAACTCCCATGTTCAAAAAAGCATACATACTCACCAACCGCTACAACAAACAACCTTTAAATGGCTTATTTCATAGACTGCTACATAGAAAAAGCTAGATTTTCTATACCCGAGAAAGATGCAGAGAAATAAATTCCATGGGAGGATGTATAAATATATATATATATATATATATATATATATATATATATATATATATATGTAATTATTGACTGTTCCAACATCAAAGCCTCCACAATGGAGGGTGACCTGTTTATTTAAATGATTCTCAGATGCATCTCGGTGTGGCCCTGATGTGAGAGAAAGTTGATTTGTTGATTTGTCTGACTAGCTATGCACTCCAAAGGGATTTCCCGTGGGGGAAATGCAATGTGTCAGAATGACAATGGGTCAGAATGGCAGTGTGGTGATATCTCAGCATTTCTGACCCAGGTCCCCTAAGACCTGTGGTTACCAACATTTCAAATCAGTGGATGCCTGTCCCAGACCCACGAAGGTAAAATAATAGAGAGGAGCCACACTTTGTACTCAATTTTATAAGATCCATATGGATATTCATAGGCGATTTTGGTCCCTTATAAAATTGTGGAGTACTCTTTTCTATTATTTACATCTTTCAATATATATATATATATTTTGAAGGGGACAGGAGAGTTCTAGACTTGCTAACCAACAAAACCAAATTATCCTCTAGAAGTTCTTACTTCTTTTATTGCCCTTATCTTTCTTCATAATTTGATGCAAATGTTGTATTGCTTGCATTTCTCTGTCTAGCCAGACTGATACAGTGGACTAGAGTTCCGCTCTGTGGGCTGAGCACAGGTTTACTCAGAAACCACTTTTCATAGAGTCTGACTACCTTCCAATATTCCATGAAAGCTTTCAAAATATCTGTTCACTTCCACCTGTCATTATGTTTGGAACTGCTCACACTACTCACTCCTGTAAGTAAGACAGAGGAGCCTCCTTTAAAGTATGTTGACTTATCTAGCAGATTGAATCTCTCTATGAAGCTATTGACTCAACTGTATGAAACCAAGGAAGCAGGATACTTACTTGCATGCTAGGTAGAAGGGCCTAGAATGAATACAGGTGTTTTTTGAGAAAATTTCAGTGTATGCATTCATTCATGCATTAACTTCTTTTTTTGGGGGGGAGGGGTGTCAACATCATTTATAATTGTACAATGCATGTAGAAATGGGAGAAGGAGAGCAGCAAATAAAATCAAAAGCAGATTCCTATATTTCCAGGATTTATGAATTCTAGAAACCCAGACTTTCACTTGCAACAATATGTAGCCAAAATGATGTTTACAATCAAGCCTTAAGAACATGACAAAACGATTAAATCATACGTTAAGTGAAAAAGCAAGATATAGAACTGCTATTCCTACGATGCCTTGTATGTGCATATGGGACAACCATCTGTCACTGCTTTTCCTTCTGGCCATTCTTTCTGCTCCAGGACTTCCTAGAGTCTAGATGATTCACTGCTGTTGGAAGTATCATCTCGTTTGCCCCTCGCTTTGCATTTGAAGATGTTAATTTAGGCTTGCCTATAGGAAATGGGTGGTGGGCTGGGGAAGCTATACCTCAGGGAAGAACCAGCATTTCAGGGTATCACTCTGGGGCTTATCAGGAGATAGACGGTAATCGAGGAGAGATTAATAAAGGGAACATTTACAAAAACAGAGGCAGGAGTAAGAGAAATTGATAAAGGATGATACAGTATTTCAGAACTAGTGACAGTGAGGAGTCGCCACCATCCTTGAAGGGGTAAGAGGAGTAAGTGGTCACTAGAACTTGGAGATGGAGCTGTAAGGAAAGAATACCAAACAGGAATTATCGCCTTTGGTGGAGGGACAAGGAAACCAGTCGCAACGTGACTGGATAGGAACAAGAAGAAAGAACGCCCCTATTCAACACTCTAACTGCCCTGTGTCTTCTGCAGGTGTCTTCTATTGGCCAAGCCTGATGGGAAGTCAGAGGGCAATTGCACTTTATTTTAGTTTATGAAGATTGGTTTCTTAGGACACAGAGCATGATGGAGAAGGAAGAGCAGTAGGTTTGGACAGACAAAAATAAACAGCTAATACAAATTAGTGAATAACACAGACGAGGAGATAACTTTTTTAAAGATAGAAACTTTTTCAATGTAGAAAATTGTGTATTTCCAAGTGAAGAGTTCTGTCATCAAATTTAAAAAATGATGTTGAAAACATGGCATGAATCTTTACTATTGACTGTCTCTTTGATTTTACTTTGAAGTTAAATAATTTTTAAACCAAATAAGTCATTTAGTTTAGTCAAATATATTTTGACTAAGTTTTTGAAACCTGAGTTGGTTCACCAATAAGACAGTTTCAAAAACAATTTTGTTATATGAATATATAAATGAATGGTGGAATTCCATGGGAAAATTCTCCCTATCATTGGTGATATCCTTGATTGGATTTTGCTGCGGTTTTGTTCATAATCTTATTTTCTTCGCCACAGTAGGCTCTGCTTTCAACATCCAAGGAGATCAGTTTTGTTTTCCTCTCAAGTTATGTGCCTTGAGGTTCATGCTATGTTTTACATTAAGGCTATTAAAGAAAAAAAAAGTATTTTCTAATGATGTGTCATGACTGATTTTTATTTAGAATTATTATGTTATCATTTGTAAATAGCTCATTATATATACACACACATGTATATACATACATGTCATGGTTAATGAGTCTAGGGGAAATTGATACTCTGGATATTTTCATTTTTTTCTTCTTCAGGTTAACACATTGGTATTAAATAAATAATAGCATAAGCTGTTTTTTTTAATAGGTAATATTAAATTTTGCCTTTTCAAAACTGACCATGTTTTCTTTTGTTTCTTAGACAATTTGTCTAATATATTCTATGCATCTCTCTTTTCGTATATAGTTGTGATTTTATTGATACTGCATAACCACATATGGGTTTTCAATAATGAAAAGTATCTTTGTCACTAGTATCTTCTCAATGGGTAGTTAATAAGGGCTACTAGAGAAGAGGAACTAGAGTTAAAGAACAAATACAATTAGAAACTATCACTTATTTGTAGATTATATGTGAGTCTGAAGATACACAGACAAAACAAGATCAAATCAGAAATGGAAAAGTCCTGGCTTCTCTATGGTCATGGTCACACCATCTCTCCCCCATGAAAGGCACCACAGAACGATCCCAGCACTGATGGTTGGTCCTCTGGTCAGGAGGCAGAACTACTTTCTTGCTCATTCTGGTGCCATCAGCCTCCCAGTCTCAGAATATCAGCACCAACCATGACATCTGGAAATGCCCCAAATATCAGAATTGTTAGCTCTGTGCCTCATTTTTTAATGGAAAAGACCTCTGAAAAGTTTGAATTAATGCCCTGTAATGTTAAGAGGACACGCATTCTTTTATGTCATGTTTACATTTAAAAGGTAGTGCATAATATGATTTGGGACTGTAGAATTTAAACATGTAACATCACTTGTGCTCATTCATTCAGTGGGAGTCATCAAGCAAGGACATTTGGAGAAACAAGATACAATTTTATAATAATAATAACAACTACATATTTTCTAATTAATGCCAGATAGTGTGGTAAACACTTGACAGACATTACTTAATTTTATCCATTTAAAAACCGTAAGGGGCATTAATATTTCTACTTTACCATTGAAGAAACTGAAGTTCAGAGGATTATGTAAGTTACCCAAGATCACCAGCTAGTAGCCAGATTGTGCTCTCTAGTGATAATGGGTATCCATTATTGAAGACATAATTTTCATAATAGTTTTGTAAAAATAAGTGTCATTCATGTTATTAACAAATAAACTGGATTTAGAGAAGATGAATGACTTTTCTCAGGCCATCTAGGTGCCAAACTTACAGCTTAGAATTGAATCCCAGGCTGACAGGATCTTGAGTTAAGACATGTTTTCTCCTGACCCCCAACCAAATGTCTGCCTAGTACAGTCATGCATTTAAAAATTCATTATCTGCATAATTCATTAATGAAAACTTAGGGAGTATTTGACTATCTGCTTCTTTGGGTCAGAACCTGCTTCTTCTTCTATAACTTTCAGATAGTTTACTGCTCAATGTGGGCACTAAAAGTAAGCTCTCAGTAGCCCTTATCTCCATCCAGAGGTGAGAGAAGGAAGCTCAGCTTGTTCAAAGTTGCGTGTGCACCTGGAATAGTGGAGCTCATCAGCAGTTAGAGGTTAAATGTGGAGTGAAAATCAGATCGCAATGTTTGAAATAATAGCTGCACTCACATCTAAACTCTCCATTGGCTGGGTGAAGCAACAACCTCAGTAACAAGCATCACTGGAGGCCTGAATGGCATTTAGAGTGGCTCCTGGACTGCTGGCTGAGTCCTCATCAGGGCAAGCTGCAAAAAGAAGTTATTTCACCTAAAGCCTGTCAACTTCCATTAGATCACCCTGGGCATTAATTTCAATTTTCGTGTTTCTGCACCATAAAAAAATAAAAATAAAAAAAAAATAAATTAAAAAAAAATGGATGAAAAAAACTTTGTATGTGCCAAAGCTTAGCTGCCAACTGTTGGGGGGAAAAAATTTGATTTCTATTGAATACTGCACTTTGGAATGAAAGAAAACATTGTCTAAATGAAGCTGAAGCTCTCAGTCACCTAATCCTGTATTCCTGTGAAATCAATTATGTGGGCTCTTTCGCAAGTTACTGATTGTAGCAAATTGAATGGCCTTCATTTCAGCATAATTTGGAGAGGTTGATGTAATCAGAGACCTTACACCACAGTGAGATACAAGATTCGTGATATTCAGATGGGAAAAAGCTACAGTGGTTAAGCTTGTTCCTTACCTTCCACTTACCGGCTGTAAGGCTTCCTTTCATAAGTACAAATGAAATTGTTTAGATGAAGGCGGTGAGGGTTCTGAAGGGATGTGTGAGGGGTAAGGGAATGGAAATACGGTTGATAGAAGTGGCACTGTTGTCTCCATATGCAAGCGGGCTGTAGGAGCTTATCCTAGGCCTAATTGGCTGCAAATGAAACACTTTAGTATCAAATCTTGAGTCATGCCTCAGAGCTGAGGTTCAAGCTTAGAAGTGAGGAGAGGTGAAATACTTGATTTTTCTTGCCGTGAATGTTTGTTCCACTTCGTTCTTTTGGAAGACTAGAGACCCCAATAATTGCTCTTCAAATTATAAGTTGATTCGCTCAAGTTCCAAGACAATCTTTGGATTGAGACAATTTCTGGCTGGTTTGGTTTTATTACATTTGAATAAATGAAATATATTGTATGCATTTATTTGTGGGAAGCAGCATGTTTGCAGTTAAGTATTTCTACTTTGTAGTAGGTTGATTGACATTGCCCAATACTTAATCAGTATGGTTTGCTCCAAACCATTGGCAAAGTGACCATATTCCATCAAAGGTTTGTGAGTCATATGAGCACATGTTACTTGGCCTTTGGAGGTATGAGGTGCTAAACAGTAATATACTTCTTATGAAGTGCTTGGGACTTATTCTAACTTTTAGAGTTAGGGTGGCTTTGACTTGGAGAGACAGACGACAACAGGGCTGTTTCCTTTTGTATGTGTGAGCCTTCATATTTGTTGTTTATTTTTGCACCAATTTCAAAAAGTCCAGCTTGAGAACATAAAATTGGCCACCATTGTCTCCATGTACTCAAGATAGCTCTGTCATTTGGAACTGGCTCTTGGTTAGAGATGAGAGACCTTGATACAGTTAGAGAAAAAGGACTTAAGTTCAATCTTAAATCCTTTGCTTTGAATCCATGATTTACCTACCAGAACTTTAGTGTCTTCACATGTATATAGGATATATTTTGTAGGTTAATTAAAGGATTAAATTCCAAAATGCATGTATGTCTGGATATATAATGATGAGAAAAATATTAGTTATTTTAATTCACTCAACTAGATTGTAAGACCTTTAGAAGTAATAGTCACACTTTTCTCTTTGCATAAAATACATCTGGTATACAGTAGGTGTTCGATTATTTATTGCTTGAGACAACATGATATTTTAGAAAGATAATGGATTAGTGTGCAAAATCTCTGGGAGGATTTCCCTTCACCACTTTCCTTTAGGGACACCTGTGGTCTAGTCAAGTTGGCACATAAAAGCGACCATTTCCCAGCATTCCTCTACATGAGGAAAAATGGTATTACTCCAGAGCTGGAATCCATGTTTCCACCATCGCTCCAGTTGGAAACTACACTCATGCTCAGTTCCAAACACAAAAGACTTCCATAATTCTGAAATCATTCCCCTTTGTACACTGCCCAAAATAATTGCTAATGTCATTCATAAGATAAAAAGAAGTTTGAAAAACAAAGAAATGTTAACAAACAACATTACAGGGGAAATTTTTAACTACCTATATTAAAAAATGATACCTGGCAATCTCCACATTTTTACAAAGTATATACTAACCATATCAGCTTTATCTCTCTATTATAATAGGTTCTAGTGGATTTCTACTTTTCCTATATTTTTTACTCTATGTACTGAGAAGTTAAAAACACACATACACACACAGTCACACAGTTTTATTCCCTCAGTTGCATCATTTACTTAAATATTTTCTGAAATTCGGTGAAAAACTAAAAGACAACTTTCACTTGAGATTATTTTATAATCATCTGGGGAAGAAAATAAAACACATACAGATATTAGAGGCAATTAGTATAATAAAGAAGAAACTCAGATAAAGTCTAGATCTAGAACAACTTAGGCATAAAATAAACTGTGACAGAAACCTTGAAGAGGCCAGAAGGCAGGAAAACCTCCCAGGCAGGGATAAAAACCCCATTTAAACTGGGTAAGAGTAGTAATTGTGTATATTACTGATATTTTAAAATTCAGTCTGAATGCTTTGGATTAAAACATAGTCTAACTATATTGTAGCTCCTTTATCCCCTTGATATGAATACCTTTCTTAACATGTACAATTTATCTAATAATCTAATATATAACATGTCTACACAGATTTCTTCATATAAATCTGAGTTACCATTTTGCTTTTCTCTCGCTTGCTTCATATGGGCTGTGTTATGATTATATAATTACTGGCTGCATTTATTCTGTCCTGTGATACCACAGCCAGTACCTGTATTCATTAAAAAATAAACACTATTCATATTATCCCTATTAATCTATTTCACTTTAAGAGCTGTCACAATGTCCTTTTGCATGTGAGTCATATGATAGGCTCTACCAGTCCACTAACTAAGATTCACTCATGAACCATCAGAGGTTTTACCTAACTTATTATTGAAAAATCAAAGGAAGAACCTGAATTGGAGAAACATTATCTCTAAAAATAATACTTTAGAAAAAGAACTCTCCGAAAAAAGACTAAATCACCTTATGAGTGCCCCATTAGTGAAGACATTAAGAGAGAGATGGGGTGACCTGTTTGTTCTTTCCAGGCTGCTGGAAAAGAAATTATGATTTAGACCAGGGTTCAGACTCCAAGACTCCTGTTACCATCCGTACTGCCTTAGCCTCTCACTACTCCCCTTGACTTTCAAACTATCAGTTTCCTCATCTCTAAGATGAAGATTATACAACCTACCATGTTATTTTGACATGAGGATTAAATTAGAGTTTACTAACAATATTTAGTTCAGCATCTGGAATTCATTGTCATTCTCATCCCTTGTATTACCTGCTGTTATCAGCTTGCTGAAAAGATAATCACTCCCAAATGGCAATACCTCCAAGATCCTTTTCCTGATTCCCCTAATCAAAAGTATCACTCCTTAGATCTAATACATACTTGTATTTGAACATCTCTGTTAATATTTATCACACCATCTCAATATGTATTTAATTTCCTCTGCTTCATTGTCAGCTTCTTGAGAACAGGGACCACAGTGCAATTCACCTGCGTATCCTCAGGAAATGAATAAGGTAACAATAATAATGCACATTTATTGAGAACTAATACATGTCAGATGCTCTCTCCTTGGCTTTTTTTATTCTTCTCAATATTTCTATGTCAAAGGTAGTGATATTATTCATAGTTTGAAGAAGAAGAAGAAACCCTGATGTTTAAGAGGGTTCAGCAACTTGCTGAAATCACATAGCTACTGAGAACTTGAGCTAGGTTTTAAAACAAAACTGTCTAATTCCAGAACTTACCTCTGTATTATGAATGTGATGGTCTTGATCTGAATCCATCTTCCGGCAGTGGAGATTAATTTTGCTATTTCTGCAGCAATAAACCTGTTTATCTTAGCTAGGAGATGGAGAGAGACTTAGGTGGAAGTTGGCATAGTATTTTCATACTGAGGGTTTGTAACAAAAGTGCTAGCCAGAATATGATGGTTCATGTAATCATTGGGGAGTCTAGTGGCGGAGATAGGATTTGCTGTAGACAAGAAGGAATATCAGACACTTAGCCCAGAAAGAGAACTTCAGACAGTGTGTTGAGACAAGTAGCCCCTATCAGACAGCTCCAACAAGGAGAAGGGGGAGCATCTGAACAGGGAGATGAAGTTTGAACATGTTTCAGATATAGAACCATATGCAGAAATCCAATAAGATAGTATTTGAACTTCAGTTCTATGGCTTATTAGTTTCTCTTAGGAACTTATGAGAGGAAGGTACATTTCTGGTCCTGGAGGAACCATGTATCAAGACAGGGAGAGATACTGAGAGTACCAGGCAGAGATCCAGTAACTCCAAAGAAAAAGAAGTTGCTGATTGCGCCTAAGGATCAAGAGAGGCATCTTGTGTGCCAGAAGAAGGTACAAAGTGAGAGACAAACTAGAACCCCTGCTGATATGATGCTGAGCCAATTGAAATAATCACAGCTTAAAGCTAAGCTTTTGGTAGAGCTGAAGTTATGTTTGTTATGTCTAACTATAGACCGTGGCGAGGAAAGAACTAGGCAGATCCTGATGGGCACGTTTTGTAGAGAGAGCCAAATTGACTTATTGAATCTTATTGAAATGAAAGCAATGTTAAAAGTTAACACAAACACCTAAAGGAGTTTTCTAAGTAGGCTCATAAACAATAATTTATCTCTGATAGACAGCAAAAGACAGAGACTGTATAAAAATGATGACAGCATTTCTATTTCTGCTTCAATTATACCTTTGTTTTTCAAAGGTTAGCATTTCTCAGAAATCACTCAGGGAGGTGTAAAAGCACAGGTCTCTGGTCCCCGCCTCCAGAGTTTCTGATTCCATATATCTGTGATGAGGCCTGGTAATTTGCTTTTCTATATCTCCAGGCGATACTGATGATGGTGGGCAGAAATCACAATTTGAGAACCCCTGAATTAGAGTAAAACTTCTCCTGAGTATCACTAAAAAGAATTGATCCAGAGTCACCAACACTAAACAGGGAGTAAAAAACACCACAGAGGAAAACCAGACTTGTCTAAATATAAGATTCTTTCATGGAATTTGCAAAGTCTGGAACTGTTGGATTCATGAATTCCCAGATTCTGAACCTTGCCTCTTCATAGAGAGGACAGGTGGTACAACTCCCAGTCTTGGTGGTCTATCAATAGATTCTTGTTTGAAATTGTACTACCTTCCAAATATATCCTTACATGTGCTCTGACTCCACTGCTATTTTGTTTCTCCCCACATGTTAACATGACATTATGAAGTCGTCTTCCCATGAAATAAGTAAGGTTTCCTCCCAAACACCCTTGATTTTCTAATTATGCATCTAAATTTACCTAAAATTTTTGAATCCTGTCTTTTATGTGAGGAAAAATATTGACAAATATAATGGTCATGAACAGAGATATTAAAGAGAGAAGAGTGGTACAATCACATTTCCACGAGGATTAAGTCAGGACTAATAGTTACTAGTAATGGCAGAGCTGAGGAGCAGGTGTCCAGCATTAATCCGCATAGTGTCGTGACGTTAATGGGAGTCCTGTGGCTTCATTCCCAAGAACCACTTTGAACATTCATCCCAAGATATGAATTAATACAATGTAGTTCCTGCACTGCTGGGTCTTATTGCTTAATTAATGTGATCATAATGACAGCAGGGGACTCTAAATTTTCCATGTCACTTCATGTCCTATAAAGTTTCAATAGAGTAATAAGCTTTATAAGAAGATGAGTCATTTGCATATGAGAGTTTAAGTGAGAGGCTTAGAGGTGGTATCCACCACTGAAAAAGTTTATGCATAGATATTGGCAGAGAAAGACATATAATGTGCACCAAATTTTAATATAATTGGTTGAGTATCTCAGGGTTAAAGTCTGATGATTAATTTACCATTCATGTGTACGAGGACTTTATTGTACCCCAAAGACAGAAAACAGTGTGTTAACTTGCTATACCACTGACTATCAATTTTTCCTTTCATCAGGTCGGTATAAACTCTCCCTATATACGAAGTCCTTTCCTTAGTATTCTGGGTGTGGTGGAGTGGGTTGGGGAGGGGAACAAGTCAGGGCAATATGCCATGCCTTTCCACAACTTTGTACAGAAACAAAGTCAAGCTCCTAGACTTATTGTCATTTTTCTGTCTTTATCCCACTTACTGTCTGTAATATTACACACTATTAGCTGTCTCTTCTCCTTACATTTTTCTTCTCCTTTGTCTGTACTCTCATTAAAATCTTATCCTCCCTCTATAACCCTTAACACTACTCTTTATTCTTTGACTATCTCTCATTAACATAGCCCTTCAACATAAGCAGCTCCCTGGGTTATGATCTTGACCTCTTCTTTATTGTTTCTTTGGGCTGTTTCGTGTATTTACACAACTTAAACTATCACCAAGAGACTCCAAAAAGTACATTGTGGAACCAGAGAGTGAAATGTGTTGCAAGACATGCAATATCCCATCACAGCCTCATGCTACATTTGAGCAAAACTATCTCAGCACTGGTGTTTATAATAACAGATTTTTCAAAATAAAACTAACAAAAATAAACTAAGTAATTCCACCCTTTCATAATATCCAGCAGCAAGCCTAGTCACAAATGAAGTTATGTATTAGATGAACTTGAAGTTATTTGGAAGGACATCCTTTTGGTTTCTGTAACAGAATTATGCATACTTGTTGGTATAGGAATTTACGTCTCTGAATTCTTACACTGTCTACAGTCTAGAAGGCTGTGTGTGTCTTCTGCTTTCCAACTTAATGTGGTTCAAAGAAGGAAGGATACTTATTTTCACTAATGCATAAGTTTATGCCATAGTGAAAACAGTGGGATGCTTTAATTGCGTGGGCTGGCAAGAAATGACAGTCTCAGGATCTCAAGTTTTTGAGGTTTATGAGTCACCAGGAAACTTTATAAATAATGTTACTTGGTATCTTTCTAATATTATGGGAATAAAGTCTTTAAATTCACAAGAAGAATGGAATGTCTCTTTCCCTGTGGTTATGATTTTGATGCCATGAATTTTTGAAAATATGGATTTTTGTATTCAGACAATCTCAAAGCAAACCAGATACAAGCAGAAAAATGTACATCCTTAAGACCTTCGTACCAAAGATTATCTAGTCTTCAATTTGCATCAAATATCAGGAATGGAGCGCATAAAAATCTAGAAGACCAGATGCATACCAGAAAGTCATGGAAGGCCTAGGTTTTTCAACAGCATCAGCAAAAGAAAGTAAAACAAAGATGAATCAGGAAGACACTTTAAAGGGTAGTTTAACTACAAAATCAACTCAAACACTTACATAAGTTTCTTGCAGGCTAAGAAAAAATTACATATATGCAACTTAAAAAAATAATATCAAATATAATTGATTATTGCAGAAAGTTTCTTCCCTAATATTTCACATAGTTCTTATGGGGCAGAAATCAACCTTAGTAAATACAACTGTTTCATAGCCAACATGTGGGACTAGACAAAGAGAATCAGAGCACCCTGCAAGGCTAGAATATAAGATTTTTGCTATCACCAAGCTCTATAATATTCATTTTATACATGAGGCCCAGATGAGGAAAACATGTCTGGAAAAGGTAAAATGTTAAAGTCACACCTGGAACAAAACCACACCACCTAATTTCCAACCCAGTTATCTAAACTGTCATCCAAGGTTAGTGTTGATAAAATCCAGAGAAGTAATAAGAAATGTCCATATATGTATAAACCATTATTAGGAGGTTTATACTATTTACCCTTCTCAAGGTCTTGGTTATAGAGAGGACATTAAATTACAGGCCTTAGATATATAAGAACAGGAACAATATTATGAGGTCATGGACCACATTTGCTTACTCATTGCTGTCTCATGATTCATTTAACCTAGACTATGATCTCTCACCCAATATATTATTTATTTCTAAAGGTTCTTTCTGTATTCTGAGCAAGAATATCCCTGAAATCTTGGCCCCAAATAAAAATGAATGGTCATTTGATGAAGCATTCACCTTGGGAAGAAATTTTGCCCTGGACTACAATGAATTAAGATCACCATTTATACCACTGACAATCAATAACAGTTTAGTTACTTAAATTCCTGCCCAGTGTATTTCATTTTTGTAGTGAAAGATCTAACTCCAATATGGAGTACATGTTATTTAATAGAGTAATGTACAATTTCAAAAATCGCCATTCCTATTATTTCTTGCAGGTCTAGAAAACCACTTAAAATCCCATGCATTTTTTTGGAACTATTCTCAAGCTGTACGCTAATCTGCAGGCCAGTCTCTGAAGCTGTTCTGTAATCCAGCAAATTGCTGGGAAGTGCCCAAAGGAGCCCCAGGTGGATTCCTTTTGTTGTAACTGAATTGATATATTAAAAAAAAATTTATGAAACTCTTTCTGTTAGTGAAATATAAGTCCAGCAGAATAATAATGACTGATAGTTGTTAATGACTTATGTCCGCTATGAGATACTAGATTTTGTACATTATCTCAAACCTAGGTGATAATCACTTCTGCAAGGCCTAAGGCATGACTACATAGGACTGGTGATCAGTTGGAAGATACTATAGGTACATATTTTTGTAGAAGAATTGAAAAATCCACCTAGTTTGAACTCATCTGAAGAGAAGTCCAACCTGATTAGCGACCAGTAACAAAGCTTTGGCTTCAAATAAACTGATGACCCATAACCCAAAGGCTTAAAGTCTGAGGTCTCACAAGTCTTATGGCAGAAGCCATAAGAAACACGGAAGAGATATTTCACCAAAAGCTCCTGGGGGCTTTGGAATATAAGTGATATATTCTTGAGAGTCCTCTTAGTGAGCCCCACTTTACCTTGGAAACAGGTGGAGGTTGAACACCTTAGGTTCCTGGTTCCTGTTGATTTGGAATATCACCAATAGTGTACAGTGAAATATTCCAGAAAATGGAGTTGCCTAGCAGAGGTCAGCTAAGACCACATGGCCCAGTTGTGCAGTGGGAGTGCCAAAAATGTGACTCTGCAGCCTGGAGATAGAGTGACAAGACTTAGAGGAGCAACAACTTTGCTCAAGTGAAGTCTGTTATGCTTGACAGAGTGGTGATTATGAACATAAATGGAATGCCACCTACAGATTCTTAGATGTATTCTAGGAAGATTTGCAGGGGACTTCAACTTGAGTTAGAGGACAGAGATCCACTGTAGAGACATTATTACTATTAATGAGTGTGCTGACAGGTGTATTGGGCCAGAGAAAGTTCAGTTGACATACATGCTAGCTTTGTATCCTACTATTCACTAACCAGCCATACACATTTACATACCCTGTAGTATCTGACTTCCTTTTATCAAAATCTCAGAAGATCTTACATCCCTGAACACCAAAGCCAGCATTCTACAGTTAACACTTTCTTGGCTACCTGAGTCTACTGTTATCGACTTTTCTCAGAATTTGCATATCAGTTATCACCTCTACCATTCAGTTAGTGAGCATTATTATAGATTTATTTGTGTCCTTGCTTATATTGTTGTCTTAAATGCCTAAAACTTCAGAGATGTGCTTTTAGATTTTTCAAGAGTAGGATCTATCTCCTTCACTAGACTGCAAACTCTGAGATTGTTGGAACTTGTCTGTATTTAGCTTAGAGTAGTTTCTGCTGTGTTATAGCAACGGTAGGTACTCAAAGGCACTTGAGTGAATGCATGAATGAAATACTTAATTTTCCATCACTAAGACTATGATGGTCTGACAGAAGAACATGCCCAGTTGCTGTTACATGGTTTGGTTCATCTGTTTACACTCTATTATAGCCAATAATAAACAAATGGCTGAATTCTTCCTTTCAGTTGGGTGTAGTGATTCCCTGGGACAATTTCTCATTTTTTAGAATTGCATTTTGATAAAAGTACAAACAGAGAGGTAAAAAAATGAACAAAAATCTGCTGATAAATTTAAAAATTTTCACTAAAAACACAGCAGTAAAACAGCTGAAGCTCAAATGTAGAGAATCATGTCTCCAGAAAATAAATATCCCCCAAGCTCATAAACACTGAGGCTAGTGGTCAGGAATGAACAGATGTTTATTGCCTCATGCACCCTCTGCTACTCTGGGATAATCTCTTAAATATCCCAAATCCAGTTTGAATTTAAATTAGATTCATATTTTCTTTCACGATTATTCCATTAAAAATATCATATGATTAGCCAATTAAGTGGAGGAAAAAATCAGTAGGAGAGCAATCCCCTTTAATATTTTCAATTAAGATGTAGTGTGGCCAATAAAAACAGCTTACATTTTCATTTTATGGGTACCTATGGAGAGCATTATGACACAAATGACTCAGAAGAAGGTAATCGTTTCAAAATATATTGTAGTGGAAGACTGTAAACAGTGCAGTGTGTTAGCTTACAGGGGATGTGATGAAAATATAAAGTTTTTTTCAAAGGGGATTCATGTTTATTTTATAGTCTTTTAGGGTGCTTGTGCCTGCCAATTTAAAGCACATATTTCTAAAATGTCATGGACTGTTCTCTCCTAGGAAAGGGTGGGAAGGTGAGGATATCCCCATTAGGGGATAATATGTTTTTGAGAAGAGAGTCATATAGCAATTCCATCCTGTTTGCTGCCTAGATTTGAAATGGAACTTCAGCAGGGTGTAGTGTAAAAACTTAGTTTGTTATAGGACCATACGGGGAAGGCTGGAAGGCTGGGGCTCCATGATGTCAGATGCAGCAAAGAATATGGAGAATTTCTAACCACACAGCATCAGACATTTGGAGATCTATAATTACTGAAATTTGGGCTGAATTATTTTCTCTGACTTCTTGAGATTGTGTGACTTCAATTAATATCAATCTTAACAGTTCTTACTGGCTACAGTATGATGTAGAATTTTTTTAGGAAGCTCTTATATACATGATTTTATTAAATTAGGCTAGCAATAATAAAATTCTTATGGGCTTGGAAGAGTCCTCAACTCTCCAATATTAATATTTTTTATTCTAGTTTAATTTAGAATTTAAATACTTCATTTTTACTGAGAAGGAGTTTATCAAGACCGTATTGGCCAAGGATCATTTCTTGTACATAGGGATTTAATAAATAATTTTTAGTCATCTATGTAAAAGAAGTCCAATATTATTGATAATGCTTCTCAACAAACTGAAGCAGTACTGCAAAAATAAAGCAACTGGGGATTAAAATACATGCTGCTAGTAATAGAAATTTAAAAAGTTTTAAATATTCTTAAATAAAATGTGGTTATCATGTGTCAGATCCTACCCTAAATCTTTAATATATAGTCTTCATTCTTTTTCACAGTCTAGCGAGATTGATATTTTCTTCAGACTCAACAAAGGCCACATAGCTAGCAACTGGCAGCAAGCTGGAGTGTAATGACGATATTTAGGATAATATTTGTACATAGCGTTGCATGGTTTTATGTATATGACAATATTCTAAGCACAGGAAATACTGGAATGAACAGAGGTGAGCAAGTCAATTGATATCCTTTCCCTTGGGGAATTTACATTCTATCATATTTTATTTATAATTAAAATTTGTTTTTGATAAAGTACCGACTGTTTTAATGAATCTGAAGAAGAATTAAAAATGTGAAGCAGAACACTGAACCAAAATTTTTCTCTTCCTGTAGCTTGTGCTCATATAGAATGGCCTGTGTTTTCTATTTTTGTATTTACCCAGTAATTAAACAAACTACATCAATAATTAATTCAAATCCCACCCTTCAGGGACAAATTATATTTTTTCTTGGTATACAGAAAAATTAAGAAGAACACTATAATTATTTTTGGCCACAGGCAAACATGAAGTCTAGAAGTTTATTTTGTTTATTACTTCACCCCTATACAACTAGTTTAGATTTCTTGAACCATTGTGTTATTTTATTTTCAAAATTTTTTTTATAGAAGGTATCTTAAGTTCATTAGGGGTTGGGATGTGGGAGAGGAATGCGAGACAAAGCATGGAGAATTTTTACAGCAGTGATGCTATTCTGTATAATATTGTAATGGTGGGCACAGATGATTATACATCCAGCAAAACCCATAGAATGTACAATATCAAGAGTGAACCCTAAAGTAAACCATGGACTTTGGGTAATTATCATTTGTCAGTGTAGGTTCATTTAATGTAACATGTACCATTCTGGTGGTAGATGTCGATAATGGGGGAGACTATGCATGCTTGAGAGCAGGGAAATCGGTAGCTTCTCTCGATTTTGTTGCGAACCTATCACTGATCCAAAAAATGCTTGTCAGTATTAAGTGGTGATGAGGATGGAGAGCAAGTCCAACTCGTATACACTACTGGTTGGAATAAAGAATTTTATAACCACGTTAGAAATCAGTTTAGCAGTTTCTTATAAAGTTAAACATGCATTTATCACGCAACTCAGCAATCCCACTCTTAGGTATTTATCCAAAAGAATTGTAAAAGTATGCACTTTAAAGTTTGCAGCATCTTTATTTATAATTTCCAAATCCCAGTTGCCCTTCAATAGGTGAATGCATGCACGTTTTGTGTATGTCTATGCAGTGGAATACCAATCAGTAATAAAAATGAATGCACAAGTGATTCACACAACATGCATGAATCTTAAGCGTGTTTGGCTAAATGATAGAAGTCAAATGAAAAAAGTACTTATTTTCTTTGAAAATTCATGTAGCAATCTGCAAAAGATGAAACTGTAGAAAAATGTATCTAAAGTTGCCAGGGTTTGGGGTAGAAGAATTGATTGTCTACAAGGCATGCGGGCATTTCGAGGGTAAAGGAATTGATCTCTATAGTACTGTGACGATGTATATGTGAATGGATGCGTTTGCCCAAGCCTCTAGAACTGTACACCACAAGCAATAAATTTTAGAGCATAACAATCAAAAGAACAGGCCAACTAAGGTGTTGGAAAACCCAAGATGGAATGCAGATTGTGCCAAAACACTAATAGTATTAAAAATTAGTAAGATGTTGATGCAAGATGTTGATTCAACACGGGAGGAGACAGATACCGTGTCACTCCTGAGTCGGACTGCACAACCATTCTCGGTGGTGCAGATAGACTCTTGAGAAGCTACACCATCGTCTCTCGAGACGGACGGCTGCCGACGACGATTAAAAATTAGTAATATAACTGCACTAAAGTAAGTATGTAAGAAAGGAACTGGTCTAAAAAAGCTTTGGAAAACTTTGTTTTGAAAAGTTGTTTTTTTCCTAAAATTAAATTTAAGTAAAAATTTAAAATATATTTACAGTATTCATGTTTAAAATATAATATTTATATTTTATAAAATATACACTAACATAATTACTATGTATTTATGTATAATAATATAACATATATGTGTCATAGGTATTTTAGAAGAGTATTCCTTACTTTATAAACACTAGATCAATGCCAAGTCACTTTTTGTTACTGATTTCTAGCCTAAATTCACTGTAATAATGTCAGATGATGACTCCAAAAAACCTCCGCTGCCTTGCGGCATACCTCTTCAGGGGAAAGGCTAAGGGAGTAAACCCCGACAGAAAATCCGGAGCCGGAGTCCCTAAGGCGGTTTGACGTTGTAGTCAACACCGGCAACTCCTGCGGCGCACCTGAAGCCAAGCTGTATTGACTCCATCTTTCCCTTGGACCCTTCAGCTGCGAAGAGAGGGGGGTCTGCTGCATGGGCAACAGCAGACCCTCCATATCACCCTGCCCAGGCTCTGTAGCTTCAGCTTCACTGGAGAGGACACTCCAGCGTCATCGCAAGATGTCGATTCAACACAGGAGGAGACAGATACCGTGTCACTCCCGAGTCGGACTGCACAGCCATTCTCGGCGGTGCAGATAGACTCTTAAGAAGCTACACCATCGTCTCTCGAGACGGACGGCTGCCGACGATATATATATATATATATATATATATATATATATATATATATATCAGAGAGAGATTGAGAGTCTTGCTTTACAAAGCAATATATGATAAATTTTTGTATTTGTACTGAAGATACATTTTGTCATTTATTAGTGCAGTGTCTATATACAAGGTCTGTCCAGAAGTTATCCAGCCATGTAATATGAAAAATAGAGATATTTATTGAAGAAGATACAAGAACATGGTACATAGGACAATGACCCTCAGTCCCCTTCAAAGTAGGCACCTTGGGACGTCACATAGTTTTCCCAGTCGCCACCAGCTGCCCCATTGTATTTTCTTGAATCACATTGATTGTCTGAAATCTCTTCGCTTTTAAAGGTGATTTTAGTTTTGAGAAAAGCCAGAAGTTGCAGGGCACCAAATCTGGGCTGTAGAGGGACTGAAACACCTGCGTGATTGGTATTTCGCCAGAAACTCTGCATGAAACATGATGCATAAGCGGGTGCACTGTCGTGGTGAAGCTGCCAATCAGCACTTGCCCATAGCTGCACCCTTCTGAATCATTTGAATAGCTTCTGTGGAGAAATGCTTAAGCTTAATGCAAAATTTGAGGCAGATTGGTTGCTCTACTCAGTCATTTTAAATTTGATGACCACACAGTACACATGGTCACCCAACTGTGTCTACCACCCCCCACTGACTAGTACAGTGAAGATATCATTGTTCATGTGTACACATTCCAGTCCACTCTCCTTGGCTGCCAGGTTATATCAATGTTGCACAAACTGTTCTTGTTATATTAACAACTCAGCCCCTCTACAGCCCAGATTTGGTGCACTGAGACTTCTGACTTTTCCCAAAACTAAAATCACTTTTAAAAGGGAAAAGATTTCAGACTTTTGATGAGATTCAGGAAAATATGACGGGGAAGCAAATGGCAATTGGGAGAACTGTGTGAGGTCCCAAGGTGCCTATTTGGAAGGGGACTGAGGCGTCATTGTCCTATGAACAATGTTTCTTGTATCTTGTATCTTTTTCAATAAATGTGTCTGTTTTTCTTTTTCAAATTTTTATTGTATTTTTTAAATTACCTTTTAGTCCCCTTATACCTCCCTCTCCTCCATAATCACCACACTGTTGTTGATGTCCATGAGTCCTTTTTCCTTTTGCTCAATCCCTCTACTGCCTAGCCCCCCTACTAGCTGTCATCCTGCTCTGTATCTATGAGTCTGTCCCCGTTTTCCTTGTTACTTTAGTTTGTTCATTAGATTCCACATGTGAGTGAAATCATATGGTATTTGTCTTTCTCTGACTGGTTTATTTCACTTAGCATAATGTTCTCCAGGTCCATACATACGGTTGCAAAGGACAAAATTTACTTATTTTTTATGGCTGAGTAATAATCCATTGTGTAAATGTCCCGTAGTTGTTTTATCCACTTATCTATTGATGGACACTGGGGCTGCTTCCATATCTTACTGATTGTAAATAACACAGCAGGGAACATAAGGGTGCTTTTATGGTCTTTCAAATTAGTGTTTTGGGTTCCTTTGGATATATTCCCAGAAGTGGGATTACTGGGTCAAAAGGCAGGTCCATTTTTAATTTTTTGAGGTATGTCCACACTGCTTTCCACAGTGGCTGCACCAGTCTGCATTCCCACCAATAGTGCGAAAGGGTTCCCCTTTCTCACATCTTTACCAGCACTTGTTTTCATATTACATGTCTGGATACATTCTGGATAGACCTCGTATACTGCTGTAGATTGGGACCTTGTGACATTACAAAGACAATTTCATAGCCTTAAATGTACTTTAATGTCAAGATCGTGTGTTGTACTTCTTTTCTACCATCCAAAGCATCTAGACCATTTTATAATAAGCATATAGTATATACTCTGTAAATTTAAGAGACCGTGTTATTGCCAGTGAAAGAGATCGAGAATTAGCATTAGACCAAATAACATTAAATGATATTTTACCCTATTTCTATTTTAATATCTATGAAATTTCCAGATTTACCACTCTGATAAAATATATACAGTCCTTAAGATAATTACAATATTAAATAATAGTTGAGAATATGTAAATGAATAATACCTCCTGGGATTTTACATAAGGATGGGAGGTCTTATACCATGTGACAGACGTACTTTATGATCTTGTCTTTCTCAGAGGAGAATATGAATCTAATTCTAGCTTCTCAAGAAAAAAAATATTGGCATTTAATTAACACCATAAGGCAGACAAACATAGCTCAAGTGATCTTTATCTCTGATGTTTGCCTTGCATGCTTTCAGGAATAGAAAGCTTTCAGTGATTTCATGCTTTTTGTAGTACCCCTTTAAGTTACCTTCAGGCTTCATGCACATAAGCTATATGCCTAATATGGCTATATTTATGGGCACACTTGCTGGGGCTTGTAAGAAGCTGTTTTTATATTATTCAAATATCAAAATGATTATACTGTGTTACTTATGCAAGCACCTCTGGGAGAATATACTTTTCTTCTATGAAAAATAAACTTTAAGTCATCCTCATGAAAAATGCTATTGTAACACTTCCATAAGCCTAGATATAATTCTACAGGATTTTCAGAAACTAGCGGAACTGGCTTGGCAGGCAATTATTGATTTTTTAATTTTATTTATTTGTCACTTTGGTACCATAAAAATAGAATCATAAAGTTGGAATCCTCAATACAAAATAAGAAAAATAGTAATCACTAATTTGACAGTTATTTCAAGAAATAATTCTGATCACCTTCTATGTCCCAGGCTACAATAAAAGTTTTAGGGATAAAGTAGCCAACAATACTTGAGGTCATTTTATTGGAGTTTAAGGAGAGACAGATGATAAGCAGACAAATAAATAAATGAACCAGAAAAAAAATATCAGACAGCAATATAGAGAGAATTTTTAAAAGGATAGCCTCCCATCCAATTACTAACCAGGCCCTACCCTGCTTAGCTTCCGAGATCTGAAGAGATGGGGTGCGTTCAGGGTGGTGTGGCTGTTAAAAAGGATGGCATTGTATAGAATGCCAGGTAAATGGGTCCTATTTTGTTTATTTAAACTAAAATCTAGATGACAAAAAAGATAAATTTTGTATGGTAGGTTGGTTGGTTGTTTTTCCAGAAACAGTAGCTCATTCAAAGACCAAGGCGTTTTACTGCTCATTTACTGTCATCTAGAGTAATCTACTGTTACTTAACATAAAAAGGATTACTTCTCAAGGTGGTTATTCAACTGGGATTGGCATCTTTTCTGCTTCATCATAGCCTGTTCAGATCATAAGCTTGGGTTTCTCCTGACTGAAATCCCACCATATTTTATCTGTGCCATGTACATCACAAGTCCTTCATAGATGGCAAGGCAAGGAAAGAGAAACTAGAGAATCGTATATAGTCTTTGCACTGACTTAGCTTGAAAGGGACATGTCACTTCTGCTTATATTTTATTGGCCAGATCTTATCAACCAACATCCTTCTCAATTGTAAGGGGAGCTTAAAAGTGAAACTTCACATGACTAGATTCAGGGAACAAGATATTAGTGAACCTTGATAATATCTCTCCTAGGTAGAAAACAGCTTGAAACAATGTAAGGAACAATATAATGGAGCGTGATGTAATGTAGAGATGAGGAAAAAGCCCCAGAAGATGAGGCTGGGGATAGAGGAAAGGATTTTTTTCAGGGGTTTGTAAGCCAAGAGTTAGTTGTTAGGATTTTATCTTAAGTGGGATAAAATCCAATGGAAAGTAATGCTTTAAAATGATCTGATTTGCATTTTTAAAAGAAAAGTCTTCATGACATATGGAAAATTGATATTTGTCACAATAAAGAGGTTGGCTCATAGCAGGCAAGTGAAACCTTTTGGGAAATGAGTTGATATGAAAGTTAATAGTAGAGAGTGAGGGAATTAGATTCTTTTATAATGTGTTTTAATGGTAAAATTGACAGGACTTCCTGATGGATTGGGTATGGAAGAAAGAATCAGATTTAGATTTTTGTCTTGAGCAGTGACATGGTGCCTATTTACTGAGCTGGGTAAGATGTGTGGTTACAGGTTTATAGTATAAATTCAGGGCTGTCTTTTGAGTATATATGGTAAGTATATCAGAGGTCATTGATAGTATGTTGAATAAATGCTGTTCTTGGTAAATCAGAAAGTCATTGAGAACAAAACAAATAGATTTTTGAGTCTTCAGTATATACCTGGTGTTTTTCAGCTATTGACAGGAAATTCACCTAGGACAAGGAGATGAGTGTTATGTAGTAGGTTTATTGTTGGTATGGGACTAGAAAGAAAACATTTCTTCCATTGTTACATGAATTTTTTTTTTTTCCTGCAAACAACTACACACCTTTTCATGATGACAAACAACATGGTAAAGTTTCCAAGGAGTAAGCCTAAAAAATGTCCTGCCCTACTCTCTAATCAATAAGAAACTATTTTTAAGACAGCTGCTATTTTCTGGTACAGAAAGCATCTCAACATTTCCTGGCTGAGTAGTTCTGGAGGCTGCTTCATGATTGCGTTTTATGTTACTTATTGAAGGGCCCACAATTACTATGCCATCTTTTACAGCAAAAGATCATTCGGTTAACTATCCATTGGCAAAGCAATGGAATTAGAGAATGGGTAGGTGTTCACATTATCTTGCCTACTTTTTAAAAAATTAACCAAATACTTATGTTAGAAAGTCTTTGTGATCTCTGTTTACCCAACTATTATTTATCAGGGACAAACTCAGGTCTGAAATTCAGGACAATCTCTCCATCATGATTTCTATATGTTTCACTTTGATGTAAAAATTTGTACAATTTAACGTATTAATCTAATGTTTTACTTATATATGCTTCATTTCCTCTTATTAGTATATGAGATTTTCATTTTATGTTCCTCTTTGAATTTCCTAAACTATCTAACCTTGCTTGGAGAACATAGGAGTTATTCAGTAGACTGTATTTTCTGTTATGTTGTTTGTATGTGTGTATGTAAGGCAAAGAGAGAGAGGGAATGAGTGTCAAAATGTTAATAAGTCCATTTTTAAAATTGGGTATATATTTTATTTTTAAATTATATTTTATTGATTATGCTACTACAGTTGTCCCAATTGTTCCTCCTCTGACCTCTCCACCCAGCACCCCCACTCCCTCAGGAAATGCCCACACCATTGTTCATGTCCATGGGTCATGTGTAGGTTCTTTGACTACTCTGTGTTCTGTACTCTACATCCCCATGGTTAAACTGGGTTTATATTTTAAATTACCTTTCTAATATAGAAATAATATTTTCATTGTTGAACAAGTTGAAATTCTAGAAATATCCTAAGAAGTATATTTTATATATCTAAATATTTTGGAATTTCTGCATTAATCTATATATAATTATTAAGTTGAATCATATGATATTACCATTTTTAGATTAAAACAAGCCAGGCACCAACAATTTCAAAAGGCTTAATATAATCTATTGAAATTTTCATATATCAATTTTCCATACAAAATAGTGAGCGTATTTTATGTCTATAAATGGTCCTCGAACACATGAATTTAATTGGCTATTTGGCAATACTTGGTTTAAATATTGATTTATTCAGCCAATTCAATATTGTTTATTATTTGTTTTCCTTTTCTTTTGTTAAAAAATACAGAATTTGTTATATTCTTGTCTATATGTGTTGTTACTTTTGTATAAGTCTATTAAAGAATCATTAGATTAAAGGGTATTATTACTTATAAGTTTATTACTTCATCTTAACAAACAGATATCTTGGCTAGGATATTAATTTGCTCTTCCACTCGAAGGGGGCGAACCTTCTCTGTATCTTTTCTAATGTAATAAAAACTCAGTTGTATAACTTACAATACTGTATTTTATTACTAATGATGGCAAACATTTTAAAATATTTTATTAGGGATTTCCATTTTTTTCTGAAATACACAGTTTACTATTTTGTATTTTGTATACTTAGAGTTTTCTCACTAATTCTTAAAATCTCTTCACTTATGCCAAATATTCATCTTTTCTCAAATATATTAAAAACATTTCCAAATCTTTACACTTGTGCTTCAATTATTTTGTCAAATTTTAAAGTATAGAAAGATAAATTTGGGGATTAAAACAAATCAATATTTTCCTATAAGTATTTTATTCTTAATACTTTTCAGTCTTCAGATCAGTTTTTACCTGTAAATTCTTTGAATGTTTATTTTTTATATAATTTTTATGATTTATTTAACTCATTAATGTGCCACAGATTTATTTTCTACATGGTATGAGCTACGACTCTGATGACTTTTTAATCAAACATTTTTTTAAGTTTAAATTCTATTTCTCAGTTATAAGAAGTGTTATTTGTATTGTACTCTACATACGTACACATATATATACACACAGATCTGTTTCGGAAAAACAATCTATTTTATTCTACATTACATTTTTTGTTTTAATCATTGTCATTTCATTCATTATGGCAAAAAAATTTGAGGGCTTTACTTGATATGAATATTTTATTGAGCACAAGAGAAACTTCCCAAACTGGAATACATCAAACACTTCAATGGTAGGAAGCTCAAAAGGAAGATGCCACAGAATAACTTGTAAAGGGAAAAGGAGGAAGTTGTTTAAACTTTACAATGATTGCCTATTGCAGTGCGAGTTTTCAAACAGGAGAAAATTTGCTAAAAGTGATTGTACCATTTTAGGAAAATGATTTAAATTTTGCTTCTGATTATCAGACAAATCTACAAGAAATAACCTAAGTTATATTTTGCTTACATGCATGAAATAAACTAGGTAAGTTTTACTTACAGCGCTTAATTGGTTTTGTATGCTCAGGATATATTCAAGCCTGATCTCTACTTTATTTTAACAATAATATCCCAATACTTACTCATATTACTAGTTTTTAAAAATAATTATTTTGGTATTTAGTATTGGAAAAATTTTAAATTATCAAAGTCAACCTTGCATATAGCCATTCTTGCTCTGTTGCCTTAAAAAGTATCTAAATAAATTATATTAAACTGGTAATTTTTATGGCTATTTATACATTTATCTGGGAAAATTGACTTACAATATTAGTTACTTTAAATATTTTATAAGTAATTTGAGTTATGGCATTGTTAAATATTATAACTTGTTATTTGTGATACAGATATGTCCACAGTTTGAGACCTTAAGTTATATTATTAATTTGAAGCTTATTTCCATATATTATATTTCATTTTCTACACATGTAAATGAGAAATAGAATTTGCAATGCTAATTTATCTCCTCTTTTTTACTAACTACTATCTTTAATACTATTTTACATTTTACTGAAATGGCCAGAATTTATTGAAACACTTTACAAAAAATGTTGAGAATTCTAATATTGCATGATTACTTTTAAATCTGTAATAATTATATGTATATTATTAAATTTTGAAATGCACTTTTATTTTTTGCTATTTATATGCATTTAATAGTATTTTGAATTACATTTGTGAAATCTATCATAAAAATCATTTCTCCTTATGAGCATATCATTCATGTGATATACTCATAGGTTTTGAAATGATTAAATAATACATTTTCTAATATTAAATTACAATACTTAGATGAGAATTATTTTGTTAGAATGATTCAAATGATATTGTTAAAATTATTTGACAAATATTTATTTAATATTTTTAATGTGTGCATGTATATGCACATGGAAACTTGAAGGTAGAAATGATTGTTATCCAGGTAGTGGAATGTAAGTTTCAAAAATGAAGTGGAATATATTGAGATTTTTTTATATTTTCAAACAAAGTATGTCTTGTGGAAATTATTTTCTGATGGAGAATTTGAAGTAACTCAATGCAAAAGCTAAATTTCCTTATGGGAATTAAAAGCTACCATAAACTTGTCAACACATTTGATTAGTTTTTTTCATTATTCACCTTTTGTATTGTATTATATTTTATATTTTCCTAGAAATTAACATATTTCAAAATTCTAAACAAATATTTAGCAAATTCATTATAAACCATATATAGTTTTGTAAAACCTTTCAAAACTTTCTGTCTCGGGTTATTTTTGTTTTATCTCTCATTAAATTATCATAATTTATATATTTTTATTTTGTTTGAAATATGAGATTTTATAATTTTATTTACATACTGGCTTAAGTTTTTATACTCATTAATTATTTATTATTTCTGTTCAACGAGTTGTCCTTTTTTAGCTATTATTTTCCAAACGGAGTGACAAAATTATATTTTAGTACTATTTCTGTTTAATAAAAACAGTATATGAAGCTATAAATGTACTTTGGTAAAATTGCATGCATTTTCAACTGTTTAGTTTCAGTTTTGTTTTAAAAATCATCTTAAAGTTAACAATAGTTATTATTTATTTCATTCAAACTATGTTCTAGGTTTTGTTGTGTGTGTTTGATGTATTTTAATCAGTTCATAGATCCATTTAATAGATGATAGGAAAATTTAGGTGAAGAAAAGTTGAGTAACTTGTCCTATGTTATTACTGGAAGTGATATACCTGAAATTCTAAGCTAAGCTTTTTCATGTATTTGCTCAGAATGTTCTCTTTTTAAAAGGGCTTGTCACCCAGGAGTAATTGTTGTTGTTGTTTTTTGCTTATTATTCGTTTGTTTATCCATTTATTTGCTTATCTGGCAGAATTGAAAATGTATTTTAAGCATGATATTTGAAATTTTCTTTTTATTTTCTTTCTTTTACTACATTTTTTTTTTTTGCCATTTTATTGTTCATAGTTTTGATCTTCTTTTTCTTACATAAGTCCCTCTAACATTTTATATAATGATGGTTTGGTGATGATGACCTCTTAGTTTGTTCTTGTCTAGGAAGCTCTTTATCTGCTCTTCAATTCTAAATAATAGCTTTTCTGGGTAGAGAAATCTTGGCTATAGGTCCCTGCTTTTCATGACTGAATATTTCTTGCCAATACCTTCTAGCCTGCAAAGTTTCTTTTGAGAAATCGGTTGACAGTATTATGGGAACTCCCGTGTAGTTAACTTATTTTCTCTTGCTTCTTTTAAGATTCTTACCTTTAACCTTTGGCATTTTAATTATGATGTATCTTGGGTCTCTTTGCATCTATCTTGTTTGGGACTCTGTGCTTCCTGGACTTGCATGTCTATTTTTTTCAACAAATTAAAGAAGTTTTCTTTCATTATTTTTTCAAATAGATTTCCAATTTCTTGCTCTTTGTCTTTTCCTTCTGGCACCCCTATGATGCAAATGTTGGACCTCTTGGAGTTGTCCCGGAGGTTGCTTACACTAGCCTCATTTTTTTGGATAGTGTATTGCTCTTGTTGTTCTGATTGGTTGTGTTTTGCTTCCTTATGTTCCATATTATGGGTATGATTCTCGGCTTCATCTACCATTGTTTCCCTTTAAGTTGTTCTTTATTTCAACTAGTGTATCCATCGTTCTGACTGAATCTTTTTTATGCCGTTGAGGTCCACACTAAGTTCCTTGAACATCCTTGTAACCAGTGTTTAGAACTCTGCATCTGAGATTGCTTAGCTCCATTTCGCTTAGCTCTTTTGCTGGAGTTTTGATCTGTTCTTTCATTTGGGCCATGTTCCTTTGTCTCCTCATTTTGGCAACTTCCCTGTGTTTGTTTCTATGTATTAGGTAGAGCTTCTTTGACTCCCTGTTTTGGTAGTGTGGCCTAATGTAGTAGGTGTCCTGTATGGTCCAATGGCACAGCCTCCCCTATCACCCAAGCTGAGTACTCGATGTGTGCCCTTCATGTGGGCTGAGTACATCCTTCTCTTGTAGTTGAGCCTTGGTTGCTGTTGTCAGGTTAATGAGAGGGCTTTACTCGGGCCAGTCAGCTGCAAGGATTGACTCTGACCATTTAACACCAACCTGCACCTTCCATGGAGGATCAGCTGTGCAGGGGCAGGGTGGTGGTGCTCTGATGTGGTCTGTTACTGTCCACTGGGTGCATAGGCCCTTGGGGTTCCTGAGTGGTGCAGGCCAAGGTAAGCGCCCACCTGTGTTTTTCCCAGGGCCACCCTGCCTGATCTATAAAGCAATGTGAGATGGCTGCTACTTGTGCTGGGCTTGGAGATTCCCAGGCAAAGCCAATCTGTGAAAGTAGACTGGTTGCTGCTAGTTCCAGGCCTGGGGCTCACTGAGACCAGCTGTTGCAGTTTGATAGGATTTTGGTAGTTATGAAGTATGAACCATGACCAGCCATTCATATGGAGAAGCAGCTTGGGTGGGCCTGTAAGTTGATTGGAGTGGAGTCTTTGGGGATTTCTAAGGCAGGTCAAACAGTGTTAACCAGGTTGATGGAGTCTCAGGTATGGCACCATCTTGCCAGCTCTGTTGGGGGCAAGGTTTAGAAAAAAGACAATGGCCTCTGCTTTCCTTGATGCCAGACACTTTAGTTTTCTCCCTGTGTACCACTGTTGCTTTTCAAGATTCTACCCCGGTGCTAGAGCTCAGAAGACGTGAGTCTGAATAGGTGAGTCCATGTGTGTGTGTTCTTTAAGCAGAACTGCGTGGGGCTCCAGAAGTTTCTTCCATCTCAGTCCCCACTGGTTTTTGCAGCCAGAAGCTGTGGGGACTTATCTTCCTGGCACTGGAACCCTGGGCTGGGAGGCCTAGTGTGGGGCTGGGACTCCTCATTCTGGCAATATCCCTCCTGAATTTTCATCCACAACATGTTGGTATGGGACCAGCCAATCCCACGTCCATACCCCTCCTACCAGTCTGGATGGATGTGGTTTCTTTAATTCCATAGTTGTCAGATTCCTATTAAACTTGATTTCTGCCAGTTCTGAGTGATCGTTGTTCTGTATGTTAGTTGTAATTCTGATGTGATTGTGTATAGAGGTGAGCCATGTCTGCCTACCCCACCATCTTGACTGGACATTTGATAAGTTTTGACAACTATATAAACAAGATAACCACCAACTCATCTAACCCTGATGGAAATATGGTAATTTACATCAATCCAGACATTCCCTTGAATACTTCTCTGGCAGTTCCCATCCCCCAATAACTGTTATGATTTATATCAGCATAAAATTTTATCTGTTCAAAGACTTTATGTAACTATCTGTGTCTGACTCTTTAGCTAAACATAAAACTTGTCATTCCTACATTTGGTTGCATTTATTTGTAGTTAATTTCTTTTTTATAAAAACTTATCAGGAGTAATATATGTATGAATATATCATGATTTTGTCTTTTCTATTACCTCTTGATGAACAGTTAAGTTTTTTCCAACTTACAACTACTAGGAATAGAGTCTCTCAGGACATGTGTTTTCATTTCTCTTAGGCAACTACCTAAGAGTAGAATTGCTGTGTTACAAAGTAGGCTTATTTTTAACTTGATTAAAACAAACAAACAAACAAACATGATTTTCAAAGTGGTTGCTGCATTTGTAACTGTTTCCTTAAGAACATTTTTGACGTGATATCTAGTAGTTTGAATTTGCTATTTTGTGATGTCTTACAATGACAATCTTAAATGTGCTTATTAGCTATTCTTTTGTCTTATTTTGTAAGTTCACGAGTGTTTTGCATTTTTGGATTTCTGCTTTTTTTGGGTCTTTAGGAATTATCAATATATTCTGATAAAAGTCCATGAAATATAATTATGGACATATTTTCTCTCAATCTGTATTTTGAAGATTTATTTTCTTAATGATTTGTTTGAAAGAGCAGATATATTTCATTTTGATATAATCTAGTTTATCATCTTTTCCTTTTATTCTTAGTGCTTTTGTCTCAGCTGTAAAAAAAACCTCTCTATTCCATGATTACATAATATTTTTCTATATTTTGTTTAAGAAGTTTTATACTTTTAGCTTTTATGTTTATGTGTATCTATGATTAATGTCAAATTAATGTTTACATATGCTGTCAGATAGAGGGTTGAGGTTCATTCTTTTATTTCTTTCATATAGATATTCAGTTTTTCCAACATCCTGTGTTGAAAAATTTTTTTCCCTCAGCAATTTTCATTGATATATTTGTCAAAGTCAAAATTTTAGCTGAATAAAGATGTGAATTAGTTTACAAAGTTTATCATGAGGTTTATTGATCTTAATTATAATCTTCTTATATTGTTCTTCTCAGGTTTTTAGTAATTTTCCCACTTTTATTTCTAATACTGGGATTTTTTGTTTTCCCTCTTCTTTACTATTCTTTTTGGTTTTATCAAATTTCTTAATATTTATAAAGTCATTTAGCATTTGCTGATTCTCTCTAATGTTATTTCATTTTCTATTACATTGGTTTTCTTTCTTTTACTTTTATTAGTTATGTTATTCTATTTACTTTGGGTTTATTTATCTTGGATTTTTATAGATTTTCAAGTTGGTTAGATCATTAATTGTATAATTTCTCTTCTAATATAAACATTTTAAAATACAATTTTTTAATAAGTGATTTAACTACTTACCTCAAATGATAGTGTGCTGTGCTTTATCATTCATATTGAACTGTTTTCTTATTTTCATTTAAATTTTTTCTCTAACTTACTAGTTGTTAGGATACTGTTGCTATATTTTCAAATATTTGTTTTAACATAAAGCATACTATATATGATTATATTATATTGAAATGTGTTCAGATTTCTTCTGTTGTCCAATATATGTTCTATCTTGGTGCTACTTAAAGAGAATGCGCATTTTGCATTGCTAAATTTAGTGTTGAATAAATTTCAGTTGGGTAAATTTTTTATAATGCTATTCAAATCTCCTATAACTTTATTGACTGTTTGTTCTAACAACCACTGACAGAGTGGTATTAAAAACCAAAATTATAATATGAGTATGACTCATACCTTCATTTCTTTATTTTTTTTTAAAGATAGCGATGCCTTTAAAAAAATAAAAGTTTTATTTATTTATTTTTAGAGAGAGGAAAAGGGAGGGAGAAAGAGATGGAGAGAAACATTAATGTGTGGTTGCCTCTCGCACACCCCCAGCCGGGGACCTGGCCTGCAACCCAGATACGTGCCCTAACTAGAAATTGAACTGGTGACTCTTTGGTTCACAGGCCAGCACTTACTCCACTGAGCCACACCTGCCAGGGCTCGTACGTTCATTCCTGTCAATATTTTCTCTGTTATAAAATAATCTCCTTTATTTTTAGAAAAATATTCTTTTTATTTTTATTCTTGCCTCCTAACTCAGAATAGGACTCAAATACAATGTAGAATACAAACTCTGTAATCATACGTGCTTCATTCAGTCTTAAACAGAAAGCATTCATTCGTTTGCTAAGTGCATTACCCCTGGGCATTATGTGATCGAGTGTGTGGAGTGTTATTGTCCATAGCCTCCTATTTAGCTAAGACTCAAGGCAACCTCACATTGATTTCTGGAGGTCTTTCTCTGAGTAGTTCATCCTTTCTATATCTCTAGTTCACAGCTTCCAGTTGTCCCAACCTCCCTGATCCCTGATCTTCATCTCCTCATCTCAGATGATGACGAGGCTCAGAGACATGGTACAAAAAATGTGTGATTATTATGTACAAAAGTTCTACGTATTGTGAATGGAATCTTTTTATTGCACTTTAATGAAAGTTGCTTTAGATTTTACTTTGTCTAAAATGTAACTTTGTCATTTTATTCTAATCTTTTTTTATACTGCCCAATGAATATTTTTCATTTACTTTATTTTTTTCCATTCTAGTGCTGCTTTAAAAAGTGTTTCCTCTTAGTCTTAATTTTTCTGCCAATTTGAGATTTGTTTTTATAAGTAGATTTTAATTAACTTACACTTGTTTTGATAGTTTGTATAGTTGATCTTACTTGTGAGTATATCCTTAAATATTGTTTATTTATGATTTACTACTCTTCTTGTTGCATTGGGTTGGTCATAAAGTCAATTTAGTTTTTTCTGCAAAATAAAAGACATTTATTTATTTGTTTATATATTTTGATTGCTTTAGAAATACTTTTTTATTTATAGAAATTTTTATATTTCAAGCATAAAATACTTGATATAATATGGCTTCTTTTGCATATATTGTATATATTCTATATTCATTGGCATTGTTACTAAAAACTCAAATTCTATAGTTTGTTGTTTTCTTTCTGAAAAGCATATCCATTTTACAAGCCTGTAATTATGTGTTTTAATCCTATTTGATTAAGTAAAATAGTTTTAATACATTTTTATAGTATATTTTATTGATTATGTTGTTACAGTAGTTTCAATTTTTCTTTCCCTTTGCTCCCCTCCACCCAGTAGTGGCCTCCTCTCCAGCAATTCCATCCCCCTTAGTTCATGTCCATGGGTTGTGCATATAAGTTCTTTGGCTTCTCCTTTTTCTGTATTATTCTTAACTTCCTCCTCTCTTATTTTGTACACTTCTTAATCCCTGCACCATTTCCCCATTTCTCCCCCTTCCCCCTCCCAGCTGATAGCCCTCCCGATATTCCCCATACCTATGATTCTGTTCCTATTCTGGTTTGCTTAGTTGGACTTTGTTTTTATTTTTTAGATTCAGTTGTTCATAGTTGTGAGTTTGTTGTCATTTTAATGTTCATAGTTTTGATCTTCTTTTTCTTAAATAGGTCCCTTTAACATTTCATATAATAATGGCTTGGTGATGATGAACTCCTTTAGCTTTATCTTGTCTAGGATGCAATTGATCTGCCTTTCCATTCTAAATGATAACTTTTCTGGATAGAGTAATCTTGGTTTTAGGTCCTTGCTTTTCATCACCTTGAATAATTCTTGCCAGTCCCTTCTTGCCTGCAAAGTTTCTTTTGAGAAATCAGCTGATAGTCTTATAAGCACCCCTTTGTAGGTAACTCTCTGCTTTTCCTTGCTGCTTTTAAGATTCTCTCTTTATCTTAAACCTTTGGCATTTTAATGATGATTTGTCTAGGTGTGGTCATCTTTGCGTCTAGCTTGTTTGGGACGCTCTGTGCTTCCTGGGCTTGTATGTCTATTTCCTTTGCAAATTTGGTAAGTTTTCCTTCATTATTTTTTCATGTAGGCTTTTAATTTTTTGTTCTTCCTCTTCTCTTTCTGGCACCCCTATGATTTGGATGTTGGCACGTTTAAAGGCATTCCAGAGGTTCCTAAGCCTCTCCTCATTTATTTCAATTCTTGTTTCCTTATTCTGTTCTGTTGACTGTTTTATTTCTTCCCTATGTTCCAAATCATTGATTTGAATCCCAGTTTCCTTCTCTTCACCATTGGTTTGGTGTAGATTTTCCTTTGTTTCATTTAGCATAGCCTTCACTTCTTCCCTTATGTATTTGTCATACTTTAGCATATCTGTCAAGCCTGTGTGCATCTTTATCACTCGTGTTTTGAACTCTATGTCTGTTAGGTTGGCTATCTCCTCATCACTTAGTTCTCCCACTGGAACCTTGACCTGTTCCCTCTTTTGGGCCACACTTCTCTGTTTCCTCATCTTGAAAGGCTCCTGTGTTTGTTTGTCTCTGTCTCTTAGGAAGAGCTGTAGCACCTATTACATTGTAAGAGGCAAGCCTAGGTATTCATCATTCAGGGTAACCCATTTCACCACGGTGTGGCATTGTATGTGGGGGAGGGGTCTGAGAGGGAACAATGCCACTTGCTCAGCACTCACCCCTTTTCCAGGCACTTCTCCCACTTATATATGGGACTGGCATCTCTCTAGCTGTTTCCCTGGTTGTTGTTCCGAGAGTGGGTGGGTCTGCAGTTATTCTAGGACCAAGGGGGACCTTTAAACAAGCAGTCTCTGCTGAGAGACTGGCAGTTTCTTCCTCCACCCCAGCCCCCACTGGTTTGCATGTTCAGAAGCAATGAGGCTTCATTTTCTCAGGTGCGGGGTCCATGAGCTGTGTGGTCTGGTCTGGTGCTGGGAGCAATCCGCAGGTGTCCCTCCCTAGTTTTTAAAATGTGAGACTGTGCTCTCCACCAACCTGCTGCCACCACCACACTGCATCCTCTTGCCCCAGCTCCACCCCTCCTATCTGTCTGGATGAGCACTTCTTCTTTATATCTTTGTTTATTGGACTTCTATGTAGCTCAGTTTTCTGAAACTTCTGGTTGTCTCTAGTTTTGAGGTAGTTGTATTCCTTCTTAGTTGTGTCTATCTAGGCCTCTATCTTGGCCAGAAGTCCAAAAGACACATTTTTCATTTTCACCAATAATTTTATTGATTTGGATATTTGGAGTATGTCAGCTGTCTCCTGCAATTGGCTTCCAGTGGGTAGAGGTCAAGGCTGCGGCTAAACATCTTCCAATGTATAAGACAGACCCATAGCAAAGGATTATTTAGCCAAAATGGCAATAGTCCCAAGAAACTTCTCAAACCACTTTTGATGTGTTTGATTAGTCACAGCACCTTCTCCATATACTGCACAAATCTTTTTTTTTTTTAGTTTCCATTTCATTTTTACCCTTCTTGAAATAATAAAGCATAATACACCAAAAATATTGCATATCTTCTTCCATCTTCAATATTAAAAAAGGGTGAAAAAAATCCCCAATTTTGATATCACTGATACGATAGCTGTCACAATACAATCTAACAAAATCCTTTTGAATGAAGTTAAAGACAACTGAGCACTAGTAGAGCCATTGTACTGACAAAACTAAACAAACTTTTTGGCCAACCCAATATGTAGTCATTGGTTGCATTTTTTCTCTCCCTCTCTCCAGACACACACACACACACACACTCACACACACACACACAATATATATAATTTAATCCTAGCCATAAAAAATGATAAAGTAGGTACTATTTGCATATTAATTTGTTGAAGCTTTTTAAAGTTAAGTAACACAGAAACCTGGAAATAAAATGAGGTTTATTAAACCAGAAAGCCCATTCTCTTAAGTAGTATGTCAATGATCTTTTTCATTTTTATTTCTCATGTTTGCATTCATATTTTGTTTTCAAATCAAGTTATTGTGCCTTAATCCATTCTGTCACGGAGGTGTTTTCTCTTTTTAATATTTTCACATGGTATGATGGTATGTTAGGTACTGTTATATCATGAAAATATTGAAAATATAATTTTAATAAATCAAAGATATACTATTTTGTTGAGATTACAGAATGGGTATCTTTCTTCTTAACAGAGAGTTGATGGGGGACTTCAAAGAATTATAATTCATTCTAAGTTTTCTGGGAATTTATCTCTAGTTACATAACTTATTTTTTAGTGTCTTCTCACCTAAAAACAGCATCTAAAAACAGAGCATGACACAATTGTAATTAGACTTAATAACTGTTTTTACATGAATATATGAAATCAGCAGTAAAAAATACAGATTTATGTCTGTTAATAGATAGAATGTGTCAATAACTTCAAAAACTCCTACATTGTCCATCTTACGGTGGTTTAAACTTCCTCTTAGAATAATAGCCAGTCCAAATGCTATTTTCAAGTGTCTGTTCAACTAGAGTATCGGATGGCTTGAGAGACTTAAAACACTGACTAGTGTTTTAACCCTTTGTATATAGCAAGAAAAAGCTATAATCCTAAGCCTGCCAGGTTGTATCACTCTTCCTTTCCTCTCTGTTGTTGTTGAAGTGGGCATGTTTTATATCTGCCCTACTTCTTCTTGATATGTTATTCTTCCATACCTAATAGTAATCATGTTTAGTACATGGGGCTTAAGTTAATCTCACCCGTCCCATGTCCTCACCAGAGAGTAGGTGACATAGGCCTGCAAAGTCTCACTACTCCGCCTCACTGACCTCAGTAAATAGCTTTAAGGATGGGAGTATTAGACACGTCAGGCTAGAAGCCTCCATGGGCTTGTGCTCCACCTATTTGAAAATTTTTTGCTTTCTTAAATGTTGCTAATATGATAGCGTGAATCTTAAATTACCAGTGATACTCTTTGTAACCATTTAGAGAAGGCCTGCTTAGGAATAAACCTAACTCAGAGGAATTTAGTGCTGAGAGATGGAATTGGAAGAGAAAGAGGCTATAAATCAGTAAACATACCTGAATCTAGAACCATCTCTAGATAATTTAATAGAAGAGGTTGGAGAGGTTGGTAAAAAAGTTGTTGTAAATGCAAAATAGTAAATATTTTTAAGTTTGGAGGGTCAGATAGCCTCTGTCTCAATATTCAACTCAGCTACTGTAGTGTGAAAACAGTAATAGATGGTGCATAAAGAAAGATTGTAACTTTGTTCCAATAATCTTTATAAAAATAAACAATTGCAGTAGGCCATGGTTTGCTGACCCTGATAAAAATAATAAATCCTCTTTTTAAAATCTTAGTTAGAATTGGATATATAGTATGTCATTTGCTGTCCTAAGATGCTTGACTTAAAAGCTTTCAGTTTTAATTGTGGGAAGAATACTTTCCATACATGGCATATCCTGTGCAATCACTAAACCTACCTTTCCTGCCCTACTTCCTACTCTTTTTCAAGTAAATGCAGCATTATAATGGCCACAAGAGAAAAGTGTTATTGTGGCTCAGGAAAGGGAGAGGAGTCTGTCCATATAAAAAAGCAATGTCCTAGCCATGAACAAAAAGCTGCTTTGTTCTCTGTTACATTTCCTGGGTGTCTGAGAGAGATGCTTTCTCCCCATTTTATTTCCAGGGGAACAGATTTCTCCGTTTAGGAACTGAACAACAGGAGAGCCGCCTATTATTTTCTCAGCCCAGATCAATTGTCTTTTTACTTAATGCCAAATCTTTTTCTGATAACAGCAAAAGATTTTCTGTCAGTCGAATTTGGGGGAGGGGGAAGTGGGATGGTGAGGTTTCAATGCCTGTCTGTTTTTCTTTAAAAATATTTCAGCAGAAAATGTAAGGAGAGTATTTAGAGCTGCTGGACCAATGCTGTTTTGGACTCAGACATTGTCAATATAATGAAATAAACATGCTACGCAGCTTTGGGGAATTCTTTTTTTTTTTTTTTTTTATTTTATTCTGAGGTTTGGAAAATAAAAGAGACGAAAGGACAGACTCTAACAATAATTAAACCTTCCCAGAAACCTATGAGTTCCCCAAACTCTTGGCAAACTTATTAGAAAGGGTCTGATTCAGAAACAGGTGCCAGGCCCAGTAATTCAGGAGCACATGCATTTATCTCAACCTGGGGAATGGAAATAAAAGAAGAAGCATTAATCAGAACTCTAATCAGTGAGTGATACAATAAGGTTGATCTCACCTTATTTAGTTAGAAGCTCACATTGAGGCAATATCCAGGTAGTCACCATTTTCATACTGATTATATCAGGAAAAATGAGGGTAATGATTCAGATTTGGCAGCTGTGCTGTTCTCTTGTATGAGAAACTAATAAAGGGACACTAAATCTTGATATACTTATCACATTTGGGCTGTCAGGAGTATATAATCTTCTCCAAAGTTTCTTGGATTTGTTCAGTGCAGCATATTTCATCAAGAAGCAAAGCCCCCCTCACCCCACCTTTTAGAACATTGCCTGAAGAAACAAACCTACATCTTCCTAGAAAAGCAAGTACATTGTTATGTAAAGAATATACTTACTGAATCATTTTTTAAAACATGCACAAACATACAGTATCTGCACACACTGATGTCCGAATTTAATTTACTTGGAGATGAAGTACCTTCAGATTTGTGGAAATCTTTACAGTAAATATATTGCTGTACAAAATTATGTTTTAAACCCATTACCTGATGTCACTTGCATTCATAGATTAGGTTTAAGGAGTAGGACCGGTAAAGAGTTAGCAAAGAATACTTCACGTCTAATGTGCAAAACAGAAATGTGAAGATGAGTGTGTGTGTGCGTGCACGTGCAGTGTTCAGGAAATGCATATCTAATGCTGAAATTGATGCAGACAGATACAGTCAGTTTTCCATTTGCTGTGAATTGCCTTGGTTGACCAAAGACTGGGCAAGACACACCACTCGGAGGAAGGGCAGATATTGTCACTGTTGATGCACTTGTGGAGAGATTCTTTGGGCTGCTAATGGTCAGTCCTGTAACAACAAAAATAGAATGGAGTAATTAATTGTACTTTTTGTTTTCTTGCTATTTCAGGACACCTGGACGCAGAGCGTCTCATTGTGTAAGAGCTGTTTTATCACTACCTGTGGTCTCTCTGAAGTAAGACTCTTCACTAAAGGCCCTAGACATCTTATAATGCATGCCCCACTCTGGGTGTTCAGTTGTCTCTTGCTCTCCTGCTTTTGAGGGTAAAACAACTCAGATTTTTAAAAATATCTGTGTGACCATTTGCATGAACATAGATGTGTTTTATGTACACTCTTTGAGAACAAATTCTTAAAGATGTAGACTTCTAGATTTGAAAGGAATCTAGCAAGAATTAATGAAACCTCTGAACAGAGAATACTAAACTTCAAATCAATGAATTTTGCTTTGAGATTAACCACCGTCCCTTCCTACCAGTAGTTTAGACAACAAACTGAATACTTGAATCCAGAGTTTTTCATCTGAAAACGAAGGACATTATTGGTGCTATGCACTGCACTAGACTGTTGTAAACATAAATCAGATGATGAGATTTTAAAAGTCTTCGTAATGCGTAATATAATGGGATACAAGAATTTGCATTGGAATCATGGGCCTTGCTCACTTAACTTACTTCATTGGCTGTCTTCCTATTTCACAGAAGTGCCAAGACTACTTTTAGGGTCCGGCAGAGTGTTTTGTTTTGCTTTCCTGCTGAATGCTCTTCTCACAGTGTTTTGTTTCATATTTCTATGAAACACTGTTCTTACAGATATTTTCTCACTTCCTCGAGGTCTCTGCACAATGCCAGCCCTCACCCACTTAACTAAAATGACTTCCTTTTCCTACCTTTATTACTCTCCATTCTCTTGTGCTGCTTTATTTTTCTTCCTCACTCTTACCATCACCTGATGCATTATATATTTGAGTCTTTCCATTTACCTCCCCAAACTTAAGTCCTTTTTGTTTACTGCTATAAATTCGATTCTAATGAATTTTATTAAAAGACATCCAGTAAATGCCTATCCCTGAAATGAAATACATAATGATATATTCATAATATAGTAAAGGTAATCACAAAAGAAAAGAGTGACTCCAGTATAAAAAACTAAAATTTCTGTTCTTATTACTGTGGGAGAAAATCTTGTTTTATGTGTGAAAGAATCTATAAACACTGTTTACATCAAAGCACTTGTTCCAGCAACATGTAGGGTTGGTCTTAACTTTATAGATATTTGACCTCTTTCCATTAGCTGCAATGCCAAATGTCCAAGGAAATGTTTACCATATGTAAGCTTGCAGGTCACAGATTCATCCATATCTTAGAATTATATATTTATTATTTTATTAGTTTTTAACCAGAAGATATGTTATAAGAATAGGTAGAAATGTGTCTGAGTTTACAGTGCCTTCAGTATGTAACTAGTTTTTGTGACATCATATTCTTGTATTGTTTTATAGATACCAGGAGCATGGCAACCATATGCCCAGACAAAAAAGCGAATTTGGCCCACTGCTCCTATGATGAAGTGACATATGTATCATTAACCTCTGTCCTCTATCACTACACTTTCTTTGTCTGTAGAACTGGAAACTTTTGTATACAAACACGACTATATACTTTTAAATTTAAAAAAATGAGCTTATTCATTGATAATTTACAATATGGGAAAAACAGAGAACTTAACTATTGGTTCAAATTTAGGAAAGAAGGAAGTATTTTGGTTACGATCCCCACTGCTGAGTTAAATGGCATAACATGGTAGGCCAAGTACATTTTACCTGAAAGTAGGTAGTTAAGTAATATCCAAAGAAGACAACAGAACTTGGAGAACAATACATCTCTATCAGTTGTTCTTGTTCTTGTTCTTGTTGGGTAGCATGCATAGTTCATCTGGTTTTTATTGAATTATTATTGAATTATTTTCCCAACATGTTTTCTACAATAATAAGGAGCAGTGGTGTCTTCTCTTTCCAAGGAAATTAGAATGAGAACATAGCAGCCAGAGCAGTGAGAATGGCAGATGCTATGTGTGTGTGTCTGTCTCTGTCAGTGTTGTTCAGTGTTTGAAACAGACTTTGTGAATACAACAATAAAAAACGGCCTTGTAGAGTTTAACTTGGACAGTGAGGCTTAAAAGGAAATATGACTGTTGTTATCCTTGGGAGGTAAGTTTACCTTGAGCGTTGTGTTTACTGATTTAGGTAAAAATCACCTGCTCATTGCTTTTGAAGTTAACTCAGCTTTGTATGATTCCGTCTGTTCTTTTGATAAAGGGCTTTAGAAATGTGCCTAGTAAAGTTTGGAATGTATCATGGACGGCAATGTCATTTCACTTCTGACACAGTTATCAACTATAAAAACAAAATAATAGCTGTGTGTATATAGAATTTCTATGTTTATGGTAATTTGACATCTACAATGCAGAGTTTATCTCTAAATATACAGAATCTATTATCAGTGGAAGCACATCAGAGGTTAAATGTTTTAAAAAATCTAGAGTAAGTGTTAGGAACAACAAATATTTGTACTGATCAACTTTTAAAATAATTTTAATTCTTTTATTCTTTCTCATAACATCCCTAAGAGACAACACTATTCTGTGATGAGCTATATCATTCCCATTTGAAAGCTAAAAAAACAGAGGCACTCAGGGGAGAGAAAATTATACAAAAGTCTACTCAGAAACCCAGTCAAACATTAATATGAAAGTTCTGCTATGTTTTATAGCCACGTTTTTGTTTATAGTTAAAACTCACCCAATGTTTTGTACAGTCTAAGATGGACTGCTCTATTTTAAGAGATAGATATAAGGAGGATGTTGTTTTTAATACAATTTTGTTTTGTTTGATACTGATGTGTTTAATCATTATTGCTGCTGGCTATTGTTCCTTTTCATGTATTTTAATACTTTAATCAATGGGAATTTTATTGGTACTTGTATCCTGAGGCTATTGAAAGTGGAAGGTGCAATTTTATAAATATACAATTGAAATAAGGAAAAATAAAACAGATGGGCATGAAGACCATGTTGGTAATAAAGTGATAAAGTCCTTCAGGAGCAAAAGAGGTAGAATTCTTTCCAGATGAGTGTTTGCACTAGACTCACAGAGTTAAAGAGGTTGGTTCAGCTTTTGTTCACTACATTTTCTCATCTAAAATTTATTTCTCTCCTCTATTTCTTTAATGATTATTTCAAGTCCAAAATTCCATATGGGACATTAATCTGAATAATAGTAACCTCTTGAATATCTTGACTATATTTTATAAATATAAGCTGTAAGCTTTATTTTGTACTTGATTATATAAAATGTATTGACTACTTTTATGCTGGCTTATAGTTTCCTCTATTTGTTTTATATATAACTGAAAAATTTTATCCTTTCTATATGTTTGTCTCCTCTTGCTCATATAGATTTCAGACTCCTAAGGACAGATGTCATATCAGATGCTTCTTTGATACCTCCCCAGGGAAATTATACAGCTTAATTCCCATAACTTCCCTATATATACCTGTGGAAACCAGTGTATAACTCCAATATTTTTAAAAGCTTAAATTACTCATTCACCATTGAATTTATTTTACTATTTTTTAGTAACCTGTTCAGTAAGCATAGAAAATAGTCAGTCTTACACCTGCATTTCAACCTCCCAGTCACACTTTGCTCAAACTAAATTCCTTATAGTCATGTTCTAATAAAGATAGTATCAAACTGGTAAGTTATCACCTTCCACACTATTATCACAGTACTGAGGTCTGAGGGGGTGCTGAAGAAAAGGATTCCCCAATATTAATTATATCAAATGCTGAAATAATCTTGGCAATAGTATAATCTTTTTACCTGTACCTTAAAAAAAAAAAAACAGGAACAACCATTGATTTACTGAATTTTAGTGGATTTTTTGCTCCAACTCATGGGAGAATGAAAAAGAGACTTAATGATCTCTTAAGACTCTTTAACAATAAGGGTGATCTGATTTGGTCATAATCATTAAATTGATAGAAGTGGATGTGTAAATGTTTGGTGGAACTGACCTGTAGATGAAGAAGGAAGTTTCTATTCTTTCCCAATCATGCTGAAAGTTGCATTTCTTTTAATGACTCTACTTAGAGCAGCAGGATCAAAGTGATCATCACCAGCAGGTACTTAGACAAGAGTGAGAGGTTCAATGTGGACTGCTCTATTAAAACATACCCTCCTACACAGGGCTTCCTGGAGCTTAAGTGCCCATTGCTGCAGAAGTCAGGAAACCATTTGCGAGTGCACAGCAAAGCTCACAGCTCTGTCTAATGAGAGGAACTGCATCAAGTAGGCATCCTTAAATAGAGGAGAGATCCGTGGCATCTAATGGACAATTAGTTAACTTCATTCTTCTGAGTTTTTAAGCATCTGATAAATGGAGTAATAAGAAAAAAATGTTCCAGGTGAAACAATAAAGGAAATTAAAAGCAGTCTAAAAGGAAATGACTTCTAGGTTTCATACATTTTCCATACTATGCTGTGTTTAAAAGTAAAAGAACTAGTGTATGAGGTTTCTATTTTTTCCTTTGTTTATAATTGTGAGTACTATGGACAATGCGATTATGAGTGGTTAGAACATAGGCTGAGCTAGTTTTTTTGAGATGCACATTGAAATAAGTGAGTGAATCCCAAACATTGTCAAATTTAATAAAATGATATTCAGTAATACTTAATCTGGAATGGATCTTAAAGTTACCTGTTCAGTTTTGTTATTCAACAGATGATAGAACTAAGGTCCAGAGCAGTAAGTTGTTTTTCTAAAAGTCAGTTCTAAAATGCAGGTTTGAAGCTTTTTTGAGTTTAGTGCTTGTCTCTCCATTCCAATATTCAATTTAAAATTGTAAGGAAGACAGATGGTATTGTAAATTTAGTCTTTATAAATTTGTTTACATTATTTTGAAGTAAAATATAATCAGTGAGTTCTAAATTTTTGCTTCACACTATACTAGCTTGCTTAAGAAACTTATGAAAAAAAAAAATAGAGCCTATGTATACCCACTCTCGAGGAATGTATATCTAGCTGGGAGAGAGAGCTTAGCGTACAAAATGATAAAATGCAATGTATGAAGAAGGACCAAAATGGGTAGTAAATGCTCTCAGCGTCCCAGAAATGGAGCCGTGACATTTGAGCTAGCCCAGCTGGGAAGACTCAGAAGAAAGGGAGGAAAGTTCTCACTGGCCAAAGGACAGAAGGGTGCACACCATTGGTTGCAAAATTAGAATTTATGAGTGTGTGGTTTTAACTTACAGATTTAAATAAAGAATATTTTTAAATGGTTTTCATTTGTTTGGGGGACAGTCACAGCTGCTTTCCTTGTTTAGAGAATTGAGATTTGATTTTACTGAATATAACAGTAAATACAATGGACATTGTTAGTTAAAACTAACAGCAATAACAAAAACAACAGTATTAGTCTGTTACTTATCTACCTGCATCCTTAACACAACCCCATGATTTGGGAACACTTCTTTTTCCCACATTATAGATGAGGAAATTGAGAGACAGAGAAAAGCAGATTGATTCCAACAGTGTGTGGCTCAAAACCATGGGCTCTCAACTGTTAACTTTTTTTCAGAAAATTTATAAATATAAACTTATACATTGCTTAGAAAGCTAAGATTAAAACATTAAATACAAATTTGTCTCTTACCATTATGCTTTTTTTTTTTTTTTAGTGTCAACAGAACAGATTCCAAAGGAAATCAAATTTTACCCAAGATTTTCAGATTCTAATACTAATTTACTCTATTAATATCTCCTTTCAGTTCGGTTCCAGGAGTCGATATCGATGGTAGCTGCTCCTGAATCTGGAGACATGAATAAGCCCTGGAGAATAGTGTCTGTCATTAAAAAGTTACCATCTGTCTTTTTTTGATATCCGCTGTGCTGCAGTAAGTCACAGAATTTCCCTATCCTTTTCAATGACAGCTCATGGTAAGATAAACTCGCCATGATAAGATAAATGGCAACTTTTTAATGAAAACCACTATGTGTGAGCTGCTTGGTTAGGTTACAGTTCCTCAAAGTGCATCTCATACCTTATTCCCTAATATCAAAACCAATGACCTATTCTTCAAAGGATTTTCTTTTCAGTTCTATACCTACATGATTTACAAAGTTCTCTTTGCCTTTTTTTTTTTTCTATCACCTCAGAATGAGATTGTAAGTGACCCCATAAACTTAATTTCTTACAACACATTTTTGGGAGGTGTTTGTTTAGAAAACAAAGATAGATTTTCATTATTCTGAAAATCGTTTTTGAGTAAGGTTGGCAAAGTAAGTGAAACAAGCAATTTTTACTTATTCGAATTACCTCTTTCCCTATAAAGATAAAGGTACTTTGATTAGTGGAAAGACTTAGATCTGAAACTAATTCTAATTCATCATAACTATTCTATAGCTGGTTGGTCATGTTTTCTCTGAGTCTCTGACCACCCACCTGTCAGATGGGGATGTTCAGCACAACTCAGTCTTAACCTGATATTGATGCCTCCTCAATGTGGGATGCCAACTTGCCACAGAGATACCTCCTTAAGGTCCATTCTTATTGTTGCTAGCACCCCTGTATAGTTTTCAGATTAGAAGGTTAAAAGTGACATTATATAATATTTATAGGACCTTATACAATAGTTAATATAGATTAGAAAACAGTTAATAATTTGCAAGCTTACTATGGTAAAACCACAGTAAAAAATGTTGGTAAAGTGACTATCAAAAACCATATCTAATTTCCAAAATACTTGTGTTTACCTCAGACATACTAGTCTAAGGATCAAAATAAAATGTTTTCTCACTATGTGTTTTACAAGGCTTCACAGTCCTCATTGTGAACATAGATTTCTAGATTTCCACAGGCAGAGATAGAGAAGGTATGAATGAATTGGCTCAATTTGACCAGAACCAAACACATGGAATTAGATTTATTTTCTTAATATTTTAATTTAATTACTATATTGGTATATATTGCTATTTGCTACTTTTCCCCCTAAAATTTAGGTGTTTCATTTAAGTGAGAAAATTATTAAATTTATATTTTTACTTAACAATGTTTTTTTAATTATATTTTATTGGTTATATTGTTACAATAATTCCAATTTTTTCCCCTTTGCTCCTCTCTACCCAGCACCCCCTTCCCCCAGCAATCCCCCACCAAATCCATGCCCATGGTTCATACATACAAGCTCTCCCGCTTCACCCTTTCATATATTCTTCTTCTTTTTTTTAAATAAATAAATGATTAATTAATTATTTTAACAATAAAAAATAACAATACCTTCCTCTCAGACTTAAGACCCTTTATAATCTTATAAAGGACAATGGGCGAAGGCCTCAAGCTTCTCTAACTGCTTTAAGCTTGATTAAGCCAACTTTTTAAATACTTGGTTTACTGAGAAAATTTCCTATATAGTGAGTGACTAAATGATAACTATGTAAATATGTATGTGTGTCTATATGTATATGTACTATATATATATATATAATATATTACACATATATATTCATTTAATAATTATTTACTGATCACCTATCATATAACAGTCTCTAATCTGGATAATGAGCATTCAGTGTTGAATAAAGGAAAAGCCTCTGCTCCCATGATGAAAACCATTGCATTTGAGGTTTGTGAGGGTCAGTCAATAATAAATACTGTGGATACAGAGAGCAATAAAGTCAATAAAGTCAGAAACAAGAAAGTAGAATAGCAAGTCTTATGGGATGGTAATTGATAGTTTGCTTACTACCTGATAATTAATTCATCTTCTTAACTTTTTAAAAAATAACCATCAGGCCAACATCAAAGAGAAAATTAGCTGTTTTACCACAGATTACTTCAATTACCCTAAAGCAAAAACTGATATAAATCCCATATATAAAACAACTTTAATGACTGTTTTTCATAACTGTGTCCCATAGCAGGAATGACAACTATATGATGGATTTTGATAAACATTTGGATTCTCTTGAATAGAATGGTAATGCACTTTTTAAATTTTTTAAAATTGCAAATACCTGTCTTAAGTAAGGGAGACAGTAACTTGCAAGTGAAATCTTAAGTACTACTTTTGGGTAAGAACAAGGAAACACAATCTTTTAAATTTCAGGCAATTATAATTTTCAAGGCTTGATGGTTATGGATTGAATGAAAGGGTGGATGACTCTGGGATAACTGGATACTAGCTTATTAAATATACATGAGATTATGATACTTTTAATTTGTCAAGGTTTACAGGGAACTATTAATTCCAACAAAGTTTTTGGAAGATGCATTATTTACTAGTTCAGAGGAGAACTGGAAAAGAGGCTATGAATGACATGGGAAATTATTAGCTCATTAACAAGGCAGCGGTAATAGTCTCTGACGAAACAGAACAAAACAAAGATACTCATATTGAGGGTATTTTCTTCTTAAATGTGATACTTTTAAGGGAAGATAGATACATTATTATTTAGTCCTATTAAAACTATTATTCACAGAGAAATGTGAAGCCTTGGTACCCCATCCTCATGGATGGCAGCTCTTTTCTCTCAGTCACAGAGGTGTCCCCACAGCCACCTCATTCATGCCACTTCTTTCTATTACCAAATAAATGCAGCATCATTTCAGAGAGAACTGATGTTAATAAAATTAGCCGGTCACACATTGGAGCATTTATTGAGATCCTCTGGTTGTATATTTCCAGATCACATTCAAGAAAGAAAACAACCTGTAGACGAATGAGAAAGTGCATCAAAAGCTGCAAGGGCAGCACTTTTTTTTCTAATATCATCTCTTCTGGGAAACATTACCCTCCTGTGCTCTTCCAGGCCATTGATTCCATTCTGAACCCATAAAAAAGAGATTATAAATCAAGAGAAGGAGGTACTGGTAGAATACTATGAATGGTTTATAAGTTATTTTGTGAACAAAATTGAGACCATTAGAGCTGCTGAGCAGCCTTCTACCTCTAATCATATTTTCCATTAACGAAGTCTTTGCCCGCTCTAGAGAGAGTGGCATGATTTTTATAGCAGTATCATACAGTAGAATTCTAAAGCATCAAAAAGGCAGTGCTTACCAGTTGCTGCCCACTTCATATATCTTGTAAGGGTATCAATACCCAATATGGTAGGGTATCCCATCCTCTTGACATTTTCCCAGGAAATGAACTACTAATTAGATTGCTCTAGTAAGAAAAAAAAAAACTGATATAATAAAAGTGACACAAGATTAAAAGTTAGTAGACTGTGGATTAAATCTTAATTCCACTTCAATTATTTGTACAGCCTTAGGAAAAATTGCTTAACAAAACAGAGCCTCATTGACTGAAGTCATGGGTATCTCCTAAGGTGCTACACAGGACAAAAATGACAATGCATATATGGAATTATTTTTAAAAAATGAAAAACACTTTTGAATATATGTATAAAAGCAAAATATTGTATTTTTTATCATCTTTCTGGTTATATTTTCTTTTTTATTTTTCTAGTGTTCTAAATTTCCATTTTCTTATCTTAATGAATTCTATGCAAATACTGATATTATCTTTTTATTTCTAGTTTTTCATAGACATTAGTTGTTTGCGCAGTCTAGTGGCCATTCATCCTCTTCTGGGTAATAGTTCCCCAATTTCTGTCTAGGACCATGCTTTTCCGAATCATGCATTCATATCACTTCATATGTTTCTGAAGGTCTTGACTATTCCTCAGTGGCAGATGACATGTATAAATCAATCAGTATTGTTTTTATTTGACTTCAGATAACTGGTTCAAGGATTGGTCTTCAACAAAACTAGCGAGAAACGCTCTTACTCTTTCTTACTTGATATCAGTTGGGAAAGAGGTAGCCCTGAGAACTACTAGCAGCCATCTTGTGACTGTATTCAACAAATGTCAGGGAATAAACTCTTCATGGAGGCTTCAGACCTACAAAATGAAAGACAAAAGCAGATTTTGATGACATTATTTGAAACTCCATGTCAAGCTGGGACTGAATCCATATCTGCCCCATACTGTTTAGTTGTATGATCCAGTAAATATCATCCCTTTCACTAAGTCAGTTTTGATTATGTGTTTTTGACATTTGCAAACAAAATAACTCAAATTTAAAAACTAGATATAGTGTTCTAAATTATATTCTTGAAATCTAAATTTTTGAGTGCTTCTGTATGTTTTTAGGCATTCTCAGAAGACCGTTATGCCTTTTACTCTTAATCCTCTCACCCAGCTCTCTGAGATAGATATTATTTTTATTCTCACATAAATATAAGGGACTTGGGAGGCAATTGCTCAGAGTCACACAACTAGTAAGGAAATGAGTAAGTATACAGTTACAGTCTGTCAACAGAAACCATACTTTTTATACAATAATGGTTTAATTTTTATGGAAACATTATTCACAATTCATAATCAAGGGGCAAGGATATTGAAATTCTTGGACAGTCTTGGAAGATTTAACTATACTAGTTCTGCCCTTGAACATGCCTCCTTTTATGGGAATCTGTGGGAACCAGGAAAAGAGAGACTCACTGAGGGGTGGAAAATTGACCATAAGCTAGAGATTAGGCTAGTGGAAACTAAAGTAACATTAAAGACTTCCATGATGGCAAGAGGAGTGAGAACTTTTCCTCTGTTTGCATCTAGGAATTCCACTATAACATAGCTTACACCTGAATGGAATATGAAGGTTTGGAACTTAACAGCTCTAGAGTGTTTTCTGCCATAGCTTCTACTCATCTACCTTGACTGTGAGTACTTTCCTGCTCAATCCTGCTGACACAGGAGATACTGTGGTAGAAAAGCTGAAAGGGGAATAGAGGGAGAGCTGCCTGATCCTACGTGTTCACCCTTGTTCTGGTGGAAACTTAAAAATGTGGAAGAGAATGTCTTATAATGCAAAGGTACTGTAGTTCTGGTTCTTGAGGACTTTTAAGATACTGGAACTTTATGTTATGGAATTAGGCTATTTTCAGCAAAGTTTGGGGACTTATTTTATGCCAGGCACACAATGTGCAATCATGGCTGAGCTCTCCTAATAGTTATAAATGTGCGGCAGAGTCCGATAGGGTTCACTTCTTTGTTCCTAGGTGGTTACATATCATCACTCAAAGGAATCACTTAAGATAACATTGATGTATGAATTATTTTCCCTGACCAAAAGGAAGCTCTTTCCAGTCAATTGACACTCAGTCTAGAGTGTCTGAATGTCTTGCAGTTAAATTATTAGAAAATGACATTGAACTAGGGAAGGTTTCTTTTTTTTTTCTTTACCTATCTTCTGAGTGACTCCAGTACACAGATGAATGTATTTTCAGCTACTCACTAAATGTGAAATAAATTCTTCACAACAATTTTCATTTAAAATTCAGAATAATTTTCCATGTCAAATTCTAATTTCAATTGTCATTGTTACTGCATTTCAAATAACAATAGCAATTCTCACCCCCTTCCTTTCTGGATCGCAAAACCAATGCTGCCTTCAAAGGGAGAATGAGACACTAATTCTTTCCCCCATTATTTCTTGGCTGGATTGCTGCAGTGCATTATCGGCTTTCTTGACTGTTTACGTAGGCAATAAATCTTGTCATTACATGTACTATATCTGTCAGGTTCAAGACAACTGAACAAAAGCCCGATTGCTATAATAAACCTTTAATTTAAAAATCTATAATTAAAGAAGGGCAAATATGTTATTTGACACTTGAAGCATTGGTGATTTGGAAACACACCAATGCTTAACTGTACTAGTTCAAAGTAATAATTTCAAAGGTGAGATAAGTGGAGTGATGAAGCAATGGGCCCAAATAGAACAACCCCCCGACCCCCCACCTGAGAGACATCACCTTATATTTTGAGCCTCATGCCTTTGCTTCCACCTGACCACACTGGTAGGATTATTATCTCTAAGAAAGAGCGAAGGCTACAATATTAAAGTAGAAATGGCTTTGGCATAGGAGGCACCTCAACAAGCAGATATTTTGATCCTTGAATTCTTATCCTGGTTCCCTTGGAGTCCTTCATATTAACCCATCCAGTGTTTATCATCAAAATTAATCAAGAATAGTTATCAATGGAATCAAACTCTTAACAGCTTTTACTTTCTTTAGCCTTCTGTCTTTCAAAATGAGTATTAAAAATGGCTCTCAGTTATTTAGTGATTGTTAAGTGTTAGGCACTTAGCACATGCTTGGCAAGAGTCCCTTAATGTAGGAAAATGAGCACCTCCTTTTCAATGTAAGTGAATTAAGTATGAGAGTTTTTTTTCCTGGATCTGAAATTTATCTCAAATTTTGGTAGTGTATCTGCAGTCTTTAAAGCTTCACCGTGACTAAATGCACAGGTAAGAGTTTTTGGAATTTCCATTTGCTAAAATCCCAGACAGACCTGATTGTTCCAGAAGAGTGGGCCTTTAGCTCTCTTTTCTGAAACCATGCATCCTCTCCCCAGGTGATCTCATTTTTCCTCCTCCAAACATCGATGTCTAGCTCTTCTACTACAACTCACAAACTGTATCTCTAGCTCTAATCTTTCTCTCTCTTTCAGAATCATTGCCAATTTTATTTTTTTTTAAACTTTTATTTTTTAAATTTTGAAATGACTTCAAACTTACAGAAGGGTTTCAAAGATAATAGAGAAAGGCCGTAGATATTTTTCACCCAGTTTCCCATAATGTTGACATTTTATATAACTATAGTTTAATTATCACAACGAAGAAATTAGCATTGGTACAACACTATTAACTAACTACAGATTTTATTTTCATTTTGTCAGTTTTCTTCTAATGTGTTTTCTCTCTATAAGTATCTAATCTAGGACACAACATTGCATTTAGTAATCATATCTGTCTCTTCACCTGTATGACAGTTTCTTGGTGTTTGTTTATCACGATATCCACATTGTTGATGAGTTACTGTACTTTGTAGAATGCCTCTCAGTTTTATGTCTGGAGTTTTCTCGTGGCTAGACTAGGTTTATGGGTATTTGGAAAAATAGCATAGAGATGAAATAAATGCCTTTCTTATCTTATTTTATGTTTTACTATTCATGAAGTTGACTTTGGTCACTTGGCGAAATAAAACTTACTTTTCAGGATGCTTAGTATACATTACATATATGTATTTCATATTATTACCACCACAGTGAGATGCAAAACAGTGCAATCCTCTCAAATTTCCTCACACTATTACTTTATAAAAATCTCTTCCCCTAACCCCTGACAATGTCTGACCTGTCTTCCAATACTATTGCCTTTCTTTATGAGACTGTTATATAAATGGACCAGAGTATGAAACCTGTTAAATTTGCCTTTGAAATTAATTAGTGAATTGTGCTCATTACATATTTATATAAATCCTACAATAAAATGCTCTAAATGCTATTTTATACAATAGTTTAAAATCAATTAAGAGAATAAAGCAGAATATACATATATATGTGTGTGTGTGTGTGTGTGTGTATGTAAAATTGCCTAAATAGTTACTATTATCATATTAGTATATCTAATATGACTCTATCATTTTATTTCAGCCTGAAGAATTTTATTTAGTATTTGGCTTCTAGTAACAAATTCTCTAAGTCTTTTTTATCTAGAAATGTCATCATTTGCCTTTATTATTGAAATATAGTTTTTTTTGGGTACAGGATAGTTCATTGACACTTTGTTCTTTCTTCTTTTTACTATTTTGTCTATACCTTTGTACAGGGTGGGAAAAAAGTTGGTTTACAGACCTGGTCAGATGGCTCAGATGGGTGGAGTGTTGTCCTGTATGCCAAAAGGTTTAAGGTTTGATCACCAGTCAGGGCGCATACAGGAGGCATCTGATCAATGGAATACTACATAGCAGAAAGAAAGAAGGAACTCCTACCTTTTGTGACAGCATGGATGGAACTGGAGAGTATTATGCTAAGTGAAATAAGCCAGGTGGTGAAAGACAAATACCATATGATCTCACCTAATACACGAACCTAATGAACAAAACAAAGAAACAAACAAAATAGAACCAGAGGCATGGAAGCAAGGAACAGGCTGACAGTGACCAGAGGGAAGAGGGGAGGGGGCAAAAGGGGGAAAGAAGGGGAAGGGCCTTGTCAAGGAACTAGCATAAATGACCCATAGACATGGATACCAGGGTGGGGATTGACTGTGGGAGTGGGGGAATGGGGCAGTGGAGAGCAATGGGGGTAAAATTGAGACAACTGTAATAGAACAACAATAAAAAAAGAAATTAAAAGAAATAAAACAAAAAACAAACAAGGCCCCTCAAAAAAAAAAAATGACTAGTTCCTTAGGGGAGATGGAGTGGCTGGGTCTAGTTGTGAATGGATACTGTTTGCTTACCTGAGCATCATGAGGGGCTCCTTTTTTGGCATTTTCCCCAGTATTCTCTGTGAGAACTTGGTTGGGTTTGTGGAAGAAAAGCCTTCAAGACAGAGCAACCTCCCCTCCCCTTATATCTTTGGTACCCATTACTCCACACCCTCAGGCTAGCCAACATCTGACCTTTAGCAATTGTTTTAAACCATGAGCTGTAATTCCGTATCCATTTTTTTTTGTATCCATTTTTATGTCATCCATTATTCTTTGCCAAGACAGTGAACACATGTCCTTTTTCCCATGCAACAGTCCCTCTATTAAAATCTCAACTTACTGGGTTGTCCAATAATCTCACTTGTTGATAGGCTAAAGAAAAGTTATTAATATGCAAGTTATTCATTCTTTTTGCAAGCAAAGAAGTGCTGCTCTTTCTAGTTCTCTACATTTTTAAGCTGAACTCGGCAGTCTATGTCATCAACTTTCTATAGGATTGTACTTTGATGTAAAATAAGCTCCTCAAAGTTAATTCAGCTCGATCTTACTTTTGTTACCTACAAAGTGTCTCTCCCTCTAGTTTCTTTATTTCTCAGATGTTGCCATTATCTACCTAGTCTGACAAACCAAAAGTCTAGAAGTCCTCCCTGTTTTAAATGGCTACGTTCTCTAGGAGACATTAATGCTTATTCAATGATACATGTGAAGGAACACAGGAAAGAAACATGTAAGTGTTTCTTTCTTGCATCATATTTTCTACTATTGCTTTGCCCCCACCCCATTACAGAATCAGAATGGTAGGATACTACCAAAGGGTGTGCATACTGAGAGGAGATACAAAAATGGGACCATTCATACAGTAAATCTATCATCCATGTTGAAGTTTGAAAAGGATCAATCTAATTGGAACTTTTATATAATTTTTGGAAGTTCTTCATTGTGGTCTGTATTGATTGACCAAGCAGTGAGGAGAAAGACATCAATATGGTGCTGTTTCAAAAGCAAAACTTACAATATAGGCATGATATGAGTCTCTTCAGGCCATCCCATGGAGAGGTTTGCTTGGATGAGGCAAACGTGGATACACCACGGTTTATACTCCAGAAGAGAAACTCTGGTCTCCTTCTCTATTACGTATTTACTGAGGCTTTAGGAGAAGACAAGTCTCTCTGATGTGCCAATTCATCACATACTACTCAAGGAAGATTTACCAGTATCACAAACTAAATTTGAAATGTGATATCTATTAACTTCATTCCCCAGTTAAAATAGGGACATTCATAAGTCATTTTAATATTTTGATAGACGAAGGATGATTGAAGCCAGGTATCAGAAGAAATTGAGTGGCATTGGAATTTTTCTGTGAGCAAATTACAAATGTTTTGAATTTATCTTATTTATATCATGCCTTTAGGTATTAATTTCCCGAGTCACCATCTCACCTGATTTTTTTAATGGTGAAATATCCAAAGTAATACTTAGTGCATTTGAACTAAGACATTGATGTGTGTGTGTGTTTGTGTGTGTGTGTGTGTGTGTGTGTGTGTGTGTTTGTTTCTGTTTCTGTTAGCATTCTGATTCCTACACCTATTTTCACTAGATCATAGCAATTACCTAAGTCAAAGTACTTCAGAAGTGTTCAATATAACAGAGCAAGTAAACTGCTAAGTATAATAGACCACACACTAGTGGAAAGGGTGGATTTGAACATCTATTCCTGCTACTTCCAAGTTTCTATGACTCCCCAAATTTGATCTTTTCCATTTTCTTTTGTAAGTCATGGTACAAAGGAAAGACGAAGTTCCTCAGAAGAAGACTTGGGTTTTTTTCCCCCAAATATCCTATACTCTGTGATTTTATACAGATTTTTTTTTGTAAGTTATAGTTTTACTCTTTTGCTTTCAGAAAAATTATTAACATCTTGTGATGGTGAAATGAAAAAATGTATGCAAGAAAGTAATTTTTAAATAATGATAATTGTATAAGTTCAAGACACTTATCATTTATCACAGATCCTATGTGCATATTTCTTAACATTTTAATAACTCTGAAATTAAGATTGAGATGTGTTGGAGTTTAAGGGGCAGTACTTATTTTCCACATTCTTAGAGCACCAATAAAATAATTGTTCATCTTACAGTTGACAGTATATTTGAATCAATAAAAATAGTATAACTATGGTAAACTCTAGTATTTCAAAGCACAGTTTCTCATGAAACTTGTTCTTATAAAAACTGTATGTAAAAAGAACGTCTAATTTGAAACAATAAGGTAAGAAGCCAAACAAAATTTTGATAAGCATCCATGCATGCAAGCAGCCATTCTCACTTTTGTGGTAAGTATGATTCACCACATTTAGTAACAAGAAACAAAAGGAAAGGTTGACAGTCTCATTTTGCTTTAAAATACTAAAGATTGCAGCCCTGGCTGGTTTAGCTCAGTGGATTGAGCGTCGGCCTGCGAGCTAACTGTCGCTGGTTCGATCTTCCAGTCAGGGTACATCAGAGAAGGAAAACTCTGACTAAAAACCTCCGCTGCCTTGCGGCATACCTCTTCAGGGGAAAGGCTAAGGGAGTAAACCCCGACAGAAAATCCTGAGCCGGAGTCCCTAAGGCGGTTTGACGTTGTAGTCAACACCGGCAACTCCTGCGGCGCACCTGAACCCAAGCTGTATCGACTCCGTCTTTCCCTTGGACCCTTCAGCTGCGAAGAGAGGGGGGGTCTGCTGCATGGGCAACAGCAGACCCTCCATATTACCCTGCCCAGGCTCTGTAGCTTCAGCGTCATCGCAAGATGTCGATTCAACACGGGAGGAGACAGATACTACCATGTCACTCCCGAGTCGGACTGCACAGCCATTCTCGGCGGTGCAGATGGACTCTTAAGAAGCTACACCATCGTCTCTCGAGACGGACGGCTGCCGACGACGACGACGACTAAAGATTGCATGGTAAGGATTGCATCCTTCAATAATCCATAACTATTGATTCTGTACCAAGTATTGACCCCTAACCACAGAATTGGCAAAAATACCAATAACAAAGTCTGCCAATATTTAATAAAATGCCCATTATAAGTCAGACATTGTGCTATGTGTTTTACATTATTTACCTCATTCTATCCATTCACAAAGCAAGTGCCAGACTAGATGTCAACCCTAAGGTGTATGTCTGGAGAAGCAGGGCTATTTCTATAGCACAATGCTTCTTCTTATTACAATAATTAGAAAATATTAACAAAATATATATCTCATAGATGTTTCAGTCATGAACAGACATGTATTATAAAGTTCTGAAATTAAATAAAAGTTAATATAAACCTAGTATTCTACAACTCTCTCTAGGCAAGTTTATCTATTTCCATAATTTTAACCACCAGATTGATGACTTAAAAATTAATCTTTTGGCTAAACTTTGAGATGCTGATACTTCTTCATTTGGATTCCCACCAGTATTCCACATAAAATGCACACTACTCAGACATCAACAATTCACTGTCCCTTTCCCTGTCCCTCCCTCGCCTACAATCTTGTTGCTCCTCCTGACTTCAAGTCAGGTGAATCCGCCCCCCTTTTCAAAGTCCACTGGTCATTTCTTGGTTCAACTTCTCATAATTTCTTACTGGATGACTGAAATCATCGTCTAACGGCTCCTCGTGTCTGCAGGCTTGCCTCTTTTCAATCTGTTGCTCAATAGAGCAATGATTGTTTATCTCTATTAAATGCCTATCTGATCCTGTGAGGTCTCTGAATATTCCTCCTGTGCGTGAACTTCATCCCTTGAACTCAGTCATTCACATGACCATGATGCTCTAGGCACTTGGAATAAAGTGTTGGTGCACACTACACAAAATATTAGTTGCAAAATTCAGTGTATTTAGCAACATTTGGTTCACTGTCAAAATCTCCTTTGAAAACTACCATAAAATATGGTATTCCTATTTTTTGTGTACTGTATTCTCTCTCCACAAATCTAAGGCAGCCAAATTTTCCTCAGTGATTAAAACACATCTTCTTTTTATTGGCTTTTGATGCACATTTGTTGTAAGTAGTGTTTAACAACATGTTTATGATGTGACTTCCATGTGTTTCCCTTCTCTGGACTTACAGGCATTTTTTCTTCATTTTCTTGCAAACAACATTGTCTTTCTGTGTTTTTCTGAATGTTTATTGACTTTTAAGATGCAGCCTTGCATCCACGTCATCCAGACCCCCCTGATCACCTCATCGTGTACTGTAAGTTGGGCTTTCTACTTTTGTTATGCTGTCACACCATAACATTTAGGAAATCATATAGTATCATTTGTTTAATTGCCATAATATTCTTATGTAACATTATGTTTGCTTGGTTTTTACAAGGATATGAGCTAAACCAATTTTATGTTTCTTTATACTTTGGTCTTAGATGTTGCCTGGTATATAGTAGGAGAACAACAAATATTTATTTGATAAATTAGTAAGTATTATTATGCACAAATTATGCTATATTACACAATGATGAAGAATTAAGAGTTTACATGAGAATTTCAGTGGGCCTAACATGTAGGACAGAAAGAACAGAAAAGAAATCTAGCTACAAAATAAAATCATTCTGAGGTAAAGGTTCCTTTGCAATTATCATACTTAAAGCCTCTGGGTATCCAGAGCTCTGTCTTTTTTTTAGGAGAAAGCAGATGTGAAACCATTTCTAAGATTTTTCAGGATCAGCCATTGGGTCTATTGAACCCACTTAGTTTGTTTAGAATACTGGAGTAGAGTTGAGGTGAGAATATTGTTCTCCTTGATACTGGCTGTAAATAATACCCTATTTTATCCCCAGTTCACAGTCTTCATGGATGAAAACATGCTCAGCTCTAGGGTCTGTTCCCATGTTCTTTTCAAGAGTTTTCATCACTGAATTGATAGATTCTGAAGTCAACTTAACTTTGATGTTGCCACCCTTTAATCTAGTACTTCAGTGTCAGATGTGGGCTCTTGTTTTATTCCTTCTATTCAGCATTCTTTTTCAAACACTTTTCTACTCTGTGTTTTTGTCCACATCATATAATCCCAACAACTTAGTGTTCAGTTTGATGATCTTACAGTAATAAAATTAACAATATTTATGACAATGTGAACTCATTTTTAAAAACTGCCTATATCTTTAAATGTTATGCATATTTCCACAACGTCACTGTCTGTACACATATGATCATCAGCTTTACACATTTTAATTTCCAATATCAGAGTTGACTTTATCAATCTCCTTATTTATGGTGTGCAATCATCATGAGTCTACACAAGGACATTATTTTGTTTTACTTTTTATTCTTTTTACCTAATCTTTATTTTTATTCATTCTTTGTCATTGACTCTGCCTTTTACATCAAATATCATATATATATATATATATATATGCCTTCTTGTAAACTATACAGTAATTCTGTATGCACATATTAACTTAATACATGTGTTTATTTAATACTTGTGTGTGTGTAATGCAAAAATAATATTGAGCTACATATAGAATTCTATTTCTTATCTTTTTTTACTCAATATTTTTCAAATTGTGTCTTGGTTGTCAAGTATACTTGGTGGCTTCATTTTAACTGTTCTATGCTGTTATTAGTTGAATTTTGCCTCCCAACCCAATTCATAATTTGAAGTTCCAACCCCCAGTATCTCAGAATGTAACCATATTTTGGAGAGAAGTTCTTTAAATAGATAATTATGTAAATAAAGCCCTTAGGATAGGGCTCTAATCCAGTATGACTAGTGACCTTTTAAGAGGAGGAAGAGATACTGGGGTCACATATGCTGTTGGAATTATTGTCTTAGATAGAGGTCGGGTAAAGAATCAGCAAGAGGGTAGCCATCTGCAATCCAAGGAGAGAGGCCTCAGGAGAACCCAACCTTGCTAATATCTTGTGCTCCTAGCCTCCAGAACTATGAGAAAATAAATCTCTGTTGTTTAAACCATTCAATCTGATTTTTTTTTATGGTGGCCCTAATAAACTAATACGTGTGGTATTACATTATGTGTATGGATTACACATACATATACACACATATATATCTAATGTCACTCATATCTCCTTGCTCTAATAATGGTCACTTCAGCTATACCCGGCTCTCAGAAACACAGATATTGCTGTGCTTATCTACACTATCATCTTGACCTGAAGTATTGTAGAAATACTGAATATTTTATCTATTAAGTTCATTATACATGGAATTTTCCCCCATCGTTTATGATTTGTGTGATGTTTTTTATCCCCAAATCAAAAAGAATCTCTTCCATTTTTTTCTAGTGTACTTTGAATTTTAACTATTACCTCTGTGACTTCATTAAACTGGATTTAACCTTGATAAATGAGACAAAGAGAAATTTCTTTTTTGCCATATACTAAGACAATAATTCCAACAGCATTAATTAAACAGCCCACTTACACTCTCTCACACACACACACACACACACACACACACACTCACACACTGTATTCGTTTTTTTAAATTATTACCTAGGGATTATTTCTGCACTTTTTATTAATATGATTCTGTATAATATATTAATATTGATAGGATAGAACAAGGTTCATATTTTTCTTTTCTATTTCAAAATTGATGTAGCTCTTCATGGACCTTTATTCTTTTACATAAAATTAAGTATAAGTTTCTCAAATTCTTCAAAAAACCAACTGTAATTTATTTTCAGAAGCATTAAATTTATGCATTAATATTTTTATATCTGAAGTCACTCTTCTATGAATATATTAAATAACTGCATTTATTTGTCCTTTATAATTTTTAATTTATTTACTATCTTCTCCATAAAACTCTATGCATTATTTGTTAAGTATCAGCAAATTTATTTTCTATTATATTATCAAGTTAGCTATTCCTTGTCTTGAAATGTTCTACAGATTTTGCAAATTGATCTTGTGGCCAGCTACCTTATAATACAATTTCTTTTTAGTTCAAATATGTTTCTTGATATATATACATCTATCTATCTTTTCACTGTTTTAAAGGGGTCTTAAATTTATTCATTATATGTCACTATTGTATATATTTTATACATGCATATTATAATTGTAGGTAAATATAGTTATCTATCCATGTAACTCAGAGAAAGAAAAGCATGTATGTCTTTATACAGATAGATTTATATACACACATACATATAGATAGATTAAATAGGTATTATACATCTATGGATATAGATAGGGTTAATTATATGGACATTTTACTATTATACAACTTGTTTTCAGATAGAACCTATTTCATTTTGGTATGTTGTTTTTTAGTACAAAAAAATTGATTATTTTAAGAAATACATTAAGAATTTTATAGCTACATTCAGGAATGAAACAGACCTGTAATCTGCTTTCTCTATATTATTTTTACCTGATTTTGTAAAAAGAAAAAATATATATACATATACATATATATATACACACACACTAACCTCCTAAAAGAGATGGGCAGTTCTCTGCCTCTTCAGGAACAAGTGAGAATTATTATTTTTCAAGTAAGTGTTATTATTCCTTAAATTGGTAGAGTTCAACTCTACAATCATGCAGAGAAGGTCCTTTATAGAGGAAAAGTTGATTAAAATGATTATTTCTTTTTACTTCTTGATATAACTAAGCTTTTGTGTTCCTAATTCTTCAAACTTAACATTTTATGCTTGATTTTAAATTAATCTATTTTGTCTTAGTCTGAAAATTAATTGAGGTGTCTCTGTTTATAGTGTTTTTGAAAATACTTGTTACTATAATGGGCACATGAAGTTATTTCCCATTTTATTTTGATTTTTTAAATTGTTCTCTTACCTTCATTAATAATTGGCAACTATGTCTATATATCTTAAAAATATTTTTAAATAACCATTTAGGTTTTTGGATTTTTAATATTTAATCTATTTTTATTGAGTTTTGCCTTTATATGCTATCCTTTCTTATCTTTTCTATGACTTTTTAGTTAGTTTTACCTTATTTTCATATTTAATTTTATAAAGATTACTTATTACTAAATTTAATTTTTTCTAAGTACTGCTGGTTTAGTTGTGTTTTCATAGATTTTAGCAGTTACTAATTTTATGTCATTTAGCTCTAAGGTCTTCACAATTTGCTCATAGTTTAAACTGTTATTTAACTGATAGATTATTTAGTAGTAAGATATCAATTTCAATTTATATACCTGTTTGATGTTACCTTATGCTTATCAATTAACAATGACATTGTATACCAGTCAGAAAACATATTTTGAATTTCTCTTGAATTTTTGCTGTATCATTTATGACTGAAGACATGATCAGTACTTGTGAATGATCTATATATTATTATTGGAAATAATGAAAAATCTTCGTTGCATAAACATGCCCACATAAATACTATATTGGTGAAATATTTTATGTCCAACATAATCTTTAGAACATCTATGCTTTTTACTCATGTTATTTTAATAATCAATATATTTACTATTCATTTTATTTAATCTGTGAGATTCTGAAAAGTCAAGGACAAAAAAACTATAATTGCTGATTTGTCTATATCCTCTGCAATTCTGTCAATTTTTTAGTTTATAACTTTAAGTTTTTTATTACATAATATTCATATATCTATGATGATTATATCCTTTGGTTGTATTTTTTCATTTTACCAGCATAAAATATCCTTTTAAATTTGTATATTTATCAAAAGTTTTTGTATTATTTAATATGCAGAAGGCAATAAAACATGCCTATATGGTGCTCTAGGGGCAAAGTGGAAGACAAAATTGTTATATCTCAATAGCCTCTGTTTCAAAGCTAAAGTCATATAATAGTTTACACATGAAAAACATGAAGAATATTGTTCAGATGAATTTTCAGAAACCCTTAGAAGGTGAAAGCCAAAGAACTGGCAGATCAAAACAAACATTTGGATGGGAAAGTGAGTGACAGAATAGAATATAAATGCCAATGATCTGCCAAGTATAGACATGACAGATAACAAAATGGGGAGAGGGATTGGAGAGATGAAAAGAGGAATAAAGATTTTTCATTGCTTCATTTATAATGGCTAAAAGTCAGAGATCCCACTAGAAAATGATAAATTAAGCCATAGACTTTTAAGCATATTTAAAATACAAATGTAAGGACTAAGAAAAATTGTTTTATTCACTAAGATTGAGTGGGAAAGGATAGAGTGGGAGATGTGAAGAAGATAAAAGCACATTTTTTTGTTATTCAATCTAAGAAGCCAAATACTCTCTAAAGAAAGAAAACTAAGGTATTATAGTCATCAACAGAACAAAACATTTTCTAGATAAACAAAAGATAACTGACTGAGGGAACTCAAATGAGAGAGTTAACATATTTACAAATAATTACAATAAGAACAAATAAATAAAACTTGTGTCATATAGATAAATGCAAATATATGTAAATAGGTATAGCTCATAACTTTCCTTATTTGATTACAGAGAAGAATACCAGTCTGTATTATAGAGAGTCATTCCTTAAGTAACTTTATTCAGAAAATAACAATTGTTAGCAATATGGAAGCGTAGACATTTACATTTATCTATTAATGGACACCTAGATTGCTTTCATACATTAGCTATTATAAATAATGCTTCAGTGAATTTAGGAGTGCATGCATCTCTTAGAATTACTGTTTTTGTTTTCTTCAAATAAATACACAGAAGTAGAATTGCTGGGTCATATGGCAGCTCTATTTTCAACTTTTTGATGAATCTTTGTATTGATGGTTAGTGATGTTGAGCATTTTTTCTTATGTCTGTTGGTCATCTGTATGTCCTCTTTGAAGAAGTGTCTATTCAGATCCTTTGGCCCTTTTAAAAATCAGATTGTTTGCTTTTTGAGTGTTAAGTTGAATTAGTTACTTTTATATTTTACATATCAACCACTTATTGTATATTTCCTTTAAAAACATCTTCTCCAATCCATTATGTTGTGTTTTCATTTGGTTAATTGTTTCCTTTGATGTGCAAAACTTTTTAGCTTAATGTAGCCCCACAAGGGTAGTTTTGCCTTTGTTGCTCTTACCCAAGGGGAGATATTCAAAAAGATATTGGTAAGGCTTATGTCATAATTTTACTGCCTATGTTTTTTTCTAGAAGTTTTATGGTTTCAGGTTTGACAAATATTTTTGTAGAAAAGAGATTTAGGAAATTGCCATAGTTACCTCAGAATAGCATATAATTTCACACAATTAAAAAAATCGAACAGTCCAAAAGGAGGAAATTGATCATTGGACTAGTATATAAGTATGTTTAAGTGTTTTATAACTGGCAACAAAAATGAACAAAAATAGTCAATAATAGTTGAATGTTTAAAAAATATGAACATATTTCCATATATACACATGTACATATATGCATATACAGTATATGGGAATTAAGAACCTCAGTGAAACTATATTGTGAAAAAGGCCCATTTATGTTTAAATATTTGAAAATAACGTTTGAAAATTAAAAAGATGAAAATTATAAGTAGATTATTATCTTAATGTTTTAAACACACAAGTATATGCTTACACATAAAAGAGGAAATAGCAACATTAATTCAGTACTGATTTTTAGGTAATTCAATGAGTGAGTGCTCTCTCTTTTCTTTTTTCTTGTTTAGTTTCTATTTTCTTTTCTCCATATTTCTATGATCCTGTATTCAATCTGTTTTCTGAAAACTTAAGGATATTTTAAAATGTGAGCAGTTTCAGATGCAGCGAAGCAGTTTGGCTCGAGCTCCGTCCAACAAAAGTTATGTCTGTCTCCTTATGATTAGGTAAACCTTGGTTCTGCTAGATACAGCAGATCCTCATCTCTATGAATGTGAGTCTCTGCTTTGCCCAGTGGGCAGTAAATTGTTATGTGGAAGACAGCCTGAAAGGAAGTGTGTTCCACTAGATAGAATTAAACACTACAATGACAGGAACATGAATTATGTTCATAATGTAGTAACTTACTTTCTGTTCAACTTTGAAAAAAGTAATTTAACTTATGTGTTTCAGTTCCCATTAAATTGATGGTAATAATCTTTCTTTGTTAACAAAGTGCTTTGAAATCACTGTGTGACAAGTAATGTATTACCAGAAAGTATTCTTATTTCACTCTGCATTGTAACCTCTCAGGAACAGGATCTATGCATCATTGTTAGTATTTCAATGTATAATGTTGGGGAAAAATGAGGATATGATTGAGAATAATATGGAAAATACTGTAATGCTCCTCTGTAACTCAGTGTTATGAACTCACCTTGAATGTTGAATTGACTAATAGTACGTTTACATCAATGGAATGACAAATGTAAGGAAGTTTCAGAGAAAGCACAATGGCACCTTATTTGTGAAGGAGGCAGGGAAAAATAGAGGGTAATAGAACTTAGTATGCAAATATAGGAGTATATTTCACAATAAGCAACAGAATTTCAGGGAATATATACATATAAGTGAAGAGAAAAGCGTATTTTTATCCTGTGAAGATTTGAAGTTTGATTGAGAGACTTTCAGTATAAATAAACGGGGATGCCATTCTACTAACTTCAGCTTATGGGACTCATTGTTCAAGGGGTGGCAGAAAAAGAAAATATAAATTGTAAAGAAAGGTTAAAACATAGGAGTGTATATAAATTTGTCTATATACATATTTGAGTTGCTAGTGATACAAGCTTCTCCCTTTGACATTAATGCCAATGGAGCAGAATCATGCTTTTATCAAGTCATTAATTGCTTTGTTGCCTTCTTGGTAGAGAATGTTCTGATCCAGAAAAACCATAAAACTGAGAAGAAACAAATTTATGAATTAATTGCATAATTACATAGTCTTATTGCTCCACTGGGGACTTATATTTTTTAAGGAAAACAAATAAAAGTTACTCATAATGTGATAGTGTAGGACCAACAGTAAAAGATACTTTATCTGAAAAATATGTGTAAACCCTAAAATACTATGTAAATATTTCTGTATACTCGTCAGTGCTTTTTTATTCTTATTTTTGTTTTTGGTTTTTACACCAGAAGATCACATTCATTATTGGCTTGGTAAGGAAACCACACCTACAATTATGATTCTAAAACATCTGTCATGCCATAGTTCTGAAATATTCAGGACATAGTATCTCTTCTTGTTGTTTTCTAGGTGGCATATAATGTTATATAGTATCACAGTGAATTCCATTAGATTTGGATTCAAATCCACACACCGCTTTTCTGATAAAATATCTTGATTAATTTTTGGAATTTTTCTAAGGCTCTCTTACCTCAGGTCGTCGGCAGCCATCCATCTCGAGAGACGATGGTGTAGCTTCTTAAGAGTCTATCTGCATCGCAGAGAATGGCTGTGCAGTCCGACTCGGGAGTGACACGGTATCTGTCTCCTCCCGTGTTGAATCGACATCTTGCGATGACGCTGGAGTGTCCTCTCCAGTGAAGCTGAAGCTACAGAGCCTGGGCAGGGTGATATGGAGGGTCTGCTGTTGCCCATGCAGCAAACCCCCCCTCTCTTCGCAGCTGAAGGGTCCAAGGGAAAGACGGAGTCAATACAGCTTGGCTTCAGGTGCGCCGCAGGAGTTGCCGGTGTTGACTACAACGTCAAACCGCCTTAGGGACTCCGGCTCCGGATTTTCTGTCGGGGTTTACTCCCTTAGCCTTTCCCCTGAAGAGGTATGCCGCAAGGCAGCGGAGGTTTTTTGGAGTCAGAGTTTTCCTTCTCTGATGTGCCCTGACTGGAAGATCGAACCAGCGACACTTAGCTCGCAGGCCGACGCTCAATCCACTGAGCCAAACCAGCCAGGGTATTACCTCAGGTATTAATATGAAAATAAGACACCAAACTTACAATTGGCTTGAGAAAGTGAATGACGTGATTTATGTAAAACTGGCCAGCAAGGTTTGAAGCATTTAAGACCTGTCAATAAGTATCAGATGCATCTGCAAATATGGACTTTAACAGTTCACCATTATTTGAGTAATGTTCAGCTAATTACAAAATTCTCTAAATGTCAGACTCCTCATATGGGTAATACGTAATAGCAAATTCATATGTTGTTGAGATTATTGCAGATAAATGACAGATCATCAGTAACCTCCATTCCCACCTTTCTTCACACCCACATTCTTCACTGGTTGTCTCATTAAAGACAACTGCACCATGTTGAACAGTTACAGAATGAATTAGTTACCAAGTGCTTAAATGCTCAATCTGCTTTGCTCATTTTAATGTCTGAAATAATAAGACTTGGCAATTTTACACAAGTGAATTACACGAACCATTTAATGCTGATACAGTCTGTAGTGATCAACTTCTCTATAAAGTATACTGAACTCTCTTATATACCTGCACAACATTGTTTTTTATTCTTCACATTTTTACGGTTGCAGGAATAAAAATAACATTTTGAGATACTTCCAGTTTCTGTTCTGCGTGTCAGAAGCTTGAAAGTTTCCACTCTGTTCTCACAACAACTAACAAGCTGAAGAATTCGAAAAATCAAAAACTTTTGAATCTACAAAAGACGGAGGACATAGTGCAAACTGCTGCCCCCTCCCCAAACTGGGGAGACAAGCAAGCAAATTCAGGTCACCTTGGTCTCCTGGAGCAAAAACTCGAAGTGGAAATCACTGTAGGAGCCGGTGCCAGAGTAGTTAAACCTGCACTATAATTAATACATTTCTATAGGTTCAGTGTGAACACAATTAAGAGTTATAAACTCCCAGGGAGTTTTACTTCCAGGATCTCAACCGGGTTCTTACAGTAAATGTTAGAGAGAAATTCCCCAGGGCTTCTGGCCAGGAGAAGAGAAAAAAAAAAAAAAAAAAAAAAAAACAATTTGAAATACTTCAGAGCACCGTGTTTTCTTAACAAGACCTGCCCTCAAAGTAAACTAGTTGATCAGAGCTAATCTCATGGAATAGAATCAAAATTTAACTGATAGGGATGAAGGGAAACACCCAACTCCAGCCAGCTCTAGCCTGCTTCGCAGGAGAAGGGAAATACTGACCTTAAGCCCATCCTGTTCCACAGGGTGGGGGAGGGGATTGAAAAGCAATCTGGTGATTTATCGACCAGAGGCATAAGCTCACTAAGAGACTGTGACCTAATTATAACACTAAAAAATACCTCCCTTCCACCTACACCTCATCACCACATTACTAAAGGACTGTTTACAGCAGTTTTTTGTTTTTGTTTTTAACAAGAGACAACACGTCAGGCTATTAAGAAAAACTTACAAGGCATACCAAAAAGCACAACACACAATTTGAAGAGACAGAGAACAAGCAATAGAAGCAGACATGTCAGGGATGATGGACCTATCATGCAGGGAATTTAAAACAACGGTGATTAATATGCGTTGGGCTATAATGGATAAAATAGACAGCATATAATAACAGATGGGGATTATAAGCATGGAAATGGGAAAATGACCCAAAGTTCTGGCTGCCCGCCTCCACGAAAGGCAAACTCGTGAGGCAGGTTCTGGTTGAGAAGAAAAGGAGTTTATTCAGGAGTCGACCAGGCCTCCAAAACCATCTTAGCATCTCAGGCATCCTGGCTAAGTTATATAGAGGAACGATGGGAAGGGAGGTGCTAAGGAAATTCTGGCCGTGTGCAGCTCCTCAACTCTGTTCTCCATGGTCTCCTTGTTATCTCCTGTGTGTGTCATCATGTAGCTCCATCGTTCTATCTCCGGTTTTACTGCTGACATTTAGGGGCAGGACGTGCAGGCAGCATTTCTGCTGGTTCTGACATGAATTGCTGACGCTTGTCCCCGTATTGTAGTCAGGGTTGTTCCTTAGGAAGGAACTGCAACTGCTGATATCTACAAATTACTCATAAGAAAACGTTTCATAGGTGATTTTTCTATGAGTCTGTTAGTACAACCCATTCTATAATTATTACTTGATTAGCATATTATTTTTCAATTACTTACAAGAAGAGCAATAGGAATCCTAAGGAAAAACCAAAAGAAGTGTTAAAGATAAAACAGCACTGTATCAGAAATGAAAAATAACTTTGATGGGCTTATTCATTTGAACACAGCTGAGGAAACACTCTCTTCAGTAAGTCTCCATAGAACCCTTAAAAACTGAAAAGGAAAGAGAACAGAGATTGAAAAAGAACAGAATATCCGAGGACTGTGAACAAATTCAGAAGGTATAACATGAGTAAATGGGAGTACCAGGAACTAAAAAAAAAGGAACAGAAAAAAATATTTTGAAACAATAATGACTAAGACTTTTCCCAAATTATTGTTAGACACCAAACCGCAGATGCAGGAAGCTCAGAAAACACTGAACTGAATAATTGTCAAGAAAATTACATCTAGGTATATAATTTTAAAGTTATAGAAATTCAAAGATAGAAAATTTCTGAGAGGAGTTGTAGGGGCATGGACCATATCTACAGAGGAGCAATGATAAACATTGCATTTGACTTCTTTGCAGAACTGTGTAAGCAAGAAGAGAGTGGAATATAATACTTAAAGTAGTGAGAGAAAAATTATCAACCTAGAGATTCGAACCCTATGAAATATCTTTCAAAACTGAAGCAGAGAGGAAAATTTTACCCTTTGCAACCGCATGGTTGGGCCTGGAGAGCTAATGTGCTGAGTGAAATAAGCCAGTCAGAGAGAGGCAAGTAGCATATGATTTCACTCATATGTGGAATTTAATGAACAGAATAAAATAACCAACAAAATAGAAACAGACTCATAGATAGAGAACAGATTGACAGTTGTCAGAGGGGAGAGGAAGAGGGGTTTGCAGGCCTGGATCCAACATGAAGTGATTAAGAAAAAGAAACCTTATAGACACAGATAACAGCATGGTGATTACCAGAGGAGAAGGCCAGTGGGGGGAGGAAAGAGAGGGTAAAGGGGTAATAAATGGTGATGAGAGGAAACTTGACTTGAAGTTGTGAACACACAATTACAGATGATGTATTATAGAATTGTACACCTGAAACCTATATGATTTTATAAACCAGTGTCACCCCAATAAATTCAATTAAAATAAGTAAATAAAATTAAATTTTAAAAAATGAAGTAGAAACAGACTTTCTCAAACAAAAGAAAAGGCAGAAGGGCACAACGTATTCATATCAGAAATAAAACATGGGGCATACAGGTTCTGTGGGCATTAAAAAGATGATAAAAGGGTACTAGGAACAATTCTATACCCACAAATTTAATAACCTAGATGAAATGAACAAATTCCTAGAAAGACACAATTTGCCAAAATTCACACAAAAAGAAATAAACAATCTAAATAGCCTATTTTATTAAAGGAATCTAATCAATAATCTTCCAAAACAGAAAGCATGAGTCCTAGAAAGGTTCACAGGTAAATTCAACCATACATTTAAAGGATAAATTATTTCAATTCTCCACGATCTCTTTAAAAACATACTTTATTCTTATACCAAAAACATTACAAGAAAATTGCAAACATATATCGCTTATGAACATAGATACAAAAATTCTTCCCAAAATGCTAGCAAATGTAATCCAACAATGTATAAAAATAATTATACATCACAACCAAGTAGGATTTATCCCAGGTATGCAACGCTGCTGGTTCAGCATTTGAAAGTCAGTTAATGCAATTTATCACATTAGTAGACTAAAAGGGAAAAACTACAAAAACATATCAGTAGAAAAGTGTTTTACAAAAATAGAACACCCATTTGTAATAAAAACTCAGTAAACTAGGAATAGAGCAAAAATTCTTCAACTTGATAAAGAATATCTACAAAAAAATCCTAAAAATATTTTACTTAATGGTGGAAAACTCAAAGCTGTTCCACTAAAATGTGTATGAAGTAGGAATAGTGTCTCACCACTCCTTTTCAACATTATACTAGAAGTTCTGGTACAATAAGACAATAAGAGGAAATAAAAGGCATACATATTGGAAAGAGAGGAAGAAAATATGCCTTTGTGTGCAGATGACCAGGTCAAAAGATGATAAAATAAATTAAGAAATGACTAAAAATCTTCTAAAACTAGTAAGTAATAATGTCAAAGATGCAGGATACATGGTTAATATATAAAAGCCAATCCCTTTTCTACATAACTGCAATAAACAAGTGGAATTTGAAACTAAAAACAAAATACCATTTACATTAGCATTCAAAGAAATGAAATACTTAGATATAATTCTAACTAAATTTGTACGTGATATATATGAGGAAAAGTACAAAATTCTGATTCATGAACTTAAAGAAGAATTAAATAGATGGACAGATATTCCATGTTTATGAATAGGAAAACTCAATATTGTTAAGATGTCAGTTCTCTCCAAGTTGATCTATAGATTTAATAAGATCCCAATCAAAATCCCAGTAAGTTATTTTATGGATATCAAAAAACTGGCTCTAAAGTTTATATGGAGAGGCAAAAGATCTAGAATAGCCAGCATAATATTGGAATAGAAAAACAAAGTTGGAACACTGACACTACTTGACTTCAAGACTTACAACCAACAGTACTGAAGATATTGTGATATTGGTGAAATAATAGACAAATAATCCATGGAATATAATAAAGGCCCCAGAAATAGACCAACATAGATAGAATCTGCTGATTTTTGACAAAATACCAAAGGCAACAAAATAAAGCAAATATAGTCTTTTAAACAAATGATGTTGGAAAAACTGGACATCCACATTCAAAAAAAATAAATAAATAAAAAGATAAAATGGAATTGAGACACAGAATTTACACCCTTCACAAAAATTAACACAAAACAAATTACATACCTAATGTAAAATGCAAAACTATACAATTTCTATTCGTACCCTGACCATGGTGATGCCTTTTTAGATATGACACCAAAGCATGCTCCATAAAAAAATAATTGACAAGTTAGATTTCATTAAAATTTAAAACTTCTGCCCTGCGAAAATAATGTCAAGAGAATGAGAACAGGAACAGCCAGAGACTAGGAGAAAATATTTGCAAAAGACCTTTATAATAAAGGACTGTTATCCAAAATATATGAACTATTTTTAATTTTAATCTTTCAATTATAGTTGACATTTAATATTATTGTATATAAGTTTCAGGTGTACAACATAGCGGTTAGACATTTACATAATTTACAAAGTGACCCCCCGATAAGTGTAGTACCCACCAGGCATCATACATAGTTATGATAATATTATTGACTACATTTCCTATGTTGTATTTTACATCTTGTGACTACAAATTTGTACTTTTTAATTTCTTCAAAATTTTTACCCAGTATCCCAACCCCCTCCGATCTGGCAACCATCAGTTTGTTCTCTGTATCTAGGAGTCTCTTTCTGTTTTGTGTATTCATTTTTTTTTTTTTTTTATGATTCTACATATAAATGAAATTAAATGCTGTTTGTCTTTGTCTGACATACTTCACTTAGCATAATGCTTTGTAGGTCCATCCATGTTGTTGAAAGTAGCAAAATTTCATTCTTTTTATGGTTGAGTAATATTACATTGTATATATGTACCAGATCTTTATCACCTATTGAGGGGCATTTAGTTTTGTTCCACATCTTAGCTATTGTACATAACACTGCAATTAATATAGGGGTGTATATATATTTTAGAACTAGTGTTTTGGATTTCTTTAGATAAATACCCAGAAGTGGAATTGTTCAGTCATAAGATAGTTCTGTTTTTAACTTTTTTGAGGAAACTTCATACTGTTTTCCACCATGGCTGCACCAATTTAAAATCCCACCAACAGTGCAGAAGAGTTTCCATTTATCTACATCCTTAACAACACTTATTACTTGCTGAATTTTTGATGATAAACATTCTGACAGATGTGAAATGATATTTCACTGAGGTTTTATTTTGCATTTCTCTGATGATTAGTAACCTTGAGCATATTTACTATGTCTATTGGCCATTGTATGTCCTCTTTGGAGAAGTGTCTATTCAGATCCTCTGCACGTGTTTTAATTTTTTTAAATGTTAAACATCTATGAATTCTTTCTAAATTTTGGATACTAACCCCTTTATAAGATGTATCATTGGAGAATATTTTCTTCCATTCGATAGGTTGTCTTTTCATTTTGTTGATGGTTTTCTTTGCTGTGCAAAAACGTTTTAGTTTCATGTAGTCCCATTTGTTTATTTTTTTGCTTTGTTTCTTTTGCCTAAGGATATATATCAGAGAAATATTGCTAACAGCAATGTCAGAGAGTTTACTGCCTATGCCCCCTCACCCCACGCAGGAGTTTTATGCATTCCTGTCTTTTATTTAAGTCTTTAATTCACTTTCGAGTTTATTCTTGTATATGGTGTTGGAAGGTGGTCTAGTTTCATTTTTCTTCGCATGTATCAGCCCAATTTTCTCAATGCCATTTATTCAATAGACTGTGTTACCCCATTGTATGTTCTTGCCTCCATTGTCATGTATTAATGGTCCATATAGGCATCTGTTTATTTCTGAGTTTTCTGTTCCATTGATCCATATGTCTGTTTTTATGTCAGTATCCAGGTAGTTCCATTACTCTAGTGACACCTCCATCTTTGTGCTTTCTCAAGATTGCTGTGGCTATTCATGGTCTTTTGAGGTTCTGTATAAATTTTAGGATTATTTGCTCTAGCTCTGTGAAAAATGCCGTTGATATTTGGTAGGGGTTGTGTTTAGTCTGTACTTTGGGTAGTATAGACATTTTTAATGGTGTTCATTCTTTTAATTCATGAGCACAGTTTATGTTTTCATTTACTTGTATACTCTTCCGTCTTTGTCTACAATGTCTTATGATTTTCTGAGTATAGGTCTTTTTACTTTTTAGTTAACTTTATTCCTAAAAAGCTTTTTAAAATGAAGTTATATGTAGGATTGTTTTCTTAATTTTTCTTTATGATAGTTTGCTATTAGTGTATAAAAGTGGAACCAATTTCTGAATGTTAATATTTGTTTCCTCCTACTTTACAAGTTCATTTATCAGTTCTAATAGTTTTTAGTGGGGTCTTTATATTCCTGTTTATATAGTATTGTGTCATCTGCAAAATATGACAGTTTACTTCTTCTTTTCCTACTTGGATGCCTTTTATTTCTTCCGCTTGCCTGATTGCTGTGGCTAGGACTTCCAATACTACATTAAACAAAAGTGGTGAAAGTGGTCACGTCTGACTTGTTCCTGATTTTAAGGAAAACACTTTTAGCTTTTCACCATTGGGTATGATATTAGCTATAAGTTTTGTCATATATAGTTTTTATTAAGTTGAGGTATCATTGCTCTATTCACACTTGCTGAGAGTTTTAACCATAAATGGGTGCTACATTTTGTCAGATGCTCTTTCTGCACCTACTGATAATGATTATGATTTTTATTCTTCATTTTTTTAAATGTAGCGTAGCATGTTAATTGATTTGTGGATATTGAACCAACATTGCGCCCCAGGTATAAACAACACTTGATCATGGTGTATAATCTTTTTAATGTATTGCTGAGTTCAGTTTGCTAATTTGTTGAGGACTTTTATATTTATGTTGTTCAGAGATATTGATCCACAATTTTCTTTTCTTGGAATGCCTTTGTTATGTTTTGGAATCAGGATAACTCTGATCTTGTAAAATGAGATTGAGAGACTTTTCTTTTCTTGAATCTTATGGAATAGTTTCAGAAGGACAGGTGTTAATTCTTTCTTGAATGTTTTGTATAATTCTACCTATGAAGCCATCTAGTCCAGTACTTTTGTTTTTAGGGGGAGGTTTTGATTACTGAATCAATTTTATTGAGGATAATCAGTCTGTTTAGATAGTTTGTTTTTTCTTAATTCAGTTTTGGAAGGTTATATGTTGTTAAGAAATTATTCATATCTTCCATATTGTCCAAATTGTCGGTATGTATTAACATGGAATTTTCTTATTATACTTCATATTTCTGTGGTGTCAGTTGTCACTTCTCTTTCATTTTTGATTTCATTTATTTGGACCCTTTCTCCTTTTGTTTCAATGAGTCTTGTTAAAGGTTTATCAATCTTGTATATCTTTTCATAGAATCAGCTCTTATTTTCATTGATCTTTTGTATGGTTTTCTTAAACTTTATGGATTTTTTTTTTTTGCTCTGATATTTATTATTGCTTTTCTTCTACTCACATTGGCTTTGTTTATTGGTCTTTTTCTAGTTACTTTATATATAATGTTAAATTGTTTATTTGAGATTTTTCTTGTTTCTTGAGGTAGGCCTGTATTGCTTGAATTTCCCTCCTAAGACTATTTTTGTGTGTCCAATATATTTGAGGTTGCTGTGTATTTATTTTCATTTGTATCAAGGTATACTTTGATTTCTCCCTTGATATCATTGCTAACCCATTCCCTGCTTAGTAACATGTTATTTAATGTTCATGTATTTGCATGTTATTATTTTTTATTATTTTTTTGTAATTGAATTTCAGTTTCATACCATTGTGGTCAGAGAAGATGCTAGATGATTTCAATCTTCTTAAATTTATTGAGACTTCTTTTGTGGAGTAATATGTGGCTCATCTCAGAATATGTTCCACATAAATATCCTTGAGAAGAATATATATGCTACTTCTTTGGGGCAAAATGCTTTAAAAATATCAATTAAATTTATCTGGGCTAAAGTGTCATTTAAAGCCACTGTTTTATTTTGTTGTTGTTCATTTTCTGCCTGGAAGATCTATATGCTGATGTCAATGTACTATTGTTGATTTTTCCCTTTATGTTGTCAATACTTGGTTTATATATTTAGGTCCTCCTACGTTGGGTACATAAATGTTTATAAGGATTATATATTCTTGTTGTATTGATCCTTTTATTATTATGAAGTTTCCTTCTTTATTTCTTTTTATAGCTTTTGTTTTAAAGTTTATTTTGTCCGATAAAAGTATTGCTACATCAGCTTACTTTTTCCATTTGCATGAAATGTTTTTTTTTTCATTCTTTTGCTTTTAGTTTATGTGTGTCTTTCAATTTGAAGTAGATCTCTTGTAGGCAGCATGTGTATGGGTCTTGTTTTCTTACCTATTCAGTCACCCTCTGTCTTTTGACTGGAGTATTAAATCTATTTACATTTAAGTTGATGATTGATAAATATGTAGTTATTTCCATTCTATTATTAATATTTATGTTGTCTTTTTTTCCTTCTTAAATAAGTCACTTTAATATTTTTTGTAATACTAGTGATAATGAATTTCTTTAGCTTTTTCTTGTCTGGGAAAATATTTATCTTTCTTCAGTTTTAAATTATAAAATTGCTAGATAGTGTAGCCTTGGTTATAGGTCCTCACATTTCATCACTTTAAAAGTTTATGCCAATCCCTCTGGCCTACAGAGGTTCTGTTGAGAAATCAGCTGACAGCTTTATGGGAGCTCCCTTGTAGGTAACTAACTGCTTTTCTCTTGGTGACTTTAAGATTTCTTCTTTGTCTTTAACCTTTAGCATTTTAATATGATATGACTTGATGTGGTCCTTTTTGGGTTCATCTTCTTTGAGACTGTATTTCCTGGACTTGTATGTCTGTTTCCTTTGTCATGTTCAGAAAGTTTTCAGTCATTATTTCTTCACATACGTTCTCAATCTCTTGCTCTCTCTCTTCTCCTTTTGGTACCCCTGTGTTGTGAATGTTGTTACACTGGATGTTGTAATACATCTATCAAACTGTCTTCATTTTTTATTTTATTTTTTTATCCTGACTGGGGATCTAACCCATAAACCGTGTATGTGCCCTGACCAGGAATCAAACCTGTGACCTTTTGGTCTATAGGACAATGCTCTAACCAACTAAGCCATCCCAGCCAAGGCAACTATCTTCATTTTTTAAAATTTTATTATTTTTGCTGTTTTGATTAGGTGTTTTCTCATACCCTATCTTACAAATCAATGAATTGATCCTGTGCTTCATCTAAAATTACTCTGTATGAAACTGTAATGGTGGATTTGTGTCATTATACATTTGTTCAAACCCATAGAATGTACAACACCTAGAGTAAACTGTATTATAATTTATGGACTTTGGGTGATAACGATGCATCAATGTAGGTTCATTAATTGTAACAAATGTATGACAATGGTTGGGGAATGCTGACAATGGTGGAGTTTATGCATGTGTTGGGGCGGAGAGTACATTCAGACATCTCTGTATGTGCTTAATTTTTCTGTGAACTTAAAACTGCTCTAACAAATTAATTAAGAAATTTGAAGGGATTATATGGAATGAATATACTTGCTCCTAGAAACATGGACAAAGTTGAACAACTGTTTTGCCTACCACACAGTATTATAATTGACTATTAAAATGCCAGTTTATAAGGTCAGCTTGGATTTTTGTCTGTGGTTGAGACAGACTCTTAGATATCATGGGAAAGTTTGAAGAACTTTCCATAAATCTTCTTTCAACTATTAACTCTTAATCATTTCAAATTATAAAGCTATCTTAATGTTATATTTTTATAGAACATTATGTTACTATATTTTAATGGAACAGTAAATGTTCTTTAAAAGAGATAAGCAGACAGAGTTCTTACTAATTACCACGCACTGTTTAGTGCAGCTTAACGTGAGACTCCATAAATGCTTGTTTTCTGTCTCAGCAGAACATATCAAAGAGGGAATAAGTATGGTGTAAATGGCTTCCCTGTGCCTTGGTATAAATAAGATAATTAGTTAAGAAATAAAACAGCTTACTTATAAATTATATAGGGTTATTTTCTTCTATCATAACACTTACAGACTGCTGTTTCATACTAGATGGATTTACTTTGAATGAAACATATTTTAATGTAAGCTACTATTTGTACTTGCTTCTCTAGGGCCTAAATTTCTACATTTCTTTACTGTGGCTGTCTTCACAAATGTACACTCTTCTCCATTCATCAGAAGGAGAATCTGTGCAGAGAAAATGAAATTATCTCATGAGGAACTCAAAAGCACTCCAAATAGTTTTGTATTAACTCTAAATAAAGGTTTCCTTGGATGACCAAAAGTTTAGACTGTTCAGGTTGTAGGGTAGACAGTTCCCAATACTGTTGGGTTTCTGTAATAACAAAAGGCATCCCAATGAAAGAGCATCCTTCTACAATCCCTGCCATTACTTCTCTGATTGAACAGCTAAGTCACTATATTACCAAGAAAATATGACCATATATTTAATACTTTTTTTCAGGGACTATATTGTATGTTTTCAGGCAAAGTAGAAGCTGGAAGAGACTGAAAAAAATTGAGAAAAGATTCAGGAAGATACTGAAAGGTGACTGAACTTTTGTGGGAGAGAGAGACCATCGACAACTTAGGTTGTGTGAGGGCATTTCAGTTACAAAAGGAAAGTTGGCAGCCTTTTGCTGGGTCTACATGGCAGATGGAAATGATTTAAGGGGATGTGATTTTATTTCATTGCATTGAAAGAAATAACAACCTTGCTTCATGGCTACAGCAATTTATGACCTACTACCCTTTTTCTCAAGAAACTTAGCTGAATTCACAAGTATATACAGAATTAAAACTAATGACAGAGTTAAAAAGAATATGAGAGAATTGTGCATGTCACTCTATAATTAATGAAAAATATATAGTATAGAATATGTGGCTTGACTTCATAACTTGGTGGCAAAGTCAGGGTAGAGTTTAGGGAAGGGGCATTCCTTTGGCTCCTCTTAGAAAGTAACTGTAGCAGCTAAAAATAAAAGAAGAATAAACACAAGAAATGCATTTTAAATTAATATTCAAATGATCTTGAAATATTCAAGTTGAGCTACTGTGAGCATCAGTAATTACACCAAAAAATGAGTAAATGTTATAATTATAACTGCAGTAAAAAATTATCCTGCAGTTTCTGGAAGAGGCTCTGTACCGCATATTGCTCAGCAGTTAGAGGGCTTGTCTTAAGGCTGAAAGAAACCTGAAGAGAACATAAATTCAGTTTTTTCCAGCAGCTGAGTCACAAGACCCTACAAGTAGCTAGCTTCATGAAGACAGGCCCCTACTGTTTACATCAAACATAATAATCTTATATTAATACAGTTTCTGGATTATACCATGTAGAGAAAAACTGCTCTCCACAGTTCTCTAAATTTCTCAATTCAAACCACTTAGCTAAGGAAGTTTGGGTTAGAATCACTTTCTTCATTTATTAGCCCCAACTCAATTCTAAAATCATGTTAATCACACTGCAAATATTATGTCTAGGGTTATAAATTTTGACTAAAAGTAGTGATTGGGAGAAGGAAGAACGTGACTGCCTATTACTCTACCTCTATTATTTCCACTGTTTGCAGCTTGACCTAATAACCTACATTTGGAGACTCGCCCCGGTCCTTAGACACAACCATGATCTTAAACATACCTAGGCTGGCTACTGGTAGTCTGCCGATTCTCACCATCCAAAGCCTGTGTTTTGTGGCTTTCTTTAGACATATGGTGGTGGTTTCCTATAAGGTTAAGCAAACTCCTCAGTACTGCATTCTAGTTTCTCTGCCATCAGAACATACAAATACCTAGTGATTTTCTTGCAGAGACCCTCAAGTCTCATTGATGGCCACAGCGTACTTTTTCCACACTCTCACTTACTCCAGCCAGTGAAGCTGACTCCCAATAGCCTCCTCACACCGTATGCCTCTGTGACTGCTTCCTCAATAACCACACACCTGACCAACCCATGTCTTCTGAAATGCTATGGCATCTGTCAATGCTTCAATCTCTAATTAACACCTTCTTCTCAACTAATTTATTGGTTTCCATCTTATCTGCCCAGCTCATATTTTGCACTCTTTTAAAAATACTGTTCCTCGGATATGTTTGCAGTCCCCACACTACCTACCACACTGTGATGTGTATGAAGTTGAATACATATTTATGGAGTGAATAAAAGGGGAAATGAGCAATTGAATTATTGAGTCTCAGGACAGCAGAGGACTCAGAGATTCTCGGAAATTTAAATGTCTAATAATAAACATTGATGGATTGAGAAAATTTGCTTTTTATATTTTACAATTGTTAGGATGATTTAATGCAGCATAACTATAAAATTTACTTATTTTTTTTTGCTGGGATTTTAATGGAGCTTATAATCTAGGGGAAGGAAAGAAAGTAAACAAGTAAACAATCAAACAAACAAAATGATTTATCATTAATTTTGCTACATATATTATGTATGTTATATATCACTAGTTTATTGATGATTCTAAATTATGCAGTAGAATATAAATATGAACCTTTTCCCAAGCCACTGTTTTCAATGCTGCTCTGCTAAATCTCCCTTTTCTGTCCTTTAATGGCATCTTGGGGAGAAACCATAACTTTCCAGCTGATCTACCTATAAAAACTCAAGACATTTTAAAACTTTAATCTTAAACTCAATTTACATTGTATTTTCTTCCCTCTCCCTGGTATGATTTTGAGTCAGAGTACTGGCTGTAACAAATAGAAGAGGCCTTTGTATGGTGTGGCTCTGATAGCCCTTAGCCTATTCTGAGGCTGAAGTCCCTTCAACAGGGGCATTCTCCTTAGATGTTATATGGCTTGATCCTGGATACCTATTCAAGTGTTCAGTGAAAATTTCTCATTTTTGCATGGTGAAGAAATCCGGTCCCTTTCCTGGCCCTTCCATTTCTTTCCAGTTCTCTCCTCTGTTTAGTTAGGCACAGGGGCAGCTCTCAATTTCATTGCCTAGGCAGGCATTCACAAAGTAAACAGAATGGCCCACATATTGTAGGAAAACTACCTTGGAGAGACTCTTTGGCTTCAGGGAGGGCAGAGGGTTGAACCAGGTGAATTTCTTCCACCTTAAACATGGTACTCTTCTTAAGGCCAATCACATCTATACACTCTCTCACCCAAACTTGCCCCCTCTCTACTGTATCACCTTTTAAAATCTTAATCCCAATTTCATCTAGTCTTTGCCTGAAGGGGAAAACAGTATCCTACCATGCATTAAAATATTTTCATCTTGCACTCTGTAGTCTCTTCAGACTGGAAGGCTCTTGTCTGCTTGACAATCCTTTGTTCTGAGCTTTGGGCTCTAGTTCTCAATGCGTTAAATACCAGGAAATGCCCAGGTTATCACCTCTGTTTTTCTATCTTTTGAAGGGAGCAAAGTGTAACTATCTTTTCAGTGTTACTATTTGCATGGTTGTCACCATGGTGACAATAATCCAAGACAAAAAGATAACAATAGATGCAGACAAGGGATAAAGGATGATTTAAGACCATAACTGCATAAAGATATTTAGAGGCATCTCAGCCACCCCCACACCACCACCACCATCTGCCTAGCCCCGTGGAGACATCACGCTTTAGATAGCTGGATTGGGAATAAGAATCCTGGTGGTATTTGGAGAGACTATATTTTCTTGGACACTTTTAGCTTTGGAGATGATAACTGTCCAACAGCTGCCCAATAACAGATCCAAGTAACTGGTAAAATCCTGAGTCATCACAGTGAAGCTGAGCATGTTGAAGTTCAGTCCTGGCCAGAGAGCCTGCCTTTCCAACCATACCCCTGCTTCTGGGCTGCCCCAGTAAGTCTTGGGTACCTGTGCCATTTGCTTGTGGTCAGACTCATGACTGGGTTAGTAAACACATTGTACCTGGCACATGAGACAAACAACAATAGTGGCCATAGACTATGTTAAAATGCAGTTTTCAGGACTTGAGTAAAACTGCTTGAGAGAGAGAAGGGATGACTTCTTTTGCTATTTGTTAGAAGTAAAAACCAAGAGATGAAGTGGGTTTGTTTCTCTTACATTTTCTATTGTCTCTCTGGATCTTGTTATTTTTGACTATTTTTGAGAGAAGTGATATTGTGTCTACCAACAGAGGAAGTAAAATTAGTAAAATGAAATGTTAGTTGCATGTATGTTAGCAACATGTCAGAATTATCCAAGGTAGAAAAACTGTTTCCCTTCAACTGCATGAGAAGTCAAACTAAAAGGAAGTGTGTTTGCCTAACTTCCAAAACAATAGCTATTTTGGAGGCTAGCACTGAGCATTATGCATTTTTAGAAATTATTTAGTAATTTAAATAACTGAAGTCAAAACTGACACAGAAAAACCATGAGAGGATACAGTTGAATGATTAATTTCCATGTTCGTTTTAAAATAAGATATCTAAATAGATGAAATATATCAAAATAACATTTGCTCGGGGGAGGGTCTCAATGCCCAGCACACATTAATTTTTTTCTTTTATTTAAATTAACATCTATGTAATTCTACCTATGTATTATGCTTTCTTTGATGTGAGTGTTTATAAACGTTAACTCGTTTAATCTTCACATCAATCACATGAGTTAGGTATTATTATCATACTCATTTTATAAAATAAGACACTGAGGCACTGAGTGGTCAATAATTATATGGGTTCACCAAGTAAGAAAAGCATGGGAACTGGACTTGAATGCAGGTAGGCTAGCTCAGAAATGCAGGCTCTGATTGCTCCACTGGGTCACAAGACAACCAGCCCCTGAGCCTATCAGAGTGTGTGGTGAGTTCATGCACTATGATGCCAGACAGATGACAGTTTGAGTCCTGGCTCTGCCACATGTAGGATGTTTGACCTTGGGTGAGACCCTGTAGTGCTTCATTGTATGTACGCCATTTAATTCAAAAAGTTGAGGGGAGGTTATAAATATGTAATACATATAAGAGGAAGCAAGCATTATGTATTAATATTTCTATTGGATAATAATAAAGAAAAGAAAATATGCCAATTACCACCACCAATTTGGTCCAAGTATTCATATCTTTTGCCTAGACTACTGCTCTTGGCTTTGAGTCTGATTTCCCCACCTCCAATCCTACCTCTGGCCCCAAAAGCATTATTTTTAAACTAAACTGGAAATTTGATCATGTCTGTGCAAATTTAATCCTTTAATGATTTCTACAATTCATGTATTAAAATATGTAGGGCTTACATAGATCATGGGGCTCACATGATCTGGTACCTCCCACATATCAGTCGCATCTCAATCGTTCTCTTTCACATACTTCATGGTTATAAGAAAGAAAGACTGACCAAAAAACAACAATCTCAATAGTGTTTATTAATTCCACAGGCATCTACTGAATGCCTGTTCAAGTTTCAGGTGCTAAGTAGGGGGCACAAAGTGGGAAAAGCCAGATGTCATTTCACATACATGCAAATATTAATAGAAATTTACACATCTATTCATATGGCTCCATCTTCTTTCCTTCTCAAGCTAGTCTCCTGCCAATGCCTGCTTTCACTATTCAACTCTTCTAATTAAGACTAAAGTGGTTTAATTATGATCTTTGTCCCATCCCTATCACTGAAACTATTCTCACTCAGATCATAAATGACATCTGTCACAGATTCTGATAGTATTTTTTGTAATACCCATTTGCCCATTTCTGTCTGCCTTCCTTTGATGACGTTGTGAATTCCTTGCAGAACTCCTGAAACTTCCTGTTTCTGGACTTTGTTATGTGAGCAACAAGTTTTTATATTTTCTTGCCAAACACACTCTGTAGTTGACTCTGAGACCCAATAAGTAGTCAATGTTTGCTTTATATTTATGAAACACATTAATATATTTGATTCTGTTGATAATATTTTCCCCTTCACTTGAATCCCTTTCTACATCTGTTCTCTGTGTTACCATTCCTTCCTTGTTCTTTCCTTCCATCTTCCTGCGGCTTCTCTTTCTTATTTATTTCCTATGTTCCTGTTCTTCTGATTGTCTATTATATGTTGACACTCCTCATTTTTCTTTAATGTGTCCTTTGCCTTTGTAGTTTCTTTTTGCATATTCTTTCTAAAATATGTCACCTACATCAAGAGTTTACTACAAACTGTACATGCAAAACTCAAAATCTTTGTATCCCTGGTCCAAAGCTTTTTTTTTTTTTTAACTCTAAACTTAAATAACAAATGGCCTACATAACATTTATACCTGGCATTCCACAGTGATTTTAAACTCAGGGATTCTAAGACTGATAACAAAATATCAACTTCTTGCCACAGTTCTAGAAAGAATTACCTTCCTTTGTGCCTTCATTATATTATGTGCTTTATATTGCAGCATTTACCAGATTTACAGTAGCGTTTTATTATAGCATTTACCAGATTTACAATTTATGGCACACTTAACAAAAACTGCAACTCAGCAGGGCTTAAACAAAAGAAAATACGTTATCTCTCCTAACAAGTAGCTTAAAAGTTGGGAGCTCCAGAGTTACTTAATTCAGCAGGTTAATAATGATATCAAGAGCCCTGATCATTTGAGTCGTTCTATTATACCATCTTTATCATGACACTAGATGACTGACAGAGGTTTAGGTGTCAGATCCAAGCATGTACAAGTCTAGAAGAAGAAGAGAACATCGTTGCACCTGTAAGAGCATAGAATATTTTCCCAGAATCAGCCAAAAAGGCTCATCTTCATTACCCAGAATTGCACATTGTGTTCTTTTCTAAAGAAATCATTGAAAAAGGAGGATGTGGGAAGGAGGCTTCCACACTTTCTTTCAATATACTACTCTCATCTGACTAAGTCCTCATTATTAAATTTCTCTTTCTAAGATAATCCTTTTTGACCAGTCTTCTCTCTTTTGTACCAGACATTCAGTTTGTCTTGTCTCACCCAGAACTTTAGTCTTGCTTAGCAGTACTTGTGATGATGATTTTAAATATTATTTGTTTATTTAATTGTTTCTACTCTAGATCCATTGTATCAGGAAGTTCCACTGGCCCCAATGTACCAGGAAGACAGACTATTTCTGTTTTTCCACAGGTATGCTAGCAATGTTAGAAGAGGGCCTGTTACAGAGAATTAACACACAGTAAATATTCATTGACTAAATGGATTAACATAAAGGAATGAGTGGTTTGATTATATATAGGAAAAAAATAGATTCTTCATTCAGATAATTGTGACTTATAGAAGCAGGCTAAGTTCTGTCTTGCTTGTTCATTGATGATCCCAAGTATGTCACATGTGGGAAGGCACATGAATAAATTTCAAAATTTATCTATATTTACCTAAAAAAAAACTATTGAGAAATAGTAAAGATAATTTAGTGAAGATTACATTGTAACCGAAAATCTGTTTATTTTCAATTAAAAATCTAATGTACTACATTGGAACCGTGCACTCATATTCTAAAATGTAACATTCCAATATAGAAAAAACTGATGTCTTGGGTAAACTGCTAAAACTGGATCACTGTTCCACTAGAAAGTAATCATTTTACTATGCATTAATAATTATAATAACAAATACAATTCAAATAGAAATTATTAGCATACATTAGCATACATGTAATATGTAACAGAGCACATAGTATTGTCATTACCATGATCTTCTTTAGATTAAATTTCTCTTTGCAAAGAATACTGTGCTCTCGTTCCAACATTTCAAAATACATATCCTTGCGTAAATATATTTGCATAAACAAAATACACATGTACACACACTCACAAATGCTTACATGCACTTAGCAAAAGTATACATCATTCATCAATAGCCAGGAAAGTGGCATATTGGCATTGTAGTCTGTGTAACTGTTGTTTTCTTCTATTGATGGTTCTTGTTCTTATTAAAAGTTCCTGGAACCCCTCCTCCTATTTCTCTGATGTACACAAAAATACAAGTTTTTGACTTGGCAGATGTTAAACAATGATTACACTTTATTTGATCATTGCAATATATTTAATTTAATTATGTAAGTTAGGTGACTATTATCACACATATATTTAAGCACATAAACAAGCTAGTGCTTACATAAAATACAATTTTATTTATAATTATTACGAGTTTCTTATTTGAAGTTCCCTGTGCCAGGGGGATACTGATGGGTATTAGCCAGCTAATGTACATTAGCGATAATTCATAACTGGAAAATGAAAGCATGAAATGACATTTTGTTCTAACTCTAGACTGAAGAATTTCTTTTCCCAGAGTCTCACATCACCACAGGCCAATCTGGAATTCTTGAAAGTGTTTATGTTGAGTGGAAAGAACAATATCCAGTAACTGGACATTCCCAAAGGGCAGCCTCTGGCTCTTGGGTAATGTGAGGATGCCAGCTGAGCTTCCCATTGTCTTCCTGTTGGATGAACAGGGGGCCCACATCCAGCATTCCGTGGGTTGCCGTGGAACGTAATCTTCGGATTCATAATCCTCGGAGAATGAACAGCTTTCTTCAAGTTTAATGATTGGGAGTTGGTTCTCTTTAAGTATCTGGGGGGAAAAGATGAAATTACAATCCTTCACTCTCTTCTCTCATTTACCATTCATTCTATGTGGGTGAGTGGGAGATAGTGAACAATAAATTGCACCACTTAGAGATGTAGACTTAGCTATTTTGGGGGCAGCTGTGTCAATAAAGTACACACATAACATCAATTTCCCATTACACGCATCATTCAGAGTCATATATTACTCAGTATAAAGGAAAAAAAGGAGACCAAAATCTAAAATGAAAAGAGAAATTGAAGTACAACCAGAACAAGTAGCAGCTGAGCCAACAGCAGCCAGCACAGTGAAACATTTAGTCAGTTCTCCTGGAAAACTAGTGCTTCTGGCATTAATGACCCTTGATGTCACATCCCAGAAAACTGACAACCAGATGGGGTGCAGAAATGTTGGAAACAAATTTTTCTTGCTATTCACATGTAATTGGAAATAAATATATGACTGCCCCCACGCATCACCCTGCAGATTGTGATTTAGTTCAAGAGTTTTGAGGTTGAATGTTTCTGTCTGTTTGCATTGACTTTGATGTGGATTTTTCAAAGTGGGTGTGATAGGACGGTCACCATGGGGGTATGTTATCCGTGCAAAAATGAGTATTCTTGAGGTTCAGATGGGTGGTATCTATTCATTCTTCCACTTCTCTCTGTACCCAGGTGTAATCATCTTCTGCCCAGTTGTTGGCAGAGCCTAACACTGGTTCCCAAAAGCCTGCTCAATCAGCCTTAGAACCAACACCCCAAGCATGGTAAGGCTCATTCTGCTTTACTCAATAGATTGATTTCCAAATAGTTGCAATTACCTATTTATTTTCTAGTTGTAAACAGAATACAGTTTTTATTGTCCTGGCGAAGGCTGGCTAACAAAAACATCTTTCTTTAGGAAAGGGTTTATTTTGGATGAATATGTACAGAATATGCACACAATGTATTCATTTAAGGGGATTTCTAAAATTTAAGTTTATAAAGGGGTTTGCAAAGTTTGTTAATAATCAGGGATTATTTTGGCAGATATGTCTGTATTTTCAATGTTTAATTTCTTTTCATTTATAACTTTAATATCCCTTTGCCTCAAGGAGTGTTTATTAGCACCCTTACATGAATAACAATGAATTACTAAATTTCTACTTATTCTCACATTTGCCTTTCCACTCTCCAAAATTAGTGTTGTCATAAATTACATAAAGTTTAATGAATTTATATGAAAATGATTCTAAGGTTTTCAAAATATGCTGTTAGAAAAATATTTGTATGCCTCTGTCTTGCTTTTTCAACTTTATCATTACCTATTTAGCTCTCACCATGACTTGGAGGGTAGTGGCCCATCTCTTTTCACCCTTACAAGTTCTTTTTTTTTCCTTCCTTAATCTAATAATATGGTTATATATTGTCTCAATTATTTTAATTACTATATTTACAATTTCCAAATAATATACCCCTATTACTTTGTTATAAAGTTTTAGAAATGTCTGTTGACCCCCTACTTACAAAAAATGACAAAGAAGTCAGCCTACTTACATAGACCCTGACTACCTCACAGCTTTATTCCATCAGTAATACTTTTATTTCTGCAATCATGATTTATGTTATGTAAGATTTTTTTTTCTCTAAGCCAAGGGCAGGTCAAGCTTTGTTTTCATGGGTCACAAAACTTGAACAATTTGGTTATCTTGAATTAAAATAGCATAAAATTATAATTGAAAAAGTAGGTTAAAAACTTATTTCTTTTGATTGAGAAATCACAACAAATTCGAACTGTCAAAAAGCAAATAAAGACAAGTTTCCCAAAAATCTAGGGAAATTGTGTATTTTTATTAACATCTTTATAATACTGTTTCTCTATTGTTTGGCTGCATACTCTTTGATTACCTTTCCATGTGACAATGATTTTGTAATACTTTCTACAGTCTGAACAAAAAATATAATTCAATCTTTTGTCTAGAATGGCCAATTGATTTTTTGTAACTAGAAAAGTTTCTCACAGCTTTGTAATTTATTTTTGGTAATGGCATTCACATTTATAATACATTTATAAAATTTAGCCTAACCTTTATTAGGATATTTTTCATAACAAGCTATATGATTTCAGAACATTTACATTTTCTTACAGCATGATTAAACACTGTTTTTAAAATAATAAAATCACTTATTAATCTGTAAGTTGTTTATGTTTTATCTGCTTCATCAGTGATCATGTTTCATTCAGTTTCATCTAGAGCCCTCAGACATCAGTGCAAGATATGTCATTTTGCACACTAAGAAACAATCCAAAGTATGACTTGCCACACAAGCAGGTTTACTGATTTTAGCATCAGTGCAGATGAACGCTACAGGCATAGGGTTTCTATTTCTCTTTCACACAATTCCCATCGAAATTGGTAAACATGAATACAGTGCAATTGTAATTGCATATGCTGTATGAATAAGAGAAAATGTTCATTTTTGATTAGGGGGTGATGCCAAATGTTTAATAATTGAAAGGATTTTTCCATTAACTATAATATATGTAACTCCATCCTATTTAAACCCTTTCTCCTTTGTTACCCACATTGTCTTTAATTTTAAATGTGTCTTTGGAGACATTTGAAGCCAGTTTACTACTGCCTTTACAGGTGAGTTCATTAAGAAAAAAAAAAAATTGGTCCATATGCCTTTAGGGTTCTTTCTTGACCTCTGAAGTCTAGTAATATTATCAGGATATATCTCCAGAGTGACACACATCATTTTTCTCAGGGATATAATTTTTCCTATCAGCCTGTATATTTTAGTCTTTTCTCCTGAAAATTTGCTTTAATTATATCTTTTTTTCTTATTCGTTGTTTTCCCTTCTGCCAAGACACTATTATGCTTATATTCCTTTATATTGCCTATTTTCATGTCTAGTTTTATACCACCAATCCCTCTCACACCATTTTTTAATTTAATTTTAATCCCTCCTTCAGGCTTATTTTTATGTTTCTGACTTTGTTCTTAATAGTGTCCATTCTTCTGTGTTGTAGTCTCTAACATGTTCTTCATTGAACTTATATTTTCATATCTTTTCTAAGTTACTAAATCTATTTTTGTAGTTTTAGTGTGTCATCCTTGAAACCATTTATATCTTTCTTGAGTGTTTGTTTCTGGAAAATATTCCAGATATATTCTAGTTCACTAAAATGTGCACAAGGATTATTTTTCAGTTTAAATAATAGTAATAAATAAAGAGAATCTCAGGACTGTTACACTGTATTCAAATTCAATGGATCTGCTGTGTGAGAACAATGGAAACCTCAAGCATTTGTGAGAAAACTCCAGTACTCAGTTTGAAAATAAATAGTTAGATACATGGTTTGAGAAATTCAGTTTACATTCATTAAGCATTTACATATAAAAATACCTAGAATAAGCTCCTACCATTTGCGACAACATGGATGGAACTAGAGGGAATTATGCTTAGTGAACTAAGTCAGGCAATGAAAGACAAATACCATATGATATCACTTAATACAGGAAACTAACAACACAAACAAATGAGCAAAACTGAACCAGAGACATGTAAACAAGGAGCAGACTAACAGTTACCAGGGGAGAGAGAGGTGGAGAGGGAGGGGAGAGGGGTAAGTAAGGGAAGGGTCTAGTCAAGGAACATGTATAAATGACTCACATGGACAACGGGGTGGGGAATGACTGTGGTAGAAGGGGTGGGCTGGGTGGGGGAGTAGTGGGAGGAAAAGTTGGACAATTGTAATCGAAAAACAATAAATAAATAATTGATTGAGTAATTAAAAAATACCTAGAATAGTGCCTAATTTATATTATTTGATGAAACAAGTTGGTTTACTTCCCCCTACTCAGTGAAACCTTGGCCAAACTTTATCCTTGGGGGAACGAAACTAAAAAAGGTCAGAGTTGGGTGATGCAGTCCTAGGTTATGTGTTTAGACTGCAATGTGATTACAGAATTCTGCAGTACTAGCAAGATCAGGGAATATAAAAGGATGCTTGCTGTTTCTTCTCTCCTACTTCAGAAATCTGTCCGCTGGGAACTTCTGAGCTCTCACTCCTGTGTGCCAATTGCCAATTCACAGGCAATGGGAGGGTTGATGCTAAGGAGACCTGACAGCACAGAGCAAAAAGACACCAGAAAAATCCTATGCCCCCGAGTGGCCCTGTGGTCGCAGACACTGTAAGATATAGAAATGAAGCCACAGAGCAATGTGGCACCATTTTGGTGTCCCTGAGGCCTCCAGGAGTCAAAAAAAAGCAACTGTCAGAACAAAAGGTCCTTCCCTACTGGCACGATGTGACAGTGCGGCAATTTTGGTTGTAATTTTTTTGCCATTCCTAAGTCTGTAATACAAAGAAAAAATGTTTACTTTCTCATAGTACATGTGATCCACTTTACCTGATGCCTTCCCTTCCTTCTTCCACCTGCTTCTTTATAAGATACTTTGTGAATTACAATCATTATTGTGGACTTACTGTACTAAAGGCTTAGGCTGGGTGAGTATAACCATTATAGAGATGGGAAAAGAAGAAATACAAGTTCTCTCCAATGTCAGATGACACCAAGTAGGTTTAAGTCCAATATCTGAAAATATCTTCCATGGAGGGGTTTCCATTGAGGAAATGTATATGATGATGAGCAAACACTCTGACATATATTCTGTACATGTTCAGTACATGGTACAGATTCAGGTGTTTCATGATAAAAAAAAATTAAAGTCTTAACACTTTTCTTCAATGAGTATTTAACCCCATCACAAGAGTCTAGATTAAAATACACAAAATGATTACAAACAATATTGGGTAACTATTTCTCAGTTTAATTTGATTCTTAGTCATACTGATATAAATGAAATTACTATTACTATTAATGTGAACTTGACATTAACGTATACATTAGATTTTACTATTTTCTTAAAGCTTCAATGACCACAAGATTCCTAAGTGGTCCAGATATGTGGACCAATGACCATAATATCCCAATATTATAAGAGTATTCTTTGAAGAACACTGAGTCATTTAAATATCACAAATTTCTGCTTTCACACAGCTAATGAATTAGATGAGAAGTTTAAAATGTAACCATTTATATAAACAGTTTTTACTTCTTTCAGTCCAACTAATCCAGTGCCCATTATTGCCTAAATAATCTCCTAAAGTTCTTGTGCTTTCTTCAGGAAATTTAACATGGTATAGATACTCTTGGATTTGATATGTGATATGTTAGGAAGTGCTCATAAGCACACAAATGATAAGGACATAAAATTAAAATACGTGAAGCACAGGTTCCCATTTGGCACTAAAGTAGTGTACCCCAGCATTTGCTGGGTGGTCTGTGAGATGAGCAAGTGACTTTTTAATTGAAAAATCTATTCATGACCCAACCTGTTGCGTACACCCGGGAAAAATAAAAATGCCCTTTCAGATTACATAAATTCTGATACAACGTGTTAAGTTAAACACTGAAGCAAAGCATGCCATCCTTGTGCTTTATACATTTCTTAGGGTGTGGAGGAGGGAAAGGGAGAGAGTAGTAGTGCAAATTGAGTTCTATTTATAAACCAATTATAATACAAATTGGTTGCACAATCCTTGATTTTATAAATACTTTGGAATAAAGTGTAGTGATTGCATAATAGCCCATCAAATGGGAGGTTGATTAGTTGAGTCAGTTTTCTATGCAGTTTAACTGTTCTTTTCTGCTAGAATGGAAGAAACTGTCACCATCATGGTGATGCCTGCCAGATGGGAACTGGGGATCAGGCCCACTTGAAACTTGAAAAGTCTGAAGAGAGTGAGAGTTAATTCTTTCATTGACACCCTATTCTCAAGTCAATATCATTTCAGAAGTATGACTCATTGGGATCACTGGTGATCCTTTCTGTCCCTCCAGTGTGGGTTATCATATGATGCAAGTTACTTTCTCTTTTATCATATAGGCTAATTTGGATGTTGTGTTGTTATACCTTGGTATTTTGTTCTGGAAATTTTCCTTTAAATACAGTTTCTTATTTTCCTTGAATTTCACTATTTCTAGGAAATGATCTTCCTCTCATTCCAACACACACAAAATTCTCTTCCTCAATAAAAACCTTTAAGGTTCAAGGTGTTAGTGTATGTTGCTAGCTTCTGGTGAACAAGGGACAGAGAAAATAGTGACTAATATCAGAATCATGAGTGAAGATATGTTTTATTCATAAACTTTGCACCTCCAGTGAAATTAAAAGCAAAGTAAAGGGTCGAAGCTGTGAACCCTTTTTCCTGGAGCCTGTAAACCAATAAAGGCTTTATATTAGCTATCGATATCTATCTCTGAGTTGCCTTAATAACATCTTATTCCCTGTTTTCACCAGCCATCAATAATATTTCTGCCTGCTCGCTCAGACCCCTATCTCTGCGTGCAATTGCATTATAAGGGTCTATAAGCCCAATTTGCTTCACATTCTTATTTTTGGAAAAGGCTGGCTGGCTTTTGTAATGAGAGCAGCTGCCAAGAAGGCTTGACAGAATTTGTGGTCCATCTGGCTTATAATCTTCACTCAATATCTCAGAGGCCCAAACTTTGAGACCTGCTGATAAGCCCAGGCATCCAGGCAAGCGATGGCAGCCTTCTCTGTGATTTCTCATTAAGGGCAGGGACATCTCTCTGGAAATCTCTCATATTCTGGATATCACATAATTCCTTTTTTCATTTTCTAGTAAGTACAAGAGAGTTGCATTTTTTACACTATAGTGCCTTCGTGTACCCAGATATGAGAGAACAGCCATTTGGAAAATTTTGACATTTAAGTGTTTGAGTTTCCTAAAATATTTATTGTTATTTGTTTAATAAAACCATGAAATAGATCAGAACAAAGTAAATAACCATGCATACATTTTAGTTTTTAGTGACAGTTGTTTTTGCCACTGTATATTTATATAGCTTTCACCATGATGCTATTGTGTGGCACAAGTGGTCTATGGCAAATGAGAATAGAATCAATAGCATAGTCACTGACTTACCCAGCACTGATTGGCCTATTTTCCTGGTGATTAAACAAAATGGGAGGGAGACAGAGGCTATTGGGGGTGGGAGTGGGTATGCAAGCTGCATTGAAAACATCCATCTCTTCTCCCCTAACTTGCCTATTGAAGATGAATTTTAGAAATAATATATAATAATGTAGTACATAATAATCTTTTTTATCCTGCATTGTGTCTGATCTCTTATATTGTGTTTATTATCCTTTGTGATTCACTGCTATGTATGTCAAAAGAAAAAGGTGATCTATCTGCTGCCCCTATAAGTTTACAGCTAGTGGGTGTGAATTTATTGACTTCTAACCTACAAATGGAAAAACTGTTATCTCCACAAATAGAGCTACAGTAAGGGATTCTATACTCTCAGAGATCGGCATCTACCCATATAATTTAGTTTGGAAAATTAACAAGGCTTTATTTTACTATGTCATTTATCTTGTATTTCTTGAAGAAATTGCTTTTTCTATATTTCCTTATTTTACATGTATTTTTGATAAACTTGAGATGATAGTGACAATATTCTGATCAAAAAGCTCCCATGGGCAAGGAGCAGGACTGGTTGCTTATAGGACAGAAGACTGGATCATTCCTGGAGGCAAGACGTATCAATCAATTTTTTTCTTATCAATTATTCAACATTGATTAAGCACAGACTCTGCATCAGGTGCTCTAAATACCCTTAAGGAATGGAGATTTGCACAAGTTAGAAAAACAGCAACCTATTTTTCCAAAATGAGAGAAAGAGGTTAAATGGAGCACTGCTGAGGAGGATAACTCCCCTTCACATGCTGATGCAAACACAAGAAACAAAACAAACCCCTGAAAAGTGTATCCAAACATTCAGATTGAAAGTGATTTTTAGGCTAGTTAACAGACTGTGTCATGAGACCAGAAATGGACATATATATGTCAGAGAAAACCTGAGGGGACCAAATACAGAAAGAATGACCCATACCCTGAGCCATAGTTACACACAACTTTGAGAAAGGACTAAGAGTTCCATCATCTTGGCATTGGAACCAACTCACCTATGCCTGGCTTGCTATCTTAGTACAAATGGAGTTGAAGAGTATCTGATTGCTGAGTGGCAGAGCTCATAGGGGCTTCTGTTAGTATTAGTGGAACCTTAAGCCTGAAATCTTTGTCACTGACAACCGGTTTCTAGACTTTTGTGTTGCTTTTTATTTACTCCTTTAAATTACTTGGTAAAAGTAACTTCTGAAATTATTAACTGGTCACAGCAGAATTAACAACAAAAGGAATCTTACCCAATGTTGTGTGAAGGAGAATCAATTGGAGCTGTTACGGTTGCTGACATCACCGTTCTCTCCAGCATCCACATTATCACAAGCCTTGTTCAGATGTCACTAACTCCCTTTGGTGTTCCAAACAGGGTTCTCCTGTTTCTCTGTATGGTCACGGCTTATATTGTTGCAATCGCTCATCTTCCTGTCACTTGAAAATCTGGTATTATTTTAAATTTCCTGTCATTTGAAAAATACATTATTAGGTTTTTTTTCTCCATGTATCCCATTTATATTCTCAATTAAACCATGTCCTGTACTTATTGACCCAGTGATTTGCACTTAGTAGGTGCTATAGAAGCAACTCTCAAGTCATTGATTAATTCATTGATTGTTTAACAAATGCAGACTATTCAAATTTTAGAGCTCTAGACCTAGTAATGAAAGTGTTCAATCACAGAGTCCTGAATTTTCTATTGTAAACAAACAGCTTTCTAATAATAACCTCCTGCACAGTTACTACGTGTAGTTATGACTCAGATATTTGAATAAGCAGCCTGTGCAAACAAACACATAGATGCATCCTTCTAGATGCAGCACCATTCTTATCATGCTCATAGCATGTTTCACTCTTTTTCCTGACATGGACTTGATGGCATGGAAACTTCTAAATAAAAGTGAAATAGGAAGATCCTGAAGGAGGGACTACGTGAGAAAATGTCTCCTCTCCTGTCTGTGAAATCCAGCAGCATTTTCCTGCTCAACATCATGCTCACCCATTAATTTCACACTTTATTTCCCAGAAATTGAAGACAGTTAATTGACTTTTTACAACTGGTATTGAAACTTTTTCTACTTCATGCCTCATGAGATGGGAAAACTGTGCTGTTAGTGGGACTCAATGGCTTATCCAAGAAGAGGTGACAAGTCAGTAAATAAAAGACCCAGATTGGATTTTGTACTTTATAATGTCCTGTTTTCATTTCCCTGGAGAATTATTGCATTTAAAAGGATTTCAGTCATGATCACAGTTTAGCTAGTTTTCTTCAGTGATGTAAATTTTCATATTTTATAAAAGCATTGGAGCTAGGAAGGACTTTAGAAAATGAAGTTCAGAGATCAGTTGTTTATGTAATGAAAGCCATCAAATCAGAATTAGAGAAAAAGCCTCATAATTTTAACCCCTTTCAAGATACAACATAGAAAACAACAAAAGAAAAGAAAAATGGAAGTAGAGATACATCCTGATATTTACCACTATGTGCTAGGCATCACATTAGCAACTTTCACGTTTTTTGATGACTTGATCTCATATTCTAACTACCAGTTAAGTCCTAGGGTTGCCATTGTTCAAATGAGGAAATTGTAAGGGTTGTGTGCATTGCAGGTAGACTCCAACACCTACGAACACAGAAAATCACGATCCAATCTTCGCTTTTTCAGTTGGTCTGAGAAAATTTCCCAAATAGAGTAAACTTTAGAAAGTAACTGAATAAGAGAAGAACTTTTCAGGCAACTATTGTGAGAGTTTCAAAAACAAGTTCTATTTTAACATAACACCTAAATGAAGCATGGTGAGTATCACAGGGATTTTTACAAATACCCCAGCTTTCTCTCTCTCCATGTGTATGCCAAATTACCCTTCTCCATTGCCACTGAAGGTAGGGGTGGCCATGACACTTGTTTATATCCATAAAATACAGTAACATTAGGCACATCGAGGTAGAAGCTCTCAGAGGCAAAGTACACCTTGCCTCTCCATTTTTCCTGCCCTGGACATGGAACAATCGTGTGTGAAGGAGCCTCTTGTCAGCCTAAGCCCTTGAGCGACTATGATAAGTGGAGTGTAGCTTGTCCTGACTCATCTGGTAACTATTTAACAATCTGCCTTGATTGGTCAGTCTTTCCTTGTTGAAATAAATATGAAGAGCACAATTCTGGCTATGGAGAGATTTGGCTCTTAACACCTGTCTCTGCCATTTACTGGCTGAGTGGCCATGCCAGTTTCCTCATGTATAATATGGTCATCATGGCATCTACCCATGAGGTTGTCATAAATTAAATGTGATGATGTTTGTAAATTGTTCAATGGAGTACCTGTCATATACTACTGAAGTTTTAGAAGTACCATGATAAGTCATAGTCATCATCATCATCATCATTATCCAGGGAGATAAGATACTAGATACTCATTTTCATAAGATTCTTTGAAACAAGGGGAAAACCTTTTGTGTTCATTGGAAATGAAGGAGAATCAACAGTAACAGCCTCAAAATGAAGGACAAGAAGAATGAGAGGCGAAAGCCACAGACACTCCGCCCCCCCCCCCCCCCCCCCCATGTTCAGAACACTCAGTAGTGAGACAGGAACCACAGGCTCAGCTGAGGCAGGGAAAGGACATGGTGACTGTTTCCAGAAAAAAATAAAACTGAAGTTCAAAATAACTTCTGAGTATTATTTACTTAAATTTTTATCTCTTGAAAAAACGTTCTTAAAAAGGTGAAGTAGAAATTAAACATCCGTACGTTCCTTCGTCTTTTCTTCCTAAGCAATTTCAGAGTTTTGAGAATGACTTGAAGTTGGGTTGAGTTGAAGATACAGGCATCTGGATGTGAATCGTTGTTTGACTTTTTGAAACACCAGCCGAAGTTACTAAAACAGAAAACAATGACAACATCAAGGGACAATTGCCCTAGAGCTGAAAGCAAGAGGCTTTTCAAAGCATTCTTAGTGAGAAACCGCCCACTGAGAAGCACAGCCTGAAATCCCTTCCCAGGAGAGTGACTCTTAAGCCTGGGTGTGCTCTGCACAGGTGTTCCAGCAAGTGCTGCCAACTGGATCCTTCAAGTTAGGAGACAGCCTCAGCAATTACCCTGAAACCTGCGCAAATAAGGCATTCAAGTGGGAGCTGGCAGAAGAGCATATATAGAGTGAAAAACTATCAGCTTTCATACATGTGTGCGCACATGTGCATGCACGCACACACACATGTTCTCCATGTAATAATTATGTATTACTAAGGAACCTATAGCATAGATTAATTATCATATGATTCTCAAGAGAAACATATCTTTCTACCACTGCAGAATTATTTAACATAAACAACTTATCATTTAAGCAAGCCCCATACTTGGATATAAATCACTGAAGCTGACCTTTCTTTTCCTATAAAGGGACTAACGTGAGCTAGTCATGCAGGTTTGGTCACTTCCAATTGGCTTACATAGAGCAATAATAGAAATAAACAGCACCTGTCTTCTGAGGAATTTTATTCCAGTTCTATAACCTACTGTTCTGTACCATCAAACTGTCCTGAGAATCAATGTCTTATACCTGTAAAATAAAAATAATTTTAGAAAGTACCTGGTGCACCTACAGTACAGTTTGGTACAGAATCATGTAGAATGGTGCACAGGAAAGATTTTAAAAGCTCTAAAACATTATAGAGATGCAATAAACTATTATTATTACTATAGTCAATTTTGGAATAAATGAGTCCACATTGAATCTGCATTTATTTCCCTACTCTCTTTTATATAGACTGTACTCTCCAATTATCAGCTTCTTCTAGCATAATTCTCTAAAATTTCCTACTGCATAAGACAAGGATGAATTGTACTTTATTGTACTTTGTTTTGTTCCTGAATTACTTCATATATATCCTTTTCTACCTTCAGGGGCCATATTTTCTTTGGCTTCTCCTTTTATGTAGTTCCATCTGTACTTGGCAATACTGCGTGTTCAGGAGGTACTCTCCTTTAATTATTTTAAAACTAGAAACTAAGAAGCATATTGAAAAGGTAAGAGGTATAAGAGAAGTTCCACACTTGTCTGGTTATAGTATGGTGAAGTGGAAGCTGCTCCTAAAAGAAAGTTTAGTTTGAGTTTCCAGCTGCCCTCCAATGCTAGATAGCTTCATAATAAAGTTAGAAAGCATGACCATTTATAGCAAAGGATCTTAATGATCTTTAGCAGTTGTCAAAATGCATATGATCAGTTAGAGAGTAATATATGTATCATATAAAAATACTGTGATATGTTTCTTGGAAGACATAATTGTTGAGATTCATACCTATTCATGATTTCTGTTGTCTTACTATCTAGAAACAGGATATCAGAATAAGTATAAAATTTGCCTCTTTCTCTTTCTCACACATACACTTCCCTGTTTCCACATGCACCCACACACAGAAACTAAGTTCCTGCCCTTTAATTTGATGAATATTTCTGAATCAAACCCCTTCCTTCTTGGATCCTTTACAGACACTAATCTCTAGCCCTTGAATACTGAGATGTAATATCTACAAGAATGAATATTGCCTGTCTGTTTTCACATTCTCAAGTTTATTGCTAATGGGTATTTCACGCATTAGGCAAATAAAGAATGGCAGGAAATTTATGATCTTGGGTCAAAGCTAAGGATAGAAGAAGCAGTCTGACCAAGAAATGTAACTTAGGCAACCTTAATGAGAGTGCAGCCCCTGCCTATTTGCAGCATACCCCTGGCAGCATTATCTTGGCTGGGAATGGTAGTAGTGACTTGTCAGGGAGGGTTCCCGAGCTCAGCTGGTTCACAAAGACTTCCCAAGGATAATGTTTTTACCCACCTAAAACCTGTGGAATGCCAACTTGTTCCATTTCCCAATTCTGTGCCTCTGTTGTGGAAGGGAGCATCTAATAGTACAGACTTTGAAAGGTGTTTTGACACTTACTGTACCAGTTGTGTCCTGTTTTAAGAGTAAAGAGACACTTAATCCTATTTTGAAGGAGTAGTAATAAGAGCCTTAATTTGAGGGCCACTGATTACAGACTCCATTAAAATTGCAAGACACATTATTAATACATCATATTATAGTAATAGTCACAATTTATTTAAACCATTTATGTAAATGGAGCTAACATACACCATGTATGCAAATGTTAGCTTAAGATACCATCCAAGCATATATATATTTTTTTAATTCATCACATTATCTGTGATCATAAAATTTCAGGTTAAGATAAATTAAATTTGTAGGTAACCATAGATCTTTCAGGTCCCACATGTTCATAAAATTCTGCTTAAAAAGAGCTGGTGCAGTTGTAAGGGATGTACTTGATTTACCCAGTCCTACCACAAGGATAATGACTACAAATGTAGGCATTTTTATGATCAGCTATGTTAAAAATATCCATGTATACAGAAAAATGCTGTACTATAATATAAAAGGATAAAAAAGTGATTGTCTAAGAATATTTTGCTGCTCTGGTTTAAAATGTCATTTTTAATAATACTATATGTATCTTAGTCACTTCGGACTGCCATACCTAAATACCATTGACTAAGGGGCTTGAACAACATATAAATCTAGAGTCTGGAAGTCCAAGAACAGGGTGCCGGCATAGTAGAGTTCTGATGAAAGTCCTCTTTGTGATTTGCAGAGGAGCACCTCATCATTGTGTTCTCATATGGTGGGGGCAGGTGGGCGGTGGACAGAGAGAGAGCGAGAGAGAGAGAGGGCTCAGGTATTATCAGGGCAGTAATCTCATCTTGAGGGCCCTATCCTCATGACCTCCTGTAACCCTAAGTACCCCAAAAAGGCTTCATTTCCAAATACCATCAGATTGAGGGGTAAGGCTTCAACACCTATATTTTAAGGGGGACACAAACATTCAGTCCATAACAATTACTGTAGGATTTTTAAACAATAGGACTACCATAAGTAATTTTATAGGGCCACTGAAATTCCCCCCAATTAGTGCATTTCAATTTTTAAAAATATATTTGAAGTTTTTCTTAACCGAACTTTAATTAAGTAGAAATAGACTATGAAATTAATAAATGTTTCACCATTAGTAATAAAAAATATTCAGCATATTTCAACGACATGCAGCTTTGTTCTTACAGTGGGATCCTGCCAGATGCTATCTACCAACACCTCTTCAGGGAATCCCTGTTGCAAAGAGGTATCATTATCCCACTACTGGATGGTAGCTGACTTTGTCAGCCTTTTGACACATTGCTGCCTCCCAGGATTACACATGGTACTTATGTATCCCACTAAGAAGGGCTGCTGGGAGTTCTCAGTCTCTCTGACTGCAACACTCAAAGTTCAATCCTGCTAGAAAAATGTTCAGTTACTGTATTTAGGGTACTCCAGAGAAACAGAACCAACAGGCTATGAGTGTGTGTGCGCGTGTGTGTGTGCGTGTGTGTGAAGAAATTTTAAGAATTTAAGGAATTGTCTCAGTTGTGCTTTACTTATAGTTCATTCATTTAAATGTTCTTCAGTTCCAAAAAGCACTTTCACTGAACCACCCGGAAGAATGTTCGATCAATTGTTTGAGCACTGTGGCCCAGCTAAGTTAACTCATGAAATTAACCACCACGGTTCCTTCATGTCAGGAACTGATGCTCCTCTTAATTTTTTAAAACCCAACTCCAAACAGCTTTGGATAAGTGAATATTTTTAAACACTTATTATGTGTTAAGTACTGGGACAAATACATTGACACTCATTTTACTGGTGCACAAGACAATCTTGTAGGAAAAAAAATTGAACATTACCTTCATTTTACAGATAAGAAAATTGAAACTCAGTTGGTTTAATTGATTATGTGCAAATCAATATCCAGGTTACAACTCTTCTGGGACACTATATTTTTTACGCATCTCTGTAAGTGAAATTCCATATCATGACACAGGGTTTATATACCTTTACTTTCCCAGTGAGGAAGATGATGAGATTGTTTGTGTCTGAAAGCTACCATTCTTCTTCCTTTTTCCTCCCACACACATCTCCATCCTTCCTGTAGCCCACTGCTTCAAATCAGCCCTGTTACACTTCACTTGTGTTTCTATTGTTTTATTTATTTTTTAAAAGATTTTATTCATTTATATTTTTTAGAGAGAGGAGAAGGGAGGGAGAAAGAGAGGAAGAGAAGCATCATGTGTATTGCCTCTCATGCACCTCCAACTAGGGACCTGGCCCACAACCCAGGCATGTGCCCTGACTGGGAGTCATACCAGCAACCCTTTTGTTCACAGGCCTGCACTCAATCCACTGAGCCACACCAGCCAGGGCTTGTTTCTATCGTTTTAATCGTCACTGCTAAAATGAAATAGTACCTACCAATGTCTAGTGTGTTAGATGCCTACTATAAGTTTTAAATGCATCATCTAATGCTATTCCCTGCCATAGGCATATACAATCACACATACACATGTATGTGTGAAAGTACACATAGAGTGTGCCTAAGAAGCAGGTATATGTACAAAGGAGAATTGAAGTTTAAGGGGTACCTAAGCAAATTGCTTCACATCTAACAATTAGTACACAATTAAGTTGAGGTACAGCTAGTGCTGACATTTATGTGTGAGTCTACTACCTTGTGCTACCATTCCACCCATTATCACACAGAAAACCCGGGCCCTTCAGCCTTCATGTGAGCTCATTTTCACCCCTACAAAGATGCTTGTCAGGATAGGAGATTCATTCCCAGCAGGAAGTGGGATATAGAATTAATCTGACTGCCCCAGGTTCAGCCACTACGTGTCTACTACATTTTCCCTACTTGTATAGATATACATGCTCAGTCAGTGTAAGAGTCACTCTGATTGGGTTCTTTGAAAGTATTTCAGCTCCCCACAGTGAAGTCTGAACTCCAATCCTGTCTTCTTTTCCTAGAGATTAAACTGTTCCTGATGACTTTTTATAATGGCCTTTGAGTCTGTCAATAGGGATCATTTCATGAGATCAGACCCATTTTTCCAGGAAATAAGCCCCATAAACACAAAGACTTCTCTCTTTCTCTCTTACTACTATTTTTCCAATGATCCTGACAGTGCCTGACACATGAAAATCCCCAATATATATATATATATATATATATATATTTGGAATAAATAAACTTAGATAGCTGGCCTTCAATCTTTGTGAGTCAGTGTCTTCATCCATTTGAACTGCTGTAAGAAAAATATCATAGACCAGGTGACTGAAACAACTAACATTTACTTCTTACAGTGCTAGAGGCTAGAAATTCCAAGATTGAGATGCCAGCAGATTGAGTGCCTAGTGGGGGTTCACTTATACATTAAAAGTCATCTTTTTACTGTAAATACATGGCGGAAGGGCCAAGAGAGATCTCTGGGGTCTATAAGGGAACTAATCCCTTTGATGAAGGATTGATCCTCTTGACCTAATCACCTCTCAAAGGCCCCACTTCACATACTATCAGAATGGGCATTAACATTTAATATATGAGTTTGGTTGCGGACCCAAACATTTAGTTGATGACAGTTGGTCACACATTCACTCTAAGCTTTTTAGACTTATATCCACATAGTCTTAGCTAATGTATGCCTGTGTGACAACTCTTATGTTGAAGTCATGATTCTATCTGCCCTTTGTACAGCAGAGTACATTCAGGGTTTTCATCTATAACAATATCATTCTCACTAACTCTAAGTTAGTATGAGCACTGTAGAATCTTCATGCATGCAAAATTTTGGATTCAATGCCTGTTGATACCATCTTGATTCACAACTATTTGTTTTCTTGAAGGTGTTCAGCTTCATTTTCCATTTGGCTATTATGAGAGTCTATTTTTGAAGTACAAAAAGGTGGAACATGTAAGAGAATAAAACTAATACTCTCCTGTGAAGCATTCAATATCCTTCACAATTTGATCCAGAACTCTTTAACAATGTTCTCCCTGGCCACTGCAAGCACACTCCACTTTCAGAAACCTAAGCTTCTGTTTCTTCCCCTCTAATTGTGCTTCCCTCTTTTTCACACTTATCCAAATCTTGTCCCATCTTTAACTTCACTCTAAATCCTTCTTCCTTTGTGATTTCCCTGACTAGTCATTGAACAACTTGTAATTAAACAACTACATACAATGTGCCAAGCTAAGCTCTCCATAAGTAACAGTAGTAAACCAGGCACAGTCTCTATATTTAAGAAGCTTAGGGCTCAGAAGAAGGAACGTAGACTGAGAGGAACCTTACAGACTCAGAACTATGGGGGGTTTAGAGGAAGAGAGGGCTGTGAAATTCTTACCAGTGGAATCCAACCTTGAGCAGAGTTGAAAAGAACAAAAAGTTCTTGATTATAGAGATATCTGAAGGGCATATTAAGTGGAACAGACTTCAGAAAAAAGTTATAGCAGCATGTGAACACCTATAATTCATTTTATTTGACTAGTCATTAAAGAATTATGAAAAAAGAGTGTCAGGAAAAAAGGTAGACAGGTTGACTGAAGCTAGTTCATGAGGAACATTAATGTCATTCTAAAGAACTTAAATTTTATCTTGTACACGATGAATGAGAAACACTGATTTAAAAAATATATAAATGGGATCATATAAAAAAAATCTGTGCTATGGGGAAAAATTACAACAGCATTCAATAGAAAGATGATCTAGCTTCAAGTTATAAAGAATATCTAAGGATCTGCAAGTGCCCTTAGCAAGATTACCCTGGTCCAGTAAGACACCCATGAGTATAAGATCGTAAGTATAAGAAATTCCTTCTCTTCCACTGATGCCTTCTCTGACCAATAGCACTAAGTTTGGAAACCCACACATCTGTTCCTTCAGTGTTACCAGAAATGTCAGTTGTCCAGGTCTTCAACACCACAAAGGTTTAATCTCTTTAACTCTAAATTTAACTCCTAACCCCATCTCCTATCTCTTTCTCACCCTTCATATCATTCTAATGTACTCTCTGGACAGTGCTTGCTGCCTGCCATTGGACCCTACCTGGCAGCACCAGTTACAGGTTGTCTGATCTTAATCATGTCACTTATTTCTGGGCCTGAATTTCCTCATCTGTAAAAAAGAAGCAAATAAATATACATGATAATATGGTTGGTGTGAGGAGTCAAACTGTGAGTACACATAAAACATTCAGCACAATAACAGTGAAAATATAAAATTATAAGAATATTCCCTATCGTAGAGTGAGTGCTCAGTGAATAGGACTTAGTAGGATTATTAGTATCCTTAGAAAAATTTCCTATGTTGTATAATCTAAACTGTTTTTTTTTTTGAACTGAGTAAAATTCTATCTTTTGAGAATACTACTTACAGTGTCAGCCTCTCAAGTGATGTTTTGGTGTCTTTATTTATTGATTGATTGATTTACTCTTCTCACACCCTGCATATCTTGAGTGTTTTTTTTTCCCCCTCATTAGCAGTTTCATATTGTTTTTGTCTTGTGCATTCTCAAAATCCTCAACTCCTTTGAAGTATGGGCACCATACTTTTATTACATTCTCATAATTGTCTTCTACTGATCGTATGGATTACCACTCCATCACACCCCATCAATCAATCTGTCTTCCTGGCTTCTCTGTTACTTCTTTAGCCATTATTCCTGGTGATTCAGTATCTATATTAGACACTTATCTATCAACTCCTTGACTTCTTTACTCTCTTCTTCCCCATGCTCACCTTGACCTCCCACGGTTATAACCTAGACTTTGTCATCATCAATGACCACACCCTGTCTAGAACCTGATTTTAAGACTGGCACTTTCTGACCGCATCTTCTTTTGATTACTCCTTCACTCTCCATCCTCACCCCAACAGCTCATGGGATGTACTGACCTTTGCTCCAATAGTCCTTTATCTTTTCCAAAGTTAACCTGTCTGGGGAAAAAAGAAAATAAAATAGAACATTTTGAGGATCCAGCCCCTACACCCAATATCTCATTTTTCTTCTTGATAACTTTAAACACAAGACTTATAGTCATCTGTGCACAAGAAATATTTATTGAAAAAATGATTAAAAATTGGATGTAGTGACAAATTTGGAGAATATGGGGAAAGTGGCATATAAAGTGGAGCAGACATGTCTAAAAGAAACTGTTGCTAGCATTGAATTATGTGATATACAGAAAAATGGCCCTTTTGCAAGGAGTAGATGTAGATTAGAGTCTCCTAGCTTTAGCATTATTGATATTTGGGAACAGATAATTCTTGGTTGTAAGTGAGGGCTGTAGACTTTCTCCTCATTTGTCACAATTAGAAATGTCTGAATATTGTCAAATGTAATCCTGGGAGGCCTTAATCATTTTTAGTTGAAACTACTCACTTGAGTGATAAGTGTTGAGAAAGGAAGTTACATGCATGCAGTCTTTGGATCCCTGTTAGGCCACATAAGAATGCTCCTTAAACCTGGAAGCCTTCCTAACCAAGAGTCCACACAGCCCATGATTGGCCTTTCACCTTGGGTGGAAATGTTTTTCCCTGTTTCAGACTCTATGAATGTTTCCTTATTCTGCTTGGTTATGTACAACAATGACCCTCAGAGACACCCCAACTTTCCTCACTTCAGACTCCATGAGAGATGGGGAGAGTCCTGCTGCAGCACCAGAGCCATGCATGTAGGCCAACTGCCCTAGGTCAGCTGTTGGCAGGTAGTATCCATGAGGAACCAATGCACACTGTTGGAGCTGATATTACTGTTTTGTTCTCTAAGTGACTAAAAGCATTGTTCAATTCAGTGTTAGACTGTGCTGTGTTTTCACTGGTGACTCTGATGCCAACATGCAGTGGGGAGTAGAATTTTGACTTACAGTTTCAATGGCTGGCATTGTGATAAACTTTGCTCTCATGCATGTAGGTGATGTCATCCTCTGACAGTGGTTTTGGGTGCATGGTGTTCTGCTTGACAAAAAATAGCCACATGGCATTCAGTTCCTCATTGCCAAGCACATGGCTGAGGAAGAGTTTGCATGGTTCACTAACTTCATCTCATTGGGAAGTCCAAATGCACCAAAGAAATATGACTTGCTTTGGTCATGAGAATGAGACAGAAGTAATAGTGTGCCAGGTCCAAGCCCAGGCCATAGAGGTCTCATTGTTTCTGCTTGCTCCTTTTCATCTTCACCAGTGCCATGAGAAGGACCTGCCTGGGGTAGTCCATTGATCTCAGGAGCAGTTGAGAGACTGGTTGAGCAGAGCCCATTAGACTGGATCAGCTGATTTTCTAGTGAAATGTGATGTCTTTTTATACCCATGGCAGTGTGACTCACTGAGAGACCCATCTAAACTGGTCTTTGTCCCATAGCCCCCTGAGTTCCAGGTCTACCAACTTGACTCTGACAAAAGTGACATCAAGGAGCACTTTATATCTAATTGATTCATAATTGGATTTTGAATAATTGTAGCATAATTAGCCAATTTTTACTCAGGCCATGTCTTTACTATTTCTTTCTTTTACACATCATCTCTAGAATTCATCACTAGATTCATTATGTCAGTCTCAAGGCTAAGACTTGAGACAAATAAAGGGCAGCCTCTCCTGACCGTAAAAACTCATTCTGGGCTCCCCAACACAATGGAATCTCTGCTCTCTGAATTCTAGTCCTCTAGTTACTGATACCTAATACTCTGTTTTCTCTATTTCTATAACTCTCCTGCTGGTCTCCTTTTAATTAGATGGCCTACTCTTGAGGGATAGATACTAAGTTTTAAATTTTGTTATTCTCCTGTATCATTAGTACTATACTCATTAATTAGTGTAGAATAGGGGCCCAGTTGATCATTTTGTTAATTTTATGTAAATGACTATATTTATGCAGAATAACTCAATGGAGTAGCCATTGGCCTGAATCAAAAAATAAGGTGACTTTATTCCAAGGTTACAATAATGACAAGGAAAACACATGTACCAAAGACTGAAGGCATGGCTGATTTTGTTTTAAATTGAGGTATTTGGGGAACTGTCAAAGACTTAGTTATGTCATTACGGACATCTGCTAAGAATACTAAAGGTAAACAATCACCTGAAAGATATATTTGCTTGTGTGTAGTGGGAAACAGCAGCTCATTAGCTCTCTGTTTAGCTCGTTAACTCACCAGCTCGTTAGCCCTCTGCTCGTTAACTACTTAGCTCTGATTAGCTCTGCTCACTTCCTCCTTCTATCACTCACAGTGTGAATGAACTGTAAATCTGCCAGAGCAACAGATGGCCATTCCAGGTCCAGGGAGGAAGTTCAGGAAGTGGAGGGCAGAGCCCTCCTAAATTTTTCTGACCTTGAAAATATTCCGTTTTATGGAAGCTAGTGAGTTATGGTATAGAAAGAACTGGCATAGATTTATTTTAAGATGAAAAAAGAGTTCACTTAAATGCATTTCCTGCAATGATACAAATTTATGAATACAGAGCCATTTTAGGGTTGTTGGCATTGGTCTATCTTTCAAGCAGGGACTTTAAAACACAAGGGAAGTCCAAGAGTATTAATATTGAGTATTTTTTGGTGGTTTGTCACATCCTCAACCCTGTGCTGAACAATTGTGCGGAATTCCAAAGATACTTTTTAAGAGATTATCTGGAAGAGACAATATTTACATGTACAAACTATTGGAGAACACTAAATCTCAATTGTTAATCATAAATTAAAATATATAGTGTAGAGTATATACACTCTGGCAATGCAGAAAATAAAACACTTTGATTATTGATACCAAAAATATTGCCCTGCTATTTAAGTTATTCATGCAAAATCATGAATTTGGTTTATATTGCCTTAATAACCAAATTGCCACATTGTCCACATGGTTGTAGCCATATAAGACCATTATTTTAAGAAAATTTGATTACCTGTACAAATGATGCCCTCATCTACTTGCTACCAGATACAAAATACATCATTGATGATTCATTTATTTTAGTCAAACTATTGTGCCTCCAGGGAGCCAAAATTAAAGGGCATATATTGCTTGGAAATGATGTCAAATTAAACCATGTTTTGGCATCTTCCTTTTCATCCATCCACGCATTCACTTGTGTATATCTGCAATAATCCACAAAGTAGTTGAGATAGCATCTACTACTAAGCTTATTCTAAATCTGTTGGTCACTTTACCAGTCAAAACTCTGGACGGAGTTAGTAGAGAGGATAACTAAGTTTTGATACAGTAGAAAAAACATATAAGAAATGCATAGCTATGGTTGGTATACTGAGAGAAACAGGTGCGCAGAGTAGCGCAGTAAAATTCCTAAGCACAGAGGAGCAATTGAGACTCTGGACACCTGAGTGAGAGTGTCTTGCCTGGGATGGGGACAGACAGTAAAAGAGTAGAGGGCTCTGATAGCAACTGTATCTGCTTTTCACGATTGTAGATGACTGCTTCTATCCACAGGGAGTGGCTGCTGCCAGCCAAGCCACTTTCCCCTGCTTGGCACAGCCGCACTGATTTTAAGTCATGCAGATACAGTGTGTTTTGTTGCTACCCCATAATCTAAAAAGTAAAAAGAAAGAGAGAGAGAGAGAGAGAGAGAGAGAGAGAGAGAGAGAGAGAGAGAGAGAGAGAGAGAGAGAGAGAGAGAGAATATAGAAAAACTGTAAGACCTTTCTTAGATGCCTGGGGCTCTCTTATATTTGCTGCAAGAATTTTTGAAAAAGAAAACATAAACAAAATATATTTCCTGTCTGCCCATAGCAAACAGAGACTAAAAATACCATTACAACTATACAATAGTTTAAGGTCAATGTATTCCCTCTTCATGGCTATGAAAGCCTGACCCTCATAAGGCATTAAAATTCATAACACATGAAAATTAGGGAGTCCTGGAAGCACTTTCTTCTATATAAGTACAAATTTTCTCTGCCTACATCTAGCATTTAAAGGAAACCATCCAGATAATTAAAATGCCTATAAATGAAATGTCAAAGTTAAATGTTTTTTTTTTAAGTCTTAATGCTTAGGCAAAGTGAAACCTTTATTCTAAAATAATATACTTTAAATAGTAGTGGTATCCTGTGAGGGAGTAGAATAATTAAGGTTTGCCGCACAAAATGGGTCTACAGGTCTACGTGCCACTCCACTCAGCCAGTAACCTTTATGAAAGGGAATACGATAATCAGTGTGTATTTTTTGTCCTTAAATACTGCCATTACTTTAAATATGAATCTAGCTACTGTGGATAAAGCTAACCACACAGTGCACATGGAGTAAATTTATCACACAAATACAGAAAACAGAGATGTTGAGTTAGGCAGATTCTGATTTGGTTCTTGTGTATTTGGCTCAGTTGCCCCCACCCCTTGTATTAGTGTAAATATAATTATTTATTTTCTTCCTTATCCTCCTATGTATATTACCCTCACCTGGGTATAGATGCCATTTGGGAACTGCCCCTGTGAACTTTGCCCCAGTTTGGGGTATGCATGTTACGTCTGGGCTTTGAGACAGTTTGAGTACAATTTAGTCACCTGCGCAAGATGTGAATCAATCCAGGTCCTGGGCTAGGCCATCCACTTTTCTAAAGATTCTACCATCATCCATAAGATTTGAATCAAATATTTGCCACACCACTCTCATACAAAAACTTACATTCAGACTTTATGGCGAGTCCCTTTGAATGCTAGGACAATTGATTGTAGTAGGTGATGTACAGTTACCATTGAAGCTGACCTCAGTATCACCAGAGAAGCAACAGCATGGGCCAGGATAGGGTCTGAGCAGAAGATAAAGAACAATGACGTTTTAAGTACTTGGAGGGAATTTTGTGGGATGATGCACATCACCTCAACCACCTGTATCCACTTCTCCTCTCTGCCATGCTAATTAGCCATGACTGCAACTGACCCTGCTGCCTGGGGCCAGCAGTGATGGACTTCTCTAGCTTCTCCTTTTACTGGTGGTGACTTCCCAGTGGGAAGGAGCAAGTATTTTGGTGGACAGTCCTTAGCTTTATATAAGACAATCCTGACTAGACCAATTTTTGGACACTCCATTGCTTTAGTTTTTAAAACTATAATATTTATTTATACATTATTGATCCACAGAATTCTAGAAGGAAATTATGTTTGTGCTTATGTATTCCTTTACTATCCTATTAAGGTACAGAAGCATTTATAAATATTTATTGCGATAGTACTTATTAGCAGAGTCTTTGGGTACTAATAAGGGTTGAGAAAAGAAAAGGACAAACAAAATATTCTTTGAACTCTTATTCTACTAGAGAATCAATAATAAGAAATCAAAGCATAAATAATGTTTGAATTTAATGTAGTAAAATGCCTTCAGCAGTGATCAGATTTTTTGGTTTCCTGAAAGCTCCTTAGACCTTGTCATTTGGCACATGGAGGTGTTTTGGTAGGCAGGATTTGCCTTGTTTCTACTGTGATAAGTCATAAAAGAGAAACTACTCTGCTAGTTCAATAAAACTCCTAACATAAGCATTCTTTTAGAAATCTTCCATTTGATTATAGAGAAATTATTTCAGTATTAAAATGAATTTTTACCAATAAAGATGCTATAAAACTTCCAAAGTTCTTTGCTTCCTCTGCAAGTTACTTCCTTTAGAAGTTCTGTTTTTGTGGCTCATAAGATATTTCCACTCTTCAGAATGTTGTCACCATAAAGGGGGGAACTTAACTCTGCTGTCCTCTTATCTAAATCCTTTGGGGCCCTCCACCAATCAAAACCCCAGCAAGTCTCCAGCATGTGCTGTAACTGCACACGCCTACTGAGAAAGGGGGAAGAGAGGCCAGCAACTCCTTTTGATGGAACCATCTTTTCCCCAAATCTATGCCTGACTTAAAGCAAGAACTGGCTAAATAGTCATCAGTTTTAAGTAGATGCTTAATTTTCAAAGTCATAGAAGGGATTTGAAACAGCATGTCTGGAAATTCAGGGAGGAAAAGAGTTAAATGTAACAGTGGAAGAGGAAGGCAAGTAAGAAGGGCAGGATTTGCCTTGTTCTACTTGCAGAGTCTTTGTACCAGATAAACCCATACTTTTATGCGGGATAGAACACATTCACTGAGCTTCTGTAATTGGAAATAAATGTTGTGACTCAATGGAGAGGGCATCACTTTGGAAATGACCAAAGACAAAAACCAAAAAAAAAAAAAAAACCCCGGCAAACTCTACATAAAGTCTCAAATTATTTAGAAGATGTAAAACACTTCTATCTATGCTGCCCATCTTTGTCTTCTCGTTCTGCTCATGTCAATGCTAAATTACAGACACAGAGATATACCCACAGAATATAATTATTTTTTTTTTTACTTTTCATAAAATATTTGGAGAAAGACAACACTATTTTTACACCAAGGAAACATGAGGTTGGGAAAAACACTTTCATTTCGGATTTAGTTAGATGTCGTTTTGAATCCTGATTTTATTGTCATATGGGAAGAACACTACTTTGAACCACAGTGTTATATTTTGTTTGTTTGTTTGTTTGTTTGTAAAATATAATTTATAAATCCTAACACTATGGAGATACAGATACACCAGTGCTTAATAAATGGGAGCTAATAATTAGAAATAGGGCGACCTTCCCTGCATTAATGGAGGGGACCCTGCTGCAATCCATGACACAATGCAGGTTAAACAGTACACCAAGATGTGTGTGCTACTGCAGGGTTTTAAAACTGAATGGCAGAGGAATTTGGTTGTGAAATCAGTCTCAGGTACCGGGTTGAGCAGGGTGGCAAAGAGTGCGGGTAGACCAACAAAGGAGGGGTGATGCCTTCCAGAAAACTGTGTCTGCTTCCCAATTTCACCACCCTATGGGGCCAAATCTTAATCTGATTGTACTTTCTGCCCTGCCTATGCCCCATGCTTTGCCTGAATAAGGGCTTGTTGATTTGGTGCACATGTCACTCCAGAACAGAGCTAACCGTGTCGTTTTGACATTGCTCTGAACTGTAGCAGTCAGCTTTGATGTTGAAGTTCCTCCTTAACCAAATTATGAATGCTCTGTTTCTCCCCATTGCCACTCTAATGAACTTTAACAATAATTATACATGGCCTCCTTGGACTAGATTTTTTTTTGACTCCTTTGGTGCCCATTCTCTTCTAAGTATTTCAAATCTTGGAAGTAATGCAAAAATATAGCTGCGTGCAAAGACAAAAGAAAGTTTCACCTGACTGGGAAACACTGAGAGGAATAGAACAAATCAGGAAGGGGCTAATAGAGAGAGTGGAAAAGTATATACTTCATGCATGTATTTGAAAAGTTTGAAGTATAACATGTCTTGATTGCATTTGCTCAAGTCTATGTAAGATTAGGGCAGTAGACTTACACAGTATAACTAAGAGTGAATACCATTAATATGCCAAATTGCCCTGAAGTCCCTGTGAAATCTGTTTTGTTATGCATTTCATGTATATTGTGTTTTACATGTTTTCAATGCACTTTCACATGTTGCAGACAGATCCCTCAATGTGTTAGTGACAAAGATCAGGTATCCCAATTGCTCATCCAAATGTTTCCCCACTGCATCCCAGTAGAGGGTGGGGAGGGAAAGCATAGATGATTCAAAGAAATTGCTACACATACACACACACACACACACACACACGCACACGCACACACACACACATATAATTAATATATTACTATATTTTTTTCTGTTTTATTTTTATTTGATTTAAGAAAAACTTAATTAAAAGTAATACAATACACTAATTAAAAGTGCAGCCTCTATTGTCCCCTTCAAGTTTTGTTATTTATTAAACATGTAATCCTTGACAAACTTGTCCCCAGTATTCCCATCTTTTAAATGGAGATAATACTATCCACTTCAAAGAACAGTAATGAGGTTTAAAAGCATTGAATACAGTGTCTGAACTATACTAAGACCTAAAAAAAAGTTTCCTACATTACTGTATGCTTTGACTTATTACGTCTTAGCACTTCTTCCTTATTATTTCTTTCTTCTTTCCCTTCTATTTTCTTATGTTTTCATTCTTATCAATAAAAAGTCAATAAATGGTAGTTAATTCCAGATATGTAATAAATAATTTTATGTATTAGGTAACTTAATTTTTACAGAAATCATATAGGTTAGTTCTATTATTATTATAATTTTACAAGTAGGGAAATTGAGATACAAAACAGATTGTATAACCTGGATGATCACTGATTTGCATTCAGGAAGAACAACATAGTTCTGCTCATTAGCACTATACCATATTGCTTCTCACCTTAATATTTGTAACATCAGAGCGAGGTTTTATCTTAAGTTATATTGCAGCATTTAAACCTCAGTGGAAATGAGATTTAGAGTTTTACTTTTTTCAATAGATTGTGACAGAAATGAGAGATCATGCCTATCTAAGCTTCATGGACCAGGCCATGATAATTGAGAGAAAAAGTACTGGGGGATATAGCAAGTGTCCCTAAACCTGTTATAGGTAACCAGCATTTTTCTGTATGTAAAGACAATGCACTCTCCCTCCTCAAAGTCACTCCACTCAAGGTTATGAAGAGAAAACAGGACTAGACTCACAGGAAATGAAATCTAAATATTCTTCCTTCTTCCAGTCAACCACTGCCGACCTTCCAAGTGAGAGTAGTATTTTAGCATCTGCTTCTGTCTAGGGAAACTCCCTCCCCCAATTCCGCCTCTCACTGATTGTTCTGTCCTCATGGCAGTCTGTATGACTGCTGGAGGTTTACTCAATGGTCTCTTTCTATAGGATATAGTTATACTTTGTCAACTCAATGGTACATTAAGTTTGCTCACTGCAAAAAGAAGTGCCTAAAACAAAGCCTCAGATGTTGGGGAGAACTGAGATGCTGATGTCAACAGATGACAAATTAGAAGCCTAACAATGCAAGAATCCTTACGGTATAGATTTTAACATAATTATCAATACATTCCTTTCAGCTATTTTCCCATTTTAATTGCACACAGTTTATGTCTTTGTTTTATGTAGCTATTTCTATGAGAGGAGAATAGAAGCAGCAAGATGAAAATGAAAGAATTATGCAAAGGAATCGAAGGCTTGCCAAATACAGAAATTGTGGTTTCTACTTTGTGCATGATTTATGCATGATTACATTTTTCAGTGTATTATCCTGTAAGCTACTTCATTGTATAGTCCCAGTTTGTCTTTCTGGTGTCTGTATTTGGATTGAGACAAGTATACTTCTTTTATTTTCATTCTTAAAGCCAATAACTTTTGTATTATTCCTGTTTGACTTGATGTTGAACTTCTTCACTGTCCTGGCTGGTTGCCTAACCTATGCAAAACAGAAAGGCAGATCTACTTCAAAAGCATTTTCCTCTTTGCTTCTCAAGTATTAAATTAATAACTTATTTCATTTCTGTCTTAGATTAGTCAGAAAAGAGGAAGGGGCCAAAGCTGGAAAACAGGTTGTACCCTGGATTTCGTAGTAGTCATGGGTGGAAAACAGATTATTTATTTTAAGATACTCATACAAACAGAGAAAATAACAGCAGCTCATTTCACCATTTAGATGTACTAACTGCTGTGCTGAACAAAGCAGGTACAACAAAAGTTGTATATTAAGAAGAGGGGTAGGAGAAACACATAAATGGGGAAACAGCTACAAGCAGGCAGACATCAGGATGAGGGAAGATTTGTCCACAGAAAATGGGATCATATCATCAGAATTGGCTTTAATGATTCTAAAAGGGCTTGCATACATCCTGCTTCTAGGTAGCATGGAAGTGAGTCTATATTTTTATTCCATATTGTAGTCTTAGCCTTTCAGTTATGGTGTTTAATATAATTACTAACATGGTTCCATTTAAACCAATCTTCTTGCTCTGTGCTTGTTATGGTCTTTTTTTTTTTTTTTTTTTCCCTGCCTTCTTTTGGATTAATTGAGAAATTTTTAAGATTGTATTTTATACCCTTTGTTATCTGATCAGTTATAATTGAGGAGGGTATTTTTGTGGTTACAGTAGGGTTTATAATGTACATCGTTAACTTGTTAACGTCTATCTTATTCAATAATGTTATACCTCTTTTTATATAGTATAGGGAACTTACAACAATATAAAGCCATTTCTCCGCTTCCAGCCTTTGGATTCTTATTAGTATACATTTTATTTCTATATATGTCATAGATTACAATGCTCTTTTAAATTTCATTTTAGATAGTCAACTGTTTTATTTTAATATTTATTCAGATAGTTACCATTTTTAGTGCTCATCATTATTTTTGGTATATCCAGATTTCTCTCTCATATTATTTTTCCAGGGTCTAAGGAAATTTCTTTAATATTTTTGAAGTGCAGGTCTACTGGTCATGAATCCTCTCAACTTTTGCATGTCTGAAATAGTCTCTAATTCACTATCATTTTTTAAAAGATAATTTTACTGGGTATAGAAATCTAGGATGACAGCTTTTCATTTAGTGATCTTGAAATGTTGCTACCAAAGAGAAGTTTACTGTCTTATCTTTACTCTTTTATATATAATATACTATTTTCTTCTGGATGTTCTTTAAGATTTTCTATTTATCACTGGTTTTATGCAATTTAATTGATCCTTCTTGGCCTCGCTTTTAAGCATTGATGGTGGAACAAGAGCAACATTTGTTCTAGGTCTTATTTTTTCCTCACTATTCTGTCAACTTCTTTGTCACGTAACCACTATTTTCTCATGAATTATAGAGTTTTCTACTCTGGCTGGTTGTTATAGGAACTATTTCCAGGCTTATGAAAGTTCTGAGAATTGTTCGCTCAAATACATTTGAGTATTTCGCTTTTTAATCTCCATTAGTTTCCTCATATGTATGAGGTATTTCATATCAGTTATAAACATAATAAAGAACATTGTGTGGAACTCCAGTTTCCTCTGTGAACCTTTCTTTTCTCTAGTACACTGTCCTGTGAAATCTACCTCTCTTGGCCTCCTTACAGTCCCAGCTTTGTATTATCCAATTAGTAAGACTTTAGGGCTTCAACTTGGTTCACTTTCCTATGCCAAAGACAGGAAAATGTATTCAGGCCATGTACCAGGACAGTTGTAGGGCTCACTGCATTTGCTTCCTATTTGTCATGGATCTTTGTACTTTGACTGATAATCCAGTATCTAAAAATCATTATTCCATTACTTTGTCTGAGTTTTCAATTGTTATAGTTAAGAGGGTAAATCTTTTCCCTATTACTCCATCATGTCAAGAGCTGAATTTTTTATAATTAGATTTTTATGTTAAAGATGTATTTTGAATGCTGTTTTTGAAAAAGTCATAGATGTATTTAAAAAAAAAAACTATTTTTGTGATTTTTAGTATATGTATTCTATTATATATAGCTGCTATACATTATTTATTAGTCTTAATTTGGTATTAATTTTTGATATTTCTAACAATAATTTGGTGGACATTTTTCTCTGTATGTAATTGTTAAACTTGTCCAATTTTTCCTATGGGATTTTTTAAAAGTATAATTTCTAGGACATAATTGAAGGCTTTTAAACACATAATACTAAATTTCCAAAGCCGGTTAAGTTTCAGGTGATTTGTGAAGGATTTAAAAAGTTGTTATAAAAAAATTAAAAAATAAAATAAAAATAAAAATATGTTATATTGTGTTTGAGGGACAAAAAAAGCTCACAGCTGTTTGAAGAGCTGTTAGTGGTGGAGAGGTAGAGAGGCTAGAGACAAGAATTCCATTTAGAAAGCTAAACCACATGAGAGATGATAAGAACCTGAATTAAAGGTTTACTCTGAAAATCAAGAAAGGAGGGAGGGATTTTGGAAACATTCCTGAGGTAGAATTCACAGATTCTGAAATTAACTGGATATTGTAAGTCTTTATACAATTTGGCCTTGGACTATAATAGGAAATTCCTAAGGTACATGATCAATTTTTATTCAATTAATTAATTTTTATTGGAGTTAAATTGCATAGGAATGGCCTATGGGACATTCAGGTAGTGATGGCTAATATAAAGGAAGTTTAGTTAAGAGATCTGAGCTTCAGGCATTGATCTGATTGTCTATATACATATAATGAGCAAATACATCATAGTGGAAATCAATCATGGGTGTGCAATATATAAACGTAACTTCCTAGGTAAAGTGTCCAGAGTGAGAAGAGAAAAGAGCCAAAGAAGGAACTAAAGTCTTACATACATTTTGAGTATGAGTAGAATAAAATAATGCATCAATGAAAGGATGGTTAGAAAGGTAGGAGAGAATGGTATGCAAAATCCAAGGGGAAAAAAAAAAAAAAACTGGAAAGGTAAAAGTTGTCTACAGTATCAAATGTTGGTCAGAGAAATTAATAATTTGAAATATTTTTGAATTGGGCAATTATTTTAGCAAAAATAATATTAGATCACCTGGTTATCTGATTATATGAGTGGATGGAAAGAATTGTAAGGTCGAGAATTTATTAGGTGCATATGGGACAACAGTCAAAGAGATGGAGTAGTTTTATACTGATCAGGTCCTAGTGGCCAAGATGCCATTCTTGGTCATCATGATGAACTAGGATAAACTAGGGCCTGGTCAGATAGACTGGTAGCATAAGGATTGATACTGAGGATTAAATTTAGGGTGGAATGTTCAATTTAAGATTTAATTTGATTGCAGCCAATAATGCTAACACTTTTTTGTTGCTGATTTTTGTTGTGTAGAAGCTACAGTGTACATAGATGTAAATGGGTCATCTTAAAGCTGCAGAGTCTGGAACACAGCATTAGATTCAACTCAGAGAGTGAGAAAAAAAAGTTAGTGATGAGGAGGCAGGGAGTGAAGAAAAAAATAACAACATTGTCTCAGCAATTCTGAGTGCTTATTTCCTATAACCAATATAATGAAACTTACTTATGAATAATGAATTAATAGGATCATTCCCTTTTCTTTTTGGGCATAAGAGAAACTTTGTATCAAAAGAGGAGTGGGTAGGTAGGAGGGAAAAAGATATGAGAGGTTTTTATTGGTTAAAGAGGCTTTGAGGAGGGGAAAGCCAGTTGTCTGATTCTTATTGCCAGTGCTTCAGATAATTCTGAATCATATAGTGAATTATTCATCAATATTTAGATCACTGTAAAATGTGTGGGTTCAAGTACAATTACATGTCACACCCCAATCACCTTCGTACCCCAGGAGTTCCCTTATGATTGATGTTATTCCTGTAATTGCCAAAGGAATTACTAATAATTAGCTACCTATAGCCAGAAACACAGATAATCCATCTGCTTTTCCCTTCCCCATTCATTTCTTCCTTTTTTTTGTAATAACACAATGAAACAATTACCCTCTATTGTGACAAAATAATCACTCCCATAGCAACAGGCATCTCCTCCTATCACTTCAGTAGGGTACAGATATGACTTTTGAAGGGGAAAGAACATATTTATATATAAATACACTAACAACCAGCAATTTCTAGGTGACAGAAATAGAGAGGAATAGAAATATTCTCATAGATAAGGGTTTCTTTTTAAATGTTAATTTTTGTCTGACCATAAACTTCATCTTTTAAACCCTTTCTCCCATTATTATCATCATACCTTGAATGCTTACAGCTGAATACCAGTTCACTGTGACCTTTCTGAAATCACAAGCCATCCTTTCTCTTTGTCACTGTGATAATGGAATGGATCAGATTCTTCCTGCAGACATTATAATGGAGTTCAACTGTCTATGGCATACACTGATGAAAAATGTTAAACCTTTCTCATCTCCACCATGTGCCGCCACAGCACACAGCAGATGCCCTGCCTGGAGATTCCCATATGGCAGGCTGGTATCGGTGATATTTCCTCGAATGTCAAGGGAGCCCGCTGTATGGAAAGGATGTTGTGGGTGCCATTTGGAGGCTTAGGTACAAGTGCATTGAGTGAGAGGCACTTTATCTGTCTCTGCCTGTCCGCCCTCCACAGTGACAACTAGGCACTGGAAGTGTCAGGGACACTGGTTATTCTTTCACTACCCCCTCCCACCCCACCCCCCACCACACATACACACACTACCCATCTATCCCCTTACAGATGCCTGATGTTCCTTTAATGGTCTAAAAATTTTTTTTCACTGTAACTGAAAAATTATGTATAAAATGCAAACATTGCAAGTAAGGACACATGCTGACTTAAGTCCTCATTATACAGATATCAGTATCAATCATGGGCATTACCTCTGTTTCTCAAAGAAAAATGAATTGTGGGCTATGTACCATTAAAGCAATGGGGCACTAGAGTGAGGTGAGAAGGAGAGGGACAAAAATATTTTAAAATGTATACTTGCAGCTACTATGTAACAATCTTGTTGGTTCATTATTACTATTACTCATTATTCTTTTTAGTTAGCTAGTCATTTAAGGCTTGTGAGGTGGTGTACCCATTGATGAAGGGACCAAAAGAAGTAATCAGACTCCTCTGGGATTAGAGATTTAGCAAGTGGACATTCAGGCTTCATGGATATTGTATCAGTTATATTTACTTAATTGTGCCAAGGGGAATACATGCTTAGCAAAAAAGAATAAGTTATATAAAGCAGGGTGATGGTGATGGTAGTGGTGGTAATGATGATGATGATGATTTCATGAGCATGCTTTTTCTATTCTCTTCTAATTCCTCATGGGAGGCCCCACATTCAGAGATAGTGGCAATAAGCTGATCCAGGCTTTTGATGTCATAGCTCTATTGCCCAGGAACTACAATATAATAACCTTATATAGATTTTCCAAACTTCTCTGGAGGAGGGATATCTCCAAGGTCATTCTGATCTGGGTTAAGTTTATTATTACTCTTATTCTAGCTCTGTATTGCTACATTATCATGGTTATATAATAATGGCTCACATTTAGTCCAATCTCATCATAACTATGTGTTGGTGACCAGGATGTAGACACATTCTGCCTTTTTCTTCCAAACTATAAAAGCCCAAGAAGGATTAATCTGGAATGTCTGGTTATGGATTATAACTACACTGTCATTTGGTTCATTCTTCAGAGACAGGTTCGAACTACATGTGTGCTTGCCAATCCAAAGGCCAAGTGAGGGAACTGTGAGAATAATTCCACCTAAGGTTCCATCATTGGCAAAATATTATGGATAGATAAGGTGTTTGCTTCTGCTTTATTAATACCTGTGTTTATGGAAATATACATAAAATTATATGACTCAAATGTTTAGTCTCCTTTTCTCTGGTAAGTCATTCGATTAATACATTGACACACTGCTGCCTTAAGAGTATATTTTCAAGTGTTCAACCAAATATATAGTCCATCTTACATGTGCAGTTGACAAAGAGCTTAGAGGCTAAACCCTTCAGTGATTAACAGAGGTTTTACAATAGCACAGCCTGTGTTGAATTCCTATCTAAGGTAAGTTTTGTAACCTCCCTCACTTTCCTGATCTTCTCAAAAAAAGATAGTAATAGAAATCCATAGCATGGAATTTTTTTATGGAAGTTAAATTAAGTAATTACATGAAATGCCTAAAACAGTGGCATAGGGCACAATAATTCCTTTGTAAGTTTATTAGGCAACTTCAGGTTACAGAGGAAAGTTAAGACTGTTGAATGCTAAACTTAAAATTCTTTGAAGACAAAGACTTTAATACACACACACACACACACACACACACACACACACAAGAACATAGTTATGTGCCTAACATAAAAGTGGGACTTAGGAGATCTTGATGGTGCCTGTGTTCTGGAATCTCTAATCTGTGACCTATGTATCTCATGACAGATGGCTGAGTCTTTTGTTTGGAGCTTCTGTTGAACACTCTTTCTAGGACAATAGGCAGATGAAGTGTCACACTCCTGAAGTTTATAACAACTCAGATACTTTATAACTACATACAAATTGGCTCTGGTTTTCTTCCACTGGTTTTTCTGCCACACTGGATGAAGCTTTGATTGCTGGCTAGTAAGTGCACTGACTTGATGTGTGTTCCCTGAGTTTCAATTATTTTGATCACATTCTTGTCTCACTGAAAAATACAGTTCTTGGCATTCTCTTCTTCCCTCATTACTGCCAATGAGCTCTGGCCTGCTGTCTTTCTTTCTTTTATAACTTCCTCACTCTAAATTTTCATAACACAGCCTAAAAACAGTCCACACCCCTTGACTATATACCAACCTAGGCCATTGGGAAGATCCTCACTGGACTAATGCATTTCTTTGAAGTTTACTAATAATCACTCAATAATTAATTACTTCTTTATATGATTATCATTTATATTGAGTCAACTCTCTACCGTATTTCTTCTGAGGAAAGAAAGATATGAAATTTATATTCATCTGGGCTCTCTTGTACCTTTTGATTCATTAATTTATATATATCCTCATCTTCATTGAATGCTTCATATGTGCCCAGTACAGTCCAATTTACTGGGAATTCAATAATGAACAAAAGCAAATGCAACCCTTGTTCTCATAGAACACTTACTGTAATTAAAAAAAAAAAAGCATCAACCACACAAGCTAGTGTAAAACTGTGACAGTGATAATGTTCTAAAGTTGAAGCATATGGTTTCACGAGTGGTAGGAGTGTTTGACACAGTGAGAGAGGTTGGGTACCTCTTCCTGAAGAAGTGACTATTGAACAGTGAGGTTAATGACTGATGATAGGGAAACCTTTTCATGCTGGAGGTAATGAAATGCAAGGGAAGTTTGATCATGGAGTCTTCAAGGAACAAAGAGAAGACTGGAGTGACTGACACAGGAAGAGTGAGGTAGATAAAGCTCAGGTTTAAGAAAAATGAAATATGGATGATTTTAAACAAAAAAAAATGTGATTCAAATGTGCATTTTTAAAATAACACTGGCTAGAATATGGAAGTGACCAATATAAATATCCTTGGGCATAGGGAATGATGGAATGGACAAAAGTTGTAGAAGTAAATAAGAAGAGAAATAGATGGGCTAAAAGGATATTTAGACAGTGATATGAATAGGATATGGAATCAAACATGCATCATTAGTAACAGGGTGATTCCTAGTGTCCAGATTGTATAAAGTAGATGTATGCTGGGCTATTTGCAATGATAAGAAACATGTGATATGCTTATGTTAAGTTTAATTTTGACCATATTAGCATTAAAGTATCTTGAGAATATTTAAGAGAGGATGTCAGGTGAGCAGATGGCTAAATACATCTGAAAATCAGAGATTTCTCACCTGAATGTGGTATTTGTGAGTTATCATCTTACACTTGGTAATTTTAGTAGTAGGAATGGATGAATTTGCTGAGGCAGGAAGTATGAGTGATAAAAGATGTGTGAAGAGGACACAGCTTTTAAAGTTCAAAAACTGTGTGTTTCAAGAATGCCACGCCTCCCCATAAAATTGATAATTCAGTATTTAGGATGACCTACTTCTGAATTTGGAGCAGAAACTGGGCAACTAGATAAAAGATACACAAGAATTTGAATGATTATAATAGGTTTTCTAGTAGCTACAATCATTTTTTTTTTTTTTTTTTAAGCACAGAGGGCTTATTAGGGGAAAAAAATTGGGCAATATTTTATGGCTTATTTTTGGTAGCTTTTATTCCCTTTTATTTTGTATTGTATTTTTTTCCATTACCATTTAGTCCCCTTATGCCCCCTCCCCCTGCCATCACCACACTGTTGTCCACGTCCGTGAGTCCTTTTTCCTTTTTGCTGAGTCCCTCCATCCTCTAACACCTCCCCCACCCCTTAGCTGTCCTCCTGTTCAGTATCAATGAGTCCTTCCCTATTTTGCTTGTTAGTTCATTTTGTTCATTAGAGTCCACATATGAATGAAACCATGTGGTATTTGTCTTTCTCTGACTGTCTTATTTTACTTAGCATAATGTTCTCCAAGTCCAACCATGCTGCTGCAAAAGGTAAAATTTTCTTCTTTTTCATGGCCAAGTAGTGTTTCATTGTGTAATGTCCCACAGTTGTTTTTTCCACTTGGGCTGCTTCCATATCTTGGTGATTATAAATAATGCTGCTATGAACATAGGGGTGCATACGTTCTTTCTAATTAGCGTGTCAGGTTTCTTTGGATCAATTCCCAGAAGTGGAATAATTTATTCTTACTGTAGATTTCTCTATAGATTGACACTTTGACAATCACCTCTTGATTTTACCCAAAGATCAAGATACTAACTGATCATATATGTTAATTTTTCATCTTTTTGCCTGTAAATAGAGAGAGGGAAAATATCATTCATAATGTTACTCCATGTCCCTTATATGAAGATCTGTGAAACAAAATTTTCTCATAGCTTTTATTTGCACTTAACTCAGAATACTTCTGACAAGGTATCCCTCCCCGCTCTTCGGTAATCAGGTCATTCATCCCCTCAAGCTAAACTCATTATATCTTTTTAAAATGTCAACTTCTTTTATTTTGCTTCAAGATTCCCTTCTGCTTTTCTCTTGTGTGTATTTGTTTTTCTCAGATGTCCAGGCTTCCCACCACTATACTGTATTTGCTGCCTTCAAATTAACTTAAGTATGTAGGTCATTCTTTTCTCTCTTTTTTCAGCTTCTATCACTTCCTTGTACCCTCTCATATCTTCTCCATTGGGCATTTCTACAACTCAGATCTCTTCATTTTTATTATCCTTTTTTAAAGGTGGGTTCTTCCTCCAGAATTCAAGAGATACACCCAAGTCTCTTATGATAGGCTTGTGACCCATCTGTGAACTAAACTGTGATTAGTCAGTTCAATGCACTGGGGGACTATACAAAAATAGATAAACATAAATATTCCTATTCTCTAGTTTTCTTATAATTTGCCTTAATCATAGGGTATCTTTCAGCTGCCCTCTTTCCTCTTTAAAATTTGAAAAAAAAGAGAAAACGCAAGTTTTTATGGAAGGTAGTGTGACTAAAACAATTAAGGGGAAATAAGAAATGAAAGTGCTGATGGAAACCCATCCTATCCTTCCCATCCCACTTCTACATGCTCTAGTAATCACTTCTGATCTCCCCGTACCTTTTCTGAGAAGCAAGACTATGATAATGTCAATATATTTTTACAGATTTGTATATCAATAGTCATAACGTAAATAATGTCAATAGATCCTTATTGCATTAATTGGTTGCTTTGAACATCTGCACATATTTGAACTCAGCATATCACTTGTGTGACTCTCCCCTCCCCTGCAAAGATTTGGGCATTGTCTTCTTTGCAATCTCCCTTGACAATCAACAGTAGGAAAAGCTTGATATGTAAGTCTTCCACATCATTCTTAATTAATCACATTTGAGTAAAAATGACATCTACTATAATATTTAAATATTGGAGAGATATATAGGTGTCTGTAGTTAGGATATGAAGTGCTTTGACACCTGTCAATTCACCATTCATGCATCTCACAATATAAGGGAAAGAGGAGACGTGGATACAGCTAGCTATAATATTGACAGGAACACCGTTTGCCATGGGGAAGTGCTATGAAGGTTTGATATCTTCCACTGGAAGACTTCAAAAGTTTCCTGAGGTGGGTGGGAGCAGAGTAAAGGTGAACAAATGTACAGACACAGAAAATGGAAAGAATACACTATGTCCAAGATTCTATGAGTAGCAGGAGAGTGGAAATGTGCTGTTAAGTACAGGGAAATGAGGTTGTGAAACTGGATGAGGACCCAACATGGAGAGTATAATGCCACATAAGTAGAGTGACCCTTATCCTGGGATATCTAGAACAGTTAACACTCTGATTCCAAAAAACCTCCGCTGCCTTGCGGCATACCTCCTCAGGGGAAAGGCTAGGGGAGTAAACCCCGACAGAAAATCCGGAGTCGGAGTCCCTAAGGCGGTTTGACGTTGTAGTCAACACCGGCAACTCCTGCGGCGCACCTGAAGCCAAGCTGTATTGACTCCGTCTTTCCCTTGGATCCTTCAGCTGCGAAGAGAGGGGGGGTCTGCTGCATGGGCAACAGCAGACCCTCCATATCACCCTGCCCAGGCTCTGTAGCTTCAGCTTCACTGGAGAGGACACTCCGGCGACATCGCAAGATGTCGATTCAACACGGGAGGAGACAGATACCGTGTCACTTCCGAGTCGGACTGCACAGCCATTCTCGGCGGTGCAGATAGACTCTTAAGAAGCTACACCATCGTCTCTCGAGACGGACGGCTGCCGACGACTACGAGAAGTAGAGTGACCCTTATCCTGGGATATCTAGAACAGTTAACACCTATTATTAATAACATTTTGTCTTTCAAAAGAACCTTGTTTACATTGCACATTATATTATAATCCTATACATAAGGAGCACTGGCAGTGCTATAGAATGATGCTTTCCCCAGTTCATCCAGCAGAAATACAAACAGAGTTGATAGGGACTCTGAATAAAAGGAGTCTATAGACTGTTTTAAGAATGTTGTATACAACTATGTTCTTCTTAAAGATTTTCAATGCATGTTTATAAGTCCTGTGGTGTAGAAACTTATTTAAGTGTTTTAACAATTTTTTGGCCACGAAAACCTTTTTATCACAGGACGCAACATAACATGTCATGAAAGTGGGAATGGTTGTCTATTGATTGGAAGAGTGTTATAGGATAAGTATTATGCTATAGAGAGATTAGTCTTTAGCAGGCTGGGTTAATAGGTACAGACAATAGAGGTGGCAAGATAAATTATGTTTCTAATATTTTTACTTATGTTATGTCTTAATTCAGTAGGACCAATTGCATTTTCCAACAATGGATGCAATAACATCTTATATTGCACATAGTCTTCAAGAACCTTACCGTTCTCCCATCTAGAGGTAGAGTCTGGGAAGAAATAAGCTGTGGTATTGTGGTAAGGCCCTAAGGGTGGCTCCCAGGATGTAAGAGTAGTCTCTGGGTAACAGACAGCAAGAAATAACAGGGAATAAATTCTGTCAACAATCTGAACAAGCTTGAAAGAGGATTCTTACATCCAGGTGAGACCACAGACATGGTTGACATCTTTCTTTTTTTTTTTTTTTCGAGACCCGTAGTAGGGAACCAGTTAGTTATGCCATGCCTGGACTTCTGATCTAGAGAGCATGGGAAATAACAAATAGGTATTGTTTTAAGCTCCTTAGTTTGTGTTAAATTGTTATGTAACAACAGGAAAAAAAATAGATGAAGTCTTCATCTCTTCCTCTTATATTTGAGTCAGCTTTTGTGGCTGCTTCAATTAATAGGAGGATGTACAAGTTATGCTCTTTGACTTACTATTTTAGGTCATAAAAGGTGATATAAATTCTACCTGACTCTCTCAAGATATGCATTTTTTGGATCTCTGAGCTACTTTTTAAGAGATCCAGCTCCTCTAAATCTGCTGTGCTGGAGAGACCACTAGAGATAAAGAGAGATGCCTGAGAATCTCCATATTTCTCTGCCATTCATCTGTGCTTTCCCAGCTTAGATGCCAAGTATATGAATAAGCAAGACTTGGGGATAACTTCAGCTTCAGCCAGCATCTCATTATAACTTCATGACATTATAACCCCAAGTAAGAACTGCCTAACTGATCCTGGTTAGATTCCCCCACCCCCCAAGTTTTAGAGATAATAGAAAAATGACTGTTTCTGATTAACACCACAGTATTTGTTTTGGCTCGGCCTATCACACGGCATTAGATAACTGGAGCAAATGGATTTATAACAACTTTCAAAGAGTCATAAAATTATTAAATAAAATTTAAAAGTAAAAGAGGCGTGGATAACATTTAAACAAGAAAGTAAAGGTAAGAAATATAAAATGGAGCTAAATGTGAGGTCAGTCCGTAATAATTCATGATGTATTTTCCTTGAATGGGTTAGAGGTGTTCCCACACTAACAGCCACAGTCACCTTGATCTCTTGCATCTTTAGCACTAACCAAGTGGGTGGGTGGAGTCTCACAGTAAACGATTATCCCTTCAAGGGCAAAGGGTGAAAATAGATAATGGGCTCAACACAGGGAAGATCAAAGTCAACAGCAGAGAAGGGATACTGAGAGTCGGAAGTAGGAGCACAGCAAGGGAATCAAATGATACCGGATATGAACAAAAAATATTGTAAAGAAAGAGGACTTTTAAATGGCATTGATTTAATTTGACACTAGAGAAGAATCAAATATTCCAAGATTATAAGCTCATGTAACTAAAAGAGTGATGCTTCTGTAGAGGAAAAGATGGAAAACAGAAAGAAAAAATGCTTGCTAGAATAATTTTACTTGACATTTGGTAAATGGTCAGACATCCAGACAATAATATTCAACTCAGTAGGGAGATTGAAAGGGGAATGAATGCAGAACATCAGTCAAATTTAACAAGTTCTAATAGTTGTTAGTTGTTGTCTTAGAGGTGAAAGTTGAAAATGTAACAGTCAATAAGATTATCTAAGGAAAGTGTTTGCAGTGAGAAAAAAATTAAAAACAAAATCTCAAGAAAACATGAGTGAGTAAAGGACCTGGGGAGGATGGTGGAAAAAGAAAAACAAAACAAAATACGGAATTAAAAGTTGCACAGTTAGTTAATAATTATTCCAGAATGTCAAATTCTTTATAATGTAGGAGAATGAGAGAAGAAGGGGAAGAATAAAAAGGAAGGACAAAGAAGGGAAAGGGGAAGAATGAGGAAGAAGAGAAGCAGAGGAGGAGAGCATCACTTTAATCAGACTGCAAAATATTGCCCTCTCCAAATTCTCCAGCAAACTCAGAAACTGGAAGAAATTGATTAGGGTTTTGGAGATAGGGGTGAGAGGCCCCCTTCTAATGCTCACTGGAGCCTAGCAAGGGTGATCCCACTGTGTATCCCTGGGCTGAGTTAACCAAGCTGGCTCTGTCACCACGATGCCGACTGTGCCGCTCCGCTCCCTTAATGTGCAGCACAAACCCATTTACTTGTTTGATTTTGCTCTTTTTTGGTAAATAATTTACATAGTTTTGCATTAGCTCAATTTGCAAAAATTGAGCAAACAGTGCAATTTTCTGTAATTATGCCAGAGCAAGACAGAAGTAAAGTCTGGCTGAGAGAGGCTTTATCTGAACTGAAAAGACATTTGGTGGAAATGGAGCATGAGAAGAAAATGAAGATCTGCTTAAATTGGCTCTGGCCAAAGTGAGAAAGAATAGAATGCAATTCAGTTAACACTCTAACTGAACTAAAAGTCTTTATTTTCCCCCTTCTCCTCTTAAAGTTGTCAGGTGGGCTTATGTACAACATACATATGGTGTCACGCCTGCCCTCCCAGAGCAGAAAGCAAGACCGTTGTAGTGATTGCCAATGTGGTTTTCACACTCATCAACACCTGTACTACTTCCTTGACTACACTTCGCTATTCTTAAGTCTGACCCATTATTTTGCACACCTTTCATTCATGTGCTATTCCAAAAGTATCCTGCAGGAACGAAATCAGGAAATTAAAGATCGAAGTTAATTTTGTCAAGTGCATGGCTTTGGCTAGATATTTGTGATGAAATTTGGAGAGGCTGAGAGATATGTAATTGTTTACAACTCTGGGTATGGGTCATGAGGGTATGTGTTTCAACATCGTTGCCAATCTCTGAATTGTGGGGAACTGGTATGATCAGACCAGTCTTCTGTAATTGGAATGTGGTCTAGAAAGGGATGGTTTTCTTCTATAAATTAAGAAATGAAAGGGAGACTCTTCCTTCCTTTGTTAATTTGATGTATTTAGGCAATGATTCTTTTTGAATATAATCCCAGATTAGTCTTTTTGCTTGTTTATTTTAACTTACATAATCTAATCTATCTGAGTCCTGTCAATATCTAGCTATAGCTTTGATAAAATCCCTTACCCCAATGTCTCCATTTTCTTATTTTTAAATGGATGTGCCTATATTATATGATCTCTATGCTCCCTGGCAACTCACAAATTTTTTAAAATCAGAATCTCATTGTAAGTGCCCTGACTGGTGTGGCTCAGTGGATTGAGTCCCGGCCTGTGAACCAAAGGTCACAGCTTCAATTCTTAGGGCACATGCTTGGGCTGTGGGCCAGGTCCCCAGCTGGGTGCATGGGAGAAGGAATCAGTTGATTGATCGATGTTTCTTTCTCACATCAATGTTTTTCTCCCTTTCTTTCTCCCTCCCTTCCCCTCTCTCTGAAAATAAATAAATAAATAAAATCTTTTAAAAAGGGAATCAAATTATAAGCACTTAAAGTAAATATAAATTTTATGTTTATACAAATCTAAAAGTAAAGTAAATGATCACTTCTTACGTTAGTCCTAAATGAAATACCTTTTCACTGTGAAATTCAGGGAATAGTTTCCAAAAACTCGGAGGGTTGATCTGAATTGTTTTAAGGGGGAAATTTCAGTAAATTCCATTCCACATCTATTTATTCTTGTAGAATCATATACTTATACTGTATATAATATGTATGCATATCAATTATATAGTATTACTGCAATGGATAATTTTTGTTTTAGCTTACTCAGCATTAATTACTTCTTTTGCTTACAGCAACCATTAGTTTGCTTTTGTGGTACCGTCTTGCCTAAAGTTCACATGATTTTACTGAGACTGTCAAATCTCATGCCCTATTTTCCCAACACATGGGTTGATCTAGGTTTATCAAACACATACACTATTCCCTTGATCTTAGTCATTGATAGGGGCTAGACATATTAAACTGATCAGTTACACTAATCAGAATCTTCTCTGAGGTTTGATGTATGGGTTTTAGAAGAGAAAGAGTCTTTCCTCCATTTGGTAATAACATATAAGAATAGGAGCCTCAAACTACCAGTCACTTTATTTTTAGTCATGTTGGGAAAACTGCCTGAGAATAAAATGAGCATGCTGAGAGATCAGAGATGGAAGATAGAGTGAAAACATAAGGAAAAGACAAAGGCAATGATGTTGTCTGGACCTGGCTTTATACATGCTCTAATTCACTGCCCTTGGACTGCCCAGATACCCAAACCAATATACCTCCTGTTGTGGGAGATTAAATCACTGTTCAAAAGTACTCCCTTCCTTTCTACCACCTCATGAGGGGTATGTTTCCCTTCTACTTTGATGAGATCTTTCCCATGAGTTAGTTTTCCAACACAGTATTTAAAAAGGTGATGTAAACAGAGGCTTAAAATGTATTTGCACTATTGGGCTTGTCATCTGGTGCCTCTTTCATCACCATGAAGAGTGCTACTTGTCTTTTCAGCCTCAGCCTCATAATTTACATACATGGAACAGACAAAAACCCAGTCCATGGTAAGAACATAAGACCAGGTGGACCGTCTGGTTCTTGAAAGAAAATAAATAATTATTATCGGTACTTGAAGCCACTGAGTTTCAGGGGTGGTTTATTACAGACCAATATATGTTTTTAAAAATATAATCTAGTTCAAGTCAGGAATCAGTTGCTAGCTACTGAAAGAATTTGGCTAATATGGAAACTTCCATTTCTTTGAAATAAACTTTGAAATAATAGTTAATCTCACTTTTATAGTTGAGACAATTCTAGGAATATTTTATTTTACAGTTTTAGATGCAATGGATAGGAGGAAGATAAAAAGAGCTGATGAAGCAACCCTCAGACCATAAGAAGTGCTGGGAAAATGAAGGAGAAATGGAGTGATATCAAAGGGTAGGAGTATTGTACCTGCAATCAGTAATTATAGCTACTTCAGTTTTTAAAAACTCATACCATATACATAAATAAGAGTATACATGATTTAATTTTATGTCTACCCTATCTATTCAAAGAACAAACATAAAATGTTAAAGCTATTGAAAAAGAATTCTCCCCCCCCCAAAAAAAACCTATTAAGGAGAAAAAATGGAATAATATACATATGTCGTCTGCATAAAGCCCTTTTAGATGAAATAGAGTGTTTTTACCTCTCTTTATTTTGTTTAATGTATCTTCTCAATGGTCATAATAGCTAATTGCCACAAAACCAAGTAGACTGTAGACTGGCCAGTGGAATTCAATTGTTGATTAAGATCATGAAATAGCCAGCCTGACAGCAGAATTGTTTTAACAAAAGAAAGTGATGGCCCCACTGATTTTTTTTTTTTTTTTTTCTGGTCAGCTCTGAATAGTAAAGTGATATTTTTTACTTGTAGATGTATGGATCAAGAGTAGCCATACCCAAACCTAATGTAGAGACTGTGCACCTCTAAGAGATCCTAGACTTTGAGCTGATCCTAGACTTTAGGATAATCATGCAGAAAAAAGCTGTAAATGAACATTTAATTACTGAGAAAAAGATCGAGAAGTTAACTGCTGTTAACCCTTTACACATTAGTTACAGTTTATTTTCTTCTTGTTCTTCTCTTTTAAAGTACAATTTATCCTTGAAATAATTTCACTGTATGTGTGTATATGGATGAGAAGAGGTGACAGCAGGTGAGGCTTTATTAATTTTAGTTATTCCTATTGCTTTCCCTTTATCCCTAGTATTTCTTGTTTGCTTCCTCCTTGGACAGCAGAGAAAGAACACTACAAAAAGCAATCTTTCACACTTAAAATAAAGCCGATGCCCTGTCCTGGGTGTGTTGTCAAGAAAAAAATAAGCTATGACTCTCCAATAACTGTGAAATTCCTTTGTCCTGCGCGAGGGCTGCTTTCTGTATCTTGGCCAAGTCATGACTTTTTTTATAAATGCAGCCAGTGTGATCTCCAAAGAGATAAATGATGAATAAGGTAGAGGCTATTTATAGTCTGGCTAGAAAAAACAATTTCACTTAACAAGGATGTCGGTTAAAATAATTAATGTAGATCAAGTAGACATGTGAATAGAGGAGCCTGTTGGAAAGTGATTAAATAGACAACCTGATCCAGGAAGATATATACCCTTCAGATTCTGGAGAATCATTTCTCTCAGTGACTGGGATGGTTATTGGTTAGATGCTCACCCAAGGCTTTGAAAGACTAAGGCAGTGCCTTTCTAGATTTCATTAAATGTAGGATACACTCAGATTGAAAAAAAGCATGTGTGTTTGTGTTTAGGACCTCTAAGTGGGTCTTATTGTTTTAGGTCTTTCCTTGGTTTTTATTCAGAGATGACAGATATGTAAATGAAATGTGCAGCTTTTATTAGGTGACACTTTATTGAGTACCTTCTATGTGTTTACCTTGGTAATAAGGTCTCACACCACATAGATGTTTTCCTTGCACATCATATGTTAAAAGGAAAACAAGAGAGTAGAGAACTAAAACAACGAAATCAAATGTTTATGTAAGTCTAAATAGGATTTCAAAAGTAAGATATACTAGTCTGTGTAGGTGTGATCAGAAAGAATGGATGGAAGAACTAGGCCTTCAAGAATTAGCAAGATTGATAAGCATAAGGAAACGGTGGCTATCCCAGGCTTGTCGACTGGCCTGACACATCAGCAGTGTCATTGTGAGCACACTACGATGTTCCTCCACTGGAGATGAGAATGGGAGGTCCTCATCTAACTCCCGAAGTGACCATCCAAGGCCATAGTGTGAAGACTTTGGAGAATTCGTTTTAGCCTACCAAATTGCAGTCAGTTTGGGTCTCATATCTCCACCTCGGTTTAACTGAATGTTAATGAAGTCATCATATCATGACTACCTGATTACAGGGAAGTGCAAATCAGAACACTTAAACTTTTATTTACTTTTTTACAATTTGAACCTACTCATATCCAGATATTCCTTCAGTGAAATGGAAACACTAACCTCAGAACTATTTCTTCTTTAGCACTTGCTTTTGTTTTTTCTACCTCTAATGATCCTCTATTTTTATAAAGGAAAAGTATTAATCGAAAGCATCTTGCAGAAGGTTTTAGCTCAGTTTCAGGGAGCATGATAGCAGCATTTTCTTCATTTCATGTTAGTCAGGTAGCCTGATGAACAGGAAATCCATTATTAATAAGGAAGCAATGACTCTAGAATGCATGTAAATCTTGTAAGGAAGCTGAATCAAAGGACATTTTAATGGCTTATCAACCCAGGAGTTGTATGATTCTCTAACTCATGAATGAAATTGTCAAATAATCATCAATACAAACAAGTGCAGAGTAGCTCGTAGATACCATAGCTTCAGATGGAAGAAAGTTCTAAGAGCTGGCATGAAGTACTTGAATGAGGAGGGAAATAACACTCACAGACTTGGGTTCAAATATTCTGTCCATTCTTCTGTAGTTCTGTGGGCAAATTATTTAAAATCTCTGCCTCTGCTTCACCATCTACATATAACATCTATTGTAGCAGAATATGGTGAGGTAAAGTGAAATAGCATATGCAAATAACCTAACAATAACAGATGCTTCATAAATATTAGCTAGCTTCCTTCTTAGCCTGGAAATTTGTCAAGAAAAGAACTGAGTGTCTTGAAAGTCAAGGATATCAAAATGATCAATTTTCTGAGTGCTCATAAAAATTTTCATTTGAATGGGAATGTCTTGGGTATGGCCCCCAAATTCCTGGGTGGAGCAAGTATTTTTATCAAATAACCTCTCATAACTCCAAATTTTAAAGTCTGTAATTCTGTTTCAATATCTTTATTTAAGGGGATTCACTGACTTATTCAAAGACACAAGAAATAAGTAAAATTTTGGGGTTAGAAAGATCTTTTGACTTTTTAGTCCAAAATACTTCTTCCAATATAATAAGCATAGGAGGGTTAAAGACAATTTTGTATCTGAATCTGGTCTCCCATTCCTCCCTCCAATACATTCCTCATTCCACAGGAGCTGGTGTTAAGGGCAAGTTTCTACAATGAGAGGAGAAACAGAGGAGTCAATCAACCTAGCCTCAACAGGTGGAAACCCAAGACTAAAAGATAAGAGCATTGAACTCCAAGTCTAAACTGCCTGGAACAGAATTGCAATGTAGATCATGCCCCAGGATTTGAAAATTTAGTGAAGATTATGTTAGAAAGGGAGAAAATATGGAACAAATAAGAGGACAGTAGAGAAACTACAATAAGAACCCCCCAAATCATGTTTGGGTGTGTTGGATTATATTTAAGGACCACAGAATAGGCCAACAAACAATGATTCTCATTGAAGTGGAAATTATTTTAAGCAGGCAATTTTTTCTTAGAGTTTTTGTTAATGAGAAAATGGAGGTTTTAAAACAGAGGAAGTATATGGATAAGCAAGTTGTTTACAGGTATTAGTTGCCATGGGGGGGGCAAGGAAGTATAAATTATAAAGAGAGGTGTCATGGTAGAAAACTCTTGATGAGGGAAAGATTTCATAATTATTATGGGAATGGGGAATAAAAGGGAAGAGGGGGGAGGTAAGGAATATCTTTGTTCAAAACAGAGTCATTTCAAATGATTTTCCAGGTCTTTCATTTCCAAGCCATATATTTTATGATCTATATTCCTTGGCATTTTACACATTATTTTCATGTGTGACAAAATAGTATCCTCTTTAAAAAAAAAAAAAAAAAACCTAAAGAAATAATGTTTAAACAAAATTTTGTAAACTGATATGGATAAGTTTTTTTCAATGACTGATTTAAATTGAGTTTTCTTGCTAAAGCAAAAAATAAAAATAAAAATCGTGATATTAAGGGTTTCAATTTCACAACTTGCAGCCCACGCTTTGCCTCACCACCCTGGTTTCCTTCAGAGAATTTGTCTCAGACAGATGGTGGTGAGTTAACAAGTCTAGACTGTGGGAGTATATATCTGCATTTGCATCTATATGATTATATAGAATAATTTTTCACTGAAATGACATGCATCATTGGGATGAGCTCCAGGACATTATGACTCCTCTGTACTCAGTTGAGAATGGCTTGTGTACAGTTCACTCTGGCCACTACAAAAACTCTGCCACAGCTGGAATGGAGAGCAACAGCTGCTCAGCAGCACATAGCAACATGGCACAACAGTTTAGAATCATAAATGAAGAAGAAAGTCTTCGATAGACACTGCAGGGGGAATTCAAAGTGAGAGGAAGCAATTAGCTGAACTGGAACAGAGCCAGGAAGGCAAGTCAAGATGCTCCCCAACTTTGGGAAGGAGAATACAATGAGCGTGTTCCTAGTCTAGGCTCAGGTGAAAGTGCTAGGAGAAGGGATGAATTAATCATAAGGTGATCCCATTTGGACTGGGAAGGAACAAGGGTTTCCGGAGCTCAACCCAGAGTACCCTCATTTTTCCCTAATAGGCCTCTTATCTAAGTATGCACCCAGCCCCAACCTTATTGGTTTATGAGATCTGACAAGATCACAGTTTGAGGGAGGAGGTCTGTAACATTCTCTGACAGTGCTTGACTTGGCTTTTAATAAAAATGGGCAGAAATGTAGAGACCTTGTACATTTGAACACACAAGATCAGCCAGCTTTCATCGCAAATGCTTCCGAGCTTCTCCGAGGCAGCTGGAGTGGAGACCTATGAGCTGAACTGGAAAATGCGTTCTTTCTTTCTAATGGGAGCCACCACATTGCGTTCCTTTAATTACATCATGTCATGTCGTATTCCCGTGTGAAATGACTCAGAGGAACACGTGGTGACCTGGCATAACAGTGATGAATTGCATCCTGAACGGAGGCAGGCTTTGAAAGGCATCTGATGTGGCAAAGCAGGTAGTTCATGTCTGAGGGAGTCATGGATGATTTTCCCATTGCAAATCACAAATATTTAATGGTAAGATTATGGGTGAACCAACAAAGGCTTTTGCCAAATTTTATTTTTATTAATGAATTGTAATAATCACTTTATACTGAAAATAATAAAAGTAATAGTTATTAAGTAAATAAAAAGCAGCTACTTTCAAAGGGATTAATTTCCTATAATCGGATTAGATGATAGAATTAACATCAGAGAGGGGTTCATTCTAATACTTGTTTCCTGAATTTGAAATTAAAAGAGAGCATGAGAGAAAGTAACAACTGTCTACTCAGCCATTAGATAGAATTATTTACAATAAGTTTCTCTGAAGTTCTAATAAAGACTGAACACAAATCTCTAGATGTGCCCTGTACAATATGGTTGCCACTAGTCACATGAGCCAATTTATATGTTAATCAGATAATAAAATTAAAGGTTCAGTTCCTCAGTTGCAGTAGCCACATTTCAAGTACTCTATAGTCACAGGTGGCAAGTGTCTGCTGTATTCTACAACACAGATACAGAACATGTCCATCATGGCTGAAAATTATACATACACACACATACATCTCCATGCTTCTGATTTCTTTGTATATATTGGCATGTAGACTAAATATAAATATCTGGGTGACTAAATGCATTTTTACACTTTTTATACAGGTCTATATTGTGACATAAAAAAAAGTTCATTTTTTCTTAGCCTGCTATGATTTGAGAATGGTATGTTTTTCCCCACTAAAATGTCAAGAATGCGAGTTTCCTAGAATAAAAATGAACACCATCATTAGGTAAAATCATATTTGGGATTTAGATCCTGATGTTTTCAACAGAATGGAGAACTACTTACAGAAAACTTCTTTACTTGTCCACATAGAGGGACCACACCCTGACATTTTTAGCTGAGAAAGAGACACTTTTATAATTTCTAAGTCATGTAATTTACAACTCTTAGCTATCAAATTATGCCTTACAAAAAAAGTAAAAATGTCAGTCAGTTTCTCTCATCCAGACTCAGAAATAGGAAAAATATTTATTTTAGGGTTATTTGTAGAATATCCCTCCATACAATAAAAATAAACTTTCGAAAATCATGTCCAAGAGGAAAGAAAAATATCAAATCCCATACTATTTCAAAAGTATTCATATTTGCTTCCCATAAAAGTTTTGTTAAATGGTTAAAAAATATTATTCCCTATGTCACAGATAGCAAAATGTTCTCCTCTCCTCCTCCCCAAAATGATGTCTATGATAACAGCACTTTATCTGGTGGCAGATTCAGGATAAGAAAACAGATTTTCTGACAAGGAAACGGAGTTCTTCCTAAGTAAACTGGATTTCTGACCTTGAGTCCCAGCTTTGGGAATCTCAGGAATACAACACTCTGTGCAGTAAAAAATGGGGCTTAATGAATTGAGTGGTGAGAAATTGCCAGTTGTTGTCTTCAACTACCTTCTCTGCGGAAAAGCATTAAATGATTTAAGCAAGCAAGAGTGCTGCTTTTCTCCTGAAACTCAATAATGTTATTTTATTACTAAGCTGCAGCTAGCTTTTTAATATACTAAACGAGTATGCGAAACTACTGTGTATGACTTACTGTGCCTTTAACATTTCATAATTACAAGCTGGTAACTGTTAGAATGTGGTGGGTAAGGTTGAAGCATTGTACTGTAGCTGGAAGAAAATCAATACCTGCTCCTGAGATAGGGTACTTGACCAGGAAGGATATTGCGAGATACAAAAGAGCAGATGTGAAATACTATTTCTATGAAGTTTATTTTTTTAATCTTATTGCATCAGTAGAGCAGAACACAGATCAGCTAGACCTGCAAAGGAACCATAATCTATCGTTGATTTCTTGACATTATGTGAAATGTATGAATTGTAAATTGTATATTAGTTCCTGACATACCCTCCTCTCCCTGGGAATTAGTATTCTTTTTAAAAGTGAACTGATCAGCCCTTACATGTAGCCTACTCAATATCTGAATCTTGGCCTAGTAAATTTGGAAAGTTATTTAACCTCTTAGGGTGACAGTTAACTCATCAAGGTAAATAATCTGAACAGCAATCCTTAAGTGCCAGCACTACAGTTCTGTGAGTTTATGATTTCCTATATTAGCCATCCCTTCTCTGTCTCCTCTTGCTCTTTAGGAACTGTTGGGATTCATTATGAATCTCCCATTCAGACTCTTTAGCACAGACTTGGCAGCACATGCCTTCCACACATGCCCATGCCATTCCATCTCCCTGGCATCATCTGTAGCCTGAAACTGTCCTGTTCTAGAGGGCAGGTCTTATTCCAAGCCCTGACCTCTCCATCCTTGCTCTGCATCCCTGAGATTTGCTCTCTCCAATCAAAATAAATTCTGGCCTATGGCCTAATTTTCATGGAATAGACAATTGTTAAATATGGAAGGTGATAAAGACTCTCTCCTTAACCAAATTCTAGCCAGGCTCCTTTGAGCTCTGTTTTCCATTAGGCCTTGGGGCCTCCCTGCCACTGTTTTAGCAAGAACCCTACTAAGTCAGTTTAGCAAGGATCACCTACCCTGGATGTTTCCTCTTAGTAATTTTCCACCCACTCCCCCCCAACCCCTTATTCTGCTCATTGGCTGTATACCCCCACTTCTTTTGCTGTATTTTAAATTAAACCCAGTTCTATAATGAGGCCTCTCTTCTTTTAATGTAATACTTCCTGAATGAAATCTGTTTTTATTGCTTTAACTATTACCTTACTCTGGTTTTGTCTGACAAAGATCATAATTATCTGACACAAATTATTGTACAGATAAAGAAATAAAAATTAGAAAATCTTAATGGTTCCCCATTTCAACCCAATTAAAGATATATCAAAGATGACATGGGGTCTCCTGGTTACTGCCCAACATTTCTTCTCCAAGAGTACATATCTTGCCCATTCCTTATGCCTCTACTTGGTAACAATTTCTCAATCTATACCCTCTCAGAATATACATAATGTCTGGATAAGACATAAGGTCTTTCAATAGAATACAGTGGTGAAAACTGGTATTTGAGAGCTCTGTCACCCTTCTTCTATGAGAGTGATAGTGTTACCTAGAATGTGGACACAGGATTGGTCAGGCATTAAGCACTGCCATCTAAGTGTCCTCTATTTCTCTATTTATTTATTCATTTACTTATTTTTTTTTTGTATCTGTAATGCTGAGAGCAATATAGTTTACATAATTCTGTCACACATTTTTAGTGTATATGTAGAGAGACTAGTTATAAATCTGTGTATGTCTGAATAAGAGCTTTAGTCATTGGACCATAATTAATTATGTTACTGTTAGGAATGCCTTTCAATGATATTACTCGTATGTGTTAAAGCTAAAATGGACTTTGGTGAACATGGCTTCAGGCCATCTCATTTTATATAGGTGAATACTGGATCTCCGGTAACTTCCTTGATTGTCTATGCAAATTCTTATGTACAGCACTCTGTTTTCCATGTGAAGGGGACTATGCTAAGCAAGTGATCTGGAATGATTGATTGGATGCATGGATAAATCAGTGGGGAGTATACCTTGAATCTTCTCTTTTGTCCTAAAGAAGAAATGCCAGTGTATCTTCTCTATTCCTTTAATGAAAAACCAATATATTATGAGGTGACCATCTAGTCAGGTTTAGAGAGTCAGTCTATGTAGAGTAAATAGGGGTAATTTTTCAACTCCTCTGACTGAAATGACTGGGGAAAAATGGTGTGCTAAGTGTGGAAATAAGAACAAAGGCGTAAGAATGACATGACTGGGATAATTAACAACATGGATGTCATAAAGGGAAGTAAAAGCAAGAAGTAAAAAGCAAAGATAAAATATTAAAGTAAGGCATAATTAAATGAAAGATAAAAAAGAATTTACTCATGACTTAGAGCTGGGTGATGTTGTAAATAAAGAGCCATTTCCCTTTAGTTGAGGTATTCATTCCAATCTTGTTTCATTGCTTAAATTGGATTATTGCCCTGAACCAATTTACTTCCAAAGTCCCCCAAATTTTATACTTTTAAGTTCAGAGCCAGATATTAATCCAATGCTTGCTTACTGTGTTCCCATGGTCTGAAGCTCTTGGGACTGTATTTTCATTACTCCACACCTGGGAAAGGAGGACATTCTGTCCCATTTCCTAGGCAGTATTGGTCAGGAGCACCTCTGTTCCTACTGCGCTCTGTGCAAATCTCTAAATTTATACTGTATTCTGGGATTTTCTTACAGGCTTGTGTACCTCTTATATACTATATTACAATAATTGTACTACATGATTTCCTCTCCTACTACACTATTAAATATTCATGGGTAGAGACTAGATTTTAGTTTTTTGTTTTTTATTTGTTTGTTTTTTTAATCCACATGACCTCAAGGAGTAGTTTTGGTTATTTGGCGTTCTGCCACCTGTAGAATCTCCACTACACTCTCCAAGTTGGATCTCCAATAAGCCCATAGATTTTAATGGTAGCTCAGGTGAAAGAGATCATAAGCTAGAGAGGATAGTCCTATTTAAGTAAAAGAACATAAGAGTTCAAATCCAGTGAAAGAGATGTGATGAAGAAAACAGAAGAGTATCTGTTGTATATATTATAAAAACAAAACTGCAAAATAGATATATTTAAAACCCTCCCATTGGAAAACACCTAAGAGCAGGATGAAGTATTAAAAAATCCTTTTGAATTCATTAATTATTTTGAGATAATTAATGAAATTCCTTAGGTGAAAATAAAAAGTCCTACTATTGTACTGAAACCAAAGGAGTAAATGATCAGAGAGGCTGGGTATATTATGGGAACAAATGTTGATTCCTGGTACCTGGAGATTTGGGGATAAAAAATGCTTTGAGAAAACTAAATTAGAACTTGTATCCTTATAAAGTGAGGAAGTTGAACCTGAGCTATAACTCCTATCCTCCATAAATCCAGAAATGTGAAGAAGCTACACTTTCAGTGATATTGTAAGCTAAAAAAATAAAAAATAAAAAAAAAAATCTACCTGTTAGGAAAACATGTCAAAAATAAAACTTACCACTGTGCTTCTAGATGAAACACATGTATAGGAATAATAAAAATAATTATATTAACAAACTACTCTGAGAAGACATTATAATTTATTATATTACAATATAATACTTAAACTCACAGAATTTCCACCTACAAAGTCTAGTTAAATATTCATTGATAGGAATAAATAAATAAATAAATAAATAAATAAATAAAGTGGGAATCAGCAAAAAACAATAAACTATATATTTAGATGCCTAATTACACCTTAAGTTATAATTCTCAAGAATATATATTTAAATATACTAAAGAAATAAGAGTTTGTCAGAATTATTACTAAAACAACAAGGGGTCACCAGAAGTGAGCAGCCTAACTCATAGCATTTAAAAAACCTAGGGAATTATAAAAATAATTTAACTTAAAAAGTAAATGGAGAGATCAAAATAGCAAGTTAGACACATATAAAGACAGATTATTACTTTATTAGGAGTAATAATCCTGAATACAGCTGACGGACAAGGGGACAGACAATATGAAATGAGGTAAAAGGCAGATAATAGGATGAAAGGGGCTACAGTGTCTAATCAACGTTCCAAAAGAGAAAAGAAGTGGGAAGAGCAGTTCTGAGGCAATGTTCAAAGAGATCACAATTGAACATTTCTATGAATTGGTGGAATATATGAATTCCCAATATAGGAATTATGTCCTATATATGCCTATCATAATTAAGCTCAGAACAGCAAAGGAAAATATAAGATCTAAAGCAGCTAGAAAGAAAAGGCCAATTATATGTAAAGGAAAAAAAAAAAAAAACACAGACTATCTGTTAATTTTTAAACCAACAAAGGAGTTACAAGTGAAATTATATATTAAATTGATTTGGAGGAGTTGATGTCAACATAGAAATGTATTGAGAGCTAAACTACATATCAAGAATGACGCCTAAATCCTATTTTTCAGGAAGATAAAAACTGGGATTGTTAATAATAGACTGTTATTAAAGAATGTATGAAGCATGTACTTCAGAAAAAAAGAAAAATGACACTTGAAGGAAATTTTGAGTTGCAAGAATGAGTGGTATCAAACAAAATTGGTTATACATGGAAAACATTTTTAAATGTTGATAGTACAAGACAATAAAATGTATAATATAAGCGTTGAAAACAATAATGTATTGCTGTTTTTAACCACATTAATAAAGAACAGAAAACATGACTGTCTCAACAGACTTTTTTTTTTTTTTTTTGCATTTGATAATATGTGCTATCAAGTTGTGATTCACCTAGAAAGGCACTTTCCTAACCTGATAAATAAAGTTATTTTTTAAATCAGGAAATGGATACTGTTACCACTATATCTATTCAATGTAGTATTGCTGATACCAGTTCAAGAGAGAGAGAGTAAGGAGTGGTGGAGAAGAAGGTGGAAGAAAGAAAATAATTGTTAGCATAGAATGTAATTGCATAAAAACTGTGTGTGTGTGTGTGTGTATGTGTGTGTAACTTTAATAGAAGTAATGAGAACATTTAGGAAATGACTGGATATAACATATTAAAGAATTCACACATTTAAAATATAGCATTTAGAAGAGCAACACAAATGCTCTATTTATAAATTAAAAGATGTACAGAAGGTTTATGGAGAAATTTTTAAAGTGTTTTTGAAAGACATCAAAGATGATCTAAACCCATAGTTTGCAATAGATATAGGGCCATCCCCTGGGACACTTAAGATTTTTGTTGGGGTGTTTTGATTAACACACTGATTTTGGACACTACTAGATTTGAGGGTCAGGGTTAGAAGAAGATATTTATTTTGTAATAAGAGTATTTCTTCTGCATTCTTATAGCAGAGTATCAAAAAATGATGCCTAAATGCTATAAACCACAGGAGTTCTGCATATCCTATTTATCAATATATAGTTTTGTAGTTGAAAATATAAACAAAAGAGAAAGATCAAAAAACATACAGATATATGCTGTATATATATATATATATATGTATATATATATATTATAAAATCAGACAAAACAAAATAAAACTTAGAAAATGTGTGTCATTTAAAACTAAGTCTATCTCTTTTTGAATAACAAAAACTGAATAGAAAGCTTAAACCAGAAAAAGGTTTCTGTTACTCATATAATAAGACATGGGGCATCTGCTGTTATAGAGCTGGTGCAGACACTCAAGCGTCCCACCAAGGAAACATCTTGTATTTCTCTGTTCCACCATCCTTAGTTAGGGTTTTAATCCTATAATCACAAAATTCTCGTGGCGGGGGTGTGAGGTGAAGTGGGGGGTGGAGGTGGAAGAGGATATAAGGGGAACAAATGGTAATGGAAAACAATACAATAAAAAAAAAAAAAAAGAATACTAATCCCCCCCTCTAATTATTGTTGCCACATTATGAGAATTCAAAAAGAAATGATAAAAGCCTTCTCTTTCCCTAGGCTTCATTTTTATTCAAATTTCTTACAAAGGTTTTCTCATTCATAGTCACTAAAGAGTAGATTTAAAATGTTACATTTTCTAACATTTATAAGAGAGGAAAGTAAAAGAGAATGCCTTTAGAATTGTTATTGGATGATTCAAATAAAACATTCAGATAGATACCAAAGATGCATTAAAAACTAAAAATCGAATACCATAATAAAAAAGGAAAGAATTTTGTTTATTTCAGCTCTGACATGCAAAGAGCTCAGAAGTTGTCACTCTTATCCGTACTACAGGAAAATGGTGTACAAACTGAAAATCAATTACTTTTCTTGGATACATCAGGAAACAGAAATTGCAGGTAAATCAGTAGCCTGAAATCCAGGGAGACAGGCAAATGTACAGAGGTACAACCAAACTCTGCTCACCTAAAGAAAAAGCCTAATCTGCTGGGGTTTTATCACAGCCTAACTGGCCTGCGGGGTAGGGGGAGGGAAATACCCAACTGAATCCAGCTTTAGCCATCCTGTCTCACCTAAGAGAGGCGAAGAAAACGGAGAAGCATCTGTGAAGTTCATAGTCCAGAGAAATAGACCCACTAATTATCTGAGTCTGATAATAGGACTATAGAATGCCTCCCCTACATCTCATCACTACATTACTAAATACCTGTTTACAGTAGTTCATTTTGCCTGAAATATTGTGTCTGGCTATCAATAAAAATTTACAAGGCATATAGAAAAGCAAACAAAAAATCTGAAGAGACAGAGCAAACATCAGAACCAGACCTGGCAGAGATATTGGAATTCCCAGATCAGCAACTTAAAACTACTATAATTATAATTATTATGCTAAGGGTTCTACTGGGTAAATAGACAATATGCAAGAACACGTGGGCAATGTAAGCAGAGGGTTGGAAATCCTAAGAGACAATAAAAAAATAAATACTAGAGATAACCAAACACCATGATAGTAATCAAGCTTGCCATTGGCGGGCTTGTTAGTAGATGGGACCCAGCTGAGAAAGGAATCAGTGACCTCGAGGATATATTAATAGAATCTTCAAAAACTGAAAAGCAGAGAAAAAAAAAAAAAAAAAGACAAAAAAATAGAACACTCCAAGGACTGTGGGGAAAATACAAAGTTGTAATAATATACATATAATGGGAATACCAAGACAAGAAAGAGAAAGGAACAGAAGAAATATTTGAAACAATGATGACTGAAAAAATTTCCAAACTACTATCAGACACCAAACCACAGAAGCAGGAAGCTTAGAGGACACCCATCAGGATATATGCCAAGAAAAGTACACTTAGATATATAATTTTCAAACTGCAGAATTTCAAAGATGATGAAAAATTCCTAAAGGAAGTGAAAGGGGGAAGAATAAAATCACACTTTAACTGCAGAATAACAAAAAAGATAAGACACGTTTGAATTCTCCTCAGAAATAATGAAAGCAAAAAGGAAAAGAAGATAAATATTTAATGTGATAAGAGAAGGAAACCACCAACCTGGAATTCTGTAGCCAGTAATGTTCTTCAGATTAAAGGGGAAATGGAGACTTTCTCAGCAAGTAAACACTGAAGGAATTTGTCGTCAGTAGACCTGCTTGGCAGACAATGTTAAAAGAAGTTCTTTAGAGAAAACAAAAATAAGGAAGGGGAGACACTTAAATCTACACAAAGCAAGGAAGAGAATCAAAGAAAAAAGTGGAGTTAAAATAAAAACTTTTATTTTTCTTATTTTTTTCCAATTTTATTGAGATAAACTTGACACACACAGCACACTATAAGTTTAAGATGTAATCATAATAATTTGACATATAGTGAAATGTATAAGTTTAGTTAATATCCATCATCTCATACAGATATGTTTCTTATTCTTAATTGACTTAACAGATAACAATTTTTTCAAAATAATGTTACCAGCAATGTATTTGATAATGTATGCTATGTATACATAGCATACATATACTCATGTATAAAACAAATGCACCCAGATTAAAAAGGAAAATAAAATACTAACTTAAAAAAAGAAAACATTTTATTTGCTGACAAAATGTCAATATGTAAAAAGTCTGTTGAAATCTACACAATCTGCTAAAGCAAATATATAAGTTTAATAAGGTTAGCATGTAGGAAAATTATGTCTAAAAAACAATTTTATTTTTATATACTGTAAACAAAAACTTGAGAAATTTAAACTTACTGTTTACTATATTGTCAAAAATGTAAAATACTTGGGGTTAAATCTAGCATAAGATTTGTAACACCCTTATGCTGAAAACTACAATATGTTGCTGAGCAAAATTAAAGAACACATAAAAAAAAGACATACTTTGTTTATTCAGAAAGCTCAATATTGTTACAAAATCTATTTTTCATATATCAATGTATAGATTAAACACAATCCAAATAAAAATCTCAGCAGGATTTTTGTAACAATTGACAACCTAAAATCTAAAATTTCATAGAAATGCAAAGGGTTTGAATAGCCAAAGCAAGTTTCAAAAAGAATACATTTAGAGGGCTAAAACTACCTGAATTAAAGACTTATAAGCCTGCAGTTATCAAGACAGCATGGTATTGGTGAAGAAATAGACACATAGATTTGATGAGCAAAACAGAGTCTGGAAATAGACTCCAAATTCATGGAGAAATTATTGTTGTCCAAGACACAAAGGTGATTCATTGAAGAAAGTATAGTATTTTCAACAAATAGTGCTGGAAAATTTGTATATTTTATGCAAAGACATGAATGTTGATCCATATTTTGCACTGTATACAAGAACGAACTCATATTTAATCATAGAATTAAATGAAAAACCAAAAGCTAGGATACAGTTAGAACATGGAATAATACCTTTATGATGTGAGGTTAAGCAAAAATTTCTTAGACTCAATACCAAGAAAAATAATAAATTGGAGTTAATCAAAATTAAGAACATATGTTCTTTGGCACATTACTATTAAGTGAATGAAAATACAAGCCCGATTTTCTCTTGGGGAATTAAATGCAAAACTTATCACTAATACAGAACTTTTACTTGGAATACACAAAGAACTCTTGGAATTCTATAGTAAAAATGTAAATAATCAGGTAAAAATATGAGCAACTGATTTAGACACATAGTTCACCAAAGAATATGTATGAATGAGAAATGAATGTTAGAGAAGTGCAATTTAAAACTACAATGAGAAACCAATGTACACCTATTAAAATGTCTAAAATTATAAAAAGAATAATCATGTAGAAAAACTAACTCTAATACAATACTTGTGGGGATATGAAATGGTGCAACTACTTGAGAAATAGTTTGACAGTTTTCTAAATAGTTAAGTATGCCTCTATCATATGATTGAGACATCCCACTCCTAGGTATATACACCCATGAGAAATGCTGAAAGTACACGTCCACAAAGAGGCTTATACATGAATATTCATGTCACCTTTATGTGGAATAGCCAAAAAACTTAAATGATTCATACACTTCTCAGAAGGTGAATGGTTAAGCAAACGGTGGTGTAGCTATACAATGAAATACCCCACAAGGGAAAAAAAATGAAGGAACTGTCGATGCAGGCGACATCAATGAATCTCAGAATAACTGTGCTGAGTGAAAGAAGCCAGGTAGAATTTATGCAAAAATTTAGAAATTCAAACTAATCTGCAGTGACAGAAAGCAGATCGATTCTTACCTAAGGAAGAGAGGATCCCATTGGCACAGGAGAATGGAATTACACAGGGACACAAAGCAACACAGGGGAGTATGGTTCTTGATTGGGAAGATAGATTATTTTCCTTGTGTATACAAATTTCAAAACTTATCAAATTATACTTTTTATTTATTTTTCATTTTTTATTGTTCTATTATAGTTGTCCCATCAAATTATACTTTTTAAATACGTATAGTTTGTTGTATACAAATTACACCACTATATAGTTGTTTAAATAGAGTGAATACTTTTTAAATTATTTAAAAATTTAATATCTCTTACTCAAACTAGAAAAAGATAGATAATATTTTTAAAATTACTAATAGACATATCTAACTAAAATACCAAAGAAAATATGATTTAAATTTACTAAATAAATAATTATATGGTAATTATTGCATGAATGTCACTCTTCTAAGGTATACAAGATTGTGTTACATGAATTATATATTACTCTTATGAAAGATTGACTATTATGTTTATCATTTTATGTATGAGGGAACCAAAATACAGAGAGGTTAAGTAACTGATTCAAGGTCAATTAGTAAGTAAGTGATAAATCCAGAATGGGACCCAATAGCTCATAGGACTTTAGAGAACATTTATTTAACCACCGTAATAAGGGACCTCTCTCATAGCAGTAAATGGAATTTTGCAGTGTGTTCAAATGTACACATGTCAATTCAAATATATCCCAGGAATATAACTATGTTTTATAATTTAAAAAACTATTAATGAAATTCATTACTTAGTAGATCAAAGGGAAATGCAGAAGTGTTTGATACCATTTAACACTGATTTAAGAAATATTATCTTTTATCAAACCTCCTCATGGATTTCTCCACTGATGGTCATTGGTGCCAATGCAGAAGGAAACTTTATTCAGTGCAAAACAACTCAGTTGTGATACAGCCTGGCTGTGAAAATAGCACAGTTGCGAGGAGTCCATAGGACCAGGCCCCTCTCCAGCTATGCAGCTCTGGTCTGCTCCTCCATGGTCTGCTCTGCTCCATGCCAGTCTGCTTTGCGCTGTGCTGGTCTGCTTTGCTATGCTCTGGCATCTCTGGTGTTTCAGCTCAGTAAGGCAGATGCAGTCTTCAGTCTTTGCTGGAAAGAAAAAGTGTGCTCCCAGAGGCGGAAGGGAATTGGCTTATATGAACAGAAGTCCCCACCCCTGGTCTCTGATTGGTCTGTCCTTATGCAAATAAATACTACATATCTTTGCAGTTTAATTGGTCCAGAAAGAGCTTCCCTGATTGGCCAAAGCTTTGCAACTTTGATTCGATGGGGAAAGCCCTAATCCTTTTGCTTGAAATAGAATTCCAGGAACCCCTTTTTAAGGGCCAGCTCAGATGGTAGAAACACAGTTTAAGCAGGCAGTTCAGTGCAATGGCAAACAGCCCAGTACAGAGGCAGACAGTCCAGCACAGGGACAAGCAGTCTAGTGCAGAGGCAGACAAACCAGTGCAGGCATCTCTATATGTGCAGTTTGAATGAGAGGCTCCTGTGCAGAAATTGCTGCTAGTCTCTGTTTTATTTTATTTTTTCTAATTTGTATTTTTTAATTAATGAATGAATTAATTAATTTTTTTTTAATTTTTAAAATTTAATTTGAGCCAGTTAGCTACCAGGAGCTCTCCTTCAGGGTTCACAACCTTTAAATTTAAATAGCCACGCGAGGCTAGTGATTATAGTATCAGACAGATCAGTGCTAGTACATCATTTTAGTCCATGTACAACTTAATTGTCTCAGCATGGAGGTTCATAATATCTACCAAAAAAATGTAACAATTATTAAATTTAATGGTGCAAAACTAAACTAATTTTACCTTTTTATTTTAAAAGCAAAAAGAATATTCACTATCATCACTTCAATTCAATGTTGTACTGAAGGCCTGGCTTTTGCAATCATATAAGAAAAGAAAAGAAAAGAAAGCCTAAAAAGATCAAGAAGGGAGATAGAAAAGTATCATCATTGTTTATACAGAAAGTGCAAGAGAATCAGTAAACATGCTCTTAGAATTAATAAGAGAGTTCATCAAGGCTGCTTGTTTTTGACTTAGTATATAAAAATCAATTTCATTTATATAATTTCATTATAATTTTAAAATTATACCTTTTAAAATGAAAATCATTTAAGCTCTGATTAATCTTACCTGAAAATATGCCAGAACTTTATAGAGAAAATTATAAAGTTTTATTGAAGAAAACATATTGTAAGATTGAATTTTTCCCACAATTATATATTGATGGGCTTCCAAAAAAATTCAAATTTGTAAATTTATAATAAAATTCATATTGTAGAACTAAGGTCCTTGAATAGCCAAGACAATTTTGAAGAACAAGGCTAATACCAGAGATCAACACATAAGTTAATATACCCTATTTCATGAATATAAGACATATAATTTTGTTTGCCAGTTGAACTATATATACCTAAGTATTTTTCAGTGTGAAACATGCACACAAACTTACTTCTAAGTTTATTTAATAACTATGCTTACATGTATGCATATGCATATGTATATATGTAAACACGTATATCTTGTGCATTTATATAAAGAAAAATATGTGAAATAAATTGGCTAAAGTATTACTGAAATATTTTTCCATTCAAAGATGAATTTTATGAATTACTTTTACGTTTAGAGTCATCATTGTTCATGTTTTTCTTCCAGTTTCATTCTCTGTCATCAAGAGTGCTGGTCATTCCCACTTTTTAGAAAGTGTTTCTTCATTATCTCTGGAGTTTTCACCCAAGTGTGATACACCTGCTTTGTAAGTTTTAGTACTGGCACTTTGTTGATCTTACTGAAAGGTACCAATTGAAAATTTTCATAAAACTACTGGGGCCCATATTCTTTCCTCAAAAGATCATTTCCTCAAATGATTGAAACTTTGAGGAACTATGATTATCCTGTCATACCACCAGGAACAAGAACTGAATTAATGCATAAGTAGGCACATAGCATATTCTCCATCATGCATGCCCTCTTGGCTTAGAGTCACTTTAAGATGCCATCAATTTAAGGATGTGTCCCAATGGCAGAGATGTTAAAATATGGAAAATATGCACATTATAATTACTGAAACATCGCAATTTAGACAAAGTTTTATTCTCATTATTAATCAGCAAAGAATAATTATGGGCTATTCAATAGCTGAGTAAATATGTTCATCTGTGGTTGTTACATCATGATTTGTAATAATAAAAATTAAATTAAAAAACCTGGAAACAAAAAAGTATCCATCATCTGTATGATGAATAAGTAAATTGTTGAACACTTCCAAATGGAGTAATTTACAGGTGTGCAAATATACGAATGCTGGTTATATTTTTCAACATAGAATGAATCACAGAAACAAAAGCAGAACAGATAAATTATTAAATTAAAACAACAAAATACAAAGGTAAAATGAATTGAATAGAGCAATAGATAAAACATGGTCAAAGCTCAAACATAACATTGGGAGGAAAAGGTGCATAAAAGTTTTATTAAAGTATGGTACCATAAATATACAAATTTTAAAAAGGCAATGCCATAGTTTGTACAAAATAATGTAATATGCAAACAATACAAGAGATGGTATAAAAATTTAGGACCATAATGGAAAAAGAAAGGAGAAAATGAGATATGGGGCAAAGAGAACAGAGAAAGAAAGTCAACTTGTATTAAAGGAAGAGAAACCTGTGGTGATCTTAAAGGATGTAGACTGATTTTACCTAAGTAGAGAGATAAAAAGAAATATTGCCTTAACTCACGTAACTAAGTATCTCAACTTTCAACACCAATATTTTGCATAATCTCTTTTCCAGAGAGTGTACTCTTTCCAAGGATTATATGACCAATATTTGGATAAGAAAACATTATGTGAGTACATTCGTTATGCCATTTTGTTTTTTCATAGAAGTTGAATTATTTTATTTCAAGCCCCACACTGAAGAGATAATTGTGCTGGGTGTTGTGATTTAATCTTGCTGTAACAAAATCTTGTTCAGCCATTTATCTCAATAATACCCCAAAGTCTGCCTTGTCTTAAATTGAGTGGTCCCTTTCATCCTCATTATTGTGTTTATATGCCCATCTAGCAAAGAAGTAGATCCTAAAGATTTTGGTCATTCATCCTTGAAGGTTGAATTAATATTGGTTCCTTTAAAGAACAGAGAGCAGAGAGAATTTCAGCATTAGCAGCCTGTTCAGCTTTTTAAAGACTTTCTTCAATGGAAGTAGAACTTCCAAGGACTAAGTTAAACACCTGCCTTAACACAATATAATGTCCTTCCCTCGTTCACTTTTTTCCTTATTTACAAAACAGTGTGAAACACATATGATCCAATTAAGTGATAAAACCAAATATATTAGGGGCAATTTTTTCCTTCAGACCGTAGTAAACAGTAAAATACATAAACTACTTTATAGTTTATTATACATTTTTTTGAGTTATACTGGTCTTTTTGACCCACACAACAATCCAGTAACAGAAACAAGACTGGTTTTATATTTTTGTGCTAAATATAGGGAAAGTGAGCTCTTGAAAATTGCTCTTTTTGAATTGGCAGGAAAGAGTATTTCCACAAATCATATAAAACTGGTGGATCTTGAAAATACATGAGAATATTAGCCAGAAAACAAGTTTGCTTTATGTTTTGTTTCTGTTTTTGTACATCACACTATTCAGGGTTCCAAATATAATCTAGTGGCTAAATCAATAGAAATAGCAAATAAATGTAAGCATTACCTGTTGGTTTGCATACTGATCCCTGTACACAAAGGGCAAGGAGGGGCCGAAGAAAGAATCAGGCTACTCTGGATGTTTATTGAACACACACTTTTAGCAAAGCATCTTACTAAGTATATCACAGGTTCTAAGTTAATAAGAATGTAGGCCAGCCAGGAAATCCTTTGAAAGTGAATCTAGTATTTAGATTTATAATTCTATTTTATATCCATAATAATTAAAATGAAATTAAAACATAAAGCAACTTCTTAAATAACACTTTAAAAAAATTTATATATATTCACATCTGAATATAATTTATTTTAATATTGTAGCACAAAATAAAAATACCTTGATAACTTGCCAATAAATCACATTTTGCTCTTTTTAATACACTTTCTATGTCTTGGGTTTTCCCAAGAGCTCACATGGAACATGGGTCTGACCACCAAGGGGCATAGAACGGTGTTGAACAAGATATGTGTAAATATAATAATCGCCAAGTAATTTGTTCAAACAGTAAATATCAAAGGTATTCAAGAAAGAGAACCTTTATTGACTGGTATTATTAAAGAAGGCTTCATTGAAGGTGGAGGAATTGGGATGAATCTAAAAGAATAAGAATTTGGAGAGAAATTGTGCTTCTAGAGAACATTGATTAGACATTGTGGAGGGATTATTAGGACACCATATGGTCTGTAGAGGACATTATGGGAAATCAGATTAGAAATATATAATGGATCCACACTGTGGATGAGATTTTTCATAGTGCTAGGAAAATTCAATTTATCATTGTAGCTGACTTCAGTAGCTTGACAATACATGACTAACTATTAAGTGCTTTCTGTGTTTTCTACAATTTCTCCCTCCTTTATTGGTTTTCCCATTCTTATCCCTAGATAGTACCTTTGCTACAAAGGGTTATATAGCTTCAACAAGCACTCGGTGTTTACAAGTTTATTTGTGCATTGTGCGTTGAGTTTATTTGTGCACTGGCATCATTCCCTGTTTTACAAGCAAGACTTGTGGTGGATTGTTTGGCAGCCAAGAGCTCAGTTTTTGTGCCTGTGTCTCCAGATCACATTTAGATCGCCTTGTCCTGAAACATCTCTGATCCTTAACTTGGCTGAAGGCAGGTTTGCTTGGCCTTTGATTTCACTTCTCTTTACATGAGACTCATAGTGGCGAACTTGACTGTGTTGCACTTGCCATTCTGTATTAATCTTGCCCTGGAAAGTAAGGCTTACTCTCTGACCTAAGATGCGAGTCTTTCAGGGTGAGCATCCTTCTTCCCTATGCAGGGGATATCTTTTTGCTTGACATGCTCATAAAGAAATCAATGTGACCTGCAGAACTGCTGAGGCTGGGAGATGGAAAGGGTCTTCATTAGGCCAGTCCACTCTCTAATCAAATCTTCCCCAGTTGGCAGTAGGAGACATGGAATTATTACTGGTCTGCTGATTCAGGAGGCTGAAGGAACCCTAAGGAAAGTGAATGCTTCTGTCTGTCTTTCTATTACCAGAACAAGTCCTCTACCTATTATTGCTGAGTCCTCTGCTCTCTCTTCAGCTCAGACAATGTCTTCTGAAAGTGACATTTACCTGGGGAAAGAAAACCTTGTTTCTAAGCCCTCCAAAAAATTTGGTTCTTTCTAGAAGTTCTTTTAAAATTTCTCTCTGAACCTATGAGAATATTACAGCCAAGTTTCAAATTGTTTTTTAATGTCTGGTTATGTACAAGTAAAGTAATCCCTTTTGTGATTGTGTAACATGAGGTCCAGGGCCTGCAGATTGTTCTTTTGAATATCCAACAGCATTTTGAGGATGATGTTCACTTCAATAAACATCAAGGGATTATATATGGTCAAGTGTGTTATAAAGAATTTAGTGAAATATTGTAATTCCGAGTCAAAAACCGTTTCCTCTAAAAAATGATTCATATTTGTAAATTGGCATTAATAATGTATGTATCATTGTTTCTTGAGACACTGCATGCCATCTCCACTGGCATCTGCAAGATGCATGCTATGTAATATGCATAGTGTCCTAAGGGGCATATTTATATTATAGGACTTACTATGATGCGTCATAATTTGTTTTTTACCTATCTTTCTCTACATCCAGACAGTAATATCTTTGTACATGTTTGGCACATAAAATGTGCACAATAGCCCTGGCCAGTGTGGCTCAGTTAGTTGGAGCATTGTCCTGTAAACTGAAAGTTTGTGGATTCAATTCCAGGTCAGGGCACATGCCCAGGTTGCAGGTTCAGTCCCCAGTCAGGCAGGTGCAAGAGGCAACAAATCAATGTTTCTCTCTTACATCATTGTTTCTCTCCTTCTCTTATCCCCTCCCTTCCCCTCTCTGTAAAACTAATGAACATGTCCTTGGCTGAGAAGTAAAAAAATGTGCATGGTAAATATTTACTAAATCCATAAAATATTGACCAAAAATTGCATTAGTGAAGGTGAAAAATTCAAATAGATATATGTAATTTTTTTCCAAAATATGTTTATTTTTCCTCTGGCTGATATGATTATATGTGATTTTCATTGTTTCTCTTGATTATTGTCATTTTGTGTTGTCCATACTTTCTAAAAGGAACATGTATTATTCTGTTAAATCAGAGAAAAGGAAATTAAGAAAAAACACTTCTACGGTAAAATAAGCAGTTTTGCCTATTTATGGTCATAATTAAGAGAAAGCATCTAATATAAGCAAAAGTGTGGTCAGTTTGGAAATGTGAATGGATCTAATACTTGGTTTTCTTTCTTGCCAGTATTATGTTTATATAATCTTGGAGACACATAACTCACAGATGAGAGTATTTAGGGAGGATGATTATGCATGCTCTTTATATATTTCAATCATGTTACAACTCTGTTTACCTAAAGAAGTTAGTGTGGACGATACATAGTCTCTTCCATGTGGCATACAAGTGAAGTTAGTTCTTTCACCCTGTTTACTAGCTTCAGTTAATTAATCCAAATGAGAGCATTGGAAAGTAGGCCCTGAGTAGGAAAGATTTTAGCATCTGCCTTTGCCTTCAGTCAGTCTCTGCATGTGACTTGACTTTGAAGATGAAACTACAGAACTTCCTTCACGAGATTAACCTACTAATGAAATGGCAAGCTTTATCTTACTGTTAATGGCTTATTTTTTGCTTTTCAGTATAATTTAATGAACATCGCTTTTAAGAGAGACTTTTCCAAAGCTCCCATGTACTGAATTGAGGCCAAGCAAAAATGGCCAGCTTTATAAGTAGAGTCCCACCAGCCCTCCTACCTGTGTCACTTTTCCCTGAGGTGTTCCTTCCCTGGCCTCTCCTGGAGCAGTGCCTTCCCTTCCAAAATCATCTTCTATTCCATTCAGGCCTGCTCTCAGCCTGTCATGTGATGAACTAATTCTTACTCGTTAGAGAATTAATGAGCAAGTTGAAGTCCTCACCTTGTGGTTACTTCTTTCCCATGTCCCTGGGGCTCCTAGCCCAAGGATAACCTCTGATTCAGTTTCTAATCCAAATGTGGAGCAGTGTCCCAGTGCTCAAGGAATAAAGCCCAAAGTCCTCAAAAAGTTGGCCCAAAGAAAGTTCTTCAGTCTTCTCTTACAAAAGCCTCATTCACAACTACTGCTTACCAAGTTTCCGGTGGCCAAGGCAGTTACCTCAAGGACACATGCTTTCTTCAGTGCTCACATATCTGCCCCCACTCCTTCCCAAATATTAATGCTTCTAAATTGTGCAAAAATGCTGGCATCTCTTAATAGGTTCTCGTCCTTATTTCTTAGCACTATAGAATGGTTTCTTTCTCTTCTCTCCTAAGTATGTCCCTTTATGACACTCTTCATTTATTGATTTGAGTTACAGTTATATAGCTATATAAACCCACTAGATTTAAAAGTCTACAGAGGTGGTACTATTTCTTTGTCTGTGCTTGAAGATTAGCAAAATGGCTTAACCAGAGTTAGAGCTCAACTAAATTTTAATTAGAATTCATAGGTATTTAAATATTATCTTAGACGAGTCAACACCTGTGTGATAAATAAAGTTCTAATAATATAATTTTATATCTTTCAGGTGAGGGAAATATTTTGCAGTATTTATGCTTTCCATTTTGTACTTGACGGAGTTACATTTGGGGTGCCTTTTTGCTCTTCCAAAGTATGAGGACAGCTCTACACTGTGTGTGTATATGGAGGTGCTGTTTATATGGACACTGAATGAGTACACATAGAACAGCTATTTTTAACCAGTGTGCCACAAGAATTTTTAAAATATGAAATACCTATTCAGTCAGAGGCACTGACCTCTTTTCTCTCAGACGGTCAAATATAAAAATGACAACAGCCACAACAACAGTAGCCATCTCGTTTGAATGCCCTGTCTTGAACCATAAATATATAGGTCATATGATAGAGTTGCATTTTATTGGTCAAATCGCATAATAAGGTTGTGTCTGATTGGTTAATTCTTGGTACCAGAAAAATCCTTATATGCAAATTTAGGCATCTGACTTTTTTAGACGTTACTTTGGAACAAAAAGGGTAGGTAATTATTATTTTATTTTTGTAAATCAATCAAAATTATACCTATTTTTTGTCATGTCAGCAAAAATTTAATATATGTTCTTGTATGCTGGAGAATTTTAGTAATTAGTTTATGTCTGCCATGAGATGAAAAAGGTTGAAATCACCGACATAGAGGAAAAGCAGTTGAAGGTAATGTTTCATGATTTTATGTTTCCAAATAACTATTATATAAGTACGAATGTTCACTAGTTCTATAAAATTTATCAGTCACTTAACAAATCAGAACTTTCCAGAATCATGCAAGGTAGTTTCTGTAGCTGAGGAACTACAAAAGCAGTACTTGGAAAAATAAAATGAAGGAATTAGTACTCAAAATATTTGAAACTGGCTTCTAACTGTACTTGATAGAGATTAAGCACTGTATAAGCATTTGTAAAATAAAATAAGTCATTATTTTAAAATAGTGTTATTTATGTAAACACTTTAATGGTTGTAATCTAACCATTTTTATAGTTAATATTAGATAAGTGCAATGACTGTTTCAGGGTAATGGCTCAGCACTTGCTATGGGTACCGTGGAGTAAGTGCTATAAAAATTTAACTTGAGGACAATAAGGAACCCGTATTGACTGGACACAGATTTACAGTGAAGATTATGTAGACGAGAACCAGGTTGGGAAGAAATGTGAATTGATTACAGTGATAACCAGTTTAATTAAATTAAGGTGATGCAGCATACAAAAGATGAATATGGAAAGCAAATGTGTCATAACACCACAAAATTGTTCATATACCCACCTGGTCAAAGAGCAGGTTCCTGAAGTTACACTCATATTTTTGTTTTAATGAGTTAATCAAATTGCTAAAATGGAAGGAATTGTGAGGGAGAATGTTTTTTGGAATAGTTAAGAAAACTGAGGTTCAAAAAACTTAATGAAGATCATACGTCTGACAAGTGGCAGAGGAGGGCCCACAATCCACATGTCCTGTTCTCTAGTTCCGTACAGTGCTCGTCTTGATATGATGGAGTTTATTAAAGCTGGTGATGGTTTTGTGAACCTGTCTCTAGCCACATATATGACTTCTGAACTCTTTCCTTTATCAGGAATGAATGTGATAAGTAAGAACAGCTTAGCAAAACAGAGCATAATGTGAGAACAAAAATAATGCAGTTATTTTTACATCTATTGAGAAGATAGTCACTAGAATAAGAGAAGAGAAAAAGAAGGATAAATAAAACTACCTCATGCATTCTAGTTCCAATAATCAACCTAACCCGATTCTATGCTTACTATACAGACGCACACACACATTTTCACAACCAAGCTTCCGTCTTTTCTTCTAGATACTTATAATGATTATGTGCTGTCTCTGACCCACTCTGAAGAAACACTGTAGCCAGGGAAATAATTCCATTCTCAAGACTAATAAAAACTTTTTCTCAGCTATATAATGGTATGATTGACAATTAAACATTATACACATTTAAGGTACACAATATGGTATTTTGATATGCATTGTGCTATGATGATCCCAGTCAAGCTAATTAACATATTCATCACCTCACATAGTTATCTCTGTGTGTTTTTATGTCTGAAAAGAACACTTAACATTTATTTTCTTAGCAAATTTCAAGTATACAATTATTAACTATAGTCCCATTGTTGTATATTAGTCCTTTAGAACTTATTAATCTTTAACTAAAAGATTTGAACCCTTTAACCAACATCTGCCAATTTCCCCAGCTCTCAACCCCTAATGACCACCATTCACTTTTTTATTTTTTAGATTCCACATATAAATGAGATCATGAAGTATATCTTTCTGTGTCTGGTTTATTTTACTTAGCATAATGCCCTCAGGTTTTAATCCTGTGGCTGTAAATGGCAGAATTTTCTCCTTTTTTAAAATATATGAGGGATATTCCATTGTGTATATATACCCCATTTTCCTCATTTATTTGTTGGTGGGAACATAGATTATTTCCATATCTTGGCTTTGTGAATAATGCTGCGATGAACATGGAAGTGCAAATGTCTTTTAGAGATTCGTATTTCATTTCCTTTGGATATATACCCAGAAGTGAGGCTGCTAGATCATATGGTAGTTCTATTTTAAACTTCTGAGACCTTCTCCATACTGTTTTTTATAATGCCTGTATCAAGTTTCAGTTTTAAGAGTTTTAAGAGAAAGACTATTCTTTCCCCATTGAATATTCTTGGTGTTTTGTCACAATTTTTTAAAAATAAAAGCTAGACCTCTAGTTAAGCTACAGTCTTAAAAAATGTAAATTGGTTTAAATCTATGGCAAACAATGGAGTTCCTGGTAGGAAAATGCTTGTTTGTGGCAACCAACTGAAATGCCAGAATTCTTTAATTGTCACTTATATACAGTATCCCAGATGCAATCATAGTCTATCCTGATAAATTTAATAGTTCACCTTTTATTTTAAGGACAAGCTTTGAGAAATGTTACTTTTGGTTTTCATCAACACACAAGATAGAGAATATGAAAGTTCATCCTTCATTTCAATTATTACTAAAGGCTGATGAAATAAGCAGTCTTGTATATATTTTTAAGTTTTATGGTATAAAACAACAATATAAGGCAGCTCTTGCAGAATATCTGATTAGTATTAAAAACAGTAAAAAGTATAGCTAACTGAAGGAATATTTCATCCTGGGATAGAATTTTATAAAATGTAGAGAGTAGCATTTGGAAAATTCCAGGGAAAGAAACAGCATGATGAAAATGGTATAATTATGTTTTGGAGAGTATGACTAGACTAGTGTAACTGGGGCGGAGAATATAGTTTAGAAGAGAAGTTCAGATTCCCTGTGAAACAGTATGCAAATATGACAAGGTCATATATGGGGGCAATGATGGCATTCAAAAAAGCCAAGCTGTCAAACCATTTCTCTGTCCTTGCAAAAGAGCATGTCTGTCAGGGAGTTGTAAATGAGTTGAATTTGTGTTAAGTCTGGGCAGACAGGAGACTTGGAAATGATCCAGTGTGTGCAATCGACGCTCACCATTCATGGCTCCCTCGATGCTCTTCCTTTTCTCAAGAATGGTTTCCAACCTCTGCTCTGATTATCTACATCCTAAGGCCCGTCTTCTCAACCTCACCATCCTAACTGCTCTACCCTCAGTGCTCTCGGCATTTTCTGAATGTCACTGGTTCTGATGCTTGATTAGAAAAGAGTTAAGATTAATTTAGCAGTGAGGCATTGCGAGAAGCAAAGAGAGCAAAGCAGAGTGACAGAGAGGCCATTTAGAAGGTCGTTTTTATATCCACATTTGAAGTCATGAAAAGATGAATGTAGGCAGAAAGGTTGGAAATGGGAACAAGATATGTTACATAGTCAACATGAATTAGCTACTGGATAAAAAGAGAACAAGAAAGAAATTCAAAATTAGTTAAGTTTTCAGTTTAGAGAATTACTTGGACGCTGTTAGGGGCTTTCTAAGGAAGCAGAGATGCACAGGAGTAAAGGAGTAGTTGGAGGCAAAGACCTGGAATGCTAAGAGAGGATGCCCTCGGGGGGCACATGGGGGTAAGCCACAGGGACTGTGGTCCGCTGGTGCCTGCAGAGGGAAGGGCTGGACTTGAAGATGTGAAGGTCATCAGAGCATTCAACCAGTCACTTCGCTTATACGTATTAATCAATTGATAACTGTGGCCAGTACTATGGCGAACACTTCTTTCAATGTCGGAGGAAGCCATGAGTCCTCACTGCAACGTTTTTAAATGTCGCAAAACTGCAGAATTACATGGTAAAAACTACAACTGCAAAATGCACACTGCACCGTTTTGGGCGCCAGTATTTTCTTTTTCTTCTTTTCATTTCAGTCACTCTTGGGATTTTGAATGCAGACAACTTTTGTTTCTAACTCAGAAAGTCCAATATCTAATTTTAATGCTTTCAAGAATTGAATCTACTCTCTTAAACAAATAGCTTCTCTTCTCCATTATTTTCACTTCATATGGAGGCTTAGGGTTTGGGGCAAACCAAGAAGCCTGGGCTGAAGACATCGTTATTTTATTTTATTTTATTTTTTGCTTTGTGTTGTTTTAAAGCCATTCCTTTCTGTCTATGTACTTTTCCATCTTCTGCTCTAAAAATTAATATACCTTTCACACACACAAAATACCTACATGCAGATAATAAATAAGAAGTCCCAAACTTAAAGCTTTTTGGGATTTCAATTTGATTATTTTAAAAATAAAAGTGCTGTCAGCTTTGTTTGTGGAGAGGGTTTAGCAGCTCTGTTTACTCTAAAAGTAATCACTTCTTGATTCAAACTGCTTCACCAGTAAATAGAATATCTTAGGACATTAATTATATGGGAGAGAAGTCAGCAAGAAGTAGCTGTTACAATTCATTACTGTACAAGGAATAGCAAGAGATGGGAGAAAATGTAAAGACTGAGATAATTGTTATTGCTTGGCTGTGAATAGGATTGGGATAGATGGATTGGAATTGGTTTATCTTTCTCCTTCATAATAAACTGGAACCATAGGCCAGGGAGAGAAGTTAAGGAAAGGCAGTCAGTCACCATAGGTTTAATGCTCTGGAATACCTCAGACAAAAGAGAGACAGGGCAGCACATTCTGAAAAAAGAAATGTATACATTAATATTTTTACATAAAGCAATTTATATCGGTTTATATAGTTGGGTAAAGCCCCATGAACTATTTTGCCTTATGTTTACAAACTTTTTTTTTAAATAGCAGTTTCTCTCAAAATAGAACTTACTGTGGACCAGAATATGTAAAACCTACTTTGGGTGGCATTGCAGTGCAACTTGCCCTTCAGCCATGTACCTGCACCCCATCTCCCTCCCTTCACTCACCCAGGCACCCTGAGGCACCCCCCAGAGGAACTCAGTATAAAGCCCATGGTCTAGCTATCTTGGTTCTCTCTTCGCAGATGCTAAAACCAAAACCTAGAGATAGATGTTTTTTTGTTTTTTTGTTTTTTTTTTTTGCTATAACTTATTTCACTAAATTGTGAGGAAGCTTACTACAGAAAAAGTTACTTGGTTCAGGTGTGCTATTCTTGACCAAATGGCTCCTACTTCTCTGAGGACAAAGGAGCGTTTCAGTGTCATTATTTCAGCATCTTCTACCCTCGTCTTTAAGTCATGTCTCCTGAGTATTGGCCCGGCGTATACGATACTTCACCTAATTTGATGTAGTATTGAGATAGTTAGCTTGTAACAGGTAACCCTTCAGAGAGAGAAACATGATAATTTAACCTGGGGCTCTATGAGCATCAGGTTGGAATGTTTTCAAAGTAAGACCTGGTGTAGACAGTATATACAGTTTTTTACTTCTTCTGGGTGCGCCTGGCCATATGGAGAGAGCCATATCTGTTGGTGAATAACTTCAGTGAAAGTAAAACTGTTTTGGTATGTGAAGCTGAAAAAAAAAAATAATTGTAAGACATTGCATGACCAGTTGGAGTGAAAGCTGCAAAGTGCAATGTAAGCAAGTAGGGCAGCTTCAGAGCTGAAAGGAAGGGAGCTCTACATGGTTTGGTAATGAGATGAAAGCTTTCTTATTATAGGAAAGTACAGAGCTATTCAGAGAAAGGGAAAAGGAAGAAAATAAAACGCAGAGGAGAAAGATTGCTGCTGGGGCAGCATGCATGTAAGTAAGATTAGGGACAGTAAAAACAAGAGTCAAAGATCAGTGACATTAAGAAGACTAGACAGTCCTGCCATTGTCAGTCATTTGGGGTAACATGAAATCCTACTAGGTATGTGGCAGAGGACTCAGGATGCTGGCTTTGGGATTTGAAAGCCGAGGACTGGGTTCTGAAAGTATTGTAATGTAGTCATTCAATTGCTGTCTCTGCTCCTTGCCTTAGTGAATAGAGTATGTGATAAAGATGCAGTTCCTAAACCTCTGTCCTGCAATTCAAGATCTCATACTTAGCTTTAAATGATTTAACAGATTGTCTTCCCTTACACCCCAAACCTGGAAGCCATTTTCCATAGGACCCCTTTGATTTCCTCAGTGGGGGTTACATTCGCACTACCCCTCCTTTGCATTCCCTTCTTCCTGGATATGCCATAGATCTCAAAGAAGAGAATGAGACTGCTCAGGGAACACCAATTAATACCTCATTTTTCACTGTAATTAATGCTAGCTGCAGAGAGAAGCATGCTGTGTGCCTGCTCCATACGTGCTGTGTGCCATGACTACCCCGTGATCATTCCCTTTCCTGATGGCTGCACACACCAGTCACATGCAGGATCTCAGGGAGCGAGTACTTGTGCACTGCACCATGTCCCCTCTCTCAGCAAGGCTTGCACCACAAGCGCTCCGCCACCTCAGTGAAAGATAGGCACTCTCAGCAAGTTATCTCAGTGTTGACTCTGTGAGTTCTTGCCCTACCTCTGACATTAATTCACTAGATGAATTTCATAAATCACTAAATTTACCTTGACTTTAGGTTATTCTTTTGGATGGTTGTAAGAAACCGTAATCTATTAATCCAGTAGAGTTATTTGTGGGACTGAATTAGATAAACATGTAAAAGTTTCTTGAAGAAAGGAACAGAAAATATATTAGTGTAAGGTATTATTATTAGTATTAGCAGATAAAGAACCTTTATACCCATATATCAGTATCTCCATTGTTCTGTTCTAGAATATACATATAATTTAATATTGCAAGTTACTGCAGTATAATTTAACTTGCAACTGTTAGATAAGGGATTTTATAAAACACATGGTATCAGATAGTCTTTTTTATGTTTTTATTTGTTAATTTGTTAATTTAATCTTTATTGTATTTTTTTCCATAACCATTTCAGATAGTCTTTATAATGGTTGTTATCAGCAATCCATATATTGGGTTGGCAAAAAAGTTTGTTTAATTTCTTCTGTAAAATAAAAGATACATTTTTTTATTTTCATTAATAACTTTATTGATTTGGATATTTTGAGTGTGTTGGCTATCTCCTGCATGGTAGAATAGTGATTGTTCTCAATTAATGTCTCTATTTGATCGCTGTCAACTTCAACTGGTCTACCTGACCATGCAGCATCATCCAGTGAGAAATCTCCAATTTTGACACATTCAGTCAGTCACCACACCTTCTCCATCCACTGCGCCAATCTTTCTTTGCATTTCAGCTGTGTTTTTATTATTCTTGAAATAATAAAGCATGATATGCTGAAAATGTTGCGTACTTTCTTCCAACTTCAATACTAAAATGGTTACACAAAAATTCACCAATTTTGATGTTTTTTTAAATGCACTTTGATATGACAACTGTGACAATAAAAGCTAACACAATAGTTTTGAATAAAGTGAAAGACAACTAAGCACTACTAGAGCCATCTTATGGGGAAATAAATAAATAAAACACTTTTTGGCCAAGCCCAACTGGACAATCACTGATTTACATTTATCAGATTCAAGACTTTCCTACAAGCGACTACTTTGTAAGGTTTTTATAATCAAGGAATATCCAGTCTGTGAAATAAAGTGGCAAAATATTACAATTAAATCTAATAATTAATTTCATTTAAACATATGCATGAAACAGTGAAAGAAAGGAAGAAACTTATTTCTCTTGTCACCACAGTTTAAAATGAAGAGACAGATTTAGAAGCATCCTCAGTTAGTCTTCAAGTCTAAGCCCAGGAAGATTTTGGAGGCTATCATGTTTTGCTTGTTTCTTATTTTTTAAATAGTGGTAAAATATATATAACAATTTTTTTATTTTAACTATTTTAAGTGTACAGTTCAGTGTCATTAATTACATTGGCAATGTTATGCAGCATTACGTAATCTATTTCCAAAAGTTTTACATCACCTTAAACAAAAACTCTGCCCATTTGGAATACCCCTTCCCCCACTCTCCATCCTCCTCCCGACACACACATCCCTTTGTAACCTCTAATCTAATTTCTGTATCTGTGAATATGCTTATTCTGGGTATTTTATATAAGTGGAATCGTACAATATTTGTCCTTCATGTCTGAGTTTGTACACAAAGCATAATAACAATATTTTTGAGTTTCATCCATGTGGCAGCATATATCAGAACTTTCTTTTCATAATTGAAAAATATTTAATTGTATCCGTATATCACATTTTGTTTATCCTCCTATCTGTTTATGGACACATTGGTTGTTTCTACCTTTTGGCTATTGCGAACAGTGCTAAAATGAACATTGGTGTGCAAGTGTCTATTTGAATCTCTATTTACAATTCTTTGGAGATTATATATATATATATATATATATATATATATAGAGAGAGAGAGAGAGAGAGAGAGAGAGAGAGAGAGTGAAATTGTTGGAGCATATGAGAATTCCATGACTTCTTTTTTCAGGAACTACCAAACATTTATACAATTGTGACACTATTTTACATTCCTACCAGCAATGCATAAGAGTTTCAATATCTCTGTATCCTTACCAACTCTTATTTTCCTTAAAAAAAAAAAAATTGTCCTAGTAGGTGTACAGTAGCTTATGTAGTTCCCTGATGATTACTGGTCTTGAGCATCTTTTCATGTGTGTTTATAAGCAATTTGTGTATCTTATTTGGATAGATATTTATTCAAGTATTTGGCTATCTTTTAATTGTGTTGTTAGTTGTTGTGGTTATCACATTACAAGAGTTCTTTATATATTATGAACATTAATCCTTATCAGATACATGATTTGCAACTATTTTACCTCATTATTCAGATTGTCCTTTTATCTTCTTGATAACATACTTTGATAAACAAAAGTTTTTGGCTTTGATGAAATTCAATTGATTAAGTCTAATTCACCTAATTTTCTTTTGTTGCTTATGCTTTTTGTGTCACATCTAACAATCCATTGCCAGATTTAAGGCCATGATGATTACTGCTTTAAAACTACAAGTCATAGAATACAGAAGAGCAAGTGGTAATGTGATGGGCAAGTGAGATGTGACAGAGGCATATTACATTCTGAAAGATGTTACCCCCTTCCATACTTCAGCAGGATAAAAACAAGGAATCTTGGCAGCAGATTATTCTGGGTCCTATAATATCTCATGAATTTTATCTATCCTCAAAGAAAGAGGGCCAGGTAATAGAAGGATGGGGATCATTGCAATTTAGTGCCATAAAACCACATTATATACATGCCTGCTAGACACTAAGAATTGGGTTATGGGTTGCAGTCTGCAATATGAAATCCTCCAACAGATATGAGAAGGGGATTTTACCAACACACAAATGGACAGTCTAAAGCTAAGGCAAATCCATACAAACTCTCACTTGATAACAATTGATTGGGTTCATATGGTATTTTGCTCAAAAGTGACTTTAAAAGGGGAGTAAGAATAATAAAAGATACACATTACTATAAGGAAAGAAGAACCATATACAAACATTAAAAAAAGACAGAACCTTGGTTGATTTTGTTATTGACACTAATTTTTCACCTTTACTTGTATACATAGCCTTTGCCATATGACTTTAGAATTCAGTCAAAAAGGCAGAACATATTTCCCCATGCCTTGATTTAGTCAGTGGAATGAGATAAATGTGCAGTGTGCCGTGCTGAGCTGAGCCTAACAGGGCTTCCATGCTCTGGCTTACTCCTTGCATAGCTATTATAACCATGAGAAGAATATTGGAGCTAGCCTATTGGTCAGATATAAGATAAAAGGCAAGTAGGGCTGAGCCCGCCTGTTCAATCTACCCTACATGATTCCAGTCTAGATCTGCCAATACCCCCGGATGCGATGCATGAGAGATGATGAACAACTTTTGTTTGATTCTTTCAGTTTTGTGTTGTTTTGAATATACAGTTGTTAACTAAATCAGACCCCTAAAATTTGATCTACTGCAGGAACCAGAAAAAAAAATGAGAAAATTCTGAAAATTTCAAAAGTTGTAAGATTATTTAGCATTCATTAAATAAAAGCAGCATATGTAAGGAAATACCTTTTGTGATTAAAAAAATAGGAGAAAATTTAAAAATAAGAAAAAAATGATATAAAATAAACTAGTCACATATGAAAAATAACAAAAAAAAGAATATAATTCATAAATAAGATGAACTTGAATACCTCAGAATGTACAATAAAATAAAAAAATATCATTATATAGATATGGATATAAAGATGAATGGTGCTTGTAATTGAAGTCTTTTAAAAGGGAACATTTGAGAAACTATGTAAAGAGGGGGAAGAACTGTTTTCTTTTTTTAATGAAGGAAGTTTTCCTCAGAGGGAGGAGCCTGAATGTAGATCCAATCACAGAGTTCTAACCATAATCCAAGAAATCAGTTTCAAGAATCAACTCCTTCATGGATGCAGACAATGGTTTTAGTTGCAAAAACGGAAAAACATCTGCACCAACACTCATGCAGAATAAAATACAGAATATCTCCAGAACTGTTTCCCCCAGACTTCTCCTCCCTAACACTAAAGTTTGGAAAATAACAGAATAAAGGTTATACTTAATCAGTTCATGACAACTTTATTTCAAAATTATGAGATAATAGAAAAAATGTAATATAGCAAAAAGCTAAGAATGGAAAGGTTTTAAAACTTTACTCAATAATTACCAAGTTGACAGAAAAATGAAACAATATTACAGGTTCACAATCAGAGTTATCCAGGTATAAAATTCTGTACATCTATTTGTAATTTTTGTGATTCTAATTTAAAATTTTAAATATACTGTAGATTATAAGGTGTTTTCTGTAGCTCCAAGGACAAGCTTGGCACTTTAGGTTCATCTTTTTGATACTATCCAAGAATCAGAGATACGGTTGTTTGAACAGGAAAATTTCAAAGAAACAAAAAATATATATTTTCCCTCCTGAAAAAGATTAATATTATCTCTCATCCTAATTCCTCTATATACATTGCTCATATATTATCAAATAAAATATGCAGTGTACTCTCAAATCTAAACAATAAAGCACAAAAAATTTTAATGGGTGTGCCAATTTTTGTAACATTTGTTATTTCTGAATTTCTTTCTGCATTTGCAAATTTTCCAAGGTTAAGAAAAACGTGGAATTGTTTACAATAGAAAAATCTTTATTAAAAATAGAGGAATGTGATATCTGTGTATTTCCACATTGGACATTTTCTGTGTGATCTAGTGTTGATGGTATTATTGGTATTTTAGTGGTAAAATTACATAACCATTTTGGAGAAATGATGTGAGAAGAGACAGGTATTTCTTTAATTCTGCCACAAGTCCTATATTTCAATATATAAGTGATATCTGTGCTACTGACTTTAAAATTACATAATGTTTAGTACTGCATTTCCGAAGATAAGACATACAAATCAACAATAAGATAAAACCATGTCATGCAGTAATGTCACATGGTATTATTATTATTTGTAACTGCTTATCATGTTTCTATTAGCTTTCCATGAATAACATGCACATTTGTGTGTGTGTGTGTGTAGCTACTATTCCCAGTGTCATTATAATATCATTTCTAAAGCCATTTATCTCATGGTCTAGAAATAGGAAGTTAACAGAATTTGAACCTCCAGAAATAATTATGAATTGTAACTAGAATCTACAGAGAAGCATTTGACCTACAGTTATTGCCTTGGAAAAATCTCACCTGCACATCCATGATATTCATGAGTCTGTGGGTGGATGGTTCATTGCCTATGCCAATTACTTTTAAATAGTTTGATACATCAAGTGTAGTCTAAGATAAAGTTTCTGGAACATTTGAGAATTCAGCTCCAGTCAGTAACTTATTGTTAATTTGCAAGTGGGTTGTTGGATTAATACTATGCTAATGGTGGCTATAAAGTTGGGAAATTATTGGTGGTATATTTGAATTGTGGTCTCCTTACAGATTAACTTCAGGAGTAATACCTAAAACCACTGCAGTGAACTCTTGGAAATAATTTTAAAATTAAAAAAAACACACACACTATTTTCAACTTTTTCACTCACACTTCTAATGGGATTAGAAATTCTATTTTCATGTAGTATTAAACATTAGGATGGCACTTCTATATTTTTTTCCTCATTGATTCAAATTTCTAGTTGTTTGTGTCTATTAAACATTGGTTATAAGATTTTAATGGGATTCTATAATTGAATCTGAACCCTGTTGTTTTAGAAAGTTTATGGTCTAAAGTGGCAAGGAGTGGTCAGTTAGAATGGGGCTAAAACTGCTATTTAAAACTGCAGCAGCTTTTTAGTTCCTTTAAATAAAGGCTTGGAGTCATTTGTGAAATTGTTATTCCACTATTTAGGAAGATGATGGATGACAAGCAACTTAAATGTGTCTTTTAAACAATGAGGAAGGAACTTGTCTTCTAGAAAAGAAATAATTTTACAAATGTAAAAGATTTCCTTTTCCTATAAGAGACTGAGACTGGGATTGAGTGAAAAGTAGGAGAACGTGTAATTTCCCCCTTTAACTGGTTCCAGAGAAGTGGGAGGGGGAGCTCATACTCTGGATATGGGAGCACAGTTAAGGTGCACACAGGCATGCTACCAGGCATGCAAACAATTAGGCAGAACAGAGCAGTAACTGGTAAGGAACATCCTTGAGAGGAGTATGACCTGTGATTCTACAATAGTTGTATCTAACAGTAGTATGTTTGCTTCCCTACCTTCTAATTTCCCTCTGTTATCCTCAGATCTTCAGTGACACTGTCTTGAACTTTCTTTCCTTTGATGACCTGGTCTTAATTCTGCCTTGGGATAGTCACAGAGTCCAGGCCCAGGTTTGAGAAGTGAGACAGGTAAACAGAGTGAAGACATCAAGTAAGAGAGGATTATAAATATGATCATTAGGGAATAGAGGAGTGATATGCAGGAAAATACCTACTGGTTAAAATCCATCTGACAGGCAGGTCAAATTTGTAGGATGTGTAAGTATTCCTCAGAGGTTCCCAAAATACCTGGGGAATGGTGCTCTGGGGAATCTAATAAAGATTAAACTTCCTACAGACGTGTGAGATATGGGTCAAATGATTGTTATGTTCACACGAAAGGCACCTGGCCCTGAAAATTAAAGGAGTTGGAGTCTGAACAACAGAAGAAAGACTGTCAGAAAAAGTTTTAGCAAAATCTATTTAATATTTTAACTACAAGAAATAATTTTGATATATTTCTTTCTTCATTTTTCATAACTGAACCTAGATACATTTGCATATTTTTAGAATTGTGTATATGTATATATAAAAATAAAAAGAGAATCCTCTCAGTTACTTAGAATGTACACATTTATTTAGGCTTGAAACCCATTGTTGTCTAGATATATTTCCTTTTCTCTATCATCAGGTATGGAAAGGTGTATAATCTTGGATACCTACCTTACATGTATGTCACTCATATTTGTCATATAACACAGAAAACAAGGTCCATGGTTTCTAATATTTTGGCGGATAAATCTACAATTTATTTTTGCTATTGAATTAGTGATTATGCTTATGGTAGATGGCAAGCTTCATGGGAATTAATTCTTATGAGAATTGCCCAGAGATGAAGAATGTGCTGTTGGTTAAGAGTAGTGGTAATCTTCCCTTTCAGTTCCCAAAGTCCACTTCGGTACTGGTAATCCATTCACCAAATGTCTATTGAAACATGATGTTTTCTCAGATAGTGTGGTGGGCAGCAGGGTTCCAAAAAGAACAAGGCATTTTCCTCACCCTTCAGCAACTCAGAATCTGGGAGAAAATAATATTATAAACTGAGATTTCTTGTCTATCTAGTATGTGCCAGGCTTTGTTTTAAATGCTGGCCCAAAGGCAGAGAAGAGCTACTTCTCCATGGAAGAGAAGAGAGAAAATTTTAAGTGAGCCTTGAAAGACAAGTAGGACAAGGGAAGGAGCACATTCCAGATGGACAGACCAAGACCAGTATGAACTAATTAACGCATGTGTAAATAGAAAGTTGTGTGATCACAGGGAAATTCAGTAAAGCAGAATAGAGGTTGTGACGAGGTGTCATAGTGCCAAACAGTGCAGGCTCGTGCTGATGGGAAATAAGAGAAAGTAAACAGGCAGGAAGTTATAGTGGTAGAAGTACTGTATTATTTAGTTAATTGTTTAAAATAATAACACAAGGCATCTGTTATCAGTATGTCATAGACAAAAAATGAGTAATAACAAATTCAAAGCATTAAGTATTAATATCTTATGGAAGTTCACACAGCTAGTCAGGGACAGAGACTCCAGAAAGTTTCTCTTCTTGTTGATGTGCCACACATGAAGTCCATCAAGTGGCATTCTAAGAAGTTCAAGCTGAAATGACAGGCAGTGGTAAGACTTATCACTTAGAGCCTGAATGTTCATTTTTTAAATTTATTCATTCATACAAAAATGATTACATTCCAATTATGTACCAAGCATTGTTCTTGGTATTAGAGGAAGATAGATATATAATACTATGCATTCAGTATAAGCTCTGGGGCTCTGATAGAAGCATTTTAATGCATATGTATTATTGATGTCCAGAAGAGGAAATGGAAAAGCCTACCATGGAAGCAGAAGAGAAATGTGTTAGGAAAAGCTCCCCCTCCCAGAAAAAAAAGATGCTTGAGTAAATTGTCTTTTTAGGAAAGTAATGGGTTAGTAGGTGTTATGACAATCCAACAAGCAAGAAAGAAAAGCACATATTAGGAGGGAGGAATGTATATAATCCAGTGTCATCAAGCGTCTAAGTAAGTGGGCATATTAGCAATATAGATAAAGAGGTAGTCAGGGGCCAGATCGTGAATAGTCTTGTATTACAAGAGGAGATTTCTGCAAACCACAGATGGTGGCCCAAATTCAGATGATAACAGATGTACTTAAAAAAAAAAAAAAAAAATCTTGCCCACAAAGTATTTTTAAACTAAAATTAGTTGCAAAAAAAAAAAAAAAAAGTGAGAAAATCTGGATTATTTCTGCCTCTCTTGAAATATCAGAAGTGCAAATATTGTTTCTGGATTGCTGAATGGCAGCACTTACTTGAAAATGAAAAAGAGTTTCCTTCCTGGGTTGAACCTGTGCATTCCCCAAACTGCTTTTTTTCTTTTATAGTAACTGACTGTTCTCTGTTGGTGTTATATTTGCAAAACTTGCAGAGGCCTTGGGTGCCTTGCAAAATCACTCACATTTTTCTCTCCCAGTTTGGCTCCAAAACCCTCCTACACCTACTTAGAACCCATTGACTCTTATGGAAGTTCATTAAAGTTTTACTGACTCAGGGATTTTGGAGCTGGTTTTCTAAAGAAGAACTAAGGCCTCATGTTAAAACTAGAAATCAGAGCTAGCAGAGGGCCCAGCTGCTGTGATGGTAAATAGAACAATGGAAGACCCACTTACGGTTGGAGGTTTTCTTCCTCTCACTCTACTTACTGTACCTTACAAAAAGGTATGTGCAAAATGTTAAGCTAAATATGTTCAAGCAGTTTCTATAAAATGACTTTCTGAAGTGTATAACAGAAACTGTAAAACCCCATGAAGTTCTCCCCAAGAAAGAATCTCAGAGTAGAACAATAATTTTGGAAAGCTGAATGTCCTTCTGTTGAAGATTTTGAGTGCACTTTAACATAGTAACATATCTTAGAAGCTACATCTTTTCCAACAACAGTCAATTCTTGTACAACGACTGGGTGTCCTACAGTTTGACTCAATTCTGATAACAAATTTCTGGAGTGAGTGCAGACTCCACAGATGAGAGGCTCAATCCCATATGGCTGCCTTTACTTTGGACACCAGCCATAAGTCTTGGATATCCCCAGGTTACTGAGACTTCTGCCCAACAGACTACACATTTTGGGTTCCCATGACATCCCACTAGATTTGATAATTCTTTAGAATGACTCACAGAACCCTGGAAAGTACTATTCTTAAATTACAGTTTTATTATAAAGGATACAATTTCTAAATAGCCCAATAGAAGCAATAAATAGTACAAGGTAAGGAGGGAAGGCACAGAGCTTCCATACCCTCTCTAGGGCACTGCCCTCCCAGGACACTGATGTATTCACCAACCCAGAAGCTCCCCAAACCTCTTTGTTCAAGAGTTTTTATGGAGGCTTCATTATGTAGGCATGATTCATTAAATTATTGGGTATTGCTGATTGAACTAAATCCCTAGCCCTTTCCCTTCCCCAGAGGTCCAGGAGTAGGGCTAAAAGTTCTAACCCTCTAATCATCTGGTTGTTTTTCCTGGCAACCAGCCTGCACACCGAATCTATCTAGGGGCCCCAAGAGTCACCTCATTAGCATAATGAGACACTCCTATCACTCAGGAAATTCTAAGGGCTTTTGAAGTTGTGTGCCTGTAGTCAAGGACAAAGACCGCATGTATTTTTTATGATACCACAGAAGTCCTTCAAAAAACAATGTTTACTTTTTGTTTAATTTGGTGTACACCATACCAATTTGTGATAAAAACATGTTTCATAGCCAGTTTATATTACAGGAAACTAAATTTGAAAACATTAATTTATAACATTACAAAGCAATCAATGGACACACCCAGAAAACATATTATCTTTTATAAAATAAAACAGAGACAACAAACAAAACCTGTTGTGTCTCTGAATTCAGCCATTTCTGAAGATGAACAAGTGGATTTTAACTGAAAGTATAGTCCCAGTGCTTTATGATTTCTGGCATACCTAAAAGAAAAAAGTAGATAAAAATATTTTCAGTCTCCCCCGTTGTGCTCCCAAATTCTAATTTCTGAGTTCAGCACCAGGCAGAGAGCAGGCAGTGACTCTGGGACTCTAGCTGGCTCTCCACCCTGGCTTTCCCTCTAGGCTGGTTCATACAGTGTTTGGATTGCTTCCAGTTAGTGCAGTTTTACCCAAAGAACAGTAACCGAACAGATATGTGTGTGTTCTGAAGCCCCTTCTTGCTTCATTTCCCTTTACACATGTGGACGCGAACAATTCCAATAGGTACACTAAGGGCTTAACTTTTAAATCCTTTGCACTAGTAACTTGGTATATCTGTGGATATTATAACTTCAACATAGAGATGTTTTATCCTCTTCCTTTTTTTATTTCAAATGCTTTCTTCTAAGTTGCTCCTTTCCCATTTCTAAGCCATATAGTCAGTACATGGCATGTGACCAGGAATGTAATCATTGGCTTCCAACCAGGTTCTAAAACCAGAATGATAACATCACACCTACCTATCACAGCAAGTTAGAGCATCTAGTAGTCATGGCTTATTGAACTAACGTTTATTAAGATCTTACTTAATAAATGATTTTGTTTTGAGCACTTTATATACAATAGCTCATTTAATAAAAACCAACAGAGGGCATGGCTACTTTCACCGTTAGGAAACTGAGATACAGAATGTTATGTGACTTGCTCAAGGTCACAGAATTAATAACAAAATTAGAATTTCCACCCTGGCAATCTGGCTCCATTGCGTGCACTTTACCACTCCATTTCTATGGCTTCTTCAATGGGAAATAGTGAAGGGACTGGTGAAAGCATTTTGCTTTCTCCAAGCGAAGTGTCAGCTCCACACCTGAAGCCTTCTGTCTATTCAGTGACCAGCTTCAGTTTCTGGATTCCATTCCTCCACAGATTTCCTGGACCCACCCCTCCTTCAGTTTCTTTTTCTAAGTCTACTTACCTAAGTCCCTACTCTCTGCTCCTTGATTCTCTTTCAAAATTCCGCATTGCTTGAGGGCTGAGACTCTTTCTTTACCCTAAAGGCTACGCAGACATCATATAAATAGCAGGTTGTCAGTAAACTGTGGGCTTGTTATTGGCCTTTCACTTCCCTATTGTGACTCTTTAGGCAAGTACACTACTTGCTTTTCTCTCATAGCTTTGATGGTCTTCTCTGTAAAATGAAAGGGTGAAACTAGAGCCTATCGCGCTCTGCGGGGCTGTGTTTGGAGTACAGAGAAAGTTATGACAAAGCAGAGGAAGCACCAGGATGGCCGGTGGTTGGACCACCTCACATGGATGTGCTATGTTCAGATGTGTTACATATAGGTCTTACCCCTCCTTCGTGGGGGTTACTGTTTGGGGGTAAAACTGCTCTAATGGTGAAAGAGCCAGACACTAGCTCACTGCTGTAAGAACGCAACAGTGGCATGGATCTCATTTGCTGTTGGATTTTATTTGCTCTGAGCTCCTCCCTACTTGAGCAAGGTCAGCAAGGGAACTAGCAATTATTAAGTGCCCAGTATGGTCTAGATTTTATGCCAGGAGCTTTCAATTGTTATATAATTTAAGGCTCACAACAACTTTGTGGGTTATGTACTACAAATTATCTATATTTTATGGGTAATAAAAGACATTTATTTAGAAGTAACGTAGTCAAAGCCAGCCAATATGCATTAAAATTGACATGCAAACTCGGGTTTATGTGACTTGCAACCTTGTGTTTGTTTCATTTACTTTGCGTTATATCTCCCTGGATACAGCATGGTGGGACCCACTATAACTGTACTCATTTGCAGCTAATGGTTCGTATTCTTAGCCACTGCCTTTGGTTTTTCTAAACCTGGCTTAGCCTGTCACCGCCTCACTTTTTTTTTTTTTTTTTTTTTATAAATAAATTGGTTCATCAAAGAAACAGAGCACCCCATATATATGGAGATATTTTTAAAACAAAAGGCCAAACACACGGGAAAGCTGGTTCTATGAAATTTCATTTTACTTCACCAACATACTTATTTTTGTCTGTAATATTTAGAAGCCTTTCAACTTTTTTACTTATGCTTTGAGTAAAAATGTTCTTATTCCTTTCTCTTAATACATGCTAATATGCAATAGTATTAGTTTTAAAAGCAGTGTATTCTTCGAGGCAAAATAAAGTATAAGCAAGTCTTGCAGATAGAGCCTAGGCAAATTGATTTCTGTGTACACAATGTCCTTTCCCTGATTTGTAGATACGATTTTAATGTTATACATGTTAGAACTGTTAAACACATTCTCCAGGCATGGGGGTTTTATTGGCATTATGGTTTCCCTTTTTATCACTTGTTTTCTTAAGACTTTCCCATTAGATTGAAAATTAGACAGATCGTGGTGATGCTATTACCAAAGGGAACTCATTGCATTATCTTTACTTGCTGCCCTGAGCACTAGGTCAGAGCATTGGAGGATTTCCAGACCCTTCTAGGTTTACTTTAAAATTGATAACTAAAACTTCAGAAAATATTATAACTTGGATTTAATATCAAGGCATGATGCTTGTGTGAAGCTGGAGGCTAACTGGAAAAAAAAAAAAGGGGGCAGGAAAGGCAACATCAGCAGATGGGCTAAAATTATATTAAAATCTAAGTGGTGGTCAAGTGAGGCCCTACAGTCAATGGGAACGTCTGTGGTTCATGACTGAGCAGAAAATGTGTGACAGGGTTAAAAGCAGGTTCCAAAGTAAAGCAACATGCACCAAGCAGATTCTTCAGAGCTGTTTGTCATTTATTTAAATGTATTGCCTGCTTTTCTTTTAAGAACGTGGAACACCAGGTTATTCCCCACTATTGCACCACACTCTGAACTCAAATGTAAACATGCTGGTTTCTGGGATTTGGTACTCGCATTTTACAGCTAGAAATGCCCTGCTCTCTGCTTTCCAGCTTTTCTCTGTCTAAATCCTTGTCACTTCGACTACCTCTATTAATTATCTACTACAGCTAAACAATATGTGTCAAAGGAGGATCTATTTCATTTTTAGGCACTATTAGAGGACATATTGAAGGGCTAAGAAGAATGCTAGAGGTACGGAATCCAACAGAGGGTCCACATTACTAAAGGCGGCCTTCAGCACGGGTGTGATTGGAATTGCAGGGGACTTGGGTTGGCATAAGGTTTTCCAAATTTCAGCTACCACCTACACAACTATTGATTTTCTATGAAAAAAAAAAAAAGAAAAACACAAAATAAAACAAATAATATTAACTTAAATCACTTTAATCAGTAAACTTCTCATCCCTAAAAAATACTGCATATATCCCTGAAGTTAAGCTGAATTTAAGCTATTAAACAAGAAGACCAAAGATAAAAACAACAAAAATGAAACTATATTTCAAAACTGTAGCTTTTACCTGTTCTTGCCTAAGGCTCGGATCTAAAGTCTACCCTAATTTTGTTAAAAAGGAATATTAGCACAAGTATAGTGACCTCCTAACCCCCAAATGAGACTTTTGTCTTCACATAATAAGCAGTATTGCAAGAGAATTGAAATGGGAATAAATCTCTCATTATGTGATTCAATGACATTTAAAGCCTTATGCACACACCGCTGGAATGACTACGGATCTTGCATGGAAGTCGTATTGTGAAGTGTTAGCGTTACACATCCTATTCTTGAGAAAATTGAATTACTGGAAAAATGAAAAATGTAAAATTAAAAAATAAAAATAAAAACATAATCAAGGGAGACCATTAAGCGCTTGTAAGCAGAATGATGTTTTCTTCCTTAAACCTCTATTGCACAATCACCTCTATTTAATTTTTTTATGACTTAATGCCCTCAAGATTATGTAATCTCATTTTGTGCAGAAACAATGTCCAACACTTCTTTGTTAACCCCCAGCCTTAAAAAACCAAGACTAAAAGAAAAAGAAAAAACAACCTTAATACAACATAGGAATATTACTTAATTGGAGTATATGTTGAGTAAGTAGCTGGTAGCTTCACTCAATAATAACTAAAGAAAAACATTGGCAGTAATCGTTAAGTTGCTCTTTAGTTGTCACCCCATTGGAGACAGTGTCTGAAGAAAGCACACACAGATAGGACTGAATCCACAAGTGAGGTGGCTCCGGTCTTCATCTTTACTCGTCGTCGTCGTCGGCAGCCGTCCATCTCGAGAGACGATGGTGTAGCTTCTTAAGAGTCTATCTGCACCGCCGAGAATGGCTGTGCAGTCCGACTCGGGAGTGACACGGTATCTGTCTCCTCCCGTGTTGAATCGACATCTTGCGATGACGCTGGAGTGTCCTCTCCAGTAAAGCTGAAGCTACAGAGCCTGGGCAGGGTGATATGGAGGGTCTGCTGTTGCCCATGCAGCAGACCCCCCCTCTCTTCGCAGCTGAAGGGTCCAAGGGAAAGACGGAGTCAATACAGCTTGGGTTCAGGTGCGCCGCAGGAGTTGCCGGTGTTGACTACAACGTCAAACCGCCTTAGGGACTCCGGCTCCGGATTTTCTGTCGGGGTTTACTCCCTTAGCCTTTCCCCTGAAGAGGTATGCCGCAAGGCAGCGGAGGTTTTTTGGAGTCAGAGTTTTCCTTCTCTGATGTGCCCTGACTGGAAGATCGAACCAGCGACACTTAGCTCGCAGGCCGACGCTCAATCCACTGAGCCAAACCAGCCAGGGACTTCATCTTTACTAGGGAAGAACATTAGCACAAGAACTAAAGTGAGCCCAGTTCTAAGGATTCTTCTCAAGGTATTCACCTAGTGTGCTCAGAATAAGTTGTGTCTTTTCAATAGTCTTTTCTGCCATTGAATAAATAGTAATATCGTTCTGAATTTCTGAAATACTATGAAATTCATTGACATGGAATTTTATGTAAAATAACTAGCATCATTCAACATTTGGAATGTACTACATAAACCAAAGATACTGTGTACTTTAAAATGAGATTATTATTCTTATAGAACTACCTTGGGAGGTATCAGTGTAAGAATGTTGAAACCTGTAGAGAATTCTTATAAGAGTTTATTTAAGTCAAACTGAAAACAAATACCCAGGAGTAAGATCTCCAGTGGCCCACAGTAAAACAGTTTTGCAGCTTCTTTTACGCATTTGAAATTAAGAAGGGAAAGTAAGGAAGATTATATGGAGATGGGAGAAGGCAATGTGGGGAATGGATTAGAGGATAGTTAATGAGATTGAGGATGCTATTCTTATTTCAAAGGTGTGATAACCTAGAGTCACAGAAACAATGAACAGGGCTTGCTTAAGATAAAACTTTTTAGTAAAGAAGTTATAGGCCTGAAACGCAGCAACCCACTGTGACCTGCCCGGTTAGGAATTTACTTATGATCAGATCACCCTGTGAGGTTACTTCCCATAGAACCTTTTTTATTTCCTGTCTACAGTGGGAATACATAGAGTGAAGAGAACAACCTCACTTATAAGGGATCACATATATCGTCGTCGGCAGCCGTCCGTCTCGAGAGACGATGGTGTAGCTTCTTAAGAGTCTATCCGCACCGCCGAGAATGGCTGTGCAGTCCAACTCGGGAGTGACACGGTATCTGTCTCCTCCCGTGTTGAATCAACATCTTGCGATGACGCTGGAGTGTCCTCTCCAGTGGAACTGAAGCTACAGAGCCTGGGCAGGGTGATATGGAGGGTCTGCTGTTGCCCATGCAGCAGACCCCCCCTCTCTTCGCAGCTGAAGGATCCAAGGGAAAGACAGAGTCAATACAGCTTGGCTTCAGGTGCGCCGCAGGAGTTGCCGGTATTGACTACAACGTCAAACCGCCTTAGGGACTCCGGCTCCGGATTTTCTGTCGGGATTTACTCCCTTAGCCTTTCCCCTGAAGAGGTATGCCGCAAGGCAGCGGCGGTTTTTTGGAGTCAGAGTTTTCCTTCTCTGAAAGTATATATAAATACTAATATAAATGTAAGGTTCCTACTTCGTGGATTTGCACCCATCGCAGAGGGTCTAGAACATAATACCCATGATAAGTGAGGGATCACTGTAATTTCTTTACAATTTAATTTATCTGCAACTTTTAGGACAGTATCCTCTCCAGACCACTGAGAGCAAGGACATCAATGTATATTTTCCTTCTAATTGTGGGTCTTTAAACGGCTAAAACTTCCCTGGAAATACTCAAATATATACATGTTTTTGAATGAGTGTTGAATGGGGACCGTGCTGGCCTCAGGAGGTGGTGTTTTCAGAGTTGGTTGGGCTGGGGAGGCCTGGAGCCCCCAGTGAGTGAGTGCGGCCCAAGCCGGAGGAGGCTGGGCTGCTGCTCCAGGACCAGGCAGGACCAGGCTTACCAGGGACCGCGGTTTCCTCTGTGGCTCACCGGCTCTCTGCCATGGACAGCAGGTGCGGGCAGGAACAGTCGTAGCGCCGGACTGGGCTCACTGTGCAGACGCTCTGGGCGGGGGCTTATTTCAGCCCACATGTGAGACCGCATGGTCACACACACACACACACACACACACACACACACACACACACACATATATATATATATATATATATATATATATATATATATATATATATATATAATCATTCAATGGAAAGTGTTATGCTTTAAAGGACAACAGAGAAATAAATCATGGAATGAAAATGAAAATTTAAGCCTAAACCTAGCCAAACCCGGACTGCTGTTCTCTGCCTTCTGTACATTCTTGTGTGGGACACTGTATGTTACAACGTCTGGCTTGCATGACTTGGTAGAAAATGTAATAATAAATGCTACTAATTAATATGAGGGCATAAGCTCACATGCATGCATGCATACACACACACACACACACACACACACACATTCACACAAAAACCTCACACATATACACTACTGAGTTTGGCCTGAAAAAGCTTTCCTTCAGAACTTTACAATGAAGAACCTTCAGCAGTCTTTGCCCCACCTCAGAGCCCCATTATCTCCACAGTCCATTCCTAATGAGATCTAGTGAGCAAAGGAAGGCAGCCTGCTTCCATTGTTCCTCTGTTTAAGTGAGATAAGATCCTGTACATATTTTCCCTTTATCTCCACAGTCCTTGTGTCTCAGCTTGCTCTTTTGAGTTTAATGACTTTATTCCTTGCTCTGTTTTGCTTCTTCATATCTCTGAGTTTTGAGATCTTTACTGATTTTAGGAGTTGGTACTTTTTTTTCTTCTTTGAGTCATTTCTTTGTTTATTGTTAACTGGTTGACTAAAAAATGTGTCCGAAGCATATGGAAATTCTATTTTTCTTCCTTTGTGAGTTCCACTTTCCTTTAGAAACTAACAATTGAAGTTCATTTTCAAGATTGTTTTGACCATTTGGTGATACACTTATATTCATTCCTCTTTCCACCAAAATAAATCTTTCAACAGACCTAAATTGACAGGTCTCTTTTGTGTAAGATAATTTTGAATTAATGCAGCAGATGTGATGTGCCTGTTAAGTGCCTTACATCTTGTTTTTCACCCATAAGATATACATCCCTTATTCTTGTCTGTATATTGCAAGTGTTACTATTTTATATAAAGGAATTATTTTTTGGAATAAGGATGACTCAACTTCAGAATGGACACAGTTTTTTTGTTTTTGTTTGTTTGTTTTGTTTTGTTTTATTTTTCATATTACAAGTTTGTGTCTGTGAGTTAGCCACATCTCTAAGGCTAGTCCTAACAATATCACTGTCAACCAGGAGGGTAACAATGAAAAGACTGAAGTACAAAAATGACATATAATTCTAAGTTTAGAAGGTAACCTAAGTGGGAGGTTGCCATCGCATAAGTTATTAAAATCAAAGGCCTTGCTTGGATAAGAATTTGAATGAAGAATTGACACTTAAACATGAGGATGTTAAAATGAATCTAAATGCAAAAACACATAGAATATATATGATATGCCCAGAAATATAGAGTTTTAGGGGATAAAATATAATCAACACTTATTATCCTTGTCCCTAAAAGAGCTTATGATTTGGCTGGAGAACCAAGATTTAAAAACGTGATGCAAGAAGAGAATTAATCTAATAGGAATTTAATTAAGTGGGAAAAGTGCAGCGTAGGTTATTTATGTTATGGAAGTCAGGGTAGACAGCGATTATCACTTCTGGCTGCACTGACACCAGACTAAAGGGGTCCATTTGCCTGCACTCATCAAAGTCCATTCAAATGAGAACAGGTGTTTGAGCCAAGAAAGTAAGGGTTTATTGACTGAGGAAATGCTGCCAAGCCTGGAGTCACAGGTAAGCTAGTGGTCAAAGACCTGGCTCCGATGGCTTCCAGGGGATGGGCTATATAGGGGAAGAATCATTAATCATAGTGGCTAAAGGAGTTGAGATCTTGGGCTCTACTGATTGGGTGGGGCCAGGGTAGAGTGTAGTTGTACATTGTATCAGGTCCTGATGTCAATCATGGCATTGTTGCGTCTGGTTTCCTGAGGGTATGATGGTCAGCAGGGCCAGGTCATTCATGGCCTGGGGCTGAAACAACTGAAGTCAAGTTGTTATCTTTAGCTTGACTGAAACTCTGTTCTGTGGTCAATAGACCTAAGGCTTTGTTCTTAAGATAGTTTGATTTCTGATCAGAATCTGATGTCCTAAGGGCTTAATAATTAAGGAAGGGAGTAGATGGATAGAAAGGAGGAAAGTTAATTTTAAAGAAATGGAGTTTCTGTGCAGTCACACTGTCAGGAAGGGCATTGTGGAAAATGAAGGAGGCATGCAGAACATGGTCACGGAGGGAGGGTGCTCTCTTGACACCTTTAGCCCTGAAAGTCCTTTTGCATACATAATTGGAGGGGAAAAATAATAATTATGACTAATACATAACACTGAATTTATCTCTCCCTGTAGGCCAAGATCAAGAAATTTAACCCTCATAAACTACCTTATAACTAAACACATTAAAATGACAATTAAGGTGGCTATTTTTTGAAAAGGCTAAGTGAATATGATCAAACAAAAGTATATCATGTCCATTTCATCTGTGCTAATATAAATACAATCTATTTCTGCCTAACACAGGTCACTTCATCCCAGAGGACTAGATGTAGTCAGTTTTCTAGACACATGGAGTATAATGAAGGCTTAATTCACACCCTGTTTTCCTGGAATGTGATGTTTTAAATATGTATATTTCTAATATTCTCTTACTCCAAAAAAAATCTTAATAATATCCTCAGATTAAAAGTAGTACAAATCAAGAGGTTTAGCACATAATACTAAATCACTGCTCTATACATTTGTCTATATAAATTTTTATGATAAAGTAAAGGTTTTTATTTTTGAACAAAAGCTAGAAAGTATGATTGTGCCATGAAGAAAAGTATTTCTGTATCAAGGATGATAGAAGAATGTAATGATGTCAAGAAAGCTTTGGATTATGAATGTGCTCCTGCACCGGAGTTTTGTGACGTGTGTTCTTGGTGTTCAGTCATCCTGTTGATAGTTGGCAGTACTCTTTATGCTCAACTGACCCAACTCTGGCAGTGATAATGACCATCACAATAGCCCAGAATGATAAATGAAAACCGAGAAGGTGAAATTTGCCAAGAATAAGGGTAAAGCATTATAGGTTCTTAACAAACCTAAAATAGATAACTCAAAATAATCACAAAGTTTAAAAAGGCAAAAATTAACATGAGCTGCTTTTGTCAATTGATGAACTCTGCAAGATTCAAACGTAAATGATACTGAAGAAATTCTGTGCTAAGAATCTGGAATTTGGTGGGAAATCATCACTTCCAGGTCATCAGGCTACCCAGCCCTGGGGCTGAAAGACTTGGAACACTTTGAGTATGCAAACTAGAATGAACAAAACAAAACAAAACAAAAACGAAATAAAGCAGTTACTCCTAAGAACTTCAGTGACCTTTCCCTTGTGTTTTATGGGACAGCCAGCCAGCCACAGATGCCTCTGCCCAGGGACACACTTTACTCCTGTTGTGGTTGGGAACTGCATAGTAAAGTTCTTCTTTATCGCCAGGTCTGTACAATAATAACCACATCTAAACCACTGACCCAACCAATATTAGCAATGTCCTTTTACTTCCTGATTAAAGTGCAAAGTACTTTAAACATTCAGTGTAAACACATTTGTTTATTTCTTTCTTAATTTGTGAGGCCACTTTGCTGGCAGAGACCAGAGTAGAAGAATCCAAGATGTATTGATTTCTTTCTTCATGACTATTTAATCGGTTAAAGTGTGCACCACTTGCAAGTGCCAAGATGCTGGTTACATTTTAATAAATGTCCTCTTTGGCCGATCAATGTTTCTCAGCCCAAAAATAAATAAATAAATAAAAGTGCTGCTCTCTCATAAGTTAATGGGGAGAAAATCTTTTTACTATCGTCAGTCATCATGACAAACAAGAATATGAAATGTGTTAATGAAATGGCCAACTGTCTATAAAATAAAAGACTCGCAAGACAGTCTCCTTTCTTCCCTTAATTTGATGAAACAAAATGGAAAATTACACTAGTGCCCATCCAGCGTGAAATGATGTTAACAAGCAGAAAACAAATGCTATAATGAAGGACTTCTAGGATGTACTATGGATAGTCTTTCTTGTAAAGTGGGAATTACTGGGCAGAGCTCTAGCCCTGAGCAACATCCCACCCCTGCTGAGAATCACAGCTCTCATCATGTCCCTGGGGAAGTAGCGCCAGTCGGCACAATAGGACAAATTGATGTTCACAGCATAATAATTATCCATGTGCTGCAAACAATAGGCCACACAATTACCAACCAGGGCAGTGCCCTACACAGGCAAAGTGAAGTTGCAAAATGAAGCAATTGTACAGATAATTGAGGCAATTGCCCCACAAAAAAAGGGATGTGCACAACTTATTTATTGAGCATTGTTTGGGAAGGAAGAGTTACAAATAACTGGATTTTCCAGAACACCCGAACTTAACCGTATAAGGACAAAATGCTTTATTTTAAAAATGCATTCACTGTGAATGAATTTCTTAAAATATATTACAAGTTTATTTTCCCTTATAAACAGAATATATAAATGGGTTTATATTTTGATAGCTCTGTTGATTAAACAAACAAACAAACAAGCAAACCTTTTGCTAAAGAAAGGTGATCCAGAAACCACTCACTGGGCTCTCACCCACATTCAGGAAGTGTAGAACACTCCCCTGTCATCTGCATGAGGACAGCGCTGCCCCACAGTTACACTGGAAGCCATCAATTAAGAGATGATGGCTTCCCACATAAACACCTCGGGTGCAAAGGAACATAAAGCAAATGACATTCCTAAAATTAAATGGGATACAGTTGTAGATGGTTTAAATAGCTTGATGTCAGTTTTTATAAACTTTTTTTTTTTCTTACTAAAGAGTGGAGTATAGTAGTGAGAAGATCATGGGATTGAAGAAGCGGTGTAATGTATTAGTCATGTCTTTGTCATGAAGCACAAACTATCTGGGCTCAGATTTTACCTAGTGTTAAATAACCATGTGTTGCCGGAAATGTTATTCAAATCTTTTTAAAAACCTGGATTCTGTTTACAATTAGAATAATTAAGATTCCTATACTGTTGTAATTTTTAAACAAGGCCATTCATGCAAAAATATTTAGCCCTTTCATTGGTACTTATTAAAGGATCTATAAATATTAGCACTTTAAGTAAGAAAAGGAAGAGGGAAATTGATCAAATGGAAATCCAGAAATGTAGGTATAAATGACAGGCATGAAAAAGACTATAAAAGGATGAGGAACAGTTGCAAAAACTAAAGGGATAAAGGAAGGAGTAAAGAAAGAGAGAATTCAGGAGATACCATGCTCTTAACCATTCACAGGGAAAAAATCACAATTCAATATTAATAAATATTTATAGAGCAACATCACAGACCAGGCACAATGCCAGACACTATCAAATTATATAAAATAGCTTATTTTGCACCAACATCTTTAAGATGGAATTTATAATTGCCATTCTGTCGATGAGGAAACCAAAACTTAGAATAATGAAATACTGTAGGTAATATGGTAAAATTCAAATATATTGTTTAAATATATTATTTTTTGACTCTAAATCCAATGTGCTTTTCACTCTATGTATAAATTATTTTTCTTTTTTGTCTCCTCTTTCTGATCCACTTTCTCCTTTACCTTCTGTATTTTTTTTTTTTTTTGAGAGCACTCCCTATGTGTGAAGCACTGAAATGAGAAGATAATTAAAATTAGATCTTTGCCCTTAGAAATTTTACAGTCTATTGAAGGACAGAAGCACATGAAAATATGCATAAAATATAACAGATGCCTTCTCCCACAGGGATATGAATGAAGTGCTATTGTTTCTTACATATACTGCTCTGCCTGGAATGTGTTCTCTTCCTTCCCAGGCCCCAGATCCTGATATCCATCTTTTAAACTTCAGATTAAATGTATCCTCCTCTTTCATAACTCTACACACACAGTGATCTTTCTCTTATTTAAATCTTCCCATGGTTTATAGTCTATACCTGAAGAGCCTGTTAAGATACACGGCACTAGGACCCAGTCCCAGGTATATGAGTTATTACCTGGGATGGGCCCCAGGAACTTGCACTTTACATGTTCCGAGGTTATCCTGATGCTGCCAATCCAGGGATCACTGGCTACAGCATAGCACCCCTTCAGCACTTGGGAAACATTTGCCCCTGGTGTTAGCTAATATTCTTATTGCATATGTCCAGTTCTCTGCCTAGTCATTTTGTCCATTGAATCCAAGGGATTTGTGTGATTTGTGTGTGTGTGTGTGTGTGTGTCTCCTCCCACAGCTAGTAGGGCTGTCAGTAGTAGGCATTTATGAAATGTGTTTTACCTGGCTGGTTACTTAGTGTACTGATGTACTTATTGCTTGGTGACTGTTTCTCTTACATCTCTCATGAAAACTTCACCCAGAACAACTACTGTGTGTGAACTCAGATTACTGTGTGAAAATGGAGGTGAGCATATTTAAATATTTGTATTATCATATATGCCAAACAAGATCTCTCAAATTAATGATACTTGCAGACTTTTTCTCATCCTTATTTGTAAGGTAATACACAGACAGTTGCCTTGGAAACACTCTGAATATTCTAAATTTTCTATTAATAAAAAAATCTTGCCTTTGCTTTATCATTTACACAGTCTCCCTCATTTTGTGTTTTGCTGAGACTACATAATGAGATCTGAATGCTGATAAATGTCATTTTGGGGGACATTTATTGTATTAATGTATTACTTTTTTCCTAAATTTATTTTTGTCCATCAAGCTTCTGAAGAGCAATTATCTAATAAAAAAATAAACTTTTAACTAATGTTATTTAAAGTCTTGTTTTAACTAACTTCTCTATAGTATCCATTTCTTTTTCATTAGTACATTTTAAAATCACATGTTATTATCCCTTCGCTGAGTTAAAGTTGACATTTCCATGTTCGATTTTGAGAAGCAGAAGAATTAGGTGACTTTTTCAGGATATATCATTGAGTTCAGCCTAGTCTTAACAACTCTGAATATCTTATTCCAAAAACCCAATTCCTGGGCATAGCCATAACAAGTTTCATTTTCCACTAGGCTCAGCACACTTTTCATTCGTTATTGTTACTGTTTACTTAGTTTTGAGCTACACTCTTCCCAGAGTGCCAATTATGTCTGGAGAGTAAGTCCATACAGCACAAAGTGAAGAAGAAGTTTGACAATTATCCTATTAATTTGATCTATATTTATATGTAGACCGTCAAACCAGATAATTCAGTACAGATAACTCACCCAAAGGACTTATTATTTGGATTGGTTATCTCCATAGATCAAATTAGACTCCAGTAACTCCCGAACCTCCACTTTATGTTCTGTGGACATAACCAAAGGTGATTCTACCTGTTACAGACCTTGCATGCCAGTCTATGCATTTGTGGAAAAGTGGATTCAACTTTCAAAGTTATTACATATTTACGAAAAGTTCTTAGAGTCTGGAGGTTTCAAGAATAGTTACTAATAGGTATTATTATAATTATTTTCCTTGGATCAACCAGTATGTGCATTTCATGTGCATTACCATAGTCTCCTTTGTGTATTATGAACCCTATGATTGATTTAAATGTCCATCTCCAACAGGATCTATCTGACCAGTCATTTCTAAATACACATTACCTCTACCTGTCAGTGAAAAGTTTTATACTTGGTCTTGCTTTAGCTATGAGAATCTGTTGGCAAGAATGTTAAATCAGTCTAAGTGTATACTTTTAAAAGTAATTATTCAGGCATCTCTTCTATTAGAACACATATACTTAGTTACTGCACTCCTCAGAGATAAAGGAGATAATATTCATGTGTGTATCACCAAAGCCTTTCTGAAACTCAGAAGGTATTCAATGAACCACTGAATAAACATGAAAACTACAGATATTAACCATGAATATAGTAGGAAAAAAAGAAAATAAAAGTAAGGAAGAAGAAATATAATACTATCACTAATCTCACCATACTAAGATAACCACTATTAATATTTTGGTACATTCTTCCAGAAAAAATTCAATACATACTTTACGTATTTTTAATATTACATCATATTATAAAAACTGCTCTGTAAACCTTTCCCACTAATCAGTATATCAAAGCTTTTGTCCACATGAATAAATATACTTCTATGACTCTGAGAATCCTGGTTTACATGTCATTAATATAACTTTCACCACTGCCATGCCACCCCCCCCAATCGTGCACAGGCCTGCCTCGTCCTAGCGAAGCTCTGGCACCTTCTGTGCAGTTACCTCCACAGCTCATTTTGCTTGGACTTAAACACCTCTAGTCAGAGTGTCCTCCTCCTGTTCGGACTCCCATTCTGTAGTTTCTCATCACCACACCGGGGCTCTAACTCTTAGTCTGGGATATTCCTCTGGGTGGATGGCTTGGGCTCTCAAACCAAGTCACCACCACGTGCAGACACCCTTCTCTCTTCACTGGGGTCCTGACACCCCACACAGGACTTCCCTTCTTCCTGGATTTACAACTTACCCTGTTTGAGTTCTGACATTCCCTCTAGCCATCAGTGAGTCAGCCCTTGCAGGAATTCCTTCCTCCTTCTGTACCACCTAATAGCTTTAGGACTGGGTTGTTTGGGAAGAATAGGGAAGGGGAGGGAAAGGGAAAAGGTAGGGAAACAAAGAGGAATGAGGAAGAAAAAAAGACCATTACTTATTTTACAAAATTAGGTATTTACTAAATGTACAGCATTGTGCTGTTTGCCATGTTATCTCTTTCAAATCAAGAAATGCTCCTCTAGAACATGTATCATAATTATTGCTACATTATCAGTTAAGTAAGTGATCACGTGATCTTAGAGTCATTGCAAGGAACTCTCTTATTCGAGTGTAAGTCATGAAGGTAGAATTAGTACACTAACGTGTCTGATATCAAAATATGTTGTTAACTATAAGCTATAACACCTCTCTGCCTGTTGTTTTTAACCCTTGTTTATTATATTACTACTATAAAAGAAAATCAATATCAGTTTTTCAACTTTAAATATGTGAATTGTTTGAATGAAATTAAAAATTCTGCTTTATTTTTATTGTACTATGAAAATTTCATGTAATTATTTTGCTTTTTATTTTATTGTTTTACCTTGTCTCTTAATGCATTATGTTTATTTTTAATTTTTATGTCACTTAATCATATTTATTTTATACCCCTTTTGCTATCTTGCTATTTTATCTTTTTACTTTATTTCCTCAAGCCCTGTTACCTATTGTCCTTTGTGCATTTTTGTCATATTTCTATAACTGGAAAACAAAACAAAAACACACAAAAAGAGACGACTATGAGAGTATACTAGGAACTAAACAAGTACATCTCTTGACCAGTTCTTTCTGCTTTCCACCATAGCACACCCTTTTCTCCCATATGTAAGATTTAAAAGTCAATTTGCAAAGAAAGAAGATCCTATACTCATTAAATCCATCTACAAAATGAAATCAGAAACTTCTATTTTTTTTCCATAGCAGAGGATTTCACTGTCAAAGCAAATGCTATAAGGAGATCAATCGTTCAGCACAGACAACCACCTAAACATTTTCAATCAAGTTGTAGGTAAGGGGTTGAATGGGAAGTCTGGAGACCTACCCTTGTCTCTACCCTTGTTCTGCCTCCCTAAGTAGATTCTGAGGCAGTTCCTTTTTTATCCTAAAATCTTCCATCTATACTATTAGAAAAGCATATTTAGAATTTAGTGGTTCTGAAGTGAGCATAGCATTCAGCAGAACAAACTGGATGGCTTGTGAAAACAAATTTCTGGACCTCACCTCCAGATAGTCTTGGATGGAGCCAGAAATGTGTGCTTTTAAGAAGCTCTCAGATGCTTCTGCTGCTGTGGTCTGAGGACCGCGCTTTGAGTACACTGGATAGACTATCATGTGCAGTACCCAGAGCCACAAAATACTGTCCTACGTCTCCAGTTTCTCTCTTCTCTCTAAGTTCGGTCACAAAAATTATCAACCAGCATTCCATACACCAGTCATTAAAGCATTTCTGCCAGGATCTTTTATTATGTAGCTGGAAAATAAAACCCCCTAATTTCCATACTGAGAGATAACAGAGAAAATGGGGCCTTGATTCCAAATTTGATTTCCCTGTCATCTCACAAAGTTGTTCTAGATCTTGTATGGCTAAGAGGGGAGTCAGAATGCACATGGGTCACTAAGAGTTCTGTGTTTTACTCCTGATGGCCCCACAAAAGTAATACTTGAAAATGTATGATATTTATGTTATTTAAAAAGATAATGGATTGTATATATGTATTCTACATTCTTTCTCTATGTAGTCATAAAATAGCCTTTTTAATACAAAGACAATCAAAGATAAACACCCCTATAGCTTCATCTGAACCCCTGAAGCATCTGCTGGACAATGCCCAGCATTCCACTAAAAAGGAATTCAGTTAGAAGTTCTTGTCCATTTCCAAATCTTGGGTGTGTTTGTCCATCAATAGATATTTTCAGATTATCTTTCTCACGTATTTTAATTTCCTTTAGTACAATGTCCATATATTTTATTAAAGACTGCTACACCTGTACAACATTGTGTGGTGTCTATAAAGGAAAATGGGGGGAGGTTGTCACATAGGGAAATGAGCCCTGCCTCTCCTCTCTGCCACTGATCAGAGGATCTTCCTTACATCAAGAGCAGCAGAAAGAAAAACTGAAACCAGACTTCCTGAGTTCCAGACCACAGCTAGCAACTACATCTCTGGAGATAGGAAAGTGTGTCTTCCTCTGGCAAAGGCGTTAATGTTTCTATAGAGGCCAACATGTGAACCAAAAGGAATGAATGATTGGTGACTGGACTTCAGGTGGGTATATACAGAGGTGCTGAAGATGTTTTAGAGCAACCCACCTCCATCAGCAGGAAAATGAATGAGGATACTAAGGCAAAGTCAATGGCTCAGATATTTGATCCTCTTTGGTTCACTTTTCAGCATACCTAATGCAGAATCTGAGAGATTATGGGAGTCCCGTGTGACACAGGTGGATTCCAATTCCCATGAATGGGAGTTGTTATGAACACCTGCCTTGATTTCACACCTACGTGCTAAAAGATGTTATCACTCTGCCAGCTCTCTGAAGGAGATAGGCAGTTCTGGGAGAGGGAGAGCGAGCTGACAGCGCTGAAATGTGCCCTGGGTTTTGCAGCTGGAAAAGACATAGATCAGAGTAGTGATTCACAAAAATTCTGTCCCACACGAATTCTGATAAACATGCAAGCACTAAAACATTAAGCTACCTTTGTCAGCAATCTTAGATCCTATTATTATTTTTTTCCCTTTCCTGCTAAGTTCTTTTATTAGCCACAATGATAATGATGCTAATAATAATCTACTTATTCCAACTCCTGGAATGATTCTTAATAATTTATGTTATCCATTTTTGTCAAAAATTCTGCACAATTCTACCTAAGAAAAAAAGAAGTTACACACAAAAAATGAATTATGTACCAAATTGTAAATATTCCATTTCTTTTGCTGATCTAAAACTCCCCAAAGAAATATGAACACTTGATTTAAAATTCAGCTGCAGTGACATTTTCTAGCTGGAAAGAATACTTGCACAAATTCACAAGTATTTGAGAAAGATAACTTTCTTGGTGTGGATACCAGTACATTCTAATATGTTTTTAAAAACTATCCCGTGCTTATATTCCCCAAAATGAAAAAAAAAAAAAAATAATGAAATCTTGTTCTGTGAATTCATTTTTCCAAAATTTCAGCCAGAAGGGACTTTGCATTTCTAGGGATAACTTTATGATAGGTAAGAGGCATATGACAGCAACATCCTGCCTGGAGAGTGGCAAAGTCATATAAATTCCTATTATTGCATTCCAGACTTTAAATTTCAGATATATTGGCCAAATCATATGTCATAACTGAAAACTATGAGCCTATAGTCTAAAAGGTAATGGGAAGCCAACATGTTGTGTTTCTCCAGGGTTTTCAAACACAAGGTGTTAAATAAAACTCAGAGAAAGGCCTTCTAGTGGCTTTTTTTGTTTTGTTTCTTTAAAAATGTGCTTAACTATGACAGTATTAGCTTTCATTCTTGTCCTGCTGTTTTTTGTTTTTTAATATAATGATCTAAGAGAAGGAGAGAGAAATCAATTTGTTGTTCTGCTAATTTATGCATTTACTGGTTGATTCTTCTATATACCCTGACTAGGGATTGAACTTGCAACCATGGCGTTTCAAGACAATGCTCTAACCAACTGAGCTACCCGGCCAGGGTCAGTTGTTGGTGAATCAAATATAGCAAGTCTCTAAGTATTTTAGGCATATAGGAGAATAAGTAGAAAATGTAATTTAGACAACATTCTTCTTTATTTTGGTTATTTTTAGAACACATAAACACTTAAAACACATTATTGCATTCTAAATATTTTTACACTGCAGTGAATAGTTGATATAAACAATTGACAATAATAGGTACATCAGTAGTAATAGCTTCCGTTGGTCTTAATTTACTTCACATTCACTCAGCACATACCTACTGACTATATATTTCAAAGCTTTTTTATGCACTTTAATCACACAACCCTGGGAAACATCATGGCAAGGACAGTTTACCCCACTTTTCTATGGATAATTTGAGTATTATAAAGTTCATCACTTAGAATTCTACATTTCTGCCTCCTACCATTAGTCATAATTAGCTGCCACACAGGAAAGATCTATAGATTTTTAGTATCAGAATCACAAGGGCTTCTTAGAAACCCAGGGTCTAAAGCTCAAACACAGAGGAACACGCTACAGAATCAGGATATGTGGAATCAGGACCTACCAATTACATTTCACAAGTACCTCAGATGGCCTGCTTCTAGAAACTTCTTCTCTAAATGCCTCTGGGATTTATTTGTTTGTTTGTGTCAACAGTATTACCTGATACATCCATAAATATTCTTTTAATCTAAAATAGTGGTAACAGAAGCAGAGACCCGGTCAGACGGCAGATTAGAGGAAAAGGTAATGAATGATAGGTGGTGGGTTTCACTTCACAGAGAGGCCCCTGAGAGAAGTGAAAACTCAGAAAGAAAGTAAAAACTGTAACAGAGTCCTTTGTAAGGGAAATCCAGATGCACATAATGCACAAAGTTGCATCCTTCTTTAACCTTCATAAAAAACAAGTACCTCTCCAAAGAATTTCAGGTTGGGCCAAAATCTAGTAAAATGGAATTGGGTAGATTTTATTTAATTTTTTGGTAACCGGATTCTGCAAGGCAGATCTACATCAAAATGTGAGTGATAAAATTTGTTTCTAGAATTTTTTTTTTTTTTTTTTTACCTTTTCAAAACATTTCTTCTTTCCTGCATATTGAAGGCTCACACACTTTATTAGTCCTCTGACAGTCTGTAGAATCCAAACGGTAGAGTCTCTAATGATGGGGTGTTAACCCAGTGATGGCCATTGAGGGATTACAAACATGTCATTCATGCCTTCCCACACCAGCCAACACAGATGTCACCTCCGCCTCTTCTGGGAAGACACATCCAGATCCTTAGATTTGTGGTGAAACCTATCCTGCTTATATTCCAGTTTAATTCAACTCAAATTGCCCTAGGGCTCACTTCACTCCATCTCTTAAGGCCAGGCTAGGGCAGGATTGGGAAGAAACTTCCCATCTCTGGTCCTTGTTTTCTATACATTGAGTCGTGTCCCTCAGGAGCTGCCAAGTCACTTTTTATTTTATTTTTTAGTTTTACCCACAGTGAGGCAGTAAGTTACATGGAACCTAAAGAATTAATCAATTCTGGCCGGGGGGGGGGGGGGAATCAATCACACCATGTTTTTTTTGTTGTTTGTTTGTTTGTTTTTTGCTTTTGTGATTGTTTATTTAAAAAAGAAAACTAGCAATTGACCTTTTGCACTTTTTCTATAATTTTGCTGTTCTTAAAGAAATGACATTGCTGAAAAGCAATAAATGACTAATTAAAATTCATGTGCATGTCTTCATTCTCTCTTCCTACCAATATTTTACATAATACATTTTTGCTAAGTAACACAGTGTTGATCACATGCTAAAATGATATGAAGCACACACAAACACACACACACACACAATTTCCAATAAAATACTGGCATCATTGCAATCAACAAAATAAACAAATCCCCACCCTTTCCCCCCATCACCAGTCACCTTCCCTTTTTGGTCTTTTGGCTTATCAATATATCAAAAAGCAAATATGATGACTTCTCTATATATCTGCTTTTCAGATTTTATTTACCTCTGACCTATAATGTTCCAATTGAGCTCAAGTACTTTTATTTATGCTGTTTCATAGACCTATACATTTTGATCAAAGAAACGACACTCACTGCTCAGTGCCTTCCGAGAGCACTTTGCAGGTACCATCCGTTCAGAAAAAGCAGTCACCCAATACATGAGATTGTGACAAGGTATAATGTAATGGTAGTTATGCGAACCTCCAATAAACCAGTGCTACTTCACAGATTACTTGGAGAGAAAGTCTCTTAGCGTGCTTGAAGAAGTATGAAATGAATTTCATTTCCTTCTCATTTGCCTTGCTTCTGAAAGGTTTCATGCAAGATATGTGACCAACTATTATAGTACTAATCCATCCATGACAGAGCTCAATTTTCTCTGAGAATTTACTTCTGAATGGGCTTCTGAAATACTTGAAAGCTCAAAATTAAAGTACACTGAACAGAGCAGTCACTGAGCTGTGGACAACTGTCAGTCAAGAAAACCAGTTGGAACAAAATGTAAATTAGATTTTATTTTATTTTATTTTATTTTTAAAGTGATCTATAATGATGAGGTGGTAAAGTTTTATAGCCCATTTCCAAACAAGAACAATAAGGCGGGAAGTGGCAAGAACTGTTGTTGTGAGCTTTTCTCATTACTGCAAATGGAAATGGGAGCTGTGTTATGGAAACTCTAGAAGGGATGTGCAAACACTGTGGCTTGTTGCATACACATTTTGTTCTGGTGGGTGAGAACGTGGTGTGGGGGGAACTTCCTGCCAGTCACCTGAGATAATGTCTATGAAACATATGGCACTGCATGTGGCATCCCAGGACTCAGGAGTGGTGGCCAGAGACATCATCACTGATATTGCCGATGTCAAGGACAGTTTTGATCTATTGAAAGGCAGGATTTTTAAAATTCAACAATGTGACTCCAAAAAGTTGGGAGGCTAGGGGTCTCCATTGCATTAAAATGGAAAATGTGATTTTGCAGAATTTCCAATCATTTTAATTTGCGGAGGTAAATAAACTCCTTGAGATACTGGGACCAAAAGCTTGCATTTGGTGCCTTAGCAAGTACCCAGGCCTGCTCGGTGTGTAGTGGAGATAGAAGAAAAAGTGAAGCCTGTTTATTGGGCTGAACACCTAATCTTTTTAGCATGGAGAAGAGGGGAAGAGGATGAAGAGTGATGTTTCCAGAACGTTTCCCACTTACAATATAAGCAGTAAATTCAATGCCAGGTAGGTGCTTAAGATGGAATGTACTTTTTTGCTTATATAACAGAGATTCAGTGAATGGACCTAGGTGAAAATAAATGCATGCTATTCAAGTTGAATTAAATACGTTCAGGGTATTTTTATTTCTTTCTGAGAAATGTGAATACATTTTAAGGGGCATTGAAACCAGGGGCTGATCAAGACTGTGAGTGCCTGATAATGCCTTACATGAGATATCACTCTCTATTCTTGTAAGAAGAGATAGTCCATGAGAGAGTTGCATCATTAAGATACAAAGAATATACCTGGGTGGGATGATAACTTATTCAGATTATTCTGTCAGGGCTCCAGACTTCCTGGTATTTTATTTTTTCTGGTTGTTTTTTGTTTGTGGTTTTGTTTTGTTTTGTTTTTGTCTTATTGTATAAATGGAAGAATTTACTTTTCCCAGGCTGGAATTCAACTTTGAAACTATAATCAATTAAATCAACCAGATAAAGGGTAGAGAATGGCTGTACGTCTTCTCACAAAGCTCCAGTGCGCTTTATCTTCCAGCATTTGTGTAATAGATGAACATTTATAACAGGTTAATGCATTTCAAAACTCTCCTTTTCCCTCCCATCTGGGTGACAAAGGAGTAAGCCAGGGTGTCACAGAACCTGATGTCCTAGTCTCTCTCCATGATGACATTTCAGGACATTTGATTTAAAATGCCAGTTCAGTCTGAATCCTGGAGTAATGGAAAATTGGCTGATTGTCTTTTTTTTTTTTTTTTAAGGCCAAATTTAACAGGTTTAAAACATCTTCTCAATTTTAGCTACTGAAAATAAGATTGGGCTTAATATTATATTTGAGTACAATAACTTAAAAAGGTTATTTAAACCAGTTTTAATAAATTAAAAACTTGGAAAGGTCATTGCAGTAAAAGAATCATTTAGACACTTATATAAGCATGGGCGTAAAATATAGCCTGGCATGAAAGGCCTTATTTCCAAAATTAAAATTTCAAATCTGATGTGTTTCTTTAGCAAAAAATGTTTGAAACAGGAGTGGGTGAGAGAGGGCTAGAAGGGGAGAGGGTGAAGCATGATGCCTCCAGAAAGTTCTTAGACTATAAAAGAAACCACAAATTCAGTGTCACATAGTTTCTGGAAAGGAATTCACTCTCAAGCTTAAGAGAGAGAGATTTAATGCACAGATCTACGGAGACAGGAGTCCCGATTCATTATACTCTAGTCAAATCACTTCTAGAGAATGTTTTTCTTTCTCAGATTTTTGAGCAGACGTTTAAGAGTTGTTGATAACCAGGGGGCAACGGTATGGCAAAAACTTGATCCTCATCTTATTTGAAACATGGTTGGAAAACATGGGCAGTTTGACCTGGAGGAGAGAAGACTGGGGGTTCAGCAGGCTTGCCACAGAAAAGCCTCTATTTACTCATATTTAATAAGGATTTTGGAATAAAGGAACAAAAAATAGAGAAAGGCCTTTTTCTGTCCATATCCTAAGATCATAACTAGGATAAATAGTTGATGTTGCCTTGAGGTAGTATGTTGAGGAAGAATTAAGAGCATGGACTCTAGTTCTGAGCTAATTTCCACCTTTTACCTCTAAGTTCTCTGTAGCTCTGGACACATTAGTACATCTCTCTGGGCTATATTTTCTGTAAAAGTGGTATGAATGCAGTAGTATCACTGAGCATATTGTCCTGAGCATCCAGTGGGCTAATATTTGTAAAGTACTTAGAGCAATGCTTGGCCTACAGAGGGTGTGCAGTTGATATGAGCCACCATCATTGTATCCCTGGGAAAAGACCTTCTAGCAATGAGAGCTGTTGCAAAATGGGGGAACAAATCAGAATGCCCATCTGTCAGGTTGGCTGAAGGAAGGTGGTTGGCTTACAGTTCCTTCCAACTCTAGTAATTTAACTAAATATTTCTTTAGAAGAAAGAATACTTTGGGGACGTGCTTGAAAATTGTACTTCCTCCAGGAATAGCACAGTCCAGCATGACCAGGTTCTAGAGAAAAAGCTAACATAAAGCTTTTCAGAGTTTATCTCTTCCCCTTCCTATTTTTCCTATGGTCTTAGAACCCAGAACCCAGAACATGGCGGTTGAGGTGAGTTTCTCACTCAGCCATGTCGAGAAGTTGTTGAACCCTTGTGTTCTGGTTCTCTTTCTTCGCAATCTGTATTACAAACTTCCCTACCATATCTATCTGTATGTTTCCTTGTTCTCATCCACGGACAAATCTGAGAGGATGTAGAAGTCATGAAGAAAGGCAGAATCATAAAATGGGGGGATCTTGGTCCAAGAATCATAGCAAGGAAAACCACCCACCCAACTCCTGCACTGAACTCTTCTAGGAGCAAGAAATGAAGTTGTATTGTGTTAAACACTGAGGTTAGGGGCTTAACATTTTTTTTTCTTTTTTTGCCTTGTCTACCTAACTAATAGCTCAGGGAAATAAATATTGTTCCTGTTTTGGTCATGGACTTAGAAGATCCTAGGCTTCTTTACTCCAGTCCCATTCTCTTCTTATTGCAATAGGGGTTTTTAAAAGCTATAACCAATAGTAACAGTAGAAAATCACTTAGGCCTACAATATACAAAGCACTGTTCTTATTGCTGTGCATATATAACATCTTTTACACCCTTAAGCACCCATAGAAGCTGACCAATGAAATAGTCCCATTTAACTGGTGAAAAAATTGAAACCCAGATATAAAATAATTTCCCCAAGGCCATCACTTAGGTAGGTTGTGGTGTTGGAATTGTAATTCAAATAACACGACCCTGACTCCACATACATATACCATAGACTCTATATAACAGAAGATTTCACTTCATTAAAGGTCTCAAGCCTTATGAGAAGCTGATCACTATGGAGAAAGGGCAGAAGTGAGAATTATATCCAATCTATGCTATATGCCTCCTGCTTTTGATTTTTTTTTTTTTCAGTCTAGAAATTGAAATCATCCAGGAATTTTACAGGAGACTCTGCAGTAAGTAGTAAGCAGAGAACTACTATGCTCATGAATGCAGAAATATGAATGCTTGAAATGCAACAGTGGTTCATTTACCTGCTTCTGGTTTGGGGTCCTGGCCAAAGAGCTGAATTACTACCTTGTCAGTCACATTGTAGGTGTGATCCCTCAGCAGCCATGACTTAAAGTAGTGTTTTGTTAATTCCTTTCCAAAGTTACAAAAGACAGTGAACCAAAGACAGGCTCTCATCACATCTAATCAAAAGGGCTAACATCAGCAGTATTAAGTCTTCAAACCCGGGGGTGGGGGGGTGGGGAATCTGCTTGGTTACTTTTTTTCTGTGTTTGACTCTGGAACCTCACTGTAGCCAGTGATTCTGACATTATTTTGTATCTCCAAGATGTTTTTTTCCTCTTCTTCTTCTTCTTACTCCTGTCATTATTATCATATTTTGTTTGTAAGCTAGAATGATCTTGTATATTAGGTGTAAAAGAAAAGACAAAGAAATCAGAAGTTGTGTCTTCTCTAACAAGTATTACCACATCTGTACTATTGAGAAAGTCTCTTAAGTTGCCTTAGCCTCTGTTTCCCTCATCATAATCAGTCCTATTTAGGCTTCATGGAAATCATAGATACTAGTAATATAAAAGATACTGAATTTATATACACTTTAGTTTTAGTGAAAAACATAGTATCAGCTGTAACTTTTTTTTGTTGTCTCAAGTTAATCACTGTACCAGAACACACCATCATCCTTTCCGATGCCTTGGGTATCCCCATTGGACCGTCATAATAGTTACCTCGTAAACATATTCTCCAATTCTTATAATTCAACTATTCTCTTTTTTTTCTGTATGTGTTTTACAATTATATATTCACAAATCAATTAAAGGACACACCATTTCACTTACCTCCAAATTTACAACACACACTCTATTTTAATCTATTTGGTAGTATGTGACACATATAATATTCTATTTTAAATTGCTATGAAATTTTGAAATGTATTTAAATTTTTATTGGCATAAGCTTCTTCACAGCAGATATATATTTTTATGTATACACTAGTATTTTGCAAAGGGCTTTGAACATAATAGCCATCCAAAAAATGTCTAGTTTATTAAGAGTGGCCAAATTACCCAATGTTGACAATTCCATACTCCAGCAAATATCTGCAGTTGGTTGAAGTTTATGAACTTTGTGAAGAGTCTTCTGTGTTTTGTAGGAAGAATTCTGCTCCTAATTAGAAATGTTATGAAAAACTAAGAAGTGAACTAAGGTATAAGCCTAATGATGTTCATTGTGATTATATTTATTTACATGAAACTTCATGGAACTCCTCAATATTTCCAGAGGTATCGGTTATTTTATGCTCAGTGATGGAGATGACTGAGGACTAAAGAGATGAGGGGCACCCAAAACTTCTGGCATTGGGAGTTACCATCCATTGACCTAAGTATGGTTTGACAATGTCTCACCTTCTCATTTATTCCTCGTAATTGCGGCAGGGTAGAACAACAAAGAATTCTGTATTGTCAGCCACAGGAAGTAAAAGTAGAACATAAATATTTTTTTTTCTGCCAAGTAAGTATTTTTATTCCACGGGCATAGTGGTTTTGTATTTAAAATGACAGATCCTGTCACAAAGGGTCTTAATATTATATTGAAAAGATATCTGTATTACAGCAGAGGTTAAAAAAACTCATTTATTTATAAGACTCTCGGGTCCTGGAGAGGTCTTCTGCCTCTTTCTCCTTGTAGACAGTTAATATCATTGAAAATAAAAAGCTGTTGTATTATATGCTAAGGCACAGTTATATTAGAAACAAACACAGGCTGGCTGGTGCCAAAAATGTGCTCCACAGCCGGTAAACTGTTGGATGTAATTGGAAAAAAGAGTAGGTGCTATTTTTGTTCTGTTTTGTTCCCATTTTTTTTCTTCCAGCAATTTTCTTTTTAATTTTTGCATACAGAACCTGATTGATTAAAAGTGACACAAATAAGTTATACAAAATAAAGTTAGCTTTATTTCATGTGGGTTTCATACTAAGAAAATATAATATCACCCAAGGTGCAGATGTAGGATGAGAATTGGTCATGGAGCTGGCTGGAGGGATGGCGTGTCTAAGCTGAGCTACAGAGAAACTTGCAACTTTAGAAAGGGGAGGGGCAACAAAGTAAAGACACGGACTGAGAGGAAGAAGGACATTTCACTCCCCAGTAGCCACTGTGGCCCTTTGTTGCCTTCCTCCCTGCAGCTTTGGAGCTTCGCCGAAAGAGTGAGGCAGCTTGGAGACTGAGAGTGTGCACCTGCTGAACGCTCGGCCGGTGGGACCCCGGAGCACGCTCACTCGCACCAGGCGCATGCTGGGGTTCTTCCACAGGATTTCATGGATCTCACGCTGAGCTACCAGGTCAACAAATGAAGCCAATGGCAGCTGGTTCTCCTAAAGACTAAGAGGTAAATGAGCCTCAGAAGTCAAATGGGACTACAACCAACTGCCACAGACAGTGGGATGTTGTAATAGCCCCCTGAAAACACCTTAGCAAACCTGCCTAGAAGAAAAGGAATGCAAAGCCAAAGTGCTGTTCAGTGAGAAACTAGCTCCATCATACAAACTAGAAGGGAAAATAATATGGCCAAGCCCTTCTACACAATAAAAAGTCCATGTAACTTTTCTTCGGTAAGCCAAGGATCACAACATGTGAGGAAGAAAAAGCTGGAGGGCCTGGCTGCTGTGGCTCAGTGGATTGAGTGTCGGCCTGCGAGCCAAGTGTCGCTGGTTCAATTCCCAGTCAGGGAACATTACTAGGTTGCACGTCACGTCCCCAGTTGGGGGTGCAAGTGAGAGGCAACCACACAGTGATGTTTCTCTCCCTTTCTTTCTCCTTTCCCCTCTCTCTAAATGTAAAATAAATAAACAAATAAAAATATTAATACTAAAAATAAATAAATTTAAAAAAAAAGAAAAAGCTGGAGGGGTGGTGATAATTTAATTTTTTTAAAGTGTTTTCTCTGCTCTAGGCCTTCTTCAGCTCAAAGCAAAACTTTCAGCTTCCTTCATTCTGCTCATTTGTGCTTGAAGGAAAACCAAATTTGATCAAGGACATTATCAGTGAAGGCCAAGGTCCACCCACCTTGGATCAGTTCACTGAGCAAGGATTGACCTACCGCTGCTACAAAGACAGCATTCCATTAACTGTTAGAGGGAATATACAGTCCCCTCCCTAAAGCACCTACCATCAAGACAGAAAGGACAGCCATGCAGACAGAGAGGGTCTTCAAAGCAGTGCCAGGGACACAAGGCACAACCAAAGTTTATAAGAGCGAGACGTTCATTTTCCTTAAAATCCAATTTTGTTTTTTATCTTAATTATTTGAAAAAGATGCATCATGTATCTATTCTACCTGAAAGGCAGACCCAATTTATGAATATATTTTAGTGTAAGCACGAGCATTTTTGTCTAATTCTAAAATTAAATTGTGATATAAACAATTCCTTATTTTTAGAAAATCTGGGACTAGAGAAAAATGTTTATTATTCTAATCATTCTAAAATGTGTTCTCTAAACTATGGCGATACTGCCTCCGAATGCAGTGTTAGCTCTTCGCTGTCCCCACGCAGGTCTGCTGTGAGCAGTCAGCAGTGTGCACACAGGAAGAGCCGACCCTGCTGGCGCCCTGCTCCTGGATTTCCTGCCTCTGCAACTGTGAGAAATAAGTGTCTGTTGCTTATAAACCAAACAAAACCAAAAAAACAAAAGAACAAAACAAAACAAAAATAATGCAGTGTTAAAAACAAGTTGCCCCAGAAAAGGAATAAAATGTTTATTTTCAAAGATGTGGGGTGATGGGTCATGCGAAGTTAGATCTTATACCATTAACAGTTCACTAGGTCACATCATGGGAAAGGGAGATAGAGCTGATATAGGACTTGTGACTTAGACTTTTTCTAAAAGTTTTCCTTCACTAGTCTTCTTGGTCATAGAGAAATTTCTTGAGCTTGTATATTTAGACTATAATTCCTGGCAAAACTCATTATTTAAAACTAGTCATTTGCCATGAGCTATGGAATAGCCCATGGAATTGTAGAACAAGACTTCTCTGCTTCCTTCTCTCAATATGATCTTAACAAATTTAGTACTCCTCTTCCTTTATATCTGAATACTATTGAGGATGCTACTTTTGACATAGTTGGGTGTGGCTGGGCATTGACATTTGACTCTGAACTTGTGGCTGAGATCAGTTTTTAATTGGGGGTCTTACTGGCAAGAGTGTTAGTTTCTTATTCAGTTCACATGGATTTCTTTCTTGAACAACTTTCCATAATATTGTGATATAATATGAACAACATATTTTGGTGCTTTTTATTTTTTCCCCTGATTTGTAACTTTTTAAATGTGGAGACCTCCCCTGCTCAACTTACAGAGCAGTGGTTAAAATTTCTTTATACATATCTCCATGGGCTCTATTTTGGGAATAAGTCCAATACTGGTCCTTGATACTTCCTTTCAAGGAGAAAATATTTATCTTGTGGCAAAAAGGTGGTTGAAAGCTAGTATGCATGTGGCATGAAAATATCAGGATGTGGCTTTATGCACAATGGGCTCAACTTCCAATGTAGTACAGCAGCCTCTATGCATGTGTATGATGCAGAAAGCATTCTGTTAGGTGCTGTGTCAGGGTAGGGCACAAACATGAAGAAATCATGGTTCTTACCCACCAGATTTTTCCACTCAATTGAAGAAGGGCCATTCACTAAAATAAACTATCCCAAAACACTTTTAAATTTGAAGGAAGCAATGATTAGTATCCAAGCACAATAAATTGTTATGGCTATAAGCAGAGGGAGATAAAAATTCCAAAGGGTATAATTTTATAAGACAGTTAAAAATTATTAGGCAAACCTACTTTCTACAAAGCAGAAGCCAACATAGGTGGTTAAAAGGGGAAAGTTGGAGGAAATAAACAACTGGGATGATTAGCCTAAATAATGTCATAAATCTATATGTTTTAAATATCCTAAAGTCCCACTAATTTTTATTTCACAATTTGGTGACCAATAAAAAACATCATTCGTGACTAACTTGGCCACAGAAATATTCTATATGTTTAGATTAATCACTTTGTCAGATTTGTTTCCTGGGGATATGTATTTCTGTTTTTAATAATCTATGTCTAAGCTCTTATTTCAGGGATACTATATTGTGTCAAAGTAACCTAATGGAATGGCATTCACAGCTCTCCAGAAGGCACTGCTACCTCGGGTTTAGATATGCTGTCAAGCCAAATTTACATATATGGAAATGTCTTTAACATTTAAAATAGACAAAGGTGAGCCAGAGTTCAATCAAGCTAATGGTGAAGGTTCAATCTGACGCAGAATTCAGATGTTTGGATGATGGAGCTGGCAAATTCATCGTCTCTTTCTCTCTCTCTTTTAAGTTCCTTTAGAGACCAAATGAGATAAATTGCTATCTGACCCATTGCTTGGGGATAAACATTAAATGGTCTATCTGGGCAACCCAATCACCTCCAGCCAGAGCAGAGAATTGGCCTAAATAATGAAGGTGTGTGTCATTCATCTCTTTGTCTGGCTCCTGGTAACCTTGACAGGAATGAGTGGAGACATGCTGATTTGTATACACTCAATAATTCAAGGTGTTTGCTTATCTTCCTTTGTCAGATGCTGCTCATCCCAAGTCCATGTTACCATCTAACTAGCCATTTTTTTAACTTTGTTTTTCCACATAAAGCTTTATTTTTTGTTTCATGAATTTAATTTATCAAATGTTGCAGTTATTTCATTTGTTAACATGTTTATTAGTTTTTTTATTTGCATCCTTGATATGCCCTCCTCCTACTTTTGATTCACCCTCGATGTAATAATCCATTTGATTTTTCTTTCTGAGATATAAATGAACCATTTGTACTAAAAATATTATTTCTCAACTATGCTTACTGAAATCAGACAATATGTATTTTGCCTCCAAATTCTTCCTCTGGCATATTTTCATCACTTTTTCAGGCTTTTAGTGCTCTTTATAGAATACTGTGCTTTTTCTGCTGTTTGGGGTCTGATGCTAGTTATTATAAGTATAAATACTAGAGGTGCGTATCATTATTTTGGATTCTCCTCTTCGTGAGCTTTCAAGGGATTAGTCCCTTGTTAAACCCTTGGTCTTGACATCTCCCTGTGACTAGCCTGTACCAATGAAATATAAGTGTCAGAAATATATATATTTGTTTTGTGACACTCCTACAAAATTTTCTCCCTACCCTCAGCAACCATAGAGCTGAGCTAGCTACACCCTTGGAGGTCAGCTGCCCCAGGACAGCAGGGTTTGTAGGAAACCCTGGGTGAGTGTTGGATAAACCATTGCAATTTGGGAGGTTGTTTATTATTTGAGCACAGCCTATCATAACCTAATTGAGAGTCCTTGCAATTTTATTCTGCCAAAGTATTTAGTCTGTGACACTCTCTCGGTTGTAAATACTGTGTGCCCAACATTGTGCAATACCATAAGGTAATTATAAAAGATACTCTACCATAAATGATGCTTCAACCTCACCAGAGAGACAAGGCTGACAGACGTAAATAATCGAAAGGGAATTGAGGCAAATGGGTGACTAAGTGCTTAGTTGTGAAGTAAAGATTCTAAGTGCTCTAGAAGCTTCAAGAAGGTGGGAATTCCCAGTGGGATGAAATGGACCAGGAAAGATTAGGAAATAAGGGATTGCAGGCTATGGAAAAGACAAGGCTTAATGCAAGTAAGACAACAGGTAAGCTGTATGGGGAGGCTAGGTGAAGGAGGGTTTCCAAGTGAGCGGGCAAGGGCTTTCAAGCCTCACCTTCATTGTTCTCCATCTCTTTTAGGTGAATGTCTTTTCCCCCCGAGATAAGCTGTGAATAAATTCACATCAAGGAATAGGCTTTTTTCACGTCACCTCTAGCAGCAGTAATACTTCCGTTTATATAGAGCCAGATTTGGTGCAGCCTGAACAAAGAAAAGCCTGGGTTCCTGCAAGCATTCAGGACTGACCTAAGCACCATACACTGGCAACTCCGTGAGTTTGCCTCTGCCGCCTAGGAACTCTTGCATGACAAAGACCCTTTCCTTGGCCAAACTCTAGCCACGTTCCTTGGACCCTTCTTCTCAACTAGGCCTAAAGCTTGACACAGGACTTGAACACACACCAACATAGTTTATAACAGCTCAAGGCTACATCCCTAGGATAACCCCAGCTTCCCTTAAAGTGCGTGCCTGAGATAACTCAATGATGCCAAAAGAATATACTGCTTTTTTCTAGCTATATTAGGGCCCATCTATCAGCCTCCATGGGCAAGTAGGAACCTACCTTTGATCATTTCCAGTTTAGCAAACCCAGATGGGTTTCACATGGGCCAACCTCTCCTTCCCGCTCTCTATAATGTTTCACTTCCCTGACTCTGCTGAGCCCTGCTCAGGCCTCCCTGTTCCCTCACTCACTCTTGAAACAGCCCAGTCCCCTCTGTACAAATGGAAGTTGAGCACAGTTCACGCTGGACTCTTCTCTCTGCAGACTAAAATCTGCCCTTGCCACTTTAGCTAGTGTCCAGCCTTGTTTGTCTTTGACATGACCTAAGAAGAAAGCATGCATGCAGATGGCCTGCTAAGAATGGAAATTTATGTTATCGAGTGTGAATTTTTTCTCTAGTACTTCATAGTAATACTGTCACCCAGCTTTTCAGTAAGGGCACCCCCAACCCTCTACCCCACCTACTGTGCACTGCTACCCTCCCAGCCATGCCTACTGAGCACTGAGGATGAGACACTGCACCTCCTTTGTTTGGATTCTTTCCTCTTGAATTCGAAGACTCTTTCCTTTAGAATCTAGTTGTTATCTTGACTAGAATTAACAACATTTAAAGTGCAGAAAACAATTACCTAAAATCTATCCTAGTTATAATTTGAGGGGATCTAAGATGACTTTGAAAATTTCTTATTTTTCTTCAAAACTTAAGATAATGGTTCTTGAAATGTGCTTTCCTTCCTATGTTATATAGCATAACAAAAATTGTTTTGCATCTGCAATGCTTTGGACTGGTTAGTTCAGACTAAAGAAAAGTTTTTAATCAGAAAAAAATTTGAAAGCAATAAAAACTTTACCACTGGACATTAAGGGTAATTTGTATGTTACCTGATCTAGATTTTTAAAGAAGTAACATTTATCCTTCTCATCCTTCTTTTTCATAGCTTATATGTTATAAGACATTAATATTTTTGGAGAAAATTTATCCATTTTCCTTCTCAGAAACAGCCCCATGGTCTTTTAAAAATTCTGGAACTGGTGGGTGCAAGCTAAATAAATCTCTCATAAAGGCCACCATGATTTAATCCTATGGTCCATCTGAGTGGAAGCAGTTCTAACTTCTCACCGTCTGTCTTCTAATTCTCATTTAACTACCCCCCATCCCAACGTACATACCTCCTGTGAATGTGCTCAAACCGATGTGTACTAGGACAAAAATAAGCCATGTTTGGCCTCTGTTAAGACTGCCTTTAATCAGAGCTGTGTTTTTGCTTGTCCAACATTCAAAATCTCACAATTCCCTAAAAGCCCTGACTTTATTTTGCAAGATGCTTTTGATCAGTTGGACACTGGCTCACCATTTGATTCTAATCAATGACTCAAGTCTCAAGTGCTCTGTCTATTAGACCTGCGTAATCATCCAACTTAGCTGCACATTGTCCATTTTAATGAAGAGGGAACTACACCCTTTAGAGAAAGTTTGTAAGGCAGATGCTGAACTTATTTGTGCATGTACCAATCCGGCAAAAAAGCACCTCAAAAGAGTAATAATAATAATAATAATAATAATAATAATAATAATAATAATAATAATTGTATCTCCTTGAACACCAGCCTCCTGCTAGGTGCCCTTTCTCTGTTTGAATTTCTTGCTAATTCAATGTCATTAAAATAGACTCTCTTAAAGACTCTGTTCTGTCAAACACAAAAAAGAGAGATATATAGAGTGTGGGATTTAATTATCGCTGCTCTATATCTCCAAATGTGAGTTTTTCTGAGTAATAATTGCCCAAGTTTGTCTTCAAAAGGCATTTTAATAGTGCTAATACTAGTAAATATTGCTCATTTTGATACTGATGTGCTGTTTTAATGGTTCCCATGGTTTCTAAAAGTCATTTCTTATTGTTTTACTGTAGAAAGATTCTTACTTTAATTATGTCATAATTGTTTGGAAGCCATAGAATCTTAATTAATGCCAGTGGCTTCCAGGCACAAACCAAATGTAGAGTTTGTATTCATGTTTGTTTCTTCATCTCTTCCTGCCTGAGAAAGAGCTCCCCAGGAGCTTTGCAAACTACAGGCATTCATAGATGTTTTTAAAAGAATGTGGTGATGTCATTCCTTTCGTTTTTAAAATCAGATTTCTTAGCTTCACCTCAGATTTTAAAGCTTAATAAGGAATCAACATTCTATTTTCACAGGGAAATCTTTATCTCAAGGATACAGTTAGTTGTTCACTCTCCATGGTGAAAGCAGAAACCTCCAATTTCTTGTTTGTTAGGATGGGATGAACTCTAAGTGTCTTTCCTTGGAATTCCGTGACTGCCACAATCCAAGTGCACTCTCATCTCCTAAAATATCAGCTCTAGTTAACGTATTACCAACTCATTCTCTTGATACTTTCCCACAAATGCATTTGCTCGCTCTCTTCTTTCTACCCAGAATCCCAATGTGTCCAATTTCAAATCCCAGAACCTCTCCTGCCACATCAGACCAAGGCACAGATGATTCTACACTCACTTGACTCAGGAGTCACACCTTGACTTCATATACATTCATGGCTCTTTTATCTTTTAAAATCACTACAGAGAAGACCATGCCTAAAAGCCATTGGATTTTCTATAACATTTTACCTAAGGACTTGCTTGAAGCAGATTTTCCTTAAATGTTGGTTTAGTGATTGTTTATGGATTTTCCTCTTAAGACCTAGCAGGTTTTCAAGGATACATCTAGAAAACAGATCCCTGTTTGATATCAAAGAATTAGCATAGAAATTCAATCTCCTGGAAGCAGAAAGCTGGAAGTGACTTAGAGATTGTATTTCCCCACATTAATGGAAAGAGGAAACTTTTGCCCAGGACATTAAATTGTGTTTCCCAGGGTCCCACAACTAGTTAGTAGCAGAGTTGTAACTAGATCACAGGTTTCCTGACTTTAAGTGTTAAAGTTTTCCCTTGTAATTTTCACAAGTATCACATCCATCACTTTTGTTTAGCTTTTCCAAATATCCATCTGATTACCTTAGTCAAATCCCCATTACACATTCTAGCTGGTACACAACAATAGCTGTATGGAAACCATTGCTAATCTAACATCTCATTTTCTCCTTTTGTTTCAATCTCCTACACAAACTGAGATTCAAATAACAGCAATTCACTTACCTGAATTGATTTGCAAAAGGCTTTAGGTTTTCACTCAAATGAGGAGAGAATTTGTGCATGGGCCCCTGAGGAGTAGGAAAGGGAGTTTAGGGGAAAATAGAGAAGGCAGCAAGGCCTTTGAACTTGGTTCAGCTCTGTGACCTATTGCCTGAGTATAGCCAATAATGTTATTGATGTCATGTGAGGAAACAGCAGTCCCGTGGAGATCAAGATGAGAAATGTTGATGAAGTATAACAGAGAGGGACAGTCCTCTTATTCTCTTGGAAAATAACCCAAATGTGGAACTGTACAACTTAGTGACTTTGGAAGTGGCAGGAGGTAGCCCTTCTATCCCAGATGTGACATTGTCATGGTTAGCCATGCTAGTCACAGCAGGAGTAAGGCCCCCTTAAATGTTCCTCAGGCATGCAACATGACTTGGGTGAGCTAGACTAAGAATGGCAGAAATGACACAACCGATGTCATACAGTGTGGTAGCAGATTGGGTAGACCAATAAAATACCCTTATGAGAACTGCAGATATAACTTCAAAGCCATTTCAGGGATTGGAGTTGGGGAAATTTCTGATACAGCTATGTGGATGACCTCCTACCCACAGGTTTGAGACACTTTGGAAATTTGCATTACACCTTATAATTAATACCCCCCAAAACCACTAACGACTTGTACTAGACACTGAGGACAGAGCTGCAGAAGTGCTCCCGATCACCTTTGTTGCTATTATGGCAAAATTAATTGTTAACCTCAATATGCAACTTGAGGATACGGCAGCCTGACTAACCCGTGGGTGGGTAGTGGCTCTGGAGTAAAGGATTGTCCTGAAGTTCTAAGGAGTCCTTTCATCACCATTCCCCAGGCCTCGACCCCTGTATTTGTGATCCTGGAATCAACATCTCACTTAAAATGAATTAAAGATTTTTTCAGATAGAAAGTCTGTGATCATAATGGCTCTTGTCAATGTAAGGCACTGGATAGGATAACTGTTGAAAACTGTTGCTACATAGGATGGCATCTGAATCAAAGTGGTATCGGAATCAACTTTGGGAAACAGGTATATGAAAATATATTATGAACACATTTCTGGACTGCTGTCTTTCCTCGTGTTTACCATCCATTATCTGCCTTTGTTCTGGTTCATGCTAGTCTTTTTTAGAATCTTTTTTTTTTTTTTTAAATACAAAATCAATACAACTTTAATTACAAAAAGCCCATGGTGCCTCTTGAAAAACAGAACAAACAAAAAAGCACATTTTGAAAAGGGGCTAGTGATCTGAGAAGTGTCACCTCAGGCCATCCTGTTTCTGAGGGGTGATGTTGTTGATCTGTTGGTCCCATTATAATGATTTACACATCCATATCTGGCACCTTTTGTTCTCCTGCAGGCTTTGTGTATGGTAAATGGAGAATTGCATGCCAACCAGGGGTTTGACATTTACAATGCTTTGTAGCAAAAGACAGAGTCACATCTGGGCAAACATTGTCCCTGGTGGTTAGCGGCTCATATCATCTGTGCATAGTCTGGCTGCCAAAATGATGAGCACTCATTAGAAATGTCCCATTTACTCTCAGAGCCAAATAAAAGCACAAACTAATCTAAAATGAGCATTCACAGGGTGTGTGTTTGTGTGTGTTCAATTTGTGCTGGCTTCTTCCTGTGGCATAAGGCAGCTTGTTTTTTGTTTTTTTTTTTTCTCTGAATATTGTTTATATCAGTGGTCTGAATCAATGTGAGTGTAACAGTGTAGAAAACCTAATTCTTGATCATGTGCCCCAGTCTGAGCTGAGGGACATTATACAGAAGAACCAGATGAAATTCTTTTGCTAATATTTTATGTGTATATGCCACACGTTAAATGAAAACTTTGTTCACTACTTGACACAGCCTCAGGTTTATGAAGAGCCCTAGAGACAGTTTTTCCTGAAAATGAGGCTTTTCCCTGAGCAACTAGACTTTTGTTTACTGGGTTATTTGTTTGTCTCTGTTATATTTTATGTAAATTTAGTACCTGATCAAGGCTCTGTCTTTGGGTTGGCTCTTGGAAAGATAAGTCAGACTACAGTCAGTCTAAAGCATTGTAGAGAACTATATAGCAAACACATTAATCTCATTCTTAAATTTATCTTATTCTCTACCATGATTTTATGCCTTCCTGATTTTTAACTTCTTCATGCATTTATCTTGTGAGCAATTGTGTTAGTCATTTAAAATCTTTTTTGGAACAAGGTAGATATAAATACCTAAAACAAATAAAGTAAGACAAAACAAAACTAGTCTCTGACCTCAAGCAGCCCGTAAATTACTTGGGGAGACTGTATACATTTAGAAAAAGATAAAGATAGAAGAAGGTCTGTACTAAGTGCCAATACATTGTAGACATTTAAAGCAGTAGTACCTGAGAGGATGGGAGATTAATCTGGGTTGTAGGACTCAGGGGAAATTAATAGTTGAGATGGAATCTAAATACTGGATCTCGAGTCAGTTACATAATTCTGAGCGGGACAGAGAGACCCAGGCATGAAAAACTGGGGAGCTGCTAGCTCGGTAGGCTCAGAAAGTTAGAGGTCTTACATGTTAAAAATGTCCTTTGTCATTCTCACGGTCCTCACTCAGACCCTCATTGGCCTTATTTTAGACACGGTTTCAGCGGACTTGTTTTTGTTTCCAAAGCTCACAGCAGATGAGAAGCGGTAGGAACTCTGACAGCTTGAACTGACATCCTGACGACAGTGGTAGGGAAGAAGCAGAGAGCAGAGGCCATCCCTGTGGGGCAGGTGCACCTCACACCCAGCGGCCCTGGAAGCAACAGTCCCCACATGCCAAAACCTGATTTTGCAACAAATGACTTTTTCTTGTCATTAAATCAATTTTAGATAAGAAGAGAGGTCCTATGTATAATATTGAAAAACATAAATAAAATAATCAGAAAATTGTTTTAGACAGATAACCAGTATCCTCCATCCCGATTCCACTAGCATTTCTGTGTCCAGGTTCAACCACCATCAATATAATGATTCATTCTTCATGCCATCACTATTATCATAAAAATATTTTTAATGCCACTGCTCCACAGTTGCATCCCCTACATGCCATGGTAATTTTATACAAATTGTTCTTTTAACTTCTCAGTCTTCCAGTTTCAGAGTCCTGGAGCCATGATTTCAGTTCTCAGCTGATGGGGGCCAGGCCAGGGGCAGGATTTAGGTCATCACCTCACCCCCTGCCTCCAGTGCCGACACATTATTGTCAAATCAAGCCTTTTTCCCAGGGAGAGATTCTGTTCCTTCTGTCATCTGCCTCCAGTTGTCCATCCTAGACCCCATTTCTACAGATAAACAAAGACATGAGAAATGACCTTTGTATTTAGCAACCAGGTATTCACTGGCAACCTTGACAGGAACAGTTCAGGGTATGTTGGGGATGACTCTTCTCACCATAGCGTAAAAGTAGATGCCTAAAGGACATAAAGGTGGCCCTATAAACAATGTTTTGAGAAGTTTTGCTCCGAAACAGAAGAGAAAGCCTACAGTAGCTAGAGTGGGATATGAGCTGATATGAGGTTTGTTTTGTCGTTGTTTGTTTTCTTTTAAGATTGTAAGATGTCTTGAAACTGATGGAAATGATGTAACAGCAAGGACAAAATTGTTAGTTCAGGAATGAAGCCTTTAAATAAATGAGAGAGATCTAGTGATGAGTGGGAGAACAAAATATAGGGCCACCGGAACATGCGGGCAAGGACTAGCTGGGGTAAAAGTCTACATCTCAGAGAGCTGTCCTGTGCAAAGCTCTCCTGTTGTCTTCTCGAGGGTTTTTACCTGTACGAGACATGCCACAGTGAGCACGTAACAAAAAAAGGTCTGATAATTGGACTTTGCACATCTTGGGATTCCAGCTGACACAATTTTATCAAGTTAATTTTATGGGTACCAAAGTCTATTTTCAAAGTCTCTCTCGGAGAAAGGAAAAAAAAAAAAGTTTGACTAGCGCAAGCTGGAATGAGAAAGGAAAGGAGCTTAATGGGCTCGTTTTCTTCCTTTTTGTAAATACAGTTTGAAATCCTACCCAAAACAATCCAGACTGAAAATAAACCAGAGCACCGGAAACTCACACTGGCCATTCGGCTGTCAGTTAAAGAAGAGTCCCCTGGTATTACCAATGAGGGTCGTGGCAGTAACATATACAAAGAAGGAGTGAAGAGAGAAGAAAGAGAAAACAGGGAGAAAAGAAGATACTGAGAGGAGAGGGAGAATAAAGTAGGGAAGAAAGTTACAGAAAGGGTAAATAACCAAGTAGGATAAGGAAGAGGTTTTCAGTTATAAATGATTATCATTCCTTTCTCCACACAAAGGCTGATCAGAGCAGCAACATGCTGTTAGATTAATACGTAGCAGCAGCCCAGCCTCACAGAGTACTGTGATGTTTCAGTCTGGTGTCTCGCTCCCCAGATATAATCACTATACAAAATAAAGGCAAATGAATAATGTGTATTTTTGTTCGTTTTTTTCTTTTTTTAAATAAAGAGTGCCTTTGAGTTTTGCTCAAAGACAATGGCCTGTGGTTGCATCTGATTATAACCCATTGCCGTGGGGGTAGGGATAGCTGTTGTAAATGTCTTAGAAATCATGAGCTTCTTTAGCAAGAGGAACTCTGTGATTATAATGATACTTGGCATTTGCACATTTTGTAGCCTTTCTCATTTGAAAATCATAGAGCTACTTTTATATTTTAACTAGGTTGTCGTGTGCATGTGTGTAAGTGTGTGTGTGTGTGTGTCCCTTTGGGGTTTAGGGTACATACCAGTAAGTATTCCTTTTCACTTCCTTCCTTCCTTCCTTTTCTTGCTTCCTCCCACTCTTTCTCCCTCTCTCTTTCCTTCCTTCCTTTTCTTTCTTTTTTATTTTTGAAGTAGGAGACAGTTATTTTAAATACTGTCATCAAAGTCAACAACATAACTAAAACTTCTATTGAGGAAGGCAGCCTTAGAATTTGAGCTAATGTGGGAGACCAGAGGTCATGAAGCAAGTCGAAGGAACACAGTAGGTATGTTTGTGTTAGCTATCTAAGAGAATGGGGGCTAGTGTTTGAAAGTTAGTCTAAGTGTAACTCCTGTGTCCAAAGATTTTTCTATTCCCTGAAGATAAAGCCATCTGTACTTCCAAGAAGTTTCCAATATGGCCTAACTTGAGGAATCATGAAAACCTCCCTAATCAGAAAATATTCTCTCACTGGCTACTGGAGATTCATGCTTTAACCATTATTTCAAGATAAACCCCTGAAGAGCCTTATTCCTGAATGTTAGTAATTTAACTTATCTCCACCCATTAGGTCTTAACATTACTTAGTCCACAGGATTTGCTTTAGCCACTTTATAGGACATTGAGAATAGAGGGACCCTGAATGCATTTCAAAATTGTTTGTGTGTGGTGTTGAGAAGAATACCCAAAGCTTGGGGTATTTTGGCAGCGAAAATGAGATATGAGGGCTCTGGACATGAGAAAGGAGTGAAGCAAACAGGAAGTAGAAAGATGCTGAAACCAGCTCTGACCATGTACCGAGTCAAGTGACTTCCATGTCAATAACAGTTATGGTTACATTTTCCTATATACTTTTTACTGAGAAGAAAACAGAGTAAGAGACAATTAAAATGTTGTGTGATGTGAAGCAGAGTTGGACATTTCAGAGTCTTCATTTGTCCAGATTATTGGATCCCCCCAGTTATTCTCAGAACCCTTTCAGCTTTGGTGTTGTCCCATAGCCTGGTGTGGGCCTGAAATAGAGGACACCAAGCCAAAGTTGAATTTCAAATAAAGAATACATATCTACATCTATATATGAATATTAGTATAAAGGGTCTCATGCAATATTTGGGACATACTTATATGAATTTTTTTGTTGTTGTTTATATGAAGTTCAAACTTAACTGATGGCTTATATTTTTAGTTGCTAAATCTGTCAATACTACCCCAACTACATCCCAGTAAGATAAAACAGATTACAGAATTGGCCTGGTCCCATGTTAAAAATTCACCTTTGGGCTACTCCTTAACTAGTGCACGCTGATGGTCTCTGATCTTCCATATGCCAGACCATGATCATCAGTGCTGCCTCCTGCCTCCTGCCTGATGCTCCCAGGGCTGCCTGCTGGTACCCTGGCCTCCCAATCAGAGGATCATACAGCTCCTCCTCCTGGGACTCCTAGACTGGCCTTGTTGTCAACTAACTGGAGCAAAGAATACAAACGAGTGGGACATACAAGACAAGAGGCTTCTAAAAGTCTTAATTTGCTTCATCAGGTACTTGAAGACACATAATCTTCTTAACTCACAAGGTTGTTAGAATGGCAAAGCTCTTTGCAAATTTTAAAGAGACATAAAATAAGGTTCCATGACTGTTATCCTGATGTAAAATAAATACTGGCAAATTGTTTTGTGCAGAAAAAAGTTGAAAGACAATGTTGATAAATGCTTACTCACTTACTGTAGAGTTTAGTCCCCTAGGCCCTAAAACTCTGTCTCTTTTGTAGTTGCCCTGCCTTCATCTCCCCCTGAGGATGACCTGGTTTACCTTGTCACAGGGTAAAGCTTAGTTTTGGCAATCAGCAAATGTCTTTACTATTTAAAATCGCTGCAGCAGCTGCATTTCAGTCCCCTGCTCAGCAAGCAGGTTCGTGGTCAAGTTCAAAAAAGGAGCCATGCCTTCATTTGTGGGATGCTGTGTTGGAAGTCAGACTTCAGAGACATGGCTTTGTGCAGAGCCTCCCGGGATTTAGCTAGGTTTGAATTGCTGTGACCTCAGTGCCCTTACAACATCACAGAAAACACCATCACGGTGCCCACTAATTGGTCACCTTGATGTCAGTCACAGCATGGAGATCAAGGACAGAGCCGGTCCTAGAAAGTGAACTACACAGGCTCTCCGAGGTGGTCTCTACAGGTCAGGCTCGCGTCCTGCTGAGAGCACAGTGCGAGGGAACCTTACCCCAGGACTACTTGAAACATGGCTGTGCTGCACGTGAACAAAGGACAGGTGGCCTCGCTGGTGACCCTTTCCTTGCTACCTACCAAGTCCAAATTGTCAGCCTTTCACACCCATTATGCTGCCATTATCTGTGAAAAATACTAAGTGCCATGCCCTGGATATAACATGCACAAAGCAGACTCCTGAAATTAGTTTCTGCTTATTGGTTTTAAAAATTTATTAAGATTATTTTATTTTTAAGGTAGCAAATCAATCAAAAATTGCCAGGGTGTTATAGACGGGTGCATTTGGGAAGCTCACTATAATAGGAATCGCATTTTATTAGAGTCTAAATGCAGTGTGTTTTTGTGAATAACTTACATAGTAGTAGAAAGAATGGGCAGAAACATAGGGAACAATTGAATACATCTTTCAGTTATTTCCCTTGGGTTGAATACATTTGTGGGTTACCATTCTCACCTATTTAAACCAGGCATTTTAGATGGTAGACATGACTAGAATTAAGTAGAAATTCTAAAGTTCTAATAAAACAACAGCAACAACAAAAGTGATAACCACTTTATTAACAGGCTTTATTCTATGGTGCAATTTCCCAAATGAAATATTGCATGGAGTCCATTTAGATAATATAAGATCTTTCTCCAAGTGTACTGATTTTCCTCTGCTCCCAGTGCCAGGCCCAGGAGCCTCTGGAAGGATTTATTTCTGTCCTTAACATGGAACCAATGCTGCAGGAGTGGAAGACAAATATTTGAGCAGAGGAGACAATTAACGGTCTAGACATCCACAATCATAATATGAACTGATCCATAACTCCTGAGGATAGGATCCACTGAAATTAGGAAGGATCAAAGTCTCGGATGCCTTGTTAAATGAGGAAGAAGTGTGAGTTTTTTTATATAGACAGAAGAGGTGCCCACAGGGCCTCTACTCATGCTTTGAGACAAAAGTAATTAAATATCTTCTGATTAACTTAAGGAAAGCAAAACCTTTTGGGAGCTGTCTTGGTATGGTATGATTCTTGTTCAGGGGGTTCCATATTCCAGGAGTGGGTGAGAACCAGATCAAGGGGTGGAGCAGTCACTCATTGGACAGATCCAGCTGTACAGGGCAGCAAACCCAGGCTGCTAGAGGCATTGAATCAATGGGCTGGTCGAATAGAAATTGAGGCACCATGCGTATGTGCTACTGATTCATGAGATTCTCCTCCATGGAAAACTTGAAGGAAATAGGACCACATGTGGGATGAAGGAGTTCACTAAAGCAAAATTAGAAGAAATAATATGGAAACTAGGAGGAAGAATCAGGTCAGTTATTTGTATTCTAAAGAATCAGACTAAATGGAAAAATTAACTTTTCTGCTTCTCCATCATCTCCTTACTGTGGCCAATTATCAAAGCTAAGGAGTGGTCCAGACAAAAATAACTAGCAAGGGGAAAGGCAGAAATAGCAATCCAGAAGCAGTTTGTGACTAACTTCATCAACTCGGGACTGTGGCAAAGAGTCAGGGACAGTGTATATTTTCCTGGCTGGGATCAAGAGGGCAGGGGACATCCTAGAAGGTCCCCTCCATAAATCTCAAACATGCTTCAGGCTGCAATGATATCTAATCAGCTGACTTGCTTAACTAGTTTAACTAGCTTTTTAAATACCATTCTTATCTCTACCCCTCTGCCATAGCAGAGTTAAGAAGGGGCCTGAGAGAAGGGAATAAAGAGGCGCTTGAATTGTTCTGTGGTGTGACTCCACTTGAAAAGGGACCTAGCTTTCCAACCTTAATAAAGGTTTAGGTAACTTCTGAATATTGTAGGAATAAAATAAAGGGGCCTGAGGACTAAGTCCTTGTTTCCCATGCAAGAGGACCATTGTGGGTTCATCTTCTCAAATGTGAACTTGATGGGTAATCAGTCATCCCCATGGTAACCCAGCAGCTTTTAATTGTCTCTAATTAAGGGGCCACAGAGGCAATCAGCTACATTTTCTAGCACATTAATGAGAGAGCATGAAGTGCAAAATGGCTGCCAGAGGTAGAGAGTGCGTGTGGAAACTAGGACTCCTGGTAAGATTTTGAAGGGCAAATGCGATAGATGGTACATTCTTGAACCTGCAGGGCTTCAGAAACCCAGATTGAAGAGATGAAAAATAAAGAAAATTCCAGAATGTCAGAAAAAAATTAAAAAAAGAAATATGTGGAATAAGTAAAATAACAAATGTGATCTTCTAGGTTAAATTAATTTTAAAAATAGTGTATAATGTGCACCTGGAATTTTTAAAAGTAAAAGACAGGAAAAAAAAACAAAAAAACAAAGTGAGCAAGTTAAATGAAGCTAAAGCGTGGCTTCACCGAAGGCCTGATGTTGAGTTACAGAGTACAATTGGAAAACTATAACTGCCATCTTGACTACTTCAAGTGGCTTTTTCTCCGATTATGACAGTGTATAGTAACCTCTCTTTTTAAAAAAATTACTATAGTATTGACTACCTGAACATTTGTTTGCCTAGTTGTAAATGCCCATCCAGGCCTCACTGGAGGGGTGGGCGACCCTGGCTTCTGGAGACATTTTAAGAAGTTCGTTATACATATTTTCATGCTTGGTTATTAGCACTTTCCTCTGAAATGTTTTATGCAGCGTGTGCCTGTACCTACTTTTATAGTTGGAGAAACTGGGCAATGAGGCTTAGCCTGGGTCCTCTTGCCTAAGTGCAAAGGTCAGCCTAGATCCTGCATCCTCTGTCTACGATTCCGTTTTCTTCCTCAGTGCCCCATGTGGCACCAGGCAGAGACTAACTTCCATGGCTACTGCATCCTCTCAGCCCCTCTGAGCACACGCGATGGATGGTAAACACGTATTCTGACCTAAGTCAGAAAGAGTAACTTTGAATTAAAGACTGTGCTTCTGAAATGGAACAAGAGGGGGATCCTTTTCACATGTTTTTAAAAATATAAATATGTACTTTAGGATTATTTCTTTTCACTCACAGTCTCATTAAACAATTTTAAAACATGTTGTTTAAAATTATATCCAGTTCTTTGCTACCTGCTATATATAAGGAAAATTTGGAGGAAAAGACTTTGAGGAATAAGTGAGTAATTACTAGGGGCTGGACTGCTCTCCTTATTCTTTGCAGGGAGATTTTTCCCGGCCTTTCTTGTGTATCCCTTCCCACTAAGACTTGCTTGCACGGGGAGGCTACCCTTACATTTAGACATTTTGATTAATACTTATACCAACCAATCAATTCACAAAAATCTTAAGTCAGCCACTATGTGCAAACCTAGGTCCTTTGACAGAAAGAAAGGTACAAATCAGGCCCTGTTCTCAAGGAGTTCACAGCTTAGCTGAGTGGTAAAGCTCACACAGGGAGAAACACACGTACACACACTCTCTCTGTCTTAAAAAACAAACAAACAAAAAAAAAAAACAGATGAGCACATGGCACAGGATTTAAAATTTGTATTTTTAGACCTAGCAAGTGCTGATGGAGCCTGCTAGAAATTTTTATCTACTGGATTTTCAGGCATTCATCTCATATGATTTTAATAACAGCCCAAGATATATGATTATCACTCACATTCACCTCAGAAGTGAATACAATCAAGTTTATCTTCAGCTCAAAACTGTCCCATAATTTATCTACTAAGGCCAGTAATTGCAGAGTTATTACAATGGCTACGTAGCCCTTTGGGAGGAATCTTGTCTTCCTCTTTCACATCCCTCCTAAGCCCCTACCCCTTGGTCTGCAGCTCCTACCACTCTTCCCTTCACTCCGCATGCTCCTGATTCATTGCCCATTTAGTGCACCTAGAGAAATATAGGGCCATGGTGGTTTTCAGGGCTCACCCACAATGAATGCTTTCAAGTCTTTCAGTTCTCTTCTCAGACCAAACTTGATTGGGGAAACCCTTTGTTAACTTCTCCAAAGGAACCTGCAGGTTTTACACTAGCAGCCAGACCCTTCACCTAGCTTTTCTTTTCTCTAAAACCTTCTCATGTAGACATATATTTAGAAATGGATCTATGTGTTGCCTCTCTTCCTGGACTAGCAGGATCTTTGTTTTGTTCACTGATGGTTTCTCACTGTCTAGGGTGGAAACTAGCATTAAAAGCACTCACCAAGCATCTGCAGAGTCATCTGGCTAAGCAAAGTCAGTCTTTGAGAGCTGAGTAAATCAGCCCAGTCACAGCTCCACAGGAGAGGTGGGGTAGGAGCCCCATCTTCTAATGCTACCTTTCTGAATGATTTTTAAGGAAAAAAAAGACCACCTCAGGCTGTGGACCCTGAAAACACATAACAGAATGTAGGCATGTTGCGTTCTGTCCCTAAACTGAAATTCTGACAAATGTGAAAGAAGGTATCAGGTTATTTAGAATAGGTTCACATTTTTTAAAAATTATTAATCCCTAAATATATTTATTCATTTACTATGTATTCTATAGAAACTCAGTGTCCAGCATTGCAGACCAAGTTTCTTTTTGCTTCTTTCCCTCTTCAGGGAGACAGGTAGATATGTGATAGATAGATAGGTACTAGGTAGGTAGGTAGGTAGGTAGGTAGATAGAATCATTCAACTCCATTGTTGCTGGTGCCCTCATCTCTAAATCCAAGTGCCTCCACCTCGTGCTCCCTTCCATTACCCTAAAAACTACAATATGCTTTACAGATATTTATCCAGTTAAACCTCTGAGCACCAACTACTGCTCCTCAGATCCTTACTATACTCTTAATATCCATGAAACAAATCGACATTAAATTTATTCCCACTTTATGTTTCCGATCAGACTTGTCATTTCTGGGAAGACAGTAGTAATGATAGAAATTACAGTACTGTTTCAGGTCAAAGTAGCAACCTAGAACCTTCATACTGCACTATTTGGTTGTTCTAAATTCCACCTAAATATAAAGCTGGTTTTGGCCTGGCAGGTAAGCAAGAGTGAAAAGAGAGGAAGAAAGTGGTTTGTATAGTTCAAAGGAAAATAATTTCCTGCTTTTGTTTCCTTTCCCTTTCTTGCATTTCACTTCCTATCAATAGGGGAATATTCTTTCCTCTACAAAGAATAACCTCTCTTTTATACACTGAAAAATGTCATTTTTGAGTTTCTCTCTGGGATAGTTTGACAAATTTTCAGGCTGCGTGGGAGGCATAGACCTCTGTCTTTCCAGGCGGCTTCACAATGAACAAGAAAGAAAACAGAGTGTGCTCTATCAGGACAGAGGCCATTGTTTGTGTCTATGGCAAAATATAATACAAATTTATAATAACGGCAACAGGAATAGTCCTATGTAGTCAGTACTGTTTCTTTTCTTATTGGTTTTGGATGTTCAATTCCTGATTATTTAGAAAGAAAGTTCCTTTAAAAATGGAAAAAATAAGTATAAAATATGGAAGTATAGCTTTTTTGTTTAACTTCTTCTCTCAGTTAATTAAATTGAAATGGGGATTCTGCTGTTTTCAGCTTTAAAAAATAGCCAGTTGAAATTTAATTAGTATCTTTTTTCTTTAGTATTCATGCCCTGAAGCTAAATTAATGATCACTTGTAAGCACTTCAGGTAAAAGACTACTATGACTTTTGAGTAAACCTAGGACCCTGTAGTAGATAAAATGACTAGTACTAAGATAAGAATAACAACTGTGTTATGAATAAAGGGTTAAAACTCATTTCTGTTCCCTCTCTCTCTCTCTCTCTCTCACACACACACACACACACACACACACTTACAGAGAGACAGAAGGCTCAGGTGTATTCTAGGACCAGTAGATGTTATAAATCAAACTAATTGCTTTTGCCCAAAACTGTCCTCAGTGGAAGATTTTTGGCTACTGGACTGTTAATACCTCTTTACTTAATCACTGTCCTATAATGGCATCCCCTTGATAAAAGGGATGAACTGGAGCAATGGCGATCTTTTTACCTTTCTCAAGTCTCCACAAGAACCTGATTTACGAGGTGAAGGTGCTATGTATCATTTAGCCAGACTGCCTACCCCTCAGAAGCCCCTCTTTTTTGGGGGAACAGAACAGAACCCAAGGAAATTGATGTGGTGGGTGCTTTTTTAAAAAAATCTACTTTTCTCTTACAGCTGGATCTCTGCTTTTAATATCTTGTGAATTTCTTTTTTTGACTGGATTTTAAACCATATTTGATGGCCGTTTTATCTATGAAGACTTTTGACATCCTCACCACTCTGATTAAGGATCCATTACCTCAATGATTTCTACCAACCATCACCCCAGATTAGTCCAGTTCACAGGGACATACATGCTCAAGGACAAGGCTACATGGAAGGCAGTGCACTGAATTTGGGAAATTTGCTTATTCTAAATTGTCGGCACAGCCACTTCTGTCCCTACCTAGGAAAGGCTGCCATTCCCAAAGGCATATGGAGAATGCCAGAAGAGGGCCTAGACAAAAAGCAAATCATGAGCACATTTTCTACTGATATTTGAGTTACATGCTGTTTACTTTTAAGTGAACAGCCTTATTTTTCTCATCAAGGAATGCTAAAGCTAAGGTTAAAAACAGAGCCTTCTCTGATTAAATGCCAGCTGATTATGGGGGTAACTAAGACATATTTGAAATAAAAGGAGTACCCCACATTTGAATGCAAAGTGTTCCTAACCCAATTCATACATACACACCTGAGATCTGGGTATGTTGAAACAACATTTAACATCCTGATCCCCAGAAGAGGGCACTGGCCTCTGACCTCAGAGCTTCCTTAGATGGGTACTGTTCAAACGCTGTGATTTTAGGAGGAAGTGTCTCCCTCACAGATCTTTTCCTCAGAGCATGTTTTAGGAGAGAGCTTTCTAGATGTTTCAAGGAGTGGAATCCTAAGGACTCCGAGAGTGCCTGTGGGAAAGATCCAGCTTTAATAATGGTATAGAAGTCCCTCTCTATATCGTGGTTCACTTATTGCGGCCTTACTGTATCGCGGGATTTTTAAAAATATTATATTGATTTATTGTGGATTTTTCACTATATCACGGGATTTTTTGGTACTGTATATGTATGTTGTTAAAGTTACGTAGGTTTAAGAATGTAGAATATGTTTAAGAACATAGTAGTGTTTATAAAAGTGTGGAAAAGGTTAATAAGAGAGTGGCAAAGGTTAATAAGGGACTGGGAACAGTTTATAAGTGTGTGGGAAGGGTTTATAAAGCCTTAAAATATGTATAAATACTAAAATAAATGTAAGGTTCCTACTTCGTGGATTTTCACCTATTGCGAGGGGGTCTAGAACGTAATACCCGTGATAAGTGAGAGAATACTGTACTGCTTTGTTGGGAATTGCTGTGATTCTCAGGGCCTTGAGTTGGATTCCCTAAATATTGACGTCATTCTGTGAGTTTGTATTTCTCACCTACTAGGAAGTTTATAATTAATAATTAGGAATTGTGAGACTGGGAGCCTATCAGAGTATGATTTCATACCATGCCATTGAAAATAACATACAAATGATCACGAAAATTGTTTACTAGGGTTCTATAAAATGGATTTTTGTCTTAGGTTGTGTTCATTGTTTGTCTTTCTCTTTGTTCTAAAGAGTTAATGACTGGAACATGGGTGATGAATCAGAGAAGAACTCTTTTGCTTAGCAATATGTAATTTAAAACCCCAGGGATTGTTTTTGGTCAGTTTCTTGCAATCTACAAGGTAATTTTTTTCAATTTATTTGAAATTAGTCAAGTGTACTGTTGAAAAGGCAGAGTGAATTGATACTAAATAGTTTTTGGAAGATGTAATTGTCTGACAATTTGTAAATAGCCAAGCTTATCAGAAAAGTAATTTAAATGTTATGCTGACAATTTTGTTCAGTTTGGTATACTCTGTAAACTGGGGAATCCAATTTTTTGCCCTTATTAGCATTAGAATTCTCTTTGCTAAATAATTTGAGGGTCTAAGAACACCCGGATCTTTGGAAACTGAACTTTTAATGATCTCTTACCCAGCATAAGCATCATTTGATTGGGTGCAATGTGTTCTTTCTATGTTGTATCCGTGTCTGTCTTGGGGTGGGAACCTGCTGAGTTTGTCTCCATTTCCCTTGTACCTGCCCCCACTCCATTTGTGCTCTACACTCCAAAGTGACCATTTTTTCATATTATGGCAGGACTCTGACAAAAAAGTTTATATAAACATTTTGGGGGCTTAATCATTTTGATTATTTTATTCATAAAAGGAGTATAATTTTAAAAAATAGGTATTTACCAGGTGATGTATTTGCTAAGTTCTTTAAGTGCTTTACATAAATCTTTTTTTTTTTTCAACTCTTCAGCAACTCTGAAGTAAGAAACATGTTTTCCCTAAACATCATAAGTATCTAGAAAGTTGGTAGATGAAGAAGCTAAGTTGTAATGTTAACTTGCTATGGTCATGTTTTTAATAAGTCACCACACCAAGACTCAAAACTAATGTGCTAACTGAGCCCAGGTGTTAATCACTGGGTGATATTGCCTTAAAAAGTTAAAAAGGCCATAACCAACTCAGACAATTGTGCATTTTCAGGTTCTGGAATGGAAACACCTGGACATACCCAGTGTTGGTTCTCGTATTATTTTAGGTCAGACTTAGGGACAGCAATCTGGAGGGAGGGTTTGAAGCTGCATTTGCATATCATTTTAATAAATATTGAAAAAAATAAAAATGGAGGTAGAAGGGTTGATCTAACTTATGAGTTGACTGATGAGCCTCCCCAACCTCCCATCCAGTATACCCCTTGTCAACAACACTTATTAGTAGATGAAAGAATGAGCCACAATTCTTCTGTCAAAACTCTTTGAGTCAGGCTTACAGAAAGATGGAATGAGTTGTTTCCTTCTCTTAAGCCTCTTGGAGTAGGTACTCATTAAGGATAAGATAATCTTATAACGTACAGGATTATTTGGAAGGGATAACTATAACCCCAATATTTGCATGAACATAGGAGTCTAGGTGTGATATCGTTTTAGTCACTTAATAGACTCAGGGATCCTGGGACTGGTCACAGGACAAGGATAAGAAGAAATGGATGGCCCCAGGCCAAGTCTTCTTGCAAAGAGTAGACTAGAATGGAGCATTATGACAGAGAGTTTGGAGAAGCCCGGGAAAGAAAAGAGGAGAGCACCACATACGAGATGGAAGAAGAGTAAGGAACACTGAAAAGTAGGGGGAAGTAATGAAGAGAAGTATATGCCTGTTTTGTCTCCTGCTTTTCTTCAATGGCCCTGTTTCTGTGAGTTCCATATATTTCAATTAGATCTGGCTGTGTAGCCGGGACTGGAATATGTCTACAACAGAAGGAAGGAACGGCACCAGCCGGAGGTGTAGCAGGCTCACTGCACTGCTGTTTCATTCTACTGCATTGAATAAAATGAGTCTTTCAAACAGGTGAATTTTCCAACAGAAATGGCCCAAACAGCCTCAGCTCATTGAATAGAAAGTGTAATGGTGATCTAAACCTATTACCTTCAATGGAGTCTGTGACATTTTCTTCCAGCATATTGATGGGGGAGAGAGAGGGAGGAGGAGAGAGAACTTTTTCCTCCACTCATTGTTGCATCAGTCATTGTAATGCCAGTCACAATGCATTAAAAAGCATTGAGAATCAACAGGGCTGGCTCTTTTGTCGCAGGAGTAATAAATGATTTTACTGAACAGAATTAAAATGCTGTTTAAAATCTACTTGGTACACATTTTTAAATTTCTCACCAAAAGGACTTGTCTCTTCTCCCCTGCAAATCTAGGTATCAAAAAAATTCTTATTAATTAACAGTTTTCAGCAAGAACACATATTTTTCATCAAAAAGTCTGGCATATTTTTACAATGAAAAGCCAATAATGCGATCTCTCAAAAATGTCCTTCCTCTAACCAATGTTTATCTCAAATAATCTGTAATTATAGTTGAGAAATGTCAATTTTATTTAAACTAATGTGGACAGCAACAACTTCTCGAGGGTGGGAGTACTTTTTTTGTTTTGTTTTGTTTAAGCATCTGTTGTATTACTGTTGCTGTTATTGCATAACACAATCTCTGCAGGGAAATATAATGGAATCACATCCAGCCTCATTATACTGAAGCGTTGCTTGTGTGAAGGTGGCACTAATGTTCCATTAGAATACAATTGATATACCCCAGTTTCATTGACTATAATTAACTTATTCATAGAGTTTGAGGGACTATGGAACTTTCTACAAACCCTTAATTTCTAGGTAAATATTATTCATCATTTTCCATAAATTACTAACATCTCTATATGGCACAAGCATTTATAGGTAGAAAATACCATTATGATTTTCAAAGAAATACATAGCAACCATCTCATAAACGGATGGGAGATGCATGGAAGGTCCCTCGTAGGAAGGTACCTGCCGAGCTATCTTTATTAGTAATGTTATTAACTTACATTGAACCCATTTGTTTTGGTTTTATCTTAATTCGGTCCATTCAACACCTTGTCTCTAATATTTATATGTACTTTTTCTTTGTCTCAGTGTAAACCTATTGCCTTTTATGTTATCTGAATTTTATAATCTTTCCTATTACTTACAAGCAATCTGCTGCTACAGTTGTTCCTAGGTGTTTTTATAAACTAATTTAACATCTGTTAGTACTATATAACAGTATCAACCTACAAACGGCCAATGGAAATTAGCATTGTTGCAGAATTATCATGTAGATTAATGGAGTTACATTAGTAATTGTAGGATTCACTCTATATTTCATGGTAACTTGATGAATAATCAGTGTTATCTGGGTTATTTTCTTTTCAGCATTGAATGCAGTCTACATTAGGATGTAATTGCATTTAAGGCAGAAGATCATACAAACTACCTTTTTTTAATAAATTAATTGATAATTGTGCTAAATAAAAAACTTTACATAGATAACTCAAGAAAATGAGTTTTCTAGTATAGAAATAAAGACTCAACCAGTAGATAGATACAAATTGAAAGGACTTTTGAGACATTGCTTTGTCATTTTGGTCTTTATCAATAGTCATGAAGTATTAGCTTTAAGACAGCCTATATCCGAAAGCAGACTAGCAGAAATTGCACAGAGCCAGTCAGGTAAACCTTAATTCCAGTTCTAGTTTTGCTACTTTTTAATTTTATTAGTTTTAAACAAATCAGTTCACCTTATTTTCACTCTCTGTAAAATTAGAATGATACCTAATCTTGACTATACAGAGTTGTTGTGGGGATCTAACAAATTCATCAATTTATAAATTCTTTTCAATGACATACAGGGGTCCTTTGCTCAGAAGACAAAAAACTAACTTCTATGAAGGACCATATAGATGAACAGTCCCTGCTGTAAAGTAAGGCTACAACACATACAAGATAGTAAGAGACAGTCACATAACAGCCAGCAAATCTTCCTCAGTCTAAGGTTGCCACTGGTCCTAAATGGACTAGCCGCAGCAGGATTTCAAGAACCTCCATCATTAAGATGGGCTCAACAAAGATGCCTTAAGGAGAAAGGACCAAAAGGATGCTGCACGGCCTCACAAGATCCTTGTTCCCTATTGTGGACAACTGATTATCTCTGCCTGAAGTCCAGGGTTGTTATTCCAAGAGTTCATGCTGGAAAGAGAAATTAAGAAGAATATAAAATTGAGGAAAATTTCAATCTTAGGTTAATTGACTTCTCTTCTTTGATATTCACTATTCTTATTATAGGAGTGAATAGACTACATTAGCTTGAATGTGCTTTTAAACTCTTAAGATTATCATAATGTAATGATCTGAACAGGTGCTCAGGGCTGATTTTACAATGAATGGTAAATATGGACGGAAAAGTTAAATATCCAGTCACCAAATCAGAATTTCTAGCCTAAGGGAGATAAGAACATCCAAGTTTTTTAACAGCCTGTTGAGACAGCCTACATTACTAAGCCATAAGCAATAATGGACCCAGTCTCTCAGTATGTATATCTATATACCTATATATGTAAATGTATATATAGATATAAAGTATATATATAAATTTATATATGTGTATATTTATATAGATATAGAAATTTCCTGAACCTACTAATAACTATAGTATTCTAAGAGTTCTCCATTAATTATCTGATTTTATACTACAACATACTGATGAGGCTCCTTCTGCAAATGAAGCTCAATGACAAGCTAGTTTGTGCCAGTTAGACAGGAATTTCATGGCTTCTATCTTAGAAAGAGTTTAATATAAGATTGTCTTCTATAATTTTCTAAAGTAAAGCCCTACCGGTTAATCTATACAAATCCAAACCAAACGTAATAGCAACTGTAACAAAATTTTCAGCAGGCTTTTTTTTGTAGTGCATTCTCTCTTGCTCTTTCTTCCTGAGTTATGGGGATTGATATTATATCTCCATTCTACAGATGATAAAACTAGAATTCAGAGAAGGAACTAGGATTTGGCCACTAAAATATATTTCTAATCTTTAAAATGAAAGGTTCTTTTTATAGCAGGAAGAACTTCTAAGGCAGTTTTCAGATTCCCATTCCCTGGTATAGATGCCTTGTACAATCCCCTCCAGTTGAGTATGGAGGGACCTGTTAATATGATGGAATAGTCACTATTTTAATGCAGTTATCTAACCTATATCAAAAAAGTGATAGGGTAGTCCTACTCTGTTAATGTTGTCACCTAATTAAAATTGTCTCAAAGTAGTTTTGGGAAAAGGGCAAAGGACATCCTTGGAGGAGATCTATTCCACAGACTGTTTGTGATTTTTGTCTCAGAATCCAATAGCCAATAATTTTATGCAAAACAATCAAAATGTTTGGGTTAATTATTCAATATCCTTATAGAAGTCCCATGATTTTTCATGAGACCTTAATTTGCTTGTGATTGACTCAAGTCAGGAATGCACTTCTCCCAGTTATTAAACTACTCCAGGTTTGTCCCACACTGGATTGCTCCAGTTTATGTTATTTTTATTTTAGAATTTCACATTTCAAAGCTATATCATCCCTAGAACACTGACCAAATGTCTAGTCATATTAGAGAGACTCATTTTATTGGCAAATTATCGTACAATTTCAGAGCCATTATTTACTTCCCAGTGTATTAGACTTGATATGGGAAAATCAAGTCAGTTTATATTACAAAGACAAATCTGATGTATCAGTTGAACAGTTCAAAAGTTTTCTTTGTGGAGTCCAAGGCATAGCCATGTTTATTAACAACTGATTATTCAAAGGCATCAAATCCGACTTTGCTCTTATATTAATATATTGTTATTTGCTATCTATTACTCCATCTTTGGATTGCTCTTATATCAATTATGAAACAATTTTAAGCTTCTTCATCTCTTCTCAAATTGCTAATGAACTCTTTGGGAGACAACTATAAAACTTCTAATAGAAAGAACACAACACTGGGAAATATTTTATCAATTATCTGTGCCAAGTTATGCCCTTTCCCTTCCACCTCTACCATATTGAGCTTTAAGTTCCTCTTCAACATTAATGACAAACTCCATTCAGAATTTATAAAAACCTGAAGAGATTTAAAATATTACTTTCTTTTAAGGAAGCTGATTCCAATTTAGATGTTAATTATTAAACATTTTTTAATTTTATTGAGCCAAAATCTTACTCCTGTGACTCTGGCTCATTGATCCTCAATACTCCTGTGAAAGCTTCATTTCATCTACATTATAGCCCTTCAAACAATTTCAGGTCACCATTGTGTGCTCTTTAGACTCTGATTCTCCAGTATTAGCAGCTAACCCTTGCCTCCTTTAATGAGCTAACATGTGACATAATGCTGAGACACTCCCACCTTTTCAGTATTTATAAACACTGGTCCAGCAGTATAGTACTGTTGGTTCACAAACTCGGGAGCCTACTGCTTGGGATATGAAATGGATCTCCACCTGCCAGAATCTAAAGAATTTATATAGAGGCCATAATATTAGCAGTTTATTATAATCTTAGGGGGCCTATTATCCAGATGGTCTCAGCAACACACTGCTCTCACAAGGCTGCATCCTTCTAAATGGAATGAGCATTCCAAGGATGGGAGTCGTGGGTGAGGAGCCTTCAATTGCTGGGTCCAGTTCCTGGTCAGCCCACAGCCATGTCCTGTCAATGACCCCCTCCAACAAGTACTTAAAAAAAAGATAGCAATCTGTATTCAGTTAGCCAGTATCAAAAAAAGTTACATAAGAATTAAGCGATCATTAATATAAAATCAAAACACTAGATTTTTTGTAATCACTATATGTTATATTGCCTCTTCATATTTGATCTACTATTAAAATAATAAGAGCTTTTCAAAACTTTATAGGTTTCAGGATAGTGCTAATGATTGGTACAGCAGGCAATTTGACAATAAAGACTTAACATTTATGTTCATTAAATATACCCAATCAAATTCCACCAGCAATTTGAATTGGGTTTTATCTTACAATGTTTTCTACCTATTTTCAACATCCAGCTATTTGTGAACTTGACTTTAATAGTACATTAATATAGATGCACAAAGGCAAGGACTGAGCATAAGGATTTTGAACATAGTAGGAAAGACTCTACCGTAAAGTTAAAATTACCATTGTAATCAGCAGCAGTCAGCCAGTTATAATTCAGTTTCAAAATAATTCAATTTATGAATAGTAATAATAATAATTCAATTTACATCTTTATGTTTGTCTAAAATGATGTAATGTTGAGCCTGGAGTTGATCAATATCTTGTTGAATTACATATATAAGTCATCTACCATATATTTGCCTGATTTACTCATCAAATAAAAATAATATTTAAGGAAATAGTAATTCTGGAACTAGTTTTATTATTGTTATTATTAAATTCAGTGGTTTATTTTAATAAGTTCACCTAACAAAGAAAGACAAATATGATAATGATAATACTAACTGAAATCAACATCAAACTCCTTTTTCATTTCAGTACTATACTTTTTGCTTTAAATAGTGGTATTCTTTTAAATAATTTAGAAGAAAGTAGAAAAATATGCTACTGTGTTTACTACATATTTCTCATTTCCAGTGATCATCATTGCTCCCTGTATATTTCGGTTTCCATTTGATAAAGTGTTTCTCCATCATGAATATGCACAGCAGCTGATAATGAATTCTCTTAGTTTTTGCGTATTTGAAATTTTCCTTATTTCACTTTCATTTTTTAATGATAATTTCACTTTTATTTGACACTGTCTTTATTTCACTTTTATTTTAAAAGAATAATTTATCTCTACAAATAATTCTGCATTGACAGTTTTCCCCTCCCCTCCTTCAATATTTTCAAGTTATTTCATAGCATTTGAATCTCCATTGTTACTAATGAGAGGGCAACCATTATTTGCATCCTTGATTTCCTCTATGTAATCAATCATTATCTATGGCTAATTTCAAATTTTTCTTTCTGGATTTCAGAAATCTGACTTTGATGTGTCTAAGTGTGAGTTTATTAGTTTATTTGTAGTTCTCCTACTAATATTCTTAAGCTTCTTACATTCAGAAGTTTCTGAATTTTACCAAATTTGTTAAGTTTTCAGCCAGTATTTCTTCAAGTGCTTTTTCCCCCCTGCTCCATTGTTGCTTTCTCCTCTTCTAGAGCTTCAACTGCACTTTCATTAGACCACATAAAATGTGTTCCAACAGCTCTGCAAGTCTTACCTTTCCCTTAATTTTTTTTCTGTTTTTCAAAATGTATGTATTATCAATCTATTTTTACATAAATTCTTTTCTTTTTTTCATCTTAAATATGCTCTTTATGCCATCCATTTAATTTTCATTTTAGTTTTTATAATTTAAATGCAGGAATTTCTACTTGACTTATTTTTTTTTATAGTTTCTATTTCTATGCTGAGATTTTTACTTTCTATTTACTTTTGTAAGCTTCTAAATAATAACTGATTTAATGTCTTTTTATGTTAATTTTAGAATCTAGGTATATTGGACTCAATTTTATTAGTAACATTATTTTCTTGAATATGGTTCACGTTTTTTCTTTTTTCTTTACATGCCTTACATTTGTGTTTGTGTGTGTTTTGTTTGTTTTTTTATATTGGATCCTGGATGTAAAGGCTCTGACTTCTGTAATGTTTTCTGAAGAATGATTTCTATGCTAGAAAAAAATAAGCTTGTCTTAGATTCAAACTCCAAACTCTGTCTCCTGAATCTGTACTTGGTTGTCTCACCTTTCACCTTCTGATTTATCCTTAAGCTGTCTGGAAATTTCCCTCCTCCTCTACATGTATAGTTTCAGAGTAACCTAGGATTTGAATGGATTTTTATGTTAATATTTTGGCAATCCTCCTTTAGTATTCCTGCACTGAAGGATTTTATTCCCAACTTTCTGAGGGTTCTGCCAGCTTCAAATTCTGACGTCTGGCACCTTAAGTCTGTCAGATATGCAGCTTGGGGTACCTGCAGATTGAAGAGTACCTTCGGGGAGATTGCTGCAATCAATCTTGCAAGAGTAGATACCCCTCACATTTCTGCATTCAAATAACTGTTCTTAAATATTACTTTTAGATTTTCTAGTTGTTATATGTTGGTAGCGTTGTCTTACCAAGCTCCAACATTATTGGCTCAAGTTGGAACACTCTCCTAACTTTTTAAACTGCCATTGCCTTGTGTCTGAAAGTTTGGGATTTCACTTTAACTTTCCGGTTTTCTCCTTGTGCTATCTTTTTTATTCATTAAGATTTTTTAAGGCCAGGTTTAAAAAGCACTTTTCTAGCTGTTTCACCTTCTCAAGCAGGTAAAACAGATTGCATTTCAATACATTTAGTTGGATTTGCCTCCTGCTATAAAGACAAGTAACTGGTTTCGTGGAAATATTTCCTCACTTTTTTTTACCCTAGTTCAAGTCAGTATGTAAGACTGTAACAGAACCCCTGGGCAGCTCCGATTTGAAACAGAACCATGAGCTGTTTAGTTAGGGGCCTGATTGCCCGCCACCAGAATTATAACTCTCAATATCAGAGTTTAGTAAAAAGAAAAAGAACTGTTTATTTAACAAATATATATTTAGATCATTTGCGGATTTCTGCTGCTAGGTCTTATGTTCTTTAAAACACCCACAAACACATAGTTCTGCCTCCCCCTACTAAACCAGGCTAGTTTCAGAAAAGTTAGAGATACTGTTTCCCTACTTCCTAGACACAGTTCAGCTTTACCAGTAGCTGCCAATCATGCAATTCTGATTGGGGAGGTCCTTTCTGTGCTGTGGTGCCCTCCAGCTCTTAATGCAGTACCACATGGATTCTCAGCCTCCTTGTAAACTGCCTTCTTCTTGCAAACCGCATGGATCTCCTCTCCTTCTCAAAACTACATGGCAAGAACCCTTCTTAAAGCAGCCTGGCAGCCTCCCTTAAAGCAGCCTGGAGACCCCCCGCTAAAAATGACTGCAGTTGCTTTTAAATCCCTGACTGCTCCTCTGACGCGGTGGGTGTAGCCACCAGTTCTGACCATTCACAGAACCCTACGCAGGCTCTGTAGGCTCCTTCTGTACCATCCCACGCCCAAGACCCCTCCTACCTTCCTGAACCTTGGAAATTTCAAAGCGGATCTTTGTGCAACAAAGTTTCCAGCCACTAGCTCCAGGCACGCAAAGGCATCCTGAAAAAAGCTTCCTTTTCCCTATCTCCCAGCTGCAAACTCTGGGGTTTGTTTTTGGACTCCCCTGCTTCTGTAACAAGATGAGGACTTATACTCACGTATTTTCACATATATTTGAATTATTAAACAAGGTTATAAGATGATTATAGTCTCTATTTACACTAAGGAAACTTGAAGCTCTAAAAGTCAGTATACTTCATGAAGATCCCAGAATGAAAGTCACTCTGAGTCTAAAAGAATAGATTTTTTTTTTCACTATTACCATGCTTTTCTCTGGTCTTTTATAAACATAGCTGTTTCTGTGGCTGCTTTCCAAAAGAAACATTATTTCCCAATCATGTTAACTTGAGGTATTTTTTGTTTTTTTTTTTGTTTTTTTTGTTTTTTTTTTTTTGTAGGAAGTTGCTTTGAACTTTATTTGAGAAAAACAGAACATAAACATATCAAAAAGGCATACAGGCTGACAAGTAGGGGTGGTCAGTGATTGCAAATGGGGGTTTCAAAGCAGGTCTAGGCCATTACTTGGCTCCAGACTGCTCAGACTTCACAGCTTCTGGGCCCCCAAGCTGGGCAGGAGCCTCAAAGGTGACAGGGATGGTGATCTCTGCTGACTGGTTGGCTGGCTTGGGCATCGGGGCCTCCACGGCGAGCGTGCCCTCAGGGGACAGGGAGGAGGACACCATGGTGGGGTCCACACCAGGGGTAAGTGTGTATTTTCGAGTGAAGCACCGGGAAATGTAGCCGTGCTCATCCTGTCTCTCTTCGTGCTTGCCGGTGATCTCCACCACACCATCCTTGGTCTTGACTGTCAGCTCCTCGGGGGCTAAGTGGTTGACGTCCACAGACACGCGCCAGCGGTCGGCTGTGTGCTAGATCTCCAAGATTCCGCTGCTGAGTTGCCGGCTGAGCGCGCTGCTGTAGGCGGGCGTGGCCACCGCCCGCTGGCCCTCGTCTCTGGCGGTCAGCGGGACATAGCGCGGCCAGCTGCTATGGCCGAACAGCTGCGACCACTCTTCAGGCAGCCGCGGCATTCCGAAGAAGGCCCGCTCAAAGAGGCGGCTCTGGATCGGGTCCCAGCTCTGTCTCCAAAGGAGCGAGAAGGGAAAGCGGCGCTCGGTCATGCTGGCTCGGTTCTGCACGTCTAGCAGAGGCTCCGAAAAAATTAACTTGAGTTTTAACATCAGTTTTGAACTTGTGTTGCTAGTTACCAGCAATAAATTAGCACACACCTTTTCAACAGGATTTCTCTACAGCCTCACTTCTATCTAGTTCAAACAAGATCTGTTTTCCCCATTGCCATGTTCATAACCATCACATTTCTGAGTAACCCTAGATTACAGACACGCTCCAAAAGGGAGAGGAGAGCAAGAGAGAGTGAGCAGCTTACTGTGCGCGTGGTTAAAGAATAATTTCTTCTGATTAGGTGATGATCATCTACCTTAATTATTTATTAAATAAGACCCTAGGTGTGGAGATGCAGCCAGTGTAAGCAAAGAGAGAGAACCCTGGCAGAGTTCTCACAATTTGGTGTAGTCACTGGGAAAATAGACTACATTGATACTATCTTTCCTACAGGCCCAAATGAGGGGCATTTTTTAAAAGCACAGTCTGCAGGCCTCAGGCCATGTAGAGGCCCTGGATATGTTTGTGTAAAACAGTGTAGGAAAGAAGAGGACTTTGGGGAAGACTAAATAATCTAACGGCCACAATTTGCCACATTCTTTTCTTTGATGGTTACTCGGACTAGTGCAATTCAGGCTGTGAGCACCTGGCAGGAAATGCCCAGTCAGGCGTTGCCACTGAACTATGGCTGGAGAGCCATTCCCGCATGTAAGTATCACCCTGTTATTTTCTTTACGGTTTTCAGCCTGAAACCGATCAACCCGAAGCCCAATTGAAGAAGAAAATTTTAGTCACAAGCTGTGGGAAACTTGGTTTGTTCAGTGGGATCTAATTTGTTTGGGGTAGGAAAAAAAAAAAAAAAAGGATAAAAGAAAAAGTAAGGGGGTGGGGGCAGAACTTGGAGCAGTGGGGCTTAACAGAAGCGAAGCTGACAGCGTACAACATGTTTGCAGTAATAAACAACAGTGTTATCAGCGAATATAAAGCCTGTGATAAACAATGCCATGATGTTCCATTCACCCTAATAGGCAGGAGCAGATAATTGGGACAAATAAAGTGCTGAAACAGTCTGTAACCACCTTTCGGAGCGTCTCTCCAAAGGAGTGAATTGCCCTGCGTGCTGCAAGGCTGCACCGCGCAGCGGTAGCCCCGGACGCCAGCTTTTGTGTTTCGCTGAAAGAATATACTCCGTTGCTAATGGAAAACAACAGAAGCTAAAGACCATTGCTGGGATTGTCAGATCTCCTTTTTATTTTTTAAGTGGTAATGAGTAGACAAGGAGACAATTCCACACATTCATCAAAGCCAGGAGAGAGCTCTTTGGAATACATTGCCAACTGAAGTCCCAAACACTTCCAATAATGGGGACTTTAAAATCTAAACTAAAACTCAGTCGTTTCATGTGGCAATTTCTCCTTTTCCCACTCTCCCTGGACAAATTGTGCTGTCCTGGCAATGGGTTTTTTTTTTTTTTTTTTTTGAACAAGCCGTTCTCCTCCCCTATCAGAACATCATTCTGACAGTTCTGTTTCTTTCTTTGGTTGGTTTAATGTATCCAGCAGATAAGAATTTGGCACCACTAAGATGTGATGTTCTTCCCATCGCAGTGAAGACAGGTAATCATCATAAAATCGTTTCTTTTCAGCTCAGTTTCTCCACTTGTCTCTTGAGAGATCACATTGGTTTACAGCTCCAGGTACTGGCTGAAGTAATAAAAAATGCTCAAGTACCACTGATGTTGAGAAGCACTGAAAGTATTTAGGCCCGCAAAGCAGGCAAGAGTAATTGGAATGGCACCTTAAATGAATTTAATTTATCCATTCAACTACTCAACAAATAATTATTAAGTGCCTACACCATAGCAGACACTATTTATTCTCCTTTTTTTTTTCATTTATATTTAGACACTATACCCATTTTCTGCAGCAGCAATCATAATTAAATTGTTGTACCTCAAAGGAAAATCATTTGTATTTTTCACTATTAAATGAAGTATTTGTCAGTTCAAACTCACCATGTCCAAAAATGCAACCTTGAACTACATGGACCATAATATCATAATGTGGAATAGTAGGGAGATAGGGAAAGAGGAGACTGGGGATAAAAACTTATCCTACCTTTATAGATGTCTAGTTTCTTGATTCTTAGAAAAGCAATTGAGTGAGACAAACAAACAAAAAACTTCCCAGAAGCTGAATGCTGTAAGATAAATGTGGAATTGATTACTATAGAAGAATATACTTCACATGGGGAACTAGAATATCCAAAATGATTCAGGAATCAAACCACAGGGAGATCAAGTGACGTGTCCAGAAAGAATGGTGTTAGGTGCCTGATTATTCCCATGGGGATAAGTTATTTCTCTTCCTAAAACCAATTAAATGGCATTGAGCATTGCCTTTAAAAACATAAACACTGAAAAATTTGTTTAACACATGACTATCATTGCTAATAATACATAATGTTAAGAAGGGGAGGCTGATCTTAGATTATTGTTTGCTGTGAGAATACATTGGCATCAACTGCATTACAACCACAGTGAAGGTAGGTGGAACTCAAGGAAAACAGAAATGTAAGAATTTGTCAAACCTGTTTGGTATGTCTCACATATTACTAATTGTTTTTATTATTGGAGTTTATACATACTGTATCTCTATGCTTTTCCCTAAGACACAAGTTCCTTCAGCAGAAGTCATTCATACCATCAGGCTATTCCTTTTCTGTATTGCCAATGGTCTAAATGGATTTCAGTTCACTTTGTCTCCATTAATGTTATTTTAATGTAATTCTGTTTTACCTAATGAAGTACTAAATGCCTTTTTAAAAGTATATAAAATCAAAATATTCAACTTTACATATCTATTCAAATTTTAAGACATATTCTTAGAATAAAAAAGACACAAAAGAACAAGATATCACCTTGCTTACAGAGCCAAATAAAATAAATAATTGAATAAAATTCAACAGGGTGGATCTCAGGTTCAGATAACTGGTGGTTAAAAACCTCATTTTTATTATAAAGGATGATTTATACATTATTGAGAGGTATATTAACTAAATGTGGAAATGCATGAAATGAGGATGGGTGGGGGCACTTAGATAATGCAGGACTGTGGTATTATGCCCGTAAGATTGGTCATGTGACATCATTTTCTCCTTTGTACTTGCTGGTCTTTCTTGTCTCATTGATACCACTTCATTGGTCCAGGCATGCCTGTCTTATATCCCATATATCTAATCCTTATCCATTCTGCAAGGTGCCGAGGCCTTCCTAACCACCTCAGGATACATGCTGGGCTCTCCCTCCTCTGTCCTATACATTTCACCTCTCAGATCACCCACTTGGTGCTGAGAAGATACAGCTTGTGTTATCCTTTCATAAGGAGATCTCTTCCTGAACTAAACTCCCTCCACCCTCGTTTTTCTATTGAACACTGAATTTGGTACAATGGCAAAATCCGATAATTCTCAGTGAATGCTTAATGCTGCTTATTGTATCATTACATAATAAATCCTCTGCACCAACCAACTGAACCAGTTCATGGCTCACCACCCTCACTGAGCCAGATCTGGCCTACACCTCTAGGCAATGGGTATGGGCTTTGTCACTGCATTCCCAGCTCAGTTATTTGAATCAGATACAAACTTATTGTGAGTAGAAGTTATTCCAATCTGACGGCTGTCCAGTGTCTTGTTTTTGGAGAGAGAAAATTAGAACATGTTGACTATGTTTCTTTTTCTGATAGGCCACAGGATAAAGAGAAAGGAAAACAGGGAGGACCTAACATTATAATCATGGCAATCGAGTGTGTCTACTCTGAGCTTGGCCCTGTGCTCAGCCTTGTCAAGGAAACAAGGTGGCATAACCACATTCCCGTCAAAACAAATGTTACTAATTCTGACAGGATAGCAGAAAGTCAAATGGTTTTCTGCACCTTCTTTGCCTTAATAGAAGATATTGGTCTCCACAGCTGTCATTGTACCAGCACTTTTCACTGACACTAAAATGCATCTTCTAATATGCAATCAGTATCAAAACAATCTACAGATGAGCTCTTACTAGCTGAGTTAATGGGTTTTTCTCAAGATGAGAATTTTTTACTTTATTTTCAGAAATGGAAAACATGACCTTTCTCCCTTTGCTTCATCTTAGCATCATGGATTGGTAAATACATTCTATCTTTATATATATATATATATATATATATATACACACACACACACACATATATATATATGTATATTTATTATTATTACCATATTTCTACAGCAGAAAATATGAAGGGGGAAGAAAGAGCAAAAATAAATATAAAATAAGAAAAAGAAAGAAAAATGCAGAATATCAGTCAGGCTTGACGAAGTTCCCCTAAGAATAGATTACCTAGTCTAATGTTGTGGAAAAATGACTGCTATACATCAGCAGAAGAGGTCAGGAAATTAAATTTTATGTGTCCTGCCTGGAAAAAAGAGAGAGAGAGAGAGAGAGTTTGGCTGAAAAATAGAATCCTTCATGGCCTGGTGGGAATTTTGAACATTTCAATTCTGTTGGAAAAAAAAAAAAAAATTCAGTGGTGAAAGTAACCACGAGTCAAGGAGCAAGGTAGGTTTCCTAAAATGAAAGAATGACCGTCAAAGGCCACGTGACTGCCATATATCAGGTCCAGCCCCATGAACTGATTAGAAGGGCAGCAGCAATGTTTTGGAGAGTTCTTGAATACTATGAGGTACACGTTACAGGAAAAAAAAAAAAACAAAAAAAAACTGTGCTGTCCCTGGAAGAGGCAGTACCTTGGACTGGATGGCTGATGAAACTGGAAGATTATTGTCTAAGTTATAAATAGAAATAGAAATTCTTTCAAAATATTGTTCTTGTTAAGAGACTGCACTTCTCTCCTCCAGTGACCTTGTCTGCTTCCTATGTCATGTTCTGAATCTTTTCATTGTTTTCTGTGCTTTTTATCTTTATGTCTTATTTCCATGTAATTCACATGAAGCCATGCCACTTCTCTTTCCCCCAAGGATTACTAATTCACTTGTATGTCTGACATAATTTTAATACTACCGTCCAGTCAAATTTTCACACCACTATAAGATCTTCATTCTTTCTTCTGGTCAATATTTTACATGTACCTACAAATATATAGTAATCTCAATAGTAGCAAAAAACAACAACTTCTTTTACCCAACTCTCCTTCATATTCCCTCCTTGAATTTTCTCTACTTTTGGTGACCTAATTTGGTGAATGAGAAGTTGAGTCTCTGACATCCATTTTTTTAATCTCGATAATTAGAACTTTCAGTCTGACATCTACGCCCACCTATCTTAGAAGATAGAAGTATTTTAACTTTTATTCTTTGAAATTTTTTTTCAGTTAAAGTTGACAAACAGTATTACATTAGTTTTAAGTATACAATATGGTGACTATATATATAAAACCTATGAATTGATCACCTTGATAAATCTAGTGTCCACCTGGCAACATATATAGTTATTACAATATTGTTGACTATATTCCCTGTGCCGTACTTTATTTACATCCTATTTTTTAACCAATTTGTATTTCTTAATCCCTTTCGTGTTCCCCCCCCTTGGGTTTTTTTTTTTTAACCATTCCCCCAAAACCCTTTCTATATGGCAACCATAAATATTCTCCTTATCTATGATTCTGTTTCTATTTTGTTTATTTATTCATTTTGTTTTCTAGATTCCACATATAATTAAAATTATATGGTATTTGTCTTTGTCCATCTGACTTTGGTTTTTGTTTAGCATACCCTCCAGGTCCATCAATGTCGTTGCAGATAGCAAGATCTCATTCTTTTTCATGGCTGAGTAGTATTCCACTGCATATATGTACCACTTCTTTATCCATTCATCTATTTGATGGACACTTAAATTGCTTCTCTCTTTTGGCTATTGTAAATAATGCTGCAATAAATATATGGATGGATAAGTCTTTTAAAATTGGTGTTTTGGGTTTCTTTAAATAAATACCCAGAATGGAATTCCTGGGTCCTTCCTTGGCTCTTGTTATATCTTTTGTTTTAAAGTTTATTTTGTCTTGTATAACTATTGATACTGCAGTTTTTCATTTGCTTGTTTCCATTTTCATAAAATATCTTTTCCCATCTCTTTACTTTTAGTCTGTGTGTGTGTCTTTCAATCTGAAGTGAGTCTCTTCAAAGAACCATTGGTAAGAGTCTTGTTTCTTTTGCATTTAGCCACCTTAGATCTTTTGATTGGAGCATTTAATCCATTTACATTTAAAATAATTGTTGATAGATATGTAGTTACTACCATTTTATTATTCATATTGTTTTCCCTTCTTTTCTTCTTCTTCTTAAAGAATATCTTTTAACATTTCTACTTGTTTGGTAGTGATAAACTTATTTAGCTTTTTCTTTCCCAGGAAGCTCTTTATCTGTCCTTTAATTTTAAATGATAGCTTTGCTGAGTATAGTAATCTTGGTTGTAGGTCCTTGCTTTTCATCACTTTGAGTATTTTGTCCCAAGCTCTTCTGAACTGCAAAAGTTCTGTTGAGAGATATCAGCTGACAGTCTTATGGGAGTTCCCTTACAGGTGAGTAACTGCTTTTCTCTTGCAGCTTTTAAGATATTTTAATTGTGATCTGTCTTGATGTGGATTTATCTTGTTTGGGACTTTTTGCTTCGTGAGCTTATATGTCTATTTCATTATTGGGTTAAGGAATATTCTATCATTATTTCTTCAAATAGGTTTTTATTTCTGTTCTCTTCTTTTTCTGGTACCCCTATAATATGAATGTTCATATACTTGGTGTTGTCCCAAAGGCCCATTAAACTATCCTTTTTTTTGGGGGGGGGTGTATTTTTTTTCTTTTACTGTTTTCACTTTTTTTTTCCTACTTTATCTTCCAAATTGCTGATTCAATCTTCTGCTTCCTCTAATTCATTGTAATTCCCTCTAATGTATTCTTTATTTCAGTTATTGTGCTCTTCATTCCTGACTGGTTATATTTATGTTTTCTATCTCTATTTTTATGTTTTCTTTTACTATTAAAGTTCTCACTGAGAATATTGAGCGTCCTTATAACCAGTGTTTTGAACTCTGTATCTGGTAAGTTGCTTGTCTCCATTTTGTTGATTCCTTTTTCTGGAGTTTTGTTCTTTCAGTTGGGACATGTTTCTTTGTTTCCTTATTTTGCCTACCTCTCTGTGTTTGTTTCTATGTATTAGGTAGAGCTGCTACATCTCCCGGTCTTGACAGAGTGACCTCATGTAATAGCTTTCCTGTGGGGTCAGGGGCAGTCTCCCTGATCACCTGAGCCGGTGTACCCTGGTATGTCCCTTGTGTGGGTTGTGTGTGCTCTGCTATTGTGGTTGAGCTTTAATTGCTTTTGGCATGTCAGTGGGAGGGATTTCCCTTCAGACTGATTGATTGTGAAGACTGGCCATGACCACAGTGAAGTAGCTGTTATGCAGTGGCTGACTCTAGGAATCAAGATCCACTTTAGCAGGCTCTGGTGTTTACCCAGTCTTCCCTTTGGGTGTGTTGTTTGTGGAGGTAGTTGAAGGGTGCTCTTGTGTGATCTGAAGTTGGCCACTGGCTGTGTTGGTTCTAGGGCTTCTTGGGAGGGCCTCTGGTGCAGGTCAAGGTCACCCACTGCCTATGTCCTGCCAAGGGCCACTTGTTATGAGCTAAAAAGTGATCTGAAGAAGGTTGCTGCTGCTTGTGCTTGGGTTGGAGGTGCCTGAGAGAGGCTAAGCTAAGAACTGAGGCTGGTTGTAGTGTCACATTTGGGCTTTTTAGTAAGAGTCATAAGGCATGCCAAGGCCAGATGCTGTTTGTTTGGGGCTTATGAACCTTTGAGAGATTTTAGTAAAGTGCACAGCATGAGCCAGGACAAGCCATTTGCATGGATAAGTCACTGGAAATGACTGGTTAGGTGGAGCAGTGTCTCAGTAAATCACCAGGGTGGGGCAAATGGTGTTAGCCAGAATGATGGAGACTCAGATATGGTGCTTGCCTATGCCTTCACAGGGAGGTCTCAGTAAAGAATCAATGGCTTCCACCAGCACTTCTGTATGGGATAAAAGTTGTCCTTGCAGCCTAGGTTCTAAAGCCAGATAATTTAGTCCCCCCTCTTTTTCCCAGGCACCTTTCAAGCTGCTACCCCAGCGGTGGAACTCAGAATGAGTGAGTCTGTGTAAGTCCATTCATGGGCCCTTTAAGAGGAATGCCTTGGAATCCAGGAACCCTCTGTCTCACTCAGCTATAATCCCCACTGGTTTTCACAGCCAGAAGTTACAGAGACTTCTCTTCCTGGCACTGGAACCATGGGCTTACAAGGCTGGTGTGGGGCTGGGACCCCTCACTCCTCAAGGGAAACTTCTGAAGCTGAGATACCCCTCCTAATTTTTAACCGTCACATGTGGGTGTGGGGCCAGTCTGTTCCACAATTCTGCACCTCCTACCGGTTTGTATATGGCTTCTTCTGTATATGCTTAGTTGTAGAATTTCTGTTCAGCTAGACTTCAGGTGGCTCTCAGTGATGGTTCCATAGTTTAGTTAAAGTGGTCTTGGGAGGAGGCAAGCAAATTTTTACATACCCTAGCACCTTAGCCAGATAGTTATCTTTTCTAAAGGCAAAATAACTTTTAACAATCAACAATAAGATTTTTTTCTCATCTTCTTGACTCTCATCACCACTTGTCATGCCCCGACCCTCTTGAACTCCTCTCATCTCCAGCACCTTCCTCATTCCTTTCCAATGTCTCCTTTCTTTTTCTTTATCTCTTAAACAAAGACATTTCCCTTGTCAAGTGCTAGGTTAAGGTTAACTCTTTTCTTCTATTTTTATCTCTTCTTCTTATGACAAGATACCACTTTTAATAAATTCTGTTTCTCAAGAGGGGGTGAAACAAAGAAGTTGGAAGCATTGATATGGAAGAAAGTTTGTTTCAAGTCCTAGTTTGACATTTATTATTATCTGTTAGCTATGGGGCTTTAAACAAGTCACTTAACCTTTACAAACTCACTTTCTAATTTTCAAAAAATAATAATGACTATATCAAAATGCTATTGAGAGAAATAAATAAGAAAACATATGGAAAGCACTTACTATTGAGATTTACGCATAGTAAATTCATAATAAATTTTTTCATCCTCTCAATTCACAGCCACGCATTCTGGTTCATGTCCTCATTACATTTCCCTTAATACATTACAATGACCTCTCTCATATATAGTCTTTCCATTCCCTTGTTTCCTAGGCAAACATCACCTCATTTCTCAGTCATCCTGAACACTGTAACTGGAATTTTCTTCCTGAAAACTACTCAAACCATGCCCCACCCTGATCCCACTCTCCCTTTTACTTAAAAACCTGTATTAATTCGCACTGTTCATGGAATAAAGTTTAAATAATTTAGTCTTGAATGCATCTTCTAATCTGTTGCCTACTTCCATTCTATTTTTCCAAACTTTAATTTTATACATCTAATGTTAGGGCATTACTGGATTACCTCTTGTCCTCTGAATGTACCATGAAAAATGTGGTATCTGTGGTTTTGTTTTTCCTGTTTTCTACTGGCAATTCCCCGTTTATGTCATATTTACTCCTCTAGAAATATCAGGGATGATTACTATTTATTCAAAAGTCACCTGTTGAATTACTTCATCATCTGGAAAACACTTCTTCCTACTCTAATCCCACAACTTCCTTGATAAATCATCTGCCATTTTGAAGGCAGAGATTGATGTTTATATTTCTTTTGTATGCAGTTTAACAACACATTAGTGCAGCTTCCTCAATGTTTTCTGAATTTACAAAAATCTTTTATCCAACAGGTGTAAATTATGTTTATTTTTTAAAGAGCTGTTGTTGGATAAGCAATTTAAAACTTTTGCCCTACACGTAATGCCATCTGCAGAATGTCTTGGAATTGGTTCCTTACTTTCCTTCTGCCGTCATACTGCTTTTTATTTTGCCACAGACTGATTTTGAGTCAGATTTAGAGTTGTTCTATGACAATTGAAGGGAAAACAATGTACTTCTTTACTTAAAGTTTTTCAGTGACTCCCTATCTCATTTAAAATAAAATCTAAAGTTTGTGCATGGCCTACAAAACTTTACCTGATCTTTCCCTTTGTTATATTTCTGATATCACTGTCTAATGTTTTCCCCTTTGTTCACTTACCTCAGCTATTACTAGCCTCCTAATCATGCCTTTGACAATCAGACCCATTTCTATTTTTATTTCTGTGCATTGGCTACTCCCTCTACCGAGAACATACTTTCCCTAGATATCTACATGATTCACCTCCTCTTTGCCTTCCAGTCTTTATTTCACTGCCACCTTCTCATTGAGGCCTCATGCCACTGTAGTTAAAATGTAGACTATTCTCCTACCTCCTACACTGCTGATCTCTATGACTCTATTCTATTTCTCTATATAGTATTTATTATCTTCTATAAATTATACACTTTATTGTATAATTTCTTCATTGTAAAGAATCAGAAGTCCTTTCTTATACATACTTTAATCTGAGGTACTCACAATAATGGTTACTTTAAAATGCATATTCTTCTCATTGGCAAGGAGAGAAATAGAGCCCCTTAGGTATGTCAGAGATGCTACCATAGGAGTTACTTTTCCACAGCCATGGTGGCAATAGTGATGTGAAATAATAATAATTTCCATAACATTCAACTCAACTATGCTCAAATAGACGTGTCTACAAAGTAAAATCAAGGATTGAGCAAGCTATCCATTTTTTTTCAAACTTTAAAGTCATTGTAGGATAAAACATTTAGATTGCTGAAAATATGACAGTAGACTTCACAAATGATAACTTTAATTGCCAATTTTATTTGTGTTATTCATAAGCACAATGTGTTTCCAATGCATATTATAAATTGACTAGTGGCCAAATCAATTATCTCACTAGCATTTTTAAAATTGCTTTAAAAAACATTTCACTCATACTAGAGATGATTGGTACCTAGATTTATAAGCACTCATAATTTATAAAGTTATTAACTATTACCTTGTTTAATGAATCTTGAAATTATCTCTTCATTTATCCATTTATCTACTTATTTATTCAACAAATATTTATGCCACACAATGTTCATTGCATCAGTGAAAAATCTGACAAAACTCTGTCTCATAAAGCCTAGGATCCACATTAATTCCTATAGAAATCATGATAAAGTGATATAACATGGAAAAACTTTACTTCTCCATGAAAATATTGTACTAAGATTTTCCAAATCCCATGTGTGACAAACATATTTATGAGAAAATGGAAGCAGTGATCTATTTCTGTACCAAAACACAAGAAAAGTGAAAGAAAAACTTTCCTGTAAACAGGTACTTGTTAAAATAATGGAATTAAAATATTAAAACAAAAAATTTCAAAACAAATTCAAATAACTATTAAAAACATTTTATAGCTAAACACATATGCCATTCAGTAACATGAAATAATTAGAAAGAACCATCAGAAGTTACATGCACATAACAATATTGCCTATATTGTATATAAGGAATACATATGTTATATAACAATACTAAGGCAGACTTCTGCTTCTGTCCACAATTAAGTAACATAGACTGATTTCCCCACACACACATGAAATAACCAAAGATTGGGCTAAATATGCAGAAAATGGTTTTTATAATACTTAACATCAGGTAAAGAAGTGTGGTGACCGATGAGAAACAAATGAGTTGAACTTATAACTGTGCCAGCTTATTGCCTTGAAAGAGTTTCCAGATTATAGCACAGGGAGTCATCCCCTAGTTGGAGTTACAGGGGACTCCCTGAGTTTAGGACAAACATGCAAGAGACAAACATAGCTATAGTCTCAACGATAGAATACCAGAGAAGAGACATCTAAATGCACATACAGAATGCTGAGAGATCTTCAGAGGGTCCTATTCAAATATTCTATTAAGTAATAATAAGGGCATATGTGTAAAAAAAAAATCTCAAGTTTGGGGATATAACCAGTAGAATATATTAGAGTTGAGATTTTTAGTGCTTACATACAGCCAGGATTAACATCTTTTCTCACCAGCCAGACTAGAAATTCTTATGATTCACAGGACAATGGGTAGAGTAAACTAAAAGGGTCTGTCTAACTAGTGGAAAATAAATATGCCTAGACTGAGCACTGCTCTGGTCCTACCTAACAAATATTAAAAACAAGGCCAAAAAAGATCAAACAGATTTTACATAATTTAAATGCGTCCCAGGCTGAAGCTCAGGGAGATCAATATGAATACAAAAATATCTAGGACCTAAGAGGTAAAATTCATGATGTCTGACATCTACTCAAAATTTACCAAATATCATAGAAGCAGGAGAATATACCGTAACATATAATTAACCAATCAAAACCAGCACAGAACCGACAGATGTTAGAATTAATAGACAGTGACATTAAAACAGTTATAACTAGTATCCCATATGTTCAGAAAGTTAAGTGGAGAAAGGTAAGACATTAAAAACAAGACCCAAACTAAACTTCTAGATACTTTAATGTATGGAATGAAAAGTGCATTGGATATGATGAACAGCAAAGTAGATATTGCAGAAGAAAAGATTAGTGAATTTGAAGACAAAATGAAAAACATTGAGAAAAGAAAATGAAAACGTTGAACAGAGCATCACTGACATGTGGGACAACTTCAGAGGGCCTACCATGTATGCATTGAAGTTGAAATGCAATATTATATTAGTTTAAGGTGAACAACATAATTATTAGACATTTATATATGTTACAATATGATCACCCTGGTAAGTTTAGCACATTCAACACTATAAATAGTTATTACAATATTATTGACTATATTTTCTATGCTGTATTTATATACCCATGACTATTTCATAACTGAATTTGCACTTCTTAATCTCTTTCACATTTTCCCCTTCCCCCTAAACCCACTTCCATCTGGCAACCATTAGAATGTTCTCTGTGTCTATGAGTTTTTGTTTTGTATTTTGCTTATTTTGTTTTATAATTCTACACACAAGTGAAATCATATGACACTTGTCTTTTTCTGTCATACTTTTTTAACTTAGCATAATACCGTCTAGGTCCATCCATGTTATTGCAAATAGTTAGTCCTTTTAATGGCTGAGTAAAATTTCATTGCATATATGTACCACATCTTCTTCATCCATTTGTCTAACAGTGGATACTTAGATTGCTTCCATACCTTGGCTATTGTAAATAATTTTGCAATGAACATTGAGGTGCATCTATTTTTTGGATTAGTGTTTTAGATTTCTTTAGATAAATACCCAGGTGTGGGATTGCTGGGTCATATAGTAGTTCTATTTAATTTTTTGAGGAACTTTCATATTGTTCTCCATAATGGCTGCACAAATTTGCAGTCCCACCAACAGAGCATAAGGGTTCCCTTTTCTCCGCATCATCATCAACACTTGTTTGTTGATTTCTAAATGATAGCTCTTTTGACAGGTGTGGTTTTAATGTGCATGTACTTGATGAAGTGATATTGAGTGTCTTTTCATGTCTGGTGACCATCTCTCTATGTCCTCTTTGGAGAAATGTTTATTTAAGACATTGCCCATTTCTTAAAAATTGGATGTGTGTGTATGTGTGCATATGTGTGTGTGTTAAGTTGTATGAATTCAGTATATATTTTGGATACTAACCCCTTATTGACTATATCATTGACAAATATTTCCCCACATTCAATAGGTTGCCTTTTCATTTTGATGATGGTTTTCCTCTCTGTGCAAAATATTTTTAGTTTTTATAGTCCCATTTGTTTACTTTTTCTTTTGTTTCCCTTGGCCAAAAGACATATCCAACAAAATATTGCTAACACTGATGTCAAAGAGTTTACTGAGTATTTTTCTATCAGGATTACTAGAGTATAGGAATACTATGAGTATAGTTCTTATGTTCAAGACTTCAACCTGTTTTGAGTTAATTCTTGTATATGGTATATGATATTGATTCAATTTAATTCTTTTGCATGCATCTGTCTAGTTTTTCCAATACCCTTTATTGAAGAGACTATCTTTATTTCACAGTATAAGTGCCATAGATTAATGGACCATATATGTGTGACTTTATTTCTACATTATCTATTCTGGTGTTTGCCAGTACCATGCTGTTTTGTTTACTATAGCCTTGTAGTATAGTTTGTTATCATGTAATGTGATACCTCCAAAATTGTTTTTCTTTCACAACATTGTATTGCTTATTTGGAGTCCTTTGTGGTTTCATATGCATTTTTAGATTGTTCTAGTTCAGTGAAAAATATGATTGGTATTTCAATAGGGATTTTATTTAACCAGAAATTGCTTTGGGGGATTTTAATGAGGTTTATCTTTCCTATCTATGAGCAATACATGCTTCCATTTATTTGTCTTCTTTAAATCCTTTCTTCAGCATACATTTGCCAGACATTTCTAATCACTTACTACATTCACATTTATCACCTTGAACCAAAGGCCTTGCTTTGTCATAATAGATGTAATTATTTGTTATAGTTTTACATAAATGAGAAAGCGGATTAATTAGGCTTTTAGAAATTCACTTCACTTTATCATTTTATTTAGTGAAATAAATTTCCAAAATTCTTAGATCCTTTGAAAGCTTTCAAAATACAAAATGTTTAATATATTAATTTCTCAACAAAACAGTGGCAATAAAATTTTAAAGATATTTATATTTAAAACATTTTATTATTTACATAATAATATTAATACATATTTATTACACAAATAAATGCAAAAATAAAAACATAAACTACTAAGTGAAACAAAATGGAGAACAGTAGATGTTAATCACTCTAATTCCAAATCATTCAAATAATAAGCAATATAAATGATAAAAAAGTATTTTTTACCTATGAGTTGTGTTGTGTTTGTAAGTGAACATGCATACGTTTAATCTTAGATATGTGACCTCAAACACTAGGACAGGAAACCAGACTGAGTCAATGAATTGCAAATGTGAGCTTAAAAGTAGGGTTAAAATGTGCCTTTTTTTTGTTTAGAAGCTACTAGGGAACATCAATAAATGCAATTTGCATTAAATGACTATTAGTTTCAGGAGGCAGCATTACAGTAGAAAGGTATCTAATCTTAACACAACTAGAAATGTAAATTTAGGAAATTGGTAGCTTATTGGTCTAGTCAGATTTGGAACTCAGTAGATAAAAGTTAAGCATGACTTTGACTCCATCAAAAATTTATCTCTGACTAAGGTGAACATAAAGTCTATGCTTTTTATACCCAACATGCTGCAAGGTATAGAGGGGTTATTACTCTTATAAAGATGAAAGAAAACAAGCTGAATTTCTCAGGAATGCTACAAAGATCGGCATGCAGAATCCACCTTTCCCTATTCTACCCTGTCAGGTACAGATCAACATGGGAGAGACAATGAAAAAATTTGCATAAGCCTACATACCACTAACCGTGGTCCTCTGAGCAATTAAAAAATAAAAGCATGCTTCTAGAATTATGTACTGTCAGCAAAGAAAACTAAAGAACTTTATTGAAAGGCAAGAACCACTTAGCAACAGGATATTATACCAAATATAAGAAAGAGAAATAAAAGGAAATCGGAGATATGACAAAAGTATGAATATAAGCAAAGAATTAAAAGAGGGGTTAAATATATTAAGATGATGGGTTCAGCAAGCCCTTAACTCTAGACAAGAGTCAACGAGAAAATTGTCTGGATTCCCAATTCAGGAATACACTTTGACAGCAAATGTAAATCTAGGATACCTATTACCATTTTAATAAAGGACTCAGGAATTATAAACCCTGGATCTGGCATAGAGAAAGGATGAGTTATCTAAATGGTCTGTTTCATTATTTAGAAGAGTGAGTAGGATACAGTACATTCATCAAACCAATATTTGAGCACTTACTATTTCTAGATTTAGAAGACCTGTATGCTGAGAATGATAAGACACCATGAAAGATATTGAAGAAGACACAAAGAAATGAAAAGATATCCTGTGCTCATGGATTAGAAGAATTAATATTGTAAAAATGTCCACACAACTCAGAGTGATCTACAGATTCAATACAGTGTCTTTCAAAATTCCAATGGCATTTTTCACAGAAATAGAAAAAAAAATCTTAAAGTCTGTATGGAACCTCAAAAGAGTCCACATAACCAAAGCAGTTCTGAGATGAAAGAACAAGACTGGAGACCTTATACTTTCTCATTTCAAACTATATTAAAAAGTCATAGTAATCAGAGCAGTATGGTATTAACATAAAAATAGACACATGGATCAATGGAACAGAATAGAGAGCCCAGAAATATACCCATGTATATATGTTTAATTAATTCTGACAAAGGAGCCAAGACTATATAATAAGGAAAGGGTGGTCTTTTCAATAAATGATGTGGGGAAAACTGGATCTCCCTATGCAAAAGAATTGATTTTGTATTTTACATCATACACAAAAATAAACTCAATATAGATTAAAGACTTGAGTGTAATACCTGAAACTATAAAACTCCAGCAAGAAAACATAGGAAAGAAATTCCTTGACAGTAGTCTTCGCAATGATTTTTTTTTTTTTTTAATTTGATACCAACAGGAGCAAAAGAAACAAGTGGGACTACATCAAGTGAAAACATTTCAGCCCAGCAAAGAAAGTTATTAAGAAAATGCAGTCTATAGACTGGACAAAAATATTTGCAGACCACATAACCTCATATGGGTTATAATCCAAAATATAAAATAAACAACACAGTTCAATAACCAAACACTAAATAAACCCAATTAAAAAAAAAATAGGCAAAGGACCTGAATAGACATTTTTCCAAAGAAGCATTGTATAGTGAAAATTCATCTTAATCGTTACCTCCCTGTCACTTACTGTTAATGGCTTCGATTTCTGAGATACAAATAGCACCAGAACATCAAATTCCTTCCCTGAGCAGTCAAAAAACCATTGCATATTGGGAGCGCTTTGGGGAGCCTCATAGAATCATTTCACTAATTTGGTGGTCTCATTTTACCTGTTTTGGTTACCCCCTTATTTTAGACCTTTAGAATTTTGTCCAAACCACAGAGACCCTTTGATTCTGCAATGTGCATTAGTGAGAGCACAGTGGTAGTTAATTGAAGATGATGAGAAGGAGGAGACAGAGATGCCTGCTATTATCTACCGTCACTGCTGGGTCTTGGAGGAAAGGAAAGCCATGTGGCTGACAGACAAGTAGGAAGACCAAGACCAAACTGGCAGGACCTCAGTGACCAGCCTTCCAATACAATATCTACTCATGGATGGAATAATTACAGCTCAGGAGAGAGTCAGCAGGATGGATAATAGAACTTGGTAATAGCCCTTTTTGTTTCAACAAATTTGTATAGCAGTTCCTGAATTTTAAAAAGTACTATGCAAATCGATTTGTTAGCTGATAAAAAGTGAATAGTAATGAGTTCCTAATAAAACAGCCCATTTCCATGCTGGCTAGTGTTTGGGGTATAGGAGGGTTAATAGAATTTCTAAGGCCAAATTCACTCAGGTAAATATTCTGTTGGCCCGCCTCAGCAAAGTTATAAAAGTGAATCTTACCAGAAAGGCCAGAGCTCCAAATTTCACCACTAATACTCATCGTCGGGGGCAGGGTTTTCTTTCCAACCTCTCTTATTTCCTGTCCCAGAGGGCACCTCATTAGATCATGAATACATCAGTGTAAATCTGCTTGTCCCATCCCTCTTCTTCATAACGAGAATGTCCCAGAGACTTTTGCTTTTTGTAGAAACAAGTTTCTAGGATGCTGCTGGGAAATATAGCTCTTATTAATGATAATAAGAATGACCAATTATTTAGTTTTTCTCATTAACCAAGCACTGTAATAATTCCTAAGCAGATATTATCTTGTTAAATGACTTTAAGGTATATATTATGCCAATTTTAAAGATTAAAAGAGAAATAAAAGAGATGAAGCTGAGAGGTCAAGTGACTTGTTCAAAGTTCTACAGATAATTAGCGTAGAGCTAGAATTTGAACTCAGAGCAGATTGATGCCAAAGTTTGTGCTGCTTCCACACTATTGTGTTGCATACTTGTAATAAAGAAGTACTTGAATTCAAAGTGAACTTGTGTAGACTTAAGTAAAGCTAAAGAAAACATTCTGAATAATAACAGCACCTCAGGGTTATATCATTTGAACCCTCATAAAGATGTTGAAAGAATTCATAAAGGGTGATTAGCCATGCACTCAGGAGGAAGATCCATACATATTTCATTAAACAATTATCTTAAATATTAGTACATGTTGTAAATTGTGACTATAACACACAGCAGGGTCTTCCGATAACCCACTGGGATCCAGGGCATTGACAGTGGCTCCTAGGAAGAAAAGGCTGTGCCTGGCAAAGATAATGGCACCAGGCAATGTGGCAGTGACCAGTGAAATTCAAGTTATTCCATATCCGTTGAGCTCAATGCAGAAAGTTGGCACTCAGTGGTCCTGTTAGAACACAGTGGAAGTTGCAGTGGTTTTTCTGGAAGCCACGTGTTGCAGGAAAGCAATGTCGGTAGCAGTATTGTGGTCTTGAAGACAGAATAACTAAGTGTTAGCTAAGAGGTACTTTTTGAGCACAGGTAAGTATTGTGGTAGGCTCCTAGAGGTACCTGGAATGGTGCTTTTTTGGAAGTCAAGGTTCTGACTTGGTAGGTATGATGGAGAACCATTGAAAAACTGATACCATCCATGTTATCACATAATCACAGCCTGGTGAGACCAGGAAAGGACAGATTGCATATGATTTACATAGTCATAAGATTATTATACAGGGGTTGGTAAAAGTAGGTTTACAGTTGTGAATTTTATTCTTGTATTATTACTTATTAATCATTGTATTGTTTGTATTACAACTGTAAACCCACTTTTGTATTCATGTACAAAAGGTAGAACCTATCAGGAGAATAGGGTAATTGGTTCCCCTTTACACTATTAAATATTACCTTTTTAATTCTCCTTTTATTATGCTTTTATATCTGGCTACTCAATTCTTCTCTAAGCATTGTTTCTTTAGATATGTTATCATTTTCAGTCATTCTCTAATCAACTGTTACTGGCTTTAGTGATTTAAATATCTCTCCTCTGATTATAATGTAAATTAAGGAAGAGCGTTATGTTCAGGTTTGTAGAGAAAAAAACACTACTGCCCCTATAAACTTCTATTTCAGTTTCTCGAAACTACATGCAGGAAAATTTATCGGACAGCATCTGAAGAGCACTGGGGAAGCTTTGTACTCAGTCCCCCATCCCTTAGATGAAACTGCAACATGAAAGGACCTCATTTATTAATAGAGCAAGTTGCCATTGGGATGGGAAATTGTCCTTTCCTGCCCTTACTCTATGAACTTTCAAAATTTGCATTAGGTCAAAGATTTACTTGGTTTTCCAAAGGAGTGCAAATATCCACACTGTAAATAGTAGTTTGACTATGAGGTGATGATGAGAAGGTGGCTTATGTGCCTTTGACTTGAGAATTCAGTTCCTGGCCTCCTAATCTAAATTGGTCAGGTCCAGGGACTGAGCCCCAAATCAGTTTACTGGTTGTTAGTGATGACGAGGATTATCCGCGAGCACTCAGTACAGTGACAGGCATATGATAGATAGCTTTGGAGTAAATGCCTCTTGATGAGCTGATTTGGAAAAAAGGCCCTAAAATAATTTGTGCTGATATGACTTCTTGGCATAAGAAGTGCAACATAATATTTTATACACAGGCAATATTCTGGGACACGTGGAGCATTTTCAGATAAAACCACCTTCTTGATTACTTACAACTGTGTGTGATATAATAGGACAGATATCATGAGTTCAACTGCCTAGGGAAAGAGAGACAGAAGCTAATTTTATTTTACGCAATATAAAAAAAAAATAACAACCCTAGTTTATTTTGTCTAACACAATGCACTGCATGTAGAGTTTTGGTTAATTTCAGTTGAAAAATATAGCATGTTTTCTTTTTATAGACTTGACTAGTTGGAAAGCAAATCTTAAGTCCTAAAAAATATGGTATGTTCAAAAAAAGGGGGGTGGGGATTGCCAGTGTAGTCTCTAAAGAAACAGGTAGAAATATTTAAATAGATAATTATGCAAACAAGATTTTCATAGCCTAAGTTTTAATAAAATTAGGTTTGACAAAATCTCCAGGGACCAAGCCCTGAGGAATTTATCAAGATGAGCATTCAGCTGAGGAAAATTGAGCTTAAGGCTAAATTGATTTGAGGGTGAAAAGCACAGTGCCTATCAGGGATCTATTGGAAAAAGATGGACATATTGTTGGGGAGAAAATAAAACAGATTCATAGATTTGAAAAACTTCAGGGCTTTTTTGTTCATTTGTTTGTTTGTTTGTTCGTTTGTTTTAAACCTGGAGACAAACTTTAACCATGATAATAAAATAGGCCAGTGTGCTGCATGAATTGGAGAGAGAGGAAAATGTGTATCTATTTTCTTCAACTTAGGAATGTTTACACTGAAGACCCAAAGGTAAGATAGGAAAGTATTTACTGATTCCAGATCAGTTGGCCGGATGTCTCTCTCTATTTGAACATGGTTGGAAAAAAAAAAAAAGAAAAAGAGAGGAAGGGGGAGTATCATTTTATACTGGTATTTAATGCTAGAAAAGAATTTAAATCTTTTTGAGATGTCCTTGAATCCTTGGCAATTTCATGTAAAATTGAATTTCTTTAAGTTTTCTATGTAGTACTGTAACAGACCACCAAACAGTGGTTTAATCTTGGATGAAGATGTTTGAATGAATGATCCATATTAGGCTCTTGGAATCTTGGAAGGTATTAGCAACATGTATGGTAAATTACCTGACTATTACTATCACTATGAAAAAAGAAATACAAACTAAATAGACAAGTCATTATCTTGTTGCACTGAACTATTAAATACAAGTCTTATATTAAGGAACATTCTTCAGTATTTTCCCCTTTGCCTCCAGTATGAATAAACAGCTTCTATAGCATGGTATTACCATGTTCTCCATGAACATTATAAAAAATAATAATAATAAAATGTCACCAAATTATGATTATTACCAAAAAAAATCACTGAATCACAGGTCAGTACCCCAGTCTTACTTTATCTAGTCGCTTTGGATTTGATAAAGGAAATTTCATTTTATTTTAATTAAATAAAATTAGTATTTATTAAAATTAAAGATATGTAACCTTAATAAGCAAAAATCTTTAAAAGAAGAAGAAGACAAGGGCATAGGAAAAAGAATTCCGGTATATTTTATGAGCAATTATGTGTTAGAGATCTCAAATGGAAGGCAGATAGGAAGTGAGGTTCAGGCATCTCTGACATCTCTTTTTTTGTTATTTCTAATAATTTCTAGGAAGGTTTTATATATATTGGCTATGATCACAAAAAGACTCATTAAACACATTTGCACTGTTTAATTTTTGGTCTTTGACAAAATAAACATAATAGTATTAAAAACTCCCTCTGGCCACGAGATGGAGCTCAAGACTCCTTCCCTCAAAGAACTGTTGTAATCAAGGACCACAGGTGGTGGAACTTCAGCTTGAGCAGTGAAGCTCACAGGTGGCCTCTGTTCAGAGCAGGATGATTAGCTAAGTTTTGCCCTGGCATTCGGGCAGGTATTCTTTCCCATTACGTTTCCCGTTAGTGTTATTGCTTTTTTTTTTTTTTTTTTTTTTTTTCTTTACCGTTGTAATCCTAAAATCTAGAGGGCTATAGTCTAATCCACTGTCTTTCTCAGAGAACCCTGGGACGCTGGTTAAGTTGCATATTATTGAAACCAATCTCACATCTTCTGAATTGTTTTTTTATGAACTTCAAGTCCTGGAAAGCGTACTGTACGATACACTACCCCCCTTACCCTGCAGTCAGCAAATCAAATTTTAACTAAGTATAAGAAGCACTGATTTTTAAGACAGACAAATTAGTCAGCTGTGCTACTTATAGGCAAGAGTTTTGTGGCTTAATGTAGTCTAGTCCAGTTCCAAAACACCACCTATATGTGTGGGGCCAAAAAGCCAGCTAGTTAGGATTTCCTTTGCCTCTACCTCTGGGCATTTGCCTCCCTTGTGGATTAATGACTGTTGCCTTAATGGTAGCTGATTAGCCCTTTAAAGTATTTGGGGGTACTGCCCCTGAGCCAGTCCAAACAGCTAAGTCTGAGACCCATCTCTTACTCTCTTTTCTATCTCAAGGTGAGATTTGGGGATCAAGGACAATATATTGTGATTAGCTCATATTATTCCTGATAGCTCCAGGTTCATTCAGCTAATTTGATGACCTTTAAGATGTAATCTGCCCTGATAAAAGTCAAAATTCTCCTTAGCACAGGATAGCAGGTTTAATATTCCTCAAAGACTAGCATCTAAATAATGTTAACAGGAGATATATACTTTATGTATAAAATTATTTTATGTTTCTGGTGGGAGAAAATGAACACTTGCTCAAGTAAGGTACTTCGGTACTTTTATTTTTTTTCAAATTGTACTTTATTATGACAGAGCCCTAAGGACAGTCTGTTAAAGCAAACAAGAATCAATTAACCAGTTGATTGACTTACATAAGTAATAATTGGCAAGTGATTAGAGGAACCCCTGTCTTTAGAATCCTCCTAGAGAGCATTATGTTCAGTGAAATGAGTCCCTCAGAGAAAGACAAACACCACATGATTTCACTTATATGTAGAATTTAAAGATCAAAATAAACAAACAAACAAAATTGAAACAGACTCAAGCAAAGCACTCTTGATCTAAGAAATCTCGCTTCCAAAGTGGCCGCAGCCACAGCTGGTGACAAGACTGAAGTTGGACTTGAGCGTTCAACTCCTTCCTTCATTCACAGGGCCCACTAATAGTCCAAATGCAGTTTCCAAAACCGCTGCAGAATTTGACAAGGGTTCAAGAGCCTGTTTCAAGGAAGTAAAGCAGAGGGTTTTCCAAGCGCTGAGTGGAAAACAAAACAAGCAAACCAACAACAAACAGGAATAGATAAAAGACAGAGATGTTAGGAACAAGGGAGCATCCACATGGGCTATCTTTCTTCTGGTGTTAGAAGCTGCCAGGCTTCTCTTTCTACCCTTCCTCGTGTGGTTTAACAGAACAAATAAGACAAAGGCACATCTCTCCAGTCCTCAACCTTGTGACATCTACTTGACCAACCATTTAAAAAGCAGGAAAACCCTTCTCTGTCATTCAATATATTTCAAATCTGTAAGGACTGGACTTAAATCATCTAACGGCTTCTGATCCATAAGTGGTTGTGGCCAACACAGGACTCAAGGTTCACAGACCCTTCATTTAGGGTTTCCAGGGTGTCAGAAACCATAGATACTAGAAACCATAAGAACTATCCCCACCGTTCTCCTTTTCCAGTAGAGCAGTGGTATTCAGACCTTAGGGTGCCTTGGGATCTTAAGGAAGGATGTTAAAACACAGATTGTGGAATTTTATTTCCAGAGATACTGAGTTCTTAGGAACCTGAGAATTTGCATTTCTAACAAGTTCCTAGCTCCTGCTGTTGCCTGTCAGGGGACCATACCTTGAGGATTTCTGCCCGAGAATAACTATGAAGGCATCCTACAGAACAGAGAACAGAGGTTCCACCACACCTGAGTTCCACGTGAATAAGAAAACTGAGTGTCAAAAGCAATTTTTTTTAATGTTCACAAGTTCACACAACTGTCTTTAATAATAATTTTCAGCTTTTAATTTATGGTGCACTAAGTTAATGATTGCCATTGTTCCAAAGAGGACTTTATTGATATTATGTCCTTTGAACATCATATCTATCTTGTCAGGAATGTGATATTATTATAGGCATTATACAGATGAGAAAACTGAGGCCCAGAGAGCATATCTGCCTTCCCCATATAACACAGCCACTCGGGGGAAAACCACAGTACAGACCTAGATCTTCATTACTATCAGCCATACCTGTGTTTTGAATCATTATGCCATCCTCACTTTCAGGAAAACCACAATTTTAGCCCTGTATTTTGCAGAGAAACACATTTGAAAACTTTCACAGGGAACTATAATTGTGATTCCAAACCCTAGCCCTCCCACCTTATGCCATATTGCCCAAGGTTATTGTATCTTCTTATGAGTGTCTTAGAAAACCACAGTAAAATACGCTGAAGTTAAAGCATGCTAAGCCGTTAGAACTAAGCATTCTACAGCGAGAACTGCTCACTCCTGCTAAGGTACCCCCCAAATAGTAATCTAGTGTGCCAGTGAATGGATGGGGCATGCATTGAGCAGGTCATCAGAGAATCCAGGCTGTCATCCTGACCCAACCATTCATCAACTCTAAGAACCTGGGAAAACACAACGTTTGGGTCTCATTTGTGATATGGGCATAGTCAGCATTTGTACAACCACTACCATGGGATGACTTTGAAAGAAAATGTCCATGTAATATAAAAATACATAACACATTTATGTATGTGTATATTTTTGCATGTTATATATATTCACATGCATGTGTGCACACAAATATTTATTTGCACATATGTGTATAAATTAAAGAATTTTTAAATGGCAAATCCCCAAATTTCAGATATTGCCCTAATTAATGTAACCCCACAGGTAATTTTGGGAGCTTCGGTTATAATTTGGATATTTTAATTAAATTTACCTTTCTCTAGAAGACTGAGGCTCAGGACAGAGTTTAACAGACACTGCACATGAACTGGCACCTCTTCTGTTTTCTATAAACTCACACTGTGTTGATGTTAATGTTGCAATTTTTTTTTAAATTAAACTTCCAGGAACTTTATATATTCTCCCTGATTGTAGTTTCCTTCACCTTTTAATTCTGTCTCCAATACTTTATGAATACATTTTTCTTGCATTCTCTTTGAAATCACCTTTCTCCTATGGGAATATATTAATTGTTCTCTATTCCCTGGTGCATGCAATAAGATTCCTGTGCACATGGCAGTCACAATCCTAAAAGTATCTTAATTCCCAATTCTTCTCCTGTCCTAGCAATACAGGTGCTGTGTTTCCCAGACTTCTTTAGTGTTATGTTTCCACATGACTGAGTCCTGACAGTGACATGTGAATGGAGGCGCTGAATGCTTCATCCAGGCCTGGCTCTTAGGACATCCTTTGCACTTCTCCATGCTCTCTCTCTTAACTAATCTGCAACCAAATGCAGAAGATCAAGCGTGGACTTGATTAAGAAGACATTGTAGTCCTAGCACATGATGAAGCTACCAGGTATAAGAAAACTTGGTTCTTACATGTCAGAGTGGGAAGACTCCCTTCCCTACTGCCGATTCATGTTAGACTCTAACATAGTCAGAAATGAACCTTTGTTTTATTTAAACATGGTAATTAGTGAATTTATGCAAATGAAGAAATAGAGTTGTTTTCTCCTAACTGTCCTCACCATAAGTCCTACATATTTTCTTGGCCAACTCCACAGAATGAATCCCCTTCCAAAGATAAGGCTGGTTCCTCATGGACATGTGCAGCAATAACAATAATTATTATATAGGTCTCTGCTGATGTTATCGTGCAGATGGAGTTATCTCTTTCCTCTCTGCATTCCACATGCCTTTCATCACTCAAAGACTGGTTTAATATGCTTCCGTTCTATGGAAACTTCTCAGCTTATGTATGCCCATTTGAATCTGTTATTCATTTATTTCATTAGTTACCCCCCCCAAATGTAAATCATCAACTATGGGCTAAGATATGAGCACCCAAACACCAGTAAGTAAAAAGTTTTATGATATGGATGTGCACTGTTTTTATGAAAGCACATAAGAAATGTTCCTAATCTTGTCAATGGATGTTATTTAGAGTGACATGCCATGTGAGCTAGGAAGCTAAGCCCTGATATAAGAGTAGGTTTTAGCCAGGAGACATACATGAAAAGTAAAGAGTAGCCCTGCCAAGAAAACAGTATATACAAAGGGGTGACAGAACAGTCACAAAGTACACAGTGTAGTGTGAGAAGGATACAGTGCCAGGACATGAGCTGGAATAACCATTCGGTCATTCAGTAATGACTATAATTTGCCAAGGACTATGCCAGTTTCTGGGGATGAAAAAATATATAAAATCCAATGCTCTTTATGGTCCTATTCATAGTCTAATTAGAGAGAGACAAATAATTACAACAGAATGTGAAAATGTAATAACCATTTTATCTTCTTTTATTACATATAAAAGGCTGTGGCTACTCAGAGAAGGCAGGGATGGAGGGAAGGCAGGGTCAAGGAAGCTACGAGAGAATACATGACCTTTGAGCTGATTTTTAGAAGAGTAGTTCATGAAAGAAAAAGAAGGAAAGCATTCTGGGCAAAGAGGGCATGGCAGTAACAGGCATGGGAATTATCAAAACATATACACATAGAGAGTAACAATTTTCTAGGGTTGGGGCTTGCTGTGCAAATGTGGGCATAGAAGATGAACAAAACAGGTGGATAGTGACCAAGATTATGAAGGTTAGGGAATATTACCCTACAGGTTTGAAATGTATCCCCCAAATCATACGAAATTATAGAAGGACTATAGGCAGAAAACTAATATTGGATTTGTATTCTAGAAAGATCTTATTTGATAAAAGTGAATGAAATGAAGAACAGAAAGGCAGTCTGGAAGGGGACATTTCACACCCAATTTTATTCATATTTGCATTATATTTGGTATGATGTTTTAATGTCCTGTCTGTTCAACTTCGTGTTAAACTGTCTAAAGACAGGCGACTGTGACACTTTATTTCTACAACCAAAGAGCACTAAGTAGGCACGTTGCTTTTCAGTAAAATGATACTGATTAAATGTTTGATTAAACTTAACTTTGAGCCTAGATTCCTGCTGAGTGGGGAAAGATTTCATTGCTGCCCTGCAGGAGAGAAGCAGCTGTATTCTCCTTCCTTAAATAGATATGTTAACCTGTCCATAAAGGGGAAATAACTACACCCCCACAAAGGAGGTGTTGGGAAGTTTAATTAGCCATTGTTTATAATCTTCTTTGAAGCTGAAAAGTGCTAATTATGTTTTTCCCACTTTAAGATTCTGGGCCACATGGAGCATATCTTAAGAGCTTCTGAGTTAGGAAAGTTTTTACCTTCATAATTTGAGCTGAGTATATATTGTGAACACATATTCCATCAAGATAGCCTTAGGGTTGACCAAGTAGCTCTGTGAAGATGAGAGCTTTACAGGTGAATTTGTAAGAAAACATGCTGAGTCTGTTAATATCATGAATCAACAGGAGCACCAATGGAGGATTGCTCATGAAGAGATTGTCTTTCCCCTAGGGGTCCCCTGGTGATTACCTCTGCTCCCACTGACTCAGTGTCAGAGCTTCTCATGCAATCCAATCATAGACTCTCTTAATCCTCCATATCTAAGTATGGGTGGGAAATTTAACTGACAACTTGTTAAAAAGAGCTAGATCTAGAGGTAATATGCAAGTCAACTGACAGAAATCTTATGAGAGGCCATTGTGCCTACTCATGGCCAGTATCCATGTAGGAAAGAAAGTCATCTGGTCCTATTACTAAAGAATATCTTCAAGGCTATTTTAACCCTTTATATCCCAAACTAAAGACCCTAAAACCAAGATGTTAGAGTTCTCTTTTTGCCTCTGAGTTCCCTTTTAGCCTATGAAAGTCCAAATTTTACATTTTCTCCTTCTCTTGAGGTCCTTCCTCCCCCACACCAGGTGATTTATATTGGGAATATCTATTTTCTTCAAAGGAACACTTATTCCCTATTAATAGGTAAATGGTCTTACCATGTGGCTTCAATATACTAACTATTTAAAAATATAACCCAGTAATATCAATATTTACATAAAAGACTTACACAGTAAATGTCATGTTGCAATGCATATAGTCAATGGATCAAACACTTTGGAAAGTGCTAGCACACCTTGATGTTATTTGTGTTCAAAAATGTATTATCTGGCCCTGACCGGTGTGGATCAGTTGGTTGGGCATCGTTCCACAAAGTGAAAGGTTACCAATTTAATTTCCAGTCAGGTCACATGCCTGAGTTGCAGATTTGGTCCCCAATAAGGGTGAATGTGAGAGGCAACCAATCGATGCTTCTCTCTCTTTCTCCCTCCCTTCTCCTCTCTCTAAAAATAAATAAGTAAAATCATTTTTAAAATGTATTATCTGAATTTGGTCCTTAATGAAAATAAATGTCTATATATTGGAAACATACCCTAAAGGAGCTATTAACTATGAATGATATTGATATTATGCATTAGTCATCAAGTATCAGTTATGTTCTAAGCATTATGCTATGTGCTTTTCATGGAGCACCTCATTTCATTTTCTTAAAACCCTTTTTAGTAGATATTATCTGAAATTTAGACAGGATAAAGCTAAACAGTAGAGGAGGTAAGAAACTTGCCCAAGATCATTTATTCCCTAAGGGGAACCTTCACAATTAGGCTGTTTGGACCAAAAGTCTGGTCACTTAACAGCTACAGTCATGCTTCTCAAATTAGGGCATCAAACAGAATGCTAGGAGTACAAAATGCCACAGGTATACATGGCTTATCTTCCTAGAATCTATGTAATTCAATGGTAAGTAGTGGAACACGATGAAAAATACACCTGAATTTATCAGCGAAAGCATAATACCCCAGAATTATCATAATTGTGGCAGGGTACTTCTAACTGCAGACCTCAATCTGTTGTATACTACTTCTACACTTCTTTCTGATGTTACTATAATTTGGTGAAAAGTTTGAAGAGTCAGACATTCTTCTACAATGCATACTGAGAGTCCTCTCTGGATGTCATTTATCCTAACCATTTATTTACCACCATTCTGCATTCTGTTTATTGCTGGCATAAAATTGACCATGGAACGAGGCTTTGTATATTTGTGACTTAAGCCTCTCTTGGAATGAAAGGCATAAATTATAAATTCGATCTCTTCTGATACCAAAAATACAGGAGTAGAGAAAGAATAACTCACACATGTGTGTACATGCATTCATAGACTACCTATTTAGTAAAAAAAAAAAAAAAAAAATGACAAAGAAAAAAACTTCAAGGACAGCCAATACATCTAGATGCCTTGTGCTCTATTGGACACTAATAGAAAAGTAAATGACAGGACAACATATGTCCAATGACATCATTAAGTTGTCTTATTTAGTTGTCATGGGAATTAGTTCCTTATTCAGCTGCCCAAGGTTTTATCTTCTCAGAGAATTGTTCTATACCTGAAAGAAAGATTGGCAAATGTCCCAGTGGAGGATGGCATTGACTTAGCAGTCCATGTCAAAATTTTACTGGAATCCTTAGTGTTTAAGTCAAATTACTCTATATGAGAGATTGAGACTTCCTACCTTATTGGTATCAAGTTAATTCTGGTGCTCTGTTTTCCAGGCTTATAATTTTCTAGTAATACAGCTTTAAATTTATTTGACTATTTATTAATTTAGTATTTTGAAGACACTATTTGCTGAAAAGTAATTCCAGAGTTCTTTGCTGTTCAGAATAATTTGTGAACCCTGATCATTAGGAATGTTGTCTGTTATTCAGTGTAATAACCACTTTATTTTAATTCATTTGCAGTTGTTATTTTACTAGTACTTGGCCCATTCATGTTTTTCTAGCTTATTTGATGTAGATTCAGTATTTGAAGGGGGAAGAAAGACCTGAGGTGGAGTTATCAAATAGTATATAATAAAACTCATTGTGAGACTTCTGGTCAAGATGGCGGTGTAGATAAACATGTTTTGCCTCCTCACACAACCACATCAAAATTACAACTAAACTATAGAACAACCACCATTCAGAACCATCAGAAATTAAGCTGAATGGAAATTCTACAGCTATGGAATTAAAGAAGAAACTACACTGAGACTAGTAGGAATGGTAGAGACATGGAGTGGGCTGGTCCCACACCTTCTTGTGGAAGGTAAAAATATCTCAGGAGGGGTCCTAGGCCCACACCAGTTCCCATAGCCCAAGGTTCCAGTGCCAGGAAGACAAATCTCCATAACTTCTAGCTGTAAAAACCAATGGGAATTTTGGTTGTGGAAGACAGAAACTACTGGAATCCCAGGCAGTTCCTGTTAAAGGGGCCAGCACACAGACTTACTCATACTCACTCCATCTGAGCTCCAGTGCCAGGGCAGCTGATTGAAAGACATCAGAGACATATAGGGAGGAACTGAATTGTCCTGCATCAGGACGAGAGCTGGGGAGCAGCTTTCTCCCAGACAGAAGTGCTGGCAGAGGCCATTGTTCCTATTGTGAGCCTTCCACCAACAGAGCCACAGAGCTGACAGGCTGGCCCCCTAACTGAGACTCATCAGCCTGCCTCATACTGTTTGCTACACTCTGGTGATTCCCTGTGCCCCTGCCCCACCCAATTTCAGGCTGACCTAAACTGTTTCCAGTGCCTTTTCCATATGAATGGCTTGTCTTGGCCCATGCTTCAGATTTTCCTAAATTCTCTCAAACAAACAGCATATGGCTTCAGCGAGCCCCATACCTCTCATTCAGTTTTCCCAGGCCTGGCACTAGCAGCCGCTGGCTTGATACACAGCTTGGCTTCTCTTGGGCACCTCTAAGCCCAGCACGAGTAGTGGCCATCTGCAGATCACTTTGTAGCTGATGCTGTATAGCCCTGAACAGAACACAGGCAGTGGCTGACCTTGGATGTGCCAAGAGCAATCAGTGCTCCACTGCAAGAGGAAGATATACACAGACCACACAGTGGGCATACCTTGAGTACCTAGTTTGGGTAAGAGGAGGCTGGCACTGAACCCTGCAGAACTACTACATTAAACCAATTATCAAGCTTCAGAGATATAACAGATCTACCTATGATTTCATTCATATGTGGAATCTAATGAACAGACTGAACTAATAAGCAAAACAGAGACAGACTGATAGAGAGCAGGATGACAGCTAAGGGTGGGAGAGGGTAGGGGGTGAAGAGATTGAGCAAAAAGGAGAAAGGACTCATGGACATGGACAACAGTATGGTGATTGCAGGGGGAGGGGGTATAAGGAGAATAAGTGGTAATGGAAAAAATAGAATTAAAAAAAAACATACAGGGAGGCTGCCAAAATGTGGATACAAAAGAAACATGGCCCAAATGAAAGAATGCCTCAAAACTCAAAAAAAAAGAACAAAACAAATTGGAGAAAAACAATCTATCAATCAGATGCAGAGTTCAAAACACTGGATATAAGGATTCTCAAGGAACTTAATGAGGACCTCAATAGCATAAAATATATCCCACCAGAAGCAAAAGATGCACTAAGTGAAATAAAGAACAATTTATAGCGAATCGACAGTAGGGTGGATGAAGCCAAAAAACAAATCAACAACTTGGAACATAATGAAACAAAAAGCAACCAATCAGAACAGCAGGAAGAAAAAAGGAATTCAAAAAAATTAAAACAGTGTAAACAGCCTCTGGGACAACTTCTAGCATTACAACATTTGCATCATAGAGGTCCTGGAAGGAGAAGAGAAAGAGCAAAAAATTGGAAACCTATTTGATAAAATAATGAAAGAACACTTCCCTAACTTGGTGAAGGAAATAGACATACAAATCGAGGAAACAGAGTCCCAAACAAGATGGACCCAAAGAAGCCCCCTACAAAATACAGCATAATTAAAATGCCAAGAAAAAGGCAGTTAGTTACCTACCGGGGTTCCCCTAGAAGACTGTCAGCTGATTTCTCAAAAGAAACTTTGCAGGCTAGAAGCGATTGGCAAGAAATATTCAAAGTGATGAAAAGCAAGGACCTGCAACCAAAATTACCCAGCAAAGCTATCATTTAGTATTGAAAGAAAGATAAAGAACTTCTTAGATAAGAAAAAGCTAAAGGAGTTCATCATTACCAAACCAGTATTATATGAAATGTTAAAGGGTCATCTATAAAAAGAAGATAAAAAATATGAACAATAAAATAGCAATAAAAACATATCTATCAATAACTGAATCTAAAAAACAAAATAAACGAACAAGCAGAACAGAAAGAGAACCATAGATTCAGAGAACATTTTGATGGTTGCCAAGTGGGAGGGGAGTTGGGAGAATGGGTGAAAAGGGTAAAGGGATTAAGAAGTACAAATAGGTAATTACAGAATAGTCATGGGGATGTAAAGTACAGCATAGGAAATAGAGTAGCCAAAGAACATATATGCAGGACCCGTGGACATGGAAAACAGTATGGGGATTGCCTGAGGGATTGAGAGGCACTCAGTGGGAGGGGGAAAAGGGGACAACTGTAATAGTATAAACAATAAACAATAAAATATAATTAAAAAACAAATAATATATAATCTTTTGAGAATTTTGTTCACTTCTTACATTCTGAGTTTAGTAATAGGATATACATTTTTTTAAAGAAAGCCACCCATAGCTTTATTATTTTTTGAAGTTCATATTTTTTATTCTTGTTCTATTATTCTTGTGACAGTTTTCCCCCAGTTGCTCCCCACTACCCTGCCCACCCACTGCTTCCACAGTTAATCCCCACCCTGTTGTCCATGTCCATGGGTTATTTATACATGTTCCTTGACTAGACCCTTTCGCTTCTTTCCCCTCTTCTCCCCCTCCATCTCCCCTCTTGCCACTGTCAGTTGATTCCCTGTTTCCATACCGCTGATTCTATTTTATTCATGTGTTTGTTTTTTTTCATTAGGTTCCTGTTATAGGTGAGATCATATGGTATTTGTCTTTTGCCACCTGGCAAAACATACTAAAGGCCATATATGAAAACCTACAACCAGCACCATACTCAACAGGCAAAAACTAAAAGCTTGCCCCCTAAAATCAGGAACAAGACAAGGATGCCCACTTTCTCCACTTTTATTCAACGTAGTATTGAAAGTTCTAGCCACAGTTATCAGACAAGAAAAAGAAATAAAAGGCATCCAAATTGGAAAGGAGGAAGTAAAACTGTCATTACTTGCACATGACATGATAATGTACATAGAAAGCCCTATAGACTCCACCAAAAAATTACTCAACCTAATAAGTGAATTTGGCAAAATAGCAGGGTACAAAGTCAATATTCAGGATATACTTTTCAATAGCAAGTGGAGAAGAGGGAAGGAGGGTGCAGCAGGAGCTACTCGTGAGAGAATTGGTAGGTGTGGTTTACTAATACTTCTTCCTAATCCCAAATAATTTTCTGCCATTAAAAAAAAATCTATAGAAAGAGAAGAAAGCAAATAATACTATCAGTCAGATGCATTCTTTCTGGCATTTTGACAAGTCTAATCTAGCAACCCAGTTTTTCTGCATTTGCATTTAATGGAAAATTCCCATTTAGAACTTGTTTCTTGGATAATTTTACTTGCTGAAGACATCCAAGAGTATTCAACAGGGTCTATATTTCTGCTTTTTTGATTCTAGTTCTCCAAAATCTCATCAAGTATGTACCTGGGGCAACTCTTGGTAGATGACAGATACAAGATCTGTCCAGAAGGTATCCAGCCATGTAATATGAAAAACAGAGACATTTATTGAAGAAGATAAAGGATACAAGAAACATTGTACATAGAACAATGATACCTCAGTCCTCTTCAACGTAGGCACCTTGGATCCTCACACAGTTCTCCCAATTGCCATCAACTGCCCCTTTGTATTTTCCTGAATCTCATAGATGGTCTGAAATCTCTTCCTTTTCAAAGGTGATTTTAGTTTCGGGAGAAGCCAGAAGTCACGGAGCACTGAATCTGGACTGTAGGGGGGCTGAGTTACCTGGGTGATTTGATGTTTCAACAAAAAACTCTGCATGAGACATGATTGCATGAGCAGGCAACATTGTCATGATGAAGCTGCCAATCACCAGGTGCCCATAGCTGCGGCCTTCTGAATCATCCGAATAGTTTCCACAGAGGAACATTCAAGCTTAATGCAAAATTTGATGTAAGTTTGTTTCTCTACTCACTCAGTCATTTTGAATGTGACGGCCACACAGTACACATATTCACTCAATGACATATACCACCCCCACTGACTAGTACAGTGAAGTCATCATTGATCAGCATGTTCATTTGGTCCACTCTCCTTGGCTGCCAGGTTACCTCAATGTTGTGCAGATTGTTCTCATTATATTAACTATGGCTGGACTGTTTCAGACAGACTTCATAGTATCTTACCTAATAGTTTTACCAAAAATATCATATTTTCACAGTTTTTCACTCTGTAATGAGTGTATCTGCACCATTAACTATACCAACTCAACTCAGCCCATTCTGCATTTACTTTGCTTCATTTGTATTGACTAGGAATCTATTAGAATCAAGTTAAATAGACAGACTCAAGCTAAGACAAGTCAAAAGAGGGTGAAAGTTATTATTCAGGGAATGTTTTCCCTAGGTCAGGAAAAAAAGGTGCCAGTATTCAGGAAGGGAATAGAATTATAAATGGAAAGTTATTAGAATATTTTCACTTCTCTCATCTCTCTTTCCCTAAATACAATTAATGGACTTCTATGTGCAGATCAGACTCCATGACCTCTTAAAATACAATACTATTTCGTCCACTAAATTAGTGACCCCATTTTTTACAGAGAGTCTGAATCAGATATTGGCTGATCAAGAACCACTGGTGTACAATGGACCATTCCAAACCTACTTTTGTTTGTTTGTTTGTTTGTTTTTTGACTTAAAGCTATGGTTAAATGCATAACCCACAACAAACAGCTTTAATGGTGAATCACATCAAACAACATTGAATCAGTGGTTTTCATGGGCTGAAGAGAGCCATGAACTTCCATCTCTGCAGATTTCACAGCCCAATAATCTTAATATACTCACACATATTAGGGGGCAGAAATTAACTTACTCTCCCAAAGAGTGTTATATTGGGATCAATATTTCATTAGCACTCTCTAGAGCTAATGATTAAGCTATGCACCAGCTGGACCCAATTCCCCGCAGTGAGTCATTGACATTTGCACTGTGGCCTGTGAGGTAATCTGCCCTTTTAAAGGAATGAAAAAGGTTAACCCAGACCCTTGTAAACCTTTATCAATGACTTGACATCATTAAAATCTTCCCAGTCCATTCTGTGGCAGCCAATCAAACATAGAAGTCCCTAGAGTAGTCGGCTCTCATTTTCTTTTTTAAACTGAGGAAATCAAGCCAAAAATCTATAGGAAAATATTTAAATATCTCACATGTGCCCCACAAAATACAATGTGCTATGGCAGATCCAGACCATACCCCCCCCCCCAAAAAAAAATCCTCCTGCTGCATGCTCTCAAGATACTCATTGACTATAGTTGGGACATCAGATTAAAACCCAAGAAAAACATAAGTCTTTGAGTATTAGCTAATAACCAAAAAGAAGAAACAAATGAAAGCAGTATTCAGGGAAGGTCACTTCTTACCTTTCGAAAATTATATCTTATGTACTTAGTATCATGAAAACAAAGAGCATACAAATATAATAAATGTGCAAACTTTGTTTGCATTTCTAGGAATCTATAAAATTTTAATGGATTGAAAAAAAGGGAGGATCACTTTTGTTTTGTCTACAGAGGCAGGGGGAAATGTGGGGCAGAATGCAAAGAAACTGAAATTACGGGAAATAGTTTTTTATCCCGCTATTTCTACACACCTGAGCCTGACCACTGCAGCTTGGGGAAAGAGATACTGTGGGAGCTAGAAATGGAATTACCCGTAGAATCTGTAGAAATGAGAATCAAGACAATAGTTTTCATAGGTGTGAGAGAAATCCTGTTTATAGCGTACTGCTTAGGTAGGAAATACAGCTAGCTTCCATGTGAAATCTAACAGGTGCACCCTGCCTCCCTCACAGTGCTTCTTCTTGCACACACTGCAGGTGCATGCACATCTGTACTCCAATGGGTGGACTTCTCTTTCCAACGAAGCTTTCTCCCCCAAGTTTTGCTCTTGCTACTGAGATAACTATAGGGTTGTTCTTAGCAGTTTCTGAAATACTTGCATCTCCTGCATACGTCACCCACAGGCTTCCACACCTCCCACTAAGCATCAGCTAATTTTTCATTTGCCCATGCCATGGCAATGACAGGTTCCACAATTAGCCTTCCCAGAGGCTTCCTTCTTCCTTAGCAGTAGGGGTGGTGAATGTCAAAACCTCATCCTGTTAGCAGGCTCAGTTTAGTATTAATAGCTTTGTATACTATGACAGCAAAGAAATGTTTGGGAGCATGGAGGGTCAGAAGTATCTTAAGAAGGAAAATGACTGGGCCATTTGTTTCATCCAGTTGTGGAGTGTTAGAGAAAATAGCTCATCTAGTCCAACCTCATCACTGCACTAAAAAAGAACATGAAAACCTGAGAGGCAAAGTGTCTAATCCAAGATTTAACAGAAAGTTAGTGACAGAGGTGATGCTGGCACTTCACAGGGAAATTGTAAGCCCTTTTAAGACAAAAGCCATGATTTACACATCTTTGAAGCTCCACAATTCCTAAAATAGTGCTTTGTCCATAATTAACGCTAAGAAAATATTTTGAAGGAAGACAAGGTAATCTAAGGATTGATACTTAACCGAAATTCTCAAAATGCTAATTCAATTTCTAATTTATTTTTGGTCAATTTAATAGATCCTCTACTATTTTACATCTAGGGTTCCTGTTTCATCTACTTTTTATCTTTGATTTTCTGTTTCTCCTCAAATCAAGCCATTTTCCTCAATCGAGCTGAATATTTTCCTATGCGTTTGGAAAAGAAGAAGCACATTATCTCTACTTCTGCCTGTGTTCTTTATTTTATTTTATTTTACTGTATTTTTTTATTATGGTTTACTTCCCTTATACCTCCCTCCCCCCACCATCACCACACTGTTGTCCATGTCTATAAGGCCTTTTTCCTTTTTGTTTAGTCCCTCCACCTCATAAATCCCCTCCCCCCTCCGCCAACTAGCTGTCATCTGCTCTCTATCTATGAGGCTGTCTTTGTTTTTCTTGTTAGTTTAGTTTGTTTATTAGAGTCCACATGTGACTGAAATAATATGGTATTTGTCTTTCTCTGCCTGGCTTATTTCACTTAGCATAATGTTATCCAGATCCATCTATACTGTTGCAAAGGGTAAATTTTTTTTTTTTTTTTTTATGGACGAGTAGAATTCCATTGTGTAAATGCCCCATAGATGTTTTATTCACTCATCTACTGATGGACACTTGGGCTGCTTCTGTATCTTGACCATTGCAAATAATGCTCCAATGAACATAGGGGTGCTTACTTTCTTTCCAATTAGTGTTTTGGGTTCTTTTGGATACATTCCCAGAAATGGAATCACTGGGTCAAAAGGCAGATCCATTTTGAAATTTTTGAGTTATCTCCATACTGCTTTCCACAGTAGCTGTACCAGTCTGCATTCCCACCAACAGTGCCAAAGGGTTCCCCTTTCTCCACATCCTCACCAGCACTTGTTCGTTGATTTATTGATGATAGCCATTCTGACAGGTGTGAAATGGTCTCTCCTTGTGGTTTTAATTTGCATTTTTCTGATGATCAGTGACATTGAGCATCTTTCCATATGTCTATTGGCCAGCTGTATGTCCTCTTTGGGAAAGTGTCTATTCAGGTCCTTTGCCCATTTTTTTAATCGAGTTGTTTGTTTTTTGGTGTTGAGTTTTGTAAGTTCTTTATAAATTTTAGATATTAACCCCTTATCAGATGCATTGGCAAATATGTTCTCCTATCCTGTGGGTTGTATTTTCATTCTGTTGATGATTTCCTTTGCTGTGCAAAAAAAAATTTGTTTGATGTAGTCCCATTTGTTTATTTGTTCTTTTGTTTCCCTTGCCTAGGGAGATACATCCAATAAAAAATTTCTATGAGCAATGGTTGAGATTTTGCTGCCTATGTTTTCTTGTAGGTCTTTTATTGTTTGGGGTCTAATATTCAAGTCTTTTATCCATTTTGAATTTATTCTTGTGTGTGGTGTAAGAAGGTGTCCTAGTTTCATTTTTCTCCACATATCTGTCCAATTTTCCCAACACCATTTATTGAATAAACTATCTTTAGCACATTGTATGTGCTTGATTTCTCTATTGAATATTGATAGATTAAAGGTGTAAGTATTTCTGTGCTCTTAATTCTGTTCCATTGATCTATGTGTCTGTTTTTATGCCCGTGTAATGCTGTTTTGATTACTATGGCCTTATAGTACAGTTTGATATTAAGTAGCATGATTCCTCCAACTTTGTTCTTCTTTCTCAGGCTCACTGTTGCTATGTAGGGCCTTTTGTGGTTCCATATAAATTTTTGAAATATTTGTTCTAGTTCTGTAACATATGCCATTGAAATCTTGATAGGAATTGCATTGAATACATCGATTGCTTTCAGTATGTAGTATGGACATTTTAATGATGTTAAGTTTTCCTATTCATAAATACAGTATGGGCTTCCACTTATTTGTATCTTTTTCAATTTCTTTCTTCAGTGTCTTACAATTTTCTGAGTATATGTCTTTTACATCCTTCATTAGGTTTATTCTTAGGTTTTTTTTTTTTTTTTTTAAATGATTGTGAATGGGATTGTTTTCTTAATTCCCCTTTCTGTTAGTTGTTATTGGCATATAAACATGCAATTGCTTTCTAGATATAAATTCTGTATCCTGCTACTTTGCTGAATTCATTTATCAGTTCTAATAGCTTCTTGGTAGAATCTTTAGGGTTCTCTATGTACAGTATCATGTCATCTGTAAATAAAGACAGTTTAATAATATCTTTCCAATTTGAATGCCTTTTATTTCTTATTTTTGTTTGATTGCTGTGGCTAGGACTTCCAGTACTGTGTTGAATAAGAGAGGTGAAAGTGGACATCACTGTCTTTTTCCGAATTTTAAGGGGAATGCTTGTAGTTTTTGCCAATTGAGTATGATGCTGGCAGTGGGTTTGTCGTATATGGCCTTTATTATGTTTAGGTATGTTCCTTCTCTTCCTACTTTGCTGAGAGTTTTTATCTTAAATGGATGCTGGATTTTATCAGGTACTTTATCTGCATCTATTGCTATGATCATGTGTTTTTTATTATTTATTTTGTTTATGTGGGAGATCACATTTATTGATTTATGGATGTTGTAGCAACTTTGCATTCCCAGAATAAGTACCACTTATTTATGGTGTATGATCTTTTTGATGCATTGCTACATTGGGTTTTCTAATATTTTGTTGAAGATTTTAGCATCCCTGTGTATCAGGGATATTGCCCTGTAATTTTCTTTCTTTGTCTGGCTTTGGAATTGGGATAATCCTGGCCTCATAAAATGAGTTTGGGAGCCTTCCCTCCTCTTGAATTTTGTGAAATAGTTTGAGAAGGAGAGCTGTTAGTTCTTCTTGGAATTTTCGGTAAACTTCACCTGTGAAACCATCTGGTCCAGGGCTTTTGCTATCATTTAGATTTAGAAGCGGAAAAAGGAGCTTCCCAGACAAGAAAAAGCTAAAGGAGTTTGTTAACACCAAACTACTACTACAACAAATGTTAAAAGGCTTGCTTTAAGAAGAAGAAGATAAAGAGAGAGAAAGAAAGAAAAAACAGGAAAACAGTCTAACAACAAAATGGCACTATATATATATCCATCAATAATCACCTTAAATATAAATGGCTTATATGCTCCAACCAAAAGACATAGGGGAGCTGAATAGATAAGAAAACAAGACCCATATATATGCTGCCTCCAAGAGACCCATCTCAGATCAAAAGATACATGCAGACCAAAAGTAAAGGGATGAAAAAAGATATTTCATGCAAATGGGAAAGAAAAAAGTGTGGTAGGAGTACTTATATCTGACAAAATAGACTTAAAACCAAAGCTATATATTAAGAGACATAAAAGGACATTACATAATGATAAAGGGAACGATCCAACAAGAGGATATAACCCTAGTAAACATTATTTACCCAACATAGGAGCATCTAAATACGTAAAGCAAATCTTGATGGACATAAAGGGAGAGAACATCAGAAATACAGTAATATTTGGGGATTTTAACACCCCATTGACTTCAATAGATAGGTCTTCCAGGCAGAAAATCAACAGAGACAGTGGCCTTAAACAACACACTAGATCAAATGGATTTAATTGATATCTTCAGAGCATTTCACCCGAAAGCAGCAGAATCCACATACTTTTCAAGTGTACATGGGACATTTTCTAGGATAGACCACATGTTAGGACACTAAACAAGTCTCAATAAATTTAAGACAATTGAAATCATATCAAGCATCTTCCCTGACCACAATGCTATGAAACTAGAAATCAATCACAAGAAGAACACTGAAAAACACGCAAAGAATGAAATCAGAAGATACCTTGAAACAAATGAAAATGAGGACACAACAATTCCAAATCTGTGGGACACTGGGAAAGCAATCCTAAGAGGGAAATTCATAGCATTACAGGCCTATCTCAAAACAAAACAAAACAAACAAACAAAAAAAAAAAAAAAAACAAGAAAAAGCTCAAATAAACAATCTAACTTCATACTTAAAGGAACTTGGAAAAGAACAACAAACAAAGTCCAAAGTGAGTAGAAGGAAGAAAATAATAAAGATTAGAGCAGAAATAAATGAAATAGAGCCTAAAAGGGTGATACAAAAGATCGATGAATCCAAGAGCCTGTTCTTTGAAATGATAAACAAGACTGACAAACCTAACCAGACTCATAAAAAAATAAAATAAAAAAAAGGAAGAAGAAGAAGAAGAAGAAGAGGGAGAGAAAGAGAGAAAGGACCCAAATTAATAAAATCAGAAATGAAAGAGGAGAAATAACAATTGACACCAAAGAAATAGAAAGGATTGTAAGAAAATATTATGAACAATTATATGCCAAGAAACTGAACAACCTGGATGAAATGGACAAATGCCTATAAAATGGAATATTCTAAAACTAATCAGGAAGAATCAGATAATCTGAATAGACAGATTACACTCAGTGAAATTGAAGCAGTAATAATAATAATAAAAAAACTCCTAACGGACAAATGTTCTTTATTCCTTTTAGCTGGTCCTGGCTTGTTACCACTCCCCTTTCTTTTTTGTATCCTTAACATTGAGCTCTCTGCACAGTATCTTCAGGCCTGAAGTGAACTGATTATCCTACTATTATTGGATGAAATATTTGATGCTAAAGAAATTAAATGCATCAGGTTTGAATTACATATTTATATATCCCTCTTATTAAACATTTGAGGGACAAATCAAATAAATAATCTTTGCATCAGAAAGCTTTCTAAATTTATTTTGGAGATTAGAAAAAATTTCATGAAGGTTTTAAGTGACAAAGCAAAAGGAAGCACCTGATATAACATGAAACACAAGATACAGTTGACTTCCATATAGCCAAGGAATGCAATAGCAGTGAATTCTATGGGATAACATGAGGTTTTCTGGAATAGGGACAATATTAGATGAGTTTATGGATCAGACTTCCATAAGCCAAACAATGGGGGTGAAAGTTTTCTGAGTGGAAAGAATATTGGGACAAAGTTTAGAAACAGGTATCCTTCTCTATGTTATAAATAAGTGTTGGTAAGTAGACAGATTGGTTACAACAAAGGGCATACATATATCAAGAAGAAAGATGCAAAGATTGATGGACCAGGAATTTGGGGCCTTTAATTTTGACATATGTGCTTTGCCAGGTAACAGTCACTAGGTGATCTTGCTCTGGAGGAGCTCATGTTCTGACTAGGGAGCCAGACATGTACATATAGAACAATAATATTAATTTAATAACATGGGCAATCATGATAGGAATTAGGTGATATGAAACCAACCATAAAAGACAGTTTATAGAATAATATGACCACAAAAACTTAAAGTAGGCCGGAATTTGAATTGGTATTCAAAGAGCGTTGAGAGTCTGGATTAGCAGTGAGAGTGGGAGGCATTACAGAAAAAGGGGGGAAAATGTTCCTGCTACCTTTTATTTGTATTTGTTAATTTGGTTCTCCCATCCCTGCCATTAATTAAATTAAAATATCCCACTGTTTAAAAATTATATCAACTATATTTTCTACCCAGAGAGAGGAGAGCACACACATGGAAAATTTTAGCACTATGCCATTAGTGTTTATGAAGGCCTCACTGCAGAATATATGCTCTACTAACTTTCATCTCCTTTTTTTGCAATTAATAATTATTGATTTTTAGAATGTCACTTTAAATAAACATTAAATATTTAATAAATATGGGTGTTAGCTGCTAATTATGAGCTCTCTGTATGCTTTTTTTAAATCAAGAGCCAATTAAAGAAACACACACTTTGTACTCTTGAGTACACCTAGTCTGAAATGATCGCCATAAGAAACAAAACAGTATTGGAAGGAATGATTAGCAACTTATTGTTGTCAAAAAGCTGATATAATGTTGTTCTTCACATTTGGGGGTTGATGAGACTACTTTGCCACCTGTTTTTTTTGAAGATACCCATGAGTTTTGGTTTTATTATCGCATGGCTCAAATTTTTTTAAAGGAGGATTTAGAAAGATTCACAAACTACTCCATCTCTTTCAGCATCGTTAGAGAATCTTCCATTACAGGTATTTAAATAATAGTTGATAGTTTTCGGTGGTTTTTTAGAAGAAAATCCCTTCTTATTTGGGAAGTGTAATAGAGACTATCTAAAGGAATTTACACAATTTTGCAATTCTAGACATATATTCCTTAGATCAGAAAAAAAGGTAATATGGAATTTAGTTCTATCAATGAGTCCTCAAAGAAGAAAACCAAAGAAATTAATTAGAATAGTACCAAACAAACAAACAAAAAGATTACGCAGGAACATTTTCCTGAGATAACATTGCATTGCCTGAATTAGTCTAAGCATAATGATAAATGTGCAATATATAATTTTTCAGGGAATATAATTAAATGATTAGACAATTTAAAAATAGGAACCACTACCAAAAAATACGGTTTATGAAAATGAATCAGAAAAATATTGAATTATATTGGGTGAGAGTCTCTACTAGTTTTGAAAGATATTTATCTTTATATTTAAATTATTTTTGTTCATTATAGATTGAGTGTTTTGTATAAGAATCAGAAAACATTTTAGACTTGTAAAATTATATTTTTATAGTTTTCTTGATGTAAGGTCAATACAAGGTAAACTAAGTACAAGGCAGTGTTTGTTTGACCGATATCATAGGCCAAGACTTTGTTAGAGTTATCATATGGGTACTGTCAAAGTTATGATGATATATGGCCAATGAGGTAAGAATATTTGTTTAACAAAACAGATAAATTCCCCTCTGCTCATAAAATTGTTTAATATGTTGACTTCTAATTTTAACACATACATGGAAACAGATTTGAAGTCATCACTTCCATTCTTGAAACAAACAAACAAGCAAAAAAACCTGAACAAACTGAAAATTAACTAGACTTCTATTGTACTCATGAGAAAACTAAGGTTTCTGACAAACCAGAAATCTGGAGAGAGAGGTAAATATAGAGTTTCCCAAAAACCCATAACCCCAGTCTAATCATGAGAAAATCATCAAACAAATTCAAATTGAGGGACATTTTACAAAATATTTGACTAGTAATCTCAAGGTCAGAAATACTAAAAGTTTGAGAACTTGTCACAAACAACAAGAATGTAAGGAGGAATGATCACTAAATGTAACGTGGTATCCTTAATGAAATCATAGTACAGAAAAGGTACATTAGGGAAAAACTAAGAAAATATGAATTACACGTGGACTTCAGTTAATAATAATGTATCAATATTAATGTACTAATGATAAGAAATGAATCATAATAATATAATATAATAATAGGTGAAACTAAGAGGTGTATGAGAATTCTATTATCGTTATCATTTTTCTGAAAATCTAAACTCTTATAAAAAATAAAGTCTATTAAAAAAATGTTTAGCACGATATGTCTTAATATAGGAAGGTCCAATAGTTTGCATGGTTTCCAGTTATGATCTCCAGAGTTAGTGACACATTAAGCCCTCATAACAAGAACTCAATTAGGGAAAAATCATACAATCACCAAAATACACACACACACACACACACACACACACACACACACAGTAAGGAAATGACAGAGAAAACACAATAAATATGGCAAAACATCAAGATATGTTGCCTTTTAATTTACTTCTCCATCTAAGGAGCCCACAAAGTTAATCTTTCATAAATCCTGTTATTGTACCCCAAAATTCATCCTATAAGCCCAGTTTTCTGATATCCATTTGAATATATCTCAATGCAGCCTAACATATACCAACCATTTATGTTCCAGCTCACAGAATGGTTTATTCATTTGCTTCTCTAGAATATCTAAGATTAGAAACTTGTTTACTTTATGGGAGTTCTTTAATATTTGGATAAGAAAAGTAAAAACATGTTTTGCCCCAGGCCAGTAAATAAGTGACAATCTGTAAATTTAATATAAAAATGATTAAATTTCATAGAAAGTAGTGTAGTCCAATAAAACCTTGTAAATTTGTCTTTTAAAACAGGTTAAAAAAATACCCTAAAAGTTCAAATAAAGTTTTTATTTGTAGAATTTTTTTTGAATATAGAGTAAGACAGTGATGCGGTTTTAAAGGTGGGAGGAACTTTGACACTGGTTTTTATATTTTAACAAAGCAAAGACATGGTTATCTATTTAGAGGAGCCATTTTTAATGAACCCATTCTTTTTATTTATGTAACTTAAGTGGTAATTTTATTGGCTTTCCGTATGAAAAGAGATAAATATTTTTTCCATTTTAGCATTATCGATTTAACTTGTTTTTTAGTAGCCAAATAAGAGCTAACTTTAGTCCAGCAAGAATGAACAACACTAATTTCAAATAAATGGCAGGTGAAAGCATGAGGATTCATACATTTACAAAATGTGTAGTAAAATTTCAGTTTATCCACTCTATTGACACCTAGCCTTCATACTATATGTATTCATTTACTTATTGATTAATTTCTTCAAAAATCCCTTTCGCTTGAAAAAAGAAAACATGTTTGTGAGCCTCCTGCATAGATCATTTCACCAAAGAGGAGATGACATTTATATACTAGAGAAAGAAAAAAATAATATTATGAGAGATGTATCATGTATAATATTTGTAGACAGAGAGAAGTGATAAAGATGTTATTGTTGATTTTATTTACTTGTTTCTTTACTTACTGCATTCTTCTTTTATTTACTTTGAGGGCTAAAAAAGAATTATGGAAGCACAGTGGCAACCCTTTTAATTTACCAAGTGCACTTTGTCCATTAGAAAACACCATCTTGTTTATAGCATGCATATAATCAGATTCTCTTTCCCTACCACAGAAAAGCAGATTCCTCAGTACCCAGCACATGTGTTGTCATATCCTTGCCAAGTGAAGTAAGTGGGTGTGGCATAATAAGAAACATGTGCTTGGTCTACGTCTCTGGTTCCTAATACAGAGCTCCTAGATCACTTAGAACTCATGAGTGATAGGAACATCTTTTTTTCTAATGAAGCAATTCTTGATGGGCCCCAAGATAGTTTCAGGATGGAGGCTGGTGGCAAGAATGACCAAATCTTAATTAGAAGCCTTGAGCTTTCAGCCTTATTCTCCCCACCTGGGAGAGGGGAGGTGGGATGAGAAGGCACCCACCCCAGAGAGGGCATGTGTGGAAGCTCCGCTCGTCCTCCTTCACACCTTGTCCTGTGTAGCTCTCCCATTTGGCTGTTCCTGAGTGTAGTCTCTATAATAAACCATTAACAAAAACTAAAGTGTTTTCCTGAATTCTGTGAGTCTTTCTAATAAATTAAGAAACCTGAGTAGGGGGTCATAGTAGCCCCCGATAACAGATCAGTCAGAAGTAGGGGTGGTCTGGGACTTGCAACTGACATCTGAAGTGAAGGCAGTCTTGTGGGACTGAGCCCTTTAGCTTGCGGGATCTGACCCTAATTCCAGTAGATACTGTCAGAATTAAATGGAGTTGTTGTACATTTTGTTGGTGTCAGAGAGTTGGAGAAGTGGTATTGGAAATACGGTACACTATTTAGGGGATGTCAGGAGCAGAGAAAACCTGCCTGTGGGTCTCTAAGAATTCCGAACAATCAATTACTCAAAAAAGTCACTTGATAGATACTATGTCACAAAATTGTTGCTACATGTTATAGAGATTATAAATTAGTTTAGATGAAGGCCCTTAAGGAACATCTAGACCAGGAGTCCCCAACCTCTGGGCCACGGACAGGTACTGGCCTGGGCCTATTAAGAACTGGGCCACACAGGAGGAGGTGAGCTTGAATTTCTGAAACCAGTCCTCCACCCCTGGGTCCGTGGAAAAATTAACTTCAATGAAACCGGTCCCTGGTGCCAAAAAGGCTGGAGACCACTGATCGAGACAATCTGTGTCCTTTAAAATATATTTTAAAAGGAAGCTAACCTGTGAATTGTAAAATTAATTGCAGAGATGACAAATATCATAGAAATTCTAAGCATATGTAGGTCAAAATCATGAAGAGATACAATTAGGAAAATGTTTCTGGGTTATAAGAGCAGGCTATGTCTTCTGCTCTCTTCTGAAAGGTGGAGAACACACTCTTGGGTAAACCTCATTGTTTCAGTGACCAGTGACATCATCCTATCATCCCGTGTTTCTCCTTTATGCCAGGTGACCGACACCAAAGCTGTCTCAATTTCTTGCCTTTATATAGACAGGGGACTGGATTTCCTACACACACACACATACACACACACACACACTTGCTCAAAGATTCACCAATACTATCCAGATAATAGGGTCTTGGAGGAGAGTTACAAGAAGTGGTGAGTACAGTTAGGTATTAATCTCCTAATTCAACTACTTTATTGCCTTTGGACTAAGTTGGAGTTGGGAAGCCTGTGTAGTGAATTCTCAGAACTGGAAAATTCCTCCATTTGGGGTGGGAGGAATCATTTTCACTCCCTCCTTCTAGGTTCTTGTCTGAGACCCTTCCCTTCAATAAAAGACGGATTCACAAGAGAAAAACAAATAGAAGTTTAATGACCTGTATACCTCCTGTGTACATGGGAGGTGCCCAGGAAAATGACCAAAAATGGCCAAAGCCACCATTTTAAATATTATCTCTAGCAAAATACTAAAGATGCTGGGGGGAGCCAGTTATAGGAGATTATCAGGAAAAGCATAATGACAAGTTTAAGATTGTTATGCATCTCCATTAATAAGAGTTGGTACATATTTGAATCTCTCCTTTTTGGTACAGAGAGGGAGACACATAAATGGAGATTTTCCTTATAAAAATACAAGGTCTAATCAGTTTTCTGTGCTTTTCCTATGTTTGTTATTTCTTAAAATAAAAATAAAAAGAATGCTTCAAGTAATCCTTATGTCAAAGAAACATATTTTGGAGTGGCCAATTCTGCTCCCCGTTATGGTCATTTGATAAGCTCTTGAAGAATCTGGCATCTGTCCTCTCTTTGGTCCTCCTATTATAAATGGAGCCTGGGTCCTTGAGTCCCATGTAGAAGGCTGCCATGCTAACACCAGCGTAACAATTAGCTTGAGGAAGAAATAAATTACTAAACGTGTTAAGCTATTGACATAAGGATTGTGGCATCATGATTTATTTAAAAAATATATGTATATTGAGTTCTCATCCCTGCTCTAGCACAAAGCTCCTAAAACTCTAGGATTTTTGATTAGAACTCTAAAGGTGTCTTATGTTAGTGAGGTGACTTTTAGACAGCACCTAAGGGTGGGGCCTAGTTACAAATGGAATCAACACTGTGGTTAGAAGATTAGAACTTTCATTCTACCCCCTGACCTTAGGGAGGAGAAAGGGGATGTAGATTAATTTCAGTGAGCATTGGCCAGTGATTTTATCAATCATGCTGAGGCAGGAGATAGCAGGGAGGAAACTCCAGAAGTGCCCCAGGTCTAGGAAAAAGGACAAGGATACAGAGCAGAGACCCTGTTCTAAGACCAGTTGTCCCAAATTTCTGGAAAAGCTCTGAATCATGGTGAATCATGACTGCACCTGTGCAAAAACTGCTATGAGCCCAGCTTCATTATAACAGTGTTATAATAAATAAGCATTGTGGGACCCCCTCCCTTGGTGGCCAGTCAAGGAAAATCATGGGAGACCTGGGAGACCCCATGTGCAGTAGCTTAAAAGTAATATAACTATTTGTACATGCACTATAAAAGCCTGTCAAAACTAGCCAGAAAATATCTGCCCTGTAAGAATAGAATCTCTCCAGCCACCGAGGATCAACCTCTGCTCAGAGTTGGTCTGGTCCCATGTTCTGTGGAGTGTACTATTGCTTAATAAATCTTCTCTCTCTCTTTCTGCTATAAATTATCTGTGTGTTCAGTTCAATTAATTGTTCACAATCACTAAGAACTGTTTACCTGTGCCCACCTGTGACAATGCCCATGGGGACATTCCTGCACATGTGCAATTAGATAACATTCCTATATATACACCACAAGTTAAAAAATGGTGGAAAATCTCTGCCGCTGGTAGATTTTAGCATTAGAATGAGGCTATAAGGAGAAAAGTTCATGAGGAGGTCTTTATGTTACTGAGCAAAGGGAATTTGTTCACATGGCGCCTTGGTATATGACCCAGCAATTAGTGTTGAGAAAAACAGGTCTTTATTTACAGTGTTCCAACCGTGAGGGGGTGTGTGCTGGGAGCATTCCAGCTTAGAGCCCTGTTCTCCCATGACACCCAGCACTTCTTTTGCTCCCCAAAAGACTAAACAAAAACCAAGCCCAATAGTTTCCTATCCCTTGTCTGTCAGCTCTCTCCTTCAGGATCTGGGGTACGATGTCATCAGCCTCCGTATAATCATATAGAGAAGCATGTGATGTGTTACACTGGATCATGGTGAAGTCCAGGAAAGGCACAAGTCGTAAGAGAGTGTCCTCTCCACATGTCCCAAGTTTCAGGAGTTCAGATAGAGTCTGGGTCTGCAAGGCAGAGTCCTTGGTGGCTTCAGAGTCAGCTGGAGTGGGCACGATCAAAGCAGCAGCGTGCCTGTTTTCTTACTAGCCCAGGCTGCACGGCTGAATCCTGACTACAAACTGCATAGTTGCTTGCTCCTTCTCATGTGGCTGCTACAACATGCTTCTACATCATGGTACATCTCCATGCTTCTCCAACATGCTTTCCTCAAGGCTGCCTTCCCTTCCTTTTAAATGCTGAAAGTCAGGTACACCTTTTGCCCTGGGGCAGTAGCACAGCTGTTACCTAGCTACCATCTTGCCATAGATATGCAAAGTATCTTAAAAGCAGTATTATCTCCTTTCCCCTTCCCCTAAGCCTAAGGCTGTAGGGCCTTGGGGATCCCTTCCCCGCTCTGTTGTTCTGTTGCATTTAGAGGGTTCTCTACGCCACTTTGGCCAGTCCCAGGTGGTTTGAGCCAGATCAGACCCCTGGTTCTGCAAACCATCCTGGACATCTCACTGAATAGATAGGTCTGACAATTGTGAAAGTCAGAAATGGCATAGATATGAAAGAAAGTTTAATTAAGTCCCAGCCTTTCTGTTAAACTTTTATCAAATTACAGGATATAGTTACACAAACCTTATAACATTAAGGGTGATTTCAGGGGTTTACAGCCATGTTATAAATTCTAAATAACAGTCAATGCTAGGCTACCTGCTAGGCTCTATATGTATATTAGGTTATATCTTCCTAAAACCCTGAAAGCACAGGGTTTGGATAGCTTCTGGGTTGGTGAACATGTGGAGGTGCTGGGAGAGTAAGGCACCCAGAGAGGACACGGACATTCCACATCCTTGCCCCATACCTTGCTCTGTGCATCTTTTCTTTCTGACTGTCTCTGACTTGCATTCTTTTATAATAAAATGGCACTCTAAAAAGTAAAATGTTTCTCGGAATTCTGTGAGCCACTCTAGAAAATTAATCAAACCCAAGGATGGGATCCTAGGACCCTTCAATTGGTCATAAATATAGTTAATAACCTGGACTTGCAATTGGGGGCAGTCTTATGGGACTGTCCACATATATATAGGATCTGATGCTATTTCCAGGGTGATAGTGTCAGAATTGAGCTAACTGCTTGGTGGCATAGAAAAATACATGTCGTAATTGGTCTCACAATTTCAAGAGTTTTGTTTGTAATGGCAGTTAATGTTACTAAATTAATTAATAAATAAATTGATAAAAGAAGCTAGATATTGTCATAATAAAGAACTAAAATACATGGTATTAGTTAAGTGTTAGACAGTAGACAACAAGCAAACACATAGCAGTTGGCATAGGAATATTACCTAAACCTTCAGGAGCAATACCCTGGAAACATTAAAGAGAAAACCGCATGTACAGAATGGTGTCACTTGTGTTAAAGTCCATGATACCAAAGCTAGACTTAATACCTGACCTAATTGTAAAATCAATCTTCCCCAGAAATGTAATCTTAATAAACCAGTCTGTAATTTTCTGGTCAATGGCAATGAAGTAATCTGTTACATGGGTCCTCCATATTGCAACCCCCCTCCCCTCCATAGGAAGAGGAGGCAATATGCATAATAAAGCCCTTGCTCTTCCCTTCCCCCCAATGAAAGCTGTCCTGGTCTAAAAATAATTATTTTTTTTTTACTAATAACTCCTCTGCCACAACCTTCTTCCTACAAAAAACATTCCATTTTGCATAATTCCGAGTGCCCCTCTAGTTGAAGAGCAGGCACTATTAATTTGAGAGTATTGAGAAGTTAAGTGACAGTAAAAGAACATTCATCCCATAGGAGAAAGAGGACAAAAAAGGAAGAAAGTGTATTTGAGCAGAGGAAAACAGGAAAATAACAAGATCCTCTGTGATACCCCCCTTTCCTCTTTGTTAAGATCAGGTTTGACTTGTGGATGATTATTGAAGAATCCAAGTGAAGGATCGGAGCTAAAAACTGTAGGAATGGATTCATGAGAAAATAATCAACAGAAACCTATTAAAATTACCTACATTCTCTGTAAAGTGTTAGGCAGGTGAAAGACGGAAGACAATAGTCAGGGTCTTAACTCTCAAAGGAATATTCAATCTAGTGAGAAAACAAGAGAGACATATATTAGGTCTTAACAAGATAGCATTATGCTACAATGTAATGCATTGCTAGGTCTGAGCTGCACAAGAGAGAATTGAAAGGGACACTGGAGTTGATTTGTCCAGCCTCCATTAATATTTAGATGCTCTTATACAATATCTATGCTGATGATAACACAGCTGAAGCGTGAAAATCTCAAATGAGCATCGTACTATGACTGCTGTGGACATGCTTCTGAAAAGGTGATTCTAAACTCTGCTTGTCAAAGGAAAGACTCTTAGAAATATTCCAATACAATAGCTACAAGGCTGATGATGGAGATGGAAAGAATCAATTAAACTAGAGTTGGGAGTATTATACAATAAGAAATGGGACTGGAGGCAAATCAGAATCTTCAAAAGCAACCCTGGAAACTAGAAGATAGAGGAAGAAAGTCTTCAAAGACCTATATGAAAATTATTTTTAAGCTGTTTTTAATTCTAACCTGTCAGGGACATTCTACGACACCTATGGACTCAACAAATGTATATCCCTTGGATCCTCTTAGGAAACGTGTTGAGTATGAACAAAAAAAGAGGGTAAAACTAAGAAAGAAGGTATGAGCTACTGGAAATAGGACTTATGAACAAATAAATAGCAAACAGAAGTTTCAGAATAACAACTAAGTTGAAGGCCTAGAGGAAAATTCCCAAACACAGCAGGTATGGGGGAGATAGTCTCCAAGATAGAAAGTTAGATAGATGGATAGAGAGGAGCATGTGTATGTACTTATACACAGACAGGGAAGGAGAACAGAAAGAAGGAGGGAAAGAGGACAAGAGGAAAAAAGAAGAGGAATGGTGCTGGAGAGGAACTAAGGGAAGGGTGAATTGGTGGATTAGGTGATCTCTTTGGGTATCTGGAAAAGATTGTTCATAGGTGTATGACAGTTATATGGAAAATATGAATAAGTACACTGAGAATTATTAAAAACCTCGGTTACTACCATGACTTCAATAACAACAAAAGTTGTTCTAAGAGAAGTTATCATAGTGAAATATTTGGCCAGTCAACAATGTTTCTACAATTATAATCATTAAATCCTATTTAGTGTTGTAATATTTTTTAAAAATTAGTTTTCTTGTTTTATAAATTTGCTGTAGTAACTAAATATCCACATTGTGAGAAGAGGTGAGGGCCAGTAGGAGAAGGTGTTTTCAGAAAGCTGAAGCTTCTTGTCCTGCAAGTGTAGGTCAAGAGAGACGCTGTCCAAAATGTATAAATTAAGACATGGCAGCACAAATTATTGCATAAAAAATAGAGAAATAAATAATAAGGAACATTATAAAGAGAAACACAAGGTAGTGTTGGAGGGAGGAGGTATGAAGCCAGGGTTTGTTTATTTCTTTATATGCTTCAATGATATTTTATTTTTTAACCTTTGCTTAAAACTTTAAATTATCCTTAAAATGTAATTGCTAATCATTGAATTATTTCTGGCATATGGTTAAATTTAAAAACATAGAAGGAAGGAATATGAATAATACTTTCTCCTACTTAAGTAAATACACACACGCAAACACACCCCACAACACACTGAGAAATTATAAGCAGGAAATGTTAACAGGGACTGTTCTGGGGAAAGATTCCTGGCATTGAAAGTGGATGGGAGAATTATCTTTCACTATGCAAACTTTTATAATGTTTTAATTATTTTTTATAAAATACATTTAATTAAAGTATCATTGTATTAAAAACACAAGTTTTTATTTTTTTTAACAAAAATACACTGGAGATTGGTAAATACATGTGGAGGCAGATCATAACTTACAAAAATGGATTAATATTGCGTGTACTAGCTAAGGCTGCCATAATAAAACAAGACAGGGTGGCTTAAACACAAAAAAATATTTTCTAAGAGTTCTAGAGGCTCAAAGTCCAAGATGATCATGTTGGCAGGTTTGGTGCCTCCTGAGGCCTTTCCCTGTGGTTTGTAGATGGCCACCTTCTTGCTGAATTCTCAGGTGGCCTTTTCTGGGTGTGTATATATTCCTGGCGTCTCTTCCTCTTCTTATGAGTACACCAGTTGTACTAGAGTAGGGCTTACCCATGTGGCCTTATTTAACATTAATGACCTCAGACTTTATGTCTAAATTCAGTCACGTTGGGGGTAAGGGCTTCAATATATGAATTGGGGGTTGTACACAATTCAGTACATTACACTTCTGTTATGTGGATAACACAGGGGGGGTTCCAAGGTAGAAGGTAGGGACTTGAGCTCTGTGTTCAGAAAACCTATAATGGAAGCCAGCTCTCCACCTGCTACAAACTGTAGGATTTGGGAGACTTTTCCAAAATATCTTGTCTCAGTTTTCTCTTCCCTAAAGTGATGATAATAACAATTTAGATTACATTGGAATAAAATGTGATCATGTATATAAAGCAAATAACCAAGTGCCTAACATTGCAAAAACACATCCTTATAAGCTGTGGCAATTAGTATTACCATTAAACAATAGAATAAGATTTAATATTGTACCTAATTAATACAAAAAATGTGGGGCAAAATTGCTTTGCATATTTTATTATTTTGTTGCCCTATTAAAAAATGGATGTTGTTTTTGCTTATACTCATTAGTAGAAAATCATAATAGTTGATTCTGGGACACCATCAACCTCTGATCTTCACCCTGTAGGATATGGTTGTTAAAGGAGCAGTATAGCAGCATCCTTGCATTTCAGGGGTCTTTGCTGGGCAAAGAGAAATAGAAGATGTTGGCAGAAGTGGGGGACTGCCACAAGTACAGTGGGACATCCACTGATAGTAGAATCACTGTATAATAATGGCTAGTTGTTCACTACATATCTTTGCCTCTCTGAGTCTCTGGGTCTCATTTCTAAAAATATTTTATATGGATCTTTTGACAACCAAATGATGCCCATATGCAAAATATTTTAAGTTCTGTAAAATTAAATACTTTAGAGACACTATTCTTATTGCTGTCTTGAAGTCCCCTGAAGAGGAGGAAAATTTGCCTCCAGACTGCCTTTGGCTTGAGCTGCAATATTAAGTCTTCTCTGAATCTCCAGCCTAACTGCAAACCTTCCAGATTTTGGACTTCCTGGACTACACAATAGTGTGAGCAAATTCCTTAAAAGAAACCAATCTCTCTCTCTCTCTTTCTCCATCTACACACACACACACACACACACACACACACACACACACACACACCCTATTAGTTCTGTTTCGCTGAAGAACTCTTATACAGTAAAGTGAAAAGAGAAAAATACTATCAGAACTGATGATCATTCTGCCCTGTGGCAAGTCAGGAAGGTGAGCTATTGGGTCAGGAGGGCTCCCTGGTTGGAAAAATAGTTTAGAAAGGTGGAGTCCATGATACATATTTGAGTTGTCAAGGCTGTGGCCTAGAGGATCCATTTTGATTTTCACAGTAGTCCAATATACACCAATCAGAATTTTTTTTTTTTTTTTTTTTTTTTTTTTTTGTAATACGGTCACATGTACGGGTTTTCATCAGGTAACCTACTCAATATTTTCTTCATAAGAATTAAGACTACCATCAAAGTCTATGTGACATAAAAAAAAAAATATTTCTTCTAGAATATTTCCAAAATGCTCATGATCCCAATTAGAAAACGAAAGACATAAAGCTAAGAACAGCATTTTCTCTTTTGTTTCTTTTCTTTTTTTCTCCTGTTTCCCAGCATGGGGCTGGTTGCTCACACAGGAACTTATAAATACATGTTAAATACTCCTGAGGAATTATAAGAAGAATGTGCAGAGTTAAGGGGCTAAACTCCAACTCTTCTGGTGCCAAAGGCACTGTGTTCCAATGTGAGTGGTGTCCCTGGTGAGTGTTCAGCCTTGGCATGTTGGCAGGACCAGCAGTAAACAGCGGTGACCCCTCCTAAGCAACCTCACAGTGTCATGGACATTCAGAAGTAATGTAATCAAAGACCAAATCACACACTTTGCCTTTCCCAATAGGGAATGTGGGTGACTTTATCACAATTTGAACATGCTCCATTGTGCAGTGAATATAACATAAGGCCTTATAAAAGTATATCGATGGATCATACACCACAATCAAGTGGGATTCGTCCCAGGGACGCAAGGATGGTTTAATATTTGCAAATCAATACATGTAATACATCAGATAAACAAAATGAAAGACAAAAACCACATGATCATATCAATAGATCCAGAAAAAAGCATTTGATAAAGTACAACACCCATTTGTGATGAAAACTCTCAGCAAATTGTGAATAGAGGGAGCATACCTCAACATAATAAAGGCCATATATGAGAAACCTGAAGCCAACATCATACTCAATGGACAAAAACTGAAAGCATTCCCCCTGAAATCAGGAACAAGACAAGGTCGTCCACTTTCTCCACTCCTATCAACATAGTCTTGGAAGTTCTAGCCACAGCGATCAGACAAGAAAGAGAAATAAAAGGCATCCAAATTGGAAAAGAGGAAGTAAAACTGTTATTATTTGTAGATGACATGATAGTGTATGTAGAAAACCCTATAGACTCCACAAAAAAAAAAAAAAAAAAAACCAACTACTCAACCTAATAAGTGAATTCGGCAAAGTAGCAGGGTACAATGTCAATATTCAGAAATTGAAGGCATTTCTGTATACCAACAACAAAATATCAGAGATAGAAACTAGAAAAAATTTCATTTACCATAGCAACAAGAAAAATAAAGTACCTAGGAATAAACTTAACCAAGAAGGTAAAAGACCTGTACTCAGAAAACTACATAACACTGAAGAAAGAAATTAAGGAAGATACAAATAAATGAAAGCATATACCATGTTCATGGATGGAAAGAACCAACATCATTAAAATGTCCACACGACACAAAGCAATTTATAGATTCAACACAGTCCCTATTGAAATACCAATGACATATACCAATGACATATTTCCCAGACCTAGAACAAATACTTCAAAAATTTATATGGAACCAAAAAAAACACCCCAAATAGTCACAGCAATCTTGAGGAAGAAGAACACAGTAGGAATAATCACAATACCAGATACCGAACTATACTACAAGGCCACTGTAATCAAAACAGGCTGGTACTGGCATAAGAACAGACATATAGATCAATGGAACAGAATAGAGAACCCAGAAATAAGTCCAGGTCTATATAGTCAACTAATATTTGACAAAGGGGGAAGGAACATAAAATGGAGTGAAAAGAGCCTCTTCAACAAATGGTGTTGGGAGAACTGGACAAGGACATGCAAAAAAATGAAACTAGACCACCAACTTACAGCATACACCAGAATAAACTCAAAATGGATCAAAGACTTAAATCTAAGCCATGACACCATAAAATTCCTAAAGGAAAACATAGGCAGGAAAATTTCAGCTATCCCTTGTAGCAATATTTTCACTGATATATATCCTAAGGCAAAGGAAATAAAGAAAAGAATAAACAAATAGTACTATATCAAACTAAAGAGTTTCTGCTCAGCAAAAGAAAACATCAGCAATATGAAAAGGGAACCATATATTTGCCAATGATACCTCAGACAAGGAATTGATCTCCAAAATATGTAAAGGACTTACATCACTCAACACCAAGAAGACAGACAACCCAAATGAAAAATGGGCAAAGGACCTGAACAAACACTTCTCTAAAGAGGACATACAGAAGGTCCATAGACATATGAAAGAATGCTCAACATCACTAGCCATCAGAGAGATGCAAATAAAAACCACAATGAGATATCACCTCACACCAGTCAGAATGGCCATCATCAATGAATCAACAAACAACATGTGCTGGAGAGGATGTGGAGAAATGGGAACCCTAGTTCACTGCTGGTAGGAATGCAGACTGGTGCAGCTGCTATGGAAAACCGTTTGGAATTTCCTCAAGAAACTAAAAATGGAACTGCCTTTTGAACCAGCAATTCCATTGCTAGGATTATATCCAAAGAATCCTGAAACACCAATTCGAAAGAACCTATGCACCCCTATGTTCATAGCAGCACTGTTTACGATAGCCAAGTGCTGGAAACAGCCTAAGTGCCCATCTGTAGATGAGTGGATCAAAAAACTGTGGTACATTTACACAGTGGAGTACTATGCAGCAGAAAGAAAGAAGTAACTACTTCCATTTGCGACAACATGGATGTAACTAGAGAGAATTATGCTTAGTGAAATAAGCCAGGCAACAAAAGAAAAATACCTTATGCTGTCACCTATTACAGGAAACTAATGAACAACACAAACAAATGAGCAAAATAGAACCAGAGGTATGTAAACAAGGAGTAGACTAACAGTGACAAGGGGGGAGGAGGGAGGGTGAGAAGGGGGTAAGAAGGGGAAGGGTCTAGTCAAAGAGCATGTATAAATGATCCACGGACATGGACAACTGGGTGGGGACTGACTGTGGGAGAAGGGGTGGACAAGGTGTGGAGAAGCAATAGGGAAAAAACTGAGACAACTATAATGGGAAAACAAACAAACAAAAATTTTTAGTGGGGGAAAAAATGAAAGCAAAATAAATTAATAAATGAGCCAGCAAAAAAAAAAAAAAAAAGAAAAGTGTATCTATGGGTTTGGCTTTATGAGACATGAAAAATGGCAATTAGATGAATTTATAAAGCAGACAAATATGGATACATAAGCATACCTTTATCAAGGTAAAAATCACAACAGGATCCAACACAAAATGAAGGAGATAAAAGAAGTACCATTTGTAGTCATGTTGAAGGTGGGTATTTTAATCTAATAGTTTCACCATGAATCAAATACATTTTAGTAGCTTGAAAAGATATAGCATTTAGTTCAATTTTGATGAGGATGAAGCTTTGCTTCATTCGGCTTGGTGTTTAAGATTTCAACAATAATGTGTAATATAGAAAGTCTTTAACAGCAACCTTTTCCATTCTAACGAGTGCATAATATTGGTTTTGCAATCATTTAGTAATTATATAAGGAGGACATATTTATTACGAATTATTGATTTTATAATTACTGCTGCTGGTATTCACATTATTACACAATGAAAATCTTTTAATATACAATGCTCTTCACCCTCAGCTGGCGAACAGACAGTGCAATGCAATTTAGAGAGTAGCCAAGAATAGATTTTTATCGTATGCTTTTTTTTTTTTTTTTTTTGCCAACCAACTAAATGGTTTGCTTTCTGAAAAATATTGCTAATGGTGCTTAAGCAGAGAGGAATGTCCAATCTCAAGGTCATTTCTGGCAGTTGATTACAGTCACCCAATGAACACAAGGTTCCTTTTTAACTCTTAAGTTATTTTTGCTTCACTCATTGCTGGGAATTAAAAGTTATAGCTGTAAATTTGCTGCCAGCTAAATAGACATCAGAGGCCACAATCACACACTGGATCATGACACATAAAGATACATCTCTTATGAAATTGATTTTTCTCCATGTGCAAGGCAGCTTTGCATTACTCTCTTCGCAGAGTTTAGCACAGGAAATGTCCAGGCAGGCCAAGTGTAATTGTCAGCATAGTTTATATTCTAGGCAGAGAACTCCTTTTATTATTTTTCTCCTCCGTGAAGATGTGCAAAAAGGGTTGTCTAAGCATATATTTTGATTTTACTTGCCAACAGATTGTGAATAGTTGATTTAAGGTCACTGCCACCCCCAAATGGGAGAAGATTAGGTTTCTGAGGACCAGAAATATTAAAAAGTCTGCCCAAACAATATTTGCTGCTCACCAGAATTTAAACTTGCTGATTTCCACACCAGAAACACGCCATAGAGTTTTGTAAAAGCTGTAAGTCTATTAGGTGTTTTAATCCATCAGATTTTCACTATCCTGAGGCTATGAGCATCAAATAGAATTACATGGACTTGATTAGTGGTTTTCTCTCTTCTGGATATTGTGTTGCTATTACAGAGGGATTCATATTGTTTACAAAGAATATAAGTGTGTTTAAATAAAATACCTGAACAATCAATTCATATTTCAAATATATGTTGGAGAAAGTTCTATTTCTGGGCTTCTTTGTGGGATAGCTTTATAGTTCTGGGCTCTGTGCATTTCACTGTTGTGACTGGAAACTCATCATTAGAGCACCATCGGAGACAGGAGACTAGCTGACCCCAAATCCTCTTCTTTCATCTACAACGTGAGGCTAGTTATTATATTTCATGTGGAAGTTAAATTCTTAATTCACCAGCCTGCATTTTAAAGCCTTCTGAAATCTCTAACTTTTCCAATTTATCTCTCACTGTACTCTTCCTCCTCACACTACAGTCAGGCTTAGCTTTTCACTTCCTGTAATTACGGCACGTTCATTTCAGCCCATGACAGCAGTTTCTGTCACCTTAAATGTGCATACATCTCTCTTTCTTTCTCTCTCCCCCCACCCCTTTCTGTCCTTCATTTGCTGTTGATTCTTCACATACCATTTAGGACTCATGATTTTCTCTTTCTCCCTTTTTAGTCTATACCACTCACTGAAAGACTTAGTCATACTCGAATTCTCTTACTGTCTGCCTGCTTTATGTGTTGGTTTGCAATGGTTTCTCCAAGAGGAGATATTCTTTTAAGGATGAGAAAGTTATCTGCTCCTTTGTGAATGCACAACTTGGACTACAGTCCTGTTTACTAAACACTTTTTTTACATGTAATGGGATTAAATTCTGGGAAAATGGGATTCTAGCTATGAATAACAGGGACAAAGAACAGTCTGTGAAGGGTCCTTCCACACATCATGAGTGCTTCATTACTTGATATGGTAATGACACTTTTGTTAGCTAATGTGACCGAGGGCCTAGGACACAACCCCCCTCTCACCTTAGGGCGAAGAGCAAAGTATGTAAGATTTATTGAATATGCCAAGTACTGAGTTAGGTGGTCAATGTTATTTATTATACTTAAATCTTTAAGTAATTCTGTGAGGTAGGTATTATAGCTTCCATTTCATGGACAAAGAAAAAAAATATTTAGAGAAATTAAGTAACGTAACCAAGGCCATAAAACTAGCAAAAAAGCCAGCAAAGATTTGAATCCTGACCTCGAGATCACTGTTGGATTCTACATTGTCTTCCTTGATACTCCAGCAATGCAAACAAGGGCTTTTAAAATGTAAATGAATAGTTTAAATTTTCAAAAAGGAAGATTATATCCCTTTGTCACTATTAATAGCATCTGTATCATCTTCATTCCTGTGGATGATTTCTTCACTCATTTTCACCCATATAAATGCTAAGAGCCTTTCAGAAATCAACACCAGTCTCACCTGCATAGCAAACCTTTAATGGTTACTTCGGGCCTTGTTAATTTCACTGTCTGTCATCACAATTTATTATTTAGTATTTCAATTTATGAGAGATTTTGATTCTGAGTGGTTTTCTTGGTCACTCAGGTGACCAAATAAACTTGGGTTTATTTTTTATTAGAGATGAGCAAACATATGCCAAAGGACTACAATGATTTGCTGAAGATCATTTATAATAAGTGAGCCTTGAAATTGGACAATTTCTGGCTCTGGCCAAGTTTAACTTTCTTTACCTCATATAGATCCACAGTTGAAACCCAAACCCTCTTGCACCGCATACAATTCATTCATGCACACATATAACTTTTAAGTAGGCTCAATCATCTAATATCCCAATTCAGAGCCTGTTCAGTTAAGATTCATGATTCTGAAGATAGCAAGGAAGATAAGCTAGGTTTGTACAGCATGCAATTTGTGCAATTATTTGATTGTGTCCTATAAGCCTATTTCCTCACAATATTTTTAGTTACTTACAGTAGAATCCATGTCATCAGTTTTTTTCTTTCTTAAACCATATAGAACTCAACACATTGCCGAAAATATAAAAGGTGTTCAAGAGATATTATTTAACTGAGGCACCTGCCACTCTACCCATCGTGGTTCATTCACATCAATAAATGAATTCCTGTGGAGACTTGAATAAAAGCATCTTCTTGTACCAGAGCATCAGTGGAGATAGATTGCATATTGTATCTCCTAAGGTAGAAGGAATGGGAGTTTTCCTTCTTTGATTCCCAAAATATTTGGACATTAGAAACAGCTGGGAATATTGTAGAACTCTTGACTGTTTCTATCCCATCTCATACTAATTTAAACAGAATCATATGGACAAAAGTATTAAATAAGGAATGCAGCATCCACCTTCCAGAGTCCAATAATGGGTTTTCCTCAGCTGTTGTAAAACTTAAGGAGGTCTCAGTGGAAAATCATTTGTTACTCACCCATCATTTGTTTCTCTAAATCCTGTGATTCTCTTCCTTGTGGTAGAAGAAAAGAGCTCAGCCCTTACCACTTCTCCCCAACTAGAGAGAGAAACCTAGATTAACTGTGATGTTATAGGGTATTCTAGGATATAGATATTTTTCTCTTTCTCTTCTTAGTCCTGTATTTCAGTGGGTTAATTCATTCGTTTCATATTTATTTGGTACCTACTCTTCCATGTACTACAGATACAGAGGTAAACAGAAAAAACAATGGTCCTAATTTCAGAGGGTTTAGATTCTGCTGGAGAATACAGACGCAGTAGTAAATATATATATATATATATATATATATATATATATATATATATATATATATATATATGTATATATATGTAAACATGTTTTAATTCTGAAAAATAGATAAATCTTGTAAAAATAAGAATCCAAGGTGATTACAGAGAATTTGTGGCATAATGGAGTTCTTTGAAATAAGGGGGTCATAAAAGGCCCTTCTAATGAAGCGGCATGGAAGAGGTAGGCATAAAATGCCCAGGACTCTGGAGTTTCAAGCAGAGAGCAGCAGAGAGGAAAGACCTCAGATTAGAGTAAGTTTCTAATCTGCTCAACAAAATAAATTAAAAAGTCTAATGGGCTAAAAAAGGGAAAAGGGGAGGTAAGTGCTTGAAATAAGATAGGCAGAGCCTGCTGAATTAAGGTCTTGTGATGACAGTAAGGAGTAGGGATTAGATTTGAAGTGTAATTGAAATCATCTGAGGGTTTTAAAGGAAGAAATAATATGATCTCATCTCGTAGTTGAATGTGTACAAGATTCTAAGTTTTGGTTGATCCTGTGAGGAATACCGTCATGGAACCGGCAGTGGATTTTACAATTTCTTTCTGCTTTAGGATTCTGACACAAAAGTCAGAGTGGAGAAAAAATTTCACTAACAATATTTTGGGGAATATAGAAGTGTGTGGATTTACATGTTATGTATATGTGTAATTATATATTTCAGAAAGACACACAGTAACAGAGGTTACCAAGGTAAAACACATATCTTTATGGAATGTTGTAACTATTTCTGATGAAGCCATTTTGCTTGGATTTATGACAAAGTGTAATATGGATGGCTTCCTTTCATTTGCACAGTTTCTAGAGCAGCTTATTACCATACTATTTTCCAAAATAGATTTTTATTTTCCCATCTTCTTAATATGTGATTATTATTTATGTACCTTTCATTTGTCTCCAGATGTTCAGCTTAGTGACACTCAATCACACTAATGAATTATGAAATGAAACTAATAGTAACTCAACTTTTCCAAATTGCTGAGACCGAATTCATTACTGGAATTTCTGGATAGTAGTAGTTTTCCACTCATAGCTTGCTCCAGTCTCAAAAACTTCAGGTTTGATAGCTAGTTCTTCCTCAGGCTTCACATCAACTGGTCACAAAATTGGGTTCAAGTCAGGTGTTGAACATTTTACATTCCAGTCTGACATTTCTTCTTGGGAATTGAGGGGCTTTAATTATAGTTGCTATGGAAACAGGGGATTACTATTTACCTTAAATTGGTACCCATAATCATTTTTGAAACCTGCTGACATTTTGATCAACCTACTTCCAAAAAAGATATCACCGAAACCCCTTTCTGAGACACAAAGATATTCCCAACATTGTTGATCTTAAAACAGTTATTTTACCAGCAAAAATGGGTTTATCTAGGAATAGCAGAGAATTATCATTCAGGATATGCAAGCTTTGGCAAAACCATCGAGGAAAAGGGCAGTATTTTTCTTTAAGAAAAAGTACTGTGTTTACTTTCATTAAGCTTCACAATTTCAGCCAAGCCAGACAGACAATTATATGGAATCCATTGAAGGGAACTGGAAGTTCGAAATGTAGTGGCTTTTCATTGGCTGGGGTGTGAAAGTCTCTCATTGGCTGGGCCATTGCTGGGGGAGGAAAAAGGCTTCTTTCCTTCTTTTGTAATAGTAGTATTAAACCTCTTCCTGTTGGAGATGCAAGACACATCTCTTCCTGTCTGGGATAACCGAGAATTAGTGGTAAGCTGCGAGAGCTTCTCCTACAAGCACGTTTGACTCCAATCTTGGCTGAGATCTCCTTTATTCATTTTCACATCATCTAGTCAATTTCTCTTTTCTTAATAATGCTGTGTATTGACGCAACCATTCAGTACATGTCTACATTTGACAAAACTTTTCTTAAAAAGGTACATTTATGTTTCTCTCTGAAAATACATCCTACAGTCTTAACTACTTCTATTAGAGTTTCTTTTTTCCATGATGATATAGTGAAAGAAATTGTAAGTTGGATGAGAAATAAGTTGGGTGAGAAATGATATAAAGTCATTTTCAATTTTTGCCATATTTAACCAAGTTGACTTCACTGTGTTATCTGGACAAGTTACTTCATCTCCTTAGGGCACAGTTTTTTCATGTGCAGAATAAGGAGATTTTAGTATTTGGTTTCTAAGATATGATCTACTTCTAAATATTGGGTTTTTGTGGTTTTTTTTTTTTTTGCCTTGGTCATTTGTTTGATTTTATTTGTTTGCTCCCATTTATCATATATTAAAAGACTGAGGAAAAGGTCTTTCTACTCCTATTTATTATAGTCTTTTACATACATAAAAATTAAAGTGGACGTGCCACTCAATAGAGTATTTTTCTTTAAGAAAAAATACTGTATTTACTTTCATTAAGCTTCACAATTTCAGCCAGGCCAGGCAATCAATTATACAGAATAGTTCTTCCTTCCTGCTATGATGATGATTACTCCTACTTCTTGCCAATTCACAGACCTTTGGAATGTATATTGAGAGCTGGGGATTCTAGTTAGTGCTTTGCTTTATATTGTTTTCCACTTTCTATTTCTGTTTATGTCTTTTAATGTATCCTTATATTCTTTAGCTTGCAGACTAAGTCTTAGTTTGCCAAGTCAAAGAGTCCACTTGCAGTGTTAAAGGAGCTCAATACTATTTTGGGCAAAGTCACACTATCCTTCTCAAAATACAGGGGTTAATGCAAGACTAAATATGGTAGTATAACTTGATTATCTCTGTGACATGATTTAGTAAAATGACAGATCATTCAGAAATCATTCATATTTGGCCTTGAGATGTATTAAAGGATGCATCTTTGATCTCCCTTTCTAATTATGTTTTGCTTTGGTCTAATGTTAAAGAAATAATTTGCATTCCCAAAGCACATAGCAAGTCACAACAGAGGAAAGGGACTTAGAAAAAAGTGAAGGAGAGAGAACCAGGATAAGCTTTTCAAATGCCATAGAGAATTTATAAAGTAAATTTGTATGTAAATAGTCCAGATTTCATTAAATTTACCCTTTGTTCTGTAAACCAAATTTTCTCTTAAAATTCTTTTCATTTCTTTTCCTCAAAAGAAAATTTGATATTTATAGTACCTTCTATAAATATAGAATTATACAGAATGCATGTTGAGAAAATAAGTCTCTTGCCATTCAGAAGCTTCCAATCAGTGCTGACATACGAAGCTGAAACATACACATGGTAGAAATTAAGAGATTTCAGCTCTGAAACCTATCATATAATAATGAATTGTTCAATTGTTGTGGTGCAGAGTATCCTTGCTGTAAGAGATTAAAGGAAGAGATCAGTAAGAGCTGCTAAAGTGAGAGACAGCTTCACAAGGGTATTTGAAATGAAGTTTGAAGTCTGAGCAGGATTTTAATAAACAAAAAGAAAGAAAAGAGAAGGAGATTCCAGATCCCAGTGTCTCCCACCCCCCCTAAAAAAAAACACAAAAGAACTGAAAATACATTATACAACACAAATATCTATCATTTGGGGACAGAAGCCGGGCAAACTTAATTTATTTTACCCAGAGGATTTAAATAAAGAATCATGAATCAAGATATTACCTAGAAAATTTGAGATGAAGGAGGGGTAAATTCCCCTAGACAACAGTGTATTCTAGCTGTTGAAATTCACTATCTCCTTCCAGTTAAGCACAGTAGCTGGGTTTAAAAGAATTTTAAAGTGAAACAACATTTGAAGTTTTGTGCTAAAATAGGGGTGATCAAATCCTGTGCTTTAGGGCATCAGGTTTTTGCTGTAGGGCCCTAGTGAGAATTTTTGCCCAGTCTCATTGTCATGTAACATCAAGAAAACTCTGTGTTCAAGATCAGGTTACTGATGTCTTGTGTGAGCATAGCCTTAGACAAAAAATAAATTCCTATGGACTTTGACATATTCCCACTTTCTTCCACCTCAGGATTCAGATAATCTTCCAAAGCCTCTGCTTGCTTAAATCCTTGTCCTTGAGACCAACTGGAAAAGTGATGCCAGTAATGAGAATTTCATTGCTTTTCAGAAAACATGACTGTAAACTCTATTTCTCATATATTTCACCAACTGCGGATGTAGCTTCTGTGGGATGTGTAGTTTTGTTTGATGCCCAGGAGTAGACAAAGAATGAGGACAGGGATGAGAGGGAAAAAGGCTGGAGGTTTCAATAAAAACAATTTTTTGAAGATCATATTTCCCTATCTTTAAACAACTTATAAACTATCTACAGAGACAAAGTAACTCCACAAGAAACACACAAAAATAAAAAGATGTTGCCAAGAAGGGACATTAAGAAATAGTAAGGTTAAATCTGAAGTGAGACTATGTGGTTTGAAAGGAACTGTAGGTCAGTGCCACAGTATGTGGAAAAGACAGTGTCATGGAAGGAAGGGATTACTACTTTGAATGGCGTTATTTAGTGACAGGATGGCACGCGAAAAAAGAAGACCATTGTATGCCAGGGTGAGACCAAGGAGGCCGGTGCGGGTGCCTTTATTTTAGCACCTGTGCATTCGCAATTTTTCTATAGGAAGAGAATGTGACAACTGTAAGCCAGGTAAAATGGTTTCCATTCTTTTGAAAATCCTCATATATCTTAGACTCTTATCTTCACAAAAATCAGCCAATAGATTCTGTTAATTCTATTTTAAAATTTTGTCAAAAATCTCAACCCAGTATAACTCTCTGTCATTTCTCATGTTGCGTATGGTTAGCTGCTTGTGTCTCAGGTGAGGCTAATATCATTTGCTTTTATCAGCAGTCTCCAGTCACATGGGAAGTTTTACAATCTCCCAATTCCCAGGGAGCACTCCAGCAATTAAATGAAAAAAGTTTTAGTAGGAGTCAGGCACAATGATTTTTGAAGATTCCAAGGTCGTTTTACTGTGCAGCAGTGTTTGGAAGCTAATGATGTACCTGAAAACGAACTTAATTCTCTTTTATCCCAAATTTATCTTAATTTCCTGTCATCCTAAAAGAAGTGGATGTCACATAAATACACTAGAGATTAGGCTTGAAAGAGTGTGTAGACATGAATTTAAAAAAAAACAGCTCTACACTTCTTGGAGTATGTTATTTAACATTTCTAAATATTTGTTTGCTCGCACCTAAATAAGTAGCAACCACTTTCCAATGTTCTCCCGCATTAAGTGAGATGATAAGTGGGTAGAATCTGGCACAATACTACCTGGTGCTCAGGTAACATGGGCCCCTTTTTTCTTGCCTCCACTCTACCCAGTTTAATGAGGAAATTGGGGCCGCAAACAAGAGTAAACTTCTCCCAGGTCGCAGAGCTGGCTGAAAGCGCAGCAAAACCTAGAAGCCTGCCAGCAACTCCCTTTCAAGCATTGTTTTCATTATAAAAATTTAAAGATAGTTTGGGGGAAACAATAACAGCAGTGAAAACTAATTGAGAGGAATAAATAAACCGGTCTATGGTTTTCCACTCTCCTACCTGGAAGTCACCAATGTTGCTCTGAATCAAGCTTATGGCCTGCTTAATGCGTCCCTGCCTCATCGTATTGTACAGCCTTATCTTCTTCGCTGTTGCAGCGTCTTTCACACCCCGCCTGATTTCTGTCTTGAAACCTCTACCCACTAAACCATTTCCTTCTCACTTTTCTCTCCTCGCTCAGGGAGTTCCTTCAGTCTTAGTTTTCTCTTATCAGAATATAACTCATCCTTTAAAGACCAAATACAAATCTATCTTGTCCATGAAACAGTTATTACTTCATCTCCTTATTAACCTTGGCAGTATAATAAAAAGAACCCTGGTCTTAGAGTGAAAACTTCTGTTTCGATCCAGATGTTCACTAATTTTCTCCCCTCCCCCCATCCCACCACAGGGGAGGGAACTACTGAACATCTGGATTAAAACAGAGAATTTTTAACTGGGGCTGTTTTGAGGTTTTCTCAAATAAAAGAGAAAATGCTTTGCAGAACACCAATATGTCAAAAAGATTGGGGCAGACTGTTACGATTAAAGAGAACAAAGCATCGCAAATTAGATTTTGTTTACAAGTATATCTGTGGTTTATTTCTATATGAGAAATGTAAAATAACAACCATTTAGATAATTCAAGCCTAGTAAATGCCCAACGTTATATCAATTTTCTAGCTATTTTGAAGAAAATGGTTATTTCTTCTTTAATTATTCAGTTGATTGTCAATTCTGTAATTCATTTAGCCCATGGAGGCTCAGTCTCAAAGTTTTAATCCAGGACCTGTCACTCACTTTCTCAATGACCTTGGGCAAGTCACTTAATTTCTCCACATCTCAATTTCTTTGTCTGTAAAATTGGGATAATAATCTTGACCTCACAGAGAGGTTGCATGAATTAACTGATTAATGATTATAAAGCAATTTGAAAATACAGAACACTATATAAATGCTAAGTATTGCTATTAAGCAAATCAATTCAGAAAATCAAGATAATGACATTTCTTTTCAATCTATTTTTTAAAGTGTTTAACGCCTTTGCATCTAAGCTCCCTGTTGTAAAAAAGCAGTTTAAATATTTATAACTTGAATTTTTCTAGTTTAACCACGTCCTACCACACGCCAGAGAAGAAGAGCAGAAAAACATTCTCTTGAACTGGGAACTTGAATGTCTCACTCAGTTTGACTTTTTGCTTATATTCACTTTAATTCCGAAAAAAGTTCTATCTATCAAGTATCTCTCTCTCTATCGATCGATCTATCGTATCTATCCATTTACTGGGGTCCTGGAATTTCAGAGCTGAAGAAACAGTAAAGGCTTTATATTCCAGTCATATTGTAGTGCTGATGTGAAGGAAATATTCGAAGGAACATAAAGTGATTTGTTCAAGTTTACGTGGACATTTTGTTCCAAAGCTGATTTCTAGTCTCAATCCCTGACTGCCTAACCTTCAGGTCCAGGGCAGATAATAAAACAGGGGAGAAACGTGAGCCCCACCTTCAGGGATCTTACTTGGAGAGATCTAGGTAACTGATAGTCTGAAAGATTAATCAATGTTTGCCTTAAAAACAACGTGAAATCATTTGACCAATTTTAAATTTATTAATTATGCAGTTTTTTTTCATGTAATTTTTGGAGGTACAAAACGAGGATTGTGCAACTTCCAACTTTCATCACCTTTGCTCTCACTTAATTCTGTCACTTTTCTTTAAAATGAGGTAAACTCAAGGATTAGACTTCTATTTAGAAATAGAAATAAAAATTTAAAGTAAAGATATAAAATTTGGATTAGATTTTTAGTTCATATATTCCAGGACTATGCCTAGCTCAGTCTACTGACTGAGCAGCCTTAGTCAGACACCCCGTCCCTGGAACACGGTCCCCTAATCTGTTAAAAAAGGGTCAGTGTAAAAACCTCTAGTCTCTCAGTGCTAAACTTCTGAATGCTGTGTTGTCTGAAACTAGACTTGAGAATTCCTCAGGTAGATATTGGATTTTGAATAGGTCATAGACAATAAATCTGATTGTAAAACCAGTCACAGTTTAAACCAAATGCTCATTTGAGGTTTCCTATCTTCAACAAAATACATTTGCAGGATGTTAATGCTGGAAAGAATATTAGAGATCATTTAGACTGATTCCCTCCTTTTATGTTGAGAAAACTGAAATCTTGAAATAGTAAGTAAATAGTCCAAGGTCACAAAGTCAATCAGTGAGGAAGCCAGGTATAAAACTCAGGTTTTTGTGAATTGTAATTGAATGTACTTCCTTCTAAATCATTAGTTAAGATGACATTAGAGTAAATGACATTTTTTCTTTGAGATTAGGATGTTCATAAACCAAAAGAATAATTAAATCTTTAAATATTTCTTCTTTTGGTTGTTCTCTTTTCACTCTTCACACGGATTTGTTCTGAAGACATAGCTTTTAAAAGAGAGTAATTCCTTTTAAAATAAAAAAGCTCAAATGCCATAGTGTCTAAAACACCATAATTAATACCCGTCTTTTATTTAATGACCTGTTGATAACAGGTTTCATGTTTTTTTTATTGTTGTTGTTTTTGCTGATTGAGTTGAAAAAAACTTCTCTACTTCCCTTGAATGTTTGGATTGAGCAATGGAGACCTCACAGCCTTCTCTTGCTCAACCTTGGCTTTTCATGGCAATCTTACAGTCCTACAGATCTGGATCTATTTAGGAAGAGCTCTAGGGCCATTCACAGAGTAATACTTGCTTGCTGAAATAAATGTTGCCAATTTGATATCCTCTATCAAGCAGTTTAAAGTACATCTGATCATCAAAGAAAGTCCTCATATTGATACCTGAGGGCTTTTGAGCCAGTTCTCAGCAGAACTAAGAACGTTTGTGGATGTTTTTGAAGACCTGCAGAATGCAACATAAAGAGTCTCATACCCATTGTCCTGAAGTATGGCGTGGGGGACCTCAATAAAGATCTCCTCTACACAGAATCTAGTGAACCAGAATGTGGAAATGCTTTGTAGATCTAGATTCATGGATCTCCTTCAGCCCCATCTTATGAGATCTGCTAGATATAATGCTTAGTGTTCAAGTGCAGAGCTTGTCAATAACAGTTTTTCCACAGAAATAATGAGCTACCACAAATGGCCAGTCATTGATAACCTTGTATTTATTTTTCAAAAATTTTCTCAAGTAAAACAGGTGTCTGAACATCAATTCTTCAAATCAGAATCCATAACATCCAATTATATTTTCATTACCCCCGAGGTCTCTCTTAAGATATATAATCTCTACTCAACATCTCCATTTCCCACCTATGGCAACCTTAAACTTGAAATATCTCAAATCTAACTCACCATCTTCTCTTTCAAGCTATCATAGGAAATTAATTAACTCGTTAGATGACTCCTCATAACCATTGTTATCCACATATAAATCTACATGCAATGTGATAATGTGAGTTTTGGGGAGTAATTTGATAAACTCGATGTTTTTTAATGTTTGAAATTTCACCATGTGATCATCTCTGGGAAGATAGCAAATCAAGTTATCTGCCACTTACAACTTAGAATGAATGAGTTTATTTTAAAATATCCTAGCACAATTTTAAAGTAGACAGAGTCAAGGGGGGAATAGTAGACAGAAGGCAGCCTAGAGGTTATACGTGTATTTGTGTGTGTTTGTGTGTGTTTAGGTATGTTTTAGGACAAAGTGAGAAATCAAGAGAAGATTCCAACAGGGAAATTTATTTATAATTGTTTCTCCCCCAAAGACTTTGCAAATCCTGTCTTGGAAGAACAATCTACCAGATTAGCAATCCTCTCTGGGTCAAAAATACAGATCCCTGAGCCCAACCCCCAAATTCTGATTCTGTTGAATTAGAATGGTGCTCTGCCATTGACATTTTCAAAAGCATCTCTAGGAAACTATTGCACATCGACGGTTGAGAACCTGTGCCCCAGACCTCTCTACATGTCCCTGCTTCCATCATCAACTTCTGGCTTCCTCTGACCTTTGTGTCTAACCACCATTTTATGAATTGATGGGGTAAGTGTTTCCCTAGAGCTACTTTCCCTCTTGACATGGTGAAATGAGGCATTGATCTCCACTGTCTGTATACGCTCGAAGTTTCACAGTCCCTAACACAGGATTAAACAAGAATGCTTTCCACCAGCTTCCCAGCACTTCCATTTGGAATGATGCCCTTGCGCCCGGAGCACGCAGGCTGGCAGTGTTCCTCGGCGCATTCGCCCTCTAGTGCAGTGACGCCCATTTAGTGGTCCACAGCCATTTTGAGGTTAGAGTCCTTTTGCGAATCTACTGAGTACCATCATCTCACATTCAAACATCTACACACGTTTATCTTTCAGTGGAGTCACAGATCCCAAAAGTTTACCTATAGGCCCCGATGGGTCCGAGAACCCCGTGTTTGTAATATCTAAAATGATTCCTTTTAGGGACTGACGTTTCTAATCACATGAAACCCTACAGAATAGTAGGTCAAACCATGGGTTTTGACTCTGAGCATGGGCTTTAACATCCAGTCTCTGTGACTCACCACTGGCATTGAGGTGAGCAAATTACGTTCTCTTTGTGAATCTCATTTTTTAAAAGGGGCGTGTCACCCACCTGTGAAGTTTATATGAGTCATGTTTACAGGCCATGGAGCACAGCACCTGGACACAGAAAACCTTGGCAAATACAAGTTACAGGGATGGTATTTGAAAATAAAACTAATCATTAAGAAGTGCTATCAAGCTCTGGGTAGATATAACTTTGAGAGAATATCAAATTGCAGCTGATGTTTTAGGGCAACTAAGAGGGTTTTTTTCTTTTTTCCTTTCTATTGCCTTATATTTTTCTGTTTGCATCTGTTTTAAAAGTATGTGAGTATTGGGAAGCTGGCCTGAAGAAAAAATACACAAAAACTAACTATAGAAAATTAATAAGAGAAATGGAATAGCCAACTGAATGGTATGCACATGAAAACGGTCGTTGTGAAACAAGACCAAAGGCTTGGATTCTGATGCAGCACCCCCCTGCTTCTTCCTCTGCGGCTCCTGTTTGGCTGGTCATCCTTAGAATCGGTTCTTTGTGTTACTGCTTAGTAGCATTTTGGACGTGATTGTCAACAGCTGGCTGTTGGGCAGTGCTATGCAGGATGAGGACGACTGCTCCTCTCCTGCTGGCATCATGTAAGACCAGAAAGAAGGGCTGGATTTGGGGATTTGGAATTTTTATTACCAACTAAGATTGTCTTCTGACCCATGAATGAACTTAGCACAAGAAAGTAGAAAAGATCCGCCACTGGTTACCACACCTTCCCAATAAAAGAGTGCTGCTTCCTGCATCTTAAGCCCCAAATTAGAAGTGCAGCATCCTGGATGCTCACAGGCCCACAGCGGCAAGCACACAATGGCTGGTGTTTGTCATCTACACCCTGTTTTCATAGACAAGTCATAATGTTGGTTCCAGCATGGAACATCCAGCTCTAAGCCTGGTTCTGGAAGCCAAATAAAAATGAAAAACAACAACAAAAACAAAACTGAACACCTGCCCTTCCTTTATAGAATGTAAATACCTCACTGTGGGGCTGAATTTTACTCTAGACTTTAATATTTGTAAGGAGATTCATATAAGTTACTCAGCAGACATATAAAATTACTCATTTTTTGAATAGTAATTTTTAACCAGCTCATTAAATGGTCTTTGATTTCTTGATATACACTCTTTCCAGTCTCATATAATAGAAACTGGGCTTATAATGGAGTATATTTTTTCTTAAATTCTCGGTTTATTAATTTGAATGTGCCATTCTGAACTAACTGCAGGCTGCCACAATGAAGACTGAGGACAAGGCTGAGCAGTCACATTGCACAAGGGTCTAATGGCAGGAGAGGATGTTGCAGAGGTTGTGGAGGGAAGCAGGGTCCAGCTTTTAATGGAGCCATTCGCCTAGGATGTACCACTTGACCTACTTTCTGCTTCCTACAGTCAAGTTTATGCAGCTTCGTAAAAAGCAGGATGTTTGTGAAAACCAGATACTACTTCTTAGCTGAGACTTTCATGGCAAATAAATTATGAAATTAAAAGAGATAAACCATTTCACTTGGATTATGCAACTCATTTATAAGAAAACTGATTCATAGACTGTTACATTTTCACATACAGCTATTTACATTCAGTCAAGTCTCATGAAGACAGGGTGACAAGATTGAAGGATGCACATTATCTGTTCACTTTCTGAATTTTTTGTTAATGTAACAAGAACAGCTACCTAGATACCACGAGGAAAATAACCTTGAAGTTAATATAAAAGATTTAGAAAAACATATATTCATCATAGCTATCCAAGTAGAACATTAGTGCTCTCTGAACAAGCAGCGAGTCTAAATTAAATCAAAAGGCAATCACAAGAGTAAGAGTGTGGGAGCCATGGTTTATTGCAGAGAGAGGTCAGGGAGGTCTGGAAGCCTGTCCAGAGGCTGGTCCTAAAATACCTGCTTAGTTCTCTCTTGACTCTTAGCTAGCTTAGATGTATGAGAAGCCTAAAAAAGTTCAAGCAATCACCAGGAATCAGTTAGTGGTCAGGCAAAAACCAGTTATGACTTCTAGGAGCCAAAAAGGTCCCATGTCTCTAAATATACTTCCACAGTCAGTGGCTGAACCTGGAAAATCCAAAGTTAGACCCTGAATCCTGTTAAAAGGCAAAACCCCTTCCTAAATGACCACCTCCTCAGTGGAAACCCAGTGGGTGCCAAAGACAAGTTCAGATGAGGGACACAGAGAAGCCCCCATCCTTACCTACCTACCCATTGTTTTGTGGGTCTAGTTGACTCCATCAATGAGTAAACGCAGAATGGTGACACCAGACCCCTAAAATTTGCCCCATGAATTGCTAAGACTGAAGGATATGAGAAATCAATTCAAATTCCTTTCATTACTGTGCCTTTTTTCTTTTGTGGTTCCAAGGTCTAAATAACTGCATAAAACAAATCAAGGGAAAATAGGGCCCAGCTGCCTGTGGCCTTTGTTGATGAATAGGGCTCTAAGTCAGTCACTCAGCTGTTTTATTACTTGTCTTTAAGCCTGATGAGTCCCAAGCAGACCTGCATCACTGAATTCTCAATAAAGGGTTAGTGCTTGTCCTGCAGAATAATAAGAACCACTAATGACACCAATTAAGAGCTGTAAATGTCATTTATACTTGTTTGTTATTTTTCAAATCAATAAGGCTGGAAAGACACAGCAGCCTGAGATAATTTAGATTGGAACAGTTTGTGGGGACATTTTAATGGATATATTGCAATCAGGATTCTTGTTCTCCTTTTGGAGACATTGTGTTCCCCATTGGGTCAATTCTGATATTTATTTAAAGCGGTACTTACCTCCTAAATAATTAAACATAGCAGAAACTGTTTAAGACAATAAAAGAGAGACAAGTATATACCTTCCATAATTTTGTTCATTAAATTCCTTGTTTGAAAATGCTCCCATTTTATCTGAGAAGATATCTTTAAGTGGCATAATGAATAATTTAAGAAAAAATAAAAAGAAATTTAGAAAGAAAGAAAAACAATTAGCAATGCAGGCTAGAGGACTCCGCTCCAATGCTCTAGGAGTTTCAGGGGCACATGTTTTGATAAGATTCTTACTCTTTTGCTGAATGTCAATAGTGGGCTTGTAATTAGTGCATTCAAAAGATTGTGCAAGTTGTCCATGAGGTGCTTATTTGTTTTGCTAGAATATGAGGCAGTTGGTCAGTACTCTAGAGATATGTATTTCATTAATTCCAAAAGTAGTGCAGGAGACACTGAGGCCCTGTTCTAGCCAGATGAAACCAGTCAACATTCCACTGCTGAGGCAGCAACAAGGGACAAGACAATACATTCACCAGAAAACAACTGACTTGTAGCAATTATTGCATCTAAAGGGACATGTCACTAGAAAGTTTGAGAATAACTAACCAAGCTAGGTTCTGAAGTTCTTCTTCCTCATTTTTTTTACAGGTTAAATTTTATAATACCGAGTATTGGGTGTTCTTAAAGTTTTTGAAATTATAATTTGGATGTTGACAAAGATTATAAGTGGCCTGTGAACTTTAAAATTGTCTCTCCTAATTGTCTACCTCTATACCCATTCTTCTCTGAGTAGGTGTTCTGCTTTGTTTGAAAAGTCAGATTTAAGCGCTTAACATTTTGAAGGTTTGTTTTTAATTACTTTGAATAGAACAGTAAAGTCACCAAGCAAGGAAAACAACTTAAAAATACAATTTGGGAAATTACTCCTTAAGCAGCCAAAGATTATTTCGTGTAAATATCTAGCTGACAATAAAATAGTTAAAAACTTAAAATTTTAGACCCTCAGTTTATTGTGGCTACATAGCACGTATCCAGGTTGATTATTTACAATGAGGCTAAGCATGAATAACTGAAGCTGTAAACGCAAATAATTTTTAAAATTAAGTTAACTGTTTTTTAAAAGCAAACATGTAGTGATGTAGTAAGAAAAATTAAAGGGTATAGCAAATATATCCTACCCATATATGTTCTCTGGTTGATTCATTGGTACATATATCATTGGTTTTTTGTGAGTTTCAGCAGTGAGATATCATGAATAAGAGAAATAAAGGAAAAAAGAGCCAAAAACAGATTTAGCACTGTCTTAGTATGCTGTTGCCCAAATTGATCAGTAGACATTTGATACAAAGCTTGATCTCCAGCATTCTCAAGCTTGTCTTTGTTTTGAATAATGTAGCTATTATGCCCATAAATTGTCTCTAACTTACTTCCACACTCCTGCTCCTACTATCCCATTATACTTTCCCAATTTTCTCATTTAGTCAAATTTATTGACTTATTGTCCTCCAAATATTTCTCACACTCTCCTCCATGCCATTGCCTCCATCTAGAATTTATTCTTATTTGCCTTCTCTCCAGCTATGAAAATTTCTACTGTCCTCCACAGACCAGTACATATTTCAACCCTTTCATAAAGCATTACCTCCTCTACCCAGTTGAAAATAGTGTCTCATTCACTCATTCAGTCATTGATTCAACACAAATTTTTTCCAAGCATTGTGGTAGAACCTGGTATTTCTTATAAAACAATAGGTACAGTAATTCTTTCTTTGTTAGGATTTGGTCTTTCTTATAAAATACTAGTCCTTTCTTTGGATCATTCACATAACATGTGCTATATTTTGACTGATATTATAACAGTTTGTGTATAGACTGTTACAACAATATGTTACAACAATTTGTGTATGGATTTTATCTCAGCACAGTATAGTAAGTTCCTTGAGGGCTGAGACCTTGCTTACTTATCTTTGAATTTGCTGCACTATTGACAATGGTAGTTTTCACAGAATAAATAATGAGCATCAAGTGATGTTTATACGATTTCAAGAAAACTAAACATCTAAGTTTGGGAAAAAATTAATCAAAATAGGTCTTCCTGTGTGAATGTAGATAAAGCACTCAGGTCCTTGGCTTAATTCCACCCCCCCCACCCCCCGCACTGGTTATTTGGATATTGTACACAAGTTGTGTTAGATGTTTTTGTTTTGTTCTCTTGAATTTGGTTTCTTTTTGCCAAAAATGAATCAGGGTATTTCAATAAGTAGGCTGAATCAGGAAAACCAAGTGTTTTTCTTTTTCTTTCTTTAAGCACAATTTGTACTCTACAAGTCACCTATGTCAGTTGCTAGCAGCCACAGAGCTGGGTGCAAAGGTGTATAGATAGGATCCCTGGACTTCATTTGGTCTAGGAGGAGAAAGGAACTGCAAAAGTCACCCAAAATCTAGTGAGCTCTGCATCAACCTGGAACCAGTCTTCAGAGCGCAGGGCCCATGGTGGTGTCTGATACCAACTAAAATCCTCACAACCATACAGAAGTACGTGGATACATGTGGCCAACTTTGGCTCACTGTACTTCATACCATACAGTTTCCTTTTGATGCCTCCTTTTCTTCCTCATTAATTCCCACTTTTCCCCCGTGTCTGAGACTCTCTGAACTCACTCTTTCTCTCCCCAACAGAGATCAATCAGAAAACATCAGATAAACTCTGTTGCTCTTGGAAGGCAGTTCATGAGGAGAGATTCTAAGGGATTTACCACTGTCTGTGGAATGCCAGACATCAGGAAGGTGGGTGAGAAATTAAACTAATTAGGAAACTAACATTTTAATCACTCTGTGGAAAGGTCAACATGGCCCAGAGACTTGGGCTCAATAGACATCTGTCTGACAATTGCATTAACTCATTAGTTTTCTAAAGTTCAGGTACTTACCTCTGTTACAGAGGAGGAATCAATGGCAAAACAGATGCCTACTATCCATATGTTTTTTTGTTTTCTGGTTTTCTTTTCTTTCCTATCTTTTTTTGTTTTTTGGAAAGAACTGTTCAACTTCTTCACCTTATATGGGAGTCAGAGGGTCACAAGTAAACAGTAGTCTCTGTTCAGAGAGAATTTATGTGAATTATGTGAATGTTCTCTCTCAGCTACCACATGTTGGTCAAGGATTCTCTCCTTTTCTGAAGGAAGGGGTCCCTGCAAGGGCGGGTAGGGCAGTTCCTAAAACCAAGTATGAAGCCAGACCCAGATGACCAGAGGAGGTGAGATGGCAGCAGGCTGGAGAAGATAGGACCCACCTCTAGGGGGCAGCTGCTTGTTGCCATGCGAGAATGCAGGCTCCGTGGTGCTAGATCTTCACAAAAGCCAGAAAATGGACTTTTGATGTGAAATCTCCTAAATTTCTAATGTTGGCTTAAAATATTAATATGGTATTAAAGATAAACAAAATCTATCCGTGGGCCTTCTCCAGGCTGTAGGCCACTAGTTTTTCACCTCTGGTTTTTCAAAAGCCAATGTGTGGTATGATAGAGGCTGTCTTAAAAGCAATTACCAACTCACCCCTACCCCTCAAAAATCCCTCCTTGCTGATTTGATCCCTATACGGTCAGTTTCCTTGCCCATCAACAAAGGAAAAATATATTTCTTGAAGAAATGTTTTTTTCAATGGTGCATGAGAAAATCTGAAATACATGCCCCTGAACCTTTGATGTTGCTTTTCTGGATAAAAATGTCTCAACAACAAAAGAAGTAGTAATTTTTACCCGTTTTTCATGTTTATGCTTGTTTTATGGTGAACACTATGTCAATTCTATCTTTAAGTGTTAAAAATAATGAGGATTTTTCAATTGCCATTTATAACTGCAACTAAGAATTTCCTTCTGCATAAGGCTTGCCTATCCTAACTTAATACTCAGTGATTTTTTTCTTACTCTAATGCTCTTAATTAGATTTATAGACTCTTTACAGTGTTTTATGTTGATGAGGAACTTAGAATACAACACACACTAATAAAATATCCCCACTACCCAACTTGTGCTTTTCCATGTTTTATTTTAGTGAATAATGAGTCTTAAATAATGTTCTGAATATGTTGTCGTGGATGTGCTAAAGAAATATGGACTGATGATCTGTCATGAACCATTAATAAACATACAACCACATGGAATTGGTGACCGAGAGAAAGTGATTCATTGGGCCATAAACCATTAAAGGATTTGGGTCATGAATGCCTGCTGCAAATAAAAACGTATTTAGAAAGCAAAAGTTATACATTCTCATTTTTAAATTTCCTTTCTCTGACTTTTAGCTTGCCTAAATGTTTTAAAATTGAAGGTAATCATTGTATAACATTCTCAATCCCGGGGTAAAGAAATTTACTCTACATAGTTTCCTTTTCACATGACACAGCCATTTTCATGGTTATAGCTAATTAGCTTCCTTTCGACATTAGATACAGAGGATGTTTAAGCAACGTAAACTAGCTGTCATCCAGCGGCATCATAATCAAAATGGCATAAAATTTGCCATAAAACCTGCAGCTAATAACATTTATAAGGCACCTTATTACATAAGGATATTGAAGAAGCTCAGACACTGTATATCACAATGCTTCCCCAGGGACCTGGTTCATTTTCCTAATAACTGTGTATGGGTTTACTTTAGGAGCTTTTATGCACATGCCTGAGCACAGAGCTTACCCAGCCAGACTGATAAGAACTGAGGAGGAGTGACATCCAAATGTAGCAACAAAGTACTGGCTCTGTCTGAAAATGAATCAGCCACAGGGTCATCTTTGTCATTCACCAGCTAAGCCCTCTCACCATTTCATAATCATACTCCACTTAATATTCTTTCATATTTTAATTTAAGATGCTTATACCTGTTCTCTACTTGATAGATTTGGGCTTTTTCTCCTCTGTGCCTTCCTCCTTAGCTTTTATGCCCTAAAGCTCTCAAGCCATGTTTCTTCCATGGGGCTTTTCTGTTTGCCTCTAACCCACATTGATCTTTACCTTTGAGGGTTTTTTAAAAGGCTTTATTTATTTATTATTAGAGAGAGGGCAAGGGGGGGGTAGAAAGAGAAACAGTTATCGGTTGCCTCTCATACATGCCCTGAGGGGGGGCCAAACCCACAACCCAGGCATGTGCCCTGACAGGGAATCAAACCCATGACCTTTAGCTTTGGACTACCTTTGAGTTTTTATTGCTTTTGTTGTCTACCCTGCACAATATATTCATTCCTACATATCTTTTTTTTTCTTCTTCTTTTTTAACAAACTAACAAACCCTGCGAGTACATTAGGGCCACATGTGTCATCATTAAATGATACTTGACCACTCCTGTTTGAGACTTCTCTTTTCCTTGTTGGCTCGTGTCTGGGTCTCTGCCCATAGTTCTTTGTATTCACATACTTTCTGACTTGCTAACCTGGCTCCTGCCATTCCAAAGTGTTTCTGGAGTCTGTTGTATTGCCTTGCCTAGACAGTCTGAATGACAACACAATCGTTGGTTACCAAAAAACACTTGTCACCTAGAATCCCTAATTTCATTCTCAACCAGCCATATCTTATGCAGCAATTTGAATATCAAGTATAGTCTGCATTTTTACATTCTTCCCTTGGCTTGGTGATGCCTCTCTGGGGAGTAAGTCCAACCCATCTAAATGCCAGATATCTTAGATCCTGTCAACTATGACAATCAGTTTAGCTTATTTCCTATCATGCAATTTAAACGTTATGTTATACCCTAGCCAACTTGTTGATTATGCCATGTAGAAAGCTTGCCTTTTATTTCTAACTAAATTATAAGCTTCTTATGAAGAAAGACCCTGTTATTACACTTCTTTATCAAAGCTTGAATGTGTTCTCTAGTCCCGGGCATGTGGTAGTGCTCATATACATTGATTAATGATTATCTTCCCAAAACACTTCTACACAGTATGATTCTGATGCAGTAAAGGTATCATTCTATTACCTAATAAAATCTGACTACCCACTAATGGAAAAACCACTGTAGTTACTGTTTATATTAGACATATCTCAAATCCACCCTAAACCTTCCTTTTCTTACTGTGGTCTCTGTCTTTTTACTTTAAAATGTATTCTATACATCATTTAATCCTCAGTTTATAATTTCTGGCTTCATTTCCCAATCTTCTTGTTCTCTCCTGCTTCTCGATTCTTGGTTTAAATTGTCTTTCAGGTGGCAAATAATTTGTGCTTGATTCTGAATTAACTTCTTGTGAACCACCCAGAATACAGCCTGGTTAAATGTGGCCTTTCATCTTGGAATCCTTTCCTTCTGCCATCCCTAGATGATTGCCTTGCAAAAATCCTGTGCTTCCCCACCTTCTAGTATTTCTCACACTATTATCTTTGCCCATCATCGCAGGACGATCTCTAGGTCTCCCTTGGCAGATACCTTATTTTCCCTATCTGATATATAAATATGGATAAAGATAAATAAATATGACATAAAATAAAGTATTAAGTGACTTCAAGTCTTACACTCAATGGTAATGCAAAATATTATGACGCAAAGTTTGAAAATATTGTAAAAATTGGAATCGATGCAATTAATTGTGAGTGCTATAGATCACAGAATGCCAGAAGTATGCCAGCAGTTGGAAAGCATCATTGTATCTTCTTTAATTTTTATTAAAGGAGTTTGTGCATTATGGATTATAAAGTACTATGGTGACAGAATGGGAAGAATTGAGAGGAGAGTGCATTACAATATAGCATGCAGATATCTACAAAATATTTATGGAAGGCTTGAAATGTCTATAGTGTCCTTGAACATCAATTGGTCAAAGATGTTTCCTGAGACTGAGTTAGCTGCAGAACAATTGAAATGGCTTGAGCAAGGAAATTGATCTCTTTATCTTAGAAAGCAAGGATATATTTTATATCTGGCAGTCATACAAATAAAAGTATAGGTGCTATGAACTATTGTAGGGAAATTCTTTGCCCTTATCATGTTTACTTTTTAATATGATCAAAAAGTTCACAATACACAAGAAAATAGAATATATAGTATGGCAGATGCTGATAAGTTTAGAAGAAAGCTAAAACAGGGTTAGGGATTGCCTGACAAGCCTGGGTGCACTAATTCAAGTAAAAAGATCCAGATGGATTTTACCGATGTTGTGATATCGAGCTCTCAGAAAAAGATGTGAAGAAGAGAGCCATTAGGATATCTGGAGAAAGTATCCTCCACGCACAGGAAAAAAAAATCAGTGAAAGGGATATATTTTATCTTTATCAGACAATACCAGGATCCTTGTGATGTTTGTGGACATAAATTTAAAGTGGTGTCAGTCATCATGGTTTTTTGTTTGTTTTCTTTTTGGCTCTAAGACTCAGAGTAAGTGGGGATAAAATTTAACAAAGTTTGACATTTTTTTTTTCCATGTGAGTATAATAAAAAGGAAAGAGGATCAAGAGAGTTGAGAGTTATGGTAAACAAGGAATTAATACTGAAGGTGGAATCTCACATAGGAAGGAAGAAAGGAAGGAAGGAAATGAAGACTTAGAGGAGTAAGGACCACTGGAAGGGTGACAGAATCACTTGTAGGTCCTTGTGAAATCAAAGACTTATGAAATATGATGTTTAGAGTGTAAACTCTAATAGTGGATAATAATCATCAAAGAATGGGATTCTTAAAATGGAAGCTGTAGAGGGAGTGGGCCGCTATGTTGGTGAGATCCAAGGCGTAGCTGTGCTGACAGCAGAGGTAAATAAAATTTGAGATCTTTGCAGAAGAGGGATTACAAAGAACCCAGAGGACAGGGTTTTGGAGACATCATCCAGGTAGACACTGAAATTACAATGCAGGATGAAATAAATGGAAGTGTTAGCATGAGATGAACCGTGAGCTAAAATGTTCCAGGAATGAAATGGCCCCCAAATCTGTAGGTGGCAACGATAAGGAGACGTTTCCTTAATCTGATGGGCTGAGATTAGGGAGGAGAGAAAGAGAAAGACATCCATGCTGCTTATCGCTCTAGTCCCTGAGAGAGACACTGGTTACCCTTTGAAAAGACCGTTGGAGAATCAACACCTTTGGGCATAGCCAGGCTTCCTTTTGAGCGCTCAGTTTCATTCCTATCAGACCCAATGACCTGTTTTTTTTAACAGATACTTTATATTGCTCCTTTAAATCGTGTTATAAAGTCACAGATACTTTAACCTTATGTGCATCATAGCTTAAAAAGAAAAGTAATTGCATTATTTTAATGCATAAATGGTCATGTACATTGTCCCTAGAAGTCACAATGTAGAGGTAATATGTATTGTATTGGTGACAGCTGCAAGTAAAGACTGATAGGGTTACATTTACTGGACAGCTCCTATACTAAAAGCAGTGTCACCATCAGCGAATGATTTATTGAAAAGGTGACATCTTTGGAAAAGTTCTAAATGAAACAAAGTAACATCTACCTTTGATTTTCATAACAGTTGCATTTCTGGACATTGTCATGAATATTATCACCGGGAATATTTTGAGTTTATAACCTAAAACAGGCTGTGTTCTAACCTCAGGTATTAATAAACTGCTGTTTTACTCACACAGATGTATAGTGGCACACCAAAAAATAACATGGCCTTCAAACCAGTTCTTTCTTGCACAGTATCATTCCTTGATCCTTTGTGCCACTCCTCAATGCCAGTCATTGTGAGAACCAAAAGTGCCCCCACACATTTTTGAAATGCACCCATGCTGTGTCCCTCATAAGAACAAGAAGATTAATATTCATTTTAGTTTTTAGAATAAAAGAGGAGCTTAAAAAAAAATCTGAGACATAAATGAAACTTTGAAATTGTGATCAAGTCAATTCTCAAAGTGATTAAAACACAGGACATTTTGGACAAAAGCTAAATTTTAATATACATATACACTTTGAAGAATGAAACTTGTCCATAAAATGTCATGATTCAAATACTAGATATGTCTCTCTTCCATTCACTGCCAGACTTAAAATGCACAAGATTAAAGAAGAGGAAAGCAAAAAATGCTCAAAGGGTACTGCATATTGCTAGCTCAAAAAAAAAAAAAAAAAAAAAAAAAGCTAAAGATTTAGAGATTCTTTGGGGGATTCTATGAACCTGAACTTCAGCTGGGTTTATCATCTAATGAAAATGCCTTCTGTATTTTTACTTAATGTGTATGGGTCACGGGGGCATATACATTTGCATACCTGCATGGTTACATTAAGGATCACATGGAAAAAGTTGCCCTTTCGTGATAAGAAAACGAAGTGAGTGTTTGCATTCATGTGTCTAACCTGCTAATCAGCTGCCGTCTCCTGCTAATCAGTAGGATTTTTGAGAGTGCTGGCCAAATGGAGGGTAAGGATGGCCGTGATAGTGGTGGAGAGAAAAATCAAACTGGAGAGATTAATGTATGATAATTCCAAATGCTAAAAGAGTTGAACTATCTCATTATTCAGAGGTGAAACAGACCAACAGAACAAATCACTTCCCATTGTATCAACATTTATCACAAAATTTTCACTATCAAAGTTTTTTTCAGGTTGGAAAATAAATGCAACCTAGTTCTGTCTTTACACATATACTTACGAGCTTCTACATGTAGTGTGGTGCAAAAGTAAGTATGAAAGTCGTACAATAATTAGTAAATACTAATACAAAGCTAAACTCTGTGTTTCATGTATTCACAACTGTAAACCTACTTTTGCCCCTCCTTGAATGCACATACATTTGTGTGCATAGATAAGCATAGTTTGGTTTTTGTTCATCAAATACATCAGAACATTTTTTAGATATTTAGCTCTCTTTTTTCTTAGATTTCTAAAGAAATTTAATGTAAAGGGGAAAAATCCTTTAAAAAAATTTTTTTATTCATTTACACTTCAATCATTCATGTTGTTTAATATCAGCTATTTGATATTCAAGAGCCCTTGGGCCGTTTCAAACATGCATTGGAAAAATCTTTTTTTTTTTTTTTTTTATGCTCGCCTAATATAAGAAGTAACATAAGTAGCATTTTGCCAAAGGCAAGCTAGAGCGAATGCCAGGGGAACAGGGTGCTACTTCATCTGAACTTGGAATTTTGAGTAATATCTAAATTGGAAGAAAAGAGAACTCTTAGTAACATACTCTGGCACCTCTGTTTTATACAGTCATGTATGCAATCTATGTTGTCTTACAGGATGACAATTTAAATCTCATTCTAGAAAAGCTCTCTGCAGAGACAGATGACAGCATATTCCCCTCCTCCTCCTCCTCTTCCTTTTCCTTTACCCACCTCCTTCTTCTTCCTCTCCTTGCCCTTTATTTGTGAAAGAAAGTCATTGGGTCTAATTAATCTATTCAATTAAGATATTCTTTCTCATGTTGAAAAATGGGGATATAAAGCAGCTTAAAAAAATCATGGACATTTGATTTTTGAACTGGTTCACAATTTTTTAAATTAAATTTCATACTAAAAATAATTCTGCCTTTAGTTTATTTCAGAAATGCAAGCCTAACCGACTCCTAAGTGAGGAATACACATCCTTTAGAAAGAGCAAAGTTTATCTACTTCTCCAGGAAAATATCCAAGATTTATAGAGTTAAAGGCCTGTATGTTTTGGTGACCTTCTTTAAGGGAAAGATTAATACATGTAAATACAAAATCAAGTATGAAAGTTAAAGGTAAGTGGAACACAACAAATTATTCATTTTTAAAACCACTAAAATCCAGAAAAATTCATATCTGCGTAGTATACTTACCTACTATTTTCCTGAGACTTTTTGACAGCTGGACCTTTGATCACCTTTCCATGTGACAACAATTTTTTTTAAAAATCCAGCTTTATTGAGATAAAATTGACAAAAATGGTTTATATTTAAGGCATATAGCATAATGTTTTTTTTAATATGCTTCATTGATTATGCTGTTACAGTTGTCCCAATTTCTATTCCCTTTATTCTCCTCCACCCGGTGACCCCGCTCACTCCAGTTGTCCCCCTCCCCTGAGTCCATTCCCATTGGTTGTGCATATATTTCTTCTCAACATCTTCCTGTCTACGCCACTCCCTCCTACTACGCTTCTTAATTCCTGCACCATCTCCCTCCCTTTCCCCCTTCCCCCTCCCCGCTGACGTCCCCCCATAATGTTCCCCATACCTATAGTTCTTGCCTACTTAGTTTGCCCTTGTTTCAGTTCCCTAGCTTCTGTTGTTGGTTGTTGTGATACAGTTTTCATTTTAATGTTCATAGTTTTGATCCTCTTTCTCCTAAACAAGTCCCTTTAACATTTCATATAACAGTGGTTTGGATCTGATGAACCCCTTCAGTTTTACTTTGTCCTGGAAGCACTTTTTCTGCCCTTCTATTCTGAATGACAGTAATTGTGGTCGTAGGTTTTTGCTTTTTATTACTTTGAATATTTCTTGCCAATTCCTACTTGCTTGCAGAGTTTCTTTTGAGAAATCAGCTGATAGTCTTATTGGGACCCCTTTGTACATAATTCTCTTCTCTCTTGCTGCTTTTAAGATTCTTTATTTAACCTTAATTTTTGACAATTTGATTATAATGTATCTTGGTGTGGTTCTCCCTAGGTCCAGATTTTTTGGAACTCTCTGTGCTTTCTGGACCTATAAGTCTATTCCTTTCCCAAGTTAGGGAAGTTCTGCTTCATTATTTTTTTCACATAATTTTTTCCATTTCTAGTTCTTCTTCTTCACCTTCTGGCAACCAAACCCTATGATTCAGATGTTGGCCCACTTATAGCTGTCCCATAGGTTTCTGAGCCTCTCCTCATTTTCCTCGCTTTTCATTTCCTCTTTCTGCGCTGGTTGACTGTTTCTTCCTTCCCTATGTTCTGATTTGTTGATTTTACCCCTGGTTTTCTTTCCTTCACCATTAGTTTCATATGTGTTTTTTGTTCATTTCAGCAGGACTAGCCTTCATTTCTTCCCTGTCTTGTTTAAGATCTGCTATTAGGTCTGTAAGCATTTTTATAACCAAAGCTCTGAACTGAGCTTCAGAAAGATTTCCTATCTGCTGCTTCGTTAGATTAGATATTTGCTGTCTGGTCAGCTGCATCTCTGGGATCTCTATCATGATCTGTGCCATCCTGACAGTTTTGTGTTTACCTTTGCTTTCTGGGCGGGGCTGTCACACCTCCTAAGCTATAGGGGCAGAACCCTGTGCACTTGTCACAACCAGGCGACCCTTCTCACCACACTGTGGCATTTTCTGTGGGGGTGGGGGTCCAAGATGGATTCCTGCTGTTCACTCTCTGCTGAGAGACCGGGAGCCTCCTCCTCCATCCCCATCCTCTTTGGGCCCCTCCCAGTCCAAGGCAATGGGGGTCTGCTTTCCCTGGCATTGGAATCACAAGCTGATGAGTCTGCTCTGCAGCCGGGGTTGCTCCCCAGGTGCTTTTCGCCTCCCCTTAAATATGGGTGTCTGTGCTTACTACTGTCCCACTGCTGTCACTGCCACTGCTGCCGCCAGCACAGCTTGACCTTTCCGCCCTGGCTTCGCCCCTCCTACATGTCTGGACAAATACCACTTCTTTATAACTTCCTACGTTGGACTTCCATTTATTTTCTGGAACTTCTGGTTATTTCTAGTTTTGTGGTAGTTACATTCCTTCTTATTTGTGGAGAGAAATGGAGCGTGTCAGTCTAGGCCTCCATCTTGGCTGGAAGTCTCAACAATTTTATAATATCACTTTTTGTATGGAGTGACTAGGAAGATAATTCTTTCCTTTAGCAGTGTTTGGTGGACATGTGTTTTTTAAAATCATTGATAGTTTGTTCAGTTTTATTTAGCATCATAACTTGTTGTCCTTAATGTTATATGAATTGTTCAGATTGATGTAAAATTTAGGTAAACGTCTCTCAAGTTTTCGCTGTGTATAAGCTTTAAAATATCAGGGTGTTTTAAATTGTGTGTTTGAGTGTGTGATTTTTGAAGAAACTAAAATAATCTATGAGTTGATGACACACATTGACCAATTTATGATAAATATCCTTTTGGTAGGACATTGAAGAGTTTCATGTCATCTTCATCAGTGTTTGTATTTTATGTCAGCTCATCACAGTATTAATAAGAACCTATATAGATGAAAAGGGAAAGGCCACATTATACAGGCTAGAGTGGCTAGAGTGTGGGCAAAGGCATGGTACCCACAAGGAGAATAGTTTGAATGTAGTGGATGGAGAGCACTAAGGACAATGAGACTACAAGTATGTGTGGAGCCGGGTAGGGAGCTGGGAAGTAGAACTGAATGCTGAATAGTAGTGTTCAGTCTATCAGGCTTTAAAGTTAAGGAAGTGACAGCCTATTAATAGATTATTATGTCTATGAAGTATAGCCTTATGATCATTTTTATTTGAGTTTTACAGATTCATGTTTTGCATGCGTACTAGCTAGGGGTAATTTAATCATACACAGGGCTGACTATCTACCACATGCACAGAGCTGACTGTTTACCACATAAATATAATCCACTAAATCCACATTAGACGTATCTTCAAACTGACTTCCCTGTACCCAAATTTCATAAAAGTCTGAAGCTATCCTAAAGTCACCTGACAAAGGGCTAAATTGGCAGAAGAAAAGTTAGAGTAGAAAGAGAATGTGGTCTTAATCCATTGAGGTGAAAATATCTTTGCAAATTTTACAAAAGGATATGATCACGTAAATTATCACATGTGTTATTGTTCTGTCCAGACCATGCAAGTGAATGGTTCTGCCTGATGTGTGAGGCTTCATTGGCCTGAATTGAATGTGTCTCTGTTCTTCACCTCTCTGTCCTTTGGCCCTGGTTTACACTCCAGAACCTCTGTCGAATGAGTCTTTCAAAACATCTGAGTACAGCTGCATGTTTTGTCTTCTTAAGCCTCGTCTCCCAGGTAATCATCCTCAGCTTGGGCTCACACTCCAGCTTAATTAAAGCATCTCCTCCTTGCTCTCCCCATCAGGGCCTCCACTTTGCTGTTGCATCTCCGTAACCTTGGGAACCAAACATAATAGTAGGCTTTTGGTACTTATGGCTTGTATATTTGTTATTTCAACTATTCTTAAGTGCTTAGATCAGAAGGTCTGTTAGAATCACATATTGGCAACTATGTGGGGCTATGGCATACTCTCATCTACAGCTGATGGAAATGTAAATTGGTACAATCATTGAAGGGAAGTACATTGAGCAGTAGCTATTTAAATAAAAAATCTGCATACTCTATGATCTAACATCAGCACTTAACAGGTTCTGCCCTAGAAAAACAGGCATATGTGCCAAGTGAGCCATGTAGGAGAATATTTGCCCAGCATTGTTTATATCAGGGGAAATCTCGCAATAATACGAATGTTAATTTAGCAGGGAAATGACTTTAAAATGTGGTGCATTTATATTATAGCACACTGTAGCAACAATCAATAAATATATAGACAGATATATGTATAGATTGTCAAGACATACTTTTGACTGAAAAATCAAACAAAAGCATAGGAACAATACACGAAACATAATGTACTTATTGTAAAAAAAATAGAAACAGAATACACATAAACATATCTGTAGAAAAATATAGCAGTACTTGATATATCTGTGGAGGGCCAGATTTGGGATGATTGGTTAAAGGAAACTTTTGCCTTAGGTAAAGCTTTTTAAATTTATTGTTTTAAAAAAGGACAACATATTCACGTATTACTTGAGTAACTAAAATTATCTAAAATAAAATTATATTTGTTACAGAAAAGATAATGCCACATTACTATTTCTTTGTTTACATACACACGCACACACACACAAACTCAGACCCAGGAGAGAGTCTGTATGATTGGATAAATCAATATAAATCTAAAAGTCCAGATGTAAAATTAATATATACACACAAAAGACACAAGCTATCCTTGAGTGTCCTAGTCATGTAGTTGAGTCATCAGATGCAACCAATTGTCATTAGGATAATGTTAACCCAGCAACTATTACATGAAATTCTCTGGTGACATTTTAGATTTTAGGGAAGAAGGTATATTTAGTGTGTCTGACCAAGGATAGACTTCTGAATATACATTTGCAAAAATATGAGAGGTCAAGTGTGGGAAGCTGAGGGGCAGTAGATGGAAATAATGGTGGGATGACCTGAGACAGGCACTCCATCCTGTCTGCTCCATGTCTTTATCTAGACCACAAGCTAAACTCAAAGACACTGACCTCACAGAAACATTGTGAGAATCATCAAGACAGCATATATGAAATCTCTTTTGAAAGTGTAAAATGCCTTATAAATGCCTGCCATTGTTACCCTCAACTTAGTCATTAACCAATAAATACAAGATTGACATGCTTTTGTTAATTATAAAAAATGAGAGAAAAGACTGAAAAGTAAATCCATGTTGGCTTAGTGAATGGTGACAGAGCTCCATTATGTCTGAAGCCTGTGACATGTCCATGGCATTGACAAGTCAATGGAATGAAAATAATTACCCTTTAGATAGACTGTGTGAGATTTTTGTTTCTATAAGAAGGTCAGCTGAATGACTAATGCCAGGCAGCATTAACCTAAAAATAAGTGATGTTGTCTTTGATTATTACCATTACATTTAATTGGAACCCTTGTTCAAATAACACTTGTTTCTCTCAAACACAGAAGTCTGAAGCTGGTCAGAGAGGAAGAAATATTCATCACAGGACTCTTTAATGGAATATATTGGGCCAGGATATTAAGATTTCCTCTTTCTCTCTCTCCAACAAAATAATAGCTTCTCTGTCTTTCATTTTGCTCTCAAGCCTGAAGATGATTTGTGCCAAGCAGCAAAGATCCGAATCTAATACTTTAATGTTATTTTAACATAGTTTTCATTTTTAATCTGTAGATAATCTTAACATAATAGACTCTGAATCAATATTTATAAATGAATTGTAATCTTTTATAGCAGATCCATTAACAAACCCCAAATTTATTGTGCCATAAAAGGCCGAAGCTATGGCATGTAGTATAGTCTTATAGTTCCCAATTGAATCACTAGGCACTGTAGAGATGTTGCTTCACGCTGCACTTTTCTTTGGGATAAACACAGAAACAGTAAAAAGGGGCTAAGACACCGCAGGGGATGCCAAGCAGACAGGCTGCACAGCCTGTACGGGAGCCTTTTACAGAGTGACAGTGGCTGTTGCAGGGCAACCAGCTGTGTATCTGGAACGAGCTGGTGTGGAGAAGTCACTTTGAATACAGGACCAACATCTTCCTTGGATGTTACTCCATTTGCTTTCAGTTTTTATTAGGGCATTTTTAGAATTTATCCTCTCACCACCAGAAATATAAACAGTGAAAATAACATTGGTTTTGCCCTCTTTTTTTAAATGGTTAACTTGAATAAAGCCAATCATAGTCAAAACTGCCAGGCTAAGTGTTTCTGGGCCCCTAATCCAACCACAAAAGGTCATGAGAATGTATGGGGGTCCCCAACCCCCTGTAACAGGGTGTGTTATTTATCCCTGAAGATTCCTGGACATGTTCCTTCCGTACACACCAGCAGCCACCTAACCAGCAAAGCACAGATGCACTTGCACCCAGACAGCTATGTGTATACACACGGAGATGCACAGAAGTCAGAAGACAAAGTTGGTTGCTGGCCTGAATATAGACCTAGAATTGCATATGAAGCCTTGCACTTGTAGTCTTTTGTAAAATTGACCAAACCACTGGAGCACATGGAATAACTCTGCAGGACCTTGACAAAGTATTATCACTTTATATAATATCCTTAAAACTCATTTTAAAGAGATTTTGAGAATTAACTCAACCTTTTTTTGGTGGGGGTGGGGGGGGGCGTTGATGAAATCATTCTACTGTGGGAACCAGAGGAACTGCAAAAATTATTTAGTTAGCCTTCCTGGAGACTCTGAGTTAGGGGTCAATTGCCAAAGGTCATATGGCCTGTGTAAGGCAGAGCCAGAACCAGCATTCATATCACTATATATTATGCAAACAAATACTACTTTGAAAAATAAAAGGGTTTTATTTCCTTACCATTTCTCCATGGGCATTCATAGTCTAGTTAAAAACTGGAGAGTAGTTTTGCAAAGTAACAGCAGGACAACAGCATTCAAGTCTGGGTGTACTTGATATTCCCTGGCTTGGAAAATCATGCTCAGAAATTGGTCAGACCCCAAAGAACCATGTAATTGTTCTTTCTTTATGGAAATAAAGAGATTGCCTTACAACCTAGTCTCCTAAAGGATTCTGTTCACCCCCAATTGGTTCTATGCACCCCCAGACTTGTGAATGCCTTCGGACTAGCTACCTCAAATGCTTTTATATAATGTATTGCATTTCCTCTTCTGATAGAATGCTCCTTCTCTCAAACATACTGTTAAACATACTGGTCACACTTTCAATTTGGGAAAGTTTTCAATAGTTAAACTAAATGGCAGAAGCCTAGTACTTTGGTGTGGAAATAAAATCTGGTTGTGAACAAATTGAAAATAGTAATTTTCAGAACTATAGCAAGAGAAAGTTTGGGAGGATATAAAAATAGAGAAAAAGAGATGGGAAAAAAGAAGAGTGAGGGAGCAAGGGCTATTTGACCATTTGTGGTCAGACTTAAATTGCTTTCTATAACTCCTTTCTAATGCACCCAGTGCCTAGAACCCTTTACTAGCCCCGAGTCTAACCCTTTACTATATTATCCTAAAATTGCTTACTCTCTTCTGTATGACCACAATTTCAAGTGTGAGCTAATCCATGTAAACTGTCTTGAGTGTTTGGAAATTTCTTGTGCCCCTTACCTAGATCAAAGCTAACTTACTTCTCTCTCTCAGCCTCTCAATGGGCAACTCTTTCATTAAAATTTGTTAGATTAGCTGTACTGAAGAGAAGGTTGCTAAACTCACAGACCTCTCCAGAAGAACTTCTTAATTATAGTTGGAATGGTTTCTGACCTATGACCCTGCCACTCTATACAGAGTTGATGGACATGTCTGTGAGGGATCCTTTATCCACATAAAACTCCTATGGCTGGTCCAACAGCCCATGAGGTAACACATGACAGCACTGCCCACAAGACCACCTTGAATGTATGCGTGTGAGACACAGAGAGAAAGGTAACAAAGCAGCAAGGGACAAAGGCAATGAGTCATGGAGGGAAAAACTAATGTGCAGAAGCCATGAATAAGAAATGATGAGGAGAGAAAAGTGAATTTTGTGCTCATATCTAGAGAAGTGGTCCTAGTAGCAAGAGAGAAAGAGGGAGAATTCAGTGACCCTAGTGGAGACCATCAGAGCTAGGGCCATCTTTACTGAGTGCCTACCCAAAGACTTGAGGTTGAGTAGCAAGAGATTCTGTCTGATCTCTAGAGCTAACAAGAAGGAAATTCTAATAAGTCCTGTCTCTGGAAGGGTGATAAATGAGGTTCCAGGTCCCACACAGACTTGTAGACTACCTGCTGGGATGCCTTGTTCTTCCTCAAGTTCCCATGTGGCCAGTCTTTATTATCTGAATTAAATTTACACAGTATTGAAGACCAACGTACCCTGCTCTATGCTTGCCATTGATATTTGTAATTTAACTCTGCTGTTTATTCTGGATAAATCTCTGCATCAAATTACCTGTAGATTTTTTTTCTGATTGCTTTTAATATTTTGGTGTTGGGATAAAAGAGTCAGAAGAGATAAAAGGACTAATCAGGGAAAGTCATATATGTTTAGAATTATATTTCGTGAATACTGATGTGATGCTTGCTACTTGCTAATCACTATTCTAAGCATGAATATTTTATATTACACATATTAACTCTATAATTTCACTCATAATTCTTATAACTCTCTGAGATAGGTACTATTGTTCCTATCTCAGAGGAAGAAATCTGAGGCAAAGAGGGTTTAATAATTTGTTATTCTTCCCCTCACAGAAAGTGAGGGAAGGAGCAGGGATTTGAACTCAGGGATCTTGTTACAAATTAGAGCCTCTCGTGCACTGCATTATGATGCTACTCAAATCTGAATTTTAAAACTTAAATTTTAACTGATTGTCAAATATTTATTATCGTTGCCGTGCAACATGAAGCCCGAAATATTTATTTCCTAAATCTAAGAAATGTATAATCTTGCTCATATGTCAAAATATATAAATACAGTAGATTGAGCCTGTTTTGACATTGTTATAGGTCTACATTTTTATTGCTGTAGTGATTTAAAGCTATTTATTGAATGCTAGCTATCCAGGTCCCATTACCAGTTCTTTAAATATATTATCGTTAGCTATTGCAGTAATTTTGCAAGGTATTCCAATTTTATAGTTCAGGCAACCAGGCTTAGGGAGGTTAGAGATTACAGTTCACAGTCACTCAAGTAATAAGTGAAAATCCCAGGATTTAATACATAATTAAAGGCTACGGACACCATATTGGTATTTAAATAAATGAGAGATCAGTATGGTCTGATCCATAAAAAAATGGTTTCAAGGAGGGAGTTTGATTTAATCTTTTGTTGTTCTTATTTATTTTATGCATTGAATTATGGGGTGATATTCTAATATTTTAAGGAGCTGAAAGGTGAGGTGGGATTGGGGCCATACTTTCTACATTCAAGCTGGGAAAGACATCATGATCAAAAGCATGGAGACATTCTGGCCTGGTGGGGAAAGACTACGTCATAAATTTGGATAAACTAGGTGAAGTCAGATTAAGGAGGTCCTGAAAAACAGCAGAGGAGTTTGGACTTAATGTGATAAGCAATAAGGCTGTGAAGGCTGTTGAGAGGCAGAGGACATGATAAAAGCAGTACTTGGGGAAGATTAATCTGTCAACAGTTGGCAGGATAGATGCTATTTTAAAGATTGTATATTGTTATAGCACTTTATGTTTCCTTGGGGGTGCTTTGTATATATTTTTCTCTCCTCCATACGATTATAAACTCTCGTAAGGCAGGGACCATGTTTGCAGCTCTTTCAGTTTCCCACAGCATCTCACCCAATGCTGGTCTGTTACTACTGATGATTAAAAATGTAGACAAGCCACCCAATGTTCAGGGCTATTCAAATACTTGAGGCTATTTAGAACAGAACGACAATGTCTTCCCCAGGCTAAATTAAAAGGATACTTTTTTTCTTCTGAGTCAGAAATTTCAGAAGCTTGTGTCCAGCTGCATAAATAATTGAAAGAGAGGAGAAGGTTAAAAGGGAAAAGAAGAGGAAGAGGAGGCAGTGCTTACATGAAATGGGCCAATACAAGTGCTGGCTTCTTGGGGCTCGGATAATGTTGGGAAATATCCTTGATTTCCACGTGGGTAGTAGATGGAGTAATTTTGCTAACCACAAAAACTGACAACTGAAAGATCATACAGTACTGTAATTAGGTTACAGCTCAAGAGTTTTCTTCCACATCGCATTTCTGCTCACAGGGCAGGCAGCTATTCCATGCAGCAAGCACTGTGTAGAGGACTGTGATGTCACATCTGGGTTCAACATTTTTAAAACATAAGTATACCAATAACATTCCCCCTGATACTGTATAAGCCAATAACCACACACAAACACTCTCTGTATAAATCCAGCTTCCTTCAACTAAGAAGAAACTGAGACCCAAAGTAAAATGATAAGTCTCTAGCAACTGATTAGTCTGAAGAAAGAACTAAGATCAGAAGCTATATTTCTAGGGTCACAGTCTAGCCTTTGTTCACTGTTCCCATATTCTACTTGCCATTTTGTTAGGACATTGGGGTAGTCTATTTTTCTCCATCTCTCCAAAGCATAAAACCAAGTGACGACTTTTCTAAAAATTGTATTTGATCAGAAAGAGAGAGAGAGATTTGTTGTTTCACTTATTTATTTGTTTATTGGTTGATTCTGTTATGTGCCCTGACTGGGGATTGGACCCTCATCCTTGGCATATCAAGATACTCTAATCAAGTGAACTACCTGGTACCTGGCTACGGCCACTTGACGACTTTGGACCCAAAATTTTATAATGTCAGAGGCTTTTCTGGGTATATTTTTAGGTGGAAGCACAAGCACCATTTTGTTTCCTGAGTCTGATTTTCAGTCCTCTGTGGTCTTAGATTTGCCAAAGAGAACGTAACTGAATACCCTGTGGGACAAATCAGCATCACTAGAAGCTGCTGCATCTCACATTTGCTTAATGTCTGTAATGTGAGAGTAATTTATCCTTCTAATTTTATAATGCAACCTATCAAATGTTCCCTTCATACCTACCTTTCAGGCATGATGCCTTATTCATACACATTTTTCACTGAATAAAGGAAATATCCTTGTTTCCATGGTTTCTTTATGATCATGGCTAGTCCCTACTTAGATAATCTCCTCCACCTCCACAGTGGTACTCTTGATAATGGGAAGTTCAGCTATCAGCATAGTTTACATCACCGTATACGGTTGGTTAATAGCTGCTTTATTAGGTATCTCCAGTGAGATGATGGGCCATCTGAGAGTATTAACACCTGGATTTACAGTCATCATGATGGAACACATTGAAGTTCTTTACTAAGCTGAATTACTCAATAACATCTTAGAAACATAAATAATCAAGAAGCCTCATTTTCAAGCCTCAAAGCCAGGAGTCTATCTTGCTAATTGACCATGATGGAGTTATAATAGTGAAATACAACATGGAAAATCTCTCTAGAAGTCTGCCTTAGGCCTATAGCATCAATAAAGCGCTGGTGATCCCATTTCCAGACCCAAGTTCGTATGAAAGGCTCCTTTAAGGCAGGCTCATGTTTTGAGGCGCGGATCTTTGGGGGGGCATTTTAAATGTCTAGTTATTTCGCAGAATAGATGGAGAAGAACTATTTCCATATAAGTAAATGTGAGTTCCAAGATGTTTCCAGAATTGATTTATAGGTTTCAGGTACCCAATGAGATTAGTTAATTCATCAAGAACATATCAAAATGTAGATAGAATAGAGTAGAATAGAATGGAATAAAGCAGAATAGGTACAACAGAGTAAACTATAAGAGACTAGGAATCAAACAATAGTGCCTGGAATTTAATAATTTGAACGCATACTTCCAAAAAAAAAGGAGGAAAATATATTAATGTAGGATTAATCTTCAAGTAGACAGTGGCAAATTTGACCAATAATATAATAGATAATAATTACTAATTTTCCTAGTATTAAAGCATTATGATAATCAAACAACTGATTCTTAAAATATTGGTAAGGGAGGCACTATTTTTATCTTACATATTATAAGACTGAGGCATAGAGGGCTTAAGTGAAATCAGAGATAGACCCCATGTGTTTGGATTCCTATATAGTGCCTTACATATCCTCAGTTCTTAAATGTCATTTTTTCCTTTAAGCTTAAATTTATCTGGTATCTCTTTCCACCTCAGTCATGTACAGTAACGGGCTGTGATACTTGTACATGGTGGTTAAGCCAATGAGAAAGGTAAGTCTGGCTTACTCTCCATGTTAATGAGGCCAGATTACTCTCCGGACTATTGGCCACATGCTGCCCAACTAGTATCACTTGCTCAAAAAAAAAAAAAAAAAATATATAGTATTTATAAATCAACCTGTATCACCAGGAAATAAGATGGCAATCAAGTTTTCAGAATAGTGGTTTTCCTAATATTTTATAGTTTCCAAATATCAAAAACTATGTCACATTTACAAACACATGGACAATTGAGAGGCAGACTTGCCTCTCAGTCTTTTAAAATTATTTATATACAAGGAAGATAAGCATGCAACTTAGTCATTAGGAAGTCTATATATTTTGACCTGAGTCAAATATCATACATTTCTTCTGAAACTCTAATAAAGTGAATGATTCCAAGAAGCTGATTGTTTGTTTGCTGGTTTTTTGCTATAAGTGAAACCTTTCTAATTTTGTCTTTGATGACAACCATTATCCTGATGGACCATGAACATGCGGCATGCTTTGGCCCCTCCAAGTATTTTCCATGGCAGTTCCTTGCTTTTCAAGAGTAGAACATGTGGGACATTACTTGTCAGGAAGAGCTGTCCTTTGCTTACCAGTCTTCCTTTTGTCTTTACTCTCCCTTCCTCTGTTATTGCTGTAACCACTCCCTCTTTCATTAATCCTGGAAGATGATGCTGTTAAATTATGCTGACCCAAGAATCTGGTCTCAGTCACTCATGTTCACAGGCCTTCAAAAACCTAGAGAGGAAGTAGTAGCCTAATAAAAAAATCTCCAGCAGACCTTATGGCTTGCTGAGTTAGAGGACAATATGCAAGGATATGGACGTACTTTTTAGCAGTGCTTGGTTGCAAACCTCTCTTACTAACATGATTGCTGTGTCAAGATAAAGGCAGCGCAGGAGAGAAAGCAACTAGGATAAGTAAGCATCAAGTAAAAGAATGAAGGGACATGATTTGCAGAAGCGGTAATGGACAGACACCAGAGGAATTTATGTTAGAGTCTTTTCAGAGAGGATAATTAATACATTGCATATGGAATCAACTCATCGAGGGATGCAATGGAAGTAATTAGTATGAAGTTTTAATAAATGAGTTAGACATGTATTTAGAGAAAAGAGAATGCTGTGATGTACAATTAATAACTCTGAGGCTGGGATGAAGCATATAGGATGTGGGTTTTCTGCCTGCTTTTCCTCATTCCCTCATCAGCCAGTCAGCTAAGAATGTGCCTTAGCAAACACTTTCTACCGTGGGCTCCCAAGAGTGTCTTGTCTGTGGAAATCAGGGAAATCTAAAAACAGCTCTGTTCTGTTTCAGAAAGGTAAATGAACCTTCTATGGAAAGCAGAGGTGTGAAAGACTTTAGACAAACTTATTACAAGCTCCAGCACACACTTAGTGAATGGAATTGTGACTTAAAACCTCATACGGCCCTAGTGTCCCTAGAGGCCAAGAATAATAGGGAAAGTACAAGGACAGGGCATTTAATTAAATACTATTAATGAATGGCAGCATGGCTCATCCTGCACTGTCATTCTTATTCTATCCCTTCTCAGAGGAACATGGGAAAACAAGAGCATAAATTGGGGTCATTAGCTGTAAACATTTGTGTACATAGTCTCCTGCTTTGGGGAAAAAAGTCTCTGCCATCCCAGCAAGAATTCCAAATGAATGAATGAGATGTACGTTCTGTTATTGGCACTCAATTCTAATTACCCGTGTAGCCGAACACGTGACCTCTTAAGTAAGTGTGGAGCCCGTTAACTACATTTTATCTGTGACATGCTGAGTAAAGCAAACTCTGCTTTGGGCCTAATCGCCTGCATGAAGCTAGGTTGACGTCATGTGTAGAGAAGAGCATTAAGAAATAACTAAGAAAGTCTTTAAAGGTCTAGAGAAGAAAGGAGTCTTCTAAAGAATCCATCCCTTACCCCAGTGACATTCCATGGCGGTGGTGCCTGATATCCTAAGATTTACTATCAGTTATTTTGGTAATGAAAGGCTCTTCTAGTGGCTGGATCCCTCACTGAAATGTGTTTATCAATAAAAACAGGTAAATATTAATTAAGGTTTACCACATTTATGTCTCTATGCTATCACTGCTCATTCAATATCTCATTTAATTGCTACAATGAGCCAAAAAAATTGGTATTAGTAATAGCATTTTATAGATGGCAAAACTCTCTAAGATCACTCAGCTGGTTTTAGTGGCACAGATGATGCTCCAACCTAGCCCTTCCTGGTGCCAAGGTCATGACAATTTACCTCAGTGATCTCTGAGAGCAAAATGCTATGGAATCTAAATCTAAATGAGTACCCAGGGGAAGCAAAGGTGCAAGAAGGGGATACAGTGGCAGCAAGAAGGAATGGTAGCAATTCTTTCTTTTTCTTTCTCTTTCCTTCTTTCTTTCTTTCTTTCTTTCTTTCTTTCTTTCTTTCTTTCTTTCTTTCTTTCTTCTTTCTTTCTTTCTTTCTTTCTTTCTTTCTTCTTTCTCTTTCTTTCTTTCTTTCTTTCTTTCTTTCTTTCTTTCTTTCTTTTTTTCTTTCCTTTCTTTTCTTTTCTTTCTCCCTCCCTCTCTCTCTTTCTTCTTCACACTGGTAGCTCTCTAACTGCTTTCTTATGTCTGCTTTATTAATGACAATGAAAAGCAACATTTGGCCAAATACTTCTTTTCCTTTGGGGTGAAATGTTATAATACTGGTTGCACCTTCTATGAACTAAACCGAGTCCAATGTTCTTATATGGCACATAAAACAGATTGGAAACGCAATTAGTGTTGCTTTCTCCTTCTTTTTGTGTTCTTTCTCTCCAAGTGTAATTATAAGCAATGTGTCACCTGTGAGAAAGAAAAAACCTTAATGCCCCTTCAATAATTTTTATGAGGGGAGACCCCCCAAAAAACAGAATTATCTTCTGAAGGGCAGGCCCCTTGTAGTAGAGGATTCCCCTGCTAGATGAGTGTTCTGGGAACCCATCTGTATCAGTGTACCAACTGGCATTGTTATGAGAGGTTGTATTTGGTTTTAGTTAATTGTTTTTGAACTCTTTTAACATGTTTGCCCATTTCATGATGGGTGATTTATGAGCACACGTGCCCACACCATGCTGAGTGATCAGCAGTTTTTGACCTAAAGCATGACTCCCATGCCCCACCCTCCCTACTCACTCAGTCTTTCCCCAAGAAACTTTGTCTCCCCAGATGAAAAAAAAAAGTCCTCAAATGGAAATGTTTGCCGATGTCGAAGAGGTAAAAGGCATCAAAATAGACACATTCAGAAACAGTTTTGAGTAGTGGGGAAAAAAATTTCTTGACAGGTGTATTGCATCATCTGGAAAGTACTTTAAAGGTGACTGAAGTTTAAATATGTAAGAATAAATACACAATTTTTTAAATAAATAAATCCCAGTTGGGGGTGTGTGTGTATATATATATATATATATATATATATATATATATATATATGACCTATTTTGTAAAGCCAAATATACAAGTATTCAGAAATGAAAGGAAAAACAAAAATAGTTGAAAACCATTACAATTTTTAAGAGCAACATTTCAGTTGAATTAATATAGAAGTGTGTGGATTCGTCCATAACCAGGTTATAAAATATCAAGGGTTAGGACACTAAAGATTGATAGGTGCAGATTAAAAGAAACCTGCATGAATACCCACCAAAAAAAGCTAGATTTAAGCTTACTTTTTCATTCATCCATTTCTTCATTCAACCAACGTTTACTGAACATCAGCCTGAGCTGATCACAATATTATGTGTTAGTAGTATAAATGTTGAGCAATAAGACATTGTTTATTGAGTGTGCATTGTAGTGAGGAAGACAAATAACAGTAAAATAAGTAAATGCTATGCTAAAAACCAGTGCAGTGATAGAAAGTAAATAAAGGAGGTATAGAAGTAGAAGCAGATACAGAAAGAGATGTGGATACAGGAAAGATAAAACAAAGACCTGAGATGTGAAAGAAGAAAGAAAGGTGTTAGATGAAGAAATATAAAACTAGTGTCCCCATTTTATAGGTGAATATGTACAAAGGACTTAGAATGGAAAAGAGCTTAGTTTTGCTCTAAGAAATGATGGAAGCCTTAGTGGCTGGAGTATGGTGAGGAATTGGAAAACTGGGAGAATGTGACGTTGGAGAGGAAGATCGGACCACCATGATTCTGTAGAAGATGAGTGACATTAGAGATTCATGTTATGCAAATATATTGGTTGGAGACTGAGAATAGACTGAATCAGAGAAAATTCAGGGAAAGTAGTGAAGAATTTACTATAGAATTCATGCAAGATATTTTGCTGGTTTGACATAGAGCGATGATTAAGAGGTAAGAGACATAGAGAGATTTAAAATAGATTTTGCTTTTGGATTTGCAGGATTATTCTAATGAATTGGATAGTAAATGAGAAAGTGGTAGATAGCAGTGTCTGGAGAACTTTGGGTGTGTGGGTATGTTGTTTTGCTTTTTGTGAAGAAATACTATCTTCAGGACTAGGAACTTAAGACACAAGAAAGGGGTAGCGTGGGTTAAGAAATAGAGTGGTTTGTAAAAGATCAGTGAGACATCAGAATCTCCTTCTACACATAGTCAGAGGAAATCAGCACTAAGTCATCTTCCCAATTTTTACTGATTTGTATGTATTATCTGATTCTGATAGGATTGCTTCAAGACCTGTCAAAAGTAGAGGTTTCAGGCTAATACTTGAGACCAAAGTGTAGGGACATGAGAAGCCACATAGGGAAATCCTAGAATAAAATATAGAAATAACCACGTGAGAAGGAACAAAGTAACTTCCATTCCTGATAGGTGTTTGAGCTTTGCAAGTGGACGGACTCAGATAATAGACCAGAAGAAACAGGTAAATCTCTTAAGTATCTGAAAGAGACTGACAACAATTAGGAAAGGGGCACATGCAGAAATAAGAATCCGGAGAAAAATCTACCAAAAGTCAAGGCATTCAAAATGGTGCTGAGGACCCAGCTTCTTCGTTGACTGGTAGTAGCACAGTGATTGTCTTCCATCTATAAAAAGCAAAACACATTACCCATGCGTGTATTCATTCCATGGAACTGAATTTTCTGAGCCCCTTCTGGGCTCTAGGTGCTTGCTCTAAGAAATAGTTAATTAGGCTGTCTTCTTTTCGTTTGGAAGAGAGCAAACAAGGCAGACAATTGCTCACAGGCAACTCCAGGCGCCCTAGCCTACCTGCCCCTCACCTGTCCCATCTACCTGCTCTTCTCTTTTCTGGTTGCAGTCTCAGAACTTCAGTTACAAGTTGCATGAAGTAAACAAACAAACTCTGTCCTTGTCTTTATGGATCATTTACTCTGAGGATACAAGGATAGCATGAATTAAGAAACACATTGTTATTAGTCAAGTAAACACAAAATTAATAATAGAATTTCAAATACCGTGAATGGTGGTTTTTTTTAAATTTTAAAGTAAATTCAAATAACTTTGTTTCTTTTTTTCTTTTTCCTGTAATTTTTATAATACCTCATTTTCTTGCCTGGCATATCATAAAGTTAAGGTTAATAATTTGCAGGTAAATGGACTCAAGCATTTCAGAGTGTTCTTCTTACTCCTAATTAATCAGTTGTAAGAGGACACGCTTCAACAAATCTTTGGATTTCTGCTTTATTTTCCTAATCACAGCATTCTAGTCTCTCATTAATGCAATACTAATGTCTGCATAGGCTGAAAACTTCAAATGTGTTATATTGATTCCCTGGGCCATGAACTCTCGGCTCCTTGCTAACACTTCCAACTGTGTCGTTGGTGCTATCTTGTGGCTCTGTGATCTTCCCAGGGACCCACAAAGTGCATAGCTCACCCTAGGACCTCCATGAAATTCTGGCCTCCAGTTCAAAAGTCAGGAGGCAGAGGGTTTGCACCTCTGCTGAGCTGCAGGGAGACATGCTGATTGCAGCTGAGAAATAAAGGTAAATCAGTCACCGAACTCCGCCGAGCAGAGGGAAGCTCATGAAAAGCAGGTTATAAAGGCAAGTGAAGAGCTAACACATTCACTTCATGCTTGCGCTCTGGAGGTAGTAAGAAGTCAGACTGAATTCTTTGTTTGCAGCAGAGGAAGTTGCAGATGGGCAGAGCAGCCAACCACCCACTCAGGGCAATTCCAGGGCCATCAGGAAGCCACCCTGCTGGTTGTCCCCTTCACATACCCCACCTAGGCCCCTTTTCTTACCTGGGCAGTGCCTCAGAGCCTCAAAACTTTCCATGAAAACTAGCCAATTCAGAAAGAGAGGCCAGGGTTGTGCTCCAGTCTAATTGTGATACTTTTTCTGCTGGCTCTATTGTAAGTCCTGACTCCTAGCCTTCATTAGGTTGCAAAGTCAGTGAATTGCCTATGGCACACCAGACATATTGCTTTCTCCAGTCATGTTTCTCAATGGCCCCTGAAAAGATGACCAGGCCCTTTTTGTCTGATGTGAGGAAGGAATGCAACAAAGTCCAAAGAGCATGTTTTCCTATCAAGCAGGGGAAGTGCTTGAGGTGAGCTTAGTGGTTTGACGTTGCACTGAAATAGAATTGCTCCATTGAAATTAAGGAGCACTTGATTGCCATGAGTCCACAAAGGCTTGAGGAGCCCTCTGATGGAAGAAGAGGATCAATGGAATCGATTCAGTATATTTCAAGAAACAACTATCCCAATCATGACTAAATCTCCTGTGTATGATGTGCAACAATTTGAAAGCATATTTATATTTAAGATGACTTTGTTATCACAAAAGAGTCATGGTAGTTAGACATGAAATGCCATACATTTAAAAAATATGTCAGAAAGTAATAAATCTAATAATAATAGTCCTAAGAACTTTTAAAATCACTGGGGCCCCAGGTTTGTTGATAATTTCTGCCTACCAAGATACTTTCGCCTAAAGGAGTTGCTGTAAATGGATTTGCATGAAGAAGGCCTCTGGGCATATTCTTAAAACAGCAAAAAAGATAAGAGGTAGGAAAGTGAGTCACTCCTTCCAGCTAGAAGGAGCAGAAAGGAGCTATATGGAATAAAGAGTGGTAACTACTATGTGGTACAGGGAAATAAAACTTTTCATTACAAGAAGATTCCCTTTGCCCTTTATAAGGCTCTTCTTTTATTTCCTTTCCTTTCCTTTCCTTTCCTTTCCTTTTCTTCTCTTCTTTTCTCCTTTCTTTCTTTCTTTCTTTCTTTCTTTCTTTCTTTCTTTCTTTCTTTCTTTTCTTTTTCTTTTTTATCTCATTTAATCTTTAAAGTGACTGTGTTAAAGAAGTTATGCATCTTGCCTTGGTAGCAAGTGTAAGGAACAGGAAGTGAACTCAGTATTTGAGCATTTGTAAGGTATTGATGAAGGTGGGTCCACAATAAAAAGCCATCCTTAGGGTCTTGGACAGGAGATGGCAAGGTTCAGCTTTAAAAGGAACTGCCACTTTATTCACTCTGGGGCTCTGGTTCTGCCATCTACAGGGTTGAATTGCTGCCTTCGTTTTGAACACAAAACAAAGTGGAGATTTGTGATTAACTCCACAAAGGAGCCTGAAGTAGCAGGAGAGGAGCTCTTCTGGAAATCTTCCTATTGTCCTGCTTGATGTACATTGAAAGCTTGAATCTAGTTAAATTAGAACCACTGCTTCACACCCTTCAGTATTTGTTCATTTTTTCTTGATTCTTATGCACCAAATGCTATGTCCTAGATGTGTCCCTTACTGACTTTTCTGCTTATTCCACCAAGGCAATCTTTTTGGTCTTTAGAGATTCTGATCAAATTGAGGAAAGGTACATTTACTTTTTACCCAGAAATATCACTGGAGAATAAACCAACAGGAGAGGTTAAAGCATCTAAACTTAGATGATTGTGCACAGGTCTGTCCCTAACCAGTATCCTGATTTTCTTGTGTATACTTGGATGTAGTATAATGCAACAATTACAAAACCTGTCCTCAAAGGAACATTAAAAGCTAAATGGTTTTCTATAATATGCAGTACATAAAGGAATTAAGTGTAGTGCTTTCCTCCTCTGTTGGTCAGAAAATTCACACACTCACACAAATTAACACATTCACCATAATTATGTGCCATATTGAAAGCACAGGATTTCACTAATCAGTTTGTTCACTTTGGATCTAGAATGGAAGAAAAAATAAGTCCCCCTTTTTTTCCTTTTAGAATTTGTATCATCCAGATGTCAGCTCTACATCCTGTTCCCTCAGGAACTTGTTTTCTAGACAGTTGTCATCATTGAGAACATCTGCAAACTTATTTTACATTAAAATTTTAAAGAATAACAATGCAAAGTAACCTCTTTTTAAGTGGGCACCTGAGGTCTCACAATTCTACAGTCAAAGGTAGAAATCTCAAGTAGGTACAAGGAAAGGAATGCTGGTCTGGAAACTAGGAGATACACTCCAGTTCACATTGTGCATTTAGCCAGATCCATGAACCCTGGCAGGGAACTTAGTTTCTCTGGTTGAAGAAAAAGGAAACCGAAGTAAAGAATCTTTCAGGTGTCTTCCAGGTTGGCATTCTATCAATCCATGGTTCTGAAGTCCTACACATTATAAGCACCACAACAGAACCATAGAGATGGTAATGTTCATTAACAGCCTTCAAAAATTACTCTGCATGAAAGTTATAAATCCCTTATAACTTTGCTCAATGTGCTTCATTCTCTCTCTCTCTCTCTCTCTCTCTCTCTCACACACACACACACACACACACACACACACACACACACACCCAGTTCTTCAGTTGTTCATATGGAAAATAATACAGTAATTAATAAATAATATTACAAGAATAAACTCTGTGTTTCACATACTCACAACTGTAAATCTACTCTTGCCCCACCCCGTGTGTGTATATACGTGTGTAAGTGTTAACTGTCTTCTGCTATTTTGAAGAAATAGATATGCGGCTTTTAATATTCTAATCACAAACACTTAGCTGCCAAATTAGCTAGGTGTCCAGTAAATGCAGATTAATCTGTGTGTTGCATGGAGATATGTGTGCCTTCTCCCTCTCAATGAGCTCAGTCTGAGAAATTCATTTAACCTTTAGCTTCCAGTCTGATGAACCTATGTGCCACTATACTTTTCCCTTCCACAGAATGGTTTATAATAACAATAAAACAAGAGAAAACATTGAAATTGGCAAAGATTAATTTATTTTAATTCTCTCTGGTGAGAATCTCAAATGATAGTCCTCACTTCATAAAGCTGAAACTTCACTACAATACAGAGACAGACCAAGTCATCAATTGCCTCTTTGCTGGTGAACAGTTGAGTTGCAATGGAAGTTGAACACGTACATGGAGGAACCTAAACTGAGAGTTAGCTATTGTTTTCTCACCTGTGAGAATTCAGACTGGAAAACTTTGAGACCAGAGTCAGTTTCTTATTGTATAGTCATAACACTTAATATCTAATCTTTTCTCTGATCTATGTAGCAGTTTCTCTGATTTACCTCATATAATCTCATCTTGTAAGATAAGGGTCATAAAAGATGCTTTTATTGTAGTTCCCAGGTCTATGCTGTTTCTCAGCGTTAGAAATAGGTACAGATTGCTTACTTGTTCTAGACCACCTGAATGCATTGACGATGCTTTAATAGTAACCATATATGAACATTTTAAACATACTACTTACTTAGCTAAGTGAGAAATGAAAAAATATGTATATGCACAATTCAGAGTAATGGGCATTTTTTTCCTTCTCAAAACTGATTATTTTGATGAAGTTTAAAATACTGCCAAAATGGTTCCCATATAGTCTAAAATTTTAAAAAGAATGGTTTTGGACTTTTTTTCTAGTGAGGGACTTAAGATATTTGTATACAAATACTATGTTTCATTGAAATCAGATTTCAATCAGATTTCAGTTCAGTAATATATCATGAGAGGTTGTTCTTGTCTCCTTGATATCAAATCATCACTCACAGTCCTCACTTACAAGCTGATGGTTTTGACTTCATAAATACAGAGATATGCTAAGAATGTTTGATGATTTAAAACTTCAGTGGTAGTTCACAGAAGTGATAACCATTACTCAAATAAAGAAAAAATTACAGAGCAATTATCCTACACAAATATACTCTTATATACAGAGATAGAAGAAAACTCCTTTATTTGGGTTAATTTTCAATCTAATTCAAGTGGTCAGGCCATTTGTAGTGATAGTGATTTTAAAGGTATACAAACATCCTTTAAATTTAAGAAGCTTCTCTAATATTCATGTTATGTGCATGCATACAGTATGGCACAGATAACAATGAATTTAAGAATTTAAGTTGGGGAATAAGAAGACTTCCTCAAAAAAACAGAATAAATCCCACCAATTAGTTAAACTAAAGAATATACATCCACCAAGTGGTCATGATAATACAAAGCAAAGAGACAGAAGAAAAAATTCTCACTGGGATTATTTGAACCCCATGTCTCAAATGTGAAATATACCAGCCATCTTCAGTTGTTGTTATTTTATTATTATTATTACTACTCTTATTACAAATGCAAAGGTGTTTAAATATGAAGATGCCAACTGAATTAGATGTCTAAATGTTATAAATGAACATGAGATCTGCCACCCCAGAATGGAGGAATGATCTATACTGTTATTATCCTGAAGAAGAAGGCGATTTATATAGCAGTGACAGTGCACTCAGCTCTGTACGGTGGGCGGGTGACACCTGTTTCGGTTCAGTGGGCTTCCTGTCTAAATAAGACTAAAAGCAAAAGAGTGCAAAGACAAGAACTAAATTTATCATCAGAGTTACAGAATTAATCTCATCCATTCCACTAATCCAGCTCTATATATCTTTACCCAAAGATGTTATCAGGACACATGTGTAGGAAGAAGGGATGTCATCTGCCCTCCCTACCACAATCCAAAATACTCCTAGATTTAGAGCTCCCTTCCTGTATTCCCTGAGATCTCACCCCAATAATTGTGGCTCTTTTATTCCTTCCTCATCTCTGCCTCATCTGTCACCAAGTTCTGAAGATTATTCCCAAATGTCCACAACCTGTGTAATCATCCAGTGTCTTTTCTAATTAGCAGATGTTCCTTCTGGGCTCATGGTGATGGGGGAATAAAAGGAGCAGCCATTCTTTTTTTCTTTCTTTTCTTTTTTTAATTGACTTTATTGGGGTGACATTGGTTAATAAAATTTATGTAAGTTTCAGGTGTTCCATTTTATAATACATCATCTGTATAATGTACTATGTGCTCACCACCCCAAGTCAAGTCTCCTTCCATCACCATTTATCCCCCTTTACCCTCTTCAACGTCCCCGATCCCCCTTCCCCTCTGGTAATCATCATACTGTTTGCTGTCTGTCTATGAGGTGTTATTTGCATGCTTTTTGTTTGTTTGTTTGTTTTTTACTTAATCCCTTCATCTTTTTTACCTAGGTCCACATTTCCCCTCTCCTCAGGCACCTGTCAGTTTATTCTCTGTATCTATGAGTCTATTTCTATTGTGTTTGTTAGCTTATTTTGTTCGTTAGATTCCACACGTGCATGAAATCATATGGTACTTGCCTTTTTCTGACTGGCTTGTTTTACTTAGCATGATGCTCTCCAGGTCCATCCATTGAGCCATCCTTAGTGGGGGAAGGATGACTCTGCCAACCAAACCAGGTGAAATTACTTGTGTGATTAATACGTGACAGATGTTCCAGCCCCACCAGGATCCCATTTAGGAACCATTCTTTTTTACTGTCCTCCATCAAATTGCTGTGTAGATTTTGAAATCTTTAAGCATGTAGGGAATGGAAATGAGAACTTATCTCAGAATAAAGCATTGTTAGTCAATTAACAAGTCCTTTCAATAAATATTTACTGATCTCTGAGCTGGGTCTCCGAGGATGGTGAGGCGTTTTATCAATGGAGTTAAGAATGCAGCAGGGCAGCATAGAATGAAAGAGCAGAATGAACACAGGCATTAAGACAAGGAGGTAGATATTGGGTAGAAAACGGATCAACAAATTTCCTTGGAGAAAGCAGTTGCTATTTGGTCTCTATCTAACTCTTGTGCTCTCACATGACCCTTAAAATATTATGTATATGTGCATGCATGTACAGTCACATAGTATCGGTAAACATGCTCCGGTTAGGAAAACTGATTGTCTTTGGCAAATTATTGTTTAAGTGTACTGTTTTCCCTGATGAGCAATTCAGTCTATAAAGGGTAGTAGATGAATAAGGGTAGTTAGGGTAGGGGGATCAGAGAAGTAAAATGATAGAAATAAAGAGAGCGGCATATCTGGGAAAGTACAGAAAGAGAGCGGGGGACTACGGGAACAGAAAGGGAAACAATTCTCCAAGCAGCACTTACTGAAGGATCCCTTCTTGTCATTGACTTTGCTTGGCATACCTTTCTCTTAGTTACTCAAACCCTGTCAACGGTCATTTCTGCAGGGCCAAAGGTCTTCTCCTTTATTCCTCGTATAAAGCAGTTACAATGTCACTAACCCAGGCACAGAAACATCGAGAAATACAACTGCAAAGCAAGAGCCAAAGGAACATGCTCCTGCTTTTCATTTGGGAATTGTTTTTCTGCTACGTAAGGCAGACTTCTCATTTCAGTGGCACTGTCCCCGAAGCAGGTTAGGAGGCTGCATCCGTATTATTTCCACTGTTATTTATTCTTCTCTGTGTGCATTTACATTAATTATGAGCCTTCAATCTGGATGCTTATTCTGATTCTCAAGTTACCTGAGCATTAATATAATATGAAATCTCCTGCAGGAGTAAATATGCACCATTCCTGGCACATGTTAGACCTTCGTGTTTATTGAGTATGTAATGGGTTGGAAAGGAGACTACTCACCAACAACAGCTTAAGATAGCGAAGGGAATGAAAAGAGGCCATTTTATTATAAGTGACTGGTCAAAATCAGGGACCTGGTCAAATTTACCTTTGACCCCTTGTCTTACTTGCCTAGTGATGTTTATACCCTCTACAACTCCTAAATATCAAGTGCCCTCAAGCCACCAGCATGACTCAATAACAAAGCCAGTTTAAAGAAATGAATCTCAGTTGCCTATGCAAAAAGGTATAAATTGTTGTTTATTATTTATTTGTTTGACATGAGAGGTTTCCTACTGAATAGTAGGCAGCCTGAAGGCAATATGAACTTCAAACTAAGAAGCCAAGGTTATAATCCTGACAGTCACATTCTAGTCATGAAACCTCTATGGCATTCAATTTCACCTTTTTTACTATGGTGATTATAATAGTAATTTATGAAGTTATTCTTATGAAATGACCTAATGGTTTAAAAGTACAAAGAATTATGTCTGGCACAAAATCACTTATTAAAAATATTAACAAATGTAGCAATGTAGGATCACTCAATAAGTGTTCATTTTCACCCCATGTTTTTAATTTTCTCGTCTGCTTTTCTTTTATTGATCTCTTTCTTCTTCCTTGAAAATTGGTAGTCCCCATAGCATTTAATGAAGTGTCTTCTGCTATGAATTCTCAGAATATATTTAAATGAAACTGAATGCATAAGGGAGTGAATGAATGAGGAACAGATTTAGTGCCTGATATGGTAATGCCCTGTCTTCTTTTCCCCATCTACTTGGAAACCCGTGATTATCTTTTGAAGTATCACTGATGTGACACATCCATCTAGGGCCAAAAGTTTTCTTGATTGTCATTTTTAAATTAGTTATTCTATTTTGAAAGTAATGCATTGTTTTTAATTCCACACTTTGTTGCAGATGATACATTGTGCCAACCTCTGTGGTCTTTATAAAAGGGAACAGAAGATCTTAGTTCTGCTCCTTCAGGGAAATAAAATTTCACCATTGAAGAACAGTTAGATTTTTAATCAAATAGCTTCTTTGGTCACAGAGACAGTAAGGCCACTGAAAACCAAAAGACAGTGTGGGCAATAAGCATTTAAACAAAGCTAACTACACAATGGCTACTGTCAATGGAATTCAGTACGTTTTGATGGGTAATATTAATCCTGAAAGCATAGCTTTGTGAACATGTAAGGGGCCAAAGACCTTGAATGTTGAAAGGAACTATAGATCTTCAAAGTCAAACACACGAATGAAAAAAATATTAAAAATTTAAAATAGTGGTATGCAATAAAGACCTGAATAATGTAAAAATCCTTCGTGTGAAGGGGAGGAGTTGGAGGAAGGACTTGCAAATCATTCTAGAACACCCACAGACCATATATTTTAGACTTACTTAATCAGCAATGGGTTCACAGCTCCAGTTAAAAAAAAAAATCACTAAGAGATTATCATTATAGTGTCAGATGTTAAGGACAAAGACAGAGCAGGATGGTGGGGAATATGATTATGGGAAACAAAACCCAACCGATCCTATAGATGTCTTTTAGGGGAGAATTCTGAAGAAGGCAAAGGCTAGATGCAGAGTTAGGAAATCAAACTGAAAGGAATACCAAGCATGTATATGTTTTACCTCTAAGGGGAGGGTCAGTGATACAAACCATACTACAGTCGCCTATGGCATTTCACATCTCTTGTTCAGTGTTTTGTCTTAAAAAGGCGGGGACTCCAGCATTGGATCAACTCCAGCATTGGAAGTAACATCAGGACAATAATTACAAACCAATGCAAGTTTTTTATCACACTCACTCTCAACTACCCCAGAAGACTAAAAGGGCTGTATAGCAGGAAATGAAATAGGATTCATAAATACTTTCTGATGAATATCATTTTTACTAAGATATGTTTTTAAAAGTAACTTGTCACATATTTTTCCATATGAATCAAATTAGAATTGGTTTTAAGTGAATCCTGAGAGAATTTCGGTTTTAACCGAGAAGGGAGACATTTACACATAAACACACATATCCACAGCTACATCTATCTGTACCACCCTCAAACTCATGCCCAGGGACAACTCTGTTCTGATGACAAGGAATCCCTGGGACAATCCTTCCTGAAATGGACTCCTTTCTCAGAAAGTATTATTTTGTGATGTAACTTTTTCTTATTTTGTAATCATACTCTTTCCTAGATTGAAGCTTATGAAGTTTGGATATTGAGCTGGTTGAACAATTCCACAGAATATGAAATTTGAACTTAGCTACCAATGCTAAGTTAATTGGTGTTTGATTTTTTTATTTTTATTTTTCATCCAGGGAAGTACTGACCACATCTGATATACTTGGGCAGGTCAATGCTAAATACCTACTCACACCTGATGAAATAAAGTGTCAGGTTTTACTTTCTTGGAAGCTCCTGAGTAAGTCCTAGGGGGCCCTTATGGCCCAAGCCTAGCACTTGGCCAGAGCTGCCACTTCCACACTCACTAGATTACACTAACAGCAAGGGTTTTGGACTGATAGAAAGGACACTGCTCTCCCAGGACCTGTGGCTCTCAACACCCTCTACCCCACTTTGCCTATTAGCCTCCCCCTTTCCTAGCCTGGCTTGTGTACTTTTATAATCCTAACTACCCCTTCGAGAGCACTTAAGACTTGAGTATATGCCTCTGTTTAAATGTTCTTTTGTTATGAGGGTATAAGAACTTGTCTATGTTTTCTTCAGAAACCAGACAAGATTAGTACTGTATTTTTTTACTTTATTATCCCAAAACATACACCTTTGGATAACACCTTTGTTATCCCAAAGAGAACTACCTCTCTCTTACATTCCCTGAAGTCTTCTGTTGGGTCTCTTAAAATAATTTAACAATTAGATAGAATCATGAAAAACTTATCTATGTGGATGGATCACCAAGAACTTGGGAATCCAAATTAACACAGTAGCTACCTCAGGACTTCTTGGGATTCACAGTGGTCAACCAACGACATTTTGAAAATAATAAAGAGACTATAAATGAGAACTATTAATATCTGGGATGTTAAAATAGGATTATGAGTATTACTGATTTGTAAACTGAAACTGAGAAACATCAAGAAAATTGCCAAGAGTTACATACCCATGGATTTACTCATTGATATATAGATGACAGGTAACATGGAAGTGTGCCAGTATAGAAAAACTTATTGAAAGATGAAAGATGTTCAACTCCTGCCTTTGAGATGCAAATCTCAGGGACAGCTCAAGGATAACAGAGCTGTGAGAGAGGTCCTCAGTGCAAAAGAATGACAGTCTTCTTCCTGTAGATGAAGCAGAAGACTTCAGAAGGAAAGCACACTAGAGCTGGAACTTTCTACATTAAAAAAAAAAAAAAATGGAAACAGTATTAGAGTGAATGAACATCCCTCTTTGGATGCTCAGTCTCAAAATATGCCCAAGGAAATCTTGGTGAAAATGCCTCCATTGTGCAACTCAAAACACATATCTGCACACACCATGAGACCCTTACAGCCTTGGTGCTGGCTGGCTGCAAATTAGGCAGGGAAGCTTCTCAGTCACTTTGGTCCAGCCTCAGTTTTAGAAAAGCCCTGTGCATCGGCTTTGATATGGGACTTTTTCAGCCTCCCTCCTTCACCTCTCTGGAAGCCAGCTGCTTTGACGTTGGAGAGTCTCACATTCTGCTGCCCCTCTTCTGCCCATCCTATCTCCAGCACTAGCACATCTATCTCCAGTAGCATATTTGGTCCAAGAAAGCTTCTTGCCCCTGACTCTGGGATGAGGAATTTTCTATTACTCATCTACCAGTGGTACTTCCATTGCCTGTGCTCTCTGTGCAAGTGGCTTTTCTGTCCTTTATTCATGAACCTAAAGCTTTCACTTCATGGTAGGGAATATGCAGGCACTTTATATATGCTCCTCTACAGCAGCACCTATCAACTCCTGCACTATCAGTGGATTTAGACTCCAGCTCTGTCCCACACTTGCTCCTGAGCATGTATGGTGGGGGTCCACGGGAAAGATCTTGCAAGTGAATGCAGAATTTCCTTTGGTCAGATGCCCCCAGCAACACTTAACAATAACTTGCTCAGCTACATTTGGCCACTGGGAATTCTTTAAATTTTTGGCTGATTCTTATCTGCTTGTTTTGAGGCTTATAAGGAGTCATTCTTTCTGTGCTCTCTCATAGGTAAGACAGATCACCTATCCCAGTTCTCTCTGAAGAGACTTTTTTCTCTTAATATTATATGTCATTGGGTTGCCTTGCCACCTCAGTACTCTAATGGGCTTAAAAATTATAATTTTGTAGCTTATCTGGATTTTATTCATTATTAGGTTGGGAGTGATTTTCTTTGAAGCTTTCTACATCCTAAGCAGAAGCAGAAGCCCATTTCAAAATATTGAAAGCAGAAAATTTATAGTGCTAAGAGTAGAAATAGACAAACCCTGGCAGGGTAGCTCGGTTGCTTAGAGCATCATCCTGATAGGACAAGGTTGCATGTTCAATCCCTAGTCAGGGCATATACAAGAATCAACCAATGAATTATAAATAAGTGGAACAACAAATTCATCTCTCTCTCTCTCTACCCACCCCTCTCAAAATCAATTAAAAAATTTAAAAGGAGAAACAGCAAATACTACACAATTATAGTTTGATATTTTTACCATGCCTCTCTCAGTAACAGAAAACAAGCAGATATCTATGCTTATGTATTCTAGAGATAAACTATTAGACTTAATGAGTACTTTAAGAAAATAATTAAGAAAAGAGATATTTTTAAAATAGAATTTAAAACAGACGAAATTTATTAAATACCTAGGAAGAAAAATAAACCATTACTAAGAAAATGAAAGAAGACCCACATAAAAGGAATGATATACTATGTTTTCGGACTGGAAGACTAAATATTGCAAAAACTACCATATCTCATAATTGAACTATAATCAAAGCCATACTATTTATAATTCTAGCAGATTATTTTTGTGAGAACTAATAGACTATTTCTAAATTTCAAGTGAAATGCAAAACATTAAGAATAAAAGAGACAATCTGGAGGGAGAACAAAGCTGGAGAATGGACAACTACCAGATATCAAGATTCATTAAGAAGTTATAATAATTAAGATAATCTAGCATTAGCTTCAAGAGAATTCCATAGCCTAATGGAACACAATAAAGATTCCAGAAGCACATGAATATAGTCCATTTATTTTATAGGTGCTATTGGAATGCAGAAAAAGGGATGATATTTTTAAACATAAGAGACTAAATATGCAAACTGAGTAATGAACAAACTATATATAAAAATAGAACTTTGACCCACAACTGATAGCAACTAGCCTGGAAACCAAACCACAATCTTTTCAGCAAAATGCCCAGGAAATGCCCTTGCTAGTGTGGCTCAGTTGGTTGGATCATGGTCCCACAGACCTAAGGGTCACAAGTTCTATTCCCAGTCAGGGCACATACCTGGGTTTTGGGTTTGATCCTTGGTCAGGTACACATGAGAAAGCAACCAATCAATGTTTCTCTCTCACATTGATGTTTCACTTTCTTTATTTTTCTCTCTCTCCTTCTCTCTCTCTTTCTCTATCTCCCTTCCTCTCTCTCTAGAAGAAGTGAAGGAATATCCTTGGGTAAGGACATAATAATAATAATAATAATAATAATAATAATAATAATAATAATAATAATTAATAATAATTGTCCAGGATGTCAAGCCACAATCTCTATAACAATGGACCCAACATGTGCAGCACTTGATTAATAACTGACAGCTTTCCTAAATTTGGTCACTGCTACCAATGTATAAACACTGGAGAAAACCAGTATGTTTTTCTAATTACACAGAATGCCTCACTTCTAGTTTGCTTGCCTCCAGCTTTCCCATGCCTACAGCCTCCAGTCGGGGGGGACTGCCTCGGTTCTTCCCCTTTTTCTACTATAAATTCTTCCCAGTCTTCTGCCTGCCTTTGAGTCTCTGCCAAATGCAAGTGAGGTGGGTGACTCATTAGTTATAGCAATTCTGAGTAGTCTTGCTTGTTTATTTCCAAAGATATTAGCAGGATCAACTGGATATCAACATATGTAAACAATGAACATAGACTTCTCCTTCCTCACAACATAAAGAAAAATAAATTCCACTTGAATCATTGATATAAATAAAAAAACGTGAAGATAATGCAGTAATATTAGATCATATCTTTAAGAACATATGGTAAGCAAATACATTATTTTAAACATTATACCAGAAAAGCCTAACACAAGAGCAAAGTTGATTAATTAAACTTCACTAAACTTTAAAACCTCTACTAATTCAAAAAGTCCTGAAGAGAGTCAGGAGTCTAATGATGACAGCAGAGTTGAGGGTTGAGCAGAAGTCCCATTATTAGCGGGCCTGTCACCATAATGGTGGAATGGGAGGTCCAAGAGTATCAAGATCAAGACTCCTCCTGGGCTACTATGTGCTTGCAGTTTTTACTGTCTAGACTTCTTTAGTTCTTGCCCATCTCTGTGAACATGGTTCCCATCATTCCCTTTGATTCTGTAAGCTATTCAATAACTCATGATATCTATTTTGCATAAATTTGTGGGAGTTGATTTCTGTTTCTTACAACCAAAAATATCCGTGTTTTTTTTTTTGTTTTTTGTTTTTTGAAAAGAATCAGAAATTAAGTATTGCAAATTACTAGCCCCAAAATGTAAATCAAACTAACCAGGGAATATATAGTGTAAGAGAGAGGAGGCCTCAGTATTCCAATCTGGGATATTTGAAATACTATCTGATAGTAAAAACAATGTCTGACCCACAGCTTTTGTATATTGGAAGACAGATCATGTATATACCAAGCATAACAATAGCAGAGGAAAAAGAAGCAGTATTTTGGAATACTTGCCAGCTTCATAAAGAAACAAAGATGCAAGCTTAGCTTGATAATGGCTATTTTAAAAGCAGTAAAAACTAAAATACATCTTTTAAAAAATATATTTTTTAATTTATTTTTTTAGAGATAAAGGAAGGGAGGAAGAAAGAGAGTGAGAAACATTGATTCACAAGAGAAAAATTTATTGGTTGCCTCTCCTCCACTCCCTGATCAGGGACCAAACCTGCAACCCAGGCCCTGACTGGGAATCAATGCCCAACCGAGTCACACTGGTCACGGCTAAAATACATCTTTGTTAACAGACTACATCTTTGTTAACAGAGAACCTCTTGTATTATAGGATCTAAAACTTCAAATGCTGCTTTAACATCTTTAATTCTTACATTGTCCCAAAGGCCTAAATGGGAATTCCCTTGTTCTTGGTAGCTATGCGTCCCTCTCAGTGGAAAAGGCTCCCACTAAGCTAGTCCCTCTATTAGTCAGGTCAGCTGCTCCCTACCTAGTCCTCAACCTAATTATTGCCAGCCCTCTAAATTATTCAACAAAGCCAGTTACTCCCCCCACCCAGGAACCACTTCACCTTCTTGTTACTACAAAGCTTGCCTCCTACAATCCCTTCTGATTCACTCTGCCCCCAGTTTGCAACTCTTAAGACCCTGCATGGCATGTGGTGTCCTCCTTTTCAAGGTTGAGAGTATTGGTGACTAATAAACTGCTGTCACTCTCACCTGTCCAGTGTCATATGTTTTGTGTTCTGCCATTTTTGTACTATTTAAGGGGGGAGATAACTTTCATACCACAGTGGTAAATAGGAGGCAGTCAGCTAACTTCTCTGCCTACAGACTGAACCAAATGGCTCAAAGTCTGGACAGATGGCATCCCGAAGGACTAAAGGAACCAAATTCTCTTTTTCCAACTAAGATCTGCATAATAAAAGTTAGGTAGTAGATTATATAACATAATATGACACAATCCAAGCTTAACACAGAGACCTTTCAAGAACCTCCTTTAAGTATTCTATGATTACAAGAAGGACAGCCAAGCTGCTTATGAAGATGCAGCCTGAGGACCAGAGCACGGCTGGCATCTCTCCACCAGAATCTGCCTTTGTGAGTCCCCTAAAGGCAGAGGCCATGTTTGATACATGGGCTTTTCAAGTAAGGGCCTCAGAGATGGCCTGGCTTGAAACATTTTGCTTAGAATGCAAAGATCCCAGGATTCAAGTAATCTGATGAGACAAGATCTATGACTCTAACTAAAAGCCTAACTGTGGTCCAAAGCCAATCCACTAGACAGCTTGGTGTAGAGATACAAAATCTGAAACTGCTACAGAGATTTTGCCGTTATGAAAACACACCTGATCTTATAGAAGGTAGACAAAAAAACACAGAAGAAACAGTCCTCTTGGCATCCTTAAGCTACTGAATCACACAAATTCTGAAATCAGCTTTAATCTTGGCCTTCCCAGGTGTATAAGACCATTAATTTCCTTTATTGTTTAAGTAACTTCAAGTTGTTCTTTCTGTAACTTGCTCTTGTTGTTATAAGCATTCCAGTCAGGAGCCATAAACCATAAATACTACTAAAAAATAAAAAAAGATGAGATGTAATTATTGGTGTATTTCTAGAAAATTTAAGATTAAAATTAGAACTCTGTACCTCTGAAATGGTCAATTTCTGATGGTGTACAGTATAGGGAAGTAAAAATTCACAGCTATGGAGAAGGTAAAAACTAAAGCGACTCAGAGGCAGATGGTATGGAAGATATGGAGACAGGTAAGACCATGAAGAAGTTTAGATGAGTGGTACTTAAGGGTGACAAAAGTAAAATAAATTTTTTCAAAGATGAACTCATGTAGACAGGAAAGTCTTGCAAATACAAATCAGGAAGCAGGCAAAAGCTCTTTAAGAGGATCATGTGGTTTCTGAATGGCATAGTTGTAAGTAATCCTTTAAGAATCTTGGTCAGTGTTTCTATGTATTTCTAAAATTTGATTAAAAAGTGGGACAGGGATTCTCATTCAGAGGCACACAAAGAAAGGCAAAGTTTTAACTGTAATTATTTTCTTTGAAAGTGTGAAATATTCAGGCTTAAATTTTAGTGCCTTTCTGTTCTTTGTGAGTTTCTCCTACTTTTTATTTTTTGCCTCATTTTTAGACATCTTATAGGAACTATTTTTGTTTTCATGAGGTTATTTCATGGACTCAGGGAATAAGAACATGTATTCCATCTCATCGTCCTGGTGGGCTTATCCAAATACAAAATGAATGAATTTGTATACAACTCATACGTATGGCTTGCTTGATAAAATTTGAGATGAGGACACAAAATTGCTAAAGGAAGGCAGACTCTGTAGGTAGAATGGAAGTACCTATGAATAGAGCAAGGTTTGCCTGGAAAGAGTGGGGTGAGTGAATCGACCACATTTCTGCTCATTGTTCTCATGACTTCCCATTACTTACAGAATAAAATTCAATTCTGTGCACAGCATACAATCATTATAAACATTACTACACCTACCTGACTATCTCAGTCTATGGCCATTTTTTTAATACTTGACACTTCAACAAAAAATAAATCATGTGCACTTCCCATAATATATTTCTCCTCATTATTTTAAAATATAATGTTATTTTTGTTTGGAATGTATTTCCACCTACCTATTACCACCAACACACACTTATATGTAACTTATATGTAACTAGAAAATACTTCTGAACATACAAAAATTTCCTATTTAGATGCAGACATTTAAATATCACAATTCTTTTTACTTTAACTTCTGACTTTGATTCTTGTTAAATGAAAATGTTCCTTGAAAATATAACTCTTTATTACCCATTTCTAAGCTATCCTGAATTTAGCATATTGACAACTAAATTCACTCTATTGGTTTACCTACTCTCCTCTTACTCCCTTTGGTCTAAATATGCTTCCTGGGGAACTTGGACAAGCTCTGTGCATAGAGTCAGTGTTTTTGATTAATTATGGTTTTTAAGTTTCTGATAAATTATTGAAATTTTCTTAGTTGTGGGTACAAAAACAGATATACTTCTGAAATACGTAGGAGAAACTCCTATGAAGAAGACTGAAAAAATTTAGGGAAATGAAATTTCAAAATTTTAAGTGCGGTACACTGAAGGTCAGTGTGTATGTGTGGAAAGACATTGATGGTGGATTTTCCTACTCCACAATAAATTACAGTATTTTAATTGACTTATTAAACTGTAGAAATAAAGAAATTCCATGCAAAGAAACTGAAATGTGAAATATAATCAAGATCCAAAATGAAATAATGTCAGACTTTAAAAAAAATGACCTAAGTTACTCCAGTTGAACCTTTGCACTTTGACCTCCATTAGCTTCTTTTGTTTGCTTCCTAAGTGGAACAGACATGAAGTAAAACCCCGTGATAGGTTTCCATGCAGAGAATGGATGGTGATAGCATCACAAAGCCCTTACCAATAAGGCCACATTGCTTATCACTGCCAAATGAATTATTCACAAATTCAGCTTTCTTTCAACATTGGGATATGGAAAGAAGGTGAACTTTACAGTCAGCTTTGCACTTCTGGGGTCAGCCAAGCACTTATCTTCAGAGTGACAGAGAAACATTAATTTCACAAGATCCTCTACTTCATTCTCTTGCAATGGAAATCCAACCAAGACCCTATCAGTCCAAGAGATCAGCCTTGGAGCTATATGAGAATAAACTCACCTTGAACTGAATAAACTCAGGTAGGGAAAAAGGATGAATTTTATTGCAGTAAATTTTCAGTTTCAGATATGAAGCTACCTTAAATTTGTACGTATGTATCATTTTTACCTTTTAATTGAGATTTCCTTTCTTTCTGTAGCACCTCAGAAAGTACTGATTCAAGGTTTCCTGTTTCTCTGATTTCATTACCATAGGATGCTAGTAACCCTCAGCCATTTAACTGTCCCCCATCTATGGGGTATATTTGAGGCCCAATTATAAAATTGGCCATATTTGTCTTCTTTCTCTTGAACTCTTTTGTCCCTTTTGGATCCCTTGGTCTTCCTCCTTTTTGTTTTAATCTTACTTGCTGCTGAAGTAATAACTAATTTATAATGAGGTTAGGTGATTTATATGATCTTTTATCCAGAAAAATTTTTACATAAAGAAGGCACAAAGCAGGAAGTAACCCCAATAGGTTTTTTGTTTGGTAGTATTTTTTAAAATTTTCTCTTTGAGTAAATTCATTCTAAAATTATTAATTCAACACGTCCTATGTGCCACATGGCAGACTGGACATAGATAAAACACAGGCAGTGCCCTTAAGGAAACCGTCTTCTCGTGAAGACACATACGTGAGATAATTATGATCCAGGTGGATAAAGGGAATCATTGAGGCACAGTAGGATTCTCATCCTTCTCAGGGATGATGCTTTTCCTAAGAGTATGAAGACTTGGAGAGTATTTGAGATAATGACTTCTAGATCCTCAGCAGTTCATGAGTTATCTGTCCTGAATCTACTCTTTCTCCTGGGTTTTCCTTTTCTGCCTACCTTCTCACGAGGACCATTCTCTAAGTTATAACAAGAAACACTTACTAAGACCTATCAACTTCCTGTATCAAAACCTACATCCAGGACATCAAACAAAGTAATAATTCAAAGTATTGGTTTCTGGGCTGAGAAAGTAAATAACTCTAATGACTAAGAAATCTTTTTTATAATCAGGTGTTTCCAATGCTTTGCTTTTCAGCAAAATTGAAAGAAAACTAGTTGAATTTATTTTAAAATAAATCTTAATGCTAAATTACTGTATGCTTTTCTTTTTCTTTTTCTTGTTTTTAAATAAGAGGGAGGCCAAAGAAATGAAAGACACATAACAAAAATATTTTCATTCCCATCTACATATTTATGTGAACAAGGTTTATCATGCTTAGACTTTAAAAATTAAAACTAGAAAGAAAAGTGTTAAGGAATTCTGCCTCAGTCTAAAAATAATTAATATTTATAATTAGATGTATGAATTTAAAAGTTATAAAATAAGAGTCCTTTTATGTCATGAAGAGATTATTAGTTTCAATAAATTTTACTTTTTTACATAAAATCAAAATCAAAGTTTAACACTGTATTTATATCAATGTAATCAACTGTATATTGTGGTTGATTGTAATGACTATTCAATCCAGAACTTTTAAACACTTAAAACCTATGGTCACATGAAATTATTTTTAAAGGAGTAATTAAATACTATTTATTTATTTACTTACTGTTTGCAGAGAAGTATAGGAGAGTAATCAATGAAATATTTTCAAACATAAAAATGTTACATTTAAATAAGTTGCCTGGTGAATATGAAATGGAAATACGTATAAGTTCAAGAAAAGGAGAGCTTGTTAAAATATAAATCAATGTCTATGTGTGTGTGTATATCTATATTTATATCTATCTATATATATAAATAGGATGAGTCAAGATGAAAGCTCAGAAAAGAAAAAACAAAGGTAGAGAGCACTTCAGGAAGAAAACATAGCGAGTACCAAAATATGCATTCCAGAAAAATCTTTGCAAATTGAGGGGAGTGTGAGTGATTGTCAGCAAGAAGTTCTGGGAAAAGAAATTGGGAAATCAACTTACAAGAGCAGTGTTGTTTGAAGATGGCAACTTATTAAAATTTCTGGAGTGACTCTTCCCTTTCTCTATCAATGAGACAAACATGTTGAGTTCTCATAAAACTCAGCCTTTTCTCAAAGTGTTCAGATGAAAGAGTTTACATTCAATTCAAGTCCAATGATTTTGAAGCCTTGTCAAAAAGCCAGATGAGTTGAGTGAAATTTCTCAGATTTTCCTGGATTTGCAAGGTTCAGCTAAGACAGCTAACTGTCTCGGTGGCCAATGAAAATGAACATGAAAGAAAATGAAAGTTGGTGGTGGTCACTACAGTGTTCTAATCCATGCTTTTATTTCTCACTCGAAATCTTTCCGAAAGATCCAAGTCCAGCTAGTCCATGTATTGGAAAAGAGCTAAGCAGCAAGTAATTTGCCATGATCTATTGCTCAGTGAAAAAAATCTATCTAACCTGGCTGCTGTGGCTCAGTGGATTGAGCATCAGCCTGCGAACCAAGTGTCGCTGGTTCGATTCCCAGTCAGGGCACATGACTAGATTTCACATCAGGTCCCCAGTTGGTGGCGCGAGTGAGAGGTAACCACACAGCGATGTTTCTCTCCCTCTCTTTCTCCTTTCCCCTCTCTCTAAAAATAAATAAATAAATAAACATAAAAGAAATAAAAATAAATAAATAATTTTAAAAACAATTCTATCTAATATGTAAGACTCATAAAAAGATGAAAAAGGAGGAGGTGAAGGAGGGAAAGGAGGGGAAGGAGAAAAAGGAAGAAAGAAAAAGTGTTTCATGATGCACTTCTTCAAGAGCTGTATCTTTCCAAATGAAATTGTGGTTAAGAGAGTTTGTCTGTCGGGGGACAGCAGCTGTCTTCTAAAGATTCATCTGGATAGAGCACAGCAGAACTGGAACAGTGTTGACAATGAAGACTAGAACTTTCCTTCTGCCTATATATATGAAGTTCACAGACAAGTTTGTTAACTTTTAACTCCCAGAGTTTCAACAGTAAACATAGATAACTAAATACAATCTTTTATTTCTTTAGAAGAACATGAAGAGGGGAGAAAAAAGGAAGAGGGAGAGAAAGAAATCACCTGAAGTGTCTTTAGAAGTCTGAAACTAGAGGGTTTCAACTTAGGTTGCACGTACTGCATTTTTCAGGCATTGGTCAGCACAAATGTTTATTTTTCTGCAGGAGTTCTAAATACCTGACAACGAAGGTTCTACAGAATGGGTGTGATAGAAAGGTGAGAGGACAAGAGAGCGTAGGTAACTGGCAAAAGAGTGGTCAAAATCATGGGCTGTGGTGTTAAGGCTGGATGGAGACTAGACCAGAGGCAGGGGTTGTGGCTGTAGCTGTGAGTATGCACAGGCTCACGGATCCTTGGAGGATGAGGCTGCAAGCAGGTTTGAAGGGCAGTGACAAGGACCAAAAAGAGAACCCAAGGTACAACTGATTGTAGGCCAAGGAGCAGAAAATGGTGTGAGAGAGAGCTGATACAAGATCAGAGTGTGATTTGGGGGACTTAGGAAATTAGAAAAGAATTTAAGGTATTAGATAAGAGCCCAGGGAAAAATATTTTAGAAGTTTCTTGGGGGCAGTTAATCTGTTAACTTCTACTGTAAAGATAATTCTGCCTTCCCCTGAGCATCCCCATAGAAAGCTGGTCTGTTGTTTTAGGATTTTATAAACACATCTTATCTCTTTTTACATATGCAAAGTAAAAAGCAAGAGTTCCAGAGTTTGGTGGTATCCACGTAACTAAAAAAAAAAAAAATGGAGAAAGAAAGACGTGAAAGGGAAAGGGCGGGAAATAGGAATAAAGGCAGAGAAGAGGAAAAAGAAGAGACCTAGAATAAATATAAATGTAATTCTGTGAATTGCTTTGTATAAATTAAACTCAAGTTCTTTTTCATATCATCTTGACATATGGTCTTAATAAGAAATGAAAAGAAAAAAAGTTAGTCTCACTTTTAAGATGGGAGGCAATCGCATTTACAAAAGGGCTATCACTGAACCTGCTCAGATCCTTCTCTTGCTTTGCACCTCCTGCACCGCACCCATGGAAACAACAATGTAATATTTTATTGTACATTTACTATGAGCCAAGCTCTAACAATATCTAACTACTTGGAATTCCCATTGTATCTCTCTCTCTCTTATACACACACACCTGTGTGATCTTTGTACCTGCAGTTTTTTCTCCCTAGAATACACTTTTTGCCCTTTTTCTCCTGAGACAGTTCTACCTTTTCTGCAAAACCTAGCAAAGTATCACTTACTTTATGGTGATGACCCTCTTAGGCAGACAAAGATGCATGTTCCTCTATTAAGCTCATTACTATTGCTCCTGTATTTGTAATTGTTGACACTTTTCTTGCCACAAGATTGTGTTTACCCCCAAGACCAAAAATACTGTAAGGTGGATGATATTAAATGAATATTTGTTGAGTTAGTGGCCTGATGCATGAATCAATTAATAAATCTACACCAATACCTTCTGAACTCTTCTATACAAATAAATTGCTACACACAAAGGCAAACTGTGGACTCCAGTCATAATTTCCAAAAAAAGTAATCTTTTTTGAAAATTTTGTTTTAAGAAACCCTTCCAAAGACATTGTGCATTATTTGCATTATAATCTAATATTGATGGTGACAATTGTAATATTTTTACTGATAATTTTAGGAACCTTGATACCAATAACAATATAAAATATAAGAAATAAAACAGGATTAATAAGGTTGTTAGAATAGGCATAGTGGATCGAGACCTCACATTTCTGCTACATATTGCATAAGCTTTTATTTGTTCCCCTTTCCTGCTGACTCCCATCTCTCTCACTCGTTAGGCTGTCGTCGTCACAATTTTCATGGGGCCAACCTGATACATGGAAATGACACTCTAAGTAATTTAAGTACAGGGTAGTGTGGGCTGATGAAGTACTGTAATTTAATTTTATTGCATCAGTGGCAACACTAAATAAATGCACAGTATAACATGCTGAGATAGTCTATTGATCTTTTCAGTCAATATTGGATGAAAATTCCTAACAAAACATAAAATTACAATATTGTTAGAAAAGATATTTTCAGCTTTTAATACTGCAAGCAAAATTGGAAGCGTAATTGTTTCATTTCACACACATTTAATACATATGTAGATGACCAAGCGCTGAATTCTCAGCTGATTAGGTTACATAGAGTAATAATGCATTTATCACAGGGTTACTTGTTACTTTTTGGAGATAGTCAGCCTAGAAGTAGGATAGGCTTATATGTTTATGTTCAGCCAAAAAAGATGTCACAAAATTCAGGTACCAAGGGAACCTCAAAGGTTTTCCTCAGGGACAAATTATTTTCTTCTAAGAGTTCATTTTCAATTTATAATCTTGATTATCTTATTCAGCATAATATACAGAAATGTAACTTGGATATTAGAGAGGATTTCAAGAGAAAGACAGAATTTTCGTAATGATGAATGATGGTTGCTCTTTGGAAGAAGGCGTGCTTCAGAAAATATGGTTAGGAACAAACCAGAAAACAAGCAAGAAACTATGAAACCTTTCAACACAGGGAAGATTATTTCACATACCTAAAGAACCAATTTGGATATTTTGGGTTTTAGTTTGCTTAGAAAAGAATTTATAATAATCCTTTCTTCACTAGGAATCAAAATTATTTTCAAACAACCTGAAAATATGTCATATCTGAAAATTGATTTCAGTTTTTCTCTTATAGTGAGTTGTTGACTCTATATTGAGATATCTTTGCAAATAGAAAACTTTTCAATCACATTCACCCAATCCTCAGTAAATGCCTACTATGTGCCAGGTACTGTGAAAGGCACTTGAAGAGGTGGTTGGTATACAGTTTCTATTAGTAGGGATTGAAAATGTTAGTGGGTCACTTACACTTAAACCTTGGTAGTCATTGCCATACTGCTCTGAGGGGTATATGAAGAACTTAAGTTTTTACAAATTTGAGGTGGAAGGATTCAGGAATATATCACAATAGTAAATTATATCGTTTTTGAAGTTTTGTAAATTTTAATACCTAAAATAAAGGTTTGAGTTTTTAAAATTGTAATTCCTCCCAAGTGACTATATTTTTCTACCATGGATGTTATACACAGTGCATCCTTTTAGAATCTTAAGCTTTTTTCAAGGAAGAAATTTTATTTAAATAAGGCATTTAGCTAAGTAATTTTGAAAAGAATTATTGTTCTGATTAAAAATTAAATAATCTCCTTGAAACTTTTTCCCTTTGACATCACTGCTTCACTGCCTCAGATGTTGGAGAAAAAGGACTTGTTCTTCCATACATGAGGCAGGACTGTGAATCAAAATCCAAGAGATGTTGGATGCGTATTTTGTTTAATCAAAGTGTATTTTGTTTAATAGAAGGATAACATTTCCATGTAGAATACCATATATCTTTATTCTGGGGCTTTTAGGTTCCTCAAATTCTGTAACTTCAATAGAATCAAGCTCACCTTGGTAGCTCTCACTACAGAAGATGGTAAGTGAAGGAATAGATCTTGGAAGAAGCAAGTCTATCAGGTAGCAGCTAATTTACTAGCAGAAAAATGAACAGCTATGAATTCTGCAGTAGTAAAATAAAGCAGACTTTTTTCTCTGTTTGTTGTTTCACACCTAGAGGGTTAGAGATATTAAAAGTGCCCTCTACCTTAAGAAAGTAAATACAAAATCAGAGAAAAGAGAAACTTTCAGTAATTTAAGTGAGTCAATACTTATTTAAATGAGTCACAGTGTATCATAAAATGAGCTAATAGAGTCATATCCAGAAGCAACCTTTGTCTCTACCCTAATAAGTAGTATTTTAAATAAATTTTTTGAGGAAATGAGAATAAGCTCTCTCCCCAATCGATCAGACTAATTGGGGTAAGACTGATGAAAACTGTAATCTCTGTTTTTATGTCTTAACGAACCTTAAAAGAGCAAATACATTTTCATGATTAAAACATAGTTAATTTAACAATAAGAACTTGTCAGTGCTTATTGAGCAGCACTCAAGAAAGAGAAATATGTATAAAATTCATCCAATTCTATTTGTTCTAATTTTTGCCAATTAAACAACATTTGTTACCAGGCTAGATTCCAAGATACATTGGAAAGGTATCATAGTTAAATGATACAAATGTGTGGAATAGTGTAGTTCCCCAGTGGCTGATTATGCCAGAATGACTGTAAAGATGGCATTGGGACTGGTATTAGGTGAGTCATCACTCCAGGAGCTCTTGGGTACAACACACTCTTACCTATTTGTGTTTTCTTCCTTTTGAAAGGATGATACCAGAGCTATCATGCAAATAAAATGTCAGAAATAAAACCTCATTGTTGGCTACCTAATTTTTGCTTCTAAAACTCAGATAAAACCTTTTAGATTGCCTGAATTTGGGTCAAAATTGAGAACTTTAAGGTCTTCCCCCTGATAATTTACATTTCTAATGCAATAAAAGTAAACACAGGGCCAAGAATGAGCATTTGATAAATTATTTTGGAGACTTACTATGTTTAAAGAAAGAGCCATTATCAGTATATAAGGACCAAAATTAAAAAAAATAAAGCCATTTTCTTATAGTTTACGAGCTAGTAAAAGACAATTATCATTGAAACACAAACGAAAAGACAGACTTATAGGTGGCCTAGAAAATAAGGATGAAGATTATTGTTTTCCCCGGCATAGGAGAATGATCAGTGAATTTCCATTTTCCTCTTGGAATGACCAACCAGGAGACAAGTTCCCATTGGCATTGTTCAGAGATGTAAGTCCCACCCTGCCCAGCCTAGGCTGAGCTCCATCTGTGGTGTGGAGGCCCCTGAAGGAGTTTGCAAGGCACTGTGTTTAACTGAGAACCCTGAACCCTCCTGGCTCCTGCCTTGAGGGTCTGTGCTGCACCACTGATACTGAAGAAGCATTTGTTGCCATGCCAGATTTTATTTATGCTCAAGTCTACTGTTTTGTAATTGAGTATCAGTCTCTACTACTACTAACACTTGGATATTAATGACAATATTAATAATGACCCTGATAATGATAACAGTTTAAACTTGCAGATCCTTTACGCATTTCAAAATGTTTTCATTTTATTTCATCGGAATCCTCATTGACAAGTCTATAAGCTAAGAAGATAATGGTACTCATCCCAGACAACAGATGAGAACTCTGCAAATCAAAGTGGTCATTTGAATTTTCAACAACAGGCTACTTCTGGGAGAGCCTGGGATAAGATCCAGCAAATGACTGATTCCAGTTTCTCCTTCAGAGGCACTTTCTGCTGTAGGTCACAGCCAAGCCCTCTGAGTCACAAGAAATGCTTTCCTTTGGGTGTAAGGAGGAGAATGTTGGAGGCCTAGAAACAAGAAGTCATAAAGAGATCACACAAGCCTAGGTTTATTTCTGTCACTCTCTTCATTGTTCTTTTCAACCTCTTCAGCCCTGTATGGCCAGAGGAAAAATAGCAAATCAACCTTAACAACTCCCATAAATTTTAACTCATTCTCTGTAGGTAACTGGACCTGCACTGCCCCTGCCTTCTACATACTTTCACTCCAGCAATGCAGAGGTTTCACTCACATGTACAGAGTGGGGATGGAGTTGGGGAAGAGAAACGCAGATATAGATCAATACAAAAAAATAAAATAAAAATGAAAGTTTAAGGTAGAAACTAAAGGCCCATTTAAAGTACTTTTATTTCTCTAGATCTTCCGGAAGAAGACAATGAAAAGCTTTTAAGTATTTAGGGCAAAAAATTCAGGGAAAATTTAAAAGACAAGAAAGAATTAGAGGATGATTTTTAAATGGTACATTTTAAGTGCTTTTCTTTTGAAAATGTCTCAGAGAATTATTCTGTATATACAACCAAATGTGCAAGTCCCTTGGACATTCATTCTGTTTTATTACCTTGGCAGCCAATCATATAAAGGAAGCAGACTCTGGCTTTTTTTCATCTTAAACAGTAAAAAGCAAGCTTCAAGGACTTGAGATTGCAGTGTAATTGGAGAGAAAAATAATCACAATTAAGAGGATGAAGTGTTGAAAGGGAAAAGAAGAGGCTAGAAGAAGAGAGCTTAGCAGCTCCAATGTGGCTGAAATCATTGTGCCTGCAAAGAGGGGCATTGGTGGCATTATTGCAAGCCCCTGAGACCAAGATTTTTACTCAGTCCCTTTTGATTGCCTCCTACTGCTAAGGAAATACTTTAAAATTAATAGAACAAGGTTAAATATATGTTTGGATGCAGACCTTGGGTATCTTTCCTTCTGATGGATCAAAAACTGTCATTACTCATTGTCTACTGAATTCCTGCAAATATGGGCTAAAAGGCCATAGAAGTACAGTTGACCCTCAAACAACACAGGTCCACTCACACATGGATCTTTTTCAATAAATACATATAGTACTGTAAGTGTATTTTCTCTTCCTTATGGTTTTCTTAATAACTTTTCTCAATCTTTTATAGTAAGAATATAGTATATAATATATATATATATATACTATAAAAAACATGTATTAGTCAGCTGTTTACCTTATCAGTAAGGCTTTCAGGCAACAATAGGCCATTACTAGTTCAGTTCTGGGGGAGTCAAAAGTGCACAGATTTCAGCTGCACAGGTGGTTGGCACCCCAAAGGCCTACATTGTTCAAGGGGCAACTATACTTGGATTTAACTACACACCATGTGTATTATAGGTATTTTTCCTACCCTGTATCTTCCATTTTCACTATATTTTTAAAGTGTATTTTATTGATCATGTTGTTACAGTAGTTCCAATTCTTTTCCCCTTTGCTTCCCTCTGCCCAGGACCCCCCTTCCCTTCAGCAGTCCCGCCCCCCTTAGTTTATGTCCATGGGTTGTGCATATAAGTTCTCTAGCTTCACCCTTTCCTATATTATTCTTAATTTCCCCCTGTCTATTTTGTACCAACCAATTATGATTCTTAATCCCTGCACCATTTCTCCATTTTTCCGCTTCTTCCTCCCAGCTGATAACCCTCCAATTGATCTCCATACCTATGACTCTTTTTCTATTCTGGTTTACTTAGTTGGATTTTGTTTTTATTATTTTTTAGATTCAATTGTTGGTAGTTGTGAGTTTGTTATCCTTTTAGTGTTCATAGTTTTGATCTTCTTTTTCTTAAATAAGTCTCTTTAACATTTCATATAATAATGGCTTGGTGATGATGAATTCCTTTAGCTTTACCTTGTCTGGGAAGCACTTTATCTGCCCTTCCATTCTAAATAATAGCTTTGCTGTATAGACTAATCCTGGCTGTAGGTCTTTGCTTTTCATCACATTGAATATTGCTTGCCAGTCCTTTCTTGTCTGCAAAGTTTCTTTTGAGAAACCAGCTGATAGTCTTATAGGCACCCCCTTTGTAGGTAACTCTCTGCTTTTCTTTTCCTGCCTTTAAGATTCTCTCTTTTTCTTTCACCTTTGGCATTTTACTTATGATGTGTCTTCATGTGGTCCTCTTTGGGTCCTCTAGCTTCTTTGGGACTCTCTGTGCTTCCTGGACTTGTATCTCTTGCCCTTGCCAAATTTGGGGAGTTTTCCTCCATTATTTTTTCACATAAGCTTTCAATTTCTTGCTCTTCCTCTTCTACTTCTGGCACCCCTATGATTTGGATGTTGGCACGTTAAAAGTTGTCCCAGAGGTTCCTAAGTCTCTCCTCATTTCTTTTTCAGTTATTTTTTCCTCATTCTATATTGGTTGACTGTTTTTTTCTTCCTTATGTTTCAAATCATTGATTTGAACCCCAGTTTCCTTTCCTTCAACATTGGTTTTGTGTGGATTTTCCTTTGCTTCATTTAGCATAGGCTTCACTTCTTCCCTTATGCATTTGCCATACTCAAGCATATCTGTCAAGCTGGTGAACATCTTTTTCACCAGTGTTTTGAATTCTGCATCTGTTAGGTTGGCTATCTTCTCATCTGTTCAGTTGGCTATCTCCTTGTCACTTAGTTCTCCCACTGGAACATTGGTCCATTCCCTTTTTTGGGCCATACTCTCTGTCCCCTCATCTTGACAGGCTCCTGTGTTTGTTTGCCTCTGCGTCTTATGTAGAGCTGTCACTCCTGTTATGTGATAAGGGGCGGAGCCTTAGGTATTCATCAGTACAGGGCGACCCGTTTCACCATGTTGTGGCGCTGTATGTGGGGGAGGAGTCAGAGAGGGAACAATGCCCCCTGCCCGGCACTCGCCCCTTTTCCATGCCCTTCTTCCACTTCTGTATGGAACTGGCACCTCTTTAGCTGTTGCCCTGGTCATCGTTCCCAGAGTGGGTGGGTCTGCGGACATTGTAGGACCATGGGGGCCCTTTAAACAAGCAGACTCTGCTGAGAGACTGGCACTTTCTGCCTCCACCCCAACCCCCACTGGTTTGCACAGTCAGAAGCAATGAGGCTTGATTTTCCTTGATGCTGGGACCATGAGCTGTGTGGTCTGGTCAGGAGCTGGGAATGCTCCCCAGGTGTCCCTCCCGATTTTTTAAAACATATAACTGTGATTTTGCTGGCCTGCCACTGCCACCGCTGCTGCCACCACCACACCATGTCCCCTCTGCCCCAGCTCTGCTCCTCATACCTGTCAGGATGAGTATTTCTTCTTTATATCTTTGTTTGTTGGATTTCCATGCAGCTTGATTTTCTGGAACTTCTGGTTATCTCTATTTTTGAGATAGTTGTATTCCTTCTTAGTTGTGGAGGGAGACCCAGTGTGTCTGTATAGGCCTCCATCTTGGCCAGAAGTCCCATTTTCACTTTATTAATGAGGTAATTTAATAGAGAATTTCTAAATTTTAATGTACTCAATCATTTTATTGATGCATTGAAAAGATTGTCTTTTTCTATCTGTTCTGTGGGACAACATTCTCATAAATCAGGTATAAGAATCTGAACTTTATATGAATCTGAACTTTATTTCAGTCCAATGGTCTACTTTTCTGATTTTATGCTAATATAACAATATATTAAATAATTATTACAGCCTTTTAAGAAGACTTGATTATCTTGTTGTATAGGATCTTCATCTTAGTTCTTTATTTCAACTTAGTCTTGAGTCTTCTTGGCCCTTTGCATTCCTATACGTATTTTAAAAACAGTTTATTATTTTCCACAAAAATAAACTACGAAACTTTTGCATTGTGATAGCATAATTGCATTGAATCAGTACATCACTTTATGGAAACTTGACTTAAAAATGCAAACTCTTCCAATTCATTAATGTAATGTTTTATATTATCTCTGAGAAGGTCTTGCATGTCTTTCATTATATTATTTATAGGGATTAGATATTTTATTGAGGCTGTAGAAAATAACATGTTTTATAAATATTTTCTAATTGCTATTTGGTGTTATTTAGAAAACAATCAATTTTTATAAGTCAACTATGTATCAATCAACCTTTATTATCAATTGAAAATTTTGCTGATCAATTAAAATAGTTAATCTGGATGTATGTGTGTATACAGTCAGTCCTCATTCAAGGATTCCACATTCGCAAATTTACGCACACACTGCAATTTGTTCTTTAATCCTGTAGTAAATACACATGTCACTGTCAGGGTCATTCATGAACATCCACAAAATGAACAAAAATTACACATACATTCCCATATAGACTGAACAAAATGATACTCTGCCTTCTTGTTTCACCGTTCATACTGCAAACAAATGTCCTTTTGGAAAACGATCAATGTATCTCACACATCAATGTTTCTCTCCCTCTCCTACTCTCTCTCTAAAAATAAAAATAAAATCTTAAATAAATAGAATTCTGAAAAAAAGAAAATTCATTAAAAAAAGGAGAAACTCAAAGATGTATTAAATATATTAATAATACAGAATATTGCCAATATAAGTATAATAAATTTAATATCAATAATATATTATAAATAGTTTAATATAATTAAATATTATAATAAAAGAGTTGAAAACAAATGAAGAGAATCTTCAAAGCAGCAAGAGAAAAGCAGCTTATGGTATATAAGGACATCTCAGTAGAATTAATTTCTAGTTCCTGATCAGAATCCATGGAGGCAGAAAACTGGGATGAGTGTTTCACCAAATTTAATATGCCTTTTCATTATTTATTTTGTTTTATATTCATCTTCTTTGTCTTTAATATTTTATAATGATCAGTCCTTTTTTCTCTTATATTTAGTCTGCCACTAAGTTTTCTATTGAATTCTTAATGTTTTTTTCATTTCTAGAATTAACATTTACATGTATCTATATACATATGTATTTATAGCACATATTGATAAATTTGTCTGTATTTTCATATATAATTTTTGTTCATATTTTAGCTTTTTGGTTTTCTGCAATAATTTTCTATTTTTACGTGGATATTTTAAGCATACTTATTTTATAGTCCATGATCATTAACTCCATTTTGGATATTCTGTGAATTTATTTCTACAGTCTTCCTTCTCCTGATTTGTAAATTATGCTATCTTATCTTGTGTCCCTAAATATTTTTGATTGAGTACTAGCCTTTGTATATTGATACTTTGAGGTGAAAGAAGATATTACTTTCCACCAGAAAATATTTATATTTCATTTCCATGGTTAGATGGCAACTAGCAATTCCAAATGAACTTCATTTGATTGGAGATTGAGATTCTCTTATTTTGGGATTTTATTATTTTAAGTCTATTTCTTGTTGAAAACTGGTCTCACCTCTCTGGTTTTCCTTCTTACAGGTTTTGTGTTCACACTTTTTCACTGATTTTTTAAAAAATTTCACACCAATAAAGATATTAAATTAAACACCTATAAAGGTATATTTTAAATGAGCACCTAATATTGGGAAAAGAAAGTAAAAGTAAAGGAAAATTAGAAGTGTTTAGAATTGATATACAGTCTGGATTTTTAAGAGTGCAAACATATGCACAGTTAGTCTATAATTTTGTCCTTTTTGGTTTTCTTCATACATATTACATTACATGCAAGATAAAACATATGAACCGGTAAACTATCCCACTCTTCTGAAAAGTTCTGTAAAAAAATATTATTTTGTTTTAACAATTTTAAAGAACAAGAATGAATTATGAGCAGATCCCAATTTTTTATAACACTATAGGAGAATATAATTAATAAATAATAAGAAAAGGAAAAGCAGGGGAAAGGACTAGTCAAAGAACATGTATGAATGACCCACAAACATGGACAATAGTGGTGAACCGACTGTGGGAACGGGAAGGTGGGATAGGCAGAGGAGGGCAAAGAGGGAAAAATTGGGGTCACTGTAATAGAATAACAATTTTAAAATGGTTACTTAAAAAAAAAAAAGGACTGAATCAATGCTTATGAGATGCTTTGACAATTGACTCAGTGACTTGATATCCCATGTGAACAAGTTGTGAAGGTGATCACAAGTTTAGTAGTGATTAAGACTTATTAAGAGAGTCATTGCTTCCATGGCCAATAACATCTTCCTCAGAGGGTCCAGAGTACATCTACTGGTGCTACCTCCCTTTAAATACAGTCTCCCCAGTAAATAAGCTACTCCCGAAAGTGCATGTTATGAATATATGTAGTGTGTTAGATTGTGAGAGTAGTTCTTTGTATTAGTGAAACAGCGCTCACTAATATGAGCTGTGCACTGACTCTGACACTTCCATTATGATAAAATAATACATGGAGGTCAGACACAGGGGTGGCTGTGGGCTCTTACAAAAGCAAGTATCCACAGTAGAACCCAGAGATACAGAGGAAATCAGAAAATTTGTATGATATTGAATATGAAAACTGAGATTAAATTGCAAGAGGAAGCTGCACATAGCAAGATCTTTTGAATGTGTCTCCAAACTTCCCCATATCTCCTGGATGTCATTCCCCAAACCTTATTTGTTCTGTACCAATAAGTTTTTCTCTTCTTTCTCTGTTCAATGCTCAGTCACCTGGGATAAGAATGAAAGGATGAGTAAACTAAAGAACATTTGCCAGATAATGATTCAACTTATCACATGTTGTTCTAGCAAGAAACTTAAACTTATTTGCCAATTATGTTGATTTATCCAGTTATGATATAGCTAAATAGATGGTGCCGTATACCAGATATATCATTATGACAGAGAAAAATGACCTGTAATCTTGGTATTTAAACACTGATAGAAAACATGTGGTCACTAGCACTGTGGCTTACTCTATACATGTACTAAAAAACAGACCGCAGAATAATCAGTATAATCAGAATAGTATAGTATAGATAATATTGGTTGCTAATTACTGTCACTAATGCTAATAGCAATCAATAACAATTGGATGTGAGCACTTTGCTGAAGTTCTGGATGTGGTGAAGGTAGTGGGTGAAGTGCTTCAGGTACCTTCCATTAAGTACGAGAGTACCATATTTAGCATAACAAATCAGTCACAGAGAAAACTGTATGTTACAGAATGGTAAGTGTTAAATAATGAAAATTACTCAAACTACATATACAGCCATTAAAAGTCACTAAATGGGTGAAAATAAGAATGATATGTTTTCTGAAAACTGTTGAGTCAAGTTTTGAAAAACTATGAGAGAGGACTTGGTACAATGGAAAGCAAAATGATCCAGGAAAAAAATTAAAAATGGTTGAAATTTTGAAAATATCAATAATATTAAAAATGACCAGATTAGTTTAGCAAAAGTAACAGGATTAAAACATGTGGTTGCTAATTCCTATAAGGTTGAGGGTGAATTTGAATGGACAGTGATGATTACTGTTATGTAATATGGTAATATATGCATATATACAGACAGATAAAGTGATATATCTGTTTTCCAATATATTTAATCTGGCAGATTATTTTTAAAATATATCTGTAATAATCTTACTTAAATTATGAGACTACCTTATTAAAGCAATGCATCTCGTAGTCCCACTTAATTTAACATGTATAGAAATCTAGTGTAATTGTTGCACAATGATTTATAGAGTATTTTCTTACATTAGTAACTAATGGTTGCACAGCGGTCCATGTGGATTGTAACCCTTTTTACTTTTTCTCGCCTGGTGGTGAAATAAACTTACAGATAATTTTATAATAACTTCCATGACTTTGTTTTTGTTTCTATGTTTTATTATTTAATAATGCATTTCAGTGAGATCCTTTGCCTGTCTCATCCTGAGTCGTTTATGTATCTCTTGAAATGTTTGCCATTCCAAGGAAGGCATAACAGCTGTTGGAATCACTTGATATTGCTTAACAGTGTCCCAGGGTGCTCTGTAATTTCATAAAAAGTCAGTCAGAGAAGGGTGGGTGGAGCTCTTAGATGTGCATAATGGGAACGTTTTTTGTAAAGAAAAATGGGCACCATTGCTTTGCCATTTGCATATAGATTTCCCCCCTACTGCTTCCTGAGAAAATTAAGAGCTTCCACCCTATCAGTTTCTTAAATAAGTTCTTGAGAATGTCCACATTTATGTCAGCACTTTTTCGACATCCTAATGATGCTTTTGCAAGGACTATGGCATCTATATGGCTTGTTACCAGCCTAATGAAAAGTTGCTTTAGGTGTCAAAATAAATCTAAGAATGTTCTACACTTTAGCTGACTGTAATATATCATCACGGCCTGCTTAAGTAGTACAAACTGCAACATGATAAAGCAGCTAACAGAAACCTGTGAGAACCAGTAACTGGGATAATGGCCATTCAGTGTAAGGATAATATAGCAGCAATAACAATTTCAATAACCAAAGGTTATATACTGTACTTTTTAATGGAGTTCTTGGCTAGCTGAGCTTTCCTCAATGGTAGACACCTGGGTAGGGTGCTCATTATGGGCATTCCTCTGACTTTCTTCCCGCTTGGAACAATGTTAGTGAGTTTCTTCCTCAGGTCTTGAGGTTCTCTTTCATTTAAATTGTACTTTTTGGGAATTGGATTACGTTTTAGCTGTACTTATAGGAAAGGCTCCAAATTGGATTTTCCTGAAAATGTAGTGGACACAACGGTTTTCTGATTTTTTTCTAATGAACGTTTTATTTTCTGCAAACTGAAAGACAGAGTTGTCAGACTTATAGGAGGACACATTCCGTTGTTTGATTATTACTGACTTCTTTTTGTTACACTGGAGTCTCACTACTCTGAAACCCACATTGTCTCCCATTGCACTTGACATCATGGTATTGTTTTTGTCCAGAGTCTCCTTCACCATCACGACTCACTGAAGCCTTACCCAGTTTGTTCTTTCCCATGCACTGCCCATATCAAAGGCCTTCATTTCTGTGAAAACTTCTCTGATAGTCTCAGGCAGAAGTTTTTCCATTCTCCATAGGATTGCTTGTGGGAAGGGTTTTACAGTGATGTTTATTCTATGGTCACTAATTAGGGCAGAGTCTTCTCCTTGCTATAGACAAAGCCTTTTTATCCAACACAGTCAATAGCTGTGGTCGGTTTGCTAATTGAAAAACTTAGAGTATGAAACGATTTTTTTTGAAGATATTACTTCTTAATTTGTTACTCTAACATAAAATAATTTTTAAATCTTTTGGTATTGCCCAAGATTTTAATTTGAGTTTATATCCGGGATTATAATTTATCATTATATTTCTGGTATAAACTATTCTTAAAGCTTTATTATGATGGATGTATTGAAGTTCTTTAAAATGGAGCAACATCTTAAATATGCTTTTGTAAAAATCTAGAGAAAAAATACTTATTGACAATTGCATCCTTCCTCAAATATTTATTGTTGTCCTGGCCCGAACTGAATTTGACAAAAGGATTACATGGTGGCTCTTTTGCTGACTAACAATTTGACTTTAATAAATCTATTGCTGCATAACAAATCGCTCCAAACTTAGCTACTTAATACAACACACATTTATTGTCTCTCAGGCCTTGAAGGTAAGAATGCCTTGGCATAGCTTAGTTGGATCCTCTGCTCAGAGGCTTGCATGAAGGTGTCATCCAGGCTATATGCTCATCTGAGGTTCAACCAGGAAAGAATCCTCTTGGAAGCTCCTTAAGGTTGTTGGCCATATTTATTTCCCTGTGGCTTTGTGACTGAGGGCCCCTGCTTCTTACCGGCTGTTTGTTGGAGGTGATCACCAAGTTATAGAGGCTGCCTTAGTTTCCCACCACATGGCTCTCTCCTTGGGTTGTTTATAACATGCTCTTTGCTTCTTTAAGTGAGCGTAAGAATCTCTATCTCTAATATGCTAACATGGAGCCTTATGTAATATAATATAATCACAGCAGAAATAGAACATCACCTTCTACTGGTTAGAAGCAGATCTCAGCTTCATCTGCACCTAAGGTGAAGGTTAGACAAGACTATGACTGTCACTTTATGGTGAGTACATCACAGACATTCAAATTAAATTACTTTAATTGGAATACTAACTTGTATTCATCTTTCATCAGTTTATCTTATATACAATTAAATTATATACTTAGAATAATACATGAGTATAAACCAATTTGGAAATAAATATAACTGAGTCTTAGGAAGAATACAACTCAATTGATAGAGTAATTTTCAGTCTCCTATAGGACTCTGTAACTATGTTTTACTGAAAGAATTGACAGTGTTCATAAATGTCAGTGGTTCAGAGAATTTCATTGAAGTGGTTCATAATCCATTTGAGGTTATGGCTCATGACTTTACACACGCACACACACACACACACTACATATACTGTGCTTTGTATGTAGTAAACTCACAATAAATCTGAACAAGGTTAAACAGGCTTGTAAGTCATTGCAATGTAAGTGCCAATCAAAATATTTAAAAACAGTAATTGTAAAATAAAAAATGATGAAAGTTTTATATTCTAGTAAATCATAGCACATTGAGCTAATAGGACTATTAGGTGGCATCTATTCTAGTTCTCCCTTTTTGTAAATATGGAAACTTAAACCAAAGGAGGTTATCACTGAATTGCTATTGTATGCCTATTTTATGTATAAATTCATTATAATAAAGGAAGAGAGAGATACAGACCAAGTGCTGTGAGAGCATGATGAAGCGCCTGCATGGTTAAGTTACAAGCAGAGATCTTAGAGAAGTTAAATGCAGGGTACTGGAAGTGGGCCCAGAAGAACTGGGATAGAGGAAGAGAGAAAAATGAGTAAAATCTTTGTCCTGTTAGGAGATAGAATGTGCTAAGATTGGAGGCACGAAAGCTCCATGGTTTACTCAAAGAGCATAAAGTGAACTGTTTCATTTCTAGAGAAAAGAGTGTTTTCAAGGAAGTTGATATGGAAGGTCAAAGTGAAACTGTGAAGGGTCTTAGATTCCATGCTAAGGGGTGTAAATAGTATTTTCTAAAGTATAGTCAAGATCTATAAGATGTTTTGGGTTAATAATATGATCAGGGGTGTTAGGAATAAACTTATAAATGTAAGTTTATGAGCTAAACCAAAGAGATAATATATGACGTAAATATACACCCCAGGCCCAAGTATGGCCCTCATTGTGGACCACCAAAGTAGGAATGGATGAATAACCTAGCTGGAATCAAACTCAAAGCCCAGAGTTCTTAAGGGATTATAATTGTGAATATTGAATTCTCATAGAACAAATAGAAGAATAGAAATTGGCCCAAAAAAGTTTTCAAAACTTTCATTGACTGTGGATATCACTTGGATATCAATTAGTGACAATGAAAGGTGCTGAAAGTAGTATAATTAGAGACGGATTTCCAAAAATAGGGAGTCATGGGGAGAAGCCTGTAGGTGAGTAGCAGCCAGAAAATAATCACATGGACCCAGGGGAATTTCTAGCTGATATTTGTCCCTATGAGAATGCTTGTGGAAGGATGAAAAGCTACCACTTAGAAGTCATAAGAAATGATGTTTAAAAAAAAAAAAAAGTTAATAGTTTAGAGTTACTGAAGAGGTACAAATAATTTTAAGAAAGGTTGAGACATAATAGTAAATGTTCTGGGTGATGAAAGGGTTCCTGAGTGTGTAGTGCTGGGTTAGAAGTTGAGGCAGACAGAATGAGGTTAAGAGAAAGTGGCCATCAATTTAAAAGCTCAGAGTAGAATTTAGATCCTCTAACTGTACATAAACAGCATATCAACTAGTTACATGGCCTATAGCTAAAGGTAAATGTCCATTCAGTGTCTCCTTACCATAAGACATACAGCTTTTTTAAACTTCACTTGGACAACATTACTAAGCCAGCATTTTTATTATATTACTGCTATTTTCATGTTTCTGAAAAATATGTTTTCTTATTGTAGGGTCAGCAAAGATGCTGGAAACTAAAATATTTCATGTGGAAGTTTTACATACACACTGCTTGCTTCAAACCATTTCTCTTCTTTATAAGTCTACTGTATCTTTATGTAAATTCATACAATACTCTCAACAAAGATAGTGTGAATTTCTTTTATGAGACATTGAAGCCATCTGATGACAGAAAAGGAGAGAGTTCAATCTCAAAGCTCTTTTCTCCACTTTGACACTTTTCCCTCCTATCTACACTTTCTGTATTCCCATTAGAGTTTACTGCTCAATCTCATCTTCATCTGGTGGCCCCCTACTACTTCTTTAGGACTTTGTTTTTTAAAATAATGCACTCTGCTACTTGTTTCATCATTTTTTCTCTCATGTCGACTTCTCCCTGTCAAAGAACACAAAGATCAGTTCTCCCCATTCTAAAAAATTCCATTCTCAAACATATTGCTTTGCTTGGCTCTATTTTAATAGTCAGTCACACTTCTTGAAAGAAATGTCTATACTTTACCATAAAAAATTTACTTTATTTTTCATCTGAATCTGGTCCTCTCAGTGAAGTGGTCAGAGGCATAATAAAAAATGTAAGTCTTCTCTTGAGGGTCCTCTGCAACTGTTCATCAAAAAGAAAACTTTTAATGATTTTCATTTACTTTCTGTAGATTTTCTTTCTCATTATTCTATAACATTTTAAACTTAGCATCGATTAATATTGAATTTAAAAACTTTCTAATATAGTCTCTCATTTGCCAGCCAATTCTTTTCTAATAACCGGCACACAAGACAACACATTTATTTTACGTAACTGGAAAATTATCTGCTCATATTCTTCCTTGATACAAGTAACTAGGAAACTCACACAAGAACAAAAGAGAACATTCTATTCAGGTTATTAGGAAGTGAGAGTAGGATTCAAAAACTACAGCCGAGGTATTTCCATCTTCAGGTGTGTCTCATTAAAGAATGGTCACATAGTAGTTGTCACTCTGTTCATTCATGTCCATTAATGCTTCATGGACTGCCTGTTTTGTTTACTGCTGGATCTCCAGTGTCCAGAATAACATCCTAATGTATATTAGATGCCTGATAAATATCTGTTGAATAATGGAATAAACAAGAGCTTTATTTTTCTACCACTTTATTCTCCCTCTTAGCTTAATGTAGAGCTTTTAAATTTTTCAAAATAAGTTTCAGATGGCTCTCCTTTATTCCATTCTAGTTGGAATTTTAGTTTCTTCATTTAATCTTGTTGATTTTACACTTACTCCCTTTATGTATTTGATTGCTCTAGGTGGGTGTTTTCACAGAAATAGGGTCAACATTTAGCTTTCCTGAAGCCACTTCTCAGATTGTGAAACCCACCCGCAGTCCTCCTAACCATTGATTATATTCCCTTTTGTTGAAGAATTTAGGTATTGAGGTGCTAAAAGCTATATAAATAATTAATGGACTAGAGACACTTGGATGCATAATTCAATAGCATTAGACAAATAGATGAGATACGTTAGAGCGACAGCATCGGCAATAAATGGGAGACTTCTTCAGCACTACTAAAAAATACAGGGCTGAGAGTTACTAGTGTTACAACTAGGATGAATTACTGCGACCAGCCGAGATATAATAATGGTATGAATTATTGAATTGGCATCTTCCTGAGACAGCTTTGGTCACAGCCTTGCTATGTTCTGGAGATGATAGAAGGAGATTTGTGTGATGTAAATTTATAATCAAAGGGTGTTCAGGATGAAAGATGACCTCCAAGGTTATGAACCTGAGCAGGAGACTGCATCATCACATGAAAAAGGGACAGTAAAATATGAAGCATTCTCCAGTCAGTTGGAAGCCAAAGAAACTCTACTCTCTTACAAATTTAACTCTAGGAAAGTTTCAGATAGGCAGAGATAGAATGCGAGATACCAAGATAATCTTGCTCTGGGCAGCCAAGGTGATGAAAGTAGATCTGTGCAATATCAGCTTAAACATGTTTCTTGAAATTATGCCTGAAGGAGGGATTAGTAACTAATTAAAACATTTGGGCTTATGACACAGGGACCCACAGCTGCGCGCGCGCACACACACACACACACACACACACACACACACCATGCTGCATTTACCTGGCAAATAATTAGGTAATTTGAGTCCAATATGTAGTTAGAATCAGGATATTTTATAAATGTACTAATGGTTTCATTATAATTAGACTAAAGGGGTACCATAACCTCAGAAAGTGATCTGAAACATAAGCTTCTGACCCTGCTGGCTGGAATAGTTCTTTTTCTTCTTCTGCGTTCATCTGGCTGTACAAAAGAAACCCAGACACACTCGGAACGTGTTCTTTTGCCATCATTTCTTGACATGCTGAGTGATGGAGATGGGTCTGGGAGGCAGCATCTCCTTCCTGAAAACAAAGTAGCCTTTATAAAAAGGGCTGTTAAACTGCTGTCTCGTGTTTGATTATTCTGTCCTCAGTAAAGTCCTTTATTTTTTACTACTAAATGGTCATTTTTATAGATGTCATTATTTTAGTCTGATGACTGTTTCAAGAAACAATAGGTCAAAAGTAACAAACTGTAGACCAGAACTGGGACTCTTGAGAAAATCATCCTGAATAATAGACTGTGGTCAGTTCAACCTACGAGAATGTCGTCCAGGACATTGTGTCATATTCAGGGAGATTTTAGGGTAAATCTCTTACAGACATGGTTTTAATTTAATGTAATGAAATAGTAATGCATAGATTTATTCCATGCAATAAGACATTTTTATATCTATACATAATTTCAAATTACATATGAAAAATATGTAACTCAAATTAATGTATTTCTAACATATGATCAATTGTATTACATTCCCTGGCTGTTAAAATTGTGTTGTATAGTCTCAATAACAAATGTAATAAACTACATTTCCTTATTAGGTTCTACATCCTTTTTTCTTTTAAAGAAAGGCAGTAACCTAAAATTGTTATCTTCCAAGTTACTTTCTTTTTAAAAATGACTTAATTGTTCTTATTCTGTGTAATAAAAAGAACAGACAGTACTGACAAAATTTAATTCAGAAAAAAATAACCTACACAATTTGTGCTTTTATCTTCCTCTAAGACAACAAAGATCCATCAAAAAACAAAAACAAAACTAAAACTAAAATATAGTCCTAGAATAAGGAATTACAGTAGTCCCTCTCTATATCGTGGTTCACTTATTGTGGCCTCACTGTATCATGGGATTTTTAAGAATATTATATTTAATTATTTATCACGGACTTTTCGCTATATTGCGGGATTTTGCAGTACTGTATACATATGTTGTTAAAGTTATGTAGGTTTAAGAGTGTAGAATAAATGTAAGGTTCCTACTTCGCAGGGGGGTGGGGTTCTAGAACATAATACCTGTAATAAGTGAGGGAATACTATATTATTAGAGAGTGTCAGAAGCAATAAATTATAAGTTCCTTGAATTATTGACATAAAATATTAAAAATCATGCTTTTATTTTTAAATAATTATTTTTAGAATTTTATTTACTTAAATAGTAATTATTTAACACTTATTTTCAAAATAATTAGTATTTACTTTCTGTATTCTTTTATCTCCAATGTGGACTAGGCTTTCTTTTCCATCACATGCACAGAGTCTTCCAGCTGTCCTATTTTCCTCCTGCTGTTCTTCAATCTAGTAAAAATAAATAAATAAACTTTTTTACACAGGATAAAAGAAGATAATTTAGTAAAATAATGTTTCAGGGGGCTTAAAATTTTTTGGCTTCTAACCAATTGGAAAATTGATTTTTACATGGATTGAGAATAACACTAATTTTTTTAGACTCCAAATGCTTATTCTGTGCAACCCAAGACTGGCCTGCATCATCATGTCATCTAGTGAAATAGAATTATATGGTCATGATAGTATGAACGGATATGACATATGATAGTATAATAGCTTATGAAGTAGGTAAACATCCACAAAATCCTCTTTATTTAAAATAAATAAATAAAACCCAGAAAACAAAAAGACATTTGTCAAAAGACACAGGAATCAGTATTTTTTACTATAATTCACTAAATGTTAATTTATACATTTTAAAAATAAAATCAATCTTCCATTAAAGTCCTCCAAGACTGCCTTGAAATGACTTTTTCTGGTCTGCACATCTGTGGGAAGTTAGGGATTGCTCTATCCTAATTATCAGTAACCTTGTATCCTGCACCCAGTGTGGACAATGTCCACTGCCTCACGCTGAAATTCCCACCTTTGTGGAGTATGAAATTCAGTTAGGGGAAAAAAAAATCTTACACGTGAAAATACCAATAACAGAGCATGGGAATAGTTGCTAAGAGTTATGCTGAAGACTCAGTAAGATTCACAATGTAGAATATGTTTTAAACTCTATACACTGAAAAGCAATTTTCCTTTATACTTTAATTGTTTTTTTTCCCAATATGAAGATTCATGACTGCAGTATTACCTTTTACCCGTGCATACAGTAGTTTGCAGTTGTAGAGCTGTGTGAGGATGCTTTTTCTCTATGCACCTATTAAAGGTGGCTGACATGCTCATCTTCTACAAGCAAACATTTTCTAGATTCTTGGTTTCTCAGAAACCCATGAATGAGCCAAGCAATTGACATCCTTAAATTACTGATGACCTGTAGTATTAATCCTTTCACCTTGCTAAGGCATGCCTGCTCGGCCATAGTAATCAGGCTTTTTTGCTCATCATAATCCCATTAACAAATTGAAAGATGGAACAAGAATTTTTTTTTTACCAATCCCTCTGACAGGAGGCAGTGCAAAGGGGTTATAATTATGGATTATGTCTTTTATTATACATTGGAGCTAGCACACATTAGCCTAATTAAAAACACAGTGTGAATATTCAACTACATGGAGCTGCAAATGTTTAAGGGCTGTCGGAAACAGCTGAAAATATATTCTGGTCTATAGCGAATCTCGTCAAGCTGTATGGAAAACTGAGTTTAAGAATTGAGGATTGCACACTTTTGTGTTGGCAGATTTACTGAGACCTCATCATGTGCCACACTTGCTAATCTGAGACTCAGAGAGACAAAGCATACCTGGATGAACCACAGGATTAGGAAGTGAGGCTATGCTGAGGGTGACCGATGTGAAGAAGTCAGGTATTCAGCTTCATTAAACCTCCCAATCTGGTTTGGACACCTTTCGAAGAACCCATGAATGAACAGAAATATACTTCAGACCTAGAAAGAAAATACTGCTTCAGCACCTGTTGTCAACTTCAGATATATTGATTTGGAATCATGGAATTGTAGAGCTAGATTAACATGTACAGGCAATACATTTCAATTCTTTGAAATTAGAAGATCCAATAGGTGAAATGACTGGTCTAAAGTCAAGAGCAGACACGGGGCAGAGCTAGATCAAGACAGTGACAAATATTTGGTCAGGTTGCTCATTGCATTACTCCAGGAAGTGCCAATAATAAAAACTATAGTGAACAATATGCAGAACCTCATGCACTAACCCTAAGCATTTCTAGGGTTCATAGTCCATTTCATGGCACAACTTTTTTAATATACTTCAAGTATTCGATTTTTTTTAATGTCTCATTGAGATACTCTTCTATCTCTGACCTAAATTCCTTTTATTGAAATTTAAACTGCATTTTCCTTGTTTTATGGGAAGTTCTTACCATCAGATACAATACTTTTAAAAATGTGCTGTTGTGTTATTGACCTCTACTGATAAAAACTCTTTTCCATTTCAGATAAGGAGTAATTCCTGGTCCAGAAAATGCACTTTTTTGACTTAACTTTGGTGCACTGATATAAATTTGTTCACCAGTGCAACCTACATCTGGACCAAAGCTAAATATAAGATCACTGAGCAGTGATCAGTAGAAATATAGCCCTGCTGTGCAACACTCTGAGAAGGAGAGCTCAATGAGTATGATACTGTTATCTGTTTGTGTTGGCAACAAGGTGACCGGGTCTAGATTACGGCAACAAAATAGATTTAGATCTTTCCTAAACATATATCAAGTTCAGTCCTGCTATGCCTCTCTGTTCTGAACCACCACTTTCTTTCATGTGGGTAACTTCAATAGACTCCACATTGATCACCTGTTTTTACAGTTGCCTACCTTTAACCCATTCTCCACACAGCAGTCATACAATATTCTTGAAACACAAATCTTGTTAGATCTTATTCTCTTTAAACTATTTCAGTAGCTGCCTAACACTGCTAAAATAGAGACCAAACCCTTTATATTGCTCCCAAGGTTAGGCTAGCTCTCCTGACCATCTCTTTGCCTATTCTGCTTCAACTTTCCTGGCCATCTTTCTTTTCCACTTATGCACTAAGATATTCCCTGTTTCAGCAACTTTGAAAGCTCTCCTCTTCCTGGAGAGCTTTTTATCTTGTTTTTGGAATAATCAGTCCCACTCTTTACCTTGCAAGCTTCAGCTTAAACATCGTTTCATCAAGGAATTCTTTCTGTTCCCATCTCACAACTGTGCTCCATACCCAAGGCAAGGCATTGTGTCATCTGCTTTCTGGGATTTTTAATAATTAATACATTTTTGTTACTATTAATTTAATATGTATCTCTTCTATCAGATTAAAAGTTCCATGAGGCCCCGAACTTGGTCTTCCTTTGCCATCACCCTGTTCCCAACATTGCATACAGTGCCCCCACATAACACATAGTAGATGTAATAAGTACTGTGGAATGAGTGAATGAATGGGCGTTGGGGAGCATCGAATATTAGCCACACACATAGGGTTAGAAGTTACTTAAATTAAATCTCTTAGAGTGCAGAGCACTTGAAACCCTGTTTCATCTACTTCAAATAATCTTTATGCTTCTCTTTTACTTTCAGTTTAGTCTTCATAGCCCAGTGCAAACATCATTTCATGATGATTTAGACCCCCAGGCTGGTTCCTTCTGTTGGACTCTTGTGGCATCTTCCATTTCCATTTATATCATTTTTATGCTAATACTGTATTTAATTGTATAAAACTTTTATAATCTTGTCTGCACTTAACACTTCAAGAGAAAAATCAACATGTATTTTTGCTTAACAAAATGCTAGGTTCTTAGGACAGAGCCTCTAAGAAAAAGTTTGTGAAATAAGTCGTCGTCGGCAGCCGTCCGTCTCAAGAGACGATGGTGTAGCTTCTTAAGAGTCTATCTGCACCGCCGAGAATGGCTGTGCAGTCCGACTCGGGAGTGACATGGTAGTATCTGTCTCCTCCCATGTTGAATCGACATCTTGCGATGACGCTGAAGCTACAGAGCCTGGGCAGGGTAATATGGAGGGTCTGCTGTTGCTCATGCAGCAGACCCCCCCTCTCTTCGCAGCTGAAGGATCCAAGGGAAAGACGGAGTCAATACAGCTTGGGTTCAGGTGCGCCGCAGGAGTTGCCGGTGTTGACTACAACGTCAAACCGCCTTAGGGACTCCGGCTCCGGATTTTCTGTCGGGGTTTACTCCCTTAGCCTTTCCCCTGAAGAGGTATGCCGCAAGGCAGCGGAGGTTTTTTGGAGTAAAGGGATGAATATTCAGTAAGTTTTTTAATGCGATCAAGATGTCCACTATGAAAGGAGTTGTTATGACTATGGTAGTGGTTACATGTGTATGAATGTTTGTCTGTTAACACTAGCTAATGTAGTCCAGATCTCAGTGTGATAATTCATTGTTTTATTGAATAAACATTATTTGATGTACTTGTGTATATTAAAAAGCAAAACTATATTTTCTATGTTGATTTATGGTTTTGCTAATTGCCCCAGGCTCCTCAATGATCTGTGGAGAGGATCATTCTTTTTGTTCAATCAGAATCATCACATTGCATTACTTGTATACAATTGTAGGTCAGATCCAAGGAAGGATATAGTTCACAGACAAGTATATCCCACAAATATTCTAACAGCCTCTGTCAGGCCAATAGACAGAAAAGAAGCTACCATTAGGTCATATTAATGACTTCATTTACACATGGTCTAAACAAGAAAACTAAGAAAGGCCATTGGGCTTAGATGCTGAGAATATGCCCCAGGAGATCCTAATAAACCCTCCCTCAGCATTCTTTTCTCCAGGCTAAATGACCTAATTCTTCCAGGATTTTTTAATAGAGTTTATTCTAGAGTACTACATTTTCTGGCCACTGTTCCCAATTGCAGCAATAAGTAGTTTCTTTTAAGTCATGTATTTTTTTTTTACCTCATCAAAAAGTAGGGTACATAAACACACAAAATCATGGACTATGAGCTTTAATGATATGGGAAGAATATGTGAGTGCATTTTCCCTTTAATACAAAGTAATGAGGAAACTTGGGCAAGGTCTCCCCAGTAGGTATAATGACTGTCTCTCAGGTACTCATGAATATGAATATGGTGTCTCATGACTTATGTTCTATGAAGAAAAAAATATATATACACACACATATATATTTGAAATCCACCAGGATCTCTAGTTTTCTGACTGCTGTTGACTTGACAATGGTATTTCTAATGATATCCATATCATTCCTTAATGACCAGTCATCTAGACAGTTATTTAAACTGGTGGTATCAAAATATGTCTGTGATTCTATGAAATAGTAATTACTCTCCTCAGATACGTATATTCACTTACATATATAAGCTGATAAGTCGCAGCTGTTGGAAAAATATGTATATAGCAAAATGTGGAAATGCAATTTTATGAATAGGTTTAAGATTTTCAATTGTAGACATTTTAGCACTCAATAAGCAACCCTTTGTATATTAACTACTATCATCATTGTTTTAATGCAACTATTATTTTATGACTTCTATCATTCTAAATAGTATTCAATATGGAACTTAAGAACTTTAGGATGCTTTAAGACTTATAGCTCTTCAGGTAGTACTGAGGTAGTCCTTCAGGAGAATGATTACGTATGTAGAGATTCTTGAGAGAGAATTTCCAAGGTTTGCCATCCAGGCAGAAATATTGGATAAGAAGATTCACAATTGTAATCTAGGGTTCTTCTCACATCCCCAGCTCTTTCTCTTCTGTGTCTCATCATAAATAAGATAAATTTGTCATTGATAATGTTAGAGAAGTATGACAATTGCATAAGCCCTTTAATTTCTTCCACTGTTTTATATAATTATATTTAAATTCATGACTCCCTGAAATCAATTGACATAAATATATTATTATCCCCATATAAATAATATACATTATAATCTTAGTATCCTAATAATTATAATACTAATGAAAATAAAATACCCCCCCCACTATAGGAAATCACAGAATATCTGGGACACACTAAAACATGTAGAATTTCCTGCAAATTGAAACCACAATGAGATACCACTATTAAAATGGCAAAAGTTAAAAAGACTGCTGGGCATACAAAATGTTGTGAAATATGTAAAAGAACTGAAACTCTTATACACTGCTGAGAGACAGTTAAATAAATCAATCACTTTGGAAATGACTTTGGCAATTTCTTAAGTTAAATGTACACCTATCACAGAGTCCAACCATTTTACCCTTAAGTATTTTTCAAAAAGAGAAAACAAGAAAAGTTTGTGTCTACAAAAATGGGTACATGGATGCTTATAGTATCTTTATTTGTAATAGCCCCAAACTAGAAACAACATAAACAGACCAAACAGAGAAAAAAAGAGTACCTCCTGTATGATTCTATTTATATAAAATTCTAGAAACTGAAAAATAATTTAAAGTCACCGAAAGTAAAGTGGTTGTCTGTGAATGGATGGGGATGAGGTATGATGTGGCAGAAGAGAAGGAGTGATGGATCCGTTCATTATTTTGATAATTGTTTCACAGCATATCCAGTTTTACAATTTAGATGTTCATTATTTGTCAAGTATGACTCAGTAAAGCTCGTAAAATAAACTAATGAGTTTTATAAAAGTGTGCTATTATTAAACAAAAAATATATGAGTTAATCAGTCAGTTCAAGAGGTTAGCAAATGAACCAATAATTTAGTCCTGTCAAGGCAAAGGGAAAAGAATAAATAAAAATGAGACTGAAATAAAAGAATTATAAAATTTTGAAAATTAAAGTTGATAAATAAACCAGGCAGATATTTTTTATATGAAGAAAAAAATACATAAACTTCCAATGAGCATAAAAAAAAGTTAAAAACTAAGAACACACAAGTTTAAGAATTAACAAAAAGAAAGATGACATAGCTTTAATAAGGTAGTCATAAAAAAGGAAGTTGTCAACTTCTGTAAAAATAATGTCCTAAGGAAATGAAAATTACAAAGTTGATACCAGAAGTGATTTGTAACAATGGAAAGGCAAAACTCAACTATCAGGGACATTTAGAAATTCTTAATAAAGTAGAGTCAGTTTTTTAAAAATGAGTCCTACTTAGTTTGTTTCATTGCTGATTCCTTCCTTCCAAACCTTTATAGGACTTTTGGCCAAGATGGAGGTATAGGTAGACATGCTTCGCCTCCTCATACAACCATAATAAGGACCACAACTAACCTCAAAAACACTCAGTACTGCTAGAAAATTGAACTGTATGGAAGTCCAACAACCAAGAATTAAAGGATCCATATTCACCTAGACAGGTAGGAGAGGTGGAAAGGGGAGCCAGGGTGGAGAGGATTTGGCAGTGGGGCAGTGGTGGCAGCTAGAGGAATGGGTGGTCCCACATTCACATGTGGTTGATAAAAAATTGGAGGGATACCTAGGGAGCTGGTGATCCCAGCCCCAGGCAAAACTGCGCTGCCAAGGATTCCAGCACTAGGAAAATAAAGCCTCACAACTTCTTGCTATAAAACAAGTGGAGGTTGGGGTGGTGGAACAAAGAACCTGTCTCTCAGAATAGTCTGTTTAAAGGGCCTTCAAGGTCCTAGAACATATGTAAATCCACCCACTCTGGGAACCACCACCAGGGAAACAGCTAGAGGGGCACCAGTAGCATATGGGAAGTTGGTAAAGTGACTAGAAATGGGACAAGTGCTAAGCAAGCCTCCAGAAGCCAGACTGCAGCATTCTCCCCTCTCTGATCCCTCCCTCACATACAGAGCCACAAAGCAGTGAAGCAGGTTGCCCTGCCCTGGTGATTACCTAAGGCTCCACCCCATACAACATAACCGGTGCACCAAGACAGGGACAAACACAGGAGGCTGCTAAATTGAGGAGACAAGGAAATGAAGCCCAAATGAAAGAACAGAACAAAATACCAGAAGGAGAACTAAACAAAATGGAGCTAGCCAACCTATCAGATGTATAATTCAAAACACTGATGATAATGATGTTCAGAGAAATGATTGAGTATGGCAATTGCATCAGGGAGCAAATGAAGGCTACATTAAGTGAAATAAAGAAAAATCCCCATGAAACTAAAAGTGACAGGAAGGAAGCCAGGGTTCAAATCAATGAATTAAAGCATAAGGAAGAAATGAACAATCAACCAGCACAGGATGAGGAAAGAAGATGAAAGAAACAAGGCAAGAATAAGAAGACCCTGGGACATCTCCCAAAGTGCCAACATCTGAATCACAGAGATGCCAGAAGGAGAAGAGCAAAATCAAGAAATTGAAAACTTATTTGAAGAAATAATGAAAGAAAAATTTCCTTATTTGATGAGGGAAATAGACATAAAAGTCCAGGGATTACAGAGAGTCCCAAACAAGTTGGTCCCAAAGAAGACCACACCAAAGCACATCATAATTAAAATGCCAAAGTTTAAAGATAAAGAGATTCCTAAAAGCAGCAAGAGAAAAGATGAGAGTTACCTACAGAGGAGTTCCCATAAGAATATCAGCTGATTTCTCAAAAGAAACTTTGCAGTCAAAAAGGGACTGGCAAGAAGTATTCCAAGTGATGAAAAGCAAGGGCCTACAACCAAGATTACTCCATCCAGGAAAGCTATCACTTAGAATGGAAGGGCAAATAAAGTGCTTTCCAGACAAGCGAAAGTTAAAGGAGTTCATCATCAAAAAACCTTTATTATGGGAAATCTTAAAGGGACTTATTTAAGAAAAAGAAGAAGGTCAACATTAAAATGACAGACTCATAACTATCAACAACTCAATTTAAAAAACAAGCAAAAAATAAATAAACAAGGTAAACAACCACGACAGGAACAGAATCATAGGTATGAAGATTATTTGGAGGGTTATCAGTGAGCAGGCCAGGGGAAGGGGGAGAATGAAGGATCAGGTGCAGGGATTAAGAAGCATAACTGGTAGGTACAAAATAGACAGGGGGATGTTAAGAATAGTATAGGAAATGGAGAAGCCAAAGAAGTTATATGCATGACCATGGATGTGAACTAAGTGGAGGGGGAGGAGGGTGTTGCAGGGAAGGGGAATACCAGGCCAGGGGAGTGGGGGGAGGGAAAAATTGGGACAACTATAATAGCATAATCAATAAAATATACTTAAAAGAAGTTTTACAAAACATGCTTTTTCTGTCACAGTTATACTACTTATAAACAAATGACAAAGCAATAATGATTTAATCTATTGGTCAGGTACAAACAGACACATTAGGGGAAACATACTTAAGGTACTTTCATAGAAAGAGACAAATAAAATGAGGCAAATGCAAAGGAAGAAAGAGGAATGGACAAAATACAATTAAAAGATCAAATATTTCTACTCTTTGAGAAAACTATATACTGTTATTTCATATTCATTGAATTAATAACTAATAAAATGATAGACTAGGTTTTCTGTTGTGACTACAGGGTCCTTCTGTGTGTTCACACTGTGTGTACCCTTCATGGGGCAGTGAGTTAATTCAACATTGCTAGAGGAACATTTTCAAAGTGAATCTATTATTAAAACCTATGTACATCTTTTGACTCTTAAATTTCGTGATTAGAAATTAGTCTTTAAAATAGTATTAAGGGTATGAGTGTACACATTTGTTCATGGCATCAGAATGTATACAGTATTTGCAAAAGTTTAGCAAAAGGCCAAAAGCCTTCTAATGGGCATTGGTTAAATAAGTTGTAGTGTATTCACACACATTCGTATGCTATGTGGTCATTAAATCATGATGTAGATAGGTATTTATTGATATGGAGAGATATTTTTATACTTAATGAGTGAGAACAAAAGATTATACAATAGAAATTAGGGTGTGTTCACATTTTAAAATAGTAATTAGTATGTGAATACACAAATTTACACACCTACCTCTCTCTTTAAATACATTTTAGAGAGACAAGGAGATAGTTGTAAGATAGTCTCAAAAAAATTAACAACATTATAATAGTTGATAAGGTTGAGGCAAGTTTTTTTTTAATATACTTTTTAGTTCTTTTTACACTTTTTAGTCTTTAAAGAAAATAATAGCTTAAAATAGTATCAGGGGAAAACTATTTTATTTTAGGAAACTAAATAGTATATTATTCTCCTACTCTCTGAGTAAACTGGAAAAATCATCTATAGTTCTGCCCACATGGGGAAAAGATTCCGATTGTGACTTTGTGCCTCTGGTTACCCCACTCACAGAGCCAGCCAGAAGAGCACTGAGGAAAGGGAGCTGCCGCGTGTGGGGGAGGGACGCGGTGCAGGGATATGGTGGAGACTGCTATCTACTGATCAGTGATGATGCTACACTGAAGAATTCTCCAAATGCATTTCTGAGAAAATGGGAAAAAGGACTTAAAAAACATTTCCCCCAAACCATGACTTTGGTTGGGTTTGTAAACACATAGTATTTACTGAAATTAAGGTCTCCAAACCATTATTGATTGTAGCTTATTTTTCCGCCTTTCTTTAAAGTCCAATGAACACAAAAATATGGGACATGTAAGAAGTCAGGATGGCATGAGAAAAAAAAAAAAAAAAAAAAGAGCCCACTTGGAAGCCATTATGAAATCCCCTGAAAGCTACTCGCAGATACAGATTCCATGGTTAAAGGGTTGCCTTCTTTTGTAACCAGTAATCACGCACTCTGAACCCAAGCCCTAAGCTGAAATCAAACAAGCATTGAACACAGTCATGGTGCTCCTGTGTGTGTGTGGGAGGGGCACCTGTTCAGGCAAGCACAAAGTAGTGGATTCTTCCTTGTTATTCTATCAATGAGGAGATGTGACCCAGTTTATACACAATTAGAGAATAATACAAAATAATACATGGTAGGTGTTCAGTGGTGCAATTTAGTTAAGATATAAACTCAAAGATAGAATAGTATGAAGCACAGAAGACTTCATCCAAAAAGCGACTCTTCCAAAAGGCCTGTGGTCTCATATTTTCATGAGAACAGCACTACGCGTTGCCCAGAGAATGAACCGACCCAGAGCCCTGGACGTAATTGCTGACTCCCCGCTGCTCACTTATGCCCCAGAGTTCATCAGTAGCAACCCAAAGCTCCATGTCTCGGAAAACCTTTACTCATCTTCATTGCCACTGCTATTACTTGAGTTCAGTTGTCTGTGAAGTCTTGCTTGAATTATTGAAGCAGTGGCTAACTGCTATTCCTGCCTCTTGCTTTGTCCTCTTCTAATCAGTCTACCCAGTGTGATCTTTCTAAAATGCACCTCTGAACTCACCAACCTCCTCCCTAAAATACTTCAATGACTTCCATTTCCAAGAGCATAATATCCGAACTCTTCAGGATGACACACACATTTCTTTGTAATCAATCCTCTCTGCTTGTCCCTCCAGGCTCATCTCTGCTGGTCCCCTGACACGTCATCTCTTCATCCTGAATGATTTGTTATTCCCAGCATGTAGCAAACTCTTGTCACCTTGGGACACTTCACGCATTGACCCCCCACCCCATCCAGATATCCTTATGCTCCTTTTATTACCTGGTTAACTCCCATTCATTGCTTATGACTCAGTCTGGATGCCATCTCTTCCCAGATGTTTTGTCTGACCTCATGTTTCAAGGATTGATAGTCTTCCATCTCTGCTGTAACACCCCACACGTACCTCTATTTTAGGGTCTATGTAACACAGTTTACTTGTTTTGCCAGGTGCACTGTCAGCTCCATGGGATCAGGAATTACATCTTATTCATTATGGTATCCTAAGGCAGATTTTTGACCAATAGATGGTGATTGGCCCAAATATTTGCTAAATTTAAACCTGAATGAAAGAATAAACAAATGAATAGCAAAGAGTGTACTCTGTGAATAAAATCATTGAAATGTATACGCCATCGTGAATGTAGAATTAAATGACTTTAGGGAATATCGAGTGATTAGAAAAAAAATAGACTATGATACTGAAGTTTTCTCAAAATTGTCTTTTACATAGTACTCAAATCACACAAATTGTAGCCTGTCATATATTGTTTATATAAATATTCATATGTACTATATATGCATATGACTGCTTGAGCTTTTGTGTCACCACGGCCTGTGCGTGACAAACACATTCTTCAAGTGCAAAGAGATCCACCAGGTGTCATGGAGGCACCCCCGCTCCCGTCATTGGCACCAGCTTGACCTCGTCATCACCAGAAGAACGGATATTGGCAGCACCCTCCTCACCCGCAGCTACCACAGTGCAGACTGCGACACGGACCATGCCCTCGTGGTAAGCAAGGTGCGCATAATGCCGAAGAGGTTGCACCACTCCAAGATGAAGGGTCGCCCACGCATCAACACCAGTTGTGCCAGCAACCCAGTTAAGACCCAGCAATTCATCAACAAGATGGAAGATGCACTCGGCGAGGGAGTGGCGGCAGATGACATTATCGAATCCAATTGGCCACGTCTCCGTGACGCCATATACAACTCCGCCATTATTGCTTACGGGAAGAAAGAGCGGAAGAACGCTGACTGGTACGAGGCTCACTGGGAAGAAATGGAACCCGTGATCGAGGCTAAGAGGAAGGCCCTACTGGCTTACAAGGTCACGCCCACTCCCAGTACACTTCAAGCTCTACGGGCTGCCAGGAACAAAGTCCAGAAGACCGCCCGCCACTGTGCCAACACCTATTGGCTAAACCTGTGCAGAAGCATTCAGGAAGCCGCCGATATAGGCAACGCACGAGGAATGTATGAGGGTATCAAGAAGGCAACAGGCCCAATCCCCTCCAAGATCGCCCCCCTTAAGTCCAAGACAGGTGAGGTCATCACTGACCAGGAACAGCAAATGCGGCGGTGGACCGAGCACTACCTCGAGCTGTACGCAACGAAGAACACCGTAACAGACACTGCTCTTAACGCCATCCCAGACCTACCAGTCATGGAGGAGCTAGACACCCCACCTACTGCGGCAGAGCTCGGCAAAGCCATCGACCGCCTCGCTTGCGGGAAAGCACCAGGAAGCGACGGAATCCCTCCAGAAATCCTAAAGAGCGGGAAACCAGTCCTGCTACAGCCGCTCCACCATCTACTCTGTCGCTGCTGGAAGGAGGGTTACATCCCCCAGGATATGAGAGACGCCAACATTATCACCATGTACAAGAACAAAGGAGACCGCAGCGACTGCAACAACTACCGGGGCATCTCTCTCCTCAGCGTCGTCGGCAAAGTATTCGCCCGGGTCGCTCTTGCCCGCCTGCAGACCCTTGCTTCCCACGTCTACCCAGAGTCCCAGTGTGGCTTCAGAGCTGGCCGCTCAACAGTGGACATGATCTTCTCCCTACGCCAGCTGCAGGAGAAGTGTCACGAGCAGCATAAACCACTCTACCTCGCCTTTATCGACCTCACGAAGGCGTTTGATCTGGTCAGTCGAAGCGGACTCTTCAGCTTGCTACGGAAGATTGGCTGTCCACCACATCTGCTTGCTGTGGTCATGTCCTTTCACGACAACATGCACAGCACGGTGTCCTACAACGGCGCAACCTCTGAGGCCTTCCCAGTCAGCAGCGGAGTAAAGCAGGGCTGCGTCCTCGCGCCTACGCTGTTCGGAATCTTCTTCTCCATGCTCCTCCAATACGCCTTTAAGGACTGCAGCGAGGGTGTCTTCATTCACACCAGATCCGATGGCAAGCTCTACAACCTGGCCCGTCTACGAGCCAAGACCAAAGTCAAAGAGGTGCTCATCCGTGAGATGCTCTTCGCCGACGACGCAGCTTTGACATCACACTCCGAAGAGGGACTCCAGCAGCTAGTCACTTGCCTTTCCCATGCATGCAAGGAGTTCGGACTAGCCATCAGCCTGACGAAGACGAATGTTATGGCTCAAGGCACGGGGACTCCCCCATGCATCACCATCGACGGATACACCCTGGAGGTTGTCAACGACTTCACTTACCTCGGGTCCACCATCTCGAGCTCTCTGTCAGTCGACTTGGAGGTCAACCGGAGAATCGCCAGGGCAGCCACAGTTATGGCCAGACTGAACCGGCGAGCGTGGAACAATTCCAGCCTCACTGAGAAAACCAGACTGCGCATCTACCAAGCCTGCGTACTCAGCACTCTCCTCTATGGCAGCGAGACGTGGACCACCTACGCAAGGCACGAAAGGAAACTCAACAGCTTCCACATGAGGTGCCTGCGACGCGTCCTGCATGTCGCCTGGCAGGATAAGGTCCCCAACACCGAGGTACTGAAGCGAGCCAATATGAGCAGTTTGCATGCAGTTCTTAGCGAGAGACGCCTCAGGTGGCTTGGCCATGTCAAAAGAATGGATGCAGGCCGTATCCCCAAAGACCTCCTCTACGGCGAGCTAGCAGAAGGCAAGAGGATGACAGGGCGCCCAAAACTGCGGTTCAAAGACATCTGCAAAAAGGAAATGACACAATGCTCCATCAATCTCAACACATGGGAAGTTCAAGCAGACGACCGCCTAGCCTGGAAGCTCGCGGTCAGGCAAGGTACGTCACGCGCGGAGGCTGCGCGCAACGAGGAGGCGGTCCAGAAAAGATCGAGGCGGAAGCAGCGTCAGCAGCAGCAACAACAGCCATCTGCCTTCACCTGTACCAAGTGCGGCAGGGATTGTCACTCCCGAATCGGACTGCACAGCCATTCTCGGCGGTGCAGATAGACTCTCAAGAAGCTACGCCATCGTCTCTCCAGACGGACGGCTGCCGACGACGACGACGATATATATATACATCTATAGTTGACTCTTGAACAACATGGGTTTGAACTGCACAGTTCCACTTATAGATGGATTTATTTCAATAAATATGTACAGTACTATAAATGAATTTTCTCTCCTTTTAATTCTCTTAATAACATTTTCTTTTACCTAGCTTACTTTTTTATAAGAATACAGTATATAATACATATACAAAATGTATGTTAATTGACTGTTTATGTATCAGTAAAGATTCTGGTCAACAGTAGGCTATTCTTAGTTAGGTTTTGGGGGAGTCAAAAATTATATGCAGGTTTTCTACTATATGTGGGTCAGTGCCCTTAACCTCATACATTGTTCAAGGACAAAGTGTATACACATTTTGTATATACGCATACATATATACACACACACACACACGTATACACATACATTTCCCATATTCTTAATGTATAAATTAGATTGAGTTCCCACCTATGTGCTAATGCCATATACCAATCACACCTGCAGCTTATGGCATAGTCTTCATTGCTCATCATAGGTTTTTCTATTTAAGTCATTTTAAGATTCTTGAGATTAAAATCTGTTGTTTATTTTACATTCTATGTTGTGTCAAACATTGTGTTAAGTGTCAGTAGTTATATTCATGTGAGGAGATGGACTTGATCCCGTGAGTAAAGGGATAATTCTTGAAAATCAGAAGTGTGTGTTCCAGGAATACAGAGCAGGGCAGAAGCACCACACCTTGTATTTTATAAATTTAGTGAAGTTTTGCAAAAGAAGCTTAGTGCACAGGAGTTGACGTTTTCTTAATAATGTCTTTCTTGAGAAACTCATGCAGCCTGAGCTGTTTTCAGCTCTTTCAAGTCCTTTCTTCTGCTGATGTAGTTAGAAGCAGCAAATTCAAAGTAAAGCTAAAAGAAGTCTGGGAGCTCAGCCTCTAGGCAGTCATTTCCAGTATTTATGAGTGTCTGTAAGTGGCCAGTGACTGGTGGTAGCAACATTGATTCTATTTTTAACAGTTGACTTCCTCACAATCAATGGGATTGACCAAACCAATTGTCAAGTCAGCAGTAACAATAGGCTGACCACACTGAGGCCCATTAATGTGGCCTGTGGCTCCAGGTGGGCATACACCTCCAACAAAGCCTGAGCCAGGAAATACATCCCCTAGCACTAAACATGCCCAACCTCTTTTCTCAGTGCCAGCTGGCCCTATTACCATAGAAACTTGGTGCAGAAAGACCCAAAAGTGAATAATGCAGCTCTTTAGCACCCTCTGGTGTCCAGTCTTCCAAAAACCCAAAATTCTCCTGGGTTTTTTAAAATGTAACTGATCGTTCCTGCCCATGTACCTCCTTGTGATGGTCAGGAATCCAGAAGAGACGTTCTTATAAGTGACTTCACCATTCATGCTGGCTAAAGAATACTGCTAATAAGAAAAACCTTTTCTCTAGCATCTAAGGGGAAGTAGTATCACCTAGGCAATATATTTCTGTGACTTGGTAATATGAAAAATATCTGCTTTAAAATCTGAAATTATTTTTGGTTACACAAAGAAAAATCTTCTAGAAAAATAGTTTGTTTATAATGGAATCCTCAACCATTTGAAGTGTTCCAATAAGAGGATAGAAGGGGCAGCTAAAGAGAAACTAACCAACCTAGCATATTGATTTTTTTTTTTTTTTTTTTTTTTTCTTAAGAGTCCTGCTTCCTACTGGGATGTGTCATAAAATAGAAATGTTATGAAGTGGTAATCAGATTTGGGTCCAGGGCTTGATTCTTTTTTCAGGTTAAAGTGTGACTTTGGATACCTTACAATCTCTATGAACCTGTTTTCTCAACTATAAAATAAGAATATAAGTATAGGTCTTCTTTATCATCTTGAGGAAAAATAATGAAAATCTAAGATGCTCTGAGATTGTTAGGTTTTGGGTTTCCATATTACCGAAAGAAGACAGATGGAAACAGGGATTTCATTATCTACTTGTGCATAAGTTTGAATCTCTTCATAATAAAAAAGTTAAATAACTTGCAGTTGGAATCAATTTCCATGTTCTCCTGAATATCAACTTAATGATACTCCTGGAACGTAAGAACAATGGTGGATTCTCATTTTAGACTCTCTTGTGATTAGATACTTTAAAATAAGCATTTGTAGTTCAATAAACTTTTCCTTTTTTTAGAGTGGCCTTAAGCTATGTGTGAGAAGAAGTGAATCAGAGAGAGATTTCTGCAGAAAAGCACCAAATGTTCTTCATATGTTTTTATTATAACAGTGTTCACTTATTAAGATCCTACTAGGTACCAGGAGTTTTAGATACTTCATTTTATTTAATCCTCCTAACGTCCTCGCAAGGTAGAATTTATTATTCTCATTTTGTAGAAAAGGAAACTAAGCCTCAGAGATACAAAGCAATTTGTCCCAGTTAACACACAACCTGTAGAGCTAATATTAAGATCAACACTTGTCTGAATCCAAGCCGTTTTTCCTTCCATAGAAGCAACCTCTTTTTCATTTAGAGAGCAAAGAAGGGAAGAGAAAAAAAAAAAAAAAAAAAAAAAAAAATTCCAGAACCCATTGTTCTGAGAGAGCCGTTCAAAACATCTTTTCTTAACAACAGATGGTTATACAAAGTCCCAGAGGCAGGCAATCCAGTGTCCTTGCTTTGTCCTCCTAGCAGTTGAGGGGCTTGCAGGCTTAGAGAGGACCCTCCCCATTCAGCAAGACACAATTGCCAATGAAGCAGCCTCGCTTACTCGTTCCCCTTTCCACAGATTTTAGTTGAGCACCTACAGCGAGCCAGGTTCTTCCGGGACAGTGAAATGAAACCAGAGTTGTTTCTTTAAAATTATTTATATGTCAGAAGAAATATCACAGACACCTCTATCTGGGAAGTAAGGAAGGCCTTGCTGATCCCCCTCTTAGAATCCAGAGATCAGCATAGTGACAGGAATTAGTGCTTTGGTCCATTGGCTCTCAAGCCGCGACATCCAGGTAAGCTTTTCGCTCCCAGACTCCCAGAAAGCGAGCTTCGAGTAGGAAAAGGAAGAGTTGGAATATCTCCGCATGTAATAGAGAATTAAGAAAATTCTATCAAGAGTGTAGATAATCATGGTTCAGTCCTTGATGCATTACTGAGAAGTCTAAACACCTGCCTGGCTTTCAAATTGTCTCTCTATCTTTAGAACCAGCACACCTTACTCTAATTCATCTGAGAGATCTGAGTAGCAGGATCGAAGTTCTAAAGCCAAGGAGGGCCTACTCTCTATATTATATAACTCTGTGTTTTTGCTTGGTAATGAGAGAATTAAAGAGATGTCTGTTACTTAATATTGCTCTTCCATTAGCATACATTTTCCTTCCTGGGTTTTGAAAAGATTGGTCCCATCAATCCGGGACAGTAGGAGCTCAAAGGTATTCTCCAGTTTCCTCCAGCCAAGGCTGCCTATGTGCCTTACTGGGCATTTTGAAAATAAGCCCATTCATCACCAAAATCACAGATAACCGTGGGAGGAGGCAAAAGTGGCAGGACCTGGAAAGAAAGAGCCACTCTCCCTGAGCAATGGGCTGGAAATTCTTGGCACTGCGGGGCTGCAGCATTTTCAGAGTTGAACATTCTCTCATGATTTACAGACCTAGGAATTAGAGACTAGGGTGAAAAAATAAATAAAAAGACAAGGGCAGCGCAGCAGGACAAACACAGCTAGGGGGTTTAGAGTGGAACGCACAAGTGCAAGTGCAAGAAAAGTCTCCCCCTGCAAAACGCCAGGGACACTGAGGATTCAGGCTTTTTCAAAAGCAAACAATGTTGTCATATTTAATTTTTTCCCTTTGCCTTTTTTTCTTAGCTTATCCTAAGTGCCCCCTTTTCCTTCTAGTTCTTTATTTCAGGATCGTTGAATTCTACTGTGTTTGGTGGGGGGGGGAAAGGAACTATAAACCTAAATTATGGCCAATCAGATTGTACTCACAGCTCAACTACTGGACAAATTGCAGCTCATGAAATTTGCTATGGGTCAGGAGACTGAGTAATTTTATTTTAATCAGTCTGATTTGAGCTGGAATGCCATTGCTGCAAAGCCTCTGAACAGGGTTTCAAGGGGAATACAGACTGGTCCTTTTTCCTTTCTTCCCACCTCTTTTTTTCCCTTTCTTCTTTTGTAGTGAAGTGTTTCAGATCTCTGGGACATAATGAGAAATAAAAGTTGAGATGCTCAAATTTTATTTTAGTTACGAATGAAAGCATTTCTGGAGCTTATGTTCGCTGCAGCCTTTCTTACAATACAGGATTAGGCTGTCCGAGTCATGTCCCTGGCATTCATTTACATAGACATGTCCCAGGAGGTCCAGGACCCCAAGAATCACAAATGCTCTGCTGATCTGCAGGCTTTGCCTTCTGTTCAAGTTTCTGGAACATTATTCCATGTCACAGGAGGCCTCCCAGGCTGCTGCAAACTCAGACGGACCCATATCTCCACGACACAGCTGCCTCCTCAGCAAGGGGGAGCAAATAAGGCCTTTCAGAGTCACCAGAGTCTGGGATAGAGACAGCATTAACACTTCTCAGCAATCCCTAGGATTTGTAATGTGATCTTTGCCACAGCTTAGATCACAGAATCAGACCACGAGAGAGGGTCAGGCAAATGGTCATGGCATTAGGTCAAGAGGCAGGGTCAGGCTATAACCCACTCTTTCTTCTAACTTTGAAGCCCGTTTGTGGACAGATATACACAACGGAGCAATTTGTGAACAGGGACAGCCTGCTTTCCAAGGAAGGGAATTTAGCAATAGCAACAGCCTATCCTGCTGCTATACATCAACTCACAACCCCTGAGTACTGCACAGGCTAGTTTTGCACACCCATTGCCTTTCCGCATTAGGACCTACTCCAGACGCGCCAAAGGACTTCTTGTGTGAGGGACTAAAGGTCTGGAGAAGCCTGTGCCACTTCTCTTGGTAACGCTCTTTCTTCTTCATAGTTTTCATGTCAGGTTTCTTCACTTTCCTTTTTAGGCCAAAGGAATTGATAACACTAGTCAAGTAATTTATGATAGCACAAGAACGCTGGCAAACCAACAAATGAAGAAACACATAAACGACCAGTTTGACATTTTAGGAAGCTTATCAATGTACTTAGGTATTAAGTTAATAAAGAATTATTAGCTTCCTTTTCATGCCAATACAAAAGATAGAAAAATATGAAGATGTTATTAATAATCTCAAGTAGTTGAGGCTTCAGGTAGCCAATTGTCTGAGGTGGTATGAGACGGACCAGGAATGCTCTGCATTTCTGCTAGACTGAGACAGAAAGTGACAACAGATCTAGCTGGAGAGAGTCCATTCTATCACAAGATGACAATAGACAGCCTCATCCAGTAAAGTAACCCCTTTGATAACAGTAGTAGCTAACACTTATTTAGTACTTACTGTGTTCCAGGAACTGTGTTAAGTGCTTTACATAGGGTACCACATTTAATTCTCACAGCAATGCTACAGGGTTCTCACTGATGTTGCCATTCCCATCTTACACAAAAGAAACCGAGTCACAGGGTGTTTGTAACATATTCAAGGTCAGCCAGCTAGTGAGGAACAGAATCAATATTCCAGTTCAGGTGGTCTAACTCTAATGCAGGTGATGTCAACTGATCCATTATTCTGCTTTCAATACAGAGAACCCAGCGTGAACTATTGGCAAAGCAGGGTAAGAAAGAATTGGAAAGAGATTACTTGTAGAGACTTTCATGAGCAAAGCCTTTCAAGCAGCTACCAGGTTCACAGTAAGAACTTCAATTTCTAAGAGAGTCTGGCGAGAGTAAGGCAGAGCACTGGCTCCAGAGGCAACTTGGACAGGACTCAGCAAATCACATACTACAGTTACCGCTGCTAACTTTGTACTGCTGGAGAACAAGGTAGAATTCTAGTTTTTAGAATGAGGGCACCCAAATAAAGCTACATTTGTAGAAAGTGAGTCTTATGGCTGAGTTAAAACTTGTGCTGGATAAAGTACCTCAGTTCCATGGGCCATGTGGCCAAGGTGAATGTGATAATCAGTAGTCCCTCTCTATATTGCGGTTCACTTATCGTGGCCTCACTCTGTCGTGGGATTTTTTTAAAATACAGTGAGGCCGCAATAAGTGAACTGTGATAGAGAGAGGGATTACTGTACTAGGGACTACTGATAACATTGTTACTCATGGTCTGGTTCTCCAAACACCTGCATCAGGGAACCTGAGATTCAAACACAGGTTCCTAGACCTTTATGCAATTAGAATCGCTGAGGAGGAATTCAGGAAACTTGATTTTATAATAACCCTCTACAATTTCCGTAGGGACACTGAAGTTTGGGAACCATTGAGCTTAACTTTCAGGGAGGACGCAAAAGACACTGGCAAGGGGGTGGAGGATGGAATGTCTGCAAAGGGAGAGTCAAGCACCAGAGGTGAGGAGGTCAGCTAGAAGGGATACTTCACTAGGCAACACTATCGTGATTGTCATATATATTCTTAGAAGTAATTCAAATTTACTTATTTATTATTTTTGACTTTTGGGGGGTTTATAGCTTTTAAAAATAATTTGAAAAGCAACTAAATTTTAAAATAAACATTTAATTCTGGCTTAGGTATTAAGCCTTGGGTTCCCTTTCTAAGAAACATTAAAACATGATTAACTTTCTTGACATGAATCTAAGAAAATAAACTTCCTTACTTACTTTAAAGGAGCTCAACATGTGAATTTGTTTAAATCCTCAAAGGTGAAGTCCAAATATTTACTCCTTAATGAGTGAATTAGAATAGCCATCTCTACATTAAACCTACCTATTTTTAAGCTTAATTGGGAGTCCCCTGAAACTAATAATGGTGTATCTAATAAGCTCTCATAATTTTCACTTAATGCTTTTGCCCCTTTATCTAAAGCCTCTTATAATAAAGAGAAAAAGAAGAGATAAACAAGGGGGAAAAAATCAGCTTACCCAAGACCAATTTCTCTTTATTCATTTACTTTTTACCAGAGAAGACATCTAGCTTGTGTTAAAAAGATTGTTTAAAAAAATAAGTTCTTTCAGTTTTTTAAGAAATTGATTTTATCACAAAGCAAGTAATTATTGCAAGCATTTAACAGTAGCTTAAATGATTTTTCTACATCATTGTAAACTCCCAAAGGATACATTTGTTTGCTGTAGTCTGAGGCAGACATTGCAAAATGTATGATCCTCAATTTGTATTTCCCCCAGCACCCCCAAACTCAGCATTCCCTCTAAAACTTTACTCACTGCTCTGACGTATTTTGGTGACTGAAAACATTCTCAACATAAACTTCATGGAGTGAGTGTTAAGTTTCTGCAGTGAATGCATTTATCACGATTAAAAGTCACAGCTTGCTTCTTGTCTGGGGAACATAGTTCTAGGAGAGCAGTCATTCTTAGTGATGAGTTCCGAAGTCACAAACAGTTTTAAACCTTGATTTGCTTCAAAATACTTAGGTTTAGCCACAGAATTGCGGCTCTATGGATTTTGGACAAAGAATTTACCTTGCAATTGTATTTTCACGCAGCTTTTGCACACAAGTAAGACATTGCGGATATACGTATCAGTAGGAAATAGATAGCATATTCCGATTACGGTAATCCCAGGAGGATCTAACACACAGGCGTGGGCTGCTACAGAGGAAGCACAGATAGTACAGGCACCTGTGATTAAAACTTGAGAGCTGTCACCACCCCTAGGCCTGAAGGACAAAAAGCTGAAGAAGCTACCAGGGGCCAGAAGCACACTGTTGTGTTCAATAAACCACCAAAGCAGTGGTCTTCTGTTGAGAAACACAGATATCCCAAGGAGACCTGATAAGAAAGGAGTTAGGTAATAAATAACCTCACCTCCTTCCTCTCATCTCCTTTGGAGGCTTTTATCAGTTAAACCCAAAAAGAAACCAGAGGTCGTGGGAGCTCCTTAAAGTGGTCCGTCACAGACCAGCCTGCAGGACAGCAGGAAAGGTAGAGAAGGTGGAGAGAGGTTACAGAGACAAATGGAAGATATTTGGCATAAACTGCGTGGCACACTGGCTTCAATACCTACTCTGGCACTCAGCGTAGGGGTTCCTTTAGGCAAATTACCTGGACTCCCGAAGCTCTAGTTTCCTCCTCTGCAGTATGAAGACTCTAATTACTCCCTTGCAGGCATTAAATGGGAAAATATATGCATATCGCCAAGCCCACTGGCTAGAGTTAAAGGAAGAACGAGAAGGTGAGTTTCTTCCTCTGTCATTCCTTTCCAAGTGGCAATTGGTTTTATATAACTGGTCTTATGTTCTCCCTGGTTTCTCCTTTGACAGACAATAGATATATACAAAGGGAATGTCTTACTTTCTGAGAAAATATGAAGGCACTTGTTCAATAATTAAACCCACACCACGCTTTTAGCTTCTTTAGATGAACACTAAACCAAATGAATAAACCAACAATAGTCCAGTAATTTTCTAATACTGCATTTTCTAATACTACATTTCATAGAATTACATCTAATCAGATACAAATGGATAAATCTGGATTATTTTTAAATACATTTTTTCTGTAATAATTGACAAATATTTCTCGGAAATGTCTGCTTTGTGGTCAACTGATATCAAGTCTTTTAAAATATATTATCTTTGGTAATCTGAATAGCAAAAGTGAATAGGTCTATATTTGCTTCTTTCCACAGATGAGGAAACTGGGCTCACAGAGGTTACAGGACTATAAGTAATAAAACCAAGTTTATGTCAAAAAGCATAAAATATGAAATATCATTTTAACATTTACCCAAATTCTGATTGAAAAGTTGCTATGAGCAGACAATGTGCTAATAAGCACAGAGGTTAAAAAATACAATGAGTAAGCCATCATCATCTCTTCCCTCAAGTAACGTGTTTCTAAGAATAATTATAGTTTCAGACTAAACAATGATTTAATTTTATTTGAACCTGTATTCTTCTTTACTTATTCAATATAAATATATGATTGATGTTCCCAAAGAGCCACAGTTTTTTAGATATTTTTTCTTGGTTGACTGCACAGGTATAATAGGGTAGCCAACTGGTCTCTCTGTTGAGGTAACATAACCAACCTAACTCTTTAGTCAACCAAATAATCACAATTACTTGTAGATTTAATTCACTCACACATAGATATTTATTTTTCCACCCCCTTCTTCCATTTTTCTATTCGTTCTTCAATATTTTCTCTTAAAAATACTTATGAAGCAGTGCCTAGTCTTTTGTAGGTTGAAAATCAAACCTAAGTTGAAAATCAAAGTCGTATCTATGAGAAATCTCCAATATAGAGGGGAACTATGTAATCAATTCAACAATAGTCACAAAATATAATTGATCTGAGATGTTTAAGCACAGGATTCTGTGGTAGCATTAATAGGGTGTGTAACTACAGGAGGCTGTCTTCAAGAGTATTGGAAAACTGAGCAGGACAGTTCCAAGGGGAGTTCATGCAGATAGAGGAGAAAAAACAAAGACCTCTCTGAGTGGTTAGCAATGCCTGACTCCTATTAATGAGTGGTAGGAAGACAGAGGGTGAAAGGTAAACACTAGCAAAATACTGAACAGCCTTATTTGCTGTTCAACAAAATGTAAAGTTCCAGGGCCTTCTACAGCACTAACATTAGGTTAACTAATATTAGATTCAGTAATGAAGATGCTGAATTGTGAGGTGTTCAGAGAAACACACATGATGCAGGAGGGTTGTATCTTTGAAGGATAGTTTAGATTTATTTTAGATATACAAATGAGTTCTTTACCAAATTGAAACACCTGCTTTGGCACCGGTACCTCCAACAGAACAGGTGTGTAACCAATCAGAACAGCTGATAGCAGTAAGTACACAGTGAAAATCAATACTGGCTGTACAGAAAGGGAAAATGCCACTGAGGACTTGGAATCACTTTTCCAATCCTCTTGCAAGAATAGTTCTTTTTTTTTTTTTATTTTTATTTATTTTTTTATTTTTTATTTTGGTTTTTCAATTACAGTTGTCCCCTTTTCCCCCAATTTCTCTCCCCCACCCAACCCACCCCCTCTCCCACAATCATATCCCTCCCCGTTGTCCATGTCCATGAGTCCTTCACGCAGGTTCTTTGACTAAACCCTTCCCTTACTTATCCCCCTTCTCTCCCGCCATCCTCCCCCCTATTGACTGCTATTCTGCTCTTTGTCCTATTTAGTTCCTTTGTTTGTGTTGTTCTTTAGTTTCCTGTATTAGGTGATATCATATGGTATTTTTCTTTCTTTACCTGGCTTATTTCACTAAGCATAATTCTCTCTAGTTCCATCCATGTTGTTGCAAATGGCAGGAGTTCCTTAGCATTGTGAGTAAACGAGAGAAAGGAAAAAAAAAAAAAATCAAACCAGTACTATTGGTATCCATGTCTTCATCAATCTTCTAACTGAATTGATCACACCACCTTCAGTACAAGAGGCCCTTTCCTGAAGCACCAAGTTTCAAAACTAACATTCGTTAGTTAATGAATCCCTCTAAAGTCCTTAGTCATTAGTGCAGCATGCCAAACTCCCATAATCACGGGATCATTTGAACCTACCTGCCCCCCACCCCCACTTCCATTAGAGGAGCCCTCTGATCAGATCAAACATGGCCCCTACACCTTTAGTATTCCCTTGCGAAAATTTGGCTTAGCAGAAAGAATGTGAACCCTGGTTCAGCATAGTACACTGTCGATCGTATTTCTAACTCTGTGACCTTAGGCTAGTTCATTAACTTTGCTGAATTCATTTCCACATTTGGAAAATAAAATGAAAAATCTCATCCTTTCAGAGCTGTTTGAACATTAGAGATCATTTTATAAAATGTCAAGAATGTGCCTCTCACATAATAGCTTCTCAATAAATGGTGGCTGTTATTGTAATTCCTTTCTCCAGGTTCCTATTTGGCAGTTCCCAAGCATTTCTGTACTCCCCAAGGTGCTGTCCCAGTTCCTGCTCTGTGTTCAGTGGATGTCAATTAATTCCTTCTAAACTGTTACCTGGTGGGGAATCAAGGGCCCTGGCTCTGACTCTGCCATTGGCACACTTAATAACCTTGAACAAGTCACCTACATTTTCTGGGCTCTGCTTGCATAGCTGCAAAGTGCAGGTTTGATTAGATGATTTCTAATGATGCCTTCAATCCCATGGTTACATATTTCATGTCATTAGTTAGCCAGGAAAGTGCCTCTTTCCCATGCCTTCTAAGTTCCTTGAGCTCTCTAACAATTTCTTGTACTTCATTTTATCCTTAGTCTCCTAAACATATATTCTGATTAATTGATTACTTTAATGACAATTATGGTAATCAACAAAGCAAACCATTGACTTTTCCTAAGGTCATGCTGATAACAGACAAGGAATTAAAATGGCCTTATATACATGACCTTAGGATTTGATTTTGTTCTTTCCATATTGGTTCAAGAATACTGTGACAGCCATTGTGAGGATATTTGGATATAACCAAAGTAATAACTAGAAAAAAGTGTGTTTTTCTGATGCAATTTTAAGGTTCTTTGCTTTTGACCTCAATTTTTTATAGACAGAAATAAAAAAAAGAAAAAGAAAGAAAGGCATGAGAAGTTGCTGTCAAACTGTTACCAAATTTATGGGTTTTAGAAATTGGTTATCCACTTGGTATCTAATAATAATACCATTTTGGGAAGAACCCCACATAAGTAGCTATTTAACCAATGGCAGCAGAAATAAAAACAATCATGCCTGTCAACTGAATTGGGGAAGAAAAGGATAGTTATCTCCAATGTCAAGATGGTTAACAATCAAGGAATAGACTACACAATCTGAAATAAAGGCAATGGTCTGAACAGAGCCACTCCTGACATCACCTTTTCTCATTAGTCAAATTTGACTCTAGGCCATGCTCAACTGCCCAGAGCCTGTAAAACCTGGATCAATTTGTTCCATGGAACTCAATAGATCAATCGCCTCTATTCAACATCATCTTTCGTGCCCAACTCACCAAAAACTGCATCCTTTTCTGTCTACTTCAAATACACTAATTGTTTTGAGCAAAATGTTGCTTTTAATTTAAAATTAATTTAAGTTTTTAATTTTATTTGTAAATGGGAACCAAAACTCTAGTTAGAGTTAATGTATTACATACATGAGATTCTCCTAAAGGTTTATGTCTATCAGTATCTTCTTTTTCATCACCATCTTGAGAAACCAGATGAATGAATAATAACTAATTCAATAATAAATACTTATTTTAAAATATGAATAATTTATATTTGAAATATATAAAATTTAAATAAATATTTTTGAATGAATGAATAAGCTAAACTCTGGTTATACAATAGGAAATGAAACCAGCCAAGTCCCTTCTTTCATGGACATTTTGGTCTAGTAGGAGAGTCAAAAAATAAAGAAGCACATAAAATAATTACAAAATAATTGCTATGATGCAAAAAAATGGGATGCTGAAAGTAAACTAACTCTGTAGCAATGTTGAACAATGTTTTAGATATAGGCTGCCCCATAAGGCCTCATCAACAAAGTGATGTTTAAATTGAGACCTTATGTCTGAAAAGTGGCTAGTCTTATAGCCTGAACAAGAGAGCATTACAAATTCATTTGGATGGAGGTCTTGTGCCAAGAGTGAGTAATACCAGAAGTTGTAAGTCTAGATCCCTGATCTCAGAAATTTCACTGTATCGGTAGGGAGATGTGGCATGTACAAAAAAATAAACATCAATATTGGGAAGCTTATTGAATGTTTCATCAAATTGGACCTGAGGAGTAAGGGGAAGACACAAAGACAGAGAGAGACAGACAGACAGACAGACACTAGAGTGCACTAGAAAACAGAGAAGTGACAATGACCTGATGGAAAATCTGAGTCTTAGTAAGAAGAGGGTATCAATTCTCAGAAGATGATTTTTAATTAGAGTTCTGATTATGATTTAGAATAGGTTGTGTGTATTAATGCTAAATATTACATCCCTCCTCTATTCCAGCTTTAGAACCAGGAAAGCAGTGTTTATGTGTTTGTTTATTATTTAATCGTGTTGCTTATATTGAATAAATTCAGTTTCTAGTAGGGTGCCCTATTTACAGTGGTCAGTCAGCAAATGTTCTCATTTGTTTACTCAAAATGCTTAAAACAAAAATTCAGGGTTCAGCCACCCTTGTTCATTGCAATTAAGAAAATGGACCTAATATTAAATAGGTAAGTCCATCCTCAACCAGGATTCCAAGGGATCCCACAGCTATCTCACAGAGACTTGGTTAGAATGACTGGGAGAGCAATTCACCAGAGATGAGTTGATGGGTCAAGGCACTTTACTTTATTGAACACTCCATATATGAAGAATAATATTCAAGAGACTTCAATTAGTGTGGTCTCAGGATGAGAGAACTCAGGGAGACTGGCCTTGTAGTATTAAAACCAAATATAGATTGGATGAAAAATATATCACCAGCTGTGTTGTTAGAGACATTCTAGCTATTCTAACTCTTTTTCTTTAGAAGTTCAGGTGGAAAACAAGAGGGACAGTTTTTTTTCTGTCCTGATTTACAACTCTGCACAGGATTCCTTAAATATTTGAGGAAGGGTGTGGCCAACCCTGCACTTCAAAGTCCTGGAACTCACATGGGGCCTCAGGTGGTCTCATGATGGAAAGTAGATCCTGAAAGCAATTGTTTGACTGTAAAACACTTTAGGATATATATATATATATATATATATATATATATATATATATATATATATATATATATGTATGTATGCACACACAATGTTTTAAATGCAGTTAGAATGTAGTCAAATTGCAACTGCTCCATTTCTGCACAGTGAGCCGTAAGCTTTAGGGCCACAGAAGGATGGTTGATGAGCAGTCAAGGTTCATTTCATTATGTTGGCATTGGACAGCTAAACTATCCCCCTAGCACCCACACATCTCATCAGGCTGCCTGTAAGCTCCTTTTCATTTCTCATGGATCTGTTTTTGTCTTTAGTTTGGATACTATGTCTGGTTACAAGTATAATGAGATAAGGCAGATTCCTTTTATTAAATACAAAAGCAATTATTTTAATTTTAGTGAGCACCTCTCGATTACAGGACTTATAATTTATTGAACAACACTGGACATTGCTTTATAATTTTAGACACCTGTGCACTGATTTGATGAGCATCAGGATGATCTCTCTGACCCATGTTTTCCTCTCCCCTCAGCACCAGACACTGATTTTGCCATCTATTGTTTATTTCAATTAAGGTATCTCAGTCTCTACCAATTTGTTATTTAGATATCAACATCTCACTGAGATCTAAGATTCTAAGGCACTGTTAGCTACTCACCTTTTTCAGGTTATTTGTTAATTAAATCTTCTCATATAGTATAACTAAAGGACTGAAAAATTGAATCTGAGGGGGAGAGTGAAGTCATTGGATTGGTCTGCAGCCAGACTATGATACTAAGGAAGGAAAAAAGCAGTTCAGAACTCAGAGTTTAGATGAGACACAGGAGATGATGAGAGAAAAGGGAGGCTGGGGAAGACAAATAGTAATCTCAAATTTTACATGAGGTTGTACCTCTCCATCAGTCCCTGTCCCCAACTTCTCATCCCTTCTTCCCAATGTGAGTGAATCTTAAGCTTTCTTTTTCTTTGCCAAAAACCACTGGGCTCATTGCCCTTTTTTCCTTTCCTTCAGTTTGTGTGTATAACCATTCCTAATTCAATATTTAGGGAGCGCTTATCAATATAAAAGATATTTCAAAATAAATATGATATCATTCAAAACATAAAATCTCTGAAAAGATACTATTATTCTGGATGGTAATCTTGCCTTAGAACATGTAGCAGCCTATATGGGTAAGAATAAAATATGCAAGTTTATGCACTCTTTATTCAATCGGGCAAATAGACCTAAGCAGAATTTATACTTGCATGTGGGCACTCAAGAAGAATTGAGAGAGTATGTGGATTTTGTCCTCCAGCATACTTTTCTACCCCAATTTTGAAATAATAGGTCAATTCTGCAATTCCGTGTCATGAGACAGAGGCCACATGCAAATTTTCTCTTGAACTGCTGAACTTTTCCAGAAATGGGCAGTTTGCTTAACCACCTGAGAAAGAAGCATGAGCCAGATGCAGAGACATGCCAGCAAGAACCCAGGAACACCAATGCTGGCTGCTGGAATTCACAAATCTGCAAAGGAAAGCAACGTGAGTCCATCCAGCTGTGCTGACAATAATGTTCACGAATTTCCTTTCTACAGTGGTTTTGCTGAAGTCAGGTGATTACCTCACTAGGCCCTGCTTGTGAAATTGCAGTGGTCAGGAAAATGTGGGGTGGCTATAAGCTCATCAGCTGGATAACTGGGAAAACCAGTTTCAGAAAGCTGTCAGTTGAGAGATGTTTTCAACATATCAGCGGTATGATGTCCAGATAGCAGATTGCATAACAACTAGTGCAGCAAATGGACTGATTTTCTCCCCCCAGAGGAAAATCTTTAACACAAGGAGGTGATCCAGAGCTTGAGCAGACTTTCTCTGTGCGGGTCCTGCTGGACTTACTACACTTGAGTGCTGAGCAGAAGGCAGAATCCAAAGTGGTAGGCACTCTCCTTTTTAACAGGATATCAAAGACTAGCCCCCATATATGAGAACATTTTCGCAACAAATCTTTCTTTAAAGAAGCCAATAATCTAGTATATTTCAGAAGCTATGTAATTTTGAACACCTTAAATTAAAGTACTTGTTACATATCTTTGCAATGAACATGTAGCTTGAAAATTGGTTTTTTGTCTCTTAATTTTCTAATTTTACTTTATTTCACCCTTTCTAGATGATAACTTAATAACATCAAATCTCTGACAATGACATCTTTAATTCTTTTTAAAGTTATTTTTCACTGCGTAGTTTTTTTTTTTTTATACAAGTTATGGTGCAGCAGAGTTGATAGAATTCTAAGAAATTAATTAATAAAATTAATCAAACTGCCAGATGCTTAAATGTAAAGTACTGTAAATTATATATTGCTTTTGACAGGCACCAAAATAGAAAGTAATGATCAAATGGAAAATGTTATTTCCTTCCCCACCTTGTTTTCTGGTTTTTGATTTTTTAATGTCTAATTTTGGATTTACTTAGGCCATGAATAAATTATTGGGTTCAATTATGGAAATAGTTACTTTCAGCCAAAAAGACTATATGGTAGTAAAATGCCAGCTGTATGTCTGTTGGTTGAGTTGATGAAAACTGAGTCAGCAACGTTCTTCAAAGACACATAAAATCATGTACTTTAGAACTATAAGTAATTTCGAGATTTCATCTAGTTCAGAGTGTTGCTTCCAGGAAGTTAAAATAATATTTCTATTTTATTGTACCTGAAGTTCAGAACAAACAGATTAGCTCCCTGAGGTCATGAACTTACTCTGGAGAGATCTAGATTTTAGGCTTTGACTTCACAATACAGCATATTTTTGGTATGCCAGTATAACAAATAGGTATGCGGTGTTACCATTCTCTTCATACATGTGCTTGGCAGTCATTATTAATCAATGATGACCTGCTTTCCCTCTACATATGGAAACAACTTCAGAAAACATTGCTTCTCATCAAAATAATTAAGCAATCAACTTGGCATATTGGATTAAGCCTACTTACTGCCTTTGTGTTGGACCATCCTCCCTTGCAGAACAGCCTTGGGGGACTCAGATTCACCCTTCTGGTAGGAAATAGCTTCTGACTAAATTTTTTTTTAAAAAGTCATTTGGGCTCATCAGTTGTAACAAATGTACCACATTGAATACAAGATGTTAATAGTGGGGAAAACCGTGTATGTGGATGAAGGTGGGAAGGGGGAAGATGGGAACTCTGCATTTTCAGCTCAATATTTTGGCAAACCTAAAACTGCTCTAAAAACTAGACTTTTTAAAAAGTAAATAGATCAACTGAACTAATCCTACTGTTGATCCAAAAGGATCTTCACATGGTACATTCATGCATGGCTATTACTAGGGGCCAGAAAGGCCACTGTGATGGACAAGTCAACTACAATTCTCATAAGTATGTTGTGAGAATGTGTTTGGAATAGGAAACCTAAATGTACCTCTTTCAAGTTAAATTGTCTTTGATGTATCCATAGTGCAAGTATTTTTTTTTCCTTGATAATGGAGTAATTACTAAGGCATAACAGTTGTCACCACAATATTTTTTCCCCTTTCTGTCTTCCTAAAATTAACAGACTCAACCTGTGGATTTTGGAAGGCAACATACTTCAACTATGTGTACTGTGATTCAAGGGTAAATAGGTCCCATAAGAAAAGTTTAAGAAAGTGATGTTGTTTAGCTTGGCAAAGAGGAGACTAAAGGGTGCTCTGAGAATTGTGTTTGAAATATGATGATCTATTAAATGGAGGACAGAAACCAGCTGTTCTTCATCGCTAGTGAGGAAAGAATAGCAATTGACTCAGAAGAAGATTTGGATTCAGGTCTAATAGGCCTTTCCTAATTGATCCCACTACTTTTCTGAACATTACCTTTTCCTTCTTTTACCAGAGACTTGGGTCTCAACATATAGTATATGATTATACATATATTAATATTTCTATTTTATAATTCTTCCCAAGATATTTGTTTTTATCTATTAAGAAGCATATTGAGTACTTGCCATGAACTAAACTTAGTGTACAAGATTTATTTCTAACTCTTCTGTAAGAAATCCAATGGCATAAACCATTGTCCTAAGAAAGAGGTTAATAAATGCTTATGGTCTTGTTTGGTATCCTAATACTTTATGATATAAAAACAGACCTAAACTTACTCAAACTATTCTGGTGAGCTAAACACCAGCAAAGATCTCTCTTAATCATACCACCAACCTATCACATATATGCCCCACAGAGACCTCTTGCTCATTTCCTGAGTCCTAACAGATGACCACATGTATCAGTCATGTACCATTTTCCAAGGTAAAGTATTTCCACAGGGAAGAAGATAAACCTGGAATATCATGTCACTCTTTGAGGAATATTAATTACATCCAAACCATATCATTGAGTAAACATACCATAAGCATGTTATGTATAATATAATGATAAAATATAAAATACATTAAATATAGACACAAAAAAGACCTGGTGCCTCCTCTTTAAGAACTTACCCTTCGAAGGAGAAAGAAGAAACTCTCAAGTGTGAATATTCCAGTTTGAGAAAGAGGCTAAGTAGACAATGAAGGTTTTTGGAAAGTATAATTCATCATTGAAAACCAAGGGAGCATCATTAATTACAACATTGGGACCAAAGGTAAGGAAATGAGGCCTTTGTTAAGAAGAGTTCACATTTCTCTTCCCAAAGGCAGGTCAGGAACTAGAAAGGAGATTTGGTAATCCCCACTTTTAGGAATTAAATCCCATTGCAGAAGCCCGTTTAACATAACCAGCAGGAAGAAAAGAGTGGACATGATATAAAAAGCTTTAGAAATTAGGATAAGCTTGACCTATGTAGTTCTTATTTTTGTTTCCCTAAGTTTGCCTATGACCAGTAAAACTTCTAATATGAAAGTGGCTTGTATACTTGAATAAACAAGCTACAAGGAAGCAGAACCTAAGGAAAAAATACATCTGCTGCCAACTTCAGGCCTAGGAGAAAAGAAATCCATGGGAGCATAGGGATTAGTGTAGAAGCTCAGAAAGAAGAAAAATTGCCTAAGTGCTATGGCCTTTCTTGAACAGAGGGTGTCAGAGACTTAGAAACTCTTAGCTCTGTGTTGAGAAGTGGCAAGCCCCCTACTGAATCCCCAGAGGGGCATAGGAAAATACAGGTAGCTTTAAGATTGGGGGAGAGTTACTTGAAATGTAAACAAAACACTATACAACAAGGAGTAAGGGAATCTTGGGAGACTCCTTGAAAGGAATAGCTTTTGACCAAGTATAGAGAAGGATGTTTAGCAAATAGATTTAGGGAATGGACATGTTAGAAAAATTCTAGAATGTGATTTACCTTTTCCAGAATGATCTGTTAAGGCTTTGTGTAGTAGAAGATCAGGCTCCAATGTTAGCTTTAAAAAATGTCAGCCTCATGATTGCCTTCTATCCCTCACTAAAAGATATTTGAAAAATTAAGAGTAAAGAACTGATGGAAATGGTAGTGGGTCATTTGTATGGGAGGCATATTACAGAATATGTGTTATTATTTGAAAATAGTCCAGTCCTAAAGTTGAAAAGGAGAGTAGGTAAGTAGATTTTTTTTAAGATACCAGACTTGGAAATCTGTCTCATCATTAAGCCTTGCCCACAGTCAACCTGTGACAGCACAGGTAGCGTTGTCCCATATGGACAGTCCCATCGTCAAACAACCAATAGGAACAGGTGGCAGATACCGTCAAACAACTTAATCACTTTTAAAATGAATCTATTTTTTACGTGGCACTGAACTGTCTAATTAAAAACCAGTTGATTTCTTTATCACTTTGCTTTTTCTCTTTATCACTTCAGAACATTATAAGAAGATATTTAACTAATTGTTAAGTATATGGAATTAAGCACTGAGTACTTTTAAATTTAACTCTTATCCAGAAAGTTTAAGCATGCGCGCACACACACAATGTGTTCAAAGTCACAAGAAAGAACTGAAATAACCTTTACTTTATGTCTGATTTAGAACTATCTTTTCCAAAAACATTGTAGAAATTGTGGAAAACATATTTATTACTCTTTCGGCATTAGCAGAGATATTAGAAACTCTAAATCTTGTTCTAGGTATTCACCTTGGTCAAAGCATTTGATTTAGACTCAATCTACATTTCCCCTGAATGAATTAAATTATATTAATTAAATCAAGTTTATTTTATCTGTACGGTTTGACATTTGATAGATTAACCTTTCTTATCCTCAACTTCCATCAAGGTCGTTTTTTTTTTGTTTGTTTGTTTCTTTTTTTAATGATTGGTTTTAGGACATGAGTCAGTAGCTGAGTTCAAGCGCATCCCAGGTTCCTTTTCCAGCTCCCCCAGGGTCCTTGAACAGGATCTCGTTAGCACCTGAAAAGTTTGGCACACACTAAGGCAATTAGCTTCTCTTAGCACCTAAATTTACCTCCACCCCATGCAAACTTGCAGCTGTTCTCTTGAATTTGTTACTCAGATGATCTCACTGATAAACACTGAATCATGAGGCTAAGGCAACAAAACTTTACTGGCCTCCTGGGGACCTGGTTCTATCTTCTTAAAATATTCTCTTCACTACCTTTACTTGGGGAGTCATTTTCCACATTTAGCATTGGGAACTTTGAAAGGCAGTAATGCCTTTCCACATAATAGTGAAAAACAAATGAATTCCTTTAAACTTAATAGTTCTGTTAGATTTTTCATTCATTAACTCTTTTTAACTGGTTATTAGCAAGTATTTATTTCATCAAAATACTTATTTATTTAATAGTTAATGTATTAAATATTTACTGTGTACACAATACTACATCTTTGACTCTGGAGAATCAAGAGTAATTGAAAATTTACTTTTACTTATTAGGTACATAGGTATACACAAACTATGCCTATGCACAATATAAGTAGAACAATAACTTTTATAGTGGTATGTAAGAAGTACTGTAGTCCTCAAATGGATCCTAGAAGTTCCAGATTAAATAATATTTTTGAGGATTGGGTCATCAAAGTTGGTCAAAGAAACTGAAGAGAAAAGGTATGCACTGGATATTGAAATTTGAAAGTATTCAATTATTCATTCTTTTGAGGTTCAAATTCAGCACTCTTTCATCAGTTGTCTACATACCGTGAGTGAAATATAGAGAAGTGGGACATTCTAAGTGGAAGGTTGGTTTGAGTGGATTCAGTTAGGTGGAAATCCAGATTATGATAATGACTTGACAGCAAGCACCATCCAATACCCAATACAAGGATGGATTTCCTGCTGGTGAGTACTCAAGGGTGAAAAGTACAGTAGTCAGAGCATTTTGCACATTGAAAACCAAAATAGGAAACCTTGGTTATCCAAGAAAAGCATGATTGGCCATGAATGCCTGAGAAGGGAACCACAGAAATCAGAACAAGAGTGTTCAGCTACATAATTAGCAACTGAATGCTATTCTTCCTAAGAAATCACCATCTAAGCTTTGTCAAAGTTTTTTTTTTAATTTTATCCCTGACGGCCGTAAAGACTCTTGGCCTAGTATAGTGATTCAGTTTCTAAATGGATCCTTCTTGTTGATTCTCTTTATTAAATGAATACATTAATCATGGCTAATGAACAAAGATTATAGGTACCTGTTTTGAAAGTAGCTATAGTATTACTGGGGTGGGGTGGGGTGGGAGGCACCCGCCCCAGCATGGTCCTGGACCTTTTGAGTGTTAGGCAAAGATTTCAAAGATGAGTGGGAATGAGAATAAAGCAAGTTTTATTCAGATAAAGAACAAGAAAGAGGCCCAGCACATGCGAAAAGCATGCATCTGAGTAGACGTGGGCCCAATTCAAGAGTGAGATGCATGTGTGGTCAGTTAGTTCTTGGGATTTTATGTGTTTCTAAGTGGAGGGACAGGAGGGGTTGTCTCCAAGCTTTGTAGTGCCAAATTCTGACTTTGCCTTCTGGTTCAGACAGGGACTTGTTGTTTTGACTTCTATAATCACCTCAAGGGTTTCCATTAAGTGTTACCCTTTGATCATTCCAGAAGGTGGGGGCCCTGGTGGGAGGCTGTGAACTCCTACTTCCCCATTCCACTTGTCAGGAATTTTCCCTAATTTATTTCTATCCTGCCTCAATAGAACAAGGAAGGATTTTGGAATCTGTAGATATTTAATCTAAAAGACAATGTTCAAAAATGGTGGCAGGTAATACAAACTCTAGAAGCAATTGAAGATAAGGTAAAACTTGAGACTTTAGAAGGATCCATAAGTTGTCAATGTTATGTTCAAAACTCTGTGAGAGTGAGTCATTAGTTTTTACTCTTTTAAAGTTGATAATAATTTAGATGTATGATAATGTCCATAACATTAAAAAAAACATTTCTATTTTTTAAACAGTTATGTCAATCATTCTGTACTCATATAAAGTCAAAATAACTAATTTGCTATAGTGGTTTATAAACAATTACATTTTATATATTCTCAAAAAAGGGTTATTATTATCTTTATTCTTTTTCTCTTTCCTTTCTCCTTATTTTCTCTCTTTGTTCCTCTATTCCTTCTCCCCCTTTCTTTCTTCTTTTTTCTCATTTTTCTTCTACCTTCCTTCCTTGTTTTATTTTTATTTTCTCTATTTTCCATGCATTAAATATAAACAACTGTTGTTTTTATTCATTCTCATTTCAAGGATATGCCTATCTGAAAAGTAGGCCAATATGCATGGTATGAATTTAAAAATTTCTTTTGACTTGTAATAAAACCATAGTTTATTTACAATGCCAAAAATTGTATCAACAGTTCTGTCATTTTTAGACTCTTCTTACATTTCCAGCTGTCCAGATAATCCTTCTTAAGAGTATGGAAGAAGAGGGAAATAAAATTTTGGGTCTGCATAATCTAGCTGAAGTCTGATCTTGTGCCATATTTTCTGACATTGAGATATTAAGTTAAAGCTTAAAACAGTTCTTATCATCTGCATAGTTCTGAATTACGGACCTTTTATCAAAGTTATTGGTGAAAATTTCTGATAGTTAACATCCTCACTTTTCTCATCCTCAAAACGGACAGATTAATTTTATACACTGTTTAAAAAATTACCACACACTTAGCAGTAACACATAGTTATTATCTTATAGTCTTCATAAGTCAGAAATCTGGGCATGCTTTAGCTGGGCTCATGGTTTTGGTTTCACAAACTTACTATCAAGGTATCTTTTGGCCTGATTGCATTATCATCTAGGGGCTCAATTGAGAAAAACTATTTCCAGACTAATTCAGTTGCTAGCAGAGTTCATTTCCTTGCGTTTGTGTTAATGGCAGGGAATGTTAAACCTCAGTTCTTGACTTTGACTAAGAAAAAATTCAGAGTCGAAAACTCTAATACAAGAAGTTTATTTAGAAAGTCAGAGAGGTAGAAGAAGTGAGCCAGCTGCCCTGTATGGCCTTAGGAAACAAGTTACAGAGGCAGAAGAAGGGCCCTTGGAGCTGAGGAGAAAGAAACCAAGGATACATATGTAAGGGAAGAAGGTGGGGAGGCATGGGTGTGTGTGTGTGTGTGTGTGTGTGTGTGTGTGTGTGTGTGTGTGTGTGTGTGTTTGTAAGAGAGAGCGAGAGAGAGAGAGAGAACAGGGTTCTTCATCCTAAGGGTTTTTAATCTGTTTTCTAAATGTTGGGATTTTAGGGGAGGTCTCAGGGGAGGATTCAGTAGAATATTCATCAGCTTTCCAGGTGTATCCTTTCAGGGTTGTGGTCTCTACTGATTGGTTGGCACTAGGGTAGGGGGTCATTAGTTATTGGATCTGGTCCTGATATCAGCTATGGCATTGCTTCATCTGGTTTTGCTGCTTTTCTGGGCCTGGAGCTGAAACAAAACTGAGGTCTAGTTAGTATCTCTAGTTTGACCAAAACTCTGTCTTGGTGTTCAACAGATCTAAGGCTTTGTTCGTAAAATTATTTGATGTTGGTCAGAGCCTCACTGTCTTGAGGGCTTAATGCTTAAGGAAGTGGTGGTGCAAGGGTTTGTATGGGAGGCATTGAGGCTGTTCTCTGGCCCCCTTGTTCCTCCTCTAAGGGGGTCTTTACTGCATGATTAACAACATGCTAGAGAAGGTAAGGTTACCTTAGGGGCAAAGTTCTAGGCTCTAATAGTTGTTTTCTCTAGTTTTTCTCATTGCTTGACACCTGGGACTTTCTACCCTGGTGACATTCATACCTGGCCTATTGTTCTTGATCTATTCATGCCTATTTAAATATCTACTCTGTGAGTTGTATAGAATTAAGACCCTAGATACTTGCTAGCTGTCACCTGTAGGCCATTTTCAACTCCCCAGCTCCCTGCCATCTGGCCTTCTCCACTGGCAGATCATAGCATAGCAGCTAGCTTCTTTAGACTAGAGGGAGAGCAAGAACAAGTCCACTAACAAGACAGTATACCTGGTCTGTCCAGAAAGTATCCATCCATATAATATGAAAAATAGAGGCATTTATTGAAAAAGATAAAAGGTACAAGAAACATTGTACATAGGACAACCACGCCTCAGTTCCCTTCAAAGTAGGCACCTTTGGACCTCACACAGTTCTCCCAGCATCTCTTCTATTGTTCAAAACACTCTGCAAAATCCTTTGTTGGAATCACCATCAGCTGCTCCACCATATTTTCCTGATTCTCATTGACAGTCTGAAATCTTTTCCCTTTCAAAGGTGAGTTTAGTTGTGTGAAGAGCCAGGAGTCACAGAGTGCCAAATCTGGACTGTAATGGGGCCGAGTCACCTGGGCAATTTGATGTTTTGCCAAAAAACTTTGCGCAAGATGTGATGAATGAGCAGGTGTGTTGTCTTGATGAAGCTGCCTGTCACCAGTTGCCCATAGCTGAGGCAATTTTCCTCATATTACATCTCTGAACCAACAAAAAACATTGAGATTGTACTCCTTATTAATTGTTTGGCCTGGAGGGGCATACTCATGATGGACAACACCTTCCCAACCAAAAAACAGTTAACATGGTCTTGATCTTGCTGCAACTTCACCGCACCTTCTTTGGGCATAAAGAACCATGTGACTTCCATTGGTACAACTGGGCCTTCATCTCCAGATCATAGTCATAGACCCACAATTCATCTCCAGGTATGTCCTCCTTGAGGAAATCTGGTTCACCGGTAGTGGTTTGAATCAAGTCATTAGCAACTACAACAAAATGTTCCTCCTGCTCTGATAGCAGAAACTGCAGAACAAATTTTGCGATGACACATTTCATGCCAAGATACTATGTAAAAATCTAACGCACAGTAGTTTTTGTAATCCCCAGATCAACTTCTAGTTCTCAACGCACAGTTGCCGATGTTTGTTGATTGCAGCCCACACATGTTCAATATTCTCAGGTTTTTCTGCTTGTCGCAGGCCTTCCGGAACATAGATCATTTTCAATAAATTCTCAACCATATTTGAAGTGATTGTGTCACACTTTTATTTGTGCTGTAGTCATTTTATCATCCCCAAAAGCCTTCTGAATCACCTGAATAACTTCCACAGAAGAATGTTCAAGCTTAGCACCAGATTTGATGCAGACTCATTGCTCTACTCCCTCAGCCATTTTGAATGCAACAGCCACACAGTACACATGCTCGCTCACCAGCATCTACTACCATCACTGACTAAAACAGTGAAGTCATCATTGTTCACACATGCACATTCCAGTCCATTCTCCTTGGCTGCCAGGTTACATGGATGTTGCACTAACCATTCCCATTATATTAACAATAACTGGACTTTTTCTGGACCGACCCCATCTATAATAACGTACTCTTGTGAGTGATATCCTAAAACCTTTGCCATATTTTGCTGGTTAGAAAAAAAGTCACAGGTTGCCTTCACACTTAAGGGAAGGAGATTATACAAGAGCATAAACTCACGAAATTTGGATCACAGAATTGCCTTACAGTATGTTCACCACAGAGTGTGTTTAACATTCAGAGAGTTCTCATCTTGGAAAAGAAGCAGTCAACATGGTGCTATCCATCAGAGTTTAGCCAATCATCCTATCAATTTCACAAAGATCCCCAGAGGTAAGAAATATAGTGCTATAAAATAAAGATGATATTGGAGGGCAACCTGTTAGGTGACTGGTAAATGATGAAGTTGCTGTTCATCTCACTATTATTATTTGTAGTATGAACTTCTGCTTTCTAATCCTAACCATGATTCAGGGTCTGTTAATGATGACGGGCCTAATTATTATTTAGCTTCTTCCTCAGCTGTCAAAATGTAGACGATGATATAGTAAAATATTTACATCAATCTGAGAAGAATAGTGTGAGCTTTAGCATAGAAAGAATTCAGCCCAATTTTGTATAGAAACACTTTTGACTAAGAACTCAACAGAAATAAGCATAAATCTTTAAGTAGCTGACACAAAACAGTGCTGGGGAGGAGATAGAGTTCTAATTTAACAGAGAGAAGTGAAGGCAAATCTACAAATAGAGAAATCTTTATAAGAATCAAAGTGTTTTGCATATAGAAGGAAGCCCAGATTAGATTAAATTAAGGAAATAGGGTCTTTTGTTTTTAAAGGCTTTGAAGAGATTCTACAATCTGCTATAGGTAGGCTTTAAAGCTAAAATCACTATGTTTTAAGATGAATTAGAAATGTTCTTGACATTTCTTTTTATTTCCTTGAATCATATTTTTTAAACATACATCATCTAAAAGTGTAGACTTCCTTCCAAAATAAAAAAAATAAGCAAATTTTCATTTCTTATTTAAGAAAGATAAGTTAAACTATTCTAAATTTTGATAATATAGGAAGAGTGGCTACCAGGAAGGTAGCTTAACATAAAAGAGAATAAAGGTACCTTTGGTACCCAGGTTAGGTCTTACATTTTTGTGGGACATCTGCATCTGTGACTATGCTTATGTATAAGGGATAAATAACCGTTATTAAAAGGCTTACGTTGAACTAAAAAGTATTCAACAAACATAAACAAAAAGAAAGAAATAGAAGGAGAAAATAAAGAAAAGAGGAAAGAAGATGGAAGAAAACACCTAAACTGATTATTTGACAGATTGATTGTTTAGTTTGTGGTGTTAAGATTGTTCGATGTCACTTGATGCTTAACATCATGGATTCTAACTGGAGAGGTCACCCAGGCCAGTCTCACTGCAAATCCGTCATTCACGTCAATACCCCTGACAGATCTTTGTTCAGATTCCTCTCAAATCATTTTGTTGACAAAAATCACAATGTTCCCTCAATTAATTTGTTTCATTGTTTCATGCTGAGAAAGTTATTTCTTATCTTCATCCTTATTCTTTTCAATAGGACTAGTATCTTTTTTTTTTTTTTTCCCCTGGAGCAGTACATAATGTCTTTAATTTTTAGTTTAACATAGATCGTCGGCAGCCATCCGTCTCGAGAGATGATGGTGTAGCTTCTTAAGAGTCTATCTGCACCGCCGAGAATGGTTGTGCAGTCCGACTCGGGAGTGACACGGTATCTGTCTCCTCCTGTGTTGAATCGACATCTTGCGATGACGCTGGAGTGTCCTCTCCAGTGAAGCTGAAGCTACAGAGCCTGGGCAGGGTGATATGGAGGGTCTGCTGTTGCCCATGCAGCAGACCCCCCTCTCTTCTCAGCTGAAGGGCCCAAGGGAAAGACGGAGTCAATACAGCTTGGTTTCAGGTGCGCCGCAGGAGTTGCCGGTGTTGACTACAACGTCAAACCGCCTTAGGGACTCCGGCTCCGGATTTTCTGTCGGGGTTTACTCCCTTAGCCTTTCCCCTGAAGAGGTATGCCGCAAGGCAGCGGAGGTTTTTTGGAGTCAGAGTTTTCCTTCTCTGATGTGCCCTGACTGGAAGATCGAACCAGCGACACTTAGCTCGCAGGCCGACGCTCAATCCACTGAGCCAAACCAGCCAGGACTTTAACATAGATAACCCTTCACATATGTGAAGATGGCCTCCAAGATATTCCCTTAATATTCTGTTTTATTTTGTTTTTGTATTTTTCAGTCACAGTCTAGAGTTTTCAACTGCTTAATTTATTAGGCAGCCTTAAGTTCTTCCAGATTTTCCTATCCTTAACACTGTATATAGTAGAGAAGAGATGAGATCATATGGCCGAAGTCTTTAGCAAGATATGGGTGGACTGTTGACTTGGCTGTGAATTTAACTTCAAAAGCAGTTGCTTAATCAGTTCATCACAAAGACACAGACTGACTCATAAAACAATAGATGAGTGAGCACACAATATAATCTAAGTTGTAAAGGCCATTAAACACTAAAGATCTATTGTGGAGTAGAACTTGCTTAGGTAGGAACTTCCTGCCCAGTGCCATGCCATAATGATTAATGCATGCATGTGTGAACTTTATCAAAAAGATAATGAATTGATTGTGTTCTTAAATGATGCAATTTTAGACCTGTTTGTTTTTTTCTCTTCCCTTGGGAATAAACTGACCACACTGTGTTACTTAAACAAATGAACATTTAATGTTGGCCATTCTGCCAAGAAAGTTGGGGTAAAATGGAATCGTTTATTAGAGGGAAAAGAAATAAAAGCAGTTAAGTAGCTTCTACACAGGGAAGAAGGTGAAGACCAGTAGTTAATGAGAAAGGGAGGCTGCCACCGTTTCTGATTAAAAATACAACAGGGACAGGGCCTCAGAATTGCTTTAATACTTTCGTTTCTGTCTATTTTGGTATAATGGTGCTGATTCTGATGACATCATGAATCTTTCTCCCGTGTTCCTCAAAAACAGCTTCCTTTGACAACTCTAATTTTATTAAGAGTCCCTCTAAAAACATCTGCTGCTTTTTGGTGGTCATCCAATTGGTTGTGAATGGTAGTAAAATAATTAGGGTATCTGTAAGTGGAAAGTGCAATTTTAGGGTCATTTGTGATAATAGACAAAAGACACTCAGTGGTATATCTAACATTTAACATCAATCCACCCACCAACTGACACTAATTGTACTTAGTACTAGTCTGATAACTTGGGGAATACATGGTACACATAACAGCTTACAACCTCTGTCCTCAGTTAAGAGAAAATAAGGAGCCATTATTGCTGGATAAAATATTTAAAAGTGGTCTTAAGAAGCTGAGGAAAAGTTTTTTTCTGTGACATATATATCACAAAAACATAATGAATAGTTACAGATCTCAGCATAAAGGTATATACTGTTAGATAGAGATTTTCGTCGTCGTCGGCAGCCGTCCGTCTCGAGAGACGATGGTGTAGCTTCTTAAGAGTCTATCTGCACCGCCGAGAACGGCTGTGCAGTCCGACTCGGGAGTGACACGGTATCTGTCTCCTCCCATGTTGAATCGACATCTTGTGATGACGCTGGAGTGTCCTCTCCAGTGAAGCTGAAGCTACAGAGCCTGGGCAGGGTGATATGGAGGGTCTGCTGTTGCCCAAGCAGCAGACCCCCCCTCTCTTCGCAGCTGAAGGGTCCAAGGGAAAGACGGAGTCAATACAGCTTGGCTTCAGGTGCGCCGCAGGAGTTGCCGGTGTTGACTACAACGTCAAACCGCCTTAGGGACTCCGGCTCCGGATTTTCTGTCGGGGTTTACTCCCTTAGCCTTTCCCCTGAAGAGGTATGCCGCAAGGCAGCGGAGGTTTTTTGGAGTCAGAGTTTTCCTTCTCTGATGTGCCCTGACTGGAAGATCGAACCAGCGACACTTAGCTCGCAGGCCGACGCTCAATCCACTGAGCCAAACCAGCCAGGGGCAGATAGAGATTTTACTCTAATCAAATCATTGCACTCTCTGGGTAAGACCAGGTGAAAGAGTGAGAAAGGGAATGTTGAGAGATGAATGAAAAGTTGAAGGCTTTTTTTCATGATGGGTGACGATGGTTTAGCACGTTCAGCTGAGCAGAACAATAATAGACATAGCAGTTCCCTGGAAAATTTTCTGAGGTTTATTATATACTGAACACATTATGTGTCATGCACACATTTCCTGGGAATATGGCAGCGTGAATGGCAACTCTCAAGTCAGATTTGAACTTATCTATGGCCTTGCCCTGCTGCAGGTGGCTACAGGAGAGAGAACGAATGTTTGGGCTAGATGTTTTGGTGTTTACCCTGTACAGAATGAACAGAGAAAGCTTTCAATACAACATTTCCTCACTTATCGTGGGTATTACGTTCTAGAACCCCCTCCCCCGTGACAGGTGAAAATCCATGAAGTAGGAACCTTACATTTATTTTACTATTTATATATATTTTAAGGCTCTATAAACTCTTCCCACACACTTATAAGCCATTCCCAGTCACTTATTAACCTTTCCCACACTTTTATAAACACTACTTATGTTCTTAAACATACTCTACACTCTTAAACCTATGTAACTTTAACAACATATATATGCAGTACTGCAAAATCCCACGATATAGCGAAAAATCCGCAATAATATATTAAATATAATATTTATAAAAATTCCGCGATACAGTGAGGCCATGATAAATGAACCGCGATATAGAGAAGGACTATTATATTGTTCAGAGGGAGATTTTACTAGAGCAGTAGTGTAAAACCATTAACATTAACTAAATTAGTAAAGCCAAGAGAAGTTACAACTTGAAAAAGATAAAATAAGGAGAGAAAACTAGCAAAACTGTTTTAAGTTCCAGAGTGAGGGCATCAATATGTAAAATAAATCCCACTAGATGAGGCCTGAACTTTGTCAAAGACACCCCAGGGAGTCCCCCTTTGTTTCTTCTGTGAGTAACCGGTCAGTTCTTACTGGGGTGAGGAACTAAAAAAAGCCAATGGATTTTAAAGGATCAGTATTTGTTTCTTTATAAGAAAAGCAAAATGTGTTAATATCTATGTTTATTTTTTATATAGTAATTGAGTATAAAGATATCATACAAGAAAATAAAAGGATAATATATCAGAAGATGTTTATGAGAACTCGTCGTCGGCAGCCGTCCGTCTCGAGAGACGATGGTGTAGCTTCTTAAGAGTCTATCTGCACCGCCGAGAATGGTTGTGCAGTCCGACTCGGGAGTGACACGGTATCTGTCTCCTCCCCTGTTGAATCGACTTCTTACGATGACGCTGGAGTGTCCTCTCCAGTGAAGCTGAAGCTACAGAGCCTGGGCAGGGTGATATGGAGGGTCTGCTGTTGCCCATGCAACTATATTTATAATAAGACTATACCTAAGAGAATTATGGTATATGCCTACAATGTATACATATCTCAAGATTGATACATTTAAAGTCTGTGCTAAAATATGAACAATATTTTCAGGTAGCATAAGTATTAAAATATACTCCTCTTTTTCTCTTTAGACTTTTGCAAATGAATAAAGTAATATTTAATACATCTTGATATATATAGATGAATATTTTCCTCCCATATAAAATTTGAAACTTATTGTTGACAGGTATAATGTTTTAGTCATCTTTCTGTTCTTGACATAGAGCTGACTATATGTCTAATACACTGGATTAAATTGAACAATTGAAACCACAGGAAATGAAAAGTGTTATGTTTCAGTAGTGGGAATCTCATTTTTACTTCTAAATTCGATTTTATTTTTATTGTATTTTGTTAAAAATTATATGGCTCTCTTTCTTAGCTTGTATCTACCTCTAGCTGTGTTCACACCAGAAGTTAGAGTAGGAATTTTTTTTTCCCCAGAGACATTGTCAATCCTTTATTGGTTTATAAAAGATTAAGGTTGCTCAAGGATTGACCATCTTTTTTCCCTTAAAAGACCCATTTGGCTAGCATTTTTACAGGCATACTTATGTGATAGAGTTTGAGAGACAAAGGAGTGAGTTATAAGAGCCAAAAACACAAGAAAAGTTTTTTGTTGGCCATTAAGAGACTTGAAAGCAATAAAGCTGTTTACATTTCCAATTAGAAGTGGATGTCTTTGAGACACTTCTGAATCTAGTGATCTTTCCAGGTTGCCCACTCCAGCTCTATGGTATCTCCATGATCCAAGATGGCAGCTGCATATCAATTGCAGTCTTCCTGGGGTCCTTTCTCCTTTCTGAGTTAGGGCATTGCCTCAGTTGTCAGTGCCAAGACTGTTTCCACTTCCTCAGTTTTCTTCGGTTTCTCAAATGACGTGTAAGTCCATAATTTTGTCATTTTATTTTTATATTCCAATATACCTTACATATATAATACCAATACTTATTCCTCTATCTTCCAAGGGAAGAAACTGGTTATTCCCACAGAGAAGTTATAGGGGAAATTCCCACCACACTGTACTGTCATATTGGGTAGTAATTTAATCACTAACTAAATCTAAGGCACTGAGATTAGAGGATCAAGAACTCTGGGAGGCTTTGAAAACCTTTCCAAATTAACGCAGACAACTATGTGGGATTATGGATGGTGAAGGGGGCGTGGAGGAGGATATAGTGCTGAAAATGGTGATGACAGGAGACCTGACCTGGGGTAGTGAACACACAATACAGTGTACAGATGATGTGTTGTGGAATCGTGCACAAGAAAAAAAAACCTCTCCAAATTAAGCATTTATTGTTACTTCATTGCTCCCTTGCTACTTAATTTTCTCATTTTAGGAGAAATTTGCTCCTTTAGCCTTGCGCACTTCATCTCAATCAATACGCTATTGTCCCTAGTGATCGCAAATTATTCTTTTCAAATGTCTTTTTTATCTATCCTTGGAAACAACACAAGCAAATGGAGTTTGACTTCCAGCTGTCAAATCAAGAGTTGAGGCAAACCCTGCGAGTGTGAATCACTCTATCTTGCCTTGTTCAATCTGGGTAATATGGCACAGTCCCAAGAATCCTTCCTTACCACCAAGAGAGAAAGGAGTCAAAGACAAATGGTATGATTTCAAAAAGTTGAACAATTTATTTATTTTAATTATACAGTACTTCTCCACACACAAACTAGTAGCTAAGTAATGAATCCTTATTATGTCCCTTGGACTTCTTTGATAAGGCAGGGTTAAAATTTAGAAATAAGATACTATAAGTGGACCACCTTGTTATTGCAGTTTAAAAATTGAACTTGGACTTCACTATAATTCCATTGTTGGAAATCCATGCTGGTGAAAATGTGGTCTCTAGGTTTCTCTGTTTCTTTTAGGTACTAAAACTTCCTGGTTGATACAGGTTGATATTCAAAGTGTAAGCTATTGTTCACATTGTTGGCTATTTATAGGCAAGGCAGCGTGATTTGAAAATCTTGGGGATCATTATAAATGCATTATTTATATGGTAGCTTATACGTTGTCTCTGTTTAGGTGCAATTCCTCTACTTCCTGTGGAGCTTTCAGAGGGTTTTATGCCTTGTATGGTGCAGAACAAGCAAAAACCCCTGTGTTTTGCCCTGACGATGGTTGTGTAGGGGCAGTGATGATGTTGTTGGACTATTTTAAAACTAAATGTCTGACCAGGTTCAGAGACATTACACAGATAGGTTTTGTATGTTTTCCAAGGTACATTCTTTTTTTTTTTTTTTTTTTTTCCCAAAGATGGTAAAACAGAAACAGCAACTCTTTATTTTCTATCCTCCATTGTCACAAAACCTCAGACTCCATCAAAGCACACCTTGAGATCCACCTCCCACATTGTGTTCCCCACTGGTGCCAATCTTCCAGCTAACTCCATTTCCCCTTTGTAAATGCTCCGTGTGCTGACCTATTTAAAAATATAACTCAGGTGCCTGGCGAACCATGATGCCTGCCAGCTCTTCAGATAAAGAGGATCCACTTATTAATCTGCTCTGTCTCCATCTGCCTGCTCAATTGGGATTGACTGCTTGCTGTCCAGACTGATACCAGAGAAATCTGATTGAGGACAAGAATCTCTTTGTACGTTTCCCCCACTGATAAGGCACAACAGGTCTGTTGCAGCCAGGGAGTTAAGCTGATGTGACATGATGTCAGATGGCCTGCCATTGTACGTCAGAAATTAAAAAGAAAATATTCCTTCAAACCGGAATTCCTTATGTGATTTTTATTTCCTTAGGCTTTGAGCAGATTGAGTATTGAATTGCTTGACTGGAGCCCATGGATAATTTAATACCTGCAACATTCATCCCCGGGTGAATTTCAGCCACATTTGACTTGTTCAGCATGGCATCTCAGTTCTAACCATTTCATGGAAATCTTGTAAATATTGATTGATGAAATCCTAAAGAAATACTTGTTCTAACTCTGACTCTGAAATGCTCCAGAAGGAAAGACTTGGTCTCTGTTCTTGTTTTCCCTACTCCACATTGAGCAATGTGAGAAGTGAATAAAAATTGTGTTCCTTCTTTTATAATTCTCAAGTTAGAAAAGTCAGTTATTACAACTTTTTAAAAACTAAGGTGATGTGATTTGAGTCACTAAACTAGGACCAAATAAAAGTAAAAAACAAATAAATGGGCATGAATAGCAGACAAATAAGCAAATAACAAGCAAGCAGAAACAATGTCAGTGGAATCAAAATATTATTTCTTGGGAAACCTTTTGAGCCTCCCAACTTGATGTATTTGCTGTATAATGTTAATTTCCAAAAGAATGTAAACCTACTGCATGTATATATGGTTCTCAAGCACTAAATGGTTAGCATCGATATGTAAAGTGTTCATATTTTAGTATGTGGTTGCACTTTTGTTGAAAACGCAGGTAGAAGTAGCCTTGGGTTGCATCTAGAATCAAAACTGAGTAACTTATAAACTTTTTAAAAAGCATTTATTAATAAAAATAAAGAGAAAAGAGACACAAGAGCTTAAGATCTTACAGGAATTCATGTTCAGTAATAAGGAACAAAATATTATCACATTTTAAATATTCAGCTTTTCCTCTGTAGTCAAGGCTAATCATTTGTTAATTTGTGTAAGCTCTGGTGCATAAAAATTCATATGTGAATGAAATGTGTGGCCGATCCTTACTCCTTATTATGAATTAAACTGTACGAAATATAAACACTATTGGAGAAAATCTCATCCATCCAATGTAAATAATACTGAATAAATTAATAAACTGACTGGCCTCTCTTTGATAATCATTTGCGATGAGAGTGTATGTGTGTTTGTGTGGGACTGTGTGTATGTGAACACATAAAATATTTGAAGCATTGGAAAGAAAAAGACCTTGCTTAAAGAGATGAAAGAAAGTACCTTGCTACAAAAAAAAGGACATAAGTAAAGAATTTTTTTAACCTAGAAATTTTCTTAACAAGTAATAATTGCATAATAGAATATTTGCTCAAAATAATGTACCAAAAGTTCTTTACCATAAATATTAAAGACTTAAATATAGGAAAATAAATCTACAAAAAGATTAAAGCAAGAAAACAATAGTTTTTGTTTTGTGTTGTTTTATTGAGGTATAATTGACATAACGTTATGTTAGTTTCAGGCGTATAATGCAACGATTCTATATTTGTACATTGCAAAATGATCAACACAATAAGTACAGTTAAACCTATCACCATATATAGTTACAAATTTTTTTTCTGTGATAAAAACTTCTAAGATCCACTCTCATAGCTACTTTCAAATATATAATACATTATTAACTATAGTCACCATGTTGTACATTACCTTCTCATGACTTACTCAATTTATAACCAGAAATTTATACCTCTGACATTTTTACCCAATTTGCCCCCCACCTCAGGAAACCATTAATGTTCTCTATATCCATGAGCTTGTTTTTTTTTGTTTTGTTTTGTTTTTAGTGTTTGTGTTTTTATTTTTGTTTTAGATTTCACACATAAGAGAGATCATATGCTATTTGTCTTCTGACTTAATTTCATTTAGCATAATGTGGTCAAGCCCCTCAATGTCGCAAATGGCAAGATTTCATTAATCGGTGTTGGCTGCACCAATTTACATTCCCAACAAGGTACACAAGGGTTTCCTTTTTTTCACATCTTCACTAACACTTGTTACTTCTTGTCTTTTTTATAATTGACATTCTAAAAGTATAAGATAGTATCTCGATGTGGTTTTGATTTGTATTTCCCTGTTTTAATCTTGCCATATTGATGGAACATTTATTTGGATGTTGAGTGTATCTACCTTAAGAGACTCCATTTTCATTACCCCTTAATCTAGAGTAGAAAAAGATAGTCCATTCAATGTGGATAACTTTTACTGTCCAGAAGTTGGGTTATGCATTTCTGGACCTTTACTGGATGAATTGAACTGAATAGAGGCAACATGGGAAGAAAGTATATTTACATGGTTCCCTAAAATCACACAAGTCAAAGTCCAATCCTAGTAAGCAGCTTCTTGCTTATTCTACTTTGGAGACTCCAAGGAAAATCCCCAAGGAAAACCATCTCAAACCCCAATGAGAAAAAAATATGACAAAAATAAAGGAAGTGAGAGAGGTCATATCACTGGAATCATGTAATCCTACACATTTTTTGGGAAAACAGGAATGTCCATGACCAAAAGATAGCATTTAGAATGATTTAGAACAAAAATATTCATAGTAAAAACTATGAGAATGCACAAAAATCTGCAGGACACAAGAAAATTAACACTGTGTAGCATCAAAAGTAAAATATTCTGTCTGTTCCATCTTGTATGCCATGCAAAATATGTACCTTAATATGTAGTGTCAGTCAAAGCCTGGCATGAAGAACTCATACTGGCAAGTCTTTTTTTTAAGACAGTGACATATAATCTAAGCCAGGTAAACAAAACAATTTTTAAGATGCTTCTAGAGAGAAAATTACTTTGTAGACTTCTAAAAAATAAAATAACTGAAAAAAAAAAAAAAAACCCTTGCAGAGAAAGAGTGGAAGAGAGAAGAATGAGAAACAAAAGTTGCTCATTACTAACTTGCCATTTTGTTCCAGGAAAATTTTCAAGTAAGATTACTTATAGCGTAAACAATATTTTTCTCATCCACAGGATATTATTCTAATAGTCTTTTTAAAATTATTTTTCCTTATCAGAAATCTTTCTTGAAGCCAATCAACATGGGAGGCTAAAAAGTTGATAAGGAGGTCATTATAACAACTCAAGTGGAAGATATACAACAATCCATTTCAAAAAGTAGGGGCAGTTTCCTATCAACATTTGCAATATGATTGATTATTTGGCAATTGCTAGATCCCCTTTTTCTCTATTCTTATACCCTAAATGTTCTGTAGTAGAAAACTTTGACCTTGCTAAGAGAAATAATAACACGACATATCTACACCATCCGTGTGATTAATACCGCCCTCTGAAAAGAGCACCTCGACTGGCAAAATACAACTAAATGCATGAACACACTGAGGAACTCTTTGCCTTGTTCACCTTCTTTCTAAATAATTCATCAGTTTAATGATAATGACATTCAAATATCATAATTACAGCCAACTCTTTAAAAAACATCAATTTCTGGGCCAAATTGGAGTAACCAGCCTCCACTCCTTTTCTCACCATTAGCTGTTAATGCCAAAATATGATCTTTATTCATTTCACTGACATAATATAAAACCAATGCAGATTTCCCATTTTTCATAAAATTTTCATCTGCACTATTAGTTTCACTGATAGCAGACTGCAAAATGTTGTTAAGCTCCAAGATGGAAGACACTGCAAAAACCTCAGCATGTTAAGAAGCCATAAAATTTTATTCAGTTCATTTACTGCTACAGTCCAGTAACCCTATAGTAAGAGTGTGCTATTTTTATTGTGTATTTATTTAAAGGTTGAATATTTTCTTCCTCAGACTAGACATCTAACTGAGTTAATCTGGATTCTTAATACACTGAGTTGTGTTCTACTTTGAGGTTTATCATTTCTTTGAAAGCATTTTTATAATTTGGTTGTTGTGGAAGAGATGATAACAGAATATTACAAACAAAAGCTTGGCTGTGGCTAGGTGGCTCATGTGTGCTCAGAATTAAATCACCAGTGTATAGGCTTCACATGATGCTGAGGAGAAAGCCTCCTTTTACCTGCCCCTTCTTCCATCTTCTGTCTCTTGCAAAGCAAGTCTCAGGGCACAGTGCAATGAAACACAATGTAACAGACCTTGTATTGGACGGATGACACTTGGCCGGAAGTGTTTGACTGCTCGCACAATCCTGCAGAAGTCATCCACATCTTACATTTATTGCTTTGTCGGTATGTCTTACCGTTTTGACATAAATAGGTAAGATTTTTTTAGAATAGCATAAAGCAGAAACTGTTTTAAGATCTACTCATGAAACCATGGCCATCTAAAGTTAGCTTATCTGTTTTCATACCAGGTTATAATATTACATTACATTATATTATATATCATATCATATCATATCATATTATAATATTATAAAAGCAGCAGCAGCAGTTTTGCCAATGTATGGAATATATCTAAATATCCCAGAGGGCTTCCACAGACTTCTTTAACCATGGAACAATTACACAAGTGGTAACTAACTCCATTATGGAAAACAATTGCCAAGTAAAGCCAGAACTAGCACAAAGAAGGACACTAGGAGGGTCAGTTGTTCCAGAGGTACCTGAGCTCTCTACTTTGGCACCGGGGTTTTGGTTGCACTGGGCATAGCCAACTCCCAGGCTGTGCATATTTTAGGCCCCAGCAGTAACTGTTCCCTGCTCCAATGCAATTAAAGGCCACATGGAAACTTTAGGTGCAGTAAATAGATAAGCTAGCAACAAAAACTACAGTAGCAAACACGCCAGACAAATGATCTACAACATCCATAATACATTCCTTCTGTGTCTGTGACTTGTTAGGAGCCTAGAAGACAAGCCTGTCCCTTCTTGGACCCCTCATCTATAATACTGGCTGATAAGAGAACCTATGCCAGTTGCAGTGTTTTCTCTTGAAAGTGCAAAATATGGGGTTGATAAAAGCAAAGTGTGCATTTTTAAAGGCACATGAGAGAGAGATTTAAATCACCAGAGATAGTCTGTATTTATTCATTCCAGAGAGGTACAAAGGCTGTCTGGGTAGCATTAAAGAGTAAAGGTTCAAAAGGAATATGTGAGAGTCCCCAGGAGACAGGAAACATAAGAATGCATTAAAATGAGATGGAGAATGTGTCCTAAAATAGCCAAATAATGACTATTCGTAGTTACTATCTTGTTAGCATCGATTGTGGAATATTTGAGGGCCTGGGAGAATCAGTGTATATGGTAAACAATCACTTTCTAAACTAAAATGTCAGAGATACGATACAGAATAATGAATATAAAATCTAGACAAAACTAATGAACAAACAAGGTAAACAAATTAAAGCAGATAAGCCAGGGAGGGCGAGTGACTAACGACAGAGTTAGGCATAATCCCAGTGAAGATCTGTCCATTTGAACAGTCTTTGCTGCGTGGTGTCAACACTGGCTGACAGCTGAGCCTTGCATGCCTCCCTTTCGCTTCTGTGATATAAAATCTGGGCTTTGGACGTGGGATGCAAGAGCCAGGTATTCAGACAGTGGTGGGGAAAACCATTTCCAGATTGTACAATTTCACGATCATCCATCTATCATTCCCGGAGATGAGAGGTTATATCTTTTGTTAACTGTGCACCTGGTACAGGCGCGGTGTGCTCAGAGACTCCCCCGCCTCACCCCAATGGTTCCAAACAGGATTTTCTTTTTTCTTTCTTTCTTTCTTTTTTTTTTTTTTTATTTTTCGGTTTGCTTTAAATTTTTTTAAAGGGTGCTAGGAGTCTTACATGATATCTCTTTCAATTCTTCGTTATTTTGTGCACCTTTTCTGTTTTTCTATTCTGAATTGATTTGTGAACCTCTTTTTGTGGCTAAATGAGTCAGCAGAGATGAGATGTTGATGGATCTCATTGGACTTGGGTCAACGTTGTTCTGAAATAAAAGGAGCCAGTATGCTTTAATGGTACACTCCATCACTGAAAAGGCTCTGCTTCCAGGCTGCAGCCGTTTATAATCCCTTATGTTCTAAAAGAGCATTATTAGGCAAAACTGAGATTTTGACGCATTCTGATCTCCACAGTATCTTTCCCACACCCCTTGGGGGTCATCTCTTGATGCCTTGTGTCCTTAAACTGCAATTTTCACTGTTTTCCTCACTGCCCCATACATTCCTCCACTTTTATATTTACCCTAATTAGAGCTTTCTCTCTGTATTATGCTCTCTTCAAAACTGATCTTTTGTGGATCTCATTTCATAAGAATTGTTTTTTTCTAAATAAGTGCTGTCACAGTGGAAAAGATATCATATTATTTGAAAATGTGTGGATAATAAACACTGACTGAGAGCAATTTTTTTATTAAGGATATTTACTTTGAGTAAGAACCTCTCCCTTATATATATATAGGGATTGAGCAAAAAGGAAAAAGGGCTGATGGACAACAGTGTAGTGATTATGGGGAGGGGGTATAAGGGGACTAAATGGTAATGAAAAAATACAATAAAATTTTTTAAAATATTTTATTTATTTAATTAATTTATTTAATTTAGAGAGAGGGGAAGGGAGGGAGAAAGAGAAGGAGAGAAACATTAATGTGTGGTTCCCTCTGGGGACCTGGGCCGCAACCCAAGCATGTGCCCTGACTGGGAATCGAACCAATGACGCTTTGGTTCGCAGGCCACTCAATCCACTGAGCCACACCAGCAAGGACTTTAAAAAGATATGTCTTATTTTTAGATGTAAACACATTTATATTAATGATGGGGATTTCAGGCACAATGGCAGGCAAGTAGCAGGAATTTATTTCATCAGAGTTGCTTATTGCACACCATGTGGAGAAATAACTATTCTGCCTACAGATAGGGATTTTGCCCACTTTGATGTTTTGTAACCATTTGTTCTCACTTTGTTTTTTTGAATAAAGAGGCCTAAGGGTTACAAAAGAATAAGACTTGCACCGAGTAGTCTCAGCAGAAGAAGCTTTCAATTTTAATTGTTAGACAATAAATGAAATATAGCATCTATAATATTGTAGTTGGGCATTGTTCTAGCAATTTCATAATCAGATATTGTTCTGGAATCTCTCAGTCAAAAAGGAAGTGCAAAATGTGCCCCTCCCTTTACCTGAAGCGACCAATGACACCACTTCAGCCCTAGGAAGCATTCAAATCAGCCTGACTCAACAGTCATATTTATGAATGATGAATGGCCATACATGTTCCTGTTGCAGACCAAGGCAGACTCTGTGCAATCATTAAAACTATCTGCTTGTGCCTGCCTTACAGCCTGGGCCAAGTGGAAAGGTTAATTTAGAATTGTAAGGAGAGAGCCACCTGGCTTTCTAAGGTAGACCCTAATGGTTGCATCTTTCGTCACCTGGCTGGGAACAAGAACCTGGGGATATTGTCAAGGTCAAATATTACAGGTTGATACCATTCTGCTGCTTAGAATCCTACTGGATTCGTTAACTAAATGCTATATGAGATAAATTGAAAATTTGGCTTCAGATTAATCAAAGTGGTGGATGGAATGGCATAGTCTTGGAAAAATTTTCCAGAAGTCAAGAGGGTGTGAAAACAATGGTTACTATTTGGGGGAGATTTATTTTCTCCATGGGTCTCCCATATTTCTGCATGTGTTAGGAACAAACACACTGATTTTGTTGTAGACTATCTTTCCAGGGATGTTTATATAGTGAACTGCTTTGGAAAGTAAAGCTGGTATTTCCATCCAGAACAAAAGGCAAGTTTACTTACTGCCATAGAAGACAGACATAGAGTCTCCCTCCAGAGCAAAGGGCTACCGTACTTCCTGCCCAGTGTAATAAAGATAATGATTCCCTCTGGGGCTAAGGGCAGACTTGTTTAATGCCCATTATAAAAGTCTTGGCTTCCCTAAGCTAAAAGTTTTTCTCTTAAAATGCAACTCAGTGCATGTGTAGGGGTCAGTTGGCCCTCTTTATATCACCCTGTGGGATTGGGGCTTAAGGAACCAGCACAAGAAATGTTGATATTCTCACTACTTCTATTGCTCTGAGTAATAAAGCCTTTTGTCTCTGACTCAGGAGTATCATATCTTCTGCCCATATCCATGAAACCAGGGCAGTCTAACTTGTTAGCTGGCAAATAAGGTAAAATCACATCCTCTTCATAGTTCTTGACAGCCCCTGATGGAATAGTAGAAGACTGTCTTCTTCCAGGCAACCACAGTTGTTTTGAGGATCAAGTCCTATTAGTATTCCTTATAAGTTGTGGTTTCAATACATGCTATCAGCGGATATTCAGTCTGGATGTATGTGATCTTACAGACCATCCCTCATTCTATAGATGAAAAAAATTGAGGCTAAGGTTTGTTTACAAAAAGAAATGGCTATTTATTGGTAGAAATTGAGCAGGTGCCAGTTTTTCTTATTTTCTGTTTGATACTCTCGCCAATATATTGTATTAACTATAATAAAAATAAAATTAGAAAATCTAGTTTAGTCTCAAATAGGTATTCAATAGATTTTTTAATGACTAAGGCATTAAAGTGGTGAAGGAATATTGCCTATCCCATATCATGAGAAAGTAATAGGTTCATTTACATCTAAGGTTGGCACAGGTCTAGGTTTGGATCTAGCAGTGATTTTCAAATCATGGATGGGAACACTTTCGACAAGACACATTTTCCTCTTGGCTAGCTGCAGCAACATTTGCAAATGCTCTGAAGTATTTGTTGGACCCTAAACATGTCATGTGCATGGACAACAGGAATTAGCACTCTCTGTATTCATCCAAAATACAGGATTAGTTTCAGCCATCTTTTATAGTCTTGGGGAAGTTTTCCTTGAAGTGACAATGATTTAACCTAATTTTTCATTTTCTTTTGAGCCGCTATACCCTTATCTCTGAAAGCCAATAGCTTATTTTATGTTTTCTCCTCTTGGTTAGTATACTCTTCAGAATAGGCTATGTTATGTACTGTGTAACACCCAAACTCCAAATCTCAGTCTTAAAACAAATTTTATTTTTTGCTCATTTTACATTTCCACCACAAGTTTTTTGGAGGTTTTGTTCTGCTTTATTCTCATTCTGTGACCCAGGCTGACTGAGCCTTCACTATCTTGACTGAACATTGTAAATTGTCATGACAGTAGCTCTTGCAATGTTTGTCTTGAAAAAGTATTGCTCTCACTCTCATTTCCCTGCTCTATGGTCATGCCCAACTGTAGGTAAGAAAGAAATGCAACATAATCATGTAGGTAAGAGGGAAAAGGAAGCAGAACTATGTAGTGAGCGATACTAATGACAACCACAGTTATATTGACTTTGACCCCAATGTTTGCTTAAGGTTTTGACTTGGGTGTTTCTTCTGTTTCTACAGCTTTCAATCCTATTTGGGCTGTTCTCATTACTTATGTTAATGACCTTTTTCCTTGCTCCAAAATGTTTCAGTGTATTGCCTTGAAGAATTATGGCATGATGATGTCACATTAAGAAAAGTTTGGGTGAAAAATTTTAAAAGAGTGAAATCAAAGGTAGATGGAAAGTTAGAAAGAGGGCTGAAGAAAAGCAAAGGAAAAGGGTGATTGAAAAGAAGGTTTAGAGAAGAGAGCAAATGAAGAGAAGGAAGAGGAACAAAGGAGAGGAGAAAGTGTTGAAAGAAAAGAAAGCCAGTGGGAAATGAATGCTGAGAGCAAGGCTTGCACATTTCAACATGCTTAGAACTCTCTGGGGGAAAAAGTATGAGAACTTATAAGACATTATTTAAATCTTATGATGTTGTGCCCCAGGGCTGAATGGAGTCCTGGGCTCATCATCTCCAGTTCCCAGATGACTTAAAAAGAAAAAAAAAAAATTTTAAGTGGCAAAGAACAGAAGTTCTGAATCTCAAAGCAACTCATGAAAACACACACATAAACTCCTCAGATTTTTCCTCTTCCCCAGGGCTCACTGCTTCTTAGAATGGAAAAATGTAAGAACCCAGCTGAGATCTGGATTTTTCCCTCAACTGTGCAGAAAAAGAAGTAGTACATTGCTGACCCCAAACTTCAAATACCAGGAGACCAAAATGACTGTTCAATAAATGGAGAAATTCTTGAATCCATTCTTTGGTTGCAGGGTTTTCTTCTATATTTATCTCTTTATCTTTCTGATGGGTGGATCTTTGGGGGTGGTGTGTGTGTGTGTGTGTGTGTGTGTGTGTGTGTGTGTGTGTGTGTGACAGAGAGAGAGAGAGAGAGAGAGAGAGAGAGACTGAGGGAATTAGTGGTGCACTGGAACTACTTATACATACTCATGCAAGCCAAATTAGCCATGATAAGAACATTTACACCATGGAAATCGACAATGCCACAAACACAAGCAAATCAGGTTTGTTTGTTTGTTTGTTTGTTTGTTTTCCAGAGAGTTGGTTGATATATTACCAGCACACTCCTGGAAAACGTAGACTATAAGTTAAAAAGAAAGGAGAATAAAAGAACATCTGTGATGAAAGAGAAAAAAGGGGAACTCAGAGAGAGGGAAAAAAAGTGTGTGTGGATTTGAAAGACAAATAAAAAAGGTGGAGCTGTCCAAAATTGCAGCACATAAAAGTCTTCCTTCTGCTGAGTAGAGTTTTTGCTTATTTGTTCAGTCTGAAAGTTTTGAATTTTTCTTTTTTACCAGTAATAAGCAAGTGAGCATCAAAGAACTATACATGTGCCTTCCTGGGGAGCAGAACCAGCCACTTCTGGTACAGAGTGAGTTTCTAAGGGTGAGAATCAGGCAGGTAAAAACTCTGCTCCAAATAAACGTACCTGGTCTGACTGAACCTTAGGAGCATTAATTCTTCCACCTGAAAGACAAGCAGATTGCCCATCAGTCTGTTTTCAGAAACACTGAGCACAAATTCAGTAATGTTTATAATGCCAACATGGAAGTTTCTATTTTTTAAGGATGATTTGATCTCTGCATTTAAATTGCAAAATCTCATTCATTAATGCTTTAAACATTTACATCTAACTTTGAATGAGCAGCCAATATTTTTTAGAGGGGGGTGGAATAGATGACTGAAACATCTAAATGCCAAATTTGTTCATTTTATTTATTTTTTCTTAGGCCATTCACATGTCCCCACATATTTACATTGAGGGGAAGCAGAGTTCACCCCCCCAAAATGGCACATAAGCCTCAACTGCCCAATGTACCCGCAGGCCCTATATTCTTAAGGAACCACTGTATGCATATAGATAATAAATGTGACCTTTTCTCCTGTTAAGCTGTCTCATTTTAATTTGATTATTAGTTCAGCCAAAAATATTTAGAAGGGTAGAAGGAAAATTGTATTTTACTCCCCCGCAATATTAAAAGATAACAAAAGGAGGAGACATACAGTTGTTGGTTACAGTGTCTTAAGAGACCTTGAAAGTTCCATTTCCTTGCCTCCATGCTAAACAGGTGAGCATTAAAAAAACAATCAAACAAAAAAGAATAGATTTTATATCTTTCTCTGTTAACGCATATCAAAATTTAGTAACTTCATATATATTTTTACATTTTACTTTTTGTTTCCTTCCTGTTGCAGAAGCATAATGCTCATGTTTTCTTTCTTATTGTCTGGGGAGGTGCAGGGATTTGGGAATTCTCAATGTGTGTGTGTGTGTGTGTGTGTGTGTGTTTCAGTGAAGGTACTTGGAGGAGTGGTAACCCGTGCAAAGCATACTGTAATACTAGACCAAACAATTGAACCTGAGCCCTCTGCCCTGGCAGGCTGCTCAGCTTATTTTGTTGTTCTCTTGATCGTTCAGAACATGGCAGTGATCTTCATCTCCCGTCCGAATCCAGGTTCCCTCTGTAGCACTACCTTCTGCACAGGTGCGTACACACAACAGGTTTGCCTCTCATTCCTCACCATTTGTCAAAGCTTTCGTTGGTCTCCACTACTTAACCAATGCCTCTGTTCCCAAGCATCCTATCTTCCTTGGAACTCTCCTGGAGTACATTCCCTTCCTAGAACTAATTCGCCACCTGTATTCTGCCTTGAGTTACAATTTGACTCTTTCTTTTTGTTGTTGTTGGAGGTCTTATTTCCTTACTTACATTATGAGAACCTCAGGAATATATGCCACAGTTTGTTCATCTTTGTATCTCAACGGTGCCTAGCCAGCCCTGCATATAAAGTAGCTGTGTAATGAACATTTGATAAAAGAATGAAGGAAAGAATTCATTCATCACTCAGGTAATTGGGTCTTTAACTCAGTGGCAGTGGGTTACTATTTCAAAGATATAATAATTGTCTTTCACACATTCTTTTGTGAAGAGAATATACAATCTGTGTGATTAGGGAAGTATTTCTCCCACCTGATTACCTATTTTGAGTGAAATTTACATTATTTCTTGAGGTCTCCTGCTCAGATTGGATCAAATTCAATTGGTGCTTTGATTTACACACCTATTAGGCTCTTCTTCCCTGCTAGATATAATGTATACAATGAAAAATGCCAAAAGTTTTTGCCCTCAATGAACTCATGTTGTAATGCAAAGGATAGGAAATAAGGAAATAAATTACTGCAGTACTACAAAGATGCTTTTTAAAAAGCATGTGAAACAAGATGGTGGGAACAGAAAAAGAAACACTCTAGGATATGCCTTGGAATGGGCAAGGGAGGGACTGGGAGAGAAGGATTAATCACTTAGCTTACATTCTTTGCTTGCATATAAATGGCACCTAGGGGAAAAAATATATCAGTTTCTATCAAATAAATACATGTATTATTTAATTAAAGATTAAAAACAATTATTTTCCACATGACACTCATGAGAGTTATAGTCCAAGACTGAATGAACCATGTGGCTAACTTAGGATCATTTTCTATGTTCCTGATTGTTTAGAAATTGAGAAATTAATATTTCCATGGGTAGAAACATCGCCACAGTTTTTTACTCCCAACTGCTCTGTCCTCTTTTTCTGCAGGAAAAAAAGAAGTTTTCTTTTCCTATTGAGGTCACTGTGAACAGAGTCAGTCAGAAAGAGTGCAAGCAGTCACACATTGGTTTTAGATTTCGTACCCCGAACCCTCCTAGTTCACAAAAATTTTAGATGAAGAGTTCAAGTTGGATTGAGTGTGTAACACAATTCATAAGGTTCTAAAGGAAAGAGAGTTGACTACTTTCTGAAAACTATGAAAGTAGTCATATTCATCTGCAGGAGTTCTGTGTTTGATATTTTCTTCCATTATGCTGTAATTAATAAACCAGGGAAAAAAGGCATGAAGATGGTATGAGACTGCAAATTAGTAGGAAAACTGCCTGTTTTATTTTCAGCTGTTTACAAATTGTATGGAGAGAAAAAAAAAAAAAAAACATATGGAATCTTGGAAAAAGAAATGGAGAGCTTTGTTCCTTGTATTACAAAGCATCTAAAGGCTCCGAAAGTAAAAGAAGTTGGATTTTTTTCTGTTTTGTTTGTTTTTGTGTTTTTCCCTTTGGGCCATCTGCAAGTGAACCAGTCTAAATTGGTTTAATCAATCAATAGGAATTTGCAATTCTATGCTAAGTGCAGTGAGAGATAGTAAAAGACTACAAAGTACAAAGAAGTATTCTGTGAAATTGGGCCTTATAAGAGGCAGGCTCAACTGGTCCGTGTGTGTGTGTGTGTTTAGTAAAATTGACTTTTTAAAAGGAATGCATTATTGTTGCATTGAATTTGCTTGCATTTTAATATTGTGAAAACAATCTCCTTTATAACATCTCAAACATGTTGAAAATTGAACAAAAGATGGCTAAGCCATTGTTTCAACTGATCTTTTAGTTAAGCTCTCAGACACCTAACGGACCTATCCTCACTTCCATATACCACTCTTAACATTAACTGCCGCAGAGAAAAGATTATACACCTGATCAGTAACTATAATCTGGGTGTTTATATTTACAAAGCTAAGCGATAAAGGTTCATGTAAAGAGAGAAAGGCTCACAAAAGTCATCTATAATATGCAATAAAAAATTTCCCTTTCTAGGTAACTAAGAAAAGGTTGCTCACGTTTAGATCAAGTGTCCATTTTCTTTGCCTTGTATAAAATAACATCAATTCATTGGAATAATCCTGGTTGAAGTAAGTTTACTTGCACTAATCAGAAACTTTGGGAAGTTACTACCGATGAATAGTAAAAATGTCAAAAATCACACTGTTAAACAAAATTATTTAAAACATATGGGATTTGGGGGTGATTGTGTGTGTGTGTGTGTGTGTGTGTGTATGGGTGTTGATAACAGAACCACAACCTGAAGTGCATCATCCTTCATATTAAACTCTTCATAAAATTTCCCCAAACACTCTAGCTCAGATATGAATTTAAATTTTCTCCCATCCTGAGTTTGTATTTGTAGAGCATATCTCTAGATGTAGGGACTGATTAATAAAGGTCACTCAGACTCAGATCACAATAATTCATATAAATGGATGGGACCATCCATCCATCTGTGAAAACCTATTAAGAAAATAGTCTATAAGATATGATGGGTAAATATGGCAAATATTAGGATATTTCTAACCCTTAAAAGGTGTATTTACAAATATCAATGCTGCATTAATATTAACCAACTATATTAAGATAGCAAGATGGGCTGTTTACATCAAAGCATGGGATCTGGTGGTATGGAGCAGAATTCTAGATGGTGTGTAAAACCACGGAGACTTTTCTTGAAGCGTCAATATATTCCATTATTTGTAGAAGGAAAATTTTATATCAGCAAAGATTGCTCTGGGGAGAAATGAAAATGCATAAAACGTTATAAAATTCGATACAAGGCTAAAAAAAAAAATCCCTTAAAAACAAAACTAAGTGCTTGCATCCAATTGCTGAAGTCCAAATGTGTGGTTTCTAATAGTGCATGTTTCCTCTCTTCTAACTTTAACCAAATAACCAATAACATTAATTGATTATTGTGTGCCAGTCACATGCTTAATCCCTCCACACATTCATTATTTTACTTAATTTTTACAACAATTCTAGGAAGTAGGTAGTATTATCCCCATTTTCAAGGTATGGAAACTCATAAAAATGTTAAGTAGCTAGCCTAAAGTAACTAGTAATTTAGAGAATTGAGATTCAAAGCCAGAATTGTTTGAATTAAAGGTATTTTTCTTGGTAAAATTAATTACTTTAAGAACCTAACTATTACTGCTTAACTCATTGCAACAAAATTTAGTCTTAGAGCTTCCATTCAGTTATAACATTTTGACCAAGTTGTGCCATGGTGGACAACTAGTTGAGGATGTTCTACTAGGATAAATTTTCATTTGCAAGTAACAAACAGGAATTTGGACTGTTAAAACATTTTCTTGTAATACTGATTAATGTCACTCAACATGCCAAAATACACTTAACTTTAAATTAAACAAAAATATTGCCAGTCTAGGGACTGAGGACAAGACCTGCACTCACATTAACTCCAGTGAAAATACCTGAAAGATAACTTTATGCTTAACCAACCAATTTGCATTCCCCAATTTCATCTAGTTTCTTTGCATTAAAAAAAATCTACATGACTGATTTCTTCCTAACACTTTCAAAGAATGACTGCCAGATATTTAATTGGAGGATAGTTGAATATCTATTCATATCTGAGGAAGAGCAATCCTATATAAACTGTCTCTACAAACAAAGATGAAGGTTATTAAATTTATGAAGGTAACAACTGCAGACTATCTGTGAAATGGAGTTGTTTTTGTTTTTTGTTGTTTCCTCCTTGGATAAGCTGATTAGATGAAGGTCATTAATAGGACGGCTTGCCCTGGAGTAGGCTTAACAGAGTTGTCAAGAAAGGCATATTTTTTGTTTTGTTTTGTTTTTCTGGGAGTTCTGAAAAGTCTTGAGATTTCAGCTGTTGTATTACATCTCTGTATATGGGTGGCCTAGTGTATTTGGTTGGTATTTATGCCTTATTTCAATCAGATTCACTTTATTTTTCTTCATGATCGTTTATTATCATTAATATCACAACTATGTCACTCTCTCAGAAAGGCATTCCCAAACAGCAATGGTAGCCACATATTTTATTTTCTTTGCATCCCCTTATTTAATTTTCCTCATAGAACATCACTTTGCCTGATTGTAAACAATTATTACCTTATTAATTGCGTACGGTACCCTCTGCCCACATAGAATGTATGTTGCAAGTACGTTCAGCTATTTCTCCCAAGAACAATGCCTGTGATAGAGTCAATATTCAATAAGGATTTGTTGCAAAATGGTGAATTACTTAATGAACATCAGCCATCATGTGATTCATATTAGTCAATGAATTTCCAAACCTAACTTCATAACATTTCTTAAACTGGAGTGCAAATTCTGTTACCTCTCCATTGTCTCACCACTCATGATGGAACCCCAGTCACCAGCTCCCGCCACCATTTCTGGAATGGTGTGTACACAACCAGTCCCTACTACTCTGTTCAAACTGTCCACCTGCCCTGTAAATCCTAACTTACTATTTTTTTTTTATAACTGTACCAGTAATATATAGATCGATATTTTATTCTAAAAAATCTCAACGTTGATGTGTATATAGAGCCAACTTTAAATCTCTTTTCACTTGAACACCATAATCTCACAGCTCTTATCTGAGGAAAACACTATTAATAATCTGGCTTTTATCCTTTCAGATTTTTATAATTTTTTTCAAATGAACTATTTATTTTCTCATCAATACCTATCCCATACAAGTCTCTTTTCCCAGGAGAACTTCCTTGACCCCCAGAGCTCAGGACAAGATGTCCAACACTGGATTGAATTAATCTTTTCCTCTGTGCTGTTCTTTTGTCAGGGAATGGCCTTGAACTGGAAATTAACTTTTCATATATTGTAAAAGGTCATTTTACCCCAGCAAGCATGGAGGCTCCACTAGAGGTAGGACAATATCTTCCACTTTGAATTTACTACTGTATTAGGCACAGTGATTTTTTTTTTTTTTTTTTTTTTAATATAAAGAAAGTTGGTATCTTGGAATGCCTGTGAGAGTTTTACAGAGAAAAACTGAAAGTGTGATATAGAGTCTGGAAATCACAGAAAACACATAAGCTAAGATCACAACCTGTTGTGTGCTTTTATTATCAACAAGTGCTTTAGATTCAGTGGACCACTTTTACCTGAAAAAGAGGTGGTAAAGAGTGTCTTATATCCCCTCCGATACATGTTTAATTGAATAATTCTTTAAAAAATAGGGATGAAATAAAAATTCATCTTTTGAAAGTTAAAGAATGTTAATAATCAAACCATTTCTATTCAAGCTTTCAGAATACAGCTTCTAAATAGCTTACCTCAGGTCAGCTTGTATTGTAGACTTTGATTTTTTTCATTTCCTCTCTCAGAGACGATATGGTTAGTTTATTGTTGTCTTTTTATTTTATTATTCTATTATTGGTTAAATCATCAGAGAAAATCTGTGAGTGCATGAGAGAACTGGAAATTTATTCAGTTTTATCGAAGTCTAAACAACTTGGAAGTCTGGCAGTATACACAAACACACACACACACACACGTAAGACTTGATGTGTATACGTTTAATCGGACATAGAGGATGCCATGCATGATAGGTTTGAGTAATGACAAGAGGAACAAACCTTTGAAAGTTCTGTCATCTCATTTCATTGCTTATATTCCCTGATGTTGTGACCTTGGGGTACCACTCTGGGATCCTCACTGCATAATAGGAAAGTAGGAGACCAGTTAGCTAAGTAGCTAACCTTGCCTAAATATTCAGTTTCTGAAAACACACTCACGTTATGGGGAATAGATTTAAATGAATGTACTATTGTTACCTGACTTTATTTCAGAATCCTAGGCTTGCTACTCATTTCCATATCACTTCCTTCAAAACTAGAAAAATAACCTTATTTTTCCCTTTGACTCTTGGCATGACTACTGGGGACAACCCGCTGCTGAAGTGCTTGAATAAATAGAGAAGAGATTTCTTAAACAAGTGAATTATTTAAATCTGCATATGCAATGAGACCTGTTAGGCATAACTTCTGCTCAGTAAGACCCCCAGGCTCATAGGAAGATATTTGATATGTAATTTCCTAAACTGCTTACTGGAGTTTTTGCATCTTATTGTTTATTTTGCACAAAATTGTATTGTCGGTAGGAAGGTTCCCAGAGTTTTGATTGAAATATGCTTGGATGAGCATTAAGCTTTATTTTTTTGTGCATGTAATAATATTAAATCTTCAAGCTATTGCAAGTTGGATATTTGCCAAGATTTGAATCAAAATGGTTTCTTTTCTTTTTGTGTTTTCATTCTATTTGGTTTTTAAAAATAATGCACATTTTCTCCTTAGTTAAGCAAAAAAGATGTAAAGGTAAATGAAATGTATATAATTAGTGAGCACAAGCCTTCTAACACATGCCTGCTCAAGTTCTGGGGTGTGACAGCGTCTCTTGATTTCCTTTGTCTTCACACCTTAAGCCTCGTTTGTGCCAAAAAAAAAAAAAAAAAAAAAGAAAAGAAAAAGAAAGAAAGAAAAAAAAAAAGAAAGAAAGAAAAAAGCTTATACTGACCCTGTGTATTCAGTTCAATAGGTTAGCTGGTAGAATCCATAGACAATGGGTCTAGAATTGTCACTGTAGTAAAACTGAAAGACATTTGATGCTGCTCTTCCTGTTATAGTGAGCAGAAAATGTTTTCCTACATAGTACCAATTTTCAGATACAAACAGCTGTTGGGAAGGACAGTTTATCTTTCTGCCATTTTAGGTTTTTTGGCTGGTCTAATAATTAAATTGACATAAACAGATTAACAGGAGAACAACAATTTTAAAACTTTTAATGTAGGGGTGCCCCATAACAATATGAGATCCAAGTCTAGCAGTTGAGGCTTATATACCCCTGAGCTAAGGAAAGAAAGAAAGGCCTGGGGCTTCGAAGGGGAGGTTGGGAATTCACAGGACAATAAGAAGAGCAGATGTTTGGTAATCAGGTGTTAGTTTTGCTATAAAGATAGGTCATTTACAAGTTAGCTCTGATTATAGTTCTCTCTCTGAGACAGGCCCCCTATTTTAATTATTAGAGGTAGCTAGGGGAGATTTAAAAGTTTTTCTTGATTGCCTTCAGCTCAAAATAATCCATAAACTAAAGTGGCAAATTTTGGGGTGACATATTCTGTCCCTCTTCATAGTCAATCACAGTTAAAAAACCAATCACACATAAGGTGAGAGATCAATCAGAGGACTGCCAGTATACACATTAACACACACAAAAAAAAAACTCACAAACATACACAATGTGCTTCTACGATGTAAAAATTCAGGCAAAAAACCTAAAATATTTCAAGTATCCTGATTTTTTTCTTCTTTCCAACTTTTTTGTTTGTTTGTTTCACTTTGTCTTCTTTGATTCTCCTTCTTTCTCTTTGTCTTTTTTTCTCTCATTACTTCTCTTTCTCCATTTCTATTTCTCTGTGCTTTTCTTTCTTACTCATTTTTTTATTTCTTTATTTTGAGAAATTTTCACAGTCTATAGCTTTCTTAAGATTCCAGCTAGTCTGGTGCCTTTTTCTACCTAGTTTGTTGATTGATAAGAACTAAATTTTAGATGCTGTCCCATGTGTTCTTTGGTAAAAGGAATGATACCATGACCTGTTGGGTAATGACTAGGACATATTTAGGAATCTAGTAAAAACTCATTAAGTATTTTTTTCAGTGATTAATTAGTTGTTAGTTCACTAATGTCCTACTTATGCAGGTCTTTTCTTTTTTTAATTATATGAGACATACAGGAACATATAGTCAGCCTAAATTACTTGATACTGTGCTATAGAGTCCCAAATTGACAAATAACTTCTAAACAAAAAGGGAGTTCCTATCTCTCTGTCCTTTTTTAAAACTTTGACAATACAATGGCCTCTCTTCTCCTCCACAAGAAAGAGATAAAATAATAATAACCATATTCATTTTAGCATGGACTTTTAAGTCCCTCACAGTAACATTTTCTCTCTGAGACTAGGTCATTTTCTAGGTGACTTGCAGTAAGAAAAACTACTTAAACAAAAAAACTGCCTCTACTCTATAAAGACTGGAGAGTTTTAAAAATCATTTAAAGAAAGTATAAACTCTGTTGGCTGCTGTAATGAAAATATTAATAAACAGAATTAATTGTGACTTAATTTGAATATTGTACTGATTAGCTTTCGGTTTGGGTAATTCTTCATAAGGTTCTTCCCCATTACCCTAGTAATTGAACACTGGATCCAATAATAAAGGTAGGACCACTGTTCATTCAACAACAAGCCAGGAGGGAATTAAGTACTTGGCAACATAATGCACCTTAGAAAGTACAAGTCTTGCCATTTGGGGGAAAGGCTGATTACTTAAGATTTGGAATCCATGGCAATTTTTGTTGTGCATTTTTCTTTCATTGTGAATTTTAAGACTGCTTCAGTTAGCTGTTCCAATGTTCTCATCTCCCAGTCCCTCATTACTCTGAGCCAAAGATTTATTGTTCCCTACTTTGGAGGGTGTTGCTTGCATGCAATTATGTTGGCTTAATTGTAGCTCATTCTTCCTCATATATTGTTGTGTGACCTAATGCTCACTTTATTGTGGGCTGTTGCTGTCAGGTCTAATCCCTGGGAATATGTAAGTACATTAGAATTCATTACAAAAAAAGAAAAAAACACAAGTTGGGGCAGAAGAAAGCTCACATATGGGAGGCAGCTTAACCCACTGTGACTGCCTTTAGAGAAAGAAAAACAAAAACCCCGGATGAGATGGTTCCCAGTACAGCCGTAATCCAGGTCTGCAACCTATTAATCACCTGTGTCAAGTTCAGTCATGGAAAATATTAAAGTTAAGCTAAAATCAAACTAGAAAAAGGGTAATGCATTTGACTTCCCGCGGTCCCTCAACATTTTCTGTTCTTTTGTATCTGGACTTTTTTTTTTTTTTTTTTTTTACATCATCCACATCTCCCCTCCATCTCGTTCTATTCCATGACATTCAAATCTGATTTCAGGAATGAGTCAGAAACTCATTAACTGAATCTACATATTGTTTGAGCCCTTACTGGAACTGCCAGGTCGATCAGTGTTTTCTGAACTTGAGCATGAATTAGACTCACCTGGAAGGCTTGTTGAACCACATTGTTGGGCTCCCACCCCAGGGTTTCCCTTTTAGCATTCGTGAGGTGGGGCCTAAGGATTTGCATTTTTACCACGTTCTGGAGTGATGCCTATGCCACTGATTTGGGGGTTGCACTTTGAGCACCAGTGAGGTAATGCTCCTCTCGCCACCTTCGAATATCACCCTAATGGGAAACAAGCCGACTTCTCAGAAAAGCCTCATCCAAAATTGGCCTTTCCTCCCTCTGTGCCTTACACTAAGGTTGTGAGCGTTCCATGCGGGGGAATAGGTCTCGGAGAACCTGATCCACAGCTGGAGTGATTCCCAGCAGATTACTGCTCCTCCTGTTTCCAAGAGAAGTGACCATGATGAGTCCTGATATTGGAAAAGAATGAATGTCTTAGGGTACAATTCAGTGACAGAAGAAGGTAGGAGGTATTTCTGGACAAAGAAGACCTGCAGGGTGGCCTTTCCATCTCTAACCTGGACTCTCCTACAGCATTACCTGTCTTTCTGAGGCTCTTGCACACCACTTCCCTATCATAGAGAAGAATACAGCAGGTACACACCTATGTGCTTCAGGAAAAGACTGGGGTATCATGGGATAGTGTTGTGTCTAAAATTGTATGTGATCATTACTTATCTGTATCATAGATATACAGTTAATATAAATATGCTTTTTTTAATGTAAAATAATGCTTTGAATTTCTCTCCATTGCATAAAATAACATTTCATGGATATATTTACCTCTGTTGACAATCTGTTGGAAGAAGGCTCATTTTGGTTTTACACTTATTTTTTCTAATTTATGTGGATGTGTTCTTCTTGCATTTGCATGAACAGGTTGCTGTATTGGCTCCTTTGTGTGTCTGCGTTGTTGCCTTCTCCCTTTGGAGTTGTAGTCTGTGCTGTTTGTCCTATCAATTTCAGGTATTGTCAACCTGTGTTGGTCAATTGTACCTGTTATTATTGTTAAACTACCAGTATTCCTGGACATGTAGTCAAGATGGGGAAATTGAGAAAATAATACATTGTGGTCTGATTTCAGGGGAGACTGAAGGCTTTGATATCTTCATCCTCTAAAATTAATTTCTTAACTAAAATCTGGAATTTTAGTGTGACATTTATAGCTTCTATTGACATGTAACAATAAAGCCTACCCTAGTACATGGCATGTAGAAGGTAGTCAATACACGACTGAATAATACATAAATGAGTGGATTTATTTATCCCAAAGCTTTGATTCAAAATAAATTGCCTGGTGTTCTTAGATTTTTGGCACCTAAAGCTGGTTTCACTTACATATCAATGTGATGAAGGATCTTAGAGCCAGTTTTATATGCAGTGGTTCCTTGGTATTCAAGGTAGAAGTAGGAAAAGTAGAAATGCAGACACAGAGACCCTGTAGTTTGCCCTCAGGCTTACCTCTCCAGTAGCCCCACCTGTTATGATCCTGTTCTAGTTTTCTGTCTCCTTTGACTTGAACTTGAAACTATGCCAGCTGGACTTCTGGCTCCTGTTTATGGTTCTTGAGACTGCTTAAATGCTAAAGCAAAATTATATCTGAAATTGAAATTATATCTGAAATCAAAATTGTATGTGAAATTTCATAGCACAGTATTTGATCCATAAGTGCCATTCAATATACACTTGATACTTTTGAACCAAAGCACTGTCCTCCTTAGATTGTTGCTAAACCTGTTTTTCCCTGGCTGTTTTTGTTAGTAGTCTAAATTTTAATCTAATGTGTGAGCTACTCTGGGAAAATACCCAGGATTCAGCCTGAAGAGAGGGTTGGGGTAAAGCAGGAGGGAAAGGAAGGTGGGGGGGGGGAGCTAATGCAAAGAAATCCAGCAAACTTAACTACCAGAAAGTTGCCTGAAATCACTGATCAACAAATGGGAAATCGGCTCATAATATGGGCTAGGCTCCTGATGAGGATGTAGGACAGCGGGGACTCCAAGCTCATCTTCAGGAAGCTCAAATGGAGCAATGACACTTACCCTATGTCATTCTTAAATATTAAAGAAAATATCTTTTATGCTCCTGCTCAGCTCATATCTGTCTCCTCCTTTACCTTCCCACCCCTACTCCTGCCATCTCACAAACTCAAGTCCCACTCAGACTCATTCCTTTAAAAATCAAGCAAGTAATTCTATTCTCCCCCTTTTCTCCTGCCCTAGGTTATGTTATCTGACTCAAATGTTTCTATACCACAACCAACTTATTTTTTTTCTCCTATGGATCATGAACAGATCCTATTCTTTCTCTTATTTTTTTTCTCTGTAGTTTACAATATTAATTAGCTCAGGTATTCCCCATTAGACAATTTTTCACATCATAAACACATTCTCTTCAGTTTTGTTTCCTCTTCTTTCTGTTAAAATTTTTTCACAGTCAGCACAGTATATTTTCTCTCTTTCTTTTTCTTACACGTTAACTTTTTTATTCTCACCCTCATTATTGCAATCACAATTTCAACAATGTACTAATCATAGCTTGAAATTTAAAAGTATTATTAGTGATAGATCTGTAGTAAGGCAAGGACATCATACAATTTGAAGTGGCAATTAGGAACAATTAAGATCCACTGCCAATAACATATAAACCCTTGAAAATACTCCCTAAGTTCCCTTCAAAATATCTGCAAAGTCTCTACCCACCTTTTCATTCTTCTCTAATTAAAAAGGCTGTCTCAGAATTACCTTTAAATATATATAACAAACTTATGATTTGAATTTTATCATTTTTTGTTTTATTGAACTACTAGCATTGTAAAGGTGTTGTATTTAATTTTATACCATCGTATTTTACATGGTTTTATTTTGAACATACAGCCTAATGAGTTAATTAGACATTCAAATAGTCTCCCAGAAATCTCAGTCACTATAATGTTGTCCCAGTGGAGAAATATAAAAGATTTTCAAACAACTTATTTATGGAGAAATTTTTAGAAGGTAACCTATTGGTAGTCATGTTCTGCTGAACCGATAAAGTTAATTTCCTGGATACTCTTTTTGCCCTGATTTGATTGCTAAAGATTATTTTCTTAAAAATATGATTATATTGTATACTATATACATTAAATGATATTTTTTGAACAAGTTGAGTATTCGAAATACAATAAAGGCAAATAAATTATTGAACAGAATATGCCTGTTTTGTCTTCTTAGATCCAGTAGGTAAAACTATAGTTGGTATTGCTGTTGTACCTAGAAACAGGGAAGACAAATTCAACATTGGTAATGGATAGCCAAATGTATAGAGGAAAACTGAAAGCAGGTTTTGAAACTTTTATTGGACAAGCTAGTTTCAGAATAAATAAATATATATATTTATTTCCTATATTCCAAATGAAGTCTTCAGAATATCTGCATAAATATAAAAGTCACCAAGTAGTGGTCACCTTGAGTTTAAATATGGCCACAATACTCTTTTATATTTGTTTTATCCAAAGACATAAACATAAGGGGGGGTGTGACTTCTGGGTGGAAGGTTTAATAGCTAATGAGCATATTAACACATTCTCTTTTCCTCAGTTAAGGTAAATGGTAATATTTTTATCTTTTTCACAGATAAGAGCCTCTAGTTGATATATGTTGTATTTTGTCAAGAAGAAAATCAACATTGATTGTCCAAAGCCCCTAAGATTTGAAGATTTATTTGTTACTATGGTAGAACCTAACATATGAAAATTAACAAACATATTTATTTAAAATATGTATTTCTGTGTCATATCTCTTAAATCAGAATCTGGAACAAGTGAAGTCTAGGATACACAAATTTAGCAAGGTTCTAAAGTGCTTTTCTAAATTTTTAGTAGTAATGGTGTATGGAAATGTTAGTTAGTTTTGTTGCGTTTATTTTTCAGTTAGCAGGTATATGTATCAGAACCAGATTATGAAAGGTCTTAAATGCTAGGCTCAACTTTGACTTCTGCCCTTAAAATAGTAAAAAGACTGCATGTAATTGAGCAAAAGACATTTGTAATCCTGAGATACTGCTGAAGAGAAATTTTAGGTACAAAAAGAAAGCAAACCCTCCTGCCCCCCGGAAAAAAATATCCAACATATAAACAAACAAATAACAGCACTACAATTAGAAGCTATTGCCACAATTAGGGATAGAATGTCACTAAGTTAGACATTGGAACTCTGTCCTTGATTTTGAGCCTTTGAATACAGAAGAATAACCTCTTAGGTATGCATGCATATTGAAGGTATATAAGGTAAGGGATAAGTTACTTGGCAATTAGACTGAAAGTTAAGGTACAAGTTTCTTTGGCTGTTGTTAAATCTCATGTAGTCAAATCTACTGAAAATTGCTTAAATAACCTATCAATGGAAGCTGGGACAATGGATACTCAAAAAATATTGAATTAACTTAAAGCTTTGACTTTTTCTTTATTTTGAAAACTGTATTTCCTTAGGATTAAAGAAGTCAGGTTTCTGGGACATACAGAGATAGATAGATATACATACATGATGGATACATACGATAGATAATAGATAGGTAGGTCAATCTTGGTTTACGTATTTTTATATCTTGATTTTTCCAAGTATATAGAATGAAATTAATGTAAATTAATTATAAAATGAGACATTCCACTGTATAATTATGTATAGTCTTTACCAAATCTCTTCTCTCTAAACTCTCCTCTCTGAAATTGTTCATGTTTGGAAGTAACCCAATTTTTATGTTATTCCTACCACCACTACCACATTAACATTTGACTTGGGTCTGGCTAATTAGAGCATTCCATTTCTTTTCCAGAATGATGGGTTCAGCCTGGATATAGAATCACATGGGATCACAGTGAGTCATGCTCCTGACTGTCATGACTACAGCCATCAAGAAAGAAGGGCTCATGGTTGATGATGTATTCTCCCTTCTTCCTAATGTGCTTTCTCTTTTTCTTGCATTTACACATTTCTGTCTCCCAGGAGGGGCGAGGGTATTCCATAAAATAAATTTGTCTCACAAAAGAAAGGGAATGAAAAAAGGCCTTAAATTCTGGGAGAAAGACCTAAAATAAGTGCGCAATCATCGCTCTCTACCCCTCAGGTGGATTTGAAGCAGGGGAGGAAGTACTTCTAGAAATATCACATAAGTTGAGGGAAAAATCCTAACGAGGAAGGGCTTGTATCTTGCTTCCCGTTTGGAAGTGGTGTAGGAGTATAATTCACACAGTGCTTGAACCAACACTGAGTGAAATAAGCAGCAAAATAATGGAAGAATGTCCCTGGTAGAAGGCAGCTGGCCCCAGACTACATGTGTCCATTCCCCAGTTTGCACATGATATGGAGTGAGCTTTGGTGAGTGAGGCAAGAGGGATCTGGGAGCCAAGCACCAACAGTCTTTGTTAAGCAGGTAAAGGACATCCTTACAAAGGCCACTGAAGGTGGCAAGCAAACCAGACACACTACCCTTATCCATATGAAAGCATGAGCTTTCTCTAAACCATCATTTGGGATAGGAGAAAATAGATGAACCAACTCTGAGTTGGGAATAATATTTGAACTTTGAAGCTGATAAATATTTTTTCTATAATACCTTGAAATATCCTAAAATAGACTGGTTTAAAGTAGCAGAAACCCATACTATTTTTAATAGGTGTTGATAAGGTGGGATAAAGTACCATCTTTGGCATTGATAGAGACTTCAGAGCAAAATTAAAGCAGTCATGCATGCAGCATACTTCCATTTCTTTGTATCTCTGAGTGTAAGCAATGTCTACCCTCCACAAATTCAACCTAGGATGCTGGTAACTATCTTTGCTGTCATTGGAAAATCTTGCCTGAGAATGAGGACCACAGACATTGAGAAAAGAGACTGAATCCCAATATCTTTTCCATATTGTGCATAGATCTGCCACTGGAGTGCAGTGGTTCATGAAAAAACATACTGCTCTTTATTTACTTTATTTATTTTTACTCTAAGCCATTTTGAATTGTATTGCAGCAATGTAACCCCATTCACTAACTGGGTAGCTTCAAGCAAACTACTCATCCTTCTGAGTCTCAGTGTTTTTCACCTGTAGAAGCACCTCCCAATGTTTCTGTAACTAAGTAGATAATCCCTGCAAATAATTTGACACGTTGTCTCACTAAATTTATAGTAGTTTCAGGCAAATCTTCTGAAAGACAGAACATCCCCTGTATTTTTTCGCCAAACACACGACTTTTAGAAACATTCACTGTTTACTCTCTATAATGGCAACAATCACTCTCTCAATTAACTATATGGATGGTAAATATCTGTCTAAAATGCTATTTTTTTCCTCTAACTTCTAGGTCAACAAAACTTTCTGGTTACTATTTCTGGGGTATTCCTCTTGGCTAAAAAGAAATTCCTTTTTCTTGAGAGCTCAACATTTTTCCATATCACTGAAATCAGAAGTGAAGACAAACTGTTTAAATTATTTTTCTGGCTTCTCACTGCAGTAAAAGATAATTTGGCTGAAATAATGAGATTCAATTGCTCATAAGTAAACTGCAGTTTAAACAATGACAGTTGGGCAGTATTTGTTGTTGAGCTCCTGCTGCAGAGGCAAGCTTTGTTATTGACTGTTTTTTGACATATTTTCTACAGATTAAAAATCTCCGAAAAGGGACCAAGAAAAAAACTACCAGAGAACCAAAATGAATTCATACAAAGTGCAAATTCTTGTTTATTAAGTTCTGATTTTCTTTTCAAGTACTTATCAATGTTAAATTACTGATACCAACTAGCAAATGTCTTTTGTATCATTTGTTTTCCAGTTATCCGTATCCTAGACTCAAATATTCTGATCACAAATTCCAATTAAGTCGGATTATGTTTCTTTGGAACAGTCAATTAAGTTATTATTATTATTTTTATTGTTCTGGAAGGCAGATGCCAAGCCATGCAGATTACAAGTGACCTTTAGGCCACTTAGAGATTGCAGTATGTGTGACACACCCATTTACTGACTCTCCCCTCCCTGTTCTGTATGAGGCATACAAAGATCCTGTAGATTTCACCTGAGTGACTCTTAGAAGTGGGAAAAGATCATTTTCATCATCTCCAGTCTCCTTTTGTGAACTCATTTCTATGTTTTTAAATGTCTTGATAATCTTGTCATTTAATAGCCATTCTTTTGGCATGCTTATAAAAGTCAGAACTGAGAGCCCTGTCCTATAGCATCTTTCTAGGAAAAACAAAAACAGAACTCTGTAAATTTGGGTGGGACCAAATGTAGCCAATATCTGGGTCCTTGGAGTCCTCTCTTGCCTCCCTGACAGGAAGAATGGACCCTGCTTCTGTTTCTTACCCATGTTGTTTATGGGCTTCCTTGGTGATGGTGTTTGTCAGTGAGTAAGATTTCGTTGCTTTAGGAGAGTACTGGCCTTCATAGCCAAGAGAACTGAATGTGTTGCCATCCCTCGGTATTCTACCCACTTCAGTCCACTCGAGCTGTTGCTCCTTACCATGCCCTTTCGGACCTCTGTCAAGGCAAAAGCTTAACTGTCTTTTGTCTAATCCCTGTACCTTCTGATGAAGTAAAAAAAAAAAAAATATATATATATATATATATATATATATATATATAATTTTTTTTTTAGTCAGATAATAATAGAAGCTAATAATCTGTTTACTCTTCAAAGCCTAGAACAGATTTTACCTTTTCCATTTAACGTTTCCTGACTATTCAGGCTTCTATAAAGCTTATGATGTTGCAACTCTCACATGGTATTGTTACTTAGTATTTTTGCAAATGAAATATGCTATGTCACTATTTTTTGTCATATCAGAACTTATACCTTCAAACAACTTCTGTCGCTTGGGCAATTATACAGTTATTTTAGTGATGCTGCTATAGTTCAGAATGCTGTTTGAACTCTTCTTTTGCGATTTTCTTCAAAGCCTATAGTGCTTTTTAAAAAAAACCTCAATAGTGGTAAATCTTCATCTCTTGCAGATGGATTAAATTTTTGAAAATAGCTAAAATTCATTCAGAGCTATTTTGAATAAGATGAGTGATCAAGCAGTGTAATGCACTTTTGGTTGAAAAAACATGATTTGATTATAACCTAATAAGACTTACATTCTTGTGTTGCTCATAAATTGACACAGAGGAATTCCTGAACGGGGTCAAAGACTGAACCACAGTGGCTTTCTTTAAATAGTTGACTAGCCTTTGATAGTGACTAGGTTCATATTGGATGCACAGAAATTGGAATCTAAATCCCTCATTTTATAGATGAGAACACTGACATTCAGGAAGGGGGACTCACTTCTTGTGTTCATCAGAATAATAAAACAATGAAATGTCTAATGATTATAATAATCCAATAATGAAATGAGGTATCTGGAAATGGCAAATAATCATCTCTGAGTATATTGATTAAATCAGAAGGAGGGATTATATGTGTTGCAATAAGTCAGGAAGGCTTTTTATTACTAATGGGAATGCTAAGACTTTGATTGGGATGTAATTTAAGGAGCTCCAAAGCCATTCTATACTTACAAATCATGGAGCTGGCATCTAGCTCTACGTGTCACCATGAATGTCAAAAAATCTCATCAGAACTCATTAAATCTCAACTTTAAAGGGAACCATGAAATGCATTTGGTTAAATTATTCACCTGCAGATTGATCTGCTGTGATATTGAGGATCACATTAATATTTTCTCTATTTTAAACTTTCTAGGAATGGATATATTAAAATATCCAATGGCAGTTCCATTTATTAAAATTGTCTTTCTTATATTAAGCTGAAATTGCTTTATTGTCCAGGTATGGTTCCTACTTCTGACCACTCTGACCACAAGGTACATTCAGAATAAATCTTATCACTCTTGTATGGTTAAAGAAAACCACAAAAAAATCCCTAAGTATTCTTAAAGTTAAATACTTTATTATCTTTAAAAATCTTTCATCTTAAGTAATTTCAAAACCTTATTCTCGTTTGAATGGCTTTTATAACTTGAAAATGATTTTAGGATTTTGGTACATTAAAATTGCTATGACCTTCCTCTAGGCAAATATGAGTTTCTTCATTTGCCTCTTGAAATGCGGGATCCTGAAATATGCATATTGTAAGAGGAATATGGCTACCCAGAGTGAAACAGGACCGAATTTTTTATTAAATGAGGGATTGTAGCCTCTATCAGTGTAGATCGATAGAGAAGAACTAGAATCTTTTTGAGAATTTTGCCTCATGTTTCAGGGTGTTACATTTGGTAATACTGAAGACCAACTAAATCTTGACATTGGCTTCTATTTTATAATATTTTCTCTGGATTTCTATTGCTGCCCATCCCAAATATTTCATATTATTTTCAAAAGACTTCACACTTCCAAAAAGTTTTATTTACAATTTTATTTAATTTCTTTGACTAAGAGAAATCAAGTATTATTATCTCTTCTTTTTATGAGTAAACTATACTTTAGTCATGGAAGTGGAAGCCAGCTATCAGGGGTTAAATAAGTTGTGTATTTTATACATGTTGTTTAGCAGAAACTACTTAAAGAAAATAAAGCAGTAGGTATAGCAAGTTTACATGAAAAATTGTTGGTTTTGTTTGTTTTTATTGAGATAACTTTGTTATATAACACCATATAACTTTCAAGTGCAGAGCTTTATTGTTTAATATCTGTATACACTATAGTTTACTCACCACCAAAAATTCATTTTTTAATATGTCACCATAAAGTATGCCATCTTTACCAATTTTTCTTTCCCCTTCCTTCTCCTCTTGTAACCACCAATTTGACATTTGTATCTATAACTTTATTTTAGATTTGTTTCTTTTTCTATTCTACACATGAGTGAAATCATATGTTTTTTCTACTTTTCCATCTGACTTACTTCACTTAACATAATACCCTCAAGTTTCATCTATGTTATTGCAAATGACCATATTTCATCTTTTTATGGCCAGGTAGTATTCCATTGTGTGTATGTGTGTGTGTGTGTGTGTACACACACAAAATTTTTATCCATTTATTGGTCAATGGACACTTAAGTTGTTTCCATAACTATATTACAAAGCTATAATCATCAGAGCAGTATGGTATTGGCAGGAAAATAGACACAATGACCAATGAAACAGAATTGAGAGACTAGATATGCAACCACACATATATGGACAACTAATTTACAACAAAAGAGCAAAGAACATAAAATGGAGAAAGGAAAGTCTTGCCAATAAATGGGGTTGGGAAAACTGCAGTCACATTAAAAAAAAAATGAAACTAGCCCACTGTCTTACACTATACATAAAAATTAACTCAAAATGGATTAAAAACTTGAATGTAAGATCCAAAAACCATAAAATACATGGAAGAAAATATAGATGCTAAAATTCTGGACATTAATCTTAGCAATGTTTTTGTGGATTTGACTCCAATAGCAAGGGAAACAAAAACAAATATAAACAAATGAGACTATCAAACCAAAAAGATTCTTCACAGCATAAGAAACCACCAACAAACCAGAAAGGAAGCAACCAAATGGGAGAAGATATATGCAAGTTATACTTCTAACAAAGGGCTAATATACAAAATATATTTTAAAAGCTTATACAACTCAACAATAAATAAACAATCCAAATAAAAAAAATGGGCAGAGGCTCTGAGTAGACATTTTTCCAAAGGAGACATAGGAATGGCCAATAGGCACATGGAAGATGTATTCAACAACACGAGTTGCTAGGGAGATGCACAATGAGATATCACCTCATGCCTGTTAGAAAGGCTATTATCAAAAAGGAAGAAAACAAGTGTTGAAGAGGATGTGGAGAAAAGGGAAAATTGGTAAAGCTACTATGGAAAACAATATGGAAGTTCCTCGATAAAACTTAAGAATAAATTATATGATCTGAAATTTTTTCATCTGAAGACTATTTCAGCTATATAATTTCATATCTTGCCTGTGGATGTTAAACTAGTTTTTTCATGTATATAACTTTTAACTGTTTTAACCCCATATCATATTATTATTATTGATTTAAACAGTCCAGCATATTTGAAAAATATTTAACTGTTTTAACCCCATATCATATTATTATTGTTGATTTAAACAGTCCAGCATATTTTCTTCCATGTATTTTATGGTTTTTGGATCTTACATTCAAGTTTTTAATCCATTTTGAGTTAATTTTTATGTATAGTGTAAGACAGTGGGCTAGTTTCATTTTTTTTAATGTGACTGCAGTTTTCCCAACCCCATTTATTGGCAAGACTTTCCTTTCTCCATTTTATGTTCTTTGCTCTTTTGTTGTAAATTAGTTGTCCATATATGTGTGGTTGCATATCTAGTCTCTCAATTCTGTTTCATTGGTCATTGTGTCTATTTTCCTGCCAATACCATACTGCTCTGATGATTATAGCTTTGTAATATAGTTATGGAAACAACTTAAGTGTCCATTGACCAATAAATGGATAAAAATTTTTATCTCTCAAGTTCCATTTAATGTCTCTGCTTAACATGTTCAATATTTTCTCCCATTTCTTGAACAAATGAAATATAGTCATAACTGTTTCAGGGTCCTGTCCCACTAGTTCTTCATCTGTGTAATTTCTGAGTCAGTTTTCTTTGATTGATTTTTTTTTTATTGACAAATTTTATTTTCTTGTCTCTTGCATGCCTGATAATTTTGACCACGTGCCAGACAATGTAGATTTTAACTTGTTAGAATTGAATATTTTTGTTTTCCTATATTCCTGTGAATATTATTGAGTTTTGTTCTGGTATATGGTTAAGTCACTCTGAAACATTGTGATCATTTCAGACCTTGCTTTTAAGTTTTTAGGTAAGACAAAAACAACATTCAGTCTAGGATTAATTTTTCTCTACTCCTGAGGCAAAGCCCTTCTCTACCTGATACCCCCTGAGTTATAAAGAGTTTAACTCTAGCTGGTGGGTACACAATTTCTGGAAATTCTCTTCGAGTAATAAATAGGTATTTAGGAGCTAATCACATTTAATTACCATATACAAGATTACTCTCCTTCGTAAGGTGATGCTCAACATGTTGAGAACCATTGTTTTATATTCTGTCTATATGTTGTTTTAGGTGGAGTGGTAAATCTAGCTATTACTGTCTAGAGGATAAATTACTCAAGTTACAGTATTTCTGACAACTCTTTTTGATAATCCTCACCCCACTTGGATCACAAATAAAATCAATAGAATATTTATTTAATTTTCTAGTAATTTTCTGTATTTACCATCAATTTTTCAAATATTACTTGGAAGTCTACTAGACAGACTGGTATCTGTTAAAAAAGGACTTTTCTTTCTTTCTTTCCTTCATTCCTTCTTCCATCCTTCCTTTCTTCCCTCCTTCCTTCCTTCCTTCCTTCCTTCCTTCCTTCCTTCCTTCCTTCCTTTCTCCCTTCCTAGATGAAGCTTGAACATAAAGTCAATGTAAAAACTTAAAAATGAATGATTAATGCTGTATTACCCAACTGAAAAATACCTTTAATATTCTATAACAATTAAGAAATTGGTCATACAAATGCACATTTTAGAGATGAAAGGAAGATGTGATATGGAGGGTTTAGATTCTAAGAGGCCTAAGGAGGTGGGGAAGATGGAATCCTTGTGGTATAGTGTGAGTGAAAGACTTCAATATTGCTAGTACACAGAACTTGAAACTTGACCTACATTATTAAAAAGTCTATAGTACAGTGAAGTACTTTGTAAGAGGATTTACCCCTATATATTTCACATTTGCCAAGTCACAAATTTCTATAAAGTATTGATAGAATCCAAAAAAAGAGAGTTTATTAAATTGGTTTTGATCTATGTTGGAAACTCTTTTCAAACTTAAGATATCTCTAAAGTAATGACTCTCAAATGCTTATTAAAGCAGTGTCTTGAAAAGTAAGGAAGGGATGAGTCACTCAGCCTGTACCCTTTGTTTGGAAATCTGAAGAAGATTAGTCCTTGTTCCTTCTTCCTTTGACATCATGCCACCTCAAGGCACTCCTTGTTTTAACACTGTGCCCACCCCTTGTCAATATTGCACATTTTGTGGTTGTCAGGATCTGCATTCAAATACAGTGGGAGAGATGTGTGGAAATAATGTGTTGTGAGGGCCCGAGTTCCTTCTCTTGGCTTGGCTGGGCAGCTATCCTGGGAAAGCTGAGGATCATTGCCCTCAGTGTGGTTTACTGGGCTCCCTGGAGTATTGTTATTGTGTCCCAGTAGGTGAGACTCTGGAGATCGGCTGGGAGAGTAATGGAAATCATGGCAGCTTATTGTATTACATTCATCATGTCATGCTTGTTAGCATGCTGTTTTATAGCCACATTGCTCCACAGCAGCACCATTTTAGTGTGCAAACTCTAAATTTTCACTTTAATTTGCCACAAATATGATATAAAGATAAATGAATTTATGTTTCTCATTCACCAACAGAAATTGTCCCCAGTAGTTTACAGGTGATCAATCAAGATAATATAGGAATCCTCCCCAATGAATATTAAATGATATTTTCAGAGAGGGAAATGAACTAATGAGCAAGCACTACTGACAAATGTTCAATTTCATTTGACTTTATAATTTCTAGAAAGACATGTCTGAAAAGTCATGGACAGATATTGATATTTCAAAGAACAATCTCTGCCTAGTTTAATTGGACAGCCAATGAGGATGGGGCACACTGCTTCTAAAAGGTGCCTTCTGGGTCAGATACTTCCTAGTCAAGGCCCAATTGAAACCTTTCCATGCTCTTCCTAAATGCCTGCGTGTTTTTGTGAATTTCAAGCAAATTGGTACTGACAGATCAATCTCCTTCCCCATAAATTTTTTAAAATATGAAGAAAGCAGACAGCTTAGGCACCTTTTATTCACCTTTGCAATTGCTTTCAAAACCATTACATCAATCAAAAAGTATTTATTGGGTACCTGAAATGTGCATATCCCAGTAGTACAGGCAGTGCAAACCAATACACATTGCAAAAGAATATGCTTTGTGACTCTGATCTTAAGCAATAGTAAAGCTAAGCATAGTTAAATGCGTTTGGTAATGAATAACAATGATAGAAATGTATTTAATACATATTATTGCTAGAAATTGTATTAGTTATTTTAAATTTATCTCTTATCCTCATAGTTTTAGTGTATGCATAACAATTCTTTTTTTTAGTATATTTTTTTGATTATGTTGTTACAGTAGCTCCAATTTTTTTTCTCTTTGCTCCCCTCTGCCCAGTACTCCCCTTCTCTCCAGCAAGCCCACTCCACTTAATTCATGTCCATGGGTCACGCATATAAGTTCTTTGGCTTCACCCTTTTCTATATTATTATTAAATTCCCTCTGTCTATTTTGTATTATGCTTCTTAATCCCTACACCATTTCCCCATTTATTCCCCTTCCCCCTCCCAGATGATAACCCTCCAAATGATCCCCATACCTATGATTCTGTTCCTATTCTGGTTTGCTTAGTTGGATTTTGTTTTTATTTTTTAGGTTCAGTTGTTGATAGTTGTGACCTTGTTGTCATTTTAATGTTCATAATTTTGATCTTCCTTTTCTTAGGTAAGTCCCTTTGACATTTTATATAATAATAGCTTGGTGATGATGACCTCCTTTAGCTTTACCTTGTCTGGGAAGCACTTTCTCTGCCCTTCCATTCTAAATGATACCTTTGCTGGATAGAGTAATCTTGGTTTAAGTCCTTGATTTTCATCACCTTGAATACTTCTTGCCAGTCCCTTCTTGCCTGAAAGGTTTCTTTAGAGAAATCAGCTGAGAATCTTATAGGTGTCCCTTTGTAGGTAACTCTTTGTTTTTCTCTTGCTGCTTTTAAGATTCTCTCTTTATTTTGAACCTTTGGCATTTTAATTACGATGTGTCTTTGTGTGGCCTCTTTGGGTCTAGCTTGTTTGGGACTCTCTGTGCTTCCTGGACTTGTATGTCTGTTTCATCTGCCAAATTTGGAGAGTTTTCCTTCATTATTTTCTCACATAAGTTTTCAATTTCTTGCTCTTCCTCTTCTCCTTCTGGCAACCCTGTGATTTGGATGTCAGCACTTTTAAAGTTGTCCCAGACGTTCCTAAGCTTCTCCTTATTTTTTCAATTCTTGTTTCCTCATTCTGTACTGGTTGACTGTTTTTTTCTTCCTTATGCTCCAAATCATTGATTTAAACCCCAGTTTCCTTCCCGTCACCATTGGTTTTGTGTGGATTTTCCTTCGTTTCATTTAGCATAGGCTTCACTTCTTTCCTTACACATTGGCCATACTTAAGCATATCTGTCAAGCCCATGAGCATTTTTATCACCAGTGTTTTGAACTCTACATCTATTAGGTTGGCTATCTCCTCATCACTTAGTTCTCCCACTGGCATCTTGGTCCTTCCCCCCTTTTGGGCCATACTTCTCTGTCTCCTCGTCTTGACAGGCTCTTGTGTTTGTTTGCCTCTGTGTCTTAGGCAGAACTGTCACTCCTGTTACATTGTAAGGGGTAGAGCCTTATGTATTTGTACGGGGCAACCAGTTTCACCACGTTGTGGCGCTGTGTGTGGGGTGGGGGTCTGAGATGGGATAATACCACTTGCTCAGCACTCGCTTCTTTTCCAGGCACTTCTCCCACTTTCGTATGGGACTGATGACTCTCTAGCTGTTGCCCTGGCTGTTGTTCCCAGTGGGTAGGTCTGTGAATGTTCTAGGACCATGGGGGCCCTTTAAACAAGCGGACTCTGCTGAGAGACCAGCAGTTTCTTCCTCTTCCCCAAACCCCAATGGTTTGCATAGTCTAAAGCAATGGGGCATTATTGTCCCTGGTGCTGGGACCTTAAGCTGTACAATCTGGTCTGGTGCTCGGAGTGCTCCCCAGGTGTCCCTCCTGACTTTTTAACACTTGTGACTGTGCTTTTCACCGGCCCACCGCTGCTGCCACTCCTGCTGCCACCACACCTCGTCCTCTCCACCCCGGCTCCACCCCTCCTACCTGTCTGGATGAGTATTTCTTCTTTATATCTTTGTTTGTTGGACTTCCATGCAGCTTGATTTTCTGGAACTTCTGGTTGTCTCTAGTTTTGAGGTAGTTGTATTCCTTCTTAGTTGTGGAGGGAGATACAGCATGTCTATCTAGGCTCCATCTTGGCCGGAAATCCAACAATTCTTATCTTATAAATGAAGAAACTGATTAGTAGAGGTGGTTAAGTCGTTGAGTAGAAGGGCCGGAATGCAAACTCCCATTTGTGTGCTGCTCATATGTAGATTCCAACACACCACATTAACTTTTTCTATTAGATTCCTAGGGTTGCTGTAACAAGGTACCTGAACTTGGTGGCTGGGACAACAGAAATTTATTTTCTCACATCTCTGGAGGCTAGGTGTCTGAAATCAAGCTGTCATCAGGATTGACTCCCACTAGATGGTCTGCTGGAGAATGTAGTCCATGCTCTTCTAGCTGGTGGTTGCAGGTAATCTTGGGTATGCCTTGTCCTCTAAGGCATAACTCCAGTTACTGCCTCTGTCTTCACATGGCATTTCCTGCTTTGCTTGTGTCTCTGTTTCTTCTCCTCTTCTTATAAGGACATTAATTATGTTGGATTAGAGCTCACCTTAAGCCAGTATGATCTCATGTGAGCTTGATTACATCTGGAAAGACCCTATTTCCAAATACGATCACATATTTAGGTACTAGGGATTAGGATTACAACATTTCTCTTTGAAGGACACAATCAACCTATGACATTCTTCATATCTGCTCTGCATTATACTCTTCAAATTTATGGTTTAGTTTAAAAAGTGTGAGAGCTCTATAAAACACATAATCTTGAACGTAATAGATGCTCGAAAAATTCATGATGAATATCATTATCTTCATTAACACCACAACTTCACGCATTAGAAGCTGAAATGAGTCCCAGCATATCTCCTGAATCTATAGTTGTAAAGAGAGATTAAAGGGTTTTCTGTTGAAAAAAATTAGCTTATACTCCTGTGATTCATCACATTGCATTTATTATTCAAAAACAAATGAACAATTTCAGACTAGACTCTGCCCATATGGAACTTAGAGACAGACACTAAACAAATAAGCATACATATAATTGGACTGTTAGGAGAGTGACAAACACTATAAAGAAGAAATGCATTGCACTGATTATAAAAGTGCTGGGTCACAAACTTTTATCTCATTGAAGAATGAACTTTGGCATGAGAGAATACAAGAACTTAAATGTATATGGATTTGAAAGTATTCTCTATATAATACCTCAGAAAATTTTATCATTATAATTAAATTAATTTATGAAGTATATCTCTTGATATACTTTTGATGATTTGCAACAAACTGAACCATTATGTCTTTATGAAAGCCTCATATTTGTTGATTTCTTATGCAATAAAATCCTATCTGAAAATTATGTTTTTTTTTTCCTCTAAAGATTAAATGTGGCTTTAAATAAAATATGATGGTTAGCAATGTAAATGTAAGTCCATGTTGGATTTTTAACATTCTGAAATTTAGCAAAATAAAGAGAAAAGACAGAAAGTAAGGGTCTACATAATATTGACTGTTAAGTGGAAAGGACTCTAAGTATGCAGTGAGAACAAAATCAATTTGATTTTTTGACTCTAAAAATGGAAGTGGTTGAAACAGATAATCACAAAAGATTCTTTCAGCTTAAATATTCCATGACTGAAGTTTAATTATTCAAATTAAAGGACATGCTATTTATCTCATTGGTATTATTTTTCTGCAAGAGATTGAGACTAAGGGAGAGTGGAAGCAGTAGACAGAGTATAGAAGCTCTTCAGAGTCAAAGAAAGGAGACAGCCTATCAGTTATAGCCAGGTGAATGCAGAGCAACTGGGGTCTTGGTCTAGTCAAGGTCCAAAAAGGCAGGCTCCATCTCTAGTAACAGAAAAAATGTGTTTCTGTTGTGATTTTGTTTTAAACTGAGTGCACAACAGATGCTCTGTTACAGTTTTCTGGTAGAATGTCTAAATAAAGAGATCAGATTCTGCTTTTTCCTTTACTACCTCAATTTCAGAAGCCTTAATTAGGACATTGGAGTAGAAGGTTATCTTCTTTGCTGGAGATGGAATTATCCTGAAGCCATTCCCAGAGGTCCTCATCTTAGCCCCAGCTGCTGAGTAACGCTTGTGCCTAGCACACACTTCACTGTGACATGAAGCACATCATCTCACCTCTGGCAGAGCAGGTGTCAAACCACAAGGTTTTGTCTGAATAGCTTACATCATTTCCCTGAAAACTCTGAAATCTCTGGCCATGTGTGTGATCACTCTGATTTTGTATCCACACACACACAAAAAAGAGAAACATAATATGAACAGTGGCCTCTGTAAGGCTTTAGTCTGTCAATGATTGGTTTACATTGCCTTCATTTCATAGAAATAGTTAAAAGCAGAGCACAATGAGCAATTCCAATCCCCAAAGTGTTTAGTTCAGACTATGCTCCTATCTCATTAGATATTATGTGTGTAATGGCTCAGTGTATCAAATAACATAGAATTTGAGGAATTTGTGTCAGTAACATAGCCTCTCCAAGTCTGTGCTTTCCCATTTATAATATGGGGAGACTCAAACGACAATACTCTGAAATCAGTTTCAGGAGTAGAGACTCATTCAATATGGCTAGCTCTCTCAGATCTATTTCAATTATTCCTTATTCCACTCAGTTTTCCAACAATTCATCTTTGTTGTTTATGGCACTCTGTTTGTTTGTTTTTTGCCAGTGTTGATTGGATGACAGTACGTGTCTGACAGACTGTTGCTTTTAGAATTCATAGCCTTGAACGTATGGACTCAAAAATTGATATACCAGTTTTGTAATCTCTAAAAGGCATCACACTCCTGCATACTGCTATCTCATGTTGCCAGATTATGAACACATATTTATCTTCAGAAATCAGGAAAAGTAAATTAAAATTTCCAGGTAGCCTCAGCAATACCAGGAATTATAAGATGTTCTGTAATTTTCATAGAAATTCATTTACATATTTTAGAATTGTAGTGAGCCACAACAATAATAAACAAGGAATTATTTTTCTGCGACATGGTTATATACAATTTTAGGAAATTATCTGTTTAAAAAAAGAAAAAGATATAATAAATGCATAGTTTTATATTATTAATCCATATATTTTGATAAAATTACATATTTCAGTAAAACATACAAATGATGTCTACCTGATATTGTCACTTGATAATAGAAGTCATTTTAAAAAAGCAACTCCACACAAAATAAAGATTGAATAATTGAACATATTAAAAGCCACTTTTACAGTAATTTTTTTTAAGTCACTGTTAATCTCCTTATTCCATACTCTTGATTTTTGATTTGTGACAAATATTGTTGATGTGGAAAATTTTATTTAATTTTTCATTGACATGGCAGTTTAACAATATCAATGTTAAGAGTGAATCAAAAGCATCTTCAAGTTTCATATAAACTCTGTATTAGTTTCCTATTGTTGTAATGAATTACCACAAAATTACTGGCTTAAGATAGCACAATTTATTATCTTACAATTTAAAAGTCAGAAGTATCACTGGGCTAAAATTAACGTGCCAGCAGAACTGCATTCTTTCGAGGAACCCTGGCCAAACATCCATTTCTTGGCTTTTTCCACCTTTTAGAGGCTGCCTGTATTCCTTGGCTAATGGTCCCTTTCAATATCTTCAAAGCCAGCAGTGAAGTATTTTCAGATCTTGTTCTCTCTGACTATCTGTTGCCTTCCCCTTTTCTTGTTTGAATCCTGTAATTATATTGGGCTTAGTTGTATATATAATTTGGGATTAATTTTCTCAAAATTGTTAATTTAATCCTATCTGAAATGACCCATTTGCCATAGTTTGGGGGATTAAGATGCAGGCATCTTTGGGGGACATATGCTACTACCTACCACAAGCTCATCTGCTTTTTTTCAGTGATGAAAGCATTGTGTCTTCTTTCCAAAGAAGTTTAGCTTATAGCAAATATTCAAACACCAGAAACATGATTGGGCAACATTTGATAATACAATGTATAGATGTCCTAGCGTCATTAAGAAAAATCACATAAACTCACCTGTTGCAACTGACAATCTAAGGATGTATTTTGCTTCTAAATTTTGTTTTAGAAATCACTCATAGCATTTGTATAATGTAGATGCTACACATAAATTTATTATTTTATGTTTTATTTACAGGAATGAAATGATCACAAACAGGGCCACAAACACATACCTATAAATAGTATCAGTTACAAATAAGAAGACTGCTTAGATTCGACCACTTCTGTCCTACACACTCCTGTCCTGATCCCCAGACATAGCAACATTACCCTTCCATTGTACTTGTCTTCATTTCTTGGGCTTGCTTCTACTTGACATATGCCCATTACTTTTAATAAGCAAGGTCCCAATGCTGATTGTTAAATTTTAATCTCACAAAGTTATAATACATTTTCTATTTTCTCAAATTCTTAACTGATTTTTCTCAGAACACGAAGAGTCATCTGCATTTTCTGAGACATGCCTGGCTTGATTTCTATACAGAAACTGATTATCAGAGCGACCAAATCCACAGGCTGACTAGTTGCATAGAAGTTTCTCAGACTTTATGGTTCACAATAAATTGTTAATTCCTTTGTAAGAGTGTCTTCCTTCATTTGAACTAAATATTTGTATATCTCTCCTCTTTTTAATTTCAGGGGCCATGATGGTAAAGTGTTTTGAAGCAGTTAGAAATGGGTTCATATCAACTCACTATCAAGTAATGAAAATAGCATTTTTAAAATATATATACTGGAACACTTTAACCATTCACACAGTGTTTGTGTTAAGAGGATAGCTTCAGTTCAAATCCCTGCTTTATTCCTAATTACTTGTCTATTTGTAGAGGAGAGACTTCACTCCTCTGTACCTTAGTTTCCTCTCTGTAAAGAGGGCAATAGTATATTACTTTCTTTCCAGAGATTTTATTTTTATAAGTAATAAAATAGAAAAGCTATATTTTGCTTTCTCCTCTGAGATAATTGGCATTATAAATTGTTACACAATCTTTCCAGCATTTTCTTTATATGTTGTATTTACCATGTATTTGTAGCCACAGATACATATTTGGCATTTTAAAAATATGACATAAATATTATTTTAGTTATCATCTGCAACTTGCTTTTTTTACTCATTTTTTAAAAAAATCAAACTTGACAAAATAGATCCCATTTGTTCTTTTTGAGTGCCATATAGTATTTTCTTGTTTGGATACAGCCTAACTCTCTTATTGTCTCTGGTTTACCTGTGCAAATGTTTCTCTCGTGTATAGACTAGAAATGAAATTGCTGGATGCTATGTATATAATCTCCTCCACATTTCTTATTTATTATTAAATTGCTGTGGCTTTCCATTTGCATGTATCTCACCAATGCTTAATATTTAATGTCAGGTGTTTTTTTTTTTTTTTTTTTTTTCAACTTGATGGGTGTGAAATGACATCTCATTGCTGTTTTAATTTTCATTACTTGGTTCTTAGCAGGATTATGTAACTTTCTGTAGGTTTACTGATGATTCAAGTTTCCACTTTAGGGATTGTTAATAGACATAGGCCATTTTTATATTGTTATTTTTCTTCTTAATTTTATGTAGGAATTCCTTTTTTTTTTACAGATAGATGCCTTGAAGTCTAACTTTGGCTTTAGGGTTCAGGACAAAATATAATACCTGGTTTCAGCCCCAGTCTCAGACATTGAAGACAAAGAAACTCAATACTTACTTGATTCCAGGCACTTTGATCATCTGCGTGCTCAATGGGGGTATGGCTGCACACTCCCCCCACTCTAATGAATGTAGCAATGCCAGAGATATGAACATGGTGTGGCCCTTGAATTGATTGTCAGCGTCTGATGTTCATTAATATATTCATTTGCAAATTCAGGTGAGCATTCTAGATAAACTTGGAATGAAAACCTTCATTCATTTCTTCAGGCAGTTGAATTATAGCAATTTTATTTATTACAATAATATATTGAAATAATGCTGAGTTTCAAAGCTGTTAATTTGGCATACGAAAATTATTAAGAACTTTCAAAAAGTTAAACAATATTAGCAGTTATTATGAATAAGAGAGACCGCATTAGATAGATAACATTAACAAGAACATAATATCCGTTTTGAGCCAGCAAATGTTTATAAAAATTTTAATGTTAATAAAAATGCAGGATAATAGTAATTAGATTATATCACAGTGTTAATCTTTAGAAGCAGTAAGAGCTATATTTAATTTTTAGTTATTGGATTCAGTGGAAGCCCAGAGTTTTCAAGAAAAAAGTCCTACTTGAGAAGTCTCCATATCTTGTGAGGAGGAATTAAAAGCAGAATTTCAACTTTGCCACCTCTAAAAGTCATGGGGAGAAAAATTGCAAAATCATGTGCAACATTATCCATGATAAATCAATTTTGATCTTGACATAGTGAAGAATATAAGAAGTATAAACACTAAAAGAAAGAATGGAAGGAAAATAAAATAACTCAGACAAATTTTCTCCTCACTTATACAACTTCAAACTATCATTCTTCAAAAGTACTCATTAAGAAGACAATTTCTTATCCCTTTGAGTCTATGGGAGCCAAAAAATCTCAGCACAGTTGAAATAACTTTCAAACTTCTATTTTCAATATCAGCTCTTGAAGGATTTTTGAGATGTGCCCAAGCTTATAAAAAATCTTCTAGAAATGTTACTGATTTTCCCCCTGAATTACATGTCAGTATTTATAAATATATTAGTGACGTTATGACATGCCCACTATAAGTGCACTTTGCTTTTAGTGTGTCAATGTGACTGAAGGAGCTATTAGTAGTCAACAGTGCAGAAAAAATTACTGTACCAGCACCATGATGCCCAACTTTTAATTTTAACCATTCAAATTCTCCATAAGTAAATTGCCACAGTCAATTTGAAAAAAAAAAAAATGTTCAGATTTAATCTTATATCTAAGAAACTGGTTCTCGGATATTCACATTCAAAGCTGGCCAATTATTTATTATTCAGCTAAAATGTGTATTTGGTAAACTTCTACCTAGTGGATATTCATCTATTATTTATTAGCTTTTTCCATATCTTTCTTCAATCTGTTAGCTTATTTTAGGATTTTGTTTATGGCATCTTTTGAGTAAATTTCAGCACTTTGATGCTTCAATTCCTTTGTCGTCCTTACCTATTATAGCTACCAAGACTTTGACTATCAGTCTGATTTTAATCCCATTATAGACAGTTCAGGATCAGTTCAGGATCAGATCTTAATGTTGGAAGCTCAGAGTTGCTGCACCCTAGGTAGATTATAGCTGTAATGAAAGTTGGTCATGTTTAGTTTCTCTTTCTCAGTATTCACACCAGGGTCCGGCATTGTTACTATTCCCAGGATTCCTGGGTGCCTTCAGTCTGACACTTCTGTTAATGCGTAATTCTGTTGTACTGACCCTTGTGCTCACCATGATAGGAACACAGCAGCAGTCTGCAATGCTCAGGGTACAAATGTTGTCCATTGCAAAGACGAATAAGAAGCACTGCGCTCCACATCTTGCAGCCCCACAGGAAGAATAGACATGTGAGAAGCAGTTACAAATCAACATGCTTTCATTAAAGTACATGTGGATATATGTATTATAATTATGATAATTTTCCTATCTATGTAAATGCAGGATCTGATTCCTAACTAATAGGGAAAATTAACCATTCTTGGTACTTGGTCTAACTCATAGATATTTGTATTTGAAAGTTTTAAAAAATCTCTCTGAGAGTCTGAGCCTTTGCAGGGGCCAGGTGCTAGTGTCAGATTGCCCCTCGAATCCTTGACAACTATAGTACCTGCCAGCTCATTGTCCCTGTGAAATTACCATGCCTACATCCAAGGCCTGCGAAGGCATCTTGCCCCCGGGAAATTGCCCTGTGATGCACTCTCTCATATACTAAACTCTAAATTGTTTTTGTACCACTCGCTGCTCTTGGTGTACAAGTTCTCCTTACAGAATTTCTACAGCAGCCTGGAAGTAGGGGGTAGAGCTCAGAAAAAAACAAGGGCTAACTTCTTGCACCAGCTGACTTCTCACTTAACTCAATGGTAGCAACAGCACCTCAGTATCCTTATGGGAAACTTTAGGGCTTCTAGAGAGCCTGCACCTCCCCTAGGAGTATGTTCCTTCTTTGGCTTACCTTCTGCATAACCCTGAGCTTGTCTGTCTATTGTAGTCTTTCCATCAGTCATCTCAGTGTTCCATTTCGACAACCAAAAAATACTCTAGTTAAATATAAGTTACCTAATATGGTACCTAAAAGACATTGAAACCTTCATAAGTACATGGAAATAAATATATAATTATAAGTATAATCAAAACGTTCATCATTATTAGAGATAGAAAGAACCTCATACATGATGTAATAAAATTCTAACTGGACAATGGGTCATTTACTTGACTATTCTCTTTCCCAAAGAAACACAGTTTGATTTTGGACAGTTTTTATGGTTAGAACATTCTCATTATTCAGTCAAAATCTGCCTTCCACCAATCCCAATTTGCTGTGTGAATATTCTCACAGAAAGTCTAACCTTTCTTCCCTATATGAGTCCTTCAAGTATTTAAATATAATCATTTTTACCTCTTCTTTCTTTTTTTTCTTCTTTTTTTTTTGGTCACATTTTATTACAGGACTCATTTTCTCTATGGTTTTATTCCATGTGGCCCGCTTCAAAGTACATTGTAACCTCTAAATTCATTTCATAATATGTGTTATATAAAATCTAACAGCATCCCTCATCCTTCTGCTCTGACCACCCGGGGACTGTGGGATTACTATATTCCTTCTTCCTTCTAGACACTCTGCATCCTGGAATCAACCACAGTTTGCATGGACCCCTTACTCACTATAAGTTGCCTACTGGTGACTAATACTGAGATTTTTCTTTCACTTAGCATTTGAGTATGCTTCTATTGCCTGCTCTTCCTACCGTACACCAAGTCCTTAGTTTAAAGAGCAGTGTGAGAAATTCTTGAAGAGACGGAAACACATTTTTCGCCTGAAAATTCCTACTACCCAACACAATGTGAGGTACCTGTCTGGTTATCATAAATGATTCATGAGTGGATGACAAATAACTTAATAAATGAAAGGCATAACTCCTTTTTGATATAAACAGTTTCTAACATGTTTACTTACTATTCTATATATGAAACTTCATGTTTCTTCTAAGTACAGAATTTTACCTTTTTCCTCATGCTTTAATGGACCTAGATAAAGTGCACATCATTGAGTTAATCACACTCTATAGTTCACGGCACACTACTGTCATTGGCCAAGGACAGAGTTTTCATATCAAATTTTCACAGGGTTTCTTGCATCCATTACAGTTGACTATTGTAATTTGTATTTCTATGATTAGCTATCTCACACAGCTTTATATCATTTGCAATTTTGTTAAGCAGAGTAAGAGGATTACAATACAAGAAACAACAACAAAGAATAGATGATGTATTAAGTGCTGAATTGTAAGCTACAGACTCTAAATGCTCTAAGAATTTGTCAGAGATGTATAGCTTGAGCATGTGAACTAGATAAGAAAAGAGTAGCATCACTGAGATGTGAGCTGGGTCAAGAAGGTTTGGTGAGATTTGAAAAAAGAGGTGTCTGTGAGCTAAGGGAAAATAGCAGCGCTGTATGTTTGCCAGTCAAAGTGGGGTCGGACATTGAGAGGAAGTGATAGGATATTCATCTGGACAGTTTGAATCAGGATTTCTCTTCCTTCTTACCCTTTCCTCTTTTAGGGCCAGCTATGGGAGAAACATTGTGAAGATGGACCTGGCCATTTCTCAGAGCTTTCCTATACACTTTACTTTGGGGTTTTGGGATTTGTTTTAGAAAGAATACTAAGAGAGAAAAGAGAGGGCAGGTAGCATACAAGGTAGCAGGAATGATCTGTTTCTTGCTGCTACTGCCCCCTCCTTCCATTCCAAGCATATCTAGCCTCTAGAAGATCTCATTCCTGTTTTTATTCTAAATTATACCCCAGCCCCTGAGGACTTTTCTACTTGCTGCCAATAGAGAAGTCACACAGATGGTTACCATCTATGGAATCTGGAATCCCGGAAATCTCATATTTAGCTGGGAGTGTAAAGACTTCATTATTTTATACTGGATCTCTATCACCAGTGTGATACTCCTGAGCCTCTTAGATGCTGGACCTCCATCAGCTCTACTTCTAACACTATTAATTGCCTAAATAACATGCTTTTGTTTTTAATTTCACATTAACTGATTATACAGAGCCAGATTTGTTCCTGTTTACCATCAGTATTGGCATCATCATATAATTCATGTTTTAGCTTTATTACCTGCTTGACCTCACCCTTGTTTTACTTTTATCACATTATTATGTCAGGGTATAATCCTCCAAACTGCCTTCACATCCTAGACACCCTGAGAACCACTAATCTAAATAATTTGTCTAAATATAGGCATTGATCTAAATACACTATTTGACTTGTGGCTAAAATAAATAAAAATTGACTAATAAAACTATAGATGTTAAAGTTTTATTAACATCAGGTTTTAAAGCTCAGTTTTTTAGTTGCATTGTATTTGCAATGTATCACATTGTGTGAGTAATTTGCAAATGATAGATTAATAAAGTAACTAAAGAGCTACTGTATGGGTTTGTATAAACATATTGAAATATCCTCAAGTACTAAAACAATAAAGATAAGGAAGGATTTGTACTGAATCTTTCTTGTCAGCTTACTGTAAGTAAGTACTTCCTTAATTATAATCAAAACCAAGATTCTGGAATTTAGTTCATGAGTTATGTGGTGGTGACATTCCCAGGAGCCACATGGTTTCAGAAGTAGATGACTCACATCCAGATTCCTGATTCTCCCAGGGCACTTTTGGAGACACTCAACAACAAAAGAACATTGCAATAGCTGGTTTTCTTTAATCAAAAAATTCCATGCTGATTTTAGATTCACACAGTCTATTTAGCCCAATCTGTGAGGAAGAGAGAAATGAACTTTTAGAGAATTATCTGTTCAGCATGAACACACACACACACACACACACACACACACACACACACACACACAGATGATAAAATATTCCTAATGTCTGTATCCTTCTTTGACATCTGAAGTAGCTGTTCAACATTTGGGACTATTCAACACACCATTCAATAGTTTGATTATTTCCAAACAATGTCAATTCTACCTTCCAGTTACAGAATGATAATTAAAAATAAATAAAGCTGCATTTTCTGATTTTCTTGCAGCTGGGTTCTACCAATCAGGTACTCCTTTAAAAAAAATACTGGTTTGTAATTGAATTATGTAAGGGAAGTGGAATTGTGCAGAGAATCCATTTTCTAGGGTGGATCAAAGCAGAGTTGATCAAAGCAGCATTGATCCAGGCTTCCTGATTCAGTAACTACCTGCCCAGGGCAGAGATAAAGTGTCCCAATGTGAATCTGGAAGCTAGAGTCTTTTTCTGCCTAAACTAGAGGAAGTGAATTCTGCTGTCTGCAATAAGAACACTGCCTATTCCAAGCTTACACCATGGATTTATCACACATTAATTTATCTGAAACAGTCTTCAAGGTGTACCTGTTTTACCTCCTTTGGGATTTAAATTTTTATGTTTCCTTATGTAAATACATGACTGTTTTTTCTTTATTAAGCCACAGAACGTAATGAGAAAAAATAGAGATAGAGGAAGTTCAGTGTCTGGTGACAAAAGGAGGTTTGACTTTGGGTGGTGGGTACACAATGCAATATACAAATAATATATCATAGAATGGTACACTTGAAACCTATATACTTTTATTAACCAATTCCACCCCAAATGTATATACATATATATTTGTAGAGTATTATCAGTGTACGTATACTTTGCTTCTATTACCCTACTCTTACAACCTAATCTTTACATTTTACATTTTTAAATATCACCATGCTCTACAAGCAATAATTACTACATGCACAAGTGGGCACAGTTATATGAAGTAATTAGGCTATAAAAAGCAATCTATAAATTAATCAATAATCATTTATGGGGACTATTGTGTAGCAGTCTTGGCTATATACAAGTAGTTCGACACATCATCCAATTTACATTCCATATGGAAGATTCAGCATACATAAAACAACAGTTGTGGCAGCACCACTACTAAAAAGAAAAGCAACTGACTATACTGGAAGAGAAGAATGTGCCTGACCCTATTACTTATAAATGTCATACTTTGAAGATAACATTCCGAATCTCAACCTTGACATTTTTTAACCAAGAAAGATATGAGATAATATTTGGAATATACCATTGTGTGTTCTAAAATATTTTTTTTCCAACTCACCTGTGCACACTTCAAAAGGCAATTCTAGCTCAATCCCTTTTTTGAGCCAATCTTGGCTTCCAAAATTGAGAACATTATAGCATCATCATGAAGACACAATGAGGAGTAGGATCGCACTCAACTGCCAATGGCCCGATACTTGGTGTGAGTAGAGTGAACCTTAGACATCTGTTTGTTTACTAAGCCACAGCCTCCCCCTAAGCATTATCATATTCACTTTGGATTCCTATTCAGCATTTCATTACCATCCCCTGGGGTTGGAGCCCATCACCTCGATTTCCAGCCAGGGATGTGACCCTTTGCCAAAGGACCATCTGGAACCGTACTGCTGCCATCCACCTGATTGTCATTATTGCCTCTGCCTGAAGCCTCCTGCCATGTGCCCCAGCAGGCAGGGTTGGACACCCTGAGATATGGACATTGGCCTGAATCAAGCCTGAGATAATGATACAACTTAGCGCAACACAATGGACACTGCTAGTTGCAATGCATGCCTCAGGGTCAAATACAACAAAACTGCTAATATTTATTAAGTAGTTCCTATGTGCCAGGCACCATTCTCAAAACTTTGTGTATATTATTTCACTTAATCTTTATAATAATCATGAATTAGATACTATAATAATTATAATTTTTTTTTTTTTTTGGAAATAAGTAAATCTGATCAACCATGGTTAGATAATTTACCTAGAAAGTGGTGAACCATGTTTTGAGCAAGCTCTTAGTGACTAGGCCATGCTAATTAATACCTCATCTCCTACCCTGTGTGGTCTTGGCTTCAGTTACATTCTTCCCTGGTGGCTGTGGTTATAGCATTCCATGCATGCTATGAAAGGTACTAATTACTATCATGATAGTATTAAGGCAACAACATGTATATAATATAATACAAATAATCTATTTTAAAATTTTAAACTAATATTTATTTATATTGAAAGGATTTTAATCGTGTACATTTTTCAGGTAACTAACATTTATTATTTTAAGTATCAAAATATTTTAAGCTATTCTAATTTGAGAATTTTCAAAATATATCATAAGCTTTCCAAAGTAAATAATTCAAGGATGAACATAATACATTATTTTCTGACCTCTGAGTAAAATAAGCCTTGAGAGAAGGTTTCTTGTGAAGATATGAGCTTTCAGGTGTTTATAGTGTATTGATTATTCAGAAGTTATCATGTTTTCCTAGTTCTTTGTTCTGTTCTAAGGATTGAGGTATCAAAAAAAGTAGGAGAGACATTGGTGGCCATGCCAGTACCATAGAAGTGCCTTGAGTGAAATGCCATATGGGTTTGGGTATAGCACAATATTTCTTTATTCTTCTCCCTTCCTCCTCCTTCCACTAACACGTCCTTCCTAATGCACTTGTACATGTAGCCTTCTTTTGGAACTGAAAGGTACTAGTATACATGAAGAATTAAATTAATCTTTAAGTGGTCCCTAAATAACCTTATTCAAGTAAACATTTTTTCAAGTATACTTTATTGATTATGTTGTTACAGTAGTCCCAAGTTTTTCCCCTTTGCTTCTTTCTGCCCAGTACCCCTCTTCCTTCCAGCAATCCCATCCCCTTTAGTTCATCTCCATGGGTCATGCATATAAGTTCTTTGGCTTTGCCTTTTCCTATATTATTCTTAACTTCCCCCTGTCTATTTTGTACCAACCAATTATGGTTCTTAATCGCTGCACCATTTCCCCATTTCTCCCCCATCCCCCTCCCAGCTGATAACCCTCCAAATGATCCCCATACCTATGATTCTGTTCCTATTTCTGGTATGCTTAGTTGGATATTGTTTTTATTTTTTAGGTTCAGTTGTTGATAGTTATGAGTTTGTTGTCATTTTAATGTTCATAGTTTTGATGTTCTTTTTCTTAAATAAGTCCCTTTAACATTTTATATAATAATGGCTTGGTGATGATGAACTCCTTTAGCTTTACCTTGTCTGGGAAGCACTTTATCTGCCCTTCCATTCTAAATGATGCCTTTGATGGATAGAGTAATCTTGGTTGTAGGTCCTTGCTTTTCATCACTTTGAATACTTCTTGCCAGTCCCTTCTTGCCCGCAAAGTTTCTTTTGAGAAATCAGCTGATAGTCTTATAGGCACCCCTTTGTAGGTAACTCTTTGCTTTTCTCTTGCTGCTTTTAAGATTCTTTATCTTGACCCTTTGGCTTTTTTTTTTTTTTTTTTTTTTTTTTTTTAGTTTCAACTTCACAACTTCTTTATTGTTTGAACTTTTTTTGACATGAACAGAAACTTTTTTTCATTTTTGAAAATTTTTACTTTTTAATTGTATTTTTCCATTATAATATAGTCCTCTTATAGCCCCCTACCCCACAATCACCCCACTGTTGTCCATGTCCATGAGGCTGTTTTCTTTTTTGCTCAATCCCTCCGGTCCCTAACTTCCCCGCCCCCCTCCTTAACTGTCAGCCTGCTCTCTATCTATGAGTCTGTCTCTACTTTGCTTGTTAGTTCAGTTTGTTCATTAGATTCACATATGAGTGAAATCATATGGTATTTGTCTTCCTCTGACTGGCTTACGTCACTTAGCATAATGTTCTCCATGTCCATCCATCCTGTTGCCAAAGGTAAATTTTCTTCTTCTTTTTTTTTTTTTTTTAAGTATATTTTATTGATTATATTGTTACAATAGTTCCAATTTTTTTTCCCCTTTGTTCCCCTCCACCCAGCACCCCCCTTCCCCAACAATCCCCTCTCCAAGTCCATGCCCATGGGTCGTACATACAAGCTCTCCCGCCTCACCCTTTCATATATTCTTCTTCTTCTTTTTTTAAAATTAATTAATTAATTAGTTAAATATTTTAACAATAAAAAATAACAATTCCTCCCTCTCAGACTTAAGACCCTTTACAATCTTATAAAGGACAATGGATGAAGGTCTCGAGCTCCTCTAGCTGCTTCAAGCTGGACATGGTCGTCGTCCTACCTACCCGTGGGTCAAGAAATCCCTAATAAGAGTGGGGATGTGGAGGGGAGGGTGGCCTTCCCACAAGGGGAAGGATCGTGCAGACTCCAGGTAGGTTGGCTGTCTCTGGACGACGGCATGCTTGGTTTGACAGGCTGGCATCCTTGTTGTATTCTGGGGGCAACAGGGTTAAAGGACATCATTTAATCCGTAACCACTAGATGACAAAAGACAGGTATTAATTTTTCAATGTCCCACATTAGGGAAAAGAAGGGCTTCTTTGGAGGAAGGTGTGCCAGGTACATCTCACCTGTCCAAAACCCTTTTGCCCATTATACTTATTTTGGACTGAGGGAAATATTTTAGGTTTCCCCCATCTCAGGCCTCTGGGCTTTTTCTGTCCAAGCCATTAGGATAGAAAAGAGAAACCAGTTTTAAAGTGAAGCCCACAGACCACCCCGTTCTTCACCAACCCAGCCACTTAGTTCAGCCAAACCATTGAGTCTCAGGAGGCAGCAATGCAGACAGGATTAAGTGAGGCCTATGCATACAGATAATCACTCAGGTAATGAGATTGTAGGCTTATGCCCTTTGAAAACAGAAAACACATGTTAATTTATGTAACATAACCCACATACAAGTCTCTAAATCTGTAGGACTGTCTTATCGGAAGGAAAATCCTTGTCCTTCTAATATTCACTGAACTTGCATTTCTATTCTTTATATTTTTATTCCCCCCCCCACTAAAAAATTTTCTGTTTGTTTGTTTTTCCACTACAGTTGTCTCACTTTTTTTCCCCCTCTTGCTTCCCTGCACCCTGCCCCCCCCCACAGTCAGTCCCCACCCAGTTGTCGATGTCCATGGGTCATTCATACATGTTCTTTGACTAGACCCTTCCCCTTCTTACCCCTTCTCTCCCTCCCATCTCCCCCTTTGTTACTGTTAGTTTATTCCTTGTTTATATACCTCTGGTTCAATTTTGCTCATTTGTTTGTGTTGTTCATTAGTTTCCTGTAACAGGTGACAGCATAAGGTAATTTTCTTTTGTTGCCTGGCTTATTTCACTAAGCATAATTCTCTCTAGTTCCAATCATGTTGTTGCAAATGGTAGAAGTTCCTTCTTTCTTTCAGTACTTATTCATTGTCATTTTCCCCCTTTGTACTCGTGTTCCTCTCTGTCTCTCTGTTTCTTCATCTTCTTAAAGCAGACCCTTTAGCATCTCTTGCAATGCTGGTTTGGTGGAGATGTATTCTTTTAGCCTTCTTTTGTCTTGGAAACTCCTTATTTCACCTTCCATTTTGAATGAAAGCCTTGCTGGGTAGAGTATTCTTGGTTGTAGGCCTTTGTTTTTCATTGCTTGGAATATTTTTTGCCATTCCCTTCTGGCTTGTAGTGTTTCTGCTGAGAAATCTGATGATAGCCTTATTGGAGCTCCCTTGTATGTTATTAGTTGTTTCTCTCTTGCTGCTTTTAGGATTCTCTCTTTGTCTTTGAATGTTGGCATTTTAATTATGATGTGTCTTGAAGTGGGCCTGTTGGGGTTCATCTTCATTGGGACCCTCTGTGCTTCCTGGACTTGCGTGACTCTTTCTCTCGTCATGTTAGGAAAGTTTTCTGTCATTAGTTTTTCAAAGAGGTTTTCTATCCCTTGCTCTTCTTCTTCTCCTTCTGGAATTCCTATGATACGGATATTATTACGTTTCATGTTGTCCTGCAGCTGTCTTAGAACCTCTTCAGTCTTGTTCAGTCTTTTTTCATTTTGTTGCATTGTCTGGGAGTTTTTGTGTAGGTTGTCCTCCAGCTCGCTGATCCGATCTTCTGCTTCCTCTAGCCTGCTTTTAATTCCTTCTACTGTGTTCTTCAATTCAGAGATCGTATTTTTCATTTCCTCCTGGCTCTTATTGATAGCTTCTATGTCCTTTTTCATGCTCACGTAATTTTCTGTGAGTTCCTTGTAGTTTTTCTGGAGTTCTTTGAAGTTTCCGCTGAGCTCATTCAGCTTCTCCATAATCCATGTTTTGAATTCCATATCTGATAGTTCGCTCCCCTCTATTTCATTTAGCACTCTTTCTGGGGATTCTACCTTTCCTTTTGATGGGAGGTTGTTTCTCTGTCTCCCCATTTTTTTGACTCCTATTGTTTGTTGGTGCTTCTTGGAATGATCTGCACTTCCTGGATCTGCCTCTGGTGGCGTCAGATCATGTACCAGTCTGGCCCTAGGCAGCCTGTTGGAGACTTCCAGGGATCTACTGCTGTTGTCTGTCTTCTTTGATTGTTAATCTATTCAATCTGTGATTAGCTGTCAGGCTTAAGGACTGTGGGTGTGGCAGCTTAATTCCTGTAGGCAGGGCTTTTGCTTCCCCTCAGGCTGACGCCACTTGGAGGGGAATGGTCTACCCGCAGTACTGGGGATGAGTCAGCACTGGGACCCAGTCAGCTGCTCCTCCAGTTCTCCCCTCAAAGCCACCGTGCCAAATTCTCCCCAAGTGTCTCCAGTCCTCTCTGCCTTCCCTCTGCTTGAGCCCAGGGTAAGTGGTGGCCAAAATATTTTCGTATGTGATCCACTTAAGAGCTCTTTTTCTCCTGCTGTTTCTCTCCGGCTAGCAAGAAAGCCTGTGGCTTTTCGCTTTTCACAGCTGATACTATTTTACTTTCCACTCTGTCGCTGTAGGCTGGGAAGCCCAGCTGGGGGTTTAGACCCTGCCCTTCTCAGGGGGAATCCCCGGCTGCTGAGCTGTTTCTCAGCCCTTTCAGCTGCCACCCGTGGGAGCCCAGCCAGCCCTTCCACGTCTCCGCACTCCCTACCGGTCACGTTGTGATGTAGTGGCCTTTTCTGTCTCTCCGTGGTTATAAGACTTCTCTCCAGCTGGTGTTCGGTTCGTTATTCCAGATGATTTCTCCAAAATTACATTGTAAATCCAGACTAGTTCTAGGAGGAAGTTAGTGTAGCTTCCACTTACTCCTCCGCCATCTTGTTTCTCCGACCCTTTGGCTTTTAATTATGATGTGTCTTGGTGTGATACTCTTTGGGTCTAGCTTGTTTGGGACTCTGTGCTTCCTGGACCTATATGTCTATTTCCTTCACCAAATTTGGAGAGTTTTCCTTCATTATTTTTTCATATGAGCTTTCAATTTCTTGCTCCTCCTCTTCTCCTTCTGGCCTCCCCTATGATTCAGATGTTGACATGTTTAAAGTTGTCCCAGAGGTTCCTAAGCCTCTCCTCATTTTTTTTTTTTCAATTCTTGTTTCCTCATTCTGTACTGGTTGATTGTTCTTTTCTTCCTTATGTTCCAAATCATTGATTTGAACCCTGATTTCCTTCCCTTCACCATTTGTTTTGTGTGGATTTTCCTTCATTTCATTTAGCATAGCCTTCACTTCTTCCTTTATGTGTTTGCCATACTTAAGCATATCTGTTAAGCCTGTGAGCATTTTTATCACCAGTGTTTTGAACTCTATGTCTGTTAGGTTGGCTATCTCCTCATCTATTAGGTTGGCTATCTCCTCATCACTTAGCTCTCCCACTGGAACTTTGATCTATTTCCTCTTCTGGGCTATACTTCTTTGTCTTCTCATCTTGACAGGCTTCTGTGTTTGTTTGCCTCTATTGCACCTGTTATGTTTAAAGGGCAGAGCCTTTGATATTTGTCAGTACAGGCAACCCTTTTACCACATTGTGGTGCTGTATGTTGGGGAGGGATCTGAGTGGAATAATGCTCCTTGCTCAGCACTTGCCCCTTTTCCAGGCACTTCTCCCACTTCTGTATGGGACTGGTGCCTCTTTAGCTGTTGCTCTGGCCCTCGTTCCCAGAGTGGTTGGGTCTGCCAAAGTTCTGGGACTGTGGGGGCCCTTTAAACAAGCGGACTCTGCTGAGAGACCAGCAGTCTCTTCCTCCACCCCAGCCCCAACTGGTTTGCTCAGTCAGAAGCAATGAGGCATTATTGTCCCTGGTACTGGAACCGTGAGCTGTGTGGTCTGGTCAGGTGTTGGGAGCGCTCCCCAGGTGTCCCTCCTATTTTTTAAAACATGTGACCACGCTTTCTATAGGCCTGCCGCTGCCACTACTGCTGCCACCACCACACCGCATCCTCTCTGCCCTGGCTCTGCCCCTCCTACCTGTATGGATGAGTATTTCTTCTTTATATCTTTGTTTGTTGGACTTCCATGCAGCTCGATTTTCTGGAAATCCTGGTCGTCTCTAGTTTGAGGTGGTTGTGTGGTTCTTCTCAGTTGTGGAGGGAGATGCAGCATGTCTGTCTAGGCCTCAATCTTGGCTGGAAGTCAGGGCTTTCCCTTTTAAAACATTCAATTACTTTGTGTTCCTATGTACTCATGGAAGTGGGGTGGTAAGGATCAAAATGAGAGAGACATAGTTTCCGACTCATATTTCCTCAGTGGTTTAAGAAAACCTGCCCTGCCTGGGGAATCATGTTATATGTAGACAATCTTGTAATGTGTAGAAATAGATAAAAATGTATGCCACAATCGACTAGCTTTAAAACATAAATTGGATCGTGGGTTTGACTGTTCTCAGAGTAAACCCCATGCCCTTCCCGTGGCTCACGAGCTCTGCCCTTCCTAGGCAGCCACATGTGCTGCTGCCCTCACTCCAGCTCACTAAGCTTTGGCCGCCCTGAGCTTGGCTGTTTCCTTCAGGTTGCAGTGCTCTTCCTCCAGCGGTTTACATGTCTGACTGTATAAAGGGAGAGACCCCCTGACAATGAAACCCACCCACAGGGGATCAAATAAAGCCAACAGGTCAAGAGAGGTGGTCCCTGCTGATGTCACAGAGCACCCAGGCTGTCAGCTTGCCTGACAGCGGAGACCTCTACCTGCTTCACCCCTTGCTGTGCCCTGGTGTCTGTACCTGTCCGGCACGCCCAGTTCCTTCCCGTGGCCCATGTTGACCCACGGGCCTTTTCCCTGTAAAAGCACATGCCTAACCTTTGGGAGTTCCCGCAGTAAAAAGCCCAAGGATGTACTACATCAGGACACGCTTTCTCAAACACGGTATGCTCAGCCCCAATGCTGTGCAGAGAGGGTGAGAAACAAAGTATCCAAAACCTTTTTCTGCATCAAATCATCAAGTTTATTACAAAATTTGGAAAAAACCGAGGACTTTATTAAGAACCTGACAAAGGTGGGAGCAAAGGAGAGTAGGGGAGGGAGTAGGGCCCCAGGAGAAAACAGTCCACGGAGAGGCGGGATCCCCTCCTGGTGTGAAGCCCGTGCGGAGAACGCTGCGGCAGCGCGCACGCAGCCCGTCATCCACCGGACCAGGTCCTGTCACCTGCACCGCCGGCACCCGCTGCTGTCTGCGTCCACCTCTGGTGCCGAAGGCCGTCCACAACTTTAGAAGTTACGTTGGCGCGTCTCTGGTCCTTTTGCGATGCCGCTTGTGAGTGGACAGCCCGCGGCACATGCATGTTAAAAAGAACCTGAGGGTTCGGCGAGCCACACCCCGCCAGCCCTGGCTGGGGCCAGAGGGAGAGCCCGGGGTCCCACCTTTAGGCTGTGCTGCCTGGATGCGGTTGTCAACGCTGGGTCCTTCTGGGGCTCTTCCGGCTTCGCTGGCGCTCTTGCGGCTGGGGGTGGTGGGGGAGCCACCAGGGTCACACTGGAGGGCTGGGCTGGGCATGGCCGTCCCGGCCAGGGGGGCGCGTAGGGAAGTGCTGGTCCAGTAGCCGGGCTGGATTCCGGGGGCGGCGGAGCAGTCATCCACGGCCCCTGACTGCTGGAGGGAAGGGCAGGCTCTTCTGGACTCTCCCCAATGCTGGAGACAGAGGTGGGGCAGGGTCTCACCTGGATAGTGCGACATTTCATCTTGGTGGTCGTTGTTTTGAGGATCTGGTACGTTCTCATGACCCTGTCATATCTCTTCTGCGTCAACGACTCCTGAATCTGATGCTTGGTAAACCTCATGTTATTCATGATGTCTGCCACCTGGGGGTCAAGTTTGCCCCAGGGTGGCTCGCTGTAAGGCCTCAGTTCCACCCCGTGGCCCATGGTAACCCATGGGTCTTGTAGTATGTCTTGCAGTGTTGGCCTTTCCCTGGGGCTAAGGGTCAGTAATTTTCGTAAAAGATTTTGACCTTCTTTGGATGGGGAGGGTGGTACCCGGAACTTCCCACCTAGGATCTTTTTCTTCACTTCCCTGAGTGTGTCCCCCTCAAATGGCAAACTCCCCACCAGAATTCTATACAAAACTACCCCCAGGCTCCAGACATCGACCTTCAGGCCGTCATAGGCGTGACCCCGCATGATCTCTGGGGCCATATAGCCTGGGGTGCCACAGACGGTTGTCAGCTTATAGTTTGTAAAGTCCCTGGCAAAGCCAACGTCTGCTATTTTGAGGTTTCTCTCACCTTCTAGCAGTATGTTTTCTGGCTTGAGGTCCCGGTGGACGACTCTCTTCTGGTGGCAGTAGTGAACTGCCCACACGAGCTGCCAGAACATGAGTCGGGCTGCTGCCTTGCTCCTGGGGCCGCAATTCTCTAGGTAGTCTTGTAAGCTCCCTCCGCTGACATGCTCCATGAAGAGATAACATTTCTCCTCAGTGCCAGTCACCTCAAATAACTGTGCGATGTTTGGGTGATTTAGACTCTGATGACAATGAACTTCTATCCATATGACTGGAACAGGGTAGATACTCAATGAATCATTAAATGAAAATTACATTGAAGTTCTAAGGTCCAAACAGTGTTGACTCCTGGTAAGCCGATGGGAATTTGTCTAGTTTAATTTCTCCTGGAGCGTAAGTGGCTCCAAAAGCTAGAAAAAAGTTAAAACTATAGGTGTGGATAATGATCTTTAGTGTGAAGTTTCAGAGTTCCAGAAAACATGCCCTCCTTTCTCCATGGAGAATGTATACCATAAAGACACACAAGAAATGATTAGAAAAGATCTATACTAAAGTGGAATGCAGTTTGAATTTGTCAAAGACAGCCTTGAGTAGTAAGCCCTCAAAAAATAATTGCTAAATGAATGGATGGCTCTGTCCATAGCGGTTAGTCATTGAAATGCTCAGAGGAGACCTCGGCAGGTTCTTGACAGATAGACAGGATTTGAACAGGTGGAAAGGAGGGTATGGAGGTAATGTCATAGCATTTTTTTCCTGTTTCTTCTTTATTGTTCTGTTACATCTGTCCCAGTCTTCCCTCTCCCTTACTCGTCACTGCCTCCCCAACAATCAGTCTTCACCCTGTTGTCCTTATCCATAGGTCATTTATACATGTTCCTTGCCTAGACACTTCCCTTTCTTTCCCCACTTATCCCTCTCCCCCTGCCACTGAAGTCAGTCTGTTCCTTGTTTCTGTGCCTCTGGTTCTAGTCTGCTCATTTGTTTGTTGTATTCGTTAGGCCCCTCTTATAGGTGAGATCATGTGGTATTTGTCTTTCACCAGCTGGCTTATTTCACTTAGCATAATATTCTCCAGTTCCATCCATGCTGTTGCAAAAGGCAGGAGTTCCTTCTTTCTTTCTGCTGCGTAGTATTCCATTGTGTAAATGTACCACAGTTTTTTGATCCATTCATTTACTGATGGGCACTTAGGCGGTTTCCAGCATAATGTCATAGCACTTACTGAAAATGTCCTCTGCGCTAAGAGGCACAACATTGCTTGGGCAAATTCAGTTCTGATAACTTCTTCTCCAAAATTCTCTGTTACCTTCTGTTGAAGCTTTCTTAAAACTTGCCCCTCTATGTTTATTCTATCAGAATGCCTTAAAGATATGATTATTATTGAAATTCTGCTTCAGATTTAGGGACTTTCACATCTTTGGTTGGGGATCTAAATCGTCGTCGGCAGCCGTCCGTCTCGAGAGACGATGGTGTAGCTTCTTAAGAGTCTATCTGCACCGCCGGGAATGGCTGTGCAGTCCAACTCGGGAGTGACATCGTATCTGTCTCCTCCCGTGTTGAATCGACATCTTGCGATGACGCTGAAGCTACAGAGCCTGGGCAGGGTGATATGGAGGGTCTGCTGTTGCCCATGCAGCAGACCCCCCCTCTCTTCGCAGCTGAAGGGTCCAAGGGAGAGACGGAGTCAATACAGCTTGGGTTCAGGTGCGCCGCAGGAGTTGCCGGTGTTGACTACAACGTCAAACCGCCTTAGGGACTCCGGCTCCGGATTTTCTGTTAGGGTTTACTCCCTTAGCCTTTCCCCTGAAGAGGTATGCCGCAAGGCAGCGGAGGTTTTTTGGAGTCAGAGTTTTCCTTCTCTGATGTGCCCTGACTGGAAGATCGAACCAGCGACACTTAGCTCGCAGGCCGACGCTCAATCCACTGAGCTAAACCAGCCAGGGCAATGGGGATCTAAATAAGACATGAACTAATCATACAGAAATAAGACTTCATTCAGCCCTTTAAGCCAAGGAAATGTTGTTATTGTTGTTCTTTAACAAACAAGGAGATTAAACTTGGTACTGATAAGGAATTTGAAAGTAGAACTTGTGAAGGAGGCCATAAAGAAGAGTGTGTGGACACACCTAGCTCAAACCCTTTCTGTCTGCTGGCATTCCACCCACACAAAACTTCTCCATGGAGCCATTAAGTGAGAAAGACCATTCTTTCCTCCTGAAACTATGGTACTTTGTAACACAGAGCCTGCATTCTTGCAATGGGACAGAAGCAGAACCTAACCATGTGAAATAAGGAGGGTTTTAGAAAGCATATGTAGTGATAATATGCATAAGGATTAGAAAAACAGCAACAACAAAAAATATTTTAATTCACTATGTGTTGCAATGTAAGTTGCTTTTTCACAATGCCTTGATATGACATGTGGGATGAAGAATCTATTTTTAAAAAGAGAGACAGTTCTAATCTCCTGATCTAGGCACCCTATCCTACAAATTTTCTTAACACATTTGCCTCTGAGAAGTTTGCAAACAAAGGCAAAGAGAGACAAAGAACATATGCTAAATTGATCATTTTTGTGTCTGAATATTCACTCTTTGAGAGACAAGAAGCTGTTCAATCTGATCTGGGGTATGATTATACTGTAGTCCAAATTGAAGTGTCTGTGGAAATGGATTGGGCGAGCTTCTCGGTTGTCAGTCATATCACTTATTCCATGCAGTGAGATGAGGGCACTCATGGGAGACAGTGGAAGCGGTTCTGCATTACACCTAGACAGATGGGTGTTCCTCTCCTGCAAGGGGGCCCTGGATGCCTCAGCAGCCACCACAAGGAAGAAGAGGGACAGCAGTCTCCAGTGCTGCCAGTGGCACCTGTGCCCAGCTCAGGGAGAGCTCCAGGGCGCATTCTAGGAGCTCAGATTGTGGATCAAGTGCTGTTCTCCAGTGTAATCAGCAAAGGTCATCTGCAAGGACTGGGCTGGGGCTGGGGCTGGGGCTGGAGATGAGGTGTTGGTTATGCATGACTGAAATCGGTGGGAGCGAAAATATGTAAAAATTTAAATAATGAAAGATTCCAGGAGCACTGTAAGACAACAAAAGAAAAGCAAATGTATGATACAGCTAAGAGTGCTCTGCAGAAAAGGAGGAATTTCTATGAGAAATTATGTTTTTGAAATGGATCCTCATCACTTAGCAAAAATAATTTAGATCATCTCTGTCAATTTTATCTAGAGATGTAAGGATATAATTAGCTTTGCCATCAGGGCAGTGGATGGAAGATTCCCTCTTTCCTTATCTCTTCCCAAGTGTTTCAGTCATGGTTCCCCTAGAGAAACATAACTAGATAGATAGATAAATACGTAAAATTTAAGGAATTAGCTCATGTGATTGTGGGGGGCTGATAAAGGTGAAGTCTATTTTACAGAGAGATCTGATTAAGATCACTGGGAAGAAGTAGGAGGGGCCATAGGAGGAGGTTGCCAAGGCAATGGAAAGTCTAGGACAGCAGGATTGGCTGAAAAGCTGAATGCCTCCAGAGCCAATGGAAATAAAGAAGGCTGGCCCTTTGACTCATGAGCTTTTCCGAGAGCATTTCTGGCTCCTGGGTCTGGCTCTGGCTCTGGCTCTCTGGCTCTCTGGATCATGAACTGGCTGGCTATGGCTCTCAGGAGCCTCTTCCTTGAGGATGCCTGGATGACAGAGCTGCAGCTGCCTGCATTTTCCAGTGGTCGGTATTTTGTATGGGTAGGAACTCCAGGCACAGCCTAGGATCAGGCTGGCCTGGCAGAGGGTGGCAGGTTTATTCTGTGAGTGTTCTAGAGGGTACAGGTTCTGAATCAGAAGCCTGCCATTTTTCCAGAATTGTGTAGCTTCTGTGTATTATGTCATTTTAGTTTGTAAACTCGTCGTCGTCGTCGTCGGCAGCCGTCCGTCTCGAGAGACGATGGTGTAGCTTCTTAAGAGTCTATCTGCACGGCCGAGAATGGCTGTGCAGTCCGACTCGGGAGTGACACGGTATCTGTCTCCTCCCGTGTTGAATCGACATCTTGCGATGACGCTGGAGTGTCCTCTCCAGTGAAGCTGAAGCTACAGAGCCTGGGCAGGGTGATATGGAGGGTCTGCTGTTGCCCATGCAGCAGACCCCCCCTCTCTTCGCAGCTGAAGGGTCCAAGGGAAAGACGGAGTCAATACAGCTTGGCTTCAGGTGCGCCGCAGGAGTTGCCGGTGTTGACTACAACGTCAAACCGCCTTAGGGACTCCGGCTCCGGATTTTCTGTCGGGGTTTACTCCCCTAGCCTTTCCCCTGAAGAGGTATGCCGCAAGGCAGCGGAGGTTTTTTGGAGTCAGAGTTTTCCTTCTCTGATGTGCCCTGACTGGAAGATCGAACCAGCGACACTTAGCTCGCAGGCCGACGCTCAATCCACTGAGCCAAACCAGCCAGGGTAGTTTGTAAACTAACTCTATAGAAACTAACAAGGGAAAAGATAGGAGAACCTAGGTGTTAGATATAGGCTTAAGTAATTAAAGCTGTGACTTGATAGGCTTAAGTGACTGCATTTGAATAAAGACTCCTTTCCTTTATCACTAAACCTTTGCCTCTGGAATTTTGCCTAGAGGTTGGTGGCGGGCAGTGGGACCCCAATTGCTGTTGGTAACATGTAGGGTAGACCATGTAGGGTAGGCCAACAGACTAGAAACTCAGGCAGTATTTCTATTTTGTAAACTTGTGGCAGAATTTCTTCTTCTCTGGGAAACCTTCATTTTTTTTTTATTTTATTATTATTATTTTTAATCTTAAGGCATTCAGCTGATTGGATGAGGCTCATGGAAATTATCGAGGGTAATTTCTTTTACTTAAATTCAACTGATTGTAAATGCTAAGCATATTTACAAAATACTTTCTAGCACTATCTAGACTCCTGACTGATGAAACAATGGAGCATCAGAGGTTAGCCAAGTTGGCATGTACAAGTAATCATCATAGCACCCTGGAGGGTACACACACACACACACACACACACACACACACCCCAGTCTATGATATAATGTAAGTCCCTTAAGAGGTATTTCTGTTTTAAATAACCCCAGTTTCTTCCATTTTATTACTGTGCTCAACAGCTTTTGTTAATGTTTGGTATTGTCAAAAATTTACATATTCAGTACTACCTTTCTCATCACATTATTTGTCTTCATAAAATTGATACAGGTCCTCAGTCATTTTCTTGGTGACATTCTCAGGTTCCTACAACCTGAGTCCACCTGGCCTCATAGTGATAGTGACTGGTATCCTCCAAAGCAAGCTTTGGCTTCTCTTGGCTGGTCTACTTCTTGGCATCCCATTATTGAAACTTTATGGCTTAGCTGTTTTGTTTTGTTTTTTCCTCCCATTAAGAGGGCCTTCACCTTGCTTTCAGATATTGGCATTTTCATCATGGATTCTTTCCTGACTTGCCAAGTACACATTTTTTACTCTATGAATCCCTGGTGAATTGTTTTCTAATTGTTTTTAAGACATTTTAGTACCTTATGACTGGAATATAATTATTTATGTGTGTATCCATTTCCTCATTCTTTTGAGCAGTAGGAACTATGAAGTGTGGGCAGCTTTCCATCATTCAGAGTATCTCACTCAGAGGCCAATGTGTGATAGGTCTTCAGGATGTATTTTTAGAGTAATGTCTTCTTAAAAAGGAAGGATGGAGGGAGGGAAGGAGAAAAGAAGGAAAGAAATAAGGAAAGAAAGAAGAAGGAAGAAAGGGAGAGAAAGAAAATTAAATTGATAACCAATAGAGAACAAACACAAAATCTTGAAATTTAAAAATTTTAAAGATGAAAGGTCTTCAGTGATCCTATGGGTTTCTTCTATCTTTTAATAAGAGGGGAAACTGAGTCTCAGGGATTTTAAATAACTTGTCTAGAAAAAAGATAAATGACATGGGTCAAGTAAGCAGAAGTGGAATATACCTGACCTGGAGGGCTCTCAATGACACTATGCTGCCAACAAATAGGACTAATGTCAATGGACCATTAAATTACCTCTTCGAATAACCCTCAAAACCTGCAGGTATTTCATTATCCTCTCCTATCATAGTGGTGGTATAATCCTAGTGCTGTTCACAAATACTCCACTGAAAGTGGAAGGACTGCATTCTCTGCCCCATTTGGAATGGGCCCTGGTCAGGTACTTGCTTTGGCCACTATAATGGAAAAGCAAGTGATATGCCAGAAACCACGCTGGTACCTTCTATTACCTCCACCAGAGCAGTTCTTAGAGTGCCAGACAATGTGGGCTTGGTAAGTTGAATTTTGAGTAAGTATCACATAGAACAGAGCCTCAAGCTGGCCTATGAAGGACAGATACAGGGATCAAGAAATAGAAGTGTTGTGTTTCAACTACCTAGTGCAAGTTTAAATGTGCTAGTTATTACAGAGTAACTGCGCCTATCCTGTCTGATACAGTTATCATACTGAAGGTGAGTATATTAATTTGCTAAGACTGCCATGAAAAAAAGACTAGTTGGCAACATAAACATACTTTATCAGAGCTCTGAAGGCTAGAAGTCCAAGGTCAAGGTGCTAGTGAGACTGGTTTCTTCCGAGGTTCTTTTCCTTGGCTTCAGGTGTCTACCTTCTAGCTATGTCCTCACATAGTTTTCCTGTGTATAAGGACATGCTTGGTTTCTCTTTGTCCAAATGTCCTCTTTCTAAAAGGACACAAGTCATACTGAATCTGGTCCCACTCCACTTAATTTAAATTAATCACATCTTTAAAGGCCCTATCTTGAAATACATTCACATTCTGATGTACTGGGCTGTGGAGCTTTCACATATGAATTTGGGGCAAACACCTTTCAATCCATAATGGTGAGAAATATCCTAATCTGTTTAGCAATTGCAGTAATAAATTGGTTTGATTGCATGTCCCGGCCTCCACTAGAAGATATAGCTACATACAGTTTAAATTTGTTAGAACCTGTCTTAGTGTTACTTCCTGCCCAGCTTGGTTTTGGCAGAGGCTGGGGATCAAGAGTGAGGCACAGATAGGTACTGCTCACTAAATATTTGTAAATTCTCTCACATTTCCTCACCTCCTTGTAATTAGATGCAGCCGTGTGACTAGTTCTTGTCAAAAAACTGAATGGAAGTGAGAAATCTTCCTTCCTGGGCAAAGCGTTGAAAGCTGTTGGACAACCCTGCAGCCCCTCTTCCCCTTTGGAGTGACAGTGGAGCCTGTGTGTTGGGATGGGAGAAAAATAAGATGGGAGCAGCCTGAGTTGCTAAGGTACCCCTTGGAGGTGAGCTCCTTTGTGGAGTTGTTGGACTGATGACAGATTTGTGGGAGCAAGAAATCGATTTTTTATGTATTAAGCCACTGAAAGCAGGAATTGTTTGTTACTGCGGCACATGCCTAAATCCATTCTGACCCTGAAAGGGAGCACAGGGGACATGTGCAATTGTTGGCGTATGTCTTCAGTAGCAACTCTGGGCAGCAGGAATAAAATGAGGACACCGTTCCCTTAGCAGGGTGAACTTTCTTTATTTTTGTTCTTTTTCATTGAGGATGGAAAGACACCAAAAAAATCTTCACTCTTTTACCTGGGGCTGGTCTCTGAACCTAACAGAACCATCTTTTCTCCCTGGACAATTTGCACTTCAGAACAGCATTTGGAACTAAGTTTTCATAAGGTAGAAAGTAATTTAATGTTGAAAAGGTAGAGCCAACTGTACATGAATAAATGCATATCCATTGCATATTAATAATACAATATAATAATCTACCCTTCTCACTTTTAGAAGACTCCTCTGAGCCCTTTCTCAATGTTAAGATGGCTCTGAGCTCCAGGCCAATTCTGACTTTTTTCTCCTTGTTTCTAAGAAGTATTCAGGGGAGTTACAAGCAGACTGCAGGAAATCATTTGAAATGGAACACTGACAAAGTTCTCCAAAACCAGAGAAGGATGATTTAAACTCTGTGTATGTATGTCACTTCTGCAATATGAATACACAATGGTTATTTATTCTAGAATAAAAAGAACTCTGAATGAGCATGGTTGTTTTTAATTATCTCAAAGAGTGCCATGTATGTAATTGTAATGGAAAAATTACAAAATAATTTGGGTTTATTATTTGTTTGAACAGTAGCAGCCCCGGTATTTTCAGGGATTGAAGTAAAGGAGAAATGACTCTAATGCAGAAGACATTTCTGTATTTGAAACTATGTATTTGGTTCAATGAGAAAGTTGCCCTTTACAATATATAGGATCTATTCAGTACTCATTCAACAAGCATATAACCAGTGTTGGTTTCAGTGCCATGTTTATAAAGCTCACACAAGTTATAGTCCCTGGTCTCAAATAGCTCATGTATTCTAGTAGAACAAACAGGTGGATAACCAAACAGTCTATAGTGGAGGGAGAGATCATGTATACTGGCACATAAAAAGAGAAAAAAAATTTTTCTGGAGATTGCTGGAAGGTATCTTTGAGAAAACTTCGGCCAGGATTTCTGAGAAAGACAAGGTCAGGAACAGACCATTGCAGGAAAAGTATACAGAATATTTAATAGCATAGAATATGAAAAATATGTGTTCTGTGTGTCATGATTAAAGAAATGTGAGAAATGCTGCATAGCTAGAGCCTTCTCATGGAGCAGGATGAGGCTGGGATTATGGAGAAGCCAGAATGTGGAAGCCTTGAGATTTGGGGGAAGAGGGCGTTATACTATAGGCAATGAGAAGTCATGGGAAGCTTAATCACCTTTGCACAATCCCATCGATTCTCGGAGTTCATGATCCCAAGCAATAATGAATTATTACTTCTTTTTAACATTCACAGTTCTTGCTGTATATATCTCAATTATATATATGTATATATTCTCATGCCATAGAAACCTTTATTTTCACCTTGGAAGATCTTTCTTTTTACTTCAATTTTATTACTCCAACAACAAATAAGTATCTTTAAGGTGAGGATCATGTTCTCTTTTTCCTGATATTTCTTATGGTGCCTGGCATACGCTTCCTTATAATTGATGTTCAGCAAAGGGATATTGCTAAGACTACATTTTAGGCCTTATAGGGATTTCCTTATGCCATGGAGACAATGCCAGGAAAGTGGTATGAGACTCCCATAGCAAAGTCTGATTCTACCATGCAGGTATTTGATCAAAATGAAATTGAAGTTAAAATACCTAAGATCAAGATCAAGCCATGCCACTTATCAACTGAGTTATTTACCAAATCTAAGACTCGGTGCTCTTTTGTGTAAAATGGGCACTATAATATAATATTTACCTCACAAGGCTTTTGTGGACATCTGAGATGGTGTAAGTGAAATTGTTGCAGTAATTATAAAATTGTATAAAATTGCTAGCAGTGTTGATAAATAATGATGTTAATGATAAAGATAATGACAATGAATTTGCAAGTATTCAGACATGCACAAATGTTCTCATTTAATTTAGGGATAAGCACATTAGAAATAGGCAAGTCTTTCTTCATCATATTAAGCCAAGAGAGATTTACTATCTAAACCATGGTCTGAATTGGAGTTCCTTCCTAATATAACTTTTGTTGGAAAATCATATTGCATATTGAACAAAACAAAATGGGGAGTCAGAATCACTAGGTGCTGGTTTTAGCTCCATCACTAACCATCTTGAAACCATGAAATGGATAGTAATATAATTTTGGCCTCCTCCTCTGGGTTAAATTTCTGGTCAAATTAAAGGATATCAAAGTGTTACAATCCTACCTTATTAATGCAAATGAATATATTATTCTTGTACATGTAATACTTCTTGGTCCAACATGAAACTCATTCAGTGACTTCTGTGAACATACTTAGGCCAAGAATGGTAAAGCTGGGCTACTCACAGTTATAACCATCGACCCCATTATCTACATCCACCTACTCTAAGCTGTACATGTACACACAGAACCTTTATGCATAGACATGTTTTTCCCAATCACCAGGATTGTAGGAATGAGGTTATTGCAGCTGTATGGGCACATAAAAAAAGACAGGAAATGAAATGTCAACAACAAGTGTAATACCTTTCTAATATATGTCCTTCACTTATTGAGACAGTTACCAGGCTGATCTTGAAAGAAGAATGATTTGTTTATATACCAGATACATTATTTCAGCTTTTTAGAGGAGGAAAAATGTCTTCATCATATTCTCTCTCCCCACATCATCCAAGAATATATTTTCTACATGTCTTTGAATACACAGTTATTTACTCATTCACAACTAATTTCTGGGCACCTACTATGTGCTAGTTACATGAGTGTATAGAGGCTAATCGACTTGTCCTTTCTCTCAAGCACCTTTCAATTTTGCAGGGAAAGTCAGTCATGTAAGCAAATCATAGCAATAAAACATTATAGCTGTTATGATCTAAGTTTATGCATCATACACAGGGAGACACAAAAGGGAATGTTTAATTCTGCCTAGGGAGAAAGAATAGACTTTATGAAGGAGGTGGCATTTGATGTGATTGTTAAAATATGAGTGATTTTACAGGCAGACAACAGGGAGAATAGCTTTCCTAGAGGAAGAGAATGGAAAACTTGAAGTAGCTCAGTGCAGAATGAGTCAGAGAAGGGGATAATCAATGTACTGAGTAAATTATTAAGCCAGACTATACAAGGAAAAATCATGGAAGAATTTTAGAGTCATATGGAGAAATTTGAACTTCATCACATGATCAATGAGAAAGCCTTTGAAGATTTTAAGCCAGGGAGTGACATGAGCACATTCCTATTTTAGGAAGGGGCTTCGGTGATTGGTGAGATAAGAAATGGGAGTTGGGAGACCCTTGCTGTAGTCCACAGAAGTGAGAATGGCCTCCTGGGCCAAAGCTCTGTGAATAGGAAGGTACCGCATTCTGCTGAATTGTTACCAATCTCTTTTCTGCATCTCCAGCCTCCGCCCTGGTTCTAACTTATCAGCATTTAAAGATGCCTAAGAGCCTCATCTTAAATTCAAAACAAACTTTCAGCTCCCCACATCATTTTATCTTCCCTTCTGCTGCTCAACTTCTTCAAAGTGTTATCTTTTTTCAAAGTCCTCATCTCCAAGTAACTTCTCCAGTTTCCCTGGAACTCCTCAGAGATCCTCTGTCTTCTGGGAGTCAATATAAGGCTAGTTCAGAGCTCAGGTTCTGAATACAAAGGCTCAGGTATGGACTCTCCCTCTAGTGCATCTAAAGTTACAACTAGGAACATCTTATTTTTATCTCTTTGTGCCTTTATTTCCTCATTTGTAAAAATGGGGATAATATTATCTTTTTAGAGTACTCTAATCATTAAAAGTTCAGGTACATTAAAATATTTACAACAGTGTTTGGTATTGGTAAGTGCTCAATAAATGTTTGCTAATTGTAGGACTAACCAGTCAACCATATAAATTTTTGTGTATCTAGAAAGACAGAGTAGAGTGGACTACTATTGTCTTTAAATGTTCCATAGAAGAAGCAGGACTGCAATAGGAACCTTAAATAATAAGAGAAGCATTTGGAGGGAGAGCAAAACAAAGACCTATATACCAAAATTAGTCTCCAGTGCTGCCTGAGTACACATATATGGAATATTAACTACATGCATAGCACCATGCTAGACCCTGTGAGAAATGGAAAATAACTCAGACACAGAGTCTGTTTATAGTATATAGCTCACCCAGGAGGATGCATCACTTTAAAATAATTCTTTTTAGATAAATGCGAAAGGCACACGTAGAGGCACAGCCATAGTCAGAGATCCAGATATGGGACACAGCATGCAAGAGTTTACATTACACTGGTCTACCTCTGATCCTGGTGCTGAATGTTGAGGACAGACATCATTCTCCCAGATGGCAGCCATGTTTCCTTGTTTCATTATGGGACAGTAGCTTCTTTGTTAATTCAGTCATTGGACATGTTTCTCGGTCCACTTGTTTCTGTCATCAGACTTTGCCAACTTAGACTGTTTCTGCATTAAAAAAAAGGATCTCTCTTACTCTAGGGCACATGCCTCTCTGTAGCTGGTATCACAAAGTTTGCATTCAGGCAGATACAGTCATCATTCCTGGAACCAAATGGGATCACTCATGGCAGCCTTTCTGAATGGTTGGGAAGCAGTATTGTGTAGTAGGTAAGGGCGCGGCCGCAGGCAATAGGTAGCTCACATTCAAACCCTAGGTGTGGGATGAAAGGTCAGATTCCTCACCTTCCTGCGCCCTAATTTCTTTGTCCATAAAATGGAGATAATAATGGTATCTGACTCCCAGAGTCACCATGAGACATCCAGCATGTGGTAAACATTAACCTCTGTTATATTATTATGATTCTTATTAGGTAAAAACAGTGAGATCTGTGTCCCTAGAGCATGAATGACTAGGTCAGAGCTCTTATGTATGGCAACCTCCTGTATGCCACCCTGCCTAACCACTTCAACCAATGTATCCTCAAGACTACATATGAGTGTTTGATGTGAACTTCCCTGAAAGGTTAGATTTTTACCTAAACATTTTGATTTTTATGCTCTGAGAGGTAAAAGAAAGGAGCCTACGTTAAATGCTAGTTAAAGCATTTTTTAATGATTTTTTCTTTTCAAAGTCCACACTCTCCGTGATGTTAAATTACTTAAAACTCACATACAAAGGTAGTGACTTCTCCCCCATATATAAATTAAAAAATCCCAGCATGGAAATGCATTAGCTAAAATAAGTGTTTGATCCTTTCAACCAAAGCCCATTTCCTTCTTCCATCTAGAAAGCCTTGAAGTGTGAGTGTTACACTACTTGCAGATTTCTATGTAGGCAGGGGATAAATAGTCCGCTTCTGTAATTAATAACTATTAAAGCTGTTTGACTGATCATATCTTTGGGCTCCTGAAATCTCTTCTGTGCAGGTGTGCATTAATGGAATCCATTAAATTCATATATTTCAACAGATAGTAATTTACGATCTTTTATAAGATCTGTCAGGAGCCGCAGCAGGAGATACAGGACTGTCTCAGGGCATTACAGAACAAACTGGGCTCCCTCCCTCGGAAATGAGTTGCCTTTGCATACTAAATATGAATGTCAATACATAGGGCAGTCACATTATTTCCTTCCATTCCATTCACTGTTTGGGAATATGCAGAATAAGCTTTTTATCATCGGTGAAACCCTGAACAGGGCCGAACAATTTTCAGAGATGCTGAAGGAATAGTGTGTGGGAGTGCTAACCACTTTATATTTGCCATAAAGAAAGGAGAAATTGAGACTATAGCAGGCCTCCAGGAAAGTAATGGGTTTTCCTAGAGGTGAGTCATCCTCCCAAAGCCAAGTGTATCTGCAAGTTCTGTTAATGGGGCAGCCTCCCCATTCTGACTAGTATTTCCAAGGGGAATCAAATCAACCCTAACTTTTTCCAGGTCCCACTCACAGGCATAGCCCAAAGAGAAGCTGTGCTCCCTCAGAGAGTGGGTGTCCTTTCAGGTGTCCGAAAAGTCAAAATAGCCAGTTATTTTGGGGGCAGGTGCGGTGGGTACGTTCCAAGAGTGGCGGCAGAGCCATGTTTACAATGTGAAATTCTACTTGTGGGCTCTTCATAATTAATTAAAAGCTGGAGGCAAGCTTGAGAGAACCAGTAGAGCTATTATGTCATTATCAAATAGCATCTGAGGAGATTAGTGGACAGTTGGCTTAAAGCAGAAGGTCGTGAATGAGGACTGGTGGGGGTTGGAAGTTGCTCTGAGCCCCAATGGGGCAGAACGATGAGAACAAATTGGGAAAGTTAGCAACACACTTAGAAGGTCCCTTTCATGTTGTTTATAAATAAATTGAAACTGTTTTCTGGCGATTTTGAAAGTGGAGACAGGGTTCAGCTGAGATCAAAGCCCATGTGATTGCGATGAATCGCTACTATTTATGGAATGCTTTTATTATTCAAGGAACTCTCTAAAACAGTTAGGTTGAGATTGACGGGGCTTTGTTAAAGGAGATAACTGAGCTTTATCCCTATTCAAAAGTTAAATTATGTCTTCTAGGACTCAGTGGTGGTATCTAGAATTTACCCCTTTTCTGTAGAGATTCCTGAGGAAACACAGACAGAAATATCTTCTTTCAGGACCCACCTAATGCATCAGTGACACCACCATCAAGCTGTACCCAGTGTGTGAGTGGTGAGTGTTCTTGACCGAAGGGGGTACGATGTTTTGAATTTTTTGTTTCATGTCTTTGTTCAAGATTCCACATACATCTGAATCTCTCAGTATATGAAGGACCTTATTTTAAGGAAACTTACTATTTAATGACTAAGTTGATTAGGGGAGGTATGTATTTGTTTCAACTTCTTTGTTTTATAAACCAACCTATCATAGGGATATCTGCAGATAATTCACACTGCACACTTCTGCACTCTTAATCATTAACCATGGGATTGTTCAAAAGAAAATTATTGCTTAAATATGGAATAGGACTATGATGTAAATCTATGTAAACCAATATTCTCATATTCTGATTAGGTTATAGTCAAAATTTCTTTAATGAACCTCCTTATTGTATTAAAATACTTCCATACATTATAGGCAAGATTAATTAGTGTTAACCACTTGTATTAATGATGCAGGTTAAATCTTTCAAACAATAATTTGTCAAATAAATATTTCAAGGTATCTGTTAAGTGCTCAGTTTACAAAGAAAAGTAAAACATGGTCCTTGCATTTGAGAAACTTATTTAGTAAAGAAGTCCAAGAGCCAATGATTATACAAGACAGCATGGTAATCATTAATAAAGGCACATAAACCAGTGCTGGGGATTTCTAAGACAGTCACAGATTTTTAATATGGGTGGAGCTGAGGCTTCAGAGTCCTGAGTACATTTTATTTGAGTCTCGAAGAGGTCTTTTATTCATTCAACATGTATTCATTAAGTGTCAATTATGTTCAGATGCTAAGTGAATGGAATTGAATTTTGTTAGAAGGGAGGGGGAAGGTCAAAGCAAGAAGATTGTATCCAATCTGAAGCCCACAAATTGACAGTGAAGGGGAAGGGAATTAATATTTGAGACACATGTATCATCTACCAGGTGTTTGAGCCTCCCAGCAAGTTCATTTCAAGTATTTTTATCCCCACATTACAGATGAGAAACCTGAGTTTCAGAGAGGTTAATTTGCTTTCCCAAGTTCATAGATCTAGTATGAAACAGAGCTGGAATGTACAATAAATGCAGTTGATCTCTTTCCAGAGCCATGATCATTCCATTCCCATAGTAAATACCTTCTTTACATAGAAACAGAATAAAATAAAATGAAGAGAGAGTGAAGGACGGCACCAGAGTCAATGTGATTTTGGTAACTGGGTACTTTATGCTTCAGCTGGAGATGGAAGCCTCAGAGGCTGTAGAACGTAATGGAAAAAGCATCCGTTTTAGAATCAGAATCACCTGGGTTCATATCCTGGTCCTACACTGACTGTCTATGTTGTCACTGATTCTCATCCTAATCAGAGGTGGAAGGGGGATAATAATATTGATGCTATAAATGTGTAGTTAAGTCCAGTATTTATATTCAGTAAACATAACATATAGTAGTTATGATAAGGAGAAATCTGATCAGATCACTGGGAAGGAGGAGGGAGGAGCCGTGGGAGGAAGTTGCTGAAGGCAATGGTAACCAGGACGGGATTGGCTGAGAAGCTGAAAGCCTCCAGAGCACATGGAATTATGGGCGAGAAGCTCTGAAATAAAAGAAGCTCTCTTGGGCTCTTGGACAGGCACTGTTGGACTGGCTCTGGCTCTCGGGCTTTCTTCCTCAAGGATGCCTGGGTGATCATGCTGCAGCTGCCTGCTTTCCCAATGAACAGTATTTTGGATGGGAAGGAATTCCGGACACAGCCTAGGATCAGGCTGGCCAGGTAGAGGGTGGCAGTGAGCAGCAAGACCCCAATTACTGTTCTGTTCAGCAACAGTTATTTAATATTATTTCATGTTTCATTTTGCTTACCTATATCGCCTTCATAATACCACTATTAATTCTCTACAAGTACATTTAGACCATCGTTTCTCACTATTTTGGATCAGATTTTGCTGACTTGAGCCTGCATTAGAAACCTTCACTTACTCCCCAATTCACTGGCCTTTCCAGGGTAATACAGGTTGATCCAGTAACCTTGGCCAGAGTTGAGAGCACCACCACTTCCAGAGGAGCATTAATCAGAAGTGGTTTCTGACATTGAGCGATGTCATGCAATGACTATATTGGGGCAGACAGACAATTACCTTAATACCAAGCCACTGAACTGAAGGAAGAAAAAGAAAGTTTTTAAATTGTGGGGTGGCTGTGTATAATCTGATTAAGTACCCACTTTTGCATAACCCGTGGGTAGGCTAAAGGGTGATTTTTAAGAACAGCAGCCACACAACTGCACCTGTCACATAAGCTGAAGTGCGACTTTACGGAGAACTTCTTTAAGGTCAGGATAGAAAGCAGTGTAAAAATGAACCGAGTGGTACTTCTAAGAGATCAACTCAAGTTTAAAAGCTGGTAGAGTCAAAATCAAAAGAGTAGAGCCATCCAACTTAAGAATTTTTGGAGTAAGCTATAATCTCTTAGGCGATGGTTAAACCCAGACTGGACGTGGCAGTAGCAAGTGCACTTTAAGGAACCATTTTGGCGGCAGGAACAAGTTGGCCTTATTGCCTTAATGGATCATCCCTTTCTCTATCTGCTGTGATATGAGAGCTGATGAGATCCTGCCCGAGTCAGCGGGACTGTCGCAACACAGATTGTCTCTCCATCCACAGGAGTAAACACTTTACTGGGAGATTTAAAGTGAAATTTAGAATTACAGGAAAGTGCCTAGGAAACGGATATTTTTTTTCTTCAGTGAATTCTTAAGAGGGCTTGTCAGTAAAGTTCAAGCAAGCAGGTGTGCAGAAAATGTCTTTAAAACCAAAGAGACAGTAGGAGGCATGCATATGCCAGAAATCATAGTCCCCGTGAGAGAGACAAGCCCATTTTTCAACAGGAGCAGCTGTTGGTACATCTGCAGACAGGTTGTTGTCAGGAGTGTTGAGCAGAGGAATTTCAGGAGAAAAGCGCTTAGGAGGAGGGAAGAGGCGCGAGGTCTCTAGTGCATGAGATTCAGCGGGGAAACTTGGGTGTCGGGCTGCGTCCTGCGCTGACATTGTTAAAATTTAGAATTTCATTCGAGTTCCGGAGGCTGTCAGAAAGTGGCACTGAGACTTTAAATTGGAGTTTGTTAAATCCTGAGCAATGAAAATTGCAGTTCACACTAATGAAACTTCCTGGGAACACTATTAGTATTAAACAGGGTGACTCTCCCCCCAGAAATAATGCTAAATCACAGTCACAAATAATTCCAAGTCCAGTTCTGCACAAGGCAGAACATGACTGCACTTTTAAAATTAAGTTCGCTTGTATTGCTGTGGAGGTTGCCGTTTTCTGAAATTAATAGGAATTGCACACATGGACCAAAAGGCCACCGGTGCCAAACTAGAGAGGGCACTGAAGGTACAAATGACAGAGGTGGGTGGGGACCAGAATATCTTTATGAGGCATTTACTTCAATGGAATACATACATTAAAATGTCTATATAATGAGTCATATAATCAAATTTTACAAACCATTGTTGATTTTAAGGCTCAAAATAACACTTTGTGTTATGCTATATAAAAATGTAACTATTTCTTTTAATATCTCTATGAGCATTGTATGGACTAAAATTACCTTACCTCCTTTATGTAACCCATAGTTGGTAACATATTGTTGTCCAACAGGTATATGCTAACTCCTTGCCTTTTAAATTAAATGGTAATTTTTTTAAAATAAATCTTATGGGACTCTATTTACTAGTAACCATCTTTTTCCCACAAGCCACAATGTGAATCATTTATTAAAATTCAGAAGCACTTACTTGTGAGTTTAGCAAATATTTGTTGAGCCTGCTCACAATGTAGCAGGTGGTTATTTTCTGATATAGAGAGAACAGCACATGGTTCATACCCTCAAGGAGTTCACTTTAGCATCAATGAAAGATTTAAAAAATGAGCAATCAGAATAAGGAGTCATAAGTGCTATCGTATTTGTACTCATCAGCATGGACAAGGAGCCTAACTTCAGCCTGGGGACTGGGGCTAAGAAACACTGCTGGAAAGGAGGAGACGCTGGATTCCCCTGCCGGCTTTGGGGGGTGAGCGAGGACCAGCCAAATGAACTGTGGAGGGCAGGCTGTTCTGAATGGCAGCAGTATGGACACAAGCCCTGGAGAGAGAAGGAACACAAACGATTAGGAAACTGAGGGACCAGAAGAACCAAAAGGAGAGGCAAGTGGAAACTTAGGGACTGAGAGAAGAAATTCAAGTTGGGGCCAGAATCTGAAGTAGATGGCACCATGTTAAGGTGTGTGAAAGACATTAGAAGAATTTGAATAGTAGTAATGTGAACAGATTTGCAGTCTAGAAAAGAATTTTGGTGGTGTTGTGGAGGATGGATTGGAATAAAATAAAGCTTGAGGCACATAGGACATTTAGAAGATTATTACAGTAGTCCAGATGAGCAATAACTGATTTTTTAATTGAAGAATTTTCAAATTGAAGTTTAAAAGTTAAAAATTTTAAATAAGCTTTATTGGGGGGTAAGATCTTTTCTCATCTGTACTATGGGCATAACATTAGTACCTAAGTAATAGGGATCTAATGATATCAAGTAGATTGAAATTTCAAGGTGCTTGCAGAGTGTTTTCTGGATCTATCCTCCCTCTCCCCACACATCTATGCTCTTACCCTCCAAGTCTTATAAATTAAATATTAATGAAAGAACCCACCCCTAGACAGATAACAGTAAAAATTACTAATTTCAAGATTTAGAAAAACTAGGCAGAAAAAAGATATATTACAAACAAAGAGATAGCAACTGGACTGAGAACAGACTTGTCTTTGCCCCTTGGAGCTGTCCCTGGAGAATGGGGGTAGTAATGTCAAATCGATGGGTGAAAAATTTATTAGTGCGGAATTTTATACCCAACATTATGAATGAGTCAGCAATACAGTTAAATTTTCTCTTACATAAATGCTGAATTAACTACCACAAGTATTCAAGGAAGTCTCAAGTAAAGGATGGACTTGATCAAGGGTTAGAGTAGAATCCAAGGAAAAAATAAAAGACAAATATTGAAATAGATAAAATGTATTGGTAAAACATGTAAAAAGTAAGTAATAACTATTTTGTGTCTTAAAAGGCAGGACTAAATTTTAAACAATCAATAATAAATGTTTAGTAGGCTGTCTTCCATCTGTAATTAAAATATAACCTTTTCTCTTCATATTCTGAAAGAGAAACCACTATGTATATTATATAATATATAATATAATATATATATAATTATATATAAAAAGATTCTAACATGTGTGGATATAACTATAATATTTATATAATACATTCATATGAATATATATGATTAAACATTTGAAAACAGAAATATAATGCAGCATTTCTGAATTAGAAGAAAGAAAAACAAAGGAAATTAAAAAATACAACAATTGAATTTAAAAATTAACACAGAAAAATATTATAAACAGAAAACATTATGTATGGTAGAAATCAGATCAAGTATATATCAAGGGCATAATGGTTTTAAACAGATTAAACTTTTTATATAAACTTATTTATAAATTATATTTTATTGATTATGCCATTATAGTTTTCTGATTTTTCCCCATTTGGCCCCCTCTAGTCAGCACCCCCAACTCCCTCGGGAAATCCCCTCACCATTGTTCATGTGCATGAATCATGCCTATACGTTCTTTGGCTACTTCATTCTTATACTGTACTTTACATCCCCGTGGCTATTCTGTAACTACCTATTTGTACTTCTTAATCCCCTCACCTCTTCACCCATTCCCCCACACTTCCCAGTCTCATCTGGCAACCATCAAAATGCTTTCTGTATCCATTATTCTGTCTCTGTTCTTCTCATTTGCTTAGTTTGTTTTTTAAATCAGTTGTTGATAGATATTTGTCCTTCTATTGTTCATAGTTTTGATCTTCTTTTTCTTAAATATGTCCCTTTAACATTTTATATAATAATGGTTAGGTGATAATGAACTCCTTTAGTTTTTTCTTGTCTGGAAAGCTCTTTATCTATCCTTTGATTCTAAATTATCTTTGCTGGGTAGAGCAATCTTGGCTGTAGGTCCCTGCTTTTCATGACTTTGAATATTTCTTGCCAATCCCTTCTAGCCTGCAAAGTTTCTTTTGAGAAATCAGCAGCTGACAGTCTTACGAGAGAACTTCCCTGTAGATATCTAACTTTTTTTCTCTTGCTGCTTTTAAGATTCTCTCTATATCTTTAACTTTTGGCATTTTAATTATGATATGTCTTAGAGGGAGCCTCTTTGCATCCATCTTGTCTGGGACTCTCTGTACTTCCTGGACTTTCATGTCTATTTCCTTCACCAAATTAGGAGTTTTCTTTCGCTATTTTTCAAATAGGTTTCCCATTTCTTGCTCTTTCTCATCTCCTCTGGCACTGCTATGTTGTGAATATTGGACGTCTTAAAGTTGTCCCAGAGGTTGGTTATACTGTCTTCACTTTTTTGGATTCTTTTTTCTTCTCGTTGTTGTGATTGGTTGTTTTTTGCTTCTGTGTGTTCCAAATCATTAATTTGAATCTCAGCTTCATCCATTCTACTGTTGTTTTCCTGTAAATTGTTCTTTATTTTAATTAGTGTATCCTTCATTTCTGACTGGATCTTTTTATGTGGCTGAGGTGAGGTCCTCACTGAGTTCCTTGAGCATCCTTATAACCAGTGTTTTGGACTCTGCATCTGATAGATCGCTTATCTCTATTTTGTTTAGCTCTTTTACTGGAGTTTTGATCTTTTCTTTCATTTGGGTCATGTTTCTTTGTCTCCTCATTTTGGCAACCCCCCTGTGTTTGTTTCTATGTATTAGGTAGAACTGCTTTGACTCCATGTCTTGGTAGCATAGCCTAATGTAGTAGGTGTCCTGTAGGGTCAAGTGGCATATAGTCTCCCCATCACCAAAGTCGGGTACTCATGGTGTGCCCTTTATGTGGGCTAAGTATACCCTCCTCTTGTAGTTGAAACTTGGTTGCTATTGACAGACCAATGGGAGGGATTTTCCCAGGCCAATCAGCTACAAGATATGGCTGTGACTATTTACCACTAATCTCTGCTCTCTTTGGAGGATCAGCTGTGCAAGGGCAGGGTGGTAGTGCTCCAACATGGTCTGTAGCTATCCAAAGGGTACACTAGCCCTAGGGCTTTCTGGGTGGTACAGGCCAAGGTCATCCCCACCTGTGTTTTTCCTGGGGCCACCCTGCCTGAGTTATGAAGCAATCTGAGATGGCTGCTACTTGTGCTGGGCTTAGAGATTCCCAGGTGAAGCCAAACTGTGAATCTGGGCTGGCTGCTGCTAGTGCCACAATGGGGCTTGCTGAAGTCAGCTGTTGCTTGTTTGATAGGATTTAGGAATTTGTTAAGCACGAGCCAAGACCAGCCATTCATATAGAAAAGCAGCTTGGTGGGGGCAGGGTGGGACACTGAAATTGAGTGAGGTGGAGTCTCTGGGGAACTCTAAGGCCAGTCAAACAATGTTAGTAAGGTTGATGTAGTCTGAGATATGGTATCAGCTTCCCAGCTCTGTGGGGGGGAGGGTTTAGAAAGGGACAATGACCTCTGCTCACCTTGATGCCAGACACTTCTGTTTCTCCCTATCTATCATTGGTACTTTTCAAGCTGCTAGCCCAGTGCTGGAGCTCAGAGGGAGTGAGTCTAGTGGGTGAGTCCATGTGTGGCTTCTTTAAATGGAACTATTTGGGGCTCCAGCAGATTTTTCCACCAACTCAATCCCTGCTGCTTTTTTTGCAACCAGAAGTTGTGAGGACTTAATTTCCTGGCTCTGGAACCATGGGCTGGTTGGGCCCAGTATGGGGCTGAAACTCCTCAATCCTGAGATACCCATCCTGAATTTTTATCCTCCACACTTGGGTGAGGGGCCAGCCCATTCCACATCTGTGCCCATCCTACCAGTCTAGATGGATGTGTTTTTTTTTAATTCCATAGTTCTGAGACTTCCATTCAACTCCATTTCTGATGGTTCTAAGTGACAGTTGTCCTATATTTTCATTGTAATTTTGATGTGGTTGTACAAAGAGGCCAGCTGTATCTACCTACACCACTATCTTGACTGGAAGTCAAACTTTCTTCTTATTATTGGAAATGTAATATAGATGTTTAAATCCATTAGGCTGTTTGCAAAAGATGTACTAAAGTAAAATGACACGATGATTATAAAATGAGAGATAGAGGGTGGGGTAATAGAGATCACAAAAGTAACCAAAGGAATACCTTAAAATAATAGCATAAATATTAAAGTCATACAACACATATCAAAAAGCAAAGAGGGAAGAGTGGTGGGGGGAGGGGGAAGAGGTTGTACAGGGGATAAATAGTAATGGTAAAAATACAATAAAATGTAAAAAAAATTAAAAAACTTAAAAGCAAAGTGTATCTAATGAAAAGTGGTAAATAATATAGTGATAAAAAGAGCAATCCAAATAATGTATAAGAGTCATAAGCATGTTAAAGTAATTATTTCAAGATATACAGCACAATTTAATATAATTAGAAAAATCAAAAGTTGCCATACTGAAGATTTTAATATAAGCCTATCAGACACTGAAAGATCAAACAGACCCAAAAAAAGGTCAAACGATTGGAATAAATATATTAAGAAATTTGAATATGTCTGTATAAGTCTATGCTTATTCCTATTTCTTTAATAACTATTTATAAAACTATGCTTAAACAGACTTTTCAAATATACATAGTGCATTTATTGTTTAAAAAATCTGGCTATGTTCTAGAAAACAAAAATGTTGCCATACATTTTAAAGAATCAATATCATATTAGTCATATTTTATGATAGGATTTTCACGAATTTAGACATTAACAATATAAAATTAAATAATAAAAAGTTTGGATTTTTTTTTGAAGTATGTTCACCTATTAACATGTAAGTCCTGAATGATAGGAAAAATAGAAAAAATATTATTTATAAGTGAATAGCAAATAAATCATTAAACATCAAACTTTATGAGGTAATACGGTATTTAAATTAGAATTTAGCACCTTTCCACAACCACATCAAAATTACAACTAAACCACAGAATGACCATTATTCAAAAGTCCTGATATTAGCTGAACAGAAGTCCTACAACTAAGGATTTAAAGAAAAAGCCACACCAAACTGGTAGGAGGGTTGGAGAGACAGAAGGGCTGGCTCTACACACACAGGTGGCAGATAAAAATTGAGAGGGATTCCTGGGCTGTAGAGGTCCCCCTGAGGAGCAAGGGGATCTGCCCCACACCAGGACTCCAGCCCAGGGTTCCAATGCCCGGAAGAGAAATCCCCATAGCTTCTGACAGAGAACATGGCTGAGGGAGACAGAGGGCTTCTGGAGTCCCAAGTAGCTCCTTTTAAAGGGCCCACACAGGGACTTACTCAGCCTCACTCCCTCTGAATTCCAGTGCTGGAGCAGCAGCTTGAAAGACATACACTAATGAAATAGAAAATAAAACCAACACAAAATTATGATAATTAATAAAATTTAAAGTTGTTTTCTAAGAGGATTAATGAAAAGAGATTAAAAAATTTGGTAAAACTGCACAAGAAATACTGTTTAACTCAACTAAACACTATTATGAACAAAAGGTGAATGTAACTGTAAAAATAATATTAATTAAAAATTATAGTTAGTATATGTAATAAAAGTATAATAATAAAAATATGAAGATGCTCATCAGGTTAAAAAATATTTGTTACCCTGAAGGAGGGAAAGAACAAAATTGGTTAAAGGATGGTAAAGGTCATTTCCATTGAATTTGCAACAATTTCACTTTTAATAAATCTGGATAATAGAACACACTTTTTCATGTTTTAAAATTTTCATGATACATAATAAAAAAGAAATCATAAATCCGTGGAGTATAATAGATTGACCCCACTTCTCAAGTCAGAAACAGCAACACACACACACACACACACAGACTCATAATTCACAAGAATTTGCTGGCACATTCCAAGAAATATTTTCCTCTTAGTCTATGATGTTAGCCTAAGCCATCAATTATTGATGATTATTGATTATATTCATTGATTGCATGTAATAATCCTTCTGTGTGTTGTGACCTCCATTTTATGTATTTTACATTGCATCCTCAAATCACAAAGTTTAAAGAGTTCTTACTGTCTATTAGCTGCAGCCGTCTAACCAAACGGAGGGTCCACCTGTACCATTCTGAACATTTCTTATTCTTCTGTTAAGCAGCTGAGATCACAAGAAATATCTAAGAAACTCCCTGAGGGAGCTGTATGTTGGAAATGACTCAATTTAGTTTCTTGTTTAAGAAAAGGTTGTCTTCATTAGATTGAAAGCAGAGGCTTAAAGTAGCTAAAATTAAACTCTTTTAGGTCTTTACCTGACTATACAAGCAAAAAAGGTCAGCCCTGGAGCCTATGCAACCAGAAGCGAGGTGAGCAATACAGAAGATCCTGGGACTGTGACAGGGACTTGATAACCGGAAACGAGAGAAATACAAAGGGGCCCCTGGCTAGTTGTGGGAGAGGAATGCTGAGAAGTCAGATTTCTATTTCTTTAAGGTTGGAAAGTATCATAGGATGAGACTCCCTTCATTGTGGCCAAGTTTCCACTGACTGAACTCCAAGCAACTGGATACAGAGTTCTGAGGAAAAAGAGCCATCATAGAATCATCAAGCCAGATGCCTACTCGTTTCATTTCTCCTGGTTTCCCTTCCACGATGTATGTTTTCCTTGCTGGGAGAACACATTCACAGCCATGACAAAACCCTCCTCTAAAACCACCTACTAATTTGAAGTAGTTTCTACTTTACAATCTCAATCTACCCATTTCCATCTCCTTAGAGGGAAAATACAATGAAAATGCAAAGTACTAATCACATATACATCCTCAACTCTTTCACAAGGGTGTTGTAAAGACTAATGAGTTATTGTTCATGCAGACCTTAGTGGCCCTCTGATGAAAGGTGGAATATACGTGGGGATTTGAAGGTTTTATTTTGTTATCCTTGTTGTTGGTATAATTACAATAGTTGTATAGTTGATAAGGTACGTTGTCAGCCACACATCTTTCTCGGTCTTTGTTTATGCTTGACAAATAAGTCTGTCGCACACTACAGGTCTTGGTTGCTTTAATCACTTTTTACTGTGTTATCAGCACTATGTACAGAACTTTGGATTGTTTAGTTAGCTGAAAAGACAATCTCGACTTTGGAAAAATGTCCTGACCTTCATAACACTCCTCTTCCCCTTTCCCACCTCTAAAGAGTATCTCCTAAAGTGAGCGACACTTCCCATTTTGGTGATTTTCCTAACCAGCTGCATTTGCTTGGGGAGCTCTGGGAAGCCATGATAAGCAGCAGAGGAAGGTATTTTTCTGCCCCGCCTCCTCCTCCAAAGGAAAGCTAGCCATCTTCACAGATCTCTAATAAAGTATCCGTACAGGAGCTCAAAGCCAGCACTCAAGGGTAACAGTGCACAAGTCTTTGTTTATTTGCAAGCTGATTTCTCCAGGCCTTTTTTTTTTTTTACCCTGGGTTCTGGGGGGCTGCTTTGTATTTGTCAAGTAAGTACACCTTTTCCCTGCTGCCCGCCTCTCTCTAGTGTTATGTATGGGCTGTCTCCCTCTAAAACTCCTTATGCTGATTTCCAGACACAATTATTTATGTTCACTCACTAATTGAAAATCTCATATTCAAAGTTATTATTCTGATTGATGTCTGTCATTTTGATCAAGCAGTAGTTCACAGATGCTTTGTTAAAGCCATTTTACAAGTGAGTTTATCATGATGCCTTTTTCTCCTGACCTTCTGTATGGCTGGTAGCAAAAAAAAAAAAAAAAACTCAGTGAAGGCGCAGAAACAGGAGATGCTGGGCAAGCCTCCCAAATTCAAGTTTCATTGCATCTTTACTAATAAAAACAATTCTATTTCAGATATTGATGAGAGCAATGCAGAAGAGACATAGCAGTCAAACTCAGTGCAGGGATACAGAAACAAGTGGAATGGTAAACTCCCTTAACCAATTGGAGCTACCTCTCTCTTTCCCCAAGTCAAGCCTAACCTTTCACTCTCCTACATAGATGATCTTGTGGGATGGGGGTGAGAGGCAGGCATTGTGCTGCACTCTTATTTAAAGTGCCCTGACAAAGCCCATGTACCCTTAACCAGCAGACACTACCCCATTACTTGATCCTACAGTGCTTGATGGTGCCCCATTTGGATTTCATGTCATTGATATTTGCATCCAGGACCTGGTACCACCTTAAGCAGTTCTGAGACAAGAACAAGCCATTTTATTTTTCTGAGCCTTAATATTCTTCGCTGTAAAGATTATCATGTCTACACTGTTTATCTCTAAGGCTAAAGAGTTAATCACTCAGAATTTTATTAAAATATACATAGATGTGAGTTATTTTTATTACCACTTAAGTCTTTGTTACTGTTATTGCATGAAATAATCTCTAAAATGCATTTTAGATTATGTTTACAAATAAAAACATTGAAAAATGTTTATCACATTGTTTTCCATGACATGTGTAGTTCAGAGAAGCTTGAAATTTCGAGTTACTTGAGATGGGAGGCCCTGAAAGGCAGAAAGGGACTCAGAAGGGAGAGGTGTGGGACAGCAAAAGCACCTTCTCAAGCATTTTGCATACTTGCTAACTCCTGTCAACTCACTTGTTTTCTTAGTAAAAAGCTTCACAAAGTATGTAAATTGCTTTATAACCAAATCTACTAATTTAAATAAATCTGAGTAATGCTGCAAATGATATTCCTGCTTTGAGATTCTCATTCACATAGTGAAGGCTTATTTTAATTATTTTATTCAAATTTCTCAAATATATTTGAATCACAGCTTTTTATTTATCACCAAGGTTCAGGCCCAAGAAACTATTACTTTCTGAAACAGTTTTTAACACCTTGCATTACAGCGAAGGCTTCCTGTGATTAGGGGCTTTTGTCTATATAATTATGAACTATTAATGTTGGAAGAACTTGGAGCTTATTTAATCCAATGCTGTGTCCAATGAATACAAGTTTCCTACAAGAGGAATTCCTCCTGCACATGAGAACTCAGACTTTGCTTAAATATCTTCAAGTACATGGCATCACAAAGCCAGAAAGGGGAAATATTTAATATTTGGAAAGTGATTCAGACTGAGTGAAAATTTTGATTTCTGATTATTTTCTTAGACAACTACTACAATTTCTCTTAGAACTCTTCTCTCCAATTTTTTTACTAATTTATTTTTTTGTGTAACAGGCATTGTTCTAGACACTGGGGATATTTTAATGAACAAGGCTGAGAAAGTCTCTGATGTCACTGAGCTTATACTCTGTGTATAAAAACAAACCAACAATAAGCAACAGCATTGACAAATAATATAACATCAGGAGGTAATAAATGGTATGAAAGCAGTAAAGAAATTTTAGAGATAGAGATGGAAAGCAGACAGAAGAAACCTGTTTTTTTATTTTTATTTTTATTTTTTGGTTTTTCAATTACAGTTGTCCCATTTTTCCCCCTTTTCTCTCCCCCACCCAGCCCACCCCCTCTCCCGCAATCATATCCCTCCCCGTTGTCCATGTCCATGAATCATTTATACGGGTTCTTTGACTAAACCCTTCCCTTACTTATCCCCCTTCTCTCCCTCCCCCCTCCCCCCTATTGACTGTTATTCTGTTCTTTGTTCTATTTAGTTCCTTTGTTTGTGTTGTTCTTTAGTTTCCTGTATTAGGTGATATCATATGGCATTTTTCTTTTTTTGCCTGGCTTATTTCACTAAGCATAATTCTCTCTAGTTCCATCCATGTTGTGGCAAATGGCAGGAGTTCCTTCTTTCTTTCTGCTACATAGTATTCCATTGTGTAGATGTACCACAGTTTTTTGATCCACTCATCTACAGGGGGCACTTAGGTTGTTTCCAGCACTAAGCTATTGTAAACAGGGCTACAATGAAGATAGGGGTGCATAAATTCTTTTGAATTAGGGTTTTAGGATTTTTCGGGTATAATCCTAGCAGTGGAATCGCTGGTTCAAAAGGCAGTTCCATTTTCAGTTTTTTGAGGTAATTCCATACTGTTCTCCATAGTGGCTGCACCAGTCTGCATTCCCACCAACAGTGCAGTAGGGTACCCGTTTCTCCACATCCTCACCAGCACTTGTTTGTTGATTTGTTGACGATGGCCATTCTGACTGGTGTAAAATGGTATCTCATTGTGGTTTTTATTTGCATCTCCCTGATGGCTAATGATGTTGAGCATTTTTTCATGTGTCTATGGACCTTCTGTATGTCCTCTTCGGAGAGGTGTTTGTTCAGGTCCTTTGCCCATTTAAAATAAATATACAGAAATCTAAGGCATTTCTGTACACCAACAATAAAATATCAGAGATGGAGACAAAAAAGAAAATACCATTTACTATAGCAACAAGAAAAATAAAGTGCCTCGGAGTAAACTTAACCAAAGAGATAAAAGACCTGTACTCTGAAAATTACATAACATTGAAGAAAGAAATTAAGGAAGATACAAATAAATGGAAGCAAATACCATGTTCTTGGATGGGAAGAATCAACATCATCAAAATGGCCATACTACTCAAAGCAATTTACAGATTCAATGCAATCCCTATTAAAATACCAATGACATATTTCACAGACCTAGAACAAATACTCCAAAAATTCATATGGAACCAAAAAAAGACCCCGAATAGCAAAAGCAATCTTGAGACAGAAGAACACAGCAGGAAGAATCACAGCACCAGATATCAAACAATACTACAAAACCACTGTGATCAAAACAGTCTGGTACTGGCATAAGAACAGACATATAGATCAGTGGAACAGAATAGAGAGCCCAGAAATAAACCCAGACCTCTATGGTCAACTAATATTTGATAAAGGAGGAAGGAACATAAAATGGAGTGAGAAGAACCTCTTTAACAAATGGTGCTGGGAGAACTGGACAGGGACTTGCAAAAAACTGAAACTAGACCACCAACTTACACCACACATGAGAATAAACTCAAGATGGATCAAAGACTTAAATGTAAGCCAAGAAGAAACCTGTTTTAAATGGTGTGGTTGGTTAAATCCTCTCTGAGCAGGAGATATTTGAATAGACACCTATAGAAATTGAGAGTGAGAATGAGTAATGCAGCAGAAATGAAGATCAAGTTCCCAAGGGCATGGGTAAGATGGGTGAGTTGGTGGAGTAGCAGAAAGGCTGTCAGTGAAAAAGGGAGGAGAGGGAGATGAGGCTGGACCGTTGTCAGAAGCCTGACTGCAGGAGTGTACATTTCAGGGTAAATCATGTTCAAGGTGGGATGGAAGCTACTGCAGATCCAAAGCAGAGAGATGGTGTTATTAGCATAGTTTTCAAAGGAATCACTTGTAAGGTCAAGAAGAAGCAGGGAGACAAATACAGAGACCATTGCCATGGACGAAGACTCCCCAGACCCCTCATCCTTTGCAATCTGTCGTCCAGCCCCTGGGCTCATGTTCCTGTGTGCAGTCTCCTACTGCAGCTCCAGTCGTTTTCAGTGGACTTGTTTGTTTACAAGTCCATCTCCACCACTCAGCTCTGCAGAAGCAAGGACCGTGATTTTCTTCTTGTGCCTAGAACCCAATCCAGCGTAGGGTATATGCATAATTAAGTCAAATCAAGCAGAATGTCTCTATTCCTTCTTACAAGGGTCAGGCCTTAAACATCTGCATTTGAAGTCAATCATGTTAATTTTGTTATCTAAAAAGTCTTTGAGTTCTGTTGCCCCATTTTCACATACCAGGTAAAGGTATACCCTCTTTGATGAGGTCATTCTGTAGTAGACAATTAGATAGGCATGAGCAGAGCAAGAACGATGGGCCAGGTACACAGGGTCACCAGTGGGGATAGTCCCAGGTACCTAGCAATGGGTAAAACTTACAAGCCCTTGCACAAGCACTCCATGAAGCATTAACCCCTGGAGGTGATATCTAGACCTCAGCTGTATTTCAGCTTTAGGCCCAGAAAAAACAGCAACATCAGACGGAGTGACACCAAGGCTGACATCAGGGCCAGCTGTGATGACTAATGACCCCTTCCCCTGGTGCTGACCAATCAGTGGAGACTAGGACCCTGAGGAGCTGCATCAGGAAAGCTGATGAATATTTTATGGGGATCCTCCCCATAGACTTCAGATAAAAATCCTCAGAATGGAGGACTCAGAGCAGGTCTCTATGGAGCACACAGTGCCTTTCCCCAGCCTCTCTTTCCCCAGGGATGTTCTCTTCCTCTCCCTCTCCCTCTGTTTCTTTCTCTCTAAAGGCCTTTCTTTTGCATTTTGTCTTTTGCTATAAGTTTTTGCCTGAGCCCATTTCTTGTATGACTCACTTCTACCTCTGTGACTTTCTAAATAAACTTCCTCTTATAATTTGAGGCTTGGCTCTGAATTATCCTCCTGGCAGGAACTCAAGAACTGAGGTTAACACCTGGTGCCATTTTGTTTTGTGTTTTTGTCTTTCTTTTATTTTCTTTCCTTTTTTTTTTTTTTTTTTGCCACTAACAATCCATGACTTTACCTGTGTTATCAAAGTGTTTCCCTACTTTATTTAAAATTTGTTATATTGGAAATCATTATTCTTTTACTGCTCTTTTTTCAGAGTCTGTAGCCATAGAATGCACATATATGCATCACTTTATCCACAGAACATACTGACTAACCCAAATAGGTGATTAAGCAATGTTTACCAAGTAAAGGAATTTGAGAAATTTAGCACTATGCAAAATTTTCAAATTATTGGAGGTCTTTAGTGTCATAAATATTTCTTTTATTTGGGGGGATCAAATAATATTACAGTGTTTTACAAGTAGTTTAAGAACTTGTATTCTGAAAATAAATAGGGGAGCATGGTTAGTCTAACTAAATGAGAAGGCAAAATTATGAGTTTCTAAACACAACTAAGGGTTTGAGGGGGTTAGAAGAGAAGACATATTGTGAAATATTTCACAAATTTAATATAGCTTTGAAAAAATTCCTTTCAGATATAGTCATATATCATATTGGACTCACTTCATGGAAAATAATTCTAGAATCAGAGAATTATTTGACCCATATTAATAGGAGTGACAAGTGGGGTACAATGTAATATCAGGTTGAAAATAGTATTTCATATTTTGAGAATTATTAAAAATTAGTTTAAACACCCTCTCTAAATATCAGTTCAAAAATCATGAATGTTTTTCATTCAATAACTTAGCCTTATAAAATTATTGAGATTTACATGGTTCAAAACTAAAAGTTTTGGACAAGAAAGGGATCGTGTAAGAAAAATATTACTATAAAATAAAACATCTATCAATAACATTTGTGGTTATATTTACCTCGACTCCAAGTCCTCTGGCTGATAAAACCCAATTCCTCCCACCCCACCCCAACCCCTCTTTTTCTTTTTTATTTCTCAGGGTAGAAATCAGCTGAGCTTTTAAGCCAGTCAAGGGAAAGTATACTATTTTCGTTCTCTTTTTAAACATGCTATAAAGAACTCTCCTGTTCATAATAGCTTTGTTTACTGCATAGTGCAGTGTGTTGTAATTATCACCCTTGCCTCACTCGTCGTCGTCGGCAGCCGTCCGTCTCGAGAGACGATGGTGTAGCTTCTTAAGAGTCTATCTGCACCGCCGAGAATGGTTGTGCAGTCCGACTCGGGAGTGACACGGTATCTGTCTCCTCCCGTGTTGAATCGACATCTTGCGATGACGCTGGAGTGTCCTCTCCAGTGAAGCTGAAGCTACAGAGCCTGGGCAGGGTGATATGGAGGGTCTGCTGTTGCCCATGCAGCAGACCCCCCCTCTCTTCGCAGCTGAAGGGTCCAAGGGAAAGACGGAGTCGATACAGCTTGGCTTCAGGTGCGCCGCAGGAGTTGCCGGTGTTGACTACAACGTCAAACCGCCTTAGGGACTCCGGCTCCGGATTTTCTGTCGGGGTTTACTCCCTTAGCCTTTCCCCTGAAGAGGTATGCCGCAAGGCAGCGGAGGTTTTTTGGAATCAGAGTTTTCCTTCTCTGATGTGCCCTGGCTGGTTTGGCTCAGTGGATTGAGCGTCGGCCTGCGAGCTAAGTGTCACTGGTTCGATCTTCCTTGCCTCACTAATGCACAGCTTATATCCCCACATTTGTCAGTTATTTTTATGCCTCTTGCAGAAATGAAGAGAACACTAATAAAAATAATACTTGGGGAATAACATTTTTGATAAAATTAGAAAAAAATATGCCAGCTAATACAGGACATCAGAGTGTTTCAGTTTTATTGAAATGACCCATTACAACTAGTGTAATTTCCTTTCTGTTACTTGTGATTGGCTAGCAGTTCTTAATCTGATTCTTTCCTTCTTTCTCTAATACTTGATTAGGTTATGATTTGATTTTGTTGCTTATTTTTTCCTGTTACTGAGTTTGTTTCACTCTTTCCATTTTTAACTTGAAAATTCCTTCCATCTTTCTTGCTCTTTCCATATTTTGAAATTCTCTTACCCAATTTATTTTGCTATAGAGTCTTCTCATTTTCTGCTTGGATCTTTTTATCTCCCTTCTTTTCCCCTCTCCTTCTATATTCTACTTATTACTTCTCTAATATATGCACAGAAAATATCTTTTTATACCCCTGCCTGGTAAGAATGTATATGCATATATATTGATATGGGAATTAATACATTCTCAGCACAAGAAATGGGACTAGCGGGAATGTCAAATAGAACATTAAAACATTTTTAAATCACCACATAAGCTGAGTAAGGCTTAAACAATATTTGCATAGGAAAGAGTCTAAATAAAGGAATAAGAATAACTAAGTAATAGAAAGGGAAAATGGCTATAAAAATGATTATTTTAAAAAGTAATATATTAAAACAGAATAGCAAGAATCTTTTCAATCTGTATATGGTGGAACCAATATGCTCTTTTGCACAAGAGTTTTTCTAACATTTAAATATATATCTGGGCGTTGCCATGGCTGACATCAGGCTATGACTAATGATCCCTGCCCTGGTGCTGATCAATCATTGGAGACCATGGCCATGGAAGAACGCACCTGGAAAACTTGTGAATATTCCATTGGGATCCTTTCCTGGCACCTCCCCTAAAATCCCTGCTCTTACAAGCCCTTAGGACCCTTAGGACGAGGACCCAAGTGCAGGTGTCTCTCGAACACTCCAGCACCTTTATCCACACCCTTCTTTCCTGGCACGCATTCTCTCTGAAACAAGCTGGGGCCTTTCCCCTCTCTCTCCCCACAGGCATGTGTGTATATCCTTGCTTTCTTTCTCCTAAGTTCCAAGGGCCCTTTATTTGCCTCTGTAACTTCTTTCCTGAGCCCACATGGGCAGCCCTGCTAGATCACTTCTTCCACGGCTCACTTCTTCTACCTCTGTGACTTTTAAATAAACTTCTGCTTATATTTGAAAAAAGAAAAAAAAATATATATATCGTCGTCGTCGGCAGCCGTCCGTCTCGAGAGACGATGGTGTAGCTTCTTAAGAGTCTATCTGCACCGCTGAGAATGGCTGTGCAGTCCAACTCAGGAGTGACACGGTATCTGTCTCCTCCCGTGTTGAATCGACATCTTGTGATGACGCTGGAGTGTCCTCTCCAGTGAAGCTGAAGCTACAGAGCCTGGGCAGGGTGATATGGAGGGTCTGCTGTTGCCCATGCAGCAGACCCCCCCTCTCTTCGCAGCTGAAGGGTCCAAGGGAAAGACGGAGTCAATACAGCTTGGCTTCAGGTGCGCCACAGGAGTTGCCGGTGTTGACTACAACGTCAAACCGCCTTAGGGACTCCGGCTCCGGATTTTCTGTCGGGGTTTACTCCCTTAGCCTTTCCCCTGAAGAGGTATGCCGCAAGGCAGCGGAGGTTTTTTGGAGTCAGAGTTTTCCTTCTCTGATGTGCCCTGACTGGAAGATCGAACCAGCGACACTTAGCTCGCAGGCCGACGCTCAATCCACTGAGCCAAACCAGCCATATATATATGTTTGCAAGTATTTCTAAGGAGCTGAGGAGGCGACATGTCTTATTTCATCAAGAACCATGTTTGCTGTGTTGATTTCACCATTGAAATATAGTAGTCCCTCTCTATATCGTTGTTCACTTATCGCAGCCTCACTGTATCGTGGGATTTTTAAAAATATTATATTTAATTATTTATCACGGATTTTTCACTATATCGCAGGATTTTGCGGTACTGTATACATATGTTGTTAAAGTTACGTAGGTTTAAGAGTGTAGAATAAATGTAAGGTTCCTACTTCGTGGGAGTGTCTAGAACATAATACCCGCGATAAGTGAGGGAATACTGTAGTGGTTAGTGTTTGTAGGAATCTTTTCTAAGATAGAAACATTAAACGAATTGAAAAGAAAACACACATGCAAGAGAGGAAGATTTCTAATTCAAAGGGAAAGAAATGGCAAGGCAAGATACAGAAATCTATAGATACAAACATTTCAGCAATGACTCGGGAACACATTTGGAAAGATGATGTCACCTCAATAGTTGAATATCATCAATGCTATGAACTGATTGAAATTTGAAAAATTATAGCAACTAAGACGTCATTCACATGCTTATAATCAGCTCCAGGGAACCAGGAGAACCTTGTATGATACAGGAATATTTCAGTTGAATATATGTGGAATAATTGCATTTAGGGATGCCTCTCCCAGAAGCCATTTATCCCAGCCCCTGAAGGGGGAACCACTTTTCTGGGGTGGAAATTGTAGCCTAGTGATGCCTCTGTCCCTTACATCCACTGGCAGGACTAGCACCCATTTTATTCTGCTTCCCAAGTTTCTCAGTATCTGTAGCCTCTTCTGTCCATCCCAATTGAGCATCCCTTGGATAAGGTTATTGTGATACAAATAACAACAACAGCAACAAAGAGTGAGCATCCTCTTCCTTCCCCCAAGGACATCCCTGGCCTAAGACAGCCATCATCTTGCTTTGCTTCTCCACAGTCCGTGTCTCAGAGGAGACTTATGTGGAGCTGAAGGATATACTGTGCAGCCTCGCCCCTCAATGGACACTGAGCAGTGAATAGATTTGGGGCACAAAGCTAAAGCAATTTTGAGCCTTGTTTTACTTTCATTGCTTTCTTAGGATAAAATCATTGGGGTTCCATGGCCACACACAATGTTGTGAGGACACAGTAGGGGGCTGAGATCCTCAGAAAGCCCACTCAGTAGGCCACTGTCCTGACTTGGCTGTCAGGCAGTGAAAACTATACCCATGGTCCCCAAGGCAGGGAGAACTCTGAGACTTTGTTTCCAAAACACTCTTCACACACAGAAAAATCATACAACCACCCATATTCAGGGAACATGAAGAAACAGTCACCATCTCACTACATCCATGCCTTGCCATGTATCTGGGTCAGTGGAGAATTGTCCAGTGCAGGAGAGGGACCAGCTCAGTTCCTACTGATGAGGGGTAGTTTGATAAACTAGGGTGGGCTCGGAGAGTGAGAATAGAACTGAAGCCCACCATGTAGCTGAGGACACAATAGTGAGCCATTAATACAACAATTGAGGTTGTTTACAGAGGCTCAGGGTTCCCGCAGAGTCAGGACCTAAGTCTGGTTGTCACAAAGGAGAACTGGAATATGTTTGCTTTGGGGAGAGAGACATTACAAGGATGGGAGGTGTGAAGGAGCAGGGAGATGGGCCTAGAAGCTTCATCTTGGACCTTGGCTTTTGTGATAGGACCCAGGATTATAATTCCAAGTTCCACTGGATTTAGGTCCATGTAGAAGCATGGGAGGCCATTGGCCATTACTCAGAATTCTTTCAAACATTACTTAGAACTGAGTTTGTGGTTAAGAGTAACAGTGGATGACAAAGACATGGGAAAAAATGCAGAAACTATCCAAGGTCCACCTTTATGACATGTGGTGGGAAAAGGATGAATTGCCTACCACACCCGTAGCTTCCCCTTCTCTTCCCAGCTTGAAACAGGAGTTCCAATAGGTCTCATAGTATTGCCCTGCCATATCCAAAAATAAGACAGTAGAGAAGAAGCTTGTTGTTGCCATGGCTTCACAAAAACTAGTACATTCACTCAGTGACGTCCCTTTGAAAACATCCTCAGTCGTGACTCATCAGGCTGGTTTGCAGAGGAATCTATAGCACCTGAAAGACATTTATGGAGAAGAAAATATTAGTGTGTTCAGGCTGGCGATGAAGGGCTGCTTTGCTCTGCTTTCTGTTGGCAAAGAAAACCATTTCCTGGTTGTATACACAAAAATGGAAGGTTTACATTGTTATAAAATTCAAGCATTTGTTCAAGGCTTAGCACAGTAGATAATATGTTCAGGGTAATACATTCTACCTAAACTAAATCTGCTAGTTCCCGCCCACTTTCCATGGTTAAGACCATCAATAACATCATTGCCTTCTTTCCCCTGCCTTCTACCCAATCAGAATTAGTTTTTTGACCTCCAAGGAAGTATCTCCCACTTTTTGCTAATGCCAGGACAAGAAATTTTTATACTTGAAAGTCAAAGGATAATTCATTCTGGTATCTTAAATTAAAGGGCTTATCAGGAAATATTTTCAGGGTTTATTTTCAAAAGGACATAAATGCATCCACTGTACTTTCATACACTCCATACAAATACACAGAATAACCTTCAGTTCACTCCATCCATATGCAAAAACAGTCATTTGTAAAAAATATATTTTATCCTCTGTTAAATAGGTTTCAGTTGCTTCAGGTTTTCCCCCCTTTTCTCCTCAGGTCTTGCTGTCACCTGTTACTATCAGCAATGATTAAACAGAAGCAAGTATTGTAATTCATCACTGATAGAGTCATCACTGATGTAAACATTGTTTGGTACCAAGGTCAGATCAGGTAAGGAGTCAGGACAACTTCATACAAATCTATGAAGCTGAGTTTATGTAAAATTGTTTATTGTTATATCATTACTGAATCATACATACACATGTCTCTAAACTGTCTTTTTATGAAATATAGAGGTTTGGGAAGGGATTATTATACATTTAAATATAAAAATGTTTTTATTCTAACTTCTCTGAACTTCAGACAAAGAGACTGAGAAACCCAGAGGGTAATTTAGCCCGCTTAGCTCACCGTCTTTCTGGAGCTCATATGGAAATATCCCAGAGAGAACACCACTACATTATTTGCTGCCTCCAAATATGCATTCAAGATACATAGAAAAATACTTTCTCTTAAGAAGAGAGCTGACCTTGGGACTATGTATTGGAAAGCTCAAACTCCTCTTTGGGTTTGAGTAAGGAACCCTAATCAGTTTAAAATCTTTATATCTAACTCCCTTTATTTACCCTTCTGTATCTCAAACTTCCAACTTGAGAGATACAGAATTTCTGTCATCTTCCCTATATATGTTTTTGAAATTCTCTCTTCCCTTAATTTCTATGACTCATTGAATACTCCTGAGTCACTCTCTTACTTTCTTCTCAGCCTCTTTCTTCTCTGCCTACAATATATTTTATGTATACCCTGCGCACCAGATGCCTATTGCGGCTGTAAAATTTAGCACAAACATAATGGTTTAAAATAACAGAAACGTATTCTCTTATAGTTCTGGAGTCCAGAATTCCAAAACCAGTTTTTGCTAATTCGAAGTGTCAGCAAGGCTGGTTCTTTCTGGACATTCTGGAAGAGAACGTATTCTTTCATGTCCCAGGGGCGGCCAGATTTCAGCAGCTTGTGGCCACATCCCTCTAATCTTTGCTTTCGTTGTCATGTAGCCTTCCCTTCTTCAGCAGTCAATCTCCTCCTGCCTCCCTCTCATAAGGACTCTTGTGATTACAGGTAAAGCCCACCAGAATAGCCTCTCCTTCACAGGAGCTGCAAAGTCCCTTTGCCATAGAAGGTAACATTCATGGATTCCAAGGATTAGGACATGGATATCTTTGGGAGCCATTATTCAGCCTACAATACCTTACCTTCTCTGCTCTTCTGTTTTTACCTTCTTGTGGTATCTTCTCTACCTGATGGCCTTCTTTATTCAGGTGACTTCTAGTTTAAATCTCCAGTGAACATCCTTTATTTAATATCCAAACTCAACTTTCCAAGTAACTGTGTACATTTCATTTAGATGATGTACTGAAACAAACTAATAATACCTGAAATTTAACTAAAAGACTCCTTTCTGTCTCTTCCACAGAGATAAATACATATCTGTCATTCTCATTAATACGCATATTTGAACCTGAAATAATACTGACTTAGGCTCTTTCCTTCTCCCCAATGAGTCACAAGTAGTCTAGAGCAGAGGTCCCCAACCCCTTGGCCTCCCCTTTTGGGAACCCAGCCACAAGGGAAGAGTGTCTGAGCTCCACTTCCTGTCTCTGCTCTCCCAACCCCCCACAGTGGGAGGTGAGAGGAGGGGAGCAAGTGAAGCTGGCCTGAGCTCTGCCTCCTGACTCCTCCCACCCCCAGCCTGAGCTCCACCTTTTGCCCCACCCCACCCCCTTTCTAATCTGTGGAAAAACCAGTCCCTGATGCAGAAAAGGTTGGGGACTGCAGGTCTAGAGGGTTTTCCTTTGATGTTTTTTATGCTCTTCCTCCTGTTTTTCCAATGTCTGCCACAGTCGAAATCCCTGTCATGCTATGCTTTACATTATTTTAACAACCTCTTAATGAATTTCCCTGCCCCCAGGCTTTCCCCATTCCATTTTATCATGTATTTTGTTTCCAATAAAGTCATCTTTCCACACTCCCTTGATTAGTGTCATTCTCTTCTTCAAAACATTCTATAGCCTTCGGAGTGCACCATGTCCAAATTGTTCAGTGTGCATTAAATTAAAGTAACCCCAACTTCTTACAGATACACATTATTTTCCCCTGTATGATAATCTCTATGTATTAGAATCAATCCTCCTTGTCTCCCCTTTTGTGGATTTACTGATGTGATTCTTCTACCTTGAAATACCCTCTCCCTTTAGAGTGCCCCTCAGAGTGCCTCCTCATCCATGATGCCACCTCCTATCCCTCAAGTCAGCTACCGCTTACTGTCAAGAATATTTCGTGTCAAGAATATTCATGATAGACTCTTATGTCCATTTATATTAAGTATTCAGAAAATACTTGTTAAATAGATTAACCAAAGTTTTGCAGAGAGGAGGGAAATAAGTATGGGATGAGTCACAAAGCTTTTCTCATTTCAAAAGTTTGTAGTGTGTATCTTTTTGAAAAAGCCAGATATAATATTCTTAGAAGAATATTTTTAAAAATCCTTTCTCATGATTTTTTATAATTATATTTTAACTTTCTCGAGCATCAGTTTCTCAACTTACCTTGGTCCTGCATGTGAAAAGCAGAGTAGAAACTTCAAAAAAATTAAAGTTCTGCCTTTCTTTTCTTTTGCACATCATTTGAGTTTGATGGATACCCAGAGACATATATCAGATCCTGAACAGGATCCCATTGAGAGTTTCCACGGCACTTCAGTCACTTAGTCATGATCTATGCTCTCAACAGTTGAAGATAATGACTTCAGGAACAATCTTTCATGGGTTTCATATTAAATGAGACGAAAGTGCAGGCACGGCATTAAAGCACCTTGTTATTTGCAGAGTACTTAGAATAACCTTAAATATGGAGATGATCAAATTTCATGACCTTTAGTTTTAATTCTTCCATCGTATCTTCTTGAGTAATTCCTATTTTAATAAAGATGTGTGTGCATGTGTGCGTGTTTCTGCCTAAATTAACTCAGGCACTTAATTAAACATTAACACCTTAGAGTTAAATACAGAGGCTAGGAAATGACAATATAAATATGCTTATTTTATTATAAGCTTATGTATTTTAGTTTCATGACCATATACTTTCAAGAGCGATTACTTTTAAAGTCTTGTAGGGGCACAATATAATGTTAAGAAGCTCCATCTTTGATTTTATTTCAATTGTCTTGAATGTTTTAAAATAAAATGCAGAGCTCATTAAGTTCTATTTTTGACACAATGTTTTTTTGTTTTTTTTAAAATGTTAGTCACTAATAGAAAACCCTCTCTTGACAGCAATGGGATAACTTTCTTCAGAGTATAAAAGAGTCCCCAAAAGATGGTTAGGAAAATTGAAAGAAATAGAGCTGAGAATAGTGAATATGTGTATATTTGAGCTGAAATAACCACATATCCCTGTTAAACTTTATAAACACACAGCAAATAAGCACTTACTACCTCCAATATACTAATGTTCATAGGTCCACTTGGCATCAACAAGATAAAGCATCATGCCATGCACCTAAGAAAATAATGTTTCTCAAGGTCCATTCCCAGTGCAAACTGGGAAGTGCAAACTTCCCCAGGAAGATAGAAGAATAAGTAACGCCTTGTGCTTGAAGACCTTCCTGACTAAATCAACCTATCTCACAGAAAACACGTATACTGCCTATTCCAAGTGGGCCCTACAATAGCACTCTAGTTTGTAGAAGGTGTCTGAATTAAAAAGAGAGGCAAAGAGAGCAGTAAACCTGAGTTGACCTAAATAATAAATAAATATGTTTTTAATCCTCTTGAAGTGGAAACTAGTTTGGCTGCTTTCTTGACTTTTAAATGAGATTCAAGCACAGCATTCAAAGGTCAAATGTCTCATGATTTTGTGTAATGTGGCTCATTGTTTTCCTCTGCATTTTGTACTATCAGAGATAACCTGATATATTTGCTTTATTACCAGTTTTCCTCTAAGTAAATTAATGGTAGGCAAGAAAAGGCTGCCTGCACTCGCTCATGAAGCAGCTGGTTGTTCTGAGAGAGATTCCAATCTATATCCAGTTGTATATGGGCCCTAACAGCACCGTTATTAATTCTCCTCAGCAGTTTGCTCTTGAATTTTTCATATTATTTATATATTTTTCTCAGTGCTTTTTTATGTCCTTTTCATATCTGTTTTCTTGTTTGGCTATTAAAAATGCAAGTTCCTTAAGGGAAATCACTGTAGCCTGCATTCATTTCATTATTTTGGGCTTTATCAATAGAGGGTAGAGCAAATATCATTTGTATGCAATGAATGTTGTTGACTGACTGGCAAGCATTTATTTCCTGAATAAAAATGTCACATTCAGAAACAGATTTTGAAAGACTCTGTAGATTACTCCTGAATCTTGGCAACTCCTCCAAGTGACTACTGTCACGTCTATAGGACTATAGGTAGGCAGCTAATAAACTGCCCGACTCGTATGCTTCGATTTAAAGATCTTCCGAAGACTGGTTCTCTTTGGGTCACCACACTTGCCAGTTTGGACTTTTGAAACCTACTAATATGGGCTGACATAACAAATTAGCAACAAGAAAAGTTCACGAAAGGACAAGTGTGAGAAAGTGTGCCAAATATATTAGCATTCGTTTTGCAACCTTGTCTCCAGTTTGTGTGAAGTTGATGGTTGGAGGTTACGCTTTCATTAAAAATTGACAACATTTTAAATGCTAATCAAAACTGCTTGTCCTTTCTACTTCTACTTATCTTGGAAGGGGAAAAAAAGAAAAAGGAAGGGGGGGAAAAAAGAAGGCTTGCTTTGAACTATAACAAATAACTCCTTCCATTGCCCCCAGACCCTTTTGTCTCCTCCTGTGCAGGACAGATAAGGGCTATGCAGATTGCATGTCAGGACCTCTGTCTGAAGTGTGAAGGAGCCGCAAAGTGAGTTAGAGATATGTATTCCAGGAGAAGGAGAGAGGACTCGTGTGTGTGTGTGTGTGTGTGTGTGTGTGTGTGTGTGTTGCCTTTTCATGAATGTTTGGAAAGAATTATGGAGATGTAGCTGGTTTTACATTGGTGAAAAGAAACATATTTTCAGAAAAGGAGGGTCATGTGGTATATGAGAAAATAATGCAATAAGACATAATAAAAGTTAAAAGAAAATATCTGTTTCAATCATGGGTAGCAAAACTTGATCAGTGATGAGCCTTCAGAGATAGTATACTTCATTTCAGAACATTCTTAGGGAGATAGCATAAACAATAAAAATAATCATAACATAAAATTTATCATTAAAAAAAAAGAACATTTTTAGGAAGGGCAAAAGAGGGTGAAGGAAAATGATTGGCTCTTTTTTTCTTCCAGCTTCATGGATCTATAATTGACATACAGCAAAGTGTAAGTTTAAGGTGTACAGTGTGTTGATTGGATGCGTTTTTAAATTGTAAAATGACTACTAGCTAACATTTCCATCACATCACATAATTACCATTTCTTTTTTGGTGGTGAGAAAGCTTAAGCTCTATTCTCTTAGCAATATTCGAGTGTATGATACAGTTTTACTAGCTATAACCTCCATTCTGTTAATTAGATATCTAGAGCATGTTAATCTTATAACTAGAGGTTTCTACACTTTGACCAGTATCTCTCCATTTTCCCCAACCCATCTCTAATCCTTGTTTCTCTCGAGTTCACCTTTTTTTTTTAAAGATTCTACATATAAGTGATATTTGTCTTTCTGTATCTGACATTTCACTTAACATAATGCCCTCAAGTTTCATCCAAATTGTCAGACAGTGGTATTTCCTTCTTTTTATGGCTGAATAATATTTCATTACATATACATCACGTCTTTTATATTCGTTCATCCTTAGAAAGACACTTAAGTTGTTTCCATATCTCAGCTATTGAGAATAAAGTGGCAACGAACATGGGAGTTCAGATACAAGTTGAGTATGCACAGAGATATGTTTTTAATTTTTTTTATATGGAATTTCTTTCCATTCATTCTTTTCTGGCTTTTCTGGAGGAGGGTGAACATACAATTCAAGGAGGAAAATATCTCAGAATTTAGTATATACCGAAAGATAGTTTATATTTACAAGCAAACATTAATCAATTGAGTTGAGTTTCCTGGTCAAATAAACTTATAAGCCTATATATTTAATTCCTTACTAAATTGAAGACTCATTGGACCAAAGATTTGAAGTGTGCATACATGTGTGTGTGTTCACATGAGTCTATGTATACATGTATGTGTGTATGTATTTATCTGTTTATAGAATAGTTTTCCTCAGTGCAGTCTATGGTTCAAATCTGTGTTTCTCAAATGGGACCCTGTTTGCATTTTGAACTGTAATTCTTTGTTGGGTAGGATTGTTCTGCAAATTTCAGAAATATCCTGTTCAAGATTCAGTTGGGAATGGTAAGACGTCAATCTGGAAAGAGTTCTTCTCCTTCTCCTCCTTTTCTCCTCTCCACTCCATTCCTCTCCACCTGCTTTTCCTCTTCAGTCTTCATCTTCATCATCATCGCCATCATGTGTTACCACGACATTAACATACCTCAACTCATTTAATGATTCCCAAAACCCTAAAATCTTAGTGTTAACCTTAACTCTATGGCACCTTGAAGGTTAAGTCATCTCTCCAGCAAGGCCTTTGCTAGAACTTAAAATCAGGTTTGGATGATAATGATGCAAAGGCTCTCAACCATTAAACTGAACCTGAACCTTCCTTAGTAACCTATTACTGATCTTTAGTCAGAAACCAATCTTTGTCTGGATCTATTTATATTTTTAATGAATAGCGATAGTTGGGATAATGAGTTCCATAAGTTTATCCCCCACTGTGTTAAAAAATAGCTCTTTCCATTTATCCTAAATCCTCCTTTTTCAAGCTTCAAAGAGGGCCCTTTGTTCTGGAGTTTGATGAATAAGTCCATCTCAATCCTCTCTCTATTCTTTTCAATTTTATAGACTTGTAGACTTTTAGTCTATTCAGCTTTGATTTTTACAGACTGAAAAGCCTGATTATACAATGCCCCCCCCCCCATATTTCCACTCATTCAATCACTTTCATTGCTCTATTCCCTAAACTTTCTCTAGCTATCTGAAACAAAAGGCAGTTAAACATAACACGACCAAGCAAAGCATGGCTAATTCCTGAAGGGGAACCTGACCAAGTGGACTTGGCTGAGCATCCATCTAACCTTTTCAATGATGGTTTAGAATAGCTGATCTAACACACGAAGCTCAATTCCTGACTGCACAGAGAGAATGATTTTAGATAAATGGGAATTACCCAGTGCCTCATTATTTTCCCTTAGATTTTGAAATCTGGTTTAAAAGTTGTTGATCTATTTCAAAATGCAAATGACACCTCCCCAAAATGCAATGCATTACTGTTTTTGCTGCTGTTGTTATTGTTTCTTTTTCAAAAAAATCATTAAAACCTTAACATTATTTCTAATTTCGAAACTAGTGCCCTGCATCGTGTGAAGGGAGTGCAATACATTAGGCGCTCTTGGCCCAACCTGGGAAAACTGGATGGGAGGAAAGACTCCCTGGCTCTTTTCGAAATAAGATGGCAGCACAAAGCTGTTAAATCTGACAGGCAGTGTGAAAGGTGTGCCAGAAGTAAGGTAAGGGCCAGTAAAAGTAAAGGTAAAGACAGAATTCACTCAGGACTAACATTGTCTTTTCTTCAAAGGCAGCGGACATACATACATTCCATTGAAATATGCTCCCACCTTTGTGTGCTGCTATTCACTGTGCTGGCTGAACATCTCCCATGCTTGAGTTTCCTTAGCTCAAAGACCATCTGATACCTGGATTTGTGTGACAATCCAAACAGCTTGGAAAAATTACTGGGAGGTGCTTTGCATCCATAAATGCAATTTATATGCTAAGTAATCACATCAAATAAATAAAGCCTTCTTCCACTTTCTCAATACTATTACAATATTTAAATTTCTCTGAAATGAAGGAAAATATACCTTTTTAGTGTTAATTAAGGAGGAGGCCTTGGAAACATGACATGAATTCCCCTCTCTCGACATTAATTGCAACAACAAGCCTGTGCTGTTATAATCACCTTTTACCCTTCTCAATGACACGCTATGTGCTATCATGTCATTAATAGACTTTTATAGAGAGAGAAACTCAGGATCCTCAGAGGGGCAGCCATTTCCCCAAGGTCACACTGTCAGTGCTGGGAGTTGTGCTAAGCAAAGACAAGTCATTCTTAATTCAAAGAATACTATTTAAGTTGATGAGTTAGTCCTGTGATCGATAAAATGGGGGCCCAGGCGACGTGTGGACAACCAGAATGGCATGGCAAGGCACAAGTGAGAGACAGCAGTGGAAACATCCTGCTGCTTATGAAAATCATGGAGGGCAAGATCAGCATATTCTGCAACTGGAAACTGTTCAATTAAGTATTCATTTCATTTCACAGTCATTTTTGAAAAATAAATCTGTGTTTCTTTATACCTTTAAGCTCAGTAGTTTTATGCATTAGGTTGATATGCATAACAAAATGTGGACTATTTTTTAAATTGGCAGATAAGAGCTAGTATGTCGTTACTATTTATATATTGAAGTTGTAACAATCATGTGCTTTTAATTCATTTCACCTTCAAAGATAAGAATGTTTCCAGTTTGTAATATATGGCAGGATGTATTAGGTACACTGAGTCTGTCTGATTCACAGCTTTCTAATCGGCTATTTAGAGTTTACTCCAAGCAGAAAATCAATGTATTCAAAATGTAGTAGCTCTCTTGTTAACTCGAGTCATTGCTTAAAGAGTAATGTCAAGCTCATAATTGAAATATGGCTTAAACCATGCATTTTAATTCAAAAGAAAATATGTTGAAATGTTACTCATTTGATCCTTCCCTAGTCCAACCCCAAAGGGCATATCTTGCTTGCATGGCTTGACAATTGCCCCGAGAAATAGCTAGTCCTGACACAAATGCCTGCTAATGCCAGTGGTGGGAATTTACCTCCATCCTGCGATGAAATGGCCTTGCCGAGAGGCTATGGGGATTGTAGAATGACTATTAGTTTGAGTCTCTGGAAACTCCTGTTTATATTTTCTTTGTGGGTGGGAGAGTTGCTGTACTGACCTCATGGAGGTGGGTCCCATGCTCTGTAAATATGCTTTGGTTGCCTTGCTGTAGGAGGGGGGACCCCCCAAAATGAATTTATTTATAAAAAAGAATGTATTTATTCTTACATATTTAAACTTCAGTCACCTTCAAAGAACTCTCCATTTGATACAATACACCTATCAAGATGTTTTTTCCACTGCTCAAGACAGTTTTTGAACTTATCAATTTTGATGCCTTTTAGTGCTTCTGCCATTTTGTTTTTTCCACTTCTTGCACAGCAGCAAAATGTTTTTCTTTGAGGACACTTTTCATTTGGGGAAACAAAAACAAAGTTACTCAGGGTGAGATTGGGTGTAGGGAGGTTGGGGCCTGAAGGTCATGTCTTTTTTTTTGGTTAAAAACTGCTGAACGCTTAGTATGATGTGGGCAGGTGTGCTCATAAATCACCCATTATGAGATGGACAAACACATTGAGAGAGCCTTCAGAAAAAGTTGAAAAAGTTCACTGAAGCCGAAGGTAGCCTCTAATAACAGCGCCAGCTGGTACACTGGTACAGATGAGTTCCTAGAACACTCACCTAGCATGGGAAGCCTTACTACAAGGGACCTGCCATCCAGAAGATAATTCTGTTTTTTGGGGACCTTCTTGTATAAAGGAATACAGGGTCATTTGATGTCAGATAGTAACTGAGGTCTTGTGTTTGAATTTGAACACTTTGCATTTGGAGACTAAACATGATCTTTGAAATACAGTCTATATGTAGGGCACTGAATCATGTCATTTGATAAACAGTTGGGGTCAGACAAGATTTTAACTTATTAAAATATTTAGGATAGGAATACCACAATAATTATGTTCTAGAATGTTTAAAGTTATCGTGTATGTTAAGGATTTGACTTATTTTATAGGGTTCAATATAAAAAGGGGGTGAAAGTTGTGAAGCGCATGCTAGGAGGTAAAGTGATGTAAAAGGTAAAAGGGGATACCTTAGTGATACCTTCCAAAGGTAACATTTTCTTTGATAAACCAGATGCTCAGGGATTGTTTTAAAGGCTTGATCCCAATACAACGTGATGAAGCAGAGGGGAGAGCTGATACTTGAGGTCTCTCCCGCTCTTTAGACTCAGGTAGGGGGGACTTGTGCTTACTACTCTTTTACTGTCTTATGTTTGTTCTGAATATGTACCTTACCATCTTTTATTGACCTTTTTGGTGCCTAATCATAGTGCTTTGCCCACAGTAAGTACAAATGAGTGTTTATTTACCTGAGGATCAGAATAGAAAGGGTGAAAAAGCAGATGCCACTGATAGCCAAAGACTAAAGTGCTGGAGAGGCTCTGAGCTGCTTCATAATTTATCTTTAGGTCAGCCATTGCTGCTCTCATGGTAGATCTAGCTAAGAAAATTGCCAGTGGCTAGATCTGTGTCAGTTCTTTCAAATGTGGAATGCCAGCTATGTTGATAACAAAACAGGAAGCTACTTAATGTGTTGAAAATATGTTTTGGAGCAGAGAAGCAAAGGGAAAACCAATTGTATCTTGTTGAATTTTTAGGAAGGAAGCCAAAGATGATAGAGATAGTTATCATATATGGAATATGGTCAAAATGTTGAAATAAGAATTTTCACTCTTCTTAAGAAGGTCACTGGGTCTGTACCCTGTAATAAGGATAAAATGGAAAATCACCTTCCTGCCCCTCTGTTAACTTTAAATACATCCCTCTCAAAATATACTCTTCTTTTAGGAAAGTCAAATGGCACAATAAAGAAGCAATATGAGCCAATCAAGAAAAGAGCTTTTCTTGTAGGTCTGATTTACTATGATTCTCAACAAAGGGTGATATTGCCTCCAGGAGATATTTGGCTATATCAGGACATATCTGATTGTTAAGGCTGGGGTAGGTGTGGTACTCAATCTAGTGCACAGAAGTCATGAGTGCTTTTTAAGATAATACAGTGCAAAGGATAGCTACTTTCGACACATGATCATACAGCATGAAATGTCAATGGTGCTGAGGTTGAGAAATTCTGGGTTATATCAATAACTATAAATGTATTTTACATAGTGAGGAAGCAGACAAGTAGCTACCTGAATAATTCAAGTCACCAAATTACTTTTTTTGAATGGAAAAATACATATATGTTAACTAAAGGATTTTTAGCTTCATAGCACCAGGTGTGTGTTCTATTTTGACATTCACTTCTTTTGATAGTAAAAATGAAGACACTAAAGTGAAATAAAAGAGGAGAGAAGTGGACAAAGAGAAGGAGAGTGGGGGGTATACAAAGGAGAACAAGAGAAGCAAAAGGGATCGAAAAGAGAGAAGAAAGTAAAAGAACTGGAGGAGGTGGGCTGACAGTATAAATCAGAATTAAACTTTTATTATAATGAGTATTATAATCTTTAATTATTAGAAAAGTACTTGAATGCTCCTTTTTATCAATTCTGTGGATCCCTCAAAGGAGCCAATTACCATACCTGTCAAGAGGAATGAAACCTCTTAATGTTGGCTGTTATGAGTGTACAGTGCTAACGTATAGTAAAAATAGGGCCTCATTCAAGGTATTCTTCTAGAACAAGTCATCTCTGTTTCTCACATCTACAATGGCAACCCATCAACTTCACCTTCTTTTTTGAAAAATTCAATCCCATTTGACATGCTCTTTATTTATGTGTTGGCTTTAGAAACGAACAGCTTCATTGAAATATAATTGACATGCCATAAAATCCATCCATTTAAAGTGTACAATTCAATAGTTTTAGTATATTCACAGATACTTACTATCGTTGCCTCAATTTTAGAACATTTTCACCATCTCCAAAAGAAACCCTGTGCAGTCTTCCCCAATTTTCCCCTATCCAGCCCTAAGCAACACCTGATCTACTATGTCTAGATAGAATTGCTATTTTGGAGAGGTATTATCTTCAAGAGTTTTATTGTTTAGCATTTACATTTAGGTATTCAATCCATTTTGAGTTGATTTTTGCATATGATATGAGGGAAGGGTTCAACTTCATTCTTCCAAATGTGGATAATCTATTGTCCAACCACCATTTACTGAAAAGACTATTTATTCCCCAACTGAATGATCATGGCATGCCTGTTGAAAATCAGTTCACTATAGACCTGTGAGTTGATATCTGGATTCAATTATATTTCATTGATATATATATATATATATATATATATATATATATATATATATAATGCCAATTACAGACTCTCATGATTACTATTGTTTTGTAGTAATTTTTGAAATAAAGAATGTGTGGGCCTTCAATTCTATTTGTTTTTCAAGAATGTTTGGCCATTCTAGTATCCTTGTAATTCCATATAAATTTTTGAATCATGAATTTTTCAAATTCTATTTAAAAGTCAAATGAAATTCTGATAAGAATTACATTGACTCTATAGATTAATTTAGTAAGTACTGCTACTTTAATAATATTACATCTTCTGATCCATAAAGATGGAATTTTTCTATTTATTAGATGTCCTTTACATCCTTTTAACACTTTTTAAATATTTAATAATATAAGTCTTCCATCACTGAGTATGAAGTCACCTGGATTTTATTTTTAGATCTCCTTTAACAATTTGAGGAAGTTATTTTCTATTTCTAGTTTGCTACATGTTTCACCATAAAAAGTTGTTAGATTTTATCAATGCTTTTTCCACATCTATTACAATTAATTTTTTAAAAATTTATTGGTATGGTGTATTGCATTAATGGATTTGCTGTTATTAAAACAGCCTTGCATTCCTGGATAAGTCCCTCTTGGACATGGTGTGTAATTCCTTTAATATATTACTAGTATCAGTTTGCTAGCATTTTGTTAAGGATTTTCGAATCCATGTTTATAAAAAATATTGGGCTGTAGTTTTACTTCTGGTGATATCTTTGCCTGGTTTTGTATGAGTTCAACTAGCTTTATAGAATGAATTGGGAAGTGTTTCACATATTACATGTTTTTGGAAGAGTTCTTGAAGAAGTGTTATTAATTCTTCATAAATATTGGGTAGAATTTGTGAAGTCACCTGGCTCTGGGTTATCTTTTGCAGTTAATCTTATTCATATGTTTATTTATTATTGTTCTATTCAGATTGTCTATTTCTTCTTGAGTCTTTTCAGTAGTTTGTGTCTTTCTAGCAATTTCTTCATTTCAGCTATGTCATATAGTTTATTGGCATACAATTCTTTGTATCCCTTTATAGTACTTTTTACTCCTGTAAGGTTAGTAATAACATGTCCTTTTTCAATTCCATTTCTAGTAATTGTAGTCTTCTTTCTTTTTTCTTTGACCAGTCTAGCTAAACATTTGTCAATTTTGTTGACCTTTTCAAAGAACTAGCTTTTGGTTTCATTGATATTTATCTGTTTCAAAACTTCTGTACTCTATTAATGCTCACTTTAATTGTTACTACTTGCTTCATCTGGTTCCTGGATGTTTATTTTGCCCTTCTTTTTTCAGTGCCTTTAATTGGAAAGATAGGTTGTTTATTTGAGGTCTTTTTTAAAAAATATATTCATTTACAGCTATACATTTTCTTATGTGCATTGCTTTATCTGCATCCTACAAATTTTGGAATCTTTTGTCTTCATTTTATTTTTTTCATTGAAAGATATTTTAAAATGTATTTGGCAATTATTTTCTTTGACCATTAATTATTTAGAAATGTGTTTTTAAATTTCCACATAGGTAGGAGTTTCCAAAATTTCATTGTTATTGATTTCTAATTTTATTCCATTATGGTCAGAGAACATACTCTGTATTATTTCTATTCTTTCAAATACATTGAGGTTTGCTTCATTGCTTAGCATATGGTCTATCTTGGCAGATGTTCCATGTGCACTTGAGAAAAGTATATTCTGCTACTGTTTGGAAAAGCATTCTGTAGGTCTAGTTAGCTATGGTGTTGCTTAAGTCTTCAACATCTCTGTTGGTTTTCTAATTACTTGTTCGATCCATTATTGAAAGCCATCAATATTGAATTGTCTGTTTCTACATTTTTGTCAGTTTTTGTTAGTTTAGGCATTTAAATTGTCCTTTAATTGTATGTCTGCTCTATGAGGCAAATATTTTATTTGTTTTATTTACTTCTATATTCTTAGCACCTAGAACAACATATGTAACATAGTAGGTTATCATTAAATAATTAAGATATTAACATAATTAATTATATTGCAGACCTGATGAATAAAGAAAGAAATACAAGGAAATCTGAGTTCAATTTTGAAACTTAAACCAACCCTTTACCACAAACTTATCTATCAACCTTTGGCCATCCATCTCCTCAGTGAATGTTATTGACCACAGAGAGAACAAACACAGGAGAGTGGGAAGTTCCACACCACTTTTTCAGTGAGTGACAGAAATACGAGACCCATGGGGGCGTGTGTTGAGCATTTCTGTGGTAGTAAAGAGGACAATGTGGATTTCAGTGTCAGTCTTGTGTGTTTAAGGTCATTGGAAGTTCTAAGAAAAATACAGTCAAGAACCAAGCATTTATTTTTGAGACTAGATGATAATGAATGTTCTAAAACCCTCAAATTTGCTTAATTGTACAATATTAAACCATGAGGGGAGATTTCTTTCTGACCTCAGCTAGTGATCAGTTTATGCCCTGATGTATGCAATTTAATGGTCTATTATCATTTTTATCATGCCATTGCAGATGTTATTTTTATTTATATAAATACCTAATCCTCTTGTTAAATACTTATCCCTGCTAATTATTTCTACAGTGACTAAAGCAAACCAGCCACTTGCAGCCAAGGTTTAAGAATAAGAGTACCTTCTTCCTGGAGATAAACAGAAAAAAGCAAAAAACAAACCTCAAATTTTATGGTAAAATATACTTCAGTTTATTGTATGGAAACTTAAGATGGCATTTTGGTAAAGGTAATGTAGCTTTGTTAAAAGAACACATTCTCCTTGGTTATTTTTATGCCTCCTTGCTTATCATCTCAAGAGAGAGACATGCCAGAATTTAATTTCTTAACAAACTTAAAAAAAAAAAAAAAAACCCTAAATATCTCTTCCTAGGAAGGTCAACAAACAGATTAAATGCTCACTCACACACACATACCCTATGTACCTTCCCATGTAGTATGCAAAGAATGCAACAGTGAGAATGGACGAGACCAGGCTAAAAAAATAGCAATTTAAATATTCAGCTTCAATATGTGGCTGTATTGTCAAGAGGTAACCCAACACTGTGCTAGCTCTTTATATATAAACATGAAGTGATGGTTCTGTGCTCTGCCAGTAAGTTTGCAGGAACATAGGAGAGTCACTTCACCTCTGCAGGTCTCAGAGGCCCCTTTTGGTTCAATTTCAGGGTTTGTGTATCTGGCACAATTATAGCCACAGAAACGACAAGGTGAATGAGACATTCTTCCAGTCCTCAAGGAGATTTAAGTTAGTGGGTCAGATCAAATTTTATCAAATGCCCACTCTTACTCTAGGTGTCAACAAAAACATAGAATAAAGGGAAGTTAGAAATCGTTTAGTTCAAAGTTTTCACTTATTCACAAGTTCTTCAAAGTGGATTGAGGTCATCCTGAGATCCCCCTCAGAGGTAGAGAATTTTCTATGTCACTAGATAGTTCTTTCCAGTGTCCCAAAACACCATCAATAGAACTTGCTCTTAAGAATGCCATTCAGGAACAAATAAACTTAAAACATAATCTCAGTGAAAATGAGGAGAAGCAGCTGAGATCCAGCGGGAAGCAGAGAGGATCACAAGCTGAAAAATGCAGCTTCTAGGGGACAGAGAGGGAATTAATACATTTTGAGGTTTCCTGGATGCCAAACACTGTAGTAGGTCTTTTACTGTCAACAGGCCTGTGAGGCACATAGGACTTCTCCACTTCATTTGTAAGAAAACCGAGTTCTAGAGGTGGAATAGCTTGACTATTGCTGTAAGATTGCAGGTAGCAGAGACAAGGTATGATTCCTTAGCTCTCTGAATCTCCTGAGCACAGTACACAACGCTGCCTCTCTGCTCACTGTGTCCCCACCTGCTTGCCTGATTTTGCTGTGTAATTTGGGACTATTCATTTAACCTCATGGGACTACTTATCTTCCTTTAGCTCAAAGCTGGTGACATTCCCCCAGCACAAAATTGTCATGTATACAGTAAACCTCAAATTTATTAGCTGTACAGTAGTTACCACTTCAAGAATCTATTTCTCATTAGAAGTTCTGACCGTGTAGATGCACCCAGGTGTTTCTGCGTAGGGATGATTTACCATGGTTTAATAATGTGTGACCAAACTATAACCACAGATACCACAGATAATATATATTGGCACAAGAGATACAAAGTGGATGATGCCTATCATTTATTCAATACCAGTCAGTAGCCAGTTCATCATGCCGTAAGACTAATGCTTGAGTGAAATAAAAAGTAGTAATTGTAAATATGAGACCAGTTATCACATAATATAGTAATCTCCACTCCGGCATGTTTAAACAGTCTTCGTGCATTGTGAGGTCTGCTTCTGTGGTTTTTGAAGCATATGACACACCTAATAAAACTGCTTTACAAAAATAAGCCTTGCTACTAAATTTCTGTAATTAAATACATTTATTATAATAGGAATACAATTTACTGGATCTCTGAAAGCTAGTCTGTATAATTAATAATGAAACATGTTTTAATGAACATTTATTAGGCATATGAAATACAAATATCTTGTAGATCAGCTACCATCTAGGAAAACTTCATTTATTCTTTGAGATTAAAACCCCCTGCATTATCACTGTCACTGTTGCCATCTTGACAGCTCAACAATCTCTTGTGTAAAACTCATTAATTTGGACCCCTACCAATATGGACACTGTGATAATTCAGAAGGTAGTGGTACTGAAGATTGCCTTTGTCGTCGTCATCGTCGGCAGCCGTCCATCTCGAGAGACGATGGTGTAGCTTCTTAAGAGTCTATCTGCACCGCCGAGAATGGCTGTGCAGTCCAACTCGGGAGTGACACGGTATCTGTCTCCTCCCGTGTTGAATCGACATCTTGTGATGACGCTGGAGTGTCCTCTCCAGTGAAGCTGAAGCTACAGAGCCTGGGCAGGGTGATATGGAGGGTCTGCTGTTGCCCATGCAGCAGACCCCCCCTCTCTTCGCAGCTGAAGGGTCCAAGGGAAAGACAGAGTCAATACAGCTTGGCTTCAGGTGCGCCGCAGAAGTTGCCGGTGTTGACTACAACGTCGAACCGCCTTAGGGACTCCGGCTCCGGATTTTCTGTCGGGGTTTACTCCCTTAGCCTTTCCCCTGAAGAGGTATGCCGCAAGGCAGCGGAGGTTTTTTGGAGTCAGAGTTTTCCTTCTCTGATTGCCTTTGTACTATCTAAGGAAAAGAGTGTTTTGGTTTTTTTTTCCAGTAAATTAGGTGTGTAAACAAGATTATGTAAAGGTCTGTTTAACCACTTAAAAGAATTTTCTTTCAAATATCCTAGCACCATGATCTGCATGTACAGTTACGCCAATTACAAATGAATCCTATTTATTCATTTGAAGAGCCTCAGTTCCTAGACTACCAGAAAAATGACTGAATAAGTGCTGAGAGTGTACTAGTATAAAGTGTTATATTAAGAACTTGGATAGATATAAATAAATACAGGGAATAAACAATTCTACCGAGAAGGTTATATTCTAATCGAGTGGTTTCTAACACTGTCTCCATATCAGAAACATTTGGGAATATTTTTTTAAATGTTAACACACAGTCTTCAACCCTAAGACTTCTGATTTAATGAATCTGGGTTAAGGATCAGGCAAACATTAGAAAGTGATTATTTGGAGTGAATGCATTACAGTTCTTCAAATAGAATCTTAAAATGCAAAAGCTCCTGTGAGTACTAATATATTAAGTTGTCAGACTTCTTGTCTTCCTAAACACCATTGTCAAGGCTGCATTCTTCTAGTCTCTTAGTTCTGTGGCCAGCAGAGACCTATATCTGTGGCCTGTGTTCCCTCAAGGAGAGAATGAATCATTGGTGGCCTAGGACGGTCGTGGTTTATGCCTGTCATTATGGTGTAATTATTAGTATTATACTCTCCTGCATTCTCAAAACTGTCTTGGTTTAGACATTAAATTATATGTCACCCAAACTCTCCATTCAATTTCGAAGTCCTTCTTACTCATCCTTTGAACCTATTTCTTTCTGCCCAATTCACACAAACTCTCTTCTAACCCAGGGCTCTTTTATTTCCTATATCCATCCTTGTCATTTCCCAATACCTTACCATGAGATTTTCTCCTTGCAAGTGGTCAAATTGTCACCATTGCCATTAAAATAAACCTTAAACCACTTAACATCATAAGCCAGTTCCTCTAATGACTTGTTGCCTGCTCATTTCCAGACTCCTCTCTGGCTCTTCTGCCCTTCCACTGTCCAGTGGACCCTCTTTTTATTCCTCTGTGGTCCAGGCATGCTATACTCTCTGCCTAGGTTCACTTTCCCCACTTTCTCAAGTAGCAACCACATACTTTCTAAAGCACTAAAAACAAGAATCACATTCTTAATGAAGTATTCTCTGACATTCCAGGGAACAGCCACATTGGAGTGATTTCTTTGTACACACCTCTCTCACGGTTGTGATCACATTCTGTACTTGTTGGTTTGGTTGTTTTTGATTATTTTTGTATGCTTGTAGTGACAATCTATATTGAAAATTGAAACTCATATTTTTGTTTCTCCAGTCTCTGTTTCAGTGTCTCCACTTAGTAGAAATATCCTTCAAAATACTAATTGAACATGGACACTCTGAGTCTGACAGTGTGTAAAGTTTCTAAAATTTTGCAATTACTTTGAGTAAATAGCTTTCCCTATATCTAGGTTTAAACAATTATGAAATAAAAATTTTAGTGCTGTTGATATTCCTCCACAATGCAGTGGGGGTATATTCATTATAGACTGCTTTGAAGATGATTAATTCTATAGGTATGATAATTATTGTAAATATTGTAATGAATATCACCATTATTTCTAGTTTCCATAAGATTCTAAGTAAAATGGAAATAAGATAAAAGATACATAAGTACATATACAAATGTCTCTTATCCCAAAATACACACTGATTATTGAAAATGAGATATGTCTTCCAGCCAATATATTCAAACTTTCATTCTGAATGATGGCCTATCCTTAGACTTGTCAAAAATAACTTTATTAAAAGAGTTATAAGGAGACCAATTCTGTTAAAACCAGAAATTCCAAAGTTGAGGTCTGTTGAGGAAGTTAAATCTAATTGACTTTATTTGACTGGTTTTGTCAGAAGCCTTTTTATTCAGTTTTACTGTGTCTACTTAGAGCCAACTTTTCAAGAAAAAGTATTTCCAAAAAATAGGTTTGTGGTAATTATTTAAGTTTTGTATATTACTTTAGTAAAAACTGCTGTATGTAGGAGGGAGGGAAGGAGAAAAAAGAAAGGAGAGAGATATTGAAATAATGTAAATCTGTTTTCCAACTATATGACACCCTATGTGACATTATAGATGGCAAAATTACAATGACAAATTAGTTTCATAAAGCCCATTGTGGTCCTGCAACTATTTACTTATTTAACTATTATGAAGATATTAGTAACTAAAACCTTTGATAATTACTGAAGTTTGAATCACAGATTTTGTTATGAGACTATGCAGACCTGAAATAAGAATATGAAATTTGGCAAGGGGCAGAGGAAGCAGTGCATTAATTATTATTGTACTTGGAGAAAGCAAAAGTTGATGGTTGTTAATTGTGCATATCTAAGAAAGACAAGTAGGTAACTTAATGGTGAATACAGACTATAATGAGTTAAAGTCAATAGGATCTATTTATAGATTGGACCCCAAATATGTAGATCATCATAAAATTTAAAACTAAAACACTTGGTTTAGGTCTTGAGGAAATTAATTGGCAGGTGATTGCTAATTCATACAACCACCATCTTGAAGTCTCATACTTCCGCATTTTCATACTGTGAGGTAAATTTACTTTCTTGGATGAGCACTACCAGATTGTATTGATAATGAGACAGGAGATAAAAGTTATGAACCAAAAGCAGATAAACTGAAGAAGCACGTTTTCTACCAAAGTTATTAACCACTCTAGAATATGATATCAAGGGCACTAAGAATATCCCTTCTAAATTACTCTCGTGTTTTCTAAGTCTCAATATCCCCTCCTTTAAAATGTAAGCTCTCCAGGACAGATGTGCTGCTTGATCTTTTATCAGCACAGAAAAGAGAGTATAATTAAATAACTAGAGAAAAAATGAAAAAAGAAGGGAGTAGGGTCGAGAGAAGAAAATGTCACACAAGTAAGTGTGACCTGAAGTAAGGAAGAGAAAGGACACGTATTGGTGAATGGAGCAGAAAAATAGCTTTGCTAACTACAGAATTTTGATGTGTTAATAAACTAGTATATGGATAAAGCTCTTGACCAGAGGCCTTTTTTAAAATACATAAACACCCTTCTCCGTGGCTGGTGTGGCTCAGTTTGTTGGGACATTGTCCTGTAAACCAAAATGTCATGGGTTCAATTCCCGGTCAGTGCATATGCCTATGTTGTGGGTTCAGTCCCCAGCTAGGGTGTGTGTTAGAGGCAAATGATCACTGTTTCTCTCTCATATTGATGTTTCTCTCCCTCTGTCTCCCTCCCTCCCTTCCCTTCTCTCTAAAATCAATAAACACGTCCTCAGATGAGGATAAAAATTAAAAAAAAATAAATAAACACTTCAAAATCTATCAAATTGCCAAACATAATAAATTGGGAGAACTACCATTTTGCTCTACATCTGACCTTATAAGTAGCAAACATTCCTTGGTTTATTCACGTCTGAACACAATCTATTTCCCAAACCACCTTCTCCCTCCCTTCGAAACAACCATGCACCCAAGGATTTTCAAAAAACCAAACTTTAGCTTTCATATACAGACTGTTGCATTTTTAGTGAAGAGGGGAGGTGGGAGCCCAAAAGGTGGACATTCTATAAGATGTAGGACTCAGAGAATGTCCAGGGATCTATTTCATCAACAGAACTTTGAATAAGGGGACCTGACCCTTACCAATCTCTACAGAAGATTAACTTCAAAGGCTCTAAATAACTCATTACCTTTATCTACAGTGCAAAATTAAACTTTCTGTGGACCACAAAAATTAATGTAAGCTGTGGGCCACACAGCCATAGATATACTGTTCATTCAATGTTCATAATGAAATTGCCTATATATGCTTTTGCACATAAATACCCATTTGTTTTGTGGATTTCAAAAAGCTTTTGTGAAATTGGACACATATTTTAGAGCAAGTAAACTGGCAACCTGATTATACAGAAATCATCTATAGCCTAGCCACACTTGCAATCATCAAAAGTAAAAACTGCAGGAAGCAATTCAAGTTAACACAAGAAAGTCAGCCCATTATACATTTCCAGATTACAGATGGCAGCAGATAGCACCAAGAAGCCGTGGTTTTGGGGCAATTACAAGCGCCAGAGTGGGGACAGGGAACCTCTCTCTTCCCATATCTGTGATACCTCAGCCATGTCCCTGGCCATGTATCCTGCTCTCTGTGTGGCTCAATGAATTTTATCTCCTGACAATGTCTTCATTAATGCTTCTTTAAAAGTACCTTAAACCCCTCTTGAAAATGCAAATACTTCTTGCTCTCAATACGCTCTCCTGAGCTTCTCTGGCAGGTTCACGTCTGGCTCTATTGAACATGTTTCTTAGTTCCTCTGCTTAGAAGAACTGAGTTGGAAGTTGCCTGATCATACTTGCAAACCCAGCAATGGCAAATTTTATTATTCTTGTACAAATGCCTATAGAAGAAAATGAGCAATAAAATCCTGCCTTCTGGAGCAACTTGCTTCACAAGTTTATTGTAATTTTCTCTACTAAAATATTTACTATTTTGAGAAGCATTAAGTCTTCTAGCTGTCAGGTGAGTATACTTCTGCCTCTGTGTTCAATTCGTAGTTTTGTACCATTATCATTCAAAGAGCATGAGCAAGATCCAACTTAAGGCACAACTAGATAATCAGTCCAATTCATACCCAGTTTCAGTGTTATTTCTGACCTAGGGAGTTCCTTTTATTCTTAGATATTTTTCACTGTGGTTCTGAAACTGGCCTTGCTACTGAAAAACCTGGACATTATAGACTTATAATCGACATCCACTAAATCTTCTCCAGAACCCCAGAAGTTGAGTTTGATACATTATCTCCTGGGCCGGAACTTCATCCATGTCAGACTCAAACCAGTAAAGTTAGTTGACTGGTCGAGCCTCCCTTAGAAGTGAGGGTGACCATTCTCTCAAAGCAAGGGAGAAGGTAGAGGCAGGCTGCCGGGTGGTCACGCAGTAGTGCTCGACATAGACACTTTGGACATACAATGAAGTATGCTTTGGCTTGATTTTTTATACTACGTGGATGTCATGTAGACCCTTGTTTTATCAGGTAGAGGACTGGATTATTGACCTGGAAAGGCACTAAATACTAACTCAAGTTCTATCTTCACTTCCATCTATACCCCAACTTGAGAGGGAGCTGGTACTGGGAATTTCTCAAAAGAAAGTCTTTCAGTAAGCCTAAATCAAGAAGGAGGTATTCTGTAGAAAATGGGAACATAAAAGTCATTTCCTCTAGCCACAACCGACATCAAGTCTGTCAACCTCATCATATTTCAGATCCAAAGAATTTGTCATGTAAAGAAATAGTTACAGATCTAGTTGCTAACTTATCTATTACCCATGTACTGCACTCAGGTAGTTAGCAGGTCTCCAGTCCCCTGCTTTTCCTGAGAGTCTTGGCAGGACCCAGCTGTCTGTTTCTTTGCTGTAAACTAGTCAGTTTAAAAGCAGTCCCAGGAATGGGACCTGTTCAGGAAAGAATGGATTTTATGCCTTGCTTATTGCTTTCCAAATGTCAGGAGCTTTTCAGAGTAATAGCAACTGGTGTAAAAAGAGAATTTGAAATAAAAGAAGCTTTTATTGCCCCAGAAAGAGGCTGCCCATAAACTTTCCACCTGCCTTAACCACTGGGGAATGTGTATGTGTGTATATATATCAACAATTTCTGGCCAATGAGAATTTACCTTTCCTATTAGCCCATATCCTCTATGATAAAAACGGAGCAGGCGAACAGGATCAAACCTCTTTAATTGCAGTTGTCACATGTATTCCAGCTTAACACTTCATGCATTCTGTCATCAAGAGGACATTTTCCTGCTGATGCCAATGCCTTACCCTTATGCCAAACCTTTCATCTTAGAATATCAAAGATTTCCGCAAGTACTAATTCATTAATTAAGCTTCTCAATGACTGTTCAGAGATAGAGAAAAGAAAAATGTCTTTCAAAAGGAGAGATATTTAAAATTCAGGTTGTTTCACTGGCAGCTTCAATGAACAAAGGATGTCATTTCACTAATGTCATTGTGACCCCAAACAAATCTGTCACGGAATCCAGAACAGACCTCCCTATGAAAATGCAGACATTTTTCAGGTGAATGTTTCATAGATTTGTCTTTAGTTTCTAATGAACCTTCCTTGTGGCATTCGGTCACATCATTTGTCTCTAATTCTGTTGTTTCTTTGTTCTCTTTTTCTAATAGAGTGTAAAACCTTGTGAACTTGCTGAGATGTATTGGTTCACTTCCGAGCTGCAGTAGAAAACTGTGGTGTTAAAGCCCCACCCCTACGGAGAGAAACCAGCCTTGGATCTAAGCCAGGTTTTTAAGAAACTGTCCTCAAATGAAAAGCAAAAAAAAAAAAAAAAACAAAAACAAACCCCACAACAAAAAAACAAAACAATTTTAACTATTTTTGCCTAAATTAGTTGAAATGCTGAAACTTAAAATAAATCAAAATAAAACATTATCACCCCAAATTAATACATAAATAAAAGAGACTAGAGAATATTTTCTACTCTTTCCTCCACTCAGCAAGTGTAGTAAGTCAAGTCACAGTCAATTCAGAACCATTATGTGGCTGTTTCTTAGGATTTTTTTGAAGTGTAGCTTATTTTAATACAGGCCCTTTTCTGCTTTGGAAGAAAGGATTATGAGCTGGTATTGAGAAAAGGTACTAGAAATGTGTGCCCAGAATAGCACTGCCACCCTCCTAATTGGAATTAGTCACGTGAGTCTAATTGTTACAATTTCTGAATCTATCTAAATGTATCTGAGGGTTACCAATGTCATCACTGGCAATGTCAGAAAGAATTGTATTAAGTAGCCATGAACCCCAGGAAGTCATTGTAAACCGTACTTAGAACTGTCGGGACTGGTCTACTTAGCTGATATTTAGTAAGTGCATAGAAGGCATGGGACACTTTGTTGATATCACATTTGATTCTTTCAGAGTTCTTAGAAATTAAAATCTGTGTCTACAAAACACACACTATGGCTTAGTTATTCTATTAATAAATTAATTTTCTAACTCTTTCTCCCTTTATCTCTGTATCTCCACTCTCTTCCAACAATGAAGTAGAGTAGCTAGAATTGAAGTACCACAGTGAGGATGTGGAGATCAGCTTCGTGCTATAAAATTGATGTGACCTTGGGGGAATTTACGTAAGTTCTCTAAGATTCACTTTCTTAATCTAAAACAATGGAGGAAACCCCAGTAATTATTTTGTTGAGTGGCACACAGTAGGCTCTCAGTAAATGTTATTTATGGGGACACACAGAGATTCAGTTTTACATATATCCTTGTGCTTCATAGAGCACATCTTACCACATTATGTGAAGATTTGAAATCTTCCTGAAAGAACTATACCTAGATCCCAGCCAGAAATGCATTATGCAAAATGTATTCCTACATCAAAGTGTATTAAATGGCATATACAAGGTCCATTCAGAAAAAGTCCAGCCATTGTTAATAAAATGAGAATAGGTTTTATGATATGGATAAAATTTGGCAGCCAAGGAGAATGGACTAGAATGCACATGCGTGAAGAATGACGACTTCACTGTACTAGTCAGCAAGAGTGGTAGATGCTGTTGAGTGAGCATGTGTACTGTGTGGCTGTGGCATTAAAAATGACTGAGCAAGTAGCAATGAATCTGCACCCAATTTTGCATTAAGCCTTAACATTTCTCTGTGGAAACTATTTGGATGATTCAGAAGGCTGCAGCTATGGGCAATTGGTGATTGGAAGCTTCATCACAACAACATGCTCACTCATGCATCATGTTTTGTGCAGATTTTTTTGGTGAAGTATCAAATCACCCAGGGGACTCAGCCCCCTACAGTCCAGATTTGTCATCCTGTGACTTCTGGGGGGGCTTTTCCCAAAACTTGAATCATCTTTGAAAGGGATTTGAAACCATAAATGAGATTCAGAAAAATGGAAAGGGGCAGCTGATGGTAATTGGGAGAATTGTGTGAGGCCCCAAGGTGCCTACTTTAAAGGGGACTGAAGCATCATTGTCTTTATGTACAATGTTTTTTGTATGTTGTATCTTCTTCAGTAACTTTCTCTATCTTGCACATTACATTGCTGAATACCTTCCAGAAAGACCTTATCATGTATACCAATGGACAAAATGTCAACAATGCCCCAAAAGCAATACTATCTTTTAAGAGCAGAATAGATAATCCAGAAATATTTATGGCAAAGATCAAATTATCCTGAGTGGAATAAAGGCCTCAGAAATCTATGACAAGGTCACTTCAAGGCGAAGACTCAAGTCTAGGTTCCTCCTAGTCACCGTGATAGAGAAATCTTTTTCATGTTTACCATTTATCAAAATTTAATTGAATGTTTTTGTTTGTTTGCTTGCTTAATTCTTTTTTTTTTTTTTTTTTTTTTTTTTGACTGAGAAAATAACTTTATTTCCTTTTGGGGGAGTGAACAGGTATCCAGTCTCAGAACTTCTGGAACTGCTTCTTGGTGCCAGCAGCCTTGGTGACCTTGAGTACATTGAAGCGCACGGTCTTGCTCAGGGGCCGGCACTCACCCACGGTGACAATGTCGCCAATCTGGACATCTCTGAAGCAGGGGGACAGGTGCACTGACATGTTCTTATGGCGCTTCTCGAAGCGGTTGTACTTTCGGATACAGTGGAGGTAGTCTCGGCGGATAACGATGGTCCTCTGCATCTTCATCTTGGTCACCACACCAGACAAGATGCGCCCTCGGATGGAGACATTACCAGTAAAGGGGCAATTCTTGTCAATGTAGGTGCCCTCAATAGCCTCCTTGGGCATCTTGAAACCCAGACCGATGTTCTTGTAGTTTCGGGGCAGCTTCTCTTTACCAGTTTCTCCCAGCAGAACCCTCTTCTTGTTTTGAAAGATGGTGGGCTGCTTTTGGTAGGCCCGCTCCGTCTGAATGTCCACCATCTTCGCGGCCGCCTGGGAAAAAGCTTAATTCTTCATTAAAGCATGTTTAGGAAAATTTAGAGTAAGAACCCTTTCCTCAAACACTTTATGTTCTTGTTGGGCTGCCAAAATATGTATTTGGGGAAAGCTCCCTTATAATACAGAACTATGTACAATTAATCTTAAAATGAATTGACTATTCTGACTGAAAATTCAGAGAACAGAGGGAGAATGCTATGGGCTAGCCTGATCAGGAAACATAATATGATGGAAACGCATGATATGAGCATTAAAAGTCATGTAAGTTTAGAAGAGATAGACTCTGGAGGAAACAATTTGGGTATATAAACAAAGGAAATCACATAGACACAATCAAAGATGATAGTTTGAATGCAAGATAATAGGAATCAATAATGAGGTATGTGGCTATTTATAGAGACTAACAAAATTTGAGTTACATTAATAGAATTATGGTACCTTGAAAGCTAAAGAGTAATACAGATGATGGTTAAGAACTGCACTTAATTTCAGGTATCACACTTCAGTTATGAACAAATCTGTCAAATACAAATTCAGGCAAGACATTAAACTAGCAACTAGGTATTTTTTTTTTCTTTGTATATTTTATTAATTATGTTGTTACAGTAGTCACAATTTCTTTTCCCTTTGTTCCCCTCTTCCAAGTACCCCACTGCCCTCCAACAATCCAACCCCCCATTAGTTCATGTCCATGGGTTGTGTATGTAAGTTCTTTGGCTTCACCCTTTCCTATATTATTCTTAACTTCCCCCTATTTTATACCAACCAATTATGCTTCTTAGTCCCTGCACCATTGCACCATTTCTCTCCCTCGCCCCTCCCAGCTGATAACCCTGTAAATGATCCCCACACCTATGACTCTGTTACTGTTCTGATTGTTTGATTAGTTTGTTTTTGTTTTTATTTTTTAGATTCAGTTGTTGGTATTTGTGAGTTTGTTGCCATTTTAATGTTCATAGTGTTGGTCTTCTTTCTCTTAAATAAGTCCCTTTAACATTTCATATAATGATGGCTTGGTAATGATGACCTCCTTTAGCTGTACCTTGTCTGGGAAGAACTTCATCTGCCCTTACATTCTAAATGATAGCTTTGCTGGATAGAGTAGTCTCGGTTGCAGGTCCCTGCTTTTCATCACATTGAATATTTCTTGCCAGTCCCTTCTTGCTTGCAAAGTGTCTTTTAAGAAACCAGCTGATAGTCTTATAAGCACCCCTTTGTAGGTAACTTTCTGCTTTTCTCTTGCTGCTTTTAAGATTCTCTCTTTATCTTTAAGCTTTGGCATTTTAATTATGATGTGTCTTGGTGTGGTCCTCTTTGGGTCTAGCTTCTTTGGAACTCCCTGTGCATCCTAGGCTTGTATGTCTATTTCCTTTGCCAAATTGGTAAGTTTTTCTTCATTATTTTTTCACATAAGCTTTCAATTTCTTGCTCTTATTCTTCTCCTCTGGCACCCATATGATTTAAATCTTGACACGTTTAAAGTTGTCCCAGAGGCTTCTAAGCCTCTCCTCATTTTTTTCAATTTTTGTTTCCTCATTTTGTATTGGTTGACAGTTTTTTTCTTCCTTATATTCCAAATCATTGATATGAGCCCTGGTTTCCTTCTCTTCACCATTGGTTTTGTGTGGATTTTCCTTTGTTTTATTTAGCATAGCCTTCACTTCTGCCCTTATGCATTTGCCATACTTAAGCATATCTGTCAAGTCTGTGAGCATCTTTATCACCAGTGTCTTAAATTCTGCATCTGTTAGGTTGGCTATCTCCTCATCACTTAGTTCTCCCATTGGAACCTTGATCTGTTCCCTCTTTTGGGCCATACTTCTCTGTCTCCTAATATCAACAGGTCCCTGTGTTTGTTTGCCTCTGTGTCTTAGGTAGAGCTGTTGCATCTGTTATGTTGTAAGGGTCAGAGCCTTAGGTATTCCTCAGTACAGGGTGACCCACTTCACCACATTGTGCTGCTGTATGTGGGGGAGAGGTGTGAGAGGGAATAATGCCACTTGCTCAACACTTGTCCCTTTATCAGGTACTTCTCCCACTTTCGTATGGGACTGGTGCCTCTCTAGCTGTTGTCCTTGCTGTTGTTCCCAGAGTGGGTGGGTCTGTGGACATTTTAGGACCTTGGGGGCTCTTTAAACAAGCAGACTCTGCTGAGAGACCGTCAGTTTCTGCCTCTTCCCCAACCCCCACTGGTTTGCACAGTCAGAAGCAATGAGGCTTGATTTTCCCTGGCACTGGGACCGTGAGCTGTGTGGTCTGATCAGGAGCTGGGAACGTTCCCCAGGTGCCCCTCCCTACTTTTTAAAACACGTGACCACCCTGGCTGCTGTGGCTCAGTGGGTTGAGCATTGGCCTTTGAGGCAAGTGTCACGGGTTCGATTTCCAGGCAGGGCACATGACTAGGTTGCACGTCAGGTCCCCAGTTGGGGGCGCGAGTGAGAGGCAACCACACAGTGATGTTTCCCTCCCTCTCTTTCTCCTTTCCCCTCTCTCTAAAATAAATAAATAAATAAATAAATAAATAAACAAACAAATTAATTAATTAATTAAAAATATATGTATATAAAACACGTGACCATGCTTTCCACTGGCCTGTTGCTACCGCCACCACACCACCTCCTCTCTGCCCCATCTCTACGCCTCCTACCTGTGTGGATGAGTATTTCTTCTTTATATCTTTGTTTTCTTGGACTTCCATGCAGCTCGATTTTCTGGAACTTCTGGTTATCTCTAGTTTTGAGGTCGTTGTATTCCTTCTCAGTTGTGGATGGAGATATAGCATGTCTGTCTAGGCCTCCATCTTGACCGGAAGTCCACAACTAGTTTTGATAATTTAGCTACTAGAGAGTCTGTTCTATGAGGAATGGTTGAGGTGCTCACTAGAAAACGGTTGTTTCAAAATATGTTGAGGTTGTACATGGAAAGGGTGTATATACAATGAGTACTGGCAAAGAGGTTGCAAGTGGTGCACTGCAGGAATCTCTTGTACTTCTGTTCTTAATACAGAAAAACTTCTATTACTTATAGTTACACAAAGTGAGAGATGATGATGACACTATCACTGGAAATATTATAGCTGAACTAAATGACCATATTTATCTGTACCAAACAAGGACTTCTTATTAACTAGGAAATTGCACTCTTAGAACCCAAGGTCGTTTCAACAATAATACTTTATTAATATTTTAATTCCATTCATCAAACTTTCTTTGCTGACAAATGATACTCCTATGCACAATTTTAATCTAGTGCAAAATTGTGTGGCTGGTTTTCACAACAGACACTTGCAACAGGAATATTCCGGATCTGTCCATTAGAAATCTTCCATTTGTAGTGAAAGACATTTCCCGTGTTTTCTCCACTCAGAAGACAATTTCTGAATTTGAACCCAATACAACACCGAGTTAAGTTTTTAATCATGTCTGGTATTTGTTTTTGAAGGCGGCAGAAGTATGAAAAATACAACTACTTCTCTCTCTTTGAATTTAATGAAAATGAGATTGCACAATTTAGTTCTATGTCAGCTACTTATAACTAAAATATTATCTGTTATCCTATTCATAAGTCTTCTTAATTGTTGTTGGACTTGTTAGCTTAACTCTAACATCTTAAAATTCAAATGGTTTTATTATCATTATTAAAAACAGAAACACCTATCTGTGAATTGGATGATCAAATAATGGCTATATGCAATAATGAAGCTATTGCATTAATATAAAGTCATTAATGTAAATGCAAATGACTCAAGGCTGTATGTCTGAGCTTAATAAATCTGCAGAATAAACCTATTCAGCTTAGTCTGGGATGTTTGAATTTTACTCAGACACAGATTGGGGTTTTCATTCATTTATCATACATGGCTTCTGGTACTTAAATCTGCATGCCATGCTACAGGTGAAATTTTCCTCCACTTTACCTTCCTGATGAAGGTTTTGGTTTATACTTCTGTGAATTAAGTTGTGCTGGTTTTCTTCCAGCTTATATGGTAACTTATAAAAGGAAGTAGTTGAGTTATTTGCATGGCCTTTTATATTCATCTTCTATAAAATAAAATCATGTGCTTTTTTTTGTAAAAGATACTAGCACCACTCAGCAGTGCATAGGGCTAATTGTGATTTTAATGAGAATGACATGCAGCACTGAGTAAGAATATGATTTTAAAAACTACAAGCTATAAAGGTCACATATCAGTGTAGTGGCAAGTTTTTATGGTATATTGCTGGGAACCTACTCCACTCTATGCTCACAGAGATGTTATTCTTTGTCTAGTGCAGGTCATCTGCTTTGACAGTATACTAGAATTTTTTATTAGAAAACATTATATCTTAAAACATTTCCAAATAACTCAATGTTCAACCATGAGGTTATGTGATTGGAACAACCTCAGATGTAGACAGCATGTCAAAGATTAATAGTTGAAATAATAAAAGTATAATCCAATGATAAAAATTTAGATCAAATTTCGTTAAATACATATCTACAGAGATAATCTCATTGGGTAGAAATTATTGTTTGTGTGCTAACAATTCCAAATAGCATTGGGTATTACAAAGACAGTACAAAGGATTATGTCAAAGGTAGTGACATTTAAATGGGTGATCATAGAAAGCCATCCTGAAGACAGACAGAGCATTTGAACTAAAACTTCTGTGGTACTGAGGAGCCAGAACGTTTAAGCTCAGGGAGAGGAAATAGAAAGTATAAGACCTAAAAATAAAACTGAAGTGCTCTGTTGAAAAAAAATGTAAACAAGGCCAGGGGAAGAAGAATATACTAGGAAAGGCAGGGAGTGGCTCACCATGGGGCCTGGCAGGCCACCAGCACATGGAATAAGGAGCTGGATTTCATTCTAAGGAAAATAGAAAGTCATTGATGAGGTGTAGACATGAAGGCGGCACTATTCTAAGTAACTGCTGCTATGGAGAAAAGATAATATGTTGGCAAGAGTAGAAGGAGGGAAACCAGTTGAAGGGTCTAGACGTTGTCCAGCTAAGCGGTGAAGGTGGTTGTGTGCATCAGTGGAGATAAAGAGAAGGAGACAGATCTGCTGATAGAGTGGAAAGGACAATGGCAGGATTACCTAAATCAACAAAGAACTGTACCCTTGCAAAATGAAATTGTGTATTTTTTAGTCTTTCTGTTCCTTCTACTTGCACTAAGTTCTTGGAGAGATGTGATTAAGAATCATTTTTCCCTTTTATCTTCAAACAGAATACAAAGATAGATATTTTATGCCAAGAATGAATTTGTTTGGGGAATCTGTTTCCTCTGGGATATGGTTTTAAATGTCTCAGCTTCCATAACTTTTAAATTAACAATTGGTAAGCTGAATGGTCACTGGAATTTATATTTAAAGACTTTGAGGGGGATGAATTTTGCACAAACTAACCTAGAAATTGACACACATTCTGCAGCAACTGTTAAAATGTAAAAATATGAGGTAGTTTAGACACTGCTGATAGGATGGGAAAGAATCTTTTAGTGAGGACATCTTCCTTCATTTGCAATAGGTCAAGGTTCAGAGATGTTACTTGGCTTTGCTCAGTGACCAAAAGAGATTTAAATTTGAAATCAGACTAAAAGGCACTATGACCATAAGAAAAGACTGACTGGGGCTCTGGCTACTGGTACAGAATTCCTAGCTGCTTGTTATGTAAGGATAATTTCACCTGCTTTTAGGCAATAAAAGAGAAAATCAGTCTCTGCTTTCATGATTTGCCAATCTTTCTTCTGCACAGACTGCTAAGCCATTGTCTGGTTACAGGAGTCTGAAGCATGTGTGAAAAATCAGCCCACTGCTAGTCTTTTCTGGATAGTGACGTTATCTTCTCTACACAGGGACTGTCACAGGCTTCTAATAGAGTCCTGTGGATGGCGGAGATAGGAGGCTATTGGGCCAAGGACCTTGTTTCTTTTTAATTCTTTCCTTTTACAAATGATTAGAGATAAGTTTCCTTTTTCTTTTTCTTTAAGAGACAGAATCCAGAGAATTTCTAATATGTACATCTGACTCCCCTCCCCTGTTTTCCCTGAGTCCTTAACATTGTGTGTTACATTTCTCCCGTACTTTGCCTACCAATAGTTCTTTTAGTAAAATCATTTTAAAATCATGGATTATCAGACCTTTCTGAGAGCTTACAGATAGTAAATGATCAGATTTGATAAGGGTCCATTGACATCTTTATTCTCAAAGACCACACACAAGATATAGGGGGAAGACTAATTTCTGTGCATTCCCCTTGGTCTTTTGCCTCTTACTTAAATTGTGAGAAAGAAAAAAAAACATCCTCCAGGATGAACGTCAGAACTAAATATGTCAAGTGGCTAAACTGATGCCACTTTCAAGAAGTTGCTATCATAAATAGCCTGGGTGGACCAGCTGCTGAGGCTATCTCCTTGTCACCATTATAATGAAACATATGCCTACATTCTCTGACAATATTTCTTCAGTAGTTGAGCAAGGAGCTGTCATTAGGAGCAAGTGATGTAATCAAAACCATGGTTCCCACCTCATTAGTAGAGTACTTGACAAAACTACCCTCATCTACATGGTTAGGGAGTCTATGGACTGAGAGGTCATATTAAAGACTGAAAAGTGGAGGAATGGCACCAGAGCAGATAAAATTGATCAACTACTAAGAGTTATTTTTTTCCAAGAATGGAGACCAGTCTCCTCCTTAGAACTGGAATGCATGGCCTTGGACTATCTGGATGCTGGCACACTCCACATCATAAAGACATTTCCTGCTTCTGCTATGTCTTGAGATCATCCTTTTCACAGAGATGGCTTCGCACCAGCTACTTTATTTGAGCTTTGGAAGTGCCAGTGTCTGCACCAGTGACTTCTGGAATGAGCCTTGCTCAGACACTCAGGGCACATGATGGAGCCGGTTGGTCATGAGTGTATATATATATATATATATATATATATATATATATATATATATATATATATACATGTACTCATGAGCACATACATATGAACATAACTTGCATATGAAGAAGCACATGCAGACACATATCCACATATTCATGCAAAAGCCTCTCCGCATCTGGAGCTCTTATGAGAGCTAGAGGTCTAAGGTAGGGACCCAAATAGGAAACAGAAACAGAACATCATTATCCCAACATAGTCAAGTAGGCTTCACATAATTCAGCTGAATGAATGATTATGATACTATCCAAACTGGGACATGAAACTGCTTCTTAAGCAGTTTGCCTTTTCTGTGGAAATTTACCACAAAGTGTGAGTTAATGACAGATGGTTTTAGCCTCTGTGGGCATTGTGACATCACAGTGGGTAGTTCTGATTCCTTGCCATTAGTTGTGACTGTCTTTGCTTCCACTTATAGACCTTCAAGTACCTGTTTCTGGAAATAAACTTCTGTTCATGCATTGAAGATGGGCCTGAGATGGTGGAAGACAACCCTGGCCCTCAGAGTTTGGTTAGATTTCCTTCTCTGTTCTAGTAGGACCCCATGCTTTCTCTCTTCATAGCACTGTCCTCACATTAGTGTAACGCGCGTCTCATTCACAAGTCTAGAGGCTACTGGCAGGCAGGGAGTTTCTTGTATTTACTCCCTATAAGGGCTTGCACAGTGCCTGGCACACAGTAGGTTCTCAATAGTTGCTAAATAAATCACACATCATACATATAATTTAGTGCTTTAATTCAATGTGACTTCTTATCCTTAAAGATGTACTCATTTATTCACCAAAATTATTACCACATGCTATTTATGCTTGGTGAGTCAGAAGGGAAAAGAAAAATAAGCACTAGCTTTTGAAAGGCTTATTTATTGTGTGTGTGTGTCTGTGTGTGTATGTGTGTGTGAAATACTAGAAGGATGGGCTTAATGAATTGCTAAGATTCTATACATTTCTTGCTATAATAAAATGTATTAAATAATTTAATCTACATTAATTTGAATAATATGCTATATTTTCTATACTCCAGTTTTGATCATCACCCGCAAAAGAAGGAGAAGTTCTTATAATATTTTTATTTCTAATAACAGAACTTCATTATTTCATTATGAGGTAGAAGTCAGATAGAATATATTTAAAACTGACTTAGACCTTTTTAAAAGAAAGCTACATGGTCATAGGATTGTTTGTGTTTTCCCATTTTATGCATCTTGTTTACCCCTGGTCCCTGTGGGCAGCTGGAATGAAAGGCCAGGTTACTGTCAACGGTGAGAAAGTCTGTTTCAGGAATGATTCCAGCTCAGATCTCCCAGGAGATGTCACACCTTGATGTGTGGAATAAGGTCTTAGGGAAATGCCTTTAAAATTCACATGCAAATATGTCATGTCACTGTGTGCATGTGGGTGTCATGATTGTATGATTATGCGGAAGCATGCACATGTATGTATGTATGTAAGAGCACATGTGTGTTGTGTGTCTTTATGTGTGTTGTATTTTGTGTGTTGTAGGTGTGTGCATTGCATGCATATGTGTTGTATTTAGTTTTATTTATTATACACATAGGTAAGTGCCTATGTGCTGTATGTGTGTGGCAGTTTTCCATTTTTATCCAAATACATTCTTAGGAAGTGAAAGAGAAAATGTGTCATTATCTGTGGAGAATACAGCCTCAAATTAAATAGATTAAAAACAACCTTTCCTAGGTTGTCAGAGAAAATGTTGAAGGGTTTTCAAAAAGGGAAGGAAATCTCTTGGGCAACCATATCTATATTTGCATTGCTTGTTTCAGAATAAAGACAAAAAAACCCAAACACATCCACACCACACGCTCCTGACACAGAGTCATATTTTGAAAAATGCTGGTTGGTAGCACCTCCATGATATGCCTGCCTGTGACATTTTAAGATCACAAATTGCTGCTAGGAAACACTCTCTCTTTTCATATTTACACTTAAAAAACCTTTTCTTCTTAATGGTTAATTAGGTCACTAATCAAAAGAAGCTCTTAAGAGGAAAATGAAATGTTGACATTTTGCAATTATTTGCTACTGTGAATAATACATAAACATATTACTGATGGAGAAAATGGCTTTCAACCTCTTTTTCTGCCATGAAAGCTCCTGCTGACAGCAGAATTCCTGTGCTGTCTCAGACTGCCGCCACCTCCTTCCTTGCTCATATTCATTTTGGGTCACTTAGGTGTCATTATACTATGCTTTTCCAAAATGCAGAATCAGTGATGAAGTGTGTGTGCACATGCATGTGTGCATGTGTGTATGCAAAATATATTGTTCTCTCCTACTTTACATAATGAGCGTCAGCACACTGGCACTTCACTAATTACTTGAAATAGAAGCTCCTTTAAACATCAGTCTAACCAGAACTAGATAATATTCTAATACTTCAGTTCTTCAGCAAGCACTGCCTGGGTTCTTCTTTAGTACAGGATTGTGATAAGTACAAGGAACATGAAGATGGCGGGGACACAGTGTCTGTCCAGAAGGGACCTAGAGAGAGATGACATACAGCAGCCAGCCACATCCAGGGATGATCTTAGAAGCATATGTAAAATGTTTGGCTTCTCATTTAGTTTCACTTCAAGTGATCTCTTCCTCCATGTCCCTTTAATCATGTAATCCCATTGTTAAAACCACCAGAAACAAATGTACCGCTCCAAAATCTTGATTTCAAACAGTCCTGTATATATTCAACCTTCTTTTATTGCAGTTCACTCATCCCCAGGACTTGGCACAGGTATATTGTAAAGCCCACACCTCACGTTTCTCACCATCTTCAACACTATCCAACTGGATCCATCCATCATCGTGCTGTTTTCTGGGTTACTATATAGTCTCATCGCTGGCTTATTGGCCTTCAACATTGTTTTCTTGCTGTTTTACGTATTTTTAATAAAAAATGTAAATTAGATAATGCCAATTACTTGACTGTTTTTAATAAAAAAATGTAAATTAGGTAATGCCAACTATCTGACTAAATGGTTGTGGAATGAAAGAATAAATTCAAGTCCACTCACTTGTATTGTCCGGTCTGCCTTATGCTACTCTAGGCCAACAGTTTTCAATGAGTTAGCCACACAAATTTTTAAAACTTGCAATACCTGACTACTTAGTCAGGGGCACTGGCCTCTTTTCCCTTAGAGTGTCAAAAAAAAAATAAATAAATAAATAAATAAAAGACATTCAATACAATAATAGCTGTCCAGTGTGAATGAATCAAAATTATACCTATTTTTTCCGATTGCAGAATATTAGTAGTTTGTGTGTGCCATGAGATGAAAAGGTTGAAAATTGCTGCTGTAGGCTAACATCCTCAAAAAGCATGGTGCAAAGACCTTGGCATCTTCACAGTTGTGTTAAGATCCTTGGGTCTGCTGTAACAAAATACCACTAGCTGAGTGGTGTGAAACAACAGAAATTTATTCTCTCACAATTCTGGAGGCCAGAAGTCTGAAATAAAGGTATCAGCAGACCACACTGACTCTGAAACCTTCTAAGAAAGATTTCTTCATTGCCTCTTCCTACCTTCTGGTGGATGCTGGGAATTCTGGGTGTTGCTTGGCTTGTAGCTACGTCTCCAATTTCTGCCTCTGTCATCACATGATCATCTTCCTGTGTATCTATGTGTCTATGTCTCCTTTCCTCTTTTGTAAGACAGTAGTTACTTGATTTAGTAGCCCACCCTTATCCAGTGCAACCTCTTTTTTTCTTTTTTTAAATTAATTAATTTATTTTTTATTGTTTTTCAATTACAGTTGTTCCATTTTTTCCCTCACTGCTCCCCCCACCCAGCCCGCCTCTTTTCCCACAGTCATTCCCCACCCAGTTGTCCATGTCCATGAGTCATTCATACATGTTTTTTGACTAGACCCTTCCCCTACTTATTCCCCTTCTCTCCCTCCCTTCTCCCCCCTGATAACTGTTATTCTGTTCCTTGTTTAATTTTGTTCATTTGTTTGTGTTGTTCATTAGTTTCCTGTATTAGGTGATATCATATGGTATTTGTCTTTCGTTGCCTGGCTTAGTTCACTAAGCATAATTGTCTCTAGTTCCATCCATGTTGTTGCAAATGGCAGGGGTTCCTTCTTTCTTTCTGCTATATAGCACACTATTGTGTAAATGTACCACAGTTTTCTAATCCACTCATCTACAGATGGGCACTTAGGCTGTTTCCAGCACTTAGCTATTGTAAACAGCGCTACTATGAACATAGGGGTGCATACGTTCTTTTGAATTGGAGTTTTAGAATTCTTTGGGCAGTGTGATCTCTTCTTAACTGAACTAATTATAACTGCAAAAACCTTATTTCCAAATAAAGTCACATTATGCATTTCCAAGTGGAGTGAATTTTGCAAGAAGGCTATTCAACTCACCACAGTAGTGATGGAGTTCTGTGGAAGACAAATGCATTCACAAACATGAGTCATTCAAACTTTCAAAATCTAGGTGCTCACATTTTCAAAAGAGACCTGTATTTACTTGTCTTTCTCACTCAGTGGTTGTAAACATTCAGATGAAACACTTTATGGAGAATAGTTGCACACTATAAGGATCTATACACATATATTAAATGTTTTTATTACATAGCTGCATATTGAAATATAGAATTTTTAGGACACATATTTTATTCGTAAATAGGAAGTGAAACAAGATATTCCTGCATGTAAAATTTTAAGTGCAATTCATTATCTTAAATTGCACATTCAATTTCGAGTGTATTTTCAAATATATGTTAACTAATTACCAGTGTTTTATATAAATGGAAGAGTTTTGAAGATTACCTCTCATACTCCCCAGTTTAATGATTGGGCTACTGAGCCTAGAGAAATTAAGTTACATGTCCACTTTTGTCCAGCCCATTGGTTGCAGAATGAAAACTCACTTCTTACTTCAAGTGAAATGAACAGCTAATATAGGAAGTCAAGTTACTTAATTGGCTCATGACTCTCACTTCCTTTCTGGAATGGTGCCTTTAATACAGGAGGCAGCAGGTAGACCCTGGAGTTTAAAAGGCTGATTTGAATTTGAGATATTGAGTAGTCACTTAATACACTTCATGTTTCTTAATCTCTCTCCAATTTGGTTTTCTCAGCTGTAAAATGAGAACAACAATCTTTATGCAGAGAGGCAATATAAATATTACTCATTTAAAAAATAAATTACAGTTATTAATTATATGTGCATACATAAACTAAAGGAGATTAAGTATATGTAACTATATACACATACAAACACATGGGATAGTGTGGCAAAAAGTCACACTGAGCAAAGGAGAGGTGATGACAATGATGATGATGATTATGTAACTGAATAACAGATAAACAATCATGTTTTAGGGAAGCAAATATATACCACTTTTTTTTTTTTTCTCAAGAGATTAATGCAAAGCACCTTATTTTGACCCCGCTAGGTCTTTTGCTTATTATGTCATCTTATAAATTTTTCTCAACAAAATTAGGTGACAAAGTTCATAGGTTTACAGATGAGAAAATTAATGATCAAAACATTTAAGTACATTGCCCAAAGCCATCAACTTTGTATGTGCTAAAGGTGGATTTCAAATAGGTGTCTGTTCAAGAGGAAAGGTTAGCATGTGTGTTGGAGCTGATATACACAAGCTGGAAAATATTTAGGGATGCAGAAACCAGAACGGGGTATTGACCAGAGCAGTTATTTAGAAAGCCCTATCGACATCCAGGCACTGATGGACGAGTCTGTAAATGCGTGCTTCTGCACCTGGCAGTTTCCGGACACCTTCCAGGCTCAGATTCTGCCTCTGCTCTGCTTCTCGGGATGACTGCTTGATTAATGAGCTTCCATTCATAACGCTTTCTGATGAGAAATGTGTGCCATTGCTGTAAGTGGTAAGTCATATCATTGTTTGGATTGGCATTGAGGCATACCTGCAAAATCTCTGCCCCTGTGGCTAGGGAAATGGAAGGATAATATAATCAAATCTGTGGATATACTCAGCAAGTCTGTAGACTTATCGTGGGGGGGCCACTTTGAGTGCAAGTCCGTTGGATTCCTGGCTAAATGTTATGTGCTCCAGTTCCCTATATTTGCTAAATATTTTCAAGATTATATCTTAACTTAATCCTTTTTAAGTCTTTGGAATTCTTTCTAGTTTAGCTCACAGATGAATGAAACAGCAGAAGTTAAAATGTCAGTGCATTGGTTTTATCTGAATAGTTTTGATGTGGGCAGAATCTAGGTAGGAAGACTAAATTTAAAATATTGTTGGGAGATACAGAGAAAATATATAAGAATTTAGGCATGACTTCTTGTGTGTGAGCCTTAGTGAAGGACTCAGGAAGGTATATTTGCTAGGCTTTCAGCATCTGAATGTATATGCCTGCAGGGTACATTTAGTTTTCATTTGCCTGCTTATCTGTCCAAAATCTCTAGGAGTTTTGCTACACAGGGGTAAGATAATGATTTGATTTTTTAGAAAAGTTTCAGTCAATGATTTTTATTTTTTGTAGGCTCTTAAACAATTTGTTTGATTTGAAATAAGCTTTCATGTATAGTAGACACAGTCCAAGTGAAACTTGGCATATTGGTCCCTTCTGGGTTTATATTTCTATGAATCAATATTTTTAATTATTCAGGAGTTTTTCAATACCCCTCAGACTTGTGCACAGCATATAGTTTCCAACAAAATGGAAGTACTTTTGCAAAATATAGAATGCCAGCTTGCAAGGGCAGTCTTAAAATTTGCTCCTTCCTTCCTTCCTTCGTTTAACAAATGTTTATGGAGCAACTATTATATCTGAGTGCTGGTTGTAGGATCAGTGGGTCTGCAAGAGGTGAAAGTCCATGGAAAATTCAATATTGACTTTAGGAGCTTCTTTAGAGCTGTAATGGTGACATGCAACCATGTTCTCATTTCATTGTCTCACAAGCTACATATAACAGGTGCCACATGAATAAGACTCAAAAACATGTGAGTTATAAGAATTCACTAAATGATTGTGTGGTTTGATATTTTAGTCCCTTTGTTTCTTGTGTACCACCTGTCTCAGTTTCTGAAATGTCACCTTAAGTGAACTGTTATTTCTTAAACCTTAAAGGAGATCTATGGTACAAGATAGTTTTCAGATAAAATGAAAATACCTTTTTGGCAAAGTTGAATAAGCAAGGACTAAGCTCTCTTCACCACACCAAACACAGGAGATACACATAAGCACATGTACATATTCCCTAAGAATACCTTTATGTACTCATCTAAAATACACAATACTTAGTAAATGCAAAGGAAAGAAAAGTAATATCACAATGGGGCAACCTGTTGGACACCTAACAATCAGGTGATCCAAGTGAGCATCACCGGTAATGAGATAAAATCCCAGCATGCACACGTGGAAGAAAGCAATGAGAAGCCCCCAGCAGTGCGGTTATCAGTGAGAGTCCTGCCAAGGATGCATAAGCTGAATCTAGTTACAAGGAAACATCAGGAAAAAACTAAAATGATGGTCATTCTATACAATCATTGGCCTGTAAATACAAATTACAAAATCATAGGTCACAAAAAATTAGTTTCAACTCCACTTTTCTCAAGCACATGGAAGCAGTCACCACCAGAACAGCTGCAATAACTTGGCAGTAGCAACTGCCCTGGGGGAAAAAATGAAATGAGTCATTCTTAATGAATTTTGCCAATGAAGTATTAATTCAAAATATAGCTAGACAAGGCAAGGGGAGAAATTTTTCATTTGATTGGAAAGTTTCAGTCACCTATTAAAAGGGACCATTGGAACTCCACTAATTAAAACTCCACAACACAAAATGGAACAAAATTTCTCATATAATACTAAAAGCTAGTTAGTGAACAACAGAAGACACACACACACACACACACACACACACACACATGCACACGCACACGCACACACACAAAACAAAATAGTTACTAAACAAAAATGTATATATTGGATGTCTCAGAAGTACAAGGTGATACGGTAATAGAAAGAGTTTGAGATAACTTTCCCTCTCACCAAAGTTTATGATCCAGATGAAAAGGGAGAGCTACACATATGATATTCTGAAAAAGATAGGAGGGCCTTGACCTCTTTCATTCTTACTTGGCTTGACACTGCAAGCTGCCGGATCTCTTACCTAGATATGATAGATACACATTGGCAGGTCTTGATTATTTCAGTTGCCTCACTTCTTGACCTCCTATATGTATGTGTTCAGCTAAACTGAGCTCATCCAGCCACTGCAGAGCCCCCATGGAGTCCTCTGCCCATTTCAGCTTGGTTTTGCCTTATGTTCACACACTCTTAGGATTCCTGCTTTGGAGCAAGAGGCTGGGTTTAGGATTCCTGCTTTGGAGCAAGAGGCTGGGTTTAGGATTCCTGCTTTGGAGCAAGAGGCTGGGTTTAGGATTCCTGCTTTGGAGCAAGATGCTGGGTTTAGGATTCCTGCTTTGGAGCAAGAGGCTGGGTTTAGGATTCCTGCTTTGGAGCAAGAGGCTGGGTTTAGGATTCCTGCTTTGGAGCAAGAGGCTGGGTTTAGGATTCCTGCTTTGGAGCAAGAGGCTGGGTTGTGGGAGGAAGAGAGCTGGAGGAACAGAGAGAAATGAGCTTTGATTATCTCCTTCTTGCCCTTTTCTTTGACATTGTCTTTTTCCCCTGACCACAGCCTTGTTCTGCCAGATAGGTTTCATTTTCTGCATGACTTCATCTGGATGGGCACTTCAAGCTGTGATTTCCAAGTTTGATTTCCCATTGTAGACCCTGTTACTACTGAAAAACGGGCTTTAAGTTCAAAGTGAGTTAGAATAAGCAATGTCTTAAAATTCGTATCTTTTTGATCCTTCTCTGCTGTTGACTGCTTCAAAGAATATCAAAATATTTTACATTATATAGCAAATGTCTCCAATGGGCATGCTTCTAAAATGCATTCAAGAAATCAGTCTTTCTGCTCAGAGATTTGATGATGAAACCTCTTGTTGTTGATGTGAGGAACTCATTCTGTGAGCAAAATTTCAGCAGCGCACATTTCTCCCACAGGGCTCCCAGCCCATTGTTCCTGTCCTCAAGTAGTGCCTGAAGATCTCATCGTTTTCAGATGATTAGAGGTAACAATTGAACTGTTTTATCCAAATGCATTCTATTCCCCAATACCTGCCCCCCGCCCCAGTTACCAAAATCCTTCAAAGATGCTTTGGTATGCCCTCCCTATTCAATTCTAGGTGTCTTTAAAGGAAATGAAATGATTAAATTTTTTTAACAAAAGATACAGAGTCACCATTCCTTCCTCTTTCAGAATTCTAACTACAAATCCTTCTTGAGGGGACAGTCAGTGTCTCTGGATCTGAGTTAATAAGTGCTAAATTTCTAGATATACATTTTTATGTAATTCAGTGAACACTAAAGATCACACCTAAGAGTTTTGAAAATACAGGCCAAAAAGAAAATGTTTGATTAATTATATAAGATTAAAAAATTACTTTGTTTTAAACTTGCATTGCATTAAGTATTTAATTAAAGTATTTTGTATTTGGATAAAATTTATAACTAACTTAAACATCACATTATTATTTGCATTAAAGTTAAGTTTCTTAATTGGAAAAACAAAATATTTCATACATGCTGATATTATAGGCTGATATAAATAAAAGCAAACAAACACAAAAGTAAAAATAAACCTAAAATGGATATGCCGAGAAACTTCCTTAATGTGTACCTAATATATTTTAAACATGTGATTACAGGGACACTGACTGGGCTGAAATTAGTCATTTCAATAACTGTAAGACCATAGATTTTTGAATGCAGTTAAAATAAATAACACTGCAAAAGTGGAGGGAAAATAAGTGCCTCTTCAAAAGTGAATTGGTTCAAGTCTTTAGAAAATCATTAGTATCTTTATTTTTAAATATTGGTACAAGTAAAATACGAGTTAATTAATTCTTATCTATCCTTACAGCGGGTTCTTCAAGAACCTCTTGTCAGACCTGAAAGCAAACCGACTTAAGAAAAAGTTAGTACCATGTGCCATGATGATCTAAGCTAAATGAATTATTTATTTTGACTTAGTCCCAACTACACAAAACTGCATTAAACACAGGTCAAGAACACAGAGTGTTTCTTCTATTGCTTTGGAAAAATTAACTTAGCTTTTTCTGTTTGTTTGGTTTCTAACAATGTTTTATTGTTGCATTACTACTACATTGTTCAGAGACCCCCCCGCCCCCCAGAGGAAATTTCACTCAAGGAATAACTTGTGTAAATCCCAAATAAACTTTACACCCCCATTTCAGAGTTTGTGCTGAGGAAATGCGCTCTCATTTTAATATTTTCTTCAATAGAATATTACTCATTTTTCTTGCTATAGATTTATTTGCAAAAGGTGACAAAGTTCCCTTTCCCCACCAGGGTGTATAAAAAATACAAGTTTCCTCTTTTATGTTCAGAGTTTCTTCATTCCAGGGGGAAATCCACAGCTTTTTGTATTTCTGAATCACAACAAAAAAGAAAAAAAAAGTTGCAAACATAAATGTGAAAATCCTCAGAACTACATTGATTTATAGGTATGAATGAAATAACACTATTGAATTATCTTCGGGGACATGGGGTCTTGATGCTTCCAGGGGACGATGCTGATAGCAGTCTGGGAGAAAGCTCATTCTCAGTGTCTGAAAAGAAAAGGGTGGTGGGTCCTGTGATTGATCATGATGCCCGTGCAGAATAGAACAAGTCCCGACAGGGTCCCAGTCATAGCAGGGTCTGGACGTAGTGCACTGAACATTAAGCATCGTAGCATTGGGGGCCATAGTGAAAAAGGGGGATGCCTCTATTTTCTAATGGACCATGGTGCTATAAAAGCAAACCAACCTATGCTCTTAAGAGAGGTCTCAAAATAGATATAAATTCCTTTAAAAAGATAAAAGAAATGTGACTTTTTTTCACCTGTTCATAGTGATGAAAACATACATGCTATTAAAATACTGTGAAATAAGAATCTGAAATATAAAAGTTTTCTTTAGAAAATAAAGTTTTGCCAAGACTCTTAAGTTATAACAAGTTTCTGTTTATTCATTAAGGATGGGATTAGTGCACAGAAAGTATTACAGCTTTGCAATATAGTTTTTTAAATGCTAGCTTGACCCAGTTTTGAAGCTGTGGTTAGAAGCTGGTTAGTTACACTTTTTGAGTAGCCCATTAAATCCACACACACCCCATCACCTGCCATGTTGGGTTCTCATACTCTGAACCTCTATACATTCACCCTAATCACTACAAGTCTGGGTATCAAATAGCCAGAGACAGCCCCTGTGTCCCAGAGACTTCTAATAATTATTTAAATTGCTAATCCTAACCGTGCTGAGGCTGACTCATCCATTTCTCTCCATGGAAAGCACACTGAAGGTGTTTGTCCATAGTAACCCCTCTCTCTCTGCCTTATGATAGACCCTGGTGCTTCCCAGGAGTGGCTCCAGGAAGTCTGAGCTCACAAAGGAACTTAGAGCTACACAGGGAATTCCAAGTATTTAAACTGTAAAATTCTTTATTTCTCTCTCTCTCTCTCTCTCTCTCTCTCTCTCTCTCTCTCTCTCTCTCTCTCATTGTGCATTTAACTTCACCATCCTTCACTGGAAGTATTGTGTTTATAACACATTTTTCATGCCCAATTAACATTCACCACCAGAGCTCATTTCTGTGAGCATCTGAGGTTGGAAAGTGGGGTCAGTAGTCATTTGGTGGGTCCTAGCGCAGCTTCCAAATTATTACTTCTTCCTTTAACAAGTTATCTTTTGAAGTTCTTACCATTTGAGTTAACCACTTCTCAAACTTACTTTATTTAATTAAGACATTGAATCCAGTTGTGTTTGGTTATCTTCTTCACTCCAAATCCTGCCATTATCCTGGGTGACTTCAACACCCATTTGTCTATGTATTTCACACTTTAGCATCCTGCCTCATATTTGTTCTTCGACCTACTTATATCTATAGATTTCACCTTTATTCATATCAAATCTACTTCTAAAATCAGTTCTGAAGGTCTGAAGTCCAAAACCACTCTCACTGGGCTGAAGTCACAGTGTCAAGAGTAAACCACAGGCCACTTTTTAAAAGATCAATAAGATCAATAAGCATTTAGCCATACTAAAAGAGAAAAGGCATAACTTATCAATATAAAAAATCTACCTGGCTGCTGTGGCTCAGTGGATTGAGCGTCAGCCTGCGAATTAAGCATCATTGGTTCGATTCCCAGTCAGGGCACATGACTAGGTTGCACGTCAGGTCCCCTGTTGGGGGCGGGAGTGAGAGGCAACCACACAGTGATGTTTCTCTCCTCTTTCTCCTTTCTCCTATCTCTAAAAATAAACAAACAAACAAGCAAATAAATCTAAAGAGGGATATCACAGAGATTACACAGACATTTAAATGATAAGGGAATATGGCAAGTAGCCTTATGCACATAAATACGACAACTTAGATGAAGTTGACCAAATTCTTTGAAAATTACAAATTACTAAATTTCACCCAAGATGAAATAGATAATATGAATAGTCCTATCCTATTAAGTAAATTAAATTTATTATTAAAATCCTTTGGGAAAAAAATCTCAGACCTAGATTGTTTTACTAGTGAATTCTACCAAATATTTAAAGGGGAAATAATAAATTTACACAATTTCTTCAAAATAAATAAATAAAGGAGGAAACACTTTCCAAATCTTTCTATGAGAAGAGAATTATCCTAACACTTAGACCAGATACAAGCAGTAGAAAACAAACAAACAAACAAACAAAATGGCAACTATAAACAAACAAAAAAAAAACCCCTACAGATCAAGTTGTCTCATAAACATAGACACAAAAATTCTTAATAAAATACCAGTAAATCTAACCCAGCAATATATAAAAAGAATAATAAGTCATGACTAAGTAGGATTCATTCTGGGAATCCAAGGCTAGTTTAAATCTTGGAAGTCAATCAATATAATCCACTGTATTACAGACTAAAGATTTAAAAAAAAACATGATCATATCAATTAATGCTCAAAAAGTATTTGAAAAAGTTCAACCTACAAATATAATTTTAAAAATCAGCAAATTAAGAATTGAAGGGAACTTTCTTAACATGATAAAAGTCACCTATAAGAAAACTATAGTTGAGAATATTTCAAATGATAAAAAGCAAAATTATTTCTCCCAAAGATTATAAATAAGGCCAGGCTGCCTATTATTACCATTTCTACAAGTCATACTGATTTTCCAAGTCAGTGAAATGAGTAAAATGTATTTATAAGACATACAGATTGCAAAGGAAAAATGAAAACTGTCTATTCATTAGTTATTCTGTTGTTATAAAAACGTTGTTAGAAAATGAGAGAACAAGTTATAAATAGGGAGAAAATATTTGAACAGTTATTTGAAAAAAGGCATGTATCCAGAATATATAAAAATATGATTCACATATACCTAAACTTTGTGTGATATACTGGAGAGAAATACATAAAATTATCAATAATGACAAAATTATCAAGTCTTGATTTTAATGAAACAACCCTGTTAACAATAGGGAAAATATTTGAACAGACACTTGCAAAAGAGACACACAGAAAGTAAATAAGCACATGAAAAGATGTGCAATAGCATTAGTTATTAAAGAAATACAAATTACAACCACGGTAAGATACTGGCATTCTGACTGTTATAAAAACCAAAACAAACCAAAAAAATAAAAATAAAAATAAAGAAATAAATAAACCACCCCTTGTAACTATCCTAGTGCTAGTTAGAATGTGGCACAACTAGAACTCTCATATATTTTGCTGGGATTCAAACGTTACAACCATTCTGGAAAACTGTTGACATTTTCTCATAAAGTTAAACATATATGTACTTATTTTATACCACTGTGATTTATCATAGGTAAAAATTTGCATTTATACAAAAAATGTACATGAATGTGTATAGCAGACCTATTCATAATTGATCCAAATTGTAAACAACCCAAATATTCTTCAACAAATGATTGGATAAACAAATTGTAGCAAATATATGCACAGGAGTACTATGAATACTGATACTAATAAGAAACAAATTGCTGTTACATGTGGCAGCATCAATGCATCTCAGGAATTATGCTGAGTAGAAAAGCCATTCTCCCAAGATTACATGCTGTATGATTCCATTTATACGACAACCTGAAAAAGACAAAACCAGAGCAATGGAGAACAGATGAGCGGTTGTCATGCTTTAGGGACAGCTCCTCGGTGGTTTTGAGGATGCTGAAACTGTTCTGTATCCTGATTGTGGTGAATCTGTATATTTGTGAAGACTCAGCTCTGCACTATAAAAAGCCAATTGTGCTGTATGTTTATTTAATGAGTAAAATGTTTGAGAATATCTAAGTCCACAGAGGAGAAAAGAAATTGTTTTTCAATTGCTCCCAGCATTTTACTCACACTCCAGGCACATCTGAAAATTTTCCAATATTATTTTGTTCACATATTATATTGCATGAGAAGGTAGGAATGTGGTCAACAGTTGCCTTAGGATCAAGGTTCAAAGGTGGGTGCACACTTGTATATCAGGATTTCAAGGGAATGGTGAACAGAGCTGCCAGTTGCTCCTCAGGGAAGGAAGGGAGTGAGAATTTCCATGAATATCACAGCAATGTTGCCCCTTGGAGTAGCATTGACTATGAATACTTTGCCATCACAAAACAATATCACCTACCTTCACCCTTCACTCACAAATTGCTTGTGGAGAGAGTTCTTATAGAAGTTAAAATTTACAGTAGCTTAAAAGTCTAAGTAACTCTTGTTTTTTTTTTTTTTTAATTTGTAAAATGTCAGTAGTAATACCTACCTTATAGGGATGTTGAGGGTTACATTAACAAGTAAAAGTGCCTTCTATTCTATATGCTTTCAACAAAGAGAAATTATTTTAGTTGGAAAGGAGAGGCACAAGAACAAAGGAGGAATTCAAGGTTCTTACTATTTCATTTTGCCTAAGGCTAGAACAGTAGGTCTAAACTAATCCAATTGTAAGGAGAGCTCTGTATTTCACAGCCTCAGGTAATGATTATCAGATCTACTCCATACTCACTTTAGTGGGCTGGTAGCTATTTTCAAAGCTAAGTATTATTGAATTCTAAAAAAAATAAAAATAAATAAACATAAAATGTCTCTTCCTGTCTTTTGATCTTAGAAGTTGTGAAATCTTATGCAGTTTAATCCTGAAAGGGATTCCCATGGTATGGTACATACTAGAGCAATTAACTGACTACTGCTGTTTAGAAAATGTAGTCTGGGGCTCAGTACCAGCCACCTCCTCCCAACAAGACACAGCCTTGTTTAGCATTATTGGTTTGGACTCTTCTGAGAGTCTTGGATGCATATGATAAGGTTCATTTCCAAGGCAATTTGAATTAATTCCCCCCCCCCCCAAATTCTCTGAAGCACTGGCAAATGCTTTCCAAAAATCAGAATGCCTTACATTTTCCTTTTTCTCACTTCTGTTCACACTGACATTACCTAGAATTAAATATCCATATTAACCAGAAAATAGCTTCTTTGTCTTATACAGTTATGAATAATTTGCTTAAACATTACTGGGTAGAAAAACATTTAAAGTTGGAAGTGATGAAGCAAATTATGGTTGTATTCATGGATTAGAAATAACCACCATTTCTTAAGTATATTTTCTAGTAACAATCACATGTAATTACATCCACCTCTTAGCCAACACACGTTGTTTCACCCACTTTCTCTCCTTCTTCTAAATATAAGTTTTTAGCAATAGTTCCTAAATCTCTAGTCACTTCAGTGTTTCCTCCTGTGATTATGCATGTGTTCTTGACCACTTTCAAAGCTTTGAAGAAAAGGAACAATTATTTTATCCATCTAGATTTATAGCATCATATCCAACTCTGGCCTCTGTCAACATCACCCATCTGGCCGATCTCTCCACTTTTCAGTGAGATAATAAAGTCTTGAAGTCAGGCATCATGATGGTATAAAATGACACTTTGGTTAAGAGAACATTTATTCTGTGATTGACTCATTGTTCTGTTCCACTCTAAGAGCATAAACTTCAACACGTTACATAGTCTCTTACAGCCTTTATTTACCTATTTGTAAAATGAAAATAAACTACAGTTGTTAAGGTGCCTGATTAACAGTAGATGTACATAATCATGTTTGTTTCTTCATCATGTTTGTTTCTTCTTCTTAGGCTAATATCCTAACAAGCAGGAATTTCCAAGAAGTGGCTCAAATCTACCCTTAATATTTTCACACCATGTTTAACAAAATGTGTTTGAATGCTTTTAGACCAGACACGCTCCTCTAGTTTTTCCCTGCCTTTACCACTCTCCACTGTTCATACGTGACCACCATATCGTTATGTTACCTGCCTGCTGCTTGGAGGCACTTGCATTTGCTGAGATCCTTAGATCAAGCATTTCATATCCAAATACAAAGTTCAATACATAAATGAATAATTGGTAAAGAAGAACCACTTTCTCCAATGATGTATGTTTCTGTCAGTGTGTAGGGCCACATTCTTTAACTACCAAAGCAATAGCTATTCCAGGACAGTCACTGATTTCATTTGTCACTTTATTGTCAAAGTCAGAGAAGTGAATTAAAGCCAGAGCTGTCATTGTCATTTTTTAAGAACATTCCTTTTCCAAGCCCAGTTTATAGTTTGCTGTTTCACTGGATAGAAAAGCATTTTTTAGGAGAAAATGTGGTCTTTGCCTTTCCTCATGACCTTCCCTTATCCTGAAACATCAAAATACCTTTTCCACAAATGGAACCCTCTGAAAGTCACAATTCCAGGAACAGACCATGTACACCGGGCAAGGAATGAAATCACCTTCTTTTATACATGAGACCTGTGCTCAGAAGAGAGAATGGATCGAAGACAAAAGGAATCTGCTGTGTGTTGACACAATTGCCAGGAATTGAAAGCTTCTCTCAGCTTTCAGGAATTCCTAATAACATGGGCAAATGTTTAGCAAGGTCACTGATAGTTTATAAGGTATCTCACATGAATTAGCAAAGATACTCCTTTTTGATGGATAGAGCATGGCTTAGAAAGCTAAAGTCTTATTAGATTTTAGTCTACACTCACCTTCTTGGCCAGTCACCAGTGTATTGTTAACAACCTACAGAAATATATATATACACAATATATACAATATATCTAGTGGTGATATTATATGTTTAAAAACAATTTTTCATATCTTCATTATACCTTTGTATATTTTTATTTTCCTCATTCAGAGGCTGCGCGCAACGAGGAGGCGGTCCAGAAAAGATCGAGGCGGAAGCAGCGTCTACAGCAGCAACAACAGCCATCTGCCTTCACCTGTAACAAGTGCGGCAGGGATTGTCACTCCCGAGTCGGACTGCACCGCCATTCTCGGCGGTGCAGATAGACTCTCAAGAAGCTACGCCATCGTCTCTCGAGACGGACGGCTGCCGACGACGACGACGACGACATTCAGAGTTAGCTGTCTCTATGATCAGAGAGGAAAGCACAAAGAACTGCTGAAATAAAGGAAGGTGAATTCCAACCCCAGCACCCCCATTCTTAAAGCTTGAGGAAGGCTCTTACTATTCAAAGGAGTCATAGGAGAAAAATATACAAAGGAGTGAATCAGGGACCCAGTTAAAGTCCAAAGAGGCTTTAACTGGGTCCAACAAGAAGGTTTCTAAACTTCCCAGGAAAATCCCTAAAACTACAGAAAAAATTTCAAAGGGAGAATGGCTGTGACTAAAACAAATGGCAACTTATAGCTTCTCAAACACCTCGGGTCCTTTTTGGTACAGTAACAGCAGAGATTCCTGTACCTACAGATGAGCTCTGGGAACCACAGAGAGTGGCTGTGTAGGTGAGAATAAACAGCTTCCCAGTGGTGACCTCTACGGGTTAATGTAGAGGTCTGTCCGGAACAAGGTCAGCCATTGTTAATATAATGAGAACGGTTTATGTGACATCAATGTAACCTGGCAGCCAAGAAGAGTGGACTGGAATGTGCATGCGTGAACAATGAAGGCTTCACTGTATTAGTCAGTGGGGGCAGTAGACACTTTGAGCATGTGTACTGTGTGGCTGTCACATTCAAAATGACTGAGCAAATAGAGCAACAAATCTGTATCCAATTTTGCATTAAGCTTGAATATTTTTCCACAGAAATTATTTGGATGATTCAGAAGGCCGCAGCTATAGGTAATTGGTGATTGGCAGCTTCATAATGACAAAGTGCCCATTCATGCATCATGTCTCATGCAGAGTTTTTTGGTGAAACATTAAATCACCCAGGTGACCCAGTCCCATAAAGCCCAAATTTGGCACCCTGAGACTTCTGTCTCTTCCCAAAACTAAAATCACCTCTGAAAGGGAAGAGATTTCAGACTGTGAATGAGATTCAGGAAAGTACGATGGGGCAGTTGATGGCAATTGGAAGAACTGTGTGAGGTTCCAAATTCCTACTTTGAAGGGGACTGAGGCATTGCTGTCTTATGTACAATATTTCTTTTATCTTCTTCAATAAATGGACTAGTTTTCTTATTACATGGCTGGATACCTTTTGGGCAGACCTGCATAAAAACCAAACTTCCCCTCAAATAAAAAATGTTCTTCAGTGCTAAGACCCACTAAAACCTGGCTCCGCCTAGGAAGTGAGGGTCATAGGAGGTGAATTCAGGAAGTTTCTATCAGTCCATCAGATGATATCTAAAATGTAAGGAAAAATGGGGGTGGGTAGAAGGGAGAATAAGGGGTACAAATAGTGATAGAGGGAGACTGGACTCGGGGTGGTGAACACACAATACAATACACAGATGATGTAGTCAAGAATTACATAGCTGAAACCTATATACATTTATTAACCCATGTCACCCCAGTAAATTGAATTAAAAAATAAACAAAATATAAGAAAATATGAGTAATTTGAAGTAAACGATATTCAGGCACATTTTAGTTTTTGGATGATGATTCTTACTATGTAGACAATGTGGATTAAAAAAATGATTACCAATGTCAACTGAGAGAGAGCAGTGCCTGCCACCATTCCCACTCATATTATTGTAGAACTCTCTCAAATTGTGGGCACTTTTTGTTTCCAGACAGCAGGAACTCTAAAGAAAAGGATGATGTAATACTCTCTTGTCTTTTCTCCTCCTTCATAGTAATATAGTTTGCTACTACATCTTAAAACCAAAGATATAGGCAGTGGGTCCTCAGCCAGTCTGTGGGAGAGATGTATTTGAGAAAGATGATATTTCAGAGGCCAATTGCATGCCACTTAAAAAAATATATATTATGGTCAGAACACTTAACATGAGATTTACCCTCAACAAGTTTTTGTTCCCAATACAGTATTATTAAATATAGGTACAGTGTTTTACAGCAGATCTCTAGAACTTATTTATTTTGCATGATTGAGAATTTTTGCCCTCCTGCTGTGGTTACTCATGTCATCTCCTTCTCGCTCAGAAGAGCGTTCTGGCTCTATCTCAAAAGACAAACTCCATTTCAATTGCCTTGGTCCTGTTCTCTGCCACCATGTTCTGACACAGGTACATTTTCCTGACAGGAAAGGTCTAAGATGTCTCGACCTGAGTGCCTGACAGACTGTTGGCATTGTGAGATTTGGACTTCTGGGAGAGAAAAACACAGCATATGTATATTTTGAAACTTCTTTTGCAGGGAGAGAAAAGATTTTGTCACCCGTCAAAGTGACAGCCATCTCGGGAAACCCCAATGACCTAGTCACACAGGCCATGGGCCTGGAGGCCAGAGAGAATTCATTAAGTGGCATATTCTTTACACAAAGATGGCAGTGTCCTCTGGGTGATGATCATAAATGCTGGAACCACCTGGAAAATACATGAAAACAAAGGGAAATCTTTACCTCTATCTTTGACTTCTCTCTTCTATTCCTTTAAATTTCCTGGCAGGAAGAGGGGAAAAAAAAAAAAAAGTAGACGTTCACTACCTCATCCTGCATGTCACCAAACTCGTTTGAGGAATTACATCCATTCACAGCATGAAAACATATTGTCTGGACCAAAGTAATTTAATTCCATCCAGATTTGAGTGAAGGCCCTGTCTGATGAGGTTTCAGCCTCTGTCAAAGGAGAAAGTGACAGCTGGGGGAAATGATCAGGTCCTAGCTGAATCACCGAAGTTCCAAAAGAAAGGATGTGGCTTAGTGATTTACAGAGCACCAGAATCTTGCCTGGAAGATCCCAGGTATAAATATGGAACTAACACTGTGTAAACAGAAAAAGAAAGGAATAATCCCTCTGCCCCACATTCCTGCCTGGGTGTGGAGAGATCCTGTTGGCATACAGGTGATGTGACAAGGACTGTCGGTGTCATGCCACCTGCGTGCAAGCTCCTCACTGCCCTGCACCAGGAAGCAGGCAAGGAAGGCCCAGTTGCTGAGGACAACAGCACATTTTACTAAATCCATGAAATCTAATCATCATTTGGAATGTCATGTCCTATCGTGAAAAAATAGAAAAGCAGGATGAGTGCCCCCCCAAAAGCCACTTAGGTTGTCCTGTTTTAAAAGAAACGAAAACTCACAGAAAAACGTAAAGCCCTTTAAAATCCCAGCAGTGCTCAGGATCTGCAGGCAAACTGAACATCCTGATGAATTCAGCACTCTTTCTCCCCCTCTCTTTTTCTCTTTCTTCCTCTGTTTCTATCTCAGTTCTTTTTAAAGTCACATCTTCTGATTTGATGAAAAAAAAAGTGAAGTTTATGTTCTTCAGAAGCATTGTATGTGGCACTTTCATTTTCAGAAAGAGATGCTAGGGGGGGGTGAAGAAACCAATCGTTTGTTGTCATGGAAGTATATGCATTTGAATAAGCCATTCTAGAATCACACTGCCAAGCCTAATATATGTATTTCTTTCTCCAACATGACTCAAAGTCCACTGCTATTTCCAGTATAGTATGTGGCAAAAATGTGTTTCCCTTATGGTCTAAAAGCTCCAAATACCACAAAGTTCTATGTTAGAGGAAATGTGTGAAAAAGATAAGGTTCTTCTGTGACCAAATCCTTGTGCTTTGCTCTACTATAAAAACTTTTTGTTTTTTAAAGCAGTAATTCCTGGCAAATAATACCAGAAGCCTGTCTCTCTGGAGGATAAGGAGTCAAATATGGACACCTCCAACTGGAAGTCCAACATTTTGTAAAATGTTGCATTATTCTTGGAAGTCTGCTGACATATTTGTCATTAATGCACACTTCTGGCTTGACTTCATGGGAATTACATCTGCATTTGGAAGAAAAATTTTAAAAAGTGTAGGTGAAGGTGGGAAGTGGAACTCTATTACAGGATGCAACCCTTTCCTCAGTAGACAAACAAGGAAAGAATATCTTGCAGAGGAGGACTGTTATTTCTGAGGAAGAGAAAAACATCTGTTCTTGTATTTAGATTGTAAATACCTTTCCTCTAGTTACTTATAGTTTTAAATCCTCACCCAAGGATATGTTTTTATTGATTTTGAAAGGAGAGGAAAGGAGAGAGAGAGAAACACTGATGTGAGAGAGAAACATCTATCCTTTGCCTCCAGTATGCCCTGACCAGGATCAAACCAAGAGCCTCTTAGTGTATGGAATGAGGCTCCAGCCAACTGAGCCACTTGGCCAGGACTCTAGTTACTTAGTTACTCTTTAATTTCTTGATAATTTTGATGAAGACAGTCATTCAATATCTGTTATTTAGTGATGAACTTCAGATGTTAAATAATTACATCTTTTTCCCCTATTGTCCTTGTTGCTCTTAAAATTACGCATTTTCTATTAGAAATAAAGATTCTTTGTTTTTAATTATTATGCCATTTATCATATAACACTTAATTTAAAAGAAAAAAAAAAGTAATAATTTTTGGTAGGGAATACCAAGGACTCGAAATTTCTAAAATATGTAGTCCCCAGCATCTGATTTGTGGATTGTGACAAGAAAAAAAATTCTGAGATGTTCTAAATTAAAATAGCAGTAGCCAGAGACTGAAAGAGACAGAATTGTTAGCTTGTTAATAGTTCTGGACCAGCTCTCACAAAAGACTGCTCACATTCCAGGATATTTATTGGAATTTTGGATTAATTTCCAGGTTCTGTTTCCATAATTATCCAAAACAGAGAACAGTCAGGCATCACAGAATCCCACGAAGCTCCACTTCCTATACACAAATGAGCTTTATAGGCTCTGCTGTAGACTCTGTTGCATCTATCCCAGAAGTAGTCTGTGTTGCCTTCTCCCATCTCCTGTCTGTATGGATAATGTGAATCCTTTTAGAAGGGCTTGCAAAACTCCTGGACCCAGGACCTGTCTTTTCCACTTAGCGATGCTCTTGATGGTTTAGACTACACACGTCAAGCTAGGCTTCTTTTTGTTTATTGAGTGTTGTTTATGTTGTTAGCAGTAGTCTAATAAATGCTTTCTTTTAAGATTTTGTTTATTTGTTTTTAGAAAGAGGGAAAGAGAGGGAGATAAAGAAGGAGAGAAACGTTTATGTGAAAGACAAACATATACCCTGCTCAGGAATTGAACCAGAAACCTTTCGCTTTGTAGGACGATGCATAGTCAACTGAGCCACTCGGGTCAGGGTTGAAATTAAATTGTTTTTGTTTAATAACATTGTATAATTCCAGGCAGTGTTAGTTACTGTGTAGACAGTGGGAACAGAGTGTCCTGGTATTGTACAATGTGGTGGCCCTAATCATTCTTAGATATGGATCATCGCTTATGTAGGCACCATGACCATGGCTTTAAGAGTCACTGAAGTAGCACAGGTCATTTAGGTTGAAGAAGCACGCCACTACCTGCTGTCTCTTCCTATACATTCTGTACATTGGTGTCTGCTTCATGGCCAGCACCCAGAATTACCTAGAACTTGTAAAGGAGCCCCTCTATCTCCTAGGTTGTGCATCTGGGTCTCTTGGGTTTCTTAACTGGAAACTCTCGGAGAAAATAAAACCCTCCTTAGCAGAAGAGATGGTGAGTGGCTCAGGCTTAGCATCCCAAAGCCACACTTGGTTTTCCGGCAATGGTGCTTGCCCAGACCCTCTCTCCTGGGTTTGAGCAAGGGGGTTCTGCATGTCTGCCAAGTTTGAATTTAGGGAGAGAGGTCCCTATTTATAGAAGTTTTAAATGATCTAAATCGAAGTCATTACCTCTGGCCTAGTCAGATGTAAGAGCCTTATTTGAATGTTGCATTCTCAGTGTTGCTGAGACTTTTTTGGTTTCAAGGGAATGCTGGGAACTTGGAGGGCACTGAATGACTGGAAGCCTCCAGTCAAGTTAGTTAAGCTCTTCTAGAATTAGTCGCCTAGATATAACATGAGTATTGGCCCTTTCAGTGTCTTAAATTTTATGGCTTGGGAAAAAGAAATACTTTTTAGACCTTTATCTCACAGCATGCAAGATGTCTAAGTTAGTGCAGAGATGATTATCCACACTTCCTGTAATAGCACAGAAACTATCTTATGCATAACATTTTTTCAGCATCAGTTGTAAAAAACAAGAAAACATAAATGAAGCCCACTAATTGGGATTTTCTTAAAATGGAAGACTTTACTATGGTAGAATAATAGTATAGTAGATAGTTTTAATTTTTCTCTATTTAAAAATTTTTTAATAATATTTTATAATTATTTTTAAGATATGAAAAGGTAACAATATGAGAGTAACAAGGAGTAGATCTCTTAGATATTAAGCAACTTTGAGAAGGCAACTCTTAATTGGGTAAATATAAATGATTATAATCACAATGTTACTTTTCATGATACATATACATGATTTCTAGATGTGTCTTGGAGGTTTCGTGTCAAAAAGCTTGTTGCTTCTGAGGAGCCTCTGGAGATAATATGGTGAATATTTTGCTAATCATATTTTTAATAGGACATTGAACCTTTCCATTGTCACTACAACTAAGACAATCAAAGGACAACTGACTATGTTTTTAAATAAGATTATAAGAAATTGAGTGAATTAAAATCTCTATATAACTGAGGATCATAATTTTCAATTTCAAAATTTGGTGTTGCAGAATCTGGAGTGACTTCCATGTTTTTATATGAAAGTCTTGCAAACATCATTGCTCTTCTTAGTTTTTTCTCTTCCCCCTTCTCTCTCTCCCCCCCTGCTTCCTGCAGTTCCTCTCTTTTTCCCTCCATCTCTTTTTTTCCCTTCCTTCCTTCTTCCTCCTTTTATTATTTAGCCAAAATTAGACTTTGTAGGACCTCTGTGCATAACTCTGAACCTTATTTTATAAAATGGATTTCCAGACAGAGCTTAGAGATGATTTTTCTTATGTCTAAGTTACACCATACCTCCCTTTGCCTCCTTATCCCTCTTGTCTTTATTTTTTCTGCCTTTAGTCGTCAAAACTCAAATTTAAAATAAAAATAAATCTAGCCAGTTGGCAGTTTTGAGTATTTCAAGTGGTTGAGGTTTTATGACAAAATACATTTTTATGAACCGGAGATTTTCCTTTTTGTATATGTGATTTTAAGCATAGAATCAATCAAGACGCAGGCCAAATTCTCCAGTCTTGGCCTGGAGGCGGCACCTGGGGAGCGGAACAGAGAGCGGATCTCTACCTCAAGGCAGCAGGGCCCCGCTTGAAGCACAGCTGGACGAACCTGGCGTTGTGGGGGGTTATTTAGAGGCATCCGCAGCCTAAGACATTCTTACTTTCAAAGCCCCCCTTTCAACAAGTTTCCATGATTAGAAACATGGTCCTCTTAGTTACAAATGTGCCCAGAAAGGAACACAGGTTGAGTCATAAGTAGCTCATCTTCAAATATTTACTACTCTCCGAAGATTCTTTCCTGACAACAAATTTTTAAAGGTTTAGAAATGAATATGAAGACACATGTTTTCAAAGTTTGAGCAAGATTGGGGGAGACGGTGGGTTCTGGGTAAGGAGAAAAACACTTATTTCACATTTGCATTGATGAAAATTCATAGCATGGGCAGCCCTGAGCATAATCATAAAAATGAGTGAAATGTGCGTCTGACACTCTCTACTTCTTTTAGCACCTTCCTCTACCCATGAAATTTGGGACAAACACACAGACCCTTGATGTTCTGCTGTCTCTCCCCTACCAGCCTGGCCTCCCCCACCTGCACCCCCACAGGTCCTACATAATACGGCACCCAACCCTATCCACTCATATGCTTAGCTAGCTGATAGGCTAAATTAATCAAATAACAAAATCCCCACCAAACAGACAACAAAACAAAATAAAAATTTCTTCCCAAGGATATTTCCATTTGCCTTAACACCTGAATGAGATCATCTCTCCAGTGAAAGGACAGAGTTCTGCTATTTTTAGGCCAGGGAAGCCTCCTTGTCTTCCAACAAAACACACCCAGTACTTAAGTGGCCATTTCTTTTAGCTCCAGGCCAAGTCTATTAGGGCTGATACACTCTGGACAATAAAAGACCCACACCTGAGTCACTGGAATTGGAGGTTGAAGAGTAAACAAAGGCTGTTTGCTTTCTCCTGTTCTTCAGTGCCTTACTCAGCTCAGGGTAGGCCCAGATAAATACCTCAAACTTTGCCTGTTATAAGTTTAATCTAGTTTTATTAAAACAGTTTTCCAGTTTGTACAAGTTTGTAAATGTTCAATTAAAAAAATCTTCTGTGACTTTAGGATCCTCCCACACGTGCGTGCGTGTTTCCTTTTCATTAACAGAGGCCTTGAGCATACCAACCAATTCCTCAGTCAGCAGATTCTCTAGGTGGTTTTAGAAACCTATTTACCCCACTGCACTTTTCTTTTTGAAGGGCAAACTGCCATGTGCAGCACCTCATTTGGATGTGTCTGGAGACTTGGAAGCTCGACTACCCTGCATTTTCCTACAAATGGACCTTGAGAGCTTGTTTGGAGGTTCGAGCAGGGGAAACACAGCTACCCATATACCCTTGACTGAAGACCAGTCCTCTCCTGCAGTTGGCAAGGTCATCTTCTTCAACCAAGCATGCAGCTTCAGGAAGGATGCATGTGGATCAGTGAGAGAGGAAGGGGACACCTGCCTAGCCAGCCAGATCAGCCGAATCAACCCTGCCAATCAATGCGGTGACAGATGTTGCAGCCAGATCACCCTCACATCCTGCAGTTTTCTTTAAAGCCAAAAATGCCTCTTGTTATTACTACCCTAAGCTCTTCTCATATTTTCTCATCTTGGTCTAAATGCAGTCATCATTTTCATGGAAGGATTTGTCTTCTATGAACGTAAGAGCAATGGTTCATCAGGTGGTATTCCGTGACAACCAGATCAGGACTCTGGTTTATTGCAAGGACTCGGTCTTTTAGAAATGATTTCTGCCATTTGCATGTGCTTCTCCTGCTGCCCTGCTTCCCCATCCTCTGTCTTGGACCCAACCCTCCTCGAGAGAGATGATCTAACAGGATGGCTTACTTCCCATCCAGTATGGAAAGACCACTTCAATACTCCCTGGCCTCTTTATGGTGGCTGGAGCTTTATCCCTGATTGCAGCCAGGGTCCTTGGATCATACAGCATAGGAACTTTGTAGGAGGCAACATTGTTCGACTTCTTTCTTACAGTGTGCTTGCAAGAATAATGATATAAGATTCCTACCAACACACTCCTTTTCCTATTTTATTGTAACATTTATTTAAATTGTTGGGCTACTTGCCTTATCTCCCTCACTAGAAGTCAGTAATCTCCTTGGGTAACATTCCAATATTCCAATGTTTAGTACAGTACCTTTCAGATGGAAAAGGCTTGATAAACACTGAGGGAACTAAATTTAATAAATTGAGAGAGCCACTCATTTGAGTTTCTAATACAAAATGGCCTTGGCTATTCTGTTTTAAAATATTTAGCAGTTCAGTTAAAAACGCCCTTGTGAATCTTTTATGACATCATTTATCTTTCTATTTCTTTTCAGCTCTAAATGGTGCTGCCAGATTTATTTGCTGTGGTATTAGGTTTCCGTGTCTTCCCAGTTCTAGTCCAGCTCATCTAATGTAATTCAGTCTTTTTACTGCAAGGCTCAGACTCAAATATTAAATCAACATTTGCCATTAAGACTCCACATTTGTCTATGGGATGATGATTGGATTCATCTTTTGGAAAGGAATCTATATAAATATATCTTCTCTAATAATTTCTAAAGATAATCCACCCCCACCTTATGTTCTTTACAATGTGGACTCTGGGACTCTGCGAGTTGCTTTTCTCTGGGCTGTTTTAACATCTATTGTCATTTCATTACCTTTACCTTGTGATTTTCTGATGTTTGCTGCCAAATAAATTGTTTCGGAGTCATTCTGCATGGTTTGCCGTTTTTATTAAAAGCAGGATCTGATCAACAACATTCCAATTATAAAGGTAAAAAAAAAAAAAAAGAAGGAAAAGATAATCAGAATTCAAATGAAATTGCATCTGGACAGGCCTGTAGTTGAGGGCACTAATAATGTATTGCATATGTATTTGTGCAGAACATGCCAGAAGTGAATTCCACATCATTAACAAAGTTCTCTATCGATCGCTCACAATCTGGCAGCTGTAACCAGCAAGGTGCAGAATGGAGTCTTCCTCGCTACTGAATATGTATTATCATGGCCCATACAAGTCCCTTCTCTGCCTCCGGGGCCTGCCAGCCTCACAGCTGCTTGCGGAGCAGCACGGGGGTTTGCATTAAGGCTCTTCAAGTCATTTCTCTCCCAGACAGGGATCTCGCGCATTTTAAACACCACTGAGCAAAGAGCTTGGAACTCCTTCCCAGAGTTAGTTCTCCTGGCTCCCACTACAGAGAACAGAGAGAAATAAGTCACCCCTGAAAACAGCCACAACCAGTCCTCAGGAGGTAATGGGCTGAATGAGGCATGCGTGGTTGCCACTGGCTCCCTCTGCTAATGGTAAGGGGGAAAGGGATTGGGGGTGGGGAGAGTCTAGTGTGGCTTAATGTGGTGATCTCTTACATTTTTTAAAAGGACTCTCAAAATTCCTTTTCTCATATTTGAAGATAAAATATATTACATCAATTCTTCATATCATACTTGTTTTGATCCTTGCAACAAATAATCAGCAAGAGGCAGCACCGTGTGTGGATTAAGAAGCAGGGGCCACGGGAGGCGCGCGCTCTTCCCCCATTCCAGCATAGCTGTGCACCGGCTCTGTGATCTGCGCCAAGCTACTTAACCTCCCACACTTCATTTTCCTCATCTATAAAATGGGAGAACCATAGTGTCTACCACCCAGAGTTGCTGTGAGGAATAAATACATGGTTTCGCATAAAGCACTTAGGGGGGGTGACTGGCACCGAGTAAAATGGTGGAAGTTATGAGAACTCAGGTCTCTCTTATCTGACCCACGTGATGATCGAAACTGGACTTTTATTTTCCCATAATCTCACAGCTAGCTAAGCGGCATAGAGGAAATAGGCACTGACGTCTGCAGACGTCTGGGGCATTGGATAGTGAGCATTCACTGCAGCTGTTGCAAACCCTTTCCCAGATCTTTTTGGGAATTGAGAGGAATTGGGGCTTATTAGAAAACACACACTTTAATTTTTATTGGACTATATAGTCTGAAGCCCTTTTTTGATAATCAAAAGTATTAACAAAGACTTGTTGAGTACCTGCTACGTGCAACGTTTTGATAAAGACTTGAAATGAAAAACTGAAGTGTTACAGCATGGGTCCTGTCCACTTATCAACAGTTCTATGTCTAAACAGATGGCACTGACCACGTGTGCTAGAGCATGTGAAGGTCCACTGGGGATGGGGAGACCCTGCATGGAGCCCACGTCTTTTCCTGGATGAAGTGGAAACAGGAATCCTGCACTTAAACGAACAGAGGACTGGGCACCGTAAGGCCAGAACAGTGCTGAAGACTACTGACTTTGATCCATTATAGAAAAGAGAGTGGGTGGTCACAGGGCATCCAGAGGGCTTCCGTTGGACCAGAAACTTTCCTAAGGAAAAAAAATCAAAGTAATTCTCTCCTTTCTGTATCTAATACATATTTGTCACGTGGTCAAATACGGCAAATACTGCTGGAGCATCAGGGGGTATACAAGCAATATGACTCAATTTCTACACTTAACAAACTTGTCAGCTAATTAGAGAGCTACATAACCTATAGACTGAAAGACTTCAAGTATAATACAGAAAAATGTTCCTAACAAACAGCATCAATCAAAATAAAAAGCAGAAAACAACAACAAAAATTACCATGTGAGCTAAGAACCAAGAGTAATGCATACATCTGAAATCAGCAAACATTCTCCCCACATCAGACCTGCTTTTTCAGAGAAGAGGGGAACATGATGAGGAAGGAAATATTTTTCGGGATGCAAGAGTTCCCTTAAGTGAAAATAGAAACAAAGCCCAAAAAGCTTAAGAATTCCCTCTGCTTCTCAATGGCCTCTTCTCTGCCCCATTTTCTGCCATGGCAGGTCACTCCCTGAAGCCCCACCCCTCCACCATTAATTACCCCTTTAGGTTTTTATTTATTTTTTATCTTAAAAAAAGAAATAGTTGGGAATTATGGGATTTCTTTTTCAGGAGTTCCTTTCTTGTAGTACATTTTACAGATTTCTACCCCTGCACCACCTGCCTAAGAGATTAAAGAAAGTGGTGGGGGGGAAGGTGAGAATCCAAATAAAGGGATGAGAAAAGTGGTTAAAAACTTAATTTAATATACTACCCTAAAGATGCTGAAAAATGCATTTAGTTCCGAACCTCCACCACTGAGTACTGTGAAGTAGCATTTAGCTCTAATAGGGTTTCTGCTTCATCAGCTACAATAATTATTTTCCTTAATTTGCCTTGGACATTCTGTATAATGATCTCCATGTTTGGGGGGCTTTTTTTGTAAGTGAAAACAAAAAGAAAGTGTGTGACACCCCCCCCCCCACACACACCTGGCTGGCCTTCTTCCTTTCACAAGCCTAAAATGTGCCTTCACCCTCTCTGTCACCAGCGTGAATTTCTTGATGTTAAGATCATCCATCCCCACCCTCCCACCCCCATCCCCATCCAAATCTAATTGGCAATTTGCCACCTCTACTCTTTTCCTTAAAACTAGATCAGCTTCCCTGCAACTGGCAAGAATATTCTGTCCCTTGCAAGGACCCCCAGAGAGGCTGATCTTGAAAATGTGCAAATGTATTATTTAAAAAATGATATTGAGATCAAACTGTGATGTGTGTTTATATCTTTTTGATCTCTATTTTTGTCCTTTATTAACTATCCCCCTACCCTGTTTCCCCCAGTGTTAGCTACAGATTTTCAATCACACCCACAGGCAAAGCCAGCCCACAGGGAAGCTCTCAGCAGTGCTCTTCCAGAACCAGCCCAGCAGACGAAAGGCAGATGGAAAATTCCAGGGGTTCCAATCTGAACATTTAAATGATCATTTATCGTAACACAAATCTGTGAGATATGTATTTTTAGTTTCCTGTGCAGAGCAATAGAATAGAGACAATGCAAAGGCCCCTGGTGAGCATGTTGCACAGAAAATGCTTTGGAAGAAGTACAGTTAGCAGAGGATGAATCTGGGGAGGCCCTGAGAGGGACTTGGGACAGCAGCAATGCTATTTATAATAATCCCTTCCCCTGACACTTTGTCTTTGAAAATTGTACTCACAGTACTATTTTGTTTTGTTTTTTAATTCTCACTGGGGTATCAGAGTGGTAGTAAGGCTACATGGTTTCCATCCATTTTACAGATCCTAAATGATTCAGGGCAATCGGTGGCGATGCCTGAGTCAGACCTCTCACTCCAAGGAGAGTTCTCTTTGCACTGCTTTGTATTGAAATGATGCTAATAAATAAGACTACATGTGGAAATAGGTTATTACTTCAATATTTAGATGCTGTTCAAAGACAAAATTTCAAAAAATATTTAAATGTAGCCATCAGTAATCTTAATGACATACAACGCACGATTACATATACCATCAAATATTATTTCTGTGATTTTAAATTCCCCTGGCTGGTTTGGCTCAGTGGATTGAGCGTCGGCCTGCGAGCTAAGTGTCGCTGGTTCGATCTTCCAGTCAGGGCACATCAGAGAAGGAAAACTCTGACTCCAAAAAACCTCCGCTGCCTTGCGGCATACCTCTTCAGGGGAAAGGCTAAGGGAGTAAACCCCGACAGAAAATCCGGAGCCGGAGTCCCTAAGGCGGTTTGACGTTGTAGTCAACACCGGCAACTCCTGCGGCGCACCTGAAGCCAAGCTGTATTGACTCCGTCTTTCCCTTGGACCCTTCAGCTGCGAAGAGAGGGGGGGTCTGCTGCATGGGCAACAGCAGACCCTCCATATCACCCTGCCCAGGCTCTGTAGCTTCAGCTTCACTGGAGAGGACACTCCAGCGTCATCACAAGATGTCGATTCAACACGGGAGGAGACAGATACCGTGTCACTCCCGAGTCGGACTGCACAGCCATTCTCGGCGGTGCGGATAGACTCTTAAGAAGCTACACCATCGTCTCTCGAGACGGAGGGCTGCCGCCGCCGCCGATTTAAAATTCTTCAAGGTATACTTTCCACAAACTAAGATGAAATATAAGAACAGATAAGATACACCAAAAGTTATTTATATATCTCTTGACTAAACAGCAAGTCCAGTTCTAAATAACTGATCTCTCCCACACTAACCAACGAATGATAAGTTAAAATAGCTCTTCCTAGAGCCAGCACTCCCTGCTTGGGCTAAGGACGATTTTAAACACATGAAATAACAGAAAGACATTTTTAAACAGGAAAAATGTTATCTATGAAACCTGATCTCCATTTTCACAGTAAGAACACATCAGCTTCCAAAATGAAGCCAGATCCTCCAAAGAGGAACGATGGTGGGAATTTGAATCAGGTGTCAATAATCGAGTATTTGAAGGAGTGCTTGTAAATAGCTTGTCAGTTCAGAGTGCAATGTGTACCTTCTCCTTGTTTTTAGTGTTCACTGTCACTGGCTGTGTCTTTGGCTCCTGCATTCTGAGAGAAACTCCTCAAATAAGAGGCCATAGAGATATGGAGTTTTTAATGAACTAACGGATTTGTTTAAAGAGAGGCTCAAAGCCCTGCTCCTTATCCCTTCTTCTATTTCAAATCTTTCTATTTTTCTGTTTAGTTATTCCTTTAGATCTTTTGGAACTACTTTAACTGCTATGAGGTTTTCTGAATTACAATCTACAATTGCACTTAGCTATGTGTCTCAAAAAAAAAAAAAAAAAAGCAAATAAGTAACAGATATTGAGCACTTTACCGCAGCAGGCATGGGACATGATTCTTTTCATGTATGATCTCATTGAATATGCACAATAATTGCATGAGGTGGGTGCTGTTAGCCCTGTTCTGTGATAGTGATAGTACCCACCTTCCCTTTTGAGTTTCTCACATTGATGTCTAAGAAAAAAACATAATATTGTCCTCTAAAATTATGTTTGCCCAGCTTCTCTATTTTAATAAATGAAATCATCACCAAAAATCTTGGCATTTTTCTCTTTCCCTCATCCCCTAAGCCCAGTATATCAGCAGTCCTATCCACTCTATCTCCAAATATATCCTAAATCCCTCCACTTCTGTGCAGCTGCTCATGTACCATCCCAATTCACGCCACCGTCACTGCATGTCTGGACTTGTGCAGTAGTCTTCTTACTGATAGATCTGCTCCATTTCTGTCTTATTATGATAGAAAAGAGTGATCTTTTAAAATATAAATAAAATTTAATGTTCTTACTATAAACCTTATAATGGCTTCCTATTACATTTAGAATAAAGTGCGAACCCCGTATCCTGGCCTTAATGATCTGGCCCAGGCTAATTTTGAAACTAAATCATTCCTTACCTAGCTCTTTCTTTTCTAAAAACAATGTTTCTTAGACTCTCCAATTCATTCTTGCCTTAGCATCTTAGCACCTGCTTCTTTTACCTGAAATATTCTTCAGTCTTTTGCAGAGTAAGTTTTATCATTCAAATCTCAGCTTTACATGTAACCTTAAGAAGCTTTCCCTGGCCACCAAATATAAAGTTGTCACCTAGGCATTTATAGCACTTATCACTGATACTTTTGTTTTTCACTTCCAAATTTACTTGTTTATGTCTGTCTCACCATAAGAGCAGGGGCTATGTTTATCTTATTCACCATTAGGACTGTCTACATAATTTCCAGGGCCAAGGGAAAAATGAAAATGGGCTCCTTGTTAAAAAATGATTAAGAATGTCAAGATGATGGCAGCAGGCTTTAAGCCAAGTGCATGGCCCTTCTCAGCTCAGGGCCCTGTGCAAACACCCAGGCCCCGAGCCCGTCAGTTACTTCACCATTGTACCCCCAACTCTTGGTAGCTGCTTGAATTAATTTTTTGAAATTTTAAATGCAATGTTTTTTTTTTATTTCTTAAATCAATTTATTTGTTAAGTAAATGAATACATTAATGAAATAATAGAATTAAGGAAACTGAGCTGGGCATAATACATTTGTTAAACACAGAGAATAAAATACTGAGTTGGATTGGAAACTCAGGCAGTCTGATCTAGCATTTTCTTTCAGCCACTGTGCCCATACTGCAAATAAAGCCCAGTCTCTGGGACAGAAAAAAAAAAAAAAAAAAAAAATCCACCCTCTGCCTTCTGTGAACCTTAACATCATACAGAAATGAACAATGGCACCAAGCAGCTACTACTCAATAGAAGGGTGTGCTAAGTATTCTAAGATGGGTACGAGAGAAGTGACGGAAATGTGTATAAGGTGAATGGTTGAAGTTGTAGCTGAGCGGGGCTTTGAAGGCTGCAAAGGGTTTGATGTGTGCGCAGTGAGGAAAGTTCATTATAGAAGACCTAATAGAAGAGGCTCTCAGAATGTTTGGCCATGTGGTGAGAAGTCCAGGGTGACCGAGGAAAGACTAGGAGAAGGGCATCAGAAAGAATAAAGCTGACACAACAGAGAGGTGCCCTAAATGATTAACTTAGGTGGGGGAGGAAGTAGGAATTCCAGGTGTTCATTCTGAAATTGTAAGTCGGCATACCTGTTATGTGTTTGCTTATGATGTACATGCATTATTTTTAATCCTTATAAAGGATCTGATGGGAATATATAAATATTTTATTTATCCATGAATCACAACAAAAGAAAAGTTAAGTTGCAAAGAAGTGAATTAGCTTGCTGGAGAACACACAGTAAGTGCAGGAGGTGGGATATGAACTAACATCAGTGTGACTTGACTGTATCCTATCCGGGTAAATAAAGAAATCAAGGTTGCAAACAAGGAAGTCAGGACTTGCAGCTGTTTAAGAAAGGTGGGTACTTCATTTATTGTCTATTGTCGTATAGTGATCGTATTTGTTTCATATGTATATATAATGTCTCTTTTGCTTGTTTCGTTTTCTTTATTTCTATCTGTGTATGTGCACTTTTACAGTAAATAGCACAAAACTAGTCATTTAATAAACATTTTATAAATTTGTTAGAAATATTATGCAAAGTTGTAACTCATAGTTGGGAGTAAAAACTACCTGGATTTCAAGAGAACATGATCTAATTAATTTGGTAAAATAAAAACCAATGTTGACTGAGAAATTTTTAAAAAGTCATGTTAGTGGGTTTATGGTTGCAAATAAAGATTTATCCCCAACCTATTATTTAGTCCTAAGGAGGTATAGAGGAGTGATGAAGAAGTATTCAGACAAACACCAGCAATGTTTGCTACAGTAATTAATACTTTCCTTATTTGAGCATTATACTCAACTACCTGCCATGAATACACCATGATCTTTGGAATGGATTTTTTAACAATATTGCTCATTAGACCAGTATATCAATTCACCTCCTATCCCATGTTTCATCAAAGACAGTTACAATTTATTCAAGAGTTACTTGCTTCAGAGTAAGTCACAATCCTATCAGAATGTGAAACATGTATGCCTCTCTTTAGGAACCATATGACCATTTAATTTAATTTAATTTAAAAAAAAACTGCATCAAATATTGTTTTGCTTCCCTGGGAGAATACACGCTTCACAAATGAAGAATTCCCACCACAAAAGCTCTAAGTTCTACATCCTGTCAAAAAGTCCATTTATATATATCCTTTCTTATTCTATTGACATGTGATATTGAGTTTATATTTATCCTCCACCTAAACAATCCTCATTAAATATCAACATCACTGAGGGGAAGGTAAGAATAATTTTCCTAATGACGCCACCTTGAAAATGAGAAGGAAAGAAGTCAGGCATAGTGAATTCATGTGATAGGGATACCTAACAAATCTTGAGGTAGAATCAATGGATCCAAAAATTGTATTTACACACACACACACACACACACACACACACACACAGTTTTTTGATTTATTGATTCTTCCCCAAGATTGATTAGGTATATATTACATATATGATATTTTGGCATTCATGATGACCACTATCTATTTGGAAAGGTGACATAATCATTAAAAAAAAGTAATTGTTCAAAACAAGAGGAATGAAAGTTTCATATGCAAACAAATAACATTTTAATTATTTGTATACTCAAATTTCAATGATGAGTCCACAATGTGTCATTCTAGAAGTGAAGAAATAATGCAGAGGGAGTGTAAAATTGAGGAACACCTGTAGAAGGCAATTGAGCAATACCTGTCATAAATACAAATGCATTTACTCTTCAGTACAGAAATTCTTTCTTAAGAAATTTATTCTACAGATAATACAGGCAAACATGAAAGCACTATGTATAAACAAACAAAAAAAATCCATGCATTTTTTATTATATTTGAAAAGATCAGAAACAATCTATATGCCCATTTATTGAGAATTGCTTAAATATATTATGGTACATCATTCGATTGTTTTTGTGGTTATTAAAAATAATAGGGCAGCTTTTATGTATGTATGGCTATGAAAGAATCTTCAATATATATGACTTTGAAAATAAAAAGGCAAAGTGTGAAATAGGGAGTATAGCGTTCCTCACAAAACATAGATATCAAGACTTCCGGCCAAGATGGAGGCCTAGACAGATACACTGCATCTCCCTTCACAACTAAGAAGGAATATAATCACCTCAAAACTAGAGACAACCAGAAGTTCCAGAAAATCGAGCTGCATGAAAGTCCAACAAAGATATAATGAAGAAATAGTCATCCAGAGAGGTAGGAGGGGCAGAACTGGTGCAGAGAGGATGCAGTGTGGTGGTGGCAGCAGTGGTGACAGCAGTAGGTCATCGGAAAGTGCAGTCACATATTTTAAAAAGTCAGGTGGGATACCTGGGGAGCACTCCCAGCACCAGACCAGACTGCACAGCTCAGGGTTCCAGCACTGGGGATAATAAACTCATTGCTTCTGACTGTGCAAACCAGTGGGGGTTGGGGCAGAGGAAGAAACTGCTGGTCTCTCAGCAGAGTACATCTGCAGACCCACCCACTTTGGGAACGATGACCGGGCAACAGCTAGAGAGGCACTAGTCCCATATGGAAGTGGGAGAAGTGCCTGGAAAAGGGGCGAGTGCTGAGCAAGTGGCACTGTTCCCTCTCAGACCCCTCCCTCACACACAGTGCCACAATGTGGTGAAATGGGTCGCCCTGTACTGACGAATACCTAAGACTCTGTCCATTAAACATAACAGGTGTAATAGCTCTATCTAAGACACGGGAGCAAATAAACACAGGAACCTGTCAGGATGAGGAGACAGAGTCATATGGCCCAAAAAGGGAATGGGTCAGGATTCCAATGGGAGAACTAAGCGATGAGGAGATAGCCAACCTAACAGATGAGGAGATAGCAACCTAACATATGAAGAGTTCAAAACACTGGTGATAAAGATGCTCACAGACTTGACAGATAGGCTTAAGTATGGCAGATGCATAAGGGAAGAAGTGAAGGCTATGCTAAATGAAACGAAGAAAAATTCACACAAAACCAATGGTGAAAAAAGGAAAATGGGGTTCAAATCAATGACTTGAAACCCAAGGAAGAAAGAAACAGTCAACCAGTACAAAATGAGGAAACAAGAATTGAAGAAAGTAAGGAGAGGCTTAAGAACTTCTGGGACAACTTTAAACATGCCAACACCCAAATTATAGGGGTGCCAGAAGGAGAAGAATAAGATAAAGAAATTGAAAGCTTATGTGAAAAAATGATGAAGGAAAACTTCCCAAACATACAAGTCCAAGAAGCACAGAGTGTCCCAAAGAAGCTAAATCCAAAGAAGACCACACTGAGACACATCATAATTAAAATGCCAAAGATTAAAGATAAAGAGAGAATCTTAAAAGCAGTAAGAGAAAAGCAGAGAGTTACTTACAAAGTGGTCCCTATAAGAGTCTCAGCTGATTTCTCAAAAGATACTTTACAGGCAAGAGGGGACTGGCAAGAAATATTCCAAGTAATGAAAAGCAAGGATCTTCAACCAAGACTACTCTATCCAGCAAAGCTATTATTTAGAATGGAAAGGCAGATAAAATGCCTCCCACACAAGGTAAAGCTAAAGGAGTTCATCATCACCAAGCCATTATTATATGAAATGTTAGAGGGACTTATTTAAGAAAAGGATCAACACTATGAACATTAAAATGACAACAAACTCACAACTATAAACAACTGAATCTAAAAAATAAAACAAAAACCAACTAAGCAAAAAATCAGAACAGGATCAGAATCATAGGTGTGGAGATCATTTTCATGGTTATCAGCTGGGAGAGGAAAGGGGGAGAAATGGGGAAATGGTACAGGGATTAAGAAGCACAATTGGTTGGTACAAAATAGGAGGAAGTCAGAATAATATAGGAAAGGATGAAGCCAAAGAACTTATATGCACGACCCATGGACATGAACTAAGAGGGGGTGGGATTGCTGGAGGGAAGGGGGTACTGGGAAGAGGGGAGCTAAGGGAAAAGAAATTGGGACAACTGCAACAACATAATCAATAAAACATACTTAAAAAAAGAAAAATATATGTAGATATCATATATAAGCCTGGGAATAGTGAACTTACTAACTAACTAACTAACTATATATATTTCTCTCTCCCATCCACCCCACCTCCTCTCTCTCACTCATGCACACATATCATGTAAATGCTTGAAACACTTAACACATTTAACAACCATGTTTGCCTCTGGAGAGTGAAACAAAGGCCAGGGTTCAGAGGAGAAAAAAAAAAATTAATTTTAACCCTACATGTTTTGATATTTACAATTTTGTTTTGAGTGCATATGTATATTCCTTACTTAAAATTAATTCAAGACAGTGAATTAGTACTATAAAATTGAATGTGATGAAGCTGATTGTTTGATTATAACAGACTCTCTGCTACTGGATTTCAGCAGAGTGAATGTGTTCCCCAAGGTGAGCTACTAAGAAGTCAATGGGGGAAAAATCCTGCTGTCAGGGTTGACAGAGGGTAAGTGGGAGTGGTGTGAAAGTGACTGCATTTACACCCATCTCCAGAAACAAGTGGGCATCTAGTTCCTGCTACGCCCACTTTGTAGACTGACGGTTTCTTCCCCAGCATTAACTCTGGAGGACTGCAGAAGGATAGGGGAGAGGGATCCAATTTAGACTGTGTGATTACCCATATTTAGAACCTTCTTTTAGCCCATGATTGGGGGTAAATGGGGACCCAAACTAAGCAATTCATCTTTGCTGTAGGACACTTCTGTCTCCTGAATTAGACTTAGAGATAACTTTCATCAGAAAAGATACAGATTTTAATAGCCCTAAATTACCCTTACTCCTTTCTCCTTCCCTTCTTAAAAACTTGGTCATTATTTCCTAGACTGTGGTACTACCAAAGAATAAATCTTTATAGATTTAACTGGTACTGTAAAACTGTCAACTGATATGTAAAAGACAAAATGCACCAGAGAAATAAGGAGATGATTTTATTAGTACTATTGTGAGTATGTTCACTGATGAGGAATATCTCAATGAAAAGAAAGGGGGTTGTTCTTATAGAGGCAGGTAAGTAAGGGAGTGATTCATGAGTCCCACTGGAGTATTTGGAAGAATGAAGATGGGTCTTATATTGAATAAGCAAATGCAAAGTTGTTTTTTGTTGTTAGCCAAACACAGATGGATAGAGAGATGTCTTAAGTGTCACTGTTTTCTGGTAGCCTAGGACTCAGATAAAATTTGCTATTGTTATTTGCTTCCATCTTCAAGTAGAATCATTCCTCACACTTCTTCCACCTCCCTCAATTTGATCTGTGGCTTTTTCTCCCTTGTTTCCTCAGTTGCCAACTTCAATTGCTCCTTTGATTGTTTTCAGTATGGTCTGCCTAAACACGTAACGGGTTCCTGGTCTAATCCTTGTCTTTCTGCCTATCTATTCATCTAAAGTCAGAGAAGGAAAACTCTGATTCCAAAAAACCTCCGCTGCCTTGCGGCATACCTCTTCAGGGGAAAGGCTAAGGGAGTAAACCCCGACAGAAAATCCGGAGCCGGAGTCCCTAAGGCGGTTTGACGTTGTAGTCAACACCGGCAACTCCTGCGGCGCACCTGAAGCCAAGCTGTATTGACTCCGTCTTTCCCTTGGACCCTTCAGCTGCGAAGAGAGGGGGGGTCTGCTGCATGGGCAACAGCAGACCCTCCATATCACCCTGCTCAGGCTCTGTAGCTTCAGCTTCACTGGAGAGGACACTCCAGCGTCATCGCAAGATGTCGATTCAACACGGGAGGAGACAGATACCGTGTCACTCCCGAGTCGGACTGCACAGCCATTCTCGGCGGTGCAGATAGACTCTTAAGAAGCTGCACCATCGTCTCTCTTGACGGACGGCTGCCAACGATTCATCTAAGTGATTCTTAATTCTGATTGGTTGATATCTTCTCTTAATATTTGTATGCCTCTTGTTGCTATGCAACCATTTCCAGTACTTAAGTCACTTGATAATCTTTTACTTAAATGTTCTTTAATAACATATGTCACTGAGCCTTGCTTGGCCTTTCTCACAGTGACAGAAAATTTCCCCAACTCTGGAGAAATACTGGCTGGACCTCTTTGCCACAGGGTCTGTTCTGAATTGGAAAGACCCATGATAAAAAAATGATCAGGTATAAATGAAAATAGAAAGCTTAACTGTCCTTCAGTTTCACCAAAGACAGATTAGTAGGAGATGAACCAGCAAGGAAAAGGAAGGATTTAGGTGATCAGACTGAGCAATAACTATTGACAGGAGGGAAGTTATTAGTAAGGATTAGGACAGGTTATTAAGGATGGTGATGAAAAGTGAAGAAATTTCCAGGCTGCAGGAATCCATCACCATAAGCAAGCATGATATGTACTGATATTTATTTAATTTAAAAAAATTTATATATATATATATATATATATATATATATATATAGAGAGAGAGAGAGAGAGAGAGAGAGAGAGAGAGAGAAACGTATTTGTTTTATAGAGCCTCAGCCATAAAATAGTAGTTTTTCACATCTCATATCCCACCAACATGATCTTAACTTTCTAATTGCATCAACATATCTCTAGCTTCCACCTCCGGATGCTTAGAAGCAGAAAGCATTGAATTATGAGTAGAACTCCAGCCATAGTTAAGACTGTAGTCTATTGTCTCTTCTTTGTGTCTTTTAAAATGATTTAGAGTATATTTAAATACTGTTACCTTGCTACAGAAGGGATTCTTTTATTGGATAAAACTTTGCTGTTACGATTGCTATTGTACTGGGAGGGGCCTCATTTCACTTATATTCAATGAAGTCAGTGCTACCACGTAAGATCTGCACAATACTGTGCTAGCCTCTGGATGTGCCTGTGTCCCCAGGTTTTATCCGTGTCCACAACCTGTGTGTTTCTGAACTTTTATATCCTTATGCAGGCAAAATGCTGCTACAAGAATGCACATATCTACATCCACAGCTAATTACACTCCTAAGGACTCTTCATTGTCTTCCATTTACACATAATTAAATCCCCTTGCTCTTTATCTGCTCCTGTAAGCTTTAACATAGAAATACAGAGAGAAAAGGGAAACAATGAGTGCTAACCCACCCCCTACCACAGACAGACCCCAGTCCTGCTTGCTGGATTTAAAGGAAAATCCTTCATTTGCTCCAGTTTTCTATGCCAAGCACTTTGCAGGGAAACACCCCCACAGTGTGTTCCAATGGGTTCTCATTTGGGGAAAGAGAATGTTACTGAGGGGCAATGGCACTTTTCATGCCCATTCCTGAGCCATTTTAAAGGGAGTAAAGCATGCAGGAAAATGTTCACTGGATTTTATAGCGAAGTATCAAGGTGCTGTTATTAGCTTCTTTGCGGGAAATGGTAATGTGTATTCATATAAACACAATGGGGTTGAACATCACCTCATATTCATTTGATGCCCCCCACTACCAAAGCGACTCACACACACAAATGTCTATTTGCTCCCCTCACAGCTCTCAGCAACCAAGGCTCCCTAACACCCACAGGCCCTGCTGCTGCCCAGCGGTTCAATGAGCAATTGAGTCTTTATTTCGTAAGCACATCCGAATTCCTACCATTCCCCAGAAACGCGCTCAATTTTCGTTCTTATCTAGACAATTTACTTCAGATGATGGATAGCCTTCTTCAATTTTTTAAGCCTCATAAACACAAAAGAGAGACAATTATGTTATTTTGTTTTTAATCAAAATTCCAGAAAATAAAGCAAATAGAAATAAAAATAAAAACCAAACCAAAGAATAACAACAAAGATTCAAGCACTATCGCACAAGTACAATAGTCAAGGAGAGAAAACATAGATTCAGATGCCTAGCTAGAACCCTCATTTGGCAATGTAGTGGTTTTATGGAGGTTTTTAAAAATGTTCAACTGCTAAATAGCTTCATGTGTTCAGATCACTGTGCTGAATATTCAGTTGTGAGTACATAAAGGCAGCTGGCTATGTTGGGTCAATTTTCAGACCACGGTTCTGACTACTGGGAGGCAAGTCTGCTTCTCCCACTTCCAAGTTAATCTGAACAACAAAGAGTAATTGAGCATAGAGATGAATCTTGACACATTTTTCCTAAACAAAATGCTATTGTTTCTAAAATGAATATAGCTATATCTGACCTAATATCCAACAGGAATTTTGGAGAAAATCAAATGAAATCAAATTAACTGCAGAATATATTCCTCTACACCAGTGATTTTCAAAAGGTGTGCCACAAGAGGCACACTGTGATGCAAGAATTTTTTAAACATGCAATGCCTGACCATTTAGTCAGGGACACTGACCTCTTTTCCTTTACATTGTCAAATAAAACACTGTCAACAGCCAACCCAACAATAGCTGTCTTCTGTAAATGAATCAAGATTATACCTATTTTTCTTGTCAGACTGGCAAAAAAATATTATTCGTGTGCTGCAGAATTTTATTAATTAGTTTATGTGTGCTGTGAGATAAAAAATGTTAAAAATACTGCTCTATACATATGTTAAGCCACGTACTAACTAGAATCTTACAAGTGGAAGGGCTTTGGGGTATTGATATTCCAACTCTCACAGCACCCAGGCTGATGTCGTAATTAATCAAGGAAGAAGACATATAGTAAGACATATAGTAAAACAGTTGTTAGCCTGAAGTAAATACCCAAAATCTTGTAACATCTGGTTTCTATATTACACCTAATGGATCTCTATCTTGGTTGATTGGTGTTTTATAATGTTAGTTTTGGGTCATTATACATACCTAAGATCATAAAAGCAGACACTGACAATGTTTTCTATGTTAATTAATTAATTCATTAATCAATTAATTCATCAATCACTTATTGACTAATTATAATTTTCTTTCACATTGAATATGTAAGGATGAAAAAGTTGCCGCTCATCTTTAAGAATCTCAGGTGACATTAAGTAATAGAATAATATACATAACTTGTTTGATTATGGTTGATAGCTATTTTAATAGACTTTTATAACAGGTATAGTGCTAGCCTAAAGGAAGATATAAACATTTCTCAAGGCAGAGGATAAAGAGAAGATTCAGGAAGAATCCATAACCAGATGAGCAATTAAGATATGTGTTGGAGCATAAAAGTAGGACATGTTGAAGAAGAGGAGGAGAATATGTATGTAGAGAGTAAGAAGTAACAATTACATTGGCACATTCAAATAACTGCAAACAATTTTTTTAAGGCAAACAGGGAAAAAGGGGTGGCAGAAAGATAAGAAATTAACTATATAGGGTTAGGATATTAAAAAGTATAGAAAAGTTAAGGTTGTATCTTTGATGAGAAGAAACTACTGAATGAATGTATTTCACTCCTCTTTTCTAAGAAGAATGTTTCCTAGTTTGTATCTCTGCCTAGGTCATTCCTAGGAAGAAACAGAATTTTCAGAGGCAAAGTCACAGCCTCATCATCTCTGATCTTCTCATTTTCTTTATAAATGTGAAATCAAGTTTATTTTGCATCAATTAAATTTATGCAGGGAAAAAATATCACAGCCAAGACAATTTGAAAATTATATGAGAGGCAAAGGATATTTTACCCTGGTGCTGGGTTAATGAGGCTGGTGATAAGGGGCAGATTGTATGAGCTCAAATTTCAGATTTTTGGGATTACCTTGGCTAACCAGCTAATGGTCTCTATTGTTGGTACCCAGGAACTTCTATCTAATTGCCCACTTAAGGGAGCAACTTTGCAAATGACTTAGTTCTATTTCCACACTCAGAAATAGTCAAATTATTAAGATTTAGGTTGATACTCAAATATAATTCAATTTTTCTAACCCAAAGATGATCTCGAATTAAAAAATAAGGAACTCTAAAAAAAATAATAAAAAATAAAAAATAAGGGACTCTAAAATATCATATAAAAATTTTAAACTCTTTTTTCCCCAAATGAAATGAAGGCTAGAAATCAGGGAGGTAATTGGGTGCAGAAGTCTGCTTTAATTCTGAATATTTCAATCTAAGTCATGGGACAAGAGATGAAGTTTAGGTTAATTCAATATGGAGAGTTTGCTAGACTCCTTCATAAAGTTAGGACCCCAAAAGGCTCCACCCACTGCACAAAAGGAGAAGTTAATAAAATTTGTCTGTCTTGACCTTGGCACTGGGTAGATTAAAAAATAAAAATACCTCCTGAGAACTTATAACCACAAGCTACCTTTCATGTAGGTGTGTGATCCTATTTTACTCTTCTTGCGTGGTCAGAAAAACATCAAGTAAATAATTTAATTTTAACTGTTCCTAAGCTGGAAGAGCCTTCCCACCCCCACCCAATATATACCAACTTTCAACGACTATAACCAATTGTAATTCATCTGTTGCAGAATACTACCTTTACTATTGACAAAAGAATTACCACAAAAATAATGTTCAAAAAAAAAAATAAGAAGCTCATAGTAAAAATGTGTGTGTATGTGTGTAGTTAAAGAAGAAACAACAAATAGAATCAGAATCACAAAGACTTCATATAAGTATCAGACACAACAGACACAAAATATAAAATAACTATGTTTAATACATAAACAAAAAAGAAATGTTTAAAAATAAGAGCAAGAAATAAGAAAGCATATATCATTAACTAGATTTGGAGTAAATGGTACTTAGAGAAATAAAATACAATATTTGAAAATAAAAACAATAGAAACATTAATAGATTAGACACTACTAAAGGGGAAATTGGAAACATGAAAAATAGGCAACTCTTTTTTTTTTTTTTTAAATCCATAATACAGCTCATAGAGAACCAGATGATAGTAAATATAAGAAAGTCAAAAGTCATGGAGGATAGAGTAAAAAAAAAGGTCTGACATGAATGTAATCAGAATTTCAAAAAGGTATAATAGAATGAGAAAGATGCTAACTTAAAAGAAAGAATGCTAAAATATATACCAGATTTATTGAAAGACAGAAATCTTTGTGTTAAGGAAACCCAATGAATTCCAGTAAATATAAATATTCAGATGTCTTCTGGGGTTCAGACCAACATCTTTATATTCAGACATCTTAAATCGTATGCCCAATCATTCAGATTTCCAAAATATCCAGCTTCTGATAGCTAAAATATTTATTTTGCATTTAATTTGTTTTTCCAGTGGTAATAGAGAGATCCATGAAATTTTTAATAAGCAGAGCTTAAATTTGCCAAGTCCAGAAAGCCATTTGTTACATAACAAAGGTAAGAGAGCCACAAAATCCTTATTATAGCTAAAAAAAAAAAAAAAAAAAAAAAAAAAATAGAACAGATTTTTCCCCCCATTTTTGAGAAGAGTGTGTTTTCTGTTGCCAATGGTCTGCTTATTCTTTTCGTCCTACTTTGCTTTGCTGGCCAAAATGGAAATGACAAGGTGTTGTCCTAAGCAGTTTTACAAAATTGATCCGGCAAGACTAATATAGACCTTGGTCCCTAATCATTCAGCAGTTTGCTAAATTGAAGCAAGAAAAGAGCAAAGGTTGCTGTACACATTATCTGTGTTCCAAGTTAGCAAAGACTTGATGATGGAAGGCTGGGGGACCTTTCTTTAAATCACTCTTTAAAATCAAAATCTGATATGGGTGATTTATTTGTTACTCAAGGAAATCTTCATTTTCTTAAGGTGATTAGACATTCACTATAGAGAAAAATGTTAATTACCGAATAATTTTTCTTTTCTTTTTGTTGTGGATGTTGTGAGGAAAGTATAAATAGAACAATTAATTGGAATTTTTGATGGATGCTTTCTATAAAATGATTTCAAATATATATATATTTGCAATGTCCAAGTCTAAAATAAAGCCTGTATCCCAATTATTCAACCTCACTTAGCACATTTCACTATAACATATGCCTGGCTTTTAGTAGGGTTTAGGTAAAGCAAGCATTAATGTGCTCACATATACATCTTCCTTTATATTCTTTCTTAAGCCTTCCCTCACTGATCCCATCGTACTCTTCTTAGGTTTTCCATTCCATGCTGATTTATTGTCCTAAAGTTCTGCAGTATGCATTTCATATGCTATTCTTCCTTCCTTCCTTCCTTTCTTTCTTTTTTGCTGACATTATACCTTATTTTTATGGACTATTTATTTTGAGTACATTTCACATGTGAAATGTTTCAAGTTCTTTGAGGTCAAAAAACCAGGAATAGTCCTTTAGATATCCTTCAGTGCCTCAGAAGGAGCAGTACTACAGAAATCACTCCATGTATTTCCATCTCATATTATACCACAATAATTCATTGAACATGTTTGATGTGTAGAATGAATATGTGATACAAATAACAAATACCGTCTTATAAATATGTAATTTTCCCTAAACTGAAATTTAATATTGCTAAATAGTCAAAAACTCAGAGAATTTTTCTTAGGAGAATCATGACTGTCTGTGTAAAAAGTCACTTGAAAAACAATCTCTGCCATCAAGAAACAGACAATTTAATTAAGCAATATCATCCTTAGCATACATGTAAAACATAAGGGCAGTATACTTTAGAATCAATAGACGATTCAAAAAGAGTACATTATAATTTAAACGGGTTTAAAAAAAGGTTTTTTGTTTCACATTTGACAAATATGAACTAGTGTTACCCAATGTTGCCCATAATTAAAGTAAATGAGAAAGCAAAAGCACTTATTTGGTTCATCAAATGATTGATTACACCAGTTTGAAGTCACCAAGTACAGGATTCAATTTTCTTTGAAATTATCAGAGTTGTAAAATGAGGGAGTGGAGGGGAAGGTTAGAAGTATATGAACCTATTTTTCTTTAAAGTTTAATAAACATGTATTAAAACCTAAGATTAATCAATTGCTAGTTACTTGATTTGGGATAAGTTGATTAATTTATTTGAGTTTCAGTTTCCTCATCTCTAAAATGAGAATAGCCATAACTAATTGGCAGAATTGTTTTAGAGATTAAATAACCTAATGAAAATAAAGGTCTCATCATTTTCTGTAGGATGATAGATATTTAGTAAATGCATTATCACACAAAAAAAGCCGTCTTTCTTGCAATGGATTTACATAAAGTAAATATGGTCCCTACCCTTTCTGTTGGATCTTGAGAAAGCTGACCTGCCCGTGCATATCTTCGAGGGAGGAGCCCCAGCCAGCGATGTTTTGTACCACTCCATGAGTCTGCCTTTTTGGATGGGGAGTGTTCCAGAATCAAAGGCGGCCAATCTTCATGCTATTCAACAATGAGTAAGTAGGTTGATATGAACCCTTTACTCAAGGGTCAACTGGAATTGAATCTTACTTATTTATAAGATGCCCAGTTGAAGATTCATACTTTCCTAAACACTCTGCCTATACAGATCTTTCTTGACTAAATTCCAAGACCATTTTATAATACTTAACACTACCACATGTTATTTTATGCTGAAAAGGTTTATTATTACTTAATTGTTATTTTAGATATTTTATATGTATATCTAATTAATCCTCCAAAAATAAAAATTCTTTAAGTTCAGTAACTGAGGTAAGTGCATCTTTTGAACTGTCTTCATCATTATCACAATTCCTAAGTAACAGTATAGAAAAAAATATAAATGAACAAATATCAAATTAATGAAAGAATGAAAAAATTTAGTGTGGTCAAAAGTCATATATAAGATTACTTATAGGAACCATACAGGAAAGTTTTCTATTTCTTAATTAGTAAAGTGTTAGCATTTGTGCATTGATTCCTTTGAAATTGGGTTCCTCAATTCATCCTTTGGAGGCTGTTAAAATTACGTTTATCACTATCAAAAAAAAAAAAATGTTGGGGGCAAAAGTTTATTTTAGGTACTACAATGTAATAATCACAGCCTATCAGACCAGTGCAAGAGTCTCCATAAACGTCACATGCATCTCATTGTGTTAAAGAGGATGTCGCAAAAAATTGACTTACTATACCAGGTCGGGTGACAAGATGGAGCAGAGGTGGTCTTGGCACAAACTGAGGTTTTCAGTCAGAATTGTTTGTTTTCAGTTCTCTTTAATTTCAGGGGAAAATAATCTTTCATCTCTTCTCCACACTTGAACAGCAGGTGGGCAGACACTGAAATTTTTCAGGAGAGTTAGTGTGTGGGTAAGTCATTTGGAAGAAGTTCAAACGTCATGTATATTACTGTTGTTGACAACTCTAACTGCAGGACATGGGGGAAGCAATCCTGGCTGGGGTAGAGCTGGCATTTCAGGGTATTTTTTAAAATATAAATGCTCTGACACTGATCTAAAACCCTAGTTCCTGAGGGCTTTGGTGTGTAACCGTGATGTGTGAGGCCAGGCATACACAAAGGCTGGGATGGAAGATTTTGCTCGAATAAAATTGGAAGCGGCGTATATGTTCTGCCACTTCTCAAATCAACTGCGGCTTCTTGAGTTGGAAAACAACAAATTTGCTATTCATTGTTTTCTTTTTTTGTTGTTGTTGTTTGTTTACACTGCTGCCTTTGCTTTTCCAGGGTCGAGATGAAGTGAAACCTGTTTCAGAGGCATAAGCGAATAGTTTTGAAAGCATTCAGTTGAGTTTAATGTTGCTCTCTTAAATGTTTTGTGGCATGTGTCCATGATGCCTGTGTGAGGGTGCAGGTCTGTGTGAATGCAACTCATTTGCAGATATATACATTCATTTTTTTTCAAATAGATACATCGATCTAGCCCAAAGTAATTGTTAAGATTATTCAATATGAACATAGGGCTTAAGCTTCTGAGAAAAAACAGTGAAGTTAAATAAACTTGTTGTAAGGACTTTGGGGTGTACAGAAAAGATGATGTGACCGCATCTTTAAAAGAATAGGCAGTCTTTTTCTTTTTTCTTTATATTTATTTTAATATCTTAATTTACTTAAAAATGTCTTTACATCATTACAGAGGGCATTTTATATATATTTACATATGAACAAATTGTGAAAGTGTTAACAGTTTCTTCCTTCCTTCTTTCCTTCTTTTTTTGCTTTCTTTGCCAAATTATTACAATCTATTTTTTTCTTTTTTACTTCAGAGCTCATCTTTCACATTTGTGGTTCTGTGTCTATTTATACTTTAGGTTAACTTCATGTTCACTGCTATGAAAAAGAAGAGCCCTTCATATCTGCATCATGTTTCAAAATTCTAACTTTAAGTCTGTGAATAGTGTTAGTTAGTGCTTCTTTGTTGCAGAGATGTAAGTTCTCTGGAAATGAAGAGCTCCATGTGAAATACGAGGGGAGGTAATGGTGCAAAAGAAAACAAGAAATAGAGAAAATGAAAATATGTACATTTTCGCACTGGTGGCAGAGTTAAAGTCACTGTTTGGGGAAATAAAAATGTACTGTATGTTCAATGGTTGACCCTTTAGATGATCTTACTTATCAGGTATGAGGCGGTGTTAGAATATGATCTCATGATGTAGACACCAAATTATGATGAAGAAAAAAGGAAAGCTTGTGCCTTCTTGCTCCCCTATAAAACCACATATTTCTTTTGGGAATTGACTTTACTTTTCACCTACTTTCCTGGACATTGTCCTCTATCTTTTCTTCTCTTCTCTCCTGGCTGTCTCGCAACCTGCACCCCTCCTTCTAGCCTGTTGATTTTCCTTATAGAATTCATTATTATTATTATTATTATTATTATTTGCATTTAACCCACTCAATTAAGTGAATTTACTGTCAAGGGGGTAAATGCAACTTCAACTTTAGTTGTGGTCACTGACAGGCTAGAATCACTCAAAAAGAACTCTGGGGTCAGTGCTCAGAAACCCCCATGTTGCAGCTCTTCTAAAAGAGGAGGATTGGAAGTGGCCTGGCATTCCATTAAATCTCAATTCAGTTAGGAAGCAGATTATCTTTGGACTTAAGAACCCCTTTCAGCCTCCCAAAGAGACAGAGACATGCATAATTTGTTTTATGAACTGGAGACATAGGAGGTGAAAGGGAGAGTCTGGATCACACTTCTTCCCCTCCTTAAGAGTATAGCCTTAGGCCAATGGGATTATTTCATTTAGTCATTCAACAAACCATATGAAAATGTCAGGCACTGCTCTTGATCTTGGGTGGGTTAGAGGTGGACAATGCTGACAAGACCCATGTTCTCATGGAACATGAGTTTAGTGGGAGAGTACAGCTCATACAAAAATAAACTAAAAGATGGAGAGTAACTGGAAATGTAAGTGCTAAAAGAAAAACAAAGGAGGATGATGTGCATCACACACTTCAATGTGCATACAAACCTTTTATGTATGTATGTATGTATGTTTTTAATCCTCACCCAAGAACATGCCTATTGATCTTAGTATGAGGAAGGGAGGGAGAAAGAGAGGAAGAGAAACATTGATGTGAGAGCAGGCCATTGATCAGTTGTCTGTAGCATGCACCCAGACTGGGGACCAAATCCTGCAATTTAGGCATGTGCCCTGACTGGGAATCAAACCCATGACCTTCCGGTTTGTGGGACAATAACCAACAAAATGAGCTACACCAGCCAGGGCAACTGGGGATCTTGTTAAAATTCAGATTCTCATTCAGTAGTTCTGGGTGGGGATCAAAACTCTGCACTTCTAACAAGCTCCTATTTTTTATGTTAATTCTACCAAAAGATATATCCAACCAGAATTCATTTGGCACCCATTTAATACTCACTTCCATGGTAGAGCCAGGGGGGGTCATTTGCATTCTCTTGAATTCTATGGATTTCTACCACTGACATATCTTGGTGACAGTAAAGAAGTAGTATTTATTCAACATTTGTAAGGACTAAATGTTATCAAATGTACCAAGGAATAGAAAGAAAGAATAGAAAGATGATGCACAGGTCAGCCAGGGAGGGTGAAATCAGACCTTTACCCGCCTGGCTTCCCTGGGCTTTCCTGGGTGTCTGGCATTGTTTGCCTGTTGATTAGTGAGGTGTCTCAGGGCACATTAATGTGGAAGGTTGGATGTGTTTGACAATAAGTCAATGATTCTTTTTGACATGGCTTTAATAGTCTGAAGAAATGATGGTAAGATGATGCCTTTTAATGGGATATAGATATAAGTGACCTGCATTTTATGACAAAGGTCAATGGTATTGATGGGTAGTGTAGAGAAGATAATTTCCTTGGCATGGTAGAGACAACTTGCATGATTCATGAAGGTATCTCTCTCTTCCCTTTTTTGTTTCTTAAATCTCTCCCACAAGGAGGAAAGAAGAGTGCTCCTGCCAATTTCCTCCTGCTGCCACTTCATGTGAAATAAGGAAAAGGTGATATCCCGCAATAAAATGAGTCACTGCTCAACAATTGATAGTAACCTCTAGCTGGCCGAGGTCTTCAGAATTTGACAATTATATATGGAATGAGCTTTCTTTTATTATGAAGAAAGTGGATATGTGCCATTCCAACAGGACATAAAAGTCATCCAGGAGCAAAAGCTTAGTGGCAGAGAGTGGAGGAGGGCAAATGGCACGAGATGAATGCACCAGCACAGCCAATTGTGTCTACATGGTACTTACAGGTCGAGCAATAAAGTAAGAGAATCAACTCTGCAGAATTACATTTTGTTGAAAGGTCAGGGACAAGCAAAATGAAGGGTACCCTGTGGGCAAAGTGCTGCTTCTAGAAGCAGAGCCAGCTGGCCTTGGGCTGGCAAAGAACAGTGTGGGTCCTTCCAGACAGTGCCCACAGAAGAGCAAAGTCTCATCAGAGATTCTTCTGCTACAGCTTTACATCCATGCACCTTACTGAATCTTCTATTTTATGATGGAGGAAGAGATAGGATATAGAAAAGACTGTGGCGAAGACAGAACAAAGGGAAAGAAGTTCCCATAGTCAGTGGGAACTACATAGTCCTACAGCCTGCCTTTCCTACCAGAGAAAGATTCTGCCTTAAGCCACACTAAGATAGTTTTACAAATGACTTTCTAGGGAGGATGTGTGCCCTACTCTGCCTCCTGCCCTCGGCCCTCTGACTATCCATTAGAACATTGTAGGAAATGTTTATTTTGGAAACTTTGGCTAGTTGACCTTACTCATAATGCTTCCCATTCCCAAATTTAAGTCCTTCCATTCACCTGGCTTGTCCTTGATTTTTATTCTAAACTGGGTTGTTTTTGATTTTTCCCCAGGAGATTTATGTCCCTCTCCACCATCCCACTGCATGCCTGCTCTCAATCTTTTCTCCGCAGGCTGTAGCCGTCCTCCCCTACAGCTAACAGTGAGGGGATGTGACTGAACAATGGCAGTCGGCAGTGAGTAGGGTGCTGTTGTGTAGGAAGGTAAGACATTATGGGCCTTAACACATAGCACTTTTTTTGCTTCCAGTTGTCTAAGTTCATTGTTAGAACTCAAGCAAGGAGAGAGCTTTGCCACCACTCAGATGACATCAGTGTCAGTCAGGCAGCTCACTCATTTTTTGGTTTCTGAACATTTTCATCTCAGTGGAGAACTGCATTCATTCCAGCTACCCACTTCCAATGCCAAAATATGGGCTTTATCAATATAACCAAAAACCGAGACTGAACCCAGAAAAGCTAACTAACAAACCACTTAGGAAATATGAAATTCTATCACATTGTAATCTGTTGTATTTCAGCTGTCATCCTTGGTTATTATCACAAATTGCAATCTCTTTGATACTCTGGTGTGTTCACCTGTTTAGTGTTGTACTGTCATAACTTTCCTGTCTCCTCGCCCCTTGTCATTCAGTCTGGCTACTGGTGCCCAGCACAACCCTATTGTTCATCCAAGAGTCCTCCTTCTCAAATAGCTGGTTTCTAAATACTGCTGAAAAATCATTCAGTATTATGTAATATAAATTCAGCATATCCAAGCACAAGTAAGACCTTTGTGCTGTTAGATAATAATGCTATTTCCATTATTGTTTCAAAACATCCCAAATACCCTATTACCCCAGCCTTGGCACCATATGCTACATCACAAGAAAATATGAGATATTTGGTAGGAACACCACTAACTTCCAATGCCTTATTATAAGATAGCCTTCTAACTTTATTCTTTCTATTTGAGAGATTCCTCTTCCCTACCTACCTAAACCTCAACCCACTTTTAGTCAAATATGGCTTTTCTTATGTTGCTTTCTACTGGACTCAACCTGATTCTAGTTACTTCTCATTGGTATTCAAACATAATCAGTCCCTTATATTATTAGAAAATCCCCTCAACTCCCACAAACCCTTCCCTTTCTCCACCCTACTATATTTTCCCTCAATATAACCACATTGTGAAAAGATTTGCCACCTTTCATTATCCCAAAGTCACTCTTTAACCCGTTGTCTTTTGGATTGGGTTTCTATCATTTCACAAACTAACATTTGCCAGGGATACCAATGGCATTGTTGTTAAATCCATCAGCTGCTTTCTGGTTATTTTCTTCCCTCACTTTTTTGCAGTTTTCAACTTTGACTATTATTCTGTTTTAGAAATGCTCATCATCCTTGGCTTTCATAAGATCATGATTCCCACATCTTCCATCAAGGCTCTGGATGCTTCTGCTCAGGCTCCTTTTCACTTATTTTTCTCCAAATAGCCTGTGTATGTTGATACACCTCAGAATCCCAAACTTCTCTCTCTAACTCCACCTTCTTTTATACATCTCAATTTGCAAATCATTCTCACAGGACTCCAAGGATAGGGTTGTGTCCCCTTTAAATTACCCTTCCAAAGTTCCTCAAGCTTACCTTCTATTTACATTTATTATAGATCTTGCTATTGCTAATTTACAGGGAGGTATCCTCATGGTACTATGAACTACTTGGGAGCAAGTATTGTCTTATTTTTGCTCTTGTACTTCAATGCTTAATTCCATGCCTGGCACACCTTAATCATGTTACAAATATATGTTGAATGACTAAGATTGCTTATTTTGACTCTAACTGAAGAGACTGATTTTCTGAGACTTCTAGGCTTTCTGGCATAAAATTGAAATACTTGAAAATCAGTATATTAGTGGGTTCAATAGGGCAGGTAATTCTAATGACAGTGTAATTATATGACTCTGAACCATCAAATTTTGTTCTCATCTCCTCATTGTTTTGCTATGTGATTCTAAATACATATAATAACTCAGACCACCTGCATTTCTTTTATTTTTATTTAACTATTTAGTAATTAAATAACTTGACTCAATTCTTCTTAAAGAACGTAGGAAAATGGCTTTGAGATAAAATTACATATATAGTCATTTTAGATTTTTACAGTAATTACAGATTTCTGGCAACACAAGAGAAAGTATATGTTTGGATATATGTATCTACATCTACATCTTATTAGGTGTAAGTTAACTGACATTTTGCTTCATGAAAAGGTAGAAATTACTAATAATGATGAGGCTGTAAAGAGCACATGTAAACTTGTATTACAAAATAGAGAAATGCGTAAATTGATAAATTATTATTTTATTTTCATATACATACTCCCCAAATTCAGAGAAGGAAAACTCTGATTCCAAAAAACCTCTGCTGCCTTGCAGCATACCTCTTCAGGGGAAAGGCTAGGGGAGTAAACCCCGACAGAAAATCCGGAGCCGGAGTCCCTAAGGCGGTTTGACGTTGTAGTCAACACCGGCAACTCCTGCGGCGCACCTGAAGCCAAACTGTATTGACTCCGTCTTTCCCTTGGATCCTTCAGCTGCGAAGAGAGGGGGGGGTCTGCTGCATGGGCAACAGCAGACCCTCCATATCACCCTGCCCAGGCTCTGTAGCTTCAGCTTCACTGGAGAGGACACTCCAGCGACATCGCAAGATGTCGATTCAACACGGGAGGAGACAGATACCGTGTCACTCCCGAGTCGGACTGCACAGCCATTCTCGGCGGTGCAGATAGACTCTTAAGAAGCTACACCATCGTCTCTCGAGACGGACGGCTGCCGACGACGACTCCCCAAATTAAACCTTGTTGGTCTAGTTTTTACATTGATAAAAATAATGACTAGTATTTACTTGCATTTTCATCATTATATTTCTACTAAAACATCTTGCCTTCCATTAAAATTAGGTAACTAGTTTTAATTAACATTTTAATTTACTAAGATATTTTAAGCATGAGTTGAGAGATTTCACACTTTTTTAAAGAAAATGAAACTGCAAACAACAATAAATATATGTAATTATCTATTATTTGTCTTTGTACCAACAACAGATACCATTTTAATAGCTAAATGATGTGATTGCATGTGAAACATGTCTAATACCATAGCAATTTTCCAAATATAAATCTTCGATAATGGAATTGTTTTCTCTTACAGAAGAGAATGTTGATTCTGTGTTCATGAATACTTTCATGTTTTTTTTTTTTTCAAGGTACCAAAAATTCATAGAATCACAGAATCGTAAAGCTGGAAAAGGCCTTGGTGATTGTAAAGTCTGAATACCTCATTTTACACATGAGAAAACTGAAAACTGATTTCCCTGTCTCCACAAAGAGAACTAAGAAAGTGCTTTCTAGTTTCTTCTGCCACAGATAACTCTAATCCATACACCAAAGCCAGTATCTTTCATTTCTAATGTCCCATTTTCTGTATTACTCCCATGCAAATGTTAAGCTCCAGGGAGGCCCAGAAGAGCAATTCCCTGGCATAGCTTCTCTTTCTCTTCTGTGATTTTAAACATGCTCTTCCTTCTATTTGTATTCTCCCTCTTTACTTGCATAGTCCTGCTTTAAGACTCAACTAAAAGGTTGCCTCCTCCAGGAAGATCTCCCTGATCTGAAAGACTGAGACAAGCGTTTTGTTTTAATTATGTTTCCAATACATTCTTATTTCTACCATAGTGTGTATGTTATTGAATTGCAATTGTGGGCTTACTTTTCTGCTTGTCTGTTCTTCAGGGCCCAGTAGAGTGATGGCTCATAGTTGGAGCACAATGAATATTCACTGCACAAATGAACAAAATCATGAATAGAAGCCAAATACTCTTACATGCTGAAACTAAAGTAAAAACAGAAAGGGCATTCATTATCCTGGGCAAGAAATTAAAAAAAAAAAATGGTTTCAACTCTTAATGTCTCCAATTAGTATTGAAAATTAACTTATTGTTAAACTTTATTTCACTTAACTACACACATAAATGCTTGCACGCACACATACATATATACATGAGAGGGCTTGAAAGGGAAGAAACACATTCAATTAAAATTCTACCTACCTAAGTGACTAATTCTCAAACACTGCAGAATAAATCTTCAGGGTAAATACAATAGAAGAGGTCCTCAAATGACCACATACCTTTCCAAGGAACTGTAGCAAAAGGCACCAAAATGAGTCAAAGCCTGTGCAGTGAAGATCAGCTGGCTCTCTGGGATGCCTTTTCTGACCAAGTTTCCGCTTAGGAGATTCTTAAGTCCTGGCCTTGCCTGGATCTTTGAAAAGCACTTATCATTCTTTGTCAGCAATCAAACCAAAACCTCCATCAATTTCTCGGAGGGAAAAAAAAAAAAGCTACATGATCTGGCTGACAAAATGATGTATATTATGAATAATAAATTTCTCAAGGGCTTCAGTTCACATTATTTACTAGAAAACCATAATTTGTAATGTTTACTTAAACACTAGCTCTCAACAAAACACTTTAGAAGCACTTAGCATCTTGTCCCTGAGCACTCTGCATCTGAAATTTGGAATGTTTAATTTTGTTACGTGGAAAGAATTTTAGTGTGCTGCTACCCCACCCACCACCAAGACCACCAACATTAGCCATATCTGCAGTCATAACTAGATTGTGATGTCTTGAAAAACACATCATATGTCTTGGAAGCAGCAACATCATTGCTATTGGAGCAGAGCAATGTCTGCCAGAACCCACTGCCTTGTGAAAGATGGGTCCTCACCGTGACTCCAAGAAAAAATACAACACATTTTATACACAAGCAAAGAAGTCCCGGCTGGCATACTTTCTTAACCTCTAGAGTCTTATTTTTTTCATCATCTGATACACTTTACTGGTTGCTTTCGCATTTAAAATGAATTAAGTGCTATTAAACCCCATTTTTAGGTAGCTTCATCAGCACAGCCTAAGGGAATATAAAGCAAGGAGCTTTCTTCTGGCAGAAATCCAGATACTAATGGTGTTAAAATGCCTTCTTATTGCATTTAAGTCAGTAGTTAGGTCAAATAGACAAACATATTTTAGAATATGTTTAAATAAGCACTCTATTTAGTGTTTCCTTTCAACTCACACATTTTCTCTTCTTTATTCTCTTTCTTAGCTAATACAGAAGGTGACATAGTCACAGGCACAGAGGTGTTCGTGTCTGGAAAATTGAATTTCTCAGTTAAACTCTGAAGATCTGAGTCTAATGGCAATGATGATGATTATGATGAGGATGTCAGGGGAGACAATAGAACATTCTAGAGGATAAAAAGGATGATAAGGGCATGAAATCATCACTATGTAGACAAGCAAAGTAGACATGTGTCCCTGGACACTGGACTGCATCTTGTTTGCAGAAGTAAGAAAACTGGCCAGCAGTTGTGAACATAAATTTAGCTTTTGTTTGGTCTGTGAAGAAAATGAGTCTCATATCTCATTTACAGCTACCATGGTTCTGGCAGAGAATGATATCACTAAAGCAACTTAACAGGGGCAGTGGCATTTTAATTGTAAGCATCTAACTATAACTGAAACTGGGATATATATTTTTGCAGAGAGTGGAGGGACTTTAAAAAAGGCAGGAAATTAAAGACATAAGGAGAGATTTTTGTTGCTAAAATGATGTGTGCAAAGTGGTGCTTCTAGACAAAAATGAGAGATTAGGCAATCCTCAATTATGATTTAGGTGGCAAGTTAATGGAATAAAAACGAACCCTTACAGAAAATAAATTATTCCTAGAAAAAAATGATCGTAATCATGTGGTGGAAAATAGAAAAAATATAAAATAAAAATGAGAATTGGATGTGATTTTATAAAATAACAAGCCCTATAAGGTGAAGGACAATTTTGAATACTTCTTGTATATGTTCTGATACACCTAGTGCCATGCTGGGCAGAGAGCAGGTATTCACTAAGTGACTGTGCAGTAAAGATGATACATGCATGGATGGATGGATGGGTGCATAGATGGATAGGAAGAACTCTGCCATAGTCAGAATAAAATCAGAGATGAACCCTAGGATCTGGAAAACTAAAGAGGGAAGTATCATAAGGCAGGAAGTTCTTAGTGCCACACTGTGTCTCACACAAATGCTTGCTCTAAGTTAACATATTCTTCACAATTAAGGGGACATTGTCATATCGATGTTGCCCATAGATAGGTCTTGGTCAACATTGGCTAGGATGTCTTTTAAACATTTACTAATAATTCAGTCTGAGAATTATTTGATATACCAGTTTAGAAAGGGTATCTGAATCTCTCCTCTCTCTTGCCTGAAACTATACAATGGAATCGTGTGACCCTGAACATCGTGACAATATTTGATCTTAAACTTCATACTGTGTTTTTGCATTGTGTTCTGTATTCTCTTTTATATTTATTAGACCTTTCCTTAAATTTTTCAGTTCCATTAATCTTCTGGACTTGCTATCTCAAGTGTTACTCTCCCTCTGCCTTCAACCTTTTCACTCCTGCTTCTCTATATCATGGGTATGAAATTTTCCTTTTTATTCACTTCCTGTGGCCTGCATTTTCTGGAATCATAATGAGTGGTCACCATGTTTAAAGTTTTCTCCTATTCAGGGTAGATACTCACAGTTTCTTGCCTTGGCTTGAAGAATAGTAAATGATACGTATGTATTTACTTGAGCATAAGATAAGCATTCAATATTTTTTCTTTCACATCTTTTCTGGATGTGTTTTTTTTTTTTGTTTTTTTTTGTTTTTTTTTTTTTACCCAAGATATTTCCATAAAAGTATAAAATTCAGCATTCAGTACATAGAATGCGACTTAAAGATTATTTACACTAGATTCTCACTAGTTTAGTTAGTACACATGTGATCTCAGTTGTATGTTAGGCGATTGTTGTAAAATTCCCTAGACTCTTTGTACCTGTAAGGGTAAGTGAAGAAAATAATTTTATGTATTATAATATAGTTCATTCATGAAATTAAATTAGTTTTTCAAAACTATACAGATAACACTTGATCATTTCAGAGCAGGAGAAGTAGGTGGTTCCAATTTGGAGTTCTATTCTAGAAAGCTGGGTCAACACACCTGACCTTCACGAATACTCAACAGGCTTAGGTGTTTCTGAGATACTTTTAGTGGGGTACATGGGCATTCAGCAATTTAATTCTCCTGGAGAAGAAACTTCAATGTGCACCGAATTCATTTTCCCCCCACTAATGTAATATTCAATTGGACTAACTTATCCTGTAGCAGCATTTGATCGTGCAGCTCCTGGATCTGGCTTCATTTACTTTAAGGTTACTAAAGTCACAGCTTAAATTGCTTAAGAGTTGGCAGCATCAAAGTTCCCTCTTATTCCTTTATTAACTTCTTTACTTGTAACGAGTTGAAAACTGGCACAGGAAATGGGAGGTCAGCATGGATGAAATACCACAGGTCATCACCTCTACTTTGGAAAGGTCAATGAGACGAATATGTAAAAAGAAGAAGAAAAAAAGAGATGCTCAAGACTTTTCCTGTTTTAAGCTAGTTAATCCTCAAAGGAAAACCTAAATAAATCATATTAAAAAGTATGAAAATGGTAAGAACAGTAAAGAGAAAAATATCCGTTGAGAGAATTAGTTTACTAAAAGGAATAGAGTCAGGCATGGCATAAGTGTTTGGACTTGAGAGAAACATTACCATACACCTTCTCATTTTCATTCTAAGTGAATTGAGGTGAATGTTCTAAAGGACATAAAGAGAATTATTCTCCTCTCTGTGGGACTGTGACTTTCTGGAGCCAGATGTAAAATGATGTTTACCTTCAGAAGATAGAAAAACCATGAAACTAGGTTAAATGAGAAAATCCAGGAATAATAAGGAAGCTAAAGATGAAGGGAGTGGATGTCACAGAGGAAGAGCCTCAGGGGATGCTGAGAGCAGAGGAGCTAGGCTTTGCTAAGAGTGTCCTCAGATAATAAAAGTCAGACCTGAAAGCAGGTTGGAAATACAGGCAGGAAAGGTCAGGAAGCCGAGTTAGTATTGGAAGCCAGAATAGGAAATAGAGCCAGAAGGCAGTTCTGAGGGGGCAGGACAGTGTACTCCCTTCACCCAGCACCAGATTTAGAATTCAGCAAAACAATTTTTGTAATTCCTGTTAGAGTCAAAATGAGGAGTTCAGTATGAACAGCAGGCAAAACAGAAAAGTAAAGCAGGTGCATGTGTGTGTGTGTATGTGTGTGTGAGAAAAGAGACAAAAATACAGTGGTGAGAAGGGAGAGATGATGAGTGGTGCTGCTGGACAGAGATCTGGCTACGCATTGATGCAGCTCCATGTTCTATCCTCTCTCTGCCCTGCAATCATGGGGATGCTATATATTATACAGTGCTTTTAGATATTTGAAAATTTGCAACCAATCCCACTGTCACCAGTTACAAACCATATCCAAAATTCAACCACTCAACACAGCCCAGATGTTCATAAATGAAGTGGTTCCTTCTTCTGGGAAAGATGATAAGTGATCATGGATCATGATGCACCTGGGCAGAGAAAAACTGAGATTCTGCTCATGAGCCTCAGGCCAAAGGCCTGCCGGTGAAGTTCTCCAGGACTGCTATTTCCCACAAAGGACACCGAGGATGGCAACTTTAAGGCACCAACAGAAAGACCCCTTACTGAGCCATACTGCATTGGTCGATTTTAGGACAATAAAGCATTGAACTCCTTTTCCTGGGATTTAAAAGTTGGGTTTCGTGGAGTGCAGCTATTTCAAACCTGTAGCTGGCAGGCTTTGGAATTGGTATAGTAAGATAACACTGTGCTTCAGAACTGGGAGTTAGTAGGGATGTGACTTACCATTTACTCTGTAATGAGAACATAAAGAAGATTTTAGTAATATTGAGCTGCAATTGCTAGGTGACAAAGGTACATACTTGATGTACTTTTGACAAAGTTTAAACTCATGAGGGTACAGTTCATGGAGCATAATGTTTTTTCTGAGTTTGGAAAGCTAGAATATAACATGCACAGTCACAATCTATTATTAGGAAAGCCTCAATGACAGGTGATGTCCAAAGATAGACAGAAATGCTATCAAATACAAAGCAACAATCAAGAACACCCTCTTAATTTGTGTAACTGTGTATTTTTTTATATTTATTTTATTAAACTTATAACTCTATATATGGCCTTTGGGTCATGGGGATTAGAGAAGATTTCAAGGAAAAAATAATGATTACTCTGCTTTGGCTTAATTACTCTTATATAGAAAACTTCTGAAATTTAATCTACTAGTTAAATAGAAAGACATTTATTTAAGGAAAAATACTGCTCTCAAAATTTTGAAGTGCCTCAGGGCTCATTTTTGGGATCTTTCATCTCCTTTCCATAGGTATAATCTCATCTACTCCCATGGCTTCAAATTCATCTATATGATAATGACTCCCAAACTGTATCTCCAGCCTTGACCTCTTCCCCCATCTCCAGGAGAATATCTCTAAGGGACTTCTAATATGCATCTCAAATTTACTATGTTCAAAACAGGACTCTTCAATGCCTTTCTCATCTCTCACCTTCAGTCTCTTCTTTCCTCAGTTTGTCTCATTTGCTCTAGGTAATTATTCTAGCAACTAGCCAACCCTATTTCTTGAAAGAAGAAGAAGGTCTTCACTTTCCTCTTTCCTTCTATCTTACGTAAAATGCACAAGCAGAATCTGCTGACTGCTATGAAATCATATCCAAGATCTGTCTAGTTCTCTTCACCTGTTTCTGCCAACCTTACATGCTGATCTGCTGTCATCTGTCCCTTAAGTGCTACAGAACCTCTTGACCTGTCTTTCTGCTCCCGCTTGGTTCATTCTCTCACACAGTTGTCCAAATAGTCTGTAAACACTGTAGGCAAGATCATGCCTTCCCTGCTTAAAATCTTAGAAATGTCTTCATGCATTTAGAATAAAATGTAAATTTCTCACTCTGGTTTTCGAAAACCCACATAATCTGGTTCCAATCTACCTCTAACCTTGTCTAGTCACCTTCTCCCCTAGACCAACACACTTAAGCCACAGAGCATTCTTTCCATTGCTGGGACATATCAGTATTGTTCTGACCTTAAAGTTCATTGCTTTTGAGGATTTTTCTGCCAGGAATGCTTCCCACCACCCCCAGTTTTTATGTGTCTGGTTTCTTCTTTTAATTTAGGACTTATCCATTTTCATTCTCTGCACTTATCAGTAAATAATAACTTTTAGTTGAAGAGGGTCATTGCCTTCATTATCCATTATTGTGTGCCCCGTGCCTAGAAAAGTGTCTGTCACATGGGTTGGTTCTCAATAAATATTTTCAGAATAAATAAATGCCCTTCAAAATTCTCACACTGATTTTATAACTATAGGTGTCACTGTGTTCGAGGTAATTGGCTTCTTTGAGAGTCAACTCTCTCCTTTGTAAATTGTTAAGTTGTGACTACAACCTGATTATTTAGATACATTTCAAATTTAATATTATAAAATTTTGAAATCTATAATAATGCCATAACCTGTCTCGGATGCAAATAACTATATTGGGTTGGGGATGAACATAAACCCAAAATATAAATTTGCTCAATTTTTCTATTTTGTACTTTGGCAATTAGATAATTCTGCTTCTAAACTATAGGGATTACTTTGGTAGTGGTTTTATAATATAAAATCACAAATTTTAAAAAGTTTCTGTTTAATTCAGATATAAAAAGTGGTTGGCTTTTTAAATAGCATTTGAACTTAATATTAAAACAACTATGCATCATTGTTAACAAGTATTAAAATAATATTATATTTGAGTAAGATGTGGGCAGGTCTTTGCTTAAATTTTACTCTGCTCCTCAGTAGTGGCATGATTTGGGGAAAATTTTTAACCTCTTGAACTTCAGTTTCCTTTTATTATAAATGATAGGGTAACACTTAAGTAAGGGGAGTGTTATGAAGATGAAGTTCCTAAGCATTTCCTCACATACAAAGGAAGAAGCACAATTATAATCAATTATCCTCCCACCTTTCTTTCTTCTTGTGCATTGCATACACTTCTATTCAAATATCAAGGCACCCCCACCCCCCAATTGTGATCAATGACTTATTCTCACAGTGGATCTGTAACCAGGCTGCAGGACTAGCACAATGAGAAGAGTTATGAATTAAACCTTTTTTTGGCACTTTGCTAAAGCTTCTCAGAAATTTCTTGGTACCCAAAGCTTCCTCTCCATGCCCCCTGCACAATCATGACATATGTCTTAGCAAGAAAATTTTAAACTAGCTTAAAAGCTAAGGGAGGAAAGGACTTCTATGTTTATATTTAGTTTCCACCAGGACAAGAGCATAGATAAAAATTACACATAACAACTGAACTCCTTATCTGTAAGAAATCCTATTGTCTTTTGCCCAGTGAGGAAGAGAGTTTTCTCAAAATTGATTGCTTTCTTTGTCTTATAATTTCTGTTCTTAAGGCACTCAACTCTCTCCAATCTAATCTATGTATTGCATTTGCATAAGTTTGTTCCCATACTAACCCCCAGTCCTAGGATTCATTTACTGGCTCTTTAGATTCTCATTTAAAATGGTAACACTTAAATTTTTCAGTTCTGTCAGAGAATCATGTTTTAAGGAGAAACAGAATATTGACTCAAACCAGATAATAGAAATAAAGTAGACAAAATAAATAAACTCTCATTTCCCATCCCCACAAATATCCCATGAGGTTATATGGCATAACTAGTTAATGACAAATCAGTGACCAGAATCAACTTCTACTAAGTCCTGTTTAATGTTTTAAATCATGACACCATGGGCTGATTTCTACTTGTGAAATATATGATTCCTGCATTAAAAGTGTGAGTAACCATAGTGTGTTTATAGTCTTCTTCTCAATGTTGAGTAAGGGAGGACTGCTGTACATGGTTCTCTATTGAGTGAGCATACCCAGTAAAAAAGAGGAAAAGAGGAAATCGGAATAACCTACCATGATCTAAGAGATGTAATCCTCATTCAAGTAAGAGCATTTATTTATTTTATTATGGAACATTAATATCAACAACACTATTCTTAATGCATTCAACAGATAATTATGTATGGAACAAAATATGATTAGCACAGTGCCTGGTAGTGCCTAGTCCCAATAAGTGCTTAATAAATGTTAGTCATCCTTTCTGTTACTTCCCTGTAGCCCATATAATGTATAATAGCGCTTTATAAGACGTTTTTTCTCATTCAATTCTCTCAGCAATTCATAGGACTATGATTATTATTGCTGTTATTTTTAGTATCGGCATCATCCCTATTTTAGAAGTGAGAAAACTGAGCAAGGTGTAGATATCATCTCTGTCACTCTGGGCCAATGAGAGTTTGATGAGAGATTAGAGATCACCTATTTGCATGTTGCACCCAGTTTAATGCTACCCTCTATAACTTTTAGGCAGAAGGTCACGCAGTCCTCATGTGACCTATTGCAGATTCAGGGATCCAATATATAACAGAACAGCCTATTTATGTGTTTTTCACTATAATCTTCAGACTTCTTCACTCACTGAGCCCAATTCTGTTTCTCAATAATTTCTCTCCATTATTCAAAAATAATTTTAATCTCTCTGCTACATGGATAAAATGATGGAAAACTGTCATCACACATCTCCTTTTCTTCTTCAGGCTAAACATCCTCTTACCTTAACAATGCCTCGTCTAATATGTCTTGCACCTGACTACCTGGATTGCTTTTCTTTCTGTGCACTCCCATTTACCAATGTTTATTTTTGAAAGTGGCAGTCATAACTTTATAAAATACTTGTATAATGGGTCAGATAGTGCAGAGCATAGTGGGGCTATTAGTCCCCTCAATCTTCTTCCTGTAAAAAAAATCCTATACAACTTTCAAGTTTCAGCCCAAATATCACCACGTTGATATGAATGTCATCTTCACTCTGCTTGGGAGTGGACATTATTTTTATATTCATTCATATAGCAAATATGTCATTTACCATATACATAAAGCAGGTCTAGTTATTGGACATATTGTAAAGAATAAATCAAGCTAATTTTATTTCTTCTTTGATCATACAGAAGCCAGGCATTAAACAAATATGTATAAATTTATGCATAGTTACAAACTGTATGAAGTAAAAGAAGAGGGCATTAGAATAGTAAATAGTACAGATACTTGGATGGTGGCATTTTATGCATGCTCTGAAAAACCTAGGATATATCCAAAGCATGTTTATGATTGTTTGTGTTAGATTTCGTGGGACTAGGGTTTGAGGCAGGAAATTGATGGTTTATCTGGGTGGAATGAGCATTCTGTGGAAAGGAAACACCATGTCCAAAACCTCCAAGGGAGGAAAGTATGTGGCATTTCTGAAGAACGAAGTGGAATTCAACATCCCTAGTGTGGCAAGGAAGAGATAGACTGAAAGGTGAAGAAGATAAAGGATACCTACTCATGACATGACACATTTGCCTTGCATACATATTTTAGAATCTTTTAGAAATGTATTCTCATCTAGGTTAATGGTCATACTTCATCTTTGGAGCCCTCACAAAATTTAACAAGATATTCATAATATACCTGGAGCCAATACAGATGTGTTGACTTCAAATGAATAGCCATCTCTAAATTATCCCTTATGTCTATATACTATCTACATTTTTGCTAAGTAATTCATGGTTAGCTAACATACTGATAAGAATATTGAACAGAAGTAACCAAGTATAAAATTCCATATCTCAACCAAATGACATTTCTTAGTATTGACAATGATGTACTAATGAACACTTTTTGAATATGGTTGTTCAACCATTTTCACTCAAACTCTAATTTCTCCATCTTACATATTAAAGATATCATAATGCCTTTTTAAAAACAATACCAAAGGCATAATCCATTAAAGAAATAATGGACAAACAGGACTCATTAAAATTAAAAATTTCTTTTCTGAAAATAAACAATGTCAACAGAATAAGAAAACAAGCCACAGACTGGGAGAATGATATAGTGGCTTTCTGGCTTATAATAAACACCAATCTATGGTGATCATTAATTTACATCCTCAATGAATGACTCTTTAACTTAAAAATCCACTTTTGATCATGTGTAGTTCATCAACTCATAAATCATTTAACACCTATCTTTGTAATGCCATTATATTGCAGTCTTCCACTCTTATCCACTGGGGATACATTCCAGGACCCCCATTGGATGCCAGAAACCTTGCATAGTTCCAAACTCTGTCTGTATAATGTTTTTTCTTATACATCTGTGACTATGATAAAGGTTAATTTATAAAGTAGGCACAGTAAGAGATTAACAATAATAATATAATAATATAGAAGAATTATGTATTCAGTAACAATATATTGTAATAAAAATTATGTGAATCTGGTCTCTCTCTCTCTCTATGATAACCAATCTGATAACCAAGACAGCTACTAAATGGTTAGTGGATGGGGAACATACATAGTGTGGATATGCTGGACAAATAGATGATTCTTGTTCTGGGTAGAACAGGGCAGGAAGAAGTGAGATTCATCACAGTACTTAAAACAATGAATAGTTAAAAACTTAAAAATTGCTTACTTTGGGAATTTTTGATTTAATACTTTTAGATTGTAGATAACTGTGGGTAATTGAAATCATGGAAAGTGAACCCACAGGGAAGGATAAACTACTGTACCTCTGAGGAGGAGCAAAGCACGCAAGCTGAATAAGAAAGAACATCAGTCTTAACATAAAGGGATCTGGTTGCAGTCCACACTCTGATACATTCTGTGAGGTCTTGAGAAAGATTACTATTTTAAATCTGATCAAGTATCTGTTGACTATTTCTGCTTTCAGAATTCAACTCATTGAGGGACGCTTATAGTTTTTCTCACCTCTTACCTTCTAGCTGTCTCATGACAAAATTTCTGCTTCTGTTGTTGCCAACTTCCTCCTTCTCGCTACAGGATCCATTTAAAATTTGAAACGATTCATTGACCACAGCACAATTGTTTTGGAAGAGCTTTCTGTATCAGGCCATCTTATAGTTCACTGACTATTTAGATTGGCTGACTTTGGGATTGGTACAGTCCATACACCTGAAATGAGGAAAGGGGTCAGATGATACAGATTAGAATTTAGAGGGTTCTCTATTCTGCAGGGATAGTGTAGGCAAACATTTTCTTTACAAGTCAACAGGTATTGATGGCAATATAACTGATATGTCTAAAACAAAGTTTAATATATAAAGTAATTCCTCAATGTTGTTGATAGATCCTGTAAGTTTCAGTCAAACAATGTATATATAACAAAACCAATTTTACCATAGGCTAATTGATATAAGTAAGAGTAGATTCCTTAAACAACAATGAATGAAACAACAGTGAATGAAATGATAAGAAATGAAATACTGTTATTCATGGGTCTGCTATACTATGTGCCTGGGACTGCAATTGGTACAAAAAAAAATTAAGATAAATAAAACACATTTTTTTTTAACCATTGAGGAGTTCATATTCCGTTAAATAGAAATTTCACATACAAGAAAAAAAAAATCAGTGTGTAATGGCTCTGATAAAGGTATATACTCTCCACTAGAGCAAATTAAAGGAAGGGGGCTTAACTGTTTTGGATGTTAAGAAAAATTTACTTCATAGGATATGGTTCTTGATCCTGAATCTTAAAGTATAAGCAAGAACCTGAAAAAATAATAAAGTGTAGGTAAATCATTCTGCAGCACAGAGACATGCATGAAGAGACAGAGGTGTGGCAGCCACTGGAGAGTGTGAGTCCCCCTACAGGCACCGCACTACTGTGCACCAACAGAATACTGGCAGAGATGATTGGTGCATGTTTGGAAAGCCAGTGTGAAGAGAAAGAAAAGAAAATTAGGGGGGAGAAAGAGAGAGAGACCGTCACTGATGGATCTAGGTCCAAGAAGAAATGAACAAAGATAGAATTAAGAACATTTCTGGCAGGGGTGCCTTATAGCAGAGAAAGGGCGTCTCCCATGAGATAAGAAGGTAGGTAGCCATTTAGATTAGGAGCAGAAAATGAGGTCCATTCTACTTAAGGGATATAATTCTATGAAGCATTTGAGAGGCTCAGCTGCTGTTGGGGAGGGTATTTGGAGGTGAGAACCTGGAGGAGAAGGGCACACTCACTGAAGACACTCAGAATGAAAAATAAATGACTGGGGGAAAATAAACAAAATAACAGTGATTGATAAGTAGCTAGGAGCAAATAAAATATCTTAGCGACAATACAAAAGACGGGGTGAGTTTTGCCAAACATGTCTTCCACTCTGGGTCTGAGAGGAGAGAATGAAGATTGTGGTATTAATGTATACCCCGTATCTCTTCATGAGATGTTCTCAGTTAGTATTCTGCTTTTTCCAGAAGAGAGTGATTCAGGAATGACTCTTGGGCTACAGTTGGCAAAGTTTATGGGAAAAGCTGGGTGAGAGGCAGTTGGAAGTCAATTTCTAAGATAGGACAGGGGATCGTTGAAGTGAGTGAAGGACTTCATGAGGTAGGAGAACTGGCCCAATGAGAGTGACTATTAGGAAGCTGTAAGGGTGAGGTTATGTGGCAAGTCAATGTTATAGTGTGATATTGGTAGAATTATTGATATAATACTTTCACTGCAACTTATGCAACAGGGGCCTTATAATGACACTAAATAGATCTAATATTCAAAGAAACAGGAGAGAATTGAAATGAAAGAAGTCTTTCTATGCTCCCTCCTGCCACATAATCTGGAATGATTTTCTTTGAAGAAGAAGCAGATTAACTGTCTATGTCTAGACTTTTGTTTCTTATCTTCTCATTGTCTCCTACTTTTCTGCCATCTCAATAATTATTTTAGAACAGCTTTGGGTCTGGAAAACCCCCAATAAACAAAGCTGTAGACTGTGAAGCTATACTCCATTTGGTGTAAAGAATCAGGTTAGTCAAGATTTTACACATATTACGTAAACATGGACAGGGGTGAGTGTTTCTTGCCCGGGTATATTGGCTTAAAATATGGATCAGAAGAGAATGAAGGAAACAAGACCCCAAACAAGATAAAGAAATAAACATCAGAAAACTTCATCCTTTCGTCCCTTTTGTTACAAATGTTACCATGGTGCTAGAAAAGGACAGAATTCATGGCAAACAAGAGAATGTACTGTATGAGGAATTAAAATGTTTTTGAATTTTTTTTTTTTTTTCTGAGTCAGCCTTGGTGAGAAAATTTCCTGGCTCCCACAGTGCATGTGTGTGGCATGTCACATTACCAGTAATGTTCTCCAAAATACCATCCACCAGAGTAGCCTCTGCCTTTCCTATTTCATCTCTGAGGACTCAGCCATCCTGCTGCTCTGTGTAGCTTCAGGTTGTAAAGATTTCTGGGGTTTAGGATTTCCAGGTGATGACAAAGTCAACCGTGGGCTTGGGTGCCGATCATCAAAATGGTTTAGAGATAAAGATCTCTGCCTTTCAAGTTGTGAAAACACCTCTGCCCTTTATTTTCAAATATGTAATTTCTGGATGATCACAATAAATACTGTAGCACTGTTTGGATGTATCCTCTGAAGAAAAAAAATCCCGTTCTAAACCAAAGGCTGCAGCAGAGAGACTGTTCCTGCCAAAGTGAATGTTTCCCTTCTTTGTTCATCTTGATAATCCTCACAATCTTTTGTGTGTACACAGAGCTGAAACTTATAATCACCCCAATTTTATTCGATGGTATAATGGAGGTTAAGGGGCAGAAAGAACCTTCACGGAAAGTGTGCAGGACTACAGAGAAGCTGGAACTGAGGTCTCAGTCTTCAGACCCTGCTGCCTCTCTGTAGGGCCCAGCTGGCCCCTTGGGAGGGAAGGCAACTGTATGCCCATGCTCAGGAGTAGCTCATGGTGTGTGTGTGTGTTGTGTGTGTGTGTGTATTCAGGCCAAGAGGACTTTTGCCATGGTGTGTGTGTGTGTGTATTCAGACTGAGAGGACTTCTGTCATGGTGTGTGTGTGTTTTGCCATGGCGTGCGTGCGCATGTGTGTGTGTGTGGAGAGGAAAGGCAACTGTTTGCCCGGGATTAGCTCATGGTGTGTGTGTTTGTACGTGTGTAGCTCATAGTGTGTGTGTGTGTGTGTGAGTGTACACTAGCGCTCGCACGCGTTCAGGCCTCGAGGACTTTTGTCTCCAGAATCACTGGTCTTTACAAGACACGGATTCCCCGAGAGACTGAACTCTTTTTATGTATTTGTTTGCTTGTTTGTTTGTTTACACACTTTAAAATCGATGTGAGAAGAGAAGATGTGGTATCCCGACGGCATCTGACCCCTGAGGCCCTGCCAGCTGTGTCTGTCCAGCTTGCTCTTCTGCTTGACCTGCACTCCGGGGAGGCGCCGGGCTGTTTAGCCCCCGTATCCGCCGGCAATCTGTTCAGGAAAACAGACCAGAAGGGCGGCCGAGGGCTGCGCCAGCCTCAGAATCCTGCTGCCATCTAGGGATGAAATGGAGCGTCTTCCCGCGGCAGGCGCCGAGCCGACCGCGCGGCCTCGGGCGGGGTGCCCGCTGTCCCTGCCCCGCTGGCCTGGAGGCTCTGCCCGGTGAATCCCAAGTTACGCCCAACTCAAACCCTCCGCGCGCGCCTACCCGCCTACCGCAAGGTGACCCTGCTGATGCCACCTGGACCGAGGCTGCAGGGTGGAAGCCGAGGAGCAAGAGAAAATGCAGACAAAAACAGTGAGAAGGAAGAAACAGAGCGGGAGCAAACAGCTAGGGAGTGACAGACAGACACGCTGCAAGGCCAGGGACAGAAAGGGGGAAGGAAGTCGACTGACAGGGTGCATCAGCGAAACCAGTCTGCGCCTTAATAATGTGCCATGCCGTGTTGAAGGAACCTGGTCACTGTCATCACGCTGGTCATTACCTGCAGCTTAACCAGATCCAAGGCATCAAGTGACATTATTTTCCATACATCATTTAAAAGATTTCCTCTTGCAAAGCGGGGGAGGGAGGCAGATACTGCCTTTAGTAAAGACTGTACAGAAAATCCGGACGCAGGAGACTTAACGGCAGAGTTAACTTTACGCATACTGTTACGGGGTGAGCATCTTTTTTTCCACAGACAGAACAATGGGGCTTTCCAAGAAGAGCAGGGGAGAGTGTTGACTAGAGAGGAAAGGAGGAGGAGAGCATGGATTGGAGGAGGGTACCTGCGGTTGACCGGGGAGGCCCTGCTGGGAAACTTCAAATCAAATTCTTTCTGAAAGGAAGTGTTATTAAAAGTAACTTTATAATCATTCCAGCCAGAAGGCTCATAAAAGCATACAATTAAGTCACACAAATGACAAGAGCATTTTCTCCCTTACCTGTTTCCCCTTTCTGAGAGTAATTACTACAGGCTAGTCTCGTCTCATTTTGTGCAAAACAGAAGCAGAGTGCTTTGGTAGGCGCCAGGTTCTCTCTTATTCCCCTGCCTCATCCTTCCCCACTGCCCCACCCTAAACCCCTTCGGTGCTTGGTACCAACCAGCCTGCCTGCAGATCCAGCCAAGAACAAAGGGGTGAATTTCAATATTTCTTCTTTGTGCAAGGTTAATTGAAAATCAAAAAGTCACTTTTCAAATGTCATATTAAACTCGCCACAGCATCAATTTCCTTTTGGTTCCCATCTCCATAGACGAGAAAAGAAAGGTTTGGGGGGATGTGGGGAGGTAGGGAAAGTAGGGACACAATAAAGAAAAAGAGGAAGAAAGAAGTTAAGGGATTAAAAAGAAATCACAGATACATGCACACTTTGATTGCAAATATGCTAACGTGCAGTGGAAAATTGTTTCCCAGACTGTCCTCAGTCAAAGGCAGCCTTTATGTTCCATACTGTTACTTGATATTCCAGAGACAGAATTGCATCCTAAACCTAGGGAGATTAGGCCTCCATGTTTTTATGGTTTAGTAGGTGGATCACAATATGATTGTCATAAATGCTATGGTTTAAAATCTTAAAGGGTAATGTAATAATCTGATTGTATTTGCTCCCCCTTACCACTCTTTATTCCCCTCTGAAATACACACACACACACACGCACATGCATTCTGTGCACACAAACACAACCTCATAGCTGGAGACACAGCCCCAAGGCTTCAGGCCAGCCAGTGTTTGTCACAGGGTACTTTGGAAGCTTTGGGCTGGAGTTGAGGTACCCAGTGCCCATAGCTTTGCTGCTGTTCCAGTATCTTTCTCTTTCTTTAGCTTTCCGGAGACTCATTTTCCTCACCTAGAAAGTGGGGCATCAGACCTGCCCCCTACAATCACTGCTCAGACTCTATGAGGTACTACATGAACAGAACAAGCACATCTTAATTATTTAATGACTTCTCAGTTTCCTTAGACCTGGTCTTAATCTTCCCTGTGTTACCAAGGTCTACAGAATGGCCAATAGGACTCTGTTGTCAAGCTTCATTGTGTCCACTGTCTTCAGGCCTCCTGCATTCCCCGCTACTCTGCTCCAGTCATTCACTAACCTTCCTAGAAGCCAATTACCTCCCTGCCCAGTTGCTCTAGTCTCTCTGTCCAATGCCTATCACCTTATTTTGCAGATTCTGGGTTGGACCCTCTCCTATGATGCACCAATGAATCTAACCATGGCAGGCTGCCGAGTGGGAATCATTGGATTTGCCACAGATTAAACTTTTTAATATACCTACAAATAACTTATTAGATAGACAGAGTAAAGAAGCAGAATTGTGGAATAACTTCTAAAATACCCAACTGCATTTAGGTTTACTCCCTTCCTTTTCAATAATATTGAATATTGTGGTGATATCAGTTGTGTCCACCAACCCTAAATGAAGGTAGGTGAGGAGAAGGTGACAGCTGTCTGAATTCACTAGAATGTATATACAGAGAGAAGCACTCAAGAACATTGGCCCTCTAGCTTGTGTCAGAATTCTATTAGCATTTTCTACTTTGGTAAGAATAATTAGATAAATATTGTGCTTTACCCTCTGGGTTTCTATATTTTAAACCTGTATGACTACATGTTGTGTCCTGTTGGAAGATACCCTTATCGATTGCACAAGTTTTCTCAGCATGCCCAAGTACAATTGACCACCTTTCTTTTGGGAAGCACTTATTCCCACATAAACTTCTCTTGGTATACCTGTAATAATTTATTGCACATATTTTGTTGAAATACATGTGTCCTCTCCCCACTCTCTAAATATCTTGAAAACAGGACCATATCACCCATCTTTCTCACCCAGGAACATAGGGGTAGATACTTAAGAAATAATTAATGGAAGTAAAAATTATGAAAAAATAATGGAACTTGGGCTGTATCAGATAATATCTAGACAATTTCCAAAGCAATTTGGTGATTTAAAAAACACTCAATGGTTGTGCTGGCCTAGTAAAAGAGCAGTCAGATGACTGGATGAATTAATACCACCAAACAATTATATCTGACTTTGTAGTTATTATCTAAGTAGACAAAATATGTATGCATATTCCAAAATGTCTTCTCATTGATGAAGCTGCTTATTTTACACAGGGTTACATTGAAAGTGTGCTGGTATTACCTAATATTCTCTTATTCCACTCCCATAACATCACTCCCCAAAAGAAAGAGAAAGACAGGAGGGAGGAAGAGAGGAAGGGGGAGAAGGAAGAAGGGAGAAAAAGAAAAAAGCCAGCTTTATTAACTGATAAATCTGCTCTGGAGTTGGAATGGAATTCCAGCAAACTAGCTGGGTACAGCTCAAAAGAGCATCTTTTGAATCTCTACACGAGAACATTGGTATAGGATAATATATTATTGTTCCTTATTACTATTGTGTTATATTTCCAGAAAGATATTTTTCTAGACTTTTAATAAGACTCTAATGAATGTGAATTGACAAATAAATAAATGAGTGAAATTTACAATATTTGTAATGTTTTTACTAGGTATTGGGATGTCTGGTTATTCAGAGTGAAAGAAATGTCTAAGAACTTGGTTTTAGTTCAACTAGAATCTTCCCCTGACATCTCCCATAATCTTTTTTTTTTTTTTTTTTTTTTTTAAGATTTAATGTGTTTTATTGATTAAAATATTACATTTGTGCCACTTTCCCTTCCCTCTGCTCCCCTCCACCCGGTGGCCCCCTCCCTCCAGTTGTCCCCCCCTTTTAGATTATGTCCATTAGTTGTGCTTACAGTTCCTCCCAACCTCTCTCCGTCTATTCCATTCCCTCCTACCATGATCTCCAATTCCTATATCATCTCCCTCCCTCTCCCCACTCCCCCTCCCTGTTGACCTCCCCCCACTATATTTCCCTTACCCACAGTTCCTTTTCCACTCTCGTTGCCTGTTTCGTTTGCCTTTGTTTCATCTCCCTAGCTTCTGTTTTTTAAACCAGTCCCTTTAACTTCTCATATAACAGTGGTTTGGATCTAATGAACTCTTTCAGTTTTATTTTGTCCTGGAAACACTTTCTCTGTCCTTCTATTCTGAATGACAATTTCGCTGGATAGAGTATTCGTGGTTGTAGGTTTTGGATTTTCATTACTTTGAATATTTCTTGCCAGTTCCTTCTTGTCTGTAGGGTTTCCCTTGAGAAGTCAGCTGATAGTCTAATTGGGACCCCTTTGTACATAATTCTTTTCTTCTCTCTTGCTGCTTTTAAGATTCTCTCTTTATCTTTAATTTTTGACATTTTGATTATAATGTGTCTTGGAGTGGTTCTCCCTGGGTCCAGTCTCTTGGGAACTCTCCTTGCTTCTTGGACCTGCAAGTCTATTCCCTTCCCCAAGTCTGGGAAGTTCTCCTTTATTATATTTTCACTCAATTTTTCAAGTTCTAGTTCATCTTCCTCATTCTCTGGCAAACCAATGATTCTTATGTTGGGCCTTTTATAGCTGTCCCAGAGGTTTCTGATCCTCTCATTGTTGCTTGCCATTTCCTCTCGCTGCATTGGTTGACTGCTAGTTTCTTCTCCATATTCCAGTTTGTTGAAATGGACTCTGGATTCCTCACCATCTGTCTCATATGTGGTTTTGTTCCTTTCGTTATGAAAGTTTTTCGCTTCTTTCATATCTTTTTCCTGCTCTTTTGTGAATTCTGTAAGCCACCTGCTAACAATGGCCCAGAACTGAGCCTCTGACAGGTTTCTTATCTGTTCATCTGTCAGGTTCTCTATCTGCTGTCTGGTGAGTTGTGTTACCGGTATTTCTAAAGTTGCCTGCCTCATTTTGACAGATGCGTTTTGTTTTCCTGGGCTGGCTGTCGGGAGCAGGGGGCAGTGCCTGCGTACGCGTCACAAATCAGCGACCGGCAGGCGCGCGACCTATTTCGCAGCCCTGTGGTGCTTTCTGTGGGGGCGGGGGTCCAAGATGGATTCACACAGTTATTCAGCTAGGAGACCGGGATCCGTCCTCCCGCCCCCCTGGGCCTCACTATTCAAGGCGATGCTGCGGCTGCTCCCCAGCGCCGGAGTCGCGCAGGAGTCGCGCAGGAGTCGCGCAGGCCAGGGGCTTGATTGGAGTCGCGCACGCCAGGGGCTTGAAAGCCTCCAGGATTTTTTGCCGCCCCGCCCCGCCGCTCCGCAAGCAGCTTTGCCTTCTTTAACTCTTACCTGCCCAAATGGCACCGCTGGTTTATAACTTCATATGTTGGGCTTCCGTGTAGCTTTATTTTCTGGAATTTCTAGTTATCCTTTGTTTTGAAGTAGTTGTATTCCACTATAGTTGTAGAGGGAGACCTAGCGTGTCCGTCTAAGCCTCCATCTTGGCCGGAAGTCCCTCTCCCATAATCTTTTGTATAACCTTAAGCAAAAAACAAACAAACAAAAATAAAAACAACCTAAATCCATCAGGTACTCTTTTTTTTCCTTCTGGGCACTGGTGTGATAATTTGGACCCAGCACATGGATAGTGGTAAGAATCAAATGGATTAATGTCTAAAATTGTTGTGAAAATGGGACTAGAAAATGCATTTGTATGTATTATATTTTAGTAACCTAAATGAATATAGTGAATGTTTACTGCATGGACATTCCCTTCCACCACACTCTGTTCTGAAGCCAGGAGCTGGCCTACAGTTTGCTTTAATCTAAAAAAAAAAAAAAGCTATAATACAGTTTGCCATATTACAAATAATATTTTTTTTTTTACCGTGTTCCAATGATGCACACCTCAGCTAAAATCTCAAAGAACCATTTTTGTTGAGAAGATGGATACAAACGCTGCCAGGTCTGAAAGGAAAGGGCGCAGTGGCAAAGGTGGGACAACCAGGATTTGCCTGGCTCATGTTTCTGTTCATTTGCCTTGCACGTTTTTCATTTCCTTTTCTTGCTCTCTCTTAAAATGTCTCTGTATCTCTGTATCCCCCTTACTGCTAGTATTTTGTGAGGTATTCAAAATGTGTATTTAATCCATCCAAGTTTGTAGTCTCCAGTGTCAAAGCTTCTGCTTAATGCTGAGTTAATGCTCGCTTGTGCCAGAGCTTAAAGCTTTCAACACAGCCCCGAAACCAGCTGCGACACATCACTAACACACAAGCTCCAACTCCAGAGACTCCTACATGGAGTAAATGCATTATTTTTTAAAGCTTTTTCAGAGCAATCTCAGATGTGAGTAGAGTGTAATTGGGATCTGTGAAAAAAATTTATATTTGAAACAATTTTATAAAAATTACCTCCTGGAGTGGGGTGGGGAGGTGCTTCCTTGAAAGGGTGTCTTCTGAACATCTCATGGCCCCAGAAATAGGTCTAGCACTTAGGGCATTTTCCACTTTTGATCATTTTAAAGATGGGACACTTTCTACATTAAAAACAACCTGTTCTATTATTAAAAGCTGTTACGAAGTCCTTTTAAAACCCATTAAGTAGAAATCTGCTTCTATACCACTTATTGATGCTTGGCAGATGGTAGGTGTCCAAAATACTTGTATTAAAAGGAAGAAAATATTTCCCTGGCTAGTGTGGCTTCACTGGTTGGCGCGTAGTCCCATAACGAAAGGGTTGCAGCTTCAATTTCCAGTCAGGGTGCATATGTAGATTGCAGGTCTGATCTCTGGTCTGGGTGCCTACAATTCCCAGTCTGGGTACGTACAAGAGGCAACCAATTGCTATTTCTCTCTCACATCGATGTTTCTCTCTCCCCCTTCCTCTCTTTCTAAAATCAATGAAAAAAAAAAAATCCTTAGGTGAGAATTAAAAGAAAGAAAATATTAATCTTAGTTTTGTCTTCCAGATATACCTAATTCAATAACTTTCTCTAATTCTTGTTCCATGAGACCCATCGCATATGTGAAAACTACTAAGATACCCGAGTGCTCTCCTCTTTAGAGTAATGGTGGCAAGAGCTCTCACTTTCTCCCAAGGAGACACTGGACCCAGGCTCAGGAATTTCCTACTGACTCTCCTCCAGATATGGGCTCTTTCTACATGTGGAACAATAAGAACCTCAGGACCTTTGCTTATCATCTGGAAATGGACCATATTTCCCTGTCTTGTATAGTGCAACATTTGTTTTTAGTAAACTTAAAATTTTAAATTTAAATGTTAAAATTGATATTATTCTGACCCACTGAGCTTTTTCTTTTATTATTTCTTTGGTGACAGTATTTCATCTGACCTTTATTGATCAATAAAAATGGCAACAAATAATAAATGCTTGCTAAAGAAAACTTTTTAAACTAAGAAAGCAGCTTCCTCACCATATTTCCATTAATATATAATGCTTGTACATCTGGTACATAAGTAATCATTTACTTTACTGATTATTTGCTCAAAATCAATGCTAGAAGCAGAATTATTTTGACCAAAAGTGATTAGTTAGTTTGGAATGTTAACTAATTCCAGTGTTAATTCCTTTGTTAATTGGATTCATTATTTAGAATGTTGATTTTTCTGCAGAGGATACTGATTGTTCTTTGCACCTTTCTTGTTCCACAAGTGGAATGAATTTTATTCTTTATCTCTATGTTAAACCAAAAAATTTTCTATTACATTGGAGAGAATATTATAAAATCTTTGTCTTATAAGTAGTGTGCAGTCACAAAATGTAGAAAATCTATTATGAAAAGATAAACTATGAATACTTTTATACAATGGAATACTATTCAACAATAAAGAAGACCGAACAGATATGTGCAATCACTTGAATAAATTACAAAGGCATTTTTTAAAGTAGAAAACATCAATCTGAAAATTTTATAATAGTATATGGTTACTTTTATGTGACATACTGGAAAAGATAAAACTATATGGAGACTTCCGGCCAAGATGGAGGCTTAGACGGACACGCTAGGTCTCCCTCTACAACTATACAGGAATACAACTACTTCAAAACAAAGGATAACTAGAAATTCCAGAAAATAAAACTACACGTAAGTCCAACATATGAAGTTATAAACCAACGGTGCCATTTGGGCAGGTAAGAGTTAAAGTGGGCAGTGCTGTTTGCGGTCGCACCCGGAGCGGCCGGCGGCGAGGAGTCCCAGTGGCCAAGCCCCTGGCGGTGCGCGACCCCGGCGAGGAGTCCCGGTGGCCAAGCCCCTGGCGGTGCGCGACCCCGGCGAGGAGTCCCGGTGGCCAAGCCCCTGGCGGTGCGCGACCCCGGCGAGGAGTCCTGGTGGCCAAGTCCCTGGCGGTGTGCGACCCCGGCGAGGAGTCCCGGTGGCCAAGTCCCTGGCGGTGCGCGACTCCGGAGCTGGGGAGAGCGGCCGCCGCATCGCCTTGAACAGTGAGGCCCAGGGGGGCGGGAGGACGGATCCCGGTCTCCTAGCTGAATAACTGTGTGAATCCATCTTGGACCCCCGCCCCCACAGAAAGCACCACAGGGCTGCGAAATAGGTCTCGGACAAGCAGGCGCCGGTCGCTAATTTGTGACGCGTACGCAGGCACTGCCCCCACAGCCAGCCCAAGAAAACAAAAAGCATCTGTCAAAATGAGGCAGGCAACTTTAGAAATACCGGTAACACAACTCACCAGGCAGCAGATAGAGAACCTGACAGATGAACAGATAAGAAACCTGTCAGAGGCTCAGTTCTGGGCCATTGTTATCAGGTGGCTTACAGAATTCACAAAAGAGCAGGAAAAAGATATGAAAGAAGCGAAAAACTTTCATAACGAAAAGAACAAAACCGCATACGAGATAGAAGGAAAGGAAATAAAATCCAGAGTTCATTTCAACAAACTGGAATTTGGAGAAGGAACAAGCAGTCAACCAATGCAGAGAGAGGAAATGGGAAGCAACAACGAAAGGATCAGAAACCTCTGGGACAGCTATAAAAGGCCCAACATAAGAATCATTGGTTTGCCAGAGAATGAGGAAGATGAACTAGAACTTGAAAAATTGAGTGAAAATATAATAAAGGAGAACTTCCCAGACTTGGGAAAGGGAATAGACCTGCAGGTCCAGGAAGCAAGGAGAGTTCCCAAGAGACTGGACCCAGGGAGAACCACTCCAAGACACATTATAATCAAAATGTCAAAAATTAAAGATAAAGAGAGAATCTTAAAAGCAGCAAGAGAGAAGAAAAGAATTATGTACAAAGGGGTCCCAATTAGACTATCAGCTGACTTCTCAAGGGAAACCCTACAGGCAAGAAGAGACTGGCAAGAAATATTCAAAGTAATGAAAATCCAAAACCTACAACCACGAATACTCTATCCAGCGAAATTGTCATTCAGAATAGAAGGACAGAGAAAGTGTTTCCAGGACAAAATAAAACTGAAAGAGTTCATTAGATCCAAACCACTGTTATATGAGATGTTAAAGGGACTGGTTTAAAAAAAAAACAGAAGCTAGGGAGATGAAACAAAGGCAAACTAAATAGGCAACGAGAGGGAAAGAGGAACTGTGGGTACGGGAAGCATATTGGGGGGAGGTCAACAGGGAGGGGGAATGGGGAAAGGGAGGGAGATGATATAGGAATTGGGGATCAAGGTAGGAGGGAATGGAATAGACGGAGAGAGGTTGGGAGGAACTGTATGCACAACTAATGGACATAATCTAAAAGGGGGGGACAACTGGAGGGAGGGGGGCCACCGGGTGGAGGGGAGCAGAGGGAAGGGAAATTGGCACAAATGTAATAATTTAATCAATAAAACACATTAAATCATTAAAAAAAAAAAAAAAAACTATATGGAAGGGTTAGGGTTGGGGGTGGGTTTAGCAATAAAGAGACAGTATAAGGAAATTTGGGGATTTCATTAACTGTTCTGTCTCTTTTGTTAGTAGTTGCATGCATCTATATTGTTAGAATTTATAAACTGGACTCCTAAAGTTAATTTTATAAGTGTTAATTAAATTAAAAAATATTTAAATATACAAAGTATTCAAAAATTAATATTATTCATTGTATATAGTAAATTTGTGAGATTTTTTTAGCTTTTAAAACTTATAATTTGCCTTGATTTCTTTTATTATGCCACAGAAATATTAATTTTGTATCTGTTATTTTGTTTATAATATTGCACCGTGTTATTTTATTTATTTGTTTTGTATTTTTTTTCTTAAAGTGACTATTCAATTTGATAGGCCTCAAGACTCCCTAAACCCAGATCTGCTCCTGAAGTGCAGGAAGAGACATCAAATTGGAGACACTGTGTAGTAAGAGATGAATTAACTTGTATTTGTGTGTTTTCCACGGATTTCACTCTAACACCCTGACATCAGCCAGTGGTTATATCCAACTTCACTGTCAGCTACTGTGTGTACCAAAGTTAAATGTAGAAGATCCCTTAGCTACCATGACACTGTGGGCAGAGCCCTAGGAAACGTGTATGAAAGCCTGAGGAAAGAAGGCAGGGCTTACTGATGACAGAATAACAGATGCTTTCGGAGCATTACATAGTGTCTATTTCTCAGAGGAGGCTTCCCTGGCTATGCCACAGAATGTGCCTCTCAAGGGCTTCAACCACAAACATAGTTGGAAGGACATTCAAGGCTATGGTGGCAGATGGTGGAAGAATTCCCATTATGGAACTAGGATGGAATTGGTTTCCATTTGCTACACACGTTTCCATATTTGCTGTAAAAAGTGGTTTTTACTTTGAGTGAAAATGAAATACTTTAGCAGAGATCCACTGACAGGGTAATATAACCCAGATAGCAATGAAGCATAGCTGTGCTGCCGCCTTTTGTTTTAATTCTTGGCTTAGATTAAGGATGACGTGTAAAGAACAGTGGCCCCACAGAAGGACTCCTATAATGCAGAAAGATTCTGGGGTCCTTGAGCTTTGATTAAACAGGATCGAGAGGCTTTAGAGTCTGATGGTTTCTCTCAGGCAGATGCTAGCTGCACTGGATAGGAAATATGGGTGATATTTATAAATATGTAAAGGAGAGAAGGCATGTGGATTCAGAGAGCAGTAACTACTTGTCATAATGCCTGAAAGTGGCTCAGAACTGGACACAGGACAATGACACCTTGCAGAAAAAGTAGAGGAGCAGATGGGCTCAACTAAGGGAGTACACTTATGGATCTTCAAAATACGTTAGAAGTAGGTAAATCCAGCTGGAATCAGTGGTCTCCACTCATGCAATAATGGCATAATCACATGGTAAAATTGGAGCCGCTGGGTGTCACCTTACTAAACGGAGTAGAGACACGTTACCTATGATGAGGTACACAGAGAGAGAAATAGACAGTGGTTAACAGGTTGCATAAGACTGCCTGGGTCTGAATCTGAGTACCCTACACCTAATTACTTTTATAAAGCTGCAAGTGATTTAATCTCTTTAAGCCTCAATTTCTTCATCTGAAATAAGAACAAAGTCATATGAACTATCTCTCATTGATGTGTTGTAGAGATTAAATGTAATAATGTGGACTGAGTAATACCAGCCATATAGTGAACACAATTGTGATTTTTGTTGTTATTAAGCATTAGATTTGCCTCCTCCAGTGGAATATGTCTTATTTATACATGTGGTATTATAGTCATGTGCTACTCAATGATGGGTATATGTTCTGAAAAATGTGTTATTAGGTGACTTTGTTGTTATGTGAACATCATCGAGTGCACTTACATAAACCTAGATGGTCTAGCCTTCTGTACACCTGGGCTATATGGTACAGCTATTGCTTCTCGGCTACAAGCCTGTATAGCACGTTACAGTACAAACCATGAGATTAAATCAAGCACAAGAGAAAACGATGCAATCAAGAGACTGGGTGAGCACGAGGTGTATGAGGCTGCTGCAGGTGTAACAGACACACTGTTTTACCGCCAATTTCCTTCATAAGTGTAAAAGTATACTCTAAAAATAATGATAAAAAGTGTGGTATAGTAAATACATAAACTAGTAATGTTGTTTATTATTATCAAGTATGACATACTGTACCTAGTTGTGTTATATTTTTATATGTCTGGCAGTGCAATAGGTTTGTTTACACCAGCATCACCACAAACATGGGAGTAGTGTGTTGCACTATGACATTGCAGTGGCTATGACATCACTAACAAAGGGATTTTTCATCTCCATTATAATCTTATGGGTCCACTGTCATATATGAGGCTGTTGTTGACTAAAATGCAATGTGGCATACAACTGTATTATAGTAAGTGTCTAATGTATAATGGTCACATGGGAACTGTCTGAAATTTAGATATCTTGACTAGAAAGTCCTGTAGTTCCACTGGGGAATCCTGGATAACAGTACTGGTGTTGGCAATTGGTGATCTTCAAGGTCAGAGTTCATAAAGGCCACTGGTGGAGTGGCTCTTTACTACAGCAGATAAGATGTGGTCAATGGGAGTTAAGGGAGAATATGCCGGAAAACCACCATGCTGACCCAGAAGAATTTCTAAGGATTGAATACCTCCAGCTACTTAGTCAGATGTGATATCTAGAGAACTATTTCTGCAGAACAAGAGACAGAGAGAGAGAGAGAGAGAGAGAGAGAGAGAGAGAGAGAGAGAGAGAGAGAAAGACAGGAATGGAGAGAAGGAGGGGAGGACTTCCTTCTAGGTAGGACTCCCATCAAATAACCTGGAGGTTCTAGGCTTCATTAGGCTTAGTAAACAATTCTGTTAACATCTTTGGTTAGGTTCTAGCAAAACCCATTCTCACAGACTTTCATCAGTTTTTCTTTTCTTGGGTATGATATTTAAGATGCCAATAGCTTATGTGCAGATGTAACAAGAAATCCTCTCTTCAGCTTCCCAAGGTGTTAGCAAATAAAAGCTCAGACCACTCTCCTTTTCAATAATAATCTTTGCATCCATTTCATTGATGTTAATTTTTTAAAAGAATAAAAACAACAAACCTGTGAGATTAAATAATGATTTTCTCATTTTTATACCCCATACTTCTTATTTTATAGTATCAATATATGTACTCGATGAAATAACTCCCTAGCAGTTTTCTCTAGGGGAATAAATTTTTTTTTCTGACCATCTCAGGAACGATTACGAGGAACACTACTACTAATTAACAATTATACAGGATATTGATTGTGCACTTCTCATCCTTCATCTCGGCCAAAGTTTGTAACCATTGGTGTATAAATCATAGTTATCTTGTTCTCTCTGTTTGATGGAAACCTCTGCAGGCAAGATTCTCACTCGAGTCCTGCCAACAGAGATGCTCATGTTTTAACTTTAACCGGCTGAAGGACAAGGCAGGAAACAAAAGCAAGCAAGCAAGCACTGCCCGCAGAGGCCAGGCTGCCCCCAGGAAAACCTGAGGCATCCAGACTTAGACTTTTTTCCTGTAAGCCCACTGCCTCCCTTAATGACTCCTTCTCACACAGCGAGGAGAGAAAGCAGTGCTCTCTGTGTGAAGGTGAATGGAAACAGAAGCCCAGTGAGACTTAACACTTATCTGATATAAAGGGGGCAGAGGTCAGAGGGAAGTTGGAAATGAGTTATTCCATATTGCGTAGTTCAGCGAACTAGTGTACCCGACCAGTTGTATGTTAGAACCACAGGGGCCTGAATATGTGGGGTTTGTATTAACATTAGCCAGGGACTTAATAGGAGACTCTAATTATTGAATACTTTTATTACTACCATTTTTAGTGTAGTCGTCACCCTTCTTTCACAGAATTTACTGAACTATGGCTATTTGTCCACTTACTTGATTTCCACACTGGATTTATTGGCAAAGATGACATTTCTCACAACCATTCAACCAACAAACACAAAGTCATTTCACAATAAGGGCTTATTGAACAAATAGCATTCCCATGTTTGGCCCTGAATACTTCATGAACATTTTAAAATTTAACAGGGATTTACAAATGACGTAAAAAGAAATTAAAGTCAAAATTCTGATCTAGCCATATGAGGCTTTTTTTTTTTTTTTTTTTTTCTTTTTCTTCTTTTTCTTACTAAGCAGCATTGCAATTAGGGATGAGTGAGTAACTAAGTCCCCAATTCTGAGTAGAAATAAAAAATACTTTTGAAAACTTGATATAACACACAAGGCCAAGCAAGCAAGTTTCGGGGCAGCGGGGGCGGGGGGGGGGGTGTTGGCTCCACCTGGCCACGGGTCTGATGGCAAGTTAACCACATTGATGGTTACAGTCATTGAATGAAAAGGTCTCAGAGATTGTATCTGACTTTTAACTTGGAAAAGTCAACAGAAACTGAGAGGGCTATTGAATGATGGAAATCTGTGGGAGTATACAATGGCCTCCATGGTATCCTTCAGAGGAAGAATGTACACAGTTATGTCTGATACTCAAAGAGGGTGAGCATAGTTCTATTTAGAGCACCTGGGAAATAACTGGAGTTAGCAGGATTAGGAGCTGGGATCCTCCTGCAAGAGGGTTAATTGCATAAGGCCTCAGGGATGCTATGTGAGCATTTTGCTTCTTTGTAATGCTTTGTAATGCTTGTCCCAACTGGTGTTGCCTGAAAATTTTGGAAGGGTTTGTAAAATGGCCTCATCCTCTGCATCACAGACATCTGATTTGTCTGTCTTCATCTTTTCCTCACTTGCCTCTTATCTACACTCAGTTCACAATGTTTGGTTTCTTTAGCAAACACATCCTTAAATATCTTTACCTAATTATCCTACTTGTACTCCAAAAGCAACCAAAAGGCTGCTTCCTGGGAAGTCATGTTTATTTAATTAATTCCTGAAATGTTCCCTTTGTCATGAATTTCTCTCGATCAGATTTTTCTAGCCAGCTTGTCACGCACATGAACCATCCACACTAGTCCTTTCACGGACTTTGCAAATTTCTTTAATTTAAGCACATGCACATGCAGGCATGCATGTGTGTGTGCACACAAACACTTGACTAGGTTTTTTTATTTTTCCTTTAACTCACCCTCTCCCTTAATTTCCTCTTTAACACTTCCTGCTACCTCAGATCTGGGAGTTCTACCTGCTCTCCTGGGTGGAACATGTCCCCTCTAACAGAACAATTCAGCCTCCTGGAGGGTTCACTGCTGTTTACTGGTCTACCACAGTGAGGAATCAGTCCAGTGAGAGAAGATGACCAGAACCACAGTGCTACCCAGCACCCCACACTCTTGCCTTAATATAGTGCCTCTCAGTAGAATTCCAGGTGCTGTGTCTATACCTTATGCTTTGATACCTTATAATAGGCCAGTACTTATGCTCTGGTTGCTTATACTAGGCCAGTTTTCCCAGCAGTATATCTTCTTGCTGCTGTCAGACTCCTTGGGACCAAACTCACTCAAGTTGCAACTGATCCTCACCACACCCAAACATTTGTTTGAAAATAGTGAATTAATATTTTAACAATTTAATCTTTTAAAATTAGCCTTATAATGTATTCCTTCTTAACCACTAATTTAAGATCCATGTCTCCTTTCCTTTGTTCTCTGAAACCTATTCACCTTATTTTCTTTCCCTCAGTTTCCTTATCATGAATAACGTACATTGCATATTTAGCATTTACTCCTGATTCTAGACATTAGTGCAATGCTTTAAATGATCTCTTTAATTTTTCCTTCCTCCAGACAGGTGGTAGGATTGCATTTCCATATACCCTTTGAGATTGAACATGCCCATTTGACCTTACACATTCACCTGCTCCTTGCTCCTACTCTGGAAATAGTGAAAGCATAGAAATGGAGCCTTCTTCAGCTGGTCTTCTGGCTGGGTATGTTAAGAGTGGTGCCACTCAACTGACTCATGATGGAGAGATAACATGAGTACAAAATAAACCATAATGTTTCTTGTTTTTGAGATTTTGGGGGGTGTTTTGCTATGTTTGCATAACCAAGTCTATCCTGGCCAATATATTGTCTAACACCTTGACATCCTAAGTTACATTGTCAATAGGACTGTAGCACTTAGAGGAAAGAGTCTCCCTCTATTTGTTTTATATTTTTTATGTATTTGAAAGAGGGCTGGAGTTATGTAGGCAATAATTCATTTGCTCAATATAAATTGATTGAATATACATCCTTGTTTTATCTCTTGTGATAGTGATTTTCTTTTCTTTAAGGAAGAAAGTTGGGTGATGGGAGCGCTTAATGAATGTAGTCAAGGTCACTTGGCATTGGTAAATTGACTCAAATGCCTAGGCCAGACATTTTTATTAGGCTTTGGTGAATCAATGAAAAACCGGATAGCCCAAGGATTTTGACTTTTAGGACTTAGGTTTTGCTGGAAAACCAGACAAATAATAAGCACTCATAATGCAATGTCATAAATGACACAAGTGGGAAACTATTGGGTATAATGGAAGCACAGAGAAGAGATATTTTGGTAGATAGGAGGGGAGCATGGAAGTGTTTCAAGAAAATGTAGGCACAAAGCTGAGCCTTGATACCTGAGAAGCCAATTAGAAAAAGAGTGCCCAACGTGTAGATGAGGGAAAGAAGGCAAGCTCTAGGAAGGGGATTTTAATAAGAAAGAAAAGAAACAGCATTTGCAAAAGTCTGATGGTGTGAGAATTTTTGCAACTTAGAGAGGCATCAAGGTTTATCATTATGCCCAGTGTAGTGCTTAATGATTTGAAGATTTAAATTGTAATCTAGTTCTTAAAATGAAAAAAATTTTTGGCTTGTTCAACTATAAACTTCCTTGAGTTAGGACATATGTACATTATTAGAATACATAAGTCTAAAGTAACCTTCTGAGTAGAATTCTTTTATGATTTCATTCTTTTCAGTGTTTGTTGCCTCAAATGTTGGCCTCTGTTAGCAGTTTTGGAATAATGGAACCAGCTGTCACCATTTGGAAACACACACACACACACAGTAGTTTATTTTTTGTTTTTCACAATTCTATGTCACTCCCTGATAATGTCTTCATTTTATACACACACACACACACACACACACACACATATTTGGTCATGATTCATCCAAGAATATCTAAATGTCTATTTTATAGAGTATGTTGACCCAATTTATAATTTTTTTAAACGCATTTTTTAAAATAAAGTGGTAAGATATAAAATGAATTAAGAAACATAAGTGTGGTTTAATGAAAGCATTTAAATTCACCCATGAGACTTCTGGCCAAGATGGAGGCCTAGACTGACTACAACTACTGCAAAACCAGAAATAACCAGAAATTCCAGAAAATAAAGCTACATGGAAGTCCAATGTATGAAGTTATAAACAAGTAGTGCTCGCCCGGACAGGTAGGAGGGGCAAAGCCAGGGTGGAGAGGTCAAGCTGTGATGGTGGCGGCAGCTGCAGGAATGGGCAGCGGAACTGAGGTAAGCACAATCACCCATATTTAAGGGGAGGCAAGAAGCACCTGGGAAGCACCCCTAACTGCAGACCAAACCCGTCAGCTCATGACTCCAATGCCAGGGAAGGCAGACCCCCAATGCCTCAGACTGTGAGAGCCAGAGGGCATGGGGATGGAGAAGGAAGCTCCTGGTCTCTCAACAGAGAGAGAGAGAACAGCAGGAATCCATCTTGGGCTCCCACCCTCACACAAAGTGTCACAGTGGGTGAGAAGGGTCACCCAGTAGTGAGGAGTGCACGGGGCTCTGCCCCCTATAGCGTAGGGGGTATGACAGCCTCGCCCAGGGAGCAAAAAACTGCCAGGATGGCAAGGTTAATGATAAGAGATCCCAATCACACAGCTGACCAGACAGCAAATACATGATTTAATGAACGAACAGATAGATAATCTTTCTGAGATTCAGTTCAGAGCTATAGTTATAAAGCAGCTTACAGAAATAACAGCGGGCCTTAATCAAGACGGGGAAGGAATGAAGGCTAGTCCTGCTAAAATGAATGAAAACACATATGAAACAAGTGGTGAGGGAAGAAAAACCAGGGATCAAATCAACAAATCAGAACATAGGGAAGGAATAGTCAATCACTGCAGAAAGAAGAAATAAAAAGTGAGGAAAATGAGGAGAGGCTCATAAACCTCTGGGAACAGCTATAAGCAAGCAACCATCTGAATTATAGGGCTGCCAAAAGGTGAAGAAGAAGAACTAGAAACAGAAAAATTATGTGAAAAGATAATGAAGCAGAACTTCCCTAAGTTGGGGAAGGAAACAGACTTCCAGGTCCAGGAAGCACAGAGAGTTCCAAATAAACTGGACCCAGGGAGAACCACACCAAGACACATTATAATCAAAATGTCAAAAATTAAAAATAAAGAGAGAATCTTAAAAGCAGTAAGAGAGAAGAAGAGAATTATGTACAAAGGGGTCCCAATTAGGCCATCAGCTGATTTCTCAAAGGAGACTCTGCAGGCAAAAAGGGACTGGCAAGAAATATCAAAAGTAATGAAAATCAAAAACCTACAGCCATGATTACTCTATCCAGCGAAGCTTTCATTCAGAATAGAAGGGCAGAGAAAGTGTTTCCAGGATAAAGTAAAACGAAGGAGATCATTAGATCCAAACCACTGTTATATGAGATGTTAAAGGGACTTGTTTAGAAGAAGGGGGATCAAAACTATGAACATTAAAATGAAAACTGTATCACAACAACCAACAACAGAAGCCAGGGAACCAAAACAAAGGCAAGCTAAGTAGCCAAAAAGAGTGGAAAAAGAATTATAGGTATGGGGAACATATAGGGGGGAGGTCAGCTGGGAGGGGGAAGAGGGAAAAGGGAGGGAAATGGTGCAGGAATTAAGAAGCATAGTAGGAGGGAGTGGAGTAAACAGGGAGATGTTGAGAAGAACTATATGCACAACCAATGGGCTTGGACTAAGACGGGTGGGCAAGTGGAGAGAGGGGGAATCACTGAGTGGAGGGAAGCAGAGGGAAAAAAAATTGGCACAACTGTAACAGCATAATTAATAAAACATATAAACACAAAACAAAACAAATACACCCATGAGGGTCTTCAAATTAGCCTTATATATAAATACAGAGTTATCTTAATTAATATAACAAGGTTCAGCTACCCACACATTGCTAATATTAAATGAATACTCAAATACAAATGTTTTTAAGTGAAACCCATTGATCTAAAGCTTTTGTTCATTTGACAATATTTTTCTAATTTTTGGTTGTTCTGACATTGTTTTATTTCCCTTTCTCATTGGCAGGAGGTAATGGATGGGGCGCTGTCAAAGAGGAGCTTAGATGAAACTCACCTAAGAACTCTAAACTGAGTGCCAGGGTGGGCTGGTGTTCATTTTAGTGGGTTTACAGGTCCAAACTTTAAGTTGAGTACAGATGGAGGCCACTCTGGTTTTGAAGTAATGCTTGCTGCAAGCTGGTCAACAGGCAGGTCACACACAGATTCTTTGTGGTGGTAGAGAAGTTGGGGGTCAGCTCACAGGGGAGTCATGTGGTGGAAGACCCAGGAGTGCAATGGGTTTTACTTTTTAAGCAATAACCCATTAAAAATGAAAACGAGAAACGGCCTTTGATCTGTGGTTGGAGCCCTAGAGAATCAAAACCCAAAATGGAATTAAAATTCCACAGTTTGAAGGTCTGTGACCAAATTTATAATCCACAGCCATACTTCTCACTTCCTTATTCAGTTCATCTTTTTAAAGATCTGAAATCAGTTTCCTAAGTCGTAATAGGTGTTATATTAACCTATTCAAGTCTCCAGAATTACAACATTAAATCAGATATATAAAAACAACAACAAAAAAAATGTATTCATTGACATTAACTCTTTTTATAACTTATGAAAAGAGGAAAGGAGAAAAGGTTGAAAACCTTCATATTTACACCCAAATTATGTCAAAAATAGATTGAACACACAAATAAGAAAATGCTTTCCAAGATGTGGGAAGGGAATAAGACAATGTATACTTACATATATGAATATCAGCATACACAGAGCTAATAGGACGTCCCTGCAACAGAATGGTGTGGCCTTTATATAGAATGTTGTGTCATCTAAACTCAGATTCAGATGAGTGGTTTCATCTTAACGAATAAAACAAACACAGACCACAAAAACAAAAACAAAAATTAAACCATGTAACTATAGCGATAAGATAATAATCGTAACTTAACCAAAAATGAGTTATTAAACAGCACAGTAATTCTAAAGGGACTTGAGTAAGGCTCAAGTCTTGAAGAGAGCATGAAAATAAGGCTAGGTCTGTTTCTTAGAATATTCTGGCTTTTATTTTTCCTCTGATTAAAAATCACAGCTGCTTCTTGGTGGTGGAAACTGTGTATCTCAAAGTCACCAGTGAACTGGGTTTGTATGTGTTTTCATTAGAAAAAAAAAAACAAAATAAAAAATCTTGAGCAAACCTTTCCCTGTGCATTAAGCCTTCTAACTTTTATTGAAATAAAACAGTATTCAAAGGACACAGGGATGAATTAAAGGTAACTTTCTATTTACCAACATTCAAGGTGGGGTGGGGGGCGTAGCTTGGCTGCTTTTCTCAGAGGGCTCTTCTCTGAGAATGTTTGCATAACAGTCCTCTCTGGAGGGTTGTTGAAATATATATATATATTTAATTTAAATGTCTGAATATAAAAAAAAAAAAAAAAAAACTTTGATATGTTAACAATGAAAACCTGCATTAGCAGACTTCAGATTGCCTTGAAGAAAGAATACCCAAAAGTGTATGGGGAAACTGTTCAGAAGCTTGAGTTTAAGTAGCAATGTAGACTTATGCAAACCAGCTAGAAATATACATGTATTTTGTTGTTGGTGTTGGTAGTGGTGGGTCACTTTGTTTTCAGTACGTAATTTAATGTAAAATATACAAGATTATGGAGAAAGGGGATTGGCAAATACTAAGAAATCCTTGGAATAGCAATCATATTTATTCTTCTCTTTTCTGTGCCTCAGTTACATGTAACAACTGTAATAGTTTCTGAAGTTATCTTTCACTCCAGCAAACTTCCTCTTCAGTCTATTTAATATATTTATTCTATATTAATCTTTACCATTTACATATGTATAAAACATGAATTATTTACCATTCCTACAAATTCAAGAGTAAAAATTTGTTTGATATTCAAGGGTCATAAAACATGGTGCCATTTTTACTTTTTATGTAACCTTTTATTTTTGATCTACATATAACTTATTTTCCAGAAAAAGTGGATTTATTTCCATTATTACATTATTTTGCTTTTGCATCTTTGATGACATGGGTTGTTCTTCCCCGGAGCCCTTATTATATTGCTCTGTACAAAATACTGGCTACATACATACAACACATGCATGCACGCACACACACACATGCGCACGCATACACACACACACACACACACACACACACACTTCAATTGAATCAACTTTAGGAAGGTGTCCAGGATGAAAACTCAGTGGTTTCACTGTTTCAGAGGTAGTATTTTGTTAGTGTTAAGAGTTATTCTGGAAGCTGTGCCAAGATTTGGAGAAAACTTTATTTCTATTCACTTAATATACCCTTGGGAATCTGTTAAATGCATGACTTTGACATGAGACATTTGACGTGAGACATTTACCTTATTTTCCTTTCTTATAGTTATAATCAATAAATCACATAGTGAATGAATACTGTATACATACAACTATTCACTATCCCAAAACTGGATGGCGGGGGGCATCCCTCTTGAGGTTTAGGACTCAGTGAGCAATAAAAACTTCACTATGTTACTTCTAGAGAAATTCTAAAGTTGGCCACATAAGTATCCATTCATCCATTATTTTAGCAAGGTAGCAGAGAGCAGAGGAGAAGCCCAGAACCTTATAGCCTCTCACTTCTAAAGGAACAGATATCAACTACACTCTCAATGTTTCTCCTAACAGACCCACTCTGATTCTGGAAACCCAGAGGTCATGTATTAGTTGTCAGCAATAAGAAATATGATTCTTTTCTCCAACTTCATATTAGAATGCCACATAATTCTTACTCTTATTTTATTGTTATTTATTTATTTTCTAAGAATTCAAGGAAGAACTCAATAAGGCTGGGTAGAAATGATAAATTTGTATCAATAAATCTAAGTTCCAGTCATCCATCTGCCACTGCTTTATTTATAAATTTAGAGCAGGCTTTTATTCTATATGTATATGTCTTTTCACTTGTAAAATGGGATAATAATAATCATCATACAAGGTTTTAGTAAATCTAAATTGAGATATTTGACTTGATGATATAGATATAGGTATATAAGTATACACCATATACTATCATTGGTTACATCATTCTTTGACTCTCTCCCCCTTACTAAAAATCTTATGTTGTAAAAATCAAAACATCTCATCAGTAATTACAAGATGTATTATCCTATAGACTGTAAAAAAGCAAAATAAACATCTGTGTATTTCTGTGTGATACAACTAAATAAGTCATGACATATTTTTCTCTGTTCTTTTTGACTTGCTTAAATATAGGATGGCTTTCTATATACTTTTTAGTAATGGAACAAATGTAAGAAATTGTCCCTCATTTATTCATAATGAGATGATGCTGGACTATGCAGATTCAATGTCTTGGTAGATTTATGGAGTTATCATAATTCCTAAAATATATTCTGTCTCTCTTTTATAGGGAAGACTCAAGATTGATGTGGGGATGTGTGATTTTAACCATAATAATGCACACTAGCCAACCAATCTTTATAGATCAAGGTATTCCTAATAAGAATATGACACCAAGCTTAAAATAAACCCAATTCATAGCTCTTCATGGAATATTAAATAATTTTCACTCAATTTAAATGAAAAAGAAGGAGGCAACTTATAAAGGTATGGAGAGTCACATGGAACCCAACAAGAGGATTTTTGACTTAGCATTAAAGCTAGAAAGAAACTAAAAATCCAAATACATGTCCTCTCATCTTTTTTTCTGTGGTTCATTCTTTTCTGCAGACTGACTACTTATATTTCTCTAACCTGAAACATGTAAGCAAATCCACCAACAACTCTCAATGTATGAAGCAGAACCGTTGTCTCTGTTTGCTGACTTCCCCAAACTTTGTTGGGTCAAAGATCAAACACTTCTGTCAGGGAATGTCCAGCATGTGTAATGGGCTCATCCCACAGTCAGTTCACTGATTCCAGAAAACTAAACTAGGTTAGCACATGAAGATCCTGCTGAAACCAGTTGGATGATTTCTGCAACAGGAAAATTCACGGGAAGAAAGGGTAAGGATGTTTATTACAAAGTTCCAATGAAGAAATCTTCCCTGATTTCTTTGCCCAAACATAATTCTCTTTTGGATACCTCGTAGTTTTTATTTCTGTGATGCAGACATATTAGTATTTGATTCCACCTTATCATATATTGTTCTTTATTATACATAGATGTACCTTGTTTCCAAACCAAGCTACAAATGTGTTGGTGTAAGACCATGTCATATTTCTGTTCTATGTTTTAGAAGGCGTAGCATGGTGCTGCATTCCTACTAGTCACTTTATAGTAACACTTTACATAGGTTGTTTTGCATGGGTAACTACAAGCATGTGTTTAGTTGAATCAAAAATGGCTTAACTGAGTTTGTTTTTCTGCATCTATTTTCTTTGAACTCACAGAAAGGTCAGGTAGGCAGATCAATAGAACCAATCATTCATGTTGAAGTGAGTTCTAACCCTTTGCAATGATATTTATATTTTCAGTTACTCTTCCATATGTGTGTGAAGGATATGAGGAAGGGCAGGGGCTTAAGATAGCTGCACAGAAGGGATTGGCAGCAGGGAGGAATTGGCTGACTGAGTTAGCCAAATGATATGACAGCCCAAACTTCAAAGGGGAAGAATACTAGTAAAGGCAGGGTAAACTAACATTCATCATGAACTATCACATTTAAATCATTTAGACACATTTACAACCCAGATAGGTTTTTGAAAAGTCTTGACAAAAATATTCATTTAATTTAGAATTGTCCAGATCAAATTCTCTCAATAAAATAGTAGGTTATAAGAATTTTATAAAATTGTATCTCTGTCTATATATGTATTGATTAATATGGTGGCTAAAATATATGCATATTTTTAAAGTACTTAGAAGTGAATGCATATCAACATTTTACTAAGATTTTTTTCAACAACCAGAATACTTTGTTTTCCTCAAAATAGTTTACAGACATTTCATTTACCACTTTTAGCAAACATATTTCTCTGTTGGAGAGAAATACAGAAGTTATTAATTGTGCTGTTAGTATTAGGATCAATATTATTGCTGATTACAGTCATTTCAGTGTAATTATTCTAAGGAATCTTGGCATACTAAGCTGATACTAGCCACTTTATAAAATGGTATCTTTACAGTAAGTTCTTTTTGCGAGTTACCATCCATTGCTACGTATTTGGTATTTAAAGGAAAATGTGCTTCTGATTTAATTACATACTTCTGACATGCTCATTTGAAAATTTAATTTTATCTTTGTTCCCAGGAATACTTTTTGATATGTCTAATACAGGGGTAATGACAAATATATGCTTTCTAAAGGATCAAACTCTGTTTCGGAGACCATTAAAATGATATATTTATTATAACAATATAATAAGTTGAAAACTTAAGTTTTTTTTTTTACAAAGTTGAAGAAATATTTCTCCTACCAGCTATAGTTTTTACTTTTTAGAATATAGTATGGCTAATGTCCTTTTATGGGATAGTCTTGGTTGGCAAACAGATGAGTGGGCGTTGGGAACTCAGGTCTAACCTACTTAAATCAGAGGGGGCATTAGCACAAATATTCTTAAGTAAGCATTCATTGCCTAATCAAACGAAACTGGTTTGCTCAACGTTCAGTAGCATGTCTTTTCAAATCCGGGCTCAGGCTCTTGACTAATGCAGGCTGCTCACTCTGATCCCATTGGGGCTGCAGAAATCTCCTGATTCCTTTCATTTTAGGGTATGCATCTGCATTTCTAAGCCAGGACTACATAGTTAAGTGAATCATTGATTTGGAAAATCTGAAGTGACCTTCAACTTGTTCTCAAGCTCTACCTCAAGAGAAGAGAGGCAAAAGCAGCAAAATATTGGAAAGAGGTCGTTTTTCTAAAAGTATTTGTGGCAGGTAGAATATTGGAGACCACTTTATATGTGTGTAAGTGTGCGTGTATGTGAGCGATTATATTTGATGTTCAGCAATGCCATTCTTCCTACTTATCTGTGTTTTGGGTATGGCTCAACAAACGAAGCCTTCTTCTTATAGTACAGAGGCAAACTCTGCTCTCGGCTTCTCAAATGCTCCATTAAACTATATGCTACTCAGCAGACTGAAGTTCTTTATCAAAGTGGCTTGGACAAATTCTGGATACCTACCCAGTCAGCACAATGATAGTTTTTCTGAATAGTCAATACTATCAAGAGTTACATGACTAGAAATTCTACTTTCATTACTTTTCTTTAATATCAACTTTAATTTTCAGCTATGGTTGTGGGGAATGCTTTGTTAACAACTATAGACATACACCCAGCCCCATGGAGCAGTACAATGTTCCTTTAATACTGACTTGCTCCTCTTCATGATGGGTAAACTAGTTAGACATATCAATATTCAATGGGACTTATAGATTACCCTGATGGAACTGCTCAATGAAGTTCACCTAAGGTCAGGAGAAGATGCAGGTATCATATCCACTGAGTCACTGATTCTTCTCATGGCAGAAGTCTCCTTTATCAATGTAGTCCAATTAACCTCAGTCTCCTACTTCTGAGTCCTCTTTCCCTTAGGTGCTGACTGTTTTCAAAGGTTTCTCTGGCTGAATCAGGTATTAGACAAAGAATTGATTAAAAATAAACAAACCCTTAGATATAAATGACTGACAAGTCTCAAGTCTTTTAACACTGGAAGTATCTATAGTTTACTACGCTTGAAGGTTTCTATTGTGTTATTAGAGCCATCATTCAAGTTTTTTAAGAGTTGAACTAAAATGATGAAATAAGTTAGGTCTTTTTTTACAATAATTTTTTTAAATGAGTTTCCTAAGAATTGTAGCTCATTTATTACTAACTTCATTTAGAAGTAAGGAAGCAGAGGTTCAGAACAGTCTAGTAGCAGACCAGAGGGCAACATCTGACCTGTAGGTTTGCCACATTCCTGATGCAGAAGCTGCACAGTCATTCTCAACTGTTGTTAGGTACCACCTTCCTTTCATAGACTTCTGAAACAAAATCACATCGACAAACTTTTCTCCTGCTTCTAATATGTCCTAACTGTCTTCTCATAATGAGTCAGTTTTGCTCTCTCTCATCCCATTCTTAATGTTCAGGTGGGAGTGACTATAAAAGGCAAGCAATCAATATCTGGGGTTAGAAAAAGCTTTGTGAACCAATCCGCAAGCCAGAGCAAAGCCCTTGTGTCCTTAAATGTAACCTTGGCACATGAAAAGTGACTTCCATTCCATTTTACCAACGTTTTGGTCAAAGATCAATTGCCATTGTAATTATATCATATATCACAGGATGGAGAATCAGTGAGAGGGCAGGCCCTCTAAACTAATACATATCATTAGCATTTAAAGAACATGAAAAAAAAAATGGAACATTAGTCCTCATGTAACTTTTTTCTAGAGAAAATAATTTTCCAAATTAAAATGAATAAATTAATGAAATTGCCACATGTCTGAGAATAAACCATGTTGGTAATGGCGTCAAGCCCTCAGTAAAGTTGAACTCATTGTATTTCTGTCTGATCATTATAACATCTAATCAAGGGGAGCTTAAATACTTCAGTGAGCTCTCAAAATAAATTTGATCTGCACAGCTCAGGTCTCATGGATTCCAAGGGTTACTGACTAGGTGAAACATGTTTTTGTTTTAATCCCTGTCTCAGCTCAAAGAGGATTAATGCCCATAATTCTCCTATCCCCATTTAATTGAGAAATGAAGTTTGAAGAGGCACCTCCTGGAACACTCCACTTTGAAGTATGACCTATCCACTATCTGCACAATAAATCTTCCTCTACTCAGACACACTTAAAGACACCCTTCCTGTCCAAAAGAAGGAAAGAAAAATGGCATTATGTGCATGGGTGCATTTGTATGTAGCTATTCCAAAACACACAACATTGTTTTCTCTTTTCCTTCTTAGAATTATTCTGATGAAGGCATTCTCTGGCAAGCTCAGTGTTTCAAATAGCTGTGACCTTACCTTGACACTTTAACATCCCCATAATATAGAAATGTCTTTTATTAGAATAACCTAAGTCTTGTGTCCATGTTGTATAATTGGAATATTTACTTTTCCTTTTCCTCACCAATGGGGTAAAAAGTCTGAAGGAAAGAAAAAAAGGCAGACATTATATCCTGGAACTATTTTCTGAGTAGTTAGACAGGCAATAGATGCAAAGGGCTCACATTCTGAATACAGTCCTCTCCTGTGTCCTTACATAGGCCCAGTGGTAAGATCTAATATAGAAAGGGTACAGAGAAGCATGAGAAGACAATGGCAGTCTCACTTTTCCATCCAAGTTGATGTGAGAATTTAATGAGCAATCCTATGAAGCTAATTCAGTGACCCTCATACAACCTTAGAAGTTTAGCCCCACAATTATTGCCTGCTTAGCACAGGACTCAGTACACTGTAAGACATCAGCAAATATAAACGAACACCTTATACCTAAAAGAATCTTACACCTAAATCTTACGGCTGCATAAGGAATATATCTGACACTCAATGTCTTTTCTAACCTAACCTCAAAAGTGACATTCCATCAGTTTGTTAACCATAACCTATTGGTCATACAGACAACCCTAGTCTAATGTGGATGGCACTATACAAGGGCATGGACCTCAGGAAGCAGGGACCATGGGAGGCCATATTGAGATCTGGTTAATACAACTACCTAAGGCTGATTAAACCTATTATCATCCTGTTTTCCCTTACATTTTAACCTTCAAGGACCAAGTTTGTGTGACATTGCTGTGAGTGGGATTTCAGCAAATGATGATATACCCCAAAACAATAATATTTAACAATTGGATACCTGTTATCAATTTACAGACATTTCTATGTGATATCCCATTTGAGCTTCAAAATGACCTTTTAAAATAGTCAACAGAGTAGATACCACTGTAATATTTTCATAGATAAGGAAACTGAAGATGAGAGAAACTTAATGATTGACCCAAGATCTGAACTAGATATACTTCTAGCATTCTCATGGCATTTCTTCTGCTAGGCTCACCTCCTTTGTGTATTTGTTAAATGCCTACCTGCTTATGTGCTAGGCAGAGAGTTTGCAACAAATCACAAGTGTGTGATTTTTGTCTTAGGGGTATTTTCTATACTTTCTAAAAATCACTAGATTTCAGCAACTGATATTTGCTTCCTTTTTTCTCCCATTATTTGTTACACATACACACACATGCATATATACTTATAGACACACATGCACAAACTTCTGTTTCTGGTCTCATATTAATAGCAAACTAAATTTATTTCAGAAAATACCACAGGTCATTGTGTCACAGATAAGTCTCTCTTCCATGCAAATAAATATACGTATATATGCGCGCGCGCACACACACAACACACACACACACAAACTTACAGCTTTCCTCTATTTCTTCTAAAATAATTTATAAAAGGTTGTACATTCAGGTTTCAGGCTGAACTTTTCCCATTTGTGGGGAGGTTTTCAAATATTTAGATTTGAACTAGTAGCAATTTATATGTGAAGAAGATGAGTACTAATGGAAAAGCCCAGAGTGGATTTGCACAATTATTCTAAGCATTCTGCCATAGGTTTGGGCCTTTGACAAACCACCTAGTCAAGGATGGGAAATTCTCTATTTCTCTTCTGCATTTCTTTTTCTAAATAGAGCTGAATTGAATAACAAGGGCTGATAAAAGATTCGGAACCATTGCCTTACAAAGTAATAATGATGGCATTGTTCTAACCATTGGGACTGAATTTGGACTTCTGTACCTCTAAGTAGGCAACCTTTTGTTGACATATTTATACCAGAGGGGTTGGGAGAGCAGATGGTTAAAAAGGAGCAAGATCTCTAATTTTCACTCTTCCTGTGACATCCTCTACCTCAGCACCAATTAGGACACCCTCCACCTAAATTCTGCATAACTACAAATTTGTTTGTACCTCCCAACATTTTTCTAGGTATTTTCTTTGTGCTTACAATACACCCCTGCCTTCTTTCTGCATATTCAAACCCTACTGACCCTCCTTGAAGCCTCCTCAACTAGTATACATAACCATTTACAGCCTGACTACTGCTTATGAATTTCAAAGTGTTTTAACATAAGCTAATTCAGTGATCCTCTAACAACCTTAGAAGTTTAGCCCCACATGTATATCCTTACTGTTTTCATGGATGAGAAAAAGATAGGAGCAGTTTAATTAGCAAACAAGATCATAAAGCTAAAAAAAAAATAACACTGGAGTTGGTCTCTCCTTCAGTAAAACCTTCTGCTTCACTTGCCACTACAACCTGAATGAGATTTTCCTTTCTGACTGCTTGGACCTCTTGGAGTCCATTACATTATAAAGAAGCCTTTAGGTACTAACTCCCTGGTTGGGCATATAATGCACCAATGACCCAGAAATAGATTTATCGTCCACACTTTACATGCAGCTTCACTGGTGCACACCTTCCTTTGCTTACCCAAAGATGGCATCATAGGGGCAATGGAACTAACAGGAAAGAATGAGGTAGACATTATGGGCACTTATTCCTTGACCCAAGCAATCCTTGAAGTAGATAAAAGAGTTAGTTGAGATCTAGAATTATACAATATCATTCCTTCCTTCCTCCCTCCCTCTTTCCCTTCCTTCCTTCTTTCCTTTTTTCCTTCCATTCACATAGTTTACCTACTGTGGGATAGTCTCTGTGTTAGGCCCTGGAAATTCAAGTTGAGTCTGACATACTCTTGATCTCCAGGAGCTAAAATCAAGTAGGGGAACTTCCATGCTTTCTTTGAAATAAAAACAAACGTAAGCATCCATATGCAAGTGGGAAGGAAATTACTCATTTCTTCCACCCACACTGCATTAGGAGTAAGCACATGACTGTGACTGAGCCAAGCGTAGTGTATAATCCTCCTAGAGGACACTCTGAACTCGACTGTCCAAGGGTTATTCCTGTTAAACTGAGCATTCTCTGCCTGGATTTACATTTGTAGCTTGGGGATATTATTAGGCTCCTTCCACTCCCACTTTCCTCCCTTAGAATCTAACCTGCATGACAAAAAACAAACAAATAAACAAAAAAAAGAAAACAAAACAAAACAACAATATGAGGAATATTAAATACTTCAGAAAGTCTGTTGTGAGTAGGGATGAGAGAAAACCATGTATTCTATTTATATCTAAAGTATTTCACAAAGGATATGAAATAATTTGAACAGATCAGCTGACTAATTTTTTTTTTTTTTGATAAACCAGGAAACAGGACTTAGAAACTTCCATCTGCTTTTTGCCTACTCAAACATGGATAAGTAGAAATGTACCTTCCATGAATGTTTTCAATAGCCACTCAACAGCTCGCGCCCAGCCTATTGCCTTTTAAAAAGCATGATTCAATGGTCAAAATTCTTGTTCCATTTTCATTTACTGAACTTGAATTCTGTACTCTTCCTGGTTGATATTTCATGAGATGAGCAGCCACTGAACAACTATTATGAATAAAGCACTTTGGGGAGTTTAGTGGTGAGCATTCAATGGGGAAGTAACATGAAAACAATAGCAATCATACATAGCACAATAAAGATAGTCCTTAAAGGAAGTAATGTAAATGGGGATGAGGCACTAGGGGTGAGGAGACAATTACCGCTTGTTTGGAGCTTCAACTCAGGAGGAGGTGACAGTTGAACTGAACCTCAAAGAATGAACAGGGTTTGCATTGGAGAAATTGGAATGGGAGGATATAATAAGCTAACAGAACAGCCTGAGTGGGTAAGAACCCTGACCATGATTTTTTACAATTATGTTTTTTTTGGAGACAATATTGATATTTATCATCTGTTCCATATACTGAGTATATTCATCAGACCCTTTGTTTGGTCCTGAATGTATTTTGTCATATAAGAGTCATCTACATAATTTGAAAATTATTTAAAAATAGTTGATATCTTTCACAAAATGATATTTTATACTTAAATTCAGATTTAAAATCAAGGTCCACTTTTTTTTCTTTTTTTTACCATGGTATAATACAATGCTGCTTTATTGGTAAATTCTCATATTCCCTGAAAATCTCATCACCTCATGGTGACATTTAAAACTGCCTTCATAAAATTAGAATGATTCCAGAATGCTTGGAAACAGAGAGCAGTTATTCTCATAATATATGATCTTCCTGGACCTTTACCTCAAAAACTCCTGATTTCCTTTCAAATCATATAGAAAGGCCGATTCTTCCTTCTTTGTACACAATGTTCATTTTTTTCCCCTCTCTGGGCTATTATTTATTATTTAACTTGGTTACTGTATTATTTAAAGAAAAAAGTAGTTTGCCATATTGCCTATGGGAGATGCTATACAGGGCAAAGTGATATTGATTGCATTGTAGCTATTAACTACTGTTCTGAAAACAAGGAAGGAGTGTGAGGAGGTGAAGCAGGGTAAAAATTATCTTCACCCTTCTACAAGATAAAAAGGAAATAAAATTAGCAAACTACCTTTCAACTAGTCCAAAAACTTTAGAATTTCTTTTTCAAGATTGTAAAGCAAGCTTCAAAGTTTAAGACAATAGGTGAAATCACCAAAAAAAAAAAAAAAAAAAAAAAAAAAAAGAAGAAGAAGAAGCCTTCAAAGAACCAAGAATTTACTGTATTTTTTAGAGGACATACAAAAAATAATCAAGCTGTTATAAGTTAGCTCTAGTCTACATTTTCAACATTAACTACTAAGTTCTTCACACAAATATACTGTCTAGTTAAACTGTCCAGAGTTCTTCATTTATCTTATCCTGGTTCTTGTTGATGACATTTTCCTTTTTAAAATGTTCAGATTTAATAAAAATATAAAATTTTATATACTTTCATTCCTGACCTTCCTCCATTAATGTGACTGGATTACTGTTCTGATAGTGAATGTAGATATTGGTGGAATACTATTATCAGAGAAGGTTAACCAAGCAAATGGAGATTCTATAGATTAGGTTTGACTAAAGGAATAATCCTAAGTGAATCTGTAAGAAGACTCGGGATGCATAAATAACCCAGTGGAATAAATGTAGTCAGTAAAACCCCAAATGGAAGAACATATTCTTTATAAAAACCAAGAGAAAAGAAACAAATGTCAAAAACATTCAGTATGAAGTCAAGGCAAAAGGAACAGTAGAATCTAGAATAGAGAACAGTGGTCAAGAGATTAAGTGGCAAGTATGTCTGGAAAAAAATCAAGAAGAGGTGTAATTTATCACTGACATTTAATTGGCCTCCATGGTGAGATGCATAGAAATACCACCAGTTTTTAGAAGTATATAGATAGGGCAGACAGAATTAATCAATCACATTTCCAATTGGATTCATCCCTCGGTTAGTTGTTGTGGCAATTGAAAAGATATGCTTTTTTAAAGGAAGTTAGAAGGCCAATGTAGCACATAAATCACATAGAAAATACTCTTTCACAGCTCAGGATATTGGTTTCCATAGTCTATCTAAAACACCTTGCTCATAGTGATTGATCAGCAAATACTTGTTAAATGAACATAAAAGCTGCTGCTGTTTTCTAAATTCTATGTACTACAAAATTTGAGAAGAGAAATTCAATGAAGGATAGATAATGGGAAGGGTCTAAAAAAACGTGGAACTTGAACTATGCTTTTGAAAAAATATATATCATTACCTAAGAACATGTTTATGGACCTTAGAGAGAAAAGGAAGGAAGAATGAGAGAGAGAGAGAAATATTTGTGTGAGAGAGAAACGTCAATTACTTGCCTCTTGTCCACACCGGGACTGGGGCAGAACCTGTAATCTAAGTGTGTGTACTCACCTGGAATTGAACCTACGATGCTCTAAACAACTGAGCCACACTCACTGAGGCTGAATTATGCTTTTGATAGTAGGAGAGACAATAGGAAGAAAGACTGAATTTGAGAAAGATAAAAAGAGGTAAGTAAAATTATTTCCCTATTAATTAAATCATTGTTCAAGTACTGAACCTGAATTTAAGAGTCTAAATCTCAATAGTATAATCTGATTTATTACTTCTTCCAGAATTGTACCTGATTTCTCTCTCCCTAAGTAATACCCCACTAACATATGTTTCTGATTTTTCATAATGCATACCACATAAATGTCTTTTCCTACTTGCCAATGTACATAAATCCATATGTAAGAACAAAGTCATATCCTTTTGAAGCCATGTCAGAGCTCAAGAATGATGTCGAATAAGCTGGATTTTACACTGTGGAAGGAGACGATTACAGTCCTAAACTCCATGGTTTCTATCTGAAGCAAAACCTTACCTCATTGTACCATTGTTTTTATTTAAATGATACTGATCCACAGATATGCATGCATTATGGTCAAAATAAATATATTGATTTCTATATACATTAAGGTTTTTGCTAATTCGCACTGTTACAATGAAATAAACTCAATGATAACAAAATAGCTAATTAAGTTGATGATCATTTAATTTTACTTTTGATAATGCATATGTTTTTATTTAGACAAATGCCATGTGAATTATGACCAGCTAGTATTAAATATCTATTTTAAGTGTGTGCTCAGTGAAGGAGAACTGCTGCAACGTGAGCTCCTTACGCTGCTGCTCATTGTGGGAAGAGGCAGACATGAGGCCCACAGTTGTCTGTGGCCTGATCATTGCACAGATGATCAACTTGTGAAATGAGAAACTGATGTTTCTATCTGTGTACACAGAGACACTAATGGTGCCTTCTGTCAAATTAAGAGAAAGAAACAAATACAGTACGCTTATAGCATTCATTCATTCATACATTTACTCATTCATATACTCATTCTTCCATTCATTTATGTGCAAGACCCTTGTAAAACAAAATTGAAATAAAATCATAACATATCATCATGAATCTTACATCCTAGGAACACAAATAAGTAAAAGGGAGCTAAATTTTCAGGTATTAGGAGCAAACACTATGTTAAGTGCTTTGCATATTCTCGTAGCATTGTACTTAATCTGAACATGCTAAGGATACACAGGCAAAGCAGGGAGTTGGATGTAACTCTTGAGATAAATCTTAATAATAAAGAATGGTCATTAAAACAAGAGTGAAGAGGTAATGTTTGCATGTTATCCTTACTGTACTGGAGGGATATGAGAAAGTCCCCTGTACCTTAGATAATAAAGCACATTTGGCTCTACAATGGGAGAAGAGATGAGAAAGTATCCTGGATCAAGTACTTAAAGGTTTGAAATCCATTTCAAAATAGAAACTTCTGTTGTGAGCAAACCAAAATGCTAAATTAATTACATATTTTATTTTAAAAGACGATGTAATTATAATGAGAAATCAGAGAGGAAGGAGCCTGGGCATGGGAAGTGGTTGAAATACCCCATCACATGAAGGTCTGTGAACCAAGAAAGTCAGAACAGAATTGTAGAAGAGTGGGTGAGTTAAGAGACATCTCAGAGAAAAAAAAAAAAAAAAAAAAAACAACTGCACTCTGCAATTATTTGTGTTAGAAGTTATTATTCTCTGACAATTATATATGTAGAATAAAACTATCAACTTCATTTTACAAAGCTGAGAGAGGCACTTGCAATAGATGTGTGGCGAGAATGGCTTCTTAACAAGTTTTCTTAGTACTTCGCTTACGTTGAACACTACACAGATAATTAGTTATAGATCTTCTCAACAGGAGCCTCCCTCAAGAAGTTGACATCATAGTAAAATATAGACCAGAAAGCACCCTTTCCACAGCAGGGGGAGAAATGACATCCAGAGGTATGCAGCCAAGCACTCTGCTTCTTTACTACTTTCTTAAATCAAACCATACTTTCACCCCCACTTGAGGAAGAATAAGTGATGGTTATAGAGTGTAAATCACTAGTGTGTAAATCACTCGGGGATCTTGTTAAAAATACACATGTTGAAGTACATCTTGGCTAGTACCTTAGAATTTACATTTCTAACAAGATACCAGGAAATTCTTACGATTCTGGTTCATGGAGTACTTAGGTGGGTATAGCACAAAGCTTTCTCATCTTGGAACAGGCCCTGTGATTCTAACGACAACATCTGGATTGAACAGGGTTCTAGTTTTCTGACTTCCCACAAAGTTAAGGACCAAAGACACTTTTTATTTTTTTTTGCACATCATAACTGTGTAGGCTCACAGTAACCAGTAATTGCTGAAATCTTGATAAATGTGCTCCAACATAACTATGAGAATAATTCAATTAAATACTCATAAACCATCCAGACTTAGAAATGTTGATTCCAACTCTTTCATACTTTTCAAATATTCTTCCTTCTGGCTCTAGAAGATTTAAATATTTTTAAATTAGCTCATTGTGCCCTAGAGGTCTTCATTTCTTCATTTGTTTTATTTGATCACATTAGCTTATAAGCTGACTAATATTTTTTGGATGTGTTTGCGGACAGAAATACAATAATGAAATTAGCATTTCCTCCCATAAAAGTTGGGCTTCAGTGTGGACTCTGCTTAACTGTCATCTCTATTTTTTCATCACAGTTCTTTGCATATAATAAATCCTTAATAAATATTTTATTGATGTATACATTTGAAATTTTCATTAGTTGTGTGGGTCTGAAGTAGTTGGCTTCCCAAATCTATTTTTTTCTTTCTCTTTTAGAACTTGACTTAATTCTTTCTTCTTCAAAATGCTAGTTAAGTGTCTCAAGTTTATCTTTTCAGCTTGGAGGTGATAATTCTCCATTTTGAGGGAGATGAATGCTATGCTCCAACATTTGAACAGTTAATTAAAGCACAAAGAATTCTTAATTAGGGTAATGAATGTAATTAAACTATATATAATGGAGAAACTGCTGCTCAATTTTTAAAGCAACAGAGAGGAGATGACCAGATGGGTTCATTAACCAGTGTTAACTCTCATTTGATGAACACTTTGAGACTGTCTGATACAATAAAACTATGAAAATGCCAGACATTGTTGTTTTTATGTCTAGATATAAGATTATTTGGACCTTACTTTCTTAAACCTCTCCATTTAACAAAGTTTTCCTTTGAAAAGTTGACTTTTGTTCTCTTAGGGTGTAATTCTCTTGCTTCTATCCTCTGATAGTAATTTAGACCATACTACAATAGAAGAAGGTAAATGTCAATTTTTAAGATTTTAAGAGATTTGTTTATATACTGAGCAATGCACTACTTCATTTATTTTAAGAGATAAACATTTTTTGCTGTCACTGTTATTAAACTCTGAGTGCTAATATTTTTCTGTGAGTGGGAAAGACAACCATTCTCCACATTAAGTCACTGAATCATTAATTTCCTTTAGACATTGCTTATTTAAATCTGCCCTCTATAAAGTAAGTTTTGATTACTTTTGGAACAAATTTCTGTTTGGAAAAAGAATTAACGAGTACCTGATATTTAAATGATTAGAGGAATTAATTCTGGCTCCAAAGGCGTAGTCAGTGACCTCCTCTCTTGAGTATGTACATTTATGATATTCTAGTGGTACTGACTGGCGGGAGAAGACAAAGATCTGTGGTGGTCTTGTCAAAGCTTTACACAAGACTACTGACTGTGCTATAATAGGAAATCAACTTGCTAAAACATTACAAGAGGCTGAAGCTTCTGGCTCACTGAAATTCTACTTAAATTATTATATGCTTGGATGGCTGCAAGAACAACAGATAGCTTTGTAATTAATACAAACCATGTCAGCCTCCCTCACTTCCTTTTTATCTCCATGCAGAGCAGTAATGAGGTGCTTCTTGATGCACAATCACAACATACTGACAAACCATCTTGGTGTTTGAAAAAGACACAGAAAAATTCAAGAACAGCAACAATGCTAGCAAGCACAGTTCGTCTTCACCAGAGACTCTTGGCTGGAGAAGTCATTATCTCCTGGGCTACAGGCAAACTTACAGGCCTGAAAGGCTCTTATACTATTGTATAGAAAGCAAAAGGTGTTATCTGGAAGAATGAGTTTCTTTTTTCTTATGTTATTGATGAGAAAATACTAAAAATGAATAATTTTCTGAAACAATTACACTTCCTACTGCTTATTTTCAGCACTATATGATGAACATGCCCCTATCAAGAAATTAGTTTTTTTCCTGTAGCTTCATCCAAGAAATTAAAAAAGATAATGATGTTAACTTTTTTATTAATAAAAAAGGTGGAACTTTATTTGATATACTATGAATTGTAATCCCTACTACCATGCTTTATTGAATCTGTCCATGAGCATCACCATTAACTGACATGCTTAGTGTGCTCTTAGTGTGAGAGTTGCTACAGGTAATATTTAAGAGTAGGAAACACTGTTATTGAGCCAGTATTGTATCTTAATATAATTAGTATGATAAAATTTATATGCAAAATATGAAGAATTATTGAATGCAATGCAATCTAATTCCAAATTGGAATAACAAACAAGATATAGGGTGGGAGATTAGTGACTGTGAACAGTATTACCATTGGAGAGAGCAAAACAGGTACAATTTCTTCAGGAAAAGTAGACTCCAAAGGAAGGCACTTCTAGATACAAGGATAAATGTGAGAAGCAAGAAGACTCCATACTTATCAAAAAAAAAAAAAAAAAAAAAGTCACTAAGAATGTCCTCATAATATGAAAAGCAGTAATGTTCTGTACTGGAAATAAAATTGGTTATTAAAGAAAGGAAGACATAACAAATAGAAGTTACAATTAGAGACTGTGAAACTTATGTTCTAGATTCTTAGAGAAATCTAACATGTGAAACAAAATTAAATAATTTGAAAAAAGTATGTAATAAGGCTAATTGCTAAATCTCATGGCATAAACTCTAGCTTTTGTGAGAACTGACATTAAAGAAATACCAATGGAAAGAGGAACAATCCATACGGCATCCTGAGGTGAGAGGTCTTGACTTGCATTTTGACTAGTAGCTAATATTTAAATCTATAGAGAGAAAAGAATAAATAGCAGATGAAAGTAAAACATAATATAAGACATGAAGTCAGTATCAGATATTGCATGTTTATGAGGCAATAAAGATCTTAAAGATACAATGCAGTATGGTATAGTATTTCACTGAAGTTTAAAAAAATAACCAAGAGGAAGTGTTATTGAAGGTAGGTTAATCAAGAGCAGTGCTCCATGCTTTGGTTTTTAGACACCAAGGAAGCTCTAAAAATAAAGCCACATGTTCATGTGGCTTCAAGTATGCACTGAAATGTGTATGTATAAAATAATGAATATATGTGTAACATACATATCATTTAAATATGCAGAAGTGTGACTAATACAGTGACAACAGACTCAATAAGTAAAATCTCTTACAATCTTATGTCATTCTATATTTTCTCAACTAACAAGTGTGGTTAGTATCTCTTACTGAGAGTTGCATTCTTTACTTCCTTAAAAATGCTGCTAACTTACATATCATTTGTTTTTCAGTTATCGAAAATAAAAGCATGTCAGATGCTTAACATTTTCATTTATTTTACTTATTGATTATTGGATATTTAATATTTAATATTATTACTGAGTTATACTAACATAAATATGACCACTAAAATTGATATATTTTATTATTATTTCTTCTTAAAGTTTTAATAATTAATTCAGAATCCATTTTTAATGTGTACAGTTATAAACTATGTACATTTTCTAATGAAACTAGGACCTTTTAACTCTATTTTTCCCTACAGAATTTGATTCTTTTTTTCCTCAAGTAGCATTTGTACCATATTTTTGAAGACCACGAAGTGAAGCTATGTTTAGGATTTAGCTAGGAGTGGCACATTCTGAAGTCAAACAAGCTTGTTTCATTACCGCACACTGGATTTTCATCACTTACAACATGTCAATTAGCTAAGCAAAATCTTTCCATCCTCCAAAAAGCACTAAACATTGAAAACAAGATTTGATAAGATAGAGTAAGTAGGATAGAAGTGATATAATGAAACAGCTCAAATTTACCATGTACAAAACAAACAAACAAACAAATACCAACTAGTTTCCTCCCTACCCCAGACACTCAGTTGTCAACCTCTATAACCCATTTCTGCAATAGGAATACCTTTTCTTTTTCAAATAGAGAATGATGGTGGATATGCACTTGATAGTGGGGTGTTTAGTAACTTAGATGTTGAATTAAATGTATTTAATTGAAACTGCACCTTGATTTGTGAGCTTTACTTTCCAAGCTACTTTGGCAGGAAAAGGTTAACTCAGCAGGCCTGGATTGATCAAACCCTGGACATTCCAAAGACAGGCCTGTCTTGAGGACTGACCCTTGTCTAACCCTTAGGAGATAATCTCAGCCTGATAATAAGATTGCTTTGTATGCCTGAGGCCTTGAGCCCTGCAAACCAGTTTAACCATATAAATTTATTGTGACAGTGTGATTCTGGTAAATGCTTGTTTTTTGTCTGGAAGGACAGGGGCAGCTGAGAATAGTGAGCTAGACACAGGCTGATGTGACGACACCCCAGTCAAATCCCTGACATATGTTGTCACACATTTTTGCTGGGAGAACTAAGCACATTCCCACTGGCGGGGACTCCTGGAAGCTTGCACCTGGCTTCTCCTGGGCTTCCTCCATGTGCCTTTCCCTTTGCTGATTTTCATTTGTACCCTTTTGAAGCAATAAACCATAACCTTCTGGAGAATTATTAAGCCTGAGGGTGGTTTTCGGGACCCTCATCACACTGCTCTTTTCTCTCAGTGAAGACTTCTCTAATTTGGCCCCATTGCTTTCTACTGCTCTGAACTCTTGATACTTATCATCAATACCAAACAATTTAAGGGTTTTGCAGAGTCCTCACTTGAATTATTTATTGTTTTATATATTACTCTTTTCTCAGTTAAATTAACTGCTTATTTTAGCACAAAGGCTGTGATTGCTGCTTTCTCCCAAAACTTGCAATGTTTTTATAATAGTCAGCAGTAACTAGACACTCAATCAATGCTTCTACATTAATGACCAGCCAAGAAACTGATAGAATTAATAGTGAATTAGAAATATCTATTAGTAATAGACATAATTATGTTTGTCAGCCTATCAGCACTTGTCCAAAAATATTCTAGATTACTATTACTGGACTGCCTAAGCATCAATAAAGCCTACTGTGGGCAATTTGTACCTATGTGCCTTGAATATAATAAATGCCAAATGTTTATGGAATGAATGTGTACAAAAGAAATATTCTATTAGATTTTTTTTTTCTGAAGGCCTAGGAAGGACAGACTTATAAAATTTCTGAGCTTGAAATAAATGTTTTAGCTTGAAGGATTGTTTCATGTGCCTGAAATGATCCTGCTGGCGACCTCAATCATTTGTTTTAATTTTTGTGTGCTGATGTAATGTAATTTAGTGGATATTTTATATGGCAGAACAAAATGTCTGTGCTATACTAGAAGTAACCTTCATGTAAGTTTAAGTATTAAGTAAAAACGTTCAATATTATATATATATATATATATTTTTTTTAAACTTACATTTTAGTGTAGAACCTTGCACAGACCACAAAATTTAACTCAATACATAAGCAGAGAAAGGACGTGAAGGGAGTAACACTAGGTGTTGTCAGGTTAATGGAGCTGGTAAAGATGATAAAGTTGAGGAGAGTAAACTTTTTTAAGTTCAAAAAATTATGTATATTTTTAGTTCATTTCTTAAGTCATATTATTCAGAAATCTCGGATAAGTGTAAAGTGATCTGTTAGGGAACGTGTTCCTGGAAGAAATAGGTAAGAGAGTGAGGGGTGGCAAACAGAAAAGTAAATGAAGATAAACAAGGATATGGTTTTAGGCAAAGTCCTACAGAATGTGATTCAGTCTTATCCACAAGGGCATTGGAGTATGTAAGGTACACCTACCTGAAAGTTGTTGTTTCTATGCGTAAGGGAACTGCCATCAAGTTATTTGCTAAGGGCTGCCCCATGGATCTAACTCTCAGGCACCCCTCCATGCTTTGTGAGCACAGAAAAAGTTCCTCCTTTTTCTCTAGAATATTCTTCTGAGAAAAGTCAGAGGCACAGACCTTTAGAGGCAAAGTCAAAACTCAAAGAGACTCAAGGAGATTTGAGTGGAGTACTGACAATTTCCACTACTGGTTAATAAAATATGCAGTTGTGCTATAAAATGTGATCAGTGGATTATTTGTGCTTTAAATAATTATATTTGAAAAACTGTTGAGCAAGTATTTGAAAATACTTTAGTATAAATATACCAACCTTTAATCAAGTAGTGTCATCAACTGTTAGCAGGTAGAGAAAGATCAGTGTGGGGTATGCGTGATTCCAATGAAAAAGAGTAAATGGTACAGAAAGTGGAGTCTCTAGCCAGAACCAAGACAAAAAGAAGTTTAAATCAACTATGACTTGAAAATCTTTGCCAGGAATGTGTTTTCTTACAGGACAAATATACTATAGGTCCAGAGTTTAACTCTGAGAAATGTGAATACTTTAGCTGAAGAAGAGTACTTGAGCCTATAATGCATTTGACCATTGTTGTACAAATAAGTAAATTTTAAATAAAGGCTTGGACCTTACAACTGCTACATTTGAATAGTCCAGAGGGTATATTAGGGAATATTTTGAGTATTTTGTTTTTGTCTTCAACCTCTGTTTATTTTGTTTGTGTTCCTGGTGGCAGAGTTTGGCTTTTTTATGGCTTGTTTTTTTTGTTTTTCTCTTAATGAGGTCTGTGAGAACTTGGAAGGAATTTTTCTGTGAAGAACCTAGAGTAGCCAAAGTTATGGAATGAGGATTCCTGTGTGTAGTGAACTGAAAGGATGAATTGAAAAATTCCACTCATGTACACACGGCCCTTTGTAATGTGACTCTGGTATTTCTGTTATCCAGAGATGGTTTGTATTTCTTCACCTTTTAAGTCTGGGTGGTGTTGTGACTTTCTTAGACAAATAAAATTCAGTGAAACTAACATATGATTTCTAAGCTCAAACTATAAAAAACTTCTAGTTGTTCTCTCCTCATGTAACCTGTTGCTGTCATGTGAAGAAGCTTGCACTAGCCTGTTAAGGATGAGACCATGCATAAATGAGTCTTATTAAGCCTTCCAACCAGTAATCCAACCATCAGTAGATTGCAGCGATATAAGTGATCCTAGAAAACACCAACAACAGAAACACCTGACAAAATTGCTGATCCACAGAATTTTAATAATATAAAGTGGCCGTTGTTTAAGTTACTTGATTTTTAAGGCAGTGAATTCATAAATGACCAGGGCACAAAAGTGTGGAGCTTGGTATCTGGATTTGCACCAAGGCTACTACAGACATCATGCAGAGACCTTCTTGGTGCTTAAAAATCAGAGACTCTTGGGAAGTTGCTTAAAAACCTCTTGGAAAAATATGCAATCAAAAACCAGGGTATATTTTACTCTCCCTGCTCACCCCCTGAATTAAAAAGACAACCACATACTTAACGTACACCTTAAGTACTCAAACCCAAGTGTCCCTCTGGAAAATCTCCTTGAGTAAGTGCTTGGTAAAGCCCTTTGAGATGAACTGAGAGAAGAATAAGCCTATGTGTTTGTTGCTTGTCTTTGTATTAATAATTTTCTATCCATTGTCTATTTATCTATTACTTATTCCATCTACCTTTATCTATCTCCAGTTGAAAACTAGTCCAGCAATTGGCTGATGCTTTAATTTATGAAAAAAAGGAAACATCAACCCATTTATCATGATAAATACATTTAATGTGTCTTGGTGAGACCCTTTAAGAGAGCACCTGCATCTCTAGCAGACTCTGTCTCTCCCTGACAAACAGAAACCTTGCTACTTTTCACAGCCAAATGTTATGTGGGTGTCTCTTCTTGACTCTGGTATTCTGGGCTGGGGATCCTGGCATGGACTGAGACCACACACTTCTCAGGGGAGAACCTTTGAGGATGAGAGAGCCCTCCAGAATCTCAGTCCCCACCCATAGAGTGGGGACAGCCCTTTTCACATCTCCACCCTTCCTTCCTGTCTCCATGTGGCTTCTTATGTAAATTTTTGGTTATAAGGTTTCTCTTCAGCTAGTATTTAGTTGGTTATTCATGTTGATTGCTCTATATTTTAGTGGTAATTCAAGTTTGGTCCTGGGAGGAAGCAAATGTAACATCCACCTACTTTGCTGCCATCTTTGATTGTCCCACCAACTTGGAAAATATTTTTAAATGCAATGCTATATTCAATACTTTCACTGAGCATAGTAACATTTATATGTAGAATATAATAATGTGTTCATTGTCAGAGATAGTCTCTTTTGCTGATCTTTAAGGTAATTCTAGAAGAAAAAAATTATGGAAGTAAAATCAAGTATATTCCAATGTCTGCACTGACATGTACTTTACTTTTGCTTTTATTCAACTAACTTCAGCAAATAAAATTAAGTAAATAAACTAGATTATTTTTTTTCCTGTCTCTTTCTGTCAGGCCTTTCTCCCTTCTTCTCTCTATTATTTCAGGCAATAAATATTGAGTACTTATTATGTTCATGGCACATTCTAAAGCAATGAAGATGAAACAGTAAGTAGGTCAGGTAAAGTACCTGCTAACTGAGCTAACTGAGAGTAAAACAATAAAAATACCAGATACTAATGAGTACAATGAAAACTAAACAGCATAATTTGGTAGCAAGTAATGAGATAGCTTTCATATATTGAGTGGCTAAACAGAAGCTGAATTACAAGCTAGAATCAGTAGTGGTCAAAACTGAGATGTCATTCAAAACAGATGGCACAGCCACTGCAGTGACCCTAAGAAAGAACAAGCAAGGGGTGATCTAAGCACTGACAGTGGGCCAATGTGGCTCTGACTGTGGAGAAACCATTAAGGAAGAGTGAGGTATAAAATAATATGGAAAAGATAGGTATCACCTGATCATATAGACCTGTGTGTTCCAAGGTATGAGTTTATATTTCATTCTAATTGCAAGAAGGTACTACTGAAAGATTTTAAGCAGAGAAAAAAGCACTTTCTGACTTATAATTCTAAAATTTTCTTGAATCTTGTGTATGGAATAATTCACAGGAGGGAGCAAAACTGAGGAACAAAGTCTGATAAAAACACCATTGAAGTAGTACAAAAGATCATGCTGACTTGAAAGGAGATGATCAAGAAGAAAAGATAAAATATGGAGAATTTGGAGAAAATTTTGATTAGGAGAAAAAAATCTATTGGCCTTCATAATGAGTTCAATATGGGTGGTGAAAGAAAGATTAAAATAAAAGGGGAGACAGAATTTGGCTTAACTTCAATTGCTTTTTAAAGGGAAGATTGTATGGCTTAAAATATTTGTTTTAGTCATATTGAGTTTGAGGTGCCTAATAGACACCTAAGTAGAGATGCCAAGTATACAAAAGAATAAATTGTTTTGTAATTCAGAGGAGTGGTCAGATCTAGTCATAGAGAGCTGGGTGTTAAACATATACAGAGGGTATTAAAAGCCAGATAATTAGAGAATATTTCTAAAAAATGGATATATATATATAGTAGAAAGGTGTTAACACTAAGCTTGAGTATTCCAACACTTAGTGACCCATCCCAAGAAGAATATCCAAGAAAGCAGATACAAAAATATAGTCATTGGGATATAAGGAAAACTAGGAGAATGTACTGTCACATATTGGAGGGAAGAAACATTTTCAAGAAGAAGGGAGTAGTTAACTATTTTAAATGAGAGGTCAATTAAAGTAAGTAAAGACAAATGATTACTTCTATAGACAATAGATTAGTTGTTAGAGACCTTCTCAGGGACAGTTTCAATGTCATGAAGGGGTATCAATTCTTTAAGTGTAGATTGATTGAGGAAAGAAGATAGTACAGAGAGGAGGAACAAGAGGAGGCTGAGATTTTCTAGTCAAGGAACAAATATAATGGACACAGCAGGGTGGGGATTGACTGTGGGAGTGGGAGTAGGGGCAGGGGGAGAGCATTGGGGAAAAATCTGGGACTTTAGAAGTGGTTCACCTCTTTGGGTTAAAAGCTAACACTTCTCCCAAGCCTGAAGATGTTGCAGGAGTTTCTACCTTGAAAGACAACATGCCCTTATTTTCTTTCTCCTTCTGACCAATAGTCCAAAAACAAACAAGCAAAAAGATTAAATCACTATATAACCTATTCAGGGAGTTGTTGAGACTGCTAGAGAGTAAAGAGAGCTTACCTTGAAAGAGCTGAAGGACTTAATCTCCATATATAGGCAGGAGTCAGGAAAGTATGTATGGACAGATTCTGAAGGTGATGATTCTGGAGGATAGAGCATAAAATTTGATAAGTGAGCACTTTTCCATAATGTATAGGGTTTAACACCTTGGAAAGAATCCTATAATACAATACTAACATATTGCTAGGATGACCTTTGTAAACATAGAAAATAATACCCATAGCAAATGACACAGCAATGACAGTACTATTGTGGCAGATGGGTGAAGAAGGGATTAATAGGCTCAGAGATGGGATATTTGACATACATCTAGAAAGACATAAAATGCCTGTGTTCTACAGGAGGACCCAGAGGGGAAAAAAAATCCTCTGTTTACCAAAGCAATAATGAGTATTCTGGTGAAAGTGACCCCAGGACCACTGAGGAGCTCAGTGATGATGGTAGGAGGTTACACAACTGAGCATCAGTGTTCAAGAGTCAGAAGACAACTGGGTGCAATGTTCACAAAAAGCAGCAAAGTCATAGTGACAGGCAGGGAATCTATAACTGTAGAGAACTATGGAGATGGTTCATAGAGCAAGACATCCCAATAGGCAAGATAGACAAACTGCCAACAAAATTACTGCTTAATATATACAAAAGAGGAAATCAAGTATGGATAATCAGGAAGGCAAGGGCTGCTGCCTCAGCAAAATGTCATCATTCCCTTACCAAAATTACAGACTTCATCTACGTTTAATCGCCTGTAATCTATTAATTAAAAGAGAAACTGGATCTCTGGGGAAAACAACCCCACAACACGAGGGGAAATATGCATGGAAATGTTGTCCTCAGTCTTTTCCCCAAAAGATCAAACAAGATGAACAAGATGGGGCACATACATTGAAGGCCTTTGGGAGGCAATTCTCCCTGGCTAGCATTTCTGCATGTTTACAAGCAGAGGCACTGACTGCCTTTGATCTGGACTATTTTTTAAAGAATGTTTGTATACTACAGAGACTTGGAAAAGAGAGTATTTCGCTCAAGAGCAAAAGGGTGGATTTGTTTACTGTCCACAAGAGTAAAGACAAAGTTCCCCTCAGGGACATTGGTGAGGCAGACTTACTATTCACTTAAAAATATCTCTGTTCACTTAGAGTTCCTCGACTATGATGTGAACCCACTGTGTGTAGAGCATTCACCTGGATCCCTTCCCATCACCCCAATAGGTTTTGGTGTCAAGAGAAATTGAGACAAACATGATGCTCATGCTGCTTGCTATGTTGCAGGTAACACAATCCTTCATCTCTGATCCAGGGTTTTTGTGTCTTCATCCAAAACCATTGCAGGCTAACACTTTTAGTTTGCAAGCAGGGTAAAATCTTCTATTCTTTACAGTTACTAAGAAGACTTTCATAAGATTCATAGATTGCCACATCAGTAAAGTCTTTAGGGTCCAATATTCTGAGGCAGAGGACATCATTACATTCCTCACTTCCCTGCACTAACACAGAACACAAGGAGACATAATATCTGTTAGGTCTCTGTGGGTTCTGGAAACACCATTTTCTATACTTGGGAATTTTCCTTTGACATATATAGTAGATGACATTAAGGGATATCAGTTTTGATGGAGCCCAAAATTTGAAGGGACTCTGAAACATATCTAGGAATAGCATGAACAGTATCTTCGTTAAAACAGATGCTGTTTGAAGTATATGGAAAGCCCCCGTAGGAGAATCACAATGTAGCCCACTGGGTTTCTGGACCAAGACCATACCAGCTGCAACAGAGAATGATATGCTTTTCAGAAAACATCTCCTGGCTTGATATAAGGCAAGAGATAAATGACTTCCTCATGTGTCATGAAGTGGGCTTGGGACCAGAAAGACCCCTCAAGAACTTTGCAGTACCAACTAGTAAGACTGGACATTTTCAACAGCTATTCTTTTCAAGATAGAAGTGTCACATCTAGAACAAGTCGTAAACAGGTGTGGAGATCCCAAGTAATCTCCATTTGTAGGAGTCCCAGAAGTCTGTGTCATCCACTATATTGCACCAATGCCTCCTCCTCAAACAGTATCTCGGACAATATGAGGCCAACCCCATTTGGCTAGCTAACAGGGAGGAAAAAGGCTGTGTTTATTTCCTAGGTTGATTGGCTCAGTATATGAGCTCAAACCAAAAATAGTCTGCAACTGCAATACATTCTTTCTTGGAGGTTGCCATAAAAACAGTTGTGAGTGGAAATCCCCCCGACAGTCAGAGGTTAACATGATACGCATGGCTATTCACCATGTATAGAAAGAGAGACGGCCTGAGGTTTTTTAAAGAATGACTTGTCTGGTCGTTTGGAGCCAGGGAACTGGACATGAAAAGATTAGAAGATTAAGGAGAAGTGAGACTGAGAAAGAAGAATATGGACAGATCTATGTGTGCGGTCACAATGTGTGAATATTTTTGTAATATATGTGAATGCCAATCAAAGAACATCCATTTCAGAAAACCTTCTAAAAAACCAAGTAGACAGAGATTAACAGAGAACTCAAAGCTAGACAAATTAGGATTTGTCAGTTTCTTCAATGTATTATCTATCCATAAATCATGTTTTAATCCCATCACTTTGATAGGTTAACATTCACTTGGATGCAACAAAACTAGCTGTGCAATGGAATTCCATAGTCTCAGCATCCTGCTTTCCACAGCATTTCTATGACAATCATTATGAAAACAAACAAACAAACAAACAAACAAACAGGAAAGAGATACTCAAGATGGAAAAGGTAACACTAATTTTGTTCTCCAGAAGATAGAAAGATAGAATTGAAGAGTTAGTTATAACATAGGAGCTATATATTATATTATATATATAACATAGGACACACACACACACACACAAAATGGAGACAGGGTATAGAATCCAAATAATAATTTTGAATCTGGTTACATCCTATATTAGCTTTGAGTATGAACAAATTACTCAGCCTCCCTGAATCTGAGTTTATTCATTTTTAAAATGGTTTAAATGAGGTAATTTAGAGAAAGCATTATACAGTGTTTTGTATAAAGAAAACATTCAATAAATATAATGTAATATTATTAGTAATTTTTATGCTAAAATAAGGATAGTGACTATTAAAATAAATGGTGTACAGATTAAAAGAGATAAATATATTATTTCATATTTGATGCACTGAAATATTATTAGATCTTAACTATTCTCTGGTGACATTATTAAAAGATGAGTCTTATTTGCATTATGGCTACACTTTGTATTACCTCAGCATTTACTTACACACATTTCTTATTCTCTCACCACAAGAAAAAACAACAACACTTTTGACTGTACATAAAGTATTGTCAAACCTATTAATTCAATCACAGACTGGCTGGTATTTAATGATAGTCTAGAGTCTGGTGTTTTGAAATATCTTTCTTTGCCTTGGAGCAAAAGTGTACACTGAGAAAATGGATAATATAGGTAGTAGCAAAAAGGAAAATTTAAGATGCTTAAGAAAATATATCCTTACAATTCTTTAATCATTCATACCAATGGAGTTAATATTGAGAACTTACAATGTGTAGGTGCTATATTAAATTTTTTTAATCTAATTTTTATTCTATCAATGTTATACATGTTTCTAGTTTTTATTTTTTTTAATTGCAATGAACATACAAAAAATTTTTATATAACGCAATTTTAAAAAGCAGTTTTCCGATGCTCTTCCCTCTTCATCCCTACATTTTCTGCAACCCAGATAAAACCACTTTTTTGGCCTTTTAGTAAATCCATCTCTAAATGATATCCCCTCACACATATACATTCTTCCTATCTTTTGATCATTCATAACTGATTGTGTCATACTTTGGAGTGCATCTGTACTTACTAATTTGCATATAAATAAGTTTTTTGTTCCTCTTTAGTTAATACTTTCTTTTTGTTTACTATAGTTTTCTATTACTTTTCACTAGGTTACATACACCATGCTTTCTTACTTTTGTTGGAATTTTATTTTAATACATTAATATCTTTTAGATAGTCTCTCTGTCATCTTCTTGAAGCAGTTTCCCCAGGTGTCTTCTGACTTCCTCGAATGTAGTTGACTGAGCCCTAGAATCTAGCTGCCTTTGGAATGCCTCTGCACCATGGTCTAGGGCATTTCCTCTGCTTCTCTGTTGTGTTAGAACCTATGTTTCCATTAAGAATTCTCCCTTTTGATTTATTTTCTTGATTTTGGCAAAAAATATTATGCCATCACTTTGTAAGAAAGGGTGCAGTAGAGGGAAAGTTTTATGAGATCTCACATGTCCAGAATGTCTTTTTTCTGCCATCACTATGGATCAATAATAATTAGGCGTAGTACCCTAGGTTGCAAAAAACTTTACCTCAGAATTTTGTAAATCTTTCTCTATTACCTTTTAATGATCAGTTTTGTTTTGGTTCTTCTATTTCATTTTAGAGATCTGGTCCTACTTTGATGCTCAATTGTTAGTATGCAAACTACTTACTCTCTGAAAACTTCAAAATAATCTGTTTGTACACATCATTCTGAAATTTAAAATGGTGTGTTTTTGTATAGATGCATTTTTATTCATTTTCTTGGACTCTTCATAGGCTCTTCCAGTGAGGCAACTCAATTTCCTTGGTTCTTAGAATTATTCTCGAGTTATTTTTTATTGATTTTTTTTCCTCAGGTTTATCTGAGAATTTTCTCTTGAACTCTGTTATGCAGATATTGTATCTTCTGTACTGGTCTTGTAATTTTTATGTTGCCTCTATTACTTTTTATCTCAGTCCTTTGTTTCTACTGAAAGACATTTTTTTCGAATGTATCTTTCAATATTTTTATTACACCTCTCATTTCTTCTATTATAATTTTCATTCCCTAAAGCTCCTGTTTCTTCTAGTAATGTTCTTTTTCCATTATCCTCTTCTTATTTCATAGATTATCTATTTCTCTGAGGTTACCTGCATACTAATCTTCTCTTTCCTGTCTTACGTTATTAAAAATGTGTATTTTTCTAAATTTATTTTTTCTACTAGTCTCTTTTTCACGTATTTGTTCTGGCTTATTTTCTGGTTATCATTTGCTATCTACTTACATTTATGAGTGTAAACTAAGATACTTACTGGACCCTTGAAATGCATAGGTGGGAAATAGCAACGGTAATGTTCACTCAAGGTAATCTGGTTTGGCTTTTTCACTGAGCAATCATTGATGTCAGCACATTGAGAACTTTTTCCATGAGCTAGTCTTATTTTCCAGAGAAGGCTCTTGATTTCTTCTGGCTGCAGGGCGGCAAATTGGCTAAAAGTCTGCTGGCTGTGTTAGAAAATGGTAAGGGTTTTAACACTCAGTCATTAACATCATGATGTACAGTATAGTGTAGTCTTTCACAACTGTGATTGACATTGCACAAAAGACCAGTCTTTTGGCGGGATGAGAAGGGTAGTTACTTGCTAATGTAAAGTAGGAGAAGGAATCTGAGTCTAAATCAGGGTTTCTTAATGGAAGAAGTGTATTGTCGTGTTGGCCTAGGACAATTCTGTTGTGTGGAATCATCACATATACTGCAAAAACATTTCATTGCGGATCCCAGTCCTCTGGATGCCAAATGCCACCCCCGCCCCTGTTAGTCATTGTGATACCCAGCAATATACTCCCATGTTTCTAGCACTCTCTGAAAATGAAGCTGCCTAAATTGAGAAGTAATTTCCAAATACATCTTTATCCCTTTTCTTATTTTAAGCCCTGCATAAACCTCCTTTCAAAGATACCACCAATTGTTGAAATTTTTAACATTTCTGACAGAGTGCCACCAGTTTTGAAAGTTTTTAGGGTTTCTTCCATGTAAATTGAATTGTTTCTTCAATTTTTCACTGCCAGTTTGAATCTAGCTTTTAAGGGCCAATAAATTATTTAATATCCATTTATTTTCAGCTTCCAAAATTTCATTTCATTTTTTGTTTGTTTTTTCTCTTTGTGGGTTTGTATAGTTTTTAAAAGGTTTCTTTATTGTCATTTTAGTGGAGTTTCATTAGGGAATGGGAGCTAATGAACACATTCTACCTACTGTGTTTAACTGTTATGATAAATCCCTTTTGTGCACTATTTCATTTATGTTCACAACAACCATCTGAGGAAGAAATTCAAATTAAGTCCATTTTTTTAGACAAGGAAAATGAGGCTTACCGAGTTTATATTTCTTGCCTATGTGCCTGAGCTATTAAGAAGCAGAGCAATGCATTTAAGTCAGTGCTCTCACACTCTGCCGCCTGTTCTCAGAGGGTTTTTGAGGGTTTCTTTCTGTTTGTCTATGGGTGTAGGCCAGAGTGTGGCTAAAAGACAGTTTCAAGAATTGGAGTGCATGCAGGTTTCTGCCCCAGGTCTCTTAGGCCACAGTAGTCAGAGGCTCAGTTTTGTTTTGGCCTTCTAAACCATACTGATGTATATGAACAAAACTCCAGAAGGCCTTAAAAGTCAAGCTAGTTTTTAAAAAATCTCTTCAGATTGTGCCATGTGTGAGTTACTATCAATACCATTCTGCCCATGTTCAGACTCCATGCCTAATTTCTATTCATATTCATTGGATGGAAAGCTTTTAAATATCATTTTTGATTGAGGTACAGACTTCTTAGAAAATATGACTTAAGTTATAAATTCTCTCCTAAAATAATTATTTTACATAAAAATTTCTGCATATATTTTTAGGGAGTTTTCAGGTTCTCTGAATCCAATGTGAGAACCCTCGAAGTTTATAGGTTCTTTTAGTTTAATAATAGTAGAACTATATTTTGAAAAGCACCTACCCCAAATTTTTACTCTTGTATATAAGAAATAGAAAGAATAACATTCTTTCCCCGAGGACTTTTAAAATATGCTTTTGAAAAAGATGCTTTGAAGCTGCTGTAGGCATAAGTTATTTTAAGTCACTCTTACCATGTTCTTTCCTTTCTGTTCTAATGAACAAGTAAATTTCTAAAATTTTTAGTTATAATACTGACTATGAGAAGGAAGATGGGGCAGTTGTGTGGAGGCTTACCTGGTCTCTTGGGACTTTCTAGAATGTTCTGCATTGATAAAATAACTTCAACATCCAATGACTTTCCTCCTGATATGTTATAGTTTAGGCAATCCACAATAAACTTGCCTCAAATATATTGTTATAGTTAATTTAGTTTTTCAACTTGATCAGCTCCTGATATTTGGTTAAACGTTATTCTGGGTATTTCTTTGAGAGTGTTTTTGGATGACATTACCATTTAAATCAGTACCCTGAGTAAAGCAGAATGCTCTCGCTTATGTGAGTGGGCCTCATCCAATCAGTTGAAGGTTTAAATAGAAGAAAAAGGATGACCCTCTACGGACTATGAAAGAATTTTTCTTGTTTGACTGCCTTCAAACTGGGACATCATCTTTTTTCTTGCTTCTGGATTTGGATACAAACTTTGGCCTTGCCTGTGTTTCAAGTCTGATGGCCTTCAGAATGAAATTGCACCATTGGCTCTCTGGCTTCTCAGATCCTTGGACTTAGACTAACACTACACAGTTGTTTCTCCTGGGCCTCCAACTTGCCAACTTACCTTGGAGATCATGGGGCTTATCAGTCTCCATTATCACATGTGGTAATTTCTTATAATAACTCTAGATAGATAGGTAGGTAGGTAGACAGATAGATGTTCGTAGATAGACATCCATCCTATGGGCTCTGTTTGTCTGGAGAACCCTGGCAAATAAATACATGTTAGAGAGGAGATTCTAGTCTCATACCATGTACCAAGATAAATTATATATGGATTAAAGATTTAAATATAAAGAAGTAAAATTGTAAGGGTTCCATAATAAAATGGTGAATATTTAATAAGCTTTTTTAAAAAACCAGAACATTAAAGCCTGAAATCATGAAGGAAAGAGCAGAAAATTCATCCCCATAAATAGTAGAAACTAGTAGGTGGCAAAGAAATTTAAAGGGCAAGGGACCAACTGGGAAAAATATTTGCAATATAAGACAGAGTAATACCATTAGTACCTTGGCTGGTGTGGCTCAGTGGATTGAGCGTCGGCCTGCGAGCTAAGTGTCGCTGGTTCGATCTTCCAGTCAGGGCACATCAGAGAAGGAAAACTCTGACTCTAAAAAACCTCCGCTGCCTTGCGGCATACCTCTTCAGGGGAAAGGCTAAGGGAGTAAACCCCGACAGAAAATCCGGAGCCGGAGTCCCTAAGGCGGTTTGACGTTGTAGTCAACACCGGCAACTCCTGCGGCGCACCTGAAGCCAAGCTGTATTGACTCCGTCTTTCCCTTGGACCCTTCAGCTGCGAAGAGAGGGGGGGTCTGCTGCATGGACAACAGCAGACCCTCCATATCACCCTGCCCAGGCTCTGTAGCTTCAGCTTCACTGGAGAGGACACTCCAGCATCATCGCAAGATGTCGATTCAACACGGGAGGAGACAGATACCGTGTCACTCCCGAGTCGGACTGCACAGCCATTCTCGGCGGTGCAGATAGACTCTTAAGAAGCTACACCATCGAGACGGACGGCTGCCGACAAGAGAGGAGAAGATATAACAGAAAGAGAAGGTAAAATGATTTAAAATATAAAGATGCTTCTGTGATTAAGTAACGGTTTAAAAGATAAGGATGGTGTACGTTTTCCTTTTCGAATAAAAGATGCCCAGTGCCCTGATGCAAGCTCCACAGGTGATCCCAGCTTGCTCTGCAGAGCACAGTTCTGTGGAGCCTCAAGATGAATTTGTCGTCCACAGAGTAACCATTTCACTGGACTTTAACAAGCAAAATATTTAATATATCTGCCTGTCAAATCAGCATCCTAGCTTTTCGTGTTATATAAAAGCTTTTTTTTTTCTCTCTCTTCAATTTGAATGGGAAGAAAGCAAGCATCTTTTTATTTCCCATTATAGCAAAGTGATTTTGTAAGTTGATGAAACCAGAGGAGATGCATTTTAAATATATAATTGTTTAAATGTTATGTTTTACTCTCTGCAATATGATATATCAGTACTAATAAGAAATCACACTTCAGAGAAGGCTGGGATCAAATTTCAGTCCCTCCTCTTATTAGTTGCGTGAGTATACCTATATCACTTATCCTGTCTGGGTTTCAGTGTCTTCTTTTGCTAAATATAGAAAATAATATCTTACATTGTTTTCCTTATGGAGCCCTTATGAAAAGTAAATGGGATAATGTATATGAAATTATATGTACTATGTGTCCAATAATTATCAACAGTATGAACACATTTTAATATCAAGAAAGAACGAAAAAAAATGGAAAATAGTTTTGCTAAGGGAAAGAACAGTTTTATCAGCACAAAAGAAAAAAGATGAATATCATTTATCTCAAATTTTTAATGCTACAGTGTTTTCTTTCATATATGAGTTGATGCATAAATAAACCTAATATTTGTGCCTAGAAGCATAGGTATCTATGTTATAGATTTACATAAGCAGATTGGAAATGTTTGCTTCCTTTCTCTGAGCCTAACTGGAAAGGTTCCAAAATGAAAGGGATTCTGATTAATCCCTCAAACCCCCTACAGGCCTAAACATCAATGGGATTATCTCAAAAAGCCTAAAAAGAGACAGAAAGATCACAGAATGTTAGAGCTAGAGATCATCAAATCCAGTTCCTCCCTATTCCTGTTTTTCTAACTCCCCAGACAGACAGGAGTTTTGAACGGTCTGCCCGATTTCATTTGAGTGATCAGTGATAGAGCAAGTGCTCCAGGCTGGCCTCTACACAGTCCATCCCATTGTCCCACTTCCCCCTGCAGACCACACTGCTCTGACTCTGGTGGTTTTGTCTCTGAGTGGAGCTTTGGACCTCCTGAGGGTGGTATTCTTGCCTCCCTCTCAGCACGGCTGCAGTTGTGCATCAGGGATTTTTCTGGCCTGGGGTTTGTGTAATGACTGCTGGAGAGAGGGCACAAGAACTGTGTTTAGGCCCCTGGAGAAAGGAGATGATTGGAAGTAAGGGAGTCTATGTAAAGACATAAATTATTGCTATTTTCTGAGAAAGCTTTTCTTGCGAAGAGCACTGTCCAGGCCCCTTGTCAGGGTGCTAAGGAAATGTCTTCCACAAATGGATTCCTGGCTCCTCTCTTTCCACATATTAAGGGTCTGATCTTTTGTTAAGCCTCAAACCAGCTCATTGTAAATAGAGCTATTTGGGGTGGTGTTGAGTGTGGGTGTCTCCACGTGTCACTGAATCACACACTGACCTTAAGGGGAAAAAAAAAGTAAATTCTCCCTCTCCTATCTTAGATCTCTTCATAAAGCTTATGAAAGAGCACTAATAGAAAAATAAAAGTACATGGGCTACTTTTTTTTTTTTTTGAGACTTTATTTTTTCAGAGCTGTTTTAAATTCACAGCAAAATTGAGAGAAAGTTACAGGAATAACTCATATATGCACACATAACCTCCCCAATGATCAACATCTGACCCCAGAGTGGTATGTTTATTAAAATTGATGACCCTACAGAGTTTACATTATGGTTCATTGTTGGGGTTATACATAGCATTTTTGACAATTGTAAAATGACATGTTTCTACCATTGTGGTATCATACAGAGTAGTTCCACTGTTCTGAATAGCATCCATGCTCTGTCTACTCATCCTTCCACTCCCATAACCTCTGGCAACCACTGATCTTTTTGTTGTCTCCAGAGTTTTGCCTTTTCCGGAATGTCATATACTTGGCATCTTATAGTATGTAGCTTTTTCAGGTGGGCTTTTTTCACTTAGTAAGATACATTTAAGTTCCTTCCGTATCTTTTCATGAAATGAAAGCTTGTTTATATTTAGTACTGAATAATATTCCATTCTGGATGTACCACAGTTTATTTATACCTTCACTTATTGAAGGACATTTTCATTGCTTTCGGGTTTGGCAATTATGAATAAAGCTGCTATAAAGAGCTGTGTTAGGGTTTTTTGGTAAATGTCAGTTTTTAATGATTGCTGGATCAGATGAAAAGAATATGTGTAGTTTTCTAAGAAAGTGAAAAATTGTCTTCAAAAGAGTCTGTAACATTTTGTTTTCTCACAGACAAGAAGTCCCTGTTGCTCCGCATCTGGATTTTGGCCATTCTAATACGTGTGCAGTGGAATCTCATTGTCGTTTTAGTTTGTACTTCCCTGGTGACATTGTGTGGAGCATCTTTTCATAGGCCTATTTGCCATCTGTATATGTTCTTTCATAAGATATCTAGTAACGGTTTTTGGCTTATTTTTCAATTGGTTGTTTGGTTTATTACTATTGAATTTCTTTGTATATTTTGGATACCAGCTCTATATTTTTCATGTTTCTTTTGCAAATATTTTTTCCCAGTTTGTGACTTGTCTTCTCATTCTCTTGATGGTATCTTTTGCAGAACATAACTTTTTAATTTTAATAAAGTGTGGCTTATCAATATTTTTCTTCATAGATGGTGCCTTTGGCTTGGTACCTAAAAGTCATCACCATTCACAAAGTCATCTAGATTTTCTTCTATTTTACCTTCTAGAAGATCTACAGTTTGATGTTTTACACTCAGAACTGTGATGCATTTTATGTTAATTTTTGTGAGGAATGTATGGTCTGTGTCTAGATTTATATTTTTTATATGTGGCTACCCAGTTGTTCCAGCACCGTTTGTTGAATGAGACATCTATAACACTTTTAAGAGAAAGAGCACTGTAACTGACCCTGGATAAAAGTGTGAATTTTATTTCCAGTGTCCTACCGGTTTCTTCTTCTATGCTATTTCCCCTAATTGCTATTTGTCTGAATTTTCAGATTCTTGTGCTTTCTTGTCCTCGTTTAGAGGCAGGAAAAGGCTATTCAACCTCTCAAAATGTTCAGGGATTCACATTATTGCTCTTTTAAAAGTGTATTCACTTTAAGAGTGTGTGAGGGAGGTGACATTGTTGCCTTGGAAGGGATAATCTCTTGATTACATTTTCAGTGGTGTCACCTGGCTCACTGGGTATTTGGGAGCGGCCGAGTAGTGAGAGTTCAAATTTTGATAAGGAAGAAGAAAAAGTATGTTTTTAAACTTTGGTCTGTGTATCGTTCTTTTTGCCATACATTTTCATTCAAAGGCTCATAGCCCAGGGGAGAGTTGTACATCCTCCGGACCTGCAATTTTCTAAAACTTCGAGTATTTGCCAAGCCTCTAGTCTAGAGTCTTGTGAATAACCCTGCACTCAGACCTACAACACCCATTAATGTCATCATTGATAACACACACATACAAAAAGTTAAACAAATTTGTTAAAGAAAATGGAAGAAATGAACTATTTTTTTTTCTCCTGTCATTTATTAGACTATTACCCAGAATGGTGAGTCTAAATACAGTGATCCCTCACTTATCATGAGTATTACGTTCTAGATCCCCCCACGATAGGTGAAAATCCCGAAGTAGGAACCTTACATTTATTTTCATATTTACTGTACAGTACCACAAAATCCTGTGATATAGCAAAAAGTCTGCGATAAATAACTAAACATAATATTTTAAAAAATCCCGCAATACAGTGAGGCTGCGATAAGTGAACTGTGAAATAAAGAGGGACTACTGTACTCTTACTTTTTGATTCTTCTCAGTTGTTGTTACTTTTCTCTTGACTTTGGCTCCTGTGGCCTATGCTATTTCTTGGCTTATTCTTCAGTGAGAAATAGCTAAGATTGGAGTTTCTATCCCTCAGTCAGTGATCCAATGCTCTCTGCCAATTATATTTAAAGTATGTATCAAACAGCACATCTTAGTCAGCATCAGCTGGCGAGAAGCTTTTGATTGTCAGCAATAACAGCACTTAGTCTTATTTTACCCAGTCAAATAATCTGGTGCCCTGAGATTAATTTCAGTCTGCTTAGTGCTTATGTACCATACTCCAAATGAAATTTTATCCCATTGGCTACCCCACCTCTTCCACATTTCTGCCGTCACAATTGTAATGTTTCTCCATGCTCATTGTTTTCCTTGGTAGCATTTCCTATACAAGACTCAACAGATATTAGACAGGAGTTATGGTTTCATTTCAAACTTTACAGTCATCTTTAAATAGTTTCTCCTAAATTTTCAGGCACTGTAGAACTAAGATAAAGACTAGTATAAGATTGGAAGAAAAACTGCAAATAGAAAACACTCCCTTGTTCCCTTTGCAGAATGCAAGCTTTCCTCATAAAGAGAGACTCTGAACTGTATTCCGCCAGAGCCAATTTATTCTGTTCTTATATCTTGATGAGGTATTAGACAACTAGAGAGATGTATGTAATGTTTGTCTCATGTTCTCAAAGTCCTGTTGTTCCTTCTCCCTAATGCTCTCATTTCCAACAATTTCATTCCATTTCCTTTGAAGCTAACTTAGTTTAATACCTCATGACCTCAGGCTCCATAAACACCCTCAAGACTTGTTTCTCCATCTCTGATCCATCTAGTTCTAACTGCAGGCTTTCTTTTCACCATGTTTACTGTCCTAAATAACAGATTTCTCATCTAAGTCCCCAGGTCAGGACCCTGAGATGGTTTCCAATTGCCCGGGAAAGAATCTGTGCAATCTTGAGTTCAGTGACATGCACAAGCACTGTCGTCACTGTTTTTACTCACGCGGTTCCTCCTTGTGCACCAGTCAGGGAGGTTATTCCACTATCCCACCAAAAATTCCTGGTGGGTTTCAGCTTTCATATGTAACTCATAACCACATCAAGTCTATCTGCCTGAAAAGTTCTACATTTTTTTCTGTGCAGATCGAATGCATCACCCAACTTTTAACTCAACTTTTTAATTTTTATTTCTCTATGAAGCCTTCCTTGGCAGTCTTTAAGAATTTTCTTCCTCTTATCTCCATCCACATTTATTACTTGCATTAATCATGTTGGCACAACTTAATCATTAATGATTCTAGTTCTTTTTCTTTTTTTTTCATATGTATCTCTTTTGTTTACTTAGGCATATGGTAAGTCTCAAAAAGTAGTCAGAGTAAGCTCCCAAGGAGACATATTTGATAATATCTTTTCCTTACCTAAAACTCTCCCACAGCTCCTCATGTGGCTAGGATAAAATCCAAATGAAAGGCCCTTCACTACCTGTTTCACGTCCACTTTTCTAGCTTTATCAAGATATGGGTTTACCATGTCCTCTTATTCAAATTTTAAGACAGTAGATGGACTACTGATTTGAGATTCTTGCCTCCAATCTTAGGTACAATCAGCCATCAAACCCTTGTAACTTCTGCCTGCTAAAGAGCTTTAGAATCTGTCCATTTGTTCCCAGTTCTTTTGCCACTAATCTAGAATATGGCAAAATTCACTCTTTTCTGAAACAGTGATATGCCCTTCTCTTATCCTGAGTAATTATATAAAATACAGTGTTGAGTTGGAAGTGATTCTGAGTTATCAAAATAGATATTTAGAGTGTGAATTTGAATATGCATATTCTGGGATAAAAAGTAAAGTGGGAGTCATTGTCAAATTTTAATCATAGAAATAGATGACAGAAAAAAGAAAGAGTATATGTGAGTCAAGAATATGGTATAAATCAGAATACCAAAGATATTTAATATTTATAAATGAAATTTAAAAAGAGCAGTCATGAAAAGAGAGGAGAAACAATCTATTGGGGTGTCATGAGAGACAAGAGAGGAAAGTGATATAAAATAGGATTTACAATGTTGAATCCTGAGAGCAGATCCAATGTAGATAGACTGAGATGCAATGTATTATAACCCCTGTGAAGTGGAACAGGTCAAATATATTGTTCATTCATTATATGTCACATTTTACCTATAATAGTTTACTTAAAATTTCTAATCAAGTAAGGCAGACTATTGCCTGTGAAGCAGTATGAGAGTGAACTGAGAAGTTCTAGTAATATGTAGGATAACAGAGACTAGTTTTCAGTTTTATTTCATGGGTGTTGTTGCTGTTCCTAAGTTGAGAAAGACGAGTAAACTTGAATGCTGATGGGTGGGACGTGTACGCAATCAGGAGTTATAAGAGAAGAGAAGGTACAGAAGGTGTGCTCATCTAAGAAGGCATGAGACAACGGATGCAGAGCTCAGGCAGAAAAGTGAGTATTAGCTAATAGCAGAAGGACTATAATATCTTACTTTTACTCTTGAGCAGTGTGGGATAAGTGCATGGGGCTACCCAAAAGTAGGCAGGTAGAAAAAGATGTCATTTTTTTCCTAATGGCTTCATTCTGGGTAGAATGCAGGGGGTGAACTATTTACCGTCAGTCAAATGTTAGAGGTAGTAAAGTAATCCCTGCATTTGTAATTTAAAGATCTGGGTTCAAATTCCCCAGTTTTGATGATTTTCTTAGAGTATCTGAGCTGGCCATATTTTAGCTACTAAACAAGGTTCATACCTCCCAAATTAGAGGATCATCACGGCAACACCTAACCCAGGGCCTGCCACATAGTAGGTATTCCAAAAACTTAAGAGTTCACTCTGAATCTACATTGCCCTCCACCTCACCCTTTTAGCTTGTTGAATTAGAAATCAGTAACGAGCTGTTTCAAAGCTTTCTCCCAACAGACACTGCAAATATATATATATAAAAAAAAAAAGAAGTAGATAGTGCTATTTTCTGTGAAAAGGAAGGGCACTCTGACTTAGTGCCCACCGTGCCTGGGGCTATCAATGAAGCCTGGTTCCTTTTTCTCATCATCGCAGCCATTCAAAAGGAGAAAGTTCTTCTTGGCAAGGAAGTGCTATTTTCAGAGACAAGATTAGGCTCATTTTGGGCAGGAGTCGTGCTTCTTCAGTCCCAGCACCTCTGAAGATTAGGTTAAAAGGTAAGAAGGAATGACTCAGAATAATTGCATTGCTCTCCTGTGAACTTTAAGATCTTTTAGTGGAGGAGTTTTACAAGCAATGATAGATAGTCATGAAGAGAGGAAAAGTACAAACCCAAGGGACAAGAAAGGCAATGCTTGACTAAATTTCCACACAAAAAGAACTTGGCCTGCCTTGTTATTTTTTTTTTTAACTATCCCCAAGTTTACAGAAATATTTCAACAAACCTTCATCTTTCCAGATTATGAAAACAATTTTTTTTCCTATCTACCTTCACATGTCTTCTAGAAAGCAGATTTTAAAGATCCCATTCTGAGACCAGGTATAGGACAGTAAAGCACTATATACACGTGTAAAGTTCAATTGTTATTTTATAATTGGAGAAAATACATCCCATAATGATGTCTCTGAGTCAGAACCCAATATCTTACTTCTCAGCACTAATCAAGCAAACTATTGTAAAGTATTTGTTGATCCCTTATTGAAGTTTTAATTTAATGCTCAGCTATTTGGGAGATGCAGCAAAAATAAAACTAGACACTATCTAGACTTAGCGTTTTACAATGTGCTTAGATAGAAAATATATGGTTCAACTGTGCACCTGATAATAAGAAATGACACATAATCATAGATTTTTAAGTATTATTTGTACTTATTATTGACTCCTTTACTTGTTTCTCTTCTATATTCATCCACCCAAGTCTCATAGTCAGACACTTGGAAGGAATCCTTAATGTCTCCCTTTTTCTGATCTCCCACATCCAATCAATTGTTAAGTCCTATCGTTTCCACTAAATATCTGTGGAGTGTGTCCACTTGTCTCTGGTTCCTACTGCCATCATCCTGTCGAGGCCGCCATCTATTCCTACTTGGGATACATCAATAATTTGATAACTGGGTTCCTAACTTCCAGCCACACCTTTTGCCAGTGCATTCTACACAGTGAGCCAGTGTGATCTTTATAAATGCCAGATATAACAATGTCCTCAAGTTCCCACACAAGCGCAATCTTTCACACCTTTTTTCTCTGTTTAAATTATCCTGCTTAAAAAAATCCGAAGACAAAAAAGGGTTTTAAGACAAAGCCTGGGCTCCTTTTTTTTGTGGCTTTAAGATGCTGCTCTGGTCTCAGCTTGAATCATGGAACTTTTCTCTGAACACTCAAGAGAAAGTTTTACAATCTGGGCCCACTGACTCCCTTTCTGCTTGTCCTCTGCCCTCACTCGTGGCCATAGTTCACTTTTTATCACCATAATTGGGAAGCCTGGCTTTATTATCTTGTACTTCTATTGTGTTCAGAACTCAATTCTAACAATCATCAATTTTAATTGTTTATTCTAGTCTTTGCCCTCCTCTCTGTCCTTCAATAACAGTAGAGCTCAGTTCGACTTACTTGTTATCTTACCATGTGAAGCTAAATCAGTCCCTGGCATTAAGTAAGTGGCCAATAATTAGTAGGTAAAGGTAAAAAGAAAGTTCTATAAGAGAGGGGTAACTCTGATCTATAAACCAGCAGAAAGGGATTGAGGTTGGCTGGGGTTTGGAAAGCCACAGATAGCACCGGATTCTGTTAAATCACATGAGGGGAAGCATGAGAAAAAGAAAGGGAAGGGACTAGTCAAAGAAAATGTATGAATGACCCATGGACATGAACAATCGTGTGGAAATTGACTGTAGAAGCAGGGGTGGGCTGGGTGGAGGAGGGCAAAGTGGGGAAAATTGGGACAACTGTAATAGAAAAAAAAATTTAAAAGTGATTGAATAAAAATTTAAAGATACATTTTACAAACTAAAAACTAACAAACAAACAAGCAAAGTTATCAGCATAACAGAGATAATCACCTGTCTGATAGAAGCAGTAGGTGGATGTTGGTAACACTGGGAAACTGAAAAATTGACCAGCATTTTATTTTTTGGGGGGTTGGGGTAGTGGGGACATAGTTGGGAATATAGAAGACCTTGAGAACAAGAAAGAAATTTATCCCTGATGAGATAATAAATATGGAATACTTAAAGCAGAGATCCTTTTGCTAAAATTCCTTTTTTTTCTTATTCTGTTTTTATTTTGTATTTTTATTTATTTTATTTTATTATATTAATTATGCTGTTACAGTTGTCCTAATTTTCTGTTCCCCCTGTGCCCCCATTCCTTTCAGTTGTCCCCTCCCCTTAGTCCATGCCCATTGGTTGTGCATATAGTTCTTCTCAACATCTTCCTGTCTACTCCACTCCCTCTTACTATGCTTCTTAATTCCTGCATCATCTCCCTCCCTCCCCCTGCTGACCTCCCCCCAGTATGTTCCCCGTACCTATAATTCTTTTTCCACTCTCGTTGCCTACTTAGTTTGCCTTTGTTTTGATCCCCTAGCTTCTGCTGTTGGTTGTTGTGATAGTTTTCAGTTTAATGTTCATAGTTTTGATCCTCCTTCTTCGGAACCAGTCCCTTTTACATCTCATATAACAGTGGTTTGGATCTGATGAACTCCTTCAGATTTACTTTGTCCTGGAAACACTTTTTCTGCCCTTCTATCCTGAATGACAGCTTCACTGGATAGAGTAATTGTGGTTGTAGGTTTTTGATTTTCATTACTTTTAATATTTCTTACCAGTCCCTTCTTGCCTGTAAAGTCTCCTTTGAGAAATCCGCTGATAGTCTAATTGGGACCCCTTTTTACATAATTCTTCTCTTCTGTCTTGCTGCTTTTAAGATTCTCTCTTTATTTTTAATTTTTGACATTTTGATTATAATGTGTCTTGGTGTGGTCCTCCCTGGATCAAGCCTACCCGGAACTCTCTGTGCTTCCTGGACCTGTAAGTTCATTTCCTTCCCCAAGTTAGGGAAGTTCTGCTTCATTATTTTTTCACATAATTTTTCAATTTCTAGTTCTTCTTCTTCACCCTGTGGCAATCCCATAATTTGAATGTTTGTTCGCTTATAGCTGTCCTAGAGGTTTCTGAGCCTCTCTTCATATTCCTCACTTTTTGTTTCCTCTTTCTGCATTGGTTGGCTGTTTTTGTTTGTTTGTTTGTTTGTTTTTCTTCCCTATGTTCCAATTTGTTGATTTGATCCATAGCTTTCCCTTCCTCACCACTTGTCTTGTATGTATTTTTGTACATTTCAGCAGGACTAGCCTTCATTCCTTCCCTGTCTTGATTCAGCTCCGCTGTTAGGTCTGTAAGCTGCCTTATGACTATAGCTCTGAACTGAGCCTCAGAAAGATTGGTTATTTGTTCATCAGTCAAGGCCTTTATTTGTTTTTTTCATTAGCTGTATGATTGGTATTTCAATTATTAATTCTGCCATTCTGACCATTTTGTTTATCCTTCCCTCTTGGGCGGGGTGCTGTCACACCTCCTATGCTATATTGGGCAGAACCCCATGTGCTCATCACAACCTGGCGACCTTTCTCACCACACTGTGGCGCTTTGCGTGGGGGCACGGGTCCAAGATGGATTGCTGCTGTTACTCTCCCCTGAGAGACTGGGAGCATCCCCCGTCCCCACAGTCTGAGACAATGGGGTCTACCCTCCCCAGTATTGGAATCATGAACCGACAGGTCTGGTCTGCAGCCAGGGCCGGCTCCCAGGTGTTCTCTCCTTCCCCCAAATACGGGTGTCTGCTTACCGGGTCCCGCTGTTTGCTGCTGCGGCTGCCGCCTCCAGCACAGCTTGATCTTTCTCAGCCTCAGTTTCACGCTTCCTACCCATCTGGACGAGCACCACTTGTTTATGACTTCATACGTTAGATTTCCATGTAGCTTTATTTTCTGGAACTTCTTATTATTTTTGGTTTTGCAGTAGTTGTAATCCTTCTTAGTTGTGGAGGGAGACAGAGTCTGGTCTATGCCTCCATCTTGGCCAGAAGTCTCTTATCCTACAATTCTTGAATTGGAAGATAAAATTTCTTTTTTATCTGTGATTGGCATGGAAGTTGCCACAAAGAATAAACTCACAAGCCCTGTAGTTTGATGGCTAAGTCTAAAACAATGTGCTTTATGTCCGAAATGTATATTTTTAAAGTTATTTAACCTCCCTAAACCTCAGTTTTCTCCTCTGAAAATGGGGATGAAAAATAAGTGTATCTACCTCATAAAGCTGTCATGAGGAAGAAGTAATGTAATTCAGGTAAAGTGCTTGACTCATAGTAAACATTCAATGAAAGTACCTATTATTTTCATGACATATTATACTTTTTATTATTTTGTATTTGCAGTTTCCATTCAAAGGTAAAAAGGTTCAGCATGAGTTATGTACCCTTGTTAAATTAGTTTTCTGATTGTGGTTTTTGATTAAATGTCATGTAAGATTCAAAGTAGAAATAAATAATAATGCAGACAAGATGTTATACCACAAAAGAACCACAGAACACAAATGAGGAAAATTTTACCATTTGTGTCACTAATTCACCTGAAGGACTGAGAGTCATTCAATAGAACTTGATGCTCTGTGAATTAGGGAGTTAACTCATTTGATCAAATATTCAAAGATGATAAATCCCAAATGTTTTCTATTCACTTATGACAAATGTGATTCATACACCACACACAGTAGCATTGATGACAACAGAGCCTGTTTAGCTTCAAAGCAGAGCCACTGTGGGGCCCCATAAAGAAGAATTAACGTAAGTGTGCTCTGGGACAAGATACCGAGAAACTGGAGGTTCTGTAGGAGGAGGGGACAGCTGGGACCCAGGAGAGCCAGGGAAGCAAAGTTGATGGAAGACATCAGCTCTGACAAAGATATTGGGTTTTTCCAAGCCAAAGTTCCAAGGAAATAGCAAGCTCAGCCACAGGTCATACATATAAGAAGGTCCAGTGGTATACAGAGCAGAATCCTTGACAGCAAAGTTTATTGTAATTAGTCAGAATGCCATCTTGTTGTGGGAAAGCAATTCATTTGTGGTAGGTTCCCAGACAATGCTGGGCCACAAAGAGAGAAATTCAGCTCCTTGGGGATATATCTAGCAGGTATGGGATAGAAAAATAAGATGCAATACAAGTTGATTAACATCTAGGGCTATAGACTAAGAAAGAAACTTTTTTTTTCATATATGGCAGACCAAAAGAGAAGAGGAAGGTATCGTATAAGAATTAAATGTGTCTTAGTGGAAAATCCAACCATGTATTTCAATAGAATACACTCACAGAACTTAAAGCTCATCCTTATTCCACCAGGTATTGCAAATACTGGTTGCACAACTACCAAGGGCCATCAGTATGTTAAGAATTGGTAACTTCACAATTCCTAACTGATAAACTTCTCATCTCTGCCAAGAGTGGCTCAGAAAATAGGACCATGGACCTGCGGTTGCAGCCATAAGAAAGCTCAGCTTTGGGGACCTGAAAAATGGCACATATAAGACAATCAAGGTGGTGACTACAAGCCTGCATTGCACAAGTCAGCATGGTCAGACCTATGCACTGTCAAACAATAAACCCCTATCTGCTCTTAGTGTTCTGAGTACTAGCAACATTTTTGGTAAATTGTATGTTGGCTTGAAGATGAAATAGAAGCTCTAAATGTTTCTGATTGAACTATTGTATTTGTGCACAGAGAGTTCTTGAAAACATTATTCTGGTTATTTTATAATTATATATAAAACTTTAGAAAAGAAAGAATGATTAGAGAAAATGAAAAACTATTTCTTCTTAGTGTTTCATTTGCAAATGACTGTCTATGTTATCAGGATGGCAAAACAGGTTTTAAAAATACAAGCATTACCTTTCCCTCTTTTGTTTCAAAAACTCTTATAGCAGCAATACAGCTTTTGATTTCTTCTCCATTGTTACTGTGTTTCTTGCAGCATTTTGTATATGCTGACTAGGCTATGTTTCTGGGTATTGATAATTGCTATGTACTTTCACTATTTACAAGAAAATGTATAACTAGAGTACTCTTTGAACTCAGTAGCTTAATATATCACTGAAAATTAAAATAAAATTTTATTGAACACTTGAAAGAAGGTAATAGGTGAAGCTGATGGCTCAATATCAATAAAAATAAACTTCAATATGATTATTAGCAACTATCTTTAAAGGTCATCTTTCTTCATTAAAAGCCAAGACAATGGACTAAAAGAAAACTTTTAAAACTTTTCTCTTATGTTTAACTATATTAACTTTCCTTTGGTGCAAATTAAGAGCACACTTCTATAGCTATTTAAATATATAGCTTTGCAAAACAGGAAATGAATATCTCTAAGAAAATTATTTAGGTGCCATGCTCTTGGGCCAAATGTGTCTTTGTAAGTATATGGGAAGAACTTTTCCTCTACTAACTAGGGAACTTATGTTCCAGAAAAATAAAATGGACAACAACAAATAGTTTCAGTTGTTTTGAAGAACAAACACAGTTTTAAACTCATTTTTTAAAACTGCTTTCACTAATCTCCATTTTCAAAGCACAGGGGCTGTGACTGGCTGAGAAAAGGGAAAAAGGGGGATTAAGAAAGCACCATGCAACTTTTCTCCTTTGGCACATCTACAATGGAAAGCTTTAGCTTGCCTGCCAGGATGGTTAAGTTAACGCTTAACTAGTATGTGTACCAAACAAAATGTGCTTTTGGGCAGCATATTTATTTTTTATTTCCCCCCTCACTGTCCACAAATAAATAGCCTGGTTTCTGCCCAAAATATTCAAGGAAAAGGCTGTGCTTGCCTGGGGCAGAGACCAGATGCCTTGACTTCCAGCTTCCTTCCATCAAAAGCCGTGCAGTTTGGAAATTAAAATCTACAGCAATAATGAAACATATTAAAATGCATGCAAAGTCTTGAGGGCTTATAATATGCTAAAAACTGGCAATGCATGTTTACATCCATATATCAACTTGGATGTGCTGAAAAGATTTAAAGTGTAAAATATGCAAATATGTGTCATATTGTCACACTTGGTCTCTCTAATGGAACTCCCTTTCATCTCAAGTCGTCTTAATTTCATGAATATTACATGGCCCTCACACCTTGTACTCCTGCTGTTGCTAGGCTGAGAAGATTATGAAAATATGTTAATAGTAACTTTCATCAAATAAAAGTTGCCATATTCCAAATAAAGCATTTTTCCCTCCTCTTAAAATACAAATGGTGAAGGGTTTCACGCTATTTTGTTTCCCTGTGGGAGACTAGATAACTATAGGCCAATTAAATTAATGAGAAAAGACCACACGAATGGCAACATTTGTGTATAATCCTGGCTGGCTGCATATATGGACAGGTATATAGAAGACTGAGAATCATCCCTGCTCTGCGATACTGACAGTATATAGAAATGCTTTTTAAAATTAGGCTGCTCTACATAAAAACCCATGACTTTAGATCTAATTGTTGAAACACTATAGGGAATAGAAGGGAAGTTTAAGGCATCTGTCTTCATTTATAAAGGTGAAGAACAATGATAATATTGGGATCTCAGATAAAAAAATAGGGGAAAAGAAAAAATAATGATATACTCTATTCATCTTGGACACATTGTCCCAAAATTTTTAGAATGACAGCCTTGTTTCTTTATCCTGACATCTGCTGGAGAGCTCATTGTGACTTCTCTTACTGACAACTTTAATGCTTGGTGAGTGGCAAAAGCAATGGAAAACATTCTTTTCTGGACCTAATTTTAACCAATGGGTAAGAACTGGTGGCTGTATAGAAATGATAAGAATCTTAGACTGAGCACAATCCCGGATTTCATAACAGAAAAAATAAAAACTTGGGTCTTATTTAGAATTTTATTTTAGAGGAGCATTGGAATTAATAAACTTGAAGGAAAAGACATTTTTAACCCACTAATGGAGTTTTTAAATAAATGGTTAAAGGATGGGTAACTAAAAAGGAAAAAAAAAGGTTATTTTGACAATATCTTTGCTCCTGATTGAAATGGAACAGTTAACATTCAAAAGGAGCCAACTCTGTGGCCGAGGAAACTTTCACATGGGCTCTGATTCTTCAAAGAGTTTGCACAGATGATGAGAGGAGGGATACACACAAGAGCCTGTACATGGCGACTCACATTGGGGAGGATGCAGCGCAAAGTGTGCTGGGCACCAAGATGCCGAGTGTAGTGAGAATAACATTGGGAACCACGTAGGGCAGGGAGACTGCAGGAAGGATGGGCTATGGCTGGAGAGAGATGGCATGATGCTGCCAGACGACAAAGAGAAGACAGACATTCCTAACTGCTTTTATTCTGAACCATTGCTGTTGTTATTGCTGTTTCTGTTTGTGTTCTTCTTACTGTTGCTGTTCCCCTAAAAAAAGAACTTAGAATTGTTAGACAAACATTATTTTTAAATGTAGCTCTTGCTATGTGAAGCAAGAGAAAATAAGCACACAGATACTTTCATTTGGTTTCACTTTATTTACTAGAGGTTCCTCTTTTTTATTTATTTTTTAATTTTTATTTACTTATTTTTAGTGAGTAAGAGAGAGAGAAAGAGAGAGCAAGAAAGAGAGAGAAACATCCATGTGCGGTTGCCTCTTGCTCGCCCCCAATTGGGTCCTGGCCTGCAACACAGGCAATTGCCCTGACTGGGAATCGAACCGGCAATCCTTTGGTTCTCAGGCCAGCACTCAATCCACGGAGCCACACCAACCAGGGCATTTTCCCCCAAGTTGGAGAAAATCAACATTCTATATCTTTCTCTTTCATTCAAAGGCAATGTCTTTATGTATTATGCAAAATTAGATTATATTCTTTAAACAATTTTATATGCTATGACTTAAAACTAAATATCTCATGAACAATTCCCTACATCAGTAAATCTCAATCAATTGCTAGATGATGTTTTATAGGATATTTTTCATTAATTTTTGGATATTTAGATTGTTTTAAAATTTGTAAAGTAATAATGAAATAAACATGCTGTTTATGTATCTTTGCCCATATTTCAATATAGTTTTAGATAAATTCCTTCTTATTAATGGGATCAACAGTTTATAAAAGAGTCATGTTTGGTAAATGTACAGAAATATATTATAATGAAGGTAAGATAAATTATCATTTAAAATATAATATCTCTTCATTTATTATTTTTTACCTTCTTGGTTTAAATGTATCAAGTAAATTTTAAAAGAGAACATTGATAAGACTGCCCCGACTAGTAATGCTGAACTAGGTTCTTCAAAATAAACTCCTTTTGTAAAACAATTAAATGGACTGGAAAAATTAATGACATCAAAACTCATTAAAGAAGGTGTCCAGCATGCAGTTAAAAATAACACACTATTCAAAAGAACAGAGCAATATGAGGAGTAAAAAAGGCAGATGGCAGAAAGATACTGACTCACACTTCAGACACTGGAAATGTTTAACACAGATTAAGAAATGACCTTGCTTACTATGTTTAAAGAAATAAAGAGCAAACTGACAATACCTGCAGGAAAGAGGAAAGTATGTAAGGTCAGATTTGAAGAAAACAAAATAAGATTGTAAAATGCAATTAAGCAAATTAAAACTCAGTGGTTGTGTTTACCAGTAGAAATGACACATTCCAACTGAGAAGATACTAGAAGATAAATAAGAAGGTATTGTTCATGCTAAAGCACAAGGAGAAACCAGCTATAAAAATCAAGGGACAGAATATGGTTTTAGGAAATAGAATGTGTCCAAAAAGAATAGTGGAGAGGGGTCTAGGTAGAGGTAATAAGCAGAAAGATAATGGCAGAGAGTTCTTTAGACCTGATAATAAACCATTTCAGAGATTCAGCCCCAAGCAAGAAAAATTAAATAGAAATTTGTACCCAAAGACATCATAGAGAAATTGCTGAAAAATGAAAGTCAGGGGAAAACTGAAGTCAGCCAGCAAATAAAACATAGATTTTCTTTAAAGAATGGCAGATAGACTGACAGCTATCTTCACAAATTCAATAATAAAAGCCAAAAAAAACCATGGAATGGTATCTTCCAAACACATGGAGTCTATATGCAGTGAAAATATCTGTAATAACAGACATGAAAATCAGAGCATTTTAAAACAAAAACTGAGAGAATTAATCACCAGAGATCCTTACTAAAGATTAAAGTATGGATTCCAGAGAGAATGTGATTCTCGATAAAAATTTCAGTGATATTTTATCTGTGATGCAAAAAGGCAATGAAAATAGTACACGTGTGATAAGTATAAATAGCTATTGACTACATAAAACAGTAATGATAATGTCTTGTATATTTTTATTTATTCATAATTTTTTGGAGGGGAGAGGGGAGGGATGGAGAAAGAGACAGAGAGAGAAGCACCTATGTAAGAAATACCTATCAGTTGCCTTTCATATGCACCCTGACTAGGGACTGAACCCACAACCCAGGCATGGGCTCTGACCTGGAACTGAACCAGCAACCTTTTGCTTTGTGGAATGATGCCCCTCAACTGAGCCATCTCAGTCAGGTCTATTTTTAAATAGAATCAAAATGCCAGAGATAATGCCATGAGACATAAATATCATGGGTATAAGATTAATGATACATAATTCAAGAAGAAAATATAGATTTTATTAACTTTTTACTTTTGTTAGACTTAGACATAAGAGAAAGAAAGAGGAAACATAACTATAGGCAGAATAGAAAACAAAAATCACAAAAGAGGATAATAGATGTAAACTTACATTGTATTAAGTATAAAAGACAATCCAGGTAAAAGACCATCATGTTCATGCCAGAATAAAAAAGCAAATGCTATTTACAAGAGATACATATAAAACATAAGATACAGAAAGGCTTAGATTCAAATACTACACATCAGACAACATAGATTTTATGGAATAAAACACATGCAGCATCTTGAGGTAAACTCTGAAAATGATTCCCTTTACCCAGAAAATCCCACAAAGTCATACAAATAAAAAGGTTCAAATCTTTGTGTTCACTTTAAGAACACTCATGAAACTGCCCAAGCCATCAAGGGTATGCATATCCTAAAAGCCACCAAGTATCTGAAGGATGTCACTTTGCAGAAGCCATGTGTGCCATTCCATCCTTGCAGCGGTGGAGTTAGTAGGTGAGACCAGGCCAAACAGCGCAGCCAGATGCAGGTTCAGAGGTCCAAAAGAGTTCCGAATTTGTGCTGCACTTGCTTAAAAACGCAGAGAGTAATGCTGAATTTAAGGGTTTAGATGTAGATTCTCTGGTCATTGAGCACCTCCAGGTGAACAAAGCTCCTAAGAACTATGGGTGAATTAACCCATACATGAGCTGGATACACCATACTAAGATGATCCTCACTGAAAAAGAGCAGATTGTTCCTAAAACAGAAGAAGTCGCACAGAAGAAAAAGATATCCCAGAAGAAACTAAAGAAACAAACACTTATGGCCTTGTAGTAAGTTCATCATAAAATAAATGCTAATAGAAGTAAAAGCAGAAAAAGAAGTGTTTCAGATGATCAAGAAGATAAAAACATTAATATATATGCCCTTAAAATACAACCACAAATTAGATACCAAAGTTTATTGAGTTAAAAAATTTTACATATATTACATATATTGTGAAATATATCTCAATAATTGATATAGCCAGTTAATAATTGGTACAGAACTAGAATTAATCTAATGTGCATATATAGAAAATTATCCCAAGTAATGAAAAGTAGATTTTTGTTTCCCAAACACAAGTACATTTACCAAAATTTTCTAGAAACTTTATAAAATAAATCTGAACAAATTTAAAGGGATTTATATCATAGAGAATGTTTCTCTACTATGTAAATTTGATAGACAACAGGTGATAACTAAGTAATAAGTAGATAGATTGATAGTTTGATAATCTGCATATATTTTTAAAATTAAGAAACGTTTCTTGATAGCTCATGGATTAAATAAATGAAAATAGAAGTTAGAAAGTATTTTAAGTTGAATGATAATAAAAATACCAGTAATCAAAATTAGTGTACAACAGCCAGTGCAACCCTAAGATTGACATTTATATAATCCTTAAAAATATATATATTTTAGGAAGCAGATACATGTATGTATACTTTATGAAAAAAGGCTGAAAATTCATTAGTTCTCTAGCTTCTAAAAATCTAGAAAAATAATAGAAAAAGTAACCTAAAGATTATGTGAAAGAGGTAATGAAACAGTAGTACATTTCAAAATAAAAATTTTATGTAGAAAGCAAAACACACAATACATGGACTCAATACAGTTACCAGTTTGTTTGTTAAAAAATATGATTATGTTGATAATCTTCGGAAGAGGGGTGGAGAGAGAGAGAGAGAGAGAATGGAGGGATAAATTGGTGGCAAAGATAAACAATACAACAATAATGAGGATGAAAAAGCAAATCCCTATAGATTCTTCAGACATTAATTCAAGTTACATGCCACTCTTTACATTGATGTGACAGGGAAACACAATAGTCTGTGAGGGGCACATGTATTTGTTAACTATAGTACAATCTGCCACACCTCATAAAATTACTTTTTGTTAATTAGTACAGACCAGTTTTAGTCCTGTCTTCTAAAGACAAGCTCCCTCCTTCTGAACTTTGTTTAAAGAAAAAGAGGCAAATAAACCATTTATTGTTTACTTTTGTGTGTGTGTGTGGAAGGCTGTACACTATTTATTTTCCTTTCCATTTTAAGTGGATGACACATGCATTTCTGAAAATGCATGGCCTGTGCGACTTGAAATTTTCTCTATTTATGGTTATGAATGGCATCTATATTTATGGTCTAAATCTAGCTGTGTTGCTTTACACACCTAGTAGAGGGGCTCAGTTCCAATTACAAGTGACCGCTGAGAAGGAGCCAAAGGCTGCTGATATTGGCCCTCCCTGCTTCTTCAGCATTTACAGCCCGTATAATAAATGTACATGGACAATACCACTCTTCAACATGACCACAGTACCTTGTGAACAAGCTAGCCCACCAGGCCTGATCCTTAAGCAGAGATTGTCAGTGATGGCATGGCAGACATTTCACTTATAACCATACACTTTTTCAAAGTGTTTCTTTTATTACCTGTCCTAAAGCTCATCTATTTTTAACAACTGCCCAGATTTATTTTAATGGAATAGCAAAGCTTATAAGGTCATGCAACTCTTGATTACTATTGCAGTAAATCAACCCAGATTCATTTTAATGAGATAGGTAATTTCTTAGTTGATTTTTTTCTTCTTATTTTCTTTTTCTTTTTTCTTTTTCCTTTTGATGAGAGTTCATCTCAGTGCAAGCTTTTCAAAGCCCACAGTTTGCTAATTGGCTGAAAGATTCTCCTTTATGTCTCCTGACCCTGCTTTTCTTAATGTCTGCATGCAACAAAGTAAAAGTCATTTAAGAAACCAGAACAAATAGATTCATAGTGAACACCTAGAATTAAAAATGCACCCAGAAAAATCAGGTCATAAGTTTTCAGGTTTATTTTTCTTCTGCATAATTCATCTCCACAATGTACACACAAGAGTGATATCCCCAGTCATGAGATTTAACACTGATAATGGGAAAAGAGCAAATAACTGTCTGATTGTGTAAGGAAGATAGAACGATTACTAGCAAAAAAGTGAAATTTTTGTCAATGAATTGTGAGTTTTCTTTGAGTTATATCACACAACCTGTAGACAGTTTTCTTTTCCACTGTATTGATTTATCTGAACAATTAATTTGGTTGTTGACACAGGCAATGGAAAGAGAAAATAAACAATCATGTTTAAAATGGCTTATAATTTTTACATCCTCAGGTAGACAATTGGGTGAATTCATCTACTAGCATTAAAACAAATCATATGGTTGCACTTCTGAAACTTCTTTTTACTGCAACAGTAGATGGATATTATTCTAGAGGAAATATGAACAAATAAATGTGTCAATATACATAATTTATTCCCTTGATAAAGGATCAATTGTTCCAAACTTTCCGACAATGACATCTCATGAAAAAAATGCCAAGACAAACTGAGCTGTACTTTCAGTACAGGCTTCTCAAGCACAGCTTTGCTAGCCAGGCTTTATTTTAACAAGAGGCCCTTTGTTACATAGTTCCTAACCGAAGAATTATTTCTATACTAGCAGTAGTAGTAATAATAACTATTATTATTAATATATCTTATTCTTAAAGCAACTTAGAATTTTAAAAATGCATAGCTTTTCTTTTAAATACTGTATGATAGAAGTTATTGAACCAAAGCAAGATCAGGATTGGTGTTTTATTACTGAAATACATATCACCTTTTACACTATAGCTATCATCATCAACAAGAAAATCCCGTATTCAGTTTTGCTTTGATCACCTCATTTGCTGTAATTTTCTTTACATATCATTCATACATTTTAGTCAGATAATTATAATATTGGGAAAATAGAGATTAAGTGCTAACATTTCCATATATATAAATGAAGAATGTAAAGTCCCAAGACGTGACACTGGTAGTAAAATAAAAAATGAGTTCCAACTTTTCTGACTCTAACCTGGTATAGTTTCTACCAAAACTTGGTTTGGATCATCAGTCTAAAAGAGAGTCATACTAATAGAAGAAAGATCCAGAATAGGAAGGAAATGTCAATCACAGTGAAAATTAGGGTAGGAGAGTGAGTTTTGGATAATTTTTTTTAAAGATCAGAATGATGTACATAGAGGCAAAGACTGATAGGCCAGAGGAAAATCTATGAAAATAGAGACAGCAGAGAAGGAGATTTTAATTTTTCTAGGCCATTCTATAGTGATACAAATGAGAGCACTTTTGAAACATGAAATGATTTAATTGGAGACAAGCGTAACTTTACCTAGACACTTGTACACCTATTACTTTAATGGTAAAGTATATTCATCAACCAACTATGGTTTAAGAACATGATGCATTTAGCACTATATTTAGTGGTGACATGAATGTATGTTCACAGGCTTACAACAGATTGGCAGAGCCAAACTAACAAAAAAAAAATTTAAAAATTGTGAAAGAGTTTTAAATAACTGTCAGCATACATGACATTATTTTATCAGAGCCACCGTGGTTCTAAAGAAGCTTATTCAAGCAGCTATATTGAGCCTCACCAAAGGATGTAACCGCACCAGTTTTGAAAGGGGACTGGTAAAAGGATAGATGAAGGGAGACAGAAAGATACTGCAAGGAGGAAAAGGGATGGGAAAGGTAGAGGAGGTAGAACAATTTAGGGTGCAGAAAGGTTCAGTGAAGACAGCCCTGTTTCCAGCAGAATATGAATGCTGAAGGACTTTCAGAGCGAGCAATTGAAAGGCCATTAATAGGGCAGTTTATAGAGTCTAACTAGAGGTGCTTATATTCATATATGATAAATGCTTAATAGATTATGGGGTGGTGGTGGATTTTGGTGGGATATTGATAAGTCAAGTGTCTTTAAATTGTTCTTTGGTAATTGTGTCAGAATCCTGGGCTACAAGGATTTTGACATTAAATTTAGCTTCAAAGAATATTTGAGCACATTTTATTGACAGAATGTAATGAACAAGCCACCCAAGTTTTTTATTGTTTGGGCTAATTTTAAAAGTTCTGTGATAAATGGTTTTAAATTGGTGACTACTGTTATTTAGTTATATATCAATATTTAAATACACATTTAATATATGATGGAAGAAACAATATGAATGCAGACATTACACTAAACTGAGATAAATAATCATATTGGCTTAAATTTCTAGCAACTCAGGCAAATTTCTGTTTTATAGTGTATGTGAGATCTGTGTGTTGAATTAATATTTATAATTTATTACATGCAGATACTCCATTCTTAGATATTATCCAATAGATCTTAAATATAGGTTCATACTATCCTTGCATATGATTGTTCATAGCAGCTTTACACATAATAGTATAAAGCAGGAAAGAACACCTATGTATATAAATAGGAGAATGTGTGAAAAATCCTTGATATATTCATACAATAGAACGCTACTCAACAAACAGACTACTGCCATATTCAATAGCATACACACGAAAAATATTATTCTGAATCAAGAAGTTACAGTAAATAATACTCTTTTCAAAAGAATAAATAATATATTTATATGCATTCCAGAGTAAGCAAAACTAGCCTACAGTGATAGAAATCAGGTCAGTGGCTGCTTCTGAGGTGGAGGAGTTTGACTGGGAAGAAAAATAAGAGCACATGCATTCTGGGTGTTAGAAATGCTTTAACAGTTGATGTGCATTTGTCAGACAGTACACTTAAGATCTGTCAGTTCTCTGTATATAAATTTTACTCTAATTAAAATAACATCCATGGTTGTTTTTCTTTCTGTACTTGGCTCATATTGAACCAATCTATGTTAGAGGGTCTACCATTTTATGTTCTCCTCACTCTGGTTAATTAATGGTTGGAAAGATTTTCTTCCTTAATTTTACAGAATGTATATTTATTGTTTCAATATATATAGGGAAATTGTTGCTGAATTCTCTATAAAAGAGAATATTAAATTTTATCCATTTATTGTACAGATTTCTGAATGTAGGTTTTAATGGGTTTAGCTCAAATCACAATATTAACATTGTAATTATAAAGCAGGTTATGAACAATGAAACTTCTTGACTACACTTGAACCAGTCAAATGTATCCAAGTTTTTCTTAACTATTAAATACAGTTTGCATGACTTTTCTTTATTTCTCCTCTTCTTCTTCACTACATAATGCTATACAGCTCTGGGCTAATATTACCTATAGTTACAGTCTCCCTCTTAATATCTCAATCAACCACTTCAGCATTCTGCACTATTTTTCCTGCAAATTGCTGTAAGTTCATCCCAGAAGGAATAACACTACCAACTTGTATTCAAGTGGCTACGTTTAGTAAATGAGTCCTGACAGTACTTTTTAAGTTTAAGAAATTTGAGATGTTAACAATATTCTCTACAGAAGGTTTCTTACTCATTTAAAATGTTCTGGTTATTAAAATTAAATTCAAAGGTTTTTAGTGTACTTTCTAGACATTCAGTGAGAATGATGCCCTAGAAATGAGGACACCAAATTTCTCTTCCTAGTTATATCTCAAATTCTGCCCTGCCTAGCGGTTTATTTCATCCCAAGAATATGTTTTGCTCATATATAGAGAGATAGCTATATTAAAAATAAATCCAGGGTCTCCTCCAGCTCTAATTATGTGTGTATTTATTACAGTTTGATTTTAAAAGTTACATAAAGAAACCCAAATATAAAGCCCTCTAAGTGTATGCACTGTATATAAACACTATGATTAAAGGTCAAACATGTATTGAATAGGAATTTTAATAAATTAGATTACCCTTAATGACCATATCACTGTCCTACATAAAGCTTGTTGGTCATCAAATATGAGTGTCTAAAATGTAGACACTGACTAACTTTTTTTCAAGGAACCTTATAACTTGAAATACCATTCATCAAAGCTACATTAAAAACACAAAAATGTTGACAAATATTTTTTAATTCCAATAAATCAATAGGTTAAATTAACACTGAGCAAGAACATAAATAAAAGTAAATTGCTATTCATGATGTAAAGAATAATTAAAATAACAAACAAATAAAAAAACAGTGTCTTGGTATGTGTTCTCCAGAATCAGATCTTAAAACAAAAGTTTAAATGAGAGCAGTTTGTGTTGGAGGTAACCTCAGTAAGGAGCAAGATGCAGAAAAAGACTGGAAGTCAATCACACATGCACAATTAGACTGGTTACTACTGTGGCAAGTGTAATTCCATCCCATTGAGGAACTCTGGGAGCCAGTATACAATATGCCTACAAATTATTGCAACCCAGGTGTAAGGCAGCAGCATATTTATCCCTCCATTCTCCTCAATCTATGTTTGAAGGCAGATTCACAGAGCACGCAAATCTAGATACAGACTTTGTTTGAATTATCTCAATACCCTGGCTAGTGGAAAACCTCAACCACAATATATTAGATTGAATCAACCTAATATTTTGTCCTTACATAATAAAAATACTGGTCAAAAAAATCCAATTTATTTTCTTGAAATCAGATGCATGGATATTATCTGAGCCAGAATTAGAATAAACATTTCCCTATTCATGGGTTAGAATTTTACATTCTATATCATAAATACCAGTTGTTCTCAAAGTATGATGTTCAAAAAAGTAGCACCAGCATCAGCTGTAAACTAGTGAGAAAATAAAAAAAAATGGGTCCCAAGAACTCAATGACTTGGTTGTAGCTCTCTGTTTTAAGCTATCAAAGTGACTCTGATACAGGCTAAAGATTCAGAATCATTGATATCTGCTATTAAGACTTTACTAAACATAAATAGGAAATGACAGTTCCTCATCACAGACACACAAAATCTATGCTTGATAAGTTTAAAAAATCTATTGTATGCTGTATTTTACTTTTCTGGTTAAAGTTTTTAAAAGTGCACGTATTCACAGTGTATATTTTATCCAAAACATTTCATTAATAGGTCAAAATATTAACCTATGTCCCATGTAAAAATAATCTAATTTGGAAGCAATTTAGTAAGTGTAAAAGATAGGAATACTGCATTCAAATTTGTATAACTTTATGGAAAACAATTTTTCCATTTAGGCCCAAGTTTCCTCAAATTAAAAAAAAAAAAAAAAAGTCTTGAAGTACATGATTTTAAAAATTCTATCTAGCTCCATATTTTTCTGCTCCAATAACTAATTATGAGTGAAGGATAATTCTAGCAGAATGGTGAAGCTGTCCGGTATAGATATAGTCCTTCATTGTTCTAGTCCCATTTTTGGACAATGTTTTAATAAAAAGAAAACCCAGAAAATTTATAGCATCTCAGTGGGATTTGAATGATGGAGGCCATCTTCTTTTATGTTATCACCTGGTATGCCAAAGTCTTTGAAGCCAATGTCGTAGGTTGTCTTGGTTTGAGAAGGCAGAGTCTGTGACATTGGCAATCCCCAGGACCAACTCATCTGCTCCTGGTAGACCACATTTAAGCATCAGGCAGTTGCAAAGAGGGAGGATTCTCTAGAACAGCGATTTTTAACCAGTGTGCATGATAATTTTAAAACATGCAATGCCCAACTGTTTCATCAGGGACACTGACCTCTTTTCCCTCAGATAGTCAAATTAAAACAAACAAACAAACAAACAAACAAAAAAACCAACAGCTAACACAGCAATAGCCATCCAAAGTGAATGAATCAAAATTAGACTTATTTTTTTTGTCAGGTCAGCAAAAATATACATATTTTGGTGTGCCACAGAATTTTAGTAATTAGTTTACATGTGCCATGAGATGAAAAAGGTTGAAAATCACTGCCTTGACTCATGGCTGACTCCCTGCACTGCTTGCCTTGGCAACTCCTTTTCTGACCTATCAGAAGATAGTTTTGCAGAACTGTTTATAATTTTTATCTACCATTTTCCCTAATGCAGCTCCAGTCCATTACACTATGTTCTCTTCCAAATAGTGTGAGTCACCAGCACCATCTGAAGGAGGTGTGTTGCTTGTAAATAAGCCACAATCAGCGTAGTTTCCAACTGATGTACTGCTGCTCATTCCTCCCCCACTGTGAGCAAAGTAACTTCGGAAAGGACAGAATCACTCTTCTTCCCTTGAAGTGTCATCACTGCAGAACTGCAGGGCAAGCTAGCGGTCAGTTCTGAGGCTTTGTGTTAGCAATCAGACTCATCTGTTGATTTGTGGGATTTATTTTAAACTATCACCAGGACACTCAGAAATAAGAATGCATAAGAAAACCAAAAGAGAATATACATCATGGCAACCTGCACAGGTAACTAAGCCTCTATTTTATAGAGATAATTGGAAAGTCTTTTAACAAATCACTAAGTGTTCTCTAGTGAAAAAGTGCCTAGCAGATTGTAATAGTGTCATAAATGCTATTTTAATAAGTGCTCAAAATGATCAAAGCCTGAACCCACCCTTGAGTCCTGTGGAATGTCTGAGAGTCAAGTCAGGGTTTTATTGGCAAAAGGCCAGGAAGGCTGAAGACTGTCTCTCTCAGGTGGCAGGGTCATTTAAGGCCACTCGGATCTCCTTTGACAAATTTTAAGGGAGTGATGTATACAAGTAGAGCTGATAAGCAAAATCTTTTATTTTCTTTTTATTTGTTAAATATGGCAATGCTAATACAGGCCATGGTCTTCTTACTTAAACTGAGAGAAGAGAGCTGAAGGAAGAAATAAATCACATCTTAACCAGAACAATTTGCATAGAAATAGAAAGCTTATAAAAACATTTTAAATTATTTATTCCCTTCCCAGGTGAGGTAAACATTACCTCCATTTGACAGATGAGAAAACAGAGTGATTGAATGTTTTCTCATGGGCTCCTGAGCAATAGCAACAGGATTGGCGCTCATGGCTCCTGATGCTGACAAAGAGTATTCTATCCTGCCATGGCCCTCTTAACATCAGCTTACAGGATTTGGATGCTTCTTATCTGCCCAGTATCAAATGTTTCTCCACCCAGGATAGGAGAGGTATTTTCTATGTAAAACCATCCTTATCTCATTTTTGTCCTGAAAGTTTGGGTGGGATCTACCCTACCACTATCTCCAGAGTTGACCATCATTCATTGGCTTAATGATTCAAGATATAACAATGATTGTGATGAACACTACAGAGATATGCTCATGATCTGTGGCGCTCCAAATAAGAGTGAACTTCACAATTTTTTCTGAACTAGAAACAGTGAAGCATCTAGCCCCAGGAGCTATTGACCGCCATGTTGAAACCATAGACAGAAAGTCTACAGAAGATGGAGGAAGGCAAAAAAAAAAAAAAAAAAAAAAAAAATCAGAGATAAGGAATTTAAAAGAGACACTATGTACTGTTCTCAGTATATGAGAGTGCAGATGGTCGTGGACAAGTTCACCTTTATTTGCTGGTCCACCTTCTCACTCACTCACATCCCAGCTTACACTATGTGCATTCTCTTTACCCTGAGTCTTCTTTAAATGCAGTTTGCAATTCTCAGTTTACATCCTTTGTTTTACATTGTTGTGATGATAACCCCTGACTACCTGAATACAAAATTAAAAAAAAAGCCTGGAAACCAGTTTTGCTTATAGAACAAAGGAACATAGATTTTATTTTTAGAAAAGGAAAGCTAGAAAAAGGCCAACTCATTGACAATTTAAATTGACCTTACCATTTAGCACAATCTCTGTTTTAAAGTTTTTCTCTAGATTAGAGTTTCTTCTTCTTCAAGGAGTATTTCCCGGTTGATGCCAGTTTCAATGACCTCTGGGTCAAACAACCTATATTACTGTGTGACCTAGTATAGGAGGAACTGACTTTAAGGGCAAACTGAAGATGTTTCAGTCAGACACAGGAGGTTTGCTGCTATTCGTGGAAATAACTAACATGCGGCTATGACTGCCCCATATTTCTGAGTTTTTGCAGTTGAATGCTTCTCTTATTTAGCTAGATGGATTCTAGGGCTGAAAACAAAAATTAGACTAATGTCAAAAGTAAGATGGTGTATGTAAGAGCACATTGTGTTGGTGTTCTATTTCTGTTATAAAAGTAAATACATTAAATAAATTGAAGACTCTATCCTGAATTACAGTGCCTTGATAAAAGGTGCATGTGGATTTTAAGTGATCACATCTTTCTCTGAGTCTTTAACACTGACATTTGATACTTGCTTATATTGTATTTTCTCCTGCAAGTTTGTATGACTTGCATTATTTAAACTTGCAAAGATCAGCAATTTGGAGGTTTCACTTTTCTTATATCCTTCACAGTGCTTAGTGTAGATTTTTACGTAGTACACAGGGACAGAATGTTTCAATTCTTGTGTTTGAACACCTGGGTTATATTGTTTTCCTCATACTTAGGAGCTCTTACCCTTTTTACTCTGTCTTATCTATAAAATGGGAATGACAGTGGCTGTTGCTCAGACCTCACTGAATAGATGAAGATTTAATAAAATAATGAACATAAGCTTATACTTCAATGCAAGGTTATGCATTGTCTATAGCACACCTTCTGATATCTCTGCTTCTACTCCTGTTTATTATTTTTGAACTATTTTGCACCTCTTTGTAAATTGTAGATAAGTAATAAATAGGCAAACTCTCTTGTCTAGAGAAGTTTCCTATGACTTCTCTTTCCCCAGCAGGAAAAAGAGTTTTGCATCTACAATATTTGCTATTCAATGTAAATCTGTGATTTTCTGGCATTTTTAAAAAACAGGTAATAACATCTGTCTATTCTGACATATGAGAAATATCAAATCTTTAACATGTTTGTTTTTATATTTGTAAGAGATGACTTTGCCTTATTCTGAAAATTATTTTTTAAGTTTCAGATATCTTTCACTAAGATGACTAATGAATTTTCCTACCAGAGCCAGGTAATCTTCCACACCAGAGGAAGCCATGTTGAGGGTGATATGTGTGAAAGCATATTTTTTTTAGGTCCTAGAGGTGACTACAAAGAGGTAACAGAACTTTAATGACTCTAGATTTCTCTAATGTTAGTTTTACTCTTCAATAATTTTGTTTTACTTTTTTGTTGGGAATTTAGTTTTATAGACTGATTGTCCGATGATCTCTATACAGGCATTAATTGTTTATAGAAATCTACTTTTTTACTATGTGAGAGACAATGGAGACTCTGATATATTAATCTTTTAGTTTAGAAGTTGAGCTTCATCATCTGACCACTTGATGACTTATAGTCTTTGTTGGATGAGAAACAGAGAATCTTGTTTCAGCTCCAATCAAGTATGAACTTGCCCAGTGGAAAGCAAATCAGTTCTATGGTAGACTGATAAAATTCTGTGGCTCTTTGTATAATCCTGATCCTTGGATGACCTTTAGAGTTGAAGCTCTCTGTATTTACCTGTATGTCCTAGTGTCTATAACTCAGACTTTTATCCCTGATTGTATAGATGCATAATGGTTTTCCACTTCTAGATTATATTGATAAATTAAGCTGTAAAGTCTCTTAAAGGAACTTGTTTTGTTTGACTTATAGAGATAAATAAGCACTTATATAAGCTGAATAGTCCTAAAATTTCCAGAAAATAAGAAAATTGAACTTTAATTTTTTAAATGGACAAATATGTATTTTTACAAAAAAAAAATTAGAAATATTTTAAGAATTCAAGGAAACATAATTTAGATAAGTCAGGCAAATGAGATTACTTAAATATTTTTGGTTTAATACAAACAGCTATGTGTTCTATGATTTATTAGTATTAAATATAATACAAGTCTACATTTTTCTTCTCTGTGTATATGTTTTTCCTAAACTAATACAAGTTGCTGATCAAATAAGCTAGCATTATTTCTACTTAATGCTCACAATTATGAAAAATGTAATTCTATGTTTTGAATCTCCATTAAGATTAATTGTATTCTCACAGTAATTGTGCTCTGTAGTTGTCAGCTTGAAGAACATTTCTAAGATCTTTAGGTGACTTAAATCCTTGGACTGATAGTAAATCGAGTTAATTAGTACACATTCATTGGATATTTAGATCATTTCTAAGACAGAGCAGTGAAACATTGATTACTAAGCATGATTTTAAGTTTATGTGCTTTTGCTTCTTATTTTTATATGCTACCTAGAGGCTAAATCTTTGGGTCTGTTAATGACTGTGTTTGTTATTACCACTTGGAGAAGTTGCACTTTAAGAAATGACTATGTCTGTATGAAACTAGGTTAGTTATGTCTATGCATGATTTCTGCTCGTCTGCTGCAAATTCCCAGTGTCTGTAAGTTCACAGCCATCCAATTCTATTTTTCTCAGTGAATAGAAGTTACTTCAGTTTAAAGTCACAATTACTACAGTAAATGAGAGTACACTAGCAGTAGTAGTGGCATAAAGGTACAACTTTGTATATGAGCTGACAAGATGTGCTCTTGTTTAGAAAGGAAAAAAGAGAACGCACAGTTTTGTTCTAAAGTAAAGTGACTGTACAGAATAACAAGAAGGTAATGAAGAACAAAACCTGAATGGATATAGAAAGTTGTAGAAGGTTCACAGAAAGAGAATTTTGTTTTCTTTGGATTGTAGTGTATGCAAATAATGAGTTTAAAAGAGCTATGATGTATACAAATCTTAGCAAAGTTGGCTCAATTTTGATGGGCTTGTTTTCTTCATTTCCTGTTTATTGTTTTGGTCTATGTATATAGTTCTTTGTAATCTGCACAGATTATGTGTTTTAACAGAATAATATTCTGTGCTTTGTGGTCACTTTATTGTGATTTAGATCATTTAAAAAACAATAACAACAAAGGCTCCCCACATATGAAAGAGCTAGGTTATTTATAATCATGTTATTTTTTATGTTTATTTTTAAGTGTTTTATTGTCACTTTCAAATTAGGAAACAAGTATTATTTTTATCTATGTGTTTAAATCTCATGAAACAGTTTAAAATTATTTTTTGACTTCCTAAAATTAAATCCTAAATGTAAAAATAAAAAAAATAAAATAAAATAAAATGAAACTCATACTTTTGACCAAAAATTGTCTTTCAGATTTTTTTTTTTTTTTTGAGGGCTCCTAAAAAATAAAAATATTTGTTTTCCATATAAAAGAAAGATGGCAGTCTAGGCAGACATGGCTCGCCTCTTCTCACAACTACATTAAAAGTTACAACTAAAATATAGAACAACCATCATTCAAAATGGTCAGAAATCAAGTTGAATGGAAGTCTGATGATTACAGAATTCAAGAAAGCACATCTGTCCAGAACGATAGGAGAAGTGCAAACATGAAATGGGTTGGTCCCACACCCATGTGTGGTGGATACAAATTTGGGAGGAATATGACAGGAGTGAAGCATCCCAGCTCCACACCGGGTCCCCCAACTCAGGGTTCCAGTGCCAAGAAGATAAATCCCCACAACTTTTGGCTGGAAAAACTAGTAGTAGAAGAAACTGCTGGAGCCCAGAGCAGTTCCTCTTAAAGACCTCACACACAGGGACTCATATACTCAGATTCACTCTCTCTGAGCTCAGCACCAGGGTAGAAGCTTGAAAGGCATCAGTGATATAGAGGGCGAACTGAAGTCTCTGGCATCAAGCTGAGCAGAGACCATTGCTTCTTTTTGCTAAACCCTCCCTTGACACACTTGGCAAGCTGGTGTCATATATGAGACTCCATCAACCTAGCCAACACTGTTTGACCCACCTTAGAGATCCTCAGAGACTCTGCCACACCCAACTTATGGGCCCGCCCAAGCTACTTTTCCATGTGAATGGCTGGTCTTTGTTCATGCTTACCAACTTCCTAAATCCTATCAAACAAGCAACAGTGGGCCTCAGTGAGACCAAGTGGTGGCACTAGCACCAGACAGCCTAGATTCACAGCTTGACTTCACGTGGGAATCTCCAAGCCCAACACAAGTACAGCCATCTCAGATTGTTTTATAGCTCAGGCAGGATGGGCCCAGTCTAAATATAGGTTGGGGATGACTTTGGCCTGCACCACCTGAAAAACCCCAAAGCAAGTGCACCCAGTGGACAACTATAAACCACATTGGAGCACCACCACCCTGCCCCTGCACAGCTGATCCTCCACTGAGGATGGAGATTGATGGTTAGTGGTCAAAGCCAGTCCTTGAAGCTGACTGGCCTGGGTAAATCCCTCCCATTGATCTGTCAACAGCAACCAAGGCTCAACTACAAGAGGAGGGGGCTGTACTCAGCCCACACAAAAGGTGCGCCTTGAGTAGCCAACTTGGGAGATAGGGTAGGTTGTGGCTCTGGACCCTATAGGACACCTACTACTTTAAGTCACACTACTAAGACATGGAGTCATATCAGCTCTACCAAATACACAGAAACAAACACAGGGAGGCTGCCAAAATGAGGAGACAAAGAAACATGTCCCAAATGAAGGAACAGATCAAAACTATAGAAAAAGAGCTAACAAAATGGTGATAAGCAATCTATCAGAGGAAGATTTCAAAACATCAGTTATAAGGATGCTCAAGAAACTCAGTGAGGACCTCAGCAGCATAAAAAAGATGTAGTCAGAAATGAAGGATACACTAATTGAAATGAAGAACAATTTACAGGGAAACAATAGTGAGTGGATGAAGCCGAGAATAAAATCAATGATTTGGAATATAAGGAAGCAAAAAACAACCAATCAGAATAACAAGAAGAAAAATGAATTAAAAAAAATTAGGATAGTATAAAGCAGTCTCTGGGACAACTTGAAGAGGTCCAATATTCACATCATATGGGTCCCAGGAGAAGAGAATAAGCAAGAAATGGGAAATCTATTTGAAAAAATAGTGAAAGAAAACCTTCCCTAGTTTTGTGAAGGAAACAGACATACAAGTCCAGAAAACACAGAGAGTCCCAAACAAGATGGATGCAAAGAGGCCTCCTCCAAGACATATCATAATTAAAATGCCAAAAGTTAAAGATAGAGAGAGAATCTTAAAAGCAGCAAGAGAAAAGAAGTTAGTTACCTACAGAGGAGTTTCCATAAGACTGTCAGCTGATTTCTCAAAAGAAACTCTGCAGGCCATAAGGGACTGACAAGAAGTATTTAAAGTGATGAAAAACAAGAATCTACAACCAAGAATACTCTATTCAGCAAAGCTATCATTTAGAATGGAAGGGCAAAAAAAGGAAAAAGAAAAAAAGGTTTCCCAGACAAGAAAAAAATAGAGGCATTTATCATCACCAAACCATTCTTATATGATATATTAAAGGGATTTACTTAAGAAGAAGAAGGTTAAAATTATGAACAATGAAATGGCAATAAATACAAATCTGTGAACAAGTGCATCCAAAAAACAAACTAAGCAAACAAGAACAGGAACAGAATCATGCATATGAAGAACATTTTGATGGTTGCCAGATGGGAGGGGCGTGGGTAGAATTGGTGAAGAGGTAAGGGAATTAAGAAGTACAAATAGGTAGTTACAGAATAGTTCTGGGGATGTAAATTACAGTATAGGAAATGGAGTAGCCAAAGAACTTATATGCATGACCCATGGACATGAACAATGGTGGTGGGGTTACCTGAGGGAGTTGGGGTGCTTGGTGGAGGGGGACAAATGGGAAAAATTGAAACACGTGTAATAGCATAATCAATAAAATATAATTTTAAAAAGGATGGCAGAAATAGACTTATTTGGTATGTTAATATTAATGAATTTTATGGAAGGAATTGTCCAATACGAAGAGATGCTCCTCTGTTTCTGGGTTAAATTTTTATGGGTACATTGTTGTTAATATAAGGAATTTGAATGGTTCCTAGAGATGTGTCAATGCCCTTTCTGTCCCACACATGTTTCTATTTATCAGAGTCCTGATGCTGCTTTGTCTTACAATATTATGTAACCATGTTTTCTTATTCTTTGTTTACATGCATGATTGAAATCTCTTATTGATTATTCTTACTTTCATGGCATAGCTATTTGCATAGATTACATAAGAATTTACTATATTTTTCCAGAATTTTCTGGAATTTTGCCTAGAGGGTGGCGGCAGGCAGCAGGACCCCAAATTGCTTTTCGGTAGCATAACTACTATTGAATCAAGATTAAAGCATTTCCATCTCCCTAAAAATTATCCTGTGTCTTGTATCATCCTTTCCTCTAGCCCCATAGCCCAAGGCAACCAGTGATCTACTTTCTGTCTCTATAATTTTGCATTTTCTAGAACTTCATGTAGACTTTTATGCTTTGCTTCTTTCACTTAGCATAATGCTTTTTGAGATTCATTTGTGTTGTTTTGTGTATCAGTATTTTGATCTTTTTTATTGCTGTGGATGTCTGTGACGCGATATTCTAGCGTCCGCATCGTTTAGAGCTGCGACTCAGAACATGGTGCGTTCCTAGAAGCCGCTTTCGGCATCAGTGGGCGGCGGCGTGTGGACTTGCAAGCGTGGGGCGCGGGACCAACCGACGCCACTTCGTGTTGGACAGTGGAAGCTGGAGAGCCGGGCTATTCGGACTGAGCCAATTGGTTTCCATGGATCTCAATAGTGCCAGCACTGTTGTTCTTCAAGTCTTAACTCAGGCCACCAGTCAGGATACTGCTGTGTTAAAGCCAGCTGAGGAGCAGTTGAAACAGTGGGAAACACAGCCAGGTTTTTATTCAGTGTTGATGGTAAGTTGCTTAAAAATAGTTATTATTTTTAATAAAATGAGACACTATTCTATTGTTTTAAAAACCTACTTGTGTTGGTGGTTTACTTAGTGAAACTGATCCAAATGTTTGGCTGCCATTGCACTGCCATTTACTAATTCGAGGCATGGCACTTGGAGGACATTTAAGAGATGTTTATTGTTGGGTGAGTATACCCAAGCAGGGTATTGGTAGTATCTGCTTAGAAGGTTACACTGCCAGTTTTCTATTTTAGCCTGTAAATGCTGCCCTCAAGACTGTAAAGGAGGAAAGAGGAAGGACATCTCTAAAATCAGAGAAGGAAAACTCTGACTCCAAAAAACCTCCGCTGCCTTGCGGCATACCTCTTCAGGGGAAAGGCTAAGGGAGTAAACCCCGACAGAAAATCCGGAGCCGGAGTCCCTAAGGCGGTTTGACATTGTAGTCAACACCGGCAACTCCTGCGGCGCACCTGAAGCCAAGCTGTATTGACTTTGTCTTTCCCTTGGACCCTTCAGCTGCGAAGAGAGGGGGGGTCTGCTGCATGGGCAACAGCAGACCCTCCATATCACCCTGCCCAGGCTCTGTAGCTTCAGTTTCACTGGAGAGGACACTCCAGCGTCATTGCAAGATGTCGACTCAACACGGGAGGAGACAGATACCGGTTATAAGCTCATCCGATTGGCGAAGGAAACGAGCGCCAGGGGTCTCCTCTGACGGTGGGAGAGGTCATCGCGCCTCACTGGACAGCTACCGTCTCGCCATGGCTCGCCTGCCCCACTGGGTGCGTGGGGATCAGAGAGGCGCCTCTCGAAAAGTGGGCCACAAAACACCCGCACCAGTTAATTCCAAGCAAACAACAAGAAAGAAGCCTCCGGCTCTTCGCCTCACTAGCTGGAACATCAGGACCATGTGCCCCGGACTTACTGCAGACCTTCCGTGGATCAAGGGTGCCAGGAAAACCGACTGTCATCGATAGGGAACTGGCACGACTAAACATCGACATTGCGGCTCTACAGGAAACCCGGTTGGCCGACAACGGAACTATCAGAGAAACCAACTACACCTTCTACTGGCAAGGGAAGTCTCCGGACCAACCAAGACAGCACGGTGTTGGGTTCGCTGTGAAGAACACGCTTGTTAACTCCATAGAGCCACCCACAGGAGGCACAGAGAGATTACTTACCCTCCGATTGTCAACAACTTTCGACCCAGTCAGCATTCTTAGCGCGTATGCCCCAACCCTCTGCGCCACCACCGAAGAGAAAGAACAGTTCTACCATGCACTGGACGAAGCGTTATCCAAGATTCCCAGAAGTAACGCTCTCTATCTCCTTGGAGACTTCAACGCAAGAGTAGGAGCCGACCACATGGCCTGGCCCACCTGCCTTGGAAACTTTGGGAGAGGAAAGATCAATGAGAATGGTCAGCGACTGCTTGAGCTTTTGTGTCACCATGGCCTGTGCGTGACAAACACATTCTTCAAGTGCAAAGAGATCCACCAGGTGTCATGGAGGCACCCCCGCTCCCGTCATTGGCACCAGCTTGACCTCGTCATCACCAGAAGAATGGATATTGGCAGCACACTCCTCACCCGCAGCTACCACAGTGCAGACTGCGACACGGACCATGCCCTCGTGGTAAGCAAGGTGCGCATAATGCCGAAGAGGTTGCACCACTCCAAGATGAAGGGTTGCCCACGCATCAACACCAGTTGTGCCAGCAACCCAGTTAAGACCCAGCAATTCATCAACAGGATGGAAGATGCACTCGGCGAGGGAGTGGCGGCAGATGACATTATCGAATCCAATTGGCTACGTCTCCGCGACGCCATATACAACTCCGCCATTATTGCTTACGGGAAGAAAGAGCGGAAGAACGCTGACTGGTACGAGGCTCACTGGGAAGAAATGGAACCTGTGATCGAGGCTAAGAGGAAGGCCCTACTGGCTTATAAGGTCACGCCCACTCCCAGTACACTTCAAGCTCTACGGGCTGCCAGGAACAAAGTCCAGAAGACCGCCCGCCACTGTGCCAACACCTATTGGCTAAACCTGTGCAGAAGCATTCAGGAAGCCGCCGATATAGGCAATGCACGAGGAATGTATGAGGGTATCAAGAAGGCAACAGGCCCAATCCCCTCCAAGATCGCCCCCCCTTAAGTCCAAGACAGGTGAGGTCATCACTGACCAGGAACAGCAAATGCGGCGGTGGACCGAGCACTACCTCAAGCTGTACGCAACGAAGAACACCGTAACAGACACTGCTCTTAAAGCCATCCCAGACCTACCAGTCATGGAGGAGCTAGACACCCCACCTACTGCGGCAGAGCTCGGCAAAGCCATCGACCGCCTCGCTTGCGGGAAAGCACCAGGAAGCGACGGAATCCCTCCAGAAATCCTAAAGAGCGGGAAACCAGTCCTGCTACAGCCGCTCCACCATCTACTCTGTATCTGCTGGAAGGAGGGTTACATCCCCCAGGATATGAGAGACGCCAACATTATCACCATGTACAAGAACAAAGGAGACCGCAGCGACTGCAACAACTACCGGGGCATCTCTCTCCTCAGCATCGTCGGCAAAGTATTCGCCCGGGTCGCCCTTGCCCGCCTGCAGACCCTTGCTTCCCGCGTCTACCCAGAGTCCCAGTGTGGCTTCAGAGCTGGCCGATCAACAGTGGACATGATCTTCTCCCTACGCCAGCTGCAGGAGAAGTGTCATGAGCAGCATAAACCACTCTACCTCGCCTTTATTGACCTCACGAAGGCGTTTGATCTGGTCAGTCGAAGCGGACTCTTCAGCTTGCTACGGAAGATTGGCTGTCCACCACATCTGCTTGCTGTGGTCATGTCCTTTCATGACAACATGCACAGCACGGTGTCCTACAACGGCGCAACCTCTGAGGCCTTCCCAGTCAGCAGCGGAGTAAAGCAGGGCTGCGTCCTCGCGCCTACGCTGTTCGGAATCTTCTTCTCCATGCTCCTCCAATACGCCTTTAAGGACTGCAGCGAGGGTGTCTTCATTCACACCAGATCCGATGGCAAGCTCTACAACCTGGCCCATCTACGAGCCAAGACCAAAGTCAAAGAGGTGCTCATCCGTGAGATGCTCTTCGCCGACGACGCAGCTTTGACATCACACTCCGAAGAGGGACTCCAGCAGCTAGTCACTTGCCTTTCCCACGCATGCAAGGAGTTCGGACTAGCCATCAGCCTGACGAAGACGAATGTTATGGCTCAAGGCACGGGGACTCCCCCATGCATCACCATCGACGGATACACCCTGGAGGTTGTCAACGACTTCACTTACCTCGGGTCCACCATCTCGAGCTCTCTGTCAGTCGACTTGGAGGTCAACCGGAGAATCGCCAGGGCAGCCACAGTTATGGCCAGACTGAACCGGCGAGCGTGGAACAATTCCAGCCTCACTGAGAAAACCAGACTGCGCATCTACCAAGCCTGCGTACTCAGCACTCTCCTCTATGGCAGCGAGACGTGGACCACCTACGCAAGGCACGAAAGGAAACTCAACAGCTTCCACATGAGGTGCCTGCGACGCGTCCTGCATGTCGCCTGGCAGGATAAGGTCCCCAACACCGAGGTGCTGAAGCGAGCCAATATGAGCAGTTTGCATGCAGTTCTTAGCGAGAGACGCCTCAGGTGGCTCGGCCATGTCAAAAGAATGGATGCAGGCCGTATCCCCAAAGACCTCCTCTACGGCGAGCTAGCAGAAGGCAAGAGGATGACAGGGCGCCCAAAACTGCGGTTCAAAGACATCTGCAAAAAGGACATGACACAATGCTCCATCAATCTCAACACATGGGAAGTTCAAGCAGACGACCGCCTAGCCTGGAGGCTCGCGGTCAGGCAAGGTACGTCACGCGCGGAGGCTGCGCGCAACGAGGAGGCGGTCCAGAAAAGATCGCGGCGGAAGCAGCGTCAGCAGCAGCAACAACAGCCATCTGCCTTCACCTGTACCAAGTGCGGCAGGGATTGTCACTCCCGAGTCGGACTGCACAGCCATTCTCGGCGGTGCAGATAGACTCTCAGGAAGCTACGCCATCGTCTCTCGAGACGGACGGCTGCCGACGACTATATTTTTACAGGACACAATTGGAAACATTAGTTGATACAGTCAAGTCTTTTTCTGGAATGTCATATCTGACAAACAGTTACAACCATCCACTTTGGAGTAACTAAGTTTTCAATTTTGTCAAAGGTTACAACACCCCTTTAGATAAACTGGCCTGGTACCTTATTTTTAGGGTTCTCAGTCTTAAAGGTGAATAAAAAGGTCACTTTTAGTCTGGTCCAGGAAGCTTAGAATATTACAGGACTTTGCAAAGTAAGACATTTCCCCAATTCATACTATAGGTGAAATCCAGTAGGTAGAGTATTTTGGCTTAGTTTTCTAGCCTAGGAAGCTATTAAAAACCCAGTGGGAGATTCCTCATGCATATTTATAACAAAACAAATACATAAAGATCTATGTGTTAACACTCTTGATGCACCTATGTCAATAATCAGGATAAATCTAATGAGACCAGCCTTATTTTGTAATCAAGACAAATATTTGAGATTATTTTTTATCGAAATGGAAGATACTGTAGAAAAAAATGTCATAATGTACATTCCATTCTTCTGAACTGATTTTAGCCCTATTCATTATACTAAAGTCTTTTGCACCTGTTTGCTAATTGTAAATAATGGATAGGCAAACTGGGTCTTTTCCATAGAGTTTCTATTGACCCTCACTCCCCTTTGCAGAAAAAACAGTTTTGTGTTCATTTACAGTTCAGTTCCATTATTTTAAAAAATCTGTGTGTGTGTTTAACTTTTTCTTTGAATTGGTTATATCTTCGAGGTTTCCTCATTAGAAAAATGTTAAAAATTTAACATACATTTATTTTTTCACATCTGTATGACAGTCCTGATTTCATATTTTTGTCAATATGTTTTAATAGTGCTATACAATTATCAGATGCTACTAATCATTAAACCCTGGCTGGTTTGGCTCAGTGGATTGAGCGTCGGCCTGCGAGCTAAGTGTCGCTGGTTCGATCTTCCAGTCAGGGCACATCAGAGAAGGAAAACTCTGACTCCAAAAAACCTCCGCTGCCTTGCGGCATACCTCTTCAGGGGAAAGGCTAAGGGAGTAAACCCTGACAGAAAATCCGGAGCCGGAGTCCCTAAGGCGGTTTGACGTTGTAGTCAACACCGGCAACTCCTGCGGCGCACCTGAAGCCAAGCTGTATCGACTCCGTCTTTCCCTTGGACCCTTCAGCTGCGAAGAGAGGGGGGGTCTGCTGCATGGGCAACAGCAGACCCTCCATATCACCCTGCCCAGGCTCTGTAGCTTCAGCTCCACTGGAGAGGACACTCCAGCATCATCGCAAGATGTCGATTCAACACGGGAGGAGACAGATACTGTGTCACTCCCGAGTCGGACTGCACAGCCATTCTCGGCGGTGCAGATAGACTCTTAAGAAGCTACACCATCGTCTCTCGAGACGGACGGCTGCCGACGATGACTAATCATTATCATTATTCTAGATCTGCCCTTAGTCATTCTTAAGGACCATTAAACAATATTAGTAGTAATAAAAAAAGTGCAAAAAACTTTATCATTGTGATTATTTCATGAAGGGTAGATGACTCTCTTAAATTAAATGTTTTATTTCTTTTTGGGTGATTAGAAAAGAAATCCCTTTATATCCCTTTGTTAATTGGAGGAGTCGTTTTTGAGGTAGAAATATAACATTTCTTTATTGTACCTTGCACTCACCATTGTCCCTCTGTCCAGGCCCTCATTTGAACAAACTGTGTGTCCTGCTTGCCTTGCCTTACATGAGTTCCCAAAAGTAATTGTAATATTTCTGGTAGTTCTTCTGCAGGCTTTTTCCCTACTCTGGGATGATTTTCATTAGACTTTGCTCATTTAAGAATGTTTACATTATCTTGATATTCTTACCTCATGTGTTTTTTATATTATCTATTTTTTCTCTTGTTAACTCTTGTTTCTATAACTTTAGCAGTTTATCTTTTCCTCACTGAGAAGCCCAATTATATTTTTGGTCTGTATTGTCACAATTGGCAACACTTTAGTATGGCTGTTGGAAAAGTAAAATATAGAAGAGGATACTGAGATTATTTCTACATAAAGATGTGTATTTTGTAGGATACTTTATTATTATGTACTATAAGTATCTATATATGTGCAAATATATGTCAAATTTTGGAAATAAGAAAACATGTACATAGAGATCATCTATGAGTTGTCCCACATCACATGAAAGATGAACACAAGTAGTATATAATCTTGGTGATGAGATTGAGTATAATATTCAAAGCAAGCAATGAATAATTTTATATCATTGTAATAAATAGATTCAGATAGACAGGGATATTGATGTCTACCTATCTATCTATCTGTCATCACCATAGTTATTTTCTAGGTTTCAGATGAGAGTGCTTTGGACAAGAACTTGAATGGTAAGGTAGTCTGAAATAGTTTTATGGTCCCTGAGGTATTTGAATGGTGCTTATTAGTGTGAGTAGATCTGTAAATCACAGACAATGAAAGTATAAGAATGACTCAGTGTGCAAGTGTCAAATGGGATTCAGGTCTATTTGAGTTGGAGCTGCTTGAGTGGCGTCTATATCTGCCATATGCCAAATCATGGCCTGTGCCACTCTTCAAACTTGATTGTCACATCCATGCAATAGAGAAGACAGCCCTTTCCTAGAAGATTGTTTTAATAATTGGGAATAAAATGTATAAATTTCTCATGTCTAGTTAGAATTTATGAAGTAGTAGTGAATTATTACTATTTTTAGAAACAACTGTCCCCAGGTTTCATTTTGTAAAGGTGTGTGTATGTGTGATTCTGTCTCTGTGTGGATCTGTGAGAGTCTTTCTGTAAAGCAGAGCATCTCGTTACATTGAATGACTTCTTGTTATCTATAGGGAGAAATATATGTTAGCCTCATATCAGTTGCTTCATTTCTTTTATCTGTGCTTTTCAGCCTTTGACTATCATGAGGTCTCTCTGGCCACTTTGACATAAGTCAGGTCCAGAAGCTAAGACCACCTACTTTAGGAGTTAAAGCTTGATTGAATGTATACTGTGTAAAAGCAAATACTCTTATTTTGTTTTCTAAGGTGGGTTTGAGCCATGAGCATCAGGGCAGGAGGTGGGGGTAGGGAGACTTCCCTGAGGCAGGTTCTACTGCTATCTACGGCTGAGACCAGGGCTAAATGTTCCTCTAGCTTTTTGGTGACATAAGTACTTAAAATAAGGGGATCTTGATTTGGAAATTTCATTTGCACTGTGGTCTTTTGGAAAAATGATTATCATGTTTTTTTGTGCTGCCTAGAAGAAAAATGTTTTATGAGGCCAAGAACTGTTGACACACTGCAGTGTTTCTGTGGTTTTACTGTCAAAAATGTGGGTAAAGCAGAAGACACTCAGGTTGGTGTATTTATTAGGAGATTATGTGGAAACTACTGTAAGTTTTTAACATAGACATCTGTGGCAAGGACCACATTTTAGTCATTTTTGTCTTCTGTCCCAAACAGGGTATAACTAGAGTGAATCAGGAAGATAGTAGGAGTTGTCTCAAATACACAGAATGTTAACTTCCAATGGGGGAACTCAGATGGAGATATTCTCAGCTTTGGCCCAATCCAATCTCCAAATCAATCAGTATATCTCTGAGCTAAATTTTCAAGACTTATTTCACTAGTTATTTACCTGTGATTTATCCTCTGCCTTAGGGAAATAAGGCCATTATTGCTAAAAATTGGTTGAATAATATTTGCTTAGTGTCTACCATGTTCAGGGTGCTATACTATGTGCTGAGAAGGATACCTAAGAATATGAATCTGAAAACTAATTTTAAGGAGTTTTTAGCCAAACTATATAAAAGGATACACCTTGGAATACTATTAGGTGTCCAGTAAGGATAGCTAACATTTTTAGATGTTTAATGTTTACTATATGCCAGGTTCTGTTTGTCATGAGTAACAAATATAACTCATTTAATGTTCACCATAACCTATAAGTTAGGCAATATTATCATGCCATTTTGCAGATATAAAAACTGAGGCACAGTCTATTTCAGTGCCATGTCCATGGTCACAGCTAGGGAACAGCCTTCTAGGGCAGGAGGGCTGGAGGTCTGATTGAAGAGCACATGTTCTTAGCCACTTTATACATGGGAGAGACAATGCCTGCTTTCAGAGCTGGGAGCATTAGGTCCCAATGAACGGGGTCTCCCACAAATGGCTTTAAAAAAGAAGAATTTTAAGGATGGATAAATTATGTTGGAATTTAAATTAGCATAGTAGGAGGGAAGCGATGCCAATGGGGGATAAAAATTGGCAGAGTATAGAAATTCATTGTTTTAAAATCTAACCATCACTCCTCCTCCACTCATCCATCCCATTCCATATTTTCATCTCACTTTAATTAGGAGTATAAGTCTAGTCACAGCAGCAGAATGAAGGTCTGAGCCATGAGGAATGATATAAGTGCTGTAGGCTGGGAATGAGAGGTGGTTATGAGAGCTTATACCCTCTTTCCTGTCATTCTGATGGAAGGAACTGAGTCCAGAGGAATTGGAGTATGAAAACCATGGGCTCTACAACTTTCACTTCTGCCTAATACAATTTCAGTAATAGATGGCTCATTTAACTAAAACTTTTAGTATCATATATTTAAAATATAAAATGAGAAGTAGTTCTTCCAAAGAATTATGTTTATGTTCTTTATCAACTCTGGAAGGATGGAGAGAAATGACTCTATTAGAATTTGCTTTCTTTATTAAAAGTTAACCTTCCTTTCTTCCACGTCCTTATTGAGAGGGTGGCCATATTGCCAAGTGAATATTACGAATTTGACTTCATCCCCAAGATACCTGGTATAAAATAATCATAGAACCCCAAACTTTTAGACCAGGAAGAGACTACAGGAGTAATGTTATTTATTGTATTAATGAGGAAAAAGACTTTCCCAAATCATAGCCCTGGTTGTTGGCAGGGGCTTGATTGGAACAATTTCCTCTGCAAGTAGATTTCTTACTGTGTAGAGAGTTCATGTATCATGTAATTAGGTATGCCTTGCATGGTGCCCAGTTCAAACAGGCACTGATATTGGTATATTATTATTAATTAATATTTTTCAGTCATCCTGTAAACTTCTAGAAAGTCTCTTCATACTCCATAGATCTAGTTGAGTATCTTGCATCCAATCAATGCATTTGATTAACTGACATCAGGAAGGAGGGCGAGGGGACCCAAATTACTTGCTTCGGGATGATGTGAGACTTAGCAGATTATTAACCTTCAGGCACTCAATGGCTTCTCCAAACCTAAAGATATGTGTGTAAAAGGAAGTGAAATTGAAAATCTTTAAATTTTGTGTGCAAATTAAAATCACAACGAGATACCATCTCACATCTGTCAGAATGGCTATTATCAATAAATCAACAAACAATGAGTGCTGGTGAGGACGTGGAGAAAGGGGAACCCTTTTGCACTGTTGGAGGGAATGCAGACTGGTTTAGCCATTGTGGAAAGCAGTGTGAAGATACCACAAAAAATTAAAAATGGATCTGTCTTTTGACCCAATGATCCCACTTCTGGGAATATATTCAAAGGAACTCAAAACACTAATTTGAAAGAACAGAGTCACCCCTATGTTCATTGCAGTGTTATTTACAATCTCCAAGATATGGAAGCAGCCCAAGGGTCCATCAGTAGGTGAGTGGATAAAACAACTAAGGGACATTTACACAATGGAATTCTACTTGGCCTTAAAAATTAACAAAATTTTCTCTTTGCAACAGTATGAATGGACCTGGAGAACATTACGCTAAGTGAAATAAGCCAGTCAGAGAAAGACAAATATCATACGATTTCACTCATGTATGGAATCTAATGAACAAACTAAACTAACAAGGAAAACAGAGACAGACTCATAGATGGAGAGCAGATGACAGGTAGTGGTGGGGTGGATTAGGGGGTGAAGAGATTGACCAAAAAGGAAAAAGGACTCATGGGTATAGACAACAGTGTGGTGATTGCTGGGGGGAGAAGGGTATAATGGGACTAAAAGATAATGGAAAAAAATACAATAAAGATTAAATTTTTAAAAATGAATAAAATTTGTGTGAACTAGAGGGAATGAATTTGAAAATTTAATCCTGACATCAGAAGAATATCTACAGAATGAAATCTCCTATTAAATGAAACTCAAAATAAAAATAAATAAATAAGTTGGCATGAATACCCTTGCTAACAGAAGCTGCTGAATCTCCCACACCCCTTACAGAGATTAATCCCTTCCTACAGGCCAAAATCTAATTATAAACCATTCTAATTAGTCAGGAAGTAGGACTGCTGTTCCTTTTTGAGGATAAAGCTAGTAAGGGATGCTACCACTGCATGTGAACTTCAGAACGAGGCAGAGAGAATTTAGGTGTTAATGCAAGTCAGTTGTCGCATACCATAAAGTTTATTTGCTTGCTTCAGTTGGCTACTGCCTGCATATTTTTATGGGGCATCTGCAGTTTATTTTGCTGCTTTAAGTTTTCTATAGTTCTAGTTTTCATTGTAGCAAGACTAAATAAGTGTTATGTAAAATATTATTTTTACTTTAAATGGATCTTCAAAACTTTCAAGTGCTCTAGGGCAGAAAGAAGAAAATCTGGGGAAAAGCTTTAATATTCCATATATAATGAGTTTGTTTTACATTATTTTCCTTATTTATTTTTCCTCTGGACTGTTTTTACTTGGGTTCCTTTCATATCCCAGTTAACAAAGGAATTGACCAGAACTAAGAAGAACCCTAGAGCAATAGCTAAAATCCCGCTGTGCATGTCAGATACTGTCTGACCACTGATTACTGCCCAAGGGGAATTTGTTTCCTTTATAAACTTTTTGGTGCATTTTCATCATTAAAGAAATAGCCTTTTTCTCTCTCTTGAGAATCTTCAGAGTGGTATTGAAGAAAGCATGAGCTTCTTAATTTTTGTATTTTAAATCCTGGGTTTGTATATCATTTTAAAGGGTGAGATGAAATAAAGGCCTCTCCTTCATACTAAAATCTGGAAAATAATGTCCTTATTGATGATCTACCTGGAAACTCACCTCAGGAAATAGTCTACATACATCATGCTGGATAAATACAACAGGAATCTGTCCTTTTCCTTACCTTTTATCTATGGAAAATATGCAAATTAATCAATTTGATATTATGGGGACAGCTTGAGATTAAATAGCTTGTTATTACTCAGAATCTTATCAGGAAATAGAATGAACCCCAGGTTCAAATGAGACTAATGAAGGGATTTTTTATAGAGGTGTGGGAAGGTTTAGGGGGAGAAAGAGAAGATAGTAAGGCACTCAGAGATTAACAAGCATCTCAGGAATTTAGGGACTAGCAACTCACCCTAAAGGCCAAAGGACTTCAAGGAGACAATAGTGCTAGTGGATGTGTCCCTGCAAACTTCATATGTTGAATTCCTAATCTTTGATATGATGGCTTTAGGAAATGGGACCTTAGGAAGGTAAACAAGTCATGACAGTGGCAACTTCATAAATGAAACAAATATTCTTATAAGAAGAGACATGAGAGCTTGCTTCCACTCTAACAGTTCCACTGGGAACTGGAAATGAAGAGAGGACATGCTGTAGGAGCACAGGATGGGACAGGCAAGTATAGAGACGAGTGTCTGTTTGGGATGGGGCAGGTGCATATGCAGAATAACCAACACTTGAAAAATGAATCTATGGATTAGCAGTAACTCAAGATAGATTCCTTTTTGTCTACACGAAAGGAAACTCAGAAATAATGCGTTTTTATTTTAGGCTTTAAATTTTTTTAACTTCTTTTTAAAATTTGCACACTGGCCTTGATGATTTTCTTTTAAGGAGTGACTTATTCTCTGGTTTGTGCAGCAGTAAGGTCAGCATGTGAGAAATAGTGCCTCTTTAAATTTTGCATCCTAGGTGTCTCGTTGTTTCATTTTCTTTCCTGTGGAATGAAGTAGTGATATAGGCCAGGTCAAGCCAGAGTGGATGTGATAGAGACTCTATCTGAGAAGTCAGGATCAAAGTCACATAGGGACTGAGATGAGGAACTGCACACAAAAATGCAAATATAGCAATCTGAGGAGAATAGAAATAATTATTTTAACTAGCCCTGTGTTCCTGTGCTCCTCATGGATGCTATTCTAGTCACATTGAACTTCCCATTTCCTCCTTCCTGTTCCAAACATTTTAGGTGCTTCCTTTTTAAGTCAGGTGCTTTTGTAGCTCTGGACATGGACCTGTATTTTTTCTGTTCAGTCTACCCAGAGCATTCTCCAGCCCAGTCTTTCTCTTGAGGCTCTTACATTCTCTTTAGAGGGTGAACTCAAATATTTGTCCATATCTGTGATTCTTCCTTCAAAAAGAGTCAATTATTTTCTCAGCTAAAATATAAATTCCTTTAAGACTAGGAGGATGTATACCTATTACACTGCATATAAAGTCAAATAACAATCTAAGTTGCAGTGTGGAATGCTGATCATCATTTATGCTGATTATCAATATTTACAGTTCTTCTAAGGACATGGTATTATTGCATTTCTCTGACCTTTGGAAGTTAGGTACGGACATGTTAGTTGCTCTGGTCAATAATCTATGACGGTAAGTGGTACATTTTATGTCAAAGTAGAAGCCTTTAGAACTAGTACACAATTCCACATATTTCCTTCCAAATTCCAAGATATTCTAGCTCTTGGAGCTTCATTAACTTGCCTCCCTGAATGGATAGGATCTGCTGTAGTTCCTCCTATTGACCCAAGATGGACAGGTGAGGGGAGAGGGGAAACATTTGTTTTAAGTCACTGTAATTTTGGGGGTTGTTTATTACTTCAACTTACCTCAGTGTAACTAATGCAGTAGTTTTAATAAACACTCTGTTATGGACTGAATGTTTGTGTCCCTGCAAACTTCCTCTGTTGAATTCCTAATCCCTGATATGATGGTTTTAGGAGATGGAGCCTTAGGGAGGAGGTAAACAAGTCATGACAATGACAACTTCATAATGAAACAAGTATTCTTAAAAGAAGAGACATGAAAGCTTGCTCCCACTCTCTCTGTTCTCTGCCATGCTTGGATAGAACAACGAGATAGCCATCTACAAACGAGGAAGCTGGTTCTCACCAAAACCCAGTCATACTGGTGTGCTGATCTCAGACTTTCTCCTGAACTGTATGAAATAAGCTTTGGTTGTTGACGAGCACCCCGTTTGTGGTAATTTGTTGCAGCAGCCTAAACTGCCTAAAAATACCCCTCTCTAGTCTGATGGGACAGTAAATCCAATGGATAAAAAGAAAGGAAGAAGCAAATAAACAAAAACTTTATCAAACCATGTCATCAAAAATAGTGAACAAAAGTAGCATCTAGAAACCTCAACAGTGGTGTTCTGCAAAGAATATTAGTAAAAACAAATAACTCAGTATGAACAGATATATTGCTATACTTTAGTGTATATGTGTAGAAAGAGGGAGGAAAGGGCTATGAAGAAATCTGTTTGTCTTTAGTAGAAGTTTTGAGATGGAGAACTGTTCTGGAAATACAAATGCATGAAAAAGCTGGCCCAGATTATCAAGTGAGCAGAGTTCATAAATTCCAAGCATCAAAGGATTGGAGAAAGATCTTCAAAGGTCACTTGGTTCATTCACCTCCTTTCAAGTAGGATCACACCAAAACCATCCCAGAAAAATAAGAAGCTCTTTCATTTTTAAAGCTTTCTATAGAAAGCCATTTTTATAGAACTTTTTCAGTGAGTGTTAAAATCTCTGTTCTGAAAGATATGCCTTGCTCACATTCAGGACACTTAATATAACATCCAGCATCTGTACTGGTTTCCTAGGACTGCCATAGCAAATTACCACAAACTGGGTAGCTTTAAACACAGAAATTTATTTTCTCACAATTCTGGAGCCTGGAAGTCTGAAATCAAGATGTCAGCAGGGCCATGTTCTTTCTGAAGGATCTAGCAAAGAATCCTTCCTAGCTTCTTTCTAGCTTCTTGGCTGCGGTTTTTTTTTTTTTTTTTTTTTTTTTTTTTTTTTTTGTCACTATCACTCTAATTTCTGCCTTCAATGTCACATGCCTTTCTTCCTTGCATGTATCTCAGTGTGTCTTCATCTCTTCTTGTAAGGATACCAGCCATTGCATTTAGAGACCATGGTAAGGCTGTGTGAGCTCATCCTTAATTATAACTACAAAGACCCTATTTAAAAAGAAGGTCATATTCTGAATTTCTGAGTGGACACAAATATTTGCATGATACTATTCAAAATGTTACAGCATCCTTTGTACCACTTTTCCTGAAGCTGAAAAAATCTATGATTTTCTTAAGAATTGCACCCATAACTGATCTTTCTTGCAGGTAATGTAAATTTTATAGGGCATCTAATGGGAATGGTTTTCATGGTATTATTTTTCTTGATGGTTTAAATAAATACAAAATCATTTTCAAGTGTCAATATAAATATAGCCATAGCATCAGTTTTGGGTGGGAGGAGAGACATCAGCCTAAGACAAAGAAGATGAACTTGGAAAAGTAATAACCTACTCACACTGATTGATTAGATGAATAAAATAAATATACTTGATACACCTGAGAAGTCAAGATGTATTATGACATAGTGCATAGTGTGGTGTTCACTTGGCCATAAATTATGCAAAGATGTAGAGGAAGGCAAAGTGGGACATACTGTACTGAAGTAGTGTGGGAGTTCTTAGGAAGGAGGAGGAAGACATAAAGTGTAGACAGGATTTTATGAAAGACAAATTCAACTGGGGGAACTATATGATGAAACAGTAGAATGGGTAAAGCAGTGTCAGTTAATAGAATCAACTGGCCACAAAGGCCTAGCCAGAGAAGAACATTTGTAAAGAGAATAGCTGGGCTTTTGTTTATAAAAGTGAACCAGGGCCTGCATGTGGAAGACTTGCAACATCAGATTGGCTCCAAGCATCATCTTGTAGGTATTGGAGAGGTCTGGAAAGTATTTCAGCCCTAGAGAGACATGATGTAGATGACAGGGGAGAAGATAAACTTGGTGACAGAGTGAGAGTTATGTTTTAGGTACAGGAGTATAAAGATTGTCACAATGGTCCACGAGGGTTAGGAGGATTTGTGTATATTGAATGTTGGGAAGTAATCACATGGCTGCTATCACATGGGAATTATTTCCTCCATAGAAGCTATTCCACTGAGGGGTTTGTGTGGTCTTCTGGTAATGGCCTTAGAGAGAACACACTTTCTTTTCCCAGATATGCTTTCATTTCATATGATAGAAGAACATCACTACCACCCCCAATGCATGAAATCTGCTGCTTTGGCTGTTCCACTTAACCTGAGTTTCATTTAAAAGAATAAAGAAAAGTACATTCACAGCCTCACTGTTGGGAAAAATCTCCTTATTCAGCAAAAGATAAAGTAAGGTTGCCCTGTTAACTCAGCCTTGCAGAACACATTCCTGTCTGTTGGCATGAGCTTTGTTCCTTTCACCTCAGGCAGGTGGTAAAGGCATTTTGCAAAGGAGGATTCCAAATTAGGTTAAGCACCAAAATAGGGCTTTGGCCTGGCCACCCTGGTGAGGAAAGACTGGACTGTTGAAGTATATCCAAGTTAATCTTTGAAAGCCATGCTGCAGTGCAGCTCTTGGGAGAATAAAAATAGAGAGAAGGGTTGACTGTGATGCCTTTTCAACCTTCTTTACACTGGCTTTGCCCTAATGTTCTGGGGCCTGGACACCCTGATTACTTGCCTTACTCCAACCAGACATTGCTTCCTCTGGGTTGTCTTAGTGCTACTTTGTTCTCAAAGCATTTGGTTTATCCAGGGGCATGTGTCCATTAACAAAATCATCTGGGAGATTGAAATTTTAATGACATACAAAGATGATATTTGAACTGTGAAAGACAAGATCCAAAAATATGTGTGTACAGATATATATGTGTGTGTGTGTGTGTGTGTGTGTGTAGATAGATATAGGTCTATCTATACACACAAACAGCTAAGACTAAATATATCCAAATAAATTAAGTATTAAGTTTAGTATGAGTTATATTTTAACTTCTTAATGTATAATTTTTAGAAATTTATTTTTTAGTCAGCAGTATTCTTCTTAATTAGATTCACTCCAATTGTGGCATGTGACTGTAGTTCATTTTCACAACTATATACTATTCTACTGTATTATTATACAACAAATTATATTACTCTTCTCTTAATGCGAGATTATGTGTATGGTTTTTCTCCCCAGATTTTTGCTCTTATAAATGGTACTGCTATGAACTTCTATTGTGCATCTTCTGGTGAATATGCACACATGTTTTCTCTGGTATATAAAGGAGTCAGATTGCTGGGGTTACAGGTTATGTGAAGTCCAATTTTGTGATACTATCAAACTATGTTCCAAAGTGGTTGTACTGATTTATAATCCCACCATCAGTGTTTAAAAAATCCTATGGATCTTTTAAAATCTGGTAATACAGTTATTGTTTTTAGCCAATCAAATGACATTACATATAAACATGCTTTAGGTTTTACTTCCACTACTCTCATTACTAAAGGGTTTGGGCACCTCACATACTTAATGACCATACATGTTTTCTCACATATACCTATTTTTTAATGAGCATACTGAATTGTCTTTAGGTCTTATATCCCTTCTTAGTACATTTACTCTGGTTTTAAGAAGGCCGAGAACTCATTTTCATTTTTTTGGATTTTCCCAAGTAGTGTCCACAAAAATCTTGCCAGCAAGTTTTCTCCAGAAGACAAATGGTTTCTATGACTTCTGGTGTCTGTCTTCTCAACTGGAAAGCTTATAGGAAGAGTTAGAGTTTATATGATGCTGTGATGGGCACAAGGCAAGAATAAGTACATGTTAGTTAATTTCTGTTTTTTAGAAACTTGAAATTTTGAACAGTCACCTTGGTTTAAACCTTCACAATTTCTCATACCACTTATCAATTTATTTTTTACTTCCAGGTTTTGTTTTATTCTGACTTAAGTGGGAATGTAGTATAATTTTCACTTATAATTCTCAAAAGTTTGAGATATTAACACAGATTTTAATCCATCAATCGGCAGCCGTCCGTCTCGAGAGACGATGGTGTAGCTTCTTAAGAGTCTATCTGTACCGCCGAGAATGGTTGTGCAGTTCGACTCGGGAGTGACACGGTATCTGTCTCCTCCCGTGTTGAATCGACATCTTGCGATGACGCTGGAGTGTCCTCTCCAGTGAAGCTGAAGCTACAGAGCCTGGGCAAGGTGATATGGAGGGTCTGCTGTTGCCCATGCAGCAGACCCCCCCTCTTTTCGCAGCTGAAGGGTCCAAGGGAAAGACGGAGTCAATACAGCTTGGCTTCAGGTGCGCCGCAGGAGTTGCCGGTGTTGACTACAACGTCAAACCGCCTTAGGGACTCCGGCTCCGGATTTTCTGTTGGGGTTTACTCCCTTAGCTTTTCCCCTGAAGAGGTATGCCGCAAGGCAGAGGAGGTTTTTTGGAGTATATTAGTAATAATTATTAATAAACATCAATAAATTTATAAATATTAATCCAATCATACTAAAAGTGATCATCTTCACAGGGAAACTTTTCAACTCCCCATTTGACTTTGTGCTTCTCAGAGCAGCCTCTGACTGACCACTTTTCATATTACAGTGACTGAAGATGTATACCACGTTCAACATTCCTGAATTATACTTCAGTTTGAGCCTTTTCAAAATCTAACTTCAAAGCTATTCAGAAGAAGAGCTTTGTGGGTTACCCAACTTCAAAGCATACTTAAGATTATTTAACATCATTAAAAAGAGCAATCTAAGAGACAAAGACACAGGCTAAAGTTAAAGCAATTTTAAAGACATCATACATCATTATCTTTCTTTTATTCTTCCTCTCAATTCACCAAAGCCTGTCACCCACTCAAACACGTGTCCAAAGAGCAAGCTATGGGGTGCATTTTGTGTATTTAAACGGGAGAGGGTGTTCTGTACTCCCACCTTGGCCCTATTGTTTCCTCAGATTTCTTTGCTCTATCTTAAATAATCCCTGTTATATCTACTTCCAGTATATTGACTAAGCATATGAATTCTTCCTTAAACAAATACAGTAGCTTATTTCCAAAAACCATTCCATGTGGCACAGCTGTCACAGTATCTGACAAATATCCGAAGTCAAGGATATGACCTAGGCAATCTGAATTCATTCTCTCATTTCTTTTTTCATATTTTAACATTTACCTCTCCTTCATTCAGTAGCATTTGTTAACCTGCCTTTACTCATGGCAACCCTTCTTATTTTAATGCTTTCACTCTTATCTATGAACTAAGTTAACATTTCTTGCTGTTATAAATTTTATTTTTGTTGAAAAACATTACTTCTAGAAGACTGAAGCCCAATGAACTCCCAAAGACAAGAATTTCAGAAGGGAAAGCACTCCTTTTATTTGGACTAGAAAAGATGAGAATAAAGAGAAAAAATATTTGGATAAGGTTTTGCATCAGCTTGTAAAATTGTCTGTCCATTCTCATCAATCAAAAAACATTGGTAGAGGATTTAAAATATCACTGAGCTTTCTTAGTTGAATGTAACTCTGCAAAGATGTTGGGGTATTATGTATGAGGTATAGCATATGGAATATAAATATGTGGGTATAGTATGACATTCAATTATATATATGTGTGTGTGTGTGTGTCTGTGTGTGTAGTTTCAATGTATGTGTTTTTTCTTTAAAGTTATAGATATCTACAGGAGCTAAAGACTTTATAAATCATTGGTCCACAATCCTTATTTGATAAGTAGGGTGACCAAATAATTTATTGTTCAAATGTAGACACTTTTGAGAATGAAGAGTGATACTATTAGTAACTAAGCAGTGATAAGATAATGCATACACAGGGATTATGACAGGCAATGAGGAACAAATTGTCACCCTTGTATTAAGGTGTAGGGGACTTAAAGGCTTGGTAACATGCCTTTTAAGTGTCACAGAACACCAGAAACAAGATGTTTCACTAGGGTAGCATTGGAACAAATGAGGTAGCTACAATCTGATAATGTGCACTGATCAATTTGCCCAAGGTCTGAGGATAATCCACATTATAATGCTAACCTCAGATAAATGACATTGACGTTGTATTCTCCCAACTTCTCATTGGACTTAAGATAGTAAAGAATTCTGAAAGCATGGCTTCCCCTTGGGCAACCCAAGCCAGCATGACATAATTCATTCTAATTTAGCTGACTTGTCAATGAAAGATATACGACCTGTCCATGTAAGTACTCAACAACTCCCTGGGAATAGGTGGGTGTGACCTGGATCCAATACAGGGAGGAGAGATCGATTGGATTGGTCTTTTCTCCATCATTATTTCTGTTGCTATACTTAGCACTCTGGCATATGAAAGGCATGCTTACTAGTTTTACTCTTTTTGTCTTCAGTTTAGCATGTATTGAACACTTATTGGGTATCAGAAATATGCTAGGGCTTTTGAAATATATCATTGTTATTTATTATATTTTGAGACTTGACCAAATCTCCTACCAAGTGAGTCAGATGAATTTGTTTCTGCATCTTACAGGCTTCCCACTTCATTATGGTCATTAAGGTTACATGGGAAGAAGCCTCTTCAGGACTCTTTCTGCCAATTTTCTCGTGGTCAGTGAAAGGTTTACTAAGATTTCTATTTCAGAAATCACTCCTGTTATATTCCTATCTTCATTCACAAAAAAGAAAGCAAAAAATGAATTTCTGCTATGTTTAAATACTTCTACTTCAGAATAGTGAAGATATATTTGGATTTGCTTTTGTAATTGTGGACAAAGAGTTCAGGGTGAGTCTTTGTTTCATACAGACAAGATCTATTGAAGAGCTGTAGGGGTGTAGGCCTTCTCTAGGCCTTGTAGGTATTTTGTCCCAAAGATTAAAATCTATGAAAAGGAAGAATTCAAGGACATCAATGATTATATTGTAAGGAGGAGGCAGGTTGCAACATGACAAAATTCAAAGATTTTGTTTTCAGTGTTTCAAGTAGAAAGAGGAGGCAGACATTTGTCAAGAAGAAAATAACATTTAAGGTGAGATTTGAAAAGATGGGTAAAGTTCTGACTCAGATAAATAAAAATCAAGGAATTTCCCTGGTAGAAAAAAATAGCATGAGTTGCAGCTATGAGTTGCAACAAAAAAAATATACACAGGTTATGATTAGGAAACAGAAAAAATCAAACCTTTGGGAGAACTTGGGGCCAAGACATAAATGACACAAGATTAATAGTAACTCAAATTACCTTTAAATCCCTTTTCAGGAGGAATTTATAAAGACCCGTTCTACTTATTTAATAAATACTATTTTTAATAAAAGATAACTTCTAAGATATTAGGCTTTGTTCTTCTCAAAGCTGTGTCATGAACTTTATTTCATTTAATTTTCATAATACACCTGAAACATTGGTAAAGCCATTATTTGGATTTGTTGGTTGGAGAGCTGAGATAAAGAGGATTATTGCTAGTGTGGTGGGGCAAACAATGTCCTCTTCTCTGGTAGCAAAGTGCTGGGTCAAAGAGCAATATCTTTCCTCATGCAGGAGGCTTGCTTTCCTGTTGAGATTTTATTTGAGTTTTGAATGTGGGACAATGATTTTGTCAGGAAACTTCAGCGGATTAAGCCACTGCTTCAGCCATGCTAATAAGGCTGCCGCACTCAAACTGTGAGCAGAGCCTTGCCAACTCCAAACTGCCCCTGCCCAGCGATCTCATCAGTCCACCTGTCGTGCACCTAGCACTTCAGTCCTGACTCCTAGGCCTGGTAGACTGGAAATCAGCTCTGGCTGCAGGCCTTGGCCTCCTATACACAGATGCTGCTGCCTACAGTCCTCATTGCCATCTTCAGGCCCAGCATCCATTCCCCCTAACACAACTGACCAGCTTCTAGGCTGGCAGAGATCATTGTGCAGATGGGATCGGTATGAATATCCAAGTGGAAAATCAAAGCAAATGCAGATGGGAACACAAGGTGTAGACCAGAACCCTCAATCCAAATGAGATGGGGGTTTAGAGAGATTGAACTAGCTAATTAGTGACCTTGGAACCATTTTCATTGGCTAAATAATAAATAAAAATTTATCTGAGCTGGTTTTACTAGTAAATCCAATTCAGAGAATATGCCCAAATGCAATGGATTCAGCTAGTTTTAATCCCTGAAAATACAATGGATTCAGCTAGTTTTAATCCCTGAGGGTCAAATGCAGGTGCAGGAAATTGTAGGGCCCTATGTTATTTGCATATAATTAGCATGTAATTTACACTCTTCTATTTAAGCGCAGTAGCTTTTCTCAGTCCCTTTTCAAGTGAAAATTTGTTTATTTATTTTTTTCTTTTGGGATGATCTTATTTAGCTGTTCCCAAGATTTTTTTTTTCCCCAAAGTCTTAATGAAAATACTCGGGTGGAGGAATGTACCTTGGAATTGGCATCATGCATCACAAATCTGCTAGGCTTAAATTAGTGAGCACTGTGTTCGGAGCTCTCTGAGTTGTCCTTCTGCAGTTCTGTTCAGAGGGTATCCCTAAAGGACATGCCAGTCTCCCAGAGTGGGAAATGTACTCCTTTTGCTGTAGAAACATCTAGGTTTGAATTGTAGTTCCCCATGTTTCTAGCAAGTGACTGCACCTCTCTGAGTTTTAAATGCCAGTGGCATGACATGGGAGAAACAATTACTGTCTTGTGGTCCTCACCTGATGATTTTTAGGATCAAATGAGAGGGCATGCAGGTACGTATGGTGAAATACTGAACATGTCTTTAATTTTTGATATTATTTTGATATGAAATTTAGCATTAATTTTGCTTTTTAAAAATTACATTGAAATAAATATGTATTTTGCTTAGTGAGTTTTTTTTCATGAGTCTTACATTTTGCTCCTGAGGTGAGTGTCTTACTTGCCTCATATTAGTGCTCAACCTGGACATGCACTATATGGTTGGGCAGCAGAAAAGGTTTCAATGAACCAGATACTGCTGCAGGATAGGCAAAGAGAGCTACTGAGTGTACCAGTTATCTTCATCGACTCAAGAAATTCTGGTACCCCAGGACATCTAGAAAAAAGAGCTGACATTGTTAACCCTGACTCTCTCTCTAGAAGAAAGTATTAATTCTGGCCTCTCATTGCCCAACTTCTTAGTCTAGCTTCCAAAATCCACTACAGTATATTCCTCTGCTGCACATTAAGTCTTAATACTTAAATTGCAATTCATCTGTCCATTCAATTTATTGTCACTATTGCTCAAACATCCTACTTTCATTTCAGAATGCAAAATCTTGACTCCCTTGTTCTTCCTCCCTGGATATAGTTTTCCTGTTGAGTAGAAAAAATACTAACCAGCCTACACATTTAAACTGAATTCTTATTTCTCTGCTGCACCTTCCTAGCTGATTCCAACCCAAGATGATCTCCTTTCTTAAAATACACTTTGAGTACAACCTCATTCTACAAGAGCTAAGCACACCCATTTTCTATCACTGCTCAGTTATTTGTGTTTATGTTCTGCTTAATTTTTTTCTCCAACCAGCTGGTAAAGTCTCAAATGGCAGAGAACATGTCTTACTTAAGTTTTAATTCTTCCTATGAATAGAAATTTTTACACATACACTCACACACTCATTTTCTTTCTGTATGAAGGTCTCTAGCATTTTCATATATTTCAAACAATATCATTCATCCCATATGATTTCTATCCTTAAGTATTTAATTAAGAGTATAGTTATATCTTGTCCTAAAATGTTTCTAGTCATTTCTTGTGAATTAGTTGAGTTCCCTAACTGAATTATTAGCTCCTCTGTGGAAGGAAATATGATTTTTTCCCTTCTGGATCATCTTAAGTAACCTCCAAAGAACACTGGATTATCTGGCTATGTACAGCTCAGACTCTGAAGGAATCAACAGATACCTCTGGCTATACCAGAGAAACAAAAACAAACTAGCATTAATTTTTCCACATGTTTTCTATCCATAAAGTAGCTCCATATTTGAGGAACTCTATCTTTTTAACTTGATTAAATATTTAGGATATTTGCCTTTTCTATAAACATTCCTGAACCATGTCAATGAATTTTATAGTTTAATACAATTTTCTTCTGTAAAGACAAAAAATTGACAGAAAACTTTACAAACATATATCAACCCTTTGTATTCTACTTCTTTTAAATAATATTGTATTTAAAGACTAGCAGGAATTCTTTTAAAATTTGATAACACTCGTAACAGAGAGCATCTTATGAGGTGTGCCCATTTTTCCCAGGCAGGTAACTGTGGGAATGGAAGCTACTGGATAAACTTCATTTGTAATTAAACTTCACAAAACATAAGTTATTTCAAACTGCAATAGGATCTCAACAACAGATCATACAAGGGCTACAGGAATGGTAGTCACCTTATTAAGTTTAGCCTGTTTGCCAGGACTTACTTGTATCATGTTTATCTCCAGCTTTCTTACAGTTTTTCTGACTCCATGACTTGCTATGAAATAATTCTTCCAGAAAGAAAATATGATTTCCTAAGTTTAGTCAAGTGACCTCACTTTAACACAAAACGTGAAAAGAAGAGGACCCTAAAAGAGAAATTCATATGCTGAAATTTTACTTTCAAAGTTGCATGGCATCATCTTATAGTATGCAACTTTTGATTGGAGCATCATTTTTCTCCCCTGGTGGAATTCATCCTTTATCTTAGTGTTCCTCCTCTCTTTATATTATCCACCAAAGGTTAACTGAACCTGTGGCATAATGGGTGTACTGGTTTACCTGTACCAATTTTTAAACTTTCAGGAATCTTGAAAGCCAGTCTTAAAAAAAAAAAACGTATTAAATTAAGATTCAATTCACTTTATTTAAATATAGTATGTTAAAACAAACAAAAAAGAATGCACAACACATATTTTCCTGAAGATTTCACTATGCGTCTATTATCTATACCTTTGAGGATAGTTAGGTTTATTCTCTCTCCGTGACGGCAATGCAATAGAATGGTGTACTATACCACATCTCTTCCCAACCCCACTTCAGTTGTATCATACTGGTAGCTTAGAATGCACAGAAATGAGCAAACACTACAAATTAGGACTTGATTTATTGCTTTGTTGATTGTCTTGACTTAAGAAAGTGATGGAGCAAGTGTTATTGCTTTTCTGAAGTCCAAGTTTCTTTTATTAAGTATAGTTGCCATATAATATAAGTTTCAGGTGTACAACAGAGTGATTCAACATCTATATACCTTATGATATGGTCAACGTAAGTCTAGTAACCATCTGTCACTGTACAAAGTTAGTAGAATATTATTGACTGTATCCCCTATGTTGTACATTACATCTACATGGCTTATTTATTTTATAAGTAGAAGTTTGCACCTCTTATTAACCTTCATGCATCACCCCATCCCTAATCCCTTACGGTAACCATCAGTTTGTGCTGTGTATCTTGAGTTATTTCTGTTTTGTTTGTTATTTTTGATACCACAAATAAGTGAAATCATATGGTATTTGAATTTCTCTGACTTATTTCACTGACCAAAATACCCTTTAGGTCCACCTTGTTGTCACGAGTAGCAAGATATCATACTTTTTTATTGCTGAACACACACACACACACACACACACACACACCACATATATACCATTATATATACCACATCTTCGTTATCTTTCATTTATCAATGGAAACCTAGGTTGTGTCCATATTTTGGCTACTGTAAACAGTGCTGCAATGAACACAGTGGTGAAAGTGTTGTTAATACAGATTAAACTTACAAACATGTTGTGTCCGTAGCCTTTACATTGGGAATAGCATAAAACTGAGAACATATTTTTTCCAGTATTTGAAAACTATTAGCCAATTAAGTAAAGGATGTCATTTTTGAATAAGTGATGTCTGTGCATGCTTTCATTATGTTACTCTCTTCTTACTTTAGATAGACATAAAATATCAACCTGTATTATATTAAAACTATACTCATTAGTCATTTGCAGTCATAGATTGACCTCAGCCATAAGAGATGATTAAAAATCAACCAAACATTCTAAGAGCATCATTTGGTTATATGAAATCTGCAAGAAATATTGTATATTTTTTATTATTATAAATCATGGGCCATATTTTTATTTAGTTTTTGAAATTTATTAATATAAATATGCATACGTACACACATACACACATGCAGAATTGGGATGTGTGGAGGGGAGAGGAACCAAACCAGATGTTTAACTGGCATAGCATTGCTAAAAACTGAAGTGTTATGAGATAATTAAAACTTTTATGTTATAGAGATATAAGATGTGACCTCCTCTTTCATTCCACCACTGTATTTTGTCTTGATTAGTGAATTATTGAGGTTTCAAAGGGATTCGTGTAATTTAGGCTTACAAGGGGGTGAGGGAACCCAGGAAAAAAAGGAATTTATAAAAAATTCTGTATTTATTCTTACATGTTTAAATTTCATTCACCTTCAAAGTACTCTCCATTTCATGCAATGCACCTATTAGGACAATTTTTTTTCCACTGCTCAAAAATTTTCTGAACTCAATAATTTTGATGCTTTTCCATGCTTCTGCCATTTTTTGTTTTATTTCTTCCATATTGGTGAAATGTTTCCCTTTGAGGATTTTCTCATCCAGGGAAAGAAAAAAAGTGGCTTGGAGCAAGATCAGGTGAATAAGAAGTGTGGGGCACAGGAGTCATGCCATTTTTGGTCAAAAACTGCTTAACTCTCAGCGCAGTGTGGGTAGTTGTGCTGGTAAATCACCCATGGTGAAATGGGCACAGGCATTGAAAGAGTCTTCAAAAAAAATTCACTGAAGCCAAATGCAACCTCTCACAAAAACACCAGCTGGTACACTGATGGAGTCCTAGAATTCTAACCTAGAGGTGGAAACCTGTGCTATAGGGGGACCCTCTAGAAGCTAATTCTGGTGGGTTTTTTTTTTTTTTTTTTTTTGGTCCTCCCTCATATTGGTGAAATGATAGTGAGGAAAGTCCCTATTGTTGGATAGTAAAATTGAAGACCTTATCTCATCCCCTTAAATCAAACCTTGTAAAAACTTTTACTACCCATATTTCACTTAAAAAAGCTTTAGCCTGAGTACCAGCCCAGTTTATAGTTAAATGTTAACTGTGGACAACTAATTTTACTTCTCTGCAAATTCAAAATAAAGGAATTACACTATTTTACTAGTTCTAAAATATCACAGCATATCAAAATTACCTGTGATACTGTTCAAAGGATTCTTTTCCTCTAGACATATCTATTAAAACAAAAATTATAGAAATGGGACCAAGAAATTGGATCATATGTTCCTCATACAACCTATATATGAAACCCTTCAGCTTCCAGGTCATACAGTCATAAGGGTAAACTAACTAGAAAAGGTATGGGTTCCATACATATACATATGTGGATTTTTAAAATAATTTACTCATTTTCCTGACTCATGTCTGTTTCTTCTCACATATATACTTCTGGTATGTAAAGATTGACAGGTAGATAAAAATGCAAGAATTGAGAATCTAGTAATAGGTTCACATTTATATTATTGTTTGCTTTAATTGAAGAGTCAAGCATTTCAATTGGGTAATGAAAATTCAAAAAATGGTGCTAGAATAACTAGGTATCCTTTTTTTTTTAAACTAGATATCCTTTTAAGAAGAAGAACCTGTGTGTGTATATATGTGTATATGTATTTATATCTATATTCTCTATACATTCATATATATATATATATCTCATATCACATATAACAATTAATTTAAAATGGACTTTAGATATAAGCATAAAAGCTAAAACCACACAGCTTTTAGAAGAAAGAAGAAAAAAATATTTTCCTGATTTGAAATAGGCAAAATTTTCTTAAGCAAGACATATAAGTTTAAAAAAAGTAATAAATACTTAAAGTTCACAGAAACTTAAAAGTTATGCTCATCAAAATACAATGTTAAGAAAATGAATCAGCAAGTTGCAAGCTGGGGTAAAATACAGTATTTCCTCACTTACCGTGGGTATTACATTCCAGACCTTGCCCTGGCTGGTTTAGCTCAGTGGATTGAGCGTCGGCCTGCGAGCTAAGTGTCGCTGGTTCGATCTTCCAGTCAGGGTACATCAGAGAAGGAAAACTCTGACTCCAAAAAACCTCCGCTGCCTTGCGGCATACCTCTTCAGGGGAAAGGCTAAGGGAGTAAACCCCGACAGAAAATCCAGAGCCGGAGTCCCTAAGGCGGTTTGACGTTGTAGTCAACACCGGCAACTCCTGCGGCGCACCTGAAGCCAAGCTGTATTGACTCCGTCTTTCCCTTGGATCCTTCAGCTGCGAAGAGAGGGGGGGTCTGCTGCATGGGCAACAGCAGACCCTCCATATTACCCTGCCCAGGCTCTGTAGCTTCAGCGTCATCGCAAGATGTCGATTCAACATGGGAGGAGACAGATACGATGTCACTCCCGAGTCGGACTGCACAGCCATTCTCGGCGGTGCAGATAGACTCTTAAGAAGCTACACCATCATCTCTCGAGACGGACGGCTGCCGACGACGACGACGACATTCCAGACCCCTCCACGAAGTAGGAACCTTAAATTTATTCTACACTCTTAAACCTATGTAACTTTAACAACATACGTATACAGTACTGCAAAATCTTGCGATACAGTGAAAAATCCGCGATAAATAATTAAATATAATATTTTTAAAAATCCCGTAATACAGTGAGGCTGCGATAAGTGAACTGCAATATAGTGAAGGACTACTGTTTTCACTGGATAGATACCTGCCAAACGATTGGTATCAAGAACAGGTAAAGAACTTCTACAACTCAAAACAGAAAGACAAACAACTTAATTTGTTATGTGGCAAGATATTTGAACAGACATTTCACAAAATATATATATAAAGATGACCTCTAAGGACATGGAGAAGTGGCCAGTGTAAAATAGTCTTCAGAGAAGTAAAAATTAAAATCATAACAAAACATCAGTACCTATGCACCAAAGTATTAAAGAGGTAGTCAAAAGCAAATGTTGGCAAAATGTGGAACATCCAGAACTCATGGGTTGAGAGATAGGCATTGGGGACCATGGAATGTTTGGGATAGAAGCAGGGATTGAATGAGAAGGGTCATGGGGAAACTTTCTGGGGTATGTATGGGTGATGTTCCGTGTTTTGATAGGGTAGGGGTTTGAATTACAAATGTGTATGCATTCATCAAAATCCAGTTAATGTATATGTAAAATTTATTTAGATGTAAATTTTAGCTCAAAAGGAAAAATCTATAAAACTATTACACTATAATTAATCATTTCCATGATGAACTATTTACGGGAAAGTGTATTGATATTTGAAATTTACTTAGAGATTCCTCAAAAATCTTGATGGTTCATTTAAGAGGTTCATTGTAAAACTCTTTCAACTTTTTTACACGTTTAAAAATATTTACCCTAACATGTTAAAAAAGTTAAATATATAGCTCTAGCTAACATTAATTAAGATATTACTATGTGCCCTTCACTACTCTAAATGTTTTACATGTAAAAACACTTTTAATCCTTATAAGGATACTTCAGGGTGAATTCTGTTTTCATCCTCACCTTATAGATGAAGAAAATGTAACACAAATAAATTAAATAAAAATAAACAAATAAACAAGAACAAATATTCCTCTACAGGAAAAGGGATAGGATACATAGAAGAGGAACATATGTAAAGAGGTGCAGATACTGGAAGAAAAGAAACACGTTAAACCATTTTTGTTTTTCTCTACATTGTAACTAGGTAATGAAAGAGTACATAATGCTCCCAGCTGAGAGCATAATAATATGGGAAATGCAGACAATGCATATATATTAATGATGTTAATTCTGAAATATAGATATCCTTTGGCATATTTGGACAGCTCATTTTTAGGGACACCACCAACCAATTAATCATATTAACAATATTCTTCCCCATTTCACTGTCTTACTACGTCACTGGTAGCCCAACCTACCTTCTGAGAAACTTCTCAGAAACAGAAAAACACAGGCCCAGCCTGGACAGAGTAGCCTGGAAAGAAAGCTTTCCTACAGACCTCCTTTCTGTGTCTACCCATGTCTCCAAAATCTTAAAGATTGTAAGAGCTACAATAAGCAAGAGCATGAATATACACCTCAAATTGTGGTTCTCAAACTAGCAGCAGCATCTAGAAAACTTGTTAGAAATGCAACTTGTATCTTATTCTACACCTTCTGAGTCAGAAGTTCTGGGAGTGGGAAAAGCGGGTGCAACATACAATCTGTGCATAAGCTCCAGAGATTTTGATGAACACTGAAGTTTGAGAGCCACTAGCATATGAGAAACCATTCGAAGCTTTCTGTACCCTGTTTTGGCAGTCATTCAGAGATGTTTACATTTACTTTGGGAGACTTTTCTAAATCTGAAAAAAAAAAAAATGATGGCAAAATATATTAGCAAGGGCTGGTCCAAGAGGATTTCCCATGTCCTTTTTCATTACCTCTTCTTTCTCCTCATCCACCTCTTCCTCCTTTTCTCTATCTTCTTCTTTCTCCCCCTCCTCCTCTTTCTTCTTCTTCTTCTTCTTCTTCTTCTTCTTCTTCTTCTTCTTCTTCTTCTCCTTCTCCTTCTCCTTCTCCTTTCTCCTCCTCCTCCTCCGCCCCTCCTCCTCCCTCTCGCCCTCCCCCTCCTCCTCCTCCTCTTCTTCTTCTTCTTCTTCTTCTTCTTCTAATTGATACCATTCTTAGGATATTAATTACCAATTTTCAGATGTCAGTTTTCTTTTTGGCCAATAAACTCACTGACAACAAAGGCTGTGTCTACAACATTATTATGTCCTTTAGAGTATAACACTCACAGTAGGTAATCAATAAATACATGTCAAATGAATAATTTAATAAATGAGTGAGTGAATGTGCCTACATATCAGTGATGAATTTCTGATTGGAAAATTATCACCCTCTTAGGAAATAAAGTAAACAGCTCCATTGATGGGATGATTGGTGGTCTGCTGATGACAATCTTAGAGGATAGTTAAGGTATGAAACCTGGATATGCAGCCAAAGAGCTTTTCTAGAGAGGATACACCTTGGGCTATTGCTCTCATCTCTTTTCAGAGAGTGTGTCACTTAGATGAGATGAAGTATGACTGAAGTAGAAGATACGACCACTCAGAGGTGGATCTGAGACCCAATCAAACCATGGACTCTGACACCCAAATACTGGCACACTTAACAGGGCTCTGTTGTCAAGAAAGGTTTTGTGTAACTTCATTTTAGTAATATAAAATTTAAATATATTATTTAATGTAATTTATTACAGAGTCAAAGCTACATTTTAAAATCAAGTATATACTCTCAATAAGACAATATCTATTGATGTTTCAAAAGTAAATAAAACATTTTTGTTGTAATATCTGTATTTTTCTCAAAAGGCAGAACAAGAAAATAATATCAAGAGAAATGTTATCTCTCAGACATATTATTGTCTTAATTTGTCTATACCCTATTTTTTTTTTCTATTAGAAAAAACTAATTGAGTTGTCAATATGTGTAAGTTAGGTGCAGAATGACATTACATCCACCAATTATATTATAGTTGCTTACTTCAGAGAACACTCCCTCTTTCTCAGACACAAATTAAATGTAGGACCTGGGTAATCACATGGTAGTTAACAATTAATAACATGATAACAATAAATGCTAAATTTGATGTTTCCCAATTTAATTTCTTTTCCAAAAAATTTCAAATATTTTAATTGTGAAATAGTTTACATCATACTACATCCAGAAGAAAGAATGACATATTACATTTTAAAAAATCCTATAATTTAATGTAATATAGTCATCAATTTCATATAAGTCCACTTATTTTATAATTAAGTAACATTTTTATCACTGTTTTTATATTTTTTGACTGATACCTATTAAACTGTATAGCGCTGATTGTTTTTATAACCTGTTTAATTTTGAGAAAGAAAATCTGGAAAGGCTTTCTGGAATGTTTTTTCAAAAAAAAAAAAAAAAAATTACCCTGAGCATAAATGGTTCCAAGAACTTGTGTACTGGTTCACCAATATCCTTGCTAGACTCTCATCCCATCTTTTCATTTGTCTTAATCACTGAGTGAGTGATACCTTCTCTTGGTCACTAGACAGTATCTAAAAGGTTGTATCCTCACAATGACTATGTGAATGGAGCATGGGACAAGAGTTCTCTTCTTATGTTTTATGATGGAGGTAGACTTTTCCTAGATATCGTCAGCATACTTTCCTCCTTGTCTACTGGATTAGAATTGGGTCAAGTGCCACTGCTATAGACTGAAAGGGCTGGGAATGTAAGTATCTGGCATTTGCGGCCTCCATCTTGGAAGGCTGACTTTGAGAAGAGAGGAGAATGGTGTCTACAAAACTGGTTAATACAATAATGTGTCATGTTTCTTAAAACAAAAGGCATTAACTTAGGAGAATGAAGTAGCTACCGGTAGAATTTAAAGTTCAAAGACCAAGTTTTTTTTTTTTTTTTTTATTACGGATGATTTATTAATCTAGTAACACTAAAAGTATATATTAAATTAGCCCTTCTATGAATCCTTTTCTTTCTATTATTGATTTTTATTTCCTGAATTATTCTCAGAACTCTTATTTATTGTCAACATAAAAAAAAAAAATTAGAAAGCATAGGTGATGTAATGTGATTACCAGACTAAAGCAGACAGTTATAGGTAAATACAGACTTAAAATTATGGCAAAAAGTTCAGCCTTGCCTTCCCCAACTGAAGAGTCCCATAGGTCCCCACCTGAAGGCAAGTTCCAGACCAGGAATTATAAATTTACAAAGGGAAACAGAATACGTATGTGTTTTTTTATTTTGAGTTGAGATGTGACTCTTAGTTTTGAAAATTATTTAAACAATCTGCTCCCTGAGAAAATAAGAAGAAATTTAACTATTTAACTATATGAATGCAACTATATATACATACATATGCACACACACACACACACACACACACACACACACACACATATCCATAGAGACATAGTCCTTTGTATCCATACATCAACAAAATGTCACTCTCTTACTCCCTTGATGACAGCTTGGTGAATATTTCTTTCCTTTAGCAAAATTCTGATGAACCAACATTTCAGGTTCATGCAAACAAATTCCCCATGGAATGAATTTTTTATTTGTATCGTCATTAATATTACTCAGCTCTGAGAACGATGCCTTCAAAAGATTCCACTGCCCTTTGTTGTGTGGGAGTGTGTGTGATTTTGATTGGCAAACTTGCACACCTCCTCTGAATTTCCTTCTGAGCTTGTGCAGTTAAAATAATTATAATAAAATCTATTAACTGCTTGTTACTGCAGGCGGAAATGGCACTGCATCCAAGCTTCCATCTGCAACCATTGATTCTGAAGTGGTGAGTGACAGTTCCCTACTGCCTAAGTAGGTTATAACAAGCTAGCTTCGGGCTGCAACAGCCAGTAGAGTGCAGAGGAGAAACGACTGGCCTCCAAACTTGTCTTAAGCCTCAAGAAAGGAAAGGGGGGAGTAATCTCTGCCAATAACTGTAGTGCCTGTTCTCATATTCAGCAGCAGGAGCTTTGTAATTGCCAAGTCTCTTGAATTCCCACTCACACCTTGGGGGGACAAGGCAGAGAACTCTCTCTAACGGATAGTAATAAAACTATTATTCATCTAATCACCCACAAACATATGTGTTTCTTTTGTAAGGACTCTGTTGCCCTCATACCCATTAAAAATACACACACACGTAAGCCAGCTCATGCAAATGAAAACACAATAGTGAAGACAATGCAAACCAAAAGAACAGGCTGCTTTGCAGGCAAACAAAAATTCCACCTCACATTCATTCTTTATACATATAATTCCAATGAATTTCTATCAGCCCCACACACAGCAGCGAAGACCCTGTATGTAAAGATGAGGAGAATCCACACTATTATTTATATCTTTCTAATGAAATCACTTCATTTGCTTCAGTGATTGGCTTGAATGTATCAGGTGAAAGTGTATTTCAAATCAAAACTGGCCTCATTTCTCTCTTTGATTTTGCATATGGCTATATGGATGAGCTACAAACCGCCCCTATCACCATCTGATTATAATCCTTTTTTCATGTCTCTTTGTGTGTTTATATCATGGTACAAACTCAAATTATGTTATTTTTCTCTGACCATTTACATAAAACACATGTGCACACATACACTTATTGTATCAAATGCTCCACAGGAATTATATGTGTGTGTGTGAGTTAGTATTCCAGTATTTCTTATTAGAGAATGAGAGGCCAATTCTCTCAATTGTGTATGATTATAAAATAATGAGATTATGATATGGGTGGGGGGTACAGGTACAACAATAGAAATTAATGCTGCCTTCTAGAAAAACTTTTTTAAAGATTTGGATTTGTTACAAGACTGCAGTTCAATATCTTTGATTTGTTTTTCAAAAAATATATTTTAAATCACATTGAGAAGATAACTGACATATTAAATTAAATTTGATTCAAAATAATATCCCACCTTAGTCTTAAAACTTCTTTCTCAATAAAGTCACCACTTTTTCAAAATAAAATCTATATTTAAAAAATTAATTTTCCACCATTGAATTTTCTCAAGAGAATGTGCCATTGACTGACAGGTAAATTTAATTGTATGAAAGTATAAGTATTTTCTTTTTGGACATTTTAAAGAGGCAGGTTGCTACACGGAGAATACTCTAGAAAATTGGTGCAGTTACATTGATAATTCATATAATTTATAATAATCACAATGACAAAAATTAGTATTTAAATATTTCAAGTAGAAGTACATTTTTAACAGAGGTTTGAATTCTGGACCAGGTAATTTCTACAAATATATTATCAATATATCCCTGTGGATTATCTACACTGGCTCAAAATTCTTAACAACTTTTGAAAACTTTAACAACATAATATAATTTCCATTGCATGCTACTGCATTGTGTCGAGCATATTTTTACAACACACTGGTTAGCAGAGTATATTTACCAGAAGTGAATTTCTTCCTCTGTTCTCAACTCAAGGAATTGTTGTGAACTGAAAGTATCCTGACATAAAAATCTGGGAGAGTAAGCTAGTACACAAAATAACTCATGGGCCCATAACTATTTCTCGCATCTGACAATACTGGAATGACACCTCCACTTCTCTTCAGAAGCATATGGAACTTTATATCTTCAAGTTTGGGATACATTGCAGTACCTGTTGCTTTCTATGTAGGCCTTGGTGAGAGGAAACCACCTACTGATACCTTGATCAGTACAGTTGTTAGCACATAGAAAAATCTCATCTCAAAATGTTCATTGAACTGTGAGCATGAATAATAAGGATAACTAAACCCTACAAAAACCTGTAGTTTGTAGACAGCATAGCGGTAGTTCTATTTACATGTGCACATATTTTACATATACTTCTGAATGCCCTTACTAAGTCTGATATGCCAAATTTCTAATCATGAGAGGGATAACAATAATGATTACCATTTGATCTAACATTTACTGGCTCTTAGAATGTACTTGATATCCATTATGCTAAATGATTTACAGGTCTAATTCTAGGAAGTCCTCAAAAAATACTCTGTGAGGCAGGTTTATTATTACTTTAATTTTAAAGATAAGGAAATGGAGGTTGAGAGAGAATAACTATCCCAAGGACTCACTCCTGATAAGATAACTGGCAAAACCAGGCTGTCTTAGCTTGGATTCCCTTGTAAGAAGACTCTACTCAAGGTTCAAGTAAAAGCAATCTGTTGCACAGTACAGGAAACAGCAATACAGAAGGGGATTGAAAAGTGGAAGTGATGGCGGTCAATATTCAGTGCATTATTTAGCAGACTATCACAATCATTGACCAGAACTTTTTTTTTTTTTTTTTTTTTTTTTTTTTTTTTGTGGGAAAAATTTTGGAAACTATAGGCTACATCCCTCAGATTTATCCTCATCCAGGTGACAGGGAGATGGCATATGTATACACCAATTCTGCCCAGTCATTAATTGAGGGCTTCTGGGAGGAGTGGCAATTCCCCATAACTGCAGACAGATTACCCTTTCTCAGCTTAAGAAAAGTCTCCAAGCAAATGATAGTAGTTGGCAATTTTCCTGCTGAAGTAGCAAGGCTCCAGAATATGAATGGGACATTGCAGTGAATTAAATCATAGGTGTTAATAATGACTCCATGAATTCATATAGGACAGAGATAATCTGGTTGGAATGCTGTTTTGGTGCATGCATCTTAAAACTTCATTTTCATAACAATAATGGTTTTACTAAGTTTGTATTTTTATTTGGGTTTGCTTTGATTATGAGAAAAGAATTGATAGAGGTTGGGAATTTTTACAGCTCCAAGCTACCCTTTCAGGCATTGCTGTCTGATTTGTATCCAGATCAGTCTACAAAGCTCATGCACTTAACTACTCTACAAATATCTTTGATAAGGAATTAAGCAAAAAGAAAGAAAAACTCATAGACAGACAACAGCATTGTGGTTACCAGAGGGAAAGTGGGTGGGGAGGGTAGAAGGGAGTAAAGGGGGGATAAATGGTGATGGGAAGAGACTTGACTTTGGGTGGTGAAAACACAATATAATATACAGACAATATATTATAAAACCATATACCTGAAACATATATAATTTTAATAACTAATGTTACCCCAATAAATTTAATAACATTTTTTAAAAGCTCATCTCTCAACTGGGGAAAGTTGACTCCAATATCTCCTTTCAGAGGCTCTCAGGTTTTTGAGAGCAACATACCCTTCAGTCTTCCCTGCATGCAGTAAAGATCCTACAGCATTTTCGGCAGGGACTACAGTAGAAATGAACCCATTAGATCTGTTAGGCAAAGAAGAGGTTAGTGGTCTCAGGGGAAGACACTTGCTAACCACACTATCTCCCCTACAGGTCTGATACAAAACCTGAAAATTCACCAGCTGGGACTGGGTTCTTAGGGAAATTCATGCTACCTATAGGGTGCCCCCTTGCTTGGTGGGTAATACTTTGACGGTAATTTCTCCCATGGCAATTTGAATTTTATTAGTTTATGGTAAATTAGATTTTTTTAGATTGACAGTTTTCTAGAATTGTCCTGATGTCAAGAAATAAGATGGGATTATTATGGTGGAAACTAGTTGTTCACAATGAGTCCTCCTTTCATGGTAACATATGGGACCTTGGGCAGGATTAAAATGCAGGCAGACATTACTTTCATGACAATGATTTCTGAACAAGAGCCAGAAACAGAAATGGGAGAGTGGTCCTTAAAAATAAATTCCACCTAGTTTTCAGGTTTCCCAAGGGCAAATCCTTCTTTAAGATCTACCCTAGAACCAGGAGGCAACTTAGATTCATGGACCATTAGGCATGAATATGACAGCAGAGACCATGAAATTCAATTATAATCATAGGAGAAGCTAAAACTCTAAAAAGTTAAGTTAACTGCTCATAGAAGTGGTATAGATTAGGATTTCAGAGAAAGGGAATCCTAATATTTCTGGTCCTCCTATGTATCCCTGACCATTAATATAATTACAAACACTTTTTTTTCTTATATATTCCATCATAAATATAGGGGAGATAGAGAGAAAGAAAAAACTATAAGTAGGGTAGGTATTGGCTTGGGGAGGAGAGAGGATAGGGCTGGGTGGAGGTGGGGAAAGGGAGATAAAGCAGGAACAACTGTAAAAGCATAAACAATAAAAATAAAATAAGGAACCTGAGAAAAGGGAAAAAGTAAGTAGGATTAATGAAAAGAAGTGAGATAGGCATAGAAAAGAAAAAGATTAAAAAGTAATGCATCATGGCATGGCGGCTGTTCTGTTCATAATTAGTAATGAGTGTATACTGCCTTGTAAAGCGCCTCAGATGAAAGGAATTCCAAGTGAGCACCTTAAGATAATAATACTAGAAATCAGTTACTGAAAGCTTTCAAGAACTGGAGTATCCCCTTTGGCTTTCAGCTGCATTCAAGGTTGAAAGATCAGAGCCTCTCTATTAGGGAGATGCGGATCATCAAACAGGCATCGAATAACTGGTATCTTATTAAAGGTCATCTCAAGTTAGTATCAGAGAAATAAAAAGGTAGACTAGCTAACTTCCAAATCTCATATAATGCACGGATGTTGAACTAAAGGATATTTTTCTGCTCAATGTAAATATTTTCTCACTTTGTTGTATTCACTGGCTATTGATCCTATGGACATTGATCCTATGGTAGAGGAATCAATTCAAAAATCACTCATGAAATCAACTAGTAAGAAAATACGGTTTCCTGGGTAAAAGCATTATAATTCTAGAAAATAAAATCTGGAAAACACAATTTGAAAACTATTATGGAAAATCAATGTTTCCCTTCAATTCACTTATATTTTATCCATTTGCATTCAGTTCAATCCCTCAACTTGGTATGTCCCAACATGTGACCATATCCATGTTAGATGCTATGAGGACTACAGAGCAAAGTACTCAGTTATTACCAACTTTTGAGGACGTTCTAATTTCATTAGTGAGATCAGGCACAAACATATCATGCATTGGCCATCAGTGTGAAATCAAACCCATAGGCCGAGAGAGGTGCAAAGGGCAGAGAAGTAAGAGGATTAGCATAAAGAAGGTGAGCCTCAGGTTAAACTTGAGGGATGAATTTGATTCTAAGGATGGAAAAAGATCATTCAGAATTAGGAGAAAAACATGGTCAAAGGTACCTGAATCACAAGTAAGAACAATAGCAAGATACAGTGAGGGTATGTTATTAACATTAGGAAAATAAGTTTATACACCAGTATCATGGCGTACCAGGATTCCACATGTTGATGAAAGCCCAAATTAGTACTTTTTAAGAGATGCACAAAAAAAAAAAAAAAGTAAAACACCTGAAAAGAAATTTGTAAGTCAAGAATATAGTGATTCATTATGAACTGTTCCATAGAATTGTGCAATTAACCATGGAGTGTGAGAGTTGGATAATTACATCTTTTCAAATAGGGGCTGAAAATATGTAGAATCTTCTTTGAGGATGGGAATCATTGCTTATTTATTGCATCACACACCTTACACACACACACACCTTACACACACACACACACACACACAAAACTGTGGCATACTGATGAGGATTTTTAGAAATCTCAGTTTCTAAATTTCCAAATTTCACAGCATCTGGGAACAATAGATAAACACTAGTGAGATATAGATATTTGAGTAAAAGTGCCTTTTTGCATAACACCTACCTGTGTTTGAGAAGGACCACACTTATTGTTCTGTGGTATATTTCAGAATTTCTTAGCATTTTGGGGAGTCTGTTACCTAAGGCTATGTCTATGCAGCCATCGAAGTCAGAAGTTTAAGCAATTGACCAGTATTTGAGACAAAACAAAAGGAAGGACAACAAGCTCAAAATAAACTTTAAAGCAAACATTTTTAGGTTGTCTCTAATTGTTTGCCTGTCTCTCAATGGGCAAATAAAATTTGTCTCTATGGTAAGGCACAAGTGAAAACTCACCATTATCAGTCAATGGAAGCACAAAGTCACTAAAATCTACTTCTAAAAATATTAAAGAAATGCAGTCTCTAAGCACAAAAGCTGATGAAAAATATAAATGTAAAATTTGTTGCAAATTATGACTTTTCTAATTCTACTTTGGCTAACTAGGATGCTTATCAGCTAGGAACATTAACCCCTAAATCAGAAGCAGCCCACTGAGCTCAGCAACATGGGGATCTTGTTAATTTTATTTGTTTCCTTCTTATTTTTGGCCATAAATTGTTTTCTTCTAATAACATTAATGAAAGTAAAATTGGATATTGTGATTGAAAAATAGTCTCCCGCTTTGAAAATAAATGTGTCCGCCTCATCTTGATACTTATTTTCGCTAACCATAGGAGATCATTATCTGGTCAGAGAATTCAGTTCTGTTCAAGTTACACAAGCTATTTTGGTCTTCATTTTAAGGGAAATCATTTGTCAGAAAATCTTTGTTGACCGGGTCTCATCAGATCACGAAGGGAGGATCAAACCTGCCAGTACGCTTAGGAATTAAGAATTAAGCTTTATATAAGCCCGTACTTCGCTACTTTTTTCTGAATTTAATTAGAGACTATGAGGATCTCTCATCCTCAAAGACGTTTGTATCTCATGATTAAACCTGTTGATTCTATATGCTCTGTGATTTGTTTCAAAATGTCTCTAATGTTTCATTGCATTTGGGAATTGTTTTGTTTACACATTTCCTATATTTTATAATATAGAGTAATAAATATTGAGTAAACATCCATGCTCTTATGAATACTTTGGTGGCTTTTATGTTTTTGATTGTTATGTTGCTGTTGTTCATATTACAGAATAAAGGTTCCTGTGTGTATCTCTTGTGTGCATAGGTGGAAGAGGTTCTAGTATGTACCTAAGAGATGAACTGATGGGACACATTCATGCACATACATGACTTTACAGAAGAGTATTGAATGGTTTTCCCAAGGTGTTATATTAACACCTACACCAGCCATGGTGGGAGCTGCTTTAGTTGCTTCAAATTCTCATAAATTTTGGATAGTTTCATGTAAAATTCTTGCGGATTTGTGGATAAAAATGCTATATATTGGTATATTTATTGTCTACTTTAATTATTTTCTTTTCTGAAATGCCTGTGCATTTTCTTTTCCTATAGTAATTGGTTTATGGTAAAAACAACAAAAAAAATGTTTTTAGAAGTAAATTTGTTTTGATATAAATATGAAGCAGTTGTGTCGGTTCGTCATCATCTCATTTGTTGTCATTAATAATAACTCAGTCATGCAGCTGCTGAGGGGCCTTGCTGGGGACCTATCCACAGGGACATGTGGAGCAGCTACTATGGCCTGGGGTCATTTAGACTATAAACAGCAAGAGTTTGTGAGGACCTATTCAAGGGTGTTCTGTTTGGGCAAGGCAAAGCTTTGCTGATCTATAAAGCTCTGTGAAGACCTTTAGGGCATTAGCTGCTGCTGTGTTAAAGGCAACTCTTACTGCAAGTGGCACTGGCAAGAGCTGGGCAAGGCCGGAAAAGAAGGCTGTCTCAGGCACCACCAATTCTTAAGCTGCGTGCTCTAGCAACAGGGTGATACAGAGATCTGATCAGATCACTTGAGAGGAGTAGGAAGGGGCCATGGGAGGAGGTTGCCCAAGGCAATGATAAACAGCCTTGGACGGGATTGGCTGAGAAGCTGAAAGCCTCCAGAGTGCATGGAATTATGGGCGAGAAGATTTGAAATAAAAGAAGCTTTCTCGGGCTTTTGGGTAGGCAACGTTGGACTGGTTCTGACTTTCAGGATTTCTTCCTTGTGGATGCCTGGACGACCAAGCTGCAGTTGCCTGCTTTCCCAGTTGGTGGTATTTTGGATGTGAAGGAACTCGGGCACAGCCTAATATCAAGGTGGCCTGGCAGAGGAGGCAGGTTTACTCTTTGGGTAATTTAGAATGATGACCTCTGAGGCAGAAGCCTGCCATTCTTCCAAAATTGTGTAGCTTTTGTATCTTATGTTGTTTTAGATTTTAAACTAATCCTATAGAAATAAGATAATTAAAATTAACAGGGGGAAATGCTAGGAGAACTCAGGTGTTAAAGAGTTTAGCCTTAATTGATAAGCTTAATGACTAAAGCTGTAGCTAAAGAGTTAAAGAGTTTAGTCTCAATTGATAGGCGCAAGTGACTAATTCATGTGGAAAGCTGTTATTCCAAAATTGTGAAGCTTTTGAATAAAGGCTCCTTTCCTTTATCACCAAACCTTTGCCTCTGGAATTTTGCCTAGAGGGTGGCAGCAGCAGCGGGACCCTAGTTGCTATTTGGTAACAAGGAGACTTTTGTTTTTGACCTGGCAGCTGAAAGGATACTAGCAGTTGGTTAAGTCATTTCTCTGGATATCTAATCTTGTAGAAAACATACATCTCAACTAAATCGGAAATTTATTTCTTCTATCTCCTCTTGCCTGGAACAATAGTGTAATTAATCTGTTATTGTTTTGGAATATGTTATTTTTTATTGGTTTAGTAAGAGACATTATCCTGCATGCTATTGGTTTGTGAAATTCCTACAATGAACTTGTGTTAAATAAATTGACAAATTCAGTCTTTGAACATAATTTACTGCCCAAAACAAAACAATCTTCTTTATGTGTGCCTTGGCTATTGATGGGACTTTGTTCTTACACATACATACTAGAAAGAACTTAGCAAGTGTATTATAGACTTCTTGGTAATTGGATTAGAATTATGTTAATATAACCATGTTACATCTTTCTATTTCTTTACATCTTCAATGATTTTCCATCTAATTTTAAAATATCTCTATGAAGGCCTATGCACACCTTTTGATAAATGTATTCCTAGATTTATGACTCCATTTATAAATTCTATTGTAAATAATATCAATACTTTGAAGTTAATTTGTTAAAGATATATTAAAGTATCAATTAGTTGTGTAATTGAACCTATATCCAGCCATCTTGCTAAATTAGCTTCTCAATATTTTTCTGTATATCAGTTGTAGTATATTATATAAATATATTATTTTTTATTTATGACAGATTTGTTTCTTTATTTAAAAAATATATAGCTAATTATTTGATTTGCATATAGATTTGTCTAGGAATAGCAACTATAGCACAAGGTTAAATAGATATAATATGTGTGGAAATTTTTTATTTCATATTTTTTCTGTAAATCCTTCATGCATAATTAATTTATAATTTATTCTAATAGCTTTATCCTGTATAGTCTACACTGGTTCTATAATTATTATTCTTTTATAGCTATTACTGCGGATGACTTATATGCTTGGTGGTTTTGACTTGGAAATTATATTTTATTGAAATTAATCTGTGGGATGCTGGACATATAACTCCAGAAACTTCTTCTTTGCATTCTGTTGGGAGCTACAGTGTGACACTGGACCTGCCACTATTTTTCTCACCTCATAGTAGACCAGTTTAATTTTTCACCACAAATTCAACTTCTTAACATCCCAGAAACCAGAAACTTTTTCTGTGTATTCCAGAACTGGCATCATTTACATTAGGGTTATTGTCTCCTTTGCCTACAATCTCTTCTCTTTTGCCTACAGTCTCTTCTTTCTTCAAGTAACTATCATTTATTTCCTTACTGAGGTTTTTAAATTTAGTTATTTTCCCTTAGCGATCCCTTTTGCTTACTTGTTGGCTCAGCAACACTTTCAGAATTATGTTGGCAGAAATGTTTCCCCCATGTTCTTTCAAAGTTCTTAGTCCTCAATATTTCTACCATTCTTTATAGAGAATCACTTTCTTAAAAAAAAAAAAAAAAGGAAGCTTCTACACCCTAAAAAATAGTCTTAATCACTCTGTTCTTTATTTCTTTTCAATTTAATTGAGGGCAAGCATTCACTCTGTGTGTCTTAAAACAACGATTCAAACATAATTTTTTATAAAAATAAAACAGAGAGTACCTGTAAAAGTCATGTTTTAAAATATCAATCAGAGAGGTTACTTGTGCAGTTTAAAAGACAACTGGAAAATGTGCATTTCTCACCAACACAGTTGATTTTGATCCAAGGTGTATCCAAAAATTATACGCTGAGTCCCATCAGCTTATATCTATCTTATAGTCATGTTTTCTTTAGCTGCCCCTGTGTCTACAATACCCTTAATTTCATCTCCCCCTTTCAGTTTTGTTCTTTCTAATTACCACTCCAATTTTTATGGCTAATTCTTCCTTCCTGATAACCTCACCTTATATTCCACCACTTCCAAAATGCTCTTTCAAACCCTACCTAAAGGTGACATTAATGTATGTAGCACCTTACATTACATCTCTATATTATATATTTTATTTATGTTTATTAATTTGCTTCATCACCAGGCAAAGTATTCATAGAAGGACTAGATTCTCTTGTTTTTAATTTTTTTTTTTTGCATCCAGGCACTTTGCATGATGCATTGCAGGCACCCAATAAAATGTATTCTGATTGGCAGTACCTCTTCTGGTAGAAAAATAAAATATACAGAACACACTATTTCCTTTAAAAACCTAGTTCTGTTCTAAAATTGAAGCAATTTTAATATCATAGACACAACTATAGAAGGAGATCCTACCTTATGTTAACCCACTACAAAGAGCACACCATATCTATTCAGTTATTTGATCTATACAATGGAAGTATTTGCTTTGTTAAAGAGAAATAGAGCCACACGTGGTAAAAACAGATTTTATTAGAAGCTATTACAACAGGGAAAAAAAGAGACCAATATAGAACTGAGCTCATTTCTAAATACAGCAGGAATGTGTTGGAACTTATAACCAACAATTAAATGAGAGGGGTCAGTGGATGGAAAATTACTAAGAGGAGTCATCAAAAAGGAGATTCTTACTAAATAGATCTAATAAAATTCTTGTCTAAGACAAGCTGGGGTCATCAGATATCTAGAGTGAGAGATGAGGATTTGATCAAATACTTATTGAGGTTGACCAGATATCGAGGATTGGGAACCTTTGCTAAACTGACTTAGCAAGATTCTTGCTAAAACTAAGCCTAGTTGAAAAGTGGGCTTGGAGGAGCTTTTTCTAAAATTTGGTCAAGGAGAGAGATTTTTTTTCCCCTCAGTGTACTGATTTTTAACACTATCACAGTAGCTATCATATTATAATAAGCATCTATGAGAATAGCTTATATTGGAAACACGTACATGAGGAGGAAATATAGATATAGGTTTTATCGATGTGCTCCCAAATACAGTTCAAGAAGAACTATAACCTGAGGCCAATTTTCTAAGTCAAAGGTAAATATTAGCTCTTTAAATTTAAACATCAACAGTATATTCAACATAGCTACGGCACACTCTTTCATCTCATTACTTCTGTTGCATGTAGTAGCTTCCTTTGTGTAGAGGGATGAGTGTCCAACTTCAAAGGATGAGGACTTAGGAAGACTTCAAAGGTGATGTGACAGATGGTACATGGGGAAGCATGGCCCAATGCCTAGTCTCACATTAAAAGGTGTTTTTTTAAACATGAACTCTGTTGACATTTACACATGATAATGAGTATGGCATTTCATCTGCCCATGCTTCTTTGTAGTGGTCCCCCGTTAGTTATCCACTGAACATGAAATAATGCTGGGAGCCATCTTGAATAAATGGGAAGTTAAACAAAATGGCATTCAGCAACCTTTCAAAAATATCTGGCTTCATTTATTCCAGTCTTCTTGTCAATAAGGCAGATAATTTCAGGATCATAAATAGCAATTCTATTTAACTTATCCAATTTGATATCTCTTTATTGAATGCTTGCCATCCCTGTAACATTGTATTAACTGCTATGGGAGATTTAAATTAAAGATATCCCATAGTACCTGCTTAAGGAAATCTATATGAGATTTTAGAGACACATACATGTGAAGCAATTTGTGGTCTATACAAGGGCTCAAATCCATTGTACACTTACTGAGACTTCACCAAGAGGAAGTACACACAGAATGTGTTTGCCGGGGTTTTAACAGAGGAGGACCCTGTACCAGAAAACTAGTGGCAGGCAGCTGCTGAGTTACTCCCCGTCTTAAGCAGGTAGGATTCATGAGGGAAAGGGGAACTGGGGCAGAACAGAGTAGAAGGAAAAAGATGCAAATAATGATACCCTAGTTGTGTGTGTGTGTGTGTGTGTGTGTGTGTGCATAATTCACAAGGAAACAACAATTTTAAAATTGTTGACCTTGTTTTTACTTTACATGTTTCTGAAATCTGAGCTAAAATTTTTCAAAGGGAAATAAAACAAAGAAAAATATAACTTTCTATAAATTTAGTCTTTTAAAGATTAGAAATTCAAATTAACCTTCCAGTTGTATCTTCTTATTGTATTCCTGGCTATGGTGGGTCTAATGAGACTCCTAGGGAAAAGGGTAGCTGCGAATTCCCTGTATGCAATCATTTGTCTCTCCTTCCATACACAAAAACACAACAATAGTAACTAATAAATACTTCATTTTTGTAAACCATGAAATGAAAAGATCATTCATGCCACAGAGCTTATGCATATAGACTACTTAAATTGTTTTCAGTTATTGAAAAAATATCATTCTTAATTCATTTGGCATTTCATTATTTTAGTTCATCTAAATAAATGAATTCTGAAAGGTTGCTGTGGAGATACCTATCAAACATCTTATCTGGCAATGAGTATAAGAAAAAATAGAGGCTTGTACACTGCAAACTCTAATCTAAATGTGTCATTAGATGGAGAACAAGTTGTTAATGTTGCCCTTGAAGTCGACCTTGTCAGAAAGAAATGTAGACAGTGCTCCACAGTCTTCAGTCTGAACTATCTTCCAGGCTTTCTCATCACCCTTCTCTTGATGTGGAAATACATCACTGCTCTTAACTAATGTTCAAAACATAACAAGCACACATAATTTTTCATATCAGTACAACTGTGGCTACAGCAGGCAGGAGGTGACATTGTCTTTGGAAGACTGTTTTGTCAAATACCCAAATAAACAAACTACCCCCACCTGTGGAAAACTCCTTGAATATATTAAAGACTTATGCTATTCAGGAAATAAACCCCACAAGTACACGTGAAGTCAGCCTGATGTTAAAGGGAAACATTGATGACAGAAAGAAGTTTAAGATGGCCCATCATTCTTGGGCTGAACAACTGGTACAACTGGGAAAAAAAATGGATGCAAACTGGCTTCATGATGGCATTTAAGTATTTGGGCAGAGCATATCCTTATATATCAGAGGAACCTGAATATGAGGCATGATCTACCCAAGTTAAAGTTTAAACCCTTTGTATATAGAACCTGAATTTTTAATATGCAAATATTTTCATGTTGCTGTATTTCTAAAAACCAATATGCATATAAATATAATTTTAAACAATAAAACTTTTTGATGAATAGTTACAAAATGTCCTAGAACATTGAAAGAGTAGTCTATAAGAGCTAGGTTTTAGAATCTTTTCTAAACTTCAGAACTATATGAAATGAGAAAGTAAATTAGTCTGCAGCTTCATTTTATTATCACTAAAATTGTGTGGCCATATTAAATATTCTCAATTCTTTCACTCATTTCTTTAACAAATATTTTATTGAATGCCACATACTGAACATAATTACAAAACAAACATAAACTTTATATTTGTGGAACTTATAATCTAGTAATGGAGAGAAATATTTAACAACCGTACTAATAAATATATGAGGTCAGTCCAGAAAAAGTTCTACCATTGTTAACATAACAAGAACAGTTTGTGCAACTCGTCAGTGGGGATGGTAGATGCTGTTGAGTGAGCATGTGTACTGTGTAGTTGTTGCATTTAAAATGGCTGAGGGAGTAGAGCAACAAATCTGCATCAAAGTTTGCATTAAGCTTAAACATTCCTCTGCATAAACTATTCACATAATTCAGAAGGCAACAACTATGTGCACCTGGTGATTGGCAGCTTCATTCCCACATCATCCCTGCTCATGCATCATGTCTCATGCACAGATTTTTGGTGAAACATCAAATCACCCAGGTGACTCAGCCCCCTACAGCCCAGATTTGACACCCTGTGACTTCTGTCTTTTCCCAAAGCTAAAATCATCTTTGAAGGGAAGAGAATCAGACCATTAATGAGATTCAGGAAAATATGATGGGCAGCTGATGGTGATTGAGATAACTCTGTGAGGTCCCAAGGTGCCTACTTTGAAGGAGACAGAGGTGTCATTATTCTATGTACAATGTTTATTGTACCTTGTATCATCTTCAATAAATGTCTCTATTTTTCATATCGCATGGCTGGATAATTTTTGGACAGACCTTATATGTGCATGTTGTTGGAGACTGGCAAACTATTCACCAAATAATTTTTATTCTACTGGACTAATAGCCAGACTATGTTTTCCATATTTTCTTGCAGTTAGGTGGCCAGTATAATAAAGTTGAAAGCAATATACACAACTTACAGGTCTGGCCCATAAATGTCTCCCATGCATGTTGTGATTTTTTATGATTTCTTAATGTTTACCATATTAATATAGGTGACATATTGAGTTTAGAAGTCATGTATTGAAAATACTGTGGTCACAAAATTGAAAGAGCCTGGGTCTTTAAGCACTGCCTGGGGAAAGGCCGTCTTTAGCTTAAAACATTTACTTGGAATTCATATTAGTGAGAAATAATGTGTTATACATGTTATTTTAGTTAGATTAGTTCAGTGGTTAATACTACATAGTAAATATATAAATTTGGACCTTCAAGTAAGTGGCTGACATAAAAGAAAATAAAAATAATGAAATGTGTGGTGTTCCATTAGTAGCTGAACACTTGAGTAATGGAAAGTAAGAGAAAGTTTCTACTGGCTCAAAAGATAGAGATCCATGCTGTGCAGTGGCAAAACGTTTGATAAAACTCTCTTTGCAATAACTGAGAGGAGACAATGTGTGCACTGAGACCAGAGCTTTAAGGCAAGTGGTTAAAAATGTCAGAGAGCTGCTGTGACATGGCCATTATTGTTTGCCTTTAATAAGATGTTATAAGGAAAATGGGTTCAAGCAAAGCACAAATTCACTGATTTTCAAACAGAATTGAAAAAGTATACAAAGATTATTACCCTCCTTAAAGGGTTGGAGTAGCCAATAACTCCTGGATTCCAATGAGAAAGAAGAAAGATTGAAAGCCAAAATGGCACAGTAAGACTTTTTAGCTCTGCATCAAAGATCAAAGTAAAGTAAAAATTTTATGTTCGTAGTAAGTTTTTTATTTCAGATGATCTAAGTCACCATTAACCTAAGAGAGCTATGAGGATGATGAAGCAAATAAATGGAAGGGAATAAGAAGTATGTCATAGGAAAATGCTGGCCATTGATACTGTTAATAACTGTGAAGAGGGTATGGTCTTTACTTACTTGGAAGCCAACAATTTGACACAGTTTCATGGATTCTGTCAAAGACAAAGACATTTTTACTCACACCAATTGTTATAGCTTGAGATTTAGCTTCCTGCCCCCAACAATTCCCTGTATCCCAGTTCCCATGGAGTAATATGAAAGCATCTGTACACAACGTGAGTTAAATTATATAGGACCTTGAATTCTGGGAACCAAAGTATTTTATAATGGGTAATGAGCATGCTGGATTGTTGTCTGGAAAGAAATACCATCTCTATATTAAGATTTTAAATAAATCTGCTCTTTGCTTCAGAGCTAGATACTTTCTCAAACTTCCAAAGCTCCTTGCTATACACAAAAATCCTGGAAAAGATATTCCAGGAGTAAAGGCATTTCATGACTTTTGTTGCAAGATGTACACAACTGTGATAGTTGCATACAGAACACTTCCCAACATGTAACAGTATACAAGACTTGCAAAAAGAAAATAGATAAGAAGCTCTTAACTTTTTGAGAAAATTATATTAACAAAATAGCCACAAGCCTGGACTGAAGATTTTTAAGAAAGTTTTTGAGTCCTTAGGAAAAAACAAGCAAAACAAACACATAACAACAACTCCTAAGCCATTAAATCTGTGAAGTGTGAAAGCTGTACATCCCCAAGGAGGACTTTTTGCAAAATGCCTATTTCTGATATGGCTGTGGAAAGTAATAAACACAGGTTCATCTCTCAGAGTAGAGACAGAAGAGCCATGAAGAACAATGAAAAAAATTCCTCCCAAGAAGCAAAATCAGAATCTAAGTAGAAAGCATCTCTGTTATTTGAGCTATTGTATTTTGAAGACTTGTGTGTAAAGAAAACACCTATTACAACTCAAACTTACATGTAAGCTATGATAAATATTATGCTATAAACATAAAAATTGAAATGCACTCTTATAATTGAGGAAAGTGATTGAGATTAGGATGTCAGGTGGTGTTTTCTAAAAATCGGCCCTGAGGTGAGCAAAAGAAGATTAGAGATAAGACTACTCAAGGTGATTAAGTATACTGTAATAGAAACGTTAATTATTTCTATTACATGTTTCTATGAAATGGGAAGAAAAGATAATCAAAATCTGAAAAAAAGGATTAGTGAGATATAGGATCACTTCAGGTGGCCTAATACATATGTAATTGGAATACCCTAAGGAAAGAAAAGAGAAGGGGAAAATAAAAGAAATAATGGCCATAATTTCCTCCAATTTGTTGAAAATTATAAAGCCACAAGTTCAAAAAGCTCAACAAACCCCAAGCAAAGGAAGCATGAAGAAAACTACATCAAGGCATATGATAATCAAGTTGTTTAAAAGCAGTTACAAGGAACAAATTTTTAAGAACAGCCAAACAAAAAGTTAATTTTTTGCACAGAGCAAAAATAAAAAGGAATGGCAGCAATTTCTCTTCAGAAACAATGAAAATGAGATGAGAGGGAGAGAATCTTTAAAGTACTGGAAGAAATGTCAACCTAGAATTCTATAATAAGCAAAAAGGCTCTTTTAAAATAGCATTAAATGACTATATTAGAGCAAAATCATGGTCAAATTAATGAACCCCCTTAAGAACCAAGAAGAGAAGAATAAATTAAAATTAAACAGAACAAGTAAAATGATAAAAATCGGACCAGAAATATAAAATAGAAAGCAGAAAACAATAGAGAAATCAGTGAAATCCAAGCTGATTTATTCTTTGAGAAGAATCAATAAAAGTGATATATTCTAATCAGAATAATAATAAGAAAATTAGAAGAAAACACTGATTATAAATATCAGATATAAGAGATAGAATATCAATAATTATTCTCGTCTTTTTCTGTAGCCACACACACAAAATTATTCTACCATTATTAAAGGAATAAGGACTATAATGAGCAATTTTAAGCCAATGCTTTCAACAATGTAGATGAAATGAATGAATTCCTTAGAAGACATAAGATACCTAAGTTCAGTCAAAAAAAAAAAAATGAGGTTAAAACTAAATAGCCTTATTTCTATTAAATAAATTGACTTTGTAGTTTAAAACTATGCCACAAAGACATTCCAGGCCCAGATTTCATTGGCAAATTCTACTGAATATTTGAGGTAGATATAATAGTAATCTACACAAATTTCCAGAAAAATGAGAAAGAAGTTATTTGTAAATTATTCTATGAAGCTAGCATTACCTTGTGGGTAAAACCAGACAAAGATATTACAAGTAAAATAAAGTAAAATACAGACCAATATTTCACATGAATGCAGATGAGTAAGTTCTAAACAGAATTTTAGCAAAGCAAATGAAAATTATATAAATGATAACATAATATGACTGACTGAAGTTTAGTCTAGGAATTCAGGGATTGCTTAACATTGGGAAAATAAACAAATTTAATTCAAGAAATTAACAAACTAAAAATATATGGTTCTTTCAATACATGCAAAAAGGTATTTGATAAAATTTAATATACATTAATGACAAAAACTCTCTGCATCCTAGGAATAGAAGACAGTTTTGTCAACTTGATGTGTATCTACAAAACCTACATTTAACATTATATTTAATGTCTAAAGACAATGCTCTTTTAAAATCATTTAAAGATTATTTGTTAAAGACTGAAGTTTTTTTCAAAAATTAAGAACAAGAAAAACATATGTTCTCATACCACACCTGTTCAACATGTAGCAGAATCTACCCAATGCAATATGGCAAGAAAAATAATAAAATGTATTCCCAAATTAGAAAAAGAAGAAATAAAAATGTCTTTATTTTCAGAAAGTTGTTCAATCTATGTTAAAAATCTGATATTACTATGCAAAAGTAACTTAAACTAATGTGTGAAATTAGCAAGATTACAGGAACTCAGTCTAATATACAAAATTTAATTGCATTTATGCATACTAGAAATTAAGAAACAAATTGAAATAAAAATATCATTTACAATGGCATCAAAATATTAAATATTAGAAATAGATCTGATAAAAGATGTACAAAACATGCACTAAAAATTTGAAAATTTTACTAACAAGAATTTTAAAAATCCTAAATTAATGGAGATATATATCTTGTTCATAGGTTGCTAAACACAATATTATTTTGACATCAGTTTTTCCAAATTGATCCATAGATTCAACAAACTTTCAACAGCCTTTTTTAGAAACTAATAAGCTGTTTCTAAAATATAATTAAAAATTGAAAGAATACAGAATAGCTAAAGCTAATTTAATAAAGAAGAACAAGGTTGCAGGGCTAACAGTACTTGATTTCAAGGCTAATTATGAAGCTACGGTTATTATTGTATAATAATATTATTTTATTATTGTATAAAACAGTGTATTATTGGCAATAAGGTTTTAAAAATGAGAACATTTGACCAAAATATAGAGTCTGGAAATAGACCCACACATATAAAACAGCTGAATGTTGGCCAAACTGTAAAAGCAACTGAGTAGGGAATGTACAGCCCTTTCAACATATGATGTTGTAATAATCAGGTGTTAATATACAAAATAGTGAACTTTAATCTGTATCTTGCATCTACAATAAAGCATTACTACATACCCACTAGAATGCCTAAAATGAAAGACTGACCATACCAACTATTAAAGAGCATATCAAAGAACTGGCATTCTCATTTACTGCTCATGGGAATGCAAATTGTGCAACCATTATAACCACTCTGAAAAACAGTTTGATATCTACCATATGATTCAGCTGTTCTATTCTTAGGTATTTAGTCAAGAGAAAAGAAATATGTATATCTAAAAATATATCTAAATATTTTTAATAATTTCAATTAAAAAAAAACTGAATAAAAGCCAACAAATGTCTCTCAACAAATGAATATATAAAAGTTGTGATATATCCATACAGTGGAATACTATTCAGTAATAAAAAAGAATTCACTATTGAAATAACTACAATATCAATAAATCTCTAAATAATTGAATAAAAGGAACCAGACAAAAAAGATTCCATATTATATAATTAAATGTCTATAAAATTCTAGAGAATGCAAACTAATCTGTGTAAAAGAAAGCAGGTAAGTGACTCCTTTAGAAGGAGAGATGGGCAGGAGGGAAGAATTACACATGATCACAAGGAAACTTCTGTGAGTGATGAATTATTCATTATTTTGGTTGTGCTGATGCTTTCAAAAATGTATACATGTGTGAAGACATTAAATTGTGCATGCTATGTAAAGTTGAATGTATGCCAGTTATACTTCAATAAATCTATTTTTGTGAAGCAAAACAAAACTAAAAACAGGCAGTTGCTATGAAGAGTGACAAAATGAACCCCACAGTCCTAATCACCCAGTTTAGGTTGAGGATCATGAATTTCAGAGAAATGACAAATTGCATAGTATGCCTTTCTGTAGTAGAGAAAACACAGTGAAGACTGGCGAAGAGGACAAGGATTTCATAAATTCAGAGTTAAGGTTTCTAACAATACAAACAAACAAAACACAGACTCACAGATACAGAAAACAGACTAGTGGTTGCCAGAGAGTAGGTGGCTAGGGGAACTGGGTGGAAAAGGTAAAGGGACTGAGAAGTACAGACTGATAGTTATGAAATAGTCATAGGGATGTAAGTATAGCATAGGCAATACAGTCAATAACATTCTAATAACTATGGATGGTGCCAGCTGGGGACTGGAAATATCAGCAGGAACACATTGTAAAGTATATGATTTTAGACTATGCTGTACACCTGAAACTAATACAAAATAATATTGAATATAAACTATAATTGAAAAATTTAAAAAATAAAATGAAGTCTATATAACTCAGTTGCTTACAATAAGAACTGATAGATACTCTACTGCCCAGGCTTATGGGGCAGCTTCCGCTAGAGAAACTTCTCATATTGTGACATAAATAATAGAGACTATGGTGAAATGTGTTCTCAAAGCTTTCATTCAGAAATGGCATATCACTTCTTCTCTCATATTATTTGCCAAAGCAAATCACCTGTTTAAGCCTGGCATCAAGGGGAAAGATAAACATAAACTCGCACGGATATATAAATAACTACAGTGTATGGTGGGCATGTGTTTAAACCCAATCTTCCCTCTCAATAAAAACTCTTTACTACCCCCACCTCAAAAAAACAAAAACAAACAAACAAAAAAAAAAACCCCACAACACCGTCTTATCAAATCACACTGTCAGTCTCAAGTCTAGAATCATAGGATGATATCTATATTTGTTATAATTCTCTGGGTTTTGGAGATTTATGATCCTAGAAGTCCAGTTATCTATCCCCCTCATGTAGAATATATGTTTTTGAGGCAGGGACATAATAACTGAGATAAATATTCCCAATTCAAGGGGGAAAAGTGGAGGCATGTAGTGTCACTGTTCTTCACTAGTCATGAGATTGTTTGGGCAGCATTATGAGGGGCCTCTACCCTGGCCTTTGGGAGTGTTTTACAGCTGATGTTGTTGCCTATAAAATCTCTCCCTAATTCACTCTTCTTTTCAGGGAGATTTTATTGTTTTCTGAGAAGCTCTCTGATCCGATTCCTTGCATTTAGAAAGTCGGGGGACCTGGTAGTGATTTTCAACTTAAATAATTGTTTCTTTAAGGAATAGCTCCTTTAAAAACTTGTTCTGTCTCTTCATTCTTTGATTCTATATGACTCTGTTTACCAGTTGGTGTACCCACACATCTTTTTGCAGTATTTCTCTCTCTTTTCAGTTAGTCATGTGTACATTTTACATTTCAAAGTCTTACTTAGTTTTTCTTGCTTTGGTAGAAATGACCATGTAGTTGCAGCTTTCCATATTAGAAGCTCCTGAATTTCTGGACACTTTTTAGTTCCCCCCCACCCCCTTTTTTACCTTTTTACACTCAGCCATCTTTAGTTTGTTTTTCTTAAGTCATCTCTTTCTTACAGTCACTTGTCAAAGATAGTCTATATCAACTAAAGCATGTTAATAAAACTATAGTTCTCGGAATTAGCTTAGATCATCCCTTGATCACTTGATACATTTCTTGTCTTCCAAGTTATTGCAGGTGAATATTTTATCCAAAATTTGACCATTTCAAAACCACTTTTATATCTTCCTTAAGTATTTCCTTACCTTTGTTTCCATAGGATCAGTGTCGTAGCTTGTAGGTATTTCGTTATGTCATAAGAGTGGTCCTCTCCTGGTATCAATGTGTGCAGCAGTAAGCATAGGCTAAGGGTTGCTTCAGCATCCAGCAGCTGCCAAGTGCTCGGGAGTCTGCAACAACAAAGGGGTATTTTTTGATCAGTTTACTAGCTCACTATTGGTCAGAAGTGGCTGTGTTTCATGATTTCTTCACTCAGCTGACAGCTCTCACTATGATACACACACACACACACACACACACACACACACACACACACACACACTTACACATTCCACTTAGAAATGCTAAAGACCACTTCAGTTTTCATTCACTGACCAAAACAAAAATCACATAATTTTGCTGGATGTTAATAAGAAAAATATATACTCATCATATTAGGAGGGTTAGTAAATATTTTTAATTATTATACATCTACTGCAGGGTGTTATGGTAAAACAGAGCATGCTATGACTGCAATGACAGACTATGGAATCTAAACTGGGTAAAAAAAAAAAAGGATACAAGGCAGTAGGGGTTAAAGTCTTACACAAAATTTTTGAGAACTGTATCAATCCTAAAATCAGCAAGTATTATAATAGGGCTATTTGGAAAAAGGAGGTAGAAAATATATAAGAATTTAATTAGGAAAAATGATAATTAACATTTCCAGAGGAAATATTCTCTGATTAAATCAATATCATAATATCACTTCTCTTGGATTTGGCATTCATATGTTTAATGTGTCTCTATCTTAGAAATTCTGGAACTTAGAAAATGTCAATAGGAGTGCAATTTATGTATAGAGGCATGCTGTTTTTATTTTTCCCTAATGGTTTTTCTGCAAATCTTAGAGATCAATATGGGTCTCTTTGAGTAGATTGACAAATATTAATTGCAAATACAACTGAAATTAGTGTATTGATTAGATAGACTTTTTTTTCATCCTTGAAGTACATTTGGCATCCTTATTGGGTTAATTCCACAAAAATCTCTAGACATATGTTCAGGTGGAAAATGCTCTATTTCTTTCTTACTCAGTTGTCACTTTTTTAAAATAAAAGTAAAATATGAAGGTAATGCATCAAAAAAAAATCTCATTACTAAACAAAGATTAAGTATAGAAATTTTCTTAAAGTAGGAGGTTTTAAAACTAATTCAGCAAACAGAATACAAATTTGGTTCAAATTGTACTTCATGAAAGGTATAGAGAAGCTGCAAAATCCATAAATGTCAGAATAAAGTCACAAAATAATTTCTCTCTTTTTTTTTCTTTGGAAAAGATAATCGTGAGAAGGAATAAAATAACTGAGAGGACTCCATTGTACTTCATGACCAAGGAAACTTCAATTGTGCTATTTATTGTTTATACTGTGTCAGCTCTGCCCTTATTTAAAGGACATAGAATTCATTGTGTAGTACCCCAGAAACATGAGAACACTGCGAGAAAGAGGCAGCCATCATCTAGAAAACAAACAGTGAAATGAATTGCTATTCATCACCTTTCTAACTGTTCTGCTGACCTGTAGACTCCGTCTACTCTGAGAAGTTTCATGCACAATTCTTAATAGAGTACAAAAGAAAAAAGCAATGCTTGCAATTTCAGAATGGGAATCATCCTCCAAAGGTTTCCCCTAAAAGGTAAAGAATTGTAACTCTGTCATCTTTGTGGTCAAATTCCTTTTTTCTTTTGGAAATAAAAGAATGCTCTTTGAGTGTCATTCTTTTTCTTTCTCATTAACCCTGAGTGATAAAAGACAGATATTAACAAGTGAAAATAGACTCTTTCTCTGCCAATCCTTAGATCAAAAACACCAGAGGTAAATCAGTTTGTCAGTCATTTTTCTCCACTAGAAATGGAGAGTATAAAGTTTACATAATTCCTAGTATGCTCCTATCGCAACATAATTAGGAATGTGAATAACAGGCTGACCAGCTCTACAGTGTGGTTATGATCTATGGAAAATATCAGTAGCCCTGTCTGCATGTTATACCCAATGCATGTATGTATTACCTTTCAAGAAGGTGAGGCCATGGTAACTGGTCGCGTTTTATCTTTTTTCCACCTAAAAGTAGAATTTTAAAGGTCTCTCATGAGCCAACACCTTTAACATTTGTGTAATTCATCAACTATAGTCAGTAAACATTTTTGAAATCCTAAACTTAGGCTAGTCATTAGGAAATACAAAAATAAAATCTTTATGGATACATCCTGCTTCTTCGAATTGTTTGCTAGTGTCCAGCCTATAAGGTAAGAAGGCAAGAACCTTCTGGGTGTAGGATGGTGCAGGTGTCAAATCTGTTTCCATAGCTGTAATGTGCTAGTTAAATGCCCACAAATAACTCAAAATCATGGGAGGTGACATCTTGCACAAGCAAATGCACTTAAAAAAGATACCTCTTGATATTTTATATAGCATGAGTGGCGGGACTGCTTCACTCATTCAATTTGTTTGTTTGCTTTTTAAAATCAAGGCATGACTGTAGACTAATCCCATCCTTTTTCCTCTTGTTGACTCATACTCTTCTGTGAGGTTTTGGACTTGGTGAAAAGTTCATCTTACAGGCATAATTTATGTTTAAAATTATAAATATATTTTGGCTGAAACTGGAGATGTAGTCTGTAAAATGAAGCATAATAAGCCTGTACTAATATTAAACCCAATTCAGAACCCACATATGCGCTTCTGTAACCAAACTGAATGTCAGTCATAAGGATACACAGAGAAGTCCTGTGAACTAACACCGTCCGTCATCACTGTCTATGGTTAGCTTGACATTGACATTTTCCTTTAGATGAAATTTTTTCTTTTTTAAAATTTTCTTTCTTCCCTTCCCTTCCTTTTCTTTTCTTTTTTTTTTAAATGATCAACTTGAGATTAGTATTCCCATCCTAAATAATTAGGTCAGTTTGATTGAAACCCTTCACTTTTTAACTACATTAATTAAATTGATTTGCTCCTCATTCTGCTGTTACATAGCTAACCCCTATGAAACGTGGGATTAGAAAACATTTAGAAGTTAGAGAATCCTGAGGTTTTTACTGCGAAACAGTTCTGTGAAGAAGTAACTTTAGGTACCCTCACGGACATATTTAAAAAAAAAAATGAAGACTCAATGCTACTGAATTCTCAGTAATAGAATATATATTTTAGTTTGTTTTATTTTCTTCTATTGATTCTGTATTTAGAACATGGGGAAGGATTTTTTTAAGCAAGTCACTCTTTCTCCCTAAGGCGCAACTCTGGATTCAGGAATTACTCTGACTATAGGAGAACAGAAGGACAATAAATGTGATCGCCCAGGAACCCAAAAAAGACTTGGCTTCATCACCTGAGAACTGTTGATCAGATTAAAAATGGTTAATAAAATCTATTCAGCAACAGACCTATATTATTTTGATTATATTTTAAAGCAATAATTCTCAATATAAATTCATATCGAAGAGATACTTGCTAAAGAACATAATTCAATTAATAGCCCTTGTCTAATGCCTAGAACATTTAATAAATGTACATAATTTTCTTAATTTTAAGATTTCTTTCCATAATTTCTCCTTAAGCATTATAGTGGCTACTATGAGTCTGTTAACAATAGCTATTCAAATGAAGAAACAAGTTACAAATGAATATTGAGAGAAATATATGAAAAACACCTAAAACAAACCTCTTCAACATCTTTTATTTCCCTCTCTTGAGGGAAGCATGAGTACTTGATTGATACTGTAGTCTATATAGCCATATGCTTATTTTTTGTTCATATAAATGTACTTTTAGCTCATATAAAATTATGGATATTTTATTATATTCAGTTCAAAGCAACATAAATTCAGGGCTATAAACGTCTAAGTTTGAAAGTGTTTGTTCCACCTTTCCAAGTATTTGCTTATTTAAAATAGGTTTTCCAATTCCTAATTCCTTTAAATGAGTCATCCAGGGTAAAACTACTGGCATATGTGTTTTCCAATGGCATTTCAATTAAACACAACATACATGTAAAGATGGGCACAGTCCTATAACTTCTCTGCAAAAAATGAGAATTTTAAGATCAAACCGGTAAAATTAATGTAGCCAAAATGGTAATATATTTTGAATATTCATGCTTAAATTTTCTCTTATTAGAATAAACTATGAGCAATCTATCAACCACTTAGAAGTGGTCCTTAAAAACAAAAAGAAAGGGATAAAGACAGAGACAGACAGACAGGAAGAGAAAGTGAAAGAGAACTCTGTACAGACCTGGTTCACTTTAATTGTCAAAAAAATCTATTGCAATGCTACACATAGTCCACAAGATTTTACTTTTTAATAAAAATTAGTAACTTACATTAGTTTAGTTTTTATGTTATTAAAGTTATAAGTGTCATGGAACCATATTATGGGATTGCTTAAATAATGCTTAAGATAAGTAGAAACAGAACAGCATTTAAAATGTTCCTTCTTTTTTCTTATATTCCCAATCCTTTGTGATGATATTTGCTATTACATATATATATTACACAGGTTGAGGCAAAAGTAGATTTATATTTATGGGTGTGCAAAACAGAGTTTATTCTCATATTTATTAATTATTGTATTATTTCCAATACAAACAACTGTAAATCTACTTTTGTCCCACCATGTGTATCTATATCTCACATATATATGGATATAAAAGCAATAATAATAAGGCAGCTACCATTTTTAAAAGCATCAAAAGGTGAAAATTATATACTTTCACTTTGCCTGTAGAAGTTGGCAGGAACTGATCTAAATTCTAAAAAGCATACATCTTAAAAAGGGGAAAAAATTAAGCAGTTAATGCAGTCTGAAAATACATACTGGCAGACACTAATTTAACTCAGTGGCTAGCCAGAAACCCATGGTCAGTAAAGAGAGATACATTTATGTTTTTATATCTTGTTAAAAATTTGATTAGGTAATCTTCAAATAATAGAATATGCTGGGTGTCACTCTTCACTTATACTACAAAGCTAGCAAATTTGTGATATAAGTATTAAGTTTTTTGAAACACATTTTTAGCACAAAAACATAACAAAAATGAAAAGGATGTCTAGTATTAAGATATATACACACACATATATATATATATATTCCTGAAGAAGTATATATATATATACAATCCTGAAGAACTTTTATGTATTGATATATGTCATCCCTGCATTTTTATCTTGTCACTGAGAAAGACGGGGCCAAAGCTTTTAGAAATCAAATGTGAACTCATTTTGAAATACCAGCAGTGTTTGAATTTTAAATTAACCTATTTACAATGAAACTATGCCTGCTGATTGCCATCATCTTCAGGAAAATTAACAGTAACGATCATTGGTGTCATAATGCAATTTCCCCGCAAAAATCACATAGGCTTCATTACTGTTTACATAAATTGTCATAAATACCAATTATGGCTGAACATAAAATGTAATGCTCTTTTTTAAAATCATAATCAGACAATTGTTCTTCTAATTCATATGCTAGCAGAATAGGGGTTTGATTCAACCTTTGTGGTGAAGGAAGTGTTTCGATGGAAGTTTTGCTTGAAGTGCTGGTTGGCTTCTTGTCAAATCACTCACTTTCCATTTGGATCATGTAGCCTTTGTCCCCATTCAGCATGTTTTCTCATATATAGGGAAGAACATGGAAGTGTGCTAATGGCAGATGAGGGAGATATACACTCAAAGTGTCCTCTAGACTTCAGCTGAGAGGTGGCTTCGGGTGGGATTTATGACAACATTTGATGTAATTACACAGAAGCCCCCATAAAGAAATAATGCAATAACAGACCTGTTAGAGGTGCACATTTGCAGCACCAATTCCAGCGTCCCCCATAGGTCAGTAGAACAAATAGCCAGGAAAGGCAATACCCTGTTAAATGGCTAATTTTCAAAACAAATAAGAGTTAAGTTGCTGGCAGGGGAGTTGAGGAAAATGTCAGGGAGGAGAGATTCATTGTTTTTATCATTTTGGTCTCTAAGAAGGAGATAAATAAGCTCCAAAGGTTATTTAGACAGAAAGTCAGAGCAGGGGACAATTCTCTCTGGGGACAAAAGTCCTGTCTGTGCTTTCTATCATTTGGCAAAGCAAAAGTGAGAATCACATCATTTTAGGCCAGTGTTATTTATTGGTAAATAGAACTCTTTCTACTTGTCTACTGGTTTATTCTTCACCTTTATTCTTCTTGACTTGCTTACTCCTGAATTTTTTAAAATATGTTTTATTGATTATATTATTACAGTAGTCCTAATTTCCCTTCCCTCTGCTCCCCTCCACCCAGTGGTCCCCCTCCCTCCAGTTGCCCCCCCCCCCATTTAGTCCATGTCCATTGGTTGTGCATATAGTTCTTCTCAACCTCTTCCTGTTTACTCCATTCCCTCCTACTATGCTTCTTAATTCCTGTACGATCTCCCTCCCTTACCCCCTTACGCCTCCCTGCTGACCTCCCCTCAATATGCTCCCCATACCTATAGTTCTTTTTCCACTCTCATTGCCTATTTAGTTTGCCTTTGCTTCAATTCTCTAGCTTCTGTCGTTGGTTCTTGTGTGCAGTTTTCATTTTAGTGTTCATAGTTTTGATCCTCCTTTTTCTAAACCAGTCCCTTTAACATCTCATATAGTAGTGGTTTGGATCTAATGAACTCCTTCAGTGTTATTTGTCCTGGAAGCACTTTCTCTGCCCTTCTATTCTGAATAACAATTTCACTGGATAGAGTATTCGTGGTTGTACGTTTTTGATTTTCATTACTTTGAATATTTCTTGCCAGTCTCTTCTTGTCTGCAGAGTCTCCCTTGAGAAGTCAGCTGATAGTCTAATTGGGACCCCTTTGTACATGATTCTTTTTTTTCTCTCTTGCTGTTTTTAAGATTCTCCTTTATCTTTAACTTTTGACATTTTGATTATCATGTGTCTTGGAGTGGTTCTCCCTGGGTCCAGTTTTTCTGGAACTCTCTGTGCTTCCTGAACCTATAAGTCTATTTCCTTCCCCAAGTTTGGGAAGTTCTCCTTTATTATATTTTCACTTAATTTTTCAATTTCTAGTTCTTCTTCTTCACCCTCTGGCAATCCTATAATTCAAATGTTTGATTTCTTATAGCTGTCCCAGAGGTTTCTGATCTTCTTCTCACTTTCCTTGCTTCCCGTTTCCTCTCTCTGCACTGGTTGACTGTTTGTTCCTTCTCTATGTTCTGGTTTGTTGATTTGAACTCTGGATTTTATTTCCTCACCATTTCTCTTGTATGTGTTTTTGTTTTTTAAGTATGAGTGGTTTTCAATCCTTTCTCGTCTTTTTCTAAATCTTTTGTTAATTCTGTAAGCCACCTAATCACAATGGCTCTGAACTGAGCCTCTGACAGGTTTTTTATTTGTTCATCTGTCAGATTCTTCATCTGTTGCCTGGTGAGCTGAGCCATCAGGATTTCTATAGCTGTCTGCCTCATTTTGAAAGATTTGCATTTTGCTTTCTTGGGCCGACTATAGGGGACAGTGCCTGTGTACTCATCACAACCCAGTGACCCACATCGATCCACAACCTTTTTCACCACGCTGTGGCCCTTTGTTGTCAGTCACTACCCCACGACCGGTGGCGATCCACAACCTATTTTGCGGTGCTGTGGCGCTTTGTGGTCACTACCCAGCAACTGGCGGTGGTCCAGCAACCTTTTTCACTGCGTTGTGGTGCTTTGTGTTGGGGCGGGGGTCCAGGGTGGATTCCTGCCATTATTCTCTGCTGGGAGACTCGGGTCCATCCTCCCGCCCTCTGGGCCTCACCTTCTGAGGCAATGTGGTGGCTGCTTTTCCCAGCGTTGGGGTTGGGAGCTGCTGCAGCTCGACTGCAGCCAGGACTGTTCTCCCTGCCGCTGTCCCTGGTGCTACCACAAACAGCACCGCCCACTTTCGCTCTTCTTATCTGCCCGATGAGCGCCGCTGGTTTATAACTTCGTACGTTGGGCTTCTGTGTAGTTTTATTTTCTGGAATTTCTAGTTATCTTTTGTTTTGAGGTAGTTGTATTCCTCTCTAGTTGTAGAGGTAGACTGAGCATGTCTGTCTAAGCCTCCATCTTGGCCGGTAGTCTACTCCTGAAATTTAACAATAAAGTCTACCAGAAGTTCCCACCTGCTTCTGATTCAGAACAATCCTTACAAATTAGAAGTAGAAAAAAAATCACTCCATTGTTACTTTGAACAGTGCTGCCCACATGTCGGTGACCACACACAATTACATGTATCTGGTAGAGGTGGGCGATCTGCTGCTGTCCTCCCACACCTCAAAACTGGGCAATCTTTTTTATTTTAATGAACCCTGGCAATTTGTCCTAGTTTTACCCAATTCTATTCTGGTTGAGTAAAATAAGCTATATTGATATATCCAGTCAAGTTTAATGAAACCAAATTATGATGGTTGATCTAAGAAGAAAATAATAATTAAATAAATAACTGGTAGGGATTTCTTCTCTGTAAGAAATTAAAGTGGAACAAACAGAAATCCAGTAAAATTAGCTGTTGTTGTTTCACAGTCTAAGCTAGAAAAATACCAAAGGTAAACAAACAGCATCAGCAGGGAGAAGAAAATGGGATTTTACTTTTTTTTTTTTTTCCATTTTTCATAATCTCATGCATTATCGGTAACAGGGTGAGGCATTTAATACAGTGTGATCATCATTAAAAGGCAGATATTTATCTTATCACAGTGCATTAAACTCCCAGAAGGAAGTGAGAAAAGCGAGAGTAAGTGAGAGATGCTCATGAACTATTTAATAAAACACTATGGTTGTAGTTTTCCTTGATTGTTTTTGTTAAAAACAAAATTGATGTTGAACAAAACTGGTTCCAAATAGACCCAGACTGCACTTGGGGTCCATGTATTTTGAGAAGTCTCTACTGTGTTCTGATTTTGTTTAATAATTTCTAATTATGTTCTACAACACAAAATTAAATATTTCTATTTCCATTGTGTTCACTTATTCATGAGCTGGGCATTAATCGTAAAACAATGTATCTTGTTGTTTATTTATACCAGACGTGAGTATTTATGTTGCTCTGTTCAGGGTTCCAGCTAGGTCTTTATTTGTAAACTGAGCCCCCTGGTTTTGCATGAAAATAGTTTCTGAGCTCTAGAGTTCATCTCTACTCTTGTGTTCAAAACATCAATGACACAACAACTTTTTTTTTTAAGGGGAAGAATTTATGAATAACTAAGAGATTTCTGTTATGGTCTCTCTCACCAGCAGGGCAGCGAGAATACATTTTGGGGACCAGTAAAATTCAATTTGGGATTTGTTTCACTGGTTAAGACACTGGCTTCTTGCAAACAAAAGCTGCCTGGGCCATGGAGAACTTTTCTTCTGAAATACATTTGCATACTATTAATTCTCTATTTATTTATTGACTTTTTAAAAATGTATGAGTTTGTTGGGGTGGAGGGGAAGGTACTTCCAATGTATCCCTCTGTGTCTGCCTCCACATTATGTAACTTGGTCAGTGACTATAAGAATCCTGATAGATATTTTTAAAAAGAATATCTTGCTTTTGCCATTTTATTCACATAGTTGACAACAGACTAAACCTAACTTAGGGGTGCTAGTGATACAAAATGCAAAAGGGCTTCCTCTGATGCTCTGTCCCATACCCTCCCAATTTTTCTGCCCAGGGTAATTAATGGTTTTATCAATTTTTATGTGTGTGTCTCTTAAGAGATCTTTTCTATGTCTACAAAACCACAAAATATATATTTCTTCCTCATTTTAATACAAAGTTCAGCATACTTACTGTTCATCATGTTTCCCATTTGACATTATATTTTGGAGATTGTCTTATTTCGGGATATAAAAGACAAACAGAAAACCTCTCATGATTGTTTTTTTAGTTGTATAATATTCCACTATATTGATATGCATAAAGTATTCAATAAAAGACTATGTTTTAGTTGTAATCTTAAACCAGCAATATATATGGCACAATGATTGCCTAATATTTTTAAAATAAACAGTTGCAGACCTACACAGAATGAGTCTCTGGTTAGTGTACGATTATTTGGTGATGTGGCTCTTTGTCAATGTAATTGGAGATTAGGTAAGCACAGTCCATTCTTAAACACAGTATTTAAGAGTAGAGGGTGATTGATTTAACCATTTTCAATGTGGAGAAATAAATTAGTCTTTAAAGAGCATGTTTTTTGTTAGTCCAGGTGAGAAAAGTACTTATGTCTTTGTTACAGTGCCTCAGGACAGTGGATGATGATGGGGGCCCACTAAGGGACTCTAGTCTACAGGTATGTTTTACTTTGCTCAATTAAAAAAAAAAAAATCAAAGTAGTTGATTCATTAACTAACTTAGAGATTTAACATTTAAAAAAAATCTGTAATTGTAGCTTCTGTTGAAAAGCCTGATTGTCAGGCAAGAACTGGTTTCCCTTCCTTCAAAACAATAGCTTTATAGCTAACTAGCATGTCCTCTTCAGACAAGAGTGTAAGAGCCAGGATTCTCCCAGACTTCCCCTGGATAACTTAAATCATTATTGTCTGGACACAATATAGGTATTTAAGTTTGCCCCACTTGGACTCAAGTATATAAGAGAATCTGCAAGTCAAAGTCTATATCTAACACCACATAAGATAAGTGCTCCAATAATGGTAATGATTACTGTGTTGGTAATGCAGAATATAAATTCCTCATATTACATAAGAGTAATCTTTGGTTCCAAGTCCTGGCTGGTTTGGCTCAGTGGATTGAGCGTCGGCCTGCGAGCTAAGTGTCGCTGGTTCGATCTTCCAGTCAGGGCACATCAGAGAAGGAAAACTCTGACTCCAAAAAACCTCCGCTGCCTTGCGGCATACCTCTTCAGGGGAAAGGCTAAGGGAGTAAACCCCGACAGAAAATCCGGAGCCGGAGTCCCTAAGGCGTTTTGACGTTGTAGTCAACACCGGCAACTCCTGCGGCGCCCCTGAAGCCAAGCTGTATCGACTCCGTCTTTCCCTTGGGCCCTTCAGCTGCGAAGAGATGGGGGGTCTGCTGCATGGGCAACAGCAGACCCTCCATATCACCCTGCCCAGGCTCTGTAGCTTCAGCTTCACTGGAGAGGACACTCCAGCGTCATCGCAAGATGTCGATTCAACACGGGAGGAGACAGATACCGTGTCACTCCTGAGTCGGACTGCACAACCATTCTCGGCGGTGCAGGTAGACTCTTAAGAAGCTACACCATCGTCTCTCGAGACGGACAGCTGCCGCCGCCGACGAATCTTTGGTTCCACTGGGCATTTCATCTTCTCCTCATACTTTCAAATATTCTTGGCTTTACTCAGCCACATAGACACCTGCTATCATTTCCAGGTCATGAGTGCAGACTTCTGTAACTGGTGATACAGAAGGAAGTGAGGAACAAATACAAGTGCATCAGTATGGGTAGTCTAGTGCCACCCATATATGGTGTACATTTTTAACCATATGAGGCAAAAAAAAAAAAAAAAAATGTAGGCAATCTGTAGGATTTGGAAGAGTGAACCAGCATGATGTTAAAAGATATTGCACTTCCAGTTTCCAGCCTGGGAAAAGAAAAATACCCAACTCCAGCCCACTGCATCCATCCTGTCTCACCTAAAGGACTGAAAAGAAAAGATAACAAAACAAAACTGAGAACCACTTGTGAAGGACACAACCCAAGGGTACAGGCTTACTAAAGGACTAAGACCTAGTCTTAGGACTATAGAATCTTCCTTCCCCCTCATCTTAACCACCACGTCACTACAGACCTATTTACCGAAGTTCCTTTTAAGCAGTGCATTATTATGTTGTTTTCAACAAAAAAATTGCAAGGCATAATAAGGAGCAAAATACACCATTTGTGGAGAAAGCAAGCATTAGAACCAGACTCATAGAAAGCACCTTTCTAGTTGGAATTGTCAGACCAGAAATTTAAAATAATTATGATTAACATGTTAAGAGCACTAATGAATGAGAATGTTGCTTAATAAAGCAGAAATTTAAGAACTGGTTAGGTAATCCATATCCCATTGTATTATATACTGTGCACTGTGCATTTTGATTGACCTTGGATACCAATGAACCCCATTCACATGGAGAGAAAGAAAGGCATCAAGATAGGTAAAGAGAAGAGCAGTTCAAGGGCGGGCAAAGGCAAAATCCTGGAGTGTGAGGGTACTGGGACAGAGTTGGTTTCCCAGACCTGAGACCTGCTGACAAAATCATCCTATTAAATGCAGGGTGAGTCCAGAGTTGACACATGCCCTTTGAAGTCCAGGAGGAGAGGGACATGGGAGTTTGGATTGCCAAGCTGCCAGCCCCAGAAACTGTAATATATGCCTCAAAGTTCACTTTCTCTGTTCTTAGGCTTCTCAGGTATATCTGCAGAGGGACTACCTGGACCCTATGACACTTGAATTCCATAAAATAAAGGGATTCCACATGCAAGAGGAGGCCCTAGTTATTTATTTTCACATAACTTAAATGCTGTGATTTGTGTTCTCTAGAAGAAAGGTTACCAAATTAAGTGCTTTGTGTTCCTTCTTTGCTGGTAATCATCTCTCAAAGGAAAGAGTCCCACTTCTAGGATGTCTGTCATCTCTGCATTCTCCCAGTTTGGTAGGGAGGAGAGCTAGGATGGAGCCCACCCTGGTGCCCACCCTGGTGCCCACCCCTAAGTTTGCTCAGGAAGAGGAGAGACAGCTGAGTAAAGACTCATTACATTTTAAAAGAGAGATCACTGTGTCTCCACCACCCACAGAAATGTACACTTGAAACCTATATTATTCTATCAACCAATGTCACTCCAATAAATTTAATAAAAAAATAAAGACAGATCAGAATATAGAAAGCACTTTCCTGGTGGCATCCTTTACTAGTAACAACCCCAGTAATAATTCGACTGTGAAGATGAAAACTATCAAGAAGGAATGCTATCCACCCCTACTCACAGAATTTGGAAGGGTAGGGCCACAGCGCATGGCTAGACTTCACGTACAAGTCTCTGATTTGATTCCAGATATAACAAGACTGACCAAATGTCACTCTAATTAGAAGAAAATAAAGGTCTACAGCAAAATACAGTCCACAGTCTGAACTCACTTCAAGGGCACATTTGACTTCATTATGGGCCATGCATATTTGGGGCTTGGTGGGCACTCTGCTTTAAAGAGGCTATTGTCATAATGAATATGAAGATGGAAGCCTTTGCCCAGTTCTAAGGACCTGGGCCTTTCCCCAAACATGAAGCCTTGGCCTGCAGGTGCAATTCACCTGGGCCTGGTCACCCTTCTAGACTACTTTCCTATAATTGTTCCAAGAGGAGAAGGGAGAGAGAAATAGCTCTGGAGATTTTCGAGGTGAAAATTAAACCTGCTACTAGGGTAAAAGTCCATTATTGCTTGAAATCTCCTAAGGTTTTATACTCCGCCCACTTCTCTTTTTCCCTGTTATTAATTAAAATATGAAATTCTGTAGGGGATATAACCAATTGAGTCAATAGCGAGTCTAAGGCTTCCTGTGTCCTTAGATAATTATTTTTCCCCTGCAGGCTCATGCGGGGTCTCTCCCTTGCCCAATGGACCAGTTATCATGGGATGCAGTGGTTTATCCTTCTAGGGCAATTTTAGGGCCACTGATCACTCCGGCCAACAGCTGCTGGCAAAGAACCTATTAAAAATCGAAGCATCCTTTTCCCTGTTTCCCATTCCACCTTGCTTGGAATTACAATTTAAGCGAATGCATCCTTATCTTCTTGCAGATACGAAGCATGTTGGGAAGACTATGTAGGAGCCAGACATAGACAAAAGAGAGAGAGTGAGGGGAACCAGAGATGGTGAGATCTCCCAGTGGACTGAAAAGCAGAAAACAAAGAAGGTATTACATGACCACTAGATATGCCATTTTTTTCTATCTTTGTATTAAAATGAAAATATTACCTGATTTATTTGTATCATAGGATTATAGTAAAAACTAAATGCACTATTATCAGAGAATATGCTGGATCAATGTTTTAAAAAGTTAACCCATCACTCCCCTATATCTAAAACAATGCAAATGCAGATTTCGAAGTCACAAGTAAATTCAGAGGGCAAAAAAAAAGTCAATCCGTAAACTAAGGCTATATTCTAGATATTTTTCACATCTAAAAATGCTCCCTGACTTATGATGGTTCAACAATTTTTCTCTCTTATGGAGGTACTAAAGAAATACAGATAATAAATTACATGAGATAGTCAACATTTTATTTATAAAATAGGCTTTTTATTAGATGAGTTTGCTTAACTGTAGGCTAATGTAAGTGTTCTGAGCATGTTTACTGTAGGTTTGACTAAGTTATGATGTTTGGTAGGTTAGGTGTATTAAATACATTTCAACTTAGAATATTTTCAACTTTATTGGGACATAACCCCATCATAAATTGAGGCGCTTCTGTATATACATACACTCCACAGCTGTTGGAGAAGTGTGTGTCTTGACCATAGTTGACAAATGCACAGACTCTAGAGCGAGGTCTCCTGAACTCACAGCCTTGTTCTACTGAGGCACTGAATGAGTTATTGTTCCTTAGGTCTCTTATCTGTAGAAAGGTGATCATTTTTGAAGAACTTTTGGAAAACTATTGGGACAGAGTAAGGACTTAATTGACATTAGGTATTCTTTCTTAAGCAAGTGCCATGTATTGTTGCCTTAATATTTTTTATTACATTCTTTTCCCAACTTTTAAAACATTCCCCTGTCCTGCATATTTGAAATTGATGTTTAATTTGATGTCGTATGGGGTCAGGAGGTTTTCCCTGACCCTTCAGACCTATAGTGTTGCCTCTCTTCTGTGAGCTCCTACAGTCCCTAATGATGGCCCTCATTTGGAACTTAATTATAAACTGCCTGTTGGCATTATTTTTTGTTGTTTATTATTTTCTAGGAAACAACACAAACAGTGGAATTAATTTAAATGTTGCTATCAACTAATATGGAATTGAGCTGTTTGTCCATCATCCTCAAGAACCTCAGTTAATCTCTTGAGCTTCATTATATTAATCTGCAAAGAAGATGACAATTGTGAGGGTCTACAGAAAGTTCTGCAAAAGTTCTTGATAACAAGGAAAAAGTGATTTACTGCTCTTATGTGTGCTCTGGTCTATCCAAATTAAGTATATAGTTTTTATGAAATAAAGTGCTCTATATTTCAGAGTCTTATAGCATATGGCAGAATGTTTTGTTCCTAATAGACTCAATAAATATCTACTGATTGTGCAGTTGATATATTGAATAAATACATTAATTAACAGAGATTCAGTCTGAATAAGGTTTCATGTCATGAATGAGAATAATCAGAAGAGGTACAGAGTACACAAGGAACATAAAAGGTGCCCTAAAATCAACCCAAAGAAAATGATTGAGCCTTGAGTAAAAGTAAAAATATTTTGTGTCTTTGTACATACACATGTGTGTGGAGAGAGAGAGAGAGAGTCTTAAGAACTAAAAAAGAAACTTGATTTCAAAAGGTATATATACACACACACATATACAAACACACACACACACACACTATATATATATAGTGTGTGTGTGTGTGTGTGTGTGTGTGAGTGGTGTGGGGGTGCAATTTAAGATTTTATATATATATATCTTAAGAGAAGAATGCTAAGAGGAAATGTTCTCTAACCACACAGGGTACAACTCAGAAGTAGAAGAGATGATACTACATCTACTGCTTGCCGCTGGCTTTCTGTGCTGATGAAATCAAAGGCTTTTATGCAATTTCAATTTCAATGTGGAAGAGTGTTCTCTCCTTTTATTCCCTCATCTCTCTCTCTCTTTTTTTTTTTTTTTTTCATTTCAATGACTAACTCTATGCTCATCCTAGCTCAAATTATGGGACAAGCGGTTTATTTGGTACTTCAATTCTGCTTCTCAGCCATTTTCCCACTTCACAGTTGTTGCTCTTTTCCATTTAGCAAAAATAAACCTGGTCCATGTGAACTTGAAACTTTACATAGTTGGGTCTGAGGTATGACATATCCCAACAACCAATGCGTTGGTCCTAGTTGGGATGGTATATTATGGAATGTACTTTGGGTATAAAAACAAATTAGAAGATCACATGGGCAGGGTATTAGTATAAGAAGGTTTTGCACAAATCTGTTTCCTAGGGATAAGAATTATCATAGATCTATAATTTCAGACTTAGTGGTAAGATGCTTGGAAGGCTGGCAAAGCCTTGTACCTTGAAGAAGAAATTATTTAAAACAATTGTTCTCAATGCTAAAAGCCACAAATGCCTCCTGTTTAAAATTAATATTTTCTACCATTCAGTGTAGTACCCTTAAATGAAATTTAAAAATAATATAACTTACAGTATGCAGGATTAAAAAATATAGATCCAAACTTAAAAATTAAGAATAATAAAATGCAGATAACATACAATATATGTGTTTAAATATTTTAATGTGCAGCTATAACTATACTAGGAAATGTAATAAAGTACCTACCTGGATGCTTTCACCTATACATTAATCTTCATGAAAGAATCAACTATAAATTATGATAATGCAGCATGTGTTATTTGCATTCAAACACCAGGAGTGGTATTGTCATTAGTGAGATGATTTTCTAAAATGACAAAAAACTCTTGATAAAGTTCTGAACAAAACAAAAAAGAATCTTTCTTTGATTTACTAAAGAGTTGCATTTATTAAAAAGCCAGTGTATATTAAAGCTAACTCTATGTAAAACAGGTCTAGAGTCTAGGCTTACATACATGAAAGACCGGTGAGGCATTCAACAGTTTTGTGGAACCTGGGATATGTTTTTTTTGCATGCAATTTTCCACTCATGGCAATGGATGAGTCTCATTTGGTTTCCAACCACTGAATTCCAATAGTGTTCTACAATACTTTCAACAACAAAAATGCCCTGAAGTTGCAGTACTATTTCTATTTATTGTTTTGGCAAATGAGGATTCATGAAAGTAGAATGAACCACAAATTGTGGGTGGGTATAGTTTTTGCAAGGACTTCTGGGATCAGCAAGAAACAGCAGTGCTTCAGAGGAACCAGAAGCAGGGCAGGGGGATTCAGTGTGGCATGTAGGACACTTGCAAGGCCATCTTACAATGTTCACTGTCCACACTTTCCACAGAGGGCTTCTGAGAGCGCACATTCTCCTGAGGAAGGTCTCATACTCACTTAGTAAATGTGATTGTTCTGCTGATCTAAGTCTGACAGAAAAGTAATCAATAGATGTGGTTTTTTCCCTAAGAATAGGTACATTTTTGGTTCATTTTTTTGGTTTTTGCCCCTGATCTATACTTCACCTTATATGTAATTAATTGTAATTGTGAAATCTCCTGCTAGGGTCAATTCTAGGTGAACTGAAAATATTTTTCCTCAGGAACCCCTACCAATCTTTTTCTATAACTTGAAGAGTAAAATTATTGCAGATTCTCTTGGAATAGGATTTGCTTTGTACTAAGATCTTCAGCACATCTCGGCTTGAATATCTTCAGGAGCAGAAACCTCACCACTGGATTCAGAGTGGTACAATACATATATGAGAAAACCAGTTAGTTTTTGATAGTTCTCTTTACTGGAGTCAACTCTGGATTTTTACCTCAAAGTTGCAATCAGAGATTTTGACATAAAACTTAAACTCTACTCCAAACATTAGAATATTGTGTGCTGTTTCTCTTACTCTAGCCATATCCTTCAAAGTTCCACCCTCAAACTCATCATGCATGAAAAAAATGCATGACTCATATCCTCCCCTTTATTTTTAAATGCAATATGTCAGCAGAGCAAGCAAAAAAAAAAAAAATTATAAAGCCCAAATCAAAAACTTTCCTCTGGTTTTCTTCTTCTCTGGCAAACTTAAGTATTAGACAGCTTAGATGTAGAGCAATCATAGCTGGGCTGTTTTTATAATCCTTACCTGAGGTCATTTTTTCATTAGTTTTAGAGAGAGAGGAAGGGGAAAAGAAAGGGAGAGAGAGAGAGAGGGAGAGAGAAAGACATCAATTGGTTGTGTTCTCATATGCACCCCAACTGGGGATTGGTGTAATGGGATGAATCTCCAACCAGCTGAGCCGCACCAGCCAGAGCTAAAGCTAGAATCTTTATGGGGTAAATTTTATACCTTTGGCACTTACCTCCGTTCTAATCATATCTTTTTTTTCCTCAGAAAAATCCTTTTTAATGACATGGAGAATAGTCCAATGGGGGATCTTGACAAAGGACACTTGGACATTTGCCTTTGGAAGGAGTTTCCAGAAGATCCATTTCAAGGACACGCTGCATGTTCCACATTTGCTGGAGCCTCCATTTGGTAGCAAGTGTTTGCTTTTTATCTCTTGATGTATAGCATGCACAACATAATTCTGTAATTAGACAAATACATTTATATTTTATTAATCATATGTTTTACTACATTGAGTATGTAATACATGTATAACATGTTAGGAATCATAAAGATATATATTCAAAAAATATATATATATAATTTATTTGTTTAACCTGTGTTATATGCTTATTTTACATATGATTCTCAGGCCCTTTGCCATGGTTTGTCAACATTACTGGCTTTCCCTTCTTAGTCTCCCTTAAACCACCCATCAGTCTCAAGAGGGTCATGATGCCATGGAATTTACAAAAACCAAGGAGGTTGAGCAGTAGTCACCAAACACATATTTTCTAGTATCTCACTATATACACACAGAAAGCTCAGCTTTGGAGCCACCGTTCTCTAGTCTCTGTTCTCCAGTCTCAGGAACTATGACAGCCACTCCACTGCAAATGTTGATGGCAAAGTTATGGTGTTTCAGGCACTGTACTAATTACTTAAATAGTCTTTTTAAATTCTCATAATAATTCTTTAAGGTAGGTTTATTTATTATTACTAATAATAAGTTGAGGTGTAGAAAATGTAAATAATATCCTCAAGGTCACACTGTTAATAAGTACGGGAGTCAAGAGTTGAAGTTGAGCTAACCAGAAACTTTATACTTGATCTCTTTCTTCTGCTTATAGAATTCTTTAGCAAAGGCAAAGATTCACATTCATATTCGAAATTCTATTGTGAGACCTCTGTAGGGCTCTTCATTACCTCTTGTTGATCCAACCAGGAATAAGATACTAGAAGAGATGGGATTTAGGTGACCTTCCTAGCCAGGAGGAGAAAAAAGGTATGTAAAAACCGTCAGGGACAACAACTTTATTAACTAACTGCCTCAGGTTCCACTAACACTATGACAGGTCTTGAGAGAGCATTTCCATCAGATTCTGACCAAAAGGGGACCATAATATGTCTTCCAGGGCTATGCTGAAGACCTCCTTTACAGGAACTATGGTTCAATAAAACCAGCCTTCTGGAACTCCACCACATGAAGATACCACCAAGTAAAAAGTCTGCTTATAAACAGTTCAAACTGAGAGATAACTAGAATCCTGGACAGGATTTAATTTATTTCCCAAAATTTGGAGTCAAGAAAGTTATTTACTAATAACAGGTAAAAAGAATAGCCTGTTGATTCTATTGTGTGATTCTATTGTGTGATTGGGTTTTAGTGACTCTTTGCTCCAATGTTGCATCCTCAATCTTTTGTCTAAATGTTTAAACTTTAAAATAAGGCTAGAAAACCATGATGTCCTTTAGTAGGTGAATGAATAAATAAACTATGATAGTTCTAGACAACAGATATTGTTCAGCACTAAAAAAAATGAGCTATCAAACCATGAAAAGACACAAGCAACTTTAAATGCATATTACTAAGTAATATAATCCAATCTGAGAAGTTTACATACTATATGATTCCAACTATATCACATTTTAAATAAGGCAAAACTATGAAGATAATCTAAAGGTCAGGCGGAAGAGCTGATTGGGGGAACACAGAGGATTTTTAGGTCAGTGAAACTATTCTGTATGATATTATAATGATAGATACATGTCGTTATACATTTGCTCAACCCATATAATGCAAAACACTAAGAATAAAAGATCAGTTTAACTATGGACTTTGGGTGATTATCTTGTGTCAGCATAGGCTCCACCTTGATAAAAAATGTACCATTCTGGTGGATAATGTTGATAATAAGGAGGCTATGTATGTGTGCAGACAAGTGGTATATGACAATCTCTGTACCTGCCTCTCAATTTTGGTACTATACAATTAAAACCATTGTAAAAATTGGTATTAAGAAAAAACTAGAAATACTATTCTTAATCTTTATGGAAAAGTTTAAATAACTAGTTTCAGAGTAAGTGTTTTGGTGAGCAAGATACATGGGATGGGAAGGAAGAGAGAGAGAATTATTTTTTTGAGAAGGGAGACTCCACAGAGACGTTGGGCATTGAGAGTAGAGGCAGGGAACCTGGTAGATAGCTCCCTAATCTTCTCATAGCCTCCCTTTGTAGTCTAGACTAGGGGAAGTCATGAATTTGGCACATCTGAATTATTCTTATCAACCTCTCTTCCACAAAGATTTCTACTACATTCATTACTTTCTGGTACATCAATGCTTGCTCATTATACTATCTGGACTCAAAGACAAGCCTTTGTTTATATACTTTGTGACTCCTATTTCATCTAATGAATTTTAGCTTAAGTGAAGAACAATGCCCTCTTATCTTTTTATAGTCTCCACACCATAAAGAACACTACTTAAAAAAAATCAATAAGTAAGTGCTTGTTGAATGACTTCCTGATAGAATCAACAAACCGAAACAAAGAATGTAAAAACTGGAAGTGGATTTAGAGACTAACACAAACCCAATGATGCATTTTGAAATTCAGAAAACTTAAGCAGCATACCCAAGGTCACACAAGAAGTTGGTAGTCATCCAGGACAAGGACTCAGGTGTTCTAACTCCCAATCCAGTATCATCCATTATATCACGAGCTGTCTCACAGAACCTAACAAATTAGGCCCTGGAAATGTTATGTTTTCCATTGTCTTCATTTTTCTTTTAAATTTGGCACACACTTTTTGTTCATTGGACCATCTAAACTTTTACTTTTTATTGTTCAAGGAAATTTTCCCCAGACCTATCAACAAAAATGACAGGGATATCTATCCGTCTGCTCATTCATCCATCACATACCCCTGTCTAGTTATTTACATAGCACAGTGACACTGTAAGCAAATACATTGGAGCAAGAGAGAAAGAGGAAAGGACAAAAAAGACATCTGGGATTTTTATGAGCCATTTTCCTTACAGTGTGCAATATCCAATAAACATTATGTATACAGTTGGTATATCTCTCATGGTCTATATGATGCTTTGGTGATAGTGCCATTGCCATTATCAATAGAGCCATTATAAAGCATACTAACCCCATTTCTGCTGAGATGCATATATTGGTATATTGCCAAATAGTTGAAGGTGATGAAGAAATCTGCAACAGTGTATTACATATTATTATCCTGACAAAAAAACAACAAACAAACAGTAGAAGCCTTTTGATAAAGAAACAAATACATCTCCAGCAAAAAATACCTCTAATTGAAATCTTTAAACTGATGTCTTGCACCAAGGTTTTAATAAAAAAATTCTATAGTGCGGTTCTGCCTTTGTTTCATTAATACAGTTTCACATAGATGAACATACTTACACATATAGACACAATCACATACAACTAACACAGGAATATACACTATTTCAGAGGCTGACAACCAAAATTTAAGACTGCTAAGCTAGTATTGAACACAAGGCACAGCCCTCAGAAAGCCAGGTCTCTCCTGTCTCATGTATCCTTGCAGAACACCAGTTAAATGAGCACATAGTTGGTGCTCAGCAAATTGACCGAAATATTGCTTTTTTAAAAATAAAAAACTGTCCTGATCTGTGCATATTCTGTTTTATAGCCAGGGATAAATTCTGTGGTCATCAAATGATGATCAATTTCTTTAAGGAAGCGAGTTAGATCCTGAAGAAAAGGAAGGTGTTTTGGCAGCTACATGGTTTTAGATTGCTCTTTTGTCTCCCCCCACCTACCCCCCAGACAGTGTGTAAGATGGTAGAGTTGAAGGGAAGGGGATTCTATTCCGTTAAGTGATAATTGTGTTTCTGTGCCATAAAACTTCGAGGAAACAAGCCAGCTCTCTCACAGGCTCCTCCTCCTAATCTCTCCTGTAGCACCACTCCTGCATTCAAACATACACGCACTTCAGTCAGAGTGAACAAGGACTAAGGCTTTCCAATTCTTCCAATTCTGGACTCGTGTGAAGAGTCAGGACTGATGCCTGCTTCTTCCTTCAATCCAGCTAAAGAAAACTTTTCTTCGCCTTCCTTCCCTCTTTCTAAATAAAAGAACTCTTCCTTGCTGGAAGGATGAAGGAGAAATGGAAAATAAATGCCATACATGGCTGGTTTGGAGCAGAAAATCCTATGTTTAAGGGCATGTGGCACATTCATTTAACAGCTACGGAGTATAAAAGAATTGGAGAGAAGAGGACGTCATTTTTACAGTTCTTTTTTTTTTTTCAGTAGGTCATACATTAGATCTCCTCTAACATCCTTCAAGATGTGTAACTAAATAAATTTTTTAAGCAAAATTTATTTTGACTATTAAACTGCTTCTCGAGTATAGGATCAAAGAGAGAATTGACCATGATTTAGACATAAAGACTTAGAAGTAGATCTTTACAGGTTATCTACTCCTCACTCTCACACAGGACTCAGATCTCAATTACATGATTATTGAAAGATTTTGGTGTGCCTCTGGTTGACTACTTCCAATGATAATATTTCATATTCAACTGAAAAACTGCTTTGCTACAACTTTTATGCATTAGTTCTAATGATGTTCTCTAGATACATAGAACAACATCCTCCTTCATTGTCTCCCACTAAACTACATGATCAGTAAATCTGTTTTTACATCCTTCAGTAAGTACATTCTCCTCCATTCTGAATATCACTGAAAAGTTTAAAAGCTCTCATTACCGAACAGCAATTTGGGGTCCCGCTGCCTGCCAGTACCTTCTAAGCAAGATTCCAGAGGCAAAGGTTTGGTGGTAAAGAACAGGAGTCTTTATTCAAAAGCAGTCACTTAAGTCTATCAAGTCATAGCTTTAATTACTTAAGCCTATTAATTAAGACTAAACTCTAACACCTGGGTTCTGCTAGTTTTTCCCTGTTAGTTTCTATAGGGTTAATTTAAAAATAAAACAACACAATACACAAAAGCTACATAGTTCCAGAAGAATGGCAGGCTTCTGCCTCAGAGCCTATTCCCTCCAGAACACCCCCAAAATAAACATGCACCCTCTGCCAGGCCAACCTGATTCTAGGCTGTGCTTGGAGTTTCTTCCCATCCAAAATATCATCCATTCAGAAATGCAGGCAACTGCAGCAAGATCATCCAGGCATCCTTAAGGAAGAAGAGCCCAAGATCATGCTTGAGAGCAAGAGCCAGCCATTCCAGGAGCCAGAGAGCCTGAGCCCGAGCCTGAGCTTGAGCCTGAGAGAGAGAGCCAACTCAGGAGCAAAAAAGTTCATCAGCCAAAGAGCCAGCCCTCATTTAATTTCCATTGGCTCTAAAAGCATTCAGATTCTCAGCCAATCCTGTCCTAGGCTGCTTTCCATTACCTCATCAAACTCCTCCTACAGCCCCTCCTACTTCTCCCAAGTGAGCTTAATCAGATCTCCCTGTATCACTCTATTTCCTGAACCTCTAACGTGACTTATACCCTCATCTGAACATATTTCATGTTGTGAATATCATATGTAAACTGTGACTCTTAACCAGATGTAATACTCACGATGGTGTCTGATAAGTATGAGTGAAGGGATCAATAGGACAATTATTTTATTTTAAATTTAATTTATTTTCTTTGTATCATACCTCATTTCTCATCTCACATACCATTCACCCAAATAACCACCCATGCCCTATGATTAAGCTTGTATATACGTCCTAATCTCTGCCCTGGCTGGTTTGGCTCAGTGGATTGAGCGTCGGCCTGCGAGCTAAGTGTCGCTGGTTCGATCTTCCAGTCAGGGCACATCAGAGAAGGAAAACTCTGATTCCAAAAAACCTCCGCTGCCTTGCGGCATACCTCTTCAGGGGAAAGGCTAAGGGAGTAAACCCCGACAGAAAATCCGGAGCCGGAGTCCCTAAGGCGGTTTGACGTTGTAGTCAATACCAGCAACTCCTGCGGCGCACCTGAAGCCAAGCTGTATTGACTCCGTCTTTCCCTTGGACCCTTCAGCTGCGAAGAGAGGGGGGTCTGCTGCATGGGCAACAGCAGACCCTCCATATCACCCTGCCCAGGCTCTGTAGCTTCAGCGTCATCACAAGATGTCGATTCAACACGGGAGGAGACAGATACCATGTCACTCCCGAGTCGGACTGCACAGCCATTCTCGGCGGTGCAGATAGACTCTTAAGAAGCTACACCATCGTCTCTCGAGACGGACGGCTGCCGACGACGTCCTAATCTGTATCCTTTAATAAGCAGTGTACACAGTCAGTATAAGAACTCAGGAGTCAGATCTAAATGGGTTTAAATCCCAGCTGGACCATTCACAGGCTAAGAGACTTTGAGAAAGCTTATTAATCAGTCAGTTTTTTCACTTATGCATTGATTTCAACTAATGCACTAAACACCCCATCATGTATACCTCACAGTTAAATGTTATATTTTCAGTTGGGGTGCTTTATTGCAGATAGTTAAGGTTTTCTTAAATCATTGTTAAGCCATTCAAAGTTTTCATAATTGAAATGGTTCAAGCATCCATTCCTCTACCAGCCTTTTTGACATCTGTAAATTAGATGATAAATATGTCTTTTTTTTATTTAAAGAATTCTTTATTGTATTTAACAAACATCTCAAAGTAGCGGGAGCACAAATAGCCCATATAGACAAATTTTTAATAATGCAAAACACTGGTAATAATCAGAGGACTACAAATAAATATTACGACGAGGTAACATTTGATATTGAAAGAGTAAAAATTTGATTAATTAGATTTTTGTTGATTGGAAACATTTTTTTTTTGCCTTGATGTTTCTTAATTTATTGATTATGCTGTTAGTTGTCCCAATTTCTTTCCCAGCTGCCATCCCCTCTCTCCAGTCGCCCCCCCCCCCTTAGTCAAAGCCCGTTGGTTGTGCATATAGTTCTTCTCAACATCTTCCTGTCTACTCCACTCTCTCCTACTATGCTTCTTAATTCCTGCATAATCTCCTTTCCTTTTCCCCCTTCCCCCTCCCAGCTGACCTCCCCCCTATATGTTCCCCATACCTATAATCCTTTTTCCATTCTTGTAGCCTACTTAAGTTTGCCTTTGTTTCGATTCCCTAACTTCTGCTGTTGGTTGTTGTGATACAGTTTTCATTTTAATGTTCATAGTTTTGATCCTCCTTCTTCTGAACCAGTCCCTTTAACATCTCATATAACAGTGGTTTGGATCTGATGAACTCCTTCAGTTTTACTTTGTCCTGGAAACACTTTTTCTGCCCTTCTATCCTGAATGACAGCTTCACTGGATAGAGTAATTGTGGTTGTAGGTTTTTGATTTTCATTACTTTGAATATTTCTTATCAGTCCCTTCTTGCCTATAAAGTCTCCTTTGAGAAATCTGCTGATAGTCTAATTGGGACCCCTTTTTACATAATTCTTCTCTTCTGTCTTGCTGCTTTTAAGATTCTCTCTTTATTTTTAATTTTTGACATTTTGATTATAATGTGTCTTGGTGTGGTCCTCCCTGGATCAAGCCTACCCAGAACTCTCTGTGCTTCCTGGACCTGTAAGTTCATTTCCTTCCCCAAGTTAGGGAAGTTCTGCTTCATTATTTTTTCACATAATTTTTCAATTTCTAGTTCTTCTTCTTCTTCTTCACCCTCTGGCAATCCTATAATTCAAATGTTTGATTGCTTATAGCTGTCCCAGAGGTTTCCAAGCCTCTCGTCATATTTCTCACTTTTTGTTTCCTCTTTCTGCATTGGTTGACTGTTTGATCCCTCCCTATGTTCTGATTTGTTAATTTGATCCATGGCTTTCCCTTCCTTACCTCTTGTCTTGTATGTATTTTTGTTCATTTCAGCAGGACTAGCCTCCATTCCTTCCCTGTCTTGATTCAGCTCCCCTGTTAGGTCTGTAAGCTGCCTTATGACTATAGTTCTGAACTGAGCCTTGGAAAGATTCGCTATTTATTCCTTGGTCAAGGCTTTTATCTTTTTTTTCATTAGCTGTGTGATTGGTATTTTAATCATTAATTCTGCCATTCTGTTTTATCTTTCCTTTTTGGGCTGTCACACCTCCTGCGCTATATTGGGCAGAGCCCCGTGTGCTCGTCACAACCTGGCGACCTTTCTCACCACACTGTGGCACTTTGTGTGGGGGCGGGGGTCCAAGATGAATGCCTGCTGTTACTCTCCGCTGAGGAACAGGGCTGCCTCCCAATGGGGTCTACCTTCCCGCGCGTTGGAGTCGAAAGCCAACTGATCTGGTCTGCAGCCCGGGCGGCTCCCAGGAGCTTCTCTACCCCCTCCCCCCCCAAATACAGGCATCTGCTTACAGGGTCCTGCTGTTCGCTGCTGCAGCTGCCGCCTCCAGCACAGTTCCATCTTTCTCAGCCGCGGGTTCGGACTGCCTACCCGTCCGGTTGAGCACCACTTTTTTTATGTCTTCTTACGTTGGGCTTCCATGTAGCTTTATTTTCAGGAACTGCTTATTATTTTTAGTTTTGCAGTAGTTGTAATCCTTAGTTGTGGAGGGAGACAGAGCATGTCAGTCTATGCCTACATCTTGGCCGAAAGTCCTCCCCAGGTCGATAAATATGTCTTCTCTATTCTTGATAATTAAAGAGCGTTTCATAGACTAGCCATGCCAGCATCATCTGGATGTTTATTATAAATGCAGATTTTCAGGCTCCTAGACTTATTGAATCAGAATTTCCTTTTAACAAATTACCCAGTTGATGCATATTAAGGTTGAGACACTCTCCTCTTAAATCATTATCCACAGAAATGAGAAAAAATTAACCAATATAGCACATTGGAGAATTATTTCTAAGTCACTGGTGGCCAGTTAATAAACTCTTTGTACAAACTCAAGAAATATGAGAAAGCCTAATGCTACTGGAACTTAAACCATGTTATATTATTCCCTCAAAGTGGATTGCAAAACATTTTTTTTTCAGCAAATATCTCTTTTTTATTTCTTACCAGTTATATTTCACCTCTTAGTGAATGTGAGCCAAGGCTAGAGAGGATGAAGGCACAGTTTGTGTTTAAAAGGTTGATGCCTGGATTCAAGTCTGTCATGGCTATATATTTCCAGTGTGACTTGGGCTACTTGCTTACCTTCTAATTCTCAATTCCCTTGTTAGTAAATTGAGAATAATGATGGTACCTGTCTCATAGTTTTATTGAGAAAATTAAACAAGATAATTCATGTAAATAATTTAGCAAAGTTGCTTTAGATGTAGTAAGTGTTCCCTTCCTTTTCTGAATTCTTACAAAGCCTGTTATTTAGAGTTTTCTTTGGTTCATAATAGACTGTTTTGTATGTCATCTCCATATTTATACACTAAGTACTCAGATGATAAGTACTTAGTGTATCTTATGTAGGTATACCTGAAGCCATGAACTAGCTATTTGTTTAATGTCCACAGGTGAGACAGTTTGGGAGTTGGAATTCATTTTTCAATGGAATCCTAACCTAATTCACAATGCACATCCAAGGAATAACCAGGCCAATAGTACTACAGTATTACTGGTCATACTAGAGTGTCTCACCATCACTTATTAACAATTTATCTGTTGGATAATCCATTTAATGTTCTTGTGTGGAGTTTGTCTCAATGGAATCAGTGTCTTTCTCTGAGAAGTTTGGAAGACAGAGATGGGAAAGAAGTGAGGGTAAGGGTCACTGTCGCATATATAAAGCACATCCTGCTGGTATGATTTTATTGATGGTGATACTTGGCTTTCCCCAAACTCTCCTAGAAGTCAGGTGGTAAATACCTCTAAATCAGGTAGAATCCCCAGCCTTGGAACTAAGTGTCTTGGATTTTCTATTCTCTGAACTTTATTTAATTTAAATTATACAGGCCTTTATTTTCTTATTTATAAAATAGGAAGACTGTCAACATCCTCACAAGCTGGTTAAAACTATCATTAGAAATGTCTTTATAGACCCTAATATCTAGGAAAAACATGAAAGAAGAAAAGCAAGTGATGACGTTCGTCCCCCTTTGACTCTGAGCCTTCTGTACACTTACAAAGCTATGCACAATCTATGCTTTGCATATGCTTTATGATTGTTCATGGAAATCCCCAAGAGAGGTTTTAGAAGTAACTAATGGAATTCATTTCTGTCAGCACCAAAATTGCTATTTATTTTCCACATTGACCCATCACGGAGATGGCAGTATGATATCAAAGATGTTAAAAGCTGCCCTTAAGTAGCTTACCCACTGGCCTGCCATGGGGTTAAGTTGCAGTAATGGTATTATTCCTTATGGGCTTCTAGGGGAGCCATAGTTCTCCTTCTTCTTCTTTGCTTTTTAAAAAATCTGGGTCAAAGCTAATGTGTTATCCTAGAAGGGTTCATATGTTAGCTAGTTAACATATTAGCAGGGGTTATTGTCTCTGATTAAACCATTACCACCCACTGTCCTGTAGCAAAGAAAAAAAAATCCCTGGGGGAATGGAGCACATGACGGACACATTTTGATGAAAGAGAAGCAAAATTTAAAGTATGAGAATAGGTTTCGAGGCACTAAATCATTAAGATTGGGTCTCTAGAAGAGGCTTCAAGAAATCTAAATATCCAGTTTATTATATTTTTCAAGGGCCAAAATTTGCTTGTATGTTGGATTTCATCTGTTCAGCATGGAATTTATATTTAAAAATATTACTGTTAAGACTCTTTTGATTCCTTTGTTTGACTTAAAACTAGTGGTTAAACTTCCTCTTTATCAGAAAGGTTGCTTCTTTATCATCAACATACAAAACTCATTTTGGGAAATTTCTCTCAATTTTTATTTTATTTCATATATATATGTGTATGTATATATGCATATATACATTCACATGCACACAAAGCTATGCTAGAATGATTTTTTATTTAAAATAAAACATCAGTACTTTATGTTTTCTAATATTTTTGGACCCTGGAAATTTTTCATCTCATAGACCTAAAGCTGTAAGATGATAATATTGAAATGCAAGTCACAAGCTTCAATTAGGTACAATCAGAAATCATGCGGTGACTTCATTAAGTATCATTAAGAATGATCAAAATATTGCTCTTAGGAAAAATACATCAAAAGCATTGCATTTACACATTGATTAAACAGGATCTGCAATTTCTAAAATCTGGTATGAGAAAAAAGAATGGAGTAAATTAAGTGCTCATATCCCACTTAGCAACAAGGGAGTGCTTAGCAACTGGCAAAGGAAGAAATAAAAGGAGATGGTGGAAAACAAAATATGATCAGCCTCTGAAACTGGAGGAGAAATCAAGAAATGACAATGTAACTAATTGGGATTGGAGGAGGGATTGCTTCCCGGGAGCAGTGGGCAAGGTGACATCAGCCTGCTTTGTGTAAGGTATTTATTTTTATACTTAGCTTTAGGAAATTAAACACATAATTAGGATTCAGGAGCACGGGAGAGACTCTCACCAAAACCAAGATGATGTACATGCCACCAGAGATGACATATATGTACCTGTTTACAAACTCTTTTCTTTTTCATTCATATACTCAGATGCATAGCTTAGTTCTCAGTTCCATACCATCTTAAGTCATAAGGGGGTTTAAGGAAGATTTTATATTGTATCTCTTTGAGAACTCTTTAACAGTATTATTTTTCTAACCATACCCTGATCCCCTAAATTTGCATTTTCTGCATTCCCTGGGTTTTCCATTCACCCCATGATTTCAGCTCCCACTGTACAATGATAATTGTCAATCCTTCTTATCCACTCAGAGACACCTCTTACATGGGTTTAACGTGTACCCTTGCAAATTCTTCAGGTCGCTGAAACCTACCACGACAGACCTCATTTTCCCCAACCACTTGCTCCCCACCTCCACTTACCGTCTTAGGAAGACCATTATCAATGTAGGCAGCCCAGCTAGGAACCACCCTATATCTATCTTGTCACTGCTCACATCCCATTGTAGCTAAGTTTATTGGTTCTTTCCCTGAAATTATGTCAGACCTACATTCCATCAGAATCTATCTGAAATAAAAAGAATTTATCTTCCTTTTCCATGAGCAAAATCCAAATTCTTAGCATCACATGAAGGTTCTTCATAATCTGACTAAATTGGCTTTCCCTTTTAACCTTGGCGCTGCCATTTTCTATTTGCACACAGGCCATGTTCAGGCCATTTCCTGTACCCCGCCATGTTTGCTGACACCTCTCATCCAAAACTCATGGTGTGCTCTCATTCTAGCATGTCCTTTCCATCTTTTTGAAACTTGAAAACTCTCACAGCCTCTTAATGCTTACCTCTTTATCTCATTATGGTAAAATTTCATGCTAATTTTTGTCTTTCAAAAAAAATCCCCAAGAAACAGACATGTCTGTAATGTAATTTCTGACATTACAAGAAGTATCTCTGGAAGTAGTAAACATTCAATAAACACATGTTTAATTTAGTCAAGTATATGGATAAAGATCGAGTATCCAAAAAATGAAAATCTTAAAATGAGGAGTTATTTTTTTTCTAAAGGACCAGATAGTAAATGTTTTAGGCTTTGAAGGCCACCTAGTTTCTGTTGCAAAAAGTAAACTCATCCATTAGAGTATAAAAGCAGCTATAGAGCAACACTCCGATCCCAACACCCTCCCCAAAAATTTGAACATGGCTATGATCCAATAAAACCTTATTCATGGACACTAAAAATAGAATTTCACGTAATTTTTAGCCATCATGAAACACTTTTGATTGTTTTTCAGCCATTTAAAACTTTTGAGACACTTAACTCAAGAACAATACAGACACTCAGCCAGCTGGATGTAGCCCACAGGCTGTGGTTTGCTGATCCCTGCTATAGCTCATCACCTGTTTCATATCCTTATTTGGTGAACACTTTTTATAAACCTCATTTGGATTTTTGCCATCTACAGTTTGCTTAGTAGATGTATCACTTAACATAATTCATATCATACTATTGTTTTATTCAGGGAGTCATCTAGCTGTATCCCAGTCAGAAAGTTCACTAGACCACTTGTTAATGTATACTTCCTCTACTGGTAGTATACCTCTGCTGGTAGTATGTTAACTACTGGCCTCCAATACTTGTTAGAATTGTGTATATTGAATAGGCAAAGATCTTGGCTCTTTTTTTTTTTTAGCAATTTTAGAATAAACACAGCCTCTGTGTGATCCAGTGTCTGACAACCATTTACTTCTTAGGCACATCCCATATTGTCACAATTAATTTTTCACTATCAACTTGCTTCCTAAGAATCCAAATTCTTTTCCTGAATTGCAATCTTCTCATCTGTCAAAGCAATTTCTTACCTTGTTTAAGGATTTTAATTTTTTAAAGCGGAGTACCCCTTCTAATCTTCCTAAAATTACTAGATTGATCTTATTAATCTTTCCTCTTCCTCTCCTGATATGAAATAATGAACACCCATAACCCTTTATGTTTTCTCCTTTTCTTATAACCATAGTATTCCACACTTAAGATACATTATGCTTCTGACTTAGTCTTTTCAGGCTGTTATAACAAAATAACATAGCCTGGCTGACTTATTAACAACAGAAATTTATTTCTGATGGTTCTGGAGGCTGGGAAGTTCCAGATCAAGGTGCTAGCAGATTTAGTGTCTGGTGAAGACCTGCTTCCTAGTTCATAGATGCCCATCTTCTTTCTGTGTCCTCACACAGAAGGAGGAGGGAGGCCCTCTCTGGGCCCTCTGGCAAGGACACGAATCCTATTCATGTGGGCTCCACTCTTGTGGCCTAATCACTTCCCAAATACCCTGACTCCAAACACTGTCATATTGAAAGTTAGGCTCCAACATATAAATTTGGGGTATGCAACAGTTCAATCCATAGCAAATACATATCATAGTATTCAAAAGAAGGACAATGATAAGAGAGGGAGGAAGAAGAGAAGGAATGAGAGAACATGGAGAAAGAAGAAAGGAGAAAAAGAGGAAAAAGGAGTAGGCACTAGAAAGAAACAAACAAATAGGGAGGTTATATTATATAATATATATTTAAAAATTAGAATCTATAAAACTCTTTCACAAGTATTATCTCCTATGAGCTGGGAAATAGAGAAAAGTACTTTTTAAAAATGACCTGGAGAGTTCAATCAGTTAAAAAGGAAAAAGAGGCTCAAATGAGATTTCTTAACCCCTTTTCCTGAATCATACTCTGTTCCAAAATCTGATAGAAGGTATTTCAGTCTGACAGTTTTTCCTTCCCAAGTTCCATCTGTGTTCAGACTCTGGGCAGCCTGGGTCTTTATATCTCGATAGAAATCAAATCCTAGTACAGCATCAGAATGTTCTAGCCTCTTGCAATGGCATTTAGATTCTTCGGCTGCTATTTCAGAAAACGTCCAAACCTATAAATATTAAACTACATTTTGGGGCCCTAACCTTGAAGGAGGGCAGATACCATTTAATATTGCTAAGGGAAGAGAAAAGATGCAGGTGTAGGCAAGGGAAAGAAACAAAAAATAAACCAAAAATGTCAACCCTGATTGATTAAAAACTAGGTAGGCAAATCAGCAAGGGCTGGTCCAGCATGACTGGAGAGTGAGGTCAGACAGGGCTGTTTTAAAACTATTTGGTATTTTCAGAAATTGATTACTGAGGGAGAACATTAAGAAGTAGCTGTGCACAGTCATTTACTGGGCCAATGCCTCTTGTACAGGGCTGGGATCGTCACATTCAATCTGATCTACTTCTTGTTAAGTTGGGCTTTCTTCTGGAGCATGTTTATTTATTACAGATGCTATAAGCATAAACTACAAACTAAAATAATACATAATTTCTTAGATGCGATTTTACAGGCACCTAATTCCCAATGGACAAGCACCATTGTTCCTTGGCCTGTGGATGTCTGTGGGCCTGAAAACAAGTCCCCTTCTGTCCTAAGGTGCATTTCCATGATTGAATAACTTATGTGGAGGGAACTGAGGGACACTAGGATGTCCTCCAATTCCCCGAAAAATGTTTCTTAGTCATCCATTCCTTGAAGAAATATCCCACTGGTTCTTTGAGTTAGGAGTACCATCTGCAAATACAAACAGGCTTGGGAGAGGTCATGCCATATATTACAACTTGGTGTAGATTCATTTTGTGGATAACTCTCATGGTCAGCTGAAAACAAGTCCTGACTAAAATTGTCTTAACCTGTTCTCATATTGATTGGTTTTGATGCTTAATTCTGTCTTGGCAGTTGTGTTCTCAGATGATTGTATTTCTCTCCCATAGATAACAAACTATTTTATGGCAAGAACTACTCCATGATTCTTGTATCCCCAATATATGATAATATCCAGGATCAAATACCAATTAATAAATCAAAAAATCACTTACCCCCTTTTTAAAAGAGCTCTTCAAGGTGGAATACCCCACAAACACAGAATGGCACTCATTACTCCTCTGAGACTCTAGTTTTATAGATTTCACATATTTTTCCAAACTGAATCTTGCAGGTAACTTTAGGATAAGAGTAAAGACATGAAACACATCCACACATGTAGTATCAAATGGTGAAAAATGCACTCCTTCCTTGGCTTGTGTTTTTAAGGCATCACACAATGCCTTTACTCATTTCTAATGAGGCATCTTAAGAACCTCAAGTCCCCTTGTGTTCACCATGCAACAACTGTAACCCAGTGTCCCTTCATCACAGTATTTATCCCAGAAATAATTACCCTATGGCCAAGGCAGCAATGTGAATGCATCCCAGGACCCAACAGAACAACAAGGGAGACACTAAAGCCACAGTTCTCAATCTGTGGGTTGCAACCCCTTTAGGGGTCAAATGACCCTTTCACAGAGGTTGCCTAAGACCATCAGAAAACACATATATAATCACATATTGTTTTTGTGATTAATCACTATGCTTTAATTATGTTCAATTTGTAACAATGAAAATACATCCTGCATATCAGATATTTACATTATGATTCATAACAGTAGCAAAATTACAATTATGAAGTAGCAACAAAAATAATTTTATAGTTGGGGGTCACCACAACATGAGGAACTGTATTAAAGGGTCGCAGCATTAGGAAGGTTGAGAACAACTGCCCTAAAAGCAGTACTTCATATTCAGATACAATCAGGGTTCACAATGAACACATCACCAGTTTTAGTAAACCTGATGAAAAATAAATAGATTTGATATGAAAGTCAAATACCCTTGAGATCCCCCTTTTCTGAGAGTCTCTTTGTAAATTGAGATTTTGCCAGGTGATAAGAATGCCAGCTCTTCAAAGAGAAGTAGATTCTGGTCCTCTGCTGCTCCATGAGTGACCAGCTCTCTTCTCCTTTGGTCCAGATGGAGGCTTTGTTCTCCCGAAGTTCATTTCGTCAGGTGCAGTGCTTGTCCAAAACAGGGAGGAGAGCAAAGCTTTAGGAGCCTGCACCTGTTTAAAAAGCAATGCTGCTCCCACAGCTCCAAAGCCTTGAACGTCAAATGCCTCCCTTTGCCAGGCAGCTTGGCTATTCCCCAGGCATTTTCAATCTAGTTGGGTAAAACAAAAATTGCATAATTTGTAATTATTTTCAAGGGATGAGAGGTGCCTTCCACAATCCCTTTTGAGTTAAATACAATCATGCTGAGCTTCCTGTGAATGCCAATGCCTTCTTTCTCAGAAAGAACAGAAATACATTATGGGAAAAGAAACACCCAACTGATTGCCTGTAATTTGCTTTGGTATTCGTTATTGATGTATTCTTTGTATGCATTTTAGGGATTATTAGCAGAAAAATTATTTTCCCAGGTCTTCAATAAAGAGAAGTCAAACCTGGGAGAAGCTGGGACTGGAAGACAGGACTTCTGATTCAACTTCAAGATTTAAAACAAATAAATCACATCAATTTAAACAAGTCACAAGTCATATAAGCATTCAATTTCCAATCTTTAAAATGTGAATTAAAATGATCTTCTCTAAATATATCCCATTTAATTAGGAAGGTAAAATGAAAAAAAAAAAAGATAAGAAAGTACTCTAAAATGTTAAATATCCTCTATAAATGTAAAGTAGTTTCAATGAGAAATAAGGAGCTGGGCAGGATACTTAGGAGCCTGATCATTCTTTCTAAGGTGAAAAGTTTCAAATCCTGGCAGAAAGGGGAGTGAGGGGCAAAGAAAACAACTTGGGAACCATCATTAGAAAGCAAGGGTATCCTAAATCTCATCTATTAAAAGCAGAGAAAAAACACCTAAAAACCTCCACCATATTTTTTGCATACAGTGCCTTTCTGCTGCCACTTGGTTACAACAATAGTGGAGAAAAGTGGGCCCATAAAACAAGATTGATTGCTGGGAAGATGATCAATTGCTGCTCTGAAAGAGGAAAACCTGATAAATGTTTTTTTTTTTTTTTTTGCTCTCTTCACAACCTTTTGCTAAAGCTGTGCAAAATGTGTCATGCATAAAAAGTATGCAATTTTCATGTAATTAGAGGAACACAGATGAAAATGAGTTCCATCAGAGCAATCAAGGATGGTAATGTAGGATGTATTTGTCAGTGCCTATTTGTCATGAAAGCAAAACCCAACAAGTTATATTTTTTATTTTGTTTTAAGTCTGGTAATCATAAATGCCATTTGCCATGGCCAAATCTATAAATTTTAATAATTCCTGTTTTTTTGTTTTTTTTTGGAAAAGTGAAGTTTTGGAACTGAAGTTTAGAGCATTTTATTCTTTTAAAGAATAGAATGCTATTTTATGAAAAACACTGAGATTTACAGGACAGATCTGTTCCATGGAGGGTCAGATTTACAGTGGGAGGTGATAGGTTTACAGTTTGCTATACAAAAAACACACTAAAATTTATTTTCTCTAAAAATACACTTGCATCTTACAGTAGCATGTGCTTCTGATCCCATCCTCATATCTTTGAAACCAACTGTATTACGTGCTTATATTCTTCTTGGGTAAGAAGACATACATCTTTCTTCCTTTCTTACTTTTCCCCTCCTTCCCTCTCTCCGCACCTCTCTTCTTTGCTTCCTTCCTTGGGGTCATCCATTTGTTTAGTTATTACATTATTTGAAATAGTTTATTGAGCATAAAAATCATGCCAGGTATGCTAAATTCCGATGACATAAAGACAAAAAAGAAGTGGCTCATGTTTTCAAGTTGATTACACTTAGTGAGAACTAAGACACATAAACAGTTAATACAACGAGATAGTATCATAATAGCAATAGATTCAAGAGATTATGGAGACAGTTTAGTGAACTTCTGTCTGGAAAGTTTATGGGAAAATTACTATTTAGCTCAGTCCTTTCATTTAAGAATTAGTTAGGCCAGATATTGAAAAAGGAAGCCTTCACAACAACATTAAACAAAACAAAAAAAAAAATTACAAACAACAAACAAACAAACAAAAAAAGAAAAAAAACAAGGGAAAGAGCTGTGAGGTCCACTGGCAGCTTCTCCCATTTGTGAAAGAGCAACTAATCATTTCTGTGGTGCAAAGTATGAGGAAGCAATAGTGAGGCTAATGAGAGTTGTAAAAGGAAATGAGAAAGATCTTTGTAGGCCAGATTAAGAAGTTTGAGCTCTGTCTTCTGGTCAATAGAAACACTTTTAATGTTTAAAGCATGTATATGGTATAACCAAATCTGTGTGTAGAAGGTACGTACACTCTAGCATCAGTATGAAGACCAGTAGGAATCTATTATGCTAATTCAGTTGAGAGAGAGTGATGGTTGGAGCCAACATATAAAATGGTCAATATTGAAATTTCTCACAAAATTTATATAATGTAGAAATAGATTATAAATAAATAATGAGGAAAAGAGAAGGCTTTAGTTACTGAATGCAGGCAACTGGGTAAATAGTGATATCTTTTACTGAATCAGGGAACACAGAAAAAAGGAACAAATATTATCTTGAAAGATGTTGACTTATAACTCATTTAATTTGAGATAACGATGTAATGATGAATGGAATGTTTAAGACTGATAATTATTGGATATACAATCTGCATAATACAAATCCAGGTATTTTTTTCCTTTCTGAAGTACTGTAAACCTCTAAGGTTATCAGATCTAAGCTGAGAAAACCATTCATTGATTCACTTACTTCATTCAGAAATAAATTTTGAGCAGCTATAATGTCTAGTTAAAATAATGGTAAATCATAAGAGCTGTTTCTGAAGTTACATTTTTAGATTCAAATCCTACCTATGCTAGTTATGAACTCTTTGACATGGGGCATTTACAATAACCCCAGTAAGCCTCGTTTTCCTTATCTGTGAAATGAAAATAATTATATTCACTTAGTAGAATTAATTATGAGATTTAAGGGAAATGAAGCACACAAAGTAATAGCCCATTTTGAATATATAGTTATAAAATTAGTATTAATGAAATCCAAGTCACTAATATGTACATGTAGTTGATAAATATAAAAAATATAAAAATACATTCAGGACATTTGACCTATCTAATTACTTTTTTTTAATCTAGTGGCAACTAATGCTAAATAGGTGAAAACTGAATCTAAAAACACTTAGGAAATTATGATTTGATAGCACAACATAGCCAATAAACCTAATTGAACACTCACTACCGAGAAAATATGGGCTGTATTTATAATTATGTCCATGTGTAGTAATAATGATAATAAAAGTAAATTAACTCATATTTCTCATATGTGTGATGTGCTTCCCATTTACTAAAGATTTTAACATATTAGTCTGTAATTTTCTTTTCTTACTATTTCTTAACTATTTGGTAGAATTCACTTGTGAAGGCATCTGGTCCTGGGCTTTTTGTTTTTAAAGGTTTTTTGATTACTAATTAAATCTCCTTATTAATAATTGATCTATTCAGATTTTCTATTTCTTCATAATTCAGATTTTGCATGTTGAATTTCTAGAACTTTAATAATTTCTTCTAGGCTATCCAATATGTTGCCACATAACTGTTCATAGTGGCTTCTAAAATCTTTTGTATTTTTGTGGTATCAGCTCTAATATCTCCACTTTCATTTATAATTTTATTTTTTGAGTCCTCTTTCTTTCCTTCTTTTTTTGTAAGTCTAGGAAAGCTTTGCCTATTTTGTTATCTTTTCAAAAAAAAAAAAACACAACAACAATAGCACTTGGTTTCATTGATCTTTCTTATTATTGTTTTTGTCTCTAATCTTTATTTTTCCTTATAGCTAACATTGGTTTTTGTTTGTTCTTTTTCTAGTGCTTTGAGGTTGTTTATTTGAAATTTTTTTTTTTTTTTTTTTTTTTTTTTACAAAGGTGTTTATTGCTATGAACGTCCCTTCAGAACTGCTTTTGCTGTATGTTTTGGTATGTTGTATTTCTAATTTTATTTGTCTCAAGATATTTTTGATTTCTCTTTTAATTTTTTCTTAGATCCTTTGGTTGTTCAGGAACATGTTGTTTAAGCTCCACATATTTGTGAATTATCCAGTTTTATTCTCTAATTTATATCTAGTTTAATGCCATTGCTGGATATGATCTTAATTTTCTTAAATATATTAAATTTTGTTTTGTGGCTTAACATATGATCAATCCTGGAGAATATCATCTGTCCTTTTTGTAGTGCTCATAGCAGTTTCATTTCAACTGTATTTTCAGTGAAATTTGTTTTACATTATTGGTTAAAATTGGCCTTTAGCTGCTTCCTCATTGGTTTACAAGATTAAAAAATTGCAAACATAACCCAGGAGGCTTGGATCCTATTTAAGAAGTATACTGTGTTGCTACTAAAATCAGTACTTGCTTATTTGAACAGCATTGTTTCAGTGGTAGCCTCCGTGAACATGTAAACTAAATAAATGTATCATTTTTGCCCCCCCCACACAGAAAATCTAATTATCCAGACAAACACCAAAAAATTTTGACTTTCAAGATGCTCCATCATGACAAAGTTTTGGGATCATCTGTCCCAGTTTAGAGACATGAAACATACAATTTTTAAAATAAAAAAATATATATAAAGAAAAGGAAAAAAAGGCTTTTTAATAGGAACACACAAATGTTAAAACAAAAATAAATTATAAAAGTTTTAATATATAGTTTGCAATTTCAGATAACATATATGTTGTTGACCTTTATTTCTCCTGGTAAATCCATTTATTTCCTTATTTAATTTTATCCACATGTGTATAGAAGTTATGACATTCTGGTCATTAGTAGATTCCTGGAAAAATAGGAGGACATCACCAAATGGTGGCTGAACAGATTCTACACAAAGTAAAATGGTGAGAACAGAAGTCTGTGCTCTACTAAGCCGCATTCTCTTGTCAAAGATCAGTTGACTATAGTGATGTAGGTCTATTTCAGGGCACTGTATTCAGTTAGAATTTTCTATTTGTTTATTCTTTCACCAATACCACATTATCTCAATTACTTCAGTTTTATAGTAAGACTTGAAGTCAGGTACTGGATCATTTGTCTCTTCTTTTAAACTTAAGAATCAGTTTGCCAATGTCCACAAATAACTTGCTGGAATTTTGATGATAATTACATTGAATCTATTGATCAAGTTGAGAAGAACTGTCATCTTGACACTATTGACTCTTCCTATTCATGAATATAAACTATTTCTTTGTTTATTTAATTTGTCTATATTTTGTTTATTAGAGTTTTATAGTTCTTCTTACATGAATCTTGTCCATACTTTGTTAGATTTATAACTAGGTATTTCACTTTGGGGGATACTAATGTAAATGGTATTATACTTTAAATTGCACATTCCACTAGTTTGTTGCTGATATATAAGAAAGAGGTATATAGAAACTTTGTATCCTATAACCTTGCTATAATTGCTTATTATTTCCAAGAGGTTTTTCTTTGATCATTTTTTCATGTTTTCTACATAGATGGTCATATCATCTGTGGACAAAGATAGTTTTATTTCTTCCTTCCCAATCTGTATACCTTTTATTTCCTTTTCTTGACTTATTGAATTGGCTAGTAATTCCAGTATAAAAATGAATAGTGAGAGGAGACATTCCTCCTTAGTTCCTAATCTTAGTGGAAAAACTTTGAGTTTCTCATGATTTAATATAACATTAACTGGAGACTTAAAAAAAAAAAAATATTTCCTGTACTCCTAGTTTACTGAATCTGACTGCATTCTTCTGCCTGAATTGTAGAATCAAAGCAGTGGAAAAGTGACTATATTATTCTTAAAGCTAACACACTTGGCACGAACTCAAACTCTCAGTGATTTGAGACCTGTGAAAATGGGGTCTTGTTTCTAACTTCATAGCAAGTTAATGAGGAACCTCCAGTTTTGACTCCTTTATCTCATTTCATAGTCACAGAATAGTACCTCAATTAATGGTCTTTTGCTTATTCTGAAATGCAAGTTAGGTTTGATATGAAGACAAGACTAAATAGAATAAAGTATAATGTGTGATTCTGGAGGCAATAGCTTTTAGGACAGTGAAAAAAATATTTTTAAGAGAAGTATGCTAATCTCTAGTCAGCAGGGTTATTTTTTCCTCAAGACCCAGATGGAAGATGTCAAGAAAATAAACTTGTCCCTCACCTCTATCCTTACCCTCTATTGATAAACAACCCTATACCTCTGGGTTTTATTTTATTTTATTTTTTATTCCAAAGTGTATAACCATGAGCTTACCGCCAATAAAACATACTGGTTTCACATTCCAGTGACTCTTGGGCCATCTGTCCAGGTATTAAGTTATTTGATTCTTCCTTCAGCCCACATAAACTAGTGATCAAGAATTATCTCTTGAAATCCCTGCCTCAGAGACTCCTTACTCAGGCAATGAGAAAAGGTTTAAGGCTCAATGCAAGAGAATCTGAGAACAACAACAAAAAAAATGACATAAATCATTAAGAGCCCTTAAGAAAATCTGGGTTCTAATAGGTGAACTCCCAAAATATGTAACTAAGGCAACTCTATTAGCTTTAATACTGGTCAAAAGAGGGTTATTGAACTTATATAAACAGAGTCCCTGATTTTTCAGTGCATTGTGCTAGGTATCCCTGTAAAATTTAAAATAGGTAAAAGTAGTCCTTAACTTTTAAGGGTTTTTCAATAAAATTGGGGTGTCAGACAAGTATATAGAATGGGATATAAAGCAAGGCATGACAAAAAGAGACTATGCAGAAGGAATGAAGGGGGGATGAAAAAATATGACATTATCGAGGGGCTCAATTGCCAGTTGCACTTAATAAAGTTATCTAAAGTTTTCAGGATTTTGCCAGGACGTAATATAAAACTTTCATCTGGCTTCCATATTTCCAGAGGCCATTACATAAGTAAAGAGACTTTGGATTTTACAAAGAAAACAATACTAATTCTACCCTTTTATTTCATACTCAAGTAGTCATAGAACTATAGTGAATAAAAATTATAACATACTTAAAATAATTTAAAATTTTGAGGATTTAAGTACTGTTATTATTTATTTTTTTATACCTCAAAGTTAAAGAATTCATAACAATTGAAAAAGGTTGAGACAGAGTTTTGAATCTTTAAAGATTTTTAGATTAGAAATAAGAAGGGTACAACTCCGAATAATCATGAAATACTATTACCAGCATTTTTTTTTTATTTTAAAAAGAGAATAGAAGATCAAACCAGCCAAAATATTTAGCAATTGATTATTAGAATTATGAACTCAGCTTCTGGATATTATCTGAAATGTAGATTTAAGAAATCTTACAAAAAATGGATTTATAATACACTAGAATAATTAATTGACAAGCTAACTGAAAGGATTACATATTGATATTTATTCTTTCTCCTGTCTTCCTGATTTTTTTAAAATGACATTGTCTCAGCTAGACATTCAGAAAATAGAAAACAAGCAAATTCTAGGTAATTGCTGATAACTGGAGACACAGAGAGTCGGTATCACAACTTGAACATCTCAAATCATATTAGGACACTTGGACATATCCAAGATGCTCTCCACTGAGTCCAACTTACCAGCCCCAAATTGGCCTCAGTGCTTGGGAGACAATTTGGAAAAATGAAGAGAGCACACAATTGAGAGACAGACAGATGTGAGTTAAAACACATTTTATCCTTGGGTCATCTGGATAAGTTAATTATCCTTTCTGAGTCTCACGTGATTGCTTCAATGGGTAAGAGCATCTGCATTGGGCAAATACTGTACATTGTGTCTTATAATTGGCTACAGGAGATTTAGATCTGCTAATGCATTGTATCCTGACAGCATTGTTTAGAAATTAAATGAGATAATTTATAAACATCTATGTAATAAACACCTATATAATAAACACTTAATGCATTTTTTCTACTTCAATTTTATAGTCACCTGGTCACCTGACATTAATACATCAATCTGATATGTTCCCACTAGAGAACTATGGGAGTCAACATATAAGAAAACCTTCTGTCCAGGACTGGAAACAGTAACTCACCTCACGATCCATGCATTTATGGGGCAATAGCAACTGTTTAGATTCACTTCTCCTTTACTTGGCTTAATGTACTTAAAACCCTCTTCACCTGTAAACAGGCCTACAGTGCTGTTTGCAGATAAATAAATCTGTAAATAAATAAATAAATAAATAACTAGATTCCCAGAGCCAGCTGGGAGGAACGTGTGATCATCTGAACCATCACGGAGGTGAAATTTCATTACACAGATGGTGACATCCCGATGTCTATCATCAAAACACAGCAGGTAGAAACTAGCAGCCCGGCCCATTCCCTTCTATAAAATTACTCTTATATTAATGTCACTCCAGATTTCATTATGCGGAAAATAATACTGCACAGGTCTCCAGCACTGGGAAGACTGTGGGGGGGGCATGAGCATGTCGGGGTGGTGAGGGAAGACTGAGGGGAGCGTGGGAAAAGAGACTGTCTGTGGAGAGGCCTTGGACACAAATTCAGATGAGAGCTGGCTAGGATTGGCAGACAGATGAAAAAGTGTATAAATGTAAACATAAATGTATATTTTAAAAGTGCTTGTAGACTCTGCTGCCAGTTCTTGCTGCTTCTTGACTGACTTGTTGCCAGACTTCCTCTGCAAGCCCCTGACAGAATGTTTAAAAGGCCCTCCTGTAGGAAGCTAGGAAATTTACGTTAATTTTTATTAACAAAGTTGGACAGGAATCTCTGTTTAGCCAAGAAGATGTTACACCAGTCCAGGAAAATAATCCTCTTTGGGGAGCAGGCATCCCTACCCCATCTCATCTCTCTCTCTCTCTCTCTCTCTCTCTCTCTCTCTCTCTCTCTCTCTCTCCTCTCTCTCTCTCTCTCTCTCTCTCTCTCTCACACACACACACACACACACACACACACACACACACACAAAGCCTACAAATACACACAGTACCAGAGAATTAATAGTACAACAAATTAAGAAACAAAGGAAAAATATACTTATTTATTGTATATTCCTATACTCTTCTCTCAAAAGAGGAAGAAATGAGGTAAGGTTTATGTTGTATACCTGAAATTAATATAATATGCCAACTGTAATTGGAAAATAATATTTTTTCTAAAAAAGAGGGCAGCATAAGGATTACATAAGAGTCTTACTGGGTGAGGTGGCTTTTTCACTAACTCCTCTCCATTCCTGCAAAACCTCCTTTGTGTTCTCTTCCATCCAAGAGAAATTATTGCCATTTTTGATATGAAATAGGCTGTCACATTACTTTTCTAGCTGTCCCAAATAACTTCACTTGGGTCTCTCTAATTTACCTCCCACACTATGGCAAAATTGCTTTTTCCATAATACAAATCTATGGAGTTTAGTTTCTGATGAAAAACCTTCAGTGCTTCTTCTGACTTAATGGATAAGTAAAAACTTAATAGGACCCCCAGGACACCTTACAAAAGAGGCCCTGTCTGTATCTGCAGGATATGTTTTATTTTTATTTTTTTCCCAGTGTCTATATGGTTTGCCCTCCAGAATTTTTGTTTGTTTGTTTCCTACTCACACATTTTTTTCCTAAATTCAGCTCTAGCCTTGATAACTTAAAGATTTTCTCCCCAAAATAATCTTACTTTGCAAATGACTGTTAATTGTTCATCATTGTTGGGGATGTTAATGACTTATTTCTCCAATAAATTAAAAAATTTGGCAGTTCAGTTCTATGTACTATTTTAACCCCAATATAATGGCCCATTAATGTATGCTATCCTTACTCCTCAAAGCCCACCGAAGCAGTATCATAGTCTGCATTCGATGACTTGCTCATACTGCCCATTTCGTAGTAATAGTCATCACATATAGCTTGGTTTGAATCCTACCCAACCTTAAAGAACAGGTTATCTCTTATTTTCTCTAGAAAAAGTTATCCTCAAGTATTTTGACATATGTTTTATCCCTTCTCTATTTGTATAATAGTTACAGAGTTCTATAGATTTTTGGATATAACTTTTATTGTTTTTTTTAAAGACATGTATACTAGTTGGTCTCATTAAATGGAGTATATCCTCCTTTGGTTTTAACATCATTCTAAAAATTTCTCACAATACTAATCTCAAATGAGGCAATAGATAATGGTGAGAAATAGCTAAAATTGAAGTGAATCCATCAATACTGCTGTTCATTAGGCAATTGTTGGATAAATTTTATTTTTTTAATGAGTATGTATGTTATATACAGGGGTGGACAAAAGTAGGTCTATAGCTATTCATATGGAAAAATACATGCAGTTTATGATTAATACAACAGCTTTACTACCTCAGAAGAATGTCTCTCAGAGCTGTAAACCTACTGTGCCTATATATGTTTTACATACAAGTACATACACTATATACATAATTTCCCGTTCACATTGTTTTTCAGTTTCAAGAACCATAAAACTCTCATTTACCCTTTACCTGAGGTTATTTCATGCCTCGAGATTAAATTATAATGTCATTCACTTCCTGTAGGGGCCCCTCAAGTATTCTTCCTGGGGTTCCTTTATCTTTTTTTCACATTTCTTTTACAGAAAATTGAATGAATTAAATGACTGAGACTAGGATTTAACTTTTATAAGATGGGCTGAAGAACTTGACAAAATACCCTCAGGATTTAAATGGATGCAATCTTAACTGGGGTTCTCAAATTTTAGGGTACCCACAGATCAATAATGAGTTCTTCTTGATGCTCACACAGAAAACTCACCAAGATTTCAGGTCAGTACGCTTGAGGGAACCTCTGGAATCCCGATTTTAACACATATGTGATTCTCTGCAGCTGTGGTGCAGACAGAGCACATTTTGAGAAATATTAGTTAGAGATCAATGAATAGAAAGTTGTGAATATGTAATTAAAGTTATTAATAAGCAAAACTAACCACCAGAAAGCTGATAATCCAGTTTCTTCAACTGCTATCTAAAACTCTTTACTTTCAGTCAAAAAAAGTTCTGAGTTTCAAATTATGTGCCATTATATTCATATCTGTACTTCCTATCAAAACTATACTTACAAAATTACTTACTACTATGTAGTCAAAAATTTTATCCACTAGTCATATGACATTTGAGCTTTGATTTTATTAGTTAAATTAAACATTGATAATAGAATCTAAATGGCTACACAATGGGTAAAATTGGGATCTTCAAATTGTGTTCCTCAATTCAAAACATACTTTCTTTTATTTTTCTTTGATCATCTTTTTTCCCTAGCCCTTTTTTAGTTTGTAACTCCCATATCCCACATTTCATTACCAAATTTCTTATATTTCTAGCACACATGCACACACACACCTGAGTTCTAAGGACAAATTTATTGTACTATGTTCTAGTCTTAAGTTTTACCAAACCTTTTGTTCTTGACTAACTTCATAAATGGCTTTGAACTTCCCTTACTCCTTTAAGGTCAGTATTATATAGACAGCCCTGGATAGAAGATTTTATTGACATAGTGTATATTTATATAATAAAATTTTGATTTAGAGTTATTGTCAGTTAATTCAATGAATTTGAATTCTACTCATTTACAGGAAATCCAACTTAACATAATGGAGGTAAAAGGTAGATACAATAAAATGCATGTGTAAGTGTACATTTTGTTGAGTTTTGACAACTATACACATGTATTTAATTATCATCACAATTAATAACATTTCCATCAATACCAACATTTTCCTGTGTACCTTCAAATACACTCACTCCTCCCTGAACTTCCTGTGTCAGGCAAATACAGATCTCATTGCACAGAGTTTTCATTTTCTACAGATGATATAATTGTAATCATACGCAACATACATTTCTGTACCTGGCATCTTTAATTCATCACGCTGTTTTAAAGATCCGACCACATTGTTTCACATATCCATGGTTTGGTTTGTTATTGCTGAGTAGTATTCCATTAGGTGGATGTACACTTTGTTTGTATCCATCGTGGTTGAATATTTGAGTTGAAAGCTTATTATAAATAAAAGTATTAGGAATATTTGAGAACAAAAACTTTGGTGCAGTTTGGAATTTTGAAGACTATCCTTGCATTGAACAGTTACTTGTGAAGGATCTTGGATGACTCACTAAGGAACAGGCCAGCATGCTTGGTATATGCATCACCTACATCATAATTACTTAGAGGACATGATAAAATTAGATTCTTGAGCCCTGAAATAGGCATACAGGCCTAGAATCCCAGTGATTTGTCCTGGAAACATGTATAGACTTAACAAAGTCTGAACTCAAAATTGGCCTAAACTGTAATAGACAGCCAGAGTTATAGTTCTACATCATAGATCCAACCTCCTTCCAGATCATGTAAGGATCCCAGAGTGCAGAAAACAGTAAGGATCCTAAAACTTTTATGAATGGTTAATATTTCAAATATATAAAACAAAAGCACATCGAGGGAATAGCAACAGTGGAAAATAAATAAAGGAAACAAAACAAGTAAGTGAGAACTCAAAAATTTCCTGAGAGTGTATCTGATATAAGATCACTGATAGAATAGCCAGGCTTTAGAATAAATACTTAGATAGCATAAGGAAACAAAAATCTACTAAAAGTGTTATCATCAGGGACAAATTTTATTCCACTGAATTTTGCAGGATTTCCTCAACAACAATGTTTCAAGCACTAAGTAATTCTTTCATCATTTTCTTCAAAACATTTAAAATTTTGTATTCAGTTTTCTCAAAAAGGAAAATAAAAATAGAGGAAGAAAAATAAAACAAAATAAGGAAACAAAATTACAACAGAAACTTCGCTTCATTACCAGAAACTTTTGCTTCATTAGAGCAGAACCTGGTGCTTCCTTACCACGCCTGCCTTTGGAGTTTCCTCCACTCACTGGGGAGAACACAAGGGAGCATGTTTGTCTGCTCAATGTGGAATCAAACACTCAGCCTCTCTGCAGAGAGGCTTTGTTGGCAGTCACACATGGATCTGCTCCAGGACCAGCAGACTTCAGGCCCCTGGAGGGATGCGAGATTGCAAAGGGCAGAGAAGATTGTCAAAAATATTGACTTTGATATTTTATCACTTCATATTTTTAAAGAGTAGAAATGCACCGACAACTGCACGTTTCTAATCAGATGCTACCAGAGGTTCCCAGCATTGCACACACATTCAAAACTGCAATACCAACAAAGCTCCACACAGAATGATTTATATGAGAGCAAAGTAATCAGCAGCATTTCTGTTTTTCTCTCTGGTTGATTTCTCTTCTCTTTTCCTCTGTTTGAGTGGCACTTTACAACATCCTATAATGGGACTTCCCAACTTCTGGCTATTTTCAGGTACTAGTTTGACCCGTTTATCTTTTCAAGGTATATATAGCTTCCCTGACTGCTACAATCTAAATGGTGACAAACAGCACCCCAATGTTCTTTCTCCACCAGTGGTTCTGATATCAGATATTTTACCTAAGGAGAAATAATGAATGTTACTCAGTGTTTAGGAGGATATATTTATCCGAGAATGGTATCCACCTTTCAGCTTGTCAAGGAAAAAGAATCAGAGACTTGGCTTTTGATGGAAAAAATTTAACCCTGTTTCTATGCACTCTCTTCTTGGGAATGGTGGAAATACACTTAAGTGTTCTTTCTTGAGTCAAACCATAGCAATACAGCAACCTCAACCCATTGATATATAGTATTCCTATTGCCCGTGCCTGTATCATGATTAGAAAACCAAGGTTGCCTCACACATACACACACACAACACAAAAACGCTACAGCAATGAGAAAAGCAAGGCAAGGTCAGACACAAAAGGATGCTAACAGCCTATTCATGTACAAGACATTTTCCTTTATTGAACCCTTTAAGTTCATTCTCACTGAGACTCACAAAAATAAAACAAACAGAAAACAGGTCGAGCCAATCAGAATATACTTTATGAGTGAGATTTGTCAGGAATTATTATTTCTACCCTAGAGAACATGAAATGGGAGGCAGAGAGTTCTATTTCTAAGGCCATGTCACCAGCCAGTGCCAGGAATGGCATTGTGTGCAGTACATGTCCCATCTGTTTCACCTCACCATGAGTTCAGAAAAAAAGCACTAGCCCTGGACCAGGTCTGCAACAAAATATGACAAAATGCACATGAGATTCAATGGTCAGGGGTGTTGATGTGATGCAATTAAACTTCCCAAGACTTTGGACACTGGCACCTCAGGAAGCTCACTAAATTGTACAGTCACTCTGTGTGTCCCCTTTACTGTCCCTTCCTCTATAGTTTCCCTTAAATGTTTCTCAGACTCACATGGTTATCATCTGTTTTCATAGCATTTTCATCTTCCACTTATTAAAATCTGCTCTCCAAACCTACCATCTGGAGAGAATTTGAAAATGTCAATCCCACAGAAGCGATACCCTCAGGTGAACTTGCATATTTGTACAAGGAACAATGATGATGGTATTTCAGCCATAGCAACTGGCTATAGAGGAACATTTTAGAACAAGAAAGCTATCTAGGATCCATCAAATCATCCCTCATCATCTGTTCTGCCTAACATGTGTAGTTCCTGGGGCGAAAGTACAAATAGAGATCCACATAACATATGCTTAAATATTTAAATTTTTATGTCAAGCCAACAAAGTATGAAATTATACTTGATCCTCTTACTTTGAAAAAGATATCTTCATAACAACCGGAAAGGGTACATTTGAATTTAAGAGTTCTTTGTGTCTTTGGTGCTCTGGGCCAGAAACGTGACAGTGTGGGGAGAACTGACCATTCTTTCTCTTCCTATCCCTGACTGTGTCCAGAAATGCAGGTATGCCTGTGTGTGGGCACTCAAAACTGCATATCAAACTCCATCTACACCTGTTGTAAATAGTTTCCCTTTGGCTATACCTTGGCCACTTCCTCAGAAGACTTGGAAAACATTCCGCACAGGCCTTCCTTAGAAGTTGGCTTGGAGCCATTTTAGCAAAGAATTCCAAGGTCCTGAGAATTCAGAATGTGGTCTAGAAGAGGAATAGCAGCTTCAGGTGAGCACATCTGTATAGGCTTATGAACATCAAGCACTATGTGAAGGCACATATGAGAGGAGGGTCAGAAGAGACTTCTCCAGCGCTGGGTCCAGGCTCATGGTTCCTCTTGCCCAGGACTAAGGGGGCACTGCTCAATGGGTCACAGAAGGTCCTGGTGGAGAAGCTGATGTAGAGAGCAAATCACATGCAAGGCCCAGGATAGAGAAGATGTGATGCATATTTTGAGAGTCTAAATGACTAAGTTATACCAAACTTGAGAGAAATATTGGTGTGATGAGAAGCCTTTTCCACATGTAAACCATAAGTCTCCTTCATGTTTTAGAGGGAGAGACCAAAAAGGTTGAGAAGGAAGTTGAGATTCTCTCACAGACTCTATTGGGGGGAGTTAGAAGCAATACTGACTGCTGGAGAGGGAGGAAAATGTGCTCGCGGTCTTCAGGGAAAGGTGGCCCTTCTGCAACAGATGGGCCAACCGAATTTTTTTAATGATGATTTTATGCCTTTGGCAGAATTTTTCAATGTCATTTAGGAAAGAAGGAAACAACATAAAGATAGTTGATGTTGTTCTATAAGACTAGCGGAAGGATTACAAAAATAGAGTTAGTAGTCCTAGGTTAAATCATTAAATATTTATAGAAAGACTTGCCATCAAAATTGGCAGAATGAAGGCAGATTTCACATCTACATTGCATTGGGTCAGGTGTAGGATATGAAATTCCCTGAAAGGAAAGGGTCACAAATTAAGTTCAACCATGTCTTTTATTAATTCCCTTACTTCGCTTAACTTATTTTATAGTACTTTAATTGCCTGCTGATGGCTTTCTCTGCTTCCTAAATCTAAATTTTCTATCCATCCTCTTAAAAACATGTTTTAAATGTGAATTTAAACATGTAATCATTAGCTCCTCATCAGTTGCATAAGAATTTCCTACTCCTTAAAGCAATTGAGGAAATGACCCCTAGTCCTGGCCTTGATCAATTTTTCTAACTTCATTTCCTCACTACTTCCCTTAAATAATTTACACACACAAAAAAAATCCTTCTCTTATATGGTATGTACTTTGAAGCTTCTGTGTCCCTGAATGTTCTATTCCTTCTACCTGGATCAACTCTTCCTGCCATACTTGCCCTTGATGAACTTCTATTCATCTATCCATTCCTATTTTTAAAAATATTTTATCATTTTTTAAGATTTTATATACTTATTTTTAGAAAGAGGGGAAGGGAGGGACAAAGACAGGGAGAGAAACATCAGTGTGTGGTTGCCTCTCACACACCCCTAAATGGGGACCTGGCCCACAACCCAGGCATGTGCCCCTGACTGGGAATCAAACCGGCTACCCTTTGGTTTGCAGGCCAGCATTCAATCCACTGAGCCACACCAGCCAGTACTAATTCCTATTTTTAAAAATCACCTTCTTTTGAGCATGTCTCAACTCCACAAGGGAGAGTTAATTATTTCTTCCTCTTTGTTTGCCCACACTTTGGGCACATCTCCAAGAGGGCAGTGTACTTGCCAGAAAGGTCTCACCCTCAGTATTTTTTTGTAAGTGAAGTCAGTTACCTTCATTTGAATATCAAAGTACTGATTAATTTACATATATCCCATCAACAAAATAGCATCTAACCAAAGAAAACATAGTTTGTTTCCTGTCTCTTTTTTTAAGAGTAAGATTTTTTTTTCTCCAAAGTTCCTCAACAGAGCTATCTATTAGGTTATATGCCACCCCTAAACCAATCATTGGCAAGGGTAATGAAATTACCATGCTTAGGTAAATAACTTGGAATAGTGTTATTTTCCCTAAGGTGCAGGTGCCTGAACAGAAGTAGAATTATTTGGATAATTTAGGATAATAAAGTGAGTATTAGGATTAGCAACCCACAGTATATGTTTTAGAAGTACCTTGATCTGGATGGAATTCACTAGTGGTGTAGCCTGTCATACACAGGCACTGTCATTATAAAATATAAAATTTAAAACATAACAACAAAGCAGACTATTGGAGATTCCTTGCTGAAAAGATGAGTACCTCTTCCCTGATGATCTTATCTTCCAAGATATGGTCTCAGATATGAAAAATCATCTGTTATTTGCCAGTTTCTTTCCCTGTAGCAACACTTGAGTTTTGAAACCATGGTTTAGAACTGCCAGCTTGAAGCTCTCATGATTATAAAGGATAACTCTCAAAATTCTTATTTTCTGTTCCTTATAGAGGATCAAAAGCCAAAAGACCAAAAGAAGGATATCTCAACTCAGGGAAAACACAGTGTTTCATTGAGTTAGAAACTGAAACTTAATGTTAGCCCATCATAACGCCTTAATTCCATAACATAGGTGACAAAAGTGTTATGATGCAAATATATTAGAAATTTTGGTACCAGGTCAATTTGGGACTTAAGCAACCCCCTGTAGAGGTGCAATGATAACATTAATAGCAGTCTATTACTGCATTCACAGGCAAGACCAGCCAGATCCTGGATTCTTGATGACCAAGTAGTTTTCTTACACCATTGGTCTAAGAGTTCTGGCCAATTGGAGTTCTGTATTAGGTCAAAGATTATAGAAATACCTTGGGGGAAGTTAAAAAATGCTAGCCAATGTGTTGTGATATGTAGTATAAATGAAGAATATTTCTTTTATCTGTATCCAGTTATAATTGCTATTGTTCATAATTAATCCTTTTTTTACTACACGAAAGATTTTGCATTGATAGCTAAAGTTTCTATGCAGCCCATAGCTTATCAATAATAATCTGGCAACATCTGGGTGGAATTATGATGGAATTAGAGGAGAAGTATACAACATATGGAGACCGTGGATTCCAAGACAAACAGCATTTAAAGGAACTTGTCATATTCCCCGTGGATAAAGTAAACAGAGATGTCTTTGAATTGCCTCCCTGCTGGAAGGCGATGATTGCGTTTATGTTTGTCCTCATGGATCATGTTAGACAGGAGCATCCTTGAAACTATGCATGTGGAATGATGGCAGCCAATGATATGAAGGAGAGAGCATTTAAGAAAGAATCAGTGAGCTGGGCAACTGGGAGAGCAGAGGAGCAGATGCAAACTGGAACTGTCTCAGGCACATTAGCACCTACAACTAGCCAAGTTATTCTCCGTATCTTTCTTTATGAACTACCCTATCCAAAGACCAGTGCTTGTGAAGTAAGTACTGAAGAGCTCTACAAGCAGAAATAGACATTGATTGAATCAATTGAATCAGAATCACATGCCTTTGTGATTCAAAAGTAACAGGGCCAGATTTTGCAAGATGAACAATATCATGTTCAGTCATAAATGACTCTGCCAACTAGGGTTAATGGCAATTAAATAAGCTGTTGAGACTAACTTCTTCCGTAATTTTAACTGAAAATATGGAGAATTTGGAATAGGCGGGAAAGAGGCAGAAACACAAGAGAAACGAGTGCCCAATGAGAAGTGTGAAGTTCCTGTGCCCACCTTGCTTCAGAGGTAGGAATTGTGTTGGAGCTGGGACCAAGAATAGACTGATAATCAGAGATTCACTTATGTGTTGTCCTCCCTGGTAAATAAAAACAAAGAGATAACAAACAATGAATTTACACTTTAATGAGACCAAATTTTTAAAAAAAATCTCTTGAATAAAAATAGTCATATTAATATGCTAAATTAAGTTGTGCACTTCAAAATGCCCTGGATGATATTTTATCCCATGGTTTAGTAAGAGAATATTTGAGATAAGTAACTGAATCTATGACAAAATAGAAAATATTTGTGAGATATTGACCATTTAGAGGATACGTATACTTATGTATACCTGTTTGTGTGTATATTCATGTGCATATTAATACTTATGTCACTTAGCAAGCAGCTATGGAAAGAAAATTACTTGCTTCCATAGCATGTTGCCAGGAGTTTTAGGGGATATATCAAAATAAATTATGTCCTCTGGCCTATTTTGTTAAGGCTGTTTGGATCAGACATACCACCAAGAAAGAAAAAAATTTCAAGGCAAACGTAGGTCAGTTCATGAATTTGAAGTAACCAAATTATACAATCAGGGATTCTTAGATTTGGAAGAAAACTTAAAGGTCATCTCAATAGATGTAATTGGCAATAATAATTGGACTAGTGAATGAAAGAACAAACAAAACTAATAAACCCAATAAACACATACATACTATTATTATCTTGATTTATTTACTTTTTCATGTGTATCAGTTAATACATCTGTACTCTCCTCTCAGCATCATACCTTGAGTATGGGGCATAGTTAAAAAGTCCTTGGTACATCTTTATTGAATCCACACTGTCATAAGATATTTGTGCAAAATGGGAAGATATAGATATTAATTTTAGTTTCACAAATCAATCAGTGAAGATTTATTAAATGTTTAATGAGTGATAAAAATGTATATACAAGGATATGCATATATCCATGTATACTCGTGAATAAACATCAAGAAAGTTCTGAAAAAAATCTGCAAGTTGAGAAAAAATAATCAGTATTGTAAATATCTTTTAGAGAATTATTCTGTCTTATGGATAGCTACTTTTTTGTTGTTGTTGAGGGGGTCCTCCTAATGTGGACAGAGAATTGTACTTCTACAACACCAAATATGTCTCCCTAATTTCACTGACTTCATGATCTTCCTTTTAATATTTACCTTTTTAAAACACTCAGTCAAAGGGCAGATACAGTTGAACAATTGTTTATTCATTAACCTTACCCCTTCCATGGAGTCCACGTCACATTTCTCTTTGTTCTGTCCCCTGACGCCTTCTCCTTCAGCTTCCTCAAAAAAGTAGGAATTACTTAAAATTGTCTTAGTGAGTTACTGGACCTAAACTCCCTGAAGTCAAGAAGTATTTTTGTTTTTGTTCTCACTACTGTGAAAAGGCAGGACTATGCTTTTAGTCTTGCTCTCCCTCCTGAGCTCCAAACTTGCTCAAGTATGGATCAATGCTCTGCATGGATATCTTCAGGCTCCTCAGTCAAGATCTCTAAAATACATCTTGTCACATAGATGGACCTAGAGAGTATTCTATACTAAGTGAAATGAGTCATTCAGAGAAAGACAAGTACAATATTATTTCACTTATATTTGGAATCTAAAAAACAAAATAAACAAACAAAACAAAAACAGATCCATAGACACAGAGAACACACTGATAGCTGCCAAATGAGAGGAGGGTTTGCAGGGATGGGTATAAAAAGGGGAAGGGATTTAGAAGTACATATTGGTGGTTACAAAACAGTCATGAGGATGTAAAGTACAGCACAGATAATATAGTCAATAATACAGTAATAACTATGTATGGTGCCAGGTGAATACCATGCTTATTGGGAAGATCACTTGATAAAGTATATAAATGTCTAAGCACTATGCTATACATCTGAAACTAATATAATACTGAATATCTACTATAACTTAAAATGTTTAAAAATTCTCAAAATGATTTCTAAAACAGAAGTAAAAAATAAAGATGTCATTTTTCAAACATCTGTTATTGTCACAAGTCCCCTCATAACTGAGTCTCTGGACTGTTGCTACTTCTGACCAGAGTCTCAGAGCATCAGAGCAAAGCCAAGCAAACAGGACCCCCAGTGGCCTAGTTTAACAGGACAGTTTTCTACAAGGAGACCTAACACAATGAGAGCAGCTTTTAGAATCAGGGCCTTTAGGTCTCTAGTTCCTTCTCCCCTCTTCATAACAGGTTTCTGAAAATTGTTGTCTTGCAATTACTCTACAAACTTTTTTTCTTTTTTAAATCAAAATCTACTGCTACTTAAGGCAGTGCTTGTTGACCTGGGTTCAGAAATCATTTAAAATGTCATTTAGAGAGTTTCCAAAATTTCGAACAAGAAAATGTGTACTATTTTTCGGATATAACATTGCCCATTAGAAAATAGTTTAGAACAAAACTGATTTTTTTTTTTTTTTTTTTTTGGCCCAAAGAAACAGACCGCCCCAGAAACAGTAAGATGTGTCACAGTAATTTATGATCCACAATCCCTTTCCCAGATCTCCTGTTGCCCCTAGCAATCCTTAAAGCAGAAACAAACAAAACAAATCCTTTCAGCATATCTTCATGAAACTGTCTGGGATGTGACAAAACTTTGAGAAACAGTTTTGTGATAATGGTTTGCACTTTATTGGTGCTTCTCCAGAGGAGGTAGTGAATGGCTGCTTTCAAATACATAGAGCTATCAAAGGCTAAAGTCAATAAAAACCTCTGGAGAATAATTGGGGAGGGAAGAAAAAGGAAAAGAAAAAAAAGAGCATAAAAGGAATGAAAAGGAAAGAAGGGCCTATAAATATCAAAGCCTAAGGAGTATATTTTACAGGAACAGATGATGCAAAACAAAATTGGGAATAGTTATTGGAGGACCAAGGGAGGCAAATAAAACAGTGAGATATATGATGCCTGTCCTCCTGCCTCAAGTCTAGCTCATCAAACAGTTTTTCATTCCATTTTGTGTATATGAGTTTCATCTGACTACTGCCAGCTGAAAGGGCTTGGGTTTTCTGACATTTTTTTCGCTGTCAAAGAAAATCATAAGTTGATGAGATTCAAAGGCGGCTAATATAACATCCCTTTCAAGAATAAGAAAAATACCAGTTGAGTTGTGTTAATGAATAAAGCATTTGTATTTTTCATGTTCTTGAAAATAATAGGAACACTAATGGTCATAAACAATCAAGTATGTTATTATGTTAAAAAAAAATGTCTGACTCAGAAGGCCAGGATTTGTTGAAAAAAATTATATGTAATTTTAGTGCTTGAAATATCATGGATCGTATTATGCAATTAAAAGAACTTGAAACTAATCTTCCATTTCTGGGAGTACCTGAGTGATAAATTACCAAAGAATATCCTGGGAAACTGGCAGAGCTGATGATAACGCGAGCTGACTTGGGCAGTGGCAACTGCAAGGCACAAGAATGACCTCTGCTGAACAAATGCCCACAGAGCTGGGAGGCACCTTCTGTCTGGAAAGGATAACTCACATGAAGTAGGAGGCAAGGTATTAAATCAGAGAAGTCAAGAAGCCTGGTTATGGTTTTCAAAGCAGGTTGGCTTAGCATAGACAGGCCAGAGGGAGAAGAAGTCAGCCAGCATGAGCAGGCGGCCTCCCAGAGACCTGGCAATGACACCATTTTAAAGTCATATTCTCGAAGCCCAGAATCACTGAGGGGTAAAAAGAGTCCACGCAAATGTCAAGAAGAGTAATTCTGACCTCTTCAGCGGTCAGAGAAAAAAAGTCATGTGCAGGAGAAAGTGAATGCATTGTGCGTGGGAAGATAGAAACAATTTAATAATCTGGAGAGATCAGGTGCACGGGGGATCTAGGAGTAGAATTTTAGATGAAGTAGATTAGGTGACTCCATCTTTGCATTCATTTCTTGGCTCTTGGATCCACCAGTTCTGTGACTCTTAAGCACTTCTGTAAACTTCCAGTATCCAAGTTTAATCATCAGTAACATGAGAGGACAGGACTACATGCTTTCAAAGCACTGCCCTACTCAAAGATGCTGTTATTTTCTATTCATGATAGTGTTCCATCACATGGCGCTCTGCACCTCCAAAATGTATTTACATGCTAGTGTTTGCTTTTTCAAACAGCCCTGTGTAGTAGCTCATATAGAAAATGCTATAGCTCATTTTAAAGATAAGCAAATGAAGGCTTCGAAAGGTAGGATGACTTTCTCAAGGTTGCTTAGCTAATTAGCATCATAGCAAAGACTAGAAATGGTGGTCAGCTGTAACTGTATTGCATTATTCACCTCTACAAATTTTATAAAAGCTTTATGTAAGAAAAAAAATTATTATCTTGTTTGAATTTCCTCTGTTACCTTATATAAACAGGGTTTAAGAACTAACTGAAAAAAAAAAAAGTCAAGATTGGAAAAGTAGGAAGCCTATACATTTGTATATCAAAAGAAAATGTAAGCAAAGTTAAACAACAAATTCTTCAGTAAATTTACATTGACGATGGATGATGTGGAAGATCCTATGCTAGGTATTGTGGGAGAGAGATAATTTTAAAGGCAATCTATTTGCCCAGTTAAGGGCTTCTATAATCTAATGGGAGCATCATACATGTCTGAAGGGAATCTTGTTATAAACATAGAATATAATGTATGGTTTCAAGTACAATGTTTAGAAATTTCAGGAAAGAGTCTAATCAAGTACAGTTCTGGGCAGGTCAGAGAAAATTTGAAAAATTTAAGTTTGGAAATAAAGCAGAACATCTTGAGAATTTTTAAGGATTAGAAATCTCTCAAATTAAGTAATGCATACTGGTAAATGTAGGAATCTAGAAACGAGTGAAAAGATAATTAGAGCTCTTTAGAGCTCATTGTAAAGTGGTAGCCACACAAAAACACATCCCACGCTATTGCTCACATCTTGTCTTGCCTCATTTTTTCTTTTTCCTCACCTTTACTCCTTGTCCTAAGTTTTTCTTTCAATGAACTCAAGATAAGAATTATGTGTGTTTAATGATGCAGTACACTCCACTATAAAAGTCTCAAAGAATCCTTATATTAACATAAAATATTATGGGTTCATAGGACTAGGTAAATCCATCAGCTTAAATATAATTCTTCCTTAGCTGATAATGTGTAGGAAAGTCACAATAAAACTAAAGGTATTTAGATATGCATGAATGTGTTAAGAAGCATTTGTAAACATAGTTGTAAACCTAAATATTAAATGAGAAAAAATATGCAAAACAGGTAGGTAGCATAGTTATTCTCAAATAAATATGTGTACATTTTGATTTTAAATAAATTGAATTAAATGGAAATTCTTGCAATATAAGAAAGTACTGGAATTGATATGCCATTATATTATACAACATGTATTGAAAAGAACAGTGAATTAGGGTCAGCACTCTTAGATTTAGATTCTTGCTCTGGCAAGAGTTAGCTCTTTAAACCGAATAAGTCATTTTATTTTCTGGACCATAGTCAAATGAGTGAGTTGGACAAGCCGCAATTTGCAAATTATGTACTTCAGAGCAAGAGTCCAGAAAGCTGCTCTTGAAAAACAAAACAAAAAAAAAAAAAATTATGATAAAATATTAAGGAAACAATTTAACAATTCCAACTGGTATATTCTCAAGCTATAAGGCATACTAAAGGCTCTGGAAACCCTATTGTAGAGAAATCTATTTAAAATTTATCACAACCTTCTCCAAATGAAAGATATTTAAAAATTTATTGTTCCATTGAAGATGAACATCTTATTGACTAGTTCTCTGTAAATCTAAGTTTTGGGGATGCAGGAATATTTGTAGGGCCTTAACATCCTAGGATTGTAATGTACAATACAGTCTCAACAAAAAGATTAAGCTAGAATTTAAGATCAATGCACTATTTTCTATCTAGAACCAGCAAGAGTGGAGAGCCCTGAGATGGCGTTCTCAAGAAGAAAGAAACAAAATCTGTTGCTTCCTGCTATGGAAGCAGTGAAATCAAGTGTTGGTGAACTAAGAGACTTGCAGGGTGTCATGGAATCCTAGATTTGAACTAAGAGAAGAACTTCTGATGTATCTACTAATCATTTAGATCAGGATGTTTCAGCTTTAGCACTATTGACATTTGGGTCTGGATAATTCCTTCTCGCAGGAGGGTGTGCTGTTCAGTGTGGGGTGAATATTTAGTAGCACCCTTGGTCCCTACTTACTAGAAGGTCAAGTAAAGAGGAGGCAAACTTTAGGAAAATCCCCATACCCCTTACATGAGCATGAAGAACATGTAAAACAAATATCTGGAGAAAATGAGAAGGCAGCAAATAGGAAAAAATGGAATGTGAAAAAGAGAAGACTTAGAGACAGAGAAGAAGATAAGATGAAGAGAAAGAGGAAATGGAGGAGAAAAGATATAGGCTAGGAAGAAAGGGAGGGAGAAGAAAGGAAAGAGGCTTCTTCATAGTGGAAGAGTTGAAATAAGGTTGTCTGAGTTTTATCTAGCCCATCAAAGTGATGTTAGCTTTGGGGACACAAATACTTGTTTTATTTATAGTTTGTATCTTCCTAGGTCATCTTCAGCATTTCAGTTAACCTCTGTGAGTTTCTTCTACTTGTCTATAAATTGCGAATTAAAATTTTGCAGGTTTATTTCAAATACTAGAGAAAATGTATATGATAAGCTTAGCATCTTGCTGAGAATTTAATAAATGGCAGTTGCTTTTATTATTGCTATTTTTAATTGGGACTTAATCATGTGCTATCTGTTCAATTAATTTCATGTATCTGTTATTCTCACTCTTCCCTCTTATTTGTCAGTTTATGCTAGGTAATGTTCCCATAATAAACCACTTTAAAATCTCAGATGTTTAAATAACACTATTTTGTGTCTGTTTTATGTCAGAGAGGTCCTGCCATAATTCATCCTTGATCACTACACAAGCTGATGGAGTTTCCATTATTGAAAAGCCAATGAGTAGCATGGTAGGAAGAGAATTGTGTAACCACTTGTAAATAATTCTTAAGTAATACCCCAAGAAGTGACAAATGTTACTGCTGCTCACATTCATTTCTTTGGTTAAAGCAAAACATAGGCCACGTGGCCAACTTCAAGGTGGCAGTAGAATGCAGCTCTGACATATGCCCAGAAAAGGAGATGTTGTGAAAACTATCAAAAGTACCATATCTCACCAATGAAGTTTATGACTCCCATATAACACTAACAAAGTTTCCTCACTGGTAAAACAGGGTTATTATGAACACCACAATGGTTAATAGATGTTGAGCTATAGAACAATGCCTAGCATATGGTAATCATGCAATCACTGCTTGCTCTTGAGATCTGTTGTTATCGCCAGCTCTTCTAAGACCTGAGCCATAGTCTGTGCTGCCTTACCGTCCCACCAGCACTTTGCCTGGTGCTTTGCATCATCCAGTTACTCAATAAATATTTGTTGAATTGAATTGAATGGTGCTGCAGCAACACGGCCGGGACCACCCACCAGCTGGCAGACCATGCACATGTAGGTTTATCAGTTTCATTTCCCATGCCAAACACCAATGCACTCCACTAAGCATCCCTCAGCTGTGATTCTCCATTTGGGCAACCTAATTGACCTTAATGTAAATGTTCCCAGACACATAAAACATGTTGTGAAGTGCACAACAGCAGTCACAGTTGACTACCAGCTGCCACCACACTATGTATGCAATTTATTCTTCCACAAATCCTCCTGAATATAACAAATAACAATGCCTTTCTTAGAAACCTCCCACCAGTCAGCGCATAGGATACTATTGGCACATTTTAATGACCTCTGTAAAAGGAAAGAAAAGAATATACGCAGATTATAAACAAGAGCCTGCATCCTGGTATACAAGCACTGTTTCATTTGAGCCTAGGAAAGGGTCCCCACCTAACTAGAATCTAATTGAATTCTATTCCTTTGTATTATCTGCATAAGTGAATATGAGGTCACTGGGAAAATATGCATTAGAAAAAAGGTGAGTGAGTTTTAGTCTCTTCTCTGCCACTCTTATGCTGAAGGACTCTGAGAATTCTACTTAATTTTTCCAGGTATTAGTTTATGCATCTGTCAAATGGGGAAAAGAATGTTTGCAGAATCTTTTTCTAAAAATGGAGGAAAGAAAACAATAGAATGAAAAACATAGGAATTCTTAAGTAAGTAAAAATTATTATGTAGCTATCAGTAAATAGCAGTAAAATATTTTATTTTTGGTATTCTCCTTTTTTTTTTTTAACTTTTCCATGTTTGATTTCAATCACTGTTCTCCTGTAGAGCTGCCCCGTCTTCCCTTTAGTTCATGTGTAACAAATAGTAGCAAGTTAAAGCAGAAAAAGAGCACCCTGATCTCAGCCATGGCCTGGACAGATAATCTTCACTGGGTTTGTGCTTAATGCCAAGATCTTGACAATTGTAGTCAAATTGAATCATCTCAACCCATTAGATTTCTCTAACCTGAAATTTATGAAGATGATAAAAATGGATCAAGAACCTCTGAACCCAATAACTGAGAACTAAATGGAATGCATAAGAAATATGTATACCTACATGCAAAGACTCTGCAAAGGGGTTTTTTGGTAGTTGCTAGTTATGTTTTACTAGGGACTTTGGGGAGAACTCAACCTGTAGGCTACAGGAAACGATCTTCTCTGGGCCAGCCAGGATCCTTTTGCCATTGGGATTCTGACCCTTTTTTGCCTATCACGTGGTGCTGTTACATCATGCCAGTCTACACAATTAAACAGTCCTCTTGCTTCAGAGCTTTTGCTACTGTCTACATAAATACCTCAGTTATACTTTAAATTGTGATCCATGCCCTGGCTGGTGTGGCTCAGTGGATTGAGCGCTGGCTTATGAACCAAAGAGTCATAGTTCAATTCCCAGTCTGGGCACATGCCTGGGTTGCAGACCAGGTCTCCAGTTGGGGACATGTGAGAAGCAACCACACATTGATGTTTCTTTCCCTCTCTCCCTCCCTTGCCCTCTCTTTAAAAATAAGTAAATAAAATATTTTTAAAAACTGTGATCCACTTGTTTGAAGCTCCAACATGAACACTTGGGTGCATTTTTTTACCTCATTTAGAAGGAAGTAGTCTCTCCTAAACTTTTGCAAAATGCTGGCTAAGTATCTTGCTTCTTATGTTGATGTTTCCTTTCCCTACAGATGCTCAATATAAATTATTTATTAGGTATGAAGTTAGGTTGTAAAGTTAATGACATTACTATCTCCAAGAGATATCTGTACCGCCAAGTTTATTCCAGAATTATTTATAGCCAAGACATAGAAATAAACTAAGTGTATCCATTGCCAAATGAATGGATAAAAGAAATTGTGTGTGCATGTGTGTGTGTGTGTAAAAAAATATTATTCAGCCATGAAAAGAAGGGAATCTTGTCATTTTTGACAATGTGGTTGGAATTTGAGTGCATTGTGCTAAGTGAAATCAATCAGACAGAGAAAGACAAATACCAAATGCTCTCATATGTGGAGCTAAAAAACAAAGCAAAATAAACTCATAGAAGCAGAGAACAGACTGGTGGTTGTCAGAAGCAGGGTCTTGAGGTGGGGAAAAGATGAGAAGGTGGTCAAAAGTTGTAAGGTACAATTATAAGATCAATAAATTTGTTAACTACTATATTGTGCTAATCATTTTCAATATATAAATTTATCATATTATCTTACATACCTTAACTAGTACATTTATATATGTCAATTATATCTCAATGAAATTTGAAAAAATAAAATAATGAATTATCTCAGCATAAATAGAAATATTGAAACAATATTATGGTGCTTTGCTTCTGTGCTTAGTATTTAATTTATAATATACAATGCTAACTTTCTCTTAGATTATTGGGTGCAGCAGTGACAATTTAACTGTGCTATTTTTCCCACCTTCAGGGAAAACATTTATTCTATTAGGATTACTCTGACAGTGAGGAGTGTTGGTTCATTTTTTTTGTCTTTATGCTTGTTAACAGTGGCAATTTATCCAGAAGTAGTCAAGAAAACCTATAGATAGTGTAAAAAACATGATTGCATGGACAGACAGATGAGTGATAGAAAGATAATCAGAAAAAAATAGAAACTTGTCCCTGTACAGACAATCCTTTCATACATCCTGTCATGAACATGACAATAAACTTCTTTCAAGATATTATTGCAAATTCATAAAGTAGATTAATATTAGAGAACTTAGATTATCTACTGCTTATGTAAAATACTGGATAAAGCTATTGGTGCACTTCAGCTGAGAATGATCCCCAGGATTTGGAAATATTAATATAATATGTATTGTGTACAGATGTAGTACAGAGAAAAACTCCTTTGGCTGTAGTAGACCAGGCTGCGAAGAACTTTCAGAATGAAGGTAGTAGAGGGCTAAGTTGAGAATGGAAACTTTGGTGTGATCTAGAAATGTATTTGTGTCCACCTGTGCTCCCTCCAAACCCCAGCAGCTCCAGCTCCAGTTCTGTGGGTGGGACCAGCCCTGGAATCCTCTGTACCAAGGTAAATTCAGGAAACAAGCAGCAGAGTTCCCCAGAATTGAACTTCAGGCTCTGGGTTTTCCCAAAGCCCTTTCCTGAGATTATGGACTATTTCTTCCAACTTAAAAAATGTCCGTTAAGGTAACACAGATTCTCAAAATGAGCAAAAACAAGTGTTATCTTGTTGTTAAGAATCATTTGCAGCCAAACAGGCCAATGATTTTTTGGTGGCTTTCAGTTACATAGCTAATTTCTATGATTCCCCTTCCTGCAGATTCATAATTAAAGCGTAAACTTTTGTACAAAATGACTCATCAAAATATTTTAAACCTAGTTACCCAACTATGTTGACCATACCCAGAGAAAATGTATCGAGAAAATAGTGCAGCAAAGCAAACAAGCAAACAAACAAACAAGAACAAGATTGAAAGAAAAGAAATGGAGACAGAGTACAAAGAGACAGAAGAGAAGTAAAACATGGTGGGGGAGGGTAGTGAATATAAAGAAGAAACCAGATAAAACCAGCCTCTGGTTAATGTGTGTTCTTCCAAAGCAGCCAGGAAGCAGGACGGAACAATACAGGGAAACGGAGCTGGCAGTTTTTACTCTTCCCTTTGAATCATAACTTCACGGCAGGCTTACTTCTTTCACTGGAAACAGAAGTTTCTAAACTCTAGTTATTACACTTATTCTAACTTTTATTAAGTATAATAGAGACTAAGAGTGTAAGATAAATACCATGATTTAAACTTCATTACATTGAAGTAGTCTCCATTTTTTCTTTATTATTATTTTTTATCCTGCCATTTCAGTGTCTATACCTTTTCTTCCCAGACCAATGATAATCATTTTTGTATCATGGACCCTTATATAATTTCTCTTTTTATCATAATTTTAATACAAATTAAAGATGAACAAAAGAAAAAAACCTAGTTTACATTAGCTGTGTTGTGTACTTTCTTCCCAATTGTTGAGTGTGGAAGAGGCTGGATGTTAAGCAACTTTCATGTAAAATTCTAATTTGTAACAATGTACTCAATGGAGTGACAGCTGCCAACAATATTCTTTATCAATGTTACTGTCTATTTGCTGCTTTTTGTGGTCTCCTTTGGTATCTAAACAAGGAAAAAAAGAAGGAAGTTGAGAAGGGTGGAAAAAGGAGAGACAGACAAAATAAGGAATATATTAAAACAATAATTAAAGACCTACTTTCCTTCAGAGGTCAAATAGTTTATACATTGTGTACTTAACCATCCAGTGATACTTGGACAACCATTGTTACTGGCATTAACCAGATGGGGAAAAAAAAAAAAAAAGGCCTCACTCGGGTTAATGTGTATGAAGTCACATGGTTATTAAGCAGCAGGTGCCTGTTTGATTTTAGACTGTCATTTGTTAATTTATTGACATATTAACAATAGGAATGATTTGAATTGTGCTGTTCAATATGGTAACCACTTGTGTGGCTAGTTAAATTTAAACTAGTTAAAATTAAATAAAATTAAGGATACAGCCCCACGTTTCATTAGCCACATTTCAAGTGCTCAGTTGCCACCTGGGCTACTGTAATGAGCAACGGAGATATAGAACATTCTTCTCATGATAAAAAATGTCTACTGGCCAAAGCTAGTTTAGAATGTAGTGCTTCATGGGTCAGAAATGATCTATTCCTATTGATTTTTGTGAGGCTTACCACTGTACATGTATTGTGATTTCCTGCTCTTCTCTGAGGAAAATATTTTACTAGACAAAAAAAAAAAAAATGCCACTCAATCTTTGGTTATGTTAATGCAAAGGAAAAGAAATTTCATGACATTGAAACCTAAATTTGTGGCAAACTTCTGCAAAGACATTGGTGAGATTTATGGACACAGCTGGTTTGCAGTTGTAAAACCCTATATTTTTAAGTGGAAAATGGCATCTGTGCTTGTTAATTGGATATTTAGGCACACAGACATAAATTGCCTGGGAATTAGAGAGGGGTATGCCTTCAGTCCTACCCACATCTTGCCACTTGACAATCATTGCAGGGATTCATTTTTCCTCCTTGTTATTCTTGTAGAGGGGGTGGAAAAAAGCCTTCTCCTTGTTATAAATATTGCCCTTTGGGAATACATCTTTTCTCCTAATCCAGCTTTAATCCTTTCAAGCTCTGCACTAAGAAACCACTGTGTGTTGCGGTAGCTGCCATTCTAAGTAAGTTGGAGCTCTGTGATCATTGCCACCTGTCTGGTGAGAAAAGGAAAAAGACAAACTTGTAATGCCACAGGCAACCCCACCCTGGAGTTGAATTCAAATGTTATGCTGAGGCCGTAGAGAAGCAGTTAGGACAAAGCCTTGCCTAGCCTGTGTTTGAACATTTTAGTTCTTTGCTAGCATTCTCTAGTTTGCAATGCAATGGCAACAAGACAATCTAGGGATATTCTGTTGTGTTTCATGCAAAAGTTTATTAAATTTGCTCTCATAATAATTGTGAGCCCTAGAAAAGATGACTTGAGCTCTGTAGCCTATACTTCTCCCTCCTAAGCAGAATGATTTATCATTCTTCCGTGCACTGGCAATTTCCATTAGAAAGCTTGCTAACCCGGTATGTATCGACAATTACAAATCATAATCAGAGGTGAAAACAGCTCACCCACTCTGATCTGTGGTAAAGCCGATACCTGCTATCTGTGAAGAAAAGAAATACTAGAAAGTAAACACCCAACTGCTGGTATATCTGCCCTTTTTGTGAGCACTACAAAGTGTGAAACATGAATGCAAAGGAAGAGAATGCTTTTCAGAGATTTAATCCCTTTAGAATAGAAAGCTTTGGTTGCAGTTTAAGAAGCCTTTTCACCTCAAGGTCACAGCTTGACTCTCATCTGGATTTATGTATAGCGTTCGCATTCAATTATTTTTGAGCTCTTTCTGTGGTATTGCCCCTTGCGTGGCGGACATTGTTTATGCACATCTGGCCTTTCGCACATTTGTCCTGCTCATTCTTGTCTGATTTTCTGGTTAATATGCCCTGATCTTTTAAATTGGCTGATTGGGTTATGATGGATGGGTTTATCTTCCTTCCTCCTTCCTCTACCTCGGTATAATCAAGTTGGAATCAGACTTCCTGACCCTTGATACTCAATAGAAAAAAACAAAAAACAAAAATGAAACGTCTCCTACAGCAGGGTCGTGCATGGCGAGTCTTGGCACTGGGAAATACAGATTCTGCCTTTCTACTCTTTTCAGCAAGAGTAGAGGAAGAATCAACTGATACTTAAAAATATTTTTATTGAATATGTAAAATATAAATAAATGGTGAATATTACTTAGGCACACACACACACACACACACACACACACACACACACACACATATATATATATATATATATATATATATATATATATATATATATATATATATATATATGCATTTTTAAGCAGATGGCCTACAGGGTTATTTTAAATATAATAATTTTTATTACCAAATAGTAATGATGAGCTTATGTAAAAGTCACTGGCAGGAATTAGAGGTGATAAAGAATTCTAGACCTTCCCTAATTAACTTATTTACTAGGAAGAAACATATGTTTATGACAAATAAAAATTAAAGTGCCGAGTAATATGATGACAAACAAGTAACATATAAGAAATCCTTCAGAAACCCATAGTGACAGGAGTATTATAGTCTGGGTTGGTTAAAGAAGACTTCATACAGGAGGTAGGACATGAATATTATATAGCACAAGAATGAGACAGGCAGAGAAATTAAATTGCAGGGCATTTAAGAAAGTTGGAATTTGAGATATGTACAGGGTGCACTGTGGAGAAGGTGAATTGATTGGGATGGAGTACAACAATCCCTTGAGAGATTTGGAGACATATTGAAGCACTGCATTTTTTTTTTTCTTTCATATACACCTAGTCAATCCTTCCTCTTCTTGGCCCTCTGTCCCTTGCTCCCCCTACTAGTGAAAGGTAACAGACCTAGGGCTGACATCTTGCCCTGCAGAATCCACCTTAGCCTGAGATGACCTTCGAAGGCTGTGAGATGAGGGCCCCAGCTGAGGATTTAAGTGGCAGAGAACCAAGCATCAAGCCTAATAGTGCTCAAATTGTGGTTTGGGGCATTAACATTTTTCTTTCCTTTTCTCTTAGGGCCATCAATCGCCTCCTACAGACATTGAATTCACTTACAAAGTTAAAACAGAGAAATAAAGTGGAATGCAATGATCAGGAAATTCCATTTGTTTTTTTCTCCCTTTCATCATTTTGTTGAATGTGTGCAGAACTATATGAGGTTATTCATTTGTACCCAAACAGGAATATAGGATTTGCCATATGGGATCAGCCCATTGGTCCATCAATGTTGCGTTCTCACTGCCTCCAGAACCAGATGATACATGAAACACCAGAGGAGAGCGGAACCCCCCCCCACACACACACACATGAAAGCAGCAAGTCAATCATGCAGTGCAACACATGGGGTGAAAGTCTTAGCTGCTCAGAATGGGACTATATGAATGGAATATGTATTTAAAGATGTCTAAATAGAGAAGAAGCTGCATCTGTTGAGGACCAATTTAGGCAGTTCTTACCTTTGAGAATTGTGTCCAATGTTTTCTGGCTCACTTTCAATTATAAGAACTCTTATTTACCTCACAATAATAAGTTAAAATAGTGGAATTAAACAGTACCATTTCAGAAAGATGACGACAACACTCGACATTAACAGACACATTGCTGTTTTCTCTTTGGTGAAAGCACAAATGCAGTCAAAAGTGAATGTAATTTAATGCCTCAGGATCTAACCCCTCTCTTCCTGGTAATTATTAAAATGGGCTCACAGTCTGTTAGATTGCTTAGGCTATTCACTCATTCACTCCACAGGAAAAGATGAGATTGCATTGTGTGATCTTCCGACCGATGTGAAGAGTACTTACAAGAAAGGACCCCCAGGATCCATGGAGTTGGGGAGTTGAGATGTCATGATCAACTACCAGACTGGTAAGAGTATAGTGTGTGTTACAGGTGTGGTCACAGGTGTGTACCCAGAGAGGGGAGGGACCAATTACGTCTAGATGTCATGAGATGGGAAAAACACAATGCTGATATTTTCTTACTGGAGGGGAATCTGCACAAAATATAAAATAACTTATCTGACATCCCTCAAAATCCAATAATTGGGCAATTAAATAATATTCTTAGTTTTAGCAATAAATCACAGGTCTGGAATTGTGCTCAGCTGCAGATAAGATACAGTTTCCTGATCTGAATAGTAATTATGCAAAATTATTTCTTGTTTCATCAGGGATTTTCAACCTAAAACCCCAGAACAGACTTGTTGATAATATTATAATAATGATAGTAGGGCTAGCTACATATTTTGTGGAGCTCAGTATAAAATAAAACCACAGTGTGCCCTATTTTGAAAAGCAGAAAAGTATCCCTTTAAACATATTAAATATAAAGATTTGTTCCTAGACTCCATGGTCTTTCATTCAAACTGTCATGGTGGGTATGTGCTTGCTTTTTTTTTTTTTTTTTTTAAATCTATTTAATGTCATTCCAATTAGTGAAAATTTAAATTTAAATTATCAGCATGACTTTTGCCACTCATCTTTATATTGTACAATGGCAGTTTTAAATGCAAATATAAAAACACTTAACTTGCATGTGGAATCACCAAAATCACACATTTCATATTCTGAGCTCCTTTGCTCTTAGAAGAACAATAGACACACTACACAAAATTGTTTGCATTTTACTTTTTAATATACATATATTTTACCTATAGTCTCTACCTTTTGCTTAATTGTAAGACAGAATTGAAAATAACTATGGGTTGCCCAATTTTTCCCTTTTCTATTATGGCATTATTTTCAGTGTAAGTGGTTAGCTAATATATAAGGAAGTCACTTGACTAAGTCAGGGTATTATAAGGATTCCAGATCTTCCATGATTCTTAGATTGCAATTGTCTTCATTCTTCATTCAAAGCAAGTTCTGGCTCATATGGGAAGAATGGTCTCTTGGGATGGTGTGGCCTCACTTACTTAGTCTTAGATGTAATACACGTACCTTGTGCTTGTGAGCCTGACTGAACTCCTGTTCATTTTGGGTCCATAAGAATTCTGTGCTCTTGGTACCTTGTGAATTTTAAATGCAAATAGTTGCAAGAAATGTTGGTAATGGTGTGTACTTTGAGTATCTCCTCTTCTCATGTGTATGCCCTGTTGTCCCACTGAACTTCACTTATAAAACACAATTCGAAGACAAAATTATTAAGAATTAAAAATTAAATATGGTGGCTATAAGCATTAAATCAAAACTGGAGCCCTCTTAAGACAGAGATCTGTGCAACTGCACAGGTCTAAGTCCATGAAGCTAACCTTAGTCATGATACTAACAGTATGTTAAACATTGTGTGGGGCCATGTGATAAAGCCACATTGTATCTTTCATTTTCACAACTGCTCTATTTTACACATGAGGAAATCGAGACTTTGAGATATTAAGCAATGAGTTTACAGCTCCTCAATATTCAAAGTATGGTTCTCTTTATGAGCATCATCATCAGCTGAAGTTTGTTGTAAAGCTTACAATCCTGCACCCCCGCCCCTGCCACAGACAAGCTGAACCAGAATCTGCATTTCCACAAGCTCCCCAGGTGGTACATGTGCACATTAAAGTTTGAGAAACATTTTCTGTGTCAGTCTGATGACAAGTGAATGGGGCCGTAATTTATATTGTCCTATCTGAGTTCAGAACTCAAACACTAAACTGCTACTCTATTGCCTTATATAATCCAAATTTTGATCAGCCCCAGTCATGTGTATTAAAAGACAGATCTAAACTCCCAGTTGACTGTGATCTGCACCACTGACAATAACCACTGGCCTGGAAAATCCTACCATGCCTTCCAGTTTTACAAACTATGGTAATGTCTATAAGTCATATTTTTATGGAACACAGAAATAATATTGAGGAATACATAGGAAGGGGTATATTTCTGAGGTTGATGTTACAGGCTTTAAAATTGAGAAGATAGGTTTTAAGCTGGGCTATTTAGCTTGTTCAAAAGAAGCCAGGAAAGATACTAGCAAAGGATGTTTTCAAAACATCAAGTGCTATGCTAAATGACCACTGCTCAGTTAGTTTCCTATCCTCACATAAACGTCTGAGATGAACAGACATTCTTCTTCTCCCGAGGTAAAATCAATCCATATGCAGGGAGGTGAATTTTGCTGGAGGAAGACAACTCATTTAAATATTGCATTTCATATATAGTCAGTGCAGAACACTATGTTTGGTGCTCTAGAGAACCATAGAGGTGCAAGACAAGAACTACTATTAGTAAGCCTCAGTTCTAGAAGAGGATTAGTTATTTAACAACTTAGCTCATTTAATTTTCATAATATTTCTATAAGGGTTGTACTATTTTCATCATCTGCATCCTACAAATAAGAAAACTAAGGCACAAAGAGGTCATGAATCTAGTCCAAATTCACACAGTGGTGGGGCCCAGATTTGAATGCAGGCCATCTGGTTCCAGAATCACTGTTCTTAATAACTACTCTAAGCTTCCCCTAAGCCAAGTTCACAAATGATTTTATTATGGAACAAAATATAACTACAAGCACATGGTGGGGTTGGAAGAAGAGGTTTGACACACAATTTTAACTAGATTCACTAAAAACCTGTGACAAGAATCTGAGATTCAACGGATAAAGGAGTGAGTGAGTTTGTTTTCAAAACAGGTATAAAACTATGTAATTTGAACACGAGATGTTTTCTCTAGAAAATAGTAAAATCTATGGAAGTGACCCTATTTCATGTTTTTTGTTTAGATATGTGTGTGTCTGATATTTATGTCTTTGTAGTTCACCACTAAGTAAAATGATATTTTTAATCATTTTAATTGATATGCTTTACAATAACTTCTAGTTCTTTACTAGGGGCTTTACTAAGTAAATATAGAGAAGATATATATATATAGTTTTTGCATATAAAATCCATCTTTGAAGTTGTTCTTTCTAATTATGTAACTTCCAAATCCATTGCTTTACATTAAAAAAAAAAATAAGTTCATTTTATTATTAGAACCCCAAGTACTGGCTATATGATTCTGATTTCTTGAGCTGAATTTCAAGGAATGGTCTGAAGATTGATAAGTTAGCCACCAGTGACACAACTTGCTGACCCTGTAAATAAATGTAAACCTAAATATTCTGTGAAGAGTAAAATAGAGGCTAAGTGGATAGGGGAATAAAATATTCAAGGACACCACCTTATTTTTGCTTGCCTTTTAGGTAAGTAGAAGGACCCCTAAATATTATACCAGAAAAATCACGTCTACTTGAAACCTCACAATGTGACCTTATTTAAAAATAAACATTTTGTGTATGTAATTAGTTAAGGTGGTGGGCCCTAAATCCAACGGTTAATGGCCTTACTATTATGATACAGACACATATAGAAAGAACACCAGGTTCTAATGTGTACCAATGTACCACATGTACTAGTTTGACACAGACATGCATAGAGAAAAGACTACCACATGAAGACAGAAGCAGAGACTGGAGAGATGCATCTGCCAACCAAGAAATGCCAGAGATTACTAGCAAACACAAGAAACTAGAAGGCAGGCATGGAACATATCTTCCATCCAAGCTCCCAAGGAAAAAATAACCCTATTGACACTTTGATGACAAATGTCTAACCTCCAAAAATGTGAGAGAATAAATTTCTATTTCATTAAGCCACCCAGTGTGTAATGTTCTGTCATGGTAATTCTAGAAAATTAATACATTATTGCTTAGTCGGTCACCACTGAACATTAGTGATATTACATTACTAAATATAATTGAATTTGTTTTTGTCTCCCTTTCTAAAGAAGGTGTTTCATGAAGTCAGTTTCATGAAATCAATTGTTGATTTTATACTACTCAGTCTATTTCATATGAAAAAGTGTATTGTGCCTAGCTATAGTTTTAAAAAAAGCAAGTAAACAAAACAAAACTCTAAATTATGGGCTGATCCATGGATTGAATTATGAGGTCCAACATTAAAGGAATATTTATGAGAAAATCAAACTGATAATATTAAAAATTATATGTAAGAGAATCATTTAGTCACATGAAATGAAGGATTCCAGTGGATTTTACAAAATGCACACTAGAGAGCTTGATCATACATAAAATCCTAAAAAGCTGGTAACTGCTTTGAGTTTATTATTGTTATCATATGTTATTATAAGTGTATTTTCTTTTCATGATTAGCACTGAAATTTTGGAAGTGTAAAATATCTCTGCTTTTTTTCAGAAAGAGTAGGGCATGTGGACAGAAGAAAGGCAGGTAGCTAGAGAGGCTGTGGTCCACTGAGTTACTCATGAAGAAAGAGCTCAAGAGTATATGACCAAGAAGGGACAGAGACAAAGTCTCTAGGGCTGGTGGCACATAAAGAAAGTGTGTGTGTGTGTGTGTGTGTGTGTGTGTGTGTGTGTGTGTGTGTGTGTGTGTGTGTGTGTTGTGGGCCTGACAGAGGCCACAAGCTCTTAATATTGAATTCTATCGGGATTTTCTTATACCCAGGTCAGCAAATGCCATGTCGCATGCCTAGGAAGAAATGATTTTTTCTGTCCACTTTGCATACTTCTTCTGTTTTCTCTTCATTTTCTTTCCTACTCACCATCCTATTTTTAAAATATATATGTTTTTCTATATTTCTTTTGGGTCTACCTCTGTCTTGATGTTCCCAGCTAAGTTCATAAATCTTATTTTTGGCAAAACAACAGCAAAATCAACAAAGCCGGAGTTCCCAGGAGAGAGACTAAGTTGGTTGCTTAATTTTGAAGGAAAGATGAGGACTTCATTTCTTCACTTGTTTATCCTCAAAGAGTTAACCTTATGTAGTGTGTGTGTTTGTGTGTGTATAGAGATAGATAGATGGCAGATGATACATAGATGGATAGATGATAGATAGATAGATAGATAGATAGATAGATAGATAGATAGATAAAAGGAGCTGAGCTATGGAAAGTTAGAGTGAAATATATAGAATAAGCCACAGGTTCAGAGCAGTATTACAGACCCAAACTGTCCAGAAATCATCTTTTGAATATCTTTGTAAATACATTTAAAAATTCTCTCCAAACTGACCTACCAGAACATTTTTATTTTCTTATTCCTATATAAAAAAAAAAAAAAAAAAGACGAACTTAAACATGGTGTCTTTGTTGGCAAAAATAATTGTAAGTGCATAACAAAATGTCTAACTATTCTAGAAAAATCATGAAACCTCACCAGACAACAGAAAATCCACCAGTGAAAACAATGTTCTTCTCTCCTCTCGTTACAGGGAAGCCTGCAGTCAGCTTCCCAGCTGTAATTCTCTCCGACACCGGGGAGATTACAAATGTGAAGAAAATGCTCAACTAGATTATAAATAATAGTGTGAGACACAGTGAATTATATTTTCTAATAATTGGCATTACATTATAATACGGGGGGGGGGAGCATGAAAGCAAATAAAATGTGAAAGCAGGGAATCCAGGATTTCTCATCTCTCCTTAGGTGTGAGGTGGAGCAAGGGAGGAAACTAAGGAAAGAAAGTAAAGACAGAGGCAGGGAGAGAGAAGGAAAGGGAGGAAGGACGGAAGGAAGGAAGGAAGGAAGGAAGGAAGGAAGGAAGGAAGGAAGGAAGGAGGGAAGGAAGGAAGGAAGGAGGGAAGGAAGGAAGGAAAGGAGGAAGGGAGGGAGGGAGGAAAGAAGGAAGGAAAAAAAGAAGGGAGGGAGAAAAGAGGTGAGGAAAGAAAGAGGGAGAAACAAAAAGAAACTAGTGCTCATTGGGGGCCGGTACTCATGCCATGTGAAGCACTGTGTAGAATGGACTAAAGAACAGAGAGGTTCAGCTGGGCCTGTGCAAATTAACAGTGTGTCTATCACCCAGGGGAAGCAATGCCAGTGTCCATGGAATGATTCATTGTAACTGTTACTTCTCCTTGAAAATAAAGAGGAGAAAATCATGCGTGCTGATTGTGTATTCACTTTTTATATCTTCTTTTTTATATAAAATTACTCTAATGCAAACTCACAGGTATGAGATCTAGGTTCTGTCCATAATTTATCCTATTCTATTGTTACCCAAACTTCTCTGAAATAGCTTTGCCCCCTGGCCTACTTTACATGGTTTTGTGGGGATTATCTACCAAGATAATACACAAGAAAGATTTTTTTTAATGTGAAATACAATTCCTTCTGGGATTTCAACACATCTTAAAAAATAGCTGCTTGGGAACATACTCCTCTTTTTCCTTTTCAATGAATTTATTGGGGTGACAGTGGTTAATAAAATTATACAGGCTTTGGGGGTTCACTTCTATAACACATCATCTGTACATTGTATTGTGTGTTCACCATCCCAATTCAAGTCTCCATCTTTCTTAACAAAAAAGATGATTTTTCTTTTTATGGAGGCATTGTGAAATGAAATGTTAAAGGAGGAACATAAAAGAATTAAGGCCTGAAAAAGAGAAAAGTGGTGTTTTTGTAAATGAAGTTTGGGAATTATTTATCTAGCTTGTTTGTCTCCATAGTCAAACCTGACTAAACAAGGACTCTCCTTAATGCTGTTTTACCTTGATATTATCGGGAGCTGACGTGCATACTAAACAGGGGTGGACTCCTCAGAGTCAAATTGTGTCCTATAGGGAAAAATTTCACTCCAGTTGACTCTTGAGGTTAAAGTAAATGGGGAGATAGAAAACAGAGGAGAGAACAGGAGTCAAGATGGAGATAATTAAGGTGAAAAACATTAGTCCGAATATAAGGAAAAGGAGCAATATAAGAAGAAACAGAGAAGCTAAGAGTGAAAGGAGAGATGAAATTAGACCAGAACAGGGACAGAGAATTTAAAAAGAGTGATTAAAAAATGAATGAATGATTTAGCAGTCTTATATAAACACATTCTCAGAGTAGCAAAGCATCGAACTTATCTCCAAATTTGCTTCTAGCAGAAACTACTGTTCACTCTGAGATCTTTCTTCAATTTTCTGATAGTCCACAGGATAATTGAAAAGTCATGACCTTGGCATTGAAAAGGCATACCTTGGAGATATTGTGGGTTTGATCCCAACTATTGTAATAAAGCAAATACCACAATAAAATGAGTCATGCAAATTTTCTTTCTTTTTTCTTTTTGGTTTTCCAGTATATGTAAAAAATTTCTTCATAAACTGCTTACATGCACAGCAACCCATACATTTTAATAACTCAAAGCCACATACTTTGTGTCACTTCTCCATATATTTTTATAATTATCTGTAACTACACTGACTATAGTTTATCCCACATTCCTTTCTATTTCTCTATCTTTAAAAAAAACTCTATTATTCAAGGTTAAGGATTAAGCAAATGTAGAACCATTGTTCAATACACTGAAAGACAGCAAAACTTTCTAACCACTTCAATTAATGCTAAGTATTCTATGGAGAGAGAGCTCTCACTCCCAAAGGGATGCACATTTTCTGGAAATGTTGGTGCCACTTGGTAACATAATAAAATGCATCTGGGCTTCAAAAAATCCTTCCCACCTTTACTGAAACCTCTGGTGCCTGAACTAACTTGTGTTTCAATTCCAAGCCTCAACATTATGCATATGGACTTGAGTATGAAAAACCAACCAGCATTATACTATCTTCATCTGCCCTCGATCTCCTCAGGAATTTGACCTGAACTCCATGTAAATACCTCACATCTATGTGTATCTGGAGTATTTCCCTAACTTGGATTATTGCATATTATAAAATAAAAATGACAATGTCTCCTCCTATGACCCAGTCTTCAGAGAAAAGCTGTAATTTTGAGGCTGCTTCCTGAAAGATCTAAAGAAGGAGAGAAGGGGCTCCTGCGTGGTACTCTGTAAACACAGCAAATACCGCAGAAACTCATTATTTCCCAACGGATAAAAGCAAAGAGCATCGCTTGCAGATTCTGCCAACCATCCTTTGACAAGGAAAGTAGTGATGGGCTGTCATTACAGAGAGGTGGTTGACGACCAGCAGAGACTTTAGTGACATAGACATAAATGTTACCGGTCTCAGAGACAGAAGCATCCAGAAAATGCAAAAGATGCATATTGTGGCGATGAGAGTCAACTGGGCAGTAGTTTTTCTAGTCAATGAAATCAGTAGAGAGTTCCAGATGGGAGGAATTTGGACTGAGGTACCCACTGTGGCTCTGGCAGGACACCAAAGTTACCTTTCTCTGATGGTAATTTGGAAGAAACAGTTGTCAAGTGGTTTGCCTTTGTGTCCCAAAGTTCTATAAAAAGGGGATAAAAATCATCTATGTTCCTGTTTCCTGGTTTTTCTACAGTTCCACACTGGGGACAGTCCCCCACTTTCGTTTCTTCACAGGCTCTGGGACTGATCTGTTTTTTAAACTGAGGAAATCTAAGAAGCCGAGCAGCTCAGAAACAAGCACAATCCTTCTACCTTCAAGAATGAAATCCTTGCAGTCTAATTACAACTGAATTGTTACATTATACAGTTACCTTAGTTCCACTAGCATAAGCCTTTGTTTGCTTCTTTAGAAAGGCACCCTGCTTATGAACTTCAGTCTTTCTAATTGGGTACATGTTATTTGCAATTGTATACTCCTGTTTGTACATGTTGGTCTGCTTCAATAGCCTTCTATTGTCCTGTGCCTGTACCCGTTCATGTATTCATTCAAAACTATGGCCGGGTTTCTTCTATGAGCCAGACACTCTGTTGGGCAGGTGAGGGAGAACTTAAAAGCAGAGCAGACGTTGATTGGATCTCACAGAACTTGCCTTGGTCTCCAATCCCCACGCTATTTTTGGTAGGTCAGCTGGGATGCCTCTGCGACAACCTTCCCTGGAGCCTCCCATGACACTGCATCAGCCTAGTGGGTCCTGGAATGAACCTGCAGCACCAGCAAACAGTGTGGCCGATCTCCCCACATGCTCACTGATTTTGCCAGCAGCAGAATTTTCTCCAATGCCTCTCACCCGAACACCTTTGTTTTGTTTTCCGTCTTCCAACATAACAAAGCCACAGTTAAATCTCTGCCTTATTCAAAACAAGTCGTTTGTGAGGAAGCTGAGGATATAGCATTTTCTATCATTTTCCTTAAAGATCTTGGCATTTAACAGAGAAGGAAAAAAAAAAAACACACACACAAAAAACTTTGTTACTAGGCAGTAAAACTCTCTACAAGCTGAATATTCACATTGTTCATGGATCAGCAAACACCCCAGTTTGTCTGTAATTGAAAAAAAAAACATTTGGCACATTTCTATTAAAAAACCTTCCCCTTCATGAATGTTTAAACAAATTAATTTGAACAAGAGGCAGTGATATGCATATCAAAAACAATTCTTAAAACTGAAGTCAACTAAAGCTTGGGAAAATCAGTGTGCTGGCAGGTATTCTTCCCCAATTTCACACTATCAATCTTCTTATCACCCTTTCCCCCTTTCAGGCAGGCACTTTAACTTTTATCTTCAATTCTCTTAGAGCTCTGGTCATTGCCTAAGCATTCTTGGTTTTCTGAAAACCCATGGTGACTTCACATAAGCACAGTCAAATTAAGCTAGGACATTCTGTTCCACTAATTAGTCTAAAGTTCTCTCACTGATAATTAATGGTGTTCCACAGATGCCTATGTAAAGGACCCATCTGAAGTGTATATCCAATGAAATCAGTTCTACTTGTGTAACTATAGTGTTACTCATCCTAGTACGTGGACAGAAAGATTCTCATAACAGTTTTGCATGCAATTAAGTCTGTGGCTTTGAGAAAGTTGCCTTAGTCCTCACATTTGTAAAATGGAGTAAGATAGCATCTAAAGCATCTAAATTCAATTATTCTAAGAAGCAGTTAGGTCTATTTTTATCCCCATTATCTAACTTGGCATGTGTGGACGTGATCAAAAAGACTCAGAGGTCACACATCAAAGTAAGATATGTGTACAAGGTATAGTACTTCCTCAGATAATTTACTAATTGAATAAAGCTATATATTCTCATATTCAGGATATGCACACTCTATGTGATCACAGTTAGAACCTTTCTATTTGTATTTTTCTTAAAAATGAGAGAGCATTTGGGTAGACTTTTATTCTTCCTCTTTCCTGAGATTTGGATGCTGTAGAAAGCATCTATGGCACTGAAGACTGGGTCTTCTCATTAATTTGGGAACTTTGTACTCAGAGGGTTTTCTTTGCAAGAAATGTATGGTGTGGTCACTGCCCTTTGATAGTACTTATCAAGTACAGTTTAGATGAAGAAGGAAGGAAGGAAGGAAGGAAGGAAGGAAGGAAGGAAGGAAGGAAGGAAGGAAGGAAGGAAGGAAAAGAAAGAATGAAAGAAAGAAAGAAAAAAGAAAGAAAGAGAGAGAAAGAAAGAAAGAAAGAAAGAAAGAAAGAAAGAAAGAAAGAAAGAAAAAGAAAGAAAGAAAGAAAGGAAAAAGAAAAGAAATAATGATAGAAGATGGGGGAAAAGAAAAGGAAAAAAAAAAACTACTGACCTCTGGGACTTTGGGGAAGGTGTATGAGTTAACATTTCACACAGTCACAATTACAGCAAGACTCTCTCTCTCCACCTTAGAATAAAATGTGTTTCGACAACTTTTACTTCTTCTATTCCTTGTCATTGGCCTGATTTCCTGTTATGATTTTGTCTTACTATTATTTAAAATTATTTTCCATAATACGTATTAAGCACCTTCTTATTAAGTAGAAGAGAGATTTTCTACTCACTGTGACCCACCATATAGTTCTTAGAGATGACAGTCTGTCCCTACAATGGACAGATGAGGAAATGGAAATATTTGGTATCTGGCAGAGTAAGATCTCATATCCTCTCCCCCAACCCACATACCACTACCCTTACCCCACACCACTGAATCACCTTCCCATCTTCAAATGCTTGCTGTTTCCAATAAAATGCAAGGAGATGTCAAGTCATAGGTTTTGTTCAGAAAGAAAGAACGGTGTACAGGTGAAAGGAGGTGATTAAGCCTATATTAACATTGAATCAGAGGAAAAGAAAGAGAGTCATATTAAAAAGTTGGAGCATAGGAAAGACTAGGCAACGGATGTGTGACACAGCATTTTAAACCTACAGGAAATGAGCTACTGAGCTTTGTCCTTAAATTAATAACAAATGCCATGCCTTTAAGCTTAGCTGACTACAGAGACTTTGTATTAATGCAGAGATTCTTGGACAAAGTTGTCCTGTCTCTAGAAAAATTCCATTTATGCTTTGAAATCAATCTGTGTGTGTGTGTGTGTGTGTGTGTGCTCGCGCGTGTGGGTGCCTTCACGCACGCCACACACATCTCTCTCAGCCTTTTTCTCCCTCTTCATTATATGGTAAAATGTACACAATTAGAGAACAATTACCCCAACTGCTCTGGTTTTATTAAAATCATGAGAATGAAGGGCAAATTCTCATACTGTTAACTTTAAAAAGTTACAAAAAAACGGTTTCTTGTTTTCTTCTTCATTTCTGTTTGATTAACCCCTCCCAGAGATAAGCATTATGAATAAATACAGATTTAATCTGTGGAATTCACTGCCAAGGGAAAACGTGGCTTTGAGGTGAATGGAAGAAAAGATAGACATAAAAAAGACCTATCTGCCTATCAAACCTTTCATATCCAAGCAGAAATAATTACAGTGATGGTCAGTGGGGAGATCTGAGCAATTTACAGAGGTATAACAGCAGTTCCTATCAACATGGTTTTATATTCAGGGCAAGGCATGGAACTCTAGGTCCTGAAGCATTGCCTATAATCTTTATTTCATTTTTAGATGTTATGCTGTAATAAAATGTAAAAAGGGAATACATAAAAAGTTATAGAGGTGGGAAAAAACATGGTTTGAAGTTGTATGGCATTTCTTGACAGGGCATGTTCCTAAGGATATGCAGAGAATAACAAATGCCATTTGAAATAAGTACACTAGAGATCTGAAACTAGATTGAAAACCCAAGTCAATTTTCCTGAGTGTCATTTGATTAGCTTTCTTATATAGAATGGAGGTTTAAACAATGCTGGGATTCGGAGTGCAGAGGTGCTTGGGAACACACTGAGAAATGTGTTCCTCCCACCAATTTCATTCCGATGGCTTAACAACATTATCTTTTCACATTCTTCCTGTATTTTTTCAATAATCCATAAATGAAGCAATGTCAGAGAAAACGTGATTGATTGTGGTGAAGCACGCCTGCACACTCACATGGAGTTAAGTTATTTTTCTATTCCCTTTCCAATTTGTCCCAGAGTTGCTCCAGGCAAATACCTGTAGCCTATTGCAGGTGTTTGGTAGGAAGACAGAAACAAAGTTTTCGAGCTTGAGGGGGAATCTTTGCACAGGTAACAAACAATTCAATTGCGCCCAGTGGCTATTTTCATCTAGAGAGAAATTTCACCTGTTTTGCCATGTTATTTAGTCTAGTTTCTTGAGACAGATTAGAAAGAAGGCGTAGATGGTATGTAACAATTAAGTTTAGGATAGAATTCCTTTGTCATTTCCTTATCCTTTTTGTTCTCTTTGTTTTGTCTACACTAAACAGAACAGAAAAAATGCCCATTCTGATAACCATGCTAGCCTCTATTCTGGGTACAAACTTAATTTTATCATTAACTTAGTAGGTTCTAACTTTTACAATATATACTCAGAAAGTATCATTCTCATTACTCTCGTTTCCTCCCCAAGAAAAATCTACTTCTACTTATATGTAACCTCCTGCCCCCTGCAATAATATGTGTATCCTTGCCGTGAAGCAATTACATTCCTCTCTGCCTTCAAAAGCTCTTGCACCTTTTAAAATTTTTGTCAGCATTTGATTAATTTGTTCCTGTCCCTATGAATTTGTTCTGAAGGGACTGCCCTGAGTTTCCTAATCTCACAGAAGGCACAGACTAATGGTGTGTGTGCAAATCTCAATCCCTGAGTTCTGATAGTTTAGGGACATGACATGAAAACCAACCACACTTACTTCTCTTATGACCAAGAACCTATTTCTTACTTTAGTCTTCAATAAAGTGTTTTGACTGCTGACAACTGTGAGGACACAGTTTTCAGTGGGACAAGATACTTTCTGCAGCATCTGATTTTAATCCAATGGATGGCTGGATTTGTTTTTCAGGCTAAGGGACTTGCATCTTTCTTCTAGTGTCGCTGCACTCTCAGAAGCATCTAGTAAGGCCTGAGGATACCATATACGTATTTAGAACACCCAAGTTTATTTTAGACTATGTCAGATCCTAGGCACTCCCTTGCACTGTGTATGGAAGGTGCTCTTGAACTCTGACTAGTAATAATACTTCTGACCAAAAAAGATTTTACTTCACTAACACTGAATCAATATTTCAAAGAAACGAGAGATGGATGCTTCAGTCCAATGTATAAAGGGGGAAAGCAATGATATATTATTAACTTAGATGGGTCCATATGAAAATGACTGAGTTGTGAGCTCCAATGCAGCCTTTGTAGGAAGGGCAGATTTCTAAAGTGGCAAATTGAAGTAAGTGAATAATAGAGTATTTGGATTATCCTGGAGAAAAATATCCATAGCAAAATAATTTATTTGATGAACTTGGCTGCTGCATAGATTCCAAAATAATCTTTAAATTTTCCATTTTATGTTGATTATGTACAAAACCAAACTGTAATGAGAGGGCATTCATCCAGCTATCCAATAAAGTTCCCATAAATATTCTTCATAATAGCACAACTGGCCTTATTCATGCAGACCATGCCATGATTCCCAATCACACCTAAAGACACTGAAATCAAGTGTCCATATTGCTTGTGTAGGGATGCTTAAGTCTGTTGACATTTATTTCAAATGTGGTGTCTGCATTTTCTTGTTTTCTTTCTTGTGATACCTGAATTTCATTTTTTGATGTAATTTCTAGATTAACTTCTCTGTTACCATTATCAGATTATAGTTATGACTCCCTGGGGGGAAAATAAGTACATTCATACACACACATACACATAGTGCTCCAACACTTACTGATCTCATTTCAGACAGGGAGGACTTTTTTATTGAAAATCAGTTTCAGGCTGGTCACTCTAATCTACCCTCAGCTGATACCTCTCAGTTTATGGCCAATATAGATCGCAAAGCTCTGAGGAAGTGAATGTTGCTGAGTTTAGGAGATTTCTGGAATTTGGTTAAGCCATCGATAAAGTCTTTATAGATTATCTCTAGCCCATAGACAATCCCTTTGGCTTTTGTTGTTTGGTTATAACAAAATGATGCCATCTCCTTCACTCTCCCCCTAGCAAACAAACAAACAACAGAAATAATTGTTAAGGATTTTTTCACTAAACTTTCTGTCTTCTGGCAACAATTCTGAATTGTTCTTCTGAAATGCTAAACTACTGGGCTGGCCCCTGCCCCATTGCCTGAGAGTGTGCACTCAAACTAGAATCAGAGCTGGTGTTACATGGCAGCTTGGAAGGGGAAACGCCACGTCTAATAACCAACAAGAATGGCTAGTAATTAGCTGAAATGACAATAATTAACAAAAATGACAAGTCTAATAAATTTTCACTTAAGTGTTGTCATATGGCACTTTGGGTTTTTAGCTTTCCATTTTAAATATTAATCTCAATGGAGTTTACTTTAGATGAAAAGTCATATCAAGTATAGAGATAGAAGTACTTCTGTGCACACATTCCATCAAATTCTGTTTTATCAATGTTACTTACGCTATGATCAGTAGAAAATGGATTAAGATCTCATATAGTTACCCTAAAAATATATTCTTTTTGTATATACCTCATTTATTCAGCTCAAAAACATTCAGCCACAGAGATCAAAGGGAAAGTGGTTGTTTTTAATTTTCTTTGATATCTTCAAAGATAAGAGGGTCTCACCCCTCCCCTCTTTCCCCTTCTTCAGCAACAGACAAAGAAGGTTAAATCTTATTAGCATGTCCTATATAGCTAGTCATAACCTAAGTGACCTGTCATGGCACTAAATGCCTACTAGAACTTTCTCTGTACTTGCAAGATGGAAATTTTATGCATCAATGCTTTTATGCATGCATCTGATTTGGGAAGTTCACTGCTTTATGGATATGAACATTGTGATCATGTAAATTGATCTACATAATGGGATTTTGTGTGTGTGCGTGCATATATCTATATGGATATGGATGTATGCAAGTGTATTCTAAAAGGAAATATAATACATGAAATGTTAACTTTAATGATATGAAATGCATTAAATTCAAAATACCTTGCATGTGTATACAGATGCATTATGTCTCTATCATTGTGCTCTACAGGGATTTAAAGCAGAAAAAAAAATCATCATATACTCTGATGTGCCATGCTAAATGAGAGTGCAACATGGCACATTATTCTAGGCAATAAATAAAATCCAAGGAAACCAAGACTTATGAAGCTTTTAAGGACAGCCCTTAGCAAAACTGCAATAAAAAAGAAATTTTATTCAAGGGCATGCAGCTTCTCCTTGCAGGTACCCTGACTAGCTCCTTTTGTCTCTAAACTATAATCTAGTAGAAACCAAGAGTTCTAAATTGCAGAGTTCAATAACCAAGAAGTACTTTAAGTTCTCTGCTTTCTTCTCACCAAAATTCATTCACCATTGAGTCTCATTGCTTTAAAGTCTAATAGATTTAGTCGGATACACTAAATGAGCTAAAGCATTAATTCCTTAAAGATCTACTGTCCTCAGAGGGCATAATGTCTTAACCCAAGTCCTAATCCAAATTGTTTTTAATGAAACATGTTATGGTAACCCTAATCCTTGAAATTAATCTCAGACCTATGATATTCTGAGACAGTTGTATTCTGTATATTTACCACCTTCAGAACTGTGTCTTGTGTGCTTCTAAATGACCTAATGGAATCTGGTTGATCATTTTTCAAAATTGGATTCAAATTGCCCACCTTCCTCCTTGCCATCATTGACACTTAGTAGATACTCAGTTTACATTTAATAATGATGCTGATGCAGCAGATATAGATAATTTCCAAATATGGCTCTATAGATTCATCCGAACTATGTTTCTATTTGTTGCATGAAGAAAAAGTAATACAGGATGCAAGATAAAATTAAAAAAAATAAAGCAGAAATCAGCAAGACTGGGTTCCTGTTTCAGATCTTCTAATGCTCAGATAGCAACAGAATTATACAACCAATAATTCTGTGGATTTGTCTTAGAAATATAGTTATTGTTTGATCAGGAATAATGTTATGTATTGAATCAGTTTATTTGGTAAGTATTTATTTCATATCTTTTAACCATGGAGAAACCAAGAATGAAAATCAAAATTGGTCTCTGTCTTAACTTTATTTTCTATGCTGTATAAAGTATCAGTAATAAAAAAGAATAAACAATACATTCAATGGAAGAGTTGTCTTTTGTTTTTGATATTGACCCAATCATTATATTGATCATTTTTGAATTCAAAACTGTACTTAGGGCAGTATTGGTATATTGGGTTTGATAGTCCCCTCCCAAAACCCATGTCCACCTAAAACCTCAAATGTGCTTGGCCCTATAAAAAGAACATGTAAATATACACAAAAAAGAAGACCATGTAAAGATACAAGTAGAGACTGGATTTATGCAGCTAAGCCAATAAACACCAGGGGTTGTCAGAAGAAAACCAATTAGGAAGAGGTGAGGGAGGATTCTTTTCTAAAGACTTCAAAGTAAGCATGGCCCTCTGACACCTTAATTTTAGAATTCTAGCCTCCAGACTCATGAGGGAATACATTTCTGTTGTCTAAAGCACCTAGTTAATAATAGCAACTATTTATGGTAGCCCTAGGAAATTATTACCATTGACATGTTTGACTGTTTTTGATAAATTAATATCTTGCCCACAAGATGAATTTGGCCCTACCAAATATCTGGCCCAGAGATTTGAAATAGGCAGGATTCTAGGTTAAGACTAATTTTTTATCAAATTACTTAATAATGTATCAAGAAAGATATATATTCAATAAATTAATTATAAATACATTTTTCTTCTGTTTAGAGTTGTTTAGATTTTGATCATGTCTGTTAGCAAAGGGTATGCTGCAGTAACAAAAATCAGTGTTTTGAAAAAAGGGTTATTTCTTGCTCATTATACATATCTATTCTGCGAGAAGAGGATACTCTTTGCTTTATCTTCACTCTGGAACCCTGTCTAAAAAGAAAAGAGGTCCGGAGGATCTAGACCTCAAATATCTTACTTACACTGACAACCTGTTGGAAAGACCTGGACACATTATTCTACAATTAATAAAAGACCAAGAAGAGCCATCCCACCATGACCTGAAGGCTGGAGAGCAAGAAAAACATGACCAACAGCACACATGACCACAGCCTCATCCCAGTTCACTCTCAGATCCTTGAGACTTTCTCTTTCATTTCTCCATGCTTCGATACTGTAGGTGAGTGTGGTACTTAAATTGTATGTTGATGTACTGATGGTTGGTATGCATAAGGTTATTTGTCAAACTAATCAAGCAGTACATTTTAAATCTCTGGATAAAACAGGCTTCTATTTTGCATTTGGTCTTGTAATTCTAGCTGCCTTAAAGCTGAAATATATTTGTTAATATAGTGCCATTATGACAAATGGCAGTATGTAATAAACTTATCTCTCACCCCATTCTCTGAATTTATTACTTCACATTTAAAATTTTTGTAATTGTAATTATTTAAAGATTAAAAATATAGATGCATTTTTAAAATAAAAAAAAACAACAGTCTTAATGGGGATATATGAAATAAATTGAGTTCCTATAAGGTCCTTTGATGGCCTTCCTTCATTTATGACCGTCTATGAACAGAGTTTTTCCAAATAAGATACTGTACAGAGTTTTTTTTTTTGTTGTTGTTGTTGTTGTTTTCTTTAATGGTTTTGCTTTGTTTTGTTTTAACTATAACACAGCATGGAGAAATGTCTTTAAATGGGTGTTTCCAAAATGATTCAAGGAGAGCCATTCAGGTGAAGGTTCTGTTAAGAATGTTACAGAAATATCACACCCGGAGCATACCAAAGACTGGGTAACCTGGCTGGCAAAAATCTCACAAATCTCTTGACAGGAACTCTATACCTCTACTCACTGACTTGCATACCAAAACTTCTACTTGCCAGTGTTCTTTCACCGAGGCACGTCAGTTTTTTCCTACCCACAAGTCCCATCCCATTACATGAGCTAACTGATTACGATCTGAGCCTGAAGTGAAAGACATTGTTCCTTAAATTTATGTCAAATTCTAGTTTTTACTTGGCCAATGAATTCCCAGTTGAGGTTATAACTATTAAATAAAAATAATGCTTTTAAGTATAATATCTTTCAGTAAAAAAGTTACACTGAAGCTTGAAGACTTCAAAGGAATTGATGTATAATATGAGAATGATAAACAGAGAGAGGCAGGTTTTATGGGCATTTTCCTCTCACATCATGTTGGGTGACTGTCATCTTTCATACAGCTAGGTAAGATCTGGCCTTTCATTCTGCTTATGGAATATGCTTTAAGGACCTCACAGACTTACCACATGGTGAGATAAAGCAGAAAATGCTTTTTAATCTTGATTTTTGCTGTTCAGCAATGACTGACCAGAACAGTTGAAAGCTGAAAACATTTTTTGACAATAGAAATTCTATATTGACTCTTTTAGCTGTGGTGCTAACTGAAGAAAGAAAATATTATAAGCATTTGCACTTTTTTCCTTCCTTCTTTGTTTTCTTTCTATTTTTCTTTCTTTCCTTCTTTCTTTCTTTCTTTCTTTCTTTCTTTCTTTCTTTCTTTCTTTCTTTTCATTTTCCTTTTTAATATAGGATCTGGACTGGGAAATTTTTTAGCCTTTTTAAGACCAAAGAAGCAAAACACTGGGTCTAGTAGGGCACACCAAGAATGTAGCTTTTTAGGTTTCTATATCTATTTCTATGGGACAGGTACATTTCACCAATGCCTGTGTTTCTGAGGTATTGTCATATCTCTCTATTTGAGCAAAAAACAGTATTGCTTTAAATATAAAAAAGCATGCTATTGTTCTGTCACCATCAAAATAACATATGCATTTATGACAGTATCAGGGGAAAGTGGAGTGGTGAGGCAGGATTTGGAGGTCAGGTCCCTGGGAACCACTCTTTTCTGTGCCATTTACTGCTAAAATGACCTTTGTCGAGTCATTACAGTTCCCCTGGGCTCACCTTCCACCTTTTTCAATGTCTTGATGTAATGAAACTGCTGTTAAAGTAACTTAACTAAATAGCACTTACAGGACATTTTATCCTCTTCAGTCATTCCCATATCAGGCAGTAGGGACCAGAGACAATATAGCAAAGATATTTAGGAAATATATTAGACCATAATTTTTCACTTGTCTTCTTTGCTCTGAATTCATCTATTTAGATGCTTATGTAGAGGAGCCTTTACACTCCTTTGTAATTTCTAACACTTTATTTAAGATTGGTGAAAATTCTATTGTTGCCATTAGATTTTATGATCAATATCATCAAGGGATATATTTTTTGTGGTATAGATTTCTTTAGTTTCCTATCATTAAAGCATGGTAGCCTCATTTATGAGGGAGAAGGAGAAGAGTTGATGGAGGCAGAGGGGAAGGAAAGGAGGGGGGAGAAGAAAAGGAGGAGGAGACAGAGGAGGAAGAAATAAATTGGAGAAGCAGAAAAAGAAAAAGCAACATATGTGATGTTTCATGAACACGTAGAAAGCCTAATGCAAAAGCTCAACTACAAAAACAGTAGCTTTTAATGCATAGAAGAAAAGTCCACAAACTCTGTGTATCCCATTTAATGCAACAAAAATTCCACAAATTTTGCTTATCTGTTTTCCTAGCTCAGAAGAAATTAAAATTTAAAAATTCTAAGAAAGTTTTCAGAAATAATCAATGAGACATAACTAACCTCAAGGCAGGTGGGGAAATGTATGTGGGAGAAGGTGACTAAATTTTTAAAAATGTAGTTAGAGAGGGGACAATGAATTTAAATAAATTATAACCTTGTTTTGGAAATTTATTAATATAAATAGATTTTCTACTACATCCAAATCATATTCAAAGCATTTTGAGAAAATACAAATATTGATATGTTCCATCTACCCAAAGGGATTCAATTGGGAAATAAACTTGGATACAATTCAAGTGCAATGATGCATTTAAAGATATGCTGGGTGCAGACCCACATTTGGAATTACTGATGCAATCAAAAGAGGTGTTAGGCTCTGGGCCATTTTTGTAATGAGGGTCAACTGTGAGTCTTACCTGCATGTGGCAGTCGTCGTCGTCGGCAGCCGTCCGTCTCGAGAGACGATGGTGTAGCTTCTTAAGAGTCTATCTGCACCGCCGAGAATGGTTGTGCAGTCCGACTCGGGAGTGACACGGTATCTGTCTCCTCCCGTGTTGAATCGACATCTTGCGATGACGCTGGAGTGTCCTCTCCAGTGAAGCTGAAGCTACAGAGCCTGGGCAGGGTGATATGGAGGGTCTGCTGTTGCCCATGCACCAGACCCCCCCTCTCTTCGCAGCTGAAGGATCCAAGGGAAAGACGGAGTCAATACAGCTTGGGTTCAGGTGCGCCGCAGGAGTTACCGGTGTTGACTACAACGTCAAACCGCCTTAGGGACTCCGGCTCCGGATTTTCTGTCGGGGTTTACTCCCTTAGCCTTTCCCCTGAAGAGGTATGCCGCAAGGCAGCGGAGGTTTTTTGGAGTCAGAGTTTTCCTTCTCTGATGCGGCAGTAGGAAAGTCAATATTATGGAGGTATGAGAGACTCACTGGTCTTAGAAACAAGGACTATCCAAACATGGCATGTAGGCTCAGTACAGGCAGAACAAGGACAGAAGACAATTATGCCATTGGTAGAGGTGCTATACAAAACCTCTCAGAGATTACTTCTTACTATTTTGGACAAATAAATTACAGTGAGGTCATGGGATGCTGGTTTTATGTAGTTCCTTAAGTGGAAGGATTCCAAAGACTCATCTGTGGACATCAGTGAGCAGAGGTGTTGTTTGTATAGTTTCTGGCTTCCAAATGTGACAAATCCATGTGTGATTGGCATGGGGAAGAGAGGCATAGTACTATAACAGTTAGGTATGCAAATACTTGGTGACCAGTTAACCAAGTAAGGATTTTAGAAGGAAAACTTGTACTGCAGTGTCATTTGACAATTAGATTGAATACTGTAAACAACAGTTGAACCTTAAATTCATGAGCATGAATTTTTTTTTTTTTCAAAAAAGAAAAGGACAGGTATATCTACAAAGGGGCTTATTTTGGTTCACATATCTACTTACTTGACACTATTAGGCGGACAAAACTTAAGGCATAAAAGAGTGCCTAGAAGATAAGAAATAACTCAGAGACATGAACATTGGGTCATTTGGTCCTCAGAGCTCCAGCCTTCCCATGGTGCAACAGCTATGAGCAGTTCCAATAAAAAGTCAGTGAATAAATGATTAGTAATGGGAATGGGAAAGGAGGCACCACAGTTGAATGAGAGTTCACCAAAAAATGTGAATTCGGTATTTAGAGTGGGTCCTTCTGTAGAGAGAATATAGAGTTTGGATTTATTAAAAACAAGCAAGAAAGAATAGAATCAGTCTCAATAACACTGTTCCTGGCTTTTTCTTACAGATTTCATAATATTGCTTTTAAAAAATATAGTATAGCTCAGCTCCTTTAGAGCCATGCTCAGTGAGTATCTCAAAATGCCAAGGGCCAATAGTAATAAAGGAGAAATCTGTGAGGAAGAACATCTAAGATAGGATGAAGAGAAAATTGATGATTGCCATGCTTGTGAGTCCCTGCATAGTTTGGGATGTGGTTTCAATACAAAGGAGATTATTTTATTTGTTTTCTTGTTTTTTGTTTGTGTCCATGCATATACATATGTGCACATGCACATTTATGACACAAAATCTCAGGTGATTCTCTGCTTGTTTAGAATATCCACTATTGAGCTAGTCTAGAACGAGTCTTAGTTCCTATGATGATATATTGTAGATACCCTGAGGCCAATAAAATCTGACTTCTAGCTAGTCTGACAAATCCTTCTTTTTACATTAAATTAGAACTCTAAAAGGATCACACTGTAGATAAAGGTTGTAGAAGTAATATAAAGTTACTTAATGAGAATATATTTAACAAATTCTCTATTATCAGGCTTTCTTAGACTTCTTCCCAATGTTCTCAGTTAAGTCTGGGACATGACTGTTTCTTTCCATTCAATTTCGGACAAAGGAGGGAAACAAAACACTGTTTTGTTTTGCTTTTGCTTGCTTTTTTTTATTTTTTATTGTTTACTTCTTGAGAGTCAGTGTGTGTGCAAGCCTCAAATAAAGTAAAACCAGGCTGTCCCGAGGTACAGGAGCTGAGCAGCAGGCTGGCCTCCTTCACCAACTGAATCACTCACTCTAAGCACAAGTGATTCAATTTTGTGCCTCAGCAAAACTGCAGATTACTACATGCTATAGACCAGTGGGTTTGAACCCTGGCTGCAAATTAGAATTCCATTGGGAGGTACTTTTAAATACCAATGTTCAGGTCCCCACCTGGGATACAAAACCAAATTCTTTCTGTGTCCCTGGTATGTGTGGGTGCATGTTTGTATGCATGTATACATGTGGGGACACTTGTGTATTGTGTATATATATATATCTCTTTATATGTGCATGTGAAATGTGTATGTATGGAGAACATATAGGGCACTTGCACCCCAGGTGATTTGAATATGCATGAGGGAAATGAGGCCAAGAGTCAAAATCACAGATACATTCATCTTCATAGGTACTTACCAAATATAAAATACGAGGCTATGACATTATGAATAAGGAATATATAATTAATAAATGAAGAATGTGGAGATGCTATTCTCTAAGAAAATAATGTTGCAAAATAAAGATTCTTTAATGCATGAATGACATCTTTATTTCTATACAGAGATAGACCAAGTGGGGATGTGAAACCAGATCAAACCTTTTCCTCAAATGAATACTCACTGATGTCCCCTCCAGTATGTAAAGAAATAAATTATCAGCATGCTCAAGTTGTATACCAGATACATGCCATAAATAATTTTATCCTAAACACTTCTTAACTGGAATTACAAAGCATCTACTTTAGTCTGAGAAATATGTCAATAATATATCTCATATCACACACATTTAAAACACAGTTTTTCACAGAACACTTACAGTTTACTACATATTTATCTTGCATTTATACTCAAACCTACAACATACGATAGGTGTAAAACTTCTGATAGAGGTTTGCTTTGTTTGCTCACTAAACACCTCTGAGAAAATCTTTGCCCACAGGGCAATAAAAGACAATCTTCCCTGGGCAAATCTGAATAGCTTGTCTTCTAGAACCTTCTAAGTTTTCCTGTGTCCTACAGGGCTTCTATTCCATGAAAGGTTTCCTTGGGCAGCTACCACCTTGCTTCAAGATCATTATCACCTCTGGTGAGTTATTGTCAGTCTCAGCTTCTAGAATTCATTATGTGCCTCAAAATGGCACCTTAATTTGTTTATCTAAGTACAGCTTCTCTCTCTAACCTCAGAGTCCTTGTGTAGCTGTTCTTTGTCACGTTTGATATTCTCTGCTGTTACAATAGCCTTGAGGAGAATGATATTTGTTGGAGAGAATCCGCCCTCCATTCCCCATCAGCTGAACATGGACTGCTCCATGGAACACACCACATCACTTATTTTGCAAACACAATTTTACTTTCCTCTGGGAGCAGAGGTTTTCCACTTGCCCAATGTAGAGACTGCAAAGGCTCCAGTTTCACTTGGAAGTCAAACAACACATTTTAAGATCATCAAGTGATCAACCAATCATTTTAATATTTAGGAGCATTATTTCCACATCACTAGGTAAGTGAGGAATAACAGGTCACTAAAGAGTAAATACTTTGCAAATGACCCCTTTGGTTACCTTCCCTTAAATACAAATGATCTTGTACATGCAGACTCCATTTAGTAGGAAAGTCACCTCTAACTCTATCACCATCCCTCCAAGAAAGCAAATCTGAGACAGAGTGCAGACAACCAGACGGCTACTTCCATTACTGTCTCCTCAGGCCACAGGCACAATATATCTATGTAACCAATTCACGTGTTGATATAAACACTTTAAAACACCCAATCAATCACTTCTTCCTAGCCAGCACTTTTCTTAGGGAAGTATATGTCCCTGACCTGGTAGAGACTCAATGTAACTCCTTCCTTTCATGAGCTCAGGGTTTAATGGGCCAAACACAACAATGGCACAGATGAGCAATTTCACGGAGTTCTCATTATAACCAGGATCTGTGTTGCAGAGATTCAAAGACACTTGTCAGGACACACCTCCTGCCTTCAGAGGCATTTACATATACAAAGCATTACAAACAAGGAAGCACCCAAGACTGACAGCTCTCTCTATACGTCAAAAGAGGTTATCAGTCTCCTAACTGCAAAACTCTGTGAGTAGAAATGTACAAGTTTCTATCTTCCAGAAAGTTAACTTCCATAATAGTATGTCCTATTAAAATCTGTGCAATAAGTTAGATCAGCCTCTATGGTCTGGAAGAGTAAGATCAGAGACTGTCTGGGCATATATAACATTTGAACAAACTTGGTATCTAAGTCATGTTTTATAAGATGTCTTGATTTGTAAGGACTCCATTTCTCAACTGCTCTCTGTATATATGCCACCTCTGCCCCCTTTCCCTTCTTATTTCTTGCAGGTTTGTCTATAACCGGTTTCCTTCTTTTATACTGAAAGCCATGAATAAGAGCTGGGATTAGCGAAGTGTGCTGTAAAACCAAGAAATTCTATCAGGAAATACAATATCCTCCACAGACGCAATATCCTTGGAAATGAAACAAAAAATTCTTCACTGAGCCAACACTAAGCACAGCATAGCCTGCATGGGGGAAGCACACACACGTTATCACAAGGGCTGAGGAGTGTAAAACCACCATTTCTCCAGTTGCAAGGTCAAAACATTCTGTTTTCTGTTTGAAAAACATTTGCTGATGGACATTGTGAATGCCTCATCTCAGAGAAAGCTTGGATACAAGGGACTGAATAATTACATCTTGCAAAATATGGGGAGTCATCATGTCAGAGAAACAGATGGTCTCCCCACCACTCCAATACCCCCAATCCAAACAAACTCAGTGCATTTTGACAATTTAACAGTTGATACAGAGAAAGGCATTTCACTCTTCATTTTAAATAGAAACAAGGACCTTACGATGTACACAGGGCTCTTCCACGAACCAAAGTGTAAATTCCCATCAGCTGGGGTTAAGGGGATGGGACTGGACTGGACGCCCAGAATGTGCCATTTCTACTGGTAGTAAATAGAGCTGAACAAAGTAGTATTCTAAATGGATCACAGAGTTTAGGCTAATTAGAGGCAGTATTTCACTTCTGTAATGCCAGTAGTTGGAGAATGGTATTTAGAATGCCTGTGAATTCTTTGGTGCATGGGAAAAGGTGCCCGAACAGATTATTAAAATCACTACCTGAAATATGCATCAAATTGAAGATGTAATTCTTTATTTAAGTAAGTTACACACACACAAAATGATGGCAGATTTGAGATCATTATCAATTATAAACAATGTTTTAGATTTTTAAAACTTCTCTCTTTAAGAGTTAAAGATATAGAACTATAATCCAGAGAATTTATGTTAAAATTCTTGCTCCACATGGGGAAAAACTGAAAATATATTGCGCTGTATAGGAAAGCATGTAAGACAAGGAAACCTGATGCTTAATTTGTGCTTTTGGATTTGACACTAAACACACGTCCCTCCATTTTCTAACACAGAAAGGGAAAAGCGGTATCTTTTGCCTATAGATAGTAAAATAATAAAAATTAAATGATGAAATACAAGTTTTTAGCCAAAGCACAAAACTGCTGTTCCATGTAAAATGCACTCAGACATAATTTTAGGCTCCATTTTTATCCTTTACCTGCTTCCCAGGTGGTCATCCATGTGTGTGTCTTCAGCCATCACAAATATTGTAACAACTATGTATCAGATGGGTGCTAGATTTTCAGGGTGAGCTCTCTGTAAGGTATATAAATGTCAAATTTCTATGCTGTGTGCCTGAAACTAATACAATATTTATATCAACTGTAATTGTAAAATAATTTTTTAGAAGACCTATTTTAAGTACAAATGTCTGACCCCCTTGTTCGGGGTCCACCTCAAGTTCAGCACGGTCGGCATTGTACCGGGGTGTTAAACCTGTGAGTCTTCTGCAGCTACTGCTTATGGTACGAGGGAGAAGAGGCCGAGGGGAGAAGTTATTGCTGTAAACACTAAGGAGGTTTTTATTTGATTTTTTGTTCACTCATTTTATCTTACTTCGTTTTATGATTCTTTAAAGGCAAAGATTTGACCTCACCTTTCAAGATAACCTAATTCATGGGAGTTGATGTTGGTAAGGAGACTTGGTTACATTCAAGTAAAGCATACATCCTATTGCCAAGTGAAGAATGGAGCCAAATCGGTTCAGCATTTATGGTGAAACGGTGCCTGTGTTCTGGGCTGAGTTGCATCGCTGGATATTTGTTTTTACCTTAAGAAAGTTGTTTACTTTCTGGACCCAGTACTATTTAAGGAAGACCTCAAAAACCTATCTCTCCTAGTAGCAATTTGACTCCAGACTGCAGCAAGAGGCCAGCAGGAAGTGGGGTGAGCCTGAGCTGGGAACATACAGAACAGCGGCGTTTAATTCAATCCAACCTGTTCACTAAGGAAACTTACTGCCCTTGGGTATAAAATGAGACGATTTTATTTCTTCTAAACTCTGCCTCAAACTGTGCTAAGGTGAATCCTCTCTGCCTCTTTCTTACCTTTTAACAACATCCTGGGAAGACTCTATTGCTTTCTAGCTATTTCAGATATTTAAATTGGTTAGTACACAGGAAAAGCTCCATTTCCTATCTGATTCTAAATCCCTCCCTCTGCTATTACTGGCCCAAAGGTCAGCGGACACTCCCTCACCACTGTATTTTTCTTAAATTCGAGTTCCCCAAGAATTAGGGACAGGACAAAAGATTGAAGTGTACAGGTAAATGTCGCTTTTCTCACTGGGGTAACTTTAATCCCTTTTTGCTGATGTTTGCTGCTTTTCTGCCCTACCCTGACCTGCCATTGGTGAGGACCTCTGTGGGGAAGGTGTCCGTATGCTGCTCACACTGCTGGGACCCATCCACGAAACAACAGGGCCCAGGGCAGCCTCTGAGCCACTCAGGACCCCACCCAGCCCAAAAGCTCAGCCTAACCTCAGTTCCTGCTTGCTTCTGACAACTTGGGAACATTCTCTCAGAGACAGCTCTGTTGAGTGGGTTTCAGGCAAAATGCCTCAACTCTAGCTTCCGGAGTGCTTCACAGTGTCCACTTAACCTCCAGGTATCTCATCCTTGCCAAGCCAACTAGGGGGAGTCAAGACTGCCACTGTCTTTCTGCACCAGCTTCCTTTCTCCAGTGTGTTTTCCTACCACTGGGGTAGATAGATTAGCAACTTCACTACCCATGTAGACCTGCAACCTAGAAAGGAGATCCCGTCTCTCTCTCTCTTAGGAGCATCTCTCAGCCTAACTAGAGATTTCCTCAGGGCTCCCTGCACACACTTGAACAAGACACTCCTGACAAAAGCCGTGAGCAGCATGCCCCATCACAGCGTTCACTTCCATAGCTCCAACGGGATCAAGAGAGTCGGGGAGAGGTTGCCTTGTGGTAGGGTCAGTTGTGCTTTAAATAAATCCTCAATTGTTAGTGAACTTTCTCAGACTGGACTTCTTTGTACCTTTTTGTCTGCAGGTATGTAAGGTACTTAAAACTCGCGTCCATTCTCTAGAGTCTGCATTCTCCTTGCTACTCCAATTTCCCTAAAACAGCTACGGAAAGCCCATTAAATTCTCTATAAGGCCCAGCAAATCAGGGGGCTTCACCACCTCTCTAAGGATCTGTTACTTTATTTATTCTGCTTTCTTTGTGCTCTAATTACACACACACACACACACACACAGACACACAGTTTGTTTATTTGCTTTTGTTTATTCTTGGAAGTATACTTATTTGCCTCAAACTCTCCCTCCTGGGCTATACCTGTTCCCAGAAACATGCACCCACCATTATCACCAGTTCACCTTAACCATACCCTGCAGCTACAGCCAAGGTGAGGTTCTCATAGGCAGCTAGGGATTAATGACCAACACCTGACTTACTCCTGTTCACTTATAAGTTTTCAGGTTAAAGGACATTCTCTAAGGTTCTTTTCTCTCTTTGTGATTAACTCGTTTGTCCCTTTGCTTTGTCATAACTCTGACCATGCCTGAAAATACTTACTCCCTGACTATGCTTCCTGTTAAAGTATGTGGTTAAGACAGGGGTCAATCTCATGGATGTATCTTGTTCACTGATATATCCTTATACCTAATTCATTTCCCTAACAGCTACTTATTTATTAAGTGAATTGATAAGTGTATGGAGAATGGAAATACTTCATTAATTTTTATTAGATTTAGCAAATGATTGTACAACACTTCATTTGAATCTGCCCTTGGAGCTATCAAGAAACTTATCGACTCAGTCCTTCTCCACCTCTATTGATTTCTTTGCACATTCTTGGTTCCTCTGCATGTCAGAGTTTGTATCAGATTTCCACTATATCTTCATTGCTATCTGTACTGGAGAGATTGGTGAAAATGCATATTTTAAAAACCAACAAAAGTGAGTTTTACATGACTTTAAACTAGGTATCTTTGAAGTCAAAAGTTTATAAATAAAACAAAGCTTTGAGCTCCTAATGCCTTCTACATCTTAATTTTAACATCTCCTACAGTGCATTCTAAAGTGCTGTTCCCAGCACAGTTTAAATGGTTAAATCAATCATTGCCGCTAAGAAAAATCTTAGATTTTAAGAATTGTTCATGTGTATGCTTTTCCAGTTTTTAATGTTTACTTCCAATGAAACAGTTTGTTTTCCTAATTGCTTCCAACTTAAAACAACGAGGTTGTAGAGATGCCTGACCTTATTAGGCACATTTGCACAGCAGGAAACATGGGCAGTGCTTACCCACCTGCTACCTGGTTCCCCACGGCATTCAGCTCACCCTCTGGACCTCACCCACTGTCGTAACCTGTGGCATGGGCAGTGCTCCTTGTTCCTCTGCCACCCGGTCAAACTTCTCTGCTTTGTTGGCTGACCATTAATGGTCACAGTCCAAACCCTATTACTGGGGAGGTTCTCAGAGGCCAAATACATTATCCCCTTTATTTACAGATTAGTGACCCAGGATCCCCAGGACAATGTAATTCTCCCATAGTTCATAACTAGTCAGGGAAAGAAGGAAGGATAGAATATGGGATTTCTCACACCCCGCCCAGGGCTCTTTCTGCTGTAAAACGTGGTTATATTAAGTCCAGCACTTGGGAAATGACCTACTTTATTTGTTATTTAACTAAATTGCAGATTAATATGGAAGGATTTGAACCATTTCAGTATGGGTGCTCAAATTCCACTAAATAGTAAATCAGTTTTAACAGTGTACATATATAAGCAAGCTGAGGCCTGGAAATTGAAAAAAATATATCCAAGTATAAAAATCTTTGTAGACAATGGAACTGGATAATTTCAGGTAAAAACAGACAGAATTTAAAAAATTAAATAAATCTTTCACCCCATTTATGTTTGTCTGTCTTTCTTTCTTTTCTTTTTTTGCCGGTTGTGTTTTGGAATTGATTTAACTTCAAATTTTCATTTCCCCTGGCCTCACTTGGTCTACAGAGAAGCCATCAGAATGTAGCAGCAGGCTTATCCCCTGTCTTCCTTGGAGCTGCGGTCCCACAAAGGTAATGATTCCCAAACTGTCAGAGCAATCTCTCCTCCCAGAAATAGGAGCTGGGTGTGTTGCTCTGAAGTTTTGTGGAAGTGGTCAGCTGCTGTCACTGAGGATTAACTGGTCTCCAAATGACCAGAGGCATAAATCAAAGTGCAAGCAGAAAAGACAGATCCTCTCCACTAGGTCTAGGAAGGAAAGAGAAATGTGTCCTGTGCTGTCTTTCATCTTCTCAGCCACACCCACGCGTGGAGAGTGGGCTGCGTTAGCGCAGTCATCTTCAAAGGCGAAGGACAGCAAAGCAAGAGGGGGAGAAAAAAGAGAAAACAAATCTTAATGAATAATTGGCAAACCATCTGTCTATATGTGTTATCTCCCTATGTTACCTTCACAATTTTCCTTTTTAAGTTCTCATTGATCTAAGCCGAAAGACATTAAAGTATGTAATGTATTCTTATCTGCTCATCAACAAAGTTGTCCCAATGCACCAGGGCTGGGGAGGTTCTTCGCCCAAGCCCCTAGCTTCTCCATAAAGGAAACTGGGACCCAAGGTGACTTGGCCAGAATCCTGGAGCTATTTATAAAGAGAGCCAGGGCTAGAAATTCCATATTCTGACTCCTTCCTTATTCAGCACTCTTGCTAGGATAGTATCTTATTAAAAAATTATCTTCCCTTTACACTATGCTCTTTTATGCCTTTTATAGCTGCTTTCTCCATCATTAGAGCAGAAGTCTGGGTTTTTATCCTCTTCTATCAAAACTTGCAATTGGAAAATGTTTTACATCTGTCTTTCACCACTTAAGATGAATGAGGATCCGCACACCACCTTCCCTGAGGGTGTCTTCATATTCAGCCATATATTCTGAACTGTGGAATGGAAGATTTTTGTCCCTGTCAAAGGATGTGGCATCAGGGCAGGTTGCGGGAAGGGGAGGGGTGTTTTTTGACACTAGCTTCTGAGCTACAAATAACTACTATTAGGAATACAAAAGGCACACGTCACTTTACCTTCCAGGAACCTACGTGGGGAACTGGCTAATAATTGTAAGGTGGGGAAATTGGTTTCATAAGGTGATAACCTCCTGGAAACTATCATCAGTTCAGAACAGCAGTCACCAGTGTAATGCAGAGCCCTCCCACTTTTCTGGAGGAGACAGTAAACAAACAGCTTCTCCCTCTCTCTTTTCTTAAATCTAAACAAATGTAACTTCAGTGTCATTGCTGTTGTCTCCATTTCAGGGTCTCTACTCTGCCTCAGACCTCCTGGGGACTCAGAAGAGGGAACATCTGTTTGTCTATTTTGCTCCCTTTTGCAGAACCTGCTAAATAGGGAAGAAGCTAAATTTTTAATGATCCCGAAGCCCTGTGTGTGAAACGATGATATTGGGTTGCAATTGAAGAAGAGTTTTAAGACAGGCAATTTTATACCAACTTACATAATGCATGCCGAAGTGTGAGGCTGTTATGGAATCGCATCTGCAATTGTGAGCTGCATAATACAGCAATAGTATTTGAATATTATCAGATTGTAAATGGCGGAAATGTGGTATTAAGTGTTTGTGAGGAGTGAATTATGCCCTATTATATCGCAGAGACCCTGGGAGCAGTGGGAGCAGCCGGTGAATGGCGGGTTTCTCTGATTTATTAGCATGGTTAGTTGACTGGGATTATGCTTATGTTTATGGGCAGTTTTTTATCGGTTCTGAGACTCTGAAGAGGGCACACACAGTGAGGAGGGATGATGGTCACATGCCTCCCTCCCACATGGCACAGCACCAGGAACATCCTGCATGATTTGGCTTTCTTTGGAAGGAACTAAGAAACCTAGAGAAATACACAAAGAATAAAAAACAAATCTCCATAAACTAGCAAGAGAGTTTGGGGAAAGCTGAGATGTGGAAAAGGAAGGCTCAGGAGGGACCTGATCACAGACTGTAAATATGAAGGTAGATATGAAGGGTGGATGTTATTAACAGTCTTTGGTGGTGTCAGGAGTAGGTGCAATGCCTGGAGCTAAGGAAGAAGAAGCTTGAACTAGATAATAAGAAAAGTTTATAGCAGTAAGAATGACAGGATAGAGACAGAGGTTTCTAAGAGTCATGGCAGATACTCAAGGAATAGGTTAGATAAAATGTTAGCAGAATTGATGTAGTGAGCAGAGCAGAATGGATTCAGCAGGTGGAGTTTGGTGCTGCTGTTTCTGGAGACATCGATGAAGTAAGAAGTGCAAATATTTCCCCCCTTGAATGCCGTTTTGCCCATATTCATTACAAAATCTTTCCTTTCCTCTCCTGTCATATTTAAAAAGAAAAATCTCCAATTAGATTACCAGTGGAAAGGTCATAATCAACAAGCATGATGACCTTCTTTCCCCTACAAACATCGTCTTTCCTGACTTTGAAACCATGATGGAGAGACTGCCTAAGTTAATGTAGGCTGATGGGTTAGAGAAAACTTACTGAAGGAGATAAGCTTTAAAAAGTTGAGGATTTAGGGCATAGATTACATTATTTACTCATTATTTATGACAAGATTATTTTTTTAAAAAGGACCTTTGTCAGTAGTCGAGGATTTCAATAAGGAGAAAGAAAGGAGAGTATTGTTCTAACTAGGCATGCCTCATGGATTTTTCACATGTCTCCCAGTACATGACAACATTTGTAGCCAAGCAGCCCCTCTCGGGTCACAGGGTTGAAACATCAAACTCTCACAGGCTAGTGGTTATTTTCAATGGAATGGATAATTAGATGGAATCATTATATCAAGTGGTATAAACCTGATGGTTTCAGAGATGTCTCCATATCAGTTAATAGAGTGTTAATCTAATCCCTCCTCTACAAATTCAAGAGGGCAGATAGCACACACAACCAATTGGTAATTTTCATTAGCAATTCATAGTGCCATTAGGAAATGATTCCATAGCCATACTGGAAGAGCAAAGCCAGTTGGTGAGGAACGGTGAATAATATCTAAAATATGGAAGGCAACCCGAGCCAGACTGCAGACGGTCACAAAATGGAATTTGCTCTAAAACTGTGGTGCAGGGTGGGATTGAAGCAATGGCAGGAACATTAGTTTGGATGGCATCTCTCCTTACCCTTCTGTCTTTATCCAAATAATGGACAATCATGCTGCCCAGACCATCATAATGACTGTGAGCATGTAGGGTAGAAAGCAAGGTCACGATGACTTGAGTGACTGCTACAGCTCAGGGCGAGGAGGGTAACTCCACACTGAGAACACGTCCACCTCTCTTTCACTGCAATTCTACCCAGACTTCCAGAGAAACATCAATGGTGTGATCCGGCCCATCGCCCACAGAATCTGTGCAAACAAGCACAACATTGCCAGGAGGGTAGCAGTGGATCTTAAAACAAATATAAACACACAAACAAGCATGACCAAATATCTGCGGAGAGACACACATCATGAAGGAACGGCAGAAAATGCAGCAAAGGGAAGAACATATATTTGGTGAACAGAACAAGCAAATAAATATTAAACATATCCTCCGAGAAACACAGGAGAGTATTATAATTATTTATTTAAAAGATTCAGTTTGAAAACTTGGAAACTGAACATGTAATTCTTAAAGAAAAAAATGTGAATTAAAAAGTTGACTAGAGGACTATTCAAAATACTAGAGAATAAGTTTTTCTAAGCAAGGTGAGATTGAGGAATCCCCCTCGTGTGGAGTATAAAAGGACAGAGGCACAAAATCACAAGTGCAAAAATTTGGAATATAAAAAATAATGTTCTCAAAAGAGATCATAGGAAAATGAAGGGGTAAATAGGCAGAGACAAATTTCAAATTTCCCAGGACTGAAAAGAGATATAAGTTTCTAGATTGAAAGAGCACACCAAATACTGTGTAATTAAAAGGAAGGAAGGAAGGAAGGAAGGAAGGAAGGAAGGAAGGAAGGAAGGAAGGAAGGAAGGTAGGAAGGAAGGAAGGAAGGAAAGAAGGAAGGAAGGGGGGACGGAGGGAGGGAGGGAGGGAGGTTGCACTTAGAAATAGCACAGTGGAATATGTGCTGTTTAAACAGATATAAAGACAATCCCCTAAGAGTGTCTTAAGAGGAAGAGTGTAACAGGATTTCAAACGAAGCAACCTCTCTTGACCTTTGATTCTCATCAGTAACCCTGAATGCAAGAAGCCCACTTCCCTCTAGATTCTCAGAAAAATTATGTTGAAAACTATTATTAAATTTTTAGGGCAAATAAAGATATTTTCAGATTATTTTTTAGGGCATACATAATTCAAATCTGAAAGAATTATTAGAGCGTACATTCCAGCAAGTAAAATAAATGAATCCTAAAGAAGAAAATGGAGTTTAAGAAGCAACAGTGAGCAAAGAAATCAATAAAACGTATTGCTAAGTCTAAATGAGCATTGATTACAAAATATCAACCTAAAACCAAAATCACATATGATATTGATGTTAGATAATATCAGTACACATGCGGCAGAGAGTAGCTTACTAAGAAATAGTTGTTCACTGTTTTACTTATTTTTAAAAATGTTTTCTTTATCCATGGGCTTAAATATGGTCTCATTTTTTTTTTTTTTTCTGTTCTTGCATGGGATGATAAGGAGATTCTTACTTCTCTGAAATCCTATTGTAGGTATCATCCCACTTTATTTTTTAAATGTTTGATTCACTTCTCTTTATGTACATTGTAACACAAGATAAATTATAACCTCCTTCAGGGAAGTGAGTTTATTAATTTGTGAATTTAATAGATGTGGTAATAACCAGCATTTTGAAGGCGACTGTTCAATAAAGGATATAGTACAGTTTTCTGTGCTGGCTGGTACAGGACACACCATAAACTCAGTCAGGAAGCAGAGAGGATTATACTAAACCCAGAGTCATATAAGCAATTTTGTAAATTATTACAAAATTGTTTGTATGATGCTGAGGAAAAGAGAACCCTTAATAAAAAACAAAACAAAACAAACAAACAAAACAAAAACCAGACCTGCTTATCCCTGTTAGCTCAGACCATTGTCTATTCCAGAGACTCCTACACAAAATGTACATCTTATGAAATATCCCAACTCTACCAGAAAGGCTCCGAACCCTCAATTGCCACAAGATTCCCCTGAAAATAACTGACATACGATAAATTCATCTCCTTTAGTAAAGGTATTAAAAAGAAACCAGCACAAGATCAACAGAAAGAGATTACAATGAAAATAAGAAAAGAAATACTACTGAAAAAGGATTGCCAGGTGTAGAGAAAAATGCAGACTAAATATTGCACCATCCTTGAAGAAAGACATTATATTCAACTCAGTTTTGAAGAAACAATAAAAATAATAACAACAACAACAATGATAAAGAAAGTGATAGGGACAGGAATAGGAAGTGGATATTATAAACTAAAATGGCTCAGGAATTAAATAGAATAAAAATTAATTCATCAAAGACATATAGGTGTAATAGAAAGAAATACAAATAAAATATAATGTTTATAGGACATAGAAATAAAAATATAAGCAAAATGAAATAGAAATAAAGAAAGGATTTACAAGGGAAATAAAAGGATAATAGAAATCAATTTACATATAACCAGAGCCCTTAATAAAAAAATAAAAAAACAAAAATTCATAGAAATTAAATATTGACATATATGTATAACTCAAGAGAATTATTTAATTAAAATATCGTTTCTAAATATTAAAAGATAAAACCTGTGTCAGGGAATAATCAGAATGATCAACTCTGAAACATATGATAGTAAAGGCACTGGACTTCCATTATAAAAAAAAAAGAATCCTTAAGGCATCTTGAGAATTAAGCAATTTATTTACAAAAAGGAGGGAAAAAGAAGCAAGCAGGGTTGGCCACAACTTCTCCATAGCAACCATCAACACAGAAAGACAGTGAGGCAACATCTACAAATCCCATGAAGACAGAAAGGGACCCAAGAACTTTATAACTAGATCAAATGTCAATCAATTGTAACATCAAGATAAAACTGGATTTCAACGTACAAGAACTCAGGAAACATTTTCTTATGTAAACTTGTTAATGATTCTACTTAAAGATTAGAATCAATTGTGATATAACTACAGAAACTAACACAGAACTTGGTGTGCAATGGCTACATTTAACTATAGATCTATGACTAAAACAAACATGAGGACTAGGTGATGGAACAGAAAGAAAAATTATGTGCATCAGAATATAGAAAATACACAGATAACATAAATTGGGGAAAGAAAAAGTTAAATAGGCGGGAGATAGAGTCAAATTAGTTGAAGTATAAGCTTATTTAAAATATAAAGTTAAAAAATAAAATTAGCTGTGGCTCAGTGGACTGAGCGTCAGCCTGCAAGACAAGTGTCACTGGTTCGATTCCCAGTCAGGACACATGACTAGGTTGCACGTCAGGTCCCCAGTTGGGGGCGTGACTGAGAGGCAACCACACAGTGATGTTTCTCTCCCTCACTTTCTCCTTTCCCCTCTCTCTAAAAATAAAATAAATAAATAAACAAATAAACATAAATTATTTTTAAAAATAAATACATTAATTAAATTAAATTAAATATAAGAGATTTGTAGATGAGGAGTGATAAGCTCCTGTGAACACCTAATACACTAACACTTTGAGATTAATATAAAGGTAATCATAAGAATGATACAATCTTTCTTAAATATCAGAATTAAAAACATGTTAAAAGATGGCACAGAAAACTATTTATTATTTAAAATGGATATATAAAGATAAATACTAAGCCCACACATGTATATCATATCAATAAATTTAAATTGGTTAAATGCATGCTTTCAGAGAAAATGACATTCAGATGTGATATGTGATCACAAAGCAAAATCCCAACTCTACTATATTTGTGGAGTCCAACACCACACATATATAAAACTAACTCAGAAATATTGAAAATTTAAAAATTATCAAAAATCTCAAAAAAAAAAAAAAGCAGGCAGAAGTCATGATTTTATTATCAGGCAAGTTAAAATTCTGATCAAAATCTCTAAAAATACGGAAAAATCACTTTTAATTGTGGAAGAGTAAAATTCACAACAAAAATATAACCTACTTCAAATAGCATAACACATTCTCTTAAACATAATGTCGGGACAAATGAATAAAATGCATTAATAGTAGAATTTCCCTCCCTATTCAGGGTATAGAAAATTCACTAGGAATCTATACCCTATAAAAGCAAGACACCTGAACTAAAGAAACTCAGAAACACTAAAAATAAAGGAATACCATGATAATGGAAACAGAGAGAGCAGTAGTAGTAATCTTAATATCAGAAAAAGTAGAAGTCCAACTCAACACCATTAAATGTGAAAAGGAACAATTTTTAATGCTAAAAGCCAATTAACAATGGAGGCATTTTATATATATATATATATATATATATACATATATATATATATATATGCATACACACACACACACACATATGAACACACACTAAGTTACCCAATGACCATCTTTATGAAGCAAAAGTACAGGGTATGCAAGGAGACATAAACACAAACATTAATAATGGGATAATTTTATACATCACTCTAGAACAAGACAGATGAGTGGACTAAATTAAACAATAATATACAAGATCAAAAATGTAATCAATAAGATAGATTTTATGGCTATATAATAAACTGTGCACCCTGATAAACGGACTACAGCTCCTTCTCAAGTATCATGGCATATTCATAAAAACTGATCATAAACTGTTATAGAAAAAACATCACAGTTTCTATCAAGTAGAAATACAACAATGTGCTGATGGAAATGAAATAAAACTAGAAATTATCAACAACAATAAAACCAAAAACAAAAGGCCCTTCCACATGGAAAACTAACAAGCCTTCTATTAATCAACACTTTAGTAAAAGGGAAATATAAACTGAAATTTCAAATTTTTATGAAAAAGAATGTCAATAATAATGCTACACATCATAACATATAGGATGCATTGAGAGTAGAGATTAGAGGAAAATTCATAGCATTAAATTCTTTTATCACTAAAAATGAAAGATGATATAATCCTCAGCTTAAAAAATGAGAAAAAGAGCAACAAAGTAGACACAAAGAAAACACATGGAAGAAAATAATCAAAATAAAAAAATAAATGAAAACATAAATATATCTAATGAATGAATCAAAATTGTTTTAAAAACAAATATAACAAAAGTAAACAAAGCACTAGCTAGTTTAATCAAGAAATAAAGTAAAAAACAGAAATATACAAGATAAGACATGGTTAAAACATAACCACAGAGACAGATTTTTACAAATCAGAAGAGACTATATAACAGACTTTTATGCAAATAAAATTGAACACTTAGGTGAAATTTTGTTCAGGGAAAACATACATGATGCATGAAAGAATGGGAGCATTATGATCAGACGATGCTATTAGATACAACATATATACATCAGGAAATAAACTTAGGTTAGGGTACAGTTCTCTGGAATTCTTTTTCTGAAATGTAAACATATAAATGTATGTTAATCAGGAAAGTTGTCACACACGCTTCCCCTGCTCCACCCTGACCAAACACTATCATCAACATCCAGCAGGTAATCCAGGCTAGGTTCTGATTATTTCTATCTCTTTGACCCCCCAAATTCTGCATGTTACCCTTTCATCCCCCTTTCACCTTTCGTGAACTGTGAGGTGGATGAATGAACACACAGTCTACTGTAGTGAAGACCTACTGAAGAATGGGATGGATTCACCTTGCAAATATGCAAAGCATTAATGACCATTTAAGTGAAATTCCCCAAAAGCCTTTTGTTACACCCAAATCAGGCTTCCTGTTGTGGTTCCTCTGCAAGAGATGTCATGCCACTGTGTCCTAGAAATGGGACTCCCACTGGGAGGGAAGGGCTTTCAAACTGACTCTGTGCCCTTTGGGTAGGTGTCCCATGAGAAGGCCCCTGAGGGAGCTTGACTTTCACATGAGTGGTATGTACATATTTGCCTGTCATTTTCATGTTAGACAGCCTACAGTCACCTAATTACCACTTTCTAAAGCCACTGTATAATACTCAAGGTCATTAATATTTGATGAAAAGCTATTGACAAAATGAAGTGAATCTGAATATAACTAATCATTACTGAACCATTACTAATATTTACTGAGCACTTACTGTGTGCCAGACATTCTAAACCCTTTATTCCTATCACCTCATTCAATCTTCACAACAATTTAATGAGGAGACTGAGAAAATATGTATCTGTCCATTTCATGTTTTTAAGTGGATGACATACTTTTATCTTAAAGGTTACTCAGGGTCACTCTAAGTGGAATTTGTGTTTCAATCTACCATGTTAATGATTTTTCTCCAACATTTTGTATCATCATTAGGGATTCCATGGAATTTGGAAACAGGTTGCAGAGATCTCTCTGAGGTAGTGTGGCCACTGATAAATATTTCTAAAAAAGTGGATATTTAACTGTGTACAATCCAGTTCTACCCTGGCTGGTTTGGCTCAGTGGATTGAGCGTCGGCCTGCGAGCTAAGTGTCGCTGGTTCGATCTTCCAGTCAGGACACATCAGAGAAGGAAAACTGACTCCAAAAAACCTCTGCTGCCTTGCGGCATACCTCTTCAGGGGAAAGGCTAAGGGAGTAAACCCCGACAGAAAATCCGGAGCCGGAGTCCCTAAGGCGGTTTGACATTGTAGTCAACACCGGCAACTCCTGCGGCGCACCTGAAGCCAAGCTGTATTGACTCCGTCTTTCCCTTGGACCCTTCAGCTGCGAAGAGAGGGGGGGTCTGCTGCATGGGCAACAGCAGACCCTCCATATCACCCTGCCCAGGCTCTGTAGCTTCAGCTTCACTGGAGAGGACACTCCAGCGTCATCGCAAGATGTCGATTCAACACGGGAGGAGACAGATACCGTGTCACTCCCGAGTCGGACTGCACAGCCATTCTCGGTGGTGCAGATAGACTCTTAAGAAGCTACACCATCGTCTCTCGAGACGGACGGCTGCTGACGATGACAATCCAGTTCAACAGAATGATGATGATTTTGTTTTTTTTTTATTCAGATATTAAAAATACCATGTTTTATGAGAGACAAATGCTCATGAAACCAGGGTACAGGTCTTCCCCATAGACCATGGTTTGGGGGATGGAGGAAGGAGATAACACAGCTTTTAAGGTACTTTGCATATCTATGGCAGGCTGATAGCTGGAAAACAGCTGTGTTACTGCCCTAAGGCAAAAGGTGCATGAGACTTTCAGTATTTAAAAGGAAGGGCAAGGAGCCTTGAGGAGGAGAAGCCTGATGGAAAGGTGCCCTGATAAAGGAGCAGGCTGAAGAGAAGCGTGATGAAGGGGTGCCATGAAGGAGAAGGATGTGGTAGCAGCCACGTGGGGAGCAGCAAGGAGCCATGAAGTTTGTGGTCAGGATTCAGCCATGCAACCTGGGCTAGTAAGAAAGCAGGCATGCAGCTGCTTTGATGGTTCCCCACTATAGTTGACTCAAAGACCACCAAGGACTCTGTCTTGCAGACCTGGACTCTATCTGGACTCTTGGAACTCAAAACATGTGGAGAGGACACTCTCTTAGGATTTCTGCCTTTCCTGGACTTCACCATGATCCAGTGTAACACAGCACATGCTTTCCTGGACTATTATGTGGAGACTGAAGACAACATACTCAGATCCTGAAGGAGAAAGTTGACAGATAAGGAATGGGGAACTGTTGGGCTTGATTTTGGTTTATAGCTGTTTGGGGAGCAAGGGAAGTGCTGGGTCTTGTGAGAGAACAGGGCTCTGAGCTAACATGCTCTCAGCTCCCCCACCCCCACCCCAAGGTTGGGATATTGTAAATAAAGACTTGTTTTTCTCAACACTAATTGTTGGGTCATACACCAAGGCACCACATGAATGAGCACCGCTTTGCTCAGTAACACTCATTGTACCATAATTGAGAATGTACAAGAGGGTCTTCCCACATCTAATTCTAAGGATAGCAGGACAATCAAGTCTCCTTAGCCATACATCTGTCAATTTTCATAATTCAGTGTAAAAGTAAAAGTGTGAGGTGGTCATTCATTTCTTAAATTTATTTAAAGAAATAAGAGAAATGTGTTGAAACTTTTAACCCAATCTGGCATTGAAAAACTTTTTTTATTGCTATTGCATATTTTTATCTTCCACACCATTTAGTATAATGCACCTTATGCCAGTGAAAAACTGCAACACAGTAAGCCTCATATTGATCAATTTTTTTTTGTACTTTCACCCAATATTTAATAAATATTTCATTTGGATCTTATAATTTCTAAACATTTTCTAAGAGAGTGTCTCTGCTTCTAGTGTAGAAGAAAGGAAAATCATGGTGTAGAGGTTCTAAGACTAAACGAGTGTTGTTCAAGTTGATTATAAAAGATGAGAGAGTATTGATATCACACTTCTTCACATTTTACTTGTTGGAGACTCAACAATTTGGCAATATAATGAGATAAGAAGAGTGTGGGTTACATAGCCTGGCTTTTCTCATAACACCTATATTGACTTGACTAAGTTATTGAATCTTTTTGAGGCTCAGTCACTTCCTCTCTATAATAGGACAGTGATGCTCACCTTATCTGACATCGTGTTATAGGAATTAAGTAAGCTAATGTTTGTAATGCATTCTTGCACTCCACACAGTGCCCAACATAAGTGTGTCTTTGAGAAGGTCTATACTTAAAAGTTAATATCAAGATGATGCTAGGTTTTCTCTAAAGGACTAGTGAAGCTTAGGGAAAACCAAGGAATCCTAACCACTAGGAAGATTTGTCATTACACTGCAAATATGCCACAGAGTGCCTGTGTGATTATTTTGGCCCTACTAAATTAACTAGCTCCATACATCCTGTTGCACAGATTTGTTAACCCCTAGAAACAAAGACATATATTAGTATCTGGGCACATCAAGAATCTCAACACCAGCATACAAATTCTTTTTCTTGCTTTAGATGGATCTCAGTTCGTGGATATAATTAACAACTGTCTGCCTTAACTTTGCTGTTTTCTGGCCAGTCATGTCTACTGCTACAAAAAGTATCACAATGCATCTCATTTTTTATCCTTTCTATGATTACAGCTAATAAAGGTGATTTTTATTTCCATTTACACACATAGTGTTAAAGGCAAAAATAATTATGTCTGTGCTGAATGTTCAAATAAACCATAGACTGTGTGTGTGTGTGTGTGTGTGTGTGTGTGTGTGTTTTCATATGTGCTTTTTGAGGTCAAAGAGAGCACTAAGGTAAAAGAGAACAAAAAAAGTTTTATGGTCACTCAAAATTCAAGAGTCTGTAAAATACTAAATTTCAGAGACTCTCTTTGGTGCCTGTCTAACTAATAGAGTTCAGATACCTTTCATCAGAGCTATAGTCCCTAGATATTCTGAGACCCAGGGTGGCTACACAAAATCCTCTTTAGGGAGACTCATTCCAACCTTTATATATGCTGTTCATGCTATAGTCTTTCAGTTTAATCAAAACCCTTTTTCCCAGGGGAAAAAGTGACTATGGATTTTACTTTATTTTCAGAAACTATGGAAAACATTAAGTTATGTAATCTTGATTTAAGATTTGATTGTCCCCTTTTATTCTTTGGCCAACTGGAGCTTGTGAGAAACACATACCTGTTCAATGCCTCTGTGATCTAAGCCAGTGGTGCCAAAACATTATTGTACATAAAAATCAACCATAAAACTTGGTAAGACTCCAGCTCTGATTCAAGAGACATGGGGTAATGCTTGAGATTTCACATGTTCTACAACCTCCCAGGTGGTACTAATGCTTCTGCTCCTAGGGCTACACATTAAGTTACAGGACTCTAGAAGGTGACAAACATTTTTGTGTAAAACAAGAGACAGTAAATATCTTAGGCTGTAACTACTCAACTCTGCCATTGTAGTACAAAGGAAACTATAGATAATACATAACCAAATGGGGTTGTCTCTGTCCCAATAAAACCTTGACACTCAAATTTGAATTTAATGTAATTTTTACATGTCACAAAATAGTATTTTTGTTTGGATTCTCTTCAACTATTTAAAAATGTAAAAACCACTCTTAGCTTGTGGGTCATACAAAAAGAGGTTATTTGTAGGTCATATATGACCTAGGGGACAAGTTTGCCAATACCTAATCTAGACAGAATCTTATCCTGTAACTAGTACTTGATACCTTATCTATTAGAATTAGGTAGACCTTCTTACTCCCTTCTGGTTTACAAGTAACCAGTTCTTAGGGAAGTCTGTTCTTTTCCTGAATCAGAATCCTTTAATTTATAGCCCCTGACCTAAATCTTCATCCTAAAGTTAGGATGTCCCTAATCCTATTTCAGAGGCAGAATGAGCAGGTGTATCTATCTATTCAGGCATGAAGGTTTATTAGCAGTTTAGTGACTCATGTCAAGATTGGAATTTACTTTGCCATCCATTTGAAGATATATATATAAACATCTCAGCCTGAAATTATTAGAAATATCACTAACTAGACAATCCATTTCAATGTTAAAGTTTAATCCCCCCCTCCACCTACCAGTAGACTCAGAAAGAATCTAAAAACAAACTTATTTTAAGGAAGTACTTCTCCAACTTTTAAAATTATTTATTCCTATAAGGGCAGAGAAAATGATACATGTGTCCAGAGTTCTGAGATCTAGACTTAACTGGTACATGAGAAGTGTGAAATTTCTTTGAAGTCTCCCGTTTTATCTTATAAATTCATGCATATCTTGCATTTATCCCATAATATATTGGTATTTGTTGTAATATAAAAATGTTTAAAACTACTTCTGAGTTCACTCTCTTAAATTTTTATGCTAAAAATTGAGAGTCCCAGGAAGCTGGCCAATATTTACTCTCTGATTCACACGGATTCTCTGATATAGCAGTGTATGTATACAACTTTGAGAAGTTTAAACTTAGCATAGGTCCCCAGTTCCTCTTGGTGGTGCTAGACCCCATGTACCTAACAACTTCCAGACTCTACACACCTCCCAACCGCAACCAAGTCCTCGACATATGATATAAGGCACTTGCATCACAAAGTCCATTTAAGGATTTCAAAATTAATTAGTTGACATTTTACAAGGTTGCCTTGGTATGATTGTCACTTGACCTCTGTTTTCTTTGTTCATATTCTGTCTATAGGCTTATTCTTGGTCTTCAAATCAAATTAGCAATAGAATATCTTCAATAAGCCTACATGTATTGTATAATGCAATGGATCACAATGATCTAATTGTGTTAACACCCTAACCCTAGTCCACATTGTGTCTTCATGCACTTTAATTTATCTTGTACTGTATTTTATTGCAAATATGGGCTCAAAGTTGCATGGATTTCTTTTAATAATTAATGTCTATGTTAATTAATGTACTTTTAAGTAAATAAAGCTGAAAATCAGTGCTCTGATGATGTTTTTATCTGTTTGTCCCTCCTCATCTTTATCATGCACATCCTCCATTCAAACCACTGGAATCCATAAATGTGAAAATCAAGAGTAAGTTCATCACTATGAATGTAGCCTGATTTTCAAGATTCAATTTTTTTCAGGTAATAAGGTATTTGAGAAACTGTAGAAGAAGGTTGCTTTCAACCAGCTAGATTGTTTAAAGCAATTCCTATGAATATTCTTAGTATTCTTAATTGGCATATAGGTATATATCATTATTCTACTCTGTTGGTCATAGCAGAGCTCAAAGAATGTCCTGTTGAATGACTATTGGACATCACAAGAAAGGAACAAGAAAAGGAGCAAAAGATAACATTTCATTACTAATAGTGATGGTATCCCTAGATTATTTGTTCTGGGAAATATTAGCTGAGTGGTTTAGATAGAAGAGCTGTAATCCCCTTTCTATTTTCTATGGTAAGCATGATAATTCTGATTGATGGTTAGACCCAAGTGAAATTGAAGGAGAGGCAAAACAAGACTTGGTTAAAAGGCTGGTAATCCCAGTGGTGCCAACAGTATGTTATATTTACAAACATTTGCATCACATTAAGTTTGACAGTGAGTGCCTCTTTAAATTTTGAATTATAGGTGACTCACTTGCCTCACACCTTAGTTTCTGATCTTAAGATACTTGGCCACAGGTTATAAATCTCTATAAAAGAAAAGAGACAGACTATATATTTCAAACTTATTAGCCTGGCCCTCTGTGCATGGACATGAGTAGTGTCAACTTTCACAACTGCAATACATTTGTCTTATGATAATTCCACCAAATAAATAGATCACTTGAAATTCCTCTTATATATTGTTTCCTTTCTTGTCTCTTGCCTTTGTTAATCACCTTTCTACTTCCTAAACTTTAAAATCCTATCCATTCAGAGTATAGAGACCATCTCTGTTACTTCTTCCAGAATTATTCCCCTGAAGTGGACAATTGTATTTTGCCATCAAGCTTCCATCTCCCACTCCAACTTTTAGGACTTACTGTCCCAGCTACTGGGAGAATTGATGGTTGACAGATTTTAGCTTCAAACTTCCTTGCAAAAATTGTCCTCAGCCAAACACAGCCATCTCACCCAAAGTCTCATCCTCTCCCCAGGGACACCTTGCATCTAATGATGGGTCAGTGAAGGAGTTTAAACCTGACACTCTTTCTCTAAATCAAGACAATTCTGAAGGACCATTTACTTGTGGAAATCACCATAGTATCTTTTTGGTAGAAACTGGGAGAGTCATTACCTCCATGCCTGCTATGTTACTATAATGTCTTTTCTCTTGGGAATTCAGTTACCTTCTCGATCGATAGGAACTGGATCTGAAAATTAAATTAAATTCAGAAATTGACAGAATGATGACTTTAAAAAATTTTATAACTGCTCTTAGCTTTCTGATTATACATTTTTAATTTCTCTCTTTGTATACATTAGAAATACCCTCGATAGTAGCCCGTTTATTCTTGCTCCTATGGGATGTCTGCATCCTATTAACCAACTATGTAGCTTTTGGTAGATCGGCAATGCCTCCCCTAGTTGCCAAACCTACTTTGCTGCCCATTTCATTTTTGCCTGCATAATCTGATTTTGTTTTGTTTTTTGAAAACAGCAAAACCACTGGAGAATGCCTCAATTTCATTTATAAGGCAACTTTGAGATATATATCATCAATTTTATCAGACCAATTATGGATCCATTTACATGTTTTGCCCAAAACAACTTCTAAGATAAAATTGGCATTATTTCTTTCATTTGCTTTAGACCAACATTGCTCTTTTTACCTGTTACTCGTCGTCGTCGGCAGCCGTCCGTCTCGAGAGACGATGGTGTAGCTTCCTAAGAGTCTATCTGCACCGCCGAGAATGGCTGTGCAGTCCGACTCGGGAGTGACACGGTATCTGTCTCCTCCCGTGTTGAAGCTACAGAGCCTGGGCAGGGTGATATGGAGGGTCTGCTGTTGCCCATGCAGCAGACCCCCCCTCTCTTCGCAGCTGAAGGATCCAAGGGAAAGACGGAGTCAATACAGCTTGGCTTCAGGTGCGCCGCAGGAGTTGCCGGTGTTGACTACAACGTCAAACCGCCTTAGGGACTCCGGCTCCGGATTTTCTGTCGGGGTTTACTCCCTTAGCCTTTCCCCTGAAGAGGTATGCCGCAAGGCAGCGGAGGTTTTTTGGAGTCAGAGTTTTCCTTCTCTGATGTGCCCTGACTGGAAGATCGAACCAGCGACACTTAGCTCGCAGGCCGACGCTCAATCCACTGAGCTAAACCAGCCAGGGCCATACCTGTTACTGATATGCAGATTATATGTTAATTTCACTTTCACCTTTAGATCCCATGGGGAATTTGAATGCTGATGATCTGTTTTGTTCTTCAGAATGCCCAACTGTACCTTTAGGTATTATTCATAACAGTTGAGGCAATGCCCTCAGAATTAGGCACTGATAGCAAATAATCTGTCACACAGAACCTCATTATCTTGGCCATTGTCCTAGTTACAATAATTTTCCTAACAGTTTATAGAGACATGAAAAAATTACAATTCATTTTAACTACTGCTTGCTGCCTTTGAAAATACATATCAACATTTCTACTTCATTCATAGATAGTTCACATTTCTATAACTCTTTGCTTTTTGGCTTTCCAATGAATTAAAATGTATGGGCAGAGAGGAAATTTTAACATTTTATAAAGAAATCTATTAATGAACAATATATGCATGAATTTAGACATATCAATTTAAAACATGTACATATTAAAATACTTATCAGTGATATCTAGCATACACATTACTACAAATAGTTGACACTAACTTATGTGATTTACCAACTCTCTTTTCTGGAAGCTAAGCCATCCTTTCAAAGTCCCAGTAACTGGAAGGTATGACATTCTGCATCTTACAGTGACAGGGTTTCCTTTGAATTAAGCTTCAGAACTAAGTGTCAGTGATGTGACAGAGCACACACGAGCCCAGCCAAAAAAAATTTTTTTTTGTTATATTTTCAGGAATTTTGCACTAATAAAAATTAAATGTATTAATTTACTATTAAATTATACTAAAACAATGGTAATAAATACTCAACTTTTTAACTTTCTAATTATTTAATTATATTTTATGCTATCTGTGTTTTTATTTTTTATTTTTGTATATGTGTGTGTTTGTTTTTGTGTTCTTTTTAGTGGAAATTCAGTTGTTAAACATTTACCAGCACACCACTGACTAAGCCCTCCTTCTCAATTCAGGAGCTAAGAAAAAATTTCATAATTTAGCTAAGTGAGTGGGAAAATATATATTACCCAAGTATATATAGATGAACAAATGTAGTTATATTCATCTACATACCCACAAGGGAAGAATTAAGAAGTGCCTGGTGGTGAAAAAGGAGAGGGCACCAGGACAGGAAAAGGCCAGGTATCATTAAATTACCAAATCATGAAACTACAAAGAACCTAAGGGAATTTATTGTTCCACACTTCAATATAACAGAGGAGAAAACAGAAGTTTTCCTATTTGCTCAGTGGTTGAGCCAAACAAGATTCTATCTTTAACTAATGCTAATGTTCCTTCTTCTGTATTATATGGCTTGTATGTTCATATTTTTTCCTTTACCCATATTTATTTATCTAAATTATACTTGAAAAAGTTAAACTGAGGTTAGAACAAATATATGATAAAGTGATATTTATATTTTTCCAATTAATTAAAGTATGGCTATTTCCAAAATCCTTATTATATAGTTCAAACAGTCAGATTTTTCTCAAGTATTTCTCACAATTTTCTGCCCTCCCCAAATGACGATTTATCTTTATAAGAAAATATTGACTTTTTATTTAACATGATCTAACTACATGGAACACCTGTTATATGTTTTAACAGCTTAGTGAATAGGCGTCATTATATCTATTTTAAAAAGTAAATTAAAGCATATAGAGTTTATATAACTTTACCAAGGTGCTGCAATTAGGTAGCAGGTTTAAGAACTGATTCTGCCTCACTCCAAAGCCCGTTTTTTCCCTCCCCTTTCCCATAGTTTGCTACTTTATCTCTTAGACATCTGTCTATAGGAAAAAAATAAAATAAAAACTTTGCCATAGTTGTGTAAAATTTCCAGATCATATTTGTGCCTTTGGCTTTTTAAATCACATACAAGGAAAATTAAAATGTCAGTCATTTTCAAGGTCGCCCATCACTGTAGATATTTGTCACTGTCATGATCTATTTAACCTGGAGTAGGTCCACAACTGAACCTTAAGGTTATCTTTGAAAAGATAGATATCCTAGACTAAAATAAGAAAACTAGGGACAAGGAGAGAAAACACTTAAGGTAATGAAATATGGAGTTATTAGCACTCTAGCAAAGTAACATAAGCAAACTGACAGCACAGAAGGAAAGACAATTCTATTGTTCTTTGATATACCAGGGAAAGAAGATACCAGGGGCAATGCAGAAGAGCTGGCAAATTTGAAACAAATTAAAGGCAATAACCTTAAATACAGTGATAATAGGTCTGTGAGGTTCACTACTGTAGGATATCTTTAAATCAAATAATAATGTTGGACTACAGGGTGGATAATTTAATGACCAATAACCTTGCTAGTGTTTTGGCTGAAGAAGATACACAACATCTCATGGGTCTGATCTGATCAGCCCAAGGGCAAGGAGAATTTAATTTTCCCATGAACCAGATAAAGTATTCATCAGAGTAACTAGAGCTTGCTTCCTCATATTACTAAGACCTATATACCTGTGGACTGATTTCCCAGCTCAGGTATTCAATATTACTTTGTGATGGGCCCCATAGAAAAATGATAGAATAGTGTCAGTTTAAAAGGTAACGTTAATGTCCTTCCCCAGTAGTGGGGGAAAATTGCATTGTACCATTCTAATACCCTCTTCTAGTTGTAAAATTTACTAAATAATTGCCTAAAAAGTAAGATTTCAGCTTGTGACCTTAGGAAGATGAAGAACACTAACCAACAGATTGTTTTATGCACTAAAAACATATAAATGTTGAAGCATATGTACACAATGGCTGCTCATCATTTTCTTATGTATCTTGTGCATACTTCCATCTTAGCACATAAAGACTTGTGTTTTTTAGTCTTAGTATTTCATTATGTAAATAAATGTTCATATTATGAAAAACAGAGAACTATAGGGAGCTCCTCTGAAAGTATAGAATATTTTATGTTCTTTTTTTATTGATAACAAACATTATTGCATATATATATTTTGGGCATATGTGCAAGTATATTTGAATAATGAAATCCTTTGAGTGGAATTACTAGGTCAATGCCTATGTATATATTTTTTCAATATTGGTAGATATTGCAAAATTGCCCAGCAAATTGGTTACATCGAATTGCACTTCTACCAACAAAAATGAGATCACATTTTCCTACCTCCAGATGAACATTTTGATATTTGTTATTTTCAATGTTAAAAGTTTAAGTAATTATTTTTTCTCGTTTGCTGATGACAACAGTGTGAGGCTGAACACTATTCCATGTTTAAAGTCATTTTTTCCTATGACCTGACCATTTAAATTGCTTCATTTCTTTTCTTATTTGGTAATAGCCTTTCTGCTATGAATTTGTAAGTGTTTCTTAAATATTTAGTACATTAGCCATTGCCTAACCTTTCCAGGCATTGATTTTTATCAAAGTATATCTAAGGTCTCTTAACATGATTATATCCAATCTATTAAACCTCCCAATTCACTGAGATATTAAAAAGTTAAAGATAAACAATATTTGGCTAATATGAGGCTTTCTCTCCCCCTCTTTTCATCTGTTTGGTAGGATAAGATGCAAGGATGCCAATGTCCACCATCTGGGATTAGAAGGGTGAAATTAATCATGCTGGAGGAGAGGAAATAATAAATTTATTAGTTATTTGGCCATCTATAGATTCAACAGACATTTCCTGAATACTTATTAGGCTTCAGTCTTTCACTAGGTCTAGGGACAAGATCATTCTTACTTTAGCATATTTAATCTCTTTCTAAGCAGTTTTTAATCACAGAAAATTCATTGAAGAAAAGTTGTACGGTTTCAAGATGTCTATGTTCAATGAATGTTGCTTTCTCAATGTGTCCATTAGGAATGCATTGAGATACTGGCAATAACTCAAAAAAACAGTGTTTATTGTCACTAGGTGAGACTATCCCATACAATCCAGAGGTGGGGAGTGCAGCACTGGTACGGTGGGTTTTGAGTTATGGAGGCTCCTTCTATCCTTTTGCTTTGCCATCATCATGCATGGCTTCCACTTTTAACTCTCTGTATAGGCATAGAATTGCTACAGGATCTTCATCCATTATATCTGTGTCCCAGATAGTAAACAGAAGAAAGTAGGTGTGAAAAGAAGAATTGCCTCTTTTCAAGGAAGTCAACTCCTTTTGAAAGGTTTTCTGAAAGTCCCACCCAATGGTACCTATTTAAATCTCACTGAAGGTGTTAAGGAAGTTGGTTTTAGTAATCATTTCAACAATGTATACATATACCAAATTATGACATTATAGATCTTAAATATGCACAATTTTAAAATTATACCTCAATAAACATGAAAAAAATGAATCTCACGTGCCTCTTTATTAGTGAGGAAATTTTTTAAAGTGGGTTGTTGATGTTCTTTTTACTTGTTTTTTTTTTTTTTTTTTTTCTTTGTCTTTACCTGGACACGTTCATAGTTAAGAAAAAAAAAATGTTGGGGTGAGGGGATGGAATAAAAAAAAGGCAACAAACTCCGCCACACCACAGATAGCGCAATTCTTTAGGAAGAAAAATCAAATTTTTGTCTACTTCAAAACACAAACAAGAATATAGCCTGCCCCTAATGTCAATGTCTGTGCTGAGGCCACCGGGCAGAAAAGACCAACCGCCTGAGGTTCAGGACCGACGAACCTGAGCTTGAAGCGAGGGCCTTTTGGCCACCGCGTTCCATAATGTCTTTGTATTTTACTTCTTATCGCTCTTTCTTTCCACTCCTCACACAAAAAAAGATGCTGAGTTCAAGCTATGCTTTTCTTTTTCTGAAAACCACCAAAGTTTAGATCCTTGTTAATTGATACATTTTTCTGCTTCCCTTTATTTAGGCTTAAATTCCATTCTTCCTTGTGCCCAAAGCAGATCAATCTTCCAAATCATCATATTTAGTGTCCTTCCTTTCATAAAAGCCCTCATTAAGTTTACAAATTCTATTAAAAATAAACAAACAAATCATAATCCTTATTCTGGCATGTAAAGCCATCTACAATCCAGTCCATCTTGTCTTGCCAATATGATTATTTGAAAGTGCCTCGTTCATCCTCATTCTGTATCTCTCCTCACACAGTTCCCTTTCCTGTCCTTGCCAAATGCTCCAGCAGCTTCTTCAAGTTCACTCTGGTGCAGAGAAAGAATAATACCAGGGAGCCTCCTCCCAAACCCCATGGCATGTTTTCCACAGTAAAAGTGAGTCCTTCTGTACCTGGATACTTCTCTGTAGCACACATTGGCACATTCTGGTTTCCAGCCATCTTTTTAATATTCACGTTCATTATTTCCATTGTTTACATTATGTATACAATAATTTGACTACTCTAAAGAAGCTCTAGTTGACTTTTGAACACATAGTTGGTTTTCAAACATATTTTTTGGTTGAAACTAATTAGTTTATTTTCTCCTTCTATATAGTTTTCTTTAATCAAAAATTCTTCTCATTATGCTTGCTTCTCAATTTCTAACCAAAATTGTATCTGGTTCCGAACTTCCAATCTGATGTTCTATGGAGCCAGACTGCCCCTCCCACAGAGGTCAAGGCAGTCACAATCAGCTGACTATTAGCATAAGGCCTTGGATGGAACTGAATTATTAGCTCCTTTTTAACTGGGTGATTTCCACTGGGCTTTATTTTCTGTTTGCTTGTTAATAGAAATGCCCATAGGCAGTGGTCCCAGATCAAATGTATGAGCCTAATAGAATCTAAAAGATCACATTTAATTTGAAAATCAGACTCCCTTTAGATTCCCAGCATTGCCAAAATTCATCTGAAAAACAGAAAATTCATTTTCCTTCCACCTTCAAAAGCAGCTGAACAAAATTTAAATACATCTGGTTATAACAAACAAGCTAGAAAGTGCACCACAATTGGGACAGGCTTGCACCCAGATCCAATTTTTATGACTGAGTTAGAAAGCCCTTGAAAAATGGGGCTCGTGGTGCAATCCCTGCTGGGGCTTTCACTGGAGACTCTTTGGCACGAAAGACTGAAGTAATAAGTTTGAGTGACATTTTCCCAAAGCAGGTTAAATACTCCAATAGAAACCTAGACGAAATTATACTTAAAGGTTCTCCCAGGCAGCTTGAGTCAGTTTGACACCTCTTCTTTACATGTGAATTCCCTAAGTGAAAAATCATAATACAATTTGTGGGTTGAATTAAGTGATTTTATGAGTGTTAATTCCACAGCTTTTGGAGCTAAATCAATGGGACAATAATAATAGCCTTTTTTTTTTCTTGTTTGTTTAAAAATTTCCCTCTAAATTGTAAGTTGTGGTTATTTAAAGGAAAGTTCTTCATTGGCCATTCTTATTGCTATGACCACAACTTAGTGATAGCTAATGGGACAAAGACAATCTCTGTCCACTTTTGGGAGAGACTGCTGTCCCTGGGGGAATGGAACAGAATGAGTTTACCTTTTTGACCTTTCACAGTATACACTATTGTTTTATCCTTATTTCAGAGCGTATTAAACAGGTTGAGCAAGGCTTTTCACACAAAAAAATGTTCCCTTATTTGGTCACAAAAATTCCTACCATATTTATGTTGGTCTGGAAAACTTGTTAAACGTAGATTGTTAACTTGCTCCCTAATTGGTAGGGACATTTGTATAACACAGTGATTAAGGAAAAATTTTGGAGCCAGTTTGGTAAATGCTGAATTTTACTACTTACTAGCTACATGAACTTGGGCAAATTTTTAAACTCTTTGTGTGGTAGTTCTTTCAACTATAAAATGGACTTAGAATAGAGACAGGATCATGAGCTTTTCTTTCCTTTATTTCCCCCATGCCCCCCAAAACCAGTGAGGTCTGATTTCCCAAGAATCTACATTTGAAATATACTTATTTTGGAGTGTAAGCCAATATTTATGCTATTTATCTTGTCAGGAATGTCTTCCTTTTGTTTCTCCCCTCTCTTATTTGTGAGTACTTATGTTTTAGGATCTGGACTATCAACTGACTTTTCCCTGGCACTTTCCACTACATCTTGATAGTTGGTCTTTGAATCTCTTATTACTACCTCTGATCTCTTTACCCTTCAACCACAAATCATATATTATTATATTCATGTTCTGTGGTAAATATTCATCTAATGATGCCCTTAGAGCAAAATACCTATTTTTTTACTTGATTCTATAGTAATGTTCTTAGAACAAAATATCTATTTTTTAAAATTTATTATATATCTTCTTTAACACCAAGAGATATTAGTCTTTGCTTTAATCGTATTTTGCAGAAGAGTTTTCTATGGTCATTCAGATATATTCAGGATGTAGTATTATTGCCTGCAACCATGAAGATATTATTTGGCAAAAACCTCAAGAGACCTCTCCTCATATGTTAAGGAATATTAGACATGGTGTGAGGGCAAAAGTTTTAGAGTTACGTATTCAAATTTTGTTCTAATTCATTAAAAAAAAAAAAAAAAAGCCAGGGTATCTACTGAGTGTTATTCTTTGGGGTCTCTTCATACTTGGAGCTTTTCTATCCACCCCTCCAACAATCTGACATTCACAATGGACAGAATAGTTCTCTTATTTTTATTCAATGACTCACTCAAAGGTTATTGAGTTGAAGCAGTCTTGTGAATCCATTTATGAAAACAGTCCATCTTTCAGTTCTCCTTGTGTTGGATCAAACGGTCTTAGATGACTTTGCACTGATCCATTGCCTTTATGAAAATACCACACTTGGAAGCTTTGCTCTACCATGTTTTCTTTGACTAGACACTTTGTAGTTCTATGCTTATTCATTGCACTCAATTAATATTCATTGACTTCTTACTGAGTATGATTCTTTTACCCCTGATAATTGTTATGCTTTTCTAAAATTCTTTCACCCATTTGACTCAATTCTCTTTGTCTAAGGGAATGGCTAAGACTTCTGGCCCTCACCTAGAGCTAACAGTATTTAACACAGTTTCATGCATATCTTGAACCCTCATTATATCTTTGGTTAAGTAAGTAAATAAATGCAGCAAATTATCAGTGGCTGGGCATTCTATTAACAGAAACTGTTTATTAAATGGCACCTTGCACTTCTCCAGAAAAGTGTATGTAAAGTTCTTAGTAATAGTTTGGTATTAAAACAACATCATATACATTTGGAGCCTGTGAAGATAAGCAATTGTTTTTAGGATAATTTAAATCATAATTGTTATATACTAATTCTTAGTGAATTACTATTCCATGTATGTATTATATGGCAAACATCTTAATCTGAATATTATGAAGACTAAAATCCTGCATAAATAAGCTCTCTTTAGAGCCATGTGATATTCATTTGTAGCTTGCCTTGGATGCCTTCAATCTCAAAAGTCTTTATGTTACATTAAAACACACATTTATAAAATATGATTGGTATAGATGATGAGGAAAAGTTAAATCATGTTTCACTGAAATTCTAAAAGATGTCACTCTCAAATTTTAAACAATATTTTCCTGTATCATAAGCCTATATTAACATGTCTTTAATGTTTCTACATAGTGTTCAACTCAGGGAAAAAAATCTTAACGGAAAATAGCAGGCATGGTTCAGTTAATGAACACCATGATGCACATAGTTCTATTAGCTTGTTTAGGTGGCTGGCTGAGTAATGTTTTCTCCTTACCTTTTAGTGTTCTTTCTTCATTCCTCACATTCCCTTTTCATTTGTTTCTTCCTCTTCTCTTCTTTCATTATAAAATATTTTTCCATTAAAAGACACTTAAAATACAAAAGAGAATGGGGTATAAATAATGGGAAGATGTATCCACAGCACTTATATAAACATAAGAGCTTTGACGTTCAACAGAACAATTGCCTCCTATGAACAAAAATGTGAATAACTATAAGGACACTTGAGTAACAAACAGTGAAAATGAAACAAATACAATTGAGTTAAATTGGAATAATAATAAGGAGAAAATTTTATCCTGACTATAGAAAGTGTTCATTCTTTTTCGAGAACTTAACATAGAAGAAGCAAGGGGGGGGGGGTGTCTGCATGTACTCAAATCAAAAAAAAAAAAAAAAAGTAAGATTTTGGAATAAAGTCCCTATTTAAAAGTTCATTTGGCAGTGAGTCATCCTGCACAGTCACAATGAGCCTTTGTACTTCCCAAATGGCTTTTGTACAAAGATCTCACAAGGCAAAGAGTTGCAAAGAACACCTATTCTCATTTCAGGTAGATGACAACTAAATCAGAAAGAAGGGGGCTAAATAGAGAAAGGTTTTGAATGCTTCATTATTGTCTCTCAGTAACTTTTTTAACATTAAAAAAAAGTGTATTCTACATATAATTAAATTCACAGATTTAAAATGTACAATTCAATGAGTTTTGGAAAATGACACATTTATATTATCCTGACCCCTATCAAAATATAGAACTTTTTTTTCCATCCCAGAAAGTTCTCTTGACTGGAAAATCAATCTACACTCCTCTTCCCAAGAGGCAACCATGTTCCTGCTTTTATAAATAAGTCTGTTCTATAATTTAATTTAAATTAAATTGTACAATATATACATTCATATTGCTGGCTTTTTTATTTTTCATAGTACTTTATAACAGTATTAGGTTTAAAGAGAAATATAGTTAAGATAATTCAGAGAATTCCTATATATCCCACACCCAATTTTCTTTATTATTAATATTGGTATGATGAATATGTTACAATTAAAGAACTAAAACTGATACATTATGATTAAGTACAGTCTGCTCTTTAAGATTTCCTTAGTTTTTACTCAAGTCATTTTGCTGTTCTAGGATCCCATCCAAGATACCACATTAAATTTACTTATCGTGTCTTCTTAGGTTTCTCAGATATGACAGTTTCTCAGACTTTCCCTGTTTTTATGACCTTGACATTTTTAAAGATTTTTGGTAAGATAATTTGTAGATTGTTTCTCAATTATAGTTTGTCTGAGGCTTTTTCCATGATTAGACTAGAGTTATAATTTTTCACAAGGAAGGCCACAGAGGAAAAGTGCTATTTTCATTACATCACTCAAGAGTACAAATTATAAAATGTATTTATCATTGCTGATGTTGACCTTGATCACCTGTCTCAAGTGATGTTTGTGAGGTTTCTCCATGGTAAAGCAACCTTTCTCCTCCTACATCATGAAAACTTACTTTTTTTTTTTTGTTCCTTTGTATTACAGAGTAGTATTTTGTCATATAATTATACTATAATTTATTTAGCCATTCTATGGTAAATAAGTGTGTTTTTCCAATTTGGAGCTATTATAAAAATGGCTGCCAGAAAATCAGTATATACACTTTTTATGTACATGTTTTTAAATTTTTTATATCTATTTTTAAATTTTTAACTCACCATTTTGAGAAAGAGAGATTGATTTGTTGTTCCGCTTATTTATGCATTCATTGGTTGATTCCTGTGTGTGCTCTGACTGGGGATTGAACCCACAACCATGACATATTGGGATAATGTTCTAACCCACTGAGCTACCCATAAATGCCTACGAATGAAGTGATTGGATCGTAGGTTTCACATACTATGTCTAACTTCATGAGAAAATGTGTGACCAGTTCACAAAATGGTTATATAATTTTATAATCCCATCAACCCAATATAAAGTTCCATAAGAATATCATAAATACATACAACTTTTATTTGTAAATTTTATTTCAATAACACCAAAGAGCAAAAAAAAAATTTAATTAATAATACAGAAAACATAGATACTTTCTAAAAAGAACAATTTTTTTTTCACCAATATTCAAACTGTGTGGCAGCCATGCCATGATATTCTCTCCCATAAAGGAGGAATTCATTCTGGGTATTTCTCTACCAAAGATTTTAATAAATTTGACATTAATAAATATCAATTTTTCAGAAAGCAACTATTATAAAATATAAAGATATAAAAATTTCCTTAAGAATTAGAAAAAGATAGAAAGTAAAGGTTTTAACATTTTTTTCTCTAGTGAGATTTGACAGATCCTTCTTTTTCTTTTAAGTTTATAGCACAAATACTCTTCTTTTCTGCTATCTTAGAAAATGACATTCATAATTTTTGTCACTCTACACCTAGTAAAAACACTATTTACTTAAGCCAGAATTTTATAAATCTGCTCTTATGACAGTTAATGGGTCTATTTGCAAATTGATATAATTTAGAAGATGAGGATATCAAATGCTACATTGTGTTTCAAATAGTCCAGTCAGTATGTCAAACTTTATGAAATCTTTTATTGAGAGCCATACAAACGTGTCACCCATCTCAGAGAGTTCTCATGTGCTATGTTTCTTGTATTTTAAGAAGCATATCTTACTTTGAGTCAAGGACTTTAGTACAAGCAGTTTATTTAGGAGATGACCCAGAGGGTAGGAATAAGGGATCAGGGACTATTAATCAGGAAAAGTGGGGAAGCCAATTTCAGGCTGAGCCTTTGACATGACTACCATGGACCACCAGGAATGGGACCACCCATACAATGTGTAGAATGTCGCTCAAACATTCACTCCCTAAAGGATCGGAAGTGAGAGCTTTTATATACTCACTGGTTGGAGGCTACCCTGGAGAAACATCTTGGAACTCTCAAGCTACCCTTGCACAGAATGAGTGGGCTCCCACATCATAGGTCTGATCTTGAGCCAGAGAGCTCACTTGGGTCCAAGCATTTATAGCAGGGCTCATACCTAGGTTGCTAGAAGTACAGCTAAAATCAGAGTGCAACAGCACATCTAATTCTAGGTCAACATAAAATATAGATTCAAATTTTTTTCTTTGGAAAAAGAAATGAACTGTTAAAAACTAGAAAGACAAATGGATAAGAAAAACCAAAATTATAATATCCTAAACTAATACAGTTAGAATGGTTATACACGAACCTAAGACTGAAATAAAGAAAACCTTTCTGAGAGTTTAACAGCTCCTAAAGGAGAGATTGCACCTTAGGCTGTGAGGAAATTCGCCCTGCCCTAAGACTAGGTAAATTTAGTAAATTCAAATTTTGGAAAAGTAACAGGATGTTCAGGAGGTGAGAGTTTGGAATGTAATCAGTGTGAATGGTCTACAAGTAAAAGATAAACATGAAAAAGAAAAACGTACACAAGGTGAGCAAACTCTGGAGAATGCAGGTACAAACAGTGAAGACCTTGACCACAGGGGTTTTGACACATCTAAGAGAAAAGGAAACAGTTTGGAAATGTAGTAAAAAGTCCTTGGGAGAAAGAAAGGAGAATAAAAACAGGAGAGAACAAAGGCAATCCAGTCCAGAGTAATGTTAAATTGAAGTGTGTGGTTAGACACAATATATTGTTATTAAAATATGGGTTATTTTTTCCCTGACCCCTGGCTGGTTTGGCTCAGTGGATCGAGCGTCGGCCTGCGAGCTAAGTGTCGTTGGTTCGATCTTCCAGTCAGGGCACATCAGAGAAGGAAAACTCTGACTACAAAAAACCTCCGCTGCCTTGCGGCATATCTCTTCAGGGGAAAGGCTAAGGGAGTAAACCCCGACAGAAAATCCGGAGCCGGAGTCCCTAAGGCGGTTCGACGTTGTAGTCAACACCGGCAACTCCTGCGGCGCCCCTGAAGCCAAGCTGTATTGACTCCGTCTTTCCCTTGAACCCTTCAGCTGCGAAGAGAGGGGGGGTCTGCTGCTTGGGCAACAGCAGACCCTCCATATCACCCTGCCCAGGCTCTGTAGCTTCAGCTTCACTGGAGAGGACACTCCAGCGTCATCGCAAGATGTCGATTCAACACGGGAGGAGACAGATACCGTGTCACTCCCGAGTTGGACTGCACAGCCATTCTCAGCGGTGCAGATAGACTCTTAAGAAGCTACACCATCATCTCTCGAGACGGACGGCTGCCGACGACGACGATTTTTTCCCTGAGTATATACCAGAGTGTGCTATACAGATTTTAATCTACCACTAATGACACTGATTTTATCATAAAGATTTGAGACTTGAGAAAGCATTGAGACATAATCATGGCATTTTTCAGTGGGTACTGAGTACAGATGTATTCTATAAGTTGATTGCATAATTAATAAGATACTTATTCATAAATGTTAGGATATTTAAAATACAAAATAAATTAAATATAAGTCATTATAAGCAACCAACAGTATATATTCACACAAACATAATATGCACAGCCATGTACTTTGTGTTATACTAAATTTAAATTTTGTTTAGTTTAGAGAGCAACAGGATAAAATACCTTAAATTCTCTTTGCAACTAGACATTTCCTGTAATATGTACAAATAAGTTAATTAAATTTAAAAGATAATGTTCACCATTACACTAAGCTACCAAGTAATGTTCTATATTGGTGATAAAACATGCAGATTGTAAATAGATGTGATTTTATTTTTGTGTGTGTATGACTAGAATTTTTAAATTAAACCTACACTAGAAGTGGTCCTAACTCCTTGGGTAGGTCACCATTAGCACTGTGATATTTATCAGTCCTTTGACTGTGGTTGGATATTAACTAACAATTGAGTATGAGTTCTAACACTGACACCATGAACACATATAATTTGTTTCCATGTGGTTTGACTCATAGTCACTTGTCTGCATCCATTTCAATGTTATGCACTCTAAATTCATTCTCAAGTAAAAAAATTTAACCAGAAAACATTCACATAATGAAGTATACCTCTCTGACTGTAAACATCAATAGGGGAAAATGGTATCCTTGGGTAATTTAGCTGTTCCTTTGTCCTGATTTCCAGTGAGTGCCAAAATTCAGAAAAATGAGCACTTCTCAAGTTAACCCTCATGGAGGGCAAAACCATTGTAACATCTCACTGCCCTCTACAGGATGCAAACATAAGTGTCTGGGTAAAACTTTCCTTCTTGTAATTATTTGAAAATGAAACTCTGTATCAAGGATCCAGAATTAAAACAACAGTGCACAGCAAAGGAGAGTGGAGGGGGATGCAAATTGAGTTTTCTGTAAAATTAATGAATTTGTAAAGACATACATTACCCAGCAAGATTTCCCCAAACTGAAAATAAACAGCAATAAAAATGCCACAGTATGATAAGGTGGCAATAACACATGAGAGGTTTTACGAATCGTTCAAACGAAAAATAAATAAATAAATAAATAAATAAATAAATAAATAAATAAATAAAGAGACAGAAAAGAGCAGGAGAAAGGGAGGGAAAATGTTCTTGAAAGTGAGTGGGTGTTACTGCATGATCTCATTTTTTTCTCCTTTTTTGTTTGTTTAATTTCACTGATTGCTAAAATAAAAAGTGTCTGCAAAATGATGGATTAATTAGAAGCACATGTAACCTTTTTTTTTTTTTTTTCCTTACAAAGAAAAGGAAAAGAATTCTATCCTTCGAAGATCCCATCTAAAGCCTTCAGTCGGCACCACAGTGGGTTTTGAAAGTCATTTACATAATAGCTAACACAAATGTACTCAGCAAAAACACCGGGCTTTCTAAACACAGGAGATAATTATGTTGGGAGAATGATATTCCATTGCCATCACCATTTTCAAGATACATTTATTCTCCCTGTACATAGCACAGAACAACCAAACACACAGTAACACATTATCTCGTAGGTCTCCACCGTGAAGAGTGACAAGGTACGAGGAGTTGGGGCTGCTGGGGGCTGAGGCGGAACAAAAGCCAGGAAGGAAAGAAATACTGCATTCTATTCCTGGCATATACGTACCACCTGAATAGTATTTTTCATTATCTCCTGCACTGGGAACATTCTATTATTCCAGTGGGAAGTCATAGCGGAAGAGATATAATTATCAACAGAGTAATGGGGATGCTCTTGCTAATGGCCAGCTATTCAAATATCTCAATATAATCATCTTGTCCAATCTCTCCCAATTGCATACTCTTCTGGAGAAACTCATCATTTTTTCCACTTACTCCAGCATAATGAATTCATTTTGCATTTTCTTTGTGAGAAATTAAGAGGAATCGCAATATAATGTGTTGACATTTGAAATTTTGCACAGAAAAGTTTAGGCTGGCAATTTAGTTTAATCGCAAGCTAGCAGGAAGAGACTGTTTATTAAATTAGTTTCCTGTGTACAGAAATATGCATTTTCTTAGTAAACTTTTGCTTTTGTACATGTGTTAGAATTTTGTTTCCCCTTCTTTATAAGGTCCAGTTTTCTCAAAAGAAATTAAAAAATACAAAAAGAGCTCTTATTTATTTATTTATTTTAGGTCAGATTTTTTGACATCAAAGCTAAGTGTTGAGTGAGAGATCCTTGGGAAAAAGTGAAAAAATAAAATGAGAAGTTGTCTTTAAGGAAAGCTACCAAAATGTGATTCTGTTTCTGAGACAGTTAACCACGCATTTTGGCCCGTCTCAGGAAAGATTCTTTCTCCTTGTTAAACTGGCCGTATTTTCTTTATTTGCTCAAAATAAAGTTTGAGTAACCATTTATATGTATTCTGCTTCTTACTTTTCTTTTTAGGGATTCAACTCATGTTCTCTAATAAAACTTGTAAACTGTTAATAAAACAGCCATTCCACTTTCTCTAGGGAATTCCAGTTATCTGGGCAGGTGATAACATAAACAAGTCATACAAAACTGCTATTGGAATTATTGAATTAGAAGATAGTTTAGCTTCCCTGCATCCTATTTTAGAACCTTATCAAACTTCTATCTTTTGTGGGGTGGGAGGCAAGGCTCGATGTGAAACCTCTGTCATGAGTTGGTGGGGAGAAAGAAAATGATAAAATAGGGCACGTAATTTGGATTATTTTTCTATCATGTCTCACAGTCCTGCTTTTATTTTCTCTAATATATTTTCATATCCATCCTAGTATTTTTTTAAGATGACACATATTTGGGCAAATATATTCAGAGAGAGTACTCATTCCTCTCATTCTCTCCAGTCCTTCTGAACAGCACACAAATTAGAACGGCTGCATCCCACTCTGAGCTCCCTGGAGGCTGCTGGGAAGGGGTACAAGGGAAAAAAAGACAACATGACCTCTACTTCAGCAAGGGAAAGAGAAGCCAAACTTAGAATTCAACATGTTACCAGCAGAGTTACTCTGGAGTCTGTGAGGACGAAAATCACACCACAGTCTCTGCATTTACCACCATCCAATCTACTCCCTGCTCCTTGTCTTGTAGGAGATAGCAATATTCCCTCTACTTTGTGTGCTACTCATGACTGCTAAGGCTATGCCTAGCCACCTGATGCCCTTCTTCAAAATTAGTCTAAAACTTACATTCTCATTTCAATGACAATTCTCTTGCAGTCTTTTTATTTTAATGTTCCATTGAATGCCATTATTCTTCTTTTCTTCTTACTCTGCATGTTATCATCAATAATAAAATCCACTGCTATTACTTCAACTGTCAAATAGTTCTACCACCATACTTATTATAATATGGAATTTGTCACTTTGTTTGGAAGATGGTCTCTTGGTCTAAAATATGGAGTTTTCTTTAAGAAAGATGGTTATATATTTCATAATAAAGACCTTACATAAAAGAATAGTATCTTAATTTATGTTTGAATATCTCCCATAAGCGTAAGGGAACTAAAAAAAAAAAATGTAAAGGGAGAGAAGCCACAAAACTCCCAAAGTGTGACAATGAAATTGCTCTGTATGTGTGTTATGAATAACTGATTGTCATGCATTGGGGTTTTCAAATTCTAACCTAAAACTTACTTTTCATTATCCACAGAGAAGCCAAAGAAAACAGGGGCTATGTGAGTAACTGCAAAGAAATATGTTTGAGAGCATGCTCATCAAAGAAAGCTCTGGTTTATAGTTTGAAAGGAACTATGTTAGTATAGCAAGAATACTTAATCACAAGCCAGAAGCCTGTGTACTGGTCTTAAATCTAGTCCTTGCTAACTAGCTATGTGACCTTGGGGCTACAAATTATAAGGCTTTCAATTCATCCATAAAATGAGGATGTTAGGTTTGATTTTGTGTAATACCACTTCCAATTTGAAGTAATTCTAATTACACTATTCAGACATAAAGTCTCTTTCTGAAAATCAGGCTATCAATGGACAGTAGACATAAATTATTATCCTTAGTAATTTAATTTTAAATGACTCATTAAAAAAGTTTCTGATAGCAGGTAAAAGGAGATTGTGTAATTTCTTAGGAGAAGATTCAATGAAGAAATACAGCACATGGGATCAAGCAATCCATCATTGGGGATGTAGTGAATGTCTACTGTTTTAAATATTATGAAAGAAAAAAGCATTTTAAAATATTGGAAATATTTTTCTTTTTGTTTAGTTGTTTCCTCTTTGGAAGGGGGTGAAATATAATTATGTGGCAAACAGTACTAAAGAATAGTACAATAGAATTTTAGATGACTTAAATAAAGCAGTCTTATTAGAACAGGTGGGGTCTGATAAAAGTTTTAGAATGATTGATGCTACCAAAATAAATATAAAACAAAGGAATGCTCAATTAAGGCAGGGAAGAGAGCCAAGGCGCTCTGATCTTGACTTGGCTGAGAGGTAATGGGCAGGTTCTCTAACACCTGTGCTCAGGGACCATAGGTGTGTGGAGAATAGGGCCTAGACACAACTGGAAACCTTAAATGGTTCCAACATATTTTGGGAGAATTGATGATAATGAATATAAAAATGTCCTAAATTTATAGTTCACCAAAACAGAGGATCTATCAAAACATCCAAACCCGTAGACTTTCTTTTACCAAACACTACTATGAAGCTGCTCTTTGGCATGGCATAGAATATACTTCCTTTCAATTACAAATATGGATTCCTGACCAGGGCAATTACAGAGAGGGCAATTAACATGCAGTTTCTTATAACTTCCTGGGTTATGGTTACACTATAATAATTTCATTAGGTATTCAATTTTCCTAACTCTGTTTCTTATGATGAAAACATGAGTTGATGCTATTTTAAATAGGTGCATGTGAAGAAAAAATAAATATTTTCTATCCAAACCTTTAAAAATTTAAATAAAAATATTAAATGAGTGAAAAACCATATTTGTTTCTACAGAAGAAAAAGCAGGAGGGAGTTTCCAAATAATTTTCTGTGCTCCTTTAGATTCTTGATAAGCAATTTATGCCAGTTGTTCTCAAACTTTTTGCTCATGTACAACTAAGAAACTTTTGACAAACTATTTATTCTCCTACATACTTTAAGATGATATTAAAAGTTTTCATCACAAGCTTATACTTATGATACAGGGTACAAAATAAGTACATTATAAATGTTGACATTTCAATATAAACTTGTTAAATCATATTAAATTCATCTCATACAATCAAAATACTATTATATGAAAGCTTCCATCATTATAAAAGCAGTAGATGACATGAATACTTTTAGTAGTATTCAAATTTTCAGTTTCTTTTTTCTCTCTGAACTTATATTTCCATTCTAGATCCCCCACAGAATTTTATCCTTTAATATATTTTTATGCTTGAAAGTACCTTATTGATTATCCTATCAACTTTCTCTGCAACAAAATTATGTATATAAAACATAATTTAATATTTTATTTCTCTGTCTATGAAGTGCTAAGAAGAAATTAAAATTTCTTCCCAATTGAGTTATTATTATAATTATCACTAATATACAATTGATCAAAATAATACAAAATGATCATTATGATAAATAATATTAAACATAAAATGCAAAAGTTCATTGGAGATGCATATTTTAATTAAATAGATGGATCTGGATATTTTTTCATTAGTTTATGACTTTATGGGTGAATATTACTCATTGCCACCATGAAATAGTACTTGTCATCAGTGTTTGTTATTGTCATTTTTTAAAAAGGTGTGAGTACCAAACCTTTAAAGAAGAACTAACACTATCATTCTCAAACTATTCTAAAAAGTTCAAGAAGAGGAAAATATCCCAAGCTCATTTTACAAGGCCAGCTTTATCCTCGTGGGTATTGAGTTTTTAAGTTCTTTATAAATTTTGGATACTAACTTCTTAGAAGATATGTTGGTGAATATATTCTCTCATTTCATGGGCTGTCTTCTTATTTTGCTTATCCTGGCTGGTTTGGCTCAGTGGATTGAGCGTCGGCCTGTGAGCTAAGTGTCGCTGGTTCGATCTTCCAGTCAGGGCACATCAGAGAAGGAAAACTCTGACTCCAAAAAACCTCCGCTGCCTTGCGGCATACCTCTTCAGGGGAAAGGCTAAGGGAGTAAACCCCGACAGAAAATCCGGAGCCGGAGTCCCTAAGGCGGTTTGACGTTGTAGTCAACACCGGCAACTCCTGCGGCGCACCTGAAGCCAAGCTGTATTGACTCCGTCTTTCCCTTGGACCCTTCAGCTGCGAAGAGAGGGGGGGGTCTGCTGCATGGGCAACAGCAGACCCTCCATATCACCCTGCCCAGGCTCTGTAGCTTCAGCTTCACTGGAGAGGACACTCCAGAGTCATCGCAAGATGTCGATTCAACACGGGAGGAGACAGATACCGTGTCACTCCCGAGTCGGACTGCACAGCCATTCTCAGCGGTGCAGATAGACTCTTAAGAAGCTACACCATCATCTCTCGAGACGGACGGCTGCCGAAGTGTATTTATGGAATTTAAGAAGTTGGTAGGAAAGACAACATTTGTTTAATTTTTGTTCTCTGATATTTTGCCTTGAGAGAGTGTTATAATGTGGTAGTCAGTTCTGTGTTTCACTCTTTTTCAAAAAAAATGACATACTAATTGTTACTTCAAAGCCTGATAGTAAACTTGTCTTAGACCATTAATTTTTGAACCATCTTCCAATGTCTTTCAGGGATACTGTGTTTGGTTTATGAAAATAGAAAAACACTTGTAAGAATTAGAAAATAAAAAGAAAGAAAAATGGCGCTCTAAGTGGCTAAAAATCAAAATGTTCAATTATAGTGCATTACTTGCCAATAAAAAGTAAAAGGACCATTGTGCATAGCTTGGTGTAAAGCAGAAAAATAATGCCATCGAGTGCAAAAACACTATCAGCATATAGCTGAGACATAAAAAGTGGAATTGCTCCAAAGATAACACACACACACACACACACACACACACACACGCACACACACACACACACTGGGTGCCTACTGTCTTGTTCCAGGAAAGAAAGCAACCAAAACTTTTAGTGTCTATTGCTAGGAAGTTCTATTTAAAGTTCTGGCAGAGTTATAAAGTTAATTACTATATGTCATTTTCTAAATATAAATGTAAACACATTTAAAGAACAGATGAATAAAAATTCAAATCTTATCATATGAACACTTCTTTGCTGCTATTTTCTTCATGCTATCCTAAACATGTTGCTCCTCATCTGAAACCAGTATTGGAATTCCATGCCAAGCAGCTTGGGTACTCAAATCACACCCACCCTCAACATATGTTCTTCTTCTCCCCCAGCCTTTTCTGATCTTTGAGTCCAGAGGGTGCTCTCCTTCACCCTCATCACGTTGGTCCTGCCATGTGTCATGACTTGACACTTGCTTTATATGGAATATGCTGTACAAAACCCAAACAAGTCCATAAAGTAGATACTAGTAAGCCATAGGCCAGAGATATAAAGTAAATTATACATGGCCACAACAATTAGACATTTTGGAGGCAGGATTTAACTTCATAAATTTCAGACTACGAAGGTTGTTTTCCAAATTGATGATTAGAAAACCATAACATCATGGAATTAGGGGCTTGAAAATGTTCATTCTGTTTTAAGTTCTGTTACTATGTTTGGTCTTAGTAAATTTAAATTGCGAGCCTCAAGACCTTTAGTTTAAATTATTTTCTAATGATGTCTAAGTCCTATTCCTTTCTTAGTATTGTTGTCTTTACTGCAACCAATGGAGTAGTAACTATTTACTTACATTGGAGAAAAGTGAGGCAATATGCAGACTGAATTGAGAACATGTTATTTACTTCTTGTAACATTACTTTGAGGAATCATTGAGTTTAAGAATGAGAATTTGATATGTTATTTACCTATGTGGCATGACTTGAAGAATTAGAACTGGAATGCAAAGTGAGGCTTGTCTTACCAGAAAATCTAGACTCTCACTCATAACTTTCTCCTGCTCTGATCTAGGATTCCTTGAGAAATAGTCATTCAGAAAAGGAAAAAAAGGTTGGATGTCCTAGAAGGTCTATTGAGGATTAGAAATTGAATGGTACTCAATGATAAGTCATGTCTCTAGCAAGGGTGAAAAGCAGGGTGAAACCAGATTGAGTAATGACTTGTTCTCAGGAATAGGCCTAGTATTTGTGAGAGCAAATTTAAAGTGTGCAATAGGGAGAAGAAAAACAGAAACCAAGATAAATTTTATAAGTAATATAAAGTCCTGCCACAGTATCCTTCTCCACACCTAACATTATAATTACAGTTGACCCTAAAGCAGGGGTTAGTAGCACTAACCTCCTCCACAGTTGAAAATTTACCTATAACTTTTGATGCCCCCCCAAACTTAAATACTGCCCTAACCAATGTGGCTCAGTTGGTTGGGTGTCATTCTACAAAGTAAAAGTTTGCTATTTCAATTCCTGGTCAGGACACACACCTGGGTTGCAGGTTCAGTCGCTGGTCACAGCATATATGAGTGGCAACCATTCAATGTATCTCTCCCTCCCTTTCTCCCTCCATTCCTCTCTCTTAAATAAATAAATAAATAAATAAATAAATAAATAAATAAATAAACCTTAAAAAACTTAATTACTAATAGCCTGCACTTTACTGGGAGCCTTATCAAGAGCACAAACAGTGGATTAATGCATATTTTGTATGTTATATGTATTATATACTGTATTCTTACAATAAACCAGAGAAAAGGAAGTGTTATTTAGACTATTGTAAGAAAAATACATTTATAATATTGTATTAAAAAATATGCAAGTATAATGGACACATGAAACTCAAATCCGTGTTGTTTAAAGTCAACTGTACATTAGAACTTACAGCAAGAGTAGGTGCAATATTTAGAAAACCAAGAGATAGCCCTAATATACAGAGAGAAAAAATACATATCTGAAGAGAATGTTGAAGCAAGTCTTGAGAGTCATTTAGTCTAATCTTGCTCCGAGATGTTATCTTCGTGATCCAAGGTTTCATCAGAAAAAGAAAACTAAAAATAAAAAGTGTAGGGTAAGTGAGTGGGCTATATGGCTTAAAAAGAGAAAGAAAGAAAACTACTGAAACCTTAAAGGTTTAGAAAATACTCTCTGCCATAAGATCTGAAAGAATAAATTACATCAAGAGCTGTTTTAGTGTTTTCTTTATTTGGGGAAAGTACAGTGTGGATTGATTTGGAGTGACCTGTATTTAAAAGCCTTGGAATTCTTGGAAATGGAAGAATTCTACTGCACTATCCTCCTCCTCTTCCTCCTCCTCCTCCTCTTCCTCACCAAGTACAAAGCAGTAACTTTCATTCAATCTGACTTCTCAAATCCTGTTTTCTTATTTTTCTCAATAAAACAGGACAGCCATCAATTCTGTTCTTGCTCCATATGACCTTCCTGCCATCCCTGAATTTCTTGTTTTCTTTTTCAGGTTTCTTTCTACTCTACTCACAGAGTTTAAATATATGGTTGTGGGATTGGGGAATGTAGATGCCAAGGGTGAGGAGCTGTTAAGTCCTGCAGCACAGTTCATTGATCACTATGCATTTTTAGTTCATGCCAATAACATGACCTGGTAGGAACACAGCTACCATGATTCTGAAGTACACATTGCAGTGTCTGTTTTAATACACCTACACACACATGCATGCCAAAAAGCTACTAATGACAGAATAAAACATTTTTTCAATTCAAATTGAAGCAACATTCCATTGCATTGTGGAAACCTCCTATTGAAGTCTAAGAACAAAACAGCAAGTAAGTTTGCCAGAGAAAGGGGCATAAAAAGGAGGATGGAGGAGATGGCGTGCACACTTAGATGCCCACTCAACATTTCAGGCAGAGGGCTACGCAGAAGAATTCTGACAGACAACTTGTACCATTATGAGGTACCATGTATTAAGGACCAGTTCACAAAATTGCAATAGGCAACATCCTAGAAAGCTCTCTGCAAACAGGAAACTGTATCCTCAAACCATTCAGTTGATTTTGCCACACATTTCAGAAAGAAAATTTTTCTAAATTACCCTTTGCTCTTCCCATGCACAAATCTATTCTACCAGCATCCACATCCCTTTATTGTTTTCCTTTTAAACTTTCTGTTACATTTGTGGAAGTGCCAATCCTCCCACCTCGATGCCCTAGATCTTAACCTTATACTTATAGTATTTTTGCTCCTTTGAAAGATAAAGTGAAATCTTTTTTTATCCCATGTTTTTCTCTCTCTACCAGACCATTCATACACAATATACTAGACCTCTAATGTCTATGGAACCAGGAATCCATGTGGCTATTGAGCACTTGTAATGTTGTTAGTATGAAGTGAAATGTACTGAAGAAAAATACAACAGCTTTCAAAGACTTAGTATGAAACAAACTAAATAATGTAAAATATTTCATTAATAATCATTTTATATGGTTACATTTTTAAATAATATTTTGAAAATATTGAGTTAATTATAAATAATATTAAAATAAATTTCACTGGTTTCTTTTTCTTTTTTTTTTATATATAACTAAAATTGTACTTGTGTCTTTCTTTTTCTGTTTACATTCTGGTCAGTTACTTTTTGCTTTTGGTGGTGAATATCCTCCAATAGCTTTCTGAGAAAACTTTCAGGACACATTTTCTGAGGTTTTAGCTCTAACTCTGCACTTATATGTTTTATTTGTCCTAGTCTCTACTTCTCTCCCTGTATAAATAATTTCTCCAAGAGATAGCCTCTGTTCCCTTGGCTTCAACTACAGTCTCCATGCTAAGGATTTCTAAAGTTCAATCTTTAGGCCATAACTCTTCACAAAAATTAAGACTACCTGGCTTCTCACTGGATATACTGATTACTTGACATATATTTTATAGACATCTTAATTTTAGCTGTTGTCCTTGTCATACACATGAGCCCACTTATATAAACACATAGACTTGTTTCCCTTGAGTCTTCTCACTCATAGCAAATGATACTATATAATACTTAGTTTTTCAAGCGGAACACCTGAGAGTCATCCTTGATTATTTTCTATAAGCCATCTAACTGCAAGTCCTGAATTTTCTGCTTCTAAAATGTTTTTCCAACCTGACCATTAATCTCCATTTCGAGTGGAATCAGTTTTGCTAGAGCGTCTACAATTGCATTCCAGGACTTTTTCTTAACTGGACTTTTTGTTTTTACTCTTATTCTATTCCAATCTATTCCCAGCAACTATTAAAGAGAGTAGATCATTTAAAACATAATCTAATTCTAAATATTTCAAAGTCTGCTCAAAATTAAGTATAAACTCATGAACATGAACTTCATGAGCCGTCATGGTATGATATCATCCAGATGATAGCATCCAGCTTCTCCAACCTTTTCTTGTACCACTCCCTGCCTCGCTCCAACTGGTAGTCAGTCATTGCTTAGCCTCTTCTCACAACTACCAATTACTTTCCTGCCTCTGAGCTTTTACCCTTGTTACTCTCTAGGTTCTGCCATAGATCTCTGCATGATTGGCTATTTTACATTCATGAATCCACTTGGATGTTATCCACTAAGTAGAGGATTCCCTCCTCTCACTACTCCCAGTCTAAGGCATCTCCCAAAACTGTGACAGTATTTCTTTATTTTTATATCATAGAGCTCTGTTCTTCTTTTTTGGTACTTGTGTAAATTATTTTATTTTAGGAACTTGTTAATTGTTATGAACACTTCTTTGCACAATATTAGCTCTAAAGTGGCAAATGCTATACTGTCTTGTAGACCATTGTCCCCTGGTCCATATACAATGTCTGATATATAAAAGTTACCCAATAAATATGAACTGAATAAGTAAGTGAATGTTATGTTTTCCTAGGAGCTTATTTCATCATATAAATTAAAGTTTTATAACTATTGGTTAAATATGTCAGGTGTCATCATACTTTAAAGCTTTTCTTAAATAGTAGAAAACATGGAAAATAATAAATTTGCATTTATCGTCAGTATATTCAGAGACGTAAAGAAATTTGGGGCAGAGAGATAAGGGTAGAAGTCTTGACCATCAAAAAAAATGTTTTTATATTGTGAAAATCTATGTTTTCAATAATAGAGCCAGAAATTGAGTATCATAGGCAAATAGTCTATATCCTTAAAGCCATCAAATAAGAGATATGGAGGAGACTTTGGATACCCCATTTTCCCTATATCACTATAGAAGCTTTTCACACTATGATTGTCAGCCATTTATTTCTGCACTTCTTCTTGCCCAATGTTTAAAAAACAAACAAACAATAACAAAAAATAGAAACTCAAAGAAACAGTAAAAATAGAATGACACTTATTAATCAAGTACTGTTTAGAGATTTCATTTTGAGAAATGAATAACCCAACTTAAAGAATTTGGCTAGACAAGAGAAAGGAGAAAGAAAGAATCTTTGATGGTATATAAAAACTGTGTTTCATAGAGTCAACTGATATCAAAAACAAAAAACTAATTGAACAAAGACAAGTTATAGATATAAAATGGATGTGCGCTCAACTTGAATAAATGCCAGTTTTGCTTGATGGCACTGTTCATTAAGAAAAAGAAATTTGAAATACTGCATAATAAATTCTGTGAAATTGGTCTATTTTTATATAAAAATTTCAAACAGCTACTTTTATTCAGAAGTTGAACTTTTCTGTAGCTAATTTAAAAGAATCACTGATCTCAATGAATTGCTGAAGTGTTAGTACAGCTATTGCTAAAATGGGTAATATGTCTCCAACTACAGAACTTGCTATTTGAGCCTAATTCTAAACTCTTTTAAAAATGTTCTTTTTTCCCTCTAAGTTGAAAATTGAATGGAAGTGGGTGGAGAAAGATGTGCCAGGAAATAAGATTCTGATTTTGCAAACTTCTTTAAGAATTGTGATTTGCTTCCTTAGAAATATCAGCACAAATGAGGTAATTTCTTTCAAATAAAAGTTATATGGCTGCAATTTGCATTCCATTAATCTGGTCTTTAAACTTTTCCTTTTTCCCCCCTTTCCTAACTATCACATCACACTATCATGTTTTAAAAATAATGTTACTCCTTGCTAAGTACTGCAGAACTTTAGAATTAGAAGGGAAATTAGAGCTACTCAAGTCAAACACTCTCATTTTCCAAATGTGGATCTAGAGGCCAGAGAGTTTACATGGACTGCAGGGACTTCACTCACATAATGGCAGTGCCGATTCTAATCAGGGATTCTATCAGGAAATGACCTCAGGGGTCATAGGTCATAGAGGTATCATTAATGAGGCCAGTGGGATAGGTGTAAGACAACAGAAAGTGCATGCCAATATCTATGAGTTGGCCAGTGAGCAAATGTATTACATGTGTAAGAAATTGGGTGCCCAACTTTAAGACTTGTGATAATATACCATATTGACTTTCTATTTTAGTCCCTTTGGTATTTATGCTGAGAATCAATTAGAAGATGTTCTGAATTAAACCACTGTCAAATTTTTTATTTATATTTCCTTTAATGCCAACTTATTTTGGCTCAGAGAAAAATATAGATTTTATAGCTTGTACTAAAATAAGAAGCTTAACGATATTAGTGAACAGGTATTTTCCTTTTTGGGGGGAACTTTTTTTTTTACAAGGTATTTTATTCTTATTATTATATCCTTTATTATTATTTAAAGGTATATAAATTATAACTAAAATTTCATTAGTTTTATGTTACACAATAGAAGAACATATTTTAAAACATTGTTTTTCAAAATATTCCCAAATCCAAAGTGTTTTGCTTTTCTACTCCAAGACTTTCCTGCCTGGCCTTTTAGGCTACCCATTATTATGTCTCTACCTAAGAAGACAATTTTCTTGCTCCCAATTAACTGATCTCTGCTTCGGTCTGATCAATTTGCTTATTGCACAGCCCTCCCAGAGGTTTATTATCCACCCTAAGCCATACTTTGCGCCATCCAATGATGTAGAACAGTGTTTTTCAACCAGTGTGCTGCAAGAGGCACACTGGTGTGCCCCAAGAATTTTTACAACCTGCACTACCTGTATATTTAGTTAGGGGTGCTAGTTTCTTTTCCTTTAGATTGTCAAATGAAAAAATGGCAACAGCCAACACAACAATAGCTGTTTGGTGTGAATGAGTCAAAATTATACCTATTTTTTTGGGGGGGGGTCAAATCAGAAAAAAATATATACTTTTGGTGTGTTGCAAAAACTTAGTAATTACTTTACATGTGACATGAGATGAAAAAGGTTGAAAATCACTGACTTAGAGAACTATCTTGGCGGTCACTTCAAAGCTTACTTCTTCAGAAGTCTAATCTCTTCACCCATTCCCGGTGAAAGCTGTGCTGCTCCTTGGGTGACTGCATCCCCATGTAGTTTTTCCAGAACAGTCTTCACGCCCATCTATGCCACAGCATTTAGCACTCCTGGTTTTTTTTTTGTTTGTTTGCTTGTTTTTATTTTTTTAAGAATTCCTGAACTCAAAAAAACATGCATTCTACTCTCTATGTACTTTCCATATGGTCTAGACTGTTTTTAGGCATCTGGCTAAAGTTTAATAGCAGAAACAAATAAATTTTTAAACTAAAAATATCAGGGCTCGAATTGACTCAGAAGAGGAGCACACACAATGTCACTCTTTTTATAGCCTGGAAAGCAGTGAAGGTCTGGCAGGCCGGCGGACTGGCTCAAGCTAATGCTGTGAGGGCACACTTGGGATTAGACTCAAGCCTCCCGAGTGCAAGGACACTTATTTCACTCTCTACTACCTCACTTACAATACCCAGGGATCATTAAGGACAGAAGAAAGAGTAATGGTGCCTTGAAGAGTGGACACACATTCTTGTCTGATGCAAGACACCCAGGCCAGGCATCCAGTGTCAGCTCTTAACACCTTCAAAAGAATACCACCTGAAATAAAGAAACAGGCAGCCAGGAAAGCTGTCAAGTCCCAATTTGTAGTTTCTAGTGAAGATCACAGAAAAAAATAGACTCCAGATTCAACTTGTCTGTATTTCAACTCCTCAAGGGTTCAGCACTAGCTAACTGCTGGAATTCTACACAAGCATGTGGACCAGCTTCAGGCTTGCTTCTCCTCCTGCCTGGTTACCCAATTAGTTCCTTGTTAACCACACACCTGCAGTGCCTTTCCCCTCAGGCTCTCCTCCCCTCTGTGTAGCTTTTAACCCCTTCTGCACACATTGTTTAAAACACTATTAAGGTGTCCCCATGAATGCCTGACAGAATCATTGGTGCCCCCTTGGTTGCCAAAGTAATTAGCTTACAGGGACATCTCATCTAATATAACTGCAAAATCAGGAACAGATCAAACTCCCCTGCCTGTGAGAGCTGCTGGAGCCCTGGGAATGCAAACACTATTTGTCCAGGTAATCAGGTAACACAGCAACATAAAATGTCAGAAGCAAGATACCCAGAGGTTTCAGAGAAAGGAAAGGTAGGAAAACCCTATCCTTATCAAACCTGAACCCCAGAAGAAAACCCCCTGGGAAGCCAAAAGGAGAATGATGTGTCAAGGGAAGACATCTTGGCATTATGCTGATGACTTTTTCACAGGGGCTCTTGCCTTTGTGATCTCCCAAGCCTGGGATTTCAGGAGGAAAGTGGAGACTGTGATCTGAGGAAGTGAACTTGGTGTATGGACAACAGACACTTCTAGGAGTGCCAAGGGGTCATCAAAGCATGTGTCTACTCACAGACAGAACTTGTCTTAAAAATGGGAATTAATGAACATCAGATCCCTTTTTGCAGACCATCCAAAAAATAAGATGACGTGAGCTAACCTTCCTTAGTGACACTTTTCATGGTCTGAAAATCTACACCTCCAATAAGCGCATCTTTTCCCATCTTCATTATTAAAGAAGAAAAACAGAGATTGAAACTACATAGAGCCAAATAATCAGGTATAAAAATAAATTCCAACCTACTGACGAAGACCAGAAATTCTATGAAGAAACTTGGTTACTTTAAATAAGAAAAACTTGCAAATATATGTTCAGAGCCATGTAGAAATCGTAAGTGGGGAGATGAAAAAAGAGGAGATAGAAAACATTGCTTTTCAAGAAGAAGAAAAAGGTAGATTTTGGAAATTATAACTCACAGGCTTGGCATTAATAAGTGGTAAAAGTATCTAATTCATTATTAAATAATTCATTTGTTCATATTCAGAAAATAAAGTGATAAGTGGAAATAGTATATTTTCACCAAAAAAATAATTCTGGCTAAAGTAATTTTAGTATTTTTCATCCTGTTGCAAGACTAGAAAATCAGAAGTTTCAATAACAATATTGATAAATTTCAGTCAAGTTTTCTCATTTTAAAAAGATGGGGAAAATGTATTGAACATTTGAATAAAGTCAGTGCTGACTGAAACTTGCTTCTTTAAGAATAAATATCAACCCAGAGAGAGATCTTAGGGCTGCTTTCTCCCTGTCTACCTCCCTCACCCCCTCCACTCCCACCCCACACACAAGAGCATTAAGTGCCTGCTACACAGAGTTTGAGGAATTGAAAGAAATATCAGGTTAGCATGATCCCACTGTCAAAGACAGATTCTCCCTTGCGTTCATGGAGATTATATAAATTTGACTTTTATTAAATTGAAAAGTAGGTGGAGATATAGAGAGTTACGATTAAATCCTTAGATTTTACAAAGTCAGATGAAAAACTAAATTTTGCCACTGGAGACTTCAGATTAAAAAGGTTAGGCTAGAATGATGCATGTACCTGAGAGCAAAATAGTTAACAGGAGTAAATATAAATTTGAAAATCTACTTCAAAAATCAAACTCAGCGTGTCCCTTGTGACTTTGTCGTTTTGGGTAACTCCAAGACTAGAGGAGGTTAGATTGTGTGTAACTTTCAAAATAGCTAATAAAATCTTAAATTGTATAAATAAAGGTAAAGTTCAGTGTCCACAATTAAGGGAAATTAATTACTTTGGTTAGAACAATTTGGAAGTTTTCATTTTGCACAGGCACCACAGTTAAAAATAATAATAGCATGTTAGAAACAATTTAGGGGAGGTAAAGTGTGACATTAAAATGTCTGAAAATCCTGTTACATGGCATCCAAATAATATGGAACAACATTTAGGAAAGAATATGAAAAAGATTGGAACATGTTCACTAAGAAAATTATATAATTTAAAAAATAGATCCTTAGGACATAATAAGGATAAGGTGATGGAAATTAACAAAGATACAAAGTTGGTGGTATAAAAAAATATCATACATATTTACTAACCACATGAAATAAGAGAGTGCTGATGTTTAATATGATAAATGCTAACATCTGAATGGCAAGCTGTCAGGAACATTTTAGAAAGGACTTCTCAGTGAAGAAGGATTTTGGCCTAAGTGACATCTAAGATCCTTTGTAATTTTCTGAATCTAAATTTGTCAGACTATGTAATAAAAATATTTTCTTCTGCACATTTAACTTCAAATGAATGCTTCCTATAGAATTACTATTCTATAACCACAAGAGATGAACAGTTATTAAGTAAGAATGGTTTCTCCAATTTCTCTTGCTTTGATCTATGGATGTTATCATCTTAGAGTTCAAATCCAATAACAAGTGAGTCTAGCTTCTCAATCAGGCAATATTTTATCTTGTTTATTGTACTTTAATATTTTCAAACAAAATATTATTTCTCCTGTGATGATCTGATGCTGCTTTTGTTTCGTTTTTTTTTTTTTTTTTTTTTTCTCCTAAAAACAATTCAAATCATTTCATTCTAGTCACATTTTAGATTTTTGGTCAAGTTAAATTCCAATTTTTTTTAAATCTTCAATTTATGTTATATAGGGGTGGACAAAAGTAGGTTTACAGTTCTGAGTACATGCAACATAGTTTATTCTCATATTATTAATGATTAATTATTGTTTAATTTATTTGTATTACAACTGTAAACCTACTTTTGTCCACCCCTGTACTCAGGATAATTCCAGAGATGCCATGGCTTATGATACATTAGGGTAGTTTCAGGAGTGTCATGGCACTAATTCTCAATTTTGCTGGTGTCCCAGTTTCAAAGATTCTCCACAGTAGTTTCTGCAAAGACTGAGTTCCTGCTTTCTGCTGCAGAACAATAGAGATTCCCTCCTGTGTTGGGTAAAGGGATCCTTCTAGCCTCTCTCCACTCCATATTTAGATATGCAATACTTCTTTTCTTCAGTCCCTGTATTTCTCCAGACTTGTGAAGTACAAATACACTTGCTTTTTTTCTAAATGATTCCCTCAGCAGAATTGCAAGGGTTTTATTTGTTTGTTTGTTTGGGGTTGGCGGGTTGGTTTTTCTTTCCCTTATTCTACTTAGTCAATTACCACTGGTCCATCTGTTTCTCATTTTCCAATTTTGTTGACATCATTTGCCTGGAGTTATTATATTTTTCTTGTTGTCCTCTTGGATTTATAACCTCTATCTTTTGTGGGCTTAGTTTTTAGAAGAAAACAGATGTAAGCATTTGATCTGACAGGCTGAATCAGAAGTCTCTCTCTTTTTTTTTTTTCTTTATTTTGAATACTTTGGAATTTTGTTGTTGTGGTGGTGGTTCATTAAGTCACATATAGTCTCTTATTATTTAAAAAAATGTAATGCTAAAATCAAGAAAATGACAGACAAATGAATCAGAATTTTAATAGTGTATGTCTCTGTTCAGGGCAAATTATATAAGGTAATAGTTATTTTCACTTTTTTAATATTTTTGAGATATTACTATAGTAGGCAGTTAGACAGAAATAAATGAAATAGGAACAACAGGCCAGTTTCAGAAGGTCATCAGAATAGAAAGCCCTGGGTACCTAGCAATGGGTAAAACTGGGCTTGGACCTCACCCTCAGGCTGATCTTTCCTCCCCTAGCACATCGTTGGTCATGTAGTTTAGAACACCTGACCTTTAATATGGCTAGTCCTACAGTAGACACCGTTAGGGAAGGAAAAGCGGGGCTGGAGAATAGCCTCATAGCACTCTCATACAAACACCTGCATGACCATACCCTTAAGCACTAAGCCCTAGAAATGGCATCTAGACCTCAGGTGTGTTTCAGCCTCAGGCCCAGAAAAGCAGCAAGGCCAGGGTTGAATCAAGACTAGCTGCAATGACTAATGACCTCTTGCCCTGTACAAGCCAATTGTTAAGTACCGTGATCTTGAAAGGACACACCTGGAAAGCTGATGAATATTCTATGAGATCCTCCCCTAAGACCACCAGATAAAATCCTCAAGACAAAGAACCCAGTGTGCTTCTTTCTCTCTCTCTCTCTTTCTCTCTCTCTCTTTCTCTGTCTCTCTCTCTTTCTGTCTCAAGCACACCTGTGCCTTACCCCACCCCTTCTGTCCCCAGGGCACTCTCTCTTTCTGGAGCACACCCTCACCTTTCCCCTCTCACCTTCCTCTAGGCTTCTCTGACTCTTTTTTTCTAAACTCCAAGGGCCCTTCTTTTGCCTCTGTAACTTGTTTTCTGAATCCACACAGCTCAGCTGGCTGACTTTTTCTACCTCTGTGACTTTCTAAACAAATTTTCACTTGTATTTGAGTCTTTCTCTGAATTATTTCTTAGCCATAACTTAAATAATAAAGTTGAAGAAATGAGGTCTAATCACCAGTAACACTCTGGTGCCTTTTCGCTGCTAACATTACAATTGTACTATTTTCATAGTTAGAAAACCCAATTCAAAACACCAAAATATTTTTCTGTCCATTATCTTTTTCTTGGTACATTTTACAAGATAACTTAAAGAAAATGCCCAACAAAATTAATTACCTTAGTTTTTATATTAAAAATGTTAGAATGCACTTGAAAATTATTGAGAAGAATGAGTATAAAATAAAGCAATGTATTATGGAGTAGAAGTTTATTGAAAATAAAGTGCTTAAAAATATAAATCAAAGTGGCTGAAATTTAGAACTTTGGTATTATGAAGGTCATGTCATTTCTTTTAAGGGTATTTGTTAAAAGATTTAGACATAGGACACTGCCTGCAAGATTGTGGCCACATGAGGTGAAGGCCTAGCAAGCTCTGCACAAATGATTTGGATTTTGGAGACTTAATATTCACATTCTAACTTGCAGATTTTGGAGGGCAGGTCTTGCCTGAGGGATTGTGAGACCCAAACTCCACACTTGTTTAAATGTTCTCCATAATAATCCCCAGATTTGTCCTTGGTGGGGGCTGGAGGCTTTGGGATCCCAGAGGAGGATTATGGTTAGCATTGTTATTTAAAACAGAGTAAACAAATAATAAGACATTCACTATAGGGAATGCACTGCCTTGAGCTTTGAGATATGGGTATTCTAATGGGATTTTTGAAATTATATTGCTGGTTTTGCTAACAGAACAGATGTGGATTTAAAAAGAAATGATGTGGTACTGAATGATGTTCTCTAAAGCACTTCCCCCGCCCATCCACCAAAAGTGAGTAGGGCAACCCATAGGATACATTTTTTTGTGACATTTTTACCACTTTTGCCAGTTCAAGTTCATTACATTTTATTTGATCCCAACAATTTCTTCTGTTTTATCTCATGACAAGTCATTCAGATTTTCCTAAGCCTGGGTAATTAACCCCTTGGATTATACTTTTAATATGTACTAGCAATAACTATCATATTTAAATCAATGCAAAATTCTGCAATTAAACTTATCTCCTCTTATTTACGTACAGTTTTGTTCTTATACAGCCTTAAGCTTTACTTCCTTTTGACATCTTCAAAGATGACTAATATTTCACTATGCAGTTTTAAAAAGACATTTGTTGTCTTGTTGCTGTTGTTTATAAAACAAATCACAATTATGGTAGAAATTTTGGAAAATTTAGTTTACATTAAAGTTATAATCTTATTATTCTCAAAAAGCCTATGTTACTATATTGATAAAATCTTATTGGCCTTTTTTCTTATAAGTAGACAAATTACTATTGCTGTCGCTTTATAAATTTGGATTCACAATTTATGCAATTTTGTATCCCACTTTTAAAAAAATATATACTACTTTTTAAAAAGAAATTATTTCCATTATATTGAGAAAAAGCATTTTTCCTATCTCATGCATGGGTAGCAGTTTTTAATATAAGTATGTAATTATTTATTATATAGATGAGTTGCATTTTTTTAACCATCTTTTTATTTCTGAGTATTTGGGTTATCTCTGTTTATTGCTCTGTACACACACACACACACACAAACACACCACATATGGGAATTGGGAGAAGGACAGAGACAGGCAGAGAGAGATCAAGACCTCAAACAAAACATTGTGAAATAAACAAAGACCAGCCAAAAGAGTGAAGCAAGAGCTATTCACTCAGAGCTTGCTACACAAAGAGTCAACCACCATCACTTGTGCATTGGTGGGCACAAAGACAGGCAGAGGAGTGGGAAAGCTTTGGGAAAAAATTCAGTATGTCCTGATTGGAGGCTATTGACATGAGGAAGGTATAGGAAGGCTAAATAGAAACCACCAGGCTTCCTCTGATTAAGAATGCTTTTTTTTTTTTTTTGGCTTTTACTGCTTGGTCCTAAGTTGGAAGTGAAAACAAATATTAGGAAAATTTCAATTTCAAATCCTGGCTATTTGGGGCCCAGTGTTACAGATGTTATTGTTTGATTTTCCTGGTTTGCTGTCAGAGATAGCAGTCTAACTTCCTACAATTCTAAAGGCTGACTTTCTGGTTGGTTATTGTGGATAAGGGGTTGGTTTTCTGGACAGGTTGTAGATCAGAGTTTTATTTTAATGTAAAATCTTATCACTGTACAGTCAGTCTCTGAATATATACACTTTGTAAAAATACTTCTAGTATACACAAAAGATTTACATAAATTGATTATATCCTAGGTGGCCATAAAACTCTTAATAATTTATAATTGATATTATACAGACCTCATCAAGTGATCAAATATATTACATTAGAAGTCAATATAAAAATCAGTATAAAAATAGCTGAGAGAAAAAGACAGAAAGAAAGAGAAGGTGGTTGAGGAGAGGTGAGGAGAGGATACTAGCATCTACATACCAACAACCACAAAGGCTTCATACTTGGAGAAGTAATCAACACTCTTCTAAATAAGACAACATCAAAAGGAAAATTTCAGTTTCTTGGAGAGAATGTAAATACCGAAATTAGATAAAGTAGTACTTAGAGTGAAACTCATGGCCTTAATTGTACATATTTAATAAGACTTCAATGGCAATTTGTACATGCGTTTTCTTTCAAACTTAGATATTTTGAAATGTACAGATATGTTTCAAGAACAGTACAAAGAAGTATTGAATAAATCCAGATTCACCAATTTTTCCTCATTTGCTTAATCATCCTCTCTCTTTATGTATATATATATATATATATATATATATATATATATACAATATATTTACTTTTCCTACAACATTTCAGAGAAAATTGGATATTTTATACCATTTAACTCTAAATACTTCAGAATATATTTTTACAACTAAGAAAAAACTGTACTGCATTTAATAAATTAATTTTAATACTGAAAAAAAGAATATTAGCTAATATATATCCCGTATTCAAATTTCTCCAAGAGTCCCAATAATATTCTTTATGCTAAATTTATTTTAACGATCCATTTCAGATTATGCATTGAATTTAGTAGTCATGACATGACTCACTAGACCGATTAATCTGATATAGTTTTGCAGCCCTTTTTTGTCTTTCATGAAATAGTTTGAAAAATGCTAACAGTCTATTTAGTTTGTAGATGTTCCTCAGGTAGATTTCTTCACAATTAGACTTGGGCTATTTATTCTTGGCAAGAACACAACATAAGTGATGCTGTGTTTTTACAGCTTATCGCTCCAAAATGTTGGTTTCTCCCATTATTAGTGACATTGACGTTGATCATTTGTCTGAACTGCACCTGGCAAGTTTTATTTTATTTTTTCCATTATAAAGGTAGTGATTTTCTTTTTAAATAAAAGCTTTCATGGGGAGGTTATTTGTGTCTATCTAAATATCCTGTTCCTCATCAATGTTTGCATTTGTTGATAATTCTTATCGGAATCATTATGTCTATGATAATTACAAACTGATAATTTTCTAACATTCTAGTCTCTATATTTATTTGTAGGCATTCCATTGTAGGAAAGAGCTTTGCTTTTACTAAGTTTACGTTTTTACTTGTTCATTTATGTGTTCTTTATCAGTAAGGGCTTATGGATTTTTACTTAATAGGTATCAGTTCTTGACAAAGTATATTATGCCTTCTTAGGGTAACTGAATTAGAATTTGAGATTTTTAAAATAAGTGCCTGAAATTCAGGCAAACTGCTTTCCTGAAAAACAAGATTTGAAAGTCCTACCATTGGTGTATTAAAATGTTTACTAGCTCTATTTTCCTAAATTTGAGATTTGTCAATAACATGGAAACTTGTATTTTATTTCATAATTTGTGTTTGTTAATGAGCTTGCAAGTTTATTTCATATCTATTTTGATGTGGTTACTTATATATTTTCTTTTTGACTGTTAGTATTCTTTTAACATAAGGATACATATTTTAACATACACTTGTCTTTAAAATACCTTTCCTGCCAATCATACTTGTGCTGAAAACAAGTCCCCTCTGCTCTACCTCACCACCTCAGGAAGTTTCTCTAACCCTTTTCCAAAAATTATCAGGAAAATGGCCCATCTCTAATTCTCCTGTCTGAAACTCAGGCCCTTGGCATTTTATTATTGTTTGCAACCTGACATCTGGGGCAGCTGGTGCTTCTGTTGGGCTGTCACCTGGCTGCTAATTTCTGTTTTACCCCTGGACACTCTAACTCAAATTAGCTTCAACTCTGTTCTGTAGCCTGAGGATAAGTCCTGTTTTAAGCCCCATATTCCCTCCAGGTACAACAGACTTGGGTTCTGCCTGTCTTGGAGAGGAATTTTGACAAGGAGAAGATACATTTAGAAGAATACAGATTGTGGAGGCTTTTATAGCAGAGTCTAACCTGTGAGTACTTCATCTAGATTTGTGGTTCTCTGTGTGTGGCCCTGGGAGCCCTCAAGACCCTTTCAGGTGGCCAGCAAGATCAAAACTGTTAAAATAAAGGGATCATATTTTTTCACTCCCATCAGTGTACTGTGGGATTTTCTGGAGGTTACTTGATTTCTGACATTGCAACAGAGTGAAGGTAAAACACATAAGAATCCAGACGTCTTCTATTCAATATATTTGCAAAAGTTAAAACAATAATACTCTTCTCATTAAAATTAGTTTTATTTTTAAATGTAGTTATTTTTCATTGAAATATGCTATTAGCATTAGGATATACTTGATTTTTTACCTCTTTTAATTTAAAATGAATTTTTTAATTTTAATTTCTAATATGACATATTATAATAGATAAAACTCATATAAATGAAATTGGCACTGTTCTAACTTTAAAATTAAAAAATAAAAATGTGACTTCTCCGCTGAAAAGCCCATAAAAACTCTGTGTGGACTGAGCCATACCCCCATGACTAGCCTCCACACACCCACTTTCACTCAGGAGGTGTATTTACCTTCTTTCATATCCTCCAAAAAGTCAGTTTCTTTCCAATTATCAGCCCTTAACAGACGGTGTTCCTTTTGTGAGGAATGCCCCTCCCCCCAACGTCCTGCATGGCTCTCTCACATCTCCTCTCTCAAGTCTCCCTTAAAATCACTGCCACTGAGATAGCATAACAGCTCTCTCATTGTCTTGTTAAGCACCTTGTCCTTTTCCGCATAGACCTTGCTAATTTAGTAAGTATACCAGGGAGCAAAAGAACGTGAATAAAATAAATTCATGGGCATGGCTGCTGCTCCCCCTTCAACAATCCACTGTACTGCTTACTTCAATCTCTGGTTTTCCATTCTTTTTCCAAACGCTAAGGGAAACTCATTTTCTTGTCAGTTCTATGATAGAGTCAAAATTGCACATTTAAATTAATTTTCTATAATGCTAGTTATTCTTAATGGGGAAGTTCTAAAATTCTGCCAGAGTTCATGTCTTATATAGTCTTTCCAAGGACTTTTGAATCTTTGTACACTGAATTCTAAGCATCTAAAGGAGAAAAAAAAATATATGTCATACATACAGAGACTTACATAAAACCTAGCCCACAAATACATTGAAATACAGTGAGTTATCTGATCAAATATATTAAGTAACAATTGGTGATTATTTATATTCAAAAATCGAAATAATGATATTGTGTGAGCTGTGTCTAATGCTGTCTCCCTTACCGTTACCATAAAGCATTTGCTAAATGATAAGTGAACTCAGTGAAAATTTGGTACTGGATGAGCCTAGGATGTTACAACAAGAAAAGGGTTACCAGGTGTGATACCATCTGGCTGGATCTGGTAGACTTTTGGGATGGTGGATGGTTTAAATGAAGAGCTGGCTTAGAAGATTAAAGGGAGAGAGGAAACCCACTCAAGGAAAAAAATATTAAAAGCATGATTAAGGATGCAGAGATGTCCCTGACTTGTTTATAGATTGCTGAATTGCTCAGGATGCTAGGAATTGATTAGGATTTCTACACTTCAAAAGTAAATGAAGATTAAAAACTAGATCAATGGTCACCAAAGTGGGTCACAGATCCACTTTAAAGAAGAGAATGTCAACTTTCCACCCTTTTTTCTTTTGTGTGCTTCTCAGTTTTCCATTTGAGAAAGTACATACATCTGGGAATAGCAGTGCTTTCATGCTACCTGAAGTCATGCCAACCACGGACAGAAGTGACTTGACAAACCCATTCTCATTAAGATGTATTTACTTTTGAGGTTAATTTTCCTAGAGAATACTTAATCTGAAAATACAGACTCGTTGAAGAAACTGCAAGGCCTAAAGGATTCATGACTGTTACTGATGCCTTCGGTAATGGAGAAGACAATTCTGCTTCTCTCACATGACACTATCTAGGACTTACTATTCTTCATCTTTTACTTTCTATAATACAAAACTCTAGCCAAGTCTCATACAAGCATATAATCAATTGAGCATGATTCACACATCTCTCTCTCTCTCTGAGGAGCATATATATTCCTCACCTGAGTATATATTTTACTGATTTTAGAGAGAGAGGAAGGGGAGAGAGAGAGAGATGATGATGATGAAGATTGGGGCAGGGAGAGAGGGAAGGAAAAATAGAGACATCAATGTGAGAGAGAAACATTGAGTGGTTGCCTCTCGCAACTTAGGTATGTGCCCTCCTGAGCAGGAATTGAACCCTCAGTCTTTTTGGTGTACAGGATGACGCTCCAACCAACTGAGCTCTGCCAGGGCTCTCTCAATATTTTTATCAGAACTTCTTCCTGTCCTTGGCAGGTCTATATGAGTAACTTGGTTGCAGGAAAAAGTCTAAGTTTTGAGCCCAGCAGAAGTGAGAACAAATTTTGTCGCCTTCTCTTTCTCTCTGGAGGGTCCCTGACCAGTTGCATTCTCAATGATATTGCTTGTTCATCTGGAAATGATAACACAATTATACATAGTGGGCACACTGTAAATTAACTAGTTGATAGATATTACAGTTACATGAATATGACTGATGGATAGATACAGACCTCAATATAAAACATCTGATTCTTCTTTTTCATATAACATATTAGGTATGTTATACATAGACATAGTACATACGCTGTTCGTGCTTCCTTTTCGATATGTGCAAATCTAAGTTACCTACCCAGTTACAACACTGTCCAAACAGAACGGACAGTAGCCATAAACAACTGGGAGGCTATATTTTTGCTACCAGCAGCTATCAGCTGATTTTTGTTTAAATTCAAAACTTCCTCATTATTGTCTGTATTGATGCCATCCACTGTTCATAAAGCCTCCTCACTCTATTCACATAGCACATTTATATATGTCTATTTTATTTTGATAATGGGACACTTGATGATTAACCTATTTCCCATATTGTAGTTATAATTACAATATCCCCCAAGTAGATCATAATCACTTTGAGAACAGGAAGTATGTCACACTTCTTTTAGAACTCATAATATCATATCATGGTCAATACCTACACATTAAAGATGTTTGTTGAATTTTATTGAAATAAATCTTTTGGGAACAAGGAATGACACCTACATTGTTCTCCAATCATTGTTGAGCCTCTTTTCATTCCAGATATGCTCACTTTGTCCCCAGCCAGGGACCTGTCGATGAGACTGTGGCACATAGAACATTTTTATTCATGTGTTCAGTACAACAGGCTCTCCTGAAATGGAATACGTTTCTGGGTATGATTGCCTCTGAATAGGAAAGTTTCTACAAGAAGTTGGAAAGAGTTTGCTCCTGCTCTCAGTGCATTTTTTAATCATTACTGTTTGCCCCTCCAGTGCGTCCACCCATTTCCAAAGCCAGGCTCACGATTTTGATGCACCATCATGGCTAAATACAGTACATCATTTCAGCAGGCTCTTCACTTTGTGTTATTGTTAATGATGCTTTTTATTTACCAGAACTATAGGCAATATGATATTACTCTCATTCAGTGAGCCCGGCAGGAGACTTTTTAAAAGTGTAATGCATTTGCTCTAATGTCTCTGATCAGGTGGATCCGGCCTGGAAAAACTCCAAGTTGGATAATTACATTTTCACTACCTATAATTTCCACCACCCCTTTGAGAGCTTGTAGCATTCTTCCCTTTTGATACCTCACACATGTGCCGTGCTTGCTGAACACTATTTTAAAAGGAAGAGAAAAATCATCCAGTTTTAACCTCTGGGAGGCGAGGGAAGTACCACCAAAAATGGAAAGGCCAGAACAAACCCTTCTAAATTTGTGAGGTCATTGAAGTTTGTCTTTTTTTTCTCCTTATTCCTTCAAAATCCGTGCCCTTTTCCATGACCCATCTTCTCTTCCTTTCAGATTAATAATGTTCTCACACTATGATGATTTTCCTGATAATGAGAGAATGCGAACTAGGAAAATTATTCTTACTAAAGGATACATATTATGTTTGATAATTTGTCCAGAGATGTTTGAATTTTAAAAAGATAGCTTCTGCAAGGAGAAAGGCATAGACAAAGGGACAGATTTCCAAAGACAGGATTTCAGAGCCTGTCTCCTAGAAGGAAAGAGATCCTCTCAAGCGCTGAGAACAGTAGCTTAAATTCCCTCTCATGCCCATGCACAAAACTGCAGTTTCTTAGGTAAAAAGAAATATTATATTCAACATTGTTTTGTGTCTAATAGGTTACATTACCATACAAGGCTCTTGGGCATGTGTGACAGGGTCAAGGAGAATGTTTTTAATGTAAGAGATTCCAGGATCAATTTTTTTTTTTAACGATTAAAAGCCCCTGAAGTTAAGTGATGAAGGTGAATGAATAAGCTGGGTACAAAATGGTGTGACCTTGGGATTCATAAAATAACAAGATTAATTTTCCATCCTGACTGGTAGAATCAGAAAGGTGGCTACGGTGGAACATCAATCCTTGTATCATCATTAGATGAAGGAATGAGTTTTACAGGATAGCTGCTCTTTGCGTGTGTGATGCTCATTTCAGTGGTGTTTTATATTGGTTTTCTGATGGACATATATGATTTATTCTTACTCCTTTCATATGGCTTTCTTTCCTTTGGGGATCTGGATGCTCATAAGATCCCTGTAGTCCATTTTGGACCACATACATACCTCATTCAAATCTCTATCTCAGTGTCACGTGGCTTACTATCTAGGCAATGGCTCAACAGACAGTGGGAGACGACATGATTGTAATGGAGGAGCCTGTCATGTATTTATGGAATTTTAATTAGGTTTATAATATTAAAGCAGTCGAAGTCAACTAATATAGACTTTTTTTTTATAATTTGCCATTTCTCTTCCTAATATACCTTTATTTTGTTGATTTTATTCAGGCTTTTGAAAGGAATTTGCTATATATCACACAATATTACCTTTGTTTGCTTTTCAGATATTACAGACAGACACATACCACTTTTATCTTGAAATGATTTGAGACAATACTGGGCAGAATGATGGATTCCTCTGCTGAACTACACTCAAAAAGGGTCAAGGTGACTCTTAAGGCAGCTGTCCACACATTGATTGTCATCTGGAAGGGGTGGTGGTAGTGGACAGAATAAAGTCTGTTTCAGAAGGTCTAGAACAGGGGCAATTTCTTGAACAAGGTGATAATTTAAATTTTAGAGTATTGCATTTTACATGCTGGCAGAACACAAATGGAAACATTCTAATTGAGCATACACATTTGGGAGTGAATGATGCTATTTAAAACTAAGGAAAAAAGATGGTATTAGGAAACTCATTTTTTTCCTTTGAGTTCTTTTTAAATTCAACCAATGGGTCCATGTTGAACTTTTGAACTTATATTCAAAGTCCCCAATTCTTTTGCTCAAGTAGCTTGACAGTCCTAGGCCACGAGTTTCTCTACCTCTTGCCCTATTCTGGCAGTAAATTTGGGTTATATTCTCAGTTTAGTATCTTGTGCTTATAATAGAGGTTTGAGTTAGTGTGAATTTTAAATACCATCATTCCACAACTTCTGGTATTTTCCCATTGGTTTTAGTACTACACATACAGTCCATTCATGACACATCTGAAATCTTTGTTTTGTAGTGTCTTCATGTTCTATGACTCTCTCTGAAGATCAGATCCTCCCTGTATTAGTTTTTATTGCCTTCTCTAACTTCACTGTTTGATTAAATGTTTTTGTTTTTTTAAAACAATTCACCAGCCTCCCCAAATTTGGCTATTTCTTTCTTTTCCATAAATCTTATTCATACTTAAATAGTCCCACTAGACCAGTGGTTCTCAAACTGCGGGTCGTGACCCCTTTGGGGGTTGAATGGCCCTTTCACAGGGGTCGCCTAAGACCATTGGAAAATACATATTTAATTACATATTGTTTTTGTGATTAATCACTATGCTTTAGTTATGGTTGGGGGTCACCATAACATGAGGAACTGTATTAAAGGGTCGCAGTATTAGGAAGGTTGAGAACCACTGCACTAGACAGATTCCTACTTCTAGTCCTACTAGTCATGTTAGCTGCTACCTACTAGAGCAAGGGCTGACAAATTTTTTATATAAGAGGGCAGAGAGTAAGTGTTTTATGCTTTATGGGATAGACATGGTCTTTCTTGCATATGTTTTGCATATTCTTCTTTATATCTTTTGGAATATTTGTTATTACAACTCTTTGAAATATTTTTTAAAAATCTTCATTTGGATTATTCAAAAACTGACTGATCCCTACACTAGAGAGCAAAGGGAGGAATAAGAATGGATTCTCATTCTGTAAAGGGGTCAAGAAGACTGAGGAGAGATGATGAACCATTGCCACTAAAAATTAAGGAGATTAAATTGGTTATCGCGAAATAGGTAATTTTACTAGAACATTGCTTTTTAAAGGGAATGCAATCACCTTCTCACTTTTCTGTCCTATTAAGCATGACTTTTCTTTTATCTTAGATTTCAAGTAGAGTGACTATATCCCTGGCCTTCTCAAAGCATTTAAGTAGCCCTATGTGTCTATTATTTTCTTTCAAATCAAGTAGAGTGTGTCTATAGTTCCTCCTTCGAGAATAAGGCCATCTTGAGTTGACTTATAATTAAGCTGGACTTCATGCGTAGGCAGTATTCAAGTAACTATGTGCACTTGACAAGCTCTATGATAACATGGACTTTCAAAATTATTTTTAATACTCTGGACATCCCATTCTCCTCCTGAAGGATTTTGTTTTGACTTTGCAAATTCATATTTAATGGAAAATATTAACACTATAACCCATGCCACTTGTCACCTGGCTTAGTCATATGGACAGAGAGGTTTTTTGAACAAGTCTTTGCAGGAGAAGATGCAGTACAGTAAATTGAAAGCAAGAGAGAGACAAGAATGCCGGAAGAGAGAGTGGGGAAAAAGCCGACAAGAACAAGAAAACTCATACTACCATTCGCTTGACTGGACCTACTTCGAGAACCTCCATTTCTTAGTAACAGGATTATTGACTACTAAGTATCAGAAATCCATACCGATATCCAGAAATGTCAAGCCCAGGAAGGGCCATGGTGTTCAAGAGACTATTTTTGCCTTCACAGCTGTTAAATTATCTGGGCCAAAAATCAGTCTACTTCCTGGGAAATCTCTGCTGATCTGTTAAGAACAATTTTCCTTCCTACTAGATTGGATAAACAAGCCAGAAAACACACACATATACCCAAGTAGAGGGGTCAATTTTCTTGGCTTGGTGAAACATCTCCAAAGAAGAAAACTATGAATTAACATTAATGAAACTAAAAGAGCTTGATAAAATAATTTGAATTACCTGTGGCTTATCAGGGATTTCTGATTCCTGCAATATGGGGTGGGTAATTTGAAGAATTCATTTGAGATTTCTGGTACTGTACATTCAACGTCTCAAGAATTTGAGTTATTTGTTATTATTTAAAAAGTTCAGCTAGTGCTTCAGGTTGTCTTTCAGTGTTTTGGTATTGCTTTAGTGCCTAGCACAGGGCTTCCCCATTGCAGGATTCAATAAAAATATATTATCCAATTTATTAAATTTTATCCCCAAGCTAGCCTTGAACCTCTTAAATCTCTTCCATCTCAAATTTGTCACTCTGGATCCATGAGAAAGGAAAAGGACAATATACCCCTTTGTGCCCTGCCTTGACCACTCATTGTCCTTACATCAAGTTACAAAGATTTATTTCTTTTAATCAGCCCTGATCAAACAATCCCTCTAACCAGTTAACCTTTCAGGTTGTTTTCCCTTTACTTCTGAAAATCTGTCTTTAGCTGTCTTCTTTCATGGAATTCAAAAAGAGCCAATGCAATAGAGTTGGAGAGTCCAGTAAACATACCCCAAAGGTGGCAACTTAATTAGTAGAAATATGAGGGATACTCTCTATCCTCCTACTCATGCACTCTAAACGCACACAAACACACACATACATACATTCATATGCACACACACTTGAATACAGTCTTCTTCATAGTGGTCCATACTGTAATTCTAACCAGTGGATAAATACCCATGCATTAGGAGCGCTCACATCCCAGGTCCTAATCAGGTGATTAGTACCTAATAAATAGGTAGAAATGAGGGCAGAGGGAGTAGAAATATGGTAATATGGTAGAGCATTCCTTATGCTGGTGCTCCCTCATTACATTTATCTTATTTTTAAAAAATATTAAGCACTTAAAATGTTCTCTGGTATTCATTTAGCACAAATGCCATTAAGTTTTATATGTTAATGTGTTTACAATGATCTTTCATGGAAAAAAAAAAAGCAGTGTAAGTCACCAGAAGCAAATTTTTACTAATTTCAGAACTTATTTTGAAGAAACCGTATTTTTTTATAGAGCTCAATAAATGGAAATTTCTTTGACTTTGTATGATATTAGGTCATTTTGCTTCATAATTTAGTTGCCTTTGTTGCAGGTCTAAATTTATGTAATTTTCCAGACATTCAAGTTTGTATGTTGACAACCTGGTTACTCAGAGACATTCCAGGCTACCTACTTTCTCTTTGTTTTAAGTTCATATGTTTTCATTGGGGAATCTAATCCTTTAAAAGTGACAGGGAAACCAGAGAGCATTCTCTTTCTTAACAACAGCAAAACTCGAAGAAGATGCTCATCAAATAATTGTCAGGCTTGAAAACATTCAAAAGTCATCGTCTTCTGTGATGTGCAGAATAATTAAATGCAACATCAGCATGACATCAGTGGTAGATAATTTTCAGCCGTAAAATGTCATTCGCTCACATTAACTTGAGGGTTGTTGGAAGTTTTTGTCTCCATTTCACCCGACAGAGTACAAAACATTGTGACATGCTTAATATTTCTTCCGCCAAGATGTCCACTCCGATTCCTCACCCTCTACAGAGTTGTTGATTTCATCCTGCATTTAGCTGCCAAAAAAAGCGATTGCGTGTGCAGCACCAGTAACAAAGTGAAAATGAATTATGCATCAGAAGAAACTGCATTTGAGTCAAAAAACTTAGACTTCAGCATCTTCAAATTACAATATGATTTAAGAAGGAATACATTTAAGGAGATAGCAATGGACGGAGGTGAAGGGGTCAGCATTGGCCCGGTTTAATATAATTTAGCTTTCAATTATTTATTTTTTAAAGAGCTACTAAGCCCACTGAATCTCTTTAATGGCAATGTCACAAGTATAGAGACTGGAGAAAAGCCATGAATAATAGTGACAGATTGTTATGTATGGTAATGTCATGGGGCCTGCTGCAAACAGAAGCGCTCACCAGAGCAGAGGGAGCAAACACCAGCCTGAGATTGAAAGCCAGGGACATGGCTCGCCCGCCCTGGGCTCAGCTGTGAAGACAGCTGAACTCTGCTTTTTCTGAGATCTAACTGGCTTTGTCAAAAAGGCCATTAAGGCAATCTGTCCACAAGAATTCTGCATTCCTCTTGACAACTGGCACGCATAATTGTTTGTTTAAATTGTCCACTTTTAATTTTATTGACAGTAAAATTGATTGAGAAAAATACCCTCATGCATTCTTTGGGCAGTGACTAGAACTGTGAGAAGTGCCCCAGAGGCTATGAAGCAACAATTTGCCCCTCCTTCAAGAAATCAGTCATCAAGTGAACGGATTTGAACTCATTTGAATATATAGCCCAAAATATGTAATCAATGCATAAGTGTTGAAAAATATGATGATGTAAGTGAAAAGTGCTAATTAATACAGAGGAGGAAGGCAAAGATCACGGGAAAGTAGAAGAGCCTAGAGGAAGGTTAAGGATCGTCATGTTTGCCCACTGCGCACCAAGGATCCTGTCCCCTCTGCCCACTATCACTCTTGCTCTCTTGCAACGAACAGCATTGGCTGAGAAGAAAGCCTCTCCATGTGCTGTTTCTCACCTATAGGAGAAATTCACTTCTCCCAAGGCCTCTTCTCATCGAAGTGAAACAAGTATCTGATTCTGTCTGTCACATGCTCATTCTGCCCCACTTAGGCAGTCTTTAGGACACTAAAGGTACTGGGATTCTTATTCCTTCTCAGTACTATACCCTTCCCTATCCACACCCTCTCCCCCAGCCCCCTGGCTTAGAACCAGTTGTTCTACCAGCCCAGTCTTTCCTGGCTTAGTGCCAAGCAACAAAGCCCATGTCATATGGAAAAAAAGGCAGTGTGACATGGGAGAAAAAGAAAGCAGAATTGGGTACCAGGAGGGCAGATTTCCAGTCTTGACTCTTACATGTTTATTGAGACAACTTTGGGACATTGTTCCTTCAACTTGGAAGTGAACAGATCTGTTAAATCAATGGTTTAAAAGCATATATATATAAACATATCTAAGCATATATATACATATATAAGCATACACACACACACACATACTCATATAGCTTATCTTTGTAGTAATGAAATATTTTTTTTCAAAGAAATTTTCTTTCACAGACCCTGCAAGTACTGGGTAGACAGAAGCATGGCCCTGCTAGTTAAGTAAAGAAGGGGAACCCACGGTGCCCAGATCCCTTCCTACTCCCAGCTGTGCTCCTTGAGTGCTTTGCAGAATCCCGTCCTAACATCTATAGGATAGCACAATTTCTGAAATTCAGTCAAATTCTAAATTTCTCGGATTTCCTCATTCTGTGAAACAGTTTGTTCTAAACTGCTACTATCTTAAAACTCATCCTACTACCATCTGTACTTAAAAAAAAAAAAAATGGAGAGAAAAAAGCTGAAACTAGGAAAATACTTGAGGATTCAATTTCTGAGAAAAGGAAGTTAATTATTTCCAATTGTACATCAAAATGGTTTTAAGAGATTGTATGACCTGTGTGAGGCTGGACCAGAGAGCAGCTCTACAAAACTGTTATCATAAGAGGAAGAAGAAGTGTGTAAAGGATGTGCCCATTCATCGCATCACTAATAGGTCCAAGAGTGAAGGATCTTTTCCCATTGCCAGGAGCCAGTGCCAGGTCACTGATAGTTTTTTATTTCAATTTCATTTTGCACACTTGGCCTGAGGAAGGCAGTGCTCTCCTGACTATGCAATACATGTATCTTTGTTTTTTGGGGGAAGATTGTAGGACATGTGGTGCTGAGAACACATTGCTTCTTAATTATGAAAATACGTAACAGCAAACTGCCAATGGAATAGTATCAGGAGAGGGAGCCAGAGATTCCTTCAAGCTCAGCTAGCTATAATTTGCATATCACATTATATAAACAAAGTAACTAAAAATAAATGAGTAAAAACTTGGAGAGAGACCAGTCTTATTCAATACCTATATAAAAACAAACTACCTTTCCGATGAAATATCCAGGATAGTTACCTGCTTTGTAATAGCCTTTGATTAGCCACATTATAGGAATGTCTTTCATATTTTTCAAATAGGGAAATAGCAAAATTACCTTCAGTCTATTAAAGTTAAGAAAATAAAAATACTTGCGATTATGAGAAAATGAGAAAAGAATATTTTATTTTATAAAAACAGTGTTAAAGAATGGGCTGAAATTTAAACTGAGTAGTACTTTATCTCCAAGAAAGATGAGAATCTATTGATTTCAAGGGTTAGCTTTCTCCAGAATGCTGTATGAGTTTTGCCTTTTAATATTTTGTTTTCATCAACATGTAGTCCCTTCTCTCCAGTCATTAAGAACTAAGTTAGTACAACCCTTTCTTTGTGGGGGGAGAAAAAAGAAAGAAAGAGAATATGAACAGAGCTCTTTTGTCACAAGCCAGTGCCATCACTCCGAGATCTTGAATCCACTTTCCTGAAGCTCTCAGGCTCTGGAAAAGAATAGAAGCTTTATGTTCAGCTAACATCTAAATAATGAGCTAAGTGCTAAAGAGTTAGCTAGTTATGATGTAATATCTTGCCCCTCCCTCTTTGGAGAGTAAATTAAAAAAAAAAAAACAACAGTTAATTATAATTTAATAAAAGAAAAAAGAATCACTGTGGCTGTAAAAAGAAATGTGTTTGTGGAGATGTGTGTAAGAAGAGAGTGAGAGGATGCCCTCATCTTAATTATAATAACTAATTCATTCTTAGGGTCCATTGTAACCTGTCAAAGATACCTTCAATCAGTGTAGGGGGTACTTTGGGATCTTCACGGGTCCTGTGGGGTCTAGATAATTCTCCATGACTTCCTTGAATACCACACTGCTTTTTCTATTAAACAGAGTAACTCACTCTACATAAACATGACAGTCATCTGATTGATGTTGAAAAGGGGGAGAGATGCAAATAATCACACTAAATTAATATCTTGTGATACCAGTCAGAAGAAAAACATAGGGCAGCACATCACATGACCAATCTGATTGCTCTTGTCAAAAAGAAAAAAAAAAAAAGACTAAGAAAGAGGAAATGGTCATGAAAGAAAAGAAATTCATCTTTTCTGTTCATTTTTATATAAACCTTGTTCAGAAAGTTTTGTTATATTTCATAGCTTGTGTGAGATGCCACTTCCCAAGTCACATTGACATTCAGCCTGACAACGAAATAGCACTTGTAGGAGAACAGAGTTGCCACCACCAAATACTATGTCTTTTTGGCATAAGGATTATTATAGGCAGATAATTTACTGCGTAAAAGAATTTAGAACAAAGGTTCTACAGCAGGAAGAGATCTGTCATCACGGATAACTACGAAGAAAATGGGCTAGGTGTGGCGGGCCCAGGGGAGACTGGCCAGGCCTGTAGTACAAAGTTCTCTCTGTGTCTCCACTGTTTCTGCATGGTGTGACAAGTATTTGTCCTTGCAATTTTCCTGTTAATTGTCTTCCTTCTCAATGGAGTTCCAGACCACTCTTTTCTTTAGCTCAGGAAGATATATAATATAAGCCTCAATTGCCTGACTGTCTTTGACTCTCTCATATCTATGTGAGGCTCCTGTATGTATATAATTATTTTTCCTCTTCAACTGTCTTATATTATTTTAATTACTAGACCAGTCAGAAGAACCTATAAGGGTAAAGTAAAATGTTTTACTCCCCGACACAGTTAAATACTCTCAAGAATCTGTGCATTAGAGAAAATTTTGTTGTGTCAGAGACTCAGAAAGACAGAAAGAAACATTTCTTGGCAGCATTATAAAGTTCCTAAATATGACCACATAATTTGGGAAGAGATCATGTCATCACATTCAAAAGAGGTAGTCCATGCTGAAGCATAAATCTCACCTCTAAATTTGGCAGGCTACTACAAAAATGACTGAAATGTTTGATTTTATGATATTGCCTGTCATTTTATGATGATGATGTAAATGAAAAACATTAGATCACTGAAGGACATTAATGATTATCTAGTAGAATCCTCTCAATTACAGATTTTTAAATCGGTCCTAAAGAAAGTAGAGCGTTTTCTAAACAAAGCCCAATGTTATCTCTTCTGTATAAGAAAATGGAAAGGGAGATGATAATACAATAAAAAGGAAGGAGCCCTTCCTAAAGTCACGTGAGCATTTGGATAAAACATGCAGTTCTTCCCCTGTCCATCATTTTTTGTTGTTGTTCTTTTTATCTTGTCTTACAGAAATTCTCTATACGGAGATTTATTCATATTGTCACAAACTGCCAGACATGCATCTCCACTCCATATGCAAAATCTTACCTCTTCAGTTTAGGAATGAGTTTTTACTCTCCAAGGACTCATTTTCCATAAACACATGGAAAGGACTTACCTATTTGTATGATGTATTTCATATGCAAATCTAGCCAGTCAACAGGGACACTGATTACTTACAGGAGATGGTAATCATGAGGACTTTTAAAATTACTGAGATAGACAACGTCCTTGTCAGCGTCCTAGGGATTCCAGAGGTAGAGTCTGCTACTTTGATATGATACTATTGATCTCGTGGGATTGCCCATAGTTGCTGAAGTGCCGGAATTCAATCAACTTCTGGGTATGGAATACCGCAAGATGGCAACATTGGAGTTTTGTTCTTCTTGGTCCTTGGGAAATTGATGGGGGTAGGTGTGTGTGTAATAATTGTGCCTTTTCTCTTTTGCTCTATCTTTCTAGGGCTTGTTTCATCAGCATATTTTTTTAAAGTGCCTTGAATGTAGATGGCTTCTTCCTGCTGAGCTAGTCAAAGTGCTTTACATACATTATCTCTCATTTGTCCTCCTCTAATCGGCACTGTTTGATAAATGTCAAAGGAATCAAAGGAATGTCCTTTTTCTTTAATCCTTTTAATTTGAGGGGGAAACCAAGACCACTACAAGATTAAAAATACAGAAGAGCAATTTTTCCAAAATGGCATCCAGCTCTGGAATTCCTTTATAATCCAGGAAAAAAGAAAAATACCTTATTTGATTTCCATCTTACTGTTCACCAGCAGTCAACTCTCCTTTCGTTCCTAAACCTAAAAAAGGCAGCATTTCTCTCTTTTGTTTTCCCCCATGGGGTGAGACTTGTGGACTGTCTGTTTTATGAAAAGCGAGCAGAAGTGATCTCACTTCTGGCTGAGAAGTTCTCCAGTCCCTCTTTTCTCTGTCAGTGAGTCAGTGAGTACTGTGAGCCAGAGCCATCCCTGCCCCAAGAGAACACGCACACACACACACACACACACACACACACACATCCCACATTCACACACACAGGATATCTATGGAGATTTGGTGGTTAGTTCTTATATCAGTATAAACTTAGTCTATTTTCACTAATTCGTCTTTATTTGCATGATACTTAAAAATAATCAAATGTAACACTGCTACTTAAAATTCCTTCAGAATCATAGAGTGTAAAGCTGGACAAAAAAACACTTTCCCATGAGGCAAATAAGTGAATTCCTATAATGTAGATTTTTACAAATCAATGAAGTAAGTATATGTTGCTACAGGGTATTATTCCTGACACTTTTCCATATCAAAAGTAATAAATTGTACTGATTTTCCTTAATGTAAAAATAATGCATGCAAATTGAAAATAAGTATGGAATACAAAAAGGCACAAAGAGAAAAATAAAAATAATGTATTCTCCTGCACCCAGAGATAACCACTGTTATTATGTGGAAGCATTTAAACTAATTTTTAATAAAATAAACATTGGTGGTGGTTGTTACACCACTTTCTGGTTCCTGTAACTAAAACTACCAAGCTAAAAATGTTTAGCATTTAAAACATTTTAACAGCTATTGCGAAGTTCTCAAAAACAATAACAACTAGCTGAGATGATCCAAGTAAAATGCCAAAATCTTAATTAAGAAAATAATTTATATAGTTTTTCAATGTGGAAAGTTAAAAAATAAACTGAGGCACATTAAAATTTTTGAGTTTAATTGAGCAAAAATCAATCTGAATCCGACAGGACCACAACTCTTATTTTCCTGGCTCCCTGCGACATTCTCTTCTCTGGAAGTTGCCTTATGATGAAGACCGTCCATGCTCCAAGGTCAACCCCTCCCCAGGCTCAGAACACATCCAATGACTATTTAACATCAGAATATTAGTACCTCGAGTCAAGACACTGTTCTAGCAACCATCTCTACTCCAGAACTCTCTGTGAAGTTGGTCGAGGGTTCTGTTGAAACCACATCAGATTTTAACTTTTCCTTCAACCCAAATGCTTCCCTTATCCTCTTAAAGGTTTTGTTTCCAAAAAATACTACCCAACAGACTTCCTGGAAACAATTTGAGTCAGTCTATTTCCTGGTAACTCTCTGTGACAGACAGCATTGTTTACCTCATCTTCAGTAGAGATTGCTATTGCAAATAACATTGAAACTCCAGAATTATAATTTGAAATGTCTTCTTTGATAAAAATGCTGTTATAATTTTGGACTAATGCAATAAAAAATATCCTACATTTCCAAATCTTGTCAAGCTCACACAGACCCTACATTAGAAGATTTTGTTCCCAATTCCTCATCACAGGATGAACCTATAATGATTAATGAGAGAGAATGACCTATAACATTCAGATCAAATACCCTGTCACATTTCTATCATTGTTTTTTGAGCTGCTCAACTGTCTTCCAAAATTTTGGAACTAGATTTGAGCATCCTCTTTAAGGACAACTAGAGAGAATCCAAAATAGGAGAAAGATGATTGATATCATTATCAAGCAGTCAATCTCACATACCCTACATATTTGAAGAAGTAGGTTTAGCACTAAGAATATGAAGTCACACTGGACATGTAAAGCTAAAAAGAATAAATATAAAAATGAAGCTTCTTCTCATTAGCAATAAGCTGTCTTGCAATTAGAAAAATATATACTGTGAGTTCTTGAATGCAGTGGAGTAAAGGTGACTACAAGCCCGGGATGCTGTGAAAGAGATGTTTGCCCTGTGCTAAGGCTCAAGTGATTGACAGTCAAGGACCGGTCCTGCTCTGGTTTTGTAACATTGCAGACTTGGACAAGAAATTATCTCAATTTGAAGCTCATATCTAAACAATGTGGTAATATACATAAAAACAAAAACATGTGCACTAAATATAGAATGCATGTTCAATAAGTGAATAGATAAATCTGTATACTAGCTTTGATGGTTGTAGATACGGATACAGATGTCCTATCTATGTTGAGATAGCACCATAGCTTTGCTTTATTTTAACTTGTTTAGAGAATTACATTGTATAATTTTAGAGCAATGTAATTACCATTTTCTTTGTGGAAGGCCCAAATATTTGTGATGTTAATACATACAGTTATGGTAACACATATTTTTGTGCAATCCTCAAGTACACACATGTAAGGATTTCTCTAGGATACATAAATAAGAATGGTATGGTTGGATCTTAAGGTGTGAGAATCATCTCTTTTAATGAAAAGAATCCCAAATTATTTGCCAAAGTGATTGTATCAATATCTGCTCCCACCGGCAGAATGTAAAAATCAGTTTCCATAGACAGCATCAATGCTTGCCTGACTTCTGCTGATTTCCTCCCAGTGTACTTGGCATGGAATATTTCCTCAAAGAGATTTCACATTTTACTGTGCTGATTACTGACAAATTGAGGGTCTTTTCATATCACTTTGAGATATCTCTCCTTCCTCTTCTATAAAATGCCTATTGATTATTCAGTGTGTTTGTGTGTGTGCTCATGTACATGTGTGCCTGTGTGCCTGTGTGTTTCAAAATCTTTTTTCTCACATCCCCACAAAACATGTCCTCTCATTAATAGGAGTTCTTTATATATTCTATATATAACCTTCATTAGTTATATATGTATAAAATATCTTCCTCCAGTTTGCAGTGTATCTTTTTATTTGCTTAATAACCTTTTGGAGAAATGGGAATGCTAATTTTAATAGATTGATATTTATAGATTCTCCCTTTAATGGTTCTACATATTAAGTCTTGTTTAATAAATTATTTTTTATGCCAAGATCTTTAAGGTACTTTTCTATATTGTTTTATATTTTTTGTCTTTATATTTTGACATTTACTTTTTAATTTTTAACCTACATCAATAATTCCTATTAATTATTTACACTATTAATAGTGTAAAGTAGAGATCCAAATACATTTTTATGGATGAGTGCTTGTACTGGCAAAATTTACTGAAGTTGTTTTCTCCCAGACTATGTAGCAGTACACCTGGTCATTAATCAACTTCCCTCAAGACCTGGGTCTGTTTTTAACTTTGTAGGGCTCTTTCTCTTCATTACCTCTCCTTCATTTCACGCCCCCACCCCCAGATTAATCACAATAACTTCATAATAAATCTTGATACTTGGTAATGTTTTTATCATTCTTGGTATCTGGAATGTATTGTTTATTCTTGCACTTTGTTTTTCCTCACATGTTTTAGAATTAACTGATCATTAAAAAAAAAAAAAAAGAAGCCTGTTGGGATTTTTTACTAAAATTGTACTGCAGCAATAGTTCATTCATTTTAAGGAAAAGTACATCTTTCCAGTATTGCATCCTATTATCTATAAGTATCATAGATGACTTCATTTATTTAAATATTTTTAATGTCTTCTAATAAACATCTATACATTTCCCCATATTATGGGCTTGCAAATTCTATGTTTTTAAAGATTTATACTTATCTTCAATTTGTGGTGCTTGTATAGTGTATTATGTTATTTTTTTTTTACATTTTTCCAATATACCTATCTTATAGAAATGCAAGTTATTGAAATATAAATTTTATATCCAGCAATTTGTTAAATTATCTTATTAATATTTTTCACAGCCACATGCCTAAGGAATAGTAACCTGACCATATAAAAGGAAAGTTTAAAACCCCATGAAAAGTGGAGGCAGAAAATAAAAATGCTTGAAGATATGTAAACATTCCTGCCAACATCATTCCAGTGATGGAAAAAATTTACAATAAAATCCTCATGAATGGATTTTTTACAAATCCAGCTTTTGTATTTTTCACTGGGATGTGTCTACTGCTAAGAAATTGTGTTCTGCCTTGTTCAGATACCAGATTCTTTTCTCTCTGGAATGATGCTTTGGGGTTTATGATAGATAGAAAAGTAAAATCTAACATCTTCTTCCCCCACCTTCATCCCTACTTCAAAAGAAACTGCTCTGTTTGATCCTCTTCCTGAAGTTCCTATTGACAGGACATCAATCATTTTATTTGTATACCACTTTTCATAGCACTAAAAGTACTTCACAGAACTAGTAACATCCCAGTTCTCAACACAGACTGACAAATTATTTGTTCAAAAGGCAAGCTTATCAAGCCTGCACTCCTTACCTTTTTGTGTGCAGAGCTATATTGGCTGAATGTAAAATATGGTTAGAATCTGGTGCCCACATCCTTAGACAAGCAGAGGTGCTATGGAAGTCTCTCGGAACTGCAGGCTGCAGGCTCCAGGGGTCTGAGAGTCCATCTGTACCTGCAGGGAAGAGGACATGTCACTTTCTCTGATGGCCTTTCATAGGAAACTAACTCCCTGCTGTAAGACTCAAATCCTTGGGTTGAAAATTATCTCATGTGTACTCACCATTCTAGGGGCTGTACTTGGTAACCAAGTCTCAATGGTTAAAGTGACTTTATACAAAACAGGGCAGCTTCATTATTAGAAAAATGTATAATCATGCTTTTAAAAATGATTCTTCAATATGGCTGCTCTGCTCTGGTCAGGTTTATCTTTTCATGTTCTCTGCAGACATTTCATCTTCTCTCTTCTCCCCTACCCATGTGATCATTCTCCCTGACTATTATTATTATATCTTTTTCATTTTAACAAAAAATTATATTGTATTTTCTGCCATTACCATTTACTCCCCTTGTACTCACCCATATCCCCACACTGTTGTCTGTGTCCTTGAGTCCTTTTTCTTTTGTGCTCAATCCCTCCACCCCCTGACCCCACCCCCACAGCTGTCAGCCTGCTCTCTATCTATGAGTGTGTCTCTATTTTGCTCGTTAGATCAGTTTGTTTATTAGATTCCACATATGAGTGCAATCATGTTATAGGTATGCCCCGTATAACACAGCACTTCTATAAAACGGTTTCACTGTAACATGGTTAGAGAATTGGGGAACCCCCACCCCTGTATAAAACGGTACTTTTATAACATGGTTTTGCTCTAACACGATATGACTGTAGAAGATATCCAAGCATTGCTGGTAGAAGAAGAAACTGATGAAACAATTCTGGTGGAAATGACATCTGGAATGTGCCAAGATAACTTCGAGGATGAAGAAGTTAAACGGTTTACTCTAAAAAGCGTAAAGGAAGGCCTACGCTTAGCCAAACAGTTAGAGTCGCATTTCTTAAATGAAGATCCTTGCCCTGAAAGGAGCACAAAGTTTAAGAGAGAACTTCAAAAGTGCTTAGCACCGTTTAATGAAATTTATAAAGATCTCTCAGCTAAAAGCAAGCAATCTAAAATAACAGATTTTTTACAAAAAGTAGAGAATAGAAATCAAGATAATGCTGAAGAAAGTTCAGAGGATAAGGATATCCTGTCAAAAAGAAAACACATTCAGTTAATGGAGCTTAGTAGTGATGACAAAGAAAACATTACTTAATTCATATTAATATGTAATATTTTTGATGAAAATCACTTTAATATCGACATTTCTCTTAATTATAAAAATATAGTAGTATGTTTTTTTTTTTTAATTTTTGGAACCTAACATCCCCCCCCTTTTGTACTAGTTCTTTGTTTCATATAACATAGATTCACATAACATGGCATTTGTTAGAGACTTAATTGGCTTCTCTGACTGGCTTATTTTACTTAACATAATATTCTCCAGTTCCGTCCATGCTGTCACAAGGGGTAAAATGTTCTTCTTTTATATGGCTGCATAGTAGTCCATTGTGTGAATGCCCCCTAGTTGTTTTGTCTACTCATCTACTGATGGACCCTTGGGCTGCTTCCATATCTTGGCAATTGTAAATAACACTGCAATGAGTATAGTGGTGCTGATGTCCTTTTGAATTAGTATTGTAGTTTTCTTCAGATAGATTCCTAGAAGTGAGGTCGCTGGATGAAAAGGCAGGTCCATTTTTAATTTTTTGAGGTACAGTATCCCCATGCTGCTTTCCACAGTGGCTGCACCAGTCTGCATTCCCAGCAATGGTGCAAAAGAATTTCTCTTCCTCCACATCCTCACCAGCACTTGTTTTTTTTTTATTGATGGTAGCCTTTCTGACAGGTGTGAGATGATATCTCATTGTAGTTTTAGTTTGCATCTCTTTGATGATTAGTGACATTGAGCATTTTTTCATATGTCTATTGGCTATCTGTATGTCTTCTTTGGAGAAGTGTCTATTCAGATCTTTTGCCCATTTTTTAATTGGGTTGTTTGGTTTTTTTGGTGTTGAGTTTTGTAAGTTCTCTATAAATTTTGGATATTAACCCCTTATCAGGTGTATTGGCAAATATATTCTCCCTCTCTGTGGGGTTTTTTGTTATTGATGATGGCTTCTTTGCTCTGTAAAAATTTTGATGCAGTTTAAAGTAGTCCCATTTGCTTACTGGTTTCTTTTGTTTCCGTTGCCTGAGGAGATATATCATATAAAATACTGCTACAAGCAGTGTCCAAGATTTTAGTGCCTATGTTTTCTTTTAGAATTTTTATGGTTTCAGGGCTAACATTTAATTCTTTAATCCATTTGGAATTTATTCTTGCACTGTGTAGGAAGGTGGTCTAGTTTCATTGTTCTGCATATATCTGTTCAATTTTCCCAACTTCATTTATTGAATAAACTATCCCTAATTATTATTAACACACTTTCCTTGTCTTTCCAGTAATAAGATTACACTGGCATAATTCATCTCTCTAATCTAAATAATCTAACCTAAAGGTATGTTGCTCTAATTCTTTCTGAGGAATAGTATTTTAGAGATAAATTAACATTTGCACATGTGTACCTATGTTGTTATAAATATGCATGAGTCTCAATATGGGGCCCTAGTAACATGGTTATGTGAATTTCAATTTGAATTCTACAGTTTAGTTGTGTAATAAGAATGTAATATGTATAGCACCACACACATACATGCCATGTATTTATTAAATAATTATATTATTGTTCATATGTTTCTTTAGAAAATCTCCTTCTTATGCTGATGCTCTTCTATTAAGGTATTGTCACAATATTAAATATTTGAAAGCAGATGATGTATGTCACTTTTTCTTAATGTCTCCTAGATGCGTAATAAATATGTATATATATATATATATATATATATATATATATATATATATATATATTAGACAAATATATATATAACAATTTTTGAGTGACTGGAACTACTAAGGAGTACAATAATGTTAGTTTATGAACTCCAAATAGTAGAGGAATATGGCAACATTAAATTTGCATATGCTTGTATACAATATATATAATTACCTATATACATATACAAATTGATTCATACAATTTATACAATTAATTTATAATAGTAAAATAGTCCTTATACTATAAAAAAACATTATGTATATGTAATTTACACATAAAATCTGACTCAATAATATAAAGTTAATTACAGTATTAAGACTATTCAATAGCTATTAAGAAAAAAATGCATGTGTAATTCATATTTCATTTTGGTGGGTTACACTTTAAAAACACAAAATCCCATGTTTTTCACTAAAAACAAAAAACATGTTTTGGCCTAGAAAAAATATATTTATAGTATCTAACTTGTGCAAATATTTTCCTCTCAACAAATTTTTCTATTAGTATGTACATTTATAGTCATAAAACAACCTTTAAGCCACATTTTACTAAGCCCTAAAGCAGAGAAAAATCAAATGCAGATGTGGAATGGGAGCCAAACAGATGCTGAAAAACCCTGTCTATATCCTAAAGGAATCCATTCCCTATCAGAAAGAAACTTAATTTCTACTATAAAGAATTTGATTATGTATTGTTATACAAAATGTGATTAATGTTTTGTGGTGATTAATCAACTGCAAAATATATAATTATGCCATCTGTATTTTTCCAGCTTCTTGTCACTTACATATTCTGCAGGGGAGTTGGGAGGTGGGGTGTTGAGAACTTGTAGCCCTTGAAGAGCTTTAAAGCCACAGGAGACTACTCTGGGGAACAGCACAACTTATAGGCCTGGTGCTTATTCTAATGGAAAAGAACTAAAATCATAAACAAAGAGACCCCCAAAGCCCACTGGCTCCCTGCAGAACTGAAGACTCTGATAAGAGAGGCCCCAGCCTCCCAGACACAGCAAGAATTAGCTCTCCCAGATAAAATGCCTTTTGCTCTTTCTCCAAGAACAGGCTACAGACTTTCTCTTGACTAGCAGATGTAATGGCCCCAGTGCCAGGCAAGAATTTATCATTAATTTCAGTATGTCAATAAAGTAAATATTTTTGCATTTCGATTCTACTACAACCCAAGATGAAAGACTGTGATTAAAGTTTATGCCATGACTCATATTCACGTCCTCTTAAAAAATGAAAACTATTAGAGTTGTATTTACAATATGTCCCAGTTGGTAAAAGTTTCAATATAGTTGAGGGTTGCTTATTAAGTTGAGTTCTGCAGAATACCTAGGGTTTTAACATATTAGTTTGACCTAGATAATGCTAGATAATATTTTTCATTGATTTTTTTTTTTTCATTTTACTGCTGCTTTGAGGGCAACATTATGTAGAAACAACTTAAAATGAGTTCTTCTTTAAATTCCCAATGGTTTTTTACTAAGAAGAGTAATGTTCTACTTGTGTGCTGAAGGGTAGCACAGGGATATGAAATGATTTTTCTTAAAGCACGCTTCTTTAACCCTGGATGTACATCAGAATCATATGGAATGTTCTATTTTTTTAAAATATTTTATTTATTTATTTTTAGAGAGAGGGGCAGGGAGGGAGAAAGAGAGGGAGAGAAACATCAATGTGTGGTTGCCTCTCACATGCCCCCAACTGGGGACCTGACCCACATCCCAGGCATGTGCCCTGGCTGGGAATTGAACTGGTGACCCTTTGGTTCAAGCCCATGCTCAAACTACTGAGCCACACCAGCTAGGGTGGAATTATCATTATTATTATTATTTTTAATGCAAAGTTTGGGCCACATCTACAGAGATTTTGCTTTAATTGTTCTGGGGTAGAATTTAAACACTGGTGTTTTTAGAATCTTCTAGATGATTTTCATGTAATGTTTATCCCAGGTATATATCCAATAAGCCAGTGGTTCTTTAAGTGTGGCCCTCAGACCATCATATTAGCATCACCTGGAAACTTATTAAAAACATAAGTTATCAAGCTCCATTACAGATCTACTGAATCCTTCCTCAAGAATTTGAAATACCCTAATCATTCCTCAAAATTTAGCCTACATTAGAATCAGAGTTTCTGATGGTACATTTAGGGTGAGGCTCAGGAATTTAAATTTCTAACTAGTTTCCAAATGATGCTGGTGCTACAGCAAATGTAAGCTGAGACGAACAAGACAACATATTTATATAGTTTTAAATGTTATCTATTACCCTTTGTAATCTAAGAATACATTTTTTTTTTTTAAGATAGCCTTGGTAAAATCTTATAGTTGCAAGCCTCAGGTAACACTCTAAAGTCTCTGCCTAGCTTCTAGAAAAAAGGTATAGGTATGCAGGAGCTCATATGTCTTGTTCATTACTGTGTGTGTTTAGCACAGTTTAAGTCTTAATAAACATTTATGGAATCAAAGAGAAAATACAAGGATATTATGATTGAGTTTATTGAAAAATTCAGTCTAGAAAAAGAATTGGCATATTCTTTTCAGTAAATGGTTTATTTATTTGATACATTGTTTCAAAAATAATATTGACTAGATTTGTTTTGGTTAAAAGCTTGAATATATTTAATTTGGCAACTGGCAATAAGCAGACATCTATTGACTAGATTTTTTGGTACCGAACCAGTTATCATGAAGCCGAGCACACAGCTGATGCAGCCACTGCAGTTATGTTCTGTTTGTTAGGTCCTAATATCTATAAACTGTTAATACTTTCCGTCATATAATTATGAGTCTGTCATCAATAACTCACAGAGAACAGTGCAGTTCACTGATAGAGGAGAGTCCATTCTCCTTGTTCTTCTGTACGCAGGTTCTGATAATTGTAACAATGTAAATGGAAATATAGAAAACTACCTATGAAGTTTAATTGGGTCGGGGGATTTTTTTTTTCAATATTTAAGTGTATGAATATGATATACCTGTCCAAGAGCAGAGAATGAGATGTAAGTTAGTTTTGGCAGGTGATTTACAGAAGATTAATTCCTTCTTTCTCTCCTTTACCAAGAGATAAAGAGAAAAGAATATGATAAATTAAAATTTAGAAAGAAAGGAGGGGAGCTGTTTTGTAGGAAAAGTTGATAGGGATGAGATCTTTAAAATACCCTTCAAGCTACAAAAAGGCTCCATGTACCCTTTTCTGCTTTTAGAGGGATTTGGACGAAAGCTTCAAATAAATTATTTTATGGCGGTGAGAGAAGGGAGTTGATTGTTTACTGTGCAATATCCACCTGTTTATAAAAAACAAAGTGTATTTAGCATATCAAGATCTTAAAAAGCCATCAGACTTACTAATTTAGTGAGTGATGTATTACCTGGATTAGGTGCTCGAGTCATAGCTGGCTACCAAAAAAAAAGTCAACAAGAAACAATATTCCTAAATTCTGATAACTTAATCACCCATGAAGATGACTCAAAAAGAAACATCTTACTTATTTTTTTTCAGATTTAATGTGTTTTATTGATTAAAATATTACATTTGTGCCAATTTCCCTTCCCTCTGCTCCCCTCCACCCGGTGGCCCCCCTCCCTCCAGTTGTCCCCCCCTTTTAGATTATGTCCATTAGTTGTGCATACAGTTCCTCCCAAACTCTCTCCGTCTATTCCATTCCCTCCTACCATGATCCCCAATTCCTATATCATCTCCCTCCCTCTCCCCACTCCCCCTCCCTGTTGACCTCCCCCCAATATGCTTCCCGTACCCACAGTTCCTTTTCCACTCTCGTTGCCTGTTTAGTTTGCCTTTGTTTCATCTCCCTAGCTTCTGTTTTTTAAACCAGTCCCTTTAACATCTCATATAACAGTGGTTTGGATCTAATGAACTCTTTCAGTTTTATTTTGTCCTGGAAACACTTTCTCTGTCCTTCTATTCTGAATGACAATTTCGCTGGATAGAGTATTTGTGGTTGTAGGTTTTGGATTTTCATTACTTTGAATATTTCTTGCCAGTCCCTTCTTGCCTGTAGGGTCTCCCTTGAGAAGTCAGCTGATAGTCTAATTGGGACCCCTTTGTACATAATTCTTTTCTTCTCTCTTGCTGCTTTTAAGATTCTCTCTTTATCTTTAATTTTTGACATTTTGATTATAATGTGTCTTGGAGTGGTTCTCCCTGGGTCCAGTCTCTTGGGAACTCTCCTTGCTTCCTGGACCTGCAAGTCTATTCCCTTCCCCAAGTCTGGGAAGTTCTCCTTTATTATATTTTCACTCAATTTTTCAAGTTCTAGTTCATCTTCCTCACTCTCTGGCAAACCAATGATTCTTATGTTGGGCCTTTTATAGCTGTCCCAGAGGTTTCTGATCCTCTCATTGTTGCTTCCCATTTCCTCTCTCTGCATTGGTTGACTGCTTGTTCCTTTTCCATATTCCAGTTTGTTGAAATGAACTCTGGATTTTTTTTCCTCATCATCTGTCTCGTATGTGGTTTTGTTCCTTTCGTTATGAATGTTTTTCGCTTCTTTCTTATCTTTTTCCTGCTCTTTTGTGAATTCTGTAAGCCACCTGATAATAATGGCCCAGAACTGAGCCTCTGACAGGTTTCTTATCTGTTCATCTGTCAGGTTCTCTATCTGTTGCCTGGTGAGTTGTGCCACCGGGATTTCTATAGTTGTCTGCCTCATTTTGACAGATGCGTTTTGTTTTCTTGGGCCGGCTGTCGGGGGCAGTGCCTGTGTACGCGTCACAATTCAGCGACCGGCACCTGTCCGCGACCTATTTCGCAGCCCTGTGGTGCTTTCTTTGGGGGCGGGGGTCCAAGATGGATTCACACAGTTATTCAGCTAGGAGACCGGGATCCGTCCTCCCGCCCCCCTGGGCCTCACTGTTCAAGGCGATGCAGCAGCGGCCGCTCTCCCCAGCGCGGGGGTCGCGCACCGCCAGGGGCTTGACCGCAGCCGGGATTCCTCGCCGCCCGCAGCTCCGGGTGCGACCGCAAACAGCACTGCCCTCTTTAACTCTTACCTGCCCAAAGGGCGCCGCTGGTTTATAACTTCATATGTTGGGCTTCCGTGTAGTTTTATTTTCTGGAATTTCTAGTTATCCTTTGTTTTGAAGTAGTTGTATTCCTCTCTAGTTGTAGAGGGAGACCTAGCGTGTCTGTCTAAGCCTCCATCTTGGCCGGAAGTCCCACTTATTTTGAATTTGAAGATTATCACAGAGAAAGAGAAAAGAATTGTAATTCACTGATCTAGAAAGATATACTTAGAGATGAGAAGAAATAGTAAAATAAACCACTTCCACACAACCTACATGCATAATCAGTTATTTCAATGAGTTTACAATATATATTATGAAGTTAATATATTTATGTGTATATAGTAAATAAGTGAATGTGAAATAGAAGATGGTATTTAATAAAAGGCAAAAGCAGACATATATTTAAAACTTTAAAAAATAAAAAGAAGATAAAATAAAGCTTTATAATCACAAATTAAAGTAGACTTTGTGCAAAAATTTAGTCTTTGACTTTCAGTTTTGCAACTCTACAGGGCTAGAAAATATTTTCAAACACTCTTGGTATAGTAATTCTAGTTTCCACAATTTGACAAATGTCTTTGCAATACCAAAAACTTGAAAATATCCATTGGAGGAAGAATTTACAATTTACATATATTAGTAAGTGAATGGAAAAGTACTATCTGCATAGATATAGATTTACTTTGAAAATTTTAATGTTAAATTAAAGAAAGTTGCAGATTGCTTAAGAAAAGAATGAGAATATTTATGTAAAATTTAAAGCAAAAAATACATTAGGAGAGTAGGCCCTTTCAGGCAAGACTGGAGGATGCATTGCCAAAAGAGTGAAATTTATTATTTTTAATACTTAATAATTTCTGGAGTTTCATTAGATCATTTAATTTTGGGAATATTAATTTTTTTTTAAGTTTAAGGAACAAAGAAAGTGATACATAGAGTTCTGTCTCAGTGCAGAGATGAAAATGTTGTTCTAATTTCATCCTTTATTTGGGCAAGTATTTGTTGTTGCAGTAGAGTACTAGGATGGATGTTCATTATGGTTAAACTGATACATTTTTGTCTTCAAAGGGTTTGCAATTTCAAAGCTTCACCTGATCAAGAAAAATTGAAAAAGGCTGAAGTTCCAGGTAGAGTTTCCTATGTCTTATGGAATTTTGTAAATTAGTCTAGTCTCTGTCGCCTATCCTCTCTTCACTATAAATTTTAATATTGTTGTAAAAAGAAATTCAACTCAGAGAAAATAACATTCAAAAATGTTATTTCTATGCATTCTGATCATTACAATCTCCTTCATAAAAACTAACTACCAATACTTTGATATAGAACTTCATCTTTCCAAAGATACCATAGCAGGGTAACCAATTAAAGGAAATCATTAAGGAAATATATTGCAATTAAGTTTATACTCTGCAGATAGGACTGGTTGGTAGATAAGAGGAATCTTATAAATGTGGGCTATTTATTTATTTTTACATTTTATCATGTTGATTATCACAGCATGAGGCATTATTTTAGATTAAAAACATTGTGAAACACTAAACTTAAAAATGAAAAAGCCAATATGCACAATTAAACAATTATCACTTTCAACCTAGACTCACAAATGAAAATAAATAGGTAAGACAAGAGCACATAAACACCTAGGGGGTCTCAGTTATACTCACTGCCTCTGTGGCAGCTCCATTAATTTGAAACCTTGGGTTGTTATTAAGAAATTACAATCTTGCCTAAGGAAGGGAATAGAATTATGCTTTTTCATAAGCCTGGCATATATCGTCCTCATCATAAGTAGATATGTGTTTTAACACATGGCATTTAACAAATACACAACCTACCTTCTTTCTCACAAAATGAGTTTTCAAATTTTGTTCAAGAGTGTAGTAAGTTTGTAACTGGATACAATGCCAATGCTTCAAATACATACCAATGACAGAGACATTAAAAGAGTAAACAACAGCAATGGCAACAACAAAAGCACTGTAACCATGCTCCAGACCCAGATTACACACTTCCGTGGACCAGGAACAGAACTGATACTGAAAACAGTGAATGCAGCTATGGTGTCAGGCCTGCTGGTCTCCAAGACTAGGAACAGATAAAGGCAATGCTACTCAGTGGGACAGAGGTCAGAATAGTCTACCTGGACATGAGTTTGAAAAGCAGAAATTTAAGAAGGTAGGAAAGCATGAAGACAAGATCAAAGCTATGCGATCAGAAAATGCAACAAACTAGAGGAATTGGGTTAACGGAATTACTAACTCCAACTAGCTTAGCTGGGGAGAGATCTGAACCACAACTCTAAGTATTGAGGTCTGTGAGGAAAGGGAACAAAGCCAAAATCATGAGACAAAGGCAGGTAATAAAAAGGAGGATGAAGTAGAGGGAAAAATAGGAACAACACATGTGCATGCATACAATTTCCCAGTTAAAAGGTGCATTTCCTCCAAAATTGCAAAAGCAAATTATATATATATATAATTTTTTCCAGAGAATATTAATTTTTGTAAAGTCTTAGAGCAGTTAAACACACTATCTTACAATGCAATAACATTTAAATTTCTCTCCAAAAATGGGCAAAATAAATGCAAAGGACAACAAATGGCAGGAAAATATTTATAATGCCTTAAGTGACAAATAATTCTTCTCTGGTATTTGTTAAGAATTTAGCAAATTAGTAAGGCAAAGACTAAAACTCAGAAGTTATAAACACAACACATAAAAGAGGTGAAACGTTCCTTAATGAAATTGTAACCACACAGGAACTTCATTTCTTTACTATGACTTTTCCCTTAATTCAAGCTGGCTTTGCACGATCTAACAGCACTCTGACTCACCTGCCTCCTTTCAACCAGATTTTTCCATCTTTGCACAAACTGCACATCTATTCCCTTAATCATTAAGCTCTTAGGACATGTTCTGGTCAGGGTTAAACTGTCCTAAGAATAAAGCCTTATGTCTGTTGATAAAGGGAACAGAGTTTTCAAACTAAAGATAAATTCTTGACCTCAGTTGTTTTTTAGCCCCAGGTTCAGGGAGAAAGGAAGACCCTAAGGACCACACCCTCAGGAAACCAGCCAGAATGAGGCCAAGGCTGACCTCAGACCAGGATACAATGATTTAACTACTCTTTGCTCTGGCCCTGACCCAACAATAGAGCCCACCACCCCAGCTTTCCTAGTCAACAGGACAAATTTTTCCTATATCTAATCTATCCCCTAGAAAGACCATTGGAAAGCCAGGACCTATACTCAGCACTCACCTGGGTCTCTGGGCTTGGCTCCATTTCCTTAAATAAACCTTTACTTTCTTTGCTGCAAACTCATGTTTGTATTTTTATTGGGTTTTGATGGGCACAGGCAAATGAAGCTCTTCAGTTTGATAACAACATGAAAATATCTTCAACCTTAATGTTATCAGGAAAATGAAAATAAAATATTTTACCTACATTTGATTGGCAAAATTAAAAATGTCGGCCAATACTGTGTGTTGGACCTAATGTTTCCTTTCGTAGTCTAATGTAAAACTCATAATATTACATATATATATATATATATGTATATATATATATATATATATATATATTTAAAAATCCCAATAACATAATGTAATGCTATTATAATATGTAATATCATAATTAAAATATAAAGTTAGGAAGTAAAATAAAGTAATTTATAATATGATTATATAGTTTGATACACAAATGCTTAGGCATGACAACATAATGTAGCTAGCCATTTACATCTATATCATTGTGCAAAGCACAGCATTGAGAATAGGCAGATTTTGGAATTTTTAGAAAATTTAATGACCATGGATATTGTTGCCATTAAATGGGCATGTTGTGCCTTTTAAAAAAAGTCCTCATCCAAGGTATGTTTAGAGAGAGGAAGGGAGGGAGAAAGAGGGAGAAAAAGAGAGAGAGAGAAAAAGAGAAGAGAGAAAGAGACAGAGAGAGAAACGTCTATTTGAGAGATACGAGAGAAACATTGACTGGTTCCCTCCCATATTCATCCTGACCAGGGGTCAAACCTGCAACCAATGTTTGTGCCCTGACGGAGAACTGAACCCTCACACTTTCAGTGTATAGGTCCGGATGACGTTCTAACCAGCTGAGCCACTGGGCTGGAGTACGGTGTGCTTTTTAAGAGTAGCAACAGGTCTTTGTACATATCTGTACTTCCTGATAAAAAATATTAATTTTTCTACAATTTACACAATGATTCTAGTCACTGATTATTCAGTGTAGGTTAAAACTAAGCAAAAAAGTATTTGAATTTATATAAAAACAAATTTGTCTTAGCTCTTAACCAGAAGTTTAGAGATTTGTGCTTTTGATTCATCTTTATGAATGTCCATTTATATATTTTTAAAGTTTTTTGAGTAAAAGAAAGCTTCTTTTCATGGGGAACTGCCACACACATTGCTACTCAGCTTACATTTCTGACCCCCACTCACTTAATGCCAATAGCACTTCCCAATCATCACGACACCCACAACTTCTCCAGAAAATTTTAGTGTCTCTCAGAACGTGGGACCACCTACCATGAGAAGCACTGATTACAGCACGGGGGCTCTTTCAGTGCATTGATTGTGATATAAATTGGTGCAATTTGCTGGGCAGTTTATTCATTTACTATAATGTTAAAGGTTTCATTCTCTACTACCAAACTATCTCACTCACAAGCATATGCTTCAGACAAACCCTAGCTCACGACCTGGGGAAGATGTGCGTGAGTGATTAGAGCAACACAGAGAAAAACTGAAACCTCCTACATGTCTATAAACAAGAAAATGGATAAATTGTGACATGTTCTTGCAATAGAATACTCCATAGATACACACATAAATGATAGAGCTACATATACAAATTGATAAATTTTAAAAACATAATAAAGAGAAAAACATATAGAAGAAGCTGTATAGTATAATGTCAATTATATATATTTTTAAAATAAGAAAGCAATGCTTGACATTGTTCAATATACATACATATGTCATAAATAAACAATAACTCCATCCACACTGTTGAGACAGTCTCTTTCTCCAGAAAGGGAGGGAGGGGAATCTAGTAAGTTACTTTCCAAAGGAAAGGGTTCAAAGAGATAGTAAAAATCTTTATGTTGTTAACCTAGTATCTATAAAAGCGATTCTTATATTATTCTCTATAATTAGGTACAGTCATTGTTTCAACTATATTTTTTTAGTTAACCAGAGCCAGTATCTCTTTCAAGAAATGGGGTTTTGTTGGTAACAAAAGGGGAAAAAATGTTTTGGTTGTTGTTTTCATAAGTCTTTCATCCTACATTTTAAATAGTCCATTACAAATAAATTTTCTCACAGGTCTTTTCTGAGAGCCTCACTTCTTTTCTGTATGCTAGAAAATCCACACTATTTGACTAGATAAAACAATCTATCATTCACTTTTTTTTTCTTACCTTCTAGCATAATGTCTATCTTGGGTATCATAAGAGGAATAAACAGCTAGAATGTGGGGGTAGATTTTGTATGAAAATAAACACGTGAAATGTATGTTATGGGTGAAATGACAGTGCCCTGTGCCCGGAACTTTATCTCAGAGAGTGTTAGTTCTGAAAAAAAATTAATTTGCTGCTAAAATAGATGTGTTTTCTATAATCTCTCAAACTTTAAAAAGCAAAAATTATTTCCTAGGATATTTCTAAGTATTTCAGACAATCTATAACACACATGAAAGCAGAAAACTTCCTAATGTTGATTTTCCTTTTCTTAATTGAAAGATTTATACAGTAAGAAATTACAAATAGGGTAGTACTTAAAGCTATGCCACAGCTGTAAAAAAAATACTTAATTTTTTGAACTGTGGACAATTGCAGACTAGCGGAGACTTCACGGAAAACAGCATAAAAACTCTCAGGCACTGACCTGTCAAACACAAACCTCTTTGCAGTGCAGGAAATTGCAGTAAGAAAGGGTATATAAGACAGATACAACATCAAAGCGATGGAAGTATAATCATGGTATCCTACTTGTGACTACAAACAGGGTAAATCAATTCTAATGTAAGTTATTATTTCTATTGTTTTTATTTTGTTTTCACAGGCGCCTAAGATATTAACAGCTCAGTTATCTACTCCGAGGGGAACATAAGTAAGAACTAAAGTCAAAATCTAAAACTCAGAATATGCAGTTTGCTTTAGAAACACCTTTTGCAAAAGAATGCCAACATAATTCCTATTGTTGCCTAGGTAGGCTATTTATTAAAAGTATTCAATAAATTTTGTTGAGTAAATAGATTAATTGGATTTGTCACAGCAGGGCATCATGCTTCATTTAGCCCAAGAATTGGCTTCCATCAGTAGCATTAGATGTTGTTTTAAAGTTGCAGGAATATCTATCATAGTGACAATTCAGAGATTAGTTTTATATATGAAAGATACCCAGTTCTATTTAAGCTCATTATGCATTGTCCTCATTGATTTATCCAAAATTTTATTAGGGTATTTTCACATAGACCCTGTTCTAGTGTGTAATAAAAACCCTCTATTAACCCCAAATTTATTACTTAAAAAACCTTAGAGGAGGGTATGTTGGATTGTGTAGTTCATGATACTGTCTTTTGTAATTTCTTCAAGATCTGTCCCTTGATTTTTCAGCTTTCTGTCAATTAGTAATTCATTCATTTGGTTAATCAGTCAGTCAATCAACGGTTAAGTATCATTATGAGTCATACATCATTATAGGTGTTGGGATAAGGCAGTGAAAACATACACGAAAGTCTCTTCCCTTGTGAATCTAGTCCAAAATATATAATGTATCTATTCATCTATTTACATCCTAGACCATGTAAAGTGCTAAGGAGAAACTGAAGCAGAAATGGGTAGTAGGAAGTGTGTGTGTGTGTGTGTGTGTGTGTGTGTGTGTGTGTGTGTGTGTCTGTGGTGTAAGGGCAGTGATCAGGAAAGATCTTTCTGAGTGTGTGGCTTTTTGAGTGAAGATGGGAAAAATTTGACAAGGAAATCAATGAGAAGAGCTTTCCAGGTAGTAGGATCAGCATGTGCAAAGATCCCAAGGCTGGGGTGAGCCTTGTGTATTTAAAGACCAGAGACAATGCCGTAACAGACCTCAGTTGTTTGCCTGAACCTCTGAAGTCATGTCTCCTTTCTTGTCTATCACCTTGATTGGCTATCCTATCAGCTCTCTTTACTGTGGCCCTATTCATAAATTACAGACACCAGGACTGCAAGGATGCATTCTGGTTTCCTGTAAGAAACAGTAACTTCTGGAATTTAGATTCCTTCCCCTTAAAGCTGAGTATGTTTTATCCATCCTCTTCCCAATCCTTCTATTCTCTAGCAATTTTATAACATTTTTCTTAAGGTTCACATATGTTTGAAATGGTTTTGACCTCTTCAAACTGTATATACTACTGTCAGTGTTAAAGGGGGTGATATGGCTATATACAAAAAGGCAACAATCTTTCTAAAAGAAAACAGGTATCAAAATTCCACTTATTATATGAAATATGTATTGCTACACTATACTCAGACTATAGAAAGTGTGTAAAAAGAAGGCAAGAAATAAAAATTTCATCAGTCTAGTTTTGGCATATTATAAACTAGAATTTTTTAAAATGCTACTTGGCTATTGTGCAAATAATCCCTAATCTATATTGATCTGTTTTACAGTGAGCAGAAGCATACCCTGAATATATCACTTGGTTACAGACCTTTTTGAGCCATTAGACATGTTTTTGAATTTGTTTACCCTTGAACAAATTGAAACTCGAAACTTAATTCTGAACTCTTCTATAGAGTACTATTTGTAAGATTTACATGTCATTCAATTAATTATAAAAACATAGGTGAAAGCCCTGTCTGTCTACTCTGATCCGCTCACACATTGTTTTAAATTGTTATCATTACTGTGGCTGTAAAATGTTATATCTGGTACTATTAGCGGCCTCTTACCTCTTCATTTTTTCACTTTTCAATAGCTTTCCTAGCTGCATCAACTTTATATTGGTACAGCATTAAATCGTCTAGTTATTTCCTAAAAACATTCTGTTTATTTTTTTAAGTTACTTTTGGATTATAATTCATATAAAATATAGTGATCTTAGTTTTATAACTCAATGAGTTTATTCAGGTAATTACCATCACATTTAACATAGAGAACATTTTTATCACTCAAAAGGTTATTTAATGCCCCATCGCAGTCAATCACCACCCAGCTCTGGCCCCAGGCAACTGCTGTTCTGCTTTCTATCAGTGAAGATTAAATTAGTCTTTTCTACAGTTTCACATAAATGAAAGGATACAGCATGGGCTCCTTTGTGTCTGGATTCTCTGATGTGTTTTTAGATGGATTACATTGTTGTCTACCACTAGTTTGTTTCTTCTCGTTTCATGAGTGTTATTTCATTGCATGGTCTATCACAATTTGTTTATGCATTCTTCTAGTGGTGGACATCATCAGAAATTTTCCAATTTTTGGTTATTATGCATAAAGCTTCTCTAAATAACCACATGCAAGTCTTTGTGTGGGCAAATTTTTATTTCTCTTCCACTTAGTCATATAACTACTCTATTGCATGTTGGTGCATGTGGAACATTTTTTAGAAACTGTAAAACTCTTTTCCAATTTGCTTGAACCATTAGCAATACCTGGATTTCAGTTACACCACATCCTCATTAACACCTTATAGTGTGAGCGTGTGTTTTAATTTTAGCCATTCTAATGACTATGTAGGAGTGTCTCTATAGATTTCATTTACATTTCCCTCAAGGCTAATGTTGTTATCTTTTCATGTACTTATTGGCCATTTGCATATCTTTATTTCTGATGGGTGTTTATTTTCTCATTTTAAAAATCAGGTATGTGTTATTATTATGGAATTATACAAGGATTTTTTTCTGGAAATTTTATTTTCTTAACAGTGTGTGTCAAAGGGCAGAGTTTTCAATTTTAATAAAGGTGAATTTATCATATTTTTCTTTCATAATTAGTTTTCTAGGTTCTATATAGGAAATGTTTGCTTTCCACAAGAACAAAAAATTTTTGCTTCTTTCTGACACACAATTTTTCTCCTTTATTTCCTTCTGAAAGTTTTATAATATTAGCTTTCATTTATTTTGAGTTAATTTTCTTTTATGCTGGGTGGAGTAAAGTTTGGGGTTTATTATTTTTCATATGTATATCCAGATATCCCAGCAACATTTATTGTAAAGATGTTTTTCCTTTTGAATTACCTTGACACCTTTATTGAGAATCAATTGACCATGTAAGTATAGACCTGGAGTCATACATACATAATAAATTGATTTCTGGAATGTTTATTCTGTTGTATTGATCTATATATATGTATTCTTACTGCAATGATATATTGTCTTACTCTTACTTTATACCAAGTCTTCAAATATGGTAAAATATTTCACTTTGTTCTTTTTCATATTGCTTTGGTTGTTCTAGACCATTTTCATTACTATCTAAATTCTAAAATCAGCTTATCAATTCATAAAGAAATAATATTGTTTTTTATTTAGAATTACATTGAATCTATAAATAAATTACTTTGCAACAAAATTTTTAAATTCGTTATAATCCATGAAAATATATATATCTCTCAATTTAGTTGTGACTTTGAATCCTTTTGTCATTATTTTGATGTTATCAGTTTACAGGTCTTGCAAATATATTCAATTTCTTCTTAAGATTTTTTTTATTTTTTTGGTAATTTAAGTTCCAGTAATTCATTGATATTAACAAGCAATTAATTTCTGATGTGAGTCTTGCATCCTGAGTCTACAAAATTCTCTGTGCCAGTATGGAAATGATCTCTCTGTACAGTAGGCCTATTTGGGACTTACTTTATCTTTTCTCTGGGATCACAATCTTGCCTTGACTATTGTCCAATGTCTAGAAACAGCTGTTTTATATACTTCATTCAATTTCCTGGCAATTTACAGTGAGATTTTAATTCTGGAACCTGTTGTTCCCTCATAAATGTAAGTGGAGGTTCACAATGACCTTTGCTTTTATTTTTTTTTTTGTTAATATTAAACATGTATGATAGAATTCAAAGAGAGTATATCCCTTAAAATGGTAAGTTTCTAATCCAAAGAAAAAAATATGTCACATTTATTTATTTATTTATTTATTTATTTATTTATTTATTTATTTTATTTTTTGGTTTTTCAATTACAGTTGTCCCATTTTTCCCCCCTTGCTCTCCCCCACCCAGCCCACCCCTTCTCCCACAATCATATCCCTCCCCGTTGTCCATGTCCATGAGTCATTTATACACGTTCCTTGACTAAATCCTTCCCTTACTTATCCCCCTTCTCTCCCACCCCCCTCCACTCTATTGACTGTTATTCTGCTCCTTGTTCTATTTAGTTTGTTTATGTTGTACTTTAGTTTCCTGTATTAGGTGATATCATATGGTATTTTTCTTTCTTTGCCTGGCTTATTTCACCAAGCATAATTCTCTCTAGTTCCATCCATGTTGTCGCAAATGGCAGGAGTTCCTCTTTCTTTCTGCTACATAGTATTCCATCGTGTAAATGTACCACTGTTTTTTGATCCACTCATCTACAGGGGGCACTTAGGCTATTTCCAGCACTTGGCTATTGTAAACAGTGCTGCTATGAACATAGGAGTGCATAAGTTCTTTTGAATTAGGGTTTTAGGATTTTTCGGGTATAATTCTAGCAGTGGAGTCGCTGGTTCAAAAGGCAGTTCCATTTTTAATCTTTTGAGGTAATTCCATACTGTTCTCCATAGTGGCTGCACCAGTCTGCATTCCCACCAACAGTGCAGTAGGGTTCCCGTTTCTCCACATCCTCGCCAGCACTTGTTGCTTGTTGATTTGTTGATGATGGCCATTCTGACTGGTGTAAAATGGTATCTCATTGTGGTTTTTATTTGCATCTCCCTGATGGCTAATGATATTGAGCATTTTTTCTTGACATACTTTTTTTTTTAAATTCAAGCATTTATTTTTTCAGAAGAATTTAAAATGTACTTAATATTTTCACACATATATCTGAATTAATTTTAATTAATTAGATCACTATGTAATTGTTTAAGTGGTATATGTTAATGTTTTGTACCAAGAATATTTTCTTCTTTTCTTTAAAGTTTAAACTTTTTAACACTTACGTTAGTCATCAGGAGTGAATGTATTATTGGGATATATTTTCCTTTGGAAAAGTAATTATTTCCTCCCTTTATTCCTTCCTTTATTTTCTTTTCTGCCTTCTTTATTTAAATAGTTTAAAATTTTTATATAGCAATAGTTTGTTGATAATCTCTTTTTTTAGCCTAATTTCAATCATTTATATTTTATTACAAACTGATTTATTTTCATTGTGGATTGAGGTTTTTCTTTGAATTGATTAAAATATTCTTCATATTGAATATATTCTTTTATTTGCAGTTTTCTTCCCTGTCCACATGTCTGATAGTGTATATTCACTTTTCCCCTTTTTTTGTTTATTAATTTAAATTAACCATTTTTATAGTTATGATTTACAAAACTTTAAAATTTATTTTATATTAATACATTTTTTCTTTAATATATTAACTTCTATTTTACATTTCTTGTTTTTCTTTACTTAGGTTTATCTTTTTATTTGTTTTCTTATATTTCTAAGTTTACAGAATAATCAATTTACTGTCATTATTTTTTTAGCAATTAAGTAGTCTAAGGTCAGTTATTTTCCTGCAAGAAAACAGTTAACAATCTCTTTGACTATATCCAACCTTCAGTACTAACACTTTGTCGCTATATTAGTTTTTTTTCCCTTTACTCCTCCTCCACTAGTTTTAGGACATATGCTGACTAACAAGTGTCAGTGGTGTGCCACCTATGAAGAAAACTCAGAATCACTCCATCTAAACAGAATGTATTAGAATGTGATTTAGTTAACTGTGTGAGTCATTTCTCAGATTAGATGAGGTGTTGGAGATGGTGGGTGCAATACATAGAACTCACCCTCTCAAGAGCATTTAAAATGTAAAAATAAAATAATTGAAAAGAATTCTAATTTCTTATGTTTGATACATTCAAAATAAGCAAGGTGAAAGGATTTGTGTATGTTTTGATGGGCACTAACCTTTAAAGCTCAACAGTAGGTTACCAATCATGTTTGCTTCAAAGGATGCTTTATTGCCCATCTTGAAGATACATGACCCAGTATTGCTCTTTATATTCTTATTTTGAGGGATGTGCCAGTGTGACTCATTTATTCTCCTGAACCTGACTAGTTAGCATATTTTAACTTGAACTATGACAACAATAGCATTATAACATATTGAAAACCAGTATAAAAATAATGATAGATTAATAATATCTATTTCAGAAAGAGAAAGCAGAGATTGGGTATGGAAACAGAATGTGGAGAGACCTAAGAGAGCTGCTAGTGTAAGAGGAAACATACAGACACACACACACACACACACACACACACACATTAAAGGAATAAGAATACACCATTGTTCATGTTAAGCATGCTATTGTTAACTATTTATGTCAAGTCAAAACATACACTTATGCCTACCTACTTTTTAAAAAGTATTCCCCTGGAAATAATTAACAAATATAATCTCTCTCCACAAAAATGCTCTTCTGTTTGGCTTTTGACCAACAGGTAACTCCATTCCCCAAGATAATGGTCTAATTTCTTCTCCCTGACAAAAAAAAAAAAAAAAAAAAAAAAAAATAGGAAAAGGTACAGCTCAGTCTCCTTTTTTCAATTACATCTACCTACTCCCAACAGGGTTCACCCAAACAAGTCCAAGGATTCTAAACAAGATGTTTTTGTTTTTGTTTTTGTTTTTGAACATGTCCAACTTGGCTCAGCCTCCCTGCAGTGCAGTTTCAATATGATTCAATATGATTTTGGAATAAAATCAAACCATGTCCATTTTCTTCATGTACTATAAGAAAACTTCTAATCTCACAAGGCAAATTTCTGATTTATGGAGGATGCATATTCATAGTATATCTCTACATTTAAAAAGCATAACAGTTGAGAAATTCCTACACACATTAAATTTATCCACTAAATTGAAATAACAGAAAATTGAGACAGTACATGATGGGAATATTTCTAACATTTATGTATTAATGAAGTAGCATTGTACTTGGTTAACCCAGGCTAAGTAGGCCAAATATTTATACTGATAATCTGTGTGTATATGATTATTTAAGGATACCATAAAAACAATGACCTATAAATAACTATATGTTAAATAATCCATAAAATTACACTAAAACTCTCCGTCTTTTTATGCCTTTAGTAGCTCAGATGCTTACTAAAATATCACAGCAAAATAAGGGTCTAACTTAAGTTTCATGTCGTTATTATGCAACCCCAGGTGCAAAACTCTACCAGGTCACTAATCCATATTTCAATCTTCAGTAAGTCAGATGCTAAAAGTTATACTATTGTAACCAATAAGCCAACAGATTTAGCAAGTGACTGGGTTACCAGTAAAATCAAATCATTTGAGGCTAGGAAAAAAAAAAAAAAAAAAGAGTATCTTTGGAATTTAGCATAACATATCAGTATTTCTCATTTTCCTCTTGACAAGAATATTACATAATACATATTTACCAAAATAGAACACACATAGAATGTTATTAAAAATTGTCAAGATATCAAAGATGTGTTTTTTGCAATGCATATGTTACCACTGTAATTAATACTATTTATTTAGGCAATAATTGATTTTTGTGTAAACCAATATTCTCCCTTTTCTTGTGTACTCAATCACTATAATGGGCAAGATATTGAAAGAAAATTACTGTGAGGAGCATATCACATAGTTTGCAAAATAGAGAAACAGTTTTAATAGCAATGAGTAAACATGCCACCTTTTCTGAACCATCCTAAGAGAATCTTCAAGAGATCATAAAATTAATTTGCTAACTTAAAACCCATACTTACGAACAATGACTTGTACAGATGACTAAATTCCCACATAGTCCTTTTGTCTACCTTTATTGATATATAACTGACATATAACATCGTTTGAGTTTAAGTTGTAAAACTTGATGGTTAAACACACTTACATATTGCAAAATGAGTGCCATAATGAAGTCCATTACTATCTCAATCACTGCATGTTACATTTTTTGTGTGTGTGGTGAAAACATTTAAATCGACCCTCTTAATGAGTTTAAGTATATAGTGTAGTCACCCTGCTACTCAGAACTTACACATCTTATAACCAGAAGTTTATACATTTTGAACATTCTCCCTTTTTCCCCACTTCTCAGCATCTGGGAAATCCTATTCTCCTCTCTATGAGTTTGGCTTTTTTGATTCTACATATAAGTGAGATTATACTAACTGAATTAACTTAGCATAATGCCCTCGAGGTCCATCCATGTTGTCACAAATGACAGGATTTCCTTCATTTTTATAGTTAAATAATATTCCATTGTGTGTATATATTTATATATACCATGGATGCACATATACCATTTTATTTACTTATCCATTGCATGTCTTGGCTATTGTGAATAATGCTGCAATGAATGTGTGGATGCAGATGTCTCTTCAATACAGTGATTTCATTTGCTTTGGATATACACCAAAGTGGGTTTGCTGAACCATATAAAATATGATCATTGTAGTTTAATTTTCTGAGGACCTTCCATATTGTTTATGTCTTCCTCAATTTCTTATAATTTTCAGTGTACATATATTTCACTCTTTGTTAAATGTATTCTTAAATAGTTTACTGTTTTTGATGCTATGGTAAATGGGACTGTCTTCTTTACTTCTTTTTCAGATGGTTTGCTGTTATTAGAAACCAATGATTTTTGTATTTCAATTATGTATCCTATTAGTTTTCTGTATTTGATTATCAGTTCTAAAAGTTTTTTTTTTCTTTTTTTGGTGGTATGTTTAGGATTTTTATACCTATAAGATCATATTAGTTGCAAACACAAACAATTTTACTTCTTCCTTTCTGATTTGGATGACTTTTTTCTTTTTCTTTCTTAACTTCTCTGGCCGTAATGTCTGCTACTATGAAAACAGGAGTGGTGAAAGTGGGCACCCTTACTTGTTTGCCATACTTCTTTCCATGCTTCTTCATGAAAAGAGTGAATGTAGGAGCAAAAGCACATATGACTTGTCATTGGGGTACCTCAATGTTGGTAGGTCCACAGTAGAAATTTGCCTGCAACATCTCCCCATTCTTCTTTTTCTCACATTATCTCTATAATTGAGATGATATTATCCTATAATTTTTGTTCAGGAGCTTGTGGAGAGATTGCTCTCAACGGAAGAAATACAAGTGATGAATGGATCTTCAACTTACTCCATCATCACTAAAATGTTTATGGCTAAAAAATGTGAGTCACATCCCTCTAGAAATGTGGAATCTAATTAGGATTTTTTTTAACCATAAATTGATAAATCAAAAGAATTACTCTCTAAAGGCAACTTTTAGTCATTGCGATGAGAAGATTGTGGAGAGATGCCTTTCCAATATACTTTGATAATATATTATTGGATGTATTCTACATATGTGCATAAAGTTAGCTCTAACTTGAGTGCTTACAGTGTGGTTAAGAAAAAAAACTTGTTTTTAAATTGAAAACTGAAAGTCATTTCAGAAGCTCGTGTTACTTTCTTAGTTTTCTCTATCTTTATTGATAAGAAATTGTTAAATATTCCTAAAGATAGAAATGACCCATAATTGCTCTAGAAACAATGTACACATAGCTCTGGCTGATGTGGCTCAGTGGATTGAATGCCAACCTGTGACCAAAAGGTTGCTGGTTTGATTCTTGGTCAGGGCACATGCCTGGGTTGCCAGCCAGGTCTCTGGCTGGGCACATGGAAGAGGCAACCAATTGATGTTTTACTCTCTCTCTCTTTCTATCTCCCTTCCCCTCTCTCTGGAAATAAGTAAAATCTTTTTTTAAATGTACACATGATTTTACCTCATATATTAACAAAAATTCATATTACTAGGATACCTGTTGTCTCCCTAGAGTCATATCAGAATATATTGGTTTTTATCTGGTTTATGTTACTATCTTAATCAGTCATAGCACTGTTGAGAAGTCTTTGAGTCTTCCTGTCATTCCACTACAACTCTTTAGGATGGTCTATTAAATTATACATCAGTCACCTTTAAGATAGTCAACAGATTTCCTTCTGTGGTCTCTGTCTTCAGCAGAATGAACCTAAGCTGTGAGATATTATAATACTGTGGAGAAAAGAAAAATTCAACAACATACACATTTTTATTGCCATTTTTCATCCAATTGTGAGAATGTAAAAAAGTTAAATCAACTTCCTATACTTGGATCAAGTACATGAAGTCAATGAAATACTCATTTTTTTATGAACTGGTGAGATATTATATAGCTTTTTCTTTGGTCAGCAACTAAGTGATGCCATTATAAAATTCTAAACCATATAGATAGCCTAGTGTCAAGTTGCAGACAAATGTTTATATATCTATGATATTCTATTAAAAATTGTAATTATAAAGGGTGACAATCAATTATTGTTATTGAAAAAGAACTTTTTAGACTATTTTGTATAAATATCCTAGCTCTTTTGTTTGTAGTTTTACTAGTGAAAAAACAATAAAGGGATGAGTCCAAGATGAAAAAGAAACAGTAGCACATCTGAAAACAGAATTCATGTTTACTTTGTTTAATCCTCCCTTTTCCTGTCAATTATATTCAATTTAACATAATACATGATCTTCCATTATTCTCTACTCCCCATGATTAAATCTTAAATAATCCATCCAAATTTATATCTCTTACTGTAAACTGCTTTTGCATTCTTCATGGTGCCTAGCATAGAGTTAGTAAACTGGATGCTCTCAGGTATTAGCTGCATTATTATTATTATTATTTTTAATCCTGATGAGTGGTTGGAGAGCTAAGCAAAATCTTGTAAGAATTCATACTTCTTGGTCTTGTGACTTGCTTTCAATACACAATGACTGAGATTAAACTCACTGCTCACCTCCAAGATGCCAGCCAGTGCCTCTTGACCATTTATCTTTACCTTGCCCACCTAATTATAATTCATGTGTTATGAATTTTGTGCAACTGACAGTCTCTATGAATATCTGAGAAACTTTTATACAACTGTATTATAATATCCCACTAACTCTATCTCGATGTTTGGATTTTTTTTTTCTAGAACAGCAGGGTTACTTTCATTCCAAAGCTTATATGTGTTATAGGTTTCATTATAATGTGAATCCACAGACATTTGAGGATTAGGAAGTAAAATCATTAGTTATATCTTCAGGGGATAACTATGATCACCTAGGTAAACCTTGTGAAAGTTGTCATAAAACTATACCTAAGACATTTTAGGAAAAAGAATTTTGAAAAAGAAATGTTGCCAGGCAGTATCCTTTTTGGCAGCTAAGGGTATAAAACATTTAAATGATCACACAAACATATAGTGCTCTCTGCTTAACTGGAGTGGCATCATTAAAAGTTGCAATGAAAAAGGCAGACCATTGCCAGGCTAAGCATGATGGCAGAGGGGACTTAGCCTCTTGGAATGAGTTTATTCCCTTCCTATGCTTTTCATAAATAATGTGATCTTAGAACAACAACAAATATATGTACACATAGATGTCCTTTCCCTCTGTTTAGGCTCTACAGGAAAACCTGTAGAGTACCAATAATTTTTTCTATGACATTTTAAAAGTTATCTTGCAAAGCCCACAACTTCCCCCTAGCCAATTTTTCCTTTTTCCAACACCTAAGTATACAAAGCCACCTACCAATCAGGTGAACACTGTAGACTTATTGTTGTTTTCAGAGCTCTGCCACCGTTCACAAAGAGAAGAAACATATTCAGCTATGACCACTGCCTGAGAGGCAGCTTAAGCTTCTGGAACATCCATTCATCCCTCTCCTTTGTTCATCTTATCTACCTCCATTTCCCTCACCTTTTGGAGACCACTTTTTTGCTTTTCGATTCTATTCCTGCCACACACATCTTCTTCTTCTCAAGATTATCTGGATCACCTTTTTCCATGCTCAGAAAATTGCTGGAAATGGTGAGTTGTATTGACTTACCCACCAAAAGCCATTTGCAGTATAAACATTAGGGTGTTTCAGCACAGAGCCAAAAAGTTGGTGAACTTAGTCATTGATAACATATAAGGCTTTGGGAAATTGATAACTTTATTGAGACTTAATTTTCTCCCCTTTGAAAGTAACAAATTCCAGAGAGCTAACATCAATAAACGAAAACTCATTGAAAAGGGTAGCTTATGTTTTAGGGGACATGGAAGACCCAATGCTGCAACAGGCAGAGGTTGTATTAAGAATAATATAATGAACATATAATTTAAAAATATTTGTTATATTATGGTTTCTTACTCAACCTGGACATTACTTTCCCCATCTAAAAAGTGAGGGATTTTATTTTATATTTGTTCTAAAATTAAATGTTTCTTAGAGATTATTTGGGGAGGGGTGGGGAGAGAAACACAAATAGAAAGATGACAGAGAAGCAGAAAAATTACCCAGCCATCATCTACCTATATATTCATAAGTCTACCTATCCAGAGAGAGAAGAGAGATAAGCAGGCATCCCAAAGAGGAGAACAGAGCAGTTCCAGAATTGTTTGTCAGGGTGAATGCAGAGCAGAGACCTGTTAAAAAAAAAGTAAATTGCTTTTTTTAGTTTTGTAATTGCAATGTCAACAAAGGACCAACTATAAACTCCATAAATTCATAGATCAGTGTGGTTGGTAAGGTGAGAGAAATAGAAGGTGACAATGCACTAAATAAAGACTGAACTCAGAAAACTGCAAACAAAATTGATTGAAATTTCCTATAATTTTTATATTAACTAATATTTCCAGCCCTAGATCAACACAGCAAGTTCAAGGAGCATCAACTATTGATACCCAACCAGGATAATAAAAAGAGAAAATCTACTGGAGTAGGTCTAATTGGCTAAATATTTTTCTGATTTTTTCATGAGGAATGCTACATCTTAATACTTGAAATCATCTGTGTCTTATATGGTTCATTGTATTTTAACTTAAATTAAATGTATCAAAATATGCAGACATTTCACACTGTAGTTAAAAGACTAAAATGAATGACATTGTTCTCATTAAAAAATACTATAAAAAGGAATGCCCATAGATTCAGTTACATAAAAATATGTGAACACAGTGCTAATTCAACAGTAGTAATACAAAGTCACTAAAGATTGTCCTAATGAGACACTTCCAAATGGCAGCTGAATGTGGGTAACACCTATCTTAGTATGCTGCACATTACCAACATTTTATCTTGACAACCAACAAATTTACAAATTAAGCATTTTGGTTGTAAGTATGATTTTAAAGTATTTATATAACAACTACTTTACCCATTGCCTTTATAAACACTAAGAAAGATAGAAATTTGATATCTCTCTAGTTTCATAGACCAAGGGGCAAATTATAATTAGTTTGAGGTTTGTACAAGATTCAGGGAACCAAGATATACATTGGGAAGATAATGAGACAAAGCTAAGGTAGTGTTGGGGTCAACATTGCTTAAAAACACTAATCTAGATGACCTCTAGAACTTTTCTAACTCTACATTTACTTCCTCTACCATGCCCTCCTGATGTCTTACAGTGACCAGACATCATTGGTACCAAAAGTTAGGATCATAAGAATCATATAGAGTTTAGAGTTGGATGACATATTGGAAATCTCTTCTTGTGGCATACAATTATATTTCTTAGAGATTGTTTTTCACCTTAACCTGTTTCTTGGGAAATGATTTCCCCACCTGCATCAAGTAACAGCCAAGAAAGAAAAGGTGAAGGTAGCAAGCTGGGTTTTTTCATTTGTTTTTGAAAGTAAGTAAGAATAATTTTGCTTTTATGTGTTTTATATAATAAATTACTAAGTAAGATATTTTTTAAGACCTTACTTAAATTCTTTGGAAATCTGCTAATCTAGTACAATATTCCAACTATGTAGGAATAACCTTTTGAGTAACTGTTAGTGAGAGAGCAGATTAAAGTTTTAATTGGCATTACAAAGGTGACTTATTATTTTAATTGGATGTTATATTGACATTAGCTGACTTGAGGAAAAAATATTATTGTATTTCCTGTAACCTTTCCATTTTTCATGCAGTCTAAATAACAGCTATGCAAACTTATGAATAAGAAATATGCATGTGTGAAAATGTGTATATAGCTTCGATATATGTTGTTTTAATTTTGTTTGCTCTTTATAATATTTCTTATATTTAAGACTTTCACTTTGTAAAGTCACAGCTAAATTGACTTAAATAACCCATCACAGTTTTATGCTAAAATAAAGATATTCAAAAGCTCAAGGAAACCCTGGTGTATAAAACAAAGACAGTGGGGTTTGATATAACAGCTTTACAGCAGAGTGGAGGTTGAACATGGGAACTATATTTAGCATGCCTTTCATTTTCTGTAATCTGATGCTTTGACCTCTGTGTTCTTACTGACCACGAAGGGACTGCCCTTGCCAGGGTTATTCAATTCCTAGAGATAAAATCTTCCAGGAGCATGATTTTCAAATGCAAACTATCCAATCCACAGCCAATACCTTATCACCTTCTCTATAAGGCTCTCACTCTTCATTCAAGTCACTATCTACTTTCCCTAATCACCCAGGGCCTGGACCCAAAAAATAGAGACAGCTCCATGCACAGCACCTAATGAAATGATTCAGACACGTTCAGTTTTAAAACAGCTTGTCCTACCTCACCTATCCCTTCCCAATGAAACTGCAAGAAAGGCTGTTGTTCACTTTTCTCCTTTTTTTCCTATCTCTTGATTTATCTTGGTTCTTCTCCAAATGGCCCGCTGCATAAAGTCCCGTGCATCTTGTTTCCAGGGAACTATAAATAAGCAGTCACTTTTGTAGGTGTGTCTTAACCACCCTTGGTTAAAACAAATTCTGAGTATCTTTAAAATAGGAAGTAGAATAGTTTCAAATTCTACCTCCTTGGATTCCTAAATGTATGAAACTGAACAAATAAATCTAGGAGGCTCTGTTTTCTTAGCTATATGCAATGAAAATAATAGTACCTATCACAAATTAAATTCTCAATAATTATGAAGTATTATTATAATATAGAGCAGACCTAGTATATTAACTATGATTTGTAGATCTCCCAATTCTAAGTTCATTTAACATATTACAATTTGATCTATAACCGCATTGTTACTTTATGTCTATCTTCTATACAACTACCTAAATATTATTTCTCAACTAGTAAATATTCTCATTAATTTTAAAAAGGTTAACATATTACTGCATTGCCAATGATCTAAGCACCATTGCCTTCTGACTTGCTGGTGAATAACTAGAGAAGGAAAGAGGTCCACTAATTTGACCAAATCACTACATTGTTCCTTTCTCTCTCATTTCTCATTTCTTGGAGATTGACACTCAGGGAGGAGAGCCTCCATTCTTTGATCACAAAGTGAGAATTTCTTATGCTAACCCAACCCAGTGTTCACCCAAGAGTTCACCAGACTTATGTCCTCTAACTAATTTACTGAAAATGAAGGCCTGGGGTAGCCTAAGCAGCCTCTCATAAGTATTCATTACTGTTTCCATGGGTTTAAAGAAGGAAAAAAAAAAAAAAGAGTAGAAACATGAGAAGCAAAAAAAAAAAAAAAAAAAAAAAGATCAAAGGAGGTCAGAAAGAAGCAGGGAACAAAAAAAATGTTTTAAGTACACTGTGTATTTTCTTCCATTGAAGGATTCTTGTCACAGACCTCAAATAAAGCAGCTGCAGGGTAATATGTGTGGCTTGTAGAGAAATTTGCTCTGAAACCACTGCCTGGCATGTTTTTCACTGAGGAACTACTTGCTAAGAGGTGCCACATTCAATAAATTCAGCAACAACTTTAGACTGAAACAGGGCAGGACCCATGATGACATGGATCAGGTGACATTTTAGCAGTTGTGTTTTGAGTGTTCCTGGAAGTCTCCAAAATCATATCTCCAGGAACGAGCCTTCATTATATTTGTTATGGGGAACTTTTTTTCTGGGTAGTTCACTTTCCAAAATAATAATAACTCTTTTTATAGTGAAAGTAATAATGAAAAGAATAATAAGTATTAGTAAAATGGTTAAAAATAGTGTATACTAAAATATTTATATATCATTTATTTAACATTGGAATAAAAAGCCACCATTTCAAAAAATAGAATCTAGGTAAGAAGACAAAAAGTTGAAGGAAAAGTAACCAACACAAAATAAAACTAAAACAAAGAATTGGATTTTTATAAATTGCCAATACTTGTGTTTTTTTAATTAATGTAATTTAAAGGAGTTCTGAAGGATGAGCTTTAACAAATGAGGAAAATCTCATTCATTTGATATCTCCCTCAGTCAGCATGTAATTGCTGATGAGCCACAATGTGCTCCCAACCACAGTAGGATGAGCAAAAGTTATAACTATAACTAAGAGATTAAACCAAAATGAAAAGTTAAACAAAGGTATTTGGCTATGAATCTCATCTAAGGTAATGGGCATCAGTAGGTATGTAACTCAGTAATGAAAACCTCTTTTCATTTCTGGTGGACCTAAAGAGATATACTCTAAAAGAAAAAAAAATAAAGCATTTGAACTAGAGATGCTTTGCACAATTTCAGGCCTCCATGGATAAAACTCCAGATAGTAATTCTGGTGAAAAAAAATAATGTCCTGCCTCTTCTGGAATTTTGATTTTGATGACTGTCATTACTGATATTAATTTTTTGGACAAAATATTCAAAACTTAGACAGAAATATCTGACAAGGTAATCCAGCAGTCCTGACTCTACTAGTCACTGGGTTTCAGATTCAGAGGGCCCATGACTGTCCTGGGTCATTTTAGGAAATTAAAGTGTACCCCTAATCCCCAAATATTATTACAAATATGACTCGTGAAGACATAGTTCTGCTTATTCTCCCTAAATCTCCCTGCCTCATTCTTAGATAACTCAGAATTCAGGGAATTTACTGCCCAAGACTAAAGGAGTGAGAATGTCATTATGTGCAGGGCACAGAGTTTTCTGAACAGCTGACAGAGATTCACACTAGGAAGCCAGAAAGAGCAGGCAATTTTAGAAGAGATGGAGTTGGAGATGAAGGAGGATCAGGAAGACAAGGAGATCTCTCTCACTAGGATGTCTATAACAAAAAAAAAAGAAAAATGAACAACAAGGTGTTGGTAAGGATGTGAAGAAACTGCAAACCTTGGACATTGCTGTCCTGGATGAGAATAGCAGAGTCATTTTATTTTTTTGAATATTTTATTGTTGTTCTACTACAGTTGTCCCAATTTTTCCCCCTTTGCTCTCCTCTACCCAGTCCACCCTCTACTCCCACAGTGAATCCCCTCCCTGTTGTCCATGTCCATGGGTCATTCATACATTTTCCCTGACTAGTACATTCTTTCTCTTTCCACCCTTATCCACTCCCCCGTCACTGTCAGCTGTTCATTGTTTCCATTCCTCCAGTTCTATTTTGCTTGCTTGTTTGTTTTGTTCATTAAGTTTCTCTTATAGGTGAGATCATATGGTATCTGTTTTTCACTGTCAGGCTTATTTTACTTAGCATAATATTCTCCAGGTCCCATTATGATGTTGTGAAAGGTAGGAGTTCCTTCTTTCTTTCTGCTGCATAATATTCCATTGTGTAAATGTACCCCAGCTTTTTGATCCACTTATCCACTGATGGGCACTTAGGTTGTTTCCAGCACTTGGCTATTGTAAATAGTGATGCTATGAACATAGGGGTGCATAGGTTCTTTTGAATCGATGTTTCAGGATTCTTAGGGTATAATCCCAGCAGTGGAATTGCTGGGTCAAAAGGCAGTTCCATTTTTAGTTTTTGAAGGAAATTCCATGCTGTTTTCCAAAGTGACTGCGCCAGTCTGCATTCCCACCAACAGTGCACTAGGGTTCCCTTTTCTCCACATCCTCGCCAGCATTTGTTTGTTGATTTGTTAATGATGGCCATTCTGAATGGTGTGAGGTGGTATCTCATTGTGGTTTTAATTTGCATTTCTCTGATGGCTAGTGATGTTGAACATTATTTTATATGTCTATGGGCCCTTCATATGTCCTCCTTGGAGAAGTGTCTGTTCAGGTCCTTTGCCCATTTTTTAATTGGATTGTCATTTGTCTTCCTGGTGTGGAGTTCTATTAGTTCTTTATATATTTTGGAGACCAAACTGCTGTCCAAGGTATCATTGGCAAATACGTTTTCCTATAGGGTTGGGTCCCCTTTCATCTTGATGATGTTTACTTTAGTGGTGCAGAAGCTTTTCATTTTGAGGTAGTCCAATTTGTTAATTTTTCCTTCGTTTCTCTTGCCCTAGAGGATGTATCAGCGAAAATACTGCTGCATGGGATATCTGAAATTTTACTGCCTATATTTTCCCCTATGACTTTTATGGTGTCACAACTTATATTTAAGTTTTATACCCATCTTGAGTTCCTTCTTGTGTATGGTATAAGTTGGTGATCTAGTTCCATTTTTTTTTTGCATGTACCTGTCCAGATCTTCCAACACCAATTATTAAAGAGACTATTTTTACTCCATTTTATGCTCCTGTCCCCTTTGTCAAATATTACTTGACCATTGATCATGGGTTTATTTCTGGGCTCTGTATTATGTTCCATTGATCTATGTGTCTGTTCTTATGCAAGTACCAAAATATTTTGATTACGGTGACCTTGTAGTATGGCTTGATATCAGGTACTGTGATCCTTCCTACTTTGTTCTTCCTTCTCAAGATTGCTGAGGCCAGTCAGGGTCATTTTTGGTTTCATATAGTTTTTAAAAATACTTGTTTTAGATCTGTGAAATATGCCACTGGTATTTTAATAAGGGTTACAGTGACTTTATAGGTTGCTTTGGGTAATATGAACATTTTAATGATGTTAATGCTACCAATCCATGAACATGGTATATTCTTCCATTTACTTGTATCTTCTTTAATTTCTTTCTTCAGAGTTCTATAGTTTTTGGAGTACAGGTCTTTTACCTTTTTTGTTAAAATTTTTCCTAGGTACTTTATTTTTCTTGTTGCTATAGTAAATGGGATTTTTTCCCCTGGTTTCTGTTTCTGATATTTCATTGTTGGTGTACAAAAATGCCTTTAATTTCTGAATATTGGTTTTGTATCCCACTATTGTGCCAAATACACTTATTAGGTTGCTTAGATTTTTGATGGAGACTATATGGTTTTCTATACACACTATCATGTCATCTACAAATAAAGACAATTTTACTTCCTCCTTTCCAATTTGGATGCCTTTTATTTCTTTTTCTTGTCTGATTACTGTGGCTAGAAGTTTCAGTACTATGTTGAATAGAAGTTGTGAAATCAGACACCCTTGTCTTGCTCCTGATCTTAAGGGGAAGAATTTTAATTTTTGCCCTTCGAGTATGATGTTGGCAATAGGTTTCTCATATATGGCCTTTATTGTGTTGAGGTATGCTCCCTCTATTCACAATTTGCTGAGCATTTTTATCACAAATGAGTGCTGTACTTTATTAAATGCTTTTTCAGCATCTATTGATATAATCTTGTGGATTTTGTCTTTCATTTTGTTTATGTGGTGTATTACATTTATTGATTTGTGACTATTGTACCATCATTGCATCCCTGGATAAATCCCACTTGATCATGGTGTGTGATCTTTTTAATATATTGCTGAATCTGTATTGAGAATATTTTGTTGAGGATTTTAGCATCTATGTTCATCAGGGATATTGGCCTGTTGTTTTCTTTCTTTGTTGTGTCTTTATCTGGTTTTGGAATTAGGATAATACTGGCCTTGTAAAAAAGAGTTGGGAGCCTTCTTAAATTTTTTGGAATAGTTTGAGAAAGATAGAAGTTATTTCTTCTTTAAATGTTTGGTAAAATTCACCTGTGAAACCGTGTGGTCTAGGGCTTTTGTGTGCCAGGAGTTTTTATTATTATTGGTTCAAATTTCACTAGTTGTTATAGATCTAGTCAGGCTTTATGTTTCTTCTTTATTCAGTTTCAGAAGATTGTATTTTTCTAGAAATTTGTACATTTTACCTAGGTTGTCCAATTTCTTTTCTTATAGTTGTTCATAGTAATCTTTAACAATCTTTTGTGTTTCTGTGGTATTGGTCATAATTTCTCCTCTTCCATTTCTGATTTTATTTATTTGGGTCCTCTCTTTTTTTTCTTGATGAGTCTGGTTAAAAGCTTATCAATTCTTTCTGATAATGTATGGTTTCTGGTAAATTAGCTGTCTGTTTTCTGTGAGAGGTCAGTCTGTTTAAGTGCGGCAGTTCAGTCCTGCTTGGCACAGACAGCAGCTCTGTCTAGGCAGCAAGGCTGGACAGGCCCCTTAACCCCGCTTCTTGCAGCTATCTCTAACCTCTTTGCTCTGCTGATTTTAGTGAATCAGGGCCCAAGGAACAGGGTAGCATGCAGTGTCTGCTAAAGGGCCTTTCAGAGCTTCTTCTTCTTTCTCCGGAAGAAATGTGCCTAGCAGGGAACTCAGTGATCTGCTGAGCCTATAGTCCTGCAGGTGGGGGTTGGGCTTGCCTGTCTCTGAGGGGACCTGCCTGGCTGCAGCAAGTCTCAGGCATTCAGCTCCTGACTCACCAGTACCCAGCCTGCCACTCTTTTGCAGAAGACTTGGGCCCAAACTCTCCACTCTGTCCTGTCCCCTGCCTGCCAGCCATGCTGGGTTGGGTCCCACAGTCCCTCCCGTGTGACTCTATCCCTCTGAGTTCTTTGTTGACAGAGCTCCTGCACACATGCTTATGCACCTTGATCACCAGGTGCCTGTCGAATCTCGAGTCTCACTTAAGCTTCTATGTGGCCCCCATGCAGCAGCATCAAAAAGATAATAGAGACAAAGCCACCTGTTACTATTTATTAATTATAGAATACAGACTGTTTGAGAAGTACTTAGAATTAGTTGAAGTAAGGAACGTATCAGAGAAAAGCACAGGGAGGTGATTTTTGAAATTGGCATTTAAATGTTCATTGGAGTTTTTCAGGATAAAATACATGAGAGATCATTCCCAATAAAGGAGATATAGAATGTGTACAGAAAAATACAGACTGGGCTATGATTAAAATCTACATGTTAAGATGTTATTAACTAAGAGATCCAGAAGTTCAGAGAAGGTGTTATCAGGAAGGCTGGGTAGTCCCTTGGAGAAAACATTTTATGGAAATTAAAAAATTGTATTATCTCATGTGTGCTTTCTGTTTGCTCAAATGAGAAAGTTTTTCATTTTTATTATGGAGTTCAGGGAATCCTGTCACTCTAAAGATACATGAAAGTTATTCATACAGACAAACAGGAGGGTTTTTGTCTTTCAGATTGTTCTCTTTTTTTGATGGTTTCATTTTCTAGAATCTTTAATTTTGTTTTAAACATACATTTAACAAATCACACATGACAGAGCTTTCAGTTTTATGGGACATGTCCAAATAAAGAAGTCATGAATTTTATGCTAAAATAATTAATAATCTGTTAAAGATTAATCCATATAGAATTCCATTAAGTCTCAAGATCAACTAGTAAATAACATTAATTTTAGCTATTTTTATCTTCATTGTATTTTTTCCATTACCATTTAGTCCCCTTCTACCCTCCTCCACTCCACCCCCAGCAATTTGTTCTTAACACACTATGTTGGTTAGCATCTGGACCTTGATGTGGAGGAGTAAGTACCATCTGCTTTAGCAATCACCCTACAGCCCAGCCCTCTCCCTGCCCAAGTATGCATCTTGGTCTTAGTGACTGCTGTTTTTCCTGTAGATGTCTTGCTCCTGAATGATACCTTTAAAAACACAGATATTAGTAACTGTTAAAGCCAAATTCATACTGAATAGAAGCTTTATTCTTGATATAGTTAGAAGACTTGTGTGTGTGCTATATGCCATTGAGTCAGCCCTGACTCCTGGCAAGCCTAAGAATGTGTGATGTCCTCAATGCCCAGCCCTGCTCAGCTCCTGTAGACTCATGCCTGTGATTTCTTTCATGAAATCCATCGACTTCATATTTGGTTTTCCTCTGTTCCTACTGCTTTCTGTTTTCTTCAGAATTATTATCTTTTCTAAAGAACCCTGCCTTCTCATAATATGCCTGAATTGGGATGACTTTAGTTTTGTCATTTTTGCCTCCAGCTATGTTTTAGCCTTAATTTGATCTAGGACCCACTTGTTCACCCTTCTAGTGGTTTAGGCTTTCTATAGAACTCACCTTCAATACCATAGTTCAAAAGAATCAATTTTTTTGTGCTATTAACCTTTTTCAATGTCCAATTTTTGCATCTGTACATAGTAATTAAGAATATGAGGAGTATTCTGCAGACAGGTTAAACAAATAGAGACATAAAATGTACCTTCGTCTGACACCTTTGCATATAAGAAACCATTCTGTCTTACCATATTCTATTTGACAGTGACTTCCTGTCCTTAATACAGGTTACACATCAAAACAATTAGGTGCTATGGCATTCCCATTTCTTTCAAAGCAGCACGTAGCTTTTCATAATCTATACAGTCAAAGGCTCCACTGTAGTCTATAGAGCATAGATTGGCCTTCTTTAGAATTTTTGTGGAGCATTTAGTATCCAACGAATGTTTGATATTAGATCTCAAGTGCTTCCTCCTTTTCTGAATCCAGCTTGAACATTTTGCATATCTTGCTCCATATAAGGTAGAGAAGATTTTGCTGCATCACTTTGAGGATCACCTTACTTTTGTGGGAAATTAGAGCAATGGCCCTATGGTACAACATTCCTTCGCAACTTCTTTCTTGAACATTTGGATGGATGCATAGTGAACATTGCTAGTCTGTTGGCCATTGTTTTGATTTCCATATCTATTGATGTAGTCTCGCCAGGACTGTAACAAATTGAGTCTCTGGCTTGAAATAATTCTATTGGTTTCTCTACTATTCCTGGTGATTCCTTTCTTCCCAATATTTTCAGGGCATCCTTCACCTCGCTTTCTAGAATTATAGGTTCTTTCTTTTACAAATGTTCTTCAAAGATATCTATCATCCTTTTGTCTCTTCTATACAGATTTTCAGTAACCTGTTTTACCTTTTATTTTCTCCTGGTCAGATAATGAATGGGCTTTCTTGTTGGTTGCTCAACACTCCTAGTCTAGGTTTGAATTTTTCTTTTATTTCTTTAACCTTCTGGTAGAGAGTTCTTATTTTTTCTTTTTCTTTTTGTTTTCTTCTACCTTCTTACACTAACTATTGTAACAACTCTCTTTTTCTTTATGTGGTAGTTATTGAAAAACTGCCTTCAGGATTCTAATTCTGCTTTTGTCAACTTTTACCACAATCTGCTCCTGATCTTGTTTTGTCAGAGAGAATACAGCATCTCTGATATTTGTATTGGCTTTCTGGAAATGTCCATGCATACAGTTCACTGTATATACATATGTGAAGCATGTGTTTGTGATGGAGAAGTTGTTGGCCTTGCAGGAATCCACAAGCTGATATTCTGCTTCATTTATGATCCCTAATCTAAATTTCCTGATGACATTTTATTCTGTTTTATTTCCTGCTTTTGCATTACAATCACCTATAATTATAAGCATGTCTTGTTTTACTGTGTGGTCAATTTCTCTTGGATATCTGTGTGAAAGCTTTTAATTTCATCTCTTTCAGCCCCTGTAGTTGGAGAACAGACTTGAATGATCGTTGTATTAATAGATTTTCCTAGAAGTCTGATTGATATTATTCAGTCAGACCTTGCATTGCCACTAACTGCTGGTGCTACATTTTGCCTCAGTGTTAAAACCACTCTGCTTCTTCATAATTTGTCATTTCCAGAGTAGAACACTGTAGTTGCCTTACTGAAAATGTCCCATTCCAGTCCAGTTTAGTTCGCTAACATCAAGCACTGCCACGTTTAGACGTTCCATTTCTTATTTCACAATTCCCAGTTTACCTTGGTTGCTACTTCTACATTTTACATTCCAGTTGTGTATATTGTGCAGCATTGTTCTTTCCTTACACCGTTGTGCACAACAACCTCCAGAGGTCCTTCCAGATTTGGTCTAGTTGTGTCCTTAGCCCTGTACCCATCTACCTGCATTTATATTTAAACACAACAGCATATATATGACATTACACTAATATTTTTAATTCAAGTCCAAGGCTCATTCTAATTTTTTTTTTATATTTGTAACTCTCCAATTCAATATGGAGGAACTTGGTTTTCATTAGTTAAAATCTTCCTGGCATGGATTTCAATTATACCAGGCCATCTCTTCAGTTTACTTGGTCCTGTATTCCTTATGTCAGTTCCACTGCTGCCAGTTTGACAGACAAGAAAGAAGCAAGGGAGGAAGGGAGGGAAGAAGGAAGGAAGGAAGGAAGGAAAGAAGGAAAGAAGGAAAGAAGGAAGGAAGGAAAGAAGGAAGGAAGGAATGAATGGAGGGAGGAAGATGGCTCCATATTTTTATGACATCTGTTTATGTATGTCCTTCTTTCTCATTTCTATTGAGAGCTTTTGGAGCAACTCTTAAATCTTGTATTTCAATGAGTCACTCAAAATGTATAGCACAATGCTTTAACCAAAATTGGGAACTAGAATCCCAAGGACTGAATTCTACCAACACACATGTTTTGTTTAGCTTTCAATATATTTAAAACAAAAATGAGTTTATTTCTAAAATTTATTTTTATGGAAGTTTAATATTGATTGCAATTTCTGACTTCTCCCAAAAATCAGAAATTATTGCACCACTGGACATGTACTTTCTGCACTATAGGGAGAAAAATAGTTAAGTGGCTGCTATTCTCTGCAGATGGGACATTTACTAATAGTTCAGTGCAAATTCCTATCACACAATGTGGTACTTTAAGGAGTTGGAGTTTATACTCTTACACATAGGAGGCACTGGTTGAATATTGTAGTATTTTCTAGTTGATTGATTACTCAAGGTCAAGCTTAGAGTCCCAAGTCAATTGAATCAACCCTTTCTAATAAAGCTCTGACAGTTCTTCTTCACTATTTACTCTTCTATACCCCCCACCTTGGCCTAAATTCAGAAACCTGCTTACTGCCACATATGAATTATAGTAATTTCACTAGAGAATATAACTTGCAATCCTCTGGAAGTGGAGGAGAGTTGCCAAAACCATTAGTTTCATGGGATCAAAAATTGCTCATTCATAATTTTGAGTGTGTGGTCTATGAGCTGTAAAGACCACTTAAGGTCACTGCTTCATACAGTATTAGGTAAACATTTAAGAGGTAAATATTTTTATCCATCTTTGCTTCCAGCAAAGAAATAGACCATGAAAACTCTGGAGGGCTAGCCTGATATATGTTTTCAACTCTATTATTCTCCCTAAGCTGACTTCTTAGTAATGCTCTGTATAGATGCAGGTAACTGGACCTTGCTCAGTAAATGTGAGAGGAGAAAGGTAGGTGTATCTGTGAAGGTAATGAGAGAGAGGGAAATCTCTTTCTATGTCCATAAAAAAAGATGTTCACTCCCAGGAAAATAAATGTGTCTTTTAATTTGTAAATTTATAGACAAGTTTGAAAGAAGAAACTTTTATTAAAATAAAACTATTATGTTAATGTGATACTTGAAATTGTTCAGTGGTTAGATACTATATCCAATACCTATTTCTATTTCTCTTCTAATTGTAGATAAATGTGATTTATTTCCCTTATGTTTATCAATATGTTAGCAGTGTATCACTTGATGGTATATCAACTTGACATATCTCAGCTGATGGTAACTATATTGATCAATAAAAATGACAATCTGTTGATTATGAGGCCCAAAATTTTATGTTTATTTTCATCTCCCCTATGAATTTTTGTTCATATCACTAAGACATTGAGTTATATGAATCTATTAAATATTAAAATTATCAAACATTTGTTTTATTTGATGTAATTATTTCTTCTAATTTATTCTTTCTTTTTAATTTTATTTACAATTCTCATATCCAAAATTTTTAAATTTTAAGTAGTCAAATTGTAAATTCTTTTCTTTTTGACATATTCTTTCACTTTTACGGTTTGAGTACTTTTTTTCTATATGGATTAAAAACAGTAAAAATGTATTTGTACCAATTATCAGCTAGACATTGGGCATTATGACAGTCATTGATTATACATGAGCAACCAAGGCAAGGGATTTCTATCAAGATGCTTTCAGTTGAAATAGAAATGATAGATATGTCAACAATGAACCTTATTTTCTCTCTCACTTTCTTTGTTCTCTTTGCCACCTAGGCCACAAAGAACATAAATGACAGAAGGGTTTGAGATTTTAGATACAGATGATCATGGAAAAAAATTAATTTTCTTAATTGCTCAAGTAGATTTCAAATAGGTATTAATGGGGAGACTTTTCTTAAAACTTAATAAAGAGTTTTAGTGTAGCCCTCAGAGGAGCAAACACCTCAACTCATTTCTATTATGAACAGACACACAGACACACAAACATATCCACACACTATGTCTTAAAATTGCCAGGGAAGTGTTGAAGGTGAAAAAGAGGAAACCAGAGACACGTTTCTGCCCATTAACAAAATTAAAGGCTTTCTTTTTCCCCGGAGAGTATGATTTAAGGCTAATCAGTACTATGGTCCTTGCACATTATCTAAGAAAATAGAAATTACTGGCTACTGAATCTGTGCTTGGAAGCTCCAAGGGGAATCTCTGCAGGCCCTCTGATAACTTCCTATGCCATGCTTGAATATTCCTCCCCATGTAATTTGGTTTGTTTGCTATACATAAAAAGTGGCTGCTGGCTCATCATCTGATTTTCTCTGTACGTGTTTGAGTAGGACAGTTTACTTGTGCAGATTAAACTCTTTGGGTTCAGTTTTTCTCTGTTCCTCTGGCAAGTATTCAAACCGCGCTATTTGCTTTGCACAGTCCCATTAAATTATTCAATGGCATTCACATTCATATGTCTTTAAAACACTGGCTCCAAATGAGTCATATTTAAAAGAAAGGCTTTATTTTTAGGCCATTGAAATCAGAAACAGTATCATAGGGAAAGAGATTATAAAAGTACATTTTAGTTCATTCATGTAGGGCACAACAAACTCTTCTCCAAGTTCTGTACGTTGATTGCCCTTCAGTGTCAAGGCAACCCTTTCTGTAGGATAAAAAAGCCACTTCTCACTTTCATTGAGGCCAAATTTGAGGGCACAGAAAAGTACACAAGGGGCCAAGATATCTGAATGCCCTTGATGTTTTTTTTTTCCTTTGGGAATATTTACGTGAAATTGCCAGTGTAACCTCTGTTTCCCTTGAGGCCAGCACAGAGAACTCTGAGTGAGAATATTATAAATGTCCAATTTGTTCACATATATTATACAAGAATATCTATCATATTGATTCATGTAGGGAATATAAGTATTATCAAAGTCTTATGGGCACTATGGAAAGAATTTAAGTAAAAAGTAATCACACACACACACACACAAACACACACCCCTGACCTGACCTGAATGAAATGGCTGCTGTAGAAACTTGGTAAATATCTATGTGGTACTTGTTTTAGTGCCACGGTGGCATGTTCCTGGCTTTGTATGTGTTTTCCCTTAGTGTGAGAGGAATGAGCATGTAAGAAAGCCTTCCATTTAGGGTCTCTGAGTGCAGTAGTAACTTTTTGAATCCAAAATTAGATTACTCTGCTCACCTGTGGAAATCCTTAGTCCCTAAAATCATATGACTTTCCTCAGCTACCTATATTCTCTGTCCTTAAAACAAAGTAAAAAAATACATCAATGGCAACATGTAGATATTCCCCAATTTCACAAAATTTTAGTTTTCTTTTTTTTTTTTTTAATCATTCTTTCCTCTTTTTTCTAGTTGGTGTTTCTTTGTCCCCAAACACTTTATCTTAGGACCATTCATTGGCCATTGCCTTCCTTTTTCACATTTAATTTTCTGATTCAGATTTCTATTTTACAATCATATTACACTATATCAAGGAATGATGTGTCAGAATACCTCTGCTTTCCTGGACTCATGACAGGAAATCAATTCCTTTGTCCTTTGACCTCCTGAAGTTATCTTACCCCACCAGCCATGAATACATTGGCCATGCACAGAGTAATAATCTGGATGTGGGAAACTATAATATAAAAAATAAATAAACAAGAATTTGGGTTTAGAAGTACTAAATTCTTTGTCTCTGATCCAGTTTTACATTTGCAAATTGTATTATTGTGGTTAATTATTTGATTTACCTGAATCTTGTTTTTTTCTTTTCATAAAATATTCTAGAACTATTTGAGAATGAATGAAATGAGATCAATAAAGCCACATATAAAGTGAATAAGTTTTGGTGCAAATTTGAAACTAAAACGTTATGTATGTATGGTTATTGTTACCTGGTATAAGGTGGAGAAATAAAAGGCAGCCCATGTTGAAGGACCTTAGAGTCACTGAAATCAGAAGAATTTTAGTCTAAGAGAGTGTTGGATATATACCATGAGGAAAGTTGAGCAAAAATATTATAGATCAAGGAAGAGTTAATAGCTAATCTGGAGGAAACCAAAACATGAACATTATAGAAAATAGAGGTAGAATAAGTAAAACTCCTTATCACTTTAATAAGGAGTTATGTTCTGTTGTATTTAAAACAGCACCTTTAAGAATGCAAACACACATCCATACAGTACAGAAGGTAAAACACAAACACTTGTGGTGGTCAGTCCATAATCTTAATTCCAGGCAGTTCTAAGACTCAAAACCTCAAAACAAAGAAACAACACTGATGCCAACAGAATCTCCACTTTCAAATAAAAAATAATATAGAAAAGTCCATTCAGCCAGATCAAATACATGAAATTTGTGCCTGGGTTACCTGAATAATTGTACAGAAATTTAGTCTGAGAGCAAATAGTAGAGATAAGGAAAAGCTCATCATTTTTCTACAGGCGAATTTCATTACAAATATACATTTTACATCCATCAACTTTTATTTAAGCCAACCAATTTTCAAACAGGTAAAAATGTGCTAATGAATTAATGTCATGAAAGGTGGTCAAAATTTAAAAGACATTTAGGAAACTGAATAAATATACTCAATCACCAGGAAAAAATCAGGTGATGAAACAACCACGTGCTTGCTATAGTCATTGTCAACCTGACCTAATCTCTCTTTGCTCAAATACATAGAATATTAAGTATAGAATGAACTTGTTAACTAGAAAGATTACATATTACATAGTTAAGGAATTCAGCTATGTATATCCAGAGGGTAGTTTTTCTTAAAGAATAAGAGAGAGAGACAGAATCTGCTATGTAATAAACTTTTATTCTAATCCAAAGTCAATAAAGTATGGAAACAATATGTTAACTCACTGACATACTATGTTTATTTGCAGAATAGTTTTCCCAGAAGCCAGTATTGAGAAAGATATATTCATTATACTGTGGAAAATATTCAGTAGGAAAATATAATCAGCTATAGAATGCATTCTTCTTATCCTTTTTCCTCTCTGCTGTTTTCACTTTTCATTTTTATCATCACTGATATCAAAAAATTGGAAGAACATTAATACTTTGCTAATTCTTGAAGCTATCATGTTTTGGACATAATTTAAACCTGATGAGTGATGAAGACTGTAATTTTTAATATCAATTGACACTTTCTTCCCCATCTTTCATACATTTGAAAGAGTTCTGGGCTCCAATCTCCTCTTAGCTATTGTTGAAGGCTGTCATTAAATATAGCAGCTGATACTCACGCAGCCCTTGGCAGGGTTTGGCCTTCAATGTGTAGTAAGTGTAAACAGGCCTACAGGCCCTAAGCATAAAGAAACACAACTTAGATTTTAGAAAACCATTTGAAGGTGACTCAGTAAAAATCAAAGAGGATGCATTCCCTAACGGAACTGTTCATTGAACACAAAGGGTTCAAAGCCTGGTGTAATTAGAGCATTGTTCTGAATCCTGGGAAGTTGCATTTACAAAAAGGACATGGGCCCTTTATTCATAGAGAGAATAAAAGTGATCAAGTATGCTATGGAATTAATTTCAATGATTTATTTCCCAATGTGGTGGTGTTTGCTATGAAGAAGCACAGAATGTAAGGCTTTGACCTAAATGAGAAGAAGGAAAGTTGTCACAGAAATTTTCCCTTAGAAATTAAAGTACACCTGCAATGGCAGAAAATGGAACCTGATGGTTTAGAACTACTTCTGTTTTTGTTGAATTGTGTCTCCCAAAAGATATGCTGAAATTCTAATCCAGAATATGACTTTATTTGGAAATAGAGTTGTCAGAGATGTAATTAGATGAGATGGGACAATGTCAGAGAAGGAATGGCCCATCTTCCAATATAACTGGTGTCTTCATGAGAAGAGGGAAGACTAGACACAGACATACACAGAAGCAAAATGATATGAAGACACACAGAGAGAAGATTACCATGTGAAGATGTTTGGAATTTTGCTGCTACAAGTCATAGAACACGTGGGCTTACCAGAAGCTGTAAGAGGCAAGGAAGGATCCTCTCCTAGAGGTTTCAAAAGGAACACAGCCTTGTCAACAACTTGTCTTGAAATTCTAGACTTCAAAACAATAAGAGAATAAATTTTTGTTGTTTTAAACCACCCAGTTTGTAGTGCTCTATTATGGTCACCTTAGAAAACTAAGGACACTTTATAGTATTACTTAGCTTTGTGACATTCATCTTCCTGTGCTGGACACTGAGAACATATAAATGGTAGAACAAACTCATGAGTTCATATAAGAAAGAGCAAACCATCTTATTGTAGGAAAGAGATATTTCATATATATTTTTTTCTAAGTACAGCTATTTAGTAAGTATTAATACAGAAAATTATTGAGCTACCAAAAATCATATAACTAGGCATGTTAAAATGAATGATTTTCCAAGAAGAGATGACTTTTAAACTGAAGCCCTAAGAGTGTCACTAGAGGTCTCATCTTTCATTGTTGAGTCTTGTCTGAGTAGAGATATAAGTGATATTCTGATATCAATGCTTTCCCAATTAGTATTTGTACATAAAATTAAGAAAGAAGGAATAAAGGATGAAATAATCATTTGTCGAGCTGAATCTAATTTGAGGTAAAAGCAGTCTAAGATGAAGTTTAACTATAAAGTAGACCAAACAAAGACAAGATCAAACACAGCAATAAGATTAGGTTGACCAAATAGCCTCTTCAATATCATGACCGGCTAAACAAAAAGAGACATTCATTTGTATAGACATGATATAGTTTACTTTGTTCTTTCCAGTCCTTTATCACATAATACCTATATTTACTTAAAATTATAAGACCAAAAAAAAAAAAAAAAAAAAAAAAAAAAGATGTGAGCCATCATTGGTAGGTAATACAATCAGTAGAAACAGAAAACCCAAACATTGAAATTAATTATGGAAGAAAAACTTTACAGGCTCTAACAACAACAAAAAAATGTACAGCATGAATAATAAAATGAATAATTCTAGCTTAAAATGCTAGAATAAAAAATGGTAATGAAGATGAAGAATAATTCTGATGGACTTATCAGAATGGATATATCACATGAAGGGAAACAAAATATGCCACTCTAAATATGCCACTTTGGTATTTTGATTGTTTTGAATTAAAGTTACTTAAGAAACAGTCAGTGTATGAACACTGTTCATTCTTTATATTCCTGAAAGCAGGAAATAAATCTTCCTTGTGAAAGGTACCCTCCCTGTATCAGGAGAGTATATGACTGAGAAGGTTGTATAAACAAACCTTGCTACTTCTTCACTAATTTACTATCTAAAGCCCAAACAACCTCGTCTTGTCAATTCTTCACAATTGTATTATTTCTTTATCTAAAAGATATAAAAGTTGCCCACATTGATCACTTCTTTGAGTCTCACATCTTGTGGTTTTTACATAATAAAATTAAATTATTTTCCTGTTAATCTGTTTTAAGTAAATTTAATAATTGGAACAGCCAGAAATTCTAGAAAGGAAGAAGAAAAAGCTTTTCCTCCCCTACACACACGAAGAATCAGTAAATTTAAAGATAAAGCAATGGAAATTATTTTTTTTTAAGTGGAAAAAAAAAACATATGCTAACTGTAGAAAACAGATACACTGGCTTAAGATTCGCATAATTGAAGACTCAGAGGAGAAGCAGACAAAATAGGATAAAAAGGTAGTGAAAGAAATAACTGCTGTAAAATTTCCAAATCACAGACAAAGGATATTCAGCCTCAGTGACTCCCATGAAGGAGTAAAAGCAAACAAATAAATAAAGACAAAGATAAAGCAAAAATATTGAAAGTGTCCAGAGGGGGGGGTATATATATATATATATATATATATGAAACAAGTGAAATGGCTTCATTTTCATAAGAAAAAACACAGGCAAAAGACAAATAAAAAGCATCTTGAAAGTGCTGAGAAAAGTGAAGAAAAAGAAAAGGAGAAGAGGAGAAAGAGAGGGAATAATTTACATATCTGATTTCAAAATGTACAATCATTAAAATAAATTGGAGACTAGGCTTGAAAATCTCCCAAGCAGACAGAACAGCTGGGACCCTTAAAACTAAATCTACCTTGTTTCATGAACACAATTGAAACTTAGTTGTAAATGCCTCTGATAATCAAAGGAAACCTAAGTTGTCTTCCTAAAATGATATAAAATAATAATTTTTACCCAATTTCCTTTCAGCTAAAACCCCCATTGCAAGAACTGATCAGTGTAAAGATTGAACTTTCTCATTTTCACTGTATAACCTATTCTATAACATCCTGTCTCTGACCTTCACATCAGTTTTGAATCTGAAGGCTCCCAGTTTGCAAACTGTGTGTGTGTGTGTGTGTGTGTGTGTGTGTGTGTGCGCGCGCGCGTGCGCGCGGGCGCGCGTGCACCATAAATTCTTACTAAATACTAGTATACTTATCTGGCTTTAATTTTTACTGCTTCTGGACTTTTGGCTCTATAAAGACAGTATGATATTGTCATAAAAATAGATGTATAAGTCAACAGAACAGAACTGTGATACCAGAAATAAAGCATTGCATTTAGGGTCAATTAACTTTTGACTAAGGTATCAAGGTAATTCCGTATGAAACAAGTCTTTTCAACATCAAAAAAAGCTTAGCAATTGTGTATCCGCATGCAAAAAGATAAATTAAACCCTTCCTAAGACTATATATAAATATTAATTCCAAATGGACCATTGACTTAAGTGAAGAGCTAAAATTATAAAATGTCGAAAAGAATACAAATAAGAAAATCTTCAGAATTTTGTATTTAAGAGTAATTTTCTGAAAATCATATATTAATGAAGAAATGGCATTTAGAATACATAAAGCTTTTATTTGGGTTAGTAATATGATAAAAAAATTAAATGACTATTTGCATAGTCATTTTTATAAACAAATTATAGGATTGGCTACTAAGCCAATTAAAATTGCATCTTTAGTAATTATGAAAATGGAAAGTAAAATGAGATACCACCTCCCCTCCAACTAGAATTACTATATTCAAAAATATAGACAAAAAGAAAAATTAAGGAGGATATGGAGAAACTACAACCCTTATATATTGATGACTGAAAGGTTAAATGTGAATGTTAAATGGGATAGTCACTTTGGAACTTGGCAGTTTTAAAAAATTAAAGACAAATATACCATATGACACAGCAATTCTACACCTGGGAAATTAAATATATGCACATACAAAAGTATTTATAGGCACATTATTCATAATAGCCCCATATTAGAATCAATCCCAATGTCTATCAAGTGATGAATTTATAAACAAAAATGCTTTGTATTAACATAATTAAATACAATTCATCAATAAATAAAAAACAAACTACTGGCATATACTACAATAGGGATATACCTCAAAATAATTATACTAAATGAAACAAGCAAGTGGCATAAGACTGCATATTATTTTATTTTTATGAAATAAACAGAAAAAGCAAGTTTCTATATAGAAAAAGCAGATAGGTAGTTGTCTACAGCTGGAGATGTAGACAAGGATTAACTGCAAATGAGCATTAAGACACTTTTGATGTTATATCTGCCACGTCTACAGGAGTGGGGAGTGATGGTGTATGTGCTGGCTTTTGTCATACTTTTCTTATATGCAGTATGAAGCATTTGAAGTAAATGGTTTTTACTCCCAGAAATGGCACTCTATTTCTGAAGCATGATTCCCACATTTTTCAGGCCAAGGATTATTAGAATTGTATTTGTGTGATTCCTTGGCTTTCTACCACCTTCCGGATCTCCCTTTCCATGCTGAAATTCTTTTTAAAAGCATCCGAATGTATACTCACTGCAACACATACCAGTATGAGGTCATTTGCATTTTTTCAAAAGCAACTCATCTTATTTGTAAAGCAGATTTCTTTCCACATATCAAAGCACATACTCTCACTGAATCCATCTGAGCCCTTTAAAATCATCCTTCTAAGCAAAATACTTTCATTTAAAAAAATGAACATTTCCTGTACCCAAGTTAACTATTTGTGTTGAGCTGAAGAAATATAAAATATCAGCTCAAATGGGAAATGTGGGGAGGGATTATAAAGGAAAGCCAGGAAGATGAAATGGAAAATGACTCTCTCAGGTCTGATGTGTGGTATTAATGATGTCTCTCACTGTAGCTGAAAGAAACAGCTAGTTTTTGGCCTTTTGTATCATGAAAACTAATGATGGCTTCTATGTTTAAGTGGTGAAAAATTTAAACAAACCCTGAATTTAGTAATAAAAATTATCTTTTACTTAAGAAACATGTACAATTATATTTCCCAGAAAAACATGGCAATTCATTTTAATGATATCCATTACCATCACCATTACTATGTTCATGACTTTGACCATGTTTATTTGAAAGGTTAAACCCTTCTTTTTTATTACTTTATGACTTAATGACAGATAATGGCAATAGATTTTTTGAAGACTTATATGGATAAGTATAATCGGTCTGACCCCTAGAGTTGCAAATGTATATTCAATACTTTATATAAAGTTAGTCATAATTAAATGTTAAGAAATAGGTACAAATTGTACAGATTTTAAATGCAGTATGAGGTTTTGAAGATGTAGAACTTTCTTTGGGTTAGAATACTAGTGAAAAATGTCATAGAATATCTAGGCAAGCAAGGAAGTGCAGAATGGAGAGAGACCTAAGTAGAACTGCATAATGAATATAAAAATGTTTCATGCAGTGATCAGACGGCATACTGTAATGATAGTTTTCCACACCATTACTCCTAACCTATCAGACTCTCCGAAGGTAGTGGGGAGAGAGGGATGATGTAGAGATAATTAGAATGAAAAATATGAAGGTGGGGAAGAAATGGGAGACATTGGACAAAGGATACAAACCTTCAGTCATAAAAGAATAAGTTCTAAAACCCTAACGTACAGTATGGTGACTATAGTTAATAAAATGTATTATATACTTGAAATTTGCTAAGAGCGAATTTCAAGTGTTCCCACCACACACATGCACACAGACACACACACACACAAAGGTAAACTATGTGAGGTAGATATGTTAATTAGCTTGCCTGTGGTGATCATTTCACAATATATGCATATGGCAAAATATTACATTGTGTATCTTAAATATATGGAATTTTTGTCAATCATACTTCAATAAATCTGAAAAAAATCACAAGGAAATGTATTTAAGAATAATCATTCTGGGGATGTTTTCACAGAATTAACTCCTAATTATAATTTGTCATAATCAATAAATTACTTGTAGTTCATATAAGTTCCAAAATCAGTGAACTTTATTTTGAAAAGATTTGGCAAATAAGACACAACCCAAATGCTTATAGATGTAACTATATCCCACAAGCCAGGCCCTCTGTTCACCCCATAAGTAAGATCCTCTCTTTTTCCCTAACAAAGGATAGTTAAAATTCAGCTATATTGAAACTTCCCATTCCCCTGTAACCATTAAGTTAATTAGTGTTTAAATTGAGGGGCTCAGCAAAATTATAACCAAAACCCTGAGTCAGTAAGCTCTCACCTACTGACTGAGTGGTCAATTGGCAGTTTCTGGAAGGCTATAGATAACATATTAATGCAATGCTTCTGCTTTCTCGTAGAAAGAATTGGCCACAGGATAATAATTTACAAGTTTATCTTGTAGAGGATAATGGAGACTCAAGACCACCCCATATGTATGCAACCCTCCAATGGTTTCCAGCATCTTCCTCTTAAGATCTTATCAGAAACCAAAAACACAGAAATTTGTGCTAAATGTCCCCTCCATTCTCCTCTAACTTAAAAACTCTTCACTTAGTCCAGCAAGTAAGATGGATTTGAGGCATCTTGGTAGGCATGCATTCCCTCAGTCAATAAAGCTTTTCTTACCCCAAATTTAGATGTATTGAGTTTTGACTTCACAAAGTGTTAACAGGGACATTAAAGTCATATAAAGTCTAGTAGTATTGTTACCCAACTAAAGGGGTCCATTTACCCGTGCACATCAAAGCTTCATAAATGTGAATAGAAGTTTGCAGCCAAGGAAGTAAGGATTGACTAGTTGAGGAAATAGTTTACCTCTGTGTGTGTGGGAGGGGGAGGGAGGGTGGTAAGAACACTTGAAATTTACTCCTAGCAAATTTTAAGTATATAACACATTTTACTAACTATAGTCACCATGTTGTATGTTAGGTTTTTAGATCAGAATCATGAGGAAGCTATGGGTCAAAGACCTGGCTCCCCAAAGGCTTCCAGGGGATGAATTACAAAGAGAGAAACAATCATTAATCACGGCGGCTAAAGGAGCTGGGTCATGAGCTTTACAGATTGGTTGGGGTCAGGGTAAGGAGTAGGTTGATCATTGTATCAGGTCCTGATGTCAGCCATGCCATTGTTCTGCTCAATTTCAGGGAGTGTGGCCCATAGGGTCCTTCTGCTTTCCTGAGCCTGGGATGAAACTCAAATGTAGTCAAGATGTTAGTTTAGCTGGGCCTAAATGAAACTTTGTTTCTTTGGTCAACAGACCTGAGGCTTTGTTCTTAAGACAGTTTGATACTGACCAGAATCTTAATGATTAAGGAAAGAAGCAGACAGACAGAAAGGGAAAAGGTCATATTAAAGAAATGGAGTTTCCATGTAGTTACAGTGTAAACAGTAGTTATCACAGGAAATATATTAGAGGAACATCTTATGCTAATAAGTTCTACTACTTTAAGTCCAGGAATTTTATCTATCTCTCACTTTTCCTCATCCTTCAAGTGAAAACCATAATCAAAATTATATCTTAAATGTTGTATATTGTAGTATAGAAAAAATAAATATTTTTCTATTTTAGGTTCTCTCTTTAATGTATGCAGCCCTATACATTAAATTGGAAAATGGCATATTAATAAGAGAAAAACAGAAGTTAACGATGTGTGTTGCACACATATACGGGAGCATCCAGTGATGAGTACTACCCAAAATGTTGGTCAGGTCTTGGCCTTATATACCATGTTAGGGTAAACAAAGAAAAGAGGCTTTGAGCTTCTGGGCTGTAGAAGCAAGTTAAGGGGATGTTACCAAGAAAACTATGATGAACCAGTATGTTTAGAAAGATTTGTTATGCATATTGAGGTCAGTGTTGGTGTTACTGAGAAGAGTTACTAAGAGTCCTCTTCTCCCAGATAAGGAGATAAGACATCTTTACAAATGAAAATTTCCTTTACAAATGTAAATCTTCTTTGAAAGGAAAACTTGTGTTTTTATTTAGATATTTATTTTTAATTTTTCATTCTGGTATATAAAGCTTTCTTCCAAAATTAAAGTGTAATTACCACTTTATATACCTTACCAAATAAGGTCTAGTACCATCTGTAACTGTAAAAAGTTATTGGGATATTAATGACATAGTCACCCTGCTTTATATTATATCCCCATGACTTATTTAGGTTGTAATTGTAAGTTTGTACCTCTTAATCCCCTTCTTTTTTCACCTATCCTACCATCCAACCCTCTGGCAACTAATAGTTTGTTCTCTGTATCTATAAGTCTTTTTTTTTTTGTTCATTTGTTTAGTTTTTTAGATTCCACATATAAGTGAAATAATTCATTATCTGTCTTTCTCTAACTTATTTCACTTTTTCTTTATCCATTTATCTCTTGATGAACACCTAGGTTGTTTCCATATCATGGCTATGATAAATAATAGTGCAATGAACACAGAGATTCATGTATCTTTTTATATTAGTGTTTTTATTTTCTTCAAATAAATACACAGCAAGTAGATTGCTGAGTTGTGCAGTAGTTCTATTTTTAATTCTTTGAGGAACCTCCATATTGTTTTTTATAGAGTCTATACCAATTTACAATCCTACCATAAAACTCCTAGGGGAGAAAAAAAAAAAAATACATAGGCAGTAAATTAAGCTCTTTGAAATAGATCTTAGAAATGTATTTTTTAGATGTGTCCTCTTGGGAAAGGGTGACAAAATTTTTTAAAAACCAAAAGAACAAATAGGACTATATTAAAGTAAACGTCTTTTGTACACAGAAGAAAACCAAACCATCAACAAAATGAAAAGGCAACCTACTGAATAGGAGAAGTTATTTACAAGTGATACATTTGATAAGGGGTTAATATTCAAAATATATGAAAAACTTATACACTTAACATAAAAATAATCTAATTTTAAAATGGACAGAAGACCTGAATGGACATACCCCCAAAGAAGACATACAGAGGGAGAACAGACACATGAAAAAATACTCAACATCACTAATCATCAGAGAAATGCAAATAAAAACCACAATGACATTTGTTATCAAAAAGACAAGAAACAACAAGCGTTGCCGAGGGTGTGGAGAAAATGGAAATCCTCTGCTTTTTCTGGGCCCTGTTTTTCAAGCTCTTGTTGCTTCTGCTGGTTCTGAATGGCCTTCGGCTCAAAATAATACATAACTGCAGAGGCTTTTGAGGTAGCATATTCTGGTACCCTTCATTATTTTAGAACTCCATATAAAGGCATAGTGAATATCTAGGGATTCCAATTTATTTTGCATTATACCATCCTCTTTGGGGAGTCGAGATTTGTGGCTTGAGATGATATCTTTCACCTGTCTGGACATTTTGAATTTTGAATAAAGAAAAGAATAAGAAAGCAGCTAATATATATGTGCATATAACATGCATAGTGATTTCTAAAGAACACGGTATACCTCTTTACTTCCTTCTCTCTCCCCTTTTTCACTCCCATCAATTTTCCCTCTCCTGCCCTTAATTTATTATTTCTTATCTTCATATCTACCCTACTTTTCTTCTTACCAAAAATCATAAAAGTTCAGATATTACTTATTTAGACAGTGTGCTACATTAGGGATCAGCTGTACTAGACTTAATGTTGAATCATAGGCATTTTACAAAATGTTTGTAAGATGAAATGTTTGTCTGCTTAAAAGAACAAACACTTTCTGAAAATTCTAGAAATAGTGATTTTAATACCAAAAATATACAGTGAAAATCTTAAAAATGGAACTTTGTTGTGGTTATTAACATTCACTTTTTAAAAATGTTCCTTAAAGCAAAAGCTAGGCTGACATTATCTAGCATGGACTAAGTTATGAAAGTGAGACCAGAACACTTGCTCCAGAATGTATAGATTGCAATATCTAAAGGAAATCACAACCAGAAATTTTCATCTCCCCATGAGTCAACTAAACTTGATTATATTTTATCTTTCCTTTACATCTTATCATACAGAAATATCCATAACTGAATTAGCATAGCCACATTCATGACTGTTCCAAACTTTAAGAATTCTGTTATTAGGATTTGCTTTTGTTTTTTTCCAGCAAATATTGAGTTATTAATTTTTGTTCTGCCTTGATTATTCTTTTCTTAGAAGGTATTTTTCCTATGCTAATAAAATTATGTGTAATTTCTAGGAATGCAAATCCTTATTTGATTCATTTGTAGTTGATAAGAGTTTGTCCTTTCAGTGACCAGCTTAGAGAGAGGTCTACCTACTATCCAAAAAGGATTGGCCTTTTTAGTGACAGTCACTTCAGTTGAAAATCCCTTTGCTCTTTTAGCCCTGCCTATTTGAGAGCCTGCCTGAATATAACCTAGGAATCCTTGACATGAAGATAAGAATGAGGGAACACAACTTTCCAGAGTATAAAGAAAAAAATCTGTCATTCCTCTTTGGAACCTCTTTTTGATCAACTTAATCTTAACTCCCCTTATTCTTTATTGCTCTGATTTAATTACATTTTAATGAATTAACAAATAGCTATCATTTTCATTATTTCTTCACCAATGTTTTTCATTTAATTTTTAAATCATTTTTCATTTTTCAATTATAGTGGTCATGAAATATTATATTTGTTTCAGGTGTATACCCCAGTGATTAGACATTATATAACTTACTAAGTGATCACCCTGATAATTCTTGTACTCATCCTACACCTTACATAGTTACTAGAGTATTAGTAACTATATTTTTTAATGCTGTACTTTACAATCTCATAAACATTCTGTGTACTTCTTAATCCCTCCACCTTTTTCATCCTTCCCTCAACCCCCTCCCATCTGACAACCATCAGAATATTCTCTATAATTATGACTGTTTCTGTTCTGTTTGTTAGTTTATTTTGTTTAGATTCAGTTTTGTTGGTAAATATGTATTTACTGCCATTTTATTGTTCATATTTTTATTGTTTTATTTTCTTTTTCTTAAATAAGACTCTAACATTTTATGTATTACTGGTTTGGTGGTGATACACTCCTTCAGCTTTTTCTTGTCTGAGAAGTTTTTTTTATATGTCCTTCCATTATAAATATTAGCTTTGCTGGCTAGAGTAATCTTGGTATAGTCCTTGCTTTTCATTACTTTGAATATTCCTTGCTAATCTCTCTGGCCTGCAAATTTTCTGTTGAGAAGTCAGATGACAGTCTTAAGGGGAGTCCCATGTAGGTAACTAATTGCTTTTTCTCTTCCTGGTTTTAGGATTCTCTCTTTGTTTTTTTAACACTTTGCATTTTAATTATTGTGTGTCTTGGTGTGGGCCTCTTTGGGTTCATCTTATTTGGGACTGTCTGTGCTTCCTGGACTTGTGCATCTATTCATTTCACCAAGTTAGGAGAGTTTCCTGTCACTGTTTTTTAAAATAGGGTTCAATTTCTTGTTCTCTTTCTCTTCTCCTTCCAGCACCACTATGATGTGAATATTGGTAGGCTTAACTTTGTCCCAGAGGCTCTTTACACTATCCTCTTTTTTATGGATTCAATTTTTTTTTTAATTCTGATTGGGTATTTTTTTCTTACTTATATTCCAAATCACTGCTTTGATTCTCAGCTTCATCTACGCTACTGTTGATTCCCTGTAAAGTGTTCTTCATTTCAGTTAGTGTATACTTCACTTCTGACTGGATTTTTTTTATGGCTTCCTTGTCTTTTTTATGCTGTTGAAGTTCTCTCTAAGTTCATCTAATTTTCTACTATGTTCATTAAGCATCCTTATAACTAGTGTTTTGAACTAAGCATCTAGTAGATTCCTTGTTTCCATTTTGTTTAGTTATATTTCTGGAATTTAGTTCTGTTCTTTTATTTGGAACATGAGTCTTTGTCTCCTCATGTTGGCAGGCTCCCTGCGTTTGTTTCTATGGATAGGCAGAGCTGTTGTGTTTTCTGGACTTGGTAGATTGAGTGGTCTTGGTAGATTGAGTATGAGATGTCCTCTAGGGCAGAATGGCATGGCCTCCCCATTCACCTGAGCTGGGCCCTCTAGGTGTGTCCTCCCCATGTGGGCCATGTATACACTCCTATTGTAGCTGTGCCTTGATTTTTGTTGGCACATCAATGAGAGGGATTTACCATCAGGCCAATTGGTTGCAAAGACTGGCTGTGACCACCATGGAAGGTTAGCTGTGAAGGGCCCACCCCAATGAGCAGGACTTACTTCAATGGGTCTCTGGTGCATGCTGAGTCTGTCTTTTGAGTGTGTCACTTTGTGGAGATGTTTAGGTGGTGTTTCAATGTGGTTTGAAGCTGTCCACTGGGTATGCTGGCTCTGGGACCTCCTGGGAGGTACAGGTCAAGGTCAGCCACAGCATGTTTTCTTCCTGGGGCCACGCAACATGATCAACAAAGTGATCTGCAGATGGATGCTACTTGTGCTGGACTTGGAGGTGCCCAGCTGAGGCCAAACTGTGAGACAAGGCCAGCTGTTGCTAGTGCTGGGCCTGGAGCCACTTAACAAGAGGTAAGCTGAGTCTAGATGGTGCTGGTTTGAGAGATTTTAGGAAAGTCTGAAGCATGAGCCAAGACAGGCCATTTGTATGGAAAAGCCACTGGAGATAGCTTGGTTTAGCCTACAGGTTGGTGGGGCAGCGTCTCAGGTAATATCCAGGGCAGGGTGGACAGCCTTAGCTGGGATGATGGAGACTCATATATGGCTCCCACCTGCCAGTACTTGAGCTCAGAGAGACTGAATCCATGTATAACTGTGCCTAGACCCTTTAAGAGGAACTGTCTGGTACTCTAGAAGCATTCTGTCTCACTCAGCCATAATTTCTGCTAACTTTTATAGTCAGACATTATGAGGACTCCTTTTCCTGTCACTAGAACCCTAGGATGGAGGGCCTTGTGTGGGGTTAGGACCCCTTGCTCTTCAGGGGGGCCCCTGCAGCTGAAGTATACCTCAGGATTTTTATCTGACACACAGGGGTGTGGAACTAGCTCATTCCATGTCTCCTAACCTCCTATTAGTCTCAAAGTGGCTACTTCTTTAAATCCCTAGTTATAGTACTTCCATTCAGCTAGATTTTAGGTGATTCCAAAAGATGCTTGTTCTGTAGTTTAGTTGTAATTTTGATGTGTTTGTGGAAAGATTGAGTACTGCATTTACCTACATTACCCTATTGATTGGAAGTCCGAGGGGGCATCATTGTTTAAATGTTGTCCTTTTTTTGATACTGGTCAAATATTCTCTCTGTGAAGGTATAAAAATCCCATACAATATCAAGTCAACAATATCTTTACACTTTCATATACTGCATATAGCAGCCACTCCCTCTGCAGATATGAAGGCAGAAGTGATGAATCTTGTCTGGCTTCCTGAAGCTTTAAAATGAGTGATAGCCCTGAGTTTTCTGCTCATTCACAGTGTGATATAAGATAAGACATGATCTTCTAGTTTGTTTTGTTTCTTCAATTTTGAAATTTTAGACTCATGAAAGAGTTGCAACAATAGTATAGAGCTTCACCATAAACCTTTCTACCAAGATCTCATATGTTTTCATAACCATGGTACAATGGTAAACCCATGTACTTAACAATGGAACAATAAGATTAAGTTATTATAGACTATTTGAATTTCATCAGTTTTTGAACAATTTCTTTTTTTTTTTCTGTGACAGGATTAATACCAGAAACTCAAATTACATTCAGTGGCTATGATTTCAAAGTCTTCTCTAATCTGTGATAAATTATCCATCTTTTCTTTTTTTGTGACCTTGATATTTTTGAAGAATATTGGTCAAGTATTTTGTATAATTGTTCTCAATTATTTTTGTTTGTATAACACTTTATCATGATTAGACTGGGGTTATGGATTTTAGGGAATAATACCACAGCATTGAATCACCCTTATCCTCATATTATATCAATGGGTACATATCACCATGATTTTTAGCTGGCGATCCTAGTTTTCTAACGTGATTGAAATGATGCCTACAAGGCTTATTCACTAAGTTGTTTTCCTCTTTTTGTGTACTGTTTCTTTGTAAATGAGTCACTAAGTCCAGTCAACATTCAACAGGGAGAAAATTAAGTGAATTAAACCCTACTTTATGGAAGAAAGAGTATAAAAGATTTGGAGACATATATTTAAACATTACAGAAATTAATATATATTTGGAGAATTAGTTTGACATTATGGCAAAGATGTTGCTCTTTAAAGTTTTCTACTTCTATCAAAGCCAAGCTGATGTATGAACAACATCTTCAAACCAGAAGTACATAAACCTATAGATCCTTTCCCTTTCATTTAAAGATTTTTTGAGAATTAATTCTTATCCTGTTTTTATTTTATTTTATTTTAAATGCTTCCCAGTGCCTTTAAATATTTTTTATAATATATCCTATTCAACTTTTTATAATTGTTATGTGTGGGAGTTCTCCTGTGTCCACTTTGCTTTGCTACCATTATCAGAAGTTTCAAGGATCCATTAATTTAATTGATCTGATTCATAATGATGATGTTAAAGAAATATATTAAATATATATTCAACATAATATGTTAACTAAGGTAGGAAATAGTTTTAATCCTTTAACAACCTTATATAATTAAAAATATTTCAGTGATGACAAATCCAGTCATTTCTAACACATCATTTCTTGGCCAGTTCAGACAAATGAAGTGTTATTTTATTTCCTGGATTTTGTCAATATAATTTTGGTTTTCTGAAAACCAGTATGCTGTTTACGTTTACAATTCTGATTTAGTGTTCACTGAATTGCAGTTTTTCCTTTTTAGCTAGATATTTTAATATCACTAACATTTTCCAAGATACTGCGATTATGACCATTTTCAGATTTTGTTGGTGTGAATTTCAAAATTGACCATTTTAAGACAGATGACCTAGCAATGGGTTTCCAGAAGTTGATGTGAACCTAGAGTTGAAACATATTAAATTACAAAACTTCTAAGCAATGTACACAAATACTTTTGGTTTCCTTTATAAACAATTAAATTTCACCATAAGCACAGTGAGTGATTCAGTTGATTGTTTGGTGAGTAGCTATGATGAATTTCTGTGCGCTTGTACGAGTCTGTATTAACATTTGTGCATGTGTATCTATTTTTATACATGCGTGTTGAGTGGGGCTTAAAGAAGGACACTTCAAGAGATAGAAGAGGAGAAAGGATTGGATAGGGAGGAGGTGGTGGAGAAAGAGTTATATAAAGTTAGTCAAAACAGCAACAACAACAGCAGCAGCACTGAGTGGCTACTCTATATAAGAAAATAAGACAGCGGATGTGGTGAATATAAAAGCTCAGGCCAGAAGTCTCCTTGTTTCAATGGGTATTTTTTATGTAACTAATTTGAGCTGTCCTTTCAAGACACAGAGCAGCAATTTTAAAATTGTGGCAATATTACATTCACAGGTCTTAGAGAAAGCTGGGGAGCCAAATGGGGCTCTTGGGCCCAACTCCTCCAGCAGAAGAGCTTAATTTTCACCTGTTTTATATGTAGTTGACATCTGAGTTAAATGCTTTGAATAAAAAGTTCCTTTAAGGAAAAATTGAAAATAATTCCATAATATTGAGCTCTTACTATATGGGGATATCAAGTAGCAATATCTTAAAAAAAGATCATAGAATATAATTATGCCAATAATTATACATTACAAAGAATATACTACATGTTGATAATAAACATAAGAAATAATTGTGATGATAACAATAATACATTCTATCTTTAACTCCAGGTTTTGCATTTTACAGCTTTATTAATAATATAGTGTAACAATATAATATTTACAAATATAATATTGTAACAGTTATTTCATAAAATATAAGCTGGTTTTATAAGTATCTAATTGTTTTATTTACTTTTTAATTTTTAGCTAAAAAATATTTTTAAAAAATCTATATTGAGTGCCTTCTCAGTACCCTGGAATATACAAGGGAAATTCTTCAAATAGCCATTGGCTTTAGTAAGCTTAGTGCACAACTGAGGGAATAAAATTTATGTTATACAAAGAAAAATAAGAATATTGTTATAGTATTTTATTTCTAATATAAGTAGTTAAGACATAGGCTGGTTATGTAAGTTTAAATTTTCCAATGTTTTTCAAATTTTTTGAAATTCCATGGAAATACTTAGATTATTTCTACCTTACATGTTGAAAAAGAAATGAGAAGATAAATGTTTATATAGTCACACATTCATTTTCCTTGTTTTATAATTACAAACTTCTTTTATTACATATAAATATAAAGTGTGATGTTTCCTAAATGAAGGCCATAATTTTAAAATGACGTATTGCACCTGTTTTAGAATCCATTAATATACTGTGATTTTGAAAAAGTATTCAAAATAATGACAATTATATCTGTCCCTTAAATCATGTGTGATACCATGTATTCCTAGAGAAAAAGATAGATGTAAATGAACATCACAAGAATAACACTTTTTGTTCCAGGCACCAAACTCGGGGAAGAAAGCCTGCGAGTCAAGTAGTGCAGTTGCATGGGTTTAATATGTCAAGGCTTCATTTATTCCTAATGGGGCCATCAGCGCCTTTTGTGATCCCAGTAATTAAGAAGCCAGTTTGATTCCTCTGATTATGGACTTCCTCAAAGCTGGCTGCTAGGTCATAAAGGAAATAGAAAGATACTTTGGAGAACTAATGGCTGCCTGTGTGTGCTGAGTCAGTCTTGAATTTAATGAGAGGCTAAGCTGACTTACGCAGGACTGCTTTGTGTCTCTGAGATGATCTATTTTAACATGTTGATTGCTTCTTCTTGGGCATCATTTTCCCTGTAGAGACATGGGCCATTTATATAGTTTTACAAAATTAATTCTATATGGGAGATGAGACAAAACTTAGATGGAGTGACAGTAGAAATTCTAAAGTGAAACAATGTGTGTGGAGACCTGTATTAAACAAAGAATGCAGATGTGGGAGAATTTCTGTGATATTTCAGTTGAACGATGGAGACTGGTGACTTCGTTATGAACGTCATTAGTATAGTCACGTTCACTGGAACACAGCAGAGTGGCTTAAGGACCCTCCATGGAAATACTATTTTATCCCACTCATTATCTCCCAGCCCATCTCCAATTTTGTTTATGTCTTCCGTAATGAATGCCATAGAGCAGGGAAAACAAGAAAAGAGGATTAGATGGGCCAACACAGTAAAACAACATGAATCACTATGATGGATTCCATTAATTAGAAATTAAAATTAAAGACACCAACCTGTGGAATAATGAACCTCCGAAGGTTGTTCCGGGACATTGTTTGTTCTAATTTTCAGAAATTAATTGGACAGAAATGTTGAAAGTATGGTGTATAAGAGAAATCTGGTGACTCAGAATAAAAATCACAGTGAAAGAAAAAGAAGCTTTATGCCATTTTCCTTTCCAGTTCATGCTTTGATTAGTCAAGCACCAGAAAGCCAAATTTGGGACACTGCCGAAGTTTCTTCTCTATAAAAAACTAAAAAGGTCTTTTGTTCACTGTTCTACCTAGGAGGCATGTGTGGTTATCCAACCAATTTTTTAATTGTGAGAATTTTCCTCTGAATATGCTTTTCTGAATTAGAAGATCCTCTGGTGAGCAAATAGTAAGAGCTGAGAAGGTGGGAATAGAGGGACCAAGGAATGAGAAACCAGGAGGAGAATGATCTCAGTTGCTCTCTAAGTGCATATTAAATAACATGTGCTCAGTTTAGAACAAGTACAATCCCAATTGACCAGTGCTCAACTATCTAGAAATTAAAAAAGCAAAAAACAAAACAGGAAATGATTCTTTTATAACTCCAGTCCCTGGATATAGACAGAATAAGTAGAAATGATTATTAAAACATGAACAAAACAGCAGCAGCAGCAGCAGCAGAGCAGAAACAACAGGCTGGTTATCCTTTAATGCCATCTTCCTTTTTACCTCCATTTTCTACCCTGCTCTTTGCCATGGGAGGTCGACCAGTTAACTGTATCTCCTGGACTGCTTTTTCTCTTGCATGGGTTGGACTTTCTACTAACAGAAGTTGATTGCAAAAGATTGGATGGCAGGAGTAGTAAGGTAAGGATATTTTCCCTTTGGTTTCTTCCCTACATCATAGTGGTGGTTACATTTATTGCCTCTTCTATGACAGAGCTTCTATCAGTCAGTTTCTCTTCTTTGGCTCCAGCTCTGCAAAAACTATTTGCCTTATCTTTTTCTTCTGCACTCTTTTAACACTCTTGTCAGGAGTATAAATATTATTTTCATCAGGTACTGGTGGGGGAGGTATTTTTCATATCTATTGGTTGTCTTTATAGAAATAGAATCAGTTTAGGAGGAAGGAAATCATTTCTATATTCAGCACTTGGAGAACTCTAAGTAAATATACTACAATTACATTTTCTTAGTCTTTCTTATATAAATGGAGAAGAACCAAATGAGTCCTAGCCCCATAGTGGGATAAAGAATCTCAAAAGATTGTCAAACTCTCCACCCTGTTCTGTATGTACATCCAGTTCCTCTCATCGTGTAAGCAAGGCTGTGTCTGTAACTGCTTTCAACACTAGAATGAGGAGAAAATGACCTCCTAGGACTTGTGAACAAAGTGTGAAGAAAAAGTTCTATTCACCAGAGAGAAATTATGGACTCTCCTGGAGGAGTTAGGAGCCAGGCAGAAAGGCTCTGGAAAGTGAGGCATGCTGTGAAGAAAGAAAGCCACCCAGTGGAGCACTGACATACCAGATGCTCAGCCATCTGACAACATGTATTACTCTGCAACTGCATGAGAGACCTTAAGAAAGACTAGCTGAGGAACCTCCCAGTTAGGCCCTAGCCAACATATATATTTGTGAGATATAATAAAATGTCAATGGTTTAAGCTACTAAATTTTGGGGTAATTTATGATGCAGAATTAGATAACTGTTGCAATAATCTACTTACTAGCAGTGTGACTGTTAAAGCTACTTAGACTTCCTGAGGCTCAATTTTCTCATTTTCAAAATGTGAATGAGGATAGTTAACTATATTATAGGTCACCTTGAGGTCTAAGCTAAAAATGAGATAAAATGCTCAAAGTAGCCATTCAGAATAGAGTCTGCGACACAGGAAGTAGTCAATAAATTTTGTTCTTATTGGTAAGATTATTATTACATATTTTATCTTCACATCTTCAGATAATTATATATATATATATATTTGTATACACACAGACACACACACACACGCATAGTCATTTGCGCATACTTATTAAGCACTTAAAATATTTTAGATATTGGACTACATGTTTGAGAGTCTAGGATTAATAAGAAAGTACAAAAAAAGATTAAAATATTCTCAACAAGAGGCTGTGCAGACAGGGAAAAGGGAGTGACTAAATCTAAGGCAGAAATAATTTACGGTTTTGTAATTGATAGAAGCTACTTAAACTGAGACTTGAATGAGAGTTTGCCTGGGAAGGGCGAGTCTAGAAATGAGCATTCCTGACACCTGTAGTAATCAAACTTTGGATACTGATGCTTGAGAGATTTTGAGTGTTAAAGGAAATAACCTACACAGAACCAGGAGCAGTTGTGAATTACAGTAGAAGAGGCATGAGGAGTAAAAGTGTTGGTGTGAGACCAGGCCATAAAGAAGGATATTGAAATATATCCTGAAGGCACAGAGACTTTGCAATGCAGGTTAAAACCCTTGGTTGTGTGAATACTGAACTGAATAGCAAAATATTGGGGACTGGGAGGTAAGGGAGACAAGTAGGGAAAGGCTGGCAGTAAAGCAGTAGAAAAGCAAATAGACAGTGGTTCTTTGATTGCAGACGTATATCTGAGGTAACGTCAGTAAAACTTGGTAACCATTGGATCAAGGGGATAAGCAAAAGGAAGAGGGCAAAGGTGGGTCTCAGGAAATCTATCCTGAGAGTAAAAAATAGTGACCTTCACTAACACAGGAAATACAGGAAGAGAGAAAAGAACATTTCCCCATTATAGAATAAGGTTGTAAGAAGGCTAAAATAGTCATCATTCTTTAGTGAGCACTTAATATGGGCTAAATAATTTCACAAATATCTTTAAATATCTGTTTTCCAATTACCTAACATATTTATGTAACTATCTCCATTATAGAGATATTGACATTGATGTTCCATATTAAATTACTTGAACAAAATATATGGCTTGAATGGCAAGGTTTTATGACTTTAAATTCCATATATATTTTTTATTTACAAACTTGAATATGAAGATCAGAATAAAGATATAGTGGGAGATTAGATAAATGATATAGATATATATAGTTATAGATATAGATAGATATAGTTGTTGACATTGCCTTGGGATAGATGAGAGTGAGTAGAATGAGAACAGGGAAGCTCAAAGACCGAATCCTCAAAAACACCTATAGTGAAAATTTCAGAAGATGAGTTATTGTGTAAATGCAGGTTATACGGATGAATAGAAAGAGATCAAGAGAGAGCAAAACCTGGAGTCTGGGGAGGGGAATGGATAAGGACAAACCAGAAGAATGGACACACACACAAATAATATGCTATAGAGAGCTCAAGAGTATTGGGGAATGAAAGTGACCATCAGGTTGACAGGAGATATGAGTAGTTTAAAGAGTCTGGAAAATCTTAGTGTCCTAGCTAGGAATGTGATCGTCCCCTTTAATTAGTTGGTCTTTACAGAACAAGGAGTAAGGCACTCCAATCTGGAGGTATTGCATTAATAAAGTGACCATAATGAAAAAAGCAGAGAAAGTATAGGGGCTGTATTATTATAAAGTAACCTTTCAGGAAAATTACCCTTCACAATTGTGATTCCTGTTTGTATCTCGGTACCTTTCATTACCAAGTTTTACATTAAACCAAGTAGCTTTGTTCTGCATCAGTAGAGGCCATATGTGTCCACAGCAGCTATTTGTCTGTGGTTATCCGGGGTTAAGCCATGCTAAGAACTGTGAAGTTTCTGTGACTTTAACCAATCTGTAAACTAGCAGTTTAGCCTGCCATTATCATGTGAATTTGGCAAGAAACATGGGATTCCTAGGTCAAAAGCAAAGGATTTTCTTACACATGGTGATAGCAGTAGTAAAAATAGCAGCATTTTCTTGTGCTAGCTCCCTGAGAACCATTTCCCACAAGACCATCACAAAGAAGGTCAGGTGACACCTATACATGCAGTGGGTGCATTTCAATAAAGAAAATTTAAGCTTGAAAAGTCAAACTTTTTTATAATAGGCAGTACATACATATCTTCCCTTCATATCCTTTGCGGTTCCAATTTTTATTTTATTTTAACATTCTTACATTCATTGTAGTGAGCCAAATACTGATAGCCACTTCTAGGAAATCTCATCTGTTTGTTCCCTCATAATTTTCTTCACTGTTAGATTACTGTTATTATTATTTTTTGTAATACATATAGAATTTAATGCTGTCTCATCTCAACTTTTCTATTTTCTTATACCTTGTTTTCTTTCAACTTTGGAGAACATTTTCCCAACATTAGCTCTTACATTTTATTATGCATTTCTTTAACATTAGCAATCATATTTTACTCCAAATATCTTGTTTATTATTTCCTCATTGTTGTCTTTCCATAACATTCTGTTCTTTTTTTTTTTTTAATGGGACATCATATATTCTGAATATCTGAGAACACTAAAAAAAATCTTCGTTATTTTAAGTTCTCTTTTCTTTCCTCACAAATGTATTTTTCCTTAATGGCTGTTTTACTCTTGTTTTGTTCCTTTTCCAATGAACGTCTTCTAAGTTTTGCTTAGTCATATTTAATTACAAAAAAAAAAAAAAAAAAAAAAAAAAAAAAACGGTAGAAAAGCTAACTGTGGTTTAGATCAAAGCTTGTTGACTAATTGATTTTCCTTTAGGATGTTTAGGCCAAAATTGGTATTTACCATTCAGCAGTCCTAATTCCCAGAAGTTTGTAAATGTCTTTGCATCTGAATGCCAATCATCAGGAGAACTATTATGGTTTGATGTAGAAAATTCACTCTACTAATGAGTAAAATGTACATACTTAGCTTTTGTTACTGTGGTCATGATGAATTATTTGATCATTTATTTGTTTTGTTTTATTTTTCCTGAGCAAATATCCCTGGCTGCAGTTTCTAATCTCCTCAACCCATGAAATTGTATTAATGTGATTCCAAGGTGCTGGTGCTAATAGGTAGTTGACAGAAGTAAACAAAATTTTCTCTAGAAGAAAATAACAATCTTAGGCCTAAAATTATTTTTCTATATAATTTTTCAAGTAGAATGTCTGATATGCAATTAAGAATAATCAGATACAACATAAAATTATGAACAATCACACATTTATATATAAATCATAATATAGTACCTCAAAATAAGAAGCAAATATAAAACTAGAATTAGAAGTAACTATATAATTACTCATAAAGTAAAAATAAAATTATTAAAAGATAAAAGTTTTAAAAAACACACAGTATATACTTGACCTTTATAACACTGTACTGGACATTGCAAATTAAACATTCTTTTTGGGGAGATAAAGCAGGGCTTAAAATTCTCAATGTATTGAAATCCCAGGCAAAACCTCAACAGTATTTGTGTCTCTGTATGTGAAATTTGTTATATAGAGTTCTAAAACATTTATGGAAATGCAAAGAAACAAGAATTGTGGAGACACCAGTGAAGAAAAATAACAAAATAAGAAAACTTACTCAACCAAATATCAAGAATTATTATAAGGCCATAGTAAGTAAAACTCTGTGCTAAGGGCACAAAAAATGGACAAATAGGGAAATTAAATAAAAAATAGAGTTCACAAACAGATACAGTAACTAACATCTGATTTAGAGAAAACATAGTGCTAGGATAATTAGATATCTACATGGAAAAATTGTCATGTCCTTTCATTTTCACCATTTACAAAAATCAGTTCCACATTGATTTTTACATTTATATGAGAAATGTAAAACAATAAATCTTTTGAAAGATAGTTTAGGAGAAAATCTCCCAATCTTCAAGACTTTGATATAGGAAAATACTTTTAAACAAGACACAAAGAAAAGGTTGATAAATGAAACTCAATCAAAAGAAAGTTTGTTTATCAGAAGACATCATTAAGGGAACAAATAGGCTAACCACAAAGTAGAAAATCATTGTTTGGAATATGCTAATCACAAGGGCTCATATCTATGTATATGAAATATTTTCACACATTAATAAGAGAAATCTCCCCAAATTGAGCAATATAGTTAAACATACATTTTACAAAATATATTTAAAAAGTTCAATGATGGCCAAAGTTGCTCAACTATATTAGCAATCAGACTTATTCAAACTACATTTACAACAAAGGCATTATTGATGAATATGTCCTTTAGTTCACTTTCCTCTAAATGTTACATTTCTGAATATAAAAACTTTTCATTAAAAAACGATAATACCAAACTACATATAATTGCCTAGAGCTAGAACTCTTTTAACATGAAGGTGGGAATTATACAGAAGATGTGAAAAATAAAGACACATAGTAATTGGTCATTCAAGAAAGAGCAGGCCTGGAACATCAACCCTGAGTTCTGCGATGGCTACAGAACCTTCCTGTGCTATTCAGCAGCTGTAGAACAATGGGCAAATCACATACCCATCGTAACTCTTTATTGCTTTATTTTAAATGTGAGCTCAGTATAGATATCTCTGTGGTTGTTGTGGAAGTTAAACAAGATTATCTGCAACGAGTGAGATAAATGTGTTGGCAGGAACTTACGAAAATAGAATGAAGCTTCAAACATTTATCTCTTTTTCAAATTTATTTTGTGTTACTTTTGGAAATTTTTATGCTTTTGAGGAAGAGAAGAAAGAAAAAAGACAGGGTATGAAGAAAAATGAATAAGATGCAATTTTTCATGGCTCAAAACACTGCTGGTGAAGGTTAATTGCTTTATAGACACTGTTGTGTTTTTTAATCCTGTAAATGTGTGGTAAAATGACAGACAATGTTGAAGTGGCCCTGTAAGTTCTTGAACAACATCTGATATTAAAAAATAGTAATATTAACAGGAAATCCTCAATTATTTAGCTGATGTCAGCCCACTTTTCTTTTTAAAACATATTTACATCATTCAAGATCAAATTATTATGGAATTAAAAAGTTATTTTGTTTATAAGAACTGGCCCAAGTCCATTCAATAAATCAGCAAATTCAACATTAGCAAGGTATTTGCACCACCTCTTACTTTGTCTCCCACATCTTTATTCCCTCTCATACATTTTCCTCTCCATAAAAATGCTGAAAAATATTTCCTTAGATATTCCAATTCTAATCACAATATATTCTTCTGCTTTAGGGTTATTCATATTGAGATTCCTAGAAACTAATCATAATGATGTTGATCATGACAGTGATAATAATGTCATATTATTGTTAGAGATATAATCAAGAGTACCAATGACAATAAAGCACACATAAAAGAAATGAATTTCAGGTGATGATGACTGACTGGTCATTTTGGAATGTCCAGACAGAATTATTTGTATTCTTATTAAATACAGATGAGAAGGAACAAAGCCTCGGGGAGGGAGAGTTTAAAGGCTCTTTATTTGGGTTCTGGAGTGTGGCACAGTTCTGTTCTCTGGGTCATTTCATCTCTACACCCTCTATACACACTATTTGTAAGTACTTGATACCTCAATAAAGGCCTACAACTGCAGCGGCCAAACTTGCATCTCATTAATTGCTGCCTTTAACACTCTCCACTGCCCAGAGGAACTTCTGTGACCAGAGAAGCAACATAGTATGCAGACACCCCCACGAGTCTGGATTACTAAAATAAAAGAAGCATTTTGCAGAAATGCATTAATCTTCCTCTTCTTGAGGTTACCATACCATCCATTGTGGGCTTGGATTAATGTGTTCATCAGTATGGCACTGGATGGAACAGTTTCCTTCCCCTCCAAAATAGTTAGTGACTACAAAGGGACAGAATAAGACTTGCAGGTTATGGGTGTATGTTATGTATGTATGTATAGAAATAGAACCAGATCATATCAACAATTATTTCAGACCCCCACCTACAGAAGTTCCTCTTCATTATCAGAACAGCTCAAAAGTACTTCTTGTCAACATGACAGACCTCCCAGTGAAACCACCATAATCATGTCTAAAGTCAAGTGAAAAATGGATCTACTTCATTTAATCTTTTGTAAGTGAATTCACAACAGCGGTTAGGTATGGTCCACAGATCACAGAGATCTGTGTAATTTATCCCCTCTAATCAAGGAACACAGTCTGAGAGATTATTTTTAAATTGTTAGAATTTCCAAAACTTGGTATTTTACAGCAAATCTGCACTGATGCACATCAAATTCATTAACCTTATTATGATAGCTCCAGTTTCTCCTGTTTTATTTCTTGTATTTTTTCTAGTTCACTGAATCAAGACAAAATTGTTTGCAAAAATCATAAATAACTATAAATAATGCAAAAATTCTTGATTCATAATATTACAAAGAGTATTTTTTTCTGGGTGGAAATATTTGTATGTACAGCCAGACTCCCCGGTTTCTATCAATTACTATCTGTGACTTTGGGCAAATTTCCTTAATCCCTCTGATTCATTTTTTTTTCAACTATAATACAGGTTTTGAAATAGCATCAAACATAGAGGATTTTTGTGATGATCAGTGTAAATCACTCAGAGTAAAGCTTGACACATATAAGTGTAAGTTGTTGTTATTGTTATGACAAATTTCTTAATTTTATTCTAGATGCTTTATTAGCCCAGATTTTCATTCTACTTGTCCCAGCTTTCCCAATGCACTCTCTCTTCCCCTGATGCTCTCAAAGTAGAATCACATAATCAGATTATTGGAGCGTAATTGTGTTGAACATGCTTAATAGGGGAAATATAATTAATAATTTAAATCACTAAAGAAGTATCAACTTAGAATATATAAGTAAATAGATTAAATAACAAGATGTGACAAAATGTGACTTCCATTACCTTGGTTTGTAGTATTTTGGTTGCTTCTAATTAATTTCACTATATTTTTCTGTAGTTTAATTCTTTACTAAAAACTACATTTTAGTTTTTAGGAAAAAACATTATTTTTATTAAAAATATATGTAATAAATGGTATGGCATTTATAATATAACTCAACTGAGCTATTGGAAAGATTCATCAATTTTCTAAGAAGGGAAATTTCAGAAGAAGTTCAGAAATGTTCTTAATTAGGGTACAGTAATCAAATCACACAGCCTTCTAGGTAGAACTAACATCCATTTGTAAAAAGAGGTCAATTTAACTGCTCTTTTTCCTTCAAGAGTGATATTTATTAAGTCAAAGTTTGAGAAATAAACTAAAAGGAATTTTCACCCCTCACTATTTCCAGTTTGTCATTGGATGGAATGTCATCATGCTCCCTAAAAATTATACCATAAAAATAGTCACACTCACTTTATAGCTGATTTCGTGATGGTTAGAGGTGAGAAAAGTTTATTTTCTTGCAAATAATCCTTATATCGGTTTCTATTAGTTTCCCATTCCCACATTCGATTTTTTCTTACTGATTTGATGATTATTTTTTGATGCTTGCTTTCAAAAGGATTTAAGGAAGCAACATTGACTTATTGATTCATTCATATATTATTTACCAGATTATGTATTAAGTATTTCTCATATTCCAGCTACATACTAAGATACTGAAGAAAACGATGATGCACAAAATACATTTGATTCACCTCAAAAACTGACTATCAAATGGGTGACAAAGACAAATATACAGGTCACTGTAATGCAGCATAATAAGGTGCTATAAGGGGTAAAAATGCAAAGGTTTCTGGAATCTCATTCACTATGTTTACCATGACATTTAGAAGCAAGATCAAGCTTTTGAGAATTAAACAAAAATTTGGATTTATTTAACTTGATTTTGCACTTTAGAAAATTTGTCTAAAGGCTTACAAACATAATTTATGAATTGCTCAATAATTTCTCAAATAATTTTTTGGATAAGATATTTAAATAAAGTGATTTTCTTCTGATAAACAGTAGAATATGAAACACATCTGTACAAGAGTAAAGTTGGATGATTCATAGATATTTCTTGGTTTCCACAAGATAAGTCTTCTTAATTTAAATATTTCAATGCCCACCCCCCAACTATATGCCTAAGCCTCTGTTCAGTGCTATAAGGGAAAATAGTAGAAAAGCATTTAAAATTTAAATGAGGTCAAAACATTATCTATGAGCAGTCTTGAAACTATTGAAGACATTATACAATGCTGCTAAATAGAATATCTCTGAGTGTCACAATATTAGATAAATTAGTTACTGGGGTTAAGCAAAGTTACTTGGAAAAGTTGAGATGAGCATTGGTAAATTAATAGTATTTCTATATGTACAAAAGAAAAATATGTCCCTATCTCCATGTGCCTCTCTTTACAAAGATATCATTTTGCTTTCCTACCACAGCCTTAATTTCTGAAACACTTTGCTGGTATACAAACAAGTTTGGTCATCTGCCCTATAATATACATTATTATCATTCTTTCAAAATATTTCACAGAACTGTGTATATTACATGACTGGATTAGGAGATAGGCCAGACTTAGAGGAAAATCTGAATTCCATTATGTTCCTGTTAATATAAATTTGCAGACAAGCTCTCATTACCAGGATGAAAATATATTTGCTGTCATAGCATGATTCTAAGTTTATAAAATTGTGTGGCCTGCAGTCTTCATATTTTGCTTCTTGTCTTCCTCTTCCTTTACTTATTTGAGGGCATTTCATCTAAATCATTGCTTGTTGGACAGTCCTTTGTGAATCATAATCTGCTCTGATACCACTATCAGTGAAAATGGTGCTGTCAACATTTATGTCAACGCAGAGGTTGTAATTTCTGACAGTAATGTTCCTGGCTTGATCTAAAACTCTCTGTTCATGTTGACAGAGCTGCCTGTCAGAGTCCCTTCGGCCTGACACGTCTAAGTGACTAAGAACTTGGTGGGATTCACTCTAGGAAAAATCTCATTCCAAGTTCTCCCATTAGGTCCATGGTTCATATGAAAGCACTGCCCATGTTACCAAGTGATAAATGAATGTATAAGAACAGGGACTTGGGTCAGCAGTAGGTTGCTATATAATGTTTATAACATCTGTGAAAATAAAATATACCAGTGGTGAATTTTTCCTGAGGGCTAGATCTTGTCAAGGCCCAATGCATAAATCTAAAACCCTATTAAAGAACATTGGTCTTACCCCTTGTATCAAATATTGTTTCAACATAGCTTAATTCTTGTTTCAAATTACAAAATTATGTTCTGAAATTTTATGATTTGTATGATTAAAATGCTTCATTTTGAACATTTATGCTATATCATACTCGTCACTATGCCCCAAATGAGTTGTGTTCCTTCCATCATAATTTTTTTGGTCAAATATTTCATCTTCCCAGAAATTACTTCCACTTTTCTATAACTATTAGATTAGCAAAGTTTAAAGAAGTATAATATTACACAAAGCGAGAGCATATTGGCAAAACTGGTGCATTCATATATTACTCATGACATTATAAATTAGTATAAGCATTTTCAAAAGTAATTTGGGATTATATAACAAACAGAATAATTCCACACTTGGGAATACATTCTAAGGGTATAATTCAAAATAAGATAAAAGCTATAAGCACAAAAGCATTCATGGCAACATTATTTATGACAGTTAAGTTGGCTCTACGTAAACGTCCATTAAAAAGGGGCTAAGCACATTATCTATATCAAACTGATTAAATTGTCATCGTCGGCAGTCGTCCGTCTTGAGAGACGATGGTGTAGCTTCTTAAGAGTCTATCTGCACCGCTGAGAATGGCTGTGCAGTCCAACTCGGGAGTGACACGGTATCTGTCTCCTCCCGTGTTAAATCGACATCTTGTGATGACGCTGGAGTGTCCTCTCCAGTGAAGCTGAAGCTACAGAGCCTGGGCAGGGTGATATGGAGGGTCTGCTGTTGCCCATGCAGCAGACCCCCCCTCTCTTCGCAGCTGAAGGGTCCAAGGGAAAGACGGAGTCAATACAGCTTGGGTTCAGGTGCGCCGCAGGAGTTGCCGGTGTTGACTACAACGTCAGACCGCCTTAGGGACTCCGGCTCCAGATTTTCTGTCGGGGTTTACTCCCTTAGCCTTTCCCCTGAAGAGGTATGCCGCAAGGCAGCGGAGGTTTTTTGGAGTCAGAGTTTTCCTTCTCTGATGTGCCCTGACTGGAAGATCGAACCAGCGACACTTAGCTCACAGGCTGACGCTCAATCCACTGAGCCAAACCAGCCAGGGGTGATTAAATTGTATGAAACATGAAAAGATATAAAGTTCACTATATTATTTTCTATCACTGTGACATCATCTTTTCAATCTCCCTTTTCAACTGTTTCTTCTTGTATAGCCCAAATATAAATATCTTCTAAATTTATTTACACAATTCTGGGTTATGGAACACCATTCAGAATTATTCCATCATTGTACACTTCCTCCTATGAATATGACTTCACCGTACTTCCTACTAGATCATAATCCCTCTGTGGATAAGAATTGTGCCTTTTATCACTGTATCTTTGAAGTCTAAATAGTGTACACTATCAATAAGTATGAACTGAATTGCTCCACGTTGAAAAAAATAGGCTATAAGTCCTTGGTAAGTAGCAAAAGAAAAATACAAAAGAATATATACAGTATTGTAAAAGAGTCAAATGTATATTGATTTTGAAAACAAGGAGTCAAGATTGCAAAATGGAATAAAATTGATACTGAAATTAAATTGCTGTGACAGTGAGTAATTTAAATGTTGTAATTTCTTTACTATTTTTATATCAAAATTAGAACTATCATGTTTAATACTGAATTGTACATGCTAGTTTTATAAATCAGATTATTAAAATAAGGACATTACTTTTTTTTTTAAATTTCCATTTTCTACAGGTCTATGACAGTCAAGAGGTGGGTCCCTTTGATACATAAATTCATCTGAGATCCAGCTTCCTCATATACAAAATGGAGATAATAATACCAATCAGACAATATTATTACAGAAGCTAAACAAACTAGCTAGTAAATATGTATGCAAATAGAATGGAGGAGCTCTTTTGTATCCAGGAAAGCAGAGAAATTCAGCTCAAAGTTTCTCAGGTGGTACCCAAGTGAGAAATATGGTGTATTCTATGCAGAAGGAGAACATATTATCTAATTTGGTTCTAATCAAGTAGCATTTTTCTTGACCCACAAAATGGAGAGATTTCCTCTACACACAAACTCTTCCTTCTTAAAGGCGAATAAAATAACAGATTAAAAAACAAAACAAAACTAGTCTTCAGAGGTTGTACTTGAGCTTATACTAACCTGTCTTCAGTTCTAAAGATCACATCAATTCAATTAGGTATCACTGATGCACTTCCACAATCTTATTAATTCAAAGTGATTACCTTATATTTAAAAAAAGCAAATGGTAGAATCCCACTGTTTGGTATATATCTCTATGAGTTTTCATAAACACATTCAGCCATGAAACTACTGCCAATTTTAGGATTCTAAATAGTTCTGTCATCTTAGAGAATTCCTCATATGGTGCCTTTGTAGACAACTCCTCTCTCTATATACAGTTTCATGTTTTTGTAATGTTAACTTTTTTTCCAGAATAGCATATACATGGTATCATATAGTATTTAGACTTTGGAGTTTGGCTTTAACTCAGCATAGTGCTTTTAAGATTCATCCATGATGTTGGGTGTGTGAGTATGTTGTTTCTTTTTGTTGACGAGTAGCACCCATTGAATGGGTGTACTCTAGTTTATCTATCATTGAAGGACATTTGTGTCATTTTCAGTTTTGGGAAATTATGAATAAAGATATTATAAACATTTATGTGAACTTATGTTTTAGTTTTTCTTCAGTAAACACTTAGGTGTTGGATTATCTGGTCATGTGTAAGGGACTATTTAACTTCTGAAGAAACCACTTTCCAAACTGACTATGCCATTTTGCATTCTCACTAGCAGTGTTCCTGGTGCTCCATATCCTTGTCAGAGCTTGGTATTGTCAAATTTGTTTTATTTTTCTAGCTTAATGTGTGTGTAGTGGTGCCTCATTGTGTATTTTTGAATTTCCTTAGTAGTAAATGGTGTTGAGTATTTTTTCATGTATTAATTTCCCATTAGTTTATCATCTTTAAGGGCTGCTTTTAGTCTTCACACCTTGTTTTTTGATGTATCTCTTCTGCATATTGTAATAACAACTATATCTTCAATACCCACTTCACCATGGAGATATACAAAATCTTTCTGAGTTTGGATCCCTAAAACCTCGTATTAAGGAGCCATTCAAGAAACATCCCATCATAGGACACAGGCAGATAAAAATAAGTGGGTATCACAAAACTCATCCCCTACTCCCAAATTTCTATGATAATCTTAAGTTCAATGGAATGCTAACTTTGGCAATGGATCTTATATTGGCTTCTCAAATGAGATTTTTGTATTAATATTCCATCTAGTCTGAAACCAAAATGTAGAGAACTATGATTAAGAAACAAAAAAAAAGTGATCCTGGCCTGTGTGGCTTAGTTGGTTGGAGCATTGTGCCATAACCAAAAGGCTGTGGGTTCAATTCCCTGTCAGGGCACATACCTGGGTCATGGCTTCTATCCCTGGTCCAGGTGTGAACAGGAGGCAATCAATCAATACTCCTCCCTCAAATAAATGTTTCTCTCCCTTCCTCACTCTCCAAAAACAATGAAAAAATGTTCTCAGATGAGGATAAAAAAATGTTTAAAGAGTTATTTACTACCTTTTTTCAGCTAAAGCTCTATTTATATGTAGATAAGTCACTAATATTGGGAACTTTATTCAATATTAATTGAAGTTTTACTATATATAAGACACCATGTTAGTTGTTCAATAAACGTTTGTTGAACTGATCTAAAGATAAACATATAATGTTACATAGTATAAATAAAATCTATAACTTACATTAAATCATTCAAATATTTTATATCTAAAAGTCACACTGGGACTTCTTACTAAGCACTATTGGTATGCTAGATATAGCTGATGATAGAAAGATGAAAGACACAACCCTAGCCCACAATATTTTGTGGTTTTGATTAAAAAACATACATACATGAACCAGAGGACAAAATATGTACTAAAAACATGCTAAGTTACATTATGACACTTGTACAAATGTAATGATTAAGATGATTATAACCATAAAAATGGCTTCCTAAAAAGATGGACTATAATAAGAGTATGATAAATGGTGATTCTAATAGTTACAATTTCTTTATTGATCCCAAAGCACAATGAGACATAAGAATCAACACAGAACAAACAGTGAAAATAGGAATACTAATTAGGTCCTTGAACAAAACTTGTCAACCAGGAGAAGAAAGGAACGGAGGTTGACTTTGACAGCTATGCGAAGCTTCAGGTGAGACACAGATGTGAGTGACAGGGAATGTTCCCCAGGTTCACAGAGCACATATGGAGGACTAGTGCCAGTTATATTTGGAAGAGCAAGCTGAAGATACATAATGTTGAGTGAAATGGGCAAAAGAATTAAGTACTAGACATCAGTTCTGAAAGTTTTAAAAAATATTCTTCAGGGCATAGGAATATGGACCAGTGCAAAAGCCTCATTTATTTTGCTTTGACCAAGATGAATATTTGAATGAGTATTTGAAGAGTATTCCATGGTAACCACTGGGACACAAGACAACAGCTCTGGGAAGGGAACTATTTACATTTTATCTGGTCATGGACCAAGGATGATACCTTGAATGAAGCTACACATGGTCTTAGCTGAGGAAAGCTAGAAAAGATTGAATCAGGAGAATCTAGTCAAAATTGACACTAATGAGCATGGCTGAAAAATAAATAAATAAATAAATAAATAAATATATATATATATATATATATATATATATATATATATATTGATATTTGATGTGCAAGATTTTCACAAAAGGAGGTTGATGGTATACCTCTTCAATATTATATTTGGTCTGCTCTTAGAATCCACGAGCATACTTTGCTTCCCTGGTATAAATCTGGTCGTTTTCCACTGGTAATTACATAACTCCCACCTCCTCCCCAAGGAGGAGAGTCCATTTTATAAATGCAATATACAAATAAATAAGGGCGCCAGTGGAGACAGACCTGCAAGCTTTTGGAGAGCCGATAAAATTTGATTAAACTCTTCTTTTGTTCTTATTATGTTTTCATCACCTTTGTCATTGTGTCTACACTTCTGAACTCCACCTGGGAGAGCAGTAACAAGGTATCACAAAACTGGCTTTTCTCACTCTAATTCCAACCTGCCAGAAGCAGCAAGCACAGGAAATCTCAGGAGAAAACCTCTTGTCATACAATTTACTGCCCAGTTTTGCAAGCCTAAGAGGTTTAGCTACTAGTAGTTTCCAGAGTTTCAAATATGCTTACTAGTTTGGGGCTATTTACTCATAATAAACTTCTAAATATTCAAGATCAAAATCATGAGTTTTCATCTCAGAGTAGACTGATGGATATTCCTTGAGGATTTCAGGGAGAGAGAGAAGTTTAATATAAACAATATGCCACATAATTTTACTTCTCTGTTACTACTTAATATTTACAGTGAAAACTGTATCATTGCCAAGCTCAAAGGGACCTTAGAGATAATCTGATTTAATGAGTTCATTTTGTAAAAACATCTGAAAATGAGTTACCCAAGATCACACAGTTATTTAGTAGAAGAACAGATATAAGAATTTGGGTTTACAACTGTGCCCAGGCATAGCCTATGTTCAGAAATTGAATTGAACTCACTTCAACAGGAGCCTGGAGCTGTTCTACAAAAGAAGTAAAAGGCACAATATTTTTCATCAGTAACCTTATGCTGTCTACAAAACACATGGGTAAAGCAGATGATTTTTTGACTCCTTACAATCCTAACCTAAACTGAATCCATTGAAATAGTAAATGTAAGATGCTGTAGTCCAGAAACCTTATTGAGGGCGGCCATTAGGTGATCCTTGAATGATAGTAAGGAGATATATGGATAGATAGATGGGTTCTTTCTATACTATAATATATAAGTAAAAAATTTATAGGACTATGAGATTTAAAAAAATGAAAATGAGGATCATGTATGAGTATAATAAAGATAGGAGAAACTATAGTTACATTTTTAAATTAATAAGAGTCAGATCTTTAATTATAAAAAAAAGCATTTAATTTACATGTAGAATCTTCTGGGCTTTTTAAACTAGTATGCAGATAAGGTGAAATTATATACACAGTATCAAGTAGCAGCCATAGAGTTACTTGTTATTTTTGTTTTAATATATGAATTTTAATCTAATCACAATGAGATGATATATATTATTTGCTTTTATATTAATAAATTTTGTTTTGAAATATTTAATACTCTAATGACATTTCAAAAACAGTACAGATAGTTCTTATGCAACTTTTCCCCACTTTCCCCACTGACAACATTTTATGTAAGTATAGTGTAAAAACCAGTACTTCACATTAGTACACTACTATTATTTTATTTTTTAAACTTCCAATTATTTTAGTTATCCATTCTGAAATGTTTCACTGATTGACCTGAGACCTGGCAAGCAGAGGGATCAAAACAAGGAAATTCTTAATACCTGGTTTAATAAGGGGCCCTTCAAAAGCCAGATGGCATGTACAGTACAGAAGAACAATTGAAGAGATTTTAAAGACAAATTTTAAAGGTATGGCTAGGAATAAGAGAAAATAAGAGAGGGTGAGGGTCCCTTCAGTAGCAATAGTAGCTACTAATAGCTCTAAGCTGAAGATGCAAGTGAAGGGGGCAATTATAAGCACCTAGAGAGAGCTAGACTATTCTTACAGTAGTGGTGGTACAGCAGACAGAAACTGTTCAACTTTGGGGAAAAATGCAGCTACTATGCACCTGTGGCCCCTCATTTTGTTCTTCTGCTGGTTCCTTCCATCACCCCAAACCAACCAGAAAGCAGAAGATAAGAAGTAATAGTTGATCCAGTTAGTAGAAGTTAACTTCCCTGAATACCAAGTATAGTGAGAAGAGCAAAGGGGGAAAATAGTCCAGAAGGGAAAATGGGTATACAGTTTAGTAACACAGAGAATGAATTTTGATCAAAGTGTAAACTTAATTCAATTCATTTTTTTCTCCAGAAAATGATGCTGAAACAATTTTATTCATATACACACATACACAGACAGACACATACAAAGAAAGCAAAAACAAAACAAAACAAAAAAATCTCAAAATCTTTAACCCAAATATTAAAATTAACTCAAAATGGATTATAGACTTATCCTTAAGAAACTTGATGAAGAAAATAGGATAAAAACTTTGTAACCTTGGGTTGGGCAAATAATTCTTAGAGAGTTAAGAGGATAATTCATTAAAAATAAAAAAGACCCCTGGCTGGTGTGGCTCAGTGGATTGAGTGCTGGCCTGCAAATCCAAAGGGTTGCCAATTTGATTCCCAGTCAGGACACATGTCTGTGTTGTGGGCCAGATCCCTAGTTGGGAGTGTGCAAGAGGCGACCACACGTTGATATTTCTCTCCCTCTCTTTCTCCCTCTCTTTCTCCCTCTCTTCCCCTCTCTTTAAAAATAAATAAATACAAATTTTAAAAAGAAAAGAAAGAAAATGTACTTTATTTACATTAAAACCTTTTTTTCATCAAAAGACACTTTTAGGAGAATGAAAAAATAAGCCATCACTGGGAAAAACAATATATTTGCAAAACATATATTTAAAAATGAAACTGTAAAGAAAGAAAAATACCATATGATATCACCTAATACAGGAAACTAAAGAACAACACAAACAAAGGAACTAAATAGAACAAAGAGCAGAATAGCAGTCAATAGGGGGGAGGGGAGAGGGAGAGAAGGGGGATAAGTAAGGGAAGGGTTTAGTCAAAGAACCTGCGTGAAGGACTCATGGACATGGACAACGGGGAGGGATATGATTGCGGGAGAGGGGGTGGGTTGGGTAGGGGAGAGAAATTAGGGGAAAAGGGGACAACTGTAATTAAAAAACCAAAATTAAAAAAAAATAAAAATGAAACTGTATTCTAAATGTATCAAAAACTCAAAGCTCATAAGAAAACAATTATTTGTCTATTTATTTGAACAGATAATTTATGAAAAAGGTATAAAGTGGCAAATAAACATGTGAAAATGTTATAAACATCATTAGCCATTAGAGATATCTAAATTAAAATTATAATGGGTTACCACTACATACTTATTAAAATGAATAAAATTAAAAAGATCAGCATTGCCAAGTATTGGTAAAGATATAGAAGATCGGAATAATCATTTTGGAAAACAATTTTGTAGTTTCTTAAAAAGCTAAACATACACCAATAATGTCCAAACATTCTACTCATTCCTCAGTATTTATACTTCACACAGAGAAAAGAAAGCATATGTGTATACGAAGACTTGCACAGAGATGTTCATAGAAATTCAATTTTAATTGTAAAAGTCTGGGAGTAGTTCAAATAAGAAAATGAATAAAGAAATTGTATTATATAGATATAATGCAATATTATTCAGGAACAAAATATCAGGAACTATTGATATACACAACATGAATGGATATTTAAAATATATGCTATTTGACTATATACAATATATTAATTGAAAAACATCAAGTAAACACAAACTAACCTATACTAAAAGAAAGAGGAACAGTGAGTGCCTGAAGAGAATTAAGAGGAAGGCATTATATTAGGGTGAAAGGAATCTTTTGAGAATAATAGATATATTCTCAGTTTTGATCATGGCAATGGTTTTACAGATGCATACATTTGTCAAAGCAAAACAAGTTGTGTAGTTTAAACACACACATTTTATGACGTGTCAATTACACTTCTTTCATACTCTAATAAATATTCTAGTCTTTTACTTATTTTATTCTTTCGCATTTTACTACAAAATCCACTCTATGTCATATTCTAATTTCTCTTTGACATAAGACTTGTTTGTATCTCATAAAATAAGGAAGCAATGGATTGATAACTTTTAATTGGGAAGTTATACTTAGAACCAGGTATAAAAAAAAAAATCCTCTGTCAATGTTATACCTATTGTGTTAATACCACCAGTCTTTCTTTGTCTCTCCTCCAGTAGATTGTGTGAGCTTTGAGTGTCTTATTAATATTTTTAGTACAGTTATGGCAGAGTCATCTTTCAATATGTAATTTCAAGTGGATAGACAAATGAGTGATGTCTAGTCTTAAGGACATGACTAGTACTGGCATCAAAACAAAAATCTGTCTAAACTTATATGAGAGCTATAAAAACTCACATCACACATCACATGTGGCCAAATAGGCAAAAAGAAAAAAGAAAAAGAAAAGTCAATATCAAAAGCCTTGGACAGGAAGGGTGAAAAACAGTATAGGTTTCAATTTGGGCAGCAACAAAAGCCAAGAGGGATGAGCAAGGGAGGAATATTTGAGGCAGATGGAAATACTATTTTCACCATATAGCCATGTATCTCCTGCCCTTTCTATTCTCCTGACACTCCTCCCTTTTTTAGCCAGTCAATAGAGTATTTTTATTCTTTAGTTAAAGGGTCTTCTGTTGTTCCTTTGTGCTCTGCTTGGCTCCTGCCATCTTTATTTCTCTTCCTCATGACTGCTTCAGACAGGTGGCTTTCATGCCTAAACGATGGGGTAAACACCAGAGCGAGAGACCACCGATTCCTATTCAGAAAAATACTAGTGAAATTCTAACTGGTTTCTTGAAGAACTCACTGAAGTGTAGCTCCTTCTTTACTCTTTTTGTTAGAGAGGATTTTTTTAAAGTCTCCAGCTGATCTGTTAAAACCTTTTTCTCTTAAGCTGTACCACTGTGTGGCTTCTATATGAGCATGGTTAAATGATTTTTGATAAACTCTCCTTATCAGTAGGACTCCACTCAGAGGAAGATTTGCTACTTTTAATTCTATGTAGAACACAAATGGGTTACCAAATTATTCTGTGCTATTGAGAAGATATGCTGCCTTCATTTAATTACATTAAATTTTCAATATCTGAGAGTCTTCTTTGAAGTATATGACTATACATATTGAGTACAAGCAATATGGGAAAAAAAATGTGTTCAGGGTCCTGAACTGGAGTCAGCAATTACTTAAAGAACTGATTTCTAGGATAGCTTGTGCAATATCACACGTGACTTCAGAGTAAAAGCATTTATAAAAACCAAGTTATTTTCAGAATTGGTGGATATATACAGGCATTAAAGTGGTCATAATTATCCAGACAACTGGATTTTGTTGTTTGAAGACTGTCCATTTAGAATTCCAATTGTGCAAAGTTCCAGAAGAGATACAGTGCACTTAAGTGATCTTCCTCTGAAAGGTACTCCACTTGTTGCCTGTATAGATCATTTGCTAATTAATCACACAGTGCATTCTATAGTAGTCGTGAATTGTAACTAAAATAATTATTTCTGTATTGTTATCCTGTATTTCCCCAAACAAACTATAGGATTCTCTGGGGCAAAGTTCTTCAGTGCTTACTTTACAAAGGGAGGATGAATAATCCCTTGCTTATATTTTATGCCCAATACATAGGTTCATTTTTGATATGTTACTAAGACTTAGACTGAATACGGCTTATGTGACACGTACATATAGTAGAACTAAAGAGCATACAATAAAATCTTGAAAAATTTAAGGCTCATAAAAAAAAGTCCTACTTAAGGGTCAAATCTAAAAGAGGCATGAAACCTAGTGCTTTGTAGACATTGACTGGATTGGAAAGCCAAATACAGGAAACAATATTAATGGATGAAAAGAAAAAAATGTGTATTTAGAAGGCTTCACTAACTTTTCAAGGTAAAAGAATGTTAACAGCTTAGATTTTATGGACTTTCCTAGATAGCATAAGAAACTGCATCTTGGGTTTTAAACTCATGCATTCTTAAGATCTTGTTAGATTGACACAAAGCAGGGACATATCAGATGATAGATGTGCTTGTTTTCTTTGGCTGCTGTAACAAATAACCAAAAAGTTGGTGGCTTAAAACAAGAGAAAAAAAAAAGTCTCACTATTCTAGAGGCCAGGAATCTGAAATCACTGCCACTGCTACAACAAAATAAAGATGTCAGAAGGACTGCTCTTCCTCTGGAGTTTCTAGGAGGAATTCTTTTCTTGCCTCTTCCAGCTGTTGGTGGCTGCTGTATTCCATGGTTTGTGCCTGCATAGTCACACTGCCTTCTCTTCTTCTGTCTCTGCCTGTGTCTTATAAGGACACTTGCGATTGCATTTAGGGAACATATGCATCTCTTAATCTCAAATTCTTTCACTGAATCACATATGCAAAGACCATTTTTCCAAATAAGGTAAATTTAGAGGTTGAAGAGATTAGGTTCTGACATCTTTGGAAGCCATTATCAGCCTACCATAACAGCTATGACTGCCGTTGCTGTTATTAAATGTAACATCATATTTATAACTTTGACTTTGTGATTAGACAGAGCTGAGTTCACATCCCTGTACTATCTAAATCATATTGAAGAAATTATGTACTTCTCTGTGTTTCAATTTCCCCATCTGTTAAATGGGATATGCATGAGTAGTATCTCACAATATTGTCATAATGATTAAATAGGATAGTGTATAAGAAACTTTAGCACAGTTTGGACTTAGTAAGTTCTCAATAAATTATAGCTATAATTATTTTTATAAAGTAATAAACCCTCTAAGTTATTCAAAACAAAATGTCAGTTAATTCAACGGTTACAAAAAGCTGCTGTTTTCAGAAGCTTACAATCTAATTGGTGAGATAAAATTTACATGCATACAAGAATACCAGGGAATTAAGAAATGCATACTTGAAACCATAAATGCTAAAGCAATTTAAAATAAGTATTAATCAAGGACAAGGCCTTATTTTCCCCACAAAATGTTTGAATTGGTGGGGCTGACAAGTAAATAAAAAAAATCACAAGAGAATAGGGCATGTGTGGTAGCAGGAAAGGATAAGACAGGGTAGTACAACTGATAGACTAATAGACTAGTACAGAGAGTACATGAAAGACTGGAGTGAAATAGCCAAATGGTGAGCTAAAGACATATTGTGGTCAGCAGTATACTAGCCTTGAAGTTCCATGAAGACAATGACTGTCTGTCTGTCTGTCTCTCACAAACACACACACACACACACACGCACACGTGCGCGTGCGCGTGCACTTTTATCCCCTAGTTTAGTGCCCAGCTCCTAAGAGTATTTGCTTCATGATTGAAGAAGATGAATGAATAAAGAGTAGAGTGACCAGAATTTTTTTTCAGTAAAAATGTCTCCCTGATGCTATGACTTGGGCAAACAGGTTAAGTAGGGTTCTAAACCATGTCACTGTTGAGTTTTGGGGATGGAGAAGCCATTGTTGCACCAAGGAGATGATGTCCTATACATAGTTCAAAGCAGGACTTGAACCATCCTTGATCCCTACCCACTTTACCCCAGTTTCATCCCCACCCCTACGAGTTCTGATCTGACAAAAAAAAAAAAAAAAAAAAAAAAAACATCTCCAGACATTTCCAAATGTTCTTAACGTGATGGGGGCAAAATCATTCCAGTTAAAAAAAAATATTGGGTTAAACCAAATGAGGTATTATTGTAATTAATTTAACCTAAGAGAGTTTTAAAACAGGAGAAGTTATTAAAAGGAAAAAGGACTCACGGACATGGACAAGAGTGTGGTGATTGCTGAGGGAAGGGGGACCTAAGAGAACTAAATGGTAATAGTAAAAAAAAAATACAATGAAGATTAAATTAAAAAATAAATAAAAATTTAAAAAAGGACAAGTTATGAATATAGCTCTAGAAGACCTGTACTTGAGTGACTTTACCCAGTGAAATCTAGAACTCAATTCCTCTGGTAATATAACAATTGTATAAAGTTCTAAATACCTTCTTTTTAAAATTCAAACACCACTGTCTGAATTGTTTCTTCAGGTGTTGTCATCACTGATAGCTTTGGAGGGGAGGGACACCAAAACACAGGAGGCACCGGCCCACCGGGGCTGTGTGGAGGGCTATGTCCTGCGGTTCTGTGCCCTGGTGTTTGCTCTATTGAAAACACACACATACCCAGGGGCACCGGTGCACATCCTGCTATTAGAACTAGGTTTGATGTAAAAGGAACAAAGAAAACTCACATATTGATTTCTGCTGCATTGAATACATTTACACATCAAAGGAAAAGAACACAGGAATGTTTCAATTTGAGTTCCCTACTTAAAATTCCTTCATTAAATTTTTTTTCATATTCTCTAGCAAATTTGGTTATATTATTTTGTTTTTTACTTTCATAGCCAAATGGTTTCCTTTTGGGGGCTGTGTTTTTTGGAATACAATGAAACTGGATATGGCCATAGGAAAACAAAATATGCAATTGCCTGTTTAGCATAACAATACAAAGACATGAATTTGGAAATTCTCCATACTATAAAATTTAATATTAGGACTCCAGATAGAGTTTTCATTCACTCATGACAATAGTGTGAACCTGAAAAAAAATTATATTCACAGATAATACAAGAATCTCTCTGTTTTAAGCATTATTTAAGTAATTTCTAGCTCTAGGTAAAATGACAAAATCACTAAAATTTGAAGAAAAATCTTCCACCCCCTGTTTAATAGCTAATTTTCCAGTCCCTGGGCATCTAATATATTGCTGCTTTTATGTGAATAATTTATTTATTTAGTTAGTAAACAAATATTTTATTCTGACTGTGTATAACAGTATTCAACAATGGTATCATCAAGATGAATACCCTACAGATTTCCTGTTCTCCCTGACCTTGCTTTTCCTCCTTAACTAAGCTTCTCTTGTCCACTATGATTTCTTCCAAAACCTAGTTTTTCTTTTACCTACAAGAGTTTTATTCTATTTTAAAGATGATATGAGGAATGAATCATTACTAGTATATTTCTTAATGATGCATGACTTCTCTAAACACATGATCTAGGGAGCCTATATTTCTGATTACTTGGAATATATGTTTCCCAAAGTCATCTTGTTTAGGAGCCCATAAACTACCTTTTCTTGTCTTTGAGAGAAAGAATATTGGAGTATTTGGCTATTTGGCCATAGTGAATTAATAAATCATGGGAAAATATAAATGAGTTATTTAGCTCTATCGCTTATGAACACTCCTCTTTTTTTTTTTTTTTTTTTTTTTTTTTAAGCTGAAAACTCCAACTTCCTAGTGGCCCAATTTTATTGAGTTCTTGATAGCCCCAAGACATTACTATTTGTAGTTGAAGTATCAGGAGACTGGAATATAAGTTAAGAAATGACTGAATAGTGAGTATTTTTAGCTCTGTTCTAGGCCCTGTGGAAATGCAGAAACTATGTTATAACTCATTTCTCCACGGAGAGCTAAGTAATGCAAGCATGAAATACTCCAGAGTGTCAAAGTGGATGGAGATCAACATGAGCTGTCATGCTCGGGAGTGGCTCCGTGGTGAATGTTCATACATTCTTTATCTATATGCCAGACAGAAAGGAGTATGTGAAAATAAGCTTTAAGATGATTAAATTACTCCAATTTGCTTTCATTTGTGATTGTATAGTTCTTGAGGGTAGTGTTTGAACTAAATGCATTCTGACAAGACAACAATATAATTTCCGTGTTCGGTGGGAGATTACACATCATTATATAGATGCATTACCTGCTTTGTTGCCTTTTTTCTATACTTGGTTATTTACCATTCACCACTGAGTAGATAATTACCATTTTATTATATTTCTACCTTAAGATGGAGCAAGCCAAATAAAACCAAGGGAATATGAAGTGAATCCAGACATTTTCATTCCATCGAACCACAATGAAATATTTGTGTTTTTTAAGATTGTGAACAATTGCATTCAAGAACACTAAAATCTCAGTGCTGATGGAAGGCAGGTAAAGGATAAAGAAAGTATTTTTTATTCAAAAAAAATGTGCTCATATTTTAAAAAATCATCTAAGTATTTTAAATGTCCTTGGGAATTTCCATAATAAAAACATGTTCTAAGCAGTCAGACTGTCAACAATAGGGCTGTAATAATATGAATTACAGATAGGTAGTTTTTGTCAAATTTAAATTTCAAAATCTGAATCTTCTTATCTTGAGGTAGTGGCAAGGCCATACATACTTTTTTACTATGAGTTATGACTAACACCAGTATCTGACACCTCTGTATGCTGTATGGCCAGTAAATACAGAATAAAACATTCTCCCTTATTAAGCATGTACTGAATAGATCCAGAAGTCTCTAAGAAATTATGACTTTATTTTTGTTTCTTTATAGCTCTGTGCAACACATGCTCAATCAGGTAGGGTTATAATTTGAGAGGATTCAGGTGGTTCTCTATTCAAAAATATCTCTTCTAATAGTATGCCAAAATTATGATATGTCTATCAGTAGACATCCCCTTTAGTTAAGGCATTAATATTTCTTATTAAAAGGCAAATATATTATTAGATATTATAATGCAAATATACTATGAAATACTATGAAATAGTTAATCAATTTTATTCTGACAAAGAGAAGGAATCTGAGACAATGGGAGATGGAGCCTGAGCAAGAATATTTATCAGGTGAAAGACAGCAAAAGCCTGAATCATGGGGCATTGCTGTGAGGACAGTTTAGATAAGAAGGCATAGAAGAGGGATTCTAGGAAGGCAGATTATATTTTGGGAGCACTGAGACTTTAAAATCTATCTCAAATCTCAATATCTGGGCAATCATAGATGTTAACTAAGCCAGTGACTTGACCTGAAATGTGTGTGTGTGTACCATGGAGTAGGGGAGAGTCATTCTTATGGCTTGCATTGACTCGCATTCTGATCATTTAGATTTAGTTTGGAGAACACCTGTGAGACAGAATTTATGACTTATTCTGGATATTATAAAATGCCTAAATTTGATCAAACAGCATGGCCACAACTGAGGGGAAATGGTTGTATTTTTGAGAAATACTGAGAAAACAAAGCAAAATTAAATTAATAATAATAATATGATGATGATGATGCTTATGCAGCAGCCAGTACACAGAAAGAGACCACACAAAGATAAAGAAAGGACATGAATTTGAAACAGCAGAAAGGAACTGAATCCTTCACTCTTGTTCTTCCCATGTAACATCCTTTGCATTTCATGTGCAAGAGTTGCATTTCAGTACAAGAATTACAAAGTCATCTAGAGAAACCATCTCCATAGTGGAAGCGTATTTGAATGTAGAGTCTAGTGCTTCAGCTTATCTAGTGCTTCTGCCTGACTTTTCACACATTATACTAGACATTCTTTTTGTCTCACCTTCTAAATAATAACTAATATTTTAATGTCATATCATATTCACTCACTATCAGTATTTTGATGCTTAGAACATTTAAATGCTTTTAAGTTTTAATTTTTTATTTAGTTCTCAACACAATCTTTACATTAATGATCACAAAATTGAGACATAAATGAATATGTTCCCCAAGGCCTACTTTATGTGTGTTGGCTTTATGTGACCTCAGTCAATCTCCTACTGCTCATTGGTCAAGTCTGTAAAATGAAAGAGGTGTCATTGGAATTCAAGTTTTTCCTAGCTGTTAAATGTTTATGACTCAGTCCTAGTAAGGCTTTGGGGAAAGAGTCACTCCAATATCCCAATGGAGGGTCTAAAAATAGATTGTCATATAGCAGAAAGCTTCCAATGTATTATTTCAATTCTAAGAACTTAACCTGGGATAGACAAGATCTAAAGGCAAGCTTTGATAAATGAGAATGCTTATTTGAGATTTGTATGTACTAGCATATAATTTGGAAACAACTTTGAAATCTAATAAAAAGGCATTGAATATTTACATTTTGATATATGATCATGCTCTTCTTAATATGTTTTCATAATATAATTAATGATATTAAAAAGCTTACAATATAACTGTAAGAAAAAATAAAACAAGATATAAAATTATAAATACAGGATTATTCAGTCTTGATTTATACTTATGTATATTTCTATATGTGTACATGTCTTCATGTGTTTACATTCTTTGAAGGTAAATAAATGCAAGATTAACTTTATTTTGATAACATAATTATACATGATTTCTCTTCAACAACATATAATTCCATAAACCATTTCCCTCTCCTCTCTTTTTCACTTCTGAGCATCTTAGAGGATCAATGAGGTTATGACTTTCTCTGGATCACTCTTCCCACCAAGAAGTGGTGGTATTCTTACCACAACCGCTTGGGTAAACTTCTGGAATGACCATATACATTTAAAATGGCCATTCATTATTCCTGCCTGAAGACTATATTGATATCACAAAGTTATTCATGGCCTGAGACCCTTTTCATGAAGGTCTGTATAGCACTATTAAATCCATGACTCTCCGATGCTGCCTTTAATAGTATGGAGTGTATTGTTTATACTCAATCAATTTTAAGTCATGATATTTGATACTAAGAACATGATAAAAATAACTGAACTCAGTAGCACTGATGCAGTAGCTCTTTATGAGTTCCAGGTAGGAAAGACAAAACCAGGAAGACAATAGTACTAAGCATGACAGACCTGCCAGAACCACCAATGAAGTGGAACCAGTCTTAACATGTGCACACATGTGAACCTGCAGTAGTGTCAGGTTGAAATTCTAAGGATCAGAGATGATGAAATAGTATAAGGCAAATTGGAAATGTTTTCCTGGCTCCAATTTTCTCTGAATTATATTGATGCTATTATGATAACGTCGGCAGCCGTCCGTCTCAAGAGACGATGGTGTAGCTTTTTCAGAGTCTATCTGCACCGCCGAGAATGGCTGTGCAGTCCGACTCGGGAGTGACATGGTATCTGTCTCCTCCCGTGTTGAATCGACATCTTGCGATGACGCTGAAGCTACAGAGCCTGGGCAGGGTGATATGGAGGGTCTGCTGTTGCCCATGCAGCAGACCCCCCCTCTCTTCGCAGCTGAAGGGTCCAAGGGAAAGACGGAGTCGATACAGCTTGGCTTCAGGTGCGCCGCAGGAGTTGCCGGTGTTGACTACAACATCAAACCGCCTTAGGGACTCCGGCTCCGGATTTTCTGTCGGGGTTTACTCCCTTAGCCTTTCCCCTGAAGAGGTATGCCGCAAGGCAGCGGAGGTTTTTTGGAGTCAGAGTTTTCCTTCTCTGATGTACCCTGACTGGAAGATCGAACCAGCGACACTTAGCTCGCAGGCCGACGCTCAATCCACTGAGCTAAACCAGCCAGGGCGAGATTATGATAACAGGGTTTGAAAAATCTGAAAACATCTTGAATTTGGCTATGGTCTAGAGGCAAACCCAATGCGAACATGTTCAATCATAATTCATGTCTTCCACAAGGAATCTGTTTGAATTATCCCAATATTAGTATTATTTTCATTTTTTACTGTCATTAGCAATTATCACTTTATTGGTGCATTTAGATATTTAAATATTTTATTTTGTGCCTTGAATGTATTTATGCATTTGTCCATTTTATATCCTCCTTGTGAAATTTCTAAATAATAACATCATTTGCTTGATTTTTTTAAAATAATATAACCAATAACTGATGTTAGAAAGATAGGGCTCCTATGACCAAGGCTCTGTCCACTTCTAGGAAGCAACAGCAGAGCAGAAAAAAGGAGCCTGAGGAGTTGGTATGTAATCATCTATTTCTTCTGTTAATTTCTTTTTCTCTTCACTAGAATATACATTAAAATAGGGCATGGTTTTGTTTGGACCATATTATAACCTCAGTTTCTGAAGAAGTGTCTGGAACATAGAAACACACAATAACTATTTTTGAGTAAACAAAAGAACATATAAAGTATTGTTCTCCCAGGAGGATACCTAAGCAATTCTAAACAAAACAAAACAAAAACAGAAAACACCAAGCCTGTTAATTCCATGATATTTGGCCAGGCTGCAGGAGGTTGGGGGGAGTAGGCTGATCTGAGAGCATTCAGCCTAGCAGGTTACATATCCCTTGTTGTGTCTATCAGAGAACTATGCTAAATTCGTTCATTTTCCAAGCCCCAGATGTTGACCTAATTAGTTCCTAAGACTTCATTGTGACAGATCAAGTATTTCTGCTTGTCCACCTTTCATCATGCTTATTTAACTAAAAACAATCACATTTGAACACAGAAAACAAACAGAAACAAATATGATTGGACCCAAGGGGATATTCACTAACCACCAATGGTGTTAAATTCCATACTCTACTTGCACACCACCCATAACAGGAAAGGCATTTCTATGTGTATAAGACACAAACTAAAAGACTTATAATGATAATTCTTGTTGTTCAATAATCTCTCTATGTTTTCAGTTAATATAAAGAGGAAGTGGATTATGCATTTTCAGTGAGCTTTCAATTAGATAGCTGTAGATAGTATATATGAGATACACATGTTAAAAAATTAAGACTATTCTAACCTCCTCTGACACCTATTTTTTAAGTTTTTCTAAAAGATTCCATGTGTGACCAGGGGACTGAATAATAAAATATATGATCAAACAAATAGCATGCTCACATACTTTCAGATAAATATTTGCTCATATATTCTAATAGTGTGTATGTGTCTGTATTTATCACAGGATGCCATTTTTCTTTTGGAATGTAAACTGTTTGGGGTGAAATGCCTGATAGCCCTACCCACAGGAAGGCATAGGAGCAGGCATCAGACGCACCTCTGGATTTGATTGCTTGAAGACCTGTATTTGGGATCTCAACTTTGAGCAGGTAAATTTATTGTTTATCTACTACAAAAGATTTTCCCTTATCATTCTCAAAATTACTCATAGACTGTCTCCTCTGAAAATATCCTTATAGGTTATTCAGCTTATGTCCATTTTGATACATGAAATTCATTTACCTCACACTGAATTTCATAGTCATTGAACACGTTTTTGGATGGGAGCATTATAAAAGTATAAATTCAAGGCCTACATGTCAAACAACAAGTGGCAGCAAAAGCAATGAGACATCAGAGTGCAGAAAGAATAAGGACGATTGACTTTTAGAAAATCTGAAAATGAGAAATGATACCAAGCTTGATATTCAAGTTGATCAGTGTCAGGAAACATCACCTTTTACATGAAAGTAAATTGACTAACCCCCCTCCTCCCCACCTGTGCTTCTAGCACAGACTAATTAAAATCATGTTTTTTTTAAACACCCTGAAAAAGAAGGAAGCGTCTGGGCACGTACGGGACATCCATTGTCTGGTTCTGCAGACAGATGTGTTTGTCATGCCCTGGGGAGCAATGGCAGTAGCTTCACTTTATTAATTGAGAAGATTGTACATCCGTGATATCCGTGTTTCCTCATTCTCCTTGGAGAGGGGATGGAGGAGGCAAATGGCTATTCCATGGTTAAGTAGCAAAAAGACCCCTCCCCTTTCTTTTTTTATTTTTTGTTTGATTGCATTCTAATTAAGCATGATGGGAGTGAGAGATCCTACCGCAATGCAGCAGGCTTGAAGCCCTGACAAGGTCAATTATCTCCTGATAAGCCCTGCACCAGCATGGATTAATAATACGACTAATATTAATTGAATGTGAGTTCATCGAGTTTTATTTTTTATTTTAAAGTTCTCTTTGCAGGTGTGCACACCATGCTGCATGGAGAATGATGGATGGAAGTGATGAAATCACTAATAAGCCCTTCAACCCCCATCACCTGCTGGGCACACAGAGGATTCAGATTTGATTTTGTTTCTTGGTTCTTGGCCACCACCACCCTGGCAAGAACCAAAAGGGGGCTAGTTTTGTAACGTAATTTGTTCTGTGAGTGAAGAAAATGCAAGAGACTGTGGACCTATGAATTCAGAATTTCCCAAATGAAACTGAAATGCAACTTAAGGTGAATGAGATGTAGTTGATTTGTACAGGAAAGAAAAATATAGCAGTCCTACTTTCTTTAATGGGCTCCATCCTCATAGTTGGTTGTTATTTTTAAAATCCTGCATATTGTTTGCTTTAATTGTGTGCCCCTTTGTTATGAAATTAGGAATGTATGTCCATGGGAAAGACTTGTTTAAGTTATTTATGTTTTATTCTTTTTTATTGGTGACAGAGAGAGAGAGAGAGAGAGAGAGAGAGAGAGAGAGAGAGAGAGAGAGAGAGAAACATTGATTTATTATCCCACTTATTTACTCATTCATTGCTTGATTCTTCTTTGTGTCCTGATCAGGGATAAAACCCACAGCGTTTTTTGTTCTTCTTGTTCTGATTGGTTGTTTTCTGCTTCCTTATGTTCCAAATCATTGATTTTATTCTTGGCTTTATCCCTTCTATTATCGTTTCCTTGTACATTGTTCTTTATTTCAATTAATGTATCCTTCATTTCTGACTGTATTTTTATGCTGCTGAAGTTCTCACTGAGTTACTTGAGCATCCTTATAACCAGTGCTTTGAATTCTGCATCTGATAGATTGCTTACCTCCATTTTGTTTACATCTTTTTTCTCTAATTTTGATCTGTTCTTTCATTTGAGCCATGTTTCGTTGTCTCCTTATTTTGGCAGCCTCCATATGTATGTATTAGTTAGAGCTGTTTTGACTCCGTGTAATATGGCCTAATGTAGTAGGTGCCCTGTAGGGTCCAGTGGCACAGCCTCGCCATCATTCAAGCTGGGTACTCAAGCTGCGCCCTTTGTGTGGACTGAGTACACCCTCTTCTTGTTATTGAACCTTGGTTGCTATTGGCAGATCAATGAGAGAGATTTACCCAGTCCAATCAGCTGCAAGGATTGGCTGTGACCACTTACCACCAATCTCCGCCCTCCGTGGTGGGTCAGCTGTGCAGGGAAAGGGTGGTGGTGCTTCGACATGGTCTGTAGTTATTCATTGGATATGCAATCTCTGTTATTTACCAGGTGATGCAGGCCAAGGTCAGCTCAAACCTGTGTTTTTCCCAGGGCACCCTGTCTGAACTATAAAGCAATCTGGGAGGGCAGCTACTTGTGGTCGGCTTGGATATTCCCAGGTAAAGCCAAACTGTGAATCTAAGGTGACTACTGTTAGTGCCAGACCTGAGGCTCACTGAGGCTAGCTGTTGCTTGTTTGAGAGGATACAGGAAGCTTTGAAGCAGGAGACAAGACAAGCTATTTATATGTAAAAGCAGCTTGGGTGGGTTGGTAAGTTGGGTGGGGTGGAGTTTCTGGAGATCTCCAAGGTGGGTCAAACAATGTTAGCCAAGATACTGAAGTCTCAGATATGGCACCGGCTTGCCAGCTCTATGGGGGAAGGGTTTAGCCAAGGGACAACGGCCTCTACTCACCTTGATACCAGGCAGCTCAGTGTCTTCATATATGTCACTGGTGCCTTTCAAGCTGTCACCCCGGTACCGGAGCTCAAAGGGAGTGAGTCTAAGTAGGTGAGTCCATGTATTGGTTCTTTAAGAAGAACTGCTTGGGGATCCAGCCATTTCTTCCACTGACTCAATCCCCACTGTTTTTTTGCAGCCAGAAGTTGTAAGGACTTAGTTTCATGGCACTGGAACCCTGGCCTGCATGGTCTGGTGTGGGGCTGGGCTTCCACACTCCCAAGATATCCCTCCTGAATTTTTATCCACCACGCATGGGCAAGAGACCAGTCCTTTCCCCTCCTGCGCCTCTCCTGCCAGTCTGGAGGGATGTGGTTTCTTTAATTCTGTAGTTGTCAGACTTCTATTCAACTTGATTTCTGATGGTTCTGAGTGACGGTTGTTTCATATTTTAGTTGTAATTTTGATGTGGTTGTGCGAAGAGGCGAGCTGTGTCTGCCACCATCTTGACCAGGAGTCTCACAATGCTGTTTTTTCTTTCTTTCTTTTTTTTTTTTTTTACTGTACAGTCAGAATGAATGCTACACATGGAAATGAAAGTGAGACAACCAATGAAAGTAACTGTAAGTACAACTAAAGTTACAAAGGACCTTAAAGTTACAAAGGACAGCTCATTGAAGCCTTGGAATCATTCATTGCATTTGAGACTTTAAACATAATGCCAACCTCCAGTTTCATTCTTCTTTAAATTTGTACCATCTACTTCAGCTAAATGTGAAACCCTCCTCCTCTGAACTGAGTTCAAAATCTGGTAGCTCTTATCTGGCAACCAGATACTAGCTTTACTATTTGATTAATTGTCATATTAATTCAACTTATATGCAAGTATGTATTTGATCTTTTATGTGTACTAGTCTTATCTCTTCAATAGATGAATTCATTAAATATAGAATAAGTTTTCTTAACAGTTTCATATCTAGCAGAGCATCAGGTAAGGCAGAGTATGTATTATACTAGATGCCAAATATTTAATTGAATAACTAATGCTCCCCAACTTCAGGACTTGGACTGTGATGGGCAATCAATGACAGGCATGTGCAAGGTGCATGTGAAGGAGTTTTTCTGAAGGTGACCTTGATACCACTAAAAAATTATCTGGATTTAGCAAATGATGACCATGCTGGGGAGAGAGATAGGAATCACAGGATATAGTGTCCGTTATTTAAAACTAATATCCCATAGCAGGGCAGGGGACTAAGGGAGTGAGGGAAAAGCAACTTTTAGAACAGAGAAAGAAAATGAAACTCATTCATGGCAAAACAAAGCCAAAAGCTAGACTCCTCTAAGGGCACCAGAAGTTCAAAGCAATGAAAAAAGGCGCTGGAGAGGTTAGAACCATCTGTGTGTTGACAATGCAGATAGCTTATGGGGAAAACAATTACAATTATTCAGAAATACTAATGAGAAAGTTCATAATGAAGAAAGCAAGATTTAAGTAGAATATAAGTATTTGGAGATCTTGTTCTCCATTTTTGCTTATTTCATTATTTTTCTTGTGATCTTCCAGTTAACATCATCTAGGAAGAGTGGGAGAGCCAGGGCATGAAGATACAGTTTCTGAGACACAACCTGTCCAGTGACTTTGTCCACTTATTTTACTTCCTCTCTGAACGTGATTGGCAATGACAAAGTGACAGCAGTCAACAGCTAGAATATTAGTATGATATGTGTGACTGGGGTTTTGTGAAAGTACCTCAGGAAGGATTAAACTGTTCCAATTTAGCCACACATTATGCTTTGCAGTTTTTAAAACAAGAGTACCTGGAGTCTCTACTGCAACACATTGCAATGTCCTATTACCCGTGTTGTTCAGAAATGTGATCTGACATTGCTTCCCTGTTTCCCATTTTCTCAGTTAAATGCAAAGCATAAGTGTACAAGATACTTATTTCATTATAAAAAGGGTTTGGATTCCTTTCTACTCCATGGGCATGCACTTCACTCCTTCCCTTTCTCAATGCATTTCTTTAAAGTGGGGGCTCAGAATCTAGGCAGGCATCTTCTTAGTTACCGTGATGGAGGGAATCATATGTGGGGTTCAGAATCACACTTTGTGCTTATATTTGTAAATACACATTGCTTAGATGGTATTTAACATCTTTAACACCATCATCTCTATTTGTCCTTACAGAATAGTCTCTATTGCTCCTTTTTCTAATTCTGTTAGATGATAAGATCTACTTGGGGTTAAGAAAAAGAACACTTGTTGAAGCCTTGAAGCCATCCGTTGTATATGATATTTTAAACATAATATAGGTTTTAAAGGAGTTTTACATTTTTTTGCCTGATGGTTGAAGAAATATGACAGATTTCTCCTGCCAGTAACTAAATATTGAAGTCTGTATTTTCTTTAGGTATCTAAAAAACATATTATTCATTTTGAAGCCCCTGTCTTCAGAAATGGAAAGAGGTAAAATTTTCCTCTCTCTTACTCATAAGTTTAGTATATTCTCTTTATATTTCTCTCTTCTACAGTCCTAACATTTCAGATTGTTGGGAAGCATGATATAAAAGAGTTTACACATGGTGGTAGATAACCACCATGTGGTAGGTCAACTCTGAGTGGTCCATAAAGCATTGACTTTGAATTACAAGTCTGCAAATTAAGATCTGTGTACTTTTGGATAAGTTATATACATTTTTACTCTCAATCACAGTCCTTAAAATGAGAATATTAGCACATATTTTTAAATGTCAGAATTAAAGAAATATAAGTAAAGCCCTAATTTCTAAGCAAAGTAGGAAACAGGCGAGGATCACTTATCTGGAATCTCAATATCTTTATCATAAAATAAAAATGTCCAACTAAATAACACTGCATTTTAAGGTACCTGGTGCTAACCTTGTACTTTAGCAATAGTAGCTCATTGGGCATTTATTTCAACTCTATAAGGTTTACTACTATTGCCCTTATGTGAGGCAGAATACACACTAGACTTATGCCTCCAACTATCTAATCAATGTTTCTTTTGGGGAGATATACTGGACCATGTTTTAAAGTGGAATGGATGGGGCCTGACTTGCTCTTTAAAGATGATTAGACTATGTCACAGAACAGAGGAGGAGAACCTACATACACAGCAGAACAGAGTTGAATAAGAACATGCCATAGATTGACCAGGAGTAAAAGGAAATTCACAGTACAATTATGATAAATGGGAATCTTATTTTGCAGAGGGCAAAACAGTATATTTTATCCATAAATGAGATAGAAGAAAAAGAATGAGAAATTTTTCACTGTCTCTCTGAAGAGTTCAGATCAGACAAAACAGAATAGCTAAACATTTCAGCTTAATGGCTTTTATAATTTTAAGAGTGAAAGTGTCCCCAAGATTCTAATTGATAAATCACCTTCAGCAATCACTTCAGATTTCCAAGTAATTTCCAGTTTTCAACAGAAAGAAAAGAGAAATCAAAATGTATAGTCACAATGGTTTTGGATTTTGTTCAAGTTCTATGCTAGGTCAAGGTACACATAGTTCAGAAGTCAATCAGGTTCTATCACCACCCCCTACCTCTGCCTTGGCATATCCCTCATCATATTCAAGTGGCTATAACTCTGTCACTGCTGCACAAATTACCTTCATCTAACTCTTCCCAGCAGCAATGAGCTTAGAAGCAATAGGATAGCAGGAATCTTCTTTCATGTCTCCTCTTTACCCCTAAACTTTATTGCCTGTGCATTGCAAGAACGAGCATGAAAAAATAAGACGGTTTCCAAAGACAGTCTAAAATCCCAAAAGGTAAGATATAGCCATCTGGAGTACAAGAAGCACATCATATTTTCTTTCTTTAGCAAGACAGTTCCGAGTTTTATGGAAGGCATCCCAGTAGGCAAAGACCTACTGGCTGTTTGTAACTCCTTAAAAATTTTTTTTTTAAATAATAAAACCGCAATGTTTCTTTAATGTCACAGTCTGAATTATAAGCAGCAAGTTGGCACATCTCTCATTTTATTCATTCTAATTACAATTGCCTTGTCACCGAGATGCCAACCTGACGAAGAGCAAATCAGGTAGCGAATCCCCAGGGGCCGCTTAGTAACAGGAAGGCTGTCTCCAGTGGAATCAACATGACAATTTCTTTTCTCCCTCTTCAAAGTCGGGAGTCCCCCTGGACAAATTCACATTTGATTATTTTCGCTAGGTTCTGTCTTCAACTGCTTGATTAGCATCTCACTCACCTAAGAAATTAGACTAAAGTTTGTGATCATTAAAGGGAAACCAAAGCAGGTGTATGAGTACCTGCTCATACATGCAACACACCTATGGAAAACCATTTTCTTAACTTGCACCAAGAGTTGACACCAATGTTATTGTGAAAAGGCGACTGTGTGTGTGTGCGCGTATGCATGCTATTGTTTATGTTAATAGGAAATGATCTTTCCACACATCTCACTCCAGAAATAATAAAGTCAGAAGTTTGAAAGCCAAGGCAAAGGTGTGGTACTTGGTTCCACACTTGATTTCTCTCTCTCTCACTTTACAGCAGCTGTGCTTAGAGATAAGACCACTTTGTCTATTGCTACTAAAATATTTAGTATAAAATTGCATTTGATCTGATAAAACACATTTCTATAAAATGATGTAATTAACCTTAAAGGAAAATGAATATATCAAATCAAAAATATTCTGAGAAAATTACCAGAATAGTTTCCCCTCAGTTCATCACCAACTATTGCTTGTGATTGATCAGTGACCCAGAAAATAGAGGACAGAGTAAGCCAGAATTCTGCTTTCAAAATCATTCATCCTATATCTCTCCTGACGTCTTCCTTTATCACTCTACTTGATAGGACAATAATTCTTAAACCTCGGTGTGTATAAAGAGCAGATAACGGGGCACCTGGTCCGGACATTTTGCTTCACTAAAGGTGAAGTGTAACTCAGAAACCTGCACCTCAACAATCATTTAGGGTGATTATATTAGAAACACTATTACAGTTACTCTCTCAATTCGAAAATTTTATAACAATATTGTCTGTGTCATAAAATTGAGCCATAGCTCAACTATAGTGCACTTTTAATCATGATATATGCCAGCTCCTCCCAAGTAACCTCCAAGTAAGGACTGACTATTAACATTTTCTCTTTGCTACACCACACCCTGTAAGTGCTCAGCAAATACTTTCTGATCTGAGTTGATTAAATGCAGAAACCAAAGCCATTTTGATTAGGTGTCTTCTTTCTAGAAGCTAAAGTTCCCTTTGCCAATACATTGACCATATCCCTTTAGAATTCTAAATTATTTTAAAAGAACATTAGTTTGTTCAGGGAGATTGGCCATGGATGACTAACTCTCCCATGGTACTGCAGATTACTTGGTTATGTCTCTGGCTCAGATGAGGCAAAATGATTCAGTGTTGTTTCTGTCCAATGCATGGTTGATGGTCCGACTCCTCTATTCACAGCCACTTGAGTTGCTCAAGCTGAAAAAATATACCTTTGACAAGACTAGAAGGTCAGCCAACAAGAACAGAGTTATCTCATCCATGAGACAGATTAAAAACTGTTGCTTTGGACCTTCATGCCAAATGATAGGTACATATCCCCCCTCACACTCAGAGATCAGCAAATTGAATTCTCAGCTTATAAGTGACAATTCTGTGCCCAATGCATGGTGCTTCAAGAAATGTAGGTCAGTGAGTTTTTGTCTTTGCCTTCAAGTATCTTGCAGTTTAATTTTAGAAGACAGATGATACGTACGCATAATATAAAATAAGAATGAAAATTTAAATAACACAATGACAGAAGAAGGGCTGTGAATATGTCATTATTTGCCAAAGAGTAAAAGAATGCTACAGCCATTTGGGGAGGAGAGAAACAACCTGTCAATGGGGTTATCTGAAAAACCTCCAAGGTGGATGTGAATCTGGATGATGAAAGCAAATGGGTAGGTTTGAATACAAAGGAGATTTGTCAGTCTGAGCAGGGATGACCATGGCCAGAACTATGAAGAAGACAAAGCTGGCCTTTTTCAATCTCTTTGTCTCTACTATAAATTGGCATTCATTTAAAAATCTAATCCATCACATTAGATCTGCCCTCTCTAACCAGGGAAACTTCCATTTTACCGAAGAACCAAAGGTTTTTCAAGTATACATTCACATATTTCCTAAATCTCACAGAATATATTGCTTTTTTATTATATGTTTCCATTACCTTTCATCCCTCTTATACTTCTCTCCCCCTGCAATGACCACACTGTTGTCCATGAGAACTTTTTCCCTTTTGCTCAACCCTTCCACGCCATTCCTTAGCTATCATCCTGTTCTGTATCTATGAGTGTGTCTCTATTTTACTTGTTAGTTCATTTTGTTCATTAGATTCCACATATGAGTGAAATCATATAGTATTGTCTTCCTCTGACTGGCTTTTTTCACTTAGCATAATGTTCCCAGGTCCATGTATGCTGTCACAAAGAACAAAAGATTTTTTTTTTGTTTGTTTTTTTACAGCTGAGTAGTATTCTATTGTGTAAGTGTCCCATATTTGTTTTATCCAATCATCTATTGGACCCTTGGGCTACTTTCATTATCTTGGCTATTATAAATAATGCTGCAATGAATATAGGGCTGCTATGTTCTTTAGAATTAGTATTTTGGATTTCTTTGGATGTATTCTCTGAAGTGGGATTGCTGGGTCAAAAGGCAGATCCAATTTTAATTTTTTGAGGTATCTCCATACTGTTTTCAACAGTGGCTGCAACTGCATTCCCATCAACAATGTAAAAGGGTTCCTTTTTCTCCAAAATCTCACCAGCACTTCTTGTTTGTTGATTTATTGATAATAGCCATTCTTATAAGCATAGGGTGATATCTCACTGTGGTTTTAATTTGCATTTATGTGATAATTAGTGACATTGAGTATCTTTACATATGTGTACTGGCCATCTGTATGTCAGATACATGCAGAAAAATGAAACTAGACAGCCTTCTTACACCACACACAAAAATAAATTCGAATGGATTAAAGACTTAAATATTAGATCCCAAAACCTACAAATCCTAGAAGAAAACATAGGCAGTAAAATCTTGAACATTGCTTGTAGCAATATTTTTTTCTGATACATCTCCCCAAGCAAGGGAAACAAAAGAAAAAATAAACAAATGGTACTATGTCAAACTAAAAAGTTTATGCACAGCAAAGAAAACCATCAGCAAAATAAAAAGTCAATCCACAAAATGGGAAAACATATTTGCCAATACATCTGATAAGGGGTTAATATCCAAAATGTATAAAAAGCTTATAAAACTAAACACCAGAAAACAAACAATCAAATTTAAAAATGGTCAAAGGACCTGAATAGGCACTCCTCCAGAATATATTGTTGATTAAACCTATTTTGTACTTGACGGTTACATGACATGATATATATTTTTTAATGCTTATACAGCCCTCTTTACTTGTTGAACTTCTCTCCAGTACTCATCTTCATGTGTCTACTAGCAAATAAATTAATCCTTACAAATATAATAAATGAGAAACTCAAAGGGAGCCCAAGATAACACATCAGATGTAGCCCTATATTAGGACATAAAGTAAAAAGGGATGCACATTTCAGAGAGACTGGGCAAAGTCTTAAGTCCCATCAGGAGGGCTGTGACTCATTATAGAGCAAGTTCTTAGCAGGGAAGAATTTTCTTTTTCACCAAATGTTTAGGTTTGTCTGTGTCCTACTAACACCTGATAACAGAAACAGTGTACCTGACTGTATCCAAAATGACTATGGCTTCCCATTACTTATGAGAGAATGGCCCTCTTAAGCCTCTATAATGTGATTCCTCCTTATCTCTTCAAACTCCATTGCCATCACTAGCTGCCCATACCATTAGTTTCATTCATTATTATCCTTACTTTGTATTTTATTGCCTTAATATTTTGTTCAAATGCTTCATCCTACATGCAAAGCCTTTTATTCTCTCCTTAGATCTGTCCAAAACTATCCCTCCAAACCCACACAAAGCCCAAGATTTCCCAGACATGTTGATTCTTCTCTCTTCTACACCCTTGGATGTGAGTCACAGGCACTTAGCACATGTACCTGATTTGATTGCATGTCTGCACATCTATGTCTTTGAGAGCAGAGCATTAGAACAGACCTTATTCATCTAAGTGTGCAGTTGGGAAGGGTAGCCTTTTAGTTACAGAAGCTGGAATTACTTTGTTCTGGAAAACTTAGCCTCGGTGGCTGTAGTAGTCAGACCTCATGGGGCATCAGAAATGATTTTGTAGGTCCATGCAGGAGTTAGTGAAGTCTACAGAGAGGGCTCCAGGTCAAGCTTTTTTAATCTACTTAATTGTCCCAAGACAGACTTTTCCTCAGTAGGAGTGAAACACATCTTAGATGCTCTTCTCCTCTGCCAGGTCCTACATAATGAAGTGATTTGCATGTATTTGGGCAGGTTAGGAGGTATGTAAAATGCAAGCAGGCAAGCATTTACAAAATTATTGTCCTTTGTAGGAATATGAGGAACCCTGCACATTCCTGTGAGGATGGGTGATTCTATGTATATGAGCCTCAAACTTTTAAAGCCATTGACAAAGTTCTCTATTTTTCAAATCACTGCTTCCAGCTTCATTTTAATAGCAGATTAAGCAGTCAGTCTGTCTGGGCCCAAGCCAATAAAACTCATTTGTAGTATTTAGTGGATGGCTTCGGTGATCAAAGATGGTTGCAAAGGCACCTTTCCCCTCAGGTAACCATTCAACCACCAGAAATGTGTTCCAACTACGAGCAGCTTGTTTAAAAGACAAACTCAAGTGTGACTCAAAGCTAATATAAATCAATCACCATTAAACTCTTTTAGAACACAGCGCTCCTCTCCACAGCTCTCGTGTCAAATACCAATGAGCATGTCATATGTTATTATTCTCTAGAATTTTAAAAGAATGAAGATATCACCAGCCATTGAGATAGGCACAGGCACAGAAGTGTGACTAAAGTGGGTGAAAACAAAACCTAGCCAAATGGAAGTTTTGTCTTTTACACCATTAGACATTCCAGAGTTATATCATACAATTACTCAGTTAAATAATAAATGCATTTATAGCTGAGGGACGAAGAGAGGAAAGTAAGTGATGACGCAGGTGCGGAGGGATGGAATGGTAGCCTTGAGAATCAATAAGGTTAGGAACAAACAGGAAGGCAATTCTCCATACAGGCACCTGCAGAACAGTGGACTGACTCCCAAACCAGAGTCTTTATTGAAAGAGTGGAGGGTTTTCTAATATGAAGGGGACTCATGTAAACTAAAGTTTAGACCTAGTAAATGAACCCAATATAGGAGAGATTTCCTGGTAATGCTGAAAACGACAGGAAATGTGTTCAAATAATTTATAGGGTCCAGTCGTACTTGATCAAATGATAAACGGGATTCCATCTGCTTTCTAAATATCTCCACCTTCCACTAATTCCTCTGAAATTTTGCCATTTCAGTCAAGCTAAAATTTATTAGCACCCACTTACAGTGATTTACATGCAGAATGATTTGCATGCCTCTTTCCTGGGCTATTTGCATACTTTTATTAGGAATGCATCTTATTTGGGGGCACATTTGATTTATAAGCATTTGACAAGTCTGCCCTTCTTTTCTTTTTTCCTTTTTGATTTATGTAAGGGCAGAATTATATTCCTGGGGCTCATTCACTTTCTAGGAAATTAATTTTAAACTGAAATCTTCCCATTTGGTTAAAAAATTTGAAACAAATTAGATTTCATCTTCTTTGCTTGCCCACAATAAAAACCATAGTTAGAATCAGGACTTCCGACTGCTAAGTTTTTGAACTAGATGAAGTTTGTGTACAGTGGCTGTGGCTTCGTTGTATTCCTATGTTCTCTTCCTATTACCCAACCCTATCTTTATGCGTTATCTAAAAATACATAGAACACTTCTTAAAAGTTTTCTCACATGCAAACCACACCTCCCATCTAACTTTATCTCTATTCCCTTTTTCACTTTTAGAGACCCACTGCTCAGTGGCCTGCCCTTAACTGTCAAGAGGAAAATGTTCTAATAAAACTACACCACCAGAATGAGACTGATGCCTGCCTCATGAGGCAGCTGGGATTTGAAATAGGACAGTTAGAGAATCAACGCCTTAATTATAACTTCATAATTTATAATGAACCATTCACATACATTATCCAACTTGATCCTTAAAACATTCTTCAAGATAATTATTATACACATTTCAGTTTCACAAGTGAGAAAACTATGACTCAGGAAGAAGAGGCAATTTAAGGGAAGATTGTGGGAAGTGGTGTGTCCAAAGCCTGGTCACCTATCACTGAATTCCATATGTTCCCACTCCTGAGCTGGCTCCTGGGTGCTAAGGGGCAATGTAATAATAATGTAGTTTTATTTCTGAAGAAGACTGAGATAGGCATTTTCTTCTGGGTGAAACAGCTTTCTTATATCTTTCAAATGAAATTACCTGGGTGGCTTCCTATTCTGCCTAAAAGTAAGTGAGGAAGAGGAAGGAAAACCACCTTAGGAAAAGGCTGAGTGCAGCTACAGGGGAATCTAATTTAGGAGGTGATCTCAAGAGACCTCATGCCCACACAACCCAGTCCACAGCAGGTCATTCTCTTCAGCCTCTCTAAGAGCTTATTTTCCTTTTCAGTCTAACGCTGTTCAGTGACTTTGTCTTGTGGCACAGCCAGATGACGTCACGGGAGAAACAGGAGCAGCAATAGCCTAATTATACAATTATATATTTATTTACCCATTAGAGAGCCTATGCACCAAATGAGAAGAGGATGTCTGGAAACCGATTTTGAAAGATTACCTCATCTTAATATACAGAAACCTTGTCCATATATGGAACATAAAGTTATTAACTGGGCTGCACTGGTGGATGTTATGAAAAAAAAAAAAAAGCAAAATAAAATTACTGAAGACACATAAAATTTTTAGTAACCAGACTGAGAAATTTATAATCAAGTCTGCATTATTTGGCAAGGTAAATTTTATCAGTGTAAGACTTCACAGTCAGATTGTGTCCAAATATTTTCTTATTTGAGCAAGTCATCATCAGGACTGTCTATTTTTCTACCTGTGCTATTCTTGTTCTTCTTGGTATTAGGGATAATAAGTGCTAGTAAAGCATAGTGACTTTTGAGAAAAAAAAGGAGATTAAAAAAAAAGAAGAGAGATCAGACCCTACAAAAGTAGTCCCTTCTGGTTTTATCTATCTTAAAATTGATGGATTCATGATTCATTGCCTAGTTGTCTTTCTTGATAGTGCTGCATTGTGCTGACATCTATAGGAGGGTGAACAAATATTTTTGTAAAGGGTAAGATATTAAATATTTTAGACTTTGCAGACCACATGTTCTGTCTTAATTCTGGACTCATTTCTGCTTTTGTAGCACAAAACCATTTGTGATTCAATAAAACTTTATTTATAAATTAATGCAGCAGGCTGCATGTTGCCCATAGACTGTAGTTTTCCAACTGCTGTATAAAGTCCACAGGGTAGTGAAAGGTATGGTAATATATTAGGGGAAGTAGATCTCTGCTAGATCTACTTCAGTCTTCGAGAGTTGATCTATATCCCATATTTCCATATAACATACAGTTGGTTTTCTGAACTGGTCACTCCTTTTTGTATATTCACAACTATTCTGATTTCAGGCCTTCAAACTCAGCTTTGTGGTCACATTTCCATGATTCCAAGGTGGATACCAGTGTCTTTACATGTCGTCATAAACAGTTCTTTTGAAAGAGAGGACACAACTGCATTTTAATCCACCTTTCTCCTCATAGGAAGGTGGATTCTGCAGTGTAGTCATACTGTCAATTGTATTGCATGTAACAACAAGCATCCATGAGATAGCTATACAGAATATAAGACTAAATTGGAGATGAAGACGTTGTTGTCATTGTTGCTACTTTTCTCTTTGCAACTTTTACATCCGTTGACTCACATGAACACTCAAACTATAATTTTCATATCATTATACCATGTTCTAATCATCTTAGCTAATATTTCCTGTTCTTGGCAGTGAGCTTGGATATATATTACTATTCTTGATATTATCTCTACCTTACCATTAGGGAAATAAAAGTCAAGAAATTTTGAATAACCCATCCCAAATGGCATAGTTGTCACTCTTATTGTGAACTACCTACAATATTATACAGCCAGTCGAGTGTTGCTTCTGCTGGACAACTTGCCTCTTTGAAGATAAATACAATTCTTATCATTAGAAATAAATGATCAAAGATAAAAAATCTCCTAGAGATAATCTGACACAAGCAAAAACAAACATACAGAAACACCAAAAGATTCTTGCTCTGAAGAATGTAACTGGAACAGGTGCTTCCTCATGGGCACTTTGCAAAAACACAGACTATTTGAAAATGCTCATTACATTTCCGTTTATTTCTCTACTCTCATCCCTTAATAATTAAGGAATCAAATGCATGGTGATGACAACAGGACCCCATGCCTTAAGTGACCATCCCCATCTGCTCCTCATTCCCCACCTGAAGCTATCATCTTCCTTTTAGACCATCGCTTGGGACAGCTGGAAAGCTGAGAGCAAGCTCGTAAATAAGGAAATATGAGGTTTTGAAATGCAGCCAGATGACTGCAAACACTCTAATGGACTGGGGGGTTTTAACTCCTGGGGTATTGGCTTCCTTTCCTTTTGTGAAGATGTGCTTTCATGTTCAGTGTTCCTATCAAGTGTTCAAAAGTCTGCAATATAGTTTTTCCATTGAGGATGAAGAAATGTCAGATTTCCTCCTATTTACAATATTTTCCCCAAGACTGAATAATGAAGAAACTCTTGGGTCTCTCATCCATTTTATCTTGTTGATAGAAAATACACATACACCCACACTTACATCTACCACACACACACTCCTAAATGCAGCATAGGATTATTCTTTTATGTGGTTAATGATTAAGATCAAGTGTTTAAATAAAAACACACAGTGTTTGCTAATAGATTTGCTAATAGGCAAAAGTGGAAAAGAAAATTCATGGTATATTTTGATCCCTGTGACAAGGAGGTTTTGGAGAGGGGAGGTGATGGAGGATGTACGAAGGGAATGTCCTGACATAAAATATAAAAGGAAAAAAGGAAGGGCATATAAAAGGGAAGACATTGTGACAGAAGGAGAGAAGCAAGTCAATGGAAGTCATCTATGTGCAACTGTAATTGAGCAGACAGTTCTTCTAGTTACTTATAAATCTCTAACCAACAAGATATGCAGATTTATGTATTTTAAACAATTCTGTAGCTTTCTATATTCATCTATCACACAGGAGTAGCAGTGATAACCCATGTGTGAGCTTCAAAGGAGATTTTGCAGAGACATCATTGGTTCTGTCACAAAAACTGTCCCACTCATATTTGTTCTTAGTAAAAATTTTAAACCTAATTTATTATTGGAGGACCATGCACTTCTTCATACTTTCTCCTACCCTGGGATGAAAGCTAATTAGTTTAAGCAATCATGGCCATTTATTCTGCTTGCCTATTCTGAGTTAATCCAAGGGCATATGATGCAGCCAAACCTAGCCAGTGATATTGGAGGAGCCACTTACTGGGGAGTTTTGAGGTAAGCAGCTTGCCCAGGGTAACACAGTTGGAGGTGGGTGAGCCAAGATTCAAACCCAGGAAGTCTGAATCTGCCTTCTTTTGAGAAATGAATGAGAGAGACCAAGAGGTCGTTTCTCTCTGACTCTACAGCAGATTTGTAAAAATCAGAATATAAGAAAAAATACCTCAGAGAGCTTATTAAATTCAGATTCCAAAACTCCATTTTAATTGTATTAATAAACTATTTGGTCAGGTTATTGTGATGAAGATGACCTTGAGATCAAACCATGAGAAACTAAGAGGATTTACTAATCTTTGCTCTGTGGATGGAGCTGAGAAATGGGCAGCTCCTTAACCTTGTGTATACAATGATTTAAACATTCTTGGCAGTTGTATTAATTATTTATTCTTTAGTACCAGGAAGATAAATGTATTATTTTTAAATGGTCTATGTTTGGTGAATAATATTAGATTTCCACCCCTTGTTTAGACAGAATATGTACCAATTGCTTACTATTTATTTGTATGTGCTTGATGTAATTCCTAGGGTAGTCATTAAAAATGCTAAATTTATTTTCTTATTTTTCTAGAATAGTGCTGTTCAGTAGGACTTTGGGAAACAATAAAAATGTTCTATATCTCTGGAGTCGAACACCAGTAGAAATTAGTCACGTGTGGCTGTTTGCACATTAAATGTACTTGGTGAGGGTGAGGAACTAAGTTTATAATTACACTTAATTTGTATTTATATATTTAAAAGCCACTGTGCCTAGTGGCTATCATATGAAGCTTTAGAGTAGATTGTGTATGTGCACATGCAGGTATTATAGGAATTTGAACAATTATTTTATCTTACTGACAACTCTAATCTGTAGAATGGTTGATGCCATGAATTTTACTTCTCTTGAGGATCTGACACGTGATTCTAAACCATTATGTTCATCAGAGTGAGGTGCTGTCTTCACAGCCTTGCCATTCCCAGAATACCCCATGCCTGGCAGGCAATGTAATCTCAATGTCAGACACATTGAGGGAAGCCAGCTTCATAGAATTCTGACAAACAATAGCCTGGCATCCTGACGAGCAACCACAGTGCTCCCAGGACAGGAACCGCCTTTACCGAGAGACCGGCTCATTCATTATTCTGAAAGATTAAGTACCAAATACCTCATTAGAGGAACTGCAAGCTGAAAAACAGATAACAGCTGGAGAAAAGGGAAAAAAGCCATTTGCAGATGAGAAAGCGGTGAAGGTAAGAACTAATTGGTTCTGCACTGAATGGGTCTGGCTTTCTTTCCCAATCACCCAGGGCCACATTTCACCCAGAACTGTTGCCCATGAGTTTCCAAATTATTGCTGTTGTAGCCAGGTAGTACTCACCATTAGAGTCCTAATAGAATTAGTAGAAACGACAGACTGCTCAATAAATCACATGCTGGTCTTTTCCATTTGAATGAGAATTGACTGGCACAAATGATTGATTAACATTGACAAAGCCAGATGGGTTCAAATCATACTCCCTTTGTTCACACTTTCAAACAATTCAAATTGTATTCTTCTTTAAGTTCTAGCATTGAGGGGTTTTGTTTTTGTTTTTCTCCATAAGAGCATGGTAGAGGTTTGTGTGTGGGTGGAGCGGGTGGGAGGGGGAAGCACCAAAACAACAATGACAACAACAACACTTTGATTTTCAAGTCATACTGCCTATGTGATGCCGGGAAAATTGTTAACCTTTAAGCCTGTGTTTTCTCTTATCTAAAATTGTGTGCTCCTTGTAGGGGTAACATTGAGCAGTGTCTGACTTTCAAGAATGGAGTCATCACCATTAATAGTTTCTACATATCCTGCAAGCATTGCCAGTCTCATACACTTTCAATATGATTCGAACTGTCTGGCATGTAAGTGTAAGGTTTGCAATCACTTCGTATTTAGTTCTGCCTCTCAACTAGATTGTAAGCTCCCCAAAAGGTGGGTACAAATTGTTTCAACGTGAGACTCTTACAACATCTTGCCATTTGTCTCAGGCAGCAGAGCTAATTTTTTAAAACCTCAGTCACAGTTGTTGGAGGAAAGTGTGAAGGGCGCTGAGACTATTAAGGTGACTGGCTCCTTGAAAGAGCTTGTCAAGATTCACACAAAGTTCACAGTCAGGTGCTTGAAGTAGGATGGTGGGGTTCAAATAAGGGGTTCACTACTGAGAGTCACTAGGAAAACAGTAATCATTAAGACTTCTCTTCCTTTGTCAGTAAACACAATTCCCTGGGCTCTGGGGCAGAACCTATGCAAGAAGGAGAAAGGTCTAAGAGGAGCAAAGGGGCACCTAAATAAAATGTTAATGTCAGTGTATCATTTTTATCATAACATAGCACTAGGATGCCTGACAAAAAAAAAAAAAACAACTATTTGAAATTCCAAGGTAACAGAAACCAAATTTTAGGCAAACAAGGCAAGAGGGAATGTATGGACCAAGGACAAGGAAGGGAAGATGGATTCATGGTTAATGTTAATGTGAAGGGAATTGGAAGTGGTGTTGAGGGGAAGGTATGGACATTAGGCTGCAGCCTCAGCCCTAGGTCCAGATGGGTAACTTTAGTCTAAGTTCCACTAGAATGGAGGAAAGAGGAAGCAAAGCACACATCTGACATGAGGTTGATGTCCTGCATTATTAGGGCTGACATAGGCTGTGGTGTAGAATAGAGCCTAGAGATGGAGAACTTCCTTGAGAATCACAAGTGTGAATTGCTGGGTAAAACAGATTCAGGAAAATCCTGTTTTTATAAAGGGCATGTTATTTATCCTCAAGGAGTGAATATGGGGCTGCCAGGTACCTCTTGCCTCTCTTTCCGGTAATATTTCACTGTTATAATAATTAGCCCAAGTCTAGTTGGTGTCCACATACACAACACTGAACAATGGCCAACCAGTGAGGTCATGTAACATGGCTGTTAAAGTTACTACCACAGGGATAATGTAGTAAATTAGGACCAGGAGACCAGTCATACTCAAAAGCTGATGAAGCTGACAGACTGGCGGCTGTCATTACAGACTTTGTGCCAAAAGACCCGGTGTCCCATGTGCCATGGAGATCTCTGAATCAGACTCACAGTATTTCAAACTGACCTCCCTCCTATTTTCAAACGACCTAGCCTATGCTTTGCATTTCTTCTATCTTGTCTAACCCCTCACTCTATGGTGTATATGGATTTTGTCTGGTTTCCTTTTCTGCTCCTACTTGTTCCTCTAGGACTAGAGGAGTTTTGAATGGGAGCCTTTCTTTTCTGATCTACTCTGCTTCCCAAGTGCTGAAGACTGCTGAATCCTGCAATTATTCCTGTCTTTCGGGAAGTGTAGGGGAATGCAGCCATAACTACTTTCCCACTTAGCACACACACACACACACACACACACACACACACACACACAGATACACCCACGCACCCATTTTCCCCAGACATGACTTGAACCACATTTGTGCAATTCCTTTTTGACACTGTATTTGGGGCAGAACTTTGTATGTTTTGAAGTGATTAAGAAGATAGATTCTGAAATCAGAAAACACTAGGACAGAAACGTGACTCTACCAGTTATGAGTTGGGGCTAACATTTAGCAAATTACTAAAGCTAATTAAAGCAAATGATTCTTCCCATTTCTCATGAAGGAAATAATAATAACCGATGTCATTGTGAAGCTTGACATTCCCTAATACATAGTAGCTACTCCGTTAATGTTGTCTCTATTACTTACCATTATTAATATCATTATAACATTTTTCTTATTATCTTCATTTTCAGAGGCCAGATAAGATCCTTGGTTCAAACTTTTTTTCAATGCTAATTAATTTCTACCTTTAACAAATAGCTTCACCTCCATTAAATCAAGCTCCCTTTGTGTGAGAATGCTCCCTTGTTTCTAAAGTGTCTCCATCATCAAAGCGATTCATAGATGAACACATTTTAAAATAAAAAAATGTTATATATGAATTTCCATATGCCTTTTTAACACCATACGGCCATGACCAAATCCCATGTTGGACATTCTTATTTTGTGAATTTAACACACTATTCTTTTTCCAAGGTAAAGCACACACACACACACACACACAAAAAAAAAAAAAAAAAAAAAAAAAAAACAAGATCAATGTTTGACTCCCCAGTGATTTTTCTGGGTAGTTATCACTAGCTATTCAAGGTGAGCAGTATTTTAGCTACACACTTTACAAGCATTTCCCTTAGATTCTTCACCTAAACCACTCCTGTGGGTCACATTTTATATTTTAGTTATTTACCTATCAGGAAATGGAAACAAGTTAATACGTGATTTTCCTATGAAAGAAAGCAAAATGAAAACGAGGGTGTGATGGAAAAGTAGGGTCTTAACCAGCAGTGTCATACACTGGTCAGCAGATTGCCAAGAGCTTGTGTATTATCGTTATGGTCCATGATATAGAATCTATTGCTTTGAGTAGGACAGTGGAGAAAACCACTTGCTCAATACTATAATAAACTAAAGAAGCTTAGGTAATAATACTAGTGGTTTCTGTGAAAATGATGCCGTCTCAATGAAACAGTGGTTCCTCACTCCCTCTCTGTTCACATAGCAAGTTGGAGCCAGATTGCCATGTGTTCTCCCAGCAGAATTCCCTATATCCATTTTGACCTAATAAACTCAGCCAGGCCAGTTTCCTCAAGACCCCAAGGAGTCTTCCTTGTTTTTTATCTTAACACCCAGCAGTGCTTGGCTGGGAAATTACTGAGCAACATTTCTTTCAACTTATATTTCTGGGTAGGCTCTAAGACTTCCATGCTGGCAATTTCCAGTCCTCTCTCTGACATTCTGCATTTTCTTTCTTCTGCACTGCACCTATTCACACAAACTCATTTCTTCTTTCTTTCCTTCAATCTTTGTTGAAGCCTTTTCTACTTACTCTGTCTCTGAGCTTCTGGAACCTTTGTCATCTTACCTCAGGGACTGAACTCTTGTTCTTAAAAGGTTATATACCTTATGCTATTTCTTGTGTTTGCTTTTGATGTTAAAGTTGTTGTGTTAATGAATTGCATCTGAGAGCTGCTGTAGGGCAGAGATGATGTTGCACAAATCCTTTAATGTTCATTTGAGGAGTTTCCCAGTATTCTAAAGCTTCAGCCCTTTAGTTCAAAGATACAAGCTTACAGTTAGACCAGAGCTGGGAAAACTGCCTATAGTAACCTATTCTGTTTAATTTGTTTGTCCATTTCCCTAGATAATTCCCAAAACTGTGAGGAGAAGAGTTTGAAAGTCACTGAAAGGAATTTTCATTTCATAAATGAGAAGGCATGGGTTCTGAGAAAAATTTAGGCTAACTGCCCAAAGACACAGAGATTACACCTTGTACAGGGCTGGCAAATCAGTCAACCAGGGTAGGTACTAGTTGAATTGAATGTGGTGGTTGATTGCCAGTTGTCAAGCAACAAGTACCTAAGCTTCAGTTCAAGAACCAAAAAATCAAGAGGGAATATACAGATTTATATCAGGGAAAAAAAATGTGTACTACAATACGTAAGAAGTCTTTAGTATATATCACTAAAGTTCTATATTTGTGACTGCTAAATTGTAAGGTGTTTGAAATATAAGATAAGCCATGCTTAGTTATCGCCTACAAACACCTGGGGAAGTGAGCAGAGGTCGTCTCAGAATCTCCCTTCCTTGCTGCTATGCCTGCCGAATGCTCTCTGCCTAATACCATTCATCCAGAGAGTCACTTAACCAAGTAAGATGAGCACTGGCCTTGCAAATGGAAAGCATATTTCTCCCAGATCAACAGCATTCTTGAAGGGGTCCTTCACTCAGAACCAAATAGAATGGCAGTATAAATATTTTCTACCTCTTTGAAATCAGTGACTCTGAAGGAACTGAAGATCTATAGACTCGCTGTGTTCATCACAATGAACTCAATCCTTGCAAAAACTGCAGAATTTACAGACTTCTTAATGCCACATTGAATAGGACTATAATTTCTTCATTTGTTCATTTATTCTTTTAACAGAGTGCCACTTTACACTTGAAAGGTAGTTATCCTTACTTAGATATGCCCTTGCAACCTGTAAGCCTGGTAGGTTGAAGAGGCTTGTATTGTGGAGACCAGGTAGCTGTTGATTTTCTCCTTCTGTGAACTAATAATTGATTTATAAAATATAGAAATTGCTTAATAATTACTATAAAGCCATATCTTGGTGGATGTGGAACCCAAAACATTCTGTTTTGAAGTTGACTCAGGACCATACACTGCAAGCCATGATCTGCATTTTACTACCTATTTACAGCCTATCACCTCCCTTTTTATGAATTGCAAAGACAAAAAAGGATCAATATAATATGTGGGAGACAATGTACCTGGAGGACAATTGTGTATCTTTTAAAAGATGATCCACATCCATGGAGTTCAAAGGTAATATGTGTAATGCACAATATTGACTCCTGTAAAGTAGAATGAAATTTTGCTTTTATATACAATACTATATGCATTTTAAATATTTTTCCTAACATTTCCTTGTTTGTTATTTTTACTAGTGTTGTTCTTTACTTCTCCTGAGATCTTTAGCTTTCCCTCACTATAAACACATCCCTTACCTATTCATTGACTTAATTTCATTTAATAACTATGAAAGTATACACAATTTGCGCCAACCACCATTTGGTCTTTAAATTGCCGAAGAGGTGAAACTTTGGGTTTACTTACAAGGCAAATTGGATCTAATAATTACACTTTTATGATTAATATGGATTAGCAATAATGGGCTAACCCAAATTTTAGAGTGATATAGGTGAATCTGAGGGTCTTCGAGGAATAAGTCGTCCTTTATTAGAAACAAGAGTAGGGGAACTAAGAGCTACCCAGCAAATCTGCATCCTGGCTGGTTTGTGAATCCCTAATCAGCCAGGTGTTTATCCTTGGATACGGGTTTCCGCTGCTGTCAGCACCCTCAGCCAGTCGGAGTTCAACACTAGCTCAGTCCCCAAGTGCACTGATCTGAGGCCCGATGTTCCTGTTCATTTGTTTCTCCCCAGCTCCCCGTGCCTGTTGGTGTCCTGCCCTCGTCGTCCATCTCACTTTATTATCTCTGGATTCTGGACCTCTTGATCTGCTGGATTTCCAAGAGTCCCTTGGTCTGGATGTACTCTTGTCCTGAGAGTACTTGAGTTTGTTCTAACTTGGCCTGAACACTTGAGATGATTTATTCTTCTGGAACCCACTGAGGCTTCTCTATCCCTGGAGACTCCAGTGAACTTCGTGTAAGCTAAGACAACATTGAGAATTACCTGTAGATAATTGGGGATTAAAAATAATTTGAATAACCACCTGCCTTAGCCAGACACCACCTAGACAATTTAATATGAACTTTTGTTTTAAATTTTAAAATTCCTATTGCATTTCTCTTATTATCAGTTGGCTTCCAGGGTTGTTTTTTCTAACATTGTAACCACATTGCACCAATGCAATGTACTTCAAAGATTTTGAATACTAAATCTTTTTATGAATTAGTTACAATTCCATTTCATTTACTCGGGCTGAATTTAAAGAAAAGAAACATGAAATAAACTTCAAAAAATGCATTGAAATTATAAGGAAGAAAAGCAATAGTCCTGACCACCCATATAATGAGATGTTAGCTCCCCAAAACTTGGCTTAACACCTGTGTCACTCTCAACCCAAAGCTAAGATCTAATAAGGGTGCAGCCAACCCTTATGTGTTTCTAGTTCAATGACAAATCTGTTCACTTAGCAACATTTCTGTGAACATCCCAAAATTTGTTTCTGAGACTGATACATTTTAAAAATATATAATTCTAGGCAGTGGGGAATTAGATCGTTCTTTAGTAAATGACCGTTCACGTACACCCTCCTCATTTGACCGTTCAAATGAAATTGCCAAGTTGTTTAGTGAATTAGGAAATTCAGTCAATTAATATTTTTGGATACTAACTTGGTTTGTTTGTTTATAGCAGACAACTAATTAGTAGAACATCTAGCTGATTTAAGTGAATATATCAGTTTTGTGTATAGACTGCAGCTGATTTTTAAGGACCAAATATGTCAGAAAAACTGCTCTTCGTAGGAGAAATAATCAATACACTGCATTCTTAATTTGGATTTTGCCAAAAATTTGTTGCCTGATCCTGAGGAGTCATCTGACTTTTTATTTTCTATTTTCTCATTGATATCATGTTCTTCATATTTTCATCACTGGAAAATTTTAAAAATGAAATAATTGCCTTGGGAATGTTTACAATCACACCTATGAAATAGAGGTGAAAGTATTTTAGTTTACTTGTACCACCAGGGTGTTTTAGGAAAAAAACATTTTGTAAATAAAATTAAAGTTATTCTGCATGATTAGTCAATCAGTTTATGAATTTGCTTTTTACATATTGGAGCAAAGGGGAAAATAAGAGGCCAAGAGGATGATATAGAAAGAGGAGAAAGTCCTTGATGATGGTATACACAACTCCTTACAAATAAGGATGTATATGATTTAGTTTAAAGTGATTTGCATTGTTGTGATACAAATTCTTTCTCTTCTCTCCTCTCTTCACTCTCCCACAAACACATACTCCAACAAAGACTCTAGTATTGTCATTTCTAGTTCAGCAATAATGTTAATACTGTGTAGAATGGGAACAGCTAAAAAATAAGTAGTTTCTGGGGGTTGTGGTGATTTTGAAAAAAATAAATACCAAAAAATGCACTAAAACCTCAATTAAGGTATTGGGTGTCCACAAGCTGTGTAGAACTGAACACTCTATAAGCTCATTAGGAAGACCCAACAACTCATTGAACTAGGTAATTAATGATCACAATTTTTCAGATAAGGACAGTGAGGCCTAGATTTTAAGTAGTTTGTCTTAAGACACAGAGGAGCAGAGCCAGAATCCAAACCTGGCTATCTGGTCATCAACTTTATGGTCTATGTGATACTGATTCTCATAAAGTTTCCAGTTGGCATGATGTGAAAAATGTTTCAAAGGGCTGAGAGACTAAAGTCAATAACTGAGTGACATAATTCTAAAACCATAAGGTGAGTCAATCTAATTGGGAGACAATTTTGGCATCATCAAATTCTAGCCTGGCTCCTGCCTCTGTTGTCCTACTACTCTCTGCAGTATCCCTGGAACTGAATGAGGTGGGGATTAAAGGAAAGTATACAAATCATTATAAAAAGAGTGAGTCAGGGAGCCAGGCATTCCAAGTTCCAGCCTCAGTTCCACTTAGTGACTGCTTCTTCTCATATATAAAATTAGGAATTTGTGTGAATAATCACCAGAATAAGCAAACCAAAATTTGATGTTTCTCTCAATCAGTTACTCCAGATTGTGTTCTTAGTGGCCTCATAAAGCTACCTTCATGCTGAAAAGGTTTCAGAATCTGTCCCTTACTCTTTGGGGATTGGGTGATTGTAAAACAAACAAATTTCTGAGTGTAAGCATCCATAGTCTTTTCCATATGGGCTAAGAGTGTTTTTTATCTATATTAAAAAGAAAGAGTGCTCCTCATTGCACACAAAATACTAGCTCTGAATAAAACCAGAAACTTTTCTTGCCATTTTTTTTTTGAGTGGTGTATATATTTGTGGAGGGGTGGTATCACATAAACTATTACACAGACCTTGAGGGAACTTGTGTTTTAAGTGACCTGTCGATTGAAGTACTTTGTGTATTCACCCTCCAACACACACACACACATACACACACACACACACACACACAAATAAAACAATATTTTGTTTGCAATGTGTATCATACGAATAAATGTATTCAGTTTGCACTTATATTTTTTCATTTTGGATTTTTGAGCCTCTCTATACAGTCTATGTGATTCTTATGCTCTGTTTCTTTTTATATACATGTTATTGTCCAGGAATAAGGACTTCTTTTTCAATGTGATATTTGGTGTTGAGACTTCACCACCAGAATAAGATTTGTCTTTGAAAGGGCTGGGCAAAAGACACTACTATTGTAAAGGCTCCAAATAAATCATGATTACCAAAAATGCAATTAGAATCCCTCGGGTGATAACATTAAGACACCCAAAAGGAAACAGAACAGTCTGTTAATGTAAGTGTTTGATGCCAATTGTGAAATTCAAGGTGGGGATCATTTGAATTCACAGCTTTTTCTTTAACAAAGAAATGATTATTTTCCCCTGATGAATCTCTCTATACATCAAGCTGAGTTTAACTTGGTTACTTATTTATTTATTTCGCTGACATGTCTATCCTCTAATTGGATTTGTATTATTATTATTATTATTATTATTTTTGTCCTCACTAGTTCTTGGAACACCTTCCAATTAGGTGTTTCTTCATGCATTAATTAGTGTATGGTTCCCTCACTCTTCCAGGTCATTAATAAAGGCATTATATAAAGCCATCTCTCCTGACTACTGATGCTCTCCCCTCCCCCAACCAATGCCTCTCTACACCTGGATACATTTTCATTCATTATCACTGCCCTCAGTTTACCATGATCCAGGCAGATAATGTAACTGCATTCTTTTTAAAGTTTATTTATACTCCATTCTGTAAATGTACTTTCATTACATGTTTTTCTCCAGTTTACATGAATAGTTACTAAAATCAAACTAGTGAAAATCAGGAGAAAGTTAGAGAATGAAACCCACCAGCTTAAAAGGTTGGTGTAATGGGTCTTTTTTTTTTTTTGCAATGGTTGGGAAATCTGAAACCGACAAGATTGACTGAGTTTGCATCTCAGACACAGTGGATAATCTATGGGGCTGTAACAATCACTTCTGATTCCTAAAGGCTGGAAAAATGCATCAATGGATAGACAGACATGTTTATTATTCCCAATAAATGCTCTGGGTCTGACAATTTTTCTTAGTTTAATGTATGAATTTCATTTCATAACTGCAATAAGACACTCCAGGCTGTGCATTTGTTAGGGATTATTGCACTTCTTGGGTGGTTTAAGTCATTCTGCCTTTAGTCTTATGCCATATAACATGACCCAAGGCACCTTATAAATAGCAGAGCAATGCACTGCCTGTCATGTGTTATAGCTTGAATAGCCTTGTAAAGGGACATGGATTATAGAGGTATGATAATAACTATAAAACAGGAGTGGTAATTTAAGTGCCTGTGTTGGATAATCTGTATGATTAGCATTTTTTTATTTTGGTCTTTTGTGTTTCATTCTACTTAGAATTCTCATTTACTGAAATCACTACTCAACAATACAGTGTGCTAATGGGGTTGAAGGTAATTCAAGATCTAATTTAATATTTTAAACCTTCTCATTGTTTTGTTTACCAATTAGTTGTCAGAGGGTAGTCTGGAATTAGCTGACTACATGGCAGCCTCATTGGCTCAGAGATCACAGGTTACTACCATAAATTATAGCAAATACGCTAAGGGTTGAATTCTTAACCTCCATGTAAAGTAATTCCACAAAAGAACACCTAAATGTTTCAACACCACAACTAAAAGAGCAAATGAACACTGTTTGTGTTTTAAACCTAAAATTGTAAATTTATGACATATAACATTAGGCTTAATGAAGATTTAACATTTTATTAATCAGCATCTTATTATGTCAGATACACTTTATTTTGTGTGTGTGTGTGTGTGTGTGTGTGTGTGTGTGTGTGTGTGTTTGACATATTATTACACTTAGATGTTTGACATAATGGTGTCAAAATTTACCCCCCAATTTCTTTTTTTGTTTGTTTTCAGTCATTTGTTATGAAGGAAATAATGACAAGACTCTGGCTAGGGTTAATGAAGGAAAAATAGATAAATCAAATATGTAGGATAAGATCTCTGAGTATTTATGCCTCCTCATTAGCTGACTTGGACAACACATTACCTGCAGCTCAGCAAGAACTATTTTTCTCATCACCTCAATGGGAAAACTATTACCTTGGTGTGCATTAGAAGATGGCCAATAGATCTATCTAATTGTCTGTATGTCTGTCTATCTGTCTAATCTACCCACCTGCCTATCGACCCACCACCAATGGACCAAAAGACCGACCAACCAACCAAGCCAACTACCTACTTATCTAACGATGACAGATGGAAGATTACGGAAGATAACCTACAATAACACACTGCATATGCCAATGGGCCACATGACACTCAACTGCCACTTCATTTCAGGAAAGATATTTATTTCCCACATCTTTTCATCTTGCATAAAACAATATGGGTATAGCATAGAGTTTCTGAAGGATAGCATTAGAAGAAGTCCTAAGAGCTTTTGAAATCAGGTTTTCACTCATGTAAGAATTTTCATTACAATGTGCTGGATGGAGACCATTTTCCCCTGTAATGGATTTCTATAAGTGAAGAGCTACAGTTAGAATTTTCTCAAGTTATATCAAAATATACCTCTTTATGATCTTTCCACATTAGTCAAAGTTTAGTCTTTTATGCCAACATAAAAAAAGTGCTGTCCAGCTTCTGATTCTAAATATCTATGAAGATTAAACACTCAATATTTTACTTTTTTAAGTTACTTTTAATCCCAGATAGGAGGTTCTATAAGGGACATTGCTAATTGTAGCTTGTATGCTAATGATGAAATTCTGTAGTGACTGCAGAATGTTCTGCAAAGCAGTTTATAGATTAAATTTTTCCATGTTTCATTCAGTGAAAGAAGAAAGACAGATAACATTGACAATAGCCTCCATTTAAATTCATGTAATAGATCTAATATGGCACTCTGTAGCATTTTGCAGAGCTGTTCTTTTTATTTTATCAAGATAGGAATAGTTACTTTTTAATAAAAGAATAGGATTGAAATAGTATAATAAAAAAGAACAAGCACCTTGGTATTAATTTTTATAATGTTTCACCCTAGTAATATATAGACTATCGTGCATATTATTAGATCAAGATTCGTAGTTTTCTTTTCCCTTTATTGCTCTTAGAAACCGCAAGCCTGCCGAGGGCTAAAACCAGACCTAATTACTTATTTTAGCAACTACAATATGTCTAACAAACAGAAAAAATATATTCCATCAATGCTAGATAAAATTAGTTATTGATTAATAAACTTTTCTTCCATAGTATCCTTAATACCAGCTTAAATACAATTCCCACTCTACCTTCTGGCCATACCTCTTTCCCCCAAAACATTCTTCAGCTTACTGTATCCCAAAATCATTTTTTTCTTTATGTTTTATTTTGTAATATTGGACTGGCCATTGTTACCAATAATTATTTAATGTTTTACTTGTTTGTCTTTACCAACCAGTGGAACTTTGTGATACTAACCATAGGAATGTTCTCACAGGCCCTTGCATTTCCTCGGTAACCTACACCGGGCTAGCCTCATGGCAACAATACAAGCTATACATGCATATTTTTTATCAGTTTCTTAGGTGGCTTCTTTAATTATTTTCTGCATCCAGTCCATCTGACCTTAATGAGAGGGGGGCTGAAAATGTTAGAGAAATTGCAACTCATATACAGCATCTTGTGTGGTTAGAACTGAGCAAGAATAAGGTGAGATGGAATGTGCTTTATCATTAAAGTCCCATTTCAGAAACTGCACAATGACAGCTAAAAGTTTTTCCCCCCACATATATATTTGAATGCTCAGAAAAGATAAGAAAGCCTGAAGAAGAACAGATGTGTTAGAAGTGTGAAATGGATTAACATCAAAGCCCCCTGGGAAAAATCTGAGACATGAAATGCAGGCTCCTGACTGACAAGAGCTATTCAGGGAGCGTTCAAAGCCTGGCAGTGCACTTCAGGCTGTGTCTTTCCCCAAGAAAAGACAGGGCCTGTCTCGTACATAGGCAGAGAAAGAAGCTGTGGATGCATTTGATATGAAGAGTAGTGGGAAGAAACCCTTGTATAAAATCCTACTCACCCATCACACCGACTCAAAAGTGCAGAATTTATGACTAATTTGCCTAGTCTTTAGAGGATAAAAACAGTAAGTCCCCATTGTCTCTTGTAGTTCTACCATGACCTCAAAGATTTTAAAGAATGATTCGTTACCTTTTTCAACAGCTTCAAATAAGTTATTTACAAATAACAATGTTTTGGGAAACAGTCTATTTATTTTAAAAAACATGATCAGTTAAATTCAATGAAAGCTTAGATCTAGAAATCTTGAGCATAGCTGGAGTCTAAAAAATAAAACAAAAAAAATGGGAGCAATTACTTTGGAATTAGAGATGATTCCAATAAAAGAATGTTCCACCCTCCTATTGTGGATCTTAAGATTGAGCTATCACCTTACTTTATGACTGTGCTTTGAGTAGAGAGTAGCTCCTGAAATCATTACCATGTATCTTCAAAGTAATTACACCTTTGATTCTTCTCTTCAAAATTTCTGTGAAACACATATAAACAAAAACATCCCCTGGTACTTGACCCTGCTGCCTGATAGGTATATATTCAAAGTTGTGACAAGCAATCCTTGAGGAAGTTGAGTTTGATATTTGAGAAGAGTCAAAGATTAGAATTACACTTGTCAAATAAAAGAAAGTCATTTTTTTGTTTCTCTGGAAAATTGGGAAATAGTGAACAGTGCCTATCCACTTCTAACAAACAGAGATAACCCAACTCATCTCCTAGCAGACCTTACACCCACTAAGGAAAAGAAAGCTCTCTCCAATATTTTATATGTAATATACAATATTAAATCATGTAATGAGAGATTCAACAAATACTTATTATGAATCTATGATGTTCTAGGTAATGCTGTGGGAATACAAAAGAAAACAAAAAATTTAATCACAACTAAAGAAGTTCATATCGTGTAATTATCTATTCAAATCAATCATGGTACATTTATCATAGCCCGATTTGTTATTCTTAGCTATCTCTTCCCTTTGTATATAACCTCCCTTCCAGCAACTTTTGATTATATCAAAGTAAATATGGAGTAACAGTTAAGAGTCAGTATGAAGGTAAGTATATATGAGTTTAAATCCTAGGATTTCCACTTAATAGCTTTGGCAAGCTTTAGTGATGCCCTCCATTGTTCTGTTACTAATATTTTGATTCTTCACTTTCCTCAACTTTAAAATGAGAAAAATACAGAATGCTTTATTCATGTTAAAGATCAAGTACAGTAACAGGTGTAAATAATTTAGCACAGTGCTTGGCAAAAAGTTGTTCAACAGTGTCACTGCTGCCGGTAGATGCTATAGCTTCTCTCCTATGCTCAGTCCACTGGAAGGTCTTGTGCAATACCAACGATGAGGCCGACACCTAATGCAGGTGCACTGATTAATTTTGGTATACCTGTAACTAAATTGTTTGGAATATATGGTTAGAGAAAAGAACTATCTAACCACTTATAAAATACATAAATCTGGTTCTACAAATGGTTGTCAACATGATGCCATTTGAGATACATGAAGATGTATACAATTCTACTTTTCAGTTGCTATGCATTTGTTTCCTGGAAATATTATATTTTCATAACCTTTTAAAATAAGCATTTTTTATTACAATCTACTTTTTAAATGTATATATCACTGAGATGGGTAATCTATTAATTTATTAACTTCTTCTATAACTTAGTTTATTGAAGTAATCATCTTAATTAAAAAATCACTCATTGACTCTCTTGGGTTTGTATATTATCCTATTCATAATAGCATTCACAGTACGTAGAAGAGTATATCATTGGCACTTAATGTTTGTTTCAGTGGATCAATATATAAACCCATGCATGGATAAAAAATATTGTGCTTTCATAAGCATAGTGTGTGTTAAGTTTCAGGTTTGAGTTGGAGGTGGGTAACTGTTTGGTAAGGAAGAGGTTACTGATTTATTAATGGGATAAGATTCAAGTGAATGAAGCAGAGAAGCTTGGAAAACATGATCTTTACATTGTTTTTTTCTTTTTCCTTTTTTTTTTTTTTTTTTTAATCTCTAGACCTTTCCCTAGTGTTACGACACCAAACAGCCATTTGGCCAAGCTATGACTAAGGTCTGTCACAACCTACCAAAAAAAAAAAAAAAAGAAAAAGAAAAATTTGGTTTTATTTATGTTGTACATAGGGGAAGAATATCTCTCCTGGGCCAAAGAGGTTCTTTTTCACCAGAGGCACTATTGTGCCCTGGAGAAACTGCCAAGGGAGTTTCAACTAATTTCCTCTTGGGAGGAAAAAGAGAGAACTATGAGAAACAAATAGAGCTGAGCATTACCAGAAGGTAAAACTGAAGAGCTATAGCAAATATTTGATTTTGAAATTTTATCTCAAAAATTTTTAAGGAAAATAGAAGAACATCAGAGCAGCCTTGGTACTTATTTCTTAGTGAAAAAATTAGACTTTATTTTGTGTGTGCGTGAGATTATAATTAAAACATCGGTCCTTTTACTAGACTTGATGTCTGCTTGAGGCTGTTGTTTACCTTGTATCTTCTAAATTGTTCATGAATTTTCCAGCAACTCTTCCTTTATAAGGGAAGTTATCTTTGGAAGAATCAAAAGCTTGGATTACAAATGTTTGCCTTGCTGTTGATAGCTGGGGGCAGGATGGATAGTGAGGTGAACTGTTTTCATTTCTAACTGGAGAGAGGAAGGAAGTCTGAGACAAGGAAGAAGAGTACAATGAGAAATTCTAAGATTTTAAGCCTCTGTAATTTCTTAAGTTACAGACCTCACATGTCATAAATTTACTACTTACATTTGAATAAAATCAGAAAAAAATTTGATCTATTAATATTTCACCTATTAAAGATTTATTATTGAATTAATGAAAACAAGGACAGAAGGAAGGAAGAAGCAGTACTAGTTGGTTACAATTTACACCAGAAAATGACTAGAAACCTCTACCAGGATTGAAGACCAGAAAATAAGAAATATGTCAGCAAAAGCCAATCAAAGGAAACTCAACTAATTAAGTGTCAACATTGAAAATATATAATGCAACCAATGGGCAAATATTTCAGCATCCAGATGGAGGGAATAACTTGGACAACTTGACGAGTGGTGGTAAGTTGTACTGAAATGGATGTACAGTTGGAAACAGGGCAGAGATTCTAGAACCCAGCAGTGAACACAATTTCAGGAAAATATTGATGGCACTTAAGACACGGGGTTCAAAGTTTGGTTCAAACCATGAGTACCAAAGAAGAAACTTATTGAGATATTAAAACTGAACACACAATGGCAGTTGTTATGTGGCATTAGATAACAAATCAACTGCTGGAACAGATGCAAAAAGACTAATATCACACTAATTTAATAGCCTCCAGGCTGTAGATTCACCATTTATATGTCATTTTTCTAGGTATCAAGAAGTCTCACTGTCTGTAAGGAATTCAGCCTATAGATATGGATTTGTGGTTTTCTGGGGAGAGATCCCTGTGACTCAATAAAGCACTTATGCCAAAGAGAGACATCTCACAACAATCACCTTCTAGAGAACGGTGGTAAGGTAAAGCCAGCAAACAGGATCTAAGTTCACAGAGTAATTGTTAAGAAATTCACAACACGAACACCTGGACTTTAAAGAAATTATTATCTCTTTCTCTATCTCTCTCTTTTTCTCTTTTTTCCTTCCTTCCCTCCTTCCTTCTCTCTCTCTCTTTCTTTCTCTCTTTCTTTCTCTCTTTCTTTCTTTCTTTCTTTCTTTCTTTCTTTCTTTCTTTCTTTCTTTCTTTCTTTCTTTCTTTCTTTCTTTCTTTCTTTCTTTCTTTCTTTCTTTCTTTCTTTCTTTCTTTCTTTCTTTCTTTCTTTCTTTCTTTCTTTCTTCCCCCTCCCTGATTCAACTTAAAAATAAGCCTATAAAACAAACAGAGTGTGTATCAGTGACAAGATTGGGTGGACAGAAGTAAAGGGGATGTTATTAAAAATGTGACTGCAAATGTGGCAATTGACAGCTTTCACGGGCACATGACAAGAGACTCTACTGTTGTTCCACAGAACAATAATGAAAGATGCTGATTTTTTTTTCCATTTTCTTTGCTTTCAAAGGCAGAGGAATTAATATAACTGTTTAGAAATTTTCCCAGACAACACAGTTACATATTGGGAGATGGGGTAGGGGAGGCCATCTATTAGCTTCAATTATCTGACAAAACCTGTTGGGGGCAACACTTCATTTCCAGGAGGCTATGATTACAGGAGAGAAGAGATAGAGTTCTAGGAATGGGTAACCCAATAAATGAGAAATCAAAAGTCTTAGCATGATTGGAAAAGTGCAGAAGTGACAAGCAGTATTCCTCAAAATGGCCTCTCTGAATGAAGAAACAAATAGTAAATTGGATCTGACAATTTCTGAGCCCGTAGTCTTTCTTCCAGATGAGCAGCAGTAAAGCCTAGAAGTCTCCTTCTTTGTAAAGGTTGCTGCTCAACAGAAATACACGTAAGTCTTGGATATTGGAGGTTTTACTTGAAGATTGGAATTTTCTGCCCATTATTGATCCCTGCCACTCTTATGAACAATATGTCTGACACAAGTCAGTTTATAAAGTAGACCATATTTTTTACTTGTTAACTGGCACTTCATGTATTGTACAAAATCTGGCCTGCGCTTTGCAGTAGTTCTACAGCAGTCGCATCTGCCAGGTGGAGGATCATATGTTATGTGCATCGATCGAGTCCATCTGCCATAAAAGAGATAAACTGTTCGTAACATCCACACCCCACCATTAGAAAGTTACTTGTTTCTACTTTAGAAAAAATTATATTTACAGGGTAACTTTCTTTAATGCTTTTGTATCTAATAAATAGGTTTGTTTTGTGATTTTTGATATCTGTTAGGTTACACACATTTACCTACTTGGGGAAATACACCAGAAAATATGATAAAAAGTCATAAAGAAATGTAGTAATTCTATCCTAACATCTTCCAGGAATTTTAAATTAATCTCTATATCTAAAATATCAGAAGGAGAAACAAGTCAATTTTTGAATGTCAATAAATTACCAGATGTTTCCCTATATGATTATGTATATTATCTCATTTAACACTCACAGAAAACCTGTGAGGTGCACATGGTTTTGAGTTTTTCAGTTGAGGAAGCTGAATGGCACTTGTGTTACAGTAAGTAATTTGCAGGACTAGAATAAGAAGCTGATTAATGTGTACCTAAAGCCCAATATTTTCCAATTACATTAATGTTATCCCCATAATAATATAATATATTTGCTTGGAAATGTATACAACAATAGCGCAATAAAAAATAGCTAACACTTATCAATGATTTAAATATCCATAGGTCCTTTTCAAGTATACTTTTATGTAATCATCAAAACAATTCTCTGAAACAAAAACATATTACAGTATTTCCTCACTTATCACAGGTATTACGTTCCAGATCTCCCCCCGGTAAGTAGGAACCTTACATTTATTCTACACTCTTAAACCTACATAACTTTAACAACATACGTATACAGTACCGCAAAATCCCACGATACAGTGAAAAGTCCATGATAAATAATTAAATTATTTTTAAAAATCCCACAATACAATGCAGCCGTGATAAGTGAACCACGATATAGAGAGGGACTACTGTATTCCTAGTTTAAAGAAAATGAAGATGAGGCAAAGAGAAGGTATGAAATTTGTGAAACTTTGCACAAATATTATTGATGGGCAGGCATTTAAACCATGTCTCACTCCAAAGTTTACATCATAATAACTGTGATAAAGTGCTTAACTATGGTAAGTGCTTCCACATTCATTATTTTATTTGAGCCTGTAAAACTTTATGAGAGGGTAGAACAAGCATCCGCTCACTTTAGAGGCAGTAAAATAGAGCTGGTAAGTAGCAGGCCAATGTCTTAAGCTTGGATTTGAGACTCTAGTGCACACTTTTGTTATTGTACTTTACATAAAGCAAAGGAAATCATTGATATATGTGTAAAAGAGACAATATGGCAGGTGACTTTTTAAGAAAGAAGATGTATAAAGTTCCACAACTTCCATCTGCAAGGCACACTGAGCATAATAAGAAGCATATAGAACGAGTGAAGTCTTTTCATCTCCTTGAACCTGATTTCTCAGCTAGCCATATCAACCTAATAATACCCACCTCACAAATCTATTGCTAAAGGCAAATGAGCTAGTATCTGTGGTTTAGTAAACTATGAGGGCTTAACACTATTTTAGAATAAACAAAACACAATTCTTTGCCCTCAAGCCACTTACAGTCTGGTTGTGGGAGTAAAAGTATCACTCATGCAATGATAGCAAACAATAAAAAGTGTGTGAAAATAAATATGAGTGGTGGATGGCATTATCAGACCAACTTTAGGAAGAGATGCTGAACGGATTCTTCAGGGATTAGCTCTGGAATCAAGGAATGGGATTATAGGTGAAGAGAACGATTTGATTATCTGTGATCTCTGTGCTTTTCTTAATCAGTCACCTCGGCAAAAGGTCTCCAGGCCACATTCTTCCATGGTGCCTCAATAGTATTTTAGGCATAAATAGGGTAGCTGGTTTCCTACTTAGTGTCTGGAGCTCACCATTGAGCATTAATTTTTTTGAGTCCATTTTTTAGACTCTGGGAATGTACTGTAAAAATGCACTGACTTATGGAAAAAGACATACTATAACTTCTTACCTAGCATTCACATCTTTACATGTATAAAGTTCTCATATTGTTATCCTGTCAAAGAGCTAATTGAAAGCCATGGACTAAAAAATGGGAATATTTAAAAGAAATAATGAGCGGGCACATAAGAGGGCAACTAACTCTGGTTGGCAGTGCTGGGGAAGTATTTCTGACAGCTGGGGATATTAGGCTGGCATTGGGTACTCAGAGCTAAGTGAACGTAAAGGTCTGCTGGTGGCAATGCAATAGCGTCTCGTTTTCCATCTTATGTTTGAGCCCCATCAACTAACTTGTCTCCAGAGACACAGTATTTGCTTAGACTATGAGGGATAGGAACTAACAGAAGCAGTCTCCATAAGCCCAGACTCCCCTGCCATCTACAAATACAGTTCTTCTTTGATTTGACCTAAAGTATGTCTGTACAAGTTTGCTGACACCTTGAGAGCACAGAGCTTGGTTTTTACTAAGGGATCACAAAACAGGTTGTTGGTACTAAAGGCTCATATCACCTCAACACTTATCTTTTCCAAGCAAGCTGACCAGATTTGAACTAGAAGTACCAGCAATGACTTGCCGCAGGTATTTCTTTGCCCACAGGAGTCCACTTAGTCATGTGAGCAAGATGCAGTTGAGTTAATGCCTCCTTTAGGATGTCTTTAAGCAAGGGCTGATGTGAATTTGTGGATAAATAGCTTGACCATCACCTTGGATGGGATATCTCCAATACAAACTCTTTAAACAGTCTCCCATTGTTTTCCAGTGGAATGTTGCTCATGCAGCCCAATGTAGTAAGGTGCTCAATAACACACTATTTACTGGTTTTGTTCCCTTTTCTTACGTCTCCATTCTCTTAACGGAGTTTCCTGGAATCACCTCCCAAAAAACACTATTTGCACTTGAATCATCATGTCAGAGAAGCGTCCTACCCCCTACAGACTTTCATACGATACAGGTGAAATGTGCACCATGGGTTCCTTTTCCAGTTCGGGCACACTTTTGTGAAACATAATAATATGACTTCATAGCATTTCACAGTTAAAAAAAAAAAAAAAACTTTAAAGCTACTTTAAATATTACTGAATTTCTACCCAAAGAAGCCAAGTAAGAAACCCATTAATAGTAATGCTTTGCTCTTGTGCATAATTTTGCACTTTTTAAAGCACTTTCCCATATTTAATCATATTTGATCCTCATGACAACCCTGTAAAAAATGTAGGGCAAATGTTAGCTTGAGGGACAGTGTGGAGTGGTGGAAACAGCTCTCTGAACTGGGAGTCTAGAGGCCTGATTCTGTAAGTAATTAGCAGTACAACCACAGGCAATGCCTTAACCCTTTCTGGGCCTCAGTATCCTCATTATGGCAGGAGGGCCTGATCTATGGAATTTCTAAGATTATTACAATGATTAACATTCTGTAAGTCCCAGAAGACAAACATAGAAGGTGAAGTATGTGGGTGTGGGATAGCTTTTCCTTAGTCAGTAGCAGAATTGGGACTAAAATAAGATCTAGTAATTTTGGAGAAAGGATTCATTAAGTAGCATTGATGAAGAGCCTCTTATACTAGCCATTGAGAAAAATTATGTACCACACATTGCCATCAGTTCTGAAAAAATCCTGGAAGGTATACTTTATCCCCTGCAAGGTATACCTCATCCCCAATTTACAGATTAGGAGCACTAGACTCCACTAGGCCTAGTCATGAGAGACCATAGAGCTCCTAACATTTGCACCCCATGTATGTGATTCCAAAAATGTCCTCTTCCATTAAACAAGTGTTTTTTTGTTTGCTTTTTGTTTTGTTTTGTTTTTTTCCCTGAGCACATCTCACAAGAGCAATCAAGAATATTACGACAAATTAGAAGATTGATATGTATGAGATCAAACCATGAGTCCTCTGATGATATTTTCTCATCTATAAAATGGACACTATTATTCCCTCAGGGTTTTCGAGAGGATTAAAAAGTTATGAAGAATTAAATCTTTGGACTATGATTTCTGCTGAGTATATGTTTCTCTTCTTCCCTACACCCTGACATTTTTTCCACCACACTAGTGACCTTAGTTTCCTATAAAGACCACATTTGCAGCTTCATACACCTGAAATCTCCCTCTTTCCTACAAACACACACAGGTAAGCCTGGGAAGTTGGTGGTACCTGAAAAACATGAATATCTTGAAAATTCATTTTTCTCCTTGTCTCTCTCATGATTTAGCTTACTAGGTTTGTGAAAAAGTCTCCTCCATCTATTGTTCCAGAATTCTAATTATATTTAACTATTTTGCATTGCCTACTTTTCTCAACTTTTTAAACATGAGCTTGAATGTGTTCAAACACATTCATGTATTTGTAAGAAGTGGGTAAAAAGGAGATTATTTCACTCAGTTTCAGATTCTGCTATTGAGTGATTCATAACTAGTGGACTATGACTGTACCATAAGGCTAGTGGGACATGTTGCATATACCAGGGAAATTATATAATAATTATATTTTAGCTTAAATAACATCAGAAAAAGTTTAATTAAGACTTTTAATTAATAGTTGAAAGATTAATCAATCAATAATTATAGAAATGATTATATGGTATAATTGAGCTTAATTGGAGGAAGCTGATTAATGATCAGAATAAAACTTTCAGATTCCCTGTCTTATAAATATTCAAAAATGATGGATTTTGGCTCATAGAATTAAAAAGAAATGCCAGGATTGTAGATGATAGTCCTTGGCAACTAGGCCATGAAAGGGAAAACACATGATTTAAGTAAAAAAAAATCTATTTTTCATCTTCTATATCAGTATACTGCTAATCTGTACAACTTTGAGATTAAGAGAGAAAACTACACATTCAAAGAAGTCTGTTTATATAAAAGAAAAGGGAAAAAAGTTTGCTTGAGACAGTTTTCTTTGGAAGTTAATTTCTCAGGGTTTTTTCCCCTTCATCTCCAAGGGCAGCACATCAAAGGACTAGATTTGGTAGAGGGTCAGACATCTCAAAGAGACCATCTCTGTTTATAAGATGAAGACCCCTCTCACTTCTCTCTGATCTGTTATAATCAAAATCAAGTGGCTATTGGGACCAATATCAATTGTACCAAACATGGTTCAATTCTCTTTGGAAAACAGGTAGGTGATCTCATTTCAGGGTCATCTAACTGATGAAGATAAATTCCACACTGCACAGCACAGATGGAGAGATATATGAGATCTGTCCATAAAGTATCCAGCCATGTAATATAAAAAATAGATGTACTGAAGAAGATATAGAATACAAGAAATGTTGTCCATAGGCCATTGATGCCTCAGTTCCCTTCAAAGTAAGCACCATGGGACCTCACACTATTCTCCAAATCGTCATCAGCTGCTTTATCATTTTTTTCCTGAATCCTGTTGGTGGTCTGAAATCTCTTCAATTTCAAATATGATGATTTAGTTTGGGGAAAAGCCAGAAGTCACAGGGAACGAAATCTGGGCTGTAGGGGGACTGAGTCACCTAGGTGATCTGATGTTTCACAAAAAAACTGCATGAGATGTGATGAATGCACAAGTGTTATCATGATGAAGCTGCCTATCACCAGTTGCCCATATCTGTGGCATTTTGAATCATCTGAATAGTTTCCATGGAGGAATGTTCAAGCTTAACGCAAAATCTGATGCAGATGTGTTGCTCTACTTGCTCAGTCATTTTGAATGTGTTGGCCACACAGTATATATGCTCAGTCAATGGCATCTATCACACCCACTGACTAGTACAGTGCAGTCATCATTGTTCATGCATGAACATTCCTGTCCACTCTCCTTGGCTGCCAGGTTACACTGATGTCATGCAAACCATTCTCCTTACATTAACAATGGCTGGATCTTTTCTGGACAGACCTTGAATGCACAGAGGGTGGAGGGAGTTGGTGCTTTTCTGAGTAGACAGTACTACATTACTGATCCTATATACCTTTCCCAGGAAATAAGCCAAGTATAGCCTCAAAATCTATGAATACACACAAGCTTGGTTGCATGGAAAGACAACCTCAAGAAGTATTTTCAAAAGTTTTTCAGCCTATAAGAATATCTATTTTGGCTACAAATTGGGAGTTGAATGCTCCTACATTTGCCAAAGATTTACACTCATTTTCTCTTGCTCTCCCTCGACTTATATGTGTCCTCTCAACCTAAATGCAATCCCAGTCATGTAAAGGGTTCTATATGCAAAATTATTGAAATAAGAAATTTATGAACTTAATTAATATGAATGTTTATCTTGATTACCTACATATTTGTCCAAACATATAGTGTTCACTCTGGTAGATGCAAGAGAATGGTTTTATACTTCTGCCTTTAATTTCTGTAAAGTTAACATAGATTATTAACTCAGAGAATGATGAAGTATCAGGAGCAATGGAATGAAAGCCTAGCACTAACTCACCATATTTGCTGTTTGGTTTTGGTTAATTTATCTAAATTCCCTTGACTTCTGTTACTGCATCTATACAAAAGAAAAGAAAAGAAAAGAAAATCTGAATTTTTCCCATAGCTCCCTACTCCATTGCAGTGCTGCAATATAATTCTGGCACTATTTGGAGTTAGTTCAGACTTCACAAGTTAAAAGCACAAACCTCCAACTAGTCTGTCTTCACTTCAGACACTAATCACAAATTCTGGGCTTCCTAGGCCACCCATATTTCTGACTAACTGCTTACCAATTTGGCAGTTATCACCTATGATTTGATAATTCACTAGAACAACTTTATAATAATACAAACAATAACAGCTTTATTATAAAAGATAAAAATTAGGACCAGACAATAGGAGAGGTTCCTGGGTGAGGTCTAGGATGGTCCTAAATATGGAGCTTCCATGTGATTTCCTTCATGGAATCACATACTAGGAAGCTCACATATGAGGAAGCTCCCTTGAGTCTCAGTGTCCAGAGGTTATATTGGTGTATTCTTATACAGGTATGTTTGATTTAATCAAGCTTCAACCCATTTTAACTCTCTAGAGTTGAGTGATTGGCTTGATACAGCATAACTTATATCTCAACCCTATAGTAACATGGCTGGTTTTTCCAGTATGGCCAGCCCCATTCTGAACTATGTAATGGCCCATCATGAGTTACTTTATTAGCATAAACTTAAGTGTGGCCCCAAGGTCACACCATGAATAACAGAGATATCCCGATCACTTACAAAAAGTCCAAGAAAGTTTCTTCTCAGGAGCTCAGGAAAATGACTAGATAATTTTGTTTTTATTATACAACACCATTGAGTATTGTGTTAAATAAACCAGATAATATATGTACTAGTGTTTTATTACTTTAAAATATTATGCAAAAATAATGTCATAATTACTAGAAATTAAGAAACCAATACAATTTTTATTTTACTCACTGTGATACTATATCACAATTTTGGAAGAGAAATGTCAGTGCTGGCTTTAGCAGTCGAAAGAATTGTCATAGCTGAGATAGGACGTAAGTTTGGTTTTGAAGGATAGGTATAATTTGTTTGAAAGACAAGATTCCTTGTATTCCATACATACTGCTGATGCAATCAAAATAATTCAACAAATAATAAAAATAGGCTTGATGACTGATCTTTTCACCTTTTAATATATTGTTTTAATGCTTTGTAAAACACAGCTCAAGAGAACTTAAGCATTTTTCTTCAAATATCCATGAAAATCAACTTATAGAAAAAGTAGAGGAGGAATAATCTCCATTTCTTTCTTCAGTGTATATTTGGGCCTACAGAGCATCAACCTCTATAATACCTGGATTATGGGGAAGCTTGGTTCCATTCTTATCTCTGTTAATTTTTAATTTGATGAATTTATACAAGATATTCACCCTCTCAGAAACCTAGTTCCTGCACCTGCTAAATGACGACAGTATCTGCCTTGTCTACCTCTCAAGGTTATTTTAAGATCCAAAAGTGCTTTATAAATTTAACAGATTATCTTATTTTAGAATTAAGTTCAAAGTTAGAAATCAGAAAAGGCTGAAAATAGAAAATACATCTTTAGTAGCATTGCTGTCACTTTCAGCAAACACTCCTGCTCTATTAGGAGAAGTTCTAGTCTTTCGATTTATTGTTAGGAAGTTCTAAAAAATATATTGGGATATGTTTTCTAGTTTCTTTGCAAAGCAAATGAAAGAGAAGACTAATGTATATTCCCATACACAGGAAATATAACAGTTCTTTCAGGCACAGTGAGTGAGTGACCCCATATGGATAGAATGGCACCTCTACCATTCTGATCATGAAACCCATGACAAAGGGGAGCAGACGTGTAAACAAATAACCATAGTGCAATTGCTACTGTGGTAAGTGCTATAATAATGTCTGCTAAAAGTGCTGTGGAAATTTAAATATGAGAAAAATTAATTCTGACTGAGGGAAAGGTCAGGACATGATTCAGAAAAGTGATGATTGTGCTTGGTCCTGAAAGACAAGTTGGGTTTTCAGAGGCAAAAAGGAGGCTGTGCGTGCATATCAAACAGAAGCTCCAGCATGAGCAAAGTGTGAGGGCTGGAAGAGCAGGCCAGCTGTGGGGATTGTGGGGGGTGTGTCAAAGCCAGGATGTGAACGCCTTGGATGAATATTGAGAAGATCCCTCACAGCTTAGAAACACACAGTAGGTGTGTGTGTGTGTGTGAGGAGTGGTTGCCGATAGCAACTTGATTTTAGATCTACCACCTTTCCTTTGGTGAGAAGAGTTGAACGCTTACACTGGAGAAGCTGCGGTTAGGGAAACATTTTAGGGTGCAACAGATGATTTTTGTTCAGTGCTTACTATGTGCCACACAATATTCAAAGCCTGCTCAATGTGTTAGTGCCTTAAATTCCTGAAACAATTTTATAAGTTAAATACTCTTTTTCTCTCTGCTTTATACAGAAGGGACTGAAATCCCAGAGACTCAAGTAAATTGACTTAAGTGGTACCAGGCCATTTGGATATGGATTCATGTTTTTTAATCAGCACAAGTAGACCAAATTAAAGCAGCCAACATAAAAATAGACAAATGAAAGATCTGTACTTGACTAAGAGAAACTTTAGAAATATGACCCTCTGTTTTCTGAGATCTGGTAAATAGTGTGGCTAAAGGAGTAGGAATAGAAAGGAAAATAAAGAGTATGGTTTTAACTGGTCGAGTTTTGGACCTGTGTAAGACCTGTTCAGACATTTAAGAATCATGAACTTTCCATGAGGGCTGAAACCATGGAAATTCATGAACCTGTCCAGAGAGAGAATGTATCATAAAAAGAGTAGAGACATTAATTACATAAAATATGTTGGTTCATTGGGGAATGTGGAGAGCCAAAGATTTGGGCATCCACTCTAACTGTGAGTGCAACTCCCTCCGCCATGTGCTGTGCTGGCCAAGGTGGTTGCCATCCGCCCTCATCACAGTCCAGAGTTTTGACAATGGCTTCTCAAGGAGAACACCACTGCAGACAAAAGTAAGAGTCCATGGCTCAAGGCCTAGGACTGCTGGGAGACATTTAATTATTTTAAAATCTCTACAACCTGGGGAACATAATGGTTAATGGTGGAATCAGATGGAAGGCATAGAATTTTGAATAGTAGAGACTGTGTCATTAGAGTAGACTGTCACGCCATTGGAGATGATAAAACCCTAGTGCATAAATGGAGCATACCTTAAACGTACACAAATCAATGCTTGATAAAGTACCTTTGTGTATAACTAAGTAGATTGTTGTATGGTAGGCTGAGTCATCTGATAATAGTATACTGCCAGTGTCAGTGGGATTATGGCAGAGTTCTATACATAAAGAAGTTTGGGAGCCAGATAGTACTGTGTGAAAAGCTGAAGTGTAGGTATCCCAACATTTTTAAAGCTGTGATCTGCACACCATAGTTGTGAATCGGAAAGATTCTAAGGCTGCATCACAAGTAGAAGCATGAATTATGCTGAAGAATGTTTTTTAGTGTTCCTAGAATCAAAAAGTCTTTCTGAGTTGAAAGACTTCTGTTTTTGGGAGAACATTGTTATATTTTTTGGCAAGAAAAATGAAAACGGAAGCACTTGGAAGTCTAGCTTAAAGAAGTAGGTTGACCGGGAGCAGGGCCTGTGATTCTTAGAAATCCTGAAATAAATATAAGGATTTTGAGCCCAGTGAGGAACTTTCTGATCATACTTTTTGGTACCTTATATACCTACCTTGTGGCCTCTGTGGTACCCTGTATAAAATAGTGTCATTATTGGCATGTTGGCAAATGTCATAGTGGCCATGTTATATAGACAGGCTCTGACAGTTCAGGGAAAGAGTAAGGTGTGTAATCATTTAGTCTTCTGGAACTAAAATATGAAGAGCATTTCTTGACTACATTAAAGTCAGTTTTGAAAAATAAAGTAATTATATGACACATCTCCTGATTTATTCTTTCATTCTCTATGCTTATCTCCTATATGAAGTCTTCCCAGCGACATCAGTGAAAAAGTGTCCCCTGTGCTGAATCTTTGTAACAGCCGCTGTCTTCATTACAGGGTCCTGGAATGTGTGTGTGTGTGTGTGTGTGTGTGTGTGTGTGTGTGTGAAGGGTACTTAGAAAACATGTAATTAAACACCATCTTCCAGATTCAAAAGCTGGAAGCAAGACACTTGAAAGAATGGCTCCAACTCAAGTAATCTATTAGCCTGAGAATCCAGCTATGTGACTAACATGAGCAAATCAGACAAATAAATTGGTGTGACCAGGGCAGAAAACGAGTGGTATGAGATGGCAGGCAGGAGTAAATGGGGAGTTGTCGGGCATGGGCATGGGCAATAACAGGCAGAGTAAGAAAGGAGAGCATGCTGAACTATTGCCTGCATAAAACCTGGTCAGAAAAATATTATCAGAAAGGTAATTCTGGAGACCATGGGAAAGAGGAGATCTGAGGATTTAGTTACAAGGATCATAAAATATTCTTGGCAAACAAATATAAGTCCTGAAATAAAAAAAAAATTGCTTCATATTTTTCACTATCAAATATATTATTTCTGTTATAAGTTTGTTTTGTTTGCATTAGGTTTGAAATTCATTACGTACAAGAACATGGTCTTTCTTTCAGCCCAGAATTTAGCATAGGATGGGATTTAGTGGAAGAATGTGAAATGAGCTTTGAATCACATGTGTGAGCACACACTAACTAGGTCTCGGGAGGTCATATGGTAGAAAGTATTCAAACCTTATCATAATACACACCCATGTTTCAATTCATACTAAAATTAAGATGTTGTGTAAGGCAAAAATTTGGAGAGCTTTAATTTCTTCAATTATAGACTATGAGAATTCTATCTGATACACTAAAATCCTTTCCAACTTTAATGTTCTTTTATTTTGGATTCCACAAACTCAAGCAAGTAGTTATATTCACTGTCTCCAAACTCCTGCTCAAATACATCACATTGGTTGACTGTTGTGATACCATCAACCACAATTTCTGCACCCTTGCCAAGTTTACAGTACTGATGAAGGACATTGGTGTTGTTCAGAAGCCTTAAGGTTCAAAGTTGATTCCTATTTTCCATGTTGACTCCTGTTCTGGGGAGTGCCAAATGGCCTCCTCATGCATCAACTTAAAGAACAATCAACCTTCAATTATACATAGCTTGAGAAGAAAATAATGCAAGTATTTAATTTTTGTAGTCTTGAACTTTCATTTGATACATTTTTATTACTTTAGACTATTTGCAGTGTGGGAAAAGTGAGTTACAACAAAGTATCTATTTGTATGTGTGATTTTTAGATTTTGTAAGTACTATCACTTGTTAGGATTAGCATGCTTCGTTCAAAAGAAAGCAAGTGAAAGGGGGCTTCTGGAGGAAAAGAAGGAATATGGTATTTCCTTGTTACTGTGAAGGGTTAAGATTGAAATTCTTTGAATATCTCCTGCCATTCATACTTTCTATTACAGAGTCATAGAAAAAGAAAGGCTGAATCAGGAAACACGCTTTCACTATGGCATATTTACTTGTATGAGTGAAATCTGTTCGCTCAGGTGGGAGACTAACAGAACTGGGATGTTCTTATTAAAAAGAAGTTAGTTACCCATTTCTACTGAGAAATGATGAATAAACATCCACATCTGATAGTCATGTATATTAGGATTATTCCTTGTAGCATACTTCAGAATTTGCTTATTTTTTCACTTATTTTCTGTTCTTTCTCAACATCTTAAAAATTATCAGTGAGAATATTAGGTATTAGACAATATGAGAGCTATGTGCATGTAAATGATAGAAATTGAAAAAAAAATTATAGCTGCAGTTGGATCTTTTATATGAAAGACAAGATTCTGCTGCTATTGAAGAGGCTGGAAAATAAGAGGTGTCCTTCCTGGTTGTTAGTTCCTGGGGACAATAGTTAATGAATGAGGGTAGAAGAGATTTAGGAGGACAGGCTTGGACAAGTATCTTTTATTCTCTCAGCTTTGGTTTCCTCATAAATGAAAAAATTCGAGCAAGATTCATTTTAGCTCTAAATATATATATATATTTGATATTTGTGGTAGGCAAAAAAAAAAAAAAAAAAAAAGGTCCCCAATAATGTCCATGCCCTAATCCCTGGAACATGAAATTATATTAGATTACATAACAAAGAAGAATAACAGTTTCAGATGGATTCAACTTTCCTATTCAGCTGATCTTGAGATAGGGAAATTATTTTGAACTCTCAGAGTATGCCTAATGCAGTCCCAAGGGTCCTTACAAATGGAAAAGGACAGCAGGAGAAATTACCAGAGGGATGGCAGCTTAAGGAGTACCTAAACTGCTCTTGCTAACTTTAGAGATAAAGGAAGAGGACACAGACCAAGAATTGCAACAGCCTCTGGAATCTGGAAAAGGCACGGAAACATATTTTTCCCTAAAGCTTTTAGAAAGGAACACAGCCCTGCCAACATGGAGAAAATGAGCACAAAATAATCACTCCCTGAAGTCAGTTTGTCCACTTCTAAAGAAGATAAAATTAATTAATTTGCTAGTAAATTACATAGTTTTGGGATTATTTAAAAATATAGTGTTACCTTCCAGACTTTGTACAAATACCCATCAACCAAGGAATGATGCAAAGAAACTTTCAAGACATTTTAAATGAATCGATATTTTCTTCACACAGTCATGATCATGTTTGAGACAGAGTTACTATAAATGAAGATGCATTCATTTTCTTTATCACGCCATACCCACTTCTCTGAGAAGGCTGTACAGAGTCAATGCTCATGCCTTGCTCTCATGCTAATCTTCACTCCAAATCAACTGAGGCTAATGTTTGAAAAAATCTGCCAGGAAAACTAAGTGTGTGGAGAGACCAGCCTTTAGACTTTCCAATGAGCTCCTCCAAAAGACTCCTAATCTGATTTGTATACAAGTTTTATGGAGCTGGAAGAAAAGGGATTCTTTTCTCCATTTCATAACAGTTGTAGATCTTGTGAGGGCTATGTCTAGTTGCCTAAGTAAGACTTATATCAGAAATTAGAATCAGCTCTTATAAATTAGCTCTTAAATTTTACTTGTACATCCAAATTTATCTTAATGTGAGGGTAAAAACAATTCTCTCACTCACAAAATTGTTATTGCCAATATAAATTGAAATAGGTTATAAAAATATTTTATATCAGTTTCTATAGCATCAAAAAGAATAAAATAGTTAGGAAAATATTAACAAGAAGGCAAAACTTGTACTCTAAAAATTACACAACATTGCTAAAAATCAATAAGACAAATAAGTAAAAAAATATCTTATTTATGGATTAGCAAACAGTATTACAATAACCATACTATTCAAAATGATCTATAAATTCAATTCAATTTCTATCAAAATCCCAGCAGCCTTTTCTTTGTGTGGGTAGACAGATAAGCCAGTTCTAAAATTCATAAGTGATCTTAAGGACCTCCAAATAGCCAAAACAATCTCGAAAAAAAGAATAAACTTGGAGAAATCACACTTTTTAAATTCAAAGCTTAGTACAAAGCTATAGCAATAAAAATAGTGTGGTGCTGGCATAAAGGAAGACAAAGCAGCAGAAGAGAATAGAAGGTCCAGAAATAAACTCTTTGATATACGTCAATTGCTGTTTGGCAACCATATTAAGCCCATTTAATGAGGAAAGGAGAGTCCTTTCAACTAATGGTGCTGGAATAACTGGATGCCCACAAACAAAAGACTGAAATTTGACCCTTACCTAACATTATACAGAAAAAAATAACTCAAAATGGATTAGAGATTTAAGTATAAGACATACAACTCTGAAACTCGTAGGTGGAAACATTGGGAAAACATTTCATGACAACGGGTTTAGAAATGATTTCTTGGGTAGGATATCAAAGACATAGACAATAAAAGACAAAAATAGATCATTGGACTTCAACAAAATTAAAAACTTGTATGCATCACAGGACTCTATCTGAATACTAAAATGCACCCCATGAATGCAAGAAAATATTTGCCATATATTAGAAAAGGCATTAATATCAGAATATATAAAAATGTCTACAACTCAACAACAACTATAAAACAAACCAATTCAAAAATGAGTGAAGGACTTGAATAGATATGTATCCAAAGAAGACATGGAAATGTCCAAAAAGCTTTTAAAAAGATGCTAAAACTTTTTAGTCATTACAGAAATCCAAATCAAAGCCACAGTAAGATACTATTTTATACATATTATAACACCCATTAATTAAAAAAAAAATGAAACATCCTTGCCAAATGTTAATGAGGATATGGAGAATCGGAACTCATGCATTGCTGTTGGAAATGTGAAATGGTGTAGTTACTGAAGAAAATAGTTTGGTGGTTCCTCAGATAGATTAGCAGAATTATTATACGACCCAACAATTCTACTCCTGAGTACATACCCAAAAGAACTGAAAGAGGAAGTCAAATTGATAGTTGCAGACCCATTTTTCACAACACTTTAGAGCTTTAGGTCATAAAGAGCAAAAGGTGGAAACAACTAAAGTTTCCATCAACAGGTAAATGGGTAAACAAAACACAGTATATGCATCCAAAGGGATATTTATTCAGTTAAACAAAGAACTAAAATTCTGATGCATGCTACAACAGGAGTGAATGTTGAAGACATTCATAATAAAGTAAACCTGATGCAAAAGGACACATGTTTTAAGAGCCTTCTTATACGATGTACCTACAATTGACCAATACATAGGGCCACAAAGGAAAATAGAGGTCATCAGCTGTCCATGAGAGCAGGATATTGAGAGTTATTGTTTAATGGGTATCGTACTTCTGTTTGGGATGAAAAAGTTCTGCAAATGTATAGTGGTGATGGATGCATCACACTGTGAATGTACTTAATGTAACCAAGGTATACACTTGATAATGGTTAAATAGTGAATTTTGTCATGTATATTTCACCACAATAAAAATGCAAAAAAAAAAAAAAAAACAGTTTGAAACTTTTCAATAATAATAATAACAGAATTAGCTAAGATTTACTATTCATTTAATTTATGCCATATATATTCTGATGGCTTTAACTGTATTAATTCATTTAATTTTCACAATATCAGTATATGGGAGATATTATTATCATTATACTCTTTTTAAAAAAAATGTTGGAGCAGAGGTTTAATGACTTGACTAAGGTCACATAGTAAATGTGTGTTTGTGGGGGGTGGGGGGAAGGGGAGTCTCAGATGTGAATCAATAAAACCTGACTCTAGACCCATATCCTTAGGTTGCTTCCAAATCATTTCTGACATTTCCCAAATCATTGCCGAATGTTAAAAATATTTTAAGTTGTGGAAAGTTTTATCATTTATTCTATACACAATATTTTCAGAACCAATAGGGTTTTAGCTAGATTTAGTAGAGACTCATTCTAGGGTTTGGGTCTCAATGCAATGACTTACTAGGAAAATTTGCTATGGGTATCCAGTGTTAGCTTTCTTTCCTCCAGTCAGACGAGGTCTATGTAGTGCCCATATCCCAGGGGAGGTAAGGAAATAGACTACTTTTCCTTCAATCGCTTCTTTACTTTCCACAATACTGATGCCCCATTTGTAGCTCTAGGCTTTTCCACAAGGGATGCCTATGTGGATTTTTCTGATGAATGGGAGTCCACATTTATGTCTTCAAAACCAGTCCAGTCAAAGCTTCTGAAAAAGTGATTTCTGAAAGCAATTGCCTATGACTTTGCAGCCCCTAAAATGATAAGCAAATATTGGAAATGTTATTTTCTTCCTGGGGAAGTCACTTCTTCCTTTTGTAGTAAGAAATCTAACTACTTTATAAATCAAATTTTTCTAATCTTAAAATCTTTCATTCTGCGACCCACACATGACTTCAGAGAGAACAGACATGTGCCATATCTGTCTTACAGATGGCTCATACATCCTGTGTCATTTGATATTTCTCTCTGTTCTGCAGTTAGATGGCTCAGATTCTTCATTAAAAGATTCATTTCTATGGCAGCTTTTATAAAGCAAATATCTGCACATGGAGGAAAGGAAAGAGAACAGAAGGAAGAGGGAACACGGTCTGCTTTCCACCAGATACTGAAATGTTCCACTAATCTTTTTCGCACCTTGTAGAGTTTCAATTTTCCCTTAAAATGTGGATTAAACAAAGTTGCCAAAAAACATATGCTTCTGTGTCAAACATTTCACTTATTTGGGAGGCTGGAAGCAGCTTGAGAGGGCTCACTGCCTCTGCCTGAGAAAATGGAGCAGAGCGGTTTGGGTCTCTAACTGGAACATTCTCCTTAGGTCTGAGGTATGCACATTGGAAGTGTGACATGGGACTGGCCATGGGTGGCCTGCAAGGACAACCCTGGCCATTGTTCCTCAAGGACAGAGAAGTCAGGCCCACTTGCCAACTTGGATATTGGCTCTACCATTTCGGGCTGTGATCTTATCAGATTTCACAACTAATCGGGTTTTGATGAGTCAGTACTTGATATAGAAGACCTCCAAGGCTCATTTGTCTGATGTAGGCAAACTGCTAAGAGAGTGGGCAGCTTTCTTTTGCATGCCTACAAGCCTAACCCTCTGGTCTACCTTTTAACTGAGAACTAAATAATGCTATTTCATGGAATTATACTTGTAAATGGAGCACACAAGAAGTGGAAGGACAAAAGTTGTGAGTTCTGGCGCAAATGTTCCAGAAATTATTTTGGTCTGTCCTAACTCACCAATACTTTAAGGGTGACTGTCAAATAACTTGGGTTTAAGGGAAATAAGTCATTTTAACAAAATATGTGAGAAATAATTGTTCTGACTCATATCACAGAGATGTAAGGTAGTAATTCATTGCAAACTACTAGCTTCAGGACTCTGAGATATGAATTTAATCCCTTTGAACTTCAATTGCCTCTTTTGTCAAATAATATGTCTATCCTATGTTTTTCCTGGGGATGTTTAGAAAAAAAATATGTATGAATATGTAATTATTATCTGACAAATAACATTTTGTCTCTCTTAGTTGGTTGATTAGATTTAATGTGAATAATAGTAATAGCAGATATTTATAGGGTATTTTCTATTTCCTAAACAATGAATTAGAGTTTTTAGATAAATCTCACCAAATAATCTTGAGCCAACCACTCTGTAAATTAGACAATAGTATTCCCAGTTCACAGACAAAATCAAGGCTCTCTGAGACCTAAAATAACTTGCCCTAGATTATTTTACACATACTTTGTAGAAGAAGAAAAAAGAGAAGGAGGAGAAGGAGGAAGAAGAGGAGGAGGAGGGAGAGGAAAGAAAAGAAATGAAAAAATAAGCAATCAAAGCTCAATTGGTTGATTCCAAGTCACATTCTCTCTTCTGTACTATCTTCTACCATTGATAGTGGAGTAAAGTTTTACCCACTCCTTATGCCTCATTTTATTTAGCATATTATATTTCCAAGTTATTTGAGTATAGTGAATATTAAAATTCCTGTTTCTGGCCCCCAGTAATGGCAAAGTGTCTTTAGTGAATTCATGACCTAAAAGTATAATCATTAAATGACTTGCAAGTCAAGAAACACTGAATTAACTTTTGTAGTTTTTGCTATACAACATTACTTATTTTAATAAATATTTATGTATTAATTGATTCATTTATAAAAGAAACAATTAGCACACAGAAGCTGGAGTTAGACTCTCTTGGATTGAAACACTGCTCCCCCACTTACAGAACTTGTGCAAGTCACTGAACTGCTTCATAACTCAGTGTGTCATCACAAGTTGGAATGATACAGTACCGAATGGTTAATGTGAGGATTAAATGACTATGTATAGATCTCAGGACAGTTTCTAGTAGTGAATGCTGTGGAGGCATTAGGTTCCTCTTATGCATCAGTAGATTGAGATCTATCTGAGCAACAGAGTAATGATATGGGCACATACCCCTGTCCAAATTTTATCCTAAGCTTCCTATAAATAGCAGCTATTATTGCCTATATTAACCTGCAAGGAAACTAATTTCTTTCATGAAATTATATCAGTAGACCCTTATTCTTTTTTTTTCCCCCTCTGGAAGGTTTTTCAATCTTTCAGAGTCCCAAGGGGGAGATAAATTACATATGAAGTTTGTAATAATCATAGTTCCAAAAAAAATGTATATAGAGTAAGCAGAAAGGAGACAGTGGGAGTAAGAAGCCAGGGTCAGGAGAAAGTACACTGCTATGTGGTGGGAATACACAAACACATCCTGCTTTCTTCAGGGATTTGTCTTTAATTTCTCTTAGGAGCAGATCCAATGGCACAGCGATTTAGTACATGATTATCTTTATATTGAAAGCACAGCTGTCTGTCTTTCCAGCTTTGTCCCTTTTCCTGTGTTCCAGGTTCTGGTGGTGTCTAATGTCTCCTGAAAGTCTCTCAAGGGTACATCAAACCCACAATTCCAAAATGAATTAATGAAATTATCCTCTTTCAGTGTTCCTTCAGGAAATGGTACCACCACTCACTGTAACACAAAGCAGAAAGCTGAGTGTCAACTTGAACTTTTCCCTCAGCCCCTTCAGTTTGATAGAATTTTTGTTTTGATAAACATTTGGCTTTTTATCCCCTTGTCTCCATTTGTATTACTTCTAAATTAATTCAGAAATTCATAATATCTGATCTGGATTACTGTCATAGATACCAAACTCTTCTCCTATTCTTCTTCTGAGCCCATATCTAGTGTTAAAGTGTAATCAAAATGGAGGCCGTGGTTTGACTATATTCTTGACAATCAGTCATGCAACCAAAGCTTAAAACTGTCCTGATTTCCCCCATAATCCTGACTCTGACCTTAGATAAAATTAAGCTTTCTTAATGTCATTGTGACCTTATAGTTTCATAGCCAATCAGCTACAAATAAGTCAACTTATGCAATAAAAAGGAATATATTTCTAGTAACCAACTGCAATAAAAAAATGCACTCCCTCATTCATGCTTTATAAACGAAGCTGTAACTGCTAAAAGCCAAGCTTAAAACTACTTTCATTTTGAAGTGTCCCTGTTTGTGAGCAGTTTGTGTTTTGCTGAATATAATATTCATATCAGTTATTTCCTTTTGACACTGCCTTCTTCTGCACCGCCATTAAAATATTTTAATATGAATATAATTATGCCACTGCTCTGTTTACATATTGCATATTTTAAGGTTGAAATGTGACATCAACCACAAAGCTTCCCAAGGCCTTTCTTCTCCATCTCATTTCTCAGCCAAGTACACATTTCTTCCTGGTGTTCTCTCCTGCTGAAACAAAAAGCTTCTTATGGGCAGAAATACACTATAACTTCCATTTAGTCTCACCCACACCTAATACAGCATCTGGTTTACAACAAATTTAGAGTAATTGATAAATGAGTACTATATGAGAGTAAGTTGTTTTGGGTTACATTATCAGCTGAAGAGATACTTTAGGCAAAAGTATCCTCTGCTTCCTGACTAGAAATGTTTAAAACAGATAAGGAAATCTGTTCTGGAGAGTAAAGAGACAGCATTTTGTACATTGAATGTAACAGGGTGTGTGTAGGAGAACCTAGAGATAACCATACGCAGTGGAGGCAAGCATTGGGGCATTGGGACATTGGGGATGGATCCATGAAGGATCCCCAAGGATCCTGTTTTCTCAGCTATATGTGTGACCCTTAGAGACCTTGCTGTGTATGATGATATTTGCTTTAAAAATGGGCTGGGTTTAGGGTAGCTGATATCCCATATCTCTTGTAGCTCTACAGTGCTGTGAATTGTTAGCAAACATTATATAAACTCATCATGGTTTGAGTTGCATCTTGATTTATCATATCTCTACAACTTGATTCTTTGAGTTCACAACATGTCTTAACATATAATTTCAAAATGTGCAGTAATGCATGGAGAACATTACCCTTGGGGATTAAAATACAAATCAATTCATTGAGCATTTATTGGGTACTTAGTAGAAGCAATGTAGTGTTTTAAGTATAGTGAACATCACAATAAATAAGATGCAACTTCAGTCCTAACTGATTCTAGAATCTGAAAGAATTAAAAACAAGAAAGAGAAGAGAGAAGATGTTCTATAGGGCACTGACCTTTCTTAGTGGGTATAGCAACACCCTAGACACATGAGACATCAAGGCTGTTACGTAAGGCTTGTTAGTGAAATCATAAATTAAGTTGGACCTTTAAAGTCTTCCAAGAGTAGTGACAAGGGAGAATATTTTGCAATCAGGCACCAAGCCCCAAATGGACACTATCGGGTATGTAACGGGGATTGGAAGGCAAGGGAGAAATGGTCTTTGGATTGCAGTGGGGAGACAGGCTTTCATGGAGGGAGAATTGCTCCGCTTAGAGAGACTGAGATGGAAAAGGAGACTAGACTTGCAGATAGTTGGGAATAAAACAGGCACAGCAAACAACATGACACAGAGACATGCAAGAGTGTGAGTAGAGAAACACACGAAACAAGGGAAATTCTACCACAAGAGAAATGAATATAAGGAAGAGTGGTGCCCACCACATTCCGTGGTTAATTCAGAATGGCAGTCTGTCCCCCACACTGAGCGACCGAGCTTGGGAGAGGCATGCATTTAAACAATAGGATCCAAGCTTTCTTTCCTGTATCATAGTCAGTGCTTCATCTCTCTCATTAATGCCCTCAGTCTGTTTGCTTGGACCTATGTCTATAAATCAATAAATAAGAGTTTCACGTCTCTGTCTAGTTGTCTGTTTATTCTAGAACCAATCTCCCTTTAAATATAAAGACTAGCCCCTCACCCTTGTCTTCCTGAGTGGTTTCATACTCCCAAACCAAGGACCCTCTTCTTTCTTTATTCTGGAAGCTACATCATTGCAGAGACACCTTCTGCTCAGTGAGCAATACTTACACAGGGGACTGTATCGATACATAGATTTTATTTCCTTATAGTCCAGATATCTGGGTTCTGGCTCAAAAAATATAATAATCAAATGGAATAGTCATCTTATTTCTCTGTATTTATAATAATTTACTCACCCAATAATACTAGATTTATCTAAATTAGATTAACCTAAATTCTCTTGTCTCTCATTTCTGTTAGAAAACATGAATGCTTCCTTTCTTGTTGATAAAGGAGCTGAGCCTCAATTTGCAGCCTGTTTCCTCTTTCTCTGTCTCTCTGTCCCTGCCAGCTCCACACCCTTGCCTTTCACTCTGACACACTCCTGTACGTTCTCACAGGGAGATGGCCCATCCCCAGCTGACAGAGAGCTCTGAGAGAGGGCGACGCAGCCTCGGTTTCAGATTAATGAGCTATTTGAGTAGGACATGACGTTGGTTTAACAGCAGTTTTCCTTAAATGTGGTGTGATCAAGAATTTGCAGAAGTTTATTCTTAGCTCTTTCTTTTTGGCTTCTGCAACATGTTAACAGCTTGTGCATTTTGTAATGCCTTTTTGCATTGCCATGGTAACCATTAAAACTTAAGGTGTTTGTGACTAGAGATCTGGCCAAGCTATTGGCTGCTGGCATGCTGGAAAGCAGTGCAAATGAAATCACATCTAGTTGGCTGTTTTTTACAGGTGTGCCTTGCCATAATTAACCTGGCATATGAAAGTCCCCTCAAAATAACAAATATTAGTATAACAAAGTATGAGGAGATGGCTTTTCACATCAATGAGAGGATTGACATTAGAATCACTGTATAAAGTAAATTCCTTAGGTGGTTTTAAAATATAATTATGTTGACCACATGCCAATATGCAGGTAACTCTTATGACTAAATTCATTTACCGTGAGTTGATAAGTCTTAGCAAAGGTACAGAATTTTAATTTCAGAGTCAAATTAAACCAGTAAGCAAATATTCTATATAGATCTCTTCATATGTTTGGATTTTGGTTTCATATTTAAATGTTGCATGATCTGCTCTATCAAAAATGGCATGGTAATTAATGAAGTATTATCAAATTTTGTTAATGTTTCCTGTGCTTAACAAATCCAGGCATGTATGTGAAGCAAAGAAAAAAATCAAACAAACGAGCTAACACATCCAACAGAAACAACAGCAGAAAAAGAAAGGCAACAAAGATAACTATCCCAGTTATGAAAATAGCCACCTAATATAATCTGTTTCTATTTTTATTTTATTTTCCAATTCTACAAGTGTTTATGCTTTTCAGCTCTACCCTGGACATTGCAGGAGGTACTAAAAACTTATGAGGCAAAGTTGGTATTTTCAGTGAATTTGGCAATCTATTTGCAAATAAGATTTACATAAAGGAAACAAATATAAACATATTTATGTGTTAAATACCCTAAAAATATGTTCTGCGAGAAAGTGGAAGACCCACCGTAAACTTCACAGTCAGGAAATTTTTATATAAAAGGCAAGATTGGGACTCTATGTGGAAAGTACAGGAGATATTTGGCAAACACGACAATAGAACTAGAATGATGTTTTTTCTAAAGAAATATTTTTCATAACATTGTCATCAAGATGGTTGCCTGAAAGTGTAGGAGAGGGTGAATACTGGATGAGAAAATGGTTCACCCTCAGGTTAAGATAATATTTTGTTTAAAATATTGACATTTGAGAATATTTCCTCATAGCTCAAATGAAGATGACAGCCTTTTCCTGTCTAATATGAAGATGATGAATTCATGCTGAACACATAACAAAGTTTGGTGCACTCTTATCTTAAGGCAATGATGTATTTTAGCTGAGGAAAATATGTATTTGAGAAATGACCTTGATGGAATTTGCAGGCGCCCTAGCATTACTGCCCAAGTGAGAGGAGCGTGCTCCTTTAATAAAGATTGTTAGGTACCAGCTTTTTGCTCCTTCTCACCCAGTCCAGCTACAATGATTAAAACATAAATTGTGGTTAGTTGAAATAACAGACACGGGCACCCGACATCCACCTGTTGAAAAAAATTTTTTGAAAAGGTCCATCTTCTGTTACTTTTCACAAAGATAGCCTCTAATATTGTCTGCTTCCATTCTCAATCACTGGCAGGTGCTTATTTAATATGAATACTAACATGAATACTAATACTACTAATAAACCTTGTTCATTATAGAGCATTGTGCAAAAATGTTGATGCTGAAACTGACAGGGCTGCCCTGGATTTTATTATCTCTACTAAAAGTACAATGAATTTCAGTCTTTTACTTGCAGGCACCAAGACTCTCTGACCAGAGCGCTTTGTGCTTTGAGGGTCTCTGTCTTGTCAGTTATTGATGGTAACCAAGCTTTAATGACCCCCCTCCCCTAAATTGGTAGGGATCCATTAAACAATGAGAAGTTAGATTAAGGAACAGCTGATTATATGAGAGCTTTAGGAAATGGAACACTCCATTGCATGATTAAATAAGCAAGGAAAAGTTCTTTTCCAGTTTTAGTCAATTTCTATCAGATAAATGACCTCCGACAATCATCTGCTTTGCTGTTAGAAACAGCAGGACCAATCGTTATATATCTCCTCTCTCTCTCTCTCTCTTCTCTTTTCTCCTTCTCCCTCTCCCCCTATCTCTCTTTCTCCACCTCTCCTTTCCCCCACACCTTTCTCCTTCTGGCTCTCCATAACATAAAATTCTACCTTAACTGTATCTTTTTTTCTTTTTCTTTTAATGTATTTATCATTGCCATTATAATGAGGGGAAATGTAATCAGTCACTGGCATCTCAGTGTGAATGAGTTTATTACATTCACAAGAAACAATTTTGTTGGGTCAAAATGCACAAAGATCTCCAAGCACTTGTGAATACGTAAGAATGAGAGTACATGTTCCGGAGTGGGCAAAGACTCTGGTGAGGAGTTAAAGGCATGTGTGCGATTGAGTTAGCAGTCTGGAGAATGAGATTCTCATTTTGGCCTTCAATGACAGAGTCAATTTAGTCTCACTAATTTTGTTGCATCTCATATTTTTTATCTGCCACATAAAATGGTTGAACAAGATAACCTTTAATTTCCATTCTAAAATTTTATTTATATAGTGATGATTGCAAATTTGCCAAGAATCTCTCCATTTAGTGAACAATTGCTAATAGATATAACAATAGATTAATGGCTAGTCCAATCTATTAGTTTTTAAAAACTCTTAATAGAGTCAGCAAAATTAAGTAGCCCTACACTATTAATATTGATCTTTACTGCTTTCACTAGAGCCCTGACTTGGGCAGCATTCTAAGATGGTCCCCAAATTCCCACTCTGCTCTACATACTATGTATCATTCCTTCCTCTTGAAGGAGGGAAAAGCCTGGGGATATGATGAGTATAGCAGCTCCCCCCCGCCCCCAATTAAGTTATTTTATAAGACTCTGTGCTGGCCCATTATAAAGAGAGGAGAAACTAACAAGACACTCTTCTAATGGCCTGGAAGAAAGCCAACATCCATGTTGTGAATTGCTTTTGGAGGTCATGAGGCAAAGAACAGTGGGTGACTTCTAGGAGCTGACAGCAAGCAAGCAAACAGAGACTTCAGTCATACCACTAAAAGGAAATACATTTTCCAATAACCATTGAGCATGGATGGGGACACCAGGCCTCAGACAAAAGCCCAGCCCCAGCAGACACCATGATTTCCCCCTGCCAAGACCTTGAGCAGAGGATCTAGCTAGCCCATATCAAAACTGACTCATAGAAACTGTGAAATAATGAATTTGTGTTAGCTAAGCTGGTAAGTTTGTAGTGATTTATTATATAGTAATAGAAAACTAGCACCTGCCCCAACTACCATCACTCATTTCTTAAAATTGAGTTTGCATAAGCAAATGCAAAATGTCTGAAGGGAGAAGACCATGGAAAAATATGCACCAATGGATCTGACAGAGTGAGGACAACAGGAACTCTGGGCAAAGGAGCTTATGGGAAGGTGAGTTTCCTTTGGCCCATTATGATCTCATCTAAGCCTCGGGCATGCTGTTCAGTGTGTACTTCCGTTCCTCTCTGGTCCCCTGCGTGCACATGCGTGTGTGTCTGTATGATCTTGTTATATTATGTTTGTATCTGTTTAGTAATGAATCACATCAGATGTTTTAGAGGTAGTTGTTAAACCTCTCATAATGGATAGAACCGCACAAGGCTGCCATTGGGGAAATTTCCTCTTGACCTCAGCTGGTGATCAGCTTATGCCCCGAAGCATAAGAATTGATAGGCCCTATAATTTTATCCAAGCGAATGTAACAGCAGCTGCTGTCCTTGGTGCTCTCTCTCTGATTAAATTCCCAAATTAGGGATCGCCTTTTGTAACCTGAATTTTGGCATGGTGGCAAATCTGACAATAACCACTCTTAGTGTTAGCCCCTCTATCATGGGGTGTTTTTCAATAGCTCTTGGACCATCTCAGGCCGTCACGTATTTCTCTGGAACTTTATTAGAAATTGGGAATTTTGTAATCCTGTACAAAAGGAGATTGCATGCTTTCTAATGTACGAAAGGAGAAAGAGAGAGAGAGAGAGGCCAATGCAGCTCTAAAACTGCAATTGTTTGCCTACCTCCAGGGACACATCTCACAGATTGCCATGAAAATAAATTGGAAAGTTTACAATTCCAAATCATTGCCGACCATGTATTACTTCACAGACAAAAACAAACACTACCACCACCATCATCACCATCAGGAATATATGAAAACATATCCAAGAACTTTCTTCCCTTCGTGAGGGAAAATGCATTACAATTAGATTAGTCTATAACCGTTCAGAGAGTGTGTTTGTTTTCTGCTGCTTTTAAAATGATTTATTATTTATTACTTTTTTTTTTTTCAAGATTATCTTCTTTATTCCTTCAGGAAAGGAGCAGTTTGGCTCTCCGTGTCATTACCAAAGCAGAGCGAAAGCCTTCAAGTGCGGAGGGCTGCAATTTCCACCATAACAGTCAACCCAGCAATTAGAGCAGTTTGTTACACTGACAGCAAAGAGAACCATTTTCAGGCAACCGGGCGGCAGAAGAGGAGCTGCAAGAAGCGAGAGCCTGTTCATTTGAAGGGGACTAGCGCCACACAGCAGCTAATCCTGGAATAGCAGGTGTTTTGGGGAACCTGGGCTATGAGGGCTGAGGTACTCACACGAATTCTTATACTTTTGAGAAAGGTCTGATTTTGCTTTCTTCGACTGAGAATAAAATTGGATAATAAATGTCGTCATTTGGGAAGAGACAAAGGGCTTTTCTTTTGTCCACTTTCTAACTTAATGTCTTACTTTTACATTAAAATGAAAATGAAAATGTGGATATTTCCATTTGCCAATTCTGAATTTGAGATAGTATTTTTGTGCTAAGAAAGCATCTCACAATAGGGAATTTTGCTAACAGAGCCATATTTATTTTACAACGAAGGTATCTGAAATGTAACGTCAACATTTTAATCTGCTGCCACTTGGTCATTTTCCCCAGTTTTCATGTATCTTAAATTACGTTTGAAGTTTCATTGATAGCTTGGGACTAAATGCTATGTTTGATCTCTTTTATTTTCTCCTTCCTTCCTCCCTTCTTGCTCCTCCTCATTCTTTTTTTTTTAAATAACTCTCATTTATTACAACAGTGACAAACTGCACTCCACGACCTCTCAGTTTCTCTTTGGATTTTTATTTCTCCCTGTCGCTAACGAAGCAGCAACACTACTTGCTTACCTCAAAGAAACCATCTGAGAATTAATAGAATTGTGTGAAATGTTTGATCTTCTCAGAGCCAGGTATTTTTTCCTCCTTTGTTCAAGAGCTGTTATTATATGGAGATTCAATAAATAGCCAACTGCAGGAAATTCTTAGACACTGAACAGGTATTTGGTTACACATATCTTTGTGGCAAATACTGGAATATATCAGGTTATAAAGCAAGGGAGCCGATGAATTCCCATCTCCTCTAAGAGGAAAAACGCACTGGAATGGGTTTGCATAGAAAGCCGTCAGGATGTTTCAGTCAGTGTTTTCCAGAAGAAGGTATTGCAAATGCAGGAACAATTGTGGGTAGTTTTTTCTTCTTTCTGCTTTGTCTCAGGAAGGATGAGGCATGGTTTTCCCCTTTTATTTGTTTTACAGTTGCGCAACTCCTGCTCTGGCACCGAGGCGGCTTCTGCCAGAGTCAGAGGTGAGGTCACGCTTGACTGAAGAAATCTAAGATCAATGTGTTGCCTCATACTTCAACATTAAATGCAGCTTGAAATATAATTGTTAGTCCATGCACTCTCTGCTTTAAGGAAGTGTTCCAGCACCCTGGAATGGGAAGTGTGGTTATTGGTGATCAACCACGACGTGTACCCTAAACCAAGGCTAACCAGAATTTTCAGGCTGAGAGAGAGAGAGAGAGAGAGAGAGAAAGAGAGAGCTCACATAGGTGCAGGAGGGAGAACAGAGCACAGAGAAGGGAAAAAGAGACAGAGCGTGGAACAGTGAAAACACTGAATGACATGGAAAGTACTCAAATTTAGAAATCTGCAAATAAAATTGCAAAACCAATGCAATTTGTTTTTATTTTATCTTTTTTCCTACTTGAAAGGTTTCTCCTTGCAGAGCTTCAAAATCCTGCTTTGGGGGCAAGATATTCAGCACCACCCAAAGCAAATTACTTATTGTTTTCCCTTCTGGGGATATTTGCTGTTACAAGAGAGCTGCCTGGAGGGGACGGAGGGAGGGAGAGAGAAAGAGAGAGAGAGAGAGAGAGAGAGAGAGAGAGAGAGAGAGAGAGAGAGAGAGAGAGAGAGGGAGAGTGCGTGTGCATGTGCGTGTGTGTGTGTGTGTGTGTGTGTGTGTGTGTGTGTTTCTGAAGGGACAGTGTGGGTGGACAGGTGGACTTGAACTGGGAAGCCAAGGACTTTTGAGATGTTCTCTGAATCAAGCCCTATAAGGCTTGCTGTTCTGTCCTTGGATTCGACTGAATAAAAGAGACAAAGGAGTGATTACTAAATACTAGTTTTTCAGAGTCACAACTTGAGAGTTAACCTTGAGTCACTATTTTGTGATGCTGATTCTAGTCAGATCTATCCTGGAGTATCTTCTTCATCATGCTGAGTAGCATGAAGAGAACAATGTGCATGTCCTGTCTGTCTCACCACGAGAGTAGCACACAATGTTTTGAATTAATTGCTAATAAAAGCATTTCCCTAGCTGAGAGTCAGCATGATGTCCTGGAAAGGAAAGGTTCTGTTATCAGACAGGTGAGCCTGTATATCCCCACCCACCATTTATCACTTGTGTGATTTTAGGCGATTTACACAACCTCTAGGACTCTCAGTTTTCTCATTATTACGAGGGACACAATTATATTTATATAGACAATTTGGGGGAAATTCAAATAAGATGATAATTATAACAGCTATACTTTCATGGTTATCTATTTGTCTCATACTCAGCAAAAGCTTACATGCCATTATTTAATCTTCACATCTTGAATGATTAGTATTATTCAGATTTTAAGGGTAGGGAAGGTCGCAGCCCTTAATTACATAACTACATTCAAACTCAGATTTGTTTGGCCTCTGAAACCTTTGTTCTCCTCTATATTAATAAAATATCAGTCTCTTTGTACCATCTGTTTTGCTGACTGTGTACATCTTTGGTGATAACCTACTCTGTGTGGGTGCTGGGACAATCCTGGGCTCACAGCATACAATGGAGCCAATAGAGTTAAGAAGGAGAGACTATTCAAACAAGTAGCTGCATAGTTCTGTGTCTTAGAATCTGAAATAATACTGACATCCTTTCTTTGTTTTAAAATCCATTAAAGAATTTGAAGATGACTCTCATATTCCCTTAAGACTTCTCTTTTCCCAACTAAACACCTACAATCCCCCCAAGCATTTATTTGAAGATTTGGCTTCAAAACTGTGAGCATTTTTTATTCTTTGTTTTAACTATTTTCTTCCTCTAGCCACATCAAAGATAACACATATTATTAATAAGAGAGAGTGTGTGATCCAGTCTCTTGGGAAATTTTTTAATTAATTCTGTTTTCATAAAAACTGTTTTAGGTTCATTTTACTCTTTCATTTTTCTCTTTAAAATTCCACCAGCAAGGACTGGGAATTGCAGGCACTTTTCTAGTCAAACTACCTTTGCCATCTCCACATGGAGTTTTGTGTGACAGCCAGAACTGTGGAATGTGAGCCGTACTGTAGCCAAGGCTTTAGAGCAGGTCATGTGCCCCTGCCAGTTGGGTCAAGACACTCAGGTCTTCACGGATATAAATCACTCTACCCTGACCACTGAGGGAAACACAATATTAGTCCCAGATGTCCGCTACCACTTTGCAGTTGTTTAGCTGTACAACTTCATCAAGCAGATTGAAATACAAGGTCCAGAGAGGTTGAGGATCTTTTCCAAGGTCACTGATTCCATGTAAAATAATTAGAATTAATGCCCATGCTTCCTTATTTGCAGTTTAGTGAGCTTCATTAGATCATTTACAGAAGTGGGAACTAATGGTGAGAAACCACCTTACCAATCCCATGGGCCGCCAGCTTCCTGGTGCAATCGCCCCACCACTGCACCCATCTCTCCCACATGACATACACAAACATGCATGCATATATACATCCATACGTGCTCACATACACTCATAAACATGTATGGAAACACACATCTAGCCCAGGTGCACATGTACCAACACTCAGCTATAGACATAGACACACTCATACACAGGTGCTAGCAGTTAGCATTGAACACATCTTTCCATTCTTGTCCTAAAAACTTGTATTTATACTTAAAATCTGATTCTGGGGGTGTCTCTTCTCTGACCATTCCCCCATTGATTAATCTCTGTATTACTCCTGATAGTTCACAAGTCCCTCTTATTGCATGTTTTGTACTTCACTATTTTTGTATATTTTCTTTCTTTTTCACTGTGCAGAATATAACTGCCTTCTGGAAAGAACTGTATTTTGCTTTATTTTGTTTCCCCATAACCTACCAGAGAGCTTGTCATAATAAGTGTTTTCTGAACTGAAATAAACTGCTGATGCTGTAGTTACAAGTAGCCGAGAAGGAGGTATCCTGCGGGAGGAGGCAGTACACGATACCTTCCTGCTCCAGTATTTCTGCTCACCTAGCATTGATTCCCAACTTTTGTTTGTACTAGAATTACTGTGAGTCATTCATTTGGGTAAAGACTGTTTTAACCTACTGTGTGAGAGACAATGTGCTAAGTGCACTGAAAGTAACAAATCTGGGTGTCAATGTCTCTATCTTGAAGGAAGGTACCATCCAGGTCAGGTTGGCAGTGTGGTAGGGGGCGGAGGGGTACAGAAATCCATGAACAGTGCGATATATGAGAGAGTACTAAAGGCAAGTAAGGAAGAAGCACAATGGAAATTCTGAGGAAAGTGAAGAGTGATTTGGGAAAACTCTATGCCAGTCTCCGATCTCTGTTGCTGCTTTCGGCCAGCTGGTATCTGGTCTTTAATAGGGTCTTAGAGGGCAGAAATCTCCCTATACCTCGAACTCCTCCCATTAGACTAATGCAATCTGTCCATTACCACTGGATCTTGCCATTTATAATTTCACTTCAATCCTGGGGCAGATTTTGTATTGCACTTTACTGACTCTGAAACGAGAGAGAGAGAGAGAGAGAGAGAGAGAGAGAGAGAGAGAGAGAGAGAGAGAGAGAGAGAGAGAGAGAATATTAGAAGAAAGATCAAAATACCTAGTAGCTCAACTATTTTTCTTTTTTTAGCATTAGATGAACTCAAGGTTAAAAACCTGGAACAAAGAAAAATGCAGTGAAGAAATGACCATAATGTTTTTAACTGAAAGGAATGGAAAGTAAGGATTGAGCCAACTCCTCCAAAGGCAAGAAAGAAAACAAGGCCAAGGTAAAGCTTTAGCAACTTCTTTCACCACATCCCCTCTTATCTTCGGGGCCTGCAAGGGCACAAGGGCAGTAGCGACTGGTTTTGTTTTATGATTAATTTATTTTGGGGGATTTTATACCAATAGAATGAGCACTTTCTCTCCTATCCTTCTCTCTGCAGGGTTGTCTACCTTCTTCTTGGAAAAAAGAAAAAAAGAAAGGATGGCTGCAGGGTAGACAAAGAAAGGCATCTGTGTGTGTGTGTCAGAGGCATGAGAAAGACATACATTTGCTTACCAACTTTTACCACCCCTCCTATTCTTTCATAGCGCATACGCAAGCTGACTTCTACTGCATACTCTTATGGTATGAAATGAAAATGTTCGAGGAAGTCTGCCCACATAAGAAACATGGGAGAAGAAATACACTATTCTAAGAATAGTCTGAAAGGCAAATGCCTGCCAGAACATCTGCCCAGGAGCAGTGGGGTGAGCCGAGGAGACAGGGATCAAGGACAGGTCACTGTGAGAGTATTTGTTATAGAAAATTGGATGGGTGGGAAAAAACTACCAACACAGATAGAAAGGGTCCACAAAGATCAACTCATCTGTACACTCAAGTCAACCAATCCTTCTCCCACCAAACCCTCCATAACATCCCCATGTCTGCTCATGCTTTTAAATGACTGGTACACTTTCATCAGATATACTCATGCAACTGAAATCAGAATGGCGATTCTCCTTTATATATCATGATGACTATTCTCTCCTCGGTACCTTTGCTTATGAGTGCACACACACACACACACACACACACACACACAGTTGCCTTGTGGATTGACAACACAGATTAAGGAAGTATCTACCAATTGTTTTTGTGTTTTCTAAACATTTTCATAAAAAATATGTTCTTGAAAGTCTCACAAAAATTCAACAATCTGGGCATTGTTATTATTTTCACTATTTCACAGATAAGAAAACTTCATCATTTAAAAGGGCTAAATTAATCAATAACATACCAGCTAGTAAGTAAAAGAGCTTGTATTCAGTCCTTTGATAGCATATTTTACTTTTTCTGACAAATCAGTTTGCTTTTGATATCATTATCGTACCTAATTTCCAAGGCCTTATTCAAATTGGTTTTTTTTTTTTTTTTCTTCTAGGATATCTTTTCCTGAAGACATAATCCACAGAATTATCATCCTTGAAGTTTGTTACAATAATAACATGTTATATATTTTGATATCAGAAAAAGAAATCATAAGCTTTGAAAGGCAGAATACATCCTTTATATCTTTGTTCCTATAGTGTCTACCACAGCTTTACCTCAGAGAGCCTCAACACATGGTATGTGTGCAACTATATTTAGCTACATGATTCATAACCGGTAAAGTACAAACCATTAGTTTTATTAGAGCCTTCTTTTATTTTTGTTTGTTTGTTTATTTCAGGGTGTTTTTACTTCTGAAAAAAATAAAAAATACCAAAGCTTTTGGACACCCAGGATTCTGACAGATCTCATTTGTGACGGCCTTTAAGAATGACTGAGGAAGCCTATTGTGATACATAAATTTTGGTCCTATTTTTTCAGCTGCTAATGTTTCAGGTTGATCCAAAACATGAACAACATCCTACCAGCCCTATTGTATTATATTATGAAATTAATAATTGCACTAACAAGATCATCTAAGAGGTGTTTCTTAGGAAATATGTGCACCATCGTTTTCTAACAGATAAGGAGGAACTGTCTTCCAACTGGGCAACAGTTGACAGTGAGAAAAGAATTCAGCCTGAGTGAGCATTTGAGCTTCTCTCCATGACAGAGTTATCCCACCCCCACCCCCAGCCAGACTGCCAGCCACGCAGCAGCCTATGTCACACTCTGGAAGACTTGGTTCTGGTTAACACCCTGATAGCTGTCTGCAGCAGAAAAATGAAGTTGCAAATTGCAGGTAAGTATAAACTCTCCATGGAAAATTGGCCTTTAATGTAAGGTGATAGCTTTTGTACATGAGATGAACTATATTTAAGAAAGTTTATCTTTCTTGGTGTGAGGAGTAGATGGTAAGTTACCTCTGACTTTGTGGGGGGACAAAATGATTTTAATCCCTCAAGCAATCGACTTTGGTATTTCTTAAGTCTTAAAAATATATGAATGTTTTGAGAAAGCAGGATTAAGAGCAAACCTCCAAACCCTTTCCCCTAAACTGCACCAAGTCACCAGAGATGACAGTAAGGAAAGATATTTCCCAATGTTGACTCTGAATCCTGACATGTGTCACATGATGAAACAAAACCAAAGGAAGATGGTGGGACAGACACAAAAACCATTCCTGGAGCCCTAGGACTGAAAATTAGGGAGCTAGTGCTGATGGTTTGGTGCACAGTGAGAGTCATGAGTATGCCCAGTAGAAAATCAACCCTCCATGGACTTGTCCACCTTTCCTACAGGTTAATGGCATCTAGTGAAAGGCAGGCTTCAAGGAAGCCTGAGGTCCAGTAACAGGAGACATTTTTACCCCTGTATTTCAACTGTAACTGCAGCATACCTGCAAAGATGAGCCTCCACACACAGAAATTTTAAAAACAACAAAAATAATTTAAAACTTGACCACTCTATAGCACATTCCAGAACCAGACTAGAACTCTTCACTTTTCCTCACGCAGTTTAGGAAAAAATATATAGTTTTACATAAAATCAGAAAATATGCATATTGTGGAATGGTTAAATGGATAGGAAAACAATTATGTTAAGAAAGGTGAGCTATTTATGGATAGAAACTGCTTTGTAAAAAATAGATTGAAAAATGGAATCATAAAACAATAGACTCATGACAAAGGCAGCGGCTGCCTAAGAAAACGTATGCAAGCACCAAATCACAGTGCAGATTCTGCAAAGGCTCACTGAGTAATTGCAATCAGAATGAAAATGACAGAAAACCAAATAAATTATGTGGAGCATAGACTTAAGAGCTCTTGCATCCAAGAAGAAAAGAGTAGAAAAGTGAATGAAAGAAGGAAGTAAAGAAGGAAGGAAGGAAGCAAGGAAGGAAGGAAGGAAGGAAGAAAGAAAAAGAAAGAGAAAGAGTAAGGAGGAAGATGAGAAGGAAGGAAGGAAGGAAGGAAGGAAGGAAGGAAGGAAGGACGGAAGGAAGGAAGGAAGGAAACTAAGAAAGAAAGAATGGTGATACACATGAGGAACACCAGTAGAGATCATCTTAGAATATGGTACTTTTAAGGAAGAGATCAAGACAAAAGAAATGGAAAAAAAAAATAGTCACAAATACAGTAGAAGAACTAATACATTTACCTGACAGAAGACTTGCTCCTGTCGATGGAAAGGATTCAATGTATGCCAGGGAAAATTAACTCCCAACATCTAAACATATGCTGGTGAAATAATGGAATCTAAAGAATAAAGATAAAACTTTACACGTATTTTTACAGAATAATATGTGCCCAGTTAGAAGAAAACCAATGCTAACTCTGAATATAAACTAGTCCTACATTTTTTCAGTGAAAAGATTAAAAAATGAGGTCAACTTGAAAACATAGTTCAAGTTCTAGTAATAAAAATGAATTTGCTGGTGACATATAATAAAACTTATAGTTGAGTATTATATTTTTTCCTCCATTTTAGATCATGAAACAACTTTGTTCAAACTCTTAACATGTGCCTTAGGTGTCAATCTCTTTATCACCACCAAAATTATTTTAAGATTATTTCACCTATTAGGTTAAGCCTTACAGAACTGCCAACTTTCATCTGTTTTTTGATGTTCAAAATAGCAGTTGCCTATGTTTCAAGCAAAAAATCTTACCAAGCCCAGGAATGTTTGTAAGTTTGGTGAATCACAGCTCCTTGAATATGTATTAACATATACACAATAGAAACTTTATGTGCAGTTTTAAGTTCTCATTTTAATATTTAATATTAGGGCAGTTAAAAATCATAAAATTACATATTGTCAATAATGTTAACTACGTGGACTAATGCTTTAAATAATCATTTTCAAATGGCTTATTTACAATGAAACCCAACACTTTTCATCATGAGGTAGCAGCCCCAGGAATAATAAAGAAATCTTGGTTAAAACCATTTGCTTTCTGGTTCCATTAGGTGAGGTTTATGAGCCTCCAAAACCAGCACTGATTGAAGTGGTTTTAAGCTAATATGTCTCTGCAGCAAGATTATGTGTTCCTTATAAAAGAGATGTAATAACTTGATAAAATGAACTCTCTCTGTGCTGAGACAGGGGTCAGATTTTTCTTCTATGTCATAAGCAACCAGATTCTAAAGGAATGAGCAAATTGTATATTGAGCCAAGAAGTGATTCACATGTGAAGACCAAAGATTTCAATTCTAAAACATGCAGGAAGAGTAATGCCCATGTGCACTTTCTGAAACAAATACCATGGTCAGGGGCTCTCTTATTAATAACACTGGATAATTTTTGAATTTGCCTCATGTGACTGTCATGAAGATGAAACAAATCTTCACACATGAAACACAGACAACAGGGTCTGGTTATGTAAGCCATCAATAAAAGGTCACTATAATTATTATTCCCACTAAATGTATCAAGTTATAACAGATGTTATTTTATCCTTTCAATGTTATAACAAAAGATATTGACTTGGCCGTGAGGTGTGGTATAATTTTTATTTAAAATATTTCCCTCATCTATATTTTGTTTCATTTTTCTGAAATTATTATGTATTTTTGTATACTTTCAAGTATACAGTAATTAAGTGACTATAATAAAATTTAATAAACTATGTAAATGTTCATATACTAAAATTTTATAGCTCTTACACACTTTTTCTTTGCCCAGTTATCTTTGGTACATGGCAAGACTAGGGAGAAAGCATATTTCAACATGATATTTACTATAGGACACCTAGGGACTTAGCCCTGCTGCCATTTTTGGTTTTCAAACAGGTAGGCATTATTGTCACACCTAGAGCAGAGCACATACAAACTCTAAACGGAAAATATACTCAGTATTTGAGGACAGACATGAAATAAATACCAAAATTAGCTGAAATACTTCAGTGTTCATATTAATAATAAACTGCATGATAAACAGGCTGAATGTAGCAGAAATATTCAGACAGGCTTAAGAAAAAGCCTTATAAGTTTAACAGAGGTGACAAAATGTGAAGATTATATATTAATATTTCTACAAGTTTATTAGTAAAATTCCAAGCCTTACTTGCACCTGAGTGTTATATAGCAAATTTCATAAGTACATCAAAAGTCCCTTATGGCATTTATTTCCCTGTTCTATATTGAAGTAGCATTTGATAAGATGTCACTTTTATTGATGATGATGATGACAATGACAGTGGCTATGTCAATGGAGATGATGATACTGTGTCCTAGCAGCACCGTGGTCCTTGGTACAAGACAAAGAGAGACTATGAAGAGATAAGAGGTGAGGAATGACCTTGGAGAAGCCTTACAAGTAAACTTTAAGATCAGTAAAGCTGCATTTTGATAAATTCAGTGGGTAGAATAATAATGCTGTATTTCCAAACACACATAGGAGTCAAAATGAATAGACTGAAAGGCAGAGATTTCCCCCCCAGCTGTGCAGGGATCATCAGACCATTATTGAGATGCTTATCCTCTGCAAAATGGTTTGTGTTGAAATTATGTTTTTAAGGGCATCATTTCTCTTAGAAAAACTTCATTACTAATTTGCCAGATGAATATCCCATAAGATATTGAAAGGCATTAGTGAATATAGAGTGAGTATTTTGATTTTAAAAACATGTGCATCCCCTGTTGCTCAATAATAATAGGAATGAATAACATCTACTTTAGGTTTTCAAATGTAATTTATGGTGATAAGACTTTTAGACAAGGGATGGATGAGCTGATGGATGATATACATACAGTTGAAACTCAGGTAATGATTGTGACATGTTTTGTGTGAGGTTATGATAATCTGAAAACGATCTAAGTAATTATTTTTAAAATAAACTGCCATGAAAGAGAGTAAATTAATAAACTCCATTATAACAGTGCCCTGATTCTTATATTGTACATCTTTAGTTCTAGTTTGGGCTGTTTCCTGCTAAACAAAACTCAGTCAGTTCAGTTTTCAGTAGGGTTGGGAGGGGTGAGGTGTACAAAATTTTAATATGTGACATTGAATAATCTATATATTTATCTCTATAAAGTGTAACAATGACAGAAAAACAAAGAAGGAAGATAAGTTAACTCATGGTTTATCTGCTGACCCATTTCTACTATTCCTTCAATTCAGAAGATACTCCAGCTCACTTCTTTAGTGACATGTTCTTCCAATATTCTTAATTTTATTTTTCATAGGTTTTTAACACAATCACCATTAATTATTACATGTGTGCTTGCTGTTATATACATGCATGCATGTGTGTGTGTGTGTATGTGTGTGTTTTGTCTGCTTCCCCACACTTCTGTGGGACAGACTGTGGCTGCTCTTCCATCCCTTCCACACTAGCAAGAGGACATAGGATAACCCTCAGGAAAGATTTTGTAAGTTCCTACAGGCAGTAAATACCATAGATACATAATACACAGCTCCTGATGAGCTCAGGGGAGGATGTGCTAAGTTTCCCTTAGAATGGCTAGGACCAAGTTAGCACCTTAGTTGTCCTGCTCTCTGGAATGAGGCCGAAGAGAGAAGAAACAGGCTCACCTAGCTGCTGTTCTAGGTAGCAACTAGGTATTCCAGTGTACAGTATTCAAAATGTGAACCTAACCAAGGTGTGCTTCAGGTTATGCTTGTTCCAGATGATTCAGTCTGGTGGAGAACACATAAGAGTTCAGATGGACTGTTTCATCATAGGTTGAACAGCCTGAGAGGCTTAGCACAGGACCGGGGTCCCTCCATCTCAGTAGACCCCAGAGCCATGCTCCAGCTCTAGCAGTAGTTTAGACAAATGAATCAAACAGGCATGGGTTGGACAAAGCTAATATTCATTTAAAAACTTTTTTCTAAGCTTTCCATGTAAAAATGTAGGAGTCAGGGGGAGAAAGGAAGCATAAGTATTAAACTCAATAAAGCCTTGGGTCTTGGTTGCAAGGTTGTCTTTAGCATGGGAGAAATTGTCCCACACTCCAATCTCTCAGGACTTTCCCTTCCAGCATTGACATAATTAGAGCCACATAAGAAAATGCGTTGCAGAGCTCTACCCTCTTCCACTAAAGCTTCAGGCTCAGAACCGGGCATAGTCAGCGCCTTCCCTGGCAAAGCATGACCGGTGTGTGGAGAAAAGAGAGTGCTTGTTTTCATTCTTTGATCAGTGTCTCCTTGATCATGGATATTTGGTAAAGGTTAATATCTCAGAAAAGTTAGATATCAAAATGTTCTTTTCCATTAAACCACTACAACTACAATAATTTATAAATGTTAGCCAGCAAAGAACAGGGCCGTGGTTCAACCTCATTATTGATATCGCAGATTCATGGGGTTGGTCAAAGAATATAGCCTCATTTTCATGTGTTTTAATGAAAATGTAAGTTTTGAGTTCCAGACAAGAGGGTCTTGCAGAATTATATGTATTTATGCCAGTGTTAGTTTTATTGATGTTAGTTTAGTTTCTGGTTTATATTAGGCTCAATATGGTAATCCTCACAAAAGTTAATTAAACAACTAAAACCAAGAACTCTGCTACTTATTTGTTTTTTTCCCAAGGACCTGCACAGACCTTATAGTCTTCTGAATAAAAGTGAAAATTCAAGGGAATATGCTTGTGGCGAGTATTCATACCTTAAACAGAGGGAGAGCAGCCTTGCCTCTCCCACTTCTCAACCCATGAGACTAAAAGAAAAGGGAAAACAAGCCATCAAGTCTGAGGTCTTTTATTCAACCCCATGACCTATGATAACATAACAAAATCCATTTCTGTTCAGTGAGATCTCATTTCCTAAAAGATAAGCCTCCTGTATATTGAAATGTCCTCTATCCCTCTAGGGCATAGGAACCCCAAACTTGAGTGTTATTGCTGTCTATCCTTAGTATGTGCTCTTCAGAAAGTCTCTTAACATTTCTGCACCTGCCTTTGCCCTTCTGCAAATTAATCTTGTAATACCCATTTTGAAAGAGTGATAGGGAGCTTTGGACATGTGTAACAAGGACTTTGAGATCCTCAGATGAAAGAATACTCAAATGTACAAAAGTATTATCCTTGTTGGATGTGCACTTTCTCCTATGGTCTGACTGAGGGGAGGGATTAGGGGAGATTAATTGTGCATATTATCTGTCTAATCGGTTAAGAAGAGCACAGAATGCTCATGACCTTCAAGAACACCAAATAAAGCATTATATGCCAAGGCGGTTGCCTGAGTTTAGTTGATCCTTTCACTAGAGAAATGGAAGTGTTTGAGTTTTTGAGACAATGGGACTAATGTAAAGGCAAAAGCCTTAGCAACATGCTTGCATATAATGTGAGTGAACACAGCAAAGATATTGGGCCTTAAGACGATGATTTTAAAATCTCATTTTCCTCCTTATGTTAACATACTTTGTGATGTGAAGAAATATAATAATTCTGATTTCACTGTCCAAAAAAATGGGTTAATGAGAGAAGCCACTTGCTTTAACCTCCCCAACCCCCCGCATTCCTGTGATGCATAGAATTCAATAACAGGTGTTCAGTTCTTCTAATCTATTGAGAGGAAACTATTATACAAGTGGAAAGAATGTCCAATGGAGAGCAAGCCATGATTTTTGTTACAAAGGTCAATAAAATTAGTAACTGTGAATCACAAAGACTTTAAGTTGCATTGTGAATCCTGTACTTCAGCGTTAAAAGTTTAAGTCCATCAACAAGCCCTGTGGAGGAGAGTACTGGGCTTTCTTTGGCTTGGTGAATATTTCAAATGTAATTGCTTTCCTCTCCCACCTAGTAACCTCATTGTCCATTACCTTTTAACCATGTTTTACCTGTTCAGTAATGCATATGCTTTTAAATTAGGTTATATTATGCCAACATCAGGTAAAAAGGACACTAAACTGGGGGCAATAGATAGGTCCTCTTTATTTTTGCTTCATTATACTTGTCCCAACTCTTACATTGCACATTTAATGTTTCTTGCTCCTTAAATATCTTGAGCTTTCGAGTCCCAAGCATTGTCGAGTCTTATACTTAATGCCCACAAATATGTTCCTATTTATTTTTGTCTTTTTACTATAATTAGAATACATTTTCCCCTGTAAATTATGTAAAATGTAAAATGGTATTATGCAGGACAAGACAGAATACCTTTAATCAAGGTATTGTTTTCATAAGTCATGTTCTAAAAGAGCTTGGTAAAAACAAGTAGAAAACATGTCAGGTTACAGCAGGAATTTACAGTTCATAGCAGGTGCTGGTTTTGATATTTTAAACCACAAGACTCTTGATTATTTACTTGTACAACTATGGTGGTCATGCACATACATTCACACTCCACATGACATAGATCACTTATATCATTTGCATTCACAGAAGAATGAATGAGCATCAGGCTTTCATACATTAACTACATAACTAATATAATAGAGTATCAAGCAAAAAAGAGTTGGCTGTTTCCTGAGACATGCACATATGGGATTGTTGCATGACAAGATTACTGCTGCTAAGTAGCCATCATTTTAAGTATATAATTTATTTTTCTTTATATTTTGACTATATACAAATAGCCATATCATAGTCCTAGATACACTTTTACCTTGTAATATGTGTATAAATCATATCCATGTCACATATTATCTGATATATAAAATTGCACATAGAGCTTTAGATTACAAAATGGTTTTACATATTGTATATAATATTTCTAAGATGTGTTAGAGCAAGAAGCCTTAGTTTATGTATAAGTTCTAAATTAATTACATAAATAATAAGATGCAGAAGCTGAACTTATACTATGTGCTCAGATGCAAATGCTCCTGCTACTATCTCATTCTGTTTCTAGATTTGGGGGTTAAAAATGTAATGTAATTTTCTGTAGCAATGAAATTGAATAGAGACAATCACCAATGGTCTTTGGAGGACCCAAATTGTCCTTACATAAAGGAGTTAGTGATTGTCACTGTTTCTGAAGCTAAAGGAAGCCAAAGAGAAAAATCCATCTCCTCTTCTTTCTTAAATGATCAGTTTCAGAAAGACCTAAACACGTGCTGAAACTCTAAAGAGAATGACAATGGGAGCATGACCATGAGCATTCACCTTTAGATAAAAATGCGGGGTCATTATATAATTATGATAGAAACTACATTGTAAAATGGCTATAACTATACTGCTGACTGTATAAAGGAGTCAAGAAGATGAACACAGATAATACACATCAAATACTTATCATTCTTCCTGACTCACTGTACACTTTGAATACATATTATATTTCATCATCGTTACCATCAGTAGCAGCAACAGTAATAGCATTAGCATTGTTTTACTTGAGGATTTATAAATTTTATTTTATTTTTAATTTTTTATCCTCACCTGAGGACATTTTCTCCTCCTTTCAAAGAGAGTAGAAAGGAAAAAGAGAGGGAGAGAGAGAGAGAGAGAGAGAGAGAGAGAGAGAGAGAGAGAGAGAGAGAGAGAGACATTAATGTGAGAGAGAAACATTGATAGGTTGCCTCAACCTTTCCGTTTATGGGATGGCACTTTAACCAACTAAGGCACACCAGTGAGGGAAGGAATTGTATATTTTAACTGTAAGTAATCAGACATCAGTCATTATCTTTAAAGTTTTATTCTGGACTAGAAGTATACATTTAGGAATAAGAGAAATAGTGATGCCATATTATTGAGTAAGCTTCAAAGAGAACAAAAACATAAAGAGTAAGAGTGAGGTAATATGGCCCTGACATAAGTCTAAAAAGTCTAACTTGATCTGATTTATGGATTAGCTTCAGTTGGCCTAACTAGCAAATACCCTCTGTGAGTATTGCTCGATTTACCAGCGTAAAGGCAGAATGATAATTTAAGGGATGAAAAATTCTGACTGCACCTTCCCCTACACTGGGCATCTTAAAAATTCTCATCTAACTTCATCTCTGTATCTACTGGAGATATTTGTTCAGCAACTCCCTCAACCCAGATACATACCAGACAGTAAAGATGAGACTGCCCCTCCTCCAGGTTGTCCCATGAGTAGGCACTGCCTTGGTTTTCTACTCAGTATGAGCTGATGATCATTGTCATGGGGGCCTCCCAGCTTGAAAACACCTTCTCTACTCTATGCCTGCAGCCCCACTATTAATGTTTTATTGATCAGTGTTAAGTGTGGCCTCTCCCTACTGTCTTCATTAGAATGCAAAGTATACTGAAACTAATATCACATTAAATAAGTATGAATACATTTATCAGATCAATTTCATTTTATAAGAGAGAACAGGCAAAAGAGAGTACTCGGTGCCTAGGATGGAAAGAAGACCCTGTACTGGGGTCAGGGATGTAAAAGGAGGGTTTACTTAGCTTTGATGCCACAGTGAAGGTAATTAAAGAATTTGGCACTGTCACCCTAAACCACTGTGCCTGCTGCTCAGTTTTTGTTTTTACACCTCTGGGCACTGTGGCCTCATTTCATTCTCTAATGCTACCGATCCATTTCAGAGTCCAATGAATAAATGTCACAGTCTTTGCTTTCTGGTTATGGAACTGACTTCAGTGCCCTCTGAAGATACAATAATCAGTTAGATCCCAGAATTTATAGAAATGAAGCATGTGTTAATGAATATTAAGTAATAAGATAAATTGGAAAGTACTGGGTCATTTTGATTCATCTAAGCTCTAATAAACACACACACACACACACACATATGTTTAAATTTTAAGGTACATGAATCAGAATATATCAAAAAGCTTGTAATTTATCTTTATTCTTAATATTTATAATACTAATAAATTTTAGTGCACATACTTGTGAATTTTTAGTATATTTATACAGAGGGTAAAGTGAGTAAATATTAAAAATAAAAAGATCAAAATGTTAAATGCAACTCCTTTTACACAATAGCTAAAGTTAATTTTCTGAATGTAACAATCTTGCAATGTCAAAGTAGTTTTTAAACTCTTCTCTCTTTTTATTCCTGTTTTTTGGTTGAAGTCATTGAAGAAATGGTGATTTTTCTATGAAAGGGGCAAAGACTGAGGACTAAATTAATCCAGAGATTGAAATTGTTTGAACAGCTCTCTATAAGTTTTGAGTTTGGTCCATGTAAAAAGGAACAAAAGGCAAACCATGCAAGTGATCATAGGCCTGGTGTCCTAAGTCTGTGTATTTTCTACCTTCTCTGAATTCTTCTAACATTACCCATACTGAACACAAGTCTTACAAAGAGTTTGAAGAAGTTATTGCCACTGTGGCACAGGTGACAGAATGATCAAGGACATTTAAATTTAATACAGAACAAAGAGATGAGAGGACATTAGATAGACTTAATCCAACTTGGTTGTGAGTGTGTGGAGAAGTAGGTCCCTCTGAAGAAGGAGACTAAATGAATGTCTCAGGGTTAGAGATGCCATATTGAGGCACTAAATGTGTGTGACAGAAAAGTCCCATGGCAACTAGATAGAGAAGTCATTATTACAGCCATTTTCAGAGAAGGAAACTGATATTCTTGACCAAAGCCACAGATGAGTAAGCCATTCAAATCATTAATACTCAAGATTTTTAAATGTTTATTTTGATCATTACCACCAGGCCACTACTCTTTCTGTGTCAATAACTGCCGCCTTCTATGTTGATCAAGAGGAAAGTAACTTGAGAGGAAAAGTAAACCACATTTAACTGATGCATTGATCTTTCTAAACAAATTCACTAAACTTCTTTTTATAGTTTTACTTTCAATGACTGACATTGGATTCTTTACCCTGGAAATAATGAATTATTCTATGACCATTGAAGGATAAGACTTTGATACATACTTAAGATGCTCTAATCATATACACATTTGTAAATGTTAGCTCTAATCTCTTTGCATAAGAAGGAGCATAATTTGAGAAAGGGCATAATTTTTGTAAGAAAATGTATGATTTCCTTTGCTAATGTATTTTTAGAACCCAAAGTATATCTAATTTTTATAGGTACTGGTTAGAATGCACACATTTCTGCATATGACCACATATCTGTGTATATCTATATACACATACAATCTTGAAATGCACAGTAGAACCCATAGTTCTCATAACTTTCATAGCACTGACTGGCATCCCCTAGTAGGTGACAAAAGAGTATTTGTATAGTTATCCTCAACTTGAGCCTGTGGGTTGGCATTACTTGCAGTGACCTTGTTTTAACTCTTCACCAGCTTCGCCTGGCCACACAGCCAGCCTTTCTTAACTTCACTGTGGTCATAAGGGTCTGATGCCTTCTTAATGATAACCTTCTCTCATTTCTGGCATGTTAATGGCCTCACCTCAGGAGACAGTTTCACTTATTGGCTGAAACACAAGCCCCTTAGCTTAAAAGATTAATCAGAAGCCTGTGGCTGTTAATAGACTGTCTTCCACTCCCATTTTGGTGCCTGATGACTAGAACAGGTTAATAAGTATTATTATTGAGTCATAGACATGAAATCATCCTCAAAATGTCATTTAGTCGATTTCGCCTCTTCCTAGAATAGCTGCAGATAAGCCATTCCAATAACTGACCATTCACTCACAGATGATTTTAAAATGCCTCTGTGTGCTGAGTAGTCACTTCTGATTTCCTTTTGCCTGAAGTCAAGAGGAGAAAGCAGAAACAAGGAAATAAAAGTATAAATGAAAGTGGTTCACTGGCTATTCTTTTCTTCTTTTTAGGCATTTTAATAACAAAGTGAGCACCTGTTGCCCCTGAGTATAGAAGGCATATGGGTAAATACTACTTCTATGGGAATAGAATTATGAGTTTTGACAGCTGCAAGGGGAATACTAACAAATATCTTTCTCTCAAGTTATAGGTGAATAAAGAAAGGTAGAAAGAGAGACACAGTCTCTTGCATAAGGGATCTTTAACCTGAAACTCTGAAGTTTTGCAAGAAAGAATTGACATATAAGAAGAACTATGTGTTAAAAGTTAAGGTCTCTTAATTTTTAACCAAAACAATTAAGCAACAAAATATGTTGAGACAATTTTGTCAAGGATTGTAATATCAGAGTAGGCTTTAGTTGATATCAACTTTTTCTCCACTATCTCAGATACCTGCACTAGAAACAATGATAGATAACTAGTCTCCCATATGTAATAAAATGTTAGTCTTTAATCATCCATAGCCTTTCATGTAAGTTAATTACACCTTCATATGAAGTGTGAAAGGAGTGGTAGTGGTGGATATGGGTAAGAATCCTCTCTATTATCTTCAAGGGTAAAAATGGGATGGCAACAGAAAAGCATTAATTGATTATGATTGTAAATAAAAAGTTTCTAGTTAAAAATATTTGCCTTCATCAAAGGTTTCCATGGAGGGCAGAGTAAATGGTCCCAGGACATAAATTCTTATATTCATTAAAATATATATAATATTCTTTTGCTTTTGAGTGGCAATGTAGTTTTTTTAAATTTTAGTATCTTATCAAACATCAGAGTTTAACACCTGCCCTACCATTACTATCTCTGGGATGTAGCTTATGTCACTGAATCTCCATGAACTCAACCCTATGAATGAAATTAAAAACACTACAACCATACCTCAGGTTCCAAAGTTGTCAAACCCTGTAATCATTGCATTTTGACAAGAAAAAAAAATTTAGTGTTGGCACTTGCTTGGGGACTCACTGCACTTGCTAGAATTTATATGAGTTGCAACATCCCCCACAAGAGAAAATGCTTGATCTTTCAGTACTTGTCAGTTTCGGCACTCATCATGAGCTCTGGAATGAATTAATGACGAGTACCGAGGTACCGCTGTGCAATTAAATGAAATGCCTCAAATCACTTCATTAGAGCCTTAAAATATTTTTAGCTAATATTATTATTTATAAGTGAAGTTATTCCCTCAAATTTTATATTTGAAGTCCTGACCCCTAGTATCTCAGGATGTGACCTTATTTGGAATATGGTCTTTACAGAAGAAATCAAGTTAAAATGAGGTCATTAAGGTGGGCTCTAATCCGATATGATGGATACCTTTATAATAATGAGGACAAAGAGGGAAGACATTGTGATGAGACAGAAGGAGAAAACAGCTATCTACAAGCCATGGGGAAAGGCCTAGAAGAGATCTTTCCCTCGCAGCCCTCTAAAGAATCCAACCTTACTTCATATTGGATTTCCAGTGTGACTATGAATTTCTGTTATTTCATCCACTCCGTCTGTGGTGATTTGTTAGGGCAGCCCCAGCAAACTCATGGAATATGCTTTTTATATTTGAAAATATTTCACAGCAGGATAATATCAGTGTCAAGGGCTTTTTTTGTTGTTGTTGTTGTTCTTTTCACTCTTCTTCTTCTTCTTCTTCTTCTTCTTCTTCTTCTTCTTCTTCTTCTTCTTCTTCTTCTTCTTCTTCTTCTTCTTCTTCTTCTTCTTTCTTCTTCTTCTTCTTTTCTTCTTCTTCTCCCCCTCCTCCTCCCCCTCCCCCTCCTCCTCCTCCTCCTCCTCCTCCTCCTCCTTCTTCTTCTTCTTCTAATATTTTGTTCTTTGTTCTTACCAATTTCACTTGGTCCCATGTCTGTTGGAGAGGGCAGTCTGGATTCAGAAGTTCTGAAAGACTTTCTCAAATATCTAGGCATATGGTCTACTCTTTTATTCCACATATTCTCAGGAAAGAAATAAAAAAGAGTCTGAGGAAGTATAATAGGAGATGTCAGAATAGACATTATGCCTTGAACAATAAAGACAATAGGAACACAGATAATCTCATCTTCAGCAATACTGTCTGATTCTTCTCTGTATTTCATATCATACTTTAAAAACATAAAATTGTTGTTTCTGATATTTGCGTATAAACATATATTAAGCTCATGTAAACCATCATTTAGAAAACAGGAACCACATATTGCCATTGCTCTAGATGAATCCCAGAAAGGGCTGCTTGTTAAAACCAAAACCACCACTATGTTAAACTACAGCCCAAGTATTGGTCTTCTAAAGCCAGAGAACATACAGATGAGTCCTGGCATGTCAGGACTCTGATAGGTGTGTGAATTTGGCTGCACACTCAAAGAGGATGATTCATGTGCAAGGGATTTCTGAAGAGAGTGGGAGAGTGAGCTTACAGAATGAGAAAAAGCTCAGTAAACATTAAACCTCATCCCTAACCTGAACGTGGGTGCGAGCTCCAGAGTTTAAACTATGCCTCATGTATTCTGAGTGAAGGCAGAGGATCTGACCTTCGATAACCTGCACCAGTGAGCAATTAGCAAAGGAGGTAGGGGGCACTCCCCGCTTGCAGATAAAGTGGCTTTCCCACATCAAGAGGCTTCCTTGCATATACCATCACATATGGGACCGCTGGCAACAAAGAAAGGACAGGAAGGGGTGAGGGGGAGATGAGTTTATAGAAATGGAAAACATAATCCAAGGGGATTTGATTGGCATGACAGTGACTAAAATGGCTACTATAGTTGGTTATGTGTTTGAGAATATCTCTATTTCTTGATGAAATAAATAGTGATAACTCCGAACCAATACATGGCAGTCTTTGAGGCCTCTGTCCAGTCATTCCACAGACAAAGGGTTTCTGCTTCTTTCACCTGGTAATTCCATTTGTTCTTTTGTTTTTATTTGTTTTCATTAATGATCATGCTTACAGAGAAAGAAATAAAATGTCTGTATGCTCCTTTAAAGATCATAAACAAACAATGCTTGTGTATTCACAACTTAGATTAAGAAATAAATCTCGTATGCTACCTGGTGCCCTTCTCTGATCCCATTCTGCTCTTTCCTCAGGAAAAAAACCTGCTTGGCTAACTTTATTTGTTGATAAGTCTATAATTATTTTTAGTGTCTTCACCTTTGTTTATTTCCCAAACTGATACATTGTTTAAGTTAACCTCTTTTTGAAGTTGACATCATTTAAATTATGCAATATATATTCTCCAATATATATTCTTTGTCCAATACTGTGTTTCTTTAGATTCATCAATATTGAGAATCATAAAAATAGGAGATGACAAAAATAGAATACAGTTGTTTGTATGAAAAATAATACAATAATTAATAAATAATAATGTGAGAATTAACTGTTTTGTGTACTCAAAACTGTAAACCTCCTTTTGCCTACTCTTGTATGTTTTATTCTATTGTTGATGTGCACATGAATTATTTCCAGTTTTTGCTGCTACCAAATGTATTCCTGTTCTGAATGTCCCTGTACATTTTTCTGGATGTATCCATGTAAGACAATATCCAGGGAACCATTTAATGTCTATGATGGTTCCTTCAGTTCACATCGTTGAAGTACTTGAAATGGCCAGAATTTCTCCTTTCATGCATTCTGGTGGGTTTACATCTGAATGTTTCTAATATCAATTAGATGCAGCACATTTTTATGCTGATTTGTCCTTTAGGTTTCCTCTTCTTTAAAGTGCCCATTTAAGACTTATTGACAATTTAGATTGTTTTCTAGGTGTTCTTCAAGGTGTTCTTTCTATGTGGTCAGTTTTGTGTGTTACAAGAGTCTTCTCCAAGTTGTAAACTGATTTGTTGAATCTTTTTATGGTATTTTCTGTTATTTTTAAATGAAGCTCTTTACAATAATTTAGCTGAATTTATCTTTTCCTCAATAGTCTCCTTTTGGGTAATTCTTGAAGATCTTATTTTTTCCTGAGCTCATAGAGTAAGTCTTTATGTTAATTTTAAAGAATGTGATCATTTTGTCTTTCACATTTCACTCTTTGATTGACCTATAAATTACTTTAAATGACTTCTTATTTCTTTAAGTAGTTAAAGAAGACCTCCAGGTTTGCAAACTTAAATTATACAATACACCAAGATCTTCATTACACAAAATGAAGCTATGTTTTAAAATACCTTATCTTTCCAGAATGATGAATTATACCTCTGTTATCTCTACTGCTATCCAGTTTCTCTACTTACTTGAAAAGAAGAACAGATCTGCCAATGCTTGTCTAGACTACATGTATTTAGTGAGTTAGGCAGTTGGTTAATTATTCTCTCCTTTTTCCAGAGAGCATTTATGGAGCCTTTTTTCTAGTTGCAGTCTTGCTAAAAGAGGATCCTGAGGTTTCTATAAGGTAAAGGAGATTTAGGACTGAGGACAGTCATCAAGGCCAATGCAAAACCTAATACATATCTTCATGAAAATGAAGGACTTCTATTTGCCATTTTGACCTTTCTTTTACACACACACACATACACACACACACACACACACACACACACAAAGCTAATGGAGAAGGGCAGACCAGTTTCTTGCTCTCTATGGTTCCAAGAGTCAAAAGATGTGGAAAAAGTAATGGGAAAAGACTTCCTTCCCTCCAATCTAAACTTATATTTAGTAAGTATTATCATACACTATTGCTTACCTCTTAGGAAATTAGTAGAATTGACATAATAAATAGTTCCCAGTTGATGGTAGTGAATCCCAAAACATTAATCAGTAATGCAAATGAGGAGAAAGTCACTGAATTCATTTTTAGAGGCTTAAACAATGATAAATCTTTGTCCCTCAAAAGCATGAAATGAATGATAATGAATAAATGGATAAGTGGAAGGATAAACACTAAATAGCTGTATATATATATATATATATATATATATATATATATGAGTCCACAGTTTTATGAACGAAAATGGGTCTACCAAAAGATGATTTGCCTACTACCAGAAATATTTTAAAGCAAAAGAACTTGCTTTTTCAGAGCTCTTATTATGGTATTTTTACCAGTAGAGATTTCATTATTTTTGCCAAAAAAAAAAGTAATTTATAATAGCCTTAGTATTTTGAAAATTAAGTTCCATTTGATCCTAGGGAAAAGAGATAAAATATTCCACAGAAAGGTGGAAAAAAAGAACATCCTAACCCAGTGCCTCTTCATTTCTTTAGATTCCAGAGCATCAAAATGCATATCATTGTTATTATTACTTTTTTCATCTACTGTATGCTTATCAAAGTAAGTTTCTCTATCACAGCTGGAACAATCAAGATTTCTTTTGTTGCTTATCATAAATAAATACTCAATTGTGAGAATGTCCTCAGGGAAAATTCATTTAAAAAGAAATGAAAATGCTGAGAAATAAATGGTTATTGTGATTGCACTTGTTTTGATATAATATGCAAAAATGTAATTTGGTTTTATAATGTCTGAAATGCAAGGCAAAAATTTAAGATGGAGACATGGAAAAGACAATGCATTTATTATGTTATTTCAATTATCATTTTGTTTGTGCGGGTGGGAAAGTTTAGATTCAAAATATTATTTTGGAATAAAATGTGAATGTAGCTAGCTAACAAGGGAAAAGGGCAAAACACACAAATGGAAATATTAAGTGATAAATACATAAAATTGGGTACATCTTATGCATTTTTGAGAGATGCTTTTTTAGATTCAATGTACAGAAGTTCAGATTTTTCTCTTTGTTTTGTTTAAAGTCTGTATTGGCAGCCTTATTCTGCAGTTTCACAGATTATTTTGCCTTCTCCTTGTTTTGGCTCAATGACAAATAACAATTAACCAGTTCTGAAACATTGTAATAAAGATGTGAATAGCTTGAGGTAAGTGCCTGATATAAAAAAAAAAAAAAAAAAAAAAATTCTCAAGGTAAAATGATCCCTTTCAGGGATTCAGAATAGGGGGATGAAAATTAACTTCATTCTTCTTCAGATTTAATTCTCCTTACTTGTTCTTATTCCTCAAGTTATTTTCCTTTTTATGTCTCCAATGTGGATTTCCATAGTAGTTTTGTTTTTTCTCAAGTCATAAGGGGAGATAGAATTAAACAAAGAAAACAATCAAGGCAAATAGACAGTGTGAGCCAATGTGTTAGAGAATGCAGGAATAAGGAAGATGACAGAAAGAAGGCAAAGTGGACCACTGAATTCAGAAGGCAATACAGGCCACTAATAGACAACCGGGAGAGAACTGACTTCCAGGCCACTGCAGTTGTGCCTGTCTCAAGAACCCTAAGATTCCTTCATTGATTATATTTAACTATCACATTCAGTGACTTTGTGAGATTCCTCAAATCTAACCCTTATTCACTGTTGATGTAAACAAGTAGTAGGTACTCACTGCCAGAATGATAATACACACACACAGACAAACACGGGAACAAAAAGCCAAGAATACTCAGTGAGAGAGAATTGGGGGACTGTGATTATCACATGGGGCAATTTTGAGCAGTAGTTTGCAAACTTTGTGTTTACTTAGTTCCTTGGACATATAGTCAGAAAATATGCAAAAAGTTACCTAACCTGTGAGAATAAAAATGGGGTATTTTGATGAAAATCACAGGGAATAAACACAGAGAATGAGAACAGAATGAATAGATTTGTGAAACATCTGTCTTATATTTAATACCAAGTAATGCACAGGATATGTTTACATTGCAGAAGAGCAAAGGACATGATATATACATTCTCTGGTTCCCCAAGAAATTATAACTTGTAATAAAATTTACCCCACTAGTAATGAAAAGATGCAAAACTTTACAAGGAAAAAGTAGATGGAAGAAACTTTAAGGAGATTGGGGAAAGGGAATATAAATTCTTTTTGAATGGCAAAAGGAGGGAGAGAAGATGAAACTTGTTTCAGAGCTAACGAGAGAGCAGGATAATGGGAAAGTGAAAAATGTAATGCACATGTTTCTGAAGCAAGGTATCTGAATTGCTAAAGGAGCTGATTCGAACCTTCCAAAGCAGAGACATGAGTAGAACAACTCCCCTATGCCATGGAGGGGAGGTATGTTGAAAATTGCTGGTGGAGATCAACTAGTACAGTTTTAAATAACTAATAAAAAACTTTAAGTAGAGGATTATACTAATGAAAACTAGCATGCCTCATAACATCTGGCACATAACAGGTGCCCAATGAGTGAGTGATGAAATCAATGAATAAACGGAAGAATAAAAAGCAAGTAAATGAACAGAGAATATTAAAGGAAAATTAGACTAGTGACAATGTGGAAGTATAGAAGTAGCCTGGAAATCGAAAGCTTCTCAGAGGCCATTTCAGGAAACCAGATGATAGTTAACTGTGGTGTAAGGGAAGAAGAAAGGAGGAGGTAAGAAGGAAATCAAGGTACTCCACAGAGAGTGTTGTAAAAGCCGGGCTATTTGGAGAAAGGGCTGGTTTAAAGGAATTGTGGTAAGTCTGATACCAGAGACATTAACATTTGTTGACATTGAAAATGTAAAGTTGGTAGTGTGAGACACAAGACTGGACCTTGTACAAACATTAATCTAGAAAGTGTGAACATCGGGTGTACTGAGACCATAAGGATGGATGACATCTTATTGAAAAGAAGACTAGACAGAGAAGAACTGAGACTGGGGAATATTCATACAACCCAGTAAACGTACACTACTATGTCTTGACCTAAAAGATGGAAACCCTCTGGCCACTGAACAAAAACAGGCTGGGATGAATTTATTGTTTGTTGTGCTTGAGTGGAGAGGCATCTTAAGATGAAGCAATTTTTAAAGACTAGTCCTGCTATTTGCATTTGAGTAAATTAGGCTAGCTAAGTTGGATATTCATTTTACATTGTATAGGAGACCCCTGATAGAACTGGATTCTTTGGTGAGGCATAATTGTCTTCAGTTAGCTGGACTTTTCTGTGTTACACATTCTTGGTAGAGTCTCTTTCCTGACATTTCTAAAGCAAATTAATAAATTCCCTTTTCACAAGCACACGTACACCTAGAAGAAGGTTATTTTATTTTGGATTTTCCAGACACAACATTGTAGAAAGTCCTAAAAAGCAGAATTAGTTTCAGGATTATATTTTGGTAGCACTTATTATTTAAAATTATTTAAATCTATAGGGAAAAATCAGTATTGATAGTTGAATTGGATATTTAAAATTACAGACCAAAAAAAGTCATGACAGTACAGTTTTTAAAATCCAAGGTGGTATGGTGGCAGTGGTTGTGGTGGCTGTAGGGTGACATATGACATAAAAGTCTAAGAGATCAGTAATATTTTAAATCAAGGGAATATAAGAAAAAAAAAGATGAAGAGATAATATTTACATTTGGGAAGAGTGATCACAAATTTAAAGGATTAGACATTGTATTGCCAAGTATTTTTGAAGCCTCACTTTATGCTACTGTAAACAAAATATTTTAGGTGCTACTCTTCATTTTTGCCACTTAATAAAGTTTAGCAATTAAAAAGAACCATGCAAATTATTAGGAAAGCTACACAGAAAAAAAAATGCCTGGAGGTTTTGGATTGTTTTCCTCCTTTTTCCATGTCATATTTATCTGTCTAGACAAAGTATATTTAAGTTGGGGCTTATTATTATAAGTCAGAAAGTCACCACAAACTAATTATTTTCAGTTCATTTATGTGATTAATGTTGCAAACTTGGAAACTTGCACATACCTTGAATTGGCTCCAATTAATCAATTTGGAGAAAAAAATCCAAGGTGCCCCCAAGTCCTACTTCCAAAGCAGTGAAGTGGTACTGGATTTCAAACATGTTATTAGTTATTCTGGCTAGAATGAGCACATCAAAACTACACACTCTTCTCATCCTTCCTACCTGAATCTACTTTTAGTAGATTCTTCTCAGATGTAAGAAAATGAGAAGCAGGATTGCTATAATGTCCCCATATCCAGAAAGATATACTTCTTCACCCACAGGATCCAAATACATTGACTTCACTACTGTTATTAAAGTCTGACTTGAGCCAAGACCTTCAAAATCCTTCCCCTTCAACAGCTGTTTGGTGGTTTATTTAGGACTTCGATGGGCAGTCTCAGCACAGTTCCTCCTGGACAAGTGTCAGCATCTCCTCTAAATCCCTGTCATCCTTTGCCTTAATTGGCTCCACTAACAAGTGTTTCCAGGCCAAAAGACGAGGATTCAACTGATTCATCACTTCCTGAGGTCCAATGTCAAAGATAGCATTTGGAGCACAATGGGGGTGAAGCAGAAGCTGGGAAGTATGAAAAGACCTTGCAGCCCATTCAACTTCAGTTGGTAAAGTGTAGTAACTGGCTGGATTAAACTGAATTTGAACTCTAGCCTTAATCCTAATGCCAGTATAAACCTGGGACCTCAGTTCCTTTTAACTTTCTTATGTTCTCTTTGGAAAGCTGCCAGTGAATAGATTACTGTGACTACTACTTCTAAAATAATTATTGTTTGCATTGCATCTAACATTTTTTTATATTGCTTTTCATGATACCATATCAGTACTCCTATTTTAGTGTTAAATAAAGTGAAATTCAAAGTAACTAAAAGCCTTACAAATAACCATGTGGACCCAGAAGGCAGACTAGTGATTGCCTGAGTCTAGAGATGGGAATGGTAATTACCTGTAAATGGGTGTGAGGAATCTTGTCCGGGTGATAAAAATATTCTAGAAGTGATTTATGGTGATATCACTTATATATTTACCAAAAACAATTTAATGATATACTTAAATAGGGTGAATTTTACATTGCCTAGAATGTATATACCTTAAAAAAGGTGCTTAAGAAAAAAAGTCTTAACAAAACTCACATCATTCTACTTTAACTCCAGGAGCTTGCATTCATAATGCTATGCATGTAAATGGGGGGTAGGGGGATGAAGAACTGGTTCTCTACCATGCTATAGAATACCGGGCAGTTTATATAATTTTTCTGGGCAATGGTTTCCTTAAATATAAAGGGAGGTCATTGGACTACTTATATGTCTTAAAGATATGGAATTATTTTAAGAGTATATAACTGTAACTGAGCAAGCTGTCCATGAATTGACATACAATGATTCAATATAAGTTTAGAAACTGCATATCAAAACTGATAGTTACGGAAGGAAGGGCATGGAAATACTGGTTATCACTTGCTAGTGGGACTACAAAAATTTATTTTCTTCCTCTATCATGATTTTATTTTTAAAATGTCCTAAAATGTTCTGGTGAGGATGTGGAGAAAAGGGGCCCTAGTGCAGCATTGGTAGGAATGCAAACTGGTGCAGCCACTGTGGACAATAGTATAGAGTTTCCTCAAAAATGAAAAATGGAACTACCTTTAGACCCAACAATCCTACCTCTGGTAGTGTACCCTAAGAATCTTGAAACACTAATAATAAAGAATATACATACTCCTATATTCATAGCAGTGTTATTTATAATAGCCAATGTCTGGAAACAGCCCAGGTGCATCAGTAGATGAGTGTATAACAACACTGTGGTACACCTACACAATAGAATTCTACATGGCTATAAAAAAGAAGTAACTATTACCCTTTGCGACAGCATTGATGAGCCTGCAGAATATTATGCCAAGCAAAATAAACCAGTCCGAGAAAGACAATTACCATATGATCTCACTCAAATGTGGAATCTAATGAACAAAAGAAACCAACAAAATAAAACCAGAGGCTGGATACATGGACAGACTGACAGATCTCAGAGGGGGAAGGGCTGTGGGGGACTGGGGGAGATTAGCCAAAGAATATATATGCATGTATGCATAGCGCTTGGACACAGACAAGAATGTGATGAAGAGCAAGGGGTGGTGGGGGCTTGGTGGAGGTGAGTAAAAGGTGAGGGGGAGGGGCATCTGTAAAAGTGTCAACAATTTTAAAATATAAAATAAATAAGTAAATAAATACAAGAAAGTAAATTTTATTTTTTAAATTGCACTGTGTAAGGTCAATTGATGCCAATTTGATACAGAACCATAAATGAAAAATGCTAGTATGTTGAGATTCTACTGTCTTTCTTGCTTTAATCTAAAATAAAAGGTCCAGAAATTTATGCAAGTATTTAACTTTATGTAACAACATGTCTGAGTTTTGTTAGGTTAGTTTTTGGTAGTTTCATTGGTGACTTAATAATCTACAAGCATCCAGAGAGTAGTCCTAGGATGCAGTTAAGAGTTCTACTATTTTTTCAAACCTCACTCATCTACAAGTATACAGAAGCATGAGTTAGCTATGACTGGGCAATTTTATAAGCAGAATGAGAGAACTATTTAAGATTTACCCTAAGTTATAAACATTCTCTTTAAGAGAACTCAATATAAAATTGAATAAAGCTATAGGAGGAATATTTTTTTAAAAATGGTACTTTGGCTATAATCAAAATTAAACTTAAATTAATAGTTTTATATATTTGCTTTCAACATTGTATACTCCATCATTTTCAAATAAGATTTAACATAGAATAACTTAATCTTTAGCTTATATTTTAATTTCAATATATGTCCCTTATCTATATTGAGGTGCATCCATAGTCTAAATACACATGTAATATTGTGGTTTCAATAAAAGTACATGTGCAGCAAATAGGGCTTCTTACTTCAGGGAAGGAAGAAAGAAACACTTTGAGCTTCAGCGAAGGCAGTAAGAAGACCATACATAAATCTACATGATGCCAAATACTTGAAATAAAAATGAGCATCTCAGGTAGACACAGTGGTATTTCTACTATACCTCTAACATGTGGGCTATATGAAAATAAATACCAGGATCATAGAAAATGTTCACATTTTATTCAGATTTAGCTTAGCTTAAGGACTATTTTGAGTCTGTGCTCACATTTAAAATAGTTCTCTAATATGTTACATGTGACAAACCCATTTTAGGGCACCTACACTTAGAAATTCTCAGGGCTCACTCCAAGGTCCTCTTCAGTCTTTCTCTGTTCTCTTTATTGCTAAGCAGTCTCACCAAGCTTGGGCTTTGCTCACCAGACACGTGGCTGGGCTGTTTCTCACAGTTCCATGTCTTCTAGGTGGCAGGTTTATATACACAACTGTCTAGTCAACATCCACTAAAATTTTTAAAACTAATTTCAAGTCAGTGTGTCCAAATACACTTATACATACAGATACACAGCATGGTTCCCTTCCAAATAGTGTCCTTTGCTATCATCTATCATCTCTATTAATCCAAGATCATAACCCAGAAACCAAGAGTCTTTCAAGATACCTCCTCTTTGTTGCCACTAATGTCCAACTCAGCACCGAGTCTGTTTCACATCATGGTTGTCATCCTAGTTCCCACTCCTTACTCTCTCTGATCTACAGAAGCTTCTTCTGGATGCTCCCTAACCCTGTGCTTTCAGAATCTCAGTGCCCTCTGTGTTTCCTCAAATCCTCAGTGCTACAGAAAATAGAGAAGGAGACAACAATCAATGAAAGTAATTTATATAAATGAAAGATAATATCGTTTTCAAAAAACAACAGAATTTTTTCTAACTAAATGTCTGTCTCAGTAATCAGAATATGCATGGCCTGATGATTCATGTACTGAGGCAGAGGCTGTGCAGTGTCAAAAGAGTTCATAGAGAATTCTAACTCAACTTCTAGAGACAGAAAATAATAATAGATCATAGACCTAATTTTTCTTCTTAATTTTCTGAAGTGTCAAAAGCCACTTAGTGTATTATGGTAAAGGTTCTTAAAATTTTTACTAGCAGTGATTAATATCTTTAAACCTGATTTTATCAGAACAAAAAAAAAATTTTATGCAGCATGGCAAAAGAGCTGTGCTAAGTCTCTCCCTGGAAAATATTGTCTGTGGTTCCCCAAACCACAAATGCTACAGGTATGTCGTGGAGTTGATCAGCTGACCCGTTTTAGGTCCTGATAAGAAAGAAATTTCTGTAATTAATTTATCAATAAGTGTTTGTCTGAGTCTATGGCTTTGGCTTTTCTGTCTCTTATAGTAAAACAGTATGATTCTACCCATAATTAATTGGGATTTCATAATACAATTAAAATTGAAAAAGATTCAAAACATTGTGCAGTGTTGATCTGGAGAGGTATTCTGTTCAATGACATTTCACTGTGGATGAGAAACAAAATAAATTCATGGTGATCAGTGTTCAGAATGGGAAAATATGTTAACATTCGAAGGAAAGTTACACAAGTTATATGAAATAACCTGGTTTATTGTAAAACTAAATGTCTGTCCTTTTGAATGTAGCTCTCCCAGTAAGGATCTCAGGAGCCCTTCAAGTTGCCAGAAGTAAAACTCATAAACATGCATTAATAGAATACTTTGGGAAATATTTTCTCTTTTCCAGAACATTGCAATTTCTAAAAAAAAACAAAAACAAAAACATTTTCACATATCAGAAAGATAAATTCTAATACAGAAAGCAATTAAAAAGAGAGGAGAAACAAAGTTTTTCAATGTTATCTCTCTATACCAAGTGGTGGAGAGTGAAAAAAAGTGCTCAATGAGGCATTATTAGTCTGTTCAGGGTAAAGAAGAGCTGGCCAGCAATTGTTCTTTTTTTTTTTTTTTTTCCTTTATCATTTGGATTCTGCTTCTATCTTTCTGATAAAATCTAAATCTAGATCTGTAAATTCCTATCCATTAGAAAGATGGACCTAAGATTTGAACGTGTCTGTAAAAAGAGATATTATTTATGTTTCATCCCTGTTTAAAGCTTTCACAATACTTAAACAATTTCAGGAAGAGATGCATTTGACCATGGCAAATAGAGCGTTTGGTTATTTTTGGTATAACTTTAGCATTGTATGAGTCTTCCACAAACTCAGGAAATTCTGAGACAGCCAGCCTGGATGTGGTTCTACAGCCAGGTTCAGTGCTTCCCAGATTAGGGTCACATAATGAGAGGTAGTCTGTAAAATAGAACTTTCATGAGATTAAGAGATTTACTGAAGAGTAAACGCTTTCCAAGAATAGAGCTGGGGCTAGAACCTGCTGCCCTGAAACACAACCTTCAATTTCTCCTAATATTCCTTACAAACAGACATGACTCATTCTTTCCAGTAAACAGTGGTCAGTGTCATTGGGTGGCATCCTTGTTTAAAGTAGGAGATATGGCATTGAACAAAGCTCACAATTCCCATTCCTCCTGACATTTGCATTCTGAAGAGGGGAGACAGATACATAAAACAGGTAGAGTTCTGGTATATAGCGGTATGTGCTATGGAAAAAAACCTAATTAATTGAGAAGGAGGATTGAGAGTTTGAGGCAGTAAAATTTTACATAGAGCATTCACTAAAGACCTCAGAAAGGAGATGGCATTTAAATACAAACTTCCATGAGGTGATGGAACAAGCATTGGGAATAACTATGAAATAGAATCTAGGCACAGGGAAAGCAAGTGCAGAGACTATGAGAAAGTAATATGCCTGATAAGTTTCAAGAATAGTGAGAAGCCTATTGTAGCTGGGATATCATGTCAGAGAGTTAGATGGAACCAAATTCTCATAGAATCTTGTAAAAGGACATTAGTTGTACTCAGAGTAAGATGAGATGTTACAGGAGTACTTTAAAGGGAAATGACATGATCTGACTTTGTTCTAATGGGGTCAATTCATAATCTGTATATGGCATTGAGAATAGACTCAAGAGAGGCAAGGGAAGAAGCAGGATATCCAGTGGGGAAGGAATCACAAGAAATCAGTCTGATTGGTTTGATGGAAGTTGGAAGAGATGAAGTGAAAAGGATAAATTACACTCTGGACACATTTTAAACCATTAGAATGTCCTGAACGAGTGGATGTACAATATAAGAGAATGGAGTAAAAACACCTCCCAAATTTTGACCAAGTACCTGGAAGAATACAGTTGTTATGAGCTGAGATGGACCAGGAAGAGTAGATTTAGAGGGGTAGAACAGAGTTTCAGATTTGTACCTGTTAAGTTTGAAATTCCTTTTAAACTTCAAGTAGAGCTGTGAATGTGAATTGGGATAAGTGTTTGGCATTCAAAGGAGAAATTAGGTTGGAAATATAATGTTAGCTGTGAATAGTGCCCTCACAAAATTCATACCCTTCCTGGAATCTCAGAATGTGACCTTATTTGCAAACGTAATTAGTTACCATGAGGTAGTACTGGAATAGGGTAGATTCTTTATCCAACATGACCTTTATAAGAAGAGAAGACACGGATGCACAAGAATAATGCCATGTTACAATGGGGGCAGGGATTGAGAGGTGAATCTATAAGCCAACGAACACCTAGGATTGTCAGCAACAAGAAGCGAAGGAAAGGCATATAACAGATTTTCTTCTAGGGACTTCAGTTAGCATGACCCTGTCAGCATCTTGATCTCAGCTTCCAGAACTGAGTGATAATAAACTTGTATTGTTTTAAGTTACCCAATTTATGGTACTTTGTTACAGCAGCCCTGAAAACTGATATGCAAGGGTAGGCAAACTTAGGCTTACAGTTGTGAGTACATGAAGCACAGGGTTTATTCTTGTATTATTACTTATTAAGTATTGCATTATTCACCTGTATTACAATTTTAAGCCCACTTTTGTCCGCCCCTGTGTAAATCATCAGTGTACAGAAGTTAAAATCAAGAGATGGATGCAATTCTGCGAGGAATTTAGTATAGTTAGAAGAAAAAGAAAGAACAATGTCTGAACCTTGGGTAACACTAGCTCTTGGACGTCAGGGAGATGAAGAGAAACCAGAAGAGATTAAGTGGTAGCCAGTGAATTAGGAGAAAAACCAGGAGAGTGTGAGATCCTAGAACCCAAATGGAGAAAGTTTACAGAAGAAAGGAATGTGTTAAATGCTGTAAATAAATAAAGTAAGATGAAAATTGAGAATTGACCATTGGTTTTAGTAACGTTAGCAGTCACTGGCAAACATGACATTAATTTTTTCATATTGAAAATTATTCTAACACAATTAATTTTTTTAATCTGCAAAAATAACTATTTACACAATCCAATATAATTTCTAGGGGGATAGCTAACTGACAGAGGCAATAAAATGAGAAAAGCAGGATGTGGTAATATTTTCATGAAGAAAAGTATAATTCAGTTAAAGACGAGGAATCTATAACTGACTATATGCTCACACAAAAAAGGAGAGCATTGAGAAGATATCCTGCAAACCTTCTGCCATTTCATAAGCTTGTACAATATTTTAGAGAGCACTTGTCCATAGTTTGGCTGTCTCACTTCTCCTTTTTTGTTATAAAATAGAGGAGAAAAAAATAAAAACAAAAGGAGAAAAGACAAAGAAAGCCACTAATACAAAAGAAGACAAAAAAGTGACACTCATATGAGGCCATTCTCTTTGCAGTCCCCACGTGGGAATTGTTGATAGAAGGCAGAACGCCAGCCAGACATCTCTGTCAGCAGCATTCACGTTCCCCACCATAATTCTCTCCTTTGAAGCCAATTTGCAATTCTCCTGGCACCAGTTTTCAATTTATTACCCCAGGTGAGTTGGTCTCGGAGGAAGGCCAGCCTATATATGCAGCAGATGAATTAACTAGTTGGGGCTAGTTAATGAAAATGAGAATGTCCTGAGCTGGTTAATATTTATACATTTAAAGGGAGCATCTCTGTTTCACCTGCGGGCTGTATTTCATTAGATTTATGCCCTGTAATACAATACCTGAAAGCTGAATAAAACAGGTAATGTTTTGTTAAATACTTGCAATATTTTCATTTATGCTCCAGATGAAACTCTGCCTATCTCTGACATATGTAAACCTGTTCTCCCTGTTAGCTACTAAAATTCTTCTCATTGTGGTCCCTATATCCTAAAGTAATAACATAGGTAATTCACTTGGATATTAGACTAAGACTTTGTTTATTTTCCCTCCATGAGAGCTAATGCAACCCTTTGTCAAAAACCTTGAGCAGTTTTAACAACTAAAATAATGACAGCAGCGGGGCCTATAGACACAGGGCCTGCCAATGGCATGCAGGATGATGAAGCACAAGTGACCAGGAGAGAAAAATAAGATTCACAGAAGCTGGAACACATATTGCAGGTTAAGATGAATGAGGAAAGCCATTCTTGTAATTTTGTTAGATGGAATGGTATTGAATATTGTGGTGGGCAAGAAGAGTTCCCAAAGGTGGATCTCAAATGTGGATTGCATTAGAATCAAGTGAATATTCTATTAAAAAGATGTCTAAAGCCCTCCAAGCTTCTCGGCCTACCAAGTTAGAGTATATGGCAGTAGAGCTTTGATACCTATACCAGAAGGAAAAAAGATAAGATTCTGTAGGAAACTGTGAGCAGTGAAGCCAATTTCTCTGGGTAAACTCTGGCAATGTTTTCTGCTCATGTCAATTTCACTTAATAAACATATTATTTTGTCTGCTGTTTCATTTTTCTTGTTGAAAATTGGAAATATTACCGAGTCCTTTGTGTGAATCCTATCATTTTCTGAGGCAGAGGAAAACACAGGGAAGTTAAAGAATGGTTCAAGAAACAGTCCTTCCAGGAGGCGATGCATGCACGCATGTATATACAGGATTCCTTTACAAAAGACACCTATGAAACACTGAAACCAGACACCCCTACAAATATTGCCCCTTTCTTATTACATGGGCTACCAAAATTCAAAACTCAGTTTATCACTTTACCTTTGTTTACACTAGTGGTTCTGGTGCTTATTTTGCCCACAGAATCCTCATTTATTCTGCTTATCTTCAATATAGTTTGGAAGATGCCACCTTTGGTGGAATTTATATTCTATTAACTTGTTTTAACATTTAGTTTTTGATTCCTGAGTCTGTCATCTGTGAACAAGGAGTGTTTTATTTTTTCTGCCCCAATAGGTATACATTTTAGTTCCTTCGCTTGTCTTATTGTATTAGCTAGATCTTCCAATAGGCTTAGAAAAGGAATAGTGAGGGAGGAAGTGTTCTATAGCCTTATGATTAGCTCTAAGACTTTAAGTGAGTCTACGTCTCTGGACTATGTATTTTGCAAATGTTTATCAGTTTCCTCCCCACCCTCCTTTTGTGAAACAGGATTGCTAGAGGGGCCTAGAGTTAGATATTTCCTCTTTCCCACCTGGAAGACTAGAACCAACTGGTGGTGCTAATCTCCCATTCCCTAGGTTATAAAGATTCAGAATATAACCAATCAAGTTAGACCCTGGTTAATTATTTTCTCCAAAGTGTAGGTTTTCTTAAGAACAGAGTCGTCGGCAGCCGTCCGTCTCGAGAGACGATGGTGTAGCTTCTTAAGAGTCTATCTGCACCGCCGAGAATGGCTGTGCAGTCCGACTTGGGAGTGACACGGTATCTGTCTCCTCCTGTGTTGAATCGACATCTTGCGATGACGCTGAAGCTACAGAGCCTGGGCAGGGTGATATGGAGGGTCTGCTGTTGCCCATGCAGCAGACCCCCCCTCTCTTCGCAGCTGAAGGATCCAAGGGAAAGACGGAGTCAATACAGCTTGGCTTCAGGTGCGCCGCAGGAGTTGCCAGTGTTGACTACAACGTCAAACCGCCTTAGGGACTCCGGCTCCGGATTTTCTGTTGGGGTTTACTCCCTTAGCCTTTCCCCTGAAGAGGTATGCCGCAAGGCAGCGGAGGTTTTTTGGAGTCAGAGTTTTCCTTCTCTGATGTGCCCTGACTGGAAGATCGAACCAGTGACACTTAGCTCGCAGGCCGACGCTCAATCAATCCACTGAGCCAAACCAGCCAGGGTTAAGAACAGAGTACTCTGAAGTATTTCACAATTATTTCTTTTCCCCCTCCCCCTGTCAGAAGGATGAGTGGACTTTTTCTCTGAATTTTACTGGAAAACCCTGGCCAAGTCCCTGGAGGTAAAGCTTAAAATATGGAGGCAGGCTATACTGTATCCCTCTAGAATTATTAACTCTCAGAGTTACTAACTACAGTTCAGGTTTTTCAATCTGGTAATGGTTTCTGCTGTGGTTTATACTATTACTCTCTATTCACCAGTCTGTCTCTGCAAGCTTGGAGGCAGAGGTTTGCTTATGTCCTTCCTGATCATAAATCTAAGAGTTGGTTTTTCAGTTTGTTCATTTTTTTATAGATCATTAGGATGAGTTATCAACTTCCAAGCTTCTTATATGCCAAATTGGAGATCAAGCCCATTCACTGTTTTAAATAAGGAATATATTGATAATAGACCTTTGCAACATGACTACTTCTTTTCTAGATGAGATGAAGAATGTTCAGTTCTTCAGAAACGTCTCAAGCATAAAATAATAAGGGTGTTGAAGAGATAAGTGAAGTGCTACAGAGAAGAGACACTGAGCTACAGTTAAACATACGGCATCACTGGTCCCTGCAATGGGACAATGGCATACAAACAAGCACAAGTATATGGTTTTGGTAACAACTAATAGTGTTTCATCAGAAGGGACATAATTAACTTCATCATTCCATATTGCCTATATATCCCAAGTTGTTGTCTTCCTTTCTTCTTGCTTTCCTTCTCCTAAGAGTTTCCAAAAGCCAAAGTATCTGATATCCAGGTAATTTTAATGTCTGACAGCTAAGTCATGAGATATAATAAAGTAAATCATGAAAATATATCATCTCCAGCAGTAAATATTTTATGATATTAACTCACCTGATTATAAAGGAGGGTACTCTGATTATTGTAGATTATTTAGTCTCTGCCCCCAATATATCTCTTTAGCACCAAAAGGTAGGTTATTTGGTTCAATTGGGGAAAGTACATGGGAAAAAATAGATTATAAAAGCTGCTTCTTGGGGGTATTTCTACAATGTCAAAGAAGTAAAAGAAACTATACTAATTTGCCTTCTTTGCACAAAAGTAGGTTTTCAGATTCATTTTCTCAGCCTCATAGCCCATTCAAGCTGCTGAGACAAATTACCATAGATTGGGTGGCTTATAGGAGTTCAAGGTCAGGGTACCAGCATGACTGGCTATGGTTGAGTCCTCCTATGGGTTCCAGACTGCTGAATTCTCCTTATGTCCTCCCGCAGTAGAAAGCAAACAAGTTGCTCTCTGGCTTCTTCAACAGTCACTAATCCTATTTACGAGGGCTTCAACTTCATGACCTAATTACCTCACAGAGACCTCTTCTCCAAATGCCATCACATTAAGGGTTAGTGTCAGAACATGGTAGCAGCTGCAGTGCCCACCTGGACTTTTGACATATGCAAATGAACCATGTGCAATTTAACTTGGGCTTAGCCCCACCCATAGCAAATAAAAATGGACTGCTCATTCCCAGAAGAAATTCTGATGGACCTAACATGATATATTATTGACTGGCCTGGAGGAGGAAAAGCAAGGAGATGTAAATAACCTGCAGAATGTGTTAATAGGTAAACTCACCCTAAATGAAATGTGTGTTTGGCAAATTGTGGAGACGGAGCCCCTGCCACTGCACAGGCAGGCAACTCCTACAGGCCCTCTCGGTGGACTGGGAATCTCCACCCCCCCACCCCCCACTTCCCTTGCTTCTATAGGCCCTTGAGTTGGTCTGGGAGTTTCATCTTCCCTCCAACCCCCCACCACCTCTTCCTTCAATAAACCTGGTGTTTAATCCTAGAATGGTCTCTGGGTGATTTCTCAGAGCAAGGCTTCCTGACAGTTAATAATTTCAACATATGAATTTGTTGGGACACAGATATGCAGTCCATAACACCTAGGTTTCCTGGGGCAGGGTGGGGCAGGGTGAGGTGGGGTGGGGCAGGGTGAAGGGTGTAGTGTGGGCAGGGGATGTGAATAGGATAACCAAGCTTACATTGAGAAGGTAATTGTATTTGTTTTGGAGTCTTTAGAGGTCCCTTTCAAAAACTTTTGTGCTTTTATAATTTAATTAAATATTTTTATTCATTTAATGTTGCTGTTTCTGGCACACCAAGATCTGGAAAATCCCATGTACATTGCTCTGGAATACAGGGTACCACAGATAATAAAAATCAGAACACCTGCTTTTATGTCTTATATCAGATCTTTCTATTTTAGCGAGAATTAAAATTATAGATTTATTTTGTGAGTTAACATGGATTTTGATTATTATTAAAAGCATTTGATTGAAAAAAAAAATTGTCCCTGATAATAAATTTCACAGGAGTGATGATTTTTATAGTGTAATATAAAGACATTGTTGGGTTTTTTGAATTAAAAATGAGTATATATTATAATTTCATGTTAGGTCTCTCTTGGGTATTATCTGTAAGGGAGATCTGTAAACCCTTTGTCCAATAGCAGCCTAATTTTCATTTTACTTTTCTCTTTTTCTTTTTCCTTTTGTTAATGAACTCTTTGAAAAGAAAACAATGGGAAAGAAAAAGATAAAAGAAACTGCAGCTCCATCAATTTTCTCATTGCTTCTCATTAGCTAAGAGACCAATGTTAGTACCTTTGTGATTTTTGTAGTATTGACTTTAGGCTATTTTCAATTTTTGAAAATAAATTACTCCCTCCATTTCTCTTTGTTTCTTCTGAATAAGAGAACCCTGTGGGCTCAAGTATAGTAATGGGTTAATAATATATAAGTTGCTTCTTACTGATACCCATAATAATGTGAGAGACTGAAATAGTTTTAAATTGTTTTGTAATTTATCAATCTCACCACTTGTAATTTGTCTTAAGTTTTTGGTTACAAACATTTAAAATTGTATATCTTCACTAAAAAATTCATTCTCATTAATTTTAGATAATGACCCTTCTAATTGATAATAATATTTTTAACTTAAAGTATACTTTGACATTCATGTAGATAATTTTTCCTTTTTTTTTTTTTTTTTTTTTTTTTGGTCTAGGACTGTTTCTGGTAGTACTTATTTCATACCTTCACTCTCTGTACTTCTGATAAATTATGTTCTAGTTTTGCATCTTTAACAGAAGATAGCCAGATGTTTTTTTTTTGTTTGTTTGTTTTTTTTTTTTTTATTTCTAATCTGAGAGTCACTCTATTTTAATAAACAGCTATTAACATGTATTGCATTTACTGTTGTATTTGGGTTTGGTCAAACCAACTTTTTTGGTATCCTCTTATTTGCCATTTCTATGCTTCTTTTTTATCTTTTGCTTTCTATTAAATTTATCATATACTTGCTATATTATTTTTGCTTTCCAGTAAGATATTTTACATTTTATTTTAATGGTTTCTCTTAGATTTTTAGAACATACACTTTACTTAAGGATGTTGGAAGCAATGTGCCCTTTTGTCACCTTATCAAAATAGAGCTGGAAGATTGGCTGACTCAAAGTGCATTCCTTAAAAACCTTCTTCTTGCTGTTTTTTACTATAAAAGATGTTAAAGTTTTGTTCTCTAATTAGCTACTGAATTTAGCCACCATTAGTCAAGTTTTCTGCTTAGCTGAAACAATTTTTAAAGATTTCACAACCCCTCTTCCATATCACATGCTACATATGTCTAGTACTAAACATTTTATCTTCTTTTCTAATTTATTATTATTATTTTTATACAGTCAATGCTAGTTCAGATTCACCACTAGGTTTATCAATGTATTTGTTTAATATTGCTTAGAGCATTTTATTACCGCTGCTAGGGTAATTGTTCTTGAGTTCAATCACAATTCCTTTCAATAAGGGATCTATAAGTGATAAAGACTTATAGTTATTCTTTAATTTTGTTCTCATAAAATATTATTAGATATTTCACATCTGACAGGGATTACTAAGCTTTTAACAAATTAATTATCCTTTACATAACTATAAATTATATATATATGAGATTAAAATTAAAAAAAACTACTACCTAACAGCTCTAGAGAATAGATAAAGGTGGAACAGTTAAGTAGTTAAAGATGTACACTGTAATCGCTAAAGCAACAGCTAAAAAACTAAAGAACAAAGCAATAGGTATATGTAAAAAATAATTAAAATGGAATTCTAAAACAGAAAATAAAAACTCAAATAATCAAAAAAAGGTGTGATGGGTAAAAGGCTAAAACAGAAGCAATAAACAAAAAGTAATAATAAAATAGTATATTTAAAATTGTTCATGTGAACAGTTGCATTAAATGTTAATATACTAAATACTTTAATTAAGAGACAGATATTATCAGAAGGGATGTGAGGATAATACTCAACTATATACTATGTAAAAGATAAATATTTTAAATATAAAAAAGAAAATGGAAAGTAAATGAATGTAAAAATGCATACAAATAGAAAACATAAAAATGTTGAAATGATCACACTAAAATCAGATATAATAGATTTCAAGGCAAAGTATTTTACCAGAGAGAGAGAACTTTCATATTGATAAATGTGCAAGTCATCAAGGAGATATGAGAATTATGAACATACATAGCTAAAACAGAATTTCAACATACATAAAATTAAAAAAATCACATAAAGAATAAACTTATAATTTTCATAATAGGAAATTTTCAACTGTAGAAATTCTAACATTGTTCTCTGAGCAATTGATAGAACCAACTAGACCTTGATACCATATCAATAAATATATAAATAGCTGAACATTATCAACTATCTCACTTAATTGTTTCTCAGAAAAACTGATATCATACAGAAGATATCCTATAAGCAAAATGGAATTAACTCTAAAATTAATTATAATACATTATATAACAAAACCCATATATTTTAAAATCAATCAACAAAGTCCTAATACTTAAGTCAAAGAAGAAATCACAAAGGAATTATAAGATACTTCAAATAAAATAAAATATGTGGAATTTTGTGAGACACGGTCAAAGCAATACTGGGAAGAAAATTCATAGGTGTAAATATTTATAGAAATAAAGAAAGGATCAATGTTAATTACCTAAGATTTCACTTTCAAAAGCTAGAAAGAGAAAACCATAGTAAACCTAAAGTAATTGGGAAAAAGTAAATATAGAGTTTAAAACAGTGAAACTGAAAACATACATACAATAGAGAATCTTACAAAACAATGTTTAACAATTCTGAGTAAAAATAAAAATCATATCAGAAATAAAAAATGGTGGTTACTACAGATGCTTCATATATTTAAAGGATAATATTAAGATGTTATAAACATATTCATGATCCTACTTGCAAAAATTTACACAAAGTGAAAAAAATCTACATAGTCCTATACTTATGAAAGTATTTAAATTAATTATCAAAGATTTCACACTAATTAAGTCTAGGACCAGAAGTGAATTATATCAAACATTCAAAAAAGAAATAACACCACTCATACACAATGTCCTTTAGAAAAAGAAAAATATTTCCCAATTGTTTTATAAGGCTCATATAACCCTGAGAGCAAAATAACACAGACCTTACAAAAGGAAGGAAGGAAGGAAGAAAGGAAGGAAGGAAGGAAGGAAGGAAGGAAGGAAGGAAGGAAGGGATGTTCCACATGAACAAAATTGTAAGTATCCTTAACAATTTATAATAAAACTTAATAGAATTACAGATAAAAATGATAATATAGCATGAGCTTTAATGAAGGTTAGCTTTACATTTAAAATTATTCAATGAAATTTGCCTTAGTCTTGAATAAAGAAAAATATACTTATTTCAATAGATGCATAAAACATTTGAAAAAAATAAATTCCCACTCATGATATAAAAGTGCTCAGCAAACTAGATGTAGGGGCGTAAATGAGAATACTTAGTCTGACCCAAGGCATTTAAGAAAAACAAACAAACAAACAAAAAGTCTACAACTAAGTTTATATTAATGGTGAAGTATTAAACACTTCTCTCCTAAAATAAGAAACGCAGTAAGGATGTACATTAACATTTCTGTTCTACATTGATCTGAAGGACCTAGCCATTGCAATAATGCAAAGCAGAGAAAAAACACTTATAAGCAATAGAAAAGAGTTGCGGATGGAATTATTACTTACTGCTGTCTGCTGATTCTTATTTAAGGTAGGTATGTTAAGGCATTTTTTAATTTAAGTTCCTCTGTAAGGATTCAGGATTTTCTGGGCTTTGAATCTGTCTCTCCATAGGATTGTATTTGCTTATTCTAAGGACCCTTGATTATTCCTGGCTAGACTCAATTTTTATTATTCCACTGTCTTAGTGACAGAGGTCCAAAGACTTAATCTTTCCAGGGAGAGGTAAAACCAGGTAGAGGCAAACTTCCTTGTGGTCTTCTAGGGCAATAGACAATTTTTTCTCACTCATTCTTTAACAAGTTCCATGTAGGAGCCTCAATTCTAAATTCCTGACTCTTCTGGGTATAAAGCCTTGACTTGTATGTCCCCAACCACACCTCAGGTCATTAAAACTATGATTTCTAGGTCTAGCTGGCTTTGATTCTGGTATCTAGGAATTTTTGTTGGTAAAGGTTTGTTTTCTTCCCCTACAATCTTAGCAATGCATTTTAATTTGTTTGTGTTACTGAAGTTAAAGAGGATTATAGATGTTTATAAAGAGGCTTTTCAATTTATTTTTGTGTTTCATTTGAAAAAAAAAATATTTTAGTTTTAATATAAAACATTTTAATATATTTATTTTTAATAACACATGAAAATAAAAATAATAAAGTTGTTTTATAGAATCATGCATTTGTAACATAGTCATATAGTATAAGTAAAATTATCATTTTTATTGCTCTATTGAAGTATTATATATTGAGTATATTCTACATTTATTCTGATAAAGAAAAGTTATTAAAATTAAAAAAAGAAAAATGATCACATATGCAATTATGTTGGAAAATATAAATAGTACTGATACATTGTAGTTCTCCCATGAAATATGGAGTGGAGAAAATTCTTCATGAAACTCTAGGATATATTTGACAAATATTTTAAAAAGTTCATGCCATTGAAATTACCAATTGCAAAAATCTGGGTCCAATCCCTCTATATGTGTATTGGTGAAACAATGAACCTGACGGTTCACACCTGGGAAAATATCAACGCTTGCCAACTCTGGGGAAACGAAGAAGTCACCTAGGCAATATAGGCCCAAGTTATTCTCGCTTTCTTTCTTTATTTTTTTGTCAAAATATTCACAACCAGAGACCCCACATAATGTAAATGTGACTGCTGAAACTGATTGTGGCCTCTGCCTTTGTCATTTTCTTCTTCACCTTCTCAACTGGTCCAACCGACCTGTCTCTGATACAGTGAATTTGAGGTCACTCTGAAAAGATTAACTTTACATTAACTTGCATCTAACTGATCAGAAAGTGGATTTAGTGAGTGAGGAGGAATTATGGAGAACACATGTACATTAAAGCAGGCAACAGGAAATTGAAAATATTACTTCAACTTATTAAGTATTGATTTTCACAGATTTCTTGATATTGCTTGACACAAACAAATGGTAAAGGCACAGAAACTTAAGAAAAGATAAGAAGGATGGGGAAACAGTGGTTAGAGTGAAGAACTATGGATTTAGACTAGTGTTATAATTATCTGTCCAGAGAAGAAACCAAAATAACAAAATGACTATAGACAGGAAGTATAGGCAAGATGAATGAGAACACAAAATTAATTTTCAAAAAGAATGGGGTTTCAGAGTTACAGAATTGTATTTTTAAATAAGTCACTGCATACTTTTTTTTCATTTCTTTGTTCCAGCTATAGTTGAAGCAGTAAATTCTTAGTACCTAATATTTTACAAAATCTTGCTCTTAAAAGAATATTATAATTAGCTTAAGCTAAATAAACCCATTCTTCATAAATACTATGATATCACATTTTATTATTTTCTAATTTACTTATAGCAAAATTCACTGTTGCAGGACACCATTGCCCCAGGCCAGCTATCCTGGAAGATGGTAACAGGACTCTTACTTTTACACAAACTCTTAGATTTTGATATCTTTAACCTGAATCTTAAGCTTACAGTATACAAGTTTAACTTCTTGCAGTAAACCTATTTTTCTCCTCATGGATGCCATTTACATTCTATCAGTAACTACAGTTAGTTGATTGTTTTTATATGTTATTTTTAAAATTCATTTCCTTCCACTGCTATTTTCTTATATAGAACCATGATTATCTCCATAGTCAACTGTGACAGTGTCTTTATAAATAGTTATTTTTTTGTGTCTAAATATCAGGTCCATCTTGAGCTCTGCAGTCATATTGACATTCTTAGTGCATTTTGTACAACATAACATCTCATCATTCGTCTAACGTTCTGTGAAACAGCGTTTCCATTTCTTTGTTCTTTCTGCTTCCTCCATGAAGACACCACTTTTCTCTGTTTCCGCTCATCAACTTATATTCTCATCTTTCCACACCCTAGCACAAAAGTCATGGACTTCATGGCAAACTTATTTCATTCCAAAAGTATGCTCCAATATTCTACTTATAAGCATTTAAGTCTAAGACCTGTTGAGATCAAGAAGTTTGAGTTAATGTTCAGAAAGTACTTGAAACCATGGAGCTGAGGTTTTACACTTCAGGACAAATTCTACTCTGAAGACAAGCATTTGGAAACAATTAAAATATACATTCGTGCTGGAAATCGTGTGAAGCAATAAACCCATCAGGCAGCCATTAGAGGTTCAGTAAATGTCAGAGCCTTTCCACTGTGTAAAATAGAAAGTCCAAACTCTTGAGTGGGTCATGCAAAACTTCTAACTTCTGATCCCAGTTTAATTTCCATACTTCTTCACTATTTGTTTTTTATTGAATATCTGCATTCATGAGCAGGATTTTTGTTTTTAGAATAGTTTATGTTTTGAGGAGTGTGCATTTTCTAATGATGTTTCGTTCCTGGGAAATTTTTGTTCAACTCTTCTCTGTGTACATCTATCCAACTTATTTTAAGGAACAGTTTGGATATTACTTGTTCCATGAGGTTTTCCTAACTCCACCGCAATTTCTTCCAGAAGAAAATAGCAACGTCATTATGTTATTATGGATTGATCACTTAGAATTATATAATCATAGAATTAACTAAATGGGTCTTCATTAGTTAGATTAATCAATTAAATTATGATAGGAAAAAGTGTAGGCACTAGTTCAAGCTCACATAGCTTGTACAATATTTTTGACACAGTGTGTGTCAGAAACTACACCAGAGAGATCGCTTCCACTTCCATTTTATTTTTATGTCTACTAAACTTGCCACTTTCCATCACTAATTAACTGTTTAAGTACATAGGTTTCCTTTCCCTCTTAGCTTTAAGCACCTTAAATGCCCAGTTTATATTTTTATACATTCTACTTTGTATTTAACACAATACTTGGCAGAGTAAATACTTGGCAGACTAACTTCTGCATGTATATGTTCAATGCATTTCTATTTGTTGTATTAAAGACCCTAGGGTCAATATTAAATTTAGGTTATATTATAGTACCCCAACAATGGCCCTTGTACCATCATTACCTTATGTGCTAAACAGTAGAAAAGTGGGATCCCTCCCACTTGCTTTCCTTGTACCCTACTTATTTTTACTGGGGTTATTACTGTTTGGGAAGCTTTTGAAGTGTAAGTCAAATCCATTTCTGGAAAGTGAAGCATTTTTTGCAAAAAAGTGGAAAATAGATTTTGGATCTCATCTCTGTGTCAGCATAGTATTTTAAAACTAATCCATTCAGTTTTATTCTTTCCCATTTTGTCAAACATCAAGGACACTCAGTGAAAGTCCTTTCTCTTCATATTTATTAGATCATAGTTTGCTAATAGAGAAAAATAAAATTTTAATTTGTATTATTTAAATACCATGACAAACCTATAGATTAATTATATTAATAGTGAAATTTCAGATGTTATGAAGTATTTCATTATAGATTATTTTAAGTATAGGTGAGGCAGGTTTTATTAGGTCTATATTACTGGTCAGGAAATTAAGGTTAAATGAGATTCAGTAACTTGTTCAGAAATTCCAAGGTAGTAAGCAAAACTGGATTTGAACCTAGTTCTCTTGTCTCCCTTCCCAGTTTTCTTCCTATTACTTCATGGCCTGTTCCCAATTGGCAAAGCAAGGCCCATTTTGGCTGTGAAATGTAGATAGCCAGTAATTGCTGCCAGGGAAACATATTGAGTGGGATGTACTGAATCTTTAGGTTGCATCAGGTTCTGCTGTGCATGTATGAATTTTGCCAGAATTATCTTCTTTCATCAAGATGTTCAATTTCCAGAGATGAAATTTAATAGAATGAAATTTTATACAGTCCACAGTTAGTACACAGGAAATAAAATAAGAATACCCTGTGTTGGATAACCTCCACAAAAAGAAATTGAGAAAATTATTATGGTCACTGAAAGAAAGCTTCTATTTCACAGAAATCAATTCTTAAAACTCTTGATTAATAAAAAAAATTAGGGAGAATAAAAATATAAAAAAAAATAAGTGAGCACTGCTCTGTGTGTGTATGTAGTATGAATTCTAATATTCTTTAATTATTTAAGTCTCCCACAAAAGTTTCCCAATTATCTTAGATATATCATACATTAGTTGACTAGATCAACTGAACATTATGGACACATTTAGAACGGAATAGGAAGTGCTTAATAATGATTTTCAAGTTTTCTGGCTTGAGACTCTGGGAAGATGGTAAGGGCAATAATTAGCTGCTTCTTCTCCTTCTCCTTCTCCTTCTCAAAAGCACAATTTTACAAGAAATAGAGGAGGGAAGGCAGATTTAGGAACCATTACCAATGAGTGAATAGCTCGATTCACATATAGGTGAGGAAGTGAAACATTCCAGGATACTTTTCCCTATCATTTCATTTGCAAACTCATGGACCCTATATCCTAGAACTGGAAGCACTGAACTGGCATTATAACATTCCCTTTTCTAATTCTTCTGTTAAATTTTCCTTTAGCTCTCTATGTGCTTTTTTTTTTTCCCAGCTGCTCCAGCCTACTCCAATAGGCTTTATAACTTTCCCAGATCCTAGAGTTTAATTATGAGGTGTTTGGGAGCTGCCATTCCTTCAAAGAACAAGTGTTGCAAGATAGCTAACTGCCAAATTAGAGCTCACACCATGGGCTGTTGAGAGCAGCAACATTTGGTGATACAAAGATCCTTAGACCCTCTGATTTCCAATCCTATCAAAAGTTATGTTTGTGCAGGCCTTGAAATCATTATTCAATGAAGAAAGAAAAGAGCAGTCAGGTGCCTGAAAACTTCCTTTTCTTTCCTGCCACCATGAAGTCTTCTCAGGCAGATCGAGGAACTGCTGACAACTTTGTCTCTGGCTTCTCTCCTTCCCTTTTCCATTTTTTATTCTAAAAATGCACTGTCCCCAAACATGCTTATAATATGTAATCCTCATTTATTTGTTCAGTATCAGCTCTCATTATGTGTGTGGGTTTTGCCTGCAACAAAAGTGTAATGTCAAGCTGGGGCTGCCTCTGTGGTCACTTGATGTTTACTCATCTAATGCACACTAATTTCATTGTTTGTCCAAGAAAAACATCACAAAAAAGGCAAAACCGTATCAAAACCTTCTCTCAGGCACTGAAACGTTGAATAGAAATTAATAGCACACAACCTATTTTAGATTATCAGAACCATCTCCTCTCTCATCTAGGACAGCCATTTATACACTATGGCTATTTTTGTTTATGATTTCTCAATTATTCTAAATATTGCCTAAATCTGAGAACTGATTGAACATGAAATTTAATAAGTATTTCTACCATTTCTCTCATAGGCTACTATTGTTACTGGATCTATCTGTCTCTCTCTCTAACAGTGTTTTAGGTCATGCTCATATAATACTCATAATACATAGAAAATGAAAACTTAATATCAAATTCTCAATTAACTAAGTGTTAAATTCTCAAAACAACCCAACAACCAAAAGCACTATTTAATTATCATTATAGTAAAGGTTATTATTCCAGTTTGAAGGGGCCCTGCCATTTTGTTCATTTGGCTTTAATTGAGAAGAGCACTAATCACTAGAGAGAGGGGAGGAGAGAAGGGGACCACATAGAAGGGGGACTCAGGCCAGAGGGAGGACGGCAGCTGGCATTTTTGGAGCATTGTGCCTCCTTCAGACTGTGCCATAAAACCATATTTGAGTTTCAATATCACTTAACCCCTAAGAGTGTGAATGTGTGAGACAATAACCAACATCTTTCTGTTCTACTATGATTATGTAAAACCATACAAACCATCACTGTTGCTGCTTCTGTGTTGTGAACAAATTAAAAACAAGTTTCAGAACCAGCAACACCAGCTGTCCTGTAAGATCGGAAGGATTTTTCTTGATGAAGATTGAGGGGCGTTGGCTCCCATTAGTTAGACTGCAATGCACATGGCCTTTTAGAAGTCAGCAGATGGCATTCTTATATGGATACAATTTTAATCTCCATAAACTTTATTGGGAATATAATAAATTCCTTAGTACTTGTCAGAAAACAGATAACAAGAGGGACTTAGAAAATAATTTTTTTTTCTTTTAAAAGTAATGATATAATAAAGATCCTTTCTAAAATTGCCAATTGTAAGCAAAATGCAGAAAGGGTACTCTATTTGCTTACGAGGCTCCTGGACTACCAATACTGAACTCTTTATATTTAAAGCTCTTTGAGGATTCTTAAGCATGAACCAAATTCTACTGAATTCCATGAAACCAAATTCTATTTTAGCTCACTCAACCTCAAAGACCATGTCTGAGGCTTGCTTTCCATAATCAGTGCTTTCAGAGTGACACACCTGAGCCACAGTACCACATGGCACAGTCTGCACTGAAAGAAAAAAATTGGATAACAATTCTGGGATTCATAAATGCATCCTCATGATAATACCCTGCCACCGGAAAGAGACAACAGAGATGACCCAGCTGGTATGACTTACTTTCCAAAGCTATAACCCTAATGTATCCCAATGGAGAAAATGAAAAGAGATTTATTATTAGTTCTGAGCTAATGCTGATCAAAGAGCAAAATGCCATGAGGCTGAAACCAAGGCCATATATGCTGCCCAAGAAAAAATAAAAGGGAAGAACAAGGGGGAAATGGCTGCAATATGCAAAAGAAATACAGGGGAGAATAAAACCTCTTTTATTTGGAAACTATCCCTCATGACCAAAGAGCAGTGATCCGCCCTCTGCCGTCCATACTGCGGTCTCAGTGCAAGTGCTTGTCATATGTATAACAAGCAAATGAAGCATTAGGAAAAGTGAACATTTCCAAGATAATCCTCCTAACACCCAATAAGTTTGTGAAGATGCTGCAGACCTCTGTCTTACTGCACATCCACAGGTGTCAGATTGATAAGGAGAAACTCCCAACAGAACAGCCTCCCATTGCTAAGAGTGGAGAGTACAGGCAGAGGCTTCTGCTGTGAGGGAACATGGCAAGAGAAACACAAAGAGAGAGTTGCCTAAGTGAGAGAGAGACAGAGAGAGAGAGAGAGAGAAATGGGCACAGCCACTAGGAGCCCAGTGAAAATGTATTTTATATATAGAATTACTAATCACCATGCTTTGAGATCAAGTTTGTATCTTAATTACCAGCTAGCATTCAAAAAAAAAATCCTTCCACCCATGAGGGAACTGTTACGGAAGATTTGTAGCAGTGGCGATGCTAATGACAACAGTAAATGTCTTGGGGGTCAGGAAATGTGACTGTTGTGTGGAAGTGCATACATACAGTGGTAGGTTGGGTGGACACGAGAGTACTTAGAACAAGGGCAGAGATGGCAAGTTCCCAAATGCAAAGGTCAGGCCTCCACACCAGTGCTGGTTCTGGAACACAAGGAGAACTAGGAGGATGCTAAAACCAGATTTAGGCAAATGGCCAATTGCCAGTGGAAAGTCAGGGCTGCAGGGCAAAGACTCCCAGGAAGCAGAAACAGGAAATTTACCAGATCTGAGGAAGCAGAGAAGTACCATAAAGACAAGGAAGGGCACAGTCACAAACAAAGAACTAAGTAGCTAGTATGGGTTTGTCCACTGCCATCTCCTTATATTTCCCTGCTACCTTCTTGAGAAGCTACCTTGAGTAATATAGGCCAGGAGACTGGTCATTGATGTCACTTCATCATAGCTGTCCTGATAGCAAGCATGATAACAGGTAAAGGTAACTTGCAGGTGCCCACCAGCAACGACAGTCACCCAATGCAATATTTTAAAATATAAAAGCCACTAGCTAATGCCAAGCTTTAAATATGCAAGGGGCAAACCTGCCTAATGGTTAAGTTTATATGGTGATGCATATGAGTTTGAATCCTACTTCTGTCTCTTAGGAGGACCGAGATTTCAAGCAAGTCACTGAATCTGGGTAATAATAAGTGCATCATAGAAATATTTTTTAAATTGAATAAAATACCCTACATATAATGCGTAGCATACTACCAACATCCAGCTGCTTAAGTATCTGACCTATTGGGTCAACTGCGTGTCAAGTACTGCTCTAAGCACCAAGGATTTAGGGTTGAGTGCACAAAAACCCCTTCCCACACAGCATTTTACATCCTAATGTAAGCATGTAATTAGCATTAAATAAACATTAACTTTTATTATTATTTAATGTACCATTTAAATTAAAATTATTGTTCAAATATTTTTTTCTACCTCTATGATGAGAATTGATATACCCAGTTCTACCCAAATAAAAAAAAAATAATTCAAAAATTAAAAAAAATTGAATATTGACTTGGAAAGAAGAAAAGAAAGAGGGTTGGGTCATGGGGTGCACTTACAGACATATACCCACCCACACTCATTAATAATGGGACAATTTAGACATGCCAAAAGAATAAAACATAGATGAATAAGTTAATTAAAATAATGAATAAGACTGGTATGCTGTGTATTATAATAGTGTTAAATATTTGTTCAGGATTTGAGTAGAAATAAGACAGGAGAATGAAGTAACTGATACTGAAAATATATAAATATTTTTTGACAATATACTTGCAATCTTTATTTTAAAGTAAATATATACATTAGAATACTAATTGGACATAGAAATGAAATGATCTATCCATGTTGTGAATGGCAACGACATGGATAGATCTTGAAAATATCATGCTTCATGCTAAGAAAATAAGACAGAAAAAATCAAGAACCATGTGATTTCACTGATATGTGGAATATAATATTGAAAGAAACAGATGAACAAACAAAAACTCATAAACACAGACAACAGTATGGTGGGCACCAGAGAGAAGGAGGGTGAGGAGTGGTAAAGGGTAAAAGGGGTCAAATATATGGAAGATTTGACTATAGGTGGTGGCAGGAAATGTAATATACAGATGATGTATTATAGACTCATATACTTGAAAACTATATAATTTTGTTAACCAGTGTCATCCCAATAAATTGAATTTAAAAAAGCATATAAATAAATAAATAAATAAAACAAAAAAGTAGTACTATTAAGATTAAATTTGGGAAAATTGTTGGATATATAATATAAAAGTCAATAATTTTCTCTGTTTTAAATACATATGTGAAATATTCCATTTTAATTAGGAAAACATAAAGAAAGAATAAACACAGAGTGACTAAACCATGATGCTTTTAATGGGAATAAAACAGGAACTAAATAAGTAGAAATCAATGGCATGATCTTTAAGTTTACAAATTATCAAAAAGTAAATATATCCCAAATTAATATATAAATATCTTATTTCACAATGGAAAAATGTTATCAAAATGCTCAGTATAATCAAGAAAAATGGGAAATAAGGAACAGTTATGGAGGGACAGACTTATCTGAAATCAGCACACTACAGAGCCACTGTGATCTAATCAAGATGGTGCTGCCACAGAAACGATGTTACTACAACACAGAAGTTGGCTACCTATGGGCACAGCTCAGTTCTACCTGTTTTATATGAGTTTTGCATTTTTAAGTGATTAAAAGAATCCAAAAAAAATTATATTTCATGACACATAAAATTATGTGAAATTTAAATGTTGGTGTTTATAAGTAGTTTTATTAAAATACTGTCTCTGACTTCTTTGCAATACAACAGCAGAGCTGGGTAGTTATAAAAGAGGCCATCTGACAGACAAAGAGTAAAGTGTTTAGTATCTGACCCTTTACAGAAAAAAAGAATTGATGATCCTTGGTATAACATATTATAGTTCTATATATGTATATATAAATATTTTTAAGTGTAAACAAGTAACTACAGAAAAGCATAGATAATATTTAACCATAAAAATATTTTGTAAAAATTTAAAAAGTCTGAATTCAGGGTAAAAATTGCAATAAAAGTGTGATGCTAAAGGTTATTATATATAATGTAGTTTACTCTTATCTATTGTCAAGAATAATGACAAGTAATATAAAGACAGAATTCATAAAAGAACAAATCTAAATGGCAAAACCAAACTAAACCTCCAGGTCTGTGGTAGTTAGGGAAATGCAAATAAAAATGTGTTATTACATTACAACCATCAGACTGGGAAAATTTTCAAAAGATCATTAGCACTTATTGCAGGTGGAGAAAATGGCTTATGGATATTTAAATTTAAAAGTCTTTTTGGAAAGCAATCCAGGTGAGTATACTGAACAAGTGAAGAAACAGACTTATCAATCCTACTCCCACAAAGTTTAAGAATAATAAAAATAGGACATAGAGATATACATCTTAAGTTTTTGTACTGCAAAATTGTACAAGTAAAATAACCAACCATTGATCTATGTGTGATTGGATAGACTGTGATACATCTCTACTACAGAATGTCAGGCAGTCATTATTTTATAGAAATAGTTTGTTGTCAGCATAGAGAAAAGGATAGGTGAGGCACTCAGTACTAATATTATTTATCTAAGGATGAGATGGAAAATGTCAGGGAAGGGAAGGAGAGGGGAAAGAAAAAATTTAGAAAGATAATAACAATAATGAAAAAAATAAAATAAAATAAAAAAAAACTGTCCACTATACCCTACATGTGTCATGCTTACCTTGATGTATTTGAGAATTTATGTGTACAAATGAAATTTCAGAAATGCTCTTTGATACAATTTTGTTTCTGTTTTTCTCCACATTTTTAAATAGTCTTGACTTCATATATTTTATCAATGTTTTTGACCAATGTAGGATAATAAAATTTGTATCCATGTTAAATATTTCTTTTACATTATGAAATTGTCCTCTTAATGATATTTATATTTCCAGTCTTACCTTTTAAAATTACACTTAATATTTACTTAACTGTTTACCCTCACATAACTCCAATTGTTTTGGTGGTTGTTGCATACTTTATTTTTTGTTGTGATCAAATATTTAACTGAAGCCTCTTCTTTCATCTAAATTAAATTTCCTTTACTTGTACTATAATGGCCACACTTGCCTTCATTTTGCTCATACACTGATGCTAATTCTCTCTCTCTCTCTCTCTCTCTCTCTCTCTCTCTCTCTCTCTCTCTTTGTATAGACCATGATTAATTGACTATGCTTATTTTATTTTTATTAGTAATAACAACCTCCCCGCCTTCCTCTTCTGTTTTCATCTCTTCTTCGGGAGACCAGAGTCAATGAGGGCTATGTCTTCATTATCTAGAATCCATATCCAGTATACATTCTGATATCATTTTTTGACCTTGCTTATTTCTTTTCTTTCCTATTTGTTTTTCCAAAGCTATCCTTAGTATCACCAACTTTATTTTATGAAGTGGTATGTTTCCTACTTACAGTTCCCACTGAGAATTAAATTCAGATATTTTGTTATTCACTGTCCTACATCACATCCTTTACTGACATTTTTCACGTATAACAGCAATGCCCTTCACTTCACAGAGAATATAAATTAGGTAATTTTTATCTTTATGACTTTTGAAAAGTATGTATTTTAATGTTGTGGATTCCCTCAACATTTCAAGCATTGTCTTTATTTATTCTAATAATTAAACATTTTTTAGACTCCATGCTAATTTTTTAAAATTTTTCATTAAGAAGAGATCTGCAGCCAGGCACGTGCTAGAGAGCAGTTACAGGCAGAGACACTTTCAGTCCTGGCAGCCTGAGGACCTGCAGAGGCAACAGGCAATCAATTTCCGAACCTGGAGGCTAGAAAGAGATGCCAAGCACAGTTCTTGGCACACTGACGGTTTCTCCCTAAGGTACAAGTAATATTTACTTTTAGGTACAAATTCTTACTTCAGGTTTTCTGGCTCATCCTGTTATGAGCCTGGAGCTGAAAAATCCATTATGAGTGAAACTCTGATTTCTGTTGACAAAGGATTTACAACTCAAATATAACAAAAGTCCTTAATTAATCAAAGATAATGCAATATGGTGGAAAAGATACATTTTTTCCTTCCTCCTTAAGTGTAAAATGTAGATATGACCAGAGGCAAATCATTAAGCAGTCGAAGGACCCAAACAGCCATACTAACTCCTAGGGACTATGTCTTACGTTGTACTTAAAAAATTGAAGAGAAGGAACAAATTCCCTAAATAATTTAATTCTGAACTCCATCCCATTGGTAGAAAAGATTTTGAAATCCTTAACAGAAAATGAAATGTTCCTATTTATTCATTTTCATGGCAGATGCAGTTGTTGGAGTAGGAGGAGTGTTTTCCTTTGGGCACAAAGAAGTCCAGATAGTTTCTGAAGTCATATTAAACTCCTTTATCATTCACATTTCTTTTCTGCATCCTACAGATCTCCCCTCCATTCCTCTTTCCCTTCCCCTTTCTCCTTTACTTCTCTTTTCACTATTTACACTAAAACTTTTCTTTAGAAACAGCCACAAGATAGGATTAGCAGCGCAATATGATTGGAGCAGTATATTGTAATTCTGCAGCACAGAAGTGGAAAAATTTAGAGCCTCCTAAAGCACCTAGATAAATGGAAATAGATCATGGCAGGAAAAAGATGGAGTTCTAAGGGTGCATTTGTGTGTATTGCTTTTTCTAAAATTATCTTACTTTTTCATTACAAAAATAATGTGAGTTATTTTACTCAATTTGGAATATACAGGAAAGCCTATAGATAATGAAAAAAATTTACTTGTAATCATGCCACCTTGAAATAACCATTGTGAAAAGATAAGCATATTTTACATACATACATATATATATATATACATATATATGTGTGTGTGTGTGTATGTATATATATATATATATATATATATCAGAGAAGGAAAACTCTGACTCCAAAAAACTTCCGCTGCCTTGTGGCATACCTCTTCAGGGGAAAGGCTAAGGGAGTAAACCCCGACAGAAAATTCGGAGCCGGAGTCCCTAAGGCGGTTTGACGTTGTAGTCAACACCGGCAACTCCTGCGGCGCACCTGAAGCCAAGCTGTATTGACTCCGTCTTTCCGTTGGACCCTTCAGCTGCGAAGAGAGGTGGGGTCTGCTGCATGGGCAACAGCAGACCCTCCATATCACCCTGCCCAGGCTCTGTAGCTTCAGCTTCTCTGGAGAGGACACTCCAGCGTCATCGCAAGATGTCGATTCAACACGGGAGGAGACAGATACCGTGTCACTCCCGAGTCGGACTGCACAGCCATTCTCGGCGGTGCAGATAGACTCTTAAGAAGCTACACCATCGTCTCTCGAGACGGACGGCTGCCGACGATATATATATATATATATATATATATATATATATATATATATATATATTTTTTTTTTTACTCTGTGTGAGTCTATAAAATGAAATTGGGGTCATTTTTGATATACTTATGGGTAACCTTCTTATTTATACCTAACAATATATTACAAACTTTTTATACTTATTTTTACATGCTGAATAACTATTTTTAGTGCTCTCGTATGAATGTTAATTTTCCCCAATTTTTTTTTATAAAGCTTTTAGGTTTTTTCAATAGTTTGCTATTATAAAAAACTGTGATACAATTTTATATATAAATATTTTTGCACAGCATTGATTATTTTCTTAAGTTAAATAATGCAATTTAGTCTTTTAACAGAGCTGTTTTTCAAGAATTTAATTTTTCCTTTAAAATTAAATATATGCTAATGTATTTCAAGGTCTTAATGGAGCTAAAACTAATACTTTCCTAAAGTTAAGTGAAACACATAGACTGTCTACTTTTTTCTATTCTCTTTTGATTTACATTATGAGAGTCTAAAGAAGAATAAACCAACCACCATAAAAGCCAAGAATGTTTTGATGTCTAACTCCATTTTGTTTAATGAAAGTTAAATCACTAAGCCTGTGTCCAGTGAGATCCTGTCAATAACTTCATCTAGAATATTCTTTAAACATGGCCTCTTCTCTGGCCTGGGTTATAACTCTTACAATGTTCTACATGTCATATGTCTATGTTTTCCTCTTTAAATGGTAAAAAAATAAAATAAAGTAAAAATTCCTAGACTCTTCTCTCTTAGCAAATTTGTACTAAAAACATTGATGAGACTAACCTATTAAACAAGTCTACTACAAATGGAATATGGCATTTTCTGGACTTACAATAATGCTCATAATTTAATAAGAAAGAACAATAACAAGCATTATATTGATCATTTTTACTGTAAAGAAAATGCATTTGCTTCTTAATATAAGGCATGAGAATGCATTTGAAAGAACCTAAAATTTATTTGATAGCTAGAGCAAATGTTTTTAAGAGCTGATGCTTAACAAATTTTCATGTGAGAAAGGTGTGCTAGCACATGACCTCTAGCTTCCCTGCAAAAGGATTTAGAAAGGCATCGAACTATGTATTTCTAGCCATGGTATTGATCCTTATCTTTAAAAAAAATCTGTAACTTGAATTGACCCAACAGAAGTCAGTGTCTTGGTGCAGTGTGAAATTATGGATATTTTGGTACACGTGAAAAACAATAAAAGTTAGTTTGAAAGAAATGGATTATACTTTGAATTCCTGGTACTATAGTTGCAACAAATGTTTGAGGGGAAAAAAAGAGGGTAGAAAAGGAAGAAAAAAAAAAAAAGGAGAAAGGAAAGAAGGCTGGATTGCAGGTAGAAGAAAAGGAAGGAATAAAGGTAGAAGGAACAAAGCATAGGAGACTGGGTTGAATTATTGTTATTTAATACATGAAATACTATTTAATAAACTGATAGTTTATTTCTTAATCATACAACTAATGCCTTCTACTTCTTCACTTCATTAAGTGGATTTTTGTTTGTTTTTGTTTTTCCTTGGGGTAAAGAATAGGAAGAAAGACACAAGGGGACAATTAAAATGTTTCCATTATTTTTCAAATTTATTGGTTATGAATAACCTTTGTCCTTCTACCACATGATTTATACATGTCACTGTTAGCATGAATTTGTTGCATACACTCTGGTAGTAATTGTTCATGTGTCTAGAGTCCATCAGAAAAAAATCTACAAAGATAGAGTGGTTTGGGGCAATTTTTCAAGGCACTTTAGTGACATCAATGATCAACTACTCAATAGAATTCATTGAGAGTCAGCATCATACTCTTTCATCAGCTTTGAATTTCCTTATCTGTTTTGTTTGTATCTCTTTGGGCCATATCCTTTCCAACATAGCTCTGTGCTAACTAAGGTTCTTGTATTGTAATTTAGCTCAAGAATATAAATAAACTGATCCTAAGAAAATAAAAAAATAAGAAAACTTTGGCAATTCTTTTTTCTTGATTTTTTGAAAAAGGTTGTTTTACAAAATAAAATGTTTAGTTAAAATATTTTCTGAATAATTATTATATTTCATGCATGAGGTAAAAAGTAGAACCATTAATCATTTTTCTGCAAGCTTAGGTAAAAGATTTTTGCACAATTTTGTTTAATCAACAATATTCCCCCCAAATTTTATTTTTTTTAAGTAGAGTATAGAAATACATACTTAAGGTGTTCTGCTTATTTGTGTGCGTATATGTGTGTGTGTTTCTGCACACATACTATCTGTATGAAATATTGTGGAGGTTCGATTCTATCACTTTCTACACTGTAATCATATATTTGAAATAACAGAAACTGGAGTTTCTACAAACTTTTACAGCTTGCTACGAGCTGTCAAATCAACTCAGTGAAACACTGCATTCAATTTACTGCCTGTCATCACAAACTTTAGTAAAGTCATATCGGAGGTCAGGTACATTTTCAGTCCCTGTCTTGATCTCACAGATCTCAAGGTCCTATCAGTGTGACATGAACTTGACTATTTTTTATGAGATGACAGACAGAGCCTGTAATATTTAAGTCCCCAGACCTACCTGACCAAGTATATGACAATATTCTCAACTAAAGCTTATGATGTAAACAAAAAGTAACTGGAGCATTTTATTGATATAATTTACTTTGTAAACTACACAACATCTGTAGTTACCTTCCCTAGAAATATTGGCTTATAGGAACATGGGGGCAGAACAAATTTCATATTTAGAAAAGCACATTAGTCAATACTCTTGTAAAAGGTGAGCTGATAGAAAAGAACTAATGTATTTTCTTTGAGTTTCCCTTTCACTGTAATAATATGTATTAATGTATATTAATATGGAAATCGTAATAGAAACAATCACTATGTTTCATACAAGTATAGAAATTGTATTAGCCAAAATTCTGAAGACAGGAGCTGATTGGTTAATAACAAAGTCAATTTTCATTTAATATAAAATATATATTTTTTATGGATAATTTGTCTTTCTTTGGCTCATGAATAGGTTTTGACTGAGTCTTATAATTTCTTTTTTATTATCACATCCATAATTGAATTATCCATATGTTTAAATTTTGGCTTTGAAAGGCTAACTAGCCATATGCTTCAAACTCATTTCTGGCACACTTGAAGAAATGTATAATGAATAATCATGTGATTGTGTAAGTTATCATAACTTACATAATGATGATAATATATATGTATCCATATCTATCTCAATCTGTTAGAAAAAGGAAAAAATGTAATTAGAATTTATTTTCAATTCTGAATATCTACTTTAAAATAGACTTAAACATTCTAGTGAAATCTTCAATTTTAAGAAAAGGGGAAAATGATGTGCACAAAGAATCCTACTTCTTCAGTGACCTTAGTTAAAAATGAGAAAACATTTATAATTGTCATCTAGAATCTGTGACAACTAAAAAATTCATTATTTTCTGTGACATTCAAACTTCTAAAATTTAACAATTAAAATTTTTAAAAGTATAATTATAATAGAATTTGACATCATTTTAGATTTTTTACATCTTAAGATTATATTGACATTTGGTTTCTGTCAAATTTTGATTTTAATATTCAAAATTCCACCCTATGTTCTTTACCCAAAATGTGTATTTACTACATGTTAAAAAACAAGTATTTCACACAGGTTATCACAAGAAAACTAAACACTTCCAAAGAAAACTCTCTTAGCTCTGCCATGAAAATATATCCTGGAATCTGTGCAAGTCTATTTATGCCTCATACTATTACTCTGGCTGAGGTCATCACTGCCTTTTCCCTGAACACCTAGAAGAAAGTCCTAAGTGGGCTCTAAACTTTTCTTCTTTCTTCTTTAAAATCTCATCTCAGTAGAAATAATCTTTTAAAGTCACATTACATAGTTCCCATTAAATCCTTGTAATGGTTCTATAGTACGTATTTGTTTTTTTAATCTAATTTTTACTTTGGTCTAAATAGGTCCATGAGCCATCTCTTGACTATTTCTTTGAGTATTTAAACATCTCTCTCCTATTTGCTCCTGTAGCTCTTTTACTCACCTGCATCCCACCAAGTTTCTTCTTACGAACTTGCTCTTTAATCTGCTTGGAACTTCAGACTCATGAATTCTCAAAGCCTAACCTTCACAGTCACTTCACAGTTCTAACACACCTCTTCTGAAAGGCCCATCCTGTCCGTCTCAGGATCCTGGGTCTTTTGTAGGTTACATGTTCTTTGAGACACTGATGGATGCTGTAAATTCCTTCCCTTCAAAATGTGCATCTTTATAGCCACACATTTTTATAATTTCTAGGAGTTCATTGAACCTGTTAACTACATACATAGAAACACTAGAAGTCCAAGTACCCTAGATTACTCCAATCCTTATAATCAACACTTTATCATCTCCCCGGGAGCTATCATTATCTAAAATTACACTATTATCTTTTTATTTATTGGCCTATATAACACCTATTTTTCCCTCTTAAGTGTAAGTTTTATTTTAAAAAGGTAAAGTCTTTTCTTATCTTTCTGGTTCATTGAATCCCCAAACCTGAAATAGTGCCCAGATTTGAGTAGGCATTCAATAAATATCTTTTGGATGAATGAAAAATGAATCAATGAATGAATAAATGAATCCTTGTTGTTATAACAACTGCAGGAGAGAAGGTATGCATTATAAAGAGGCCTCAACTATTTAGAGCAAATGTGTTGATTTTTGTATGTCCCAGGTTCAAGAAAATTTTCTCCCTCCAGAAACTCCACTGGAATTTTCTTTTGGTCACTACACATCAAGTTGAAGATCCAAACACACTGTGATAACATTTAAAAAATAATCATGTAAGTATAGCAGAGACTTGACTATTTCCTGGGTACAGCTTGGTTTGGCCAAAGTGAAGAGCAGCCCAAGGAAAAGAAAGCAAAGCCTTCAAGTTTGAATGTTTGGAAGATACCCCAAATGGCTGTGGGATAATTTGGAGGTTGGTTAATGTAATGGGTATAGTATTTTGTATCCTAGAGATATGTTTAATTTTCACCTGCCATTTACTAGTTGTGTGATTTTGGGTAATTTTTTTTCAATCATCAGAATAATACAGTCTTTTTGACTTTTGGATATAAACGTTTGACATGTTTCCTGCTGATTCAAAGACAGCTGAACAGTCAGCACCTTAGTAACGGCACTGAAAACATGACCACATACTCCTGGACGTTCCCACTTTCAAGAGGATATAAAGTAAAACCAAAACTTAGAAATAAATAAATAAATGTTTGACAAGAGAAGAGTAGTAAGACAGTACTCAATTTGGCTTAAATGAACAGCTACCTTAAAACTAGGAATGGCTTTGAGGTGTGATTGAACCACAGGCAATTTTTATTTTTCCATAATATACCATCTGTTTAATCCTGCCTGTTTAAATATCATCCTGCCTTTTTTGCGTTAAGAAAGATTGGTGTTGTGTTTAATTTGCTTCGTATTTTTAGTAGACTGGTGTGCCCTGAGGGGTAATGATATAATTTCACCCATTAATTTCATCCTCTCCGCCTGCCCTCTTATCATCTTACACATTAGAAAACCAGTCACTCTGATAGCTACTCTTACTCTTCCATATCTCTTCTTCTTTTTCATTTCTTTCCTCTTCCTGCCTTCACTATAGACATATATGCATCAGTCTTCTTAGAAGATTGTCCAGAGGAAATAAGTCAGAATGGCAATAACTGGGACAGAAAATCACAAAGGTGGAAGAAAAAATAATTAGAAAGGATAAAATGTATCCCATACTTATGAGAGCTGAGATGAGAAGAGGCAGTTTGTTTGGACCATCTTATTTCAAAAAGTAAAACTAGAAGTAAAGAATCAACAGGCAAATTTTGGCTTACAATATGATTTTTATATGAGCAAGAGTTATCAAACAATGAATTATACTGCCCAGCAAGGAAGGATGTTCCCTGTCATGTAAATCAGAAAAACTGACTATGCCAGGGATATAATATATTAACATCCTGGATGTTAATTCTTGTTGCTTCAGATTCTACTGAGTTATTCAATGCTACCCCTCTGATTTATACAAACAAAATTAAGCTGCAGTACAATGAGTGTCTGCAGTATTTTTTCTGATTGTGGTAGCAACTGATTTGTCTGCTCTCCAACTCTCTCTGCCAGCCAGTTCTATGCAAAACAATGCTCCTGGTAATCAATGTGGGCATGTGACACTAAGAGAATGGTTATAGATATCTTATCACTGTGGCATAGTGATCAGTCTATGATGGACCAATTAGATTGTTTTTCTCTAGACTATATATAAACAAAGGGAAGAAGAAACCCTTGCTTTTAACTGTTGTTGACTAGTTAAATAATCTGATCAGTAAGTGCCCAGTAGTCATCCCTCTCATTCAAACTCAGGAAAAGCAGTACAGTATTCCCTCACTTATCATGGGTATTACGTTCTAGACATTCCCATGATAGGTGAAAATCCATGAAGTAGGAACCTTACATTTATTTTAGTATTTATATATATTTTAAGGCTTTATAAACCCTTTACACACACTTATAAACCATTCCCAGTCCCTTATTAACCTTTTCCACACTTTTATAAACACTACTTATGTTCTTAAACATAATCTACATTCTAAAAACTATGTAACTTTAACAACATATGTATATACTACCGCAAAATCTCACGATATAGAGAAAAACCCATGATAAATAATTAAATATAATATTTTTAAAAATCCTGTGATACAGTGAGGCCGTGATAAGTGAACTGCAGTATAGAGAGGGACTACTGTATAGTAGGAAAATATGCAACTAAACATAGAGGCTAAACTGAAAGATGAAAAAAGTTAAAAATCCCCCAAACACCGGTAGTCTCCTTTAGATTTCTTTCATGCTTCTGTGCTGCCCAGTTATGCCATCCCATAAATGCCCCTCAAAGAATCTAGTGTTGCATAAGAAACCTAACCTTATCAAGCTGTACATACTAGGCATATCAGACAATCGATAGTTGGCATTTGTAATATATTTGATGTGCAATACTATTACCTTTAGGAGAAGGTAACCCTAGGGGATATACAAGAAAAAAAATTATATTGCAAATGGCTCTTCTATCCACCTTCTTTCAGGGCTATGCTAAGGATACAAGAATTTTTTTTTGTTTTTAATATGGACTTGCATCACCTTTAGGAATATAATATTATAGACCTATGAGTATCTTGTCTGAGAAATGTTGATAGTAAAAATTTGGAGATACAACTGAACTGAAAGTGAGCCTTGCTCCCCAATGAGTTCTGGAAAGAAAGTAAATATTAAAAGGTATCTACAATTTTCAATTGTCCTGTATTTAACAAATAGAGTTGACTTTGTTGGTCTTAAGTCCGAAACACCTATTAGAAAGTGTCACAGAAATTGCCTTACATATAAAAGGTATTAAAATATTCAGACTTACTGATTGATTAAAGAAATTTGATGAAGCATTTCTGATAACTTGCTTTTAATATTTAAAATGAATATGGTGCTGGCGAGCCAGAAAGCTGTAATCATCAGTCTTTATAATAAGGTTGCTTAATATCCTCATTACAAATAATGAATTGGATTCTTAAACACACGCACACACACACACACACACACACACACACACACACACAAAACCTTAATTATCTTAAACCTACAGATTCTAACTTTGCAAGCTTATTTTGATGTCTGCTTGACCTGCCTTGAGAAGCCAAATTGCCTTGGGAATTGAAGAGAACAAGCATGAGAAGTGGTTGCTTTTACCAAGTGGTACCTTGGGAGGAATCAGATTGAAATTTAAAATGTGATATAAATTATTCACCATGATGTTAACGTTTTAAACAGAGTCTTTTCACATCTCTTATTCCATTGGGATCCACAAAGATCCTCTGAGGTAGATAAGACTAGTATCATTATCCCCACTCTACAGACCAAGATATTTATGTCCTTGGAAGTTGAATGAATTGCCCAAGGTCAGACAATATTTAATCTAGAAATAAATCTTAGACTCCTCTTTTTCTTCCTGTGGTTCACCTATTCATTTTTTTTTTCTTTTTTCTTGTCTTTCTTCCCTGTCTTTCCTATTCTTTCTTTCTTTCTTTCTTTCTTTCTTTCTTTCTTTCTTTCTTTCTTTCTTTCTTTCTTTCTTTCTTTCTTTCTTTCTTTCTTTCTTCCTTCCTTCCTTCCTTCCTTCCTTCCTTCCTTCCTTCCTTCCTTCCTTTCTTCCTTTCTTTCTTTTTGCTACCTTATATTCAGAAAAGAGACAGTAAGCTTACTAATACTGTGGAACTGAGAGAGAAGAGTACATTTTGATATCACAGAATAACCAAACTGGTGTTAACATAGATTTTGGCACATATACTGATCATTTTTGTTAAACACACACACACACACACACACACACACACACACACACACACCTATAAGGTATAAGCCATAAGCCATATTTATAATGGGCACTTAAGTAAGTAGATTTCTGAGCACATTTCTAAAATATAGTGGAAGAACCAATTTTCCATCCAACATCTTAGGATGGATATTTCATCACCATCTTTTCTCTTTTACCATTAAAAATTTAGCAATATTTTCGGCTTTATCTTCAGCATATTTTGAATCTAAAACTTTTATCTACAGCAAACACCCTGACCCAAATTACCTTCATCTCTCACCTGAGACAATCCAACCAATCTTAGGTTATTTCTCTTTTTCTCTTCCTCTTCGATACTCTAAAAGTATATTCTATATTTTAACTTTGCACAACAGTTAAAAGTCTTCTAAATTTGTGAATTCTCTCGATAATTTTCAATGGCTTCTCATCACATTTTAAATAAAATCTACATTTCTTATTGTGGCAAAAACTAGTAACTGGCCTCTATTATCAATCACTCTCCTTCTCCCTTGTTTTTTTTTTTTTTAAATAATATGAAAATCTGGAAGTTTAGTTGGCTATATTCTGTTGTTCCCTTTGTCTAGTGTGGGTACCAATCTATACAACTCAGGAGTCATGCCCTCAAACAGTGTATGTGTTTTTCCTTTCCTTTTCATTAGCTAAAGCCCTGACAAAATATATATTAGGATATTGGCCAATGGCAGGGCAACAAGTGACAAAGAACTGAATGACCTTGGAGTAGTGCCACCCAAGAACCCTAGACTATTTACCTTTAAACCCGGTATGAGGGGGAAACAAATGTCTGCTATGTCTGAGCCATTGTATTTTGGGATTTCCGAATGACAGCAGTTTAGCCTGGACTTGCTACATGCCCTTACCAGAGTCTACAGGCAATGAATAATCTTTCTCCTGCCTACAGCTCCGACTTCATCTGCATATCCCAATCTCTGTGAGCCTGAACCACTCTATTCTTCCTGTGCTTTGAGCAGCTCATGTTACTTTTCCACTTGTTCTTTTACCCACCTGAAATGTTCTGCCCCCAAAATCTTCACTACTTATTTTATTAAAACCTTCGTTGAAATATCACCTTCATAAAGAGACATTTTCTGACTAATAAAATTGACACATCTTCATCTTTCTACCATTGAGCACACTCTCTCTCTCAATCTACTTTATTGTTCCTCAAAATATTTGTGCATATATATACTTTTTTTTCATTAAGAAAAATATATTCCTGTAAGCAAGGGCTTCATTCTATTCAATTTAGAAAAATTGAGGCCAAGATATCTAGATATTTTCAAAGTCACACAGAAAATGGTAGAGTTGGGACAAAAGCTCAAGGTCACATGGCTTACAAACCACACGTGCAAACTGTATGTAATTAATTGCATCACCCTTGGACTGCATACTGGTGTTCAAAAATAAGTAGTACTCTTAAAAAGAATCACATTTTTGCCATTGGGGTCTAAAATATATTTATAGGATTTTCTCCCTTTATGCATTTCTTTGTGAGTAATGCACTCACATACATTTTCCTTAAGATTGCTAAGATTGCGCCTCTGATCTTCCATGGGTTAGTGTATATGAGAATAAACACCCCATGCCTACTAACCTTGTCAAACCAAGAATTTGCTTTTGAACTAATAAACAGCTTTTTCCTTTAGCGGTTGTCACAAGCAAAATGACAAAGGCAGGAAAAGTGAGAAACTCAGCATACATACAAATACTACCTTTCTCCCAAGCTAATCACTCTTTTATGCCCATCTGATACAATAACAATCCACAATAAAGTCCCACCATTTAATAATTTGCAAACAGTTAATAGTATTTTTTATTAAATCAGTGAAGCAAGAGGTTGGATCAAATTGTATGGTAAAATTTAAGGACAAACAAACTTCAAATGATGGTTAAATATTTAATCAAGGCATTTCAGTGATGATATAAATGCCAAAACAAGAGACTTATGCATCTAAACCTTTAAAACATCAGGGTGTCTTATTATTTTTAATACTTTTCAAAAAAACATATATTTTTTAATCAACAACTTCTATTACCTAACTTTATGGTTCATAAACTGTTATAGTTGTCAGAAGATCTACACTTTTCTCTTTCTACCCAACTAATAAAAATAAATGAGAAAACTGAAGATATTTTTATTCTTATGTGGGGTTATAATTGAAAGTTTTAAAAACTTTCCTTCCCTTTCACTTCCTCACACAATGTTGTATTCAACAGAGCACATGTGAAAGAAGCATTCTCATGGAACAGTACATGAAATTGGCTTGTACTTATTTCAGATCAGAGCATTTTGCCTGCAACTAATTTAATAATCCAACTCTTCAGATTCTTCTGTAGATCTAATATGTTTAACAGTTTTTTATAAATATTTAACAAATATAATAGTGTCTTTCAATTTTATTCACAAAACAAATTTACAGGGTAGATAGGAAAGATGTTCTTTTTTGTAATTTTTATAGAAGGAAACTGAAGTTCAGTGACTTGCTTAGTATGCCTTAGCATGTACGTACGTGTTCCATTGCTTTCTCCACCATAGCATGTGAATGTTCAAATACAGGCTCTTTATTTCTTTCACGTAATACATTCTTTCTGTCCACATTTTATGAAAACTTTCTAAAATAATCATAAAAATATTTAATGAATATTAATCAATTCTCAACATTATATCTCACAGCATCAGGGTCTCAGATATTTCTCAACCGTGAGGATAGTTTACTTACTGAGCATCCAATGTGTGTTCTGAACATATGCTAGTGAGAGTCCATCATTTACACACAAAGCTCCCATCCTCCAGTCAACTTAGGTTCCTGGAGGACAAGCTTTTGAAGCAGTGGCTATGTAAAATAATTTATTTGGCTCACTAAATTGAAGATATTTCCATCATTACATCATTATATTACATGCATTAATGAAAATGATCTAAGTGTGTAAGACAATGGTACATGTTTCCTCAGGCAGGACAGGCCTTCCACCATAGGTATGCTGAAAACTGTAATATTTATGAAATACGATCATTATCACCTGGACATATAGAAAAATTTTATTTGGATGTTGAGAAATTTGAGCTAGTCTTTGTTTATTTGTCTTAGATTTCCCTACCAAGTCATCCTTCAACCTATGAGTCAGCTCTGCCATCCCACCTCCGTTAGTAAATACTTGTTCTGGTGATGTTCTCAGATAACGCAGGAGGAAAAACCCCCTATTGTAGAAACAGATGGTTCGCCGAACATTGTTTTCATGGTCAGAAAGTTACCTGGATGAGGCCTCAGGGCATTATATTTATCATATAGATATTTTAGCTTTCCTGGAATTTAAGTTAGAATACAAAATCTTACAATATAACCCATTTAGTTATGGTGTATGTATAATTATGATTTTTTTAGTTTGCTTGAATCAAATACTTAAAATGTCTATTAGCTCAAAGAAATTTCTTATTCTGCTTTAATTGCCTGGTTTCTAAGTACATAAGGACATTTTGCATAGAGGATGATGCACAGTACATTGAGACAGTTAGAAAACCTTTCTAATTATCTCAGTTTAAGGCATTCCTCCTCTCAATAGCTGTTTAGAAATAACCATGTAGGTGGGGAAGTCTTCTGATAAATTTCACATACAGTAAATAGTCTATATGACTTTATTTCCAAATTAAAATGGGAAATTTAAGAATTTCTGAATTTTCCAAGCCACACTGGTTTAAGCCTCAATACATTCTGAATGCCTTATCTCTTTCTAGCCCAGGTGACTATCCTACCATGGCCACTTAGCACGCATACCTCAAAGCAAGATTGTGCTTATCCTCCCTCTCATCGGGCATTCTCTTTTCTTGGACTCACACATGGTTTGAGTGTTTCATTTGCAGTATCACACAAACTCTGAACCTTCATCAAAACTGAATATCCAACAGCTTTACTGGCATTTGCCTATAATCATCTTCAAATGAACTGTCATCACAGTCTTAATCTGTCTTTGGCTACCCGAATTGTTCCCACCTTACCTGCCAAGACTTTCAGTACTTGAAAAGTTCTGCTAAGATTTTAAATTTATTCATCAGTGATTGTAAAAATGTGTGTAAGGATATGTTACTTAGTTAAACATGTAAAAGACCTTATCTGAGCACCTCATCATGGCAGCAAGTCATAAAACCCCAAATGTTGAATTTAAGTCTATTGCTAAACATTCTACCTTCATCTCATTTGGAGGAAGAATCAAATATATGTAGCATCTACGCTATTACAAAAGCAATTACAGTGCTAATCAATTATCCAGATGTTTTACTGACTTGATGCCCAAAGTCCAGATGTTTGGAAACATCTATGATTGGCATGATGTAAACACTTTCAAAGACTATTAATTCAGTCTGCTGAAATGGATAATGTTACTCTCAGATAATCTATTTGCTAATATTGCTTTTGTATACTTTTCCTACAATGCATAGTCCCAAAAAGCAAACAAAATACGTAACATACATCAGTTCTGTAGTTGCTGTTGAAAGATTCTACTAGACATAAAATTATCCTAATAGATTCCTTTTGATCTATTGGGTACCTTCAATGGTCTAAAAAGCAAAAGAGGAAGTAAATAAAATATAATCAGCTCCATGTCATTGAAAAATACAGAATTAATATCCTGATTTAACTTGTCTTTATTTGTCTTTTTGCTCAGGATGACAGTTTCTGTTCTCAGTACTCTATAGCTATAACCTGTTATTTTTTAAATTAAATTTTCCATAAAATTCTGCAACAACGATGCAGGAAAAACTTTACGAGTAGCTCCTCAGCAGCTACAAATATTCCCATTGTGTCTTTGTTGAATAACAAATTTAAAGCGCAGAATTGGCACTGGAAGATTGACTGGATTCTAAATGAACTTTTTAATAGTCATGTAAAACTAGAGGGAACAGAGCACCAGTAATGAAGGGGAAATACAAGGCTAAGTATTGGAAAGTAATTAGCGAGCTCATCACTGACAACCCTTTGATGGCCTGAATCGCTTCCAGAAAGATAAGGGTATATTGTTTAAAAAACAATTAAATCCCACACGCACATTCATAGAATCATTTCACATTCATATGCAAATAAGGAGGCCAGGATTCTTTGAACATACTAATATGCATCAACAGGGAAGTGGTATGTTTGGCACTGGCATATCTGGGTGCATAAAAGGCACCCACAGTAAAGAGGAATGCTACAGACCAATGGATTTTATACGGTCCCTAGGAAGAGTTAAATGTTACAATGTGGCTAAGGTGCAATGACCAACATTGTATGCATAAATTCAACTGCATTTCTCAAGAGGTATTATTTGTATTGACATCAGAAATAAAAGAATAAAGACAACCCCATTGTCAGTCTCTCCCCCTCCCCGCTTCTGGTTAATAGGCCTTATTTACGTGTCAGTAGAATTCATGTATATTTACTTAATAAACAAAAACATAATATTGAAAGCAGAATGTAAAAACACTCATGGTCTGAGTCCCATGAACATGATTATTGCATTAAAATGGAAAACTCTTCCCTCCGCCCTCCCTTTTATTTTTGACTAAAAAATGCTGTCTTAACTTCCCATCGTAGTAATAACTTCCCTTCATAATTCAGCATTAACTCATCATTCTGGTACCAATTAAGCCCTTTCCTTCAACAAATCAATATACTTCAGTCCTTGAAACTCAGATCTCTTCTATTTTCTTACACTACAATTGTATTGTAGCTATGTGTCATTATCCACTCTCTTTTCTTAGCTCTATTCTTACCATTTTTCAAGATCCATGCCAATCCCCATTTGTCAATGCTCCCACTGCAAACACCACATTTCCCACTGAATCTAACCCTCGGCTCCTATGTGCTACTCCATGGGCAATGTTAGATATGATATTTTAACTGGATGCATCTTTTACAATTTAGTAGTTATTATTTTAGCTCTTACTTTTAATCTCCTTGAGTGAATGTGTGTACACATGCAGGTGTGCACATATGTAGTTTATACACAGCTTAGTTACTCATTTCAATTTTAAAGGCTTGGCAGGACAAGCAATATCTAATACCTCATTTGTTTGGTTCTCATAATTCCTAATTGAGTTTCTTGACAAAATAATCTGTTCAATAAATATTTGGATGCATTGTCATATACTTACAAATTGCTATAGTTAAAAATGCATAACACATAAGCAGTGACAAAAGCCAAGACATATTTATAAATATATTTTCATGAATGTTAAAAAATCCACTTTAATGTAAACAAAATGATTATTTTTAAATGATTACTTTGGCCACAGATATCAGTGAATAGTATATGAATGTAAGAGATGATCACTTGAAGAAGGAAAAGCCAGGGATATTTGGCATTAATTATCTTGTCTAATTACCAAGCCCTAGAAGGAATTTAAGATCAGTAAGTAAGCTGATGACCTTTTAAATCAGGAAAATAACTCCAGAAACATAAAAGTAGCAGCCCACTGTCCTGCTGCTTGCTGGAAGCTTACCATTGGTGGTACCAGAACCACAGTTTGCTCCTTCAGTTCAAAATGCTGCCCCTGAAGGAAGGCAAGTTTCTGATCCATCAATACTGCGCTCTCTGCAATACACAGATTATGTATCATGGAATTGTATTATTGAAAACTATATAATTTCATGAACCAATGTCACCTCAATAAATTTAATTAAAAAAATAAAAAGATACTGTGGTCTTTTGACTCTGCATTAGGTTCAGTAACTGCAGCTATCACATTTGACATAACCAGCAGCATTTTGCTGCCTATAGTAAAGCCTGAGCCTTCAGTCCTAATTTTCAAGTCATTGTATACACTGCAAAATTAGCTCTCTAACAATCCCTCTCTTACCTCATTGCCAGCATCATACAGATTTCTACTGCCTAACATGGCTTTTTCTGAATGCTTTATCCCCTTTGTTTCAGCTTTGCTTTAGTCCAAATTGTTGAAGTTTGTAGTCTATGCTCTTCTGTGTTACTCAGTACTTACGAGGATGTTTGGTATAGTAGGTTCTTTGTAAATATTTTGTTTAAATGATGACTGTTGCTTAGTAAATTTTCTAAAATTACTGCAAATGTCCCTGTATCATTGCCCAAACAAGAATGGAAGTTTCTGGAATCAGATGCTTTTGGAAGCTTGAATCACTTCCATCTCTACTTTTGGCTGAAACCATAGTGACCCTATTTTTTATGGCAGGAAACTCCATGTGACACTGAAAAGCAGTTCCAGTGTATGAATGATTTCCTAGTAGAGCCTAGGTGTCCCATGATTACTATCAAAACCTTGTGACAGAAGGTCTCCCTTATGAGTTGGGTATTGTCATATCCACCATGTCATAAGGTTGAGCAGGTCTTGCAGCAAGTATTATATGATAAAAAAAAAGTATCCAGAGGGTACATATTTGTTACACACACTCTATGACCAGACTCTCTACTGAACTTGTCATTTAGCCCAAACTTATGACTTTTTGACAGTTTTCCCCAAACTAGCTGATGGAGAAGGAAAAATCCAGGCCTAAGATGGGTTCAGGAAGTGAGTACAAGTTGCATCATGGTCACACTTGGGTGGAACTCTAAAGGACGGTGGTGAGAGAGATCCCTCCAGTGGCAAAACTTCAAGCACTTTAATTTGGCTGGAAAATCTCGATGCCATGACACGATGGCTCAGGGAAAGATATACAGAAATCCTGGGCAGTGGCATAAGGTTTAGCCTATCAATTAAGGTGTGGAAGATGAAGATTGAAAAATCATAGACAGCAAGATCTTGGGAAGACACATATGGATAAAATGAATGGAACTTGAGCATATTGTATGCTAATCTTTTTGTCTCACTTCATTGCCCAGCAGAAAGCATCTTTGAACCATCAGATGAACAAAATGGCATCTGTTGGTTAGAACAGTTTTTAGCCACTGTAGCATTTGAACAATAGACTCTCAAATGGACTATCATTGGTTTCAAAGATGTAGACTAAGTGAAGCCACATTTAGGCTTCCTCTCAGCAGACTGAGCTGCCTGCCATTGCTGCTGATTGCTGTGCATCAGCAGTAGAGACATACTTATACCCAGTCATGGTAATTTCCCTTGAGAAGACCAGCAAACCAGCTGGCAAGTTGATTCCATCAGACTCCTCCCACCTTCAAGGGACAAAAATTTGTTCCTATCATAATTTTTCTTTTTTAGGTATGGGTTTGCTTTTCCTGTTGACAGTGCCTGCCCTGAGGTTTTATAGAACGACTGCTTTACAGTTGGAATAGACCCAGAACAAAATTTCCCCCAAACAAGGTTCCCATATTACAATAAAGGTGGTGACATGGGGTCACCTTGCAGAGTCGTTAGAGATGTTTAAATATATCATCTAACCATAGGTGACACCTTATTAAAATTTTGAATTCTGTCAATATGTATAATGACAAGTTATTTATTAGGCTCTACTTTGGAGAATATTTTAAAAGTATAAAAGAATTCTAAAGGAATTTAGTATAATAACTAGCTTAAAGTCATGCAGCCAGTAATTATAAGAGCTGGATATAAATATAGTATGTGATTTCGGAGCCTAATCCCTGTATAGTGTGTCACATGACTCCTTCACAATATTAAATCACTGAGCACATGACACCTCACAGCTAACTGTTTGACAATTGCCCAAATGTGAACATGCATTTACATGGAGAGCCTTTTTTAATATTAGAGGGCATTAATGATTAATTATCTTAGCTATAACAATAGAAATTATTGCCATTTGAGAAATTGAGAAAAAAATTAGAATTCACTATAATCACTCAGTTCATTGCTTGACAGTTTCAATGTCAATGCTATAAGTCAAATCATGTCTACTGAAAAGTTTCAATTAGGTACATTAGGGAGCTACATCGTCGTCGTCGGCAGCCGTCCGTCTCGAGAGACGATGGCGTAGCTTCCTGAGAGTCTATCTGCACCGCCGAGAATGACTGTGCAGTCCGATTCGGGAGTGACAATCCCTGCCACACATGTTACAGGTGAAGGCAGATGGCTGTTGTTGCTGCTGCTGACGCTGCTTCCGCCTCGATCTTTTCTGGACCGCCTCCTCGTTGCGCGCAGCCTCCGCGCGTGACGTACCTTGCCTGACCGCGAGCCTCCAGGCTAGGCGGTCGTCTGCTTGTACTTCCCATGTGTTGAGATTGATGGAGCATTGTGTCATGTCCTTTTTGCAGATGTCTTTGAACCGCAGTTTTGGGCGCCCTGTCATCCTCTTGCCTTCTGCTAGCTCGCCGTAGAGGAGGTCTTTGGGGATACGGCCTGCATCCATTCTTTTGACATGGCCGAGCCACCTGAGGCGTCTCTCGCTAAGAACTGCATGCAAACTGCACATATTGGCTCGCTTCAGCACCTCGGTGTTGGGGACCTTATCCTGCCAGGCGACATGCAGGACGCGTCGCAGGCACCTCATGTGGAAGCTGTTGAGTTTCCTTTCGTGCCTTGCGTAGGTGGTCCACGTCTCGCTGCCATAGAGGAGAGTGCTGAGTACGCAGGCTTGGTAGATGCGCAGTCTGGTTTTCTCAGTGAGGCTGGAATTGTTCCACGCTCGCCGGTTCAGTCTGGCCATAACTGTGGCTGCCCTGGCGATTCTCCGGTTGACCTCCAAGTCGACTGACAGAGAGCTCGAGATGGTGGACCCGAGGTAAGTGAAGTCGTTGACAACCTCCAGGGTGTATCCGTCGATGGTGATGCATGGGGGAGTCCCCGTGCCTTGAGCCATAACATTCGTCTTCGTCAGGCTGATGGCTAGTCCGAACTCCTTGCATGCATGGGAAAGGCAAGTGACTAGCTGTTGGAGTCCCTCTTCGGAGTGTGATGTCAAAGCTGCGTCGTCGGCGAAGAGCATCTCACGGATGAGCACCTCTTTGACTTTGGTCTTGGCTCGTAGACGGGCCAGGTTGTAGAGCTTGCCATCGGATCTGGTGTGAATGAAGACACCCTCGCTGCAGTCCTTAAAGGCGTATTGGAGGAGCATGGAGAAGAAGATTCCGAACAGCGTAGGCGCGAGGACGCAGCCCTGCTTTACTCCGCTGCTGACTGGGAAGGCCTCAGAGGTTGCGCCGTTGTAGGACACCGTGCTGTGCATGTTGTCGTGAAAGGACATGACCACAGCAAGCAGATGTGGTGGACAGCCAATCTTCCGTAGCAAGCTGAAGAGTCCGCTTCGACTGACCAGATCAAACGCCTTCGTGAGGTCAATAAAGGCGAGGTAGAGTGGTTTATGCTGCTCGTGACACTTCTCCTGCAGCTGGCGTAGGGAGAAGATCATGTCCACTGTTGAGCGGCCAGCTCTGAAGCCACACTGGGACTCTGGGTAGACGCGGGAAGCAAGGGTCTGCAGGCGGGCAAGAGCGACCCGGGCGAATACTTTGCCGACGACGCTGAGGAGAGAGATGCCCCGGTAGTTGTTGCAGTCGCTGCGGTCTCCTTTGTTCTTGTACATGGTGATAATGTTGGCGTCTCTCATATCCTGGGGGATGTAACCCTCCTTCCAGCAGAGACAGAGTAGATGGTGGAGCGGCTGTAGCAGGACTGGTTTCCCGCTCTTTAGGATTTCTGGAGGGATTCCGTCGCTTCCTGGTGCTTTCCCGCAAGCGAGGCGGTCGATGGCTTTGCCGAGCTCTGCCGCAGTAGGTGGGGTGTCTAGCTCCTCCATGACTGGTAGGTCTGGGATGGCGTTAAGAGCAGTGTCTGTTACGGTGTTCCTCGTTGCGTACAGCTCGAGGTAGTGCTGGGTCCACCGCCGCATTTGCTGTTCCTGGTCAGTGATGACCTCACCTGTCTTGGACTTAAGGGGGGCGATCTTGGAGGGGATTGGGCCTGTTGCCTTCTTGATACCCTCATACATTCCTCGTGCATTGCCTATATTGGCGGCTTCCTGAATGCTTCTGCACAGGTTTAGCCAATAGGTGTTGGCACAGTGGCGGGCGGTCTTCTGGACTTTGTTCCTGGCAGCCCGTAGAGCTTGAAGTGTACTGGGAGTGGGCGTGACCTTGTAAGCCAGCAGGGCCCTCCTCTTAGCCTCGATCACGGGTTCCATTTCTTCCCAGTGAGCCTCGTACCAGTCAGCGTTCTTCCGCTCTTTCTTCCCGTAAGCAATAATGGCGGAGTTGTATATGGCATCGCGGAGACGTGGCCAATTGGATTCGATAATGTCATCTGCCGCCACTCCCTCGCCGAGTGCATCTTCCATCTTGTTGATGAATTGCTGGGTCTTAACTGGGTTGCTGGCACAACTGGTGTTGATGCGTGGGCAACCCTTCATCTTGGAGTGGTGCAACCTCTTCGGCATTATGCGCACCTTGCTTACCACGAGGGCATGGTCCGTGTCGCAGTCTGCACTGTGGTAGCTGCGGGTGAGGAGGGTGCTGCCAATATCCGTTCTTCTGGTGATGACGAGGTCAAGCTGGTGCCAATGACGGGAGCGGGGGTGCCTCCATGACACCTGGTGGATCTCTTTGCACTTGAAGAATGTGTTTGTCACGCACAGGCCGTGGTGACACAAAAGCTCAAGCAGTCGCTGACCATTCTCATTGATCTTTCCTCTCCCAAAGTTTCCGAGGCAGGTGGGCCAGGCCATGTGGTCGGCTCCTACTCTTGCGTTGAAGTCTCCAAGGAGATAGAGAGCGTTACTTCTGGGAATCTTGGATAACGCTTCGTCCAGTGCATGGTAGAACTGTTCTTTCTCTTCGGTGGTGGCGCAGAGGGTTGGGGCATACGCGCTAAGAATGCTGACTGGGCCGAAAGTTGTTGACAATCGGAGGGTAAGTAATCTCTCTGTGCCTCCTGTGGGTGGCTCTATGGAGTTAACAAGCGTGTTCTTCACAGCGAACCCAACACCGTGCTGTCTTGGTTGGTCCGGAGACTTCCCTTGCCAGTAGAAGGTGTAGTTGGTTTCTCTGATAGTTCCGTTGTCGGCCAACCGGGTCTCCTGTAGAGCCGCAATGTCGATGTTTAGTCGTGCCAGTTCCCTATCGATGACAGCGGTTTTCCTGGCACCCTTGATCCACGGAAGGTCTGCAGTAAGTCCGGGGCACATGGTCCTGATGTTCCAGCTAGCGAGGCGAAGAGCCGGAGGCTTCTTTCTTGTTGTTTGCTTGGAATTAACTGGTGCGGGTGTTTTGTGGCCCACTTTTCGAGAGGCGCCTCTCTGATCCCCACGCACCCAGTGGGGCAGGCGAGCCATGGCGAGACGGTAGCTGTCCAGTGAGGTGCGATGACCTCTCCCACCGTCAGAGGAGACCCCTGGCGCTCGTTTCCTTCGCCAATCGGATGAGCTTATAACCGGTATCTGTCTCCTCCCGTGTTGAGTCGACATCTTGCGATGACGCTGGAGTGTCCTCTCAAGTGAAACTGAAGCTACAGAGCCTGGGCAGGGTGATATGGAGGGTCTGCTGTTGCCCATGCAGCAGACCCCCCCTCTCTTCGCAGCTGAAGGGTCCAAGGGAAAGACAAAGTCAATACAGCTTGGCTTCAGGTGCGCCGCAGGAGTTGCCGGTGTTGACTACAATGTCAAACCGCCTTAGGGACTCCGGCTCCGGATTTTCTGTCGGGGTTTACTCCCTTAGCCTTTCCCCTGAAGAGGTATGCCGCAAGGCAGCGGAGGTTTTTTGGGGTCAGAGTTTTCCTTCTCTGATTTTAGAGATGTCCTTCCTCTTTCCTCCTTTACAGTCTTGAGGGCAGCATTTACAGGCTAAAATAGAAAACTGGCAGTGTAACCTTCTAAGCAGATACTACCAATACCCTGCTTGGGTATACTCACCCAACAATAAACATCTCTTAAATGTCCTCCAAGTGCCATGCCTCGAATTAGTAAATGGCAGTGCAATGGCAGCCAAACATTTGGATCAGTTTCACTAAGTAAACCACCAACACAAGTAGGTTTTTAAAACAATAGAATAGTGTCTCATTTTATTAAAAATAATAACTATTTTTAAGCAACTTACCAGCAACACTGAATAAAAACCTGGCTGTGTTTCCCACTGTTTCAACTGCTCCTCAGCTGGCTTTAACACAGTGGCGTCGGTTGGTCCCGCGCCCCACGCTTGCAAGTCCACGCGCCACCGCCCACTGATGCCGAAAGCGGCTTCTAGGAACGCGCCATGTTCTGACTCGCAGCTCTAAACGATGCGGACGCTAGAATATCGCGTCACAGACATCCACAGCAATAAAAAAGATCAAAATACTGATACACAAAACAACACAAATGAATCTCAAAAAGCATTACGCTAAGTGAAAGAAGCAAAGCATAAAAGTCTACATGAAGTTCTAGAAAATGCAAAATTATAGAGACAGAAAGTAGATCACTGGTTGCCTTGGGCTATGGGGCTAGAGAAAGGATGATACAACAAGACACAGGGTAATTTTTAGGGAGATGGAAATGCTTTAATCTTGATTCAATAGTAGTTATGCTACCGAAAAGCAATTTGGGGTCCTGCTGCCTGCCGCCACCCTCTAGGCAAAAAAGGGAGCTACAGCTATTTAAATATAAGAATGGTACATTAAAGTCAATCTGGAGGAAGGGTGTTGGTGTTAATTCCCAGGGCCAGACTCCCAATCAACTCAATTATCTAGAATATAATGACATATCCAGAAATAAGGGGTAATCTCTGAGTGCAGTAACTATACACAAGTATAAGTCTCTGTAAAATGAGGAAGATACTCTTTCAAGTAGGAAACTAAATGTGAACTTAGTCAACAAATCAGAATCTGTGAGGAGAAGTTATGAACTTTAAAGAGTCAATGAAAGTGCTAGAAAAATAAAGACTACTGAAGCCATTCAGGGACATACGGACAAATGATTCCAAAAAGGGCCCCCATCTAAAGTGCAATACAATGTTTACACAGATAATTATGACACATATAAGACATAGCTCCCCATCCCCCCACTCAGAGAAGTATACAATGTAAAAATGTTGCATTTTGGTGCATATTTATTTATTTAAAGTCTTAAGAATTAAAAAATAAACTTCTTTATCTTAGAGATATAATTTTTCAATGCTCTCCTATAATACTGGGAACATAAAGAGACTATCCTACTTCCTGGGCCCAGTTTTCACAGAATTTTTTTAAAAGACTAAAGAAACTACAGAGAAGGACTTCAACAAATGCACTACCCAGTCTGTTTGCCATTATGTGGTTCAAATATTTCTTTCTTCCTTTTGTCTATTTTAGAGGAGGTGAAGGCCATCAGATACAGTAGTCAAACCAAAAGGTATGTGATGAACTATAATAAATACATGTGTGGGTAAGAGTCAGTATTAAGTATAGGTCATATAGGATTGAGCACTTTTTCCCCAAAACCTGAATTTAAAGCTAAAGTAGTAAAAAAGAAAAGAAAATAATGCTACCATGCCTTTAAGACTTGAGTTGCTCTTCATTGACTAGGTTAGCTTTCCAGGCCCCTTCAGTTATCTAAACTTTCTTTTATATTCATAATGCTGATCAATAGAGGCCCCCTCCTTTAACTAACTGAGCCTCACAAGGTGAAAAAAAGTCACTAAATTAATATTTATTTTGCAACATCAGAAAGCCAGTGCTATCTACAAACACTATAATTAATTGGGATTAATTTCATGTGCAAATTTTGTCATTGCAGGTGTTGATGGAACAATACATCAAAGGGACTTTACCTCTGTAAAAATCAATGCTAACATAACCTTGATTATTGTTCCTGTGGATGTCACATATAACACCAATCAGTCATGGTTGGTAGCAAACATCTCAAAGAACAAATATAATTTACTTTTTTATTGGCATTTTTCAAGATGAAAGATAATATGCATTCATGGGTCAAGGAATTCTCTAAAAGAATACAATTTTCTCAGGGAAGTGGTGTAGATAAGTTGGTACATATGGGAATGCTTAAGAGGAAAATTACAAGAGTGTGAAAAAAATATCTTCACATTGATATGGAAAATACTGATTCTATTTTGTGAATATAGACTTCCCAGGACACTTATAGAAAAACCAGAGATCTTCAATTCCACAAAAAAACAACATTTTGTAGTACTCAAAGGAAAAAATAACCTAAGTTTATGGTAATAGACTTCATACAATCCTTATCTCTGTTTCTTCTAAATACCACAGACCCTCCATTGTATCAATTATGACCACAATAGAGCAAGAACAGTGTAAACTTTTGGTTGGTTTTATCTTGCATTGACCTTTAATGATTCATTGTGTAGTCAAAATTATAACTGCAATGCTATTTTTCAGATTTGTGTATTGGAAAATTTCTTCCATTTAGGTTGCTGTCACTTTTCCTTTTGTCATTATCACATTCAGAGGATTATCAATGCTTATCACACTAGCCAATCAATCACATGTATTAAAAACTCATTGATATAATCAGATACTATGAAAATTAATCATTATATTAATATAAATAATACTCATGGAGGAAAGAAACTTGGTGCAGTGAGATGACATGTATGGTAGTATATGATAGGTTTCATTTTTTTAAAATATGTTATTGTAAAGACAGATTGATGCTACATGAAGTTGATAAATATGACTTCATAGATCTCCAGCTGTGCTTTATGAAAGAGAAAATTGGATGAATGCAGAGGAGTGGAGGGGTTTAGAGGGGTATGTGCAGGCATTTAAGAAAGAAGATAAAGCAAGAACAAAGTTTTAAAGATGAGTGAGGTTGCTGCATGTATCTTTTTTTCCATTCTCTTATCTGTTTCAAACTGTTTTCATTCAGGATTTTTTCAGAGAGTTTGGAATTTAGAGGACCAAGTTTCTAAATTTATATTTAGACTAGTGCTAAAATATCATGTTGGAAAAATGCATCCTTTACAGGAAGAAGTCATATTAAATGTCTTTAATAGCAGAAACCTCAAATGCCCTTTGGTTTTTTTACTTCTGTCACCAATGATGCAGGCAGAAAAATGTAGTGATATTTTCAGCAATCACCTTAGAAGTCACCTTCCTCCATTCTAAATCATTTCTGTCTGATACCATAAATATAGAAAATAAACTCCTGCTTTTATAACCTCAGTCGTGACTCAGAAGGAACTGTGTTTGAACTTAGTCTTTCCAGTATTAAAATGTGGCTTTTTGCTTTGAGTTATGCTTGGTTAATCCCTCTGGTTCTTATTTTCTAGGTTGCATTTAGTACAGTTTCTATCCAATGCAAATTTCATTAAATTTTAAGCCCTTCCACAAGGCAGATGCCTTGGTCAGTACAGCACCTCCAAGAGGTGAGGAATGCTGGGTGAAGGCACCAGGGAGTCTCATAATAATCAAGTTTCCATTATGGTAAATTTTAATGTTTGTCCTTTAAGTTTCGGAGCATCCCATACATTTTGATGATAAAATATAAAGGAACTACCTCCTCAGAAGGACTTGCTCTCTTGAGATGAAATCAAATCATGTAGGTAAGAAAGTAAAAGAGTATGATATTAATGTAAAAATATTCTAATATACCAGTGGACCAGAAAGGAACCCAGACTTACAAGGACACATGATTGATGACAAAGATGAAACTCCAGAGAGTAGAGAAAGAAATAAAGGATATTGCACTTAATGATGTTGGGACAAATGAGTTTCCATTTGGAAGACAATGAAATTTCATCTGTACTTTTCGATATAATTAAAACCAATTCCAAGTGGATTGTAGAAATGAATGTAAACATCAAAAAATAAAAATAAATCAAGTTTCCAGAAGGTAACAGAAAAACACATCCTGGACAAGTTATATAAAACACTGAAAATAATTAAGTACATCTTTGCATCAAAGAGACACCATAAAGAGTTGGAAAAGATTGTGTCATATATATAATCAACAAAGAGATTATATTTTATATTAGATAGTATATGAGACAGATGTATGATAGAGATAAATAGGGAGAGAGAGAGGGAATGGAAGAGAGGACCATCAAGAAGTCAGTAAGGAAAGCATAGGTCATCCCATCTATAAAATGGGCAACAGATTGAACAAGTCCTTTACAACAACAGTAAATCCAAAAGACAAACAAACAAATAAAAAACACTGAAAAGGTGCTAAACCTCATTAGTAATTAGAATAATTAAAATTAGTATTTACTAGAATGACTAAAATAAAAAAAGACTGATAAATCAAATGTTGGCAAACATAACACAATTCTTATATGCTGTTTATGGGAATTTAAATTTTACAACCACATAGAAAAACTCTGTGGATTTATCTATTAAAGTTGAACATACACATATGACAAATAGCAAATAGTAAATACAACATATCACTCCTAGGTATATTCTCCCCAAAATGTCTATACATATGTATCAGTAGTCATGTACAAAATTATCCTAAGATAATTGTTTGAAATAGTCCCAAACAACTCAATTGTCCATATAGAAGAGTAAATGCATAAATTGTGGTATAGTCATACAATAGAATAGTATATAATGAAAGTCAACCTACTATAATGACATAAGTCAACATAGGTAGCTCCCCTAATCCAGGAAAAACTAACCTAAAGAGTTTAGAGATGTATACTAAAGTATAAGAACTCTAAAAGAAAATGAGGAAACAATTACCATAGAAATCTAAATCATCTTTACTTTTAAGGAGATGAGGAGGAGGGCAAAAGTTTCTTATTTGGAAGTCAAATGGGGATTCTAAAGTGCTAGCAACTTTGCATTTCTTACTCAAATGGGTGTTTGCTTCAAAATAATTTATTAGTCTGTAGCTTTATGTGTTATATCCTTTTAGTATGTGTTATATTTCACAATAAAATTTTTTTGTTTGCAATGTTTTAATTTCATATCTTAGCATTGATAACTATGTATATTGGGGACAAATAACTGTAAGGGAGACATTTAAATATTTTATGAAAGATTTATACATTCATCAACTCGGTGACACTTATATCACTGACTAATAGATATACTTGCTACTGAACATGTTTACTTAATTAGACTTTCACCTTTTTACTTCCATGCTGTAACATGTCAGAGACATCAATTATTTGTTTCTGCAGAAGTCTTGGTAACAAGGCTGGAAATGAGTTTAACTTCTGTGCAATGAAAATCTGAAATTCAGAAATAAATATGTGAACTGCTGCAGCTGTAACACCATGTAGCTATTTAATCCCAGTTCAAAAATCTGCTTGCTCTGAGACCTGACTGGGTTATCTATTATAATTTAAGCTGGCCCTTAGCAAAATATTAATGCAGCAGGACCTTTTACACACTACCCTCCTCCTTCAGGTCCACTTGACTCTTCCTAGTCCTACAGTTCTATTATATCTAAATACAAATCCTAAAATTCTTTATTCTGATTTATATCCCCAGACACTCTAGTCCTTTCTCTTACTTTGAGGTTATCTAACCAATTGTTTTAGTTCCTAAATGATTGCCCCTCATGACTGACAGCACTGAGGCCAGTGAACATTATAGCTCTTAAATATAGTATAGGTGTACCTGTCAACTTTGGGACACTCCCTGAAGCCTTGACAAGGCAGTCCCTTCCCCAAAACTGCCAAAATGTATAACCTTGAAATAACAAAGAAGCAATGAATTTACATCCATTAGAGAATAGATCTGTCCAGAAAATATCCATCCGTATAATACGAAAAATTGAGACATTTATTGAAGAAGATACGAGATACAAGAACATTATACACAGAACCATGATGCCTCAGTCCCCTTCAAAGTACGCACCTTGGGACCTCACACAGTTCTCCCAATTACTACAGCTGCCCTGTCATGTTTTCATTGACAGTCTAAAATCTCTTCCCTTTCAAAGGTGATTTTAGTTTGGGGAAAAGCCAGAAGTCCCAGGGCACCAAATTTGGGCTGTACAAAGGCTGAGTCACCTGGGTGATTTAATGTTTCACAAAAAATTCTGTTAAGACATGATGCATGAGCAGAATCTTTGTTGTGATGAAGCCGCCAATCACCAATTGCCCATCACTGCAGCGTTCTGAATCATCCAAACAATTTCTATGGAGGAATGTTCAAGCTTAATGTAAAATCTGATGTAGATCTGTTGCTCTACTCACTCAGCCATTTTGAATGCAATGGCCACACAATACACGTGCTCACTCAAGGGTGTCTCCCACCCCCACTGCCTAGTACACTGAAGTCATCATTGTTCACGCATGCACACTCCAGTCCACTCTCCTTGGCTGCTAGGTTACATCGATGTCACACAAACTGTCCTCATTATATTAACAGTGGCTGGACTTTTTCTTGACAGACTTTGCATATTTGATATATGCCTGTTTGGGTGTTAGGGTTGCTGCAGAGGTGTGGGTGGTGTGGTTATCAACCAGTTATGGATTTAAGCCATGACCTCCCCACTCCCTGCCATGCCTACGCTTAAGTTCTCACCAACAGTTAGTTGACTATATAGAGCAAGAGCAGATGAAGCATATTTCAGCAAGTTGCCTCTTGATTACTTTTCTCTACTAGGAATGCGACTTCCATGACTCTTCTACCTAGACTTTGTCATGCCAGAGTAAAGAAAAAACAATTGATATACCACTGACTTATGGACAACATTATTATTGGGGTCTATTTGAACAAACAGACCAGGCACTTCTGTAAAATTGAACAATTGCAAACATCTGGCTCCCTTGGCTCTTGAACCAAGCCCCAAATCCGCAAGGACAAATAAAAAAAAGTTAAGGACATTTATTAGCAAATTATTGTATCAACTTGGGAAAAATCTAAATGGGCATAAATTTTTCAGTGATAAATCTATGATATCCCTATCAGTTGCTATCTGTAATTTGAAACTATGTCCTTTGCATAAAGGTGCATAATTATAATGGCTTCTTGGTAGTTTATTGTTCATCACAGAGAAGGAAAACTCTGACTCCAAAAAACCTCCACTGCCTTGCGGCATACCTCTTCAGGGGAAAGGCTAAGGGAGTAAACCCCGACAGAAAATCCGGAGCCGGAGTCCCTAAGGCGGTTTGACGTTGTAGTCAACACCGGCAACTCCTGCGGCGCACCTGAAGCCAAGCTGTATTGACTCCGTCTTTCCCTTGGATCCTTCAGCTGCGAAGAGAGGGGGGGTCTGCTGCATGGGCAACAGCAGACCCTCCATATCACCCTGCCCAGGCTCTGTAGCTTCAGCTTCACTGGAGAGGACACTCCAGCGTCATCGCAAGTTGTCGATTCAACACGGGAGGAGACAGATACCGTGTCACTCCCGAGTCGGACTGCACAGCCATTCTCGGCGGTGCAGATAGACTCTTAAGAAGCTACACCATCGTCTCTCGAGACGGATGGCTGCCGACGATTGTTCATCAAGTCATACCTATTTCATTTTTGTAATACTCTGCTTTAAATATGATTTTGTATGTTACTCATATTCCTAGTGTTAATATTATTCAGAATAATTTTTGGTTATCATTTACCTAGTTATATCTTTTTAAATATAGATAAGTATATGAATTTATTCATCTTTCTATGGATGGAACCAAGGCCTTAGATTTCCACAGTTCCTACCTGATCCCTTTCTCTTCCCTATAATGGATTTCTTAACATTAAATCTTCCCCAATGAATAGGCCTTAGCAAATCCTAATGCTTTTTTTCTCATCCAGGTATGGAAATGGGCATGGGCTCTCATCTTGGTTAATGGACTATGACAGAAGGTCTATCTGAGGCTTCTATAAAGTTTTTCTTCACTATTTTTTTTCTAATAAGAAGGTGCAGAATAGTTCTGTTTATTCTTCTGAGGCTGGTAAATTCCTAGCTATCAGCTACAGAATTGCTACAGTTAATGTATGGTTCTAAAGATGGTTTGCAGTCAAAATCAGATTGTGCCTGAGGTCAAAGCAACACATTGGGCCCTCATTAATATCAGTTTACTGGTTTACTAACCTAGAGCCTATCTTAGCTCTTGATTTCTATTACATAGGCTTTTTTAAATAGTACTTTAAGACATTTCACCTGTCTGGTCCTCAGAGCTAAATGCATTGAAAATATATAAATACATAAATAATTTTGTTTCCTTCTCTCTCTCTCTTCTAAATAGGGCAATACCTGTTTAGATTTCCCAAAAAGTTTTACTGAAGTATTTGGACCAAAAACAAACAAACAAAAACATATGAAAAATTGCAAAAATCAGAAGTCCAACCTCTTATTAGATCTTCAGGAAAGTTCTGTGTATGGCAAATTGTTTCTGTCTTTGTCTGAGAATGTTTTTACTTCCTTTGCCCTCCTGAATAATAGAGTAACTCCCTATACAATTGTAGATTAATTATAGATTGTCAGTGGTTTTCTCTAGTTCTTGAATACTTTATTCTACTTTCTTGCATTCATCATTGCTGTGAAGAAAGTTTAAGGTCAGTACAATTGTTGGCCCTGGGTAGTTATTTTTCTTATTTACTACTCTGTGATTAGATTTTAGATTTTTTTTTTTTGTCTTTGATGTTTTCTAATTTCACCATGATGTGTTTAGGTGTGGATTTATTTTCATTTGTAGTTCTTAAGACACTTGGCTTCTCTTTCAAGTTGAAGACTTACAACTTTCTTCAATTCTGGAAAATTCCTGCAATTACCTTTTTATCACTTCATTTTTCTCATTCTATGCTTATTATTCATTAATTTAAGTTGGCCCTTTTCTCTATTTCTCTTCATTTATTCCTTGTATATTTATTCTTTTAGTCTTTCTGAGATGCATTAAGGATAACATCTTCAAATATATCTTCTAGAGTACAATATCCTGATTCATGTATGAGTAGTCTTTCTACTATATTTATCAATTTTTAAGACAAGATTTTAAAATATGGCACTTATTTACTTTCATAATACACTCTACTTAATGTTGTTCTTTGAGCATTCATTTTGCTTTTTTTTTTTTTTTTTTTAAGTAGTGTGCTTGCTGATACCTTACTGTGGTTTGTAAATGTTGATAGTTAAGTTAGCTTTAGCGGTTATGGTGTTTTATGGAGACACATAAGCCTGACCTCAGGAAGCATTTTAAGGTTCATATCTTTATTTCTCTCTCTCGGCATTTACAGGTTACACTGAAACTTGGCCAGACTTCTTATTAATTTCTCAATGTAAGCTTTTTTGCTACACGTGAGTGAAATATATTCAGACCCCACCCTTTCTAAATGCATGAATCTTTCCCTAGTCATAGCGCTGGGCATCCAGTTTACAGCCTACAGTCTTTCAAGAACATCATTTAATAACCATGCATCTATATATATTAATTTTGTTGGTGATTTCATACTGCCTAGTGGCTTTAAATATTTTCTATACACTGATGATTTCCAAATTTACATTTTTAATTCAGACATCTGCCAACAAATCCAGAATCATATATCCAACTATTCTCATGACAGTACTTACTTTACTTTTCTTATATTCATCTCATCCTTAGCATGTCTTAAAACTGAATTCTGATTTTTCTGACAAAAACTATGTTTTCAATAGTCTTCCTCATCTCAATTAATGACCTCATGCTTCCAGGACCAGAACAGAAATTTTGGTATTATCCGTAACTCTTATTTAACTATCTCATACATATTTCATCTGTAAGAAAATCCAAGTGACTTCACCTTACAATAATATCTAGATTAGCGTTTTTATCACCTCTACTGTTACCAGTCTGGTTCAATCCACTATCATCTTCTACTTAAATGATTACTGTATTCTCAAAATCTTCCTATTTTCACCCCTATCTTCCTTAAAAGTATCCTTGTGATCTGGATTTTCATTCACACTCTGAACTAATTTTCTTATATTTTCTCACTCTCTTCTGACACTGTGGCCACCTTATGGTTCTTGAATTTTCTTGGGAAGCTCCTGACTGAGGGCTTTTGTAATTGTGGTTTCTTCTGCCTGGGCATAACCATGGATGTTTTGCAACTCTTGACTCACCTCCTTCCAGTCTTTATGCAGAATTTACTTCAGTAAAAAATTATTCTCAATCAACTGCATTTAGACTTGGTGAAATATCCACAATCTTTATATTTCTTAACTGTTTTTTATGTCATCTATCAGAATCTAATGCATAGTCCTTAATTTTTATCTGCTCTTTTCTCTCAGACTTGAATAGAAACCTCACAAAGGCACAGAATGTTGCTTGCTTTCTTTTATTTTTTTAACTTCTATACTACCAGTGGTTGTACACAGTAGACCTTCAATCATTATTTGTGTAATTCTTTGGATGAAAAAAACAAAACAAAACAAAAGAAACAACAGAATATACAGACCTTTGTGGCTGCACTTTGATTCAAGGACTCAGTTCCTATCCATGCCATGCAAGGGCCTAGGCTTTCTCTCAGAACCCTTAAAAATGCAAAGACCTCACTTCCTAAATGTATTTTAGGTTTAATCTTCCAATTCTGATCTCACTCATGCCCCAGTGCCCACTTGGAATCCCTTTGTCATATTTTGTTCAGAATTGCTTTGTGTTTGGAGTAGAAGGGAGATTTCTTGTCTTCCACAGTAACAAGACTTGGTGGCTACCTCTATAAGTGAGAATATATTCAGGAACTGGAAATCACCTGCATGTTTAGCATTACATGGATGATTGCCTAAACAAAACTCACTTGTCACAGAAGATGGTCTTCATCAGATAGCATGTCCTGAGGTATAAACAATAAACAAAAACTAATCAAATGCGATTTCCACCCCCCCCAAAAATTGTATGTGGCTCTGCAAATTGTCAATCAAGTCTGACACCTTTTTCTTGCACTAAATTTTATTTTCTATCCTGTGGCTCACCAGGGAGAGGTTTTTTTAACTTGCAAAATTCAACTGAAATATTCTAGTCAATGAAAAAAATAAAAAAAGGCGTTAACTAAATTTCAGACTCAAAAACCTCTTAACTTTAGAGGCTATCCAAGCCAACAATCATCACAGCAAGAATTCTCTCAACTTAATTGAACAATGAATATATTTTACAGAAGAATCTATTTAATTCTATTAAAGGATCAACATATTATAAGTCAGGAATAAAGCAAGTAAGCTAGATTTTAACTATGTAATTATATATTATAGACAGAAGGACAGTATAAATATCCTCAAGCAGCCAACTTTAGTCTGTATGTAGAGTTTCTTCAAAGGACTAGAATTCCATACTTAAACAGTAAACACAGAATAAAGGGAGACTTAGATATGAATTTTTTTCTTAATTTCCTATGCATATTGAGTATATTCTCATCTCTACTCCTTTGTTGGGATTGATCCAGCAGAAATGACATCCCTCGTAGTCATAGCTTAGTTATATTTTCCTCTTATACTTTAACTCAATACCCAACCATAAAAATCCTTCAAGAACCTTCACTATAATATGAAGTCTATGACATTTCCATTCTTTTAAATTCCTATAGCAATTGATTGTTACTAAGCTTGACACCTAAATACATATTGCTTTATACTGTGATGATTATTTGTTTTGGTTTTGTAATTTAATTTAACGGTGTCAAAAAGATGTAGTTGTCTCTTACAATTGTATTTTAAGCTTCTTTAGAACAAACAGTTTATTTGTTTTTGTAAGCAAATATTTTGATATGCCTACTATGTGCAAGAAGCAACATTCTCTTTTTAAAAAAAGTAAAATATTTATTTTCACAGAGAATCAAGCAGAAATTATTTTCTTAAACCAGCTTGAAATCAATTACTTCATTCTCTTGGTATCGGAACTAGTACTAATTTTCAAAAGCTGAGGTAAAGTTGTTGAAGACTCAGGAGTGGGATTTCGCAAAATGAATGTTTGCATCACATGTATAACCAAAACAGATGATATGAATCAGCAGGGGATAAATGAGATTCCAAAATCAGCAGATAACTTCATTTTAACATTCATTGTGTTTTTGCATTAGCAACAGGAACAACACTCAATTTATTTTCTCAACATTACACAACAGCATTAAATACACATTCCGGCATTCACTGTGTTTGTATCTGTGCTCATATCTGAACCTGGAACTATTCCATACCTTATTGCATTTCTTCTGAATGTGTTTAGCTTGGGGATTTCATGGTGAGCAAAGAGCTCTCAGAACATAAGTTGCAATATGTTGCTTTTAGCGATTCAACATATTCATTCACTGGAACTTCCATCTTTTTGCATTCATTTTCCCACCAACATGTGCATATACATCAACACATTTGCATAAAGTATCCAAGGAACAAGCATATAGGTTTGCTTTTTTTCCCAAGAACTTTGTAAAGTTGCCAGTAGGGCATCTTTCCCTGTTGGTCAAATTTTCTTTTTTAGTATTATAAAGTATGGGATGTTTTAGAGTTGTGGGGACTCTGCCGGAAATGTGTCCTCTTCAGTCATAGCCGGGCTGTCAGGCTGAGGGGCTAATCAAATTGACCTGTCAAGGAACAGAATCTGTTGTGATTGAATTATTTCATTTCTAACCAAATTGTGTGTGTGTGCGTGTGTGTGTGTGTGTGTGTGTGAAGAGTTACTGGGTACTCAGAGCTGAATTTGTTCTCCAGTGAAAACCTGTATTCCTCATCAGATGACTACAACAATAAAGAGATAACACCTTCAAGTCACAGAGCTTAAGACATTTGACACTGAGTTTTTTAAACTTCAGCTCTCTGAGGTGAATAATGCCACATTTAAGTTAGTGAAGTAAAGAAAAAGAAACAAAAAGTTGACATTGTATTTTTTCCCTCTCTCCAACCCACTCAAATACCTGTCCCCAGATTCTCTTTCTGGTACAATTTCATCTAAGTAGTAAACTCTTTTTTTTCTCCCGCAGTTCTTAATTCAGAGCTCTACTCTGTTCTTCCTGGTCCAAGGCCGAAGACTTCTTGCCAGCCCTTTGTCAATTCTCAGTTTAGTTCCACTGATTTTCAGATTCTTATCTCTTATCTGTGTGTCCTGTTCAAGGTCACTGACAGCTTTTCAGAGTGATTATAGATTTTTATTTTTTAGAGTTTCTTTCTAAGTAAAGTTGTTGAAAGGAGCAATGAGGATTTCTGATTAAATTCAAATGTTTGATTTCTCTGAAAAATCAGGGAATTTGACATCTCTGACAAAATTCACCATTCATTTATTTTTTAATCAAAAAATCACTGCTGAAAAACTTCATCATTGATTTTTATGAGCATTATACTGAGCAAAAAAAAAAAAAAAACAAGTCTCTGTTTTCAGCCCTTATTGCAACAAATAGCCCATGATTTAGTTGCAGTGAATAGACATATAAACATTATAATTCAGTGTAATACACTATTTTAAAAGGGTACCTCTAGGAAAATGGAATAGGTAGCCACTTACTGTGCCTGCGGTAGATGGGTAGATAATATTACTAGGGTCATTTTATATTGCCTATTTTTTTTTCAGATTTAATGTGTTTTATTGATTAAAATATTACATTTGTGCCAATTTCCCTTCCCTCTGCTCCCCTCCACCCGGTGGCCCCCCTCCCTCCAGTTGTCCCCCCCTTTTAGATTATGTCCATTAGTTGTGCATACAGTTCCTCCCAACCTCTCTCCGTCTATTCCATTCCCTCCTACCATGATCCCCAATTCCTATATCATCTCCTTCCCTCTCCCCACTACCCCTCCCTGTTGATCTCCCCCCCAATATGCTTCCCGTACCCACAGTTCCTTTTCCACGCTCGTTGCCTGTTTAGTTTGCCTTTGTTTCATCTCCCTAGCTTCTGTTTTTTAAACCAGTCCCTTTAACATCTCATATAACAGTGGTTTGGATCTAATGAACTCTTTCAGTTTTATTTTGTCCTGGAAACACTTTCTCTGTCCTTCTATTCTGAATGACAATTTCGCTGGATAGAGTATTCGTGGTTATAGGTTTTGGATTTTCATTACTTTGAATATTTGTTGACAGTCCCTTCTTGCCTGTAGGGTCTCCCTTGAGAAGTCAGCTGATAGTCTAATTGGGACCCCTTTGTACATAATTCTTTTCTTCTCTCTTGCTGCTTTTAAGATTCTCTCTTTATCTTTAATTTTTGACATTTTGATTATAATGTGTCTTGGAGTGGTTCTCCCTGGGTCCAGTCTCTTGGGAACTCTCCTTGCTTCCTGGACCTGCAAGTCTATTCCCTTCCCCAAGTCTGGGAAGTTCTCCTTTATTATATTTTCACTCAATTTTTCAAGTTCTAGTTCATCTTCCTCACTCTCTGGCAAACCAATGATTCTTATGTTGGGCCTTTTATAGCTGTCCCAGAGGTTTCTGATCCTCTCATTGTTGCTTCCCATTTCCTCTCTCTGCATTGGTTGACTGCTTGTTCCTTCTCCATATTCCAGTTTGTTGACATGAACTCTGGATTTTTTTTCCTCACCATCTGTCTCGTATGTGGTTTTGTTCCTTTCGTTATGAATGTTTTTCGCTTCTTTCTTATCTTTTTCCTGCTCTTTTGTGAATTCTGTAAGCCACCTGACAACAATGGCCCAGAACTGAGCCTCTGACAGGTTTCTTATCTGTTCATCTGTCAGGTTCTCTATCTGTTGCCTGGTGAGCTGTGCCACCGGGATTTCTATAGTTGTCTGCCTCATTTTGACAGATGCGTTTTGTTTTCTTGGGCCGGCTGTCGGGGGCAGTGCCTGTGTACGCGTCACAAATCAGCGACCGGCGCCTGCCTGTCCGCGACCTATTTCGCAGCCCTGTGGTGCTTTCTTTGGGGGCGGGGGTCCAAGATGGATTCACACAGTTATTCAGCTAGGAGACCGGGATCCGTCCTCCCGCCCCCCTGGGCCTCACTGTTCAAGGCGATGCGGTGGCTGCTTTCCCGAGCGTTGGGGTCGCGCACTGCCAGGCGCTTGACTGCCGCCGGGATTTTTCGCCGCCCTGCTGCTGTCCCAGGTGCGACCGCAAACAGCGCTGCCCTCTTTAACTCTTACCTGCCCAAATGGCACCGCTGGTTTATAACTTCATATGTTGGGCTTCCGTGTAGTTTTATTTTCTGGAATTTCTAGTTATCCTTTGTTTTGAAGTAGTTGTATTCCTCTCTAGTTGTAGAGGGAGACCTAGCGTGTCCGTCTAAGCCTCCATCTTGGCCGGAAGTCCTATATTCCCTATATTTTAAAAAGAGTGTTTGACTTCACCAAATATTAGAGATAATAATGTTATTGTGATCAAAAGAAACAACAGGGTATGGAAGTACCTAATATTTCATATAGTAAATGAGAGTTAAAACATGATTATTAATCTGTGACAATGATAATTATTGAAATAAATTTTCTTATGTATTTTTATAGCTTGCTCATTGACCAGAATGAAGCAAGATCAGATTGCATGGCAGAGGCAATGTCTTTTTGATAAAAAACAACTATATGTATCAACCACACCATTTCAACTCAGAAGTTGTAGGCATTGCAAAACTGACAACATTTTTATTCATTTTATTTACATTATTGTAGTTAAAGACCTCATGATATTATAAGATCTTTCGGTGAATGAAAGGTCATATCTCAAGCCCTTAAATAAAATATGTAAAATTTAGTCAGGGGAAATGTGGCCTTATTGATATTTTTTCTCATATAAATGATAACCTATTATATAAAAAATTTAACTTCTCAAGTAAACATGACATAGCTTTTATATTGTGGCCATATAGTTTCCTAATCAAATTGTCATTGAAATGCATTATGCAATAAAATTTATTTTGGCAATGGAAGGAAATATAACATTTACATTTATTTCTATCTTTTTAAGTTTGCTTTTGGAAAGAACACTCAACCTGATAAAAGAGACTGAAAATCACTAAATATTTTGTCCCTAAGACCAAGAGCAAGGCAAGAATGTCCAATGTTAACAATGGTACTCAACATTGTATTAGAAATTCCAAACAGATGAATAAGAAGAGAAAAACAAGTAAAAATCATCCAGATTGAAAAGTAAATACAACTACCATTAATCTCAAATGACATAATCACCTAGGTAAACAAACAAAAACAAACAAACAAAATAAAACAACTTATTGATTGTCTGGCTCTCAAGCTAAGAATGTTATTATTAGTAGTATTAATTTATTATTTTTTGATGAGGATATATCCACTGATTCCAGAGAGAGAGGAGGAGAGAGAAGGAGAGAGAGAAAAGGAGCAATGTGAGGGAAACATCGACTGGTTGCCTCAGTAGGCACCCTGACTGGGGTCCAAACCCGCAACGTAGGCATGTGCCCTGACCAAGAATTGAACCGGTGACTTTTTGATTTATGGGATGACCCTTCAATTAACTGAGCTACACTGGTCAGTGCTAAGAATGTTTATTATTAAAGATGTGAAGAAGAAAAAAAGAGGAGAATGAGGATGAAGGGAAGGAGGAGGAGACAAAGATGTTATGTTGCCTACGAAACCTAAGGTAGTTATTATCTTCCCCCTTAACATAAAGTTTACCAATTATTTAATTATACAGAAAAGTTACTAAAAACATTAAGTGAGTTTAGCAGAGCAGTAGTCATTTCACTCCCAGGTATTTTCCCAAGATAAATATTTATGGACATATTTCCATATAATAACTCCGTATCTTAAGTTATACAGCAGTTCTTTTAAAGATTTTATTTATTTATCTTTAGAGAAAGGGGAAGGGAGGGAGAAAGAGAGGAAGAGAAACATCAATGTGTGCTTGCCTCTCACATGCCCCCAACTGGGAACCTGGCCCACAACCCAGGCACGTGCCCTGACTGGGAATCGTACCGGAGACACCTTGGTTTGTAGGCCAGCAGTCAATCCACTGAACCACACCAGCCAGAGCTACCCTGCAATTTTGTTTATAGTAGTCTCAAATCGGAAACACCCAGATGTCCATCAATAGGTGAATGAATAGGTACTTTATAGCATATCAATATGATGGAATGCTTCTCAGCAATAAAAAGGAATAAACTAGTGGTACACATACTGACATGGATAACTTTAAAGATAAATACAAGGGTAGGTATGCTGATTGAAACATAGTAATCAAAAGTATATATTGTATGATTTCATGTATTTGAAAGGTTGGAATGTGGAAACTGAACTACAGCCACAGAAATAGATCAGAGGTTGCCTGGTGACACAAAGCATCCAGAGGTAAGAGGGTTCATACAAAGGAGCACTGGGAATCACTGGGGAGTGATGGTTATGTTCATTATCTTGATTGTGGTGATGGTTTCCCACATGTATATTCTGTCGAAACTTTTCAAATCGTGCACTTTATATGTGTGTTATTTATGGTATATTAATTATATTTTAATGAAGATGTAAGCAAAATGTGTGGGATGGAGTTAAAGCAGTGCTTAGAGGGAAACTTACAGTTTTATATGCATATGTCAGAAAAAAACATATATCAAATTAATGTTCTCAGCTTCCACTTCAAGAAACTATAAAAAATTTAAATCCAAAAGGAAGTAAACAAATAATAAAATAAAGAAAAAGAATAAACTAGAAAACAAACAAGTAGTGAATTATAAAGCCAAAGTTATTTTTTAAACAATAAAATTGAGAAACCTCCAGCTACTATGATCATAAAAATGGATAAAGAAAAAGGATACAGTGCCAAACACAGACAGGACATAAAGAACATTGATGCAGGTTACACAGTCATTAAAAATAGAACAAAGGGGGGTAGGTACAAATTTTAGGTCATATTTAACAACTTATGTGGAATAGAAAATTTATCAGAATACACAAATTTCCAAATTCAGTAGAAGAAATAGAAAATAAAAATAATTTGATATCTATTAAAGAACTTAATTTAAAATCTCACTCAAAGAAAAGAGCAGCCCAAATTATCTCATTGGTGAATTCTACCAAACATTTAAGGGATAAATAATAAAAAGCCTTACTTTAAAAGAATTTGAAGGACAGTATTATCTTTTTCAGTTCATTTTATTTTCATCTATCTAATCCTTCTATCAAAACCTGAAAATAAAAAAAAAACTTAAGAAAATTGCACATGTAGGATGGGCTGGGTGGGGGAGAGAAATGGGGGAAAAATGGGACAACTGTAATTGAAAAAACCAAAAAAGAAAAAAGAAAAAGAAAATTGCACATGTCAATTCCCCTCATTTCTTATTGAAATAAAAATTGCCTTCCTGCAAAGTTAACAGAATAACATTTTAAATACTATCTACATAAAATAGTGTTTTCATGTATATGTGTGCATAGCATGTGTATGCATAATACAGAATCACATTTATGTATGTATTTTAGAAAACTCATTCTATATGATTTACATATCACTACCTATAATGATTACCTTAGCTATATTTAAAGCAAAAGCCACCAACATTTTTAATCATTTGAACTTTTTAATGGCTTTCAAAATCAAATTGATCATACTCCTTTGCTCTAATTATTTTTGATTCATAAGCTCAATATGAAAATATTGTAAGCTAAACTAAAATCTGTACAAATTCATCCTAGAGGTCTTTTCTACATGTCTCAAGGAAATTTAGTTCAGAGACTTCTGAATATTCTTCTCTCTTAAATTATAATGTTATTAAAATAATTATTACAGTTCAAAAATACAGTTGTACTAGAGAATTTATAAATGACCATTTGAAGAAAGGCCTACTTTATTTATTGCCATTTGACAACCATTAAAAACACATTTTCTCTTGTTCTTGGCAAGCAAAGTTCCAGTGAAGAACAAGCCTGGAATGAATGTGGCAGTTACACATGCTATCTGGACAGATTTAATTGTTAAAATACACCTGCTAGATGAAGACATTTATTCAATATCACAAAAAAATTAAAGTGAAAAACCCATTTAGTGTAAATCCTTCTGAGGATCTATAAAATTGCACAGGTACAATGGAACATTATCCTTCAAGATATCCTTCACTGAGACAATCTGAGGCTGGTCTTTTATTTGTTTGTTTGTTTCTTTTTTGTTTTTGTTTTTTTAGCAGCGAGATTTTGGGTTGCAATAAATATGTACATTTTTAGAATATTTTTAAATTTTACCATAATTTCAGTCATGGATGTAGAGAACTAGCCATGATATCACACCTTATAATTCTTCCATGTTTGAAAGTATGTATGCTACACACATATACAACATTGGAGGCATTGTTATCTTTTAATTCTTCTCATTTCTTTATTCCTTTCAAAGTAAATTCTTCATAATTTTTAATTGTTTCATATATATTTTTAATTTTCAAGGAAAAATGAGAGAAGTTGAAACCTAACCAATGATATGTAAGGGAAAGTTTGCTAATGGGTTTCGGAGAAAGACATATCCCCTAATTTAAAAAAAAAAAAAAATAGATGAAGATAAATACATCTTTATGATGATCCTGGTTCTTTCTATGTGAAAATGTGTTGTTTCCAATTTGCCTGCTATCTTAGGACCATGAGTGGTGAGCATGGTTAAGTCGCCAAGGTTAATATGATGAAGCAGAGAGATCAAGGAAATACAGAAGATCTGTAATGACATTGTTCAGTTGTAATAACATTGTTGAATTTCAATCAGGAATTCATCAATTTTGATAACCTCCAGTTCCAGACTTTTTAATAGGTGAAATGCTAGTTTTCCCATTTTAAGTCGTTCTTAAATTTTAAAGCTAAATTAAACTAAAAAAAAAAAAATCTCTCTTTCATATCAGCATAATTGGGCTGTACTGGCAATGGCTCTGCTCAGTGAATACAACCTGACAGTGATGGCGAGAAGGCTTGAGTCACCTCTCTCCATAACAGGGATTGGCAAACATTTCCTACAGAAGTTTGGGGTAGCAAATAATGTGGGCCACATGATCTCTGTCACAACTAGTAAACACTGACCATACAATGTAAAATCAGCTACAGAAAATGCATAAAGAAATGAGTGTGACTGTATTCCAGTAAAACATTATATACAAGCTTGATGGACATGAAGGATGCCTATGGTGGGATATAGATCAATGCTCAAAAGGAATAAAAAGGCATAGAAAACAGTAAATATTAAGTCAAATGTCAGCTTTCTTTGCAAAAATCCACTACAAGTGTTGAGGCTCTCATACTTCCACCATGTTTCTTAGAAGAATCTTATATCACAAATAACATTATCCCATTTAAATAGTTCTACAGATATTTTACTAGTGCATACTTGGGATCTCATTTGTCTTATTTTTTTTGAGCATTTTTATATCTTCCCTCTAATTAAGAGGTAGCTTTCAAGAAAGATTGGCAGACAACATATGCGCTGTCAAATCCTCCTTCAAGGTTTTTACGTACCTGATTGCCTATTCTCAAACTTACTGTCTTAATTATTGAAGGAGACCAGAAGAACATTAATTTAGAAGGCATATCTGTACCTCCAGCACACATTCTAGCCAGGGGAACTGGAAAAAAAATGATGTTATTAAATGTACAGATCAGAATGTTCCCTGTTCAATTATGCAAAAGTTTCTAAAATATACTTTTATAAAATTTTCTATAACCAATCAAAAATGATAATAGGCATTCAGATTCATAAAAGTAACCAAACAACAAGATCATTTTAGGTCATAAGGCAAAACCATGCTAGTGTTACATAGAACTGTACTAGGAGGCTGCTTGTTGAAAGCAGACATGATAAAGGCAAGGAGAACACATGAGTTAAAAACAGAAGCTCTCTGAAGCCTTGAGTACATGTCAGCAAGAGTCAGTTAGGAGCTTGTTCATAGGAGGGTGTGGCATTTCTTAAGTATATGATATTGTTGAAGCGTGGAATTATTCCTTTTATCCCGCCACCCCATGCACCAGCCCCCCAATCAATCTGTTGATGGATTTAAAAAATTGCCCACTCAGCTGTTTCTTTGTTTTCATCTTTGTAGCACTCTGGTGCCACACTCCAGAATAAATACATTAAAATAATTTCTACCTAATACCCTCAGAGAGGTTTGATTTCGCATAAACTATAGTATTTTAGTTGACTAGGCTTAAAACATTATGCCATTTAAAGCCTAATAGTTGTATTGGTATAATTAATTCTAATATGTAACATTTGGGATGTATGTACAAATCTCCCAAGCCATATTTTTGCCATGAGAGGGAAGGCAATGTGTTGCTGTTGGTCTATACAGGAACATGAAGAAGAGCTGCTTAGCAATGAGAGAAAACAAGCTCTATTTCACAGGGGCAAACTCTTCCACCCACACCTGCTTGGGGATAGAAAGGACAGAATACTTAATATGACTGGTGTTTAGAAAATGTAATGGATTGCCAAAAATGAAGTGTGTCAGTCTATTCTACAGCAAGACAAGTGGGGTCAGTCCAGAGAGTCTGGTACCTGTGGTCTCAAAGGGTCTTGGAAAGAGAACAACCCATTGGACAAAGCAAAACAACTCATCTTTGAGTGGAAATTACGGAGGCTCAGAGGCAAGGTTCTGCTGCCACAGAACCTCTACATGAATTTAATATCTAATGGCTTTTTCCCTTCTACAACATGAAAACCATCATTCATCTCCTTGACAGGATCCTTCACAGAGCAAATGATTTTAATTTTGATGAGATTAACTTACCAATATTTCCTTTAATCAATTATATCATTTTATTCCAGATAAATAGAAACACATATTAAGTCTAAGAACTCTTTTTTTTTATCCCAGAATTTTCAAGATCTCTTATTTTGTTCTAAAAGTTTTATAGTTTTATGTTTACATTTAAGTCAGTGATTGATTGGAAATATTTTTTTTAAAGGATGTTAGTCTTAAATCAAGGTACTATTACGTATGTATTTAATTTTTTCCCTTTGATCTTCAACTGATCTTATTGTTTGTTGTAAAAGCTATCCCTTCTTCTTCACTTTTGGATCTTTGTCAAATATCAGTTTGGTATATTTGTGGGAGTCATTTTCTGGATTATTGATTCTGTTCTATTGATCTATGTGTCTTGTCTATCCCTCCATCAATACCACTGCCTTTATTGTTATAAACTTAAAGTAAGCCTTAATACTGAGAAGAGTGATTCCTCCCATCTTATTAAGAAGAATTTTCCCCTAGGGTCTATGGCATTCCACATAAATTTAGAATCAGTTTGTCTATGTTAACAAAAACATCTTGCAAGAATTTTGATAGAATGTGCATTAAACCCATAGATCAATTTGGGAAGAATTGACATCTTTTCCAGGTTGAGTCTCTTGATCCATAATTTCAGTATATCTCTCCATTTACTTAGGTATTTTATTTGTTTCATCAGCATTTTATAATTTTTGTATGTTTTTAAGTTTATAACTAATTCCATTTTATTTGGAAAGATTACCCTTTTATTTTTATGATGCTCATTTTTTCCTACACACGAGTCTTCTGATAGGCAATGATTCTAGATTTTCTCCCTGAGATAGATTCTATTTTTTGTGCATTTCCTTACACAATAGCTTCAACATGAAAAGCTTCCTGCTCCTCTTTCATCATGATCTCTGAGTTCTTTTTAAATAGGGCTGCCCCTTGATAGAAAAATCAGAAACTGTGTAGTTTATTGATTATAATTTAAATCCTGGCTCTGCAACTTTGTGAGTGCTAGGCAAGTCAATTCACTTTTCTGAACCTTAATTTATCATGTGGAAAAAGACATTATTTAATACATAGTTTGGTGTTTGTGAGCATATGCATGTTTAAACTGAAAGCCATATTCATTGTACTAATCAGAGAAACAGATATATATGGTAGGTATTCAATAAAAAGTAAGTGTTTTTATTTTACCTCCCTAAATCTTGATTGTCAATGACATTTTGTTGTTTAATAGATTTTGCTATTATTATATCTTATTGAGCCTTTTTGTATTACTTATATTTTTCTTAATGTCTTTCATCTTGATGTAGTATGTGCTGCGTGTATGTTAATTCCATAGATAAATCATAAGCCATATAAACAGCAGAGCCTGTGCCATTTGTATGTATACTAAGGAATTTAGACCTGCATTTGGATTAGTGTATTACAGTGAAAGACCTTGGCCTTCATGTCAGAAAATCTTGAATTCTCATTGCTGTGTGGCATTGGGAAATGTCATATTCTCTGACCTTTAGTTTTCTTATCCATTGAAGGGAATAATAATACTTCATAGTAGTCTTGATAAGGCCGAATGAGAACATATATAAAAGTGCATGTGTAAAGCTCAAATATCTAACTATAATAGAATTAGTAATTAGATTGTCTTGGGGAACCTGTAAGGTGGCTACGGGTACTTTTTATTTCACATATAAGCAAACAAAACTGACGTGTAGGTATGTCTACTGATTTATAAAGTATAATAGAATAATTTGATAACAAAATATTGTTCAAGAATCCCTCCCTTAAAATGTGGAGCTTTAAGAAACAGTAGGGATAAACAAATTTATCTTCTTTCATATAAACACCCACGGAACTCAAAAATTTCTAGATAGAATACCTTTTCCAAAGTTGCTTAGCTAAGTGGAGGTAAAGCCAGAAAAAAACTCAGGTGTCCTGATCCCTGGCCATAAGCTATTTTTGCTAAACAATTTTTCCTCACTTGTGCCCTGCTCTTATTGGCATTTTGGCTCAAATTGCTTCCTTGCCCATTCATATTTGCTGCCTCCAAACTCATCACATTTTCCCTTCCAGCTCTGAGTCCATATGGCCATGCTCATCTGGGAGGCGGATGTCTGAAATTGCCGCCATCACACAATCCCCTTCCAACCATGTGAGTAGACCAGAAAATGACTTTTGGGCACTATTAACCCAAGTTGGCTAAGATTCAGAGATGCTGAGGTGAAACACCCTCCATCATATTTGCAAGCCCTAAAGCCAGTCTCCGGCCTTCTGCAAACCAAGATGCATTTGGGAGCTTAGAATGCAGTTTCTATACTTTTTTCAAATGACCTCATTGAAAGCAGGATCACAGGGCAGAGAAATGGCTCCTAGTTATATGAGTTATGTATGAAAGATATTCTGCGTATCCAACATGGGCAGAAAAGTTTGTGAAAGAGCAAATGCACTATAAATCCTCAGGTCCAATGAAACATGAGGAGCTCTCTCACATGAGGAATATGTTATTTACAATGTACTTAACTTTTCAATCTCGAGATCAGAAGCACTGTGAATTGACATTCAAAGAACATTTTCCAGAGAAAGTAATAATTGAGGTATGTCAGAAATCTCTATGGTGTTAAGCTGTATATTGTTTTGTTATAATGGAAAATTTCAGAGCCAAAAAGCAAAGTGGTATGATTTGCAGTCACCAAAAGTTTCCTTTGCCAAATATATTTATTCATACCCTGCCATGCCACCTATAATTTCTCTAAGTATCTCTTTTTCAGATTAAAATAATCAGAGGTCTTGCTAATCACACTTATCTGATACATTTTGTCAGATTAGTTCTTACTGATTGGAAATTCCATTGGCAATATCTCAAAGGACAGGGCAGTTTTGATGGGGAGATGCAGAAGAAGGGTCACATGCTTATGGTACTACTTTGGGAGAATTGTCTTAGATGAAATTCTGTAGAGAAGTGACGGAATCAAGAGGGAGGGAAGCACCATGAAATTCCAGAGTACCTGACAGGAACAGAGAAAGATGAAGGTGGAATCAAGGTTAAAAGGACATTAAAGACATATATTTCACATTTTGAAACTTGGCCTAGAATCTATAGAAGAGGCTCTCCTCCTGGCCATGATACAGCTGGAGTACAACTGCTCACAGCATGCTCTGCATTCATTGGGCCAGTCAAGGACCAAGGCCACCTATACCAAAGACTGCTAGAGGGCACCAAGAAACAACTTTATTTCCACAGAACAGGAATCAAAGGGCTTGAGACAGATGAGTAGGAAATATGAGCTGACTTCCTGATCTCCTGGCCATTAGCTAATGCCTGGGGGAATGAAATTTGTTTGCCCTTTTAACATTTGCCTGTCTATTTAACTACAAGTAGTAACGCTGTCTCTAAAATGATCCTTCATGCTTTAGAGAATCAGCCATGTGTCCAATTAATGTGTCCAATTGACCTTTTGCAGTAGTGAATTGTCTCCATTGACCACATTTTCCATGTACAAATCTTTAGTAATAAATTTACTGATTCTAGAAGTCAATAGACTGAATGGCTTTTGTGTCCTTAACAGGTATGAATAAATTAAGCTTCTAGACAAATGAAACTTAGTAAAAGTTAGTATTTTTTTTTCCTAAAAGATGGATTTTTTGTGTGTGTGTTTCCTTCCTGCTTTCCTGAGTCAGCAGAGGATCTTATGGCTCATCAACATGCATGTGCATTCTCCATATAAGAAGAGGCTTGGTTAGTCGTGCTTATTCATCACGGAGTCTATATCCACATATGGCCAACAAATTGAGCATTTTGTGCATTTATCCAGATTTGCAGCTGCCTTATGGCTTAGCTGATTGACTCATCAATGCTTTAGACTAAATTGGACACTGAGTACCTTAAAATCACACACAAATGTTCACTCATTTATTCTTTTCATTAGGACTTGTACAGGTGAAATGCATAGTTGTGGCCATTATATGAAACCCACAATGTAGCAGCATTGTAGCAATCACTAGATGGGAAAAAAAAAAAAAAAAAAGACCTGCACAAAATATTATTTCTATTATCTAGTTAATTAAGAGAAATGTAGGAAATTCCCTAATATTTCCTCAGTGACCCAAAAGAGATAGAATGTGCGTGCCTTATCTTAGGATTTGGATTCCAGACTTCTTACTAACGGAGATGTTTTGTCTTAAAGAATCCTGCATAACTTCTACTTTACATTAATTGGACTATTTAGCAACTCTATAAAATGTTCTACATTGTGTGGTGTAGTTTCTCAAAAGTGTATTCTCAGACATGACTTGCATGTACTGCCCACCCATATTTCCCAATGCATCTCTTCATACGGTGATTCAGAGTATATTTTTGTGGACCCACTGTATTAAACGTTGGGAATAAAATGGTAAATATATTTGGCTCTTACTTCAGTGAAATTTTAGTCTCTCAGAAGAGATGGAGGTAAAGATAGAAGTAGAGATAGAGATAGATACTTTAAAATTTACTTCAGTAGAATATAAGTAATCAAAATGAGATATGTGCACAAAAAAAAAAAAAAGGAGAAGAAAGAAAAGAAAACCTAAAAAGTAGAAAAAAATTCTCCAAGCTGTACCCTCAGAAAATAAGATTTTCAAGTAGAGGGTATACCTGGGCTTCAAGTTGAAGACAGTATTTATAAGTTAAATAGTATATATGACACAAATAGCAACTCAGAGACTTGAAACAATATGACGTATTTGAAAAATGATCAGAGGTTAGGTACTACTGAAACAGAGTTTTGTGAGTAAGAGTGGGCAAAATCAGAGGATGAGAATAGGCAGGGATAGGAGGCTAGAAAGTGATAAGGACCAAATCCTTAGGTGCCTAGTACTTAGTTTAGGTTCTACCTATCCTCTAGTGATGGAAAGTATTGTGAAGAGGCCAGGTGGCCTACTGAGAAAAGTGGTTCTCTTTTTTCCCTGGCTCTGCCCCAGCCCAGGGATCTGTGACTAAGACAGAAAGTCATTATTCAGGAATTTTTACTGAGGATCCCTAGGGGGTCTAAAGGTGAGCCTTGGATAATCTGAGAGTGGGCTCCTTCACTGCACACCTCCAGGGGGTGCCCTTCACATTGCATCTCTACATATAGCACCTCCTGGAAGCTGTGTGCTGCTTCTTTGCCAGTGAGGCTGTAAGTGGGCTTATCCGTGAATCATTCTAAAACCTTGCTTTAACTTTTCTGGAAAGAGGGAAGAGCTTAAACTTTTATCAGATATTCAAAAGGGTTCTTAATGGAAGAAACTTTAAAAACATTGTATCACTGGAGTTTAAGATGGGACTGCTACCAGATTAGTCCTTCCATTTTGTTACTTTGGAGAAAAACTGTGGTGTCTTAGAATTTGGAAACTTGCATTTGATTCCTGTTGCTCTAACCCCTAACTGGATTACTGTAGAATGAGAGAACAGAGCCCCAACATGCATGGAATGTTTTGAGATGCCAGTTAAGATGGAAATGAGACTAGTATGTTATATTATGGCTTTATTAAAGTGTCATTATAAAGTAAATTGTCAAAATGATCAAAAAGTGCTTTCAATTTATCTTTTCTATGTAAATTCAAATGATTTTTCACACTATGAATACACAAATATAATTGTATTTTACTTTTAAATTAAAGCATATCTCAATTCATAAATGATGGCAGAGTTCTATGAAGCATTCAATAGCTTTTATTTTCTTCTCTTCAAGAAGTTAGAGGAAAAAGGTTCTGGCCTTATAATATTTCTCAGTTCTCTACTTCTGTCAGAGAAAACCAATCAAATGGTAAAAGTATGGGGAAAGTTGTATGAGAATAAACTCAGTGAGTGGGATGATCTACAAGGGTTACATGAAATTTTTTTAAGCATTTATTTCGGAATACAATCCAGAACACACAATTATGGAGAGACATTGAGGTTCTGCCCTAACCTAAACTCACCCAGCATCAGCCTAGCTATCATCCACATATATACTTACCGTTCAAGTATTGCATGTTAAAGATAAATTACACCACTGGAGAGCTCCTGGTTTTGTGAATTCTTAAAGGAAATACAATTCATAGTAAGGTGATCATGAAGATGAAGAAATACAGATTTTTTACTTAATTCTGGAAATTCACAGAATAAATTAAAACCTTACGATGTGGAATAATATAAAATGTAAATACTATCAAGAATAATATATGAATGCAAAATTCTTAAGAGGAAATACAAGAAGTTGGAGAACATTTGGTGTTTTATATCATGAAAGAAATTCCAATTTCATTGTTTACAGCACAAAATGCATCCTCAGGTTTCTCAATAAAAAAAATGTTCCCTGGTGTCTTCATCACAGACAGAACTCTGTAATTACTAGATGATGAAACCATCACTCTGCCTCAGTAACTAAGTCTCACCCAAAGGAAGTTCTATCACACATGTTCTACTACACGCTCCTTTGATACCAGGGGAATCTATGATGTTGTTGAGCCCTGGAAATGAACATACTGTACATTTAAAGAAAAGGATGTGGCATAGATCATTTGTTTAAGGAATCACTAACATTACTGGTTTGGAACCAGAAGATACTTTCTCTACAATAATAAGTCATGTAAAATGCATTTCCTTTGAGCTTTTGCACTGCAGAAAGGAGGAGGGGAAAACAAAGAACATATCTGGCCCCTGAGCTGTGTTGATCAGTCCCCTCCTTTCAATACTAATTTCTCCAAACTGATAAATTCCCAGCTGTTGCCACAAAAGAATATCCCGAGGAAACACCTCCATATGTTATTGCAAGGCTGATCACACTCAGCTGCTCGGGGAAGTTGAGAGCTGTGAAGTAGCAGCTGCCAGGCCCTTGCTCTCCACTGTAGCTCAAGACAGCCCACGTGCAGAGAGGCTGGAGTGGCTGCAGAGCCACCAGAGTTGGAGAGGAGGAAGCAACCTGTGCATGTGGGTAGTGGGTTAAGGAGAAGGAGAGGGTACCTATTACGGAGATCCCAGTGCCATCCAACTGCTATTGGGCCTCTTCCTTAGGACACATCCCAACCAGTACACCTGAACAATTACTCCTAAAACGAGACTGTTTTCTACAAGATGATACACATGTGACAGTAAGAAGGCAGCTGTGATTTCCTCCCTTTAAGATCTTTGTCAGGGGCTACAGATGGCCACACTGGACTCCGTTGTGGTCTACACAACTGAGTGTTCATGTTTCTACCTGCCTGACTTTGCCTGTGTCTTTCTCACAGGAAAAAGTCTTTCATTATCCTTTAGCTTTAGTTTTTATAATCTTCCATCTTTCAAGGCTCAGTTCCAATGACAAATCTTGAAGCTATCCATGGTTATATAAACATGATTGATGTCTTATTTCACAAGATAGTTTCTGAGGAAACAAAGATGAAACATATTATACTTAATCCTACTCTTGTGGCTCTTACCATCAAGTGGGGGCAGACAACCATATACTTTGAAAAGTAAAACAACCATAGTTTATTTGATCAACGGTCACATAAGGGTATAGATGGAGCACTTCGGTACTTATACAAGACTGAGGGACAGGTAGTGGATCGTGGTGATTCCTGAAAGAAATGCTACAGGAGATAATTCTGAAGAATAGGTAAGAGTTAGCTGAATTTATTTTTCAAGCAATTCTCTGAAACTGGCTAGATGTCTTATAATCCAACTCAGTTCTGACACTATCTACCTGGAGATAGCATTAGGTTCCACAGGTTAAAGATTCAGTCATGCGTGACTGATCTCCACTTCAGATACCTATTACAAACTCAGGTTGTCACCTGTCCTTCTAACCAACCAGCTATAGATTGGAGGCTCCAACAACCCCCTTCTTGGGTTCTATTAATGTTTTTAGAGTGGCTCACAGAACTCAATGAAAACCATTCACTCACTAGATTACTCATTTATTATAAAAAGGACATAACTCAGTAACAGCCAGATGGGAGAGATGCAAAGTGCAAGGTATAAGAAAAGGGCAGAGTCCTTCCATGTACTCTGGACATACCATTCTCCCTAAATCTCTATGTGTTCATCAACCTGGAAGTTCTCTGAACCTTGTCCTTTTGGGTTTTTTATACAAGTTTCATTATATAAGCATGATTGATTAAATTGTTGGCCATTGATGATTGAACTTAATCTCCAGGGTGTTGATGATGGAACTGAACAGTCTAAATCTCTGATCTCATAATTTGTTCTTCTGGCAATGAGCCCCCATTCTTAGGTGATTTCCAAAAGTCACCTCATTACCATAAACCCAGCTGGAGTATAAAGGGGTCTTTTATGAATGTCAAGACACCCATTTTATCTTTATGGCTCTGGAGTGATTTTCAGGAACTAAGGACAAGAGACCAAATATTATGACAAAAGATATTCCCATTGTTCTAATCACTCAAGAAATTCCAAGGGTTTGGGGAGCTGTGAGCCACAAACTGGGGACAAAGGCCAAATATACATTTCTTACCATAAATCACAGTATCACAGGTGGGTAGGTTGAAAAACTATGTCACACAGATGGAATAGCATGTGCTATGTTCCAGAGATGACAGGGTCCATTATGCATAAGTGGAAAGTGGACAGATGTTTACTATGGCTGCTATAGAGTAAGTAGCAAAAGCAAAAGCTAAACTGTCAGAGAATTGATATGGTTTGGGACATTCTAAGCCACGCTGAAGAGTCTGTTCTCACTTGAAAAGGGGGAGTCATTAAAGTCCTTGCAAAATGGAGCCAAATGATTAGATGTTCATTTCCAAGAAAGGGGGAAAATGTTGACTGTGATGAGAATGATGTGATAAGGAAAGGCCACGGGCAGAGGATTTACTTATTAACCTGTGTTAGAGATGGATGGTCCTCAACTCATATAAGTGGGATAAAAAGGAGTGGAGCAATATCTACAGGATAATCTGGTCAAAACTTAGTGGTGAATTGTGTAAAGTGTTGAGAGAGAGAGAGACAATAGAAGAGGGATAGACATGATTGTGGGAAAGAGGAGTGTAGAAATGAGTGAATGCATGAATGCAGAAAAGGAAGGCTTGAAGAGCTCAGTCTGGGCCTTATAAAATTTAAGTCTTTCATTAAGCATTTGAATTAGATATAGAGAGAATTCAAAGAGAGAGTTGTCCATTCAGTACTAACTGGCACCTGTATATGGTAATAGAAGCCACGTTAAGAGATGAGGTAACAAAAGGAAATGATGAGTAAGTTGTAAAAGAGAGAAGCCCAAGGTGTCCCTCATTTTTAAGGTGGTCCAATTGATCCTCACAATGAAAAATGATTTCTGTGCCTCAAACTTCCCACAACAATCTGCCTTTTTGTCTCTTATAGGATGTATCACTTTAACCCTACCAAATATGATTATTTATTTTAATTTTGTTTTATTAGCTTTTCTCCACACTAATCAAGTGTTTATCAAGAAGATAAAGAGCAATATATTCTTAAAACAAGTGAGTTTCATTGTTGTTTGTTATAGCAATTTACCTTACTAATGCATCTAATGTCAATTTAAGTCCATCACAACACATATACACACTCACACATTCACACAGATACTTGTATATCTTACACATTCCCCTTCCAAAATGCCTCTTTTCTCCCAATTCACATAATCTCAGAGCTGAGGTGGTGTCTCTCCTATGGGGCAAAGACCAAAATGGTGTCTGTTAAAAGGAACAGATGAAGCTCTGGCAAAACATCATTGTTGTGCCATATGATAGGTCACAAAACTACTGATAAAAAATGTTCCCCCAAAATCATTGCTTGGGAATTTGTTGCTTAGAAAATGAGTGTCTAAAGACAAGCACAGTAAATGATTTCTAGTCTTTTCCTCCTATTAACTTGAGATATCATCATGGGAAAACATTACACAAAATAAAGGCCTTCTAATGCCTCTACTTACTTAGCTTTAGAATTCTGACTACAGAACACTACATTTTAAAAATCCCTTAAGAAAATTTTGTTTAAGTTACTAATTTTTCTTCAGCGACTCCCTCTTGCAAACAGCACCATACTTAAGCGGGATTTTAAAAAGAAGAAAATAAAAAGAAAAATAACATTAGAAATCTGGAAAGAAGCAATCTGGAGAGCAGTAAAATAAAACATAGGAAGTAAAATCTTTAAGGGGGCTACTTTGCAGGCCCTGTTGCCTATCATAGTTAGTAGTATCATCATTAAAATCCTATTAGTAGATAAACACAACATTCAGAAGTAAAATAACAAAAAAGTGCCTTTTTATATGTGCAGAATTCTCTGCAATTTGTTGGTGAAATGTGGCACTAGGAATTGGGTTTGCAATCTCAAATCTTGCTGCAAAAATGTCTACACTGACAATGGTGCCCTCCAGATGCCTACATAATAGACATTCTGCTTGCTGGCCATTTCAGTAAATTTAAGAAATATATTAAGTAGGAAAACAGAGTGAAAGCAACCTCAGAATAAATGAATGTCTTCATCTATACACACAAACAATCCAACAATTTCAAAAAATAGTTAGCCATCTAAAACCTGAACAAGCAATGTTTGCATTTGGATTCAGAATAACTTTATGATGAAAGCAAGGGAAATCTTAACCATGCCCAAACTAAGTTAATCTGGATTTCCCTGGTATATTTATGCATTTCATGAGAGTGAATGCATTAGTCCATGATGATAAAGTCAGACATCTAAATTTGAGCAGAGAGAGAGACAGACAGACAGACAGACAGAATTTCAAGGTCCCAGGATGAATGTTTGTACTTTGTGGAGAGTAAAAGTGATATAAGTACAGTAACAAAGGAAACAATGGATAACACTTACTAAGAAAAGGCATAGGTTTTTATGTTTATATATATAGAATATATTTAACTTAATATTTGTAATAACATCAGTTATTGAGATTCAAGAGAAAACATTATTTTTTCTGCTTTATACTTAAAACCCATAATTCATTCAACTCATTTCGTTTCTTTTACATTTCCAATTAGAGAAATCTAAATTTTAAATTGTACCTTTTGTTACAAAAAAGAAATCAAGAGGGGACCTCACATTTCAGGTTGAAATTGATGGACATTGTCTATTTCCCTCCCAGCTCAGAAAACCCGATGCCAAGAACAAAACCAGTGAGATTCCCATATTCAAATATATTCATCCAATGATTCCCATTTTAGATTTTTTTAAATAAAGGTTTTGAGGATCATAAAAAGATATATGCCACCAGGAGATTGTGGGTTGTTTCCTTCTCCTTCCTCTCAGCTGGTTCATGCTGTGTTAGTGGGATAATTCCTTATCCAAAGCACTGGCACTCCAGTGCCATCAAGCCTTGATGATTTTTGCCTTATTGAGTTTAGCGGAACTTCAGCATTATGGCCGCATACTTCCTCAGAGAACCAGAGGGGGTTGGGAAAAAATAGGAAGAAACAAAATAAAGACAGAAAGAAATAATCATCAGAGAATACCCTCAGGGAGTGTGGAAAAGCAAAAGCCAAAGAAAGTAACAACTTATGGTGTTGCAAAAATTGTGTAAAACTGTTACTGGGGGAAATATCTGTTTGATATAATTTAAATTACTTAGGACCCTAGAAAGAGGTTTTACCCATCTTTTGTTTTTAGAGGAAAACTGTCTGAAAATGATTTTATTTACTTATTTCTCTTATTGTTTTTTCCCTACCTTTAAATCTTACTTTCAAACTTTAATGCTAGTTTAGATAACTAAGGTTATTCTGCATTGTGGTATTGTTTTTTTTCCTACTCATTTGCTGCATTTTGTTTAGTTATAAATGTCATGATGACATATTATAAGTAGCTATCACAAAGTCAAGCAAATTGTCAACAATCTTTATGTCTTAAATTTACTTCAATTTTGCAATAGCAAATATTATTGGGTTGTGTCTTTTTTATTTTATTTTATTTTTCTTTTCTTTATGGGACATTATTAAAGATGAATATAGTTTTGGGGGGTTGAGCATTAAAGAAAATGTTTCAAGGAAAGTCAAAAAGAACAGCCCCAATGTTTACAAATTCTGAATTTTGACAATTCTCTAAAAAGAGAGGGACTATAGTAGACAGAATTTTTTAAATTTGAAGTGTGAGAAAGCACAAAGAACACCCCAAATAAAGTTCATAAGCAGAGAGAATTCTAATCTAGCACCAGTGGGAAACAAGGGCTTGTTTTTATGTGCAGTACAGCATATTCTAGCTTTGCAATTTCTCGTGTCTGAGAGTGGCCACCTGTCTCTGACACAGGACAGACTGAAGCCATCTAGCCCCCATGGGGCTGTATTAATCTTTGTAAAGCTTAACAACATGGTTTTAGTAGAGGGTAGGAAAACCAGTTCCTAATCTTCAAAATGGGTTGGTTTTTTTACAGAGACAAAGAGCCATCATGTAAACACCGAAACAGAAGGAAGTTTCGAGTATCATCCCCCATCCTCCTAAAACTCAGAATAGAAGACAAGAGAGGCCCCTTCCTCAAAGAGCAGAGTGAAGCATAACATTTTCTCAGCTACTGAACCATATTGACAACAAGAACACATGATGATGAAGTCAGTACAACAGGCTGCGTGTCCCCAAAGAAACTGGGTTTTAGCTTTTTGCTGTGGAGGGATTGATGCTTATGTAGCAGGTTTTAGTAGGTGCTCATTGGTATGAACAAAATGGCTGACCCATTCCCTCATGCTGACATGGAGGTAATGACATTGGCTCTTTCCACTAATGAGATAGCTGCATGTAGTTCTTGTTTAATGATAATGGGTTTAAGGCATGTGCTCCTTAGGTTGAAGAAACTCAGAGTGAGTCATGGTAAATGCTGAGCAAAAGCTAATCTTACATTGCACACATCTCCTTGACTCCTCAAGACTAACTCAAGGGTTCAACGGTGTTAGAGGTACTACGATCATCAACAAAGTGGCATTCTCTTAGAGAGCTGCAGACTCTACAAAAGCAGTTGTCCCAGAGACCTCTATCAAAGTAGAGAAATAATCCATACTCCAAAAGGAAGTTAATAAAGCACGGTGGTCTTTATAAAGTTCAGGGTGCTAGGTAAACTACATAAATTAGAGTCTTAAAAAAACAAATTCACAAATTTTCATGTGATATTTAAGTGCTAGTCATGCTCCATTATTTTAATAAAAAGTATTTACATTATTTTAGGAGGGGAAATGGAGACTCATTGTATTTAAATGACTTGATAAAAATATCACATAAAATAATACGCTAGCTTAAGATTTGATGTGGTGTTCTAAGATACAGAATTGGGCCTGAAAAAATTGAGTCACCCATTTTAAGTTCTACAACATGTATACTATACCAGAGAGGCTGGATGTCTTTTTGGAAGATGTTTGGCTTCGGAGAAAGGAGAGCTAAATCTTAATCTTAACTGTTCTAACTTCTAGCTGAATGACCTTGTTAGGTTATTTAATGTCACTTGGGTCCTGGTCTTCTCATCTATAAAGTAGAGTAAATTGGTTGCTTACTGTAGGGTTGCTGGGAGGATTAAGTTAAATTGTAGGCATTTGTATTCTATTTTCATACTGCTTCCCAGGCACGGAACAAAGATCAACTAGTGACCTTACTTGTTACTACTATCAGTGTCTTGAGAGAAGGATAATATTCTTACTCTTGAGGCCGGGTGCCCAGAAAGACTAAAGAATATGGCAACACTTATTAAAAGAGATCTCTGGCCAACTAGGAATTATAACAATAGCTATTATTATGAAAGTATGTTTTGTGTTCTATTGAAAATGGAGAGTTAAGAATCCAACAGCTATATGAGCTTCATGTTATTGAAAATAAGTAAAGATACAGTCATAAGATAAATAAATTAGTTTTAGCTTTCAGGTTGTAGAATATCCCCCAACATGCAACAAGGTTATCAAGGCAAAGATGCACTAGCAGCCCATGTATTAACTGGGTACTTTAAAATAATTTCATCCTCCTTAAACATCTCTGTATATGGTAAGAGTAATAGTGACCAAATGCTACATGTGTTACTAAAACATGCACTAACCAGAAAGACTAAAAAATTTTAGATGCAAACACTGATTGTGTACTTACGATGTGACAAAAATTACTCTAAATGTTATGCTTGATTTATTCTATTTAGTCTATACAGCAAGCATGCAAGTGAGCATATTTGTCCACTAGATTAACTATTTGATGGTGAGTTACTGAAAAAGGACTTCAGTGTAGGCAGCCTGACTTCAGAGTCTGTTGCCCCTTCTCTAGGTCAGCAACTTTCAACTGATGTGCCGCAGGAATTTTTAAAACGTGCAATACCTGACTATTCAGTTGGGGCACTGACCTCTTCTGTCTTAGATTGTCAAATTTTTAAAAAATGACAATAGCCAACACAACAGCCACCTGGAGTTAATGAATCAAAATTACACCTTTTTTTTTTTTTTTTTTTTTTTGTCAGATCAGCCAAAAATATATTTTTGGTGCGCTGCAGAATTTTAGTAATTAGTTTATGTGTACCATGAGATTAAAAAGGAAAATCACCGCTCTAGGCTGTAAGTACCACCTAATTGCAAAGAATGCAGAGGCAAAAAGATGTATGTAGTTCACCTCAGCTACAGGCATTTATCTGAGTCTGGAAGATATAAGAACTACTCTTAGAACATGGCATATTTTAACTTGTGTTAAACTGATCACTAAAATGAATATAATAACACTAAAGTTTGAGAATATTATACTGGAAATAGCATTAGAGACAATATGCAATATATCTGGGGAGTGTTGGAGAAATAAGAGCTACACGTTTGCAAGCCCGCATCATCCAGAACAATAGACTCTTGATTAATAGTTCAATGAAATTCAAGAGAGCCTATAATCTGATCCTCCCAACTTTATAAATAAAGAAACTAAGGCACACAGAATAATATAACAGCAAATGCAATGCCGACTTGTTTTTTCCCCAAGGCATTAGAAAAATTATATTCATCATCACAATCTGGATTATATATTAGGAAGTATTTCTTGTATTGTTAATTCACTTCTCTCTCTTTTCACTGGGTGGCCAGCCAGGCTGTGCAGCCAAGGCAAAAGGTGGATAAGTGCCACCCATGGATGAAACAAAAGAAATATAGCTGCATATGTCCCACTTCCGTTGCGACAGAGGAATCACTCCTCTCCCCATCTTGGGATCTGAAATACAATAAGTTGTAGGGGGTGGTGCCTAAGGGCCATCGACATACGTGCTTAAGAAAAAGGAGTACACATCAAGTTGGGAGCAAAGAAAGATTTTCCCACATGAAGCAATAAACCCAGATTCTAGAGACTGACTGCACCCTGGTTAGGAAGCCCCTTCAATGTTCAAAGCCAGGAAGGGCTCCTTGAACCTTACTCACATTTCATCACTGTGACAGATGCCCCTGCCTCCCTACTTGACTTATGACAAACTTTATGATAACATTGGACCCACTTGGGTAATTCAGGATTATCTCCCAATCTCAAGGTCAACTGATTGGCAAATTCATTTTCATCTGCAACCTTAATTTTCTTTTGCTATAACATAACATATTAATAGGTAATGGCACTTAGGATGCAGCTATTTTTAGAGAAGATGATTATTTCTGTCTTTCACATAGCCTATACCCAAAGCATTCAGACAAGGGGAAAAAAAAAAATCTAGTCTCTTCATAGACAACTCAGAGAGGAAACTAGAAGCTGATACAAATGATCTGAGCAGGATTATCACAGTCATGTCCTGGGTGTCACAGAAACCTGCGAATGACTGGGATGATTACACTTAATGACATTGATGTTACCAAAATGAAGTGGGGTTCAGCTGCCTGCCACCACCAAAAGGCAAACTCTAGAGGAAAAAGGTTTTTATTTGAATGCTGATCAATCTAGAAGAATGATAGACTCGCTGTCTCGCTGCTCATCTCTACAAAATCCAGACAAATCCCAGCTGTCTTCAGCAAGACCTAAACTAAAGGCAGTGCCCAGATTTCCTGCTCCATCATTAAAGTACCATCCTTTTGAACCTGAGGTGGCTGCTAAGCTCTCATCCAGGTAGCTTAGCTTGTTCTCAGCTGATGTCTGGCTTCAGGCTCACCCCTGGAGGCTGCACGTGGAGCTGGCCCCTTGACTAGCCCTTCAGCTTTTAGGGCCATGCTCCCAGGCCAGAGAGTGCATGCATATACCAGTGAATGCTCCACTAGGTGAGCAAGAGACAGACTCCCTCCTTGAGGCCTTGGGCCATGCGGCTGTAGTGCAGGGACTGAGGGTAGGTCCTGAGCATTAGCCACAAGTGAGAGAGTCCTTTGTTCCCCTGGGTTTATTTTAGTTATGGGTGTGGGATGGATGGGATACTTTCTCAGAATGACCAGTTAACTTCCTAAACCTTCAAGGGCATTGGGTGGGTCCACCTCCCAATTAATCCCTTCTCTCCTCCCCCCATCTGCCCCCCCCCCCCCCCCCCCCCGCTAGGATGACAGGCCTCTTTGATCCAGCACCTCCCATGCCATTATTTTAACTACTATTGCACAGGTGCCTGCCTTCCCCCTAGTTCCAAAAGCAGGTATGAGGGCTTTTTCCCTCTTTTCCAATTATCTTGCTAGCCCTCCATTTGCTCAGTCTAAGAACTTCCTCCTGCTGCCATCTTGCCCAGAGGCAGAGAAGTCTGTGCTCGGTTACCTGGGCAACATGGTCCCACCCACAAGAGTGCTGTAACACTCAATGTCCCTGTCATAGCCCCAGGGCAGTCTGTGAAGGTATTGTCTGGCTGCATGCCACACCCTCAGTTCCCTCCCTACTGTCCAGACAGCCTGTCTATCAGTATCCCTGGAGAACCTATAATCAGTGCAAACTGTGAGGATTTGGCAGGGAAGCAATGATAAGAGAGAATTATTCTCACCCAGAGGTGTCCTAAAACATTGCTCCTTGAAAGCTCAAAATTTTTGACTCCTGACCCTGTCACCCTAACTCATGATATATAAATTAACCACTGTAAATGGGTTTTCAGTTCTCTGTCCCAGGACTGTACAGATAAAAAGGCACATATCTAAAATATACTAAAACCTAACAGTAAGTTTGGACTATTCTATTTAAGGTGATTCAAGGTAGATGGGTTGGCAGTGATGCTAAAAATGGTACCTATGATGTAGAAAGAAATCAGTGGATGTGTATAAATTAATGAATGCACAAGGTGCATCATCCCATATATATGTGTGTGTGTGTGTGTGTGTGTGTGTGTGTGTGTGTGTGTGTGTGTGTGTGATGTTACTAACATAGCAACAAATCCCATACTGGCTATCTATGACTACAATTAGAAATCTAGCATGCCGAGTTCAAACATGGTCACAAAAAATAAACTAATCAGCTAAGGCTAACTCATGAGACAATAAAATTAAAGCTCTGTAAATTGTAAGCCCAATCCTTGTCAAATACACAAAGGCCCTTAGGTAGGCTGAATAATGGCCCTCAAAGAAGTCTATGCCCTAATTCCTAAGACCTGTGAATACACTACATTTCTCTGAGAGAGGGACTTTGCAGATGTAATTAAGTTTATGAATCTTAAAATGTAGAGATTATCCTGGAGGAAGCAACAGGCTCAATCCAATGACCTAAGATCTTAAAAGCAGAGAACTTTTCCTCGCTGAAGTCAGAGAGATGTGGTGAAGTAAGGGGCAGGAGAAATTTCAAGTAGGAAGAACTTGACACACTATTGTTGACATTGAAGATGGATGAAGAGGGCACAAGGCAGAGACTGTGGAGATGTCTAAAAGCTGGGAATGTCAGTAAACTGGCACCCAGTAAGGACATGGGATCTCAGTCTTACATTTGCAAGGAACTGAATTCTATCAACAACCTGAATGAGCAGAAAGTGGATTTGCCTGAAGAGATTTCAGAAAGGAACACAGCCATGCCATCACCTTGATTTTAGCCAGATAAGATCTGTTCTCTACTTATGACCTACAGAATTGCAAGATAATAAACTTCCATTGTTTTAAGCCCCTAAATTTCTGGTAATTTGTTAGTGGAGCAGTAGATAACTAATTTAGTCTTCTAATAAAATAGGGTGCAACCATTACATTTATGCATACAGTTGACATGGACAATTCGCATTTATTTACTTCTATGTTTGATAAATTTTATTACTCTAAACTTGTAATGTTTCAAGATCACTTAAGCACTGGCTTGGGCTTCTCTGTCAGGAATGTGTGGTTCAAAGATTGTTTTCAGAGCAGGAAAGATTCACTCCAAAAATTCATGTTGTCACCACCACATTATTCAGATGACATTAAATGCATGATTGAAGGTGAAAAGATTTCATAGTGCATGGTTTCTCTGTACATGGTGTATGCATTTTGACACATTTTCCTGTTTTAAAGGAGGAAATCATTGCAGGTAAGTAACTGAGCTTTGATTTCTTTTCCTCCCACCTCTCTCCTTGAGTCACTGACCCACAGTTACCAGTTCAGGGACTCCTGAAGTATTATAGAAACCTAGAATTAATTGCATCAATTTTCTGGGTCTAAGTGATGTCTATCTGGTTGACCCATGGCTATAAAGTGAATAGTTACCTGCCAGGACATGAAAGGTACTCTGTAGATTAATCTTGGAGGACATTGCATTACAAAGAAATCAAGCAGAAGAAACTTCCACTTAAAATGAGATTGTGTTTTAATCAAGATATTTTTTCTTGCTTTTATTCCAATCAAGACTTCTATGTTATAAAATAGAAGATAAAGAATATAATCACAGTTAAGCTACACAAGGAAAAGCTACTTTGCTCCAAAAATGATATCAGATATCCTACTATTAAGGATCTTAAATAACTGACTCCAAGCACATTACTTACACTACAGTGTTCTGGTTTGCAGAAGATGCTAAATTGGGAGGAAAGGTCATCACTGAAAAACAATCCTTAGATAGAAAAAGAATTAGCTCACTTAAATACTTGGGCTAATAGATAGAAAATTCAATGCAGATAAATGCAGAATAATGAGTCTGGTAGAATGTAATAAAAGAACATAATATCTCCTTAATGGGAAGGTACTACAGCATATTGACCTGGAGAGAGATATGAGTTACTTTAATAAAAACCCATATTAAAGATTATTCAGCTCTATTATTATTGGGGAAAAAATGCAGTGTATTTTGTTAGACCTCACCTCAAGCAGCACATTCAATCTAATCATTGTACATATTCCAAGAGCATATTTAGGAGCCTTAAAGGGGCGGTTTGTAGAACAAGCTAAATGAAAGCACTTATCAGAGACATAAGTTTGAAAGCAATTATAGGGAAAACTGACCACTTTCTCTTTGGTAAGTCAGACATGTTAGAGAAGGTTGGAACAAAGCAGTGTCAAGACTGGGATAGCAAGCATATTGCATTGTGAAGGCAGAAGTGAGCTGCTCATTAAATCTGCCTCTTGTTCTTCAGGACCCACTTTTATCAATGGTCTGACAATTCTATTAACTTGTTCCACAATTACAAACCCTGGATAACAAATACACACAGGCACTTCTCACTGACAGTTTGGCTTGTTTGGGGCCCATTTACATTACTGACGCTCGGGAGTCTAGACTTCAGGTTTTGGCCAATATCAATGAGATCAATTGGGTGATAAGACTACTTTTTTCAGACATTTTGCCTTCTTGTTGCTCCGCTTAAATTAAATTCATTTGCAGATTTCTGGGAAATTACAACATTAGATAGTACAAGCTGACAAGTATCAATCAAGGTAAGAGATAGGGGACACATATAGATAAAAAGGAAGAAAAATGTGGAGTGATTTGAAAACAATCTTTAAAGATAGACATAGATTCTCTGGCAAACCTAAAAATGAACTTTTATCATCAAAGCAGGAGACAAATTGCTAATTACAAAACTGCCATTGCAAATAGGGGAAGTTCTTCACAGTTTACCAGGAAAAACTGAAATGTGCTTTCAAGCACATGGGAGACGATTAATATCTATCTCATCATATCTGCCTGCCCATGGTACATTTCAATCTTAAGCTTCCTGGAGGAATCATGATTTAATTATTATTATTAATAAGCAAATTTGTACAATGCTTGAGTTCAGATTCTAAAATTGAATAGACTTGATTTCTAGACTTGAATCTTTTGGCTCTTAGAACAGGGCTTCTCTGTCCCAGTACTATTGATATTTTGGGTTGCATGTGTTTTATTGGGCTGCCCTGTGCATTGCAGTATGTTTAATAGCCCACTTGGCCTCCACCCATGGGATGCCAGTACCAGCCTTTCTTCCTGTCACCTTGTTGTGACAACCAACATGTCTCCAGATATTTCCAGATGTCCCTTAGCAGGTAAAATTGTCTGTAGCTGAGAACCATTATTCTAGGACTATGTTGTACATTTTTTTTAAATGTCAAATTCCTCATCTGTAAAACAACAGATTTCACCTACTGCCAAGCATGTCTAAGTACCTCAGGACTAGAAAGCAATTTTGTAACTCTCTAAATGAAAAAACAAAGACTCAGAGTGAGCAATCGACTTGCCCATGGACTCACCAATCTTGAGTGGAAGACTTAGAGTGTTAACTCAGATAAGTGAGAAAAACAGTGAAAAGGAAAATAAGGTTCATGAAAAATGGGGCTAAAACCATTCTGATTGTAAGTCTCAGAACTCCTTGTGTGCCTTACCCAGCAGACCTTAACTCGCCATTTAGAAACCATTGTGGACTGTCCATTTCAATTATTCCATCTCTCCATGTAAATTGGAGGGTTATCCTGGTTTACTTTCTATGTTCTTCCAATATATGAGTATTTGTCTAATCTTGGCTGATCTTCGTTTTACCTATACAGAGACAATTTTAAAAGTACAGCGGGAAGAAGACCTGAACTAATGGACCAAGTGGAGGAAAATACTTGTGTTGTACAGTACTTCACAGTATGTTAAAAGTTACACAGACACACACACATACACACAAAGATAGAAAAGGAAAAGCTACTTTGTTTTTCACAAGTTTACAAAATTGAGTACATTTTTCTTTTTTTGAAAGTGTCTTTGGAAAAGCTTGCCACTCACCATGAGACAATATATTCCACCACAAGATTTCTCTAGTTTAAAAAGCCTATCTTTTACCAAACATTAAGCAAGCCATCAAGCAGGAACTTTGGAACTTCAAAGGAAGCTGTCAGAGATTCCTCCTGCCATCAGATGATTTGGAGCTGTGTGACTCATTTGTACCTTTATAAGAATCCATTCTGGGGGTGAGAAGTTTAGCATATCAATTCCTGTCAACTGCTGAAACTAACTAACCCTAAGAGTGTGTGTGGCTTCAGGTGTTAGTGCAGTAATAGAGGAAGAATACAATAATGATGGAGGGACTTAGAAGAAGGTGTGTGAGAATGAAAGCATTGTTGGTACTAAATGTCCTTATAATAAAAAGAATGACAAGTGCATACACAACTTGGCATGTTAAGTTTCCCTCCACACAAGGTGGGGACAGGCTGGCTATTGGCAGATAAGATCCGTGAGAACTGAAACCCTGGAAGGTAAGACAATACCACCTGTTAGTGTAGGACACAGGTGTGTACTCTCACACTGTCCCAGCATACCTCTCCCACGGAGCATTCTACCACTCAGTCTAACTGAAGTCATACAAAACTGCAGGCATTTTTCAGATGTCTACACCCTATTACTATTGAATACCATTTCCCTTGTGATTCCTCCTGCCTAGAATATTTTGACCCCTTTCTCTCCACTTTACAAACTCTTGCTAAATCTTTTATAAACAGATCATACAAGATGTGTCCAGAAAGGATCCAGCCATATGATATGAAAAATAGAGACATTTAATGAAGAAGATACAAGAAACCTTGTACATAGGACAATGACGCCTCAGTTCCCTTCACAGTAGGCACCTTGGGACCTCACACAGCTCTCCCAATTGCCATCAGCTGCTCCATTGTATTTTCCTGAATCTCATTGGAGACCTGAAATCTCTTCCCTTTCGAAGGTGATTTTAGTTTGGGGAAAAGCCAGAAGTCACAGGGCGCCAAATCTGGGCTGTAGGGGGGCATGTCACCTGGGTGACTGGATGTTTTGCAAGAAAACTCTACACTAAATGTGATGCAAGAGTGGGTGCCTCATCACGATGAAGATACCAATCACCAACTGCCCATAGCTGCAGCCTTCTGAATCATCTGAATAGTTTCTGCAGAGGAATGTTCAAGCTTAACACAAAATTTGATGCAGATTCATTGCTCTACTGGCTTAACTGTTTTGAATGCAATGGCCACACAGCACACATGCTCACTTAACAGCATCTACTGCCTTCACTGATGAGTACAGTAAAATCATTGTTCACATATGTGCATTCTAGTCCACTCTCCTTGGCTGTCAAGTTACATCGATGTCCACAAACTGTTCTTGTTATATTAACAATGGCAGGACTTTTTCAGGACAGACCTCGTATGTCACCACTGAGAAACAAGTCCTGATTCATACCAAAGTACTTATCCTATGGAAGGAACTACAGCTGAGAAACAATGATGAACATGGCAATCACTTCCACAAAATAGTCAATGTTTGTTGCTTGATTAACTGAAAAATGAATGAAGAATTGGGTAGAGGCTGAGCCTATAGTTTTTCTATTCCAAGATTTAATATCTTTTAAAAGCTGGGGAAAATACAATTTACAAGACTTCTTTTCTCAAATAGATTCATGATTTCTTTTTATCTGACATTATTTTTGTTGAACACATGCTCCCCATAGAATTACCTCCTAATCCGAATCATGCAGTTTCATTATATGGGGTAATGTAGAGGTAGTTCTTGTACTCAAGAGGTAGTTTTTATTTCTAAATATTTTAAACACTGGTAAACAAATGCAAAAAAAAAGAAATACAGGATCATAAAAATTCTTATAAATTTGTATAATACAACAGTTTTAAATACAGTTTGAGTAAATATGTAATAAGAATAGTTACACATAAAACAAGATATGGGAAATATTTATTTTTCTTTAGAACGAAATTATTCAGATCAGGTAACAATCCCTTACTAAGTTACATGAATGCTTGAGAAGAAAATTGATCAGGAAATAGTTCTTTTTCCTGTCTCATTTAAAAATGTGTAAAAATTTCAAGTTAGGTAGTATATATTTTTTTTAATTAGTTTTTTTTTTTTGTGTGTGTGTGTATGACTAATACTAATCTTTAGTATAGACCTTTGGATTTGGTGTTTCCCTTGTTTGAGTCATTGGTTTAAGGATAATTTTAGCCCTTCTTCATTTAGAGTCATAGATAAATACAATATTAAATGCAGCCACATGAATAAGATGCTTATTGATTTTCTACTTGATTCATAGAATTCTAAAATATGAAGGAATCTCAAAAGATATCATCAGCCATAAGCATATTTTGCAGACAAGAAAACTGAGGTTCTTATTATTTAAATGATTCATTTATGGTAATAAAACTAAATAATGGCAGAGACCAGACCAGAACCAGGATCTGGTCTCAACTTTCACAGCGTCTCAAAATTCCCACATGCTTTTAAACTGCTGGTGTGCTTTCTTACGCTGGGGTCTTCTCAGCAGTCCCATTTCTCCTAGCTGCACATTCATTCTCAGTGGACACAACCCTGGGAAAGTTCTCCTTCTGATATAATGTTCAAGGTTGCCTTATTCCTAAATACAGTCACTTTAGTACCAGATGCTAGGCAAGTGCTTTGCGCCCAGCTCCACAATTCTCTCAGTTGCACTCTTTCATTTATCTCAGAGGAGGGATCTCGTTTTGCCAGGGGTGTCCTCGCCAAGCCTGCCTTTCATTACAGGGGCTATGGATTTTGTTCAAGCATGGGAAGCTCTGTTATTTTCTTTCTCCATCACATTGATATCAATTGTCTGACCATTCATTGTGAAGCCTCCAGAGGAACACTTTTCCCTCTCAAGGTCAGTGTAGGATAGAGTCAGAGACGTTGCTAAATCATTTGAACTCCTTTGTCCCTGTTTTAAAATCACACTCCTATAACTCTGGAGGTTTAATTCATCTTCCTGGTCACATTGGTGATATGATTTTGGATCTGAGTACTAGATTAAGTGATAATCAAAGCATTAAAACTAATAAAACCTTATACACCCTGATTTTCAATCATTCATTCACTCAAGTCTCAACCATTTTGGAAATTAGCTATTTTGGCAGAACTCATGTACTATGCTAGGCTCTGGAAATACACAGAGGAAATTTAGAGGCTGTCCTTAAAAATCATTTACTTCAGGAAATGCGTCCATCGGTTTCCCATGGACTTCCCTTCTCTCATCTGTTTATTTATCTTCAATTCACAAAATCCCACCAGTTTTCTTATTTTATTTATCTACTCTATTTTTTTTTTTTTTTTTTTTTTGAGATTCCCATGGACACCAATCCAGTTTTGCATCCTCATATGCATGGGTTACTGTAAATCATTTTCCACTTCAGATTTCAAAATCTGTCTCCACAATCCCAAGCCTAAATTTTAATGAATTTGGATTTCCAAAGGTGGGACATGGGAGGCTTTACTTTTAAAAGGGCTTCTCTGACTGATGGAATTGTTTTATATTTTGATTTAGGTGTTGAATATATATATATATATATATATATATATATATATATATATACACACATATAAAAGTTTTTTCCATCAAGAGTCATTGAACTGTGCGTACCTTTTATTGTTCATAAATTGTACCTTAACCATTTTGCAAAAAGCTTCCCAGTTAATTATGATAATTACTGTAAAAAATGCAAGGTTTTTACACTTTTTTTTTTAAATTAAGAGATATCATTGAGAATGTCATGAAAACTACAGAATTGTGCTGCAGAAAAGAAATGTATCCATAAACATAGGTTTTGCAATATTTCAGGAAGTTTGTGGTTTCCTCCCAATTTTTCTCTGTACTCTTGATAAGAAATCCTGCCAAAAGACTTGTAAAAACCTAAATGACCATCAGTATTAGACTGGTGAAATAAACAATGTCCCATCCCTAAAATGAAACAACATGGAGTTATTTTTTTTTAATGGAAAAAAATAAAGAAGTTCTAGTAGGAAAATATATCAAGGATAGATTAATGGAAAATAAGAAAGTGCTGACCAATGTGTAAGATGTGTTATCATTTGTATACAAATTTAAAAATATGTATGCACATATAGATATTATACAAACATATGTGTGGACATATTTATGTATATGTATATATATAATTACATATATGCATATATATCTACATATAGATATATTTGTATTACTGTTGTGTTTACATATGTATTTTCTAAGAGGATATCCACACAAAGTAATAATGATGTCTTCCTGTTTGTGGAAATGTTCAATCTAATAACTCGGCAGGAGAAATGAAAGGGTAGTAGAAATGAAAGTTCCAGATATACTGTTTTATAACATATATTTTTTGAACCATGAACAAGCATTGCTTAGAGTGTGTTGGGATGTGGACTACACAAAAGATTTAAAAAGCAAGATCAGTCAGAGATGTATAGAATTTAATGTAGGTGAGCAATGATAAGAGCCTAACCAAAGAATCAAGAGTCACTTAGGAAGCAGAATCACTAAAACCCAGTGGCTAGTTTAGTCAAGGCTGGGGTGGGGTGGGAGTAGGGGAAATGGGGAGAGACCTGGGATAACTGAGGAATGATCTTGGGAAAAAGGAGGTATGTTTGGGACACACTGAGTTTGAAATGCATTCAGGATAACCAGATGAAATGTCCCAGAAACAAATAAAGTAAGAGACAGCAGGCAGCAGCAGGTTCAAGACCTAACCTCTGCTTTTATGGTACCTTCTGGGTTACAGAGCAACCATCAGGTGCCAGGCACTGTGCGAAGCACTTAAATGCAATTTCCCTCAACCTAAAACCTTAAAAAATGTCATCATACTCAATTTAAATATGAGAAAATGCACATGTAATTTTTAAAAGTGACCAGTCCTGTTGTTCATAGCTTATCACAGGCAGTCTGATGTGTCAAAATGATATTAAAGCCAGATTCTTCTCATTGTAATCAAATATATGTGAGAGTGAAGGTTATGTTTCATGATGAGCATTAACGTTAGTAGATGAGCAGGAAGAGAAAAGCAATTAGTTACCTACAAGGGAGCTCCCATAAGACTGTTAGCTGATTTCTCAAAAGAAGAGTTTGGTGAGAAATATTAAAAGTGATGAAAAGCAAGGACCTACAACCAAAACTACTTTATCCAGCAAAGCTTTCATTTAGAATCAAAGGACATTTAAAGAGCTTTTCCTACTGCCAAATCAGTATTACATGAAGTGTTAAAGCACCTTTTTTAAGAAAAATAAGAAAAGATAAACATATAAATAAAATGGCAATAAATATATATCTACCAAAAATTATATTTAAGAAACAAAATAAGTGAACAAGAACAAAAATAGACTCATAGATTCAGAGAACATTTTGACAGTTGTCATTTGGGAGGAGTGTTGGAGGGTTGGTTGAAAAGGGTGAAGGGGTTAAGAAGTATAAATTAGTAGTTACAGAATAGCTGTGGGGCTATAAAGTACAACATAGGGAATCGTCGTCGTCGTCGTCGGCAGCCGTCCGTCTCGAGAGACGATGGTGTAGCTTCTTAAGAGTCTATCTGCACCGCCGAGAATGGCTGTGCAGTCCGACTCGGGAGTGACATGGTGTCTGTCTCCTCCCGTGTTGAATCGACATCATGCGATGACGCTGAAGCTACAGAGCCTGGGCAGGGTAATATGGAGGGTCTGCTGTTGCCCATGCAGCAGACCCCCCCTCTCTTCGCAGCTGAAGGGTCCAAGGGAAAGACGGAGTCGATACAGCTTGGGTTCAGGTGCGCCGCAGGAGTTGCCGGTGTTGACTACAACGTCAAACCGCCTTAGGGACTCCGGCTCCGGATTTTCTGTCGGGGTTTACTCCCTTAGCCTTTCCCCTGAAGAGGTATGCCGCAAGGCAGCGGAGGTTTTTTGGAGTCAGAGTTTTCCTTCTCTGATGTACCCTGACTGGAAGATCGAACCAGCGACACTTAGCTCGCAGGCCGACGCTCAATCCACTGAGCTAAACCAGCCCAGTCAATAATATTCTAATAACTATGTATGGTGTCAGATGGCTACAAAATTTATCAGGATAATCACTCAGTAAGTTATATAATGTCTAATTACTGGAGAGTACACCTGGAACTAATAAAATATTCTATGTAAATTATTATAGAAAAATTAAAAATGATTTTAAAAAATATTAGATGACTTGATGTATTCTGAAATAATTTCTGCTTCTTATGTGACTGTCAGGAATCACCTTTAATTGGTCATCACAGCACAGCTACAATGACCTCTTAGATATCTACATACCACAATTCCACAATTAGCCATGTCACTTATATTTTTGGTTTTTAGCAGCTTTATAGAAATATAATTCAAATACCATAAACACTATCCATATATAATGCAGAGTTCAATTAATTTTAGTACATTCACAGAGTTGTATAACTGTCAACCCAATCTAATTCCATGTTTTTATCACTCCCCCTCCCCAAATTCCAAATCCATTAGCCATTTCTTTCAATTCCTCTTGCTGCTATTCTTTAATCTAATCTACCTTTGCGTATTCTGGGCCTTTCATATGAATCATACAATCACACATTTTATGTAAACATAATTATATATTTTCTTTGTGGTTGACTTCTTCCACTTAGCATAATGGTTTCAAGGTTAATTGGTGTAGTAATGTGTATCAAAACTTCATTCTGTTTTATAGGCAAATAATATTTCATTGTATGGCTTTACTGGATTTTATATTTAGCATTTCGTGAACATTAAAGCTGTTTCTAATTTTTGGCTGTCATGAAAAAATGCTATGAGCATCCATGTACAAATTTTTGTGGGGACATATATTTTCATTTGTCTCAGCTATATAGGTAGAAGTGGAATTTCTTGGTCATATGGTAATTCTATGTTTAAACTTTTGAGGAACTGCAAACATGTTTTGTAAATAGATGCACTACTTTACAATACCATCAGCAATACACGAGGACTCCAATACCTCTACATTCTTACTAACACTTTTTATTGTCCATTAAAAAGTTTATAGTTACTCTAGTGAGTGTAATGTCATAACTTACTGTGGTTGTGATTTGTATTTTTCTCATGATGACTGATGTTGAACATTTTTTGTGTGCTCATCAGGCTATCTTTTTTAGAGTAATGTCTATTCAGATATTCAGGTCCTTGGCCCATTTTTTAATTGCATTTTTATATGTTTATAATTGAGTGGTATGAGTTTTTTAAATATATTCTTGATATAAGTCCCTTAGCAAATATATTTGCAAATATTTTCTTCAATTCTATTGGTTGTCTTGCTCTTTATTGATGGTATTATTTCCAGCACAAAATATCATAATTTTGGTATAGTACAATTTATGTACTTTTTCATATAGTATAATTAACATATTTTTCCTGTTATTTTGTGTATTTTTAGTATTCTAAGAAGACATTACTTAACTCATGAATATCCTTTTGTTGTCTTCTAATAACCTTTATAGTTTTAACTCTTACATTGAGGTCTATGATTCATTGTGTGTGCATAAGTGTACATGTGTGTGTGTGTGTGTCTGTGATCTAAGGAAGGAGTTCAACTTCTTTTGCATGTGGATATCAAGTTAAAGAATAATTTTCTGGAAAGATTATTCTTAAACCTACTAATTCTTTTTGTCATACTTGTAAAAATAATTTGATCAATTTTGCCCATATCCTAGTATTTAAAAAAATATCCTAATGAAGCATTCTCAGGATGCTGTTCTATTTCCTTTAGATTTGTGAAGGCTAGGGTGACTTATATGTATCCTTTTAAGTGTAAAGTACTCAGTTTATATATATTTACAATCAGTTGAAAACCAGCATCATATCAGATATGGTAGACAGAATAGTGATCCCCCTGCCAAAAATGTCCATATCCTAACCCCCAGAAACTGTGAATATTCTATTTTACATGGCAAAAGAGAATTCAAATTGTAGGTTCAGTTAAGGTTGCTAATCAGCTGACCCTAAAATGGAGAAATTATCCTGGATTAAACAAGCAGGCTCAATCTAACCACATGAGGCTTCAAAGTAGAAGAGGAGGCAGAAAAGAGGATCAAAGAAATGCAATGTGAGAAGGACTCAAGCCACCATCATCACTGAAGATGGAGGAAGGGGCCACAAGCCAAGGACTATAATGGCTCTAGAAGCTGGGAAAGGAAAGGAAGTGGATTTTCCTTTAGAATTTCGAGAATGAATCACAGCTCTGTTAACACTTTGATTTTAACTGAGACCTGTGTGGAAACTTTTCACTTACAGATAAACTTGTGCTGTTTTAATATATGAAGTTTGTGGTAATTTTTAATTGAAAGATTAGAAAACTAATATAGCAGTATTTTAGGCTGAGTAGGTGTCTTCTCTGTGTGGTTGTCTTTATGACTTAGAACTCTTTAGTTTAGGTAAAGACTCACTGATTTCCAACCAAATAAGGAACACTGCCCTGCCCTCCCTGTTTTCCACATGACTTTGCCTCACTACAGCTAAGAGAAAGTCTTGGTGTCTGAGGCCATGTTCAGAGGACTGAACTGCCTGCCTTGCTACACAGACAACAACTCTGGAATCAACAGCTGCTAACATCCTGCCACTAAATCTACTTTAAAAAACATAAAGAGAAAAATAACAGTGCACACACTGAAGAAAATAAATGTTTAGATGAATTCATCTGCTTTTCACTAAAGAGGATAATAATAAATCTGCTGGGCAATACAAATTGCCCTCTGAGTTTAAAGTTACCTCGTCATTCCCAGGGAGATCAGCTAAATTAATGGTTAAACATGTTAATAGAATAACGGAGCATCCTTAACCATTTATAGAGGAGGAAGGGGAGGGGTGTACTGGATGCTTATTTTATGGCAATTTATGTCAGTGTAAAAGTTATAAAGATTGCCAGAAAGTAAAGGAGCATGATGTAGAATCACTGGAGAAACTGTAAAATCAATATCTCTAGGGTTTTCAACACCGTACTTGGCAGATTCTTTCAGATCCATTGCCTGCATGATATTTTATGTATGTAACTGGCAACGGTGGTGGTGGATGATGTTCAACTCATGGAGTTGGCACCAAATCAATCATCACAAACGAAAATGCATATGTCTCTCTCCATTTTCTATCTGCTTTCTCAGAGGCTGTCTGAGATTAGATCCTAAACCCAGGAGAAAGTTATCCACCGCAAAGGCTGATATGAAGGATTCTGAAAGTGTCTAAATTGATAGAAAAATGCAACTAGCATTGCAGATTTTTCTTGGTTAGAAAACAGCAATTTATTCAAATTGTTGGAGAGTGGGTTTTAATATTGAGACACTATTTTTCTCCTATAATATTGGCACATATTGAAAAGGTTAATATTTTTGAGAAAACTGTAGGAAAATGGAAACTCACATGGATATTGGGAGGATATATATTGGAAAATCATTTGTGAAGTGAAAATTGGTAGCATCTAATATAATTTCAAATGAACATAATCTGACCCCCTATATGTAACTAGGCAGAGGCTTCCTAGAGTTTTTATATTTACCTATGGCTTCCCACCGAACCTTTGGGGATGTTTTCTGGATGCTGCAGATTTATATTATTGGTAACAACTTTCCTTATATCCCCTAACTCATTAAAAAGAGTGTTTACAAACTCTAATGATCTGCATCAAAAAAATAACTGCAAAAATTGAATACCTTTGGACACAGTATGTCAAATGCGAACCTTTTCTGTGAAAAAGAATCTAGAATATGAAAATCATGGATAAATGCACTGATTAGACTAGATTTGAAATCAGAGGTGCCAATTGGCCTGTGTAAAAGGTGACACTGTGGACAACTAAAGACAATGAGGAGTCAATTTCTGTGATTGTTTACAGGTATCTGGAATTAAATAGCAATAGAGACTGGGTAACAATGCCTATTGAAATAGAACAATGGAGTGGAAATATGGCTGTGAGTACAAGGACTGTGGAACAGACTGCATTGGGAAGGTTGCAGAAAAAATGTGATAGTAGTGGTATTGAAATGATCAGGCCGAAGCCTGGTCAAAGGGTGAAGAGATTTTTTTCTCTAATCTGAAAAGATCCCCTATTTCTTGAAATTTCAAGGGTAATGTTTCTGAACATCATTCTCAATGTTTTTTCTTATTTACAGCATATGTTGAAGTTAAAGCTATAACATATCTTGTTAAAAGTACGTCACTAATAAAGAAGTTGTAGGATACTGAGAATTGAAATACGGAATTTGGAGAGATTCCACTGAGTTCATGTACTTAAAAACCCCAAATTGCATGGGGCTGCATATTTTGCCAGCAACTCAGCCTCTCCTTCCCTGTTTGAGGTAATCCTTTGCCTGAAGCTATTTATTACCCAGAGCTGAAAAAACTGCCTTCCAATGATGTGTCAATTCCTCTCAAGGCCCTTCTGATCTTATTTCTATCATACTGCTAACTTGACTCAGTTCCTAGGAGAATCAGCTACATAGGCCTTTGGCTTCGGGACAAAGTTGTAATAACTCTGGTGTTGAAAACTTGTATAATTTGAGCACCTTACTTGATGTTCAATCCCTCAGCTCTTTCAATGGGTGTGTAAATCTTTAGGTATTAAAATACATACAAGGTTTGACCCACAAAGAAGCATGTCCCATGTGAAAAGAACTAAAAGATTTATTTGTATTTATATTGGTAGAACCTTGACAGATATATGTGGGAATTGATCCTGAAGGTATATGACCAAGGATGATGAAACTCTAAGATAAATTAGGTGAAATGTAACATTATGGGTGCACTCACCATAGATTCTAGATTCATAGAATGAGTACTGGATTTTATAAAATGTTTGTTCTGCATCCATTGATATGATTATGTAATTTTTTTATCCTTTATTTTGTTTATATGGTGTATCATGTTTATTGTTTGCAAATATTCTATATACCAACTTCGTATCCTAGGAATGAAGCCCATTTGATTGTGGTGTATAATCTTTTAAATGTATCTCTGGATCTGTTTTACTAATATTTTGTTGAAGACTTTAATATTTCTTTTCATCAGGGATATTGTCCTATAATTTTATTTCCTTGTAATGTCTTAATCTGGTTTTGGGATTAGCATAGTGCCGGCCCCATAAAATGAACTTTGAGAGTCTTCCCTTGGAATTTTTGGAATAGTTTAAGAAGGATAGGTGTTAGTTCTTCTTTGAATGTTTGGTAAAATTCACTTGTGAGGCCTCCAATCTAGGACTTTTGTTTCTCTGTAGGTTTTTGATTACTGCTTTAATTTCATTAGATGTAATGGGTCTGTTGAGATTTTCTGAATCTTCCATATTTAATTTTAGAAGGTTGTATATTTCTAGGAATTCACCCATTTTGTCCATATTGTCCAATTTGTTGGCATATATTTGTTCATAATATTTTCTTAAAATCCATTGTATTTCTGTGGAGTCAGTTGTTACTTTTCCTCTTTCATTTCTCATGTGATTTATTTAGTTCCTCTCTCTTTTTTTCTTGATGAGTCTGGTTAAAGGTTTGTCAATCTTGTTTATCTTTTTCAAAGAGCCAACTCTTGGTTCCATTGATCTTTCATATTGATTTTTTGTTTGTTTGTTTGTTTGTTTTGTTGTTTTTAGATTCTATCTCATTTATTTCTACCCTGATCTTTATTATGTCCTTTGTTGGTCTTGACCTTCACTCGGGAGATTGAAAAGTAAAACATAACAGTATATCTCCTCTTCTCTTCTTTTAGCCCTTCAGGAAAATGCAGCCTCCTCTGAGTTCACAAAGAAAGTAGGACCTTTGAGGTAGTCATTTTGGGCACAAACAATAACATGTACTTTTTGGCATTTAAAAGAAGTATTGTTTACATGATTAAAAATAGGAAACCTGTTACTTTTAGGTCAATTCCAATTTCTGTCTCCTATTCTTTGATTTTGCTCATATTTTTGGTTATGCCAGTTTAAATGTGACTATGGAGGAAATGAGGAGGAGGTTGACCTTTCCCTGTCCTGATCTCTCACTTTGCATCCCTTATAAGACTAACTATGTAGGTCTGGGGTAGTGTCAATCTTGGAGCATGAAAAGGACATGCAGAGTTTAAGTCCTGAGGTGAGTGGATAGATGCCAGGAAATTATTAATTTTTAATTTGCTATTTCATACAAAAAAAAAAAAACATCGTTTATTAGAAATTCATAAGATGTGTGTTCATTAATTTTATAGCTGTTTGGGGTATGCAAATGATTATGCTTCATTCAAAGCAGTGATTGTTAAATCTTTTTGTTGTAATTATGGAGTCTTTTTTCAAATGAAATCATGCACTGCAGCTCTATAAGCTGGAAAAGCAGATCCCTCTTTGAGGAGAGAGACACACAGTCCCTCTGCTGCCAACCCTGTGCTCAGGGTCGGTCTCCTTTGCTCTGACAGACAATGAGTCAAGTGAAAGTGGGAAAACCAATTTCCCACTCTGGTTCTGGTTTGTATACTTGCGGCCATCATAAATATATCGATTGTGACTTATTTCACTCAACAGTGACCTATTTTGGACAATAAATTATATGGCCATCATCCCTATGAGATATCTTAATCTTGGAGTTTAAAGAGTCATATGGAAAACCATTGAGCTAAGGCAATGACATAATTATGAATTGGATTTATTTATTTTAGCATTTTGCATACTTCTAATAGAGAGATTTGTTGAGCCAAGTCATAAAAATTGTATGATGTTTAATGAGTGCTTTAGACATGGAATGTCAGTGGTCTGGCCTTTTTGATGAGTGACATATTAGAGAGGGAGTCAATATGCATTGGTACCAACTGTGCCTCTTCTGCTAACTATCTCTGTGAATTGAGAAGTACTTTGCGTAATTGGATCTCAGTTTCCTCTGCTCTAAAATGATGGAATGGTACTTGGAATGTTCTCTATTCTCTCATTCCATCAAGCTGGATATACCTTTGCTTGGGAAATTAACTCTGTTTTATTTGTTGACACGATGATAACGATGAGGTTCTGCTTGTTTAGGGGGATTTCAGGAACAGTTTGTAGCATTTTGCAACTTCACTTATAATGTTATTCCCGTAGATAAGGAACAAAGAATTGATAAGAGAAATCAGCCCCTTCCCCATGAAGTTTTCTTCAGTAATAATTAACCTGAGTGTTGAATGCTGCCCTGAGTTTCATTGGAGAACAGAGCTATTTTTGCCAGACACTTACTTCATTTGGCTGGACTCTAAAGAGCTATGTACTATTGAATATAGTTAATGTTCCTCTTAATGTTTCTGAATGGTGCAGGTGGTGTGTTCTGATGAAACTAGATTACTTTGGAAAATACGGTTCCAAATAACCACTTTTCTCAGGTAATGGCATAATACAGGCATACTAGAACAGATAGGAGAAGGACTTTACATAATTCTTATCTGGCTACCTATATGAAGGGTCATTACCTTTATAACTGTAGTTCCTTTTTCCAGAAAGCACTAGCCCTTAGTATTCAATGCTGGTGGTAGATCTCCAAACATAGTCCTTTAGTCATGAAATAAAGTCTAAATATCTATGTAAAATAAAGACCCTGTAAATCTGATCCCTGCATTGAGGAAAGAATCAAATACACATGCCTTGAAGCATTTCAAGTGCCCGAGGTCTGGATACCAGTTTATAAACGTGCATCTAAAATTAGAGAAGGCAATCTGAGGAAATACTTCTTAAGAATATCATTCAAAGGATATGATGAGCTATATGGGAATATTTATAGCTAGTAGTTAGTGCTCTTTACAGCCCAATGCATGTTATAGAAACCATTTTGGTGGTTGGTTGAAAATATCTATAATACTTCTGAAGGAATAAGTAGGTAAAATAATAATCCCTTCTAACAGTATTTTTATGTGGGATATGCTAAACCTGTCTGGCTTCCATGTCTCCTTTCCCTTAGCCATGTTGTTTACTTCAAATAGTTAATGGACAAGAAAGTCCCCCAGTATAGGAAGGATACCTGCTCACACTTCATTAGCAGAAACTGTCCCCTGGCCTGTCCAGACACAATGGGGACAGAAAGTATAATTTCCCCATGTACCTGAAAAAGTAGAAAGCCAGAAATATTTGTTGAATAGATTTTCTTCCTTAAATGTTTGGCAAGAGAAGACTATTAAGAGTATCCCATGGGACATAAATTCTAGATTACCACTAGAGGTAGTGGGAAGACCACTCCAGCCTTGTGATTGATTGGTACAGTATTCCGTCGTGTCTCAAGTCTTCCATCTTTGATGACTTTGGGTCAAATCAAGTCACCGTTCCAAATTTTTGTTTTCTTATCAAGAGATCACTTATGTGTCCCAGAGGAAAACCAAGAAACTCATTTATTTTAATAGTCTGTGCTTCTAAAAATACCGAGAAAGATATATAGGAGAAATGGACTTGACTGGTTTTTGAAATCTTTTGAGGTGAAGTTGCATCTTCTAGCTCCAGGTCCCTTTCCACCCTGTCTTAGGGCTTCCCTTATCATCCCCCAACCCTTTCTTTCCCTTGAATTTTCTCTAGAGGTAAGATGCAGCCATGTTCTCGGTTCCTGGAAGGAAATTCCATTCTTCTAAGAGGAAACACTTTCATTAATAGGGCAGTCCTGGACCCCAGTGGCTCCTGTGTACAGATATTAAGAGGAGCCTCTGTGCCAATGTACTTAGACAGAACAATAAAGCATCTTTACAGCCGAGACTCACCAGAGCTACTATTGATTCACTGGCATGTGCTCTCTCAATAGTAAAAGGCTGCTGGAATTTACTCGCTCAGCTTTTCCCTTTCCTAGGCTGTCATTATTCAGTGTAAAACTCCTTTAACCTGGTGGAGTTGTTGCTCTTGCTAATACTGTGTTAGCAAATTATTGATCCCAATGATGAGAACAGGAATCGTTTCTCCTGTAGCAGGATGTGCAATTGGATCTACATTCTGCCCTGGTAATTTTCTCTATAGATCTTCCAGGGGGACTAGACAAATGGACCATTAAAAGAGAGGAGAAGCGGGAGCGAGCTGCCGGAGGTTGATGGTACAATTGAGCTAAATCCAAACTTTATTGGCATTTTTCAGCTTCTGTTTGAAAACTTATAAACATTGCTCTTTGGCACTTTATGGCTTTGTTTTGTTTTTGGTAGTTTTATTTGGCTTGTGTTTAACTTGGTCTGATAGCCAAGGAGAAGTTTTATTTTGTGAGCTTCTTTTTCTTGAAATTAAAATTAAGAAAATCAGAAGTTCAGGGAGGTTTTGATGAAGGCAAAACAAGGTCATTAACCTCTTCAGTAAAAAGGAAACAAAGTCAATGTTGGTAATGAGAGTTGTTAAATTTCAGCCATTCTGGCCTTGGTGATTGAATGTAATGACACAAAATCTTCATTAAGATGTTTACCTCTCTGTCTTTCACCTCCCCATTTGTGTTTCAGATAACTACTGAGTGATTATTAACCCAATTACATCTAACTAAGATTCACAGATTGTCCTCTATGAGCCTAGCACTGTAGATCTTGAAGCAGATCTAAACAGAATAGAGAACTGAGTGTGATAATCTACCCTGAGGCTTTAAGAAGGATATGTATTTTTTTGATTTGTTGAGAAGTTAATAAAGAGAACTTTTAAAAGAGAAAAAAACTTGAAGAGAAATTACTCCAATTTAGCGCAGGTGATATTGTTTCCCCTAGCATAACCTCTTGAAGTGAAAGCTGACTTCCTTATTTATTACATTGTAATCAAAAACAGAGCTTTGAGGCTGAAACACTGTTGTGATTAAGGTAAGACTTCACAAAGCACTGTCAATAACCTATTTTGTACAGAAGTGTTAGAAGAATGTTAACATGTCTGATGGTACTTAAGTTTCTATTTTCTTTCTGAGATATAGTGAAGGATATGGCAAACTGTTCATTTGTTTAATATGGGTTGTTGACTTGAACATTTTTTTTTAGTGCAAAAAAGTAAGTTTATATCTCCACGGTCTCATCAGGAAGAAGTACTCAGTGAACTGTTGACCTTATACTGCTCATTTGGTGAGGAAAATAATTAAGGCAGAAAACTTTCAGTTTACATTAGACAGCATATGACAGATTTGTAGGATATTTTATGGAAGCAATCTTCTATCCTGGATTATAAATTCTAAAATAATCGCTACTCCTTTAAAATGAAATTTAAACACTCCTTTATTAGGCAATAGCATACAAAACCTGACATCTGCATCTTAGCACATATTAGAATTAGAAGGCTATCTCCCGTTGAGATGAAAAACCTTTGGAATCAGGAAGCCTGACTTCTCATTTCTATGTTGTCCCACAGCAGTAGTCATTGTGTCTTATTCTGCATTTGGTTTTGGTTGAGTGAGAAGTTTATACATATTGTTATTATACTTTTCTTTCCACATGATTCTCAATTGACATCACTGGATCATCTGAACATATTGGTTCATATTTCTTATTCAGGATTGAATAGAAAACTGGAACTGCAAAGAAGAAAGGGAGAAACTTGGAGGAAAACAAGAGAACGTTGTAAAAAAGTTAATCTATATTCTTTCCATTTTTATTATATCATAATACCATTTAATATTTGCATCACTCACCAGACATCAAACAATACTACAAAGCCACTGTGATCAGAACAGTCTGGTACTGGCATAAGAACAGACATATAGATCGGTGGAACAGACTAGAGAGTCCAGAAATAAACCCAGACCTCTATGGTCAACTAATATTTGATAAAGGAGGAAGGAACATAAAATGGAGTGAGAAGAGCCTCTTTAACAAATGGTGCTGGGAGAACTGGACAGGGACGTGCAAAAAAATGAAACTAGACCACCAACTTACACCACACACGAGAATAAACTCAAGATGGATCAAAGACTTAAATGTAAGCCGTGACACCATAGAAGTCCTAGAGGAAAACATAGGCAGGAAAATTTCAGATATCACACGTAACAATATCTTCACGGATACATCTCCCAAGGCAAGAGAAATAAAGGAAAAAATAAACAAATGGGACTACATCAAACTAAAAAGTTTCTGCTCAGCAAAAGAAAACATCAGCAAGATGAAAAGGAAACCAACCATATGGGAAAACATATTTGCCAATGACATCACAGACAGGGGACTGATTTCCAAAATATATAAAGAGCTTATACGACTCAACATCAAGAAAACAAACAACCCAATTAAAAAATGGGCAAAGGACCTGAACAAATACTTCTCCAAAGAGGACATACAGAAGGTCCATAGACACATGAAAAAATGCTCAACATCATTGGCCATCAGAGAGATGCAAGTAAAAACCACAATGAGATACCACCTTACACCTGTCAGAATGGCCATCATCAACAAATCAACAAGCAACAAGTGCTGGCGAGGATGTGGAGAAACGGGAACCCTACTGCACTGTTGGTGGGAATGCAGACTGGTGCAGCCACTATGGAGAACAGTATGGAATTCCCTCAAAAAGCTAAAAATGGAACTGCCTTTTGAACCAATGATTCCACTGCTAGGATTATACCCGAAAAATCCTGAAACCCTAATTCAAGAGAACTTATGCACCCCTATGTTCATAGCAGCCCTGTTTACAATAGCTAAGTGCTGGAAACAGCCTAGGTGCCTGTCTGTGGATGAGTGGATCAAAAAACTGTGGTACATTTACACAGTGGAGTACTATGTAGCAGAAAGAAAGAAGGAACTCCTGCCATTTGCAACAACATGGATGGAACTAGAGAGAATTGTGCTTAGTGAAATAAGCCAGGCAAAGAAAGCAAAATACCATATGATATCACCTAATACAGGAAACTAAAGAGCAACACAAACAAACAAACTAAATAGGCAAAGACTAGAATAGTAGTCAGTAGGGGGGAGGGGGGAGGGAGAGAAGGGGGATAAGTAAGGGAAGGGTTTAGTCAAGGAACGTATATGAATGACTCATGGACATGGACAACGGGGAGGGATATAACTGTGGGAGAAGGGATGGGCTGGGAGGGGGGAGCAATGGGGGAAAAATGGGACAACTGTAATTGAATAACAAAAAATAAAATTTAAAAAAATTTGCATCACTTGCTTATTAATAATTGTGATTTATAGAGTGCTTCCTGAAGCTTCAGTACTATAGTAAGTAGATCCTGAAGATGTAAAAAAAATAGAAAATTGAGTTTAATTGTCTACCCTGAGGAAAGAATAATGGTTATTAATTTGAACTAGAACCATAAAAAACAGTAAGATTTTAACTGGATCTTGGTGGAAAAATAATAAAGCTATTATTTAAAACAGAGAATATATATGTAATGTTTAGTATATATACATATATATAGAAAATATATGTATATGTGTGCATATATATGTTGACTTTGTGAATTACACCAATGTATTTTAATATATATCGCCAGGTTCTTTTTAGCTGTGTTATATTCCTTTTCTTTGTAATATTTCATATGCAAATATTCTAATCAATGAAGTAACATTGATTTTTCCCATATTTTTAGTAAAATAATATTTTTATTCTTTTGGCTCGACACTATGGTTTTTAAAAATTTTTTAAAACCTAAAACATCCTAAAGTATTCTCTCAAGGATGTCAGTAATAAAAGATAAAGTGGTTTGGATGTGATATCTTTGCTGCTGAGAAGACCATTAATGTCTAAAATCAAACATATACCTGATAAGTAATTAATAAGCACTCAATGGACACCAAATTTGATCTGAAAAATGAAGACATGGATGCAAATATCATAATTGAAATTCTTACAATCTATTTATGTGTGTTCATGAGAAGGAATGAATACTATCCCTAGCCATCCTTCTAAGCAGAGGCAATGAAAATATCAATTGTGAGGCTTAACAACTGGGGTTTAGTAAAGCATGCTTGATTAATTTTTACTGAGATTTCCAATATAAAATGGGGGAAAAAATCACCCCATTCATTATGTCAGAGAGGAAAAAGAGATCTTGATAATATTTGACTGCATCCAACTGATCAAATGACATGCCAGCCAACTCCAGAAATGGGTTTTTCATATAAAATGATTTTATATTCTGAAAGTAAGGACAATTTAAGCATCTCAAATTGCATAGGTCTAGCCTCCTTACACTACTGGTAAAAACAATAAAACCATAATAGTAATAATAATAAATAAAGAATACCACAGCAACAGACAAAACAACAACAGTAATGACAAAGGCAGTATGGATGGAGAAGACAAGGCACAGAAACCTACATTTTGAAAAACCAGAAGCTGCAATGAGAAGAATATCCATAAGAAATATTGCTTTAGATGTTATTATCAACTTCAAGTAGATAGTATTTGTCCTGTTTTATAAAGGCAATGAAATGTTTGGATTATTTTTGTTTTATAAGCAATTGTACTCTCTATTATACTACACTAATAAACTAGGTACCATGCTCTTCTATGGCTTTGATTCATCTTTGATTTTATATTTTTATTTTTAATATTTCAATAGTTATTAATAGATAGTATTAGAACTCAGATTCATAACTCATAATTGCAAGGCTGCATTATGAAAGTATATACAGCCAAATGTAAAGCAGGAATAGAGGAACAGATCGTGTTCAATCTTTAATAGACTTGTTGTTTTCAATTTTCCAAGTAATTTTCAATCTTCTAAAAGGGAATGAATTACATTTGTTTCTCTCCTTTAATACCTTCAAGTGTTAAGACAGTCCTGTATGCTATAGTGGTAGGCAGTTAGACAGACTAGACAGACATGAGCCAGAACAAGGCTGATAGGCCAGGTACAGAAGGTCATCAGGGTGGAAAGCCATGGGTGTTTAGCAATAGGCAAAGCTGGGAAAACAAGGACCTCGCTCCCAGAGTTAACTTTCACTCCCTTAGCATTTTGCTGGACATGTGGTTTAAACCTCCTGACCTTTCAGATCACTGGTCATGTGGTTCAGACCCTCCCCTGACTTTCCTCCCCTGGAATGTCACTGATCATGTGGTAGACCCCCTTAGAGGAGGAACAAGGGACCAAAGAGAGACCTCTCATGATACTCCCATGTGGGCCCTTGCACAACCACTCCCTTACGCATTAACCGCTAGGGATGACATCTAGACCTCAGTTGTGTTTCAGCTCCAGGCCCAGAAGAGCAGCAAAAGCAGACAAGGGACATCATGGCTGACATCAGGACCACCTGCGATAACTAAGGACCCCTTCCTGGTACCCACCAATCAATGGAGACCATGACCTTGAAAGGACACACCTGAAAGCTGATGAATATACTATTGAGATCCTCTCCTGAGATCCTCTCCTGAGACCTCTCCTAAAATCCACACCCTTAAAATCCCTTAAGATGGAAGACCCAGTGTGCTGTCCTTTTTGGGAGCATGCCTGCATCTTTACTAGCTCCTTCCTCTTGCCCCCAGACACAATTACCTTTACTTTTCTCCCTTCTAATTTCCAAGAGCCCCTTCTTTTGCCTGTAATTTGTTTCCTGAGCCCATTTCTTCTACCACTTATTTCTTCTACCTCTGAGACTTTCTAAATAAACTTTCTCTTATAGCTTGAGTCTTAACTCTGAATTCTTTCTTAGCCAGAACTCAAGTACCAAAGTTGCTGAACCAAGGTCCAGTCTGACTCTACCCCTCTAACACCTGGTACTGTTTTTGCGGTTTCCAACACTTCACAGCTGGAAGTAGTGGGTAGTGAAGAGAGATATGGAAGTTGAAATATAGCATCTTTCTCACAGAGGTTGCAAAAAATCTGAATTGGAAAACAAGATAAGCATCTGCATGTAAAATAGGAACACCATACAATAGAATATAAAATCAAAGACTAATCGCCAGATATTATGTTTCATGATTTTAAAAATAGTTTAAATTACTAAGGATTAGGAAATATTTGAATAAGCAATAGAAGTTAAGGAGAGAACATTCTTTGCAAATTCAGTTTAAAATCCACGTTAATCCTTAGTGTGGGCATTTTAAAAGAAAATATTTTTAAAGGAGAAAACTGAGGTGCATTTCCTCTGATTTGAGAATAAGAGGGGACCAAATTTAGGACTTTTCATACCTCTTTTCACATTTCAAATGCCACTTGTTTAAATTCAACCTTCAAACTGCCAATCAAAATTACATTACTCTTAGGAACTCATTTACCACACCTTATCATTGGTAGCTGCCAAGGCCTTAACTTAGCTTGGATTCCACAAGAAACACAATTTGAGAAGTAAATTTACATCCACAAGGTTTGTTGGGGGAGTACTGTATGAGAATTTCTCTTTTACTGGAGTAAAGGAAGTAGGACTAGGCAGAGAGACAAATTGAGCTGTGATGCCTGTAGCAACAAAGTCCTCAGCTAATCTCATGGGAGCCCTGGAAATGGTTGGCCCTTAAGAAGTATCCCACTGGGGAAAAAATTCCTGGTCTTTGAATCCCACCATTCAATGGATAATGAATGTCTCAAGGAAGAAATGTGAAAATGAAGGAAGCTCACTTTAATGGTGGATGATTTCAGGAAAGAATACAAATTCGAATAATCATTGCTAACATTTCTGATACCTGGAGGGATAAATGTCAAAGGGGAGATATGGATAAAAGTTGGATGGATTATTGACATCTACATGAAGGGCACTGAACCATTTAGATTATTTATAGATGGTATTTTTCTCAGATTCCCAATTACTATGTATGGATGAGAAAGTTGGACAGTGAGGAAAGCTGATAGGAAAGAAAAATTGATTCAGTTGAAATATAGTATAGGAGGAGAGCTCTATAAATATCCTGGAGTGCTAGAAAGATGGACAAGTGGGTCCCAGAGCAAATTAAGCCTGAAACATCTCTGGAAGCAAAAATAACAAAGCTGAAACTGTCCTAATTTGGGCACACCATGAGAAGGCAGGGTTCTTTGGAAAAGACAACAATGCTAGGAAAAATAGAAGGCATCATAAAAAGGAGAAGAACAAATATGAGCTGGATAAGTTCCATGAAAGAAGCCACAGGTATGAGTTTATAAGAGCTAAGCAGGGCTGTTGCGGAAAGGACAATGTGGACGTCACTCATTCAGAAGGTAGCCAGAAGTCGGAGCCAACTCAATGGAATGAAACACTCACACTTCCTAGACGCTAACTCCTCAAGAGAGGAAAGACATATCTCTTTTGTTCTCCAACATCCTGCCAGGACTTAGATCCATAAATGGCACACAGTGGACTTTCACTAAGTATTTATTAAAATAAATGACTAAATTAATCAAGAAACAAATGGCTAATGAATGTATAGTATTTGTGAACTGCTGGCTTCCATGTTCCAGGGCAGAAACTAAAGGAGTTCCATAGAACTAAGTTTGCAAAGAAATAAAAATAAAGGATTAGATTTTTGTACACTAGCTAACATATTATCTAATTATTAGTCCAATACCTTTGTTGAGTACCACTATATGCCCTCCAATTAGTAAATTAAAATGGTGTAAGACACGGTCAAGCAACAAATACTAAGGGCTAAATAGGAGATGATTTTTTTCCTTAAAAAAACTCAGAGATGTCTCTTTTTATTTCTTGAGAATAAAATATTTCTCTCAATATTGTTTTTTTTCTATATGTAATGACTTTGCATCAATGTAATTGGCGACACATTTAAATGTCAAATGGTAGTTAATGGACAAAACCATGAAAAATGACGAAGAAAACTTCACACACACCCATATGTTAATTTAAAAATAAGGTAGGTGATATTTTAAATGGAAATATCATATGGGGTAACACGTGCATTGACATATTAATGCCTTTAAATCAAATAAGTAGTTAAGAAGGAAATAAGCATTAATTTAAATGGCAGAGTGAATGTCCATTTTGATCCACAATATAAAAGCTGCCAGCCTGCTATAATGGCACATACTCTCACCAACAAGAAGAATAACAAAACAAAGAGAAATATGACACTGGATAGAGACAAATAAATCAGTGAATATAGCCAGCCAGTAACTCCAACCACTAGCTCAAATAAGAAGATAAATGGAGGTTGTAGTTTTTACCATTAAGAAACCAGTTAGAGTTCCATTTTGTGCCAGAACAATACTGCCAAAAAGAACTTTCAGTTCCAACTTGCTCTGTCAGTCCTCCCCATAGAAACATTTTTGGCTTACACATGCAAACCAAGTGACTATGAAAGTTATGTTCCAGTGACCTTGTCTTTGAGATGGTAGAAGAATTAGCAAGTTACACTGCGGTCTGTAATGCTATTATAACCAGTGGGGAGCCAATCCAATCTGGGTGAGCTATGTCCTATGCTGTGCTCTCAGAGTGATACATATAGCTAATTGTAAATATCTCATATAGAACTTCCACCTGCTTCCCTAAGTGACATCATTCACAGTTAATTTATATTCAGGTGGCACACACATCATTTTCTCTTAATTTCTGCATAACAGCTCATTTTCTTTGGTTAGAATCAGCATTTCTCTCTGAGTATTTTGTAGAAGTACAGCTTTACCATATATAACCTATACAAAAGCCCCAGAATCCATGACTGATCTATTAAAATAAATACAAACAGTAACAAAGAAGGAAAACTTCCTGATGAAGAAAGAAGGACATTTAAAAAAAATCTATATTTCTGGTTTGAATGCAAGGCTGTCCCTTTAAAACAGAAATCCCACCAGTGTATTATGTATTCGCTTAGTGTCCTAGTTGTAAAGTGGGGGGAGGTGGTAAGGTGGGTACACGAACTTAAATTCTTCAGAGCTGTCCTGGTTGGTTTATCTACTGTGATTCACTGTTGTGATTGTTGAGTAGCTGACCACTGATTTTAACACTAGGGTATAGAGGAGACAGATTGACATGGGTTTCATTAAAATTCAAGAAACTCAACTCCATAGAGAGCATGACTAACTTCTTTATACATGACAGGAATCCCCACAGATGGTACTTCACCCTTGCTAAAGGAATTAAGTCTACCAAAAGAATCCCTGTCCATAAGCAGCCAATTCCCCAAATCTACAGGCTCATCTGCACAGATATTCTTTATACTGTCATTCTTAAGTACCTTAGGGTAACTCTGAAAGACAGGGGGCCGAGAGGGAGCAGCCGCTGCTGCCTTCACTACCCCTCAAGCATGCTGGTGGCGTGGGGATGATGGGATTATAAAGTAAACATAATAAAACACAGAACCAGGGCATCCAGTGGACACAGTCTATTTACTGACGCTTCTTTGCCTGGGAATAGCTGAAGATGAAATTCTTATTACAGTTGCACAGGATTCCTGCACCAAATTGGCAGTTATTAAACTATTAGGCAAAGGCACAAATGAGTATTGTATTATGTTCCCGGTCCAATTAAATTCCCCCTTTTTTTTTTTTTTTTCCTTTTTCTTCTTCTCTCCCTCTGCTCTCTGGCATTATGCTTTTAAATTCCACATTTCATCTTCAAATATTTAACTTGTGAAGAAAAAAATAAACTAGCCATCACACATTCATTATATTGTGTCAAATAGGACCTGAAGGAGACAGCTTTCTTTTTTTCCAGTCCTCCGCTCTTGTCAATCAAAAGCACAGTAATTAAATGGGGACAGGAAGCTTTCAAATTAAGAACAAAGGAGAAGACATTTAACAGGAGGAAGAGAAAAGTAATTAAAATAAATAAATAAAGGCTCTGGCTGAATCTATTGTCCTCAGATGAGCTGTCCTGACTGAGCTGTGGTTCCATCAGCTCCCAGTCCCCATTCTCTCCTTATTCATGCACCTCAAATTTCTTCTGAGGAAAGAGAGCACAGAATGTGTTACCTACACTGCTGAGTCCATGCTGGGAATTCACTATGATATTAAATACTTGAAAATATTAATGATGTGTTATAATTTTTTCCTCATTTTCCACATTAGACATAAACAAGATCAGCTGAATGACAAAGAGATTTAGCATCGTACAGGCATCAACATAAAGTCATTCCACAATCATCATGCCTTTTTTTTTTTTTTTTTGGTTTAGGAATATTCTTTCACATCTACATAATTTAAAACACAGATTTCCAATCCCACCAGTTACCGGTGAGTCCCACCTCTTTATTGTGGATCAGGCAAATAAATAGACACAGAAATTTATATTTTTTTCTGCCTTATTTTAAATCTTCATCAACATCTCCTTAGGCCAATGATTTTCAATGGGTGTGCCACAAGAAATTTTACATGCAACACCTGACTATTTACTCCAGGGCACAGAACTTTGTTCCTTTAGATTCTCAAAAAAAAAAAAAAAAAAAAGACAACAGCCATCCAGAGTTAATGAATCAAAATTATACCTTTCCTTTTTTTTTTTTTTTTTTTTTTTTGCCAGATAGAGAAAAAACAAAATATTTTTTGGTGTTCTGCAGAATTTTAGCAATTAGTTTATTTGTGCCATGATAAAAAAAAAAAAAAAAAAAAAAAAAAAAAAAAAAACATTAAAAATCACTGCCTTAAACCAATAAATCTTTTATTTAAAGATTTGTCATATGAATATTCTTGAGGAGAAAAGAAGCCAGAACATTCTCTCTAGGTCTTAGAATTCCACGGAAACAGGAAATATACCCTTATGTCCCAGAGAAAGAAGATGTGAGGGTAATTCCCTGAGAAAATGCTGATTTATGACATCATACTTAAGGCTCCATTGTTTGTGTTAATTGGTGTACGTATATGAGGGGGGATCCCCTCCAAAACTGGACTTCATTTATAAAGAACTGTGTATTTATTCTTACATGTTTAAACTTCAGTCAACTTCAAAGGGCTCTCCATTTGACGCAATACACATACTGAGACATATTTCCTGCTGCTCAAAACAGTTTTTGAACTCGTCAATTTTGATGCTTTTAGTGTTTTTGCCATTTTTTTGTTTCACCTCTTCCATGTTGGCAAGACATTTCCCTTTGAGGACTTTTTCATCCAGTGAAACAAACAAACAAAAAAGTTGTTCAAGGCAAGATAGGGTAAATAGGTACAGGGGCCATGATGTTTTTGGTCAAAAACTGCTGAACACTCAGCGCAGTGTGGGCAGGTGCACTTGTAAACCACTTTACTGAAGCCGAACACAGCCTCTCACAGCACCAGCTGGTACGCTGATACAGATGGGGTCCTAGAACACTCACCTAGCATGTGAAGCCTGTTCTGCAAGAGACCCACACTTCAAAAATAATTCCCTTTTGTTTCAGGGGGTCCTCCCTCATATATGCACACCAATATACATAATAATTTGTCTTCATTCTAACTTCAACATTATATTTCTTTTTTGTCATTTATGTGTATATAGTCTTATAGATACATGGAGATGTTTATTAAAGCATATAATATTTAATACAATAATTTATATCCTAAAGGTAATTGCTCACATGCACTCAGATACTTTTCAGACTCTGAGAACCCAGTTCTGCTATCTTTTTTTCTCTTTAGAATAATTTATTTGAGAATATAGTATCAAATGCAAGAAGCCCTGGCAAAGCAAAAACTTACATTTAAAAATATTCTAAAGCGTGATACTTGCTTAATTAATGAAATGTGTTTATTATAGAAAATACGTGCTAGTACTACTTATTAGATTAGACCACAGAAATTCTTGCCATTTTGCCTAAAAACTTCAAACTCACATAGGAATCAATGCCAAAAATAGCAGAGCACAGGAAAATTTCTAAGCAATAATGCATATAGGGCACTCTTTTACAGAACAATGGACTAGACCTAAAACTATCGCTAACAGAACTTTTCATTCCTGAGACACTAAAATAGGCCAATTAGGAGATTGGGGATGGGGCCCAATTTCAAATTGGCTCTCTGTGCTGTAGTTATGGTACTTTCATGCCTATTTATCTGGGTAGTTATTTCCCCTGACAACCGTAAAATGAGGTTTTTACATAATTTTATGGGAGCCATGTTATAACAATGAATCAGTAACTCCAAGATTCCAAGTGGATATTCTGCAGCTTTATTACAAGGCTTTGTGTCAGAACTCTGGCTAGCCAGGGCCTCTGGAAGGACTGGTGATTACGTACATAGATGGATTTTCAAACCTATTCTTATTAAGCTTTGTACTAACTCCACATTTCTCTCTCTGCTGAAATCAGACCAAGTTTGAAGTAAGCAAAAACTATGGTGAGTTGTTGGTTCTTTTCACAAAAAGTCTTACAACTTCCAGAAAAAAAAGGGAAGTGATGACGTGCAGATACCTGTGACTGTCGTGGTTACCCTGTAGCTCAGGTTTGTTAAACACAGGAAGAACCTCACCTTGAGAGTATCTTAACTCTTCCTTAAAGGACAGAAAAGAAAAGAAACTTAAAAAAAGAAAAGAGTAAGAATTTCCTTGCTTTTTGCGCTGGCTTCATGCCTGCAGTGTTTAAGTATATCTCTAAAGCTGGTGGGCCACAGAGTTTCTCACCACCGAGGTAAAAAGTGGCAGGTACTACACTGCACATTTTCCTCTGTGCAAAACCCAAAGTCGTGTTCTGCAAAGAGGTAGGGAGTGGCTGGACACACATCACAATCAAGGGGCTGGGTATTTTAAAAAATAATTATTTATTTATCTGTTTGTTTGTTTATTTATTTTTAGAGAGAGAGGAAAGGAGAAAGAAAGGGAGCGAAACATCACTGTGTGGTTGCCTCTCACTTGCGCACCCAGCTGGGGTCCTGATGTGCAACCTAGTCATTTGCCCTGATTGGGAATTGAACCAGCGACACTTGGTTCGCAGGTGGGGCTGGGTATTCTTATGGGTGAGGCATTTAGAGCAGGCGCAGAGCCCTGATATCTGCTTGTAGAAAATTCTATGCTGAGCACACACACACATACACAAGCTGAATGCCGATGTTAGACAACATTTAGAGCTCATCCCCATTATTAGTGAGACTTGTGTTCCATAAACTTTCCTCAAACACTGAATATGGAACCATCCATGGTAAGGATCCTGTGAGCCTTTGGTCCCAACATTTTTCTCATCAATCAATCCATATATAACTTTGTCTTCTGTGTCTTCTGTGTGTTTCTGGGTAAAGACAGTTTCTTATATAAAAGTGTCTTTATCATCAATATTATATATTAAATAAATTTATATTTACAGAGAAACACAAAATGTATGTTAAAGAAATTGTCTTTATTATATATATATATATATATATATATATATATATATATATATATATATATAATTACCACTGAATTCAGCACCACCTGCACTAGAACTCACCTGAGTGAGGGTGATCTGACACATGTATTTTCTTTGTCAGGCATGTCATAGCCTTCTTGCACTTTAGAGCTCTGAACAGCACTTCAGCACTACACTTCAGGGCCCTTTTAAACATAGAAATCACGCACAAAAGATACAAAAATGCAAAAAAAAAAAAATGTATTACTAATTACACCATGAAAAGGACATTTGTTTAAAGCATATGAGCTGAAAGAAAAAAGCAGAGCCTTTCCCTGTTCCACCTTCCCTGGGAATGTGCTGATAGAGTGACCCAAATTTTTTGCCACTCCGAACATGTCCACAAATGGCAACAAAGTGCAGCATGTATTGATTTGGGGGTAGCAAATGTATTTTAGTGAGTAGGCAAATTTATCAACTCAGAATACACAAATATGGATTCTTTGAACAATTAGGAGTGCCTGTATATTCCACCAACCCTGCCCTCACCCCCACCCTCCATCTAGATTCTCACTTAACCTTGTATTTGGTACAACCGTGCCACCCCATAATTAGTAAGCTTTACAAACAAAGCCATTTTCTGAGTGTGTCTCAGTGATTCAGCCCTGGCCCAGCCCCATACGCCATTTTCATGTCTTTATATTAACAACACCTCCTAAAACTAGCATTGTTTTTCTGGCTTCTCATTAGGCAATACCACAGAATAGCTTTTACAACTGCATCATTATTTTGGTCTCTTTGTCAGTGGGGGAAGATAAATAAACTGGAATCTTAGAGTCCTCCAGAAAACTATCCTCTCTCTTAGAACTAACTAGATCCAGTAAGATTATTGGAGAATTAATTAAGGTAGAGGGAATTTCAGGGGTGCTAGCATTTGTGATTTCATGAACTCAGGGTATAGTTAGGGTGCATCTAACATGATTGTACTCTAATGTGGAGAATGTGAATAGTCTCAGTTTAGGGGAGCTGAGGAAGACTAAGGCAGGAGAAATGAGGAAGACTCTCACTTTTAGAGGGCCTCATTACTCTGTTATATCTGAACTTAAAATTAAGCAAATATGATTAATGATGGATTTCTCATAGTCTCATATTTCCTATGGGTACTTCTCAAATTTTAACTCATCCATAAAATCACATGCAAATTGGGGAAATTTTATGATCTGGTAGAGTTGGACCATAGTGGGAAATTTCCAGACTCACAAAAGGTCCCAAAGAAGGAATTATAAGATCTCTTTTCTACTCCAAATCTTTTACAGGAGTGCTTTGTGGATGATCATTCATTATATATAGTGTGAGGACCCCAATTCTAATGTTTAATGTCTTCTTCAAAGGAAATTAGGTACTTTATTATCAGCATTCCCCTGCCTACCCACCCACTGTAGCTACTCTTATACCTCCAGATATTCACAAGAAACTAATTTCCAAAGGGCTTCTACCATCGACTCAAGTTTAGCAACTCTCATATATTTCAAAACGAGGGGGTTCCATCTCAATGATCTGATATGATTAAGTAAGTACTCTGTTTAATAACTCCGGAGTAAACAAAGAATTATCAGGTTTCCTCATGTAGGTTAACCCTGAGGACACTGTTATTGATTGGAGATAATGCATCATATCAGAAGTTTCCACTGGGGGTTATAGGTGAACATAAAGCACACATTTAGACAAGGACAACTTCAAATACTCTAAACATTTCTAATTTATGGGAACAATCTTCAGACCAATGGGCACTATTTGTACATTTCTTGTGAGACCATTTGATCCTAGAATATAATATCCACAACTTTAGAATAGAGATTAAGACTCTTGGAACTTAAACATAAAACTATTATTTCTCCCTGCCCTGCCTACTATTTGAAAACAAAACAGTGGGCTACTATGCTGCTTTCTCTCTTCATTTCTAATCTCTTGCTTTGAAAAGTGGGGCAAATATCAAGAAAAAATACAGTCACTATTTTTAAAAATAGATTGGCCTCATTTGACCTTCTCCAAGATAATAAATTTGATTTTCTGTCTTAATCTTTCTTAAAAGAAAATATGCAATGAATTATTGCTCATAGTGTATCTTCCAATTGTTTTTAGATGACAATAATCTCCACAGGATGTAGAAGGAGGATCACAGAAACTTAGAGTTTCCTTCCATGTGCAAAATTTTGGAATAGAGACTAATATAGAGAGGTAGTAGTGACAGAAATTGAGAAAAGGAAAAAGCTACTGTTTGTGGGTTCATTAGATATCACATGTGGTTGAAGCAAGGGACATGAATGAACAGATGCAAGGATAGAGGCTTTGGAATTAAGTATTGGTACATTTCAGTACATTCTTCTAAGTTTACAGAAGTACCACAAACCAAAAGCTATTAGGGAAAACTATTCTTCCCAGTATGAATCTTTCTATAAATTAGATACAAGCAAAATCTTTTTTGAACTAGGTAAACAGAGGATGCAAACTGGTAAGCCAAAGCCTGAATTTTCTTCAAGCAGAGTGTTATTTGAATGTTTTTACTTGTAATCCACTCTATTGTTACTGCATTCCTAAGCAGCATTCCACTTTACATAGACTGGCTACCTTGTTTGTCTGGACACTTAAAGCTTTTATACTTAGAAAACATGGGCTAACACTAGCAGGCAGGCAGATGTGGAGTCAGAATTAATCGTAACAAAACTGTATAATAAAGTAGAATAGATTTTGATCCCTGGTGTCCACTTTCAGCAACTACGTTAAGACTTATAGGAGAGATTTTTGGATAAGTCTTAATCGAACTCTTTATAAAGGTCAAAGAAGTGATACTGTTTTAGGAACATTACCCATAGTCATGATTTCCTATGAGCAGGATGCACTGGTGCAAAGGAAAAGCAGAAGAAGAAAACCTCACAATACTCAGTTTTTTAAGAACAAAGTTTAATTAAGAAAGAAAAAGCACATCATGTGGAGAAACTTAAGAACAAAAGAGTTCCTAAGCTCTAGAGTGACTTTTTGGGGTTTGTTTTGGGGCTGCTTCACAATTCTTGCTGTTTTATTTTCAGTAGTGGTTGGGGTTGGGGGCATATTATAGTATTTTGGATGGATGAGTTTTGCGAAGTACCAGGCAATAAAACATCTGTTATAAAACATGTGCTATAGCTTTGGGGTATGGACTGAAACCAGTCAGTATTTTTTTTTTTTTTTGAAGTCAGAGAACAAATGGCCAAATAAATGAGCACAACCTGTTTTTTTATTATTATTATTTTAAAGGACCATTCAATCCAAATAATTTATTTTTCCTGTAAACTGCACATTTAAAAAATATATTACCACTGCTGCTGTTTAACATATTTCTATATTATTCTATGGAATAGAAAAATGTATGCATTATATTATAATATTTCTAGTATTTCACTGATTGGCCTGTTTTTGAACATGGTATAAAGAAAGTTCTAAATTTATTCTTTTAATTTAAAACACATTTTACTTTAGACATAAATTGAAAATAGAATGTAGGTACCAGACTGGACTGGGTGACTTAATGAAATAAAAGTATTTTAATACATCATCAATATCCCCAAGAATGCACAAATTATATGGTGAGAAAAGATAAGTTACTTCATATAGTTAAGTGAAGAAGAAAAGGGTTAAAAATACCCTAGAATCCAAGAAGAGATGTTTCTAATTAGAGAGAAATAAGTAGGACATATGAAGTAGTAGAAATAATGCAATAAATATTAAAGAGGTACAAACAAGCATATCACGAGCATAAAGCAGAGCAAATAATATACCCGTGTCAGCCTAAGCTATGTTATGTAGTGATCTATATCTATGTAGATCTCTATATAGTTGTATATATACTGTTGTACATATAGAGAGGTCCATATAGATCTATAAATACTGATACTATATATCATCTCTATATCAGTGGTTTATAATTATAGAAGTTGAATTCTTACTCTGCCAATATTCACTGAGGGACTAGGCAGTTCCCAAAGGCAGATGAACTTCTTGTGATGCATGCACATGCTATGTTGTTTCAATCCTCTGGTATCTTCACATTAACACATCTTTCCAGATTAAGGGGAGAAAAATATAGATAACGGCACACTGCCTCTGAAATGCTTTTCCCCAGAAATAACAGATGTCACTTATGCTCATATTTATTTACCAAAGTAAGTCATATCGCCATTACTGAAGTCAAGGAGAGATATACTTGGAAGAAGAGACCTAAAATTTTGTTAATAACTGGTTGTGGCTACCACACCACTAAACTATGGATTGATAAATTTTATTCTCACATTATCCAATGCACTAGTTTGAAATTAATGCTGGTATTAATGATTATCAATTAGATAATGTTGGTCTAAGCAATTTATATGCGTCATTTGATTTAATAGTCCAAAAATTGCATCAGGTTTAGTTAACAATGTGGTAAAATAGATATGCTAGAAAACTTTCTCAAACAAACACAAACAATTCTGGGAAAAATGTCTTTAAAGCTATGTTTTTAACTGTATTTCAGAATCACTGGAAAATAAAATCTTGGAGACAAAGACAGAAAATGATTATTATTGAGAGGTAACAAGTCCTGGTGAATTCACTGGGGGATATCTGCAAATCTCTTACAGCCTAGAAATAAGTTTTATCAAGACATGAGAGATAAGTGAAAAAAGTCATATATATTCAAAAATCTGCAAAATCAGAACTCATTTTTATTAATTGGTTAAACTTTTTCTGTTTTCCATTCTTCAATTCTGCAAATCTGGTCTCCCTCTTCATAGCTCCACCCTAATCCCAGTAATTTTAATTTAAGGATAGGGACAATTAATTATACCTCTCTTAACCATAGTATAATGCCTATTCCATAACCAGAACTGTGTTAATAGAAAAAAGACACAGAAAGGTGAGGAGAAAAGAGAAGAGGAAAGAAGAGGAAAAGGGAGAAAAAATTGGAGAGCAGAGATAAATTTGAATTTAAATTGTTTTAACTGCATCAAGATATTCACAAATCCAACTTTGTAGCTTTCTTTTGTGGGCACTTCGTGGCTAAAACAGCTGAGTGATCTCTCTCTTCATCCTTACTGTAGCAGAGCAGATCACCCCTTATTTTCAGGAGAAGAACGGTTTGCAAGCCACTGTTACTTATTATACAAGAAAGATGTTTCAAAGTCATAATGTACAGAAAACCGGTTTGGACCGGATCTCTCTCTTCACTTTGGCTGCCAGCAGTGTGGAAGGAAAACAACAATATTATAAATGGGGTTTTATTGTCTTGTTACTATTAGGCGGGTGGCACATTTGGTCTCAACACTTACCCAGATTGTTAGTAAATGAAAAAGAGAATCATTCTGGGTTGGGAGGAAAGCCAATCAGCCCTGTTATTATAAAAACACATTACCTTTGGACTATGATTGCATCAAGTCTCAAACATTAATTTAGCTAGGACAGAGAAAAAGACTTATTATTGGGTTTTTGTAGCTATAAAATATAGACATACTGAAATATATATATATATATATATATATATATATATATATATATATGCACTCTTTAAATGTAAAATTTATGTTTATTCTTCCTTTATGATTCCACAGAACTTTCTATTTCCACAGGTCTTCCTCAATGTTTCCATAGGACTGGAAGAATTGCTCGATAAGGAATACAGAGACACTGAGTTGAACAAGAAGACTGAAAATCAAAGGTTTTGTTCATTGACCTAAAAGTCTATATGAAGCCATTTCCCATGTGATATGTTTCAATAGTGTCACTTGCAAATCCACATTCCTTATTTCCAATAAACCTAAATAAGAATCACCATTTCCAGTAAGCCTCCCAAAGAACATTCTATGTAATTTGCTCTAGATGTTTTATAGAGATTGTATGGCTCCTACTTAGTTTATACATTTGTTCAGTTGAAGCCTGTGTTCTCTGTACCAACCTTTCTCAGACCAACACTAAACATACAGTATCTGCTCAAACATCCCAACAGATTAGTCCTGGGAATGAGGTTTATGATGCCAGAGAGGAGAAACATGCAATGATCAGAGGTTGGAGATCCAAAAACTTTGGGCTCCAGGTTCTGATAACAGCTCAAAGACAGCTTCAGAACTCTGCCTCACTTTTTTTGCATCTCAGTCGCCTTATCTGTTAATTAAATTGGAATCGAAGACACTTTGGGTATTTCACAGGACTTCAGTGAGAATCAAAAGCCACACTTATTATAAAAAAATTGTAATTATAAAGTGCTATAAATAGGTGAGAGATTAAGAATAGAGGCACTCATGGTAGTAGTGACAAAAAGAAAAAGGAAACATTATTAAAGGGGAATAAAAAAAAAAAAACCTGAAAAGATACATTGAAAATTATCAGTGGGAAAAAAGCTAGAAACTATCAGAAGTGACTATTTCATTCATAGCCAAATAGCTTTTAAAATATTTGAAACTAAACACCATAAAATTTTAAAGAATTGAATATAAAATGTCATTTGTCATTTCTGTAGAAGAAGCCACATTACATGAGTCTCTTTCAAATCATCATACATGGTGGAATGTGCAACAGAAAGCAGGATATGTTTTTCAGTGACTAATGAGAAATTGTTTAGTAGAAGTCCATTCAAAATGGACTTAGATATACTTTCATGCCTTAAAAGATCCTGAAGATCAAGGAGAAATTTATGAGCATAAATGAATCTACTTTTGCATCCTTCATGAAAGTGTACCCATAAATCACCTGTCAAAAAAATCAACCAAGAGACTTCCGGCCAAGATGGAGGCTTAGACGGACGCGCTAGGTCTCCCTCTACAACTAGGGAGGAATACAACTACTTCAAAACAAAGGATAACTAGAAATTCCAGAAAATAAAACTACACGGAAGCCCAACATATGAAGTTATAAACCAGCGGCGCTCTTTGGGCAGGTAAAAGCAAAAGGGGGCGGTGCTGTTTGCGGTCGCACCTGGGACAGCGGCGGGGAGAACAACCCCGGCTGCAGTCGAACTCCCGGCAGCTCGCGACCCCAACGCTGGGGAAAGCAGCCACTACATCACCTTGAACAGTGAGGTGCAGGGGGGCGGGAGGACGGATCCCGGTCTCCTAGCGGAATAACTGTGTGAATCCATCTTGGACCCCCGCCCCCACAGAAAGCACCACAGGGTTGCGAAATAGGTCGCGGACAGGCACCGGTCGCTGGCTTGTGACGACAAAGCACCACGGCACAGCAAGAAAGGCTGCCAAAGGGCGCCGGTCGCTGGGTTGTGACGAGTACACAGGCACTGCCCCCTACAGCCGGCCCAAGAAAACAAAACGCATCTGTCAAAATGAGGCAGACAACTATAGAAATCCCGGTGGCGCAGCTCACCAGGCAACAGATGGAGAACCTGACAGATGAAGAGATAAGAAACCTGTCAGAGGCTCAGTTCTGGGCCATTGTTATCAGGTGGCTTACAGAATTCACAAAAGATCTGGAAAAAGATGAGAAAGAAGCGAAAAACACTCATAACGAAAGGAACAAAACCACATATGAGACAGATGGTGAGGAAATAAAATCCAGAGTTCATTTCAACAAACCGGAATATGGAGAAGGAACAAGCAGTCAACCAATGCAGCAAGAGGAAATGGGAAGCAACGATGAGAGGATCAGAAACCTCTGGGACAGCTATAAAAGGCCCAACATAAGAATCATTGGTTTGCCAGAGAGCGAGGAAGATGAACTAGAACTTGAAAAATTGAGTGAAAATATAATAAAGGAGAACTTCCCAGACTTGGGGAAGGAAATAGACTTACAGGTCCAGGAAGCACAGAGAGTTCCAAAAAAACTGGACCCAGGGAGAACCACTCCACGACACATTATAATCAAAATGTCAAAAATTAAAGATAAAGAGAGAATCTTAAAAGCAGCAAGAGAGAAGAAAAGAATTATGTACAAAGGGGTCCCAATTAGACTATCAGCTGACTTCTCAAGGGAGACCCTGCAGGCAAGAAGGGACTGTCAACAAATATTCAAAGTAATGAAAATCCAAAACCTATAACCACGAATACTCTATCCAGCGAAATTGTCATTCAGAATAGAAGGACAGAGAAAGTGTTTCCAGGACAAAATAAAACTGAAAGAGTTCATTAGATCCAAACCACTGTTATATGAGATGTTAAAGGGACTGGTTTAGAAAAAGGAGGATCAAGACAATGAAATCTAAAATGAAAACTGCATCACAAGAAACAACAGAAGCTAGGGAATTGAAACAAAGGCAAACTAAACAGGCAACGAGAGTGGAAAAAGAACTTTAGGTACAGGGAACATATTGGGGGGAGGTCAACAGGGAGGGGGAATGGGGAGAGGGAGGGAGATGACATAGGAATTAAGGATCATGGTAGGAGGGAATGGAATAGACAGAGAGAGGTTGAGAAGAACTGTATGCACAACTAATGGACATGATCTAAAAGGGGGGGACAACTGGAGGGAGGGGGGCCACCGGGTGGAGGGGACCAGAGGGAAGGGAAATTGGCACAAATGTAATATTATAATCAATAAAACACATTTAAAAAAAATCAACCAATACTGTCATAGCAAAGATGTTTCTAAGGTTTAAAATTCTAATTATGTTGTAAAGTTTCTATATTCTGAAATATAATAATTAGTAGAATGGGAAATTCTGTTACACTTTTATTAAAGATAGCCATTGTTTACTTTCTATTAATGTCTATCTAGTCTAAAGCAGGGAATATAAACTCAAACACTCATAAGTTTACATATGATAGATAAGAAAATTTATATAGTAAACATCCCCAGTATCTTTAGTAACATGTAAAAGTTTGATAGAGTGACACAGAATGTCTTCTGCACAGACATAGATCGCTTTTTCTTCTTCCCAATTGTATTATTGTTAGAAAATATGAAAGGCTTTTCTTTCCACATAGATCAGGAAGATAATTTCAATATCTGATCACAATTGTTATCACAACTTTACAGAGAATTAACTCCCTCAGATTATACAAATGACTAGATGCCTCATACTATATTGGTGCAGCTATAGATAGTGCTTGTGGGAAAAGTGATGAAAATGTGAAGCATGAATTTTCAGTAATCACAAAGAGAGAACTGAGAATCTGTATAAGCATTTCTTAAAACCATTTAGACATGTTAAGGATGTTAACCATAAAAGAGAGTAAAGAAGATTAGAAACAGGGCAACAAATGATTTTGAGACCAAGATACAAACATTTCTGTTAGTTACATTTATAAAAGTATTTTATTGAATCTCTAGTGAAAGATTTGACATTTATTATTTATTAGTTAAAATCTCTTCATAAAAACATTTTAATGTATGTTTTTAAATGGTAAATTTTATGTTGTATCAATTAAACATTTTATTTATATATTAATAATTGAAGTCTTTCCAGAAGTTATCCAGCCATGAAATATAAAAAAATAAAGACGTTTATTGAAGAAGATAGAAGACTCAAGAAACATTTTATGTAGAACAATGACACCTCAGTCCCCTTCAAAGTGGGCACCTTGGGACTTCACACAGTTCTCTGCCCCATCGTATTTTACTGAATCTCAATGACAGTCTGAAACCTCTTACCTTTCAAAGGTGATTTTAGTTTGGGAAAAGCCAGAAGTTATGGGGGCCCATGATGCATGAGTAGATGAGTTGTAGTGATGAAGCTGCCAATCATCAGTTGCCCATAGCTACAGCCTTCTGAATCATCCAAATATTTTCCGTGTATGAATGTTCAAGCTTAATGCAAAATTTGATGCAGATTCATTGCTCCACTCACTCAGTCATTTTGAATGTGATGTCCACACAGTACAAATGCTCACTCAATGGCATCTAAAACCCCCACTGACTAGCACAGTGAAGTTGTCATTTTTCACACATATGCACTGCAGTCCATTTTCCTTGGCTGCCTGGTTACATCAATATCATGCAAACCATTCTCATTATATTAACAATGGTTGGACTTTTTCTGGACAGACCTCACTGAATATTTAATTCATATAGTTTTTAAATTGTAATATATAATTCATATAATATAAAAATATATAAATTATATATTTTTCTCTTTGTCATTGTGTATATGGTAAACACACATTAAGTTATTTAATAAAATCTACAAGAATCAAATTACTACAATTATTTTCATTATTATAATAAATACAATTTTATCAACATGAAATCATTTTAACCCAAAAGAATTCTTGCAGATCAGAAGTTACATATATAATCAAGGTAAACACCACTGCAATCAAAATTATGTAATGAGGGTAAGCATTTCAGATTAACATATTCCTCCAAGAGAAAATAGTACTGGTATAAGCACTGTCAGTGCTAGGCTATACCACACATATTTCATTAATAATAACACATTATAATAATCCTATTTACCTTACTAAAAATTTCTTATTAAGACAAAGTGTTGATCCCTAAGAACTCTAAGAATTATTTTATAGGAACATTGCCAATAAGATCCATGCTGATTAATGTGATCTTTATTTTTTGCATATTTACAAGGAAAAAATTATAAGTGATATGTAATAAAAGACAGGCAGAGTTGAGGATCTGGGTCCAGCCACACTGCTCCTACCCACCTGAACACTATATTTTAAACTTAAAGATTCTATTTTGTATAAAGGAGGGGTTTTCCTCATAGTCAGACAGTACTCTGATTCCATTTATAATGTAAAGGAGATAAGATGCCCATAGCTAATAATGAAAGTGAGATGTTTCTACATCCCCTTTATTTCCAGGCTTGGGTAATGAAAAGAGATTGATTAGAATCAAATACACTTCACACAGGAAAGTGATTTAACTTCTTGGTAGCATATGAATCCTCTCCTTGTTCACAGATCAGTGTGTTTCTTGATTTCCTGGCAATCAAGTTTTCCTTTCCTTCCTCTATATATCTCTGACAATATAGCCTTTGCTGTTCATCATTCTCTAACCAAACTTTAAATATTGGAGTCTTAATAGACTAGAACCTAGGTCCCATCTTTGTACTTCATATTCTCTCCTTAGGTGATTTCAACAGTAGCCTCAATAGCCACACATGTTCCAATCATCTTCAATATTTGCATCAGCCTAGGAAACTTTACCATTTGAAATTTACATATTGCAGATGTTTCTTTAATATCTCTACTAATTCTGAACCTGGCTATGTCTAATGATATGTCAGATTTATGGGAATCAGTCTTGGCCTTTTCTACTCACTAGTTCATTCACTTTGCCACCTAAAATACTCTCAAAAATGCCCACATCTTCTCCTCTCTACTGCCACTTTGGGTTAACCCTGGACTCCTCACACCCACCCTTGGCCTCAAAGATTGACCCTCTACATTGCAGATTGAGCTATTTTGAAAAAGCGAAACATAACCACACCCTGATTAAAACCCTAAAGTAAATGTTCATTGTTCTTAAAATACAGATCCAAATATTTGACCTGACTTACAAATCTCTGCACAGTCTAAGCCTGCTGATCTCACCAACCCCATCTTGCACAGCTCTTCTATTACTCTCTGTGCTCTAACTACTTAGCTTTCTTCCTGGTCTTCAAGTACTGCGTTCTTTTCCACTTTCGGACCTTGGCTTACTCTGTCCACTCTGCCTGTACTACTGATCTTCCACAGTCCTCTGGTTTACTGAATTAATCCTACATCATCTTTTATGATTCACCAAATTCCTTAAGGAAGCTTCTAAAGACAAGAGCAGATTCCTGGGTGTATTAGTCCACTTCAGCTGTGGTAACAAAATACTACAGACTGTGTAGCTTATAAACAACAACTGTTGATTTTTCACAGTTCTGGAGGTTGGAAGTCACAGACGAGGGTGCCAGCATGGTGAGGTTCTGGGAAATGCTTACATGTGCCCTCACATGATGGAAGGGCAAAGATTCCCCATGGGCCTCCTTTATAAAGGTGCTACTCTCACTTATGAGGGCTCTGCCTTTGTGACCTAGTATCTGACAAAGTCTCCATCTCCTAAAACCATCGCTTTGCTCATTAGGATTCCAACATATGAATTTTGAAGGGAACACAAATATTCAGGCCATATTACCTTGTTTTATGTTCTCATAGCACTCTCTGCTTAACTCCTTTGTCTATTTATTGCAATTTTATTTAAGCAATTGTGCTATTAATACTCTTCTATACTAGAATAAAAGCTACAAGAGAGCATTTCTATCTTGTTCACTGTTTTTACCTCAGGACTTTTCCTACCCCTGTGTTCCCAAAGTATGGCAAATAAGATTTTATATATATTTGTTGAGTTAATGATGAAAGAAATAAGAAAAAAAATCTTCTTTTAGACATGTATAGAAACTGTCAGTCTACCTTGCCGTGTAGTATACAGTAAAGAAATCATCATCAACAGGAAGAAGTGACTGGGTTCAATTTTACAATCATTCCTTGATTTAATCTTCTAAGAATTCTCTTAAGAATAAATCCAAAGTCTGTTGCTCATTTATATATTTGCTCCTGCTCATGTGTCTCTCAGCAATAATCCAATTTTCCAGGTTAAATAAAGAAAATTACATATAGAACATGTCACTTCAGGTAATTAAAAAATTAAGATAAATATCCAAGTACCTAACTCATATCTTTTAAAAAGCAATGCCACTACAGTCTCAGGAATATCTAAGACAGCAGCAAAGGGTCATAGATATGCCACAGCATTCAGTGCAATAGTAACCAAAGTCACTGACTATCACCCCAAAACTTTATTAACTTGGGTATATTATTCAGAAAGCCTCCAGGAGCGGGCAGATGGCATGCTCTTATTTGCACTATTCCACTGCAGAGAACTAAAGTTTAAACTATCAGCTACCTGCCATTTCTGGAATTGCTGCAGATAAAAACTCTTTGATGATTTCAGTTTTCTGCTGCTTGCTTGCAGGCTTACAGAGAATAATTGCTACCATAAGAAACACTACTGAAATTGACAATAAACTGAATTTGGCTGGAAGTACATTGTAATTTTGTTCTATATTGGTGAGCTGCACTGCTGGGACAAGTGTTTGTTTAAAACCAAAACACCAAACAAAGCCCTGGCTTTAATGAAAATGCAAAGAGAATCATCTTTGAGATATTTATGGCTATGGCGATTGGAATTGTTTATTAGAAAGATAACATTAACGGTTTCCTCAAGTGGATTATTTTGGGAATGTAAACTGCTTCCAACTTATGCTTAGACATATTTGGAATGATATAGAAAAGACAAAGAGAAACAAGTGTAAATGAGGCATTTTGTGGAAAAGAAAGAGAGAAATGAGTGCAAGGGAAGATACTAAAAAAAATGTAGTATCATTACCAGGATAACCTCTTTCCCACTAGAAGTCATTTCTAATGGGTAATGAATTTTACTAGTGAATAATTTAAGTGACAAAGGCAGAGAACGGTCTACTATTTTAAAGAATTCCCAAATATTGTGTTGATCCCCAAGGGTCAGTAAAAATTGTAGAATCTCGCTAGATAGGGCCGAATCCTACATTGATTCATATAAAAATTTCATATAGAGGTTTATTTCCTTCCTTGGTATCTAATTTCCTACAAGTTTAACAGTATTCCAATACACTATACCATAACACATATCCTACAGCAAGCAACCAAAATCTTAAGGGAAAGAGGCAATAACAAACTTGAAGACAGGAAGTTTTATTTTATCTGAACTTATCAGCATCTTTAGCTCCTGCTTATTGATATTATACATTTGTGATATACAGAATCTTCCCATAAACAATAACATTTTTTTATTATATGGATTTGTGTTATCATGGTAAGTTGGTACCTAGGATATTGCCAATGGCCTTTCCAAGGGGCCTCAATAAAACAGATAAATACTAAAATTATCCCTATACTTATTTACTAAGAAGCAGCTGGAAGTAAAATGTCCTAAGAGAAGAAAGGCAGATTGTTACAATGTAGTCCTAATTTAATAAGGAAGTAGAAAGTAAGAGGATTTAAAAGTTTCTAAGAGAATAAAGATATAAGATGCAATAGCAGATATTGATTTGAATCTTTACTCACTTCGTATAACTGAGTCCATAAAGCTTTCCAAGTTATACTGAAATCCCACAAACACTTTCCAATTACCTCTTAATGATCCTATTATATCCACCTGAACTTCAAATGCAATTAATATTTATTGAATATACTATGTATAACATGCTTCAATGAGCACTTTTGGATATATTGCATATTTAATCTTCCCAAAAGCCCAATGGAGAGTTAGTAATCCTATTTTACAGAAGAGAAAATGTTAAGGCTAAAATTAAATAATTGAATCAAGAATCATACCTACAGATGGTAGAGAATGATTTCTGAAATTGCTGGATGATGAACATAGCAAATCTTTTCTCTAAAATGCAATGATAAACCTGAAAAAGTAATAGTCAAAACAACAACTTCTGGACTCTGGACACTGACACAGGGCAAACAGTGAATCTGAAAGCCTTTATTTAAGGAAAACTCTTGGAGTTTAGTAAAAGAGATCTGCTGTATTTTAGCCTGGGAATTCTCCCATACCCACTCCATGTTCATGACATTGAAGTAGAATAAAACATAAGATCTACATGATCATTTCAATAGATGTGGAAAAAGAATTTGAAAAAATTTAACAATCAATAATAAAAATTCTCAACAAACTAGGAATAGAAAAAAAAAAAACATCAACCTAATAAGAAAGACATTCACAAAACTCTACTGCTAAAACTATATTTAATGGTCAAAATTGAATATTTTCCCCAAATCAGTAACATGGCAAGGACTTCAATTTCCTAGACAATCCAGCCAATGCACTCAGGCAATATAATGCAACAAGATCAGAAAAAGAAGAAAGAAAGAAAAAAAATATATATATATATATAACTGTCTTCACAGATGATATAACCTTGTACTGAGAAAATTATAATGAATCTCTCTTTCAAGAAAAAAACAAGTTCAGTAAGGATGCAGAATATGAGCTAAATATTAAAAATATATATTGTATTTATAATAGCAATAATAAAATTAATTTGAAATAGCAGCAAAAATTAAATACATGAGATTAAATTTAAGATATAAAAAATCAAGGCTTGTACACTGAAAACTATAAAACAAAGCTGAGAGAAATCAAAGAGGATCTAAATAAATAAAATGGTCTTCTATGTTCATTAATTGTAAGACTCAATAGCATTAAGATAACAATTCTTCCCAAACTGATCAGCAGATTCAGTGCAATAATTACCAAAATCTCAGCAGGTTCTTGTGCTGATCAAAATTTATATGAAAATGCAAAGGGTCAAAATGGCCAAAGCATTTTGAAAAAATCATATTTGGAGGACTAATATTTTCCAACTTAAAAGTATGTTATATTTGCTACATTAACCAAGACAATGTGTTATTGACATAAGAAAGACTAATGGAACAGACTTGAGAGTATAAAAATAACACATTTATGATCAATTGATTTTTGATGAAGGTATCAAAATAATTCTATGAGGGATGTATAACCTTTTCAATTTATTGTGCTGAGACAATTGGATATCCACACTTAAAATGATGAACTTAGATCCTTACCTCACACCATATACACATATTAACTCAAAATAGAATACAGACCTAAATTGAAAAATACTTAGCTAAGATTGTAAACTTTTGGTAGACAACATAAGAGACAATATTCATACCTTTGATTAAGTATAATAAAAAAAAAACAAGATTCATAAGAAAAATTAGCAAGTTGGACATCCTCAAAATTAAGTACTTTGTATTTCAAAAGTCACAACTAAGAAAATGAAAAGACAAGCCACACTACACACAGAACATACTTGCAAAATATATATCTGATATCATATAGTATTTATCTTTTGCTGCCTGGCTTATTTCACTAAGCATGATACTCTCCAGTTCCATCCATGTTGTCGCAAAAGGCAGGAGTTCCTTCTTTCTTTCTGCTGTGTAATATTCCACTGTGTAAATGTACCACAGTTTTTTGATCCACTCATCCACTTATGGGCATTCAGGCTATTTCCAGTACTTGGCTATTGTAAATAGTGCTGCTATGAACATAGGGGTGCATAGGTTCTTTTGAATTGGTGTTTAAAGATTCTTAGGGTATAATCCTATCAATGGAATCCCTGGATCAAAAGGCAGTTCCTTTTTTAGTTTTTTGAGGAAATTCCATACTCTTTTTCATAGTGGCTGCACCAGTCTGCATTCCCACCAACAGTGCACTAGGTTTTCCTTTTCCCCACATCCTCGCCAGCACTTGTTGTTTGTTGATTTGTTGATGATGGCTATTTTGATCAGTGCAAAGTGGTATCTCATTGTGGTTTTTATTTGCATCTCTCTGAGGCTAGTGATGTTGAGCATTCTTTCATATGTTTATGGACCCTCTGTATGCCCTCCTTGGAGAAGTGTTTATTCAGATCCTTTGCCCATTTTTTAATTGGATTACCTGTCATACAGGAAACTAATGAACAACGCAAACAAGCAAGTAAAATAGAACCAGAGGCAAGTTAAAAAGGAACAGACTGACAGTGACCAGGGGGGGAAATGGAGGAAAAGAGGGGAATGGTCTAGTCCAGAAATTAGTATAAATAACCCATGGACATGGGGATTCAATATGGGAGAGGAGGTGGGAGGGATAGAGGGGAGCAATAGGGGAAAAATGGGACAACTGTAATAGAAAAACCATTAAAAAAGAGAGAGATAACTAGGGAAACTTGAACATTGACTATGTTTTTGATGATCATAAGGAATTGTTATTATTATTATTTTTGGTGTGATAATGGCAGTTACGTTAAAAAAAGACCTTATCTCTTGGAGATATCTCTTAAAGATATAAATGTTTCATGTTTATGAATAAGTTGTTCTGACTCCTGGATCTGATTTAAAATAACTCATCTGTGGAAGGTGTATGTGTGTGTGGGTGGATCATGAGGGAGGAAGAGATGAACAGATACTGGCCAAATGTTGATAATTGTTGAAGCTGGGTGGTAGGTATACACCATTCACTCTACTTTGTGTGTGTGTAAACATTTCCATAATAAAAAATGTCTTTAACAGTAAAAAAATGTTTCTGAAAAATGATTTGTAACCAGAATTCGAAAGGTAAAGAACACTTGCAGCTCAGTAATAAAAATGTAAATACTTGATTTTTTAAAGTGGTAAATGATTTGAACAGAAATTTTCCTGAAGGAGATAGATGAATAATTTAAGAAACAATAAAAAACATTCAACATTATAATGAATTTGGGAAATCAAAATTAAAACTATAATGAAATATCACTATACATCCACTAGAATGGCTATGACATAGATAATAACAAGTATTGGAGAGGGTGTGGAGAAATTGGACAACTCATATATTTCTGGTGGGAATCTAAAATGGTTCAGTCACACTGGAAAATAGTTTGAGGGATTTTAAAAATGTTAAGCAATATTTTGTTATACAACTCTGCCATTCTGATTGTAGAAATCTGGCTACCATAATTGAAAACACATGTCCATACAGAAACTGGTACGTGATGTTTGTAACAGTATTATTCATGTTACCAAAAGTGGAAACAACCCAAATATCCATCAACTGACAAGTGATTAAACAAAACGTCATATGTTTTTACAAGGGAATTTTATTCAGAAATAAAAAAAAAAAGCTAGCACATGAATGAACCTCAAATATGCTATGCTAAGTGAAAAAAGCTTAATGCAAAAGAACATATATTTTATGAATCATTTATATAAAATGTCCAGAATATACAAATCTATAGAGACAAAAGTAGATTATTGTTTGTCAGGAGCTGGGAATGGGAACCAGATATGCTTAGATAAAGCATAAGAGATCTCTTTTGGCTGATGAGCATTTTATAAAACTGGATTGTGGTTATAATTGCATAATTTTTAAATTTATTTAAAAACACTGAATTGTAAATATACAATGATTGACTTTTACGGTATATAATTTAGACTTCAACAAAGCTGTTTTTTAAAAAAGAATTACAGCTCCAAATTATTGGCCACTTCTTTGTTTCATGCAACAAATGCTTTAAATGTATTTTATTTATTCCCCAAATCTTCAGAAATATATTTTTTAGATAAGAAAATGGAAACTCAATGAAGTTAAATAATATGATATCACTTTCTTAACTTGTAAATGAAGGAGTTAGAATTTGATTCTTCTTGTGAGTTAAAACTCCATGACTAACTGCTATGTTATACTGCCCAGAGACTCAGAATAATTTCTCAATTATGCCACATAACAGGTCTAAATGAAGTGCAGTGCTGTTTGTAATATACCATTGTACTCTTCTGTTATGGACTGAACTGTGTTACCCTAAATTTATATGTTGACATAAGAAAATGAGGTTTTTAGTGGGGGTCCCTAACCCAATATGACTGTTGTCCTTATAAAAAGAGGAGATGGAGACAGAGAGGGGGACATCATGATACAGAAGAGAGAAAAGACCATAGGAGGAGCTCACAAGAGAGGGGCTACCTACCTATAAGACAAGGAGAGAGGCTTCAATGGACATCAGAGTTATGAGTACTTTGACCTTGGACTTTCAACCTCCAGAAGTGTGAGAATACAAATTTAGGTCACTCAGTCTGTTGCATTTGGCTATGGCAGCCCTAGGAAACTAATATGTCTTCTGAGGCCATAATATATTGGGGTCCATAGGGTAAAATAAACACTGAACTTTACTGAGTTAAAGATAATTTAGGGGATAAATTTTAAATTTCATCTGTCCTGTAAATATCCAATTTTTCTACTACATTGATAGAATTTGGTTATCATTCATATTAACATATACTAAATTCTGAGGAATATTTTCTGAAGGCTTAAATAAATGGATCAGTGCACAAATATTCAGAATACTTCATTTATTACACTCAGACGTACACACTTATAAATTTCTCCGTGTTTGTTTTTTTCCCCCATATTCCTGCTATTTCTTCTTTTTTTAATCATGAGGTTCTACTGGGTAATTTTTGGCTGTTGGTATCAGCAGAGTTGACTGAGCAAGCATCCAATGTAACTCCATTTAATCATACTGGAACTTAGCATTCAAAAAAATGTAGAAACATGTAGAAACACATACACACACACACACACACACACACACATATAACATAGTCCTTCGCTGTGTCTGTATTGATTTCTCCTATAGACCTAATTTCATAATGTGCCCTGAGTACTGAAGAATCATCTATGTAGTTTCAAAATGACCTAAGAATTTAATTGGATTTGTAGGCTGTAATTTATGTAATATTAATGACTACTTTTAAATAGTAGCTAATTAACAGCTAACCTTTAATTTTCCTTTTAAAGGAAAGGAACTAAGCATAATAAAAGAAAGAGAGAGAAGAGGGGATAGAGAGAGAGAGAGAGACAGAGAGAGAGAGAGAAATAACTTTTTCTTCCCAGTATAGATTTAATTTTAATTTGTAGAAAGACAATGTCCATCAGGGACATTGGGATAACTGTGTGATACATTATGTATCTGATTATCTTATGCCCATAAAAATGGCTAAATACATAATTTAAATGTAATTCAATAAGTTATTTTAAATGGGAAGCTCAGGAGTTGGGTGATAGATTAAAAGCTTGCTATAACAGGAAAATTTTGTAAGATACTGCTATTAAAATTCAGAGTAAAAGATTACATTTCGTTTCCTCTTTTATATAGTTAGATTTTTTCACTTTGTGTTGTTCTCATAAGATCCCTGAATAAATAAATATGTTCTACTTTATTTGGAGGCATAGTAAAAGGAAGTGCATAAACTCAGTGTTATCATTACAGTTAACACATATAGACGAGGTTGTCTTCTCTGGGAGATCACCTTTCAAAAGTTTGATTCTACCATGCCCAAGAACCTACCCACATGGGCCAACCTTTCACTCATCCACAAAAGATTAATGGCTTTGTTTTCCTTCAGGCCACAATGAGAATCTTGAGCCCCTCCTAGAATTGATTTTTCATGTTATGCAAAGTACATTGGTGGGGCTTTATAATATCCGAGTGGAAAGGGATTTGTCTCTGAAAAAAAATATCAAAACCATCTTCACTAATTGGCCCCTTTGTTGACAGGAAAAGCAGAGAGGCCAAGAAATAAATGGGCCATGAAAATTTAGCTACAACCTTCATCTAAAAACTGTCCCTTTAGGTCAGCAACCAGGCTAGCTGCTCTGGCTGTGTGAGAGAATGACTCTCTGTTCTAACAGAATATATTTTGTGAAAAAAAGAAAAAAAAGTTATTTATTTGAAATGGTGCCTAATAATGTACCTACCATATTCTTTTATCAAAATAAATTAGCCTAAACTAACTTAAAATCTGTTTTGATCTTTTTTTTTTTTTTTTTTTCCCCATAGAATGAGGTCTCTGGATCACCTCCATCACCTTCACTTTGAGTACCTGTTTAACACCTGGATTCCTGGTTCCTGCCCCAGAAGTAGTCTTACTTTAGAAAAGCTCCTGGGATAAGCCCTAAGGATGCTGAGGCTTGGAAACCAGTGCTTTGATGATGAGAGCTGTATGGGGATCTTTTTTTTTTTTTTTAATAGTTTATTTTTAAGTGTATTTTTTCCATTACCCTTTATACTCTCTTCCACCTCCACACCCCTCTTTATCCCCACTTCTGCTTCAATCACCACACTGTTATCTGTGTCCATGAGCCCTTTTTCATTTTTTTCTTCAATCCCTCCACCCTCCACTACCCCCCAACCAGGACTATCATCCTGCTTTCTATCTACAAGTCTGTCGCTATTTTGCTTGTTTGTTCAAAAGCTTTTCTCCTCAGAGAGCAGCTGCACCTTGTGCTCTGTAGGCATCTCACTTGTACACCCAAATGTCACTAAGAAAAAGGTTGAGAAGGGAACATCAATATCGTAATGAGTTTTCCCTGGGATATTTTAATGATCATCCCATTGGATTTCAGTCTTGGACCATCACAGAGATTCTTAAAGGGGATTCTATGATTATTTTCACTTTACTAATGGTCAAGTAACACCAGTTTATTGATTTGAGGAAGCACTGGCTCCTTGGGAAAAAAATAACCTGGAGCCAAAAGATGTGAATTCCAGTCCTGGTTTCCTGCGTATAGTCCCTGAGACCTTGGGCAAGAAAGTTACGCACTATGTGACTCAGTTTCTTCTCCCCCAAAAAATTTAACTTTAATAGTACTTGCCTTACTTATGTTACACAACTAGTAATTTGGATTAGCATACTAGTCTCATGTTAATAATATTTCCAAAGGTTTCTAAAGAGATTTAATATGAGAATGCTATAAAATAATTTTATAATAATCTATACAACTATAAGATAGATGATTATTTTTTTATCCTCTCTGCTCTTTTCTAATTAGATCTAGTACTAAATATCAGTTTTCAATGAAACTGCTGGATTCTTTTTCCCATAGGTGTCACTTAATTGTTATTTTAAGACCTTTTTTCGCTCTTATCCTTAGAAGTAGAAGGTCTGCTATTCTTTGTAGTTATTTGCCTGATAGTTTGACAGAACAAAGTTGGATTAATGAAAAAGTCAGCGTTGAGTAGAAGAAACTGAACTACCATAACAGAAGCATATTTCCCTTCAAACTAGCCTTACAATATTTCTCCAGGGAAATTAGTACAAAAATCTTCATTTTCTTAAGTTTGTTAGTTACCTAAATATACTATTATTTAGATAAAGATTCAAAATAATCACAATGTGAAAATATTAGACCACAGGAAAATTCTGCAAGGTGAAAAATGATAGTAGGCTAAGGCATTTGTTTAGTAGAAAACAAACCTTTTTATGCATGTCAAAAGATAACTTTGAATAATTGGATTAAATTTCTGGTGACATTTAAAATGTAAAGTCTCCCAGGACAGATGACTATTATATTTTGTATTCTATGGGCTGCCTTGTAACACCAACAGCTTGTTCAATAAATGCCTTTGACATTGGTTATAGATTTATACCAAAAATAATTATCTCACTTTCATCACTTTTGTTTGATTCATCTCTTTTTAAAGAAACTGCCTAGATACAGTATGCTGACCAGAGGCAGGAAAAAAACAATCTGATTGTGTTACAATATTTTTCATCCTTTTTTAACTTTAAATTTAAGTCTAGTGGAAGAGGAATTTATAAAATTAGATAGCTATTTAGCCAAACTGAGTGACTAATACCCTCCAACCAAGTGAGTCCCCGGTGAGTCAAATTGGGAGATCTCCTACGTACTACACAGGATGTTCAACTAATTGCATGAGATGCTTTATGATAGACCTACCAATCCATTCTGGATGCTGTCTAGAGTGCAATTCATGATCCTTAGCACAAATCTCTCTCTAAAAATGTAAAATGAGAAGCTCAATCATAGACCCTAGATTGTCTTGTCTAAATATAAACACCTTCTAATTTAATTGATGAAAATACATTTCATGCTTTCAATTCAGATGCACAAGCACAGTACCATTCACAGTTTTCACGGGTGTTTGGCTTTGTGTTTATGGGAGAAACTGGGACTAGCCCCTTCCTTCCTAAAAACAACCAAAAAATGCTTCTTTATTTAATGTGATCTTGGAAATAAAGAAGAGAGCTCAGTAGAGTACTTCTGAATGAAGAAGAACACTGAAGAAGACAGTCTCTTACCTCTAGCCTCTTAATCAGGGACCCAACTTCCCAAAATAATATTGAGTGAAAAGGGTATTGACTGGTATGTAAAATCCACCATACTTGAACTCACCTTTCACTTTCAAAAATGTCATATTCTTACATGTTAATTGGTATTTAAAAACAAATATTAATAAAAATGTTAATTGAGATATTAAATTTAGAGAAATGCAACAGGATTTCTTAAGAGTAAATCTGATTGTTCTCCTTTTTATATATATTTAAAGAAAAAAATTTCTTAATATTTTTACCCACAATACGGCCTTAAAATCAGAACCACTAAACTCAATGCATACATGTAATGCATTAAATCCAAAAAAGCATATCATCATTTCAGAACATCAAAACTGGCAGCAATTGTATCAGTGATGTGGTTCAGGGAGGCTGATTCTTCTAATTTCTTTTTCTCCTTCTTCTCTTCCTCTTTCCCTTCCCCCTCCTTTCTCCCTCTCCTTCCATCTCTGTCTCTGTCTCCATCTCCCCCTTTCCCTCCTCCTTCTTTCTTTTTTTTAAATGAGGGTATGAGCCAGGCTTCAATTTCCCAAATTTTCAATAGGTTTCTTAGTACAAAGGTGCCTATCAAAAGTGAACAGCCATAAGCAATTTGTTTCCAAGCCAAACAAAGAATCTGGCAACCTAATACTGTTATTATCGCTATTGTAGTTGACATTACAACTACTTCCCCAAATCCCCCAAATGGCCACCCTCTATGGATACTGTTTTTTGTTTGTTTGTTTCTGTTTTTATTTTTTAATTATAATTCACCAATATCTGTTACCTTGCTAAATCTCTTTCTATGTATGTGCCATGTCTCTGCTTTAAAATGAATGAATGAATGAATGAATGAATGAATGAATAAATAAATAAAGCAGTGTTGTTTTGGATAAAACATGAGGCAGAGTATATACCCATAAATATTGTAACTTTATAATTATAAAACTCCAGAGAGAAGAACAAACTTAGATTAACCATGATGTACTCTGGAGAGTTTTTAATTGCCAACGCCAGTGGAAAGTGAGTAGTGACACTAAGAAAAGAAAAAAAGAAACACCAATCTGTAGTGGACATAAGTTTGGAAATTTAAGAAAATTTCTACCTAGGAACAGGCGAGATGTATGATGGTGTTGCCATCTGCAGTCATTAGGATACAGATTAGTTCTCCTGCTCTCTTTCTGTCAGCCCAGTGATCACAGATATATTTGCTTCTCAGTTTAGTAAACTAGCTAATTATCATACTAAAAGTCTGATTCTCTAAATGGACAATTGAAAAATCCATTACAGAATTAGAGAAATAGATTTGTAAGGCAATATCCTTTTCAATCCTTTCAGGATTGGAGGAGGAGGTTCTAATCTTTTCTGACAAATGTATACTCTAAACTTCCATCCACATCCCCAAATACTCCCAGTGCTTCCGACATGCAATCATGAAGGCATAAACACACAATGACAGATTCTTTTATTTTGCCTCTCCATTCCCCAAATTTCTTGCTTTATACAATTGCCTTTCAGCAGAGTCTACTGCAGTAGTCAATGCAAGTTATTCAATGGTCAAATCCTGTCTATTTCAGTAGGGACAAACTTTCAGCATGCAAACAAGGAATTGCGGTCCTACTCCTGCAAAAACTTCCACCAAATATTTTAAAGAAATATATATATAAATTATTCTGTTGATCTTAACTGGTTGTTGGCAAAAACAAACAAAAAGCAGGCACACTGTAGTTCATTGGAAGAGCACAGAGGAAAGTGAATAAGTTAGCCTCAATGTGCAATCACAGTCCAACAAAGGGAAGGTCCTCTTACAAGATTGGCAGGAGAATATGTCACCATCCTTTATTTGCCAAAGAAAGGCGACATTTTAGCCTAATTCTCTTGTGTGTCTCACCTCAGGATGAACAAAACTGAGTCCCATTTAGCTGCCTGTTACGCTGCTGTTCATAAATTGCTGTTCTTTCTCCACCTTCTCATTAATTTCCTCCTGTGTGTTCAACTAATTGCTTGGGAATGCCATCATTAAAACCCAAATTAGAACTTGCCCACAAATCCAACACCCCCTCAATTCTCAACACACCTGGGCTAACTACTGCCTTCCCTACATGTTACTCGAGAGATTCATTCTCAGGTTAGCTCAAAAGCAACTGTGACTTGGAATAATTGAGGAGTGGGAAGGTATCAGACATCAAAACAAACATTATTTGGCCCAAAATAACTTTTGATTTTCTTTGTGGAAAAAATATTTGATTGATTGAATTAGATTGACCAGTTGTGATGTTTACATGCCTCCCAAGGTTTTACAGTGTGTCTAGGTTGTGAGTAATGCCAAAGAAGACAGTTCTTGTCTAAACAAATAAAATATTATAGATCAGGCAATATCACATGTTCAAAATGCAAGCTACTAAAGATGGCACTGAGTAATTTTTAGAGATTGGGTTGTTTTAATCAATATTAAGCTGATGAAAAAATAATAATAGGTATATTGTGTGAAGAACCTGGACTGGATATTGTTAAATATCTGAGAAGAAATTAACTAAGTCTGGGACCTTGGCCATAACATGTCATCAAATTTTAGGAAATGAAGTAAATGAACTCTAAAATGACATCTACATCTAATTTTCATTATTTTATCATTTAAATTATACAAGTTGAGAAGAGGTGAGATCAGTAAACATCAGATCAGGTTTTGAAAAGGAAAGATTACTTAGAACTTTGTAAGTCCAATTTGAAGTACTAATAGACTTTTTGGGCCTATCAGAGATAGCTGGGGTAAAAATATATTATCTTATAGAATCCATCACTTAACAGTGCTGTCTATGAATACTTACTTGGGTAACATTGGTTTAGATCTATTCATATTATCATATCAGTTATAGATACTATTTAGCTATCTGTTTTAGTTTACACTGAATCCTATATATAAACTGACAATCTTCTCCCATAAATTTAAGGTATTGTTTTGGAGTATGTATATGTGACAGATAGACTAAATTGTCCAAAATATGCTATGATAAGTGGGTCTTAATGTCTCTGAAGATCTATTTGGAACATTGTGCATATATCATGTTATATGAAAGTTTCAGTGTTTGGAAGTTCTTAAAGAAAGTTTCCAAGGGAGACTGTCCTGAAACACTATTGAGTTTTAGGATTAGCACCACCCCTGAGTATTTATGTGCTTTTGTCCACGTGAAAGCAACATAAAATACTGGAGACAAAAGAGGACGGAACTCTAGCTCTTGTTGCTATAACTAACTCGCTCAGTGAGACCAGGTAAAATCGTGCCTCTAATGGCTTTAGGATTCTCACAAAAAGCAAGGATCTGAACTAAAATCATTTACCTCTTAGATTCTATGATTTCACTTTAACTTCATTATTTTATTACTTTACAATATTTATTTCTTCCCTATCCAATGGTGAATCACTTAAACTCTTTAAGAAAAGGAAAAGTGTAGTGAGTGCCTCTTGTGAAAATGCTTTGAAAAGTATCAAAACTTGGAACAAATAAATTACATATTAATAAAACATGTTACCAAGAGGGTCTTCAAACAGAAATTAATTAATTGAAAGTAAATTTCACATACCTATAACTTTAATGGCACATGCATTTTTCACTTTATTGGTTCTGACTTAAAAAAAAATTCTGGCTTTATAATAAAAATCCCCACTCTTATATAGGGGTTAAATTGTTTTTGACATCTAGTTCCCACCCTGCCTCCAGCCCCCCACACACACTGAACATTTTTGATAATTAATCAGTTATCTGATCTAAAAGACACTTTCTGCCCTGCTGGTCCTATGCAGTTCCTACACAGATACATTCTGACTGAGGCCACTTCGAAGCATCATCTGTGATAACAAGTGCTAACTTCCAGGAATGCCTTTCTTAGTATAAAGGCTCAGACTATAGCTCATATACAAACTTCTTATGGTACACAGCATATTTAAACTTCACATTTCCCTGGACCCATCATGGACTTCATACAAAAGTGTTAAATCAATGATTTTTGCAAGAGCTCTACTTGGTTAAAAGAAAGGAGGGACTCCAAATATGACCTTTGAACCACACATATTGAACCTAGAGGACAATTTCATTACTTCCGTATTTATTAACCTATTTCTAAGATGAGAAAATTATAACTTAAAGAAATCAATGTGACCTGTCATATCTTTTGCTCTGTGACTTTTCCAAGGTACCTAGCATGACACTTTTTAAAAAACTTATGAAACTTTCCTTGTCAGAATGATTAAATCCCAAATATGAAATTGATCAAACCTGATTTTGGTACTGGGATCTTTATTGTCTATGTCCTTTTCACTTTTTTTTGTTCTTCTTCTATGGTCCCCACTAAATTCCTCATTCACACTCATAGGCAATATTATTATATAAGCACGTTAGACAACAAATCTATAAAACACTCTATTTTTAGTAGCACATACTGTTTTTTTTTAAGTATCCTTTTTTAACCCAAAATGGGGACTTGCCCGTAAGAAGTGTTTGATCTGTGTTTCTCAACTGCAACTGTATGTAAGAACCATCTGGGGATCTCTTAAAATCCCAGTGTTTATTCCCAAACCTCAGGCCAATTAAACCTAAGATGGCCAGTGGAACCCCAGCCACAGAACTTTAGAAAGCTCCCCAGATGGTTGCAAAGTACAAATAAGATTGAGAGTGACTCAATGGAGCACAATCTATTTGAAGAAAGAGGGCAACTTTTCATCTTTTGAATAATAGCATAGGGTTTTAGTTTACCATGAATCCTAGAAACACTGACAATCTTCTCCCACAAATAATTTAAGCACATACTGAGAACAGGCTGGACAATCTTATTCCTATAGAATCCTTAAATATTTTATTGGAAGTTATTTTCTTTTTTCCTTTTTATTGACTTTATTAGGGTCAGACTGGTTAACAAAATTATACAGGTTTCAGGTGCACAGCTCTACAACACATCATCTGTGTACTGAATTGCATGTTTACCACCTCAAGTCACCATCCATCACCCTCCTTCTACTTCCACCTGCCTCAGCAATTGCCACACTGTTATCTGTGTCCCTGATTCATTTATTTATTTTTATTTTTTGGCTCAATCCCTTCACAACCATCCCCACCCAAATTCCCCCCACCACTGTCAGCCTGCTCTCTATCTAGGAGTCTGTCACTATCTTGCTTCTTAGTTCATTTGAAAAAAGTTAGTCAGAGGAAGGTACATAACTTATGATTTCAATCATACGTGGAATCTAATAAACAAAACAAACTAACAAAGAAGTAATTTTAAACCTGAAAAAACAGGTTTTATCCAAGTTGTTTTGACCCAAGTCTGGATACTAATGCATCTCAGACACGGGGAATTTGATTCCACTCAGAAAAACATAGCTGCCTAGTCTGCCCCATATCATACACTTTCCTGCTAATTTACCACCTCACAGTATAACTTTGGGCCATTTCAACTCCCAGACACCCCTCAGAATTTTAATTTGTCCATTTGTAACCTAAATATCATCTGGGAACATAGTTTGCTCTTGTTTATCAATATGCCCAAGTGAAATAGTACATTTTTGTTTGAATTTAGCCCATACCCTGCTATTTTAGCATATTTTTCATAGTGAAATGGTGCCCCACACAGTCTCACAAGTAAATAAAATCCTTGGGTTTCAGATGCACATGAAACTATTCACTATAAGGTGTGCATTTCCTGATCATGAATTTCAAACAATGAACAGGTTTGAATTTATCAGCAGGCAGCCTTGCCAAAGAGTCTGCAAGAATAACCAAATGAAAACCAGCAGATGATTCAGGAACACCTGTCTGATGCTTTTCTGTTCTTGGTTGCTAGCCCAAGTCAACCATTTCGAAGAGGGAGTGTAAGCTACAATTAGATCTCAAGATTTGACATAGTTGCTTAATTGTAATGGAAAGCCATATGCCTACTCAATTTGAGGAGAAATCATGTTGTGCTGAATTATGTAGTGCTGGCTTTATCCTGATTTCCATAGAACTAGTAAGCCATGTTCACTTTCATGTGTCCATCCATTTCTTCAAGGATATTTGGATGCCTTTTATTATCTACTCTTTAGAGTAGACACCTTCCTCCCTGTTAAAACAAAATATATCACATATTTTTTGAAAATTGGTACTTAAACTAAGTTATACTTAGAATATTATATTTGAGAAATGACTCATGGAGCAGTTGGGTTAGACTATAAATAAAGTTCAGAATTTCAAACAGGCACTATGTCAAAGTGGTATGCAAACATTTTCTTTTTCACCTAAGTCTTTTGTTCCACTCCTATCCTTGTATCCAATGAAAGAATTGACTCCATGAAAGAATTAAAATCTAAGATATAATTGCCTTCTTATTCCTGAAAAGAAAGATTTCTTAGCACATTTTCAACTATTACTCCCCCAAACGAATTTAGTTGTGTGCAACCTTTAGCAATCTTTGTGGAAGACACATTAATATGAACATTCCAACTACTTCTTTGCATTTCTCAGAGTACCTTGCATTCAGGTAGAGGACATGTGACTAGTTCTGGTCAATGAAGTGAAAAAAATTGTTGTGTGTCACTTCTGACCTAGACAGTCAAGAACAAGTATGCAACTTTCATCTCTCTCTTAATTGCCACAGTAATTTAGGAAAATACAAGCTCTGGATGGCATAAGCTACAGGATAGAGAATTATCCTACCCATGTTAGAGTGTGTGTTATTTCAATTCTAAGTTTTATGTATTGTGGTAAATAACATTAATTATCAGGACTAGTGCAACTTGCCTGTCTCATAAAAATCAACTATATTGTTCTCAAAGTTTTGCTGGCATATTTAATCTTCTAAATGATGAAAACATAATCTCATGCCAGGGCTTGCCTTTTCACTTATTTTCAGTATATAAAGCAGGAAGCAGATTCAATATTTGCAGAGGAGCTAACTGAATTCCAGAGGATATGACTGTGATTTTCTAGATGCCAAAGAGAATATCATCCAAACCATAAACATAATTAGTAGTTTTTATTTTTTTTTCTTTTTGTCTTAACCCTCTTAATATAGTAGGTTAGAGTTGATGCTCAATTAATGTCTGAGGTGAAGATAGATAAATGTAGAAATAGAGAGCATTCACATTTCAATAGAAAATTTCTAGTTAAAGGAGAAAATTTTTCTAGAAATAAGAAACCTTAGACCCTGAGTACTGAGACATCTTGCCCTTCCCAATATGTACTCATTTGTTAATTTTGAAATTAATCCCCATTGACTTAGGTATGATTAATCCTAAAGTCAATTTTAGGCACAAGGACATCTCAAGGCATTTGAAACCTAGTGTGATTCACTCAAAATTCCTCTGGACTCTCTAACATAAATGTCTAGATTAAATATAAAAATATAATATAGACTTCCAGTCAAGGTGACAGTATAGGCACACATGGCTTGCCTCTTAGCACAACCACATCAAAATTACAACTAAAATACAGAACAACCATCACTCAGAACCATCAGAAATCAAGTTGAATGGAAGTCTGACAATTATTAAATTAAAGAAACCACATCCATCCAGACTGGTAGGAGGGGCACAGATGTGGAATGGGCTGGTTCCTCACCCACATGTGAAAATTCAGGAGGAATATATTGGGAACAAGGAATCCCAGCTACACACCAGGCCCCCCAGTACAGGTTCCAGTGCCAAAAAGATAAGTCCCCACAACTTCTGGCTGCAAAAACCAGCAGGGATTGAGTCAGTGGGAGAAACTGCTGGAGCCCCAAACGATTCTTCTTAAAGAACCCACACACAGACTCACCTACTCAGACTCCCACCCTCCCTTGAGCTCTAGCACTACAGTAGCAGCTTGAAGGGTACCAGTTGCATACTGGGAGAGGCTGAAGTATTTGACCTCAGGGAGAGCAGAGGCCATTGTCCCTTTTATGAGCCCCCTACTCCACAGAGCCATGGATCCAGCAGGCTGGCACCATATCTGAGATTCCATCAACCTGTCTAACATTATTTGAGTCACCTTGCAGATCCCCAGAGATTTCACCCTACCCAGTTTAAGGGCTCACCCAAGTTACTTTTTCATATGAATGGCTGGTCTTGGTTCAAACTGCACAACTTCCTACATCCTCACAAGTAAGCAACACCTGGCCTCAGTAAGCCCCAGGCCCAACACTAGCAGCATGGAGCCTAGATACACAGTTTGGTTTTGCATGCGAATCTCCAAGCCCAGCACAATTGAAGCCATCTAAGATTGTTTTACAGCTCAGGAAGGGTAGCCCTGGGCAAAAATGCAGGTGAGGACTGACCTTGGCTAGTACCACCCTGGAAACCCCAGGGCCAGTGTACCAAGTGGACAGCTACAGACCATGTCAGAGCACCACCACCCTGCCCCTGCACAGCTGATTCTCCACAGAAAGTGGAGGTTTATGGTAAGTGGTCACAGTCAATCCTTGCAGCTGACTGGCCTGAGTAATCTTTCCCATTGACCTGCCAGCAGCAACCACGGCTCAACTACAAGAGGAGGGTGTACTCAGCCCACACAAAGTTCACACCTCAAGTACCCAGCTTGGGTGATAGGGGAGGCTGTGCCACTGGACCCTATAAGACATCTACTACATTAGGCCACACTACCAAGACACGGAGTCATAGCAGCTCTACTAGATACATAGGAACAAACACAGGGAGGCTGCCAAACGAAGAGACAAAGAAACATGGCCCAAATGGAAGAACAGATCAAAACTCCAGAAAAAGAGCTAAACAAAATGGAGATAAGCAATCTCTCAGATGCAGAGTTCAAAATACTGGTTATAAGGATGATCAAGGAACTTAGTGAGGACCTCAGCAGTATAAAAATGATCCAGTCAGAAATGAAGAATACACTAATTGAAATAAATAACAATTTACAGGGAAATAACAGTAGAGAGGATGGAGCTGATAATCAAATAAATGATTTAGAATGCAAGGAAACTAAATAACCAATCAGAGCAACAAGAAGAAAAAAGAATAATAAAAATTGAGGATAGTATAAGCACCCTCTGGGACAACTTCAAGAGGTCCAACATTTACATCATAGGGATGGCAGAAGAAGAAGAAGAAAAAGAGCAATAAATTGGAAATTTATTTGAAAAAATAGAGAAAGAAAACATCCCTAATTTGATGAAGGAAATAGACATGCAGGTCCAGGAAAACATGAAGAGTCCCAAATTAGGTGGATGCAAGAGGCCCACTTCAAGACATACCATAATTAAAATGCTAAAGGTTAAAGATAAAGAGAGAATCTTAAAAGCAGCAAGAGAAGAAGAGTTATCTACCCACACGGGAGTTCCCATAAGACTGTCAGCTGATTGCTCAAAAGAAACTTTGCAGGTTAGAAGGGATTGGTAAGAAATATTCCAAGTCATGAAAAGCAGGGACCTACAGCCAAGATTGCTCTACTCAGCAAATATATCATTTAGAATTGAAGAGCAAATAAAGAAAAAAAAAAAAAAAAGACATGAAAAAACTAATGCAGTTCATCGTCACCAAATCATTATTATATAAAATCTAAAAGGGACTTACTTAAGAAAAAGATCAAAACTATGAACAATAAAAGGGCAAAAAATACAAATCTATCAACAATTAAATCTAAAAAACAAACTAAGTAAACAAGAAGAATAGGGACAGATCATGGGTACAGAGAACATTTTGTTTGTTGCCAGATGGCAGGGGGGTGTGGGGAAATGGGTGAAGAGGTGAGGTTGTTAAGAAGTGCACATAGGTAGTTACAGAATAGCCACGGGGATGTAAAGTACAGTATAGGAAATGGAGTAGCCAAAGAACTTATACACATGACCCATAGACATGGACAATGGCAGAGGATTGCCCAAGGGAGTGGGGGCTGTTGGGTGGAGGTGGGCAAAGGGGAAAAAATCAGGACAACTGTAATAGCATAATCAACAAAATATGATTTTAAAATTTAAAAAATATAAATGAAGGATGATTTTCAAAGGGCAATATTTAGGGTACAGGGAGAGAAAGTGGAAAAAGAATAAAAGAAAAGTCAGTAAATCTTGGGTTCAAATGCTGGTGCTTAATATTTATTCTATAAGTTCAGTGAATTAATTCACTATGGTCCAGGTTTGTTTTTTGCAAAAAGCAACAGTGTAAAGTTTTTTGGAGGTTTGTATAGAAATTAAATAAGAGTACAATCCCTAGTCCTTTGTAGAAAAATTATATATAGTAAAAGTTAACATTCCCCTCTAATTTTAGAAATAACAGGTAATAGAAGTTAAAGCTTGATTATGTTCAATTTCTTGTTATTTTTTTCCATGGTATTGTTCAGTTTTCTCCCAAACTGCCTACGTAACACATTGAGAGAAAAGTCATCTTCCTCTCACTCTTCCAACTCTATCCCCAAGCTGTGATCAACAGCGATTATCCATGCTAACGTTACCCTAGAGATGGCATAGTTAGTCACAAGGAGATTAGTTCATTTCAAGGTCTGTGTCTTGAATTCAGCAATCATTGTTAATTTCTTAGTTATAATAATATTTCCCGTTAAACAATTGTAACTCAGTATTTCCTGGACTAGACCCTCTTAGCGAAGTCACACTATGACCAAATTAAAATGAATCTGAATACCTCCTCAGTCATAGCAGGGATTTAGTATATAACAATGGACTTCTAAAAGGGTCCAAGCTGTGATAAATATCAATCTATCAGATGTGTATTTCACATTATCTTCCAGGTATCAATGGCTGATAGCTCCCAAATCTTGCTGGCAATGCTGGTAATGTTTCTTGAGAGAACATATTTCTAAGCAAGGGGTATGATCTCTAGCTGTTTCCAAAATCATTTACCTTCAGCATGCCAGAATGCTTGATTATATGAAAGGATGAAGACAGGAACCTCATGCCCACCTCTATAACAAACTTTATCTTCTGTTCTAGGACACTGCACATCACAGAGTCCACTATTAACATAATTAGTAGGATTTTTTTTTTTCATCTTAACCCTGTAACTGTAGGTGATTAAGATGATTAGAGAACAGATGTGATGTCATAATCCAATACAAGGTGCCAAAATCTAAATCTGTGCTCAACCAGATCAAGTGTCCTGTTGGATCTCTCAACTCAAGGTGCATGTTGATTCTCACACACAGAGGAAAGGGAAGCTGACAAAGTCATATGCTTAGGAAAGACTGAGAATAAATGTTGCCATTCTCATTTATCATAAGAGGTTTGATTTTCTCATATATTCTCCCAGCAAGTCTCCCAATGTGGCCAAGAGGGACAAAAACCAAAGTGGAAAAGAATATCACTGACAGCACAAGATGGTCTATTTGCTCCATCTCAGTGGGAATGGAGAAGAAATGAACATAGGAGTACCTTCAGTTGCTGAATGAGACCTCAAGGGATAACTGGGGGCAGAGAATGTCTCAATAATAGAGAATGGCAGGGAGTAAATGATTTTAGATAGGCAAGTAGTGATTGATTTGTCTTGAGGCCTGATCTGATACATGGCTTGAATGAATAGCTTCACTTGCTGAATATTTTCCATTTGCCTGTCCAGCTCTATTTCTACCCATCTTTACCCTATTCTTTGCCTCCACAGGCTGACCTTTCAGACAGTTTCAACCAGATGCCATTGTTCTCCGGCTCCTGTTTGACAGGAGATAGATTGGAAAGAGGAGGCCAAAGTCTGGACATTTATTTACCTATTCCCTTCCTGCAGGACCTAGGTAGACAGGGGCTGTGTGAGTCTAAAATGTCATCTCTTCTGAAGGGTAGTGCTTACATTATGGATCTGCTGCAACTATAGCAACAGCTATTTCTACAACCCCCTCTGGGTTTTGATAATGGTTTCTCCCTTTGCTCCTTTGGGCTTAGCCTCTGCGTGCTTGCCATCTCCTATTGATGTATCTTAGCCCCTATGCACGCCTTGGTGAATAATCCACTAGTCACTCCTCAGTTACTCATTTCCTACCACCACGGAAGCATTTACCATGGCTCTTCTTGGAATTTTACTTACTGTGTCTCTCTGGATCGCACACTTAGTTGCTGCCATTGTGTTTTGCACAAGGGTGTTCAGCTGAGGAAATAAGTGGGAGTTGAAAGCTGGCCCTAGTGCTCTTACCCAGCTGTGGACCTGTGAGCACAGCTTCTCCTTTTGGAGGGGTAAATTTCAGTCACTTGCAAAGAGCCCCATGCAAGCCAGCACTGGCACCGGTAATCTTGTTTGGCAAATGGTAAAGGTCAGTTTTAAGTGCTTTGCATCAGGCTTGATAATGCTTATTGGAAAAAAAATTTGAGAAGAAAGGAAGAAGTTGTAGTACATATGAAGCGTGTCTGATCTAGAACTTTTGCTAAGAGTTAGTGAAGGAGCCCAGCTTCTGCAGGAAACAGAAAGAAACTGTTAAGAGCTATGTTGACTCCTCCTTTTAAAGGTCAAGGTATTCCCTTCCACACACTTCATTCTCTTGAAATCCAAAGATATATGGTACAGTTTTAAATAATTAACACACCATGTAGTAAATGTCTACGAGGTCTTCCAACCTTGTGCACACACACACACAAATCTCAATAAAATATATATAGTCCACTTATAGGTAATTTTCAAAGCTTGTGACAAAAAACGTCTACTAAATCTCTCAGCATTTTTTTTTCATAAAATTCATTGTTATACTTGTTTTCTTTGCCCAGAGACATATTCCATATAGCTAAAAGTTTTTATTGAAGAAGTTTCTAAATATCATTTTGATGTAAAATATAGATTTTCTGTACTCCTTTTCTTTTCTAAACAGTAAATAGAGATTATATCATGTGATTTTTTGAGAAAATTCCTTGGTGAAGGCTGGGATTTTGTATAGTTATTCCTCAGTACCCCTGCAGCCATTCTGACATCCTGAAACTTAGAATATAAAGCAGTGCGTATTCTTCTGGTCTCTTCCTAACCTATCTTTATTTTAAAATAATACACTCTATACTTGTCATTCTATTTGCCAAAGTAGATCACTCGCTTTTACTCCTCAATAAGTTTTAAGGTATTTACTTACTATTAAAATAGAATGCTTAAATTATGAATTTTAAAACATAGATTTGAAAGTTTTGATGTGAGCATCTGTAATTCTTTAAAACTTCAGATGCAATCTTGCTTTACATAAAAATTTATAAAAACTGTGCTTCTCTAAGACAGAACATGTTTTCTTTCCAATGACTTGTCAGAGATCTAATAATCCCTCAAGATTCAAATATATTTTTTACAAACATGATCAAAAGAACTGTAGGCAAAATCTATAATCCTTTCAATTTGTATGATTAATGAACATACTGCTTGTACTTTCTTATCTTCTTCATTTCATAAAGAAATAGTTGTATATTTTTAAAGAAATCTAAGATCCATTTCTGATTCACTCTCCCTTCTAGAAATATTTGCATACAATTTGCTCCAAAATAAAATATAAAGCACATTACAACAAAACAATTGAGATGCAAATCTTTTCCCCTTAAATACCTATTACCCTGCCCTACCATTCTTCTTTTTCTTTCATCTTTTGGGATATATTTAATTAATAACCACATATCTGATATTTAGATTCCTCCCTGCTTCTCTAAACACTTGTCCATCTAGTCATAACAATATGAATCATATCCTTAAACACTAAGCTTCGTAAAACTTGGTTTAAATTGTGTAATATGTCCTCATCAGAACATGCAGAGTATAGGAGAGTAATACTTCTACTCTCTTTACATTTGGGAGAAAGTCTTATAGTAGACATATTTCAAAATAAAGAATTTCTTGAGGATATTTTCAGATTCAATTTACAGTTGCAACATATTCAGACACATTAGAGGTTATTCTAACTTGAAGATACTTCACTAAACCGAACCTCAAAAACTTCAGAACTCTGTACATCAATAAGGTAGCATCCCTAGGAAATTTAATTTTAACCATTATCTCTTTGAAACTGTGTACCTGATTTTTATAAAGTTGTAGAAACATCATAAAATTGAGCTGTTTGTGATACAGTTCCCCGATGAAAAGTCAATTACTAATGTTATAGCTCTTGAAGAATATTTTTGATGTTTAAAAAATAGTAAAGTAAAAGAGAAAGCAGTCAAACAAATTCAACGTTTCCATTTAAGTTGAGAAGGATATTCTTATAATTAACAGGACAAATCTCATGTTTTGTCCTAATAATGCTTTAAATTGTATCTATGTAAATTTTATTAGAAAATATTCAAGTATGTTTGCTGTCAGACTACCTCTGCGATAACTAAGTACCTTGCCATTTTGTAAATACAGTACCTATTCATCTCTATTAATATAGTATTGCTTTATAATCCAACAGCAGGCTATAACTAATTCTCATGTTTTCATGAAAAAGAAAACTAGTAAATTAAGACATGCATTGTTTTAGTCACAATAAGAAGCAAAAATGGGGGATACTAAAATGGAATCTTCATTAGTTTCCAAACTCTCTCAAGACTGTCTTAATTTCTCAAAAATCTCAAAACCCATAAATTACAAGAGCCAAAACACAAACAAAACTACAACAATAAAAAGAATAGCATTGACGATCTTGGCCTGGCAATGCAACTAAGTTCTCAACATACCGAAAGAGCTTGTATATCTACTTACAGGAATTACGAATCTCCCTTGCTCTGAATTAAACATTGCTTCAACCGGTATGTCCCAGGGTTCACTTGCCATCTGAGTTTTTGATCGTATAAAAATACTCCAAACTTTAGAGTGCTGAGACCCCACTTGCCTCTATGAAAAAGTTGTCTCAAATTGCATCAAGTTAGGGTCTAACCAGACAAACAGAAATCTCTCAGTACTTAGAGAGAAGTTAATTAGGGAACTTATTATACTTATAATGGCAAATTTGAGAAGACAGATAGAAATGGTAGAGCAACCCAGACATTAGTTATATCAAAAAAGAATCAGTCACCCATATTCTGGAGCAAGCAAGCAAGAAAACAGCATTACTGAAACACAGAAGCGCACCTAGTGGACATGGATCCAAGAGGAGATGTGACCAGTTCCACCAATGCCATTGAATGCAAATAAAAAAAAAAAAAGAAGAAGAAGAAAAACTCAGACTGACCCCCTTCTCCTGCACTCCAACCTTTCGCTTTTGCCCCGCATTGGCCAAATCCAGCTAGAACTGCCATGAGAGTCTGGAAAGCCAAATCTTCTAGAGGTACCACTCCTGATAACAGGAGGCATGATTGCAGAGGTGCATCTTATAATAAGCAGGCCCAGAATTTGTATAAAAATGTGACTCAATAGTACTCCAGGCCCCAGATGGTGTCCCACTGGGTTTTACACAGGCTAACTTTCTGTCGAATGTCACATCTTTCTTTTTTCTGGCAATGCTGAGGTCTGGAAAGAAGGGAGTTTTCCAGTCAGAACCTCAATTTCTGCACTGCTAATCACACCTGATAAATATTTATTCTGAATTTAAAATACTGTCCTTAACATGAAAAAATTTGCTGAAATGACAGCTTAGCCTCTCCTTCCAAATAGATGGTTACCTGCTCCTGTCCCCTGTAAGGACTTCTAGGACTGCCGCTCCAGTGCTTCTAGGCCACACACCTGTTACCAGGGCTCAGCCAACTTCTCCCCCACTCATACTTTTACACGGAATCTCAGTTCTTTCACACCATCCAGTTTCCTTTAGTGTTCTCCAATTCCTCACACAAGTCTGGGTCTATCTGAACTCTGATTATGGATAAAGGCTAGATTCTTTCTTACTGAAAAGTCATGCCACTTACAACCCAAGAAATGTGGAAGATTCCTACGACAGTTACAAAGTTCTTGAAACATTAGGTTCTTTAGTAAGCTGGTGTTCATATACCCTAGAGAAGGGTGGTATTGCCTCCTTGTCTCTCCAGTCAGACCCTCAGCCTTGGTCCTTTCAAAATAACAATCCTAGTTCAGGCTGAGATAATAAAAATACCATAGGCCAGATGGCTCATAAACAACACACTTGTTTTTCACAGTCCTGGGAGTTGGGGAGCCTAAGATCAAGGTGGGGCACATTTGGTGTCTAGTGAGAGTCCATTTCCTAGTTTTAGATGATCATCTTCTCACTATGTCCTCATGTGGTGAAAGGAGCAGAAAGCTCTTAGGGGTCTGTTTTATAAGGACCCGAATCCTATTTATGAAGGTTCTACCACTGTGACCTGATTATATCCCAAAGGCTTCCCATCGGGGATTAGGATTTCAACACATCGATTTGGGGAGGACACATGTTCAGTCCATTAAAATAACCTTTTATGGATGTTTAAGAGCTATAATCAGGAATCAGGCCTCCCAGGTCTTTCCCTGCCCAGAGCTTTCAGCAGAGCCAAGGTACAAGCTGCCATGTATGGCCATGCAGGTTTCAAACTCTATAAGGTACAATTTTGAGGTGTTGATGGTGCACCAGAAATTGTGCATCAGGGTGACACTGTCTATGGACACACCAGGTATTAAATAAATGCCTGTTAAATGACAAATGAATCCGTGAAGTTAGCAAAGCTTTATAATAGTGTAACATAGATCACCATATGAAAACAGGTTTTATGAAGAAATGGATGTTGGTAAATTATCCTAAAAATTTTGCTGGTTAAAAAAATTGTATTTTGCTGGAATAATAATAGGATATAAAATTGCCACAGGAATGCTGTTAATGAATTAGGATCCACATACTGTTCTCAATTAAATTATATAAGACGGCATGTTGAGTAAAATGAAGTATAATCTAATTTGAAAGTTCAAAATAGTCTTTGAAAATCAGGGATGTGAGGGAAACTTTTGCCTTAGGACCCTATCATCACAAGTATCCTTACTGCCCAAAATAATCATTAGTGTTTGTCCAAAATTGCAGTGCTGTGTGTATGTTAGACATGTCCTTCTCTTTCTCTCAGGCAGAGGCAGAATTGCTAGTTCTCTGCTGGTACAATATGAATAGCCATGAATCTTTTATGGCCTTGTTATTAGATACATCTAATCTTTCATTGCTTGTCTTCCTAGGCTTTGGTTAATGCCTCCTATTTCAGGGGGCCCCGAGCTCTGGGCCACAGACTGGTACCAGTCCGGGCCCGTTAGGACCTGGGCTGCACCACAGGAAGTGAGCTTGAATCATCCTGAAACCACCCCTCTTCCCCACCATCCATGGAAAAATTGTCTTCCACAAAACTGGTCCCTGGTGTCAAAAAGGTTGGGGACCACTACCCTACTTGAGTCTTATCTGTTGAAATTCCAGTCTCAGCTGAATCCACTTTTATCTTCCTACCCTTTCTTTCTTTTTCTCTTTTTATCCCCCTAAGGCATTGAACCCAGGCAGACAACAGGAGCCCTGAAACATATCGGTGTGCACCTACTGCAGACCATTTGGGGCATTGCCACAGAGATGTCAATTATTGAGTGCCAAAGCATGGATCATATATTATACAGTTTCAGGCAAGATCTATATGAATTCTATGCAGTCGTATCCAGTCATGTACGTAGCATGAAAAAGAGACATTTATTGAATAAGATTCAAAATACAAGAAACATTGTACATAGGACAACGATGCCTCCGTCCCCTTCAAAATAGGCTCCTTGGGTCCTCACACAGTTCTTCCAAACTCCATCAGCTGCACCATCATATTTTCCTTAATATATGTAATATAAAAGCAGCATTGTCTAGGAAATGGAACTTAGCCTTGAATGAAACTTTATCTACACAGCATCCCAGGGTTGAACAGACTTGTGTGTGCATATCTGTAGTTTCTGATCTCCTGTCAATATATTGACAGTAAAATAATTGCTAAACAGCTTGGCTAAATATGTTCTGTGACCATCTCAGTCTCTGATTATGCAGTGCTGCATGAGAAGTCAAATTATAACCAGAAATTTAATTAGTGAATGTGGGGACAGAAAATGTCAATATTCCTGACATGAAGCTGCACCCCTGAGGCAGGGCATCCTGCTTCTCAGGGGTGGATTTAGATGAACATTTCTAATTATCCCCCCTCCACTTTACCTAAGTCCTATTGCTTCCTGATTGCTGCTTAATCCTTTTTATTTTCTCGACTTAAATTAGTCTTCAATCAGACAATGATTATCTCTACTATCTTTGGACTTAAATGTTTTAATATGCCTGTGCATATTTTTTTGATTGTGCATTATATATTTATTTTATAGTGTAGGATTTGGAGACCATTTTACTTTCCTTATTTTAAAGTTTTCAGGGGTAACATATATTGCCCCAAGTAACATACTGATTTATGTTTGGGAGCTAAAAAGACCATAGATGTATTAATAAAGTCAGCATTTAAAAATATAAAACATTACATTTGAATTAACTAAGTTATCTAGTAGATACTGATTTACATATAAAAAAATAGAAACAAAACCTACATAAAATTTGATTAAGTTTGTTATTGTATTTTAACTTTATTGTTATCCAAATTCACTTAGTTGTTTTGTTTTTTCTGTTTTCTTTTCACACTTGGGCTGTTTCTCCCTCTGAGAATTTAAACATTGTGCAACTTTAATTACAACTCCTCAGTACATAGAAAAGTTTTGGTTCTTTCAGAAAATGGTCTTCTGGCCAGCCGAGTTCAGAGCTCCTAGCTCCCTTTCATTTTTGTTCTGTCTTTAACAGAATCTCTCCTGCAAAACACTGGGCTGTTCTACTGCTCTTTCCTCCACATGCCCTTTACTATTTCTCTGACACTAATCTCATCTCTCCTGCACAAAAAGTAATTTCTCTATTCTTCAAAATTCAAAGTTCTTTTTTTTAAAGTAATTTATTTATTTATTTGTTTTTTGTTTTGTTTATTTATTTATTTTTAGAGAGAGGGGAAAGGAGAAAGAGAAGGAGAGAAACATCACTGTGTGGTTGCCTCTCACTTGTGTCCCCAACTGGGGACCTGATGTGCAACCGAGTCATGTGCTCTGACTGGGAATCAAACCAGCGACACTTGGCTCACAGGCCGACGCTCAATCCACTGAGCCACAGCAGCCAGGGCTTTCAAAATTCTTTTAAATCCACCAGAATGGGATTTAAAAACATGCATATGGAAAAAAAATAATCATGATGTAATAATGTAAATACATTGTAAGCAAATACAGGCAGAAAGAGAGAGAGGAGGGGAGGGGAGGGGAGAGAAGCTTTCCAATTAATTTCTTTAGATTTGGGGTTATGGGTTACATTTGATGCTTTCTATCTATTTTATTTTCATACATTTTTTTTTCAGATTGTGTACCATGAACATGTACTTTTTAAAATATCAAAATAAAGAGGTGTTTCTTTTACCTTTGAAGTACATGAATATATGAATGTACATGTATGAGTATACTTGTGTGTGGAGGCAATGATGGAGGGAGAGAAGGTGTGAGGGGAAGAGAGGGAGATGGGGGAGAGAAACTGACTCTCTCCATTAGTTCAGATCAATCTATTTAATGTCTTAAAAGCAGCAACTGCCATGAAGTGCTAGGCAAAGACTGTGGAAGAAAGACAGTGACATGTCCCCATCTTAAAGAATATTGGGGATCTGGGCTTTTTAAATGCTGAAGAACTTTACACTCTGACATATTCTCTTCCTCAGGCTGTCAGACTTCTTTTCCCTGTGGACATTCAGTACATTTTTCTCAAACACAAAAATGAATACAAATTCATTTACATTTATAACATAAGACACATTTCTAGTATCATTAGCATTTTACTATGAGACTGAATTTCTTTTCAATGTAAGTATTTAAGGAATTTGCTGCATTCTAAAATGTTATTATATTGTCTGAATATTAAGTTATGGTTTACTTCTCAAAAATGTATGCTTATTTTTATAATAGAAATCAGTAGAAAACTAAAATTTACTGCACACAATTTAAAGCATAGGTATGTATATCATCAATATTCTTGTACATACATGTGAATATTAATTATATATGTACAAACAGAGCTATATTTAATTTATTAAATAATAAATATCAATATTAAAATACAGTGATTTATATTTTGTAATATAAATATATAATATAAAAATACTATAATAAAACTTAGGGATACACTATGGGACAAATATAGGGTCACAAATAAATGGTCAATCTATACAGAACTGGACCCACATTGGAAAAATCAAGAAATGTGTAGCAGCATGCATTATGTGAGTGGTATGTCTAGGAGATGGCCTGTTTTCAAATAGCTGTAATTCACTAGTGAAATTCATTTTGCACTGCCATGCCAAATTAAGAAAGAAAAAAAATGCAATAATATAGATTTTGATTTTTTACAACAGTAATTTTCATAACTAAAGCTCTTTAGGTTGCTTCTGCTATATTGTTTGCTTTTGAACCTGTTTGATAAACAATTTTAATGGATAATATATATTGTTTGCAGGGAGACATGATGTACACTGTCATACTGAATGGCCAGTTTTTGTGTGTCCTATTGCAATGTCAGGACTTCCACAAAATATGACTAGGTTTGATAATATACATTAAATGAGAAAAAAGGTGATGTGATAAATGTCTCCAAAATGGAGACTCTGATTTTTGATTATTTGGTTTAAATTTTTGTTCTACCCATGACTTGCTATATAATCTTGCTTATATTATTTAGACAATCTAAGCCTCAGTTTATTTATCTATAAAATGGAGATAACACCAACTTTATGTGGTCAGTGTAAGAATTAGATGACATAATCCATTTTAAATGAATGACATAAGGCTTAGAACAGAAAAACATACCAAAGATGTTTATTGTTATTTTTGTGGTGGTGATAGTATAAGGTTCTGTACCAAGCAGGCAATCTTACCATGAACAGGTACTATCAAGAAGTGAATGCCAAGATGGAGGCATAGGTAGACACACTTTGCCTCCTTGCACAACCATAAGAAGGATTACAACTAACTTCAAAACAAAAAGCAACCAGAACTGTCATAAAATTGAACTGTATGAAAGTCTGACAACCAAGGATTTAAATAAGAATATTCATCCAGATTGGTAGGAGGGGAGGAGCCAGGGAGCCAGGACAGGGAGAGTGTAGTGTGGTGACAGAGAGGATGGAGAAGATGTGGTGTGGCAGTGTTCAGGTGGCAGCAGCAAGGTAATAGCAGTGGCTGGCAGAACAGGAAGCCAAACATTCACATGTGGTGGATAAAAGCTGAGAGGGACACCTGGGGAGTGATCCCAGTCCCAGGCCAGACCCTGTAGCCCAGGGTTCCAGACCAATAAAATAAAGCCTCATAGCTTCTGACTATGAAAACCAGTGGGGGTTGGGGTGGTGAAAGAAACTTCCTCTCTCACAGGAGTGCCACTTAGAGGGCTTCCATAGTCCTAGAATGCATGCAAACCCACCCACTATGGAAAATACCACCAGGGAAGCAGCTAGAGGGGTGCCAGTCACATCTGGCAAGTGGGTAAAGTGACTGGAAATGGGCAAGTGCCAAGCAAGTGGCATTGATCTGTCCCCCGCATACAGTGTCACAGAGTAGTGAAATGGGTTGTCCCACCCTGGTGAATGCCTAAGGCTCTGTCTCTTACAACATAACAGGTGTGCCAATAGAGTCAAAGCAGCTTTACTTAATACACAGAAACAAACACAGGGAGGCTGGCAAATTGAGGAGACAAAGAAATACAGCCCAAATAAAAGATCAAATCAAAACTGCAGAAAAGGGACTAAGCAAAATGAAGATAGCCAACCTACCAAATGCAGAGTTCAAAACACTGGTGATAAGAATGCTCAGATAACTCATTGAGTATGGGAAAAGCATAAAGGAAGAAATAAGGCTACAATAAGTGCAATTAAGAAAAATCCACAGAGGAACAACAGTGAAGGGAAGGCAGCCAGGTTCGAGTCAATAGTTTAGAAGATAAGGAAGAAATAAACAGTAAGCCAGTACAGAATGAAGAACCAATAATTAAAAAAAAAAAAAAAAAAACAGGAGGAGGGAATGAGAAGACCCTGGGAGATCTTCAAAAGTGCCAACAGCTGAATCATAGGGATGCCAGAAGGAGAAGAGGAAGAGCAAAAATTTGAAACTTATTTGAAAAAAATAATGAAAGAAAAATTCCTTTATTTGGTGAAGGAAATAGACATACATGGTCTGGAAACACAGAGAGTCCCAAACAAGCTAGATCCAAGGGGGACCACACCAAGACACAATACAATCAAAATGTCAAATGTTAAAGATAAAGAGAGAATCTTAAGCAGCAAAAGAAAAGCAGAGTGTTACCTACAAAGGAGTTTCCATAAGACTATCAGCTGATTTCTCAAAAAACACTTTGCAGGGAAGAAGGGACTGGCAAGAAGTATTCAAAGTGATGAAAAGCAAGGACCTACAGCCAAGACTATCCAGCAAAGCTATCATTTAGAATGAAAGGGCAGATCAAGTGGTTCCCAGACAAGTTAAAACTAACGGAGTTCACCATCACCAAGCCCTTATTACATGAAATGTTAAAGGGATTTATTGAAGAAAAAGATCAAAACTTTGAATAGTAATATGACAACAAACTCACAGCTATCAACAGGTGAATCTAGAAAACAAAAAACAAACTAAGCAAACAACTAGAACAGGAAGAGAATCATAGATATGGACATCATTTGAAGGGTTACCAGGGGAAAAGGGGAAAAGAGAGAATGGGGGTAAAATTACAGGGATTAAGAAGTATAAGTGGTAGGTACAAAATAGACAGGGGGATGTTAAGAATAGTAAAGGAACTGGAGAAGCAAAATAACTTACATGCATGTTCATGGACATGAACTAAGTTGGGGATTGCTGGGTGGAAGAGGGGTACCGGTCAGAGGGGGCAAAGGGAAAAAATTAGGACAACTGTAATAGCATAATCAATAAAATATACTTAAAAAATAGGTGATTGTTCAAGAGTTTAAATCTCTAAGTCATCTCATTGTTCATAGTCATGTGAAAAATTAAAACCCAATTTACTTGTTACTATTTTTCTTAAAATTTTAATTTGTAAAATTTGAAAGCAAAAAAAAAAAAAAAAAAAAAACAAACAAATTACTGAGTAATAGAAAAATATTGCAAAAAATACAGTAGAAATGTTACATTTTTGCCTTGATTAATAAGTAAAGCTTGAAGGTCTGTTTTAATGACAGTGCCATCACAGTCTGACCTTATTTACCCTGATTATTAAATATTATATTGAGGCATGAATCTCGCTTAAATTTGAACGTTTTCTCCTGGTTTCTAAGCATACGCATCTCAGTGGTATCATTATTTGCCAGTGTACTGCACTAACTGTGGCCAGAATTCTCTGTTCTGAAGCATCTTTCCTGCTGTCAACAACATTTATCAAGAGTCTATCTCATGCAGAGCTCTGAACTCAGCACCTATTTTTTTCAATTTCTCTCTATAAAAATTCACCCTTAAAGTCATGTTGCCTGGTGAGGTATGGATCATGACTATATTGGTGTATCTCCTCTTCTTTGGACCCCTCCCAATCAGCGGATTCTAACTGTGAAATTCCTACCCAGGCGTAGAGATGTTCATGTGAATTGAAGTTTGATGTTCACCCATCACTTCCCTGTAGGCAGTGACAGTCTCAGACTTTCATCTGCCAGTTCACCCTTCCTCCTAGCAGACACAAGCAGATAAACATATTCCCAAGAGGTTGATGTCTTTAGTTGCTGAAGCCACTCGATACTTATTACCTGAGAGTGCACGATAGCAAAGCTTATTTATTTTTGAATGCTACTGGCTAGGATATCTTCATGAGATACATGTGTCATTTTGGAGGAGGGCCCCAGGGGGACAACAGCTCCAGGCTTCTTGGGCTGCCTGAAGCTGTCAAGACTTACCAAGTGTAATATGGTGGTGGCCCTTCTCCATACTCTTTGTAGACTCCAGGTTCCGACCCAGTTCACTCTGTATAAAGTAACATGAACTGTAGGGAGTGATATGGCAGTAGTTGGGGACAGTCATTGGGGAGCTCTAATAATGTGAATTTTTTGGTCCAGAATAATATAAGGTGGCTGTCTACATAGACTTAAATCTCAGGGTAATTGTCCTCCTTCATTTCTTTGTGACAGAGTCTTGGCCTCAGCAGCAGAGCATGTCACTGTCGCAACTCTGCCACTTTGTTGTGGTGATGGTGAATTGATGCTTGACATTGATAAGGTCTAATTTCCCAGTGGACGTTGGGAAGGGCCTGAGAGTGATTTGAATTGCTGTACTTGCATACAGAAGCTATTTATATTATTTTTCTTCCTGTTTAAGGAGAACAAGAGAGGCAGCCGTTGTTATCTGTAGGTGTTTGTGTGTATCATATCTAAAATTGCAAGTATATGTATTTTAATCTCTTTTATTTTATACCTGAAACACATATCATGTTAATATGGGGCAACAATAGGGCAAGATCAGCCAAAAAGTCTGGACTAAGGAGGGTAAATAGGCTCGCAGGTAAAAATCAGCGCACCATTAGCTTGCAAAATATTCTCTTTTGATTTGCATAACACCCACCTGAGGTATCTAAGGAATGGAAAAACGTCATCATTCTATATTTCAAGTGAGGAACATTAACATTAGAGTAAAGATCTGATGGAATCTGAATATAAAACCAGCTTTCTTTTATTCCAATATTCATGGACCAAATCACACTGCCCTCAGAGATTTTCTATTTCAGTGGGAGGATTAAAGGTACGGAAACAAAAATCTGAGGCATTTTAGGTGTAACAGTAGAAATATGAACATGATTTAGTGGAAGAAGAAAAGAGAATAATTTAACTGGAGGTGGGACAAGTGGGATCAAGAAAGATTTAAATAACCAAACACTCATTTAGAAGTTCTCTTGTTCTGAAGAGAAAGTTGGCATTCAACAAGCTTCATAAAACTGTATTTCAACATAAAAAATTGCCTTGGTTAAAGACGAATGGAGAAGCTGTATTTAACATTATTGTAATAAACTTTGTGAGAGTTTTTCTATAATGATTGAATGTAATTGTTGCAATACATTATGAGGCATTATGATGGATTCTAACAAAAATGAGAATTTACACATCCATTATGACTTTCAAGTATGATGGATTTTTAAACTACATAGAAATAGGACAGTCAGTTGCAAAAAGATTGCCACTCAGCATTACAGATATTCACGAATTATAACTTTGATATAAAAAGTAAAGAAGCAGGTTGCAGTAGGACAGTACATAGACTGAGCTGGTGGGTGTAGCCCTTATTTCTATGTTTAAAGCTTCCACCTCCCCATAGAAAAGCACTGAAGGTCCATAGATTTTAATATTAGGGTGGTAGAAAAAGTAGTATTTCAATAACCCACTTGGTCTGATATATCTGCAACAGAATGTTAAGGATTACAGTCTCTGTAGTCCATTTGACACATTGATCTTCAGGGGCCCCTGATCTCCAAGGGTGGGAGCGAATTCTAGACCTTGTGCATATTTTGTGGCTGCATCTGATTACACATAAGGGATGGTTATAATTTCTAGAATATCTGTTTATATCTGGAGGTTCTTATCTCAATAGGTGAAGCAACCACTAAACTAAAACTGAGGGTGCGAACAGGTAGCAGAGCAGCAGGATCCAGGAATTATTGATTAGATATGTGACAATCAAAGTGAGACCCTGGGATGCTTTAATGCAATCTAAGTATTGTTATAATCAATGAAATTTAGATTAGTAGCTTCAAAGTGGAGGCTTTATTGAAGAAGTTTGCAAACATCTGAAAACCAATCATAAACCAGGCATTTATTATTCACGGGGCTAAATACCTCAGATGCATATAGTTCTTTCTGTTTCAGGGGCACTTCTGCAAACCAAATCACTGTTTTCTGCTCTCAAGCACAAACTGGTCTATCTCCCTGAGCTTTTCCTCTACTCCAGTTCAGCTGTCTCCCTGTCATCTAGTCTCAAATGCTCCAAGCCACCCAAGCTTGTTTCTCCCACCTTTCAAAAGACTGGCAAGTCAGTTTTATCTCCCAAATATGTTTCTGCATTTGAACCCCTCTGTTCTGTTACAGTAGCCACCTCCCTTCTTCAGATCCTCACTACTCTTTATTTGTGAGACTATAATCGTGTTCTCATTGAACCCCATGCATCACTGCCTTAACTCTCGTCAACTTGACATGAGCCAATACACATAAACCTGCCTAACATAAAAACTCTAATTGCTTCATTTCTGTGCAAAAACACAAAAATACCATAACCACCACCGCCACAATGATAATTTAAAAACTAATATTTTCTACTGATGATCATAATATTTTATTCTAGAGTTTAGACTCCTTCAAAAACCAGCCCCAAATATTCTTCTAGTTTTCTTTTTTTAATTATTATTATACTTTTTAATGTTCCTTAAACAAAAACCAAAGCAAAGCACTTCTCAGAACTTTACTTGGCCCTCATTCTTCCACTATTTCCTCACCCTAAAATATCTTTAGCCCCGACTTTCATATGCAACAAAACACACACACATACACACATGCACACACACACACACACGCACACACACACACACATATTGGATACTGAGAAGTGGAAGAGTTATTTTTAAGGTAAAAAGCATTTTAATGATAGAGTTCAAGTCCTTACTCTGACACTTCTAGCTGTGTGACATTGAACAAGCTTCTTTACCTCTCTGTTTCTATTTATACTAACCATCCATAAAATGGAGATAATCAGAGTAGCTTCCTCATAGAATTGTTGCAAAGATTAAGCTAGATAATATGCATATTAATAAATTCCCTAGAACAGTGCACATGGTAAGCACAGATTAAGCACTATGTTAGCATAACTATTATTGTAGAATTTGTACATTTTAAAATTTCCTTTGGCATATCTCATATACAATAACAATTTATTCTTTTTCCAACACCATGCTCTTCCTCACAGATATAAGTGAATTAATGAAACTAGAATTAAAGTGATATAATGGGTATCACCATGATTTTTAACTGTCTTTAGAAACAAGTCTATAAACACTAGTTCTCCCACCTCATTTTCACATTATGGAATGTAAGTGATGGGATTTTACTTATTTAACTAGGTTCAGCCATTAAAACATGTTTTGCATACCAGGTTAGTTTCCTATTGCTGCTGTCGCATTTGACACAAACTTAGTTACTTTTAACAACACAAATTTATAATGTTATAGTTCTAGAAGTCAGAAGTTGGAAACAGGTCTCTTAGGGCTAAAATTAAGATGTATGTAGGGCTGCATTTCTTTCTGAGGCTCTAGGGAGGAATACGTTTTCTTGTGTTTTCCAGCTGTCCACATTCCCTGGTTCATGAAAAGCCAAAGCTAGCAATGGCTAGTCAATTCTTTTTCATATCACATTACTTTCATACTGACTCTTCTGACTACTTCTATATTTAAAAAAAATTTTAAATTATATTCAGCCCATCCAAATATTCCAGGATATTCTATTTAAGGTCAACTGATTAGCAACCCTAATTTAATATGCAATCTTATTCCTTTTCACATAACATTTTTAGAGGTTATAGGAGTTAGAATATGTATATTTTGGGGTAGCTATCATTCAGCCTGAAATATGTAATTACTGAAAATCCTCTTTTTTTTATGAATGAAAAACTGGAAGAGAAATACAAGACCATAGTACAATTATTTATTAAATTAGAAGAAAGCTGAAGAATCAGGGAAATTGTCATCATTTACAGGATATCTCCCTCCTGTTAATTAGTCTTTTCTTTAATTCCATTTTTGTCCTGAATGATTTTGTAAACCTATATTCCACACCTGAGATTATGTAAACTCACCAAGTAAATATAAGTCTACAGAGCATCTAAGGCATGCTCATCCCATCCTAGATATTGGCATAGATAAAGCAAAGATAAATATTGTAAAATGAGGGAGAAAAGCAGAACACCTGATTCAGAAAATACACAAGGAGTAAATGTTATAGGACTAATATTGATACTAATCAAAGGCCACAATATAATATATACAGAAAATATTATTTTATCCTTTAATTTTCTCCTTTTCAAAAGATTGGTTATAAGGAAATAATGAGAACTTGTAGAGGATTTTGTACCTAAATATTATACCTCTGTCTTCCTTTCTTTTTCTTCCTAGATATGATTGAATGCTCCAGTTTCCACAGCATAACTTATTAAAAATTTCTTTGAAACAGCAGTGTATTCAGAAACCTTCAGACACATCTGCTCCATATGAAATGAGGATGTGAGTATTTGTATCTCTCCTCTTTGAGACATGAGGATGGATGGCAAAAATCACTTGTAAAATACTTTAGACCTCTTGGAAAAGGAGCCTATCGAAATGGAAATTATTATCATCGGAAGAGTCATAACAGTCTTCCAACTGTCATTGTTATAGCGGAAAATGGTGATTCATTCTACTTTCCTTCTCCTTTGTCCTGATGGATGGAAATCAGCTTATTAGTTTCTTAGTGTAACTGACAGTCTCTCCTTTAGAAAACCCATTCCCAATTCACATTTCCACTGAATTTTTAATCCAATGAATAATTTTTTCTCCCATGCATTGCCAATTCAAAAATCATTCTTTGGTGACCAGCTCTCTGCCTTCTAGTTCTCCTTCAGAAGATACGATTACTTTGAGAAAAGACAGTGCAGAGCCCTCCTGCAGACATTCCAGGCCTGTGCCTTTAAAAATAAAGGAGGAGTTAGATTGTTGATTTGAGCATTTTTTGTTTGTTTGTTTTTTGAGATAGGCCTGTAATGGTATAAATTATCCTCTTAGGATTGCTTTCCCAGTGTCCCACAGATTTCAGATTGTTGTGTGCTCATTTTCATTTGTTTCAAGGTATCTTTTGGTTCTTCCTTGATCTTGCTGTTGACCTAGTCATTGTTTAATAACACATAATTTAGCTTCCATGTCTTTGTGTGTTGTTCAGTGTTCTTGTGGTTGATTTCTAGTTTCATAGCATTGTGGTCAGAGAAGATATTTGATATGATTTCAATCTTCTTAAATTTATTGACACTTGTTTCGTGCCCTAATATGTGGTCTATCTTAGAAAATGTTCCATGTGTACTTGAAATGTATGTATATTCTGCAGCTTTGGGGAGGAATGCTCTGAAGATATCAGTTAAATCCATTTGATGTAGAGTATTGTTTAAGGCTGCTGTCTTCATGTTGATCTTCTGCTTGGAAGATCTATCCATTGAAGTCAATGGGGTGTTAAAATCCCTGACTATGACTATATCTCTGTCAATCTCTCCCTTTATGTCCATCAAGATTTGCTTTACACATTTAGGTGCTCCTATGTGGGGTGCTTAAATGTCCTCTTGTAGGATTGTTCCCTTTATCATTATTTAATGTCCTTGTTTGTCTCTTACTATAGCCTTGGTTTTAAAGTCTATTTTGTTGGACGTAAGTACGGTTACACCAACTTTTTTTTTTCTTCTCCATTTGCATGAAATATCTTTTTCCAACCCTTTATTTTTAGTCTGTGTGTATCTTTCAATCTGAGATAGGTCTCTTGAAGGGAGTATATAATATGGGTCTTGTCTTCTTATCCATTCAGCTACCCTCTGTCTTTTGGTCAGAACACTTAATCCTATTACATTTAAGGTGATTATTGACAGATACATATGTAGTAACATTTTACTGTTAGACTGTTTTCCTGAATTACATACTGTATTCATGGATACTACTACTCAAAGCAATCTATAGATTCAACACAATTCCTATCAAGGTTCCAATGATGTATTTTACAGGACTAGGAAAAAATATTTCAAAAATATATATGGAACCACAAAAGGCTCCACTTAGCAACAGTGATCCTGAGAAAGAAGAACAAAGTTGGAGAAACGATGCCACCTAATATCAAACTATACTATAAGGCCATAGTAATCAAAACAGCCTGGTACTGGCATAAAAGTAGACATATAGATCAATGGAACAGAATGGAGAGACCATAAATAAACCCATATCTTTATAGTCAATTAATACTCAACAGAGGAAGCAAGCACATCCAATAAACTAAAGATAGTGTATTCAATAAGTGGTGTTGGAAAAATTGGATAGCTATGTGTAGAAAAATGAAACTAGACCACTTCCTTACACGACACACAAGAATAAATCCAAAATGGATCAAAGAATTAAATGTTAGACCCCAAACCATAAAAATCCTAGAAGAAAACATAGACAGCAATATCTCAGTCATTGCCCATAGAAATGAGCTACATCAAACTAAAAGATTTTTCACAGCAAGGGAAATCAACAAAATAAAAAGGTAACCCACAGAATGGGAGAACATAATCATTGATACATCTGAAAAGTGGTTAAAATCCAAAATTTTTAAAATAGTTACAAAACTCAACACCATAAAAACAAACAACTCAATTAAAAAATGTGCAAAGGACCTGAATAGACACTTCTCCAAATAGAACATACAGATGGCCAACAGACATATGAAAAGATGCTCAACATCACTAATCATCAAAGAAATGCAAATTTAAACCACAATGAGATACCATCTCACATCTGTCAAATGGTCATCATCAATAAATCAATAAACACATAACATGTGCTGGCAAGGATGCGGATAAAGGGGAATGTCTGTGCATTGTTGGTGGGAATGCAGACTGGTGTTGCCACAGTGGAAAGCAGTATGGAGATAGTTCAAAAAATTAAAAATGGATCTACGTTTTGATCCAGTCATCCAAGGAACCAAAAACACTAATTTGAAAGAATGTAAGCACCCCTATGTTCATAGTGGCATTATTACAATCTCCAAGATATGGAAGCAGCCCATATCCTTCAGTAGGTGAGTGGATAAAACAACTATGTGACATTTACACAATGGAATTCTACTCAGCTGTAAAAAAGAAAGAAAAAAAAAGTTACCCTTTGCAACAGTATGGATAGAGGAGAACATTATGCTAAGTGAAATAAGCCAGTCAGAGAAAGACAAATACCATACAGTTTCACTCATATGTGGAATCTAATAAACAAACTGATCTAACAAACAAAACAAAGAGACTCATAGATGGAGAGCAGATTATAACTAGTGGGGAGGGGGAGGTTAGTGGGTGGCAGGATTGAGCAAAAAGGAAAAAGGGCTCATGGACATAGATGGTGATTTCTGGGGGGTGGGGGGAAGGAGTTATAAGGGGACTAATTGGTAATGGAAAAAAATGAGATTAAATTTTAAAAAATAAATAAATTAAGGAGGAAGGGTACTGATCTAGAGCTCTACAGATATTTATGCTCATGAAGAACCACCATTCTTATCAGGGGTAGGCAGAGAAGAGGGGGGTCTTTTGATTTGAATGGCCACTTCCCAGTTACCAAATCCAAACCTTCACGTATATAGATTCCAAATGTTAGAGTCGTCAATGTGGGAATAAGGAGATATTCAGGTCCTTGTGGAAATTAGATATTGTCACTAAGAAAAGTCATACATCCTGATGCTGGCATGGTGCCTTCAAGGAGAGAAGCAATTACATAACATGATGGCTAGGAGTTACCTCAGGCAGTCTCATATAGGTCAGTTATGTGGGATAACCTCTGCTTTCAGAGAATGATGAAGTGTTGGAGAGCAGGTCAGCAGAAAGTCCTTAGGGCTAGCATGAATAGGACAGAGGAAGACAAGTGTGGGCCTGATGCCTGGAAAGCTGAGAAAGACATAGACTTTCCATGTGGAAACAAATCAAAATAGCAGCTGATGACCAGTGGGGACTCTTCATCAATAAAACGGGTAATTACAGTATCTACTTAATTTCATTGAAGTGAAAATGATACAAATACTTGTTAATTATTTATATTGTAACTGAAACCTAATAGATGATCGGTAAACATCAGTTAATATGGTAAGTTTAAATTATTTTTAAGTGTATTTTATTGATTATGTTGTTACAGTAGTCCCAAATTGTTTTATCCTTTGCTCCCCTCTGCTCAGTACCCCCATTCACCTCCAGCAATCCCACCTCCCTTAGTTCATGTCCATGGGTCATGCATATAAGTTATTTGACTTTACCATTTCCTATGTTATTCTTAACTTCTCCCTGTCTATTTTGTACCAACCATTTATACTTCTTAATCCCTGCACCATTTCCCCATCTCTCCTCCTTCCCCCTCCCAGCTGATAACCCTCCACATGATCTTCACATCTATGATTGTCTTCCTCTTCTGGTTTGCTTAGTTGGATTTTGTTCTCATTTTTTAGATTTAGTTGTTGATAGTTGTAAGTTTGTTGTCATTTTAATGTTCATAATTTCGATCTCCTTTTTCTTAAGTAAGTCTTTTTGACATTTTATATGATAATAGCTTGGTGATGATGAACTCCTTTAGCTTTACCTCATCTGGGAAGCACTTTGTCTGCCCTTCCATTCTAAATGATAACTTTGCTGGATAGAGTAATATTGGTTATAAGCCCTTGCTTTTCATCACCTTGAATACTTCTTGCCAGTCCCTTCTTGCCTGCAAAGTTTCTTTTGAGAAATCAGCTGATAGTCTTATAGGCACCCCTTTGTAGGTAACTCTGCTTTTCTCTTGCTGTTTTTAAGATTCTCCCTTTATCTTGAAACTTTGGCATTTTAATGATGATGTGTCTTGGTGTGGTCCTCTTTGGGTCTAGCTTGTTTGGGACTCTGTGCTTCCTGAACTTGTATGTCTATTTGCTTCACAAAATATTGGAAGTTTTCCTTCATTACTTCTTCAAATAATCTTTCAATTTCTTGTTCTTCCTCTTCTTCTGGCACCCCTATGGTTCAGATGTTGGCATGTTTAAAGTTGTCCCGGAGGTTCCTAAGCTTCTGCTTTTTTTCTATTCTTGTTTCCTCATTCTGTACTGGTTCAGTGATTTTTTTCTTCCTTATGTTCCAAATCATTGATTTGAACTATGGTTTCCTTTCCTTCACCATTGGTTTTGTGTGGATTTTCCTTTGTTTCATTTAGCATAGCCTTCACTTCTTTCATTATGAGTTTGCCATTCCTAAGCATATCTGTCATGCCTGTGAGCATCTTTATCACCAGTGTTTTGAACTCTTCATCTGTTAGGTTGGTTACTTCCTCATTGCTTAGTTTTCCCACTGGAACTTTTATTTGTTCCCCCTTTTGGGCCATACTTCTCTGTCTCCTCATCTTGATAGGCTCTTGTGTTTGTTTGCCTCTGTGTCTTAGGTAGAGCTGTCGCACCTGTTTTGTTGTAAGGGGCAGAGCCTTACGTATTCGTCAGTAGAGGGTGACCAGTTTCACCATATTGTGGCTCTGTGTGTAGGGGAGGAGTCTGAGAGGGAACAATGCCCCCTGTTCAGCACTCACCTGCCCCTCTTCTAGGCACTTCTCCTACTTCCATATGGGACTGGCACTTCTTTAGCTGTTGCCTTGGCCATTGTCCCCAGAGAAGGTGGGTCTGCGGATGTTCTAGGACCACGGGGGCCCTTTAAACAAGTGATTCTGCTGAGAGACTGGCAATTTCTCTCTCTACCCCAAACCCCATTGGTTTTCACAGTCAAAAGCAATAAGGCTTTATTTTCCCTGGTGCTGGGATCATGGGCTTCACAGTCTGTTCTGTTGCTGGGAGCGCTCCCCAGGTGTCCCTTCTGACTTTCTAAAATATGTGGCTGTACTTTGCATTGGCCTGCCATTACCATCACTGCTGCTGCCACCATACCGTGTCCTCTCCACCTGGCTCTGTCCCTCCTACCTGTCTGGATGAGTATTTCTTCCTTATATCTTTGTTTGTTGGACTTCCATGTAGCTCGGTTTTTCTGGAACTTCTGGTTGTCTCTAGTTTTGAGGTAGTTGTATTCCTTCTTAGTTGTGGAGGAAGATGCAGCGTGTCTGACTAGGCCTCCATCTTGGCCAGAAGAAGTTTAAATTATTTTTAATTCTAAACAAAATAATTTAATTATTGTATAATTTTATTGTGTTTATTGGTATTGCTGTTGTTATTCTTACATCACAGAAGCAGCCAACTTGGAAAGATTAAACTATAGTGATAATTCTATTCTAACCTAATGCCCTTGGAACTTATTTTATTCTCAGAAAGAAGGGGATGAGAAAGATGATGAAGAAAACTCTCCATAATCCATAGATTTTGTCTCAAAGAGATTGCTATTAAACAGAAATGAGTGAGTTTACTTTCAATTGGCAAGATTAGGTTTTCTGTCACCAGCACAACTATGGGCTTGGGAAGTTATTTCAATGATTTTTTTAATCTATGGAGTTCATATTTCCTATATCTGTTTAGTATTGTTTTTGCCAAAATATTCTATTGGATATTTATTGTTATCATTACCTATTTATTATTATTAGTAGTACTATTAAATGTCTATTCAAAATTTTAGACAAATTCCTTAGGGAAGTGATCCCCCACTAACTCCATCCCCTGGCACAGTAACCTGCAGACTGAAAGAAGAAAGGAAGGAAAAGTAGAGAAAGAGAATGATAGAATCAAGGGGGAGGGGCGAATAAAAGTTATAAACTAAAAATATATGCCACTGTATTACCTTATTTATGAGTTGAATACTATTTTAGATACTGAGAATACTAAATATTTAGATATTACAGCATGTAGTAGATGTGTTCCACTTTCAGCTGGAAAATTGAAGTAAATTTTTTAAGCCCTCACAACTAGTAAGTAGTAGAACGAGAACTTTGTCCCTGGTCTATATGAAATCAAAGCTCATGCTACTAAATATGACTTTATATTAAATACGGCATTGCTGACCAATCCCACCAAAAGCAATAAAACATCCTCCTTTTCTCAGTTCTTAATTAGGGAGAAAGAACTTTGGAGTAACTTATTTTAGTAGACATTTTAATAACTTGCCCAAGACTCTGGATTAGTTATCCTAAGTTCCTTTTTCCTCATTATCAATTGTATCCTTAATTAAAGAATTTTTATTTTAACTGTATAATTTATTATTATTTTCTATACTGAGGTTTCTTTTATTGTTTTATGCAAAAAATCTCTGTGTCTGAGGGTATTTTTCTGGATCTCTGGAAGACCACTCTGTTTCTGGCCAGAAATTAACACCCTTCCCAGCAGTCTTCAACCAACAATTCTTTGTAGTTGGCCTATACATGACCTGGGCTCCCTTGTCTTTTGGATGGGAAAATTCTGAAGCACATTTCCCTGAGTTTCCTGGTAGGATTAAGTTCTAGTCACTTCCTGGGCTTACCAGCTTCCCTCCCCTGCACCATTCCCGACTCTGGCATCGTGGAAATAAACCCTTTGCACTTTAAACCGGTCTCAGGGTTCATTTCTAGGAGACTCAAATTTAAGGTGAAGATCAACTCCCTGTTTCTGATCATCCAAGTCCACCATTGCCTTTGAAATGAAAATCAGAACACTTTTTTCCCTTCAAGCCATTCTGCCCTCATCTAAATCACTTTGGGGCTTCTTTATGATTCCCTAAAATATAGCTTGGTTTTACTGCATAATTTATTATATCATGTTAACAACACTGATTTAAATTGTATAATTCTATATGCTTTATCAGAGTGCTTGGAACTACAGAATCCACTAACCCATATCTTTTGATATATATATATGCTTTACTTACCCAGTGATATTTTAAGGTTCTTGATAGAAAGCATATATAGAAAGAAGTGTGATATAAACATATACTTGATGACTGACCACTGAACACACAATAAATTGAAACAAATTAAATTGAACTGTATTAAATATACACCAGTAATTAAAGAACAGAACTTTAACAAAAAATTCCAATAAGAAAATCACACACCGTAACTCTTTTAAACTGCAAAGCTTATTGTTTTCTCAAATACGATTTCATTTTCCAGAATATATTATATTTCTAATTTTTGCACCTATTTTTAGAGAGAAAAAACATAGAAATATAAAGAATAAAAGGTGGTTCTCACATGTGACTTTATTTTGAAAAGAGAAATAGTTATTTGCTTCTTTAGCTCATTTAATATGATGTTCTGTTAATGTTTCCTTTCTACACAAAAGTTCTACCTTCCTCTCCCCGTAAACTCCATTTTGTCAACCATTCAGACAGCCAGTATAAGTATCTGGTGGCAAATAGCAAATATGATAATTCAGGGAATAGTTGCCAACAAGATGGGATGGAAGGTAAGTAAATAACAGAAGTAATAAAATTTGTAGTATGGAAAGGAACTGAGTTGGGAAAGAACACTTGATATATTTCTTATATGGCATTGCTTTTCTTATCAAGGGATGGGAAACCAGAAATGAATATCAGTGTCTCAGTAGGAGATATGCATTTGGAATTAGTTGTAGGCAGAACTAGGGAGAGAAGAAGGAATCTAAAAGAATACACAGTATGAGATTATATCTTAGCTAGTAGAAATTAAACACTTTAACTAAAAATGTCTCCTTTATAAAGAAAAGAAAAATAGGATACAATTAGTAAAATAAGTTACTTTTCAGGTAGAAATGTTAAAATCATTAAGTCTGTACAATACCTACATTTCTATGCAAATTTATCTTTATCCATCAAGTAGACTTGATGTATAATGTTGCAGGATTGTGAGTCATGTGAAAGGATAGTATTGATGATACTAAAAATACCATTCAACATGGGGTAATAGAGCAATACATTGGATATTAAAGACCTAGAATCAAGAGACTAAATCCAATTTCCAATAACCAGTCCCTTCAGATTTCCAATTCTACCACTTAGATAGTTTTAAAAAAAGTGAAGGATGTCAACAGCAGTAATGTTGAGATGAAGTAATTCTAAAGTTGTGCTGGCGCACTTAATGACAGTCATAGGACTAAAAACTCTTTGCAATTAAATAGCACTTATCTTCCTAGGAGTTCAAAGTTCTTCCCAATACAATATTGAACAACCTTGTGATGCAAACAAGGGAAAAGCTTCTACAAAACTCATGGTGAAAGAAAGCATTTTATATTTGTTGGTGAACAGCAAGTTGGGGTCCTGCTGCCCGCTGCCACCCTCTGGGCAAAATTCCAGAGGCAAAGGTTTGGTGAAAAAGGAAAGGAGTCTTTATTCAAAAGCAGTCACAACTTTAATTACTGAAGTCTATCAATTAAGACTAAACTCTAACACCTGCGTTCTCTAATCATTCCCCTGTTAGTTTCTGTAGGATTAGTTTACAAACAAAAACAATATAATACTCAAAAGCTACACAATTCTGGAATAATGGCAGGTTATTGCCTCAGAATATCTTCCCTCTAGAGCACCCAAAGAATAAACCTGCCACCCTCTGCCGAGCCAGCCCAATCCTAGTCTGTGCCCAGAATTCCTTTGCATATGAGGTACCATCTGTTGGAATACGCAGGCAGCTACAGCTAGATCACCCAGGCACCAGCAAGTAAGAAGAGCCTGAAAACAAGCGTGAGAGCCAGAGCCAGAGCCCAGAGAGAGAGCCAGCTCAGGAGCCAGAAAAGCTTGTGATCCAAAGAGCCAACCCTCTTTTTATTTACACAGGCTCTAGAGACATTCAGCTTCTCAGCCAATCCCATCCTAGACTGCTTTCCATTGGCTTGGCAAACTACTTCTATGACCCCTCCTATTTCTCCCCAGTGATCTTAATCATATCTCTGTATCATACTTACAGTACTAGACTATGGTTTCTTGTCAAAAAATGACAAGAAATATCACAATGATTGGACTCATGGCCCATCTAGCAGAGTTGGTCTGCAGGAGATACTATGAAAATAAGTGTGATTGCCCCTTTTTATCTTAGTTTCAAATCCTCAAACAATCTATTTTTGGTTCTGCACTAAGTGTCTGAGTAACCATGTCTGCATTTGTCTTTGTCTCCTCGTCTTTAAATTGAAATTATACACTCTGCATATGTACAAGTACCATAATTCATTTGAAATTTTCATTTATTGTTTTGAACTAAATTATCATTACTCTTCTAGGACTTTGATGTACATAGGGTATATGTCATTCATAAGGCCTTTGATTTTTATGAAATAATTGTGTCATTTAACAAGTGCTATTGCCAAACACCGCAAATCTCTCCCTTGTCAGCCTCGCTAGGGCGCTTCACCAAATGCCCTTAATAATTGAAAGCCCTTTAAAAAGTATTGCATAAAACATTAAATAAATGAGTTATTGTTATTAACTTAATTTCACTTTATCACTCATTATGGATCCATCATCCATCAATTTATTGCATAAATGGAACAATAAACTGGGGATTGGTTGCACTAGCAAAAGAAACATATTTCTAAAATGTGAGTCCTCTATGAACAGTCCCCTCCTTGAAGTAATTTTTATTTCATTTGAGATAAGTCACTTTTGGAAAAGTCTCTCCCATCCTACAATGTTTGCACTTTCCTCTTTTCTCTATAAATTCACAATATTGTATGTTTATTGATGGAGATGAAGAGAAGTCAACTCTGGCAGAAGATAATTTGCCTCACTGGTATCAGAATGGGTACTTCTATTTTAAATCTTAAATTAACAAATGAATTTCTACTCTGGCTTCTTCACTACCTACCTTTAGGGTCTTGACAAGTCACAAATCTTTGTGTTAACTTGGTGATTTCTTTTATAAATAGAAGTTATAATACTATCAAAGGCTGTTATGACAATCAAATAAAGTGTGAACACAGATGACTGATTATATATTATTATAGAGAAATAGATGATTACTCTTTTTATTTTTCAGATGGTTTTCTAACCAACACTTGTGAAGACTTGCTGTGTTTAAAGCAACAACTAGCTGATTTAATTTCATCTAAGTCTATACAAACACAGCTAGACAAGAGTGGAAAAATTAAATAGCAATCCCAGGAAACAAGTTAGGAAGGTATGTAGTGTTCTAAACTACCATTATCCTGGTTATCTTTCTGAATCTATATAAAGCAAATATTCCCCCAATATACAGAGTTTATATGGAAATATTTGTACAAGTATTTTGTAATCCTAAAGAATGTAAGCTGTTACTATCGTAATGTTTCTAAACCAGCATAGACCATTGACTAATAGCCCATGTGCATGTTAACACTTGGAAAATGACTGTCCATAAGAAAACACATCCACTCAGTTTATTTCATTGACACTGATTGAGTAACTACTGAGCTCTACAAGTATGAGAACTTCAGACTCATTGTGTACTTGTATACAGAGCCCTGCCAGGCTCATTGACAAGCTATTTGACACTCCTTTCTCTTGTTTTTCTTTCCCCTTCTGAGTGCCTTAAAAGTGGGAGAATTTAAAAAAAAATTATTATGATGCTAACTTGAAACAACTCAACAAAGTAACTTTGAGATGCTTTTATTTAGTAAAATGAACGCTTTGGAAATGCTCTTAAAGTTATATGGATTTCTTTTTCTTTCCTTTTTATGGTTGGTCAAAAACTACATTTTAAAACTATAGTTTAAGGGGAAAAGCAATTATCAAAATGCAATAAACTTGTAAGTACAAATCGCTTCTGTGGCCTTAACTGTAAAAGTAGTGAGCTTCTGGTAATGTGTGTCATGAGTCAATCTGTGGGTTTTCTCCCCCACATTTTGACATCCAGGAGAGGGGGAGAAGTCAACCTAGAGCATTAAGAAGATTCTCAAGGAAGACCCAGATCTGAGCAAATCGTGAGAAATTAACATTTGGCTTTTTTTCCTAGTTGTTTTTCTGAAAGTTTTTTCTCTTGATTACTTTTTTCCTGATACCACTTCCAGAGATCAGGGAGTAAGCAGCAAATGCAGCTATCTTCGTGGTGTGAGATGAGAATCCTGGTGACTTTTACATTGTTGGAATTCAATAAATATCTGTTGGTTGATCACTTGTCTTATTTCATTTCTATTCTGTACCACACTAGCAAGTATTTAGGACCCTAGAGGAATAGAACCGGGGCTTTAGAATGGATAGCGGCTGCCATCTAATCCGATTTCAGACAAGAGAAGGAGTCCTCTACAATACTGCAGGATGATTGTCATCTTCCCTTTGAGCACTTTTAGCGTGGCAGATGCAACTACTTCAAAGGCAACTTAATGCCATTGTTAGTCCTATGTTTTAAAAAGGTTTAATGCAATCTTCATCTTTTAAAATTTCACCCAGATTCTTAAATCTTCCTTCTGGTGTAAAAGAGGCTAAAGGTTTCCATAAGTTGAGTTAGAATGAAAAGTGACTGATCTTTAGAATATTACTGTCATAGGTTAGGTCTGGGTCCCAACATTTATCTATTAAAAGCATGTCATGTAAACAAATTTCTTTTTTCTTTTTTGCATGTTTTATTGATTATGCTGTTACAGTTGTCCCAATTACTTTTCCCTTTGCTCCCCTCCACCCAGCAAACCCCCTCCCTCCCACAGTCGCCACTCCACTTAGTCCATGTCCATGGGTCATGCATAAAGCTCTTCTCAACACCCCCCTGTCCATTCTGCACTCTCCTACTATGCTTCTTAACTCCTGCACCATTTCCCTTCTCCTCCTCCTTCCACCTCCCAGCTGACCTCCCCACACATGCTCCCCATACCTATGATTCTGTTCTCACTCTGGCTGTCTGCTTAGTTTGCTTTGTTTCCATTCTCTAGCTTCTGTTGTTGATAGTTATGACATTGTTTTCACTTTAGTGTTCATAGTTTTGATTTTCTTTTTCTTAAATAAGTCCCTTTAATGTTTCATATAATTATGGCTTGGTGATAATGAACTCCTTCAGCTTTACCTTGTCTGGGAAGGGCTTTCTCTACCCTTCGATTCTGGATGATAGTTTTGCTGGATAGAGTAGTATTGGATGTAGGCCCTTGCTTTTCATCACTTTGAAAATTTCCTGCCAGTGCCTTCCTGCCTGCAAAGTTTCTTTTGAGAAATCAGCAGACAGTCTTATAAGTACCCTTTTGTAGGCATTATCCTCTTCTCTCTTGCTGCTTTTAATATTTTCTCTTTATCCTTAACCTTTGGCATTTTGATTATGATGTAGCTTGGTGTGACCCTCCCTGAGTCTAGTTTGTTTGCAACTCTCTGTGATTTCTGGACCCATATATCCATTTCCTTCCCCAAATTAGGGATGTCTTCCGTCATTATTTTTTCACATAATTTTTCAATTTCTTGCTCTCCCTCTTCACCTTCTGGCAACCCTATTATTCAGATATTGGCACATTTAAAGCTATCCCAGAGGTTTCTAAGCCTCACGTCTTTTTTTTTTTTTTTTTTTTCAATTCTTGCTTCCTCCTTCTATACTGGATGACGGTTTGTTTCTTTCTTGTGTTCCAATTTGTTGATTTGAACCCTGGTTTCCTTTCCTTCACCACTTGTTTTGTGTGGATTTTCCTTCATTTCAGCCAGGATAGCCATCATTCTTTCTCCTCCTGTTTAACTTTTTCTGTCAAGTCTGTGAGCATCTTTATCACCAATGCCTTAAACTGTGCATCTGTTAAGCTCTCTATCTCCTCATCCATTAGGTGCACTATCTGCTCATTGCTTAGTTTTGTCACTGGGACCTTGATCTGCCCCTGCCTTCTGGGCCATACTTCTCTGACTCCTCATCTTGACAGCTTTCTGTGTTTGCCTCTGTGATTTTGATAGGGCCATTTTACGTGTTACATTATAGGGTGCAGAGCCTCAGGTATTCTTTAGCATTGGTGCCCATTTCACTGCGTTTTGGCGCTGTCTGTGGTAGAAGGGGTCTGAGACAGATCAATGCCGGTTGCCGCTGCTTTTCCAGTTACTTCTCCCCCTTCCTGTACTAAGCAAGCTGCCTCCTTTTCAAAACTGGTAGCTTCTCCCTCCACCCCAACCCCTATTGGCTTTCACAGTCAGAAGCAAAGCAGCTCTACTTTCCCCAGTGCTGGAACCATAAGCTGTACAATCTTTTCTGGGGTTGGGATCCATCTGGTTTGGGGCTGGGATTGCTTCTCGGGTTTAAACTGTATGACTGTGTTTTTCACCATGGTTACTGCTAGTGGTGCCTGCCCACCACATTCCTGTCTGCCAAGCACCGCCCCCGCAGCCACTGCTCCACTCCTCTTTCTCTACATCCTGGCTCCACCTCTCCTATATTTCTGGCTGATTATTTCTTCTTTATTTCTTCACTGAACTTCCCTGTAGTTTCAGTTTTCTGGCTTTTCTGGATTTGTTTGTTTATTTGTTTTTTAGTTTTGAAGTGGTTGTAAATTTCTTCTTAGTTGTGAGGAGATGCAGTGTGTGTTTATACACCTCCATCTTGGCTGGAAGTTCCCCAACAAATTTTTTACTCCTTACTTCAATTTGTTGTTGATTTATTGGTCTTCATATACAAGTTGGTAATAAAATACGTAATTCACAGGATCACAGGTGGTTGAGAAGTTTATATGTGATAAACTCTGCAAAATGCATCAAATAGAGCACTTTCTTCCTCTTTCAAGTATTCTAGTATTGACTCTTCAAATAGTTCATTCATCACAGTCATTTTATTAGATATCCTTGTATTGTATTTTCCCAGGCCAAAGTATCAATCTGTCTTACCTGCCACAGACCCTCTAGGGATTGTCAACTCTAAAAGTCCATATCCTATAAATATTTGTTGGTTTATAAATTCCCAATATGAAAATGCCCTTGGAGCAGTAACACTGTCGACAGTCCAAACAAGATGCATTGAGATCAGTAGGAAATTAAGTATATTAAAAAACAAAATAAAATAAAATAAACAGAAATATAGATGTTTATCCTGAGAATGACAGGAGAGGAAAGAGGTAGGTCTATAGATGGTAATAAAGTTTATAGGGGTGATGTACAGGTATAAAGATAATTTTTACTTTGGTCAATTTGCAAAGGCCTTGGACTAAGTTATCAATCCTTATGAATGTTTAAAATCTTTTAGATCTCATTTTCTTAGGCTAATTCTCTAACACTTATCTATTAAATACAAGCACACACACAGACTCACCACACATACATACTTAATGCATCTTTAATAAAGGCTATATGGAAGATATATAAGTTACTAAAGCTAGATATTAACCATCTTCTTCTTAAATATTCTTTACTCTGCCAATTGAGTTACCATTATTGTCTCTCTATAGTTCAGCTTTTTATACATTCTCTTCTCTATTTACTAGATGCTTCTTTCCAATTACTTACTTCCACTCTCCCACCCTTGGACTCTTCTCTCAGTCCATGATTCTCCTTTTCAGTTTTATGAAATTCCTCTTCTTTGATTCACAACTATTACTTCCAAAATCAACCTCTCTTCCTTCATCATGCAGAACAGTTTAGCATTCTACTTTCAAATAAATTGTCACATCTGTGTTTTTATATCTAAGGGTTTATTAACATCCTAGGTAAAGTAAAGGGGTTGACCCACACTAAATCTCCCCTCTCAGGCACATACATGTGCTGGAAAAAGGCTTTGGCATTTCACTTTCACCTTTCTCTGCCTCCTATAGAAAGAACTTGTAATTTGGCTCACCCAACAATACAGGGCCAGGAAATGCAATTCTATTCTGTGCCCAGAAGGAGAACATCACCAATGACTATCATACCTAGCAGAAATTATTAATTTGCATGATGATTCAGATTCACACTTCACTCCATGGGCTCCAATCATTAACATCTTACCTCTCAATATGAAAAATAAATAAAAGACATGAACTCAACCTCTAACTTGCTGTAGTAAATGCGGACAAGTCCTAGAACAGAGTTCCTTAATCCTGACTATGTATAAGAATCATCTGAGCAGCTTTTCAAAAGTGCAATCCCCAGAACACCTCCCATGAGACTGTTATTCAGTAGGAAAAAGTAAGGTTTTTTAAAAAAAATCACCTTGATCTATAACCAGTTTTGAGAATGCTGATTTTCTCATGTGTAAAAATGAGATCAGAGTTAGAGCACCTAGTATAATCAAAACTGGGGCCCTCATAAAAAAGTTTATCATATCCTTTCTCCATATAATCAAATTCAGTACATCCTCATGCCTTGGTACTCAATGTTAGTGGGTAAATCAGTGGCTTTACCTAAGGTGAGAAGCAACTTCCAGCTTAGAAGAATTCAGAAAACTATTTTGAGAAATCACACCAGGAAATTCTTATGATCTGAAGTCTGGGAATCTCACCTAAATGAACGATCATTTGTTTGCTTGTTTATTGTTCCTGAATTATGTAATTAGCTGCTTTTCTCTCCCATTTAAATGCAAACTACTTAAGGGCAGGGTCTGTATATAGTATTCTTTTTCATTGTTACTCACTAAAAAATAAATAGTGTAGTGCTAATGGTCAATGTTGAATCAATGTTCATTGATGGATATAGAGATAGGTGTGATGAAGAGAAAGATAGAATTCTTTTAAATTTAGAATAAGAGGAGATAGTACATTTCACCTGCTAACAGGTTTTTTAAAATTTTTTTCCTCCCAATAGTGCCAAACAATGGGTCTATTTATAGTGACTATTAAACAAGTATTTGTTAAATTGATCGTGATGGAAAGAAAGAGTCATAGAGATAAGGAAAGAAAGATCCATCATGCTGTGAGTATTTTGCTTCTTGGGGGTATTTTCATTGCTTTGCATAGTTGCTTTTCAAAGACAAATCAATATTCAGTCTCAAATTTTTGTCAGATACTGAAGGAGATAAAAAAAAACTAAACTTTTATTTACATCAGAAGATTAAATAGAAACAGTGTTAGAATATTTGATATTGAAACTATAATAGATAAGTCGTCAAAGAGAACTTCAAAAGCCACTCAAAGACTTAAAAAAAGATAAATATACAGCCTTATATTTTGATATGAATACTCTTGCAATTTCATTTTTTAATATGTACGACTAAAATCTTACTTCCTTATCCTAGTCTTTAAACCACAGGAAGGAAAGCTTTTTTTATAGTGTTTATAAACCAGTAGACTGAATAAAAATGAAGTCAGGAGTCATGTGTGCGTGTGTGTGCGCATGCGTGTGTGTGTGTGTGTGTGTGTGTGTGTGTGTGTGTGTTGGTGGGGAGAGATGGGGGGAAGGAGGAAGTTTGATGAAGGATACTGAGCTAAAAACAGCCTCTCTTTCATGGGAAGAGGTTCATAGTTCTGTGTAGCCGTAAAGTGTAGAATTTAGTGTCAAAAGACTTACTCATCTGAAGTAGCCAAATAAAGACTAAAAACAGAAACCTAAGCATTTCTTAATTTCCAGGTACTTGGAATTGTTTCGGGGGAGGATTGGCAAAACTAAAAGTTTGAAGGGCTTTATTTCATTCCGGTTTCAATGTTCGACCTAAAGTAGACAAGCCAAGAAGAGCAGATCTAACTAAAGATGAAAGGGTTAAAAATATCTCAACACATATTCATCCAATGTCACTATATTCAGGGCCAATTTTAACTTTCTAAAGTGAGCAATTTGAGGAGCAGTTTAAGTGCAAAAATAATATTTTTCTCCTTCACAAAGTCTCTAAGCTGCAAAATGGAACATTTCTATGAAAATTACATTTTTTTTAGCATAGCGACGCAGTTGTGAAGGACAGGACAACTGAGCGTACGGGGAAACATTAATGGGTTCTACTGACATGGCACTCAGAGCACAGGTAGATCAAACTCTTTTACTCCCAAATTTAGTAACTTCTTTCCAAACACCTAGGAAAATTTTCTACCACGAGGAGGTTTTAGGATGCTCAAGTGACCACACATATCCTAATATGAGCTGTTATACATTTTGGGAAGACGTGCCTTAACCCTACCTTTGCCTCTTAATCTAGACCAAAAAGCACCCCACAGAGAATTTAGCAACCCTGAACACGTAGGTAAAATAGGATATAGCTATCTAAAAAATGTTCAAAGAAATTTTTAAATCAGTCTGACCTAACTGAGTCTTTCTAATCTTTCATTTAATGTTGACCTTCTCTTTCATAGTACTTTCTTTGCTGAATCTGATCCCCTTTCTTCTTTCATCTGCATTCAACCTGTGGCCAACAATTTTAATGCCCCAGCTCAGGATAAAAAGTTCTGATGCATTCATCAAACATTTATTTTTTAACTATGGAGTATACAAGGCAACATACGGAGGAGCAAGACACAGTTTGCTTCTTAGGAGTTCCCCTTCTATTAATACCTAAAAGCATTTATTGACTGTAACAAAATGTTGGCCACTTAATCATAGTTGTATGTTAACAGTTTAAAGAAACCGGACTTCATACATTTTATAAAGGCAACTATATTATGTGGTACTTTTTTGTTTTCATTTCCCATAAGGTGAGATTTAAACTTTTTTTCTTGTTTTCTGCTTAATTATCAAACCAGGTTTTTAAATACCTTTTAAATTTTTTCTCTATATTAAGCATTTGGATTAATAAAACTAAAATTGAGCCTTTTTATGAGGATAGAACAACTTTAAATACATAACTAATGCCAATTAAAGCTAGCTTATTTTTTTCTTTGTTATATCAGAACTCCTCAGGTAAAATAGGGCTTTAGAAGAATGTGTGCAGATTATTGCAGGTTAACTCTGCAGGATGGAAAGAAGAGTACATGTTATAACCACCTCGGGGTTTTTAAAGAAAAAGGAGATATTACATTTTAATGAAAATACAAATATTAGGATAAATTGGTGAACTTTTTAATAAAAATGATGAACTACTATGCTTATTTAAAAAATATTACTAGTAAGTATTGTTAAGATGTGGCATATCAGGGGAAAAATGGATAAATGTAGACCTTAATTTTGATGGCACATTGCTTTGTCTGGAGATGGTTTGATCTAGTAACTATACCTTACAGCAACTTGATTCCTGGCAGAAACCTCTGACCTCAGCTCAGAGTGCTAGTGACTCACTAAGCATTTACTTCTTGGTACACTGAACTTTTTTGCATCTGCAGCTGAAGGGTGCCAGTGACATTGGTAAAATCCTGACTCTTAGATATTTCCATCACACACACACAAAGTATGGAAAATGAGCAGTTGTAGCCTCATATATATTTTCTACTTAATGTATAATAATAACAGTGTTTTCGCCAGGCACATAGCCATCCAACTAAAAGCTACCTTTCCCCGCCTCTTTTCCTACCAGTTATGGCCCTGTGACCAAGTTCAAGTAAATGAGATTAGGAGAACTGTAAAAAGGAAAAGTGGCTGTGTGAGGTCCTGGTTCCTTTTTCCTACCGGCTGCTCAAAAATGGTGAGAACTGGAGAACTTCCACATGAACAAAATACTTGTTAACAAAGGCAGCACTGCTGCCAGCCCTGGCCTTCTGGAATAAAACTTGATTACTAGATGATTAACAAATTTCCGTTTCAGACATTGTACTCCTGTCTTCTCTTCCTTTCTTCCTCACAAACCTTAGCTAGTAACCCAACTAATATTAACAATATGTTTGCTTAACTTATGAGTTAATGTAATATAATGCAGATGTTCAGGTGTGTTAGCAAGAGTCCACCTTTATTCACTGAAGATCAAATGATAAATACACCTGCATATGGCATACAGGTACTGTACAACATCAAATATTGAGTCATCACATAACTCTATTTGAAAGTAAGAAAGTAGTAAGGACAAAACAAAGATGAGAGAAGAAAAATTAAGAGGTCTAGAGGAAGAGCCTAGGATTATGCTAATAAAACCCACATCATTATCAAAGCTGTGAACAGCTTTGAGAGGTAACTTAGGCCATGAAAGTGGTTAAAGAAAGCATATGAATTGTGCCTGGATGTTAATCTTCATCATTTCTCATTGAGTAGTTAACAACCATGTCTCCTTACCTTCTGTTGACTCAGCAACCAGGTGGTATACTACTACCAACTGTGGTCATTTTAAAAATTGGTGAGAATTTGAAAACACTATGCCTTTGAAATAACAGTTGGGGGTGGAGGACTGGGTTGCAGGGGCAGCAGATGGGCAAGAGAGATTGGCAGACTCCCAGTTGAGCCAGGTAACATCTCAGACCCCTGAAAGTTCAGGCCTGTTGAAATGATAAGAAGTAGAATTCAATCTGTCTGTCGTATCTATTGTCAGAATTTCTGTTGGATGTCAAAATCATGATTCTAAAATATCCTGTGGGAGAATAAACATCTAGCTGGTTGAGGCAGCGGAAAGAAAACACTTTTTTTCTGCCCCTGTACTAGATAATGTAAGGGTACCACTTAGTTTCTCTTTTAAACATATATTAACTAATCGTGCATATATTTGCACATAAGGCTGTGAATATCCACTACTATGAGCACTGTATTATGTTTGACCCTGAACAAATGCATGACAAAGTAGACATTTTCTATGTCACCTTGGAGGCAATATGCGGTAATGGCATCATCTCTGACCTGGCCGTAATGAACAGCAGGTTTCTCCTGCAGCCTTCTCACCTCCTTCTGATTTTGACTAATATCTGTGGGCTCAGGGCCCATGAGCAGCTTTAGACTCAACTCACACGCCAACTTATTTAGAGCCATTGATCCAGTAATTCCACATAGATAAAATTATATCCCCAGGATGAGCTTATGTTTTCCCCACTATATTAATAAAAATATTTTAGAGTTTCAAAAGGGGTGCTTTTCAATTACTTCAATTCCATTAAAAAATGTGTTTCTCATAAAACTTAAAAGATGACACTGGGTAGCTCTGATAAATAAATAACCATTTCTACAAATATGATGTTCTTGTACATGTGGTTTTATATTTTAAAGTGGGTAAGAAATATATGTTTACGAAAAATAATGACTTATCAACAGAGAGCTTGAAGGAACTTTTTCTGACAATCATTTTTACCTACTAACGCTTCATTCATTCTTCAAGCCTCAGCTTACCTCTCATCAATGTCCTGATATTGTCAGTCATACAATGTGTAATTTTTCTCTCTTTCTGTGTATTTCTATAACATTTATGACTCCTGAAACAACTGAGTTTTTGCACAGTATTATAGCCATTTCTATACTCCTTTGTCCTCTCAAACTACATTTAAGTATCATAATAACAGAATCCAATACTCATTTTTCCCTACATCTCACATGCCTCCTTTCTCAGCTTGACATAATAGAAAATGATCACTGTCTCTCTAAATCTGCTTTCCCTTTCTTCCATAGTAACAGACGTGAAGATGGAACTTGGTAACTACCCGGGGCTATGAGTCCCAGCCTCTCTTCCAGCTAGTTTTCCCCATGTGACCAAACTCTTAGCAATGGAATATGAGCATATATAACATGTGACTTCCCCTTCACTAGGTTAAGATTACTTTTCATGCTCTGAACTGCCCCCACCCCTTGTGCTAGTAGCGAGTCTGCCAACGAAGACAGTGACTTGGTGTTTAAAATAGTAGAATTCCCATCAGCCTGAGTCTCCCCTGGGGTTGGGTCGCTGACAACTTGAAACCCTCACCTCAGACTGTTACAAAAAAATTAATTAACTTCTCTTTATTATCACCATTTTTTTTTCTGTTAAAACAGCCTCATCTAATATGTAATAAGTACTTATTTTTGAATGTCTGGATAGATGTTTTCACAGATAAATCCATGAATTAAACTAATTAGAGACTAAATACTAAGATTGTGTCTAATGAAACAAAAGGAAATGCTGAATTTCCAGGGAAGCAAAAGAGGAAAATAGGCAGGCTTGGCGCTAGATTGTAAGAAGACTTATTAAATGGAAGGAAAGAAGACAGTCTGTGCTAGAAATGACTGCTTAGATAAAATGGAAGAAATTAATCTACAGCTACTGAATTCTTCAAAACTTTTTTATCTCATGTATGAAGCAACCATGGCAAAGGATATATCCTAAAATTACTTAAGGTTACGTCAGATTGTTTTCGTACTAAGTCTACATTACTAAAGTCTGATGCTAATAGTGGTTTCACAATAATTTTATAATATTGCTGAATAAATAACAGATGAGGATAAATAATCCGTTTTATGAAAACAAGTCAAAAACTTAGGGTGTTAAGACAATATACAAAAGGGAGAACAAACCTCAACTTAGGGTTGAGAAATTTTTTCTGATGTTTTGTTTAGATTATGAATAGAGGATAATTTAGCCAGTAAAGAGCTGGAAAGATGATGAACAAAGGTTTCAAGATAGAAGTGATGCAATTGCTAATTGGTGAGGGAAGATCAGTATGGCTATCAGAAGACACAGAATAGCAGGCAATAAAAATGGCAAGATCAGCAGAGTACAGAGTTTGCATCATCATTCAACTAGAATCTACAGTAAAAATTACATTTTACATTGAGAGCCCATGACCATGTTTATGTGTGCTTAAAATCACTAAATATGAATGATGTTCTTTGGTATTTTCTATTTTTGTCTTGTTTCTTTAAAAATATTACATTATTATTAACTAATGGATTGTTTTCCAAATATCTAAAATACTATATAAATTGTGTTGAGAATTTTTAATTTCATTCTCAGAAAAATGGAGATTAATTTAAGGTTTTAATATAAGAGTGGGGTGAGAATTTGGTAGAATCAGATTTGTTTTTAAAACAATCTCTCCATCCACATTGTCAGAATGCATTGGATGTAATCAATAATAGATGCAGAAAGAACAATTTCAGATATTTTTGATAGGACATGATGATGACCTGTAATAGGATGAAAGCTAAGATGATTCATGTGAATAGATAAATGAGAGTAAAAGGCAACTATAAAGAGAATTAAGCTACTGGGCTATGTCTCAGATATTTCCTTGAAAGAACTCTCTGTACTATATGGATGGAACAATTCTTTATTTTTTTATGCACTCATTAATTCATCGATACATTCATTCTTTCTGTCAACAATGACCCCTGACTCCAAGGAGTTCAGAGTTGAGGGATGCAGATATACACTGAAACACTTGCTTGCAAATAGTGTGTGATACTATAGACAAGATCCTTGTGTTTCATAAAATGGGAACACAAAGGATAAAGAATGTTACTTTTTTGTAAAGCATAGGTATGAATGGAGTGGCTTATTTCTTTGCAATTCCTCCATTTTAGTCTTTAGAATACTAGAATTTAAGAAACATAAAAGAAAGAGGACCCAAAAAAGAAAACATACACTATTGAGTAAGGAGATGAAGAAAAATAAAAATATAACTTCACAGTTCCAAAGAGAAGACTTCAAGAACATGAGACTATTGTGCAAATACTTATTGAAAATCAAGTGTACATACCACATGCCATTCAGGAAAATTCCTCCATTAAAGACATGGCTAGGTTTTAATAAAGAGAAGTATCTAAGAATTAAACTAATGTAAGACACGTCTTAGAAGACTTCTTTTTGCTTTTCTATTTCTTTAACCTGCATCAGTATCACTTCCATTCTTTTCTTTTCTTCTTCTTTTTTTTTTTTTTTAATTTGATTCCATTTTCAGTTTTATCTATGCTCTGTGAACTGGATGATAGATTTCCTTTTCAGATTTGAAGCATAGATTGTTCTCAAGCACACATTCCATTCATTCTCCAGCTCCCCTCTTACTAATCTCCCAGGTAAACACCTATCTCTGCCTTGCATGAGTACCTGCAAACATACCTTGATGCAGGCTTATTTGAAGAGAAAGAAGCAGGGTATTTTGTGTGTAACACACATCATGACATCACAACAGAGTACCCACAGGTGCACTCATAGATCTGTGTGATTTCCAGAGAGAGGAGGGTGGTAACTGTTGAAATGTGTGGGAGAGAGGCAGAGTTGATGAATGGAAACCACTAATGAATTCATGAATCAGCTCATTGCATGCCAAGAACAAATTGAAATGGGGATGAGTGAATCCTAAACATTTTTTAAAAGTATATTATATTGTGCTGTTACAGTAGTTTTAATTTCTTCTGCCTTTGCTCCTGTCTGCACAGTACCCCCTTCCCTCCAGCAATCCCACCCCTCTTAGTTCATAGCCATGGGTCATGCATATACATTCTTTGGCTTCACCCTTTCCTATATTATTCTTAACTTTCACCTGACGAGTTTGTATTTACCAATCTTGCCTCTTAATCCTTGCACCATTTCCCCATTTCTCCCCCTTTCTTCTCCCAGTGGATAACCTTCCCAATGATCCACATACCTATGATTCTGTTCCTATTCTGGTTTGCTTAGATGGATTTTGTTCTTATTAGTTTCTTTTGATAAATCAGCTGATAGCCTTACAGGAACCCCTTTGTAGGTAACTGTCTGCTTTTCTCTTGCTGCTTTTAAGATCCTCTCTTTATCTTTAACCTTTGGCATTTTAATTATAATGTGTCTTGGTGTGGTCCTCTTTGGGTCTAGCTTGTTTGGGACTCTCTGTGCTCCCTGGACTTGGATGTCTATTTCTTTCACCAAATATGGGGAGTTTTCCTTCACTATTTTCTCTCACAGGTTTTCAATTTCTTGCTCTTCCTCTTCTCCTTCTGGCACCCCTATAGTTTGGACGTTGGCACATTTAAAGTTGTTCCAGAAGTTCCTAAGCCTCTCCTCATTTTTTTTTTCAATTCTTGTTTCCTCATTCTGTACTGATTGACTGTTGTTTTCCTCCTTATATTCCAAATCATTGATTTGAACCATGGTTTCCTTCTCTTCACCATTGGTTTTGTGTGGATTCTTCTTCATTTCATTTAGCATAGCCTTCACTTCTTCCCTTATGTATTTGCCATACTTAAGCATATCTGTAAAGCCTGTGAGCATCTTTATCACTAGTGTTTTGAACTCTGTGTCTCTTAGGTTGGCTATCTCCTCATCACTTAGTTCTCCCACTGGAACCTTGATTCGTTCCCTCTTTTGGGCCATACTTCTCTGTCTCCTCACCTTGGTAGGTTCCTGTGTTTGTTTGCCTCTGTGTCTTAGGTAGAGCTTTCACTCCTGTTACATTTTAAGGGTCAGAAATTTAGGTTTTCTTGTCAGTACAGGGTGACATGTTTCACCACGTTGTGACACTGTGTGTCTCTTTCTCAGCACTCGCCCCCTTTCCAGGCAGTTCTCCCACTTTGTATGGAACTGGCACCTCTCTAGTTTTTTTCCCTGGCTCTCATTTCCAGAGTGGGTGGCTCTGTGGATGTTCTAGAACCATGGGGGATTTTTAAACAAACTGACTCTGCTGAGAGACCAGCAGTTTCCACCTCCGCCCTAACCGCCACTGATCTACACTGTCAAAAGCAATGAAGCTTTATTTTCCCTGGTGCTGCTACCATGAGCTGTGTGGTCTGGTCTGGTGTTGGGAGTGCTCCCCAGGTGTCCCTCCCGACTTTTTAAAATGTGTGGCTATGTTTTCCATCTGCCTGCTGCTGCCACCACACCACTTCCACTCCGCCCCAACTCTGCCCCTCCTACCTGTCTGTTGGACTTCAATGCAGCTCAGTTTTCTGGAACTTCTGGTTGTCTCTAGTTTTGAGGTAGTTGTATTCCTTCTTAGTTGTAGAGGGAGATGTAGTGTGTCTGTCTAGGCCTCCATCTTGGCCAGAAGTCTCCTAAACATTGTTGTCTCTTTAATTTCTTAGTTCTGCCTCCCTCATGCAGTCATATTTTCTATTGTTCTAGTCTTTCAAACTCAGCACACTTTCTCTCTTATCCGGGTCTATGTGGCAATTCTTTTAGTACATGAATTCATGTTTTACTGTTTTGAATTTTGGGAGGATGCTCTCTGAGATGCTCCCTAGCTAATGCAATCTTTAAGGGTAAGGTTCATCTTTATCCTTCATGAAACCTCCTACAATCCTCTTTAACCATCATTGAACTCCTCTGTCCTAGAATAACTGTACCATCTGCATTACAACACAGCATTTCAGCCACAAAATGTGCACAGGTTCATTGTTTTTGTTAATAATTTAATGGTTATACACATTTTAACCTTAATCAAGGTTTGTTATCATTCTGGGGTTGACGGAAAAGAGAGAGAGAGAGAGAGAGAGAGAGAGAGAGAGAGAGAGAGAGAGAGAGAGAGAGAGAGAGAGAGAGAGAGAGAGAGAGAAAGAGAGAGAAGAGAGAGAGAGGAAGGGGGGCTATATCCTATCAAAGAAAAAATAAATATGGGAGTTTAATTGCATTATATTTACAAATGACCAAAATGGTGTTAAAACCCAAATGACTTACATAATCAAGCAAACAAACAAAAATTTAGAATTGGGTCTCAAGCTCTCAATTCCTTTCCTCAGAGTGCTCAGGAGACTGCTGAACACATGATAAACTTCAATGTGCAACTGTCGGTTTGGATGTGATTGCTCCAAAATAAAAGTTGTTTGCCTATTTGTTTTCCTTGTGGCTTGGACATCCTGGCCTAAAGACAGGACATGAAAGATAACTGACTTGGGATATGGGCAATAAGCACCGAGAGGACAGTGGCCTCTGAACCTGTCCTTGCCTGTCTCCCTCACTTATAGTTGTAATGCATAAGGCTTTAGCCCCCTTTGTGGTTTTCTTAAAATTAATTTTATTTTTTCTCCTTTCTGTGTCTCTGCTCTGGCTCTCAGCAGGAAAACTCACCTTCTCCACTCTCACTGCTCCATGGATTGTTGATTTATTTCCTTTAAAAGCATTAGCACTCTTTTTCGCTATTTATTAATATTATTGTTACAAATAGTTATTATTTGACTTGCTCTCAGGGAGATTTCAAGATCTGGAGACATTGCACATGAGTTTCTGTCTGCATATCCACTTGCCAGAATAATCCATATGCTTCCTTTTCTGAAAATTCCCACTAGGAATGTTGGAAACCTTACAAACTTTGATTGAGCTGCCCCAGGTCAAATTGAACATCTGGGAAAGAACTTCTGCATCAGCTGCGGTTGCGCATCCTTAAATACCCCAGTGACCAAGTTCTAGGAGGAGGATTGGTTTGAGGTTTCATTTCGTGCAAAATGTATGGATATATTTAAACATTTCATTATATGGTCAAATTAGACTGTGTCTACATGGGCACATAATAAAGTAAAATTTGGCAATTACCTCGTTCATTTCATCAAGTCAACAGCCAAAGGCAAATATCTAGCCTGGCAAAAATGATTTTAGAAGGGAGAATGGGGGAAGAGTCAAACTTAAATTAATTTGGTAATTTTATTCCTTATAGGTCTAAAAATGGATACTAAAATTATTTTGGTTTTTCAGAATAGAATACTATATTGTATAAAGTACAGTGGGTCTCAGTAATCTCTTCTACAATGCTATGTATTTCAAATAAATAAAATACATATGATCAATTCTGCTTTTATTATTTTACTCATCCATTATCCTGTACATACATTTCCAGTTTGAGAGGAAAAAAGAATAGCCGTCTAAAGACTAAACACAGCCTTGTCTAAATCTTATATATATACATTTTAGATCTCTCCCAAAATTGTCTTGTTTAATTCATTAACCATATCAGCATTAGCACAAAAGGAAGGAAGGAAGGAAAGAAGAAGGGAGGAAGGAAGGAACTTAATTATAATAAAGTTAGGTGTCCATGGTGTTATTATGGTTACTGTTTAAAGACATCTGCAAAGCCAGTTACTCCACGTTCTTCTTCCTCATCCTTTTAACTACAGCTCCCCCCTTCTATTACCTGCCTGTTAAGTCCTAAGCTTTTCTTCCTTTCTGAAAAATTGTCTGTTTTTAAACTTAGAATTCCATACAGGCAGCTGAGAATGCTGATAAAAATCATGAAATAAAGAATACTGTGGACACTGAGAGGGATGAATTAATTACACATCCCATCTTAAGGGTTTCCTATTATGTCTCTGAGGTTAAGAGAAGAAGGAGCAATATGGGTATCGAGAATCAATGACTTTGTATTTAGATATGACACACTTGTTCTCCCTGCCATCCCTGTAGTTTTTTCTTTCTTTTCTTTTCTTTTTCTTTTTTTTTTTTTTTAAGTAATGTGTATGTGGAAATATACTGATCTTGTCCTAAATTAACAATGCAATTGTAAATCTGTCTGCTGCTAAGGCATCGCCTATGTGTCAGGAAGGATTGATTTATAAAGAACCAAGTAAAATGCAATCTTTACAGCTCAAGGGAAGAGGAATATGATTATCATTTTCAAACATTTGAAAGGATTAAAGACTAGTGATGGGTGAATCTCATGAGGCCAGAATTGGATGCTTACCCAGAAAACTTTGGAATCGCATCTAGAGTCTACAGAAATTGGTGGAAATCTATTGATGTGCTTATGACATTTTCTCTACTGTTTGTTTCCAGCCAGCCTAGAAGCCCCTGCCGTAAGGTCTTGGCACTGAAGCATTAATCCAGTTCCTTCCAGGGAACAGGAGGGGGTATGATAATTACAAGTGGTGGTGGCCTGCAGCAAAAATGTAGAATGGGTGAAGTTTCCTTTGGCAATTTTCCACCTACACTCCTCAGCTATTCTAACATCCACCAAGTTCTTAGCTGGTAAAGGGGCTTTGATTAATACACCTTCCAACTACATTTGCATTTTAATGGGAGATAACAGGTAACAAAAGACTCAAAGAAATAAAGTTCAGATAGTATATAATATTAGGAAGCAATAAGCACTGGAGTTTTTACATTTTTCTTTACAGAAAAACTTTTCTAATGCTCTCTTGTAGTCCCCTGACCCCTTTTTTTTGTTTGCATGTTGATTTGGACCACAATCCTTTTCCAGTCACATCTCAGTTTTCTGAAATTGACAAGATCTCTTACTATTAACCTTTTCATAGACTTCCCTCCCTCTCTACAATGCTCTTCCTTTGTGATTCTCTGTGGAGTTGCTCAAGGCGCTTTCTCTTGGAAGACATCCTGGATCCTCCAAGCCTGGAGGTGTAGTGGGATCCACAAACATCTCTCTCCCACCTGCCTTAGTCACAGAGTAACTTTAAACTTGTATTTGAAATACCTGTTAGGCTCTGCTTATGTCTCATATACTCACGTAGAGCAGGAATAATGCCCCCTTTTTGTTTGTACTATTGTTTTCTCAGGGCCTTAGATAGGTTGCTCAGTACTTGTTACATATATTAAAAAAAACTTGCCTCGCTGGGCTGTACTCAGTGCTCCTCAAGTTTGCCAGTACTTTTCATTCTCTGAGAGGTGTATATGATTTGAGGCAAAACTATGTATTAACTGACATAGTTTCTTTGTCCCTCCTAAAGAGTAAGTTTTGTAGGCAATTACAACAAACAGAACAAGTTTGAATGAGGCAGGATGAAAGTGTATATAGTGAGAAATGACAACTTTATACAATTCTAAAAAGTCTTATACATGTACATCTCTCAGACTGTGAAATCATGTTTCCACTGAAGAGGTGAAGACATCAGTTCCTTTGGACAATTACACACTTGATTGGCCAAGACACTGCCGAGTATCATGCAGAGAATAATGTTGCAGCAGGAGACCTAGGGGCAAACACTCAACACTGGAAATTGGGACTTAGATTTTTTTCCCTTTTCATCTTTTGAACATGGTTTCTGTGCCTCATTTTTGCTCTCTTTCCCTGAAGTTTAGTCAGACACTAGTATCTCCAATTCCATGCAATTAACCACAAAATTCCTACCGTAGCCCTTGAAACTCCCAACATTTCTTGAAAGTTTCAATTAGACATGAAGGATAAAAGGCATTACTTACACAATGATATACAACAAATCCAAGAATTAAAAAAAAAAAAAAAATGTGTGACTTGTGACCAAAATGATCCTCTTCTAGGGGGTCATATCCTAATATAAATTCTAAGTAGTTCATCTTTTGGAACTTTATTTAATAGGTCTGAGACGACTTTCCTTCTCTACACAATCAGAATATTAATGTCTACTTCCCAGAGTTCTTGTGAAGGTTAGTAATAATAATTGTAAAGTGCTTGGCATTTATAAACATATTTTAGTGTTCTTGTGCTAGTGATTATTATTTTATAATATTTCTTGTGATTTCATAAACTTTATTATACTAATAAAAGGACTCTTCCTCTGTTATTTTGAAGGAAGCATTTATTTGACTTAGATGTCAAATAAATATGGAGGTTTTTAAGGGACACAAGATTATTTATTCAAAAAGTGTATTTACTTTGTTCCAGCTTCTGTATTGATTGGTGCCAGGAAGCAATAGTTGTCTTTAAGAAATATGGATATTTATGAGAAAGAGACAAATATCCATCCAGTGTTACAAAAATGGCAATAAACAATTCAAGGCAGTAATACTGTCGAGGGTCACTGGATATGGAAATTCCATGAGCTTCGTGAAACTGGGAAAGCCATTAGGGCATTCAGCCCAGAGGGTCTTGCTATACAGGCAAAAGAATAATTATATGATGGTTGGTGTGGTATGTGAGGAAGGAGGGAGGAAGCAGCAGAGAAGGAACCTCCTAGATTGCAAAATATCGGAGGGTAAAAGTATTGATGAAAATGGTGCTTGCCTTCCAGGAGAAAAGTAAGAATGCTCTCCAGGGTAGATGCCTCTTTGTTTAAATAAAGTCCCTTGACTAACTGATTTGATTACAAAAGGGAAAAATCTCAGGATTTCAATGATATGATGTAAATTATTTTCTGTGCTGCACTATGATACAATCACTTCATTGTGACCTCCCAAATTTTTAATAAAATCTGTGACACACATATGTCAAATATCACAGTATTTGGGAAAAGAGTTGCATCTAGTGTGTTGTGGGACTACAAGAGAGGAGCACAGAAGGAGGTAAGACAAAGCTAAGAGTGAGATACCAGTAGAAAACATCAAAGTAACAAGACACCTAGGAAAGTGGCAGAATCAGATTTGAACTTGAGGGAAATTTTTGGCAAAAGTTACATGAATGATCTCTTTGCGTGGGAGGCAGGCTAACCACTTTGCAATTGTCCTGATGAATCAGTGGTAATTAACACAGTGACTATGGAGATAAACAACTGAGCTTACAGAGGCAAAGAAGAAAACATTAATAGGATGTGATATTAAATGTGACTCTGATGTTTACACTTTGAGAGACCAAGTAAATGGATTTCAGTTCAAGAAGACTAGTCTGAAGCAAAATGAATCAATAATTTAGAAGAGGAAAATTAAGAAATTTATGAGTACTGGTCATAATTTTATGAGGGGGGACCCAAAGGAACAGAATTTATTTTTAAAAAATTGGGTATTTATTCTTACATGTTTAAACTTCAAAGTACTCTCTATTTGATGCAATAAACCTGTCAAGACATTTTTTCCATTGCTCAAAACAGCTTTTGAACTCATCAGTTTTGATCCCTTTTACTGCTTCTGCCATTTTTCTTTTTCTTTCTTTTTTTTTTTTTTTTTTTTTTTTTTTTTTTCATTTTCATCTCTTCCACATGGGCAGAACATTTCCCTTTGAGGACTTTTTAATCCAGGGAAACAAACAAACAAAAAACCTTGCTTGGGGCAGGGCTGGATGAATAGAGAGTGTGGGGCACTGGAGTAACACTGGTTTTGGTAAAAAACTGCTGAACACTCAACTTGGTATGGGCAGGTATGCTCATAAATCACCCATCATGAAGTGAGCAAATGTGTTGAAAGAGTCTTCAGAAATAATTCACTGAAGCCAAATTCAGCTTCTCACAACAATGCTAGCTGGTACACTGATACAGATGGGTTCCTGGAATACTCACCTACTGGGGGAAGCCTGTATTATAAGGGCCCGCCCTCTAGAAGATAATTCCTTTTTTTTTGGGTGTCCACCTCATATGATTGATTGCTTCTTTTAATGGTGATCTTCTTTCAGATAAAATTGATTTTGACTCTCTGTTCTGAATCAAGCCTTTACCAATAAGACTTCCTCTTATACTACTTCCCACGAACTATTCCTTGTTTGGAGGGTTGATTTGATTTATAAAAAATGGAGAACACCACTCTCCTTCTTCTGCTAAAAATTCCCTAAGGCCAGTATTCAAAAACTTTTTTTTTCCTAAATTTTTCATAGCATGATATTCTGAATATTCTAAATTCTTTAGAATACAGGATACTTAATATGCTCTTATTTGTTCTTATAAGACTACTCTGGATTACTCATCTAGATTAGTCTCTGTCTTTACTCAGAGTTACTAAAAATATTCAAGTAGCATACTACTAGTAGTACTACTGCTGACTCTACTACTATGGATACTACTATTACTACTACTACTACTACTACTACTACTACTACTACTACTACATCTCTAAAAAATAAAAATGGAGGAGAAGTTACATTCAAAAAAACAATGACTGAGAAGGTTATACAGAAAAGAAAATGTATGTCCTTAAGTTGAACTGAAATAGGGTTAACTAAGTTGTATGGGGGATCTTTCCAATCTTGAGCCATTAGTTCTTGGAAAAAGACAATTTCAAAACTGGGTAACTTTATTACTGGGATTATGAGTGGCAGAGAATGTCTGTTGGCCCCCTGATATCCAGCAGAAAGAAAAGAAGAGGAGAGTGAGTAGAGAGGGACAAGAAACACAAAGGAAAAGAAAAGAGGAAAAATTAATAAATGAAGAAAGGAGAAAAAAATGAACTTTGTCCAGAGATAAAACCAAGAGTATAAATGCTAAGTAAGACATGGGCAGGCAAGAGGTTCTGGCTTCCCTAAAAGTGAATGCCAATAACATCACTGAGACCTTAACACTGAGCCATTGCCAACTAGTGAGGTATGTGAATTAAGACCAAAAGCATCAATATTGAGGTAGAACTACAAGCTGTAGGCTGCACTGGTGTCATTAGCTTTTCTTGGTGCCCAGAAGAAGCATATGCAAATCTAATTTGGAGGAAAGCATCCCTAATGCATGCATTCAGGGTTTATATAATTTATTATCATCCAACTGATCCACAATCAAAGATCAACAAGCACAAGAATAGAGAAGCCATGATGCATGAGCATCAGACAAAACAAAAACAATAGTAATCATAATAAAATTAATAAAAATATAAAAATATATGAGAAATTATGAGAAATATGTAAGAGATATAGAAGACGGAAGGAAGAGACTCAAAATGCTATTAATTGCATATTCAGGAGAAGACAATAGAGAAAATGACAGAGACCATCGTTTAGAATATTTCAGAGTTGAATAAAACCATGAATATATAGATGAAGAAAGTATAATATATCCTAACCATAGTAATTATGAAGAAAAAATATATAGTATAATGGAAGAACATGAAAAAGAAGAAACTATCTTAACAATAGTCACAGGAGAAAATACAGCTCAACCACAAAGACATTTCAATATTAAAAGAGTAGACAGAGGACAATGGAAAAAAAATCACTATACTGAGAGAAAATAACTGTCAACTTAGAAATAGGTTTCCACCAAAATTCTCTTTCATAATAACAATAAAATAAATATAAAGATCAACATAGTGTGCTAAAAATAAATTAGCTAAGCATTTAACTTAGGAACTTCAAAAGGAACAATAACCAAGGAAAGTATTAGGAAAGAGGGCGTTAAAACACAGAAAACAATAACAGAAAATAAAATAAAATAAAATAGGTAATAGAAACAGATATTCAAGAAAGCCAAAACTTAATTATTAAATAACTAGTATAAAAATCTATACTGAATTCAATGAAGCAAAACAGAAACATAAATGTTGTAAAAGTAAAATACTACAGAACTATAGAGCAAAGATTTTTAATAATAGAATACTTAGCATATATTATATTTATATGCCAAGCAATTTGAAGACTTATACAAATACAGCAGTCCCTCTCTATGTCATGGTTCACTTATCGTGGCCTCACTGTATCATGGGATTTAAAAAAATATTATATTTAATTATTTATCATGGATTTTTCACTATATTGCAGACTTTCGCAGTACTGTATATGTATGTTGTTAAAGTTATGTAGGTTTAAGAGTGTAGAATAAATGTAAGTTTCCTCCTTCATGGGGGGGAAGGGGTCTAGAATGTAATACCTGCAATAAGTGAGGGAATACTGTAGATACATTTTTAGAAAAATAAATATATCTGAATAGAATCAAGAAGAAATAGAAACACTCAATAGTCCTATATCCATTAAATAATTTGAATGAGATTTTTTAAATTCCGAGAAATAAAATATTAGTCCCAGACAGTTTTATAGAAGAGATCAAATAAACTTTCAATAAAAATATATAATTTAAATATGTGGGGAATATTTTTATAAAATTCAAAATTATTTTATGAAAATAATTTCTCATAAACAGAATAGAATGCACTCTCAATCTGGTAAAGCATAGCTGGTTTTTTTTAAGCAATAATTTTTCTTAAGAGGAAAACATTGACATGTGCCCACTAACACTGCTTCTACTTAATTGATATTTAACCTGAGGGCATAGCTCGTAGTCCAGCCTTTATTATTTTTATTAGTTTTTCTTTTTTCTCACCATTCTGATCTTCATTATTTCCATCCCCTTATAACCTGGTGATATCCACATTTCTTAGAAGAAACAATCTCTTTAACAATTTAGTCATATTGTTAAGTCACCTGGTGAAGCTAGAAGCTGAATGCATGGCTTGGGGAAATCATCTCTCTTTACCCTCATCTTACTGATTTAACCTAGTCTCAGATATTATCTTACACATCATTTTTTCTCAGTCTTATCACAAATCTTCCTTGAATCTAAAGGTATTATTCTGCTAAATGCAATGTTAGACTCCTGAAAACTTGTATTTGTTCAACTTTATCACAGCACTTACTGTACATCGATTAGTCAATAAAAAGAACAATTTCCTTATTGTTTTATTAGATTTTAATATTGATAAATTAGATATATTTAGATATATTCCCCATAAATGTTTCATTCATTTTACACACACACACACACACACACACACAATGGTAATGCAAATTTGTATTAGTTTAATATCGCTAAACTGGAACTATGTTTTCCAGATTTCCTTTCCCTGCATAGTTCTGAAATTGCATGGACTTAACATTTTGAGATTTGAAAACTATAATATAACTAAAACTGAAATTTTAGTTAGGGAGGTCAGTGCAGGAGTCCCAAGAACTATTGTAACTCATGTTACTATCACTTATTGGTGGGTGGCTTCATCCTGGTGTAGGTGAGGAAGCCTTGGGCATGAAGCTCCTTTGGGTCCCACTGGCTCCTCTTTAACTTTTCCAACTTCTCTCCCTGGTCACCATCACCGAAGTCTGATGATTGGAAGTAGTGATAGATAAACATGGGTTCCAATCCATCCTGTGGGTACTAGTTAATCCTCACAATTTCCAGTGTGTTCTTGTTTCCTCCTATTCCACTATTATCCTTTCCTGACTGTCTGCCCTGAATATTTCAGGCTCAAATGCAAAGAAAACAGCATTGTGCCTGTTCTCAAAATTGAGTATGGTCAATTCTCTATTAAATCTCTCTCTATACCCATATATGTATCATTTTTAGTGGTTCCATTTTTCTGACCATACCCCAAATAATGCAGTTGGGGAATATTCTGTATGCTGCTCTAAATCCACAAGTATATTGCATTCTGCCTAAAACTTCATTCTATAATTCTAATAAATAACCTGTCTCAAGTCTCCTCTAACACTGTGCCCCCAAACATACCTAGTCATTTCTGATTATTTTTCTTAGCCTAAGAAGTAAACATCTACTCTTCTGTCCATTCTTAGGTAGCTTCTTCTCCTATGGATGGATGATATATATCTCCATAAACTGAAGTTTGCTCAGATAGAAAATAAGAATGATATTGCATGTATTATTTCCCAAGGCTGTTGTGAGGGCAATCAGGAAAGCTTATTAAAATTTTTTTTTTACTAAGTAAAGTGACCTATAAATACAAAAATTATATACATTTTCTTTTCTGTAAAATAAATGTTTCCTGACTTTAATCACTAGGCTAAATCTCAGGGTCTTAGTTTTTTTTCTGAGATTTGTTGAGTTGGGGAAGAAAAAGCTTCAATTACCTACTGACTGTTATTGATTTACTTAATGACATTTCAAAGTAGGATCTAGTTGATTTGAAAGTGGCTTCCAATTCCTGGGTTGGGACATGGGTCTTAGAGAACCTAAAATGAATCTCAAACAAATAGGTCCAACCACTCAGATATATAGAACCAAATTGCATGTTTTGGGGCTTGAACTGGTGATGTGTTGTCTGCTTCCAGGTTGTTTGAACACTGCTTCAAATCAGTTGATTGTAATTGTAGCTAAAACACCTTGATTTAAAGAGGCAAAAAGCTGAAAGACTGTTGGGAGAGTATTGATCAAATCACATTCTTTGATCTCCTTGTTTTTATAGCTTTCCTCTCCCAATTGTTTTTACCTTGTCTTGGGCTTATAAAAGTAGCATTTTTAATAATTACTGCATCTAGTTTATTTTATACCAAGGGATCTTAACTGCTCTAAGTGCAGCTACATCTGCATCATATTAGTTCATCCCTGTTAGTTCTAGGCACGTTCCAGAGTAATTAGAATAAGAGATGAATGTTCTCACCTCCACTTTGATTTGGGAATTATGTATCACTGACAAAAATTTCCTTTTGTAATTTCAAGACTCTGGTTGTGTATTTGTATTACAACTTTAATAGCAATTTGCTAAGGATCCTTTTCAGGACTGAGAATACATGTGAATTTTCTGAAAAAACAATTTCCAAGAAATTGTGGGAGTTAAATACATAGACCATCCTAATATTATTTCATCATTTATTTATGTTTTGGATTCTTTTTATTCTATTATTGGAAAATATGTCCCGTGCACTTACGATGCACCTGGTATGATGCTCATGATAAAGGTAAAGAAGATAGAATCATTTTCTTAAAGCTCCCATATTTAGTGAGGGGACACTTGAAGTAAAAGATTATAAAAGTACATAACACACTGTGTTGCAATAGAGATAAGTCTGAGGTGCTACCAAAGTAGATAGGTCAGTTCTCACTACGTGTGTCTGAGACATTCCCAAGAGGAAGTAACTAGTGAAGCAGCAAAGGATAAACAGAACTTGCTACCGAGTTCCTAACATTAACCTTCACAAAGTCCTTTTTGTCACCTTGCACCAGAGGCCTTATGTAGAAACATACAGAAGTTACACAATTCCAGTATCAGGAAATTTCTCCAGGCCATACATCTCTAGTCTTCTGCTTTGTCTCTGCCAAGAAAGATGGTGTAATAAAAGCCCTGCCTAGAGGGAGGTGACAGCTGGGATGGGAGAAATACAGTGGAAGATCAAGGGTAAGAAGAATGGGAAGCCATAGAGTAGGAAAAAGGCAGCTGAAAACTGGCTGTTTCAGCTTTACAGTTCTGTCTAAAGCTGGTCTTGTCTAGGTCATGATCCATAAGGCCTTAGAATTCATTTTTCAGGAAATATGCTTTGAGTCTTGGTATTTTAGATACAATATAATAGTATGGCAGCCAATGTTCAAAGTGGAAACACCACGGATTCTGATCCTTAGCTCCAACCTTACAACCTTAATCTGGAGTTTCCGATTCCTAATTTCTAAAAGGGAGATACCAGATTCTGACTATCTAACCATATTTCAATAAGAATTTCATGAATGTGTGGATATAGGCAAGTTTTATAAACTAGAAACTATAATAATAATAAAAGATGTTGTTAGTATATTATTATTTATATTATTAGAGTATTACTAAAATTCTTAAAATGAGTAGACTTCTGACATAACCTGTCAGAACTACTCAATTTGCCCAGTTACTTTCCAGATCAGGCATTTTAATTCAGAATCAACTCTTTTTGCTTAAGGGCAATAATAATGCTTCTTTAATTAACAACAATTAATGGCTCCTATAGGAGACCTCTCTGACTTTAAGAGGCATATTAGAATATTGTACAGAGACCAAATAAAATAAATAAATATATAAACAAATAAGAAAGAAATGAAAAAAGAAAAACCAGCCAAGAGTAAAACAAAGAAAAATAATTGAAATTATAAAAGTATAGCAGAGTCCTATTTTTAATAATGTTAGTAATTCTTGTTTTAAATATTATTTTGGTGCTTACTGTTACCTTATTGGGGGGGTACTACTGTTTTTCTCATCTTAGAGTTTAAGCCTCTTGAGAGTAAAATTTTTACCTACATCTTTTGATACTACTGAACTGCCACTATAGATTTGTGCACAGAGTAAGGACCTGATAAAATACTGACAATAGCCAGGAGTTCATGAAAATTACCTGCGAAGGCCCCAATGTCCAAGGAAGTGCAAAATGTTGAATATACATTGTGTAGAGAAAGCGTTGTTTTGCTTGAGTCTGCACCAATGAAGAAATTGTAACAACTCCCTGCCATTCTGCTGATAGACTTATGAAAACAAGTTGAAAGCAGCTGATAGGCGGCATCTGTTAACTGGCATTGACATTTTAATGTGTAGGGCAGCTGTCAAGCAATTCCACTTTCTTCTACTTTTCCTTTCAGAATTAATTAGCACTGTGAGACACACAAATACTCACTTACTTGCCAAGAGAAACTTGGAAGTCGGCTCCTCGGAGAACAACATGGGAAGATTCACCCTTCCACAACCCATCTTCCTCTAGCACATTTCTACTGGCCCCACTTGCTCCACAGGTGCCAGCTCTCCCTGAGTTTGGAATGTAATGTTTTGAGATCAAATTTTAAAAATGATATGGATAAGGTTTAACAAAAACTGGACTTCTGAGTGGTAACAATGGCAGCTTGGCCTTGCATAGCATGAGACATGAGCTAACTCATGTGACCTCATCAGATAACATTTTATGGCACCAGCTATAAAACAGTCACAGTGTCTGTTTTGTTCAGGATTGTAGCAAAAAAGAAATAAATAAATAAAAATAAAGTTAAATTATATGATGGATTTTAAAAAATGAAACTTCTTCATAAATGTAACGTGTTATATATACAGAGAAAAATATTAACAAAATATAATCACATATCACTGCTGTGTGTGTGTGCATGTTCTTAAATATATAAATATATCCAGAATAAAAGGGGAATGTTTGAGAGAGTAAATTGAAATCACATTGTAGAAAAACATAAATAATAAACTAGCAATTTGGAATTCTCTTTATCATCATAGCCTTAACTTGACTGAACTTCATTCTTTTTAAAGATTTTATTTATTTATTTTTAGAGAGAGGGGAAGGGAGGGAGGAGACAGAGACATCAGTGTGAGAGAGAAATCTCAGATGGTTGCCTCTTGTATGTGCCCCGACAGGAGATAGAACCCACAACCCAGGCATGTGCACTGACTGGGAATCGAACCAGTGATCTTTTCCTTTTCAGGATGATGCCCAACCAACTGAGCCATTCCAGTTAGGGCTTGACTGAACTTTAGTCAGTCTTTCTTCCTAAGCAGCAGAATCTCCCTTTTCTTAAAGAATTTACTTTAGAAAATCTGAAATTGTAAATTCTTTCTCTGTGCCTTTGAGATACAAATCCTCCAAAACCCAGAAATGTCTTTCTCAAGGATCTGGGTACCATCCCTATGAAATGCAATCACTGGAGGAGATGGCATTTTCTAACTCCCAGTCACAGTGGGAGGGTGTGATCCACACATCAATAAAAAACAATTATCAGGCATGCCTGACCTAATTACACTGACCAACCCTTCTGGACCCAAGGTTCACCAGTACTTTTCCATTTGCTCACTCCAGCATTTAAAAAGCCTCTCCCTTTTCTTTCAGTGCATTGAGTTTAATCTCGCTCCCCTATTACAATAGTCTTAAACAAAGTCTGTTTAACTCCATCTGGTTTAATTTTTCTTTTATACTCTGTAGGGTAATGAAGAGAATGATAATATGAGGATAATATTTGAGGGAAATACCTGCCAATTATTTCTACGAAATAAAGGAAACTCAGTATACTCTCAGTTCCAAGGGCAAACTTAAGATTTGAGATTGCTGGTCCCTAGGCTGTTTCCAGTCAACAATCAATCACGTCTAATATGGCCTAAATGCTCGAAGTGATCAGTTTGGTCAGTTTGGTTGAGCTCACAGTGTTAGGATCATATCTTGGTGAATTGGTAAATTTTTAAAAGGTATTTTTTGATGATGCTTAATTTCCCCTTTTTACCTACTGATCCTTGAATTGCCCCTACTCATGTGTCCTCATCTCTACTGTACAACTCACTCCCATCCCCAACTTTTCATTGCCTTCTTAGAGATAATAGTTTCTGTCTTCTGAATCAATAATTCTTTTATATACCCTGTTTTCCTGGATTTACTTTAGCGCTGTGTCAATGTCATAAGCCTTCCTAAAATTTAAATGACTATAAATGGCTTAATGTCCCATTACTTCTAGGTAAAATATTTGCATTTTTACAGAGTCATTTTAGAAATAATACCCAAAGGAATGATTCTCTAATATCAGCATGGTGGTTTAGGGGATATGCATACATTTGGGCAGTGAGATTACCTGTCACCCCTCAATTATACCGCCAGACAAGCACTTATTCAGTTGGCCCATGCCTGTGGCTAATCCTATAGGGCATTTCAGTCCCATTCAAAAACCCACTCAGTCACAGCCTTGAATCTCTTTGCCATGTGCTTCTCTGGTTCTCTCTACTGGAATAAGTAAATGCTCCTGCTTTTTCCATAGGCAGCTACTTATGGGGAAAAAAAAGGCTTGAGCTTTGCTATACTGAACATCAAAATATCCATACTTTACATCTGTAAATTAAAGACAAAATACATTTAAAGTGGAAAAGCTGATAATTTTGTTGAGCTGAAGTGACACTAGCTCAACCTGCAATTTATAGATCAGATCAGATACTGAATTGCATTAAAAGGTTACCTAATTGGATTAGCCATACTGAAATGAAGAACGAGCCTCCTCTTAGACCCAGTGCTAGGAGGCCGATGTCCTGCACAGTGTACACCACAGACTAATGGTCAGACTTGGAGAAGCTCTGCCTGCAAGTGTATGCGTTAAAAGCATCATTGATAAAAAAAGAAGGCTGTCACCAAAAGTGTCTGCAAGAATATCGGAGACCAAAAGATTTGTAAGTCTTGTCAGATATGTGGAAAGAATTTCAGAAAGAGAAAATTCAAGTTGTGTAGTCCTTGAACATTCAGAAGTGGTAAAGTTTTTATGGAAGCCTGGCAGGCAAGTCTCCAACTTTTCTGGAGAATTCACAAGGTCTGAGATCCATGGTCTGTGAGAAATGTGAGCAACCACCATAAATTTGGCAGTATACCAGTTGCGGGGGCAAGATTTGCATTTACACTTGATGGGAAACAAGGATCAGAAGTGGAGGATAATTGATTACATGGTAGTAAAAATGTCACATTTTCTTGTGTCTCTGCCTTCTTGTGGTCAGGGTGGGTCTGAAGAATAGGACGAAGTAACAAAGAAAAAATCAGGTAAAAATCTACATGACTGGAGTTTATATGTGAAAAACGAGGACACACATCAGTTCTGCTCTGTAGCATAAGGCCCTGTTAGTAGGAGAAGGGCATTTCTCTTCAGTAACTCTTAGAAAAGCTTCTGGAACAGAAGGGAAACAGTGGCGATTTTTAGTGGAAAATGAGATGGATTGGACAAAAGTCAGGCTCTTTGGTAGAGAAGCCTCCTGCCATGGCAGGAAAATTTTGTTAGTCATAGTGGTAGCTTCTCGGGCCCACGACCTCACCACTGAGAAAAGAGCTGTGCATTAAGAACACATTACAAATCCCTGAGAGCTATCCTATTGGCCTAGCTCCTTCGACCTAGTAGATAGGGAGGAAGAAGGAGCCTCTTGTGCAACCCACATTGCCTAGGAAGAGGGTGTTTGGGAGAGTGAACAAGCTACCAATGACTACTACATTCCTACTATAGAAAAATGTTTGTGCTGTCTGTACTGCCTTGGAATGAAATGATTCTTCTTTACTATACAGTCGAAAGAACTGGGTGAAGTTGCATACAGAAGCATGCTGAGACATAATAACTATCTTTGAATCATTTTAGGAATGTTTTATAGGCAAGATTGATTTATCCTCTTATTCCTAAGGGCAAAATGATCACAATGAACATTTTTAGATGTATAAAACTAATAGATTTAGCCTTTCTACCCGTAAAAGTGTTGAAACCCCAAAAAAGAGAATAACTATGAACACATTTGAACTAGAAATTGCTCAAGAACAAAACCAAAATGTGGGTATCATTATCCATAGATTACTTCATCCAAACCACAGTCAACAAACATGTCAAATATATTTTAAAGGAGAATAAAATAAAATAAATCTGATAATTTCTTAGAAGGGTAATAATTACAAATACATTTTAAAGTAACAAGACAAACTGTAACATATATATGTGTTCTCTTCCTCCTCTTCCTCTATCTTTTTCTTCTCCTTTTTCTTCTTTGATACTAGTGTCAGGAGAGACATATCACTCATTTATAGTGTAATATGAGAGTTATAGTGTGGTTTTACTGTTCATAATTTAATAATCATAATGGACATGAAATAAGGCCTAGAAGCACAATTGAATAAATTATTTTATGAGATGTTAAATATACTTAAATATATGTACAATCAAACTCAGTATCCTGCAATCTGCTAATATACATAACTCTACATTCTAAAGATATTTAATTATTTTTCCAAATATATAATTAAATGTAGGCACAGAAAGCCACAAGGGAAAATTTATATTGAGATATATTCATTGATTTACTTTTATAAGGGGGCATGCCCCCTAAAAAATCTGGAATTTATAAAAATTTGTGTATTTATTCTTACATATTTAAACCTCAGTCAACCTCAAGGTACTCTCTATTTGATGCAATACACCTACCGAGACATTTTTCTACTGCTCAAAAGTTTTTGAATTCATCAATTTTGCTGCCTTATAGTACTTCTGCTGATTTTGGTTTCACTTCTTCCACATCAGCAAAACCCTTCCCTTTGAGAAGTCTTTTTTTATCCAGGGAAACAGAAGAAGGTCACTTGGAGCAAGATCAGGTGAATAGGGAGGGCGGGGCATAAGGGTTGTGCCCTTTTTGGTTAAAAACTACTGAACACCAGCATAGTGTTGGCAGATACACTTGTAAATCACCCATCATGAAATATGCAAACATGTTAAGAGAATCTTCAAAAATAATTCATTGAAGCAGAATGCAGCCTCTTAGAACAATGCCAGTTGGTACACTGATACAGATGGGTTCCTAGAACACTTGCCTAGTGGGAGAAGCCTGTACTACAAGGGGCCCGCCCTCCAGAAGATAATTCCAATTTTTTTGAGTCCCCCTTGTATATCTGACCAGTTTTAAGGACCACTTTTGCCTTTATTTTCTGTCCAAGATATTTTTCAAAACGACTCCCCAAAAGGAAGAACTTCTATTGTTGTCTTAGGTATTAAGAATTTTTTCCTTCTTTTAGTGACCTTATATTTTAACTGCCAATTTTTAACAAAATTTGACTGAACAAACTACGATGTACAAGATGCATAAGCAACTGCTTTGTAGCAAAATAAGTGTCTTAGCAACATTAATGAGAAAGAATTCCTCCTAAAATCTATTCTTATACTGTCTTAAAAGATTGAAATATTTAAAGGTTGTATTGAAGAAAAAAGTACTTGACAGCCTAGGAAACATATTGATTATGTATTCAGAATCAGAACTCATGACCACATGGGCAAAACAGTTTATTTTATCAATGTTCAGGGACGGAAATAGAGCCAATATGCTGACTTTAACTCAGAAACTTAGCTGACAGAGTTGATCAGTTAGTCTCACATGAGTCATATGAAATAGTAGTTTTCCCCATGGTTAACAGTAAAAGAAGAGCTGCCTTCATAAAATGTTCTGAACATGAAACCATATTTTGTCCCAGAGATAATAATTTCCAAATAACTAGTTTTAATTCTTCTTCATAGTGTTTCCATCATTGTGCAGCATTGCTAAAATACAGAAATAATTTTCCTTTTAATTATCTGAATTCTCTATGAGAGCATTTAAACTCCAGAAAAAGTGTTTACTTTTGGGTACAAAAGCCAAATTTGAGAAAACATAACTAGATCTAAAAGGGACAAAAATAAGGAAGATCCCCCCTGCATTCTTGCAACATCGATTGTAGTCATACTGCTTTATTGCAGAAGCAGGTTGTCTCCCAGACATTCCTTGAGAAAATGTGAACATACGTATGGGTTTCAGCATATAGCAACCTCCGAGCATTCATTAATAAAGGAACTCCTAATAAGTTTGATCTTGAAGGACTGGTATTAGGTAATGACATACTTCCTATATACTTCAACTTCAGCCTTATAACTTTAAAATATAGTCCTCAACACAATCATGTCAGAAAAGGGAAAACACAATCAACTATCTGTGACCCTCAGGATTTGAAAATGTCACAATTGCTGAGTTGCTGGTTTTAACTGCCCTTCACATGTTCACTGTCTCTCCCACACCACCCCCAACCCACTAAATGTGGGTACTTGGTGTTACTTAGCTCCTGACTTTTTTTTTTTTTTTTTTTTTTTGTCTCCTCAATTTCTAAGCCTAATGAGGCTGAGCTGAGTTAATAACGGATGTAATAAGTAATGACTCATTGTTTTGGGTCCCTCGTCTGTGTGTGCCTCAGAATGGGAGCCAGGACTCTGATGCTATTTGTTCTGCTATGTCACTTGCCACCAAGCAATGCCACTCATCAATAAAAGGCAAGATGACGGATGAGTTCATTTAATGGAATTCCTCTGAGTGAGTTATAGCCCGGCTCTTAGGTCTGCTACCACACTCTCTCCCTCCCTCTCCCCCTCTTGTGGCTCTTTTTTTCCTTCCTTCTAAATCCAAGACAGTTGGACAGCATGCTTGGCCGAGAGGGCCACCATTTGTGCCAGCAGCTCCTTCTGCTCTTAACAACTGCTCTCCTAAATCAAATCAGCTGCTCTGCGCCTGGAGATTAAGTCTGCGCCACCTGATAGCAGTGGCCCCCTGTGGCATCTGGCCACAGGTACTCCCTGCCTGGACTCATTTCTTTATTTCCTCCAAGGATAGCTGTATCAGAGGTAGAGGCTCATGTCCTGGGTAGTCAAAGCTTACATATTCTATTTTGGTCCTTTGCAAACTAGAAACCAAAATCAGGCTGCTTGTTGGAAAAGCGTTTGGAGTAGTCTTTCTGATGCTATGTCAACCCCCGGTTTGTATAGTCCCGTTAGCTAACAAATGCTGCTTACTTCCCCATCTGGGTTTCACCCACAGGAGAGCAACATTGATGACGTCTTACCAATAATAGGCAGACTTTTTCAGTCTGCGGGAATGGTCATGGCATTTGAGAAACTGGATAGACAAAAACTGCAAAGTGGAAATAAACCAGATACCTAAAGAAACACATGAGCTGTTGATGTTAACAGTTTTTAAATGTCATTTTTATTAGGAATAAAGGGCAAAAATACATGAAACTCTTATAGGATGATGGAAACAGAGTAGAAATGGAAAAGGAGAGTGGATCACATATTTGAACTTGACTTGGGATAAAAAATATAGCCTCAAGGTTTTCTATTATGCAGAAGTAACATGAGGGCAAAGTGAAAAGGATGTTGCAGATTGCAAGGTTTACAGATAATAAGTAAAAAAATGTATGACAAGATTGGGAAAAGCACTTAAATTTCTCTTTATTTCTATAATGGAGATGGAGAAACTCTATTCATAAGCTAATTGGAACATCATGGACAAATAGCTAACAAAGAGTCATTCAGGTCTAATATCTCTTGTCAAAACTACATAAGTAGAGCTGAAATTGTGGGCAAAGGTAAGTTGATAGTTGTGAGTATTGTGAAACACAGTGTTTGTTCTTACATTATTTATTATTGTATTATTTTCCACGTAAACAACTGAAAGCCTTCTTTTATCCAACCGTATATGTGTATTCATACTTAAATCTGCACCATGGATATTTAAGGACATAAGAACTTTCTCTAAATTACCCCAGAAATTCAGGAACTCTGCATGGCTTTGATGGTGAGTCTTTCACGAGCTTCTACGGGGGATGGTTGTAACATGTACTATCCACATCTCACATTCCTGACTTCACACAGAGCAAAAAGCATTGCCTCTCTTGATACTGACATTATATTTCATAGTCAGGCCCTTGCCAAGTTGGTTGAATCTATTCACAATTAAAGTCAGTGTCAAAAATAGGAAAACTGATGAGAAAGAAGGAAATATAGTGTAAGGCACTAAACGAGGAACAAAAGTGTATTTTAAAAACCTACAGAGTAAGGACAGCCAAGAAATAGATTAACAGAGCATTACATTTTATTGTTGAGCACAAATGTACCATTCCTTCCTCTTAGCTCCTAATCAGCATTTTTCATTATTTTCCTTTCACTGTATCTGGCTCCTATGCATCAGTGCCCATAGCAACACCTATAGTAGCACTAAAAACTTCCTCTCATACTAGGGCTCCCTACACAATGAGCCTTGGCAGTGCTGCTCTGCCCTCCTGCTAAGATTCCCACACCACTTGGGGTTATGAATTAGGTTAATAATTCTCCCTTCTGATAGAGCTTTAGGAATGATTGCCCCATTTGTATGTAGGAAGCAGTGATTTCCCTGCTACATATGACAAAGTCATGTTTCTATGTTGCTATGTTGTAAGGGTATATCTGATCAATCTTCATTCTTTAGGAATGGACAGCTGTCAAAGCCTTGGGTCATGTGGCTTCTCAGGATGCTCTGGTGTGATTACCTCCACCTCTACTCTTCCAGCTGGTCCACAGACTTCACGTGCCCCATGACTCTGCATTGAATACAATTCTATGCTGGTAAACGTGTTAATGGTAAAACACCCATATTCCTGAAAGACAGCTCTTACAGTGATTTGTGTTTAAATGTGTTAAATGTGAACCTAGTGGTTTTGCTGTCTTCAAACAGCTCTTGCATTCATAGTTTCTGAAATCACAAGGACAAAGGGTAGATAACAGAAATCTTAATTATTTAGGTCAGAACTCTGCACAAACATTTTCATATCACCCCAGCACCTAGCTTGGAACCTCCACAGACTAGATATTCATTAATATCTGTTGAATTAAAATGGATTGAATAAAATCTGTTCTTTGTCTTCTGTGCTCACTTTCTCATCTCCTGTTTCAATTATTCTGTAAGTCTGTTTTTCCCTTGGTTTTAGTAATTTGACAGGTGGTGCTTTAATTTAATCTCTTCTTAAATATTCTGACTCCAACATAAATTAAGGCCATATGTGTGTTGTGGTAGGCTGAGACCTGCAGATATAAATCCAATTTGATTTTGCAAGTGTTTATTGATCACCAACTATGTGTTTAGCATCCTCCACTGCACAGTCATGAAGAAAATACTATCCATAAACAGAAGAACAAATTATTTCAGACTCCTACCATTCAACAAGTTTACATTTTGATGTTTAAAGTCTGATTTAAGAAAGTTCTAGAATCAGAGTTTAAGAAAAAAATTGATTTCTTTTGTTTTATAAAATCTGAGTTAGAAGGAGTCTACGAAATGTATTAGTTCTAATTCAGACCCCATCCCATACAATCATCTTAAATGGCAACCTTCACAAAGGGCATTTTGCCTGCTTGAACACAACTGGATTAGGAACTAGACTAGCTTGTAGGAAACACAAGTCTCCTGGTCAATGTTTTCTCTCTCTCGTCTGTCAGCTGCCCAATCCTTTTGTCCAACAAACCTTTGTTTAACAGGAAAAGCAGGATTACTTTTTTCTTGTCTTCTTCCCCCCTCTAGAAGGAAACCATGAACAATAAGTGCATGAGACAAATTATGATTCTAGAAATACAATGCACATGAGAGGGAATTGCTGTTTCTGCTTGGCCAAGTGGAAGGGATAATTATTTCCCAGGCAGCACAACTGAGTTCAGATCACAGGGAAGACCTTCCTTCTGCCACCCATTTAAGATAACTGGATACCATTTGTCAGGAAAATCTCTGTACTTTACAGATTAAAAATCAATACAAGAAGAGATGGGAACATGAAGATGAGTCACCAAAAGGAATGAGGAAGAAACCTCTATTTTCTATTTGGTCTCAAATGCTGCATTATTGTTTCTGAGTTGGGATATATAGTGTTCCAACTACTCTTGAAATGCAGAAGATCTAGCAGCACTGAACTAGCATTTCTCAGGGCACAAGTCTATTGAGGTTGTGTACAAGTGTTCCTTGAGATACAGCATGGAATCTCTCATCTACCACAGCCTTCCCAGATTCTACTGTCATTGATTTTTTACTGCCTGGCCCCTCTAGGCCCTCAGATTCTGCTCTCTGGCATTATAGGACTCAGATGCCAGGGGAGAAAAATGGGGATACAGGGGGTTAAAGATGAAAAGGCTTTCTCAGTCAATGGATAGCTAGGGTAAGGATAGCCAAATGGAATAACGGAGGGGGGAAAATCAATAACACTATCTTTCCTCCCAAAAATAAAATCAGAGTCAGATGAAATCGGTAAAAAAGGCAGAAAAAAAAAAAATCAAACACTTTCTTAGAGTTGGCAATGTCGTCGTCGGCAGCCGTCCGTCTCGAGAGACGATGGTGTAGCTTCTTAAGAGTCTATCTGCACCGCCGAGAATGGCTGTGCAGTCCAACTCGGGAGTGACACAGTATCTGTCTCCTCCCGTGTTGAATCGACATCTTACGATGACGCTGGAGTGTTCTCTCCAGTGAAGCTGAAGCTACAGAGCCTGGGCAGGGTGATATGGAGGGTCTGCTGTTGCCCATGCAGCAGACCCCCCCTCTCTTCGCAGCTGAAGGGTCCAAGGGAAAGACGGAGTCAATACAGCTTGGCTTCAGGTGCGCCGCAGGAGTTGCTGGTGTTGACTACAACATCAAACTGCCTTAGGGACTCCGGCTCCGGATTTTCTGTCGGGGTTTACTCCCTTAGCCTTTCCCCTGAAGAGGTATGCCACAAGGCAGCGGAGGTTTTTTGGAGTCAGAGTTTTCCTTCTCTGAGTTGGCAATGTAAATCACTGCTTTTTGAAAGCCTTTTGAGTCTGAATGTCTGTGACTAGCTAGTAGTAAGCCCCTGCCACAGCAGGGGGGTTATACAAGAATTTATTATTTCCATTGTCATTTTCTGTTCACTTGTGTATTGAATGGTGCATATGTCAATGAGAAATAAACTGAAAGCATGCTATTGCTATAGGCACTATGCTAGCCTCTAGATGCACATTGTTGAATTAAATAGACTTGGTCACTCCCTCAGCCTCACCTTGCCTAGTGGGTTTGGTGGAAGCAGTGGTACCTGGCACACATAGTGGCATTGACTGGTACAAATGATAACTGTGCTCAGGAAAGGCAGTGAGAGTAAGAGGCCATTTCTTTAGAGAACACGTAGAACCACTGAAACAGTGACAACTACTGAGTAGGCAATTTGAACCCATGGAACATATGTGAAACAGTGAAAGCAAATCATGTAACAGAGGTGTAGTTCTACTTTTCCTTTGTTATTGGTGATTCTATATGACCCTGTTCCTTCCATTAAAATAGATGGTTTTAAGGCCTTTTTAGTGATTCTTTTCACATATTCATCATCCTCTTCTAATTTAGGCTTTGGAAGTTTAAAAAGTAATTACATGCATTTTGCTACACAATGGTATTAACATTTGCATCCACATCCTTTAATAGATTATTTTAGTTGTATAATAATCAAAGAGCTCCATGTACCTACACAGTCTCAACACAACTGGGTATAACAACTTTAGAAAATAAAGTTTGGATGTATATGTCATCATAACATCTATAATAAAAAAAAAAAAAAAAAAAAAACTATTCCTCCAATTTTTATCTGCCTTGAAGAAATTCATTTGGCTATCATTTATTAATTATATGTTTTCATGTATCTAAACATATATACATGCATGTATATAAACATAACTATAACCCAAGAAATCACTTAAGCTATTTTACCTATATTTTCCTTAACAACTCTATGCATTCAGTTGTCAAAAAAACAGAGTTAAAGTACTTTTTCAATAATAGTGAACTTCCCATTAGAAACTTCATCTGCAGCAGGTGGATCAACTATATTGCATTATAATGTGGAATCTGCAATAAAGGGTCTGCTTCATTTGCTTCTTTTTCTTTAAGCCAAATCCTGTGCACCATCATTCTGATACCCTACAGACTGAGTAGGATAAGAGAATAGTGAAGTAAAACTAGTACATATCCCCTATGCTCTGGGTGTATGTAACACAATATATATTTTGTCTCTAAAAAATATGACAATTCCAACAGAAAAAGTGAACATCAAAGGTAATGCTTTATATTTACATATACCATACATGATATCAAAATATTTAATGAGATACTATCCTCATTGTAGAATTTTCATGATGACTCTTCATAACTTAAGATACTTTTTTCTCCTTAAATTTTTAGTTAAAGTTTTAAGGGGGGAAACGAGAAGCTGCTGGTCATGATCTTTAGAAAAACAGCTTCATTAAATCATAAGCTTTCTTTTATTAAAAATTAATTTTGATTGTGAAGATAATCTCATAATTGAAAATGATCCTAATTATTTAGACAATCCCACTGCCTTCTTGTCTGCCCAATACCCACCATCACGCTTAGTGCCAATACTTAGACTCTTACTTCTTTGCCCTCTTCTGCCATGAGCCTTTCCTCCATTCCATTTCATTTACTTACTCCCATGGCCACAGCCCAAACGTTATCAGCACCAGAAACCACACTTTAATTTCAGGACCTCAACCTCCCACTCTTCTAGAGCTATTTCTATCTTTTCTAACTCACTTGATCAAGGATCTAGTCTGGAATTTTCCTTTGACTTATTAGAAGCTTCATTTTACCTCTTTTTTTATATACATTATCTCTTTACTACCCTGTTTCTTTATCTTACTTTTATTCCAGTATCCATACTTAATACAATCAACTTCGGGGACCTGCTCTCCACTTGTTGTTCTTACCAGATAAAACCACACTCGTATAAAATCAACTACCTGCCTTTTTTGGTCTCTGCACACATGGTCAATGGGCACTACTTGAGATTTTGGCTCATTCAGGCAGATGGGTTTCATTTAGTAAAAATTCATTATAACCAATCAAATGGGCACATGACTATACACAGCTATATTCATTTTCTAAATATATCCTCTCATCATCAGTAATGCTTCTGTATCCTCTTACTTTTTCCAATGTGAACAAATTGGATAACTTGTATGAAGGGCTTTACTGACAAAATAGAAACTACGAGCATCCTACCAGTACCATTTGTATCCAGTTCCTCCCTTTCTCCTCCTTTTTAGGACGGAGAAAGTAACCCTGCTCTCATCAAAGTTCAGTTTCTTCAATTGTGGACCTTCCTTTCTCATCACATTTTTCCTTCAGTTATTCCCACTGCAGCTTATTTACCTCTTTCTGTCACCTGGATAATTCCCACTGACAAACAAATAAGCTATAGTAAGTACCTCAGATCTTTAAAAAGAATACACATTTCCTGGAATTGTTTTCTAAACCAGTATGTCAAATTATTTACTCCTATTATCATTGTCAACCTTTTAAGCTTACCAGCTGCTCCTACCAACTCTTCTCACATACCTCTTGCTAAGGTTCCTATAGGAATGTTTGGTTCTTATCTTTATAACCCTTTCAACACCATTCAGCAATGTCGACTATTCTCTCCATCTTGAAACATTCTCTCTTAGGTACTATATGTTTTTATTCTTTTTATTTATTCCTCTTTCTCAAATCTTTGTCAATCACTATTTTTTCACCAGAACTCTAAAAATTGTAGCCCTTTTTTCTCTTTGGACTCTTAGAAAATATAAACAACCCAAATACCCTGTATCATTCCCTCTTACATTCTCTTAGAAAATCTAACCAGTTTCTAAATATTATAGTTTATAAGTGTACTGATATCTCTGGACATTCATTGCTTGCCTCAGACTTAAATATCCAAATGTCTTGCTGGCATCATTCTGTGAATGTCTCAAGGTAATCACAAATTTAACATGTCCGAAAGTAATGAAACTTTTCTACTTTTATCATCTTGCAAACATCCATCTCAAAACTTTTGCCACTCTTCCCTATCACAGAAAATTCTATAATTCTCCACCAAAGGCAAAGCACTAAGGGTCAGTACTGGAATAATTGTTTCCTTCACTTCACGTGCTCATCCATACAAATTCTAAACAATCTGTATATAAATATATCTAAAATCAGTTATTTTTTTTATTGCCATTTTTTTCCTACTGTCATCCTTTTTCCAAATCTCAACTGTCTATCATTTAGATCATTAAAATAACATCCTAAGTGGTTCTGGGGTATCCTGTCATGATATCCATTCTCCATAATTGCACTTAATTAAGGATCTGAACCCATGTTGCTCTCTTGATTAAAATGTTTAATATTATTCTACTATATAATGAAAAAATAAACCACTGTTTAGCCTACATGAAATGCATGATCTCATTTTGCCCTGACCATCACCTTATTGCTTACCTTGAATTAAAATTCCTGGAGTCACACAGTCCTCTTTAAATTTCTCTAATACACCAGTTCTATGTTTTTTCCCCCTTGCACACATAAAGCCCAGCACCTAGTATAGATATAGTGTATATTAATTGAGTCACTGAATAAATTATTCTGTCCCAAATTGTTAGCAGATGCATAATCCTCTTCTACAGCATTTCCCATAATTCAAATTTTGTAATTGACCTACAACAGAATTTGGACTATATAGCATCAGCTATATAATTAAAAATATTATCCTTTCTGCACCTTGAAAGAAACACTGGGGAAAATATGAGAATGGTAGCTTTAAAAGAGAGCAAAATATATACCATAGAAATAAAATGTTGCATCAACTACGACAGGTTAAATATACGTTTTTATATCTAATCTATCTCAAGCTACAATAAAAAAACCATAGGTTAATATAGAGGTCTAATATCACAAGTACAAAATGAATAAGAGAGGATCAGAGATATCAACTAATTTTTGGAAGACGAAAAGGGACAAGAAATTCTTAATATGTTTGGCAGGATATAGAGTAGTAAAACCATCTATATGGGCAGAAGGTGTTTACACAGTAGGGTAACTCAGAGCCAAATCAGGAATTGGAAACTCCAGGCACCTTAACCAGTGTAAGAGAAATATAGAACTAAAAGCAATGGATTAAAAGTATATTTCATGACATATTACACTCCAATGATCCCTCCATCATTCCAAGCAGTTAAAGAGCAGCCTTTTCAAAAACTCATAGTAAACAAGAGGTTTATTTTCTAGAAAAATCAAACTAGATTGCCTCCAGTCTCTTGGGTGCAGCCAGCAAAGGAAATTTGGAGTGGGACTGGGGTCTATACTGAAACAGAGATTTTACATGAAAATCTGGAATGAATAGTGAGACTCTCTGGGTATTCAAGTGAAACATCCCTGGAATATCCTACAGCCACTAATATTTGGAGCCCTCCAGTTATGTACCTGGGTCCCCTCCTCATTACACTGTGAGGAAGCCCACCAGTAAACAACACCTGACCACATAAAGCAGCTTCCAATTGGTGACTTATTACCACTCTCAAACAGGAATGGACATCCAAGGATCAGCTGCTTTTTAAAAAATCTTCAAATATGGCCCCCAACTGAATAATTCCCATTTTACTTTATCATAAATTTAAGAATTATCTAAGATTCAGTGACATTCTCAGGTAAGTAGGTCATTATCTGTATCAATCTTATACACACATACAGTTGATTCTCACTCATCATGCCAAGCATTCCAAAGAAAGAGCAAAGACTTTGGATTAAGAAAACTCTTAGTTTGAATCTTAATTTTGACACATAATAGATAAGTAAACTAGGACAAACTTCTTAAATTATTAAGCTGGTGCTTTAGCCTGAGTTTCAGAATAGAATATAAGACAGAGGGCCTTATATTCTATTATTTCATTATGGATTGCTATCCCAGATGACAAAAGTGATGGATGAGGACAGTGATTCAGGGAAAAAGAGCCACAAGGAAGATACATTATTAAGATGGTTGCCATCATGTGAAACCAGTTGCCAAGACATATGGAATTGTTCCCCACGCAGCAAAATCAATGGCATCTCAAGACTGTTTATCAAAGAGAAGAGAGGGGGGGGATTATCTGTTTTCTGTCTCTTATTGGCCAAAAGTGGGTCCCTGCCTTTCCCGATTGTGAATGCATGGGCTCCAGCTAAGGTTTGAAAAGACATCAATAGGTAAGCATGGGAAAGAAATAAGAGTTCTGAGACATGAGAACGGTGTAAGGGACTGTGAAGAGATGCCTGTGTGGAAACCCAAACCCAGCCAAGGCAAAGTTGGCGCAACTATTTTAACAAAGACCTATAAATCTAAGAGCACCTGAAGTAGCACACACATTTCTCAACTGTAAAATGACAATAGTATTATCTATGTTCCTGGATTACTACAAATGTTAAATAGCATATAAAATGGGACACTAGCAAAGCATATTCTTAACAAACATATTTAAATATTTCCCTTATTAACTCTATCCTTGATTAAAGCATTTCTAAAATTTATATAAGGGTCTAGATGAAATAAAATTGGTTATGTTTTAATAATTATTGAAACTGGGTTACAGATCAATAAACGTTTAGTGTATCACAATGTTGACTTGGTCATACATGTTTGAAATTTAGTATAAAATTTTTAGAAATCATATTTATAAAATTGAAAGAGTAAAAAAAAAATAATAATAACTCCAACCTCCCAGGACCTTCAGTAGACTTTTAGTCATTTCAGAGTATCACACATGCTTGCTGGTGGTCAGAAATATAATGAATCCATTAATGACCCAGTATTCACTCTCTATAATTCTTTTTCAGTACTGCCAGTTTACTTTATTGAATGTTATTGAGATAAAAAGTACATCCTATATTTCAAGTGTGTTTACATGCATTTCCTTTCCAACAGGTTGCAAACTAATTGTGTTCAGAGCCTGTCTTCCCTTTTATTTTTTTTGACACAACAACTAGAACCATACTAATCATGTGGCAGATTGATAAATTGGCATTGAAAGATTGGTACTCACAGTGCTAACTTCTGATATCAACCAATTGTGTTTATTGATCTTAACAGCCTGGAGCAGATATAGCCAAGAGACACTTAATTTTTTTCAAATTTCCAATTTACCTTATTAAATTAAACTAAAATTCTAATCAAACTCTGTAAGTGTATAATTAAGCATCCGGACTACTAAACTTTAATTCTCCTTCTGATCATAATGCAGGAAAATGATTTATTGCACACTGAGCCACACTTTTCTAGATAAGAATAATCTGACTTGTAGGTAGAAAGCAGAATGACAGCTAAGGAGGGGGGCAGGGCAGGGGGTGAGCGAACTCAGCAAAAAGGGAAAAGGACTCAGGGACGTGGACAACAGTGCGGTGATGGCAGGGGGAGGGGACATAAGGGGACTAAATGGTAATGGAAAAGATACCGTAAAAAGGAAAATTAAAAAAAAGAATAATTTGAAAATTTCTCGTTGTGACTGACAAAGTTGTCAAGTGAAGTCCATATTTTTTCATAAAAGGAATACTTTTTCAGTCAAGTAACTTTCTTCCAGCATAGTACTTTCCAATTTGCATAAATCATCTTTTATCCTTTTTTTTATTGAAGTTGAGCATATTTCCTGTAAAGTCAACATTAGTGTTTAATGCCAAATGACCTGAGCGTCTTGAGTCTACAAACTAGTCTGCTTTCCTGAATCATTCTTAGAATTTCCTACTGATATTATAGCTAGAAAAAATAATAATAAAGTAATCTCTCTTCTTTCATGCTAAAGTATCAAATAAAATCTAATCATGGATTTAGTTCTTTTCTTCCTAAAAACTATTCCTCCAGATGGTATGGTGTGTGATCTGATTTCTGTATTTCCTTATTTCCAAATAATTACTTGTGACCTATCTCCTTAAAAAAAAAAAAGAAAAAATCTAAGCCAAAAAAAAAAAAAAAAAAGAGTTGCTTAGGGAGAAAATCACACTGATATCATTATTCACTTTATAATCTAATTTTCAAAGAGAATATTTGAGAATAATTTTATAAATTGTCACAGTAATATTGAGTCTATAACTTAACATTGAGTTTTTCTCTAAAACAGATTAGTCAGGAGGCTAGGGAAAGTGATGTCTATTTTTATTTATTAGTGTATATTCCCTCATGATTAGTTATAGTAGAAATTCAATAGATACTTCAATGAATATCCTGATGGCTACATTTTAATATGCCTTTACCACGGTTTCCTTTAAGACTAAAAACAGGTTTTCAGACTAAAACTCTAGTAAGGGCTCTGATGGTCCATATTAAATATTGCAATTGAATAATAATTAGGTAATTTTTACATTCACTTTATTCAAGCATTTAAAACCACAATTAATAACTTTAGTTATTCACCATTAATTTTCGGTTTGTGGTCCTTGAATAATTTCTTTTACTCATTAATCAAGTAGACCCCACAATGGTCACAAATCTCAAATGAACATTCAATACAGTCAAGACAAACAGAATACATCTCCTAAAAACATATACTTGCATTATATACAAGATGAATATTTCATACTATTTTCTCTTCAAACCTTTTATCTTCCTCCTTTAGCTGATCTGCTGACCTCATCTCATATTATATTCAGAAAATAGATATAGTTAATAGAGCAGTAACTCATTTTCTCACTAGAAAACATATCCCTTATCTGAATCTAGATCTTCATAATTTGTCTTTTCTTCTATAACGATGAACTTGGTTCTCTTCTGTCTAATGGAAGCTCCTTCTGTAAACTTTATATCTAATTCACTTTCATCTGTTCCATAATGCCTCTCTGAAATCAGCATTGGATGACTATTACTAGTATATAAATATTCCCCTGACTACAACCTCATTTATTACCCAACTATTTTAATGGTAAAACTGATTGCAAGGGCTGTTTTTTCCAGTGTCTAATTTCTCACCTCTATTTCCTTCTTCCATTCTATTTAATCAAGGTTTAATCCCCATAGCAACCTGGGAAAGGCTGCAATTTCAAAAGTTAATTTTCCAACTTGTTGGTGTCATTTGACAGAGCTGACCTCCATATCTTTCTCAAAATGCATTCTTCTCTAGATTTTATGACATTGCACATAATTTAGTTTTCAGTCTCTTTTCAACACTGCAGAGTTATTTTTCAACAACATAGTTCAGGTATTCTCCTCCCTTATTGTTCTATTGTTTATTGTCCTATTTTTTCTTTACAGTATTTACCACTACCTAATGTTATACTGTTATTAATTTACATGTTTATTATCTCTGCCCCCAATAAATATGGGAGTACCACTGGATCAGGGGCTTTGTGTGTTTTTTCCTCTTCTGAAGTCTCAGCATTAGTTGTTGGGGTCATTAATATTCATCTATATTTCCAGTTCTATTTTTCTCTACCCCACATTAGTGTTGCACACTGCCACATCCCATGGTCACTAAGCTTCAAGCTAGGTGTGGCCATGTGACTAGAATTGAATTGTTTCTTGAGAAAGAAGTCTTTAAATGTCTGCATACACTTTGCCATGTTTCCCTCACCTGCCACAGAAAGCAAAGATCGGCCCAGATTGTACCAGCTCTCAGCGTTATTTTCTGAAGGACCACTTGAGCAGAACACCTAGAATGGACAAGTAGCTGGGGAAAAAGTAAACAGGTGTTTCAAGGCAGTGTGGTTTTATGGTTAGTTGTTACTGCATCATAACCTAGCCTTCCCTGATTTAGGTGATATAATATTTAACAAATCTTTATAGGATGAATAAATTCAACTTTACCATAATACCTACAAGACTCTGTCTCAGTCAAGAATCAGTTTTAATGTGCCAGATAATTGGCATTTATTATGATATATGGAAGCAATGATCTCTAAAATGTTTTGATATGCTGAACATCTACTTTCATAACATGTCTCTTATTAACATTGTGCTAAACATTACTAGATTGAGAAAATAATCAAGACCAATGACCAGCACAGCTCTGTGCATTGATTTTTGAATGTAATTTAAAGCTTTTAATTTTCCTTTTCAACATTACTGTAGGGTTTTCATGTTCAAAAATAAATATGAATTCCCATGTCCTTCTCTACCTCTACTTTTCCCCTAGGTCTCATTCTTCTAGAAAATAAGGGAGCTATCAGAAATTCAAAGAACCATCATGTTTAAAAAATTCTTCAGCATATCAATGTTGTCCAACTTTACATAAGCAGTATATATTTAAAGTAATCCACAATGGCAATCTGAATTCCCCTATTTAATTATTTAAACTATTCTTGGAATACCTAAAATATGAATGCTCCAAGTCCCAGACACTATATTTTTGTCCAACTAGTACTATCTCCCTTAAACAATATAATATAATGCAGTAATAATTCAAACCTACAACCAGCAGAATCTAAAAGCATTTTCTTATCCACTATAGAATGCAGTCTTTTTTATTTCACTGTCATGAATTTTCTTGTGCTATTCTCTCCTCTGGAATGGCCTTCCCCTGTGTTTCCGCATTCCAATGGCCATCCATTTTACAAGAAACACTTCATGTTTCCTGCTTTATGCTGGATCCCATGATAATTTTAGTTCCCACTGATCTTTTCCCGTGAGCTGCAGTAGCACTCAAAATTCACAGACTATTCTGTGCACTTTGGCAGATTTATGTTTTGTCTGGTAATGGTCTGTAATTGCTTCATGTATGCTAACCTCGCCTCCAAAGCTAGTTTTTGAAGATTAATGAGACATGAGCTTGCCTCTCCTTCCCGTGTAATTCCTATAGCAACAAAAGTTCACTAGGCACACACAGTAGGCATTTAAAAAAAAATGTGTTCCTTTCAATTAAACTGACTTGAATTTACAACATTTATATGAAATAGTCTATTTTGTGAAGAGGGGCAACTTATACCTACTAACAACATTAAAGAAGATTATGTTTTCTTGCCTAAGTTTTATGTCCAATTTGTTCCAGTCCCAAACCCCTTGACAAAAACAAAATCTTTTAATCTCTTTGCAAAATATTCCCTCCTTGCTCCCATCTTGCCACTGCAACTCTGTGATATACTGCTCTTGCCTATTACCCCTTTATAGCTGTTTTGTTAAAGTTCATACCGCAAAGACCTGTAAAAGAAATTTATGGCTCTAGGGATTTCAGCAAATTTTAAATAACTATAACAGGAACATGAAGCATTAATTAAAGACACTAGAGTCTAAGTTATAACAGGAATCCTGACATTTAAGGCCCTGGTATCATGTAAATTTAAAACAGTATGACAAACGGAGAGTAATTTGATGGTCAGGGGTTATAATGGATACCTTAATATCTTTATCAAGAGAAAGTGCCTGTCCTTGTTCTAACACCTACCCAGGGGACTTCAGGGGCTTCCTTCTTAAAATATGGTGACGCCTAAATACTTTTATAATATGTCATATATACACCAGTCTTTTCTTTAAGTATACCAGAGATTAAACACCAGCCCCAAACCTCACACAGCAATTTTCAAATAAAAACTTTCATATTTAACACATATTTGCTACAAATTGTCTTTTTTTTAAAATTTTTAATTTTACTGTGGGCTGAATTTGGAGCCGGGGCACCAAGGAACATGCCACAATACACAGGAGCAATTTTGACCCCAGGGAATGTGATGATTCTTGTTTAAAGCATAAACCAATAGTCCTGACTCACTATTTCTAATAAAGCAATGGAAAATGCTTCACCTAATTTGAAATAATAAAAATGAAATACAAAGAGATTCAACTTCTTTTGTGTGTTTCATACCTACCACCCTTTTTAGAATGCCAAAGATACGTATTATACATATTAGATGTATGATCAAAAAAGAAACACAAATCAAACTTCAAGCTCAAATGTGAAGCAAATACCTCTCTCTGCGTCATCCCACCAGTGCCGAAGTTAATTCTTCCCTAGAAAGGTAGATTGTTTTCTCTCTAAAACTCTATGGCATATATAACCATTTATTTATGATGTGTTATACTTAGCCTTGTATTGCTAGATTTTACATATATAGTCTTATTTGTCAAGTAAATTGGAAGATAAATACTATAGTTTATACTTGTATCTTCTACAACACTTGGCACTGACTTTGAATATATTAGGCTCTTAATAAATATCTGTTCGTTGATTAATTGATTTACCACACTGCTAATTGCAAAGTGCCATCGTTTGTCATTAACGACATATAAATGAATTACCAAAAATCATGTGAATTTGAATATAATCAGATTAAGCCCAAAATTAGCATGACAGAAGCAAACCACCCTCTTCTTCAAGCCCTCCTCACACTTTGTACTGCTTATTCCTCTCACAATGCAGCTTCTCGCTTGCCTTCTTTTCCTTTCCAGCTTTGCGCTGTTATTTAATATCTCACCAGTTGTGTAATTTCAGCTCCCAAATTGAATAAGACATTCCCTCTAGTGGAACCCTCACCTTGACAAATAGCCAAATAGTAATTATTATTCCTTTCAGGGGTTGAGCTATGGAATCATGCCTGCAATAGTCCAAGCTTGAGTGCCTAGAAATTTATGCTATACTTCCCTGTGTCGGAGTTTCCATCTGAGATCGTATTTCAAATGCTCTAATTTTTCTTCAATATGATTAAGATAATTTCCTTATGAAGTTGGAGGCTCAGAAAGAAACTTGATGTTTCATATCTTTGCAAACTTGCTCTCACCCGTTTCCTTTCCTATGATTTTAGTCACACTGAGAGGGAGAATTAATTTTGCAGTGGTCTCTAATTTTTTTTCTAAATGTGTGACCTCCATACTAAAAGGAGCCAGAGGATTCATTTATCATATCTGGTCACTGTGAAACTGACATTTACAGGGTGGACTGTTTCTCGCTCAGGACAAATGGGCATCATTTGTAAAACATGCCGCACCCACTCATGGGTTCCCATGGCTCTCAAACTACATTTTTAAGCAACAATATAAACCATTCACCGAACTGAAAGGTCTTTTCAAATATTTACTGCCTACCGATGGAATTTTTATTCTTCTGGCTGCTGCCATCAATAATTCTGGAAGCTCCAAGCTAAGTGTTGTGTGTGACCTCCAAAGAAAGTCTTAGTGCTGCTGCTCAATGGGGTAGGTGGTTTCAGCACTCTAATTTCTTTCTTCTGTCACGTTCAAGGGACTATTATAGTGAAAATAAATGTTGTGGAAGATTGATTTTGGGGTTTCTTATGAAAGTCCTTCATATTTCCAAGTAAAAATGTTTTTAAGTGTTTTCCATATCAAATGGGATATTCCACTTAGACCTTGGAGTGTGCGCTTAGACTTTTCACAAGTCCACTTAGACACTGGACTGCCCAGTCCACCATTACTTACAACCAGCCTTTTGCTTTTATTATTCTCAAACCCAGTTGTGAGTTCAGAACCCCTTGTCACTTAGACTTCTTGGTGATCTTAGCTCAGGGTCCTAATTCCATTGTGGCCACCAGACCAAATCCCTTCGCAAGATAGCTGCAGATTGGAACTATTGTTTTCCCATGATGTGCTCTGTCTTGTGCTTCTGTATCCATAGTCTGTGTTGCCCATATCAACAGGGGCACAGATCTCAGGTCCTCAAATGGTTTCCACAAAAATATACAGTCACCACACTGAGAACTTTGTGAGCTCCAGTTACCTTATTAAACATTCCCTCCTCCTTCTTTCCCTCTTGCCTTCTCTTTCTCCCTTTCATTTCTTCTCTTCATTCTTTTCTCTATCTTCTCACAAGAAAATACATCATTTTTATTGCCTCCTATAGAATATTTTTAACCTCTTTCTCAAAAGCTGGACAGAAGCTCAACTTCAAAGTTTTACAAGGACTTATCTGATCTTATTAGAATTTTATTCCTACCAAAAAAAAAAAAAAATCTCTGTTCCACCGCAGAGTAATTTATGAGGTGGTAAGGATAAAACTGCAGTCATCTTATGCATTCCTAGAGAATCCTTCCCTCCCCCCTCCATTACAGTATAATTCTGTCTTACACAAACTAATGGTGAGCCTAGGTAGTTTATGGTGACTGATGTCTGTCACTGCTTATAAGCTAACCCTGAGGTCAGAATTTAAACATGTTCAGCCAGGTACTGGACTTAACAGGAAACAAGGTAGATAGATATTGGCCCTCACAAAATTTATACTATAAATGAGTGAGTCATAATTACAGAGAAATTTTATGTAATAGTATCTATTTGAATGGTTAAATGTCAGTATTACAAGAATTAATGCATGTAAAGTACTTTGGATACTATCTGGAAATCAAAAATGCTCAATAACTGTTAGCTATAGCATTTTTGTGCAGCTATGCTTCTTGAATCCTCATAACAACAATGCAAAATAGATGTTTTCGTGATTTCATAGAAAAAGATACTTAAGCAATAGGGGTGATTAAGCAATTGTCTAAGGTCATACAGGGAAAATGTAGAAGAGCTGGAATTATTCACCATTCAATCTAAACTTAAAGTGCCCTACTTTTTGGCTTTTTGCATACAAATGGTGTAATTCATAGGAGAACTTAAAATACATATATATGACAAATTTCATAAAACATTAATATAGAGTTTGGTTTTTGAAAAAGTTAGCTCCTGTTTCACCATCACTTGGACAAAAATATAGTTCTACTATATAGAAGCTTCCCTAATGCCTTCCCCATTTATAGTAAATGCTTTCCATCCATGGACAGTAGCCATTATAAAACATGACATCAAGTCTTTTGCTTTTAATTATACTTTACCAAAAATTCTACATATCTAAATAACACAAATTAGTTTTGCGTGGTTGGATATGTTATATAACTGAAATCATTGTTAAAGCTCTTCATTATTATCTTTGCCATAAATCAATTGTCGAGTATCAGGTGTCTACAATAGATGGATCAGCCTGGGCTTTCTATGTTGTTCTGTTGGTTTTATAGTTACCTTTGAGCAATAAGCATACTTTCTTAATCACTGTAAATTTATAATATGATTTACTTTCTGGTAGTATAAAACTAACCAACTGTTGTGTCTTCTTCAAGAATGCCTTGGTTATTCTTCACACTTTGCCTTCTCATATACATTTTAAATTCCACCTATTAAATGCAATTAAATAATAATACTAGTAAAATATTTGGGCTTTGTATGGTGTTTCATAGTGTCTATAAATTAAGGATAATTGACACCTATAAAATTTTGGATTTCTCAACCCATAATAATGGAATATTGCATTATTCTTAGATCATCTTGACTATCTCAGTTATATTTTTTAGTTTTCTCTATGGAGGGATAGTATGTGATTTATTAAATTTATTTCTAATAAAATTTAATATTCATGTTATTTTAAATAGTATCATTTTAAGTTGTATTTGTGTGTTGTTTGTTGTCAGTATGTAAAATATAATAATTTTTAGTATTAATAAAGTTATTGATAAACTTTATTAAGAATGTTTTTCTGTAGATTCCTTTGAATTTGCTGTATATGTATAATTGTATCATCTGTAAATAAGAACTTAATTTCTTTTTATTTCCCTATATATCATGTTTTGTTTATTTTACATAGTTATGCATTTTATACATACATATATGCTATATAAATATATTTTAAAATTTTTTTTATAATATTGAAATCTTAAAAACCTCTTTGGTTAGGGATGGACCACCCCTGCCAGGGCAAGGCAGCGTTTAGAGATGGCAAAAAGCTCAGCCAAGAGCATGCTTTTCATATGGATATTAAGCAATCTAGAGCCTTAACTTCTCTCTGTGACCCAAACACCTCGGTAAGCAATATGCCTCTGTCTTACTTATCCTTGGGCCAGTTACCTTGCTACCAAAAATTACCTGTATAGTTTAGAGACTGCTAAAAGTATCTGAACCAGCTAATCCTAAACTATTTACCCTGCTCTGACCATCCTTTCCCACAGAAATGCCAATAAAGATCATGGCCTAAGCTCTCTCCTTGCTCCTGTTCCTTTGGCCCCTGACTGATGCTGATGCTGCCCCATGTGTGTACTGTTTCAAGGAACTCTGAGTGTAATCAACTCTGTTTTCTTGGATGTCTTCTGTGTGTTTTCTTGTGATTATACCTGTACGACTGTTACATAAAAGAATACAGAACAGTATGCAAATGTAGGTACTTTGTTTGACTAACTCAGACTTCCATGCGATATTTAATAGAAGTGTTGATAGCAACTACTATTATCTAAGTATTCCTTTCACAGAAAATGTTTTGTTTCTTTATTAAGTCTATGGTCTATTTGTCTATGGTCTTCATTAATTACATGGTCTATTGGTGTTGGTTTGTTAGTTTTTTTATAGAGTTCCTTTATTAAATAAAGACAGTTTTATTCAGAATAGTTTTCTTCTAATCCTAATTTGCTATGAGTGAATGTTGAATTTATCAATTTCTCTTTAATTCTGTAAATGACAAATTTTATTGATGTATTTTAAAATGTTAAACTGACTTGATTAACTCAACTTGGTAATGAGACCTTGTTCATTTTACATATTGAGGTAACAGTTTTCTAACATTTTGTTGATGATATTTTTCATTTATGAGAAATATTGGTCTGTAAATTTCTTCTTCAGTTTTCAAAGTTTTGGTTTCAAGTTCAGGATAGTTGCCTAAAATATACCGTGGAATGTACCTTTTTTTTCTACTATCGAAAAGAATTTCCATAATATTGAAATTCTTTTTACCTTAAACATTTAGGAGAACTTAAAATGATAACCATCCAAAACCAGAGGGCTTTTTTTCCCATTCTTCTTCTTCTTTATTTGATTTTTAATGGAATTTTTAATTATAAACTCAATTTCTTTAATAATTCTAAGACTATTTAAGTATTCTATTTCTGCCTGAGTAAGCTTTGATACATATTTATTTTCTCTATTTAATATTTGCAAATTTATTAACATAAATTTGTTCATAAAATTGTTCATAATAATTATATCTGTTTAATGTCCACAAGATCTATAGTAATGCTTCCTTTATCATTCCTAAATTAGGTTAAATAAGGTTTTGGCCCTGTTAATCAGTTTTACCTGTAGGTTATAAATCTTATTAGTCTACTAAAAGAACAGCCTTGGGTTTTATTAAGACTCTGCAATGCGATAAATATTTTATATTAACATGATCCATTTTTTTTAACTATTCCTTCTATTTTCTTTGTGTTTGTTTTGCTGTTCTTGTTTAAGTTTCTTGAGCTGGGTACTTACTTCAAATAATTTGGAAATTTTCTCCTTTTCTAATACATGCACTGGAAACCATAAACTATTCTTTATGTTTCTTATGAAGTAATACCAAATTACTCACCAATATCTTGCTTAGATGATAAGGGAAATTGCAAGTTATCAACCTTACACAGTTTTGTTATTCAAAAAACATTTAAGAGAATGTGAAGCTAAGCCACAAACTTAGAGAAGATATTTGCAAAAAATATATATTTAAGGATTTGTTTTCAGAATCTAAGAATTACTCCTACAAGTCAATAATAATAAGACATACTGATTTAAAAATTAGTAAATTACTTGCCTAAGCACTACTACAAAGAAAATATATGAATAGCAATATGCATTGAGATATAATTAACATCATTTGTCATGAGGAAAGTGCAAATGAAGTCCATGAGAATTCTCTATTTCAAAAGGAGGGGACATAAAATGACAAGTGTTTGTTAAAATGTAGAACAACTGGAATTCATATGTTAGTTGTAGGAATGCAAAATTGTAAGTCATTTTAGGAAATTGTTTTTGTAATTTCTCAAAAAATTAAATACATTTTGCATGATCCAACAATACCATTTTTAGGTATTTTCCAGAGAAACAAAAATACATGCCCATGTAAAAATGTATACTAAGTTGTCATAATAGTTTTATTTATAGTAGCTAAAAACTGGAAACTCAATGTTATCAACAGTTGAATTTTATTAAAATGTGGCACATATGTTAACTGAAATGTTACTTAGCAATTGAAATGAACAGATTGTTGATACATGGCTGAAAGAAGCCAAACACAAATGATGTACCACTCCATTCCATTTATGTAAAATTCAGAAAATATAAAACTGTAATGATGAAAATTAGCCAGTGGTTACTAAAGGCTGAAAGGGAGGAGAGGAGGAAGAAACTGACTACAGAAAGGTCCCAGGAAAACTTTAGAGAGTTCTAGAAAAATCATTCCCTGCATAGTGTCAGATTAGAGTTGACCAAAAAAGGGAATCATATGAAATATGGACGGTGGAAGTAAAAAATCAGCCACTACTCTCTAAGCTCAACTCCTCTGATGCTCTATCATCCCTCCAGAACCTTCATTTTCCCCACTTTTTCTACATGTCAATAATATCTTATTCCTCTAATAAAACACTTACCCTATAACTTATAGATGTTTTCTTCTGTGATTTACTCTAGGCACCTAATAATATCACCACTGCTGTGTAAAACCAGTCCATATTGTTTAGGTATCCCAGTTTTTTGTCATTTGCAGTATCATCTGAAGGGGTATAGATTATCAAACTGCATGAGTGAACTCCATGAACTCTCCTATACTCTTAATTTAATCTCTTTAAACACTTCCAAGTTTATCCAGTTTCCAGGATGACTGGGACTAGTTAGTCTAGAGAAGGCTTCAGGTGTGAGTTTTTAAATCTGTTTCACCTGGTCTCTAATCTTTCAATAGGTTGGCCCAAAACACTCACAGTGGGAGCAAAGCTCCAAGAAAGCATAAGAATCCTTCTGAAGCTTTGAATCAAAATCACACTTTTTTTTTCCTGTTGCATTCCACTGACCAAAGCAATTCACAAAGTTTGTCTAGATTAAAAAGTGGAGGAATTGATTATATTGTTTAATGAAAGGTGCTTAAAACTATTATGGGCTTTTTATTTATTTGTTTTTTTGCAAACTGCCATAGTAATTTTCACATAAAATTCTCTTTTGGGTGGGATAGGAAGAACATAATTGAAAACAGTTTTATTTTTTTTATTTTTATTTTTTCCATAGATTAGTCATTCCTTGACATCAACCATTGTTCACAGTGGAAGAAAGAACAGCAGGCCACTACACTTTTCTCAGTGTCACACACTCATACCCTCAACTGCCCATCCGCACACACCCCTCTATACCAAGCCATCCAAACAGGTGTTAAAGAATCTTTGGGGAGAAAACAAAATGGATGTCTTTCCTAATACTTCCTTGACTATTATTGAACTTGAGTTCGTGTCCACACAGATAAAAAGACACAGTCTGAATCTGATCTCCTCCATCCCAATCTGTGTCTGCAGCTGTGACCCTATAACAAAGGTTTCTAAACCTTGCTGATTATCCGATGAATCTAGAGAATTTGATAATATGCATGTTGTTGATCCATAATCCCAGACACACTGAATTAAAAGCCTTGGTACCATATTTTTAGAACGATTGTCAAAAGAAGAAACTGTGTTGCAAGTAGTTCAAGTTATCTGTCCAAAGTCACCAATTATCACTGAGAGAATAAGCAATAATATCCAAAGTTCTGTACTCCTCGCCCAATGCTCATTTCTACTATACTCAATTCATTCAATACATACAATAAATCAAATTCTTTTTATTCACATCAGGAAATTTTAATGTAATTCCAAATAATTATGACACCCTTTCTTTGATAAGACATCATTAATTTAATATGATCCATGAGAATTCCAGAATATGTTATCTGGAAGTAATCTGCTTTCCATGTACATTGATTTTGCAATTTTCAAACTTTGTTATAGTTTTATATCAAAATCTACTTAAGAAATTTACCATTATCTGAAAAATTTAATAGCACTATGAGATGACATGCTATATTAATCATTTATATGACATCTTTTAAATAGAAAAGACAAAATATTGTAATTTAGGTTACTTTGGGCCATTGTCAATATTGTCAGTGTCTGACAGAGCATTATTCTCTTTTTCACTCTCTTTGCCTGTCCTTCAAGTAAAATTGCCTTTTTGTTCATTTTTGCTCTACCTAAGACTGGCAGCTGATTTTGAAGTGTCACACCATTATTTGTTTTTTTGGATGTTATCATTTATTGCAAGGAGGATAAAATCAATGTGACATTTCCAGAACAATGATAGATGACAACAGTGAGTGGGTCTTTAAATGCGGAAGACAAATTTTTAAAAATGTCACCAGTGTACTATTTCAGACTTTGTCAGAGATAAAACAGTAAAACTTATAGACACAAAAACTAATAATATTTCACCATGTTACTTGCAGATAAAAATGCTACACTTACATTGTTACAGGTTTATCTAGATGTTGTCTTACTACTAGCTAGAATAACTATAGCTATAATATAGAAGTCCACTGATTTGGACCATTCAAAACAATATTAATGAGTGAATATCTGTGCGTGTGTTTGTGTGTGTGTGTGTGAGTACACACAAAGTCTCTGATTGTGGACTTTAAATCTGAAAACATGGAACACTTTTATCTATTTCTGTCTGTGTGAGCCTGAGTAAGGTGCACACCTTTCTGTTTAACTTTCCCCATCTTTCAAGTAAAAATATCTCTAGGAGTTAGCACATAGGTTAAACAGAAAAGATAGACAAAAATCTCAGAACAATGCCTGGCATGTAGTAAACACTCAATAAATGTTAGCTATTACTATTACTATAGTATAAGCTCCCATTTGTTTTCTTTTTTAAAGATTTTTATTTATTTATTTTTAGAGAGATGGGAAGGGAGGGAGAAAAAGAGGGAGATAAACATTGATTGGTTGACTTTCACATGCCCAGTACTGGGGACCTGGTCTGCAACCCATGCATGTGAACTGACTGGGAACAAAAATGGCATTCTTTCAGTTCACAGGTTGGTGCTCAGTTAACTGAGCCTCACCAGTCAGAGCTCCAGTTGTTTTTAAATGATACAACATTAATGTTTAATTGTTCATACTAGTAGTGCTTTTTACATTATTATTTTATTATTGTTGTTGTTCATGCTTTCTAACTGGTCTTTAAATTCATTGCATACAGGGCCTGGTTTGAATTTCGCATTGTGTTTCAGGGAATCTAAAATAAAACTGCATTCTGTGAACTCCCAGACTAATGGTCAAGAAGTTGAGCAGGAAGCCAGGAAGGAATTGCGTAATTCCCTCTGATGATTCATTTTTAGAAATCTGATTGGATTTGTGTTTTGGGTGAACTAAGTGTAAGTCACAATCTTGGATTTGCTCTCTAAATATACATCACCTTTTGGAAGCACCAGAGAATTTAGTAGGAATTTAGAACAAACTTTTTTCAGAATAATTTTTTCTGCAAGGCTAAACTCTAGGAAGTAAAAAAAGAAAGAAAGAAAGAACAGAAGAACAGAAGAACAGAAGAGCAAGGGGAGGGACAGGTAATGAACACCCTATTGACATACAGCTACCATTTCATCAAGATAACTGGGAGACACCCTAACTATGAAGGTATTTTTTCCCATAATTATGCATGCTCTATAAAACCCATCTTGCTTTCTAGAACTTTATTTTTTTATGTGGTAAGTCATAGGTTCTAAGTAACATCTAGGTATCTGTTAACATTCATAAAGTTTTTGACCCATAAAATCTTATTTCTGCGAAAGACCTAACTGGGTTCAAATTTCAACCACCAAACTTAAGAATTTTGTGATCTTGAGAAGTTACTTAATATCTCTGTGTCTCCATTTACCTCATGTATTCCAGTGGGGATAATGGTGCTTAACAGCACTGGTGTCTTGAGATACCTTGAGGTTTATATTGTTACACACATTCAAAATGCTTGAGATAGCTCTCAGGAACCAAAGGCTCTCAAATTGTTTGTTCTTTCCCCCTTTTCTTTTTCTCCTCCCCAACTCTTTTTATGTCATGCATAGTATTTTTTTAGTTTACAAATCTGCCTCCTAGGTCATCAATACGAATGATATTCAAGATCAATGGGGATTGTGAGACAGCAGGGAAAGGCTGTCCTAGATCCCAACAGCCTTCATTGCTGCTACCATCACTCCACACTCATCCTCGTTCTCCCCCTCCCCAATCTTATTGTGAAGCTTCAGAAGGGGGATGTCTTCAGAATAAGGGCTGACAAATAATAATGTATTCCTAGCCAGAGTTTCTGCCCCAAACCAAAACGAAAGCTCCACCGCTGGACCTTATGAAGTCATTCTTTGATTGAAACAACCAACAACAACAAAACAGAAAACACCACCACAGACCTCTTATCTCTTTTCACTTAGTTCCACCTAAGGACCTCTGGCCTCTTTTCTTTACTAGTCTAATCAGCAGGCAAAACCTGTCCATCCAAAGAAAAAGGTATGCAAGACAGACTGAGGGAAATAGGTTTGCTATAACACCCACAGCAACAACTGGGAAGCTTCCAAATTCAAGAAAGCCTGGACAATTACTTTACCCACCTAAGTGCCATACACAGAAAAGCCAGAGTTGCTTTGAGACCCCAGGCCTTTGACATTTTAGTTGAAGTTTCACCTCTAACACGGTGACAAAATAAAACATCCGAGCCTTGATCCTGCCTCATTGTAAGATGAGGATAAATAAGCTGGGGATAGAGGTGGGTGGTTAAAAACGCGTGGAAAGCAGAGGTCCTTGAGCTCCTTCTTAGAGGCCTAATAGCATTTTAATCACATGGCAGAGGTGACCCCCTCAAATCAGGACTTACTGTCAAAGTCTCGGAGGTCCTCTGCTTCAGGTTCCAGGAAGGGTTGAGCCCTGAGGACAAGGTCAGGCAAAGGAATGTCTTGTCTTTTCTTGCTAGGGAAAGCGTGGTCTTGGAACCAACAGAATCGGCATTTTCTGGGAGTTTATTAGAAATGCAGAATCTCAGGCTGTTCATTATAACCTCTGGAGTTCCCTGGGTGAGATTCAAAACTGGTCCTGTACAGGGAGGACAAAGAGAGATGGTGGAAAGAGGCAGGCAGCTCCAGCTTGAGGGGTGGTGGTTTAATACACAAGGGAACTTACATAGGAGGCACATCTTGGCAACAGCAAGACCAGTAGCAGCTTTAACAGTTCCTAGTCATGTGAACCACCCAGATGGTTTCAGTAATATACTGTTGTCTCGTGTTGCATCCTTAAAATGGCTCCAGCTGTGGGCAAGGTGGGCGGCAGGCAAGTTCAAAGAAGAGGAGCCTCCCATTTCCTGGGGCCAACTCTCCGGTCAAATGGTAATCATGGGCTCTCTCTAGCACCTCCTCCAGGAGGCCCCCCTCAGACCTAGTAGATCAGAGACTCAGGGCATCCAGGCAGGATTCTGGGTTTTAACAAAATTTTCAGGTAATTCATTTACTCATTAAATTTTTAAAAGGCACTGTTCTATTCTTATGAGGTTTCTATTATAAAGTTTAAATCATTCACCAGTGAAGACAGATAAATAATACTCCACCAGGATTCCTTGCAAAAGCTAAAAATAGACCCAACACCTAGACCACTGGTTTTCAGAGTGTGGGAATTGGACCGGCAGAATCGGCAGCACCTGGAAACTTGCTAAATATGCAGATTGTTTGTCCTACTCGAGGAGTGAAGTCTAGCAATATGGAGTTTAACAAGCCTGCGTGTGAACTTGGGGCATGCTAAAGACTGAGAAGCACACACCTAGAACTAAGACCAGTCAATAGACCACCCTTAGTGGTCAGCTGTTGCAATGATTGTGATAGAGGGCATCACAGGAAAGAAAAAAGGTTATTGAAAAGCCTCTTCTAAGCCATTTCATAGCTGTCATTTTAGAAGCTGTTCTACCCTGCTTCTGTGATTCTGTCGCCTAACTTACCTCCAGAAGTGGCCACCTATTAATAGGCACAGAAAGCAGCTACCTACTTTTGCTGCCTATAGTATGTTGAATGGTGTCCTCCCAGATATTCATGTCCTAATAATCCCTGGAACCTGAGAGTGTTGCCTTATTTGAGGGAGGGAGAAAAGATCTCTGAAAATGTAATTAAATTAAAGATATTGAATTGAGGAGATCATCCTGGATTATTGTTATAGGAGAAAGACAGATAGAGGTTTGAAATAGAAGATTAGAAGACACAAAGAAAATGCGATGTGATCCTGGAGACAAAGATTGGAGTAACATGACCAAAAGCCAAGGGATGGTTGGAATCACCAAACGCTGGAAGGTATAAAGAACAGGTTGTCCCCTAGAACCTTCAGAAGAAGCATGGCCCTGTCAACACCTTGATTTTGGATTTCTGGCCTCTAGAGATGAAAAATAAATATATAAATTTCTGTTGTTTTAGGTTAGCCAATTTGTGGCAATCGTTTAGAGCATCCCTAGAAAACTTATACACAGCCTTACTTTACAAATGGGAAGATCAACGTGGCTGTGGTATGTCAAGTGGAAGCCTTTTAACTTTAAAAATACCCTTTAGTTATTTTATTATAATACTATAAGAGCCAGCTCTAAGGACAATTGATAGGGAGGAAACTGTTTCTGGTTTGTGCGCCTTCCATTCACAGATCCTTCTCTCTGTTAACTTTGTGCTGACCAGCTTTGACTCTGTGACTGGGTCCTGGCTACGTCCCCCCATGTAGAGGTCTGTCCTTATTGCCCAAAGGCTGACAAAAACAAATAATAATTTATCACCTCTCCTACTAATATTTAGTAGACCTCAAATAGTTATTTTGTTGTGTTTTTGTAGTCTGTATCCCTGTTTTATCAGTAAATAAATAATAAAAACATATAGGACTATAATTGCAGTATCATGTGGATTGTTATGAGTCTAAATAGCTCAAATATTAAGTTTCTGCTTTAGAAGACCCATTTCTTGAATGTGCTAAGCCCCATGTCCCATTTTTATAACCCAGTGTTCCTCACTTATTTGACTTGCATATCCATTAAAATAATTTTCAGTACAAAGATACCTCATCCCACTTTATTGCATTGACATCTAAAGTGTTTTACCATAAATTTCAATCTGTTGTCAGTTGTGACATTTTAAAATAATATGTTATATATATATTTTAATGTATCCAAATGGAGTCTAGATATCATAATTATACCCACTGCCAATTATTTAAAAATACATCAAAAACTCTTCAAGAGTTGGAAATTTTACATATTTTCTTCTATCTATTTTCTTATGCTATATTCACCTCATATTTTTATTAAAAAATTAATTTATACTGGAGAGCCTATTATTGATCACATTTCTACACCTTCCTCTACAAATTATAAACAATACAAAAATAGAAATCTAATTTTAAACTTTTTCATGACTAGATGTTTCTAAGTGCTGTAAAATTGATTTTAAATGAGTTATAATAGTAATGTAAAATTTATTCATAATGTTAACCTACACTAAAATTTTCAATTGATTAATATTACACTTAAAAGTTAAATGTTATTTAACTATCCCAATGAGATGATGAAGCTGCCTCCCATGACAGGTATTTATTTGTCACCACTTCTATTCTTCTTTTTGTGTCTATTGGATTTTGTATGTGTAACATGCAGAAACACAGTATCGCTCAGGGAGAACCAGGCTCTCAAAAGGTAATTAGCAACCTCAACTTCAGTAACTAAAGGAATCAAGTAAAAAAACAAACAAAATTGGGTATATCTCTCACCCTCTATATACTCAAAACAAGTCAGTTGTGGGCTCTGGTCCATGCCTGCTGAATCCACTATTCAGGACATCAGAATAGCTGCCATCTTGAAAGCTGCTAATCACAGTGGAAGGGGCAAAGATAGTACAGCAATTAAATGCTCCAGACCAGAAATCGTTGGCAAGACATCCAATCTACTATATGCTTGAAAGGTGGGCTCCAGAAATTCTTGGTGAGCTGCTGTACTGATTACCACAGTTTATTATTTTGCCCAGTAAATATTTGGCTCACTCCCCCTTTCATAAGCCAAATACTCTCATACTCCTCTAAAGCAGACAGACAACCAAGAATTACAATTATTAGATGTGGGTGAATAAGAGGTGATCCTTTCTTTTATGATTTAAAAAAGATGTGAATATGAAAGAAAAAAATCAGAAAAGCAAAATCATTGCAGCTGAGTTGTAAGAAGGGAAAAGTTTGGAGTTTGAGGATGTTGCAGTTAATTCCCTTAAAATTCCCCATGTCCGGTCACACTTCAGATAGTCTTCAGAGATCCCTATGGCATACATAATGAGTTTGATGAACACTGGTTCTAGCCCAACAGAGGAAAACCAGATGATGTTATATGCTTTTAACATCGAAGACACCAAATTTCAGAAAAATTAAAAAATTTTCCCAAAAACTCATAAGTGACCTACAGAATTAGCATAGCATAAAATTGAGATTAACTGTTTTATCCAGATAGAAAGGTAGAAACTGAAAAATTATATATATATTTAATTATATATGTATAAAATTATATACATATATATATATAATTTTGGTTGTCGAGCTCATAATTCCAGATCCCTTTCTTAGTAAAACATCTTTCTTTCACAATTGCATCATATATGGCTGACCGTAAAAAAAGTCAGCAATCATAAGGTGAGTAATTCTATATGGTGCTGCAATTCTATTGTCATGATACAAGCCAAACTTCCTCCCCAGATCTATTTTGGTACAGTTAGAAAAAGAAAGGTGTTATTTAGAAAATCTTCTCTTGAATTATTTGTGTTCTTCTTAGTGTGGATTATGGGTAAGCATGTATACAGCTTGTCAGTTCCTCCATTTTCACCTAGCATTATTGGGAAAACAACACATGCCTACAGACTAAGCTTTAGGGCAGTGACTTACTGCCATGATATAAAGCATTCATAATTGTTTCCTTGATAGTTTCAAGACCCTGGCCCCCAAGGTCATCTATTATCTGCACTTTGCCATCTGGCCATTTATCTAGTGCATTAGGATTGTCACTTCAAAGAACTGACCTTGCATTTTGATGATACAACTGCATATGAAGAAGTGGAGTAATTTTTTTTAGAAAGTCACAGTAGAAATGTAGGAAAACAGTAATAATTGTTTCTAAAGAGCTGATTGTTTCTTTACTTATGTGTAAGTTTCTATAGTTCCACTTTTAGAATAAACTGACAAGGTGTGACAGATGCAAAACTGCTAGAAACTTTTATTATTAGGTAAAGAGGAATCATTTTTCTTTTTGTTCCAGGAAAATACGTTCCCCATAGGGGGAAAAAAAATGAGCTCATTTCAACCTAAAAAATCAATGGTCCAAAAAAAAAAAAAAAAAAAAAAAAGTAAGAAAAATTCAATGGGCCATATTTCATATAGGAAAATGATACCACTGATATATTGTCAATAAGACATGCTCTTTGAACTTCTTTCTATGGGAGAGAAAGTTTTCACTAAATTACCCACAGTTACTCATTTGGTTTCTTTTTTTTTTTTTTCTTTTTTCTTTTTCTTGATTTAAAGACACTCGAGCTGACAACAATTTTTTATCTATAAAAACTAATTCATTTACCTTCATTAACTCTACTCTCTAATCCATTGTTCCTCCAAGACTCATTAATGACCCACCTTGTCCTGTTACCTTACAAGGATATAAAGTCCACTCAAATCTTAGGAAGTTACACTCTGTCATCTAATGTCCTGCTTGCTATTAACTATCTCTTACTAACTGATAGTAAGTTCCTTGAAAAGAGATGTGAAAATTCAATTTTCTGAATTTTCCATGGATACTCAGAGCCACCAAAGGAAATCAAGATGAATAGAGCTTAAATACATGAGGGAAAGCATCATGCTTTGTTTCTAGTTGGTGTTCCAAATTCTAAAAAGGTCTTCTATCAAGTCCATTTGGAGTGAAAGCAGGCGTGACCTGGGAAGGCTTTCTTTTTCTAGTTAATTGCTGATGATTGACTGGTGGTTTTCCCCTGAGCCCCACCCTGAGTCCCACTTGGCCTAATTAGGATGTATTCTGGTAGTAGATTGAGTCAGGCACTTGTTGCCACCTTGTCTTCAAGGAAGGGAAAAAATTTACAAAGAACACTACTTATGGAGGAGGATTCCATATCCATTTCTTGTTTCATTATGAAATCAAGAGCACAATATCTACAGAAACTCCTGTTTAGTCATCTTTCCCTATAGCTTATTTACTTCACCTCATAGCATTCATCCAAATCTGAAATAATACATTTGCTTACTCTTTTGTTGACTAATATCCTTAACAGTAGGCACCAGGACTGTGTTGTCATTTTACATCTACTTACAATGTAACACCTGATGTCTCATAAAATCACAATGAAATGTGGTAAATAAATGACTAAATGTATAAGAAAATTACTCATGAGATATAATAGAGCTTCTCTGTCTTAATGAAGGCTCTATTATTTTTGGTGAATCTATAATGTGCTTCCATGTAACATCTTTTCTCTTACTTCCCGTGAATTGACTAGTTAGGCCAATGGTTTATTAGGATTGTTTCTGTTTCTTTCAAAGAAAGGTATAAAGAGATGTGATCAGATACAGTCTCATAAAGGTCTAAGCAAGAACTGGCTATATTATTATTTCTATTTGCTGAACTGGAACTGGTGAGAATAGCAGGTTTACAATGGGATTATTTTGTTTCAAATGTTGCTCATAGTACCCCCTAAAATCTTTAGTATTTTTGTATGATTACTGGTATTCCTAGTCCTTAAAATATAAAGAATGGCAATTTTCAACCTATTTCATCTCATTGCACACATACACTAACTACTAAAATTCTTAATCACACCAAAAATATGTTATATTTCTTGCCAACCTGACAAAAGTAGGTATAATCTTGATTCATTTATACTGGACAGCTATTGTTGTATTGACTGCTGTAATTTTTTCAATTTGAGAATCTAAGGGAAAAGAGTTCAGTGCCCTTTACTAAATAGTCAGGTATTGCATATTTTAAAAATTCTTGTAGCACACTGGTTGAAAATTGCCAATATAGAATAGTGTGCATCACAATGGCTTGGGAAAATATTTATTATATGAGGGGGCACCCCCCAAAATACAGGAATTATCTTCTGGAGGGCTTCTCCCACTAGGTGAGTATTCTAGGAACCCATCTGTATCAGTGTACCAGTTGGCATTGTTTTGAGAGGCTATATTGAGCTACAGTGAATTCCTTTTTTCAGATTCTTTCAAATGCATTTTCCCATTTCATGATGGGTGATTTACCAGTGCATCATCCACACTGCACTGAATGTTCAGCAGTTTTCGACCAAAAATAGCATGACCTCTATGTCCCACCCCCACTATTCACTCAATCTCACCCCGAAAACTTTTAATTTTATTTTTGGGAAGAAAAAGTCCTCAAAAGGAACATTTTGCCAATGTGGAAGAAGTGAAACAAAAAAATGGCAGAAGCACTAAAAAGCACCAAAATTGACAGATTAAAAAACTGTTCTGAGCAGTGGAAAAAACATCTTGATAGGTATATTACATTAAATGGAGAGTTCTTTGAAGGTGACTGAAGTTTAAACATATAAGAATAAATACACAATTTTTTATAAATAATTTTCAGATTTTTTTTGTTGTTATTTGTTTTGTTTTTTGGGGTCCCCCCTTGTATGTTCATCTGCCTCCAAAGCCTGATCCAGGAATTTAATTTCCAGGGGAGAAATTTGGTCCTTTGTATTTTGAAAAAGCGTTCAAAGTGATTTTGATAAGCATTGCCAAACAGAAAACACTGCAATGAAATGGTGTACTACCATATATTTTATTTTCTACTTCATGTTATACCCAGCTATGTTGCTTAACATAGTCCATTTTGTTAATCTTTAAAAAGAACCAAGTTTTTTTTTATTTTAATTCAGTGTTTATTGTTATTTTAATAGGGGGCTTTGCTTTTATTTATCAATTGCTATTTGATGATTTTTTTTTCTTTATTTCAATAATTTTTGTTTTTATCTGTGGATTTTCTCTTTTCCATTCTTTGAGTTTATTTTGTTTTGTTTTGTACTTTAATTGCTTGATTTTATTTCCTCTATTCTTTTATTATCCTTCCTTCATCCAACACTCATGCTGATTTCATCTAGAAATAAATTCTATGTAGTTACTGATTTGCCCTTGAATTGGTTTTATATTGCTGTTATAACAAATTACCAGAAAGTTAGTGGCTTATAACAACATAAATTTATTATCTAAAAGTTCTGTAGGGCCAAAGACTGGTGTGCTCAGCTGGGTATTCTGCTTAGAGATTCATGAGGCTGCTATCAAGGTGTGGGCTAGCCTATGCTATTTATTGGAGCCCCAGAGGAAGAATCCATTTACAGGTTCCTCTATGTTGACAGAATTAATTTTCTTATGGTGGTAGGACTGACATCCCTCTTCATTCAGATTTCAGTCAGTGATTGGTCTTATCATCTAGGGGTTGCCTGCCCTCCCCCTTTTCCTATGCCCACTTTACCTGGCTCATGACTTCCCACTTTCAAAGCCATCCATTGTGGATGGAATTCTTTTCCCACTTTGAATCTTTGTGACCTCTGCTGCCTTGTCTTTTACTTGCAGCTAGAAGAAGCTCTTTGCTTTCATGGATTCACATGATTACTATAGATCTACCCTTAATGACATCTGCAAAGTCCCTTCACCATGTAACTAAATATATTCTCAGTTTCCAGAGATGAGGGTGTAGACATCTTGGAGGGGCTCATTCTGTCTACCAAGATCCTTAACATTCAAACCATATGGCCTCACCCCAAAATTTATAACCGCATAACTCTAAAAACAATCCCCTCATATGTCCTATAATTCTAATATTTCAGTGTGTTAACTGATTACAAACACCCACAAAATCTCAAAGCCAAGACCAAAAGGCTATGTGCCAATTTTCTTAAACAATATTATTTTCAAAATAAAAGCACTGGTCCCATAACCCAAGATGTCACAAAAGGTAAAACAATATTATTGGTATTAGCCATACAATAGAAAAACATAGTGTTACCTTGTGGAAAAAGTTGGAAAAATAAGGAAAGAAGTATGGGAAGAGAATTGTTTGTGAAAAGTTTGTATAAACTTAAAAACTAGAGAGGGAAAAATCTCATCAAGAGGTCGTATTTTCTATTGCAGTTGAGATTTGGGACATTTTTCATGGAATTGTCTAACATTGTTATATAGAGATGTTACATTTATTTTATGAAGCAACAACTTACATCTTTGTTTTAGTGAGTTTTGATTTTCTTGAGATTTTCAGATATAACATGATATAGTCTGAAATAATAGTTTGCATAAACTCCTCACTATTTATATATTTTCTTCTATGATGTAATTGTTCTAAATGTGCCTTCAAAATGTTATATAAAACTGTTTTAGGCAAATATTTTCTTGTTCTTATTTTTAATAGTAGAGACTATAGTATTTCTTCATTAAATATAATGGTTTAGTAGACATATTCTGGGAGATTTTGTTGGGAATAAATGTAAATTTTATTAATTGCCTTTTGGAACAACTTGAGAAGATACTATGTTTTTTCTTCTTAGGTATATTAAAAATATACATTTTATTAATAGAGTTCCCTTTTGCTAATTGAAATTAAAGTCTCCTTGGTCATGGTATATTATCTACAGTGATTAATTTATTTGACAATATTTTATTTATAATTTTTGCATGGACCCTGCAGGCTTCTTTTTTTTGTTTTAACTTCTATCTTAGCAGAATTTGTGATCCTTTTATCCAACTCATTTACTATCTAAGAGTTGCTTAAATATTTTTAGAAACTGGGACTATTTCATATTTTTTCTAAGCTCTGAATAAGTTTGATTACATGAAAATTATTTATTATATTTAAAGTACTCATAATTCAAAAGCGTGGACCTGAGATCTGAGAAACCTGTGGGGTTCCTACCTTGACCACTTCCCCTCCATTTCCCCCATGGTTATTAAACACTTAAGACCTTATACTTCTTGGATTCTATTAAGACTGAATTACCATTAATTGTGAGACACATCATTATTTTATGTAACTAAGAACAAAAATCTAGCCCTGGCAAGGTAGCTCAGTTGGTTAGAGCGTCATTCCAATACAGCAAGGTTGTGGGTTTGATCCCTGGTCAGCACACATACAAGAATGATCCAACGAATCATAAATAAGTGGAACAAATTGATGTCTCTCCCTCTCCCTTTCTCTCTCTCTAAAGTCAATCAATAAATATTTTTTTAAAAACTCGCTGATTAATCTGTGACACTTTTTAAAAAACAATTATTAGAATTTTTTTATTTTTATTTTTTTTTTATTTTGGTTTTTCAATTACAGTTGTCCCCTTTTCCCCCAATTTCTCTCCCCCACCCAACCCATCCCCTCTCCCGCAATCATATCCCTCCCCGTTGTCCATGTCCATGAGTCTTTTATACAGGCTCTTTAATTAAACCCTTCCCTTACTTATCCCCCTTCTCTCCCTCTCCCCTCCCCCCTATTGACTGCTATTCTGCTCTTTGTTCTATTTAGTTCCTTTGTTTGTGTTGTTCTTTAGTTTCCTGTATTAGGTGATATCATATGGTATTTTTCTTTCTTTGCCTGGCTAATTTCACTAAGCATAATTCTCTCTAGTTCCATCCATGTTGTTGCAAATGGGAGGAGTTCCTTCTTTCTTTCTGCTACATAGTATTCCATTGTGTAAATGTACCACAGTTTTTTGATCCACTCATCTACAGATGGGCACTTAGGTTGTTTCCAGCACTTAGCTATTGTAAACAGTGCTGCAATGAACATAGGAGTGCATAAGTTCTTTTGAATTGGTGTTTCAAGATTCTTCGGGTATAATCCTAGTAGTGGAGTCGCTGGTTCAAAAGGCAGTTCCAATTTTAATCTTTTGAGGTAATTCCATACTGTTCTCCATAGTGGCTGCACCAGTCTGCATTCCCACCAACAGTGCAGTAGGGTTCCCGTTTCTCCACATCCTCGCCAGCACTTGTTGCTTGTTGATTTGTTGATGATGGCCATTCTGACAGGTGTAAGGTGGTATCTCATTGTGGTTTTTATTTGCATCTCCCTGATGGCTAATGATGCTGAGCATTTTTTCATGTGTCTATGAACCTTCTGTATGTCCTCTTCGGAGAAGTGTTTGTTCAGGTCCCTCGCCCATTTTTTAATTGGGTTGTTTGTTTTCTTGATGTTGAGTCGTATCAGCTCTTTATATATTTTGGAAATCAGTCCCCTGTCTGTGATGTCATTGGCAAATATGTTTTATCATATGGTTGGTTTCCTTTTCATCTTGCTGATGTTTTCTTTTGCTGAGCAGAAACTCTTCAGTTTGATGTAATCCCATTTATTTATTTTTTCCTTTATTTCTCTTGCTTTAGGAGATGTATCCGTGAAGAGATTGTTACGTGAGATATCTGATATTTTCTTGCCTATGTTTTCCTCTAGGACTTTTATGGTGTCACGGCTTACATTTAAGTCTTTGATCCATCTTGAGTTTATTCTTGTGTGTGGTGTAAGTTGGTGGTCTAGTTTCATTTTTTTGCAGGTCCCTATCCAGTTCTCCCTGCACCATTTGTTAAAGAGGCTCTTCTCACTCCATTTTATGTTCCTTCCTCCTTTATCAAAGATTAGTTGACCATAGAGGTCTGGGTTTATTTCTGGACTCTCTATTCTGTTCCACTGATCTATATGTCTGTTCTTATGCCAGTACCATACTGTTTTGATTACAGTGGCTTTGTAGTATTGTTTGATATCTGGTGTTGTGATTCCTCCTGCTGTGTTCTTCTGTCTCAAGATTGCTGTTGCTATTCGGGGTCTTTTTTGGTTCCATATGAATTTATGGAGTATTTGTTCTAGGTCTGTGAAATATGTCATTGGTATTTTAATAGGGATTGCATTGAATCTGTAAATTGCTTTGGGTAGTATGGCCATTTTGATGATGTTGATTCTTCCCATCCAAGAACATGGTATTTGCCTCCATTTATTTGTATCTTCCTTAATTTCTTTCTTCAATGTTATGTAATTTTCAGAGTACAGGTCTTTTATCTCTTTGGTTAAGTTTACTCCTAGGTACTTTATTTTTTTTTTGTTTCTATAGTAAATGGTATTTTCTTTTTTGTCTCTGTCTCTGCTATTTTATTGTTGGTGTACAGAAATGCCTTTGATTTCTGTATATTTATTTTGTACCCTGCGATTTTGCCAAATTCACTTATTATATCGAGTAGTCTTTCAGTGGAGTTTATAGGATTTTCTAGGTATACTATCATGTCATCTGCATATAATGAAAGTTTTACTTCCTCTTTCCCAATTTGGAAGCCTTTTATTTCTTTTTCTTGTCTGATTGCTGTGGCTAGGACTTCCAACACTATGTTGAAAAGGAGTGGAGAGAGTGGACAACCTTGTCTCGTTCCTGAGTTCAGGGGGAATGCTTTCAGTTTTTGTCCATTGAGTATGATGTTGGCCTCAGGCTTCTCATATATAGCCTTAATTATGTTAAGATATGCTCCCTTTATTCCCATTTTGCTGAGTGTTTTCATCATAAATGGGTGTTGTACTTTATCAAATGCTTTTTCTGCATCTATTGATATGATCATGTGATTTTTGTCTTTCATTCTGTTTAGGTGATGTATTATATTTATTGATTTGCGAATATTAAACCATCCTTGCATCCCTGGAATGAAGCCCACTTGATCATGATGTATGATCTTTTTGATGTATTGCTGGATCCTGTTTGCCAATATTTTATTGAGGATTTTAAAATCTATGTTCATCAGTGATATTGGCCTGTAGTTTTCTTTCTTTGTTGTGTCTTGACCTGGTTTGGGGATTAGGATAATACTGGCTTCATAGAAAGAGTTTGGGATTTTCCCCTCTTCTTGGATTTTTTGGAACAGTTTGAGGAGGATAGGAGTTAGTTCTTCCCTGAATGTTTTGTAGAACTCGCCTGTGAAGCCATCTGGTCCAGGGCTTTTGTGTGCAGGGAGATTTTGGATTACTGTTTCAATTTCCTTTTTTGTTATTGGTTTGTTGAGACTTTCCACTTCTTCTTGATTCAGGTTTGGAAGGTTGTATGTTTCTAGAAATTTGTCCATTTCTTCTAGATTGTCAAATTTCTTGTCATACAGTTGTCTGAAGTAATTTCTAACTATCATTTGTATTTCTGAGGTATCAGTCGTGATTTCTCCTCTTTCATTTCTGATTTGTTTATTTGTGTCTTCTCTCTTTTTTTCTTCATTAGACTGGCTAGAGGCTTGTCGATTTTGTTGATTTTTTCGAAGAACCAGCTCCTAGTTTTGTTGATCTTTTGGATTGTTTGTTTAGTCTCTATGTCATTTAGTTCTGCTCTGATCTTGATGATTTCATTCCTTCTTCTTGCCCTAGGCTTTGTTTGTTGTTGTTGTTCTAGTTCTTGTAGCATTGTGGTTAGGTTTTTTATTTGAGATTCTTCTAGCCTTTTCAGATATGCCTGTATTGCTATGAACTTCCCTCTCAGGACTGCTTTTGCTGTGTCCCACAGGTTTTGGGTTGTTGTGTGCTCATTATCATTAGTTTCTAGAAATTTCTTGATTGCTTCTTTGATGTCATTGTTAACCCATTCATTATTTAATAGTATATTATTCAATCTCCATGAAGTTGGGTGTCTTTGATATTTTTCTCTGAGGTTGATTTCTAGTTTCAAGGCATTGTGATCTGAAAAGATGCTTGATATGATTTCAATTTTCTTGAATTTGTTGAGGCTTGTTTTGTGACCTATCATGTGGTCTATCTTTGAGAATGTCCCATGTGCACTTGAAAAGAATGTATATTTTGCTTCTTTGGGGTGAAAAGTTCTATATATATCAGTTAGATCCATGTGGTTTAGTGTGTTGTTCAATGCCTGTATATCCTTGGTGTTTCTTTGCTTTGATGATCTGTCTATTGTTGATAATGGAGTGTTGAAGTCCCCTACTATGAGTGTGTTGTTGATATCCTTTTTGTGGTCTTCTAGTATTTGCTTTATGTATTTGGGTGCTCCTATGTTGGGTGCATATATGTTTATCAAAGTCATATCTTCTTGATGGATTGTTCCTTTAAGTATTATGAAATGTCCTTCTTTGTCTCTTTTTATGGCCCTTGCTTTGAAATCCATTTTGTCTGATATGAGAACTGCTACCCCGGCTTTATTTTCCAGTCCGTTAGCTTGGAATATTTTTTTATATCCCTTTACTTTCAGTCTGTGTAAATCTTTTGTTTTGAGGTGTGTTTCTTGTGGACAGCAAATATGTGGGTCCTGTTTTCTTATCCATTCCGTTACCTTATGTCTTTTAATTGGAGCATTTAATCCATTTACATTTAAGGTTATTATTGACGTGTATTTATTCATTTCTCTTTGTACCTCTGTTCCTCTCCTCTCTTGTTTTTTTCTTCTTTTTTCTTAGAACACTCCCTTTAGCATCTCTTGCAATGCTGGTTTGGTGGAGATGTATTCTTTCAGTCTTCCTTTGTCTGAGAAACTCCTTATTTCACCTTCTATTTTGAATGAGAGCCTTGCTGGGTAGAGTATTCTTGGTTGTAGGCCTTTGTTTTTCATTGCTTGAAATATTTTTGACCATTCCCTTCTGGCTTGTAATGTTTCTGTTGAGAAATCAGTTGATAGCCTTATCGGAGCTCCCTTGTATGTTATTTGCTGCTTTTCTCTTGCTGCTTTTAGGATTCTCTCTTTGTCTTGGAATGTTGCCATTTTAACTATGATGTGCCTTGGAGTGGGTTTTTGGGGGTTCCTCTTGATTGGAACTCTCAGTGCTTCTTGGACTTGCATAGCTTTTTCTCTCATCAGGTTCTGAAAATTTTCTGTCACTATTTCTCCTATCATATTTTCAATTCCATGTTCCTTTTCTTCTCCCTCTCGTATTTTGATGATCCTTAAATTATTTTTCCTAATGCTATCCTGTAATTCCCTTACAACTTGTTCATATTTTTTCAATCGTTTTTCATTTTGCTGTATTGTCTGGGAGTTTTTCTCTACATTATCTTCTAACTCACTAATCCGATCCTCTGCTTCGTTTAGTCTGCTTTTGACGGATTCTACTGTGTTTTTCAGTTCAGAGATTGTATTCTTAAGTTCTTCCTGGTTCTTGTTAACAATTTCTATGTCTTTTTTTATGCTGGTGTAGTTCTCTGCAAGTTCCCTGTAATTTTCTTGGAGCTGCTGGTAACTTCCTTGAAGGTTGTCATAGTTGATTTTAAGGATGTCAAGTATATTGAGCTTCTTTACCACCATTGTTTTGAATTCCATGTCTGACATTTGGGCTATGTCTATTTCATATATCTCTCTTTCTGAGGATTCCTCTTTTCTTTTCATTGAGGGGTTATTTTTGCATCTTACCATGTTGGATTCTTTTTGTTTTTATTTATTTATTTATTTGTTTGTTTTTTTTTTTGGGGGGGGTAGTCTGCTTTGACTTCCCTCCTTTGTGGTGTAATATTCTTTATCGAAGGTCTGGGAGTTTCAGTGGTGCAGTCTCTTTGATATCCTGAGCCTGATGTTCTTGAGTTACCCTTTATGTCGTTTGTTTATGCTGTTCGGTTATATTTCAGATGTTCTTTGATAGGATCTTCCTTCTGGCTACTTGGTTGAGAGTCACTCTATCCGCTTTGTCTTGAGTTCTTTTGTGGATATGCTGTTAAAGACATAAACACACAGCCCAGGCAGGAGACCCACACCCTCAAAAAGTATCCCCCACTCTATCCTGCTATCGTTAGCCAACTAGCCTGTATTAATATAAATGTAAAGAGATTTGAGCTTTTATACTATAAGGAGAATCGATAAGAGTTGTTTTTGGGGAGGAAAATATAATTTTTGATAAAGGGGGTGATAGATTAATAATAGTTGATACTGTGCAAGCCAGTTAGTAATATTTACATTGTATGTTAATAAAAATAGAAGAAAAGGATAGAAAAATACATAATATAGTAAGAAAGTGGGATTGTATTGTATTTGGGTTTATATAGTAATTATATTATATTATTTAGAGTGATAGGGGGGCTAAGCTAGACACACAAACGAATAAACAACGATTAAAGAGAAAGGATGAGAAGAAGAGGTTATATGCAACACGTTAGAGATAAAGCGTCGGCCTGCGAGCTAAGTGTCGCTGGTTCGATCTTCCAGTCAGGGCACATCAGAGAAGGAAAACTCTGACTCCAAAAAACCTCCGCTGCCTTGCGGCATACCTCTTCAGGGGAAAGGCTAAGGGAGCAAACCCCGACAGAAAATCCGGAGCCGGAGTCCCTAAGGCGGTTTGACATTGTAGTCAACACCGGCAACTCCTGCGGCGCACCTGAAGCCAAGCTGTATTGACTCCGTCTTTCCCTTGGATCCTTCAGCTGCGAAGAGAGGGGGGTGTCTGCTGCATGGGCAACAGCAGACCCTCCATATCACCCTGCCCAGGCTCTGTAGCTTCAGCTCCACTGGAGAGGACACTCCAGCGTCATCGTAAGATGTCGATTCGACACGGGGGGAGACAGATACCGTGTCACTCCCGAGTCGGACTGCACAGCCATTCTTGGTGGTGCAGATGGACTCTTAAGAAGCTACACCATCATCTCTTGAGACGGACAGCTGCCGACGACGACGAGAGATAAAGTTTGTTATTATTGGAAGAGGAGAAGGAAAAACACTCCCCAAAAAAATCCCCAAGAAAATAGAAGAAAGAAAAGAAGAAAGGGAGAAAGAGAAGGAAATAAAAAATTTACCACAACCCCCCCCAAAAAAAAACCCAAAAGGGAAGAAAGAAAGGAACAAAGAAAGATAGAAATGAAAGAATAAAGAAGAAAGAAAGAAAGAAAAAAGAGAGAGAAAAAAATTTGGAAAAAAAAATATATATATATACCCCCCAAAAACCCCCCAAAAAAACCCCAGGAAAAGAATAAAGAAAGAAGGAAAGAAAAGAAATAATTAAGAAGAAAGAAAGAACAAGGGAGAAAAAAACTGGAAAAAAAAAAAAAAAAGCGATGTTTTTACTCCGTTTTAGCCTTGGTGTGTTGCCTTCTTTTTCTGGGTCCGCAGCTGGTCTAGTGTGGCAGGTCAGAGGTTCTTGGTTTTTGCAGGACTGGTGTGCGCCCCTGGTTGCCGCTATGGTGCGCACCCGCGGTTGCCAGCACAGCGCGCTCCCTTGCTGCCTGCTGGAGCCAGTTGAGGTGCCCTTGCGCGCGAGCCCCTGAGCGCTCGGGCGGCCCGAGCGTTTGCCCGCGGTTGGAGCCCACTGCTGCCGGGCTGCGCTGCGGTGGTTCCCCGTTCGCGCGGAGGTGTCCCTGCGCACGTCCCTGCCCGCGCGGGCGGCCCGAGCGCTTTCCCCGGGATTTGCTCCTGTTGTTGCTGGGCCGCGGTGGTTCCGCGTTCGCGCCGGCGCCCACGGGAGCTGTCTAGGGGTGTCTGTGCACGGTTCTCTGCCTGTTCAGTGGGCCCTCCCTGTGCCCGTAGGGGCACTGATCTTATGTCCGTTGGGGAGTGTCCGAGGGACGCCTGGACTCACGTCCCACGCACCTGGGCCAGTGAATGAGAGCACTTCCCTATGTGCGCCCCCGCGACCCAAGGTTAGGGTTGGGGAGTGGATGAGCGCGCCTCTGCGCCTGGGCTCCTCCAGAACTGCCCACCACCCCCAAACTTTCCTCCCGTCTCCACCGTCCACTAGAGAAAAATATAAAGGAGAATTATGTTCTCACTTGCCCGGCAGCACGCTGTCTCCTGTCCTTCAGCGCCAATGCCACTTGGTCGAGTCCCGTCTCTGCCAGCGGGCAGAGGTCCGCTCTCCACCTGACTCCTCTCCGGGGCAGCCTGTGGTCGCCAAAAATCCTTTGTGTGCTTCCCGCCGCAGCCCGGGCAGCCGCCCCAGTCAGGAATCCCGTTTCGTCCCCTTTTTCTCCGCTATCCTCACTAAACAGGTTGTTCCCAGATGGATTTTCTCTAATCCAGCAGTGCCATGGCTCGACTCCTGCCAGTGTCCAGCTGCTCACTGAGATGTTCTGTCTGCAATTAGCCCAAACTGCAGACGGGTCTCGGGAGCCTGAAAACGCAACCTCTCCTCACTCCTCCACCATCTTACCTCCTCCAATTATTAGAATTTATTGTCCATTTAGTTGAAGACCTTTTTTACACTCTTTTAATGTAGATGTTTATACATTTATATACAAATTATAATCTCCCTTTTCTCTCCATGATGGTGAATTATTACACAGTGATTTGAGAAAGAACTGGATAACTTTTATGATTTTGCGTACATTATTTAATGTTTCATGGATCTCAGATAAATTTGATAATAAAAATTATTAAAGGATTGACTAAGTATAGGTAAAGCATGCAACATACTTTCTGATGCATAGAAATTTCTCAATAAATAATAGCAATTGCTACTTCTTGGGTTTAGTATGACATTCATCTCTGTTTTCTAGCTCTCAGTATTTTTATTTCAAATTTTATTTTTTGATCATTTAAATGAAGATATAAGAGGGAGAAAATTAAACTGTATGGTTTAGCTAACCATTTAGAAATAGAAACTGTGACTATCTATTTTGAACATTTAAAATCATAGTTTATTAATTATTATTTTAGCCATATTCCTTTTGTTCTCCCCAAGCTGCCTGTATAAAGAATCACATATTCTTTACTGTACTTGGTAAAGAGATAAGGAGGAAGCAGGCACTCAATGAATGAGTTAAGCTGCAACCAGAGCAGCTAAAACACTGTAATTTTCCTCCAAGCATTCATATTCCAGGTCAGTCTCAAGCTAGATGAATAGTACAGTAGAATCATTACCTTCCCAGGCCTGTTTCTGGGAGGCATGTGAAACATATCAGAGTTTCACTTCTGTTCCCAATAGACAAGTGTACAGATCTCAAAACACATTCACTTGCCCTTCTAGTTGTCAGTCTATGCAGAGGATATAAGGATGGAATAGGCCCCAAAGGCAAAACTATCTTCTCATTTTTAGTGGCAACTAGGGCCAAGGTTGAGGTAGATTAACGGAGGTGGTGCAGGGCTAGTACAATTGTCCTCTGGAGAAAAAGAAATTCATTTCCAAGACTTGTCAATCACACTCATGAAAGCTATATCTCCTCCTTTTAAAAAGAGGAAATCAACCTATATAATTCTGTAATACTGGTTTCAGAATGACCAATTTGCTTTGAGTTTTAATGTATGTACTTCAACCCAGTAAAAGAGCAACAGCCTTAGGACAGGCTTTATTGTGTGCAACATTTTATTTTTATTTTATTTATAGTTAGAGAAAACTTTGAAAAATAATACAGGGAATGTTACTATACCTTACTTTTCCAGAATGGCCAATTGTTTTCCTTTTTGCCTGTCTACATCTTGATTTAGTTCAGTGAGACTAACTTTGGACTTCTGACCTCCAGCACTGTAAGATAATGCACTTGTATTGTTTTAAACCACTAAATTTGTGATAATTCATTATGGCCCTGGTAAGAAATTAATTGACCAGCCTCTTACACTTACTTTTCATGGTATGTCCTCTTTTATCTTTTTATTTTTATCCCGTGTCATGTTTTAGAACGTACATAGATGTATATCTATTTTGACAACATCTACCTTATTACTGGAGTTTTTAATCTCAATTACACAAAATATAGTTATTGGCATTGTTGGCTTTAGTTCTATTTTGCTATTTTTTACTAATTATTTTTTGCATTTATTCTTTATGTTTTCTTTTGAGTTAAAACAAGTATTGTTTTCATATTCTATTTGAATTTGTTCATGAGATTTTAGCTACATTTCATTGCATTCTTTAGTAGTTGCACTGAATATTTTGAAGTGTATTCTTAAGAAAGAAAATACAATTAAAAGTAAATATTTTAAGACTTTATGTAGTATAAGAAACATGTAATGGTATTGTTGCAATGACCTAAGTTTGTTTACAGAATTCTTTTAGCTGAAAAGAAATGCCATCAGATGAGAACTTGAATCTACAAAAAATGCAGAAAAAAAACTAGCAAAGGCAAATATGCACATGAATATGAAATAATACAATATATTTTTTAAGTATTTATTTTCCTCATATTATATCTTTTTTATTGACTTATCTATACAAATTCACTTGGTATTTTCTTCAATCTGCATGAGTATGTAAAGTTTATCCAGAAAAAGAAATCCCAGCCATTCTACTTCTTCAGTTCTGGGACTATTCATTTGGTTCTTCTTTTTTATAGTCCCCATCTCTCACTCTCTGAAACTCCCCATTGATTATTCATTCTAATTATATTTTAATTTAAGTTCTTGAGCATGTTTATAACAGCAGCTTTAATATTCAAGCTCACTAGTTTCAATATCAGGGTTACCTCATATGAATTCTAATTATTGCTTATTCTTTTTGCAATTGGTAATATTTTTCCATGTGTTTAGAAATTTTGATATTGAAAATTATGGTGGATGTTTTAGAGATTCTGGTTTCTGATTTACTTTTCTAAAAAATGCTGGTTTTTGTTTTAGCAGATGTTTAACTCAACTATACCTAAACTTCAAATTCGGTCATCCTTGTGGTGTTTACTAAATGAAGTTTCTACTCACTTATTTTAACTCTTATTTTCTGTTAAGCCCCTGGGTTCTCCTCTGTGGATCTGTAAATAAGAAGTCACTTGTGAAATTAGGCAGAGTTTTATACAAATTTTGGGACCTCTCTCTGCAGCTACTTCCATTCTTGGATTTCCCCCTCAATTTTCATGTCTCTGGTAACTGAATTTTATCTCTTAATGCCTTGGACCTTTAAGAGTCTAGCTTTCTGATTGAATCCCAGTTGCCCAATATGACATAAATACTGTTCTCAAATACTGTGATGTAGTCTAAATTAATAACTACATTATCTTAATCAAGAAAATACAGATTAGGTCATACCATTATTCTAGAGATGTTGGGTAATAATATGGCTATATCAGCAGGGTTAAGTATATTAAAAGATTGCCTCCAGTCTTTCATGTGGCTTTACTTTAATATGTGTTATAATTCATAATAAAATGAATTTTTAAGATTTACAAGAAAGAGAAACTAAGTCATACCTTTTCATAAATTTGTGTTTGTTAAGTTGGGAAGAGGATGAACAACTAAAGATGTCAATTAAGACATTGAAGGGTCAGGGAACAATGTCTGATAAGAAATCATGTTGCTCTGAAAACCTGCAATATAGTATCATCATTGAGAGTAAATTGCTAGACTGCTTTATTCCACAGGATGCCAACACAAGATAATTTACCCTGTGGATATGCTGTAATTAGCATGTAATTAGAATAATTGCATTTTGGGGGCAGAAAATGCACTTACGCTAGGTAGTGTCTTCAACTCTAGAGTTAGCCTGTATAATTTGGTCTTCAGATGTTGAAAATTTAAGATTAAGTTAAAATAGTTTTTTTTTTTATCTTTAGTTCCAGACATTTCTTATTGCTAAACTGACACATTGGTTTGCAAACTTTACTGAACCGCCAAGTTCCAGAGTGGCCTATCTCTATACCAATATTCACCTTTGGTAGTAAATATCCTTAAGTTTCTATTTTCAGTGATTTTTCTAAATTCCACTTACATGTTTCATACTCTCAAATTTATCTTTCTATACCAATCTTGTTGCTGACTCCCAAACTTAAATATTCCAATATTTTCTCACTGTCTTCCACATAGACAAATAATATATCTAAAATTCTGTATTCTTCCTAACCTACTCCAACCAATTCTTCCAGTCTTTTTTTTATCACAGTAGATATGTTATTAGTCCTGATACTTAGACAAAAATCTACAAATTACTCTTGATTCCTCCACTAGTTATTCTCTCACTCTTGCATAAAATACATATTGAAATCTGTTTCACATTTGAGGAATTTTGTCATCTCCACTACTGCTTCCTTAGTTTAAGCCAGTACCTTCTGCATTCCTGTTTACTCCAGTCTTTTAATTATTTTCTTGTCTTTGAAATTTCCTCTTTTATAGTTCTCAATAAACAACCAATGATCTGTATTACATATAAATCTTATCACAATCCCATTTATTAAAGCCCCACTATTTATTTCCCACATTTTTAACTGATATTGTTTATGCTATTACAGTTGCCCCACTTCTTACCCGTTTGCCCCTGTCTACCCAGTCAACCCTTCACTTCCATAATCAGTCTCCTCATTGTTGTCCATATGTTCTTTGACTAATTAAACCCTAATTTCTATAGCATGGCCTAGAAAACCCTTATAATTTTGTCCTGAACTATTTTTCTAACATGTCCTTTTTACTAAACTCTTGGCTCTACAAAATCATAATGTCCTCCTGTTTTTTGTTGTTTGTTTTAAAAAATGCTAAACTGACATCTACCTTAGAATTTTTACTTCTATCCCCACTGCCTGGGAGAGTCTTACCCAGTCCAGTCTTATTCCTTACTCCCTTGCTTCATTCAGTTCTATTTCAAATGTTAACAAATCAGAGACGTCTTTATTGTCTAGCCTACCTGACCCCATAAAACTTCACCCTATCATGCCCCATCACTTAATATTTATTTTTCTTCACATCATTTATCATTTGAAATGACAGATAAACTAATAAATATACATAGGTGTAAATATATACATAAAATGATACAAATGTAGTTGGGGGACTATTTTTCAACCTGCTTCTTCTCAGGCTCCTATTAGAATACAAATTCTACAAAATCTAGAATTTTGTCTCTATCACAAACATATCCTCAGTTCCAAGAAGAGTATTTAACACATAGGAGATGATACATAATTTTTAAATCAAAATTAATCGTGAAATGTTTTGAGCCAAAAGATCTCATAGATATCATTAATACAGACATTGAGTTAACATGCCATTCCTCATATAAAAAAACAGTGTCACTATACGAATGGGAAGAAAAATGATGTCAGACTTACTGTTCTAAAAGTGGGATGTGAACTGCACAAGCCGCCTACTCCATATGCACTTTCCTATTTGACTTTTATATAATTAATTATACATTATCCATTTCAAATGGTTTTATAGGTATAAATATAATACATATTTGTGGACAGGGATTCTGAAAAATGTAAAACTTAGAAGAACTGGGAGTAAGAAAATTACTTATAATCTCATGATTCTAGAGAATTACTTAAAACAATGCCATAAATGTCCTGTGTTTTTTAGTCATTTAATACATTTGTTTATTAAAAATTGCCTCTATAGATTTTAGTTATGCTTTTTGCATAAATTTTATAACCTGTGCAGTACCTTGTATTGTGTATTATTGAAGTAAGTACGAGGTTTTCTTTAAATCTTATTTTTCTATTAAAGTTGACATTCAATATTATTTTGTATTAATTTCAGGTGTACAACATAGTGGCTAAACAATTATAATTTACAAAGTGACCCCTGATAAAGTCCTCACCTGGCACCACGCATAGTTATTACAATATTATTGACTACACTCCCTATGTTGAACTTTACGTCCTTGTGGCTATTTTGTAACTACCAATCTGTACTTAATCCCATCACCTTCTTACCCATCCCCTCAATCCCCTCCCCTCTGGTAACCATCAGTTTTTTCTTCGCATCTATGAGCCTGTTCCTGTTATATTTGTTCATTTATTTAGTTATTTATTTTCTTCAGTGTAAGAAATTTTGAATGTATTCTTTATTTTGACTTTTTTTTTTTTTAAGTTTACACTCAACAGCATTCTGTATTAGCTTCAGGTGCACAGCACACTTCAGAAAGCACTCACTCCTCCCACATCCCCAGTGCCTACCTGGCACCACACACAGTTACTACTGTAACACTGGCTATACTCCCTGTGTTGCACCCCAAACTCCCATCTTGTTCTTTAGACTCTGCATAGAAGTTAAATCACATGATTATTTGTTTTTCGCTATCTGACTGATGTCACTTAGCATAGTACCCTCTCAGTCCATCCACGTTGTCACAAATGGTAAAATTTCATTATTTTTTATGGCCAAGTAATATTCCATTTATATAGGTACTAAAACTTTTCTAACCACTCACCTACTGTTAAGCACTCAGGTGGCTTTTATATCTTGGTTATTGCAAATAATGCTGCAATGAACATAGTGGTGCGTATATCCTTTTGAATGAGTGTTTGGCTTTCTTCAGATATATACCCAGAAATGGAGTTGCTGAGTCATAAAGTGGTTTCATCTTTAAAATTTTGAGAGCCCTCCTTACTTATTTTTTATCCCACAAAATGCATAGGGTTTCATTTTTTCCACATCCTCACCAACACTTATTGTCTATTGATTTATTGATGATATCCTTTCTCATAGTTGTGGAGTGATATCTTATTGGTTTTAATTTGCATTTCTCTGATGATTAGTTATGATGAGCATCTTTTCATATGCCTATTGGCTATCTGTATATACTCTTTGGAGAAGTGTCTATTCAGGTCCTCTGCCCACTTTTTAATTGGATTATTTGAGGGGTACTTTGTGTTGAGGTGTATGAGTTATTTATAAATTTTGGATATGAATCCCTTATCAAGATGTATCACTAGTGAATAAATTCTTCCATTCAGTAGGTCATATTTTCATATTGTTCATGTTTTCCTTTGTCATGCAAAAACTGTTTAGTTTAATGTAGTCCCATTTGTTTATTTTTTCTTTTGTTTCCCTTGCTCAAGAAGATATATCTGGCAAAAATATTACTAAGAGAAATGTCAGAGAGTTTACTATGTGTTCTTCTGGTTTTATGGTTTTGAGTCTTACACTTAGGTCTTTAATCAATTTTGAGTTTATCCTTATGTATGGTGTAATAAGCTGGCCTCGTTCCATTTTCTGAATGTATCTGTCCAATTATTCCAGTACAATTTACGGAATAGACTGTCTTTACCCCACTGTATGCTCTTGACTTTTGTCATATATTAATTGATCATATAGACCCAGATTTATTTCTGGGTTCTCTATTCTTTTTCTTGGATATATGTGTCTGCTTTATACCAGTAACATTCTGTTTTAATTACTATAGCTTGGTAGTATAATTTGATATCAGGTAGCATACCTCCAACTTTGTTCTTATTACTCCAGGTTGCTGTGGCTATTAAGAGTCTTTTGTGTTCCGTTTAAAGTTATCACCAGACATCAAACAATACTATAAAGCCACTGTGATCAGAACAGTCTGGTACTGGCATAAGAACAGACATATAGATCAGTGGAACAGAATTGAAAGCCCAGAAATAAACCCAGGCCTCTATGGTCAACTAATCTTTGATAAAGGAGGAAGGAACATAAAATGGAGTGAGAAGAGCCTCTTTAACAAATGGTGCTGGGAGAACTGGATAGGGACATGCAAAAAAAATGAAACTAGACCACCAACTTACACCACACATGAGAATAAACTCAAGATGGATTAAAGACTTAAATGTAAGCCGTGATACCATAAAAGTCCTATAGGAAAACATAGGCAGGAAAATTTCAGATATCACACGTAACAATATCTTCACAGATACATCTCCTAAGGCAAGAGAAATAAAGGAAAAAATAAACAAATGGGACTACATCAAACTAAAAAGTTTCTGCTCAGCAAAAGAAAACATCAGCAAGATGAAAAGGAAACCAACCATATGGGAAAACATATTTGCCAATGATATCACAGACAGGGGACTGATCTCCAAAATTTATAAAGAGCTGATACAACTCAACATCAAGAAAACAAACAACCCAATTAAAAAATGGGCAAAGGACCTGAACAAACACTTCTCCGAAGAGGACATACAGAAGGTCCATAGGCACATGAAAAAATGCTCAACATCATTGGTCATCAGAGAGATGCAAGTAAAAACCACAATGAGATACCACCTTACACCTGTCAGAATGGCCATCATCAACAAATCAACAAGCAACAAATGCTGGCGAGGATGTGGAGAACCAGGAACCCTACTGCACTGTTGGTGGGAATGCAGACTGGTGCAGCCACTATGGAAAACAGTATGGAATTACCTCAAAAAACTAAAAATGGAACTGCCATTTGAACCAGTGATTCCACTGCTAGGATTATACCCGAAAAATCCTAAAACCCTAATTCAAAAAAACTTATGCACCCCTATGTTCATAGCAGCCCTGTTTACAATAGCTAAGTGCTGGAAACAGCCTAAGTATCCATCTGTGGATTAGTGGATCAAAAAACTGTGGTACATTTACACAATGGAATACTATGTAGCAGAAAGAAAGAAGGAACTCCTGCCATTTGTGACAACATGGATGGAACTAGAGAGAATTATGCTTAGTGAAATAAGCCAGGCAAAGAAAGAAAAATACCATATCATATCACCCAATACAGGAAACTAAAGAGCAACACAAACAAACGAACTAAATAGGCAAAGACTAGAATAGTAGTCAGTAGGGGGGAGGGGGGAGGGAGAGAAGGGGGACAAGTAAGGGAAGGGTCTAGTCAAGGAACGTATATGAATGACTCATGGACATGGACAATGGGGAGGGATATGATTGTGGGAGAAGAGATGGGCTGGGAGGGGGAAGCAATGAGGGAAAAATGGGACAACTGTAATTGAATAACCAAAAAATAAAACTAAAAAAATAAAAAAAAATAATAAAGTTAACAATTGTTTCTTCTTGTTCTATAAAAAATATCATTTGATATTTTGATAGTAATTGTATTGTATCTCTGAATCTTGGGTTGTATGAACATTTTAATAATGTTAATTCTTCATATCCATAAATAAAGTATAGGCTTTCATTTATTTGTATCTTCTTCAATTTCTTTCTTCAATATTTAATAATTTTCAGAGTACAGGTCTTTTACCTCCTTGGTTAAAAGTGTTCCTAGGTATTTTTTTGATGCAATTATAAATGGGATTGTTTCCTTAGTTATTTTTTTTTTTTTTTTAATGATAGTTCATTATCGGTGTATAAAAATGCAACTGATCTCTGAATATTTATTTTGTATCCTGCTACATTATTAAATTTATTTATCAGTTCTAGTAGTTTTTTTGGTGGAATATTTATGGTTCTCTCTATAAAGTATCCTTTCATCTGCAGCTAATGACAGTTTTACTATTTTCTTTCCAGTTTAGATTACCTTTATTTCTTCTTGTCTAATTGCTGTGGCTAGAACTCCCAGTACTATGTTGAATAAGAGTAGGAAAAGTGGACATTCTTGACTTGTTCCTGATCTTAAAGAAAACACTGTTAGCATTTTCTGTTGTGTAGGATGTTAGTTGTGAGTTTGTTATATATAGTCTTTATTATATTGAGTTTTTTTTTGCCCTATTCCTGTTTTGTTGAGAGTTTTTATCATAAAGCAGTGCTAGATTTTGTTTAAATGTTTTTCTGCATCTATTGATATAATATGATTTTTATACTTCATTTTATTTAGGTTAACTGATTTATGGATATTGAACCAACCTTGCTTTTCAGGATAAGTTCCACCTAATCATGGTGTATGATCTTTTTAATGTATTGCTTACTTCAATTTGATAATATTTTATTGAGGATTTTTGCATCTATGTTCACATTAGCCTATATCTTTATATCTTTTTTTCCTTTGAAATCAAGATAATGCTGGCCTTATAAAATGAGGTTAGGACCCATCCCCTTTCTTAAAAATTTTGGGCTAGTTTGAGAAGGACTGGTGTCAATTTGTCTTTGAATGTTTGGTAAAATTAACCCGTGAAGCCATTTGGTTCAGAACTTTTGTTTGTTGTAGGCTTTTTGAATGCTAAATCTATTTCATTGCTTTTAATCTGTCCATTTAAATTTTCTGTTTCTTTTTATTCAATCTTATAAGATGATATGTTTATAAGAATGTATCCATTTCCTCTAGATTGTCAAAATTTTTAGCTATACTTGCTTGTTGTATTTTTAAAAAATAATCCTTTGTATTTATTCTCTTTCTTTTTGAATTATTTATTTGGGTCTTCTCCCTTTTTTCTTGATGAAGTATGAGTTCATTAAAACATATTTTTTTCATCTAATGGGTATCATGCACCTCTCTGTTTCTGCTCCGTTATTTAGGGGTATTTAGGTTGTTTCTAATTTTTGTTATAAGTAATAATAAAAAGAATATTATTTGGTAAATTTTAATAACATATACTTGTGAAAACAGAGTTATCAGTAGTTTCTGAGTGTCTGATATTGAAATACAAATACACTCTCTCACACACACATGACATTTTGCAAGAAACTTCATATTTCTAACTAGGGGGAAGAGAGACCAATCTCATTACTTGAGCTTGTTTGAATTTTCTGATTTTTAAGTGACTTATGATTAGTGAGAAACATTGATAAGCTGCATCTTTTGGGTATTTCTGGGAGTGGGTTTCTGCATGTAATTCACCATAGTCTAGCTCACCGGCTGTTTATCATTGAGATAGAAATTTGCCAAGGTCTGAATATTGGAACAATAGACAGCATTTCCTTATGATTCTTTATATCTTCATCATAAATTCCTATACTTTGTTACCAACAGAAATAGAAATTTTTTTTTCATAGGCCAATTTTCAATACTATTTCTACTTTCTTTTTTTTCCATGAAGTTCTGTTTTATTCACACATAAGAAAATAGAAATAGAAAAAAATAGGTTTGTTTTTCATCTATATTCTCAAAAAAATGTCTTTCTTATATTTCCTACATGTACTTAATATAAACCCAAAGTTTTTTAGACATCACTCCCTAAACTTTACAAATGTAGCTTTAACCTAAAAGCTTTGCAAATGAAAAGACACAGACAATATATAATGTGTTTATTGCACAACGGCCCAGAAATATTTACTTTCCAAAAACTCCATTGAGTTATATATAAGACGATACATCAGTTTTATGCTTTTTGCAATGTTTCATCAGTAACAGCCTTTGTTTATCAGTGTATCAATATTAGCCTAATTATACATGACTCAACATAACTGTGAAGTAAATGAAGAACTTAAATGTTAAGAAAAGAATATAAAAGAACCCTGTGTAGCTAAAATATATATTTTATACTGTTTTATAGGAATAGAGCTTTAAGGGGTATCTATACACAGTCTCTGAAGAAGCCAAGGGATTATTTTGAAATTGAAACAAAAAATTGTCTTTCTAGACATTTGAGAATCTGTTAGGTTTTTAAGTTTTGCCTCTTTGGGGAAGGTTTGACAGATAGCATTTATAACACATTGCTGATGCTAACAGTTGCCTCTGTGTATGATGTCCATTTGCTTTTCCTTCAAGGCAAGCTGCAGGCTTTACTTCATCAGTAATAAGCTACACACGTGTGGGGGCTCCCTTATGTTATGTTCTGGTTTAGCGTCTTCTTGCTCATAAGTACTGGAAACAGTTTATCCAGAATGGCCCAATTGCATAAATGGCTCTCCAGTGAGGGTGGGTTGTAGCTAGTATTATGGAGAATTGTGTTTTCCTTTTCTCACTCTAAGTCAAAGTCTTACCAGGGCAACCAATTCCAACCTCGCCAATGAATCTTATCTTCTCTGATTGACTAAGATCCTAAAATGAACAAGTACTGTCTCAGTGATTAGATTTTTATATCACACACATAGCAATAGAAAATCAGATATTTCCATCATATTTCAGTTAAATATCACATGAATTCAGTGAGTGACAGTGGTCAGAATGATTGATTGAATTGATTATTGCTTCACTGAATGACTGACTGACTAGATTTCTTTTAGAAATTGAAATTAATCCAATTAAAAGCAAAACCCATTGCCTCTGACACATTAAATTAAATTGTAATATGGGACCTCTGAGCTTGAGCTCTAAAGGGAAATAAAATAATATTAGCATTTTATAAGAAACCATTGCTGTCGGTTCAATATAATCTTGACCTCTTACTAAAAATATATTCTACAGTCCTAGAGAGCTTTTAAATTTACCAGTCTTCCAAGAGTTTTACATATGTCATCTTAGTTCCATTAATCAACAACAAAAAGGCCACATTCAAATCTAGAAAATTAAATAAAATACTAATCAATAAAATACTTTTTAATGACCTACTTACTTAAAATAAGAAAGCGGTAAGATGAGAGGAAATGGCAATCTAACTTATGGTACAGCAAGTGTCACTATATTGTCCTTTAATTTTGAATGAGTTATTTTGTTTAGTTTTCTAATTTATTAACATGAATTAATATTGTGGTAATTACAATGTTGAAAAGTTAAAATAACTGCATAATGAGAGATATATAAATAAAGAACGTATCTAAGGGAAAATTATCAGTGTGAAAAGCAACAGCTGCATTCAAGTATGTGTCCCCTTGCCTGTTCTGCCTGTGGTTTCTTCCATGTAAGAGCAGTATGTTCATTCAAGTTCACCAAACCATGGAGAATAAATAATTTTACTAAGTTTTATTGATTTTTAAAAAATAATTATTTTATTTTCATGGCAGTAATAGAAACTTGACTCTGAATAGACAAACAGAGGTGTAAAGCTTGGAAGGCAGAAAGCTGGGAAGATATCTTCAGCCACAGCATTTCTCTGTTGCTCTCCTCCAAAGTCTCCTTTGCCTATGACTAGATCATAACTCCACAAAGATTATTGTGTTAGTGAATAGCTCTAAGGTAGAACTCTGTGGTTAGCCCAACGCCTGGTACAGACACACTAAACCAAGAGATAGTGTCTGATAAGTTGTGTAATATGTACTGATTTGTTTCTCCTGATATAGCCTCAGGGCCCTAGACAATATCAAGAACTTCCTCCTGGTGACATCCCCAGAGCTCTCTGGAACAGGACAAGCATACCATGTATGCCAAACAAATGAATGTGTGAATACATAGATGTGTTATTCATAGAGTTCTAATTGTCTCTTTATGGTGCTTAGCTATGACCTCTCAAATGTGCAGAGTGATAGAAAGGAGCTAAAATGAAACATGTCCATTGAGCTACATGCCTCCATTCAGAGAAGTAAGTAAACTGCCCTCAGCTACACCATCATTCTGTGTGAAGAAGGCTAAGGAGGAAAGAAGCCATAATAAATCAATGTGGATAAAGGTGACATGGTCACTAAAAGAGCTGGAAGAAAAAAACAGATGCTACTCTTGAGAGTGGTCCTGTCCAGAGAGAAGAAAACTAAAACGAGAGGACCAATGCTGAGAAATTTACCTGAGATACAAACTGCTCTTTGTGTGGGAGGCTAACCCTACATGTTGCTTATATTACCTAATAGTATGCTACTTTTACTTTGTACACATAGCTATTATTTTAAATTAGGGATGGTATAATCTCTTTGACCAACCTCAGTGTATGGCGGCCTGGAGCCAAAATATTTTATTCATGAATGATGTCTTTTTTTAATAAACCATAAAAATGAGAAACAATGCAAATGATATATACCTAATAATGAGTGAACCAATAAACCCACTGGGCAACTTTCCTCTGCAAGTGGAAAAAAATGGAATTCGTATGAAGAATTGTAGAATTATTAATCCTGCTTGAAACCCTTTTTATATCACACCATTTACTTTAATTCTTACTAGTTTGACCATTATCATACATTATGCATTTTTCTTGTTACTTTTTGGGAGAGGGAGAGGTGGAAAAAGTGTACTGTTGAACTTCCAAGGCCTCCAAGCAAGTTCATGGAAAGGCACTGACCAGCTGGCAAAGGGAGAAGTGAGGGAGGCCCTCTGGCTTTTGAAGGCTCTTTCAATATCTTGATTGACAGAAACCTCTAGTTTTCCTCTGGAAGGATGTTCTTTCCCCAGGCACGGCAAAAGAAAAGCAAACATTAGAAATAAGCAGGTGCTTGCCTCCAGTGGTTTTCCAGTGAGTTTACAGCACACTTGCCAAAGAATATTCTTGTACAATTAAATAAATAAGTAGGGATAATATAAAAGGCCTGAGATTTTAAAGGCATCATGAGAAAGAAAACAACTATGTAGGTGCTGAAACCCGTATTAAAAAGTTAGCCTCCTTGAGGAGGATCATCCATACTAGCAAGGGAGAGACAACAACAATAACAAGAGCAACAGGAAAAAATTATGTCAACATACTTTGAGAGAAGGCTATTAGCAATGCAAATATGCAACTACCTAAACTCGCATTAATAAATTATAATAAGAGAAACATAACAGACTTGCTGGATTTCCATTCCAAGTTTTAAACATTTTGAGATCTCTAGATCTCATCCACCATGTTTTTTTGCAGGATTCTCAACTTAAGCCTCAATCACGTATGCCCTTGGTTTTAAGATTTTGTCAGATGCCTGCTATAGTGAGCAACTCGGGACTCATTCTCCCATATGGAGGAAAAACAAGGGAACAGATAATATTGGTAGGGGAAAGTAGGGGGCACAGCATAGTGTCTGTTTCTCAGCTTCTCAGAACTGTGGGGTAAATGGGCTCTTTTAGGAGAGTAAGGATAATTACAAAGGTATATTTCACTCAGTTGCCTTTCGGGCATCATCAGCACAACGTGTTCCCATACTACAATCACTTTATGCATCAGTGGGGGTGCACCTAGAGTGGGAGGAGAGAAAAATGGCAGGATGACCATAGGCTCGTTCTGTGAGGGCCGTCTGAAACAAAGTCTTGAGACTATTATTGAAATCTACAGTGATTCCCCTAGTGTTATAGCCGAAGAAACCTGTGCTACTTACAGATCAGGGAATGGGCTCTGGAAGGATGGAGCTACTTCTAAAACCATCACCTAGTAGACAAGAACAGGTCTGAAGTATAATTCTGCTTTTTAGACTTGATCAAAAGTCTTTTAGTCTCTTCATTATTGTAGTTTGTGTATAGGTACATTTAAATTATTGACTCATTCATCTATTAAACAAATATTTGTTGAATATCTACTATGGGTTAGACAATCCTGAACCCTGGGAAAACAATGCTGGTATCATATGATTTATGTTCTGGTCCCCTTTACAGCAACACAACAGCAATATTAAACATAAAATTATATGTTAAGCAGAAAAAATGTCTAAGCAACAAAAAAAATAAAGGAAGGTAAGGCATTTGAGTGTTACAGAATAATTATTATTGATAATCTAATCAATGAACCTTTGATAAGGAGGTGAAGATTCAGCATAAAAATGAAAACAGTAAGAGAATAAATCCTGCAATAATTTTGAGGACAAGACTACTAACCAGAAAGAAGAGGAAAGATAGTGAAGCAGGATGGAGCTTGATTTACCTGAGAACCCATCAACTGGAAAGTTAGAATGGCCTGACCAGGAAGAGTGTGGCTGAGAAGGTGAGGAGATGAGAGTGGTGGGTAGATAGGACCCGATCCTGCTGGGCATTGTAGGCAATAGCACAGTGTTTGTCCTTTACATTCTTGTGGGAAACCATGATGATTTGGGGGCATGGCATTGGAATGATCTAATACATATTTTTAAATGATTCCTCCAGCTACTGTGTTGAGAAGAGTAGCTCTGAGGGTGAAGAACGGAAGCAAAGAGACCATTAGGATGTTAATAACTAAATTGAGTTGTCCAGTAGAAGGAGGGAGGTGATGTGACTTGTATGAAAACCATGTAACCAGAGAGAGTGAACAGATTCAGTGTGTGTACTGAATGAGTGAGCCTATATTATTTGTTTATTGCTTTGATATGGGAGGTGGTGGGGGGTGGGAAGGTTCACTTAAGCAACTAGTTGAAAATACCATTCATTGAAATAAACATGAGCAGTTTGGGGGTTTAGAGAGTATACGTTTTATTGTACATATGGTATGTTTCTGATACTTAGTGGCTATCTAAGTAGATGTATTATCCATTTACAAAAGGGCTAGTTTCATACATAAATGATAATAGATACCCAAGTTATATCTTAAGTTATTGGTAGAATTATAAATTTACGGGAAGACAATCTGCACAATTTTTTTTTTCCCTAGCAGATACTCTACTTATTTCAGTAAATAGAATCCCCCATTTCTTTGGTAACCTAGACTGTTTTCCTTTTTTCTTCTCCCCCACCCCCACCTCTCTCTCTCAGGTAAGGGTAAAATAGATAGGAATTAAAAATTTTAATAATGTGCTGCCACTTCTGTACATAGTTCTGTATAGACTATCATTATAAATATATGTAGAATACAAAGCTGTACCATAGATATCAGTAAAAACTAGAAGAAACATGTTTCATAGACTTTCAAATGGCAGGTGTAGGTACATTGAAGCTGATTAGCCTAACCACAAATTGCTAGAGGTGGGAATGCCTGTGTGCTGTGACTTCATAGACAATTCAATGCCACTTAGTCCCCACCTCACCTTCACTGCTTTCCCCAACACACATATAAACCCTTTCCCAATGCTTGATTATACTGAGGATAACTAAACTGAGGTCCAATGAGCACTGGTGATTGATTGCATGACACTATTTATGATATATTATTTACTGTACTGAACATATTTCATTATAACTATTTGTTCACTAGTTGTGAGTTCCATTAGAGAAGAGAGTATATGGTTTTCACCTAGGTGTCCCTAGAGTTAAGCACAATGATTGACATCTACCATGTGTTCAGTGTACATTTTTATATGCATGAATAAGTGGATATGTCCATTAATATCAGAAGCCCAATTTTGAAAAAGGCATTCATAAATAGGAACATAACATTATAATTCTACCTCAATTAAAATATCAACTTATTTTTTATTTTAAATTTTCTAAAATAACAATTTAACATCTCAAATAGCTAGGGTTTGGTATAGAATTTGGCTAAATCACTTACATTAATGAGGTTTTGCATATCAGCTTCTGGATTACTAGACTTAGGTTCATCTTGAAAATTGGTAGAAAAAAATGCCTTAGTATCCATAATAGGAAGAATTTTGAAAGTACAAGGTGAACCTGTGATCACTAATGTAAATTTAGATGACATAAATTTAATAAACTTATGTTGCAAATATGTCAGCACATAAATAATTTATATAAATTAATAGATTTAAACAATATTATAAATAAAATTGCAAAAAGATTCACCAAGTGTCTGGGATTGTCTCCCTTATGTGAGAATCTTTTCAGAGAAAATACAATACCAGACTTTCTCAGATAAAAAGTCCTTCTCTGAAAGGACAGTGGATTTGAACCATTGTGTCATTTCTCCTGTTTTTATGTAGCACAGGGTAGCAATTCATCCGTCTTTATCTTACCAATAATCAATCTTCCCCATGCCTCCTGCTTTCTGAAATATCCATCTCTGAGACCAGTTCTCTCTTCTCCATCCAGTGGCATCTTTGAATGAAAGGATAGGAGATATTTTCCTACCGAATTTTTAAATATTCTTTGCAATCTAATGTTACTTATGGTGCAAGCTTGGTCTAGCTTTTCAGAGTGGAGTTTCTAGGAGAGACGCTATGGCAAATATAACCACTTTTCTGCCAGCCTAGCAGGCACAGATTTACTCATTTTACTTTAAAACATTTATTTCCAAAGAGCTGGGGGAGAGAAACACAAACACTTCTATTTCAATAACTGCCCTGGAAAGGTATTTGTTTAACTTTTCTAGAGAGACAGAGTTAAAGATAGCATTCACGTTCATGAACTGCTGAGATTTAGGGGCCTGAATCTATCCCTCCGCAGATTTCATTCTCACTTCTAATAGTCTTGGACTATAATCAGGATATCCTGAGACAGAGGCAAAGCTGAACAATTTAACGTAGTGACCTTGCCCCTGGACAGACTTTGTTTAGTACCTCGTGCCAGTGGCTGAAGTGATTTACATGCATTTTTCTCTGGATATAGGAGACAGCCAGCAAAATCTTGTACATATTAATCTTACATGGCACATTCATCTTTCTATGTGCAACAAATATATATTTTAAGTCTTTGATATATCAAGCACAGTATCTTCCTAATATGTTCTTTAAAGACTGAAAAAAAAGTACTGAATGATACATTCAATTTCTGAAGGTGTTGGAGGTAGGTAGGTATTGAGGAGCTAGCTCTGTTGGAAGGAGGAGAATATAATCCTATTCTGTTAGTGCAAAAACAAAATGCTTTATGGTCCTCAGCATTCCTATGGGGATCACCATTAAACCCTGGAAATTATTTTTTATTCACATCATGAGAGGGGAGTAAGGGCAGAATGGTATTTAATACCTCCCTTTCAGGAAAGTTTGTAGCATTTCAAAGCCTTTGGTGTCTCCCCGGCTTGAACTAAATCAGCACAGCCATAAAAATGGACCTCCTCCCCCACAAACCTTCACAGTGGTTGTTTTAGAACCTACTGCACTGTGTAACATGGAGAATTTAAGACATTTAATGTGTCTGGATGATGAACTTGAAGGCAGAGCTTTATACAGACCTATACGTGAATTTGTAACCTTATAACGAAGATGGAGATAAAGACCATAGCAAGAAGAATCATGACAAAACTTTAAGTCCTTGATTTGGGGATGTCTCCCTCACATAAAGGTAAAGTACAGACATAATTTATGGGGAAAGAATATGTTGGTGCTACTCAGGGATATTTTCTCAAAACAAACTTCCTGAAACACTTTCGTCTGTTTTTAAACCACATTTTGCTCCTAGTTACTTCATGCAAGTGAAGTAAGAGATATGTTTAAAGGAATACTGAAATGGAATCTTCTTCTTTTCATTAGAAAGTATTTCCAGTATCTGTGAAAAACAACAACAAGAGCAAACATTCATTTTTGGAGAGGCTAGCTAGCTTTCTGTTCCTTCTCCTGATGCTCTGTCTCCCTGTCGCATTTAGATGTGCTTACCCCCTTTTCCTTCCTTCCTATGCAACACACTAACTGAAATCTTACCACATCAGAATTTTCACCTTATCTGTGCATACCTGCCCTTATATCATTTACCCTCAGCGGGGCTCCCATCTCCCTGATTTTCAACTCACTCTTCATTTCTATCTGAGACTTTTAAAATTATAATTAAAGGTGTGTACAACCAATATCTACTGACTACCTTCTAGATGTATGCCACCAGTGTCTATTTGCAAAGCAGCTACTGTAAAACAAGATCTCAAATTATGTATGAGTTATGTGTATACATTATCTATATTATGTTCATTATATACAAAGAGAGCAAGAGAAAAAGAGATAAGAATTTATCCTTTGCATCCTTCATAGCACTAAGTCCAAGAAGTATCAAGTTATCATAAAAGTAAGAACCTGTTTCCAAGGTAAGGCTTTTTTTAACCAAGAATCATGGATATTAGTGTATTTAGATGATGAAAAAAATGAAACAAAAATTTAACAAATACACACCACTGTTTATATACTTTTAGAAAATTGATGTGGGAAAAGTATTCTAAGTCAAATTTTGTTCAAACTATGTTATTAATATATTGCTTCAAATATTAGAAGGCTAGAATGTTGTACATGCTGGTCATCGCCGCTAAATCACAATGGTAGGAAGAATTATGGAGAAGGGGAAATACTGTGATTATGGATGTCAGCCTTAGTTTACATCTAGACCAGCTGGAGTTATACAATGTCAGAAAAGGGAGTGCATAATGACATTTAAAAATCACTTAGTTGATACAATTCTTAAGTGCTTCTAGGCTGCAACATCCATTCTAAAGGAAACACAGAGCAAATAAGTGTGCTTATCTTCACCTTTCCAATGAGTGTGTGTTTAGCAGGAGGGTAAATCTTGATATCTAAAATTGTTATTTACATAAACTTGGATTAACCCAAAACAAAGCAAAACCTTATTGTGCAACATCTTAGATTGCTAATCTTATCGGCAAGAAAAGGTGCCATGAAAAAAGTATGAATAATCTTGGGGAAAATGTGGAGCTTGAAAATTATCAAGCTGCCCTGTTGCTCAAAGCAGAGGAAGACAAAGTAAGCAGGGCCTCTGTCAGATGATAGCTTCCACTTCACAGAGCACTTTTTTTTTTTCTTCAGTTTTTTGAAGCAAAACCTGGAGAAACTGTCAAACATGCCATCTGCCTTCATCTTGTAACAGTATAAAACTATTGTGAGCTCAGATGGTTCCTATTCACATGCTTTAGTCCCCACCATAGATGTCCAGGGAGGAAAATATCAATTTCCTTTTGGAAAAGATGCTTTACTGGAAGGATATATTGGAGGTGGAATTCTACTAGAACTGTCTTAGAAAAGTATTTCTTTTTATTGATTTCTCTATAGGCATGAAATTCAGAGATACCTGTGAACATGGAAGAACTATTTCAGAGGATATTAATGGTGTTCCTTGACCCAGACCTACCCTCATCTTGCAAAGTGAGATAAGAGAACTCTTACTATTTGCTAGTAGTTGACTTACTTTTGTAAATCTTGAATTTATCTATATTGGATTCATCAAAATTTGCTGTCATCAGAAGTAAGGTTAGCATTGGTTGATTGTCTCAGATAATGTCAGTTTGTATGTATGTCAAAGATAAAACAAATTGTTTTCTTTGTTATTCAGGCAAATTTTTAATTAATAGAAATTCATTTCTAGTGTAATTGAATCTGAGCTTTTATTTGCATAATTTTGTTATATGCCTTAAAAGTGATAATTTTTTTAAATAAAGCATAGTAAGAGAGCATATATGTATATACAAAATCAAAACAAAAAATAGTATTGACATAAAATATATCATAATTTATACTCATATGTCATAAGTGCTGATATGTATTCATAATTTTTGAATAAATGAGAAATAAAAGGCAATCATTCTTTTCAGTCAAATTCCACAAATACATGTAAAAAGAAAAAAGTAAATGTAAAAATCACTATTTACAAAACACTACAGTAAAAATTGAAACAAATAAGTTTCACTAAGGGATGCTAAAATCAGTGGTTAAAAGTTTAAGGTAAAGTGCTATACCCAATTCTCAAAGTATTTTCCCCAATGAATTTATTAACTACAGGAAGAAAAAGGGTAACTTGACAGTTTAGAAACTCAGAAGATATCACCTTAATTAAGTGATCACAGTTAACATCACCAGTAATAAGAGATACCAACATCATGAACCCCTTGGATATGATGTATTGAGGAAGACACAACAATTTCTGGGCTATTGCTGCTAAAAATACAGGACCTCATCTCAATTATGATAAAAAATCAGATAAACCCAGTTTGAGGGACATTCTATAAAATAATTTGATCTATTCTTTAAAGTGTTAAGATCGTGAAAGACAAAGAAAGGCTGAGAAAACGTTAGAGAATGGAGGAAGCTAAAGAGAAAATTTGATAAATGTGATGTGGGATCCTTGATAGATTCTTGGAACAGAAAAATAATAATAAAGGAAAAATTGGTAAAATTCAATTAGGTTTGTAGTTTAGTTAATAGCATTATACTAATTCTCATTTGCTGATTTTGAGAATTGTGTAATGGTTATGTAAGATGTTCATCTTAAGGAAAGGTAGGAAGGAATATATTGGAACTCCTTATAATCTTTTGCAACATTTCTTAAACTTAAGGTTATTTTGATTCCATAAATTCACATTTATTTGAATTAAAATTTTAGTGAACAAAGTTTAACATTATGTGTGTTTGTGTGTGTGTTTGTGTGTGTACCATAAACCATTTATCCATAGATAATATTCATTTGTTTCTATTTTACTGGGGAGTTGTCATCTTTCATTGGATTTTGAAAATTGATCTCAAGGTATGAAAACAATACTTCTCTAAAGACTTAAGATCTCAGAATAACTGTCTTCCTTGTTTGACTTTATTGGACAACTTCTCACATTCTCTAACACCTCATCTTTTCCTTAGCCCCTTACCTTTCCTCAAGTAATTTCCCATCTCTGACCTTGTAAATTACTGAACTGAGTCCAAGGAACAAATTATGGGTAAAGTTCTGTTTTATTTGATTTTTTTAGATTGCCCAGAACAGGAGTCTGAAATAATTAATGTTTGGTTTAAGAGAAGACAATGAGGATCCAGTAAAAAAAATGTCTTTAGTGTCACAAAGCAAGAAAATTCATATGATGTTGGGTCTACCTCAAATTTGCCATTTAATCAGCAAACCTCTATGGGCTTACTACTTTATTACACAACTCTCAACATTCTGGAACTCCCAAAAGCTGAAGTTTCCTGACTATGAAGCACGGATAATGCTGGACCTGCAAAATTATTGTGAGTACCACATAAGAAATGAGGGAAAATCTCAGTGCCTGGTAGTGATGAGTGAGAAGAGCTGTCTACATCTCCATTTGGTATTTTCAGAGACAAAGACAGAGACAAAATTAAGGCTGGAAAGACTTGCTAATTGACCTTGAGATACATTTGGCAGTGCTTGGTTGACTGCAAGAGGACAAATAAGCATTTTAAGGACATGTCAAAGAGGAAGAACGTTCAACATTAGGATAGAGAGTTTGCTGTAGCTAACCCATCTAAGCTTTAAAATGTCATTGTTCTTTTCAATCTTTCTAGAAAGGTGTGGGTAGTAAGGTAAGAATTTAAAAATTTCTTTTATAATAGTTCCTGGATGACTGTGCCTCCATTAGTTAATATAAAACTTTGAACCAAGATGAAATACAAAATAAAGCTGTTTTTTAGCAACGATGAGAGCTGTAACTTTCCAGCACAGAAATGCTTCAATTTCTCCATTGTTTGGCATTTGAGGAGTTTACTAATATATAGATTAATTAATACAGTTCAGGAAGCTACAGTTTTATACACTGAGGAGGATTCTAAATTTTTCACTGACTGGTTGTCTGTTTTCCTGAGACTTAGGAAAATCCTTAATAACAGCTCTTAATTACTCCTAGGACCAAGGTTTAAATTCATTTGTGGAAGACATTCTAGGCTCTTGAGCTGAATGGATCGATAAGGGGAGTTGGTAGAAAGACCTGGAAGGAAGCTTGTGAGGAATAGGTTCAGAGGACAGAGAGGGAAAAGGTCGTCATGAGGGTGAGAGGTATAGTGAGCAGAAAGGCAGGGTATGAGGAAGCGTGAAATATACAGGAAAGTGTGGTTGTAATGGGGAAAGCTGCCAATTATTTAGTATCGCCAACATCTTTTCTAACTTTAGCCAACGAATCTTTCAGAGAAGCTAACTGGGACACAGAATTTCACTTAGAAGCTTCAATATCCCAATTAAAAAGTTTGTCTATTGAGCCTAAGCAATTTTATTCCTTCTTTTCCTGCTCTCTTTCAATGTATACTTTTTTGCTAAATCAAACATTCCCCAAAGTGGCATTGGAGACTCACTTCACAGACATTCTCCAAATGGCATTGGTAAAATTTTGTGTATGATACCGAGCTCTCAGAATGAACAGTCAGGAAGGGAGGGACTCTCATCCAGTTTTATTTGTGACCTACAACCAAGTTTATTGCCCTTGGAGAACAACATGTTGGAGAAAACCACAAACTACCTAGCCTGAAACAATAGACTCACACCTTGAGAGTCTCCTCCTTATGACTAAACATTTGAAGGCACAATGATTTGAGGCAAATCTCCAAGGATGTATACCCAAAAAGGAAACTTGCAACCAATGCAGGAATGAATAAGTTAATAGAACAGCAGAAGAACTCTTAGACAAAGAGAGTAGACCCAGTAAAAATGACTTACTGTTTTAAGTAATTGAAGCAGCAGTTGAAGCTCAAGGGGCCTGGGTAGGTACTACTCCTGTTCAGGAGACAAAATCTGCATCACAGGTAGATCTGGCAGGATCCAAATGTGGCATCAAGAGAACTGTTAAAGACAAAACGAAGTTAATGACAAAATTGACAAAGGCTATGTATTTATAAGTTTATTTCCAGGGTACCTGTCTACCATGACCTTTGTTTCAGGAGGAGTTCAAAGGTGTTAGAAGGGAATGTTTTATAAACCAAAAAATAGGAAATATTGACACAGTTTCTGATTGGCAAGTGTTATATAACAGTGGGATTTTTAGAAGTGAGAGACATTTTGATTGTTCTTCAGGAATATGTGATTGTCTGTGATTGGCTGCAACAAAGCAAGCAAGCAGTTTGGGAATCTTTCAAAAGATGAAAGATTGTTCGATGTTAAGGCAGAGGGTTTTCCATGGCCAACCATTTCCTGGAAGAAGGGTTAATGGTGTGCTTTTTTGCACTGTTATAATTGTCGTTATGGTGGCTGTGATATTGGGTCATTTCTCAATATGCTATTACTATAATATTGTATATAGTTACAGAAGAGAAGTCAAGATCCAAAATATCAACTCCTTCGCCGAGGATAATTAGAACACATGCATTTCTCCTTTTGACTCTTTCTTTCTTCCAGTCTAAAGAATTTGTCACAGTCTCTAAATTAAAATCTTCCTGTGGATTAGTTTGTATATGAAAAGAAGATGCTGATCTGCCTTTCTGGATAACTGATTAGATTTTGCCTATATCCTAGGAGTTTGTACAGACTTCTCAAAGAGCAATATTACTGAGTTCTGAGAAATCCAATGGCCACAGACACTGGATGCCTTCCAGCCTCCTTCCAATTAAAATGAACCTGATCATAAATAAGAGACTAGACTTTGCTAATGTGCTCACTAAATACTCCATCTTAAAATGATGTACTCTGGAGGCTATATTTCTTGGACAGCATATGCCTTTCCTGAATGATGAAGCCCCCAAGTACAATGTCACAACATGATTTATTCATAATATTTTTTACATTTATTATCATTTCATAAATCTTTACTTTTCTAAACAAATTAAGACTTATTAAACCATTTCCTCTCACAATGTTTAACATGAAAGCACTTATCCTTGGCAAACAACAATGTTAGGGGAAAAAATAATGTTATTTAAATTTTTGTTACCTTTTTCATCCATAATAACTTGCTGTAATAATAACATTTTCCCCTTATTCAACCTGAGAAAACAAATGATTACCTTTAATTTTTTTTTATTTAAAATATTCACCTACATCATGCTTTTTATATCTTCATGGTTGAATTCTGTTTCTCTATTCTGTCTTCTGGGAACTAAGCTTCTAAGCAAGATTGGGACAGAATTTGACTGTGACCAGATTTTTATTGAAGCTAGTCAAATGCTTACACTTATTTTTCTTATCCTCACAGAGAAGACCAAATTTCTACTTGCTAGTATTTTATTCCTACAGCTTAGTAATTTTCAACATTTTTCATCTCACGGCACACATAAACTAATTACTAAAATTCTGTGGCACACCAATAATTTTTTTCTCAATCTGACAAAAAAAAAAAAAAGATATAATTTTGATTGATTCAAACCAGGTAACTATTGTTGTGTTGGCTGTTGTCATTTTTTATTTGACAATCTAAGGGAAAAGAAGTCAGTGTCCCTGACTAAATAGTCAGGTACTGTGTGTTTTAAAAAGTTTTGTGGTACACAAGCGTACCATAGCACACCACCTGAAAATCTCTGCTATAGCTTAAAGTTTTCTTCCCTTTTAAAATACCCATGCTACTTGGAAATATATTGGTTTAACAGAAAACATAATGTCACAGTTAAGGGATACACTCTGCAGCCACATGGTCTGGAAACACACCCCATCTTCTCTCTGTGGTAGTGGAACTTTATTCAATATCTCTCAAAGTTTTCTCATCTGCAAAGAGGGGGCACATGATTTATGTTCATGTGATGGGTTGATTATTCTAATTAATACATGTTTTTATAAATAATTTATGTATATTTATTATAACTTATCTAGCACACTGTAAGTGTTGATGGTGAACATTATGCTGTTCACTGGAAATTCTAGTTTTTCTCTTTTCAGTATAACCAGTAAGACTATTCTTACCTCTCCATGAATTTAGGTGTGGCTGCATAACTTTCTTTGCTAATGAAATACAAGTTCAAGTGACATGAGTCTTTTACTAGCAGACATATCTTAGAGCCAATGCAAGAATCTGTTTTTTTATAGCAATCACTGGAATATATGTTGACATGTTCTATGCCATAAGATCCAAGTGGCCTGGAATTCTGAGTCAAGCAAGATCTGCAGGTTGGCTACTCTAAAGATTTATACAGTCCCACAGCAAACTGAGTGTGAGGAAGAATTTTCTAAGCTAGGTTATTAATATTTTAATACTATTTATAATCAAAGCATAATATAGCTTCTATAACTAGTATTCTAATAAATATAAGCTACTATATTAATTTACATAGAACATTATGAAAGATAAGGATAAAAATAAAGGGAAAGAGTAATCAATAAGAAATAATAATAAGAGAAGAATTAAAAGCCTTGGGCCTTCAAACAAGAATTACCTTGATATCAAAATGGTTTCAAGTGCTTGCTCCACTTCTTTTCTTTTCAAATTATGTCACTCAATTTTAATCAGTCATTCTATTGACAGAATTATTGTTTATATTATAGGCATCAAACATTATCTTCTGTCCACTAGATTATATATACGTTCCTCTACTTATGTTCACCAAAATCTTCTTCTTCAATCAGTTTACTTTCTTTCCTTACTTATTTTTTCACCAAGTTCACATTTTTAGGTGAAGAAAATAATATACTACTCCCAAACCAGTAATAATTCACTAGTAACAATAGGACAAAATCCATACTACTGAACCTGTTATAAAAGATCTTTCAAAGTCAGACTCCAAGCTTGCCTTTCAAATCCTATTTCCAGTTACATCCATTTCAAGTCTCTTCATTTGAATTCACAACAATACTTATAACAGTTTTACCAAAGCTGGCTGACTTAAATTCCCTTTTGTGTTATCTCTTGTTTTAATGCCTTATGTTGTCATGTATTTTATTTTACTATTTTTCTAAACACACCATATCAGCATAACATCACTTTGCATATTTTAGCATGTCTAGAATAATACCTATATTCAACATTTTTAAAATTTTATAAACATGTTATACATTTATTAATTCAATAAACAAATGCTAATAAAGAAGAGAACTAATGGATTTAAGTTTTTCTACAAAGTCCTCTAACCACAATAAAAAAATTCCTGACATAGCATTATTAAATTCTCTAATTTAGAACTTACAACAACACATTTATTTACCTTTTTAAAATAGCAATGATTGCAAGGCAATGTTTAAATGGAAGAAACTGCTAAAATGACCCAAGGAAGGGAGTCTAATAAGGAAAAAATAGTGGATATCACAGATTACTATGATACGAGGCAAGATATAGTTTCTTAAATATCAACCTCTAAAGTCATAGTGATTCAAATAGAGGTGTGTTAATTGGTCCACTGGTCATATACTTGTATGTGTAGTAGCGTGACACATAGAACATGAGGGTCTTTATTCCAGACCTGTGTTCTCACACTGCTACAACATATTTTTATATAATTGTTTTTTCTTAATTTTATACTATGGATTATATTTGACAAAGCCTGTAATACATTTGATTTAAAGCTGCCCTGAGCAGCTATCAGGGAAGAATGTTATTCTCATTTTACAGATCAGAAAATAGACAAGAAGAGATCAAAGTCACTTGTCTGAAGATCCACAGGCAATATCCATTGAATATTTGAATAGTTGCAACTGTTCTCCTGTGAAAGGCCCATTGCTTGTCCCAACCTGTCATTATGCCTGAGTTTCCATGAGGAATTTTACTTATTTCAGGGCCAAAGGGGAAATTCAGCTAACAGAAGAGCAAAAGTAAGAATGGGGGTCACTCACCATGACCATCACTACACTATTTTAGAAATTAACAGAAGGAAAGGTAAAATTTAAAGTATTTTGTTGTATGATCATATTACTCTGGATCTATTTGTGGGAAATGTTTAAATTCCAGCTGTTGGCCACCAAGGAGAACCACCATGACTGCCTTCCATCTCACCATGAACCAATGTAAACTCATTGAGTAGCTGGAGCAAGAAGGAAAAAGGAAGGCAGTTCTGCTGCAGGAAAAGTGATACAATAAAATCTAAAGACATTTGTGAATAATCTCTTTTTCTTTGAATCAATCATACAACTGTTCCTCTCTATTAGCGCATGTAATTGAGAGTTGAATGTATATGCCAAAACTATTTCAACACAGAAATTCAGATTTTCACAAGTTGTACTGTCTTTAGAATAGAATAAAACAGCTACATATAGTCACCAACACATGTTTAATAAAGAACAGTCAACTATCAATTAGACTTAATAACTTGGCTTTCCAGAAATCTCTTAATACAAAGCATTTACTCACTGCTTCCAAAAGCACATTGAAGAACTGGACGTAACCTGTGCATAATGATATTATAGACCAAAGGAGAAAAACATTTAGTCTGAACATGTCCCAAAAATATAAACTTTAGACCATATACATTTTTCAATATTTATAATATTTTTAAATTTAATATCCCCCTCTGTGTCCTCTTATCTTCAGGTTATGGGATTTCAACTTCTTTTCATTTATTAAAACAAGGTTAATATTTTTTCAACCAAGCACATTATAATTAAAAACAATAAAAACTTTAATAACTCATGAAATTAATGAATTATAATTTAGTCAAATGAACTATGTTTTAAACAAAGATTCTTCTACCCCTTTGAATGCACATATTTACTTACTTATTTTTATTTAATTGGTAGGTTCCACAGTGCTTCAAGAGTTTAAAAATGAAAGGAAAAAATAAGCAACAGCTCAAGAATTATTTTGCATAACTTCACACGATAAGCAGGTGTTTATAAGATCAATTTACAACAGGGACCACAGTACCCACCTAGCTTGGACGACTTCCAACCCATTTCCAATTAAAACTTACCTGGTCATAAATAAGAGATAAAAGCTTGCTAGCCAATATAGTAAACAATAGATCTTGAAATAATGTATTTGAGGGATACGTTTACATACAGTAAATGAATTCTCATTAGGTGAGAAAATGTTAGAAGGGGATTTGGGGTCAGGATTCCCAGGAAGCCAACTGAATATATTGTCTTTTTAGCACTGTGAACTGCTGAATCATGAGGAAGTTTAGAATGTGAGGTATGCCTGCCAGACACCATGATGAGGGCTGTTTTGCAGCTAAAAAAAAAAAAATACTTCAGTAAACATAGCTGCCTCACAATAAACTGGTTTGAAATGGACAAATAGCATGGTCAAATTTGGCAGGGAGCTGGAGTATATTGACTGCTATATTACAGGAAGTTTTCATATTTTTGATCCCCTATTTAAAACTGGAAACTTTAGGATTTTCATGACAGAATTTCAAGGGGTACTATTAATGACAGAGCTCAAGAAGAAACATGAAGAAAACCTGCCTTCCTCCATATACTGGAAAGTAAAACATTTTTGGATGAAAAGTGAGTATCAGAAGGAAGGAGCAGAAAAGAAGGGAGACTTTGCAACACCCATGTCATTACTATTAAGGATTGAATTGTGTCTCCCTAAAAAGATATGTTGACAACTTAACCTCAGTACCTGTGAATGTGATCAGATTTGGAAACAGCTTTTTGCATAAGTACTCAATATAGAGAAGGACATTAATGTAGATCCTGATCCAATATGATTGGTGTGCTTATAAGAGGGAAATTTGGATACAAAGGGAAGATAGCTATGATAAAATGAAGACAGAGATTGGAGTTACAGTTCCACCAGCAAAGGAGTGCCCGGGGCTACTAGAAGCTGGAGGAACCAGGAAGGATCCTCTCTTAGAGATTTTGAAGAGAGTATGTCCCTGCTCACATCTTGATTTCTGACTTTCAGCTTCCAGTACTGTGAGAGAATATATTTGTGCTACTTTAAGTCACCTAATTTGTAAATTGCTATGGAAGCCCTACAAAACTAATCCAACTTCATTTAATGGTTTATATATTTTAGAAAAACTGGTGCTAAGACCCATGCCACTTGAATGAACCATTTCAAGCTCTAGTCCTAACTGCGGAAGACGGATCACATGGTGATGCTGCTTTAAACATATTGGAAGAATAGGTCACTACCAAAAACGTTCCAGCATTGATGGTTTTATTGAAAGAGTTGCTCTTCCATCTTTTTCCAACAAGACTTGACAACTTAAGGTAAAGAACTCAATCCTCCTGCACAGGCCAGGGTGCTATCTTGGAAACATAAACTCCTCTGTGTTTCAGTTCAAAGGAATTTAATATGAGAAACACATTACACAGAGAAACCTGCTGAAAAAGCTAAAGTGTAAATCAGAAGACAGTGAGGAAATCTAGAGATTGATAACGGTGTAAAACTGCTACTAACTCTATGCTGAAAGGGACAATTGGAGGTGGTGTTAGTGTACCTGGAGCTACCCAGCCCAAGCTAGAACCACAGATATTCTGCCTAGTAGGAGCTAGAACCATGAATAATGTGCCAAGGGAGAAAGATATGCTGACTAGTTCTTTCTTCTCACATATCCCTTTCTGGCCAGTGCTTCCCATTAGCCAAACATACCCAGTAGACAGCTGAGTTTGAAAAATACAGCATGCAAGGGCAGACCTCATGATAAGAACGAGACAGGGAAAGTCAGGGCATGGATCTAAAAGCAAGCAGGTATTAATGAATGTCCCATTCCCTCTTCCATAATACTCTTGCTGGCTATTTAATCTCCACATTTACTTATTCAACAAGCATTTGTTTTATCGAACACATACTGTATACCAAGCACTGACAATTGGTAGTGATAAAAAAAGAGAGGGAGCCCGAACCAGCATGGCTCAGTTCATTACACATCGTTCTGCAAAGCAGAAGTTTGCCCTTTCAATCCCTGGTCAGGGTACTGGTCCCCAACTGGGCATGTGCGGGAGGCAGCTGATTGATGTTTCTTTCTCACATCAATGTTTCTCCCCCTCTCTTTCTCCCTACTTTCCCCACTCTCTAAAATAAATGAATACAATCTTGAAAAGAGAGAGAGATGGGGGAGAGGGAGAGGGAGAGAGAAAGAGACATTGTGTCTGTTGGCAAGGACATTAATATCTAGTGAATAAGGTAGACATTAAACAAACTAAAAACAACAACTAACTACTATAAGGTGAACAGGTTTGTGACAATAAAGGAAGAGGTACACTGGGAGTGGATAACTGGGAGAACTTAGAGGGCATTGATGAGTCAGGTATACCCACACTGAGAAACTGAAGCATGAATCCTACCAAAGTGTTAGCAAAAGGGCTTTCCAGGCATAGGAAATACTCTGACTTGAGGAAGTGTGATGGTTAATCTTATATGTCAGCTTGACTGGGTGATGGGTTTGTTTCATTTATTTATTCATTCACTGGTTGCTTCTTGTAAGTACCATGGCTGGGGATCAAACCCACAACCTTGGCATATTGGGACAATGTTCTAACCAACTGAACTACCCACCAGGGCACAAATTATTTTCAAATAATACACTGCTTCACATGCAGAGTAAGCAACTTGCAACAAGGTATTCCAAATTCTCTTTTACATTTTATGTTACTATCATCACATATCCTACTTTTACCTATGCTAATAACATTAATAGTTACTATTTTTGATTTAGACAATTATATTTTAGGGTACTTATACAAGAAAATGAGCTTTATTTTACCATTATTTCATCACCAGTGCTCTTTATTTCCTCATGTAGTCCTGTTTCTATCAGAGTTTTTCTTGGAGAACTTCTTTTAACATATTTTTGTAGAGTAAGATTAACAGCAATACATTTCATCAGTTTTTGTTTGAGCAAGTTTTTATTACTCCTTTAGTTTTGATGGACAGTTTTGCTGGATACAGGATTCTAAGTTGCCAGTGTTTTTGTTTTCTTTTTCTTTTCAGCATTTTAATATGTGACTTCATTGTCTTCTTATTTGCATGTTTATGATGAAAAATAAGCTATGATTCTTTCTTCTATTCCTATGTAATGTGCCCTTTTTTTATGTCTTCTTTCAAGATTTTTTTTTTCATGTTTGCTGTTAGCAGATTCAACATGACAAGCCTCCATGTCTGTAGAAAGAAATGTAAACATGTATTCTGGCCTAGATCTCTGGGTTCTTGTATCTGTAGTGTGGTATAGTCATTAGTTTTGCAAAGTTCTTGGCTGTTGTTTCTTCCAATATTTCTTTCCTGTTTGGCCTCTTAAAGACTTCCAATAATAGGTACACTAGATCATTTGACATTGCCCCACGACTGTGGGACAGTTTCATCTACATGTTGATTTACACTCTCCCCTTTCACCTGCTCCCATGTTTTAGTTTGGGTAATTTATTTTGCTTATATTCAAATTTCTTAATCTTTTCATTAGCTGTGTTGAAGCTACTGATACGGGCACCAAAAATATTGTCTTCTAGTATGTTTTTCACTTTTAGCATTTTGATTTTTTTCTTATAGTGTTCATCTCTCAGTGGCAGTCATCTACCTATAGGTTTTTTATATTTTACATTAGAATTTTTTAACATGTTCATAATATTAATTTTAAATTTTCTGTCTGATTATGCTAACAACTGTGACATATCTTATTCTGGTTCTCACAATTATTTTCTCTTGAGATTGTGTTTAGTTTCTACACGTGGCTTATCACATTTTTATTAGAAGTATCATACAACATCTCATGTAAGTCAGTCGATACTCAGGTAAATCTTTTTTTCTAATGCTTGGAGATGAGCACAAACTTCCTATTGCTACATTGTTAGTGTACGGGTTTATATCAGTCAGGAGTTAGGCTGTGTTTGAGCTTTGCTGGACCAATTATTACTTCCAGGGCACCACAGATTTTACATTCCTTTAGCAATTACACATGTTTAGGGTGTTGGCTGCAATTCCAAGGGTGATTTTCTCAATGTCTCTTCCTCCCACACACTCTTGGCTTTGTGACTTCCCATCTGTGCTTCATTCCTGAGACAATCTGTCTCTTGTATCTCTCCCAGCTGTATCCTATGGCTGTTCTCATTCTAGGAGTGAAGAGTAGGAGAGGGTTTTTTTTCTGATGTTCTGATTAAGCCTCAGGACACAAATACTGTGTCTTGGGGCTTGTAAGATCCCCAAGTTTTCCTGTGATGCTGCATCCTGTGTGGAGCTAGGCCAATATGTATCCCTGAGGATCTTCCAAGAAAGTTTCCTCCTGTTCCTCTTCTACAGCTCTTATGGTTTCTACTAGTGTCCTAATGCTTTTATCCTGTAAGACAGCAAGAAATGATGGTCCATGCAGTCTCTCTTTAGTGGATGCTGATTCTGTTTCTCAACCAGCCACCAGGTGCCAAAAGGAAGCTCTTTCAGTAACCCATCCAATCTTCCCTATAAATTCCTGGTGAAATCTATGGAAGAATAAGTCTTCAAAAAGATACAAATGTCCCTATAAATAAGAGGAGACACAGAAACTTATAATTTATTTGTAAAAAATTTTTGTATTTATTCTTACCTGTTTAAACCTCACTTCCCTTCAAAGAACTCTCCATTTGAAGCAATAACTTATCAAGATATTTTTCCACCCTCAAAACAGTTTTTGAACTCGTCAATTCTGATGCCTTATAGTACTTCAGCCATTTTTTGTTTCACCTCTTCCACATTGGAAAACATTTCTCTTTGACTATTTCTTTCATCCAGAGAAACAAAAAAATTCACTTGGGGCGAGATCAGGTGAGTAGGGAGAGTGAGGCACAGGGGTCATGGCAGGTACATTTGTAAATCACTCATAATAAAATGGGCAAATGTGTCATGTCTTCAAAAATGAATTTCCTGAAGCTGAACACAACCTCTCACAACAACACCAGCTGGTACACTGATACAGATGGGTTCCTAGAACACTCACCTAGCAGGGGAAACCTGTACTACAAGGGGCCTACCTTCCAGAAGATAATTCTGTGTTTTTTGGGTCCCTCATGATAGGTGGTTCACAGGGACCTCTTCCTCTTTGTCTCACACTCAGTCTTCAGCAGTTCATTAAAAAAAAAAAAAATTAGCTGAATTCTCCATCCTGGCTTATTTAGCCTCTGACTTCTGTCCCAGGGAAGCAAATGCTCATGATCTGTTTCTCTTTGGAGACACCTGTCTTTCCCCAGATTTAGGGTGAATTAGCTTCCCTGCCACTCAGATTCTCTGACAGATTCAAAAACAGCCACTGCTTTGCAGTTCATTCAGCTTTTTTCTTGTTGTAATGCTGGGAGTGAGGCTCTTTCCAACTATTTACACGTCCAAGCTAAAACCAGAACATCGGATGCCTTTTTAATATCAATTTAGAGAACAAGTAGAGGGTTTGTAGGGTCTGTTTTCAAATAAAGAGTTCTTAGTACCAAAAAGACATTTATAGCCTTTTTCTTGCCACCCTTATTGTGTTCTTATTTGAACAAGCCGGACATCACACAGCCAAGTACTAAAATCTTCTAAAAACACCTGCTTTTGCCTGTTACCTGGTTGCTTATCTCTGTCCTCTCTCCGAGATCATGCAATGCCTGTCAGTCACGGTAATGGGGAAGAAAAGAATGGAGAGGGACTGTTTATCTAAGGAGAACAGAGCTATTTTTGCTTTGGCATCTTTCTTCTCTCATATACTGTTTTGTTTTCGACCATTGCCTGGTGACCTTGCACTTTACAGTGATTTTCATTCACATGCCACACACACAATTTTGAAGTGAAGGCCTAAAAGGGTCTAAAGGTGAAAAGCACTTTTAGTTTAAAAAACTTATCTTTACTAAGAATTTTCTTTGTCAGTCACAGATAGAAACTCAAGAGATTTGTAGATTTGCCCAATAAGAATAAACAGCAATGAGAGGTTTATATTATACGCTATATGTCTATAGTGAGTAACATATCTATTCATGATTTGCCTGTATTAAAGTGTGTTTAAATATTTTGTGGCTGAATCAGACCACTTTTGTCTACCAGGGCACATGTAACTTGTATGTGTGTATGGTGATTGCATAATCTGCAGTTAACTAAAGTTCTTATTTCTTAAATCGCCTTTATTTAATACCCTGGCTGGTTTGGCTCAGTGGATTGAGCATTGGCCTGCGAGCTAAGTGTCGCTGGTTCGATCTTCCAGTCAGGGCACATCAGAGAAGGAAAACTCTGACTCCAAAAAACCTCCGCTGCCTTGCGGCATACCTCTTCAGGGGAAAGGCTAAGGGAGTAAACCCCGACAGAAAATCCGGAGCCGGAGTCCCTAAGGCGGTTTGACATTGTAGTCAACACCGGCAACTCCTGCGGCGCACCTGAAGCCAAGCTGTATTGACTCCGTCTTTCCCTTGGATCCCTCAGCTGCGAAGAGAGGGGGGGGTCTGCTGCATGGGCAACAGCAGACCCTCCATATCACCCTGCCCAGGCTCTGTAGCTTCAGCTTCACTGGAGAGGACACTCCAGCGTCATCGCAAGATGTCGATTCAACACGGGAGGAGACAGATACCGTGTCACTCCCGAGTCGGACTGCACAGCCATTCTCGGCGGTGCAGATAGACTCTTAAGAAGCTACACCATCGTCTCTCGAGACGGACGGCTGCTGACGACGACAACGACAACGACGATATGTTATATGAATAGGAAATGGAAATGACTGAACCAGGAACAGCTATATAGGGGTTCTGGGAACTTTGTCCCGTAGTGAGTACAGACTGATTCTGTCATATACATTTTCTCAACTTATTTGTATAATTTCTTTCATTCATAAGCTCAATGTTTAGGGTTGTATTCTTCAAAGAGAACTAAACTGTGATTGTTACTTCATCAGACTCATACAAGTTTCTTTAAGTATGGGCACTGAAATGGAAACCTTTCTAATGCAAAATGCAAATCTGGCCATCACTGAGGTCAACTTGTCCAGAAGCTAATAGTACTTTTGGTTTTAACTGGCTGTACTGATACTGGTAGACAGTAGTGCCAAGGATGCTCCACGTTGCAGCAGTGCTGGGGTTGGGCTGAAGGGGGGTTACAGGAGGGAGTCCAAAGGGAACTGAGCTGGGCCATGGGAGTGAGACCTGGGAGCTGCTTGTGCACTGAGCCAGACTCCTTGGGGATGGAGGTCAGAGATTTGAGTACTAAGGGTGTGAAGCCTAAGAATGCCTTCGCGCATCACCTGAGGTCATGGCAAGGACACCGAGCTTCACAGCACAGTGCCGGTCTGTGCGTCCATGGGGTGTGAGGCCATGGTGACCAGGTAGCCCAGTGTGTTTCTTGCAGACACTCTGCCCCTCAGTGTGGATGCCCCATCCCCAGTGTGGACACCCTGCCCTGGCTGCTGATGCCCTACCCCTCCCACCAGGGCCACTCTTGGTGCTGTATGAGAGGCCATGAGGGATTTCCATGGTTTCTTTGCTTAGGCCTTTGGTTTGGCCACTCTATCCTTGGTACCTGGGTGCAGACAACTAACTGCATGCAGGAACTAGGGCATGGGGTATGGAGTTGATGGACTGCCAGGGTAGTCTACCCCGTCAGCCAAATGGTGATGTGGGAAGTTCTTACACTGAGCGTGCAAAGCTAGCAAGAGAGTTGGATAGAGGAAAAAGCTCTCTTCCCCTCTTCCGGTACCAGATTGGAGGTGAGATCAGGAGGTTGTAGGCACAAGCACCAAAGAGGTCAAAAGAGCAACAGGGTTAGGTGATGAACCAAAGACCCCCATCAGTCAAGCCTGGGGAAAGATGGGATTTGTCGAGAGGTAGAACCACCCAAAGCTTGAGAAAGTACCTGGTACTTCCCACATCCAGGCTAGTATAGTTCCAGTGGAACAAAGGAACTCTCTCTCTTGCCCGTGGTTCTCTGGTTTATGACCTGTACTTGCTCAGTGCATTGACCTGTTCTCTTCATCGGCCATGTGGCCTTAGCAACTGCATGGCCCATGGGCCCCTGAAGGGAGTCTGTCTGTCTGTCTGTCTGTCTGTCTGTCTCTCTCTCTCCCTCCCCCACCTGGTGATGCATTTGCTGGTGCATTAACATGCTCTCTGGCCCATGAGTATGCCACCTTGCAGCCCTAGCAGCTGCATGGCCCACGGCTCCACAGGCTCCACACACAGGCTCCAAGAGGGAGCCTGAAACAGACAGCAGCCGGGAATAAGCTAAGCTACCTGGATGACCACTTAGCAGCCACCAGTGGGCTTCAAAGTGCTATGATTTAAACTGGAGCAAGAACTCTGGACACTAGCTTTTCCATGGTTTTGCTGAGGCGATGGGCTTTGACGTGGGGTGTCTGCCATTCTCCCAGATCACGTAGCACCTGAATAAAATCTCTTTCCTTTTACACCAACATCTGCCTCATGAGTTTGGCTTTTGTAATAATAGGCAGCCAAAGCCTCTTTTCTTTGTTCACTAACAGTATGACTTCAGAAATTTAATTAGTCATTAACTTTGCTTCAGAGCAGATCATATAAAAAGAAAAAGTTGATCCTCTCTTCTGTGTCTCATATTTTGTTTCCACAATGCTGAAGGTCTGGTTTAAGAATTAAATTTAAAACACTGTGGATGAGAAAGGGGCCACATACTAAGCCTGACAAACACAGGGAGACTTAGATGGCAGCCCTTACAAACTCAGAGGCTGAACGTAACCACATAGGATGGCCTGAAATTAAGTTTCTAATTAAAAGCCAGTATGGTAAGTAGTCATGTTCTAAACCAATATCTTTCTTACAATAGTCCATCTTTACCTTAACTGAGCCCATCTATTGTTTTTTTTTTTTTTTTGTTTTTTTTTTGCATCTATTGATAACAGACCTTTGGGATGTCAGGGTAATTTTTTTTTTTTTCTTGACTCCTCAGGCACAATCTCTCACCAGAGCAAAAGACCACAGGGCCCCTCATTGTCATTGTTATCATGTTAATTGTTAACTATCCTGTACACACCTATGTAAAAGAAGTATGTGTCTATGTGTCTATTCGTTTGACTTTTTATCCAATCCCAGAGACTTGCCCTCTTTGCTTCCTCCCACCTCCCTCATCTGTCACAAGTGGATTTCATGTAACCCTCTTACGTTTCCTCCTTTGATTGTAATGTATATAATAAGGTGCAATACTGCCATTCTCTGGAGAACTTTTTCAGTCCCTTGAGATTTTGCTTTCTGGCAGTTGTCAGTTTGGCTCAAATAATTTAACTCATAAAAATTATTACAGGTTTGGGTGTGTTTCTTACATTGAAAACACATATACTTCAAATATAGATACCCAGTTATTTGTAGATCAAATCTCTATTCGGTAAATATGCTAATTTATGATTTTTGTATTATGAAGCCACAGGTTGCACTGGTTATCAGACTAGAGTCCCAATAAGTTTATTTCCTAAAAATTCTAAATACTCATAAGAAAGAAAACTTAACTACTCTTTGAAAATCTCAATCTCAGCCAAAGAGGGAAAAGTAATATAAGTCAATGAAAGACAATGCTCTTCTCAAAAAAAGGGACCATTTGGGCAACTCAACAGGAACTAACAGTTGGATATAAAAAGTATTGCATTATGGTGTTTCACACCTATGATGAATTTTCATAAGCAATTCAGAAAAAAAAAAAAGACCAATTAACCTTAAATGTATAATCATGACATATTGAATACATTCATTTCAAGAGCATTATCAGAGTCCTTAGCTTCCGGTCCACACTTGGTAATGCCACAAATATTTTACCTTTCATGGAGCAAACCAATATTCAAAAGGAAAAAATAAATAAGTGGAAGTCATTTGTGTTCAAAATATGAAGGCATGACATTTACAGATAAATCTACCTGAGATGATCATGTTTCTCTCTAGTATATCCACCGTAAAGAAAAACCTCTCCTTCACTTTGCATCCAAGCTATGATTGATGGGCAATGCCACTAGCTTCGTGGTGCTCGTTGATGTTTGCAGTCATGACCGAAACTTTGTGAAGTTTGTAATAGAGCTACAGGTAGACTTTTTCTTAAATAAGGTGGGATCTAGTTGATAAATGAACTGAAGCTAAAGAAAACACCATAAACTCCAATGGGATTTCTCTTGAACCACATCCATGCTGGAACTGTACTAAGGCAAAGTTGTCAGGGAAAAAAAAAAATCTCTTAGCATCAGTTGTTGAAGTGAACTATTTTCCTGGCATTTTAAGAAATGTGATTTATAAAGCAAGTACTCTATGACCTTTACACGTTCCAAAAGGCTTATTTACTTGAACACCCATGTCATTACTTAGTACACTAACATTAAATTTAAAGGTTATTATACTTATTTATTGATCAATTATTAACTGAGTATTTGCAATATATCAGGGACTACGATAAGTACTTTAGTAAATGTATATAATGCATGGCCTTTGTCTTAAAATATTTATTATCCAGTAGTTAAGATATATATATATATATATATATATATATATATATATATATATATATATATATATATATAATGGTACAAACACATTCCTATGAGAGTTGACTGTAGGAGGCATTGATTCTTCAATGGGAATTAGAAAGGCTTCCATGACTAGTCATATTTGATATGAACTGTAAAGGTTTGAAAGGGTTTGTTCAATAGTGCATGATGTGTGTGTGTGTGTGTGTGTGTGTGTGTGTGTGTGTGTGTGTGTGTGTGTGTTAACCTGGAAAAACAATATAACTTTAAATGTGGAAGTCAGAATGTGTATGAGTGAGAAATGGTAAGCTAAACTGATGTGATAGGTATATATGGAAGATATTTATGTTGACCATGTACTATATCTAAGATTTTTCTATTTTAAATGCTAAATTTCATTGTCTAGTCAAATAGCACATTCTTTGTCCAGAAAAAAAAATGTAATTGAAATAATAGAAAATAAGGACAAAAAAGTAGTCTGAATTAGACTAAAATTTTTTACTTCAGTTCATAATTTTGCAGCTAATGGAAAGGATCAGTAAAGATGACTTTTGTCTAAAATTTTCACTGTTTTCTAATATGAACTCCCTGATCTTAAAATGCCATTAATTAAAAAAAAAAAAAATACTACCTACAAATCCAACACCTAAGATACTTGTATATATATTTTTTCTCCATGATGCTGATCATATTCTTTGCCTTTTTTACAATGAATGGAGTTGGCTTCTCAGCAAATCTCAAACCCTACCCATCCTTTGAGGCCTGATTCAACATCCTGTTCAGCCAGAAAGCTGGTATCTTTTCTACACCCCTCTTCCAAAATGTAGATTCCATTACCAGAGGTGCATTGACCAAAGAGTAACTGTTTGTGTCAACTATTGGTAGAACTTGGGCATGTGGACTACAGCAACTAGATGCCTTCAGAAAATGTGTCACTTGCCATATAGTCTAGAGCCAGGGGTGTATAGAGAAAGAAGCAGGCTGCTGTAGAAGATGGGCTGGCAGTGAGCTCTCTCTGACCCCAATATTCCAGCAAAGCCACAGGGACTATGAGAATCCCAAATTCAAATGTGGTTTTTCAGTTTATTATGAATGCTTATAACTTCTAACTACTTGGATAAATCATATATGGGTTTTCATTTGTACAATTGTGCTGGGCCCCACAAATATTAGGTTAGTTGTTTCTCTGCACAACTATTAACCTATAATATGTTTTCTTACATTGTTCTATATGATAATTTAACTGATTGTATTATAATGTCTATTTTCCTCAAGTAGGATTGATGTTCTTTGAAGGGGCAACTACTATTCAGAACCCAGCAAAATATTACACACACAATTCATAGTCAATAACTATTTTTAATGAATTAAGAAGAGAATATTATTTCACTAGTCAAGAGCCTAAATTATACAATTGTGGACTATCCAATGCTCAACTGTACTGAGAATTTTTCTTCTGTTTTATAAATACATTGGAACATTTCCAATAAAGATTGCATCCAGGAGAATTCCCTATTTGTTTAAAAACATAAAGATAGCTTCTCTATTATCTTAAGGTACTGAAATAGTGGAGATGAATCTTAATAAACTGAATCAAGGCTTCTATGTGTCAGGAGAATAGCACTTAGATTAACATTCTTTTCAGTTTGATGGAATGAACATTTAGATTAGTCCAGACATGGTTTTTATTAAAATTCAGCCTCATTTTTTATAATACATGCTTAGTTTCTATTAGGGCCATTTTATATGAAATAAGAGGAACTAGATACCCTTATGGGGTCATTTCAGGGGCATTTTGAAGGACTATTTTCAACAATATTTCATAAAGTCTAAAAATTTACTATTTTGTTTTTCAGTTAATCATTAACTTTTCTCTAATGTCCTCCTTAAAAATACAAACAGATAAGAGAAAAATACACCATAATGTTACTCTTGCCTTAGTTTTGGAGTACTTATCATATTCTCTCAATACCTTGAGGAAAATGGAAAGCAATGTATTTGAGTTGCTGTCATAATACATTCATATGCATTGGCATGACAGGTTATAGCCAAATGTGGTGGTAAGTCCAATTCACCATGGTGTGTCTCTGAGACATAGATGAACATGTAATATTTGTGTCTAACAATTGGAAGGTATGTTTTATAACAATGACAAATAGGCCCAACAGATTCTAACGTACATGGTTGATGGCATTGTAAAGAGCGGAAATGAACATAAGTGCTTTACAATTAGTACAACCAAGATGTGATTTCACCACTGTGAGCACCTCTTATATTCTAGATGTTACAGTTCTGCGACCACAGCCTAAGATCAGGTTTTTCTTCCTTCATCTTGATTCCTTTGCCACTATAATTCCCTGGCCCTCCAATTTTCACTGATGTCCCATCTTAAGTGTGGTTCTGCTCCAGTTCTCAAGACAATTATGTTTAAAGCAGTATTTTTAATTGTCTCTCTGCTTATTCTCATTTACACGCTATGACTGAATGTGGTCCTTCTTTCACATCTAGAATCATAAATTATCATAACTAAAGGATTTTCAAATTGTTTCCTGAGTTTTTCTTAGGACATAAAGACACATGCACATATTTTATTCTCACAGATACAAATTATAGTCCATTCCTTTTGAATGCTGATTCTTTAATGTTTCACTTAAAAATCATTGACACACTTTAATTGGTGATATTATGGCTAATTTTATATGTCAACTTGTATGGGTGGTAAGGCACGTGTTCCCTGGATAAGTCACATTGCTTTCTCCTTAGGGTTGATACAATTTATAGAAATGTTTGTAACCATTGATATACATATACTTAGCCAGTTATCCTAGATAGTGTCAAAGACTGGAAGTCTACCACAACTACCACTGAAGTGATAAGGACACCAGCCATCCTGCTTTATTCTACCATCATGCTGGACTAAAGACTTTTTCATGTGCCCTTCCTATAGGCTTGGAGAACAGGGATGTACCATATCACCAAAAAGATGGTGCCTCTCTTCAGTGTCTGAAATCCAATGTTCTGCCTGAATTTTCATCACATATGATTAGAAAGCTAAATGTAGTCTCTCTCCTGAACCAAACTGTGTAATGCCCTTCCCTTCTGACACTCCTGCCCGAGTGTGTTGCCACAGTTAGCTTCTATGTTTAAGTCATTTTCTACAACACTACCTTGGCTCAGGAGTCAGGTACCATGCCAGGTCTTAACCATTTCCTCATCCTCCCACAATTCATTCTTTTAGAATCAAGCTTGGAATCAAACAGAATACCTTGTGGGTAAATCCAGAGGGCAGAATATACTTTTCAAAAATACTTTATTTTCTTAGAAAAGTTTTAGTGTCATAGCAAAGTTAAGAAGAAAGTACCAAGATTTCCTGTTACACGCTGCCTCCATACACATATACCTTCCTCCCTTACCGATACCTCTCACCTTTTACCAAGGATGAGCCTACAAAGACATATTATAAATCACCAAAGTCCAGTTTACATTATGGCTCAAGCTTGGTGTTATATATTCTATAAGTCTGGACAAATGTAGAGCAGAATGTATTCATCACTGTATTATCTATCATACAGAGCATTTCCACTGCACTAAAAATCATCTGTGCTCTGCCTCTTCATCCCTCCTAACTCAAGCCCTTGGAATCACTGATCCTTTTACTGTCTCTATAGTTTTGCCTTTTCCAGAATGTTATGGAGATAGAATCATATAGTCTGTAGCCTTTTATATTGGCTTCTTCCTCTTAGCAATATGCATTTAAGGTTTGTCTATGTCTTTTCATGATTGGATAGCCCATTTCTTTTGAATTATGAATAATATTTCATTACCTGTATATAGAAGCTTATTCATTCATTTGTCTCCTGAAGGACATCTTGTTTTCATTCAAGTTTTGGCAATTATGAATAAAACTGCAATAAATATCCATGTACAGGTTTCTGTGTGGACATAAGATTTTAACTCCTTTGGGTAAAGAGCAAGGAGCTTGATTGCATATCGTATGGTAAGAGAATGTTTAGTTCTGTAAAATAATTACTAAAGTGTCTTCCAAAGAGGCTGTACCATGTTGCATTCCCACCAACAATGAATGAGAATTTTTGTGGCTGCACATCCTCGCCAGCATTTGTGTTGTCGTTGGTCTGGACTCTGGCCGTTCCAAAAGGTGTAGCTGTATTTTTTGAGAAGCATGTTTTGGGAGGCATGTTACACATTTGGTACCCACTAAGCAAGTGGTAAATTAAAGGCTTACTTATGATGTGCTTTTGTACTTTATATTTGTATTTTAACTAAATGTATTTCCTGTGGTTACGTTTTGTTTTCTTCAAGCACTCTAGTCTCTCAAAAAGTTTTCTCTGCTTGCATTTGTACTTTTCCTCCTAGCAGTCCCCTCACCTGGAGAAAGAACACAGTGGTTGGCCTTAGATTCAAGTTGCATGTCTAAAACTGACTGGCTGTGGCCTTCAAAAAGTTGCTTCTCTTCAGTGAATTGGTTTTCCTTCCTTTTAAAACAGGACTAATACCACAAAGTTCAAGGGGTCTGTATCAAGGCTTATATGAGACTACATATTGTAACACTGAATAGAATCCCACTTGATAATAGTAAAAGATTAATGAAACAATAAAAGTATACACAATCAATATAGTTTGTTTCCAAAACTCCACACAGTTCTATCAAATATGCATTATCTTCTTGATTTTATATACACTTATACTGTGAAGAAGATCAGAATATGCCATCCCAAAATATTCCACTTTAACATAGGGTTATTTTGAACAGAAGGCAACTGAGAGACAATAGAAATTTATATATCATTCACAAATATCACCCCAATAAACTAAATTAGAAAAAAAACAACAACAGACACATAAAAGAAAAGCTCTCTACCCTCCTCCTAATTGTGTACAACCAGGGTATAGATTTCCCCAAGAATTTCTATTTGCAGAGATGTCCTCTTGAACCAAGAAAAGGAGAATGACTGAGAAACACTTTCATCACTGGAGATGAGATAACTCACATCTGCATAAGAAACTTTGCCAAATAATCCTATTTATTATACATTTCTTAGCCATGTTCCCACAATCTACCTACCCTCATCCCCCACTGAAACACAAAGCTCCTTTTCTACACTTTGTTAACATACTTAAGTTTCTGGGTCTATCTATCTCTTTGGGTTTTCATTTCTTTTCTGTGAAGCTCCCAGATGTGTACTAAATATTTTCTCCTGTTAGTCTGTCTTTTAACAGTTTGATTCATGGGCCCCACACACTGAGCCTCAGAGATGGCAAAAGAAGAATGTTTTCCCTCCCCTACAGCCACTAAGGCTTAATTTTTTCTTTATAAATTGTGAGGGTTTTATGTCCTTTTCAGTATTCAGGCTCTCTACTTTGACTTTAGTGTTTGCCCTTTCACTTCTCAACCACTTTTATCCACCAAATTTCTGTGCCCTTCAGGATAAATGGCAGGTCTTATTCATCCTAGACTCCCTCTCTCATCCTATGGGATTATTTAGGTGGCCCTCATCTCACTTTAGGTTACTAAATTCTACAGGATGGGAAAAGAGTGGGGAAAGGAGGCCTAAGTAGTCTCAGGTAGAGAAGTTCAGGGCCTTAAAACCACATACTGGATATCATATTTTTATTAAAGTTGACTCTTTTTTTTTAAATCCTCACCCAAGTACATTTTATTTTTACTATTGGCTTTTAGAGAAAGAGGAAGGGAGAGAGGAAAACACTGATGTGAGAAAGAAACATCAATTAGCTGCCTTTCTGTACCCTATTGGACCAGGGCTCATACATGCCTAGACCAGGGATTGAACCCCCAACCTAGGTATGCGCCCTGACCAGGAATCAAACCCACAACCATTTAGTCATATGACAATGCTCCAGCCACTGAGCCACATCGGCCAGGGCTAAAGTCTAGTCTTCTTTATAGTCATCATATGGTTTCACTTTCTAATACACATTGAGTTTACAGTATCAATATTTCACATATTTCTGATTCCTAATTGATGCACTATATGTTACTCATTATTGAAAATCCTGGTTTAAAACTTTTTGAAATAAACAGATACAGGTATCTGTATGAATTATAAATCTGAGTCCTCCCACATCCTACAAGTATCTTGTCATCATTCAAAGGTTTTGAAAAAGCCTGCATAAATGACTTTTTTTCTTACTCATGTATATCTTTTTATAAGAGTATACAGTATGCCTATTCAGCCTTTGAAGATTAGGAATTATTTTCTTAAGTGAGCAATAATGAAAGGAGAATGCATCATTCTTCATTGGCTGATGGACTGAAAATTACTGATGGCAAATGTTGTTAATAAAGCCACATTAAGTGGGGAGAATGAATTTGGCAGTTAAGTGAATGTTCTTAGTGGCAGGGAGGCCTTATTTTGTTGGATGATTGGAGAAATTGACATTTATCACATACAGAGGAGCATTAGAAATGAACCCCAAAGGGCAGCTCTCCCCCTCCTCCATTAAATGTATAGATATAGAACAAAAATATCACCTGCAAAAGAGCGAACCCAAATCTCATTTTTAGTCATTGTAGTAGCTATTTGTTTCAAATGTTTTCCCCATGAGAGCCAGCAATCCCTCCCCACCTTGAAATATCAAGTTTCAGACTACAAGTTTTCAATGGCAGCCAATCTGGAGAGTTGCATATATCTACCCCTAGACAGCTGCATTATGGAACTAAAAGAACTGCATCTAAATTCATGAGCCGATAAAAAGTAATCTGGCTAAAGTCTTTTTTATACCAGAATATACAGTGATAATCACACCCCCTTGAATTACAAATGTTCCATAACCATTCAAACTGGTACTGAGTTACTGACATTATTTGAAGTAATGACATAATAAAACACATTTTAAAAGAAAAACCCATAATTTACTCACTTCTCGCTTAAAAAATGTTTCAGAAATCTTTTGAGATCATAATTGATAGAACACCATGATTTCATAGACCATCAAAGACTTGAATAGGTTTTAATAAAGCAGGAGAATTAGAGTGTCTCTACCTTGCCTGCCTGCTGTATTATTTCTCCACCATCCCCTAGCCTTTTTAACAATCTAAAATTAAAGCTAAAATTAATTAAAATATATAGTGACCTGGAGCTTTTTAAATTAAGATCTGTTTTCTAGAGGGAATACAATAAATCACAAATATCCCTTTTCTGTATTTAAATTATTTTAAAGTACATTTGTAAAGGGTACTGTAGACAAATTAAGCATCAAAGTATACAGGAGCATGGACTCAACAAAGTGGAATGCAAGAGAGTTGACAAAAAGCATTTATAATTTCTTTTATGATCATATTTTCATGGTTAGGAATAGAAAACTAAGTATTACATTATCTCCAGAAATAGTAAGTCATGATTTTATATCACTAGCCATATATTTTTCAGGGAATCTCTCAGTGGCTATGTTGATTTCACTGCCTGGTTGAGCTAATCAACTGTGCAGAAATATGCTCAATAATTGTGATTCCCAGGGATTTATTTTATTGTTTTGAGATGGAAATTTTATTTCAAAAATCCCTTTCTTATCATTCCAAATAAACCCAATTGAACAAAACTATCTTCACCAGGTCTTTAACCCTTGAAGTGTATATATGGTTATAGTGAAAAATGGTGTCATGTCCATGAGTCTAACTTAAAGCAAAAGAAGATAAGCACTTAACACAGTGAACCTCAAGATTAAAAACTATAATGTTAAGACTAAGAATCCAAGATCAGTCATTTAAAAAAATAACAATAAACATATAATTAAAGTAAATATATGGAGGGAAGGCAGCAGGTACTTTGAGCAAGGACAATTAAAATTAAAGAACAGATTTCTGCTCAAGCTCTTTTGAACACCATCAAAGCAATGACTAAGATTTATGAATGCCTGAAAAAAAACATTTTTAAATATACTTTGAGAAAGAAAGACAGAAGATATCAAGATAAAGAAACCAAAAAATAAGACATTTGGGCCAAAATGAAATAGATAAAATATTAACATAATGGGGACCAAAAAAAAAAAAAAAAGCAAGACACAGCACAGTCTTCAGCTGGAGCAACCATCAATGCTGGCATTTACTTTTAGGGAGATAAACTCTCAACTTATACTAATTTATTCCAAGGGTTATAGGTTCCAGTAGTTGGGCAAAGACCATTTGAAAGAGTTAAGCAGAACACTGTCCTTTTTACCTAACTAAGTAATTAGGAAAGATTAATTCCCTGCCATAAAATGTTAGACCACATCATCTAAATTTTATAAGGAATACCAAATTCTTTACCAAGAATATTTAAACATCACTTGCCATAGCTACATAAGTAATATAACTGAAGACAAGAGAGAAATTAGGAGCCTCCAAGATCTAACCAAAACTGGAAGAGGTGGATGTGCTTAACAGGAAGTGATATTATAGACAAACCAGTCAAACTCTCTCATTCTACAAATAAAGGAATTGAGACTCAGCCAATGAGGTGTATCTTAACATCAGAGATAGGACTAGATGTCATTTGGGTCACTATTACAATCACAGTGTTTACAGTAAGATTACACTAAAGTGTTCATTCCATAATGCAATCACCTCCAATAAACATCATAAAATTTGTGAGTTTCTTAAGCACTTGTCCCCTATTTATTTTGTATTTATCATTGCTAGTAACAAGTACAGTGATAGGCATACAATGGAATTCTCAATTTCTATTCAGTGAATAATATATAGGAAGATATAAGACACTAAGAGACAGATAAAAATTGTGCCAGGGTGTACCCAACAGGAAAGAAAATGTCAATTGATAAGCAAATAAGGAGGATGAATATGCTCATTAAAAATAAATATCAGGCTCTGGTGTAGTGTCCTAATGTTCCAATTTGATTTTTTTAAGTCAATTACTCTGATTTTTACCCAAATACTTTGTATCACAACCTTCCACCTCCATCTATAACTCACCTTTTAGCTCTTTATGTTTGTCAGTTTGCACATATTTTATGTTTTATTTTTATTATTATGAGGCATCGATGTGAGAGAGAAACACCTATTGGTTATTTCCTGTGAGTGCCTGGACCCAGAAAAACCTGCAACTTAGGTATGTGCCCTGACCAGGAATTGAACCTGCAGCCTTATGGGTTATGGGACAATGCTCCAACCAGCTGAGCTGCTGCCCAGGGCAGTCTGGACATATTTTAGTTTGCGGGTTTCTGTTTGTTTGCTTGTTTTGTTTCTGTTTTTCTGTGATTTGTAGATCTCTCTGATTCCCCTTCTCTAATATGAACACATGGGCTCTCTGGAGACTGCTCCTGAGAGACAGCAGAAAGCTCTGGAACCTAAAGTTGGTTGCAAAGCACAAACTGTGACTAACTTGCTGTACCTTGTGGGACATGCTACTTTAAACCCAGTGCTTCAGATTCATCACCTGTAAAATGACAATAATTCTGTTTGTCTCACAGAATTATTGGGCAGAATAAGTAAGTCAATACTGATGAAGTTCATAGCACATTGCAAGCCTTCAACAAATGTTACCTGGGATCTTCCAAGTACTCCTAAATTCTTCTGGCACTCTGATGGTAACTTTTATTCCTGGAAAGTTAGATTGATCACATAGCTTTTTTCTATAACTGTCGAGGATTTCAGCAATGGGGAAGGCAAATTCCTATTTTCAAATAATTTGGTTCATTTATTAGGAGAGGGAAGGGGCAAAGATTATTTGTTGTTTACTTATTTTTGCTAAATGAAGGAATGATCCCAAAGGCATTCACAGCTTTGTTAAAACCACCCAGTTAGTCAGTGGTCCTGCTACCTCCCATAAGATCCAATTTCTTCTCATGATCACTAGAAATTGCTAAATCCATTATCCAGTTTTATTAGACAAAAGAGATCAACTAAAGCAGAATTCGTGAATCAATTGAAAGTGAGAAGATCTCTGGACTTTTGGGAGTTACAGAGATTTTTTTTTCATTTTATTGCATATGTATAAAAAAACCTGAAGAGCTTAGGCATTCTGTCTGCCAAATGCATTGACATGCTCAAGACAATTGAGGGCCTTGAATGGACTGCACTGGGCAAAGGGTTATAATATTTTTTGTACAGATTTTTCTGCATATGAAATACAAAAAAAAAAAAAAAATCTTTACACATAAGGAGAAACCATTGGTGAAGATAAATTGAAACTCCAGTTCAATCCTAAACACATTGAGAATTGAGTGAAAAATAGATTTTACATTAAAAAAAAAAAAAAAGTGAGGTTTTAACTACAGAAAACCTTACAGGGAAGGAGGGAAAGATGCTTTTTTTTTTTTTTTTTCTACCAGCAGAGGTATCTTTAAATCTATCCATTTTTATACAAAACTTGGGTCTCCTAAGGTGAAGTAAAGTGTCATAGAGAGAAAGACTAACAGTAAGAGGCCAAAGTTAAACCGACATTTGTTACTTCTCGATTTCTATTGAAATATCAGATTGCAGGACTCTGTACTGAAGACATTTCTATTTTTTACGTATAAACTTTAACAGATGCTTACTAGGTCTTTACTCTGCACACAGAACTTTGTGGAATACAGAAAAATGAGGAAAGTTTAGGGCAGTGGGCAAAGCAATATGCTAATGGTAAGGAAGTATGAGCTGTAGTCCAGGACTGCTGGAATTAACTCAATCTATGACATTGGCAACAATTTCACAGCTTCTCTGGCCTTCAGTTTCCTGCTCTATAAATTCAGGAGGTTGGAGTACTAATGCCCCTTTTAACTCTAATATGTTATAAAAGTTACAGCTTTGTTACTGTAATGTGCAGTGTATTTCAAGCCAGGGACTCTATTTCTGGCCTTCTAACTAAATTATTGTCTGACCTTAAATCAGTTATTTAACTTCTACCAGACTCCTTTCTTCTTAATTACAAAATGAGGTGTTAGACTATTTGATCTCTAAAGTTTCTTCTAGGTGTAAAAATCTGATTCAATTCATGACCCTGTCCTCAAGGAGCATTCCATCCAGTTAAGGAGACAAGATATGTATATAAAAAGGTCAATAGCAATATCAGCCAAAAATAGAACAGATGTCACAAGGCAATGATGACTTAATGCCAAATAAATGGGGTGGATGATAAGTGATATGAATGTGAGGCAGGAGGGATTATTCTAGTGTGGAATAGTAAGAAAATTGTTCATAGAAGAGTCAGTCTAGCAGATTCTTGAAGGGTAAATCAGGGGCACTATAGGCAGAGGCGGCTGTGGACCTGGGCTTTATAGGGTGAGCAGAATCCTAAAGGTGGAAGAGAACATCCTGAGGTTAGAAAAAAGGACAACGCAGTATCTAAAAAGGAAAGGGTAGTGTTGCAAAGTAGTGTGTGTTATTTAGCCACTTTTGAAAAATGATGCTTTAACAGGAATCACCTGAGAGTAATGTGTAGCACGAATACTTCTTTTCCTTTCTTGATTAAGCAATTATCTATGGAGTGAGTACCTATAAGAAACTGGATTTTGCATGAACTAGATGGAAAAAGTGGAGGTTATAACTTCATCTGTCAGTATTACTGGTGACAACTTTTATGTGTTTCATACATTATTTCTCCCAAATATTTAAAATTCATTTTTACCAAAAGGGTTATTGAATCTAAATCTCATTTCCAGACAATTTCACACCAATGCAAATCACTGATTTTTTGAGGCTGAGGACGTATATCTTTGAAGCAAATTGCATGAGGCATTTAAATGCAAGTATTTGTCAAAAGAGCAACATTGATAACATTAGTAGGTGCCATTTCAGTCTTTTGTTAAAATTCAATAAGTCTTTTTTTTTTTTTTTAATGCCTCTAAAATTTTTAAATAAACAATTAAATGCAAGTATGTGTCTGCTGAAGAAATGGTGGTGTTGCCCTCGGGTTTATGGTTGTAACTTCAGTGTTTTATAATGTCGATAGAAAATCACAAGTTTACATTTGATTTGTTGAGAAAAACTTCTCAAACTTACCTGCAAGGAGGACAACATATACTTTGAATGCCATATGCTGTAATACAGTTGTAGCTTGGGCAGATGTTCCACAAGATAAAAGCATTTCATTCAATGATCTCAGATAATTTTTCTAATACAGCTCTGGCTCCAAATCAGGCCCTCAATTCAATAACCAATCTCAATCAGAGATATCAAAAGTATCCCCCTGCCCTAGACTATAAATTGAACTTTCAACCTCAGAAGCTGTTCAAGCCATTCACAATGTACTCAAATTGCAAGCAAGCATTTAATGAATGCTGAATTTCAGAGCAAAGCGTGAAGACTGGGAGAGCCCTAGGAGTTGCTGAAATGAAAGGACTTCTCTCTTAATTTTAGATATCAGAAGCCTTGAACAGAACATGGCATCTTAGCCATCTGAGCTTTTTAAATGTGACATTGGCAGATGTACAATGCTCAGCTCTGTGGTACCTGAATAATTGAGGCTTTGAAACATCAAAGTGTTGACAACTTCAAACAGTCAAATAGCTTTATTTGAAAGATTCTTCTCACAAAAGAAGACTAACTGCCATTTGAAATCAATGCATTTTTCTGAAATAGGGTCCCCACTTTATATTGAAACAAACTTGTTTACCATATATTGACTAGCTGTGTCTTATGCACAGAAGGTATTTGATTAAATACATTTTTTTGTGATAACATAATACCCAGAGAATTATGAATGACTTGGGGTGAAGGACATGATAACAATACAGCTTGTTTCTTAAACAATGAACATTCTTCAGATCTCATGTCATTCAAAAATTCAAAATAAGAATTGTTAGATAACCAAGTTCACGTTAACTTTTATATGTTCAACAACAGCAACAATAAGAAAAATAACATGATTCATTTACTCATTCTCATTATATTCTGGGTTTTGTACTAGGGGCTATTAGGGGATGTTAGCAGCACTGTTTACAATAGCTAAGTGCTGGAAACAGACTAACTGCCCATCTGTAGATGAGTGGATCAAAAAACTGTGGTACATTTACACAACAGAAAGAAGGAACTCCTGCCATTTGCAACAACATGGATGGAACTAGAGAGAATTGTGCTTAGTGAAATAAGCCAGGCAAAGAAAGAAAAATACCATATGATATCACCTAATACAGGAAATTAAAGAACAACATAAACAAACAAACTAAATAGGACAAAGAGCAGAATAGCAGTCAATAGGGGGAAGGGGGGGAGGGAGAGAAGGGGGATAAGGAAGGGAAGGGTTTAGTCAAGGAACTTGTATAAATGACTTATGGACAACGGGGAGGGATATGATTGTGGGAGAAGGGGTGGGTTGGGTGGGGGGGAGCAATGAGGGAAAAATGAGACAACTGTAATTAAAAAACCAAAAAATAAAAGGAAAAAAAGAAGAAGAAGTACACCCACAATTACTATGCAGGGTGATGTGTTCTAAGTACCGGGGTATAGTGATAGAAGAAACACAAGGTTCTCTCAGAGCACATAAGAATCCTACATGTATAGATCAGAACATCTGATAGGCTTCCCAGAGAAAATAACATTAAAGCTGTAGTGCAAAGTAGAAAAGGAACTATTTAGTCAAAGAAAGAAAAGGGAAAATTAGCATTCCAGGAGGAGTTACAACCTTATGAAATGTAGAGAATGGGTGGAAGAGATGACACAGTGTGCCATAAAATATCAGTGTGGTTGAATTGTCTGGTTCAAAGTGGTTGGAGTTAGAGATAAGGCTAGAAAGGTAAGAAAAGGCCACACCAGGAATGATTTTGCACATCACTAGTTTTAACTTAATGATGAGACATTGTAGGCTTTTAATCATGGAAGTGATAGGATTACATTTGCATTTTAGAGAAAGATTACTCAAATAATATGTAAAGGAAAGGATGGACATGAGGCAAACCTAAAGGAACAGGCCCAAGTTGAGAGCCCCCCCCCCCCACACACACACACATACACACATACACACACAAGGAGCTCTGACACAGCAAGACAGCAAGGTGGCAGAGGCAAGTTTAGGAGAGTTATATTATTTACTGCATTATTTTTTATTTACTGAAATAATAAAAGTAGGGGCAGGTTTGTGGAGATGGAGGATACCTTTAATTTGGGGTCATATATGGTTTAGGCATGTGTGTCTGGAGAACAGTGTAAGCAATTGTTGGAAATGACAAAGGAAAGTAGGCGAAGTGAGAAGTAAGGTGGACCCAGGGCTTGCCCTTGAAGAATACAACAATTTTAAGACTGTCTGGAGGAAGAGGAGCCTCACATGAGATCATATACAGTAGTAGGAGAAAAGTCAGACAGGTCACAGAGCCAAAGGAATCGGTATTTGAAAAAGGAAGAAGAGCATCAACAGTGTCAACCGCTACTCACAAATGCGGTAATGTTAGAACTGAAATCATTGCCCACATAATTTAACAACAGGTGGATACCTGGTGATCTTAGAAGGGACAGGTATAACAGAATAAAATTGCAATGAAGTAGATGAATTGGAGATTAGGAAGTGGAGAGGGCAATTTTTGACAGTTTGGAAATTTTGGCCTTGAAAGGGAGATGAAAAATACTTTTAAGGGGGAGTGTTTGGGTCAAGAGAGGGGTTCAATTTCTCTGTATTTTTGCATGTGAGACCTGAGGACATACAAATGCTTATGTTAAGAAGCTGGCAAAGAGGGAAAGATAAAAGCTCCAGTAAATAATGTGAGTTTCTGATAGAACTAGGATGCCGAGGAGGAGCAAAGGCAGGAGCAGAGGTAAAAGGTTAGCAAAGGGAGGAAATCCAACTGAAAGTGACTGTTTTCATCAAAGCCAAGGGCCTCAAATACATAGATGCCTGTTTATTCCTTTAGCATATATTCTTAACGTATACTATGTGTGGAGCACTGCCCTAGGTACTTGGAATGCATTAGTGAAAGGAGCACACAAATTTGCCTGCCCTTGTGGAGTTTATTTTCTAGATATACTCAAATGTAAATGGTAAAAGCTTTTGTAGACATCACCCAGAAGGACAAGTTCATACCTTTTCCACGAAAGCATTAGGCATTTTCACAAGGAGCTTCTTAACTTCTGCTTTAGTTATCTAATTTAGAGGATACTTAACTCTATGAGCCAAGCTAGTGGGAGAGATATTTAGAAGACAGAGTGTAATACAGGAGGACAGTCAGCAACTCTACATGGAGGACAGGACCTACCTTTAGAATGGGAAATGTAAAAGAGGGCCTTTAAACATCAGCTGTTCCCCCTACAGAAGCCATAGTAGAATTTACTGCCAATAGTATGTAACTATTTGCAGAGGTTGTCTCACTGACCATACAAGAGATCAAACCCATTTTTATTTTGTGAGTTCACACATGGACAAATATGTATCAATGCAACACATGGAAGAGTGTCAGAAAACTCCACTCGGAAAACTGAACACCCAGAAAATATTTTGTGTATTTCATATGCATCCTGAAGCTAATAGATCCTATGGGTCCTATTGATCCAAAGTTAAGAATTCCAGAATCTTGTGTGGATGCTACTTTTGGAAGTAGCAAAGAAAAAGATAAATTAAAAAATACAAGATTAGATGTAAGCAAAAAATGGATAAGAAAGAATTGCAAGGAAATGAAAAATGTAATAATATAATTAAAATCTATATTCAATATGACAGAGCACATTTAAATCTAGATACCTCAAGGCATTGCAAATTCAAAATGTTTCGTATAATTCTCATCCATCTGCTCTTTCTTCATGAATCTAGCCAGTTTCTTTATCTGATCTTCTAATTACTTTAATTAGTACTCTTATAAACTGCCCAGATCTTACAGTTATTGAGAGATTTCTTAATGCTTAAGATATACTTTTTTAAACTGTAATTAATACAGTGAAATCCTGAACTGGGAGCATATTTCCACACATTAAACAAACAATCTCAAAAAATGCTTTTTTTTTTTTTTTTCTCAATGCAGCGAGAGTTTTCATTGTGTTTAAAAATAAGGGCATCAAAGACAGAATTTATAATTTACCCCAAACATCTACTTCCCATAACAGACATGTGGATATTGTCTTCTTTATTCTTCTCTAAATCACAGTTCAACTGTGCACCATAAAAGTAAATTTTATCTACACAGGCTTTCAAATTTCTTTACAGTTTATTCACTTACAAATCTGACCTCTACTTATGCCTTCCATAGTTTGCTGATCACTGCTACTCTAAAATTTATTTTCTCTTTCTTTTCTCAGTTTCTGTCACCAATACTTGGTACAAATTAAATATGACCTCATTCATAAAAGACTGTTACAGTGTCCTGCCTTCCCTCTTAAGCCAATTTAACCATTTATCTCCATAAAGCACTGATTAACTTCTTATTTAAGAATTGTGCATGCACCCAAATAACTGGTTCTCCACCATCATTCCAAGGCAACTTTTTATATCTCTTTTACTTCTCATTATAACAAATGTTCTTGATTAGCTTGCTTAGACTATTTACATTTCCATGGAAGATACCAGCTTTAGTTCTTTTTCTTTTCTTTTTATTTATTGATTTGAGAGAGAGAGAGAGAGAGAGAGAGAGAGAAAAGAAGAGAAAGAGACAGAGAGATAAATTTGTTCAACTTATTTATGTATTTACTCATTGATTCTTGTATGTGCCCTGACCAAGAATTGAACCCATGACCTTGGCATATCAGGACAAGTCTCTAACCAGCTGAGCTGGTGATACCAGCTTTCTTAACCTCCATTCTTCGTTCACACAAATTTTCTTTTCCATGAGGCCTTCCTAAGTCATCCCAGTTGAAATAACTCTTCTATTCCTATGCCATTTCTAAAATACTAATTCACACTGAGATACAGAACATGAGTGACCGGTTTTCTTTAAACATTATTTCAAGTTTTAATCTATAATTTTTACACATTTTTGGCTTTCATTAAGATGATATTTTAATGTGTATGCTAATTGAATCTCTTCCTGCTTCCATATGAATATGCTTGTGCTGATTTGGTCTTCTACAAAGTAATTTAGACCTCTGGAAAGTTGTTCCAAGAAATAAGAGTCCATAAGATGACTTTGACCCTTTAGATTCCACTCCTTACCCACTGAATGTTAAGACCTGAGTTCAAAGGAATTTTCCTGGTGACCTACAGTAATGATAAAACCAAAGATGCTTTATGATTTTTACTGTGATGTCCTACCTCAAATATACTATAGCCAAACAGATGGGATACCTAGTAGATTTGCCAAGAGTGACATGGTTGTAATTGTAGCAGTGCTGTGCTCTTGTTTATTGTCTATATGAACTAAATATTCTTTTCCTTGTGGTGGGAAATTGAATGGTCGTACTTCTTTTCTTTTTGGTAATAGCTATTCCTAAGCATACATATTATAGTTTATGGGCAAAGCGTTGACATTAATCAATAGTTTTCCTTGATTAAAAACTATTTACAAAATAATGAGCTTTAGAGTATTAGAGATTATAGACCACATTTAGTCAGAATTAGTGACTTACTGTATCTTTAGGGCTGGGTGATTTTGCCATTATATGATATCTTCCTTTTAGTCACAGCAATCTTAAGTGATATTATACAGTATTATGTTATTTTAAAAACAGGAAGCCCTCTGAATAAATAATATATTTTACTAAATACTTTTAAAAAGTTAAGACTCATTAGAAATAAATTCTATGCATTACAGAGACGTTTTTAAAACAAATATTGTATTTTAACATTTAGAAATTTTGGTGTTTTCTTCATTCAAATAACTATTTTTTTCCTAAAGAGGATCAGACTTGAAGTGGAAAAGAAATGTGAAATCCACCCACTTCTCACAGACATATAATGTCCAGAATATTTTTCTCTGCGACATTTTAAGACTTGACACTGCCAAACCTGAATATGAGTTAACTGTGTAGTCACAAATAACCTTTCTTTCATAGATGTCAAGGGAGTAGTGTTGTCACCTGAATGATGTTGAGGTCAGCTCCAGCATCTTGGGAAGGGTAGCTATGCAGTAGAAGCCTAATGCTAGAGCACTCACTGTAAACAAAATCTACAAAGACCTTTCCAAGCAAATGTCATTGAAGGGAGCAGAATTAAGACAACAGCACATTTTCTTAAAAGACAAGCACTTGTGCCTTTGTTGTGAATTCATAACCCCATTTTTTTCATCTAAACAGGTAGCAGCATTACCATCAAAAATATTTTCAAAGTGATTCATCAAATTCCTACTTGAATGAAACCCTGTTTGTTTGTTTGTTTGTTTGTTTTGCTTGGTATCCACAATATTGCATAAGATAGATAGGGCTTGCCTGTGCTGGGGGTGGGAGTGTTGAAAAGCTATCAAAGTTTTGCCTGTCTCTGTTCTTTGTATCTTTCATGTGCCCATTTATATTCTCTTGGTACCCTTGGAATGACTTGTCATAAAGAAAGGGGAAACCAGTATACACAGAAGTTCCCCTTCCCTGATACCAAGAACCTGTGTTGAAGTGTGGTATCTATCTGTGGGGAGGAGGAGAAACACACATTTGCAAATCAGCAGCTATTAAGTCCCTTGCTTTAGATTTTTGGTTTATTGACTATCATATGTTTTATAAATATTCTCCTTACTCATAAGTTTAAGGCATATATTTTTTTATAAATATTAAGAAGAAACTTATTTTCAAGATTAGAAAAAAGTGAAAACATGCTACAAAAAATGTATCATTAGATATTTCTTTTGGAGATAATAAAAGGATCAAGGACACTTTTCCTGTCTCCATCATGTCCCTAGACTCCAATGGATCCTCTGGTGGTCCTTGCGGTGGAGGCTCAGTATGTCAAGGCAACTGCTAGGCCATGTGCTTGATTGAGTTCAGCAGTGTTAACCTTGAGCCAAAACATAGAACCATCATGGCAAAGACCAAAACAATGTGGGTATTCTCTAGGTGTCAATTGGTGTCATAGTTGAGAAAGAATAAAAGATGACTTCAACATTTTGACCAGTCAGTATTATTTGATTATCCTAAAATTGTATTTAACAGCATTTTTAAAAAGATATACCGTTCTGTCTACAGAAGTGATGTGCCCCTAATCTAAACTGGCCCTTATTTGCTAAGAAAGGGTTTTATTTATTTAAATAATGCCACTGTGGTGATGGTGGTCTGTGTAGAAGACGGGCTGTCTAGCATGTGCCTAGAAGATGTCTAGCTAGTGTGCTTTACTGAAAGAAGACAGAAAGAGGTAAGCTTTAAAAGAAGAAGAAAAAAAAAAAAAAACGTTTAAAAAATAACTTTGTGGGAAACTTAATTGAGACTGGTTAGTGAACGGGTACAACAATTATGCCAGATCTAATAAGGGAAACAGATAAAATCACCTGTGGGATTTTTTTAACCAGAATGAGTTTGACGGAAGGAGAGGCTGAGCTGCACTGAGTTTTAAGACCAAATAAGTGAAGATAAAGTGGTATTTAATGGAGACCTTGGGGTATTGGTTTCCTAATGAGCTGCTACTACTAATCAGTTGAATATTCTTAGAAAAAATATCTATTTTTTCATGGAATCAGTTCAACTATTTAGTAAATATCAGGTTTATATAGTTGGACAACAAAATCACTTTCAGCTTTAAAATTATTTTACTCTATGACAAAGGAAAGATGTTTTCTGCATTCTCTAAAATTCATCTGAGCAATAGTGTAATCTAAGATTAGTCATTAGCTGAGCTAAGTTTCTCAGAGAAAAATTTATTTCTGGGGAATAATTTGCAAATTGTACTTTATAAAAATGAAAGATATGCATCATAATGTGTTCCCCTTTTTACTTTAGGTTCTAAGAAACTCTGAACTTAGATTGGATCTTATAAATTTTATAGCAAAATGAAGTTTCCAATGACTCCAAGAACCAGTTCTTGAAAACTTTCTTTTACTTCTGGAAATAAATTTTACATTATAAGTGTATATTTTTTTTATTTCTTACATTGTTTAGCTTTAGAGCACCTCACTGTTTATAGGAAAATGCATAAATATAAATAAAATGTAATGTAATAACTTGTTATACCAAAAAATGAATAAAAAATCACATCTCTAGCATTGCTTTTTACAGTTTTAATGATTTTTCATTAAGACAAATTTTCTAATGTGCTGATAAAGTATGTTTTTATAAAGGACCTTAAATCTGCTATCTGATTCAAAACCATTTATCTCTCAAGACACAAGTAAATCAAAACTCTAAATCTACAATGCCATGAATATACTGATGGTAGCTTCTTAAAAGTATAGAGTACAAAATGAAAGATAATCTGCAGATAAACATTTTGTAAATCCAAGACATTTTGATGATGAGAAAATTTGATATTTGCTAGAACCCCAGGTCCTTGCAAACAGCCTTTTTTAGCTCACTATATTACTCTCCATTCTATAGCTCTATCTGGTTATTTGGTTAAGAACTGAAGTTAACATGTGCAATGAGGACTGGCAGCCTCCATTGCCAGTTCTTATGCTGAACTTTTGTCTAACTTTTTTTTTTTTAATTTGGCAATTTGGCTTACAATCTACAATAGAGAGTCTACTCATTCAGTAACTAATCTTTTATTTGGAAGAGGTTAACCCATATTCACATGCAACTGACTTGGAGAAATTTTATGGTAAGAAGATTATTTTGCTGTATTGGAATTCTTATTTCATGACCCACTGAATTGTCAAAAACTTTGGTCAAATTATTTTGAATATCATATTTATACAAACTATGTTGTCTGGGCCCATTTGTTATTTTAAACGTTTTGTAAAAGAACACATAAGTTATTTTAAAGCTAGCTTTCTTAGAAAATATTATTTTCATGAAAATCATTTCTATAATGTATTTTCATTAAAATTATCTATAGGCATTTGTATATAGGCACTGGACTTATTAAACACCTAATAATTGGCCTTATCTGGTATGACACAGGAATCAATGTGTTGATGCTAAAGGAAGTATAGGAGGAAATATGTATGGCTACATTAGGAACAAAGTCTGTTAAACTTATCATTTCATATATGTAACATGGATTTTAATGGTAAACTTATAATAGAGCTTATATATTTTCCAGAAGTAAGACAGGAACACTAGAATCAGTCTTCAGTGAGAAGAAAGGAAGATTTTAATTACATGATATCTGAACTTGAATTGAAGTTTTAAGACTCAGACCATGAGTAATAAATTTGGCCTTAAAATATCAGAATATGACTGATTAATGAAAATATTTTTTTAAATCAGGAAAACTGGTTGATTTATAAAATCAATCAAAAGGATTGATGTGGAATCCCCAAAATGGTTTTTATCCAACCTACAGTATGTTCTTACCTTCCAAATTTCTATTTTACCTGCAAAAAGGCAAAACATCTAGAATGTACTAATTGAAATGATTGGACAATCTGAAATGCCCAAATACACATACTCACACAGAGTTGACCCTTGAATAACACAGGTTTGAACTGCACACGCCTACATATGAGCAGGGTTTTTTTCAATAAACACTTGTATTGTTTTATTTTTAATTGAATTTATTGGGGCTACATTGGTTAATAAAATTATATAGGTTTAAGGTATAGAATTCTGTAATGCATCACCTGTATATTGTATTGTATGTTCACCAACCCAAGTATTATGCTAAGTGACATAGGATGGTCAGAGAAAGACAAATACCATATGATTCCACTCATATGTGGAACCTAATGAACAAAACAAACAAACAAAATAGAAACAGACATATAACTGTCAGAGGGGAGGTGAGAGGGACACTTGGTAATAAAGTAAAAGGATTAAGCAAAAAGGAAAAAAATCTCATAGACAGACAACAGTATGGTCATTATGAGAGGGAAATGGCAGTGGAGGGAGGTAGGAGAGGATAAAGGGGATAAATGGAGATGAAAAAGTATTTGTATTGTTTTCCAATCATGTTCGGGAGTCCATGGATGCAGAGGGCTTACTGTATGCACTGATCTCTGCCATCTTATACAGAAAACTCGAGTGTCCCCATGTTTTGCTTATCTGCTGGGGGTGCTGAAATCAAATCCATGCAAATACTGAGGGACAGAAAAGTTTTTAGGTAATCAAAAGTTTTATGCAGATTTTCAGCTGCTTGGGAGTTGTTGCCTTGAATTCCCATGTTGTTCAAGGGTCAATTGTCTATGGTTTTCCTCTCTCCAGAAAGTAGAGTGCCAGCTAAAATAAAACAATTTCTATTCTATCTTGTTAATTTTAAGAACATTCACTGGGTTTTTATGTTTCTCAGGTTTAAGGGAGATTTGTGAAAAAGAAAACCAAAAATGCTCATTTTCAACACAGTTGATGTTATTGATTAGCTGATAGTCAGTCCCGAGGCATTATTTTCATTGTGCAAAATAAGCATAAAAATAATACAAGCAATTAATTGCCTGCTTTTCGTATCACGCTTTGCAATGGTCTATCAGTCTTTTATTAATATTAATGAGGATAATTAGCACAGAAGATCAGGGAGCCATGATAGTGCTGAGAATCTGTGAGGACCCTACGGCTCTCATGCTTTATTATTTTTTAATCAAAGTAGCTGACTTGAAGGCACAAAATTAAAGGACTGAGTCTTTTATGATTCCACAATGATTCAAATTAAAATGATATATACTTGCGTAATTCCTGTGAACCATTTTGTGCTTGTTAAAAACAGTTAAAAATTGCATAAACTCATGATTTACAGACTGCGGTTTTCTTTTCTTAATGAACAGTCCACTTTATATGTTTCTCCCAACTCACACATGTAGATATAATAAAGCAAAAGAGGGTGGGCAAAGTGATCAAGAGAGAATTTAAGCTTATAATTTACACTGACTAAAAGAGAAATGCTCATTGGTTACTTCTTCCAGGCTCACTAAAAATCCTTGGCATTTATACATAGCTGCATTGAATGTTCCTGAAAAAAATCTGTGTTAAAAAAAAAGCACCAGAAAAGTCAATTTTTCATGTAGAACAAAGATGCTATAGAGTTGAAGGAAATGGTTTCAAATCCATCTTACCCAGAAACTTAGAGCCCAGTGGAGACTCTTTAGTGCACCCATAAAAACTATTCTTTTCCTTTCAATAATCAAGAATTAAAGTATATATAGAATTTACATAATGTTTCACATATTGAAGTTCAAATTTGTATTGTGTTAAAATTATCACACTACAAAAGTTTAGAAACCACTGCCTTACACATTAGAAAAATGTATAACTGGAAACACAAAACCACTGATTCTATCAAAATCATCATAGCAGTATAGATATGTAGATAAGATTATTATGAAATAATTATTATTTAAAAATTATTTAAATTATTATTTAAAACTCTTATTTAAAATGGTATAGGTCTAATTTCAATTAATGAAGTTCAGAATTCCAAAATATTCATAAGCCAACTCTCTTTTACATCATAATGGCACACAAAAAATTTTTGAAAAGATATATTTCTCATATTGGTAAAAAGGTGGGAATCAATTTTGAGATTAGAGAAACTGAAAGGAAGTCCCCATAAGTCCCAAGAAGGCAAGGAAATGTGCATCAGATGAAGGGGAGCTCCAGGACACAAAGTGTGCTGGGAATGTTGGAAGGTAAGCACCAGAGTAATTAAAACAAAAAACAAAAAGCTTCCAAAGAAATATTTCTTGAAATGTACTCTGAGACTGCCTTCATCATTGTCAGCCCGGGAACTTATCTAAACAAAAGAACAACAGCAAAGCATATTCTTGAACCTCACCCTCAGACTTATTGTAACAGAGGGGTCAGGCCAACTCACTGAGAGAGGAAGGGAGCAGGGAGAAAACCCCAAGCCAGAACTGAAAGTTAGGAACAGCTTACCCTCCCCATGAAGAGGGAGGCCCATAGAAAACGGAGCTTGTACAGAGCATGTGTGACTGTAGACGTTGTCCCTTTGCTAACCATGGTGGCTGGAAGAGGGGCAAAGGCAAACATGGCCAACAACTACCCTCATTGATTGGAAAGCTGGGACACTCCCACTGGCTTTTGGCATGCGTGGGATTCGGGGCAGTGGGGAGGATTTTAAAATGGAGTGCACCTGGAAGCATAAAGTCAGTGGGTTCTTTCCCCTCCCCCAGCGGGGTCATGTCAACTGTGGGCAGCAGGCCTGCGAGTGGAGGCCTGGGGGCACAGACTCTGAAAGATGCCCGAAGCTGGACAGCAACTGGAGACCAGCGAAACCACCCACGTGAATGAAACTTTTGGGTGGAAGAAGAGGTTCCTGGAGCAACCTTCAGCTGAGCTAGCCAAGGGTAACAGGGTGCTATTTCTTTTGGGTGTTGTAGAGGAGATGGGCTTTCAGACAGAAACTTGCCATTATTTCCAAAGATCTCAGTGATAACAGAAATGTAAACAGAGTTTTGTTCTTGTGTTATTTTCAGTTCTTGAAGCTATGTAGTAGCTGTAATGACAAATATTTAAATAACTATTTTCGATGTCATACTCTGACTTTTTCTTTCCCCTTACTTTTTTTACCCAGACATTTCAGGCAGAAACTTGCCATTAAATAAGATTCCTTTTCTTTCCACGGAACTCCATCTTTAGAGATTTGCCTGGTAGGCGGCAAGCGGTAGGACACCCCCTACTGGTTGGGTTAGGTAACACCATGAACTGAAACATCCCGAAGTGATGCCTTTTCATTCTAAATGATTCGGAGACGGGAAAATCAAGATGATGCTGTTCATTTTCTTAAGTGGTAGTTTTGATTTGTTCTGTTTTTATTCTTTATTTTTAATGTAATCATAAGATAAATCATTTTCTATATTAAAAAGAAAGAGAAAACTAGAGTTTCTCTGTTGAAAGTAGGTAGTGAGGGGACTAATCTCTGCAATCTTGGTCTTGTCTTCAAACAGGTGTACCCCAAAAGCCCGGTGTCACACCCCAGGAGTCCCAAATCCTCCACATCAAGGATAGCCTTCCCTCTTCTCCTTTAAAGCCTCCGGTCTTCTTCACCTCGCAGCAGTAGTCCATAGAGAACATAGCTGCAATATCTGGCTAATCCGAATGCCCTCTGATTCTTATTATATCATTATTGATATCAGCATTATGAATGTAATTCAAAATATTTTGGGGTGAAGGTTTAGTTTGTGGACACTATTGGCATTATAAGAGATATTTGTCATCTAGAATAGCCAGTTTACTTGTGAGATATCTCCAAGAATAACCTACATTTTTAGCTAGAATGCTATCTTTGTCTCCTGTCAAAATTGTATCTGCTTTACCAGAAGCTCATGTCTTCTAGTGAGTTCTACAAAAAGTTAGAACAGCTTTATTTGGTCATTTTACATTTACTTAAGAAATATGAAGGGTATGTATGATATCCTACCTTGTGAGAAAAAAAAAAAAAAGTTTAAGATTAATTAAAGTCAACAGAGAAATCCATGTCCTAAATTGAGTTCTTCAAATCAACATGTTCAAGAAATGCATTCTACCTTTTCTTGTTCCAAATGTCAGTACCTACTTTCTGATTTAGCTTGCTCTTCAGCTGTGCTGATTGAGAAGTAAGATGTAATTTGTTTAATTCTGCAGTACTCTGTCCACTAATATTACAACTGAAACTTGAAACAAAAACAAGATTTTCACAAATACAGAAACAGTGTTTATGAATGGATATAAATGAGTTAATTTGAGTGGTAGTGAATAGTGTATAGACAAAGGGTATTACTGGGAATGGAAAGTAGATCTGGAACTTCCTATAGTTTGCTCCATGATAAAAATAAAAGTGTGTGTACCTACCACATACTCAACAAACATCACCTGATATTATTGACTTCTATTATTATATTAGGTGCTTTCAGAAATGGATTGCACCTTCTAAATTAAGCAGTGCTTAACTTCTCATTCCCATCAAACCTATAGAATAATGCCCATCACCTAAAAAGTTACAGTGGCCAGTGGGCTTCTCTGCTTCTAATACTCTCTGACCTTCTGATCCCACCAAGTGAGTTTTACTCTTAACCAAATTAATTTGTGTTGGTCTCCAAAGGTGTTTTTGCCTTCAGTAAAGACCAAAAAATTTAGCAGTGGCAGACACATTCCCAAATGTTACACACACACACACACACACACACACGCACACACATTATATACATAAGAATTTCAGCTATAACCATATTTTGTGATCAACTGTGAACAATGTATTGAGAGGACTTCCATTCCACCACTTTAGCATCATCGTGAGGGCACTGAAAACCTGGACTGTGTAGTATCACAACAAAGGGAACTAGATCAAAAGTACCTAGAAACAACCGTGGCCTGTTTTAGAGTTGTGTGCAGAGCCCTCTCTTAGCTTGCAAAATCCCATTTTAAGAAAGAGTTTGATTTTAATTATCTTCAAAGGAATCATCATCTTTCAGTTATTCTCCTTGGATATTTTTTAAGATACTTTTCTCACAATTCATTGGCCCTAACAAATAGTAACATTGCAGAAAAATAACATTTTAAAAAAGTGTTTTTTTATTGAATTGTTCTAGGAAAATGTGTTGTGCTGTGCTGTGTTATATCATATGGTGTACCATTGGATTTTCTCTATCAAGATCCTTACCTCAAGATAAAGTGGAAACATGCCTGGGGCTGAACCTCAGCTGGAAATATTTATGGTCCCTCCCTCAGAACAGGGTAGGTGAACGCGAGGATGCTGGGCTGAAAGAACCACAAGCCAATCTGATACGTAAAATTTGAATGGATTATTGTTCTTACACTTACGATTTGAAATCACCTACAAATTAGTCAGGAGTAAAAAACTGCTGTAAGTATTCATGGACCTTCCCCATCAGGGAAATTTTGGCATATTCCTGTCCACTCCCAAGGTGGTGAGTAATCCGTAAACACTGAGGTGTCTGCTCAGACTAGGCCAACTGCCTAATGCATCTGAGGGCTGACAATATAAATAAACTTCACTCAGGGTCTAGCTTAGTTTTTCAAACTGTATTTTGCATTTTGATGAGAAAAACAAATCTGAACTGAAGGCAAAGCAGAGAGAGCAATGGTAGTGTGCATACTACATTTTTCATCTTAAACAGCATGATTTACTTCAGCCATTTCTGGAGTAACAAAACCTGTAACTGAAATTCATGCTTGGGAGGCCTTAAAAGGATGCAAAGGCAAGTTGATTTTTCATCTTAAAAAGCTATGCTGGTTAATTTGGTCTTGATATGGGATGAAGGAAAGGTATGATATCAGGTGTGGATAAAATATACTCATCTCTCTATTTGAGGTGCCATACTTGAATCTCATCATATGTTCAAGGCATGTGAAAAATACATGTTTCTTGGAGTATACTCTTGGACAATGTAGACTTTTTCTTTTGCTCACTGTTTATAGCAAGGACCTCTTAAGAAACAAGCTGTGTTCTGGGAAACTCTACAAGAAAATCAGATTGTCACTTGCATCATCTTCACAGATTAGCATTATTATTATCATTTTATTATTAAAATAACACAGTTAAATAAGACAAAAACCACCTACAATTCTTCCATGCTGAGGGTCACCATGCACATTTTCATAACCATCATTTTCACATAATCATGAACTTCATAAATGAGGTATTATACACAGTTATTATTTGGATTAGTTGGCTCTTTTCATCATCATAATTATCTTCACCTGCCAGTAACTATTATTTAGCATTAATGTTCTCCATATAATTTTATATGTGCATTTATGTACACAGATGATTAACATGACATATACACAGAATTATTTTCTTTGTTACCATTTGTTCCATCAAAATGTTATCTCCTACTTGCATCTTTATTTCTTCTCTGAATAACAAAATGTAAAATATTCTCTCAAGTCAATTGGTTGCTATCTAATTCATTCCTTTAAACTATTATTTACTCCTTGTTAAGGATTTACCATAATTTTTTCAAAATTTTTATAAGCATTCATTTTGTTATAAATATTTTGTCACTAATGGAACTTTTATTTTTATAAAATAGATTTCCAAGAGTGCTATCTATGTTGAAGAATATTTGTATATTAATTTTAAGAAAAAATGCAAGACTGCATTTTCTGTATTGAATTTTTTCCTTAGCACTTGTCATCATCTTATATCCTCTGTCCTCTACTTGTTTTTTGTGTCTCCCGCTAGAAGAGATAATTTTATGAGAACTAAGGTTGTGTCTCTTATCATTGCTGTATCTTTAGTATTCAGTACCTATCAAGTATGTATTAGTATTTGTTGAATGAATAAATGATCTTAGAATTGCTAAAAACACGAAATATCACCATGAAATGAACAGCCTTTACTTTTTATTCATGATTTAATAAAAATGGCAGCATTCTTCCTTTTAAAGTACATGATTAAAAATTATTTATAAAAACCAACATTCTTTTCTTCTGTTCCTCTGTTACTGAAGGTTTTTGTTTGTTGTTATTTTAATGAGGAATGATTGATGAAGGTCATGAAAATATTTTTTTCAGAATATACTTCTTTTTTTCTCCTTGAATTTATTGGGTTGGCCAAAAAAGTTCATTTAGTTTTTTTCTGTATGATGGCTTTAATAGTGCTTAGTTGTCTTTAACTTCATTTGAAACAATTTTGTTAGATTGTATTGTGACAGCTGTCATATCAGCATGACTTTAAAAAGAAACTTACCAAAACTGGTAAAATCCTGTGCAGCCATTTCAATGCTGAAGATGGAATAACATGAACATTTTTGGTGTATTAGGCTTTATTATTTCAAGAAATGTAAAAACATAACTGAAACATAATAAAAGATTTGTGCAGTGTATGGAGAAGGTGCTGTGAGTGATTGAACATGTCAGAAGTGGTTTGCAGAGTCTCTTGGTACTCTTGACATTTTGGCCACACAATTCTTTGCTGTGGGGCTGTCTTATGCATTGGAAGATATTTAGCAGCAGCCCTAGGCTCTACCCACTAGAAGCCAATAGCAGGAGATAGCTGACATACTCAAAATATTCAAATCAATAGTTATTGGTGAAAATGAAAAATATGTATTTTTTTTATAGACAAAATCATACAGACATTTTGGCCAACCCAATATTGATCTATTGCCTACGCTGATTGGTATTCTAATATTGAATCATCCATGTGTTCTTGGAATACAAAACATTGAGATATATTGGGCCAGCCAAAGACTCCCCATTTTGCCTTGTTAGTTCAGTTTGTTCATTAGATTTCATATATGAACAAAATCACATGATATTATCTTTCTCTGACTGGCTTATTTGACTTAGCATAATGTTATCCTGGTCCATCCATATTGTTCCAAAGGCTAAAATCTTCTTTTTTATGGCCAAGTAGTATTCCATTGTGTAAATGTGCCATAGTTGTTTTATCCACTCATCTACTGATGGACACTGGGGCTTCTTCCATAGCTTGCTGATTGTAAATAATGATGCAATGAACATAGGGGTGCTTTATTTTTTGAATTAGTGTTTTGGGTTCCTTTGGATATATTCCAGAAGTAGAATAGCTGGGTTGAAAGACAGATCCACTTTTAATTTTTTGAGGCAGCTCCATACTTCTTTCCATAGTGGCTGCACCAGTTGTAAATAAAACTTTTAATAATATCTGAAAATCAGTTCCTGTAGCCTAACATGCTTTGAGTACTGGATTTCTATATATCCCTATATATGGAGCCTGTAGGGAGAACAAGAAGCCTGGACCATTAGAAGTTCAAAGAAGATACCATATGAGTGTTTGTTAAGTGAGGACAGAGCTGATGTGCATCCTTGGTTGGAGTACTCTGAAATAATTTGATCAGCATTCAGGTCAATGGGACACAAACAGTTCCTATGTAGGATTATTGTTATATATCTCAGGCAAGTTTCCCTCTTCCATAAACTAAGCTCAGTAACTCGTTGCCAAGAGTGCTTAAAGAAAACGGAAGACGAGTGACACAAACTCACCGAAAGTTGGGTTAAAAGAGTGTAGGTGTTTTTTATTATATGTATAATTGCCAGGAAAATATCTTGCTTCTACATACCCCATTACATGTAGAAGTAACACCAAACATGTCCATTAAAATTATCATCTCATTGGAGGCATGAACCTTGATACAGTGACTTTCAGGATCATTGTGCCAACAACTTTTAGTGACTGGATTTGCTAGACTTACTGTAGTGAGTTACTTTCTATTTTTAATTTTGCCAAGAGATGCAGATATATGCCAAACAAAGTGCAGGGCTTATTTTGGGGGTGGAAGAAGTAGCATTTAATTGACAGATAAAAAGAGTATAGAAAGGGTAATTTCATTTTCCATCAGTAGAAGTAAGGTTTTATTTTTTATTGCTGAGAATTAAATTAACAGCACATGAAATTGGCTTTTCCTAAGTTCATATTTTTTTTTTTAACGAGAGAGAGAGAGAGAGAGAGAGAAGAAACACCCCCTAACCAAAGTAGAGCTGTAAAAATTCCACCAATGAACACAGCTATTGCACTTTCTTTATTTATTAAAGAGGGAAAACAATAAATCTTCTATAGTCTTAGGTGTTTGTAGGGTTTCCTCTTGAAGTCAGTCTATTCTCTACATTTATAATACTGTCAGGTCCCATTGGTGAATGCAGTCTGATTTCTGGTTTCCACTGTTCATCACTCACCTTCAGCAGTTTTTTGTAAGCTTTGCCCCTTCTTTAGCTGAAACATGTTGCTTATTCTATATTATGGTTTTCTGCACAGGTGATTTGTTTACACCTTACTTGGGAGGGGAAATATCTATTTGGTCCAGCAAAGGTCTGTAAGAATATCATATTGTAGATCTTTCCATATAATGATTACCACCAACATAGCCAGCCAGAAACTAAGGCAATGCAACCTATAAGGAATACCATGCATTAAAGTGAAAATAATTATATTTTAGAAAATATTGGATTTTTATTTTTAATAAATGGAAATAAAGCAATAAAATCCCCCAGATAAATTCTGGAAGAAGATTGTTTTTCCAATGCCAATTTTTATACTCCCAATAGCTGTCTATTGATATTAAAGTTAAGGCAGATATTTATGTTTCTTAAAGCAACAGGATCTGGTTAGTGAAAATAGTCAAGTTAGAGACCTCCAAAGATTTTTTCTTACACATACACACACACACAAAGGAGAAAACTGGCCAAAAATGTCAGAATTAAAATTTTCAGAATTCTGGAAATCAACCAAAATCTTACAGTGATATGAGGAGCAAAAATCAAGAAAAACTACTAATTCTTTTTAAGATCAGCAAGCTTTGTGTCATTTCAACATGCCCTTTCCTATTCCCTTCTCCCACATCCAGTTCACTCTAACTTTGAAAATAAAAGCTATAGTGGTTCCTGAGAGACCTAATTTGCAAGATTGTCTTTATTTGACCTAAAGTGGAGCTCTTCCAGTGTGGAAAACCTTTTCTCCATGCATTTTCAAAAACAATTAGAGGCAATTGATCTACTTTGAAAAGGTACAACATATTTCCGGGTATTCAGAAAGTCACGCATACATAGGTCAATGTGCATGTCCAGAGTTATGCATATGCTCAGAAAAACCCTGAGAGGGCCCTAGAATTTCACCTTTGGCTGTATTGAGGCTCTGCCAAGGCAGGAAATAGAGGCTAAGGCAGAGTTGTCAAGTGTCTCACTATCGATACAGAATCCCTTAGTAAAACTTGGACACTTCTTGTTCCACATGTTCAAGGAAATCTCTGTCCAATCTTTAGCTAACCACTAAGCTAACCAAGAAGAAACTTGAGTGGCCAAACATGACAAAAAAATACAGACTTTACAGAGTTAATTCAGGAAATCGCTAAAGAAACAACAGCAACTACAAAAGGGGAGTCTCCTTTCCAAAACTGTTCCATTATATTGTTTAAAATGTCCAATTTTTGACAATAATGAGATTGGGACAATAAGTAAATGAGAAAGTATGGCCCACACATGAGAAAAAGATCAATAACAACTGTCCTGTAGAAGCCCAGACATTGGAGTTACTAGACAGACTTTAAATCAGTTGTTGTAAATACATTCAAAGAACTAAAGGAAACCATGACTAAAGGACTAAAGAAAATATATAAAATGTTTCACCAAATAGAAAATATCAATCAGATAAATTTCTTTTAAAATTGAATGGTAATTCTAGAATTGAAGAATATAGCTGAAGTAATGAAAGTTCACTTGAGGGGCTCAACAATAGATGAGCAGGGAGAAGAAAGAAAGAATCAGCAAACTTTAAAATAGATCCATTGAGACAATCCAGTCTAAAGAATAGAGAGAAAAATCATAGTAAAAAATGAACACATACTTGTGGGATACCATCAAGCTTACCAATATGTGCATAATGGGAGAAAACTCTCCAATTTTTAAAAATAACACTGGTCTACATGTCCACGAAGTTCAACTTATCTTATGTAGAGTAAATTCAAAGAGCTCTGTATTAGTCAAGATACTCCAGAGAAACAGAAGCAGCAGGATGTGTGTGTGAATATTTTCAGTCATTTGGGCTGCTATAAGTAAGTACCACAAACTGAGTGACTTATACACAGTAGAAATTTATTTCTTATACTTTTGGAAGCTGGGAAGTCCACTATCACAATAATGGCAGATTTGGTTCATAGACTGTGGCTTCTCATGTGTCCTTATCTGGTGGAAGAGTATGAGTGATCTCTCCAGAGCCTTTATATAAATGCACTAATCCTGTCCATGAGGGCTTTTCCTTCATGACCTAATCACCTCCCAAAGGCTACACTTCCTAATACTGTCACATTGGGGATTTGGATTTCAATGCATGACTTTTAGAGAGATACTAACATTTAGAGAATAGCATTCCACTACTGGCCTCCAAAACTCTTGTCCTTCTTGCATGAAAACTGCATTTCTTTTATCCCAATAGCTCCAAAAGTCTTAATTTGTTCCAGCATCAACTTAAAAGTCTAAGACAAAAGTCTCATCTGGGTATCATAAATAAGTAAAATATGAATGAGATGACCCATTCTGAGGCAAATTGCTCTCCAACTATGAATATTTGAAATCAGGTATAAGATGGACACCCCCATTCCAAAAGGGAGAAATAGGAAAGAAAAAAGAGGAAAGAGGACCTGAGAAAGTCCAAAACATTATGGCACACTGGGGTGTGGGTTCTGCTTTCAGGATGCCCTGGGGCTATGGCTCTGCCTCCACAGCTTTAGCTGACTCCACTTCCATGACATTGTCTGGTGTGGCTCATGCTGCAGCTCTCATGAGATGAAGTCACATGTATGTGGCTTTCTCTTGCTGGAATTGCACTTTATTCTAGGTTCATTGAAGGTAGGCCGATCCCCACCGCTCCAGTAGCATTGCCCTAGTGGGAAATCAAAGCATGGTGGCCCTACCCTTACAGCAACCTTTTTTCTGGATTGTGTACCCATAGCCCCAGAAGGCTCCATCTTTTGAAATCTAGGTGAAGGTAGCCATGTGCCCAGTGATTTGCTTGATGCAGCAAAACATTTCACCAGGGTTGCACCTGGGGCAGCTGAGGAGCATGGCATCAGAACTGGGGCAGTGGAGCCTTCAATATGAAAGCCAGAACATTTTTGTGGCTCCTTGAAAGTCATTCTGTCCTAAACAAGCTTCCTCATTTCTTTAAAAATGGATGAGTAGAGAGTTTTCCACATTTTTAAGTTCTGCTTCCCTTTAACAATCCTATCTTGAACATTTGAGAAAAGCCAACCAACACTTCCAAAGCTTTGCATAGATATTTTCTTTGCCAAAATTCCATTTCACTGCTTGCAACTTCTGCCTTCCACAAAACACTGGGATACAAACACAATTTAGCCAAGTTTTTTGCCACTTTATAACAAGGATGGTCTTTCCCTCCTTGTCCAATGACATGTTCTTCATTTCTGTCTGAGATCTCACCAGAGTAGCCTTTATTGTCCGTATTTCTAACAATGTTCTGGTCATGATGACCTAAGTTTTCTCTAAGAAAATTGAGGGATTCTCTCTTTACAGCTATCTTTGCCTTCTAGGCCTTCACCAGCATTGTCTTTAAAGATCCATTCACTACCAGTAGGCTTTTTCTAACATGTATCCTTTAAACTCTCTTAATCTCTACTCATTACATAATTCCAAAGTTGCTTCCACACTTTTAGACATTTGTTAGAGCAGCACTTCTACTTCCAGGTACCAATATTTGGTCTTAGTCTATGTATATTGCTATAACAAAATATCTAAGATGAGATAAAATGAAATGAAATTAGAGGATAAGAAAGATCCAATTAGACAAAGAGCGAAGGATTCTAGGATTGGTTAGCAAAGTTTAAGACAATGAGATCATCTTAAAAGCAGCAAGAGAAAAACAACCTGTTATGTACAATGAACCCCCATAAGACCACCAGCAAAATTTTCAGGAAAAATTTTCAGGCCAGAAGAGAATAGCACAATTTATTCAAAATTCTGAAAGAGGAAAAGTCCCAACCAAAAATACTCTACCAGGCAAAGCAAGTTAGGAGGTGGAGGAAAAAGAACCCTCATGCACTATGCTGGGACTGCAAACTGGTGCAACCATTATGAAAAACAGTATGGAGGTTACTCAAAAAATTAAAAATAAAACTACCACATGATTCAGCAATTCTACTTCTTGTAACTTATTCAAAAGAAACGAAATCACTATCTTGGTAAGACATCTGCACCTTCAGTGTTAACTGCAGCATGCTTTATAATAGCAAAGACTGGAAAACACCAAAGTGCCTATTGAAGAATGAATGGATGATGTGTTGTGTATGTATGTACATATGTATACACACACACACACACACACACACACATACACACAAATATGCACAATAGAATACTATTCAACCATTAAAAAGAAAGAGATACTGCCGTTTGTGACAACATGGATAGACCTTGAGAGCATTAATTTTAGTTAAATGTGAGAGAAAGACAATACTGTATAATCTCACTTATATGTGAAATCTAAAAACAACAGCCTGAACTCATAGCTACAAAGAATACATGGGTGGTTGCGAGAAGTGGGGGTGGTGGGAAAAATGCATCAAGGTGGTCAAAAGGTATAAATTTCTACTTATAATATAAATATATCCTGAAAATGTAATGTATGGCATAATGACTATAGTTAATAATAATTACATTGGGGCAGGCTGAGGAGAGAGGGGTGAAGGAGGAAAAATTGGGCAATTATAACAGCATAAAAATAAAATATTAAAAAATAATTCTGCATTTTATATTCGAAAGTGATTAAGAAAATAGATCTTAAATACCTAGGTATAAATATAAATATGTAACTATGTGTGGTAATGGATGTTAACTAGACTTATTGCAATGATAATTTTGCAATACATACATATGTTGAATTATTATGTTATATATATGAAACTAGTATGTTTTATGTCAATTATATCTCAATGAAAGTAAATTAATTTTAAAGAGATATATTTAATAAATAAAAATTGTATAAAAACTCCTAGAATGCTACATCCACAAAATATTTCTGTTTATTTCTACATGGTGAGATTAGAGGTGATTTATTTGTTCTTTCTTTTTGCATCATGTACATTATCTATAATAAATATATATTAGTTTATATCAGAAGAAATATTATTTATTCACTTAAATTTCCAAATGTAACTTACAGTAACAAGTAAAATAACACCACCAAATATAAGATCAATATCCTTTCAAATTTTGCTTCTAAATTGATAAGATTTTTTCATTATATTTCCAACTTCTAAATCATATTTCTAGGTGAAATACTTATTTGTGACAACTTACATCTGGCCATATATAAAAAAGCATTTTCAGAATAATGTTAAATTTTTACAAAATATGAAAAGGATGCAATTTTCATATGAAAACAGATTTCAAAATAAAAATTATTATACATTAGTTTTTAAATATATAATGTTTGTTCAGGGGGTATCAGCTGGTTTTTCTACTATAAAATGACAATATCTGTACTAAGATATATACCTTTAATGCTAGTTTCACTGATGATTTTATGCAATATTGTCCCATTCAAGGTGAGTTCAGAGATTTTTCAGGTGAATTGAATTTCCCAGAAAGAAATAAAAATTTGAAGATTGGCTACCATTAATTTTTTTTTAACCAAATAAAGAAATAAAGAAAAAAAAAAGATTTATGATCTGAAGAAATTTTCAGAACCAGTAGCTTATGCTTGGATGATTGTCTCCCAGTGGCTCAGTGGGTTGCTACAGACAGTCCCTGCTCTCTACCTGAATGTTTAACCTGGAGAGAGAACAAACCACTGAGGCACTCTATTTTAAATATCATTTCACAGAAGGAAATCTTCCAGTTGAGGAACTGATGGTAACATAATGTTTATTTTCTCCTAACCCAAAATTCCTGTTATATTAAGAAAGCATTGTATTATTATTTTTACCATTGTTTGAATGCTATTACATAAAGGGGATTTACATAATTTCTAAAGCTTATGATAGAAACCAACACGTTCAAGTGTTTCAAATTGCTCATATACATAACATCATTTAAGACTTATAGCAAACTCTGAAGTGGGCTGAGGAATTGGGGATTCATTTACTGGTGAAAGAACTTCTGACTTACCCAAGCTGAGCTGAGTCACAAGTAAGTGAATGCAAGGCAACAAGCAACTATAACTACATAGACTATTTTTTCCTCAATTCTTTATACTCATGTTTGTCTGCCTATCTATCTGAAACATTAAGATCCCCTCTAAAAGTGAAAATTACCTGTTCATTAGTGCTCATAAATCCCTGGGTGATTATCTTTGCTTTAGTTGCAGAAAGTTGGAAAGAACATCCTTGCAAACACAGAGGGGGTGGGGAGGGACTAGTGCATTGAAATTCTTTGCTGTCACTTTTCAATTTATTTGAAGTTGCTTTTCCTTTTGAACTGTCTGAGAAAATTGTTGATTTTATTGTTATTGGTATTTGTTTCATTCCTGTCCCATTCTTGTTTTAAACTGCATATGAAATAAGAAAACAAACAAATAGATTTGGTTGATGGTCTATCTTTTAGTCAAAATGATACATATCAGAAAATTCCAGATGAGTCCATGGTTTTCATCAGTGATGAACTGACATACATATATAGTTCTAACTTCCTCATTTTCTGATTTGTGTTTTATTCACATTGAGGCTGAATAGGTAACAGTTCTTTTAAAAGGTGTGGCTTTTTCTGCCTGATAGAATTTCAGACATGAACAGAGTATTTCTAGGCTGGAACAGATGGATGCTGGAACTGAATTATAGACGAATTAATAACACTTTTGAGGGTCACATATGTTATATATAGAAAAAAAGAGAACATACTTCATATATTAGTATAAATTATTATAATTATTTACCCATCTTTAATTTGAGCAAATTAAAATTTTAATGTTGTAATTGCTTAAATACAGAGTCATATTATTACACTATTAAATTGTCCATGATGATATTTGCTATTAAAAATCATGGGCCAATTAATCAAATTCTATCTTGATAAGTTTTCATGAAGTCTTCATGCTAGATCCTATGAATCTTATAAAAGAAATTAAAATACTGTTAACATAAGCAGGGTATAGCTGGGAAAGTATTAAAATATGGCATACAATTTTAGACGTGAAATAAACTTTGGAAATGACATGGCTCACTTTTCATAAGAGAAATAGGGGCCTTGAAAGATCAAGAAACTTATTAAGGTCAGAGAAATTGTTTGTGTAATGGGCGGGAATAAAGCCCTTACCACTGTTTTTCATACTGTAGATTTCCCTGAGACTTTTTTGAAATTACTAGCAATCCCATGTGTTTTTTGATGTGTAAACTTCTGGTCATATTATTTTATCATGTTATACTAACAAGAAAGAGAGCTTAAACAATTTATGTTGCCTCTCTTTCCTAATAACTAGCTGTATGACTTTGAACATCTAATGTCTCTACAAATGTGTTCTCTCATTATTGGTGTCCATGATGATTAGTATTTATCTTATATGATTTTAATAAGAATTCAATTAGAGACTTCTTCAAAACTCTACCAAAAAAAAAAAGATATAAGTAGGGTAAGTCTGTCTAAAAATTATCTTTTTGAAGAGTTAATATCATGCTACTTCATATTCCTAACAAGCCTATGTGGTCTGTATTATTATTTTTAAACACACACACACACACACATATACTGTGAATAGAACATAAGACACAGAGAAGATAAATAACTGAAGGCCCCTAAGTGTTAGAATGAGGATTCTTACCCGGATGGTCTAGCTGCAGAGCTCATGCTCTTCACAGAGACAATACATGTTCAATGAATGTTAGTCAAAGTACTGATTTTGTGTTATTACAACAGCAAACCATTAATTTAGCCTATGTTATATGTAATTGATTTATTTCTTTACTTCCATTCTTAGTTGGTTTTTTTTTTTTTTTTTTTTTAATGCTCTATTTTAGTTGGAGTCACTCAAAGGAGAATAACCAGCTTTTTCTTTAATTTAAATATGTTTTATTGATTATGCTGTTACAGTTGTCCCAATTTCTTTTCCTCCTGCTCCCCTTCACCCAGTGACCCCCCTCCCTCCAGTTGTCCCCTACTTTTAGTCCATGTCCATTAGTTGTGCATATAGTTCTTGTCAACCTCTCCCTACCTACTCCATTCCCTCCTACTATGCTTAATTCTTGCATCATCTCCTTCCCTTTTCCCCTTCCCCCTCTCTGCTGACCTCCCCCCCCCATATGTTCCCCACACCTATAATTATTTTTCCACTCTCGTTGCCTACTTAGTTTGCCTTTGTTTTGGTTCCCTAGCTTCTGTGGTTGGTTGTTGTGATACAGTTTTCATTTTAATCTTCATAGTTTTGATCCTCCTTCTTCTAAACTAGTCCCTTTAACATCTCATATAACAGTGGTTTGGATCTAATGATCTCCTTCAGTTTTACTTTGTCCTGGAAGCACTTTCTCTGCCCTTTTATTCTGAATGACAGTTTCACTGGATAGAGTATTTGTGGCTGTAGGTTTTTGCTTTTCATTACTTTGAATATTTCTTGCCAGTCCCTTCTTGCCTACAGGGTCTCCTTTGTGGAATTGGCTGATAGTCTAATTGGGACTCCTTTGTACATAGTTCTTTTTTTCTCTCTTGCTGCTTTTAAGATTCTCTCTTTATCTTTAATTTTTGACATTTTGATTATAATGTGTCTTGGAGTAGTTCTCCCTGGGTCCAGTTTTTCTGGAACTTTCTGTGCTTCCTGGACCTGTAAGTCTATTTCCTTTCCCAAGTTAGGAAAGTTCTGCTTTATCATTTTTTCACATAATTTTTCAATTTCTAGTTCTTCTTCTTCACCCTCTGGCAATCCTATAATTTGAATGTTTGTTCACTTATAGCTGTCCCAGAGGTTTCTGAGCCTCTCCTCATATTCCTCACTTTTCATTTCCTCTTTCTGCACTGGTTGATTGTTTGTTCCTTCCCTATGTTCCAATTTGTTGATTTGATCTCTGGTTTTTGTTTCCTCACCACTTGTCTCATATGTGTTTTCATTCATTTCACAGGGCTAGCCTTCATTTCTACCCCGTCGTGTTCAATATCTTTTGTTAATTCTGTAAGCTGCCTTATGACTATAGCTCTGCACTGAGCCTCAGAAAGTTTTTCTATTTGTTCATCGGTTAATTTTTTTATCTGTTTTTTGGTTAACTTCATGACTGGTATTTCAATCATTATTCCTGTCATTCTGACCAATTTTGTTTACTTTTCCTTCTTGGGCGGGGCTGTCACACCTCTTACGCTATCATGTGCAGTGCCCTGAGCACTCGTCACAACCCAGCGACCCTTCTCACCACACTGTGGTGTTTTGTGTGGGGGTGGGGGTCCAAGATGGATTCCTGCTGTTACTCCCTGCTGAGAGACCAGGACCCTCTTCCTCCATCCCCATGCCCTCTGGGCCTCACAGTCTGAGGCAATAGGGGTCTGCCTTCTGCCATGTTAGAATCATGAGCTGACAGGTCTCGACTGCTGCTGGGACTGCTCCCCTGGCATTTCTTGCAGTCCCACCACTATTCCTGCTGCTATCGTGAACAGCACAGCCCGGCCTTTTCATCCTGGTTTCATCTCTCCTACCCATCTGGATGAGCACCACTGGTTTATAACTTCATTCATTGTACTTCCATGTAGTTTTATTTTCTAGAATTTCTGGTTATTTCTGGTTTTGAGGTAGTTGCATTCCTTCTTAGTTGTGGAGGGAGACGGAGAGTGTCAGTCTAAGCCTCCATCTTGGCCGGAAGTCAATAATCAGCTTTTTAATACCTTAGTCTCCCCTTATCCAAGGGGGGGTACATTCCCAGACTCTTAATGGATGTCTGAAGCCAAGAACAGTACTGAAACGTATATATACTATTTTTTCCTACACATACATATTTTTTCACATAAAGAAAGCACAGGATGGCTTATCTCTGACATATCTGAATTACCAGCATCACTACTCTTACCCTTTGGGACCATTATTAAATAAAATAAAGGTTACCTGAACACAGCACAATTGATCTGATTTTCATGAGGGCTACTAAGTGACTAATAGGCAAGTAGTGGACACATCATGGATTTGCTGGATAAAGGGATGATTTATATGTGAAATGAAATGTTGTGGGATGGTATGATATTTATTCACACTCCACAGAATAGCATGAATTTAAACCTTATAAGTTGTTTATTTCTGGGATTTTCCATTTAATATTTTTGGACCATGGTTGACTGTGGGTAACAAACCACAGAAAGCAAAACCACATATAAGGGGGAGGGGGGGCTACTGTACTACTACTAAAAACAGACAGTTCTAATACATAAAGCAGGAGGTGATGGCCCCCTTGATATAGTAGGACTTCTCTTAAATACTTATCACATTTAACTTTTAAGTTCAGATATCAAAACTAGGAAGACTGGGGAAACTGGCAAAAGAAAACAATATATAGAACAAGTTAGAACCACGAAAGAATGAGTAAGCAAGTGGAATAAGAAAAAATTACCTGCTCCAGAGTCATCTAAATTGTTGAAATAGTAGACTTATTTTAATGTTTAAATCTAAGAACACAGCAAATTTCTTAGACTGAAGAACTATAGACAAAATATTTCTAGGGTAGAGAAAGAAAGGTAAAGTCATAGTTCTCAGTCTGAAAAATATCATCATTCCATGCATTTGGAACAATGGTTCTCCAAGCCCAGATTTTGACTCCTACAGTGGGATTGAAGCTTAGCTCAAGAAAGGCCTTCAGTTTTTACTTGACATCCCAGCGAAGGGAGTGATTACTTTTCTCACATATGAAGTCTTATGCTGAAAAACTAGGTCTTCATGGTTAGAATATTACCAAAAAGACAAATATTAGACCTAGACTCTTAAAATATCTCTGGCATCCCAGAGCCCATGAGCATGGTCCTAATTTTCCCCATCTGCATTTCCTTCTAAATATCCATTTTGTTCTATGACTCATTTACACTTTTACCATTTTGTAAGGCAGCAATACATCTGTCACTGAAAGAAGCCCCTGCTTAATTTTCTATTTCAGAAGACTTATTAAACCATAATCAACTGGACTGGCTGCACTTCTGTTTCTCAATGACAATTGCTTTTTTAAGTATGGGTACTGAATCTACTTTGTAGTTGTCCTTCTGTTCCTTTTTCTTAAACAAGACTGCTGGCAGCTAGTAAGCTGCATGTTGTGCCAACCAGAGACAGAAACTTTTATTTTCCTTTTATTATTTTTGTTGTTAATTTCCTTTAATTTACGCCAATTTAAAGATGTTCCAGAAATGACCACTTCATGGACTACTGCAATGTCTTGTGGTATTTCATTGTTTAAGTTTATCCCTGCTCATAATGTTGTGGGGTCTTCTCTTCTCTTCTTTTCTTTTTCTCTTCCTCTATATAAAAAGTTTTCATGGAAAAAACTAGCAAATGTCTCTATCAATCTGCAAATTATGTTAAAGATGTAGAGTCTATTAATATATGAATGCACAAGATAGTCCTAAAATATTCCCAGTAATACAGAGGGTAACAATGGAAGAGAAAGCGAGAGCGAGCAAGAGCGATTCTGCAACTTTTAGCAGAACCTACTTATATATAAAGCTGAAATGACTATGAAGAGTTATTTAAAAAAGAAAACAGAGAAAACACATCATCTTCTGGAAAACACTGCTTGCATTGTTGAATTACTTTACATTTTAATGTGTAAATTTGTTCTTGGCTTTTCCATTGAAAGAGTCAAACCATTTGGCACTCTGTGTTAGACATAAATGTATTAGAAATGTGTAGCAACATTTATTAAAATATGTAAGGGAACAGAGGCTAAGATTAATTTTCCCCTTCGCCTTTTGAGGGCCACCACTAGGGCATTTAATATGGGTTAAGCCAGATTCAAAAAGCTTTCACTAGAGAGTTAACACAAATGACTAAGAGTTTAAGCAGCACATATCATTTAAATACATTCAATAGAGGAATTGGATTGTGCATTGCATGATAATTTATAGGGTTTTTGTTTTTGGTTACATAAGGGAAATGCATTTTTTATGCCTTAAAAGCATTCTTTTGTGATGTCAAAAATGTATTATATTATTGTTCAGAAAATGGCGTTTCAATTTGGTGGGGAAGTCTAAAATCACCGGAGTGGAAAAGATAACAAGTAGATTTTTCAAAGTCTTGCCATTTGTGATTTTGTTTTTCTTCAAAAGTTCTTTTCTTTTGGTTAGATAATGAGTGAAGCTCTGCTCAATGGCACCTTTCAATTCTTCCTAAGTGTTTAAATCTTATATTTATTATATTTGTAGTAAGGCAGTTTAAACAGAATTAAAATAAGTAGTTACTATTCCAAGCAGGCATAAGGAAATAAAATGATGTTGAAAACAAAGTTTTTGAATTCTTTCTTTTACTTATTTTTTTTTTTTTTTACATTTGGTAGTAGTATAAAAGCAATTCAATCTCCACTTAGATAATACCTGCAGTAACTATGTCGATCAGCTGTTCCATCAAAGATGATTATAGGAAATAAACTGCTAAACTAGCAAAACAGCTCTTCTTACAGTGAAGTTTATCAACATATTAAAGAAGAATCATTTTCTAGAGAGAAGGCCCTTTGTAACCATTTCCTTCTTCCTCAGATGACAGCCCATTTCTCTCCTAAGCAAGTCCCTGTGGCCCTGTCTCTTCTGCTTATTCCTCTCCTTATTGCCCTACGCACATTCATCATACTCTCAACAAAGACAATAAAGAATCACTACTGATTCTGAAAATATTGTGAACTCTTATCAGTCACAAGGAAAAGGACATTCTCCTTTCACTGGGAGTTTGCTATAGTGGCTGTTTGTGTAGGTCAACCAAAGAGGGAAAGCTTTCTTTTATATCATATCCCTCATTGTTCAGCGGAGAGCTCAAAATCGCAAGAGAGTTATCATTCTGAGAAAGGGGACACCCAAGCCATGCATCTCCCCTCCCTTTCTCTCTTCTCCAAAGAAAATGATTTGCATACGCATTTCCTTCTGAGCTTTGTCCAAGGCTGCTTTCGACAGATGCTATCTGGAAAAGTGACTGGAGAGGGAAAAGGTGTACATTAATCAGGCATTGCCAATGCAGTTCAGAGCAAAGCAGAACTCTCCACTTCTGATGGAAAGATGACCCTGGGGAGATAGCTGGCCCTTCCCAGCTCCTGAGGACTTCTTTAGATGTCTTTTGAAAGCAATTTGCTCTGCAAACTCCAGTCAACTATGTGTATTTTCTATAGTTGCACCTACCCATCCAAAATTTATTTAATTATAAATATTGTACCTATTGTGGGGTTCTTCTGGATCATAGATAAATATATGTATATATATGTTTATTTTTATATATTTATTACATATAAATTATTTTGAAATATCATTATGCATCATGAATATAAAGAATTACTGTCCTTAGGAAATCAACTACAGCTAATACCAAAAGTATTATTCTAAGCACACTCACACTTGCAATTGATTTTTAAAATCAAAATAGTCATATATATAATTTATCTATAAAATAATTTTTAGATAACCTTCTCTTTCAATTCACACTTGATTAACCTGACCTGTGTGAAACACGGAGGTAGATATGTTCTCTAACTCTACTCCTGCTTTTTTTATGCTCTCACATCCTATGTGTACCTATTTCTATTATAGTAATTACTGTATATTGTTACACATACACTAGGTTTTAGACTAATGTTTTTCACATATTATAAACAGTGCAATAATTCAAATAATCTCTCATTCAAAACTTCAAAACATAAAAAACAAATTATAGGTTCATTAGTAAAAATAGATTTTATATATTAAAACATGGCATTTCTTTTTAAAGATTCGAGCACTGAAGCAAGGATAGTGGCTAGAGGAGGACAATGGCTACATCTCATTTTTCAATCAGTTATTATCGATGACCTCTTTTTTATTCTATCTCTCAAACTAGTAACTTCCAAATGTATCTACCAAAAAGCAATGCATTTGCTTATTACTCTGTCTCCAGAATCTGATCTTTTTCCCAATTTACATTCCAAGATAAATCTTTTGAATCCTTACATGGTTATGGGTTCCCTTATGGAGCATACTCAGTTTTCACTCAGTCCCTTTCTGCTTATCATTTTCCCTAATTCAGAGGAAGCAAAACATACACATTTGGCCTTTTTGACATGGCTATGGTGGCATCTTATAATTCAATAAAGCAATAACATTCATTGAACTCTTATTCTGTGCCAGGGACTATGCTAAGTAATTTATATATAATGGTTCTTCTAATTTAAAAAATCTACATTATAATATAAAATGCTTATTTTATTTTAAGCCTGATTGCATTTTTTATTTTATTGATAAATGTGTACTGGACACCATATTGTCTACACCATTTGTAGACAATACGAGATATGAACCAGAAAAAACATATTCACTAAGTAAATCAAAAGCACTCTTGACTCAAAGAAGGGTCATTTGTTGGGTACAAAAGTAATTGGCCTTCCTTGGGTGTAATCCATTAATATTCCCAAGTTGAGAGAATGGTGAATCAATGAATTTGTCGATGTGTGAACTTACCCAAGGTAAGGGTATTAAAATCACATCAGTCTTGCTATTTGACCCTCAGCATCCATCTATCTATGTTAAATATGGGTTATGAAGATATTGTAATAGATCTATATAAAACTCTCAAATAAACAATATAATTAGAACATTCAGTGTTATTTTACTTAATAAAATGGTATTTTTATATGATGACAGAGTACACATGTGTCTTTATATGCCTATATGCCTATGCACACTCTAAGACTATACGTTTTCATTGTATGTATTGTATATGTGTATATATGCATACATGCATTCATGTGCATTTTTATTTTATAGATATTCACATATACATCTCTTATTTGTTTGGGTGTCTTAGGATACATTTTGCTAAATAAATTTATATCATATTTATATTAAAATTAAAAATACATAAGTATATAAAATTTTCCTTAAAATATAAGATATAATTTAAAATAGGAATTAATAAATTACATGAGTGATTACCTAGGTTTTACTTATTGGCAGAAATAAACTTCTATTATTTCATATTTTTCTCATGAGCAGAAGCAGGGGAGATTTTTATGAGACCTCTCTAATTTTCAAAGTGTCTAGCTGTTGATATGCATTGGAAAATAAGGATGACCTTTATTGAGGGTAGTGAATGCTCACCAAAGTTCTCAGTATGTGACTCAGTTATGTTGTTAAAAGCTGATAGAAAGAACCTCCAAAGACAAGCCAGTATCTTAGGAAGATAATTTCTTATCTCATGCCCCCTTTATCTGCATAAATTGAAGAAAAAGCAAAACTATATTTTTTATGAGAAGATCAGGTTTCAGATAAAATTTTCTTCCTAAGAAGTAACTTTTTCCAGCTAACTCAATCCAAACAACTGGCATATAGTACATTTTTTAAGTGTACAGTCAGCTGTGCTCCACAGCTGTGATAGTCTGGCTTACTAGCTCTCTAGCCAGCTAGCAGGATGACAGATACTGTCTTTGGCAGTCGCAGGGAGGGAGGGAATGGATCACCCACAGATGTTTGGAGGAATATAAGTGTCTCTGTTCTTTGGTAAGCTCATCAAAATCAACCTCTTAAGCACAGACATAGAAAGAACTGGAAATCACCTCCCAGTCTGTCATCACATTACTCAGCATACTTTTATACCACCCCCTCATTCCTTCTTTAAGTAGAAAATAAATTGTATGAGTTGACATTCTTTGACCCTGGAGTAGATGATGCCATATACCATGCGAAGGAAACCCAATGCACCTAGATTTCTGAACCCCAAATTTGTTTAAGCCAACTTCTTCTCTAGAAAATCAAGACCTACTTTTTGACTCTAGAAATATTCCAAATGTAGAGTTAATGTTTGTTTATAGTAGATTTTTTTTCTCTCCTGTCCTATAGCAGTATAAAACCTATTTGACAGATGTACATGTTTGAAATCTTTGTTTGCTAAGGATGACTTTGTCATATAGAAAATATGGCATTGTGAACCTAGAAGATTTGGTCCTAAAGAGATATTGTGGGGAATTCCTCATGTAAAGGCAATGCTCCTGTTAAGCTCATTTCCTGGTATAACAATGCATTTGGCTACAGCAACACAGTGATAGACCTTATGGTCCACATGACCGCCAAGGAGTAAGAGCCCCCTTGACCACCAGCTCCAGCAAGAAGCCCTCAGTTACTGGGAAGTCCTTGCCCCTGATCAATCCCCCAACACACTGAGATTCTCCTAACCTTCATCCCAGAACCTCTGAAAAAGGGGAGGGGCCTAGGGAGTTCCATCTTTTCATGCACCATCAATAAAACTCACTGTACCTAGCCAAAAAGACAAAAGGAAAAACCCATAAAAGCACTATATTCACAGTCCATTAAGTTCATCAATAATATTTAAAGGTTACAGGTAACAGCAGTACTATACTAACAGTATCCAGAACCAGATTCTTTTTCTACTGACTGTATACTTAACTACCTCTCTTCATATGCTCAAAATGACAAATGGCAATGGCTAGGGACCATCTTGACTAGCAGAAACTTGGTTTTGTAAAATCATGCCACCCTAGTCCCTTCTGTTTGTGTTACCTCTTCCTGCAAACTATTTGTTCTTAAACTTTGCCATAACCTAAACACAATTACTTCATTCTCAACTCGATTAGTCTTATAAGTCCATTGCCATAGCTAACTGAACTATTTCTCAGGCCCAACAGAAATTCCCAGGAGAGAATTTGATTGGCTTAGCCTACCCATGGTTTAGCTTTCTTTATGTCAGGTGTGTTCCCCCAGCCCAATCAGATGTAGCCAACGATGGTAATATGTTATAAACATGGTTGTTTTATGGGTTGAAATGGGTAGTTTACAAAGAAACAATGTATTGGTAAGTATCCTAATGGTATCACTGTTAGCTACTTCTTTCTCAAGCTAGATCAATAAGTAACAAGATAAGAAGAAAATAAAATTCTTATTTCTTCTTCTCTAGATTAAGGACAAAACTCTGTGTGTGTGTGTGTGTGTGTGTGTGTCCAATTTATTCATTTTTCTTGTCACTGATTTAAAAATCTAGATACTTCTGCCTGTAGGATTTAATTATTCAGAGTTTACATGCTTGCCAAAGTTCTGATTAATGATACTATATCTTTGTATCCCCACACCTTGTATGATGCCTGACATATTGTTAATGCCTGAATAAATAGTTAATAAGATTTTTGAATGAGTATATGTGATTACACAAACATTGAACCACGATTTTCTAGAAAATTGGAAGAAGACTCTTCCAAATGGAGCATTAAAGACATCATTCTTTTGTTACTATATCCGATAATAACCACGTATTTTTATATTGTATCCTTCAAATTTAATCATTTATTTTTATTTTATTTCATAAGAAAATCTATACTACTCTTTCATTTTTACTTTTAGAGTGTGTTGTTAAAGGAGGGATTATTCACACAAGAGAATAATTAAGTTTTGCCTTATTTCCATTTAGATATTGAATATATGGAAGAAACGCAGTAAAGTTTATTTTGTTGTTGTTTTAATGTTTTTTGTTTGTTTTTCTGTTATTGGTATCTGAAGTCTGACCTGTTGTCTCCAAATGGCAACCGGCAATCTGGGCTTCAGTGGGGGTATTTAATTGAATTTTTATATGGGTTTGAATGTATTGTTTCTGTAAACGATTATGACTTGGGTTTGTGTTGCTTCTTATCAATTATAGTTTGCAAGGTCAAAAATACATTGTTTCCTGTTATATTTGAAAGAATACTCTAATGCTTTAAATGGCTCAAAATGGTCAAAATATTGTAAGCAAAATAAATGAAACATATTCCTGTTAATTAAGCCATTTTATTCCAAAACTGAAGCATTTACTGATGACAGAGTTATCATACAAGGGTAAAATGATAGCCAAAGTAGAATGTTTTATAAGCATGTCTTTTTTTGGAAAGTCTAATGGATAATGAAGAGAAGAATGTTTCTGCTTTGAGAAATAAGCAGTGCATTCATCTAGCATGAGAGTAAGTGCCATTTCCTACACGTGACTTCATGTATAAGTCTTTCTTATTACCTATAAAATAAATTCCAGACTACTCAGATTGATTTCCCAGTCTACATTTCCAACTGCATAGAGAAGCCGGTCTTTTTATTATTTCATATCCTAAGCTCACTTCAGGTTTGGGACATTGCTTATTGTTCTGCTCCTCATTCCTCCTCTGAATCTTCTACTCAGATTTCAGAGCTAAATGATCTTGTTAGTGTATCTCTCTCTCTCTCTCTCTCTCTCTCTCTCTCTCTCTCTCTCCTGCCTACTCCCCCTTTTTTTTTTCTTTTCTTTTCAAAGAGGTAACTGAGTAGCACTAATTCATAGAAACCATAAAATAGTGACTAGCCCATATATCAATGGATCTTGTGTTGTAAATATTAGGGGTATCAAATGCCTTTTTTAGAGGTAAACATTGGCTGTGATTAAACAATAGTATACTAGAAGAATTAGCCTTCTGAAATGGACATCAAGAAAGGCAAGCCTGCCCGTTGCTGTATGCCCCCCACCACCAGCATCACAAGCTATTTATTACTTAGTGTTTATATCAGATAAAGGTTTAAAATAACATATCAATAAAAATAATGCTTTAAAACAAGTGATCATTTCTCTTAAACTCATAAATCCGGTTTATAATCTCTTTGGAAAACGTAAAGTGTTCAGTTATTAATACAGAGAAGAATAGTTTCAGGATGATCAATACGACATTTTAAAATAATTTCCCAGGCCTGAAGCGTCCCCTGCTAGAACCTTAGCTCAGTGGTTTTGTCACTATGCCTTGTGCAGTCTACCATTACTCGTTTGCTTGGAATTACCTCCAGTCTTCCATTTACCTGGATCAAATTCACCTATCATTCACAGTCATATTTATATCTTACATATTCTATGGATCCCTTCCTGAATATTGAAATCACCTCTTTATTTTCTTCAGTAATTTTGGGTTGTGCAAAAGTGATGTTAAAGTTTATCTGGACCTGTATTTACATCGCTATTGAGATTCCAGGTTAATAGGGTTCCAATTTGTATTAACTCTACAATAAGATGAAATGTCATGAATTAAAGTTTATGCTATGTCTACAAAGGTATATTTGCATACAAAATGTCAAGGTGTATACAAATTGTCAAAGCTGTCTTAGTTCGTCAGCTCTTTAACTTTTAAATCCTATGTGTCTCCAACAACTGCTTAATTAATTTATTAATTAATTAATTTTGGATATTCAACAATCTGGTTCAGTAATAACACCCTTGATTGAACAGGATGTTTTCCCCCATGAGCCACAAGTGGTACACATTTGGCCAGCTGGAATCAAAGTAAACTCAATGTCATGTGTTGTACTTGAATCAAAGTAAGAGGCTATGGTGGGCCACAAAAATGAGTATATCAGCAGATAGAAGGTGACTGTCATGAAACCCTGGATAAGATAAAAGAATAGATGACATGGTATGGGGTGGAGGAAATTCACAATTATTGACGGCCAGCTAGTGAATGAGGCATTTCATTTTTTTAAATTTCTCATTTAATCATCTCGGTAGTACCATGATGTAGACAATTCTATATTGGTTCATAGATTAGGAACAATGCCTCAGGTTACACACAATGCCCACATAGCATTTATGCATTTGAACTCAACTTCTAACTGACTTCAAAAGCTGTGCTTTATCTACTCTACCCCAAGGCCTCATGGGAATGTTGCTTTGATGTTCAGTCTTTAAGAAAGACATAAGATCACTTTCCATTCTGGCTGTAACAAGATTATGTCCAGATGACTGGAAGAAGTAATTGTACAGCACATGGGACTGTCTAGTCTAGCAAAGAGGCAGCTCCATCAGCAGAAAGAAACAGAGGCAATGACCTCTACAGGGCAATAGTATATTCTGTCAGCTTTGCCTTCCCCTTTTTGCAGTTATACTGATAGATTTTTTTTTTTTAAATCACAACTACTGGGAACTGGACAAAAAGAATATTAGCAAGCTCTCTTTCTAAACAACAAACTGTAGAGCTAATCCACTGTGCCAGAGGTAAAATCTTGGCATCTGTGAGTACATAAGTCACACTCTTCCAATACTTTCCAGTCACTATGACCCAATTATTTTGATTCAGCTTTTATCCTTTTTTACTTGTGTATTCTTCTAAGAGCAGAGGTTTTCACATTCTGCTTAATTTTTATATTTCCACATTATATTTGATCATGCCCAGTCCAGGAACAAAGCAGATATTTATACTCAGAATCTACAGCTGTACCACTGGCTTGAGTTTGGGCATTATCTTCTATTTGAACTTCACTCTCAGTCTTGACCCATCTCAAACATTATTAGCACTTAATTTAGTCAAGTAGGATTCTTTACATTGGCAAATTAGTTGGCTACTCTTAAAGGGCCACGTCTATAATTAGACTAATGTTCCTGTTCATTGTCTTGCCCAGTTCAACTTTTGACTCTTTTTTCCTGCTCATGTGGTTGAGGTCCTAACACTCCGCACAGCCAAACCTAAAAAACAAAGCAGGGTCAGGTAGATTGGTTTTAAGTGTTGTGTTCAACAGGGAAAGGAAAGAAGACTGATAGCGGATAGTTGTAATCCCCCTCAGTGTCCCTGATATAAGACAATAATAAATAGATAAATTACCATTGGAAAAGCTATTGTAAATATTTCATGTTTGTTTTTAAGGTTTTAGATTAATTGATTTTAAAGTCTTTCAAATGAAAATGTCTCAATAGTCTGAAAGCTGTTTGTTTGTTTATTTTACCCCTAAGATATTTAGGTAAAGATTTCAGCCAAAAGAAACGCAATAACATTGTGAATGTAATGAGTTCTTAGACTATGGGCTTCAACAATAGTCAACTTTTTTGGGTAAAACACTGACTCCAAGAAACTTCATGTGGAATTCCATAGAAATCTAATGAATGCTTCATGCTTTAATTTTAGTACATTCCATTTCCTCTCTTTTCTTTTGATATTTTAGTAGCTGTATTAGAGTTCCCCAGAGAAACAGAACCAAGAGAATATGCATAATATTATTTATTTAGGGAACTGGTTCTCTCAGTGATGGCAGCCAAGAAGTCCCATTACAGCCCTCTGCAAGCTGGAGAACCAGCAACACCAGTGGTAAACTTCAGCCCAAGTCCAGATGGCATAACTCCAAACCTGTGGCTGAAGGCCTGAGACTATACTTTCAGGAGTTCAAAGGCCTGAGTATTAGGAGCTCCACTGTCTAAGAGCGGAAAAGAGAAAATGAGTTTGCTCTCCAGCACTTTGTTCTACTCAGACCCTCAATGAATTGGATGATGCCTATGCATACTGGTGATGGCAACTCTTTAACTCAGTCTGTTGATTCAAATACCAAACTCATACAGAAGCACTCACAGACATATTAAAAAATAATTCTTTGCCAGATATCTAGACATCACTTAGCCCAGGCAAGTAGACACATGAAGTTAACTATCACAGTTCCCGTGCTGTTAGTGCTCTGCTTCTTACCACTGCTTCTCCTGCCCTCCTGTAGTCAACTTGTCTATTTTTTATACTACTTTAACTCCTTTCTAACTTCCTGCTTTGCCTTAACTCCTTGATATGATAACACTTACTCCTCAAAAGAAAACTATGGAGCTGTGTTTATTCTAGCCATCCCCCTTATCACCCAGCTCATTCTCCTTCTGTGATGGACAAGCTGGGGATGTAAGAGATGATTAGAGGCTGAAGTACTTCAAGGTCTAGGCCTTTCTCTTCCCATTAGCTTGTATGTTCCATTGTTGGTTTCTTTGCATTTTCCCCCTTTGAAATATAAATTTGCAGGGTTGAATTTTTTATTTTTTTTGTTATCCTAAACAAATAGATAGTCTTTTCAAATAGATAGTCTTTTTCCTTTGCTCTGTAAAATGAATTATTTGATCTGAGAGTCCATAATGAATATTGTGTGGTCTTAATTAGATCATTAAACTAGGGGTTGAGATCATAACATGTCATCCTAATGATATCTATTTAATCAAAATGTCCATTTGTTTTCATTAGACCAAGTTTAGAAAGCAATTCCAAAGTGCTTTCCAGTGTGTTAATTGGTCTTTTAACTTTCTTTTCTTTATGTGGAGGTGAGGAATGTGCTATGGACAAGACGAGAATAATTTTATTATTGCTTTTGTCTCTCAAAATTCTTTTGCTTTTCAATATTCAACCTAAGTGTCAGCTTTTCTAATAAACCTAGACAATTATTGCCTATTATTTTTCTGCACCTTAGGTAATCTCTGGATCCTCTGGAATTAGTGAAGAAAACACCCAGCGGGGGAAAAACCTTTATAATATCATATCTCTTCTAGGAATGACCACAGATGCCAATGGATATCAGTAGCTCTCCCACCAAAGGAGGAAAAGGAGGACTGCCAATTGGGTGACAGAAGAGATTCCACAAAGAGGGAAGTCTTGGCTATCCTTGTGCAGTAAGACATTAAACAAGAGTTCTCAAACTTTGGCTCCAAACCAGCAGCAACATTTTACCTGAGGGCTTGTTATGAAGTCTCACACCAGAAATGCTGAAGGAGAAATTCTGGAGAGGATTCCAGGTGGTTTTGAATGCAGGTTAGAGTTTGAGAATGCTTTAAAAGAACAAACTTATTAAGTATTCCATGGCTACTAAAAGTGTTACATATGCCTCACCAATATTTATAGTGGTAGACAACTTCTGACATGGCTCCCAGTGATTGCTAATTGCTGGCATTCACTCCCTTGTATAGTCCCCTCTTCTGGCATATCAGCTGGACCTAGTAACTTGCTTACAATAGTGTATGGCCATAACAAGTGTACAGGAGACCCTGACTTTGATCTTGCTAGTACTCTCTCCCTGGCTTTGTTTTTTTCTTTTTTTGGTGTTTGGTGACTCATTCTTTTATCTGTTTTTAAATTTTTTAAATTACAGTTTCTATTCAACATCATTTTGTATTAGTTTCAGGTGTAGAGCATAGTGGTTAGAAGGGGAACACTTTGTAAAGTATATAATTGTCTCCCTGGCTTTTCTCACTTGCTTGTTCTGATGAAACAAGCTGGTGAATCACATGTGGTGAAGAACTGACGGTAACTTCTGAACAATCATGAGCAAGGAACTGAAGCCCTCAGTCGAGTAGTTTGGGAGGAAATGAATCTTGCCAACAACCATGTAAGTGAGCTTACACATGAGTCTTTTCTGAATTGGACTTCAGATGAGTCAGCAGCCCTGTACAAGACCTTGATTACAGCCTTGTGATTGACCCAAAAGCAGAGGACCTTGGTTACACTGTGTCAAGATCCCTGATCCACAGAAATGATGATATAATAAATGCATATGTTGTTTTAAGCTGCTCAATTGTGAGGAAATTTATTATATACCAGTAGATAATCGTCGTCGGCAGCCGTCCGTCTCGAGAGACGATGGTGTAGCTTCCCAAGAGTCTATCTGCACCGCCGAGAATGGCTGTGCAGTCCGACTCGGGAGTGACACGGTATCTGTCTCCTCCCGTGTTGAATCGACATCTTGCGATGACGCTGAAGCTACAGAGCCTGGGCAGGGTAATATGGAGGGTCTGCTGTTGCCCATGCAGCAGACCCCCCCTCTCTTCGCAGCTGAAGGGTCCAAGGGAAAGACGGAGTCGATACAGCTTGGTTTCAGGTGCGCCGCAGGAGTTGCCGGTGTTGACTACAACGTCAAACCGCCTTAGGGACTCCGGCTCCGGATTTTCTGTCGGGGTTTACTCCCCTAGCCTTTCCCCTGAAGAGGTATGCCGCAAGGCAGCGGAGGTTTTTTGGAGTCAGAGTTTTCCTTCTCTGATGTACCCTGACTGGAAGATCGAACCAGCGACACTTAGCTCGCAGGCCGACGCTCAATCCACTGAGCTAAACCAGCCAGGGCACCAGTAGATAATACATAGAGACATAAACACAGATACACACATATTGTGTGTGTGTATATATATATATATATATATATATATATATATATATATAATTTATAACACATCTCAGCCTAATACATATTTAATAAGCACACACAGCATTAACCACTTGGCTCTCCAGTAGCTATGGTGAAGATATAAGAAATATTACCTACCTTCAAAGAGAAAACATTTCTTTTTAAGAGAAAGAAATGCTTACTTACACGGCATACTTAGGATATAATACTAGGAAGTAAAAAGTAAAACACTGGACTAAATAAAGCTAAACAACAAAAATATAATGTCATAAACAGGAAAAAGTTTTTTGTAAGAATAATTATTTGTCAGTACACAATCATATATGGAGCAATAACTATGAGCCAAAAATTTCATCTTTATGCCACACTTATTAAATATCTATCCATAGTCCCATTTTCCAGAAGACAACGCAGTATGTAGTTTACAAAAAGGACTTACCCAAGTTGTTGTACAGCAGAGCCAGGGTTCAAACGCAGGCTGCAATACTCCAGAACTTGTACCCGGAACTACAGCAGCATTCTAACTCCATAATGTAGAGAGAGCATTATCTTGTTTCTCATTTTGTTCTGACATATTTATATTCCTGGAAAATGATAGACATTGATATTTTATTGATAATGGATAAAAGAATGAGACTAGTTTAGGTGGGCATAGAAAGCAAGTAACAACTATTGTAATATGTAATGTAATAATGTAATTCTCTTTGCTTAACTACCCATATTTTCAGCTTTCAACTTTTCACCTACTAGTCCTGGAATTCCTCTTTGTTAAGAAATAATCCCATTACTACATAACAGAAAGAGACATTCAACTAAAAGTTATGATGCTCTGCTCAAAGTTAGTGTCCTCTAAATACAAGTTAATTCCTATGGCCCTCAGGTGTTGACCTACAATCTGAATCACCTGTAGAACTTGATAAAACTACAAACACCAAGGGTCCATTCTTGAAGATTCTCATTCCATAGTTTGACATGGAATCAGGGATCTGAAAAATTGTTGAACTCATCCCCAGGACATCCTTATGGACACCAAAGTTTATAATTTTTTTTTTTAACTTAAGAAAGATGTTTTAACAGATCTACACAAATGTTTTAGCCCCAACACAAATAAATATAAGCAAATTAATTAAATATGCAAATCAAGTGGAGGAAGGCTATAGTCCTTGTTGTTGTAGTCAATATTATATATACATTTTTTAGGGCTGACTTACAAGTTCTTCATGATCTTTCACTGAGATATAATATACTGAAGACTAATTTGAGGAAATCAAATTGAAAGATTGAGAGAAAAGTGCCCAGTGTTAATTAGGAGCTGATTATATTTGCTATTACTTGCACTAATTGAAGTTCACTGGTCTTTGTTAACTGGGTCAGGCAGAGGTCAAGAGAACAGGTGGTTGAGTACAATTTTATAAAAACCTGTTTAATATTTGGCTCTGCAATTTCCCTGTGGTTGGTCAAAGTGAGGATATGATCATTACCCAAAGATTGTTTAGAGAGATCGAGCCTTGACTGATGAAAAAGGAATAATTAGAAACTCACCTTTCCAATCTGGAAAGTGATAAAGTTTAAATAAGAATGACAAGCAATGGGCTGACCTAATAAAAAAAGAAATTCATCTCATGCCACTGTTTTTGTCCCTCCTACAACCAAACTTTTTTGTTTACTTTTTCTTAATTTAATTATCCCATTGGTCTATTTGAACATACCATGTTGTTTTCTATTCTCATTTTCCTCCTCCACTTTAAACAATGTAATTCAGCACTGTCACAAATTCTTTTAAAATTTAAATAGATTACATATGTTTTCATCCTTAACCACATGTAGATTTAATTTCTTCAATATTCTTAAAAAGTTTTTGGTGCAACATTTTTCTCTTTAGAACTCGCCATACATTTGACTTAAATCACTTGCTGGGAAGAACTTTAGCAGTGGATAATGTGATCACTTTTCAGGATGAAAACTTGTCTTACCAATATAAGTATTGGAAAAATCTAGATCTAAAATTCAATATATAATGAAAACTAGTAAAAAGATTTCTTTTTTACTTTCAATAACAACATAGAAAACTTTTTTGAGAATGAAATATTATAGTGTATGGATATTTCATCATAAGTTTGAAAAGTAAGTAAAGAAATAAGTGACAGAAGTCTATATCAAAGATTTGCATTTATTCTCATTGGAATTAATATTTAATTAATATTTTAAATAAGCATTACATAATGTATAATTTAAAGTAACAGATCATAATAATTTGTTTCTAAAGAATTAGAACAAAATACAGAGATGGTATTGCTATTCTGCTTTCATCAGTTTCTGAGTAAGTTTAAAAATAATTATCATATATTATCAAAAATTGCTAGACTATAAGCAAAGAAACCACTAGGGAAAAAAAGAGTAAACTTATATTTTTAACTTTTTAATAAAAAAACATATGGTAGACCCCCATTATTGGAAATTAGAAATAATAGACAGAAGCATCAGAAAGAAAGTCATAATCACTGGGGTTACATGCTTAGAGAGTGACTTTAACATCCAGCATCACATCTAAGAGCTAACGGTTGGTGACTGCCACAAGAAAATCTAAACAGAAATGTAAGTTTTTTTACTTAATTTGTCTTTTATTGCTCATATAATTAATTTAACAAATACTTATTGAGGTCCAACCAATGGGGCTACATGAAATAACCAAGATTAAAAAGAAATCTTGACAGGCATGAAAAAACATCTATGGCTTTTCCATGGCCATGATGTAAATAAAGCAGCATTTATACAGGGAATATTATGTTTTCTTTGTTGCCTAACAGTCCTGATCAATTAATAAGCATTTTGTGGTCATGTACTATTTGGTCTAGATTGAAATGAAGGCTTCTGGGAATATACATGAAATATAAAATGTGATCTCTGACCTAAAAATAGTGCACACTTATCTCTGGTTCAATGTACAGGCACACTAATGGGCCAACAATTGTTTTGTTTACTTAGGAGCTATTAAAAAGCCCACTGTTTTCTATAATTTTGTAATTATATAAAATTAAAAGTTACAAATAGCTAAAGAAATAAAATTTGAATAATACAATTTTTAAAAAGGCCTACTGTGCTGGGCCGACAAGCCTCATGTATTTTAGAAAAGGAATTGTAAGCTTTCAGTGGTGATAACATCACAAGTCATGAAGAAAAAAATTCTTGGCTCTGTCAATGATAGCAGAAATAAGAAACTCTAAGCAAATATCTGTGTTAGACCTCTTTTGTTGGAAACAAAGAAGGAAGAAGGAGAAGGAGGATGAGGAGAAGTAAGAGGTGGAGGAAAAGGAGGAGAAAGACAAGAAGGGAAAAAAGGGAGGGAGGAAGGAAGGAAGGAAAGGAGGAAGGAAGAAAGGAAGGAAGAAAGGAAAGAAATACATTTTACCTGCAAGTAGAGTCACAATTCTAAATTCAGAGATGAAGGACTATTTCTTACAAATTTTCTGGAGGTTGGGTGACTTAGTAGAGATGATGAGTCTAGAAACAACTTCCCAATTTTCTTCACTTTATTCTTCTTATATTGCCTTCACAAAATCTATCATCATTGAATTATTACAAGGTCTTTATTCTGTTACTTTAATTCCTTATTCCTGATCTAGCTGCATAAATCCTTCTTCTGTGCCTGCATGTATACTTACCTATGACTTTCCTCTCTAGTGTGTGTATGTATGTCTGTGTGCATATATTTTGAAAAAAATGTGTCATTTTGATTTTTCAATATACACAGGTGGTATTATGTATTAGATATCAGCATAATTTGTGTTTTTAATAACCAATACTACATTTTAATATCTATCCTTGATCCCATACATGTCTATTTTAGCAGTTTTTAAAACATTTTTTTGTTGTTGTTCTGAAGACCCCTTTGGCAGTCTAGACTCCTTATCAGAATAATTTTGAATGGAATTCCATAGACCATAATGTCTTTAATACCTGTAGATACATTGTATTAAAAAATAAACCAATTATACTGAAATATAGTTATCAAAATACTAAAACAGTACATGTGGAGCATAGCAAAATATATGTGCTTATTTATTAATATTTAAGCAATATAATCTAGTGTCCAGTTTAATAGCTACCATCATTCTGTGATGGTAATTAGCATATGAAATGTTTGGAGATTTCTGAAATAAGTTCAGTATGATTTGAAAATAAATGTGACTGCTGTTGATGACAAAGTCAAGGTACTGCTATTAGAAATGTGGTTTATTGTCTTCATTCTAAATTAAATTAAATAGTAAATGTCAACTAGAGGTTTGTGAATATGAGGATGTATTTATTTATTTATGATATTTATTCATTTGTTTGTTTGTTTAGTTATTTGGGAGGGGGCATCTAAGTTGATTGGCCTTCTGAATTCTATCTGATTTCTTACCCTGGGTTAACAACTCCTGCTCTGGTTTATTGAGTCTATTTGATAATACTTAAAGGAACAATCCATCAAGAAGATATGACTTTGATAAACATATATGCACCCAACATAGGAGCACCCAAATACATAAAGCAAATACTAGAAGACCACAAAAAGGATATCAACAACAACACACTCATAGTAGGGGACTTCAACACTCCATTATCAACAATAGACAGATCATCCAAGCAAAGAAACACCAAGGATATACAGGCATTGAACAACACACTAAACCACATGGATCTAACTGATATATATATAGAACTTTTCACCCCAAAGAAGCAAAATATACATTCTTTTCAAGTGCACATGGGACATTTTCAAAGATAGACCACATGATAGGTCACAAAACAAGCCTCAACAAATTCAAGAAAATTGAAATCATATCAAGCATCTTTTCAGATCACAATGCCTTGAAACTAGAAATCAACCTCAGAGAAAAAAATCAAAGACACCCAAACTCATGGAGATTGAATAACATGCTATTAAATAATGAATAGGTTAACAATGGCATCAAAGAAGAAATCAAGAAATTTCTAGAAACTAATGATAATGAGCACACAACAACCCAAAACCTGTGGGACACAGCAAAAGCAGTCCTGAGAGGGAAGTTCATAGCAATACAGGCATATCTGAAAAGGCTAGAAGAATCTCAAATAAAAAACCTAACCACATGCTACAAGAACTAGAACAACAACAACAAACAAAGCCTAGGGCAAGAAGAAGGAATGAAATCATCAAGATCAGAGCAGAACTAAATGACATAGAGACTAAACAAACAATCCAAAAGATCAACAAAACTAGGAGCTGGTTCTTTGAAAAAATCAACAAAATCGACAAGCCTCTAGCCAGTCTAATCAAGAAAAAAAGAGAGAAGACCCAAATAAACAAATCAGAAATGAAAGAGGAGAAATCACGACTGATACCTCAGAAATACAAAAGATAGTTAGAAATTACTTCAGACAACTGTATGACAAGAAATTTGACAATCTAGAAGAAATGGACAAATTTCTAGAAACATACAACCTTCCAAAACTGAATCAAGAAGAAGTGGAAAGTCTCAACAAACCAATAACCAAAAAGGAAATTGAAACAGTAATCCAAAATCTCCCGGCACACAAAAGCCCTGGACCGGATGGCTTCACAGGCAAGTTCTACAAAACATTCAGGGAAGAACTAACTCCTATCCTCCTCAAACTGTTCCAAAAAATCCAAGAAGAGGGGAGAATCCCAAACTCTTTCTTTGAAGCCAGCATTATCCTAATCCCCAAACCAGGTCAAGACACAACAAAGAAAGAAAACTACAGGCCAATATCACTGATGAACATGGATGCTAAAATCCTCAATAAAATATTGGCAAACAGGATCCAGCAATACATCAAAAAGATCATACATCATGATCAAGTGGGCTTCATTCCAGGGATGCAAGGATGGTTTAATATTCGCAAATCAATAAATATAATACATCACCTAAACAGAATGAAAGACAAAAATCACATGATCATATCAATAGATGCAGAAAAAGCATTTGATAAAGTACAACACCCATTTATGATGAAAACACTCAGCAAAATGGGAATAGAGGGAGCATACCTTAACATAATTAAGGCTATATATGAGAAGCCTGAGGCCAACATCATACTCAATGGACAAAAACTGAAAGCATTCCCCCTGAACTCAGGAACTAGACAAGGTTGTCCACTCTCTCCACTCCTTTTCAACATAGTGTTGGAAGTCCTAGCCACAGCAATCAGACAAGAAAAAGAAATAAAAGGCATCCAAATTGGGAAAGAGGAAGTGAAATTTTCATTATATGCAGATGACATGATAGTATACCTAGAAAATCCTATAAACTCCACTAAAAGACTACTTGATATAATAAGTGAATTTGAGTCTATTTGCATACACCCCATTTTACTGATTTAACCCTTTAGTGATGGGCATTAAGACTTGGTTTAGACTTCCGGATCCCACAAACAATACTGGACTTTATTCTTCACAATTTAAAATATCGTTTTATAGTTTAGTTATGTAGGAAACAAGGAAATAGTGACTCCCAAACCAGTGTTAAAATCAGTAGTAACAAAGGGCAAATGTAATTAGAGGATCTCTGAGAAGGGAGTTGACAGCATTAACATATTTACAAATCACAATAGGGGCATTTAGATAATCACATTAGATTGTAACTCCGGAGTAACCAGTAATGGAGAAACTGGAGAGAAGGAGAGGGGCGGGGGAGCTAATTGTGTTAGGGAGGGGGAGCTAACTGCATTACTATAAAACCAGTTTTCTTTGTCTGCTTTGTGCACACATTCTCCTGGCTGAGGGTGCACCCGACTCTGCAGACTTGTGAGTAAACGCCTTGCTTTGCTGCTCAAGTCCTGTGTCCCGGTTTTTATTGTGAGCATTTCTCACAGTTATAAAATGATTTTTATGCATCACTCAAAGTGGTTGGAGAAATTAAATAGGATGTTATGTAATAATTGAATTCAATAATTTATTGAATTAGAATAATATATGTAATTATTTTATTAAGTACAAATAAGAAAATATTACCTCCTTTCCTCAGATGTCAAGGTTTGGGCAGATAACCAATTTGAATTTACCTAAAAAAATATTTTAAAATATAAAACTTTTAATATAGCCATTTTGTAGTCTCTTCATCAAAGTTTTAGAGTGTCTCTTATATACTACTGACTTGAAATTTGCATTTTTTAAAACTATTTAACTCTTGAGGATCTGAAATCCCAAATTAGAAAATATAATTCACGTTAAGGCTAAATACAATCACACTGACAACCTGACCATGAGGAAACAGGATGCTTAGACCTCATTTATGAAAACCACAAAATTCCAACAGTCTAAAAGCATTAGTGTGGGCATATCCTTGTTCACAATAGTGTGCTGCTGGTTTTTTAGTACAATAAATATCTATGGTATTTTAAAATTCTAATTCTTATCTTTGTAAACACACCATACTTTTCTTGTGGATAAAATTAACAGTTATTAACTTTAGATTAGTACCAAAAAGGCAAGTTTTACATATGTTACATAATATAACTTCTATTTTTACTGGATGCTTCAGAAAAAGTTGTAAGAGTATTTTGTATACTGTAATTAAAATATAGTGGTGATGGAACATGACAATTTTACTTGGTGAAATAGACATTAATTTTATTCAAAAATGTAAGAATCAACAATGGTGCTGAAATAATTGGACATCAATATGCAAAATAATATTTATAATCCATACCATACACCATACAAAAATTTAACTTCGTGCTTTCAAAAACTGGTGTTTAAAAATTAAAAGACCATCCACACCCTTGAAGATAATAATATATAAAACATATGCATATACATATATAAAGAATGAACAAAAAAACCCTAAAAACTCAATAAGAAAATAAACAAAGCAATATATAAGATGGCAAATATTTGAACCCATGTGTCACCAGAGAATACACATGAATGGCGAAAATGCTCAGGAAAAGATACTTAGTATCATTAGCCATTAAGGGAATGCAAATTAAACCATAATGGGATACTACTGCAGACTTATTAGAATGACTCATATTTTAAAAACTAATTCTACCAAGTTTGGTAAGGATGTGGAGGGGCTGGAGCTCATATACACAGTTGTTAAGAATGTAAAATAGTAAAAACACTTTGACAGATTCTTAAAATGTATATATTTACCATATTGATCTGGCCATTCCATTCCTACATATTCAACCAAGAGGAAAGGAAACATGGGGTCATAAAAATACTTGAAAATGAATGGTCAAAGCAGCTTTATTGTTAATATCCTCGAACTGGAAATAACTCAAATGTATCTCATGAGTTGAATAAATAAACACATTTTGGTATATTCATGTAATACTAGCCAGCAATAAAAATAAATAAAGTCTTTATATACAAAACAGTTCAGATGTATCTCAAAGTAATTATACTGAATGGAAGAAGCCAAGAAAAAAAGAAATACACACTGTATTATTTCACTTTTATAAATTTCTGAAAAATGCAAACAAATCTATAGTGACAGAAAGCAAATGAGCGGTTGCCTGGAGAGGGCACTTTTCTCAGACCACTGATCTTAGCCAGTCTGATGAAGAGCACAAACAGGGACAGATTCAGCTTGCTTTGATGTAATGAATGCAACAAACCTCCTTCCCTTTCCTATTTGACTTTCTACTCCATGATTCTTCTATAATCAAAAGGTTAGGAAAACACAATATTTACCTGATGTTTCTGTTAGTGTCTCAGATGAGAGACGAACAAACTTGACCATGGACCCAGTGTCCTAAATGTCAGTGGGACTGAACAACTCATTTTTGGAAATAGAACTTGCATAATTTGAGTCTGTGTCTATATGCAAAATAGAAAAGTGAGAAATAAAGGCAGTCTTATTAGAAATAAGACTAAAACATTTTCAGTTATATTTACTTACAAGTCAACAAAGTAGCTTTCTTAAGGATAACAATCTTTATTTTTGCCTGTGGAGACATTTAAAGCACTCTCATATCTATCAATTAATCTAAACCTTCTCTTGCCAAAGCTTAATTTAATAGTGGTCCCTACTTATAGAAGAAAAAGCTTATCAATAGTCACACATGCCTTTCTCCATGAAGGGTATGAAATTAAAGCCCAGCTGTCCCAGTTCAGTAGGCTTTGGATGATAAATGTACATCAGTCCCACATGGCTTACTCTCTTTTTAAGAACCAGGTACCTATGATATTGTGACTTATTTAGAAATATGAGGGGAAACCCTCCAAAAAGGAATTATCTTCTGGAGGGTGGACCCTTGTAGTATAAGCTTCCCTGCTAGGTGAGTGTTCTAGAAACCTATTTGTATCAGGGTACCAAGTGGCATTGTTGTAAGAGGCTGCATTTGGCTTCAGTAAATTTTTTTGAAGACTCTTTCAATGTGTTTGGCCATTTCATGATGGGTGATTTATGAGTGCACCTGCCTACACGATGCTGAGTGTGCAGCAGTTTTTGACCCAAAGCAGCATGATCCCTATGTCCCACCCTCCCTATTCACCTAATCTGTCCCTAAGCAACCTTTTTTTGTCTGTTTTTCCAGATTAAAAAAGTCCTCAAAGGGAAACATTTTGCTGATGTGGAAGAGGTAAAACAAAAAACAGCAGAAAATCTAAAATGCATCAATATCGAAGAGTTCAAAAACTGTTTTGAGCAGTGGAAAAAATATCTTGATAGGTGTATTGCATCAAGTGGAGAGTACTTTGAAGGTGGCTGAAGTTTAAACATATAAGAATATATAAATAAATTCTGGCTCTTTATGTCCCCCCTCGTGTATACTTGTTTTTCCCCCCTGGTTTCTGGCATGGAGCTTCTAAAACCCTTGTAATTTTCTGAGTGATAGGGGTGAGAGAAGCATCTTTTGATATTCATAACAAACCATTTTCAAGCTTACCTAAATTTATGATAATGAATTCACTTTTGGTGCCCCCACCCCACCCCCCAGTTAGCTATAGGATGGGGGCTGCTTGTCAGAGGAAACAATTATGTGATTAGAGGATTAAAATTTTCAGCACCCAACTCTGACTTCCTCCAAGAGAGGAGGAGCTGAAGATTGAGTTAATTACCAATGGCTAACAATTTCCTCAATCTTGCTGTTGTAGTGAAACCTCCATAAATGTCCTAAATAAAGGGATTTGGAGAGCTTGCAGGTTCATGAAAGTATCCATGTGCCAAGAGGGTGGCGCACCCCAAATTCCACAGGGACAGAAACTCTTCCAGACTTTGTCCTATGTACCTGTTCAACCTGTCTGTTCACTTGTATTTTTTTTTTTTTTAATAATAGCCTTTAGTATAAACTGGTAATAACAAGTAAAGTGTTTCCCTGAGTTCTTTGAGCTGTTGTAGCAAATTATCGAAACTGAAAAGAGATTTATGATAAATCCTGATATTTAGCAAAGTTGGACAGAAGTGGAGGATATTCTGGGGACCCACTACTTGCAGTTGGTATCTGAAGGGGACAGTCTTGTGGTACTGAGTCCTTAATCTGTGGGATTTGTGCTAAATTCCTGGTAGTTATTGTCAGAATTGAATTAAATTGTAGGACACCCGGTTGTTGTCCATAACAGACTGTACAGTTGGCTGGTGTGGAAGATCTACACATATGATGCCAGAAGTTTTGTGAGTAGAGAAATAGTTTTCCTTTAGTACTATTTAAGGAACTCAAACACCTGGTAGTCCATAGATATTTGATCCTTCTTTTAGCTTTTTGAACTTTTAAATTTTGAAATAATTTTAAACTTTTGGAGAAGTTGCAAAAGTAGCCCAAATAAATATTTTATTTCCTTGAACCACTGGAGAGAAGGTTGTTTATGCAGTCTCCCACTTTCTCTATGAATAAGGACATTCTCTTAAATAACTACTGAAGAACTATCAAAATCAGGAAACCAGTAATACCCTCTACAGCAAAATGTTTCAATCTAGGATCATGCATTGGTTCACTTGTGATGTACCTTTAGTTTTCTTCAATCTAAAAAATTTGCTTGGGTTTTCCTTGACTGTCATGATATAGATATATTTTTTAAAATTACGGGTGACTCATTTTGCTTAATGTCTTACAATTTTTGCTTTTCTGATACTTTCTCATGAAAATATACAGGCTATGCATTTTGGTGGGGTGTGGGAGGGAGGGGGTGTGCAGAAATAGCACAGAAAGAAAACTTTATTCAGAAGAATTGCAATCTATCAGTTAGTGCATTATTTCCATCTGACTTATTACTCAAGATTTTTAATTTGATCATTGATTAAGATGGAGTGTTACCAGGCTTCTCCACAAAGATCCTGAATTGGAGACAGAGAGATAGCTAAGTAGATAGATTAGATAGTTAGATAGATAGATAGATAGATAGATAGATAGATAGATAGATAGATAGATACATGATAGATACATAAATACACAGATACATAGTTAGATAGATACTGAAATAAAAGACAGTACCTCCCATGATGGGACCTCTGTCATGGCTTCATGAAGGTTATTCCCATTAAGTTTCATACCCTGTCAGAGACCATGAAACAGGCCACTGTGCAAGGAACAGAGGGTCTATGCAGCTTTCAGTCAGCCTTAAGGGCCTGATGCAGACACTTTTTAATACTTAATTTTTTAATGAACTTCTAAAAACTATTACTTTTTGCATCACCTTGCCTAATGCTTTCCAAAGTATTTAAGAGATTCTCTCCATCCTCTAGAGGCCAGACGTGAAGGGTTTTCCTGGGTCAGAACTGTGTAAACCAACATTTGCATCCTGTTTCCATCTGTCATGGGAGCCATGAGAGACCTATTTCCCAAAGAAGCTAGTCAATCTGGTAATTACTCATAAAGAAATATAAAGTTCTTTTTGTTCTAGATTGACATTACCACTACTGACTTAAGCATTAGATCCTTAAAATAAATGATTAACAAAAAACGTTGAGTTCTAGGTCCTCAGGCTTGTCCGCTCATTTAGACATATGGAGTCAGATATTGAGAGATAAACCATTAAACTTGATATAGGAAAAGAGAGTAGTCAGGGCACTTAATTCTGCTCTAATCTAATCTTTTTTGTATAGATGTTTATTTTTTAGTATTTATTTTTTTAATTAAAAATTTAATTAAATTTATTGGGGTGGCATCAGTTCATAAGGGTATTTAGGGTTTAAGTGTACAAGTCTATGATACATCATCTGGATATTGCATTGTGTTCCCATCACCTAAAGTCAAATCTTCTTCCATTACTACATGTTTGACTCCTTTTACCCTTTATCTCCCCTAAGCCCTTTCCCTCTGGCAACCACCAAACTGTTGTCTATGTCTGCAAGTTTTTCTTTGTTTTTTTTTTTTTTTCTGTTGTTGTTGTTGTTGTTGGTTCATTTGTTGTTTTCAGTTTTATATCCCAATATGAGTAAAGGCATATGGTTCTTAACTTTTTCTCTCTGACTTATTTAGCTTAGCATGGTATTCTCAAGATCGATCTGTGTTGTCATGAATGTCAGTCTTTTCTTATGACTGAGTAGCATTCCATTGCGTATATGCACCACATCTTCTTTACCTGATCATCTGTCAAAGGACACGTCAGTTGTTTCCATGCCTTTGCCACTGTGAATAATGCTACAGTGAACATAAGAGTGCACATATCTTTGCAAATAAATGTTTAAAAATTACACAATAAATGGGAAGTTCTTCCATGTTCATGAACTGGAACAACCAACGTAGTTAAAATGTCCACATTACCCAAAGCAATATACAGATTTAATGCAATCTCCACCAAAATACAAATGACATTTTTTTTAAAGAAACAGAACCAAAATTATCAGCTCTGTATGAAACCACAAAAGGCCCCAAATAGTCAAAGCAATCCTGAGAAAAAAAGAACAAAGTTGGAGGTGTCATACTCTCTGATTTCAAATAATACTAAAAATACGGCTCTAATCTAATTTGACCTCACTATTTGAACCCAGGCTCAATGGCATCACACTGGGGATGAAAGAAAAAATGGAGACAAGAAGGCAAAGGGTGAGAAAATGAAAAGTATGCCTGAAAACTACCTGTTCCTTCTGCCCCCCGGCTGAGTCTTCACTCAACCCAAAGTGGTAGCTTCGGGAAAGGTTCAGAGATCCCAGCACTACTGAAGTTGGGACACCTCCAGAATATCAGACCTACCCGACCATTTCTGATTATACTCCTAAACTAGTTTTCCTTAAAACTGGGCCTAGGTGTCATCAGAATGTAAATAATTAACTCATTGTGAGAACTAATTCTCTAGCAGCAACCCCCGGTTCAGGGAGAGAAGAGCTGAAAGTGGCTGATCCCAGGCCAACTGCTGCCTGAGCCCTCTCCTCTCTCTTTTTCTGTCTCACCCTTGGCTGATGCCTACATTGATTTAGTGGCCTACATTTTTCTCCTCACCCCATCTCCCCTTGCTGCCTTCCTCGAGGGAAATTCACTGCTTATTTAATGCTTCTAAGTTTGAATAGAGCCCTAAGTATCTGGCTTATTTGGCTTTAACTCTCCTTAGGAGAACAAGCCAAGTTGGGTCTATTGATCACTCAGACCTTTTGATCACCTTCTCCTGGATTCTGCATGACTCTTACATCTCCCCTAGCACAAGGGCATGGAGAGGAGACAAAGAATTGGGGCAAGTGGATGTGAGCTTCACACACAATGCATAGTCGTTAAGGAAGAGAAGGAAGAGAAAATAATATACATTCAAGATAAAACTGGTAGTTTAACAACAGTCGAATAAGCTTACCTCACCTTGAGACTTCTACCTTCAGCATTGACTCTAATAACATTCTAAGCAAGAAAAGTAGAGTTAAGAGTATTTAGAGCTCCGGTACAATATCAACCTTTTAATTTTCAGGTTTTAAAAAAGTGTAGGTCCAAAGATGTCTAAGTTTGAACAAGGAAATTAAGTTTGAATTAGTCAGTTTGCAGAGAAGGCAGAACTCCTGATTCTAAATCCAGATTTCTTCCCCTAGACCGCCTCTTGTTCAAGAGCAAGAGATCAATAGGGTAGGAATCCTGGGCTCCAGGAGTGGGAAATAGTATGGAAATGGAAGTGGTGGAAGAAGGCACTGAAGGGAGATAGTGTGGCTTATTTTAGTTTTGTTATGAGCTAGCCTGGTCCCCTAAACTCCTGCTGCTGAAAAGGCCATTTTGTTACAGAAGCCAGGAGGAAGCCTGCAATCCCATACATTGGAGTCAGTTATGTTTAGGCTGTCTCTTTCAGTTGTTAATCTAGTCCATTGGTAATCAACAGTCAGGCTTAAGCACCACTCGGTGGGGCAGAGCAATTCCTATGGGTGGGGCTATTGCTTCTCTTCAGGCTGATGCCACTTGGAGGGGAGTTCACTGCCTGAGCAAGATGGCTCCTGCAGTATGGGGAATGACTCAGCACAGGGATCTTGGCAGTTACTCCCTCAGTTCTCTCCCCAAAGCCACTATCCCCAGGCTCTCCTCAAGCATCTCTAGTTCACTTTTCCCCCTCTGCCAGAGCCCAGGGTAAGTGGCTGCAAACAACATTTTGTGCATTGGCCCTTTAAGAGGCTCTCTGACTCTCCAGCTATCTATCCCTGTCTAGAAACCATTATTTTTCACAGCTGGATGTTATCTGAGTTCCCTTCTGGCTCTGGCGCTATAGGCCAGAGAGGCCAGCTTGGGGTTTAGACCCCACACTTCTCAGGGGGAACCCCCTGGCCACTGAAATTTTCCTCTGGCACTTCAGTGGCCCTGCTTGGTAGCCCAGCTAAGCCTCTTGAGTCTCCTCCACACTCTGTACCAGTCACATTATGGTGAAGTGGTTTCTTCTGTATGTCATGGTTATCAGGCTTCTCTCCAGTTATTGTTCAGCTGGTTATTCCAGATGGTTCCTCTGAAATTTAGTAGTCATTCAAGATTGGTCCTGGGAGGAGGTTAGTGTAGCTTCCACTTATTCCTTTGCCATCTTGGATCTCAATTACTTCTTGTATAAAGTCAAACTAATTAGTTCTCTAAAATTGTTAAATGTTTTTTTCTATATCACTCATATCGTCACTAAAAAAATAAATGAGAGACAGGATGATAAAGTGTAAGCTACCTCTGAAATAGAACCAAGTTCTAATTTGAGCTCTGTTTAAATGCATGACTTCAATGTCCCCATCTGAAAATAAGAATAATACCTTAAAATAATAAGAATCTTAAAGCATTATTGTGATTGTTAGACAAAATAAATATGTAAGTGCTTGGCATTAAGTAACCTCAGTTCTCCTGTAACAGAACCCACAGGTTGGTCAGTTATTAGGGGCCCGATTGCCTGCTGCCAGATGCATAACTCTCAGTACGAGTTTGGTGAAAAGAAAAATAATTGTTTAATTGTTTTACATAGATTTAGATTATTTGCGATTTCTGTCGTTAAGTCTTATTTTCTTTAAAACTCCCACAAACACATAGTTCTGCCTCCCCCTATCAAACCAGGCTAGTTTTTGAAAAAATCGGAGATACAGTCTTCCTATGTCCCAGACACAGTTCCATTTTACCAGCAGTTCCCAATCATTCAAGCCTGATTGGGGAGGTTTGCCTGTGTTGCGGTGCCCTCCAGCTCTTAATGCAGAACCGCGCAGAGTTCCCATCCTCCTTGTAAACTGCAGGGAGTTCTCCCTTCCCTTTCAAAGCAGCATGGTGTTCTCTCCCAAAATGTCGCTTTGTTTTTAAATCCCCAACTGCATTCTGTGACACAGTGGGCAGGGTGACTAACTGCAGTCAATTGTAGAGTTTTACGAAGGTCCCGTAAGCTTTTCGTCACAATTTTATGGTTAAAGCCCCATCCATCTCCTTGGGGCCCCTGTTCTGTAACACTCCTATCTTCAAAATGTATTTAGGCTTAGTATACAATAATAGTGCTATATACACAGTTATCAGGCAATGCTTTGGATTCTTATTCTCATGTATCATCTTTTAAATCATTTTAATGTCTAAATGGTAATATCCATGTCTCTTGCTTAATATCTCTATTTTATCTAGCTCATAATGAGTTCTAATTAATATTACTTTTTATTATCAATATATTATATATGAATGTCAAATAGCTATTTGAAAAAAACATTATTTCTTTACACACATAAACTCACGTATTAGATGTTTTCACTAATTCTTTGATAAGAAACGTTAAACAAGGGAGACATCAATCAAGCTTGTTCCTTTTTTTCCTCAAGTCTTTAGCTCACTGTACACATCTTTTTTTAGAAGCTTAAATTGTGTTTTTGAGCCCAAATCCAACATCCCCATTGTTGAGTCATGGTTAGAAAATATTAAAATGAAGGAGCCAAATGGCCAAATTAAGGTGTGAAAGAGACTTGGAGAGCTTCTGATCAAAATCCAGTTAAGGCCTTCAAATTAGTATGCTAGCACTTGGAAAATCTTCTAAAATCACTTCATATATGTTTTTCCTCTCATCTCTATATTTTTAAAGGCCATCTCAATATTGGGTCAGATTATGCATATTATAGGGATCTGTAAAAGTCATGCTAATGTAAGCTGCAAGCACTAAGCATTACACATGACCCACACCAATAAGCCTCTAAGTCTGTATGTGCGGCTCCACAACTTCCACAAAATCAGGTCCGACATTGCTCAGTTTAGAAATTAATTCTCTGCAATGTAACAGTAGCTCTTTAGATATAATGTTTAGTGGTATCATAGGACTGTCACAGATTTTAAAGCTTGTGTCTTTCCTCAACCTGCATGTAAAATCTTTCTAAGACATATAGTTCTTATTGTCCTTTGATAACCAGAAAACACTCTACCTCCCACCCTTTGATATTATGTATTATTCTGTTATCATATTAGGTCTATATTCCCTCTTCCATTAATGTTATAAAAATAAATACTCATTAACTGGTGAAGACAAGGATATATTCTGAACACTGGTCTGACATTCAACAACTTTGTCAATGGGACCCCAAAGTATCTTTACAGTCTCGTTTATTAAATATTTATCTGGCAGATATTGCACCCCTATCCACTGCTACAAGTTGCTTAAAGTTTAGTGGAAAAGACAGATGAGTACAAGTGAGTACAATACAATGTTAGGGCAAACAGATACAAGATATAATTGAAAACAGTGTTAAAAGATTTCAGAGGAAGGAGCTTAATGGAAGCTAGGGCTTTAGGGAGAGACCTTAAGATAAAGTGTCAGCCAAAGCAAATCTTGAAGGATTGATAGGAGATAAAAAGGGGTAATTGACATATATTCCACCCAAATGATAAACAAAGGAACATATTCCAAGCATACTATTAGAAATTGCAATTAATTGAGAAGGAATATAATATATATATTATGTGTGTGTGTGTGTGTAAAAATATAAATCCTTTGTGTCAAACAATGGAACTGTGCATCAGATTAGATTCTCCAAAAACAGCAATAGTGATACTTCCAGAGCTTGTCATTCTTCCGTTAAGAAGTGGAATTTATTCTCCCCCCTCCCCTTGAAACTGGGAGGGCTTGTAACTCCTCCAGCTAACAGTATAGAGGGAGTGATCATAGATGACCTCTGAGCCTAGGTCATAAAGAAATTCACAGGTTCACTTGGCTTTCTCTTTAGTTTTGAAACCCTCCCACCATGAGGTGAGAAAGGCAAACAGAAACTTGAAAAGTCCACAGAGAGCTGTTCTGACTGCTCCAACCATGTGAGTCTTCCCAACCAATAGCCAGCTCTGACCAATAAACATGTTGAATGAGCCGACCCTTAGACGATTCCAGTCTTCAGCCTTTGCACTGCCTCCAGGAAAAGAAATGATTTGTCACTGTCCAATTCTACAAAAATTTTTTATTTCATGAGCAAAATTAATGACTTTACTTTAAACCACTAAGTTTTGGAAGTGGCTTGTATTACAGCAATAAATAGCTGGTTCAGAATGGAAGATGGCTAGGTTCTGAAGAGTTTTGGGGATCTTAGGCAATAATTTTAGAGTTTAGCATGAATGTTATGGGGTTTAAGCAAGGAAATTATTTGATCAGATTTCCCTTTTAGCACAATTATTTTACCAGCAGAATAGAGACTAAATTGGAAAAAAATAAGGCAAGAGTCAAGGAGACCAGCTAAGAGACATATAAATGTTGAAAATGCTTCAGAAATTATAAGAATGGGAAACTTGGAATAGGTATAAAGACATAATAAGCAAGAAATACCAAAAGTACTGATATCTATCATATATGTCATAGAACTTAAAGTTAATTTCCAATTTCTAATTTGTATAACAGGTTGAATGGTAAAACAATCACCCAGACAAAGAATACTAAAGGAGAAGCATTTTTGAAGGGGGAGGTGTTTACAGAGAAAAACTTTTAACATTCATTTGAATTACCCAAGTGGGCCTATTCAGAGGGAACTTGCGTATACTATAATTTATAAATCAGAGTAGATATTATGGATGAAAACATAGATTTGAAAAACATCAACAGAGTGATGATAAGTTATAGGAGTGGAAGAAATATTCATAATGGAATGAAAAGTAAAACATTCCAAAATGATGACCTGGTAAACACCAACATTAAAAATGCAGACAGCAAGCTCTGGCCAGGTGGCTCAGTTGGTTGGAGTGTTGCCACATACACTAAAAGGCTGCAGGTTCGATCCTGGTCAGGGCACATACCTATATGTGGGTTCTGCCATGGACAGGGTCTGTATGGGAGGAAACTGATTAATGTTTTTTTCTCACATCTTCTCTCTCTCTCTCTCCCCTCCCCCTTTCCTCTCTCTCTCTCAAATCAATAAGCATATCTTTGGGTGAGGATTTTTTTAAAGCTGACAGCAAGATACAGAAAAGAAACTGAGGAGTATCTAGAAAATAAGAAGGTGCTCAGAAGAGAATTTTATCAAGAATGCCAGGTGTATAGGTTATCTATTCTTTGTGAAAAATTACCTAAGAACTTAGCCTAAAAACAACAGTAACAATTAATTATCTCTCAATCTGTAGGTCAGCAATTTGCGAGGAACTTAGCTAGTTGGTTTTGGCTTTGGATTTTAATTATGATATCATCTGAAATCTTGAATGGGACTGGAGGATCTGCTTCCAAGATGGATCACTTATATGGCTATTGCCAAGAAAGCCTCAGTTCTACACCTTTTGGACCTCCCCAGAGAGAAGTATAATATGACAGCTGAATTGCCCCAGAGTGAGTCTTTAATTTTTTTATCTGTAAGGTAGAAATTATAATACAGTCCTATGTCAGGGAGTGGTATCAGAACAAAATTGGTAAAACAATGTGGATATTCAAATAATCAACATTTTCTTTACTTTGTCAGATTCATCTTCCCCAACAAGTCCCTTTATGCTAATTAGCTGGGGATAAAATTAAGTGCACCCAGGCAAAATGCCCACCGTTCTATATAGATTGACCAGACACTACCTATGCAACCCCATCTTCTACAGCCTCGAATTGTGCACTGTCCCTATGCGTCCTGCGCACATGTAATGATGTCCTGTTTGAATCTCAAATGTTGCACATACAATTTAATTCTTAATTACAGGCACTGAAAATTTTAGGATTAAAAAGGTCCATGCATGCTTCTCTCATATCTTCCCTTATTTTACAAATTAAAACAACAACAAAATGAAAGAAGTTCAAAAATATTGACTTGCCCAAGGCCAAAAGTCTGTAATTTAAATCTTCTAATTCCAGAAACAGCACTTTTTCTCTTACATAACACTGTTGATCTGTATTTTGTGCTGGGATTTTATGTAAATCCTTTCAAATAAAATACAAAAGTAGAGTAAAATAAAATAAATGTGTTATCTGACTAACTCCTATTGACTTTCTATGTTAGAATCAGCTTGTGACAAAATTATGGTGATGTTGATCGGCTTCCAGCATAAGTACCTTTATGGCAGCACCTACTGCTCAACCTCCCCATCTTCACATTGGCCTCAAATAGTAGTTGGCTCTTTTCTATTCATACTCCAGTGTGAATACAAGCTATTGGAATGTGACATTGAAAAGAAAATATTTGCCCCATTGCAAAGCAGTTTCTTTGAGAAAGTAAGCAAAATATATTCTACGGCTGGATACTTTGCTGTGAAACCAACAGCCATGCCTCCCTAGTGACCATCTGCTCGGTCTTCCCTACACTCTCTTAGTCCTTCAAAAGAAGGTATTGATTATTTCATTTTGAATGAATCCCTGTTCCAAGCCGTATACTGAGATTTTCCTTAGTCGGTCTAGGAGGATATGTATGTGACTCACATAAGCCTCCTGAGTGGACAGGAAAATTAGGAAAGAGAGGGAAACTCAGGGAATTTTATTCCAGGTACTAAAGAAACAAACAAATAAAGCTTTAAGTCCTACTAAGCTCACCCAAAGCTATCATACTGTCTCAAAGCTGCTTCTGCTTGAAACTCATTTCATCACGGCACATTTACAGAAGCAGATTTAATGGCGGGCACACCGGGCATGCACCCTGAACCCCGACTTCTGAAAGGCCCTGCAAAACCATGTCTTTTTAATTTTCCTGTCTCTCTCTCTTTTTTAAGGGACCCACTGTTTTCTTCTGCACCCAGGGCCTCAACCGCCCTTAATCCACCTCTGCACATTTACAGACAAAATCATATGTTGCTTGAGTTTAATAATAAATTCTCAATCATGTTAATGTTAATGAAGAGTCAGGGCTATGTTTTGTAATGGCTTACTTCCCCCTGTGGACAGGCAACTTTGTTAATGCTGAAATTTCTTATTTCAATTACTGCATTTATGAATTATTTTTAATCATGTTTTAATACACTTCTGTCTTTCCTCCCTGAGCATCTGCCATTTTGAAAGTCTCTTTTAGAAAAAATAAAACATAATAATAATGCTAATACAGTATCATAGCTAGAAGTTTTATTAAACATAATCCAGTTATTCTTTGCTGTTATTTTTGTTTCATAAATAGACATTGCAGTCTGGAGAAGTTACTGACTATGCAAACTCACGTAGCCCAAAAAGAGCAGAGGTGATCAAGCCTCCAGGTCAGTTCTCCAGCTTTCAGGACCAATTATAACTACTCACAGCTTATCACCAGTTTAATTCAACTTACATGTGCCCCTCCAGTCTACTCTGACTTCAGTGTATCCTATTCCATCTTTTCAATACTCAATATTCATAACTATATGCCAGACAGTGGAGCCATACCAGTGGGCTAACACACATGATCCCTATTCCCAAGATTACTAGGATTTCACTCTTTCTGTCCTCTAAGAAGATTAAGGAGCAGATCCCACAGTTTCCCGAAACACTCACATTTACACAGATACTCCCATTCACCTTGTTCCCTGCCATTTCCCCACCACCAGAAGGCCCACCTATCGCCTCACCTGGATCCGACACTTACTCAACCTCCGTCATTTATACAACCCTCCCTCGATGGCAGTTGCTGGCAGCTTCTTTTGCTCAAGGTGTTGCAGTCTGGAAAAAATTAAAAGCATGGAAGAGTGCCTTGAGCAATGGTGGCTGCTGTTAAGTGCTTTGGCAGTTTGTCAAGATTTAGCGACCTGCCTGGAAGAAGTTTTACTCACCGGCAAATTCCACCCCCTGTTACTTCACTGCCTCCCTACCCCCAAACTCAAACACTCATAAGCAGTGGATCATTACTGTATTTATTCCTTGTGATCTTTTTGAAAGTCAAAGGAGTTTGACTCAAAAAACCAGTATAACATATTTTTTTAAAAATTTAAAAAAACAGGCTTTTTAAATCTTCAATTTATTCTCTTCTGGATGACTGCTTTTCAGCATTGCTTCAAACTTGGTATCATCATTTGCTAGAACACCTGATGGTTATATAAGGACAAATCCAAGTGCAAATGGACTCATCTTCCTTTTCATTCTCCTCTGTTTCCCAGTAGATAGAAAACAATGAAACCAGATCTCAAAATCTATTGAAAAAATAATAATTTTGACTGATGCTAAAAATCCTCCCCTCTTGCCAATTATTTTGCTTATTTCTTTGAAAAATAAAAATTACAAGTCTCCTTGTAAAGTTGTAGATACTTGGAGGACATTATGTATTTTCAAAGAAAAAGGCAGGTGCAGTTGGAAGCCTAGAACTCTTGGGTTTTATTAAGAGGGAACCAAACAAAGGAGCCCAGCTTCTGGGGGATGTGAAAGTAAACATTTTAGAGTCAGACTATTCTGTAACCCTGGAAAATTAATGTGTGCTGTGTAGAACACACAGGCACTCTACGTTAATGCCTCTGTATTTAGAGAATTGTTTCATCAATACAGCCGCTCAAGCTGTACCAGCTCCTCACGTGTACGCATGACCAGTCTCACTGGGACTAATTTCATGGAGATGGGAGAGAGGGAAAATAAGAGAAATGTGGTCTGAAACTCACCTTTGTGGCTCATGCTAGGAGTAAAAGAAGAGAAGGGTGACATTTGAAATCAAACCAGAAAAGTTAAGAAAACAATATTTTGCTTCCTTGAGCGTTTATTCTATAGAATAATTTTCACCTTGAGGCTGTAAACACCTTGAAAAAAAAAGCACTCAATATGTTCATTTCATAATTTTCAGGTAAGACAAATGACCATTTTATGCCCAATATCAGAATGGTGGATCAAATATTTCAGTATCATACACAGAATGGCAGAAGTAGGAAGAAGCAAATGGATCCAGAAATGTAACTTCCCTCTTCTGCAGCAGAAATATGACCTCTATGCAATAAGGTCATGACCAGGTTGTGGCAGAGCAGGGCCAGATACATAAGTCTGAACTCCATGCTCATCCAGTGCTAGTTTGACACTGTTGTCCCTCCTGGTGGGCTGGGCTCGACCTTATCCAAATGACATGCTTGTAATTGCAAGTGCTTTGTTTAACTAGATAGTTGGCAACAGGATGTGTCATCTTTCCTATTTCTGCTTTCCATGTCTTACTCTGAGAGAAAGCCTCGCATCCTTCGTCAATAGTTCTACCACTCAATCCCTCCATTTTAGCCATTCCTCACCTTATGCCTAGGGACTGCTTATGCCCTTCTGATAGAAATATGGCTGCAGAAATCCCCATTACTCACCTGCTGCCACCATAAGAGACTGACTTCCTTATATATTCCCTGCCTTTCTACCTTTGCCTGGAAATCCCTCCTCATTCTTGCTGTGATTGGAAAACATTTTGAAATTATAAAAACAAATTACCTTTCATTTGTCTTCCTCATTGCCCCCTTTTTCCTTCCCTTCATTCAACTTGTTTTCTGAATCTATTGTTATCATGCTCAGGGTAGAAGGCTGGGATAGCCTCCAGGTGTTTATAATTTTTTTTTCTCAAAAGGTTAAATCTTTCAGAATAGGGGGAATGCTGTCAAAGATCAAGTCATGTAAAGGTATGATCTAAAACAAGAACTAAAAAGAAATGTGCAAAAAGAATCAACTTGTACCCTTCCCCATAATGGAAAGTTTTCCCAAGCTGATTTGGAATTTGGGAAAGAAAGTTGTGGAGGATCCAAAGTAATGAGTTCTTTGAACCTGAGCAGCACTGCTGGGTAATGATAAGACACCCCCATTGGAATAGCAGCAGAGTGTGGGGTCTGGGCACAGTGTTTCCAGGCTTCATCAAAATCCCCAAGGACCAACCATGGTTTGGATGCAGCATATTCCCTGGAACCTGAATAGGTCACGTGCCCAGGAAGAATGGGTGCCTCTGAGGTAATCTCTATAGACAGATAATGGGTGCCAGCATCTCCCCAAACCCTCAACCTATGCATAAGATTTGAGAACCCTACGCCACCTTAGGGAAAATCCAAGAACAACTAAACTAAGTTTTCCAAAACCTGGTGGAATGGGGAATCATATTTGGAAATAAAGTTGAGTTACAGAGGAATATGAGGAGGTATTCCTTACAGACCTGAGGTGATGCTCTGAAATCTAGCCCTTTATCTTATCTTGCTAGATTCTAGAGTCACTTCAGACTTGTAGGGGCTGAACTAACTGTGGCAGATGTTCGGGACAAAAAGGAGGCTGGAGGGGAATAACACCCCCTTAACAAGGCCTTTCTCAGCACAGTGACTTTAGGGTAAACCGGTCTCAACACTGGCATCAGCAGCATTCTTGGGCTTCAGCCCTTTCGAAGAAACTGTCATCACTTCATTATCTATGAAGCTCTGTGATCCCGGCAGTGCCTCATTTTCTCATTTGTATACAGGAGACAATAATTGTACTTAAATTTTAGGGCTATTTTGAAGGTTAAGTCAGTTAAAACATGAAAATTACCTAAAACACCACTTGGCACATAGTATGTAATCAATAAATATGTTTTGTTTTTTCATTGGTGTGTTATCCTGCTTCAATTCTCTCTATGCCTGGAGAGGAACAGCATGGCAGGTCCTGTTTGTTTTTTTAAATGTAAATTATTCTGCATAGATATTGGCTTTTTCCTCTAGAGTCTTACTTACAACCTGAGAAAAGGCACTAGGGGAAGAGAGGATGGATGTGAAGTAGAAAAAGGAAAGAGCCTTTTCTTCTACTTCTTTCTTACCTTCATATAAGTAGTTAAAAGAGAAAGAGAGAAGGAGCAAATACATCTTAAAAACTCTTAACAGAAGGGTGCAATCTCTTCTGAAGTTTTGAGGCCAGTCCTGGGAGACAGAAAGAAGAGAAACCCATCCTTTTCTTGGGGTATATAAATGAAAAACAACTTGGCAACCAGGAGCTGGCCCGGCCAAGTCATGCCCCCAGGGATTCCTACTGACCAAAGCCTTGTTTCTCAGGACTCTCCCCATCATGCTCGGACACCTCCCCATGCACCTCAGTAGCAACTTCTACACGCCCAGGGGTCCCGTCCTGCTGTAACTGTGAGTGCAGATGAAAGGGGCCCTAAGGATGAGAAGCTAAGATAACTCCCTCCCACTAGGGCAGGCAGAGACCAGTTCCTGGAGATGCAAATTTAAACTTGGAATGCATTATCCCATAGAAACATTACTACACTCTGTATTTAGTTTCCATAGTGTTTTTAGGACATTACTGTAGTTCAGCTACATTATGACTTAAACAGGATTTTGTGAGTGGTTTGGGAACTAAAATACCGTGTCTAAAGCGACTTCCTACAGGAAAAAAAAAATGTCTCCGAACTCAAAAATGGACTTGTAAATCAAATTTCCTTTCAATACATGAGAAAGAAACTATTGGTAATAGCATGTGTTATTGTTTGTATTTGAATGTGTCTCATATTACAAACTCAATGTGAAATACTAAAAGGTAGCTTTCTCTGAAATTTCTATATAACACTCCACATGCATACATCCTTCAATATTTATACGCATGTCCAACATAGTATTTCTTTGTGCAGGTGTTCAGGTAATATTGGTTGAAACTGACTTATTAGATCCGCTAGAGCTGGCTTCCTAAGAAATTGTTCTCTGAATCACCAAAACAAATGTATTTGTTAACTAATTTGTTTTGGTTGAAGTTTCTTTTTATTCTCCTTATTTTTAATATCCAAAAGAATATGAACATGTAAAAAGCTGTGTACCATATTTCGCAGGAACTACTTACTTAAATAACAGCAAATGGCAGAGCAGCAATAAGCCCTGTGCCATCTGAGCACTGGCTGGTGTAAAAGACTGCTAAGAATGACCTCTAATGATATTTTACTTCCTGCTCGTTTTTAAAAGGGCAAAACCATCACGGGGGTCACTTTTCTCAAACTTGTTTGTTTTTCCCCTCAGTGTTTGTCTCCACAATCAAGACCCAACCTCACCTCATTTCCACGGCTCCACTCTCCTCTGCTCCTTACCCTTTCCCCTCCTCCTCTCTCTTTCTTTTTTTCTCACCCCCCACCCCTTTGAAAACTCTAATGACTAGAATAAACCAAAATGTCAACATTTGCAATTCTGGAGCTTCATTTAAGCAATAAAAATAATAATTAAAAGGGTAAAACCTTAGAGAGATTTCTTCATTTTATATGGTTTGCCGGCAGTGATGCACATTCAAAAAGCCAGTAAAAGAATTAATTAGGAACAGCCAAAGCTCAACAAGCTCTGCAAGTTAATGAAGCAGAGAGGAAAATGTCATCTTTGAGACCCAGAGTTGCATTGGCTTGGATAATATCCACTCCTGCCTTACTCTCCTAACTAAACCTCTTTTAATCTCTCCTCGAGAAATCAATGCTAATGACACGGATTTACCGAGAAATGACAGCGGCATAATGCCACGCGAGCTGCTCCTGTTTAATGTAACTTAGTTCTGATGGGAACACTCAGAATTTCATTCTGACAGCAAGTTGTTGCTTTGCACACTCCTTATGGGACTCAACATAGTGGCAGAACTTTGTTTTATTTTATTTTGATTTCTTCCATTGTGAGTTTGCTTTTTATATTGTTCCCTCTTTCCCTCTTTCCAAAGCAGCCTTTCTTTCTAGTCATAAGATTTTCACTCTTGCCATTTCCACCCACATTCTACAACCCACTCTTATTACCTCTCTCCTTCTTCAGAATGGTTCTCCTATGGCCACAGGTGTCATTGTAGTATACACAGCTTTTCCCCCATTCTCTCGTACACAAGATAATGTATGTGCACACATATACTTATTTGTCTTTCCATTTCATTTGTCTATTTGTTTGGGTGCTATGGTCAAAAAACACAGATCTCAATATATGTCTAGAATACACAATTCATATAAATTTAAGGAATATCATTATTATGAGAAACATAAATGTAATGTGCATGCTGTTCTTAAGTACATCATACTAACAGAGATACATTCCACAGACTACTGAGGTTACTAAAAAACTGAGTTTGTCTATATTTGACCAGTTGCCAGGTAAGTGATCTTGGGGAAAAGATTAAATCCTTATAAAATTCTTTAGTGCTCTAAAAATATATAAATAATATCTATCATGTATTTTTATACCCATAAGAATTAATAAGAAAATGTAAAGTGCCTGGTACATAATTGGTCCCAATAATCCTACCTCCTTCTTTGATTCTCTTCCTAATTCCTTCTTTTGGAGTTATCACAATATATTGCACTACATTTCTACAGGGGAGTCCATCAGTATTTGAGACATAGCCAAGGTGGCTTCTCTTCTTTAGGAAAAATATCTCAGTAGAAATGTCAAACATCCCTCAAATCACAGAAATATCAGAGCAATTTGTTGATATTCCTCATAATTTGGAGCTCTCCAAGTGAAAATGAGACTTGTATAGATGGATTAACTAGTGTAAAATAGTATTTGGTGCCATGATCTTTCTAAGGAGACCAGGAACAGATTCAGCATTCAAGGGACCTAAAGCTTACACAATAGGGAAGTTTTCTTTTTAATACAGAGAATAGGAAACTGTATCTAAGGCCATGAAAGGAGTCAAGAAACTCAGGCTTTATTTAGTTTCACAGAAAAAGACAAATAATAATATTCCACACACACACTACATCCAACCACCTATCCATGGGCATCTAGTGAACCCCTAAAATTCAGTTGCAATTCAATCTGGTGCGGAGAGAAAAAGAGGTGACCCTTAGTGTACTGAGATAAAAGTTTTATCCCCAAGTGAAATGGAGACCCAGAACTTTCTTAATAGGTACTCAGTTTGAGTTTAGGAAAAGAAAGCAGAAAGTTACATTTCTAGAACAAATAAATATATAAATATATAACCAGAGATTCATGACTGCATAACTAATTTACATATTTATATAAATGCAAGGGAAAAAAACAAACAGAATGCTATTTATAGAAAAGTTCTCAATAAATGGTGAGTTGAGGGAACATGAGGGAAAGATGAAGTTTGAGGCTCTTAAAATATGAACAGTCAGTTCTCCCAAGAGGCATAAAAGAGCAGGCCCCACAGAGGAAACTGCTACACAGAGGCTAGAAGGCTGGAAGAACTGGCATACATAAAGAGAAAGAGGGAAGTGGTATCAAATAAATTTGAAAGAATTGTATCGTATTTGTGTGTCACGTGCTGTTGAGTGGGCTCCGACCCCCGGCGACCCTGTGAATGCGTGAGGTCCACAATGCCCTGCAGTCCTCAGCAGCCCTGCTCACCTCCTGCAGACACACACCTGCGGTCCTTCCCTGGAGTTAGTCCATCTCATCTTTGGTTTTCTTCTTTTCCCGCTGCCTTCTATTTTTCCCAGCTTTATTGTCTTTTCCAAAGAACCCTGACTACTCACGATGTGCCTAAAGTAGGACAGCTTTAGTTTTGTCATTTTTGCCTTCAGCGATGTTTCGGGATTAACTTGCTTTAGGACCCACTTGCCCGTCTAGCTGGAAGTCCAGGATATCTAACGCTTCCTCCAACACCATATTTCAAATGAATCAAGTGTCTCACTTACTGGACAAAATAAAAATTACAATGTAAGCATCAGAATGCAAAAATGCCCTTTGTTTATTATTTGTACTCTTTCATGAAATTCTGTTCAAGTCCGTACATTGTTTGTCTTTCTATCACAAAATTAGGGGGAAAAATTCTGGTAGTGGATTTTAAAATCATGTACAGTACACCACTTTATTTGTAGTGAAGAAAAAGATTATTTAAAGCCCACAAACTCTTAAACTCTAAACCAATGAATTATATCAATAAATAGATGCTAAATAAGTTCACTGAAAATAGTTGCAATATCTTTCAATGTTTCTCACAAAACTGAAGCATAGGAGTTTTTGATGTGTATTTAGTGTTGCTCAGTTTCCCTCTGACTTTCAGCCTCTTAGTAATACCTTCTTTATTATGTACCTTAAAACTCAAACTTCAAATACCAGAGTTCCTTACAGTCTTACATGAGGCTGGGTCTCCTTCAAGCTACACTGTTGGTATTAACTTCGATTGGCTGAGTTTGGAATCAGGGGTTTAACTCATGGATTATCAGTAAAGGAGAGCAAGTGAGTTGCAAGGTTGTGTGTTGGTTTTACTCTGGAATACAATTTAGAGACTTCAGAGGGCAACAGCATAAACCTCATGTAGCAGAAATACTTTGCTGTCTACCAAAATCATGTTCTTCTCTTGTATGTTATCGTACTGCTCTTAGTTAGCAGTTACCTAGCCAAGGACTGCATTTTCCAGGCTCCTCTCTTTCAACCCCTCTTTTGAGAGGATGAGAAGGAGTAGTTTTCATCAATAAAATGTGAACATGAATGATGCAACTTCTGAAGCAAGTTAATAGCCATATATTTTCTCTGTCCTTATTCATTGGCGAAAAACACAGGCTCCTGGCTCCTGGCTTTTGTCATACACTTACATAAGAAAGAAAAAAAATGTCTATTGTGTTAAACTGCTGAAATTTGAGGGTTTGTTTTTATCGCATCTTGCATCACCCAACTAATATATGGCATATTCAAAACTCTTAACCTACAACAAACTGAGTTAACTGCATCCTAGTAGAGCTTCAAAATTAAATTTAAGAGTTTTATTTTGTTTTGCTTTGTTTTTTTCCTCTTCTTGAATGAGAAGTGGCAGAAAATCTTCTGGAGATAGCCAAAGGCAGCTCTCCCTGAAAGGTAGGCATGAAGTTTATTGAAATGATTATAAAACACATTCTTATAAAAGTAAATTACCCCAAATTCAAATTCATTTAGGTTAGCCTCCCAGAGAAGGACAAGAGAGTACATACAAATTGTACAAGGATTTAGGAGAAAATCTTGCTTTTCTTAAGAGAATTGAATTGAGAGGCAGGGTGAAAAGTGTGAGCCTCTTGGGTCTGTGGTCTGGTTGATAGTGGTTCTAACATGAATGGAATCTCTAGGGCATGTTTGTGACCTCAAAAGTACAGAAATGGAAATGTAAACTAGGTAAGAGGAAGATTAGAACTCTCAAGGACTGCAGCCAGTTTAATATTAGGAAGACCTTCCTCCCTACAAAACCATGACAATTTCCATGAGATATCATCAATGGCAGACTGTGTGACATCAATTTTTAACAGCAATTCCATGTCACAGCAAGACATTCTGACAGTGGTGGACTGTTCAGACTCCAGCTCTTTCCCAATTATTAAGTGAAAACCAAACACAGCTCCCATTATATGTATTGCCCTGGGTGTTGTTCAATGGAAAACACTGAACTTTCTCCCAATAAGATAGCTGGAGAACTGGGCCATCCATATATCTTTTTTTATAAATAAAATGTGGGAAGAATCTTTTTGATTATGTATCTATTTGGATATCTTTAAACATGTAATATTCCTAATGACTAGCTGCTGGAGTCCCTCTTCGGAGTGTGATGTCAAGGCTGCGTCGTCGGCGAAGAGCATCTCACGGATGAGCACTTGCCTTTCCCACGCATGCAAGGAGTTCGGACTAGCCATCAGCCTGACGAAGATGAACGTTATGGCTCAAGGCACGGGGACTCCCCCATGCATCACCATCGACGGATACACCCTGGAGGTTGTCAACGACTTCACTTACCTCGGGTCCACCATCTCAAGCTCTCTGTCAGTTGACTTGGAGGTCAACCGGAGAATCGCCAAGGCAGCCACAGTTATGGCCAAACTGAACCGGCGAGCGTGGAACAATTCCAGCCTCACTGAGAAAACCAGACTGCGCATCTACCAAGCCTGCGTACTCAGCACTCTCCTCTATGGCAGCGAGACGTGGACCACCTACGCAAGGCATGAAAGGAAACTCAACAGCTTCCACATGAGGTGCCTGCGACGAGTCCTGCATGTCGCCTGGCAGGATAAGGTCCCCAACACCGAGGTGCTGAAGCGAGCCAACATGAGCAGTTTGCATGCAGTTCTTAGTGAGAGACGCCTCAGGTGGCTCGGCCATGTCAAAAGAATGGATGCAGGCCATATCCCCAAAGACCTCCTCTATGGCGAGCTAGCAGAAGGCCAGAGGATGACAGGGCGCCCAAAACTGCGGTTCAAAGACATCTGCAAAAAGGACATGACACAATGCTCCATCAATCTCAACACATGGGAAGTTCAAGCAGACGACCGCCTAGCCTGGAGGCTCGCGGTCAGGCAAGGTACGTCACGCGCAGAGGCTGCGCGCAACGAGGAGGCGGTCCAGAAAAGATCGAGGCGGAAGGAGCGTCAACAGCAGCAACAACAGCCATCTGCCTTCACCTGTAACAAGTGCGGCAGGGATTGTCACTCCCGAATCGGACTGCACAGCCATTCTCGGCGGTGCAGATAGACTCTCAAGAAGCTACGCCATCGTCTCTCGAGACGGACGGCTGCCGATGATGACGATGAATATTCCTAATATTTGTATACATAATTTATTAAGAATTTTTACAAGCTTTATTTAATTTCATGCTGGCAACTCAATAAGGTAGATATCATCATCTCAATTTTATTCATAAATAAACCTTGGTTCATTGAGTTAAAGTAAGTTGCTCAAGATGACTTTAATATTAAGTGGTGAAGGCACAATTCAAACCTTGGATTTTATCTAACCAGTAATCTTAAAATTTTACCTCAAAATCATGATGTAACCAACTGTAATCCAGATAAATAATGTATCAAAAACTTCACTTAAGTCTTTAGGCTGCTGCCTTATAGCTGTCTCTGAGGGTTCTTTTCTACATACTCTCCTCTGATTCCTATAAAAGAAAAAGCTACAGATAACTTCGCTCCTCTTTCCTGCTTCATTTGTTCCTTTCTAAACCTTGGCCAGCATCTAACGTCATCAATGTAAGAATTTGAAGAAAGGTGAAAAGTATCTTCTACATATACTCACATACACCTATATACATATTTTAGAGATACTTGATTTAATACACAAAAAGTTCATTGATTGGATTCTAGATTGATAATTGATTGACAAGTTTTCACTCTTGAATAAATTCTAAATAAGCAACACCCAAAAACATGTGTACAGCTTCTATTATAACAGATACAGATAAGCTTATGAGGCTGAGAACAGGGACAAAGATGAAAGAAAGTAAAAACAATTTTTTTTTTTTTTTTGTAAAATCATGTAGCTTTTTTTATAACCCTTTCTGAAAAAGAAATCAAATGCTCACAGGAGTTTTGTGCTATTGGATCTTGAAAAATATCAATATTTTGCAATATTCAAGTTTACTTCTTCAGTTAGACACTGCCCCTTCATTCTGAAATTTTCCTCACAGGAATTACCTACTATTTCTTTCATGAATCAAATAGCTAAATAGTGTGTTTTTACCCATGTGATATGGTGACCCGACCTCTAGGTGAAAGAATCAGGACATGTACAGAAAAGCTGGAATTTTTCCTATTCCAAAGTGCAGATGGGGATATTTTTCTCCTTATTGGGGAAAAAAAAAAAAAAAACGATTTATTCCATATCAGCATCAGAGCACAGTCCCCATGCAGCAATTTCCTCAAAGCATGACCCTTCAGAAATGATGGTCATGGAACTAATTTACAAAAGCATGCGATAAATATTGAAATAGAAACACTGAAGCTTTTAGCCTCCTGCAGGTTCTAAGAAACATTGAGTAAATATTTACCTTGACTTTTCTACCATGGAATGACTCTGTGATTCTTACCATGAAGAAGATGACTTTTTTTCCAGTTATTCTCAATGACATTTCTCTCAGGATGATTGCTACCTTTTCTCTTTCACACTCTAATGTTATATTGAAAATGCAATAAGTGTGCTCACATATTGTTGTGAATTCCAAGGGTACTTAGGCCAAAAAACAAAAGACATTCTCCTTTCCTATGGCTTCCACCACCCTTAATTGGGAAACTAATATACATTTTTTTATTTTTATGAAGGTTTTAACATGAGAAAAATAAAAATGTGACGATTTGTATGATGGGAGTTGGGAAGAAGTCTTAGTTTAATAAAATGAATCTTTTCAATTGAGTCCGCAGGAAAACAGCTCCATCAAATGCAAGGCAAAAAGTCCAAGTTTGTCAAAATGATTTGTCTATGTCTATAAGTTTCCAGACACACAGGTTAATGGATTTTTTACACTGAATAGATTGGTTGTCTTGAAGTTAGGAGCAGCAATGTACTGTCTTTGGATATTTGACCATTTCATTTATATGTACATCATTACTAATATATCTGCTCAGAAATACACAGGATTTTGGGTCTACTGTGTATTTATTTATGTAAGCAGTATTTTACCCACAGTGTGTGTGTGTATGTGTGTGTATGTGTGTGTGTTTACCTTCCTATCTGCCTTTACACTTTCTTTCTGATACCATATGGTTCCTCAAGCTGAGAATCCTATAGAAATGAAGTATTGAGGCAGTTCAAAGAAATGATCACTTTCTACCCAAACCAAGCATGTAACATTACTGTTTTAGTATGCAAGCTAGTCAATTATTAGAATATAATTTATCCAAATATGTATCTTCTGTACTTAGATATAATCAGGTTATTATTGAAGGATGGTCACTAGTAGAGTAGGCTCTATTTCAGAGGAACCATTCAGTGAGTATCCATCTCCTCTTGATATCTGTACTTCCTTTTTTCTGCATATTAGTTAGTTTAACTGTGATCAGAATTTTTAAAAGAAGAACTTAGAAATTGTGTATTCTAATTCCTTTTTCCTCTTTCTCTTTGCTCATTTTAGAAAAAAATAAACTAAAAGCTTCAGAATATAATTTTTAAACATCTTAGTGCTAGAATAGAAGTTTAGAACTAACTCTCAACACATTAGTAAGACTAAAAGTTTTATGAGAACATCTATGACACTAACTATAGGCCTATTTGCCATCTTTCTTAATTTCTGACCAACATTCAACCAATTGCCTATTATTACTTCCTCCATCTTAAAATCAATGTGTCCTGTAACTTCCATTCATTACACTTTCTGATTTTCTCACAATATTCCTGACTATTGTATTCCAGTCTTTTTTATATGGTTTTGTTCATTTCTCAACCAAGAAATTGGCATTCTTCAAGGCTCAGGTTAGTGCTCTGTCTTTTGTCACTCATAATTGTCCTTGCCTTATTATTCTTTCAGTGGTTTTTAACTTGACAGTGGCAATATGGTCTATCCAGTTACACATAGCAGAAACTAAGGTTTTTTTCTACAGTTCCATTTTCCTCTTTTATTCTATCTGATATATCACTAATCCAGTTGGTTTTAGGTTCTGAAAAACATATCTAAACAGATTATCTACTCTTTATTTCCATTATCACTACCATATTCCAAGTTACCGAAGTGTATTCTTAGGACTAATGGAATCTCATTGGTACTGGTCCACCACCATTTTTGCCCCCTGATCATCCATTCCCAGTATAAAGGTCAAAATAATCTTTTACTTATTTATTTAATTTTTTAATATATTTTATTAATTAAGCTACTACAGTTGTCCAAATTTTTCCCCTTTTGCTCCCTTCTATGCAGTACCCCTCTTTCCTCCAGCAATACCCACACTTATTTCATGTCTATGGTTTGTGCATATAAATTCTTTGGCTTCTCCATTTTCTATACTATTCTTAACATTCTCCTGTTGATTCCGTACCTATCAATTTTGCTTCTTAATCCCTACACCGCTTCCCTCATTCTCCCCCTTCCTCCTCCGAGGTGATTACTCTCCCTATGATCTCTATATATATTATTCTGTTTCTATTTTAGCTGTTTGCTTAGTTTGTTTTTTGTTTTTGGATTCAGTTGTTGATAGTTGTGAATTTGTTGCTAGTTTAAGGTTCATAGTTTTGATCTTCTTTTTCTTAAATAAGTCTCTTTAACATTTCATATAATAAGGGCTTGATGGTAATAAACTCTTTTAGCTTTACCTTGTTTGGGGAGCATTTTATCTGCCCTTCCATTTTAAATGATACTTTGCTGGATAGGGTAATCTTGGTTGTAAGTCCTTGCTTTTCATCACCTTGAATACTTCTTGCCAGTCCCTTGTTGCCTGCAAAGTTTTTTTTGAGAAATCAGCTGATAGTCTTTTAGGAACCCCTTTGCAGGTAACTCTCTACTTTTCTCTTGCTGCTTTTAAGATTCTCTCTTTATATTGAATCTTTGGCATTCTGATTATTTTTTTAATTTATTTATTTGTTTGTTTGTTTATTTATTTTACTTTTAGAGAGAGGAGAAAGTAGAAAGAAAGGGAAAGAAATATCACTGTGTAGTTACCTCTCACTCGTGCCCCCAACAGGAAACCCGACATCCAACCTAGTAATGTGCCCTAACTGGGAATTGAACCAGCGACACTTGGCTTGCAGGCCGACACTCAATCCACTGAGCCACAGCAGCCAGGGCTGGCATACTAATTATGATGTCTCTTGGTGTCGTCATCTTTGGGTCCAAGTTGTTTGGGACTTTCTGTGTTTCTGGACATGTATGTCTATTTTCTTCACCAAATTAGGGAGGTTTTCTTTCATTACTTTTTCAAATAAGTTTTCAATTTCTTGCTCTTCCTAGTCTCTGTCTGGGATCTCTACGATTCAGAGGTTGGTACGTTCGGAAATATTTCAAAGGGTCCTTTTACTATCCTCACTTATTTTAAATTCTGTATTTTTCTTACTGTTCTGGTTGAATGTTCTTTCTTTCTTATGTTTTAAGTCATTTATTTGAATCCCAGCTTCATCCCCTCCATGGTTTCCTGTATATTTTTCTTTTTTTCACTTTGTGTAAACTTCATTTCTCCATTTTCTTTTTTTGCCATACTCTGTGAATTCTCTGAGCATCCTTATCACCAGTGTTTTGAACTCTGCATATGATAGATTGTTTATCTCTGTTTCATTTAGTTATTTTCTTGGGTTTTGTTCTGTTGTTTCATTTGGGTCATATTTCTTTCTGTCCTCAGCTTGGCAGCCTCCTTGATATTTTTCTGCATATTAGGTATAGCTTTTTGACTCCCTGTCATATTAAGATGGTCTATTGTAGAAAAGGCACCTGTAAAATGTGTGGGGTGAAGCCTTAGGTAATCACCAGGGTGGGGCAACCTGCTTCACTGCTGTGTACCTCAGTGTGGGGTGAGGGCTCAGAGAGGGGATAAAGTTGTTGCCTGGCTTCTGGAGGTCTACCCAGCACTCACCCCATTTACAGTCACTTCACCCACTTTTCATATGTGACTGTCACCCTTCCAGCTGTTGCCCTGTTGGTGAATCACAGAGTGGGTGAGTTTGCATATTTTCTAAATTCATGTGGTCCTTTAAGCTGAGTATCCTGAAAATCCAGCAGTTTCTTCCACCACCCCAACCCCCACAAGTTTTTACATCTAGAAGTTGTGGGGGTTTATCTCCCTGGCCCTGGAGTCCTGGGCTGTGCAATCTAACCTAGGCTGGGATCACTTGCTCCCAAGGTATCCCTCCCAATTTTTATTTACCACACATGAATGTGGGATTGTCCATTACACCACCATTGCCTCTCTGCATCACACTACATCACCCCACCTCTCCACCTGAACTTCTGCAACTCCACCCTTCCTACTTACCTGCATGAATATGTTTTCATACAGCTCAATTTTCTGATGGTTCTGGGTGTTATTTGTTTTGAGATCAAGTTGTAATTCTTTCTGTTCTACAAGGAGGTGTAGCATGTTTACTTATGCCTCAATCTTGACCGGAATTCCTCCAGAATAATCTTTTAAACACCAGTACCCTTAACATGTACAGACAAGATGCACCCACATATATACTTGTACATCAAAAAACCCTTAAATGAATTCCATCATTTTCATAACATAAATCACAATACTTAATATATATTACAATCAACTCACAATCTACTCTTGTTTGTCTTATATTTTCTTTATATATCACTTTCTTTAGTCTTCCTTTATATGTTAATCATATATGCTACCTTCTTCATTGTTTAAATATTTTTATGTTACAGTGCTTGCAACGCATGCGCTTATTCATAACTATCATCTTTTAGTTTTATTTGTCAACAGAGCTTTGATAGTGATTAAAAGCTTTGTCTGAAATTAGGTAGACTGTATACAAATTTCAGCTTCGCTACTTGATAGCTGTATAACTATGAGCAAATTATTACTTTTTTGTTCTTTAATCTCCTTGTAAAGTATGAGGATAATAATACTAGTCAGTTCTTAGGGCTATTGTAAGAATTAAATAGATTAATACACAGAAAGTATTCATAAGAGTGCTTGTACTCAATAAAACTATGTATCATATTCATCATCATATATCATCATTTTGAGCATCACCATCTCCATCATCTTAGTTGAAGACTTTCCATTAGAAACCTTTCTTGACCTCTAAACTAAATCAGGCTTTTCTCTTGTATCTCAGCTTCCTTACTCTTACCATAGTTGATGAGAGGAAAGACATATTTCTCTTGTATTAGCTTATATCCTGTATAAAGTCAATAATCTTGTCTTAGCACATCTAAGAAATATAGTGAATACTCACTGTATGTGTGAAATGAATAAACAAACAAATGCCATACTCTCTAAACACATGTAGTCGCATACATTGTCAAACTAATGTTTTATTTATGTCTATATTTCTAACATTGCAACATTCTGCTCCATATACGTCAAGAACATTCAAACAGGAAGAACTGTTAATGATCAAATGAAGGACTAATTATGTTAAAAAAGCATTTATACTCACTGTTCATGAAACTATAAAAGTAATAAAAAAAAAAAGGCCCAAAACTTTATATCAAACCAGAGCACTAGAATGAGGAAGAAACCATGTGAATTAAATCTTGAAATAAAAATATAATAAATAATAGAAACACTACTCTGTAGGGTCTAGTAAGCCTATCTAGCTCAATCCAAGAAGTAATATAAGCTAAATACACAGACTTAGAAAATTTTCAGTGATATGCATAGATGGTAAACATTTGCAGGAAAATTAAGAAAAATGTGGACATTTAGAAAGATATCACCGTTATAAAGAACACTATCATGCTATCAAACATCATGCTGGGATGATCTGGCAATGTTAATCAAAATTTTCTCATTACACATCAATATCAAATTTAAAAAATTATAATATGAACTCCTAATATGTGTATACTTATTTACATAAGCTCTACTAGTAAATATTATATGCATTATAAAAAAGATCTCCAAGAAATAGGGTGAGATAAAAAAAATAAACTATCATGTTTTAATCATTTATTTTCATGTCCTAATGAAGTATGTTGCAAATTCTTAGCCTGGTGTACTCTATTTTGAAAATTCCTGGCATGGCACATGGACTACTGGACTGGAATGCATCCCTGACATGACATAGATTTTTTTTTTTCAACATTGTCATTGTCACTTCTCAGCAGAATATTTTCCAAAGATGTTAATTCCCTCACTTATTTCTTAGCATTTTTCCCGCTTTCTACTCATCTCTGGTTTAAAAAAAAAAAAAGTCATTTACACTTGAGAGCTGTGATATGTATTATTCAACATCAGGGATTTATTAAAAAGTATCAAGATTCTATTTTCTTCAAATTAAGATACTCCTTGTGGTTCATTTCCGGTGATAGGTATTCCCCTCCCCCCATCTCAAATCACTTTGCTGGGGACACTGGTATTTGATAAATACATTTGCTGGGAGAGTTATCTTCAAACTCTGCTCTCATCAAGCATTGTCCCACCACAAAATATGGATCAAAGATTAAGGACTCTGGGGACTCATGGGCTCTGAACTCATCAGCCTCAAATCTTACTATAAATTATCCAAATGAGGTATTTGGCGAGATTCTTAACTGATTGTGCTATTCAGAACACCTCCATTTCAATTAGAGGTAACCATGATACATGACGGCGGAGAACAAAACTAATAATTTTCACTGATGTCAGCGAAGGTTATAAGACTTCAGGGAATTACAGCAAGTATTTTAAGAAATGCACGTTCACGACATTGCTTGTTCGTGTGTCTGCTTCATGAATAAGAAGCTTTTGTTTTAGTGACCTGGTTCATACCAGAAGGGTTCAGAGAATATCCATATATAAAAGTCTGGTTGTCAGGGAAAATTGGTATGCTAAGGACTAAAGAAGTCAATGTCGAACCCCCAAATTCTTAATCCCTCAAGAGACCAGATGTGTCTTCAATATTAATTCTGCATCTGGGAAAAAATATGTAGACAGATAAAGCAGCTAACTACAGCATAATGCATACCTCACAAGGTAAAAGACTCAGGGCTCACAAATATCTACTCTTCCTGGACCAGCAGAAATCTTCAAATCTGCACCTAATGTTATATCATAAATCTAATTTTAATTGGGGTGTCTCAGCTGTATACCATATCAGCTAATATACTAGTTTTCCTAACTTTTAAAATTGCCCTGAGGATTGATTAATTTCCTTAAACTTTTGAGGTTTATCTGAACAGAAAACTGATCAATTCCTTTCTTAAAACAAACTGGAATTTGAGGAATAAGGCAATGACACCTATCAATAAAAAGCAATTTGATTTGTTGATTTCAGCATAAATATTAAGCCATAAAAACGTGTTTCCTTGTCTAACTGGGCCACCTACCAACTTCATAACTTGAGCTTCACTTTTCTTGACACTAACTTAAAATATTACACTCCATACTCTTCCCTCTAAAGAAAAATATTATAAAAACTTATAAATCTTTAACATTAATCAGGTAAGCATGTTTGAATATATACTATACAGAAAACACCTTATTAACCAGACTGTAAGGATACAAAAATGAAAAAAATGGTCTTCATCTCAAAGAGCTTCTGTATAATCTTGCAAAAGTGATATTAAAACAAACAAACAAACAAACAAAAACTAGCATCCCCCGGTTTGAAATTAGGACAATAGCCTGAAATTAAGGAAAAAGCATTTTACTTCTTTTGCATCCCCTTCCTCTGAAGTTCATAACTTCAGTTTAACCATAAGAAAAACTTCAGAGAAATCCTAACTGAAAGACATTCTACAAAATATCAGACCAGTTCTCCCCAAATTGTCAAGGTCAAGCAAAAGAGTTTCATGACCTGAAACTGTTTCAATGACTGAGAAATTGTCACAGACCAGAGGATACTAAGGACACACGACAAATAAATTCAATATAGTATTATGGATTGGATCCTGAAACAGGGGTGGAGGGAAAGGCATTAATGAAAAAAAAAAAAAAAGATGAAATCCAATAAAGCCTCAAGTTTAGAGTAATGTACCAGTAATGGTTCCCTAGTTTTGACAAAGTACCAGGGTAATTTTAAATATTAACATTAGGGAAAATCAGGTGAGGGTTACATAAAAACTTTCTCTACTACTTTTGTAACTGTTTTGAAAACTAAAATTATCCCCAAATAAAAAGTTTACAGAAAAATTAAAAGCACAAAAATAACTATAATCCAATGCAAGCTGTGACAACTGCCACAGATAAGAACAAATTTCTGTCAGACTTTGGAAGTGAGGGACAGATGCCATCTCTGCATCTATGGAAAACACATGCTTTAGTACAAGTGGTGGTGGAAAGCTGACAATGTGGGTACAGACAATAAAGGGATACTCCAGAATATGTTTTTCAAAACAATAAAAGCCTTATTAAAATTCGTATATTTTTATTATCATCATGCACCAGCAATCTTAGATATTATCAGGGATAAAATGCTTCTCCCCATCGAGGTGGACCATTTTCACAACACCTCCCATCTTTGATATGGCACTGCTAGGCAGGTATATCTCTGTAACAAGGAGTCTGACTTTATTTTTTGACATTTGTCTTTAAAGTTATTAAGACTCACTCTTCTCTTTTCTCTTATGTCCCACATTTGAGTAAATTGATATGAAACTCAAGGTGAGCCCTTCTTTGGTGTAGCTGGGAAGTAAAACTGTACAATCCTCTGTATGTGCACGCAAACTCTGATCTCAGCTTCATTCCCTGAACAACATAAACACCACACACCATCCTCTCTTTTTTATACATCTCTCACTCAATTTTCATATCTTCTTGGGAGTCACCAAGAATGCCTCATTATATCAGAAATAAACCTGTTTGTGCTCTTGGTGTGCATATGTGTGTATTGCAATCAGCCATGTTAGCTGAGGCAAATTCTGTGTTGGGGTTCATCTTGTTTAGATAAAGTGGTCACAATAGGCCTACAGAATCAAGAACTGGAAGCCCCAATTTAAGGCAAAATTGATAGAGGCATCTTTTAAAATAGAGATGATGATACAAAAAAGAAATTTAAAAAACTGATAACTATTCCCATCAGCCTCTTCTTATTTCATTTAGAGTTTGCTGCCCAGAGTGCTTAGGGTCTTCCTCCTTCCTTTGGTCAGCCTCCCTGTCTCATTTTCTCTTTGGTCTTCACAGCCCCATTGGTTCACTATGCTAGGTCCTTTGTAGTTGAATCAATTGGTCCCACTCATTCTAAAATCTCACATTCTTCAAGACAAATGAAAATGTTTTTCTTTCCTTTTTGGCGAGAAGTGATCATTTTTCATAATATTATCTCTTGGTTTATTGTGAAAAAGTCCTCTCTTCTCATTGTGAAGGAATGAAGGTGAAAAGCAAGGGAGTGGCAGAGTGCTGCTCTGGGTCCCACTTGCAGGACACATGTTACTGAAGCTGATTACACCTTCTTTAGCTGCATTTAGTTTACAATATCAACAAAGTTACAAGATCAGCAGCCAATTCAAGAAACTGCCACCTCCTGACCCTGTCTTACATACTAGGAATTGGGAGAATGACTCATGGACATGTTTAGCCTAGCCAATGTCAGGTAGAAGAAAAGGCCATTTTAGTGGCAGGCACTAGGTTTTCAGAAGCCATAAAAAAAATCACAACATAAGTGTTGTAAGAAGAGACAAAGTAGTAAAGAAAGGCAAAAAAAGAGTAGATCTGTCTTAAAATTTAATTTTAACCCTGAACCATATGGTACAGAGAGAGGGTGATGAAAGGATAACTCCTAAGAGATTGATTCCCTTTCCTTTGAGTGATTGACTAGTTATCTTTATTTTGCAGACAACGGGGATGCGTCATTTTTGAGTAGAAAAGTTTCTCTGCTGCTTATAAGTTCTATCCTCTTGAGGATTTTTTAATAGGTAAAAATGATGAGAGAATAGTCAGGAAATTTTTATGGTAATAAATGGGATAACAACAATACAAACAAAAACAAGTTTCAGATGTGAGACGTTGTATAGGCAGAATAAATAGAACTTGGTAACTAATCAAGATGGCTTCCAGGTTTTAAACTTGACTGACTAAAACCAACACGCAAAAAAGGCAGCGAAGGGACTGTTTGGGATAGAAGGTTATGAATTCAACACTGGAAGTGAAAAATCTGACAAGTAAGATAATAGATGTCAACGGCCTATAACAAATTAAAAGCATTTTATAAATAATATGGGTTATCTTCACACCTTTTTCATATGTATATTATGTATCACCATAGTGTATATACTACACAGACAGAAGATTTGACTTCACAGCAAATACTTGTATATTCTCCAGGTATTACGCTCTATTTGGTAACTGCCAATGAAGTTGCAGTTTTGCTTCATATAATGCTCATTGTCACGGTTAAAACGCCCTACCAAACTTGATGTGCATGCCCATCTGCTGCAGGGATAGTAGGTTTTGTCCTTTCAGGCTCTGCTCTTCTAGGACTATGACATGTTACAATTCTAAAAAATATCAAAGGACAGGTTTCTGCAAAAGGCCTCCTCTTTGCCTATCTTTATCACCAGCCATTGTTGAAGGAAAAATTTTAAAAAGATTAATCCATGGTCCTTAGAGTGGGGATGGGACATTTTTCATGCCACTTTTAAATAGTCCATGAATGATTTGGTCATCAAAACACTCAGTGAATTATGTGACTTTTATTTTATTGGACAGATAGATCAACTAACCTGAAGAAAGAGGAAGTGTCTATTAGTAAACTCAATACAAGGATGTGTTAAACCAGTTAGGTCAGAGAGCCAAAGTATATGAGCACATATTCTGTGCCCTGAATGTAGGTAATGTCTTTCTTGTACACATAAACTACTAAAAATATGTCCTTTGATGGTGAGGATATAATAAAGCTATGTTTTTCATATTGTCACTTAAGCTATGAAAAGCTTAACATCTATGATGTGACTTAGGGGACTGTATTACACACTATTGCACCTAATTACACACTTTTTATACAATTCAACATCTTAGTTTTATGTGTAACTGGAGGACAAACATCTTAATTTATAATTCTCTTAAACACTTCATAGTGTCCTCCCCTCCAACACCATGAGCATGATATGGTAAGCTTCCACTAAATTTTTGTTAGAGAACATGGAATTAGTAGTCAATTAACCTCCTCTTGTGATTAGTGTGATTTTAGTAGCAAGAACATTAAATCTGAGAACTACTTGTATTTATACAGTTTGTAAAACAGATAATAACATTGTATTGATTAAAACTACCTCGATTGTAATTCTATTGTCATTGAGCCAGTTTAGACAATGGGTTGAGATGTTATGTAACCAGCTTTGAGCTGCTGGCCTTACATGGTATCTTAAAGAGATTCCAGGAGAAGGAATATAGATAGCAATGCAAATCTGTCTGAAGCGGATCTAATATCAGTTAAGATATGTGTCTTATCTATCTTAAGGTATCACAGAACTTAAGACCCATTATTAATTTATAAATAATTCTGCAAGGAAAAGAGAAACACCAACACATAAAACAAACCTATCAATTATAAGACACTATGTTTGTTCAGATTACTTGTAATTCCAAAATATAATTAAACAAGTGTTTAATCTAGGAGGAGGATACTACTAACATATTACCAGTTAGGAACAATTAAACTTAAGTTTTCATCCATGCCCCTTTCTATAAATATTGACCACATTTGATTGTCTAAAATCTACAGGTTTTGTAAAGCAAATTCAAGTGTTATAACTGATGTTTTTGACCTTGGTGATGACTTTGTCTGAGATTTCACAAAGCTAACTACTCCAGAACCTGCACTATTAAATCTTAGACTTGCAACACAGATGAACAAAAATAAATAAGTGAACAAATAAATAAATAAGTGAAGGCCTGAGGCAGCTGCAAGGCGGGGGTGGGGAGAAGGCAGAAGTTGATGGCATGCTTTTCTGAGTCTGGGCGACATTCAAACTCTGCTCTGCTCTGCTCGCTGCCACATGCCACTGTGCTTTACCGTCCCCATTCGCACAACTACTGCAAATGGTATCATTTTGCAACTAATTTACTCGCTTAGTTTTGGCCATTAGTCATTCCCAATATCCTCAATCTGCAGGTAATTTTCCACATTATTAGTTACCCACCTGTCTTATTAAACTGGACTTTCTGAAACCCTGTGTGCCTGCATTTTCTGCACCTTTAGATCAAGCAAATAATTGCCCATACCTGGATGGAAGAATTTAATAGGAAGATTACAGTTGATTCCAAAAGTTAATAACTATAGCATCTGGTTTCCCTTTTTAACATTTAAATGATAAATTCAGTGTTCATGGAGAGAGAGAGAGAATAAGAATGAGTCAGCTCACCAGAGTCTAAAGTAATCCTAATCTTTTGTGGTCAAGTTAAATATAAATAGGCAGAAAGTAGGTTTTAATCTCTCCCCTAAGGTGCTCCAACTTTGACCCTAAGACCCATCTTGATCACATTCAAAGAAAGAAGCTCTTTTCATTGATCGGAAACTTAACTCCCTGATAAGGAAGATGGCCAAGTCCTCTGTTTCCTTGCACTGTCTCTGATGTCTTTGGTTGCTCTGAATGAGAGACTACAGCTGCTTTGAGACAGTTTCAACTCATTTCCATTCACATCTCCATAAAACCATCTGCGCAGGATGCCTTTTTAAATATTGCTGGGTGAAACTTAGAACATTATTTTCTAAACCAGGTCAGGAAAATCCAGCACAAAAACCCCAAAACTTTCATCACTGAGGGCCAGGATTGTAATTTGCAAAGGGTCTAAGGAGAGTGCCTCATTTGCAATTAAATTGACATTCATTTTTATCAAAAATAAATGTGCCTGGCCACAATATTTGCTTGGAGTTATAAGTCTGATTTTTAATCTGAAAGAAGCTTCATATGTGTTCATAATGAAAATAGAAAGCCAACGTGTTTCCAAGAATTGTCATATATGTTTTTCTTAAATGCATAATCATTGAACTATAAGATTTATAGGTTCTGATTTGAGATAGATAAAACAGAGAAGATAACAATTACACCAGCTTTATATTATGATACTTTCAAGTTCATATAATCATCAACTTATATTTCAGAAGTCCTTAATTTTCCATTCGCTTCTTTTAGAACTTTTCCTCCTACTTCTTCTAAATAAAAATGTGCCTTCCTCTGATAGCGAGGGATACTCACCAGGACAGAACCGCTTAACAGAGAACTTAAAATGGCAGTATGTTTTAGGATTACAGAATTTAAACAAACCCTAGTGATCCTACCCATTGCTCCTGTGAAATACAATTATTATTCCCAAGTATCTCTTGCTCCTCCAAAATGTTTCATATTTTATAATCTCCACTGATGATTTGTTTTTTTCTCATGTTATTTCCTTTAAAGGTCTTTTCTTATGCCTCAACATCTGCCCAACTGGACTTTAACTTACTGTGGGCAGGAGTATAGACCAGGGATCAACAGAATAAAGACCACAAGCCAATTCCAGTTGGTCCCCTACTTTTATAAATAGTTTGATTGGAGTTCAGACACAGCCACTGATTGATAGTATTATCTGTGGCTGCTTTTGTGCTGTAAGAGCAGAGTTAAAAAAGTATCCCAGAGGCTTTGTGGCCCCGGAAAGCCTAAAATGTTTATTTCCCTTTACAGAAAAAATGTTTGCTAATCTTTGGTCTAGACTGCTTATATCTTTTCAGTGATTAGTGTAATGTTCCACTGGGCACCTAAAATGTTCTGAAAACACATTTTAAGGGTAGCCAGGTCCTAACACACCTCCGTTCCCTAAGACACCTCTATAGCTCCAGAGTATTAAACATATTATTATGCTGAGGGATTGCTTCCAATATTCAGCAGATATGGCAGTTTTAAATCCAATCCTTGCTCAAATTGGGTGTGGGATAAGCGAAGTGGTTCCCCAAAATGTCACAGATGCCAAGATCAGTATAACTTCCAAACGACTTTCCGTGATTAGATATCTTTGTGATAAAACAAAGAAGGGCAAGAAAACATTTTTCAAGATGGCTTATCATCTCTACCTTTGGTCCTAGAAGATTTCTAATCTTGTCCCTTGTCTTTGAAAGCTACTGACACTTCATCAAGTTGGTCTTCATAGATGAACATTAAAAAAAATAATCAAGTCTTTTATAACATATCTTGTCCTACTTCCTCCAGCCCCCACCCATGTCATGTCCCTTCAAGACTGAACATGTGTATATAGGATAGCCTGACATAGTCCAGAGTCACACCTAGAGCCTTATTTATAAATAGCTGGTGACTATTTTTGTCTTGTTTTGTTTCCTTATAGATATTCTAACTTCACTGGGATGGAAAGAGGGAAAGGAAACGCAGATGTCTCATCATTCAGATCCTTTCATCCAAAGCAAATCTCTAAAAGCGAACGAGGACATTTTTCCAACCAAGTTCACATCACCTGTGTGAGCATCCCTGGAATAAAATTCCAGAACAGAGACGAGTAGAGCCCTTATGGCACTAATTGCCACGCCCTGGGGAAAGCAGCTGCAATGTTCTTGATGCCAAGGAAGATGTGGGCAATAAAAATGTTGAATTTTGGCATGCAATTTTTTTTACAGCTGATTGTTAGCCTTTATTTATTTTAATCCATAAAACATGAAAGCTGTAGTTTTCTGTCTCAAAGGAGTTCATGGCTAATTCTCTTTTAATTATTAGACTCCAACACAACCACTATAATAGCACGTATTACCTGAGGTTGTTGGGGCATTTGCTTATTTGGCTGAAGACATCACACAAAAATCATTAGTTACAGGACTTTGTTTAGATGTTGTTACACCATGTGGTTTTGATAATTGATGGGTATGGACATATGCCTAGAGTTTACAGGTTTAAACTTTTCCTCCCTGTGTTCATAGGCTCATGGTAATAGATGGGAACCAGGGAGAACCAAATGTCTGCTTGTCTTTCTGAAGGTGCCTGTATATGAGTCTTCCTCTTCTTCAAAATAATGCCACCCATATTTCTTATTCTCATTCCTATAAATCTATTTATTTTCCAATTTCTTCTTAAACTAAAGCAACCTGTGGCAAAAAAGGCTTCAGACATCCTTCCAGCAGCCAAAACTGAGCAACTGTCAGCCAAAAACTGGGAGGAAAAGAACAGAACTTCAAATGAGAAAGCAGTTGTCTGGAGCCACTGGGAATCTACTGGCACAGAACCAGATCAACTAAAATCCACAGGTCTGTTTCCTGCATAAACAGGTGAAGACAGGGCTGGGAGAGGTGGGAAAACAGTTCTTGAGCCACACTTTATAATGTATGGTTCCCAAGGTGCCCTCCTGCATCTGTTCTGCATTTTGGCAGGAAGGCATGCCAGGCACTGACACTCTGCAGTACAACAGGCAATTTATAGAAGGAAATAAATAGTGAAATTCTGATTATTTCCTTCTTCAGAGTTGATGGAATATGACTCTTTCAAATTGTTTTACTTCATTTTATTTTCAAATGGTTTAATAATATTTAGAAAAAAGTAAATTATTACTGTTCACCTTCCAACTTAAAAAAAAAAAGCAAACTTCAAAGATAAAATTCTATTTAATTGTAAGTCTGTGGATTTACACAGGCCCTGTTATCTATAGTCTTTTGGGAAAATATTGTAACTTGATGGGGAAATGCTTTCCACTTGAATTTATTTCATTCGGAGGGAGGAGAGGAGCAGAGAGACAGACAGGTACAATATCCCGAGCTACAGTTGTGTGAACTGTTACACAAGGTGAACACCATGTGCTCTACACTCTACAGGCATGTGGAGTTATATAGAGTTGTGCTGAATTGGGAGTTCCAACCAAAGTCACAAAATCATCACCAAAGAAGGCAATACATGAATGCAGCTACAAAATTATAGTAATGAACTAAGGCATTAGCAGTAAAATTGGGTAGAAGAATGATTCAATATTTTTTCTCATTTTCCCATTGTATAAACAAGATACTAACACACATTCATTGTAGGAAAAGTAGGTAACAGACAACTAAAATGAGGGGAAATTTCTACATTTCACCACTCAGTGTGTGGTGTGTCTGTAGATATCTATTTTAGAGTCTTTGTCTGAAAGAGAAATATATATGAGCAGAAATTGACATAACTTAGCATTAGGTATGCAAATTACAAAAGATTTGCAAAGATAATTCGTTACTTGTTAGGTAAAATCAGTGGGATTTTCAAGCTTTATTTCATCCTTAGTATTATCAGGCCATAATATATATAATTCACCTAAGGAGAAATAGTAACAGTAACATTAATGTCAATAATATCTAATACATGTTGAATATGTACTATGTGCCAGATGCTTTGTCAAATGCTTTCCTATACTGTTTCATTCAGTCCTCACATTTAACTGATGTAAATGCTGTTTTCTTCGCTATATAGATGAGATAAAAAACCTTTGGCTTGAAGTAATTTGCATAAGGATACACAGCTAGCAAGTGACAATTCTTTGTTGCTATATGGTTAATATTACTTTAGGGTCTAAATTCTATACACCCATGCTCTATGGCCTCAAATAAATATAATTTATATTATTTTATTTTCTCTTCCTTTCTTTCCTGTTTTTTATTATTGTGGAGTAATTTCTCCATATCTACAATGTAATTTCAACAATATTTTATATTTGTTCTTCTTGGAGACTTTTACCATGCCTGAGAAGAGATATTTTGAGAGATTGATCTATGATTGGCAAAGCTTGAATGTGGGTGGGATACCTACAGAGGACATAAGCATTTCAGCATTGACATTTTAACTACGGAATAAATGTTATCATTAGTTGCATTTTATTCCTATCACTATATACCACATACCACAATGAAAGTCAACATTTTCTAGCTAATCACTCAATAAAAATATTAAGATTTTCAAAGTACGAAAGCCAATGAATTTTGAGAAGGGTTTTCTCTCACTAATCACATTCTGTAGATGACCTCCTGGACTTCACGTTGATATGGCCTATGTAACAAAACACTTGTAAAGGACTAAAAAAAGCATCATCTCTATTCTCTGAGTCTGGTAGTACCTATCAGGAAAGAGGACAGTGTCTCTGTGGCATGGGGGGCTTTTGCTCAAAACGGACTCAGTAGGTAACCCTCCTCAATCTATTCTGAAACTTGTGGGAAGAGAGTCAAAGGGATGAGTCTATATGAGGTCAAGTACTCCATTCTGCTGATAATTGCTTTGGTAGTCTTGCTATCCATGTAGCCAATGAACTCCCAAACAGGCATTGTTAAGTATTGATTCATAACTATCTAATAATTAGATATATGAGGAAGACAAGCAAGTTTTCTAAATCTCTTAAGAAAATATTTCTTTTGGCATAATCTTCCTATTAGTCTCTCATGCTTGGATGCCAGTTGACATAAGTGGGTCCTTCCTTTTGACTCATTACCCTGAAAATAAAAGCATCATGTCTAAATTCCCCTACAGGTTACTTATGTCAGCGCCTTGACTGCTCCACATCTGAAAACACGTCTTGCTATCCAAGAGCCTGTCACCTCCCACCTCGATGGCAGCTGCTTGAGTTGGGAGCACAGTATTTAGTAGTGAGAGGCTGATGGATACTGGAAGGAACAGTGACAAGCCTAAGTGCTGTTTTACACCCCATTTAACCAGGGGAGACACATCTGTTTATTTTCTTTCAGGGGAAGCACAAGGTTTAGTTTTTGTGACAAGGTCATGAGTCCAGCCCTAGGATTCCTCCTGGAGAGATAACCAAATTTCTCCAGACACTGAATAACAGAACACCAACTGCGAGTTCTTCAAATAGAAATCCAAGGACACCATTGTGTCTGGCTAAGGTGGAACAGGCCCAAATAGAAAACAAGCATGAACAGTCCTCTTTTGTCTGCAGGCTCACAGTCTGTCCTGCTGTTATTCTTGAAGTTCTCATTTGGCCGAAAGCCATGCTCCTACTTCATGAGGACCGATATTTTTCAAATACAGAGAGATATACCACTCTAAAGGGAGAAAAATAATACACTCTCTTTTTCCACATTTATTTAAATATGTACTTCTCAAGAGTCATAGTCTTACAGAGCTTTTTGAATTCACTCAGATCTTGGTTACCAAAAGGACTTTCATGAAGGTTCACAGTGAGTCTCTGAACCTATCTAAACTATGAAGATAAATTGCCCAAACTTAAACCTGACCTCCACCACTTTCCAGACAGTCATTGCACTTTTCTGTGCCTAGATTTCTTCATTTGTAAAGCAGTAAAAAGAATAACACCTGCTTCTTAGGTTAGCATGAGAATTAAATGAGAGTATTTATGAAGAGCTTAAAACTCTCTCTGAGATATAATTAGTTTATAAATGCTACTTTTATTATTATTATTATTAATAAAATCACTTCTATTATGTTACTTTAAAAAATTATTGTGAATACGTATAGTTGCTCAGTCTAAAGCAAATGTTACTACTATGATTTGAAATAAAGAGCAGCTTAGAGTACTCAAAAATTGTTTGGGAGAAAAATTTTAAGATCTAATTCTTTTTCTTGCCATTATTTCTATCTGACTTGGTGTTTATGTAACATGAAAAAGTGTATTCTGAAATTAGGGAGGGAAGTAAGACCACCTTAACCAATCAAACGCTCTGTAATCTCCTTTTATATTGATTGATTTTAGAGAGAAACATCAATTTGTTGTTCCACTTATTCATGCATTTATTGGTTGCTTCTTGTATGTGCTCTGACTGAAGATCTAACCCATAACCCTGGTGTATTGAGACAACACTCTAACCAACTGAACTGCCCAGTCAAGACCAGTAATCTTATTTCAGAATTATTTTCTTTATTTGGTTATTCCTTTGGGTTATGGAGTTTATAATGTGAACTAATACTTGATCCAAGAGTACCAATTTAAACATGACCAATTATTTACAATACTACTACACAAACTACTAATATATTTTAACAAATTTTGAAGGAGAAAATGTATGTCCTTTGTGTTCATATTTAGGAAAGACATAGGGTCTCTACCAAAAAAGAAAGGGCATGGAATTGGGAGATTCTCTTGTAAAAAAAAAACATAGTGAAGTCAAAAAATTTGCATGGAGTCAACTTTTCCCTGAGAATACTTAGTAAACACCTTTTCCCAAACACTGAATGGAGTACACCATCCACACTGAGTTAAAGCTGGTTACTGTATTTGAAAGCACTATTTTTATCTTTCTGCTTCACTGCAGGATCAAATGATGCAACGATGCCACATTCAAATGAGAGAATTCTTCAGGGTCCTTTCATCTAAGGATCAGAGGTGCTTCATAAACATTAATTAATTCTCCTAACACCTATGTGAGGAGAATGTTCTATTCTTTGTACTAGTTTGACACAATAAAATAAAATAAAATAAAATTCCACCAGCACTTAGACAGAAACAAGGCTGTAAAACAAGCCAAATCCTTTTGTATTACGGAAAAAGTTCCCCTAATTGGTCCAAGTTAAAGAAGGTGTAAGGAGGTACAGGGATGTTAAATGCATTACAGAAAGGAGTCACAGAAAAAGTGACAAATCTATGGACTCCAATGAGAGAGCTGAACCTTCTCAGGGTGTCCTTGGTTAAATACATCAGCCTAGTGGCAGCATCATAGAGAAACAATGTACTGAATCAAAAAAGAAAAGTGAAGAGAATAAAGTTAGAGCCTGTTTCATAGAACATTATAAAACAGCTTTTTTTGTAGCCACCAACAGTCTCTCTGCTTTATGATTCTTTATAATTAGTGTTGAATATAGCCTAAAAAATTGTCTGTCTTTTAATTAGTTTCCTCAGTAAAAGTAGAGCTATATAGATAGATATAGATATATAGATGTGTGTGTGTGTGTGTGTGTGTGTGTGTGTGTGTATCCTTTCCTTTTTATCTTTGTTCTCTTTTTCCCCTTAGCAAACTCTACCATTTGGCCTCTCTGCTGCAGTTAATCTTATAAAATGGTGAAAGAATAAAGCAAAAAAAAAAAAAAAAAAGAAAAGAAAGAAAGTCAACAGAAATGACGCCCATTAATTTCCATTGACTGAAAGCTGTATGAAGGCAGGGACAGTGTCTGATTGTTTATTGTCACATCACTAGGAATATACCAACTTTATAATACATTTTTATATGATGAATAAGTCCCCTAAATAAGAATAAATACAAAAAAAATCTTATTTTTGGTAGTATCTGATCAGTACTTCACTTCTGAAAAATTTTCTCAAAAAATTTAATGTATTTGTAAGATAATCTCTCTTAAATAGAATGTTTAATTTTGTAGGAAACATTAATTTCTTGTTTTTAAGCTGTGGCAGAGGTGACTAATGCTTCCACATAAATCAGTATCTCCTAAATAAACAAACAGAAGTGTCATGGTCCAGAATTACTGACAACATTGCTTGTACCAATTCCTACATTAGCAACTAAGCAAGGGTTGGGAGGGGAGAAATACCTCTATTCCAAGAATAAATGAACAGGACTAGAAGGAAATTAAAATATATTTAATATGTTTTTCCTTCAAATTTGAAACAAATGAGAACAGGTCTTAGTTTTATACATTTTTTTCTATTATTTTCTTTTTTAAGATAGTTATTGTTTTCAGTTTAGAGACAGTAAGAGTTTTTAAAAAAGACCCAACTGCCCTCGCTGTGGCTCAGTGGATTGAGTGCTGGGCTACAAACCAAGAGGTCGTCGGTTCGATTCCCAGTCAGGGCACATGCCTGGGTTGTGGGCCAGGTCCCCAGTTGGGGGCATGTAAGAGGCAGCTGATTGATGTATCTCTTGCCCATCGATGTCTTTTCCCCTCTCTTCTCCCTCTCTTCCTTTCTCTTTAAAAATAAATAAATAAAATCTTTTTTTTAAAGACCATACTAAAATAAAGACCCCTAAGTTCCAGCCTATTCTGTCCATAACAAGTTATGTTGAAGCTTTTTTCCATTTGTTCAATATATTATTTTATATATTTCTTAAAATTCCAACAAAGGAGCTGTATTTTAAAGTATTTACATAAGAATAAATGTATTAATATATGCAAAGGGCAGTAATAAGTGATATACCTATGACGTAAACAGTGCTGTTGCTGTTGTCTTGTGTATGTAAAGCAAGAACCTGAAGCAAGGGCTATCGCTCCTGCAGAACAAGAATAGTCATCTCTAGAGACTATGAGATATAAGACGAATTTCCCAGCAGATATCCCTACTCCTGATCATTGTAATATTTTTGGCATTAAACAACCCAAGGGAAAACTATATAAGTACACTCTGGACATTGATTAGATAATTTCTCAATCTTTTAAATTTATAATAACCTAAAAAGTTTAGTTATAATTAATTTTCTGGACACTGGATGTGGTTGGGAAATCCAGGGCCATGTCTAGGAGCCAGAGATGTCAGAACCAAGATGAATAAGAATTTATCTTCTGGAAAACTCAAAAATGGAGCTATATAAACCATGAATAAAAATATTTGTGTCCTTTTTTGTTCATCATTAGGATGTGACATTCTATCTTGGAGACAAGGCAGCCATTATTTTGTTTATTTATGTTTCCCCCCTGGCAAATATGTCAGCCATAGAGTAGGACCATTCATATATGACCAGCTCACATCATTTGGTATTTATTGCCAACTGTAAGTAAATGTAATAGGATTCAACCTGGTGGACCAGGGGATTATTAATTAGAATAGATAAAATCTCAAAATTAGGGAGAGACCATGTAAGCTATTCATACAGATATTCCACATTAGGACCTACCAAGATGGTTTAGGACCCAGACGATATAACATGCTCTCATCCCTCTGAGGTATGGTATCAACTTCTTTATTTCATATTACATTGTCACATAAACTTTCCCAGTGACTTCCTACACCATATTGTTATTGAAGAGTACCAGAGGGGATAGGGCTCAAGCTCAAATAACTTGCAGACAAATTCTAGTCATCTTACCTGCATTTATTTGTTCTTCCTCCTATCATCTGTGAACAGATATAGAGAAATAAAGTCACCTGAAATATCCAAGCTTTCATCAATCAATTGTGTGCAGAATTGGGACAAGGCAAGGGAGTTCATACCATCAGTTGAAACCACTTGTTTAGTGGAGGAAAGAATATTTTGCAAATAATTCTTAACAGACTCACCACAAGATGCATATTATGTCAATCTCTGATTTCTTACTACCCAACTGAGAACAAGTTGAAACATTATACTTCACAGAAGGTTTTGAACCAATGGAGAACAATAACCAAATGCTACCACATAGATCTGGTGATATCTTTGCCAGGTCAGTTTCCTGATTCATCCTTGTTCTGCTTTCACCCTAGTCCCCAGCACACTTGCTCAACCTCCTAAATTCTCCAGATCTCTCCACTTCTGAGTTCACTAAATTGAGAAAGTTCTTTCCTCTCTTGTCCAAGTCTTGCTTCCATAAGCCCAACTCACAGAGCCTGATGTTGAGTCTTTCCACTAGCATAAAGGAAAATCTCACCTGACAATCCTCTGACAGTATATTACCTAGAACTAAGTTATTCAATTTGAAAGCAAATTTTGTGTGATATAGTTCAACCAGTCTACACTGTACTGAATCAATAAATTTGTTTTTCATGCTATTCATTTTCATCATGATGTAAAATAATGTATTGTTCTCTCTAGTCACATTTAATATTTTCTCCAACAGTAGTCACAAGAAAACACGTACACATTAATGGGCATAGGGCAGTCTAAATACACATTGGTTCAAATCTTTTAAAAAATTTTCTGAGGCATACTTTGCTAAACGTTATACTTAAATTAGTTCACTTAACTTTTTTTTTAAGCAAAAGTGGGAAATCACATCTTTATAACATGCTTTGCATTTGAGCACTGAAAAGCTCATGATACACATTCCAAAAATTAAGGGTGTGGCTGGGCCAAATATAAATTTCAGCCTTTATCTTAGGGCATTTTTTTTCTTTTTTACCTTTTAAAATTCAGTAGTTAAGTTCTACAATTTTTGAGTGCTAACTATAGATCAGGCATTATGTCAAATGCTTTCTTTAGATGTTTAATCATCACAATTTCACTGTAAATGATATATGATTATGTCACATATGTAAATTATATAGAATGAATCTAGAACAGCTTAGTGTCTCTAAAAATACTGGAAATGTGTTATGAAGTCAGACTTCAAATCCAATTCCTTTGACAGAAAATCTGTTTTTTACAAACACATGAATGACCACCACACTTATTTTCCAGAGGATATTTTCAGTTGTTTATTCCAGTTAATAAATAGCAAAATAAATGAACAACTTAATTGATTTTGGTTACAGTTTTCATTGTAACCAAAATTCCAAATAAAAATTGGAATTTTTATTTTCATAATATTTTATCTTCCTACTTAAAATATGTTTATCCATTGATTCAAATTTTTTTTTACCTTTAAATATAGTCAAAGTTGACTTTTTAAGTTTATTGAGCTTTATTTCATGGCCTATAATGTAGTTTATCTTGATATATGTCATGTCAAAACCTCAAAAGAATTTGTATTCTAAGTTTGTTCAGTAAGATGGTCTACAAATGCCAATTTGATACCATGACTTGATGTTTTTTCTATATTTTCGTTGATTCTTTTTATTTTATTTTTTAATTTTTATTGAATTTATTGGGGTAACACTGGTTAATAAAATAATCTAGCCATGATATAACTAAGGCTCTGGGTCTCTTTTAAACCTTCTGTTTTCGGTGGGTATCTCTGACATCACTCTTGTAGAGGAATGGAGGCACCATTTCATTGCTGACAGCTAGAAGCAGAAGTCCAGATTCCCTCCTCAGTCTCTGATGACTCATTGATAATTTGATTCTTGTTGGGTTCTTTTTTTAATTTCTTTAATTCGCAAGTGGCACAACTGTTGCTGTGTATATTTGTTCACCAGATAGTCAACTCATGACTAATATTCACCTACTGTGGTTTTACTGAGATGACAGAATATCATATTCTAACTACACTTTTTTGTTCTGTGGTAGTCTGAATCAATAAGTTATGCAAAAGAAAAAAAAAAAAAAAGAAAAGAAACAGATATCTCCTACATGCATTATCATCATGCTCTTTACATCCCTCCATTGCATTTGACACTCTACTTACGGGACTGTGTGTTCCCTAGGATGATATATTTCATCTTCCTTTCTCACACGGCTACCTGTGCTGGTTTTCAAGGAGTTACATTTTCTGGATAGAAAGTAAAGGATGACAGCAAGGGGAGAGTCGCACAATGTACATTCAGAAAAGCAATTGCCAGAGATAACACCTGCCAATTTTTCTGTTTGGCACAAAGCTTGCCTTTACTCTCTAGGGACAGCAAGTTTGTGAGATACAAATTTTTCCATAATCTCCATATTGTTTTACTGGCAGACATAGACATTTGATTTCAGGGATGTTTCATAGGCAACCACTATTAGTCTTAATCTAGTTTTCTAATCCTTCCTCACCAATGTTGGCAGTAAGTTGTCTCCCAACACGTGTTTGAAATAAATAACCTATACTATATATATTCAGTTCTTTCCATTGGAGGTGTTACTAAGAACTACATAAGTTAATTCATTTATTCATTCTACAAATACATATAGTGTATCTACTAATTAGGATAGAGTGGTGAACAAAACAGAACATTTCCTAACCTTATGGAGTTTACAGTATATATATATATAGTGATTTCAGGCAGTAAAAATTGCTATGAAGAAAAATAAGCAAAAAAAGCAGATGGGAAAAATAGAGAAACTTCAAATAATGATTCACTGAGAACTGGGAAGGTAGTAGTTAAACAAAGACCTGAATGAAATGAAATACAGCAAAAATTGAGAGAGAAGGATGGGGGGAGGGAGTGGGAGAGAGGTGAGAGAGAGAGAGAGAGAGAGAGAGAGAGAGAGAGAGAGAGAGAGAGAGAACATGGAGAATGCAAAGGCCCAGAGTTAGAAATATGCTTGTTCTAGGAATAGTAAGAAAATTGTGGCTAAAGAGGAATGAAATGAAGGGAAAGTAATAGAAAATACCAGCCATGAACTAAGTCATTGTGGCTGCAGTGAAGATTTTGGATGTTATTCTGTTGTGATTCGAAACCATTGGAGGCTATCAACAGGGAAAGAGAATCACAATGACTGAGGCATGAAAAAAAAAAAAAATACATATATATATATATATATATATATATATATATATACATAACAAAAACCCTCTGATAGAGAAAACTGATTACAACCAAGGAGACCAAATATTAGCTTACTTTGAATTCCAAGAAATACTGTTGATAATTTAAACTAAGGTGGTAGAAGTAAAGATAAATAGATGTAAGTGAAGTAAGCATAAATCTTCAAGATGTAGCTGAAAGTATTTGTTGACACTTATAAATGTCCTTCACAAGAAAGAGGAGTTGAGGATATCTCTAAGACTTTTGGCCTGCACACTCAAGAAAAATTAATTCAAAAAGGGCTACTAGATAAAACCAGGAAATACCCTCCCTTAATAGTAAAAACAAGAGAAAAAAATAATCAAGCCTTGCTGAGAAATAACCATCAATCTCCAATTTGCAATGATATTAAAGCATATTGAGTGAGTCTCACTCATTCTGATAAATGTTAAATATGTTATGTTGTGCAAAATATATTGGATAGATGTAATATAATCCAGTTAAAATTCTTTTTAAGTAAAATAGACACACTACTTGTCTTTACATGTTTTTCAATGAAATTATTTGCATAGAAAGCAGTAATACTTTGTATTTGTTGATCTGTCAGGTGGTGTTTCACTTCAAAAAGCCATCTTCAATATATATGAATAGGACATTATGCTCAGATATAGGTATATATATATATATTGTGGCATACCTATATAAATACTGGAGTACCTGTGACTTAGATAGACTAACATATTGTGCTGAGAAGACTAAAGTTATAAGTGCAAAAATATTGTGTGGGTCATTTAACCTCCTTACAGACTTAGACTCTAAAGTCTGCAGACCTCATATTTATAAGCCATCATAAAAACTTGTCATTTCTAAAAATTAGCTCACAATGGGCAGGCTTACTCCATGAGACTCTTAAAAGGGACCTTCTTGGATTTTATTGATAGTAGAATTAATGACAGTATTGAAACGCAGCATTTTAGAAGTCAAGGACTTTTAATGGCAAAATGAAGAAACATTACTTGTCAATCCTGGAATCTGCCTCTTATTTTTCATTACCTTCTTTTAAATAAGTAATATTTTATTTGTTTTCTTTAATTAGCTTACAGAATAGTGTGAACTTCTCAGATTATGTGATGTAAGTGCAAACATTTATTATTAATATTTTTATGAGTGAACTGAATTTGAGTTCTCCTACATATGAAAAAAATGTCCTAATTAAGACACTCAGTTCATTCAAATATTTTATAGAACTACCATGCTTCCTTTATCAAGTGATAAGAAAATGTTAGATCTTCATATATCATGGCTGAACTGAAAAGGGCCTTATCTTAAAATCTAACTGCATTTTCCAGGATACATACTTGAAATGCACAATAAATGCCCAGGTACATTTTATAACAATTTTTTTTTCTTCCCAGATGTGAAAACTGAGGCCCTGTGAGATTAATTGATTTGTCTGAGTTTACATAGTAATTCAATGGCCAAATAAGATTATATAAAATCCAGGTCTTTTGAGTCCAACTAATGTGATCTTTTAAATGTATTACTTCAAATTAACAAACAAGAAATAAATCCCAAGGATTCCTCTTCAACCAACATCTTACATTTTTATCTATTAAAAGAAACACAAAAAATATAAGCAAGAAGAATAGGTACAGATACCTTTGGGGAAGGTACCAATTTTAATCAGCTTGGAGACATTTAAATAATTATCTTTCTAAAGGCAAGGGAATAAATTAACAGAATGTCATTCCCTTTGAAGTTTATACATCCCTGACTGCATTTTTCCCCCTAGCATTGCTTCATCTGGTTGATTAACGCATCTTATATTGTATTGAGAGTTTCTAGAGATAAGAGGCAGCGTCTCTAATTTGTTAGTAATTCTTGGGTAACTACAAACTGTTTATTTTCCCCAGACCTGTTTGATGCATTGTAAATGATGAATGAGAATTCAAAGACTTGAATATAACTTTTAAAGGACTTTCTTTCTTGTTGTGGTTTAAGACATGACAAAGAGACAACAGCTAAAGAACAACTAAAAGGAAGTACTCATGGAGCAGGTATATTTAGTGGTAAAATGGTTCAGAAAATTGGTTGATTCATGAGCACAGACCAGGTTAGATATGGATTAATGAATGTAAATTTATTTCAGTTACTTTTTTGAAGGAAACATGGGTAGCATTTGTTCAGACAGAAAATGGGGAAGTAGTGGTTCATCAGAAGGAAGGACTCAGTGAAGGAAAACATCGTAATGGCTACCATGAGCAGGAAATGCAAACAAACCACCTGCTGATTTTACCTAAGGACTCATGTTGAAGAGCATAGTGTTTTTTTTTGTTTGTTTGTTTTTAATATGGTCACAAGAAACCCAACTTCATTCAAACTTGTTCAACAAAATGAGGTTTTCTTGAAAGAGAAGGGGATATTCTTACAGAAACCAAGAAAAAATACTCATACTAATGAACTCTGAACCTGAAACTTTGAAAGTAGACAGCAGCTTCACCTGACAGTGATCTTGGTCCCAAAGATAATGTTAATAATGTTGGTTACAGCATTAATGGTGAATGTGATGATAATGACAATAAACATTTATTGTCTTTATTTATTAGCTATTAAGTCATTTACAAGCATTTTATTTAATTAAACTTTTATAAAAGCCCTCTGAAATATACTTGCATATTGGTATTTTTACCATTTTATAAAGAAAAGTAAAATTTTGAAAGATAAAGTGTTAAACTACAGAGTTTGATTCTTAATTACTATTCTATTCTTCATTGGCAACCATTTATCTCAATCAATTTCCTAAGTGGGACTGTATTTATTTATATTTTATTTCAAAATACAATAGAGGAATCTAATGTGTTAAAAGTTCATCGATGGACTGAGTGACCTTTAGTAAATTATCTCACCTGGTCACAGTGCCAGAGTAGTCAAGTCAGGCTGTGTGGCAGGCCCTGTCTATTTCCTATGCAATAGTCATTCCCTTCCCACCCCGTTTTATCTCTCTTAATCAAAACCTTACAGATGGGTGTTTCTTTTTTCCCCCCTCTATATTGAGAATGCTTCTATTAAGTTGGAGTGTTGAGTCCATAACATTTAATGTAATTATTAATATGGTTGGATTTAAGTCTATTGTCTTTAGTTTTCTACTTGTTGCCTTTGCTTTTGTTCATCTGTTTTTCTTTTCCTCTTTCAGATTACTTCAATGTATTTTAGAATTCCATTTTAATGTAGCTACTGTCTTTTTAACTCTTCTTTTTAATTATTTTTAAGTGGTTGTTCTAAGGATTACAATACATATCCTTAATATTTCACAGACTATTTAGAGTTAGTATTTTACTACTTTACTTAAAATGCAGAAAGTTTTAGTTTAGTTTAACAACATATACCTTCATTTAATACTCATTTTGCATTGTGTTTGCTATAATACCATATGAATTATTTCTATATACATCCTAAACAGCACTAGATGATAACTGTTTCCTTAGTTACTTGTATTTAATAGAAATTAATATTATATATAACAATTTTTTAAATTTCTTCATCAAGATCCAAGTTCCCTTCTGGTATCATTTCCCTTCATACTAAGTTTTTTGTTTTTTTTTTTTAATATTTCTTCAGGGTCAGTCTGCTGTCACCAAATTGTCTAGGTTTCTTTGCACCTGAAAATATCTTCATTTTGTTTCTATTCCTTTTTGAATGAACATCTTCTTTTTTTATAATTTTTTAAAAATTTGTCCCCAAATTTCCCCCTTTGTTCTTCTCTGCCCAGCCCTCTCCCTGCTCCCACAGTCAATCCCCACTCTGTTGTCCATTTTCATGGATCATTCACACATGTTCCTTAATGAGCCCCTTACACTTCTTTCCACTTTTATCCCCCTCTTTGCTCCACTCTGCTCACTGCCAATCTGTTCCTTATGTCCATGCCTCTGGTTCTATGACACTCATTTGTTGTTTTCTTCATTAGTTTCCTCTTATAGGTGAGTTCATACGGTATTTGTCTTCACTGCCTGGCTTATTTCACTAAGCATAATAATCTCTAGCTCCATCCATGCTGTAACAAAAGGTAGACGTTCCTTCTTTCTTTCTGCTGCATATCACTCCATTGTGTAAATGTACCACAGTTTTTTTATCCACTCATCCACTGATGGGCACTTAGGCTGTTTCCCGCACTTGGCTATTGTAAATAACACTGCTTTGAACATAGGGGCGCATAGGTTCTTTCGAATTGGTGTGTCAGGATTCTTAGGATATAATCCCAGCATTGGAGTCACTGGGTCAAAAGGTAGTTTTTAGTTTTTGAAGAAATCCCATACTGTTTTCCACAATGGCTGCGCCAGTCTGCATTTCCATCAACAGTACAGTTGGGTTCCATTTTCTCCACATCCTCGCCAGCACTTGTTTGTTGACTCGTTAATGATGGACACTGTGATCAGTGTGAGGTGGTATCTCATTGTGGTTTTAATTTGCATCTTCTGATGGCTAGTGACATTGAGCATTCTTTCATATGCCTATGGACCCTCTGTATGTCCTCATTGGAGAAGTGTATATTCAGGTCCTTTGCACATGTTTTAATTGGATTGTTTGTCTTCCTGGTGCTGAGTAGTATGACTTCTTTATATATTTTGGAGGTCAAACCCTTGTCTGAGGTATCATTGGCAAAATTTTTTTGCCATACTGTTAGATCCCTTTTCATTTTGATGATGTTTTATATAGCCTTGCAGGAGCTTTTTAATTTGATATACTCCCACTTTATTTTTTTCTTTATCTCCACTGACCTAGGAAATATATTGGAAAAAATATTGCTCTCTGCGTGAGATATCTAAAATTATATTGCCTATGTTTTCCTCTAGGACTTTTATGGTGCCACAACTTATATTTAAGTCTTTTATCCATCTTGAGTTTATTCTAGTGTATGGTGTAAGTTGGTGGTCTAATTTCATTTTTTTTTTTTAATATACCAGGCCAGAGCTCCTTTTCTGTTATATTTTAATCATGTTTTATCAACTCCAGAAAAGTAAGTGTATTTTTCTTAGGGCAGAACAAAATAAAATAAACTTTCTTAGCAAATATTCTTTAATATCTAATATTTAGTCTCAAATTTTGGTTTAAAGCTCAATATACATAAATTAACTTTCTTGGTCATTAATTTTTGTGATGTTCTGTGGTGGTCTATTCTACAGCAGTGGATACTATCATTAGTTTTAAAAACCATAGATATTAGGTGGCAAAATCGTACATGAAAAGAAATGTATCAAAACATTTCCACTACTCAAGTAAATATGTGATCAGGTTAGAATTCAGTGGTGATTATGGAAATGTAATGAATGGAAAAACATATAAAAATATAATGCAATTTTCTCATAAAAATGTTTTGATAAAAAAAGAAAGATATTTGCAACTTTAAGAATTTGCTTCTAGGTAAAATAGCTAATAAAAACAATAATAGAAGTTTTGGGAGTCAATCAAGACTTTGAAGGGAAGATATTGATGATATTTTCTAACAATGATTTTTACTTTAAAACATTCAAGTAGATAATAGCTTGCAGGAAGATGAAATAGAAAACTGGAGTGTAAAGCCTCTCTCCTGTGGATCTCAAACATGACTAATGTGAAGAAAACGCAATATTTTTTTATCACTGTGAGTTTTTCAGAGGACAAAATTGGGGGGGATGGGCAGATAAAGAAGCAAAAGCAAAAGATTGAATGGTAGGGTGGAAACATTACCAGCCTAAAATTTGGATAATTCATATCCTGGAGACCTGCCTCTGTAACCAATTATGCATGTGTACTCCAAGAGTTGTCTTCGTTTTCCTGAGCTGTGGTTTCCTATCTGAAAAATGATGATGTTGGACCACACACTTTAAAAAGAGGAGAAAGAAACTAATATTTATTGAAAAACACTACTCACTATTTTCTTGATAGAATTTTTAGAAATGGACCTGGGCATTTCTTTACTTACGTTACTCTTAAAACAAAATACCCTATAAGGAAGATATTGTCCCTACCATTTTACAGAACAAAATAATGATACTGACAGTCTAACTGATTTGTTAGATTACAAACTAATAAGGAAATGAGTCCCTGAAGGAATTCATGTATGCTAATCATAGTTTTCTGAGTTCTTTCTTCCACATAGTATTGCCTTCCTTCTGTACTTTAGGCATAGCCACTTAGAATGAAATCACAGATATTAACAAAAAAGCATCAGGGAAGCTCATATTTGTGAGCAGAGAAGATTTAGCTAGTCTTCATGGGATTAGAATCACCTCAATTTAATATGATCCACAATCTCATGTATTTCTAATTTATTAAAATATTAAATAAGGCAGGATTTAACATTGGCATTTTTCCCAAATGCATATATTACCCTTTGTCATTAGTCTGTCTTTTCTTTCTCAGTCAATTCTTGTTTAAAGTGACATTTTTTAAATCCGGAATAGCTTTAAACTAATTTGCAAGCAAACTTTTATAAAATCCTACATCAAATGATGAATTAAAAATAAAGTACATTTTATATAGTTTTTAAATTTCATTTTATTTTGCAACCCTTCATCTGATACAATTTATGTTTCATATATTCACCCCCTTGTTTATAATAACATTATTCTTTCTGCTCCCCCTTCACACTCTCTGATTCTTTGCTGCATTTTTTATATTAAATTGCATAGTAATTTTTAGTATGCCATTTCTCAGGTATAGATTCTTTTTAAAATTATTTTTTAAAGAAATTTCTAAAACTTCTCTTTCATCCTAATTAAAGCTGATTTGCAAAATTGACTTCATTAAATGTATCCACACAGGTTGGTGGCCCTTCTCATTGTGAGGTTTCAGTGCATAAGGAAAATTACAAAAAAATATATGAGATCAAATCTCATAATTTCTTGTAAGCCCATAAGTCTTTAATAGCATGTTTTTTTTTTTCCTACTGTAAACTTACAAGTGCATAACTTCAATATGGTCCAGAGTCCTACTTGTTTTCTAAATTAAATATGTTTCAAAAAAATACATGCTCTGGTCCTGGGGCCTAATAAGCCTCCCTGACAATTTCTAAGCGTGAAGTCATAGCTGTTTTGTTGGCAGTATCGCCAGAATTTGGGATTTTCTCTATCTACGTCTTTACACTCGTGCTGTAATACCTACCTGCCCCCAAGTGCTCTGAGTCCATTTTGCGTCTCTCAGTCTTCACTAAATTCCCTTATACTCGGGCTGTTCAGACAGATATGCATACACAGGTGGGCTGTGGATGTGGGAGACTGGGTGTGATGGTGGAGATGGGGTGGTTGGAGTCAACGAGTTCAGGCTCCAAATATCTGGAATGAGGAATCCGAACCGAAGCCTCTCTGGAGAAATACAGGCACATATGATCAAAGGAAGGGGTGAGAAGGAGAGAGAGAAAGAGAGGCAGTGGGAGAAGAGTAGGCGCAGAGAGGGAATCATGGTAAGCCGTTTATTTTTTCACATCTTTAAGAGGAATACAGACTGATAGAGCAACTGAAATAAATAACTGGGAGGTATTTACTGTCTTGAGGAATCACAGGTTTTCAGATTGGTTGCTAATTGTTGTCATTTTGTTTCGGAAACCTGAATATTCTCAGGATATTAGAAGCACCACCATTATTTGAACATAAGTATAAAGTATATTTCAATTTCAATGCTGTTTAAATAAAATAATCAGAAATTTTGTGCATCTCTGCTCTCATGTCTCTTTTTTTAGTGGAATATTTAGAGGTGAATATGTTTGGCCCTTTTCAAATAGTTTTAAGACTTATGAAAATTCTATATTTTGAAGACAATTCCTTAAAAAGAAAAAAAATCAGGAAAAGTGAATGCAAGTGATCTAAAAACTATTTAAAGGGGTATTTAATGCTAAAATCAATGATTATATGTAAATTTCATATCTATTCAAATAAATAAATAAATAAATAAATAAATAAATAAATAAATAAATAAATGTTTGAGATACAAATCTTACTCCATGAGCATATGTATTTATAAGGCTGGAGTTTACTCTTAAAATGATTTATATGAGATTTATTGAATTAAAAAAATATTTTTAATCACTAGGAAAGCTTAGGAAATTAAAAATTTAACATCAAACAAAATTCAAAAGCAATTGTGATCTGTTTTCATCCTGCTTGTATGTGATCCAAATCATCAACACGTGAAGCTTATTTCTTATATCTTTCAAATAGCAAAAAAGAAATAAAGTTACCTTTTATTTATGAGTTATCATTTTTCCTCTCTATATTTTGACAAATAACATGACAGAAAAATGATTAAGTTTCTCATTTCACAATGTGACTTCTGTGTTATTTATTGTCAAAGTAAAAGTCACTTTGTGAATCAAAGTTTTTCATCTATTTTTTTTTTTCTTTTTTTTCTCCTCAACCTCAAAAAATGTTTTGTCATAAAAACTGGTTTTGGTAAATACTTTTTTCTTCCCCTAATGACAGGTAAGTCCTTTTAAATGACTCATTGCTAATTAGTTCAGAGGAACATTCCAAAAGAATATTTTATTTTTGGAACCTCGTTTTATTGATTTTCTGCTCCAGTAGCATGACTAATGCACATCACAGTTAAAGCTTTGCAAAATGTTTGCAGCAAAACCCCAAACCAGGTGATAATCACTTGATATTTACCTGGTTTCTTTACTATGTTATCAACCAAATCATCAGGCTCAATTCCTAAAAAGGTCCTTGGCTTTTACAAGAATTCCCAATACTCGACACTCCTCTCTGTCAAGATCATTCCTTTTGCAAGTTCCCAAATTCAATCTCAAAATGAAACGAGATGCTATGGTTTTGGCTGTTCTTTGCTTTTCATTTTTGGTTCAGTGATGCCTGAAAGTCAAAATGAAACTGAAGTACATGCTCTTGGGAGCCCAAATGAGTAATTTAAATGAATATCAATGAATTCAGCACGCAGCTTTTCAGCAGCACAGGCAGTGCCAGGACCACAAAGTCTTTGGAAGTTAGTCAGGACGGCAACTAGCCAGGTGGAAAATAGCAAATTGTTTTTCTTATAACAAGATGGGTCTATAGGATCCTTATTCTCTGTGATTCTTTTTCAAGCTTCTCATTTGTGGTCATAGCTACTCAACACTTTGGTGAAAAAAAACATTCATTTTCCAGGATTGCTGCTTACCTTGCCATATACAAAGAAAAGCAATGTTAATTTATGAGAAAAAATATTTTATGTTTCTTTATATTTATTCTCACTTGGTAAGAAAATAAGAAGATTGAAAAAAAACTTACATGCCTTTTCTTCAATTTATCACGTAGAATGTTTCAATGAAGGAAATGCAGAAATGAAATGGAGTTATTTCAAAATACAATGATTCTGATAAAATAAAAGGTATGTCTATTTATTTAGCATCTGGAAAATTATAGAACTTGGTAGAAGAAAAATATGGTAATGGAAGGCAAGGTTGATGATAGAACTCAACTGAAAAACTAATGAAAGCTCTGGCTCCTTTCAATAAAAATGTATAATATTCACCAACACTAAACAATTTTTCAAAGTTAAATATACTTTTGATTACTGAATGTACCATTTCACTTAGTGTTTTAAACAGGAACTATTAATATATAGTATTTTGAAAGAGAAATTGTTATATCCAACTGAATTATTTTAAATAAAGGCATTAAAATGTATATTAACTGTATAAAGGCTTAAATAATTATCACTTATTAATAATTTTACAAATATTATTTGAATACATGCTCTAGACCATAAGTTCCCAATCTTTCCCAGTAATGATACCTTATTGTCTAAGTGATTTTTAACAGTACTTTAACCAAAATATATACCTAGTAGTCAAATAACTTGACTATTTAAATTTTAAAACTTAGAGTTGTCAAAAAAACACACAGAAATTAAAATAAATAATAATACTTCTATTTCACTATTAAATAACCATACTTACTTATTAGTGGGATGTTTGTACATATTGGGAATTGTAAAACTTCTTAAACATTAGAATCAAATTGGTTACACCATCACTCTTATTTTCAGAGGAATCATAATTTTAATACAATATTTCATTTTACCTCAAAAATTTTAAATAACTGAGGTGTCCCTGTGAGTTAGCTGTGGCACCCTGAGCACCGCAGTACACAGTTTTATAACCAATGCTTTTGATAAATGAGTGGGGAATAAATACTATGGACTCAAAATGCAGGAAGTCATGTTTTAAACAAACAAAGGATTACCCCTTATACAATATAGACATCATATTCAGATGTACAATTAGGTTTAAGTTCATTATATATATTCTTCTGTATAGAAATAAAATTTGGAGGTAAGTGGGAAGAAAAATGTTTAACAGGTTCTTTTCAACCTATATGTTTTTATGTTGTATTTATAAATTTGAAAAGAATATGGGATGATATTGGGTGGGAAGGACGATGTTTTTCTCCATTATACCTTTTTCATATTTCCAAGATTTTAATAATTTGCATATATTAATTTACAATAGAACAAAATAAATTAATTTAAGATAGAATTGGGAAAACAATAATAAAAACATTTTTAATTAACTGGTATTAATAACACACTTTTTTTTTCTAAGAAACAGTGTAGATTTATAAAAGGATCAGGAGAAAATAGCTAAAAGGATAAATCAATTTAGAAACAAAACTTCAAGGGTAGAAAAAGCAATGATATCAGTGCAATGTCTGTGATCTTTTCTTGGTTTTGTTTGTGGAAACTAACTTTAAATTTGTTTATTTTATAGTTTTTCTTAAGGTTTAGAAATACTTTTGAAAATAAAAAATAACATGCATATATGGTGTTCTGTTGTACACAATAATACATAGATGTGAGGATGTGAGGGGTTATTTTTTATACATTAATAATTTTAGGAATATGCCCGTGTCCTCAGCTGGAAAAATCACAGAAGTGCCTATCCTCCCCTTCATTAAGCAAGGCTTTTTATATTTATAGAGACAAAAAAATAAATCAATCTCTGAGGGAACAGTTTTACAGTATTAACTCCAAATTTTAGGATTTCATGGCTTAAAATCTGCTCAGATATATATTCTAAATATCCCTTTGGACAACAAATACATCCTTCTTGTTCTACTTTGTGCCACCATTATAATATGCAGTTTCTCATCAGAGGATGCTATCAAGATATTCATTGAATTATATAATGAGATTACTATCTTCATCAAGCTATTTACAAAAAAATATGTTTGTTTTTAAGATACAGTCAAACTAATGGAAAAGGAGAAATGAGTAAATTCAGATGGGTCAAATGTTAGACCTTCAGATTTGCATCTAAGGAAAAGGAGTTAAGGCCCAGGCTGAGTACCTCAGTTGGTTAGAGCATTGAATCAATATGCCAAGGTTGCGGGTTTGTTCCCCAGTAAAGGCACATACTAGAATGACCCAATGAATGCATAAATGAGTGGAAGAACAAATCAATGTTTCCTTCTCTCTCTCTTTCCCCCTCCCAAAAAATCAATCAATCAATAAATTATTAGGAAAAAAAAAAAAGAAAAAGGAGTTAGACTTTCAGATAGAAATATTTTTTTTTCTTTTGCTCATGTGGCTTCATTTCTTTGTACTATTTTCTTTCTTTTTTTCTTTCTTTCTTTCTTTCTTTTCTTTTTTTTTGTTTTTTGATAGCATAATGTAAGTAATGTTTACTATGCAATTTGCTTTCATTTTTGCTTTGACATTTTCCCCCATGACTTTCTAATTTTACTTCCATGTGTGAATTGTTTTCTCCCAATTAGTGCTAGATGACAAGAATGAAGGTTTCTTAAAACTATTTTCAATCCTCTTGAACTACATGGAGACATTAGCTAGCAATCAGTCTAAATTCTATCCTCATCCTCTAGTCCCTTATCTTCTCTTCATGAAAACGTTAATTACCTGTTGGATAGCCAAAATTTGAAGCAACAGAAATTAAAATAATAATTATAAAAATTGCTAGCGGGCCACAATTAAAGCATTCATTTATTTTAATATTTGTTAAACATATGCAGCTTGCTCAACAATGCTTCCTTTATTTTTGTAATTATCTTCTAATGATTCCACAGTGATGTTACAATGTTAATAGTAGTTTATTCCCTAAATTAAAAAAAAATTAAAAATGGTTTTCAAATATCAATTTATACTCTTCAAGCATGTTTAGCTTTGATTATCTGGAAAACAATGCTAATAATAATCACTTTTATTAATACAGATGCTACTTGCTTTAAATATGCTTTCATACATATTATCTTATCTGGACCATAATAGAGCTTACTCAGCTAATATTTTATTTCCATTCTGCAACAGAAACAGTAAGGCTGGAAAATTTAGTCATCCTTTCAGGAATTTCATGACATACAGTGTGTCATAGCAGCTAGTACTAGGACAAACGGTTATTAGGTAATTTTTGTATGTTTACAGTCTGTTTCCCCTTATCAGTTAAATTCCACAAGAGCAAGAAGCATGTGCATTCATGCATTAATAACAAAGAATGGCATGTATAATGGTTGCATAATACATATATTTTAAATCAACAAATAAAAGTTTCTAGTTGGTGATCCAAATGTTTATTTTGTCACTGCACTGTACTCTCACTGAAGGAATAACAAACACACCAAACATATAGACTGCTTCTATCTCCCCATACACATTTGTAAAAGCCCTGGAACCTGTAGGGCCACAGTGGCAAAATGACTCCTAACCAACCTGCTCCCTTCCACTCTGTCATGGGTCCCTTTGCATCTCGTCTTCTATGATTTGTCTCTAATTCTGCCTGAGATCAACTAGTGTCAGAGACATACTGGCCAATTTCTGTGACTGTACTCAAGTCAGATGGGCAACATTTTGAATGATGTCACCAGTGGGAGAAAAACATCCATTCCAGCCAACCCCAGCAGCCAGAAGAAGCTAAAGACTGCAGCCTTCATCCCATGCCCACCATCAGAAACCAAATCAGATTCTAAACCACGTCGGTGAGGTTCCAGCTTTGCATTTTGCCTACTGCCAGAGATTGGGAAGGTCACTGTATCCCTGAATTAGTTCCCCACCCATAAAATGAGGATGATAATGTCTGTACATATAATCAAAAGGCTAACTGAATAATCAAGTTAATATTTGTGAAATTAGGTGCAATATTATATATTGATACAAACCCAATTACAAGGATTCTTGCCTTCCAGTTCACAAGCAAGAATAGCATGCATATGTATGTGTTTGTGGGTGTTTTTGAGTGTTCAAAAATACTTTATGTATTATATATTTTTTAAATTAATTTAAAGCTATCTGTAATGAACTAATAAAATCTTTGTAATATTTGTCTTGGAATAATTAATAAATTATTTTAAAAAATTAAAAATCATTCTAAATATTTCTGGGTTTGTTGCCATTAAAATGCCAGTTATTTGTTTGAAAGGTGAAGGAATTAAGAAAACAACAACAACAACGACAAACTCACAGACACAGAGACACAGACAAAACAGACAACATTATCATGATCATGAGAGTAAGAGGCAGGTGGCGAGGGTAGAAGAGGATAAAGGGGGATAAATGGTGATGGAAGGAGACCTGACTTTGGGTGGTGAACACAATTCAATACAATATACAGATGACGTATTATAAAATTGTACATCTGAAACCTATATCACTTTATTAACCAGTGTTACCCCAATAAATTCAATAAAAATTTTAAATGCAAATTATTTAATAAAGCTTTTATATAGTTCTTTTTAAAATCTGTTTAGTTTTTGTACCTCTTTTTAAGAAAATTTTATTTATATTCATATAGAAAAATCTATTAATATAAATTCACATATAATTTTTTGTAATTCAAATGGCTTCTTTAGATAGGTAGATCTAAAGGTTTGGCTCAGTGGATTGAGCGTCGGCCTGCGAGCTAAGTGTCGCTGGTTCGATCTTCCAGTCAGGGCACATCAGAGAAAGAAAACTCTGACTCCAAAAAACCTCCGCTGCCTTGCGGCATACCTCTTCAGGGGAAAGGCTAAGGGAGTAAACCCCGACAGAAAATCCGGAGCCGCAGTCCCTAAGGCGGTTTGACGTTGTAGTCAACACTGGCAACTCCTGCGGCGCACCTGAAGCCAAGCTGTATTGACTCCGTCTTTCCCTTGGACCCTTCAGCTGCGAAGAGAGGGGGGGTCTGCTGCATGGGCAACAGCAGACCCTCCATATCACCCTGCCCAGGCTCTGTAGCTTCAGCTTCACTGGAGAGGACACTCCAGCGTCATCGCAAGATGTCGATTCAACACGGGAGGAGACAGATACCGTGTCACTCCCGAGTCGGACTGCACAGCCATTCTCGGCGGTGCAGATAGACTCTTGAGAAGCTACACCATCGTCTCTCGAGACGGACGGCTGCCGACGACGATATATATATATATTTCACATTCAGGTCCTACTTAACTTTTCTTCGTGATAAACAAGTTTTCCTAATCAGGTATATTTTTATTTTATTTAATTCATTAATTTTCAAGTTTGTTATTAATTAATATTCTGTTACTTGGTTAATATCATTATTCTATCTATAGTGGCTAATAATGATCACTTAGCAAATATTTTTTCAATTTTTTAGAAATAATTTGTTTGTTTGTTTGTTTTATTTTTAGAGAGAGGGGAAAGGAGAAAGAGAGGGAGAGAAACATCACTGTGTGGTTGTCTCTCACTCGTGCCCCCAACTGGGGACCAGACGTGCAACCTAGTTATGTGCCCTGACTGGGAATCGAACCAGCGACACTCGGCTCGCAGGCCGACGCTCAATCCACTGAGCCACAGCAGCCAGGGCTTCAATTTTTTACTTAATAATATAAGTTATAATGTCAGACATTTTACTCTGGATAAACCTTTAACGACATCTTTAAGTTTGATACAAAACAAACAGGTTATTTTGAAGAAAGGAGTGTTAAATGTCATTTGGTTATTACTTTCTTGTTTATGTCTCTCTATGAAACATTGTGATCAGAGAATTCAGACTCTCAGTTCTCTATTTTCAAGAATGTATTAAAAAAAAGATTGTATTAAAATTGCCAACTTAGCCCAGTATTAATACACAGTTTTAAATATTTCATATGCATAAAAATAATCTTTATTTATTTGTTGACTACAAAGTAGTTTTATCTAATAGAGTGCATTAGTACTGCATTTAAAATTTTATATATACATATTTATGTTCCCTCTTTTTAATCTTTTAAATTCTTATATTAGAAGTGAACTAAAAATTTCACTATGATTAAGGTTCTATCAAATTTCTTCATATTTTTAAGATATTTTGCCACCTATGTTCTACTGACATTTTCCCTGGGCTATATTATTTAGTTCTTTTATTATAATGTTAAGGTTTTTATAACATACACTAATTTCTTTCATTCTTAAACTTCTATTGTCTTTATTTCTTTAAAAAAATTACAATTTCTGTTTCCTCATCACAACTAAGTTCATTTCATCATATAGCTGAGATTTGCTTCTTAGAAATCCATTCATTCACTATCATCATTCTTACCACCAGTCAATATTTTTCACATTAGTCCAAAACAATGCTCCAAACCAGGACATTTATCTCCTATTCTCATATAGTCTGCTTCTGGTCTGGTATAATCATAGATACCCAATACATTGACCAGATTCGTTATCCACCCTTGCTGTTGAACCTGAGCTGGACCTTTATCTATTTCTCATTTTATTCATCTCTTTTGCTCCCATTTCACACATTACATATTCCAAACCTTCTCCAGTCTTGTCATTCTTACCCCTCACCTTTCAATCATTTGCTGTTAGATCTGTCACTTTCTATACTTTTGGAGGCCATTTATACTATTTAATATGAGTTTCCATCTTTTTCACTTAAAAATCTTAGCATATGTGTTACCCTTGCCCCTTTCCATTCCTGCCATTTCTGAGAAGAGCATTCCTAATTCCCACAATTAACTCCTTTATTCATTTCTTTTTTTTCTTAAAATTTCCTCCTGTATGATTCATTGTAAAACTCTTCATCTCCACTGGACCTTTTGATCAGTGTACTCAAAACTCATGATCTTATAATTGGCTTTAGAGCATATTACTATTTTATATTCTATTATGTCATCATTTATTTGGATTCTGTATATTTTATCACTTAATTAGAAATTATTCGTGATGTTCCCATCACTAGGATGTCAAGATTAGGCCATTGTTTTTTTCACTGAATTCCCTGCTTAATCAAATTATTCAAATGCACATCTCTCTAAGCAGACTCTGGCTCATATCTGGCTCTTTTGTCTCTAATCTTCTTGGCTGAAGCAAAATTGTTTAATAAGAGTATTCACCTAAAAGTCAGGAAACTGGAATTTGAAACAGTCTACTCTTAACATAATTTTATTGTGCTCAGTTATTTTCTTATGAAATGAAAATACCAATAACTGCAATGTTATATGAGGCTCTGAGAGAGACTTTAAAATAATAAAATGCTATAGAAATATATTATTTTCTAACATGACTATTTTCATAGTTAATTGTCTATTGTTTTAAAATATTGTGTGGGGCTTGTGTGTATACCTACTTTATCAATAAAACATATAAACAATACCATTGTTTGCAAATTTTTCAGCAATAATCTCTCTGCCTGACCTATGTGAATGACACAACAGTTTCATAATTTTTCTTTCTTACTATAGTCTCTCCTATCTCTTCAAATGCATACCAACCCAGATTTCTCACGGTACGCATTCAACTATTACAATTACTGTTTATAAATCCATTTTCCACACCAGATCCGAGCTTCCTAAAGAAAAAAATCCAAAAACAACAAAAATGTTATTCAATGTGTAAGTGCAAATAATAAGTGATAATACATATATGTTGAATAATCTTTAACAAGTCCATAGCCAATCTTCCAGGTAAAGGGAAAAGACTAGAAGTGTTTTTAGTTCCCAAAAGAAGGATTCTCCCTTGGGAGATGAAGCCCTTTTCTATCACCAGGGTATGGAGCTGATTATACCCTTGAATCCTGCTTTCTCCTTGAACACAATTACTACTTTTGTCTCACTCTCTTACTGATGATCTAAGCTAAAGTGCACTGAACAAGGATTTTTTTTAAATGCACTTTTCTAAATTTAACAGCAAAATAATGGATCTGCTTCTCTCCCAACAAGAAAACAACACAAGACATAAATACCCAAACAAACAAAAGTTAGGAAAGCATCTCATAGCTCAGTCTTCCCCCCATGGAACCATAGCCTGCCTACTGAAGTTTTGTTTAATTGCAGAAAACACTGTCAGAAGATACAGAGTCTGCTTTAAAAAAAATCTTGATTCTTTTGTTGTGTTTTACAAATTGTTCAAGGTCCTTTTAGCCTAGTCTTTGAGAAAACAGGAAGGACTTTTGAGTTCTTTCCAAACTTCGTATTAGGAAAGGGGGAAGCTACAGGAGATTCCTTCAGCAAAATCTCCTTCATATTTGGCCAACTTGGTGTGCACTATTGCTGGGCACTGGGAATCCAGTTTATAAGGCTGCTTGTGGCAGTCAAGGTTCAAAAACAAAGCTCTGGGTAGAAAAACATCTAAACGTTTCAAAGGCAAAATCTGCCATCTGAAGTTTTCTAACAATTCTGTAGGAAGTAGTGAGGGAGTAATGCCGAGAATACCCTGCAAATTACACAAAGGTCACTTGAAAAGCTCCAGCATATCAGTTTTCAAAAGTCCTCCGGAGGCTGAGCGGCTGTGAAATTCTCATGTATGTTGATTTATGCAGTGATTTGCTTTGACCCCAGGGAAGGCTGCTTTATGGTTTGGACATCTATGCCTCCTCGCCTCCCCACCTATCTGCAGGAATCGCCAAACAAACGTGCAAAGGGAAAATGAACAAAGAAAAAAGGAAAGCAATCATAAAAATAATAACTACTCAATTCGAAAGTCAAAAAATATTTTTCTTTGTCTCTGTCTGAACATTCCATGCACAGAGGGCCTTATAATTTATCATAAACTTTATTTAAAACTGATTATTTTTCTCTGTATATGTGTATATGTATTTTTATCTTTAAAAAAAAAAGATCGCAAATGAAATAAGTGTGTTTTAGTAGACATTGAGAATGGCATTTTGTCTGTACAATATTTGCTTATCCTCTTGGTCTAGTCAAATCCTACCCATATCTCAAGCCCTCTCTAATATAGCTATTTTCTAGAACATTTTCTAACCACTCTAGTTCATAGCTGGCCATTTTCAAAGTCCCTCTATTGCCTTTTTCCTGAAACATACTTTAATAATCAATTAATTGATCAAGTTTTGAGTAGTTGACACTAACCGCACTTTTTTGCCTTCTATTTAAATTTTTGACTGATTTACATTGATAATTATATTTTAAGACTTCTTAGCCATAGGATTTAAACTTCTGTGATAGAGTCTGAGTGATTTTGCTGATCTTTGATTACCTGCACTCCTCTCTCTTCCCCATTCTACTTTACTTCTGGGCAAACTGGTTAAAAAAAAAAAAAGGCCAGGTTTTCCCTTCTTTTCTGCTGGCAGGAAATTTAAATCCAGCTCATGAGTAAGAACTGACACTCGGGTCTCACCCTGTAACCATAATGAAAACTGCTAATCAGTCTTATCTTCTGACTCACTCAGGCCACTTCATACCAGCTTGGAATGTCTGCCACCCTCTCTCCTCAGGAAGTCCTATGTAAGTTATAAACCTTTTCTTGGTCTCTTCGTGTGTATCTGAAGACATCAATTTTGACATAAAAAAAAGTATGTTGAGTTTATACTCTCTATGCAGGATTATTACAACATCTCCCTAATACCTAGTCTGAGGTCTGTGGAAACAAAAAAAAAATGTTCAATATTTACTTGTTAAATGCATGACTGGATGACTTTTACCTTCTTCATTTTTCTTTAGCAAGATGGAACTCAAATTGTGGAGAGGGCTTATTAGTCAGATATTCATCCCATCCCTTGGGTAAACTCAGCTGCTAAAATAGATAATGAAAATAGCCTTTGGGTGTTCTTTTTGAAACTGATCCCATGATGGATGAAAAAACCTAAGGAAAATTTTTAAATGTGGGCTTCTCGCTTTGATACTGATTTCAGTGCCCGTGCCTTGGACGGGGGTCCTCAGGTATCATCAGCACATGGTCAACACATCCTGATACTCCTTGCCCACCCAATTGGAAATTCCTCCTTGAGCTACGTTGGTCATCTGAATCTTTCAGTCATCACTCCCAGAAGTTACTGGCAATCAATTGAAGACCCATAATATACAAAATACGTTTGTCACCTAGGCATAGTCTCAATTTTGAAGTATAATAAAAATAACTTTGAATGTAAGAGTAGATACAGAGGGTGGAGGTCGAAATTGCTCATTTGTCCCCTCCAAAAATATATCTCTATCAACAGTCACTCTTTTATACTTTTTATCCTTTAAAAATATTTCATCTATAGTTGTGTATTTATTTATTTAAAACCTATCTCCTTTGAAAATAATTTGATGGGTTCCTGTTTTTTTTTTCCTTGCTGAATTTTAACCTTTTACACCATGAGACAGACAAATCAATTAAACTCAACATAAGTTGTTACTGAGAACAACAAAATTCATGACTTGCCCACGATCAAATAGGGAAGTTTCTGGTCTTTGATCCCTAGGCTTTCCATCACATAGTGATGCTTTCTAAGGACTAATGTCAATATGAAAAGTAAGGTATAAGATGTACATTCGAAGGGTGATATGTAAGTGATATGGAAAAGATAAGTCATATAGCTACCTATGTTCTGTTCATATGATGTTCATATGAAACAGATCCTGCTGGTGTACGTATATATTATCCAGCTTAGTCCTTAGCTTAAGTCTCAGTAGATCTTTGTTGAACTGGAAGAGGATGTCTTATGCAAAGCAAAAACAAAACCCCATACACTGACTGTTACTGGAGATAAGTTCCTTCCCATAAAAAAAAAAAAAAAAATGTATGTACTATTTTTTAGAAAGCTGCATAATTGAATTAGAGTAGCATAATAAGGGGCGAGAAAGGAAGAGTGAGGGAAAGAAGAAGAAAGAGATGGCGAGAGAAAAGGGTAGAGAGAGAGGGAGGGTGAGAAGAGAAAACTTGTAGTGTTTTGTTTTGTCTGGTATTTATGCAGCCTCTTCTTCTCAGTAACTTATGTGAGAAAGATTCACAGCAGTAACTAAACATAAAGCCAAAAGTAAACAACAAACAAAATACAGGTATTTTTGATCTAGGTCACTTAATAACAATATAAATAAATTTCACAATGAGCAATGAAAATTGACATCCATTTATTTCAGGGATAGGAAGTTTATCTGACTTGTAAATTTATTAACAGGGTATGCAATCACCATAGATTAGATAAATCAACTTGAAATGATTGGCAGTATTTTCTGATATTAAGTTAAATCAAGTTCTGGGTAAACCCTTAGATTTATATCAGCTTCTTTGGGGCACAAACAGAAAGGCAGATACCAACTCCTTCATGGCTGTTACTCTTGTATCCAATCACCTTGTCCTCCTATACACTGAGCTTATCTGGCCACTGGCCACTGCCCGCGGCTGGAAACTGTTTTCCCTGCCTGATGTATGCACTAGACTGGTTCATACTTCAGAGCAGTTGGTTAACGATAATGATAATGATTTAGATTCCAGTGGGCAGTAAATATAAAATATTTGATCGTTAAGTGGCTTCATCTATGTAGGAGATTGTTTACTAACTGTGTGGGGAAGGGAAGGCAATTTAAGCATGCTAAAAAGTACAAGTAAAGAAAATGAGAACAGAAAAGGAAAAGGCAATGGCTTTTACTCCTAGAATGTAAACAGTGGGAAAAAAAGAATTTAAAAACTTGATTCCTTGGCAGGAAAATTGCATGTATGATGTAACTATGCTAAAGCCAACACATTTCAAAATGTTGCAAGGAAGGAATTAGAGACCTCTTCTTGAGTCAGTGTTTTGGCTATAATAAAGGCAGGTATACCCAGAGATCACTGACTCTACTGTCATAATCATTAGATTAGGACCTCTTCATTCAATAAAATTATATATTTTTAAAACCATAATTATTCAAATAGACCCTGTGTTTTGTTGTCTTAGCCACAGAAAGGTTATATTTGCAGAGGATCTTACTTAGATCATGTGATAAGTCAAATGGAACTTATATAAAATGGAAAAAAAATAATTAAATAAACCAAATGCTTGATTTCTGTTTCCAAATTTGAAATGTTAAAATATAAAGTTAGAAAAAGTATGTTTTTATATTTTCTGTATTTGGCTTTCCTTCCTAATATAACTCTAATGACTCTTAGCACATGATTGTGTTTCACACACATGATATCTCCAGGGCCTTTCTCTGTGCCCTACATGAAGGACATGCTCAGTAAATGTCTGTAGGTGACAGTGCTGTCAGATACAACTCTTTAGGATTAAGTATACTAATAAAGACTACAAGGATTTCAGTCATCATTAATTTAAAAGATGTGGCAGCTTTAGGGAAAACTCTTCTGCAGCTAAAGGAACCAGCCTTTACTTAGGATGTAACCTCATGACCCAGTGATATCATTATACATTTTCAGAGAAGAGTTTTAAAATTGCCTGTGCCATTTCAGAATCCCAAAGTAAAGACTCAGAGAAAAATCTCATTTTAAGGACCTCCCTTTCCAGACCTTACTTAGAACTCATCAACCAGGGATCTTCAAGGGTATCAGCAACCCTCTAAGCTACAAGTTTTCAAAATTCAGTGCTTCTCAGAAATGCAGATTACTGAGCCCACTGCCAGAGACAGGAAAAAATCTTCCCAAGGTGAGTCAGATGTAATTCATGCTGAAACAAACATCAGTATAGACCCTTTGTCAGCCCCTTTGAATCAACTGGGCAATTAAAAGATATTACTACTGATCACGCCAAAGATTGTGATTTAATTGGCATAGGGAGCCCCCCCTCTTATCATATTTTTAAAAGCCCAGGGTAGTTCTAAAGTGCAGCAAGGGTTGAGAAGATTTTGAGTCCTCCCTGAATGTCCAGGACTTCTGAGAGCCAGCACTAACTTTCAGGACAGAATTTCATGTCTAAAACACAGCAATATCTATCTGTGTGGAATCAACGCTCTTAATTGGGTAGCCACTTAAAGAATGAAAGGCAAACTCACGGGGGGGGGGGTGTTGCTGAGGTGTATTGTGCCCCCATGAGAAAGCAGCCTCTACTGACATAAATTAAGCCCTGAGAAACTACTGCTATTCTTGTGCTTGATCTAACTACAGCTTTGCCCTCTTCTGTCAGCACTGAATGATCCTAGGTCTGCCAGCCTCACAACCTGACCTCCTTACACTCTGTTTCCTCTGTCTTCAGGGCCCCATCTTGACACAACTCCAGCATTACCATTAAACTATGAGGTACCAAAGGTTCTGCTTGGATAGTGGGTCTTTTTTACTACCTCCTACACTGTCCTCTCAAGGTTTTACTTTTCAATTCTAACTCCTAGCAGGTCTCTCATGGACTTCTGTGCCCATCTTGTCTGAGGTCAGAGCATGGCTCCACCAGGGGCAGGAAGGCTGACCACATTTTGTTTGAACTCTGCTTGACCTACCATATACCAGGTCTTCACTCTTTCGCACCGGAACCATTGTTAGAGAATCTCAACCTTGTCCCTTTGACTTCAATTTGGCTTCCATCTTACTTCTTTCCGATTAGTCGAACTGACTAAAACACTACCTTTTATTCCATCTGTAGCCTGAGAGTTGACGCTGCTTTCACAGAGTCTCATTCTGTTCTTCTCTGAAAGAACTGTGTGATCCCAAGAACTCCTCATTCTCGGCCCCCTCAGAAACACTAGTGCCCATCTTTTCTTGCTCACATACTCCTCCTCGAAGCACAAGTTTTCCCTTGTACCTGATAGAATGCTATTAACCCTTCCAGAATCTGCTCACAGTCCATCTGGTCTATAACCCCTCTGATCCCATCAGTCAGTAGTGGCTTTTTAAGTCCCATAACACTTGTTTTCTTACTATTTGTTTGCCTTATAATACTATATTCTGTGTTCAGTCTTCTGGAGGTGGCCTTAGTGACTTGTCTGATCCAGTATTTTGTTGGCACCTGTGTAAAATGAGGAAGTCATTTCTAGTTTACTAATTAATGGAATCTATATTATAATGAAGCCAAATAAAGTTATGGAGATATTATAGTTAAAGCTAAAAGAAAATGATAATGCACTTTCATCTGTTGTTTTTCAAGCCGCAAATGGAGATTGCAACCAGGATGTGCCTTCTTCTAAACAAAGGGAGCTGACCTCTCTCTCCTCTCTCTGTACTGACACTGGACCCAGTGAGAGGTCTGAATCCTAACACAGGAAAAGTGATTTGAAATGTCACTTGTTCACATCTGAGAAAATACTGCCTTTTTTTGGTCTCCTTCCAGTGTAATCAACTGTAATTTTAAATCAATATTTTGCCTCACCATGGAATGCTTTGTACATCCAGTCTCCTTCTTGTTCTCTTTCTGCCTCATTACTGATCTCCTTCACCTACTGATATTAGCTGCTCCAGATACTAATGAAATTTTCCTAGCAGTGTGAAGGAGATTCAGCTCCTTGACAGTCAGGTCTGAGTATTTCAGCATGTTACAGAAAATAATTTATTTTCTGGCTATTTGTTCTAGACTTTCAAGTATATTATTAAACTTAGTTAGAAAATGGGAACTCATCTCCCCATTGAGCTGGGGGATGCTGTTCCAAATTAAAAGATTCCTGCTAATCCCCATGGAGTCATTTGGGGGCAAATGAGTATCTAACTCAACCATTTTAGGATGTACTGGGGATAAGATGGAAGAAGAATTGTCTTTCACTAAATTGATTTTTTTGCTCTTGCATTATTTATTATTGTCTAAATCTATGAGGAAACATTGCCTTTCTTGCCTTGAGAAAGTTCTCACCCATTTCTGAAGTTTTATTGTGGTCTTGGACTAATTTGGCATGCTCTTAACACTGACTTTGTTTTTACTGGGATAAATGCTTTCTTTTCCTCCATTTAACCAAATCCTACCTCTTGACCCATGTCAGTGCAGTCTTTCTTCCTTCGTGAAGCTTTTCCCAATTACTCCATCGTTCATTCATTTTTCCCTTATCATAATTTCTATTGCTATTTTGAGTCTTGTCTCAATCCCAAGGTTTAACATTTGATCATACTGCCTTATCTTGTACTCTCACTGTTATATACGTTACATCTGGTTTTTCCGTCTGAACCACACTTTTGCTCATCAGTCACAATTTTATCGAATCAATAATCTGTGGATTCAGTGTACCTGTAAATAGCCCTTATAATTATTATAATAAATTAGCATTATTATGCTTTATATGTGTTTCATGTCTTTCAATAGATGACAAGCTCATTGGAGACAATAAATGGTTTCTTCTTAAATATGTCCTTAAATCTAGTAATTTTCCTCTGTTTCCAACAGAGTCTTAGCTCATATAAAAATAAAAAATAAATGAGGGAAATGTGTTTGAGAATTTTTCTAACATAGAATGTAATTCCATTTAATTTTAAAGGATTATTGTTTATCTAACTCAATTATGAATTAATTGATTGTTCAGAATTATTTTTTTAAGAGTATTAAGCACATAATATATGCCTAACAACTGTGGGCTAAGAATAAAGCATAGACCTCATCTCTTCTTCAAAGAACTTATAAAATAGAGTTGGAAAACTGGATTTTCACACATAGAAGAACTGAAAGATCCCACAGTATATTGTAATATATGACCAAAGTACACATGAGTGGCACCATAGGTGCAAGATTTACAAACACAACGTATGGTCTTAGTTTTATAAGTTTGCCTACTCATAATACTGTTACCTTACTGCATTATTCTGTACTTGTTTCTGTAACCCTGCACAACTATTCATGCAAAAAACTTAATATTTAAATCCTAATGAAAAGCACTCAACAAATGTAAAATATTGCTGGTGTCACACTGTTTACAGCCTGACAAATCCACTATGGCAGTCCTATTTTCCACACACCTACATTTTAAATTTTCATACCCATTCTTATATCTCCCAAGATCAGGAAGTGAGTGGCAAAATCTTTTTCACATTTCTGAAATAAAGTCATCCACAATTAAAATGGTTTACTGGAAACAGATGGACTTCCCACAGAGATTAACCCAATTATCTTTGGTTTAAGAGCCAGAAAAAGCCGTAAGATCATTATCTTACAAGACAAGAATTTTATCGTGATGCCAATCTCATTACATGAGTGAATGGAGGTGTTTAATGATAGTTTTTCTACATAAGTATTCTTAATATATTTAGTTTTTCAAACTCTTGGCTATGCACTATTTTCAAATGAAAGAGCCTGACAAATGAATGGTGTGCTTTATTGAAGGCTAGAGTCTGTGCTACATGTAGTTTCCTCCATAAAAACAGGGGGACTACTCTCAGACGGCAGAAGAAGTCTCACCTTTATACACACTCCTAAAAACATTCAAACTTGTTTTGGGATTCTTAGGATATATTCTCTGCAGTGAAATCCCTGGGTCAAAAGGCAGTTCCATTTTTAATTTTCGGAGAAAAATCCAAACTATTTTCCACAGTGGCTGTACCAATCTACTTTCCCACCAACACTGCACGAGGGTTCCCGTTTCTCTGCATCCTGGCTAACACTTGTTGTTTGTTGATTTATTGATGATAGCCATTCTGACAGGTGTGAGCTGATACATCATTGTTGTTTTAATTTGCATCTCTCTGCTGATTAATGACATTGAGGATTTTTTTCATATGTCTGTTTGCCATCTGCAACTCCTCTTTGGCGAAGTGTCTATTTAGGTCCTTTGCCCATTATTTAATTGGATTTTTTGTCTTTCTGTGTTAGTTGTATAAATTCTTTATGTGTTTTGGAAATTAATGCATAGCCCGAGTGCCCAGCAGATGAGTGGATTAAAAAACAAAAACTATGGTATATTTATATGATGAAATACTACACTGAAGTGAAAAAGAAGGGAATCTTATCTTTTGTGACAGCATGGATGGACTTGGAGATTATTATAATAAATGAAATAAGCCAGCTGGAGAAAGACAAATACCATATGACCTCCCTTATATGTGGAATCTAATGAACAAAATAAAATATGAACAAAACAAAAAAGAAACAAAATGGAAACAGAGGCAGGGACACATGAAACAAACTGACAGCTGTCAGAGGGGAGGGGAAGAGGGGACAGATGAAAGAAGGTGAAGGGATGAGCCAAAGACCATATATGCATAACCCATGGATACAGACAACAGTGTGGTGACAGCCAAAGGGAAGCGGGTGGGGAATGGGTGGAGGTGAGCGAAGGAGGGGAAATGGGGACATCTCTAATAGTGTCAATGGCACTTAGGAACAAAACATACAGTGTTTAGATACTTTACAAAAATAAGTTTTTGTGTTCCCCAAACCAGATAAAGTGATATTAGGCCAATTATATAACTAATTGAAGTTTTGTGGTGCATCCAATTTTTCAAAATTAAATTTCCCTAAGAAAAGTTAGAATTTTTGCTTCCACTTTTTTGGATAGTGGTGGACTGACACTGTCAGTTGTCAAGAATAAAAGGCTAGGCTCATAAAGATTATTCTTTATTTTTGTCTCCATATATGCAATGAAATCCATATTTATATGTCTGATCAAGCAATTATGAGGAAGATTTTTAAAAAGCCTGTGTTTTATATCAAAAGGTACGATTAATTAGTATATAATATGACAAGCTGAGATGGCCAGACATACCAAGCATAAAACAGAGGCAACTTTGAATCTAACACTGATTTTACAATTGGGAAAAACATTTGCACTGGCCCTTTAAGAACTAAGAGATGAGCTTTTGTGGCGCTAAGTTGCTTAACAGTTTTCTAGTTGTGATAGCCCTGCACCTTGAGTGGCAGAACTTTAGTGTCAGCATTTCTAAAACTGGTGCCATCACTACCCATTACATGGAATTTGAATAAGTATCAAATAAGATAATGTCTAAATGATTTACAAACTGTAAAGTATTACTGCGAATTGTTCATATTGTTGGAGTGACAGATAATCCATTTCCTTCCCCTCGCTCATGGCTGGCTTATCCATTGAGCACAGTGCCTAAGGTTTAATTATAATTCATTTTTAAGGCAGAATAAAAATGGAACAAAACAATAATACATATGTAATATTAAAATCATCCTAGATTTTTATAGTTATCTTATGACAACAGAGTCATTAAATAAATAAGTATTGTTGGTTGATTTTTTTTTTAATATAAAATAGAGGAAGAGGCCCACAAAGGCAAAAGTGCTTAGAGCATACAAAATCTTAATGAGAAAAAAATTATTTGAAGTACTCTCACTTCTGAACCTCTCAGAATTCGCACATTTCTTTCCAACCTGGGATAGAGGAAGGGTCAGATGTGAACATTCCACATTCTCACCTGGAGTGCGGGGAGGCAAGCACACCAAGCTTTGAAATGGGTGTGTGTGAGGTTTCCCTAATCTATCCATCTACTATCTGTCTGCTATCTACTAACTATCCAACCATCTATCCTTCTCTCTCTCAATATCCCTTGCTATTTATTTGTCATCTCGTTATTTAATTTCTACAGATTTAATCTAGAGTAATATGGAAGAAAGAAAATAAGAAATATTGTGTAATACCATATATGTATTTGTTTATTTAAAACTCATATACTTATAAAATAACACTCTAAAAATTGAATGGATATGTACATTTTTATGTTTATAGATGAAACACATGAAATTGGGTAATTATAGGGGAGATGTAAATAAAATATAACAAGATGAGGTATTGTATTCTTGCACCATAAATAAATGAAAACAATATAATAAGTTTCAGTGTATACACTGGGTCTTGAGGATAATATATCATAGTTCAAAAGAAGGAGATAGTATTGTGTGTTAGAATGCATAACGATTGCTTCAGAGAGAATGCAGAATGTGAATTAGGTCTTGAAGGAGTACTACAATATGTGGACATAAAAGGAGGAACATGATGTGATTCATAAAAGGGAAGACCTGAACCAAATCTGAGGGGTGGGTCAGAGTAAGAAAGGTTTGGGGGCAGTTAGCAAATGAATTGCCATTCCAAGTATGAAAATGGAGCCCCAGGTATACTGTGGACAGTGAGAGTGGCATTAGAAAGGGCTTGTCATCATTGTGAAACCATAGGGCCTTTTCAAATAGATCTTTTGTGGACAGACGTATAGATAATGGGGATGTTAAAATGGGCCATGTCTCTTTTCTGAAGGAAAAGAAAAAAAAACTGCAATCCTTCTTCTCCTCTTGCTATAACAATTCAGGGAAAGAAAAGAAGTCTATCATTCAACTGATGCCAGGGAAAAAGACAGGCAAGGTCATGTCCCCTCACACAGAGAGATACAGCCGCAGAGAGACCTGGTCTGTGATCTGCTCCCCATTAGGGTGGTGTGGCTTCTCTTAATAGGGCCCTGATCGTTTTTCAAGTAGCAAATCTGTCCAGCAGAAGGCGGTGAGCTATTGTTATCATTTATTCTGATCCATGGAACCCAGTTGATAAAAAGGTTAGAAATGCCACCTCTAGACATGTACTACATCAGATGTGCTTAAAACCGCAATTCAGACAGAGCTCCAAATAGTTTCTGCCTCTCCTGTCATCTCTTAGGCAGGAATAATAACCTGCAATAACAGCAGCCCTTTTTGCTTCTAGGGTAGTATTTAAAAACTGAATGTAATTTACAAGCTATTTAGAAACACACATATCTACATATAATAGCAATACAATAGAACACTTATGAAGATATTGAACTGATCAATACAAATAAATATAGGATATTATGAGAGATGAAATAATAGGGATGAGGAGTAAGAAGGAATAGACTTTTATTTTAGTTTCCTGGACCATATATTTTATTCTCATCCTCCTATAATTATTTTTCTTTAAATTTTCAGTTATATACTCCACTCTTCATAACCAACATACTTTCCAGGCAATTTTTTAGTACTTTCTAGTTTATATACATATTCTCTTTCTCCCCAAACATTCCCTAACTATAAGTGCTTGTTTTATATATTATATTATTGTGATTCCCAAGGATAGGGCTAGGCAAAAAATTGAGGTTTACATAATAGATTCCTCTACAATATCCTATATTCTTTCATAAGAATTTATTGCTAATGTATAATGTTGTCCAGGTCCATTGAGCATGAGTGTTATGCTAAATCTGCACTAACTTGTCATTCCTTGAAGAACATACACTCCAATGGCTGACACTGAGTTAATAAAATAGAACGAAGCTCTATAACTGAGAAGGCAATACATTAAATGCTGATGAATGCACACACAACCTCCCTACTAACAAGAAAGCAACCAATGTAAGCAGATTGCCCAAATAACTGCCATTTTCTCCTTGGTATTGTTTTTTTCCACAAAAATATCAGTAAACAAGAAGCTGACAGAACATATACAAAAAGAAAAGAAAAAAAAAAAAAGTTTGGTATGAGCACACAGTTGGCCCAACCTTGGACACTGTCTCTATATTCATAGAGATGTGAACTGGTGTTATAAGTACTGATTCCCCATCTCAGTAGGGTGTTTAATCAACTAGAACTCAGTTACGTTAGGCAGACTGGTCTACCAAGGCCTCACAGTGGAGTCAGATTCTTTAGGGAAGAAAATACAATTGTTGAAATAGTTTAAACAGACAAATAATACAAACTTCAAACAAACCAAAAGAAAATGAACAACCAGGACGGCCAGCAAGGAAAACATTAAAAATAATAAATTTGGTGAAAATGATACTAGAAAACAGATGTCAACTCACATGGACAAGAAGCAGATGCATCTCTGGCATCCCTCCCTAGCTCTGCAGAATTCCCTTCCTCCTGAGCTGGGTCCTGCTCACGTAGCCTTAGGGAATTTCCTGGAGTAGCGTCACCCCCTGTTTCTGACAGCATGGCTTCATTGTTTCTGGTGGTGATGGTGGCTTCTGTGGGTTGTTTTTTGTTTGTTTTGTTAATTTTTATTTTACATTTGGCTGTCAGGAGTCTCCATCTGGACTAGGAACTTACACACCAGGATGTTAGAAAACATATCCTCTGGCACGAGAGACACGTTGAAATCTGAGGAGCTTTTATGAGTCAGTTCATAGAACCAATGAAGTTTTGATCAGCTTCCACAGAAAGTCAGGCCATTCTATCCTCTTCTAGTTTACCTCCACCTGTATCTCTTAGAGTGCCACAGGATTATTCCAGTTGGGTTATATATAAGATTTGATTACTTACCCATCGTAAAAGAATTTGAATGCAAACCAAGAACCTATTATGATGTGCTTATACTGAGTGTGTAGCCATAGGAATAAATAAGTGAGGAAAAATAGTGCATTCTACAGGTATAATGAGAAGATCTGATACTAATTATTTTGGGGGGAGAGTTTAAGGTGATACACAGAAAGTAGCAAACCAAACGTCTGGGACCCAGGCAACCTGGAGAAAAACAGAATGCTAAAGAGAGGAGAATTGAAAAGAAGAGATGACATGTTAATACAAATAATTTGCTTTTGGTTCAATTGAAGTTAATTCCAAATAAAACTTGGAATGAAAATTAAGAAATTCACAAGGGGCTGAAAATTTTGAAAAGTTTGGGAAGAAAGTTAATTTTGATCAGATATGTTAAAAAAAAAAAGATGATCTACAGCTTCAAAATTAGATAAAGCTTATACAGAAACTCTTGTATGTAGTCAGAGACAAAAGTGAATCAGGCTTATTAGGGATTGGAAATTATGGTATCCTTCACTACAAACTTTTTGCTTATTGACCCTGTACATAATTAAAAGTGGGTAAAGGGTGGTGGAGACCAGATCTAGTTAGTAAGGAGAGGACAGTAAGAAGAGATCATCCGTGGCCTCTGAGGAGATATTTTTTCGTATGAGGCCTTGGTAATGCCTAAACTACCAAGAAGAGAAACTAAATAATCATTTAACATATAAAGATAATTTTCACATTGTATATTGTGGATGTGGTGAGGGTGGGGAGGCTTTGTAAGTGCCTATGAAAGAAATTAGGGTTCTGTTGTTATATTTCAGATATACTTTTTAAAATTCACATGAGCAGTACATCATACTGGTATGTTTTCCATAGCAAGTGAGAAGTGAAATCTGAGGCCAGAGACAGCATCAAAACTTATGTATTTTCTGAGTTAAATTCTTGGTTTTTCTAATAGTGCTCTGCACTTCCTTGGAAAAATTACATAGATGGCTGGCCTACATTTGTGACAAAGTAATAAGAACAATAATACATACTTAGAAAACTCTCATGAGTGTTTGAAGAACTAATTAGCTAATATTTCCAAGTACTTTGAAGATGGGAAGCGCTAAATAGTATTCTTATACTGTTAAGCTTGTTGATAGCTAATGAGCTCAGAGGGAGATGGTCCTGCCAAATGTAAGCTTTCAAGAAAAAGCATAGCATCCTTCTTCCTCCCCAAATAGGAGGTAAGAATAACATGCATAAATCATCTCATCACTACCCGAAATATGGCAGGAGCCCCTAAAACTGTGGCAGTTGTAACCCTTGTTCTGCAATTAATATCCTATGGATACTAGAATTCGGTTAGAATCAGCTGTTGAAAGAACCAATAAGGTATTCAAGAAAAAGCAATATATTTTGAAAGCAGAAAATCTTTAATATATTAACTTTTTGTTTTATCTCAATAATACACAATAAATGTATTATTTTTTATACTAAGAACACAAAGTTCTAATTAATAGGTGTAATTGACCTCTGTTGGTATCCTATACAGCCTGTGACACATTTTAATCTATAGCCAATACCATTGTAGGTGAGATTTTCAGTATTTTAGGAATCAGTTTTGCCCATCATTGCTATTGTCGATCACTTTAGAAGAGAATGATCCTGAACTCAATTCAAATCAAATGCACAACATGAACAAAATCACCAACTACTAGAGCTGGAGCTGACTCATCTCCAGACTGTTAGCACCTTTGCCAATAAAGGGACAGATCAAAGTATGAGTTGCATGGATTACTGACAAAATATGTCTTAACCTCCCAGAGACTAGCTCCCCACAACCCCCTCAACTGCTTTTGTGTGTGTATGTGTGTGTAAAATTACACTACTCTTAGATATAAAAAATATTTTCTCTATTCTCTAAATCTCCGGTATCCTTGATATTTCTGTGACCTTCGATACCTACCAACTTACATTTTTTCTTTCTTTCACTTTGACATACTTCCTTGTTGTTAGCTTTTCATTTTTCTTCTCTCTTTTTTCCTATGGTTAAATATATATGCCTTGTAAACATCTGCCTACTTCCCTTTCTTTGTCCTTCTGTGTTGACTACCTGAAAAGTATAATCCACCCATATAAGTTTAAAATCACCTGTATGAGAAATGCTGTAACTCTAAGCTCTCTCTTGAACTGCATTTCTACATTTCTAATATCCCACAGGAACTCTTATCTGGTGTGTTCTACAGACTTATTCAACTTAAAATATCTAAGAGTGAATATATAATTTTACCTGCGAACCCGTTTTACTTGTGCATTCCTCGTCTGTATAATGATACAACACCCTGCCCAGGAGCTCAGATTTGAACTCTCATCTTTGTATCATTTATAATTTCTTCCTTTTCCTTGTCCTTAACACTGCCTTTGTTTCCAGTTCAGTAGTTTCAGCCTTTTTAAAACATGTCCTATTCATTGTCTGCTTTTTATTTTAATTATCTACTAGTACTCATTATCTCCTTTTTACTGTATCCTTCCTCTGGTTTCCTGACTAGTAGCTCTCCTTCCAACCACTGCCTGTTCACCTTACCCTTGGCTCCCACGTTATTCTTCCTGATGGGAAACATTAACTATGCTGTTCCTTCTGGCTCCAAAATAATCATGGGACCCTTACTTTACCTTTGATGTACTTTTTTCTATGTCCTGTACATTCTGCAAGGCACTGGCCTTTCTGCGTCTTTCTTCTCATAATTTTCTATTCTCTCTTATTCATTCATCAGATTCGTGTTCAAGAGCCAACTCCCTGAAAGTTTACCTTGCCTACCCCTTGGTTAATAGCGACCTTTCTAAAAAGTCTGTAAGTGTAGATTTTGTAATCAAATGTTTTTTATTATATCTTTTCAACTAGTGGTAGGCCACAGAAGAGAACTTGTATAATTTCAGCAGTATTTGGGAATATACATTGTAATCTCCATGTGTAGTAGTATGTGTGAGAGACATTTTTGTCAGATTTTTAATATCTAAATTTTTCAATTACAATTGAGATTAAATGTTATATCAATATCAGGTATATGGCAGAGTAACTAGATATTTGTAGAACTTACAAAGTGATTACACAATAAGTCTTGCAACAACCAGGTGACATATAGTTATAATATTATTGACTATATTCTCTAAGCTGTTCTTATATCCCCTTAACTATTTGACGTGTAGACTTCTAAGTCTATACTTTTAAGTGATTAGATCTAGTTTCATAAATCTAGATCTACCTAGCCTAACCAGAAAGGGGTGTTCTCTTCAATAAGCCATGGGGCAACTCCCCAGAGAACAATACACATTTGTTGGGTTATACTTGTCCTTTCATATATGTATCTCTCCCAGTGTTCTTGCTGAGACAGGGGTGAGGGTGGTGGTAGTAGTGATGACCCTGGCATGGAAGGGAAGGGGAAAAAAGAACAGGGGAGAGATAAACTTTAATTTAAGGTACCTGTAAACTTATCTCTTTTTTTTCCCTGGGCTTTCTAACATCCCAGTATGGTTCTAAAGTAACTATCTCCAGCATTTGTCTAGAGGTCCTATTGTTATTTCATGACAACCTCAAGTGACAAGCATGCTGAAACAGGAAACAGTGTGACTGGTATAGATTACATTCTCAACAAATAATTGTCAAATAAATAAATAAACTTCTCTATTTATTTTCCCATTGTGTCTAAAGTGAAAACAAATAGGCTCCAAGGAAAATGACAGTAGAGTACAATGAACTTAATCAGCTGGTTACCCCAACAACATATATTTAAGATGCGGTCTCCTTTTGGGAATAGGTAAATAGAGCTTAATTTTCACTATAAATCTTTCTAGTGCACTTTTTATTAGGTTCTCACTTTACCCAACTACCAGAGGCTCTTTACCTCCTTCACTTGGCATGGGCAGCTCTCTTACCTCAGAGACTTTGTAAATTTCTAGTTCTGTGTCTTAATTTGATCCTTCTTACCCTAGAGCAATTAATGTTTTCACAGGAAATAGAGATGTATAACTTCAAAAACATTTGTGTATGTATAACATAAATTTTATATATATATATATATATATATATATACTCTCTATTCTGAGAAATGTATTGGCCTACAAAAGTTTCACAAAATTATGTGTCTAAAATACCTAAGGCAGTAGAAGTGAGTCAGTGCAGTGACTGGGTGGTTTCTTCTATCACTGTTGGAAGTGTAGCCTACCACGTAGGTGGCATGGAGAATTTTGAAGGCCACTGAGTACTCAGTATGTGTTCAATTTATCAGAATTAAAAAAAAAAAAAAAAACACCTGGGTCCAGTGATCGTATGTTCACCTGAAGAATCTGGTAGGGGGAACATGATTTGGATGATTTTTCATTGCTACCAAAAGATTTTATAGAACTTAGACTAACTGCCCTGCTTTACAGATGAAGAAACAGAGGTCCTAAGAAGTACAAATACTCTCCTAAGGCCCTATAGCCATTTATTGGTAAGTCAGGAATATAGAAATGAATATTCTCTTGACATGCAGGCCTATATTCTCAAGTCATTTTATTAAATGAAGTAACAAAATAGGATTGGTTGTGGCTCCAGACACTAATTATCACTGAACTCTCTCTAATCAGGAGAGATAGCCTAAGCAATGTTCATGTAACTGTGCCTTTCTTTGCACACACTGTTAATGTCACCTACACATCCTTCCAGCCCCTCCTGCCTGGTGAATTACCGGTAATTCCCTGAGTCCTAAATTTAACATCCGCTCCTCTTTAAAGTCTCCCTAGATTTCCAAGGCAGAATTCATTGTTCATTTCTCCCAGTCCCATAGCCCTGCTTGGCATCTCTGTTGCAACACTGTGTCATTGTGATTTGTACCTGTATCTACTTTGCTCATGGACTTCCAAATCCTCAGGATCAGAGAACATGACCATCATATCTATTCATTTCTGTAAACAACTCTGGCTAATGAAGAGTAATTCCCAAAGCATCTTTTCTAATTGAAAGCATGGAAATTAAAAATGAGAACTATTAAAAAAGATTATTTTTATTTTATTCTTTTGCAACATGGTTTGCCTTTTACACTTCTATATACATTCTGTAAATCTCACTAACTGGGAGTTACTGGCGGAGGAGTAGGGGAGAGAAATGTTTGTTGTTTCTTTTGTATATTTGTCAGAAGTGTTATAAATGTTAACAGAATGGAGAGAGTCATTCAGAGATTTGGGTCATATCTTTATTAGTTTTAACAGGTTTTTTATCCTTTCAGTGTCTCAATTTCCTTGTATCTCAAATAGAAATAATACTAAGTGTGTCAAAGATAACTAGTAAAAGTGAAATTAAATATTGTACATGATGCTATTTAGAAATATATAAAGGGAAATTCTCTTTAGGTTACTGTTAAGATGTTGATGACTGTAATGATGAAAATGCTGCTTCAAAAGATTAGGAAAAAGACATGTATCTGAACCCATAATGCTACTTTTTATTCGGCATCGAAGATTCACATATTGTCTTATTGAATATAAATAAATGCCCAAGAACTTCTGGGTTTCTTTAGTCATCAACAACCCTAGCTTCCATTTAAATATATCGTCCTGTTCAATTGTTGTCTTTTGAAAATTCAGAGCTTTCCATTTTCTACATGAGACACTTTGATAAGAACTTGGGTTTTGAATCGGGCTGTAAATACAAACTTTGTCACTTACTAGCTCTGTAACTGTATGTAGGTTAAAAAATCTCATTAAACCTTAGACATTTACTTGTCAAATGGGAATAATAATCAAAGATGCTTTATAGGGTTCTTTTCAACATAAAATATAATATTGATGGTTTAAAAAATGCTTGGCATTTAATTAAATAATTAAAATAAATAGAAAGTAAAATATATTGTCAATTATCTAAAATATCACCAGATATCTAAAATATCTTCTGTCAATGTGATCATGATAAAAAGTTTAATATTATAACTTATCTTTATAACTGAGTACTTGTATAGTGAAGAGAGCATAGGATCTGGAAGGAGACCCAGGTTCAAATATTGGTTCTATCACTTACTAACATATAAACTGGGTGATAAGTGAAACGCATACCACATGACATTGTTTAGATAAAAAGCAATACAGTAGTCCCTCTCTATACTGTGATTCACTTATCACGGACTCACTGTATCACAGGATTTTTAAAAATATTATATTTAATTATTTATAGTGGATTTTTTGCTATATCGTGGGATTTTGAGGTACTGTATATGTATGTTGTTAAAGTTACGTAGGTTTAAGAGTGTAGAATATGTTTAAGAACATAAGTAGTGTCTATAAAAGTGTGGAAAAGGTTAATAAGGGACTGGGAACGGTATATAAGTGTGTGGGATGGATTTATAAAGCATTAAAATATATAAATACTAAAATAAACGTAAGGTTCCTACTTTGCGGATTTTCACCTATCGCGGGGTTGTCTAGAACGTAATACCCGCGATAAGTGAGGGAATACTGTATATGTGAACACTGAATACAGTATCTAGGCTATAATGATAATAATGCTGTGATAAATAATAGTAATATGTAACACCCATGCAGTGAAACTTACAAGTTTAGTTCTAGTGTAAACACTGTACACACGGTAATTCACCTATTCCCTGCAACAACCCATTTTGCAAATAAGGGAACTGAGGGGCAGAGAGGTTTAGTAATTTGCCTGAAGTCTCACAGTTAGCAAGTGGATCCTCCACGATAAACCCAGGCTCTCAGACTTGAGTCCACGGAGGCAGTGAATACTATGCTATATTTTCCTTCCAATAAATGATAGTCATCATTGGGTTGAATCTCCTGCTTAGTTAAATTTTCGTATGAGGCCTCATTTCTGCTCAGGTAAAGCATTCTGAGAGTCCCTGAGCAGTAAGCAGACAATGCACCTTAAGGAGAGGGGTGGCCAAATGCTCCTGAGTTTGGGAGAAATGAATCAGGAGGCACAAGACCCAAAAGTGAACTTTGATATGGTTCTAATTCCCACGTTCTTTACCTCTTTCTCTACCCCATACATTGGAAAGTAAGCAAGAGCCTCTCAAATTGGGACAAAATAATTCTCTTTGTAGAACTGGCCTAAGGAGCCAAGCCCCAAGCACGCAGCAGTTTGGAAGCCCCATGACCTTGACTGCACCCCTGAGATGTAGCCTTGGGGGCAGAGGAGCCCCACCAGTTAGACCATTTATAACAGAAAATTCTCTGCCTCAGTATTTATAGGTTTTATGTTCCCTTTGTCCTGTAATGGGAATATTGTCCCTACAAGGAAGTGTTGAGGACAGGGTGCCCTGCCAGATGAATAAAATGTCTACATGAGAGCAGAGGACTCTGTGCTGCATGAGCCTGGGAGTCACTGCCGGGTCATGGTTAGTGGGCCCCCTGCAGCTGGTCCAGCCCACAGACCTTAGCTCAGTCTCTCCAGCTTGCACCCAGGAAGCAGGAGAGACAAGTATTAAGGCGGTTTCAACAATAGGTCGCCCACGGATAAGTGCAAACACTGGTCTCAATGATTAATACGGATTTTCAAAATAGTCGGTTCTTAAGGGAAAACACAATGAGCAGCCAGAGGAATAATAAACTATTTAATTTCAGTTTGCTTTTAGGTCCGCAGCCCGCGCACTAACGGCGCGTTCTTACTGATGTCTCTCGCTCAGGTTTTTACTTCTTTGTGGTGACCTGCTATTCAGTCTATTAAATCTCCTTCCTAAATCCCCAAACTCATTTGAGGCCTCGTCGCTTTCTCTCTCGCCCCTCCTGCCTTCAAAACCTACCTTTTTAAAGCCCTTTTTCTTCCATTTGTTCTCTAAACAAAACTCTGTGGTGGTTGCCACACTTTCTTCCCAGATGCTGCTAACAACAAATTATTCCCCACGGGTTTTAGCTAGGATTTCACCCCTGTTCCATTTGGCTCTCAGGACACATTTGTTGAACTTAAAAGCCTTTTAACTGCTTTTTTTCCCCCCCTCCTCAGGAAAACTCATAACAGCACAGTGTTTCTCTGTCCCCAGAGCAACTGACAGGCCCCAGGAATAATGAAAAGCAGGAAAAAAAATCTATCAAGCAAGGCTTTGAAGATTGACCTATTTGGTTACTATCTTTAACCACAGTTCCATTTTTTATTCTTTTCTACTTGTCATTCCATTTAAAGATCTGTATTTATATTCTACTGGTAAATAGTAATGATAGGGTACCACAAGATCAATGCTTGAATATATAGTGATCTAGAACTTAATCACAAATAAATATTTATTTGTCTTATAAACCTGAATAACTTTTTAAAATTTGTTTCCAATATTTCGTAGCACTGTAAGTAGAAAGCTCTACAAAGAAAATCTGTGTCGTTTATGTTATGTTTTCCATTTTGTTTCGTTTTGCTGTTTTGCACTTTGGGTACAGAGCAAAAATAAATAAAGCAGTGAAAGGAGAAAACTAGTTACCTGGATAAACAATTTTTGGAAATAGAATATGTGCATGTTTACCTTTTATGAACATAGTTTTACCTTTTGTCTCATGGTTTGGTGCAGCTTGTATTACTTAGCATTCATTTTCTGATGAGAGTCATGAACAGCCTCATTCTCAAAAAATGTAGTATACATGTTAATTTGCATGCAATTTCTGGGAGAGTTAAAGAATGAAGCCCACTTGGGCATACTACAGTTCTGTGGCCCTTAGCTTAAGGACTCTGATGTAGCTCTACTGAGTGACAAATTCAGGGTCAGAGGCCAACATGGTCAGACACCTGCCTTTTGCTTGATAGAACTCGAACATTCAGTCATACATGCGTGTGTATGATGGGGAACAATAGTGTGTGCTGCATCTTAAAGGAATTTTAGATAAAATATCTGTAACCTCAGCCCCAGAGATCTCCAGGAAAGGTAAACTGTTGACCTGAGTAACATGCTCCGCAAAGTTCATAGAAAGAAGACTAAGAATGAGAAATTGAGGCCTCTGTTCAGTATTCTCTCTTTAATGAAAGTCCCTGCTATAAAGGAGCACTGACTGCCATGGCCACTGTTGGCTAATGTTTCCACTGAGCCTAGAACAGAGTTCTGTCACAGTAGGCACTCTGTAAGTGTTGATTAACTGACACAAAAGGGAAAGGAAACTGTATCAATGGCCAAGATCCAACAGGCAAGTTAATTATACAGAGGGGGTGAGTTAGAGCTTCTGGTGGTGCAATGGAGCAGAAACTTGCAAAGAGTCACTGATCACTTTAAGAACTATTAACCCTTGCCTTTTACTTGGATCACATAGAAGCAAAAAGAGGGTAGGAGCTCATCCTGGACATCAGCAAACTGACTTTTACTTCTCTTCAACAACCTTTTTCTGAGGTGGGAGAATTTTTCTAAAAGATTTTGAAACTTATTACACATTAATTATTACTTATTATAATGACTTTCCAGCGCCAGGAACTTATAAAAAGGCAGACTTTTGATCAAATAAAAACAACAGAAATGACCTTAGCGACATTAAAATGGCTTAATGTATCTTATGACACAGTGTGGTCTCCTTCATTGAAAAAATTCAAGTAAAGTGTGGAAGTTTTATCAGTGATGAGCAAAAGCTTGTGGTAGGGTGTGGAATTAAGTAATCTGCAAAATCTCTTCATATGAAATCCCCCAATTCTATAAACTCCAACTATGTCAACTTGAAATGTAACTGTCTGTTGATATGATTCCCCACTCCTTCTAGTTCATAGTACAATTAAAATATATAATTTTAAAAGGCCTTCTTTAACCCCTTATTAGTACTTTATTTACCCAGGGGGAAAAATAGCTCCCAAATGGCTAACCCCCAGGGAAATGGCTTAGAGGATAAATAACAAGTAAGGCTTTGTGAGGAAATGAGAAAATAATGGAAAGATCTGGATTATGTACTCAAAATTTATTTGCTCAGTGGTTAAATAACTCCCTGGAACATAAGGTACTTAAGTGGTCATTAAGTAGTTTAATAACAAGGTATGCAGATGATATTAATGTGGTCATAGTCAGGAGATCATAAAAATGTACTTATTCAATTTATAAATCAGATATTCACTAAATACTTTATTAAAAACAAGAACCATGCCACATCCTTGGGATATATAAATAATTAGGACTTGACTCATCATTAAGATATTTCACAGTTTAGAGAGTCATATACAAAAAAATTACCTGGAGTATTACATGTTCACCATGGTACTTTTGAATATAATAGTGTCTCTGACACATAATAGCTGCTCAACAAATATTTCTTAAATAAGTGAAGTGCTAAAATGGGGACAGAAACATAACCTTGTGTATGTGGAAGTACTATGCCTAATTGAGAGAGCTGGAAGTGTTCTTTAAAATGGGAGCAGTGTTGGAACTGAGTTCTAAAGATAAGTTGGAATTTGGTAACAGAAGAGAAGAAGAACAACAATGAAAGAATTTTGAGTAAAGGAAACACTAGGTACAAAGGTCTGGATATTTGAAAGCGTAGGGGTGTTAAAACAAGAGCAAAGATTTCATCAAAACTGGACCATCAGATACAGTAGGAAGACAAGCAGTAGCTAAGATTAAAGGGATAAGATGAGGTTACCTGGTGAGAAGTCTCAAATAGCATGAAAATTGGATTTTTAGTTGAAATGAAGTATTGAATTATTTGCACATGATTAGGAGCTGCACTGGTCACAAGCAACAGGGATTAAATATGTCTAATGCAGGTCCTCGCTGGTATGGCTCAGTGGATTGAGTGCCGACCTGCAAACCAAAGCATTGGCAGTTCAATTCCCAGTCAGGGCACATGCCTGGGTTGTGGGCAAGGCACCCAGGTTGGGGCGTGTGAAAGGCAACCACACACTGGTGTTTCTCTTCCCCTCTTTCTCCCTTTCTTCCCCTCTCTCTAAAAGTAAATAAGTAAAAGCTTTTAAAAAATAAATAAATAAATCTAATGCAGCAAGATGGCGGTCATAACAACAGCTATGTCTTCTTTCATTTGAGTTTCCTCCAGACCGTCTGGGCTACTCTGAAAGTCCAATCAGCATAAGGTTCTCATTCAGATACTAACAATATGGAAGTGTGCTCAGATCTATTTTATTGGATTTTGCTTCAAATCTTATCGTTGTTATTTTACAAAAACAAAGGCAATCACTTGCTCAAAATCCAGAATGATCTCTGTAGACTGCTGAGGTCATTGGAAACCCCTTGACACAGTCACTCCCACCCAAACCTCTTATGTCTCATTCTCAACCACAGCACCTGTATATGTCAACAACGTATGTTGCATCTTTCTTCAATGACAAAAAAACAAGTGCCAAGGAAAATATATTTCACAAATCAAAATCCTTCTCCCATTTCACAAAAATAAGCAGCTATTTTTTCCTACCCTAGATTATAGAAACAGGTACTTCTATCATGGTTTCCTAATGAGAAATCTAGAGGCCTTTTATTATAAGTTGAGCCACATAAGTGACAACAGATAAGTAAATGTGCCTACTGTTTCCTGGACACTGGACAGCTATTTGTAAGTATAAATAAAACGAGGTGAATATAGAGAGCCCAGATCCAGACATACGGGTGAATCATTTTAAAGAAGAAAATCCTGCCTTCTGGGCAGGGTATAGACACCCAAAATTCCCCTGAGCTCCAGTCTTTTTCCTTTATTAGGAGAAAAGTACATTTCTGGTTTAATCTCTCTAATTAAATTGCAACTCCTTCCACAGCTCTGGAGGTGGTTATATCCAAAAGCAATAAAACCCCAGATTCCTTCACTCAAAGAATCCCCCTAGTTATCTGTCTTCTAGGTCACATATCACAGGAGAGACCCTTAGGGCTGAATTTTTAAAAGGCAACTGGGCTTTTTCCTGTGAAGATGACAGGTGTGTTATGTATTACATTGGACAATGACATAAGAATTTCCAGCATGAAAGTTCCCTCCTATCCCGTCCTACTCTCTTGAAATGATCAAAGGTTTAACGAATATTCATGCTCAATCCCTTCATGGTGCTGAGGCTGAAATACGTATGGAGATACTTAGGAGATTTTTAAAAAGTACTGAGAGTAAAGTTCGCATTGTCAAAGCTCAGTAAAGCTTGCATTTTGGATGGTGTCTTGAAATGAAGAAAAAAAATTCAAGATTGATTGGGTCCCCAGTTGCTAGGAAGTTGAAACTTTTCCTAACTACATTCTCAGGCATTGTTCATGGGCTTTCACTTCAGATCTACCCTTACACATTGCTTCTCAGAGCTCTTCTTACCTTCTGAGAGCAGGTTAGAACCCCCTTTTATACACTCTTATATTCACTAGTGTCCATGCCAAGTACACAGGTAGATTTTCAACTTCATGAGGACAGAAACTTTGTCTGTCTTGCCTGTCAGCATCAAACACATGCAATGTGGTAAGTACTTGAATTTTCTTTAATAGATGAAGTATTAAATAAGTTAATGTTTTCCATAATGATTTAGGTAGGTTTTTTTTTTTGTTTTTTTTTTTTTTTTATCAACTATAGCTATTTCTAACATGGTGTATGAGGAGAACTCAGCTCTACTCCACATAAAAAGTTCAAACATTTGGTTGGTATTCATGGAAGGCAGGCCAAAAAATTTTCTTCTAGGATTTTGAGAGGTTCCAGTTTTTCTATCTGCCTACAATTCTATGATGGCAGTAAAAGGGGGGGCGGGGGGAATCTTAAAAAGAGCTCCATATTTGGAATTTCTGTCTTTATTTGTATATTTTAATAAGTTTAAAAAATTGTCTAGATTTCCATATCTAGAGATAAAGCCTCTAAGCTGTACCTAAACATTTTTCTATTGTCATTAATAATTAAATTTTACAACTCCAGGAGGATTCTACTTTTTTGTTGTTGTATTGAGTTAAGTGGGATTATCTCCCAGATGAATCCTCTGCACCTTTTGAACATCTATCAATAAACTTGATGATCAGAATTTTAGAGCTAGAAACAATCTAGAGCAAATGTATTTAAAATCCCTGATTTTAGAGATGGGCAAACTGAAAAACACAGATGTTATCTAGCTGACCAAAGTTTACAAAGTTACTTCTAGCTAAGCCAATACTGGAACTTAATGCCACACAATGTCTAGTGGTTATGAAGCTGTGGACAGTTCAATGTGTCTTCACCAGGCTCACTTGGGTAAAATCCTTCCCATTGTACGAAGGCCCAATGTGGTCTCCACAAGGGCCCACATCCTCAGGCCTCCACCTCTTCTCACCCTCCTTCTATCTCTTGTTACACTTTGTATTCCTATCATGCTGGCTTTCCATGGTCTTTGGGAAAATCTTAATCATGTGTCTCCCAGACAAGCACACATTCTGTGCTGAGAACACACTCACAATGCCTTTCCTGAGCTGTTTCACAGTAAAGTATTCCATTAACTCTGTTGTTTCCAAACACTTTCATAAGGTGGTATATCTAGAAAATGGTAAGAAGAAACAAACAAAACATTGAAGTAAAATGAGGAGCTACTTACAGTAGGTGCAATTTCCCAGCCTGAGTTCTACCCAGTCACAGGGCAAAAGGATCAAATTCTGGGTACAACTGTAACTAATGTACACCCCACACTGCAGAGTTGGGAAATGTTGCTAACCACTCATCCCTTTCTAGTAGGAGGAAACCAAGTTTTCCTGTCCTGTGACATCTTGTACCTCTTAGCGTGTTGTAGAGTCAGGATTTTTCCTTTAGGCTGTTAGTTTCATAGGGGCAATACCACTGTTCTCTTTACTGTTTTAGATCTAGAAACTTGACATTTTTTGGTATTTGTTGACTAGATTAATGATAACTCAAGATACCCAGAGGCCCCAATGAATACATGGAAGAGATGCAATATAAACCCAGGGATGTCTATATTTAGGAATAATATTCTTAAAACTATACTGTTTCCTTTCCAAAAACATTTATCAACATTATTAGGGAAACAATAAAACACACAGATTCAACACAAAATTTTTCTAAAGATGGCTATTCTTCAGCTACTTGAGAATTTTGCATAACCAGGAAATCCCATCTGCGAATATCTATAGCCCTCACTATACACTTGTGCAAGTTGGTTTCGCTTTCTCCTGTGTCCCAGGCAATGTGCCCCACCATGCATCTACATGAACATGTGTCATGAATGACTCACCAGGCATGCACTTCTGCCCATCAGTATCTTGACTTTATTAATAACAGTGTTCACTAGCGGACACTCCCTTTGTTGGACCTTACACCCAGAGTTATTTCTTAGCCCTGTTATGAAGTATGGAAAGTTTATTATTTTTGCACCCTATCCCTCCCTGCTTTTTTACACCATTTCTCTGTTGAGGACAGATCTTCTCTGGGCCCTAAACCACATTTCTCCCATCCATTCTATCTATACTCTAAACCCTAATATGAGTGCACCAAGAAATCTCTATGTTGGGGTACAGATAAATGATGGACAAAAAACATACAGTATTTTTAAAGGACACATGAAAATGATGATGGTTAATACAAAGACGTAAAATAGACTGGGTTCTATTATGGGCTTGTGCTCAGTGTGGACACCATGGGGATTCACTGTGAGGCACAGGGTTGCCTCCCTAATGCCTCTCAAATCAAACTGCACCAGTGGCTGCCACCAGGGGCCAAGTCAGTGCTGTGCATGGCCTGGAGATAATCAAATGCCTCGCAGTACATTCCCTAGACTCTTTGACAGCACTCAGACTCATTGTTTCTCCTTCTTTGTCTATTGCTTACTTTCAAATCCCCTTTTACAGTTTAATTAAGCTTCTTTTGGACTCTGAGGAGTTAAAGAGCTTTTCTAAAGAATAATGACAGATAGGAGGAGGAGAAGAAAAAAAATTCCTTTTGAAGAAAACTTTGCCTGCCTTTTTTTATAGAATCCTAGCTGTATCCATACTCTGTCTCTCTCTGTCTCTGTCTCTGTCTCTCTCTCTCTCTCTCTCTCTCTCTCTCTCTCTCTCTTTACATACATGTCAGAAAAGGGCGAAGATAGATGTTAGTATGGGCAAAACAATGTTCCCTGGAGAAATAAGGTGACTTTTATAAAGACTATTACGTTTAGGGATGAGCATATGTGTGTGAGAGAGAAAGAAGAAAAAAGAAAGAAAGAAAAAGAAACAAGAGAGATTTTTTAAAAAGATTAAGACAAAGAAAGAAAGGGAGACAAAGAAGGGAGGGAGGAGGGAAGGAAGAATAGGGGAGAGGAGACAGAGAGAGAGGTCAGCACTAGCCCCCCTGAGATGCCCTGAATGGTAAATTTATAATAAGAAGATGAGCCTACTGAATGATTTACTACTAATCCCATAGAAAGAGCAGGAGGAGGTGAAGAAACAAAGGTTTACAGTCCCTTTGGAGATTTGTTTCATCTGCACATCAGCTCACAATTAATGGCCATTTAGCTGTTGTTCTCCTGCTGGACACTGGTGGATTGATTCAGTAAATAAAAGTGACAGAGTGGTGTCCCGTGGAGGCAGGCAGCAGAGTCCCTGCACCTGTTATTTGTGAATCTCCATTTGCCAGGTTGTTGACCTTTAGAAGCTGGCGAAAATTAATAAGTGAAAGCACAAAGCTGTTTGCTTTTTTAAAATGTGGCCAGAGTACCCAGGCAGCAGTTAGGCTGCCCTTCTTAGGAACTGGCCAGTAGCCTCTGAAAAGACATCACCTCTCCGTTTTCGGACCAGCAGCATCATGGGAGGTGACACTGCTTGCTAGTCAAGTGCCTCCCAGCCTGTCTCACCATGTGGTCCAAGAAGGCCCAGAGAAGTGAAATGTGGCGATCCTTTGAAGTGGAAAGCCACGGTGCCTCCTGCTAGTTGGGGTTTGGCCTGCCCTGTTCTTCCTGAGGCTGTTGCAGGGCAGTGGGGGAGGGGGGTGAGCAGCCCATCCAAACTGGGCTGGCACATCTGAGCAGCTGTGCTTGGCATGGCTATCTGGTGAGCAACCAGCTGCAGTGGGTAACTGATCATTTGCAAATAGTTAATGACAGATTTGTCCTTTGTGTTCCCTGCTGTAGGAGGGGAAGGAAAAAATGGCTTCTGCTGTGATTGCTGCTGTTGCCGTGGCTGTATGGGAAGCGATAGGAAGGTCAACCAAAGTTAACAGGGTTGGTGCTTCATTTGGGTAAGCTGCCTTTAGACCACAGGCTGCGGGCTGACCACGGTGGTCAAGGAGCATGAGGCTTATAAGTCCTAAACCTGGATGCATCCATCCAGTGTACTTTTACTTCCTTCTTTATTTCTACACTCATGTTTTGTAACTTGGCTTTTGGTTATTCATTTCTCAGTAAATTGCAGTCATTTACCAAGCATAATTAGCCTTTGTTTGCCATGCAGATGAGCAAAAGCCTGGTTTTGTGTAAGTGAGTTATTGAGCATTAAATAGTGCACTCAATTCACCTATGGGTGTTATCTGTGGGATTATAAAAGACACCTGCCCTAATGTGCCCCCAAATAGAATTGCATGATTAGCCACACATTCATTTGAGTTAAGGCATTTCAGGTTTATAGAATCGTCCTTTATATTTTTACCATTATTCTATTACAGTTTTCCCAGCACCCCCCCACCATTGACCCCCTCCATCTAGTGAACTCTCCACTCCCACAGTCTATTCCCACATCGGTCATCCATACATGGTCTTTGTCTAAGAAAGTCCTTTCCCTTTCTTTCCACCATTATCCCCGTTTATGTATCTAATTCCACTGGGATATAACTCACATGTTTTGTTGTAATGCATCTAATCTATCAGCAGGTCCTAGAAACCCTGTCACCAAAATATGTGCTGAATCTGGCCACTTTCATTTCCCCTGTTATCAAACTAGCTGAGCCATCACTATGTCCTGCCTGTATTTTTGCATTATAGTCCCAAATGGTCTCACATTTTTATTAATTACCCCTTGTCTTCTTCCTCCACCAGAAACCAGAGTCATCTTTTAAATCAAATCATGCCACCTGCTGAAAACTCTCCAGCAGTTTTTTCAACTACTTATAATAACATCCAAATTACTTACTTTGACCTACAGCCCTGAATAAACACCCCTCATCTCCACCCACTCGCTATTTTGTAGCCTCTCACAGGCTCTCAGGCTTTTCCTTTTAACATGAGAAGCTTGGTCCTACCTCAGCAGCTTTGACCTTGCTGCTTCTTCTCCCCCAGTTCTCTTCCCAAGATCCCCACTTGGCTGATTCCTCAACATTGCGGTCTCATCTCAAACATCATCCTAGAGAAAGAGCCTTCCCTGGCTACCCTGTGTAAAAAGTCCTGCAATCACTCTTACAATGCCTGGATTCTCTGAATGTCCCTGTCACTTAGAAAAATACTCTTTATAAAGTGGGGTTCAATATATCCTATTTGAATAAAGAAACTAATATAATTAGGAAAATGACTTACTAGTGTTTAAGAAAAGTAGCACTGAAGCATGGAGGAAAAGAATTAATTCTTCTGATAGAAAGCAACCATAGAAAGGGGGAAAAGGACACTCTTGGGTGTGGAATTTATCCGGAGCTGGTGTCAAGGGGCCTGGCCATGCACTACCATGAGAAGAAGAACATCTGGAAGTCCAGGGACCTTCAGAAGAGAAACACAATGTGTGAAAAGGGATAAAAAGTGAAAAGTCAGAAGAAACAACATGTGTGAGAGAAGTAAGCACTAATTTCTTTTAAGAGTTTTAAAGTTTTTTTTAAAGTTTTAACATTTGAAGAAGTTTTAAAGTGCTGTAGTTTTGTTTTGTTTTGTTTTTCAGCAGAAGTAATTTAATGTATTTTGGAAATGAAGTGTGGAATGGTTAGCCAGGCCTTACTAAGCCAGAATTAACAATCTCTATGTTCTGAAAATTGTGAAGATATCCAAGTTGTTTTCCAGACTACTTCAATTCCCCAGTCCCTATGTTCATTCATGGCATTACCAGCCAACAGCTCAAAAAGGAACAGGCTCATAAAACTCGTCCCAAGCCAAGAAGGATGGGACCATTTCGTGGCCTATAAGTACCTCAACTGCATCACCTACCCCAACGTGCCCTTAAACATAGTCGTGAGATCTTGGTTTCCTAGTTCACTGATGCCAGAGAAAGTGAGAAGTATCTCTGTGAGCCGCAGAGCCTCACACCTAGTAATTATCAAGGCTAACTCAAAAATATTTATGGGTACAAAATTAATTTTTAAAAAACCCAAATCAGTTGAGGGCTGAATTCATAAGAAAACTGAGTAGGCAGTTACCTATGCAATGTAGTATATTCCATGTAATAAACTCTCCAACTTGACCATCACCACAGACACACTGACATGCTATACTCACACCCACACATTTCCACATCCAATAATCTTTATTATCATACCATGATTCCCTTAGGAATCCTGGGAATCTGGTGGTTTTTATGTGGCTCTAGCAATGTTCAAAGGCTTTATCAAGCACAGATCATCTGGGAATTGTTTTGAAAGTAGCTGACGTGTAGACACAGTGAACTAACACAGGGGGATGAGACCCAGTGATTTTTCAGTAGGAAAAATATTCCAAAACATGGCAAGAAATAAGCATATCCAAAGTTTCTGTTTTAATACATCTAGAAGGGGGGGCGTTGCTAAAAATGGACATTTCTAACAAGTTTCCAGATGATGCTGATGCTATTGTTTTCTGGGTTCCAGCCTTTAAAAATCACTTGGCCCTAGTCCATCTCCCTAATTTGACAAATGACATAACTAAAGTCCAGAAAAGTTTAAAAGTTCTGAAAAGGTATAAATATTTTCAGAATAAAAGTATATTTTCTGCAAATATTTATCAACCACTCACTGGTGCCAAAGAAATGTTCCCTCTACCTCTCTCTCCCATGAATGCAATGTGGCACAGTGACAGTCCAACATTTTGAGAGGATATTGTGCTTTTGCCAAATGCCCTTATGGACACTTTCAGAGGACTTTTGCACATCTTTCAGGTTAAGGAGGAGCGATCTGGCACCCAGTGACTGACCCCAGTGGCCTGGCCTCCTGCCACTGACCCATCAACCAGTAGGTATGGCTGGCCCCTGCCTGCTCTGGCTCTAGTACATTCTCCTTTCTTGGATGCCTTCTCCTCAGGCAGGAAATTTGGCGGGCAAAAGAGACATTGTTCAAGTTTCTCTTTGCAAATATCATCCTTCCTTTTTATTACAGAGGACTTGGTCAGAAAACTCTGTTAAGAGCTGAGAATATGACTCAGACCCCCAGGTGTGTGACCATTTCCTTCCCTGAAGATAACTGTGGAATGATTTGCCCAGGTAAGGAGAACATTAAGGCAAGGTTTTGGTCAGGGGAGCTTATGCCCAGCTAGGGAAATTGCTTCTAAGCAGGCTTCACTGTGTGGTTTCCTATTAGGGTGATTCCAGACAACAGGTCAATTATTTCTCACTCAGATGCTGAAACCAGTGGAAAGGAGAGATCAAAGGGTTACAGCAAGAGGTTAATGACTGAAATAAGGTTAACAAATACAGGGGGGAAAATCGTTCTCTTTACACAGCATGGAGTCAACCCCTAAGAGTCACTCTAAGAATAGGTCACAGAGTCAAATACTGCAGAGCTGTATTATATGAATAATGGTGTTTATGTAATATGATGGGTTTGAGCTGGACGCTAGGGGCTATGGAGATCATCAGTAAGTACTGACCCCACCACCCGTGAAAGAGTCTTATTGCTTTTTGACCAGAGTGGGAAGCTCAGGGTCCATGCAGGCTTATTTCCAGATCTGCATTAATCTTCTCTCATTATCCAGGTTTCCTTTCTGATTAGCCAGAGGTCAGAGAATCTGGACTTGTACATGCTGACTATCTGGCCTACTGACATGGATGGCCAGGCCAGAGCAGTCTTCAGACCTAAGTTAGAAAAAGCCCCTCTCAATGTCCTCATTGGGCTTTAACTTCAGTGACAAATGGCAGGGTCAAGATATACTGATTGGAATGAGGGGAGATTCTTTACAAAAGTCTTCCAGGCAAATGAGTTTGCATGACAATCCGACATAACTACTCACATACCTGTGCATAGAGTTATAGATTGGAGTGTGTGTGTGTGTGTGTGTGTGTGTGTGTGTGTGGTATTGGGATTGGAGGATGAAGAGATAGCCTGCTGAAGGATACTTTCCCAGAGAGAAAAAAAATCACTTTTACAAGCATCAGAGGGATGGCAAAGGTGATGCAGTTTTTGTTTTTGAAAAACACATGAGGTCTATGCATCCAGAGTATTGTTCTCAGAAAATGTGAACCTCAGAGGATATACACTTCTAAATATCCTACATTGTTGCAAACATAGTTGGAATGCTCATCTGGATGTTGCCTTCAGAGCTGGCAACGTATTCTCTTCAAATATTCCTTATTATAAAAAGGTTTCAACTTTTTTAATAAAGTAAAATTAAATGAAAATGTCTGTTTATCTTGTCTCTGTCTCTTAAGATTGGGATGAACTTGGACAAGTCACTTAACTTCTGTGTGCCTCAATTTCCTGATCTGTAAAATTAGAATAAAATAATACCTACTTGCTGGAGATCATTGGGAGAATCAAACAAATGAACATACAGGCATACCTCATTTTACTGTGCTTCGCTTTTGTGCGCTTCACAGATGTTGCATGTTTTACAAGTTGAAGGGAAAGCCCTCTGCAAGCAAAAAGATTTTTAATCCCTTCAATTGGACACATTTTATTTTGAAACCTGCTGTATTGCAGGGGTCGGGAACTGAATCCACAATATCTTTGAGGTATGCTTGTATATTAAAAGCTTCAAATAATGCCTGTGATAGAGTAAAAATTAGTAAATAAAACTCTAAAAATTAGCCAATATTGTGACTTAAAAAATACATGCAATTAAATTGAAAGTACATTTTTTGGTGTACAACAGTTAATGAGACCTATGTCATGAAACAAACTTTTGGCATTTATGTGGCAAGGATCATTATCTACCACCTTCCCCACTATTTTTTATCCAGAGGCTCTTCTGTCAAATGTATACAACAGAGTAAATTTTCTCTAGCTTGGAGGAAAGCACCTCACAACTGTGTAAATTTACACTGATACCCCCTTCAAATTCATTTAGAAAACAGCTTAGCGGAGTGTTCAAAATTCATGAATTTCCCCATGCCCCATACATAATAACTTTATAATTCAACAGAAAACAAGAGATTTTTGGGGGGTGGGGGGGTCTTTGTGTTTTTCTTTAAAAGTCACTGATATTTAAGCTGACCCAATATTTTAAAGCTTAGTTACCATGTAAAGAGAACCCAAAGTCACAGTGTTTGTTTCGTGTAGGAAAGTCAAAAGAATGTCCTCTATCTTTAAAGAAGAATCGCTAGGACAGAGGGCTATATCAAATTTTCAGCTATCCAGGCTACTAAACACCCTTAGAAAATAAGAACAATTGAAAACCAATGTGGAATTTCATGACAGTCAGTTATTTTATCTACATGCATATACATGGTTAAAAGACAGAAATAAAAAGAAACAATTTAGATGAAATTTGGTTGGCATTGTAGTATCCTTTGACCTAATCTTCTGCATTAATAACTTCAAATCCAACCTAATAGAATAGCATGAGTAACAGCCTTTTATCCCAATTAACTCAACTTGACGCTAAATAAGCTTGTGTCTCTTCTATAAATTTCAAATACTTCCCCTTGATCACCTGCACACATTTCCCTAATTTGCATTTATTTGATTTTAATGTTTTTGTTTGTTTCATTTCATTATGTGTTTTTACTTTCTAATAGAGATGAGAAGTATGAAATGGAAAATTGCTCCAAAATGCCCCAAATCTCATTCCCTCTGCATAGCTCTGAGTCTACTCAGTGGGAGAAACAATTGCAGAGGTCACAGAAATCGATGCATATTTTCCCTAAATCCCCCTCTTTCCCATTTGAAGACTAATCCATGAAAATTTAGCAAACAAACCTCTTACCATCCTTTTTGCTTCAAAAATTTTTCATAAGTGACATCTTATTTGTTATTTTGACAATAAGTACACAGACATTTCAATTTGTATACAATTCTTAACATGTGTACCAAAAAATGTAAAGTCATGTAGTTGTGATTCTTTTCTGAAGTTATCCCAGGGAGCTTAAAATTTGGAGGCTAATTTTCTTAATAAAGTAGCAAGTACCAATACTTGCAAATGTTGATACGCTGTTATATCAAAGTCCGACTAATTCACCATTTAATGTCATACATACTACATAATCAAATTTTCAATCTTCGATAGCACAATAACAAAGTTACTAGGAAAACTGGACTTCCACAACAGAGATGTTACAGAGTGCACAAAACTGTGACAGGGAGAGGCCAGATCAAGAATTGGCTTTCCTTAGGAAACAATTCTACCAAAAACATGAGAATAGAAGTAATTTAAAATCGTCAACACATAGTAAATGCACAAATTGTCATTTAGTGTGCTTTGTATTATAGGATATAAAAACTACCCCATCTATGGAATGCTAAGCTGACACCCAAGACCATTAAAGCCTCCCATGTTCAATATTCCACTATTTTCTGGTTGTACCATAAAATAACCAGCAAATGATTTCACCTCTTATTATTTTTAAGTATTTACAGTTTAAAAAATGGGATGTGGTGGAATTCTCACCTCCTTAAAAATGTTTTTAGAGCTACTAAAAAGCTTGCATTTACAAAATAGTTGATAAAAATATTCCTCTGGTTTGCACAAGAAGGGAGAAAGGAACCACTGATAAGACATGACGTACGATATTAATCGATATTAATCAGACTTGGCTCTTTTTCTCCTGTTTCATCCGAGGCTGGACTCTCCTGGTTTTTAGTTTCTTCATTTTCCGCAGGTCGATCTTCAGGTTTCTGGTTAGCCACTTTGGTCTGTTTGCCCTTTGCTCCCCTTTTCCCTTTTGTTTGCACTTTTTTTGTCGGCATATTTTCCTGCCGCTTTTTTCTGGCTTGGTTTCCACTTTCACAGGAGCAGGTTTAGCTGACAACCTCACCGATACCCTTTTGGGCTCCTCCTTTGTCGCCCCTCGTCAGAGTTGACCTTCCTCTTGGATATCATGGCTGGAGGGCAAGGGCGCGCCTAGTGTATGCCAATTGCCAGAGGCCTGCGGCGCACAAAGAACCTTTGCGCACCTGGACTGCCTGGCTGCTGCCACTGCAATTTTTTTTTTTCTTTTTTTTTTTTTTTTTTTTTTTTAATAATTTGGGCACAAAACTTTTGGGAAACAGATTGCTAAATTTTATGGTTTGTAGCATCTTTCATGAGAAATAAACTCAGTACCAAAGAACCAAGCAAGGAAATAAGCTATGCAAAACAACATAGAAAAAAACTCATACTGATGACTTTTCGCAATTTAAAGAAATGTCAAAGGCAAACATATAAATAGAATGCAATCACAATCATATGAATAATAATACTAACGATCGTGGGTACTGAACTTCCATTAATGTTTTGTTTTAGAGTTCTGGCATATTCTAACATTTAAATATTTCTAAAACTTTCAAAACACGTGTAAACAGAGATGAATTAAAGTGTTTTGGGAGGTGGGGTGGGGTGTTTAAAAGATGAAAGAATCACATGCACACCTGAGAGGCTGATTCATTGAGTTAGTACCTAAACTGCACTAAGTGTTTAAGGGAAGATTATTTTTTAAAAAATAGGATGCTATTAAGATATCTTTCCAGAATCTTATTAGATTAACAAAAAACATTTACAGAGTTATCAGAGACCAAGGATGCCACCAAAAGGTACCATTTACATATCTAATATTTAAATTGACTCATCCAAACTTCTAGTTTACTCTTGTTGTGGTGAGCTGGTTTCTTATGAAGCAGATTAACATCGAGAAATAAGGGAGAGAAATGGAGAATAAAAAACAGAATAGTCTCCGATGCCTCCATGTTTTTTTTTTTTCCCCTCTACATAAATAAAGCAATGAAATTGATCATGAAATAAGTGAACCTAAGGAGGCCTAAATCTGAGTCTTGACTCTGCATTAATTGGTTCTGCAATTCTGAATGAATAATGTAACTTCTCTGGGTCTTCTTTTAATTTTGTTCAATATGTGGGTTTAGAACCTAACATAATTTCCTTTTCACATTGTAATTATGAAATATTTTAAGAAGATAGAAAAGTGCACCAAATTATATTACAATCATTTTTGTTATATAATTTGTATATTGTACAGTTGATCAATTGTAACTTTATAACTCAGAGATTTTTAATAAGTTTGAAGAGTTTATAGAATATTTTCATTACCCTCAAAAAATCCCTTGAATGCCTTTCACAGTCAATTCCATTTCCAGATTTGCTATGTCTTGACATCTTAGTATATGAAGTCATATACAAAGTGGCCTTTTAAATTTGGCTTCTTCTCTTAACATAGAAATCAGCAAACTGGCCCATAGGTGAATCCTTTCTAATCCCTGCTTTTGTAAATAAAGTTATATTGCTTATTCATTTATGAATTATCTATGACTACTTTCCCACTACAAGTTCAGAGTTGACTAGTTGCAACAAAAATTTTATAGACTGCTAAATCCAAACACATATGGATTTCATCTGGCCCTTCAGAGAGAAAGTTTTGCTTATTCCAGACATGGTATGTCTTTAGTTTTAGCACATTATAGTATGCTGTAGTACTTCCTACCTTTATTGTTGTTGAATAGTAATCCATCATACTCACATACTCATTTTATTTATCCATTCACCATTTCATGAGATTGTTTTCAGTTCTTGGCTGTTATGAATAATGCTGCTATAAATATTGGAATATGTGTCTTTTTGTAGATATAGGTTTTTATTTTCTTGGAATTGATGCCTAGGGGTGGAATTGATGGTCATATAATAAATTTATATTTAACTTTTTAAGGAAGTCTGAAATTGTATTGCAAAGTGACTATTCAACTTAACAGCCCTTCCAGGAACGTAGTTACAATTTCTCCATATCCTCATCAATACATGTTGCCAGTCTTTTGATTTTAGCTATTCTAGGAGACACAAAGTGGCACAATTACTGTAATTTTAATTTGCACTTCTTAATGAGAAATTATATGAAACATATTTTTCCTGGTCTTATGGGCCTTTCGTCTATCTTTGTCTGTGAAGTGTTTATTCAATTGCTTATTCAAGTTCAAATTCTGGACACAGTCCTTTATTGGATTTACGATTTGTAAATATTTTCTCTGAATCTAACATATGCTTGAAATTTCTTAATAATGTCTTTTCAAATCCAGTTTTTAATTCTGATGCAGTTTAATTTTTAATGAATTGTGCTTTAGATGTTGCAGTTAATAAGTTTTTGTCTAACACAAGGTCATGAAGCTTTTTACTGTGTTCTCCGAAGACATTCATTGTGTTAGCTCTTATATTTCATTCTATTATCCACTGTAATTTATTTTTTTGTGTATAATGTGAGTTAAGTGTTTAAATTCATCTTTTAGCATGTGGGTATCTAATTTACCTAACAAAAGTTGGTAATAAGACTATCCTTTCTCCCTTGAATTGCCTTGGTATCTATGTCAGAGATCGATTAACTGTAAGTGTAAGACAATTTCACTCTCTCAATTCTCTATATGTCTATGTTAATGCTAATGGCACACTATCATGTTTACTGTACCTTTACAATAAGATTTCAAATTGAAAAATATAATTTTTTAAACTTATTTCTTCTTTAGTATTGTTTTAACTATTTTAGGTCATTTGTATTTACATGTAATTTTAGGATCAACTTGTCAATTTCTGCCCCAAACAAAGACTGACTGAATTGATAGATTAATTTTGGAAGACTTGCCATCTTATTGACGGTGAATTTTCAAATATATGAATGTGGAATGTTTCTCTTTCCATTTATACTTTAATTTCATTCAGCAGTGTTTTATAGCTTTCAGTGTGCAAATCTTACATGTCTTTCATTAAATTTATTCTTATCTCTTTTATTCTGTTTGATGCTATTGAAAAATGAAATAACTTACTTTCATTTTCTCATAGTAATTGATTGGATATAGAAATACTGTTGTATCATATAATATGAATTCTTGCTGAACTTATTTATTAGTTCTAATAGTGTGGATCTTTGTTTTTTTTGGGGGGAGGGGTTGTTTGTGTGGATTGCTTAGAATTTTCAAATACTGAATGATGTCCTCTAAGGTTTTCTGAACCCTTTCCAGTCTTAATATTTCTTATTTCTTTTTGTCTCCTGACTTAGCCAGCTACAACCTCTAGACAATATTAAATAGCAGTAGTAAAAGCAAAAATCTTTGCCTTGTTTCTTATATCATGAAAAAAAAATGTCTTTCATCATTAATTCTGTTAGTTGTATGTATTTTATAGATGTCCTTTATTGTGTTGAGAAAGGTTCCTTCTATCAATACTTTGTTGAGAGGTTTTATGACTTTATCAAGCACTTTCCCTGTGTATACTGAGAAGATCATGTGATTTTTATTCTGTATACTATTAATAAGCTGCATTACATTAAATGACTTCCAGATGTTAAGCAAACTTCGCATTGCTGGAATAAATCCTTCTTGGCCATGGCATATAATCCTTCCTTTATGTTGCTGCACATAGTTTTCTAATATGTTGAGGATTTCTTATCTATATTGAGAAGGGCTTTTGATCTATAGGTTCTTATTTTAATACTGTTTTTGACTTTGGTATCAGAATAATATTAACTTCATAGAACAAATGTGAAGTAGTTTTCTCATAATTTTTCTGTAAGAGTTTCAGAAGGATAGATTTTATTTCATTTTTAAATACTTGATAGAATTCATTAGTGAAGCCATCAGCACTTGGGCTTTTGTGAAAATATTTCAAATTACTATTTAATTTCATTACTTGTTTCAGTCAGTTTAGACTTTCTAATTTTTCTTGGTTCAGTTTTTGTTAATTTGTTTCTTTCCAGAATTTGTTCATCTAAATTGTCTATCTGTTAATATAAACTTGGCATTGTATTTTTTTATAGTGCTTTTAGTTTCTACAGGGTTTGTACTGATGTCTCCTTTTTCTTTCCTAATTTGAGCAATTAAAAAATTTTTTTCCTGTCCTTTCTCATTAAATGTGTCACAATTATGATCTTCTCAACACACACACACACACACACACACAAAACAAGTATATATGTACTTAGTTCCCTATAATCTTATCAATAAAATTTTTCTTAATCTTAAAGATTTTGGCCATTTTGATAATATCGAAGTATCATCAATGTGATTTAATATTTTTTTTAATAATTTATTTGCTTGTTTATTTATTTACTTATTTTTAGAGAGAGGGAAAAGGAGAAAGAGAGGGAGAGAAACATCACTGTGTGATTGCCTCTCACTCGCGCCCCTAACTGGGGACCTGACGTGCAACCTAGTCATGTGCCCTAACTGGGAATCAAACCAGCGACACTTGGTTCATAGGCCAACGCTCAATCCATTGAGCCATACCAGCCAGGGTTTTGATTTAATATGTTTTTTCTCATACATGAGGGTATTTTTTCCCATGTGGAAGAATTTTATTTATTTTTTAATTAACTATTTTGATGTTTTTTTTCCAACTTAAATTGTCCACATTTCTATATGATATTTAAAGGCTTGTGTATATAAAGGTATAAGTCCATTGTGATATAAGTTGCAATATCTTCTACTTGTTCGTCTTTTCCTTTTGTACTTATATATGGGGTTTCTGCAATACAAAGTAGTCAAATCTCTCTCATTTTTATTACCTTCTTGTTTTGTTTGAGTCATAATATTTTCCTCAGTCCAAAATCATGATAGAATTTGCTCATTTTTTCTAAACTTCCTATATTTTTAGTTATATCTAGACTTCTGATTTATTTGAAATATGTATTAGTGTATGGTAAACCCTGGCTGGTTTAGCTCAGTGGATTGAGCGTCGGCCTGCGAGCTAAGTGTCGCTGGTTCGATCTTCCAGTCAGGGTACATCAGAGAAGGAAAACTCTGACTCCAAAAAACCTCCGCTGCCTTGCGGCATACCTCTTCTGGGGAAAGGCTAAGGGAGTAAACCCCGACAGAAAATCCGGAGCCGGAGTCCCTAAGGCGGTTTGACGTTGTAGTCAACACCGGCAACTCCTGCGGCGCACCTGAAGCCAAGCTGTATTGACTCCGTCTTTCCCTTGGACCCTTCAGCTGCGAAGAGAGGGGGGGTCTGCTGCATGGGCAACAGCAGACCCTCCATATCACCCTGCCCAGGCTCTGTAGCTTCAGCTCCACTGGAGAGGACACTCCAGCGTCATCGCAAGATGTCGATTCAACACGGGAGGAGACAGATGCCATGTCACTCCCGAGTCGGACTGCACAGCCATTCTCGGCGGTGCAGATAGACACTTAAGAAGCTACACCATCGTCTCTCGAGACGGACGGCTGCCGACGACGATGACGACGACGATTAGTGTATGGTGTGATATTCAGATATGATTTTCTTTTATTCTAGATGATTATTCAATTGTCCAATTTTAAATTGTTGATTTGAGATGGCTATTTTATCATATACAAAATTATTAAAGGCACTTGAGTCTATTTCTATGTCTAAACTTATTCCATTTACCTGATGTGCCAATTGGTAGATGCACAAATACTATACTTTTTATTTCATAGAGGCTCTACAATATAATTTGATTTCCATCTAAACATAGTGCTTGATTTCTAAGGGATTTTCTGGCTCTCTCTATATATACATATATATCCTTTATATATGTGTGTCTGTGTATTTACATATATATATTATACACACACACACACATATATATACACATACATACACACACACACACACACACACACACACACACACACACACATATATATATATATATATATATATATATGACCCTGGCTGGTTTGGCTCAGTGGATTGAGCGTCGGCCTGCGAGCTAAGTGTCGCTGGTTCGATCTTCCAGTCAGGGCACATCAGAGAAGGAAAACTCTGATTCCAAAAAACCTCCGCTGCCTTGCGGCATACCTCTTCAGGGGAAAGGCTAAGGGAGTAAACCCCGACAGAAAATCCGGAGCCAGAGTCCCTAAGGTGGTTTGACGTTGTAGTCAACACCGGCAACTCCTGCGGCGCACCTGAAGCCAAGCTGTATTGACTCCGTCTTTCCCTTGGATCCCTCAGCTGCGAAGAGAGGGGGGGTCTGCTGCATGGGCAACAGCAGACCCTCCATATCATCCTGCCCAGGCTCTGTAGCTTCAGCTTCACTGGAGAGGACACTCCAGCGTCATTGCAAGATGTCGATTCAACACGGGAGGAGACAGATACCGTGTCACTCCCAAGTCGGACTGCACAGCCATTTTCGGCGGTGCAGATAGACTCTTAAGAAGCTACACCATCGTCTCTCGAGACGGACGGCTGCCGACGACAACGATATATATATATATATATATATATATATATATATATATATATATATATATATATGTGATGAACTCTGTAGTAATCAACTTTAATCCAAAAAATAATAATTAAGCCTTTTTTTTTGTACAATTGAATGATAATATACAAAAGCAAGCTTTTATTTCATTATTTTCAAATATAGTTTAGATTGGTTCAACAGATTTTAAGGTTTTTTATGGGTTTTGCATATTTATTGTTAACTTTTTCCTTACGTTATTTCTAAAATGTTTTGGAGCTAAGATCTATAAGTGTGTTGAATTTTGTCAGGTACTTCTTAAGAAACTATCATGATCATTATATTATTTTCTCCATAAAACTATTATTATATTAACTTATATTATGTGTTTTTATATATTGAAAAAGTATTACATTCCTGGAATTGACATCAGTTTGTCAACATATATTTTTAATGGGTATTGCATTACCTTTGCTTATATTTTCTTTGATATTTTTGCAGCAATATTGATATTTCAAATTTGTTAACTTTTATGTTGTATTTGTTATCAATCATATTTTTGCATCCACAGCATATTTGCTTGATATGATTTAGCAATTTTCATTAATTCTTCTCCTCTTTGGATTATCTGATATTTATAGAATTGATAGGATTGCAGTGTGAAACAGTTTCTGAAACTTATTTGTGAGTAATGTCTTTTATAGTATAATTCCTCAAATAGTTTTCTGAGTATTTGTAGGTTTAGATAATCTGTACTGCTACTTTTCCTTAATTATATTTTTCTAGAAACTTATCAACATTTAGATTTTCAAATGTAAAGAGTTGTGCAAAAGAGTTACTGATAATTTTTTTACAGAGTTCCACTTTTGTATTTTATTTGACTTTTTCATATTTTTAATTACTATATTCTCTCTTTTTACTATTTAGACAAGAGTTTTATATTTGACTAATTTTAAATGTCTTTTTTATTTATGTACTTATCCAATCTAAGCTTTGTATTTTTCTACTCTTAATTTCTGTTTTTTATTATCATATTCCGTCTGCTTCCCTTTGTTTTACTGTTTTATTCTTTTCCAAATTTGTGAGCTGGAGACTTAATTTATTTTTATTTATTGATACAGATATTTAATGCTACAAATTTTCTTCTAGACATTGTTCTAGCAATATCATGTAGATTTTAACATGTCTTTTTTATTATCATTATTTACTAGAAATCCTCAAATTTTGTTTTTACTTTCCTTTTATTGTTCCAGAGGGTTTAGTAGAGATTTTATACAGTTCTAATAGGACATTTAAATTTTTTTAATAATTACTATTTTTTCTAATTGCAAATTTTGTTTCAATGTTTAATTTATTGTGGTTTTATTCCTCTGTGGTCTGATATGTGGAAATATTATTTATATATATTTTTATATATACCTAAAAGGAGCTGTACTCAGTTTTTTGGATTTCTAGGTTTGATATATATTTAAAAAATAGAGGAATTAAATTAAATGGAAAATAATTTAACATGAGAATATGCATTGATAGAATTCAAAACACAGATTAAAAGATAATTATTTTAAGATGACTTCAAGAAATACAGAAAATTGTTTGATAAAATCCAAATATGTTCATGTAAAACAACACATCCTTTGATATAGCAAGAAATGAATTATTAACATTTAAAAAATATTTACTGTTTTCAACTATTTCATATACAACTTGTTTAATCATTTCCAAATTCATCATTAAGACTGTTTTAGCTTTTAATAGTGTATATTTGATAAAATAATGTCTTCTTTAGTATACATACTTTACTTCACTCTCACTTTTCTACATTGATTATTTAGCTATAGAATTCAATGTGAGAAGGTCACTTAAAAATTTGAAGCTTGATTTTAATGCAAGTTATCTTGTCATGTAATTGCGGTCTCTTTGTAAATAATCTCTTTCTATTACACATGATCTATTTTCAGGTTTTTATTTTGCTTTTTGTTTTGTAATTTTTATTCCACAATTCCACAATGATACATGAAGCAGAAACACTTGGCATCCACCAAAATCTATTATTTCTTGCTTTTACAGCAATAATACTATGGCCGGACACCTGAATAGTCCCTATTTCCCAGCCTCCCTTGCAGTTAAATGTGATCAAGGGGCAAATTTCTCTACAGTAAAACAGCTTTTAAGAAAGTGTGTATGTCTTCTTCATGACCTTTCCCAGTTCACTGGCAAGTTACGGATGGCAACAAGTCTTCCCAAAGGTAGAGCTAAAAATGGTAGGAATAGGGATCTATAAATTGTTACATGGAAAAGGGCCACTCATAAACTAAGAGCACCTGTCCTGGATGGTTTTGTGAAGGGGAACTAAGATTCAAAGAGTTTAAGCCACAATATTTTAGAATCTGTTTATAAAGCAATTTAATATAGTCTAAGTAATAATATAGTTTTATAAATGAATTATTTTTATTTATCCTACTCAAATTCAATATAACCCATATTTTTCTGAAAACCCATATTGTTCTTCAATTTTTTAAAGTTGTAAACCACTATATTTTTAAACACCTCTCCCTCATTCTCTCCTAGTCTTCTATGGGACTTTTAGAACATTTTCTGCCTTCTCTTTTTCTTCTCCAGGTCTTTTAACTATTTGCTTTAGTTTGAGACTCCTGAAAATCAGAGTCTGACACAAAGAGTAAATTGCAGCTGGTTTCTTATAGAATGATCCTAGGAAAACATGAGCAGGAATGAGGAGACAGATGGACAAGGAAGCACTATGGACTGAACTACATCTACCCCCACCCCCACCACCCTGAAATTCATATGTTGAAGTGCTAACTCCAGTACCTCAAAATGTGACTGTGTTTGGAGATATGGTTTTTAAAGAGGGAATTAGGGTAAAATGAGGTAATATGGGTAGGCCCTAATCTAATATGACTGGTATTCTTATAAAAAGAGAAGATAGGACAGAGATACTACTACTATGATGATTATTATTATTGTTTCTTTCTTTTCTTTTTTCTAATATTGCCATAACGAAATGTCATGGACTGGCTAGCTTAAGCAATTTTGGAGGCTAAAAATCCAAGATCGAAGTGTTCGTACATTTGGCTTTTCTGGAAATCTCCCTTCTTGGCTTGCAGATGGCTTCCTTGCTCTGTCCTCACATAGTCTTTCCTCTGTGTGCACAGATTCTCGATGTCTTTTGTGTTCCGATTTTCGCTACTTCTATGAATAAGGAGAGGTGCCTTAGAAGAAACCAACTCTACTGACACCTTGATCTCAGACTTTCTGCCTCCCTCTCTGTAGTCCAGAATGGCCTATTAACTTTAACCGCCAGATTTGTCACAGGGTCTCATATCTTTATGGAACCCCCATATATACATGCATAATGCATTGGTTATTTTCTCTTTTTAATCCGTCTCATATCAATTTGTCTCAGGTCATTTGTTTCATGTCAACTACTTAGAAGGGTACAGGAAAATTACTTTTCTTTCCCCAACCCATTAAAGACATTGACAGATATCTAAGAACTTCCCTCACAGTATACAATTTATGAACTATTTATATTAATACCATTTTCCCCATACAAAGCATGTCTATTGATTTTACAACTCCTCTCATACAATTCATCAGTAGTAATATATCAAATTGCACTAATTATATCCAGCACCTCTCTTTTTTAAAAGGTTAAAGAAAATTTGTTATGATTTTCCAAGAACCCTCTGGGATATTTAAAGAACAGTTTTTGATGAAATAGATATCATTTAGGATGTTATTTGTGAAAGCATAATATCAAAAGTTGTCAGGATAAGGATACTTGAACACGATTAATATAGAACCATGAGGTGCTGTGCAATAATATTTTACCACCCATTTATCCAAAGTGACAATAAATTATTAGAAAATGAGATAATGTGATTTTTAAATAATCTCAGTCTTTCTTGAATGAGAAACCTCTGTTTTATTAAATTATCAAGGATATATTAAAATAAATATAAACCATGGGACATTATTCTCATAAAACACAGAATTTTTGTTATCTAGGCAGATTACATAAGGTAAAGTATAACTTTCACAGGCTCTTTTAATGACAGACCAAATCTGAAATTATTTATTCATTTTAACAAGGAAAAATTCTAGTTTTATATTAGTGTAATATTTGAGATAAAGCTATTTTGACTTTTTATGTCTATATATATGTATATTACTTATAATACAACTTTCCGAAGTATAAAAATAAAATTCATTAGCATTGTGATTCAATTTGGTTTCAAAAATTTACGTTTTTAATAATCTTAAACATTTGACAGAAGTAACGCTAGCTTATTCAATTTTTAAACCTATTTAAATTTAGAGAGAGTAAACCAAAGTAAAAAAAATAATAATAATAAGCCTTCTTGCCCTGGCCAGGTACCTCGGTTGGTTAGAGCATCATCCTGATACAGATACACCAAGTTTGTGGGTTTGATCCCTGGTCAAGGCGTATACAAGAATCAACCAATGAATGCATCAATAAGTGGAACAACAAACCTAGTTCTCTCTCTCCCCCTATTCCTTTACCCCTTCTCGCTAAAATCAGTAAATAAAAAATGTTTTAAAGTGCCTTTTTGTATATTATACTTAACATTGACAAATCAGAGAAGATAAAACTGCTATTATTAAACCAAACATATTAAACTTGTCTGATATGCCAAAAATTTACCTAAGTTATGTGATTTTAATTCTTAAAACATTTATGAGTTATAAGAATAATTTTAATTTTTTCACATTTAAGATCATTAAAGGTTTAATTTGTTTTATGGAATGTTTAAGAATATTTATCTAACATTAGTTGCTATTTGCTTCTACACTAATTAGAATAGGACTACTTTAAAAAATTATATAATTAAAGTTGGGAATACTTTAGAAATAGTAAAATATTATCCACTCACACAATGAGAGGTAAAGGCCCTGAGTTACAGACATATAAACATACAGAGATACAAGGAGAAAAGGCCTATAACTTCGGTTCTAAAATTTAACCATGGTTCAAGCATAAATACACAAACACAAAGTTATTAATTCAAATATACACCTCTTGGTGGGCATAAATCTTTTCATTTGTTTGAGCTCGAAATAAACAAATAGGAAAACAGAAAAGGAAAACAAACCAGATTCTCCTTCTCCCAACATTTATACCATCTCTAAGATCATCAATCTATTTTCAGAGATTGCTGCATGATCAGACAATGAGGACAAAAGATGCTGGTACCATAAATCAAGTGAGTAATCACTAGGAATCAAAATCAATTCCTTATCATGAAGCAGGTGAAGAAAAGTCAAGAAGATGGGACAAAGAGCTGGGTTCACAGAGAAGTTCCCAGATCACCAGTCAGGGACAGAAAAAAGGGCTCCAAGACACCTCATTACCTAGGCTGCATAAATAGTGATTTGCACCCAAGGACCAAGTCTACCTGAGTCATGACACCAAATCAATGAAAGACAAATTTTAACAGACAAATAAGGAGATAATTTTATTCAGGCTATTACAATAGAGAGAATATTCATTAAAGAGAAACTCTTCAAAGAAAAGAAAGGGTGTCCTTAATGGGAATCAGAAGGAAAAATAGAGATGGGTCTTATCTTTGACCATGTAAGAAGGGGGCAGTCCTTTGCAGTTAGCCATTTCTTAGAAGAAGAAAAAAGTGCAAATTCTCCTTGACTGCTGCTCTCTTCTGGAAATAGGAGTAAGCTGAAATTCAACATTGTCAGAGTTTTCTGTATTTTTTCATGTAATATTACATTTTTCATCATGTGCCCTTCTTTGGAGAGGTTATTTTTTTAAATCTATACACCGTGGTATATTAAAGTCACATGACACAGAAATCCCCTACATGTAATCAACTTGGGTCCAGGGGTTTCATTTACCAAAGAACAATTTAAGATTAACATATCAGCTTTTGTTTATTCACTGCACAGTTAGTATGAACTCAAACCAAAAGTAATGCAATGCAACGTCCTGGGGTCTTAATTTCTTATCTTTTTTTCCCTCTCCTTTTCCTTATTTTTTCTTCCCCCTTTTCTCCTCCTTTGCCTCCTCCATTAACATCCAATGCCTAAGATAAGAAATAACGTGCAAAGTCACATGTGCCTTTTTGAATCATTTTGTGTAGAGTTCTCTAATCGAAGTGTTCTTCAGATGGTATTTCCTGGAAAAGGTTCCATAAGGAGTGCTTTTGGAATCAGCACCAATTGGAGGGAAAAAAGAATGCAGGACTGGGAGGAGGAGGATGAAGCCCTGCACTGCCAGCAGACCTGACTCCTCCTGAGAGGAACTCTGGAGTTGGGATAACCTGGCAAATTTGTCCAGAGTTGGGTTGAGAAGCCAGGCCTTCATGCCCACATGCTCAGCCATTAGACATGCCTCAGCCTAGAAAGGGAGCTTATGTTTGGGAAGAGTCTCTTCAACTGAGATAATCCCTAAAGGAGACTAATAGATGAGGGTATATGATGTAGCTGAGGAAATAAATCTTTTATTTGACCGAAGACCTCGGTAACCCAGTGCAGGGTCCACACAGTATTTTCCCAAAATGATGGGGAGAATTTGGAGACCTGGGATTTTTGCAATAGATTCAGTTCTAAGTTAATCTGTTCAGGTCAAAGTCCTATTTTCTTGACCTGGTCTCAGAGTATTAGACTCCCTGCCTGTAACATTTAAATTCTGTTGTTTATTGTAAATTTTAGGAGTGTCGGCCTCTCCATAATACTTTTGGCTGGATTTTTCTCTTCAATGTTAGCACCTTGGAATTTCTCTTTCTTCGGAGCTCAGCTCTAGATTTGTTCTTTCATAGCCATTTTTTAGTGTCTTTCAGATCATTTTATTACTTCGTGTTTAGGGTTCTAAACCTCCAACCTGCTCTATGGAATCTCTATCACTGACTGTTTGTGGTGTGAATTGTATTTGTTACTGATGACTCGTTTCCTATATTTTTTATCCAGAGTGTCCTGTTTTCGTTAGTTCGGTCCACCTAAAGGATCAGTGTTTCCTTAACCTGCTAATGTTTACCACTGATACGTTTTGCTTTTAATCATGAAATGCTATTCAAATTTCCTTTTCTTCAAAGGATTCCCTCAGAAGTAATATGCTTCGTAATGTTTAGAAGACACAGTATTTCTTAGACATTTTACTGGTAAAACCAGAATGAGAAAATTGTGTGTTTGACCTTGAGACATGTTAAGTTGGAGATCTCCACAACATCAACTTTTTAAGTTAAAAAAAGGGCACCATTTATCTTAAAACCAAGTTAGTCTCAGGTGTAATCAGATTTATTATCAGTATCTTTGCACATACTGCTATATGTGACACCTGTCTTGCCAATAAAATCCACAATCCTGGAGAGTAGGTAATGTATTTTCAATTTTCTTTGGCCTCACCCACATTATTTGGTACAAAGCCGAAAATATATAGGTATTTAGTCCTTATGGAGTCACAGACGGATGTAGAGAGGAGAGAGAGAGAGGGTGCCAGAGTGAGAGGCTGCCAGATTCATTGGCAAGCATCTTGGCAACATCTTACCTGGGGAGGCAGCATGACACAGTAGATTTTGAATCAGACAAACATGAGTTCTCATCCCAGCTCTGTTGTGCACTAACTGTGTAACCTTGGGCAAGTACTTAAAGTTCCTTAACTTCTCTTTTTTTTTTTCACCTGATAAATGCAGTTAATAATAATACCTAATTCACAGGAATTGTGTGAGTATTAAATGTGATAATAAATATAAATTATCTTTCATCATCCTGACAAAACTACAAATTGCAAAATAGACCAAAAAATATTTTTTCCCCTCATAGCAGTGTTGCTAAAAGCGTGTTCCTAGTTTCTGAATTAAATCAAATGATGCTAAAAAACAGTGAAGATTCTTTGACAGCCCACTTTGCATCAAAATATTCGTGGCTTGGGCCTGGGGAATCTGCCACACCCAGCAAAATGAAACTCCAGCTGCATCAAAAACAGGGAGAACTAGAATAAAAGGTTTTCTTTTTTGGTTTAAAAAAAGAAAATGGAAAGAGAGGGGTGGGAGAGATTGAGATGGGCTGGAACCACAACAGAGGTCAACAGGAGGCCCGTGACCAGTGATCATCTCTGCAGGGCCTGAGAAAAGTACTGAACAGTCGAGCCCCTGTAGATGCTGGGCTCACTTGCCAAACAGCCTTATCCAAGGCTGAAGCCTGATCTTCCACAAGCTCAGGAACATTTAGAAATTCATATGATTGGTGTTCCAATAAACTTTAGACAATTGTGCTCCATTGTGCTATTTGGGCTTTCTGAAAAATTTATTTAGTGGAAAAATTCTTTATGGATGAAAGACTGACACAAATGATAAACACTGCTGCAGACAGAAAACCAAGTTCTTTTCTGGAAGGTGAGAGAGAGAAAAAAGTTTGTTTTTCTCCTTTGTAAGTAATGTGAAACTATCTAAATCATTCTGTCCGGAAGTGATGCTGCTTTTGTCTCACCTTTAAATATTCAGGGCAACATTTTCCATCATGGAATGGCAACCCTGCTGAGCTCACCTCTTTCACAACGACTTTTTAACTGTAGGCTACAATACGCATAGCATCATGGCTTTCCTTCAAACTACAGTAGGTCATAATGATACCATGTACATATTAGGGTGTTATAACCAAGCTGAGCCCTAAACTGGGCCTCTAAGAAAAAGAATAATGATTCCTGAACACCAAAATGGGGAGAAACAGGTTCCCAATTTCTCATATGTTAATAGCCGGTTCTAAAATTCTAAAATTCAGTAAGCAAGAAATCTGATAACTTAGCCAATACAAAGTTGTATCTAATGTTATTAAAAGCTAGCTGATAAAAAAAAAAAAAAAAAAAAAAAAAAAAAAGCTAGCTGACATTCTTCCTCAGCACACAGTTCAAGACATGTGCAAATGAAGACTGAAAAACCAAGGACTAGTCCCTGTTCCCTGGGGCTGTGTCTTGCCTGATTAATCAGTGGAGATCTGGCCCTCACTGACAATTGCCAAGAACCCAGAAGCAGCAACAAACCAGCCCACTGAAATGTAGAAAAAGCAATAATCGAATTTAAGAGGCTGGTTTCTTCTAAGCCTGTGGGCATGACAATAAGGATGGTTTTACCATGCTGAGAGGCAAATCAGTTGCCCACCCCCTACCATACTCTCCAAATGTGTTTAGGTCACTAATGAAAATGAGTCCAGAGGCTTCCCATGGGCCAACATTTTGCATGCCAGAAAAATACTCTACAATTCAGCTTGAGCGACAAGTCTCCTCAGATGCCACACAGGGCTGCTGGAATAGGAGTAGAAGCTTGCAGGTCAAGAGAGGCATGAATTCTTAATGCCTCATGAGTCCAAGAACAGAATAGCAGGGGCAGTCTCATATTCAATTATTTATCAAGTTCTTATGAAAATAAACCCAATATCTAGACTAGTTGGTGCATCTGAGAGAGTAGTAGCATGTGTATCAATAAATAATATGGACAGTTCAGCTCTCCACAAAACTTCCCTTTTCTCATATCTTAAACATAAAACCTGACTCATCTGGCAGCATGCAATATATGGTGCCATATATATATTTCTGTTCCATAAATAATGCCCCGAGCCACAGATATACATGGGATATAAAACTTATGTATTCTTCTAGATTAATTTTTAAATAACAGTAGCAACTGCAATTTAATGAATGCATATACAGTAGTCTACCTTCATCTGCAGTTTTGATTTCCTCAGTTTTAGTTACCCATGGTCAACTACGGTCTGAAATGGAAAATTAAATGGAAAACTCACACTGTGTAACTAAGGGACCTACCACCACTGTAAAGTCTCTCACAAAACCACCTCCCCCCAATATATGAAAGTTATGGTTGTCTCCCTTTAGCACCAAAACAGTTAGATTTAGAGCTAACAGAACTCCCAGATATGAAGGAAAATTCTCAAAAGTAGTTATTGTGATTAATAATACTATTTGAGTCTCTTTATGGGCTCATTTTTCTTTATTTTTATAAATGAATTATTAAAATACAGTCTGATTTGCTCAGGTACCATTCTGTCAAACAACTGTTGCAGAGTTAATGAAGAGCAACAATTCCAACAGATGAATAGGGCAAGTCCAACAAACAGGAATGGGCAAGCTGGTTTAAACAAAAAATAAGAATTGTCCCAATCTCATTTTTATCCTGGTGAATCTTAAGTAGACTTATGGTAAACTGCATTAGTGTTAATAAGGATTAATTTCAGAGTGATAAGCAAAGCATAGGAATCAATAAATGCTGCCATATCAATATATGAACAGAGACACAAAGAGCCATTTCAGTTCTTAACAGTGAACTCATTATAGAGTTAAATATTTGCTCTGTGGATTTGAAATACCTTGATAAGCAGGAGACATTGTACTTGCACAGAGATCATCAGTGCAGTGAAACTTGACAGATAAATGCAAACCTTAAATGATTACAAACTTGCCCATAAGGGTTATTTCACAATTCTGGACACTTTGGAGTCTCATCCTTAGATATTTGGGAGTAAAATAATGATCAATAAATCACTCTGATGAGTTCTTATTGATTATTACTATGAAACTGGGTATTGAGTTTTGTTCCCTGTGAGGGGTACAATATTCACTTCAGGAGCTCACAATAATGTCAAAAAGAAGAAAAAATAAAAGAAAATACGAAACAATTATAAAGCAACATGTATCAGTTAGAATTATTTTTGGATTCAAGGGAAATAGAGGTAAAGAAATAACAAGGGGGATTTCCCTTAAAAAGAAGTCAGTTTGGGGACTAGGATTTCCGTGGGGTGGAAGGAACCCAGAGGTAGCCTCCAACTTCCTGGTCTGGAATGGGTTCGGTCGCAGGTAACAGATGGTGGGAGGAAATGGAAGGGTAGCTCCGAAGTCACATATGCCACTTCTACTAAAACATTTTTCTCATGCCTATACATTTTAATTTATGATTTTTTCTTTCATGCATCCAGCATTTGATATTATATCTTAAAATTCATCACCAAACCTATGCTTATTCATCACCACTATGCTTATTTTCGAATATTTTATATCTGACATTTAGAACTATGAACAATTTTCAGTGACACATCTGCCAAATTTTTGTTTGTTTGGTTGGTTGGTTGTTTTTCCTTGTGAACATCTAATTGCATGGCTAACACTTTCAGTAGGATGTTTGAGTTATGACGGAACATGTTCTTATTCTGCTATTGATATTAGCGAAAGTTACATGTAGAGTTTTTGTTTCCTTTTTTTTCTTTTAATAATCTTTATTAGGTTCCGAAAACCCTATTTTATACCTAGTTTTCTGAGAGTTTTTTTAAATCAGAGATTAAAATATTGAATTAATTTTTATCATTTTGCAGCATCTAGTATAATGTTCATTTGGTTTTCCTTATTTAACTTATTACTATGTTGAATTTTATTAAATTTTGAATATTGACCCAGTCTTACCTTCTGGAATGAGCCTTGCTTAGTCATGATATATTACCTTTCATATATTGCTAGATTAAATTTATTAAAATTTGTTGAGGATCTTTGGGTATGTTTCAGTGAGGGGTGTTGTTCCTTGTTTTCTTTTCTGGATTTTATATCCAAGGAATGCTGGCCTCAGGTAATGAGTACTGAGGGATTCCATCTTTAATTTTCTGAAAGAGATCACTTAGAATTTGTACTATTTCTTCCTTAAATTATTGCAAGAATTTGTCATTTAACATTTTTATTATTATAAATTCAAACTCTTTAATAAACATAAAATACCCAGGTTAACTTCTTTCTGATTCATTTGCTTATTTTACTTTGCTTACTCTATAGTCTCTTAAAGTGGAAGCACAAATTACTGATTTTAGATCTTTTCCAATATGAGCATTTAAGTTGAATAATAGTTAAAAATTTTATTATTGTACCTTTAAAGTTAACATGCTTCTCACTGCTTTTAGTATTTTATCACTGCAATATTTGCTTTCTTTCATTGTTTCTTTTCCTAAGTTAACTTTAAATTTTACTGCTATAATTTTGATGGTTCTGTCTTCCTCTCTGTTTAGTTTTTTGTGGTTGTTATTGTTGAGGTTTTTTGCTTTTGGATTTTGGCAGTTTTATTATATATTACTTCTATTTCTATATTCTATTTATTTCTCTTAGACTTTGTAATACCTCAATTTATGGTTTGAAGTTGTTTCATTTTTGAAAATTCTCAGTTGTTTTCAATTATCACTATGCTCTCTCTCCTTTCCTTCTCATGCTGTAGTTGAATATATATTAAACCTTTACACTGTATATTTTATACTTTCTTACAATATGTTGTTTTTTAATCAATGTGGTTTATTTTGGATAGTTATAGCTGACCTAGCTTCAATTTCACTAAATCTCTCTTCTGTTGACTCTAGTATCCCGCTAATCCCATCATCATTTAGTTTTAGTTTAGTTTTATTTTTTTCTCAGTTCTAGATTATTCATTTTGATCTTTTCTATGGTCTCAATTTCTCTGACAAAATTCCTGGACTAGGCTTTTAGTTTATTGCACAAACTAAGCATAATCATCTTAAAATCATGTCTAATAATTCCATTATTTACAAACTGTGAATTCCTCTCTTTTGTCTTGTTTTCTCCCAGAATATGATAACATTGTTCATTTCTTCTAACATCGATTATTTTTTACTTAGAGCCAGGCACTATTGATGGAAAAACTTAGAGATAATTTCAGGTGTAAGAGACCTTTCTCTAGATATCTCCAGATCATTTCCACTTACCTATTTTTCATCTTGCAGATAGCTAAGGAATTTTGTAATGCTGGTTAACCTGAATAAACTCAGAGATATTTTTCTAATCTGGATTTCAGTTCTCAGGAGAGATTATTTCTGCTCCATATTCATTCTTACCACATAGACCCACAAACTGTCACTCCACAGTGAAGGCTCTAAACTCTAGTTTTGGATCCCTAGACCCTTTAATTCATCAAAAGCTCTCAGACTTTAATTTTCCTTCCTTAGGTATTTTCCAATATCTTAAAAAGGAGTGGTTTCAAATATTTCTTTTTATTGCTAGATTTTCTTTGTTTCCTAGATCCTGGCGTTTAATCCTTCATTGTTTTGATAGTTCTCTTATTTCTTTAAGGGTATGTTTTAAAAGTAATTTATCAAGGTTTATAGTTCTTAGTGAAAATATTGATCCAAATTACTTATGCCACCATTATTGGAAGCAGGATTTGACACATGAAATACTAATACATAAAGTTATTTTTCTTCCTAAATTTCTAGTTGTTTGTTTCATTTTTAGCCTCTTATCCTACAATGCAAGAGCCCAAGCATCTCTCTGTTTTTCCATTTTCTTCTCCCACTCAAAATTCATGTTAATATCATCTAAAAATTTTGCTGCAGAATTTTTTGAAATAATCAACACCAAAGTGGTTAAATTTATTTAAATATAAATTATACCAATATTTTAACCATTTCTGTTTCTTGTTTTTCACTTGTAGTTTTATTTTTCTAGAGTAAAATATTAGTTATCCTTAAAGTATGAGAGTTGGGGATCAGTGCCAGTATTTCATTTTTTCCCTCTCTTTATCTAATTTTATTATATCTATATATTGAACAAATAATTTAGGGGATGTGAGTGTCTATGTTTAAACTTTTAACACTGAGAATTTTTCTCTAGCTTATATTAGGTGTTACTGATAAAAAAATTAGTTGTGAAGTCTTGTGACTTTATGGTTTTATATATATATATATATATATATATATATATATGTGTGTGTGTGTGTGTGTGTGTGTGTGTATATATATATATATATATATATACTGACCTATTTTTATTTTTTATTTGATTTTAAGGTTTCAAAATGGCTGAATGTGTTTTTACTTTATCACATGCCACTTGGAGGTCCCTGTCAGTGTGTTCATATTTTAATTAATTTTTTTGTAGTCTTCAACTATTATTTTTCTTTCTTTGTGAATCTACTAGATGAATATTGGCACTAAATCATACATCCTTAATTCTTCTTTTCATATTTTCCTCTTCTCTATTTCTACTTAATTTATTTTGTTGGTAGCCTTTGTCTACAAGTTATATAATTTGGGTTTTTCTTGTTCTATTGTGCTATTCCTATCCCATTGCACTCTTCAATCCATCTATTTAGAGAGGTTTTATTAAACATCAATAGTAACACTTATTATAATAAAAAGGTGTTTAACTTTTTTAAATTACTTATTCTAGATTTATATACATTCTTCCCTTTATTTTCACTCTTGTATCTGCCACATCTCACATTGAATTTTACTTGTTTTAAAACCTTGCATGGGCCCACCCTTCCTCTGGGATAGACAATAATTTTCATGCCCAGCCTGGAAGAAAGACCCACTGCTCAAAGCGCTAAAACCAATACCATGGCCAGGACTTTGGGTCACTGGAACATCTGCAGGCTGGCTCAAGCCATCTGCATGCTCTTGGAGTATACAGACTCAAACCACGGGAGCACCTGGTTGAACTCCGGACTATGACAGAAGCCAGTGGCTGAGTGAAAAACTCAAGCTGGGCCTGGACTTCCTATTCTTCCCTACTTAATTGACAGGCTCATAGGCTCACCCAGAGCAATGCCATCCTTTTCTCCATTGCTCATGAGCACAACCTCTGTGCAGAGATGGAAGAGAAGATTCTCATGGACATTTTGGAGGATGAGGTTAAGGACATCTAAATGTACAGCATCAGGATCTGCTAAAACCTGACTTTGAGAAAGCGATGCCTGAATTTTTTGAAGGCGTTCCCTGAGAAATGAAGCCCTTCTCACAGTTTCTGGGGAAGAGGTCTCGGTCTGCAGGGGACAAGCTCACCCATGTGGATTTCCTATGACATCCTAGATGTGCTGTGTATGTTCGAGTCCAAGTGTTTGGATGTGTTCCTGATCCTGAAAGACTTCTTGGTCCACTTTGAGGGCCTGAAGAAGATCTCTCTCTACGTGAAGCCTAGCTGCTCCCTTCCAATGCCTGTGTGCTCAAAAGCTTCCATGTGGGGCAACAAGTAGGGCCTGAAAGTCCTGGAGATGGGAGGCTGGACTACAGCTGGGCATTTCTGCCTTCTTAGAACCATCTGCTTTTCTTCTTGTTCATTCTCTTAACTCTCATCTCTCCCTGCCCCCTCACCAGATGCCTTATTCACCCCTTAACTGCCTCATAACTCCTCTTCATCCAGGCCCTCTACAGCTACTGATCCCTACATTTCATCAGTGATGTTCCTACCCCTCTCACATTAATCCTCTTCCACTAAAGCTCATGAGACCAACCTTCCCCTCCCTGGTTGCTCTACTTTGAGGAGTCTGACCAGACCCCTGACCTGTAGAGCTCAGCCCCGAGCTCCCACCACTGCCCTGAACACCAGTATCGCTTGGTGTTCAGGCCCTGCTCCCCTAGCATGACCCCCAGTAAAGCTTAATCATACCTGCTTGGCTTTTTATTCCCTCTTGGCCACTAGACTCAAGATTGTGTGTGTTGGGGGTCTAGGAGGTGTTTGCTTTCCTCCTGTTGTCTGCAATGGTTGGCTGTGGTGATGTATATGTGGGGTGGTGGCAGGGAGAAGGGCAGATAGGATTATAAGGTTTCTTGCTCATTTCTATCTCTCTTCATGTACCTTTTGTCTCAGTCCAGATTTCTACAGAAGAGGGTGCCTCCTGTGCATGGGTCTCTCCTTAATGTCAGCATTCATGGAATGCCTTCTGTAAGTCTGTAGCACTCTGCATCATGGGACAGCAGGCTCTCAGGGGTGGGGGGGACTGCACTGTCTACTGCTGGTGTGAGATCCTAGTGGACTAACTTCCGTCACCCTTTCCCAGAAGTGTTCCCTCTACTGCAGATAGGCATGAATTCTATTGGTTTTGATCTTGTCTTTATTATTCTTTCTGTCCTGGAAATGCCTTAAAGAACCTTGGCTGTTTTCTTTAATTAAATCCTGTCTTCTCTGTTTCTGTCCCTCTGACACTTAGCCAGTTTGTTCTGTATGTACACATGATCCTTTTTCTGCCAAAATGCTTTTGCCTTTTTCCTCCATATTGGGTGAGTCTCTGTATTTAGCTAATTTGCAGCCAGACTCATGAATCTAGGTTGCTCCCTTATACATAGCTTTACTCATTCCCACAGAGTTCTAAACATATCATATGTAAATTTCTATAACTTCCTGATCATCATAAAATTGTGTCATTAGGCATTTCATATCTTTATGTAGTAAATATTTGTAAAATGTCTGCCTGGTATTTAATTTAGGACTATACACTAATTAATCTAACAAGTTCTCCATATATTAGTTGACACTTTCATCTTTCAGAAAGGCAAGGAAATGAGAGGGGAACTATGGCTCTAGCCCTAATTATGCATAACATGGAGTGATACATTGGTGAAATGACAATGATAGTAGCCCTGGGAGAAAGGTGATCATGACATATTTTAGAGTCTGATAGCTGGGGAGGAAATACAGATTTTACCTTAGCCTTACAAAGGCAAAACACAAATCATTCAAAAAGATGGTAGTTTTACATGTCTTTAATTAAAATAAAAACAAAACCTCACAATAGTAACAAATTTTTCATGAACAGATATATGAGTTTCATTAAATTGTTCAGAGGACCCCCTTTTTAAATGATATGGGTAAGAAGAAGGAATTGGGAGTAGCCTATGAAGACAATGAAGTTCCACTGGCAAAAAAAGTTAAGATTTTAAAAGAATATGAACTCTGCATGGCAAAGAAAAATACAATTTAAAAGAGGGTAGCACATATCTGTCTCATGTACTGATATAAGAGCCTGAATGGTTTCTGAAATGAGCACCAAACAGTGTTGAAAAGATTAAACTCAAGATGAGATTAAAGTTGGAGATACAAATTATTGGATCTTCAAAATTTGATTTTAAAAACATGTTTAGAATAAGAACAGTTTAAAAAAATGACTAGCCATCAAAAAAGACACATAAAAGCATAAGACAGATCAGATAACATAATTATAAATTTAATTACATAAAAGTGAGATAATCATTTCATTGATCTTTTTTCTAAACATAACTTTAAAGTCACTTTTTAAAGCATATCTTTCTAAATTTTCTTGTTTTAATTTCCATCCTTGATTGTTTTTGCCTTGTTTTTCACCTCAATTATTATTATTATTATTATTATTATTATTATTATTATTATTATTATTATTATTTTGATCCTGTATTTACTTAGAGATGACCAATTTACTCTGAGGTAGATATTAATTTATATTTGATTATTCACAATTTGTGTGTTTTAAGTTCAGTTCTTCTTTTGAAAATTCTTTTTATGGGAAGGATCAGTGCTGGGAGTTAGTGTGCAACTTACAGGATAGGGGTGCTCTACCTCTGCCTGAGAGTTTTCATCTCATAGAGCTTTGATATTCATCTCTGGTTTCTTTTAATGTTGCCTCTTCCTTTCCATTTTTACCTCGTTCCAATACAGTCAATGCTGAGATATTTAAGGGGCTGTGTCGTTATGACTATAATAATGTTTTTGTGGTATCACAAAATTCTTTGTGGTCAGGTGCTTGAGGAGTACTTGTTGGAGACAAATGAGATGAATTTGGCTTTTTAATATTGAGAAAGAGAAATGTGCAGAAAGCTAGTTTATAACGTTGGTTGACTGAGCTCTCATTATTTAGGATTTCTTCAAGGAGACACTTTGCCATTTGTGAGGTGATCTGGCCAGACCTTAGTTAGGTTGTCTTTGTGAGCAGAATCTTTATCCACTCTTCTACAATGTTTTTGGTCATTCTGGAAAAGGCAAACTAGAGAGGTTTTATTTGATCAATAGTTTCTACTCAAAACTGTGTAATAAAATATCCTTTGATGTCATCTTTTTACCAAATATTTTTTTCTGGAAACTTCCATAATAACAAATTTAAGAAAGTCAAGTTAGTTGTCATGCATGACAAGATTCTTTCTCTCCTGCCTGATTAAAATGAAAGAAGGAGAGAACCCTGAGGAGTACTTTTAATACATTTTCCCCTGACACTGCATAAATCGAAGAACATTTATATGCTAATAAAATCAAAATAGGAATTATTAGTGACTGGAGAGCCCCAACATGGCTGTTATTTTCCGATCAACATATGATAACGGCTCTGACGCTAAATTAGGGAGCTGAATATTATATAAGCCCCACAGGTTATAGTACATGACAGGTTTAAGCGATATTAAAAATCTAGAAACCCTGCCCCACCTATTACATATTTATTTGGTATTACAAATTGTAAATATTTAAAAATACACAAAGATACAGTGTGGGTAAATTCTTAATGTTCAATGAAATTATTCATGATATACAAAGAGTTGAATAACTCAACAAACACCATGAAGGTTAATGCATGCGAATGGATTGTAGGAGTCCAGCAACGAGAATAACACACTATGTCCTTTCCTAGAATGATCATGGGTAAGTGAAGTCTCTGGGGATAAAAAGAAGTGACTTTCACTCAAGATCTACTAACAGCTAATCGAGATCCAATATCAGGTCTCATCTCATAGACTGGAACCTACTGATTCTTGTACGTTTCTCATTTTCATACCTTTTAAGATAGAAACCTGGTCCCTGTTTAAAATCTATATATTTAGTTTGTCTCTTAGCACTTTATCTTATCATTTATTTAGATGTCACTTAATGGTTCGGAAGCACTATGGAATGTAATCTCAGATAAACAAATAACAGGAAATTCAAGAAAATGCAAAAAAAAAAAAAAAAAAGAAGCTGAGGTTATGAGTCTGCGGGGAGAATTTTAGTTTGAATTTTAGGGTTTCTATTGTTGTTATTTATCATAGATCATAGCACTACAGGTCTAAGTTTGTACTTTCCATTGTTAACACTGCAATGCCCACACAAGAAAAACCTTGTCTGCAGTGAATAGGTAAGTAGAAGAATGCCCCTGGCAGACTCAATTTGCATCTACATTCAAAATGCCCTTTTCAAGTTCCTATCCTCAGCAGCAATAGCAGAATTGCTCTGATGTGTACAAAGCCTCAAGGAACTGAGACAAATGAAACAATTGTGAATAATGTTTTAGCTAATGCCCTATGAAAAGCCCGATATTTATAACTATTTGTTGATAATAGAAGATTACAAACATCCTTGGATAGTTTAATTGCTAGGCTTTTATTTTTCAATATCTATTCATCTACTATCTATCCATCAATCTATGTATTCTCATAGTCAGAACTCTTATTTTTAATTGTAAAACAAAACTTTTAGATGTTTATGTGAAACTTCATTTTCTTTCTAGAGTCAAACAGTTATGTTATATTTGCAATTGTATTCCATGTATTTTAAGAAGATATATCCTATATTATAATTCTTCAAGTGGGTATATATTGTTTTTCAATGTGACAAAATCAGTATCTTTGCTCTCAGAAGAACCCTGATTGATTAGCAGAATTTTTTGTTACAGAAATGTTTAATTTTTAAATGTTAATCAGAGAGAAACTACTTAGATTTTATCAACTGAGTAAGATTTTATGAAGCCTTGAGACACAGCTTTCTTATTAAAAGGGAAGTCAGAAATTTGGCTTTATGTGACAGAATTTATTGGTTTGACAAAAATTGTCTGTCATTTCATGAAGAAACAATACAACATTTTATCAGTTAGATCCTATTTAATCTCTATATCTTTGAGGAAGATTAATTTATTTAATAATTATTTTATTACTAACACTTGTATAACTAAATATATGGAAAAACTTATTCCCATCCTATTTGATGACTCCCTCAGCTCCATTCATAATACTTGAACAAATAAACAGACATTATACACACACATACACACACATGCACACACAGTAAATTGGAGTTTGCATTTACTTGCAGAAATTAAATACTACAAAGTAGCCAATTTACCTAATCCTTTAAACCTGGAGTTTCTAATGTACAAAATAGAGGTAACGATACTACCTAGCTTACAAGGTCATATTAACTAAGTTACTAACAAGCACAGGCACTGGTTTCTAACAACCATGCAATAAATGGTGGGCACCAGTATGTGTTAATATTTTGGCAATAGCCCTGCTACTGACCAATGGACTTTGAAAATTAGTCATACTGCTTCTTGACTTTGCAAAGGAAGTTGGTGCCACAAATTCCAAGTAGAATGGAGTAGACGACAACAAAGTACATTTTTTAAATTCCGAGAAACTTTTCCTAAGTCCTGAATATTTAAACTGAAACCATTCTGCACAATTAGGAGAATACTCAGAGTAAAGTTTTTAAATTATTACAAAGAATAACCCCAACCTGTCGCAAACCTTGTCTATACTGTTCCCCTCTATACTTCATTATCTAGCAGAATCTGAGGTACAGAGGAAGTACTGAAAAATATTTTTAGTATAAATTCATTGAACTGAGAATTTGTATCCAAGAATTACTAAACCAAGGATGTTCTGTTTTTGGTTAATATTCAGAGTATGAATTAGAATGAGATTAAAATGTAATCTTTTGTGGGACTCATACATAAACAAGAAAAATGATTAAAAACTTCCACTGGGCCCAGCAACATCTATTAGATAAGTCTTTAAAAGTTAGCCCAGCATTCAAAATTCTTCATAATTTATCTTTTACTAAATTTTTAATCCTTATCTTCAACCATTGTACCAAATTCACTGCATACTATTTTATCAGACCAACATTCATTCCCTTTGTGACTTTTAGTCATATTTTACTTAGTACACAGAACACCCTTCTTAATTCATGTATATAAAAAAAAATTGTTCTCATAATTCAAAGTCCAAATAAAATATCTTATGTACTGTGAATACTTCCTAAGTTCCACTGAAAATTAATCACTTCCTCCTCTTTTATCCCATAGTCATTTTTTTCCTATCTCTAATGCATTTGTTATCACATTTTTTAAATAAATAGCTTTATTTGTAATTTTCTTGGAACATAGTCACAAAGTTTTTAAGGATAGGACCTTTATTGATATGGTCAATGTTTGTATGGCCTATATGTAACATATTAGCTGGTATTTAATTTTGGTTAATAAAGTTTGTTGATTTCTGAATTAGATTTAGAAGGAGGGGGCAAGCAGAAAAGAACAAAAAATGAGCTAATTAACATTTCACACTTCTAAGTACCTAAATAATATTCTGGTTGCTTGCAGGATGATTCAAGTTCAATTTTTTTCAATTAAATTTTGAGAGTTTTAGTGGGTAAATAACCACTCTATCATAATTTTCAGCAACAATCTGATGGGATTAAAATGTAAATCAAGGCATCCATCACACTTTAGGCTGCTGATGGTAACATATCCTGCACCTCTGGATTTCTTAGAGTAACAAATATGTCCTTGTCTTTCTCTTTACTGAAGAAAAGTGTAGTTTTGCCCTAAAGAATATTCTCAGCAGTAGAATGTCATTAAAGTTAAAAACAGTGATGAAAGAAATGAGGAGAAATAAACAATGAGCAATTCACACACTAAAAACACTGACATAAGGTGGAGAATAATGGAAAATGATATATATATATATAGATATGTATATATATAATGATGAGTGGTTGACAGATTGCCGTCATTTTATTCTCTGGGGTTTTGTCACAACCTTCAGTAAGGAGATAACATTGAACATCTGGTGGGCAACCAGTTTGGAACCTCAATAAAGCTGAGCATGTGTGATGGACGAGGGATGAGCTGGGGCTGAGGCTCATCTCCTCACACATACCTAAGAAAATAAAATGAGCCAAGAAGAGTATTAAATAATAACAATTGCCTTCTAGGAAAACATTTGAATCAGAATATACAGGTTTTTCTCTGGCACCAAATAGTATGAAAATCAACTTAAAAAATGCTACCTCTGCTTTTGTCATCTAAAGCTGTATGACCTTGATTATTTAACCTCACTGAGCCTTAGTTTCCTTACCTGTCAAATATGGACAATAAAAACTCAACATAATAAGTTCTGCTTTTGTAGCAATTAAGATGATATTGTTGCCTGTGCTCTGCAAACTGTTATATAAGGACAGATAGTACAATCTAAAAGCAAGCATTTTTTTTAAATTTTAAATAAGTAATTACACACTCTGTTGCTGGAATTTATTTGTCTATCTATATCTATCTATCTATCTATCTATCTATCTATCTATCTATCTTTGTTTGAATAGTAGTCTCCTATATTAAAAAGTCCTCCCTTTAATTATTAGCCTGAACTATCTTTTCATTAGAAGTCTTAATTTTACTCCAGTCTTTAGCGATTGATATATAGTATCTGATATTTCCTAGGTGTCATCACCTATCATGAGTGTGCCCTACTAAACCTTTAGTTACTGGCCTTCTGTCTCTTGGGGTGAATCAGTGATATGTAGCATTTCCCAATTCCTTAGGTGTAAACATTCCCAGTATAGCTGATTTCAGGCTCCCAACATGACTACACATTCAGAGTTGGAAGAACTGTGCATAATCATTTCTTACCAGCTGCTAAGAATTAACACTAGCTCACAACAGCCTCCAAACATCAATGAAAAACGGTGAACTTTTCTTAACTTGCTGTCTCTGAGACAAACACACTCACTTGGGGTTTTACTAGTAAATACTAAAAATAAAATCAGAAACTGGTGTGAATAATAATTCAAATATGTGCCAAGTTCCAAGAAATTTGAAGATAGTTGTGTTTGAATTCCATCCAAATGTAAGTTAAGGCTAAAGTTTGCTGAAAAACCTGGAGCTGAATGTCCTGCTGAGCCACCTGATGAAGACTCTGACTTTGATTTTGTTGCCTCGACTATTGTGTGTCTCCAGCACTCCTGCTTAGAACAACTGCCTGATATTGTCATTGAGTAGCGTGAAAAGGGCAGTTCTGTCTGACAGCGCCACAGTTTCTACTCCGAATGCCTTAGGAGACAGGAAAGCCTTCCCCAAGCCTCTTTTGCCTGAGCAGTGATGAGCTTCACCTTCAGGCTGCTTTCTCTTACCTGGCTCATTCTGTTTTCTGCCCAGTAACTCCCCAATGCAGCTTAACTAATATTCCAGGTGAAGAAGAGAGATTCCTATACAGACTCCAATAATTCTGCTCCAGATAATCCATCTTTTTGATAGCATCTTTGACTTTTATCTCAGACTCTGTTTACTTTAAACCTGGATGTCTTTCCCTCATTCCTAACTGATTGTTTTTTGCTCTGTTTTCTTTTGAAATGTGAAGAAACATTTTCTCGTGAAACATATTCAAAAGCTAATTACATACTAAGCCTTGATTCTAGCCTGGTATATTCTCTGCAATGCCTTCTTTAGCAGGCACCTTCTTTGTTGTGGTCTCTTTGAATCATATCATTTTCCCCACAGCATATGCAGTGGTGCCAATACCTTAAATTCTTAAAGATTTTGATTCTTTGGAAGCCCCCACAATGATTGCCCTTCTCTTTTTTTTTTTTTTTCAGGGCAGATGACTGATAGAGCATGCATTAGTGAGTAGTCAAAGCTGTTGTGATCTAACTTTTGAGTTCCTTTCCTTTTCAAGCCGAGCACTTCCAACTCTTCCTACCACGTGTTCCTCTTAGAGGCTGCTAAGCACCATCATATTAGACAAAAAAGAAAATGACACTAGACTACATTTTCCCTCTCAAGAGCAATGGAAAATTTGCTTTATCCAAATAACATTTTTGTATATAGGGCTACATAGAAAATACATTCCCCAAATAATAATGTTGTTTCAGAATCCAGAGAGTGGAGCAGAGGCATGGCACACACCTTCTCCAGAATCCAAAGACTAAATGGCAATAGGCTTTACTAAGATAATTCTGGTCTATGAAAGGCCTTCAGGCTCACTTCCCAGAGAACAGCACTGGAGATGAGTCATGACCCAGCTCTGCCAAGAAAACAGCATACCACGACCTCTTTATGGTTCAGAAATGAAACTAACAACCTTGGTGCAGGATGCTAAAAATCACAATGGCTATAACTTTCATAGAAAAGCACCAACTACACCATGAACTTATCTCTCTCTTATTGAAAGATGTGAAAAAAGATAGTGTTTCCTTAGAACAGCCAAGAATAAATGTGACAGTTAAACCTGACTGCTTGTTTTAAACTTCTTGTGTCTCTGTTTCTTAACTTAGATATAATTAAAAAGTTAAGGCAATTTTTATATCACTTTTCCTTCCAATTTATATTTTCATAACTTTACTTTAGTCATTTAATACTTAAACATATATTATGTCCAGTATATTTTTAAATTATAGGATTGCAGCTTTATGCTCACATATACTTTCTCACTGAGTCCTTGTAGTAAGCCCTTTGAGGGAACTTGGGCAGGCAATAATATGCACAACTCTTTACATAAAGGTAATCTAGAATCAAAATCCCCATGCTAAATTCAAGTTCTAAGCATCTTTCTAAATGTCCAAACTATAATATGTTTTTAGATGTTTTTCATATATTGATGTTGCTGGCCACCTCCATACTGAAGATTGCTTTTAAACTATCTAATACTGACTTGATTATCTATATGAAATTTCTGTATAATCATTTGACTTTAAATGAGAAGCAATTTTATTCTCCTGCAGCTGATAAAACCTACAATATACATATCAAATGCAATGGGCCCAGGGGACAGTGAGCTTTTAGAGAAACGTGAAAAACTTGCAGCCATAGGAGTTACGAGTCTTAAGGGAGTACATTTCTCAACCAGATCTAGTGAAAACCCAGAGTATGGGGAAAAACAAGAAAAGGAGAAGGGTGTGTTTTTTCTTCGCTGGTCTAAAAAAGGGAAAGCCTATTCCCTTTATGTAGTGAAATGAAGAATACTCATAAATACATTAAAATGTTTATCCTGGGACTTATTAAAGGAGGGGGGCTTAAACACCAGTAAAATATTATTTCAACCTTTCAAATTGATGTTCTTTAGAATAAAGGACTATGTTTGGTATCCCTCAGGCTCTGAAGAAAATTTACACTCTCCTAAGGAATCATATATTTATTAATATAGAAGACAATCTGTCAAGAAAGAAGTTTTACCTAGTAATTTCATATAGTATATTTTCAATAAATATTTTTGATTGGTTAATTATTATAGTGCATGTCTTCACTGGTCATTTATTCATCTCAGAAATACTTGTTGCTTGTATATATTTAGGAACATGATGGTTATGCAAAATTATATAATAAATGCACAACCCCATAAGTAATGATATATAAATAATATAAGTACTAATGTTTAAAGATTTTAGGAGAGAAAAAGAATCCCAAAAGGACCAGTGGCAGAACAGGCCTCACAGAGCCTGAGAGATACTCGCTATGTCTTGTATGTGGGTAAAACTTAGGGATATAGAGAGCAACCCTATGGGAATTCCAGGTGAAACACAGCTACTGGGAAAAGAATGTGGAAATATTTGAGACAAGACTGCACAGTCAACTTGAGTGGCTAGGGAGTACGAATATGACAATGGATAAGGAATACAGAACATTTTTCTTCTAACTTACATAGGCCCCATCACTATGCTACCTCTATTTTTGATGACGTTTTTAAAATCCATAAAGACATGAGCACCTAGATTTTTCTAGTTTATGTAATGTAAATCAGGACCGTGAGTAGTTTCGTAAATAGAGAGCAAATGAGCAAATCCATTTTGTTTTCAGTTGTTGAATCTTCTGTTGCAAATTAACTTTTCACCTATTCTTAAATTAACAATATGCATGGTAAGGGTTGTGCTTAGAGGATAATGGAATGGCCTTTTATTCCTAAAAGAGTCCAATAAGTTCTAAGTGACTGTTGCCACAGCATATCATTTGTGTTTGAATTTACTTTTCACACTGCACTTTATTGTGTTTAAGTGCTTTTCTTATCTAAAGTATATTCCTCACTACTGCCTTCAAATATACTTTAGGTCATGCGATAAAATAAGAGACAGCTGCCCCAAAGAATGAACCAGGAGAGAGTATAGGGCATTTCTGTTCCCCAGAAGACTGTGGATATCAAGAGCAAGGCATTCTTCCCTGAAATTTTACTATTATAATTATCAACATGAAGAATTTTGCTTCAAAGATTTCATATCTTTAAATTAATATACTTAAATTTGTAGTTTGCTTTGGTTTCTTATATTTTCTGAATCCTCCAAATGACATACTCACAAAAAATAATGGCAGAAGCTATACTGTGTATAAAATAAGTCTATTCTTTAAACTCCCAGATACAATTTTAAATTATCCTGAGGTACAGACCCAATCCACTGTCATTTTTTATGAATTTCAAAGCCTCCAGCTTGTTTACTAGCAGCTTTTATATAATCTCTACTCCTAGACCATTTCTTACCTGTCTAAGGAAATGGTATTCTTCAAGACAAGAGTGATCTCCTCCACCTACAACTAAAGGCTTTTTGACACCAGAATTGCTTATAGTAACTTTTCTTTTGGAACTTCATTTTTCCCTTTATTTTGGTAAGAACTATGTATTCTCAACTCAAAGATTTCTTTACTCAGCTGCATCCAATATTGATAGACTTTGTTGTCTGTAGGTACACAGATCTTCAGAGCTATATGAGAACAACTTCATGTAGTAGTTCAATTTTGCCATAATAATGCCTTTTGTCTATAATTAATATTATAAAATTCTGAATCATCTTATACTTATTATATCTTAAATCCATGGGTACTATCATGTGATCTGCATGGATATCAATGCCTACTTGTTTCCTCCTCTGAACTGCATTTTTGTGGTGTCTATAAAAAGAATTGTTCATTTTTATGATATCCTTGTTCTGTCTGCTTATCATCCAAGAGATAGTAGATTCATTCTCTCCTCTACCTCATAAAACTGTACAGGTTACTTATTGTTATATGAGAAACTAAATGGCTTAATATGATGCCAATACTTTGTTTTGTTTGTGAATCTGCAATTTGGGCAGAATTCAGTGGGATGGGTCATCTCTGCTTCACATGGCATCAGGTGGGCTATTTGACTGAGGCTGATGTATCCATTTCCAAATGGTTCACCTGCTTGCCTGGAAAGTTGGTGTTGGCTGCCAGCTAAGAGCTAGGCTGGAGGTCATGGTTCTTTGAAAAATGAGCTTCTCCATTGGGCAGCTGGAGTTTCCTTGTAACATAGTAGCTGTACTCCACATTTTGTTAGCTAGAAGAAAAGTTATCTGCCTCTACATACATAACATAAAATAAGAGATAGAATATCTAGAGCAGACCCTACTATTGAGAAAGAGGAGAATTACGACATGCATAAAGGTCATCAGTTCGTAGAATTTCAGAAACCTAGCTAGGCACACATTGCCATTCCATTGATTGGTGCTCAGTCTCGTTCCCTGGAAATGATTCACATGGCTCTTGGTGCTTCACTCTGAATCATCCTTTACTTTCCATCAGGAATATCCCTATGTTAATAGCTGAGTAATTTTTTAAACTTCTTTTAGTGTAGTAAATTAGGGATCCAAAAGCCTCTTTTAATTCTGTATTATCATTGTACTTTTTAGTCTGTGCTAACTAATTACTTAGAAAATTGGCAGAGCTTCTGTGGACCAAATCATAATTCACTCCATCAAATAAAATCCATTCAATGCTAATCCCTTGGAGATAGGTCTTTCTTTACTTTGGTCCCCAATGAGGCTGCCGCAAGACAAGACTAATGTTCTTAGAAACCCTATTGCTTAAGTACAAGGCACACTCTTAAGAATATTACAAGTCCTATTAAGGCATATCTATAAATCTTTCTGAGGCCTAAAATATTAGATCATTCAGTCATGTCATAAAACATTTAACATTAGGCCATCCTATTTTAGTAGCCCACAAGGATTTGGTGTTTGCCATAAAACATTTTCTTACCTTAAAAATATATATTTTGATAGATCTCAGAAATAACAAACATCCCTATTTAAACTCTTAAACTCCTGGTTCCTTTAGATTTCCTCTAAATTCTGCTCAATAACTTAACAGTTCTTTCAATTTTCTCCTCATATTTTATCATCCACAGATAGAAAAAGTCAGTCAGCAATTTTTACATTGTGTCTTGAAAGTCTATTCAGTGAAATCCATGAGTTCATTAGATCTTCTCTCTATTTCCCATATTGTCACAGGCAATAGTGTTGACAAACGCTTGACCACTTAATAAAGGCGAACCTCTTTTCTCTGGTCCACATGTTTTACGTTTTTGTTACATTGGCACTCCATTTGCAGGAACCAATTCTGCTCCAGTTTTCTACTGCTGAGTAAGAAACAATCCCAAAAGTTAATGACTTCAAACTGCAGCAATTTTATTTTATCTTGTCATTCTGTGGCTCAGGAACAAGCACAGGGCTCAGCTGACGTTTAGCTGACAGCCGGGCTGATCTGATGGGTACTAATGGCTTCATTCCCATGCTTAGCACAAGAGTGAGGATAGCTAGAGAATGGGCTGACCTGAGCCTTTTGCCCAGGATATGACCACCCAGAGATATGTAGTCTCAAGGTATCTCTAAGCAAATTTTTTTTTCTTTTTTTTTTTTTTTTTTAGCAAGGTAGTAGGACTTCTCATTTGGTGACTCCAGGCTCTAAGAGTTTTCTCAGAAACAGGAAGCTACCTGTCATTTAAGGAATGGACTCAGAAACTGTCACAATGTCAATACTGCTGTATTCTCTTGGTGAAGCCATCATGGAGATAGCCCAGATCCAAAGGCACATTCAGCCAGAGCAGTATCCAAGAATCCATGGCTATCTTCAATCTGCCACAGGGAATATACAAATACCAACACAATTTCTAGCACAGGTTTTTCAACTTGGGTTAATTTAGCTTGTATAATCAGCCACAAGTCTATAAATAAACGTTGTGGTCTGGATTATATAGTTGCATATCTTTTTATTGGAAATAACTTAGAATATATTTTTACCTTTTTCTTTTTTCCAAAAAAAAAAAAAATGATATAGTTTTGAGGGGGAAGAAAAAGCATAACTGTGAGGTGGTAACACTTGGAAATTTCTATTTTATTTAGTTCTTGGACATCAGCCAAAATTTTATCCTTAATAAACCTTTTGTTCTTTGTCTCTTTCTCTTTGTGGATCTCCATTAACTACAGGAAAATTTTGCCAATCTTCCTAATCTGAAGGTCCATATTCATTTTCTCTGATCATTTCATTTTTTATGCTTTCACCTCCTATTAGTTTCTGCTAAGGCTGACAAACTTCATATGCTTTTTTTTGCTGCAAGCTGAGAGATCTTTCTGTCTTTTCCTGAAACTTTTGATCTGCTATCTCTTACTTTGAAACCATCAAGCCTGCTGTTTTTATATTTTAATTGGTTTTCTTAATTTACCCATACTTATTACCTAAAAGATGGCAGGATAAATTTTTCAATTTCTTCCAACTCTTTCAGACTTCACAACATTTGCATTTATAATATAGTTTTAAAAAGACACATTTTTTTCATTTCTAATATCTTCTAATAAGGCTCCATTAACTTTTACTTTCAGATCCTCATACTTGAGCATGATAACTCTGCAGCTAAAAAAAAAAAAAAAAAAAAAAAAAACCTGCAAAGCAGAAATTTATATTTTTTTCTTGTTTAAAAAAATACTTTGTCTGACCAAAGCTTTATTTTAAGATGTTATTGGTTTCTTTCCTGTCTTGAACCTTAGTTTATCAAATCTAGAAATTGTGTGGAATTTTTGACCCACTATAATCCAGAAATACATTTAGACTGGGCAAAATGCCTCAGAAGAAAATAAGACTATGACCTCCTTGAACTCTGTCCTATTTGTAGAATAAAAGTAAAGAGCAGACACAGAAGTGCTAAAACACTGGCAGAAAGACTCAGAAATAAACTTCTCTACAGATACGGAAAACCCACTACTGTCACATTTTGTCATCTATGGGTTACTCCATTACAATCCAGTATAACATTGTCAAGGACTGGAATAAATTCTTTATGATTATTTTATCCAGGCTGTGAGATTTGAATGAGAGAGAGAGAGAGAGGGAGAGAGAGAGAGAGGGAGAGAGGGGGGGAGAGAGAGAGAGAGAGAGAGAGAGAGAGAGAGAGAGAGAGAGAGAGAGAGAGAGAGAGAGAGAGAGAGAGAGAAAGGCTAACCTGTCTTTAAAAAATCAATGTCAAAATCCCTTTCAAATATTGTTCTCATTGGACAATAATAGAAATAAAAAGAAAAAAGTCACTGTTTCACCAGACTGTTTTTATGTGATCTCTTTTCTCTGATATACTCAGACACATACACTTGAAATGGTTAAGTTACAAAATAAGTAATGTTTTCATCCGTGTCATCATCATTAGAAATTCATTAAGGCATGTGAAGTCACATTGTTGAATACTTCAATATGCTGTTGTTAGGATAGAAATTAAGAGACATCTATTGAGCATTTGCTAAGTGCCCAGTCTTGTGTTAGGCATGTTCATTTGTGTTATCCCCATTACAGTGTAGCACTATCAGCAGAATTTGCTGAATAGATAATGTATAGATTATAAATGACAAAATTTTTATGAGAAGGAAACCAAGCAATGTCCTTATTTTACAAAATAACCAACTAAAAGAAATACTATTAGACTTCTGGTCAAGATGGAGGCATAGGATGACACACTTTGTCTCCTCGCACAACCATAGAAAGAGTTACAACCAGACCTCCAAACAAATAACACTCAGACCATCAGAAAATTGAGTCTGACAACCAAGGATTAAAAGAAGCCACATTCATTCAGACAGGTAGGAGGGATGGAGTTGTGGAAATAGGTGGAGATGCAATGTGGTGTGGAGAGGTGACAGTGACAGTGGAAGAATGGACAGTGCCATATTCAAGGATGGTGAATAAAAATTGGGGGAGAGGGGATACCTTGGGAATGAGCAATCCCAGCCCCAGGCCAAATCACACAGCCCCATGTTCCAACACTGGGATGATAAACCCCCATTACCTCTGGCTGTAAAACCACTGGGGGTTGGGGCAGCTGAAGGAACTGCCATATTTTTATCAGTTAAAGAGCCCATCTAGCCTAAGAACATAAGCAAACCCACCCATTCTGGGTTTCCCCACCAGTGAAGCAGCTGAAAGGGCATACAGGAAAAGGGTTAAGTGACTGGAAATGGGATGAGTTCTGGGCAAGCCTTCAGAAGCCAGGCAGCACAATTATCCCAACTCTGAGCCCTCCTCCCACACTGAACCACAGAGCAGTGAAGTGGGTCATCCTGCTCTAGAGAATACCCAAGGCTTCACCCCATACAACTTAACAGGTGCACTAAGACAGGGAGTCAAAGCAGCTCTACCCAATACACAGAAAAAAACACAGGGAGGCTGCCAAATTGAGAAGGCAAAGAAGTATGGTCCAAATGAAAGAACAGAACAAAACCCCAGAAAAATAACTAAATGAAATTGAGATAGCCATCTTATCAGATACAGAGTTCAAAACACTGGTGATCAGGATGTTCAGAGAACTCACTGAGTATGGCAACAACATGAAGAAATGAAGTTTACAATAAGTGGAATGAAGAAAAATCCACAGGGAACCAATATTGAAGGGAAGGAAGCTGGTGTTCAAATAAATGATTTGGAACATAAGGAAGAAATAAACATTCACTCAGAACAAAAACAAACAAACAAACAAACAAACAAAAAACAAGAATTCCAAAAAATAAGTATAGGCTTAGAAACCTCTGGGATAACTTTACATGTACCAGTATCTGAATCATAGGGATGCCAAAAAGAGAAGAGGAAGAGCAAGAAATTTAAAACCTATTTGAAAAAATAATGAAAGAAAACTTTCCTAATTTGGTAAAGGAAATAAATATACAAGTCCAGGAAGCACAGAGAGTCCCAAACAAGTTGCAACCAAAGAGGACCACACCAAGACACATCATAATTAAAATGCCAAAAGCTCAAGATTAAAAGAGAGTCTTAAAAGCAGTAAGGGAAAAGAAGAATTGCCTACAAAGGAGTTACCATAAGACTATCAGCTGATTTATCAAAATAAACTTTTCAGGTAAGAAGGGGCTGGCAAAAACTATTCAAAGTGATGAAAAGCAAAGACAATCAAGATTACTTTATACAGCAAAGCTATCATTTAGAATGGAAGGGCAGATAAAGTGCCTCCCAGACAAGATAAAGCTAAATGAGTTCATCATTATATTAAATGTTAAAGGGACTTTTTTAAGAAAAAGAAGATCAAAACCAAGAACATTAAAAAGACAACAAATTCACAACTAAGCAAACAACTAGAACAGGAACATAATCATAGATATGGAGATCATATGGACGGTTATCAGCTGGGAGGGGGAAGGGGGAGAATGGGGGAAATGGTGCAGGGATTAAGATGCATAATTAGTTTGAGCGTCGGCCTGCGAGCCAAGTGTCGCTGGTTCGATTCCCAGTCAGGGCACATGACTCTGTTGTATGTCAAGTCCCCAGTTGGGGGCGCAAGTGAGAGGCAACCACACAGTGATGTTTCTCTCCCTCTCTTTCTCCTTTCCCCTCTCTCTAAAAATAAATAAATAAACAAACAAACAAAATAAAAAAACAAGTAAATAAAAAAAAAAAGATGAAGATGCATAATTGGTAGGAAGAAAATAGACAGGGGATGTTAAGAACAGTATCGGAAATGGAGAAGCCAAAGAACATACAGGTACAATCCATGGACATGAACTAAAAGAGATATTGCTGGAGGGAAGGGGGTGCCATATGGAGTGGGGGGAAAGGTGCAAATTGGGATAACTGAAATAGCATAATCAATAAAATACACTTAAAAAAAAGAAATGCTATTAGTTTGGAATGTAAACAAGAACACTGCTTGAAATCAAAGGGTGTACCTTATTTTTTGAAGCAAGACCAAGGTCAAGAGGAGTGCTTTTTACATTATGCTGCAAAGATTTTATTTCTTCTAGAACTCAATAATTATTATGTTCTGTCTCAGAGGAGCTACTAAGACAATGAATGGTTTTTAGAGGAAGTCATTATAATCCCTGGACAACTGTATCTGTCTGGTGGTGGGAGACTGGTTGAAGTAACTACTTCAGGCCCTTGTTAGTTTCAGTACAGTATTCTAAATCTTAGCTTTATTTCTACTTAAAAAGTACTTTTGAGCATAGGCATACTTCTTCTTTTTCATTGTATAAAGGACTCAAATTATTTTATTTTAAAGCTGTCATGAGGTTAAAGCCAGAAATTTTAATTTTCTATATTAGAACAAAAGGTTGGCAAACCATGGCCCATGAACCAAACTTGTTGACTGTTTTCATACACCCACACACTAGGATTTTTAAAAAAATAGTTTTAGATAGTTGAAAAAAATCTAAAGAAGAATAATATTTCATAAAACTTGGGAATTATATAAAATTCAAATTTCAATGCCACTCATAAATAAACATATTTTGCAATGAGTCCATGCTCACTTATTTACCTTTTTGGTCTATGGCTGCATTTGTGTTGCTACAGCAGAGTTGTATAGTGGGGATTGAGCAATATTGTCCACAATGTCACATTTGCATATTTACTACCTGGCCCTTTACAGAAAAGTTTGCTGATTCTTGTAATGCATGCTCAAGATATATATTTTTTAATTGAAAATTGTTTTAAACTAATTTGCACTGTCAACTTGGACAATGGAAGGCCTTGATAAATTCCTCATTAAACTTGGGCTGAGGGTATTCTCAGACACAGAACTAATCGTTGCACTTACTTTTTGGACAGCATCTACTGACAATAATTTTGGAATATATATATTTGTCAATCAGATGAAAAATGTGAAAAAAAAGTCATTGAAATATAGAGCAGACTGCTATAAAGGTTTCTTTTGACCCTGTATACACTAACCAAAAGGAAGGGATCAATGAGACTTATAAATTCAGGGAAAGGAGACATTGTCAGTAGTTTTGCAATAAATTTCCCAGAAACATTAATGTTGGTGGAAAACAATAATATTTACTTAAAAAAAAAAAAGCATTTAAAAATCTGCTGATTTCAAGGTATAGCTCTACCAAGCTATGAAACTCCCATGTTTTAATGTCATAAACAGGATGCTTTCTCTTTGTTCAAAAGTAAATGTTTTTCTATTTCCATGAGTGTTACCTCCTCAAATTGTTCCTGATTAATCAATGTTTGATTTTTAGAATTCTCTTATTTTCTACAGGACTGAGGTTATAACCCTAGCGTCCTGAGAGATTTTTTTTCTATTGTTAAAAATGTCCATAGGATGCCCAGATAGCAAATAGACACCAAAGTCACTTTGGAATTTGTAATTGACACCATATCAAACAATTTTGAAGGGGAAGCCTGCCAAGACATCTTGGAAAGTAGCATTGCCAGGGACCCAGATAAAATAAAGGTGATATTTGTTAAGTACAGATAAAGTGGTATAATAAGTTGGTATATTAACCACCTATGAAAAGAATGTTGTGATATTGGTAAGTTCAGCCTCATACAAATTCAAGAATAGTACATCAGTTCTACTATTATAAGATAAATCAAATTATTACTATATATTATTATTATATGGAAACAAGGCATTGTGAACATTTTTACCCTCGCTGCTTTAGCTTATACCGTATATTCTACCTGGGATATTCTTCACCCTCTTCTTGTTTAAAAATACTACATAGTCCTTCAATGAGTTTCATAAACTATTCTACTCCTGAACTTACACCATTTAATATCTCTGTTACTTTTTTGTTCAATTTACATTGTTGACTCTTAAGATTTGTAAACATTTTATGGTATTTAATTTAAAATATAGAAAAACTCAATTATTTTCTCATTTATAATTTGATTGAGGGTCAGGACACTGTTTTATATATATAAACTTTCCTATAGCATCTACATCTGTGGTTTCTTGCCAGTGAATACATTAGAATAATTTACTGCTTTAATTTTTTGCATAGAATACATGAGTTCAGAATTTGAACATAAGGGGAAAAACCTATAGTTCCAAATTTACATTTGTTAGAAAGCAAATATAACATTACATTTGCTTAATTTTAGGAACAGATACATTTTAAAAAGGAAAATATAGTATTATGATAGTGATTATATTATATCATTATACAATTTGTAGCAGGCAGCTTCTGACATGGCTTTAAATGATCCCTGACTCTAAGTATTCATGTCCTGTGCGGTTCTTGAGTGTGGGCTAGACATGGTGACTTGCTTCTAATGAATAGAGTATAATAAAAGCGATGTGATGTCTCTTCTGTGATTCAGTTATATTAAGACTGTGATTTCCATTTTGCTGGTAGATTGTTCTCTTGCTAGCTTAAATAAAATAAGCTGTCATGCTGTAGAAGCCCACATGGGAAGGAACTGACGGCAGCCTCTAGCCAATAGCCAGCAATGAACTGAGGCTCTCAGTACAACAGTCTGCGAATAATTGAATCTTCCCAACAACTAGTTTAGTGAGCTTGGAAGAAGGTCCTTCTGCAGGTGATCTGCAGATAAGATCCCAGCTCTTGTCTGTAGTCTTGCGAGGAGCCCAAAGCAGAGTATTTAGCTAATCTCTTCCTGGACTCCTGACCCACAGAAACAGAAATGATACATATGTATACTTTTAGTCATTGAGTTCTGAGACATTTTATTCATTAACTAATTTTACTTCTTTCACATACATTTATACGGTTTCATTTCTATAAAGTTAATAGCGGAGACTTTAAGATCATGACATGTTGAAGTCCATACTCCCTGCCTAGGTGAGAGTAGTCAGCCATGTATCCTGATTCTAAAAATAAAACTAAAAGGGCTTTATACCTGTTATATCTCATTTTAAAATTACAAAAATGCTGTAAGATAGATTGATAAGGTGGGGGGAGATGTCTACATTATTTCCATATTTAGAAGATACTAACACTAATTAGGAGTTAAGGTATATAGAAAAGAATGGACCATGTATCTATTACCTTGAAGGTGAAGGTAAAATTATATTTTAAGGCCCTCACAACATATGAGCAGTTGCCTCCTTCACAAATGTTTGTAGTTTCTCTGACTCTTTATTGGTTTTGTAATTTAATCTTTATTTTATTTTTTACATTACCTTTTAATCCCCTAATGCCCTGCCCCCCCATCAATCACCCCACTGTTGTCCAGGTCCATGAGACCATTTTTCTTCCACCACCGAACCCCTCTCCTCTACCTGTCTCCTGCTGTTTAATGGAAAAATGTAAAAAGAGAAAACGACCATAATTCTGGTTGTGTGTATACCTGTGTGTGCATATATGTGTGTGTAGCTGAAAGTATGTCATTTTATTTGAGAATATTGAATTCCCTCTAGGTGAAAGCCTTCTACTTTCCAGGGAGCTAAAAGGATCCATCTGTGGCATGCCCAGCTGGGTGACTTTGAGATACCCACAAATGGTTTCTTCTTCTGAGATTAACCCAGTATTGTGGCAGATCAGGCTGAAATATCTGTCCCTTAATTGGGTGACTGTGTAAAAAAATCACAGAGAACATCCTGGTAAATCTTTATAGTTTTCACAGAATTTGTTTTTGCACCTTTTTATACCACTGAGAAATATTTATCACAGAGAAAAATAACAACAATTTGTTCCAACTAATAAGAAATTCAGCATATGATGCCAAATTACAGTAGTTTCCTAGAGACTAAATATGCTCAGTTAATAATGTGCCTGTGTGTGTGTGTGTTCTAAACATGACATCAATGAAAGAGCATGATCTTAATTTAGGTATTTATAAGAAATCTCAGAAAAAGTTTCAAAACTGAAAAAGATAGGTAGCATATACGTATATGTATAAATATATGCATACATATGTATAACTGGTTTGTTTTTCATCAAGTTTATTAATCCAGATATTATTCCTGTGGCTAATTATGATCAAGAAATAAGAACACTCTCTGGAATTATCAAGGGCTCCTCAAGTGCTAAATAAGGAGGGCTCAGGACTAGCAAGAAGCTGGCCTGCATGAGATATGGGTAGACATAAAGTGCTTTTCCTCGGGTCCTACGCTCAACGGTCTAAACCCATCATTGTCATTCCCTTTCAGCATTGTTCCTCGTGAAATGGGGAAGCAGCACTCTTTGACTTGGGAATACTGTTTTTAAACACTCCCTCCCCCAATTATATAATGTTTTATTCAAAATGTGTATTTAATTAATTTATTTGTTTGGTAGGATGGTCTTTTTTACATTCCCTGAGGACAGGACCTGAGTCACTGGTATTTTCTGCATTGGACCGTGCCCTAGAAGTATTCATTCAGTAGCTCTCTTACACCTTTCTCCAGGACTGCCTTTTCAAAAGACATTGAAGTCAAGTTTGGGAGGGAGGTTTTGCTGGGACTTAGAACAGGAGCCATCATGCTAACTGAGAATTTTCTACTTTACAACCTATGTTGAAAGTTGTTAAAACAATTCAATTCTGGATTAGACATCAGTTACTTACTGTCTGAATCATTGTAATCCCTGCAGCTATACTTACATTTTACAGAAGATGTAGTTCCTTCAAACTATCTATATTTGTCAATTGGCTCATAATTTATTTTTCTGTGAAATTTAATTGTTTGGAATAAGTTACTTTGGAAATTCTATCAAATAAACAATTATTTCCAATTTATTTTGTGTTTAACTACCAATGCATTAGTTAGGGGAACCTACATACTATACAAACAACCCCTTAAGTATACTAGTTTAACACAGTAAAGGATCATCTTTTATTTAGGTAAAAGATTGATGCAGGTGTTCCTTGTCTGTAGATGGCTTTTTTCTGGGCTGTGATCTAGAGGTCTGGGATTCTTCTACCTTGTGGCTCCATCTTCCCTGTGGAGTTCTAAGCCCCATGCTAAATGCCTGTCAGTTCGTGTGAGAAACTGGAAAGAAGACAAGACTCCATTCCACTCTTAGTCACATAGTCACCCCTGGATGCAAGGGGTCTGGGAAATATCTCCAGCTGGGTGTCTTCCTCCTGCCACTACTCACTATGAAAGGAAAAACGGGAGTGAGAAATAGAAATATTTGGAGGTCAGCTAGCTAGCTTTATCTGCCACTCTCTAGCACAAATAATTAAAGTTTATGATTTCTTAATCTCTTAAAGTTTATCTTACAAAAACTAGTACTCAATTGTACACTTTCATATATGGAATGCTAATTTTTTATGGGGGTTGGTTGTTTCTGCGGGAAATAGCTACAGGGCAGAAACCATGACGGCTATTATATAATCACTCAAGGTATGTAAAAGAGTTCTGGGCTTGGAGATAACATACTTCCACTTCATGATGGAGGAGTTCAGTCCTATCAAATCCCCTGGTGCTCAAACCATGCACCAGGGTTTTAATGCCAAAATTGTAACTCTGAATATATTATGGCTAAGTCATTCGATTTATTCTAGCTTCAGAGGTATTTACACTCTCCTAAAACCTTGACTTTACCCACAGTGTGTTTCAGGTACCCTGGCCAATGAGTCCAGAGTTCCCAGAGTTCTAAGACCAAATTTGCCATAAGCATCTGATCAATTTGTCAAAAGGACAGAAATGACACAAAAAAAGTCTTTGTACTTGCTTGCCATAGTCGTGGCTTGGTTTGTCTTGTCTTGTAACAAAATACCTGCATACATAAAGCAAAGGGAAAATTTCTGCATTATGACCATATTACTAACAAATACACTTTGCATTTGTATAGCTTTGTAGAGTGTATTTTACTTTTCAAAGTACTTTCATGGTGTTTACTATATTTAGTCTATAAAATTACCTGTTGACAAAGACATTTTAGGCCAGTGTGGACAAATCAGATTTTCATATTAATATAAATTAGTGCTAAAATTAAAACTAGAATGGACATTTTGACATTTACTATCCACTTATTTTTTACAAAATGCTATGAATGGTAAGCTCTTTGACAATGGGAAAGTATATGTTTTAATTTTCATTACCTATTTGTATTTTGAAATTTTTTTCTTTAAATTAATGAACCTGTGAGTATGAAGACAATACTTACTATTTAGCACATCTACCACCTATTTTATTTTTCACCTCTTCCCTTCATGGGCACATAGAAAAGATATTTCTATAGTATTGCTTCAGCATTATCTCTCATCAGACAATTCTGCAGTTCCAAGGAAGACATGAATAATACTACCATGAATGTATCCAGTGTTATTTATAACCCAACATTTTATTACAGCACTATAGGATGATCCATAGGTTTTTCTTCTTGACCTGAATGCTATGATCAGGGATGTGTCCTAAATATTTTAGTGTCCTTTAGAAGTGTATTATGAAAGTAGGCTCCACATTAGGAAGTTTTCTTTCTCTTCAAACTGCAACGATTTTTGCTTAAGGAGGGTCAGATATTTACTCTTCCATTGTGGAGTAAGACCTATCTTTAATGTCTTAAATTTAAACTGTTTGAGTTTCAAGAGAGCCTCAGCTTGTTAATTAGTCTTCCAGGATTCAGTGGTCAAGGCTGCATTTCCTCAAGCTGGTCCCTTCACCATTTTAGAGACAGTGGTTTTTTCCCACTCAGCCTTCATTTTCCAGACCAAGAGTCCCTACCGCTTTAGTCTGTTCCTCTGAGGATACGCTAGACACATAAATCAGGCTTACAAGGAAGCTAAAAGAGGTAATTATTATTTGCATTTTGGGCATTTAAAAACTCAAAGCTCAGAGGTGAGGATACTTAATTCTAGCTACTTCACCAGATTATAAATTTCCCCCGGGAACACAGCTCCTTCAGTTTGTTTTATCTACAACTCTACTCTTTAAGATGCCAGTGATACAACTGTACAAATAACCCTGACTCTAGGGCTCTGAATAAGAAATGTAATAGGACCCATCTATTTACTAATCCCCATTCTAGTTTCTAGGTCTCTGTCAGCCAAGGAAAGTAGACTGTGCAACTTCACAACTTATACACTAACTTTACAAAAGTAAGAAGTCTGTTTAGATCACTAAGGTGAGAAATTCATTTCTAATCTCTTCATTACGAAAGTATTTCCATCTGAATTGTATAGATTCATGCCTAACTCCCTTGGGTGATGTAAGTAAAATTCAGGTGTACTGAGAAAAATTATCTCCAACTACCTAAATGGTTTCCCATGGTTTAGTTACTACCAGAGGACAAAGCAGAAGTTTTCTACAAGGTCTTTTTAAAGTTTAAACCAAATTTAATTTTTTTTTTTTATATTTGGCCTCAAAGTTACATTTTAATTACAGTGCAATAATATGAGGAACACTGGTAATAGGGAAAACTTTTAGACCTTTTGTACTTTAGTGCAGTCAAGGGAAACCTCATTAGAGAGGATTTTCTTAGTTAGCAGGGCTTCGAGGTTAATGAGCTGTGAGTGATAATGTATAGTAGTAATCCCTCCTGGCAGTAACAGGTTGTATTTTATACATCCCTTAATCTCAATAGGAAAAGAGGTGATGGGAGAGGGTGAAAGGAAACCAATTTAAGGGGCTTGGGGATTTTCTAAAAATCCCACTCCTGGATGAGCCATAATTGAAAATTCCACATGTTCAAACCTTAGAAGCTGAAAGATGGTAAAAACATTCCTCCATAAACTGATTTCAGTGCCCCAAACAGTGACTTGCTGTGAATCCCAAGCTGGATTGAATGATGGTCCCCAATAGTTGGCGTCACTAAGAACTAAATTCATTTTACTGTCACAAGAAGGAGCCAGCTAAGTTATACGTCATAAATGTTGGATCAGTTTGACAGAAGTAAGGGCCAGGAGAAAGATAAAAGTAGATGAGGGTGGAGTTAATAAGGGGACATCCTGAGCTGAATGCAATTTTGGGGTACAGTTTATATGATTTAATGACAGAGTGTGTTATCTCTGAGATGGACTGAGACTTCATTAGATGGCTTTTTACTGGCATTGCAATGGTCCTTAAGAAACTTCTTTGGATCATTGCATTTAGTACCTTCTTTGTTGTCAGGGAACCTCTACAAATCAACTCAGTTCATGCCGTAAGTTTGAAAAAACAGATTTCCTTTCTAAGCAAGGTTCAGAGCTCAACTGGCTGAGCCTCAATGTCATCCTATTTGTGTGGCATTGCACATCTTTATGCAAAGGAAGAAAAGAAAGGAAGAATGCAGTTTCCTACTACTTCACCAGTTTGCTTTTACAGGTTGGCATACCTCAATGCCATCAATATTTTCTACTGTTTACAAAATAAAGTTCAGAATCCTTTTCCTGACATTCAAGGTCATCCATGATTTGGCACTCTCTTATTCTTATATTTTATTTCCCATTTCTCTCCCCCACAAACTCTCTATTAGAAACAAACTGGAATGATCATTTCTCCTCAACATACAAAGCCCCTTTCCACCGTCACTTATTAGGGTACTGCTGCCTGGAATGTTCTACTTCCTTTCTGGTTATCGTCCTCTAATTTTTTTAGGATCTGGCTTTAAAAACACACAAATGCATGTACATTCTCCATAAAAATCTTCCTTATAATTCTATTTAGAAAAAAGAGTAAAACATTTCCCCCTTCACTATCTTGTAATATAATATTTTTGTAAATAACTGTGAAAATATTTCAAAAACAAATTGAAAGTGCTTTGTAATTCAAAGGTATTTCTTAACTTATAGGCACTGTAGTGCCTTTTTCATAAAGCAAATGGTATCTTAACACTGAAAACAGAAAAAAAAAACTCAGAATGTAAAGGCAAAATCATTCTCCTATTTCAAAAAAACTATATATGCATGAAGATTTGATTACTCATCAGTCCCTTGGAGCATTTGAAAAGCCATTCTTAACGAGGAAGATTTATGAAGCAGAGCTATGTTTCAACCAGGTCACCAAAAAAAAGGAGTCTTCTCTCTGGAGGCTGGGCACTAAGAACACTTGTCAGTATTTCTTTCCCCTGTTGAATCTCCCCTAACAGAAAACTTCCTTTTTGTTTATATCTAAGAATATGATAAAGAATCACTCTAAATATTACTTTTCCAGCACACGGTCAGGCACCAAGGACACCAAGAACACTGTAGAGTGAAAGTCATGCCTACTTTGTTTTACCCAGGAGACTGGTGAGTATCAGGGCACATCGGGGTCCTCTAGCCCCATGTGCCAATTACAGTTGCTCAAGTCTCTGGGATGCTGGGTCTGGCCCTGAGTGTGCCCTGCTTCCTTATCTTTGTAAGGTCTCAAGTTCTAAATCAATTACTTGTTTTCTACCATCTACTGGAAGTACTACTTCTCTTTCAATCAACCCACACATATTGTTCTTTTTTTTTTTTCTGTTTTATTGAGGTGACATTGGTTCTTTATAACCTGCAACAGAGGATTATAAACAGAGTTTATATTAACTCTGATATCCCATCTCTGTTTGTCATGTTGATTTGGGAGGTCTGATGATTTCTAAGATAATTAAGAACACCTAGTGACTACTTCAGCAGGAGTTAGGTTGATTACTTAGTCCTTCAATTTTGCAACCTTATTTTGTTCTCAATATTTTCTGGGCTAAGATTTAATTAGAGAATATACTTTAATTGTTCCTTTGAAAGGAAAATTATATGTCAATACAAAAACTATATAAACCATTTTTCCATGGTTTTTACTGGTTTATAATTTTTGAGATGAAAATTTTGGTGATTGGGACAACTTCTGTATTTTTCCTCACAATCATAATTTGGAGTCTTTTGGTGCTAAAGAATTAAATTTCAGTTTTAGTATGCTTAAAATAAATAGCAGCATCTACATAAATCTTATACCTTTGATTCAGAAGATTAAGTCTTTAAGAGAAGAACATATTGGCAATGGGATATAATTTTGTCACTCTTTTAGAGCTGTCCTTAAAGAATTGTGTTATTTCTTCAAACTGTCTTGGATAAAGTAATTACCTAGAATGTTGTAAGCAAAAATTTAAAAAATAAGTTCCAGAACTTTTCCTAGTGGTTAATGTTAATATGGTCTTTTTTCTTCAGATTTCTGTATCTGCTTCATACCTCTCATTGTAAATAAAAACTTTCCTATATTCCTTACAGAATTTTATTTTTTACTTTATTCATTAAGTTCTAACACTGCTCCTAATGCCCACCTTACCCTGAAGTAGAGAACAATATGGTTGGAAAAGGGAAGAATGTAAAGGGTGAGCCCACTGTGCTATTTGCTCTGGGTAAAATACTCTAAGCATTTCCCCCTCTCCCCCAGTGGGAATAAAATTGTTAGCAGGGTAGTCTCCTTGAAGGTAGATAAAATGAAACTAACATTTCCTGAAGTTAATCAATCCCAAACTCCATTGTATTTTCTTTACCCAAATTACCAGAATTAAAAATTAATCTGTTCTCAGATTCCTTGATTTAGTTCACTAATTTTGGATTTCCTTCACCAAGTTTTATAAATTTATTCTTATTTAACTTTATTCAATAATGTTTGAAAATACTGCATACACTATGTATAATGAACTGTTAACGTAGAAATACCTTAAGTCTTTTGTGATTCAATTCTTTTATATAGTGAGTGTGTACTATGTTCCAAACCATCTGCCAGGCACCATAGGGGAGTAAAAGAAGTGTGAACTATATTGATTATCCTTAAAGAAATAAGACGTGGTCAATAACACAGGTTTTAGAGACAATTTCTCCTTCCTATGCTGTACTCACTCCAATCCATACTCAATTCTTGTCATCTCCTGAATATATTTCCATTCAAGAGTTGGACTACAACTCCATCATTGCCATACTCTTTCAAACCACTACCACGCACAGCACTAGCATTCAAAAGAAATAGCCTCTTGAATGACCTACCTTTTCCCACACCTATCTGACCTCCCTATAGTATATTTGTCCAGAAACAGCCCAGAGTCATTTTTAGATATTTCAAATTAGATCTTGGCCTCCTATTGACTCAAAATTTCCAATGATATAAAATAAAATCCAAAATCTCTTTTCTGGCCAGTTCCTTGTTACTCGGACCTCATGTCCTGTTGCACGGCACTCTCCATGAGCAGTGTCACCTGGGAGCAGAATCCAGGTCAGGACCCCTGGCCCAGGGCCCAGGAGTCAGTATATTAACCAGCCCTCCGGGTGATTCTGATGCTAGAAGTTGGGATACCTGCCCCACATCCTTTCTTCCTGATCTCTAAACCAGTGAATCCAATTCTGTTGTCAGGACATTTAACCCTCTATCTTCCTGGAAAGTACCTACCCCTCATCTTTGCACAGCTTTCTCTTAGTCAACCAGGTTCCTGACAAATACTATTCCTTCAAAGATGTTCCCCTGACCACAACATCTAATGCTCTCCTCCTTATCCCTTTCGTCCATATGGTTTCTTGTTTTCTTAGTAGTAATTATTATTATTTGAACTTGTGTTTTTTGTTTATGTATGTATCAGGAAAAAATATTGGAGCTGAGAGTCCAAGACAATAAACGCCATATTCTAAAGTGGGGTGCAATGTTATCTACAGGACTTACAGAAGGACATTAGAGAAAACTACTTTATGCCTCAGTGGAACTACTCAATTCAAGTGTATAAAGTAAGTTTGAGAAGCCTAGAAAAGAGCTACAAAATAGAAAGTTTGAGAATGTAGGTGGCTGATGTGCTCTGTGTCGCACTCACCCCCTTCATTAGATAAGAATAGGCATGTTTTCTTTATAATCTCAAATTACAACAGAAGGCCCCACATAATCATCTTTGACAGTTACTATGTGTCCCCTACAGTACGAGGAACACTGGATTGTGTCTGAGAGACTCTCAAGTGTCAGAGATGGGCTAGTTATCTATTCTGACAGTGAGGTAATAAGAAAAAAACTAATGGCTGGCTGCCTTGGGCCATCTTTGCTCCTAGTCTTTGAAGAGGAAAAGATGCATAATAAGCACTTCCCTCAGGCCACCTGTTGTCCCTTTAAATCACACCCACAACATCTACCAGGAAGGGCAGGAAGAACTTCCCGAAAAGGGATAGGAGGTCTAAAGAAGATGCTTTGAATAACAAGCTGTAGGAAAGTGAATCAACATCAAGCAAGTCAGTTTCTCCAACCCAGCCAGCCCAGAAAGAGTGGACCTAGCTCACATTATTAGTCATGCAAGGACTTTACACATATTTCGACTCCTCCCTTGCTAGCTCTGACCCTGGAAGGATCAACAGAAGTCAAAGTTAGTAAACTGAAAAAGGAATGAGCTATTTGCAAGCCAGGGTCATGCAGGCACCAACTAAATGCTGTTCTTTTCTCTTTGCAAAAGACTTGCCCATAACCTGCTGGGTTAGGAAAGAGGAGTAACCATAACATTGAATAAAATCTAAGGCTTTGATTCTTACTGTATCTAAACTTACTAGTTATCTAGAAAAGTTTTTCTATGTATAAAATCATATTGTCTGCACACAGAAAATTTTAATTCTTTGTCACCAATTTGAGAGCCTTTTATTTCTTTTTCTTGCCTAATTACTCTGGCAAGGACTTCCATTACTATGTAATAGAGTAGAAGTGGTGAGAGTGAATATCCTGATCTCGCTCTTGATCTTAAAGAAAAAGCTTTTAATTTTTCATTACGCAGTATGATGTTAGCTATGGGTTTGTCACATGAGTCCTGTTCAGAAAAGGTCCAGCCACTGCTAATATAATGATAAAAGTATGTGCAATCTTGATGTAATCTGGCAGCCATGGAGAGTGGACTGCATTGTGCATTCATAAACAATGATGACTTCATTGAACTAGTCAGTAAGGGTGGTAGACGCCATAGACTGAGCATGTGTACTGTGTGGCCGTTGTATTCAAAATGACTGAATGAGTAGAGCAATGAATCTTCATCAAATTTTGCATTAAATTTGAACATTCCTCCACATAAACTATTCAGATATTTTAGTAAGTTGTAGCTATGGGCAATTGATGATTGGCAGCTTCATCACGACAGTGCACCCACTCATGCATCACATCTCATGAAGAGTTTTATAATGAAACATCAAATAACCCAGATAAATCACCCCTACAGCCCAGATTTGTCACCCTGCAACTTCTGGGTTTTCCCAAAACTAAAATCACCTTTGAAAGGGAAGAGATTTCAGACCATGGATGAGATTCAGGAAAATACAACAGGGCAGCTGTTGGTGGTTGGGGGAACTGTGTGAAGTCCTTAGGTGCCTACTTTGAAGATAATTGAGGTATCATTGTCCTACGTACAATGTTTCTTGTTTATTGTACCTTCTTCAATAAATGTCTATTTTTCATATCACATGGCTGAATACCTTCTGGACAGACCTTGTATATAGATTGTTATTATTAATTTTTACATAGTTCCTTTGTCTCTGATGTTCAGAAAAATATAAATGCTTTGATGAGAGACACTATCTCTTACTCCTGTGTATCCTGCCCAGTAATTAACAGAATATTGTGCTTGTGATCTTTTCTATAGAATTCTTCTGTGTTGTGGATGTTGTGTATACTGGTGGCTTAGGGTAATGTTTGTGTTAAAGTTGTCACTTGAGGAGGCAGATATAACCCACACTTTGGGACTTTAAATCACCTTGAAGAAAATCAAAGGGTATGGATGTATGCTCCGCGAAAACCCCAGCCATAGTCGGCAGTATTGCTGTAAACTCTTAAAACTTATTATGCTCAGTCAATATTGAGAATATCTATTTCTAGCTAATTGTAAAGGAGTTGGGTACTACTTGAAATTTTCTTTTTATATACTTGACTTGATGGTATAGGGAAATAATAAGAGTTGGAAGAAAAACGAAAAATTGTGTTGGTCTCATAACCCCAAATAAGCTCTAAGATAGACAAAGTAAGGAGAGGTTCAGGTCATTTGTATTATTTAGAATGAACCAGATGAAGTAAATTTGGAAATAAAGTATAATATTACCATAGAGTTGCATTGTCAGTGACAAGAAGTCTAAAAAGAAAAAAATAACTGCTGGTAATATTTTAAAGGGTAACCAATGCTTGCTAGCAGCTGCAGTAAGACATTAGGTAATAGAGCACAGTAATGTTAACTGCTCTCCTGGTAAGAGTGGTAAATGAAATAAACCCCAGCACCCAGGGTATCATTAATCTATAGTGAATAATGGCAGTGGTGGTGTAAGGAGATTAAAAAGGGCATTGTAAACATTTGTGGCTGTATAATATACAAATTAAAAATGTGAGAACGCATGCAGCTGCATAATCTACAAATTAAAAAGTGTAATAGCATGGCATTAATTACTGGCTGATCAATTCCCCCATAATTGCTGGCATGTAGATGAACAATTACAGGTCCGAATGTTATTTGAGAAAGAGACATTGACCTTGGAACTGTAAGGAATGATACTCTGTTAGACGGTAATACAGGATCCTATCAAATTCGGTTCCAGTATTTGTAGCAGCCGCCAGCTCAGCACAGGGCTGTAATCACCACACTATTTCTTTCGATTATGGTGCCAGAGGGTTACACATTGTTTTCTCTTTTTGAACAGAAACACCCAGTGACCTTCAGCCTTCTGAAAATGGGACCATCAGGCCTCATTTCCAAGTTCAAATGGTTTTAATAAAAATGAAATAGCAGGAGATAACGCACGTTACCCTGTTAGGCCAGTGGAACAGTTTGGGAAGTTGGAAAGACAAACTTCATTCAGATGTGGACATTCCAAGTGGGATTGCGGCTAAATGTTTCCAGGCCAGCCATTTTCAGCTTGGCAGCTGATAGTTAAGTAACCAGAGACTCAAAAAGTTGATTGATATTGGAAGTCAGAACACTGGCCCCCATTCTCTAGCCTCCTTAATAACACACAATGCAGCAAAGCTATGCTCCTGTTGACGATTTGCCATTATGATGACCGATAAGATAAGTGAGTTGAGATTCAGCACAGCAGTTGCTACATCAGACACATTGCTTTGGCCAAAGTTAGCTCTCTTAGTGCCATGCTTGACACTGAATTACAACTTCAGGTCCACCAGTTACCAACATTCTCAGTCTCCTTCATTCCTTTATTATTTGTGTCCATCTGAATGTTGCTCACTGCAACAGTTTCTATAGAAACTGTCCTTTATCAAGGTCACACTAACTACCAATCTGATGGACATTATTCACACTGTAACCTCATCTGACCTTATAGTGGAATTTGACTCTGCTGACTATTCCCTTCACCTAGAAACACCTTTTTCAGTTTTTGTTGACTGTCTTGTATGCTGTCTCAGTTTTCTTTTCATTACTGGTTTCAGTGATTAAAATAAATGAATAAATAAATAAAGGTTTCAATTGTATTCCTTTTCTTGTCTTTCTCTCCATTCTGTCCCAGTGCAGTTCTGGTATCTCTCAGAGCTAATCTCTGGTCCAAACCTTTTCTCTGGACCCCAAAGCCTGCAGCCAAAACCCTCATGAGCATAAAAAAAAAAAAAAAAGAGAAGGGCTTAGCCGCTCTGACCCTGCATGTGTGTCCTCCTCCTGTTCCCCTGAGAGTGACTTGGAAGTGTCCATTCCATTTTCTAAGCCCTCAAACCCCTAATGCCAAGTCAGTTCTTAGGGCCTGTTTATATTATCCTTTAATTTTCCTCAATTCCTTCTCTATCATTCCACTGTTATTCTCTTATTCATCTTTTCCCAGGATTTTTTTCATACTCTCAAGTTTTTTCCCCTCCACTTACAGTACTGCCCCTGCCCCAACACGCATCTCTCAGCTCATGCTTAGTGGGGCCATCCGCCATTATATCATCACTGCTCCACTTGTAGATTTTCAACAGCTTTAGTTTTTTACTGGGTAAAGCTAAGCCTTTCATCATAACCCATAAAACATATAAAATTAAAGAAACAAGTATTTTCAGAAACTTTTAATAGAATCTCCTCTTTGTGTTAATCAAAATAATTAGCATTTCTATTATTTCTTTGGAATTTCACTACAGAACTCTTGACTAAATAAATAAAGGGATTCACTGGTTTTAAGAAGTTATTAGCATTTATATTATTGCAGGGGCAACACACGAGAACATTATTTTCTAAAAATTAGAATTCAGAGTTAAGAAGGCTAGCATTTCTACCGCGATGCTAGAAATTTGTGACTCACCATGGAAAGGAATTCACGATGGAGTTCATAAGACTGGACCTACTGAAAGAGAAGACAAAGAAAAAAAAAAAAAAAAAAAAAACAGAGAAACATAAGATAAGAGTGCTTTTTTTTTTTTTTTTAATGTCCAACAATAATATTTATTGGGGTAACATTGGCTAATAAGATTATATAGGTCTCGAGTGAAGATTTCTATGATACATGATTAGTATATTGCATTGTGTGTTTTTCAAGTATTAAAATGAACTTACCCTAAGGTGGTGCTACCCATATACTAGGCATTCAATGACCACTCAGAATGAGCCCAGAGCCTAGTTCAATGGGACCAGTCTCATGCTCTTCTTTCTGCACTGGATAAACTTAGACAGCAAACCTAAAAGAGTAGAAGGATGACTGTCAGTTTTACAGTTGTTTTATTGACTCATATACGGGAAATATTTTAAAGAGAAAAAATGCCCTCAAATTTAGAAAGAATAATGGGTTGTTTAAAAAACCATCAGACAGGTCCAGTCAAGATGATAGCACAGGCGGAAATGGCTTGCACTTTCATACAATCACATCAGAATTACAACTAAAATATCAAACAGCCATCAGCCAAAACCATCAGAAATCAAGTTGAATGGAAATCTGACAACCACAGAATTAAACAAATCACATCCACCCAGACTGGTAGGAGGGGCGCAGATGCAGAACAGGCTGGTCTCTCACCCACATTTGGTGGATAAAAACTCGGGAGGAGTATCTCAGGAGTGAGGAGTCTCAGCCCCACACCAGGTAACCCAGACCAGGGTTCCAGTGCCAGGAAGATAAATGTCCACAACTTCTGACTGCAATATCCAACAGGGATTGAGTCCGTGGAAGAAACTTATGGAGCCCCAAATTATTCCTCTTAAAGAACCCACACATAGACTCACCTACTCAGACTCACTCCCTCTGAGCTCCAACACTGGGGTACCAGCTTGAAAGGCACCAGTGGCATACAGGGAGAAACTGAAGTGTCTGGCATCAAGGCAAGCAGAGGCCATTGTCTCTTTTCTAAACCCTCCCACCACAGAGCCAGCAAGCTAGTGCCATATTGGGGACTCCATCAATCTGGCTAACACTATTTGACCCACCTGGGAGATGCCCAGAGTCTCCTCCCCACCCAACTTACAGGCCCACACAAGGTTCTTTTTCATATGAATGGCTGGTCTTGGCTCCTGCTTCACAACTTCCTAAATCCTTTCAAACAAGCAACAGCTGGCTTCAATGAGCTCTAGGTCTGGCCCCACCCGCAGCCAGCTTAGATTCACAGCTTGGCTTTGCCTAGGAATCTCCAAGCCAAGCATAAGCAGCAGGCATCTCAGGTTGCTTTATAACTCAGGCAGGGTGGCCTCGGGCAACACACAGGTGGGGGATGACCTTGGCCTCCATCACCTGGGGAAATCCAGGGCCAACACACCTGGTGGACAGCTACAGGTCACATTAGATCACCACCACCCTGCCCCTGAACAGCTGATTCTCTGTGGAGGGTGGAGGGTGGTGGTCACAGCCAGTCATTGCAGCTGAGTGGCCTGGGTAAATCCCTCCCATTCGTCTTCCAACAGCAATCAAGGTTCAACTACAAGAGGAGGGTGCACTTAGCTCTCACAAAGGGCACATCTCAAATATGTAGCATGGGTAATAGGGGAGGCTGTGCCACAAGAGCCTACAGGACACCTACTACATTAGGTCACACTATCAAGACATGGAGTCAAAGAAGCTCTATGCAATACACAGAAACAAAAACAGGGAGGCTGTCAAATTGAAGATGCAAAGAAATATGGCCCAGATGAAAAAGCACAACAAACCCCAGAAAAAAAGAACTAAACAAAACAGAAGATAGCCAACCTATTAGATGCAGAGTTCAAAACACTGGTGATCAGGATGCTCAGAGAAATGATTGGGTAAAGCCACAGAATAAAGGAAGAAGTGATGGTTATACAAAGTGAAATAAATAAAAATATACAGTGATGAGAAGGAAGCCGGGATTCAAATCAACCATTCGGAACAAAAGAAAGAAGTAAACATTCACCCAGAAGGCAAAGAAGAAACAAGAATTTTAAAAAATGAGGATAGGCTTAGAAACCTCTGGAACAACTTTAAATGTATCAACATCTGAATCATAGATGTGCCAGAAGAAGAGGAAGAGAAAGAAATTGAAAACTTATTTGAAAAAACAATGAAAGAAAACTTTCCTAATTTGACAAAGGAAATAGGCATTCAAGTCCAGGAAGCACAGAGAGTCCCAAACAAGCCAGACCCAAAGAGGACCACACTAAGACACATCATAATTAAAATGCCAAAGGTTAAAGATAAAGAGAGAATCTTAAAAACAGCAAGAGGAAAGCAGAGAGTTACCTGCGAAGGAGTTCTCATAAGACTATTGGCTAATTTCTCAAAAGAACATTTGTAAGCAAGAAGGGACTGGCAAGAAATATTCAAAGTGATAAAAAACAAGGACTTACAACCAAGATTACTTTATCCAGCAAAGTTATCATTTTGAATGAAAGGGCAGATAAAGTGCTTCTCAGATGAGGTAAAGCTAAAAGAGTTTATCATCACCAAACCATTATTATATGAAATGTTAAAGGGACTTATTTAAAATAAAGATCAAAACTATGAACACTAAAATGACAACAAACACACAACTATCAACAACTGGATCTAAAAACAAAAACAAACTAAGCAAGCAAAGAACAGGAACAGAATAATAGGTGTGGAGATTATTTGGAGAGTCATCAGCTTGGAGGGGAAAGGGGGAGAATGGGGGAAATGGTGCAGGGATCAAAAAGCATAATTGGAAGGAACAAAATAGACAAGGGGATGTTAAGAATAGTATAGGAAAGGGTGAATTCAAAGAACTTGCATGCAGAACCCATGGATAAGATCTAGGGATGAGGGGGTTTGCTGGAGGGTAGAGGGGCACTGAGTAGAAGGGGGCAAAGGGAAAAAAAATTGAGACAACTGTAACAGCATAATCAATAAAATATCGTCGGCAGCCGTCCGTCTCGAGAGACGATGGTGTAGCTTCTTAAGAGTCTATCTGCACCGCCGAGAATGGCTGTGCAGTCCGACTCGGGAGTGACACGGTATCTGTCTCCTCCCGTGTTGAATCGACATCTTGCGATGACGCTGGAGTGTCCTCTCCAGTGAAGCTGAAGCTACAGAGCCTGGGCAGGGTGATATGGAGGGTCTGCTGTTGCCCATGCAGCAGACCCCCCCTCTCTTCGCAGCTGAAGGGTCCAAGGGAAAGACAAAGTCAATACAGCTTGGCTTCAGGTGCGCCGCAGGAGTTGCCGGTGTTGACTACAACGTCAAACCGCCTTAGGGACTCCGGCTCCGGATTTTCTGTCGGGGTTTACTCCCTTAGCCTTTCCCCTGAAGAGGTATGCCGCAAGGCAGCGGAGGTTTTTTGGAGTCAGAGTTTTCCTTCTCTGATGTACCCTGACTGGAAGATCGAACCAGCGACACTTAGCTCGCAGGCCGACGCTCAATCCACTGAGCCAAACCAGCCAGGGTATCAACAAAATATAATTTTAAAATAAAATAACATAAATAAATAAATATTCAAAAACGTTAGGTAATCTTATTATTATAATTTTTTTCACAAAAACCTGTTTCTTTAAGTAAATTAACTCAGTTTGAATGATACAATATAGACACAATTTCTATCAAGAAAATGATAGCTCTTCGTTTCCATGGCATCATTCTGTTACCAGACAAGCATGGGCCCGCAACGGGTCTGCCACAGGCTGGCCTGTTGTGTCTGGGTTCTTCACTGCATGGAGGAAAGGTTTCACAAGACAAGTCCAGGGGATTTTGACAGTACATTTATTAAGGCTGGGACAGCGAAACAATAGAAGGGCTTAGGGTAGAAGAAGTCATGGGAGAAAGCCTAGGCGGTGCTCTGTTTTGGCTCCTTAGGAAAGATAGAAAAGGAGTGAACCAAGTGGGGATGCTTTTAGCTCACCAAGAAGTCAGAGAAAAAGGGGGTGCTGGAGACCAGATCAGTGGTTAAGTGTGGGTCGAGTTGCCACTGCCCACTGCTCCCCTGCCTGCAAGTCTCCTTGGGTCCCTTAGAGTTTAGGGGGAAATAAAAAGTTCCTGCCCAAGAAGGGGCATGGTTTTGCTCTAGAGCAAGCTCACAGCGAGTCTTCGTTCTGGGGGCTTTTTATCTTTTTTCTTTCTGTGGGTAAGAATCTTAAGGGAAGATTTCAGCAGAACATTCATCAGCTTTACATGTGCATTTTTAATATGCTGATGCATCAAAATGAGCACATAGGGAGCTTTGGGAATATTTTTTGGTCCACTATACTGTTTTACTTTTACATTGAGTCTGTTTGGCTTTTAATGGGGTTTTTGTTATTTGTTTCTGACTTCATCTGTCCTTGGCTTTATTGGCACAAATGACATTAATTGGGTCTCTGTTCTCTAGCTCCCAGATGAGGGAGATTTAAGCTGTGTATTCTTTAGTTAGTGAGAGGTATAAACCATTCACTCTCAAGTGTCCTTGGTTAGGGGAAATAAGTTCTTATAATTCATCAGCTGGCTGTAAGTCGCTCAAACTGTTTGGCCTTGTTTAATTTTCTTGCCTCAGTTTACGCATTCCACTTGCCCAGGAATGTTCCTAGCTTCTTACTATCCTGCCCCAATTATGTTGTTTTGCTTTGTTTTGTTTCTTAATGTATTAGAAACATTTGCAAATCTGTCTATGAAGTTCCTATGCCTCCTTACACTATTTAGGTCACTAAGGAAAGCTCCAATCTGTTCCTCTTCCTCTGTCCTTACACAACTCATGTGTAAAGAAGAGGTGCATGGACAAAAATAAGCCAGGGTCAAGGTCATTAACTGAAACATGGTGTCAGGGTCATGTTGTATCCTCTGGGTTGTTCTTTCACCTTCCCAACATCAGGGCAACATTCAATGAGCCATGACCTCCTTTGGCAAAGTGGGTTAGTCCCACCTGCCAAAGATCTGGGAAAGGTAACTTAGAGCTGCCTATGTAAAGCTAATAGACCATTCTCTACCTCTCTTCCACACTTAAAAAAAATCACTTTTTATATTGAAATAATGTTACACTCACAACATGTTGCAAAAATATCAGAAAGAGTTCCCATGTATTTTTTACCTAGCTTCCCCTAATAACAACATCTCAAATAAATAGAGTACATTATTGAAATCAGAGTATTGGCATTGGTACAATACTATTAATTAAAACACAGATCTCATTTTGAGTTCACCATGATTTACATGCACATGTTTTTGGGGGGTGGGTGGGATGCATAATTCCATAAAACTTTATCACTTGACCAATTTGTATAATCATTGCTGCTATCAGAATATGTGTTCCATTTCCATCATGAAAAAGAAATATCCTCTAGTTACCCCTTACTAGTGAAATCATCCCTTGACCCCAACCTTAGTAACCATTGATGTAATATAGCTTTTCCTTCCTTCTTCCATTCATTTTTCCCCTTTATTCCTTAAACTATTTCCTATTATGGAAGAACACCCTAAGTAAAACTTAACTTCTCAACTGCAGATGAAATGGCACCAGACATGTGCCAGGTTGGAGCACAATGAAACCCATCAATCCCTCAGTTTGTGAAACTGGTCCTCACCCTCAGTGTGAGTCAAAAAAAATTAGAAAACATTTCAGAGTACAAAACACCCCTTTGATCATTTCACATTCCATATTTCTAGACTCACTTATTAAAGATTCATCAATCAGGTGATGTTGCTTTGTGACACTGGCAAACACTTTTAAGTCTTCCAAATGTTGTTATTGTTTTGTTTTGTTTTTTAATGTGTGCAATGTGTTTTTTTCAAGGACATGAAAGTGAACTGAGGCCAAGTGGCAGTGGTGCGTTGGCTATAAATACACTCATACATAAATATATGCATATTGAATTTTTCTTCACTAGGCCAACTATAAAGTATCTACCTTGTTGAATTTGTTATTTGTACTGTGCAAAGTTCACAGTGCTAAGAGAACCATAATTCTTGCATTCATATGTTGTACTGTCACATGCAAAAGTGAGTTCATTTTTCCTAAAACATAAAACTAGGTTTTTGTGAATATAATATTGCATAAGATAAAGAGCTATATATATAAAATATTTTGACTGTTAAGAAATATATTTTAGCATATTATTTATGTTAATTGTAAAGATGTTTTTGCTTTCCAACATGCTTATTATATACCAAGTCTTATTGTTCTTTTAATCTTCTGAAAGAATATGATATGATAATTTTTCAAAATTTTAATGTAAAAATTATCTACTTGCACATGTTATATATTATGTATACACTGCCAATTATACATATATGTATAGAATGTTGAAATTTGCAATACTTAGACATTTAGTAGATAAACTGGTCTACCATGGTTATTTGACACTTAACCCCTAATGAAAAGAAGGAAATAAGGTTCTTATTTTAGTTAAGCAGGTCTCAAAGAATATGTCTCCTCTTAAGCAAGCAAAAGGATAAAGAATCAGTGAGGACAGCACTGTCCTTTGGAGAATGAACCTTGCCTTTAGGTTTTTGTAATCTACAAGTGATTTAATAAGATTTATTCTTTTTATGATTTATGAAACACTACTTATAGTTGAGAAATAATTCATCATTATTCTGGACAGGATATGAAGAATGAATCTTTTCAGCCTTTAAAAGGAGCTTATTCTGCTATTCTTTTAGGCAAAGAAATAAGACTGCTAATCTTAGGTACCATTCCCCTGCAGATGGTGCTGGTCAGATCTAGTTCTTTTGGATGAAAATGTGAATTTTATACCTTTATTACAGTAAACGGATTGAGCTGCCTTTAATAAAAAAAGAGTATATGTACCTAGGTAAATGGCAAACTGATTGACTTCACTCTGGACTGCAATACGTGATGGAAGCTTTTTTTTTTTTTTTTTTCATTCTTGCCTATGAAAAATAAAGACTCAAAATGCATAAATTGTAGCAGATGCTTCCTTAACTTACCCTAGTGAAATAATTTTGATGGGTGGTTATGAATTTGTAAGTAATGTTTACTTCTGAAGTGCCATAATTGCTTTTGGAACTATTTGAGGCATTTTGAATTGTATCTGTTTTTATTGTAATATGAAATTGTATTGCTATTTTATGAAGTGGCATCTTTTTGATGCATGGAAGTTCTGGATACATTTGTTATCCATCATGAGGAAACCAGATAAGTAAATATTACAACTATAACTGAAATGCTTCTTTTTTACATGAATAAATGAAAACCATTTTGAATCTGAAGGCAGAAACATTCTATCTGCAGACTGACAAATTGCATATTTGTTTGGTTTCAAAAAACTGGTGTCTGCCTTCTACACTGTGACTATGGGAAATGTCTGTCTCCTGCATGACAGAACCTCTGAGATGGAGATGTTCTCTCCTTGGTGGAGGTGGAAGAGGTCACCTGAATATACAAAGAAAAAGAGCCCTTGTCTATATATTTACTATTGACTGGAGTAAGGCCACACAGTCCCTCTATCTGAAATGCTGTGACTTACCTATAGTGATAAATCCCCAAATACCTCTCAGAGTTCTGATTCTTTACATAAACAGCTATTGAGCACATAACTTTGTGCAAAACATTGTAATTAATTAGTTTGTTATTAAGATCCTTTCAGCCCTCACAATGTATTATGTGACTTATTATTATGTGATTAATCTGCCTTTAATGTAACCCCCACTGACCATATTGAATAGTATGTTTTCATATGTGTTTTAACCTGAAAATGTATAACCTGGATTTCTAAATGGCTAACATGGTACAATTAGCCTCTGAAGCAAGAAATAGCTCATGGAAAACTAGTCAAGCAAGTCAAAAAACCAACCAAGTCTTTATCTTCTGACATGTACTTGATGTTAAAAGAGCTTTTCTAGGAGGCAAATATCAAAATAATTGTGGTATAAAGATTATATCCAGAAGTATGACTTTCTCTTGTTGATTGTTTAGACAATATATGAAACACATAAAATGCAGACATTTTTGTTGATCAGACAAGCATGGCTCAGGTAGGTGATTGGCTGCAGGAACATTTAGAGTGAAGGTAACAAATCTGAAGACAAAGAGACCATCTACACTAGTGCTTCTCAAGCAATAATATAGATATGAACTTCCTGGAGATCTTGGTAAAATCCAAACTCTGATTCAGGATTTTTAGGGTGAACCCAAAAGTCTGCATTTCTAGCAAGCTCCCAAGTGATGTCAGTGATGCTGGCCCACTGACCATACTTACAGAAGGTAAGAAAATGTTATAACGAACTGAAGATCCACGTGGGCATCTTCACCAGCCTAATGAACAGGGCAAAATAATGAGTTAATAAGTAAATTTGACAAAGTAGAAACTGTGTCTCATTTTCTTTGCTAAAATTCCAAAGTCTAATCATAGTCAGAGTGTATCTCTGTGTACTGATGACAATATCAGACCCCTAGTCTTCAAGTACAATGGCATTATTTTACTTTGTCTTAGGTATGACTTACTTTATTCATACAAAAACAGGAAATGAAAAAGACATTGCCATTTCCAAAAGAGGGATCAAATAAATTATTCCAAATTATAGACAAGTAAGAATAATCTAACTTTCAAACACAATTCTAAAATAATTATTAAAGGGTTGGCTTGTAAGTGCCTAAGATAAGATAGTCACAAAAACAGGACCTCCTGAACATGTACTACACACTACTCATGTTCCAATAGCTTAGTTTCTTTGGCAGTAGACATAGCAATCTAGATTTTTCTCAAGATACTGACAATGTCTCCTTCATTTAATTTACAAACAAAATGTAAACAATAGAAATCAAATGGAAAGAAATTTGTTTTACCAATTATTATTTTAAAAACCATATTAGTTTGAGACTGGTTAATTGATTAAGGTACATTCGGTAGAAGTTTATAAAATTAGACTAATGGATTATATCTGTTTTTTTTATTTAATGTTTTATTCATGTATTAGAAAATAATGGTAATAAAGAAGACATTGGTATCTATATTTTATATAGCATTGAGCTGTGGAAGATAGTGAAGATATCAGCAGGCTTTTTAAAGTGACAAGTCACATATTAAACCTATGTATCATTAACAATAAATACTTTTGTCTAACAGTCTTTATCTTAAGGTCAGCAATATCGTTTCAATATATTAACTCATAAAACCAAATAAATAATTTTATGAGAAAAACAAGTATCAGACTTTCAGCTGGGTCTTTGTCTTCTAAAAATTAAGAATCAATCTTTATAAGGTCCAAGATATATGGGGAGAGGGGAGAGGGGAGAAGCCTTTCCTCAAAGACATGGGCTGGAGTTTGCCTATGCATAGGTATTGGACAATGGCCAAAATGAACAAGTGTCAGTGCTTGTTTAAATTAATTAAAACTGAAGGGAATCTAATAAGGAAAGGTATAAAATAAAAATATGCATGTTCTATAGAAACCCACAAGAAACTATTCATGAAGAGGTGCAAAGGCTATGTTGGAGTGAGACAAAACAGGGCAACTTGAAAAATTATAATATTGTCACGTGTTTAATTTCTCTTACTAGAGCTCTATTTCTTCCCTGGTGACTGACTATTTTCAAAATGCAGTTAACAGACTTTTTGAAAACTCATAATACAAATCTTTAATAAAAGGATGGAAATCTAGGTAAATAAGTTACTCAGGGTAAGTTTTTTTCTTCCTGAAGAGGCACCAGTTACACAGTGGAAGAGGATTCTTGGGTATTCAGTCTCAGCGTCAAGGGCAAGAACATGGAGTCCAGGGACCTCTTGCCTCACAGTCCTGTGGACGTGGAAACCCTCAGCCCTCTGGTAACACTTGCCCAAGCCTTTTGACTTGCAATTTCTTTCCATATTCTTACTGGCTCTACCTTTCCTTGGCTGAATGTTTTAATATGACATAAATTGGATTAGGAGAACTGTGAATGCGTGTGTGTGTGTGTGTGTGTGTGCGTGTGTGTGTGTGTGCCTTCTGAATAAAGTACAGTCTCGAAGTCACAAAAGGCCCATTAGAATAAAGAAATATAGTAAAATGAGTAAAATATATTCTCATTCACAATTTCCTAGAGGCCCCTTGGTTGTTAATTGAAACTTTTGTCTACTTTATTGAACAATAAAAGTGGCAGCAACTACTCCCAGGTGTCCTTCAGTATTAAAAAGAGGATACGATAAAGGGTTCCTAGCAAAGGTGACAGAAATTAATGGGGTGAGCCCAGCTATCAAACATTCTGATATGTGAATTGCCTGATATTTCTATAATGCTGTCTTGTGATTGGAAATGTTATTGCTTCTATTGAATCAATAGAAAATGTTAAAGCTCCACAGAACCCCAATTACAAACTAAAGCTGGAAGGTTAACATCTGGGAGCAGGAGAGATAGAAACAATCTCTATTGTCATAGCTTCCTGACAAGTAAATGTCAGAAACATAACGCCTCTGCCTGGTCTCAGCACGGAGCCCATGTAAAAGAGTGATTGTAAGTCTGCCTCAAGTCAAATCGCCTGTCATCTCAGCGTTGACACGGAATTACTTTTGTTTTATGCATCTATTAACCTTGAACTATCAGCATTTGTTTTAATGTTCCAGGCTGAAGTGACCTAAACGTTCTTCTCATGCAGAGGGAATCTGTGAGAGGAAAGAGCATGTGGCCTGAGCTGGGAATGGTCTTTATGGAACAACAGAGTAATTGAGGCTAGAAGGACCACCTTTCTTCCAAATGGCAATATTCTGCTTCGAAGTCCACCATTAGAATGACATTCTTTTGTGTTTTAAAGAGTTATGCTTTCCCTCAAAGTCTCCTATAGAAATGTGAAAATCGCACATCATGGAGAGGATCCCATATGATCACCCATGAATAGTTACCACATACTTTGTTTAGATGACATCCTTGGCACAACCAGCAGGGGGCCGAGGGAAATGATGACTTCTGTTTCTTACTAGGGAACATGAGGAAGCAGAGATTAAGTAATTTGACTTTGACTTGAATCTTGATGTCTTCCCATATCACATCACTTTTCAATCTTGCTAGATCTTGCATGTTAAATGTTCTACATCTTCCACATTACCTTGGCTATCAACCTTTAAAGAATGTCCATCTAGGTCGCTTTTAACGTTACACTACATAAGAGAAGTTGGACAGTTTTATGACTTATTCCAGGCTTTCTGTTTTCTTCTGTTCTTGCACTGCACGTGTGTGTTTTTTGTTTTTTTTTCCCTAAACCTGAGGCAACTTTAGTTTCATCTGATTTACTGTATCAAACTCACAAATAATTATTTTTCTCATATTTTTTTATCCAACATGGTGTATCTGAGTCTGGGTTCTAGAAATCTTACTTCCGGAATCTGTAATTTTAATGCTCTGCTATACAATCTCCCCACTAGTCATCTAAGTAGGCACATATTAAAAAAAAAAAAAAAGCATTTATTGAACATCTATCATAACCTAGATGCTGCAAGTGTTTTACATAAATATTTTATTTAATGCTCAGAGAAATCCTATTTTATGAAGGCCAGGGCACACAGCTACTAAATCTCTGATTTTAAAGTCCAAGTTCTTTGCAATCTTGGTGAAGAGTCAGTATATTAATATAATAAAAATATAATGCTTGATGGTATACTCATTGGTAATGTGTCATAGAAATCACATGCTAAAGCAAGTTACGGTTTTCATTCTAAAAACTGGAAGAGTAAGTAAAACCATATAACCTTTCCCAATGATCCCTATTCCTGGAACAAAGACATATGTCCCTGTTGACACTGTAGGACATTTTCCTGTAACCTCTTCTCTTTTAAAAATCATATAATCACTTCACTTTATTAAGCCTCTATTGACAGCAGTGATTAATTTTACAGCAGGAATGAGTATTGCATAGACAGATAAGGGAGTTTTTAAGACAACAACTTTGAAAAGTGTAGCATCTCAAAGTCCAATTAGATATTTGTTTAGTTAACTCATCTTTATAAAATGTTTCCAGATTCCTGGCATGGTTATTGTTTAGTCTTGATTGCCCTAACATCAGATCTGGTATTTATATTTCTTTCTTTTCTTTGTGAGAACACCAGCTTCTGTAAACTGTGTCAGTTTAGTTAAATTCTAAAAGCAAGGTGGCTGACACCAGCCTATATCTAAGCACAGCCTCATAAAAATCAAATTGCAGCAAGTGATTTTATTTTTCTATGAACAACTATAAAAATATTGCCCATCAGTCTGAAAAAGTACTGTCTTGGTGAAATAATGCCTGTGGCCTAGAAATGAATAATTACTGTACCATTCATTTGGCAAAATTCTCTTTGAAGTTAGTGAAAGTATACACTGAAGGAAACCAGAGAAGTAAATCTGATCATAACAATATTTCTCCGTTTGGGACCAGAGGACATTTAGGAAGATGTGTATTGCAAGAGGGATTGGATGAGTGTATCATCAGAAAGGATGGCTTTAGAACATGATGACGGGGGTCAATGTAAAAAGACTCAGCATTACTCATATCACAAAGCCTTAATTCACATTTATGTCAGCAATCTTATGCACCAAATTGCTTATTTGATTTGTATTCGTGGGTCTTAGGATCAAAGAACTCTAAGTCTTGCAGGCAAGTTTATGAAAACCCAGAATTCCAAACAGTTCATGGAGCATTATTTCCCATGTAGGTCACACTGAAATAAGAGCATCGCTCTTTTGCTTCCTTCCTTCTCTCTTAATTCAAAAGACACACTGATGATTGTGAGAAACTGTCAAATGATTGAGTTAAAATTCATCCATTTTGTGTTGAAGTTGTGTAAAATACATACAAATATTTACATATATACATATGTGTGTGTATGTAATATATACACACACAGAGAGAGTTAGAGAGACAGAGAAAGGGACACAGATGGAGAGATGGAGAGAGAGAGAGAGAGAGACTCAATCAATGAGTCATTTGCCATATATCTAGCATTGCACAAGGCTCATTAGGGCAGAAGGTACAGGGAAGTTTATCACTTAGACTCAGCTACCCACAAAATTTGCTTTTCATTAGGAGACGATTGCATGCACATGAAACCATCAGAAAACATTGCAAAATAATACATAACTACATAATATATCTAGTGGCACAGATTTACATTTTTAGAAATTCATAAAAAGTGGCTGATTCAAAACCTTGGAAAATGAGAAAGAGGTGTGCATGGCAGAAAAAGTAATTACTAAAATTACTTTTATATAATTGAGTCATGTACTTAATAAGACAATATTTATTAGTAACTGCTGCAAAGGGTGATGAAGATAAAAAAAAAATGAATGCAGCAGAATCTCTTTCCTGAAAGAGTTTACAATTTAGTGGAAGACATAGACAAGAAACAAGCATCCAGTGTCCAATACATTTCATTGTCATAGCACAAGCTGATGCATGGATCATTCAATTTATAAACAGACTTTGTACCAGCTATATCTGATCTCTATGTGAACATTATGCTTACAAGAAAGGAACAACAGCAATAAAAGAACATAATAAATAAGGACCCAGGCGAATAGGAAATTTGCAGTGTCATTTCTACTGTGAGATAGCTCGCCTTCATGGAATGTCCTCATGCAAAAGATTTAGGGAAGAATGAACTTCTGTATCACAAACAACAAAAGCAAACAAAAAATAATTCTTTAAGTAATGCCTTTTGCATCCTGATATGGCAAGCCAGACACTACAGTATTCATCATCATCATCGGCAGCCGTCCGTCTCGAGAGACGATGGTGTAGCTTCTTAAGAGTCTATCTGCACCGCCGAGAATGGTTGTGCAGTCCGACTCGGGAGTGACACGGTATCTGTCTCCTCCCGTGTTGAATCGACATCTTGCGATGACGCTGGAGTGTCCTCTCCAGTGAAGCTGAAGCTACAGAGCCTGGGCAGGGTGATATGGAGGGTCTGCTGTTGCCCATGCAGCAGACCCCCCCTCTCTTCGCAGCTGAAGGGTCCAAGGGAAAGACGGAGTCAATACAGCTTGGCTTCAGGTGCGCCGCAGGAGTTGCCGGTGTTGACTACAACGTCAAACCGCCTTAGGGACTCCGGCTCCGGATTTTCTGTCGGGGTTTACTCCCTTAGCCTTTCCCCTGAAGAGGTATGCCGCAAGGCAGCGGAGGTTTTTTGGAGTCAGAGTTTTCCTTCTCTGATGTGCCCTGACTGGAAGATCGAACCAGCGACACTTAGCTCGCAGGCCGACGCTCAATCCACTGAGCCAAACCTAAGAAATTAGTGATAGGATAACTGAATAAATGAATGAATGATGCTATAGTGACTCTCTCCTTGAAGACACGGCCTCATCAGTTAACGTTAATAAGGTTCATTCCTTATTAATCATGTATTGCTTTTTCTTTTTTCTTTTCTTTCCAGTTTCTCATCCTATAATTTAAATATGCTATCTGTTTATTCTTATTTTCTCCAGGTAAGCACTTTGAAGACAAGTTAAGTTTTATATAATTTGGAATAGATTCAGACCACAAAATAATACTATACATATAATAATTGCAACCCATCGCTGAAGGGAACACACATACATAAACACACACACACACACACACACACACACACACACACATGATATTTCAAGGAGTTATAGATCTAGGTATGAAATTAATTTGCACTAAGTACAAAAGTATCACTGTGGCTAAGAGATTATTAAATCCTAAGTTTTTCATTTGTTAAATGAGAGATATGGTCCCAGTAAGAATTTTGTGAAGGTTATGTAGAATGATATCTGTAGAAAGCCCAGAGAAATTCTTTGCCCAAGACAAGCCAGAACTTTTTCTTTGGTATCTCACATATTCTCTCTCTCTTACACACACACATAATGAAAGAGATGCTGCAGTAGTCAGGGTCAGCACCTACTGACAGCCATGCTGTGCAGTACTCAGTCCAGGGGTATAGTACACATGGAACACAAAGTGAGAGATTCCCTCTGGAATTGTGAGCAGCAATAGCTCTGAATAGGGTCTGTTGTCTTCTAAATTATTTAAATCATCAGTGATCACTATTTCATTTAAATGCAAAATCTGGACTTGGTATGGTACAGTGATACAAATAGCTATCAGTCTAGCACATTTTCACTTATATATGACCTGGCCCATTGATGGTAAACCATACACCACATATAATATTAATGCTATATATGCCATAATATTTTGGAACAATATATCCATTTTAATGAGATAATTATAGATGTGGTCATTTTTGCCATAAATCCCTTTCTCTTCTATCCTTGTAGCAATTATACAAATTTTTTTTCTCTGTGCTTTATATTTTACTATCTTCTCATTATTCCTTAACATATGTTATATACATTCTATTCTCTATTCTTTGTGCCATTCCCCTGACTGGTATATTCTTTTAAATCTTCTCTGCTTTTCTGAATTCTTCCAGGCTTTCAAGATCAGCTCATTTCCAAACTTCAGTTTCATCAGGGTGCCTTTCTTCTTTCTGCCAACACAAAACTGACCTTTCCCTGGGCAGTTTTAGAACTTAACATCCATATCTTATTCAGTTCTTAAACAATTAGTCCAGAGAGTCCATTTATTCTGTTTGTATATGTCTGGTTATCTAGTTTTATAACTACTATGACCTGCTTTACAACATGAAGCACAAATGCAGTTAGGGCACTTTAATATTTCTAATTAATATTTTATTTCCCTGAAGAGTTCCTAAAATAAATTTATCCTTTTTTGAGACTCAGCCATCCTGCCTCCTCATGACTTAAGCCTGGCGGTGAAGGAAGGAGTCTAATAAAGCTACCTCCAACATTGCTTCTTGCTGTCATATGATGTGACTAATAAAGAATCACCCTTTAGAACTGGGTCTTATCTTAATATATCTCTTACTGGTTAAGATTCTTGTGTAGACCATGGATTCCTTAAGGAAAAAGGACCTTGTTTCTTCAAGACTAAGTTCCATCAAAAATGTATTATGGTTGGACTCCTGTATATTATATATCATTGTGTACTCATATTCTGTTCTGTTACAAGATGGCCACAGAATAGTAGATCACATTTAATTATGCTGCTTGACTACATTTGTTGGAGAGGTTTGTATACCAAAGGGATGGCTCAGAGATAATGTCCAGTCTCAGCCACTTCCCTGACTGGAACAAGCTTTCCTCCTGGTGACTCCTACAACTCTATCTTAAACTTAGACCTAAAATTAACTTCTCTATTTTCAGGTCAATTTATAGCAGAGAGTTTCATTGTCTTTTCCTTCTAGTTGGCTTTGGGGGAGGTCATTTCTGCCCATGGCTAGGCCTACTTCAAACCATGGACATTAGGAGTCAACATTCTTCATTACTAGGAGAGTTTTAGGGGACTGAAACTCTAGGCAAAATGATTCCACCTTCTCTGCAGGTATTGGTTCTATTTACCATGAGTCTCAGAGAGTGGCAACCTTGATAGAGTCACAAAATTTTCTGTTGAAACACAGTCTTTAAACAGTGAAAGCCACTCATCCTACAATAAAAAATCTGATTACTCAGAAAATCCTTTCTGCACAAAGAATATCAGTTTCTCTACATTGAAATAAAAGCAAAAAGAAAACTGGAGCATAAAAAATAAAAAAATAAAAAAGAAGGAAAACATATATCCTGCCTTTCTAATTAAAGGCAAATATTTTAAGTATCTCCTTTTTATCTCCAGAAACTAATAATAATAACATTCTATTATTAGAACATAAAAGTATATATCATCAAAATTAGGTATGGTAGGAAACTTAGACACAGAAAACTTGATATCAGTCTTGCATCATGAAGCCCAAGGCCATCATATTATATTAGTTTGGGTCAATGCAGCACACATATTCGATTACCATAATATCTAGTGTACATGCTGTTTTGCTAAAGTATGAAGACCTCAAGGATGAGAGCCTTGACATTGACTCTCTCGACTTTTCCATTGTAGTTTGTCCAAGTATATATACAGTGGACATACAGTGGTTATTTCATAAGTTTATGTTGAAAGAATGTAGGAAAAGATACGATCTAGTTATATGTTTTTCTCTGCCTTCCCATATAATGTCTACATGTCATCCTGAAGATATGGACTGAGCTTAATATGAAACATTACAACTTGATTTTAGGAATCAGACTTTGTTAAATTATTTCTTACTCTGAATATCTAGATAAAGTGAAAACGCTAGTGGCAGGCAGAAAAATTATGATATCTAAAATTCATTTTCTATTTATTGTTGTCATATTTATTGCCATTTTCAATGAATGTAATTATTTTTAAATAGCTTACTCCATTTCCATATGCATCATTGCTGAATTGCAAGAAAAACAGCTAACATCATTCAAGGATGGCCTCGGGTATAAATGAAGTAGAATAAATATGTCATTGGCCATCTTTCAATCTTCCCTTTTCGTGTGCCTTTAATCCTTCCAGAAACATCCTTTTGTTTACACCTAGTGCCTGTTTAGTTCTTTTTGGTTCCCTGAAAACCAGTTCAGCACTCAGTTATGCCGTTCACCTAAACATGCTCTTTACCATGGAGCAACTGAGGTGAGGTTCCACAGCAGGCTGTGAGTGAAACTCAAGTCAAAACAGAACTACCTGTCCCACTGTCCTGCCAAACTAAACACTGGGACACTCAAAAGTTTCATTATCTATATTCAAATTTATATAAAGATGATTACAAAGAGTTCTTAGTAGATAGAAGGCAGCTGAAAATCCTGGAGATTCTATAGCCACTTGAAAAAATTCTTATTTTGGATTATAGGGATAACTTCATCTATGTCCCAGTGGTTTTAAACTTTAACAATTACCAAAACTGTGCTCTCTCTGAAAACATGAATAATATTCCTATGATTGAGAGCAACCAACGTTTTTAGTAACTTAAAGGGCTATTAAGCAAGTTCCTATATGAATCCAGAGAGTGAATTGTATAAGCATTTAGAATGTGCTGATGATAAAGGGATTCATAAAAGTTGTTATGCTGATTTTATGTTGATGGATGTTTGAGTATAAGGTGAGTTATTAACCAGAGGCAAGTGAAACTAATGTTTAAGTGTTATGATATATGTGTAGCTGAAAGTGAATTTTCTTGGCAAAATGGGGAGCACAGTGAAAAGAAAGAATGAGTTCAAATCAAGATAATAATACAGAGAAATCCATTTGCCATGCCAGTACAAGTAGCCAAGTTTCACATTAATCTAAGAGTTTTAACCCCTAAATGAATCTAGTGTCAAAACATCAGTGCTGAATAGAGTTGTAGATGACATTCAACTTTGCTTCTTAATTAGGTCTGTGCAGTCTCCCTTCTTTCTCCACTTCACCCCACGTCTTCTTCCTCTCTTTGCAGGCTGTGGCCTCCTGTTCTGGCTGTGTATTAGTAAAACTATTGGGTGGGTCACTTACATTCTCTTTGCATTCTGTCCTAATTATTGAAAGGACAGAGCTCTGCATCTATATTACAGCAATTTGTTTAAAGTTTGGGCTCTAAGGGCTTGGTTGGATGACCCCACAACATAAGCTTGGATCTACAAATGGAAGTGGAAGTACAATGACCTATGGTCACATTTTTTATTCTCCTCTTCTGTTTCTTTTCTCCAAAGTCCTGCTGCATTTCCGTAAATGTCTACCTCATCACAATACCAGGACAGAAAGCAGAGGGGAAATGGCCACCTGAGAACAGGTATCCAAATGAGAACTTTCACTGGACTTTCTCTTTAACTCTGTCCATAGTAGTGGTGTTCACACTCATCATTCACATTTTCTTACTATATATTATTATGCTATTCATCTAATCCGTGCCAGTGGATATACGTGATTTTGCTCTTTCACTCCCACCATTGTCTTTACGGGTAGAAAAATAGACATTAAAGCTGCAAAGGATATTTTTCACACTGTTTTATATTTCATTCTTAAATAATAAGATATAAAACAAAGATTATCGGAAGAAGGTTAAGAGACCTTTCTTTTTTAACCTTTTGAGCAAGGCTTGATAAAATAAGTGTGATAATCAATAAACTCACAAACGTGCTGAGGTGGTGGTGTTTTATTAGTTGGTTATTTGGACTTAATCAAAGTTAACTCCAAATAAGCTGATAGAGGAGAAAAGAAGAAAAACTTAAAGACAATTGTTAATACTTGAAGAAGACAAGGTAACTTCAAAACATGTTAGAGAAAAAGAAAACTTACATGGCTCTCTTCCACCAATGGGCTTTCTACACATTTTACACTGCAGGAGACATTTGAGGGTAGGATATGGAAAGTCTGTCAGAATCCAATCAGTTTAAAATTTCCAAATTTAGAAAAAAATAGCTGTTGGAAATGCTATACTGTAAAATCATTGACCAAATCTTGAAGAAAAAGGTAATTTCCTCTAAAAAAAATGGTTAATAAACAACACACAGAAAATGTCAAACAATAAATAGAATTATATCACGTACTTCCAGCTTGCACTGCTCTATTCACTGCCAAAAAATATATATAAAGAACCAAGAAAGTGGGTTCTAGGAATCATAGGAACAATCTTGTCATTTTGTTATATTAAAATTCTATAGTGTATTTTAAAATACATAATTAATTAATCAGTTTGGATCTGTCATGCCAAAGCTACCACTGAAAATATAGAACAACATAGTTTTTTAAAACAAATAAATTCCTTAGATCTAAATTATGTTGTTTTTGTATAACTTCTCTCCAAGTCTCACATAACATCATTAATGTTAAATGCAAAAACATGAGTTATATGATAGTTCTGAGATGTGGATTCATAATTAGTAGAAAAATTCCTGGCTTAAAAACTGTCATGGAAAAAGATCTGGGATTTGTAACTTATTTCCAATTAACAGGAAGCCATAATGTAATGCAAATAAACTTAGATATTATTACTCTATGGATTTTGCTGACACAATGAGAAGTCATTGTTCTGGTGCATTTTGTATCGGCCATACCATCTCTGAAGCTCATGCCTTACTAATAGCTGTCATGTTTAGAGGAGCATTGATAAAATGAGGAGTGGGATTCACAGGAGGTTGCTCAATACTGCAGAGCAGCTAGAAATTATATTGTCCTAAGAGCTCTCAAAGAAATTAGCTATATTTAGCCTGAAGACAAAACTATGGGTCATTAATATCAAAAACACTGACTTACACCACTCTAAGGAAGTTACAAAGATTTTGGTTTTGACTCAGATGAGAGTTTTCAACAAAAGAAGCACATGTCCTCTGTATTGTACAACACAGAACTCCTTTTGTTGAGCTATTAAAGCAAAGATAGATATTTATAAGGGAAAAAAGTTATTAAAGCATGTTACTCTGGATGATGGGTTATATAAGACTTCCATGGTCCATTTTTTAAAATTAAGATTCATTGTTTTTACAGCATTTTAAGAGTCATAAAGAAATTGAGGAGAAGTACAGATATTTCTTATAGTCTCCCTGACAATTCCCCCCCCCACATGCATAGCCTCCCCCATTATGGTCTTTCTTAATAAAAAATTATAAGATTATACTCATGCATTGAACACAAATATAGTGCATGCCTGTGGTAGCAGGTGCTGAGGAAGTGCCCCATATACGAGGAAAATGGAAAATTGCCCTCTGTCCTCAGTATTTTTATTCTACCACTTATGCATTCTTTTTTACACACTGTAATAAACTGACTTAAAAAAATAAAACTGCCCATATTTAATGATAATTTTAGATAAATATTAATCAGCTAAGTCACTTTTACATTTATAAAAATTGCATTGAAAGTTAATACATTTTTCTTTGAAAAACTTAACTTTTATCTTTATTAAACAATTTAAAAATTTAAATTAATATAATGAAGCAGAGATTATAATTAACATCACCTACATCAGTGATTTTTAACTGGTATGCTGCAAGAATTCTTAAAACATGCACTACCTGACTATTTAGTCAGGGGCACTGACCTCTTTTCCCTTAGCTTGTCAAATAAAAAAAAAAAAAAAGATAACAGCCAATACAATAGCCAATGGTGTGAATGTATCAAAATTATACCTATTTTTGTCATATTAGCAAAAAACATATTTTTTGGTGTGCTGCAGAATTTTAGTAATTAGTTCGTGTGTGCTATGAGATGAAAAAAATTTAAAAATATCTGGCCTACATAAATAAAGTTATATACACACCCTCACATACGCAAGAAAGACTGATTATTACAAATATATATTAAAGTCCATCATTTTACTTGGTTTAGTACTCTGGAAATTACCATATTGATAGTTCTTAATCAGTGTAGCCTTTTTTTCTGCCTGGAAAATTTTCAGAAGAAACAGAAAAGGAGGCACCAGCAGACTACTATGATTTACCATAAGAAGTTTAGAGAATTTGAATTCAGTGGCCTCCAATTATACATATTCAAACTACTCAGACAAGTGTTTTATTAGGATTTTAGAAGTGTTGTACATTATCAACACCTGCTACTTGTAAATAACTAAAAGAGGACTATTCTAGGCTTTTATAAACCCTGAAAGAGTAGTTGAAATGCAGTTGGTATCGGCAAGATGTTCAAAGGCAAATATTCCAGTATTTCACCGAGGTGTGAACTGGGCAGTAGTTTCAGCATAAGAAGAACCAAGTTGATGGTGTAGCTGGACCACCTAATATTTGTGAAGCTTTGAAAGAGACCTATGAATCTCAGTTTTGTCTTATGAAGTTTCAGAATAGGTCTTCTTTTCTTTTCTTTTTTATGCTTAATTGATCATGCTATTACAGTTGTCCCAATTTTTTTTTCCCTCTGTCTCCCCACTTAGTCCATACCCACTGGTTGTGCATATAGTTCTTCTCAACATCTTCCTATTTACTCCACTGCCTCCTACTGTGCTTCTTAATTCCTGTACCACTCCCTCTCTTTCCCCCTTACCCCCTCCCTGCTGACCTTCCCCAATATGTTCTCCATACTTATAATTCTTTCCTCATTCTCATTGCCTACTTAGTTTGCCTTTGTTTCAATTCCCTAGCTTCTGTTGTTGGTTATTGTGATACAGTTTTCATTTTAATGTTCATAGTTTTGATCCTCTTTCTCCCAAATAAGGCCCTTTAACATTTCATATAACAGTGGTTTGGATCTGATAAACTCCTTTAGATTTACTTTGTCTTGGAAGCACTTTCTCTGCCCTTCTATTCTGAATGACAGCTTCACTGGATAGAGTAATCGTGGTTGTAGGTTTTTGCTTTTCATTACTTTGAATATTTCCTGCCAGTCCCTTCTTGCCTGCAGAGTTTCTTTTGAGAAGTCAGCTGATACTCTTACTGGGACCCCTTTGTATGTAATTATCTTCTTCTCTTTTGCTACTTTTAAGATTCTCTCTTTATCTTTAATTTTTGACATTTTGATTATAATGTGTCTTTGTGTGGTTCTCCCTGGGTTTAGTTTATTTGGAACTCTCTGTGCTTCCTGGACCTGTAAATCTATTTCCTTTCTCAAGTTAGGGAAGTTCTGCTTCGTTATTTTTTCACATAATTTTTCAATTTCTTGTTCTTTTTCTTCACCTCTGGCAACCCTATGATTCAGATGTTGGCCCATTTATAGCTGTCCCATAGGTTTCTGAACCTCTCCTCATTTTCCTCACTTTTTGTCTCCTCTTTTGGCACTGGTTGATTGTTTGCTCCTTCCCTATGTTCCGATTTGTTGATTTGATCCCTGGTTTTCTTTCCCTCATCCACTTGTTCCATATGTGTTTTCATTCATTTCAGCAGGACTAGCCTTCATTCCTTCCCCATCTTGTTTAAGATCTGTTGTCAGTTCTGTAAGCATTCATATAACCAAAGCTCTGAACTGTGCCTCAGAAAGATTTCCTTTTTGCTGATCCCTTAGATCAGATATTTGCTGTCTGGTCAGCTGCATCACTGGGATCTCTAACATGATATCTGCCATCCTGACAGTTTTGTGTTTACCTTTGCTTCCTGGGCTGGGCTTTCACATCTCCTGTGCTACAGGGGGCGGAGCCCCATGCACTTGTCACTACCTGTGACCCTTCTCACCACACTGTGGCATTTTGTGTTGGGGCAGGGGTCCAAGATGGATTCTTGCCCTTTACTCTCTGCTGAGAGCCTGAGAGCTTCTTACTCCATCTCCACCCCCTCCAACCTTCACAGTGTGAGGCAATGGGGTTCTGCCTTCCCCAGCATTAGAATCACGAGCTGCTGGGTCTGGCCTGCAGCTGGGGGTGCTCCCCAGGTGTTTCTCACCTCTTTTTAACTACAGTTGTCTGTGCTTGCCACCGTCCTGCCACCGTCGCCGAAGCTGCTGCTGCCAGCACAGCTTGACATCTCTGACTCGGCTTCACCTCTCCTACCCATCCGGACAATCACCACTTCTTTATAACTTCATATGATGGACTTCCATGTAGCTTTATTTTCTGGAACTTCTGATTATTTCTGGTTTTGCTGTACATGTATTCCTTCTTAGTTGTGGAGGGAGATGGAGCGTGTCAGTCTAGGCCTCCCTCTTGGCTGGAAGTCCATTTCTTCTTTCTATTACCCAGAGTTGTTTTGAGGATTAAAAAAAAAAAAAAAAGCTTTTCTTTTGTTTCATTTATTTATTTATTTTTGCCTTATTAAAAGATAGAACATTATTACCATCCATGCACATATGTTTTGCTTTATGATATCTTATATTTATTTGTGTGTCTTTTGATCTCTTACGAGTTTAATATATAACTTTAGGCTGCAAGAGCTTAGAAATTTCTTATTTTCAGGAACTGGAGAAGACACATCTCTGAAAAGTTTCAAACATCAGCTCCAACAAAGAGGTAATATCTAAAATAACGAAGAACTCATAAAACTCAACACAAAACAAACAATCCAATTAAAGAATGGGTAGAGGAGCTGAAAAGACACCTCTTCCAATGAGACATACAAATGGCCAACAGATAAATGAAAAGACGCTCAACTTCACTAGCTATTAGGGGAATGCAAATTGAAACTACAATGAGATACCACCTCACACCTGTTAGGATGGCTGTTATCAACAGGACAGGTAATAACAAGTGTTGGAGAGGTTGTAGGAAAAGGGAATACTCATTCACCGCTGGTGGGAATGTAGAGTAGTATAGCCATTATGGGAAACCATCTGGTGGGTCCTCAAAAAATTAAGAATAAAGTTATCATGTGACCCAGCAATTTCTTTCCTGAGTATCAACCTGAAAAACTCAAAAACACGTATTCACAAAGATATATACACCTTTATGTCCATTGCAACATTATTCATGGTGGTAAAGACAACCTAAGTGTCCTGCAATCGAGAACAAAATAAAAAAGATGTGGTACATATATACAACAGGATAATACTCAACCATAAGAAAAGATGAAATACTTGAGAATATTATGCTAAATAAAATCAGTCATAAAAAGCTAAGAACCATATGATTTTATTCATCTGTGGAATATAAAACTGAAACTCATGGACACAGACAGCAGTGTGGTGATTAACAGAGGGAAGGGAATGGGGGTTTTGGGAATGGAGGTCCTAATATATGGTGATGGAGGAAGGTTTCACTTTGGGTGATTGGCACATAGTACAAAATACAGATCTTGTGTCATAGAAATGTATACTTGAAACTTATATGATCTTATTAACCAATATTACTCCAATCATTTGATATAAAATTGAAATAAAGTTGCAAGAAAATAGAAGATGGAGAAAAACTTCACCTGTTTTTATACTGTATATTGTGGTTGCGCAGTAATTCTGAAGGAAAAGCTCCACTTCATGCTTAAGATACCAGTTTGAATTGATTAGAGAGATAAAAGTTTGCTCCAAATTGACAGACTTTCAAAACCTCATTCTGAGTTTTTTTCTAATCAACCCAACTTTAAATAGTTTTATTTCAAGAGTATAATAGTCACTTGGGTAAAATTATCTGGTCAAAAACAGAAGCTGTGATAACTATTTTGGTCCAGAGTAAATAAGCACTAATGCATACTTTACAAAAACAAGTAACAGAAAAGGTGAAAGGGGAATCACACTTTCAGAAGTGAATTTAGAAGGTTTTATATTTACTGAGTTGATATTTGTAAAGTGAGTTTCATGGAAAGCCCCAGCCTCAGGAGTGCCCACTGAAAACTGTCTAATTCTTCAGCCTAGCCTAGTTAAGAACTGTTTGCAGGCGGAGCGGCTGTGACATGATCTGGAGGGCTGTTAGAGGGGTAGGGAAGTCTGCTGTACTTCTCTATGAACACCAAGTGTAAGAGAAGTCCGGCTGCTCTGGCACATTTTGGTGAAGAAGTCCTCTCATTTTTCTATATTTCTGGATCCATCATGATTTACTTTTAGTCTATGCAGGGAAGAATAACCTTAAATAGTTTTGTTTGTTTGTTTGTTTTTAATCCCTGGCTGGTGTGGCTCAGTGCATTGAGCACTGGCCTGAAAACCAAAGAGTCGCTGGTTTGATTCCCAGTCAGGGTATATGCCTGGGTTGTGGGCCAGTTCCCCAGTTAAGGGAGCATCAGAGGAAGCCACATATAGATATTTCTCTCTTTCTCTTTCTCCCTCCCTTTCCCTCTCTCTAAATATAAATAAATAAGATCTTTAAAAATATATAGTTTTAAGAAAAAGATGCCATGTTTTTGTTAGCAAAACTGAGAGTAGAAACCCTTTAATTAAGGGAACTCTTTAATTAAAAGAACAGGCTGTGCTGGCAATAAATTTAGTTCAGAATAGTTTTTGTTCTCCCTGAGAGTCACCAGGCTATCTGTAAACTTGTAGGGGCACATCTGTGGGCTTGAAGGTTTTGCCAAAGTAGGTGTCCATTAGAGACCTTGTTTGAAGGTTTCTTCAACATGAGACTAAAGCAATGGCAAATTTAAAGTCAATTGTTGTCCTCATTCCAACAAATTCCAATGTTCATCATAATGCTTTGTTTGAAAAGAGTAGAATAGAGTCAGTCATTGCTTAAAGTATGTGAGCAGTTGACAGTAGAATTAGAATTTTATTAATATTGTCTTTATCAGCCTCATTATTGTCATTATCATCACAATTAACAAGTTCTTATTACATACTAGTAGAAATCGAAGAGTGAAGTCATATCTTCTGCCTCTGAAGAGTCTATAATTCTTTTTGATGAGATAGCATATATGCATAAAAACCCAGTAATAATTCTACATAGAATGGTATCAAGCAAAAATATTTACGGACTTTGTGGGAGAAACATTATTGGGAGCTAAATCTAGCCCTGGACAAGCCTACATTTGTTCATTTATTCATCCATTCTAAAAGAAGGAAATCTTATCTTTTGCTGTTGCATGGATAGACCTAGAGAGGATTATACTAAGTGAAATAAGCAAGGCAGAGAGAGACAAGTACCATATGATTTCACTTACATGTGGAATCTAATGAACATGGTAAACTAACAAACAAAGTAGAAACAGACTCATAGATAGAGAGCAGACTAACTGCTTTCACAGAAGTGGGAGTTTTCAGGGCTGGGTAAAAAAAGTTGAAAGGATTAAGCAAACAAACAAAAAAATCCCTCACAGACATAATCACAGTATGGTAATTATCAGAGGAAACAGATCAATGGTTGCCAGAGAGGGGATAAAGAAAAAAAGGTGAAGGAACTGAAAAATACAGATTGGTATGTGAAGACCAGCATAGGATACATAGTCAGTAGTGTTTTAATAACTATGTATGGTGCCAGGTGGGTCCTGGAAGTGTTGGGGGAAGCACTTTGTAAAGTATGTGATTAACCTCTATACTGTACGCCTGAAACTCATCAAAAGTAATATTGCAAGCAAATTGTAATTGAAATAACTTAAATTTCTTAAAATTTCCATTCTAAATTTATAAAACTGTTTATCATTTATATGTTAGCTTCTTCTTTTTTTTTTTTTTTTTTGTCATTCACAATAGGTCATATATTCCCTTTAAGTGTACCTTTGAAAATAAATATTTATTGTTTATGTTATCAGTTAGAAATATATTTGGTTGAGATTAATCAAAAACCGAAGATTGGCTGAAATAAATAGTTTTTTTTTTCTATTTTTTTTTTTTTTTTAATTCTCTCATAATAAGAACCAAGGGCAGATCTAGCTATGCCATCAGAGACTCTGATTACCTCTGTCAATCATTCTATCCTTTGTGGGTTGGGGTCAGACCCATTACCACCTCTCACTCACTAGATACTGCTATAGCTTCAGATGGCACATCTGCAATCAAAGTAGAATGAGGTAGTAGAGGGCATAACATGGTAAATACCCAGAAGCGAGGGAGGAGAATGAAGTAAGAAAGGGACAAAAACAGAAGAACTAAAAAGAGATAAGGAAGTTAGATAAACAAAGGAGTTCTAATAGAATTGTTTCAAGTAGGTGGAACACTATAAGCAAGACATTAGATGGGATGATAATGCTGGATTTCAGATAAATATTAGCAGCACACCAGGAGTGTCTGTTATAAGGTATCAGCTAAAACTATACATTCCACGTAATGACAGTGGCATATCTGTGATCTCAATGACCAGTTAAATATTTCTGGGCAAAGGTGAAAATAAAATGAAGGGTCCAACTGTAAGAATAAACCACGCCCAAGGAGTTCTTATTTAAAGACTGAGTCAAGGGCAGCAGGCAGGCAGGAGTTAGAAACACATAGGTTTCGAGGTTCTACAAAGTTGAGTAATGGAATCAGATCTATTCTTAGAGATAAGAAATATTAAAGTTCCAGAGGGCAGGCCAGGGCATGTGAATGAGGAGTGGTCAGGAAACCACTTGGAGTTTTCCCAGTAAAAAAGCGTTTAAGAGTAAGCCATTTTCACCTACTCAAAAATATAAATGTTAAACCCATAGTCTGCAGGTGAAGGTAAGAGCAGCACATTGACCTGACTAAAACTGTCTCAGTTAAGTGCAGAGTAGGTAACAGACAGATTCTAATATCACCTACAGATTTTTGTGAGCAAAGCAGTATTGTCTGGGTTTATATTTAATTTTTTTTAAATTTGGAGCCAGACAATATATGTTGGATCTAAATTAATTTTCAAACAGATCTAATTATTCTCTACCCTGTATTTTATCGTAGTTTGGACAAATATTCTTTGCTTGCCCTGTGTATTACATTTATAGAATCTGCTATAAATTTTGCAACATAGGAGTACATATTAAGGGCTATATAAAAATCAGTTCTACTCAACCATATCTAATCATTCACCAGGGTCTAGTATTGCTTTTTTTCTATTCTTCAGAGATGCACTGACTTTTCATCCAGTCATTTATTGTAATCTGTTAGAAATTTAGGGTGATAAAAATATGTATTAATTTTGTTCAATAGGCTAAAATGTTTTCTTAGGCATCATCCCAGGCCTTTCTAGCTCTGAAAGATACACACACACACACACACACACACACACACACACACACAAAACAACAACAGCAACAACTCATTGCTACTCTTGCAGAGTGAGCAGGTCATTTTTCATTATCTACTCAAAGTCTTAGATTACTTAACTGTAAAAGTCCACTGCAAACCATCATCTCAACTTCAAAAGAAAAACATGCCATTGTGTCTATAAAAGGACTTTTTCATACCTTATCAGAATACCCTCTATGCTGGTTTGACTGCTTCTGAGATTGAAATCCATCAGTAAGCCTTTTTCTTTCTTTTTTTACTGACATAGCCAATGGAGGTTATAATTTTTCCTTACTTGCTTAAAAATGATCTCTAAAACAGAAAAAAAAATCACAACTTTCTCTTTTATTTTAGAACCACACCTATTTTATTATGGTAATTATATTTCTGTTAGTTACAGTAGCCTATGTTTATGTGTTTATTTTGTTTCAGTATGGTTCCAGACACTCCAAGAAAATATCTAGGAAAAACAAGATTTAATAAAAGCTGTAGGACTGTCAAATGTGTTTTATGTTTCTCTTAATGTTGATTAACTACCTATGAGTGACAAAAATTAGCTGTTTAGCTAATTAGATCATCTTTACATGATAAACTAAACAGGGAAACAAATTATATAACAAAGAATTAAGTCAAAATTCAAGATAAGGAACTCTTCCATTTCAGTTCTAGAAAACTGGGGATTAAGAACAGCCTATTCAACCATATTTACCAAAGGCCAACTCAGGATCTCGATTTCTAATTTGGATTACACAGGAACAAGTTTAGAAGGAGTTTATAAACCCATCTCTCATATACTATAGGAGAGTCACAATTAGATATGAGCTTGTCTGTTATTACTGCTTTTGTTATATTTTGGGGAAGGGAGAAAAAATATTTATTTTTAACTTCAAAACAGAAGGTTTGAATGCTGGGCCACTCCTTCCATTTCCATATGATAGCACTGGGGAACCTGTGTAAAGGTATGCATGCATTTGAAGACAGTTAAGATGTAGGATGATTGTAACAGAACAAACAGATGCCCTTCATGTTATGTTATGTGAATGTGTAACACTCTCCTTTAGGTGCCAAAGATTGGGGGGTTCTTCCTTAAGTAAAGAAAGAAGATGAATGCCATCGATTAGTCAATTTGTACTGACCAGCTACTACATGATCAATTGTGTTCTATAGCTCAAGATATATGAAAAAGAACTTGGGGAGAGGGGGAGATATAGAAGTAATCATAGGGAAAAAAATAGACAATATAAAATGAAGTATCATAGTGCCTGGACTTAATTAAATCATATAATTAAGTGGAATGAGATCAACCAACATTTTAGCAGTGATCTTTGGAAATTCTATCATGAAATTTAACTTCCCATCCTCTGCCACTCTAGTTCTCATAACAAAAACTCACAAAGCTAGGCTCCAATGAAAGAGGGCTGACAGTAAATACATCAACAATCAGTCTGAGCTGTGTTTTATTAAGGAATACTTGTTGTCATGGTTATTTACCTAATTTGCAACCTGCATCAAATATAAATTGAATTCTTCTTAATATGTACTTTTATATTACTAATAAAATGGTAATGACTTCGGGTTACCTACTTTAGGGTAGGCACTGCAATCAGTGTTTTATGTGCTATCTTACTTTTGATCTCTATGAGCTATTTTATTTTGTTAGAGTTGAAAAAACTGTGTACCAGGGGGATAAAGCAACAAGTCCAAGGTCACATAGTAAGTAAGTGTAGAAGGCAGTATCTGAACCCAGAATTGCATGACTCTAAACCATGTGTAATTGTAATTTTGCAGCACTCTAAGACAATTAAGAGTAATTTTAATTTTGTAATTTTACTTGTGGTAGCACTTATGTCTCTGAATAACATCAGTATTAGAATATTAGTTGTCTTCATTCTAGCAGAAATTTCTAGACCTAAGAGATTCTTTCAGAAAATAACTGTCCATAAATATAGGATGGCATGAAGAGGGTGTATGATATTATAACTATCTTCTAAACCCAGATATTTTTTTTCCTGTAAACATCTATTTATCTATCAAGCTATCCATTTATTTCAAAAATCAATTTGATTTCTCATCACGATTCCATGTCAAAAATTCTGTGCATAAAGTAACTTAAAATTTTTCCTTGAAAGACTTTTGATCCTAGGGAAAAAAAAAAAAAAAAAAAAAAAAAAAAACAACGATTTTGCCTTTGAAGCCAAAATGACATGCAAATAACATATTTCTCTAAAGAAATTGACACTGTACATTCATAGAGCTCAGAGATTTAACCTTTTAGGATTGTCTGTCCCCTCCATATTGATCAGTTACCTTACCGAACACTCAAAGTTAAGATCCACACTCTGCTTCCTACTGCCCTTTCCCATACTAACTTAATCCAGTAGAAGTAAATGAGCTTAGAAAGTTCTGCTCTAATGTCATTTCAACTTTCAGTTTAAATTTTTTAATCAAGAATTTTTCATGACTAAGAATCTGCCCACTAAAGCAGTCTATATATATATATATGCACCCTCATTTTTTCCTTCTTCTTTCATTTCATCATTTCTCTCTCAATTAAAAGACCATGTCTTTCTGTTGCCCAATCACACATTGCAATGTTTCAAAATGGCTAGAAGATTTAACTGTCATAAAACTTACTGTCACTATAGATTACGACAATACTACAGAAACAGACTAAGATGACATCACAGAATTCTCTGAAACCATACATCCTAATAGGTAAGTTGTTCAAAATTATTTCAATGACTTACTATTAATTGTTTTACTATTTAGAGTCAATTATTTTTTAAAACTATCTAAAGTAGAAATAGAGTAATTAGGTAAAATTTAAAAATTTCCCAAGCATCTGGAGCTTGAGCAATATGGCAGAACTAAAAGATTTCCATAAGAGATGTCAAAAAGGAAGTGATTTTCAGTGGTGAGAGGGGTGGGGCTTTAGAAACAGGATTTGGATTATATAACATTCTGCTCTATATTTTGTTACTCGGGGGCTTAATACTCTTTCTATGTGTGCAAACTTTGTGAAGCATTTGGCCAAATATTATTAAGCAACTTGCGTCCATAATGCATTTGGTTAATCTTAGAAAAGAGTAGAGGCAAAGAGAACATACTGATAAGGAAATGGTGACTTAGAGGAGTTCATCAAAAGTAGAAGGAATGAAAGAAAAATGTAGGACCACAATCCCCAGGTTGTTTATGAAAACAATGGAATTTCTGTAGTTCCTGGGATGGGATTAAAAAGTGATGGTACACTGGAAGTAGCCTTTACCTAAATAATTTAGAAAGGGTTCATGCATCTTAGGAGGCATAATAGTGTTGCCAGGCAGATAAACAATTAATCAACTAATAAACAAGTAACTAACTTTCAAAGAATGCAGAATGTAATAAGTGCTTTGTACTTATAGCATGATAAATGGGGGCGGGGGGACCAAATACTTACAAGAACAGCCCACACTTCCTAGATCAAGCCTAAAAATAGAAAGTAATTTTGATAAAAAAAAGAAAGCAGACCCAGGAATTGTACAAGCTTGAAGATACTGTCAGCTATATGGATGAGCTGACAACAGGGCTTCAAGGACAGGCTTATGCCTGCAAGAACTACCCTTGTAGTTCCAAATAAATATGGTTAAAAACAGCTTTGTCAGCTTTGGTATGAAGAGTAATTAAACACTGGAAAAGGTAAGTAAGGGAATATATAGCAAACCCATTCTTGAGGATCTTTCAAAATAGAAATGATTTAGAAAATGTTAAGGTTACATCATAACATTCCAGCCAACAGAGTCAGGTCTTCCATTTCACAGTATTCAAGCACAGGTAACATTCGTAAAGGAAACCACATTATTTACATAACTGAAGTGTACATATTATGGTTCTTTAACACTTGCCAGAGAAGAGAGTAGATTTGGGAAGGGTAGGAATGGCAGAACATGAGAACACAAGAAGGTTTAATGAACTGAGAAGAGAACTGGATCATATGGTGTGGCATCAAAGTGATAGGTAGAAAGTCTGCTGGCATTATAGCCAATCTCAAGCTCTGCTATAAACTATAACTATTTATTTTGCCTTACTAATTTTGTAAAGCTAAATAGCAATAACATACCTATTGCAGTTCAATGTTGAGAATTAAATTGTATGTAAGATGTTTGGTACAGACCAGTTTTTCAATTAACAGATGCTAATATGTACTCTGGAAAAAAATGAATTTAGTGAGCAGAAAGAAAGACAAATTGTAGAGATTTCCATGTTGCTTCTGGAGGACACCACAGTAACCTCTTGTGGTTACTTTCAGGTCTGTGATCTTCTATTTTTCTGAAAAGCAGTCCAAAAAAACACTATTTTTCCCTTTGCAAAGATAAGGGAATGAATACTTTAAAAAAAGGATTTTTTTTTTTTTTTTGGTTTTCAAAACATAAAAACAACAGAAGAAAATATCTTCATCATTTAACACCTAAAGCTTTATCCACAGAAGTCATACCAGGGTACTTTTTATCCTTGTATTAATCTTGAGAGATCAGCCCTTAAAGAAAATTTAAGTAAAAGCGGGGGAAAAAAAAAAGCATCAATGTATCTCCTTGCTTTGGAGCAGTAATCATTTTGACCTTTTCCTGAGTTCTCCTTAGCTGCTCTCAGCACAGCTACCTGTTGGCTCTTTCTGGCCTTTTACTGCAGTTCTTTCTTCTCTACATCCTGTGTTTGTCTGAGACCTTCTACAATCTTACTGAGTTTCTTTCTCTTTAATCCATGATTTCTTTTGAACTGCAGACATTCTATTTTTATTTCACCTTAAATCCCCTTGGCTGATTTTACTTGTTCACTTACTCAAAGGTACAGGAATAAGCCTACTGCTTCAAAAATGGAAATCTTGTGTGTTTGTCTGTGTGTGTGTGTGTGTGTGTGTGTGTGTTTAAAGTGTTGTAAATTGATGAAGTTGCACACTTTTTACTAACCTTAAAATCAATGTGAAAACAAAATTTTGGGATAAAATATTTCTTGAGGTCCTTGGCAAAAAGAAAGAAAAAAAAATTAGTGTCTATTGAACAAATATAATTGATGCTTCAAGTGTAAAATATTCACTTATATTTACATTAATATATATGTCTGGCTTTCATGACTATCTGTAATCTGTCTTTAGTCTGTCCTTTGCAACCTCAATCTCTCCTGTATGCATTCCCTCTTTGTTAGGCAGGCCAATATTCTCAGTGGAATCCCTAGAAGCAAGGTCTATTTCAGCTTTATGCTTTCCTTACCCTGTTACTTCATTTGATTTGTTCTCCTGCCTTTCCATTTACCCACTCTTTCAATGTAGACAATGTACTTCAGGTCATGCATCCTCCATAAACGTTCTCTAACACAGCCAGATTACAGTTACTTGTCCTCAACTGACCTTGTGCAGCACCAAAGGCTCATTCATGATGATTTCCTTACATTAGCACATTACTGTTTGACATAATGATAGAATTTCTACCCGGAAAAAACCTAGAAGTGAGTGAATCCAATCTCCCACTCACAGTGGCATGAGCATCATACTGGCACCATACAAACTTGAAATTAAAACCTATGTTGGCCAACATCTGTGCTTTCTGGGATGTTATTTTAAACTTTCTGAATCTTCTCACTTATCAAATGGTGATAATGACACGTTATAGAATTTCTTAGAGACTTGAAAATAATATTTATTTTATGTTAAAGTAGTTGATCAATAAATGGTAATGTTTTGTATCAATATACCTGCAGTTGGAGGCTTCATGGTGCCTGTAAATATAATATTACCCAGAAAAGGACAGCCATTGGACTAATGTGTTGCTGATATAAACTTGCCTAAATGGAGTAAATATCTGGTTGAAATCAAATACTTAGATGTTTCTACTCCTCTGCTTCCTCCAATATTTTTCCCAAGTGAAGTTTATGCTTCTGAACTTATGGCATCTCCTCAGATGAGCAGTTAAGACACTACAGCTTTTCCTTTACTCTGGAAAAAGAGCTAACTAAAATGGAGAAAAGCAATCTAGTGGATGAAGAGTTCAAAACACTGGTTATAATGATGCTAAGGAACTTAGTGAGGACCTCAGCAGCATAAAAAGATCTGGTCAGAAATGAAGGACACACTAATTGAAATGAACAATTTATACGGAAACAACAGTAGGGTAGATGAGGCCAAGGATCAAATAAATGACTTGGAACATAAAGTGGCAAAACAACCAAACAGAACAAGAAGAAGGAAAAAAGAAATCCAAAAGAAAATGAGGACAGTATAAGCAGCCTCTGGGACAACTTCAAGAGGTCTAACATTTGCATCATAGGAGTGCCAGAAGGAGAAGAAAAAGAACAGGAAATTGGAAATCCACTTGAAAAAAATAATGAAAGGAAACTTCCCTAATTTGGTGAAGGAAATAGCCATGCAAGTCCAGGAAGCACCGAGAGTTCCAAGAAGATGGCTGCAAAGAGGCCCAGTCCAAGACACATCATAATTAAAATGCCAAAAGTTAAAGATAAAGAGAGTACCTTAAATGCAGCAAGAGAAAAGAAGTTAGTTACATACAGAGGAATTCCCATAAGAGCTGATTCCTCAAACTTTGCAGGATAGAAGGGATTGGCAAGAAATATTGAAAGTCATGATAAGCAGAAATCTAGAGCCAAGAGTGCTCTGCACAGCAAAGCTGTCACTTAGAATCTAAGGGCTGATAAAGTGCTTCCCAGACTAGAAAAAAACTAAAAGAATTCATCATCACCAAACCATTATTATAAGAAACATTAAAGGGACTTATTTAAGAAAAAGAAGATCAAAACTATGAACAATAAAAGGGTAAAAAATACTATCTATTAACAATTAAATCTAAAAAATCAAAATAAGCAAACAAGAAGAATAGACACAGAATCGTGAATACAGAGAATGTTTCATTGGGTGCTAGATGTATGGGTAGGTGGGAGAATGGGTGAAGAGGTGAGGGGATTAAGAAATACAAATAGGTAGTTACAGAATAGCCAGGGGAATGTAAAGTACAGTATAGGAAATGGAGCAGCCAAATAACTCATACACATGACCCATGGACATGAACAACGGTGGGGGATTGCCTGAGGGAGAGGAGGTGCTGGGTGGAGAAGGGCAAATGGGGAAAAATCAGGACAACTATAATAGCACAATAACTAAAAAATAATTTTAAAGAATAATTATCAGTTTTTTATTAGATTTATACTTTGATCATTTACTTCATCATTATTTTAATGATAATTCATCTCACGAGTATTATTTTAAAAATTAAAGCTCTTTGGTTGAAAAAAATGTTTAATTCAATTAATGTACATATTTTGTTTCAAATAAATCTGCTTAGTTCATCAATAAAATATCAATCAATAGTGCCATCTGTACTATTTCTTTAAGAAACATACAATTCTGTGAGGGAAGAAGAGCTGAAATATGATTTTTTAAAAGTGAAAATGGATTACAGTTTCCAACTGTAAAAAAATTACTCATTTGTATACCATGTTAATAAACCCTGAGGGTTTTAAATCACTTTTGTAATCATATTTTATTTGAAATATATCAGGAATGATGTAATAATTTTATTTAAAAATATTATTTACAAAAATGAGAATTTACACTCATTTTTTGTATATTTATATTGAAACTTGTAAAAGCCAAATTAAAATATTCTTTTAAGGGTTACATAATCAATCCAGTGTGAAGATCCCTTTGCCAGAATACATTTCCAACTAAGTCTTTTCCATTGCTTTTCAGTTTCCCTAACACTCATAGGTGACCTTTTTCTTTTTAACATTCATTAATTCTGGTTGGTTTCCCTTATGGAGCTACCTAACATGCTCATTAATTTGCATAATACAATCCAATCATTATGCAATAATTATGTTTATCTCTCTTCTTAACATTTTTATTGTATTTGTTTCTCATTACCATTTAGTTCTCTTATAACTGCCTCTCCCCCCACAGTCCCCACACTGCTGTCCATGTCCATGAGACCTTTCCACTTTTTGCTCCATCCTTCCACCCCTAACTGCCACTTAGTTGTCATCCTGCTCTCCATCCATGAGTCTGTCTCTGTTCTGCTTATTAGTTCAGTTCGTTCATTAGATTCCACATATGAGTGAGATCATATGGTATTTGTCTTTCTCTGACTGGCTTATTTCACTTAACATAATGTTCTCCAGGTCCATCCATACTTTCACAAAGGGTAAAACTTTCTTCTTTTTCCTGAGATTCTTAACTTTTTGTAGCATGAGTCCCATTAGCAGTCTGATGAAAGCTATGATTTTTTTCTCAAAATCATTATTCTAAGTTATAAAAAATAAACGATATACAATAAACCAATGATATTAAAATACAGTTATATCATAAAAGCTAAATTTGTGATGTAGTTCTATGTATGGTTATTGCACATATAACATAATTTAGTAGCCAGTATAATAACTACTATAATTTTGAAAGATATTTAAAGGTATCTATGACAACAGTAATGAAATATGAAAATATCTGTGGTGTGTGTGGTCAACAGCCTCAAGAACTATTAATAATAGTGTGGTTTTGAGCCTACATTCATAATTGAAGGATATTATACATTTTAGTTATAGCTTAACAAAGAGAAAGATGAAGTTTTTTCCCCATCCAAATTCATAACCCACTAAAATCCATACATGCATCTTTTGGGAAGTTCATGGGCTCCAGGGTAAGAATTTCACAGATTAATGTGTTTAGTTTTTATCATACCAAGTAAATTGGGATAGTTCTTCAGAAAACTAGTGAGCATGTAGATGAGAACTACATTCCTTTAAGTAAAACTGATGGATGGTTTACTTTAAAAAGTAGATATTGGACTAGTAAAGTTCAGAGAACATTTTGGACATCGGTCTGAAATTAGTTATCACATCTGGATTTGTCTTCGATATATTTTTTTGTTTATAAATATGCCTTAAATTCTAGAGCTAGAAATTGTAATTTTTTTTTCTATTATAGACAGTGATTGTTAGAATGATTTGTATGATAGAAATACAATTAACAAGGGGAAAAACCAATATTAGCTGAGCATATCTTACCTGCAGGCCTTTTTGTGTTTTCTTTCTCTGTGTATACCTTTTTATATCCTCAGAAGATCAATATTATTATTATCATCACTTTAGAGATGAACAAAGGGAGAACTGTAAAGGCCAAGGTTACTTGCCCTGGATCATCAAAAAAAAGACAAGAGTTTAGACAATCTTTAGATTTGTCTGGCACTAAATTGTCTACTCTTCTGTCTGTTGGTCTATCAATCTATTTACTTAAATAGTTATTCTTTTAACAAATATTAATTATGCTCCTAATCTATGCCAATTATATTTTAGGTGCTTAACATTAAAATTTATCTCTCTAATTATTGATCTACTCATCTCGCTCTCTGTCACCTATGGATATGTTAATAATATTCCCTATGTTGTTATACTGTTAATTTTCATGCTTTTTACTTATTGATCCCAAAAGAACATACTTTATCTGAAGCTCTCATTGTGTTTCTGGGATATGTTCAAGAAATGCTCAGCTCCAGAATAGAGGCATAAACTCTATTCTAGTTAGTACTTTAAACTTTACCCAGCTCTATAAGTCCATGTCTTCATTTTTTATGTATCTTACTATTATATATTCACTAGATGAAAAATAGCCTCTCCAGGAAAAGAAAAGGTAAGGTTAAGAATCGAAGGTCAACTAAAGCTGAAAAATAAAAATATACTGTCTAAAGCAAAAAATAAGGTACTTGTGACCCCCCATTTCCCAGAGAATGCATTTTGTAATCATTCATTCATTCAAACAAATAGACATCAAGTGCCATCTTCCTACTATTTTCTGTAATTGAATTTAACTAACATAAAAGATTTTCTATGGTGTGAAAACTAAACTTAGCTACATATAAATAGAAGCTACAATCCAGATCTCAGTTAAGGGGTATGACCTACTAAAGTTGCCATTAAAATAACAGTAGATATTCAGATTGACTTTCCCTATATTTTCAACCCTTAGTTTAGAATTATTCTCAGAATGTCAAAGACATTTGTACAGTGACTGCCATTACATGTAATCTAATCCATATCTATTTGTTTCCTATAAATTCCTTCTTTAAACCCCTAGATGGAGAAAAAAAAAAAAAGAGCATTCTTTAAATATAAATAACAAATACCACTTGCTGCTCTTTCAAGAATTAAAATTGATTTTCTCCTTCTGGATGAAAGATGATCTGGCTTGGATGAGCACACAGTGGCTCCAATCACAAATGATGCTACAAAATTTACTCTGAAGAAGTAAAATGTGGCTATGGCTGAGATATATTTTTTTAAATGTTGAACAAAGTTTAAACTATATGGAAGGTACAGCCTTTTGACAAACAGAAATCATATCGGAAGGGTTTGTCTTGTGTGCTCAACAAAGTTCTTCTAAAATCCTTTAATTTTGAGGCTGTTTTAGGTGAGAAAGCCCAAGGAAACATTGTAAACCAACATTTAATGTAATGTTTAGGGTGAAGAAAATCTAGCCACTGTTAGGAAGATGATTAATTCGTAGGAAATGCAGTTCTTTCATCTACTCTCACCAGCTTTAGGAATCTGGGGCTGAGAATCCTTGTGTCTAAGAAGTAAAATTATCAAGAAAAACAAGACAGATGGTCAAAGAACCATCTTGGTCTAGAGACCCTGGTTTTGTGAAGTCTCTTTTGAAATTGACTAAGAAATAAGAGTTGTATTCCATTAGAGGAGAGTGATTGTTCAAGAGACTTTTCATATAATAACTTGTTCCAGATTAGCAGTTTTATGTTTCTTCCTTTTATCTCACAAAGTTTCATAAATCTCTTAATTACCTTTGGAGTTAAAAATTGAAATATACTTAACATTTGTACACTTGATGAAGACTTCTAATACTTTCACTTTTTCTTTCTTGTAAATTTTACTAGCTTTGTTTCATAATAACTAGCAAGTAAAGGGGAATAGCATTTACATCATTACGTAGTAAGTGCAACCACACATTTTGTTTGCCACAGTGCCTTAATTTGGGAAAGGTTTTTATCACTCAGTGCAAATACATTTTAATTGTTTCCTGAACAAAGACATTCCAACCAAGCTCTTTGTCTGGTGTGCACTGTTGTAGTTCTAAAGTATAAATTCCTGGCAAACAGTGCACCCACCTGGCACCAAAGAAAAATTGCATAACCATGAGTGTGCATTAAACCTTAGAGTTATGAGGTGCACTTGCGACCGTGCCACTGCGTTTTTGGCAGTGCGTAACCTGTGGATGACAAATGGTGTCTCTCTCTACCAGACCATGAAGCAAAGGTATCCAATATTCCTAAGTGACCTCTTTCTCCTTCTTGTTCTCTTTTTTATTTGTCTCTTTTAATATTAGAAATGAGTTTTAGAGACCATTATATTCAATTCAATTACCTTATTTTATAGATTATAAAATGGAGGCTCAGAAAGCCTAGTAAGTAGCAGAGAAGAGTGAGAATTGGAAACCAAGACCTAAAGATAGGTTTGATGCACAAGTATTGAAGGAGGATCAGAGCAACTTATCCTCAAGCTCTGTTAGAGCCAATAACATTTTGATGAAAAACTCATTCAGCTTATCCTATAATAGATGTTATAGAAATGTTGCAGGTCATAGCAAGAAAATAAATAAATAGCAACCCCCATAGATATTTGAGAAAGAGAATCTTTCTTTAATCTTCAAACTGGATAATATTATTCTCAATGAAATTCCCCCCCATAAAAAGGTGTAATGTACTACAGATCTAAGGGAATCCTTCACAACCTAAGTGATAGCAAAAATAAAATTAATACACTAAAATAAGATTCTCTTGAATTTTTATTGTGATAAAACAATTTCCTATGAATGTCTTTATTCTATAGGTAGATTGAGTTCTCAATATCCATCAAACTATCTCTTATTTGATAAGAATTTTTGCACTGGTCAGTTTTTTCTTTTCTTTTTTTTTTTTTAACACATGCACACACAAACCCACACACAGTCAGAAATAATAAGCAAACTGAGACTGTCAGCCATGTATGGAGGAAAGCAGAGTCAGGACTATCAACATGGCTTCCTATTATTTGGAGGACAATCATTTTGGTTATACCAGTAAGTGATGCTGCTACAACTAAAAGTCTGGTAATTTCACTTCTAAAAACATTCCAATGCAAGAGCAGATGTCAGCAAGTTTTAATTGAAAAAATACAAAAGGAACACTAACAATGAAATATCAGAAACTAGGGGAAAAAAATCCCATTTACTATACCAACAATAAAAATAAAGTACCTAGGAATAAACTTAATCAAGGTGGTAAAAGACTTGTACTTGGAAAACTAAAGAACACCGAAGAAAGAAATTGCGGAAGGTACAAATAAATGGAAGCATATACCATGTTCATGTGTGGGAAGAATAAACATCATTAAAATGTGGTTTGGCTCAGTGGATTGAGCGTCGGCCTGCGAGCTAAGTGTCGCTGGTTCGATCTTCCAGTCAGGGTACATCAGAGAAGGAAAACTCTGACTCCAAAAAACCTCCGCTGCCTTGCGGCATACCTCTTCAGGGGAAAGGCTAAGGGAGTAAACCCCGACAGAAAATCCGGAGCCAGAGTCCCTAAGGCGGTTTGACGTTGTAGTCAACACCGGCAACTCCTGCGGCGCACCTGAAGCCAAGCTGTATTGACTCCGTCTTTCCCTTGGACCCTTCAGCTGCGAAGAGAGGGGGGGTCTGCTGCATGGGCAACAGCAGACCCTCCATATCACCCTGCCCAGGCTCTGTAGCTTCAGCTTCACTGGAGAGGACACTCCAGCGTCATCGCAAGATGTCGATTCAACACGGGAGGAGACAGATACCATGTCACTCCCGAGTTGGACTGCACAGCCATTCTCGGCGGTGCAGATAGACTCTTAAGAAGCTACACCATTGTCTCTCGAGACGGACGGCTGCCGACGATCACACAAAACAATCTACAGAGTCAATGGAATCCCTATTAAAACACCAGTGGAATATTTCACAGATCTAGAACAAATATTTAAAAATTTATATGGAAGCAAAAATGACCCTGCATAGCCTCAGCAATCTTGAGAAAGAAGAACAAAGTAGGAGGGATCACAAAACCTGATATCAAACTATACTACAAGGCCATGGTAATCAAGAGTCTGGCACTGGCCTAAGAAAATACACATAGATTAATGTAACAGAATAGAGATCCCAGAAATAAACCCAGGTCTCTGTGATTAAGGAGCCAGGGGCATATAATGGAGTAAAAATAGCCTCTTCAGTAAATGGTGTTGGGGGATCTGAACAGGGACATGCAAAGATATGAAACTAGACCACAAACTTACACCATACACAAAAATAAACTCAAGATGAATAAAAGACTTAAATATAAGTCATGACTCAATAAAAGTCCTAGAGAAAAACAAAGGCAGTAAATTTTCAGATATCTCACACAACAATATTTTCACTGATATCTCTTCTAGGGCAAGGGAAATAAAGGAAATAATAAATAAATGGGACTACATCAAATTAAAAAGTTTCTGCTTGGCTAAAGAAAACATCAGCAAAATAAAAAGGGAACCAACCATATGGGAAAACATATTTGCCAATGATACCTCAGAAAAGGGTTTGATCTCTAAAATATATAAAGAACTTGTACGACTCAACACCAGGAAGACAGACAGTCCAACAGGGAAATAATTGGGACAACTGTAACAGAACAACAATAAAAAAATAAATTTAAAAAAGAGCATATAACTTTTATAACAGCAAAATAAATAAATAAATAAATAGATAGATATAAAAGGAAAAAACAATCAATTAAAAAATGGGCAAAGAACCTGAACAGACACTTCTCCAAGGAGGACACACAGAGGGTCCATAGGCATATGAAAGAATGCTCAACATCACTAGGCATCAGAGAGATGCAAATTAAAACCACAAAGAGATACCACTTCACATTGGTCATAATGGCCATCATTAACAAGTCAACAAACAACAAGTGCTGGCGAGGATGTGGAGAAAAGGAAACCCTAGTGCACTGCTGGTGGGAATGCAGACTGGTGCAGCCACTGTGGAAAACAGTATGGAATTTTCTCAAAAAACTAAAAACGGAACTGCTTTTTGATCCAGGGATTTCACTACTGGGATTATACCTGAAGATTCCTGAAACACCAATTCAAAATAACCTATGCACCTTATATTCATAGCAGCATTATTTGCAATAGGCAAGTGCTGGAAACAGCCTAAGTGTCCATCAGTAAATGAGTGGATAAAAAACTGGTACATTTACACAATAAAGAAAGGAATTCCTACCCTTCATGACAGCACAGATGGAACTGGAGAGTATTATGTTAAAGCACACAAGCTAGGCAGTGAAAGATAGGTACCATATGATCTCACCTATAAGAGGAACCTAATGAACAAAACTAACAAAGGAGCAAAATAGAATAGGCATAGAAACAAGGAACAGACTGACAGTGACCAGAGGGGATGAGGAAAGGAGATAAGGGTGGAAAGAAGGTAAAGGGATTCATCAAGGGGCGTGTATGAATGACCCATGGACATGCACAACAGGGTGGGGATTGACTGTAGTGGGGGGGCTGGGCAGAAAGCAAAGGGGGAAAATTTGGGACAACTGTAACAGAACAACAATAAAATATTTAGTACAAAAATACATGAGGGGAAAGGGGGACACATTTTCAATATTTCATAAAATAAAACTGTAGGACCTATCAGAAAGTGGTATAAATATGATATAGTCTGCTCTATTTGTCTACAGTTTATACTTTCCCTAAAATGTTCTTATGCTCACTGTTTCAATTTTAATTTAGATTCTCTCTTATCTGCTCAAAATATCCTTTTATCCAAAGATCAAAGTTAATTTTTATTATTAACTCTCCTCTTTTGAACTGGTATGCACAGGACAATGCCAAAAATATTTAGTAGTCAACATTCTTAGTGTGTTTTAATTTTGTAGTAGGTGTTTATGATTACATGGATTAACGATTGGATTATTTTATTATGTTCTATTTTTATTTTTGTTCTTTCTATACCATACAGCATTAAAGCTCACACCTCATGCCAGCCTACCATGGAGTCATTCCACTTTGGGTATCTAAGGAACTCTGAATACTGATAAAGATTATATGAATAGGCACAAAGCTATAGAAAAGGTCAATCCATATTCAACACGCATTTTTGTCTGAACTCTTTCTTTTGATAATGTTCAAAAATAAAAGGATAAATAACACAAACAAAAAAGCCAGGGAAGGAAAAGCCTTCTTAATATTTTCAACTTTTTTGAAGAATAAGTTGTTTTGCTTCGTTGTAGTTTGAAAATATGTCATTTTGTGAGATTGATCCAATGCTGGGATAAAGAATATGTTCTGAAAATCTCTTTTAGAAAGATTTATAATATTAACCTCAGGCTATTTTAAGTCTTCTCGATCTTTATGAAAACAGCCAAGAGATCCATTTGTTTTCTGAACAGTAGAAAGTCTCTGTTACCTTTTGTCAACCATGATTGAACAAATGACTCTGGGTCAGTGATTCAGTTGTGAAGTGCCTGGGCTCTTGCCAGCCCCCTGGAATACAGACTCAAAAGCAGTCACTTCGGACCTGAGCTGCCCATTGCAGCCAGGGGCTAAGTAGTCCTACTCAATTTTTCTGGGACTAACACCATTGTGGACCATCCTAAACCCAGAATTAATAGGAACTAGCGCAGTGGCTACATGTCAACACATGGCCAGCATGCCTGGTCAGAAACCGAATGAACTATTAAACTACTGTTTTTCTCCATTATTGTTTTCCTGCTATGCGATCAATTGATTATGTAGTAATGTCAATGAAAAACTCAGTTTCTTGATTTTTTTTTTTTTTTCCTAAAGATGTCAGAGAGCTGTTCAAGGCATTGAACTAGGATAACATATCCTATTTAGCTAACAGGATATTAGAATGCAAATCTATAGTCTTGTTCAAATTCAGAAAATTTATGGCATCACTATTAACAAAAACTCTTTTTCTTCCAACATTTACAACCCATCAGGGCCATCCTTCTTTCCTTAAATAAGTGTAGTGATCTTTTTTAAAAAAATATTAATGGGCCACATTTATATAATGGCAACCTGCTTCTTCCACACATTTTTTTCTAAATCCTTGCCATTCTCATTACTCCTTCCCCTACCAGTTATCCGCACACACACCCACACCCACATACACGTGTATACATACATGCCGCATTATGGTTCTAGTACAGCAGCTTAGTCATTTCATCTTTTTGTATGTTTGTTCTTTCCCTGACTAGATTGTATCTTCATTTGACTCTTGTTGTTAAGGTATCTGCATGAATTGGTATCAAGCCTACCTAATATATGCCAATGAAGAAATTATTTTATGAAGATAAGATTGGTTTGCTAATTTTTAAAAACATATTCTGTGTATTAATAGCTGGCTTCAGGAAATTCACAACCTGGCTTTGGCGCTTGTCTTTGGGTGCACTCAACTACATTTTTCTTTAAGGATGCTACATCTGGATGTGTTGTTCATTTTTGATTGTTGGCTCCCAGAGGACAAGGAACTTGCCTACTTATCTTGCTCTGCATAAAATCACAAACATACCAATATTTAGCATGTCTTTTCTTCAGCTGCTATTGATGATGATTAATAGTGTCTTCTCCAGCATTCTCCAAACTCTTACAAAATACATTAATTATTTCCACATGCACCCAGGGAGAAAAGAAAGTATCATTATTGACATTTAAGAGATGAGGAAAATGAAGTACTATGTATTTAGGTGAACTAGCCCAAGTTTTACAAGAAATAAGCGACAAAATATGAGAAAAGGAATTTAGTTGTCTTTTTTTCCAGCTCCTAAGATTGCCAATTCTACTCTATTCAACTTAACAATTTAATGAATCTTTATGCATAGCATTTTGTTAGGTGCTGTAAAAGGAATGAGGAAATATTGTCTGATCTCTTACCTCAAGAAAGAAAAAGTAAGTAGATAAGATACAGAGAGCTAAATACCAATTAGATGGTAATTTATTTCAATTTAGAGTGGAGTTAGGCAAGACTACTACACAAAATATATAGTTCTAGGATATGGAGAATGCAAACAGGGGTAAAATATATATTCTTTGTTTTTAGGTACTCACAAAAGGCAAAAGTGGTAGGAAAATAACATTTTTCAGTTTGTGAAAGGTCCTTATTTAAATGCTAAAGTAGCTAAAGAGGGCACAGAGTAGTATAGTAGGAGATGGATCTAAAAAACTTTGGAGTGAAGATGGCAATTGTGGATTTGAAATACCTTACTCTGGTGACAAACTGCAGAACACACTGGAAAAGGAAAAGAAATCTTTCGGTAGGGGCATGAAGTGTAAGTGGGAAGACATGTTAAGGAGCTATTGCAAAGTCAACATGAGAATGATGAGGGCTTAAATTACAGAAGTAGTAATGGGATTAGACAACATAGAATAAATTGGACAGATAATTCAGTAGTAAATAAACGTGCAGAGAGAGGACAAAGGGAACCAAAAGTCACCAAAGATTCCCTGCAGACAATAATTTCCAGGTTAATTGTGCTACATAAGGTCAAGAAGAATGAAGAGTTGTTGGGAAAGGTCTAGAATAAAGTAAGATTTAAGCTTGATTTTGAACGATACTGAAGGGCAGATGTGTGGAAATTTTCATGATCTTCCTCAGTATTTCTTTGTCATCACAAGTAAAATTTGTTCTTTTCTATTTTCACCAAATCACTCTCTTCTGACCTGAAGAGGCTTGGTGATTTCCTTCAAATTTAACTCAGTTTCTTATATGTGTTTCTAAGGACTTCCATTTCTTGATGATCTGACTTTTTTTCCTTTTAGTATTCTAAACATACCCCCAAACTGCTCTTGACCCCCTCCAATGTTCAGAAAAATCCTGAAAACTGGTATCTTTTCTGAGGTTTTTCATAAGTAGCAGATAGAAATAGATTTCTGATATTTTCTGGATTGTTTAATAAAGGTTAGGCAGTATTCTAAGCTCTTTGCCATTATTAATGTTCTTACCCTTACAATAGCTCATTGAAGTATGTAACATTAATAGTTTCAATTGGAAAAGTAAAAAGGCTAAGCAACTTTCCCAATAATTCACATGTAGTATGTAACAGAACGAGAACTTTTAAACTCTAGAATACACTATATTTCTAGATACAACTCCAGTCAAAACAAGAAAACTTCCCTTATCATCATAATCATGTTTTGGCAAAAACTACTAACACTTTCTTTTTAAACATGGGACTTTGGTGAGAGATCATTGATGTGTGAGCCCAGTTCTACAAAATAGGTGAGGCATTAAATGTTCATTCTTTGAAATGGTCAAGAACCAGAAAACTCTGAAAGGACAGTAAGCAAGAACTGGAACTACAGACAACTACTTAACAACTGGAATAGGCTGGTAAAAACGCATCAACTATAGATCCTTCGGACGTGAATTGCTTCCAACCATTCTCTAATCTTTCCATGAATTTGCTCAGGATTCAATTTCTCTGGAAAAATGACCAAAACATCATCATTAAACATGAACTAAGGGAATGGATTACTGGAGGGAATAGGGATACTGGGCAGAGGAGGACAAAGAGGGAAAATTGGGGCAACTGTAATAACACAATCAATAAAATACATTTAAGAAATAAAAATAAACTATATTTTAATTGAATTCTATTTAAGGAAAAATGAAGTTAATTAAATTACACACAGTGGAAAATAAACATTGTCCCAACAAGAAAAATGGAATGCTATTGGGAAAAAGAAATAGATGCTGACAAAGAAAAACTGACATGGCACTAAAAACTTTGAGCAATTAAGCCTTCTTTCTGCATTGATACTTACAATACAGAAAAGTTTGCCCGAAATATTTATGGTATTTATAGCCAGAATGAACAATCAGGAAGCTCACAAACATTTTTTATGATTCAATTTAAAGACAAATTGTTCATTTGCTTTCCTTACATCCCTTACATTATCCTGTATACTGTTCATTTGTTTCCTTACTTAAATTTATAACTATGGTTCATATTAGATGTATTAAGAATATATTGTTTATAAATTTGTTAACTGAGCATCCCTTTCCATATCCTTGACCATAAAACAAACCTCAGCATATTTAAAAATAATTGAAATCATACACAGTGTGTTCTCTTTTGACAATAGATTCAAAGTAGAAATCAATAACAGAAAAATAAGAAGAAGATATTCAAATAGTTGAAAATTAAATAGCATACTTCTAAATGATCTATGGATCAAAGAGAAAGTTTTAAGTATTTTTTAAAAGTACATTGAACTGAATGGAAACAAAAATACATATATAATCAAAACATGTGGAATGCAGATAAAACATTACTAAGGCAAGGTATAAAACTGCTTAATTTATAGAATAAGAAAGATCTCCAATCAATAATATAAGCTCCCTCGTTAATAAATTAATAAAAATAAGAGCAAAATGAACCCCAACAAGCACAAGAAATAATAAAGAGCACAGATCAATAAAAATTAAAAAAATAATAAAGAAGATAAATAAAACTAAAGGAGTGTTATTTGAAAAAATCAACAAAATTGACAAACTGTTAGGAAGACTGACAAAAAAAGAAAGCCAACAAAAATTACCAATATCAGGAATTAAATAATAGTCATCACTATAAATCACAAAGTCATATAAAAGATAAAAAATATTACAAACAAGACCATACACATAATTTGACAACTTAAATAAAATAAACCAATTCCATGAAAAGCACAAAATACTCAACTCACCTAATATAATATAAGTAATTTGAGTAATCCTATAATCATTAACAAAGTTGAAATTATAATTTAAAAACTCTTAAAAGGGATATTGTAAAGCCCAGAATGTTTCATTGAAGAATGCTACCAGATCTTTAAAGAATTAGTTGCAATTGCATACAATCTCTTCCAGAAAACAAGAGGGGAGCCTGCCAACTTAATTTTATGAAGGTCGTATTATTCTTATATCAAAATGAAAGAAAAAAAAATTAAAAATAAGACTACTCTATCTCAATATATTTCATAAGCATGGATGCAAAAATCCTCAAAATATTATTAAATTTAATGCAGTGATATATCACAATCAAGTGGATTTTGTTTCAGGGATGCAAGATTGACTAACTGTCAAAAGCTAATCAGTCTTGCGTGGAGTGCCGGTGAAAACGCTGCTTGGCTGGTTCGGCTAACTACCTGAAAACAATCCATCAGGCTCTTGGGGACCTGGGTGTGAGGGGGTTTGCGTGGCGTTTGCTATCCTATTTTTATGTGCGCTGGGACTTCTCTGCTGGACTCCTGGACTTCCACAAAGGCTCTTTCATCTGTGGCTGATTGCCTAAGACAGTGGTCTCCAGGGACTTGCAGACCACAGCCAAGAAAGATTGGGGCTGGTTTACGAACATACAGGCCACAGCAGGGTCCAGGCCAGGATCGAGGTCCGTATGCCTGTTACCCAGCACACAAGTGGTCTAGACTGCTCCCAGGCCCCTTGGTGTACGCTGCTGGACCGCGCAGCTCCCACAAAGGCAGTTTTTTTTTTTTTCTGCGTGGATTGATACTAAGTTGTTGTTGGGGGCATACAAGTGAAGGGCATCCTATTCAGCTATTTGGCTGATGTCACACCCCACCGTCTTCTTGCTGCATGGTTTCAGAGAAGTTGAGTGTGATTCTTATCTTTGCTCCTTTGATGTTCTTTTCTCTGGCTTCTTTCACGGTTTTTTTTTCTTTATCTTTGATTTTCCAGTTTTAATACAATATGCCTTGGCATAAAATTTTGTTTATTTGTTTGTTTTGTTTCTTTGTATGTATCCTGTTGACTGTTCTCTGAGCTTCCTGGATCTGTGGTTTGGTGTTCGGTATAAATTTGGGGACACTCTTTCTCCATTATTTCTTTTCCTTTCCTTTCCTTTCTCATTCTCCCCTTCTCACTCTGTCCTTGCCTTTCTTCCTCCCTCCCTCCTTTCTACCTTTCTTTCTTCTCCCTTCCTTCCTTCCTTCCTTCCTTTTCTTTCCAGTATTCTCATTACATGTATGTTACACCTTAGATAGTTGTATAGGACAAAATACTCCTTGGCTTTTCTTTACTCTCATACTAGCACCACACCTTGCTTCACTTCTGGCACCAGATATGTGGGGTTCCATGCCCACCCCCCCCCGCGTACTAAGCAGTTCTCTGCAGCACCACTTGGGTGTCCTACAATTCAATTTAATTCTGACCCAAACTGGAGTTAGTGTAAACCCCATAGGTTAAGGACTTGGTCCCAGAAGGCTACTTACTCTCCCTGTCCCAAACATTAGTTGCAAGTCTCAGGTTGTCACCATTTCTTCTGACCAAGTAATTTTAAATTGGAGGTTCCCATGACCCCCTCCGCAGGTTCTATCATTTGCTAGAACAGCTCACCCAAGTCAGGGAAACACTTAATTGTGTGCTTGTTATGTAATAAAGAATATGAGAAAGGATACAGATGAACAGCCAGATAAAGAGATACTTTGAGTGAGATCTCGAAGAGTTCTGAGTGAAGCGACTTCTACCTGCGTGGATTTGGAGGTATGACCACCTTGCTGGCACATGGATATGTTCACCTGGAAGCTCTGTGAGCCCTGTAATTTTGAAATTTTTATGAAAGCTTCATCACGTAAGCACCACCAGTCATTAACTCAGTCTCCAGTCTCTCTCCTCTTCTTGGAAAGTTCCGAGCTTCTGATCATGGTTGGATGCTTCCTCTGACCAGCTCCCATCCTGAAACTCCCCAGAAGCCCACCAAGAGTCACTTCATCAGAACAAAAGACACTCCTATCACCCAGGAATTCCAAGGGATCCAGGGGCTCTGTGTCAGTGACTGGGGTAAAAGGCCAAATATTAGAGAGAAAACAAGATGATCTTGATATTCTTGTCACTTAGGAAATAGCAAGGGCTTTTGGAGCTCGGTGCCACAGACTAGAGGCAGAGACCCGTTATTACTTTACAGTAGTTGTCTCACAGGTCTTAGGTATTCTGCTTTGTTCTTTTCAGTGTTTTTCTCTTTGCTTTTCAGTTTTGAAAGTTTCTATTGAGATATCCTCAAGCTCAGCTGTTTTTTTTTTTTTTTTATCAGCTCTGTCTTCATTTCTAGTACAGTGTTTTTGACTTCCAGCATTTCTTTTCGATTCTTTTTTAGAATTTTCATATCTCTGCTTATATTATCCATTTGTTCTTGCATGCAGCCTGTTTTATGCATTAGAGTCCTTAGCATATTAATCATAGTTATTTAAAATTTCCAGTCAGATAATTTCAATATCCCTGCCACATCTGAGTTTGGTTGTTATGCTTGCTCTGTTTTGAAAGTGTGTTTTTTTTAAATTTTAGTATGCCTCATAATTTTTTTCTTTATAACTATTTGTGATGCATTGTGCTATAGACCAAATGTTTGTATCCTCCAAAATTCAAAATCCTCCCCCCAAAATGTTGAAACCTAATCTCCAATGTGATGGTACCAGAGGCAGGAGCTTTGGGAAGTGATTAGATCATCAGGGAATAATAAAAGTGATCCCAGGGAGCTCCCTTGCTTTGTTTGCCTTGTGAGAACACAACCAGAAAATAGCTGTCTATGAACCTGGAAGTAAGCTCTCATGAGATGTCAAACCTGATGCCACCTTGATCTTGGACTTTCTAGCATCCAGAACTCTGAGAAGTAAATTTCTGTTGTTTATAAGTGAAAAAAAAAAAGAAAAAGAAAAAGTTAATCAATATAATTTATTTATAGGATAAAATAAATTTGCAAGTCCTAGCTAATGCAATAAGGCAAGAAAAAGAAACAAAAACACATAGATTATAAAGAAAGAAATAAAAGTCTGTATTTGCAGTTGACACGATGGTCTGTATAGCATATCCCAAAATATTAATGAAAACAATAACAAATAAAACTAAGAAATTAGTTCAGCAAGCTTACAGAACACAAGATTAAATATAAAATCAATTGTATGTCTATGACCTGGCAATGAACATGTAGAAATCCAAAATAAAACAAAATTCAACTTTCAATAACTCAAAACACTTAGACATAGGTTTAACAAAGCATGGTGAGGATTTATGTGCTTAACACTACCAAACAGTGATAAAAGAAATCAAATAAGTGAAGATGTTCTGCAATTAGAAACTAAACAGTAAATATGCCAGTTCTCCATAAATTAATCTATAATTTATTGTAATTCCTATCAAAATCCTGACAAGCTTTTCTATGTAGATAAGCTTATTATAAACTTCATATGAAAAGGCAAAGAAACTAGACTAAAACAATTTTGAAAAATAAAAATAATAAAGTGAAGAAATCACTCTACCAAATTTTTAAGATTTAAAATCTAGCTATAGTACTCAAGACAGTGTTGTAGGAGTGAAGAGATGACACAAATATAAATGAAACACGAGAAATAATAATAAAAAAAAGTGATTCATGTGAAAACCAACTTATTTTTGACCAAGATGCAAAAGCATCTCAGTAGAGGAAGGATACATTTTTCAATAAATGAGCTGAAACAATCAGACATCCACAAGCAAAAAAAAAAAAAAAAATGTATATATATATATATATATATATATATATATATATATATATAAAACTGAACCTTAACTTTATACCAGATTTAACTCAAAATATATAACAGATTTACATGTATATGTAAACCTGTAAACTTTTGGAGGAAAATGTAGGAAAAAATTCTTTGGGACCTAGAGCTAGGTAAAGAGTTTTTTAACATTACAGGAAAAGCATGAACCTTTAAATATAACAAACTGGACTTCATCCAAATTAAAAATGTTTGATTTGCAAAAGCTCTAATTAAGAGTATGAGAAGTCCAACTTCAGACTGGAAGAAATATTTGTAATCTTCATAACTGAAAAATGATGCATATGTAGATTACATAAAAAGAGAGGGCTCTCAAAACTCAACAGTAAAAAAAAAAAATCAAAACAGAAGCAATGCAATTGAAAAATGGGTAAAAGACATTAAAAATCATTTTATCAAAGAGTATATACACATTGTAAATATACATATTAAAATATGGTCAACATCATTAACCACTAGGTAAATGTAATATGAGGAGAGATCACTACATACCTATATGGATATCTAAGATTTAAAAATAATAATGACAACACTAAATACTGGTGAGGACATCAAAAACTGAATTTCCCATAATTTATTGTCGTCGTCGTCGGCAGCCGTCCGTCTCGAGAGACAATGGTGTAGCTTCTTAAGAGTCTATCTGCACTGCCGAGAATGGCTGTGCAGTCCGACTCGGGAGTGACACGGTATCTGTCTCCTCCCGTGTTGAATCGACATCTTGCGATGACGCTGGAGTGTCCTCTCCAGTGAAGCTGAAGCTACAGAGCCTGGGCAGGGTGATATGGAGGGTCTGCTGTTGCCCATGCAGCAGACCCCCCCTCTCTTCGCAGCTGAAGGGTCCAAGGGAAAGACGGAGTCAATACAGCTTGGCTTCAGGTGAGCCGCAGGAGTTGCCGGTGTTGACTACAACGTCAAACCACCTTAGGGACTCCGGCTCCGGGTTTTCTGTCGGGGTTTACTCCCTTAGCCTTTCCCCTGAAGAGGTATGCCGCAAGGCAGCGGAGGTTTTTTGGATTCAGAGTTTTCCTTCTCTGATAATTTATTGTATAAATGAACATTCATACAACTTTTTTGGAAAACAGTTTGGCATATTTATATCAGACACGTGCTTACTATATGACCCAGCAATTGCATTCCTGGACATTTATCACAAATAAATGAAAGCTTATATCCACACAGAAAACTGTACTGTATATAAATCTTCAACTGTAATAGCCAAACATTAGAAACTAACCAAATGTCATTCAATGAGGGGATGATTAAAAAAAATTGTATTATACCTGTATCATAGAATGAGACTCAGAAATAAAAAGAAACAGACTACTGATATACACAACAAGTTGAATATATCATAAAAGAATTATGCTGACTGAACAGAAAAACAAAAGAAAGTTACATGTTGTGTGATTCCATTTATATAAATTATCCAAATGACAAAATTATAGAAATAAAGAACACATTAATAATCAACAGAGGTTAAGGGTGTTGGGACAGTTGGATGAGGGTATATTTGACTGTAAAAGAATAGCACAAGGGAGATCTTTATGATACAAGAACAGTTTTGTTTCTTAACGGTGGTTATGGCTAAATGTGTCTATATAGGAGAGAATTTTATGAAAACACACAAGAGTGAATCTGAGTGCACAACTGATGAAAACGGAATAATTTCTGTGGATTATACTAATGTCAATTTCCTACTTTTGATATAGTCATATAGGCATGTAGGATGTTACCATTGGGTAAGTTACCTCTATGTACTACTATTTTTGCAACTGCTTGTGAATATATAATTATTTCTTCTCTAGCACTGGCAAGAACAGCCCACAAAATGTTAAACAGAAGCGTCAAGAATGGGCATTCTTGCATTGTTCCTGTAAAGCATGCTTTTTTTTTTTCAATTATTAAGTATAAACTTACCTGTGGATTTTTAATAAATGATTTTTCACAAGTTGAGGATATTCCTTTTTATTTCTAGTTTCTTGAGAGTTTTAATTAATGAATGGGTGTTGGATTTTTTTAAAATGCTTTTTTTCTGCATCTATAGAGATGATAAAGTGCTTTTTGAGCTTTGTTTATTAACTTGACGTTGCCACATTGACTTTCAGGTATTAATTAAGTCAACCTTTCAATCCTGGTATAAAATACATTTAGTCATGGTGTATAATCTATTTCATAAGTTTACTAATATTTACTAATATTTTAGTGAATTGTGTTTCTATTCACTAAAGATATTGGTCTGTTGTTTTATTTTAAACACTTTATATGGCTTTTGTTGGGCAGAATGCAGACCTTTTAAAATGTGCTGGGAAATTTTATATTCTCCTCTATTTTCTGAAAAATTTTGTGAGGGATTAATATAATTTCTTCTTTAATATTTAATAAAAGTTATTAGACATTTGGGTCTGGCTTTTCTCTGTGGGAAAAAAGTTAATTTCCAACCAAATTTCTTTATTTTAGGTCTATTCCAGTTTTCTTTTCTTCTTGAATTAATTTTGTAAATTTGTGTTTATAGACAATTGTCTATTTCATCCAAGTTGTCTAATTTTTTACATGAAATTGTTAATGTTATTTTCTTAAAATCCTTTAATTTCTAAAGAATCCTTAGTAATGTTTCCCTTTTCAACTTATTTTTTGTCATTTGTGCCTTTTCTTTTTTTATCTTGGTTCAGTCTAACAAAAATTTTGTCACGTTTACCTTTTCAAAGAGCCAACTTAGGATTTCAGAAATGTTTTCTGTTGTGTTTCTGTTTTCTATTTCATCTATTTCTTCTCTGATCTTTACTATTTTTGCCCTTCTTCTTTCCTTATATTCCATTTGTTCTTTTTTTCCTGATTTAATGAACTAAAAACATTTATAACTAATTTTATAACATTCTCTTTTCTATTATAGACTTTTAAAATCTAAATTTTCTTTTAAGAATTGATTTGTCTGCATCTCATGAATTGCAATATAACTCAGTTTCATATACACTCACTTCAAAATATTCCCTTATTTCTCTTGTGATTTATTTCACCCTCTGGTTACACAGTAGCACTTTATTTTTCAAAATGTTTGAAGAGCTTCTCAATTTCTCTCTGTTACTGATTTCTAATTTGATTCTATTGTGGTAGTAGGACATACTTCACAGGATTTCAACCCTTTGATATTTGTTGAGACTTGTGATATTATCTAAGATATGTTCTATCCTCGAGAATATTCCATGTGCACTTGAAAAAAACTTTTGGACTTGCTTTTTGTTGGATGAATTATTCTGTGGATGTCAAATAAGTCTACTTCATTGATAATATTGTTCAAGTCTTCTATGGCCTTATTAATTTTCTTTATTTTATTGAAAATGATGTATTAAACTATCCAACTATTATTATTTAATGGCATATTTCTCTCCTCAATTCTGTCAGTGTTTCCTTCTTGTATTTGGCACTATATTATTAATTATGTTTATTTATCTTCCTGATTAATTAACACTTTCATCATTGTGAATATCCCACTTTGTCATAATAATCTTTGAGTCTTTATCCCATAAAGGTGTTAGCATTGCTACTGGCATTTAGCAGACATTCTATAATAGTTAATCCATAATTGTGATGATCTAGTTATTTAATAAATATCACTTAGTCTATGCTATGCATTAATGCATTAATTATTATTCAATATTGGCTCAGTTGCTGATGTTTTATATCTTTATTTATGTACAGGTACTTTTTCATATTTAGTTGTTTGATATGATGAGTATCTCCACTAATGGTGTACAATTTTTAAGTTCTTAGCAAGGAATTTTTACTTAAGGCCTTTTTTTTTTTTTTAAATGAACAATGATATAGCAGAAACTGTGACTTGATTAACCAATATCGATAAACCAAGAACTTTTATTTTACTGAAGTAGCTTTGAACCCTGGTGAAAGACTATACTGTCTAGTCTCCCTTATAGCTTAGGGTAGCCATGTGTAAAATTCTGACTAATGAGATGTAACCAGAAGTTATAGGGTTAAATTCTAACTTAGTCTCCTTAAAAGGGCACATAAATCTCATTGTCTCCTCTTTTTCCTGCTTTGTGCCTAGAATATGAATGTGATCAGTTATCTTGTGAGTCTACAAATGGAAAAACATGGATCCCAAGGAATGTGGGACATAAAGATATAAGAAGTTCGCATTCTCGGTGTCTCAGTCTTAAAATATAACCCCAGGTTTTCTGTTCAGGTCTCTATTAAATTTCTAATCAATACAAATGATGGCTATGATGTGGCTAACAGTAACTTCCTTCCCAGGTCCACCTGAACTGGCACACGTGATATCCCAGATCTCTCAGGTACTGGGGTCATCCAAACAAGGAGCCCATTTATTTCTCTCCCAAACAGTCACTCTCTTGCCAATGGGCTCAGAACAGATTTTGGCATAGCTGCACAAAACCCATCCTTTCTTATCATTTAAAAAGCTGAGTACCTGGAGACTCAGAAGAGAGTGATTAAGCATAGAGCGCTATACAGGATTGCCAGAGGAGGTCACCTTTTCAAAGCATTATTCATGCAATGCAAATTTATAGAGAAACATATTCACTTAAAAAATTCCTAGATATGCTGACCTTCAGTCTTTGTTGAGCACCGATTTTCCCTGAATATTTGTTACTGCCAATGCACTATATTTTGACATAATTCCTGTGACCTTAAATCAGCCTCTACTGTCCTGGAACTGCTGGCTACTCAGCAGATACTGAGCCTGCCCTCATCTCTAGATGCTCCAGTGATGCCACATCTGCACATTCAGCTAGCTCCTGCTAACTTTCTTCCTTTCCTTTCTTTTCTTTCCTTGGCTGGCTGAAAACACAACCAAGTTAAATTTCCCCATAAAGGTCTCAAAAATGACTAATTATTTAAATCTGTTTGAGCTCATCCTTAACTGCTAATTGAACTTTGTCTGCAAGGAGGCCAGAGGTGTGCAGTGAGGTAGAGCCTCCTCACAATACTCTGCAGAATCAGCCTTTTACCACAGTCAGTGCTAACATTGGTAGCCGATAACTATAATACTTCAGTGCCTAGTAGTTCAGGGCATTTGAGTGATCCTTCCTCCATTATCTTCGTACATAATTGCCTGCTTAACCAGATCCCCCCAAAACAGGGGGATTCTAAATAAATGATAACTACTACCTTGACAGATGAAAACATGATTAGTTCTAATGGAAGCAGGGGAGTGCTGTTGACATTTTTACTTCCAGTGCTTGCATGGCAATAAGGCATAAAGACTGATTTATCAAAGAGAGTGTGCCCATCAAGCATGAGCGAGATGGAGAAAGTTCACGTTGCACAAAATGAGCTGCTAATTTCTTTTCCATTTCACTGACAATGTGCTCTATGAGTTCAGAGCAGCTGGGATGAGAACAATGGATGTTCCCAACCTGTGCCCCATTTAACTTCTGCAACTCTACAAGGTCAAACAGCAAGAGGGAGAGAAAGAAAAGCTATTTCTCTTTCTCTCTCTCTCCCTCTCTCTCTCTCCCCCTCTCTCTCTCTCTCTCTGGCTTATAGTGTGGCAAAGCTAGGAGACTGAAAGACTTTATAAAAGGCACATTTAGTTTCTTTAAAGAAATTCCTATGTCTAACCTGAGATTTATAGATTGTAGTTCATTGTTATAAGAGTGTGTGTTGGCGTGGTGGAAGGGGAGCATGAGCACTCACATTTGAAGAGATATGTGCTGTGTTGGTTGCTTAAACCCTCACTGATGAAAAATGAATCCCAATGAATTACTGTACATTGACTCTACTACCACTGACAGGGAATTTTAAGTTTCTCTCTCTCTTTGTCTCTCTCTGTCTCTCTCTTTCTGTCTGTCTCTCTCTCTCTCTCTGTCTGTTGGTCTGTCTGTGTCTCTCTGTGTCTCTCTCTCTGTGTCTCTCTGTCTCTCTCTCTCTGTCTCTCTGTCTCTCTCTCTCTCTCTCTCTCTCTCTCTCTCTCTCTCTATATATATATATATATATATATATAGGCTGGTTTAGCTCAGTGGATTGAGCGTCGGCCTGCGAGCTAAGTGTCGCTGGTTCGATCTTCCAGTCAGGGTACATCAGAGAAGGAAAACTCTGACTCCAAAAAACCTCCGCTGCCTTGCGGCATACCTCTTCTGGGGAAAGGCTAAGGGAGTAAACCCCGACAGAAAATCCGGAGCCGGAGTCCCTAAGGCGGTTTGACGTTGTAGTCAACACCGGCAACTCCTGCGGCGCACCTGAAGCCAAGCTGTATCGACTCCGTCTTTCCCTTGGACCCTTCAGCTGCGAAGAGAGGGGGGGTCTGCTGCACGGGCAACAGCAGACCCTCCATATCACCCTGCCCAGGCTCTGTAGCTTCAGCTCCACTGGAGAGGACACTCCAGCGTCATCGCAAGATGTCAATTCAACACGGGAGGAGACAGATGCCGTGTCACTCCCGTGTCGGACTGCACAGCCATTCTCGGCGGTGCAGATAGACACTTGAGAAGCTACACCATCGTCTCTCGAGACGGACGGCTGCCGACGACGACGACGACGACGACGATATATATATATATATAATTAGCAATATGTTACTACCAGTACTATTCAGTATGCTTTCTTATAGCCCATACTTTCAGAATGGTACGGTCCCTTGGGATATCAGTTTCATGTTCTCTTTTGATGAATGTACTAACTCCACTCTGATTTGCTTCCTGTAACTTGAATCTCACTTAGCGCTGCTTTTTGGCACCCTGATGTTAGGAAGTGAGAGGTGGAAGAACTAGGAATGTGAGCTAATATTTGCCAAGAACCTCTTGCCAGGTATGCAGTTCAGGAATCACCTTTCACCATTAGAATTACTGTTCTACCATAATACATATGGCATTAGACTCTGAGAAATTGAGAGTGAGGATCTGCTTATAAAAATATAATCACTGCTCAAGAATGATACCTATACTCTTTCCAGAATTTAGTATTTTAGGTTTAAGATCAAAAGACAAAATTAATCTCATAGTTTGACTTTAAATATGTAAATAATGATGGTAATTTTAAAAACACAGTTCTCTCTTCAAGAAATCAAATGCATTTATAGAAATACCCTAATACTGTTTTAAGTCCTACATTCTAGTTTATTCAGTTAAAAATAAAAAGCTAAGGGGAAAATAAGAATTAATTTGGTAATAAGATTAATGCTCTACCATTTACTTTTCTAATACTTAGAAAATAATTATTTTAAGAAATAAACCATGTTTGGCCCTCACCCATTTGTCTAAATTTACATTTTGCTTTTCTTCCTCATGAACTTCTGTGTTCTAAGCACAGTTCTCTATCTATCTCTTCATAGATAGACTTTTCCTATGTTGTACTCCCACTTGGCTTGAAGTACTAATCTCTATGCTTCAAGGTCCAGCACAAATTCATCCCTATTCATCTTCCCTCATCCATTTGAGAGGGATGGATTGGCCTGTCCCTACGCTCTTCACTATCTGAGCACACCTCTATCAATCATAGCCTGTAGACACTGAACAGCACAAGTGTTTAGGTAGCCCTCTCTGATTCCAGGGACAAGGAACAGTGGCCATGCATGAACTATCGTTAGGTACACAGGGTGTAAAGCAATTCCTGACACGGAATATGCTTTCAAAATCGTTTGCCAGGTGAATAAGTGTAGAACTTGCATCTAGTCTTTTCTAGGATAATAATTTGCTTGCTGCAAAATTTGCTTTTAGGAAGAAATATTTGCCTGTTTAGAAAAGATATGTGTCTTAATCCTAAATTTATATTTCATGAACTGCTGTACCACATTTAGGTAGGTGATCATCCATTATTAAATTATGTTATCAAACTCTGATTAACACATTTGTTTATTGTGGTGGACATTGGTGGTTGTTTAGTGCATTTTAATGTTTATAATATTTAATTTAACAACCAGAATTAAGTAAGAAATTAAACCAGTAATCCTAAACATATATCAAACTAAAAATATATTTAGAATAATTCATTATTCAAGACCAATGATTTGCGATTAAACTGAACTGGAAATACATTACAAAGTAAAAAACCTTGTCTTCAAAGAAGTATATTCACTTATCTTTCTCCTTTTTCAAGAAATTACTTTTGTCTCTATGTGACCTACTTGAAATGAAAATGAGATGTTCCATGGTAAACTCTGCCTACCACCATTTAATACAAGAATTGCATAATCTTTTAATTCTTTTTATCTAATAAAATTTCCTAACCTTGAATTCTATGTCCAAACTGATAATCTAAAACTAAAGGCAGATAGATACATAGAGAGGGGGTGGGGCATAAATATAGATTTGAACATAATTAAATATAGAGGGATAAGTGATAAAATTGTTTCTGAAAAGACATTATAAGGAAGAATTGCTGTTCACAGCAGAATTTCAAATTCAAAGCCTGATAGACTTTAGATGTAACTTCAGGAATATGGTTAGACAAAAGCAAGAATGGTAGCATCAATGTAAGAAAAGAAAAAATTCACAGAGGGTACTACACATGAGAACTCTTTTTTATGTATAGACCCCCCCATTCTACTTTTGATAATACATATAGTAATGATGCTAGTACCTCAAGAAGTTTCCCAATCTATTCCATCCCACCCTAATTTCTTAATTAAGTTATTTTAGTGTATAAATTTATATTGACCTGGTTGGGTCCATCTCTCTAACTAACTTTGTAATTTTTTCTGAGATTCTATTTCCTTGTCTGTAAGTATAGACTAGAAATATCTATCTCAGTTAAATTTCAGCCAGAGAAGCAGAACTACTATGAGTAATATATAATAAGGAATTTATTATAGGAATTTAACCTTACACAATTTGGGAGCTGGTTACCCAGTCTCCATATGGTAGTTAGTTATCTGTACCTATGGTTCTGGGGTCTGATGTCAGCAGTTGGGAAGAAAATATATAAAATGGGAAAATGCAATAATAAACTTGGGCTCACAGGATATAATGGAACCCATGGTGATGTCTCACTATCACCTCCAAATCTCCAACTTTCATGATGCAGGTAACCTGCAAGAGAATCTGGTATCTTTTCATGGAGCTGAGTGTATAATAGGCATAGGACTCAGAAAAGGTGGAGCAGGATTGCTCAGTAGTTGAAGGAGCTGCAAGCTGGCTGCTGCCTAATACCAGTAAGGTGAGCCAACATACAAGTAAGATTCATGTGCTGAAACAGGACTAGAAGCTTCAGAACCAACCTTGTGATTGTTAAAGGAATATAGCTGCTATTTCACCCCTTTCAACTCTAATAAAAAATGAACAACACAGGGAAGGAAAGTCTGGGAAACACAGACTCAGTTTAGCTAAGATGACAATATAAAGTGGTAACAACATCCCGTCTCCCCAGAGCGCTGCTGGGTTGATGAAAGAAAATGCATGTTAAATCATTTTTAAAACCTTAAGTCATGAAACCAGTACAAAGTAAGATTATTTCTTCAAAGTTTTTTTTCTTTATAATGAGCAGGTCATTGCTTTACCTGTGTTGTGGTCTCTTTAACATAAGCACATAAGCACAAATGGTAGATACTTATGCAGTGTGATTTGATGATGATCAATAGGCCTGAGAAATCTGAAACTTCCAACTAAATTGCCAACTACAAGATGATACAGAAAACAGCTTGTTCTAATCGATGTAGTTTGATGATATTTTTCACAGAGCTCAGCCCACACAAAGGAAGGAAGGAAAGGGGAGGCGAGCAAGGGAGGAAGGAAGGAAGGAAGGAAGGAATGAAGGAAGGAAGGAAGGAAGGAAGGAAGGAAGGAAAAATGAAAAGAAGGAAGGAAACAATGAAGGACAGAAGGAAGAAAAAGGAGAAAGGGAGAAAGGGAAGAAGAGAGAATTTTCACATTAGGGTGGGAAATTGAAGTGGAAATAAGGGGAAGATGGTATGAAAATAACCATTGTATTTTTATCTCATGAATGGCCTAGAGAATAGAACACACCCCAAATCTCAAATTACAAATCAAAATCCCTAAAGAACTTGCATACTTTCGGGACTTCTGCTGCAGGTTCAAGCAGAAACTATAAAATTAGAACAAAAATACTATTGAGGTAATAGTACTGTTCATGTTAAGTGGGCCCAAGCAGAAGTCACTTTATAAGAAAAAGGCTGATTTTAATATCAGCTTCTTGACTTTTTTAATAAAGCACACACATATCTTAATATATAAAAAAGCATTTATCATGGTATCTTTTTCCAATTTTTAAAACAAGAAAGACTTGATCCATCTTTGATACATGCCAATGTATCAGTAGGATTTCAAGGCAATAAGAAAAGAATTTTGGCTCATTTTACTCTCCCTACGATGAAAGCCAGATAAGCTATTAGAAGAGAAGTCACCTTCAAATGCCCAACAATTGAGTTAAGTTGAATTTAAGAAGAACTGCTGCTCTGAATGTCAAGGTCAAAAAGGGTTTTAGTCACCACTTACATTCTAAGAAATCCAGCTAATCCTCACTCAGGTTTTCCTTCCAGACCCTTACTCTACAGCAAGATTGCCTTCAGCATCAGCAACAACTATGTCTTTTTTTTCAGCAGCTCCTGAGCCCAGGGTTTGCTAGAGGTGGCAAGTGAAATGCTCTAGTGGGAAGACACAAAACTGCTATCCTAGCCCAAGTGTTGGGGGAAGCCAGTGGGCAGGAAAACTATCACTACCCATCACAGCCAGCCTGCTCCAGCTTGCATGGGGATGTGCACACACATACACAGAGGCAAATATTGTGTGATCACCATTGCCTGAGGTTACTCCAGTTCTTCCATTCTAGAATTTTCAGTGTCAGCTGAAGGTAGCTCAAGATAGAAAATATAAATGTATATGATGAGAACAAGAGTATAGCTGAGGAAAATGCAGTTCATTTACCTGTGTAATTTGACAGCATTTAGCATAGAGTCTGACATACGTCTTTAAAAAACGTTAAATTTGTGAACAAATGAACAGAAAGAAGTATCATATTAGGATACAACACCATAATGTTCAGAAGCCAGTAGAGGAAGTCTTTTAATTAATACATGCAATAACATACCATATGAGAAAAAAATGTCATAAAGGAAAATAAATATGTATTATTTACAGTAACTTTCATTTGATATATTTAAAGTCTATATTCTATAATCTACTCTCAGTTTGATGAGGCCTAGAACCTTGCCTGTCTTGTTCATGATGAAACCCAGGGCCAATCTGTGTGCCAGACACACAAGAAATAGCTAATAAATATTTTTAAATAAATAAATTCAGAAGCAGAAAAAATTCCAAGCTAGACACAACAGAAGGCATTATATTGCCATTAAAATATAAATGATTATTTGAAAAAATAATTTGGGAGAGGACTAAAAACACAAATTAATTCATTGGACTTGTTTATTCATTCTATAAAGATATATCTAAACATTCATCATATTACAGGCACTAAACTATGTGTTGGGTGAACAAGAGCTCTAGTTCCTGCCACCATGGGACTTAGGAGAAAAATTCACAATGCCTGAAAACAAATACAACAAACTTGAGATTCTAAGATGCACAACTAAGTAAATTTTTAAAAGTATCTGTATACCAAGAAAGTATAACCTTTTATAGAAATCCACTTAATTATTTATATAAGAATTACTATTTGACTTTTAATTTTGACAAGAAAGAAGTAGAAATGAGAATATATTAGTTATCTATTGCTGTGTGTATAAACACAGGAGTTCAACTCCAGCTAAGTTTACTTTGGATTTGTGAAGACTGAAAAACAACAGTAGAGTATTAGAGAGGGAATCATACCAGTTTAATGTTGCTCCTGCAGGTGAGGACAAGAACAACAGGATTTGCTTTACAATTCTCATGACAGCCAGTGAGAACAGGGTAGTTCTGGGGCCAAGGGATCATCTGCCTTCACTCTTGCCCTATGGTGGCTGTGCTGGCAAGGATTTATGGATTCAATATCATCCACACCCTTTGAATAGCAGGGGATATATATATATGTGACGTGAACAAAAAAGGTGGCAGTCAGCCAGTCTGAGCTATGTGATGGCATAATGTTTATGCACAAAGAAATTATAAGGGTGACCTAAGCAAATGAAAATACATATGTGTGAATGTGAGGACCCTGGCTATGATCACCCTGACACAACACTGTGTAACACATGGCCCCAAAACTCAGTGGTATTAAACAATCAAAGAAGTGTGCAGAAACCTATGGGTGGGATGGGTGATTGTTTCTGCTGGGGCTGGGCTCATTCATTTATCATCAACTGTGATTCAGGTAAGTATAGTCTTGGCTTAACACTCATATATCTGGCAGTCAGCTAGCTCTAAGTTGGTTCAGGATGGCTCACCTAGAACAATAGATCCTCCTCTTAGGTCTCTTACCCTCTAGCAGGCTATCTCAGCCTAGTCCAAATGGGAGGAACAGGTTTGAGACCAAAAGAGCAAAGGCACATAAGACCTCTTAGTCCCTTGCTCAGAACTAGGAGAGTGCCATTCTGCTGCCTTCTATGGGCCCTAACCATACAAGTTCAGCTCAGATGAAGCATGGGAAAACAAAGACCGTATCATAGTGTAAGAAACTACAAAGTCACAAAGGAAAGAACAGGTTTAAATGAAAGGGTAGAAAATTGAGATCATCTTTGCAATAAATCTACCATGTGTAGAATATTGGAAAGAAGTGAAAATGACAGAAACACCAGGAAGGAATAACTGTGCCATCAAAGTATAATAAGGAGAGAGGCATAATAATGTTCATACATGCCTTAGAATTTAGTAAGTTCAAGTCAGTAACAAACATTTTGAATAGATTATTCTATTTAACAATATTTATTGATCAATGAGCTGTTTTAACCACTGGGCATACGAGGGAAAAAAAACTAAGTTTTTGCTCCATTTTTCTTTGGGGAAGAGCCAATAAACACATAAATAAAATGAAAATCAAAGAAAAGAATAGCATGGTAGGTGTGGCTGAGGCTACTGTAGCTAAGGAAATCAGGACAGTTCTCCTTAAGGAAGTGATACATGAACAGAGACTTAGATGGTGAGGATGAGGAAGCCTTGTGAACATATAGAGGAAAAGCAGAAATCAGCTGACACCAAGCTACTGAGGAAAGAGACTGGCTCATTTACAAGAGTAAAAAGGATTTGTGAGGCTCTTGGTTACTGAGCAAGGTAGAGAAAAGAAGTAAGGCAAGAACAGGCATGGCCTTGTGAACCAGGTCAAAGATTTGGATTTTATTCTAAGTGTCACAAGAAGCCACTAAAGCATTGTCATCAGGACAGCAATGTGGTCTGATGTAGATTTTTAAAAACCATGTGGTTATTATAAGTTTGAATTAATAGAAATACAAAAGCAAGAACAGAAAAACTATTATTGTATGAGTGCAGGATGGGCAAGAATTTTAAAAAAGACCAGTAAGGAGGTAGTTAGTAACCCATGGTGAGTGTTGTCAGTGGGATAGGCCACAATTTGAGTTTGACAAAAGGAGAGAAGTGGTCAGATTCTTGAACTATTTTAGAGACAGAGTTCATTAGGTTTGCTGATTGATTGGGCAAGGGGATGAGAGGAAAGAGACGCATTAAGGATGATGTATTGAAAATGAGTTCAGATGTAGAGAGCCAGTTGGAGAGGCTAAATCAGCATTCAATATGTGAATTACTCTCAGAGAGAAACCAAAGAGAAATGAATAATTGTATAGTACTTAAATAGAGACAAAGACAGAGGAAATAAACTTAGAAAGACGTTGTACAGAAAGAGAAGTTGATAAGTTTAATGAAAGAAACTTAAATATTTAGAAACTTAGACGTAGGTAAAGAAAAGAAATGTTTTATTTATTGTATTAAGCATTTCTGAGAAGTTGGGCAAAAAGAAACTCAAGATGCTGGATGAACCTGAGTATCAGGCACTAGTTTCCTGGTGTACAGATGTTCTCTAGAGTTAGTGGACTATGGCATTTTGGGAGAAGGAAATATCTCATTTGGACCATAAGGTGACATTACACACCTGGCTATTCTCTAGGCAGGTGAAATTTTAGGAATAGGGGAGGGGAACTTAAAATAAATGATATATGGGAAAAGATTAAGTGGTTTACAGACATGAAATTATGACAAAGTATGTCCTTGCAAATCCTTCTGATTAAAGGAAAAGAAAGAGTCTTTAGAATTATTCATGTGAATCAGAAGGATGATAGCTCCCATTCAAGAAGAGAAAACAGGGACTGGATTTATCCTCCTAAATGAAATAGCCAAAAGAAAAAAACAAAATATATGAAACAGTGGTTTTCAATATACTGAGTATCAAACAACAACAACAGTAAATAACAAACAGTGATGCCTGTCAAACAGGAACCAGATGAGGTAAGCTATATAATTGTCCCAACTGATTGCATTGAAAGAATTTCCAAACTCTCCAAAACATGGTGTTGCAAGAATAAAAAGATAAGAAATAGACATGGAGAAAATATGTGCAAACCATGTATCTGATAATGGACTTGTATCCACAGTAAATAAAGAATATTCAAACCTGAATAAGAAATCAGCACATTTTTTTTAAATGTGCAAAATATTTAAGCAGTTCCTTCTAATATTTACCAAAGAATTTGTATGGAAGGCAGAAAAAGGCACAGAAAAAAAGATACTCAACATCATTAGTCATTAGGAAAATTCAAATTATAATCACAATGAGATACAATTATAATTGTATTATAATGGCTAAAATTAAAAGCATTGTCTGGGATGTGGAGAAACTGGAGCTTTTTGCACTACTGGTGAAAATGTGAAATGGTATAAGAGTTTGGGGGAAGAGTTTGGCAATTTTTAAAATTCTTAAATGCACATCTTTATGATACAGCCATTTCACTCTTAGATATTTACTCAAGATAAATGAAAGCAGGAATATATGCAAAGATTCATACATGAGTGGTCATAGAAGCACTATTTGCTTTAGAGCAAAACTAAAAAGGCAACACAAATGTCCATCAACAGTGAATGGATAAACAAAGTGTGGTATATTCATAGAATGGCGTAATATTCAGCAGTAAAAACAAATGAACTGTTGACATATGCTCTAACATGGATAAATTTCAAATTACCAATGTTGAATAAAAGAAGCCAGAAAAAATGTACGTATTGTATTATATCATTCACATAAAATTCCAGAAAATGGAAACTGATCTATTGTATAGAAGCTAGGTCAGTGTTTGCCTGAGGCTGGGTGTCAGGGGAGGAATTGCAGGAAAGAAGGATTACAAAGGGGCATGAGCAAAATCTTGAGGGTTCATTATCCTGATTGCAGGAATGATTTCACAACTGTACACATAAATTGAAACGTGAAAATGTACACTTTAAATATATGCAATTTATTGTATGTCAATTAAACAATAAATCTGATTAAGTATAAGTAAATAACAACAATGGTGTCAATGCACAGGAATCTTTCGAGGAGCTTAGGTGGGAAACAGCTTTCTTAAATGAAAAGACAAGACTTTAGTAAAGAACAAGCATTTATATCTATAACTGGTGGCCAGAAAGCAATATAAATCAAGGTTACAGAAAGAAAAGAAAAAAACTAATGAAAAACAAACAAAAGTAAAATAAAAATACAAGGAGATTATATGTATATAATTTCTCTTCCTCACCAAACATGCAAGAAAGTGATTGGTTCAACCTTTGAGACCAATGATGGTTTTAAATGATAAACAATATACCTTCTCATGTTTTTTCTCACCTCCAATGAACATATGTAACTTTTGAATAAATCTATGAGCATAGATGAGTTCTCCCAAAGAAAAGTTATAGAACAAGTGTCTTCTCTCCAACCCACACACATTCAGACTCCAAACACCCTACAAGGGGCACAATTTTATCTGTCATTAAATAATTTTACCCCCTAGGGAAGGAAGACCAGATAATTTATGTTTATGAATCAACTGTGATTACTTTGTCTCTCTCATTCTTCTCATCCAATCCATCAACAAGTCTAGTTGATTCTACTTCCAGATATATAGGCTAAGTCTATACATCTCTCAATCTCTACTTTCAGACCTTTATACATTTTCATATTTTTTTATCTGTTACCATAAACATTGCATTTTCTTAAGGTAACAGCCAAGAACAACCCAAATGCCCATCAACTGAAGAATGGATAAACTACATATATATACATGTGCGGTGGAATATTAGTCAGCAATAAAAAAGAATGAAGTATTGATACATGTTAACCTTGAAAATATACACTAAATGTAAGAAGCCAGTCACAAAGGCCACATATTGCATAATTCTATTTATATAAAATATCAAGAATAAACAAGTCCACAGAAACAGAAAGTAGATTAGTGAGGGCTGAGAGATGGAGTGAGAAGGAGTGGAACAGAGACTGACTACTAATCAGAACAGGGTTCCTTAGAGAGTAATAAAAATGTCCCCAAATTAGGAAATTTAGATTTATAGTTAGAATGTTGCACAACTTTGTGAATATACCAAAACATAAGATTTTACACTTTAAAATGGTGAATTTTATGGTATATTAATTATATTTCAATAAAGAAATTTAACGCAAATGTTCCTAACTTGGGGAAGAAGGTAATGAAAACCTTTACTAGGGTGACAGCAGTAAAAAAGAAAGAAAGAAAAGAAAGAAAGAAAGAAAGAAAAAAAGAAAGAAAGAAAGAAAGAAAGAAAGAAAGAAAGAAAGAAAGAAAGAAAGAAAGAAAGAAAGAAAGAAAGAAAGAAAGAAAGAAAGAAAGAAAGAAAGAAAAAAGGGGGGGAGGCAAAAAATATATATGGCAATATTTGAAAGAAAAAAAAATAAACCAATTTGGTGACGAATTGAAAATAAAGCAAGCGAAGGGAAGAAGCTGGGGCAATTGTCTAATGGAATGAAGTACACAATTTGGAAAAGAAATCCAATTGTGGGAATATGATTAATTCAGTTCTGAATATGTTGAGATTTGCCCAAATGTGAGGTTTTTTGTTTTTTGTTTTTTTTTTTAGTGGAGATGGCTTTAGGCAACTGAACATATGGGACAAAAGTTCAAGCTGCTGGAGACACAAAAGTGAGAGTCATCAACTTGGAGTAGGCATTAGAAACCATGGGGATAACGCAAGGGAAAAAAAAAAATTAAGGGCTGGAATTTTTACAGGAGTATTCTTCACTCAGGGGATGATGATCTTACAAAGTAATCTCAGAAAAGAGAAAGTGAAAATGATGGCAGGAAAGCACCTTAGCATAGAGGTAAAGGAAGGAGAGATGCAAGAAGATATAACAGCAAATAGTGAGAAGTCGTCAGAGTCTATGTGCAAGAAAACAGCTGTTAGACTATTTCATTATTGTACACTCTGAAGGGTAAGAGAATATCAAATTGGTATTGAGAGGAATCCAAGGAGGTTTTAAACTCATTTCAGACTGTACTTTTTAAATGAATAAGGATTTTACTCAAGAGAGTCACGAAGTATGGCCAAGGGGAAAGGAAGGGCAAGGGAAAAGTCACAGAACTTAGAACATAAATGGGGTGTATAGGACACCAGGCTGGGGAAAGGGTAGAGTGGACATGGTGAGTGAGATAGGCAGAAAGGTGACATGACTCAATCCATTCTTAAAAACTGAGTTTAAGGAAAATGCTTTAGTGATTATATTTGAGGCTGTCTAGAGACTAACGTTTGGAGAGACTAATGGTGGGGCAGGGAAACAGAAGTTGCACATCCAACTAGTGAGATAGGCAGGGCATTCAATATTCAGCCACACACACCGTAAGAACAAAATGAAGATCTCAAGTGCAGAAGCACTTCTCTTCATAAACTACACATACTGTTGGCTACACATTAGCACAACACTGATCTTACAGAAGACATTTTGTGCATTTCTGCTTCCCTGACGTTAATGGTTTGTTAATGCTTATGACATGCATCTTTTTCCTACTTCCCCTCTTCCCTACAGCCCCACATGAAAAGACAGCCTGTCAAAAAGTGAAAATGATTTTATATTTACAAGGCAAAGGAACCTTTAAATGACCTCAGAGGTTTACATGAAATAGTCACTGCTCCAGGATGATTGGTGAAGTTGCTGTTGACAGATAGTACTTGATGGACTGGAAATCAATTTGATCAGATGTTTTTATGGATTATAGTGGCCTTGGCTAATTACAAAAGATTGTCTTCCTAGATCCCACAGTTTTCAGAGCTGACTTTGAGCAGAAGTACACAGGATTAAGCTTCAGGCTTGACAGTTTTCCCTAATTATCTGTCACAAGGGCAACTCTTGCATCGTCTTGACACTTACGTCAAAAACAGGCTGAACTTTTATTGCTTAGGCCACATACCTTTCTGTCACAGTCATCTATATTTAGGTGATGGGGCTGATCACATTATCATCACTTACCTGGGCTTGTGAGCCTGGGAGAGACTGCAAATACAAAGAAATGGGTGTGTAAAGTTTTTTCTTTTTTTTTTTTTTTTTAAGTTGGCATAAAGCAGATAATGTAATCATTGACATGAATGAAAATAAAATGAATCTTGTATATTTAATCATTCAGATACAACTAGAAAACAAGGGTTTATAACAATATTTTTAAAGAAGGTTGTGAGATGTCATTAAAAGAAGAGATGAAGCAAAAACATTGTGTTATATGTTTTAATTAATAACATTTTTTACTAGAACTGATCTTGGCAAGTTTTATGAAAAATTTAGGTTCCCTAAATTGTATCATTTCCAGGAGTATTTTGGCCAAATATAGCTGAAGTAAATGTTTTGCTTCCTACAAGGCAACTATTTCAAAAGAGAAAGCATTCCTTTGGCAAGAAAGTTATTACCCATCTGTTATGTTAAGATGATATCGTAATTAAGCTAAATTACAATATAGATATTACTGAATATGAGGAACAAGGGTTTATGATGCAAGAGTAATCAGCACATGGGTGAGACGGCATGCTGGTGATAGTTTTATATGGAAACAGTAAGGTAGAGAGAAGAGAGGAGGGGTGGTGGAGGAGGATGGCAAAGGATCCTATCCTTATTTTGGCTGCATAAATGAGGTCTGAGGCTTCTGAGACTAGAGTTTTAGACAGGAGCTGAAGAAATTAAAATCAAAAAGATTTATGTGACAGAGATCCAAACATTTTTGCTGGAACCCACAGGCAGTATGATGCTTATATGTCACTAAATGGGGGGGGGGGATCTTTCTTCTTTGTCCCATCCAAGAACCCAGCATATGCCTGGTAACATTACAGGTTTGGGATGCCTATGTGTATTATTGGGAGCAACAGCTGAGTGAGATGGAGAATGAAGGAGACAGTGATAATCCTTGACCAAGAAATGCCATTCAAAAAGGTGGACTCTTTTTACATGTGGATTTATAGGTAAACTTGGCTGGCATGGATGAGCAATTTTTTAGAGATTTATAATCTTATGCTATCATTCATTCATATTAATAGTGCATGCTATGTGCATTTGATTTAGGTATTAAGAGATTCATCAATGAAAAATAAAAGAAAATCCCATAAACTTGTGCAATTTGAGACACCATGACCCTTTTGTACAATCTTATGATGTCTGCAGAATATTAGGTTACATTAACAAAATGCCAAAGAAGCATAAATTTATTACCTCATTAACTAAAAAGCCTATTTAAACTGCACTTTATTTTAAAAAATCATCTGTTCTGAAGAATTCACTAATTGAAGAAAGGAAACTTACATGATCTTTCAAGTTCTTACCTAATTTTAAGATTTCATAATTTTTGTTTAGATGATCATGAAATTTTATATTTTTTGTTTAGATGATTATTTCTAAAATGAGAAATACAGTTACCACTGAGACCAGAAATAATAGGGAAAAAAACAAACATCTTTAAAAGATTATGTTTTGTAAGGTAGGCTTCCTCAGAAGAGACAGTGATTTCATTGAGCCATTTTGGGTTGTTCCTTCAGATGCTAGACCATAAAAACAGATGACGTGTAGTAGAAACTACAACCAGTGGCCCATAAAATGGCTGTAATCTCATCAAACACCAAGAACAATTATAGTCCAAACTTATATCACTAGACCTATCAAGTTATAATTTGTATATATCTATTTTAGAAACTGCGTCATTTAACCTCACAAAGGTGTTAGGAAGATTAACTAACTAGATAATTTCACAAAGTGCTTAGATAATAAAAGGTAAAGGGATAAATGCCAAGGATTATTGCTTTAGACCCTCTGCTGATGCTAAAAGACCAAAGTTAATGTTTTGTTTCATTTTCCACTGTCTCGGTAGCTCAAGTTCATTAGTTCCAAGAATGGGGGTGGTGGGAGGTGAGAAGTATCTTTCCAAAAGAAAGAGAACACAAATTCACATCCCAAGGGGAATCAAAGTCATGGGATTTAACAGAGCATTTCTGCACTTAAAAAGCATTGGAAGACAATTTTCCTTGGGTGTCTCGTGCTTCTTCTTGTCTTGCAAGAAAAGGGACTGATTGCTTTTTTTGGATTATCTTTCAAGGATGTTTATATACTCAACCTTGGAAGATAGAGATATTGTCCCCCTCCAAAGCCAAAAGCAGCTTTGCTTGCAGCCTTGGAATATAAAAAGTCTCCCTCTGGGACAAAGGGTTGGCATGTTTACTATCCATTTAAAAAGATTTGGATTTTCTATGCTCAGGGTTACTACCCATTTAAAAAGATTTGGATTCTCTATGCTCAGGATTCCTCTGCTATCATATAACTCACATGGTCCTCTTTGTGGCATCTGGCTCTCTAGGTCATGCTGTGGAAACTGAAGCTTGGGGAACTAGTACAAAAAAACGCTGATAATCTGGCTAATGATACTGCCTTAAGTAACAAAGTCCTTTGTCTCTGATTCAGAAGTCTCATGTCTTCTGTTAGCACCCAAGAAATTATGGCAGGCTAAATTTAGCCTGATAGTAGAAGAAAATCTTGTGTGTGTGTGTGTGTGTGTGTGTGTGTGTATGATATTTATTTATATTCATGAATTAATATATATATATATATATATATATATTTAAAATAAGTATCCTGTATTGGAAAGTCTCTGAGAAGATTTGAAATTTATTCTCAGTGTTGTCCTTGGACCCCTGTAGAGAAGTAATCATGAGTTTATAAGTCAGGAAAAGTAACTTTAAAACTTGAGGAGAACAACATGTAACCATAAAACATTATTTCGCTTGATGGGAAGGATTAGCTCATCAAGGTCTATCTCAATCATGCTTTACTCCTGCCATTCCATTCGTTTTTCTTTCCAACCCTGCATAGTTACTCACTGAATGACTGCCACCCTGACTCTTTCCTCTTTCACCCTGAGGCTCATAGACTGTGCTTCCCAAAGCCCATTCTCTGACTTCTGATTTATGGCTCTGACAGCACTTCACTGAGTGAGACTTTGTGGCAATTTATATCATTACACAAATTATACAAATTGCCATTAACTGATGTAATGTACTATAAAGAACTGGAAGCATAAATAAAAAAATATTTGAAGATCTCGTCTACATGTTTGCAATACTTTACCACATAATTTTTAAATTCAATTAATATAAATATGTATACCATTAGAAGAAACATTTTGTTTATCACATCCATCTTATTCCCCTTTATTTTCAATTGTTTACTCACTTTCTTGTTAAAATATCTCTTCTTTAGTAAGAATTTAGAAAAGCAAAAATTTCTGAAATATCAAATCTGCAACTATATCTAAAGTTAGAAAAGAAAAATTAAAAGTTGAATGTCATATTTTTAAAAAGGAACTTATATTTAGTGTGATTGCATATTGAGTGAAACATGATCAAGGCATTAAGGAAATCAGGCTGTGTAAAACTTATCTGATGGATGATATGAATAAAAGAGCAGTTCAAACTCAGATTTCTCCTTAATCTCCTCTTTATAGTATCCTTGACTGTTGACTTCCAGACAGACATGTGAATTTGGATTCCCGTCTATGTGTTTTTTGTTTACTGATGACAGCAATGATTTGGAGAGGAATCGAATTACAGTGTATCAGAATTGTCCTGGATCATCTTATGTAAATACAGCAGTCCTTCTGTTGCTAGGTAGTCTCTTGGTTGAAGTGGAAATGAAACAACAAGATGCAACCAGCCAATCAAACAAGCTTCACTGAGTAGTTCACATTACAATTCTAGGTCTAGAAAATTTAAGAAAAGGAAGTTGTAAATAAAAGAAAGGGAGAGAAAGGGCTTTATCAAAAATGTAGAATACAGTAAGAGAACAGAGAGAGAAAGTATATTAATACATAATTTTTCTGACTATAATCTCTTCTTCACCCCTTCATCCAATTCAACTTATCTCACACTTCACCCAGTTTCTCCATATTCTGACCTAGTCATGCCCCCTCACTTTCAAAGCTTAATTTCTTCTGCCTAGAATACATAATCTAGTCTTACCATGGCTATTGAATCATTTCTGCTATCCTCCCAAAACTAACCTCCACCTAGATGGACCTGTAAATTAAGTCTATAGGTAAAATAGATTACTAACTATCCTTCAAAAACACCTTCCTTACCTTACCTTCATACTCATCACTCAAAACACATATATCCTCAGGAAAAATGACAAATCAAGCTACATTAATGTCAATGTATAAGTAGCTCTGAGAGAGCCTTTCCTGAGGACAGAACTAATTATAAGGAGAGAATCAAGAACATTAATGCATCAAAATGGGACAGAGAAAAAAGATGAAAGACAACAGAATTTCAGAGTGATGAGGATTAGCCACAAAAATGTTTATTAAACCAGAGAATACAGATTCTTGTTCTGAATTTTCACTTCCTATTACAAATAAAAATGTAGTTATAGGACCTGGTGTTACCAACGTCATATACAAAAGAAAAAATGTTTATATACATTTAATTTGGAATGCCTCCCCTCATTTCTGACTCTCATAAGGGACCCATAATTAGTGTTTATGAACCATCAAGTATTCGTTTCGATAAGAGCCCACAATTGTTACTTCAGGACGAATGATACCCTTAACTATCAACAACATTGATAGGCTACAGAGGCTGAATATACAATATAAAGTCTTAGAAAATTGAACAGGTCAGCATGAAGCCTGAGGCAGGTGTTCTGATGTTTCTACATAAGTTCTAGATTTTATTAGTGTTTGTCAATGTTTTATGTTAATAGAAACATTGCCTAATATTCCCAAAAGGGTTTCCGGGACTGAGTTGGCTTATATGTCCGTTATTTCTAAGAGAAAACAGAGTTATGAACAGGATTTAAAGATCCCTTGAACCTCCTTTAAGTAAAAGAATTTGGATAGAGCCATGAGGCTTAACTCTTCTGCCTAGCAGCAAATCCCATCCTTACCTACTCCTGCCTTCAATTTAAAGAGTGTAAGAATGAACTGTGGAATGATAGGAGTTGATAAACACACACCTGGCCATAGGTACAGAATGAAAAGGTGTGAAAGTTAATTTAAGAGAGAGGCCATATAAATAACAGGATTTTCTTTTTACTTCTGCTTTTTATTCTTTTTATCAATTAAAAGGTTTTTAGTGCTATAGATAAATCAGGCCTTATATTTCTTTATTGTGGGGGTTGTCCTGTACATAATAGGAAGTTTATTCAGATCTTTGGCTACTAATTTCTAGTTGCCAGTAAAACTCTTCCCCCAAGTGTGAGAACCAAAATTGTCTCCAGATATTGCCAAATGTCCCCTGACAGGCAAAATCACTCCTGGTTGAAAACCACTGCTCCAGGGTGACCCAAATGAATCTACGTGATTACTGATACAACCATTAGATTTTGAAGGGTTGAGCATGTGCCCTTGGTCAAGTCATTTTCCATTTCTGGGCTACCTTTTCATCATTTATAAAATTAAATGCTCCAAAGTCTTTTCCAGCTATGAGACTGGATGAGTTTAAGTGCTCTATTCCATGATGGTGCTTCATACATTTTCTGGCTGCAATTAGAAGATTCAAGGAGGATTTTGTTATAAGTTTCCTGAAATAGAGTTAAAACTTGCTTTGTGGAATCATCTCTTTTCTGTAGTAATGAGTTATTAGAGAGGGAAACACAGAGATAGTAAATAACAGTGGTATTTACAGCCATTATGATAGATTTTGAAAACATCTCTTTTCTAGTGAAACTTGGTATTAATTGAAAAGGAAATAGCTACTAAGTGAGACTGATATTCATGTCTATTTGAATAGATTAAAAACTATAACAATAAAGACCTCTGAAATGTGAAAATATAAAATTCATTCAAAGTATTAAAAATCACACAAATAGGAAGACATCAACTCACGGAAGGAGTCCGCGAGTCGAGGAAGGAGAGTTCTGTAAAAATGCAATGGCCTTGCACACTTTAGGCCACCTGAATGAAGAGGGCACATCATCTGTTTCATTTTTCAAATACACTTCAGTTTCTATGTGTGACATGTTATAAGGGCCTTCCACTATCCAAAATATTGGTTTTCTCTATCTTTTGGAATAAGATATAAGCAAGACTATGTTACCAATTCAGAGAAACAGAAGTTCCTCAGGCTCCTACTGTATCTCCAAGGCCTGATTTTTTCACTATGAAGGCCACAAAATAAGAAAAATAGAACATAAGCTCCATCACTCGGAAGCTTAAAATTCAGTTAACATTACAGGATTAACCCCAGGGAATTAATAACAAGTGATAATAAGAGACTACATATTCCTATATTCCTAAATTGTACTTAAGCGTCACAGGAGGACTTCAGAAAGGAGGTGTTGTATTAGGTGAGAGGCAAAGTTTATTCAGTCCAGCATTCTATGCTTGAAAATAGCCATAAAAAATATGCTTAAATAACATTTGAATAGCATTTTGCATTGTATCTGATCATAAATAAAGGTGGAATTATATATGTATATATGTGTAATATATATACAGTGTAGAATTGCCTGACACACTTTTAATGACTAGTACTGTTGTAGCTTTCCTAGCTTTCATTGACAGCAATAAAGTCATGTGAATTTGTGTAGCCCTTTTGGAATTTGTTAGTAGTTCTGACCACTTCATTTCATGTGATATGAGTTACACATGTTTATTACATGCCATTTTGAGTAGAGATGCTTCCTGTTTTCCCTGTATATGGTTTTTTGAACTCCATTTTCTCAGGGTGTAGAGATCTGGCCTAGAGACCAGAAAGAAGTACTTTCAAATGTAGGAGTTGCTAATGGAAAACGAGTCATGTAAAATATTTCTTCTTGGATCACTCTGTATTTCACATGACAGCTACCTACTAGTGACTAAAGCTGCCTATTGGAGAAGACCCATTCTTAGCTTGTTTCTTCCTCAGTAACACACAGAATTAGCTTTTGCTAATATAAAGAAATACAGAAGTTGGCTTCTAATTCATCTTAATAACTAGGACACCTATTCTATAGATCTTCTAGTATTTCTACTTTTCATCCCTTCTCCAGAGAGGTTTTGATTAACTGAAGCCACATAACACCAAACTTTTATGTCAAATACTGTATTTCTCCTGGTCTAAAGCAATTATCAATTTGGAAGTTCCTTTTGAAACCAGTAACAGTGTCTTTGAACTTTTGTATCTGTGGAATATCCCAGCCAAAGGGGGTAACAGCAGTTAATATATACCTCATTAGGTAGCTTTAAAGATGAAACATTCTCCCTCATACAAGACCAAAAATATATTACCCTCCATTTTTTAAGTGGTTTTAATGTTCACATCACAACCAAATGGAATAAATTTAAAAAGTAGTTGTACTTGGGCCAAAGGGGTATATTTGTATACTAAAGCAATTAGTAATGAATTAAACAAAATTGGAACATGTATTCTTCCACTGAATGCAGTTTGGTGACATCACTTCTATAGATCCTGCTTCTGCTCTTGCTTCATTTAGTTGCTCTAATACTTTCTTTTGGTATGACTTAGACAAATCACATCATGTCTGAATTCCTCTCTCCTCATTTGAAAATGGAAGAATTAAACTAAATAATCACTTTGATCCCCCAAGTCTATCTAAGAATTTGTAAGTATAATAATAACCTCTATTGTCATCAATCTTGTATGCAGTAATATACAGTGATCTTACCTTTTAAGGTGCAGTGTTTGAAATGGTAATTAGGTTTTGGGGACATTTATTATTTGTAATAATAATAATTATTATTTATTTGAACATCTAACTTTTTCACTTAAATTTTAAGTGTTTTAGGTATAGGTTAATATTATGTAATTTTTAAATTTTTTTCAGCGCAATAATTAATAAATACATTAATGATATTTGGTTTATTTGAACACTTGATTCCATAATAGAATGTCTCTATGGCCTAGGGAAATGAAGAAACCAATATTTATTAAGCATTTACTGTGCCAGACACACTTATAAGGTAGGTACTGTTCTCTTTTGTATAGAGAAGAAAATGAAAGAAAGTGATAAGTACTGGATACAGAATTTACCCCCTTAAATGTCTGATTTCAACAGCCATCCATATTTTCCATAATTAAACACACTATTAAAACTTTTTAGAAACATGTCTTGACCTTATAATCTTGCCTAGATATTTGTTTGTTTGTTTGGGTCCAGTGCCATGACTAACTGTAAAATTAATATGTTACTTTCTCCTCTTTAACATTCACACATATGTAAACATACAAGTGTACACACAGCACATTCATACACTCACTAAAAACAGAATCCATCCCTTAGGGGAAAAATAAGTAAATGTATAAGTAAATAACAAAAAGAAGTTATTTCACCTGCTCTGCCTTTTAATCTTCATTTTATATACCTTTCTATTTTTTGATACAAAACCACTTCAATCATTACTAAACAAAAAAACTAATAATGTAAAAAACTAAACAATATTTATTAATAACTGACTAGTCTTTTAAATTCTAGAGCATAGAGAATACTTGAGAACTCGTAAGCTGAATTACACAGGGAAGGAGAAAAACATTATTTAGACATCTTTCGTCGTCGGCAGCCGTCCGTCTCGAGAGACGATGGTGTAGCTTCTTAAGAGTCTATCTGCACCGCCGAGAATGGCTGTGCAGTCCGACTCGGGAGTGACACGGTATCTGTCTCCTCCCGTGTTGAATCAACATCTTACGATGACGCTGAAGTGTCCTCTCCAGTGAAGCTGAAGCTACAGAGCCTAGGCAGGGTGATATGGAGGGTCTGCTGTTGCCCATGCAGCAGACCCCCCCTCTCTTCGCAGCTGAAGGGTCCAAGGGAAAGACGGAGTCAATACAGCTTGGCTTCAGGTGCGCCGCAGGAGTTGCCGGTGTTGACTACAACGTCAAACCGCCTTAGGGACTCCGGCTCCGGATTTTCTGTCGGGGTTTACTCCCTTAGCCTTTCCCCTGAGGAGGTATGCCGCAAGGCAGCGGAGGTTTTTTGGAGTCAGAGTTTTCCTTCTCTGATGTGCCCTGACTGGAAGATCGAACCAGCGACACTTAGCTCGCAGGCCGACGCTCAATCCACTGAGCCAAACCAGCCATCTTTACAACTGAATAAAAACCTAGGACCAAGACCTTGCTGTAATTATTGGAAATGGAATTGTGAACCTGGAGTCTGCAACTTGCTATGATGCAGGTAGATGCTCTAGTATTGACCAATGCAATCACAAATGCAACCAACGGCATGGGGTGAGTAAAAATAAGGATTTAAGAGAAATTTGCCTGTCTCTCTCTCTCTCTCTCTCTCTCTCTCTCTCTGATGGCTTGGTCCTTCCACTGGTGAAATCCCCCGGGTCTTGACACCATAACCTATTCTACTGTGTCCCTCAAATTGTTTTCATGTTTTATTGATATGCAAAATTTCTTTCTCACTTCCACCAGCAACAGCATTTGACCAGGGATTTTCATATCCCATTGTGAAAATAACATTTTGATTCAATTTTTAGATTCCCTAGTTTGCACTATACTTAGACCACTCACAGAGTTATATGGCATCTTTAATGCAAAGTTTGCTTTACAAGTATAGAAAGGAGCAGTCAGAAATACAGTGAAATTGTGACGTTTCAAAAGGTCGGGACAAAGTTGTGCTTGACTCTTAGCTTGCCCATGAACTCTTCCCCATCACTGATATTGAAACTTTGATTCAACCTATATTCTTGCTTCTTCATCTATTTTTGATGATGTTGACATTTGAGTACTAACCATGTATTTAAGAGCTTTCTCTTAGAAAATACTTTGGTCTTAGTATGTGCACTCAGTCTCATATCATGCACTAATAAACCACAAAATCCTGAGTAACTTATCTTACGAGTGTCAGTTATTTTGTCCATAAATGAGTGCATTGAAATGCATGTGTCTCTCTTTTTATTTCTAAAATGTTAAGGATTTCCATGCATTTGTTCATTCATTTATTCATTCTTGGTTGTTACTAATTATTGAGGGTTTTTGTTTGTTCTTTGTTTGTTTTACATAAACTAAGTATCGTTGTTGGTCTTCCAAGAGAACTCTGAAAGGGAAAGTGCTCATATCATTGAGAGATCACTCCTTATTAATGTACATACTAGATTTCAAGATGCTTACTCATATAGTCACCTTTAACCTCAAAGATACCCTAAAATCACATATGCATCCCAAATCCCAGCTTCTTAGCCTCTTGACCTCCTCACTTCAAATAGCTTTCCATTCATATAATATGAGTAACTCACTTCCATCGATACAATCTTGACCTTACCATCACTAATACCTCTGAAATACTGAATCTTAGAACATTAGTTTCTCACCATTGCCTCCGTCAACCCAAATCATTACTCTAGTCCTTCATATTTAGTCAATTGTCTCTGCAACTTTTCTGTTCTCTGACATCCTAATTACATGTTTATCTCTATTCTTAATCTATATAGGCCCTGTGGTCCAGCAATATAAACATACATTTGTAAGTACCCTTCACATTCTTGTCCTCTACCTTATAAGTCCTCCTTGAAAAGTCCAATATTTGTTAAATCTAGCTGACTTCATAATTTATGTGTATATCTGAAAAGCTAAATATGATTATAGAAGATCACTCAACTCTGTCCAATGGTTTTACTTTGAATTTATCAACATGTCAAGATAATCTTACTCTACCTTTCTAGTAAATCTCTTTCTCATTGTAGAAAACTACTGTGTTATACATTTTATTTTCCTTTTAAGTATCCAAAGCCCCATCTTTACTCTATCACTCACAGCTCATGACATCATTTCATTTTTCATTAAGAATATAGAAAATAGAAAAATGACCTTGTCTATCCATCAAGTGGTCCATCACTTTATGTACATCTCTGACCAGATTATTTTGCCTTCCTCTTCATTATAATAAAGCAAGTGATGCTGTCTCTGTCTAAAGCAAACTCCTCCAGATGTACCATGAATCCTTACCACCTTCCTAGTACTCAATTGACTCTACAATTCTGCAAACATTGACTCTACAATTCTCCTCTCACTCATCTCTCATATTATCAGTTCCTCCCTTAAAATAGAATCTGTCCTTAATTTTAAAAGTATGCTTTCATATAACATTCTAAGAATCCTTCTTCAACCTCATTCTCTTCTCATTCATCAGTGTAAAAGTGAAACTAATAAAATGTTTTATTTACTTCATTTTCTCACCTCCCATTCCCTCTCAATTCACTATTATCTGACTTAAAGTTTACACTACACATAGCTCTTAGCAAGGTCACAAATGGCCCTCCTCTTGACATATCTGAGTAGTAATCTTTTGTTCTGGTCAGGATGACCTTGTATCAGCATTTGACACAGCTGACCACTCCCTTTTGGGGGGAGATACATTTTGCCAAAAGTTTTTTTAGACACCGCACCCTATTTTTTCTCTTATGTCAGAAGCTATTTCTTCTCATGCTCTATGTCTGCCTCCTCTTTTGCTCAACATCTTAATCATAGAATGTCTTCTCTAGCCACAGTATATCTTTTTTTTTTCCTTTTTTTTTTCACAGTCTATCTTTAGGTGAGGAGATATATATACTGTTTTGATAATGTTGAGTCACCAAAAATATATTTCCAGCTCAATCATTTCTTTGAGTTTTAAACTTATATGCCCAATAAATACATGATACCTCCTTTTGGATAGATATGAGCTTATCAAAATCAATTTGCCTAATTCAAAACTCTTGAATTTTACTCTTAAAGCTAGTCTTTTTTTTTTTTTCCCCTGTCAGTCTTCATTAATTCAGTATGTGGCACTGCCAGACACCCTTCTGGCCGGACTCATTGTTGGGTGCTTTCTTGCACCACCCCCTCACCTCTCCACCATCAACATGTCTTATCAATATTACTTCCAGAATGTATCCAGAGTCCATTCAGTTCTTACCATCTACATTATTGTAACTCTCCTCCACCATCCGGGCTACTGAAACTGCCTCCTCTCTGGTTCTTCTTTCTTGTCTACTCTCCACTTTTACACAACATGCAGAATAAGCTTTTGAAAACATGCAAATTTGTATATCAGCCTCTCCTCAACATACATACCCTTAAAACCCTCTATTGGTTTACTATTTTAATTGCAATAAGCTAAACTTTTTCTTCCACAGACTACATAGCTTATAAAGTCCTTCATCACCTGGAAAATGTCCTGCTATCTAACTTGATCACCTATTGTCCTTGTTCCTATGCTCTCATTAGGCTTTCTTTTTGTCCCCAACACAAACATTTTGGAATCATTTCATTTGCTTCCTTCCCGCCCTCACCTGAAATGTTCTGCCTCTGGCACTTTGCAAGTTTACCTCCTCCCAATACCAATTTTACTTTGAGTATGTTACCCCATTCTGACTAGATGGAAAAAGAAAAAAATAGCTAATTCCATCCTCCTTGCTATACACCCTCCTATTATTTATCATTGATATTTGAATTTATTACCTATATTTTTGTTTGACCATTATCTGTCTTTTCTCACTAAAATGTGAGCCCATTGAGGGTATGTATTTGTCTCTTTTTACTATTCTGACACTAGGCTAGATGGACTGGATGAATAAATATACAGCTTGCTATAAAAAATCTGTAAAATTAAGAAATCAGTGAGATCACAGAGTTATTTAATATAAGAAAACATGGCAGAATGGTACATGTAAATAGAGGTAACCAGTCAGGGAGATATGAAAGACTGGTATTCTCTATGAAAAAAAGTTTTAAGTGTAGTCATAAAAAGAATACATACAATACAAAGAAGTAGATTAGCCTAAGAAACAGGGTTTAGTTTGAAAAAGTCATCATATGACATATTAAGGTATATTCACTTTAACCTCAAATATTGAGAAACAAGCGCATACTTTTTACACAGTTTGACATAATAAAGTTTAAGCATAACAGAAATAACTGGAGTAGTCATCATGAGAAAAAGTGAAATTTCAGGCTAGTGAAGAGTAGTTAGGGAACTTGGCAGTGGCCCAGAGAAAAGCAGAGGAGGGCCTATAGGGAGGTGGGGAATGAAGGGGCTGAAGGATCAGCTTCTACCTCAGGGTCTCCTTTGAGTTGTAAAAGGTTCCCATGTGAGTTTAATTTATTATAATCTCCAGATTATAATGATGATCTTGATTTCTGAGCCTGTGGACATAGCAGACATTTCTGCCTGGTGGTATATTCACAAGTGTGAATATATCTGCAAATCTGAAGTTGAAAATATGAATTTGACCCTGATTTTTCAGACTTCACTTGAGTTTGGAATATCCCACAAAGAAATGAAAATGACTCAAGAATTATATTCTAATTATTTAAAAAAATAAATGTGCTAACACAGGTACATTCAATGTATCCTATATACACATGCAGGTAAATATCACCTGCATGTATCTATGTGATAACTGATATGAATCTATGTATATATAAAGTATACTTATCTGTGCATATAGTAGGTTTACATTATAGAAAAGTACATATAGATAGGACAAGTGAAAGTATTAAGTAAAATATTACTCTTCAAAGAATTTTTTAAAACTTGAACTTAAAGTAAAGTTTAAAAATTGTCATTTTCAAATAGGTGGGAAAGAAGACACAGTTTACATTTTATGTGAATTAATCTAATGGGATAATGAGGATGTAATTCTTGGAAGGCATGAGGGACAGAGGAATCTGGAGCTATTAATTGTTGTGCAATGACAAGCACTGAAAACTTGCTTTGGATTATTGAAAAAAGTGAAATTTGCCCTCGTGAGTAATTGGACATGAGCAATCTCTTAGTCACAGCTTCTGTAGGAATTTAAGCTGAATTTACTGTATAGACGTTCTTGTATTTATTTGCTTACCTAATTGCTCACTTAAGACTTGAAAAAACTATAGTTCATAGATTACTAAGGTGGAGCCTCATGGGTAATGGATGAGAATGGCTAATTACATTTAGGTGGAAGTACAGCTCTAGTAACATGTGAAAGATTAATAAAATATAATAAAAATAGTAATGCATCCTCCTCCTAAGCACACCGTGAAGTGATGTCCATTCTATAAGCACAAGGAAGAGGGGACTGGAAATAAGCTGTAGATGAGAGTGATCAGTGAAGCGCACTTACTGTATACATTCAGAGCATGACTCATGTTTCTGTTCTCTTAAAATTGTTGTTCAATCCCAACATGGGAATAAAGAGCCTTAAAGGGTTTCTAAAGTTAGGACACATAAAACGTCTCCTTTCAGCAGTTGGCAAATATAATTCCCCTCTCAAAAAAGCCTTCAGCAAAAGAGCAATTTAGCATATAGACAGTCTCGCAGTGACCTGCCACTTAGCTGAGAATAGGTTGGAAAAAAGCATCAATGCCCATAAAACCTGTCTCAGATCTCAGACTTCCACTCTATTAATTCTTTTCTTTGGCAAACACAGAAACGAAAGGTAGAGGGAGGAGAAGCTGAGAAGACAGGTCTGAGAAGCAAAGAGCAGTGCCTCTTTTTGTCCACAGCCCCGCCACAGCCTCCCTCATTTCCGAGGTGTTGTTATACAAGAAGCCCAGTGAAGTGCTGTGCAGGCCACACAAGATTATTGCAGACAATGAGTGGCAGCATATTGGAGTTATCTACGCGCAATGGATCAATAGCATGACCCTTAAGATAGAGAAGTGGCCAAGCCAAATGCACTTTTCCTCTGCTTTGTTATTTAGGCCTTGGAGCTCTATTCTTAAAATTTCACTCTGTTTTGCTTCTTAAAGGTGTTCATGCAAGTAAAATACCATGCAACCTAGTTTGGGCTAAATACCCCTGGGCCTAATAAAGGCAAGTCAGTGCTAATTTGTAGCCAGGTCTTTCTAGACACAAAAGCACAGTTTGAAATAGACTAGGTTGTACAGCACTTGTTAAATATCAAATAGAAACTGATTTTTTTTTTTTTTTTTGTATTCTTTGGAGATGTACTTGGTCTTTGAAAATATTTCCATTTTAGCTTTTACTATCCTTAAAAGAAGAATCATATTTATACCTTGCACTAAATTCAACTGACCAATTAAATTCATTTAGACTAAGCAAATTTAATCTAGACTTTATTCCATTCAGCACAGGCAATCCAACTGGAAAAAGCATTATGACTCACTTGATCTGTTTCTCTACAGCTCTTATCTTAGAATTCACAACTTTTCTAGGTTTATACATGGTTCCATCAGGGCAGTTCCCACAATTGGTAATCTGCAATAATTTGTTTGCATTCCTCGGATTCAAACCACTTAGAATAAATCATTTCTTCACATAAACTCCTCTAAATCTTCTTTGAAAGATAACTAGTTAATTTAGGGATGTAAAGGTAAACAGAGAAGCTATTACATATACAAAAGAGGTCACCACCATTGAAATAAAAGTGAAAGGTCTTCAGCAAGACCCTCTTGTACTGAAATTCCACCCCAAAAATCTTTTACTTAGGAAGCCACTGGGCTGGAAGGTCATTCTGGCTTCAGATCCACCATACCCACTGTGTCTTCACCAGCATAATGTTTGAATGTCTTGAGGTAAGAAATGTAGTTATGATTTTTAGAAATCTATTTAAACCTTGAAAAAAATGTAAGTTATTACAACAACAGAACAGTTCAAACATAATACTTAGTAGCATTTTTTCAGACAACCATAAACTACAACAGTGATTCTCAAAATGTGGTCTCCTAAGCAACATCAGCATCATTTGGGAACTTGTGAGAAATTCAAGTTCTTGGCCCCAGTGCAGACCCATTGCAGTGAATCAAGAACTTTGGGAGTTGGGCCCAGCGAACTGTTTTTAACAAACTCTCCATGTGACACACTTAAGTATGAGAACCACTGAACTATAGCCTAGGGACATTTTTAGCCACAGGAGTTGATTTATATTTACTTTTATCTTTAAATATATTTCTTATACTATCTGAGGTGTACAGTTTCAACAAAAGAAATATTGCCCCCAAGGAACAAAATTTGTTTTGAAGAAGATGTGGATATGGGGGAAAATCTTAGATATTACAATAGTTAGTACCCTCAAAGGGCCACAAATACACAAAGAGATACAGTATATTGGCAGTATTAAAATTTAACAAGGGAATGAAGCAAATAGAAAAAAAGTTTAAAGTAGTGTCCTTAGGAATTAAATATTGAAAATATTTTAATGGATCTAGAATCCCTAATCTAAGAAAACCATCTAACTTAGAACAAATTTATCCTTAACTCCTTCTCTCCCAGATCCCATAGATAAGAGATGAGATTTTAGATTTATACAAAGAGTTAATTTAATAATCTGTGATTGATACCAAAGCAAAAACATACCTATATTACATATATTTTTTAAATCATACATGTTTTAAATATATATGATGCTTTCCCAGTTTAGAAAATTTAAGATCTGAATGATTGAATAATTAATCAATTCATTCATTCCAAAATAATTTATGGAGTGCCTAGTATGTGATAAAAGCTACATTAGGCACTGATGCTTAGCAGTGAATAAAGTAGAAAAAACATCCTGCCCTCCTAGTATTCACATCCTGATAGGGAGATATACCATAAACAAGATAAATAATTAAAGGTATTACTTTTTAAATGGTGATTTGTTAAAGAAAACAATAAAATAGAAGGCTCAGTACTAGGTGAGACATGTGCAGTGAGCAAGAATAGCTCACAGGGAAGGAAATTATTAAGGTTGTATAGGGGAGGGAGGGAGGGCTCCATGAAGCAGGCAAGAGATTTAGACTTAACAGTAATGATGAAAGTAAATAAGAACTGTAGAAAATGAAGTACTGAGGTATGTTTGAGTGACAAGGGATAGAAAAGTCTGATGACTACAGATTTTATGAAAAAAAAAAAAAGAGGTGGTAATATTAGAGACATATGTTGGGTAAAACTGTAAAAGACTTCAAAACCTAAATAATTGTTGGCCTCTCTGATATAGGTAAATGTTTCAAGTTTTAAAGCATGAAAGGAATATAATTCAAGTGGTCTGTGGGTCAAATACACAAAGACATAGTAGGTAAAATGTATTAGAGAAGGCAGGCAGAAAAAGTCAAACATCCATATGAGTTTGGTAGACAATAAGATCTGTGTCTGTACAGCAGGTAATTTTCCACACAATCACCAGAACTGTGATTGTAGGTTTTAGGTTTGTAATAAATATTTGTGACAAAATTGATCTTAGACACAAAAATATAAGGGCTAGAACTAGTATTTTGAAATGGAGAAAATATGGCTATAAGAAACATTATAAATCAAGCATTAAAATATTCAGTGAATGATGTGGGAACAAAGAAAGAAAAAAATATTCCAATGACTTGAGCCTGTTGGTTAATTATGAAGAGAGTATGAGTATATTAACCAAAATTGTAACACCTGGAAGAAGATTGGGGTAAGTAAAACAAAATTTAGGGAATTTTGATACTATTTTAGGACATCCAAGGTAGAAGCTCCATGGATGTGCTTAAAAAGGAAACCCTGGAAGAAGAGTTTTGGGATTACTTGTCATTAGAAATGTAATGGTTGAAATTATGAGGTTGGTTGGTACATGGCCAATTGAAAATGACTTTTTAATCACTTTCAAAAAGTCATTTGCTTGTTTTGTTTTGTTTTTTTTAGCTCCCACATGTAAATAAAATCATACCTTTTTCTGACTTATTTCACTTAGCCTAATACCTTCTAGGTCCATCCATATCATCACAAATGGTAAGATTTTATTCTCTTTTGTGCCTGAGTAATATTTTATTATATATATGAAACATCTCCTTTATCCCTTCATCTATTGATGGATACCTAGGTTCCTTCTATATCTTGAGTATTTTAAATAATGCTGCAATGAATATAGGGATGCATATATCTTTTCAAATTAGTATTTTGTTAACAAAACAAAACAGAAACAGATTCATAGATACAGAGAACACACTGACTGTTGCCAAAAGGAAGAAGTGTAGGGAGATGGTAAAAGATGTGAAAGTGAATAAGAGTTATAAAATAAATAACTCATGAATATGTACAGTATAACACAGGGAATATACTCAATAATATCATAATAACTTTGTATGATGACAAATGGTTACTAGACTTATGATGGTGATCACATTGTAACATATATAAATGTTGAATCACTATGGTGTACAGCTGAAACTAATGCACTATTGTATGTTAACTATATTTTAATAAATTTTTCAAATAAATAAATATTATTTTCCCTCTGACATCAGATGCATTTGTAAAATAATACCTTTCTAACTGAAAATTTAGGATTAAGGCTTTATGATTTCTCATAAGAGTGGAAGATTCTAGACCTGACATTGTAGATAAAGTCATACACAGAAGACACAAAAGGAAGGTGAAAGAGATAAAGAATAACAATAGAGAAATGTAAATGTGTTACAATACTTTCCTGCCATGAAAGCACCCCCACAAAAAAAAAAAGTTTATGAAAATGGTAGATGACTGTGAGAATAAATATTAGAGACAATGAAAATAAGAAGAACATCGGGCCACAGGCATTTGGTAACTAAAAAGTCACCAATGAGCTTTGTGAAACCTGCATCAATGAGTGTCGGGCAAAAGCCAGACCCCAGGGTGCAAAGGAGCAGCAGGATGTGAGAGGCCTCATGAATAATTCTGCTTGGTGTGGCATGTATCCATCTATCATCCACCTCTCTGCAGCCTTGATAAGCCATGGTGAAATCGATACAGAGACAGATGTAGATATAGGTGTGATATAATGATATAGATGTATATAAATGGATAAAGATACATATGTACTAGAAAAGATAAGCTCTCACTTAAAATTCAGTACATCTACCCACCTGCCTTAGGAGTATTAGAGAGCGATATTGGGGTTCTTAAATTCCAAACAGTATTCCTTGCTTCATTTTGCCTTACTGCCTTCCTATGATTTTTACATATTCAATGCTTAATACCCCCTCAGTGATGAACAAAGTGTTTGCATTTGACTAACATGAGAGATAAGTGCTTTAAAAGTCATTATCCTAAGTACAAAAAGATTCTGAATAATCCTACAAAATGTGAAGGCACATATCACATAAGTAATTGTTAAATATATTTTGTAGAAGATGTAGTTAATTTAAAGCCCTTGTGATATTTAATGCCACTCAGGACAGCTGTGAAAAAATTCTCACACTCTGATGTGCCATCAAGTCATATTGTCCTTTCTGAGGTCAGAATGAGCCCCAGGCAAATGCTACTCCCCTGAATGTTCCTTTGTGATAGCTCCAGCTCCCAAGTTCTCAGTATTTCTCTTCCTACCTTTGGTACCCTATTTTCCTTTTTTGGACCTTTAGGTGCCTATAGGCTCCAAGTTCCTTAAGTAATCCCAGGATTTTTAGTTGATAAGGGCTTAAACTATTAACTCATAGAGGGCATTTGCACTTCAAAAGAGAACTCAGGAATGACTAAATACTTCGAGATCCAAAGTGAAAATGTAGAAAGTTTTCATCTCGAATAATGTTTACATTGGTAGGAGATTTTTGGAATGTTGAAGACTTTTGGTAGCCCTTAATTGTACCTTCTATGTTCCCTAAATTTTCCTGAACAGTCTGTAACTAAGTAGAAATTAATAATAGTTGGGGAACAATATTTCACTTCCACCTGGCCTTGAAAATGATTGAAGCCAACTTTCAAAAATTAATTTCAAACAGCTCAGCTAAGTTTATATAAAATGGACCTGGAGGGTATAATGTTAACTGAAATAAGCCAGTCAGAGAAAGACAAGTATTGTATGTTTTCACTTATATGTGCACTTTAATGAACAAAATAAACTAACAAACAAAATAGAAACATAGATACAGAGAACAGACTCACAGCTATCAGAGGGCAGTCTGGGATTAAGCAAAAAAAAAAAAAAAAAAAAAATTCCTCATAGACACAGACAATGTTGTGGTGATCACCAAAGGGAAAGGGAAGTTGGGGAATGGGTAAAAGAGAGTAAAGTGGGGGAGAAATGGTAGCAAAAGGAAACTTGACTCGGGGTGGTGAACACACAATATAACATATAGACAGTGTATAAAACTATACACCTGTACCCTATGTAATTTTATTAACCGAAGTCACCTCAATAAATTCAATAAAAATTGTTTTCAAAAGATATAGAACCAAAAAAGTGATTTTTACCTCTGGAGAAGTCTATTTAAAAATTAAATTTTTTCTTTCTAATAAAAAATAATCTATAACATTCCCTACTCAGTCAAAGGTTTAAACATTTTAGTACAGTAAGTATTAAAATATAGTCAACAGATTCATTCACTGATATCTCTTGTTTTACTTTTAAAGGATTTTCTGACTTCTTAGATACCAAGAAAATTAATTTTCATATTTCCTGTATGAGATAATGATATACAAGGTTGATGCTGCTTCAAAAGCAAGTTTTATAGCCTTAACATAAAATCCTCATGCTGTCTTCATATCTTTGAGAAAGAAAACAAAATTATTTCCTTAGGCTTATTTTAGAGGCAGTGCGTCATAGAGGGGTACTTGTTTGAAAATAGTTTTTAATCTGCTGTCACTTTATACAACTCACTAAGCTTTTCTGTCTCCATTTCCTCATTCTTAAATATAAAATTTCCTCAATATAAAAATAAATAGAGAGTAGGGATAAATGCTCACCAAATATTTTTATCTGCCTACCTCGATACATCAAGTTTTCTGAACTCTAGCAGTTCTAACAATTCTCCCTCAAAATGAAAACAAAACAAATAAACAAACAAACAAGCTCTTAACTCTCATGATTGTGTGCCATTTGCTTATCTGCTTGTTAATCTTTTGTCCAAGTGGTGGCGACTTCCCAGAAGTAGTTTATGTCATCTAACACTACTCTGGGCCTAGATTAGGAAGAATGAAATGATTTCTGAATCTCCCAGGTAAGTCTGTGAAGTAAAGATGCTATTTGTAAATTAGTTCTCTCTGTGAAGTAGCCTTCTTCTCCTGACATAAACCTTGATGTCTACAAGAAAGCAAAACAAAGCCTGGATATATTGTAACTGGGTAAATTCATTACATCATTCCTCTTTCTAATGACCTTTATCTCCCTGCCTATTACCACTCTTCTGAATGTCTAGCACCTTCAAGGGTCCTCCTCACAGACTCCTCTGGCGCCCACTCCCACTTCAGGTGCCTGCCCACAGATGGTGCTTCATCTAGGCCTGCTAGCACATAAAGGATCCCCTTTAGTGGACTACCTCTGTGTTCCTTTTTTTAATGAATCTTTATGAATTACACTACGTAAATGGAAATATGTTCCCGATATAATATAAACAGTGAATATTAGGATGTCTTATTTCATTTACTCTCCCTCAAATGCTAAAATGGCAGTTGTATATCACTTCAGCTCAAATCATTTAGTAATTGAAGAACTAATAATGTGGTCAGTGTATTTTTTTTTGGAGCTAGGTGCTTATTTGTTTGGGCTTATTGTAGTAGTACATGTGATAGAAAGTCCTCAAGTTCTCTGCTATGTTTACCTTTTAAAACTCTGTACACTGTCTATATGTTCCCTTCAGTCAGACTAGACTTGTCACTGCTCCCAATTGCTATTATTCATTTAAAAAGTTGGATTTCCCATTTACTCCAGTTTAAAACACAGCTTAAATGTAACATTTTTTAAACAAAGCTGCTGCCTTTTTTTTAAAGAACGCACTATTTTTTTTTACAATTTTATTTATTTATTTATTTATTTATTTATTTATTTATTTATTTATTAGAGAGAGGGGAAAGGAGAAAGAGAGGGAGAGAAACATCACTGTGTGGTTGCCTCTCACGCGCCCCCAACTGGGGACCTGACGTGCAACCTAATTATGTACCCTGACTGGGAATCGAACCAGCGACACTTGGCTCACAGGCCGACACTCAATCCACTAAGCCACAGCAGCCAGGGCTTAAATGTAACATTTTTGATTCTTCATTTTTATAGAATGTTGTTTGTACCTGTCTCATTGGATTGTGAGAAATCAATGAAATAAGTGCACATAAAGCTTAGCATACTGAAATTGTAACCATTATTACATTACTGTTTTCTCCTCTTTTCATTCCTTTAGCAATGAGAGGAATAACTTACGAAACCATTAGCCAAATTAATAATAAATTAAACTAACCTAGATTAACACTCATCAGTCGGATGGCTTCAAAATAGATAAAATAGCACCCAAGAGGGAGGATGGAGAAAGAAACAATATTCCAAATAAACATGCACAAAACAGAGACTAATGTAGGGACTTCAGCAGATCTTGGGGATATCCTAGGGAGAACTCACCCAAAAAGACAACTGTCTTTCCTATATCTGGGTCAGTTTTCATTTCCAAAGGAATATTTAATAACTAAAATAGGAGTGGTAGACATGGCTGCCTTATTTTTGCAGTAGTTTTGTCTTTATGTATTTACATAACTCAATCGACTTTTAAGCTTTTCTTTTAAAATTATTTCCTTTTCCCATTAGTCTGTTAATAATCGTTGCTTCCTGGCATCGCCGTTTTGTCAGGTTATTATGCATTCCTCAGCATTGTGAAAAATGAAAAGTGGAAAAATCACATATTTTTCAGCTGACTTAACACTCCGTAAAGTGCTGAAATTATTAATTGAACATCTTGATTATAAATTAGGTGGAAATAATGTTGAAGAAGCAGCCCCTAGTCATATAGGATTATTATTAGGGCTACACACTGAATAATTTGAATTTCATTCTGGTAGCAGTAGTAAATATAGTTAATACTAGTGAATATGAGCTCATAGATTTTGGCTGAATATCAACCAAATCAAGTAAGCAATTGCCTTCTCAATTTTGAGGTTTACATCCTAAAATCTTGTGACTGCTGCATCTTTGCCTTTTAACTGCTTGAGAACTACATCAAGAGTTTAGAGCTAAGCTAATAGCTATTTCCCTCTTGGAAACATTGAACCCAAAATCACAACATTTTTAAAACCTCAGTAAAATTCACTCCATTAATTTCAAAGAGGTGATAATCCAAAATGAAGTTTGGTGGATATCCACCTTTAAATAATGTCATAAAAAATGTGTTCATCTTGGGCAAATTAAAGCATCATCCACATTTAAACAAGTGTTGAACTTGCTAAAGATGATAAACCAACTTCAATCTCACAGTGAAACTTATCGACATATCACATTTAATGTTTAATTACAAGCTACTTTTATCTGTTCTTTGAAATTGTCCTGGAAAGATCTCTATCCATCAATATTTTAGATATCATTTAAGGTAAGCTTAGTAGAGATAACAAATCTCAAATTTTCAATGGCTTTAAACAATAAACTTTCAGGTCTTGCTTACATTACATGTCTGTGTGGATGTTAGATTATCAAAGGAGTCCACTTTCATGCAGTCCTGTAGGATCCCTGTGATAGTTTCACGTGTCAGCTTGGCTAGGCTATAATAATACCGTTATTCAAGCAAACATTAATGTAGGTGCGATTGTGAAGGTACTTTGTAGATGTGGTTAATATCTATAATTAGTTTACCTTACTTAAAGGAAATGATCTCTCATTAAGTGGGTGGGGTTTCCCTGACCAGTGGAAAGACCTAAAGGGCAAAATGAGTTTTCCCTAAAGGAGAAGAGATTCTGTCTCAAGACCGCAGCATCTGCTACTGACTGAATTTCTAGGCTGTGGGCCCAACCTACTACTTTCAAACTTTCCATGCCCCACAAGTTCATGAGCCAACGCGCATGCGCGCGTGCATGTGTGCGTGTGTGCATGTATGTGTGTGTGTGTGTGTGTGTGTGTGTGTGTCCTACTGGTTCTGTTTTTCTAGAAAACTCTGAGTGATACTGACGCCCCCACTTTTTTCATCTGGTGGCATTGCCATTGTCATCTTCCGAAGATAACCAGCAGAGAAAGAGCACAGAAAGAGTATGCCAAGAAGAACACACCGGAAAAGTTCTATACATCTGGAAATGGCACACAGCATTATCTGATCATATTCCTTATAATAGACTTAGTCACCTGGCTATGCCTCGTTGGTGGAGAAGCTAGGAAATACCTTTCAAGTGGGCTCCAAAAATAGAGCAGTTTTGGTGCACAGCTAACGTTCTCTACCAAAATTCCCACTAATATGATTTATAATACAATATTTGTAAAATTGCAATTTATTAAGCAATTTTTATTTTAGATTTCCTATTTTATTATTAAATGAGGCATTTGAGGTGAGTCTCACATTTGGATGGAGAGAAATGGAGAGGTCATTGTAGGCTGCATGAATAGAGCAGGTGTGAAGAAGGAAGAAGAGTAGGATGAGGAGGAAAGAGGAATCTGTAAGGTTTGAAAAAGGGATCCACCTCTCTGGAAATTGTGATCTGGTCTTTTCCCACCACCCTCTGTTAGTGAATCACTACCTTGAAGAGCCACCATTACAAACAGAAGCCACATATTCCTCAAGCATGTTTGAACAATAATAACACAAAGTTGTACACACTGATCTGGATCTTAGAGTGAGAAGATGAAGGGAAATGAAGCTGGCGAGGTACAATCATTCAAATACATGGTTAAGAATTTGAATTTTACTCTTCAGACAATAAGAAGTTAATGAAAGTTTTTACACAAGAAGTGATATGATCAATGTCAACGTCAGGCATTAGACTTATCAGGTTGTTTTATTTTTAACACATGGGAGGAGGAATAGGTATAAATTAGACGGGACAGTTAGAAAATAAGACTGCAATAATGGTATATGGCAGAGCTAAAAACCTGTGGCAGGTAGCAGTGGGAATTGAAAGAAGAAAAAAAGGAGAATTCATGGCAGTAGTATGGATAAGACTTAATGCTTCATTTTCATTGCATATAGGAATAAGAGATAGAAAATATTCAAAAATAATGCCTAGCTTTAAAATTCAGATGATGGGAATCTGGTGTAGCCTAATTGGAGTAAGCGATACTTTCCCTGTCCTCCAGGATACACTAACCTTCCCTAAAGAGATAATCAAGTTATGTGGTTTTGCTGGTGGGAGCCCAAAGGAGGGGGTGACCCCTACAGAAATGTCCAATTCTCTTTGCCATTTTCAGACCTCTTGTATTACTATCCCTTACTTCATCACTCCAGAAAGACATTTAATGTTCATTAAGGAGTTATAAATAGGTTGCTCCCTTATCAACCAGGCAACTGGGTCAATTTCACACTGAGTCATTAAATGTCTTAAGAACTGGTAATCTATCATGTTTTAATGACAACTTTAAAATGGTATTTCAAAACCAAAAGATTTATATCCCATTAGGACATGATTGTAATATACTAATATAGGACTTGATTCAGCCATTGAGAACTGTGTTTTATAGGGGAAGGAGGGAGTGTAACTACCTAGCAATATTGAAAACAGCTGACCATTTTGGATATTGTTTATAGACAGTATTTATTTAATTTGTGTTTTGGAAGACACATAGATAGCCAATATATAATGAATTTACTAATATTTGAATTGGACATTTTAACATATAGATGTGGACCCAAGGATATAGACAAACACGTAAAAAATAAACTAACAACAACAAAAAAGCAATATCTCTGTTGCTGTTAAAAGGTGAATTAAACCCATATATAAATATTAATGGGAAAATACGTATTACAGGATCAGTTCATATGCAGTCTTTTCCCCTCACTAAGAGATTACAATGGATAAAGAGAGACAGTCTCACTGTTAGCTGTCCCTATTCCCCTTGTTCAGCCTTGGTGGTGGTCATAGGAGTCATTTTCAGAGATGGCTGTATCTCTAGGTAATTCTGTTGGCCAAAATTCTCTAGAATCCCACAATATTTACATACATTATTTTTATAATAAATAAAACTTCCCCTCCCTTATCTTTCCTTCCTGCCATTGCTATGTTTCTATAGCTATTTTTCCATTTTCTTCTGTCAAGTCTCTACAATTGTACATCAGTTTAAAATATCACATTAATGAGATTATTCTGAGTTTTCAGGAGTGTTATGATTCTTTTTATTCACTTGTATTGAATTAATCATCACTTGATTTAATTTCTCTATGTTATCCAAATTATTGGGTTATTTTTTCACATGTTAATATTTACATAAGTCTCTGGTGTCTCTTGCTTTTGGTTGTATTACCTTTAAAGGCAGGACATGCTTTAAGGGCTTTGCTTTTTGGGGGGCAGGGGAGTGTGTGGCTTTTTTTCCCCCTTATAAGCCTTGATTAATGATTGTATAGTCTTGGTGCCTTTAATATCATGTTTTCTAATAGTTTAACTGCTGGACTATATGGTCAAGGAATCTGTCAATCTGTGATATCCACAAAGATGATGCCCTGTTTACCATGGTGACTGTGGTGTTGTCTCATAGAGACTACTGCCACTTCAATGTATTTCAATGCAGGACTCTCCTATTCCAACCTTTTAACTTCATGTGTCTCCCTCACAGAGAAGGGCATTGGTTAGAATGTAGGGAGTCTTTGGGCTCTTCCATTATGGGTCTGATTAAAAATATAAACATGTTTAATGTTTAAACATACAATGTTTAAACAAATAATAAATATCTTTAATTCTCTGTGTTCCTTTTCTAATCTATAAAATAAAAGGAATAAGGTCTTACACAACTCAAACTGCTTATGTTATATACATAAATTCTCTACATACACCCCCAAAAAGACAAAATTATTTATCCCTTATTCTGTGTGTTATTCTTCTCAAAGACTTTCATTTTTCCTTTGATTCTGAAGTAATGAAGAAAAACAATTGTATGTCATCTGCAACACTTTCAGCTTATATTTCAATGGCTCATATTTTGGCACAAGAGAAGCTTTAGCAACTTAGCAATCTTTAACCTTTATTTTATTCTGACATATAAACATTACAATAGGAAGTAAAGTTTCATACGTTTTGGGGACATAGCTACAATTCAGTATTTGTAAATTACATGTGGAAGAAAGAGGAGATTTATAATTCAGAAACTAACTAGCAATAAGACCTTGAATGACTAACTTAATTTACACTTTAATTTCCTCTCTTTTATACTAGTCTGCTGTTAAGATATATTCTAGTTGTAGCATTCAGTAAATCTATGAATTATTTGTCATATTAATAATGCCACCTAAAAATTTAATGCCACTTTCATTAAAATACATTTTTATGTGTTATAGTATCTCATTCTCAAACTATGTAGTGAGAGAATTATTATCATTTTTTCCATACAAATGCATTGGGCCAGGGAAGTAAAATGAATGTTTCAGGCACACAACTATCTTGTGTTTGCAGTAAATATAAATTTTATATCTTTTTCTCCTTCTGCTTTTTGTCTGATTTGTTCTTATTTACTAGAAAAAAGTTCTGTAAATTTACTTAAGAAAGTAAACTCTAGTAATTTTTATGTAATTCATAGTTTCTGATTTATAACCAACTAATTTTATGCATAAAAACTAACTCAAATCTCTGGTGTTTGGTCTCTAAGTGGAGATGTAAATAAACAAACAAAAAGTGATAAATCCAAAAAAAGAAAAATAGCCCATCTTCTAATTACCATTATTTAATTGTGAATGTGTGACTAGAAAGAAAGCAAAATTATTAAACTGTAGAACAGAAATCATTCAAGATAAATTTTTACTCTATACACAAAATTAAGCAAAAACACTTTATCACTAAAGAAAAATTCTTCAGGTAAATTTTAGAATAACAGATACTGTGCTCAGCTAAATTTAGCAGTGTAAAAACTGATAAAAGTTACAAAACTAACACTCACTCTTACTTATAGTATGTCACATTTCTTTACCTCTGGAATAGACAATGATGTCAAACACTTAAAGAAAGCCTTTTAAACATCAATAAAAACAAAAGACAACCCAACAGAAAAATGGGCAAAAACTTGAACAGGCAATTTAACAAAAGTGGGTATTTAAACGGCCAATAAACACAAGGGTTTAACTTCACTAGAGATCAAAGGAGAGATAAACAAAAACCATAGTGTGATGCCACTAAAAATTTTCCAAAATGTCAAGAATATAAGATAGGCCTACTAATTATAGACAAGGATATAAATCCACTGGCATTCTCAAACACTGCTGGAGGAAGCATGGATTGATATAACTGTTTTGGAAAACTCTTTGACAATATCTAGTAAAGCTGAATGTATGCATACCTTACAGTACATAAATTTCTCTCCTGGATATACAGGGGTGAGCACCGGTGGGTATATACTTGCATGTTAATATTCTTTTGAGTTAATAAAGCTATTGTAATATTTACAACCTGTATGTCTTTTTCCATACAAACAATTGTAAACCTACCTTTGCCCATACCTGTATACCAAAAAGAACTATATAAATATATTCACCAAATGACATATAAAGGAGTATAGCACTATTTGTGGTATCCAAAACCTAGAAAAACTTCCATTTTCAATGATCTATCAATAGTAGAATGGATAAATTGTGGTATAGTTATACAACAAAAGATATATACAGCGGTACTACACAACTATATGTAATGTCATAAATATTTTCACAAACAAAATGTTGAGCAGAAGAAGCCAGATACAAAAAAGATAAAGTGTATAATTTCATTTACATAAAGTGAAAAACTAGTAAAACTAATGTATGTCATTGTATACTTTTGTCCATATATGTTATACTTCAATAAAAAGTATACAATAATTTACATTCATGCATGTTTGTGTATATGTGTGTGTGTTTTTAAATACTCAAAATTATACATCATTGGACAATTCTATCTCCAACATCAACACAGAGCCAAGTACAAGCTAATGTATCATTAGACCAACAAGCACAGATCTCTGCAGGTGCTTCCAATGCCAACCCCAGAGTTACTTGTACATTTTGCAAGTGCATAAGGCGGTTTGACGTTGTAGTCAACACCGGCAACTCCTGTGGCGCACCTGAAGCCAAGCTGTATTGACTCCGTCTTTCCCTTGGATCCTTCAGCTGCGAAGAGAGGGGGGGTCTGCTGCATGGGCAACAGCAGACCCTCCATATCACCCTGCCCAGGCTCTGTAGCTTCAGCTCCACTGGAGAGGACACTCCAGCGTCATCGCAAGATGTCGATTCAACACGGGAGGAGACAGATATCGTGTCACTCCCGAGTCGGACTGCACAGCCATTCTCGGCGGTGCAGATAGACTTTTAAGAACCTACACCATCGTCTCTCGAGACGGACAGCTGCCGACGATATATTTTCTAAGAGGTAGGATGTGAAATATCAATTAGTTTTTTCAAGATACTTAATCCACTGCTTCACTCTCTACTCTCCATTATTTATATCACTTTGTTACTGAAGAGGAAGTTTTTACAATGAAATTCATTATGTAAAATAAGCAGGTAAGATTTGTCATAAAAACTTTAATGTTAATTAATCAATTTAAATAATGTAGATTTTGGACAAAATCAATACTGGGGAATAAAGAACAGTATTAAAAAGAAAGACAACCTAATAGAAGTATGTCGGCGGCGGCGGCGGCGGCAGCCGTCCGTCTCGAGAGACGATGGTATAGCTTCTTAAGAGTCTATCTGCACCGCCGAGAATGGTTGTGCAGTCCGACTCAGGAGTGACACGGTATCTGTCTCCTCTCGTGTTGAATCGACATCTGGCGATGACGCTGGAGTGTCCTCTCCAGTGAAGCTGAAGCTACAGAGCCTGGGCAGGGTGATATGGAGGGTCTGCTGTTGCCCATGCAGCAGACACCCCCTCTCTTCGCAGCTGAAGGGTCCAAGGGAAAGACAAAGTCAATACAGCTTGGCTTCAGGTGCGCCGCAGGAGTTGCCGGTGTTGACTACAACGTCAAACCGCCTTAGGGACTCCGGCTCCGGATTTTCTGTCGGGGTTTACTCCCTTAGCCTTTTCCCTGAAGAGGTATGCCGCAAGGCAGCGGAGGTTTTTTGGAGTCAGAGTTTTCCTTCTCTGATGTGCCCTGACTGGAAGATCGAACCAGCGACACTTAGCTCGCAGGCCGACGCTCAATCCACTGAGCCAAACCAGCCAGGATAGAAGTATGTAATACTATCTAAACAAGTATAATTTTCAAAAAGAGCGAACCTAAATCAGATTAAATATCTTGATTAAAAACTGATTAACTTTTAGAAAATAATAGAGATAGAGAAAACGAGATCATCCATGGGGAATGTGATCATCAAAATTCAGACTGTGGGGAAATCTACAAACCAAAGATTTTATTTCTTAAACAATTTTCAGTGGAAAAAAACAATGAACTGACAATTTATAAATTGCAAGATGACTAAAGACATATGAACTATTACAGTCAACAGACCTTTCTAGAACCTGAAGTAAATAAATAAAATTTAAAATATTTATTAAGATAATTGACATGTAAAATCATGGAAAGCACTACTTTTTTAGGTAGCATAGATATATGATTTTTTTTATTTTTAAGATTTCTTATCTTTTATAGATATATGTCAAAATATTTACAGGTAAAAATACATAATATCTGGGATTCGGTTCAAAATAATATAGGATGAGGGAGTAGTATAGATGAAGTAGAATTGGATAAGAGATTATATAAACTCAACATAGGTAAGGTTATTAACGCTTATTAATTATATTATTCTCTACTTTTAATTATGTTTGAAACTTCTCATGTAGATTTAAGGAATAATATGTAAGTTAAAGCAGAGAGGTGGAACCTTGAGTGCATTTGATTTTATATGACATTATCTAGGGAGATAATTATAGCAGCAAAAATATGGAGACCAATATTAGGCTATAAAACAAATGCATAGATGTGAATCTTTGATTCAGAAACATCACACTTTAAAAGTGATTATTCATAACAGCAAAAAGGTGAAACAGGGCAGGTGAACATCCACTTGGCTGCAAAAGCCAAGGACAAAGCAACACTTTCCTCATGTTATGCCTTTGGAATTAGTCACAGTATCAAGTTGTCGGAGAGACACTTTAATTTGATACCTTTTGTGCTTTGGGTATACTTTTTACTGGGTTAAAATTGCTGCTGTTAGAAAAATCAGTGTCAACCATAAAGTTATGTTGACCCTCTGGGCAGAGGTGAGATGAGAGGGTCAGACTGAGAAATGAAGACAAGAGGGGAAACGTGCAAGGAGGGGAGCAAAATGCCAGAGAAAACTTTCTTTTTTTAATGAGTTGGATTTCCTTCCTTGTGCCCAGGAAGGCATGTTATGCTTTTTTTCTCAGGAGACGCGTACAGAGGCACCTCTTGCTGCCCTCTGCTAGTATTCTGATCATCAGTGTCAACACAATAGCCTTGCTACGTCTTTACTAGCAGCAGAGAAATTGAGACCAGTTCCAGATCTGCCCAATTACAGTTTATGGAGCCTGGCCCCTGAGAAAACAAAAGATCAGCACTCTCTTCTTTCAGAGTCTGCAAAGGTTCACTCTCTCCTAGATGTGCTACCTCCTCAAAAGGATGCCTCGCAAGATGATTTTACTGAGAATCAAATTATTTGGGTTCTGGTTCCAGATCTGCCACTTTTTCTCCCAACATTTGGATCTCTCATTTTGCAAATAACAGACTGGAAATAGATGATCTTGGATGTTTTGTTAAACTCTCAGTCTATCTCAGTTTACATTCTCCAACTATCTCTAATAAGTGTGTAGATGAGCTCTTCCTTCTGAGATTGAGTGAGAATTGATGAAAATAAAGGGATAATCCCTAAAATGATTCTCATATTTGTCAAAGTTGTACAAGGTTTGCTTTGGTTCTGTTATGTTTTTGTTTGCTTTATTCTTTTTTGTTTATTTTCTATAACTGCCTTAGATATTAGATGTTATAGAGAGAACAGAAGGTGATTTTCCTGATAGAGTATTAGACTAACGCAAACCATCTTACCGTGTGACTACAGAAATAACCCTCCCCTATTAATATCCATGCTGGATAGTCCCAGATGTCTCATCCCTAGCAAATCCATCCCATATGCCAGAATTATATACCTTATATGCAAGTCTAATCACAATAATCCCCTGTTGAAGCACATCTCTGGTTCCCCATTTCCTAAGGGAAATTTCTGTATACTGCCCTGTGGTTCTTTGTATCTTTCTATAGAAATTTTCACAATTCATAATTCAATTGCTATATTATACTTCACTAATTTGGAATACAAAAACTGTCATATTGCAATATTTTTTCATATGCTTTTCTTTATAGGAAATTTCTGATCTTTCTCTTAAGACTCGTGTTTCTAAGTCACACCAAGAGTTGCTCAGTCCAGAGGAGCAATTCCCAAGGCCAGACTTAAGAGAAGAGACAATGAGATGTTTCCAGCAGTATTCTCATAGCATGAATAGGGTTGCGCCAGCTGGTATCCCTGTTAAATGTGGGTCTTACACAGAGATATCCTTCTGGTTCAGCCCATAACTAAGCTGCAAGACTATCTTCATGGTTCCCAAAGCCCAGTTTTTATGACTGTAGGGCTAGGCACACAGAGGCTTCAACTCCACTGTATATTTATCACCTACCATATATGTCATTTAGTGACCAGCTTAACAACTTAGACTCTGTTACCTCATAGTGACTTCCCCTTAAAGATTTTCCTCTTCCTGTGAACATTAGCTAGGTTCACCCAGTGAACTCTGACAAGTTTCTTGAATTTTAGTTCCCAAAGAGAAGTGATTAATATTTAGTTCCAGTCCTTCTCACCAATGTTATCATTTTCTTAGAAAACAATGTTTCATCCCTTCCCCTGAGCTTTGTATTCTGAGATCAGAGGTCCTTTTAGGGACACACACACATACATACACACAGTCAAGATCCATTTCTATATTTTCTTCATGCAAGGAGGTACCTGCTGGCATTGGGTTTATATACTTATGGGAGCTTACATAAGTGTGTTTTTTTTTTATTTTTCTTCCTAGTAAAGAACATCTGCTCTAAGATTAGTAGATACAAATATTACTGGTATAATGTTTTAAAGTTGTATTTTATCTTATAGGTATTATAATTAGCTATTTATGTAATTATTGATGTCTTTCCAGTAGAATTATAGTTGTGCACATGTGGAAATAGTATTGTTCTTATTCCTATTAACCAAAACAATCCCAAGACATATGATATACATTCAAAGTTGTTTGTAGAATAAAATAATAAAAAGCATATATATATATATATATATATATATATATATATATATATATATATAAACTATGCATCAAAATATAAAGAGTTAGTATGTAGAAGGAATACTGTTCAAAATATATTGGAAGTGTCTGGAGCATAGAGTTGGATGTAGAGGCAGATTAAGGTCGGTTGAGGCCCCAGGCGCAGAAGAAAATATTGGGCCCCTTAAAAAAAGGGAGTCAGGGAAAATAAAAATACATGTTAACCATATTTTATGCAGCGTAGTAATGAGACCAAACTTGGTGTCATTAGAAAAAAGTGTAAAGTTGAGGTTTTGCGGGGCCCTTCAGAAGTCAGGGCCCAGGGCGCGCGTCCAGTTTGCCCACCGTTAAATTCGCCTCTGGTTGGATGGGAATGGGGAGGAAGAAGAAGGTAAGAAGATCATGAAGATAGTTATAAACATTATTATGGAGCTGGACTTTAAAGTCAATGGAAAATTTTAAACAAAAAAGCAGAGAAATGTGTTTTATATAGAAATATCACTCTGATTTCAAGATGGAAGATGAATTGAGAATGGCCAAACCTTGAACCCACTTTAGTAATCTAGGCAAGCAATCACAGAACCCTGAATTAGAATAGTAATAGAAGAGTAGTGAAAGGCTTAGATATGTATTTAGACAGGGGAACTGACAAGATTTTATAATTGATTATAACTGGGAATGAGGGAAAAGATGAACCAAAGTTAATGTTGAGATTTTTGCTCAGACAGCTGAAAGGATGGTGATATTGTGTGGTGGCAAGAGAGGAAACGTGGGAAGAGGGTTCAGGGTGAGGAGGAAAAGACTGAATTGAATCTCAGACATTAATTTTGGGTACACAAACATGTGGCACTATGTGCTCAGAAAAGACATTTAGGGAAAACACAGATTTGTTGGCATTTACTATATGGCACAGGAATGGCAAAAATGTTTTATCGTGTGTTTCTACTCTGAAATATGTAGCATTTCCCTAGAGTGCAGAGCTAAAAAAGAACGTTGAGGCCAAATTCTTTCATGGTGGTAAAAAAAAAAAAAAGTGTTAATTGATTATGAGGTTTAGCATGCATACAGAGAAAAGTGGAAATAGAAGCATATTTGTAGTCTTTATTTATCCTGGTCTGGATGGTAATTGATGTCATGGGATATATGGGCTTATATACAGCATAAATATAGAATGAAGTGAAAACAAATTAGGGCAAAATGCTGAAGTGCCCTAATATTTTAGAAAGATAAAGAAGAATGCTGGTTTTCCATCGTTTAGGGAATGAACTAGAAAAAAGTCTTTGTTACATTTTATCATTACTGCAAGCAGAGTGGCTTTAGAGCAGGCAGACACCAACACTAAAAAGTATATTTTGGTATTTCTTCTCTTAAATGCCCTTGTTTTGTGACAATTACATTCCAACATTCTAATCTCTGGAGGAATTAAAGAATCCCTAAGTAAGGGTACATAACCTTCCGCACTGGTTTCCATCAACATGCTTCTCCCTGGTTCTGTAACCAGGTGTCTACGCCACTCGTGTGTCAGCCCCAATGCCTGCATCTCTGCTTTTCTGCTCTGCTACCTTTTCAGCCTCCTTGGTATTCTGGTTCTCCCTAGAAGGTCCTTGTTCTCATCACTGGCACTGTTTTGTCAGCATTGGGAGGAAGTCTCATGACTGACTACCACTTCTTTGTGTTATGGGCTATTGCGTTGCCTACATTCTTGGCCTTTCGTATTAGTAAATTAACTCAACATATACTGATTGCCTTCTTCACTCCAGGGCCTCTTTCACTTTGTTAATTTTTTGAGTACAGCGGTCTTACACAGTGAGGGAGAAAGACAAATAATCCAATGATCCTAATACTTCTGTAAATGTGGTCACAGGCAGGACAGAAAAGGGAGACTATAACTTGTTTTCCGGGATCATTGAAAGTTTCCCAGGTCACAAGTCACTTGGGTTAAATTTGAAAACCATGTAGAGATCATTTCTCGTTTATTCTCTGATCCTATTGATAGATCAATTAGACTGAAATGCAACTATAGTTAACTAAAAATCCAACAGTAATTTTATTAAATGTTTGTTGATGTTTCTCACAACAAAAAGAGGTTTAAAAGGGGTCTGTGCAGGACTGGCATGGTGGCTCCCCAGTCACCAATAACTGAGGCTTCTTCTCTGTCGTTTTCAGTGCTTGGCTTTCATCATTAAGTTCACTTCACAGTGTAGTATGGCTGCTGAAGAGGCCACTGCCATGCCTGTGGTTCAGGCAATAGAAAAGAAAAATAAAAAGGAAACTAGATGCACCTCAGGGATAAGACAATGTAGAATATGTATAGGAAATGGGTCAGTTTATGGGGAGAGGAGAGCACAGAAAATGCAAGAAAGGAAAGAGAAAAGAAGATAGTGAAGGAAGGAGCAAGATACTGGCCATAACAGCAATGCTATTATTTTAGAAACAGCAATATATACAAAGTAATATATCCTTAGGGTAAAACAATGACAAAACCAAAACCAAGTAACAAGAATATACTATATAAAATTGAAGCATGAGTTTTTCATTGATGAGAAGGGCAATAATTATATCATTATGCTGTTTTTAATAGCTGTGTTTTACCAAATGTATTTTCTCCAATTGGAAGTGGTCCAGAAAACCCTCATTCACTTAAAAGAAATTGGACTATATTTTGTTTCTGAACTGAGGAAACTGTTTGAAAGCTGGGACTGTGTATTTATGAGTTGCTTTGCCAAACTGTAGTGGCAATATCTTTTGAGATACTCAGCAGGGTTGACTTTGTCAAGTGTAACAAAGAATATTTCAGATATTGGGGGCTTGGCCAAATCTGCAGTGTGTTTGCCAGGTGCTATTCCATCAATTTTTAATACCCATTTTTTTGAGACATTTAATCCATACTTATTTCTTACTGCTTTACTTCTTAACTCATCAAAATGTTACATTTCAAGAGCTCTTTGATGTGTATGATACCTCTGGGCTTCTTTCCCCCTTCTTCAAAACAGGAAGTTGTGTTAGCCAAGGGGATAAAAGAAGGAAGAAAACCCTTGAATTTTGAAAGGGGTGTTGGTTCTGGTTTCAAAAGCCTTGAGGTTTGAATCAGTGCTGAACATGATTGAAATTATTATCACAGAAAATAAGAAACTGATTCTGAGTGGAAATATATATATATAAATTATAGATACAGTGTCAGAAACTGTCTAATGCCAACTGAAGGTGTTTTATGGTCATGGCTTGGTCTGTTAACAAGAAACAAAGTGTCTGTTCAGGTCCACATGTTTTCCCTAAAAAACAATGGGTTATAGCCTTGAACTTTTCACCGTAACTTTTTTTCCATCCCTCTCTCTCTCTCTGACAGATGTTTGCAATATCCCCCTCTATTACTTCAAGTTCCCAGGATGCCACTCTCTGAGGGTGTTCCTGTACCCTTCTCTATGATGGGTGACCCCAGTACCCCTCTTTGAGATAAGTGTTCCCAGTGACCTTCTCTCTTACCTCATGTTCCCAGGATCCCTCTTCTGATGATGTGTTCCCAGAACCTCTCTCTCAGACAGGTGCTCACCGAACTTCTCTCTGATGACCTCTTCCAAGAATCTGTGAAGTGGATGCTGCTGGCACCCTACCTTGAAGGTGTGGCCAGAATCTCTCTCTCTCTCTCTCTCTCTCTCTCTCTCTCTCTCTCTCTCTCTCTCTCTCTCTCTCTCTCTCTCTCACCGCAGTCCCAGAATCCCTCTCTCAGACAAGCATTCGTACAATAACTCTCCCTGACTATGTGTTCCCATTGATCCCATACTTTGGCTTCAATGTGTCTTACTGGGTCACACAAAATCCATGTTGTTCTGTTACATGGATTCTTTCAAATGTTTGAAAACAGCTATTCCATCTCTCCAATTTCCATGTTCTGGAAATGTAAAATAACAAATTTGTTAAACTACTTATAGGGCAAAGTTCTATGTAGATCCAATAACTAAGGGAATCCTCTCTATGTGCCAGTGTTTGTCAATATTACTCTTGAATTTTACCATCCAGAATTAAATAATCTAAATGTTGAGCCTCCAGCTAAGACAGTTGAACGAGGACAAGCTTTTTCCTGGACACTGTATTTCTATTTCTATTCATGCCAACTAAATTCTTCTACATACCTCTATTATCATCACACAGACTCTCACACTACATATGAAGAGAAAGAGACAAAAACAATCTGCTATGGACAGCAGTAAATGTCTTGAATTTACTACACAATTATAGCAGTTTCACTACTAAGTATAACAACATTTGAAACAAATCAGCCTAAGTGTTTTAGAAATATTAGAATATTAAGAAAAAGGCAATTAAGTCATAGAGGTCTGTAGTACTTATTAGGTTGCTTACGTATCAAATTTTACAGATGCCACATAGACTTCTCAAACTCAACCTTATTCTCTTGATCTAAATGCATATTAATGGGATTTTAAAGTTATAATGATTTGAAAAATCAAAAATGTCCCACGTTTTGATCCCCTGATATCCACTGCTGAAACCATTCTTAGCATCCTAAATTGTAAAGAGAAAGCTTCCTTGAATTTCCTCAGCTGACATTCTCCTCTTTCTCTCAGATATCATCATAGCACTATTTGTATTCTAGTTGTTATAGAAGTCAAATGTGGTGTAGGGGCCAGAACCTCATCTTACAGTGAAAATCACAGAATTTTGAATCCAAATACCAGTATTAGTAGCTAATTTACTGTGTACAAGATACTTTAATGTCTCTTGGCTTCTTTTCTGCAAAAGGAGAACACACTACATATCCCTCAGGAGTGTGTGTGTGTGTGTGTGTAGGAAGTAATAAATAATGGACATGGCACCACGTACCTTTCAAATGTTTGATGACAGTTATGCTGTCTACCATAATGTCTGGCCCTTAGTTAGTAGGACTCACTGTTTATCTAACAAACTGTAGTGTTAGTCACCACCCAGATAATCCCGTATAGCTGCTTGCTAAATGTTCTGAAGAAGCACAGATCTAATCAGAGATCCACTCTTATTAAAAAAATAATAATCATAACAACAGGCTTATGCATATATTCCTATCTCCTACGATTATTTCCCACCCTCCCGCACCCTATTATTCCCAGTGACTTTCAAGGCTTTGGGGAAATTAAAATCAGATACCCTTAGGAAGTTGATAATGTTATTAAGATAATTGCATAACCACTTAGGCTTAACCTCCAAAACTACATGGAATTGTAAATCTCTAGAGCCAATTACATTAAAATATATGACCAAAATATATATCTGCTAGCGTCATTTTTTTTTTAATTTTTAGAAATTCTAATATATGACAAGAAAATTATTGGTACAACAATCAGAGGGAAAATGTCAAATTTTAAATGATACAATTATCTTTTAAGAAAGCTAAAATAATCTATTGAAAAAGTTATAATAAAGTGGACAAATATAATTGAATTTATATAAATTAAAAATAACCATATAAAATATAATAAAATCATATTTGCAAATGCACATAAAAGAATAACTAAGAAGAAACCTAAGAAAGCAAATAGAAGTTATCTAAAAAATAATAATGCTAGACTTTACCAAGGAATAGAATTATGTCCTAAACAAATTTAAAATAAAACATTGTAAAGATATGAATTCTCCCAAATGAATTTATAAGTACAATGCAGTTTCAGAATTATTTTGGAAGTTGATATGATATGAAGTTCATATGGAAGGATAAATGGGTAAGGGTAGAATGAAAAGAAAAAAATTGACTACTCTATTAAGTGATATTATAAAATTACAAGGTTTTCCATATGTGTGTATGGTGTGGAAAATCATCTGGAAGACCTAGTGTATGTGTAATTGGGGCAAGAAAGATATGGATACTTGTCCTTAAAGAACATGGTGGTGATGCCAGCCTAACTCCACCAGGGAAAGTAGAGCAAAGAAAAGTATCTCAGATTTGGGGCAGGTGTGGTGTTGGGGGGTTCGTGATGAATTTTAAAAGGAGAGTAAAAACAAAGTTACTAAACTTTATTTTACTTCTATTTTTTAAAGGAACTTTAAAAAAAAATTCCATTCATTTAGAGAGGGGAAGCAGGAGAGAGAGAGAGAAAGTATCGATGTGAGAGAGAAACATCAATCAGTTCCCTCCCATACATGCCTCAAAAATGGATTGTACCTGCAACCCAGGTATGTGCCCAGAATGGGAATCAAATTGGTGACCTTTAGGTGTAAGGAACCACACTCCAATTAAGTGAACCAAATTAGCCAGGGCACAAAGTGACTAAGCTTTAAAGTTGTCATTAATTGAGAGAATATTTGAACTTTGCTGAAAAAAGAAATATTTCTAGGCGAGAATGAATATTCTGAGATGGAATAGAATAAGTTGTTTATGAAAGACAAGATTAGATAAATTACAGAAAAACAACAATAAAAATTTTCCACTTATTTATGATAGTCCAATTTATGCCTCTTATACATATATACCAAATTCATTATAATAAGCATACATCTCTTAAATTAAAAAAATATAATATACATTACATAAAGATTCTGAGGGTTTCTATTTAAAAAAGCAAATCTAATTAGGAATTTTAGATTTTTAAAAATAGAAAGATGAGGAATAACCTGTTATGTTCATAAAACAGTATCAAAGGGAGCTAAATCAGCACTTGTCAAGCTTCTGCAAACCTGTTCACAGAGTTGTCACATTTGAGTAAATGAATTAGAGGAGTGGATAAAAAGGAAAACTGCTTCTCTGATACATGCATTTATTTATTAGGCTATCAGAGAGAACTAATCCCAATGGATTCACTTAGTATTAGAAATTATTGCAGAGCAGAAAGCTTACATAATCCATTGTGAGTCAGAATTTTTATCAAACCACCTAATTAAAAGTTCTTCCTTTCTTAACCTGCTTAATGAGGAGTTGCATCATGACTCCTGGAGTGAGTCAGGGGTTTTCAAGGATTTAGGGAGGAAGTAAGCAAATGCAGAGCATGATATATCCTCTACCATCAGCCAGTTCCATGGAGGTCAAAATAACAGAATCACTGCAACAGAGTATTTGTTGCAATAAAATGTAGAAGTACTGACTAGTATCATCACTGTTCTCCTAAAAAAGCTGCTGTTTTTACTGACGTTTTCGTCCCCTAGATATATATTTTTAATTTACTTTTCCTTGTTATTAACATTCCTTCCTCTCACTCCTTTCCACATGGACAATCCAATAGCTAAAGTACACCGTTCTGGTAAATTTTCTTGCTAAATGTTTACTGTTTATATATGAACATGAGTGCATATTATATACTCTGCTAGAGATCTCAATGTCACCGATGTCACCAGGCATCCATGTTGCTTTGTGAATCTCTGACTGGCCTCATTTAACTGCACGGTCCTCCATCACGTTTTACCTAGTCACTCCCCTGGTTGTGGATGCTCTCTAACCTGCCACTACCACGTACACTATCTTGTGGTCAGCTCCACTTGCATACCCCCTTTTGAAAGGAGCAAAAATTCCTTTGGAATATATATCTAGAGGGTAAACTGCTAGCTCGTAAAGTGTGTAGCTAATCAATTGAGGACTTTCTGCCAGAATGCTGTGTGGAACAATGGCACCTGTGCACTCTCCCACTCTAACATCACCTCCTTCTTATCTCACTTGTTCTCAAAATGCTTGGGAGCAGGGCTCTTCATGAATGGATGCTCTGGAGTTCCAGCTCCCTGTCTATCACCAGTTGGGCTGGGACTGCTTCTGCCAGAATCCCCTTCCCTTTTAGGAATTGATTTCAGAAGAGCAGTGAGGGTGAGGTGGCTCCCAGGGCTCCTTGAACCAGGGAGCGGGGGTGACCTGTCCCCCCAAAAAAGACCTAATCAGCTGAGCCACCTGCTGTGTTCCCTTCAGGCCCAGGACAAGGGCAGGAGGGCCTTAAGTTGTTTCTGGTTATGCCTCGTTTCTCTAGTCAATTGCAAAAGCTAGTGCTCCCCTTGGGGTCCAGGCTATTCATTATAAGGCCCTCTCTGAGCAACAATGGAGTAGCTCCACGCCCTCAGTTGAACCTGGCGCCACTAGAAAACAAGCAAACAAACACCTTAACATCTACGCACAGGTGCACATTGATAGTTTTGGGTCATTTTGATTGTGCTTCTCAGGTTACTAAAGAATTTGAGCACTTCTTCATATGCTGCTAGCTTTTAGAATTTCCTCTTTCTAGACTGTGTGTTGTGTCCTCTGGCCACTTTTCCTTTGCAGTTCTTGTTTTTTCCTTGTTTATTTTCAGGAAATCCTTTATATTCTAGATGTAAGTTCTCTGTTATTTTTAAAAATAGAAAAATCTTTCCCAATTTGTTGTTCATTTGAAAACTTCGTCCATGGTGTTTTCCATGGAATAAAAACCCAATATTTAAAATTTAATACTTTATGATTTGTGAATTTTTAGTAAGTTTTCCCAACAACACGATCACAAAGAAGTTCTTGTATATTTTCCATCATTAATTTTAAAGTTTTACTTTTCAGGCATAAGTCTTTAATTCATCTGAAGTCCATTTATAAATGGTCTTTATTAAATAGCTAAATTTATCTCCATATTGTGAAGCATAAAAACATCCTTTATTTTTGCTATTGACTTAAGTAACAATTTTATTTTGTATTAAGTTGCCATATATTAGTGGTCTGTCTCTAACTCTCTAATCTGTTCTCTTGGTTAATTTGTACATTTGTGTGCTAATACCACACTAATTTGTATTGCTATGTCATTGTAGTATGTCACGATTTCTAATAGGCACTCTCCCTAGACTAACTTATACATTTTCAAAGTTGATTTTATTCTTCCATATAAATTTCAGAATGAGTTCATCAAGCTCCTTAAAAATATCCCACTGAAAATTTAATTATGACTGCTTTTATTTTAAATTGGGATGGAGGTGGGCCTGAGTCCAGGAGAGAACAAGATTACTTTTAATATGTAGGTTATTTGCAAGAACCAGCACTTTAAAATTTAAATGACTTATGCAGGAACATGTAATTAATTTTGATCATCTGATGTCCTTTATTGGGATATTACATTTTTCTACATAGGAATTACTATATATTGTTGATTAGGATAATATGTAAGTAACTAATAGTTTATTCTGTTTTGTGAAAGATATGTTAAACAGTGGTGATAGCATCATCTGTATATTTTCCAAATCTTAGCATCTAAAGTTCTGTCTTTCATAATTTTGCTATGAGCTGTTGTATAAAACCTTTAGCAAATCAAGGCATTCATTTCTTTTCTTCTTTGCAAGTAGCTGCTTTTTAAATCATAAATCAATGTTGAATTTTTTAAGTAAATATTTAGTTGAACTATAACATACCTTTAGAAAAATAGACAAAATCACAAGCACAGCTTAAGGATTTCCTTTCTGTTTATTTTTTTTAATGAAATTTTATCTGGAGCAATTTTAACTTATAGAAAACAGAACAAAGAGTTGCCAAATATCTCTCTAATTTTAAGATTTTAATTATTGTAATACATTTGTCAAAAGCAATGGCCATCTCTTAAAGATCACTGATGTCCATCACTTAATGTATAATATCTTGAAAACTGTGGTTTTTCTTTTCTTTTTTTCTGTTTATGTATTTTATTATTTCAGGTAGGTGGGTATGTCAAGTCCCTATTACTCCATTTTGTTTGGAAGGAAAAGTTCTGAGTTGGATATTGATATAAAAACTTTTTAATTACTGATGTTTCAATGTTGAGTAGTTTTATTGGAGGTCATGAAGACTATTATCCATATCATGTCACCTACCAACAAATTATAATGCAAATCAAGATGATCTCATCACTCTTATCAGATTACTGGAGACAAGAATGAGATGTTATAAGTTAATTGGCCTTAAATTATTTTTTTATTTATACCATTCAATAATAATAGCCTTACTTTGATCATGGACTATCCTTCTTCTGACTTTATTTGGTCACTAAAGAAAGTAGATTCATCTTATTATGGGTAGTTAGGAATCTTCCCCTGACATTATAAACAATTAATTGTATTGACAAAATATGTTGTGTTTTGTTGTTGTTGTCAATTTCCCACATTTAAATAACAATAATTATTGTTGTTGTTGCTTCTTTTGCTTTGTCTTCCACCTAATTGTGTATTTCCTCCATAGAGTATAATGTGGTTTCAAGCTGACCATAAAATGATTCTCTAATCACATTTTATTCTCCGCTCTCCACAAAAATAAAACTCTGGAGACATGTTAATGGCCTTGACTGTAGATAGGAGCTCACCCCTTCCGTCAGGGCCAAGCACAGTGACTTGTCACTCTCGGCACCGGCCAATGGGAGGCGAGAACTGCAGGCAGCCTACTAAAGTGAATTTCTGCAAGCAGAGGGCAAGGCGGGCCTGTGAGAAAGAAGTGAGATCATCCATATTTGATTTTTATTGCCTATGTTTCCTACTAATGATGACACGACATTCATCGGAGCTGTGAGGCAACCCCCACTTCAGTACTTAATGTGCTGCCCCTTCTGCACAGGGGCATGGTGCACGCTCCAGCAAGGACGAGCTTGGAGAGGGAGCACAGTGACCTGCATACAAATGTCCCCCCAGGAACTCCACAAAGAGAGACAAATGGATTTTTTACAGGACTTTCCATTTTCTTTCCTTCTTGTTCTTTTTATTTATTGTTACTTTTTGAGAAGATTGGTAATAAAAATTAAGTTCTGAAACAAGATAGTTAAAGATAATAAAATTGACATCTGAATCCTGTTGTGACCCTCTCACTGCAGGATAAGAGGGTCACAGGAGAAATGTAGGCAAAGCTTTCATGAATAAATGTTCCCTTTTACCTTTTTTTTTCTCCCTAAAAGAATAAGTAACTCGGATTATTTTTATTTTCCCTCAATTCCTAATGTATTTGGTATCTGCTTCATACCACAAAGAAAAGCAGAGTTGTTTTTATAGTTACTTAAGTTACTGAGTTTTATAAACATTCAAAGTACTGTAAAATACACCAATTTGTTTAATTTATTATAGCTACAAGCATACACTGCCCCTACTACCACTTCAAAAGGTGAGTCTTCTGTATAAATCAATGTTAACACTTACCTAACTTGTCTGGATAAAATTAATAATTACTTATTAAATTTTAATTCTTAGGGTTCTTCCATAATATAATGACATCATTCTAACATCTTTTAAATAAAGGTACAATGAGTTATAGAAAGTAGTTATTTTTTAAAAATTAATACCAAAAATTATTTGCTCTTTCTTAATCATTCAGCCCTACTGTCTTTAACTATATTCTCCTGAAAAAAGTAACTCAAAATAATGATGGAAAAAGGTCTTATTGCCTCTTCTTCAAGGAGACCTTGAGGATACCCACTGAAATGCTACATTGCATCTTTTGAAGACCCTCTTAGAGCTTTGCTTGCCCACATGCATCCCTCTTCTGATTTTTGGAACTTGTTGCAAACTAACATAATGATACTTCTACTACTTACTGATCAGTATACTCCTTCCAACATACTACCAGATTTGCCTCCTATGATTGTGTAAGGGTTTATATGTGTAATCTCTATCTCCCCAGCAAGAATGTAGACTCTCAGCAGTGAGTAGCTGTTCGGTATGATGCTCCTGCTTATGATGGTAATGAAAGGGAGTTCTGCCATGAAACCCACATTGGTGGGGGGAATGGGGATATTTGTTTTTATGTGAAGTTAAATTTAAGGGTAGGAACAATTTCTTATAAAGGCACTATATGGGTTTTCAGCAATAAATTAATCTTATTTCTTTGAAATTAATCTAATATTTAACAGTGACCCAGCATGGAGACTCTCTCTGGTATTTGTCCTGACTCAACCAGAACCCAAAGTAGACCTACCCATTTTCCCTGGCAAAACGTGGAGTTTATAAGACCCACAGTACCCTGGGAAGCTATTTAGTCTTGAGGAAAGAGAATCATCCTCAAATGACTAAAAACAGAAGGAAGTATTTTCAGGGAGTTAGAGTGGTTCAGAGAAAGACAATGCAGATGGCAAGAACAAAGAGGTCGCTGTAGAAAAGGAAGGAGCTTTCATGTGCAGGTCTGTAGCATTTGGGCTTCAAAGTGGGAAATTTACCTCAAAGAATACATGAGATGGTTAAGCAGTTGAGGGAAACACTTCTATTTACCTCCTAGATAAAACATCAGAAATAAATTATTTTAATACACTGATGGATATTGATACTCTCTCTGTCTTAGTATCTATTTAAAAGGTGATTCTGATACTCAGTTCCACTGAGGGAGGGAGATTCCCCAATACTAACAATTCTCTAGACATCACTGGGGTGCCCTACAATTTGGAAATAGCATCATAGCCCATGTGTTAAGAGTTCAGTCCTATAAGGCTGCCCCCACTCTTCCTTTCAGACACCAGTCACAATTCCAGATTATAACCTGTGTTTCTGACCAACTAAATGGCTTTAGGGAGGTTCCAATGACCCCTGCCTTGAGTTTAATTAATTTTTTAGAGCAGCTCACAGAACTCAAAGAAGCATTTTACTTACTAGATCACTAGTTATTATAAAAGGATATAACTCAGGAATGCCCTTTCTGCATGAACCACTGTCCCCAAATCTCCATGTGTTCACCATCCGCCCAGAAGTTCTCCAAACCCCTTCCCTTGGGGATTTTTGGAGGCTTCTTTACATAGGCATAATTGATTAAATCCATGGCCATTGGCAACTGATTCAACCTTGGGACCCTCTACCCTCCCTGGGGGTGTGGTGGAAGGAATGAAAGTTCTAGCTCTTTAGTCATCTGGTTGATTTTCTTGGCAACCAGCCCCCATTCTTAGGTGAGATCCAAAAGCCACCACATTAACATAACAAAAGATGTATTTGTTGTTTACCACTTAGAAAACTTCAAGGGTTTTAGAAGCTCAGTTCTAAAAACAGGGACAAAGACCAAGTGCCTATTTTGTATTATAAATCATAATATATATCACACACTGTAAGGAGGTATATGTCACATGTGACCCCAAAGCCAGCTTTGGGGATAAAGCCCAGAAATCTGCATTTTAGCAATTTTCTCACTTGATTCTGCTGCAGATTGTTATTGTTGTTATTAATATTACCATTATCATCATCTTATTAAACATATAAATTAAGTATTCAAAAGAAGAGCAGAATGAATCTGGTCTTACTAAAGCTCCTCAGAAAAAAGAATTACAGATTCAGTTAAATTTTCTGATGTCTATAAATTTCTGAAAGTTTTGTTTTATGGGGATCTTCTGCAGCTGAGTCAATCCCTGAGTCATTGCCAGCAGCAGAGTCAACAAAGACCTCACTGAAGATGTACCTGGGTAGCTGCATCCCACTGTCAACCAAATTTTTGACACTTATGTGTATATACTACCTCAGTTGTTTAGACTCAGATTGGTATAACTTTGAACAACAGTTATCTTGCTTTGTAACCACTCTAACTCCCTGAAAATGCTTCCTTCTCTCTATAGTCATTTTCGGATGCTTCCCTTTCTTCAGGATTAATTAGCTTCTCAGGCTCCTGTGGGTCTGATAAAGTCTATAGTCCACCTTTCCTCATAGCCTGGGCTTGGGCAAGTTAATGATCTCCTTTTGATCTCAATCAGCTTGTCAGGAAAATGGGGATACTTACATCTTTTTATAAGACTGTTGTGAAGGTTAAATGATTACTTTTATAGTGCAACAGTCCTCCCTCCCCTTATCCACAGGAGAGACGTTCCAAGACCCCCAATGGATGCATAATACCACAGATAGTATCAAACCCTATATATAGTTTTTTTTTCCTATCCACACACACAAATCAGTAAGAGACTGATGACAATTATTAATAATAAAATAGAACAATTATAAAAATATACTGTAATAATAGTTATGTAAATGTGGTTTCTCTATTTCTCTCTCAAAATATCCTATGAAACTGTACTCACCTTTTCATTTAAAGGAAGTACTTTCAGCTTCTTTCTGGCATGCCTGAATTGCCAGCATCACTACTCCTACTCTTTGGGGCCATCATTAAATAAAATATGGGTGACTTGAACACAGGCACTGTGATGCCATGACAGCTGATCTCATCACTGTAAGGGCTACCACATGACTGAGGAACAGGCAGCGTCTACAGAGATGGTTCACATTCTGGGTGCGATGAAGCAGAAATAACATGAGATTTCATCACAATATTCAGAAAGACATGCAATTTAAAACTTATGAATTGTTTATTTATGGAATTTTCCATTTAATATTTTCAAACCATGGTCGATGATGGATAATTGAAACTGTGGAAAGTAAAACCATTTTCCACAGTTTCAGTTAAATATTACTGTAATTAACACAATACCAATATCCTTACAGCACTCACTTAAGAAAAAGAAAAATCTTCCCTTACTGACCTTTGTAAAACCTGAGAAAGTATGGGATTCACTGAGGTATTTATAAGCATGAGGTTATATATAAAACAAAAATATATGAAATTTACATATGGTCTGTGCTGTATTAAGTTGGAATAGCTTCAACACTATGGAGTATTAAAGATAACTGTCTGTCATCTGCCTGCAGAATGGTTGCCATAGCTGAGCTACTAATTAAGCTCATAGTGGCACATCATAAGGAATAGATGATGCTTTTGGCCTTGGGGATACTTCATTTCTTGTGCTAGTTGGACATTAAAGTGATTTTTTTTAATAAAAGAAGTACAACATTGCAGATAAAGTTGAAATTCCTTTTATTACCTTCTTCTCAAGAGTAATCACTATTATAAATTTGCTGTGGACTCTTCCAGTCTGCTTTTATACTTTTAGTATGTGAATATATACATAAACACTATCTTGTATTGCTCTCTGTTTTAAAAAGTGTATAATATCTATCATACCATATGTATTATTTAGCAAATTTAATTTTCACATAATATTTAGAGATTTATCTTAGCCATCTGGATACGTATATATTTAGTGTTTATTTTAAAACCTGCCATACAGAATTCTGGACTTCTGGCCCAGGTTGCAGTAATGGAAGAAGAGTCACTTTAATCCTTGCAAGGAAAAGAAGCTGGGATAACCTCAAATGTATACATTTTTTGAACCTGTTAGAGAGCCAAAGTTGAAGAGAAAACCACTGTCCAAAAATATGAAAAGAGTTGGCATTTACAGGGACAGAAGCGATGCAAGCATGCTCTCATGTTGGGTAGAAACAAAGAGTTTGTAAAGAGTTAAGCTGAAAGAGTTGATAATTTGGTAAAGACCAAAGTATGTGTTGACAGGACAGCATGAAATTCTGGGGCAGAAATTGGGAAGTCCACGACCTCTTAAAGGTTCTTCCTACATGAATACTGCAAACATAATGTTAGTAAAGATCCTCAAGAGTATCCATTGTGGTATAGATGATGTAAATAGCAGCCAAGCAAGGGGGACAAGAACCTGCCCAGATCCTTTCTTCTTATCTCCATTATCCCATTATCCAGCAAAAGCCTTACACTGTCAGGGAAAACCTATCACGTGGTGCTGTTGTCATAGGACATTGCTGAAAAATCATTGTAGCTGGGAGAAAATAACAAGGGTTTGGGGAGAAAGAGGCAGGAGTGTGAGCTGGACCCTCAGCTATGGCTGGGGGAAGGGCAGGAGAACTGAGAAGGCCACAGGCCCAAGATCCAAGACATAGTGCACCCTATCTGAGGTCAAACTGGTTTTGAAAACTACAGAATAGGGCTGGAAGAGAAACAGGAGAGAGGAAAGAATGAACAAGGATACTCAGCACAAAGTGGAGACATAAATTTAAAATTGAATAGACATTGTTCTGTTAAACCAAAACCTACACTAACTGAAGCCTGTGGCAGTCAACAAAGGTGAACTATGGCAACAACAAATCACAAGCCCAGCCCAATTCCTATCTAGACTAACTCAGCCTACAGCCAAGACTAGCAGAACTTGTGCTCATTTCCAGGAATAAAAACCATTTTCCTCAGTCTTTACAATTCTATATAATATGTCTAGCTTCAGCAAAAAAGTTACAAGGTATAGAAAGAGCAAAAAACATATTCAGAAAAGTAAAAAAATTTATCAGAACTACACTCAGATATGACAAAGATATTAGAACTACCTGACAAGAAATTTAATGCAACTGTGACTAATGTGTTAAAGGCTCCAATGGAAATGCTGCACAACACGCAAACCAATAGGGAGATTTCAGTAGATGAGTTAGAAACGATGAGAAAGAGACTAATGAGGGTGTTAGAACCAAAAAATACAGGAGAGTGAAAGTTTCCAAAAAAAGAGCATCTAAGAGTTGTGTGACAGTATCACATACTCTAATATACATATGATTATATTCTCAGAAGAAAAAGTGAGAAAATAGGTTAAAAGAAAATATTTGAAGATATGATGTCTCAAAATTTTTCAAAATTGACCATAAACACCAAACTATAGATCCTGGAAATTCAAACACCAAACAGAATAAGATAAATACAACCCCACCTCCAAAAAGATCTCATAGGCATGTCTTACTTATTGCTGAAAATAAAAGACAAAGGAAATACCTTGAAGACAACCAGAGGAAAAAATGAAATGTATTCAGAAGGACGAGGCAAGATTTCCGGTCAGAAACCAAGCAAGTCAGAAGACCATGAGTAATGTTTCATTATCAATTTATTTTCTCTCCACTCCAAATTGATGCTTAATCTCTTGATGTATGAAAACTGAACTGGGCCCTTTATTTTTCCTCTGCTACTTGGCATGACGCTAAGTTATGTCAGTAGATGATACTGGAGACATTACAGGAGGAAGTAACTGCAGAGCTCCAATGAGTTCTTTTTAACAGCTTCTTGCAGTGCCCATGGCATTTCCTGTTCTCCTCTCCTGAAGTATGGGTGGCTTCTCCAGCATGTGGCTGCCGATGAGAAAACTAATCAGCAACACCCAGCATCCTGGAGCTAACCCCTGCAACTCCCATGGGTGGCTTCACAGCAAAGTGCCTTGAATGAAATATTGTACTGTGAACAGCCTCTCCTGGCACTCTCAAGGCCGTATTTCTGATAAGGTCCAGAGAGTGAATTTCCATCACATTCTGCCAGGGCAGTACCACAGCAGCTTCCCAGATATTCTGTGAGACAAAAGTGTGAGCTCTCCAGTAGTTGTGGATATTAGTCCTAAAAGGAAGGTTCTTTCTTAGGTGTTCTATCTCAGCCCTAGTGATGCAGGCTACTTCTTGAATTTGGTATTCCTATATTCATTATAATTCTCCTACTTCATTCTAGCCAAACTCTTGTTTCTCTGACTCCATAAGTTAGTAATTCTCTATATTAAAATTTACCTGTTCACATTACTGTGTGGTTTCTGTGGTTTCAGATCCTGATACAATATAGCATAGATTCAGGTGGCCGCCCTGAGTATCCCTTCCCTAGTCCGTCACTTCCATATTGAATCTTTCACTCCCAGGTGTTCAGAAGAGAGAGAAATGTAGCTCAGATGCAGCTTCCATCACTTCTTCCCACATTTTATGGTCCCAACCTAGATACCAAAGAGGCTGAATAATATAGTATTCCTATAACTCCAGGAAGAAGGGATGGGCTTGGTGAGCATCTAGCTAGTCTGCAACAACATATGAAACTGTTTTTTTTTTTTTTTAACTAAATTATATAACACCACTTTCCTGATCCACTAATCTTCCCCACCCTTCATCTCTTTCTCAGGAAATATCACAATCATGCACCTGTTTATCAAGCAAAAACCCTGTGGTCATCTTCAACGCTTGACTCTCTTACACTTCAAATCTATCAGTGAATTCTGTTGCCAATCTAACTACCTTCATCTTGTTTACTGCAATGAACTTCTAATTCCTAGCTGGTCTCTCTGCTATCACTCTTTTCCCTACAGCATATTCTCCTCAGAGAAGAAAGAGGCATCATCTAAAACCTAAAAAGGTCATGTGATAATCCCGCTCATTCCATCAGTGGCTTCCTATCAAACATAACACTAAAATTTGGTTCTTTACATGGTCTGTCAGTTTCTACCCAGTCTGATCCCTAGTTACATTCCCCAACCCTACTTGCCAGCATTCTCTCCACTCTAGCCACACAGGAATTCTTGCAGCTTTTATCTCTAGGTCTCTTCTCTCATTGTTTAGAATTCCAGGAATGATCACTTCTCTGTTATTTTAATTGGCACAATTTCTACATTCAAACTTAAATGTCACCAGCTCAGAAAATTCATTTTAGTCATCAATCTAAAGTATCACCTATTTTGATTGATTTCGACTTTATCATTTCACAAATCAGTACCAGACACTGTATTATCTCCACTATTTTAATCTCTTAGTAGCTAGAATATAAGCCCTATAAAATAGGGACATTACTTTCTGCTGTTGCCCATGCAGCAGACCCCCCCCTCTCTTCGCAGCTGAAGGATCCAAGGGAAAGACGGAGTCAATACAGCTTGGCTTCAGGTGCGCCGCAGGAGTTGCCGGTGTTGACTACAACGTCAAACCGCCTTAGGGACTCCGGCTCCGGATTTTCTGTCGGGGTTTACTCCCTTAGCCTTTCCCCTAAAGAGGTATGCCGCAAGGCAGCGGAGGTTTTTTGGAGTCAGAGTTTTCCTTCTCTGATGTGCCCTGACTGGAAGATCGAACCAGCGACACTTAGCTCGCAGGCCAACGCTCAATCCACTGAGCCAAACCAGCCAGGGGAGTTAATCATTAGTCTCTTGATATTTAACAAAAACACAGTCTATATAGGTTGACAATGGAAGTGTTTTCTTAGAGTTATGAAAATGAAGAAAGTCATTCCCTTTAGTATTTTAAATGAATGATTTCTGATGTATGGAGTAGGTGTAGAAGCCACCCATCCCAAGGACTCCTCAACATTCCCACATCCTGCTACCTGAAGTGTTCGTAGGCTGAACATTTACCAACCCTTGAGAGAAAAAAAAAAAAAAAAAAAACAGATAAATGCCTGCCAAACACTGGGAGCTATTTAAATATTATTATAACATGCAATGTAATTATAACAATTCAATCTCCTGGAAAATGCAATAGCCAGTTTCCCTGCTTGGTGCAAGGAAAGTGCCTGTGAACTGTTCAGGCTGTGTACCTTTATCTCTGGTATTCTGCCAAACAAAGAACTGCTGCTGCATAAAGTTTAAGGGGGAGGTTTTAATGGAATTTCACATTCATAATTCCTGTTTTGCTTTCCCCACACATAGATCAGAAGACCTTCATTAGTATAGTAAGTGATTAGGCCTGGGAGGGAGTGGTATAGATTTTGAAACCAATTCTATTATTTTACAAACTAAATTGAAACCAAGCATTGTTTCAATATCAAGATCCTCTTTTCCTGCCCCTCCAATAGCTTCCCTCTGCAAAACTGACTCTGAAATTTGCGGGGCCCAGGGCAAAATGAAAATGCAGAGTCCCCTGTTCAAAAATCATTACAAATTTCAAGATGGCAAGAAGAGAACATGACACCAAGTGTGAGGCCCTTCGGAGCACAGGGCTCTGTGAGAGTCCACAAAAGCAGTCTTGCTCCCATGTTTGAACAAACAATAAAAAGAGCTCCTGACTTTGATTGTTATTTGTAAACGATTGACTGATCACAAGAATTTTCCTTTCAATTTAGATAGTCCTTCTATAACATCTCTTCTCCAGCCAGGCAGACTGTGTCCCTGGGAACACAATCTGATCTAACCTGGTTGATCAGAAACCTGGACATTTCTTTCTCTTGCTCACTATAAAAGCAAACTTTAATAGATTCTTATAAATGGAGTCATGTCAAAATTCCGTCATCTTTTTAACAAGACTTACAACTATTACATTTGTCATGCAGAAAACCCATCTCCTCTTTCAAATCATTGAAAAATTTGACCATTACTGCTGGTTTACCAATTTTACTGGGCGTGACCAGTCACTTCAGCTAAAACATTACTTGATTAAGGGGGAGGGTAGGTGTTAAAAGTCAGATAAGCCAGTGATCTATTGAATTTTCTGGTCAATGTCATCTATCAGTCCTTTGTTATGTGAGAGTTGGTGAGGTCCTTGGCTGCCCTCACTGCTCAGCACTAAGAAGGGTGTCTGCTGAAGGCACCATTTCCTCCCTCTGACCTTTCCACCAGTTTGAGTTCCTCCTTCCCTTGTCCCTCTGCATGACTTGTAATTTGATGGGAGACCTGGAGAACTCTGCTTAGCTACATCCCAGACAACAGAGCCTCTTTCCCCTCTTCCCCCTTTCTATTTTTCTTCTGACCACATCAAACCTCTACCCACACCTTCACCCCTTTTAGGGCACACACATACACACCAGTCCTGCAATAAATTCTCCAATCTAACCAGATTTAAGTATGTAAGTGGTTAAAGAGACAGGACTCATGAAGGAATGCAAATATTTTCGAACAGTCACAAAGGACAGCAGGTGTGTGTAGCTTTGATTCAGCATGAGATACAGTAGAAAAAAGTCAGCCTATGGAATTGTCTTTCTGCTCATTTATTGTTGAAACCCCAAGAAGCAGCTTTATTATTGTTATTTTCCTGTAGCAAGCTTCATTTAACCAATAAAATATTGCCTTAGAAGCCAGGCTTATTCAATGTGAGATGAAATGGAGGTGTGTAAGTTACTTAGTGTCTTTGAGTATCATTAATAATACATCTTTTTTTAAATAAAATTATTCAGCAGCTTCTACTATGTCTTCTAACTAATTATACTTCTCTGTTTTCTCTTTTTTAAAACAGGTTTTGTTAATTTTGCCCTACCTCTGAGTCTTTCTGTCCTTCAAGCACAAAAGTCAATTTCTGTGGTCCATAACTAAAATTCCTTCTTTTTCAAACTACTAAACTTTCTAAAATATTCATTTATAATCTATGTTTATTCCCCTCTTTTTCAAAAATAGGTCACAACATCATTCTGACTTTAAGATAAATCAATCATTAATAATTCATATGAGAGTCAGGAAACCTATTAGTGTGTAGGCCAATTCCTTACAAGTAAATCATTTATTTTTTATCTTTTATAATATTTGCTTAAATAGATTTGCTTAACTCAGTTACTGTGATTTTCTTTTACCCTTATTTATTCAAAACATTTTTCTATATATTTATGGGTAGCTATCAAATAAAATCCTTTGAAAATGCTAAACCACAAGTCTAATTATATCATTATTCCTGTAGTCATGCATCTGTACACACACACCCTCAAAACAAAATGGAAAATTAATTCAATCTTATGTTTGTTTCTGTTAAATTTGAGCATGAAATGTAACATATCTTTCACATCTCAAGTTCTGCTAAATTCTTCAATTTTGACAGTAAAGGCATCAGTTCTATTTCTTTGCTATAGAACCAAAATACAAAGGTTGAGGACATAGTTAAATGCAACAGAACTTATGAATTTTGTTTCTCAAAATCATTATATAAATAAAAATATTTATTTAGAATTTTATGAAATAATAAATGAATAAAAAAAATCTCACATCACTTTCTTTAGGATCAGGATTATGTTTTAGTTGAAAATCTGGGGAAATACAATCAAGATGGCAGCATAGGCAAACATGGCTCACCCCTTCACACAACCACATCAAAATTACAACAAAAATATAAAACAACCATCTATCAGAACGATCAGAAATCTAGTTGAATGGAAGTCTGACAACTATGGAGTTAAAGAAACCACATTCATCCAGACTGGTAGGAGGGGTGCAAGCATGGAAAGCACTGGTCACTCACCCGTGTGTGCTGGATGAAAATTCAGGAGGGATATCTCAGGAGTGAGGAGGCCCAGCCCCATAACAGTCCCTCTAGCCTAAGGTTTCAGTGGCAGGAAGATAAGTCCCCACAACTTCTGGCTGCAAAAACCGGTGGGGACTGAGTCAGTGGAAGAAACTGCTGGAGCCCTAAGCAGTTCCTCTTAAATAACCCACACGTGGACTCACCTACTCAGACTCATTCCCTCTGAGCTCCAGCACCACCAGGGTAGCAGCCTGAAAGGCACCGGTGGTACACAGGGAGAAACTTAAGTGTCTGGTATCAAGGCGAGCAGAGGCCACTGTTCCCGGGCTAAACCTTGCCTCCATAGAGCCAGCAAGCTGGTGACATATCTGAGACTCCATCAACATGGCTAATACTGTTTGCCCAGCTTTGGAGATCCTCAGAAACTCTGCCCCATCCAACTTACAGGCCTACCCAAGCTTCTTTTCCATATGAATGTCTGGTCTTGACTCATGCTTCACAACTTCTTAAATCCTATCAATCAAGCAACAGCTGGTCACAGTGATCCCCAGGCTTGGCATTAGTAAAAGCCAGCCTAGTTTCAAAGCTTAGCTTTGACTGGGAATCTCCAAGCCCAGCACAAGCAGCAGCCATCCCAGATTGCTTTATAGCTCAGGCAGGGTGGCCCTGGGCAAAACACAGGTTGGAGATGACTGGCCTGTGGCACCCAGGAAACCCCAGGGCCAGTGCACCTAGTGGACAGCTATAGACCACAGTGGAGCACCACCACCCTGCCCACGCACAGCTCACCCATCGGGAAGGCTCAGGTTGTTGGTAGGTGGTCACAGCCAATCCTTGCAGCTGACTGGAATGGGTAAATCCCTCCCATTGACCTGCCAACAGCAACCAATAGTCAACTATAGGAAGAGGGTGTGCTCAACCCACACAAAGGGTGCACTTCAAGTACCCAGCTTGGATGATAGGGGAGGCTATGCCACTGGACCCTATACGACACCTACTACATTAGACCACACTACCAAGACACAGAGTCAAAGAAGCGCAACCTAATACATAGAAACAAATATAGGGAGGCTTCCAAAACGAGGAGACAAAAAAACATGGCCCAACTGAAAAAACAGATAAAAACTCCAGGAAAAGAGCTAAACAAAATGGAGATAAGCAATCTAGTAGATGCAGAGTTCAAAATACTGGTTATAAGAATGCTCATGGAACTGAGTGTTCACCTCAGCAGCATAAAAATATCCAGCGAGAACCGAAGGATTCAGTAATTGAAATAAAGAACAATTTGCAGGGAAACAACAGTAGAGCGGATGAAGCTGAGATTCAAATTAATGATTTGGAACATAAGGGGAAAACAACAACAACAACAACAACAACAACAACAACAACAACAACAAAAAGAAAAACCCAATCAGAACCACTAAAAGAAAATAGAATTTAAAAAAAGGATAATATAAGCAGCCTCTGGAACAATGTCAAGAGGTCCAATATTCATCTCATAGGGGTACCAGAAGGAGAAGAGAAAGAGCAAGAAATTGGAAATTATTTGAAAAAGTAATTTAAGAAAACTTCCCTGAAATAGACATGCAAGTTCAGGAAGCACAGACAGTCCCAAACAAGATGGATGCAAAGAGAGACATACCAAGACACACTATATATAAAATTCCAAAGGTTAAAGATAAAGAGAGGATTTTAAAAGGAGCAGCAGAAAAGAAGTTAGTTACATACAGAGGAGTTCCCAGAAGAATGTCTGCTGATTTCTCAAAAGAAACTTTGCAAGTTAAAAGAGAATGGCAAAAAATAGTCAAAGTCATGAAAAAGCAGGGACCTACAGCCAAGATTATTCTACCCAGCAAAGGCATGATTTAGAATCAAAAAGCAGATAAAGAGCTTCCCAGACAAAAAGAACTAAAGGAGTTCATTGGCACCAAGCCACTATTATATGACATTAAAGGGGCTTATTTAAGAAAACAAAAATCAAAATTATGAACAATAAAATGGCAATAAACACAAATCTATCAACAATTGAATCTAAGGAAAAACTAAGCAAACAAAAAGAACAAAGACAGAATCATGGATACTGCAAGTGTTTTGATAATTGCCAGATGGGAGGGAGGTGTTGGGGAATGGGTGAAGAGGTGAGGGGATTAAAAAGTACAAATAGGTAGTTACAGTGTAGCATGGGGATATAAAGTACAGTACAGGAAATGGAGAAGCCAAAGAACTTATATGCATGACCCATGGACATGTACAATGGATTGTCTGAGGAAGTGGGGGCCAAGGAGGAAAAATCAGGAAAACTATAATAGCATAATTAGTAAAATATAATTTAAAAAACAATCTCCTGGGTTTTGTAAGAAGTATGGTCACAGATGAAGATGCTATCTATCACACAATGGTAATTTGTTGGGTTGTTTTTTGTTTTGTTTTTTCCAGCTTAAAAAGTGTACACAAAAGTTGTCTGTTGTTTGCTTATCAGACATTCATGGAGTTGCTTATACTTTGGTAGCTAGGAGTGCAGATTTTACTGGTGGTGTTCTTAGTAAAGTTTTCTCTGTGAGTGTTATCAACTCATTACTATATTTTATTTAGTCAATCAATATTAAATAATTCATATTTCTGTTCATTATTGGATCTAACGTCCTTTCTGCAGAAAAAATACAATGTCATGTTGAAACCTAACTTAATTTATGGCTAAATATTTGGAACTGAGCTAAGTAAAAACGGTTAAATTTTGCTTAAACATTTGCCTGACATTTAATTATTATTATAGTCTTCTGGTAAGTTTTTAATTTGGATATTTTCCAGATTTTAAGTTCTTGATCATGGGAGAAAGATCCTGTCTCAGTCCATTTGGGCTGCTCTAGCAAAATACCACAGACTCAGTGGCTTATAAATAATAGGAATTTATTGCTTATAGTTTGGGAGGCTATGGGGTCCAAGATCAAGGTACCAGGAGATCTGGTTCTGTCCAGCAAAAGCCCACTTCCTAGATAGCCATCTTTTTGCTGAAACTTCACAAGGTGAAAAGGGCTACAGGGCTCTTCTGAGTCTCCTCTATAAGGGCAATAATCCCATTCATGAGGTTCTATCCCTCATAACCTGATCACCTTCCAAAGGCCTCACCTTCAAATCCCATCACCTGGTAGGTCAGGATTTTAATATATGAAATGGGGGAGAGGTCTAAAGATTCAGATGATAGCAGAACCAAGAAAGAAAGAAGAGGAAGGAAGGAAAGAAGAAAGGAAGGAAGGAAGGAAGGAAGGAAGGAAGGAAGGAAGGAAGGAAGGAAGGAAGGAAGGAAAGAAGGAAGGAAGGAAGGAAGGAAGGAAGGAAGGAAGGAAGGAAGGAAGGAAGGAAGATGTGATCTGATTCTGGGTTATAGCATAGATCAGCTGTGTGACCAAAGGTATCACATAAACTTTCTGATACTTAAGCCCCAACTCTGACAAAAAGGGATACTGGTACCCACTAGCTGGTTGTGACAAGAGTTCTGATAAGGAAATTACATTATAGTTCTCTTATCAACTTTAAACCTAATATAAATGGTCTCCAAGAGGCCACTACCAGAATATAAAGAGGAAAGAAATGGTTATTCAGGAGAAAGAGACTGACCATAAACAAGATTCTTCATTATCCCCATTAGCACTTACCAATCCAACTGACTGCCTATCCTCTTAGGACAGGAATGAAGATTATCTCAAGCTCAACTAAAGCAGTAAAAGGGCAATGCATTTAATCATAAAAACCAATCCAGAGCCACAAAGACTGGGTTTGAAAGCTGAGTCTATCGTTAGCAGAACAACTATATGCAAGCTATTAGTCTCTTTGCCTCATTTTCCCCATCTGTAAAATGGTGGGCAATAAAACTACCTCAGAGGGTTATTGGACAAATTTAATGAGTTAATGTATTGAAAATATTTATAATATATCTTGACATATAATGAGTTTTCTGTGACAGTCATGGTTATTACTACTAGTTACCACATGTTACAGAGCACAAAAAAAAAAGTATCTTTTATGTTAAATAACTAAATTGTTACAGAATTTAGTACAAAAATTAACCCAGGTTTTCATTTTCTTCATTATAAGGCATAATAAGTCCTTTGCTTGGAACAATATATCAGGAGGGCTCTTCAGTAACCTTAACCCAAATTCAAGAGGAAGGAGGGAGGCAGAAGCGTGGAGAGTTCTAAGCCATCACAAAACAACTAACAGGCAGAGAGACACTTTTAGGTAAACTAAAGATCTCTCACCCTATACACAGAGCATTAAGAGCCAGCATTGGAGAGGAAGAGTATCTCAGCTCCCTAATCACCAGTCCCTGTTGGCCTTTCCTATTGGAGAAAAACAGACTCTCCCAGGTTCCTCACATTTGGTTCTTTGACCAAGTTTCATTCCAAAACTTGGATGCTTAGTGCATCCTGAATGTTTGTTTTTATATCATTTTCAGCCAAGACACTGGACATTGATTTCCTCTTGCATTTTATTTCAAGTAAATTCACAAATGTGGATGAGAAAATCCAGAGCCAAAATCTTTGCCCTGAGTACAAACGAAAGTAAAATCAAAGCATTTCTGAGAGTGTGAGTTGTTCAGTTAAATTTGCTTTTAAAATAAAATCATCAAGCAATTGCCCTGCTGAAATGGATCAGACATGGAGGCAGCAATCAGACGAGAAACTCTTGGTGTGCCAACTTGTGCCGTATAATTTTCACATCAAAGAACTTCCAAATAGGATTTTTGCCAGTATTTTAACTTTTAGATAGCTGACTCGAATCCTTTTTGGAAGTAAACAGGTTATAAATTATAACTACATAAATAAAAAAATCTCATGGTGGTATCCAGACATCATCCAGTTTAAGGGTTGCCCATCCCCTTCCACAGTTAGGGTCACAGCTCTCTCCGTAGCACAGCTCTTTTCCTTCACAAAATTGGGTGGATATATGTGAATTTCCACGCCAAAGAAGTGCTTCCCAGAAGAAGGACCAGCATGTGCAATGGCTTGTAAGTTTTGAAAAGAGGCCTGGGGAGCTCATGAACACTGAGAGTTCGATGTGAGGAGAAGGTTTGGTGTATTGACAGGAAATGAAAGCAGAAATGTACATTCAGATGAGTTTGAGAGAGCTTTCACACCACTCTAATGATGTTTTCTTCTGTTCACAAAACCATCCTAAGAGGCTGGATAATTCACAGACACTTAGTTTACAGCCTGTTTTTATTGCTAGCTACCTGCATAGTTTTGTTTATATAACATTATTCTGATAGCACTTTACTCAGCCATAAATGAAGGAATTCAGATTAAAACTCTGTTTTATATATGTATGTCGTCGTCGTCGTCGGCAGCCGTCCGTCTCGAGAGACGATGGTGTAGCTTCCCAAGAGTCCATCTGCACCGCCGAGAATGGCTGTGCAGTCCAACTCTGGAGTGACACAGTATCTGTCTCCTCCCGTGTTGAATCGACATCTTGTGATGACGCTGGAGTGTCCTCTCCAGTGAAGCTGAAGCTACAGAGCCTGGGCAGGGTGATATGGAGGGTCTGCTGTTGCCCATGCAGCAGACCCCCCCCTCTCTTCGCAGCTGAAGGTTCCAAGGGAAAGACGGAGTCAATACAGCTTGGCTTCAGGTGCGCCGCAGGAGTTGCCGGTGTTGACAACAACGTCAAACCGCCTTAGGGACTCCGGCTCCGGATTTTCTGTCGGGGTTTACTCCCTTAGCCTTTCCCCTGAAGAGGTATGCCGCAAGGCAGCGGAGGTTTTTTGGAGTCAGAGTTTTCCTTCTCTGATGTGCCCTGACTGGAAGATCGAACCAGCGACACTTAGCTCGCAGGCCGACACTCAATCCACTGAGCCAAACCAGCCAGGGATTATATATGTATGTATATAAACATATAAACATATTTACCTACACACACACGTAACATATTTACCTATAAGGAAATTCTAATACAATTATAGATTTCAATTCCTAATAATTATCTGGAATGTAAATATCTCCATAATTTCTAAACTTTCCAGGTAGATCTATCACCATACAGTCCTACTGACTATTTATGCAATCTGTCCCAGCTTTTTTGATTCTTTCTTTTTCCTTACTTTGTGCCCTCTTTCCATAACTATTCTGGCCCATAACATCTATTAAAGTCATGGGTATCCCTCAGATGCCAGTATAAACTCTCTTTCTTATTCCAGATATGTTTTATATATCCTCAAGATAGATTTAGAAATGTCTTTCCTCAAATCTCCAGAGTATATTTATGGTGTTTGTACCTATTCTGTCTTCAGTTAAAGCTCCCTATGAATCAGTATTCCTTGCTTACCAGCTACTACATACAGGAAGGGGTAGTTCCATGCTTGTATTTGCTACTTTGTCATACACCTTCCTAGTCACTCCAAAATACTTCATATGTAGAAGTTGTTCAATAGTACTATGTGAAATTTTATTAAATGTGTAATTTGGATCAATAGATAGAGAAGGCTCCAGTGTAAGTTACCAGTGCTTAAATATATTAAGGGCTTTTTCTGAAATTAACTTTCATGCTATAAATAAGAAAGTATAAACTGTGACTATGGAGAAAGGAAGAAATTCTCACTAGATGGTAATAGGGAGAGTGGATGCATATCCTTCTCTGGAGAGTTCTCATAAGTCTATTTCCATGTTATGAACTAATCATCTTGTTTTTATCATAGCCCATCTTCCCCATGAAATATGAATTCATACAAGATGGTACATACAAAAAGTACTAAATGGGAAACCTGGAGACCATTCTTCAAGGACCAGGTTTCCCTCTCCATTATAGTATAACTTGGACATGTAACTTAACCTCTGGAATTACATGTCCTCTTTCATACAAAGGGAAAAATAATGCTGGTGCTTTGCATCTGATAGGGCTCTTATAAAATCAAGAGATGAAATAATTCTTAAAAATCATACATTGTATTCCATCCAGTTATTTTAGTTTCCTGAATATCTAATGGAGATCAAGCCTCTATAACTATGTACACATTGTTTCCCATGAGTATAAATCTGTTCTTGTCTCTTTTATTATATGGTCGATTCTGTTTTTCTTTATACAGTGCAGCACACTGATCTCCTCCAGGAAGATTTCACAGATGCCCACACTTGCTACATGCTCTACCGTAGCCTTTCTTGTGCTGGATCATCCCCTTGATTTAATTTCCAGTCTCCATCATGATAATGCCAAATCCTTGATTGCAGCAACTAAAACTTATATAACCATTAAATATTCAACACAATGATGTTCAGTAAATGTTTATTGGCTGAATAAACTCTGAATGACATCTCAGACTTGACTCATTCTCTGAGTTGAGTACAATGATCACCTAGTTTGCAATTTTGTAAAAATTGTGTTCCAGTTTATAAAATTAATGGTAGCTGACTTTGAATCTTGAGTTCTGGCAGAAAGCCCAATGCATATTTATATGGGCATCTTATCTCCAGAAGATTTATCTTTCCCTATTTTGTTCTACAGACACTTCTCAAAATATATTTTTCAGGAGTGATAGTGAAAAAAAGAATCTTAGGCATAGGGCCTGCTTTGTACAAAGCCATGCTTCACTTGGTAATTTATTTGTCTTAAATTTCTCCCTAATAATGTTTCAATATGCTAATCTCCCTTGTTTCTTCATCAAGCCTGTTTTAGAATTGTTTTATATACAATAGGCTCCCACTCTGGAGAGGTAACTAAACTTTAATGGTTGCCTAAGCACTGCCCCCCATCAATTTATTCAAAGACACAAAAAATAGAAGAAATAGGCTATAAAGATAAAATATATTATTAAATGGCATTCTTGTCATTGTTATTATTCTCCCATCAAACAAGGAGTTGAAGAGCTGAATTACACACCATATGGTAATTGCTTGGAAGATAACCACAACTTACGGTCACATGTTCAGCGTCCAACGACATTGTTTGCTGCATTTCAGGTGCCAGTGTGGCAGAGGGCCAGCCCAGGAAAGATGAACTGGCAGAGAGGGAATGACAGACATTAGGCAAAAGTACTTTTCATGTCAAGCCTTTGGCATGTTCATTGTTGAAAAAATCTGTTCTCAGAAATGCCTTCCAAAATATGCAAGTTATGCTATGAAGGCATATGATAACTTCTGCTGTCCAGGGATATGTTAATATAGATCTTCCTGGGAGATGCCAAGTCACAGCCAAGACAAGGGTCATTCCGGATGTCTGTCCAATCCCATTCATACTTCCAAATGGAAGTTCAAAAAATCTTTTAATTTCAATTTTTTAAAGATGTATTGAACTTATTGGAGTGACATTGGTTAATAAAATTATATAGGTTTCAGGTGTACAATTCTATAATACACCATCTGTATATTGCATTGTGTGTTCATCACACAAAGTCACGTCTCTTTCTATCACCATTTATTCCTACTTCAGTCTCTTCTATTTTCCCCCACTCGCCTTCCCCTCTGGATCATCTCCATACTATTGTCTGTGTGTATGAGTTTCTTTTCTATCTTCCTTCCTTCTTTCCTTCCTTCTTTCCTTCTCTCTCTTCTTTCTGTCCTTCCTTCCTTCCTTTCTTCTCTTTTTTCTTTTTTTTGCTTTATCCCTTAACCTTTTTCACCCAGTCCCACAACTCGCCTTCTCTCCAACAGCTGTTGGTTTGTTCTCTGTATCTATGAGTCTGTTTCTATTTTTGTTGTTTATTTTGTTCATTATATTCCACATAAACTGAAATATGATGATACTTGTCTTTCTGTGACTGGCTTATTTCACTTAGCATAATACTCTCCAACTCCATCAATGCTGTCACAAAAGATCAGCTTTCCTTTTTTATGGTTGAGTAGTATTCCATTGTGTAAATGTACCACAGCTTCTTTATCCACTAATCCCTGATGGGTACTTGGGTTGCTTCCATGTCTTGGCTATTGTAAATAACACTGGAATGAAATAGGGGTGCCTATATTCTTTCAAGTCAGTGTTTTCAATGTCTTTGGATATATTCCTAGAAATAGAATCATTGGGTCACATGGAAGTTTTATTTTTAATTTTTTGAGGGTACTCTTATTGCTTTTCACAGTGGCTATACCAATATGCATTCCCACAGAGAGTGTACAAAGGTACCCTTTTCTCCACATCCTGGCCAAACTTCTTGTTCATTGAGTAATTAATGGTAGCCTTTCTGGCATGTGTAAAGTGATGATATCTCGTTCTGGTTTTAATTTGTATTTCTTTGATGATTAGTGACACTGGACATTTTTTCATATGCCTATTGGCCATCTGTCCTTTTGGAGAAGTGTCTATTTAGGTCCTATGCCCATTTTGTGTGCATGTGTGTTGAGTTGCATAAGTTCTCTATAAATTTTACATAATAACACTTTATTAGATGCAGTATTGGCAAATATGTTATCCCATTCAGTGGGCTGTCTTGTTTTCATTTTGTTGATTTTTTTTTTTTTTTTTTTTGCTTTGCAAAAACTTTTTAGTTTTGTGTTATCCCATTTATTTATTTATTCTTTTGTTTCCCTTGCCTGAGGAAATATACAAGAAAAAAAAGTTGCTACAAGACATGTCCAAGATTGTACTGCCTATGTTTCTTTTAGGATTTTTATGGTTACAAATCCCACATTTAAGTTTTTATTCCACTTTGAGCTTATTCTTGTGTATGGTGCAAGAAGGTAATCTAGTTTTTTTTGTTGTTGTTGTTGTTTGTTTGTTTGTTTTTCATGTTTCTGTTACTTATCCCAACACTATTTATTGAATAACTATCTTTTCCAATGAACAAGAAATGAAAGTGTTTCCCTTAAGATTGAGAATAAGACAGAGATGTCCACTTTCTCAACTCATTTAAATAGTACTGGAAGTCCATAATACAGCAATCACAAGAAGAAATAATATTGGAAAGAAAGAGCTAAAATTGTTATTATTTGCAGATTACATACTAATGTATATATAGAGAACCCTAAAAATTGTACAAAAAAACTACTAGAACTGATAAATGACTTCACTAAAGTAATCAGTTGCATTTATGTACACCAATAAAGAACAATCATAAAAGATACTTAAGGAAACAATCCCATTTACAATTACATTAAAAAAAATACCTAGGAAAAATTTAACCAAAGTCATAAAAGACTTGTACTTGGAAAATTATAAAATGATGAAGAAATTGAAGAAGCTACCAATAAGTGGAAGCATATACCATGTTCATGGATAGGAAGAATTAACATCATTAAAATGTCTGTACTACCCAAAGCAATCTATAGATTCAACACAATTTCTATCAAGAAACCAATGGCATATTTCACAGATATAGAACAAATATTCCAAAAATTATATGGAACCAAAAGGAAAACTCCAAAAGCCATAGCAATCTTGGGAAAGAAAAACACAGCTGGAGGAATCATGTTATCTGATATCAAACTATACTAAAAGGAATTTCAAATATTTAAAAAGAAAAATATCTATGATATTTTTCAATGTGTGATGACTATCTGAGAAGGAAAACTCTGACTCCAAAAAACCTCCACTGCCTTGCGGCATACCTCTTCAGGGGAAAGGCTAAGGGAGTAAACCCCGACAGAAAATCCGGAGCCGGAGTCCCTAAGGTGGTTTGACGTTGTAGTCAATACCGGCAACTCCTGCGGCGCACCTGAAGCCAAGCTGTATTGACTTCGTCTTTCCCTTGGACCTTTCAGCTGTGAAGAGAGGGGGGGTCTGCTGCATGGGCAACAGCAGACCCTCCATATCACCCTGCCCAGGCTCTGTAGCTTCAGCTTCACTGGAGAGGACACTCCAGCGTCATCGCAAGATGTCGATTCAACACGGGAGGAGACAGATACCGTGCCACTCCCGAGTCGGACTGCACAGCCATTCTCGGCGGTGCAGATAGACTCTTAAGAAGCTACACCATCGTCTCTCGAGACGGACAGCTGCCGACCGACCGATGACTATCTACACCAGTAGTCAATTTGAAAGCAATAAAGAACAACTTGAACATTTACATTTTTGTATATAAAACCTTACATTTTTAGGATCTGTATGTAAATCATAGGTTTGAATTATCACCTTTTCCAACAGTGAGAGGGTGAAGATTTTCAAAGATATTAAAGGTGAGATTTCTACTTTAGATGGTTTGGAAAATACCTGAGTTTGAACACTGTTATTCAGCTTACTAAATGTTATTTCACACATTATGTTATTTTAATGAATTTTTCCAAGAACATGATTAGATAAATATAATTTTCCATTTTCCTTCCAGATTAAGCATCCCAAGGAAACAAGGGAATGACTTGTTCCGTCATTCAACTGGATTTTAACAGGAGGTAAAACTCAAGTTTATTTGGCTATGTTAATGAGTTATCACTTATGTAATTTTCTTCCGGAAACCAGTTTGGTACTTCTACTATTTTTAGAGCTGGGAATATAATGCTCTTTATAAGTTATAAAATGTATTTATGGATTCAAGCCATATCTGCTTTATTGCTAAAGATGTTACAAATTATTTTTCACATATTAAAAGTGAAAAAATTAATCTCTGTACAAATGTTGAAAGTAATAAAACTTGCCATTAAGACAAGTATTTCTCCAGCTGATACCTTTGACTTAGCTCACATACCTGCCTTAAAAGAATAAGCAAATTAAACTCTCTTTTCTATAGTGATCTAGCTTTTTAAGATACAATAGTACCTTAAATGTAGAAATACTATTGGAATTTATTTAAAACAGAAATATTAATTCAAAATCACAGCTGAATATTCATGGGGAATTTTTATTTATCCAAATTTATCCTTGGAAAACATAATTTTGGAACAATCACCATATCATGGGCATCAAAATTAACATATACATAAATATTTCCTTCTGACATAGATGGTGTTGTATTATATGTATGCACAAATATATGTGTGAATATACACATATGACATTAAAAACACATTTAGAGCTTTGATTGTACTTAATGAATTTTTTATTATATCCTGGCTATGAAAGCTTTCCTAATGAAGAAAGAAAACAAAGTATACTTGTACTAAAGGAATGGATTAACTTTCCACTTGAACTCAGCCCTGGCGTAGGCACTGTGGTTCTTAGGAAAAGAATAAAAGATGCCTCTAAAAGACTGCACTTCAGTGGGGAGCCTCAAGGCACACTTATAAGAAATGCAGCACATGGGTGCATGTGTATAGGACACCACAGGTGTTTTAATCAGTAATAGAGAGAAGCCGATTCATATGCAATATGCATGTGTGTTAGCAACTATGCACATACACAAGTCACTGACAAATAAGTTTCTGACAAATCGATGAGACCAGACACAAAGTGCCCTCTATCTGCCTGGCCTCAGAGTTAGAGGAGCCATTCAGTAAGTGTGCAGGGCAGAGAAGTCCAGGGAAATAGTATTGCAGGGTCTCCCAGTGGTCTTGCAGTCTTCCTCTGGGCATTGCTACAGGTTGAATTGTGTCTCCCCTATATCCATATGTTGAAACTCTAACCTCTAATTTGACTAAATTTAGAGATAGGACCCAAAAGTTGGTAAAGTGAGATCAAATCATCAAAGTGGGCCTCTTATGGGATATGATTGGTGACCTTATAAGGAGAGATACCAGAGAGCTCTCCCTCTCTCTGCCAGGTGAGGACACAGTGAAAAGGCAGCCTTTGGCAAACCAGGAAGAAAGCTTTCATCAGGAGCAGAGACAGCCAGCACCTTGACTGAACTTGCCAGCCTCCAAAACTGAGAGAAAAATCTCTGCTATTTAAGCCACTAAGTCTGTGGTATCTGCTATGTCAGCCCTAGCCAACTAAAACAAGCTTTATCACTGAGGAGACCATAAAGACACGATTGACTCACTGACTAACTTTGCTACTTCACTCCAGCTGTATTAACCCTTTGGTTTTTCTTATGGATGCCATTCAGACTCATGCCACAGGCCACTGTGCTTGCTGATCCCTCATAACCATTACAGTTCATTCCCTCTTTTTCCTTAAGCCATTTTGTAAATGGCACCTTCTTAGTGAAGACCTCACTGACCACCTTAAATCACAAGCCCTTTCAATAATCCCTATCCATTTTCTCAGTTTTTCTCCTTTGTATTTATGTCCAATTTGCATACATTATATTTTACTTGTTAATTTTGTTGAATTTTTCTCTTTCCTCAGTGGAATAAAAGTATAAGACAGCAAAGACAATGAATTGTTTTGTTAATTGCCATATCCTCAGTACCCGACACATTATAAGTACCCAATAAATATAAACCATGTAGAATATAGTGTTGTCATAGACCTTATAAAATTCAGACAGGATAAGAAATCAGTAAGGGTTAGAAACTAATGAGAAAGGGGCAGATGGGGTGTTTCAATATATGATGCATTTCCCAATTCAACAATCAGTCCTTGAGCACATATTATATACCTAATACTGGGATTAGTGACCTTTAGAAGCTCAGGCACAAAGGAGAGGGAGAAAAAAAAAATGAAAGAGAAAAAAAACAGAAAAGTAACAGTATGAGAATTATAGATGATAGATAATTTTATTCTCTCTTCTCCTTTACTAGTCTTATAAAATCAATTAAAAGATCATCTGTGCTATTATTGTTTTCTTTTTATAATTTTATTAAAGAATATATGCTGTGTGTGAACAGAATGTCAAAGGAAAGAAAAATGGGGAAAGGATGGAAAAAGAAAATTATTTTGGATCACCTACCAAGTTTAATTTATTTATTGATACATATGCAAAACTATAACTAAAATCACAGCAAAATACATTGGGGGAAAGGAGAAGTAAAGAGGAAAATGTAAATTATATAGATTAAGGAGCAGTCAAATGACCACTCAAAATTAATACAGAGGACATAGAAACCAAGATCAAGTTGAACATCTGTATATCAAGTCAGTAACTGTGGTTTTCTTTAAATACATCCCAGGAAAGTTAAATTCCAGGGTGGAAATTAAGGCCATGAAGGAGAAGTAGATACATATTGTCAGAACTTTTTTTTTTTCATTCTGAAGGGGATAAATTAGGATTAGCATGAAACAGATTTAATATTCCATATATTCTCCTTCTCCTTGATAAATATTTGTTGTTATTCTTTTAGTCTTTGGCCTCTGGGAATGGAAAGCTTTGTGGAGATAGAGCAGGAAGAAAAGCTGTTTAATGGGGCACAGTACAGCAAACATTATTGATCAATTTGGTTTTACTTGTAAGAATGATTGAATGTACAAGTAATTGAGATGTCATTTTGTAGCCTGAACATTTTATTTTCTAGAATGTTTGTTTTCTCCGAGAGAATTTTTTGAGAGAAAATAAAGAACCAGAAGTGATGCATTGAACAGGAAAAACATACTATTTGACAAGAAGATTTATATGGGTCACTCTCTTGAATTCATGGCACCGTTTTGTATTATCAGTGGTAAATTTTTGCCAGCTCAAGGCTAATGCAAAGATTCTCCTTCAACATCTTCCATTTTCTCTTCCTCCTTAAATTCTTTGTGCTGTTCCATCAAACAACATCTTTTTTTGCCTCTTCCAATGCATTGCAACTTCTCCAAACTTTGCTATAATAAAAACATATTAATAAACTCATTTGTATTGAAGTGTAAATAATTGGTAAACTTTACTTGAAGTGTAGGCACTCTCTGTGTAAGCCTAATTCACCTGAAAATACACATGCAACCATCTCCAAACAGTTACGTATAAGGAAAATAAAGAAAATGGAAGGAAGCTCTGGTAATAAGCAAAGTTGAGCAGGGAGTGAAGACTTACTGACTGCTGCTGCTGAAATTATGCAAAAATACTACTATCTAAGAATATAACATCCTGTCCCTTTCTTCAAACTTTTAAAATTCAAACTATTTTATCTTTGCACACAAAATGGGGACAATTATTTGAAAACAGATAAGAAAAATTTAACATTGAAACTATTGATGTGAATGTGGTTAAAGGAATCTCACTCAGAAACATCTGTCTCTTTACCAGGTTATTTAGTATCACTCCATTAGAAATGGTTTCCTGATCCAAGATGGCGGAGGAGTAAGTGGAAGCTACACTAACCTCCTCCCAGGACCAGTCTGGATTTACAACTTAATTTTGGAGAAATCATCTGGAATAACCAACGGAACACTAGCTGGAAAGAAGTCTTATAACCACGGAGAGACAGAAAAGGCCGCTACATCACAACGTGACCGGTAGGGAGTGCGGAGACGCGGAAGGGCTGGCTGGGCTCACACGGGTGGCTGCTGAAGGGACTGAGAAACAGCTCAGCAGCTGGGGATTCCCCCTGAGAAGGGCAGGGTCTAAACCCCCAGCTGGGCTTCCCAGCCTACAGCGACAGAGTGGAAAGTAAAATAGTATCAGCTGTGAAAAGCGAAAAGCCACAGGCTTTCTTGCTAGCCGGAGAGAAACAGCAGGAGAAAAAGAGCTCTTAAGTGGATCACATACGAAAATATTTCGGCCACCACTTACCCTGGGCTCAAGCAGAGGGAAGGCAGAGAGGACTGGAGACACTTGGGGAGAATTTAGCACGGTGGCTTTGAGGGGAGAACTGGAGGAGCAGCTGACTGGGTCCCAGTGCTGACTCATCCCCAGTACTGCGGGTAGACCATTCCCCTCCAAGTGGCGTCAGCCTGAGGGGAAGCAAAAGCCCTGCCTACAGGAATTAAGCTGCCACACCCACAGTTCTTAAGCCTGACAGCTAATCTCAGATTGAATAGATTAACAATCAAAGAAGACAGACAACAGCAGTAGATCCCTGGAAGTCTCCAACAGGCTGCCTAGGGCCAGACTGGTACATGATCTGACGCCACCAGAGGCAGATCCAGGAAGTGCAGATCACTCCAAGAAGCACCAACAAACAATAGGAGTCAAAAAAATGGGGAGACAGAGAAACAACCTCCCATCAAAAGGAAAGGTAGAATCCCCAGAAAGAGTGCTAAATGAAATAGAGGGGAGCGAACTATCAGATATGGAATTCAAAACATGGATTATGGAGAAGCTGAATGAGCTCAGCGGAAACTTCAAAGAACTCCAGAAAAACTACAAGGAACTCACAGAAAATTACGTGAGCATGAAAAAGGACATAGAAGCTATCAATAAGAGCCAGGAGGAAATGAAAAATACGATCTCTGAATTGAAGAACACAGTAGAAGGAATTAAAAGCAGGCTAGAGGAAGCAGAAGATCGGATCAGCGAGCTGGAGGACAACCTACACAAAAACTCCCAGACAATGCAACAAAATGAAAAAAGACTGAACAAGACTGAAGAGGTTCTAAGACAGCTGCAGGACAACATGAAACGTAATAATATCCGTATCATAGGAATTCCAGAAGGAGAAGAAGAAGAGCAAGGGATAGAAAACCTCTTTGAAAAACTAATGACAGAAAACTTCCCTAACATGACGAGAGAAAGAGTCACGCAAGTCCAGGAAGCACAGAGGGTCCCAATGAAGATGAACCCCAACAGGCCCACCTCAAGACACATCATAATTAAAATGGCAACATTCAAAGACAAAGAGAGGATCCTAAAAGCAGCAAGAGAAAAACAACTAATAACATACAAGGGTACTCCAATAAGGCTATCATCAAATTTCTCAGCAGAAACACTACAAGCCAGAAGGGAATGGCAAAAAGTATTCCAAGCAATGAAAAACAAAGGCCTACAACCTAGAATACTATACCCAGCAAAGCTCTCATTCAAAATGGAGGGTGAAATAAGGAGCTTCCAAGACAAAAGAAGGCTAAAAGAATACATCTCCACCAAACCAGCAATGCAAGAGATGCTAAAAGGTCTGCTCTAAGAAGATAAAGAAACAGAGAGAGACAGAGAAGAACACGAGTACAAAGGGGAAAAATGACAATGAATAAGTACTTATCGGTAATAACCTTAAATGTAAATGGATTAAATGCTCCAATTAAAAGACATAGGGTAGCTGAATGGATTAGAAAGAATGACCCACATATATGCTGTCTACAAGAGACCCACCTTAGAACAAAAGATCTACACAGACTGAAAGTAAAGGGATGGAAAAATGTATTCCAAGCAAATGGACATGAAAAAAAAGCCGGGGTAGCAATACTTATATCAGACAAAACAGATTTCACAGCAAAGTCCATAAAAAGAGACAAAGAAGGGCATTTCATAATACTTAAGGGAAAAATCCATCAAGAAGATATAACCCTTATAAATATATATGCACCAAACTTAGGAGCACCCAAATATGTAAGGAAACTTTTGAAAGACTCCAAGAAAGATATAGACAACAACACACTCATAGTAGGGGACTTTAACACCCCATTGTCAACAATGGACAGATCTTCGAAGCAAAGAAACACCAAAGATATGGAGGCACTGAACAACACTCTAGATCAAATGGACTTAGTCGATATATATAGAAGTTTTCACCCCAAAGAAGCAAAATATACATACTTCTCAAGTGCACATGGAACATTTTCAAAGATAGACCACATGGTAGGACACAAAACAAGCCTTAACAAATTCAAGAAAATTGAAATTATATCAAGCATCTTTTCAGATCACAATGGCTTAAAATTGGAAATCAACCTCAAGGAAAAAACTCAAAAACATTCAAACTCATGGAGAATGAATAACATGCTATTAAATAATGAATGGGTTAACAATGACATCAAGGAAGAAATCAAAAAGTTTCTGGAAACTAATGATAATGATCACACAACAACCCAAAACCTATGGGATACAGCGAAAGCAGTCCTAAGAGGAAAGTTCATAGCAATACAGGCCTACCTAAAAAAGCTAGAGGAATATCTAATAAAAAATTTAACCCTACAGCTACAAGATCTAGAGGAAGAACAACAAGCAAAGCCCAGATCAAGTTGAAGGAAGGAAATCATCAAGATCAGAGCAGAATTAAATGACATAGAGTCTAAACTAACAATTCAAAAGATCAACAAAAGTAGGAGCTGGTTCTTTGAAAAAATAAACAAAATTGACAAGCCTTTAAGCAGGCTCATCAAGAAAAAAAGAGAGAGGACCCAAATAAATAAAATCAGAAATGAAAGAGGAGAAATCACAACTGATACCACAGAAATACAAAGGATTATAAGAAATTATTATGAACAACTGTATGGCAAGAAATTTGACAACCTAGAGGAAATGGACAGATTCCTGGAAACCTATAGTCTTCCCAAACTGAATCAAGAAGAAGCAGAAAGTCTGAATAGACCAATAACAGCTAGTGAAATTGAAGCAGTAATCAAAAAACTCCCAGCACACAAAAGCCCTGGACCGGATGGCTTCACAAGTGAATTCTACAAAACATTTAGGAAAGAACTAACTCCTAGCCTTCTCAGACTATTCCAAAAGATACAAGAAGAGGGAAGACTGCCAAACTCATTCTATGAAGCCAGTATAACCCTAATTCCAAAACCAGGTCAAGACACAACAAAGAAAGAAAACTACAGGCCAATATCGCTGATGAACATAGATGCTAAAATCCTCAACAAAATATTGGCAAACCGGATCCAGCAACACATTAGAAAGATCATACACCACGATCAAGTAGGATTCATCCCAGGGATGCAAGGATGGTTTAACATTCGTAAATCAATAAACGTAATACACCACATAAACAAAATGAAAGACAAAAACCACATGATAATATCAATAGATGCAGAAAAAGCATTTGATAAAGTACAACACCCATTTATGATAAAAACTCTCAGCAAAATGGGAATAGAGGGACCATACCTCAACATAATAAAGGCCATATATGAGAAACCTGAAGCCAACATCATACTCAATGGGCAAAAACTGAGAGCATTCCCCCTGAGATCAGGAACAAGACAAGGATGTCCGCTCTCCCCACTCCTATTCAACATAGTCTTGGAAGTTCTAGCCACCGCAATCAGACAAGAAAGAGAAATAAAAGGCATCCAAATTGGAAAAGAGGAAGTAAAACTGTCATTATTTGCAGATGACATGATAGTATACATAGAAAACCCTATAGACTCCACAAAAAAACTACTCGACCTAATAAGTGAATTCGGCAAAATAGCAGGATACAAAGTCAATATTAAGAAATCAAAGGCATTTTTATACACCAACAATAAAAACTCAGAGATAGAAACTGAAAGAAAAATTCAATTTACCATAGCAACAAGAAAAATAAAATACCTAGGAATAAACTTAACCAAGGAGGTAAAAGACCTGTACTCAGAAAACTACATAACATTGAAGAAAGAAATTAAAGAAGATACAAATAAATGGAAGCATATACCATGCTCATGGATGGGAAGAATCAACATCATTAAAATGTCCATACTACCCAAAGCAATTTATAGATTCAATGCAATCCCTATTAAAATACCAGCAACATATTTCACAGACCTAGAACAAATACTTCAAAAATTTATATGGAACCAAAAAAGAGCCCGAATAGCCACAGCAATTTTGAGGAAGAAGAACACAGTAGGAGGAATCACAATACCTGATATCAAACTATACTACAAGGCCACGGTAATCAAAACAGTCTGGTACTGGCATAAAAACAGACATATAGATCAATGGAACAGAATAGAGAGCCCAGAAATAAACCCAGGTTCATATGGTCAACTAATATTTGACAAAGGGGGAAAGAACATCAAATGGAGTGAAAAGAGCCTCTTCAACAAATGGTGTTGGGAGAACTGGACAGGGACATGCAAAAAAATGAAACTAGACCACCAACTTACACCATACACCAGAATAAACTCAAAATGGATCAAAGACTTAAATGTAAGCCGTGATACCATAAAAGTCCTAGAGGAAAAAATAGGCAGGAAAATTTCAGATATCCCACGTAGCAACATTTTCACTGATATATCTCCTAAGGCAAGGGAAATAAAGGAAAGAATAAACAAATGGGACTACATCAAACTAAAAAGTTTCTGCTCAGCTAAAGAAAACATCAGCAAGATGAAAAGGAAACCAACCATATGGGAAAATATATTCGCCAATGACATCTCAGACAAGGGATTGATCTCCAAAATATATAAAGAACTCATACGACTCAACACCAAGAAGACAGACAACCCAATTAAAAAATGGGCAAAGGACCTGAACAAACACTTCTCCAAAGAAGACATACAGAGGGCCCATAGACATATGAAAATATGCTCAACATCACTAGCCATCAGAGAGATGCAAATAAAAACCACAATGAGATACCACCTCACACCAGTCAGAATGGCCATCATCAACAAATCAACAAACAACTTGTGCTGGAGAGGATGCGGAGAAACGGGAACCCTGGTGCATTGCTGGTGGGAATGCAGACTGGTGCAGCCACTATGGAAAACAGTTTGGAATTTCCTCAAAAAACTAAAAATGGAACTGCCTTTTGAACCAGCAATTCCATTACTGGGATTATATCCGAAAAATCCTGAAACACCAATTCAAAAGAACCTATGCACTCCAATGTTCATAGCAGCACTATTTACAATAGCCAAGTGCTGGAAACAACCTAAATGCCCATCTGTAGATGAGTGGATCAAAAAACTGTGGTACATTTACACAATGGAGTTCTATGTAGCAGAAAGAAAGAAGGAACTTCTACCATTTGCAACAACATGGATGGAACTAGAGAGAATTATGCTTAGCGAAATAAGCCAGGCAACGAAAGAAAAATACGTTATGCTGTCACCTATTACAGGAAACTAATGAACAACACAAACAAATGAGCAAAATTGAACCAGAGGGCATAAGCCTATGACCGCATTACCTGAGTGATTGTCTGTACGCATAAGCCTCACTTAATCCTCTCTGCAGCGCTGCCTCCGGAGACTCAACAGTTTGGCTGAACTAAATGGCTGAGTTGGTGAAGAATGGGGTGGTCTGTGGGCTTCACTTTAAAACTGAATTCTCTTTTCTATCCTAATGGCTTGGACAGAAAGGGCCCAGAGGTCTGAGAGGGGGGAAACATAAACTATTTCCCTCAGCCCAAACTAAATAAAATGGGCAAAAGGGTTTTGGACAGGAGAGATGTGCCTAGCACACCTTCCTCCAAAGAAGCCCTTTTTTTTTTTTTTTTTTTTTTTTTTTTCTCCTAATGTGGAACATTGAAAAATTAATCCCTGCCTTTTGCCACCTAGTAGTTATGGATTGAATGATGCTTTTTAACCCTTTTTGCCAAATCTGTTGCCCCCAGAACACAACAAGGATGCCAGCCTGCTAAACCAAGCACGCCGTTGTCCGGAGACAGCCAACTGACCTGGAGTCTGCATGATCCTTCCCCATGTGGGAAGGCCACCCTCCCCTCCACACCCCCACTCTTATTAGGGATTTCTGGACCCAAGGGTAGGTAGGACGACGACCATGTCCAGCTTGAAGCAGCTAGAGGAGCTTGAGACCTTCGCCCATTGTCCTTTACAAGATTACAAAGGGTCTTAATATCTGAGAGGGAGGGATAGTTATTTTTTACGAACCATGGGTATGGACTTGGGGGGGGATGCTGGGGGAGGGAGATACTGGGTGGAGGGGAGTAAAGGGGAAAAAATTGGAACTACTGTAACAGCATAATCAATAAAATATATTTAAAAAAAAAAAAAAAGAAATGGTTTCCTTCAATTTACAGGACAATTTCTAGATAAATTACAAACTCTCCTGAAAAGTGAAACACAATAAGATGCAAAGGTATTAACACTGTATGTGCTGGGGTTCTGTTCCTTTTCAATATAACTAGCTATATCAGCTTTCTAAAAAAAAGGAATAATAATGAGATGTGGCAGAAAGGAAAAGGATAATTTGAGGCTTAAGGTGAGATCCTGGGTTTACCTTTACAATCCTGGGGGTTTAAAAAAAGACAAGATACTCAAGGATGAAGTTACCCCAAAACAGAAAACAATGGAAATATTTGCAGACACTATGATCCCGTCAAAGCATACAATGAATCACTGCAAGCTCATCAGCCTCAAAGATTATTTTCACACAAAATGGCAAGTTATTTGATACATATATGAACTGGTTACTATGAAATCCCTGAACACATGTCAGGAAATCTGGGTTCAAGAGTTGGCTTTGCCTTACTAGTTGTGAATTGTTGGGCAAACAATGTAACTTCTCTGGAACTCAGTTTCTACATCTAATGTTAGGTAACATGTATTGTTTAAATGAAATCTATGGTTTTACAATATATAAAGCAGTATGCCATTGAGTGTTCTTGCAACATAAAATAAATATTGACTATTTGTTTGGTCATGCATCAACCCTCAGAACCCATCATCAGCATTACATCTGCTGAGTTGGTACTGGATATCAATTTTTACCTATGTAACAGAGCAGGGGAGGGATCCCCAAATTCCCCACAGTTCATGGTTTGGGGGATGGGGAAGGAGATAATACAGCTTTGAAGGTACTTTGCATATCTATGGCAAGCTGAATAGCTAGATAATAGCTGCCTGGGTAAAAGGGTGGATGGTGGATGGTATGGCTTAAGATACTTTTAATAACAATAACAAGGTGGTAGCCAAGCCTTTCCTGGAGGGATGCTGTGCTTCCACTTGGGTAAAAAAGGCAGATGATATGGCTTAAGATGCCTTTCCTAACAATGACATATGGTTCACTGGGTCAGAATTTAAAATTAGGGGGAGTCATGAGGAAGGGAATCATGTGGTTTGAAAGAACATAGAAGGCCATGCAGTTTGAAAGGATGTAAAAGGACTCCCCCATCCACCATGAGGTCTGGTGTGAAAGAAGGTGCCATGCGGTCTTGGATTAAGAGCCAGAGAAAGAGAGGAGCATGTTGGAGAAGCATAATGGAAGTGAGTGTCATAATGTAGGAGGATGTTGTAGCAGCTGTGTGGGAAGCAGCAAGCAGCTATGCAGTTTGTAGTCAGGATTCAGCCATGCAGCCTGGGCTAGTAAGAAAACAGGCATGCTGCTGCTTTGATTGTGCCCACTCCAGCTGACTCTGAAGCCACCAAAGACTCTGCCTTGCAGATCCGGACTCTATCTGAATTCTTGTCACTTGGATCATAAGGAGAGGACACTCTCTTACTTGTGCTTTTCCTGGATTTCACCATGATCAAGTGTAACATGGCACGTGCTTTCCTGGACTATTACACAAAGACTGAAGACAACATACCCCATATCCTGAAGGAGAGAGCTGACAGATAAGGATGTGGGGAACCATTGGGCTTGGTTTTGGTTTGTAGCCTTTTGGGGAGCAAGGGAAGTGCTGGGTCTCATGGGAGAACAGAGCTCTGAGCTGAAGTGCTCTCAGCACCCCCACGCCAAGGTTGGAATATTGTAAATAAAGATCTGTTTTTCTTAACACCAATTGTTGGGTCATACACCAATGTGCCACATAGACAAGCCACGCTTTGCTCGGTAATACCTATAGGTTAACAATGTAAAGGTATGTAGAGAGATAAATCACTACTATAAGAATCTTAGGGATTGAAATCATTTTCCTATAGGTTTCTTCATCAATTTAGGAATTATCAGGGCCCTAATTTATGAAAAGAACTCTAAACTCCAGAGATAATTGAGAAGATTTTCATAAAAAGTAAGAGGATCTGAGTTTCTTTGAGGGTGGAAAAGAGATTTGTATAAGAACCATTGTGAAAAATACAGAGAGGGACAATGCATCAGAGAAAAATTTGAATCCAATATATAGATTTTGATTTTTATCTTAAAAGCAAGGAAGTCATCTTCATAAGAGTAAAGACATAGGGTCCACCAGCCCAAGTATGGGATAATAAGTTTCAGTTTTAATCGAATGGGACCATGGGGAGTCACAGTTGTAGGCAAGGAACAGTAGCAATGAGAAAAGAAAGTTGATTAGATAGAAATTGACCTTAAAACACTGAGAAGGTTGAATGAGGTTGATGAAGGAAAAGTAGCTATAGAATCAAAAATTTAACACTCTAAGTAGTCATGGTATAAGTCTTCTGTTTCAATTTTCTATAATGTAGATGATAATACTGAGGTTGAGAAAGTCTAAATAATTTTACCGGGTAGTAGGACAACAATTTGAGATAGATTTTATCCTTTTCACTTTATGATTTTTCTACACTTCCACAACAATAACAAAAATTCAATACTGGAATAGTAGGAATAGAGAACCACTTTTAACTGAAATTGGGTCAGAGGAGGACATTGTTAATGAGTTTACATAACACAGGCCTATTTTGATGTAAAATAATATTTAAATGGAAAATGTGCACAAGCAGATACAAATGAGAGAATAAAATTCAAAAGATAAATTAGCAATAAGAATATGCAATTGAGCTTAATTTAAATAGGCTTTCAATTCTAACCCTCATAATATTCTGGCTAGCATTTTAGGAAAATATGAACTCAGTCATGACAATGTATGAGAAGGGTTAAGTACAATTGGCTGGAATGTTTCTGCTTTGCTTAAAAGTATTCAGTGTCCTCCAATTACTCACAAGATAAAGTTCAGGTTTGTTAAATTGGCTTAAATGGCTATCCATTATCTAGCCCCTTCCTACAATTCTAGGCTGGTCCCTTATCACTCTCTCATCCCCACTCTCTGATCCAAATATAGAAAACTATTCTGTAAGTGCCCAGTGTTGATGGGTAAGGGGAAAATAACAGAAGTCATGTTTGAGTTTTGACTGATATGTAGAGTAGGCTAAGAAAAGCGGTTGGGAATGGGATGAAGATGAGGAGAAAGTCTCCATACCAAAGAGGAACAGAGGCAGAATCATGGGACATGAGAAGTACTTTTAGAGACCCCATATGACTAAATGAATGTGATGGCTAGTGAGAGGCTGAATAAGATTATGAAGGGCTTGGTGTACCACAAATCATTTTCAAATGATTCTCTGTATTTCTTCCAAAGAATAATAAACCCACAGAAATTATGCCATAATTTTTTGGGGGGCTGCGTTCCAAGCCTAACATTTGGCTGCCCACAAAATATTTCTTATTAAACATTAACTGCCAATTTTGTGTGGAAAGACAGATTATTTGGAGGTTCTACAAATTCTAATTCTTTGAACAGTTTAAAGAATCTCATATTCAAAATAACATGATTTTGATGATCTAATGTTATACTCTGTTTAGGGTCCAGTATGGACACCATGTCTTTACCAATTGTGCATTTAATTTTCTAGATTTTATGTCCTGTCCCTAAGAGACCACATTACATTGATCTTTACCATATTTTTAATGGGTATTTTTATATTCATTTGGCTCAAGGTAATTTGACATTGTGTTTCAAGGTGATATTTATATATTTTATTGTCTCACAAAGCTATGAGCTTATTAAAGTGTTTCTATGCCTCTTATGTTCTTAAATCCAGATAATTGCACACTGCACAAAATATAGTAGGAATTTAATAAGTGTATGTTGAGTAAGAGAACTTAAGAAACGTAATCTCATTCTGAAATAAATAGTAAAGATAATATGAGGTATATGAGGGAACCAAAGGATTAACAAATTAAATATCAAAGAAACATTTAGTGATGATATATGTTGTACTCAGTCTTATACAAGTCACCAGTCTCATTAAGACACAACATAATATTAGAGGCCTCCATCAACTTAACATTTAGTGAAAATTAATGAAGACATTTAGGAATATTTTGAGGTCTTTGGGACAGTTGTTAGGTATAATAACTTACAGTGGAAACTAAGATGAAAACTTAGGTAATATCCAAAAAGTAAAAAAAAAAAAAAAAAAAAAAAAAAACCCTAAGAGGAAATAGGGTTGCTCAGCCTGTGAAAAATGTTGTACTCTTGGGAATTTATATGAGAATAGTTTTTCAGTAGAAGATTATACAAGAAGAAACTATCTGAAATTCAATAATTCCATATACTTTTGATCCAACTGAAAGAAAAACTTGATTATCAGAAAGTGTGATAAATTTCAAAAATATTTCTTTGGAAGTTTCTGAACTCTATTTTTTGTCCCCACGAATCTACAGAAAACACCTACCATGAGCTTCCTTGGCCACTCGGCTCTAGCCAAAAGTGATTGGAGAGAAAAAGAGGATGTCAAAAGCTGAGCTTGCTATTCTGGATCTTACTTTCCACAAGGATATTAGCTGCCCAAATTGTCATTAATTTGGATGTTCCCTGACATTTTCCTACAGATTTACTGTTAACAATTTATTCAACATTTCTAGTTGTTTTTAGTAGAAATATAGTCCAAAATACCTAGTCTACTATTGCTTAAAGAGGTACTCTCCAGATGACATTTTTAAGCCTTTGATTTTCATAAAATTTTGGTGCCAATAATTAAGGGGACCAGACTCAATGCCTCTGGATAAGGACTTTCTACCTTTGGGATAACAAAATTTATTAGTGGCATTAAGAAACAAAAAATTAATTATCTGAAGACAGAAACTTCCCCAAGAATTTACCATGAATTAGAATTTATATTTATACCCATTGTCAGTAAATAGTAATTCCACTTAGATCTCACACACTCTCCGACTTTAACTCTTTTTTTTTGGCATGAAAAATTTTTGAAATCCAAACTCCTAAACCCCCTCCACATTCCAGGAAGCAAAACTGGACTGGGGAAAATGTTTTGTCTTTAATGCTCTTACAGCTCAAAGTTCTATTCCCATACTTGTGGTTTGATCTTTAAGTTCCTGACACATTTTTTCTGTTTCCTGAATATTAAAGATAGTTTAATGCCCATACTTTTATCCCCAAAAGTTCCATGTTCTGGAATTTTAAAAATGTCTTCCTTTATTTCAAAAACCTCATTCCATCACCTAGTATTTTGGGATTTAATTTCTTTTTCTTTTTCTTTTTTATGAGAGACTGTTGTATACATTGCAGGATGACTAGAATTCTTGATTCCTGGGCACTAGTACAGTAGAAAAATTCAGGTATTCCTCATAGTAGATATTTGAAACTGTCTATCCTTCTTACTGAAAATACAGGCATAAAGAAGGGAGTGGCATGAAATATTCAAGGTGATGAAGAGCAAGGACCTACAAACAATGATACTTACCTGGCAAGGCTATCATTTGAAATTATAGGAGAAATAAGGAGCTTCCCAGACAAGAAAAAGCTAAAGGAGTTAGTTAACACCAAATCAGTACTGCAACAAGTGTTAAAGGGCTGGCAAGAAGAAGAAGAAGAGGATGAAGAAGAAGGAGAGAAGAAGGAGGAGAGGGAAGAGAAGGAGGAGAAGGAAGAGAAGGAGGAGAAGGAGAAGAAGAGGAAGAATAAGAAGGAGAAGGAGGAGGAGGAGGAGGAGGAGGAGAAGGAGGAGGAGGAGGAGGAGGAGAAGAAGAAGAAGAAGAAGAAGAAGAAGAAGAAGAAGAAGAAGAAGAAGAAGAAGAAGAAGAAGAAGAAGAAGAAGAAGAAGAAGAAGAAGAAGAAGAAAAGAAAGAAAGGAAGAAAGAAAGAAAGAAAGAAAGAAAGAAAGAAAGAAAGAAAGAAAGAAAGAAAGAAAGAAAGAAAGAGGAAAGAAAGAAAGAAAGAAAGAAAGAAAGAAAGAAAGAAAGAAAGAAAGGAAAGAAAGAAAGAAAGAAAGAAAGAAAGAAAGAAAGAAAGAAAGAAAGAGGAAAGAAAAGAGGAAAACAGCCTAACAATAAAATGGCACCACCTATGTACCTATCAATAATCACCTTAAATATAAATGACTTAACTGCTCTGAAAAAAGACAGAGGGTAGCTAAATGGATAAGAAAACAAAACCCATATATATGCTGCCTCCAAGAGCCCATCTCAGATTGAAAGATATGCACAGACTAAAAGTAAAGATTGGAAAAAGATATTTCACACAAATGGAAAAGAAAAAAAAAATAAAGCTAAGGTAGCAGCACTTATATCTGACAAAATATACTTTAAAACCAAGGTTATAGTAAGAGACAAAGAAGGACACTAGGTAATGATAAAGGGAACAATCCAACAAGAGGATATATCCCTAGTAAACACTTATGTACCCAACATAGTAACACCTAAATGTGTAAAGCAAATCTTGATGGACATAAAGGAAGAGGCCTACAAAAATAGTCACAACTGGGGATTTTAACACCCCATTGACTTCAATGGATAGATTTTTCAGGCCAACAATAAAAAAGAAGAGAATGGCCTTAAACATCACACAAGAGCAAATGAATTTAATTGGTATCTTCAGAGCATTTCACCCCAAAGCTGCAGAAAATACACACTTTTCAAGTGCACATGGAATATTTTCTAGGATAGACCATATGATAGGACATGAAACAAATCTCAATAAATTTAAGAAGAATGAAATCATATCAAGCATCTTTTCTCACCACAATGCTATGAAACTAGAAATCAATCACAAGAACACTGAACAACACACAAATACATGGAAGCTAAATAATATGTTATTAAACAATGACTGGGTCAACAACAAGATCAAGGAAGAAATCAAAAGATACCTTGAAACAAATGAAAATGAGGACACAACAATCGAAAATCTGTGGGACACTGGGAAAGCAATGCTAAGAGGGAAATACATAGCATTACAGGCCTATCAAAAAACAAGGAAAAGCTCAAATAAAAAATCTAACTTTACACTAAAAGGAACTTGAAAAGAACAACAAACAAAGCCCATAGTAAGTAGCAGGAAGGAAATAATAAAGATCAGAGCAAAAATAAATTAATATAATCTAAAAAAATTATACAAAAAATCAATGAATACAAGAGCTGGTTCTTTGAAAAGATAAACAAGATTGACAAACCTTAAACCAGACTCATCAAGCAAAAAAAAGAAAGGACCTAAATAAATAAAATATGAAATGAAAGAGGAAAAATAACTGACACCATAGAAATAATAAGGGATTGTGAGAAAATATTAAGAATAATTACATGCCAAAAAACTGAACAATGCAGATGAAATGGACAAATTCCTAGAAACATACAATCTTTCCAAAATCAGGAAGAATCAGAAAGACTGAATAGACTGATTACACCTAATGAAATTGAAGCAGTAATAAAAAAATAAATAAATAAATAAATAAAAACCCATAAAACTCCCAACAAACAAAAGCCCTGGGCCAGATGGCTTCACAGGTAAATTTTATAATATTACAGAAAGAACTAATACCTCTCCTTCTCAAACTATTTCATAAAATTCAAGAGGAGGGAAGTCTCCCAAACTCATTTTATGAGGCCATCATTACCCTGATTCCAAAACAGATAAAGATACTGCAAAGAAAGAAAATTATAAGCCAATATCCCTGATGAATATAGATGCTAAAATCCTTAAGAAAATATTAGCAAACCAAATACAACAATGCATCAAAAAAATCATACACCATGCTCAAGTGGAATTTATTCTGGGAATACAAGACTGAGACAACATTGGCAAATCAATAAATGTGATGCACCACATAAACAAAGTGGAGGATAAAAACCACACGATCATATCAATACAGTATTCCCTCACTTATCACAGGTATTATGTTCCAGACCCCCCCCCCCGTGAAGTAGAAACCTTACACTTATTCTACACTCTTAAACCTACATAACTTTAACAACATACATCTATAGTACTGCAAAATCCCATGATATAGCGAAAAATCTGTGATGAATAATTAAATATAATATTTTACAAAATCCCGCGATACAGTGAGGCCACAATAAGTGAACCGCAATATAGAGAGGGACCACTGTAGATATGGAAAATAGCTTTTGATAAAATCCAGCACCCATGTATGATCAAAACTCTCAGCAAAGTGGGAATAGAGGGAACATACCTAAATATAATAAAGGTCATATATGACACACCCACTGCCAGCATTGTACTCAAAGGGCAAAAACTATAAGCATTTCCCTTAAGTTCAGGGACAAGACAGGGATGTCCTCTTTCACCCCTCTCATTCAACACAGTACTGGCAGTCCTAGCCACAGCAATCAAACCAAAAGATAGGAAAAGCATCCAAACTGGAAAAGAAGAAGTAAAACTGTCTTTATTTGCAGATGACATGATACTGTACATAGAGAACCCTGAAGATTTTACCAAGAAACTACTAGAACTGATCAATGAATTCAGTTAAACAGCAGGAAACAAAATTAATATGCAGAAATCAGTTACATTTTTATATGCTGATAACAAACTAACAGAAAGGCAAATTAAGAAAACAATCCCATTCACAATTACTTCAAAAATAATAAAATACCTAGGAGTAAACCTAACCAAGAACGTAAATGACCTGTACTTGAAAAATTATAAGACATTGAAGAAAGAAATTGAAGATACAAATAAATGGAAGCACATACCATGTTCATGGATAGAAAGTATTAACATCATTAAAATATCCATACCACCCAAAGCAAACTATGGATTCAATGCAATTCCTATCAAGATTTCAAAGATGTATGTCACAGAACTAGAAGAAGAAGAAATATTTCAAAAATTTGTATGGAACCACAAAAGGACCCACGTAGCAATGGAGATCCTGAGAAAGAAGGACAAAGTTACAGGAATGATGCTACCTAATATTGAACTATATAACAGGGTCATATTAATCAGAACAGCCTGGTACTGGCATAAAAACAGACACATAGATCAATGGAACAGAAGAGAGTGCCCAGATATAAACCCACACCTTTATAATCAGTTAATATTTGACAGAGGAAACAAACACATACAATAGGCTAAAGATAGTTTTTTCAATAAATGGTACTGGGAAAATTGGACAGATACATGCAGAAAAATAAAACTAGAGCACCTTCTTACACCACACACAAGAATAAATTCAAAATGAATCAAAGACTTAAATGTTAGAACTGAACCATAAAAGCCCTAGAAGAAAACATAGGCAGCAAAATCTCAGACATTGCCCATAGAAATCTTTTAATGGATATATATCTCCAGGTGAGGGAAACAAAAGAAAAAAATAAACAAATGGGACTATATCAAACTAAAAAGGTTTTGCACAGCAAAGGAAATAATCAACAAAATAAAAGACAACCTACCAAATGGGAGAACGTATTTGCTGATACATCTAATAAGGGGTTAATATCCAAAATTTATAAAGTACTTACAAAAATCAATACCAAAAAAACAAACAACCCAATTAAAAAATGGGCAAAGGACCTGAATAGACAATTCTCTAAAGAGAACATACAGGTGATCAATAGACATGAAAAGATGCTCAACATCACAATCATCAGAGGAATGCAAATTAAAAACCACAGTGAGATACTATCTCACACCTGTCAGAATGGCCATCATCAATAAGTCAACAAACAACAAATGCTGGCAAGGATGTGGACAAAGGGGAACCCTACTGCACTGTTGGTGGGAATGCAGACTGGTGTAGCCACTGTGGAAAGCAGTATGGAAATACCTTTAAAAAATTAAATGGATCTGCCTTTTGACCCACTGATCCCTCTTCTGGCAATATATCTGAAGGAACCCACAGCACTAATTTGAAAGAACATAAGCACCCCTATGTTCACTGTAGCATTAATTACAGTCACCAAAATATAGAAGCAGCCCAAGTGTCCATCAGTAGACAAGTGGATGAAACAGCTATTGGACATTTACACAGTGGAATCCTACTCGACTATAAAAAAAGAAGAAAATTTACCCTTTGCAACAGTATGGATGGACCTGAAGAACATTATGCTAACTGAAATAAGCCAGTCATAGAAAGACAAATACCATATGATTTCAGTCATGTGGAATCTAATGTACAAACTGAACTAACAAGGGAAACAGAGACAGACTCATATATGGAGAGCAGAAAACAGTCAGTGGGGAGGGTGAGGGGGTGAGGTTAGCTGGTGGAGGGATTAAGCAAAAAGGAAAATGAACTCATGGACATTGACAACAGTGTGATTGCTGCGGGGGTGGGAGGTATAACAGCACTAAATGTTAATGGAAAAAATATATAATAAAGATTAAATTTTAAAAATAAAAATAAAAAATATTTTTAAATGTAGGCACATTATTAAGTGATGTAGTAGGGGTTGAATGTGGGGATTACATATATTTAATAAAATTTTTTATTATGCATAGGTTTTTAACTAGGATTGTAGATTTGCTTAGGTTTCTCAAAATAATAGTGTTTTTAAACTCAGTATCATCGAAGGAGAAAAACAAACATCTCAAAGGTCTTTTTCATAATATTAGTTATATTACACACTATTATTCCAAGCAGTTGTGCAACTTTTTAGACAATATCAAGTATAAAAATGGCCTTTCTTAATAGTAATACAAGGTGACACACCATTGCTAAGGCCAACTTCTTGAAGCATGACTGACTAGTGGGCTATGCTAGCAAAACATGCTGGGCTTGCAAATATTATTTTTGCCTTTCTTTTACATTTCCATTTAGAAATGTATATAATTTGCTTGGTAGAGCAGACCAAAGAGTTATTTCTTGGCCAAATTCCCCTCTGTTTAGAAATACATTCAGTTCCCAGGAGTTCAGTTGAGGTCGAATAAAGTACTAGATTGGTTTAGTTTAGAGATCAAAATAAATAAATAAATAAGTACATCTATTCAGCATGATGTCCAATCTGTTATACATCATGGCTATATGAACAGAAAAGTAGTAATTTAAAGACTCCAATATGTACCACTGGCCAAAGTGGATAAAAACTCAGCAGAAAAGGATTTGCTGTATCAGCAATATTTTGTTTCCTCTCTATATACTGAAAACAGCTCAGTGCTCTTAGATATAAAGTGAAAAATGTCCTTAAAATATATTCCAACTTCAAAATTAGTTAATGACTTAAAATATAGCCATATGGTAAATAGAAAATAAATTGGTTTTATCACAACCAATGAGTAAACATGTCTTTAAAAGGAGTAATTACTGTTGGTAATGTAAAAAGGTAATTTTACATCGGGGAAGGAATGGAAACTTTTTTCAATGGCAATTACTAAAGGAGTTGCTCATACAGGAGAGTACAAGGGAAATTTGCCAATCTAAGCTTAAAAATTGAAAATGAAACTCATACTAAATTGATCACAAACTTCACTACCTTTATAAGGTAGAGCTCGCTAAGCAACATCTGTTTTTTTTTGTTTGTTTGTTTGTTTTTGTTTTTGGCAGGGCATGGAGACCTTATTATAAATATTCATTATTGTACATTAACACTCTTAAATTGTATTGAGATAGGAGGGACTGTTTTTCCAATCATTGCTATATTATTTTGACTTTTGACTAACTCTTCCTTGACAACCATTACTTCAAGCTGCAGTGAGTATACTTTCTAGCAAAGTCACTCCTCATTCCCCTACTGAATCAGTTGTTCTAACGTTTCATAGACTTGAAAAAAACTAGACAAAACATTTGTCAAACATATATGTAATATTAGAGTAAATAATCCTTTAATGACATCATGGTCTTAGGTTATCTACTATGAATAAAAGAAATGACTGTGCATATTTTATGAAGTTTGCTTTAGATGATTATAGACTTTAGATTGAGTTTTTGATTTTTAGAAATACAATTTATCAGATAAAAGACAACTGGAAATGAGAAAGGGAGATTTTTATTTTAGCGATAGTAGATTAGGTAATGCAAACCAATATTCTAACTGACTACAGTACTGAACACAATTTAAATGCATGTGATGTGCATACGCAGTACGCAGTACGTGTGTGTGTGTTTGCATGGAGTGTGAAAAGCACAAAGCATCAGAGGGCTAACAAAAGGGAGAGAAGTTCCCCACCTGGTACCAGGTGAGAATGGGAGCAGATGAGGAATCTGATTGCAGCATTTCTGTCTGCTGGTCCTGCAGGTGAGTGTAGGATCCAGAGATAAAAACTGGGAGGTAGGGGAGCACTTCTGACAGCTCAGAGAAGCTGGAAATATAAATATTAGTAACGAGGGCACTTTGGGGAGGGCGTTATGACTCCTGTTTTGAACTGGAATCCAACAAAAGAGCACCATCAAAAAATAAGTGTGCACCAAAAAAATAGAAAGTCCCTTTCAAATACTGCAGCTAGTTTTATGTACCAAGCCTCCTAAAATTGGACAAAATGGCCCTGGATTTCTAGTGCCCCCAGATGCCTAGCTGGAGCAAAGGTAAATCATTTTTTTAAGAGAAAAACGTTATTCTAAATATCAAATATACCTGTAAATGCTTTTTTCTATTGACATCTACAGCATATAATTAACAATAGCAAGACTCTTTGGAGATTTAAAAATAAATGTGCAATTTTTATTTAAAAATACTATAATAAAAACTATAATAAAACACTTTCAATTGCTCTAGATATTGAAGTCATTAGCTATGGCCTTTAAAATATCTGTCCCTACTTTGATAAAAATTGAAAATTTGCAGAGAACTGAACATTTAACAAAAATCTATAAATTCTATAATTTAAAAATTCAATGAAAGAAAACAAATGCAGAAAATGAATTAAACAACAGATTAAACACAATTAAAGACATAATAAGTAAAATAAAAGATAATATCTAAAAATTAAATATATACAGAAAGTAGATTAAAAATATAGTACAAAATAGAGAAGAATGTAGCAACAAAGTACGACTTATTGGTACCTGATATTTTAAAGAAGAGAAGAGAGAATGGGGCAAAATAATATAATGATATATAAAAGTAACATAAGGGTAGGATATTATGTCTAATAATTTCCAAAACTGATAAAAAGCAACAAACCACACACATAAGAAGCCCTAAAAAGCCTAACCAATATATAAATTCATATCTAAGCTTACCTTTATTAATTTCTAAATACTAAAAACAAAGAAAAAATATTCTAATCGGGAAGAAAAAATAAATTTCCAAGCAGCAACAATTAAGTAGGTATCTAACTTCAACACACATACACAAAAGGAAGCCAAACCATAATAAAATATCTAAAGCACTGGAAGGAAATAACTTTCAGTGTAGAATAGTAAATCTAGCAAAGCTTATTTTTCTAAACAAAAATAAAACTAAAAAACTAAAAATAATGCATATTATCAGAACTGTTTTAGAAGGACTACTAAAAATTTTTCTTAGAAGAAAAATCATTCTAAGTGGATAGCTGCACATCCACTAAGAACAAGGAAACTGGTAGATTGTACTAAATATAAACCTGTTAAAACAAAGATAATCATTTCTTTTGGGTTTAAATTATAGTAAGAATTTAACATTTTGATACACAGTTGTGAATATACATTCTAGTGTACACATGAAATTATTCTAAAATTAAAAGATAATCTGGCCATAAAGCCAGTCCCATCAATATTAAAATGATTGAGATCATACACAGTTCATTCTGTGATTACACTGCAATTTAGCTAGAAATAAAAAATAACTATAGAATAATTTTATGTTTGGAAATTAAGAAATGTACTTAATAACTCATAGTTCTATTGAAGAAATCAAAATAAAAATTAGAATATATTTGTATGTGAATAATAATGAAAATTCTACAATTCAAAAAATATGTGCTGCAGCTAAATGTGCTTAAAGGAAAATTTATACCCATAAGTATATAGCTATAGTTAACAATCTACATTTTTTAATTCTTGGTTCCCATGAAGATAACAAGAGTTAGAATATGACTTTCAATACAAATATAAAATAAATAAATGTCAAAAATTTTCTAAGTCACTAATAGGGATTCCAGCTATCTGATAAAACTGGTTACAAGAGCATTCGAAGAACTAAATATTATATGTAATTTAAAAAATGGATATTAGAAATAAAATTGCTACATTAAATACCAAAGTGTTTAATCTCAAACAAGGCAATAGCCTGGAGTGGTGTGGCTCAGTGGGTTGGGTGTCATTTGCAAACTGAAAGGTCACTGGTTTGATTCCTGGTCAGGGCACTTGCCTGGGCTGTGGGCCAGGTCTCTGGTTTGGGGGTGTGCGAGAGGCAACTGATGGATGTTTCTCTTGCACAGTTATGTTTCTTTGCCTATCTTTCCCTTCCCTTTCCCTCTCTCTAAAAATAAATAAATAAAATATTTTCTTAAAGAATGTTTTTAAAAAACAAGGAAATAATCTTTAGAGTTCTTTTTTCTATCAAAAATAAACTACGTTAACATATAATTTCAAATTGTTTGATCTTTAATTAAATGGTAAAAAGCAAAGTCAAAGCAGGAGTATTTACTTAGAGAATTAAATAATCCTTATGTCTTCAAAATAACATTGAAAGCACCAGCTCTTTTCTTTTTTGCCTTAAACCCAAGTTTTGGATGACTTAACTTGACACAAATGTTTGCAAAATTTAAAGTGCTTGGCAGATACAACAAAAAAAGCATAATCCTACCTTTAGGAATTTTAAAAATACAGTAGTCCCTCCCTTATCTATGGTGTTTCTTTCCATGGTTTCAGTTACCTCTAGTCAACCACAGTTTGAAAATATTAAGTGAATGTCCAGAAAGCAAAAATCCTGTTTTATTAAAATATTCTTCTATTGTCTGGATCAAGTCCTTGATTAGCTAAGAAAACAATCTTCTGAATCCTAAGAACTAAATTTTTGCTAACCCGGATTTTTATTTAATATGGTTTTATAGTCACGAGGTAAAAGAGTTATTTAATATTGTTTCATAATGATATATAATCTTTGTGGTCAAGTATGTTTGACAAACTTTCCAGGGTTCAAATTTTAAGAGGAGACCTTGTTCTTCATCTATTAATGAATTTGGTTAGTTTCAATGGGCCCCTGGAACACCTAATAAAATTTGCTTTCCCTCCTTGCAAAGGAGAGGTTTTGAAGAAACTGGCCTATTTGACATACTTGAATGGCACAGGAAGCTTTGTCAAATAAGGGAATGGTTGTATTGCATTTGTGTGTATACTAGTATATTCTCATTATTAAATGGACAGTATATATTGGAGATTATCTAAAAATCTCCGGGAGTCTACAAAGTCCTGACACAATAATCATTTGTAATTCTTGTTATCTTAAAATGTTATGTTACAAAAAAACAAAATGTTTTGCCAAATATGTTATATTCACAGCTAAAAAAGAAGGAAAATATTAAATTCCAGAAATAAACAACTTATAAGTTTTAACTTTAAGACTTGAGTAGTTTGATGAAATCTCATGCCATCCTGCTTTGTCCCACCCAGTACATGAATCATCCCTTTGTCCAGCACATCCATGCAGTGGGTTCTTCCTGTCCATTAGTCATTTAATAGCCAACTCAGTTATCAGATACACTGTGGCAGTATTACAGTGCTTGTGTTCAGTAATCCTTATCTTACTAAATAATGGCCCCTAAACCATTCACACAACTTTTATATTACAGTATATTGTTATACTTATTCTATTTTATTATTAATTATTGTTAATATCTTACTGTGCCTAATTTATAAATTAAAGTTTATCATAGGTTTGTATATATAAGAAAAAACAGGGTGAATATAGTGTCAGTACTATCTATGGTTTCAGGCATCCACTGGGGGTCTTAGAACATATCCCTGCAGATAAAGAGGGGCTACTGTAGCTTCTAAACCAAACAAGAATGAAGCACAGAAGAATACAAATTGTTTTAATTGATGCAATGCATATCTAAGAGTTAAATAAATTTTTTAGCTTCCATGAAAAGAAAAAAACTGTAGCAAATGACCAATAAGAGAAACTTTAATTCTTTATAATTCTATATAGATGAATCAATAATATCTCGATCAAAGTGTTCAAATCTAAAATCACCATCCCATGCATACTTCTCTTATATTTTCACCATAGAGTGTTTTTAGGATTGAAACTTCTGAACCTTAATAGGTAGAGAAACTATATAATTAAATTTTATATTCTTACCCCAGGTCCTGAAGCAGTTGCTTCATATATATTGATATAATTATTATTCATGTACATATTACCTTCTTGTACTCTTATCTCTTGACCTCCACATATTCTAAGTGTTAGTATATAGCTAGTCCTCTCTTTGGTGGGTCCGGCGCTATTCTGATTTGCAAGTGTGAGCTTCTATACTCACCCCTACAATGCTATGAGAGTGGCACTATTTCAGTTCTTATTATAGATGATGGAGCTTAGTCTCAATGTGGTTAAGAAATGTAATCAAAATTATTTACCTCATAAGGGGCAAAACCAGATTCTTACTTCAGATAGTCTTATTTCTGTGCTTTTAATTATTTTATACTATTTTAAATTCTGTCAAAATAGAATGAAATTTATTCAAATAAGTTCTTATTTTATTTATTTTTTGGACTGTTTGTTTCCTGTATCCTAGATAGAAAACATAAATAAAGCTTAAACAAGGATGGTGACTGTGTGAGAAAGCTAAGTATTTAAAAGAAACAAGGTCATCTTAAACATCTTTATGATGAAACTCAGAAACGACTCTGTGAATCATAGACCAGTGGAAGTCTATCTGTCCAACTCAGCTGCAGGTTTCAGGTGAGTTTTTTTATTTAAGAAGAGATACTTCAGATAAATAAACATTCTAATCCTTGCCTGAATATATGTTATAGACTAAATGTTTGTAGACTACCATGCCTCCTTCAATTCAAGCCCTAACCCTGAATGTGATGGTGTTAGAAAATGGGGCCTTTCAGCATAATTAGCTCATGAGGGTGAAACATTCATGAATGGGATTTTTACCCTTATAAAGAAGATCCCAGAGGGCTCTCTCACTCTTTCCATTGTGTGATAGTACAAGGGAAAGACAGCAGCTTTCCACCTGGAAGGAAGTGCCTATCAGAAACTGACTATGCTGACACACTGTTCTCAGACCTCCAGCATCCAGGACTGTGAGAAATAGATGTCTACTGCTTGTAAGCCCCCGGTCTATAGACTGTTATAACAGCCTAAACTAAGACAATATTGGCTGACAATTCTGTTTTAAACTCCAAAGCAAGTTAACTGTAGTTACCTAACAGAAAGCTGACTTTAAAGATAAACTATTTTTCTAGTAAACGGAAAACAAAGGAAAAAAATTGATTTCTAGGGATAACCAGTTCGTCTAAGGCCAAGCTGACTTAAGATATCGAACCCATGCCTCTTTATCCTGAACCCCAACATGGGCCCACTAGGACATCCAAGTGGAACTTTGGTCTGGGTCTATATTAACATAGCAGCTACACAGAAAAGACTACAAAGGAAAATAAAGATATTAAAGGAGAACATAATACTGGAAGAGGGAGTTTCCCAAACTATGTTTCTTACTGGAATTACTATCATCAGCATTTGGGCCCATACTGTGTTCTTTGGAAGTCTTTTGGCTTTGACCTGTTTGAAGGAGGACAGTGAATTCAGGGATCATTGTTAAAGTTAGGTGTTATTATCACTGCATAGTAAGTGAGTCCAAAAATAACTGATATAAAACCACCATTTTATTATGCTCACAAGTTTTGTAAAGAATTCAGGCAGCCCTCAGGATGTTGATGAGATAACTCAGTGGTTAGGGGATGGAATCATTTAATAGTATCCTTACTCATATATCTGATGGTTGATGCTCGCTGTTAGCAGGGACCTCAGGTGAACTGAAAACTGGAACTCCTACTTGTGGTCTCTCCACATTACTTCTCTGTGGGCCCGTTCAAAGCTATGACAGCTGGGTTCCAAGAATAAGAAACTAACAGATCAAGGGAGAAGAGTATTTCATTTACTCATGTGCTATGGCCATGTTTTGAAGCTAACAAAAACTTGTGTTTGATTGACTTTCTGTCAGAGTATCACTTTCACTTCCACCATACTCTATTGGTTAAAGCACTCATAAAACTCCCCCCAAGACTGATGAAACAGCACTTAGATACCTATCATTGAATGGAAGGAATGTCAAGGTTACATGGTAAGAACAGCATTTGAAATATCAGATATTTTTGTAGGAAACATACCACAGAAATGTAGGTAACATGCTGCAGGTATGTAGGCATGGAGACTAAGAAATAAGACAACTCATTCTAATGATTTGAGTTCTGGTGTCTATGTATCCCTCCAAAGATGGATAATGCTGCTACTTCTCATTCTCCTTCTAAAATATTGGGCAACTTAATAGAAGTGATGATTAACTTAATTCAAACTAGAAAACTTATTTTGTTTTTCTGTTGGTTTCACTCTTTGGCCATAAGTTGGCAAATGACTTAGAAATTGTTGGTTCTTCTTCATACTCAAAGTGTTCTGAATTTAAGAATGCTTAAGGATAAACTAGGCAAGGGGAACAGGGCCAGGGAAAAACACAGCCTGAAAAAATCTGGGGTTAAGAAATAGACAGGAAAGCAGGAAAGAGTCGGGGAAAGAAGGTTATGCCCAGGTCAGCTGAACCCAGAAAGTTACTCAGGAGCCAGGGGATGTAGCCTAAGTTAATGACATAGATTTTTATCCTAAAGCTGTGCCAATATGGGTTTAGAGTGAGTGACATGTTTTGAAAAGATCCTTTGGGGAACAGAAGAGATAACAGATCTAAGTGAGAGGAGACAGCATGGAAACACTGTGCCCGATTCAGGGCCCGTTTGTAGTGGTGGCAACATGGATGAGAATAGCTGCAGGGAGAATAAGGGATGTGGACAAAATTGAAGACACTTTAGATAAATGTATCATTCTGGGCTTAAGAGGTCAGAGGAAGCTTCTCAATGGACATGGAAATTGACTTAAATCTTGAGGAACAGATAAAAATCAAGTGTGGGGGAAGGGCAAAATAATCTCAAGGAAAACAGCTTATGATAAATGCACATTGAAATATGTATGCTAAAGCCATGTTCCAGGTTAATAAAAAAAAAGTGTTTGACTGTGCTCATATGACTTGAAATGCCTTGAATATTAGCTTAAATAGATGGACAGACTGTGAATATTAACTTAAAAATATTCCACCTGGCTGATGTGGCTCAGTTGGTTGCGCATCTTCCCACAAAGCAAAGGATCACAGGATTCGATTCCCAGATGGGGCACATGCCTGTGTTGTGGGCCTGGTCCCCAGCTGAGGCATGTGTGAGAGGCAACCAATCAATATTTCTCTCTCACATCAATGTTTCTCTCCCTCTCTTTCTGCTCCCCTTCCCCTCTCTCTAAAAATAAATAAATAAAATATTTTTAAAAATAATATTATAGCAATTAAGGTTTAGGTTCTAAAATTAAACAGAATAAGTTTGAATTTCCGGTTCTACCATTTACCAAATTTCAACCTTGGAATATATCTAAGCTATTTTTAATATCAAAAAGTGAAGAAAATCAGCATGCTTACAGCACAAAATTATTGGTAAGATAAAATAAGTTAATGCATACTTAATGTAGTATCTGGTATGTAGTACATGTTCATGAATTTTTACTATTCTTGCTATGAGCACACTTACTGCAGCTGCTTGTTATCTCTTAAACCACTTACTTTGTGAGCTTATAACGGACAGAAATAATAGTTCATTAGTGTCAACAGAGATGGTTTTTGCAGGAGGTGGAGCTTGAGGCAGGCACAATGTAATGAGCATGGTGGGTGCATTGCTACCTGGTAGGTGTCAAGCCAGTACTGCAGGCAGCAGTGGAGCTATACCTTTTGACTCTACCTCACTGCCCCCTACCATATGAGCTGCAACATATAACTTTATTTCTTACCATTTTCCTTCTCTCTCCCAGGTTTTCTCGGTGCAACATATGGACACAGTAAATCTCGTGATCACTAATTCAATTTCACAAATACTAATTAAATATCAGTGCCCCTGGCACCAAGGGGAAATAAGAATTAAAGTCTTTATTTCTGTCCTCTATGGAACCATGATCACATTTATTCATGTTCAAAAAGAAAACACTGGAAACTAATAAAATACAGGAAACTGGGGGTAGCATTTAGTGGAATACCGTGAAGAGAAATGCAATGATGTGAAAATATCAGGTATGTCCAGTGAATGCATAGAAGGTGTATATACCTGAATCTCAAGATGCACATGGGAAAACAAAAGATTGGTTAAAAAGGGAAAACAGAAGTCACAGAAGACATTTTGTACTCTCAGCAGGCCAGAAGGTCTCATTGCAGAAGCAAGCTGAGATAGAGCCAGAGCTGACTCACACCGTTGCCTTCAAGAACACATCACACCAAGAGCATGGACAAAGTATAAGTGGGGAATTTCTTTTCCTGCTTAACTTAGGACACATGTGGGGAAATGAATTTGCTGCTGCTGCCTTTGGCTGTCACCTTCCTTATGGAAGACAACTGAGACCTACAAAAGAGCCCGCAAATGACTTTCTAGCCCATAGCTTAGTAATTTCAAAAAACTTTGATGTTTTTCAATATCCCACAAACACACACACACACACACAGAAGTCTTGGGTGTTGTTAAGTTTATTTGTTTTTTTAACTAAAATTTTCCTAGGGCTTTCTAAGCAGCACAGATACAAGCCCCTTTTCACAAAGATGGCTGCCTCTAGCGCCTCACACAGAAAAATGCAATTAAATGAAAATCTAATTTTCAAGTACATCTCTCAGTTTATTCAAAGTGGAAAATAACTCACATTATGAGCTCTCAGACTCCAGGCAGAGTGCATTAATGCTGCTTTCCTTTAATAATCCATTCCTGAAACTTGATTTTTATTTTTATTTATCTTTTATAGAAAGGCTTGAGGACAGGAGGAAGCCTATAACTAATATGACCACATTTAGTTCCTCTTTGGAAAACATGACAAGACCAGCAGACCCAAAATGCAACCCTAAAGAGGGCTAATCTCTCCTCACGTTCTGTTCATAGTGTTCACCCAGATAGGATAGGTTCTGATTTAAACTCTGCCACTTTAAATCAGCTTTCAATCTTGCATCTAACTCTTCTCCTGGGTTTTAGTGCCATATTGCAATGTTAAAGTGTAAAACTCTGCATCTGCCGAGGCATTTGGCTGGAAAAGCAAGTATGTCAATGGCTGTCCCTCGCTGCCATCACACATATGGAGTTTCCGTGTTCAGCTCTGCCATCTGGTCGTTAGGCCTAGATTCACTCTTCATTGAATAAGGACCATCGACCATATCGGCGCCTCTTGCAATATGCTATCCTTTTCATGGTGTTATTTTGCAGATCTCCTCTGATGACATTTTCTACCCCACAACGTTTTAATTTTTTCCCCAACAAATGTTCTACAAAAGGAAACATTTAATGCCATTTGAAAAATAAAATAAAACCACACACAATGCCATGAATGTAACTGGAATGAGAGCAATCAAAATTTCTAGGTGCAAACATGATGCTAGGAATTTCATAATTACAATCACTGCAGATTGTACCTTGGAAGTATACAAGGTAGACTATGGACATAAAGCCACCTTAACCATTTAATATTCTGAAGAGAATGTGGATTAGCTGTGCCTGCCATTCCATTTCCTTTATGACAGTTGTTATCATGAAATTGAATGACATTCTTGAATGGCATTCTCTTTTCTATCTCAAGGACATGGATGATGGTACACAACTCATAGATAAGATATGACCCAGTGAGGAATGTGTGTGTGTGTGTGTGTGTGTGTGTGTGTGTACTGCTGAACTATCCTCACTTTAGGGGGACACAGATACCTGACCAGTTCATTTCCACCTCAAAAACTGCATCTTAAGAGAAAAGAACAAAGTCCTAGCATGAAAATAAACATCAACTTTTTCAAAACTTTAAAGGAAAACTCTCAGCAACTAGTCAACACAATTCATTGGATAATCATAGCTAGTACTTCATTAACTCTGTAGTCGTAAGAGAAGGAATTGCAAACCTGTAGCCAAATTCTGTGAAAAAGAAGATGGCAGCTTAGGGCTGGCTTGGAGGAGAGTTCTGTATAATTGAGGACTAAATTTTATATTCTGAAATCATTTGAAACTCCCTTCCCAACCTCCCTCCTATCCTAACCACCAACCTCCCCACATGCCGCATTAACTTTAACCAACATGTGTTTCATTCTGTCAGGGATTTGCTAGGATACCTGCTTAAACTTTATTGCACATACAAAGCTCCTGGGGTTCTTACTGAAATACAAAATTGAAGATGAAGCTCAAAATTGAAGGTAGAGCCCTACACCCCATAAAATCTCTTAGGTGATATCAATACTGCTGTTCTGAAGAGAACGCTTAAGTTCATCCAAATGTTGGTTGCTCCTGCCCCACCAATCTCCCTTCTACCTGGGAGAAAGACATTTCATAAAAGGAAACTTAAATGCATGTTAATGTAACTTAGTAAGCATCTTCTACCTCCCAGGCATGATGCACTAGCTATTTTTCATTATTTAAATCTCAAAGAAATGCTGAATAACAATTACTATTTTCCCATTTTGTAGGTGAAAGAAGAAAAAAAAGAGAGAGATTTTGGCAAAGGCAGGATTCAACCAATTTCTGCCTGACTCTAAACCATGAGCTATTTACTTCATTCTTCCTTGCTGAGTCACAATATGGTATTAAACCTCTGAAATATGCCATCCGACCCAGGACACTTCTCATTTGAGGAGAAGCTCCTTGGACCTCTGAGATCTGTGTGCCTGTCATTTTCTTCTTTTAATTTGTGCATGTCTGAAACCTAGTATGATACCAATGATAATCAAGGCATGTTTGTTAACATAAAATAAATGAGCCCCAGAAAGGCAAGCTTTACACATAAGGAATGGAAGAGATGAAGTGTAACTGTTAAGAGCAAAGGTTCTGGAGTCCCAGAGGCTAAGTTTGAATGTTTGCTTTTTCACTTATTGGTCGTGTAAATTTGACCAGTTTTTTGCCCAAATTTTTACAAGTATAGGTGTGAAAATACCATAAATTGTTTAGTGTGATAATTATCTTTAAATGCAAAGTTCTGAGCACCCTGCTGGCATGTATTACAGATTACTATGGGATAATTTTATTATTAAAAGGGGGTAGTCTTGTTATGGAATACACTGAGAAGTATAGAAGGACCTAGAGCACTGGTCCTCAAACTTGCTGTGCATTGTAATCACCTGGAGAATTTTTAAACTGATGCCAGAAACTACTCCTAGAGTTTCTGATTTAATTAATACAGGGAGTGGCCTGAACTGGGTATCAGTAAGTTTGAAAATTCTCCAGTGATATAATATTTTAAAATTATGATGCTCATGCTGCATTCCAGATTAATTAAATTAGAATATCTATAGGTGAGACCTTGGCATTAGTACTTTTTAAAGCTCTTCTTGCTGATTACAATGTGGAGCCAAGTTTGAGAACCATGGCCTCAGATAAAATATTCAGGTGGTTTTAAACCCTGACTGCACATTAGAATCATATTAGGAAACAAACAAATAAAATATTGATGATGAGGCCCCTAGCCAAAAGAAATTTGTGTCTAGTCTCTAGAGATGAAATGCAAGATTTGGTAGTTTTGACGGATCCTGCAGGTGATCTTTAATATCGAGTCAGGATTGACATTCAGTTTTCAAATGATACAGAAATGGCACATCTCCCACTCACCTAGAGAAAGAGTTAAAACAGATTTCTGGGACCCCCACCGGAGTTTATAATTAAGCAGATACAGAATGGGACCTGGGAATTGTGTCTCTAACAAGTTCTCAGGTGAATGCTGATGGTCCCACTACATAAAATAATAAACCATGAGTGCAAAATAAAAGATACCATGAAAGTTTGATGAGGAAAGTGTATTTATATTGTTACAAAGGATCACCTCACAAAATACTTACTAATTACAAAAAGGAATAGAGGAAGTTTACTTTGAGAAATCTAGGTGACAACACCTTAATCAAGTGATCAAAATGAAATCATCAGCTATGAGACAAATAAAAACCACGCACCACTTGCTGGGCTGAAATGAGAAGCTGGCAACACTCTGATTTTCTTGCTAAAGAAACATAACCTGAATCCAATCACAAAACACCATGCAACCTAAATCTGACAAAATGGTTTCAAAACTAATCTTCAAAAACCTCAGTGCCTGTAAGTAAGTAAGTAAATAAATAAATAAATGGCTAAAGAACTCTTCCAGACTGAAGAGGACCAAAATGATATAACAACTAATGGATCCTTTTGACATGCAGAACGTTACTGAGGCAATTGTCAAAAATCAAATGGGTATGAGGAATACATAGCAAAAATATATGAATGCTATTTTTTTGTTTTAAATATAGTATGGCTTTAAAAGAGAATGCCCTTGTCTAAAGGCAAAGTACAAAAGACTTGGGGGGAATGAGGCATCAGGTTAGCAATTTACTATCAAAATATTTAAGAACATAATTATCTTTTAAAAATATAACTCAAATTTTTCTGTAGTGGTGATATTTTAAAATATTTTTAATGACGCCAATGTTTACTCTCCAGAGGCCATTCTTAGAAACAAGAGTGTCAACCAAGGTTAGAAGTGGATTTGAATCTCATAGAGACAGAGAACAGTCTTAACCAAAATTGGTTTCTAAATGCTAATGAAAATAATACAATAAAGATTAAATAAAAAGTATTAGGAAAACCCTTTAAGAAAGGAATCTCTCCATCAAGTTATCAGTTTTTATCTTAAATGCTCAGGGTTAGAAAATGGCAGCAAAAAAAAAAAAAAAATGTGTGACCGAGAGAAAGTATAAAATGAAACCCTCCAATCAGAATGGTCATTCTTAGAATGTCAGCGCTTATCTTCACAGTTACGCCTTCTAAAAAACCGAATATTAGTTTCTGTTGTTTTTTAAAATGCCTCAACTTAAACTCTTGTAATTTGGGTCTCCTCTGCTGTCCTCTGTCAGTGTCAATGTGTCTTCCCTCATCCAAACTCAAGTTTCAAGAAAGTGTAAAAAACAGGCGTAAAGTAGTCCTTCTTATATATTTTCCTATGCCTCCCTTGGTTGTTTCTTTACAATTTCTTTATGCCTATAACTTAGCATGTTTCTTCACAGTCCCCTTTTCTTTCTCTGGTCTCATATTTTGCTGCTTTCTGATATATGTGTAACTTCTGCTGACAGGTCACCTGTTAGAACTTTCCTGTGTGATCATTTTTCTACCCTCACCACTCCATTTTATATCACATGATAAAAGCATTAAATTCTTTTTGCCCTATTTTTCTTGTATTTTAATTTTGATTTTCACCATATAATGAATCTCATTTTTACTATTCTCATTATTTACTCTATTTCTTTTAACCAAGTAATATTTAAATTCACTCCTAATTCTATGATTACAGTTATATTTATTCATTCATTTTACATTCATATTCAATTTCACTAACACGTGTTACATACTTTAAAAATTATAAAACACTGCACTATGCCTTATAAAGGCTCAAATAAGATACAACATGGTCCTTTAAACAGCCCATGATCTAATTATAATTCTATAATGCAATGCAGGGTGAGAGATGCGGTTTAGTGTGGTTTGCTTCTTTCTTTATGACTCTATGTCAGCATGTGCAGGTATTGATGAGAGGAAGCTTCCACAGTGAAAGTCACATTTGAGTGATTCTTGAAATGTTATACTAAGTTTACCTAGAATGAGAACATAATTGCATATTTAGAAATAAATGAACAAGAATGAGGGTTTAGGTAACACTGGGCCTCTGGTGTGGTTTGAGTGATGAGAACAATAGAAAACAGGAGAGTCAGAATCAAAGGTTAGGACTATAAGATAAAGCTTGTCCTAGTGAAAAGCTAAGGTGTTTGAACCTGATCCCATATACAAGAAGAAACCATTAAATAATGGTTGATGTAATCAGATGTATGTCTTAGAAAGAAACATGGATAATGAATTGGAAATGGGATGAATGAATCCAGTATATACATGTTGGGTAATTCTGGCAAGAGTCCTTGAGGTAGAAGATCCAAAGTTACACACAGAGGGCACCTTCAGAGTCAAGGAGAAGAAGGCTTAGAGGTTCAGGATTTCTCCTTGTGATATGTTGTCTTCAGATATATACTACTCCATTACTTCTGATATATTTTGGACTGCTTCGTGGATTTTTTTTCTGCTTTATCTTTGTTTCCAGAGTTGAGTCTTGAAAGCTCAAAAGCCTTGTGAAGGGTATAACTGAGAAAGGTGAGTCTTGATGCAAAGGAGCTAGAATGAAATATGAATGCCACTGAGACCAAGGAGAGTTGGTGAGTTTCTGAACTACAGCTGATAAGGCAAGGTTGAAGAAAAGCAGGATTCGGGAATAATTTAAGAGAAACTTTGGAATTCATAATTTAATAGATATGGTAGGAGAGTGGAGTCCAAATGAATTTTATGTTTGGATTTGGACTGACAATGCCCATTTCCATTGCCTGAAATTGTGACAGAAAATAAATGAAAAAGAGTGAGTCTAAGAAAAATGAAATAATTCTATTCTGGTTTTTTGAATTTTAGCCACCCATGGATATTCAAATGAATATGTTCAATTGGGAAGCAAATGTATAAGACAGAAGCCAGGAGGTTGTCTAGGAAATTTAGATTTAGAAAGCATTAATCTACCAGTGTGTGTTAAAAACATGACACTAGGTGGGAATTTTCAAGAGATAAGCATGAGGAGAGAAAAAGGATATTGGCTTGAAAACAAAACAGAGAGAAACCCTTGTATGAGAATCAGGTGGAAGGAATGAAGAAAATAGCCAGAGATGTTATCAGAGACCAGAGAGAGGTGGTTCGAGACAGCCACACACACTATTCTTTTTCCTGTTGTGCCTCCCATAGCAGCCAGAGCAAACTTTTAAAAACAAACACTGGATCAGCTTATTCCTCTGCCTAACTCCTTCCAAGGTTTTCTGTGACCTATAATAAACACCTACTCACTTCCCCAAGTCCACAAAACCATGCATAATCTGGTTCTGTTTATTTCTCCAGCCTCATCTTATGTCAACCCTTGCAACCTTTCCCACATCCAGTTGCCGGGTCCTTTTATTAGCTTTGCACCTCTGCCTGTAGTATACCCTTCGGCAAATGAGCTCTGCTCCTTATTAGTTACCTGGCAGGATCACTGTGGGAGCATATATATATATATATATATATATATATCCATTCCCCAATTGGACATGACTTCCACAACTGTTGGATCTACGCTGACCAACTCCTGTCAATTTCTCCTTCACTGCCTTGTCTCTCTCATTAAATTTATCAAAAAAGGAAGATAGTTACCCATTCATCTCTTTATTCATGTTGTGTCTTTTCCATGAACTTAAATATAAGTTCCATGTGGGAATAAACTTCTTTTTCATCTTAGTATGCCCACCACCTAGCACGATGCTTAGGACTTAGTTATAGCCTCGAACAGCTGGGTTAGACAAATGAAGTGGATCAATGAGGCAAAATGGTTAGAGTTTCACCAATAAGGAATAACTGTAAATATCATTATAGAATTATAGAAGTCCAGAAGAAACATTTAAAAATTGAGAAATTTCCAAAGCATTTATAACATGAAGTCATTGCTGATAGTTGCCCCAAGAGCTTCACTGGAGTAAAGTGAACATAAGTGGATAGCAATGGATCTATAGTTCTGAGAGTGGAAGTGGGATGCCCTGGAAACACAGAACTTGGATAACCTGTCTAAACACTTAATGAAAAGATGCCCTTTCCTTTTATATCCTCATTGAGTATCCATTTGTTCCTCTGTACACACAGACATAAATGTGTACAGATATGCAAACTCACACATGCATGCATGCATGTGCACACACGAACAGTTTTTGCTTTCAGGGGACATGTACAAAGAGAACCTAATCTGTTGAAGGCACTCTACTGGAGGCAGCAATAGGTGCAGGAGTGAATATTATTTTATAGCTCTCATGATAAAGGCTATAACCCAAATAGAGGAAGTAAAAACATACAGAAAGGACTACATTAATTACTAAAGAAATGTGGATCATTATAGAAACATCAAGGTTGAGAAGAGGTGGTGGTCAATAGTGGAACATCAGGAAGCTTTGTTGTGTCTGGAATTCTTAGAGTAATTTTTCTGACAATGAATGTTAACTTAGGGGTGAAGGGGGAAAAAAGAGAAATTATTAGAAAAGAAAATATTTGCTACACTTTTTAGAAAGTTGATACATTTCCTAGAGCTTAACCCTTAATGATTTTCCTTCATAATCACAAAATTATGGCACTGGGAATCAGAATCTGTAGATACTGGTCAGGTACTACTTGACACTGACAAAATGAGTGGACTTAGCCTTCTCTCCACATACCAAATACTGTAGTAGAATTTTTATAATAATGTCACTAAAAATACTAGATGAGAAAGTGGTTTTAAAAGTATAATTTTTTAACTTGGAAAAAATATGTCCATTAATTACTTAATTAAAAATTAACACACATTTATTTGTCATCATCTGACTGCCAAGTTATATAGCCATTTTTGGTAGAAATAAAATAAACAAAGACCTTGATCTTAGGACTTATAACTCATTCAAAACTCAACAAATATTTATTCATTAAACATTTAGCGGATACTTAAAACTCAGTTGGAATTGCTATTCATATGAAATAGCATGGTCAAGCATATATTTTAACAGTCACATTTTAATTATTTTAGGAATTCAAAAGAAGGGACAATCTTTGTGGGCCTTCCGGGAGAGATCCATGGAACAAGACTTGAGACTGATTTTAAATGATTAATAGAATTTGTCACAAATGAGAAAGTGGCATGCATTCTTAAAAAATACATAATATACATGAAAGCTTAAAGTAACATTTTTATCATTCCATATACTACCATACGCATAGTGAGTATTTAATAACTGTTATTCAGTTAAAACGAAGAAAGGTCCTGGCTGTTGTGGCTCAGTGGATTGAGCACTAGCCTGAAAATCAAAGGGTCACTGGTTTGATTCCCAGTCAGGGCACATGCCTGGGTTGCTGGCCAGGTCCCCAGTCAGGGGAGCACAAGAAGCAACCACATATGGATATTTCTTTTCCTCGCTTTCTCCCTTCCTTCCTCTCTCTCTAAAAACAAAAATAAATAAAATCTTTTAAAAAAAAAGAATGAATGTTGGGTCAATTAGTGGAAAACATTGAATGTAAGGCTAAGGAGTTTGAACTTGATCCAAAAGACAATGAGTAATGTATATTGCTTCACCCTAACCTAAAATCTTTGAATCTAAAAGTTTGGGTATACATCTTATATTTCTTGCTATTACAGTAAGTGCCTATTACAATAATGCCATTTTCAACAAACTTCAGATCTGTTTTTTCTTTATTCTAAAATATGACATTTGGTTTCCCTTAAATTAAAAAAAAATTATAAATTAAATTTTAAAGGATTTATTAAAAATGCAATCAAGTTTATTTGTTTACATAAAAATGATGCCATAGAATTATACAGGTATAAAATTCCATAGTATGTAATTAAATATGTTTTAAAAGATCCTTCCAATGAATAAAATTTAACTTTATGTTGTTATTAAGTTGATTTAAGTGAGTCTAATATATCAACAATTTAAAAATGATGACTTTTCAGTGACTGTTCTCATTTATTAGAGGACCTATTTTTCTGCAATATTTTTTCTCCAGTATACCTTTGTAAAATCCATTTAACATTTTTCACCTTTATCCCCCTTTTATTAGAATTATCTCACACAGCTCTTTCCATTTTTCTACATGGTTGTTCCTACATTTGATTTTGTGATATATGACACTAATTTATTAGGTTGAATTTTCAAAGCAAAATCCCTAGACCATTATTTTTCTCATTCTTTTTTTTTTTTTTTTTTTGCCAAGAAAGCATTTATTTGAATAAAAGTATATGCTTATCTCTAAAATATAAAACAAGTAAATGGAGCTGTTTTGTTATAATAGCTGTCAGATGATCAGCAGCTCTGCTCCTTTTGCCTCCACTGCTGTCCCCAAGAAAGCTTCTAAGATTTCCTGAAATTTTGTTGACCATAGCTTGAAAGTCACTATTATATTTAGATGTTATTTCTTCTTAGTCATTTACCTTGCATTTAGTATATATCACTGAGCAAGTGGTAATATCTTTGGTTGAGGAACAGAATCTATGTGTTTTTATTTTCCCCAGGAATAAAAAGAGAAAATTAAGAAATGTACTCTACCAAGTCCCCACTAACACACATGCGCACATGCGTGCACACACACACACGCGCATACGTTGTAAGCTTTTTGTTTGGTTTTATTCTACAAAAGAAAACATTAAGACACCAGCATGTAGTAAAAGTTTTCTAGAAAAAGTTGAGAAAATCTGGGAAGTTTGGAAAAGACACTTGTATTTTGTGCATTTTAACCTTAGGCATACGCACTGGCATCTATTTGCCAATTTCTCAGTGCAGAAACAAAGACTTCCTGAACTGTGAGTTTTCTGATTGGAGTCCTATCTTTTTCTTTTTCTATATAACACATCATTCATTTTTGACAATTACTGCTGCTAATCTCTTTAAAATGAAGAGAAGACTTATACATGCCTAAATTCTTTCCTTTTCTTATATAGCTCATCCCCCACAATTAGTTGGACAGTACTTTTTTAAGCTTTGCAAAATTGTATACAACTGATAAAACTGGGACTTAGCGAAAACTCAACTGACTGTAGGTTAGTAATGTAGTGCTTATCCAGGGAGAAATACATGTTTTGACAGCGACTGGTCATGAACAGTACTATCACAAGGCAACCACTCATCTTGTGTATTGTCTCCATGGCTTTGCCCTTCCAGAATGTCATAGAGTTGGAATCATACAGCATGTAGCCTTACACACTGTCTTCTTTCACTTAGCAATATGAATTTGTTTTCTCAGTGTCTTTTTCACGGCTTGATAGCTTATTTATTATTATCACTGAATAATATTCCATTGTATAAAATGTACCACAGTTAGTTTATTCATGCACCTATTGAAAGACATTTTGGTTGCTGTGTCCTCATTTTAAATTTAAAATTATAACTACTAGATTTACATGTAAGATCCACTGGTATCCAGCCCTAATACCAAAATATGTTCTCTTACAAAACTCTGTATAAGAATCATATATTACCCCTTTTTTAACTTTCAAACATATTTTAGATATTAAAAAATTCAACAGGGTTTTAAGCTAATCACTATTGTAAATAACAGTAATTCTTGATTACATTCTTTATCTGTTCCTAAGAATGCTGTGAACAATGCATTTCACAAATATAATTAAATCATTAATTCATGCAAATGTAATAATTAAGTCATTGGTACATTCTTGTCTCTGAGCTAATAGAGATATTGGTGTAAAAATAAACATACTTTCAATCCTAATGTTCAAGAATTTGTATCGTTAGAATGGAGACAATAAAGGTAGCAACATTTATTTTAATTAGTAAAGTGTGTCCTTTTCTATAGTCTCGTTCTGCATTTGAGTTTATATGACTTGAATATGATTTTATGAAAGGATAGGTAAGACCACATGATTACGTATCAGTTTCATTTTAAATGGAGGCTAACAGTTTGCTGATCTCTCTTCGGACATTTCATTCTTCTGTATGTTTCAAAACTATAAATATTACCAAATTCCTATAACATATTCAGTTTTTATTTTCTTCATTTTTTAAAAGAAGTAGCTAATATGATTTCTACTCTTCCCATTCGATTTTGTGAGGCACTAAATCTTTATTTTACAGTTCATAATTTTTAAAGATGCTTATATGGTTTTTCTTTGTAAGTTGGCCTTTACAATCATAGCAAAGAGAAACATCGCTTCTACCTCCAATGTGTAATGACCTCTTTATTTTCTCCCATATCCTAATGCAGACAATTTATTAGACTGTGGAAAAATTAAAGCTGCTAAACAACTTTCTTCCTTCATTGTATGCCTAAGATTTTAAATACATGTGGCATAATAGACATTAACAAGTATGTCCTTTGCACCGCCTCCCAATCTTCCCAACACATCTTCCTAACTCATCACCATCCAATCAAAAATGGCCCCTGCTGAGAGGGGGCCAGAGAAGGATACCTGTCTTTTTCCCATAAATATTTGAAATTGGCCTAATTATAATGTCCTGTGCTTCAATGCGATGACAATAGCCTTCCACTTAGATGGGCAGAGAGATACACAAGTGGAGAAGTGCCTTATTAGGCAGATTAAATAGAAACATTCCACTGGAGTGTGTAACTGCAGAAACCATCATTGGCCTATATTCCAGCTGCATAAAAACAAGTCTTATTAAATAAAGGTGATAGCAAATGGAAATCAACTGTACAGAACTTTGCTGCCTTCTCACTATCACATGCATAGTTATTGTCCTCTCTTCTTTCCCTCCCCTTTCTTCCCCCTATCTATTTGCATCACTATTTCCCCTTATAGAAACTTTCTTGCTCTCCTCTCATCTTTCTCTTTATTCCCTTCCCCTTCTACCTCCTTTTCTATCTTCTTTTTTTTATTTTTCCTCTTGGATTTGGGAGTAACGCAACCAGGATAGTGATTTGGGACTATCAATCATGCAGCACTAAGAAGCATGAACTTCAAGGGGATTAGCCTGCATGCATTGAAATGATTAGAAAAATATTGCAATTTTCCAGGCAAGAGATGACAAGGTTCTGAACTGGTGGTCATGGGAAAGGAAAAGACAGGATAGATGTGAGAGGGATTGTGAAGACAGAATTCACAGCTGCACAATCATGGGAGAGACTAGAGCACACCTTCAGAAGCTCAGGGAATCATTTGCACATCATAATTGTGAATTTTTCAACTGTTAATTCAGTCATTGCAATGTGAACTTCAGCAATCTGCCCTTTATATGCATAACAATATCATAAATAAGTCAAGAGAAAGCTAATGAGAAAATATATATCAAAGAGCCAAGTAAGCTCCATGCAGAAAATCAACAACAGTTTGTAATTCAGTTCAATCATGTGCAGGGTAATTGCATATTATGCAATCCAAAAGCATGTGCCCTTTCCATTGTAAAATCAGATTGAGTCCTAAATGTAGGCTATCTGTGAATGCAGACATCTACATGGGGACTATGGTGGGTTTGCATGTTAAATGTGCTGAAATATACACTCAAAAGGAAAAGAAAAAAGAAAAAAAAGCACTTCTCTTGCATGACCTCTTTAGAAAAATAATACCATTGGGCATCATGCCTTGGAAATCCACATGGCATGGTTAATAAAAAGCCAGGAGTTTGGAGAGAATATTGAATTTGAAAGTCTGAGAGTGTTCCCCTAATGGGTTGTTAAGTCCCTGTGACAAAGAACATTAGTGCTAGATGATGACAGTCATTCGATTCTAAACACAAACCATATTGTCTATGATTAAAGGCAGATGCCGGAGAAGGACATCTCGGGCATTGTGGCCAGAGCTGCATTAGGACTATATCCCTTGGCAATTCTAAGGTTGTGACAACAAGTAATAACAATAATCACAATAAAATAAGACATAATTTTCCCTCCTCCCTATATTTAAGAATAGATGTCTATGACTTTCCTGAAAGCTTCAAGTTTGCATTTTCTCCACATTTGGAGAAAGAGATCAATACTCTTCTATTTATATATTTCAGTGACACAAAGACCACAAAATAAACACATTGCAAATCACAAGATATTCACAGCAACCAATTAAATTATATATATGCAAGTTAGGCTCTATTTGCCTGTAAATCTCTATTATGCCTATTTGTCTATGGAACTGATTATATTGGGTTGGGGAAAAGACAAGCGATTAGTCTGTTTTTGTCTCTATAATGTTTTAATACAGAAAAATATAATTACTTTTGAATATTGATGGATTTTTCTTCCCTAAAAATGTCTGTGGTATTTTTTGTGAAATATCCTTTCCTTCCTCTAAACTCTTGCATTGGATTCATTAGAATTATATATATATATATATATCGTCGGCAGCCGTCCATCTCGAGAGACGATGGTGTAGCTTCTTAAGAGTCTATCTGCACCGCCGAGAATGGCTGTGCAGTCCGACTCCGGAGTGACACGGTATCTGTCTCCTCCCGTGTTGAATCGACATCTTACGATGACGCTGGAGTGTCCTCTCCAGTGAAGCTGAAGCTACAGAGCCTGGGCAGGATGATATGGAGGGTCTGCTGTTGCCCATGCAGCAGACCCCCCCTCTCTTCGCAGCTGAAGGGTCCAAGGGAAAGACGAAGTCAATACAGCTTGGCTTCAGGTGCGCCGCAGGAGTTGCCGGTGTTGACTACAACGTCAAACCGCCTTAGGGACTCCGGCTCCGGATTTTCTGTCGGGGTTTACTCCCTTAGCCTTTCCCCTGAAGAGGTATGCCGCAAGGCAGCGGAGGTTTTTTGGAGTCAGAGTTTTCCTTCTCTGATGTGCCCTGACTGGAAGATCGAACCAGCGACACTTAGCTCGCAGGCCGACGCTCAATCCACTGTGCCAAACCAGCCAGGGATATATATATATATATATCTTGCAAATCTCCTGCTACACCATGAATACTTTAGGTGAAAGGCTAGATCCATCTATATCATTAAATGAATACTTATTCTTATGTCCAGCATTTTCTATAAACTTCACTTGTGTTATCCCATTTAAGGCAACAACCATATCCAATTTATATAGTTTCCTCAATCTTATGGGTGAGACAGGTGAGGCACAGAAGAGTTAACTTGTCCAAACAAGGACATGTGGTTAGTAAGTAGTAAAACTGAGATCTGAAGCCAATCAACCTAACTTCAAAGTCCATGTATTTTATGAAGGGCATGAGAAACAGAAGATCAAGCTCAAAGCCTACCCAAAGTAGGGAGTTTAATTATACCACATTCCCTTAAATAAATTAGATTATACATAAATGAAAGGAGGATTAGTTTAACAGAAAATAATGTGAAAGAAAAATATTTATTCTTAGTGGTAAATGTGTTGATGTAAAGTTGTTTATAATATTCTCTTATCACCTATTAATGATTTTAGTATCTGTGGTGGTTGCACTATTTTGTTATTAATAATATCCTGTAATTTGTAATTTCTCTCATAGTCAGTTTAGCTAGGATTTTGTGAATTTTGGAATCTTTTTGAAAGAACCAACTTTGACTTTGTTAACTTTATTGTCTGTCAGTGTCTCATTGTGCTGATTTTTTTTCTTACGTTTATTTTCTTCTAATTGGGTTTATTCTATTGTTTTTCTACCTTATTAAAGTGGAAGTTTAGGTCTTTCACTTTGGATTTTTTTTTCTTTTTCAAGTAAAAGAATTTAAAACTATTAATACGCCTCTAAGAACCACTTTAGTTCATCTCACAAATTTATTCCTCAGTACAAATATTTTCTAATTTCCCTTGTAATTTTTTGATCAAATTATTAATTATTATTTGTTAGTTTTCAAATAATTGGAGAGTTGCCACATATCTTATTGTTATTGATTTTAATTTAATTCTCTTGTGGTCAGGAAATCTACATTGCATAATTTCAATTATTTTAAATCTATTAAGACATGTATGGGGGTCTAGCATATGGTCTATCTTAATAAATATTATTTGAGCACTTGAAAAGAATACACTATCTGCACTTCTTTGGTGTATTGTTCTACAAATATCATTTAAGCAACTTTTTTTAATAGTGTCATTCAAAGAAATCACCTGTGTCATTACTAATTTTTCCCCAACTATTCTGTCAAGTGCTGAGAGATATTTAAATCTCCAATAATGATTGTGGATTTGCCTATTCCTCTTGTAATTTCTCTCAGTTTTGGCTTCATGTATATTGAAATTCTATTATTAAATATATAGGCACTAATGCTTACAATTGTCATGTCATCTTATTAAATTGGTTAATCATTATGAAAAAATCCTTTGTCTTCACTAATACACTATCTTGAGGCTCACTGTATTTGATACTAATATAGCAACTCCAAACTCAGGTCTTCCACTTATCCCCATTATGCTCATGTTTTTGTTTAAACTTTCATCATTTTTATAATAGCTGTTTTAAAGCTATTTCCTGCTAACTCTATAATCTCTGTATATTGCATGTTTCTATTGACTGATTTTTTTTCTTCTGGCTATGGGTTACACTTTGTGCTTCTTTGCACATCCAGCCAGTAATTTTTTACTGGATTGTTGGACATTGCAGATATTATGTTTTTTAATGCCTTAATTTGATCATAATTTTTTAGATGGTGTTGATGTTTTGGCACAGTTAAGTTAGGGGATAAGTTTGAGGCTTGTTTTTAAGATTTGTTCGGGTACTTTAGGAGAAATTTATCCTTAACCTTATAGCTTTCTATGAGCCATTGAAATTATAGCTTACAGACTGTCAATAGTTGTTTGTTGTCTTTTTTCCTTTTGTATTTGTTTTTGTTGTTTGAAGCCAATGTCTCAAGGGAATCCTAATCAGGATCAGTATGTTGAGGTTTTTTGTTGCATGTTTTCCTGCTTTCCGATATGCTGTCTATAAATTCAAGCCAACTCCAGCATTCAAAACTCCAACCCTTGTATATTCAACTTGATAAGATGGTCATTATTTTCTTGAAATTTCCCTCCTTGCACAAAAGTCTTAAAAACACCCCAAAGAAGAAAGTCAGGGTTATCACAAGGTTCATTTTACTTACTTTACTTTTCTAAAAAAATTAAATGTCACTGTCTGAGAGTGGTTGCTTCATATATTGTACTCAACTCTCTAGTTGCTTAAGATGGTAGGAAAAATAAGGTACCAGTTTTTCTTTCATGGCAGAGGAGAATTTTCATTGTACTGTTTTTATATTCGTGATTTATTTAATACACTTCATTTTCTTTTATATTATCATTTTTATACCTATAGCTAACTATATAAAACCAGTCATAAAATGAAAACTAAGAAAATATGAATATATAAATTAATAAATAAATGTGTCTTATAAAACATTTTGCCTAATGAACACAATGGCTATAATTTATTCAGTGGTTATACTATGTGCCAGGCATTTTGCTAAGAATTTTTCAGTTATTGTCCCATTTATTTCATATGGCCAATCCATTAAATATTTATTTTTATAAGCCAGAGGTCAGCAAATTATAGCTCAAAGGGTAAATCTGACCAATCACTTGTACTTATAATTAAAGTTTTATTAGAACAAAGCCACACCCACTTGTTTACCTATTGTCTGTAATGACTTTTACAATACAGAGATGAGCAGCTGCAGCAGAGACCATAGAGTCTGGAAAGTCTTTATACAACTGACTAAAAAATTAATTGCCTATTTATGATCTAGCCCTTTAAAGAAAAAGGTTGACAAACCATGTTATACACACTTCCACTGAAGAAAAATAAGGCCTAAAGAGATTATTTAATTTGGGAAAAATCAAATTAAACACAATCACAGCTACGAATTCATTAAACACAAAAACTCTAGAAGCCCTATTATTATTTCTTGTACTTTGTGATTTAAAACAAAACAATTATTTGGACTTTGGTTCAGCCTACAATAATGTGAAAATGTCAAACTCAAAGGGCAAATGTTGAAATAATATATAAAATGCCTTCTTCTTCCTAAAGAATGTTTTATAAGTTTTATTTTTTTCCTATTTCACTTATTTTTGTCTTTCTGATTTATGCTCTATCATTTCTAAGAACTCTTCTTTGATGACCCCAGCAAAAATTCATTTAATTCTTAAAGTTTTAAAAATAAAATGTCATTCAATCTAAACTCTAATCAAAATCTAGTCAGGCTATATGTCTATAACCTTGCCTCAAAGAGCCAAAACTCTTTCTGTAATTGCTCTGTGTCCTCATAGCATATGTTGAAGCTCATGATTATAGCATATTAAGTAACTTAGAAAATACAAACAGTTAACTATCAATAAAGAAATGCTGATAAAGCAGCACCAATAATTCAGAATTTGATAGGTGCTGGTAATATAGCATTGGGGAGGATAAGCATTGTTTCTCTATTTATATAATGTTTTAGTTGAATGGAAAAGAAAGACATTAAACAAGTGAGTAAATTAGGACTCAAAGAAAACTAAGCCACTTTGTCTCATTCTAAATAGCTCCCCAAAATGGCAGACACTCTTCCTTCCCAGAGCAAACTGGTCCTAGAAAAATCTCCAACCCCGTAGCCTGCCTTGAAATATGCCTCCTTAGTTCTCAGTGGCAATAAATTTTATTTCTTTTCCCTAGAGTAGGTCTGCCCTCACAATATAAATCAAGCTTGCTTCATCTGCTTCCCCAATTCTCCACTTCACCAAATTCTCCGATCAGCAGAACGTAAGTTTAGAAGTTGATGAACAAGCAAAAATGAAATCTGCTTCGGTGTGTGAAAGGAAACCATACATTAATTAATTCTTTTTCTCTGCTTTTAAATAAAATATTCCTGAGTATGTTGATTGCTACAAAGGAAAAGTAAAAAATCTATAAAGAAATTACAGGCAGATCCTAATTTAGTCCCATAGTCAAAAAATATTTAATTGGGTTTAAGATCTGAGACTAGATGTATGAAAGTGAGTACCATTAACATGATAAGTAGTAATATCAGCCATGAGAATGCAGATGGTAATCTAATAAGAGAGTGTATGTTGAGAAGGGAAGGGAGCGTAGGAAAAGAAGTAAGACATTCCAGTCTGCAAAATTTGGGCAAAAGAGAAGAAAAGAGCAACAAAAACAAAGTACAATCAAAAATGTGTAAAAAAAGTAAGTGTAAGCATACAGAAACCAAACGGGAGAGTAGTTCAGTAAGGGAATGGCCAATTATACAAGTGAAATTGTCTATGTGGATAGATGATCATAGAAACACTCAGCTCCATCAACTATGCATGCAAGTCCTCTCTTTCTTCTTTTTTACTTACTTCTACATTTTCTTTATCCAAAAATACAGGATTTGGGGGTAAATTTGGAGAGACCACTTTGGTGAGTATTGCCTTTATATTATTATTTTTGAACTAAACAACACAAACTACAGATGAGACACCTGAGACTAATGAACATGATTCAAGTGAATTAGAGCAAAAGGAAGTGAAATAGAAGTTTGAGGACACCCACATTAAAGCAAGAAGAGCTGTTGTATATGATAGACATGGTATGCGGTCAAATAAATTTTAATTTTGGTAATAGTGATGATTATGATATTGAGAAGTTTGGGAAGTATAGTAGATAAGGAGAAGAATATGAGCAAGCACATTCACAAACTATTCTAGTTCTGCTTCTAAACAATGAGGACCATAAAACATGTGGGCATTAATTTTTAACTTTGATTATTTGGCAAAGTCTGTGATGCTCTTTTTGGTGAGTACCATTCCATCAGAAAGTGATGATATCACAATGTGTTACATGAATCTAAGAATGATTAGCTATTTTGAACATTGCTATTTTTATAGTAAGACAAATTACAATGGACTTCAAACATTTAAGTAAGATTTATAGAAAAATTAAAATAAGAAACTACTATTATCCTTTATTGCTTCTGGAGACTAACAAAAGGTGCTCATACTTAATTTGGTGGGGGAACATTTGGACCTAAATTATACAACATGAGATTTTTAAAGAAAATACAGCTCCCTTAATACCATTGTGTTGGTCAAATAAATAGCACTGACCAACATGCTGATGTTTTTAGTTTAGTATTCAGAGAGCTGGAAATACTGTCTCTTTGTGTACCCAAAGACAAGACTTCTTTCTTATACACAAAGAAGACAGACAGAGACTCAGTTTCACTGATGTTTTATGGGTTGGTCTTCTACAGATAGATTTTCTAACTCACAACCCTGAATAGTGTACAGTTTCAAATAATTGTCCCAAAGCTGCACTTACAGTGTTTGGGGAAGTATCATGTTGATCTCTTGGCCCAAACTTCATGAACCTTTTATACTATACCAAAAGGGAAAGTTTTCCACTCTTCCATCCCTCTTTTTAGCAGTCTTTTCATATTTGTTTCATCCAATGTACCTACTCCTCTCTCTTCAGATATGCATTATCCCTTCTTACAAAATAATCAATAGAGAAGTTCTTAGGACTTCAATGAGAAGATACATTGTCTTAGTCTCTTCCTGTATTTTGTGAATTCTATACCTTCAGGTATGAACTGTTTATTTTGTTCGGCTTCTGCTGGCTCCAAAAAAACAACAACAAAAAAAAAAGCTCTATTTTCTCTGTTCCCTGAAGTGTCTCCTAGAACTGAGTGGAGATGGTGGTGAGTTTCAGGTTCTATGATAAGTTGTGTTTAGTGATTTTGAAGATGTCTTACACTTTACTCTAGGAGAATACAATATAAATATAGCCTAACAAAATAGGTAGGTTGTAATTATTGGTGACATCTTTTTAAAAAAATAACTTGAGATCTTCTCACTTAATTTTGCTGTTCATAAACACAGCAGATAGCATCTGCGGAATCAGGACAAACTTCAATTGTACAGTCCTAACTGACATTGGTCTTTTCCCAACTGGTTCCCAACCTATTGCATTCCAATTCAGTGATTTAATAATAATATATTCTAAAGGTATTTAGAGAAAGAAGAGGCCATAAGTCAATGTAAGTTTTAGGGAAGGAGTGTGTGTATGTTTACTTTCAAGAAATGAAGATAGACACAAAACATGAAGAAGGCCATTCTAGGAGAGGGTAATAGCACAAAGATCTTCAGGCAGGTACAAATATGGTGTTTAACGTTGTAGTTAAAGAAAAGTAGCTTTCTTCTCTTTCTCCCTTTGAAGGTAAAGGTTTATTTACTTCGTTTTGTGTTTTAATTAGTCTATTTACGTATTTCATAACTGATTTTATAATCATGTCAGATACCCACTTTATTCCACTGTGTGAATGCCCATAAAAATCCGCAGTGTAGATCGGCAGGGATACCATGATGGAGCTACTGAAGTTACCATTTACAGATGCCTCCCAGCAGCCTTAACAGTTGTTGCCAAGAAAAAGCTCAGCCATCCCCAAATAGCAGCCATGGGGCAAAGTCAGAAAGGTAAGCTGTGCTAGTATAGAGAAGGTCTAGTTTTCTCAGAGTCGGCATCCCTAGCAAAGCAAAAACTTCTCCTGTGCCAATTCTGAAATGAATTAATTAGTCGAAGAACAATCTTGAGTGAACTTTTCTTTCCTTCCTTCTCTAACATTTTTTCCTCGCAATAGTGCATGCAGTAAGACCCTCGGGGAGCAATAAGACATTTGGATAAGCCAGTTGTAGATTAAATATAGACTCCCTGTGGCAACTCTTATCTCTTGCCTTCCCTCCTGCTTGCAAAGATGCAAAGCCTGGATTATTGCCACAGCTGTGTTTCCTGAAGACTAATCAATGCAACTATAAGAAGGTCTGAAATGTAGCAAAATTTTCAATTCTAAGGATAAAATTTTTAAAAAGTAGGGTAGAAAAGTGTTCTGAAAGTTATAGTGCTTTCAAATCCAAACACCCTTTAAAAGACAGAATATAAGTCTATAAAAAGTGGCTTGTCGTCCTATTTGGGGTGCATATCAAGCTGGGATTGATTAGACCTGTCTAGTGGAGACTGAAAAATGAAGTTAAGTTTCCAGAGAACATTGAATCTTTACCAAAACTTTGTTCATTTAATCAAAATTGGAGTTGAGGCATAGTAACCATCAGAAGCCATGAATACATCACTGGAGATACCAAATTTGCTGCCTGCCTCTTCATCAACTATAGGTTGGGCCCTGATGTCATAGAAGCATTTAGGAAAAATTCCCAAATCAGTTGAGGTCCAAAATCATTAAGAGAATTATAAAAAATATAAAGAAAGCTGTGGGAAGGATGAAGTCTTAATCTCTTACATAGTATGAGTTAGGTTTTTCCCAAACACAGGGTGATTGTTACCACCCATTTTTATGGTTAGAAGTCAGATTGCATTATCTGATAGAATTTCCTACTCTTTGGAAGAGTGGGATACCATCACCCTGGAGCTATGGCACTGCAAATCAATCACGAAGTTGAGGATATTGTGCGGGTGGACAACAGTTACCTAATTTGCTCTTCCAATTCGTGTTGGTAAATCAGCATATATGTACTGAGAATCTCAATATGCCTGGCAGCATTTGGAGCAAATGTGGCTTTTCCCTGTGTTCTTGGAATTTACCCTATACTTGAGAGTATAAATATTATACACATAATTATAATTGGGGGGTCGGGGTGGTGAGCAATACATGGATGCTTTTGAGATGCTCACATTGCAAGATACAGGTCTAAGGAAAGGCAGAAATTTGAATCCAAAACCATCATTAAATCCTTAATACAAACTCACGATGTCTGGACTGTTCAGAATGGGATTTTAATGTCCGCTTTGCCACTCACTATGGACCACAGTGGGAAATTGTTTGCCAGCTCCAAAATTCAGTTTTCTAATGTACAAAATGCGGCAGATTCCTCTCACATGTGACTGACTCACATTCACACGATAGTGTCTGGCAGGTGTTTGGCACCCCAGAAAGGGCAGCTATACGGCTGTCATTATGATGATATCTGTATTAGGTGTAGCACGCTAATGACCCCTCATTCTGTAGTGTCCCCAAGCCAGCAACAGCATTGTGTCTGTGTCAAGTTCAACCCTCTTCCTGTTGTATAGCCAGCCCCGTGCAGCCTGTACAAGCCTCAGACCGCAGCAGCATCAAGCAGGACTCCGCCAAGGGCAGTCACACTTTGTCTTTTCAGAAGTCTTTGCATTTGCCACATGGAAGTCCCCTCCACACTGTATTTTCCAGAATTGGGTCTGGCTGCCTCTCTGCCCAATTCCCACCTGACTCCATTTCCCTTATCAACCTGCAGATCACCTCTCATTTGTCATTTTTATTAGCTTCTAATCTCCCATCACATTAGAGAAGGAAAACTCTGATTCCAAAAAACCTCCGCTGCCTTGCGGCATTCCTCTTCAGGGGAAAGGCTAAGGGAGTAAACCCCGACAGAAAATCCGGAGCCGGAGTCCCTAAGGCGGTTTGACGTTGTAGTCAACACCAGCAACTCCTGCGGCGCACCTGAAGCCAAGCTGTATTGACTCTGTCTTTCCCCTTGGATCCTTCAGCTGCGAAGAGGGGTGGGGGGTCTGACTGCATGGGCAACAGCTGGCCCTCCATATCACCCTGCCCAGGCTTTGTAGCTTCACTGGAGAGGACACTCCAGCGTCATCGCAAGATGTCGACTCAACACGGGAGGAGACAGATGCCAATTATAAGCTCATCCGATTGGCGAAGGAAACGAGCGCCAGGGGTCTCCTCTGACGGTGGGAGAGGTCATCGCACCTCACTGGACAGCTACCGCCCGCCTCAAGCTGGGCAGCCCCCAGCCAATTAGGTGCCGTCTCGCCATGGCTCGCCTGCCCCACTGGGTGCGTGGGGATCAGAGAGGCGTCTCTCGAAAAGTGTGCCACAAAACACTCGCACCAGGCAATTCCAAGCAAAAAACAAGAAAGAAGCCTCCAGCTCTTCGTCTCGCTAGCTGGAACATCAGGATCATGTGTCCCGGACTTACTGCAGACCTTCCGTGGATCAATGATGCCAGGAAAACCGCCGTCCTCGACAGGGAACTGGCATGACTAAACATCGACATTGCGGCTTTACAGGAGACCCGGTTGGCCGACAACGGAACTATCAGAGAAACCAACTACACCTTCTACTGGCAAGGGAAGTCTCCGGACCAACCAAGACAGCACGGTGTTGGGTTCGCTGTGAAGAACACGCTTGTTAACTCCATAGAGCCACCCACAGGAGGCACAGAGAGATTACTTACCCTCCGATTGTCAACAACTTTCGGCCCAGTCAGCATTCTTAGCGCGTACGCCCCAACCCTCTGCGCCACCACCGAAGAGAAAGAACAGTTCTACCATGCACTGGACGAAGTGTTATCCAAGATCCCCAGAAGTAACGCTCTTTATCTCCTTGGAGACTTCAACGCAAGAGTAGGAGCCGACCACATGGCCTGGCCCACCTGCCTTGGAAACTTTGGGAGAGGAAAGATCAATGAGAATGGTCAGCGACTGCTTGAGCTTTTGTGTCACCACGGCCTGTGCGTGACAAACACATTCTTCAAGTGCAAAGAGATCCACCAGGTGTCATGGAGGCACCCCCGCTCCCGCCACTGGCACCAGCTTGACCTCGTCATCACCAGAAGAACGGATATTGGCAGCACCCTCCTCACCCGCAGCTACCACAGTGCAGACTGCGACACGGACCATGCCCTCGTGGTAAGCAAGGTGCGCATAATGCCGAAGAGGTTGCACCACTCCAAGATGAAGGGTCGCCCACGCATCAACACCAGTTGTGCCAGCAACCCAGTTAAGACCCAGCAATTCATCAACAAGATGGAAGATGCACTCGGTGAGGGAATGGCGGCAGATGACATTATCGAATCCAATTGGCCACGTCTCCGCGACGCCATATACAACTCCGCCATTATTGCTTACGGGAAGAAAGAGCGGAAGAACGCTGACTGGTACGAGGCTCACTGGGAAGAAATGGAACCCGTGATCGAGGCTAAGAGGAAGGCCCCACTGGCTTACAAGGCCACGCCCACTCCCAGTACACTTCAAGCTCTACGGGCTGCCAGGAACAAAGTCCAGAAGACCGCCCGCCACTGTGCCAACACCTATTGGCTAAACCTGTGCAGAAGCATCCAGGAAGCCGCCGATATAGGCAACGCACGAGGAATGTATGAGGATATCAAGAAGGCAACAGGCCCAATCCCCTCCAAGATCGCCCCCCTTAAGTCCAAGACAGGTGAGGTCATCACTGACCAGGAACAGCAAATGCGGTGGTGGACCGAGCACTACCTCGAGCTGTACGCGACGAGGAACACCGTAACAGACACTACTCTTAACGCCATCCCAGACCTGCCAGTCATGGAGGAGCTAGACACCCCACCTACTGCGGCAGAGCTCGGCAAAGCCATCGACCGCCTCGCTTGCGGGAAAGCACCAGGAAGCGACGGAATTCCTCCAGAAATCCTAAAGAGCGGGAAACCAGTCCTGCTACAGCCGCTCCACCATCTACTCTGTCTCTGCTGGAAGGATGGTTACATCCCCCAGGATATGAGAGACGCCAACATTATCACCATGTACAAGAACAAAGGAGACCGCAGCGACTGCAACAACTACCAGGGCATCTCTCTCCTCAGCGTCGTCAGCAAAGTATTCGCCCGGGTCGCTCTTGCCCGCCTGCAGACCCTTGCTTCCCGCGTCTACCCAGAGTCCCAGTGTGGCTTCAGAGCTGGCCGATCAACAGTGGACATGATCTTCTCCCTATGCCAGCTGCAGGAGAAGTGTCACGAGCAGCATAAACCACTCTACCTCGCCTTTATCGACCTCACGAAGGCGTTTGATCTGGTCAGTCGAAGCGGACTCTTCAGCTTGCTACGGAAGATTGGCTGTCCACCACATCTGCTTGCTGTGGTCATGTCCTTTCACGACAACATGCACAGCACGGTGTCCTAAAACGGCGCAACCTCTGAGGCCTTCCCAGTCAGCAGCGGAGTAAAGCAGGGCTGCGTCCTCGCGCCTACGCTGTTCGGAATCTTCTTCTCCATGCTCCTCCAATACGCCTTTAAGGACTGCAGCGAGGGTGTCTTCATTCATACCAGATCCGATGGCAAGCTCTACAACCTGGCCCGTCTACGAGCCAAGACCAAAGTCAAAGAGGTGCTCATCCATGAGATGCTCTTCGCCGACGACGCAGCCTTGACATCACACTCTGAAGAGGGACTCCAGCAGTTAGTCACTTGCCTTTCCCACGCATGCAAGGAGTTCGGACTAGCCATCAGCCTGACGAAGACGAACGTTATGGCTCAAGGCACGGGGACTCCCCCATGCATCACCATCGACGGATACACCTTGGAGGTTGTCAACGATTTCACTTACCTCGGGTCCACCATCTCGAGCTCTCTGTCAGTTGACTTGGAGGTCAACCGGAGAATCGCCAGGGCAGCCACAGTTATGGCCAGACTGAACCGGCGAGCGTGGAACAATTCCAGCCTCACTGAGAAAACCAGACTGCGCATCTACCAAGCCTGCGTACTCAGCACTCTCCTCCATGGCAGCGAGACGTGGACCACCTACGCAAGGCATGAAAGGAAACTCAACAGCTTCCACATGAGGTGCCTGCGACGTGTCCTGCATGTCGCCTGCCAGGATAAGGTCCCCAACACCGAGGTGCTGAAGCAAGCCAACATGAGCAGTTTGCATGCAGTTCTTAGCGAGAGACGCCTCAGGTGGCTCGGCCATGTCAAAAGAATGGATGCAGGCCGTATTCCCAAAGACCTCCTCTACGGCGAGCTAGCAGAAGGCCAGAGGATGACAGGGCGCCCAAAACTGCGGTTCAAAGACATCTGCAAAAAGGACATGACACAATGCTCCATCAATCTCAACACATGGGAAGTTCAAGCAGACGACCGCCTAGCCTGGAGGCTCGCGGTCAGGCAAGGCACGTCACGCGCAGAGGCTGCGTGCAACGAGGAGGCGGTCCAGAAAAGATCGAGGCGGAAGCAGCGTCAACAGCAGCAACAACAGCCATCTGCCTTCACCTGTAACAAGTGCGGCAGGGATTGTCACTCCCGAGTCGGACTGCACAGCCATTCTCGGCGGTGCAGATAGACTCTCAAGAAGCTACGCCATCGTCTCTCGAGACGGACGACTGCCGACGATGGAATTATAATTGTAATAATTCCAATCCAAAAAAAGTAGAGGATGTCAAGATCTAAGGCTAGCAAAAATCCTGGTCTATTGACATGGTTGTTAGGCTTCATATATATCTACTTTTGGAAAGGGCAAGGGGGCAGGTGTCAGGGGATCATGTAATAATATGTGGTCTTTTAAGTCCAAGTTCGTTCACTTAGCACAGATAATGTTTTAAAGGTTTATTTATGTTGTTCATTCATGTTCATCCATAAATCAGTACTTCACTCCTGTTTGTGGCTGAAGAATACTGAACTGTATCCACATATTATTTTTTAATCCTTTTATCAGTAGATGAACATTTAGATTATTTTTATTTATAATGCAGCTACAACATTTTTTGTAAATTTATTGTGTAGACATATGCTTTTATTTCCTTAGATATGTATTTAGAAGTGGAATTCCTAAATTACATGAAAGTTCTATGTTTAAAATTTTGAGGAAAAGCCAGAATGATTTCCTAAGAGGCTGAGTCATTTTATATTCCAATTAACAAGATGTAAATGCTTTTATTTTCCACAACCTATCAAACATTTTATATCTAACTTTGTCAAAAGTATTAGCCTTTTATCTCAAAGGAAAATATAGTCCTAAATCTGTACTTGGAATGTTATCTTCCATAATCATGCTTTCCAATAATTCCAATATGCCTACCCTGATTTTTTTCCAATTTCTACTACACTTTATCTTTTCTGTTACCCTACAAATGTGCCAAGTAGTAAGAAGAGAAGAAAAGAGAGAAAATCCAGACCTGTCTCCCAAGCTCAGACCTGAAGTCTCTTTTTAGATTCAGTAAACTAAATAATATCCATGCTATTTCATAGTATAAGAGTTGTCAAATAATCATCAAAATTTCCATCTTTCTCATAGCTGCTACTCCAGTTATTTAATCCTAAGGGTCTATCTCAGAAATGTCTTCATCCCCTTCTCTTTATCCCCATGTTTCCTTCTTAGTTGAAGCTGTAATCTTTTTTTTTTCCCTTGACCATTATAATATACTTGATTGTTTCTCTATCACCAAACTTTTACTCTCCATAATTGCTTTTCCATGTTGTTTTTAGAGTTGCCTACCTGAAGCACTTTAAGAAGTTTTATATTATCAATGGGAAAATTTCATAACTCCTTACTTCAGGAACAAGATCTTATGTTAGGATACACTCCATTCCTAAATAAATAACTTTTATAACAACTGCAACACCCTATAAATCAACTTCATAGAAATTATCATTGGCTAGAAAACTTCTTTTCTGATGCTGCCTACTTTAATCAGTATCAATAGTGCCTTTTTAGCCCTCTGCTCTCTTTCCCCAAACACTATCTCCATTATCTTCCTGGAAAATCTCTAATTAATGATTTCTTCTCTGTCAGTCTTTCCCTGTGTCTTAATAAGAATTAAGAGCATCATTTTCTGAGCTTAGAGGGCACCATGGTCAGTTCTCCATTATAGCTATTTAAAACATTATATTGTGATTCACTTTGGCTTACTATATTGTGTTAGATTTTTTTTCCTATTTGTATACTGGTCTTTTCCAATGGTCTATCAAGGCAAGGAATCATGTTTTATCAATACTTGAATCCCCAACATAATCTGTTAGTTGGGGTTCAACCAGAAAAGCAGAACCAGAAGGATAAATGATATAGATGATGATAGGTAGATGATAGATAGATAGATAGATAGATAGATAGATAGATAGATAGATAGATAGATAGATATTGAACAATCTGTTACAGGGAATTGGCATACACATTATGGGAGGGGGGTTACCAACCAGTCTTTACAAGGTTATTTTCATGTATAATGTTAGAGCCCAAAGTCCAAAGGGCAGGCAGTTGAGATTGGAAGATCATGAGAAATCTGGAGTGTAATGAGGATAAGCTTGGGCTCACATGGATGGATTGAACCTGTCTCTACTCTTGCTGCCTGTGACTTTGGTGATGAGGGTATTCTGCAGAAATCAAAGCTCTTATTCATGGAGTTGAACACAAATATAGTTGGCCCAAGAGTCAGAGAAAATAAAGATCCAAGAAGAATACACAACAATTCTGTTAGTATCTATTACTGCAGTACAATATTATGACAAATTAAGTGGCTTTGAACAACACACACTTATTATCCTACCATTTCTGGGGTTCAAAAATCTTGACATGATTTACTGGATTTCTTTGTTTCAGAAACTCACAAAGATGCAATCAAGGTTTTGACTAAGTTCTGTATTCTTGTCTGAGGCTAGACTTTAGAACTATCTGCTTCCCCACTCACATGATTATAGAAAGAATTCAGTTTCTAGCTGTAGGATGAGGGCTTCACTTTTATGCTGTCAACAAGAGGTTAACCTAAAACCCCTTAACCCCTTGACAGTGTCCCCAGTTCATTGCCATGTGGGCCCCAAGATAGCTGGTTGCTTCATTAAGCCTTGGATATTGGGGACTGGGGGAGGGAGAAGAAGAGAAGAAAAAGGAGGAGGAGAAAGAGGAGGAGGAAGAGGAAGAGAAGAGGAGACCATAGTAACATGGCACTATAATTTTAGGTAATATAACCATGTAATTATACACATGTAATCATGTACATACTATCCCCTTTATTATATTCTATTTGTTAGAATAAAGCAACAGGTACTAGCCACACTGAAGAGCAGGAATCACACAAGGGCTTGGATACCAGGAGGTGGGAATCATGAGGTGTCATCCTGAAATTTGACCCTCAGTAATCCATGCCTCTCATTTGCAAAGAGACATTGACATTTTCAAAAGTCTCCAAGAATTTTTCTCATTACATCATCAGTTCATAGTCCAGAATATTATCATCTAAATCAGGTCCAAGTGGAAATGAAACCACTTGAATATAGTGCCTGGCATGTGGTAAGGCTTAATCCTGACTTAATATCGAGTCTAAGAGTAACTATGAGTAGTTACTTAGGTTTGAGTTCACAGAGAGTGGGACCCTTTTTATTTAATGCTGATATCTCCAGTAACTTACTCAATGACTTTCAAGTAGTAGTAATTCATAGAAAATCTTTATCAACTAATGACTGTACTTGAATAGCTGACTTGCTGATCATAGTCAAAATACACAGTTGACTTGAAATTATAGCTGTACTTCATCAGTCCATTTTTACTTAATATTCTGTTATATTTTTCTTGCTTGGCTGATATCTGCTATTTACTGAATCTCTTCTCTGAAATTTAAATCCCAACCAAGGTTTAAATGATGAGAAAACATCACGCTCAGTTGATTCCTCAGAAGTGCTATTAAGTTCTGTATTTTGAAACATATTTTTCTCTAAAGGTTTTTTGCCTCTTGCTAAAAGAAGGTATTGAATTAGTGTGACTTTATATAAGAATATATAATTTCAAAGGTTTGAGAGTGTCTTGTCCTTATTAGTTTAAGGTCAGGCCAGTTAAGTGTTTATTCATATAGATATAAGGTGCATCCTTTACTTCATTAACCATTCATTAACCCAATGTATATTGATTGCATTCCAACTCTATGACAATGTGTGTGCTGAGCATTAGAGATATGACAATAAAAGAGATCAAATAAAGCTCTTCCCTCATGGAACTGGTATTGCAATAGAGCAGCGAGATGATGAACAGATTAACAAAAGAGATCATTTCAAATTATGATGAAGTGTATAAAGGAAATAGTAAAAAGAACTGAAAAAATATTAAATAATACTTTGAGAGTTGATTATTGAGAAAGACCAAAAAACAATGACATTTATGCTGAATGAAACTTCAATGATAGTAAAAAGTGAATCATATATAAATGTGAAAGTGCAGGGCATTGGGTAGAACTCATCAACCAGAAAGAAAAACATATGCAAAGGGGCAGGAAAGGAGCTTCTCTTGTCCATGGGACCCAGAAAAAGAACAGTGGAAAGAGGAAGGGAGGTGTAGAGTGGTAGGCAGGTGCTGAGTTGGAGAGGCAGGCAGGCACCAGATGTGCAAATCATCATAGGCCATTATGAGAGGTTGGATCGATGACAAAGGGAAGTTATTTTAAGATTCTAAAGCACAAGATCTGCCTAATCTAATTAACATTTTTAAAAATCACTATTTCTGCCATAAGGAGAAAACTTAGAAGGACACGAGAAGAATGGAGATCACTGAGGGAGCTGCTAAAGTAAATAGTCGTTTAGCTAGATCTATGCATGGTAACCTAGTGAAAAAATACGAGAATAAAATGTTTTCTTTCTTTTTTTTACAGACAGGGTTGCTGATGGGTTGGTGAATGAGAACATAAGAGAGAGGGAGGAAGTTGAGATTAGGTCTAGAGTTCTGGCTATAACAGCTGGCTGGTGATGGTGTCTTACTCTTGTGAAAAAGACTGGAGGGCTGGTGGGGTGTCAAGTTCTTGGGAAAGAATCAAGAGTTCCAGATAAACATGTGACATTCAGGAATTATATGAGAAATTCACAGGGAGATATCAAGATGTCAATTCTATGTGTAAATCTAGACTGGATATCTTATGAGAAAATTGAGCTGGATATATACATTAGTACAGTATTCCCTTATCATGGGTATTACATTCTAGACCCCCCTGTGATAGGTGAAAATCTGTGAAGTAGGAACCTAACATTTATTTTAGCATTTATATATATTTTAAGGCTTTATAAACCCTTCCCACACACTTATAAAACATTCCCAGTCCCTTATTAACCTTTCTTACTCCCTTATTAACCTTTTCCACACTTTTACAAATACTACTTATGTTCTTAAACATAGTCTACACTCTTAAACCTATGTAACTTTAATAACATATGTATACAGTACCACAAAACCCCACAATATAGTGAAAAATCCGCGATAAATAATTAAATATAATATTTTTTAAAATCTCGCGATACAGTGATAAGTGATAAGTGCACTGCAATATAGAGAGGGACTATTGTACTATATAGCTAGTACTAAATAAATATTATAAAAATGCATAAAATTTCTTTGGGTTACCCTCTGTTAGAGAAATATTTTCTTTATTTTTATGAAATAATAAAATTTGAAAAGCACATTATCGTAAGCTTGGGTAAATTGGGGTTACGTGGGGCTCAGTAAAAATAAGGTTGCTATATTGTAATAACCATGTAGAGTGACAGACCGGTAGTAGACCTATTGGGGTGATCACTTTGTAAGTTATATAAATGTCAAGTTACTATGCTGCACACTTAAAATTAATATTGTATGTCAACTATCGCTGAAAAAAATTTACTACTTATGCTCTGCAGTATATATTATGGTAAGAGTCATAGGTTAGGTTCCCTGGGAAACAGACTTTGAGATGAAGATTTGCATGTAGGATATCTATTGGGGTATATTCTCAGGAGCAATATCTGCAAGGGATTTAGGAAAGCAGAACTGGGTAGAGGGAAGAGTTAAACTAATATGATGTGGTCTAGCTTAAGCCTCTCCTAGCTATAGCTTCTCCTACTAAGATGACTAGGGTTTTATACCCCCACATGCACTAATTATTAGATATAAACTCTCTCTTGGGAGAGAATATAACATTGGCCAAAGCAACTCTCTCTGAATAGGGGCAATTTTTAGGGAGGGACTCAGCTAAGAGCCATCATCAGGCAACATACCTCACAAGAAAAGGATGTCTGAACTCAGGAGGAGGGTCCCTCCCCCCAAAAAATAAAAACACACCAACTAAAATAAAAGAATTAATTACAAAGTATCAAGCAAGATATTAAATATTAGATTTGCATTAAACTTCCATATACAATGTTTTTAATGAGAAGCTTGTGTGTGTTTCTGTGGATTAACTTTTTATATTAGTTTACATACCAATAGCTGTTACATGTAATTACTTTTCAGTGATGATACTTTCAAATTATTCAGTCATCCTTGATAAGAAACTTTCCACACTATAATAAAAATGTTAAATCATATTTTTACAACTACTAATTTTTTTGAGTTGAAATTATGTTTATATATTGTAAAAGAGGTATTTTCCCATTAACTAATGTAGTGTTGAGGGTTTTTTTTTTTTAATGAAAATATAAATGGAATAAAAATGCAATTGATAGATGCACTTTCTGAAAACTAGAGCTTCACCATTAATATTTCAAAGTAATGATGGACCTCTATTTTTCAGAAAATGCATCTATTGTTAGTAGTCACCTGACAGATGGTTTGTTCCTCTCTAAAAGCGGACTCTGAAGCAGGTGCCAACACAGTAGAGCACATTTTGGTTGTGCAAATACACTGTTACTCACAAAGCCCAACACCTAAGACATGGTGGGACACACATTCTGAGCCCCACTCCAGTTATGTCACCTCCCCAGAATCCATAAATAATGGCTGCTTACTGAAAAAATGACCAAAGTGTCCATGCCACCCCATACCCTGGACAAGCACTTGAGGGCTTAAGGAATTGCTATCTCTGGTTAAACAGTCATGAAAACTAAAAACAACATCATTAAGTGACTCTGTATTAAATAATACTGTGATAAGACATTTAAAAAATTAACAAAAAATAAAGTTGATTCTCATTATTTGCAGTAGTGATGTTCTATAAAGATTCTGAAAGCACTGAATTAGAGGATACTGAACCATTGTTGCTAGGGGAAATACATGGTTAGGTGCCTACAAGTCCCTGGTTACTACATTTTTTGCAACCTGATTAATAGATAACCAAGTGTTAAGTATATTTCTCTTTAAAGACATTTATATATTTAAAGACATCATATATGTGTGTGTGTGTGTGTGTGCATGTGTGTGTAATTTCATTCATTAACAATGAACTCACAACCAACAGCACTATATCTCATGTCTGAACAAAAATTTTCTCCTTAAGGCACATCACAGCCTTGTTACACTTACGAACAGTAGACCACACTTCAGTATTATACTTGGGGGCCATTTTAAACAGCAAAATCACTAACAAAAATACAAAAGTGTGAAAAACATGACATTAAATAAACCACACACACACACACACACACACACACACACACACACACACAACTTGTTTATAATATGAAAGCAGAAATAAGTAAGCAGAGTGTTGCCTTGTTCAACCTCAGCTGCAAATATGTGCAATGAGGAAATCAAATTTGTTGCCACTCTACGCATACCCACAAATGACCAAGAGAGCACAAGAGGCATTGATGAGGGACTTACAAAAAAAATTTAGGTAGTAGGTAAATTCTCAACCTGCAAACACTGAGCACCAATGTACTTACCCCTGGAAGATAACACTGCAAACTAACTAAAATAGATTGTTATCCAGATTCACTTAGAAACACTCACCTTGCTGGACCCACCAATCCAAAACTTTTGTACCATAATTTCTGCCAAATCCTAGTCAGTCAACCTTACAAGACCACCTTTGAAATGACACAGTCCAGGCCCTATCATTATTGCACCCTAATTTTTCTTTTTGAGAAAAACTATGCTGGTACTTTTCCTTATCGAAATCTAATAAACTTAGCTTTACTTCAAGAACTGTTCACTTCTCCTGGTGGTTTTTATGGTGAACCTATAGCCACACAACAGCGTTCCAAGAATATGTAGTCATAGCAACCATTTCTAAAAGAGGTGAAACTAAGACATTCTAATAGCATCTTTAAATTTATTTAAATCTAATTTGAATTGAAAATTATGACATTTAAGACTCTCTCTCTCTCTCCTCTCTCCCACTCTCTCATTCTCTCTCTCTCACTGAACAGTCATTCAATGGAACAAAGTATTGGCTTCCTTATTTAAATCTTTCTCCTTTGGCTTAAGAATAGAGAGACAATTAAAAATACCTGTGGTGGAAAATTGAAATAGTGCTGAGCAGTGGAGGCAATGTACTTAATTACTATGAGATGGGTGATAGATGGTAAATGCTTCTTGTGTCAACTGGAAGACATCAGCACTCGTATTTCTCACATGATACAGACTGTGACCTGATATCACATTTATTCAATTAAGCCAAGGCATAAAATTCAATATGTTTTTTTTTTTCATCTGCTAAATCAGCAATACTTTTTGATTTATTGCAGTGCTTATTACTATCACCAGCCCAAATACCAAGGATCAAGGAAACGTGAGTGGTCTAAAAATTCTGTATAAGGAAATTATAATGAGAAGATGGACCAACACTGGACAGCAAACGCTGCAGTGCTATTCTAGTACTAAGCACAAGGGAAGTCACTTGCATTCTTGATACCTTGGTCACCATATCCACATTATAAAGAAATAGGATTAGCTGTCACTGAGATTTTCCTTACCTAATGCTTTCTATGATTCATACTGCCAGATTCTATACCTATCATTGAACCTTGGAGATTGATTTTTATGCATATAGATATTCAGGGAAATTGTCTAGGCCTGCTACAATCTTGTTTCCTCACATTCTAGGAACACAAAAACCAGAAAATCTGTCCAGTGTAGGTGTTGATAACTAAGCATTATCAATGGGGTCATTGAACATATAGAAATAACTTGATAATTTTAAGTCTCATGAGTTTCAGGAAACAAAATCATTCTAACATTTTCAAGCTCAGTAGAATTGCAAGAGAATGTCTGGTTTTCTCTGCCCTCTGTACAAGTGAGGAATCTGAGGACAAGACAAGGCCACCTGGGCCCAGTTGTTAGTAACATCGCTACCATACAAAGAGCTAGTTTTTAGGAGGAATAAATCACTTTAAAAACTAAACAATGCGATGATCACTTGGTTGGTCTGGTTGTCTCTTTAGGGAGAAAGATAACAAGATTTTGGGTGGGAGGTAATCAATATGCTTTATTTCAGAGTAGACATCTTGGAGAAATAGAGAGTAACTAAGAATGTAACCTCTGGGGATGTGGACATACCTATTTTCAAATCTGTCCTGCTTGAGAATTCCGTGAGTGAAGAGCTAGCCATTAGGTTTGAAAAGGATGAGTAAAAACAAATCTAAGACACCATGCCCATAGCCAGTGTTCCTGCTACCCATTCTCACAGCTTCATCTATTCTTTGTCAAGTTTGGAGGCCTGATATCTGAGTTCTGTGGCACCTTTCCCCCCAGAAATAAGAGTATTTCTCATCTGGATGACACAATTAATTTTGGGCCTAAGAGCAATATCTCTGCTCTACATGGAACTCTGTTTTGGGGACTAAAGTTCTCAATAAAAGATTCTATTAACTTGCAACTGCACCCAAATGTGAGTGTTTAGTGCCAGTTTAAACGATTAGAGAAAATTAAAGGAAAATGTAACCCAAAAAAGAGATTCCTGCTCTCATTGCCAATAGAGTCAATAGATATGGAAGGCTAAATGCCAGATACAGGTTGCAAATATTCAGCAGCATCTTTAAGGGCTCCTGGTGTTCAGTTAAATTATACCATGCAGTGAAATGCAATCACTGTCCATGAACAGACCTATGTATCACCAAAGCTTGATTCTTATTTTTAGGGTTAGACATGGAAGAGGAACATTTGCCTTCTGGGCATTTAACTGCAACACTTGGCTGCTTCCCACTCAGCGAAGAGTCTATTTTAACCAATTTTCAAGTATGTTTTTTTTCTCTTTCCATCTTGTGTCTATATCCTGGGTTGTGAGACAGACATAACTTTATTTAGCAAAATCACTCTGGATTCTTAGTAACTATCTGGATGTCTGTAGGTTTTTTTGTTTGGGTTTGGTTTCTTTTTTTCTTCCCTCCCATTTATTCTCCACAGTCATTTGCATCCCACTTCCCCATTAGACAATCACAGGGAAGCTGGAGAGATCCCATCTGTGCGTTTCAGGGGGCGGAATCAAACAGCCCTGGGACAGGTGGAGCAGGCAGCAGGAAGGTGACCCCAGGCGTGCAGCAGGTGGGCCAGCAGCACAGGAAATCAGCAGGCAGCAGGCAGTCTGAAGGGCAGAAAGGCCCATGCTGCCTGCATCCAGGCAGCAAATCAAGCAAGGGTTAGCAGGTAACAAGGGTGACAGGAGGGCACACCAGGCATGTGACCAATGGGGAGACAGAAACAGAAGGCAATTAGCCAGGGGGAGAGGGCAGACGGAGGGCATCCACCAACAATTATCAGGGGAAAGGGTAGTAGGAGGGTAATAATAGGAGGCAGTTTTAAGGGGTGAGAGGACATCAGGCATGTGACGTGCAACAGCAGTGACAACACTAAGCATGACTTACCGGGGAAAAAGCATTGAGCAAAGAACCTTACTGTCCTTGGAGCAGGAGCAGGAAGTTAGTCAGGCACTAGGCAGCCAAGAGTTGAGACCTCACAAATATGTGGTCTCTAGGTTTAGGTACCTGTTACGAATCATCACTTCAGGAAATATATGCCCTGCATGCATTGATCCTTTCCCTAATGGACCTCAGGAAAGTGCTATGTGGTGATAATAATACAGAAAGTGGAGGAAAACTGCAGAGCAGGCCACTGCCTAAAATATGCTAAAATTTTAAGGAAAGGGGCAAATGGAGAGAAATTCCATTTTCTAGATGTCTTCCACGGGTCAGTCTCTGTCAGACACTTGACTTATGATATCTTAACAAGTTCTTTGGCAACCATTGCATGTTACTGTTATTGTCTTTTGTTTTTAAGCCAAGGAAATTGAGGTTCAAAGACAATAGTGAACTGGCCTGAGATCACACAGCTGGTAAGTAAGAGCTGAGATTTTAACTTGAGCCTCTCTGACATTCAGACTTCCGTCTTCTATTTTGCACAGCGGATCTCAACCTTAGAAAACCCTCTTTTTACTAATAGCAGACAGTGTATATTGATCCTTACAGATTAAGGCCTAGGTCTCTGTTGAACACAAGTTTTCTCACAAAGACACATATTACAAAATAGTTTCTCAGATTTGCGTAATGTATAGATCCCCATCAATGATACAAAAGGCCTCACACAACCGCAGGCTCCAGAAGCCTTCATTTTTGGTGGCAGCACCAGAAAATGTCAAGAGGATCTTCAGCAGCTTGATATGAACAGCAGACTGAAAAGATGTTGCATCAGTGATCTCTGCATCACCAGTCTCTCTGTTCTGCACACACACGGGGCCTTTGTGCCAGCCGGGACGCTTTCACTAGCAGTTCATAGACCATTATGAAATTTATTTGGCATCTCCAGAAATGCAGTTGTGGGAAGAGCCAGTGCCCCTCCCACAGTTCTCACTCTGCTCTCCTCAACAGTGATCTCTTCTTCGGCCCAGGAGCAGGGTGGCCATAATAGCACCAGGCATTGCATCCTATTGTCATCTGTTCTGGGACTAGATGAAGGGTTGCCACATCTTGTGTCTCTTTCTTAGGAGTAAAGATAGTGACTCAGAAACCCCTTTATCCAAGAACACTTTTCCATACATCTCATTGACCAAAAAGAATCATATATGCGTTCCAAATCAGTTACCATGAAGGGAAATGGAGTTATCGTGATGAATGATCCTATCAGAATTCATTCTTGCTCTGACCTATGTCTTTAAAAAGGTAGATAACTGAACATAATAAAGATTCTTTTCAAAATGAGAGAAAAGAAGATTGATGATGATTAGCAACTAAGAATCTCAGCTCCAGTCCTCAATTAATGATTGCTGAAAAAAGCCAATGACTGAAATGTGAATGATCTTTGAGTCAGTTTGATTGGGAAAGGGGATAAAGCACTGGATATGGAATTGTTTGGGGGATCATTACTCATCCCACAGAAGCAATGTGACCTTGAACAAATCATTTCATTTCCCCAGCCTTGGTTTCCTCATTTGCAAAGTGAAGAATGTAATACCTGCCCCATTTAACTCACAGGGATGTTATGAGAATTTATATGTGTAAATGCTTTGTGTATGACAATGGACTATGTAAATGAGAGGCATTATAATTATTAATATTCAGAATTTAATCAACCTGGTTATTTTGTCAGTGAGAAAATATTTATTATGTTCTATAAGCCAGGCACTATTTGAGCTGTGGAGAATGTGGAAAAATGTTACATCTAGGAAATACATAAAACTCACTAAGGAATTGGAATGTTGTTTGTGTAAGGTTATATAATACACCATTTAAAATTGCAAATCAGCTTAAATGGTGTCGAGATAATTAGCTATACAATAGAAAAAAATAAAATTAAGTCCCTACATCATGTTAAAAACAAATTCTCAATAAAATAAAGATCTAAATATGAAAATCCATAAAAGTGTTGGACAAAATATAAGAAAATATTTGTTTTGAATCTCAAGATGGGAAGAGCCTTCCCAATCCACTTTCATAATCCTGAGGACATAAAAAAAATTGGTGCATTTTAATGCATAAGATTTCCAAGATCTTACAAGAAAAGATATCATAACAAAATAAAAGACAAATGTCAACCTAGGATAAAATATTTGTAAAATTTATAATGTAAAGTATTAATATCCTTGAAATATTTTTGAAGTAATTAAAAAGGAATGCAATATAAAACAATTTTTAGTAAAAGAACACTAACTTATACTACAAATACTAAAATAATTTTTTATTCTAAGAAACATTAAAAATAGTACTATTTTTTCCCAACAGGTTGGCAAAACTATTTACAGGTTGATGCTCCATTGTACGAATATGGTGTAGGGAAATGAAAACATGTTGCCATGTGGGTAGGGTGCCTACTTGTTTAGTCTGTAAGGCAATTTGTCAGTGTTTAACAAAAACTTAAATGTCCATAGTTTTTTAATCAGGAGCTTACCTTTTAAGAATATGTATACTCTGTATGGCATAACCACAATGCACAAGAATGTGCATGGCCACAATTTATTTATTTGTTGGAAATTCAAAATAACTGAAATACCTATTAACGGGATATTAGTTAAATAAAATGCAGAAATATATCATTTTATGTTACCATTAAAAATATTAAGGTAGATATTTGTGTTGCAATATGGAAAGATGTGCAATGTGTGGCCAAGTGACAAAAGCAAAACAGAAAGCTGTAGGTGATCTACAATCCTAAATTAAAAAAAAAAAAATACTATGCACGTACCTTTACCTATACACATGTAAACTGACAGACACACACATACAGAGTCAAAGGATTCTAGACTCCAGAGAGAGAAGAGTGATGCACTATTTTGAAAAAATTGGGAGGTACCTCTAAAGAAGAGAAATGTGGATTTTACTCTTTGGTTTGATAGCCTTCTTTAAGGCCTTACCTGCTCCAAGCACATGGTGTGATGTCACATCTTCTGGCACTGAATGTAACTGTCACTACAGAATGACTTACTATTTTCACGTTTTCTGATGTTTTGGTTTCAGTCCTTGCTCTAGACTGCTGCATTGCAGGACGAGGAGACCCACTGCATCTGCTGCACGTGGTAACCACTAACCAGATATGGCTATCTCGGTGCTTGAAATGTGACTAGTGAAACTGGAGAAATCCTGTAAGTATAAAAGACTTGCCACATTTTTAACACTTAGTATGAAGAAAATAATTTAAAATATTGCATTAATAACAATATACTGACTATGTATAAAAATGATATTTTAAATATATTGGGGTAAATAAATATATATTTAAAATACTTTTACATGCTTCTTTTTAATTGTATTAATGCAGCTACTAAAAATTAGAAATTTACACATAGGGTATACTTGTGATTTACATTATACTTCTATTGGATAGTACTGCTCTAAACTCTCAAATGGTCTCTTTTTCTTCAAGAACGTCTAGCTAGGAATGTTACTGGTGCCTGGAGACTGCTCCTTGTTCCTTCCCAGATTCCTACATTCCACACACACCCCGCTACAGTTTTGATTGCTTAAAACGAAGACTTAAGTAAAAAAGGAGAAGTCATCTTAGAAGCTAGGAGTTGGGACCCAGAGACTAAGTCCATAATAAATCTGAGGTTTCAGTGCTGAGTGATTGAGTTATATTAGTGCCATTAAAAAATAGTGAAACCGAAACAGAACAGGGTTGAGGATGAAGGCAACCTGCTTGCTTTTAAACAAGATGAACTTAGAAAAGTGGATATGCCCAGTAGGCATTAAGAGTGTGAAAATCAAACTGCAGATAAAACTTTCAAATGATGATTTAGGATAGGGAGACATTTATAGTCAGTATATGTTAGAAAACCATCTAATAAAGTTGATTTTAAAATATTCTTCTATTGGGGCTTGCCAGAATTCATTTTGACTAAACTGCATTTAAAATAAAATGTTATATAATGTCATTTTTATCTTAACAAATCAATGATCACATAAGTTCTTAATAAGTTACAAAATAAATAATAAAAAAGTAAAATAGGTACATTGCTAGACATGCCTATGATGTATTCTATTATCTTTAAATAGGAGATTTTACATTTTCCTATCTAAGCATCATATTTTTTTTTATTTTTCAATTAGCTCATCAGACTTAATTTTGCATATATTTAGTGACAGCTACCATACTCAAGTGGGGGTTATCAGAAAGGATATACAAAGCATCAATCACAGAATAAAATATACATATCAAGTTCTCAATACTTAATTGTCGAATGAATAAACTAATTATTTAATTCATAATATAAAAATGACAGGGTTTAAATCTTAAAAACTGTGTTATGTAACTATGGGTTTATTTACCCCAATCTCACAATATTGCATATTTGATTCACTATGCACTAAATAACCCAATACTTTCTTTCATCTGAGAGGAGAAAACATTCCTATTTGGAAGGATGATAAATATTAGTGAAGAAGAGGGTAATCCATATGGTTCCTAGAAATAACAAAAATAAAATGCAAACAAAGAAGTCCCAGAGATAAAATAATAGTAACATTAAAAAAAAAAAAAAAACAGTGAAGACATCTAGTTTCCAATCTGGTGATTCTTATGTCCTAACAAGTAAAAAGATGAACAAACTGAAATATCAACAACTCTCCTTAGATCTGACAGAGAAGTGATGTCACTGGATAAATCACTTCCCCCCAAATTAGAGAAATAGACAGATACAGAATATCATCATTTATCAAAGCAGAGCTCAGCAACAAAAATCTTCTGAAAAACCAATGCTTGGGTAGGAAAACCTGAACGGTAGTTGACAAACAGAGGGGGGCTCAGTGTGGACGATCTGATTGGCAAAGATACCATGGCAACCCAGTCAGAGAAAGAGATCACACATCTTCTGTGTTATGTCTCCACAGCTCTACCAGACCCTAACATGAAATATTGGGAAAAAATCCTCACAGAGTTTTGGAATGAGAAGGGAAAAATAAAACATTTGTAAATACTCCAGGCCATTCTGTTTTTTCTAACAAGATCTTCCTCAGTAAAGCAATTATGTCAGAGCATAATTTACTGGGTTTTATCAGAGATTAACCTACCTAAGAGAAGGGAAGTACCCAACTCCAGTCCTCTCCAGCCTTTGACATGAAATAAAAATACCTAACTTCAGCTCTCTCTCTATCCTCCCATGAAGTTGGTAACTCTGTGAGAGCTGGAGTGGCTATATTAATATATCACAAAATAGACTTTAATACAAGAAACAATACTAGAGAAGAAAAATATATTTTATAATGATAAAAGTATCAATTTATCAGGAAGATATAACACATAAACATTTACATGCTTAACAGAAGTGCTCAAAAATATATGAAGCAAAAAATTGCAGAATTGAAAATGAAATTAGACAATTGAAAAATAATAGTTATAAATTTAAATAACTCACTGTCAATAATAAAAATCGCATAGAAGACTAGCAATCATAAAGAGGACTTGAGTAACATTATTAAACCAGGACTTAGATATCTGTAGAACAGTCTGCCTAACAACAGCAGAATACACATTTTTCCCAAATAAGCATGAAACGTCTCAGAATAGATTATATTTTATGCCATGAAGCAACTTCAATACATTTTAAAAGACTGAAATCCTACAAAGTACATTCTCTACAATGGAATCAAATTAGAAATCAATTACAGGAATTTACAAATATATAGAAATTAAACACTCCCTTCTAAATAACTGATGGGTCAAAGAAGTAATAGCCCAAGAAATTAGACTGTAAAAAAAAAAAAAAAAAAAAAAAAAAAAAACCTCATACACATAACGCCTAAATTTACAAGAAGTAGTCAAAGCAATGCTAGGGGAAATTATCTTTCCATCACTATTTTGTAAAAGAAGAAAAGCCTCAGATTAATAGTTTTAATATTTCACTTGAGAAACTAGAAAATTGAAAACAAATAAAATCAAACCAAGCAGAAGGAAATTACAAAGATTAGAAAGAAAAATAATAAAATTAAACAAAATCAAAAGTTTATTTTTTAAATACAATGAACAAAGTTGATAAACATTAAGCTTGATTAAACAAGAAAATAAGATAAGATAAGATTACCAAAATTAGAAAAGAAAGAGGAAATCAGGAAGGCCTGTGGTAGGTGCTGATACGATATGATTTCTGCCCAGTGCTCTGAGTGTCAAAGTGAAGAAATTCACTGGAGAACCCTAGTGTATTGTTGGTGGGAATGAAGACTGGTGCAGTCACTGTGGAAAATGTATGAAATTTCCTTAAAAAATAAAAATGGAACTGCCTGAATCACCAATTCAAAAGGACTTACACACCCCAAGTTCATAGTGGACCTATTTATAATAGCCAAATGCTGGAAACAGCTTAGATGCCCATCAATAGATGAGTGGATTAGAAAACTGATACATTTACACAATGGAACACTACGCAACAGAAAGAAAGAAGGACCTTTTGCAACAGCATGGATGGAACTGGAGAATATTATGCTAAGTGAGATAAGCCAGCCCATGAAAGACACACACCATATGATCTCACCTATAAGAGGAATCTAATGAACAAAATAAACTCATGAAGAAAACAGAACCACAGACAAGGGGACATGGGTCAGACTGAAAGAAATCAAAGGGGAGGGGAGGGGGATAATGGTGGGAAGAAGGGGAAAAGACTAGACAAAGAACATGAATGAATGACATGGACAACAGTGTGGGAATTGACTGTGGGGGTAGGGGGTGGGCAGAGGAGGGCAAAGAGGTAAAAAATGGGACAACTGTAATAGGATAACAATTTTAAAATGATATAATTAAAAAACTTGAAAAAAGGAAAGAGGAAACATCATTAACAAAATTATTGTGCTTAAACATATTTTAAAGAAAATTTATGAACTTTATGGCAAGAACCTAGATTATGTGCAGCAAATGTACATTTACACTGTGTTTCCTAAAGCAACTGCTAAGAAAATAACTAAAAAGTAAGAAAAGAAAGAAGAAAAAAATGAAAAGAAAAGAGAAGGAAGAGTTTAAAAATATGTTAAATATTATTCAGCACAAAGGAAGGTATTAAAGGAGAAACAGAAAAACATTTTTAAGATGAAACATATAAAAGCAAATTGCAAAATTACCAAAATTGTCCCCCAAAGAATTAGAAATTCTTAATGGAACTGTAATTACAAAAAAAAATAAAAATAAAAATAATTAGTAAAAATATCCCATCACATAAACCACAGGTTCACATGGCTTCACAAGTATATTTTAACAAACTCTTTAGAAATTAAAGGGGGGAAAAAGAACACTTCCCAGCTCATCCTTAAAAGCTAACATTACCCTGAAATGTAAGCCAGACAAAGGCATGAAAATAAAACAAAATGACAGACTGATTTAGAGATGAAATACTCTCAACAAAAGTATCAAAACCAAACTTGACAATATATGCAAAAAATTATACACCATGACCTAGTCAGACTGATCTTGGAATACACAGTAGTTTAATATCCAAAAATCAATTATGTAATATACTACATTAGTAGAATAAAGTATAAAATCCATATGATCATCTTAATAGACACATGCGCACACACAAGCTGACAAAGTCAAATACCCATTTATGATGAAAACTCTCAACAAACTAGGAAAAGAATAGAACTTTTCAACCCCCAAAACAGGCCTTCAAGAAACCTACAGTTAACATTCTATTTATTGGTATAAGACAATTCTTTCCCACTGAGATCAGAAACAAGACCAGGATACCTGTTCTCATAATTTTATTCAAAATTCTCCTGGAGTTTCTAGCAAGAGTAACAAAACCAGACAGGAAAGTATAAGACATCCAGATTGAAAAGGAAGAAATAAAATTAACTTTATGTATTTGCTGCTGACATGATTGTCTATATAGAATTCCCACAGAAGCTACCAAAAAATAAAAATAGAATGCTACTATTACTAATAAATAATTTTTATCAATGTTGTAGGATGGAAGACCAAACATTTCCTATATGATAGCACTAAACAACTGGGAATTCAATTTTTAAAATAATGCTATTTAAAATAGCATCAAAATAGAAAAAAAATCAGATACACCTGAAAGGCCTATAAACAGATAACTACAATATAATGCTAAAATAAATTAAAGAAGATGCAACTAAATAGAGAAATAAATAATTTTCATAAAATATTCTATATTGTTAAGTTGTTAATTCTTTTAAATTGATCTATAGATGCAATAAGATCCCAATTAATATTTTAGCACATTTTATTTTAGAAATTGACAAGTTGATTCTAGAATTCATATATAAATATTTTAGAATAATAAAAAAAAAGCTTTGAAAAAGAAGAACAAAAATTGGAGGATTAAAATGATTTGACTTCAAGATTAAATAGAAATGTATTCAAGCATATGTATGTATTTCCATGCAAAATGAATACAGTGGACAAACAGGGGAGTTTAAAATGATGCTAGACCACCTGGATACCCGTACATAAAAATATAAACTTTTATACATAAGTTAGTCCATTAAAAAAATAAAAACAAACTCATAATAGATCTAAATGTAAAAGTCAAAATCTAAAACTGTAAAATTTGAGAACACATATGAGAAAAATCTTTGTGACCTTGGTTTATGCAAACATACAATACCAAATGCATGATTCATTAAATAGCAACAATAAATAATATAATCGACTTAGTAATACTAAGATTGTCTGTTCTTTAAAAAGCAATGTTAAGGGAATAAAAAGACAAAAATACAGAAAATATTTGCGAATCAAACATCTGAGAAAGGAATTGCATCTAAACTACATAATGCACTTCCACAATTCAATAATAAGAAAACAGACAACCTACTGAAAACTTCAGCAATACATTTAACACTCATTAAAGATACACAAATAAGCACATATAGTATGCTCAGCATTTCATTCATTAGGGAAATGTAAATTGAAATCACAATTAGATACTACTTCACACATAAGAAGGCTAAAATTGAAAAGACTGATCATATCAAGTGTTGCAACTGTCTGAATCAAGTGGGACTCTCATAGATTGTTGAAAAAAATAAATCATTGGAAAACAGTTTTGCAATTTCTTAAAATGTTAAATGTACACCTACCATACAACTCAGCTATTCCACTCTTAAGTATTTACTGCAGAAAAATTAAAACATATATTTGTAGAAAGACTTTAGGTTTTTAGTAGCTTTATTTGTAATAAATATGTAAATATCCATAATGGTTTTATTTGTGATAGCCCAAAACTAAATTAACCCAAATGTCCATCTACAGGTGAATAGATAACCAAATTGTGATCATCTAATGTACTATCCAGAAATAAAATAAATGAAGTATTAATACATCTAATCACACTGGTAAATCTCAAAATAGTGATACTAAGTGATAGAAATGCAACAACAAAAGTACATACTGCATGATTTTATTTATATAAAATTCTAGAAAACAGAAACTTAACTATAATGATAGGAAGTGGATCAGTTGTTGCCTAAGGTGCAAGTTTAGGGAGGAGCATAAAGAAGGGATTCCCAAAGGTCAAAGGAAACTTTGGGGGATGGTGGTTATACCCGCTATCTTGATTTTGTGGATGGTTTCACAGGGGTATGCCTATGTAAGAAATTATCAAATTGTTTACTTTATATGCAGTTTAATGTATGTCAATTATACCACCATGTAAATGTAAAACACATATACATGTACTGAGAAAAGAAAAGAGAACATTTAATTCATGTGATCATCATAGGCAAATCTAAGCTTTAAAGGTAGGAAAATCATAAGAACCAAAGGAAAAATACTGCACATCTCAGAGGGTGATGGGGGCAAGAAAAGAGAGTGAGAGAGAGATTGAGAGAGAGAGAATATGTGTTCAGTGTTTGAAATAACACAAATTATTGAAGTCTTTCTGTCCTTTCTTTGATCTCCCTTATTTCTAATTGGAATAGGTCCAGTTAACTGAAAAATCTTAAACACAATGAAGTTCTACAAACATTTTGACTCTTGAGAATGTTCTTCACTATACCTTTGGATCTCAGTTTTTCCATTTGCAAAATCAGGACATGGAGACATTCCCAAGCAGCCAGGTTGTTGTGGGATAACAAACGGCTTGATAACTCATTGTGATCTTTGACAAAAGCCCAAAGCATTATTATTGTTACTGAATATTACTAGCTAGGGATGGTGCTGGACTGATAATTCAGCAAGGGACATTTCATAAAATGCTAACTATAAAGTGTACATAAAGTTATATATCCATTAATGTCAAATCTGTTCTGAACAAATATTTTGGAAGACAGCCTTCAGATCCTCACATGCAAATCTCTTCAATACCAATTTAAGTTCTTTGGAGTAAATAAAAGTAATTAATTTACCTCATTTATTTGAAGGATAACAGCTGATTATATCGTATTGTGATGGTACTTTAGTGGTGGTAACTTTATGTCATAATGTTTGGTAAGGAAATATAATAATTGTAGAAATTAGGAGAGTTGAGACTTAGAATTTTAAAAGGTTTAAAAAAAATAAAATTGCTGTGTTTACAGAATTTAATCACACAGATATTGCTGAATTGCCAAAAACACTGTTCATCAGAAATCAATTTTATCGTCATTTCAGAATACATTGTCACCAACTCTGCAATCAGAACTGTGAAGAATCAACAAGAGAAAGGAGGTGTGGTCTTTTCTATCAATACATACAAATGTTATCACACACACATATCCCTAAGTATAATCAACTTCTTAAGGAAGCCCTGGTTCCTACTGTCCCATTCCAGTCCCAAAGCTATTTCCACTACCTTCATCCTCTTTTTTATATTGAAGAATTCCAATTCTACAGGAAAATTGCAAGACTGACATGGGTACTTATATAACCATTACCAGAACCCATTAATTGTTAATATCTTGCAACATTTGCAATGCACTAACTTTCTTCCCTCACATTTACAGAACTATTTGAAAATATGTTTTCTAAGGTTTCTTACATGTTCTAAACAAGAGGAGTTACTTTTAGTCATTGCTACCATATTTCATTGACCCCCCCACAAAAAAAGAAATGAACAAAGTTCAGGTTTTTCATAGGCTGATTATGTATGGTCACAACTTAAGAAAGTCACATAAAGAGACTGCTCTCAGGGTGGTACAGAGTTTCCTCCTCCATCTTTGCTCTTGAGATGGGGACCTAGAATAGGGGAAACCACATAATTTATTTCCTAAACCAGGAGGACACTTCTGATGGTGAAAAGAAGCACTATTAATAATTATTGCAAAACAGCAGGTGTGAACATGACTGCCCCAGGTATATTGGGACTTGTGGTCACTCTACTTTGAGCGCACAATATAGGTACAGTTACTGTGGAGTAACTTGAGCACTAGCTCGGGTGCTTAACTTATCTTTAATAGACACAATTCTGGAGGAAAACAGGTTCTTCTGCCAGCTCATTAATCTGGGACGCAAGTTTTAGTTTCATCTCCATGATTAATTGAAAACAGTATAGACTTCTTGGTCTTTAAAAGAAGGAATTTATTTAACAGAAATGAATTTAATGGCAGTGGGATACAATATATGTCAATTGTAGTAGGGTGATGTTTAAGGTCAGCTAGTCAATAATCTGAACTTGTTGGACACTCAAATTTCACCACTGCTGCCGGTTCTCCAAGTAATTTGTCATGAGTTCTTTAGACAATAGCTTGAGAAAGGATCATAGGTCAGGTATCTGATTGCTGAGCAACACAAGAGTTTTTTGTTTTTGTTTTTTTTTCTCTCTAAACTTGGTATCTCATAAGAAAGCATTTATGTAAACTTAGTTTTATTTTTCCATGTGGTTGTAACTCTGCAAATCAAAATGACCAGGTCTTCTTATACATTGTCTGGTCTGGATACACCCAGTAAGTCACTCCTTCTGTTATTATCAAACAAGTGTGGTCATACAGTCTGTTACTAGAAAAACCACAACAATAAAAAAATAGTGGCACACTGAGATGAAATTTCACTAACATCAAGGTATCTCTAGTCAGGAAAGAGTTTTAAAAGGTATAAAAAAAGTAGTTATTTTAACATAATCTGAATCCCAATAGACTCCATCTCAAGTCAGTATGGACTTGTCTAGCTGAGCAAAGAAGTAACAGGAAGTATAATTGCATGTTACCAGCAGGAAGAGTACCTGCCAATGTCTGAAGTTCTCCTCCCTGACCTCACAGAGAATCTTTCAGATTTAGGATATTCCATTGGCTGCTATCCAGACCACTTGGTCAGTAGGGCAAGTGTCACACCAGGTGAGCAAAAAAGGCCAGCTCTTTTAAGAAATAGAGGGTGTAAGGCATTATTTAAAAAACATTTAACAGATGATGACTGATAATAGGTCTCATGAAAGGATCTGTCTGAGAGACAGCAGCGGGTCCTGAGCTACATTGGAAGGTTTCAAAGAAGGGATTCTCAATGACTTGAGATTTGGCACATTGATAAGCGAGGTATTGGTAATGGGAATACACATCTTTTAAAGAAAGAACAAAACAATTGAAGATATGGAGGTATAATGCAATTCTACAATGTGGTAAGTGGGTGAATTAACATGTTGCTTTCAAAGTACTTTGCTTTGTATCATCTTATTTAATCATCATGACCAGTTTTGGATAAAGTGGACAATACTATCATTTCCAAAATATAGATGAGAAACTTAAATATAGCCAAATTAACTCACTTAAGTTTCTTTGACTTTTAAATGTCAGAATTGGATCTAGTAGTAAACACACACTTTGATGTATTTTTTTATACTCATTTTTATTTTATAGATGAAGAAAGTAAAGTTCAGAGAAGTTAGCACACAAGTGGCAGTCAGGACTCAAACCACGGGTCCCAGGTTCCATACTTCGGATTTCTCACTATACTTATTGACTGAAGAAAGAGGAAATGAGGGTCAGAGACTCCATTAAGAAAGCTCATCCCAAAGCACAAACTAGAGAAAGAAGTTGTGATTTCCCAATGGAACCTTTGGGCACTGTAAGGAGTAGGTGGAATCTCAGTGAACAGAGATCTCTGGCAACTATCCAGGGACACCAATCAGAATGCCTAAGACTTTTAGTAGCTTTCTCCAGGTTTTAGTTAATCCTGTCTACACATATTATGTTTGTTCCGTTCTCTGTGTTTTCTCTCAAGTTTCCCTGTGCTTATAGAGTTCTTGGTCTCTGTACTTGACTTTCTCTATACTCCAGGGTCTTGTTCCATGAACACTGCTCAGAATCCATAGTTACTTTTCCCTGACCTGAGCTTCTATGACACTTGTCTCTGCAGTGTACATTAATATGGCATTGTTCTGTGTACATTGAGTGCCCAGGCAAAATAGGTTGCTGTTTGGTTTTGCTGAGAGCAGAGTGCTTCCCAGGAATTCAAGCTGCAGTTCATCTTTGCCCCTTTTACTCAAACCTGGGAATTATTTTTCTCTCCAAATTCTCTGCTTTCTGACTTCTAGTGATAGTTATTTTATATTTTCAATAATTTTCAGGATGCATTTTGAAAATTTTTGCTTCATACTTTAACACTCTTTTCAAAAGTGAAGGAAGGCTCACCAGTTTATTGCATGTGGGTGCCTGAAACTACCTTTCCTGCAGGCCTACACCACAATTCAATTTTCACCCATACCATCTTTGACTTCAGGCTGGGAGGGCACAGGTGTTTGGAGGCTTAAACCTCTCATTCTTTCACATTCAGGGAATAAACAATGTCTCATGTGCCCTGGCACCCATCACCATTTCCATCCTAACATCAAGGCACCGATCGGCATATTCACAGTGCATTTTGGCTCCTTTCTTGTTATCCTCTGGTTTCATCCAGATACCTGCCAAGTCACTCATCATTTGGCTTTGCTCTTTTAAACTGGCAGAAACGTAAAGATAAAATATCCATACTTTGTTTCCTAATTACTGTAAAGGGAAATTCTGTTGTCCTGATGCCACTTAGAGCGACAGCTGTTGTGTGTGTGCTCTAGAAATGTACATCGCAAATGAAACGTACTGGTTTGGTGATCTAGGTATTCTAGAATAATAAGAATCAATTGGCATTCTAAAACGAGTCTTAAGTTGTCAGCTGCAGGAGTAATATAAGGGATAGGAATACACAGTCAGCAAAATGTAGATGCAACCCTGACAGTGACATACTATGTGACTGAGGACAAGTTTTCGCTAACTTATTGAGTGAAAGTTTTGTTTCACTCTATGCCTTACTAAATAGTTTAAAGGCATTTTAAATATATAATTCTTGCAAAAGCCTGTGAGGCTGATATTATTATTCTCAGTGCACAGATTATGAAATAGAGACTTAGAGATTTGAGTAATTTGTAGAACAACTCTACATACCAAGTTAAGTGTCAACTAAAAATATAAACTCACGTCTAAGTGATTTCAGAATCAAAGTTCATAATCACAGCATATATTATTTTCACCAATATGTAGTCATTTCTCCTTGTCCAAATGGATAACTCCTCTTTTGTCTGTGTGTAAGTTTCTTGCTAAATATCTCTTACTCATCTTTCTTTATGAAACTACTGCTACGTAAGAAGAAAAGTTTCCTCTATGCATATAGGTTCTTTAAACTGGTTTAATAATCACATCAACATGAGACAGATTAATAAGAGAAAATAATCAAATTTAATTATACATACATACATATATGCATACATATACATATATGTGTATGAGCCTTGCATACATGAGAAGCTTTAAAACAGAAAGGTAAAAGAAGGTATGCATGACATTCTGAGCTAAGGGTGAGGTCAGGCTACTCAGGCTTCAGAGGGGATAAAGGTCATTTGCAGGATGATAAAAAGAACAGATGTTCAGGTATTATAAATTTGTCTTGCCATGTAGATAGCTCATAAAAAGTTATCTCTGGTGATAACTCTTATTATAAGCAAGGTCCCCCATTTAAATTTAGAAAAACTGACCAATAGGGTGAATGAAACAAGTGTAGCCTTTGAAATAACTGATGTACCTGATGTAAGAAAAAATTGGCAAAGATTTTCAAGTGGGCATAATGATTACTGGATATCCTTTTAATGGAACATTGAGCATAATCTAGCCAACCATTCGGGGTATCTGAGTCTATAGTAAGTCTACTGCTTTCATCATCTTTTACTAAACTTACAGTTCTGCAAATTGTACAAAACAGTAGTTAAGCAGTAAAAACAGATTTTATTCAGGAATTATTTAAATAGGGAAATAGAAAACTAGGTATAAATCTGAACCCAATCCCTCATACAAGATAAACTAATGAGGACTTATAGCCAAGAGGCAGGGGTTGGGATGCAGGTGGCAGTGGACATAAAAGGCTAAGAAGAAACATCAGGGGTGAGGAGGGATTCTAGCTAAAACTACTTGATAGGATCCTTGTTGAAGACCAACCAGGGGAGATCAGATACCAGTGTGGAGAATTACAATCTTGACCAAATAATGAGGGAAATTAGATGTCAAGATTGGTGAATCTTCTCTAAGCTGACTCAACAGAATTCTTGCTAAAATTGGGTGACACATGATCAACAACGACAGACACAAAAGACCAAAGTTATGAGCCTAGTTGAGAGGAGGGCTTTGAGGAGGCTGATTAAAGTTTGGTCAAGGAGAGAGTCTTGGTCACGTCCCTTAGAGAAGTTGTTAAGCTGTCATACATTTATTAGGAAACACTTTGAGTATTCCTGATTGCCCATGTGTAGTTGTTCTTCAGACGTTCCTTTGAACTACTTTCAACACCTTACTGGTACCTTCATTAATTAATGAATTGAATAAAATCTTTGATACACATTCATTTTATATTGCTATGAAATTCATGATTTTACTCTTGAAAATTGCCCTTTCACACAGATAAAGAAATAAAAAGGAAGGTTTTTATGCAGCCTTTTCTCTGTTGTTTAAGTCTGCAGTCCATCATTTTCCAATTGACTTTCAGTTTAGGAACAATTTATTTCAGATATTCTCTAATCATTGATGAACATTTTTTATTTTATTATAATTAGCTATAGAGTTTCTTGAGTAATTTTCAATGAGAAATTTGGTGATGAAAGCTAAATACCTTAAAGTGAAATAATGATGTTACAGAGCAGGGTCCCCAAGGAGATGGAAGAGGCTTTAACCATAAAATAGTGACGAAAAGCTTACGGGGCCTTCGTAAAATTCTACGAGTGGCCGCAATTAGTCACCCTGCCCACTGCGTCACAGGACACAATCAGGGATTTAAGAATAAGGTGGCAGGCATTTTGGAGGAGAATACCTTGTGGCTTTAAAGCAAAAGGGAGAACTCCATGCAGTTTACAAGGAGGCTGGGAACTCCGCGGGGTTCTGCATTAGGAGCTGGAGGGCACCGCAACACAGGCAAACCTCCCCATCAGGCTCTAATGACTGGGAGCTGCTGGTAAAACTGAACTAGCCTGGTTTGGCTGGGGGAGGCAAAACTATGTGATTGTGGATGTTTGAAAGAAAATAAGACTTAAGGGCAGAAATCTGCCAATAATCTAAATCTGTATAACCTTTAAATAAACAATTGTTTTTCTTTTCACCAAACTCTGGTATTAAGAATGATGCTTCTGGCGGTTGACAATCGGGCCCCTCATAACTGAAAACCCCTTGGGTTCTGTTACAATGACCCTCAGAGAAATGAACAATAAACTTAAAATCCTCCTTCTGAGGCAAATTCTTGGAAGAAACTATGTCCACAGAAAGAAGAGAAGATTGATATAAAAGGAGGAAAATGTAGTATAACACAAAAATAATTTTTCAACTTCATATTTTTTACATACAACTCTATAGAAACCCAGAGGTTCTATCCCTAACACGGGGTGGAAGAGGAAGAAGATGAAAGAACCAAAGTTGATAACAGTGAATTTATGTGAGAAACTGATTGGTTTCTTCCCTCTTAAAATTCAGGCTGGAATTTTGCTTAGTTTAAAATATGGGTGTGTGTGTTTTCTCTTTCAGTTTGGATAACAATAACATCAAGATTTTCTTTAGGATGTTCTGCCCTACCATGTAGTAGAAAGTGAGGCAATTTGAAGTCACACAGAGTGAGGACCCCTTAGGTTGGCTGCAAGCAACTTAACCAAGTAGGAGCTAATGTTACTGTTTCCTTGCAATTATGCTTGTTCTTCTTTGTTTTTCCTTTTCAAGCCTGTTTTGGATTGTGGAACCTTGAATTGGAAACTCAACATTAGCAATTCAAATTCTAAACTGAGCTTTTTAATGCTAAATACTTGTGGATATCATTTGAGAAGATTGTCAAGTTAAACAATGTAGATTTTTCATATATACAGCAAAGTAACTTTGCAGATATTACTCAGTTAAGATCCAAGCCACGATATTCATCTTTTGCTTATGCATAAAATCCAGAACCAGCAAAGTATTTTGTAAATTCAGCATTTAGTTATCTCTTACCCATTAAGAGGAAGAAAAGCAAACATTCCCCCCCTCCCCAACACTCTTATTCATGCCTGAAGCTAAGCAAGGAGAAAGGGAAAAGGTTTTTAGAATTACAAATAGAACCTTTAAATTGTAGAAACTTGCTAATTTCATTTATGAAAGCACTGACTAACTTCTGCTTTTTCTCTCTCAGTTGTTATTCAAATCTTTGTCTCTAGCCAAAGAGAAAGAGAGAGAATAATCCTACTAGGAATTTAGTGAATTTTCTTTTAGAGATCAGACATAAATGCTGCATATTTGAATATGCAAATGTAATAGAACAGATTGCTAAGAAATGAAAAATGGCTGTATGTTTAGCTCTAGGAAGTTAGCCTAGCTTAATAGAGCTGACAAAGAGTTAAGGAGCACCCACTTGCAAAACACAAATGGGAAGGAATGAGCATATAATTTGCTTATCTGACAGGAAGGGGCTCTGAAAAGGGAGCTGGATCCTAGAGACCTAGATTCTCCCAAATTAGCAATAGAATTCTTTTAGAAGGCCCCAATTTCCTCCTGTGTAAAATAAAGTGGTTTTTTTATACCTTAAAAATTCGAAGACATCTTTCTAGTAGATCCAACAAGTTCACACTTGGGAAAGGTATCTCATATTATTACTGACCACCTGTGAGTTACGTTGTTTGTGAAGTTTGTACACAAACATGGAAAACATTTCACACTCAGTCCCTATAGTCATCATTCATGTTATATTGCAGTCTTATATAGTATGTCCAAACTTAGCATACCCAATAAGTTTAACTAACAAAAAGGGAGGTTTCATCAAATTAATTTATATTTTTAGGCCCCCAAATATTCTCTATTTGGCTGCTAATTAATCAAGGTTTTTCCTTTTTAATTCTTCTTTCATGTGTGTGGTAGGGATCAGCAGTTGAATATTTGGAGTCTTGAGAAATTAAAAATCAGTTACTCTTTTTAATTTACAGTAATCATTTGGGCAGTTTGTCAATATCAATTTCAGGGGTAACTCTAGGAATCAGGTCAAGAGTGCTCTTGGATAGAAAATTAGTCAAAGTAGGCCAAAGATGGGGGGAAAAAAAGCACCCTCAATCAACTCAAGGTACAATGGAATAAAGAACATAACCATTTACCCAATGCCCAGTTCCAAGGCCTAGAAATATATTCACATTTTGATAATATGTTACACGTCCTGAGCCTTAGGATATAGTTCCACTTTTGTTTAACTAAAGAGTACGGTCTTTAAGTTATATACTATTTCTTAAATTCTGTTATTTTCTAGAGTGACAGAATATGCCATCCCAAAATACACCCCTTTTGTGTATAATTATTTTGAGAAACAGCAAGCACAGGAGAAGCTCTAGAAAAAGGAGTTCCATTTTTCTAAGGGAATTTCCATTTACATTCAAAAAGGGACTCTTCATTTGTAAGGGTATCTTTCTCTCTGTACTTAAGAAGGATGACTAAGTCACAAAAAACCCTTATCAAAGGCACTGACCTAAATCTATACAATAAACCTTACTTTCCTTTACAGTAATTTTCCTGATAGCAGCAGAGTAAAATGCTGTGTCTCCATCTTGTTCAAACCTGCTTTCTCACCATGGCCTTTAGGGTAATAGTGTCTGCTTACTCTTCCATGTAGACATGTTAATTATTAGAAGAAGGGCTTGAGTTTTACAACAGCCCCTTCTATTTCCCCTTCCCTTGACAGAAAAGGAACCTGAGCTCTGTATTTTGGGAAGATGCATTTGAGGTACCAGACTGGAAAGGAAAATTAGGAAGACCATCTTGTCTCCTATAGTTCTATAGGTCTTTTTGGGTCAAATGGTTCTTGTGCTCTGCCTTTCTACTGACCTACTATCCTTAGAATGAATTTCAGTTTGCCTTAGAATAAGGATTAATATTTACATAAGGCAGCCCCCAAAAGGCTAAGGTCCCCTTTCTATCCCTCTGCCTGGCATTTGCTTGAACTTCAAATCTGTAAAAACAACAAAAACAACAATGACAAATTCTTAATTTACTGTTATAAAAATAAAGTTTATAAACTGAAATACTTACCCAAATATCAATACTGAATTTCTCATATAACAAAATCTATGAATATTTAACAGAAATCCTTAGCTCTTATGTATTCATGTATATTTCCAAATACAATTTAGTCAGCTAAGTTCTGGGGGCACTGAAGAGAAAAAGACCTAATTAGCAGTCATCTAAATTGAAGAAGAAATATAAAGGAAAATCTAAATAATTCTAGAATTGCATTGCCTTCAAGGAACAAACTGAAATAGAGTTTTAAAAATAATCAAATAAGTTATAAATATGAAGCTCTGAAATATTTCCTTTTGGTTTAAACTAGAGAGTGCTGCAGGAAAGTAAAATGAATTTACCTGCAATACAAGGATTGTATTTTATACTCTGCTTACTTTTCTCTTTTTGAGAAGCCTTTTGGTAACCCAATGATAACTTGAAATCCAAGATACTGGAAATATATCAGTTTAACACTCAAACACGGGGAAACAAAAGAATTATTATCGATGAAATTTCCTAACAGCCAACCCATCAAAAATGTTAAGAGCTATGAAATTAATAAGAAGAATGTAAACACAAGCGGTCGTTCACCTTAATTGATTTTACACTCATGTTTCTCACCACAGTCCTTCTAGTAACGTGCCCTTAGACCTGTCATGATGCTGGGAAATACTCATACCTGTGTCCTTACCCCTCAGCTTACACCTCTCTCTCAAGCTTTTGTCTTTCTCTAAGACTACATTCCTCTCTAATTCTCCCATCTTTCTGATTCACATTTCCCTCTTTTCAGAGATTTTAAAGTGGTCCAAAAAAACTAAGTAGCTTGGGTCACAATGACAATTAGTCAGAAAACTTTGAACTTGACCTAAAAGGAATTATTTAAAAATCCAGCAGAACTGGTGAAGAAAGAAAAAAGAAGGCATGTGTGATACCTCTTATACAATGTGTCTGAGTGCAGCATCTCATGTTGCAGTGTGGCCATTCTCCTGTTCAGGGCGGAGGTAAAATCTTTCTTCCAGGCAGGTTTTAACATATTTGAGGTACAATGCTAAGCCACTCCTAGTTTTAAACCATTGAACAGAGATGACATTTATATTTCAAAAGGAAGACAGGTATCACTGGAGCACAGCCGAGTGACAATGACGGTAACACTGGTAGGCTTCCTGCCTGCACCTTCTCCATTACTCCCACCTCGTATACTTTATACTCTCTGTAATATTAAGAATAAGTCATGGCACAAAGTCTCAAACTCTACAATAGTTACTAATAGTTGGGTAGGGCAGGTGCTCAAGTAGAATCAAAGGCAGGGGGCCATCATGGTGGCATGAGGGTAGTGACTCAGAGATTGGGCAAGGAACAACAAGACTAAGGCATTGGATGGTTCTGAAAAATGGGTCCAGTTCTTTCCACAGCCATTGCCTCTAGTAGGTGCTCCCACCGAATGATTGACTCTCATCCAGCCACTCAGGTAATTAAAACAACATCCACTCATCATGATTTATTTGAAATGTAATGTGGGCTAATGTAAACATGATGGCACCTATATTTTGTTACAATTTTTTCACCACCTCAACATTTTACTCACATTGTGTATGGTCACATTTTTGATATCTCAGCTTCCTCATCTATCTAAATAATGGACTTGAACTTCTAAATTTTTATCCTCTATGAGGGCCTATAATCCAAAATCATAGGATTTTATTTATAGAGCTAGCTTCCAATTGTGCTTGTCAATAATGAAACAGTAGTTTTAAGAATTTACTTTAAAAGTTAAAACACCATGTAGTTGTTCAGGCATTCTTAAATATCACATTATCTTTCCAATGCCAGAACCTTCTGAGGTTGATATTTCTGAATGTTGAAATTGTTTAATTAGGGGAAGTTTTGCTGTAAAAAATGAAACCCTTATAAACTAACAAGTTGTTGTTGTTGTTGTTGTTGTTTTTTTTTTTTTAAGTGGTTTTTAGAGGACATAGGAGTCAAGCTCATTGAGATGCAAAAAGAGGAAGCATAATCCACATGGACCACGTAAACAATGAAACTAGAAATATAAAATATTGGAGCATTTGAACAAGAATAATATATCTTGCTTTGGTTTTGGGTGACCAGTCCTCACCCCTCAACCATGGAAAAAATTTGCTTAAACAACAGGTTTTGTTGTTAGTATTTTATTGTCTGTGCTTTGTACACCAGAGGGAACTATCTGTACAAATGAATAAGAACCATCTGTCAATATTGGAGACCAAATGCTAATAGAGCAGGAAGGGAGGCCTAGGGAGCACTGAGATTACAGGACTCCCATTTGACTATTAATGCCCTAAGGCAAAATTAGACCTGAAGGAAAGGATGAAGCAGTGGTTAGGCCAGCCCAAGAGGGACAGCTCTGCTTGAAAATGCTACCAGCCACTTGTAAAGGACCTTCCTGTGGTTCAAATATTTGCTGCAAATAGAGTGGTCACCATCCCTTCCCAACTCAAGAGATTATGCTTATATGTCTTCCTCTTTCTATGTTTCTTTTCCCTCATCCTTTGCCTTCATTTTTTTTTTTTTTTTCAGAATTAAGGGGAAGTAATAGAATATGAACAAGAAACAAACATTATATATTATGACCTCTGCCTCTTCAGTTTCCAGTATACTTGGCACTAGCTTCTAAATTAAGCTTCCTTCTCTACTAGCAGGATTTAACAATGAGTTGGATGTGATAAAAGTGAAAAACATCAGGAAGTAAAGCTGCACCTCAGTCTCCTATGGGGATGCTTGGAATTCTATTGTATGACTATGCCAATCTCTGCTTACTTCTGAAGTTCGTTTTTTCTATTTATGTATGTTCTTTCTATACTCCTCTAACTTTTCTGGCTTTGGTAATATTTGATACAATTTCACTTTCTGGCTCTAACATCATAGAAGCTTCCTTTTTAACCATGGGCTATCGTGTGATAACAGTCTATTAGTCTGCTTTTTTTAAGGTAAAATCTGATTGGTTCATTTTGGTTACTTCTTTTTCACTCATCCATGATCTAAACATGTCTTTGGCTAATGAGGAATGAAAGCAGTAATGTAGCCTTTAGACAACTCAGCTGGTATTGTGGGTAAAAGCAAAGTCTCTGAGGAAAATTTAGTCAAGGAAATAACTCTACTATCAGTCTACCATAGGGTCATCTATTTCAAATAGACATCTGCCTATTATATATTTGTCAGATAGTCATCTAACCTCTCTTTGAACACTTCCCATGATAGAAAGTTCATTATCTTTGAAGTAGCCTATTATACTTGAGAATATTACAAATTATTCAAAACTTCAGTTGAGCTGAAATCTACTTACTTGTAAATTTGATCTATCTGTCCTACTTATACTATAAAGGGCAATAAAATCTCATTATACCTTAAAATGACAAGATTTCACCTATTTGGAAAAGTTATATTTCCCCCAAGCCTTCCTTTTTCCAATATTCTAATCATCATTCTTTGGAAAAAAGTAAAAATACAGATGGACTCACATTTTATATATTAGAGATAATGAGGAAAAATAATGTATAATTTATTTGTTCATAAATACAAAGAGCTATTATGATACACAGAGCTTTGATACCTTTCATGTCAGAGGTCCCGGGAGCAACTCTTGATAATTCTGTGAAGGCATGACATTTAAATTCTTTGATCTATTGCTGAGTTGAGGAAACAAAGATGGTAATGGTTAAATAACTTATTCAAGGTCTCATGAATTGTAAGGAATTTGTATTGTTCTACATGGACTTTCATAACCTAGATTACCCATCTCCTAACTTTTCTCTCCAATGTCATCTTTCCCTCCTCCACTCCCCAACTGCATTCTATACTCCAGCCACAATGCATTTCTCTAAGATCCTATACTAGACTTTACTCTCCCTTGTTGCTGAGACATTTCACATGATGTTTTCTCTTTCTGAAATATGTCTTCCCAAATATTTATTTGAAAAACTTCTACTCATACTTCAGTTGCCTATATCTTCTTTCTCAGGAAAACTTTGAATATCTGGACAAAGTTTGATGTCTCTGATATACAGTCTCATTGAATCTTAAGAGTTTCTTCATTGACTTATATATTCATCTTCTGCTCATTAGTTTATTGTTTCCAAAATTTCAGGCTCTTTTAGGACTGATATCTACATTTTTTTTATACCAAGGATCTAGGCATAGTGTTTAGCATATAATAGGTATTCAAAATTATCTATTGAATGAATAAACAAATGGGTGAATGAATAAATAGATAAAATCATCCAAGTAGCTAGAAAACTTTCTCCCTTCCTGAAGGAACTGTGTGTGTGTGGATTGGGACTCCTAAACAAAGTTATGTGTACAATTAGTCCATATTACAATATAAATGTGAGAGCTCTAATGCAATAGGAGGCATTAGATATATTTTATCAATAGTGCTTTAGACAGGTAGGAGTGTAGAGTTGTGAGAATTAAAAATAGTACCTCATTTGTTCAAGATTCATTACTGTTTAGCCTTATTACTGTTTGTGAAATTTGAGCATATTCCCACCAGTCATCGTTAGTTATACTGTTACCGCTACATTGTTACAGTAACATTTCCAGAGGAGAAATCAAATGGCTCTTAGGTCCTCCTTTTAATATGACTGTCCTCATGCTGGCCCTGAACTATTGGTTCCCTCCAAACTAAATGTAAATAAAAGTAGGCAGTGCTGCTCTCTCCAGTGCTCCTGCCTCACTGTCTGCTCGTCAAAGCCTAGTCGCACTGGAAGCAACTGTCTCATTCATTTGACAAGACATTATGAGAGTCCCTGAGCTGTTCTGATTCCTAATTTCTGAGCATCCTTCTCAAGGTAGAAAGGAAGTACTCCTAAATGCAAGTTTTTTTCTCTAGGCACTTTCCCCAAAAGTAGAAACTGCAAATTTTTTCCAACGTTAAACATGACTCAATACCCAAAGCCCCTCAATGAATTCATTTCCTGGAAACTACCCTGGCCTCCACTTGAAGGTGATCATTCTTAAAAAAGTGCTTTTACATATTAGTAAGAGGAACTCATGACAAAATTGTATGATTAAGTTGGTTTTCTTGGAATTTGAAATTGTATTATGATCTGTTAGTTTTTTTCTTTTTTTCTGGAATGAGATACAAGTAACAATTCATGAAATAACCTACCAAATAGGACTGCCAAGCTAACTTTGGGAAAGTAAATTTGCATATCTGGAAAAAAGTGTGTTTGTGAATCATGGATAAGTCCACCTTAATAACTGACCCCTCAATAACTGGGTCAAGATTCCCAGCCCCACGCAGGAGCTTGACATCTCTCTCTTTATAAACACGCTTGCATAGCCCCCAAAGCAGCGGATCAATCAGGCAGGGCAGGCAAGACAATACCCCACTGCCTCAGCGGTGTTACCCTCCAGCTCTGGCTGCCATGGCTCTCTCTCTGGACTGCATGGCTTTGAGTTCAGTTCAGAGCATAAACGACGGATTCTCTGACAGGGCTGCCCACCTGGTGAGACTGGGTCTCACCCGCCACCACAACCAGGCATATCAGTTTTCTCTGCTACCACCACCCTTACCTTCTTATCTCAAAATAATTGTTCTGTTTTTTTTTTCTTTGTTTATATTTTTGTTTTTCTTTTCCTTCATTTTGCCTCTTGGTCAAAAAAAGTATTTCCAATTCACCAACATAATGATGTTGACTTCTTCTTAGCATCCAGAATCTTTTGGGTCATCAAAGTTTTTTCTGATACCATCTCCTAAAGTACCACTACAACCTATTCTTGGATATCTGGCTCTCACCTCTCTTTCCCTCTGATAAGAAAACCATACTGCATTGTTATAAGCTTCACCTTTACTGAATCACATTGTCAGTTTTAACTCTCAGATTTTTCTTTCTCAGAATATTTGGTTGACTAATGTCTGGGTCAGAGAATGCTCAAAGACAGTTTCTAAGTACAACTAGGAACAACTACTCTTCCTGTACCCAGGTTCTCTTACTAAAGTCTGGTGCACCACGCTTTTATCACTTGTACTTTTTTTTTTTAATCATTTTTTTCCCTCCAAGGACAACAACCTCCAGTGAGTTTCTCTTATCTCCCAAGTCCATCATAGTTATAAATGTTCATTCCTAGGGGTTCTGGGGCCCCATGAAAGTCAGTCAATATGAATTTTTCACAGAGATCTTGTTAAACACACTCATATATACAATCACCCTTATAAGTGCCAAAGATGGCACATTTATCACGTCTGTATAATCAGGACAATCATCAAAAAAGACACTGAAGAAACAACTTCAAAGTAGAGTACAGAGTCCAATTTTCCCCCAAATCCCTTTATTTTTTGCTCATCTTAACTATTTTTATACCAAGCCTTCTCAGATGTGAAACTTCCTACAGTTAACATCTGACCTCCCTTTGCTCTCTATCTATTGGATAATCACCTGTATCACACACTTATACTGATCACTGAATCAGTGGTTGAGGTTCACTGAGAGACTCAAATGCTATGATCTGGGGGTCCGTCCTCTGAATATTCTTTCTTTGCTCCATTCCAAAGACCAAATACTGGAATTGTTGGTGGCTCTCAGAAAATGGCCTATAAAGAATAGTAAAAACAGGGTAATAATGGTCTGAAGTCACCATAAGCTCATCCCAGCTCTACTGGCACACACTTACTATAAATATTATCAGTTTTCTTGAGAACAGTAAATAATAACTCCCCTAACAAGTAAGTGTGAATGAGTCCTACTTTGTATTTTAACAAACCAATAAGAACAATTAAGCCCATATGGTCTGGAGGGAAAACCTGATGGAAAATGAAGATCTGGAACTTATGTCTTGGATATGGTAGAAGTCATATATACCTCTTAAGCCAATCGTTGATTTGAGTTTTAGCTTTGATAAACCTAGAGCATATATATTACTCACTATATACATTTCAAACCAAATATTTTTGTGTCTTTCCTTTTCTCTTGTTACATGTGTATACCATCTTATAATTACTTAGCACAGGAGGAAAGTTTCTAGGCTAAATTCCATCTCTAGATAGAAATGATCAGTTATTAATTTAGGGAATAAGGAACTTGTTCTATAGAGCAAATATACATGGTCTACCCAGAGTATACAGCCATGTAATGTGAAAAAGAGGGACATTTATTGAAGAAGATACAAAAAGTATTGTACATAGGACAATGGTGCCTCAATCCCCTTCAAAGTAGGCGCCTTGGGACTTCACACAGTTCTCCAGTCTTTGTTGATTGCAACCTGTACATGTTCAGCATCCTCAGGTGTTCTGCTTGTTGCAGGCCTTCCAGAACATGGATCACTTTCAACAGATTCTTGATGTTCTTTGAAGTGTTTGTATCACACTTTTATTTGTGGTGCACTCATTGCATTATCTCTGAAATCCTTCTGAATCATCTGAACAGTTTCTCTGGAGAAATGTTCAAGTTTAATGCAAAATCTGATGCAAATCCATTGCTCTACTCACTCTGTCATTTTGAATGTGACTGCCACACAGTACACATGCTTACTCAACAGTGTCTACTGCTCCCACTGACTAGTACAGGGAAGTCATCATTGTTCATGCAGGCACATTCCAGTCCACTCTCATTGGCTGCCAGGTTACATCCTTGTCACACAAACTGTTCTTGTTATATTAACAGTGGATGAACTTTTCCAGGCAGACCTCATATACTAAACTATGAATACTGTGATAATCAATCTGGAATTTACTATTCTCATATAATATTGTTTACTTTATTAAATCAAAATATTACTTAAAACAATATGTAATATCTAACCTTTAAGTAAAAAGTGTGTGCCTATCATATAAATATGATATTGGACCTCTGTTTGAAAAAAGACCAAGATGGTATGGTGGGAAGAGCCCATTCCCAAAAAATTAGTGTCCAGGATTTAGTCCAGAGTAGCTCAGTGTCCTGTCAGCTCATTTAACCATTGTAGATCTCAGTTTCCTTTTATAAATAGTGAGGGGCTTCATGTATTGATCTGTAAAGTTTCTTCTGCCTCTGAAATTATGTATTTCTATAACTTTTATTTATTGAAGAGGTTTTACATTTACTTTTTTATATAAAAAATGAACTCACATTCTCCAAAAATGTTGGTAGAGATGGTCTTTTAGTTCCAATATGATAAATAATATAATCGAAGCTCAGAGAATTATATTGACTTGCCTAAGTCACACATCTTGTTTAACAACATAACCACATTTAAAATGGATACTTCTGGATTTTCCTAGCATTACTGAGAAAAAATACAAATGGCAAGTTTTGACAAGGGATATTCTTGGTAAATAATATAACTGTTTCAATCAGTGTTTGTTTTGTTTTCATCTGAAAAATCAAGATCCTATGAATCTTTATTTAATCACACTAATGTTAGATTCCAAATAGTTGATATATGAGAAAAAATTATGAAAACTATTATTGCTACTCAAATATATTAGCCAGTCTACACACTTGATGCTGAAAGCACCAACACTATTTTTAACTAAGCTAAATGCATATTCATCACTATAATTATATGGATAATTGGAACTCCTTGCTTCTTTTTGGTATATAGAAAAAGAAAGCAATGTGTAAATGTCACACAATTGGTATAAAGCTAACTTGAAGTTTTTCTTTTTGTGAAGTCAAAACTCAGATTTATTAATTCTTTTAGCTTATATTTATTGAGTATTCACTGTCTTCCAGAGGATGTTTGAGGTACTAAGAATACAGAAGTAAGTAACAAAGGCAAGCTTCTGGTGTCATGAAATGTATAATTTAGTAAGGGACTAAGAAAAATATTCCATATTGATAAGTTATTTGATAAAAAATAGCCAGTAGGTATGGTTAGAGATTTAAATTACAGTAAGAACCGGTTAGGTGAAATTGAGAAAGAAATGCAATCCAGGCAAAGGGAATCAGCTTTGCATATGGGCCAAGAAAATAAAGAGCTTGTGTGTTCAAGAAGTTAAGTAGGATGTGAATTGAGAAGTAACTATTGAATTTAATTATATAGGGCCATTTGTGATCTTTACAAGTATAATTTAGTGAAGTTTTTAGGAGGAAAGCTGGCTTGGAGATATTTGAAGAGTTAGTGTGAGATGCTGAAATGGAGATTGTGAATATAGACATATTCATCAATAACAGAAGAAGTACAGTCTACATCATGCTAAGTATACATGATAAGTAACCAGCTGATGATGGATATCTAAAGAATGCTAATAAACTAAGATTAACCTACCAGAAAATTTATAGAAACTGAAGTGAATTATGTCTTAATCCTTTCTCGTTTAAAAACTACACCAATATTCTAAATCATTCATGTTATTGGTATGTTTATATGGTTAAAATATGACAAACATAGAAAAGGAAAAGCCAAATGTAAAGGGCAATATGAAGAGAAAAACTATCAAAACATCCATGCAAATAAAAAGTACAGGTAATCACTACATATATTTAGTCTGAGCCTCCTAGCAGTGAGAGAAGGGGACTAGTTCATGGAACACAAAGCTTTCATTTTGTGATTAAAAAAAAAAAAATGTTTTCCTCAGGTTTTTCTTTTGCTCAACTCAGAGAATCATTTGAAAAGAACAAACTGTATGTGGAGACTTTATGCAACATAACAGAAGTTTTTTTTGTTTTGTCTTGTGTATCATGTGTTATCAAAATGTGTGCGCTACATGTCTACATGTAGCTATCACTTTACCAATGAAAAGCAGAGATGTAGTTAAATTATATTTTTATAAAGCAACTTAGGAAATTGTCATGTAAAGTGAATGGGGTGGGGCAAGGAGAGGATAAAGTCTTTTTTGATATGTGTCTTTATGATGATAATCTAGTTTAATGAAGGGCTAAAAATTTAATGGAGAAATTGATAGAATAATTTTGCAATTTTTTTTGATGGTCTGAAGACAGGAGAGTAGAAAGTATATCAGATGGAGAATTAAGATTCATAGAAATCTGAATATATGTGCTGAATATAATAAGGTAAAATTTAACAGAGCTAATGTTAATTTCTAAAAATTTGAGCCAACATCCAGTTCCACAGATCTAGGAAAAGTTAGGGATGTGGTAGAGCAATATGTAATATTAGGGGAAAAGTACTTATTAAGAATAGTTAAAATGCTAAAATGAATAAACAATATAATAAAACATCTCCAAAACCATAAATCAACAAAGGTTGGGATTAACAATTATATAATATTAAATAAATAATAATCATCATCATGCTTTATTCATTATTTATCAACATTAAATTTGCATATTTCACATAATTTTGAGCCTTAACTTTTAAATGAAATAAGCTGGAACCTGTTCAAATGATCAATGCTGGAAGGAACTGAATTCAAGATTTAGGAAATTCAATTAAGGTTTAGCTTGGAATGAGGAAGATTGGTATATTGTGACATGAAGATGAGTTGCTTCAAACAAAGGTTTAAAGGCTTCACTGACAAAAGCTCACTTATTCTTTTTGACCACAAGAAGCCTGATGGGTAGAAGATGAAAAGAACATAGATAAGGAAACTCTCAGCAAATATGTACTATCAGATACGCTTGCTCCCTAAAGGTCACTTGAATATATGGTAGAGCGGGTTGGAACATTCAACAGTAGCTGGACTAGAAAACTACTAAGGTCTAAACCAATGCTTGATATTTATGATTTTTTTATCAAATATAGATTAATTTTCATTTTAAACACACACACACACACACACACACACAGCCTTTACAGGAACAAAATAAAACTTTAGGAATCTCCAAGTGGAATTTGAAGATGTCTTATCAGAAACTTCTATGCCTACAACCTCCTAAAGGGAGGTAATTTTAATTTCTACTATCAACCTCTAGTGTTTAGTTCCAAAGGTAGAACGTGTTTGTGTCAAAATACCTCCCCAGTGCCAACTGGTATCATATCCTCCTTCAAACAAAACAGTTCCCAAAATCATTTTGGTTGCTCCTGATGAAATAAGCCAATGTAAGTAAAGAAAACCATTTACATAGCATCCTTTTTTGGACAGTACACATTCTACTCGCTACCTCTGCTTCGATCACCTGGCAATCTTGTTTTTTCATTTCTCTCCCAGCAAGCCCGGCTTTTTGTAGGGCAACTGTTGGTTAGTACAACAGCTGATCTCAGCTCTCAGAGGGTTCATGCTGAGCAGCTGGTTGGATTTTGCTTTAAACTTGTTTGCACAGAGCTGCTTTGTACAGCTGTTTACCCCATCAAGCTTATCTCCCAAACACAGCACAATATAATTTATTTTTATAGGGAATTCTTCATAATAGGGGATCACAAATGGCTTCTCAGGGAGAGTCAATCATCGAATAAAGAGGAAAGAAAGGATTGAAGGGGAGTTGTTAAGAGAGAAAGTGACACATGAGAGGTGAATATTCCAGGGAAAGCAGTAATTCCAGCAGGCAATAGGAAAGACTGTAGGGGAAAGAAATGGGAAAGGGGATGGATGGTGGTGGGAGAGAGCAAGTGAGGGTGGCAGGGACCCAGGCATCAGAGGGGGGAAGGTAATTAGCAGCACCTGTGAAAAATTCCCAGCTCTATGTTTTTACTGGTTTACCTTTGGGCTGTCATGACAATCACTGAGTGAAGCATAAGCCAAGTTTCTAGATAATTGACAGTGTTGTGTTTACCAAATGTATCTTGTCGTGTATCATGTATGACCTATGGATGACCTGAAATATTTTTTAAAAACACAGATGCTAGCTCTCAGCCCAAACCTAATGTAATGGAATTTCTGAAGTAGAGATCTAGAAATGTGTATTTTGAACAAGAACCCTGCGATTCTTCTAAGCAGTCCAATTTGAAAAACTGTGATTGAAGAACACATTTGGTTATAAGCAACAGAATAGCTAGCAGACCGAAGCTCAGTCCTAAAAGCATTTGTTTTTCTTACTCATGGAGTCTGGAATTAGTTGGCCATTGACATTGGTCCCATAGATTAGAAATGTCATTAGGGATTCAGGTACACGTGACCTTTTCACTCCCTCATTCTAAGCTAATGACTTTTGCCTCAACACTTTGACTTATAAACTATTAAAGACTGGCTACTATAATCCAGACATGTAGTCCTTGCTCAAGACAAGAAAGAAGAGGGACAAGAGAAAGAAATGGAATTTGCTTGCTTTTCTCAGGGAAGTTCAAGTTTTCCCAAGATTCTCTCCAGTAGAGTTTCACTTAGGTCTCATTGGTCAGCCTGGGGCCATGGAGTCACTACTTAACTATGAGAAGGTGAGAGAAGCAAATATTAAACATTCTCCAGAAAAGACAAGCAAAGGAGAAGGGAATTGGGACTAGTGTTGAGTTATGCAAATTACAGTGTCCATTATATTGATTTAAGTCAATTGTAGAATTTTATGGATAGAGATCTTTTTTACTGTTTTCACAACAAATAGTGGTTTTAATATGTCTGACTCATAAAAATTTGTGAAGGACCAGAATGATTTTTATCAATTGTATTAATGTTAATTCAACTTAAAAAAAAAAAAAAAAAACACTTGGAGTATACTCCAAGTATACTAAATAAAGCTAAATAAAGAAAATGTAACAGTGTGACGTCACCATCCAGAAGTCTAACTTTGCTACTGATTTCATATATTTTCTTTTGCAATGAATATAAGATTAATGAGTTTATACTATCTCACTGAATATTAAGATTAATGAGTTTATACTATCAAGAGTGCTTTATCATTTGCTTAAGCCTATTTTCTTTCTACTTTTATTTTTAAAATAATTTTAGGAGAGACAGGCTTTCTGGGACCCTAGAGAACTAGATGCAAAAAGGTTGGAAGAGGACACCTGAGCAACAAATCAGTTTTTGTTCCTTTAATGGGAGGTGGTCTTCCTGGTGCTAAGTTCAGGTCAAGATCAGTAGGGCTCCATGTTGTATCTATTATTCTAAATGGAAGGCGTAGCTTATTAGTCTAAGTTCTTCTAGAATGGTAATAGAAACTGAGGTATGCAAATGCAGTGGCAATACAAGGAGTCAGCTTCTTGATCATGATCAGAGTGGCTTTTCTTATAGGGAACCCAGAGCAAGTGGCAAATGGCATTAAGGCAGGCCCTGCTTTTGCCTTCCATCTGCTGCTATCTCTTAACTTTCCTCGAGTCCTGCATCCTTGGGTAAATAGATTACATCCTTGTAACAAGCATCAGTCCTCTTCTCAGCTCTGCAAGCCATCTGCAGTGCTGCAGTATACCACGAACATGATTTCATGAATGTACTTATATGTTTTGCTTTGTTGTAGAGATGCATATTACTAATAGACATTCAGGGAATTTTAGGTTTTCTTCATTACAAATAATTTTGTGTTAGATGTTCTTGTACATGTTTTACATATCTGCAGAGCACATTCCTGAAGCTGTTTATATGTTTGCAACTCATTTGTGCACCATTTTGACATAACACAGGTTGCAAAATCCTTAAAAGAAGACTGTCTTCTGATATTGCATGATTTAAGCAGAACATAGTTAACAAATTTACATTTACTAAAATCTATGAACAAGCTGAAATCTTTCACATTATTATTAAGTATTCACCATTAAAGTCCACCATTTATTTGCATTTTAAGTGCATGTGTGACACATCTTTAAGCCCAATTAATCAGCTGGCACCTTTGGTTAATGTTGATTTTAGCTAAAATGTGAAATTCTCTCATAACAGCACATAGCCAGACAAATAGAGAAACATGTAGCACCATGCAAATTAATGCAGGGTCATAGGCAAGACCCACACAATAATTAAACCAGGTTAAGCAAGCCATGCTTTGGGATACTAAGAATTTTAATTAAAACTGTTATTGAGTTCAAATGAGGGGGTTCTGTCTGTAATTAGTGAGTAATATCTTTCTGCATTAATCAACGTCACCAAAAGTGCCTAAATTAACACTTTGCTTTTTCTGTATAGCTTCAGGTTTGTGGGGTTAGTGGAGAGTAAGTTATATTAAAAAGTAATTAAGATTAGAAGGACATTTTTTAAAATCTTTCTTTCTACCTGATTTAATCTTGGGCACCATACTTGACAGTAGTGAATTAACTCATATTTACTGAATACTTGTTACAAAAGAGTCATGGCTATAACTACAAAGACTGTTCAGCTGCCACTTGTAAAGGACAGATGATGTGCTAGACACTGAATAGGCATTATGTAGCCATTGTCTTTTTTTTTCTTCACAATATTTTATAATTTGAAAATATATTTATTATTTTTTCAAAATAAATGAATGATTCACCAAGGCCTTGGCAATAAATTACAGGGGAGATCATAAAAGTGAGATTGCGTGCAGTCACAATGGACTCCGCTAATGAGACATCGTTTTGCCCCACCTGGTTAGGGCCGCCAGTCCTCCCTCCCCACTGCACGTCTGAGAGCATGTGGTCCTGAAAGCAGCAGAGAATTCCAAGATGAGTGTACCCAGATGAGTCTTGTTTCTACCATACAGATAAGTGACACATTTTTTGGAGAACATTGAGGAATAGGTGAGGGAGAGGACAGGAAAGTCGTTCTCACATGAAAATTTGAGGCCAATGAAGTGGAAGTATGGCTCTAACTGATTTTGTATTCAAACTCAATGAACTACAAAATCAATGTTCTTTCATTGCATAGCACCCTGGCCACAGAACAATGGGGCACTCCAAAGGGAAAGAAATGTGTGGACAGATCCCAGATCCTTCTGTTACATAACACACCTTACTTTTAATTCCTTGCTTAGTCTCCAGCTGGGGTCCCAATTTTACGATTAGTGAGGCATTTGGGAGTTAATAAAGAAGAACTCTGGGGGATTGTAGTGGGCTGGAATTTCAGGATTCTCTTACTGACCAACTATTCTTGAAGGTTTTTCTCCAAGAAGCAACAGAATGCTTCACTTTACAAACTGAAACAGCTCTCAGGTATTAAAAACAAAATCTTTCCCTTCCTTTCATTCCCTTCCACTTTTCCCCTGCCTTTCTTCTTTCCTTCCTCCTTTTATTCTTTCCTCCCTTCCTACCTCCCGCTCCCCTCCCTCTCTCCCTTATTTCTTCCTCATATTCCTTTTTCAACAAATTTTCACTAAATATCTGCCATGTGCTAGGACCGAAACACTTGTTATAACATTCTAAACACTGTAGGTCATTTTTTAGGAAAAGCTTTGTAATTTCTCATGGATCCTTGGATTTATTTTTCTCTCCATAACAATCTCATCTTTGTTATTTTATAAAAATACTGGTTTCTGTCAACAGCTATCCAATTGTTTGAAGTCCTATAAAGATTATTAAAAATGGATTAATATCAGACCACTTCCCTTCATTGAAGATGCATATTAGTACTTTGTATGAGTAAAATAAAACTACAACCTGAGATATATTCCAATCACTTTATTATTTTGAAAATTTTTGCTCTGTTTTGCTTTTCTTTTGTCAATGATGGGATATGTTGCACTGATGAAAATAATTTGGGGGATAGATTTTGGACATATATATTAGAAAACTTGTAAATTGAAGCATCTTATTTCTCACTGGCACTATCTCTATGCTTCATTAAAGCTATATTTCTTCCTCTTTGCCCAGGAAAACTGCTCCTATCTCCAAAGGCAAGTTTGAAATTCTATTAAACTTAAATTGCTCAGTTACTGCAGGATCCATCCAGAAAGGCACAATCACACACACACACACACACACGCACACACACACACACACAGTGGGGAAAAAATGAAGACTATGCAGTAAAAAGGCATAATACATAAAAGAGGAAATGAAATTTAAAAAGAAGAAGAGGTACAACCTAAGAACAGAAGCGTCAGAGAACAAGGGTACGCTAATACACAGTCAGCTTTTGAATTGGGAAGTCTGAAAGAACAAATAGCTTCTGAAGCAAATATGCTTGACACTACTATAGATCTCCGGATAATTAGGCATGAGAAATAGTAAGTGGTATATTCACCTATTGCAATTAGGTTCTTTTTAAGGGACCCAGCAATTTTCTTTTGTCTATGGTTTGAGGCTTGGAAGTCAGCTGAGGGTAAAACAGAAAAGAGTGCCAGAGATTCTTCTAAACTAGTTTTTGGCAAAGCACAGTCAATCAATTTGACTGCTGCAATCAGCCTCCTACAATGCACTGAGTACCAAAAACAAGATTCAGAACTCTTAAAGGTCTCAGTTATTTCTTTATTTTAAAGAACATAGAATACAGAACACAGAAGGAACAACTGAGAGGGACTGGCCTCACTGTCCATTAGAGATTCACTGATGTCAGAGAATGAGAAGGCTGGTAGCTTACAGTCTGGGGACCCCCATCCCATGCCAGATAACTTTATTTATACATTCAAGGGTAAAATTATAGAGTCCTTCTCTGTGAAGTAATCATTAGATTTTTTGCCCACTTGTGCCCTGAAAATATTTCTTTCTTTTGGTGATCCTCTGAATGAACACTCTGACATACTACAAAATAAATATAATAAGTCAATTATACACTTATAAAGTGTTTATTATTGTTAATTGGCCAGTTCTGTCTTTGAAAAACAACATGTTAAAAGCTCTAGTGAATAAAAGAGAAGCATAAAATCTAATCTTTAGCAACTTCTAGATTAAACTCTCAAGAGAGGGAACTGAGTAGCACGCATGAGAAAAAAATGAATGCTATATAGCAGTAAAGATTTTTGGACAAGCAAATGGAGTAGTCTGCAATACAAAGAGTACAAAGTACGAAATCTTTAGTGTTTCCAATAAATGTCTTCAAGTCATTTTCTTGGGAGGCCTCTACTGGAACCAACTCAGACAAAGAACTATTCTAAACGTTTCTGTTCAGAGGAAGCAAATAAGGTACATGATTTTTGTGTTTAGTGGGGGTTTTTTATGTTTGGTTGGGGGGGGGTATTGATTGGATTTGAGAGTGGAAGCATGTTTTGACAATTCCATGAGGAAAACCAGGCATTCCTTCCTGCTGACCATTCCCCTCCTTCTGCTTATCAGGTCTGAGCTTGATCTGACCACTGCTCAAGTCTCCTGGGTACATATTCTGAGGTATGCCCCCTCTGTTCTTTCTTTTTCATGGTGCTGTGGTTGGGGTAGGAATGTTTTTTTCCCTACCATTCTATTCTTCTGCTTTATAATTAAATCAACATAAGACAGATTAGCAAGAGAAAATGGCCAAATTTAATTACATACATATGTATGGGAACCCCACATACATGAGAGAATCAGAGACCTGCACACATGTGAGGTTCAGAGAGAGAAAGGTTAAAAGGGGTATATATAACACACTGAATAAAAAAATGAGGAAAGATTCCCGAGGCTATAGAGGGGAGAAGGGTCATTCCCAGGACAATAAAAAGAGCAGATGTTCAGTAAGTAAAAGTTTGCCCTGCCACATAGATAGATCATAAGAAGTTACTTCTGGTAATATGGGCAAGACCTCCACTTTAGATTCTTCTAGATAGTTAAAGAAAAGATAGAAGTTTCTTATAAGCCCTCAAGGTCTTGATTGTCTTCAGCTCAAAATAATCCACAAGCCAAAGTGGCACATCTTGGGAGGTCTGTTTCTAACCCCTTCACTGACCTCTCTGCATGGGCAAAATTGATCCCTCATCATAGGGGAGGGAACTGCTCCATAGTAAAATGTTGATTTTCTCTTTTTCCTCCCTCCTTTGATGTCTGCATGTATTCATTCATTCATTCATTCATTCACTTAACAAGCATTATCAAGAGCTGCTATAAGCAGGTACTATTTTAGATTCTTGGAACACATCAAGAATATTCCAGCAAAGGGAAAGAGATTGTGAAACAAGAAACATATTAAAGGACCGATATAGCATGCAGAGTTGAGCCATTCAATGCACACCAAAGGGAAAAATATGAGCAGGAAGAAGGGGAAAGGGCTACATGTTGCATGTTATAATGGTAATCAGAAGAGGCCTAACTGAAAAGATGATATTTAAGAAATGAGAAGCAGCACGAGGCCAGCGCTGGAGTGAAGTGAAAAAGAAAAAGTGTGGTGAGAGAGAGGGCAGAGTCGAGAGAGGGGATAGATCATGTAGGACTTGGTAAGTCATTGTAAAATCTTTGAATTTTTCTTTCATAAAATTGGCTTAACCTCAGTCTATAAATCCAAATTATGAAAAAACAACTTCAAAAAATTCTAGTAATTTGAAGAGAACTGACTGAACTAAACAAAAGTTTGTAGTATTTTTTCCTGCCTATTTATAACAAAATATAATTTAAAATACCTATACTCTGCATCCAAATTAAAATGAACTATTTAAATGTAATTTTAAGTGTTTCACTTTTGGGAAAAGTTCACTCTTGAACTATCCTCAAAAATGTTCATTCCTTCATCTGTTTGAGAGAAGGCCTGACACTGCTTAACCTGTGCCTGACCCTGTCACTCTCCAGCTTACACCTCTGCAACAGTTGTCATGACTGCTAGCTGTGTGGCTCCACAGCTGAGTACAAATGATGGGTAAATGGTAGGAGGAACAGAAGTCACAGACAAACACAGGACAAGGCATCTCAAGGGGTCCAAACATGGAAAAAGAAGCAGGGGCCTACATATACTAAATACATTTAAGTAGAGATATGGTCACCACTTAACAAAGATCTCGTAAAGAGAATTTTTATCTTGCCAAGTGATTGGAAGACCACATCTCAAAAATTATAGAATTTCACCTCACTTTTTGAATACTTATTGGGAACCAGACATTCCTAGAATAATTTAATATAAATTATTTCATATAAGCCACACTATTCAACCCTTTGAATCTGGATTTTCTTGTGCTCACTGAATAAAAGAGGCAAATGAAACCATCTATGTTCATAGAACTAGTAAATTAAGAGGGAAAAATATAAGTTTATATTTGTGTAATCCTAAAGCCTTTGTATTTTTTATTGGTATAAATCCTTCCATCTGAGCTGTCAAAAGCAGAACCTGAAAACAGTTTTACAAAACCAACTGTTATCTAACTATTTATTTATTTGTTTCCAGAACCCATTCATTTAGCACTCATGTATTAAGTTCTTCACACACTCAGGGCATTGTTCCAACACAGGTGGAAGACAGAGACTTGAAAGGTAATAACTACAATTAGATGATCAGAAAAGTGCTGTGACCTTGAACTTGCTTCTATTTCCTGAACACATTCCATATTTTGCATTTGTTTTGTTTTGCCATTTTACTTCAGTGTCTTTGCTTCCTTTATCCTGCCTATAACTATCATCTAATTATCCAATTGATAAATATCTAATTATCCAATTGATAAATATCTCAACAGCTTTATCGCTCAGTTGTAACTAACAGAAACACTACTGAAGCTATCTTCATTTAAGTCAAATAACAAAGGGCATTTAGTGAATTACATAACTAGAAATACAGAGTTTGCATGAGTCTCTGGTTCCTTGGGTCCACCAACTCAGCTGATTGTCATCACACCCCATATCTTTCATGCTGACTATCACACTTTCGGATCCACCCTCTCACTCATCTCTCTGCCAGATTTATCTCTGTTTAGTTTAACCAACTCTTCCTAGAAGAAAGCATTAGAAGAAGGCAGAAGGACCCAAGACTGCCAACAGCTCAGCTTTCCCTCCTTTTAGCTCCTTGACCCCTAAGGCAAGGTCTATGATTTTCTAGTTATAAATTTTGAAAATTTCCAAAGAAGAACACTGAAAAGTCCACCAGATCTGCTGAGTAGGGTGCTATGAATGATAGCACATGTATCATAAAACAAAATTAACGCAGGGGCCATGGGACTGGATAGCCCAGCATAATCGCACAATTAAGCATGCAGGGAAATAGCTTCTCCAAGGAAAAGGCAGTGTGGTGCAGAAGCTTGACAATTAAGAAACAGATGTCCATCACAAGACCCATATTGAATGCTGTCCTCTTCATAGTCCCGCCTGAGCCACTTGACATGCATGATCTCTCCCTTCTTGAAATCCCTGATACATTGTCTTTTACAGCTATATTTATTCATGAAAGTGATTTAGACCTTTTATGTGAAACCTTGGGCTAGACTCATCATTTAATTCACTGAACGCCAGAAAACAATGTGTCTCCTAGATGCAGCATGTATGCATTAATGGAAACTAGAGAAAGAAGCTTGAGTGAAGAGGAAAAGGAACTCTTTTATTAATCCACAAATTTATTTTTTCAAATCTTGGTTGAAATCCTACCATTTATCTGGCCATATGCTAGAACTGGGTGAAACAGTTAAAGCCCGGTGTGGTCCCTGTTCTCATGTACACCCGAGTGGTAAGAGACATTCACAAAACAAGTAAACAGACACAGGATGCTGAAGGGTCTTTGAAACTAGTGTGTTAAAAGACCCTTCAGCATTCGAACCAAGACTCCTAGAGTGCTATGTGAGGAGTAGCCAGGACGTGTTGTGGGGTGAAGGAAAGCCCGTTTGAGGAAGTGTGATGTGAGCTGAGCCCCTGACAGAGTAGTAAACATGCAAGGGAGACACAGGAAGGAAGCAGCGCAGGTGAAAAGGGCATTTGTGAAAGCTCACAGCCTTTCAGCGTCTTAAGAAACCTGCAAGAAAGCCCATGTGGTAGGAACCCTTGGGAGTAGAAGCACACTGCGTTTCATCTTTTGTCTTTTACCCTTTCACAGGATGAGTTTATCCAATCTTTCCCTGACTTTCACAGTGACAGAACCTGAGAGCTAGTCATCTGAGAAAGAGGTCCCTGCGGAACGTAGGAGAGGACAACGAAGTTAAGGCTGGCTGGGGGGGTGGGGGGGGGCGGGCAGCAATGCCCGATATTTGCCAACTTGGCACTATTACTAATGGCAAAATGACAAAAAATGAGAAATAATGCTAAAACCAACACAGGAGACTTGGTTTGAAAATGTGGATAACTAATGCACTCCATTTAGAGCTGGGACAATTGACTAACCATGTCTGAATTTTCTTTTCTTGTCTGTAAATTGGGGATGGTCCCTGACAGAGTAGTTTTCAAGCTTTACGTGACACGGTGTACGTGAATTCGAAAGATCTAAAGTGATATGCTAATGCAAATCTGTGGAATTCAGGGATATTTTTGCAAATCTGGCATTCAGATTTAACTGTTGCACGTTTCTGACTCTGAGTATAAGCACCCATTCAGCAACATGCCCGGTACTCCAGATCTGGTAGTGAAGCAGAAGCTCCCAATTGTGCGTGCATGTGTGTGTGTGTGTGATGAGTACTCATACATAGTGTATGCATTGAGTATGTGTGTTGCTTATGTGTGGGTTTTTGCAGTGTGTGTGGCATGTGTTTATATGTGGTACACACGGCATGCATTCATATGTTAATGGCGTATGGTTGCCACACCCATGTTAGTGTGTGTGTGATATAAGAAAGCGTGGTGCCGGGAGATACACACAGGCTGAAAGTCAGGAATCACTATTTGAAAATATCATTTCACTTCCTTCCAAATTCCAGGGGAATCCTGGAGATGGCACAGAGCTAAATCCACAGAGATTCAAAGTAAAGCTAAGCCTTTTGCTTTCTAATATTTGGCAGAGGCCAAGCCAGAACACTGAGTAGAACAAAATCCGGGCTGGGCTGGGAAGGCTTGCCAATGTAGCCAGTCCTCCCCAAAACATGCAAATGTCTAAAATGCTACAGAAGGGGTGTATGCTCTCAAGCCTATCCTGGCCCACTTTGGGCCGCCGGAAACAGAAGAGGAAACTACGTGTTAATGAACGCAGCTATTGAGATGCCAGTCAGATGGGAAGCCAGTAGATGCCTTAGGTTTTCCCAAATCTCCCTTTCTCAACTCTGTGGCAATCAGGAAATGGTTATGTCCTAGTTTCTACACCCCTAGATGAGGGGACAGCAAACTCTGGAAAACTAAGTGAGACATAAAGCCTTACGCAGCATTTCTCTGATTAGGCTGTGTGAAGGAAAGGGGGACACTCTTGGGATGGCGGCGACTAGCATGGCCCCATGCATTCTCTGGACGTACGTACACTGAGCTGCCTGCTCCTCCACACCAGAGAGATGTTTAAATCCATAACACTACCCTAAAGTTCTATTCACCTTCCACTGGACTGTGTGTCCATCTCTTCAGGGAGAAAGAAGAAATAAAATGTTATTCTTTCATATAGAAAACCCACTAGCTAATGGAAGAAATGAGCACCGCCAAGAAAACAATTATGGAAAAAGGTGATACTGGATTAAAATTCAGTTGTAGATTCTCAGATTTCAAGTACAGAGATGGAGGCTTGAGTTTGGCCCTGAAAATAGATGATTTTGCTAGACACATTGGCTGAGGGTGGAGGAGCAGGGCAAAGGGGATCTCTTGGGTGGTGTGGATGTCTAAAGTTAGAAAAATGCGAGTATCTGAAACAAGGTATTTAATCCTTTAGGTCCTCTAGTTACAGCTTCTGAAACCTATGAGGTTCCTAACGAGTTTAGCAAAATTATGCTTGAGACCTAAAACAACAGAGACCCAAATCCAAAATGAAAATTCAAAAATAGAGATTAAAAATATTACATGACATCTGTACAACACAGCATAACTTCTGCTAACAAACTGCATCTCAACGCATATAAACATGGTGTTTGCTAAGGATGTTTGGTATCATGAGTGGTGAGACCTCCAAAAGAAAGAGTGCTCAGGACCCAGGAAGGTCTCAGATCAACCCTTAGACACAGACTCCAAGGGGCTGTCTGGAGAATGTCACTTTTCTAGACCTTGTTTAATCTGGGGGAAAAAAAAAAATGAGGTTTCTAAATTGGGATCTCCAGAGGCAAGGACATCATAAAACCATGGAGAAATCACAGAAATTTTACAAATTTAGAGGGAGATAATTTCATTTAAGTCTTGGAGTAAATCAGTGAAATTAAGGGGTAGTGGACAATTATTAATGATTAGTGAGAAAGTAGAACATACACATACAATGATTTAGTTGTGTATTATTTGCAAACACATTGTCTAGAAAATGTTTATGTGTTGTAGCTCAGGTAGATTTTTGTTGTTGTTGATTGGATTTCAGCAAGGATCAACTAAGTAGAAATGTTTATTAACTCTGAGAGTTGATTGAGCAGTGGGAATCCAAAGTATTTGTACCATAATCAGGCACTTCTGTAGACCTGTTGACAAGTTACCCAATAACAGGTATAATAATTTGGAATATAAGTCTTACAACCTGAACCTATCAAGTAACATCAATCATTACACATGTTTAAGGAAAAATCTGAAGAAAACAAGGGAACATGCCAATACTTTTCTTTTTACAGCTTTATATGTCAATTGGTACAATAGAGCTGCCTGTTATGTCATGAATCTTGATTTGCTAAGAACTGGTTCTCCTCTTCTAAACATCAGAGGCATACACTGTAAAAGTCAGATATAAGACAATTACATAATTAAAGGTAGTAAATTCTCACTCAGAGATCATCATTCTAAAGGAGCTACATTGTATTCAATCACCACTACTTGGGAATAATCTTATATAATGTTTAACTGAATGTACACTCAGTTTATTCTTCTGGATTTACTTACATCAACAGCAGTCTAAGTTTTGAAAAAGCAGGAAAGATCCTGGCTAACATAAATGCTGTCTAAAGGACCTAACCAGCTGTAAACTATTGTTTTAGTAAATGTTTTGTTATGAAGATGAGGGTTGCAGACAACAGAAGAAATTTCAGTGGTATGTATAAAACTGGTCAGAAGCCAAGATTCAGAGATATAAAAATACTTCACATGCATACATTGCTTCTAAATTTTAATATGCTTTCACAGCTCTCAAGCGATCACTTTTTCTCTAAATTCTATATCTTGTCTGACATACTAAACGTTTTTACCTGAATTTTGCAGATAAGTAAACCAAGTCTAAAAGCTAAAATTGAGCCCAAGGTCACAAAGCTAGCTACTTTCTTTAATAAGATGTTGGCATGTCTGTAAATACCAGAGAGATATATACCATATGTATTATTCCCCAGAATTATTTAACCAAAAGTTATTTTGTATGTATTTGAAAAAAAAAAAAAAAAAAACCACATTTTGAGAAACTTATCTTCCTCCATGAAATCTCTATTAATCTCAGAAGAAAATAGACCCCTACCCATAGAGCTTATTATACAACAATACAACATATATTTGATAATGTTTTTGACAGCGGTACTGGAGCTTTTCACATCTTGCACCTTTTCTCTAAGAAGTTTGCAAAACCAAGTAAAAGATGCCTAATGTAGTTTGTTTAAGAAACCCCAATCAGTGGTTCAGACAGATGCTTTCTGGAACAACAACCAGTGAGCTGTGCCTGGAATGCTATGAAATGTTTTGCTCATAAAATGAATCCTTATGCATGGAAAGTCAATACCTGTTATGAGTGGTTATCCTCTGGTGATCAGTTTGAAGGGCTGGGAATTAGAGTAGCTCATTCCAGCTGAGGCTCTCATTCCTCAATGAAGAAGCAGGAGCAAAGAAGTTTACACAAATCCAAATGTGTTTCATTCTGGCTTTGTCTCAAGTTAGTACAAAAGGCAGAATTCACATCTTTGGAGCACATGCCATACGCAAAGAGTAAATGTTGCCCCTCAAAAAACGGTTTTTTTCTTCAAAGGAAAAGATTGATTTACAGCATCCTCCCAAAGACTCTTGATATTTTATTCTGCATGGAACAGGGACTATGGTAGCCACTCAATAATCTATTTTATTAATGTTGATCTGCTTTTTATTGCAAGAGAAAAGATGCTGTTGCCTATATATGATTCTCTTATATCAACAGGATATATTTTACAGCCAGAATCTCTGAGAAAGCAGAGAACATGGGGTCTTCCTACTATTAAATCAAGTACTAGATTCGGTTAATTCAGAAAAAGGCATTTTATGTGAAATTTTGGAAAGCAATAAGGGAGAATTTCAGCCATTGGAGCTATTCAAACCATTAGCTTAACTTTTCAGCTACTGTTTAGATAGGATGAGAAACTTACATGCTTATAAATAACCAATTCCACTAAGATTTTTGATATTTGTCCAAAAATTAATGTTCTCTTAAATTCTTATCCATGGAAATACAGGAGCTGTTTATTTGTTTAGTCAGTTGTTTAGCTGGTGTGTCTCCTTACAATTTTTTTTCAAACCTCTGTGAAGTCACGCTTCCTTGGTGCTTATTTCTTTCTCTCCCTTTTTCTACCACCACCACCTTTCAGTTTCTCTTCTTCTCAAATTTTGATGATGGTTAATTGCCAATCATTGTTGGGTTAATAACATGAGAAACATGCTTATGGAAGTAGAAGGAGTTAAAAAGGGCTTTTAAAAAGTAGCCACTGTGTGACTCCCTTGTAGCCTTGAGGTCGTGTCCTATGCCCTTATACTCCAAGTATTCACTGAAGAAAAACCTTCACGTGTACCACCATTGAATGTAAGAAAGTGTTCAACAGTACTGAACCAAACTTTGGCAGAATAATAACAGGTCACAGAACCATAAAGTAGTTGGGTTTGGAGGAACTTTAGGAGACTAATGTAGCACATGTGGTTTAATGGTTAAACGTAGAGACTCAAGACTGTCATTTCAAACTCAGGTCTGAACGTCAGCTATTGGCATTCCCCAACTCTGCTATGGCTTCCAGACATTCGGGGTTTGCCACAGGTTGGATGATCTGGGTAAGTGTAGTCTTGAATATTATGATTGTTCTAACTTTGAGATCAGGATTACCAATTCCACCTGGAAGCTGTAACAACCCTGCTTTCGAAACCAATCAAAACCAATTAGAACCTTCCCCTTGAATGAAAGGTGACTGCATTTTATAATCTGCCACTTCCTCATCCAACTGTTTTTTGTTATTATCTCAATCCAAATACATTACCAAAAAAGCATGCACACACACACTCACATATATATGTACATATGCAGATAAATATATAGACACACAAAGGTCAAAGAAGTGAGCACTTTGGAGAAAGATTATTAAAAGAAAAATTTATAAGTATTGTTCAAAAAATTTCTAGGTAGGCAAAATAATAGGATTAACTACCTGTTTTCCAATTCAGAATAAAAGTATGCCATGGAAAGATATACCAATTATACTTCATTAAAAAAAAAGTGCAAAATATGAATTATTTAGTCTTATAATGACCTTTTTTTCTGTAAATATATTCACCCTTGACATGAGCTAGAGCTAACAAAACAAACAAAACAAAACAAACTCCATCATTTATAGAATATTCATGTTCTGACGTGACTTCGGAAATGAAAAGATGTCATCTGATAGAGTTAATATTATATTTCCTTTCTACCTCCAAAGTTATTTATTATAACTAGACTCTGCATAGCTTTTTATTTGTTTATTTATCTATTTTTGGATAGAGTGGTAGTTGAAGGGTGATAGATACAGGGGGTATAAGATTAGAAGAATTAACCAGTTACATTTGAGAGAAAAAGTTAAATTTGGAAGTGTTGGGCTGGTATGGAACTGAATATCTTGCCTTCTTAGTTATAATTACAATAAAATATAGTCCTCTATTAATTGCTTTTTCTAAAAAAAGCTATAATTAAACAATAAACCAACATGTATTTTATTTTAGAAATTGCATGTTTTATAAACAGCTAAGAGAGAAATAATTTATTATAGTGTTATTAATTGTAGATTATTTGTTGTGACCAAATCAACAAAATGCTATTAGAGTAGACAATTCCCCCTGGGATACAAGAATGACTTTGTTATGCAAAATGCCTCTTTGTAGAGCTTTATGCCAGAATCAGATTTTACTATGACAGCACTTTATTCTACATAGCTAGCAGCACAAAGCCCTGCTCTCTGACCTGTACTGAAAACACAAGGGAAAATAATACTTATTGTTCCCCTTGCTACTCTTAGAGAAAACAGAATGGTATGCTAGCAGAACTCTGAACCAGGATCCTCACATTTAACCTTGGAAAACTCAACTTACCATATTGTATTTCAATTTCCTCACCTGTACAATGTAGATAATAATTCCTGATGTAATGACTTCCTAGAGTTATTGTAAAGATCAAAGCACTGAATAAAAATGTTTTCCCCCAAAGTATGTAGTGACAGATATGTGCAAGGGTCTAAGATTTTTTTTTTTTTTTTTAATGAGTAATGACATGGATGAGACTGTTAGGTAGGATAGATAGCAAACCAAGGCAGGGAGGAGGAGGGAGACATGTCTCACCTGCTAACTCTGCAGTTCTGAGCCTGGTCTGATAATATCGCCAGGTGTTCCCACGTCACAGGAAACACCGTGCTTACACAGGAGGAGGGCAGTCCTCGATATTCTATGTATCATCTCCACTATCTGGAAAAGAAAGCCTTTGAAACTGTACATTCATCCCAAGGCCTGGAAGACAGGAAAGAGTCCATAGCACCCAAAGGAAGAAGCCCATAAAGTAACCTTGGTTAAATGCCTACCTCTGGTCACTATCTGTTTTACAGGGAGTCCCTAATGCTTACAAAAAGAGCACATAAATAGCTGGGTAACTGCCCCAACTTTAATTAACTGCCTCCTGTCACGTATCTGTTTTACAACAGGATGGACAAATGGAGTTTGGAACAGGATAAGGATTCAGGCTAAGAGATCCCACACATACCTAAGTTTGGGTAGTCCCACCCTTCTGGGAAAGATGGCACCACCATTATCTGTCAATCAATATGTAATTTCGTTACCCCCTTCCTGCCAACCACATAAGTCCTCAGAACAAGGGACTCTTTGCTCTGGCCACCTGGTCTCTCTCTGGCTGCCTGGTGTCAGGCCACCACGACTTTGTGTGCTTGCCACCCAGTCCTTTGACTGCCCCTACTTTCGCCACTCTCATCCTGAACCTATGCGCACCCCCTACGCTTAGCAAGTTCCATTCTCTTCCATGAGAACGGATTAACAATAAATCCTGCTTACATGCTAATAGACTTGCTGATCTGTAATTTTTTACAGTGTAAGCAAGCAGAACCAAGTTTCTGGGAGTTTCTTCTGTAACAGGACAAGGGTAAGGACCAGGCTGCTCATCAGAGTTAATATTAGAATTATGTAGCAAGAGTCACAGATGCAGTTTCGACAGAGTGGCTACTCTGAGAGCTGATTCAGTGAGTATCATCAGTACCAGCACTAGCATTTTGGGGATTATAGCTAGCTCGTCCAGGATGTGCTGTGAACTCCCCTTTAATAATCAATGTCTCTAGACAACTCTGTGATCCTGTCTCCTTTGGGTAGGGGAGTCATCTTCCTCACCGTCTGCCAGACAAGAGAGCTTATTACATTACCCTTATTAAATTTCCCTTTGCTCTTCAACTCTCATTGCCTATGCCCTCTTGTTTCTATCAGGCTTAGAACATTTAATTTCTCCTTTCCTCTGCTATGATTGAGTCCAATTTTCATCCCAGTTGTGAGGCTACAGGATGTAGCTTCCATTCCAGTGAGAGTTCTCCATGGAGGCTGACAACCTGAGTTATTAATATCATTACTGATTAATCATTTTAAGCACAAGAAATATGTTGAAACTCTTGTTTGAACTTTCCAAGTGTCTATGGCTCCTGACTTAAATGAGACATCATTTTACTCCTGATTGGTAAAGACTTTGCTCTTTTATTTCCTTGGGCCACATCTTTTTTGATTTGTGAAACTCATCCATCAGTAATGAGTTTCATAGTAGATTAAACTGTAGGTTGTTCCTTTTGGGAAACTTGAAATAGTTCTCCCATGTCCTTTAGACACAGTTCAAGGTTCTCATGCTGGCTTTCAGGGTTCTAAACAATTGATTCAACAAAACAATAGGGACCTCTCTACTTTGTCAGGTTTACTTGTCCCTTTCTCACAGTACCCACTCATTAGTTCCCACCGCAGCATCTTTTCACGTGCCTTTTCCTAATTTTCATGTTCTTCTCTCTCCTCTTTTCAGCTATGGGACTGCTGAAGTCTTAGCCTCTCCCACTTAGTTGAAGAGTCCCCTCTGCACATATTTGTTGTACTGCATTTAACACCCAGTCCCTTGTTGTCTTACTATGTTATCTAATTTGTCCATTGGTATGTTTTCCCTCACCTTACTCTGCAAATTCACCCTGGCTGGTTTGGCTCAGTGGATTGAGCGTCGGCCTGCGAGCTAAGTGTCGCTGGTTCGATCTTCCAGTCAGGGCACATCAGAGAAGGAAAACTCTGACTCCAAAAAACCTCCACTGCCTTGCGGCATACCTCTTCAGGGGAAAGGCTAAGGGAGTAAACCCCGACAGAAAATCCGGAGCCGGAGTCCCTAAGGCAGTTTGACGTTGTAGTCAACACCGGCAACTCCTGTGGCGCACCTGAAGCCAAGCTGTATTGACTCCGTCTTTCCCTTGGACCCTTAAGCTGCGAAGAGAGGGGGGGTCTGCTGCATGGGCAACAGCAGACCCTCCATATCACCCTGCCCAGGCTCTGTAGCTTCAGCTTCACTGGAGAGGACACTCCAGCGTCATCACAAGATGTCGATTCAACACGGGAGGAGACAGATACCGTGTCACTCCCGAGTCGGACTGCACAGCCATTCTCGGCGGCGCAGATAGACTCTTAAGAAGCTACACCATTGTCTCTCGAGACGGACGGCTGCCGACGACTCTGCAAATTCTTTGGCGTCAGAAACCATGTATTAGAATAGCTTTTTTTTCTCTCTTAAGGAATCACAGATATGAACCAATAATAGGCACAAGGATGCTACAGACTTGCCGGTGTGCAATCAAGTGTGACCACCAAACCCTGTAAAGCACTGGCTTTACAGGCAAGTTCTATACCCTTAACCGTTAGATTGTTCTGCTCCATAATTATGACATATTGACTGACTGAGTGTACATTAAACAGTCGCACACTATCATTTGGCTTGAGAGCAAGGATCAAAAACTTGTATCCAAGAATTTTAGGGTATTAAAGAATGGGTTTCAAAGAACTTGTGAATGCATTCAAACTGAAAGCAAAATTTTCTGTGCATTGGATTCTGTGTCTTATCCTTTTGCTTTTTGTACTCACCAAAATTCACAGCTTCAAATATACTCTCAAAGAAGCCTATGACTTCCTTCCTAGAAAATTAGGAAACTCCATACTAAAATTAAGAGGTTCCATACTAAGGCAATGATTGGCTTTGCAACCAGTGCATAGGTGGGTAGGGGGGTTCACAGGTAGCAAAATAAATTGGAAAGAATGATCCAGATTTTCTTCCAAACTCTCCGTTTATTTCTTAGTGAATTTAAACTGTTATATCAGGAAATGCCCATTCAGGTCTCCTAAAACGGGTTTCTATACTGGTTTAGGCAGAGATTTGCTGGCCCCCATCCTTCCTATGAGGACTCTTCCTCCCAGCCCAGTCCACTGCCCAAAGCTTACCAGCAGAGCTTGCCGCAGGCAGTGTACTGGTGGGGTAGACTGCCTAAAGCAAACCCAGAATTAAGGAGTTCCACAGGGAGTGGCCCTGGGGGGATTAACGAAACAAGGCTCTGATTTCCCCTCTAGCAACAATCCTGTTTTCCCCACCATCCCTTCAGGGTGAGAAGGGAGGCTCAGCTCAGCGTGAATTAGTATCTCAAAGCCAGCCTGCCAACCAGGTCCACAGTAATTGTCTTCCCTTCCTGTTTTAGGAAAAGAAAACCTCATTTCTGATTTACCCCTGGACTACAGCTCTCATTCTGCTCTTATCTGCCTGGGCTAATGCAGTCCAAAATTGCTTTTTTCTCACACGTCTGATGTTCGCCCCTTACTTGGCTTCCCTCTGGGTTAACACTGACTTTCTGAGGGTCTAGAATAGGGGAGGGAATGAATGCATGATGTTAATATAGTTCTGTCTCTTTTTTCTCTTAGAGTGGCAAATCCCAGTTTTCAGGAAGGCTCTTGCACAAGGCTTTTAAACACCTGAACTGCTCCTTTGAGGATCACTGTATGTGGAACACAGCCTTAAACTATAAACCATGGAAAGAGAGACAAAATAAAGCTGCCAAAATGTGTCCTGTTTAAACTCAGATTGGAGATTTAGTCATTTTTATTAACACCTAGTCCTCATTTTCCTTCTAGTTCTCAAGAACTCATCTGCAACCAGGTCTGAGAGTTTTTAGGTCTCATGGTCTCACACTTTCCTATGCTACTGACTTGCACACAGTGCCACTAAGAAGGACATGGGAAAACAATCCAAGAGAGGGTGCTGTTCTGGGTCTTGTGGTCAAATGTACAGTTTCCTTATAGGATCATAATCATAGGTTGACAATGCCCCAGGCCCCCAAGTCTGAGCATTCTAAATTCTCTAGCTGCTCTCTGGTATGACATAGAACCATAATTCTGAGTCGCATTTATAACAAAATGTGGATAAGAATGATACATTTTGTAAAGGACTATTGCTAGTAGGCTGAGTCCTTGCCTTAATCTATGATATCAATGTTCAGCTAAACTTTGAATGAAGCACTATTCCTATTTGTACGTCCTAGCTCTATGTATCTCTCCTCAGCTGATGCCTAGAAGGGGCTTCAGGATTCATCTGGGCACCTTCATATTAAGGCTTGTGGTATTGGCGGCCATATTTCCCCTTTAAGGCATTTTTCTATATCAGGAGATAAGAAGTAATTTAAAATATGAGTGAGCAAGTTTACATTTAGGAAGAAAAGAAAGCAAAATATCTATGGTGAAATAATACTATTAGGTTTTAAAATGTGTTGTAATTGGATTTGTTTGAATTAGGGTAAGTGTGCAAGTTGAATATAAGTTGTGACAATATAATCAAATAGACTAAAACACGTTACATACAAACAATGTTTTTGACTCAATATACTTTTTATGTATTAATTGAATCCCTACTACGGCTCCGCTATGGGTTGTTGAAGGAATTCCAAAACCTGCATGTGTGGTGAGTCTTCTCCTCAAAAAGTTATCTTTCTGTTTAGAGTAAAGAAACTATATAAATAATGGCCAAGGTATGTACTTCTCAGAAGAGTCAGACATATTTCCAAGGAGATGTGTGCCCTAAATTTAATTTCAGCAAATTCCTTAACTACATATAAACACACATATTAAGCTAATTCATAACCACACCCTCAAAGACCGGAGCTTCTTGATCAGTAATTATCTTACCCTGTTAAACTAACAAAGAAAACTGAATCACAGGATTTAGAGACTGCTAATAGCTCTATTTCTGACCAAAAGTCTCTTCCTAAAGTCTTTGCACTTTTTGTAATAGGTAGGACACAAAAAAGCCATATGTAGCAGGATATATATATATATATGAATAGATTGCCAAGATGACTCTAATACATTTGGAGGCACATCCTCACTCACCTCTAAGTTACTTGTTTCTCCATGTCCTTTCCCTTTAAAATGGCATTGGGACTGAAGCATGAACTTGAATGGACAGGTGATCAAAGACCAGAAGTCACCTTTGTAATGTGCAACAACTAATGGATTCCTAGAGCAAGAAGCTCCCAGAATGACTGAAGTTAAATTTCTAACCAGCATGACAAAATGGTAGCTTGGAATTCTTACTAAGTTGAATTTCAGGGGGAAAAATGTACTATTTCCATACTACTGAGTGTGTGGACTAACATCATCTGACTTACCTATCTCCCAAATCTCTACAGGTGGCAGAATTTAATGTTGCTCTTAACAGCAAAATATTCATGTCTCAATCTGCCTGGGTCTTTAATTTCCTTTTGCCCTAACTCCCAAAGTTTTGTGACTTTCCTTCTTCCTCTTTTTGGCTAAATATAAAACAATGCTAAAGATGTTGACTATGAAAAATCCCATAACAGTTGCCATTCTATCTCAGGTGAGAGAAACTTAATAATAAAATTATAGAGTAATTCATAATTTCTCATTCAACCTTGCTGCTGAACAAAACTATATTTAGAACAGCCAACGATTGCTGGAGAACTAAGAGGGCCTCTTCTGAACTGGCTAAGTAAGTAGGTTGGTTCAGTGGAGAGCTAGGCTGAGCAAAGAGACTTTGATCTTTAAATGTGGCTCCACTGTCAGGGTCAGAGAAGGACCATTGCCCAAGCCTACCTCAGGACATGTTGGACCAAGGGCGGCCTGCTACACCTTCTCCTCTTTATTATGTACTGTCCCTGATTCATTCTTATATCCTAAAGCCAGTTTTCTCACAGTTAATGAAAAGCCTACACAGATGTGAAACTGCAAAATCTAAAGTTTGCTTTTTACCTACCTTCCTCTTCTACAGTTCTGTCTGCCCCTGTGGACTTGAGGCTTGTTTAGTCTATGACTATGTTATGACATATGTCTCGAATTCTTAACCTGTGTTCAGCCTTTTGATATGTACTATGGTGGATAGAAGTAATAATATGGCATGGTCATTCATCACAGGGCAAAGAAGGGATGTATTCTGTTTAACAACATTCCTGGTGCCCATTTGGAAGTGGAGATGAACTGATGGGGCATGTTTCCGGAAGACAGGGAGCTGGAAAGTTACAAGAGACTGAAGGAAACAGCACATATCCAGGGGTTTCTGGGGCCTGAGCAGAGGAAGACCATTTACCCATGGCAGTGGAGTTAGTGTCACTGGGACAAGAACTGGGAATGATAGCGAGAAGAATAAAGGGTGAGGCAGGGTGATGCTAGAAAGGAGAAAATAAGCAATGAGGGCTGAGGTTGAGAGGACCAAAGGCAGGCTGGAATGCAGGGGGTGGAGTGGGGGGGTCAAGACCAGCATTTCAGAACTAAGGTGGTGAAGAGCAAGAGAGAGCTCAGGAACTTCTTTTACGGGGTGCCCAGAGTGTGGTCCTGGTGTGAGGATGCAGGCTGACATCAACAACTAAGGACTGAAGCAAAACACGCTTGTAATGTGTGCTTAAATAACAGACCCTATTGTAAGACAAATGATATCATTATAAATAGTAAAGGCGCGTTATTGTACTTTTTCTTAATAATTTACCAATAGATTCATATATGTGTTTTATGTTCATCAGAAATCAGATTCTTGGGATTTGTCCCAAACTGTAATATAATTCTCAGCATTGTAGGGTATGTTCTTGTTCTGTATTTTTACCCCACCCCCACAAATACCAATCCCTATGTGCCCTAGCCTTTATAATTTAGAATGTCAATTAATTGATGTAGTTGGACCAGAAACCTTAGCTTTTTCCTAGTCTATAACTTGCCTTACTTCCTGAGTGGTTTCTGCATGGAAAGTCTGGCAAACACATTCCTTTAACAGCCACAGTAGATCTGGGAAGCCCTGCAGAGACCTCCTGGGTATTGCCCAGTTGCATAGGTCCCACCCTTTTTTGACTCCAGTTTTCTTCAAAATACTGGATTCTGCCTGAATCTCCTCTTTTACGTAGCATCACCAAATCCCCATCCATAATTTTTATATTTTTTGTTAGATTAAAAACATTTCTCTTTTTTAAATAAAGGTTTTATGTATTTACTTTTAGAGAGAGGGGAAGGGAGGGAGAAAGAGAGGGAGAGAAACAGCAATGTGCAAGAGATACATTGATCGGTTGCCTCTCGCATATCCCCAACTGGGGACCTGGCTGGAAACCTAGGCATATCCCCTGACTGAGAATTGAACTGGCGACCTTTCAGTTCACAGGCCAGCATTCAATCCACTGAGCCACACCAGCCAGAGCAAAAAATTCTCTTTCTCTTTACCAGTCTGAGCAAATGGGGGAAATAAGACAAATTGGAAGCATTTTCCACATTTAAAAATCAAATTACAAGGCCATATTGGTATCACTTCAGATATTCCAAATCACAAGGAGCTACAAGCAATTCTGTTTACAGGCAGAGCTGCCACACCTGCTCCACCAGATAGTGTCCTACCACACGACACTATACAGTCTTCAGTGCACTAAATTGAATTGGCCTTGTAATATTACTTTTGCAACACCTTTCTTAGGTAGAAAGATAATCTGTATGCATGAAAAGTTAAATAATAATACCAGGAAACGGTACTAGCAATGCAAGTAGTATATGATTAATTAGCCAGCAACCCTATAAGCAATAAGTCTTAGAGCTTAGAGAAGAGGTTAATCTGGACAGAGGTGAATTAAAGAAGCTCACTGGAGAATATAATGCATGACTGGGTCTTGAAAAATGGTGAGAATTAATAAAGGTAGAGAGGCAAAAGGCAGTTTTCTAGGAGGGAAGAACAAGGGGCAGCAGGGAGAAAACAATACATGTGCAGAGGCTGCAGACTGGCTCACAGAAGAAGCTGTTAGAAATGCTGCACCAAATCTGTCCTTTTATAAGAATGATGTAATAGGATTATCATTCGAAATTTTGGAAGTTCTCCTACATAGACGACTAATGCTACCTAGACATGAGGTGTTTCTAACAAGACCATCTCACCAAGTAGCTTGACAACTAGCAAGTCCTTAGCTCTTCCTACTGCTCCTGTATGACTTTGTTTCTCCTTCCTTAAATACCTGCTCCAAATACCTCCTTCCCTTCAAGAATCATTTTTTCATATGACAATCAATTCTGGAATTCTGGTGGTAACTAGTAAGAGCAAAAGGTTTGATCTCTCCAAACTCTGAAAAGATTCATAGATTATATAAAGGGGACTGCTTTTTTAAAAATTATATTTTTGTTCTATTACCATTTTCCCTCCCCCCTTTCTCTCCCCTGCCCTGCCCACTCCATCCCCTCTCCCATAGTCAATCTTCACCCCATTGTCCATGTCCGTGGGTCATTTATACCAGTTCCTTGACTAAACCCTACCCCTTCTTTCCCCCTTTCTCTCCCCACTCCCCTTTGGTCCCTGTCAGTCTGCTCCTTGCTTCCATGCCTCTGGTTCTATTTTGCTTGTTTATTTGTTTTATTCATAAGTTTCCTATATTAGGTGAGATCAGGGACTGCTTTTTCAGGAGACTCTAAAGCACACATACTTAATGAGAAATATTTTGCAAGAAGTCTATTTTTTCAACTTAGGTAATAAATCAAAAGTAAAAGTTATACAAAAATAAGGAAATACAATGAATCTACCTAAGAACAAGATGTCTTGAATCATGTGCAATAATTGAACAGTGCAATGATCATTGGAAAGCAGACTGAGATTTATTTATTCAGTGGTATGAGCAGGTATGTGGTTTTTCAAAGGAATCTATCCCTGGAAATTTCATCACATATGGATAAGCATGTTCAAGAAACAAAAATGTTCAAATATACCAACAGGCAGCTTATGATATCATGCATGGTATAAATATGGAAAATAGAAACATCACTGAAAACATAAAAACATTTTTTTTCATCCTCCACAGCAAACAAGTTTCTACAAGCAATTTTTCCTCAGTAAAACTTCACCAATTTGGCCCGACCAGAAGCACTCCCATCAGGATGCAGATAGTTATTAAGATGTAAAAGGTATAGATGACAAAGACATGGCACAGAAAGGACTTTCCATCTGCTGGGGAGAAGGTAGCCACTGCCAGATGTCAAAGGGGGGTAGAAAGGTTGGAAAAAATAGCTGCAATTATGTCTCTGCTCTTGCCCTCTGATTTTCTCCTAGTGCTTCCCATTGGCTCAATCCGACCAGAAGGGGGCAAGACAAAGCAAGGCAAGCCAGAGAAGCAGTCTCCTGGGCCACGGAACAAGAGAAAGAAGGGCAGAAAATGGATGTGGAAGGTCATGTAGGGAGATGACATGGCAGGAGGAGGACACAACTTACCTCTCAGGCGCTTGTAAATTCAGGCAAGTCAGAGAAGTCATCTGCGATACAGGACCCTGCAAGGTCAAGATGCTGTCCTACAGGCTGTGAAACTGTCCTGAAACAAATAACCAATACATTGTATCATTGCCGCCAGTACCCGGATGACTCGAGAACTTGCTTCCAATTCTAGCAACTTTGGACTCACTGAGTTTGGTGGATTTTACTATCAATCATGAATATTATTAGCTGTCCTATCCTGGATGAGGATTATGCTTTCCTGCCCTTTTAACATCATGTTTATTCATGGGATTTACTTTGACCCAGTAAATGTGTTCAGAACTGGTTTCCAGTTAAGTTAATGGGGGCACAAATAGGACATCGAAAGGCTTGAGGAGGGACAGTTTCCTTTCTGCTTCTTTCCTGCTGCAAAACCACATCTCTGGCAGTGGCTGCCTCTGTCCCATCTGGGAGGCCCATCCTCTAAGGTTCCAGCTCTCATTAGGTTACAGTAACACTACTTCCTGCACCTGATTCTTCAGGCATAGAAATGGTATCGGTTTTTAACAGTTGTTAGCACCTGCACACTTCAACGCCTTGTTGCTCCCATTAACCCCAGCTATACTTCTGCAAGCACCTCCTCTATTCAAATCTCTTTGTGTTTTATCATTAATATTCCTCCCCCTCTTGGCACCCTTGTTTGCATAATACCTCATATGTAACATTATGCTTCTAATGCAGAACCACAAGCACTCATTTCTGTGTCTGGTTAAGGACAGAGACTCTATCTTAGGTGACATTGTAGAGCTCAACACTTATAGGGTTCTTTTGCATTGAAGTAAAAACTGAACCTAGTAATTTGGGTTGAAATCCTTAATTTTCTTCAAAAACAATTTTCTGAGCTTGAAATTATTTCTTTAATCATGTTCATGTTCTCAACATTTTCCCTGGGAAGACAACGTGATTTTCTTAAATAGCAATTTTGTGTTCTTTGCGAATAGACTACCTGGCAGCTGGCTGACATTTGAGGTATTATTTTAATTCCTGACTCCTGACCCTTCACTATATCATCTTGTTATCAAAATTCAGCCAAAGCCAGAAGCATAATCCAAATATAAGGTATGATTTGTTAATTAAGATATTTTAATCAATCAACCAGTACTTCAACAGATTATTTGTGTGAATGACTGTCCTAGGATATTCTTGGAGATTGGTCATAAAAAGAATAAGAAGAATTTCTATCCAAGAGGTGCTAACAATCAAATTGAGCAAGGCCAATATACATGAAACAATTAGTTAATAGTACAAGATGGTATATGAAAGCATCCTTAATGGGGTGGTACAAACACTAAGAGCTTTGGGAGTTCAGAGAAGAAGAAAATCAATAAAGCACTGAGTATTCCAGGAAGGCTTTAGCTTGAGGGAGCATGCAGTTTATATTCTGGAGCGGAAGGTTTTAAGGCTGTGTTTATCCTGAGGCATTGGCAGTGTCTCTCCAAATATATGCTACTCGCAGGATGGAAGAGGCAATAACACACAACAGTGTCTACTATCCATCCATTTCCTATAATACACAATGGTCACACTGTTGAAACTTGGCAAGTTTCACAGCTGGCATCCATGTGAGCTAATGCACCACAATCACAGAAAAATTACTAGATGAGAAATCAGAAGACCTCTCTCTTTTCTGTGTCCTGCAATGCACATAATAAAAACAAATGGTAGTGACCTTCCTTTGCAGGACTCCATTATAAGGTTTTAATACAAATCACATTGCACTGAAATCCTGGCAGGTTATTCATTAGAACACCTCTACAGTGTGGTTAGAGGCCTTACTAGCTAAAACAAGCAATAGGAATTAGCCAATCATTTTATAATTGAGCTGACCATGAATCTTTTTCTAGATGTAGGTAAAATTTCTAGAGACAGTCTCTTTGTTACACAATAGACTACCACATAGAGACTTCCGGTCAAGACGGTGGTGTAGGTACACAAAGCTGGCACTTTCACATAAACACATCAAAATTACAACTAAACCGTAGAACAGCTACTGTTCAGGACTGCCAGAAATTGAGCTGAATGGAAGTCCTACAACTACAGAATTAAAGAAGAAACCACCTCAAGACTGGTAGGAGAGGCAGAGACACAGAACAAGCTGTTCCCACACCCATAATATGGTGGATAAAAAAGCAGGAGGGATATCTAAGGAGGGAATAGTCTCAGTCCCCAACCCAGGCCCCCAGCCCAGGTTTCCGGTGCAAGGAAGAGAAGTCACCGTAACTTCTGGCTATAAAATCCAGCGAGAATTGAGGCTCTGGAAGACAGAAACTGCTGCACTCCCTGGCAGTTTCTCTTAAAAAGCTCACACACAGACTTACTCAGACTCACTCCCTCTGAGTCCCAGCATGAGGGCAGCAGATTGAAAGGCATCAGAGACAAATGGGAAGGAATTGAATTGTATGACACCAGAGCAGAGCTGAGGGGTAGCAGTCTCCCAGACAGAAGTGCTGGCAGAGGCCACAGTTCCTTTCCTGAGCCCTCCACTCACAAAGCCACAGAGCTGACATGTGGGCACCATATCTGAGATTCCATCAACCTGACTCACACTGTTTTCCCCACCCTGGTGATTCCCTGAGGTTCCACCACAAGCAACTTTTGGGCCTACCCAAGCTATTTCCAGTGGCTTTTCTATACAAATGGTTTGTCTTGTATCATGATTCATATTATTTTAAATTATCTCAGATAAGCAGCATCTGACTTTGGTGAGCCCCATACCTCTCATTAAGTTGCACTGGGCCTTGCACAAGCAGCAGCAAGACTTGGTCTGCAGCTTGGCCTCACCTGGGCACCTACAAGGCCAGTACAAGTAGCAGCCATCTGCAGATTGTTATATAGCTTGTGTGTGACACTGGAGAGAACACAAGTAGTGGCTGACCTTGGGTGTGCCAATAGCAACAATGCTCAACTACAACAGGAGGATGTACACAGACCACATAGTGGGCACACCTCCAGTACCCAGCATGGGTAATAGGAAAGACTGTACCACTGAACCCTACAGGACACTTACTACATTAGGCCACTCTACCAAGCCTGGGAGACATAGCAGCTCTAACTAATGCATGGAAGCAAACACAGGGAGGCTGACAAAATTGGGAGACAAAGAAACATGGTCAAAATGAAAGAACAGAACAAAACTCCAGAAAAAAATAATTAAAATTAAGACAAGCAAGCTAATAGATGCAGAGTTCAAAACAGTGGTTATAAGGATGCCCAGTGAACTTAGTGAAAATTTCAACAGCACAAAAAAGGGCAGGAAAACCACAAAAGAGAAGCAGTCAGAAATGAGGAATACACTAATTAAAATAAAGAACAATTTACAGGGAATCAACAGTAGAGTGGATGAAGTCATGAATCAAATCATCAAAATCATCAATTTGGAATATTAGAAAGCAAAAAAAAAAAAAAACAAAACACAATTATAACAGCAAGAAGAAAAAGGAATCAAAAAAAATAATAATAATAAAGAAAGAAAGATAGTGTAAGGAGCCTCTGAGACAACTTCAAGTGTATCAACATTTGTGCCATGGGCTTGCTGTAAGGAAAAGAGAGAGAGCGAGAAATTAGAAAACTATTTGAAAAAATAATGAAAGAAAACTTCCTTAACTTGGTGAAGAAAATAGACATGCAAGTCCAGGAAGTGCAGAGAGTCCCAACCAAGATGAACCCAAAGAGGTCCACTCCAAGACACATCATAATTAAAATGCCAAATGTTAAAGGCAAAGAGAGAATCATAAAAGCATCAAGGGAAAAGTAGTTAGTTATCTGCAAGAGAGCTTCCATAAGGCTGCCGACTGATTTCTCAAAAGAAACTGCAGGCTAGAAGGGATTAGCAAGAAATAGTGAAAGTAATGAAAGTCAAGGACCTATAACCAAGATTACTCTACCCAACAAAACTATCATTTAGGACAGATAGGGAGCTTTCTAAATAAAAAAAAAGGTAAAGGGATACATCACCACAAAACCAGCATCATATAAAATGTGAAAGGGTCTTCTTTAAAAAGAAGAAGAAGATAAAAAATATGAACAATAAAATGGCAACAAATACATATCTATCAAAAATGGAATGTAATAAATAAGCATAACAGAAACAGAGTCATAGATACAGAGAACATTTTGGTGGTTGCTAGATGAGACAGGGGTTGGGAGATGTGTGAAAAAATTGAGGGAATTAAGAAGTACACAATGGTCATTAGAGAATATCACAGGGAGGTAAAGTATAGAATAGGAAATAGAGTAGTCAAAGAACACATATGTATGACCCATGGACTTTGACAATGGTGTGGGGATTGCCTGAGGGAGTGAGGGCAGCTGGGTGAAGGTGGCCAAAGAGGGGAGGATTGGAACAAAATAATAGCATAATCAATAAAATATAATAAAAATAATAATAACTATACTTATAAACACAATATGTCTTGCCAACATTTATAATTTCTGAAACAGTTATTAGGTAGATATTTCACAAATATTTATTTATAATGTTGATAATACAGATAGATTAATCCAGATTGGAATTAAATAGCAACTACTATAAAACTTGGATTGAAGAGATTTATTGAATTTCTGACCAATGAAACATAAAACTAAAATTTTTTCTCTCTTTCAGTTCTTCTTGGAAAGTATTGACCCTCTTTACAAACATCTATATTTGAGCAACTATTGTATGCACTCTGCTAGGTCTTGCATTATTCTTTGATGATGAAATCATTGGTTCATTCTGTGCATCATAGACACCATTTGTCATTGTCAACTTAAAAGTAGGTGGTAATAAGGAATAGGTAACATATGAAATGAACATGTGATGGGAGTTTAAGGCAAGGAAGATTGAGATGGCTGTGCAGTGTCTTCACCAGGTGAGGCAGAATCTATGAACAGTATTCTCACTGCAAAGAGGGAACAGGGGGACACACCTGCTGTCACAGTCAGGGAAGCCTAGGTCAGAGGCCATGTACTGCTCTCCTAGAAATGCACCAAGTCGGGTGGCTATTGCAGTAGAAGAGGATATTGTCACAGCAGAGAGTGTGGGCATCAGCCAACTAATATATTCTTATCTCAGGCATGTATGACATTTCTTTTTAAAATATGATGTAGAAAATAGTCTGAACGAGTCTGACCAAAACCTACAATTACAAATTGTATTTAACAAAACAAAATGATATCCCTGATGCCATTTATTTCTTTGTAACTTGCCCCTTTTCATCCTAAAATTGAACTCTTAGGGAGAAAAAAATTAATTGAGGTTTCTTTCTACAGAACCAGGATTATGATTACTGTTGACTTTAAGTTGTTAGTGAGTGTTTCAGTGAAGAGACAGGAAAACATCAGGCTTCTCTTTAAAACTATCTGTGGTCCTGTTGAGCATAAAGTGGTCTTACCTAGATGAAGGCCAGGAGAGATTGCTACTGAAACATACTTCCTCCACACCCCTCAGAAAAACCTACTTAAGTCCTGTTTCCCCTAAATGTTGTTACCTGGAATCATGGAACCTGAGGTCAGAGAATAAAGCTCCCTGAAACAGATATTTTTTTTCTTGCTTGTTCAATTGTTTTAAATTACTACATATGAAGAGAGACATTTTAATCAAATCTTAAGAGAATTTGGGGGTGGGGAAATGAATGCTGAAATATAAAAATGTGGACTTCCTTTGTGGATTGTCATAAACCATATTAAAATTATAGTTATAAAGAGGAAGGTGATTGCTATCACTGTTAGCTATACTTTGATTTCAAATAGTGTTGTTGTTTTTTTACCATGTTGCCCATGCATTTCTTTATACATATGATCTCACATGAACATATGTGTATATTACATATTTGTGTACGTACATATATACATGGTATGATTTAGATGGTTATATACAAAATAATATATGCATATATACACAGATATACAAGGTCTGTCCAGAAAAAGTACAGCCATTGTTAATATAACAAGAATGGTTTGCATGACATCGATTTAACCTGTCAGCCAAGGAGAGTGGACTGGAATGTGTATGCTTAAACAATGACGACTTCACTTTACTAGTCAACGGGGGCAGTAGATATCCTTGAGTGAGCATGTGTACTGTGTGGCCATCATATTCAAAATGACTGAGCAAGTAGAGCAATGAATCGGCATCAAATTTTGAGTTAAGCCTGAACATTCCTCCACAGAAACTATTCGGATGATTCAAGAGGCTATGGGTAACTGGCGATTGAAAGCTTCATTAGGACAATGTGCCTGCTCATGCACCATGTCTCATGCAGAGCTTTTTTGATGAAACATCAAATCACCAGGTGACTCAGCCCCACCTAGCCCATATTTGGTGCTCTGCAACGAGATTCAGAAACATACAACGGAGCAGCTGATGGCGATTGGGAGAACTGTGTGAGGTCCCAAGGCACCTACTTTGAAGGGGACGGAGGTGTCACTGTTCTATGTACAATGTTTTTTGTATCTTGTATCTTCTTCAATAAATGTCTCTATTTCCCACATTACATGGATGGATACCTTCTGGACAGGCCTCACACAGTTCTTCTCCCAATTGTCATCAGCTACCCTGTTGTATTACCTGACTCTCACCCATAGTCTGAAATCTCTTCCCTTTCAAAGGTGATTTTAGTTTTGGGAAAAGCCAGAAGTCGCAGGGCACCAGATCTATGCTGTAGAGGGCTGAGTCACCTTGGTGATTTGCTGTTTTGCTAAAAAACTCTGCATGAGACGTGATGCATGAGTGGGTGCATTGGTGTGGTGAGGCTGCCAACCACCAGGTGTCCATACTTGCAGGCTTCTGAGTCATCTGAAGTTTCCATGGAGATTGTCCAAGCTTAGTGCAAAATTTGATGCAGATTTGTTGCTCTGCTTAGTCATTTTGAATGTGACAGCCACACAGTATACATGTTCACTCAACAGTATCTACTACCCTACTGACTAGTACAGTGAAGTCATCATTGTTTAAGCATGCGCATTTCAGTTCACCCTTCTTGGCTGCCAAGTTACATCAATGTCATACAAACTGTTCTCATTATATTAACAATGACTGGACTTCTCCTTGACAGACCTCATATATGCTAAAATAGTTAAATATGAAATAATACAATATCAAGTTCACCAATGATAATAGAGGTTATCTATTTTGTCACCCATTTTAAAGATAACCAATGAAACCAATCCAGAACATTTGACTTCTGCAAGTCACCAGGTCTCTGGATTTGTAGTCATATACATTATCTAATATATACTCTTTTTTATCAGAGAAGGAAAACTCTGATTCCAAAAAACCTCCGCTGCCTTGCGGCATACCTCTTCAGGGGAAAGGCTAAGGGAGTAAACCCCGACAGAAAATCCGGAGCCGGAGTCCCTAAGGCGGTTTGACGTTGTAGTCAACACCGGCAACTCCTGCGGCGCACCTGAAGCCAAGCTGTATTGACTCCGTCTTTCCCTTGGACCCTTCAGCTGCGAAGAGAGGGGGCGGTCTGCTGCATGGGCAACAGCAGACCCTCCATATCACCCTGCCCAGGCTCTGTAGCTTCAGCTCCACTGGAGAGGACACTCCAGCTTCATCGCAAGATGTTGATTCAACACGGGAGGAGACAGATACCGTGTCACTCCCGAGTCGGACTGCACAACCATTCTCGGCGGTGCAGATAGACTCTTAAGAAGCTACACCATCGTCTCTCGAGACGGACGGCTGCCGACGACGACGACGACGACTCTTTTTTATTCTGAATTATGGCAACATGCTATTTCTTCCCCTAACTCTTAAGGGATTTTTATAAAATTCACATGTATAATTATGTTGTTAGTTTTTTGGATCAAGTAAATATAACTACTCCACTCCTCTTCACCTTTCCACACTTTCTTCTGTCAATAGTTATTTTGGACAATGTTCTGATAGTGGTCTTAAGCAATGGATAGTGGCTACCTGAGAATATGTCTACTTTTCCTTTAAATAAGCTTAGTACAGTACATTTCCTCTTCACATTTGTTCCCCCCGGAAGGGCAGACCGCTACCCCAATAATGTTGTCATCGCTCAGCTCTTCTAGCAAGTCTTATTGTTGAAGCCACTTCAGAATCCACCCAAGAAAAACAGAATACAATTGGTTCTTCACTGTTTTTCCTTTTTCTACTGTTTTATAATCACATCTCAACTTTAATCAAGCCTTGTGTAATGTTCGGATCTACTAACTTTCATTAATATGAATTTATTCCTTAAATATCTCAAATTATCTCCCTATATAAGGAAGCAAATCTCAGTTTTATGATACCATTTCTCATCATAACTGTGAACAGATTATTAACCTTTATTTTCAAAAATGTGTTTCAATGCTTCTAAAAATAATTAAGATCATTGAACTTGGATATGTGTTTCTTTGGTGCCAGTTTATGGCTAATAAATATATACTGAAAGTTGCTGGTTTACAGAAAGGTACCAACCCAAAGTTTTCATAAATTCTTTGGATGGAACATAAATTTGTTAGATTATTATTTAAAAATTGTTTTATTAGGTTTGCTTTTTTCCTGAGTTATTTTTGTAGAGTTCCCTTGCAAAAATTAAAAAAAAAAAAAAAATTAAAAGTATGTAGACCCAGCAGAGAAACTGAGAGCTTATTTAATTTTTGTTCAGCTGAGCTAAATCTCCTTAATGGATACAAAATGTGTAAGTTATTTTTTGCATTGCCATACTCCTAGGCTGTCAGGCTACACATATTGGGATTGAAACAACAGAGTGTTGGCCCCTGTGTTTCCTGAAATAAAGATCTATGAGAAAGATCTTCTGAATGCATTATGTTGGGTGGGAACAAATTTATTAAATTATCTTGAAATATTTATAGGAACCACAATAGGAATGTATTCATGCATGAGTCAGGAACCCAGAATTAACTCTGAAGAGAATAGATAAATGCAATTAGAAAGTAGTTGTTCAAAGTGAAGGAAAGAGAGAGTTAGAAGAAAAATTTGAGGGCAAGCATTTAAATAGAAAATCCTGGTCCTGCAAAGGGTCATCTCTGTGCACTGCCAGACTACAAGACTAGAGAAATACCCGAGTTTCACAATAACAAACCCAGCTTGGTCACGTGTCCCATTCATACTGATGTCCATCGGGAAGCAACGCACCTGACCAGCTGTCCTGCCACCATGATGCGAGTCATCTCTACCGACCTCACTGCATGATGTTTTGGGTGCTCATTTGAACCACCTCGCAGGGGTGAGGAGAGCGAGACTGAGAGAGCGTCATCAACGGTATTGTGCTACCTTGTCTGCTTCTTTGTCTGGCCTTTAGACTAACATTTATTAGTCAGGAGACCTCAGCCAGAGGCTCAGCTGCTGCAGTGTGCTGTCCGCAAACATAAACACAGTGCATCTAGCTGCCTGATAGGGGATTCTGCTAATTGGAGAAGTCTGCTCTGGTCCCCTGTCACTAGTTGGCAGACAGAACAGTCTGGGCCAATGCTGATTTCCAGAGTCAGGCAGTCAGGCATTCATTTATCTCCGTGATAACAGGGTATGTGTAGAAAAAGGAAGCAAAAAAAAAAAAAAAAAAGGCAGAGGGCAGCTGCAGTTGAGGTGGGGATGATACTAAGGCCCCAGCATAAAGGACATGCTGCGTGGAGGGGCTTGGCAGTTTACGTCTCTCTTCAAAGTTTAATTACTCACTAATTATAAACAACTCTCTTTTATTATGGATCTATTTGGCCCATGCTGCAATTTTTTTAAGAAGCATGTTCTCATCTCAACCAAGTTTTAAATGCTAACGTATCAATGTCAGAAACCGCAGTCAAGCACAACCTGTCCCCAAATTCCAGCCCCTTGAAACACGATGGCTCATTAATAACTTAAAAAGGATGATGACACTGATGCTATTTATAGGGCCCTGCCAGGCAGGTCTGCCAGCCTTAAAGAAATTAACATGGAGAAATTGTCAACTGGAAAACATTAGTGTTTATCAACAGATCAATCAAACTTCAAGAACTGTAAACTGTGCTTTTAGCTAAGTGAAACGTATCGACAATGACAGCCACGTAACCACCTTGCTGGGTAGCCCCACATCTCCATGTCAGCCCCAAACCATGCAGACTGGCCCCTCGACACTGCAACCATGATCCCACTGCTGCCTTCATGGACCAGTCAGCCTGCCTCTGCCCCACAGCCAGGGCAAACTGGAGTGAGTGGGTGTTGATCTCAGTTGTGTGTTAATTAGCTTTCACTGCCAGTTTGTAGAGTGTCAAGCAGGCTAAATTAAATATCAAGATTAGTGGCTCCGGGAGCCAAATTCTCGATTTATGCATACTTTCTGAAAGAAAGACTCTATGATTTAAGGAATTTTTCTTGGTTCTCTCATCCTTTTCCAGCAGAGCTTGACTCTCATTGTTGTATATTTAGAGATGGTTCTATTTTCATTTCTGGGCTACATCGGCAATGATGACATGGCTTCGGAACCTGAACAAAGCAGAAGAGCTCTGATAGGCTGCTGGTGATGTCATCCTGTGCCTCTAATGCCCAGGAAAAGCACCAGGGACTGACTGTTTTCCTGACTTTTCTTTCCTTTCTTTCCTTCTCTTTCTTCCTTTTTTCCCCTTAAGTATAAAAGCCCATTTTCACATTAACAGTGTGTTTGGAGTTTCATATCCTAGCAACGTTATCACTAAAGGTAGCTGGTGACCGCCCCACACAGACCGGCAAAGCTTTGGCTTGATGCACACTTTCAGCTCTCACAGAGAGGATTTTGTGCTGCATCACACTGAATATTGCTGCTCTGTAATTTCTTGCCATTATAGAGACCCTTTCATATGCTCCCTTTCTGTAACTCGGATGATCAGCACCTGTCAAACCCCACTGCTCACACAAATCCTAACCAGAGGAGCCTAACAGTGGTAGGAGGGCTTGAAAACATAAACGAGAGAGAGAAAGAGACAGACAGAGAGAGAGAGACAGAGACAGAGACACTCTGGCCAGGGCACCTAACTTCAGAATTACCATAGCCCCACAGAATTCTTACGTTTCGTAAAGCCTCACCACCTGCCCCCTTTTGTTCCTTTTGTGCCTACATTCCTGAAACTGCAGGATAGTTGGAATGGTATTTCTACTGAAGTCAGGAGAGAAGATTTGGGGACACCCGCAGTTGGATCAAGGAGCCCTCTTGGTCTGTATTTAGAGGAGTTTATTTCTTTGCCCTGTGTTTTTTAAAGAGGGGATTATGTTTTTGTGTTCACTATGTAATAAAGTCTGTGTTCTTTTCAAACAAAACGGCAAAACACCAATCTTGCAGTTTTACTCTCGACATCCTAGGGAACACCCTCTCCAGGTCCCCTGTCCTCATGCATTAAGTGAGACAAGGAGACACCTCACCCAGGAGAGTGTGAGCATTCCCCGCACTGCTGTGTCTAGACACACAAAACGTAAGAGGAGCAAAGCTAAAATCTGTTCCTGCCCATTAGATCCATGCTTTGTAACACAAATAAGTAAAGGTAACCAGGAAAGATAAACAAACTGGGAGAAAGGAGAGTTGACAACTGCTACACAATCCCCATGGCAGGCCAAGGAATCACAGCACATTCTCACCTCCAATCATTTCCCTTCCTGTGTCACCACCCCTGGTTTTCACCCAGCAAGGAAATCTACAGTGCTAGAATTATAGGGGTGGTGGAAGGATACCAAAGTCAAATTTAAAAACCAAATCCAAAAAAGAAAAATATGATCTCTTTCTACCTGATGCAAAGTTCAAAGAGTTTGAGGCAAAGTGCTTTTTCTATAGGATTTTTACGCAGGAAATTTATCAGGACCAAGAGGTGCATTAAAAAAAGGCATGGGGAAAAAAAAAAAGGCATGGGGGGCTGGCTGGGGTGGTTCAGTACATTGAGTGTTAGGCTGCGAACCAAAAGGTTGCCGGTTCAATTCCCAGTCAGGACACATGCCTGGGATGCAGGCCGGGTCCCTGGCTATGGGCATGTAAGAGGCAACTGATCAATGTCTCTCTCACACATCTATGTTTCTCTCCCTCCCTTTCTTCCTCCTATCCCCTCTCTAAAAATAAATAATATCTTTTAAAAAGGGGGAGGGGGCTTACAGTTGTAAATGAATGTTTGCAAAATACTGTAATGAATTTTATGAAAATTACAAAATAAATATTAGTCATGGACTTTTGGCATCAAGATCTTCAATGCAATTTTAATATCAAAATGTAAATTTGTGAAAAGTATGTGAAAATAATAGTTCAGAATGTAAATATGAGTTCAAGATAATAGTAGGGGACATGTCAAGAGACAGTGTGTGACTGAATGTGCATTGAACTATATATATAATTATTCTATAGAAATTCAAAAGAGAAAGATTTTGACTCTAAATAAAATGGCCAGGGGAAAAGTGTGATTAAAGGAGAAGAGCTGTCCTCTGGGCTACAGTGAACAGGTCAGATATGGGTACACAATAGCAAGAGGAGGCAGGTGTCCAAGACGGGAGCAATCATGCGAGTGAAAGCAGAGGGGAGGTGCAGTTGTCTTCAGGACGCTGAGGAAGAGCATGATCTGTGCAAAGGCATGGTGGAAAATAAGATTGGAAAGCTCTGAGGGTTCCAATTAGGGAGCCGGACCAAGAATGTCAATCTATGGAATGTCAACCCACTTAACATGGAAAATAGCAGGCAGGCATTTACCCTTAAACTCACTGGTATCTGTGGATTTGAAACGTTCTGAATGAGCAGGGCACATACTGGTCCCTTGCTCTCTTCTTCCTCTCATATTTTTGACGCTATACATTGTTTCTCACCTCCTTCCAGAGAGCAAGGCCTGGCCCAGATTTAAGTAAAGACTCACCAATTAGTCATACTTTAACATTTTGATTTTCAATGTATTCTGCTTTCACAGATTGATATAATGTGTTCAGAATAAAAGATACTGTCTTGTATCTGTTTATTTCAGTGTCCCATAGTGTTTTGATGTTATTTTATAATGTGAAAAGGCTCACTCAATGTATTAGCTATTTAATGGGTGTATAATGTTGAAATTCAGACTAAAATATTTTTAATTGACTTGATTAGGAACTTCAACATCATAATTTCTTTCTATCTTTATTCTGTGTTTTTTCCTAGTTAAATTTTACTTAATATAAGTAAGTTCCTAATATAAGCTCGTATTTTCCATTAGAGGAAAATAGAAAGCCACATATTATAGGTTTTGCAAAAAATCTACAGTACAACCCAGACAATGATGGAAACATTAGTGTCCAGAGTGGTATAACGCAAATCACAAAGTATAACAGCCCCCAACCTTTATTTTCTTTTGAACTTTTATGATTCATTCTGAAGGCTTCATGGTTTGGAACAATTCTAGGTTTTATTCCTTGTTGCATTTTATTTCATTTTGGATTTTTCTAGCTCTGATAATTTCTTGCTGTCAGTGAGGCATTTAAAAATGTTAGGCTATATAAGTGAGTAAGACCATCCCACTAAGAGGCAGCTACAGAAAACTGTAGGCACAGTCTTAGTCTCAAAAGAGCTGTTGTCAGACATATATACAGGATTTCTGTGCAGGATATTTAGCAGGACCAGAAAGTACATTTAAGAAAAAAAAGGGGGGTGGTGGCCCTGGTTGGTGTGGCTCAGTGGCTTGAACACTGGCTTGCGAATCAAAAGGTCAGTGGTTCAATTCCTGGTCAGGGCACATACCTAGGAATATATATATATATATAAATGATTGTTTCTGTTACATTATACAGGTGGTTTTGAATCAATAACTTCATTGTAGAATTAACTAAATATAATATTTGCACTGACACATTAAACGTTTTCAGGCAGAAATTTGCAATGCATTAAGAATAACTGCCATGATCTTGGGGACAGATAATATCTTCAAGTGACATTTGCTTTCCCCATATCACAAGCAGATAGTTCAGACTTGACAAAGAGAGAACAGTTTATATGTTAAAGTACCTACAAATCACAAAAGCCACTTTGTTCTTTACATAAAGCTACGTGTGAGACTGGAAGAGAGGCCTTTTTAGTTTATTAAGAAAATTTACCCTTTATAAGCCCACCTTCAAAAGTAGCCATTTCACTGGTAATGAAAGATTTACCCAACCTTCTTTCCTTTTAAAACCACTTCCTTCAATGCTTATGTATTGAGGATCTAATATGTACCAGGCACTGTTAGACACTGTATGAATACTTGGTGGAAAAAAAAAAGACTGTCTTTGTTCTCCTGCATTGTGTTATGAGAGCAAACAACATAGGACAATGATAGAGAGAAAATTAAGGAGTGAGATAGTGATGTTCCTTGATCAAAGGTAGTGAGGCATTGACATGAAGCTTACACATGAAAGTTGAGAGGAAGCCAGTCCAGGGAAGACCAAAGAGGAATAGTATCATCAGAAACCCTGAGTTAGAAAAGAATTTAGCAAGTGTGTTCAGAGGAAGTCCCAGGAGTTGTAGCAGAGTGAACCTGAAGCAGAGGCATGGGATGGAGTTGGAAAGGAAGCAAGGACCTTGTGGACCAAGGTATGTAGGTAAAATATAAATCAAACTGAAAGGGAAACTGCCTAACAATTATAAGCAGGGATGCAAAATGATCAGACAACTATCTAAAATGATGACTGATTGTTATACAATGAATGGATTGCAAAAGCTAAGAATGTGAACAGGGAGAATGGTTAGGAAACTTGCAAGAGTCTGGGTGAAAGCCGGTGGTGGTGAAACATATTTATTTATTATATTAATTTGAAACACATGTATGCAGACACACGTGAGGACATGAAGATGTATAGAGCTGGGTGATGAGAAAGAGAAATCAAACTGAGTTGACAGCTGAATAATGGTAGCCTTTCTGGATAAGTTTGGGGAAAAAATGTATGGGGAAAAGAAAAATTGAGAATGTCATTTGGCTCCTCTTAATTTTGAGATGTCTGTAAGCCATCCACGTTACAGCATCAGGTAAGCATTTTTAGATACTGGTATAAAACTAGGTTTGGTGGAGAGTGGAAAGTTGTAAGAAAGTGTGATAGGAGAAAGATTATGAGCTAAGGGTAGTAAACTGAAGGCAATGTAGCAAGCCTTATTTTTCCAGATTCCTCTGGGCATTCCTCCACCTTCTGATATAATGACCTTCCTTTCCTCCAGGTATAAGAAGGGCACCTTTTACCTGAGGATCTCATGACCTACTTCAGGGGAGATGGAAGAGGTCAGAGGGTTTTTTTGCACCTGCCATTTATCAAATTCCTTCAAGTTAAAATATTCAGTGTGCCAAGGTGCCATATTTTGGGGTAGCATGTCCTGAGCCTTGCCAACATCATTTAATGGTATGGAGTCACCTAGGGAGAATTGTAGAAGAGAAGCACCCAGGAAGGATACTGATGGAATTCTAATTTCTAGATGCTGGAGAAAAAAGCAGGAACAGAAAGAAGCTAAGCAAAAGTGGCCAGAAAGTTGAAAAGAAATTGGGAGTGTGTAGTATCATAAATGTAAAAAAAAAGATATTTTTTTTTAAAAAAGAAAGCAGTCAATTTGGAAGAATGGTCTCTCCAGTAACATAAGGTTGAAAAGTTACAATGGATGCAGGCCACCCCTGATGTATAGGTGGGTGCATAAGCCAGTCTGCAGTGACTTGAGACCCATAGGTGATATTATGTGTTGGCATCATCTTAGCTTTAAAGTCAAACTAAAAATATCCCCAAATATATGCAATTACTTTGCCTGCAGTTATAAAATGTCCCATACAATTGGTCCATTGGTTAATTTTGTGACAAAAATTCAAGCTGGTTGTTTAACTGAACTTCTCTGTCATTTCTACTTGTTCATTTCTTTGTGTGTCTAAGTATACACTCAAACCCAGAAAGGGGCAGATGTACTCAACAAACAAACAAACAGAAGCCATTCACTGAAAAGGAACAAAACATCCTGTTACTGAAAGGGTAAGAAGGATTTATATTTATTTATTTTATTTTTTTGTTATTCAGCTTTTTGTACTTTGTTGCTTAGATGTAGCAGATAATTGTGAAAGTCTCCACAAGAATCACCCCTTGGAGTCTCAGCGTAAAGATGACTGTACTAAAATGTGCAAAATTTAAACTCCCAATAAATTGTCATCCCCTGACATCATCAGGCTTAAAACACCCAAATGACTAGAGATTGACCTTTGTCTGTTGAACCTTTCGCTGTGTCAGTGAATCTCCTACTTCAACAAAAATAGGCAGGATTTTGAAAGTCGAAATATAGACAGGCCATGTACATTTGAAACATAAAAGCAATTAAATGTTTCCAACATATAACACATCACCCCCTAAGACAAGCCATGCAGCTTCTAATAAAAAATTTTGCCAATATGCAAGCTATGAAAGCAATGCACATTGTCTGCATAAAAGCCTCCTTTTGACGAGAAAATGACTATTAACAAGAACATGTTCATTTCTGGCGTCAGGCTTGAAGAGACACAGGTCATAAATCTCTTTGATCTTCTCGCAAAAGCTAAAATCAAGCAAAGAAGCAAGTTTATTCGTTTAAAAAAAAATGCTTTTGATTGAAATGATTCCATTTAGTTACAAGTAATTATCATGTTTTTCTTTCCTTTCCTAGGTTTGGTTTCCTTTCCATTCTCAGCTACGGTCATCACAGTTAAATCTTGGCTACATTTTTGGCTAGAGATTACTTTAGGGTTTCTTATGTGATGGGGGTCAGGAAAAACTTCCAAGCAAAATTGGGGGGGGGGTGCTGAGACAAACAACAATAAGAATTCATAAATTTTGAACAAAAAAAATATCTCTCGTGGTTCAGTCCATAAGCCTCCACAACCTGCTTTAGATGTGCCAACACTGCCCTCTCTTGCTTATTCACAGTCTACGTTGGAACCGTTCAGTGCACAGACTTACAAATACAGCCTTGCTTCCTTCCCACTGTTCCCTGCAAGTCACCGTAAATCAGAATGCAGACTTCTTATAAGGTTCTTTTCCAATTGAATGTATTCACTTTTTTTTTTTTTTTTATTAAATGTATTTCCTTCCGTATTTCTGTTCCTTGCCTCCCTGGGTACCTGTTCATATCGTAATACAAAGCACCTCGAAGGAGCAAGCCTCTCACTAGCGAGTCCCTTTGGAGATGTAATGCAAGCAGTCCTGGCAGGAGAATCGGCATCGCTCCTTCCTGTAAGGAGGCCTAATTCAATTTCCAATACCCTCAGAGAATGCATTTACGAATTGCCATCCTGGATGCAAGGTGAAATCGGGAGTCTTTTATTGATTATCTCAACCAAACTTCCTCATTATCTGGGCCTGAGTTTTTTAGATGCCAGAGATTCATTGTGCAAAGTCAGAGCAATGTCTGCATGACTTTTACTACACAGAGGAGGCAAGAAATTACCAAACACACACATCTATGACCTCTCATTAGCCTCCAACAAACCAAATGTAGAGGAAGAGTTTTCCTCTCAATTTCTGAAAAAAATCCAAGAAAATGGGAGGTAGTAAGGCTGAGGTCACTGATTGAAACAATTAGTTATCCCTCTCATTGCCCTGCTTAGCATTTTGATTTAGGTCGCGAGAGTTAGAATTGCTGGAAGAAAAAAAGTATTAAAAACAAAATAGTTATTTGAGTGATTCACAGATTTCTAATTTTTTACATGCAAGATTTGGAGTTCTCAGTCTCACACATGGGTGGCAAGGTATTCTTTCAGTGCTTCTGAATATACTTAATCAAGATGGACTAAAATGAGACTAAGAAAAATAAAGCCTACAACTGCTGCTGCTTCTAGGTCAAATGTGTGGTTTGGGATTTGGGTGGGAAAGGGATTATGGGAAAATTTTCTACCTGCCCCACCTATAAGATATTTGGGTGAACAAGAAAGTTACATAGGCCCCATCTCTCTTGCCTCTTCTGATTAATTGTTTAGCAGCCACCTAAAACACCTAGAAAAGAAGTAATCTGATATCCTGACTGAGCTCAGTTGGAGAAGTTCTGAGATGCACTGATGGTGCATGTGGAAGGAGTAAGAATAAGGAAGGTCAGTATCCATGATGGTGATCTGCCATAGTCAGCTTAGACTTGGCATTTTTCTTTAGGATATCAGCACACGACCTGGAAGACTATGTTTCGTATATCACTTTTAGAATGGATTGGCTCATTTGCCTAGCAGTATACCGAGGTGCACTTTGAGGGAGTAAGAGGAAAGATTGGTCACTTGAAGGGGGAGGGGGTTGGGCAATACTTAACTCATTTACTGGAAGAAAGAGAAATAGACCTTAGGGTCCTCAACAGCCAAGAAGCAGCAAGAAGATAGGCAGAAACATCACTAAATGACAAATGGTTAGAGAAAGGATGGGAGGAGGGTAAGGCAGATGTTCACTGACTCAGAATGTAACATCAAAAGGTATGTTTTCAATATTTCAGTTTCCACTTACTATCAACTTGCTCTTTTTCACTGGCTGCCATTCTCATATTTCAGTATCCAGTGGTTCTCTGCTTTCTCTCCTTTTTGTATACCTAAATCTTTTCTTGGGGAAACCTCTCATATTAGCCATCCAACTGAGATATGTTGCCACTCTTTTTGTCAAAATCTACCTGTTTTATAGGCAGCTGGAAATAGGAAGAGAAGAGAAAAACAATGTTGTCAAATGCCTACTACATTTTCTTGCCTGACTCCATAGTACAGACTTTCAGAACCAGAAGTGGCCAACAGTGTAGCTGAATAGGCATTATCGGCTTCTGTTTGCTTGTTGTAATGGAACAAATATTGAACTTAAAGTCAGAAGGTGTATATTCAAATCCTGTGATTCTGTTGCATGCCACCTGGATGACCTTGGTCAAGTCACTTAACCTCTCTGAGTCTAGTTTCCTGTTCTATAAAATGAGGATAATAATTCCTGCCTTGCCAGCTTCACAATGTTGCTGTGAAGATCAAATGAGGTACTATATGTGAAAGTTCTTTGAAACACTACAAAACACTACACAGATGCAAGCTATTGTTACAAAGCTGAATCCCGTTGGGTCCCTGTGGTTTTTGAGCCATGCATGCTCACGCTGGGTCTCGTCTATCATTATTTCTAAATATGGCTGGTCTATTGGCTTCTGAAGTTTCCACATGAAATATAGTCTGTGTATTTGCTTGAAGCCTCTGCCTATATCCTCAAATAATGGGCTGGTATGTGATACATTCAAAACCAGCAGAACCAGCATTCCTGACCTTGTACCTGAGACCTGCAGAAGTACTATTGTATCTCAGAGATAAACGTACCCAAACTTCAAGGTGCTTAAGAGATATATTTAGTGCCTGGGCATTTCATTTGTCATGGAGCAATTTTACAGTATCTGATATAAGCTGGAGAGTTTATGATCTATAATCAAAGGCTTTTGCAGACACTTCTCCTTAATTTGGATTTGTGACTATTAAAAAGATGAGACTTTCATCTCTGGATCCATTTCACTTGGATGAAACAGCCATGCATGCTTTTAAGGGCAAGTCACTTAAAATTTCTGACTGTCCTTAGCAACACAGGAACTCTTGACACAAAACTTGTACTGTTGACTTAAGGGGAAAAAATACTGTTTCCAGACTCTTTTTATCACCCTGGAATCATCCTTGCACCAGGCTGTTTTCACTCTATTAGAACTCAATGTGCTAAGGGTATAATCAGTAAGGGCTGAGGGGGTCTTTCTCTTGCTGTAATTGTATACAGAGGCTCTGTGGCTGAAAGAGCTATGGTATAACAAAAACAGAATCTCAGGATATTAAACCTAGTCAAGAAATTTCAAACTATTTCTTGAAAGAATCCTATTTTACTTTTGTAAAAGCTGGGTTTCAAATAAAGTTAAGAGTATACCAAAAGTATACTCTTCCATGGTTGGCAAAATAAGCACTTGAATCAATGTTTGGTTAAAGTATCTTTTATACCTGGCCAGGTAGCTCAGTCAATTTGAATGCCATCCTGATATGCCAAGGTTGTGGGTTTAACCCCCAGTCAGGGCACATATGAGAATCAACCATAAATAAGTGGAACAACAAATCCATGTCTCTCTCTCTCTCTCTCTCTCTCTCTCTCTCTCCCAAAACCAATTAAAAATGAAATAAAAAAATAAAGTATCCTTTCTACAGTACAAGAGACAACCTTTCTATAATATGAATAACATACGCATCTCTGAAAATGCTTATAAATTCCTACAGGTAATTTAAGCCATGGAATCTTGCTGTACGGCATATATCACCTTTTTCTGTCCTACTGGAAATGTCACGAAATAATGAGGAAGCATATCTTCCTTCTACAAAGTCATTTGAAGAAATTACATCCACATAAGAGCTCTACCATACATTAAACACCCACTGTGTGAATGGAGTGCATGCATATACAAACAGAAAAACCAACTGAACCTAAATCACAAAAGCCATTCTTCCATCTTTCTCACAGCTTATTTCTTTCATTGAGCTAAAATGTAAGATCTTGTTATGCGATTAATTTTGTGCCCATTTCCCAGCTTTCTAGGATTCTCAGTCATGTTCTGAACCTTGCAAGGGGCTAGGAATTTTCTTTAGGCTTGGCCGTAGTAAAAGGATGACACCTTCTCTAGTGGCTCTGGATTTACTTTCTTGGTTATAAATCTGTGTTCTCGTGGCTTCCCACCTCCAGAGAAACTAAGAGTCAGTCATCAACAGTCGTGTGTGCAAGGGTACGATGCCAGTGTGCAAATGTACCAGGAGTTGAGGATTATTGGGGCCACCTAGGAATCTGGCTATTGCAACTAACAAGATAAAACAATATACTGAGAGACATTGATAGATTCAAAAAATATTTAAGAAGATTGTTTTCCAGACACCTGAAAAATGATTCCTGGTTTGAAAACAAGTAGAGATGCTTTGTATTTACACAGTCTGCACCACATTATGTTCTCAAATCCAGCTACAATATATCTTTGGATTCATGTTGCCCCTGTATTGTGTCTGAAAACACATTGGCTAGGGAAAGATGGCAGGAAAAGGAAGAAAAAAAAGTGGCAGACACACCAAGATCAGCTCTACACAGCAGTGAGCCCTACAGAGCAGCCACTGACAAACCACTGGTACATGGTGCCACACCAGATGAATACCTTCAAGCCTTTGCATTCTGCTTTCTAGGCCAAGTTTCATCCACCATCGCTTGTGCCTGTGCTTTGCTCTCATTTGTGCTATGGGATGCATTGGCCTTGCCTGAGCAGTGACCTGCCTGGACACACTCATGCCAAGAATCTAAGATGCCATTTTCTAACAGAACTTTTCCATCCCTTCTGCATCTTAAGTGCTGTCTTGTTCCCTGGACCTTAATAATTCTTTTCTTTATGTGTAGGAGAGACTGGCTGGCTCCATGATGACTCAGAAGCCAAGCTCTGTTTTCAGGCTCTCTAAATTTTATTTTATTAGCAACAGCATCTAAATCACTTGGACACAAAAGAAGTTTTCCCTTTGGCTTGGGCTCAAAATTGAGTCATGAGCCAGACTGTGACAAAGCTATGGTGTATTGACGCCAACAACAAGAGAGAAACTGCCTCTCCTTTAAAGGGAGTCAAGGAAAATAAAATTAAAATGGGATTTGGCACAGTATCTCCACACCTGAGCAATTGATAAGCACTTTTGTGGAAAACTGAACATAGTGGAAGATGCGATGTGAGGACCAAAGAGCAACTCAAGTGACCAGATCTTTTAGGGGTATTTGGGAGGGTGAGTTTCTTAGAAGATTTTTTCCCCTGGGTATCCTTACATTCAAGAGGATTGGGAAAAAATAGCAGAACAAAAGAGAGGAATTATAGAGATGTATGTCTGAAAACACACTTCAGCTGGCTTAATGGAAGTGGAAGTCCTGCCACAGATCAGCCTTCAGGATAGGACTGTTTCATGCCTGGCTCAGTTCCACCCCTCCACTTGGTTTCATAGCACCAGCCTCACCCTGTGACTGGGTTCCTCAATGAGGACAGATCTGTTGCTGCACTTCCGGGCCTCACATCTACACATCAATCACCAGCTACAAGGAAATAAAGAGAACTTTCCCCAAGTATCCCTAGTTAGAGTCCTGAAATTGACTCTGACTGGATTGCTTAAAACAAATACTTAATTATTGTGGCCAAAAGAATACAATGTACTGATTGGTTTATGTGAACCAGGTCGCTGAACTGGGGAAGAGGTGGGGTCAAAGTTCTTTAAAAAACAGTTTGCAAGAGGAGGGGTAAGCACCCCAATTTAAGGTCTATTTTTAGACAGAAGTCATTCTGGCTACTGGGGAAGGCAATGGATTCTGAGTAAGCAGCCAATAATATCTAGTCTAACCTCTGTTGTTATTAATGAAAATAATAACAAAATAACTTATTGTGAAGGATAGTTTGACACTTACATCGAGATTTAAAATGTTTTTGCAGTTTGCCACAATTCTACTTGTAGCTATCTACCCTGCAGAAATACAAGTGTGCAGACATTTAAGTTCAAGACTATGTTCTCCTTAACTTTTTGATGAGAATCCTGAGGGTTAGTGAAAGGACTTCTGAAGGCTACACAGCAAACAAAGTGAGTATGTAGATATGACCCCAGGTATGTCATACATAACCACCGTCCTCCCCCAACTGTTTTTTTAAACCATATCATGTGACTTCTTGAACTTGATTTTCTGGCTCTCTTTTCCGGTTTTGAATAAAGTAATGACATTACATATTGTAATTCTATTGTTTCTATAATAGAAAGTACTATTTCTTTTTTTTTGCTGGAAAAATTATACATTTTAGTACTTGCTGGTCTGGTATAATTACCAATCTTTTTTGTATAACTAAACTCAGTAATTCATGCATCTAAGAGGCAATATTAAAAGGAAGTTGAAAATTAGAATTGACTGAGATTCATTTATTGATTGATTCATCCATTTATTTGCAAATGTTTATTGAGTGTCTATTATTTGCCAAGCAATATTCTTAGTAGTGGGATGGGAAGCCTTACTACTACACATATGACCTGTGGATCAACAGCAATGGCACCCAGGAGGGCCTCCCAAATCAGAATGCATCTTGAACAATATCTCCAGTTGATTCACATGCATATTAGTATTGGATAAGCACCAAAATTAATTATTTCATTTAGGTTATATAAAGAGAATTTATTTATATCACTTAGTAATATGTTATAATATGATTGATTATTATTGGACTGAGTCTTAACAATGTATTATCCATTTTGGGTACAATTGAGCTGTTGTTTCTCTTACCAGGAACATCCAAGATACCTTCATTCATTTTAATTAATCTCTCAAAAATTTTAATTATTTCTTTCATAACAAAATATATAAACATTAGAGGAAATGGCCCTTAGATAATATGTATAACAACTTAGAAACCATGACTAACTTTACCGGAAAGAATTGTTGGAAACTATTGCAGTGCAATCAAAAGTGTCCACTATTATGATGCCCAGGAACGTTACCTATCACTTCTTATTTAAAGAACAGTTTCTTCTGGCTTATGTATGGTAAGTAAAGCAGTCTCTTCTGTCCCTTCATAATGAGGCTTTGGCTAGTTACATATTCTGGATTACAGCTGGTTAAATAAAATATTTATTTTATCTTTCAAAATACAGACTGGAAATGTACCCAATGCCTACTGGGAAGTATCAAAGATGATAAATTATTGGAAAAAGCAAAATCTGCCTTGTTCTTTTCTCTAGTCTGTATGCCTTACAAATCCAAGCTCTCTTTCCCTTTCTCTTCTCCTTTTGGGAGTATTTTAAAAAGATAAATATCGATTTATCATTTTTAGCCCAAATGAATGTTTTCAAAATAAGTTGTGGTTCTGTCTGCCAGCAGTAGGCACCCCTGTGTTCATTAGTAAAACTCTGCCAAACCCTCAGTCCTCATGGGCACCTTTGCACTCTAATTGCCAAAAAGGAAGGGAAAAATGCCTCACATTAAGTATGTAGCACCCAAGGGACAGAAAAAGCAAAGGATATGCACAAGAACTGTGACAATTTTCAGAGAAGAAACATAATTTTCTAGAGCAATGATAGGCAAATGGATCTTTCTACAGATATTCTCTCTAAGCATAAATGACATCACATGGGACCTCAAAATAGTCCTATGTGCTGACGCCCAGATAGCAACCCTAGAATCAGACCTGGGCAATGAAGCAGGGTGACCTTGCAGGTGGTGTGCTACATGGCTCCACTGCACAGTGCCAGGATGCACCATTCACATGGACTCTGATATGAATAACACCTCCAGGTTGTGCAGCATGGCCACCTGGCACCTAAGGTCCCTTCTCAGCAAGTCCCATCGTTCATCAAAAAATCATTAGCACTTCCGCCTGACATTCCACCTCCTACCACCTTCCCATCCTCACCAAAAGTAGCTCTAAACTAGATAAAATGATACAATGTGACATAGTATAACTCTTTCATCCATTTCTTCTTTTGGTCAAAGACACCTAAAATGTATTTCCAGTCTTTGAATAAGTTGTCTTTCCTTTAAGACATCCCCCCAAAATAAAAAAGAACTGTAACACTTGAAAACTCGTTTTAAATTTGTTTTTGAAATCCAATAGAAATAGTGGAGTAACCAGTGAATAAAAAAGATTCATCTGGTAAACAATGCAAGTCTCTTGGGCTTTTTACAAATCTCAACCAATAGCATATGTTTGGAAACAAGACGGTCTTGCCAATTACAAACTTCACGTGAAACTTCTTGTAGTGTTTGGAAGAATCTGCTCATATCTGTCAGGATGATAACAAAACTCCTCATCAAAGTTTCTCCTCGTTCCACCCTAACTAGGGGACACTCAGATTCATTCTGTTAATATACTTTTCCATTTTTATAAAAGTTGTATTGATTTAAATATCTAATTAATGTGAATGTAGTCAGTCCATTTTCAATAAGCAATGAGAATAGGCACTCAATTATGTTGGATGGACAAATAATTGAATGAACAGAAGATAAATAGGCTGTGAAACATTGTGCTAGGAATTTGTAGGAACAGGCATTTACTGAAGGAAAATTTAAGACCTAGTCTCCATAATTGAGGTGTTTGACATTTAGTTGAGGTTTCAAAACCATGTCTACTTAAATTCAGACCTAAGTTTATGCCAAGTTCTGAATAGATAGTACACAGTGGACAAAGTGATACTGTAAGAATTCAAGGGGGAGGTGTTAAAGTTCTGGGGACTGATTGGTCAAGAAATTTCCTCCAAGAAGTAAAGTTTGAGTTACCCTTTGGTGAATGTGTATAATTTGCTGTAATCCAAATTCATGTATACATATCCATTTATAAAAATGGAAGATTATAATAGCTGAGGAATGTTCATTAATACAAGGGCCAAGAGAACTGGGCGTTTAATATGTGACCATAATGTTTACCAACATGAGCACAGTATTTGCTTTCTAAAGCTAAAACTTAAGACAATACCAATAGCAGATTATGCTTTTACCACCTATGCTTGCTTTGATTTAGGAGACATATCAGAAAGCTTGGCAGATATTGGTGCTGAATTCAACAGCCTTTCCAGACAACTTTAAATATGTAATCTAACTAGCAGAGAAGAAACCTCAGAAATGGTGTCAGCACTCAAGGAAAATGACAGTGTCCTTGATCATTATCCTTAAAAGTGGTACAGTCAATAGGTGCATATGTAGTGGTCCTAAATGTAGCATTGGTATAAAATAAATGCATCTTATTCAAATCCATCTATCTCTCCTCAACCCATTTTAAAACTGCCCTTGATCCAGGTCTCTAAACAATGATCTGATTAGAAAAAGAAACCAATAAAGAACTTGATTTGAGCATGCTTATTTCTCTAAAAGAGTTGTTTTGAAGGCTCTTTGTATTGTCAAGCAATACAAAAAGTATCTAAATACCCTGATTCTATAAAATAAAACTGCACCATGTTGTGTGTGTGTGTCTTTTGTAAAGTCCTGTCTCTTTAACAATAGTACTTTTGTAATGTTTTAATGATGGGTTCTGATGGTTAGGGGCTGCCTTTCTCCCTTAACAGTATGAATAAAGCATCAGGGCGCCTGTGATATGTGGACTTATAAATCTCAATACAGCAAGGGTCATTTGGGTTTCCATTGCTCAGAAAGCACCATTTGTATTTTCTCTGTGTTTTATTTATTTGTCTGAGTATCTCATTGCACGTTTTTCTATTTTCTTTACTTTTGAGAGCATCAACCCATCTCTTTTTTAAGAGCATAAAGGATGACAACAGAGGATTAAAAAATAATAACTCAACATTCCTCACTTCCTCTCAGTCTTCAGTGAAAATTTAATAACATTTGAAACCTGATTCTGTCTTTCATGTCAGGAGGGTGTTAGTAACTTACCCTTTTATTTCCCCATCCAATACAAATTCTTTCTTTGCTAAGAAAGAATTAGCCAAGAATCAGGCAAAACTATGTTACTCCACTTCAGAAATGGCCCCTGAAGAGCGCTATGGGAGAACTTCCCTCCAGTCTTCCCTGGTCCTCTGCCCACTCCTTGGGAGGGAGGTATGAGCAAGCAGATAGACCTCAGGGGGTTGGGATACTTTTCTCTATTCCTGCAATCCTGATAGCTGAGTAGAATTCAAGTGTATTGTATTTTTGCCTCATTATCCTTCACTGTTCCTACCTCTCACCCTTTGCTCTCTTGGGATTTTAATGATGTGGTCATTATTTCTGGCCAGCGTCTCTGACAGGATAGACCAGAAGAGGTACTTTACTGAGAAATTAACACCCTATGAGTAAGTTTTTATGAGAAGACCACCTTGATCTTGGTCCCCTAAGTCTCAGTTTTTTCATGAGTAAAATGGCGATAATACATACACCATATGGATCTTGTGAGCCTGAGAGATGTAAAACCTATAATTGATCCTGAAATTTATTAAACCCTCAAAAAGTACAGTTTCTTACCTTCCTCAGGCCCCATTGCATTTCCACCATAACAATAGCCGTGAAAACCCATGTAAATTCTGGAAGTTTGTTGGAATTAAGAGAAAATGTTAATATTCGTAGCATGTGACTAATGATACCTCTTGAGCCAAAGCTGAACTCTGAAATCCTTTGGCGCTCTCTCCTTCCTTTTCCATTATTACAGCAGCTCATACCAGAGCATCTGTCAAAAACTGCAATGGGACAGATTTAGTGGTCACTTTCCCCTCATTCATTTAATGTTATCAATTAAGGGGTGACCATAATCCAAGAAGCAGTTACATAAATGAAGATATTGAGCCAAGTGAAGTTTAATTTTTCTAAAGTAAAATCTTTTGTGATTGTTATTCAGTGTCTGTCAGATAAGACTCTGTTAGGGGGTGCACTCAAATTTGTGATCCAGTGTACTAACCGTAAGCCCCTGAAATGTGATTTTTATTACCAGAAGTAAGTGCTAAGAGAACATCCAATGTCATGGGATCAACTGTAACTAGGTCATAAAACGGGGACCCAAGGATAGTTTTGCAAATACAAATGCACACATGTATTTCCCTGTTAACAGTGGATTAGACCAGCCTTGTCTGTAAGACTTTAACAAGTTTGCCATTTTGTTTGGAAAGGGCTTTCAAAATTACCCATGTTCTCTGGTCTCGCAGAGAACTTACCCTGCTGTCCCGTGAGTGAGTCTGTTCTTACCCACGATGGAGCTGATACAGGCAATGACCTAAAAAGCATTGCCACCTAAGGTATCTGGGTATATTATCAGGCCAGTGAGAGGGAGAAACAATCACATGAGATTCAGTTCACATCTGTTATATTTTCCAGCGTGGATACTAGCAGCGGAGTGAGGAAAAGGTGGCCATGCCTGCCAGCCTTGGCGCTGCATGGTGTAGCACCGAACACGGGCAGCCCCGGCTGTCGGAAAGCAGCCTCCCGGTGTGCCTTGCTCTCTTTTGGAGGCTGTGCTCTTCACACCGCGAGTACCCTTAGCACTAATTCCGGTGGTAAAATAACACTGCCTCTGCCCTGCACAATCAAAGAGCAAAAGGAACCTGGCACCAAGAAGCTCGGGCATGAGGAAGTAATAAATATGTTTTGAGATGACAGTTTCAAGGAGCCTGGGTCTGCACAGCAGAGTTGAAGGCAGACAGCTCCAGATGGCAAAAGCTGCCGAGGAGATGTCTTGGAGACCAGCAGTGTCTGAAAGGAAAGAATAGAACACGAGCCACGTCGGGATCAGAGGAAAAGCCCCAGAGACGTACAATGAGATGTGCCTTTTGAAACAGCTGGGAAAGAATAGGAAATAAGGAAGGGACTGAGCCAGTTCAAGTATTCTTGTAATAGGATGAGGTTGCTTTATTTCTGTATCTGAAATCAGTTCTCTTGCAGCGTGCTTTTTTTTACTCCACTTTGCTTTAGCCCCCGCTTCCTAAGTCCTGTTTCACAGTGCGCCAACACCACATAAATAAAACCGCTTTGGAGGCTCCCTCCCCAGTCATCTTGGGGGCACACATCATAGGCAGTGTTTGGTATAACTCAGCTTTTTATATATTTTTAACTACCTGGCATAAACCCACATTTAAATGTCACCAGTAACAAAGTCAGACATAAATTCACAAGCATGCCTGCCTTTGGGCACGGTAGCATAGGTGTGCATACTTGCAAACACACACAGACACACTACACAGCGGTACTGAAAACCAGCATGCCAATTTGCAAATGTGACGTCAGAATTCATGAGGATAAGGGAGGTTCTATGGTTTAAAAAAAGTAAATAATTGGGTTGTCTCTTGTGTCATCTTTTAATTAAAGATAGCAATGCAATCTCCCATATATATGGAAATTATTAGAAATCTTTTTTTCCAGAGGCAAAAAAAGATCAATACCTTTTTGTCTCTGTGGCGTAAAACGTCTCAGGTTACTTTGTCCCTGTTTATTTCAACAACTTGAGTGGAAAGTAAACACTAAAGTGATGAGGGTGAAATCATACTTTGAGCGGAAACGAGGACATTTTGAAATTAGCTGAAATGTTTGCTTCAATAGCTCTCGAGACATCAATCTGAAGGCCTTTGCTCTATGGATAGAGGCAAAGGAAAAGGTAAGCAAGTCAAGAGGGTGCTTTTTGGTTTTTGAGCAGAAGAGTCAAAAATATCAGACAAAGCCACAAGCTAAGACTCTGGGAATGGAGAGTAATAATTCACCCCATCTCTTGGAGGAATGAGAACAAGGCAGCAAGCACTGTGTGTATTTCTCTCCATAAAATGGGTTTTCAAAATGTGCTGCTTGTTATCAGGATGTGAAAGCAAAATATGTTAAGATCCTGAAAGATAAATGCTGCTTCTGAGGAAAATGTTGTGAGAGGTCCCCAAATGCAGAGGCAGAAGCCACTTTTCAGCTGCTGATAAAAAGCATTTGTCTAGGTTTTTCCCACAGAAATGTAACCATCCTGAGAGCATTTCAGCACGCTACAGAGTGCAGAAATGGAGAAAATAGAATGACCCTCCAATCATTATCTATAGGACATTACACTGATAAATGGTGGTATTAATGAACCCAAATGAATTTCAATCCCTTCTCCCTGCAGTTATTTTGATAATACTGGAATCTACTAAAGTGCATGGAATTAACAATTAAAGAGGGTTAAGCAGACACTTAATACTTGTTCTATTTTGCACAATTTGGCAGTAATGCATCTGCTGTAATCAGGATTTTTATTTCTCTTCAGGAAAAAAAAAAAAAGAAAATGTTTATGTTTTGAAAGCAAAGCCTCCAGGATCTGCAGCTCTGTGCAGACCAGCATGCCTGTGTTTGCGGCGTGAGTGTTGGTGGCCCCCGTCAGTGAGGTGGGCTGGTCTGCCTTTTCTCCTTTTGCAACAGCTCCACCTTTGGGTTTCGAAAGGGAAAGGTCTGCTTTTTTTTTTTTTTTTGCTAAAGAATATGAAAACCGCCGACAACTAGAAATATGCCATCCTCAACCTTTTGTTCAGTGAAACTAAAAAATAAATTTTTTTTTTCTCTAAAAGAGGGACAAGAAGACAAAAGAGAAAAATGGAGGGAGAAAAGGAGGGTAACAAGGAGGTAGGAGAGAGGACAGAGGGAAAGAGGAAATGTAGAAGGGAAGGAATAAGGAAAAGCATTCTGTGTTGATCAGAGAAAGATGCAGCAGCTCATGGGACTGTTCTTTCTTGGGTGCTTTCCTCCCTGGATTGCAGACTTGTGTAAGGCTCTGATTGCCCCGAGTCCTGAATTCCTGTTTTAGACTTCCTCAGCCGTGCCATTTTCCTATAGTTTCTTTATAAACTATAGCACCAACTTAATGAATGAGAGGCTAAGAGAGGGTTTGGATTCCTGTTCAGCCCATTCGTTTTACAATGAGAATTAAATGCAATAAGTGTACTTTGCTAAGGTTCATACTTTTTCTTTCTGAACGCTCAAGTCTTGGATTCTTTCCAGACAGATACAGTCTCATTCCCAGGAAGAATGATCTTGGGGGGGGGGGAGTGCAGGCATGAGGAGGGGGAACGAACATAGAGAAATTTCTTAAATTCCACTGTCAACTAAATCCCAATCTTTAGATATGTGAGGTTTAGTTAGGGAAGTGCCCTGGGAATACACAATCCACAGCTCAGCCAGCAGGGCTGGAGATCTAAGCAAATCTTTGTCTAGGGAAATTGATTTGGGTCTTTTAGTGTGAAAATATATGCCCCAAATTCTGTGCCCTATAAAAATGTAGATTTTTATAATCAAATCTATGAAGTTATGAGAAAAAAAGGGAAAGAAAAGTATTGCAAGTAGAATAGAAAAGACATCCTAATGCCTCAGATTAACTCCAGGATTCAGGCAAGTCCATGCACTTGGCTTTGGAGCCTTTAATTCCAACCTTCAGAGCCTTGAGTTTGGGTTAGTTCTCGTCATCCTGACTAGTTGCTATCTCTTCTCAGAAAATCACCTTGCATAGCTCACTCAGATCCAAGATCCAAAAGTGCCTTCTTCAATAAATAGTCTCTGCTCAAAATCCTTAAAGTTTTTCACATTGCTCACAGGTTAAAATGAATATTTCTGAGCCCTTACACCAAGGTTTTTGCAGATCTGCTCCTAAGCTCCTCTCCCAGTAATCCTATATAGGGACCATCATTTCCAGTCAGGGCAGGCATTTATTTGATGCCTCTTCCCCAGGACCACTCTGAGTTTTTTTTTTCCTCCCCACAATAGTCTTCCTTAAGATTCACCTGCGGTCTTATACTTTGTAGAGTCATCTCTGACAAACCCATTCATTAAATTATCCACTCCCTCTCGTAAATCTGTAGTGATAATTATGTAAATACTGAGGGTATATATTTTATAGTGGATGATGCCAATTTATGTCTCATATTTTCAATGCAAGCTTTATAAGCTTTTTGAGGGCACTTCTTATGCTTATTTGAATCTGCTTGGGACGAAATAGTGTTTTGTATATATGAAATGTTGCACAAAAAAAAAGTTATCAACTGTTTCATTGACAGGAAAATGAATGTTCCTAATTTTTTTTGTTTTGCACTTAAATACATCTTACTAGCATCTTTTTTTTTTATCATTTAAAAACCCAATAATTGAATAAGTCTGACCTACAGAAAGGCAGGCACTTTTACTTTTAAATCTATACTATTTTATAGTTAGCCCGTCACTATTGCAGAAGTAGGTAGGATCTTTATATGATAACTTGTCTTAACACCTTCCAGCTATATTTAGATGCATTTTGTATTTATTTTAAGTATGTATAAATATATATTTGGTGCATAATTTTTCATATATCTTATCTTACTGGAAGAAAACTAAATTCCAAGAACTGTTATAACTCCTGACGATCACTTGGGCCAGGAATATATCCAGTAGATGCCTATCTCTCCCTATTAGGCATATCCATATTTTATTATTTTTCAATTTACCTAAAGGATAATGGGTACTCAAAAATTATTGTTTATATATTCTCCATTTAGAAGGCATTCATGTTCCTCATGTTCTAAGAAAATGTCCTTTTCTTAGCTATTGAACAATGAATTATTTCTTAAGCAGGGCTTTTATGTTTTTATTGGTCACACACATGATCACAATGGACTGTAGAACCCTCTGGATCGAGATGGATAATGCTCCAAGGGCATTTCATGGTGTGGGTGGGGCCTCTTCAGTCACTCCAAGGGGTCTTTTCATCTTCTCTGAGGAAGGCGGGCACGTTCACATGATGGAGGGAAAACTGTCTTCATCAGTCAATTCGGACCTACACTGTTAATTTTGTTCAAAACATCTGGTGATTGCAGAAGAACTATCGTTCACAGACTCTGCCCACAAGTTCTGAGCAAGGCTATAGAGTCTTAAGACTAAGCCTCTGGGAAGTAACAGTGTTTTATTAGAGGCAAATTGTATATAAAAGGCCATCCATGCTGAAGGAGCTCAGAAACAAACATCTTCCAGATCTGGAATTAGAAAGGGCATGCCAGACCCATGGGGGTTGCCAACATCCTTCTTGCTGGGATTGGATTTAATCAACATGGCTCTTTTCCTGCATACTGTACACATTTTAAATGTGCATTCTAGAACGGGGCTGAGTTTATGAATACATATCTCCACACTTTCTCATATTCATATTTTATTTGCAACCAAGTCTACCTCCTTGTATATACCTCTATTTTACTCACATTATGTACTTTGCATGTCTCTCCTTCTATAAGTATTTATCAAGAGCAAGGAATGTATCCTATATATCCATGTATCTCATTTACCTACAACACAATGTGGCACATAAGGGTGATCAATAAAATGTGCCGGTGAATTATAAGCTGCTTTGAGAGAGGGAATTATATCTTGATCACATTTACATCCTTAAAATACTTAAAACAATGTTTTGTAAATAGATGGAGCTCAGTGACTATTTGTTGCTTTGACATAAGGAGAAAATGCATGAGCTACACTCTAAGAGATGAATGTTAAGTTAGGGCATAGCATACCTTATTTCCAGGTTTGGGGCTCAGGTACAGAATCCAGGCCATTAGTTGATATTAGAAATATATCAGACAACTACATTTATCTTATCCTTCATTGGAATAGTGTACCCTCCCCCCCCCAAAAAAAAATAATAAAAAACATTTAAAGGGAGAGTTGTCATTTATTACCATGGCATTTCATGTCTGCTTTCAAGTCCTATTTTTCAGCAGCAGAGTCGGCATGCAGTTTCTCTGGTGACTCCTGTCACTCTAGTAAGTGTTAACCACCTGTCAAAGGGCAGTTTAAAAGTTTCTGAGGAATAATTGTACCTGGCCTTTAACCTTAATGGCTTTAAAAGGATTCCTGCTTTTTTTTCTTTTTAAGGTGACCAAAACAATTTAATATCATAAAGGGCTGAATGAGTATCCAAGGCAAATGCATTTCAAGGCAGATATGGGCTGGCCCCCTGTGGTTCACATTATAAATTCACCTTATGGGTATCTGGAATAGAAACACAATTATTTCTTGGTGCAGTTTTATCGGTCCCCTCTTCTCCCCAGCCAAGCTATTTATCTCATGGCTGCTCAGTATATGTAAATAAATATGCCATTATTTTTTTTATTTTTACAATAACAGCAGTAAGGTAAGAATTGCAGCAAAGATCAAGTGATAGGTCTAGATACTGTGGATCTTTAGTACCTGGAAATGCAGAAAATCCCTTTTACCCTGTGATCTATGAGAACTTGGCTGAATGGTCAAAGTTACAGAGGCTTGGCACATTAGTCAGGATTCTCCACAAACCAAACCAATAGGAGATTATACACACACACACACACACACACACACACGAGAAAGGAGCATTTCTGAGGTATAAAGCTCATAATATAGTAGGATACACACACACATACATATGTGTGTGTATATATATATATATATATGAGAGAGAAAGATTATAAGGTATTGGCTCATGCAGTTAGGAGGCTCAGCAGTCTCAACAGTCTCAATATCTGCAGTTAGCTGGAGACTCAGAAGAGCTTATGCTGTAGTTTCACTTTGAAACCCAGCAGGCTTGAGTCCCCAGAAGAATACATTTTCCGTTCAAGTCTGAAGGCAGAAAATGACTTATGTCCCATCTCAATAGGTCAGGCAAGAGAAGTTTCCTCTTTTGGGGCCTTTTCTATCTAGGGAGGTCTTCAATGACTAGATGAGACCCACACACATTAGGGAGGACAATCAGCTTTATTCTGTCTATGGATTCAAGAGTTAATCTCAATACCCTTACAGACACACCCAGTGTAACCTCGTGATTCAGTCAAGTAGTTACATAAAGTTAATCAACACTTAGTATTGTTTAAACTTTGGTTGGCTCTTGACATATGTGTACATATATATTATACTATATAGTATATATTATATATACATATATAATTTCTCAATTTAACCACTTGTTATTATATGGATTTAACTACTTGTTGTCTTATTGTATAGATTTAACTACATATTATCTTACTGTATGGATTTGATCAATGCATTAAAAATACAGTAAATGTCTGTTTAGGATTTAGCAAGTACCTGCTACTCTACTAAGTATTTTGCATATATGACCTCATTTATTTCTCAAAACAATCCTATAGGATAGGTATTCTCATGACTCCAATTGTTAGGTATAGAAACTAAGTCTGAGCAAGGTGAAATTTATTTTCTTAAGTCACAAAACATGTAAATCACATGTCCAGACTAAATTCTAGATCTATTTGACACCAAAGCGCTGCATTGTTTACTCTATTATACACAACATACCTGAAAATCATGATACTCTGAAAATCTGAGTTTAGACTAAATCTGAATATTTAAATATAATAGTCCTATTTTCAGGAATACTCTTTCTGCCTTAGAAGTCAATTTGCAAAAATATATCATTAGAAATAACTCTTCTTAACCTTTTGTACATGTAGAGGAATAGCAATGAGAAAGGGGCACTTCTGAGGCATAAAGCTTGGAATATAGTAGGCTAAATTAAACTCATGAACACTAGACCATTGTTTTTCTCTGGGAGAAATAAATATTCCCAATGCCAAAGTATTTAACTTTCACTGCCCTAAGTGACTTCTGGGTCAGCCCTCTCTGGTCTCCGTATGGAAAGCACAATTAAAGAGATGTGCTGTAATAAAATTATTGTGATGTTAAATGTTAATATGACAAACTATACAATAAACCTAGCTATCTTTCAAATTTTAGAGGGATGAGCCATCTAAAAAGCACACATGACACACCTGGATCTATGTTGTCTTCCAGACCTTCATATTGCTCTCCCATGTTAGTTTTAAAAAATCCAACGGCATGTGATCTTTATAATCCCTGTGTGATAATGGTTTCAGTTACTGTATTTTCTATTAAGCCACCTGTTACAGGTTCACTTTAGAGCCCATGAAATTATTTACGTTGATTACTTTATTTACCATAATTCTCTAGCCCTAGACTACATCGCTACTCTTGACAAAAAAATTTATAAAATTCAATGGAGATTTTTTTCTTATAGCTGTAAGGGAATAATTGGTACCAGACTAGCCTTTCCAATTATAAATTTGGACAAAACATATGAAGCATACTGTTGTCAGATAAGAGGTAATACATGACTATAATCTCTCAAAAAATTAAACAATGAAAGAGCTCTGTAATTGTCCATTATTTACGCTTGGGCACATTTTCCAGATCACAGTATGTTGGTCTTACAGGATGAGATAAAGACAAAGAACAGAATTCGGGACCAAAATTGTAGGTGAAATTTGCAGGACATGATTCCAGAGAGGAAAGAATTCCTGAAACCTGGGTAGGGCCCATTTGAGTAAATGCTAATCGAAACATGCAGAATGAAGCTCTGTAAAGCCAAGCAAAGGCATTATCACAAAAATAATAATTAGAGGTAGGGGAGCTGTGACCAAAACATTCCTGAGGGTCACACAGGACTGGAATATGTTGAACTCTGACAGCCAGAGTAAAGACAAGTGACTCAATCGCTAAACCATTCAGTAGATATCCCAGAAAGACAAAACCTCGAGAGCAGATCATTTTTTTAATCCTAGAGTAAAGGCTAATCTAGACTAAGTCTATTCTACATGTAAAATAAGTTCCTGCCTAAATACAGCAGTCTTCAAAGAAGAAATAACAATATCTAGATACTCAACAACATAGTGATCGTAATACCTACACACAATCAAAATTTACTAGGCATGTAAAAAATCAGGAGAAAATAACCTATAACCAGAAGAAAAACATTAAAATTCAGAAGAAATAAACCATGAACCTGGAAGACTAGACCTTTAAAAAGAACTATTACAATATAATATACTCAAGAATGTAAGGGGAAAAAAGTGAATATGATAGAGAAACAAATGGAATATCTCAATAGAGAAACAGAAATCATATACAAATATTCAAGTGGAAATTCTAGAATTGAACAATATAAATAAAATAATAAAACATAATATCTGAAATAAAAAGTGTATATATGCATCAGCTTAAATGTTAATATATATAGAATGAAAAGCTCAGTGAACTTGAAAACAGAGTAACAAACTATTTAAACGTCAGAAACTAGAGGAAAAAAAAGCATTTTCTAATTCATCTTATGTGGTCAACATAACCCTGATACTAAACCTAGACAAGATCATTACCAGAAGACAAAATTACAGACCAATAGTCCTCATGAACTGAAATAAAATCATTTCTGACAATATATAACCCAATTAAAGCCAGCAATATTTATAAAAAGTAATACATAATGACCAAGTGAAACTGAGTCAAAAAGTCCATATAAAAAGATTTAAAAATCTGATCTTTAAAATAGGTATTAAAAAAAACCTTAATAGGCACTACATAAATTAAGATATACAAATGTATAATAAGAGCACGAAAAATGAAATTCCCATGGGACTATATAACCAACAAAATGGCTGAAGTTAAAAATACAACACCAGGTGTCAATTCATAAAAATATTGAGCAACCATACCTCTCAAACATTACTGGTATAAGTGTAAAATTGCTCAAATACTTTGAAAACAGGCCTGCCAATTTCTTATAAAGCTAAACATGCATACATTCTATAATGCAAAGTTGCATTCTCAGACATTTACCCAAAAGTAATATGTCCACTGAAAACTTGTACAAGAATATGCACAGGAACTTTAGTCATAATAGCTAAAAGCCAAAACATTCTAGATGCCAATCAGTAGAAAAACAGATTAAAAGTGCACTGTTTTATTCACACAAGGAAATAATATGTTGCAATATAAAGAAATTGCTAATACATGAAGCAAGATGGATAAATCTCAAAAAAGATTATATTGATTGAAAGAATAAGGTACGAAAGAGTACAGTATGATTCCATTTCCAAGAAATATTAAAATAGGCAAGATGACTAGTAAAAGAAATCAGATGAGTAGCTATATTTGAGGTGGGATAGGGATTTACAGGAAAGAAGAATTTTCTGGAGTGGTAAAAATGATCTAAATCTTGATAGAGGCATAGGATACGCAGGGGCATGCAAGTGTCAAAACTTATGAAACTATACTTTTAAATCTGTACATTTCATTACACATAGATAATACCTCAATCAAATGTTCTTGATCAAAACAAGTCAATGGAGGGCATAATGTCTGGTACATAGTAGGCACTCAATAAATATGTATTGGATAATATTTCTAGAAAGAATTCCACATAGTAATTTTTTTTCCTGTAAAGAAGTAGAGCCAATATTAAGGAAATAACTCAAAGAGTTGGTTGTATCATCTTTGTTCATAATGGATCTCAAAATTATTTTTGCAATATTGATTCTTATTTCTAGTAAAACTAAAACAGACTTATTTGTTCAATCTATGAGAGATTTAGATAGTGTTAAACTGGTTCATTGGGAAAGTAGAAGCCTAAGCAAACACAGATCTCTCTGTCTGACCTCTACCTTTATCAAACCCAAGCCAAAGACTGTGGTGCATCCCTCAAAGTCCATTTGGCAGACAGGAACTGTCAGTAATAGTGATGCTTAGTAAAAATTCATTAACCTTCAGACCTTTACCATTTGAAGCAATATTTTATCGGTCCATTGAAAGCATACTGATTTCTTTAAAAACAACCTCACATATACTTCCTCCTTGAAGTCTTTTTCAAGCTTTGCAGCCTGAAATGATCTCTACATCTTTTAGATCTCATGGCAATTTCCTAGTGCCTCTATTATAAAACCCATCACCTTCCACTTTATATTACAGCAATTTGGGTACCTGTTTTATCCCCACTTGGATTGCAAACTGCTTTAGAGGAGAGAGATTGTTATTCATTTTATATTTCTACAGAATATACCACACTATAGTTTTCTATTCACATATTTGCCAAATAAGTCCATGAATAAATGTAAGAATGAAGAAATGTTTGAAACAATGATGATAGAAGAAAAAAACTCATAATTACTAGGATAGAATGCATTTTGTATGGTAGTTTTTCAGCAATCTCGCTACCTTTTTTTCAGATGTATTTATTGAGCACTACATTTCACAGATATTGTTCTAGATGAGCATTACAGGTAAACATTGAATTAGACACAGACCTTGCCCCTCTAAGAGATCACAGATAGGAAAGGGAAGTGGATTATTAATATAAATACATAACTTACATAAGTAAATAATTATAAAGCAATGCATTAAGAGATCTAATGGAAAAGAGGTCAGGAGAGAGTGGTAACACAAAAAGTACAAAGAAGAAATAGAGGTTTGAAAGATTTCTAGGAGAAATTTCAGATGATATCACAGAGTAATAATTACAACTGACTATAAGGAGCAAGTAGGCTATGTTCAAATCCTTTAATTCTCTCAACAATCCTATAGGTACTATTATTCTTGTTTTACAGATTAGAAAACTGAGGTGCCGAAATTCAGTATTTTACACAATGCCTTTACAGTTAATGATGAGATCAGAAGTCAGGTACAGAAAGTTTAAACCCCAAGCCTACATCCTCAGTCACAATGATCTAAGTCTTAGAAAAATAAGTAGGCATTGCATCAGCTCTATATGTCTGCCATGTGTGAGGGTGTTTTTGTCATTCTTTTTTAAAGTATATTTTATTGATTATGCTATTACACTAGTCCAACATTTAACCCATTGGCCCCTTTCCACCCAGTACCCTCTCCAGCAATCCCCCCTGCCCCTTATTTCATGACCATGGGTTGTGGATATAAGTTCTTTGGCTTCTCTATTTTCTACACTATTCTTAACACCTCCCTGTCTATTTTGTACCCTCACATTATGCTTCTTACTCCCTGTACCTTCTCCTCCATTCTTTCCCTTCCCCCACAACTGATAACCCCCCAAATGACTTCCATACCTATGATTCTGTTCCTGTTCTACTTGTTTGCTTAGTTTGTTTTTGTTTTTTAGATTCAGTTGCTGATAACTGTATTTGTTGTCATTTTAATGTTCATAGTTTTGATCTTCTTTTTCTTAAACGAGTCCCTTTAACATTTCATGTAATAATGTTATGGTGATTATGAACTCTAGTTTTATCTTGTCTGAGAAGCATTTTATCTGCCCTTCAACTCTAAATGATAGCTTTGCTGGATAAAGTAATCTTATTTGTAGGTCCTTGCAATTTCATCACTTTGAATACTCTTGCCTGTCCCTTCTTGCCTGCAAAGTTTCTTTGGAAAAATCAGCTGATAGTCTGATGGGCACTCCGTTGTAAGTAACTCTGCTTTTCTCTTGCTGCTTTTAAGATTATCTATTTATCTTTAACCTTTGGCATTTTAATTATGATATGTCTTGGTGTGGTCCTCTTTGGGTCCAACTTGTTTGGGATTCTCTGTGCTTCCTGGACTTATATGTCTATTTCCTTCATCAAATTAGGGAAGTTTTCCTTCATTATTTTTTCAAGTAAATTTTCAATTTCTTGCTCTTCCTCTTCTCCTTCTGGTGCTCCTATGATTAAAACGTTGGCACTTTTGCAGATGTCCCAGAGTCTTCTTATACTCTCTTCATTTTTCTGAATCCTTGTTTCTTAATTCCATTCTAGTTGAATGTTTATCTTTTTCATATGTTCCAAATCATTGATTTGAATCCCAACTTCATTCCCTTCACTGTTGGTTCCCTGTGGATTTTTCTTCATTTCATTTAGTGTAGCTTTCAATTCTTCCCTTATGTTTTTGTCATACTCTTTGAGTTCTCTGAGCATTCTAATTACCAGTGTTTTGATCTCTGCATCTGATAGGTTGGCTATCTCTGTTTCATTTAGTTCTTTTTCTGGGGTTTTGTTCTGTTCTTTCATTCAGGCCATATTTCTTTGTCTCCTCAATTTGGCAGCTTTCCTATATTTGTTTCTATGTATTAGGTAGATCTTCTTTGACTCCCTATCTTAATGCACCTATTAAGTTATATGGGGCAGAGCCTTAGGTATTCACCAGAGTGGGGCAACCTGCTTCATTGCCTTGTGGCTCTTTGGGAGTGGGGGGGGGGTATCAGAGAGCAAACAATGCCACAGCCTGGTTTCTGGAGGCTTGCCTGGCACTTGCCCCATTTCCAGGAACTTCACCCATTTTCCATATGTGACTGGTGGACTTCTAGCTATTGCCCTGCTGGTGATTCCCAGAGTGGTTAGGTTTGCTTACATTCTAAACCCATGTGGGCCCTTTATATGGACTCTCCTGAGAAATCAGGAGTTTCTTCTGCTGCCTCAACCCCCACTGATTTTTATAGCCAGAAGTTGTGAGGCTTTATCTTACCAGTGCTGGAACCCAGGGCTGCGTGGTCTGGGCTGGGGCTGAGATCACTAGCTCCCCCAAGCTATCCCTTCTGATTTTTATCCACCACACATGAATGTGGGACCACTGGTTCCACTGCTGTCACCACCACTACATGCCACATCACATCTTCTCTGCCCTGACTCCCTGTCTCTGGTCCTCCAACCCATCTAGATGAATTTGGCTTCTTTAAATCCTTGCTTGTTTGACTTCCATACAGTTTGATTTTCTGGCAGTTCTAGGTGCTTTTTGTTTTGATGTTAGTTGTGATTCTTCTTGTGGTCGTGTGGGGAGGTGAAGCATGTCTACTTACACCTCCATCTTGACCGGCCATGTGTGGGGATGTTCTCAGTGAGGATAGAGTGGTTATAGCAGTCAAGGTTCTCCATTGTTTCACTCAAGTTGAATTACTAAATCTTGCTACTATATGCAGCAACAGAGAATCTACCAGAAAAATATGAGAATTTCTCAGAATATCCAAACAGGTATTGAATATCCAAACCTTAGTAGGAAAAAACTGTCAAATTGATGGGTCTAAGCAGCTGCAGATAATAAATCTCTTCTCTTTGTATATTTTTATTTTCAAATCATGTGTAAGTTCCTGGATCAATCAATTGTGGTTAAGGGCAGGATCATATTGTACCAGTGCCACCACTTGCTTAATTACAGGGGGAGGTGCCATTTACATTATAAACTATATAAAGGCAAGGTGGAAGATGTTACTCAGAGTTGCACAATATTTACACTCACATGGCAGTTCCAATGGCAGTCACGTGACAGGTGGGATGTGGAAATGTCCAAAAGAAATAAAAGATTTGAGCAGAAACAAAGCAACGAGTAAATATTGCAGGAAAGAAATTCAGAATTCTCATATAAAAATGAGTCTTAGATATTTTATAGCATCAAAAATTAGGCCATTTTTTCTTCTTCTTAGCTTCTGCTTATATCTTATGCACTATAGCATTTCTGACAAACAAGGCCTCATTTTTGTGATTTTTTTTTTAAGTAAAATTTAGTTTAGACTGAGTTCACCTGGATTAAAATATAGTACATTTCCCCCTGAATCAACACACTTCTCGTAATTGTACTCACCTTTACATTCTCAGCTAGTTTGCAACATGATGTGATTGGGGTGAGTAACTAATAAATTGAATAGCTTAGGATTTGAACCAAATTCAAGACAGGAAAAAGGCTGTTATCTCACATTACTGGCATCAATAATTTTTAGCTGCTTCATCTGCTGTGTTTTTGTGGAAAAAGAGAGAATGCACAGAGAAAATAAAATAATAATATTATATTACTTGTATTTATTAAATGCTATGTGCTGTACGTAGATTACTTTACTTCATCTTCTTACTGACATACAGATTTCCAGCTCCCTATTTTAGAAATGTGAAAACAAGCTGAGAGTGGGTAAGCAATTTACTTAGAGTTACATCATTAGAAAAGGGCACAGGTGAAACTAAGTTCTACACCTGTATGCATGCCTTCTATGTCAGGGCCACCTGAAAAGGCATGAGATCATTGACCCAGACTCTTGGCTGCAACCAGAAGCAGTCGGATACTCCAGGTTTATTGACATGTGTAGCACGGATACTCCAGGTTTATTGACATGTGTAGCACATTCGCCAAAAACTAAATCAACTGACACGATTACCTCCTTTCAAACTCAACATTTCCTTCACGTTAGGGATATATTGTATCATTGATGTTCAATCAATTCCATCTTAGTAGGAAAACTAAGTTTATTTGGTAAGCTCAGTTACCAAATGCTGCATTACTTTTTTAAGTGGTGGAGTTATTATTTACTAATTACCAAATTACTGCCATTGGTAGCCTTTGTCCAGTACACCTGATGCTTCCCTCCTGAGTCTCTATCCTTAAGTGGGGGTATAACTGGGCTTTATAGCCACTCACATGAAGAGTGACTTCTTCTATCACTGGTGCTTACCTAAACTTGAAAGTAGAGAGACAAAACCGCCACATAATAGAATAAATACCATCCAAGGAGTTAAGAAGCTCTACCCACAATGTTGGTTTATCAGTTACTTATAAACTGAAGCTATACAAACAATACAAGCACTCGGGACTTCTTTTTCCTCATCCATCAATTACAAGAAATGTTCTAATCTGTAAAAGACAAAGACTTAAATGAGTTAATGTCTGTGCAAGAGCTTTCACTAAATATAAAACACACTGCTTTGCTTTACCTTGACAGATGTTTTAAAAGAATCCACTAATTCTTCACATTTTTAAAGTGCAAAAATCAGTGAATAAGAGGATTAAAAATAGAAGATACATCTTCCAATAAGCTGGTAGAGGAATTAGAGGTTAGAGAGGAGCTGAGGGGCCAAATAAAAAAGTGGGATTTGTGCTGAGGCAGGCTGGCTGTGGCAGGCACTGACTTTCCAAGACAACAAAAATAAAAATTTAAGAACCCACTAACTTCAACCAATAATGTCTAGGATTATATATTCCAAAATGTGAATATCCACTATACTCACATGTCTATTGGCTTCTGTCACATTTTTGCACACTAGATAATATTTGGTAGAATCCGCCCTTTCTTCCTTCAGTCCAGCTATCTAGAATGAGAAGCTATACTGAAAAAAAAATGTGCAATCTAAAGAATCAGAAGTCAGAGAAAAAGTTCTCTTCTGGCCCGCTAATAGAGCTCTGAAATGAAGCACTCCCTAGTCCCTTTGAGATTTTGTTTTATGTAAATGTCCCCACCTCCTGGAGAGTCCTCCCTTGTGACTTTGTTAGAAAGGCCATATATTTCCAGATTTCATTTAGGGGAAAGCATTTGTTCATTTAGGGAAAGAGAAAAACTAATTCCTCGGGGCGCATTGACGTTGATGAGGACTAAAGCCAGAGCCCAACAATGATGTGAGACCAAGAAAATGACAGCAAAGCAGAATGAGAGTCACAAGATGTTTCAACTGCACACAAAGAAAAGGGCGGACCCCTGTGAAAAAGTAAAACCACCCACAGCAAGTTCTCATTAAGTGCAATTTTAGGGACAGAGGAAGTAAGGGGAGGTTGTCTCTGGAAGGGTGGTAGCTCATAGGGTCTTAGAGCCATCCTTTTGGTCCAGCCATTTTGTTGAAGAGGGTTAAGTCTGCCTAAAACAGCATCAGCTGGCTGGAAAACTATTTAACCTTCATTGGATCGCCAGTCATTCTTTTGCTTCAGTGGCTGAATGAAGAGTGTGTCATTCTGTCATAGCAAAAATCTGAAGAAGGGAAAAAAAATTAAATCGATTCTCTCCATCTCAGAAAGGCTTAGTTTCATTGGCATCTAACTGACACAAATACTCTTCACTGGGTTTCTGTTTGCTGATAGTAATTAAATATTTCTGTCTTTGACTTCACAGCCAAATGACCTGGCTGATGAATAGGACAATCCTCTATGCCCTTAAAGAATGCTCATCTTAAATGCCTCTGATTACAGACATGTGTCTGCCTGAGTTCTTTCTTCCTTTATAAAATTTATTTTATTCAACAAAAATAAGACACTATTAAAATAAAAAAAAACAATAAAAAATATAATGTGCATTACATTGACATTTGTAATCCTTTCTTGACTGTTCATTGGAGCCCATGTATATAAAAATCTGGATTGCAGATGAATGTATACAGTAATAAATGAACTTACAGGTTTTCAGCTATTTATTAAAACATTGAAAAATGAATTTAAGAAGGAGAGAAGTATAAGGTGACAGTAAGGTAAGTAAGAGATCTGGGAAATACCACAATTTTACTACAAGATGTTCCAACATGAGACCTGATCGCCTTACATTTCATTTGTCTGCCTGCTTTTCTTCATGCCCTACCAACTCCCTAAACTTAGATGGTAGTGAAATGGCATCGTGACTGACTGCAGTTTGTTTCCAAGACAATGGCAAGACAGAGATTCCTCTCTCCCTGAAGAAAAGAGTGAAGAGCAATTGTCCTGGGTGGCTTGCAATAACTAGTAGTATTAACCCCAGAGAAACCTCCTGTAGTTGGGACATTGATTGCTCTTTCTCATCTGGGCCAGAGTCTATCTGAGGAGCCTCAGCCCCACCTCTAAAAGGCAAAGGGGATCAGGGGCAGGTCAGGAGTTACACAGCCTCCTTTTCTTCTTTAGAATTCCTGTGCTGAGGATGGGTCTCTACACACGGTCTAGTTGGGAATTGGGGCATCACCTGGAGACTTTAGACCCTAAAAATTATTTATTTAGAGGGTTATGTATACTTCAGAGAGTTTTGGTTTTTATTTGCTGCTGAAAATTACCTTAGGGCTCCATTCTGCTTTGCTACAATTGATCAGATCACAATCTTACTTTATTTGAGAAACCCAGGTCTGAGTCTAAGCAGGAGGAAATAAAAGAAAATCTGACAAATACTAGATGCTAGATAAGCTGAATTAAGATGACCAATGTCTCAAAATGAGCCCTTGATTTTGTTCCCTTTTTTTCCTGTTGTTTTCCTGATTTATGCCATTTGACAAACTCCATTTTTATAGAAAATATGTGAATTAGATTCTTGGAACAGCCTAAGTGTTGCAAGATCATCTTTCTAGTCAATATTCAAATAAAAACATTTATGTGGAACCAATTATTATTTCTGAGCTCTTGTTTAGTAGTTAGAACAATGTAAATCAATAATATAAGCTTGTACGATACAAGCCATCAGGTTCAGAAGATTTGGAATTTGAGCTGACTTGGAAAGAAATTTGTGCGAAAAAAAAAGGAAAGAGAGGCTGTGTGTGCAGTCATTTCCTTTAGCTTAGGTAGACACATACCTAAATTATCTTGCTATGACCTTACTTCTTACCTGCTGTCCTCATAAATAGATTTGTATTTATCAGGCTAAGTTTTGTTTGGATTCTATGCTCTACATATTGTATCTTATCTCTGATCTTCATCACAATCCTGAAAGTCAATATTCATCAGCCTAGGTTACCAAGCATGTGACACACCTTGGAATTGATTCATCTTGCTTTAAAGTCAGTGCTGTTTCAAAACACCACACTGTTTCTATGTGATCAATAATATGGCAATGGAAGAAACACAGTGTTTAAAGAATGCTAAGGACTTCGTGGTGGCTAGACTGAGCACATATGTGGGGAAGTAAGTGAGTTAAATTAGAATAGATTGATTTAGGTCAATTTAAAAAGGCCCCCAAACACCAGAAGTGAAGACTGAACTGTATTTTGGAAGCTACAGAGAGACATTTAAGAAGGAAGAGAATACGAAACCTACTGACATCATAAAGAATATAAGTATTTTCACTGTACCTTTTTGTTTTGTATATAGGCTCCTATAGAGAGCTAATAATATAATAGGTATTGTTCAAAAAAATTTTCATGAAAGAATAGAATTCAGTTATGAATCCATTCACTGAACTAATTAAAAGTTAAATCAGGAGCCATGATAAGTTCTGTTAATGGACTAGACTTCACTGATTAATTTTGATGCTAGAGACAAGATTCGAACCCAAGTTCCTCTCTTTCTGGACACTCACTGAACAATTATATGCTAAGTACTGGTTATTTGCAACAAATATCTATCAAACACCAGCATATTCACAGCAAATATATATTGAACACATGCTATAAAAAGAACCAATTTGGTGCTTTGTAGATATAAGTTTACAATTATGCCTCCTTTTCAAAATACGTGAAGTCTTTCTAAAGAGATTAGACTTCATCATTAGAAAGCTGTATTAAAAATAAAAAAGCAATAACAGTTCACTAGGAAAAATACAGGAAATATATGAGTATACAGCAAGTAACGGCTCAGAAAATATTACATAATTCAACCTCCCAAGTGTAAAGACAAGTTTCTATACACCTGTTAGGAATGTCAAAATGTTAAATATATAACTATACAAATTTACTTGTGAATCAGGTATTTAACAGCGTTTCTTATCAATATATTACAATACTAACAAACCAAATTTGAAGAAGTATACATCTATTTGGTGAGCTACAAGTGAAGAGAATGTTAAATTTTCATTTAGGCACTAATTATAACCATCATCATACCACAAAGGAAATGATTCATGGAAGTGAAAGAGATGACCTAGTTCAACCCCTGTGACTTAGGAACCACACCCTAAAGCAAGAACAATTGTAATCAATGAAGCCAACCTCATGGCCTCATGTAGAAATTCTCTTGTTTTTCTCTTCCTTCCCTAACTTCACCTTTTTCCAAAGTTCATATGTTTTGCACTGGTTAAGAGACATCTTCTGATATCTGGATCTATTAGATAGCTGAACATGAACTTTCAATAGTACTAATCCTTGCTTCTGATTTCCCTTTCGGGCTCAGTGTAACCATTTTGATTGAAACCACCCCTTCCTGGATCTCAGGTGTATGGATGAAAAAAAGAGGTTGTATGGCAGGTAACCTCAGAGGGTGATTTGATCATAATTTAATAGTCACGCCCCAGGCATATATCTTTTCAGTAAAATGTTTATCTTTGCCTTAAGCAAGCCCTGTCCATTGTTTTTGTGCATCTAAATTAACACACCTTTGAAATAAACCCTAACCACCCTCAAAAGAGCACAAGATCTTTTCAATGACCTTGTAGTCCAGTCCCCACCTTTCCATCTCCCATCTCCATATAATCTTCCTTATGTTCCCTCCTTAATTTCAAATGCATAAGAAAAACTGCAAAACTATTGTTCTCCGGAGCATTTGAGATTTTGTCCCCCAGTGTATGCGGTCACTTTGGCGCAAATAAATTGTTAGAAAAATTCTCTACAGGTTTGGACATTTCTAACTTCAACAAGCATATCCAGTACATGTGCCTGTGTAAGCCAGCTTGTCCTGCGTCCAGGCAGAAATGTCATCCCTGTGCTCATGGTGAATCAAATACTTTACCAAAGAAAGCATCTCACCAGTGAAGAGATGAAGAGACCATTCCCAGCCACCTCCTCCATATGTGCAGATAGAAAGGTAGATAGATGATAGATGATAGATGATAGATAGATAGATAGATGATAGAGAGAGAGAGACAGAAGTTCCTACCAACTCATGTCCTAGCTCATATCTAGGCCTAGCTCTACATATTGGGTGAGAAGAGGTGGCTGTGTACTATGTGGGGAATTAGAGGTGTACCCACATCCCTAAATGATCTGCAAAAGTGCAGTGCTCTGCAGTCAGAAGCGCCTGCATTAGTCATCCCTGCATAAGACACACATTCAAATGCAAATATTCACCCTGGAGAATGACATCTATGTGTATCAGCATCTTCAATTATTGGTTGACATAAAACCTATAGTTAGTAGAGAAATTTTATCAAGAATGAGGATTAGGAAGGATATAGCTGGGGTGGGAAGATCTTATTTAGGAGTTCTACAGTAGGGTCTGAGAAAGGTTCACAGCATTCTATGGATATTTGCGAAGTGAGGCATTTTTAAAATAAAGTGTTTAGAAATTTAATGAGTCAACTTGTGGTGTTGTTTTTTTTTAATTCCTTAATCTGGCCAATGACCTGTCTATAGAGTTACCTGAGATGTCTGAGATTTTATAGCACTTAGAGACAGTTGAGTAACTGAGCCCCTCCTATTTATCTGTCCTTCAAAAAGTTAAGTTGTTTTTTTTTTTTTTTTTAGATTTCTGAATTTTAGATATTCTTTCACCATTAATACCATTAACAAGATACAGCAAGTTTCTTCAATGCAGAGGGAACTCAATGAAAACCATTGACTTTGCTATGGATGAATATTGGTTAAAGGATTCAGATCTGAGTCTGCCTTTTTATTTTAATTCATTATGTAAATCTGAAATGCTGTTTCAGATGTAGTCAAACTCTTTTTTATCTTGTAATTTATATGAAAATGCCATGAAAATTCCATCAAACTTTTATCCTGTTTCATTCTTTGATGATTTATTTACAAGCTGATGGTATATGTTCAGCCAGAGGACACTTTTTTCTAGTATCATCAAAATACAGCCACTTTCAAGGTGGATGAATTATATGTCTCTATTACCTGTCAGCCAACCAGAAGTGTAACTATATTTGTGTATGCTGGTAAAAGTATATAAAAGCAAAGAGATTAGTATAATCATTTAATTCACCAATAATTTATTGGACTAATTTTCACATAGCACTGACCTACAGATTGCACTTTATTGTTAATGAAAGGGAGAGGGGCATAATGATAGTTAAAATTTACTTTGGTCCAAACACTTTAGAAAAAAACCCTTTTAATTGAAGAATCTCAGTACCCATATAAAATAAAAATTATCTCCATTTTCTTTTTTTTGTTGTTGTTGTTGTTTTTGTTTTTAAATAAGGAAACTGGGGCTTAGTGAGATTGAGTAACTTTCACCAAAACCACATGGTCACTTAGTATTGGAGCTGGAATTCAAACCACGTCTGTGACCCAAAAGGAGGCACTGGACACTCCACTATAGTTGTCCTCTAAGTAGTGCTCTTACAGTTACTATAATTCAAACTCTCTAAACAGACTTCAGGGCCATCTCTGAAATGGTAAAGATGCAAAAATAATGAGTGGTCTGTTGAACCTCATACTTCATGTCTTTGTTTTTTACATGAACTATACCAACCAGGGGCACCTTCAGTAGACCCAAACCACCCAGGTTTCCAAAGCTGTTTTTGTGAAAGAGAAATTGGTCAGCAAGCACAGTCAAAAGTGAGATTTAAGAACCTCTTCCTACAAGTAGACATAGCATCTGGATTTCTTTGGAGGAACTTACAACTGTAGTCTGACCTCCACTAGAACCCCTTCGTGACTCCCTCCACCCCCACTACCACACATGGGTTAAACTAGTACCCATGGCAGAAGTGTCTTGAATCCCATTTTATCACTCTTCCAATTTACTCCTCTTCCTCTCTTACTAAGGTCATGTCAGAAATTTCAGCTGTATTGCTAGGATAAATATATCTTCCTAGCTCTCAGTAACCCCTCTTAATAGAGTACTTCTTCTCACACAGCCCATTAAAACCATAAGGGAAAGTGGGTGCTTCCCTCTCTGCCACCTATCCCATTCTGATTGGTAGGCCTTGGTTGGGCTGCAATTTTCTTATGCATTATCAAAGTTTGAGAACTGGATCACAAGAGATCCCAGTTTTCATACCTCTAACTATGAAATTCAAAGATGTTGTCATGACTGAAAGAGTTCTTGTAACTTTGATATGTTTATGCCTGAATATATTAACCACCAAATAGAAAAATTTACTTTGCAAACTAGGTTTCCTATGTATAGAGTCCATCTGTCTTGTTTACCAGTATAACTTGAACGCTACTTATGGAGCATGGCACATAGTAAGTGCTTAATAAATATTTGATTGATTTGAATCAATATTGGAAGATTGAATAAGTGAATGAATGAATAAATAACATGCCTGTTGGCGGGACTGCCCTGATCTTTTCTCCCCACCACACGCACATTGTTCTGAATATAAGAATAACAACTCTAAACCCCTCTTTAGAATTAGAGTTCTGTTATATCACATCAAACCAGTCTGTTGACCAGGACCCCTGACCAGTTACCTATAGCTAAATCTATGAACTAGGAGAGTTTTGGTCAACTTAGAAGAATTATCAAGTCCTTCTTTAGCTTATCTTTATTTTTCACAAAAGTGAGTTTATGTGTAACACAACATATTTATCTAGGTGGCATTCAACTACATGTTTTCTTATCCCAGTTCTAATTGATTTGTTTTTCCATTAGAAGTCTTTATCCATATTATCTCAATTCAGTTTTAGCCTTTAAAACCTGATGAGCTTTTAGCTAAAAGTGACATAATCACATGATGGAGTATATAGCTATAAGAAACAATATTACTAAGAATATGACTTTGGTTTTTAAGATAGGTTTTGAATCAGATTTTCAATGGCTTAAAAGTTTTCATAAAATGTGTACCATGTACCTAAATTTTTTTTGACATTTATAAAGAAGGTTATTCTATGCCTGAGCTCTTTGGTTATCTGGCTACTAGAGAATATGATGCAGAGAGCACTTACTGTAAGGAAAATGTTCTTTTATAGCATCCTTTAGTATGCATTATAGCTCTAAAAGAAATGGAAGCCACTATTTCCAAATATATTGGTTTTCCAAAGTTATCATTCAACAATATTTGACACAAGGAGAGATGATAGGTGAAGTGTGCACAGTCCTTGTTAAACCCTGGGTTTAATTAATTTTTTTTTTAGGATAGATGTATTAAAATGGGGTTGTTAAAAATATACTGCCATTCCAGCAGCATAAAAAAATGCATACAATAAGTTCACACAATGCATACCGATAATGACTCAACAAAATAAACGGTGAAATGAAACCAGCAGTGCTCACATTGTGTTTAAAATAACCTTTAGGCATTTGGGGATTTTTATTGGTAACAATTTGGTGGCCAAATGTTCAATGTAAAAGAACAGTTTAAAAGCTAATAGGAAAAATCTGGCATTAATAATGTGGCATACTACAGTGAGAACAATAGCGAGGTTACTGCAGAGAGCAATGTATCTAGATAATTAAACTTAAACCATTTTGGTCCAACAGCAGTGCAAGATATGCCTGCTGGGAACACGAGAGGCCCCATATGCAAAGCTGACTGCGAGTATGAAGTTGGCTTTCCATTTACACAAGTAGATTGAAATGGAGAATTTAGCAAGGTACAGAAGGGAAGCCAATCACTCATCATCCTCTCCCCGCTTTAGTTTTCAACTTCAAAGATCATCATTTGAACTCTAAATTATGATGGTAAACACATTCCTTCCTTCTTAATTTAATATGTTTTAGAATTATGAACAAACAACTTAAATGTATGTATAAAAGACTTTGGAGAGTGACACCATTATGAGCTATAGATAGAATTATTCATAGTGTGAAATTAATGTTTAAATCTTGTTGCAGTTACTTCTTCCAGATATCCATGAGGATGCCAGTAACATCGTTGTGGCTCCGTTTGTCAGTAGGCATCATAACGAAGTAAATGTTAATCATGATCTTGTAATGCAGAGTGATTAATTAATAAGTGATTAGGTCTTACCATATCTAAATGATTTTGTCAGCAGTCTTAGATATATATTTCTTAGAAGTTCACTGCTATCTGAGATTTATTCTGACAACTACTATAAAAGGAAAAAAAAAAAAGGAATCACACGGTGTTAATGACCAAACCATAACAGGAATGAATATGTGCTAAATCAATGTTCAGAATATCATCACAGATGTTTAGATATTAATGTAAAAGACACAGTTGAGACCCACTGTATTGCTGATTTGCAAAAATAATGACTGTATCATTTTAACCTTGCCTAATTGACAGACTGTGTTTGACACACTTTAAATTGTGGGAACCTAGAACTCCATAGTTAAAGAAAAAAGAACAAGTATTATAAATAAAATTTATTCCTCAAAGAAAATAATAGTAATTATTAGTTTAAGATCTAGCTTCTTCTTTAAGCTATAAGGTCCACAAAAGCCAGAATTTATTGCACTTTTTTTGTTTATTTTTTAATTTTTTAATTTTTCAATTACCATTTATATTCAATGTTATTTTGTATTAGTTTCAGGTGTACAGCATAGAAGTTAGACGATCATATAGTTTACAAAGTGCCCCCGACCAATATTCCGGTACCCAGCTGGCACCATACATAGTTATTACAATATTATTGACTGTATCCCCTATGTTGAATTTATATGCCCATGACTATTCTGTAACTACCAACCTGTACTTCTCAATCCCTTCACCTTTTCACCCAGTCCCCCAAACCTCCTCCTATCTGGCAACCACCAGTCTGTTCTCTGTATCTATGAGTCTATTTCTGTTTATGAACAAGTATATTTTGATTCAAGTTAGCCTACATATGCCTTAAAATCCCTGAGCTCATTATTTGTCAGGTTCAATAATTCTTCACACCTGAAGATCACGTGAAACTTTTCCTTATGTACCATTCATATTTAGTATTTCACTTGGTAATCAGAATAGCCTTATGATGCTATAAGATATAGGTGCTGAGTCCCTGTGAGCTGACAAAAAAGTTAAAGCCCAGGTTACTCAGGAAACTTGTTTACATAGAACGTACAGGTCTTGGACACTGAGACCCTGCATCACTGAATGAAACAGATAGCTGTCATGATATAAGGGAAATGCTGAGTTTGGATAATTAGTCCATGTTACATTTTCACAATATAGCTATCAAAATATTTCAAATAGAGAAATATGAAAATAGGATTTAAAACTTTGGACCCCAGATTCATTACAGCACTCCCTAAACACACCAAACACATACACGCATGCACACGCACACACACACACACCCCCATTAGAAAGCCTGGACCATACCAGGGAGGAGGCAGAAGATTTGGCTTCACTTTGACATATGACCCTGAATTCAGATTTGTTATGTTAAGTGTCAATACTTTTATACATAGAGTTTCCAGCAACACTTGGGTGTTATTCTCAAATAAACTAAGTTTATTTTATATCTTAGAAGTTATCCCCAAAAACCAATAAACAGAAAAACAGAAAAGAAGGAGGAGGAAGGGAAAGTGGATGAATACCTCCTAGTCCCCTCTGTGCTGCTACCCTCTCAGCCATAGACTCTGCACCAGGATGTTCTTTAGATTCAATTCAGTGAGGTTTGGTTACTAACACCAAGGACCCAGAAAGTGCTAGGCTCACCCAAGATGGCAACCGCATGTAAGGATCACATCTTGATACCTTCTTCCCTTTTTTATTCTTGCTTCTGTCTTTGCTTTCTTAAAGCAGATGTCTGAAGAGTGGGGGGTAGGGGCAACTACTTGAGGGAGAAGATGAACATGAAGAAGATAAAGGAGGAGGAGGAAGAGGAGGAGGAGGAGGAGGAGGAGGAGAAAAAAGTAGCCTGACTGCAGCTTAGCCTTGTGAATTCAGGAAGACTGTGTTTGAAAACTGAAGGTGCATATGTTAGCGTAGCTCCAGGGCGCCGGCTCCCCGAGTGTTAGCATAGCTGACACACTGACAGTTTATATGGAATTTATGTGCCTATTTCCTCTGCTTTTTATGGGAAAACATGTTGTTACCTTACAGCTGCCCACATCACATGCCGCCAATCCGCCTCTGAGCCATAGAGCACCTTTCTCAAGGAAACGTACATACATCAAGGGCTTATGTATTTTTTACAATGTTGTAAGGGGAAAATAATAAAATATGGGTTATTGTGTACACCATTGCATGGTTTAATTTTTTTTTATTTCACTGGCTTAATTGAGTTTGACCATTTTTATTGCCCTTCTCCCCACCTCATCTCGCTATTTTAATTGTTTATGTGTTTGTGTACAATTGGATCGCATCTGGAAAAGGACAGGAGTTGTAACCAAAACTTAAAAGCCAATTGTAGAGCTTTAAAAAGTAAATAAAGCATTTAAGCTGCCACATCAGTGGGAAGATATATGCAGATATAAACAGAAGGAAATGTATGTTTTCAAGTAAAATGCTTACAAAATGTCTCTTCTTTTCAATCACCTGCAAGGGCCCTGGATTCTTTGTGCTCTCTGGCTGGTAGAAGGAAGGCAATGCACCAGGGAACATGGCAGGGGTCTCATTCTGTCTCTTCCCTTGGACTTCAAGGGGGTCTGCAGGGGGCAGAGCCAGGGCTGTCACCTGAGCATACCTGTGACACCCTCTAGCCCACATTCCTAGAGCCTTCCATCACCCACCCTGACACCCTCCCTTTGGCATTAGAGTATTTCTTCTAGAACGTACCAACTTTCTCTTTTACCCTTTGTTCCTATCCTTTCAATGAGATGATATGTATAAATAAACAATTTATACAATTTATATTTCTCAGAGTTATATACACTTGTAAATATTACCTTCTTGTTATAAATCATTCTTTAATTGGTCAGTAAAGCAATGTCATATAATGAGAGAGAAAAATGGAGACAGATTTTAAAATCCAAAGCTTAGGGGGCACTTTATGTATTTATTTATTTATTTATTTATTTGCAATACACAGAACTGGCCCTGGACCCCTCAAAAGGCAATAAATGGAAATATGATTCAGCATTCATCTGTCAAGCTCTCCTCAAACTCACCTGTTCTCCCTTTTTGGGTTACCCCTGATATGAGTATATTACTAGGCAAGAAAATGTGAAGAAGGTATTAACTTAAAGGAGAAAGGTCATGTTTGTGAAATTACCTTCTAATTGGAAGGTTAGAAACTGAATGATGTAAAGTATTCTCTCATTTCTCCACTGTGTTTCTGTGTGAATGTGTTTGTTTTTGTAGATACATCTTGAATATTCCTGCTTGAAAATCTTGCCATAGGGAGTGTCTGGAGCTTTTTATTTGGCTAATTAATTGGGCAGATGGAGATTTTAGCTCCTAATAGTACACTTTTCCACCATACTACCTTTTGAAAAAAAAATGTTGTTTAAGTATAAAGACAGAAAAGTCTTAACATAAGATGCTAGCACAAGAAACAGCTTCTTGTAGTGGTGACAGGTACATGATCTGAGCCTCTTGCAATGTGCTCACTGATATCTCCTTTTCTCTGAAGGTGCCTAGAGAACTATGGCCAAGTCAATGTCATCTAACGTTTGTTCTTCTCTTTGTAATTCTCTATCCCCAAAATGACATATCACCTTCATTTAGTACTCTGTCCCAAAACAGAGAAGGCAAAACTATTCAAGTAACACATGTATAAAGAATCTGCAATCAAAAAGCAGGTAAATGATATTTTCATGAATAAAGTTGTCCATTTTATGAGATACGGCTTATTCCTCTTTGTGTCAGCCCATTCTGGGTTTTGTCCCCCCTCTAACTCCTAATCTGCCTCTGCATGGCAGAAGCTCTCTTTAACCCTGCTGACTGGGACTTCTCAAAGTTAATGTCAAGAAAAGTCAAGAATTCCAGGTCAGTCTGCTTCAAATATATGAGATCCCATCATATAGAAGAAAAAATTTTCTTGTTCTGTTCAGTTCTGGTGAATGAAATTATATGGAGTCTTAGTTCAGTCAAGGATGAAGAAAAGCCTTCTAAAAAGCAGCTCTTGGTTACACAGAATGAGATGCTTTAGAATTCTGGGAGTCAGAAGTAGGCCAGCAAAGATACAGGTTCATAAAGTTGGCTGGGGTAATCACTCCCTCTTTAGCTGAAGGTCAATGACTCTATCATGGTTTCAGTTTAATATCAAGATTCTTAAAGAAATAGCTCAAAATGAAGAGGCCCAACACTGATATAACTCATCCTACTGTTAGATAGAGATAGCATTTGCCAAATTCTAGGTCTAAATGAATGTCTCAGGTGGGAATAAATTCTAGGAGGACTCAATTACCTGCAGCACATAAGTCTTTGTGATATCAGAGACAGAAGGGGTGGTATTTGTTCCCTCCTGCAGTTATTTAGATAATGTTAGGGATAAGTTCTCAGTTTGGTTTTATCTAATATTGGTTTTAGGTTTCATGTATGCTTATCCTATCTATAAAAGCGTTGTGTATGTCCTACTGCACAGCTTTTCAAGCATTGTTCCTGGGGGATAGAACATTATTCTGCATTTTTCTTGCCCTACAGTTGTCCCTCCAGACCAGGAATATATACAAGAAGAAATATGACAAACGTAATCTGCTCTCATGCCAACTTGCATTAATTTAAAGTGAAAAGCCAAAGAGATCAAAAAGTCTATGTACCAAAATTTGTACAATTGGTGCCACATGACAGTAACACAGAAAGAACAGGAAACAACTTCAATTTCCTGCAATAAGGAATGTGATCAGGAAAACATGCTCTACAGCATGCATGTATGTGTGCTTATATTTCCCCTGAAGGAAATCATATGACAAATAAACTCATTTTGCTAGATATTTTCCTGAATCACCTAAACTCACTCTAAGATAAAAACACAGAGAGGCCAATCTGAAAGAATATCTAGAGTCTTTCATCCAACTTTTTCATTTTACTGATGGAAAGATTGAAGTCCAGGGCAGGTGAAATGTCTGGTCCACAGTTGCCCACTTTGTTAATGACAACCCAAACTTGGCAGCAGTCCATTGATCTCTCTCCCATAACAGCCCTTAGGCAAACCACTGATGGGTTTCCCAGAGGCTGGAATAGATTGGTGGTTTAATCAAAGATCGCTATTGAAGTTAATTTTGTACATCTATCATAGTGAATTATATGGGTTTTAGGAGACTGAGGGCCACACCTAGGAAGTTGCTTTTCATAAGACCCTTGTGTGTTTTTGGTATGAAGCACACTAGTTTTGTGACGAAGGGTGGGGCTTAATAAAAGGATTACTTACAAAACAAAAACTGCTCGCATGTATTGAATGCTTGCTCTGCCAATCTCAGTTCCAAGTGCTTTCATATATTAACCTTAAGTGATCCTCAATATAGAAAAATAATGTTATTAACATAACTATTCCACTTTACAGAGTGAGGGAACTGAGACACAGGATATGTGTCCAGTATCAGTTAGGAATGACAGAGGAAGAGCTGCAGTCCAAGCAGCGAGTTTCCAGGGGCTGCTCTCTTAACTGCCAAGCTAGTTTGTTTCCCTGCAGAATCAGTGTAGCATGGATGGTTACCTATGCTGTGCAATTTGAAAAGAGAAAAGCCCCAGAATGTCTTTCTTTGTCTTCATCAGTTCCTGAAACTTCTAGTGAATCTAGTCAGTGTTCTCAGCATATATAATGTTACATTAAAAAGTACTATTTAAACATATAACCTCTACATATATCATTATAAATAATTGCCACAATGGAAAACAGAGCTCTTAAAAAAAAAAAAAAAAAAAAAAGAAAGAAAGAAAGAAAAGAAAAATAATTCAGGGCAGGTAAGTTTTGAAATATGTCTGGTGGCGTGCCAGCACTAGGAGAATTAATTTCCTACAAGGACTTATCTGGAAAGCCAGAGTAAGATTAAATTATACTATTAAGAAGTTTCATGAATCTAGAGACAAAAAGAAGGCACTGGAATTCCAGAGGGAAGGAAGCTAGAAAAATGAAAGAAAAAAGCAAGGAATTTGCAAATCTATGCTATACACACACACACGTGGGTATATTGCACATAGAAATAATCTTCTTTATAATCTATAAGCATATCTAATCTTGCATCATGATATATTATCCAATGTACAGTTATTCAGCTCTTAGAACTGAAGTTATAACACATGTCCAACCCTCTTATTCATCACTGACTGAAGTCCCAGTTGAAATTCAGTGCCTCTTTAGTCTGTTCTTTAAGTCAAATTTCCTCTACGCTTTATGAGGTCCTCAGCTCTGGAATGATTCATTAGGTTGGATAGTATCCTGTGAATTCCTCTTTTCAACACTGCCTCTTCTTTCTCAAATCCCTCTTACTCTGTTTTAATCAAGCCATTTACTAGCTAACATGTTTTCCTTAAGTTTACCCTCTCTAAAGCATAAACTCATATATCCTAGCATTTAAGTCCATCCACAGTTCAACTCAACCTGCCTTTTCAGTCCACGACACATCCTGTCAAATGGCCCCACTGGCCATTTTCTTAGAATATGCTCTGTCTTCCTACTTTTGCACCTTTGCTCGTGGCATTTCCTCCACTTAAGAGTCCCCTCTCCTACCTCAACTTCAAGGCCCAATTCAACTGCTATCTTCTTCTAGGAGCTTTTTCATTATTGTCATCATCTGGTGAATTCTAAAGGCCCTTTAATGCTGTGACAGCAATTGTATGCTACCTTGAATTGTAATTGTTTTTATGGAATGTATATGCAAGAGAGACTCAAATCTCAATGATTGCTGTACATGTTCTTCTTGAGTACGTCACATTTTTCCCCATTTCAACCCTCCTCGTAGAACTCTGTATGTAATTACTCTCCATACACCCAGAAGCTCTAAAGAAAGTTTTGTTAAATGAATAGATAATAAATGTTTCATCATCTGTCCACTTACTAGCTTCCTGACCTCATCTCTTCCTAGCCACTCCCATAATTACTACTAGTCTTCATGGAACCCCTGTGCCATTCCTCAAACCTTCAAGCACAGTCTCCATCAGGGCTTTGTTGTTGTTGAAATGCTCTTCCCATAAATATGAGCCTGACTCATTCCCTCATGGGAGCAGGTTTCTACTCAAATGTCACCTGATCAGAAAAGTCTTCCCTGCCCTTCTTATATAAATAATAGATCCTTCAAACGGTCCCTCTCAATCTTTCTGACCTTGGTTTGTTTTATTATCTACTTATCATCAACAAATACTGTATTCATTCATTTACTTGTTTGTGGCTTATCTCTCCCCATCTAAAAATAAATCCACAAGAACATGGAGTCTGTGATATTCTTGGGGGCAGGAATAGCACTGAATAGAAGCTTAATAAGTATCTGTTGAATGACTAAAGAAATAAATTATTTAGTGTTAGTTTGCATTTTTAGCAGGACATGAGCTGAAGAGAACAGAAAAACATCACTATATCAAAATCAAAGTAATTTAAAATAAAAACTGTAAAGCAAGGCCATATATTACAGTGTGTATACACACATACACACATATACACACACACATGCATATGTTTAGTACGTGCAGAACCAGGAGCTTGATTCAAGAAGCTCAAACTCAAGTGTGACCCATTCTTTGGGTCCAGCTGCTAATAGGTAGGAGATTCTAAGGGCAGAAGAACAGGTTGAACTGCATCATGTGTGTGCAGTCAGTAGCACTGGCATGAAGGCTGTAGGAAACTCCACAGGTCAAATGAGTCAGATTTTCAACTGGCAAATTATAAAGACAAAAAGGCATGAAGAGAAAACTTATAGATCAAAAGGGAAATACTGGGTTAAAAAAGTAGTCAAGACTTAACTCTATTAGAGTAATCTGAAGATGCACATTTGAATAATAAAACCAGAAGACAATGCATAGAAGTAATTATTAAGAAAATCATGAAGGGGCTTACGGAATAGGTGGCAAAGTTTTATTTCATAACCTGGGTGACGAGTCTGAATTATTGCCTTATGGTAACTAAGTCATACATTTTGTGTGTGTGTGTGTGTGTGTGTGTGTGTGTGTGTGTGTGTGTATACACATATATATTGCTGTATCTGATTTGTTTAACAATAAAAAAAGGAAACAAAAGCCTTGGTTCCCACATAGAGAATCTACACTTTAAAATTTCAGTGCACACTGCTGCATCATTTGCCCACTGTCATCTGCCTTGTCTGTTTGTCTTGAAATCCCCTATGAATGTGCTGAATGATGAATTTGGTAAATTCTGGAATTTAATCCCACTACCTCATCACCTCCACCATCTTCCTGTCTTCACTGTCTAGTCACCCATTGAATTCAAGAAATCGTCTCTATACTAAGTTCCCTGTCACTAGCTGCTTAAGGAGCCTTAAGAAAACCACTTTCTAATTTCTTCATTGGGGGGGTCAGAGGGGAAGGAAAGAAGAAATGTTGGAGAGGAGGGAGAGGGAAAAAGAAAAAAAAAATTCCCAATCTACACTGTGTCTTGGTTCATAGTGCTACCTTGGATGAAAGGAAGAGTGAGTAGTCTTAACAAATACTCCGTTTATTCATTTACTTTCCAAAAGCAGAAACTTTGTTCCTCAAACAACCTTAAGGATGAAATGATGAAATATATTGATGGATTCCAAATTTTCTCACAGGAGTGACTAACTGCATTTTGGACTTAGAAATTCCAAAGGAGATTGTAAGAGAAGAGAATCTTGATCTTGGGCTGTACCTGGCTTATTTTTTGTTGTTGTTTTTCCTTAGTCCTTCTTACTGTTATTAAAATTGCAGCTCTGAATATACAAAGACAGGGAGAATGTGACCAGTGTTTAAGAAGATTTAAAGAATGATCCCCACCATGCCACTGCACAAGAGTAGACATTTTACAATGTGCTAAAGACACCTGATCAATGATTTAGGAGAAAACAGTCAATATGTGAATGTTACATAAGCCCACAGCCAGAGTACCTTACGGACATCTTGGCAATTTCTCTAATGTCATGAAGTGATGTGATTAGAAGATTTTTTTCTTCTTTTTAATACTGCAATGGCATAATTTAACTTAATTTGACGAACACCTCAATCTTCTGCTGATAAACTATCAGCTGGGTTATAAAGTACATGTTCCAAAGCAAGAGTGCTTAGTTAGGGGAGATAAACAAGTAGAATACAGAGGGAAAAGATGGATTTTCTCTCCTCTGGCACTGGGGCCCTTGTAGCACCTTTAGCTCTTTTCCCTGGTCTTAAGTGATGGGTCACAGTCCCAAATCAGTCAGACTCCATGTGGCTAGGTAGCTAGGACCTTTCTCTGTATCATAAGAATAGTAACTAATGATCAAGTGCTCTAATAACACTAGACACTGAGCTAAGGCCTCAGACTGAATCCTCCCCACAACTCCATGCAGGAGGTGCTTTAGAGGGCCTAGGTTATTGGCCTCAGCCAGAAATACAGAAGCTTGAGTTTTTACTCAGTGAAGAACTCTGAAGCCCATGCTCTCAAAATCAAACTGCCTTACTATTTGTGGTCCTGCCAAAATTGCAAATTATTCCTTATGTCGCCAAATATCCTATATGTGGAATTTTAACTTGCTACTAGTGACTACTCATTTTTGAGCTACCAAAGTGGGTAAGATGAAGAGGAGGGAAACTCAACAGCATCTGGCATCAGAACCTGAAGTTTAAGTTCAGGTATACAGATTTACTGACTCTGTGGTCTTGAACACATTTTTTTAACCTCTCTGGGACTCAATTTCCACATCCATAAAATGAACACATAACTCACACAGTTGGGGTGAGACAGTATCACAGCACATGTGAAAACTTATACTATGCTCTGACTGGTCCTAGGAATACGAGGCATCTACGAGGACAAAAATGAGGCCTAGAACTATAAAGTGGCCAGCCCAGAGTCACACAGCTACTTTAGTTAAGGCTTGAGCCAAAAATCCATGTCTTATCACACATGTTTACAAACATTCTTTCAAAAGGAATGCCAAAGCCCTGGCTGCTGTGGCTCAGTGGATGGAGCGTCAGCCTGCGAGCCAAGTGTCACTGGTTCGATTCCCAGTCAGGGCACATGACTAGGTTGCACGTCAGGTCCCCAGTTGGGGGCGTGAGTGAGAGTCAACCACACAGTGATGTTTCTCTCCCTCTCTTTCTCCTTTCCCCTCTCTAAAAAATAAATAAATAAATAAATAAATAAATAAATAAATAAATAAATACTTTTTTTAAAAAAGGAATGCCAAAAGTAAATTGAATTAATACCTATTATTCTTAGGGTTTTTACAGGTAAAAGGTGGATATTAATTTGTTAGCACTGAGCTTGGCACACTACAGTTACACAATAACTGTTAGGTATTATAGTTATTAATATTATTTTCTCTCAACTTTGTTGTGAAGACACTAATAGAGAAACAAAAAGATTTAAAAAACAACAATATATGATAATAATAATGTCAGGCAAAGTTAAGAGATTATGTTCAGTATTATGTTCAAATATAATAGTTCTTGACTCATCACCAACACCACATCCAATTGTTTGATCATGATGCCATCAGAAAGAAAAAAAATTGATCCCTTCTGTGAAGGGACTTACCTTCTGGCCCAAACCAATTTTAATCTGAGTATGTCTCATAACCCTAATCAAGAGATCTCCAATATCTTTTCTTATCCTCATTAGCCAATGTAAGTTTAAAAGTCTTCGAAGGAAATTCAAGTATTTCCTCCTCTTGTCATAACCATGATTATATCTCTTGGAATTCTCTGTTTCAAACTCTGGGAGAGGGTGTTAGTCAGTCAGCCTTTGGGTTCTACCCAAATAAACAGCTTCCTCAATGGTTCCCTGAGCCAAAGGCCACTTCCAGGAGCAAACTGTATGAATCATTCCAGGGAAAGCATTCACTCACAGTTCCCCTGCCCCAGTTGGCATCATTTTTGTATGAGTGAATCTGCGTCAGATAAACAACATAAGTAGACACTGGGGTGTTGCTATAAGATAGGCAAGAATGTGGAGATTAGCCAAGTAGTTAGGGGAAAGGCAGTCTTTGTTATTTTACTACAAAATGCCGCCGCAGGCAGGGCACAGAACTCCAACGTGTTATTAGTCCTTGTAAGTTTTGCTACTTGCTAATGAAGTTCCTTTTAGTGATGAGCATCCTTAGCTTTGGTTCCTCACCTGGACCCCCAAAACTGCAGACGGACTTGAATTGTGGCCTGGCAACTACCCTTCTGGGCTGCTGCATGCTGCACCTGAGCTCCAAAGAGCTGTTGAACTCGGGAATCAGATACACGTTGAGTCTAAATCAATTGGCCTGACTCCTCTCTCTACAGGAAATGTGTTTCTTTTTCAGCTTGCACAAAACTAAAGCCTATTCCAGGTGCACGGCTCCTCTGTAGTCAGGAGATGGCCATGTAGTTGGGTGAAGCCAATGACAGTCTCTCCCTAGAGTGGGGGACTTTTTCTACTTGTTTTGTTTCTTAATTTGTAGAGCTAAGCTGTTTCTCTGCCCTTTGAAAAGGACATAAGAAGTCTGAGCCCAGGGAGCTTCTCACCAGTGGTGCCTGAACTGAAAGGGCCAATTATCAGGGTCCCCTATCCGGGATCTCTCCTCTTCTGGCTGACTTGCTGGGGACTCATAAATTACCCATGCTGAGGCAGACGGCGAGACCCTGCTCACCTTCTTACAGCTCTTCAGACACCACAAACTGAAGGTGAGATTCCCTCTGTGGGGTCCTGTGGGACTTTCAGTAAACCTGCCTCAGTGGGAAATCAGCGGTTAACTAGGTCACAGGCAGCTGGCGAAAACTCTAAAGGGAGTGAGTCTGCCACAGACTGGCTCTCTTTAGGGAGAAAAAAAAATGTTCTTCAGATAAGGGGGAAGGGTTGAAAGAAGCTAGAAAAGGAGCCAAGAAAACTAAGAAAGAGAGGAAAGGAAGAGTGGAAAAGGAGTGAGGAAGTGAGGAAGGAAGAAAGGAAGGAAGGAAGGAAGGAAGGAAGGAAGGAAGGAAGGAAGAAAGGAAAATTCTGTACCTTAGCTGCCACCCACTTCCCAAAACAAGAGATGTTGGGGGGACTTGGAGTATCAGGACCTGACTTGATATGAGGGCTGATTGTGCAAGAACCTAGATATATAAATTTACAAGAAGCCATCTCATGTGCTATCTCCTCTGTGATTAATTTAAACTCAAACACAGAACCTTTCACTATGAATTCAATTTCTTTTCCAAACCACCAAACTAATATATTGGTCTAAGTTTTCTCATCTTAAGTAAGTGTGGACTAATTTTTTCCAGTGTCCTCTGTGGCCTTACTAAATAAAACCTTAGACCTCTTTGATATATCCCTCAAACTCATTCTATTTAAGAGCTAACTTCTCGGCTTCTCCCTCACCCTGTTTCTTTGCCTGTGTTCTCTTTCTTGGGAAGAGCCTTGCTTTCTGCTCTGTGGCTCTGTCATTGACCTAGGGATGCCTGGGACTTCTTCCTGTTCTACCTGGTAATGAAGCACATTCTGCCAAGTCCACGTCTCTCATGCTCCCACAGCTGCTGCCTCCATTCTCATCCAGACGCCTGAGCCAGGACTTCCACTGGCGGGCACTGCTGAGGATGTCACTCATTGCCCTTCCTGCTGCTGGCTTGTGTCAGTTTCTGTCCACAGTACACACTACAGTCAAAGGTCTAATTCCAAAATACCCTCAGCAAGGTAACAATGCATACAGACACGATCATGAATCATCAGTTTTCATTTAAATTCCACACACGTTTCCTCTGTCTGCAATCCTCCTTAGACCCCACAAACTGTGCACTTCAGCCACAGTGGACCTCTTGCATGTCCTCTCTTCTCTCTCTCTTATGCTATACCCACTCCCTTGAATGCCCTTCCTACCACGTCACTCCACTCTTACAGTCATTGCTGAAACACCATGCCCTCTAAGAGAATTTTCCAGGGTCCCTGACTTCAAACAAACCCTTTCCACCTCTTTTATCCTATTATGTGTTAGTTGTAACCATGCTATCAGCCTGTTTTGTCTAGAACAGTAGCCACTAGTCATATGTTGCTATGGAACACTTGTATGATATTATGACTAGTCCAAATTGAGTGTGTAATACAAGTGTAAAATACACACTAAAGGTATTATTAAAAGTGTAAAGTAGCTCATTAGTAATACTATATATATTACATCAAAATAATATTTAGAATTTTTTTTAAATACTGGGTTAAATAAAATATATTATTAGAATTAATCTCCTTTTTTTCTTTTTACACTTTTAATGTGACTACTAGAATAATTAAAATGATACATGTGGCTTGCACTTTTTTTCTTTTGGATAGCAATGCTTCAGAACAGTTGATATTTCATATTGGATTGTCTTAATCTTATCCTACTATTAATGTGGCAGCCTCCTCAGTAGTTTACAAAGAAGAAAGTCATTTTTTTGGTTTAGTTTGTTTTGTTGGGCTTTTGTTTGTTGGTTGGTTGGTTTAGTACTGTAATGCCACCTTTTTAATGTATCAAAAGTTCCTGCTCTGGGACTCCCATGATAGGAAGGCAGAACTCCTTAGGTAGCTTTTTCTGAAAAGTAAAAGTATATCAGAGGCTCACTTTCTCTTCTGCAGGGAAGAGGATTTAACAACTCCAGGATCAACCAAATGGATTTAAATTTGTACAAACCCAAATGTAAGACCTTTTGTGCTTCTACCTCTTCCATCCACATGACAAGCAACCTAAAACCTTCCTCACATAATTTCAAGACTCTTTAATGGCTCCTTATTACCCACTACCATGGTTTCAAACTGTGTCCTCACAGCTACTATGGGCTTCTTGTAGATAACTCAGAGTGGAGACAAGGAGAAAGAAAATGCCTCTTCCTACATGTGAGACAAGGCAAAGAGCTCTACGTGATTGGCAGGCAGATACATATTTTGTGGAAGGATGATATAGGGATGAACTAAACTCTTACATGTGACCAAAAGTTTAGCAAAAACAAAAATTTTTAAATGTAGAAAAAAATGCATGTTTATTTCACAAAATGTGAAATACATGGGTAAGTCTTAAAAATAAAATATGTAATAATTTTTCTAAAATTAAGATTTTGCTATTTATATTTTGAATGTATTTACATATTATTGGTATAGCATAGACATTTTTTCATGTCATAAATCATTCTTCTCAAATAAAGCATTAAAGATTCTTTTATTCTATGAATGTCTCAGGCTTTTTTTTTTTTTGTACTTGTTAGATTTTAGTTTTGTTTGTTTCTTTTCTTCAGTATTTTTCTTGCTGTAAATCATATCACAAGTATATGCATACAATTTGGTTATATCATATTATTCCCTTAGAATAATTTTCATAACCAAAATCATTGAATCAAAGGGAATGTGTATTTTGAAAGCTTTAGATACATGCATGCAAGCACATATTTTAATAAAAGCAAAAAATTTAAAAACAATACTTTTTTTTCATACATCTTATTGCTATTCCACAGGATGAACTAGACCTATTATCTTTCACACTGCAGGGGTAGAAGATTATGTCACTGTTTCTTTGCTATAGGAATTGCTAATGATTTGGGGTCTAGCTTCTAAGTAACAGTGAAATCTATGGTGAAAGAATAAGAAAAGGCTTTAAGGAGAAGGCCAAAGGAAGTAATTGCCTTGAGGGAGGAAGAGAGAAGTGTCAAGCGGGAACAAACATAATCTAGACTTGGTTGAGAGACTTTGTTTGAAAGTGTATCACAAGGTGGGGAAGGACGCTATCACAGTTGGGAGAGTGGGATTCCTGCTACAGGGAGCATTCTGCCACCGTAAGATATGCAAGAATCTCTAGGTCTAGGCCAAAAGAGTTTTTATTTTATAAGGAGGAGTAAAGGTGGCTAAAAAAGAACCAAGTATGGGAAAGAGGGGTGAAAGGATGTCCTGTGACAGGACAGAAAATCAGATCACATTTTGTCCCGAAATCAGTCTCTTCTCAGTTGGAATAGTTAAAGCTGGGCTATAGTCTGGCTCAAACTGAGGATGGGGTAAAGTTCAGGAATTTGGGGGCTTGGAGAGACTCTTAGCAGAAGTTTGGTTAAGAAGCATTATATTGACCTGGGGGGGTGCAAAAAGTTTAGATAATATTTATGTGGCAAAGAATGGGAATTCAGAGGCTCTGTGTCTGGTGTCACAGGTGAACAAGGACAGCATCCAGGAGTCATATCATCATTGTCATATGGGGAACAGAGGTTCCTTGCACTAAGCTGCTTCTAGAGTACCAAAGAGTGGAGGGATTTCTTAACCTTTTCTGTTTTCCAGAGCACAGGACTCAAGTGAAATTTAACACTGTGAGAGAAAGGATGTTCCTGGAAGATAATGGTCAGAGAATGGTGGAAGAAGTGAGTTGGGGGTCAAACAGAGTTTCCCAGAGAGAATGGATGCTGATCCTCATCACTTCTAATATTAGGGAGGGCCCATTGGATTTCCCCTGGAGCAAAGGAGGTCCTGGGTCATTGGATGATCACCCATGTCCAGCAGCATCTCTAGCAGAAGTGTTCAAGAGTAAATAAAGCCTGCCTTGCCATGAGGCTTTGCTGGTTCCTTCTAAGTATTTATACCTCAGGTAGCTACAGACAAGTACACAAGAAAATAAAGGAGAAAAGAAATACAGACTATAATAAAAAGTAAATAAACAAGACAGCATGATAGAAACTACGAGAATGCCTGCTTTACGTAGAATAGACAGAGAGAGACTCTTGAAGTATGTGTTGCTTAGGCTGAAGTCTTAGGGACGAACAGAAATGAATGGAGTGAGAAGCTGCACTCCAGGTAACTGATGGGCACCGAAGATGTTTGGAAGGCAGGAGTCATCCAGCACTTGACAGAGAGCACTTGAGTGTGGGACACTGAGCAAGCCATCCTGCTTATTATATTTTCTAATAACATAATGATATAAAAAAAGATATTTATTTTTGTTATGTTTGCTATTTTTAATAGTTCTAAAGCTGGTTTTCTTGAATTTTCTAAATGGACAATAACATCATCTTTCTAATTTTTCATTATTTTTCTATTCTTTTATCTTTCCACTTCTATTATACTCTTATTTCAAAGAATACTTTTTAACGGTGGTAACAGCAGCCACCATTATGTATATTTTCCCATTGGTTTGAAAGAAATATTCTGTATCATATTTAGAAAATATTTGATTTTTATTTTACTAAGCATTTTTTGGCTAATATTAAATTTGGATTATTTATAATTTGTATCTATGTTTAGAAGTGAACTTTATATGGTTTTCTTTTTTTATCTTGCATTTATCTGGTTTATGTCAGCATTATATTAGCATCTTAAAATGAATTAAGAGATGTTTCATCTTCCAGATAAGAAAGAAGTTGTCTTTCAGTGAAAGTTAGAAATAGCTCACCAAAATATTTAGTAGGTCAGGTAACATCTTAAAACTAATTTGACAGTTTTTAAATGTTTAAAACAAATTGCAACTACTAAGGTTTTATATTTCTTCTGAGCCTATTATAATCATATTTTCTCAAAAATCAATTTTCTATATATATGCAAATATAATTATATATAATTGTCTCAGTATTATTACCATTTTACCTATATGTGTACATCATCTATAGTATTTATGTTGGTAATTTAAATAATTATATTACTTTTATTACTTGTTAGTAAAATTTTACCTCTCTTTGCTATTTAATTTTTCAAATAAATTAAACTAACATTAATTCCACTTCTTTTCTGCCTTTCTAGCTATTTATCTTTTTATTTTTAGCTTCATTATTTTCTTCTTCCTCAAAAACTTAAATGTGCATCATTTGACTCAAGGATTATATATAGAGATACCTTATAAATATACATTCAATTACATGTTTTCTGTTTTAAAATTTTTTTGAGTTGTGTTTTTTGATTATCTTAGTATAACACCCAGACAATTTCTTGCTTTTTCTATTCTACCCAAAAAGTGAGAGTTAGGCACATACTTATTAAATCAGTTTGTGATTTTATCTCTTTAATCGGTTAAAGACTGAGGGAATTGAATTAAAATTTTTCCACTACACTAATTTTTGCTTTATATACTATTTATCTTTAGAGTAGAAAGATAATTGCATTGTAATTTGTACATTTCATTTTATAAGGATGGCCTTCTTTGTCACATAGGATGAATCTCCCAGATGTCTAAGAATCTGATATTTGCATAAAGAACATTACTTTTTTTTCTTTCCTTCCAGCCTCTTCTCTTTCCTTTTTTCTTTCAGTATTTATTCATGCTTATCTTTTTGTACCTTCTGAGTCTCCTTATTTGGTATGTATTTTACCAAAATTCTATACTTTCTATTTCTACCTAACAAAGTTATAATCTAGTAAATTAAGTAAATATCTTATTAATTGTATTGGCCAATTTGTATGTCTAGTTTACATCAGTCTTCTACTGTTATTCTTTGTGCTTATATATATCCTTGAGATGGTCTTAATTTTCTATCTTTGACTAAATGAATTGTTATGAATTATTTCTTACCTCCCATATCCTAACTCTCATAACTTAAGAAGTAAAAATGTAATTTTAAATTTTACTTACAGCTATTTTTAAGTTTTGAAAAATAACCTGTGTTTTTCTCTATTACCAATTTGCCTTATTGAGAATGATTATTAAAACTTATTTAAATAATATGTAAATGCATGAGGTTTGCCAAATATATTTTGTAAAAACAAATATGAAGGAAGGCTTTCCTTATTAGATACCAAAAGTTATTGAAAAGTGCAATAGGAAAAACAAGATGGCGGAAGAGTAAGTGGAAGCTACACTAACTTCTTCCCAGAACTAGTCTGGATTTACAACGCAATTTTGGAGAAATCATCTGGAATAACCAACCGAACACCAGCTGGAGAGAAGTCTTATAACCACGGAGAGACAGAAAAGGCCGCTACATCACTACGTGACCGGTAGGGAGTGCGGAGACGCGGAAGGGCTGGCTGGGCTCACACGGGTGGCAGCTGAAGGGACTGAGAAACAGCTCAGCAGCCGGGGGTTCCCCCTGAGAAGGGCAGGGTCTAAATCCCCAGCTGAACTTCCCAGTCTACAGCAACAGAGTGGAAAGTAAAATAGTATCCAGCTGAGAAAAGCGAAAAGCCACAGGGTTTCTTGCTAGCCGGAGAGAAACAGCTGGAGAAAAAGAGCTCTTAAGTGGATCACATACAAAAATATTTTGGCCCCCACTTACCCTGGGCTCAAGCGGAGGAAAGGCAGAGAGGACTGGAGATGCTTGGGGAGAGTTTGGTGTGGTGGCTTTGAGGGGAGAGCTGGGGAAGCAGCCGGCCGGGTCCCAGTGCTGACTCATCTCCACACTGCAGGCAGACCATTCCCGGCCAAGTGGCATCAGCCTGAGGGGAAGCAAAGGCCCTGCCTACAGGAATTAAGCTGCCACACCCACAGTCCTTAAGCCTGACGGCTAATCACAGATTGAATAGATTATCAACTAAAGGAGACAGACAAAGGCAGTAGATCCCTGGAAGTCTCCAACAGGCTGCCTAGGCCCAGACTGGTACAAGATCTGACGCCACCAGGGGCAGATCCAGGAAGTGCAGATCATTCTAAGAAGCACCAACAAACAATAGGAGTCACAAAAATGGGGAGACAGAGAAACAACCCCCCATCGAAAGGAAAGGCAGAGTCCCCAGAAAGAGTGCTAAATGAAAGAGAGGGGAGCCAACTATCAGATACGGAATTGAAAGCATGTATTATGGAGAAGCTCAATGAGCTCAGCGGAAACTACAAAGAACTCCAGAAAAACTATAGTGAACTCCAGAAGAACTATAAGGAACTTACTGAGCACTATACCAGCATCAAAAAGGACATGGAAGCTATCAATAAGAGCCAGGAGGAAATGAAGAATATGATCTCTGAATTGAAGAACACAGTAGAAGGAATTAAAAACAGGCTAGAGGAAGCAGAAAATCGGATCAGCGAGCTGGAGGACAATGTAGACAAAAACTCACAGACAGTGCAACAAAATGAAAAAAGGCTGAACAAGACTGAAGAGGCTCTAAGACAGCTGCAGGACAACATGAAACGTAATAATATCCGTATCATAGGAATTCCAGAAGGAGAAGAAGAAGAGCAAGGGATAGAAAACCTCTTTGAAAAACTAATGACAGAAAACTTCCCTAACATGAAGAGAGAAAGAATCATGCAAGTCCAGGAAGCACAGAGGGTCCCAATGAAGATGAACCCCAACAGGCCCACTTCAAGACACATCATAATTAAAATGCCAACATTCAAAGACAAAGAGAGAATCCTAAAAGCAGCAAGAGAGAAACAACTAATAACATACAAGGGAGCTCCAATAAGGCTATCATCAGATTTCTCAGCAGAAACACTACAAGCCAGAAGGGAATGGCAAAATATATTCCAAGTAATGAAAAACAAAGGCCTACAACCAAGAATACTCTACCCAGCAAGGCTCTCATTCAAAATGGAAGGTGAAATAAGGAGTTTCCAAGACAAAAGAAGGTTAAAAGAATACATCTCCACCAAACCAGTATTGCAAGAGATGCTAAAGGGTCTGCTTTAAGAAGATGAAGAAACAGAGAGAGACAGAGAGGAACACGAGTACAAAGGGGGAAAATGACAATGAATAAATACTGAAAGAAAGAAGGAACTTCTACCATTTGCAACAACATGATTGGAACTAGAGAGAATTATGCTTAGCAAAATAAGCCAGGCAACAAAAGAAAATTACCTTATGCTATCACCTGTTAAAGGAAACTAATGAACAACACAAACAAATGAGCAAAATTGAACCAGAGGTATGTAAACGAGGAATAAACTAACAGTAACAAAGGGGGAGATGGGAGGGAGAGAAGTGGTAAAAAGGGGAAGGGTCTAGTCAAGGAACATGTATAAATGATCCATGGACATGGACAGCTGGGTGGGGACTGAATGTGGGAGAAGGGAGGGAAAGGGTGCAGAGAAGCAAGAGGGGGAAAAAAGTGAGACAACTGTAATGGAAAAACAAACAAACAGAAAAATTTTTAGTGGGGGGGAAAAAATAAAAATATAAAGAATAGAAATGCAAGTTCAGTGAATATTAGAAGGACAAGGATTTTCCTTCACACTGTATATACTTTCTCACTATCTGATCCCTCCAGAATTTGGCATTCTAAAGAAGTAAGTAATGACCTAAGTTTCTTTGCATAAAACTAATAAGACCAGTTGTCAATAGCAATTTTTTGACTAAGACTTTGACTGGAATGTCATGCCTAAAGGAGACATGCTTGGGCTTTGGTTGTTACCAAAAAGCCCTGAGCAACTGGGACTGACTTTCAAAGGTAATAAAAGTCCACGAGATAAAAGGCCTGGTACCTTGGATGGATAAGCGGTCCATAGCAATCTTTCCAGGGAAGGAACGAAGGTTGTTTTCCTGAAAGATTGCTGGAAGGGACCTTAAGGCACAATGGAAAACCAGGAGGACCTGGAAAAGACAGGTGTTTACAGGCAAGGCTGAATGCCAGGTATGTGGCTCAGCTTCTGTGCCCTGAAGGGCAGACTGAAGGTCACCCTAAATGTTCCTTGCGTAAGTTCCAGCAAAGCAAAACTAAAGATCATAAGTGATCATTTGCTGCTCTTGTTGTGTTTATGCAAATGAACAGGATAAATTAAAAATGGACTTAATGCAGTCCCTTTAATGACAAGGAGGGTAATCCTAGGGAGAAAAATCAAGATTCAAGGAAGATCACAATGCCCAGTGGTAGACTATAAAGTAGTGCAGCTAACCGTCTTTAAAGTTTCTTTTCATTTAAAATTTGTTTTCATTTGAAAGTTAAACTATGTCTGTGGCATTATCAAAGATGTTTAATTTACAGGCAAGAAGAATGTCAAATGCCTTGCAACTGGATGTCTTTCCGATAAGACAGTCCTACAGATCTATAAACTTGTGTGTGGGTTATGTTACATAAATTAACATGTGTTTTCTGTTTTCAAAGGGCATAAGCCTACGATCTCATTACCTGAGTGATTGTCTGTACGTATAGGCCTCACTTAATCCTGTCTGCATTGCTGCCTCCAGAGACTCAATGGTTTGGCCGAACTAAGTGGCTGGGTTGGTAAAGAATGGGGTGGTCTGTGGGCTTCACTTTAAAACTGGTTTCTCTTTTCTATCCTAATGGCTTGGATAGAAAGAGCCCAGAGGCCTGAGAGGGGGGAAACCTAAAATATTTCCCTCAGTCCAAACTAAGTATAATGGGCAAAAGGGTTTTGGACAGGTGAGATGTACCTGGAATACCTTCCTCTAAAGAAGCCCTTCTTTTCCCTAATGTGGGACATTGAAAAATTAATACCTGTCTTTTGTCATCTAGTGGTTACGGATTGAATGATGTCCTTTAACCCTGTTGCCCCCAGAATACAACAAGGATGCCAGCCTGTTAAACCAAGCATGCCGTTGTCCAGAGACAGCCAACCAACCTGGAGTCTGCACGATCCTTCCCCTTGTGGGAAGGCCACCCTCCCCTCCACACCCCCACTCTTATTAGGGATTTCTTGACCCAAGGGTAGGTAGGACGACGACCATGCCCAGCTTGAAGCAGCTAGAGGAGCTCGAGACCTTCGTCCATTGTCCTTTATAAGATTGTAAAGGGTCTTAAGTCTGAGAGAGAGGGATTGTTATTTTTTATTGTTCAAATATTTAACTAATTAATTAATTATTTTTTAGAAAAAGAAGAAGAATATATGAAAGCGTGAGCCATGGGCATGGACTTGGGGGGGGGAATGTCGGGGAAGGGGGGTGCTGGGCGGAGGGGAACAAAGGGGAAAAAAATTGGAACTATTGTGACAATATAATCAATAAAATATACTTAAAAAAAAAAAAGAAAAGAAAAGTGCAATAGATTGAAAAAATGTGGTTCTGTTGAAGAATACAACTCTGACCAGTGGGAAGGAGGAGTAAATTAAGAAACTGCCTCAGGAATTCCAGGAAATTCAGTAGGTGAAAAAGTTAGCAACTCAAGTAAGAGGAGAAATGATGGATTATTCAATGAATGATACTGAGGAAGATAATTATATATTTGAAAAATGTAAAGTTAAGCCTAGGCCCTATTCTAGGAGCATGTATCTTAATGGGAAAAGACAAACTGACAAATAAGATAATTTCAGGCATGTTAAAGAAAATAAAGGAAACTAAAAGGGTGTAGAATGTGCTCCAGGGTAGGAATAGTGAGGAATTTTAATAAGATGATGCTAAAAACTTTTCAAGGAGAAATATCTAGGAATCAGACATGTAAAGTTTGGGGAAGCTCATTTTAGGCCAAGGTTTTAGCAACAGTAAAGACCCTGGGGTAGAAATGAAAACAGCAGGCTAGTATCACTGCCGCTTAGAGAAAACGTAAAGAGAAAGTTAAAATCCAATTAACAAGATCGATTATTTTTAAAACAAATTGGCAAATTTTATGTAATAACAATCCAGCTTTGCAGGTGTGTGAGAAAATAATCCGTGTTATATATTATTTGCTAGAGTGTAAATTGATACAATCTATTTGGAGAGTGATGGCCGTATCCATCAAATTATGGAAATGTTTCTGTACCCAGTAGTCCCTCTTCTAACATTTATCTGATAGAAAAATTCACACAAATAAGCATGAGGATATCGTCTGCAGTGTTTGTAATAGCAAATAATGAAGACAAACGTCATAATGCAAACTGTATGACAAAATATAAGCACCAGCTTTTAAAATAACTGGAGATCTTCTAATTTACTGACCTGGAAATCTTTTCACAATACATTTGTTCTTGTTGCTGTTTTGTTTTCTTTAAAAGTTGTATACAATACATTTGTAAGTGGGAAAAATTACAGAAAGAGCATAGTATAATCAATTGTTTAAAATATAATTCATTTTTGTTAGACATAAATACACACTCAATGCTGCAATTTATGTGTAAAATAAAAATAAAATTTATTTATTTCTGTAGATTCATATCCAAATTATGTAGACATGAAGTTGTGGGCAGGTGGCACCCAGGAACCTGACATCAATGTGTGCTGTAATAAATGCACTTAGAAGTTTTATCTTCCATATCTGGAGTGTTATATTTATTATTTGTATATGTGGGTACTGACTGCTATCAGAATTCCCCCCTCACGTGCTGAGGTGAAGGGCTGACTGATGTGCATTCTCATCGTCAGTCTGCCTTTCACCAGCCTCAGGTGTGTGGGAAGGAGGGCGCAACTATGTGCAGTCAAGTCTGCATTGTGCCACTTCTTCTCCCAAGAATCAGTTTTCCTGTAACTGAGTTTCACTAGAGCACTCCTCAAATTAATTATTATTGTCATATAAAAGACTAGACAGAAAGCAAAACAGCCCTTATCTTATGGTGTCATGATTAGCACTCACCTCCGGAACCAGATTTCATCATCTCCCTCTTCAGTGAATAAAATGTATCTTTGAAATTCGGGAAAACTGATTTTTCTCTAAATCTGCACCTGAAGTGGTTGTTCTTTCATGAAGAGAACAAGTACACCATCATTGCATACATTTTTGATGAGCTTTTGGGTTCTGGAATAAGGTTCCATTTACTGGTTAATGGCAACGGACATTCAAAACATTCTTAAGTGACTGGATGCGAGTGAAACAAAGCTTTATGTTCAGAACTTTAACTACCAGCCTCTGAGAATGGACAACTCCCACCTCCACTCTTCAACCAAGAAGCACAGTCCCATAAATGCCCCATTCACTGTTATCAGATAATTTTTACTTCCAGGTAAATAACAATTGGTTTTATTGACTCAGCCTAACAAGAAAGAAAGTAGACAGGTGTCTGGTCTTTTGAAAATCATTATTCTAGGCAAACTGGGACTGTATCAGACCCCAATGTCCCACCAGCTAAAATGTCTTATTTGTTGCTACATCATTTAAAATAATAAAGGATCTTCAAAAACTGACATCCTATTATGCTATTATGTATTTTCCACTGCATCCTACCTAATGTACCTATTTCAGTTCTGTTAAACTAACCTTCTAAGTTCTGCAAGCACCCTCTTCACATACCACTATTTCTATGTCTTTGTTCATGGTTTTCATCACAAACAGAACGCTCATCTTTTTCTCCTCCAGTTAAAGAAATCTTTTCCATCTTTCAAAGTTCTGGTCAATTCTCATCTCTGTTTTGAAGCATTTCTCACATATTTATTTCTCTTCCTTTATGAAATCTCTGCAGCTCTTATACTTTGTACCATATTATTCCAACACTTAATTATATGTTGTCATAATATGCTGTATCAACTTTGTGTTCACAGACTGAATTTTACCCCTGCTCAGATAATACACTTCTTTTGAATTACTTACAAAAAAAAGACACATGGTGAGCATTTATTAACAAATAGCATGGAGATCAACTGATTATTTAATTATAGGAAATGACAACTCCTCAAGTGTGACTATAGTACTGACTGGTGATAGGCAGGTACACCATCATTATTCATAATAGCCAAAAGGTGGAAGCAACTCACATATCTATCAATAGACTAGCAGATAAACAAAATGTGGTACATGCATGTAATGGTATATTAGTTGTCCTTAAAAATGAATAGAACTCTGATATATGCTATAAAATGGTTAAATCTTAAAAATATAGTAAGTGAAATAAGCCAGGCACAAAAAGGCTTATACTTTATGATTCCACTTGTGTGAGGTAGCTAGCACAGTTAAACTTATATAGACAGAAAGCAGAATAAAGGTTACAAGGGGTTGGGAGAATCAGGGAATGAGGAGTTATTATTTAATGGGTATAGAGTTGGGCATAATAAGAAAGTTCTGGAAATGGATAGTGGTTATCATTGCTCAACATTATGAATACTAAATGTGACTTATACACTTAAAATGGATAAAATAGTTAATTTTATGCTATGTATATTTCACTACAATAAAAAATACTTTTTTAAAAAACATTTTTATTTTATAGATTGTATTGGTCTAAATTTGATATTACGCTTCTGTTTATATTCTGTTGGTTTTGTTCAGAATTATTTTATAGGAAACACCCATCTATATTTGAGTCTTTGAGGTTCCCATGCATTAAAATCTCAGTCCTGTAATCTACCTATCTCCCTCCAGAAAATGTTTTCACTTGACAACCTCAATTATACTGATTCTTCTACACTGCCGCCTTAAAACTCTACTGCCTCCTACCCACACACTCCAAATGTCCAGTTTTAACAGATTGTCTACCTGATACACATGTAAACTGAACAGAATTTTGTCATAATTAGGAATCTGAGTATGTTGCAAATGAAATGAGATTCTTTCTGTACTGTTGCTACCTCATAAAGTATATGTTTCTCTTCATCTGATCAAGCTTTTATAGATTTTACTATACTTCCTCATTTTAATCTTATATCTGTTTATAGCCAGCTGTGAGGTTTTTTAAGCTAATTATTTTTATTCCCACAAGCCTTCTTTTCCATAATTGTCTAATTAATCCAGAGTTCAGTCTTCTATGATTCAACTCAGGCAAGTCTACTAAGATTACATTGCCTAACAATCTGACAAAAAACTTCATGTTAATTTTTTCTTTGTTTCTCAAGTAAACAACCATCAGTCATTCTCAGGTAGCATTCATCATTCTAGGCAGTTCTACTATTTTCTCCTTACCTCAGAAATGTCTCTTCAATGACTGGCTAATGGTTCTTCATTCTTCATAGAATCTTTTAGACTTCTGTCCATTTTCTGGGGGAAAAAATAGAGTCAATGTTTTCTTATAATCAATGTACTTACTTTATTCTTCATTGTTAAAAAACTATTTTAATTCATATAACATTAGAAAAACTGTGCTACATAAACAAATTTGACTTTAGCTCTTTATTCACAGTGTTAATTTTGAAATTCCATTAACTTAATATGACTCTAAGGAGTAACTATTAAGAAAATATGTGCTGATAGTAAAAATGTGTAAGAGATAATTTCAATAAATACAAAGTTTTGTTGTGACAGGAGACCCCATTATCATCAGCCAAAGATACATAACATGAGAGGGGATATGAAGAAGAAACAGGGAAGAGTTCAAGTAATAAAAAGCAAAAGCAAAAATTACCATTAACAAATTATTACAGTAAAAAAAATTAGTCAGTAAGTTTGTGTTATTAGGTATTTCATTTGTAGAATTGACCACAGAGGCTCTTAAAACACAGCTGGGGAGATAAAATAATGTGAACCAGAGGCCCACCCTTCATAATTGCTGCAGGGTTCACAAAAGAGACCTCTAAGTCAGGCACCGAAGAGGCTTTGTTAAGTGTTAGGTAATTGGGTGCCATTTTGAAAGGTGGATAGAACTAGGTAAGTATGAGGAGTAGAAAGTCCAGGAAGTAGGGAGACCAGCAACCCAGTGAGTGGGTCCTGAGGCATATGTGAGTGGAGCTGATCAGAAGAATACTGAGCTAATAGGAATGACGGAACTGATATTGAAGAGAGTAGCAGTAACTCCTGTACAGTCAATTGGTGGTGCAGGCAGCCTGTGGGTGGCTTTGAAGATCAGACTCTGTATGTGAACAGCAGAGGTCCCACTGTGGAAGGAGCATTTTAGGAAGACAAATCTGATGACAACATGCGAAATGTTCTGGAGGGAGAAAGACCATATAGGAAAAAAAAGGGAGAAAGAGTAAAACTAAAATGAATATGAGTTGTGTCCTCATAACCATGACCCTTCTGTGGGGTGAAGTAGGTAAAGGAGAGCATATCAACTTCCCCCTGTGAGGACAGGGAGGAGCAAAGCATGCTGTCTTACTATTTGACTTCATTTTATTAATTTTATTGATTTAAAATATAACATATATTTTATTGATTATGTTGTTATAGTACTTCCATTTTTTTCCCCTTTGCTCTCCTATGCCTAGTACGCTCCTTCCCTCCAGCAATCTCACCCCCCCCCCCCCGGTTCATGTCCATGGGTCGTACATAAAAGTTCTTTGCCTTCACCCTTTCCTATATTATTCTTAACTTCCCCATCTATTTTGTACCAACAAATTATGCTTCTTAATCCCTGCATCATATCCCCATTTCTCCTCCTCCCACCGCCCAGCTGATAACCCTCCAAATGATCCCCATACTTATGATTCTCTTCCTATTCTGTTTTGCTTAGTTGGATTTTGTTTTTATTTTTTAGATTCAGTTGTTGATAGTTGTGAGTTTGTTGTCATTTCAGTGTTCATAGTTTTGATCTTCTTTTTCTTAAGTAAGTCCCTTCAACAGTTCATATAATAATGGCCTGGTGATGATGAACTCCTTTAGCTTTACCTTGTCTGGAAAGCATTTCATCTGCCCTTTCATTCCAAATGATAGCCTTGCTAGATAAAGTAGTCCTGGTTGCAGGTTGCCTTTCATCACATTGAATACTGCTTGCCAGTCCCTTCCTGCCTGCCGAGTGTCCTCTGAGAAATCAGCTGATAGTCCTATAGGCACACCCCTGTAGGCAACTCTCCGTCTCTCTCTTGCTGCCCCGAGGACTCTGTCTTTATCTTTCATCTTTGGCATCCCAGTCATGATGCGTCCTGGTGTGGTCCCCTCTGGGTCCAACTTGCCCAGAACCCTCTGTGCTTCCTAGACCTATAAGTTCATCTCCTTCACAAAATTGGGGAAGCTTTCCTCATTTTTTCAACTCTTGCTTCCTCATTCTGCACTGGTTAACTTTTTTCCTTCCTTATGTTCCAAATCATTTATTTGAACCTCGGTTTCCTTCCCTTCACCATTGGTTTGTGTAGATTTTCCTTCGTTTCACTTAGCATAGCCTTCACTTCTTCTCTTATGAGTTTGCTGTTCTCAAGCATATCTGTCAAGCCTGTGAACATCTTTATCACCAGTGTTTTGAATTCTGAGTCTGTTAGGTTGTCTGTCTCCTCATCTGGGAGGTTGACTGTCACCTCGTTGCTTAGTTCTCCCACTTGAACTTTGATCTGTTCCCCCTTTGGGGCCATACTTGTCTGTCTCCTCATTCTGACAGGCTCCTGTGTTTGTTTGCCTCTGTGTCCCAGGTAGAGCTCCTGTGTTTGTTTACCTCTGCGCTCCTGTTATGTTTTAAGGGGCGGAGCCTTAGGGATTCATCAGTACAGGGCAACTCGTTTTACCACATTGTGGCGCTGTATGTGGAGGAGGGTCCAAGTGGGAACAATGCTGCTTGCCCCTTTTCCAGGCACCTCTCCCACTTCCATACTGGACTGATCCCCTTCTAGCTGCTGCCCTGGCCTTCTTTCCCAGAGTGGGTGGGTCTGCGGATGTTCTAGGACCGTGGGGGCCCTTTAAACAAGCAGATTCTGCTGAGAGACCAGGAGTTTCTGCCTCCACCCCAACCCTGACTGGTCTGCACAGTCAGAAGCAATGAAGCTTGATTTTCCCTGATGCTGGGACGGTGAGCTTCGAGGTCTGCTGAGGAAATGGGAACACTCCCCAGGTGTCCCTCCTGACTTTAAAATGGTGACTGTGCTTTCTGCTGGCCTGTTGCCACCGCCGCTGCTGCTACCGCCGCTGCTGCTGCCACCACACCGTGTCCTCTCCACCCAGGCTCCGCCCCTTCTACCTGTCTGAATGAGTATCTCTTCTTTATATTTTTGTTTGCTGGACTTCCATGCAGTTTAATTTTCTGGAACTTTTGGTTGTTTCTAATTTTGAGGTAGTTGTATTCCTTCTTAGTTGTGGAGGGAGATGCAACCTGTCTGTCTATACCTCCATCTTGGCCAGAAGTTCTATTTGACTTGTTCTAAATTGTGCTATTTACCATGAGATTTCATAAACATTAGGGTTTATAGGGAATTTTTTAAAGGTTAACATGTACTGATAAGATAATGTTTTTAGTTTTCCTTGTTTATTTTTGTTAGTGTGCTCTTTATAAGCATGAAGGAAAATGATAAAAGTTACAAATAATTCTTTGAAATTATAATACATATTTAGGATTAAGTCAAAGAAACATTGTGTAAAATGATAACATAATAGTTAACCTTTATTGAATTTTTACTATGTACCAGCTAATATTCTAAGTTATTTCTCTATGAAATCTTTTTAATCAGCATGGAAACCTCTAAAGGCAGGGACTATGGTTGAAAAAAAGGCCACAGAGAGAATAAATCTATAGAAAATCTCAGAGCTAGAACCTGAGAGAATCAGGATGAGGACCTGAACTGTCTGCCTCTGAGCCCATCAGGCAATATGACCAAAAAAGCAATAATAAAGGAAATCTAACAACAAACCTCAAAACACAGTTACTTTGCTACATGTACATCAGACCCCTAAAACTACAGTTAGCAAAACTATATTGTTTTCATCATAAAAAAAAGGTAACTTATATGAGGTAAAGGCTATGTTAATTAGCTTGGTTGTGGTAATTATTTCACAATGTATACTTATATAAAAACATTAAGTTGTACACCTTAATTATATGCAATTTCTATAAAATGAAATATAATAAAACATAGTCACTCTATTAATCAATAACATAACAGTGATAATCAAGATGCTACAGTCTTTTAAAGACTGCTTTCACCACTGTATTATTGTATAAGGTTCTCATCACTTGACAGGAGAAGCTAAGGCACAGAGAGATTATTTGAAAGAATAATCTAGAAGTGCTGGATTTAAGCTTGAGCATTTTTCAGGGCATCAGTTCTCTTCACTTTACATAGCATGCACACAGTTACCAGTAACATTTAGCAAGCAACAGAAAAAATAAAGCCCAAAGAGAGGAAAGTCACCAGCAATCAAAATTGAGGGAAATGTCAAAACTAACAAATAGCACCTGCAAAAAATTAATAAATTGGGTACTTATAATGCTTTATTATTTTAAATTATAGCACCACTAGCTGAGCTAAAAAGTTTTTTTCCTGGTTATTGTATCTTTAAAAATATGAATTCCATCTCAACTGCCTCTTTAAATAAGATTAATTCATAGCATTTCCCATTTAATTGCTTTATCTGTTTTGGTCCATTAGATTCTATTTGAGAATATAGCTTTTATGATAAATTAAATTCTAGGGTTTTATTTTGACATCTAAGTTAATTTTTAATTCTGGAAAAAAGTTCTTCCCTATGCAATTTAGTTCTTTCACAAGTGCTGAAAAAAATAATATTTAGGGCATTATAAGTTATCCATGAAATAGGTATTTTACAGACTACCTGCTGGGGTTTTCTTTGGCTTTTCTTAGACCTCAGCCTCTCTACGGAAAGGCTTATTCAAGAGATGTTTGCATATTAGCTTTTCCTAAGATTTCTAAAAAGAGATTTCATCAGAGGGAGTTGCCTGGTTAGTGTACACCTGGTTATCAGAATGGAATAAAATCTTCATGCTGTTTTCACTTGAGAAGCTGAAAAGGTATATGAGTCATATGGGTAATTCCCTATAAATTAGTTTAAGTTTGGTCATAGAATCGGAGCCTCTCTAAGACTTTTAGGGATAACACAATTATTATAGTAATTGGGGCTTATACACATCTAAGAAGAACAGGAACAGTAAAGGGTCAGGATGGCTGTAGTCACAAGGATGGCAGAACTGTCACTGATGACTTCAGCCTAAAATACTGAAGTGGATGGTTGGCTGAGAAACTGCTTCAGTTCCCCAGTATACAAAAAGTGTCTACCACAGTCCCGACCTATGTCATCAGAGTGGACTCATAGATGAGTCTGAGAAGCCACTCCATTGGGTTTCTATGACTTCCCAAGAATAATGCTCTCTGTTCTCTCTTACCCTCTAAATCTGGAGCTATACAGAAAAGAGGATTCTGGGAAATGTAGCTCCTGGCTTTACCTCAGCAATGCAGATGAGACATTAGGTCTGTGATGGTCATGCCCAGATGACAATAACACAGTCTGAGGCACAGAATAATATGATAAGAGTACAATACTCTTCCATGTCTTCAATGAGGCATTATCTTCAAGTATCATGCTATATTAAAAATCAACCCAGTCATTTTCAGTTTGAACATCTATCAGGTAGCTGATGTGTGGTAGGCACTGTTAATTAGGTGACTTTGTTTTAAGGCACAAAATCAAATTATAGTCTGAAAAAAAATATATATATATATATATATATATATATATATATATATATATATATATATATTTAGTTCTACCTAGGGGTTAGACACAATTTTTTGAAACGTTGAAATAATTTCTGGGGCACTTTAATAGTTTATTGGAATAAGGAACCTGGCTATTTGAAATCAAGACTGATCCATGTTTTAGGAAATCTGAAATCATAATTGTTCTACACATTTAAGACATATGGTAGGTATTAATCTGGGGGAAGCAAGAGAAGAAAAACAAAACTACTTACATTTGGACTATTTGACCTTGAACAGCTCATGGGAAGTTGAGCCTTCCAGAGAATACAACATACCATTTCCTGCCTTAAAACTGTTTCTTTCTTTCTTTTTTTTTAATGTTCTGAATATGTATAGTTCTCTACGATAGCCATTTGTCTCCAGAATGTCTTCGCTGACAAGTAGTCTGGAAATCTTTGGAGGCTGATACCATACCTAAGACATCTTTTGTTCTCACTAACAAAATGCTAAGAACATGATAGAGACTCAGCCAAAGTGTATGGAATTAATACTGATAGTAATTCAGACAAGATAGACCCAGACAATATTGAGGATGCATGTATGTGACCTCTAGGAAACTGTCTCTTCCAAGATGCCTCACAGGGTGGCATTTATTTTCTTGATAAATTTTCCACAATAGCTCAGCTTGTGGCCCTTACCCTTGAATCCTCATAACCTGTCTTTGTCAGCACATTGTGACTGCATCCATCTTTCTCGAACATATTTACTGTAACCAAACTTGAGACTGAATAATAAATTCAGGATGTCAGCTTATTTGTTTACTGGAAATAATACCTTCTATTGGGAGAATAAATTCTACCTCATAGGAAATGAAACATGCAAAGGTCTATAGACTGATTCTTTTAGGGAGAAGAAATATGTAGAAAACCAGATAATAATCAGAACTTGTGAATATTCAATTCAGAAAATGGGATTAATAGAATTAATATCAGTCTGAGATCAGAATGGGCTTGTCAATAGGACCAGAACTCATAAAGTCTATTAGTGTCACTTCTGGACCCATCTCCACAGGACTGACTTGCCAAAAGCATCAGAAAAGCCAAATCCTTTTACCTAAAGCTATTTCTCTGAACCATGTCTTGAAAGGTATTGCCAACATGTCCATGAGGTTCTTGTTTTTTAACCCTATTGCTCCGTAGCTGACTATTCTTTGCAATTTCTATGTTCTTTCTGATCACAGAAAATGGTTACAAGCTAGGGAAGAGTATGTTTCTTTCAGGAAGACATAATCTCTCTAATTTAGTCCACAATGTATGGATTGTGCCATTTAACTCTTGGTGGGCATTCTTATTTTCCTCATAGGCAAATTCCCTAGTGTTTAAGTATTAGCTACAACGTTAATATCCATCATTTATCAAAAGGTACATTTTGTGTCAGATGACATTTATGTACTTTACATCTTCCCTTGTGAGGAAGCAGACCACAAATAGCCTTTGTTGATGAGGATGGGCAATGTCATTCCATAATATCTATTTCACTTACTTAAATGTGTCTACTCTTTTCATAAAATTGTGAGCAAAAGAAACCTGTTCTCACTGCTCCACAGACACTTCCCAGAGCCCTTGTACAGAAACCCCCAGTCAGGACACCTGATCTATCATCACCATTAAGTTTCCTGGACTAAGTTTGCTATCAACTGAATGTTGGCATCCCCTCCAATTCCAATGTTGATGCCCTGACTCCCCCCTCCCCAACCCCACCACAATGGGATGGTGTTAGGAGGCGGGATCTTTTGGAGGTGATTAGGTTTAGGTGAAATGCTGAGGTCCTCATGATGGAATTAGTACCCTTATAAGAAGAAACGAAAAAGGTTTCTCTCTCTCTTTCTTTCCCCAAACCTTGCTCCCACAAGAGGATACAGTGAGAAGGCAGCAGGCCTTCTGAAATCTAGGGACTGGGCCTTCACAAAAACAAATAGGCAGGCACCCTAATCTTGGACTTCCCAGCCTTCAGAGCTGTGAGAAACTAATGTCTCCTGTTTAAGCCAACCAGTCAATGGTATTTTGTAATAGCAGCCAAAGCTGACTAAGATAAAGTCTTAAGAAACCACAGGGATCAATGCCATGGACCACTGATGACTGAAATAGAATCCCGCACTAAAACTTCTATTGTGTATCCTAGTTATTTAACTTGACACAATCATTGGAATTTCTGTTAATAAGGCTTGAATTCTTCTTCCAACTGAATAATTTATCATCTCTTTTTTGTCCTTTTATACCCTTTTCCCAAGAATGGTTATTTTTCTAACCACAAATTACAAGAAATCTAGAAATAAGAGAAATGGTTAGAAATCAAGAATGAAGAGCAATGGTCTTCCTTCTATTCCCTCTGCCATGAATTACTTCACATTCAGTCACTTAACTCTCAGTTTTCTTTTGCTCAATCCCCACCCTGCAACCCTCACCCCATAGAGTCGGTTCCTTTCCATTTCTTCATTTAATTTTCTGGGCTAATTGGATCCTTCTCTGGTCAACACCAGTCATCACAGGAAGGATGACAGCAGACTTGATTAGACCAAATTCTAGTGACAGACACTGTTCTTCAGTCAGAGCAGGTGCACTAAAGCCAGAGGGATGCTTCGTGCAGGAGAAACTGTCACTGAACTCAGCATGGTGATGGCTGCCATGGCCTTGCCCAGAGCTCATTGCTTTAAATGGAAGTTGGCTTAAAATATTCATTCAGATCGATTTATTCAAAAGTGTTTAAGGCTGAGTTGAGTTTATTACCTCAGATGTGGTTGGGGCCCTTAAGATAGAGCATAATGTTTCCTCAGTTGCAACGCCAAATACACCCTTGGTGTCTGCTTACAGGGGTATGGGGTTCCTTATGGCAAAGCAGAAATTGGGGGAGGAGGTTTGGTGGAAAACTTGTTTTCATAATACTCTGAGGGGTTTAAAGTTTATGAAGATTTTAAATCTTTTCTCTTGGCTTGAATTATCTTTTTTTTTTTTTTTTTTTTCCTTTCTTTTTCCCCATCCCTGTCTCCAAAGAAAGCAATAAGCCTGTCAAAGGAGGAATTAATTAAGCAAATCAATCAGTCAGTTTTATTAAGGAATTACAAAGCCCAAGTGGAGCATTAATTATTCAGATAATGGGACATCTCTGAGCCTTTCTTTTCAATTATTGATAAGCTGCTATCTATCATTCAAACTGCTTTCGTACTGATTTAGTTCTGAATGGAGCCAGGTCATTCAGCCGGAGCATATGCTAGTTATGAGCTCTGCAGCAGGATGGGGTAACAGAGTGCGCAGTGACTCTGTGTTTCCCCAGCAGGAGTGCAAGCAGTGACCTCTCCAGCATCAGGGAGAAAAAGATTTTCTTTCAACCTCAGAATTATTTGTAGCACTTTTGGTTTAATGTTTATATGTGTATCAATATGAATAGTCATGAAAGTGTAGAAGTAAAAGTTTTGTTCAATTCTTCTTTGATTTGTGTCATCAGTTCAAGTCACTTAGTTTTCCTTTCATCAATAATTGATCGAGCACCTACTATATGTTGAATACTGACAGTGCCAAAACTGAGACCTTGAAGTACATGTGAAGCCATTTACTAAGAAAATATATATATATATATATATATATATATATATATATATATATATTTTAATTAGACAAGGCATGAGTCACTCAAATGTAAGTTCAAAATAAACAGAATCAAAGATCTCAGTGTAGCAAGGAGGATCACAGCAATAAGTAAAATAAATAGATCATTTGTTTCTTGTAAATAACAGAAGAACATGTGTATAAAACCCAAATCATCCATTGAAATGTTAAAGAAACTCATGTGAAATAAGAGGATATATGGTTGGCAGAGATGGAGGAGCTGGGCAGAGCTAGAGAGCTTAAGAGCATGTGCGGCTCTTTACATTACTAACAATTTTGTTTAGGGGTCACTGGCCACAGGTACATACATTTCTTAAACATTATCTGTTCAAGCCAAATCTTGAAACATTAACAATATGTCTTAATACTTAGGAAAAATCAGGAGTCAGCAGCATCTTATTGGAAAACTGTTAAGCACCATTGTAAAACTATCTATTTCTAAGTGACATCTCCCTCCCGTGAACTCCTTTAGAATTTGATATTACTCATACATCACTTAGTATATCCTATAGATATTCAGGCTCCTTAAGGCAACACTGAAAGCATGAACCATAAGACAAAACATTGAGAAACTGGACTTCATTCAAATTAAAAACTTTTGCTCTTGTAAGCAAGGTCTTCCAGTTGAAGGTGATGGATCAATACTCAAGCTCATCTCCTTTGCTCGCTCCTCTCAACAGGCCTCTAACATTAAAAATAAAAAGGCAATAAAGAACAACACAAAATATAAAAATGAATAACAAATACAATGTGAGTTTCAAATAAATACCTCTAAATTTCTAGAAGGTGGAAAGCAAACAGAGGAGGTATGGCTGACACCCAAGGACAGAGCACACCCCTACCCCTGGTTTGAGAGAACATGGAAGGGTTTAAGGGCAAGAAGAGAACTGCTACTTTTGTTTCTATAGATGCTAAAGAAGTTCTAGATTCAGAGAAAGTCTGAGCACGGAAGAATCTGCCTGCTGCCCCCTTGCCTAGTTTCCCCTGCGTGAAGTGGACTTGCTGGCATGTTCAACCCATCTTTTGATTTCACATTCCAATATCTGGGCATCTCCTGTAGTGACTGTCGTGGTCTTTGCCTGTTGTGACTCCTTTTGAATACGAGTTCAGTGAGACAGGCCCATGTACTATCCATCTCACACTATGCTCAGCCTCTCCCAGAGCCCCACCTACTTTGAATGATCAGATCAGCCATGCTCAGTTAGTCAAAATAATCAAATCAAGCCAATTAGCATGGAAAGAATGTTTCTTAGATTCCTAGACTTTTCCTATTTCCCACTCTTGTCTCTGAGAATAGATCAATACCGATGCCTTTAAAGATGGAATTGGACTTCCATAAATCCATCTGGTATAGAATTTTAAAGTGTGAAATGACTGGATGGAAAGGTATCTTGTATTTTTTGCCTTTTGCTCAGAAATGCTCTTCTGCATCCATCCATCCCTGTCCACCAGTGCAGCATTCCAAGTTAAGTCTCAGTAACATGGCAACCCTGCTAAATATCATTAGACCCTCTTATCTTTCCAGTTCTGGCACAAGGGGACAGTCTCCTGCATTTTTTCTCTAGTTCTTCCAGGTGACATAATCTCTCCCTCTCTCCCCACAACAGCACTGGTTTCAACTATGACTGCAAAAGTATATATCATGTCTAGGACAAGGGTTAGTAAAGAAGGTAGAACACTTGGCCTTTCCTTTGTTCTGAACTTACGTTTCTTGGCAGAGTAGTGGAATACTTTTGTAAGCTCTGTTCTCTAGGTCTGGGTTCCTCACTTCCCTCTTTATCAAGGGAGTAAGGACAAAGTGGTTTTGGTATTTTAATACCTTTCAAAGCTAATTTTATGTCCAAAGCTGGTTCTGCAAATATTACAAACATAACCTCTTGATAAAACAGAACTGAATTGATTGCTTACTGTTAGGAACATCACCTACAAAAGCTTTGTCAGTACTTTGGGGAAGAAGATAAGGTAAAAATTTATTGACTTCAGGCAGGTCTTTTAAAGTTGGGGTTTGATTAGGATTGGACAGGATTATAATACAATAGTCCAGGACTGATGCAGACAGAAGGTAAGTATTCTGAGTCAAGGGATTCAAATAATTTTAAGGCATAGACTGTTGATTTTTTTTCATTGAAAAGTTGAATCTTTCAGGAAAATCTTGTAATAAACCATGAAAACACTTGCCTAAGCAGGACACTTTTGGAAGAATCGGGTCATGCTAATGAAGACCGAGTAATAGCAAAGACATGTTAACAAAGACAGAGGACTGGCTCAGTCATGTCAGTATAGAAGGTCATGTGTGGCTTTCATCCTCTGTGTCCAGGCTACATGTGGAGATTCAGTTCTCATCTGTCACCTTAGTATCTGTCAGCATGAAGATAAATCTTAAATTTTCTGATTACTTTGCCCATTTGTTTTGGAACTTTATTAATTACCTCTACATCACGCTCATTTATTCCACTTAGTGACGATGCGGACATTGGGGCCTGGCAGTCTGAATCCACAATGTACCATTTCCTAGCAATGTGACTTGAGTTACTTCATCTCTCTGAGCCTCAGTTTCCATGCTTTAATACTGGAATATTATTTACCTCAAAGAATAGTAGCCCAAATTTAAAGAGCAGGATTTCTAAATTTTAAGGTCTGTGTGTCAATGCAATATATGTGCATTTTTACTGTGTTTTCTGCCCTTATTCCACTGATGTTGTCTAAGGTCCTCATTTCTAGACATTCATTTGCCTTAAAATTTGACTAAATTCTCACTTTGCCCTCTCAGGTCTTATCACATTTCCAAGGCACTGATAATTTTTTTGTGGACATCAAATGTACTTTTGGCTCCTTCTTCTGATATTTATTCAGCTTCAGGCATGGTAATTGGAAAGAGCACTGGAGTTTAAATCAGAAGTTCTTGACTTAATTCTTAACTTGGCTACTAGCTTTCCCTATGACCTTGGACTCTGATAGCCATGCTAAAGTTTGCCTTAGTTAGAGCTTTAGTACTAAATTAAATTATGCTGTGTGTCTGGTCTTTGCAGTACTTTTCCAAAAAGCCATACATTCATCCAAAAAATTTGGCCAGCAATTTTATGGGGCTTCCTGACCCAGCCCCATCAAAGTTTTAGACTTTTCAGAGCATGGTTGAAAAACTGCTGCCATGAAACCATGGCATTGACAATAAAATTCATTTATTTTTCTATTCATTCAATTATTCCACAAATATTTATTTTCAATGACTAAGTGCCAAGCGTGATAGGAAGTCAATAAAAATGATCCTAGGAATTGAAGACAATTATTTCTTTACCTTATAAGCCTTATAATTCTCAAGTCCTGAAAATGAAAACAAAGCTTTTCCCCCTTTCCACCCCATCCCCTAAACACACAAACACATGCACTCACATCCCCTTCCATTAGCTGCCAAACTTCCCAAGTTCCTCCACCTCTGGGCTACTTTTCTGTTAACGGAGCGCCCCCCAGTGGCAGGGAGGTGAGGCCTCCGATGCTCAGCCGTTCTCAGTCAGTCTCAGCCGCGCTATTTCTCCCATCAGCCATCTCAGGCACATCGCAGCCCTCTGTCTTTTCTCTATTATTCCTCCAACTCATTTATTTTGTAGTATTTTCTCAATAGTCCTTCAGACGCTCTCATCAAGCCCTGGGTAAATTAACCTGTTTCTGAGCAGTGGAGCTGCGCTATGCCCCTGCAGGAGAGCGCCCCCCTCCATGGGAGGAAAGCAGTCCCAGTCCGGCTCCTCAGCTCACACACCTGCACCAGCTCACAACCGGACCTGGCGCCTATGCAACAAGGTTTTTCTTTGTTGTTTTTTTAAAGCTTCTGCTCTTTTCTCCAGACAAGGACACGCCATGGCCTTAATCAGCCTCACTCACTGACAATACAAGTGATCGAAATCTCTCAATCCCCAGAGCAGAAGCCCTCTATTAACTTTGCAGGCATGTTTTCCATGCTACAGACCCAGGAGGCTCTTAGCAGATCCTCTCTGAGATGCTCTGGTTCATGGCTAAGAGCAGCCGATGCAGCCAATGCCTCAGAGAGCCGTGCACTGAATCAAGAGTGAGGGATCAGTGGGGTTGTCTTGAAAATCTGAAGTGTCTGAAAGGGCACCTCACCATAATACAGCTTTCCTCCCATTTTCATATCCAAGCCAAAGTATGTTTGGATCTCTTCTCTTAGATCCTAACATAGCAAACTTTTTGGGGGTCAGGTTGTTGTAACAAGTATTTAGGTCTGATAGAAAGAAGAGCAGTAAAATAAAACTCTCTCCCTGACCCATTAGCTATATAGCTAAAACATGAATTTAATATATATTCAGCCCTGGCTGAGTCTGCCTAGTTGATATAATTGATGAGCTGCTTTTCATTCATCCATCCTTGACATTCCATGGATAAACTTTTTACAATAATAACCCCGTAAGTTTAATAGATGCTTTCTAAGTCTCCTTTCTTGCTCTGAAGAACAGTAGTATATCATTTTATCGTTAGCAAAACACTTTCAAGCCCACCAGCTTATTTCTTCCTCAATCAGGTGAAAGTGTTATCATCTGAGATTTAGGAAGACTTGTCCATGGACACCCAAATAATAATGATAAAACAAAAATTAAAAAAATAGACCATTAAATTACAAATCCTAGGTTCTTATTCTTACACCAAGCAGCCTTCCTCCTTCTCCCATTCTTAAAAAAATATTTTAAATGTGATATATTCTGTTTTTAGTACAACTTTAAATACATGACTGCCATGTCCCCACCCGCCCTCACCCCCGTTGCAAGAATTCCTATCCCGCTGTGCCGGAGAGACAGCTAGCACTTTTTTTTTTTTTTTTTTTTTTGCTGCTTCCTATGTGGATAACATCCCCCCCCCCCCCCACACACACACAAGATGGGTCTTAAGTTATCTGATGTGAGTCTAAAAATAACAACCCAAAAAGTACCTGTGGCCATGATATTAGTTTCCTAAACAGGAAAAGATTAAGCTCCTCAGTTTTGTGACTTTCTGTCCCTCATGGTTTCTCTCACTCTGCCCTTTGGATTGAAGGGTAGGGTAAGAGGGTACAAAAGTAAAACACCCTGACTCTACTCTTCTCCTTCATTCATACCTCCAGCATGTGGATAAATAGCCTTTGCTGTCCTGCTGTCCACACTGAATCTGATGGCCATTGTAAACCAAGCAGAAGGCACTGTCCCTGTTTCTTTTATAGAAAGTAGGGAAGTTTGCTCCAAAGATGGTTTCAGAACATTTATGTCCAAATATTTGTGTAAGGTTCGAAGCCACGTAAGTTTCAGTAAATTATGGCAGTATGTTCCTGCTGTAGTGACTTTATTTTTCTGTCATATGAAAAAGGGAGCAGCTTTACTGCCTAAGTCTCAGGAGGATTGAATGGATGCTCCCCCGGCCTCTGGGTTTAGCCTTGACGTTTACACTCTCCAAGCCCAACTCTCGCCTTCTGGCCTCTACATTCTGCAGCCCTCTTCCCTCAATCACCATCCTCGCCTTGGGTTCCTTCCCTACTTCCCAAAGCATGGGACAGAAATGTCGAAGGCCTAAATCTATTTATGCATCTAATAATTTTCTTAGTCTCCTCTCTGTGATAAATGTTAAAGTTATTCTTCACTCCGTTTCTGACATGAGGATAAAACTTGACTTTCTCTTTTGATGAGGAGATACTTGAGAAGTGATATGTATGAGAAGTTAATATTATTTCTACTTACAAAGTTAATATCATTTCTACTTACATATTTTGCTTTTATTACAGGTTAACCAATGAAGCTAATATTCTTATGATGTAAAAGCATCATCTGCTCTGGTTGCTCCTCCAAGCTGTCCTAGGCACACCTTTGATGGAGGGAAGGAGGCTCAGATCTCATTTCTCAAAGCCCTTAGCTTCTCTCAGAACTACCCAAAGCAGTATGGGAATAAGATTTTATACCTAGAGAACTATAGAGCACGAGCTCTCATCAAGTTTTCCAATCCATATCCCTCCTGTGTGACTATGAAAGCCACTAACCCCAACCTGGGCTTGGATATTTCACAGGTCAATTAAGAAGAGAAACTAACATGATTTCAGAATTTCCCCTGGCAATAAAATCCCAGTTTTACTTCATAGGGTAGTCTGTTCCATTGCTGAATAACTCATAGTATAAGAGAAAGTTATTTTTTCCATTGAACCAAAGTCGACTCACTTTTTACCAATCAATACCAACTATGCTGCTCTCCCTTCTCCCTCCTCCACACAGTAGCTCCTCAAGTGCTTGGGGTAGTTTCCACTTTCCCTGGAGTTACCTCCTCCCCGTGCTAATTAATTTTCTCAGCTGTATACATGACTTGGTCTTGAAACTTTGCATTTCACAACTTGAATAACTTTGATATATCCATTAAAATATACTATGGCTTTGGGGCTAGACCTTCTTTACAGAAAGCATAATTACTACCTATGGACTGCTTTGCTTCATATGTAACATTATTTCTCCTTCTGGATGATTATATATTTTTTTCTCTATGACATTGAAAGCACACACACATACACACACAAAAAAACTTCCATCAATCAATCTATGCTATAGAATGTCTGACCTCCTGGGACTCCAGCTTCTCCCCAGTTCAGATGTTTGCTCCAGACCCTTTGAGGAAAGTATATAGGAGACCAACCTCTGGGCATCTCTGCCAATGCCTTAGAGAAGACCAATATATAAGAAAACATCTCTGGGAATTTGGAAAAATAATAATTTCATCTTTGAATGAAATAATAGAGAGCTGGTCAGTGATGAAAGTAGAATTAAACCTCACACCTGTCTGATTCCAAATCCCAACTTTTAACCATTAACCTATGAAGAAGGGTAAGGAATTCCTAATGGAACATGCAAGTATGTTGAAAATTATTATAGCAATGTCTTTGACTTCAGCTTAAACTAAGTAATTGAAATCATTCCAATTCAAAGTCGGAAAACAAAGGGAAGATTGAGCATGTGACTCATCGTAGAGATGAACCAGAGATGTTTTTGATTGTGATGAAGATAGAAAAGTAAGAACATATTACAATCTGAGCCTATTTCCCTTCTTTCTGCAAGCCTGAGGGCAGTTTTGAGCTGAGCAAGTAGGAACATGCATGTGGAGGGACCCTGCAGATCAATAATATCTTGCTTTTCCTCCAGTCTTGTTCCTTCCTAGGCTCCTTCCCCATCTCCTAACTTCTAAGTGCCTGATGGTCTAGCACTCTGCAATTACTGTTCAACTCCCTGTATCTAAAATTTCCCACTAGGTATCCTGCAGCTCAGGCTGAAATCATCCTTCTGGTCTAAAATCATGGAGGCCACAATTTGGGAGTTATATAGTCTATACTCACCGTCAATCAACCAGTCACTACTGGACCATGTTCATTTTTTTTCTCTTGTTCTTAAAACTCCAACTCTTCATTTGCTACCTTTTATTAAAATTCAGTTATGGTTCAGAGAATAACATTAACTAGGTTTTAGTTATCAATGTGCTGGTGTGAATATATGTACCCTGGACCTTCCTTGAGATAAGAGCGCATGCTGCTAGAAAGCTCAGCCAATGTGTAAAGTGTGATCTTAGATGTGCGGTTTTTTCAGCAGGATGCCCTCAGAAAAGCAGGATGCAACAGAAGGGAGATGGGAGGAAAGGGGAAGCAGGTCATAGGGCCAAGAGGGAGCTGGAGGATGGGCACTCTGAGCAGGCGCCCTGCAAAGCATTCTCTGCAATGTATGCTTCACTTAATCATCATAAAAATTCTGCAACATAAATACTGTTATCCATCATAACATTGTAGCAGCAACATTCTCAGAGAGATTCAATAATATACCCCAGACTGATGAGCCAATCCGTGATGATGCAGAGACCGATCAGAATCTGTTCTCCTCCAAATTCCATTCTCTTTCCCACCTATCAGCCTGCCTCTCTAATAAGAGCAATGCTTAGCACTTCAAAGTGATATTTCAAGTGGCCTTGATGTCTACTAGATGACAAGAGATGCTACTAAGTCAACTTATAAACCACTGTTCCTTCACTCAATCTAGCCAACTCGTCTTCAGTAAATTGTGAGGCCAGAACAGCTTGTGGAAAAGGTTTCCACCCTTTTCCTTCTGCTCCGCATGCCACTACCTTGCTTCTCTCCCCCATAAATCCACATTCTATTCCCTTCCTGATGTTGGCTGTAGTTTTCTATTCCATCCCTATCAACTTCCCTTAAAATTCAGATGTACCCTGTTCTCAGGAGCTGAGGAGACATACTGTAATCACTGCCAGAGTGAATCACAGCCTCTGATGAGACTGTGACATATTTTTCAGATGTGCTGGGTTAAAAAAACAAACAAACAAACAAACAAACAAAAAAAAAACAGCCTGAGAATTACTTGTATAAGAGAAGCTTCTGAAGAAAAGTTTGTATTTTAACAGGGATTCTAGCATAAAACTAAAAGAATAAAGCTTGAGAAGCAAGATTCTAGGCACAGGGCATTAGAAAAGAAGAGGGGGTGATGTTGGCATTTCAAGATCCCTGAGCTCATGCTACAGAGGCATGGGTTAGTTCTTAGGTTAAATTTGAATTTTTCAATATGTATTTTTTGCGATATAGAAAATTAAACTTATTTTAAAATCTGCTTGATATTGTTTCCTAAGGAGCAAAAGACAGCTTTTAATTTCTTCCATGTGGAGGCCAAACCCAGAACTCTGACCAACTCCTCCACTCTCTGGAGCAGGCAGCTGTGCTTGAAAGAGTTGCAGCAAAGGGTTAATCCCAAGTTTTTATGCCACATTGCTTCCTTTGTTCTATCATGCACTTGACCTATATCTCTAGCTGTGTTGACTTTTTTTTCTTTAATAATTTCTTTCCCAGCAAGCGTGATTCTAGCAGCCAACCACATTAGGATCATCTGTGACTGGCACATACCAAGCTTCTTGGAACTCTGGTCTGCACCCAGGGACAAGATCACTCTGTGGTTTCAATCCTGACTTGCAAGTTGACTTTGGATAAGTTACTTAACCTTTCTGGGATTCAATTTCCTCATCTATAAAATAGAAGAATAGTGCCTTGGGAATGCCTGATATCATATATGCACCCGCTGATAGTATTTTCTAACTTCCCACAGGTGGCTCAACAAATCAAAACTTTTCTGCATTAGCCCCAGCTTTCTAATTTGGACACATAAGAAGTTATACAAAAGCATTCATACACCATCCCATGATATTATATGATGGGAGGACAAAACAAACAAACACAGATTTATAAAAAATTGTGTATTTATTCTTATATGTTTAAACTTCAGTAGCCTTCAAAGTACTCTACCCTTGATGCAATACACCAATCAAGATGCTTCTTCCACTGCTCAAAACAGCTTTTGAACTCATCAAATTTGATACCTTCTAGTGTTTCTGACATTTTTTATTTCACTTCTTTTCCATTGGCAAACATTTCCATTAGAAGCCTTTTCTCATCGGGGAAACAAAAAAAGTCACGTGGGGCAAGATTGGGTGAATAGAGAGTGGGACACTGGGGTTATTCTGTTTTGGGTCAAAAACTGCTAAACACTCAGTGCAGTGTGGGAAGGTGTGCTCAAAATCACCCATGGTGAAATAGGCAAATGTGTTGAGTCTTCAAAAAAAATTCACTGAAACTGAATGCAGCTTCTTTCAAAAACACCAGCTGGTCCTAGAATACTCACCAAACAGGGGAAACCTGTACTACAAGGGACCTGCCCTATAGATGATAATTTCTTTTTTTGAAGGGTTCCCCCTTGTATACAGCTTTTTTTGTTAACCAAAAATTCTTCCTTCAGACCACTTTAAATCAAGCTGTATGTATAAAGTTGTGCAACATTTATATGATGGATGTTATCTGTGGCAAAACCAACCTTGTTCTCTTTTTATTTGACTTAAAATTCTAAACATGAGTGGCATTGATGTGTATTGTTATATAACCCAGCAGGGAACTCTCTTTAAAAAAAAATTTTTTTTTTGCATTAAATACAGGCATCTCAAGAAGCTAAGTACTTGAAGATGATGACTTTGAAATTCTTGCTCAGAACATCTAATTTCTCCCCAACACAGTGTGAAGAACATGAAAGTAAGCACTACAATGGGCACAGCATGGTCTAAATGACAACTTGACTGACCCCAAGGATGTGAACAATTCTACTTTCCCAAATGCCTAATCTCATTCACCTCAAGACACTCACTACCTTTGTACAATCAGCTAAGTTTTGTCTTGAGATACAAAGTAACTTGGGATATTGATTATGAAATCCTTGCTATCATGAAGAATATCCTATAGGCATACAAATAATTTTGGATTTTTTTCTTAGTAAAATGTATTTTCTTCAGGAGTAATTACATTGATTTATTTTCTTTCACAAAGATTATTGTAATTTTTCCATTATTTGAAATAGATGTTGTGAAATAAATCATTATTTTCCTCAAAAAAGAAATAGAGATAATAATAGCAGCTAGCTGATAGAGGTGAGGATTAAATACAGTAATACAATAAAAAGAGCTATTTATAGCAACTAGCACATTCTATACTCAGTTAATGTAAGTATTAATAAAATCTATACTTCTTAACATTTTTCCTTGTCACAAGATTCTGAAACTCCCTCAATAGTAATAGCCCCTTCGTTACAGCATTATAGCCATTTTTAGAAGTCTCTTGTTCCAATGTCTGTTTACTGTAAAATAAATTTTAAAAAATTATAGTCATTACAAATGCTGTGAAACAATTTCGTTGGTTATGCAGAAGACCTTCAGCTGGCAAGACAGAATTCTCTTCCAATTTATAAGTCCAATTATTGGGATCATAGGTGCAAAATATATGACCCAACTCAAAGTCAAAGGAAACAATTCTAGGCTCTATAAGGGCATTTGCACCTATGAGATTAACTCACTCTGAACCAGCAGGTTCATATTTAAGCCTGGAAAGGTAATGCTGTCAATCAACTCAACTATAATAGATTGTGCTGACTAGTCTAAGATGTGAATGAAGCCATCACAATAAAAACTACCTCGTGCATTAGGGAAAGAACTAGGCAGTATAGTTTCACTTTTATCTGACCACCCCACTTTTAAGAGCTTAACCTAGAAATTTTCCTGTAATGTTATCTATGCCATCTGACAGTCTGTCCCTCAGGAATGAAAGCAATCTAATAATCTCATCACACTAAGGTGTTAAGAACATCATGCATTAGTGTTACTAGAAGGAATTGCCTTTTAAAAAAGAAGTCTGAACCTGGCAGTGGTTAATCAAAAACAGTAAAGATTGACATACTTTCAGAGATCAGTAGGTGAGATATTAAAAGACAGGAAAGCACTTGGCATTCATCAAATCATACCACTTAAATGACTCTTTTAAAACATAAAGTGTTTTTGTAGTGTTTATTCATTTACACAAAAGTATTAAGTGAGAATATAGTATTGTCAAGTTATAAAGCTATAGTGATAAGCAAAGAAAGCAAGGTAGAAATGCAACAATAGATTTAAAAGTTGCTGTAAGTACAAAGTGTAATGAGGATACAAAATCAGGACCTGAAGAATTTTGGCAAGTCAGGGAAGGTTCCCTTGAAGGTTTCTTACTAAGTTCTAGGAGAAAGTATATATGAAAGTGAGTTTGGAGACTTCCAGCCAAGATGGAGGCCTAGACAGACACGCTGCATCTCCCTCCACAACTAAGAAGGAATACACCTACCTCAAAACTAGAAACAACCAGAAGTTCCAGAAAATTGACTTGCATGGAACTCCAACAAACAAAGATATAAAGAAGAAATATTCATCCAGACAGGTAGGAGAGGCAAACCCAGGGCTGAGAGGACGTGGTGTGGTGGCTACAGCAGTGGCAGTAGTGACAGACCAGTGGAAAGTGCAGTCACACATTTAAAAAAGTTGAGAGGGACACCTGGGGAGCACTCCCAGCACCAGATCAGACTGCACAGCTCATGGTTCCAGTGCTGGGGACAATAAAGCCTCATTGCTTCTGACTCTGCAAACCAGTGGGGGTTGGGGTGGAGGAAGGAGCTGCTGGTCTCTCACTAGAGGTTATTTGTTTAAAGGGCCCCCATGGTCCTAGAACGTCCCCAGACCCACCCACTCTGTGAACAATGGCCAGGGCAACAGCTAGAGAGATGCCAGTTCCATACAGAAGTGGGAGAAGTACCTGGAAAAGGGGCGAGTGCTGAGCAAGTGACATTGTTCCCTCTTGGACCCGTCCCCACATACAGCGCCACAATGTGGTGAAATGGGTTAGCCGTACTGACGAATACCTAAGGCTCCGCCTCTTACAACCTAACAGGTGTGACAGCTCTACCTAAGACACAGAGGTAAGCAAACATGGGAACCTGTCAAGATGAGGAGACAGAGAAGTATGGTCCAAAAGAGGGAACAAATCAAGGTTCCAGTGGGACAACTAAGCAATGAGGAGGTAGCCAACCTAACAAATGAGGAGCTAGTCAACCTAACATATGCAGAGTTCAAAACACTGGTGATAAAGATGCTCACAGATTGGACAGATATGCTTAAGTACAGCAAACACATAAGGAAAGAAGTGAAGGCTATGCAGAATGAAATGAAGAAAAATCCACACAAAACCAATGGTGAAGAGCAGGAAACTGGGGTTCAAATCAATGATTTGGAATATAAGTAAGGAAAAACAGTCAACCAGTACAAAACAGGGAAACAAGAATTGGAAACAATGAGGAGAGGCTTAGGAACCTCTGGGATAACTTTAAACGTGCCAACATCCAAATCATAGGGGTGCTAGAAGGAGAAGAGGAAGATCAAAAAATAATAATGAAGGAAAACTTCCCAAATTTGGTGAAAGAAATAGACATACAAGTCCAGGAAACACTGACAGTTCCAAAGAAGCTAGACCCAAAAAGAACCACACCAAGATACATCATAATTAAAATGCCAAAAGTTCAAGATAAAGAGAGAATCTTAAAAGCAGCAAGAGAAAAGCAGAGTTACCTACAAGGGGGTGCCTATAAGACTACCAGCTGTTCTCTCAAAAAACACTTTGCAATCAAGAAAGGGACTTGAAAGTTAAACTATGTCTGTGGTGTCATCAAAGATATTTAATTTACAGGCAAGAAGAATGTCAAATGGCTTGCAACTGGGTGTCTTTCCAATAAGACAGTCTTACAGATTTAGAGACTTGTTTGTAGGTTATGTTACATAAATTAACATGTGTTTTCTGTTTTCAAAGGGCATAAGCCTATGATCTCATTACCTGAGTGATTATCTGTACTTATAGGCCTCACTTAATCCTGTCTGCAGCGCTGCATCCTGAGACTCAATGGTTTGGCTGAACTAAGTGACTGTGTTGGTGAAGAATGGGGTGGTCTGTGGGCTTCACTTTAAAACTGGTTCCTCTTTTCTATCCTAGTGGCTTGAACCGAAAGGGCCCAGAGGTCTGAAAGGGGGGAAACCTAAAATATTTCCCTCAGCCCTAACTAAGTATAATGGGCAAAAGGGGATTGCTGGGGGGGGGGGGTGCTGGGTAGAGGGGAGCAAAGGGGAAAAAATTGGAATTATTGTAACAATATAACCAATAAAATATAATTTAAAAAAAGGGGGGGGGGGACTGGCAAAAAGTATTCAATGTGATGAAAAACAAGGACCTGTAATCAAGACTACTCTATCTAGCAAAACTATCACTTAGAATGGAAGGGCAGATGAAGTGCTTCCCAAACAAGGTACAGCTAAAGGAGTTCATCATCACCAAGCCATCATTATATGAAATGTTAAAGGGACTTATTTAAGAAAAAGAAGATCAACACTATGAACATTAAAATGACAACAGACTCACAACTACCAACAACTGAATCTAAAAATTAAAACAAAAACAAACTAAGCAAACAACCAGAACAGGACCAGAATCATAGGTGCGGGGATCATTTGCAGGGAGGGGGAAGGGGGAGAAATGGGGAAATGGCACAGGGACTAAGAAGCATAATTGGTTGGTACAAAATAGACAGGGGGATGTTAAGAATAATATGGGAAAGGGTGAAGCCAAAGAATGTATATCCATGACCCATGGACATGAACTGAGGCAGGTGGGATTGCTCGAGGGAAGGGATGTACTGAGAAGAGGGGAGCAAAGGGAAAATAAGTTGGGCCTACTGCTACAACATAATCAATAAAATATACTTAAAAAAAAGAAAGTGAGCTTGAAAAAAGAGAAGAAAAACATTCAAGCAAAACGACTAACACCTAATGAGCACTAACTGAGAGGTGATTGGCATAAATAGAACATAGAGAGTAAGAAAAGGGAATCAACAAAATATTTATCAGGTAGACAACAGACGGAACCTCCCTACCCCCCATGTTATATTTCTTTATAAACTAAGGTCAATGTAAGTGACAGAATATTTAAAGCAAGAGAATAATTTTAATTTTTATATACTGTAGTATATATATTATTTACACACACACATATATATCTGTAAAAACCTGTCACATCATGAGGAAGGGGTTAAATGGGGAGAGGAGACGGCACTTAGGAAGCTGCAGCAGAGGCCTGGTGAGAGATGACAGGTGCCTGGACCAAAGTGGAGGCAGGAGATGGAAAAGCGTGGAAGCGTTTGAGAGGCAATTACAAAGTAAGAATCAATAAAATCTGTGCTTAATTTTACATGGAAGCTGAGGACAATGGAGATATTGAGAATAACTCAGTTGTCCGGTTTGCTTAGTTGGGTGGGTGATAGTGCCATTTGCACAGGCAGGACTTCCTGGGAATTCCAGGTGCTTCTGGTTCCAGATGGCTCTGTGAGTTTGTACTCTGATTACCCCTTCTGCTTTGCCACATAGTAATCTTGGACAAAACATATAATGAAAAAAACAAACAGCATGTCACTTAAGTAAAAATAAAATAAATTATTTCCATTAGCCAGAAATGGAACAGAAACACAAAATGCAGAAAGATGCTAAATCTATAGGTCTTCTCACCCCAGATTTAAGAACAAACAGTATGGCCAGAAATTATGCTTCTCAGGGCAATGGGAATTGTAAAATAAGTAGAACTAAACGACAATAAACCATGAAGTAATTAAATTTGGAGTTATAAGTAAGAAAGGACTACTGGTATGTTTAACATCAGAGGCAATAATCTAGAAAAACAAGGAAGAAAATAATAAAAATAAGAGTAGTGCATTTTAAAAGAAAAAAAAACAATAAAATTAAAAGCAATTTTTAGCCAAATCTCCATCAAGACTGATAGAAAAAAAGGAGAAATGAAAGAAAGAGGAGAGAAACCTAAAGAAAGAAAGAGAATGGAAGAGAGAAGGCATATGTTCATAAGAAATTAAAAAGGGAATAAAATATAGATGTAACAAGGATTTTAATAATCAAAGAGTAAATGGAAAAACATGTAAATACACATTTAAATAAAATATTTTAATATTATGTATAAATAACTAACTCAGTAAAAAATTCAACAACAGTTGAAACATAGATTACAATAAAACTCTTTCAAAGAGAAACTATTCTCAGATGAACATACAGCTAAGTTTGCCAAACTCTAAAAAAAAAAAAAAAAAAAAAAATCTGATCTTCAGAATTTCTCAGACATTCAAAAGGGTATATGACTAATTTTAAATGTTACTAAGCCATTTTTCTCTCTTTTTTAATCCTCATCTAAGGATACATTTTTATTGGTTTTAGAAAGAGAGAGAGAGAGACAGATGACAGACACTTGAATGTGAGAGAGAAACATTGATAGGTTGCCTCCTGTATGTGCTTGGACCAGGGATTGAACCTGCAGACTCTTGGTGTACAGGATGACACTCCAACCGATTGAACTGCCCAGCCATGGCTTAGCCATTTTTCAAGGCTAATTTAATCTTAATCTTAAAACAAGGGAAGGGTAAGTATAAGAAAAGATAATTATAGGCCAGTTGCATTGATGAGCATAATGAAAAATTTCTAAATAAAATGTTAGCAAACCAATTTGAGCATCATGTTCATGTACTGTTTGTCATATAATAATGTCAAAACATTATTAAAGTAACCCCAATGTTATTCTGCATATTAATAATTTTGGAAAGTAATGAAAAATAGGATATTCTCATTCTAATTTTTTTCTCAGGAGAGCCAGAGAAGCAATTAATTAAATTTTTGATCAAACTTTTAGCCAACAATAATAGCATGTAACTTCCTGAACTTCATATAAAGTACTATATTGGTTTTCCAGAGTTGCTGTAACAAATTATAATGATTATATGGCTTAAAACCATACAACTTTCTTACTGTTTCATTTGTTAGGAACTTGACCCCTGTCTCACTGGGCTAAAATCAAGATGTCAACAGGGCTGCTTTCCTTCTGGAAGCTCTAGGGAAGAATCTATTTCCTTGCCTTTTCCAGGATCTAGAGCCTACCCATATTCCTTAGGTTGGGGCCCCATTTACCATCTTTTTTAAAAAATGTGCTTTATTGATTATGCTGTTACTGTCATCCCAATTTCTTTTCCCTTTGTTCCCCTCTACCAAGTGATCTCCCTCTTTCAGCCGTCCCCCCACCAAGTCCATGCCCATTGGTTGTGCATATAGTTCTTCTCAATATCTTCCTATCTATGTCACTATGCTTCTTAATTCCTGTGCCATCTCCCTCCCTTTCCCCCCTTCCCCACTGACCTCCCCTCCAAATATTCCCCATACCTATAATTCTTTTTCCACTCTCATTGCCTTTGTTTGCCTTTGTTTCAATTCCCTAGCTTCTCTTGTTGGTTGTTGTGATACAGTTTTCATTTTAATGCTCATAGTTTTGATCCTCTTTGTCCCAAACAAGTCCCTTTAACATTTCATGTAACAGTGGTTTGGATCTAATGAACTCCTTCCATTTTACTTTGTCCTGGAAGCACTTTCTCTACCCTTCTATTCTGAATGACAGCTTCTCTGGATAGAGTAATTGTGGTTGTAGGTTTTTGCTTTCATTACTTTGAATATTTCTTGCCAGTTCCTTCTTGCCTACAGGGTCTCCTTTGAGGAATCGGCTGATAGTCTAATTGGGACCTTTGTACGTTATTCTCTTCTTCTCTCTTGCTGCTTTTAAAATTCTCTCTTTATCCTTATTTTTCACATTTTGATTATAATGTGTGTTGGTGTGGTTCTCCCTGGGTCTAGTTTTTTTTGGAGCTCTCTGTGCTTCCTGGACCTGTAAATCTATTTCCTTCCTCAAGTTAGGGAAGTTCTGCTTCATTATTTTTTTCACATAATTTTTTCCATTTCTAGTTCTTCTTCACTTTCTGGCAATGCTATGATTAGGATGTTGACCCACTTATAGCTGTCCCATAGGTTTCTGAGCCTCTCCTCATTTTCCTCACTTTTTGTTTCCTCTTTCTGCACTGGTTGACTGTTTGTTCCTTTCCTATGTTCCAATTTGTTGATTTGATCCCTGGTTTTCTTTCCCACACCACTAGTTTCATATGTGTTTTCATTCATTTCAGCAGGACTAGCCTTCATTCCTTCCCTGTTTTGTTTAAGATCTGTTTTCAGGTCTGTAAGCATTCACATAACCAAAGCTCTGAACTGTGCCTCAGAAATATTTCCTATCTGCTGGTCCATTATATTAGATATTTTCTGCCTGGTCAGCTGCATCACCGGGATCTCTCTCATGATCTGTGCCATCCTGACAGTTTTGTGTTTCCCTTTGCTTCCTGGGTGGGGCTGTCACACCTCCTACGCTATAGGGGGCGGAGCCCCATGCACTCATCACAACCGGGTCACCCTTCTCACCACACTGTGGCACTTTGTGTGGGGGCAGGGGTCCAAGATGGATTCCTGCTGTTCACTCTTTGCTGAGAGACTGGGAGCCTCCTACTCCATCCGTGCCCTCTGGCACTCACAGTCTGAGGCAATGGAGGTCTGCCTTCCCTGCTGCTGGAATTGCAGGCTGACAGGTCTGGTCTGCAGCCGAGCGTGTTCCCCAGGCGCTCCTCGACTCCCCTTAAATATGGGTGTCTGTGCTTACTGGTGTTGCTGAAGCTGCCGCTGCCAGCACAGCTTGACCTCTCCATCCTGGCTTCATTCCTCCTACCCATCCAAACGAGCACCACTTCTTTATAACTCCATACGCTGGATTTTCATGTAGCTTTATTTTCTGGAACTTCTGGTTATTTCTGGTTTTGCAGTACATAGTTGTATTCTTTCTTACTTGTGGAGGAGGGTGGAGCATGTCAGTCTAGGCCTCCATTTTGGCCGGAAATCCTCATTTTGCCATCTTTAAAGGCAACAATGGTTGAAGTCTTTCTCAAACTCCATCTCTCTGAACTTGTCTACAGTCCTCTTCAACTTTTAAGAACCATTGCAATTATAAAGAGCTCATCTGCTTAATCTGGGGATTAATTTGTTTAGAGTCAGCAATCTTAATTCCTTTTGCAACTTTTAATTTCCTTTTACCTTGTATTGTAACATATTCACAGACTGTGAAGATTGGGATGTGGACATTTTTGAGAGGCTATTATTCTGTCTGCCAAAAATAAATGCATATAATATAGGTTTGCTTTTAGCTGCTGGCAATAACCAAAATCCTATCAAACGGGCTTAAACAAGTAAAGTTTTTATTTGTTTCATAGTATAGAAAGTTTAAAAAGTAGCAGTCCAAGATGGCATGTCAATATAAGAAATAGTCTTCTTTTCTGACACATAGCATTTGGTGGCAAAAGGCTACTAGTCTTATTTGCATCATATCTGCATTCTAGGTGGGAAGAAGGAAGTGGAAGGGGGAAAGGGTGGTGCCTATGTCAAGAATGCAAAAGGCTTTCCCAGAAGCCTCAATTTACATGTCATTATCATGAACTGTGTTTTTAGCTGAAATGGAATTTGAAACACAATGTTAAAAAATTTGAACATATTGCTGCTTTTTTAAAAAGCAATTAAGATGGAGGAGGGCAATGAATATTGCAAAAGTAACTAGCAGTATCATCTACTGGATTATTATCATCATATTCAACTTGATATTTTAGAAACTCTTCAGTTAAGGTCAGGAGAGGTTAGTCATGTCCACTATCACTGCTTCTCCTCATTGTACTGGAGGTAGCAGACAATGCAATAATGAGAAAAACAGCAGATATAGGGAGAAGAAAGGAAAAAGAAAACCATAGAAGACAGCCATACTGGCAGCAGGACATAATAGAATCAGTTTTGCAATTTTTAGGCATGTATAAAATATACTATTGGAAATGACACGTAGAGAATTGAATACTGGTATAAATGAATAACAATAATAAAAATAAATTTAAAAACCCTAGGGCAGGGATTCAAATTTGCATCATTAAATGAACAAGTCAGAAAATTCTATGATTCAATATAATTACCTGAGAGAAGAATAGAGAGTAGGGTTTAAAAAAAAGGGGGGGGGCAGTGCTTAAGACTATACATTAAAGAATTATGATATTTAAAGGCAAAACTGAAAAGAAATTTTCAAAGTAAGAGTAAATACAGGAAAATATGGTGTTGTTGTTAACAACAGAAAGAGAATTTCCAAGGGAAGAAGCTATAAATGTGTGATTTTACAGAGAAGTCAAGAGCACACATGTACATAAAAAAGAAAACAAAGTATTAAATTGATTCCAGGACATGCTAGATTTCAGTGGTCAGGGCATTTGGTGGAGTAGTGGGGATTTTGTTGGAAGTCAATCAAAACAACTCAAGAGTTCATAGGAAATAAAGAAATTAAAGCAACATGAAAACCTTTTGAAAAATTTAGTTTTAAGTTAAGGAGAGGAATGGGATAGTACTGGGAGGTAATATTGGGGTTGAAAGTAAAATTTTATTTATGAGAAACTGGTGATTATTTAACTGCCAATTGGAATAATTCTACAAAAGGATCTGGTAAAGGTTCCAAAAGAAGGAACATATGACCAAGAATATACTGTTCCTAAATATGCAGGAAGGAATTGACACAAAGAGAAAAGAATGAGTATAGGGAGACAAGGAGATGGGAAAGCAAAGACAATCCCATATGATGGCTTCAATTTTTCCTGGTAGGTGAAGAATAAAATTATTTGATGAAAATGGACAGGAGCAGATGAGAGAAGCCAGAATATTAATAAAAGTAGAAGAGGCTTGAAATAGGCAATTTAGAAGTTGAAAAGGAAATTAACCTGATAACAGAATTATTGGGTAGTACCATTATTTGGACTCAGTTGAGGCTGATAGTCACAAATTCACAGTGAAATAACACTATTCTACTAGTCTGTTATATGTTATTTTTTTCCCCCAACAAAACATATTATTTCCACACAACAGTTTAATGCAAGACTTAATTGTGTCCCAAGACTTGAGAGCAACAAAGGACAGAGGGACAACGGAGTTTATTATTTGTGTAAGGCTTAATTGTAATGATAGGTCAAACAAACAAAGCTAAATAGGAAGGAGAATGAACGCAGGCTAAAAGTTCATGAAGAGCAAAATTAAATAAACAAATAAATAATGATCAAAATAAAGGTCTGAATATTTACATTAGGGCTACATGAAGAAGCAACTAACTTAACTAGAAAGAAGGAAAGTTGAAGCTAGAGGTCAGTTAATTTGAGTAGTGATTTTAAAAGTGAAATTGTTTCACTATTAAGGTAAAAACCTGGAAAGGATATTTAGGAAAGTATGAGACTATGAAAAAAATATGCTGATCATAGAGCAGACATTCCAGAGAAAAAAGAATGGGTTTGGGTTGAAGTCAAAGCAAGTCAATACAGAATATATCAGCAGAATGGTACAGTTTTCAATGTGGGGCGAGAACAAGATGGATTTACCCATTGGATATTGATCGATGGCAGGCTTGAGCATTGGGTGAGGGCCTCTCCTGGTTTCACATGTGAACTGGAGCATTATATGGGATGCTTTTTTGTATTTACAAAGAATGTCTCCCAGTTCACCAAAAACATGTTTCCTCTGGGAATGAATCAGCCCATCTGAATGAAAAGTGGCATCTTCTACTATTCATCAATTTCCTGAGGAGTCTCTACATAGAAAACTGGGGAGTACAAATGAGGCTAAGTGACAGCATGATTTCATGCTGTGTGGTTCTGGTTGCAGAGACAGCCTTTGAGACACCAGGGTTTGGGTGCAGTTGACCTCCCTGACTAACCCCCATACTGTCACATGTACATTTGGCTTGGTCTTCCTGGCTGTAGGCTCTATCGTCCTATGCTTAACCCCACCAAATGTTGACAACCTGTCTAGATTCTATTCCCTTTGGTTCCTATTTGGTGACTGATAGGCTAATCAGTCAAATCAATTTATGCAGAGGCACAAATAACTGAAGCAATGTAGCATGCTGCATTGTAATGTCCTTGCAACCACTTCTTAACTCGGGTTATCACAGCTTTAGTCTGAAAGACTGATTAATGGTATGATCTCCAAGCACTGCGTGAGAGTTGGAGGGTCTTTCCCATGAAGGAAAGAGTTTTAAATTTCCCAAATTAATTCTTTCACTTATCCTGCATCTGAAAGCCTATTATATCCCAGACATTACTCAAGGTGATAGATATAAGAAATGACTAGGCCAGTGCTTCACACCTCAAACAATTTATAGTCTGGAAAAAAGACAGATATGTAAACAAAAATATTAGGGTAATAGATGCTACCATAGAAATATGTAAATGCACAAAAGACATAAAGTGGCTAATCCTCCCTATCTTATTTTCCTCTGGGAGCTTGTCCTATTAATGATCCCTTCTTTTATATTTCTTTCTATTCATCCTATAACTCAATTCTCTTTCACCAAAAAATAAAAAGAAAAGAAAAAAATACCACTTTATTAACTCTGGGTATCTTCCCATTTCTCCATTTCTCTTCTAGCTTTCTTAATCAAAATGTTCTTCACTTTGGTTGCAGATTGAAATCACCTGGGCAGCTTTAAGAACCATTAGTCTGGTTCCCAGCCTCTAGAGATTCTGATTTTATTGATCTAGGAAACAGGCACTGTGATTTTTAAAGCCCCTGCCCCCCCACCCCCCCACTGTCCCCACCATAGTGCAATACACAGCCAAGGATGACAGCTGCTGTTCCAAAGGATGGAAAAGACTAAATAATCCAACATAAGTACAGTGCAGTCCATATTATGCACTCAATAAATGATAACTATTATCATTGCCTTGATCAATACATATTAGTGTGCTTTCTGTGCACACATGTCACGATCTAGTTAGAAAACTGGCAGAAAGATTGGCCTGACTGGTTGAACTGACTCAGTAATTACTGACTGTTTCAAATTAGTTTCTTCTTCAAAGCGGTGACAAGTAAAAGGCAAGACTCTTGGCACTCGGTTTCTCCGTCTATAAAATGGGAAAATCACTTTGTCTGAAGTAATTGGGTTGGTGAGAGGATTAATTCGTTCATCTTTGTAAAATGCTCTGCAGATAGCAAAAACACCTACAGGAGATAAGGATTATGGTCTCCCAGAAGCGTCCATAATTTGTAGAGACATTTATAGCCAGTCTGGTCAGTGAAGCCTGCAGTTCGCAGCCTCACCCTTGCTTCTCAGCCTTAGAGCACAGATTGTAGCTAAACTCATCAGCCTCCATTAAGCCCCTGGCAAAAAAAGCTATGAACTAGTTACTGTTGAAATCGTCTGTGACCTTTGCTCTTGATGCTCTGGAGTGGACATTAAATCCTGTATGCTCCTAAAATGGCAATGTTTACTCCTTCTCATGGGAAAATGAGTGAGGGAAGTGGGAACGAGTGTAAATGGGAGGTCCCTCCCCAAAACACATTAATTGAACGATGTTTCTTAACAACTAAAACGAACCTTTACCTGTTTTCCTGGAGGACTTCCTAGTGGCTGTATTCGCATCCCGTTTCAGTAATATTTAATGTCTCCTCACCTTCCCATTGTGCTCAAAGGTCTTCATAAGGACACTGCACTAAAACGGATGGTCCCTGGCATCTGCACAGAGTGAAGCAAGAGATTATTACAAATGAGAAAATAGACCAGGGGTCTGCTTCCTTTCTTTTGGCAAAAAACCTGCTATAGAAATAATGTAGATGAGGGGGCACTGAGCCATATATAAGTAAGTAATTATCTACTGTTACAGGCCTTATTATTTCTCCAAATGTTTGCTAAAATTCTGTTGGGCAACCATCTGGACCCAGAGACATACCCGTGGATAGAGAGTGGATTGTTGTTTTAACTTGAGATGGGAACATTTCTTTCTCTAATTCTTTTCTGTCATTTTCTGTTAAATAATTTATCGGAATGTCTCTTAGCTCTCTGTGAGTCCTCAGAGTAAGGGGAGTCCGTGTGATATACTCGGATAAAATATTCTTTGGAAGTTTTGTGTGTATTTTTTTTTCTTTCCCTCTACCAGAGCATCCAAGGACAGCTTGCCATCTGTTGTAAGAATTTCATTAATGTACCTATTTTCTCTTCCTTTTTGCAAGAGTGGTCAGTCCAAATAATCTGTAGCCCTCTCCTGTTGCAGGCAAAATTCGCTGCCCAGAAGCTCACCCCACCATAGCTAAGTCCCCGCTTTCTCGTTATGGCTTTCTCTCAGGTGGCTTTGTTAGCTCAGAACAACAAAGCCTGTATCCCAAAACCTGGCTGGGTATCAATAATTTAACAACATGTCATAGACAACAGTGAACCATGCTGCTAGGGTTGAAATATTCCTAGGGCTCACCATTCATTATGCTCCCCTTTCTCAGTGTGCTGTGAATGGAGCACAGGTGGGCCCAGCATTTTCCCAGCTCAGAAACTTACAAGAGAACATGACGGCACAGGGGAGGGGTTATTTGCATTACAAAAGGATTCCATGCTTTACCAGAGGGTTCACTTTAGCTTTTCTTTAAATTAAGAGCTCTTTTGCAGCATTTAAAAGTTTATAAGCTTAATTAGTTTGGGTCTTTCAGGAAATCACTCCCAAAGAAACACCTTATTCAGACAGGATGGTCCTCCCTCAGACTTGACTGTTTAAAAGTCTGTGCACAAAACATTTGGAACGTAAAACCCCTAAAGCAGCATTTTACTTCCAATTTTATCCTGACCCCGGATGCATCTAAGCCTGGTACATACAAGTGCAGCTCCAAGTCTGCTGTGCCCGCTCCGAACAGGCTCACTCATGTCCTCACTGTCCTCTCTTAGCCACAAGCCCCAGCTCCTCCCACAGAGCCCAGAAAAAGTACCCTGGCACCAAAAGCATCAGAAAGCAACGTGGAATGTTCTGTGTTCTGGTGACTATCTTTGGGAGATGATGGAAGGTTTTTCAGTGCATAACCCATAGCGCACAACCACCTAGACACCAAGGACAGAGATACATCTTCTCTAAAGTCCCTTTCCAAACATCTCAGGTCCTCTCCTGTCTGCTCTCCCCGACACAGTACCAAGACTCTGGTCTCTGGTCTCCATCCTCTTGGAGTCTGTTTCTATTGCCTCCACCTAAATCAGGCAGATAATTTTGTCCTGTTCAACCCAGCTTCCACCTCCTTACTATCACCAATCACAGTGTTCAACTAAGAAAGAGCTCTCCGGCCACTCGAATCTCTCCTCATACCTCCTGCCTTTTTTCTTTTAAATAATAAGAGGAGTTTTGGTCTCAGTTAAACCGTACCACCTTTACCAGGAAACTATGCTTGCTTTGAGACTGGCATGCTCTGAAATATCAAGTAGAACAGGCCCAACTTTGGAGCAAGACACTCGGTCATGATAGCTAAATGTTCAGAGCCCTTCGAAGGCAGGACAATTAGCATTTACCCAAGAGTTATAAAACTCATTGCAGAAGGATCATTTCTTACATAGTTCTGAGTTGTTTATGCCATTTGTCTTGATAAAGTTGGAGTGATTAAAAACTTCAGCTTTCCTCCTCAGGATAGACTAGAGTTAGCTGCCTGATCATAGGGTTTTAATCAATAAATTCTTAGTACACAGGAGATGTACTAAGAACAGTCTGAGAACTAAGTGAGGAATGTGGGGGTCAGAGGTCAGTTCAGGTCAGTTCCTGGTTCCTGCTTTCATTCCTGTGATATATCTTGAAGTCTTATCTCTTGTCACTATCATTGTTGTCTAAATCTAGAGTGCTAGCAGTGAGAGCAATTTTCTTGCTTTTCTTTCTGCCTTTTACCCTCTCGAAGCCTCTTGGATGCCATGACTCAGAAATCTTCCTAAAACATCACTTCCACCCTATCATTCCTCCTGCCTAAAAAGCTAGATTGCTCTTTATTGTCCTGAGTTAGTTATAAGAGGTATGACCACATAATTTGTTGGGCAAACCAAGGTATATCTGAGAATGAAAAAAGTACTTTTAATATTTATGTCAGGACCGAAGGTATAAATAGAGATTGCCTTAGGGAAAAAAACAGGGCATATGGTCACCTTAGATATAAACTCCCTGCTTTGCTTTCTGTAGTCATGTAACCATTATCCCATGCTACTTACAATCAATCTAATCACACTGTAAAGGTCAGAACACTACCACTACTACTAAAAATGATAATAGCAACGGCAATCAGAACTCCAGCAACCGCTCATGGGTTTCCTTCCTAGCAAGCACTGAGTCTCACTTTCATTCCGTTTTTCTTCCACTCTCCACAAAATTCTATGGGATAGACCATTACTGTTGCCATCTTAGAAGTCAGTAAACTAATAGAGTACATTAAATACTTTGGCCAAGATCATTCAGCTAATAAGTGGCAGAGCTAAAATTTAAGCCCAGGATTTTTTTGACTCCAGTTTTACCACTGTTTTGGCCAATAACTGACTCCTTCCTTATATTTTAAAACTATTTTGTAAAACATATAAAGAATATTTAGAACTATGAACAATGGAATGTTCTCCTGGTCTGAATGTTGTCTCAGCCATATTGCTTAATGGCATATGTGAATACCATTATTAATATTACTGTAATCCTTCCCAATGCTGCATCTTTGCTTATGCTGTTATCTCTAAATTTATTGCCCTCCTATGTTCTCCACATCAATCTATATTGGATCCATCTGGCAAAGCCCAGTTTAATTTCTCACCCTCTGTGAAACCATAGCTAGCTACTCAATTGACATTAATCCCTCCCACCTGAATCCTCCCAGCCTAATTACCCTCAGTATTACACAAATTGGCACTAGATTACAGTTTTCCTCTTCAATTCACTAATTGTTTATATTGTTGTTGCTATTCTTTTCTCTCTAACCTGTTTGCAAACCCATTAAAACCAGAGGACCTTCTAGAACCTGACTTAACCTAAAATTTTGATATATTAATATAGGTTGAGAATTTTTTAAAAGGTGAACAAACCCACAAGAGATCAAATAACTCATCCACAATATCATATCCAAAAATGATAGCTCTAAAAGAGCTAATTTTTTAATATAGTTTTCTTCTCAAAAAATGAAATATTTCAGTAGCATTATCATGAGATTTTACAAGATTTTTAATTTTAAATGAATGGAAACATTCTGAAACAATGATCTTAAAATGAAATGTTATGTTTTTTGTTTTGTTTTTGTTTTTGAAGTTCCCCATGACCACAAATTACGCAGTCAGCTTTCCCACATTTGAGGAAATCACAGGGGTCAGCACATCCGTCGTGCAATGGATAAGCCTCACCCTGGGAAAACCTCCTTTATGATCATGGTGTCTTCACTGCCTGTAAGTATGAAATGTTATTGTTTTTTTAAATAAATATTTCAAAATGGTTTGAGCGTCTCATTCTGTGGAGGGAAAAAAATAATCTCCAACATTTTCCACATACCTGCAGTGCGAAGAAGCATCCTGCTGTCTGGACCAGAGTAACCAAGGGAGAACAGCAGGGATGTTTTTTAACTTCAGCTTATCCAGTAGGACCAAGGAGGGAGCTGGCCTCAAAAAGCTGCCCTGGCCACATTGGCTCAACCACAATACACTGAAATTCCCAACAAAGTTAAACAATGCCCAGCATCAGCTTTGCTCTGGCTTCATTCCTTTTGCTTATACATTGGTGTGACTTCTCCTGGCAAAGCTGGGTCATCTGCCAGACCATGACCAATGATTCTATGTGGGGAAATAACTGAACAAGTACCATTATGATGGCCCACAACCTGCTGCCACTCTGTCCCTCTACCCAGGGTAGTGTGTGAGTCTTGACTGCATGGCAGTGATGGTTTCAGGTATATAAGAATAAGCACTGGACACACTAATTCCTGAAGACCCTCCAGGAGCCAAAATGGACAGGAGGCTTTTCAGAATACCACAGGTGTAGGGCATTATGGTGACTAATTTGTAAAAGAGTACATTGGTAGAAAGTCTTGTGACCTATTCACAGAACACTTTTCTAAGTTACTCTTCAGGGCAGCCCAGTGAAAAATTATAAAGTTAGTAAGGTGTTCCTTCCTTTTCCTTCTCCCCACCCCCCAGCATCTTAGGGACATTTCCGATGCCTAAATCCTTATACCCCTCATTATTCTTTATTTCTCTTGTTATCGTTTGTCATGATAAAAAAAAATAATAGCCAATATTGATAGATTGCTTATTATGTACCAAGAACCACTCAAAATACTTTTTAGAGGTTACCACTTTAATCCACACAACTACAACTGAAATTGGTTATTATGTTTGTCTTCACAGAGTCAAATAAACTAGGCTTAACGTGGTTGAGGAATTTGCCCAGAGACACAGATCTACATAAGAGGCAGAGCCAAGATATAAATCCAGGCAGGTCCACCTGAGTCTTTGGCTTCCACGTACCACGTGGGCTCAAACTCACTCACATGGCTATTTCTTTGCCTGGAAGAAAAGTGACTTTAGAAACTGGTCCTCCTCCCAAAGATATTTGCATTAACAACAACAACAAAAAAAATTACACAAATGGTGTCTCATGGAATATCATCCTGGTAGGTAAAACTTTACTCATGTGTAAGACCCATATTCTTCATCAGTTTGTGTCTTATTCTAGGATAGTTTTAACCTCTACTGATCATAAGACTAGAAGTAAAGTGCTCTTCTGAGCTTCCCAGAAGTTCAAGAGACTGAAATAGATTCTTTACCCTCTTTCCTTAATCCCCACATTCAAACCCTGGTTATAAGAGGGCTGCTAGGTATGTATCTCCCCTTCACATACCTATAATAACTCCTCTAATTTATACTAGTTTCTCTAGTTTAAGCCTAATCATTTTTTTCAGGTACCAATTCCAACCCAATTATATTTGTCATACATACCTAACCCACAGCCCATATCGGAGTCTTATACTTGATTAACTCTGTTACACTGTTCTCAATTTAATTTATTTGTCTTCTATTCTGTCAAAACTACAAATTCTACAGTGAATTGGAGAGAAGCAAATTGGGACCAATATTTGGGTTAATTTCACTACAAAGTTAATATGAAACAGAGACCTACATGAGATCATGTATGAACACTGCCTTTAAGTGACTGGCACACGGACAGTGTGAAAAAAATCATTTACCTCTCCCTTATTTTTCCTTAAATAGCACTTTTCTGCAAAAAACAAAAACCTAGTCTTCTGATAAATTCAAATGTATGTAAATATTTAGTGCAGTTACAAATTGTGTTTGTTTTACAATCCTGTTTATAACCAGGAACTGAGTGGGTGGCTAAGGGACTGGTCTTGGGTACATCTCCAGTTCCTTGAAACAAGATGCCCCTTCATTTAAAAAGAGATGCTCCTGGGGTTTTAATTCCCTAAGTAGGCTAGTCTAATTGTGCAAAATCAAGAAGTTTCTGGAATATAGAGAAAGATAATCAAATGTCCTTACTTGGACCACCAACACCTTTGAGATCAAAGCAGCCTTTCTCAATGCAATTTGCTATAGTAAGTCTGATCGGAAGATACCTGGTAAGACAGGATAACTAAGTATCTATCCCAATGGCCAAACTAGCTCTTTTAGGCTCACTAAAATTTCTGAAACAACTAAAATTAATTTTTACATAAATATAAAAGTGATATTTAAAAAAACCCTTATTTGGATATAATACTTATTAATTGTATTAACTTTTTTTCTTTTATTAATGGATATCATTTTATCTCAAACACATGTTCTTGTTTTAATGGCAATGGGCTTATGGCTTGTCTGTGTAAAACAGTCATCAGGAGCCTCTGGCAAGTAGAGGTTCCACATCTAGGTGACTTTACCTGTCCTCACTTTATAATTCATAAACACAAGTCTGACATTCTGGAGTTCTTCCACTGCCACACAGCAGGTGATGGAAGGGTGGGTCTATGGCTGGGGTCTTATGGCACAGAGTTTCTGTTTTTTAAATGGAAATAAGTAAAAGAAGGAAAAATACACTTTTGTGTGAAAATTCTCTCTTGAGTAAGAGCTGTTCAATAATATAACTAAATATCTGAACATTTAAAATATAGTTTAAAGAAACAAGAAATTGGTTATAAAGTGTTATCTTTCTTGCTGATTCCTCAACCATTTTCAGTCACTTTTGCTTTGTGTACATTTTCCTTTTAAATTCAGAAAGAGCTTGGCTGTATCTTCTTAATAACCACATAATTATTTTTTATTTATGATTTTGCAGTGACTGTAGGACTTCAAGATAAGATAGAATTACTAAAACCAGTATGGATTCACTTACAAAAATTATAGCAAACCAAATGCTTTCTAATTCTTAAAAAAAAAAAAAATAGTATTAGACTAGATCATAGGAGGAAACAGAGAAATTCTTTAGGATATATTTCATAGGGCTTGTATTTTTTCCTCATGCTAGATGCTATTGTTTATTTTAATAAGAGATTAAGAATAGAAATGACTATTATTTGTTTGCCAATGTTATTACTTGAGTATCAAGGTCAGATTCAATTGTCTTCATTTATATTTCCTCTTCAAATGAATTCTCAGTCTTAATCAATTGGTTCCTGTGTTTATTCACATCTGCCTTTCCAAATAACACCATTCTCAAAGTACACATGATTATACAGACCTCACATCACATCTTTGATTTTGCCCTACCGGTAACTGTGTTTCTTCCAAAATTTCAGCTGTAAGCCCACTTCGTAAATCCCCATTACACTTATACCACTATATTCAAGCCACCAATTTATCAACACTGTTCTCTAATCCATAACCCATAACATTTTCAGTCCAAAACCCATTCTGTGTTTTCTCTTCCCTCCTTACCCAGCATAGATTCGAGGATCAGTCACTCATTGCCTTACAGACCTTCATTCCATTTGCCTTTCTCTCTCACCTTGAGGGGGAAGCATTGCCCTTACCTACCCCACATGTACACTAAAGCTATGGAATGTGAATTGGGGAAAACCATGGTAATGCAGGTTGACTTCGCTTTACGTTTATAACCATCCATCTCCTGTGGGTTCTCAGAATGTCCCTTCGTCTTTCTTTATTTCTCTACTTCCTCCATTGTAAGGAATTTCCTCTAGAACATTGTCACTATTTATCCTTTCTCCTTAAACTTTTAACATTTTCTCATCTTACTTACCCTGTCGATGATTTCACTTCTCATTTTAGTAGGAAAACAGAAATGAGAACAATATTGCCATCTCCGAAGTCATCAGTATGCCTATAACTCTCTTTGTACCATGTTTTTCTTCTGTTGCAGTGAATAAACTTCTCTTGTTTGTCTCGAAGGTCAAATATTCTCCTTGCATTCTGGATTCCATCCCTTCTAAAGTATTTAAAGGGCTTTGTTTCCAGCACCATCAATGACTCTCTGTAACTGCATGCTGATCAGTTTGTATACTGGTTGTAAGGCCTCTTATTTTAACAACTTCCTTGACCTTACATTCTCTGCATACATGTTTCTCCTCCTCTTTGTAGGAAAACTCATGGAACACAAGTTAGCGTGGAAAGGTTATTTACACTCATTCTTTCCATTTCTTCAATTCCAGTTCTATCTTGAAGCCAATTAAGCTTTCATCCAGTCACTCCAATGACACGGTTCTAGTCTAGTGACCAAACACTTGTTACTAAATCATGAGCCAGTTCTGAAATCTAATATCCTTCTACTCTATAGAAACATTGGCACAGTTAATCCCTACCTCATCCTTAAAATATTTCATTCACTTGGCTTCCAGGACACTTTGTCCTGATTTTTCACATACCCAACTGGCTGCCTTCTCAGTAACCTTGGTTAGTCTGTCCTCATTTTCCCCACCTATAATTAGACTCCTTTTTTCTCAGTAACTACTCCATGCCTTGGAGCATCCATTCAGTCCATAGCTTTGAGCATCATCTGTCCACTAATACCTCAATGTTGATGTCTCTAGCCCAGCCCTTCCTCTTTAACCCTAGGACTCAATGATGAATAAAACTCAAACTCAATACAGTTGAATAGAGAACTCTTAAAGACTCTTTTTACTAATATATATATATATATATATATATATATATATATGTGTGTGTGTGTGTGTGTGTGTGTGTGTGTATTCCCAACTAAATGTTAAAGTCCTTTGAGGGCAGAGACCCTATCTACTTCCCTAGCTCTCTTAGTTCCTTACATGTGTTCTGAACTTGAAAACTAAAGGACAGTGCTTCTAAAACACCAAGGGCTTCTTCCAATTATTTCTGATCCCAGAGTTAGAAACACTCTAATATTATCTGAAATAGCTTTCCATTTATTTGGTTCTGGAGCAAAGCTTATGCACCTGGAGGCCATAAAAATCACTAAAGATGGCAATGCTACAAAAATTATTCTGATAAGGAAAGAAGATTAAGTGAAGTGCAACATTAAATAACAGTATTTGCATGATTCATTAGTACTTCCAGGATATTGAATTCTTATACTTAAAAATATATGGATTTAACATTGGGGATTTTAGAATATAACAACTGAAATTTGTTCTAAGAGGAGGAAAACATCTGTTCTGCATAGCTAATATTTCAGAGTCTCCTTGATATATTAAGTGCATCTTTTCAATCAATCTCCAGGAGGGAGAGGAAGGGAGGTCTAATAACCTAGGGTGAAGGGTCAAAAACAAGGGGAGTGAAGTGGGGGGGAGTTGTCCAGTCACATGGTGAGAGGGATCACCATTGTCTATGTCAGTGTATATGTGCCAAGCAGCAAATTCCCCTGGAGATTATCAAGGAAGACATAACTGAGTAAAGTAATTAATTATCTAGATGTCAGTAAAAAGATTAAGTACATTAGCAGAAGAAAGCAAATCATGTGCAAACTCACTTTCTTTAATACACAAATGCTTGGATCTATTGCTACCATATATTGTCAGGGAGCAGTCATGAAACCCTCCTTTCCATACCCCTCATTTAAATTATTACGGTTTGTGTGATGATGTTTCCCTGGGAAGTCACCTATAAAGCTGTGAATAATAATATCAAAGCTTCTCCTTTTGCAATAGCAGCTACCATCAAAGAAGTACATCTGTCTCCCCTGTGACTTTGGTAACTTTTGGAAGGTAGAGCAGTAAAATACAATGTCAATGAATTCTATCAGCTAGATCCAATCCTCAAAACTCCTTACATTTTTGCTTCAAGAAAGTATATTTTGTGTGTCCCCTCATAACATTTCCAATTGCATATAACTTTCTCTTATACCTTTTAAATATCTTTCAAATCTGTTTTTCTTTATCTGTATTTCTTTTGTTATGGAAATTTCCTTTAAAAATTCAATTTATTCCTAATCAGTGTTTATTCTACTTTCCATGTGGTCATAAGAGTGATCTTTCTAAAATGCAATTGACCAAGCTACTCTCTGCTTAAAGGTTTTGTGAGTCCCTATCACCCACAAAGAAAACGTCCCCAGCTTCTAGGATGGCACTCCAGGTCATCGCATGGCTTGGCTCCAGTCTCTCTGCTCAGCTCCATCTCCTACCACTCTTCCATGAACACCTCGTTCTCTGGTAATATTAGCCCACTTGTCGTATCTTGGCTTTAGCATGTTCTGTCCTGTGCCTTTATGTATGCCATTGCTTCTGCAACGTCTCCTGTATGAAACCTTTTCTGGAAGCCTCAGGCAGAGTTAGATTTTCATATAGAATTTTATACATAGCACTTACCACATTGACGATTTTGTTCTGGAATTATCTGTGTCAACTGGTGGTCGTTGGTGCCAATTCCATGCCAAGAGTAATACCCTTTATGGGATGTGGTGAAGGAGGAGACTGTTCAGTGCAAACAGCTGACTTGTGAAACAGCACAGCTGTGGAACAGCTCAGTGGCGTTACAGCTTAAGTACAAGACCACACAGCTGTGGAACAGCTCAGTGGCATTACAGCTTAAGTACAAGACCACACAGCTGTGGAACAGCTCAGTGGCATTACAGCTTAAGTACAAGACCACACAGCTGTGGAACAGCATGGCTGTGAGGCAACTGGGGCAAGGAGGTGCCTCTCCAGCTAGACAGTTGTGGTTCAAGGTCTGCTCAGGTCTGCTGAGAAAACTCTGCTCCATTCTAGCCCTCTGAGACAGGACAGGTCCGCTCTGGTCTGACCAGATGTCTTCAGCAGTTCTAGTCTGGAAAACATAGTCTTCAGGGAAAAGGAAAAGTATGTTTCCTGAGCCAGAGTGGATCTGACTTATATGGAGAGCAGTCCACATCCATAGCCCCAGATTGGTCTGTTTTCATGCAAATGAGGACTCCAAATCCTCACAATTTTATTGCTCAAAGAAACACTGTCCTGATTGGTTGGATAGGAGCAGATCTGATTGGTGAGTAAAGATGCCAATGAGGCTATAGCTGCACAGCTCCAACTAGATGAGGAAAATCTCAGTTCTTTTTGTTGAAATATGATTCCAGAAACTCCTTTATAAAGATCAGTTCAACTGGCAGGAACACAGCACAGGCAGGCAGTTTAGTAGAAGCAGCAGGAAGTTTAGCGCAGGTTTCTCCCTGAAGTGCAGCTGCGTGAGAGGCTCTTATTTAACAATGGCTGCTAGGCTCCGTTTTCAATTTGAGCTCAATTAGCCACTGGGAGCCCCTCTTGGTAGGCATTTTCTTTCTCAAAGTCAACACCTGGCTCCTCCACTAAACTGCCAACTCTTGAGAGCAACGAAATATCTGGGTCATCTCTGTTTCCCCAACATTTAAAATAGGGAGATGAGGAAGAGTTGAGTAAGGAAAAGAGATAAAAAGGAATAATTTTCTATGTACTCTGTACTTGATTATTTATATATCATTTAATCTTCACAATAACATGATAAAGTTACTATTATTATGCTTGGCTTACAAAATGGGGAAACTGAGTCCTGAAAAGGGCAATAATTTGTGAAATGATTCATTAACAAAACAAATGCTCAAACGTACATAAGTTTGTTTCACTTCAGAGCCTGAAAGTTTTTCATGCAACCACTGTTCTTCCCAATAAGCATTTATTAAATAAGTGAACAAATTAAAAATTGAACTTTTGGAGTCTAAAATCAATTCTGTGTTAGCCCTTCAGTTTTACATATGGAAACTTGACTCTTAGACAAAACGTGATTCTTAAGCAAAATCTTATGTTGCCAGTTCTCTCTGAAATTTATATAGCAAGAATTACTGGTCCTTGTCTGTGGAAATTCCTTTCTCTACTGATCAATTTCTCTTTCCTTAGAACATAAGGCTAATTTTTCTTTAGAACACTGCTAATTTTCAAAGTGAATCTGTATGATTAATACATCTAGATAGAATAAATAGGTTCCATTTTGTAAATTAATGTTCTTTAACTTATAGTTTAGAGAGGTTGCGGTAACATTCTTTATAGGTTTGAGATCATCTTAAAGACAATTTTAATGTCATGAGTCTATTTCTTTAAAGGGCATATTCTGCACTATTTTATTGGAGTTATAAGAATATGTTTCTTTACGATGAAAGCCAAAGCTCACGTTAGAGATACAAACACATTGTTTGGATATCTAAACTTAAATGGAACCATCTGGAAACAGGAAAATGTCAGATGTAATAACATTTAAAATGGATTTTAAAAATTTCAGAATCTGTTAAAATATATAATAATAGCATCTATTATTAGCCTATCATGTCAATATTTTCCTATGTCATGTAAATATTTTTAATTAACACATTTTTTGTCTTGTGTGCCTTCTTGAGATAGGTACCATCTCTACTCTCTATATATCTTGTTAGTCTCCCTCTTAAAGTTTCTCTTCATTCCGTTATCTCTAATTGAGATTCCCAGTTATCCACATATCTCCACTGTTCTTTCTATAGAATAACTGTGTGAAGTTATGAAAGTTCTTTGGTCATCCTAACAAATTTGTTCTTTATGTAATAAAAGAATTGAGATTATTACTATCAAGCAGGGATGAATGTTCATGTGTGGAAAGGAAAATATATCATAGTCCTTTCTTCTACTAGTTTCAGATCAAATTGAAAAAAAAGGCACTAGTCAGGCAAATGAGCAAGTATTCACTTCATATCTGACAAAACTGTATCTGAGAATGTGGCCCAGATGGATGGCCATAATAAGACTCCCTATACTTTCTCTCTTGTCTAGATCTCAAGACAACTCAGCCCAAGGAGAATTTGTGTCTTCTGGTTTGATGCACTTACCGAGGATCACTGCTCCCCACACTGGTGTGTTTACTCATTCATTTATCCGATAAATATTGACTGTGCACTTACTATGTGTCAGGTTCTTGATGCTATCCTTAGTTAGTATAGTAAAACAAACAAAGAAATTCTACTCAGAGTTTTTCACTAAAGGGAAAGAGAAGCTCATAAGGCTATGTTAATCCTTTAGCAAGTCAGATCTGAAAATGGGAAAGAGAATGAGCTGAGATATAGGCTCGTCTCTAAGGCTCATCTATCAGTGGGCCATTCCCTTTCCTCGACCCGGAGGCACAAGTAAAGGATGTGGGGGGAAAGGCCGACATATTTCTCCCATGACAATCTTTCGTAGGGAATATAATTCCCCTTTACAACACGGAAAAAACTATATGATCAGCTTGTGAATTAGAAAGATTTTCCCATTGGCAGAACGAAGAATAAAGTGAAGAAAAACATGTTAGTTTCAATAGCTGTTGTAAAAGACCCTCTTAAAAATCTTTGCGCATGTTGTCTTAATTATAGATGCACAATAATAACATAAAGTGACTTCTATGTACAACTCAGTGTCATTGATAAAGGTTAATGAAGAAAGCATTTCTCCCCGAATTTCCTTTGCATGATCACCTTTCTGGTGGACTAGGTATTTTTTCTAGAATTGCCTGAGAATGTGAACATATTGTTATGGTGACAAGCTGCAATTTTACATTGCAATCACTAGAAAATATGATAGAAATAATAAACAGAATTTACAGTGAGATTATTAGCAATGCTGCTTTTCTTCTCTATTTTATGATTTTCTATTGAAAACTAGAGTAACTGCCAAGGACCTTGCAATTTTACTTAGTCACAATAAATGCTGTTGTTCTTCCTATGATATTATGCTTGTACATCTTAAATTATGAGAGCAGTTTGTAATATCTTCTAAATCATTGGCACAGCTTGTTCTCATATCTCCAAACAGTGCAGAAAAAAATATTTTTATAATACAAAAATACTATTCTTTTCATTTTGTACACACTTTTTCATTAGAACAGAGCAATATACTGTGCATCTGTGGAGTGCTTTGTTTTATCTCTTTTGCAACTTGTTTTGTGATCTCTAGTCTCACAACAAACTTCTAAGAAAGGGAATACGGGCAAAATCACCATTTTACAGATTAGGAAACTGAGGCATACAAAAGTTCAATGTCCTTCCTAATTCTACGTGGGTAGTTACGAGAAAACAAGACCAAAGTTCGGTTTTATGGCCTCTTAGTCCTGTGCACTCTCTTCTATAACATGCTGCCTTCACAACTGTGGTCATTAGTCTGTGGCTGGGATTGCGATGGTGTCATGTCAGTGGGGCCAGAGCAACAAATTGAACGACACAGCTGGGAAAACTTAAAAGCCTACACTGAGCTGGGTCATAAGTAGAGGTTAATACAATGGTGTCATTACAGCCCTTTGCCCTCCTCCCCAAACCACAACACAGTTCAAGAGAATCAAAAAGTTTCCATTGGGGCTTGGCTCAGGTCTGAACGGGCAGCAAGGTCAGGATGGAAATGTGAAATAGACAGGGAGCTGCTGAGCCCAACGCAAAGTTCAAAACTGCTCAGTGAATCCCACAGACGGAACGCCTGCCTTGACCTGCCAATTAAAAGAAGGAGATCATCCTCAGTTAGAGTTTAAATCAAGGGAGCACATTGCTTCTTGGGCTAAACACCTAAAGATTGAATGCAACTTATTTCTAAACCATTTTTTTCCAAAGTAACATATTTGAAATAAGACTATATTACCTTTCCAAATCATTTTTAAAAAATTTTCACAGCAACTAAAAATAACATTCCAATGTCCCATTGAACTTTGCACCCCCTAACCTGTACTATACCTTTAATTTCATAATATATGCAGTTTTCAATTTAACATTTATTTTTAACACCTATATTTTAATGGAACATGAAATATAAAATGAAACTCCAGTTTGCCTTATATGAGCAGGAGGAAAAATCCTAATTACCTGTTTCAAAAGTGTGAAGTGCTTTCTAATTTTCCACCAGCCAGTTTCCTTCGACAGCACTCAGTATTATAACTATTTATGCCAATTGTGCTACTTCATGCATAAAATTACCGCATTATTGTTGGAATAGATGCCAGGGAGATATCGAAGCAGGGTGCAATCACTTCACTTTCTATCAAATTGGCCTCCTGAAAGGTATCATAAATTTTATTAGAAGGCAAGGGGCTAATGGCAGCCAATCAGTGTTAATGCTGATAAAATTGCTGTATTTTACATAATAAAAACCAGATGATATTTTTGTCAGAGGGCCACCTTTTGTTTTATTAAGAATGCCTCATGAAAAGTATATTGTAATCACACAAGGTACTTAGGGAAGCTGACTGCCTTCCCCTGGACTGGGGGTGACATCTCTCTCGGGGTGCCCCGGCAGCAGCTGGCGAGGCAGCCCCTGCTCTCTGCTGCCTGATTAATGGCAGTGGAAAATGAAGCCACACAAAACACATCCCCCACACTGTGGGTACTGTAATTCAACTGCATGCAACTTTATTCTCTCAGGGGCTACTCTTTGGGAAACAAATATTAATGTTCCGCTGCTCCTAGGTTCTTTATTGTGCTATAAAAAATTTGTTTTCGATTAACCTGCCAATTGAATCTAGAGAGCTGGATGGTTTTTAAGTCTCCCTCGCTTCTTCCTGTGGCACCACCGTAAAGAGTGGCAGATTCTGATGATTCTGGAAAAGGAAAAAAGTTGGGGCAGAGTTCTGGCCCCTTGGAACAGTGCTGAGTTGTGCTTTTACCAAAAGTAACGATGATTTCCATGAGCTGAAGGCTAAAATGTGTGACCGTGGGCAAATCAGTTAGCCACTCCAAGGTCTTCGTGTCCTTATCTCTAAAATGAGAGGATAAGATGTGACGGTTTCTATTGCACCTTCCAGCTCCTGGAGTCTAATATTCCAACTACGCAACAGACACACATGTGAGCATGTGCACACACACACTCACATACACACACATCTCTGGAAAAGCAAACTTCCCTTCTTCCGTTGGCCTCTGTTAGCCCCTCGTCACTCGGACTGGCATCTGAGGGAATGACTATTGCCGCCAGAACTGAGGAAGTCTGGGCTGCGTGATCTGGCCTTCCCTGCTCCTCTATTCCTAGAGGAAAATCCCAGGACAATGCTTTCTTCAGCATCTAGCAAGAGTAAAAATAAATCAAATAATCATTCAAATTCTCCCTCAGATATCCAGAAACAGCCCTAATTTCTAACAACTAGATAAAAAAGTAAGGTGCAATAAAACCTGTTTTGTCCTGTTGAATCCAACCAGGTATAAATCATTCAATGAGAGGGACCCATTTTCTACTTCTGGGTACTCACTGCTCATCACTAAGTGGTCATTCAGATGTTCCTCTGGGACCCACTGGTTAATGCTAAGTGATAGCTAGAACATGGAGAAACCATCAGTTGACTTACATGATGGAGCGTACCATGCAAGTTGCGTTTGCTAGAAGAAGTGCCTTCTTCAAAAGGAGAAGACACATTAGATACTAATCAGACATGTGTTTGCAACTATACTTCCAATTTCTATTCCCATTTGATTATCATTATGAATCCAGTTCAAAAATTAGTTGCTTTTTTGGAGGGGTGGGTGGGGAGGCTTCCCTTTAGTCTGGTATGATATTTCCCCATAGAATCACAGGCTGCTTTGTTTTGTGTTCTCTCCTACTTGCTGGAGCTAGTAAATTATAACTTCAGTACAAGAATTCCTAGAAGATTGGAGGTGTGTATTAACAAAAGGCACACATTATAAATGTTTATATAAATCAAATCATATACATTATATACAGTAACACATTACTAATGACTATAACATTGTACTAAACAGATAGTGTTGCCCTCATATGGTTGTAACAGGTTATATGTCACACAGGGTACAGTGAAGAGAGTGAATGGTGGCTCACCAAGCTGTGCATCTGATGAAAGGAGGCAGCTATCGAAGGAAGGTCCACCTTTCTGTATTCAGGAAGGCTTACCCACCTCCAGCCATGCGCACACAGAGCCCATAAATCTACAGGGCAGTAGTAACAGAGCAAGTGATTTTAAAAATCCACTATGAACCCCCTACATGCTGAATCTCAAACGATCTCTCATTCAGCTGGTTTCTACAAGCTACGGCAACCACAACCTGACAAATTTTATATCTCCTAAAGACCAATCCTCCAACTCTCAGACCCACTGCCACCCAGTGAAACAAAGCAGTGTCTGAATCCTTCAGTAAGACAATTCTTACTTGGCCTGACCTGCAGTGGGAATCAGGATTGAAACAGACCCACATAGAAATGCTCTGAAACAATGAGTTAGGAGAACAGAAGGAAGCCAGGAATGCACCCACCACCCTGGGGTGCGGTGGACAAACAGCGTTCTCATCATGTATACATAGTTGTCCATTCTCAGAAGATGTCTTAATGACCTGGCTCCCCAGGCCTTTTTGTCCATTAGGATTTCCTTAATTATTCCCACATTTACTGTCACCTTTACACACAGCCACAGAGCAGTTTAAGAGCAATGTATGAATGATTCTGAAATGCATTAACCACAGCTGAGCCACTGCACCATTGAACCAGAATACACGCATAATTCAAGGTAATGAATCCTTAACTATGGGTGTGATAGAAGAATTGCCTCTTCTAGAAGGCCCTGTATTCAGTCAGTAACACCTATGTGCTACATAGTTTTAAAGCAACTACTTGTAGGAGTTCAAAAGGCTTAACATGTGTTCCAAAGCCGGACATTGTGACTGGCACTGTTTTTATGCATTCCATTTAAAGAGTCAAAGAAAGAAAGTAAAACATGCTAATACCTAATTAACCATGCAAGCTGCATGTACTCATCATCCTCATCTCATGTATGAGTCACATCCTATTCCTGAGCCCTGCCACCCACCATCTCTCATACCATTTTGGACCTCATACCTCTGAGATTAACCTCCCTCATCTCAATCCTAAGCCACCTTCTACCATCAACTCTACTCTCAGTAATTTAATGTTTGCTTTTTAGAGTATCAAAAGGAACCTGAAATCAAAACAGATGTTTCAAAGTGCCCTGTAATCAACATAGCCTAGATCCTCAAGGTATTTAAAATATAGTCGGAAAATGGAAATTAAGCCCGTTGGAAATACAAATACTAAAAATTCAACAAATATTGCACTGAAAAAGTCGTCAAAAGCTGAAGGCTGATATGTGACTAATATCAAATAAGCGGATCTGAAAATAACTGATCCATGAGGTCAGAGAAGGGAGGTCTCATCGAGGGCTATAGCCAGTGAGTGAGATGAAGACTCTCAGTATTGTCCAGAAAGACAGGCAGCGAGGTTCCCCAATGGGAAGCAGGAATCCTTCAGACCCCGTCTCACTCTTTCAGTCTCAAAATACAGGCCTTTGGATGACATGGAAAACTGGCCAAGCCACCTCATAGGTCATGAAACTCCTTTATATTAATTTTATAGAAAACTTACTTATGAGTCAGATGACACCTTAATTCAAGCTGTTGTCAGGGTGATAGGACAAGGGTCTCAAGGACTGGGCCACTCTTACTAAATGCTATGATTGCTAAATGTTAAAATGTAGCCAAGTATTTTGCAGACCAGCTTTAAACAGGATGAGCTTGACAGGAAACCAACATGGTAAGAGTAGCCAACTGCAAAGAAGAAATCAATGTGTAATTGACCAAATAGTGGGTATAAGCAATGGCTAAGCCTCCCTTAGGAGAGACAGAGCTTAGGATATGAAACTCCGGTCTTTTTTACTTGCTGCAAGTAAATAGAACGAGCTTGCAACAAACCTCTCCTCTTATTCTTGAACAGAGCACCTCAAGCAGTGAGCCTCTTGAGTTTAGTGACATGGTAATGAGGCCAGATGAAATGACATGGTAATTAGAAAACACACAAGTGTGAACAAGTATAGAGGGGTTTGGTTTCAGTTTTTTTTATTCTTTTTGGTGGTAGTTATTGTTGATACTGTTTTAAATTTTTAGATTTAGAGGGTGGGTGGTGAACATTCTAGTTCACCTGGAAGGGAAGGTTAATGAACGAGAAGAATAAAGTGGGTAACTGGGTGAATGAAATGATAGAACCATGGAAATTTTATTTACTTCTATAAACAAAAGGAATTCAAGGAAAGTTTTAGCAAATTAATCATGTGATGAAAGTGGGTTTCCAGAATCAAAACTGGAGACTTGGACAGATTACATGCATGTGGATGATGACTGCAGGCATATTTCTGTGGCCTGCACCAGTGTTTCTATAAAGTCATGTGATCTTCTGAAACTTCCATGGTGATAATATAATATGTGGATCCTTAATGGGCTAAATCTTTCATGACTCCATCCACATGCTGATTACATGAAACCTCGGTAATATACCCATGTCCAGTATATCTTAAAATCCTGATTGGTTTATAACCTTGCAGTTTATTTGTACCCATTTATTATCTTTTATATAAAATCAGACATCTTGAGTTGTCTCTAATGCCAGATCTGAAGAGTTGAAAGAAGAGCAGTTTAGGACACATGAGTCTCTTTACACAGAGGATATAATACAAGAGATGAGCAAAGCAATAGAAGGGCCTGACTGTCACATCTGTACTATATGAAACTAAGTTAAAAATATAACACCAGAATTTTTTAATAAAGGGATGGAGGTACGTGGCTCCTGTCCTTGAAGATTCTAGTGCCTGATGAGCCTTTACAATTCAGACCTTGGGAAGGAGGGGGAGAAATATGGAAAAAAAGAGCTAATAAATCTCAAAAAATTGACAAGTGACAGATATTTTCCTGGTTAACTGGCTATGCAAAGGTTTTAGTAGATTCTTCTGTCATTCCCAATTCTTCTTATTCACAACAATTTTATAATATTTAAATGACACACAGGAGGGCAATCTTATATTTCCTTTGCAAATAGTTCAAGATGTGCAGTGACAGCATACTGTATAGTTTTCTTTCTACCACTCTGCAAAAACAAAGTTGTACAGTCAACTCCAAATCAGGAAAACAAAAACAAAATCTTTCACTGTTTCATAAAATAGTAACATTGCACATACTTAGAGCTGTTTTCAGGTAAAATCTGAAGAGTATCAGACATTTAATTCCTGCAGCCATTTGGTCCCCTCTCCATCTCTCTCTCTTTCTGACACCTACCTCTGTCTCCTTTTCTTCTGTCTGTCTGTTACTTTTGTCTCCTTCTCCCTTCTGTGTCTTCATATTGAGTTTTCTCTCCTATTCATGCCCCTCTCCACATTCCAACCCAATAGGCACTTCTCACGGAGCCCTCACAAGTCTTCATGGCTTTCTGATCCTGAAGAAGGAAAATGAATGTCTGCTTAGCCACTTCATTGTATTTCCTTCCAAGTATCTTTAGAAAACTCCAAGTAAAAACAGGTGATTTAAACCAAACCTGGGGGGAAAGTTGCAATAAAGTGGCACAAACTAGCCCTGGATGATGTGGCTCAGTTGGTTGGAGCATTGTCCCATAGACTGAAAGGTCGCAGGTTCAATTCCTTGTCAGAGCACAAACTCAGATTGCAGGTTTGATCTGGCTCTCCTCTCCATTTCTCCACCTATTCAGACACATACCACACTTCTACTTTTCTCATCCTCCCAATAGTTTGTCACAATTTTTAAAGCAATGTTCAGTGTTTGTATAATTATGACTACATAAATGTTACTCACAACTGAACTCATTTAGTGTATAATTTGATTTCTTTTCTTGTAGAACTTAGTAGGAGAATATTTGCCTTATTATTTTCAGTTCCTTAGTGTTCTATGTGCTTACTACTAATTCACCCTGAACTCTCCAATAAAAATTAAAATCTAGTCTCAATATGCTTAAACATATCAGGTATTCTGTCAGTTTCATTTCTTATTTGTATACAACCTTCTTAGGGCTTTCCATCTCTCTACTCTAGTCTGAACTGATTGTTCTCTAGGTTGTTACAATACTAATATCCTGAAATAACATTTCACTATCAAACTGGGAATTTTCTTTCTCACTTGAATCAGATCCTCTATTTCTAATGTTTCTTTTTTTCTTATCGGTGTAAACCCAAATTTTGGTAGGTACAATTATGCAATAACATTTTTGGAAAGGGTCCAAAACTCAAGATTTCTTTTTCTGAGCATCTTTATTCTAGAGGTCAGCTAAAATCCTCTCATCTGTGTAAATAACTTTTATTTGAATGCAGGCATGTCCACCTGTTTACTTATTGTCTATTGTCATATTACAATGGCAGAATCGAATAATTGCACAAAAGATTGTTTGGACTGTAAAGCGTAAAATATTTTCTTATCTCTATGCTTACACCAGACTGGTAATTTGGCTAGGTACAACAATTCAAAGGCATTACTCCCTTGTTTTCCAGCTTTCAAAGTGAATGTTTAATAGTCCAGCACTATCCTAATTCATGATCCTTTATATGAAAACTATATAGGTGGGCAAAAGTAGGTTTACAACTGTGAATATGCAGAACACAGTTTACTCTTGTATTATTTATTAACTATTGTATTACTTTCCATATGAACAACTGTAAACCTTTTGTTACCCACCATGTATTTTCTTCCTATATCTGTAAGCTTCTGGAATTTTATCTTTGCTTTTAGTGCAGACATGTTTTCATCTACTGCAATGAGTACTCAAAGGTCTCATTTACTCAAAACCCAAACAATAAGTTTGAAAATTTCTCCCCTTCCATCTTTTTTTTTCTTTTCTCTTTTTCTGAAATTCCAATTAGCCAAATTATAGATATCCGAGATCTACTCTTTTATTTCTTTTCTTTTTTTAGGTTCCACTCACATGGCATTTAGATAATCCTGATAAATCTTTCAGGTTATCCTTCTAATCTTTCTATGATGTTTTGAAGCTTTGGCTCTCATATTAATTTCCAAGAGCTTTCTTTGTTTTCTTTTTTTAACATACTGTCATTGTTTCTTGGCTGCAATATATTTACTATTTCCCTGAAGAATTATACCCAGCAAAAGTATCTTTCAAAAACAAAGGCCAGATGAAGACTCTTTTGGGACACATAAAAGCTTAACGAAATTAGCATGAGCAGAATTATATTACGAGAAATGTTAAAAGACTTTCTTTAGGTAGAAGAAAGATAATACCAGACAGAAATACAAATGTATACATAGGAATTGATAATATCATAAATGATAATTATGTGGGTTGATGTGCAAGAGTTGTTTTCTTATTTAAAAAGCATTATTATAGTATATTTTCATGTTTAAACAAAAACAATTATAATATAAAATAAAGTAAAATGCACAACCACAGGACAAAAACAGACGGGTTGACAACATAAAGGAAAAAGCATGACTATAACACAAAAACCAAGAGAAGAGAAAAAAAAACTTTTTGAACATTCTTATACTATACATGAATGAATACAATATTATTTGAAAGTAAACTTTGATAAGTTAAAGATGTTTACTATAAACTCTAACCCAGCCTCCAAAATAACAAGCAAATAATAGTATATAATAAGCCATCAAAGGAATTAAATGAAATTATAAGAAAATAATTAATGAAAAAAAAGCAGACAAAGGAAAAAGAGGGCAAAGAACAGATGAGTCAAATACAAAACAAAAAAGCAAGATTAGAGTTTAATAATCACATCACATATAAATGTTCCAAACACTTTAATTAGAAGTCAGAGATTATAAAATTAAATAAAAGAGCAAGCCCCATCTATATGTTGCCTATAAGAAGTGCATTCTAAATAAAAAATACAAGTAGGTTAATAGTAAAGAGATGGAAAAAAGATACCATGCTAACACTAATCAAAAGAAAACTGGAGTGGCTATATTAATACCAAAGATTTTGGAGTAGAGAATATTACCAGAGATATAAAAGGCCATTTTATAATGATGAATGGTTAAGCCACCAGAAAAACATAGAAATTCTAAATGTTTATGTACCTAAAAACAGAACTTCAACTATATGAAGCAAAAATGAATATAGCACTGGCCACCTAGCTTAGTTGGGTAAAGCGTCAGCCTGATACACCAAGGTTGTGGGTTCGATCCCCGGTTAGGCCACATATAAAGAATCAACCAGTGAATGTATAAATAAGTGGAACAACAATCAATGTTTCTCTCTTTTTCTCTCCCTCTCAAATCAGTAAATAAAAAAAAAAATTAAAACATCAGCTTTTTAAATGAATACAATTGCAAGGAGAAGCATAAAAATCCATGCACATAGTCAAAACTGTCAAACCCTTCTATTGTAATTGGTAAGCAAGTAAACAGAAAATCAGTAAGCATAAAGAAAACTTGAACAACATAATTAATCCACTTGACCAGTTGACCCAAACAGATCATAAAACAAGTTACTGACTTTTAAAAAAATCCTCACCCAGAGTCATTTCTTTCATTGCTTTTAGAGAGAGAGAAAGGGAGAGAACAAGGGGGAGAGAGAAAACTCCATGCGGGAGAGAAGCATCGATTGCTTGCCTCCCATACAAGCCCAGACCAGGATTTAAAGCCACAACTTTTTGATTATGGGACAACACTCCAACCAGCTAAGCCACACTGGCCAGGTCACTAGTTAATACTTCTAAAAGGTCATAAATCCTACAAAATATGTTCTATGCTAAAATGAAATTAAATTAAAATTATGTAACAAAAACATGTCTAGGCAATCTTTTGAAATATTTAAAAACTAATTAGCATACACTAAATAGCCCATGTTTCAAAGAATAAATTAGAAGGGGCATTGGAAAGTATTTTTAATTGAATGAAAAATGAAAAAAATATTGGAATTTGTAGAGTGCCACTAAAGCAGTATTTAGGTAAAATTTATGGCAATAAATGCCTATATGAGAAAAGAAGAAAGGTCTCACACCCATAACTTTAGTTTTCACTTTAAGAAACCAGGAAAAGAAGAGCAAATTAAATGCATAGTAAGTATAATAAAGAAAGATCAGCATGAAAAGCAATGAAATGAAAAATAATAGAGAAATAAATGAAACCAAACTGGTTTAATTTAACTTCTGGCCAGAATGATCAGGAAAACAATGACAGGAAACAAAACATTGCAAATATAAGTAAAGAAAGAAGCGACCTCACAAGAATTACTAAAGATATCAAAATCCAACAAAGACATGATCTGAAAAGAGTACTGCAGATTAATAAGGATAATGGGATTATAGAGATATTCCTAAACACAATTTTAGCTAATAAAATCCATTTTCCTCAAATGTCAAGTGGTCCTTAACCATTTGTTCATATATAAGCATAGGTCACTAAAATACTAATTGAAAGCCCAGTACACATGGGCATGGCTTGAGAAATAGTGAGCTTCTCTTTAGGCTATTTGGTCACAGACACTGCTTTTTTTTAGTGAATTTAAGCTTTCTCTTACAGGGAATCCTTTTCTCTTGGGCTAGTCAATATATCTAAAAGGCAGCATTAAAATCTTTCTGCAGTGTATAGGATTAGCTGTCATCTTTTTTTTCAAATAAAATATGGAGAAAATGCTTGTGGATTTCATAGTTCATGACAAGGTAATATGTTCCAGAGGTATTCTGTAAATAAGACAATGACATGGAGAAAGTGTGTAGCTTCTACAATCATTTGAGTAATTTGATGGTGCTTAACATCCTATATCAGAAATGAGCTACCAATACTTAAAAATATATATGGGAATGTATATATTAAATATGTCATATCAAAGCTTTCAAATTAACCACTTTAGGGACAAGGACTCTTAATACAAAGGTCACATATTACTAGAAAATTTTCTGGAGCTTCTTTTGCATTTTTATTTGGATCTGGAAGTTCTTCTTATGAATATTATCAATACCTTAGATGAACTGTTTTAGGAAATAGACAAAAGACAAATTAGATTAACATGGAAGATGATCAAGTTAGGGGTATAATTCTGACCTCAAAAAGGTGTTTCTTGAAACTAACAGAACTTGAAAGCTAGTTCTGAAATGCATTTTGAATGCTGACAGCCTCTACTCCCAAAATGATGACTATTTTGAAAGACAGCTCTCACTCAGATGTATACATTTAAGTGTGTCAGCATGGGTGGGACTAATTAGGAGGTCCAATTTATTTCTCCACAGAAACACTTTGGGTAAGTATACCAGGTGGGGTCAAGAAAGTTTCCCATTACTCACCTGCAAAAGCCTATTAAAGTTGGACTGCCTCCCGAGAATGTGTGGCTGATGACAGCAGATGACGAGAAGGCTACCGCTTTGATAAATACCCTAAGGGTCTGCAAAATGGCAGTGCTGGGAGGCATGTGCCAAGTCATGTTTGGCTTTGGCCCCATAACCTGTGATTCTGTCAAGGACTCATCACGTCAATTGGTGGAAAATGGATTACTGTCATTCTTCAAGGCACGACACCTCATTCCCCATTGATTGGCATGCCAAATCCTTCACAAAGTAATGAGTCAGGGACGATTCAAATCATCATCCAACTGTCAACTTGATTGCATAGCTTTCTATCAATGGGATTAAACTGGTGTGGCATCCAAAATGTAATGAAAGGCATTACCTTACTTGAAAAGTTGACATGTTAGACAGGGATGCTGGACCCAGGAGGCCTAGGCATATAGGAAAATAAAAATAAAAATGGAGAGAGTAAATTGATAGATGATATAAATATATTTTTTCAGTCTCACAGGAGATGCTGTAACTAATGGGAATTATATTTCTCTTCAAAGAGAATTAGAACTGAAAGGGACACTAGAAATCATCAAGTCGATGCCCATTTTCTAACAGAAAGAGAAACTGAGATAAAGGAAGAGAAATGAGGCACTCATATTAGTTAATGAGGAGAGAATGGGAGTACAATATAAAGTATGTTCTTTGGAGGGAAAGAAACCTGGTTTTCAATTTTGGTTCTTCTATTTACTAGTTGTGGCATCGTGGGCAGCCTTTAGCCTCTGTCTCTTAACCTGCCAAATGGGGACACTTATATTACTTATGTCACACATATCAGTGTCTATCTATCTCTATCTATATATCTATCTATCTAAACTGCAGAAGGATAAATAAAACAAATCACTAAGACAATTAGGATTCTATCTCAGTGTTTGCCAAGAAAAATATGTTATTGTGTTGTTCAATTTGCATGAAGTACGTGCACACAACATGCCTGTTATAGATACTCAAGCTGAAACTCTCTCTCTCTCTCTCTCTCTTTTTTTTTGGGGGGGGGGTCTTGGTGATCATCAGCATTTTATCTTGGAAAATGGCCATCCCTTGCACATGCATATCTCATATACTTTATATTACTTAATGTAGTTCAGAGAAATCATAAATCTTCCCAAGGTCATACTCCTAATAAGAAGTTAGAATTTTATCAGTATGGCTCCAAAGCCTTCTCTTAATCATGAGCTTTGCTGCTCCTTATAGTAATAATGGTTTTAGTTCATCATTATCCCAGTGTTTTTCAGCTGTTGCACTGGGGTCATGCTTGACCATCTCTACCCTGCTGTTCCCTGTTCTATGATCCAATGGGTTGTGATGCAGGAGACTTGCCTTGCATGTAAGCAGCTACTTGTGTAATATTAGAAGCAGACCTTATCTGTAAATTGCTTCAACAATACTTATTAAGGTACATTACTTTGGATCTCAAGAAACATTTTTTTCTGGTAGTGAGAAGTGTTACACCTGTACCTTCATTAGCTAAATAACTGATTGGGCAACTAACTGAAAAACTAAGTATCTGAGGTGCCATTAGGGCATTAGAATCTGAAAGAGGAGTTACTATTCTAAGAACAAATACTGTTACCAGAGTCAGGTATGAGGACCAGAGTTGGAAGTATGAATCAGAGTGAACCATGTAGGCATCTATTCTATTTGTAGAAGTCCTACCATATGCTCTGCCAGATTTTTTTTAGATATGGATTCTGTACAAAGTTCTGGACATCATGTCTTTTGAGTGGCATTGACAATTCAGAGTATAATCAAAGAATGGAAAGTGGCCTTTGAGCAGATAATTTAAGAAAATCTGGTACACTATGTCCCTGTTAAAGAATCCCAAATACTTGTTAGCATATTAAAAGCTCTAATAAATCCGGTGGCTTACTTTGTTCTTTCCAGCTTTTCTAGAGGTTTCTCGACAAGAGGAGTTCTTTCTTGTATAATGTCTATCACAACATCTAGAACAGGGACAGGCCTATAGGAAGGGCTAAAAACAGACTTATTCGACTGTTGTGAAGTAGAGTTCCCAATGGATTAGTGTCTCATGGTTGTAGTACAAAAGAAGCTGACTTGATGGATATATATTGTACTGTGGCAAGAACTGGAGAAAGTGTATAAAAGGATAAGTGTGATATATTCATTGGCCTCAGAGAAGCTTAGACATTAGTGGATAAGGCAGAAATGTTCATAAATGATTAAAGGAAGGCTGTATCACATAAATATTGACAATACTAGCTTTGGTCTTGGACAGAACTGGGTTCAAGTTTTGACATCACCACTCCTAGCTGGATGGTCTAAGGCAAGTCATTTAACCATTTCAAGGCTTCAGTCTTGTAACCTGGAACATGGAGATAATGCTGCCATGTATCTCGTGTGAACATTATCTGATGTAACACGTAAAAGGGAAAGAACCGTATCTTGTCTCACTATTCCCATTGCACTGAGCAATGTTGGAACATAGTCACCAATCAAATATTAAATATTTGTTGAGTGACTTAATGATGACAATTATATATTTATAATTTCTACCTAGTACAACACCTTACATGAAGTAGAGACCTAAGAAAATATTGTGGAATGAATAAAAGAATGAATCAGAGAAACAATTTTCTATAACCCTTGTTGGTAGTCTCGTAATACGTTGTTGCAATATTTCGACTTATTTAGGCTGAACTACTTTTACCAATGACTTTCTGCCCCCTGATGTTTGCAGGATAAAAGTAAAACAGCAACCATTTTGTAGCTCATATGTGCTGTCAGTTAATTTTTGGCCCCTATCTTCATGTACGTTTCTTGAAACTGATCCATCTTCCCCTTGCATCTACCTTTAGTTATCTGCCTCCTGCCCAGTGTGTTTAGCTCCACGATGGACAACAATTTCACCTGCCCCATCAAGTTAAACACAGCAAAAGCTGACGTGAATTTCAGTCCCTCCTTGTGGGTTCCAGCTAAAACCACATAGAAACTTTCTGAACAGCTTATGTTTCCCCTTTAGTAAGGAGATTCTAGGGAAATTTCTAGATTTTTATGAGCATGATTAGAGTTATGAGGGTTCTCCTTCCATGTATCACTTCCTCACCACAGAGACAACAAGGCAGAGTTAAGCTCAGCCAGAGACATGGCATCTAGTCCTAGTTCTCAACATACCAGCCCTGGAGGCCTGGGTAAATCAGCAATGCTGTATCAGTTTCTGCTTTATTCAATGCTGTCACTTTCCCTACATAACTTACACAGCTGCTATATAGATGAACTATTATAATACACTGGAAACAAATGCAGCTTAAAATATTCATATATATGTATATGAATATATATACATATATAAATGTCTAATATTTACAAATATGAAATGTTACTTTTGCATTATTATTTTTTCAAACCTATCATGTAATGAGCAATTATTTTACACCAAGTACCATGCTAAGAGCACATTTTATTTTTCTCACTTATTCCCTGTAGAATATTTCTTATTCTTCCTATTATACATATGAGAAAATAAATTAGCACTGAAGTCAGTTAGATAAATACTCTAGATTTTTAGCCAGACCTATCTAACAACACAGCCAAAGTGCCTAAACATTTTTATATAGAACATGTAAAAAATTATTTTAATGTTGAAAATATGGTGAATTACTAGCTGTATAATAGTTGTGTTATGTAAAATTGTTTACATTTTATTAATTGTATAATGCTGTAATACTAAAATTAAAAAGTATTATATATTACATGACAGTAATTCATCTCTAGGCAATAGAAATTAACCAAATAGTTTGACTTACATCAGAGATTTTTCAGACTAAGAAAGGTTAGTTTGACTGACAATATACTTTAAAGAAATATCCCTGAGGTATTAATTATCTATCAATCAATAATTTTCCAGTGATATTTAAGAGCAGCTATTTAACTTTAAGCAAAATCATTTTAATTAGAGAAAATTGAAAGTAAAAAATTTAATATGGTAAATAGTAATTGTGTATTAAATTATTTAATATGTCTCAAAAGGTAATAATAAGGGTAAGATTTTAAGTTTGGGTTTTGAAAATCAACATGTCATATTGATACATAACCAATGTTGGCCAAAAATGCTTCAGAAAAATTTTAGAACCTGAATGTGAAGAAGGCTTAGAGTTGTATTGGGATAATGAAGAAGAGATTATTTATTTTGATAAATACATATTCTTTTCTATGTGAATATGAATATATGTGGTGTGTATATATGAATGTTTACACAGAAAATAAGTATAGCATGTGTGTTATATTCACCCAAAAAATTGTTATCAAATCAGTATATTTTATGATTAATGGTAACTTAGAGTTGAGGGTATTTGGTAGATATATTTAAACTATTATTAATTTTAAATCTTAAAAATTTAAGTAAAGACTCAGATGGGTAAAATATTCTAGGTAAAGAGTTAAATAAAATGAACAATATAGGTAACTGCAAGCAGGTCAAGATGGTAAAAAGATATGCTCTGTTGTATAATGTGAAGCCTACATTTTCAGAAAATTTAAGTTAACTAAAATGTCAGTAAGTAAGCTTCATAAATAATGAATGTGAAAGTAGAAAAATAGTCCTTGTTGAGAGGGAGAAATAGACAGAATCCAAAAGGAATAAGCTAAAATTATTAATTTTTAAAAGGAATTTGAATGGGCAAATTTTATTTCTATAATAAAATAAAATTGCCACCCTGGAAGAACTAGTACAATGAATCTATAGACTATGAAAATAAGTAAAGGGATGTGAACAACCAAAGTAAATAAATAAAGGGAAAGAATAACCAAAATAGAACTTCAGTATCAAAAAAAAAAAAAAAGAAGAAGAAGAAGAAAATTTCAGAAGGAAGGAAAGAAGGAAGGGGGAAGAAAAGAGAAGAAAAATATCGAGTATAAGTTAATGCAAAAAAAAAAAAAAAAAAAACCCACAAATCTACACAGCACACAATGGTTGTTTGGAGAACTCATTTGTTAGAACCCATGACTCTATGGCAAAAATTAGAGAAATGTATATATAGTAAAAATAAGATACATTTTAGAAAAACAAATCTAGAACAGGGTGAAAGAAATTTTTTCCAAATAAAAATAGGATACTCATGAAAATTTCTAATAAATAAATAAATCCTAGTGAAACTATGCTCCTGTGTTAGGGAAAGTATATACATGATGTAAGTTACCTAACCCTGGATATATGGCTATGGTATTCCAGGATGGTAACATAAACATTGAAATAACTAACAGGGAACAATCAAAGGAATGGAAAGTACCAATCGTAACATGTAACTGAACTCTTAGATGTAGGAAACATATTTGGAGCGTGCTACCAGCATTGCACAAGTTGAACACTTTCTTATATTCTCTTTGGTATAATAATATGCTCTCCACTGTTCATGGTAGCATTTGTTTTGAATGTCTACAAACATATTCTCTTTCCAATCCAAGATGAGAAACCTTGTTTTAGGAATGAGAGCTTGGAACCAGGCTTGTATAGAGTTCTGTTGGGAGCCAAACATTTTATTTATGGGAATCCTAGTTCCAATCCAAACAAAAGTAAATATGGTAATGTTATACACCATTTCTCAGTCGTGTCAGTCCAAGGTCTGATGAGAAAAAAATGAAATATCTATTCCCTATGTTCTCTCTTCTACCTACTTTTCTTTATTTTCTTTCTCTTTCCAAACTCCTAGGGATCTGCCCTCCAATGCTTCTTTGGCAAAGTTTCCAGTATTAAGAAAATATACTTAAATATTATTTGAAATTACTGTGGTATAGCTCTCAAGTGGAATTTTAATATTTTCCTTCTAATTATAGAATAAAATTATCCTTCTGAAAAGGTTTCATGCATCAGCAGAAAGCTGAGATTTTTTAAGGGGAGTATGTAGGCTTTGCATTGTCCATTAAATCATCATGTTTGAGCTGCACCGAAGATCTGTCAGACCCTCTGTCAACCCCTTGCTTACCTAGGTACAGCCCTAAACAGAAATGGCTGCATGATTGGGAGGTTCATGCTGCCATAGTTCAAGAGCACTGTTCAATGAATGTGATCAAACCCCAGACTTGAATGCTAGTTTGGTGTGCCCATCCTGTTTTTTAAATTTAATCAAATAGTACTGGTAGGATCAGTCAAAATGTGAAATAAATTGAAAATCTTCCTATCAACCTCAATCATTCCCCATACTGATCTCCCTGAGTTTTCAGAGGTCTTTTACTGTAGACCAGCATGGTATTCTGAGTGCTATTTTTTTAACCTCCATTTCCAACCTATATCCTTTGATCCACCTTCTCAAGGTCTTTTTTTCTGCTGAGAAAAGTATGTATGAGTAACTATTTCCAAGCTGGGTGGTATGGGTAATAATAGCTTAATAAATGATACCTTGATAATAATTTCAGGACCAATGAGGAGAAAAATAATACATTAGTTTATTTTAGAGGAGAGGTGGATGTAACACATGTTATATAGTAAGATATTTACTTCACTTTTGCTTAAAGCTGGACCGGGTTTTATATGCACAAATAATCAAAGTGTACTGTTCAAAGTCACTTTGTATGTCCACAGCCCTCAAAAATTCCCCTTTTCTTTGCCTGATGGATACAAAAGAGCATGTCACATTTTTCTTAACTAAGGGTCTCACACATTGGCAATTTTGTCAACCTAGATGTAAACACCACTGCCACATCCGAATCATAATAAATTTTGTTTACTGTAGTTAGACATTGGGTTTGCTTACATTTTAGTTAAAACAGCTCAAGATTTATTCTTCTGTCAGAGCCCCTGGAAAATTGAGAGTCTTGAGCAAGTTGTAAGCTTTCTGCTTAATCTTCTGGAAACTTTTCCAATTTTCCTTTAATAACACCAGGAGGCCAGTGCTGTGCCACTTATGGATGGAGGAGGAGGAGTTCCCCATGGCAGTCCCCCTCCTTCACTCAGCTGACAGGCTCCCCAGAAATGAAATGCAGTAATATACATTAGCAGTAACTTATACACCAGGCTGTCACCATCAGGTAAAATTGATCACGAATTACTGATTACAGAATCAGGAAAGTCATCAGTTATATTGTACTTGATTACTTTCTCATAAGAGGAATACATTACTGAATACAGTGAGGTTACTCATGCATAAGAATTTGGAAGTGACGCCCAGCAACCCACACTCAGGAGGGAAGGAGAATTGTGCTGAGGAAATAGACTCTACATTCCCTATATACATTGTTTTAAAGCAGCTATTAAATTATGGCAAAGACTGTTGATGTGCACTTGAATAATTTTCAACTGTTTCCCAGGTTGAAAATGTGTTCATCACACATTCTTCCTTGTAGGAAGTGTTGTGGTCATTTACATCAGCTACACATTCTGGTAGAAAGAACGCTGATACTGGTCAAGGTTACAAAATTAGGCCAACATAGTAGATGGAATTCTGGCTAGGATGAGTTCAGAAATAAAACATATTTTTCTTTGTGATTCATTTTCTCTTTGAAGACCCTTTTGGATTTCTCTCTGTTCTGTCTTCTCTCCTATGCAAGTAATTTTAAGACATATTGAAAACTGCCTATCATTTTTAAAAGGTTCTTCTGACATCAGATTACCATATGGGCCAGGATGGAGGTCACGAGACAAATCTTAAGTAAAAATACATAAATAAAAGTGAAGGAGACATTAACATTCACACACTGTCTGATCAACTCACTGGGACTATGGAGCTGAGGCATTCACTCATGATAAAGAGTGTGGGTTTGCCCACATACAGACAGTTTTATCATTGGGAACTGATGGCAGCTGGTTGAAAGGCAAGCTCTGGAAAAAAGGTTTTTCCATGTAGGATAAATAAAAAGTTAGATTGACATTTTATACCTTACACCAAAATTAAGTCCAGCTGATTCAGGCATGGTTTTTACGAACTGGGTATAGTAGAACTCTCTTTAGAGATGCAATATGGCTCCGGCATCAAAGGCATCTGGGAGATGTTGAACTCTCTCTGACTGTTGAACTCCCTGTGACTGTTTAACTCTGCAACCCCATGCTTGGCTGACTATCCAGAAAACAGGAGTGGCACCTAAAGATGAACGTCATGCCCCCAAGAAGGAGATTAATGAATGTACAGAGTGTAATATCCGCCTGATGTTATCTCTTAACTTAGAAATGCATTGTTCTTTCTGGTGATCTATGTGACTGCCCGCCATATGGTTTTAGTATTAAGCAGCCCCTGTAAAAGACACCCTGTCCTGGCAAGGGTGTGGATTCTTCCTGGCCCACCACCACTGGGAACAGCTGCTTTGTCTGCGTATGTGTACATAAATTTATATTATTAAAGCTCTTGAATTTGAATAAGGCCAAGTGTCAGTTCTTTGAAATCGATCCTGAATTTAAACTTTTGGGGCTTTCCCTCAACACCGGTATATACAGCGAGTCTTGGGCATAAGCAATGGTATAGAGGTGAGCAGGAAAATCAGATGATAAAGAGAAAACACCTTCTTGGACTGTGCAGTTTACACAAAGATTTGGTGTCCTTCTAGCCTTCAAATATTTAGACTGATCTCTTATTTTTGTTCAGATTCAGAGAGTAATATGCTGTTTTGTTCAGGGAGTAATTTGAAATATTTTACTTTCACATTATATATCCTCCATCCCCTCCCTTTTGGCAGATTATCAGCAGAGTTGCTGCTATGTGAACACAATTTGTTCTTCTGAGAGAACAGGTTATACTGACAGCACAACCCTGCTCCTGGCAATAGCCTACAAGTGATATTTAGTTCTTGATATTTAACTGGAGTCACCAAGGCCTGGAAGCAACACAGAAGTGAAAGCATTAGGAAGCCATTCTTCATTCACTGGCTTGAGCCTGGGTGCTCCCATGGTCTCCACTATCTATGACCATATTTTGTCAGCTCCTCCCAGCAAGTGTGAGTTCATCCACCACATTCCTAACAGTCAAAGTTTGGTTAACAAATGCAGAGACACCCAAAACCACAAAACATCCTGACTGAATAGGCTCACTGCTTATAGATTTCTGATCCAATTTCATCAAAAAATTTGGATTTTTAAAAATATTAACACCAGCAGAAAACAACCCAAGTTCTCAATTGCTTCCCAAATATGAATATTTGATTACTAGATTCATCTCTGTGGACCCAGTCCTGTCACCATATCCTTACAAATAATCAGGGCACACTCCACTCTTACGTAGGAAAAAGTATCCAGTATCAGAATTCCACAACTTTGATATTTGTGAGATCTACAGAACACATCTACTCAAACAAAGGGAAGACATCCTTTTCAGATAATGTGCCGTATGATATTACAAAAAAAAAAAAAAAAAAAAAAGACTACAACGTGGATGTTTATCTAATTTTTTAATAGTGGATTTTGAAAGGAGATTCATTGCAGTTTGGAGCATTGGGCTGTCTCCTTGTAATTCATTATACATGTGTCTGGATGGTGCTTCAAAAAAAAAGCCCAACCATTTAATCATCAAAGCTGGTTGTTTATAACAATAGGATATTTAATGCTATATGACAGAAAACAAATGTCATGCAATGCATTTTTTTCTTTGCCTGAGCTTTAGTCTTCAGAAAGATCTGACAAATATTGGCATTATATGTCACTAAAAAGTAAAAGATCATGCTCTGACCTTCAAGAAGCCCCACAATATGTACATTATGTAGATGTGCCCTTTGTTTTGTCTATCTTGGTTTGCTTTGGCGGCCTCTGCAATTTCAGGATGAGCGAGGTTGTTTTACCAAGTTTCCAATAGCATCATTTTAGGCAAGGAATTAGCTAAAGGTGAAGACTACTTCTTGCAGTCTTCATTTATTTCACTCCTACACAGATGAGAGACAAGACCTGTTGAGAAAGGCATGAGCCATAAATGGCTCAGATGCTAATTTAGGATGATTCAAAAACCAAAGTGCTTTCATCAAAGCAAGTGTAAAGTTTCCAAAAAAAGTTTGATTTAAAGTGGAAGCCCTTTATGAAAGGATTCATCAGAAGAGGTCAAAATGTATTATTCCTTCAATTTCCAATGGCTCTTCACTCCCACATCAACAATGTGCGCCAATTCCAAGGTTCCAATCAGAGCCCTGGTCCCCAGAAACTTGTCCCCACTCCCACTGCTATCCTCACTCTCCCCTCTTTCTTTAAATTCCTAAAGTTCTTTTAATCTATATTGTACAACTTATCTTTTAATTATATTTTCCTTGATTTTGTCTCATTGGTTTTCTCTCCAGGTAGAGGTCAAGCAAATTAGGATGAGCAACCATATCCTTTCCTTCCTAGTACATGACATGGCACATCCCATATTCTTAATTGAAAAAAAAAAAAAAGATTGGTTTTATTATTTAACTAAAGGTTGGATTTAAATGCAGACAAAGATTAAATTATAAATATTTAAAAGTCCCTACTTTTTCCTATAAAGTCAGAGAAATATCCCTCTTAAAGAAGTGCTATTTTTTGCTTTTCAAAGTAATTTTATATTTAATATAATTAATCCTCATAATCACTCTCAAAGATAAACAGGATTGGTGGGAATGAAGACTGGTGCAGCCACTATGGAGAACAGTATGGAATTACCTCAAAAGATTAAAAATGGAACTGCCTTTTGAACCAGCGACTCCACTACTAGGATTATACCCGAAGAATCTTGAAACACCAATTCAAAAGAACTTATGCACCCCTATGTTCATTGCAGCACTGTTTACAATAGCTAAGTGCTGGAAACAACCTAAGTGCCCATCTGTAGATGAGTGGATCAAAAAACTGTGGTACATTTACACAATGGAATACTATGCAGCAGAGAGAAAGAAGGAACTTCTACCATTTGCAACAACATGGATGGAACTAGAGAGAATTATGCTTAGTGAAATAAGCCAGGCAAAGAAAGAAAAATACCATATGATATCACCTAATACAGGAAACTAAAGAACAACACAAAAAAAGGAACTAAATAGAACAAAGAGCAGAATAGCAGTCAATAGGGGGGAGGGGAGAGGGAGAGAAGGGGGATAAGTAAGGGAAGGGTTTAATTAAAGAGCCTGTAGGAAAGACTCATGGACATGGACAACGGGGAGGGATATGATTGCGGGAGAGGGGGTGGGTTGGGTGGGGGAGAGAAATTAGGGGAAAAGGGGACAACTGTAATTGAAAAACCAAAATTAAAAAAAAAAAAAAAAAGATAAACAGGATTGGTGTGTGTATATATATATATATATATATATATATATGTGTGTGTGTGTGTGTGTGTGTGTGTGTATGTGTGTGTGTGTGTGTGTGTGTGTGTATATATATATATATATATATATATATATATATATATATATATGGGCAGGTGCTCATACCTATGAGTGGAAGAGTCTAGAACTTAAGATATAATTCCTACCTTATATGCTCTATTCTAAATCACACTGGCATAACTTGCTGTTTATTTAGGGAAAATAGTTGTATGATTCTTCTAGCAAATGATATTATTAAGGCATTGTTATTGAAATGCATTGGAAACGAGACGTTCCATTGAGTTCGGTAAACCAAAGAAATTAACTCCCCTCATATTCATAAAGTACCAAAGTAAGGGATTACACAAGGGTTGCAGTGGAATCAGTGAAAGAAAACACAGTTAGTGGAAGTAAGAGAATTAGTCTCAGTTTTGCACATCTCTGCTCTGAGCATCTGTAGTCTTAAGAAAACAAAGGAGTTGATTTCAAACATCCCTTCCAGCCCAATACTTATGACAGATCTCTCTCTAGCATTCATAATTAGGAATAACTTCTCTATTGCTCAAGTCTGTTATATGTGCCTACACTGTTATTTGGGCCTTGACATAATACTATTGACTAAAAAATTTGATTAAGGACAGTATTTATTATCAGCCTTTGTTATAGGTTATCTATTTTTTGTTGTTGTTTAATTATTTGGCCCACCTATTTCATGGACATATGGCAGGATTAATCTAGTTCTACTGAAAAAATGTTTCTATTTCCTTTTCGTAATGTTTGAGACTTTCTTAATGAGCTAATGATTTATTTAGCACATTCAGTGCTCAAGAACACTCTATAAGGTGGGGCAAATATAGGTTTACAGTTGTTTGTATGGAAAATAATATAATAATAAATAATAATGCAAGAATCAATTGTGTTTCATGTACTCACAACTATAAAACTACTTTTGCGCACCCTGTATAAGGCATTTTGAGGAACATAAAAAGTATAAGGAAATAATTCTGCCCTCAAATATCCAATAATCTTGCTTGGGAGTAAAACATGTATAAATGAACAATTGGCTGACAACTCAAGGTAATGTATAATGAACATTAAATTCCTGGTTTACTCACTGTCACGGTTTTCTGGCAAATGTTTAACAACTGACTTTCCAAGGGGGAAAATAACCAGATTTGTAGCATTTGCCAATTTCCATGGTGTAAATATTCTCACGCTGGCTACTTTCCAGCTACCAACTGAGGTCACTGAACACTTGGTTGGAGGAGATGCACAAAATAGGTTCTCGCAAGCCAGTTTCTGTTGATTCCAACATATTTATGCTCCTGTGGAAGGTCAGAGCAACCGAAGGTCTCCTGAGCCTAAGTGGTCACCTATGTTCTGTGGAAAAATAGCTTTCATATCTCTTGATGTGATAACCATCCTGATAGGAGAGATGATATCACAACAGTCCAGGGGCCCGATGACCAAAATGGGCTTGAGGAATAGAAATACATCTTGTTGGCATAGAATTTGTTTGAAAGGCTCACAGAAAGTAGGGGGGAAAGTGAGGAAGAATTATTGAGTGTTTGGATTATATGTTGTAGGTGTGCCTTTCTGCATATATGAATAATAATATCTGTGGACATAAAAAATTTTAAATAGCAACAAATATCAAATTCATTACAAAAATCAATTTGATAATCATAACAGTATTATTAAGAAATTTTTGGAGGTAAAAATTACCAAAAATATTATCATAGAGAGCTCCCCAAATTACAGTGAATTCCAGAAATACAAAAATTCCTAGGGAAAAAAAGCTTAAATCTCTCTTCAGTGAAACCAGACAAAATTCTTACATAGTTATAGAAAGTACCATACTGGAGTGTTGAAGACTTATTTTTCTTTTTTATTTCTCACCAAATAAATCTATACTCTGCCCTAGGAAACTGTAAGTTCAACCTTCTTCACAACAAAATCCACTGTCGTAGCACTATTCCAAAATACTTCCATTTTTGTCAGATTCCCTAAAGATAAGGCTTTATTTTGATAATTCATGTGGCTGGATATTAAACAGCTGCCAGGATATCTACCAACATCTGCTGTTTAGTTTTTATCAGTTTGTCCCATCTGGCCTACGATCAACAGGACCCAGATCAAGACTGAACAAAATCATAGGACTTTCAAAAGCAATTCCACGTTATTTTTAAAAGCACTGAGTATATTTTTCTCAGTTATTAGAGTCAGGAACCATATTGTCTATCACCCTGTACACAACTCTGAAACTTTTCAGGTTGAATTTTTCAATACTTGTCCCTCCACCAAACACATTTCTAAAATATGTGCTTAATGTTCATCTGTACTAGCTTCTATTTGACTCTGAAACATTAAACATGATAAGAAATAATAAATTATTAGTACTCACAATCACCAAAATACATTTTAATCATTAATTTAATCTATACACATACATCCAAGAGAATTTTTCATCTTAACTGTTTCAAATTTCTTCCCAGATTCCTACATCTATCCTTTATTCCTCTCAGTTTCATGTAGCAGACTTCTGATACTATCACTCCCTCATGCTTGTTATAAAAGATCTTCTGCCTCTGCCCACACCTATGAAAAAAACATAAGGGACCATTATGGTAAATATGGCACCTGCCCAGTAACATAAAAAGTCACTGTGTCTATGACCTCACCATCTTTCAACTTCCCCTGGACTAAATCCTCTCCTGTGAGGCTTCATAGCACATATGCAGTCCCAGGTTCTCCCCTATGTTTAATACCTGCCTTGCATTCTACCCACTTAAGTAAAACTAAGCTGAATAGTCTCATTTTTTAATGAACAGACTGATACAAGGAAGCAAATGATCTTCCGAAGTCATGTAGTAAATCAAAGCAGAGCAATGAAGAAATAAGAAAGTTCTCCCAAGAACTTCCCTAGATACCAGCAGCAAGAGCATAGTGTTTGCTAAAGCAGAGCGGGAACATGTTTTCCACTTCAGAGAAAAGTGTGACTGGAAAATCAATCAAGTCTGGGCATAAATAAGTTATTTTATTCACATTCTTTTTTACAAAATCATGACAAAAAATAAATATGTAGTTTGAAAAGAATAGCATTTCCTTGTAAAAGGTCTAACTAGAGAAAAATCATTTTCAATATGTTCTTACCCTCAAGATTGAGAATTGAGACATGTTTTCTACTATAAAGGCCCTAGAACAAATCCCATTTTCCCATTAGTATTTGCAATGTTTTGTTTTCTATGAATGTTCAAGTGAATTTTTGTAATATTTTCCATCCACTTTGCACCAATAGTTTGGTGGAACCAACAATTCTGTGTAGGATCTCCTCCACAGTGATTGAGGGTGATGAGGACCATTACTCAGGAAAAGTGATCATTTGGCTCCTAACTCTCATGCTACTAAATTTCCTTCTAACGTTATCTGCAGGTAGTCAGGCTCCCAAAATTATTTGCCTAATTTGCACCAAACCCATTTCTAAAGTCTGCAAATGCCTCTTTCTCAGGTCTCTCCTCCCAGGACCAGCCTTAATCTTAGAGTGCATGGTATCTCTTCCCTGGCCCAGGACAGTCCAGCGCGGAGGATGGAGTTTGGATATACAGGATGAAGTGTGCACAAGTATAAGCATGAGATTCTTTACAATGCAGAATAGAGCTAAGGATGGGAAAAATAGGGTCGAGGTCGAGGTCAAAGTCCACACCCGGGGGCCAGAGCCAGATCTCCCTATGCCATCACATTCTGCATGGACCCAAGAAGTATGAGAATTCAACATTCCAAACTGGTGCCCCAGCCTTTAACACAAGTTTGTTTCATTGCTTATAGTTTTTTAATATAAAATCAGGTGGTATGAAGACCTCCTTTTGTGTCCTTTCTCCAGCCTTGCGAATGTTAGATATGGGCCAGTTCTTCCCTTCAGTTCACGATGGATATGAATGTACATCACAAAGAAATGCCAGATGATTTGATCAATGTGGTCAAGAATGCACTACAATTTTTTTTCAAAATAACTAATGCTTAAAAATTTTTACTACATAATTACAGAAACTCAAATTTATAGTTACAGAGCATTTGAAGTATTATTTTTTTCCAATTTTGCTATCAACACACATACATCTGTTGATACAATGTCAAATTTCTACTTCATTCATTCTGTAGAGATTCCAAAACAGAATAATTCTTATAGTTGTTTTCAACTGCATCCATTTCAAAAAAGTAGCAAATTTACCCTAGCTCTCTATTTCTCTCTATAGAACAATGGTATTTTTATTGAAATGAGAAATTCATATGCTTATTTCAAAGTGCTAATTCTTGCTCAAAATAATTTTGGCATAGGATCATGAGAGATTTCTCCTCTAAAGGAAATGCTGAATCTACAGATCCAGTATGGGGAATTTAGAGGCTGTGCCCGGTAGCTTTACTTTGTCTGCCAGGATAGTCCCCCTCACCATTCAAGAGCAATTTCATCTTAAGTCTGAGCAGAAGTTGTGTAGCTTAATGGGTTATAATGTCCCCCTGTCAGGCATCTCATACTCTGCATGCCCTTCGTCTGGCCTGTGTTACGTAAAGAGGAGGGAATGTAATTTCCAGCCACCTGTAGAAAGCCACTAAGTTTTATTTCCTATGTGATTCCTTATACACTGCCCCGTGAAAGGAATTCATTATCCTCAGATGAAGTAATTATCCTCAAGCAGAGTGGAATTGAAGCACATAAACTTTTAAGTCTGACAGGGATGGGTTCAAAGGCTGGGTCCCCCAACCCTTACGTGCTATATGATCCCTAGCAAATTGCTTAATGTCTCAAAGCTTCAGGTTTCTCATCAGTAAAACAGAAATAATATAGCTATCTTATAGAGTAATTGTTAGGATGAGACAATATACATAAAGTTTCTGGCAACTGGTAGGCACCCAATAATTACTATTATCAATCAAGCATCTAAATAATTATAATCACCCTGCTGTTAATTTTTTACTGTATCAATCACTTCTATGCGAATGATTCCCATGTGACCTCAAATTTTTATCTCCAGTCAGGTGCCTTTACTCAGACGCCATACAATCACCTCAATTCAATATGTACAATACGAAACGTCATCAGACTTTTTACAACGAATCCTCAAAGTTCCTGAAAGTAAAACAGATTTGGATACCCATTGTGGTGGCGGTGTTTTCTTAAGGGATTATAAAGATGTGAAATTTAAAGTGAAAACCTCTGCTCTCCCACTTCGATCCAAAACTCCCATGGTAAGCACGGTTACAGTCTTCTATGTTTCCTCAGTGACACTGTTGACTTTTCCCTTGCATTTTGGACCTATCACAAAATCCTAGCTTTTACACTTTGAAATGCCTCTCGTGTCTGTTGCTGGCGCCTTAATTTCCTTCTATGAACACTGCTCTAGGTCCTCATTGTTGCACATTGATCTGAACATCCCTCTGATACCTGCTCCCTCTCATTTTCCTCCTTCTTCCCCAGATTATTCCCCTGCTCAGGTGTTTATTGCCTACTGCATCCAATAGGGAAACCCATCTATTTGGTTTTTAAGACCCTTTGATATCTATCCCTCCCTTTCTTATCCATTTCATATATTTTAATATTAAATAGAAGGTAATTTTACATAAATTGGTTTATTGTTGTTTTTTTGTTTGTGTTTTTCCTCAGAGACTTTTTTAATGTTCTTCTCTCTTGTTATGGGTTGAAATGTGCGCTCCCAAAATCCCTATGTTTAAGTGCTAACCCCCAGAATGTGACTGTATTTGGAGATGGGGTCTGCACAAGGTAACCTAAAATGAATCATTAAGGTGGCCCTTAATTCAATATAAATGCTGTGCTTATAAAAAGGGGAAAGTTGGAGACAGAGGTGCTCACAGGGAGAAGCCCTGGGACCAGAAGGCAGAGATGGGATGATGCAGCTATGAACCAAGAAACTGGCAACGACTGTTGGCAAACCATCAGAAGCGAGGGAAGATGCATGGGACCCATTTCCTTCCAATCTCTCAGCTGTAGCAAGTTCTAGCCCCTTCTCTCTTCCTCCAGATTTTTGCAGAAGAAGGACACCTTGACCTGCAATGACTATCTTATGACCCAGAAGTACCAAGTGTGAGAAACAACGGCTAACATTCTAAGAATGGCAGGACAAACACACTGCAAGTGCATGAGTGTCTGATGGCGTAACTGACAGTGAATGCAGGTCTCCAGATCTCTGATTATGTCAAGAAACTTGTTTTACTAATTTCAGCCACTTTAGTGAGAGCATGCTCAACTGACATTATGCCCAGAGAGTTTATTACATGAAGTATTTTATAGATTTTGCTTACCAATGGTAGTAAGGTACTTTTTTTCTTCATGAATGTGGTAGACAGTAGATAAATGTCAATGTTCTTAATTTCATGGTATGTTCTTTATGAACCTGTTAACGTCTGACCAATGTAGGTTTACTTATCCTGATTAACCCAGGTAATCGGGCAATGCAATATTTATTTATGATCTCAGCTATGGTAGCCACTAGTAAATTCCCCAAATATTTTCAAGCTCCACCATTCAGGCACAATATTAGAATTGTACTTTTCAACATTATTTTAAGTTAAGCATGACTATAGGACTTGCTTAGGGAAATATGAGTGGAAGTGGTGAGTGTTACTTCCTGTTGAAGTGATGTGTGTCACTTCCTGGTTGAAGCTTTAAGAACAAGTACAGGACTCTTGAGAATTTCTTTTGCTTTGTCCTGGCAACTGGGAATGCTTCAGATGGGGACTGCCTGAAGCCTGTGTCCCAGAACAAGGATGGTGTGGAACAAGCAGAGCTGTTGGCTGGTTGCAGATGGATATTTAAGGTGAGTAAAAAGTTAACCTTATTTTAAATCTAGTTAGGCTACATTTTTACTACCCACAGAAAAATCTAGCCTAGCCATTATATAAAACTATCTTATTTTCTTTTTTTTTTTCTTTTGTAGAGTATTTTTAATGTAATGTCATATAATATGTGTTGAATAATTGGGTTAATGAGTTTATTATTTATAAACTCAAAGTGATGACGTATGCCAGGAAGCAAGATCTCAAACGCTCCCAAACCATCTAATTTTCTGAAACAAGATTTCAATTTGATATGAACACAAAAACCTCCTATGGCCACCATTTTGTCTTCAGTGATCTGTGATTTCGGTTTTTTCTGTCTTTTATTAACATTCATATAGTTTTGTAATTCTATATGGCTCTCACCCAGAATGGTTATGAATAATTTTATGACTTTATTAACCCAGATCCTGCCCTCCAGGCACTTACAAGATCTATAGTGTATTGAGTTTCTCTATAAATATTTAGCACATGCACAAACCATGGGCAAAATATAAAGCAACAGCAGCATATAAAGAAAAATGACCAAACACATTTAAAAACTCAAGACTTAAGGACGGACAAAAATGGGAAAAAGAATTTATATTTCCACAGTTTCAGCCTTCAATTCCCTAAACCATTGCTTTTTATGCGTTACCATGTTATTAATAGTCATATCTAGGTTCAGAGCACCTGATGGCAAAAGTGCAAGGTCAACAAGGTTTCTGTTACAGCCTCAAGCCTTGGCAGTGGTAGCTGCTTCTCCATTTCCATGGAACTTCTTTCTCTGATATGTAGCCCTCATTCTAAGTCCCCCTTTCTCCTAGTATCTTCTGCTCTTACTCTATCAAAATCTGACCCACATTTAAAGATAGCATCTATGGCTCACTATCTAGTGTAATGATAGACAACTTGAAATTTGAGCCATTACTCAGTCATGACTTGATGAACTCTGTCCCCATTTTAATGATCTAAGTTACTGATGATCTGGTAGAGACGAGACTTTGAATGTTGTTGGGGAAATTTGCTTCTTATCTCTGAAATCATTTACTTGAGTTCCTTCATCCGATATGTCAGTAGTTGCAATTTTCTCACACTTCACTAACCACTGGACACCACAGTAAAAGTAATCCTTACAGTATTATCGCATGCCTACTATGTTCCTGGCACTCCTCAGGCCACTTCCCAAGAACTAACCAGTTCAATTCTAACGTATCTTGTCAGATAAACTACATTATACTCTCCTTTTTAGAGACCAGTTAAGTAAATGGCTCAAAGACATGCAATTAGTATGATGTAAATCTTGGATGCAAATGCAGGCACTCTGGCTCCAGAGTTCACTCAATTAACTTCTACTTTATTCTGCCTCTCCATTGTTTTAAGTGTCTCTCAGATGGAGAGCTGGAAATCTGACATTGTCCATGAGCCTGAGTCTAGATTCATCTGGAAAGTAAAGGGGAAGAGAAATATGATCCTTAATGGGCTCTCTGTTTCCCTTCTCTTTCTCTTGCCCTTCTGCCATAGACTGCTTTCAAAATTTATATGTTGAAATCTAATTCTTAATATGATTAGATTTGTAGGTGGGGATTTTTAGAGGTGATTAGGTCATGAGGGTGGGCCCCTTATAAATGGTATTAGTGCCCTTATAAAAAAGGCCCAGAGAGCAACCTCACCCCTTCCACCATGTGAGGACACTGAAAAGATGGCCATCTATGAATCAGGAAGCAGGCACTCACCAGATATTGAATCTGCCATCACCCTGATCTTGGATTTCCCAACCTCCAGAACTGTGACAAATAAAAGTTTGCTCTTAAAAGTCACTCATTGATGGTATTTTTTTATAAAGGCCAAAATGAATGAAAACACTTTCCATAAACATACACTTTTCTAGACAGAACATTTGGACCAGAGTATGTTCTGCAATTATCTTAGGCCATTTTAGTGGGTTTTTGGTTGTTTGTTTTTGTTTTTATTTATTTTTTATTTGCAGCACCTTGTGTCCCATTGGACTAGAGAATACATTCAGTCCCCACCTTCCATTCACAGGCTAGTTTTCACACTGAGCTTCAGATTCCTGCCACTGGCCTCCTTGGAAGCCAGTTTTTCTGTTTTCCCATCCTACCAATGATTATTCCAGAGAGACAGATCAGTATATCCCAAACCAGGAATATGCCTTATATCTGGAATTGGGCAAGCCATGTCAGAATTTTCTTTTACTTATTCAGAGTTATACTCATAGAATCCTCAAAATAAATAGATAGAGTAATACCTTGAAATTATATATATATATATATATATATATATATATATATAACTATGAAAGTCATTAGATAGTCAAGGAAAGAATGCAGCTTTCTTTTCCTCTTGCTGCCCTGATAATGCTGTGACAGGGCACAGTGTGCAGTAACAAGTCAATAAATGCTATTGATGTCTTATGTTCTTTGCATAATTTGTTGAGAATTTTATTTTTCCTTTTTAACTGCAAAACTCAAGTCTGTTTCATGGAATTAATTCTGCATTGGTCTGACTCATTTGCAATTTATTTTTTAAATAAATTATTTGATGTCTAAGGGCCTTTTAAAAAAGAAGCCATTTCATTTTGAACAATGAAATCACGTTTCCCTGGCATAATTGGACTGGAATACGGACAGGCTCCAGTTTAGCTCTAAACTCAAGACCCATGAAGGTCGATTGGAAAAATGCAGTCGCCCATCCCAGTCTTAAGTGGAACTTTTTTTTTTAATTGTGTCACAAACATGCATACAAAACAAGAGCTAAGTGTAATGGATTATAACCAAAAGCTTTCCAACCATGTCAGTTAAGAGAGAAAAATAAAAGGAAACTTGCAATACTTCAGCTGAACTTTCTTCCACAGAATGTACAAGGCATCAGAGAAAAGATTTAGGTTTAAGAAATAGCATACAGTGTGACTAAAATTCTTAAAAAATCACTTTATCGTGTTTTGCTTTTATCTAGGGGTACTATCAGTTTGGCCACAGCCTGAATAAACAAAATCTGTATTTTTAAGAAATGTCTAAACTATACTACTCGATAAATCAACAACTTCAAGAGATGTGTCTAGCTCATAGACCAATGCACAACAATTACGTTTGACAGTCTCACCTGTAACCCCTTTGCTCAGTTACCCACATTTACCTGTTTACAGCACCATCCTTGCAACCCTCTTCTCTCACCATTTTGCAGCTCGTTTTGACCTTCAGAGCTCTGAGAATATCATGTTCATCTTTTGAGTCTTCCTGCTTCTGGGTCTGAGCAACCACTGCCTACATTAACACCTGTCATTAGCTTATCTCTTAGTATCTTCCAAAGGGTGTTCCTGAAAGCCAGACCAATAAACAGTCTACAAGACGGGAGAAAAGAGATTCAACTGATGGACATCAAGAAAACTCTCAAAGCAGTGAGTGTTGCCACTAGAAGTGAATGATTTTAGGGTGCACAAGTATAAAGGCTATAGTAAAAAAATTTTTTTTGCAATGATTGTTAATATTAGAAAGGCCTTAAATTCATATGACTAAAATACTTCATTTTACAGTTATGGAAGGTTAGCCCAAAACAGTCAAGACATTAGCCAAGTTTACACAGTGAATTAATAATAGAACTGAAACTAAAACTAAAGTACCCTAAATCCAAGCTTTTCTTCCCCAGTTTCCTAAGGGTCTTTGTTTTCTAAATTGAAGGGATTTAATAAATATTAAAGGAAACAAAGAAGGCACGGGAGGGTTGGAGCAGAAAGGGAGGAAAACAGGTAGTGTATTCTGCACTTTGGACAAAGAAAATGTTATCCTTCCTCGGGTGGCATGGAGTGAAGCAATCAAACAGTGACAAGAGAAGCAAGTGCCAAGGCTCAATCTGGACTACACAGACCCCTCTAAAACACACCTGTCCCAGAAGCAAAAGTCCTTCTATTTTATGAGGCTAGGCAAGGATATAGACACAGAGGCATAAAGAGAAGGAAATTGCTACGTGCCCCTCAGAGAGTATCTGAGCTTCTTTGACCTCAATGTCAGTGTTCCATCCTTCTAAGCTCCCCATCATCCAGTGCCCCACCCCACTCACAATGTAAGATCCATAATTAATGTACTTTGATCCAAGGTTCTCCATTGCTTCAAGTTCCTACTTAACCATCCAGTACAAGCTGCGCCTATGCAGCTCACTGGACTTTTTGCCATATTCAGAACTTGACATGCACACTACCACACCATTGTTCCAGACACCTCCACTTGGAATGCCCTTCTGTGACACTTTCGGCTGTTAAAATCTGCCTTACTCAGTCACAACAAATGTGTTTTCATGTGGGGCCCATGTGACTGTGCCCTGGGCTGAAGATTTATGGTATATGAAAATTTTATCTCATTCAAAAGAGACTTGAGGACATTGTTAGTGAACTTCTTTGGGGACATGTCTGTCTTTCCCACCATGTTGTGAATTCCTCAAAGAAAAAGATTGCTACTTATTTATCTGAATCTTCAAAAGGATCTAGTGAGTACCTTGCAACAAGTTTGAGTTTTAGCAATGTTTATTCTATGAATGAGCTGGCCTGCCTTGCCTAAGTTATATCATGTACTGTCTGAAAATGATGAAAAAAGTCATTATGTTAAATGAAATAAATGCCATTTAGGTGAAATAAATTAACACATAGGATAAATGCAATCTCAATGTTGTCTCCAAGACAATTAGCTATATTGGAGAAACACTATTTTACAATTACCAGTAAACTAGATCAGAACTGCCTGGAAGTTACTATTTGCTATGTTAGCATGATCAAATCAGTGTTTATTATGGATTTTGAGGCATATAATGATTTTTTTCACGTTAAATAAAGGAAGAAAATAAAAGAAGATGGAAGAGAAATAATCACAAGCAACAAATGATATCTCCAAAGGAACATCAATATAATGTAATTAAAAGTCAAAAAGAAATCTTTTCATTCTAAGTGTATTTAAATTGCTTATCTCTTCACTGTTTGAAAAATTTCATCAAACTTATTCAGCAGCTATGCTCTGTGGGCCTTTACAGGCACATAATAAATGTGAGGTTTGAAAGTTCTACTTTTTAAAGTTATTTTTATGTACTTTATTTTTAGTTATTTTGTATGTCTGTATGTAATATGTGCACACACACACACACACACACACATACACATGCATATCCACACACTCTGGAAAGAGCCCTGAATGACAAGGTAGAATGCTAACCCTGCCCTTGATCCTGGCTCTACATTTTAACCTGTGACATTGGAGAAGCACATTACCTTCATTGATGGGGCCTTCCTCATCTGTATAATTTGGGTTCTGAGATGGGCAATACCTAACTAAATTTCTTTCTTGTTCTTAAACCCTTGGATTCTATGCAAATTCATACCATTTAAATAATTACCTAACACTAGACACTTTAACTCTTAATTTATTTATTTATTTTTTTAATTTACCTAGTTAACAATCTCTCTGTTAGGATTCTTGGGTTCCAGGGATAACCCTTACTCATAAATAGGAAAATGTTTTAGCTGAATCAATGTTCAGATTTAATCTCATATAAGGTGTTGCCATACACCATTATTTTGTCTTCTCTCAGTTTGGTTTTACACATGAAAAAAAAAAAAAAAAAAAAAGCCCTTGCAAAATGTGTGCAAATTGTTAAATGTCAGCTGAATGTCATTTTTCAAGTTTGACACTAAAATAGGGCTCTCTAAAAATTGGTTGTCATCCACTGGGAGTTAAAGGAAAGATCTTTGAAAAGGTCCTGAGAGGCTTCATTTCCAGAGGTTTTTAAGGTCTCCGAGGAGCCGCCTGCTTCCGCACACAAGCCAGTCCCTGCAGGTCCCCTGCAGTGTCACAGTCCTTCCGGCGCCCATGCCTTTGATCGTGCCATTTACTTGGCCTCTCCTTGCCCTCTGTCTATCCATATATGACTGTCCGTCACAGTTCACGTTACCAGTGCCTTCTCCGTGAAGCAGCCTCGTCTCCCCAGCCGTGCACAGTCTTCCCGCTCTCTGTAACCTGCCTGCACTCGGACCCTGCAACAGTTCGTCCTGGGTTAGGCTGGCCTGGGCTTAGGCACTGTTTGCTCACACTGCTCTGCACTGACTTACGTCTCTTCTCTCGAAACTTGCTTGTAAGCTCTTCGAGGCAGAAACTCACTGTTTCCATTCCACTCACATTGTTTAGCCCAAAGTGAGTTATAAAAGAAGTTCTTAGCATACAGTTGTTCTGCCTTCATTCCCTGCTGTCCTCACCAGGCAAAGGAATTTGAATGTCCCAGTTGCCTTTAAGGATATATGTAGCACATAGCTGTTATAAAAAATAAATAAATAAACAAACAAAGAAATAAACAAACAATGAAGGGAAATAACCAGAGAATAAAGAGCAGTACTTCACACTTTTGTTGTATAAGCTTTTCAGACCAAAGCAACATTGGGACCTGAACTACCTGGGCATTGGTTGTCTCCATAACTTAACCTTGCATTCTTTGAGAGCTTTTGCATGCACCCTAGGCTGCTCTTCAAAACCTAGATACAACTGACCAAGACTCCCTGGGAACTTAAATGTCACTAATACCCAGATGGAGTACCATTAGAGAGTGTGGTGTGACCTGCCCAAGGATAGACATGAGTATCTAATGAAACTACACCCTCTCAAAATCCCCGGCATTTGTCTCACTGCCAAATTGACCTTCTCTTGAGAAATACGGTTCTTTTTCTCTCATTGGGGTGGCATAATCGGTGTGTTGACTCGTATTTTCCTTCTAGGTAAATGGGACAGAGATAGATGGAGAAAAATACAGAGGAAGCTTTGATGAATCTATGCAGTGTTTTATTGCTGATGCACACTGATTCCATAAATTTCTAGAAATACAACGCTTTCAATGGAAAGAGGGTGGGGTCAGAATTGAGGGAGGGGGTGACAGCCCTGAAAATTGAGAGCCTTATCAGTAGTTGGGCAGAAACACTCACTCTGCAGATGGAACTCGTCACACAGGAAAACTCAGATGACATCAAGCAGAGCTTGATGTTTTCATTAAAGTGAGAAGAGACTTTTACTTGCCTAAGAAAAATGTCTTAACTAAAAAATAGATTTTTCAAAGACCACAGACAACAGCAAGGTAAAATGTATCTGATTTATGGCAGGTTTAAAAGGTCTCCTTCCCACATGTGAGTCTAGAGTCACAGTAGATGCCACAACAGGATGATAAATGAAGAAATAACTCAACGAGAAAGCAACAAGGTAGTGGGCTCTGGGGCAGCAATGGTCATGCCATTCGGCCTCAGAGTTGGATCCAAATGCACAGGGTGAACATTGTAGGCGGTTGAAAGAGAGACGGTGACGCGGGGAGTCAGCAAAGTAGAACTTTGGTCCCAGGTTCACCACTAATCATCTGCATAGCCTTTGGGAAATCATTTTACCTTTCTTTGCCTTCACTTTTCCATCTCTGAATAAGAATAACAATAGCCTGCTCCACCTACTCAGTGGATGTTATAAAAAATAAAATACAGCGTAATAATAGAATGAGTGCTTTGAAGAGTGCAAAGCACCACACAAATGCAAGGTATTAATTATGTTCTAAAGGTATCATTTCAGTGAGAGAGATTTTTAAAGAAAGGAACATATTATTAAATTATATATTTGAAAAGAAAAGAGGCACGTTGGGAGGGCTGCTTTCAAGAGATATTACAAAAGCTGGCATTCTATCTTCTAGACACCAGCCAATCCTCATGCACAGACATGGATCGGAGATGAGAAATAGCTGGATGGTGCACAGGAGGCTAACCACATACCTAGGTAAATTGCAGAAGTGTACTGACAAAATAAAACTGGCAACTTACAGAATGAGCACCACCAATTAGCAAGTGTATAAAAGACTTAACATTCAAAAACACAAGAGAAGACAGAAGTTTGGAGCAAATTTAAAGCTACAGGATGAGCTTACCAGGACAATATGAACAAGCACTCCTTCCTGCCCAAAACAAGGGAGCTGAGGGACAACAGGTAACGAAGATTCAACCTTTGCTGAGGTCATCCTGCCAATGGATATAAACAGAGAATAGCTAGCCACAGTTCCAAGCAAAAAAAAAAAATCATTTAATAAATTCTTAATATTTATATAGTATTTATTAAGACTCATTTATTAGCTCATGGAGTAGACAACAGAAAGAAAAGCTAGGAAACTCTGCACCTAGAAGCTAGCTCACAAGAAAAAAATGAAAATATATGAAATAGTGCTTCAGTGCTAACTGTGGACAACTGAATATAAAAATTATAATTGGTTAGCTGATTATTATATTGGTTATATATTTGTTAGTTGGTTATTATAATTAGTATTATAGTTGGTTAGAAAGATAATGAGAGGGTTTGCTCCATGATATTTAAAAGCATTGCTGAGCCTAAGATTAAAGAAGTCTAAGAGCATTTTCTTTGTTAGAAATAATACTCAGAGACATCTCACTCCCAGCTCCCAGCAGATAAATAGGAACTAACTTGGGAGAGGTAGAAACTGTTTCTTTGTGTTCAGGAACACTAGACCAGCTGAGATGATAGATTAGTCCTGAAAAGAAAGTGTTAAAAAAAAAGTAGGTAAAAGTCTATATACTAAAATCTAAGGCCCATATCCAGCTTCCAGAACAATGGAAATCAGGCTTATAGTCTCTCTAACCCACCTCATTCACTTCCTCTGGCAAAAAAGGTTTGGAAGATGCTCTTTGGAGGAAAACTCACAAATCTAATAGAAACTATATGTAGATTCTGGTCATGAGGGCTCTGGGCCTTCTCTGGGCCTTATAATGAAGTTCATCACTAGTAAGTCCCATTTATATGTACAGAGTTTCAACAGCTCTGGTGTATAAGGAGATAGCCTGAAGTCTCCAAATAGCATAGGACAGCCTCCAACAGAAAAGATGAGGACCAAAACAAACATTCAAACAGAAACAGAGGAAGTAGGGGAAAAAAAAAAACAGAAAACTTGTCAGGAGAAGAAAACTTAAGAACAAATCATTATAACTATTTCTCAGTGGTACAAAATATTATCTAACTCCCCATTTAAATAACAGTAATAATGAAAACTTGGAGTAATATAAAAAATTGGGAGAATAGTATGGTAAAATTTGTGTACATATGGCCTGCCTTAAAAAAAAATACTAACTTATGGTTAATAGCTTACCTCTAAAACATCACTCACTTACCATCCCAAATTATTTTGAAGAAAATATGGAACTAATAACATGTCATTCATAAATATTTCAGGACATACTGCCAAAAGATAAGGACTCTTTAAGAAAATATATCTACAATACCATTATCACACCAAAAAATATATAACTTTTTCATATAATCAAAAATCAGATTTAAAATATTGGTTGTCTAATTATTTTATTATATTCTATGTTTTATTTTATTCAAAATCAGGATTCTAATTTTGACATTGTGATTTTTACCCAGGTTGCTTAATCCTCTTCTAATCTATAGGGTTCCCTTCCTTTCTCTCTCTCTTCCTTTTTATTTCTTTTGCATTTTATTTTTGAAAAATTGGTTCATTTTTCTAGAGAGTATCTCATAGTCTGGGTTTTGCTAATTGTGTCCCTTTGGTGTTATTAAATGTGTTTCTCTATCCCTGATAATCCTTATTTATGGCTAATTAGACTTAGAGACTTGGCAAACTTAGGTTCAATATTTGGGCAAGGATTCTCCATATGTACTTGATATGTAGTTCCATCAAGAGAGAGTGTCTGCTTGTCTATGTTTTGTAACATTTTAAGCTTTGAAAACCACTGTCTATAACTAAGTGTGTTATTTCACTAAAGGTTATAAAATATCCTAATTCTATAATTACTTCTTTTTATTAGATGTAATACTCCTATAAGTGAAACCTCTTCTCATCAAATATTTGATTTCCCTGAGACACATTTGTATAGATAGGAAGAGCATGATAAGCACTTAACTTTTACTTTTTTAGTTTTCATAATAAGATAGTTCTCTAGAAACCTCCAAAGATAAGTTTTTTCCTTAAGTATCATTATAAATTCATACACTTATATGTCATTGATATGCTGCGATCTATCACAAAATCCTGTTCTTATTGATCACAACTTCAGGTTGGCTCCTAAGACTTTGTGACATGACCTGGAAGTCTTTGGCAACTTCTTTACTTTTTGAGTTGACGAGATATTCCAGGCCTATCTCGTACATTTCCAGCCTTAGGCCTGAATTCTTTCAGTTTTCCAAAGTTTTCTGTTTTTTTTTTTTTGTTTTTTTTTTTTCTAGCAGGAAATGGCACTTTGAGATCACAGATCTTTGTTGCCGTTTAAGAAGATTTAAAAATATATTTACCCAGAATATTTGGTTGTTTGTAATAGGAGAGATAGTCCATCCAAATAGTCTTGCCTATCATTCACAGAAGCTCATCTCAAGATCTTTGCTAAATCCATTTCTTTGGTGCTTGTTTCCCCCAGGTATTTGCTGTCAAGGTTTTACTTAAAATTCAGCTTCTCTGGGAATAGTTCCCTGACTGCATAGAGGACAAAAAAGTGAGTGAGCATTGAGTAAATCAATGAATAAATACATAGTTCGTATTATTAAATGCAAAGGAAGGCTTACTAAAAAGGAACAACAACAATGGTCAGAAAAGAGACCTTAAAAATTAAAAATACCATAACACAATGAAAAATTCAGAATATCAATCCAAAAGCACAAATATCTTTAAAATCCCCTCATAGATAATTACATTAAAAAGTTCATAAAATGCCCCAGAAATAAATAATGCCAGTTTCTAGAAGCACTTAAGACAGCCCATTGAATGTCAATCATGATGGAGGTAAAAGACCCACATAAAAGTGTATCACCATGAAATTTCACAGCACCATGGACAAAACAGTGATCCCCAGTGTTTCTACTGAGAGGAAACACTGATTACATACGAAAGATCAGGCCTTCCAAGGCCATCTAACTTTCCAACAGTAACATACTTTTGCTAAATTTTGAAGGGGATGATTCTCAATCCAGAATAAATTATTGATCAAGTGTGAAGGGGAGAACAAAAGAATTTTGAAACATGTGAATTCCCATAAAGGAAAATTCCAGCATGACAACAGGTATGGAGAACCACGAGCCCAGAACCTGCGAAGTAGAAAGAAAATGAGAAAGGGGCAGTGAGGAGAGATAAGAGTGGAATAAAGACTAGACTATTTGAATCATTTGAATCAACTGTCAGGTTATTTGAGAATGATTTATTTATTTATTCAAATTAATTCATTTTTTATAACAATAAAAAATAACAATTTCCCCTCTCAGACTTAAGACCCCTTATAATCTTATAAAGGACAATGGGTAGAGGTCTCGTGCTCCTCTAGCTGCTTCAAGCTGGACATGGTCGTCATCCTACCTACAAGGATGATTTATTGATTGATAAATTTGAAAAATCATAGCACATAAAAAATGTTAAATACAAAAAAAAAAAGTACTTAAGAAACACCACGTGGTTCAGCTATGAATAAGTTTACATGTTCATAATAAAGTAAATATTGCATAGTAATCTCAAATTTAAGGCTTATTTATCTTGGGAAAATAGGGTAAAAGAATGGTCTGAGCTGATGTGTGTTATGCAGAGGATGGTACATGTAACAGACCTAAATTTATTTTCCAAAGGAAATATAAGAAAATTCTACATTCTTCGGGAAAATATAAGTAGATAAAAATGGTACATCTAAACATAAAAATGAATTTTATAAAAAAATATATAGTTGAAAGAGTTAAAAATAATATCTTGAAAGACTCATGGACATGGACAATGGGGAGGGATATGATTGTGGGAGAGGGGGTGGGTTGGGTGGGGGAGAGAAATTAGGGGAAAAGGGGACAACTGTAATTGAAAAACCAAAATAAAAAAAATAATATTTTGAGGGTGCAGGGATTAGAAATGGAGATTAAATATATAAATATATGTGTGTGTGTATATGTGTCTGTATATATATATATATATATGTGTGTGTGTGTGTGTGTGTGTGTGTGTGTGTGTATATTTTATGCTTAGTAAACTACTAGACTCTGTCCTATAGTGCAGGGACAAGGCAGATGACAGCTTGAACAAAGGTGGATGTGTGCAACCAGAGGCTGTCACACCTGGGCTCTAGGCTCTCATGTAGGCAGTTTTGCTTCCAAATCACAGACAGTGGAAATTCAATTGAGGCAATCTTGATCTTTCCAAAGAATGTTTTACTGGCCAGGACAAGTTCCTCCCGAGTTCAGATGCCCTCAGGAAACTGCTGACATTTTCCAGGATCTCCCCCTTGATAGTGGAGAGAAGGACAGTGTGCAGTCATGAACACTGGGTATATTGATGCTGATTGGGACTAGGTCAGTAGAAGAAGTGAAACGCTAGTGCCAGGTCCATGACCCTGAAGAATGCATAGATGCAAAGCACCTCATTTCATCCACAATTCTAAACCTTCCCCTTATATGTCATCTTTGTCTCAAATTCCCCCCAAACCTCACCCCAGGTTCTAACTGTCTTATTGTAACAGGACAGCCAATGCTACAAAATCTCTTTCTTATTATCATTTCCTTTTTATACCACTTATATATATCCAAGAAACTTGTTACTTTATATGTGTTCCTCTAACTCTATATTTTTAATGTATTCTATCTTGGTCTACAAAACACAATATAACAATTTTCCTCAGATATTCTGGTCACTCTTAAAATGTACCCTTTCCATATATATTACTTAATATATACTTTCCTCCTATTTTAGTAAAACTAGCTCTCTAATAAGTACATACTATTTCTCCATTTTTCAGTTATCTTTATAATGTTTTGGTCTTCCTATAAAATGGGGCCCATTTCTGCATTTATCCATTTGCTTCTCGCCTGCTCAAAACTGCCCTTCAAAATTTCTATTAAAAGTCTGGATAAAATATATTACCTGTTGGAAGTTTATCACTAATAAAGGCAGCACCGTATGTAAACTATGTTGGATGGGGACATGTCAGATGCACACGGGAGGAAAATGATAAGAAGACTCCAGCAACCCAACAAGGTCTATATGATCAACATGTCTGAAATTCCACATCCAGGACAGAATGTCTTCTATAAACTGCAAATGTTTATGTCTCATAAAAGGAAAATAAAGGTCCAAGATTTTTGTATCAAGCAAATGTGACTGGTGCAAAGGATATAAATATAGAAAGATTTCAGGTGACCAGGGTGAGGTAGAAAGGGGTGGGGATGGAACTACAGGACAAGGTGGAAGACACTAATCATCATATTTTCTGCCTGGTCCCAGAGAAGCCACAAGTAAAAGGAATATGGTTTCTGACAAGGGTAGGAGTATGTGCAGAAATCAAATCACTGATAACATACATAACTGATTTATGGAAACCAGTGTCCTGTGTCCAACTCTGTGATGACTTTCTTAGGTCTGATGCCCTTTCTTTATCTTCTTTTGCATGTGGCCAAACTCAGGCTCAGCAACATGGAAGACTAAAGGAATTGGATACGTCTACCGCTATCCACATACAATGCATGGTTGGTGAGGCTCAATGGACCCTGTACGGAGCTGTTTGCAATTTATCAGCATGGACAGTATTAGTAACTACCATTTTTTGAGCTACCACAATATGGTAGGCATAGTGCTTTTAATGAATTGTTTAAACTCAAACCATGCCATGTCAGTCACTTTCCCCATTTTATAGAAGAGGTAACAGGCTCAAGGTCACCCGGCTAGTAAATGGCACAGATTAGTTTCACATCCTGTTCCAGCTTAGCTTTGAAACTCATGCCACTTTCACTGTGTTGGCAGCAGGGGCCTTCAAACCATATCAAATTGGCAATTGCATAAACCATCTTATGTGAAAGGCTGGCCCTGGTGCTGAGAGTGTATATACATATGTTCATGTAGATGCATGTAAATATTATAAATCCTTGAGTGTAGTACGTATATGAACTTCATGCAGAATAACATTGGGCTGTTTCATAGTATATTTAAACCCTGGCCCAAAAAGTTTACCCTTGTCTTAACCTTCTACTGCTTCCACACTGTGAAAATCTTGTGTGTTCACACACTTGGGCTACCTGGATCTGTTTCCTTGCTGTGTAAACGTCTTAGACTTTGGGTCTGGCAGAACTTAATCCTGAGAGTCTGAAATAGAGAGAAGCAGATAATAAACAATGGTAGGGAAAGAAACATAAATATACCTAAACTGGAAAGGAGAAGAGCTGCTGGTATACTAGCACTGTCCAGTACTAGAAGTCCTGTCTCCTTTAAAGTATTAATCAGTAGGGAGATTTTAGAGTTCAAAATCAACACAATTCAGTTTTTCTTCTTAATCCAAGATAAAGAACAGACTCCCTTCTAATTCCTGCTCTTTTCATTTTGCTGACATTCTATAACTTGATGGACATTAATAAATTGCCCAAAATGGTCAACTCAGAGATTTCCAGACGAACTTGGCAGAACTCAAAGCACTGGGCTTCAGATGGGAAAGAAGACTATTAGACTTTCTGGGGTATTATCCACCCAGTCGGAACATTTTACCATTCATCCGTCATTACTTATTTCCTTATTCCAAGATGGCCTGTTGCCATGACAACTTGCCACACACTGCCCTGCAATCATTCCCATACACATTGCACCTTTGGCAGAGAGACTGCCATTTTTGTTTAAGGCAGTTATAGGTCTCACATTTATGATAATTTATCAAATGTCTTGCTGAAATTCTATTTCTTTATGAGGGTATATAAGAGACTCATACCATCTTTGCTCTACTTGGCAAAAATGAAAAGCTTTGAAATTTCTTGGCCTCTCTCTCTGGAAAGAAGCTTAAGGCAAATCCATTCCTCATATCTCCTAAAGGGCTTGGCATTACCCTCGGGCTGCAGGCATTCCTGATGCCAAGGTTGGCATGCTGAATCGTTATTTTCTGTAATCCATTGCTTGAAAATATGTAAAATTCTAACACTTGCATTTGGAATTAGGTTCTATTCTAATAGCCACTAGGGCACTCCTTCTCCTTAACTCACACCTCCACCATCAGCATTACATATTGAATAGATGTTTGCTAACAACACATCTTGTGCCAAATCAGTTTAAATGCATGAAATTAGAGGAGGAAAAAGAGGGGAGAGGTCTTAGCCAGGTACAACAGAGTAATGAAACCTTTCAATACAATCACGATTGTCCCCTATTACAGATGGGTTAACTGAGGCCAGGAGAAAGTAAGTAATTGACGTAATAACCACAGAGTTCAGTGGTGTCATGTTTGCTATCAGGGCTTTCTGGCTTCAAAGACCATGTTATATGCACATCTTAATAATGCAGAAGAAGTGAATACACTTTGAATATATGTCACATCAAGGAATCTACATTTTTACATAATTGGCATTCAATTGAAAGATTTAAAAATGCCTCTATCTCATCACTGCTAAATTATACTGAAAGAATGTGTGCTCGCACACACACAAACGTGCACACACACACACAGCACCTAGTTAAAGACACAGAGAAGCCAGATAACATAGCACTTTGTTTAACTAATACAATAGAAAACACACTAGAAAGAACATACTGGAGAAACATGTCATAACCATTAGTTTATAAACATTCATGACACACACACATGCCACCCAAAAATTAGCAGTCTACTTTCAAAACATGGGAAGATTTTCTCTTAATTGCAAGGACACAGTCATGTTGTTAAAAAATAGTGAAAACACCTATACGGTGCTTTCCAATAAAAATATAATGCAATCCACGAATGTAAGTCACATGTAATTTTAAATTTTGAGTGGCCATATTAAGAGAATAAAAAGAAACAAATAAAATTAATTTTTAAAATAAAATTATATTAACTTAATTTTCTTAGTTCAGGCTTTTCAAATAAAATATCCCAGACTGGGTGGTTTATAAGCAACAGAAATATATTTCTTATAGTCCTGAAGACTGGGAAGTTAAAAATCAAAGCACTGGCAGTTTTGGTGCCTTGGGAGGTTCTGCTTCCTAGTTCACAGACAGCCGTGTCCGCATATGGCAGGAAGGACTAGGGAGCTATCTGGTGTCTCTGTTATAAGAGCACTAATTGTATTCATGAGGGCTCTACCTTAATGACCCAAACACTCTCCAAAGGCCCCTTCTCTAGGAGCCATCACAGTGGGCATTAGGTTTCAACAAATGAATTTGGAGGTAGGAGGACATAAACATTCAGTGCATAGTGTCAGTATACCCCAACTATTATTATTTCAAAATAAAAACTATATAAAAATGTATTAATAAGATATTTTACATTTCTTATAAATCCATTGTAAAGTTTACACTTAGAGCATTCTCAATTTAGACTACATTTCAAGTTCTCAGTTGTCACATGGAGCTAAAGGTTTGTGTAATAGATAGCACAGCTCTATACCGTGACCCTTGAGAAAGAGTTAAAATGATTGTGTGTCAATAAATCAGAATAATATCTATCTTTTGCCTTATTGGTCCTTTTGGTTCATAAATAAAGGATGCAGACCAACTAGAAAACTGGGGAGTGAAGGAGGCTGAAAAGGCTAGAGAAAGGTTTTAAGTATAAGTTTAGGCAGGGGCAGTTGGCATTCTAAGGGACAGAGTCAGTCTACTTACAAGTAGAACACTGCAACGGCTGGATGAGCTAAGGAAAGAAAACGAGAAGTCTTGGAAGCAATTCCTGTAATGTATAGAGTTGCACATTCCTCAGAGTCTTAGACAGGCAATGGAGGTCAAAGAGCTTTGGATGACAACCTAGCCTTCAGAACAGGAGCTGGGAACAGCTATAGCTTTGGAAAGAGAGGCCTCTGCTCAAGGTGACAGAGTGGGACAGATGGTTAGAGTCATATCTTTGGTTGACAAGTATTTGAGTTAAGAAAGATTTTTCCCCCACCCCCCCAAAAGCACAGAAACAATAATAGCATTGTTGAAGAAAAATAAACACAGCCTCAAAAATCAATGCCATTGAGAATGTGTAGGAAAAATATTGATATGTGAAAGTGTTAAACCTTTCTCTTTAATAAAACAAGAGAAAGTTAGAAAAAAAGTATCAGAGAATGTCGATACTTTCCCAGGAAAAGAAAGATTTTTCTAAGCATAAAATTTATGGAAGAAAGCCATTTGGGGGTGTGAGAAACAACCAATGTGTTTGTATCAAAAAATGAGACAGTTCTGAAATTCAACAAATATTATAAGTCAAATTAAAAACAAATGATAAACAAGAAACTTTTATATAAGTCTGTTAACACAAATCAATAGCAAAAATAAAAAAATAATAAGTTAAAGACATATACAGACATTTTAAAAAAGAAAACAACAGAAAAGGCATGAATAGACAATAACCTTGCAGAATTCAAATAAATGGAAAACGAGATTACAATATTCAAACTTACGAGTAAGAATTAAATAAAACTTAATTCAAATATACCATACATATCAAATCTATCTGTCAATGTCGGCAGCCGTCCGTCTCGAGAGACGATGCTGTAGCTTCTTAAGAGTCTATCTACACCTCCGAAAATGGCTGTGCAGTCCGACTCGGGAGTGACACGGTATCTGTCTCCTCCCGTGTTGAATCGACATCTTGCGATGACGCTGGAGTGTCCTCTCCAGTGAAGCTGAAGCTACAGAGCCTCGAGAGACGATGGTGTAGCTTCTTAAGAGTCTATCTGCACCGCCGAGAATGGCTGTGCAGTCCGACTCGGGAGTGACACGGTACCTGTCTCCTCCCGTGTTGAATCGACATCTTGCGATGACGCTGGAGTGTCCTCTCCAGTGAAGCTGAAGCTACAGAGCCTCGAGAGACGATGGTGTAGCTTCTTAAGAGTCTATCTGCACCGCCGAGAATGGCTGTGCAGTCCGACTCGGGAGTGACAAGGTATCTGTCTCCTCCCGTGTTGAATCGACATCTTGCGATGACGCTGGAGTGTCCTCTCCAGTGAAGCTGAAGCTACAGAGCCTGGGCAGGGTGATATGGAGGGTCTGCTGTTGTCCATGCAGCAGACCCCCCCTCTCTTCGCAGCTGAAGGGTCCAAGGGAAAGACGGAGTCAATACAGCTTGGCTTCAGGTGTGCCGCAGGAGTTGCCGGTGTTGACTACAATGTCAAACCGCCTTAGGGACTCCGGCTCCGGATTTTCTGTCGGGGTTTACTCCCTTAGCCTTTCCCCTGAAGAGGTATGCCGCAAGGCAGCGGAGGTTTTTTGGAATCAGAGTTTTCCTTCTCTGATGTGCCCTGACTGGAAGATCGAACCAGCGACACTTAGCTCGCAGGCCGACGCTCAATCCACTGAGCCAAACCAGCCAGGGTGCAAATCTATCTACAGGACTGATTATCATAACATTATATGTATCAGCAAATGAATAAAATGGGAAGATCCTATGTGCCAATGAGGAGAAAATTGGTCAAATTAAATAAAAATTCACACCGATAGAATAACATTTAATGACATACTTTTGATGTTTAGTGAACAGGAAGAAAATGTACGCTACTAATATTTAGTTGATGTAATTATAAATAAAATGGGTTTCAAACTCACACAAATTTGTTTTTGTTAAAATGTCTGTTTATATTTTAAGAACAAGCTATATTATATAGATTAGATTTTATTAAGAATATATATGTGGTTCTACCTATACAGTTAGACTAACATATTTATAGAAAAATAAGTCTGAAATTAATATATGAAATTTTTAACATTTATCTCTGAAACGTAGGTATGAATTAATGTTATTTTTTCTGTATTTTGTTTTGTATTTCTTAAGTGTTCTCAATCACATAGTTTTTAAAGATTTTATTTATTTATGTTTAGAGATAGGGGAAGGGAGTGAGAAAGAGAGGGAGAGAAATATCAATGTGTGTTTGCCTCTCATGCACCCCCAACTGGGGACCTGGCCCGCAACCCAGGCATATGCCCTGACTGGGAATCGAACAAGTGACCCTTTGGTTCATAGGTTGGCACTCAATCCACTGAGCCACAACAGCCAGGGCCACATGTTAATTTTATTATTAAGCTATCACTAGTAAAAAATCCTAAATATGAATAGGCAATTTGTTTAATATGAGGCAAAAGGATGATGTAATTACCAGCAAAACTAAAACGTTCTCTGTTGCTGAAGCCAAAGTACAATATAAACAGATAATTTCTGGTTAAGTGAAAAATGCTACTACAGTACAACATTCAGGGACAATTACACATAGACTATGAATATAAGGACCTTGAGGAGGAAGAAATCAATATGAATAGGAAGTACTGGGGAATTACCATGGTAGAAATAAAACTTGTATAAGTCCTTAAAGAGCTTTTGAAAAACAGACAAAGTAAAGACTTGAGATTGGAAAACATCACTGATAAAGAGAAAACTGAAATAAATAAATAAATAAATAAATAAATAAATAACAATACTGCAAGGAGTTCGTGTGCAGAGAGCATTTTTTATACGTGTGCAGGACAGTTCTCTGCTCTACAAGTTATTTTTATTCCATTAAGCAATCTAGCCATCTAGTTTCCAGTCTGGGTGTTTTGGGATCTAGAAAGGATGGTGGAAGAGAACTTATATCAGCCTCCTGGGCTTCTAGTTTAGAGACACTGGTAGCTCTCACTAAATGGATCCTCCTCTAAAATAAGAAATCCAAGGGTAGATTAGGCAACAATTTCAGTTTAGTTAATTTAACTCATTCTTTGCTTTATGCCTTGGCCAAAGTCACAGGCTATTCATTTGGCCAAAGTCTCAGGCTAAACATTCCTTATAATTGAGTTCTTGCTACACAGATTGCTGAGCTTGAGTTAGACACTTAGCAGGTAACTCTCAACTTCTAAGAATATGTTCTTCTTGAAACAGACATTCCAGTTAAGTGTGTATCATTAATGATCTCAATCTTTATTCTTATATGGCATTTCTTAGTTTCCATTCTCTCTGTGTCTTTCATTTCTGTTTCACCTTCATGCCTAACCCATTTTTTCTTTTGGAGATTGTCTTCTCGGCACCTAGCTCTTCTGCCTGCTTCAGTGAATTTCACCTGCCTGGTATGTATCATCTACATGTGGCCCACAATGAAACACAAGGCCTCTCTAGTCTACAGGAGGGTAACAAAGTGATCCAGAGAAAAAGTCACTTCTTTGTACACCCATAGCACAGGTGCTTTTGGTTTGGGGAACGGAGGCCCACCAAAATAAATAAATAAATAATAATAATGCTTTTCTTTCTAGCAATTCCAGAGCCCAAATCATACTGTTTGACCATTTCCAGACACCAGGCCCCTGTATGCTGTGTTGTTCCCAAATCTTTTCACATGAAACAATCCTCTTTCAATTAATCACAAAGCACACTTCAGAAGGATAGCCCAACCAACAACATGTACCTAGTCAGGTATCCCAACCCCTGTAACTTGTCAATTCCTCAGGTGAACTTGAATGCTCTTCCTGAAGGTGAAATCAGTCTTCACCGTCCACTGAGCCTTTTAGTCCCTTGAAAATCCTTATGGTGTCTATAAAAATTTCTGCTCTTAACCTTTCTTGTGTTATAAAAAGAACAGCCACATTCCTCATAACTATTTGATATCTTATATAAAACCCTTTATAAAATAAAATAAAATAAATCTCCCCAGATAGCCTCAAAAGAAAAATTGCTCGGCATTGTCTTTAAATGGCATGCTTATTTAATACTGACATGAAGATAGAGTCAGGGCTCTGAATTCTGGACTGCCCATTCTGGCATTGAGGGGCACTGTTAAAACCTGCCAGTTGCTAAAATATCCCTTCTACTCCGTGGGGAGACAGTGTCAAGAGTAAAAGTCAGAAAGGGAAATGTTGGCTGGCATCCAAAAACAGTTGTAGAAAAGAAGGTTCTTTCTCCGACAGCCTTCTGACATGCTTTCTTCAGTTTTGCCACGGAGTTGAAATCTTTCCTCAGGAGAGATGAGTGTATATATTAAGGCCGCATGAGCGTGGTGGGCTCAGGAATTTCAAACATGGCCCCGTCTGACATGAAGGAAGGAAAAGGAGGGGGGAGGGGTGCAGAAGAAATCGCTGAACCTCCAGAAAGGCCTGTCAAAAGTAAGCCATTTCAACAGGTTTATCTTTGAAATGTTTCTACTGCCAAACTCTTCTGGGTTTTCTGATATAATTTGGACCCAATCCTGGTATGATTTTATATGTGGCTGCTTGGTTGTTTGGTTTCTGATAGTTTGTGTCCACCATATATAATGATACATGTGATCTACATGACTAAAACATGGATATGCATAAAGTAATTAACACACAACACTTTACATCAAAAAAGCAGCTAAGAAATGCAGTTAAAATTTTAAAAGCATACCTGGAAGGAAGAAGGTGTGATAGGAGAAGTATGTAAAATAAACTTTCCTATCTCAAATAGCAGTGACTCAGTCACAGAGAAGACTCGGGTTTACAAAGGCTCAAAGGTCGAAACGGTGGTGAGTGAGGGGTATGTCTGTGCATACCTGTCCACACACATGAATGAGGTAGAGCCAGAAGGGCCCCTCAAGCAAAAGAAAACTTCAAAAAAGATCCATATGCATATCATGCATATGTTTACTACACTCAAAAGCTATCCCTCTACAAAAAATAAAAAAGTAAAAACTTGACAATTGTCTAAATAATTTCATCAATGACTTTAACAACAGATAACATGTATGTTAGACCTTAACCAACTGTGTAGGTTTATTAAAGAAATCTTTATTTCATGATTTATTATGTTTTAAAGTGTAAGAAAGGGCAGAGTTTCTAACCTTAATGTCCTTCTGAACCACTGTTAATAGGTGTGCAAAGAAATAAACCAGGTATAACTGTGTGCTAAGGAAGGTGAAAGTTAATCCCTATTATAGATAAGTCTATGTAGCCATCAAAATCTGTAATAGAAACATAAAGCACAATTTTCTTGATTTGTCTGTTCAGTGAATTTCTAGTCTTGTTCTTCCACTAGCTAGTTGTTTATCTTCTTTACAAGAAAGAGTTCCTCTGAACATTGATTTTCTCACTTATAAAATAGAAATAATAATAATGCCTGCTCCTCAGTGATTTCAGAAGACACAATGGATGTATCTTTAGCACACTATAAAATGATGCTGCACACATGTTGATTCATGATGTAGTAGTAATATCTGATTCATTTCCTTCACAAGATTGAAGAGAAAGGATATTTTATAGGTTCTTAGATTTTAATCAGTTTCTAATGCATTAATTTCATGGTCATAAAATATTAGAGCTGAAAGACGTCTTAGAAATCATCTCATTCAAACTTCCTTGTTGTTAAGGCTTAGAGAGTTTGTGATGTGCCCAAAGTCAAACAGCACATTTAAGTTATGGACGTGCATAGATACAGACATATATTACAGGTGTATACACCTGTAGTATGGACTACTGTGAGCTAGTGAAATAGCCTCTTTGACAAGATTCTTCCACTTTTTGCAAAAGATTAAGTTACCAAATCTGGCCTTAAAGCAATTTCTATAAAGTAAAATTTCTATTTGCCCATTAGTTCTTATAATGCAGTTTAGGGGGGGGGGGGGGGACTGATCCCATGGAAACAGGAGCCAGAGAAACTTTTAACACTATAAATTCAATCATCTTATCCCTTTGTTTAAACCTTTCTAACAGCTCTCTCTGGACCTTATTATAAAAACTCCTCACCATCTCCTGCAAGGTTCCCATGCTCTGATTCCTGCTGGCTTAGACAAACTCTGCCCTACTGCAACACCCTTTCATCAGTTATAATTTGGATAAACCTGCTTTTTCTTCCTTTTTTCCAATTCTGAAATTAGGTGATGGTTTTTCCTCAGATCACTGGAGATACCTCCTGTGACTTCCCCAGATTCTTCCTTCCTGTTTGGTTCATTATGCTTACCCATCTAGAATGGTCTTATGGGTATTTTGCATGTATAGTATCAGCCTCTGCCACTAAGAACATAAGCTCCATTAGGGCAGCAATTCTTGTCTTTTTTACAAACTACTGAATACCTAGTATCTAGCTAACCTAGCTAGTTAGCACTAGTCCCACATGTTGTAATAGCCATTAATTGTTTATATACAATTTAATGAGTGAATGAGTAAGTGAATGAATGAATAGAATGACTAGACTACTAATAACTGTTGGTAAAAGAAGATGCTAAGATGGTGATCATACATCTTGCTATTCTAACCTGGTTGTAGCATCTTGGCAACCAGGAATATGTGAAAAGAATTATGTGAGGAAATATTGGCACTTGACATCAAGATCAAAGAACACCAAAGATAAATTCTGTATCAGAATTTCATATCAAACCAGGCCTTAGCATCATTAGGTAGAGTTATTAGTTTTATAAATGAATAAGTAAATGTTTTAAAAACCTTAAATAGTCAAGGCATACAGCATATAGGGGAGTGAGGGAGACCAAAGTACATAAGATTCGATCTCTAATATAAAGTTCAAAGAGTTTGTTTTGGGATCTAAGGTATATTATCGGCAGCCGTCCATCTAGAGAGACGATGGTGTAGCTTCTTAAGAGTCTATCTGCACCGCCGAGAATGGCTGTGCAGTCCGACTCAGGAGTGACACGGTATCTGTCTCCTCCCGTGTTGAATCGACATCTTGCGATGACGCTGGAGTGTCCTCTCCAGAGAAGCTGAAGCTACAGAGCCTGGGCAGGGTGATATGGAGGGTCTGCTGTTGCCCATGCAGCAGACCCCCCCTCTCTTCGCAGCTGAAGGGTCCAAGGGAAAGACGGAGTCAATACAGCTTGGCTTCAGGTGCGCCACAGGAGTTGCCGGTGTTGACCACAACGTCAAACCGCCTTAGGGACTCCGGCTCCGGATTTTCTGTCAGGGTTTACTCCCTTAGCCTTTCCCCTGAAGAGGTATGCCGCAAGGCAGCGGAGGTTTTTTGGAGTCAGAGTTTTCCTTCTCTGATGTGCCCTGACTGGAAGATCGAACCAGCGACACTTAGCTCGCAGGCCGACGCTCAATCCACCGAGCCAAACCAGCCAGGGTAAATCTAAGGTATAAATATGCAGCAAATTATGTAACAGTGCAAAAGTTGAATAACTATTCAAAATGTAAATAGCAACTGCTGTGGACACAACGCTTGTGTTCACCCCAAAGTTCCTATGTTCAAATGTAATTCCCAGTGGGAAGGTATGTGGTTGGAGTCGGGGGCCTTTGGGAAGTGATTAGGTCATAGGGTGGAGCCTTTTGAATGGCATTAGGAACACCAGGAAGCCAGCTAGCTGGCTCTTTGTCCAGCATGTGATGATGCAAGCAGGAGTCAGGAATCTACAGTCCATATAAGGGTTCCTACAAGAACCTGACCATGCTGGCACCTTGATTTCAAAGTTTTATTTTCCATAACTGTGATAAATTTCTGTTGTTTTCAAGCCACCCAGTTTGTAGTATTTTGTTTTAGCAGCTGGAGCTAAAATAGTAATGTAGAAGGATACAAATGATAAAGTCTATCTGATGGTGTCAGGTAAGTAGAACAATCAAACAGTGGTACGAGTTCAAGAGAAAAAAAGTGTTACAAACTCGTACCAATTGGTAAGATTTATGTAGAAATAATTTTGTTGAATATGAGTAAACTAATTTCCTTGGTTTCCTTTATTCTTGCAGACTGCAGTTTCTTTTACTACTCATGTTCTTGATAAGAAAATGGTAACAAAGACTCAGAATATATATTTTATACCTTTCCCCAAGTATCATCCTAGCATCTCTACCCCAGAATCCTCTTCTGCTAGGGATTAAATAAAGTTTCAGGTCCCAGGGACACTGCACCAGCCAAGTTCAAGCAACTTGAACTCTAGGGTAAGAGCCCAATTCCACTGGATTTGGATGCTCTTCCTGACCCTTTTGCCTTTGCAATTAATCCCGAGTCCTCCCTGCTAGACTCAGGAAAAGGATGTATTCTTCTCTACCTTGGTTCAACTTTGTAAACTAGCACTGATCATAGAGTATGCCAGTGGTGCTTGTCAAGTATTTGGAGGACAGTTAGAATAATGGATGAATGCTTGGATGTATTTGTAACAGATACATATGATATCTGTCAGGTAATTTCTTTTGTCCTACGTCACAAGCCATGTTTTCTGCAGAAGTTGGGGAAAGTCCATTTGAAACATAGATGTTGACATCACAGAGACTTGGGTTCAAAACCAAGCTCACCACTCTAGCTTTATAACTCTGAACAAGATCATTTAATCTATGAACCTCAGTCTCTCTGTCTTTAAAAAGTTTCTTTAAAATTTATCATAAATTTACTTTCTAAGATGAAGACTAATGAATGAGATTGTGTATATAACATAATTAATTTTCATTTGCAGGCTGTTTGATAGAATTTTTCTATACCTGGTCTGAAAACAGGATTTTTATTTATTGGCTGTTTGGCTTTTTTTTTTTCCCCTCCAGACCTAAGATCATATTGGAATGCCTAATGTTTTATCCACATCTGATATTAGTTGTCTTGTTGTTTTTGTTTTTGTTTTAAAATCCTGACCTCTGCTGGGGACTAGGAAGCCACACAAAGCACCATAATAGAGGAACTCTCTCACCCCAACCTTAACATCTATACAGCATACTGCTTCTTGGTATAATACATCATGAATAAATTTGAAAATGAGATTTAATTTTAGTTTTCTCATCTTCTCTGCATTTTGACACTCATTTAAAAAAATATTCTCACTCATCACTGCTTATTGTTCTTCCACTTGAAATGCAAATTTTGAAGGTGGTTAAGCTATGGATTTACGTTAAAGCTAAGGCTCCTTCATCTCTCACATCGTTCTCCATTTTCCATCATTCTATGACTCAGGCTTTCTCTCCTTATCACTTTCACACTGCACCCAGGCTTGGAGGCCACGCAAGAGCTCATCACTTTCTGGACAAGAGCATCCCTATCTCACAGGAGCAGAAATGGGATGCACGAGTTCATTATCGATGAAGAAGGGGAGAATGAGCATCACGTTCCGAAAAGCTGCTGTGGCGGGCCCTGTGCAAATCAGAGATTTGTGGAAATGATCACATTTCTACAGGCTGCCTTCTCTCCACAGCACGTTCTGCTCATTAATTCATTAATCTTCATACCATCCCTGCAGCGGAGGTAACTATTATTAGCTTGGGTTTGTAGATGGAGAAATAGAACTAAGGTACAGTAAAGTTCAGCAACTTGCCCAAGATCACAGTGGGAGATGTTGTTGGGAGTGGGATCTGAGCCCAGAAGTCTTGTCTCCGGAGTGCCTGCTCTAACAGAGACACCCCCTCCCACTCCATCCATTAGCATAATGGTTAGGGGAAGCTGTCATTTTATTTCTCGGAGTTGCATTCACCTAAGCTACTGAACTCTCCTGAACACACATACAGCTGAGTTGTTCTAACATTTACACTGCCAAATGTCTGCATAATTCCTCTCTTTTCCTTGCCTAGCTGTCAGTGGCTGCCCGACCTGACAGAATGCACCCACTTGGTCAGGAAAATATATTTTTGGAAAAAAAATACTGTTATACTTTAGCCCGGTGCTACAAAAGAAGCAGTGTATTGTTACCAAGTGAAACAACACATTTCTTTCTGAAAGGAAAGGTGCGTCATTCTTTTTATGCACTGACCCTCTCTGGGCATTCCACCCTGAAGTGCACGTGACATTTTTGTTTATCACCATGATGTTCATTGATGATGGAAATGATCTGACAGTCAGGATGCTCGGCCTGTTCAACTTGTAACTCCCGTTTGATTTCAGACGACCTGTGAAGTAGATCAGGGAGGTGACCAGCATGGGCTGAGGGCCCACCATGCACCTTGCACTGTGTGCCACACCGGCACAAAGCTACAAGGTGGGTACTGGTGCTCTGGCTATAAATTGAGATTATAATCCAGTACAATATTGTTCCTTTTAAAGGAAGGAATCTGAGAAGAATGTATTACATACTGAGCTACAGGATTGAAACCATCACTATCAAATTATCAGAGAGGCAAACTTAAGCCAGGTGGCTCAGCTAACCAATCAGAGCCAGGAGTTGAACTCAGTTCTGACTCTAAATCATGAGAAATCTACATATTATATATCAGTGACACTGACCTTACTGAATTTCTACTCACCTATAAAATCTTTACTCTTACAAAAGAAGGGCCTTGCACTAAAAATCACTTGCTAATAAGCATGAGCTCAGGGCTGTGCTGGGTTCTTGGGATTCCAGCCATGTGTCCAGTTAGCTGTCAAGTCACACTGTGATGACTGTCACACTTGAGGTGACAACAAAATGCTATATGAGTGAGGCAGTTCAGCCTAGGCTGCAGCTTAAAAATCTGGAGGCTGGGGTTATTGAGAGGAGCTTAGTGTTAGGGTCTATCCCAATCAACGTATCCAAATAAACGGATACGTACAAAGGAGTTCCCACATGCCCAGCAATGTGATGAATAGTCTCTCCCTTCATAGATACTAAAACTAAGTTTAGACGACAGAGGTGGTAGTAAAAGACACAGGGCCAGCTAGTGACCGAGCAGAGGCTGAGTCCGAGTTCTCCTGACTTCCCAGCATGCACAGCACTGTGACAAGCTCCTTCTCCCACAGCACTTCTCAACCTTCTGCACATCTGCCACACAGCAGGGAAGCTTCTCCCTCTCTCTGACTTTCCTCTTTGTTTCTCTGGTAAGTTCATTGTGAAAGGATAATTAGTCTTTCCCAGGAAGTTGTTTTTAACTTTATGTTTAGACTTTGCTAGAAAAACTTATTAAATGCGGTGCTGAATGAGAGTTCTTTTTAGAATATTTATTTAAAATATATGTTTAGAAATATGTATATACTGAGCTGTACTAGTTAATGCTTATAGAGGAAACAAACACCAGTGTAACCACTATACAGGTTAAGAAATAAGGCTTCTAGCACCTCAGAAGCTCCCAGGTGACCCTTTCTTTTCCCAATAAAGGAAACCATTATCCTGACATATAGAATACCCTTCCCATTTTATCTTCCTCCAAAACATACATTGAACAAAAGTAGCAAGATATAAAAAAAATTCATAGACTGCAATTCCACTCATAAAAGTTAAAAATAAAACTATATGTTATATGTGTGTGTGTGTGTGTGTGTGTAGCAAAACTATTAAGAAAAACAAAGAGTGATTGTTTAAATAATGTAAATCAAAACATGTTGTTGGATATAAACTAAACCTTCTGATCTAATCTGCAAGTGTGTGCAGATCTGGTGCTGCCCAGCCCTCCAACCTGACCTCCCTTGACCTCTGCCTTCCACAAACACTGACTGCAGCCAGTTCTAAGAACACAGCAGGCTGGCTGTGCATTCAGGCCTTTCCCGAGACTCTCTTTCCCAGGACCTTTGCAATGCTGACACCTTGCCACTCAAATCTCAGTTTCACCTCCTTTCTGAGTGGTCCTCCCCTACCACCTTCAATCAAAATTAGATCAATTCGCCCTATCATAGTTTCATCACAGCATTTATTATTACTGACATTTTATTATTGATTTACTCATGTGTTTGATTATGTCTGTCTGTCCCCACTAGAATATAAACGCCGTGAGGGAAAGGGCCACCTCTGTCTTGTGGATCCCACTGTCTCTTTAGCAACTAGAAACATGTGGAATAAAGAGCAGCTGAGTAAACTGGTCAAAGAGCAAACTGTTCTCTGCTTAGATGTGAATCAAACACTTAGAATACATAAACGTTTTGCAGTAGAATTCAGATCTTGTGATACACGATGGCCAGTGGTAAGAACCAAACGTGAAGAGAAAGAGAAAGACCCCGTGGAAGAAGTCTTGCTCCAGAGGCTGGGGCATGGATTCTCATCTAAAGACGTAAATTCGCATACAGGAAGTAATGCATTTTACCTACTCCTTATGCTTCCCACCTCCCCCCACCTCCCCAGTCAGGGAATAAAGCTTTCGATGAAGCCATTGTCTGCTCATTCTAACCCTCCTCCCACACCAATAACAGAGAAAAAAGGGAGAACTGAGGAGCAGAAGGGAGGTGTGAGGACTCAGCCACGTCGGGCTGGGACTTCTGGAGTCTCTTCCCTCCCTGTGTCCGGTCCTAACTCATGCCACGGCCGTCACCCAATCATGTTATCAATGGACCACAGGTCCCATTCAGGGTCAGGTGACCTTGTAAAGCAGAAATAATATGTCACAAAGATACAGTGTAATAAAAGATGTGTGCAAGGCTTGGCTGCCAAAGCCAGCTTTTCTAAATAACATTCTGATTGCATTCGATGCCTCAGCAACCCCACTATTCTTTCTGCCCAGGCACTCTGCAGCCAATATATGCTCTGGATGATGAAAAGCCCCGGGACCCACTGGGCAAAAGCCAAATCTCATATCGGCAACATCGGCCTAAGAGCATATAAAGCAATCCTGTTAAATATTTAGATGTGTAGGGCCCCAGAGCGTGACACACACTCAGCTAGAAATGTACTTTTTTTTAACCAGGAAACTTGAGATTATAAAGCAGGATAATATTGTGCCTTTTAAAGGGAAGTGAGTCTGAGAAGGATTTGTTGCATATTGACCTATGGGATTTAAATCATCACCATTAAATCACATGCAGGCCTGAGACTAGGTTCATTGAATCACAGCATTAATCCCTTACATTTACATTTTGCTTTTTTTGTTGCAAATCGCTTTCACAAGCATTATGTTGTTTGATACGCAAAACAAAAATCCATGGAGATCAGTTCATTAGCAAGTATTTTTTGAGCATTTACTGTGGACAGGGCACCAAACCGTGCACTCTGAGAGACAGAGACGAGCCCTCCATGGGAGAAACAGCGCACAGATAGACATGAACAGGTATAATCCTCTCCTTAAGAGAAACTGTAATGGAAGGAGTATCAGGTGGCTATCAGAGATAAAAGTAAATTTTAACAGCAAGAAAATTTATTTATCATGTGCCTGTTATCATCAAGAAACTGTCTTAGGTCTACAGCAAGGCCTCCCTGGACGCTCCGGATCTCACCTGATCTTCGAAGCTAAGCGGGGCAGGCCTGGGATGAGAGACCGCCTGGGAATACCAGCAGCTGAAGGTGAAAAGAAAGAAACTGTCTTAGGTTTATGGTTTAGGACTAACCACTTCACAGTTGTTTAGAGTACAAATGAGAAGACAAAACACTTCCAAACAAACAAATAAACAAACAGCTATAAGTATGTTATATGCGAATGCCCCCTGAGTAACCCAGAATATAAGGATGTGACAGTGTGGAGGGAGGAAGACTGAATAAGAATAAGGAAGACTGTAGAAGAATTTCGATATGGGCTAGTATTTGAGGGAAAGGTGATATAAAGAACGTATAAGTGAGCCAGGATGTGGGAATGTGTAAATGTGTTTTCTCAGTTAAGGGCTTCCTCTTCACACCGAGAATAATGTGAGTTCGCAAGGGTTACAAAGCTAACCAGTTAGAACTCATATGCATGACAACCTCACCTACTGCAGAATGCTGCCTATAAGTAAACAAAATGGTCTGTTCACCCATTCAGTAAAAGGGATCAAGTATTGGAAATGCAGTCAGAAGACTGAGTGCAGACAAGGTAGTCCAATTAAAAAGGTAGAAAGGAGGAAATCTCTAGAACACATAGATGGGACTCCTGGAGGGAGCAGCTGAGTTGATTTAGATCACTGATAAGTGTTAGGAAGCTGAGACCTGGAATAAGGGCACTACTGATAGAAGAAAGGGAAGAAGAAAGGCTTGCATGTGTGTAGCGGGCCAACTTCCTGCCAGCAGCCAGTATTACCCAGTGCACAGAACCCAGCATGGGCAACAGCAGACCCTCCATATCACCCTGCCCAGGCTCTGTAGCTTCAGCTTCGCTGGAGAGGACACTCCAGCGTCATCGCAAGATGTCGATTCAACACGGGAGGAGACAGATACCGTGTCACTCCCGAGTCGGACTGCACAGCCATTCTCGGCGGTGCAGATAGACTCTTAAGAAGCTACACCATCGTCTCTCGAGACGGACGGCTGCCAACGACGACGACGACGACGAGAACCCAGCAGAGCCTGCATCTGTTTTTTCCTGAGTGAGGGTCTTGGTGGGATGGTAAGAAAGGAAGATGGTGATGGAAACCCATCAAGAGCGAGCACTCAGGAGTCCAGATGGATCAGCTCTGAGCAGAGGAGTTCAAGCACAGGTCTTCTCTCAGCTCCAGCCACAAGAGTGAGCCCTGAAGACTCTGCTAGTCCTAGAGATGCCACTTCTCAGATTCCAAGGTAAAAGCAGAGGTTTAAAAATATCTGGCAACTGACAATAACGAAGTTGAGCTTGATATTTAGCCTAAATCATACATACGTCTTTTCAGCTTCCTGTATTCTTCCTTTATCCTCTCTCCAGTTTTCTTGGATGACTCTTAAATATCTGAAGGTTTAGTAAGCGTTCTCAGGGGTAAGAATATTAAGTTCATCAAATCACTCTGGTTGAAGGTATGTGAAAGAGTTAATTACAATCATGCCTCTTGAACTTCTCTTAAGCCATCTAAATCAATGTTTTGAATAAGAATGATAATGTTTATAACATTATCATTATAACTGGAGCTGACTTTAGGGGAAAAAATAACCCTCGGACAATCTCATCTCTTATTTCCTTGATAAGATACTCAGAATACAAAAGAAATCATAAAAATAAATATGGCCTTTTATTTTGCTCTGTGGTCATGTCAGAGAAACAGAGCTACCATACTCCAAGAGCAAGAAAGTTAAATTAAGAAAAGCCTGAACCAATTCACCTAAAACTGACTAACAATGTCCCACATCAAGAATCAGAAGCTATGATCCCTCTTCTTCCTAACTGTGACCCTCTTAGTATCACAGTTCTCTCACCTGTAAAATGTAGACGGCCGGACTACCACCTCCCTGCACACCGCAGTCCGCCGTCCATTTCATGGAGGGCATCGTGTGCTTGTGAGGATTCGATGATATCTCCTGGCACAATCGCTGGCACATTGTATAAAAAAAGTAAAACTGCTCATTTAATAAGTGAATAATATCTAAAGAGGCAGGGTGGTGCTATGCAAAGAGTGTGGACTTTGGAGTCAGAGAGACCTGGGCTCAGAAACTGGGTTGCTGCTGATACTGTATGACTGTGGATGATCGTGGGATTCCTCTGACTCTCATTAAATGAGATCACCTAGGACAGGCCACGCACAGGGTGAGAGGAGTGAATAAAATGGTCGCTTCCTTTCTTTTTGCTTCAAAACAATCTATCATCCAGAACCTACTCCCTTCTTCGAGATGGAGGTTTATACTTAATGAAATCTGCCCCCGAAGGTCATATAATGATTACTGTTCAGCCCACCCTACTCCAAATGGGTCTTCTGTTGAAACTCCTCCCAGTTAGCAAAGCTTTAAGATTAAAGGAAAGAGAAAAAGGAGACACAAAAAACATGTACATGCACGCGCGTGTGTGTGTGTGAATGTGGATAAGAGTGTGAGTGTGTGACTTCTCTAGTAATATCTAAATTAAAAAAAAAATAGCTGGAAGGGAGCAGATCAATACAAAACAGTATATATATATGATTGGGATATGCTGAGATGCTCCTTGGACCCTATCAGCACAATGGTAGCTGAGCTATTAGACCAAGTGCAAAGCCCCAAGTGTTAACAGAGCCCTGCCCAGAACTACCCAGGATCCAGAATGGCTGAAACATGGGGCTAAGTTAGGTAAGGACAAAGATACAATTTAGAATTCTGTATAATTTTCACCTGCGTGGATAAAAACAACTTTCAAATTTGCCAGTATAAGAAATAATGTTCCTGTTTTCTCAAACTGGCTTTTATTTTTTCCTTGTCTGAGGTTTTTCTGTAAATGGGCTATTCAGGCAAGTAAAAAGGCAGAAAAATAAACACTGCTACTGTTTTCAAATCACAACAACTACTGTGGCTCTTAGCAATTCTTGATCGGTCCTGCCGCGCTTCAGTAACAGAGTATTCCATACACTTCCTTCTTGCCAGTAATCTTTAATGTATGGGATACATTGCCTTATTTTTTTTTATCAGAACCTTCAAAACTGCATTTATGAGAGTATCAATCTGCTCTATAAATTTGAGGTTTATTTCTCCTAGCAATAACCACAGAAAGAAAAGAAATTCTAAAAGGTTGTGACTGTATTGTTAAAAATATTGAATCCAGCTAAAGTCCTTTCTCCTGCCCTTCCCAAGCACTGGGAAAGGATATGGCTTTCGAGTCTGTCAACTGGAAAATTCTTCCTAAAGGGCAAAATGCAACATTATGGATCACAGTCAACCAAAGGGGGAAAAGAATAAAGTAGAAAATTGCCCTCCAAGCTGATAAAAACCCATCTGCCTCCCATGACAAGGCAGCGCCATTCTTCACACGCTCCCATCCTGAAGACATTTAGAGGGTCATAATTTCCAGTTCCTTTTCATTTTGTTCCTCTTTCTTTTTCTTGGTGGGAAAAGGCAGGTCTGAAAGGAGCTGGCTGCTGAAGACTGAGGGAAGATGGCCTGAACTAATTCATCTTGTGACCTTTTAGTGCCTTCACAGTGAGGTGATTTAATAGCACTTAATCTGTCAAAAATCTGAAGCTTTGTAATAATTGTATATTAAGCTGGTTTTTATGGAGCATTAACTAAAGTCCTTCCAGTTTACAAAGAAAGAGAGAAAGAAGGAACAGAGAAAACACTTGGGGTGTTTATCATTATCAAACTTCCTGTTACTGCCCTGAGGGTTCCTGTGCTGTGGAGGGACAAACCCACAGGGCAGAGGTGTCCCTGACTGTGTGGTGTCCAGCGGAGGGCCAGGCCTCAACCGGCCCACTGGAGCGCTGTAGGCTGGGTCCGGCTGCTAATTCAGAAAGTGGATTTGCTGTTGAGAGCCAGTGGGAAGAGGCGTGGGCAAAGCCCCTGTGCAAGTTCACCCTATGACCATTTGGAATCCAGGGTACTTTGTTGCCAAGTGAAAGAAATTGTAACTGTTTTGTTTTTAATGTTATTTGTATTGGCTTCAGCTGTGCAGCTTAGTGGTTAGATAATCATCTACTTTATATAGTGTTCCCCTTGAGATTTCCAGTCCCCACCTGGCACCATGCATATTTATCCCAGTATTACTGACTATAAATCCTATGCTTCCTTCCTTCTTTAACCAGTAGTCTGTGCTTCTTAGGCCTTTCCCACTCACCTCCTTCCCTCTGACAACCACCAGTTCTTTCTTGGCATCTATGCATCAGTTTCAATTTTGTTTGTTTATTTTGTTCTTCAGAGTTCTCATATACATGAAATCACATAGTATTTCTCTTTCTCCGTCTGACTGATGTCACTCAACACAACCCCCTCTAAGTCCATCCATGCTATCACAAATGGTAAGATTTCATCCTTTTTATGGCCGAGCAATACTCCATTGTCTCTATATACCACAGCTTGATGTATGATTTTTTTCAATCCCAAGGACTGAGTCTCCAACACCAGCTGGGTGTCCAACAATTTAGTTCAATTCTGACGTGATGTATCTGGAGTTAGTGTCAGATCCCCCAAGGCAAAGGGCTCAGTCCCACAAGATTGTCCCCACTTCACATGCACAAGTCAGGTCCCCAGGTGACACACAGTTCAGAGCAGCTGACTACAAATCCACAGGTACCCAAAACTCCCTCCTTAGGTTCTCTAATCAGTTAATGACTTGTAGAATTCAGGGAAGTGCTTTACTTGTGAAATTACCAGTTAATTATAAAGGATACAATTCAGGAGCAATCAGATGGGGGAGATGCATAGGGAGAGGCATGGAGGTGAGGGGCTCAGAGCTTCTAGGCCCTCTCCAGACAATACACCAAAGAGCAGTTTAATAAATAATCCTTGAGGTGTGGGTCCTGTCCACATAAGAATGCCCAAACCTGTAGCAACTTTTTATAAAACTTTGAGCCAAACAGAGGATACGCCTGGAAGCAAGATCTCAACAGACTGAGGAGAATGCTTCCTCGTGTAGCAGTCTGCAGCTTCTTCTATGCATTCTGAATTAAGGAGAGAATGTAAAGGAGATTACACAAAGGTGGAAGAAAGCAAGGCATGGATTGCATTACAGGATAGTTAACAAGATCATGTGCACTCTTGAGGGTGCTTATGACTTTTTCAAAGGTGTGCCAACCTAAATGCACAGAAACAATGGGCAGAGCTTGCTCAAGGCAAAGATAAACCTTTTAAGAAAGAGTTATATGCCTGGGGCATGACTACTCACCAGGATGTGCCCAGTTAGGAATTTATGATCACATCACCTTGTGAGGTTACTTTCCATAGAAACACCCCCCTCTGCTTTTTTTTTTTTTTTTTTTTTTTTTTTTTTTTTTTTTTTTTTTTTTTTTTTGTCCACACATGCCATGGAAGTTTCTTTAAATTCAAATCAGACCTTTTTGGTAAATTCGAAGCACATATATCAAGCTCCCTACCTTACAGTTCTTACAGAATATCTCACATACATCTCAAAACTTATCATCTCAGAATATAAACCCCTCTGTTAGTTTCTCCTGAGTCATTAAACAGTACCTCCAGCTACTGAGTTATTCAAGCAAAAAGTGGGATTGTGCTGTCTTCTCCTTTCTCTCTATCCCCCACCCGTAAACCTTCCTCAAATCCTGCAGACTCTTCCTGGCTCTAGAATACGAAATCTTCCTACTCTACACAGCCATTTCTGTCCAAACAACCAACATGTCTTGGGAAACTAATCGACCTCTCTGCTTCTTCTCTGCTCTGTATCACTTGCCATACTACTAGCAGAATGACCAATTAAAAATGCTAATCCAATCCTGCATTCTTCTTAAATCCCTTCATCAAACTCCCACTGCATTTAAAATCAAATCCAAATTTCTTCCTCTGGTCCACAATATCCTAAAAGGTCAGGTTCTGCCTCCCTTTCCAGATTAACCAGCCTGACCTCTCACCACTCTCCTCTCTTACTCCTCGAGCTACCAAGTTCACTCTGGCCTGGGCCTGAGAAACTTCTTTTTAGGTGCCCTTCCCTCTTGCTGGGTTGTTCTTCCTGAATGTCGTGCATGCTGTTTACTTCACTTGGCTAGGGTTTCCATTCAAATGCTACCTCCTCAGAGACACCTTCCCTGATCATCTCATGTAAACCGATTTCCCTCGTGATCACCCTCAAAGGTACTCCCTGGTTTAATTCCTCGGGAGCCTTGTCGTTATCTGAAATATTATTTGTTATCTGTTTATAGTCTTCTTCATTAGAATGAAAATACTTGGAAATCATCAATCCTCTCTGTCTAAACAAAGGCTGGTCCATACAAGTTGCTCAATATTTATTAATTTTTCTTAGAATAGTGGATGAGTAACTAAGCAAAGTTGTGAATAAAAGGCAATACTCTCCTTCTCACTAATGACTCTTTAATTCAGTTAAACAAGCACCTATCTGATAACACATTAGTTGTTTATATACAAGATTTATTTTTCCAAATGCAATGAAAGATTCTGAAGCCTGGAGAATACATTTCACGTAACTTTTCATCCTCACTGCTTCCAGTGCATTATTTGCAAACTAGGAGTTGCTGTGTAAATAATTGTTGAAAGAATAAATGAAAGAATTGATTAGGAGGGAAGGAAGGAACTAAGTAGCTTTCTTTTTATATGATAATGAGCTCAGCATACAAAATAAACAGCTCTAGTCAACAGAAGCTTGAGCATATGCTCTCATGAAAATAACCCTCTTCTCTGCGTTTCATGTACTCTACCTGGTGCTGCTCATTTCTTGAAAATTTTAGCCTCTGCACGAAATTTAAGGACATAGTCACAACGTAAGCCCTCAGAGAAGCTTGGTTAAGAGGGAGAAACAGAGGGAAGCTGTGGATATGATTTAAGGCAGGTACTTCAGACTCCGTAAATTTTCTCAGTTAGCATTAGAGCTGCTTAATATTTTATATAGCACTGCTTGCCTAGGTGTGACATCTAGAAAACCTCATGAATGTATAAGATTTTTCTTTTGATTTTTTTTTTTCTCCTGATATCTGGGATAGTTTCTGTCCACATTACCTATCTTCCTCTCCCTGCCTTCTATTCATTCATCGCAATAATAAATATCTGCACTTTTCTTCAATTATAGTTAAAAAGTAGATTCTAGAACATTATCTTCCTTTTCAAAGAAGTTTTTGAAATAAGTGGAAATTACAACACAAGGAGAATTCCTTTAATCAAATGAACGTGGGGAGTCTGATGATTCCTTCATTCCTTCGTGTTCACTATACTACATATGTTGAAACAGAAGCAAAGATATATAAAACAGGTCCATCTGTGTTTTCTGCCCATGACATAGATGTTAGAGGATTTCAGATTGGATTTGAACACAACACCAAATTCTAATTTGCAAACACGGGCCCCATTTATTTGTTTTTGCTTTTGTTTTTATTGGTTTTGTACACAGCCCATATTCAACACTTTCCTTGTGCTCCATGTTGGTTCATTTCTAAGTTCGGTATGTGTGTGTGTTGTGGTGTAGGGATGTATAATACAATCCCACACCCTACCGAACATTAAGTTCCATTGAGGGAAGGGATCGACTCCTGCATATTTTACGCACCTCCTATATGCATCCCTGTGCACCCAAGTTGGATATGTAACAATCACAAATAGTTTCATAACATCATTTTACACTTACATATTTTTACAGCTGAAGCCAACCTGACTTCAAGCTTCTATTTACCAAGCTTGGCAAAATCCAGTAGTAGCGATGTTCTATGTACTGATTTTACACTCCCAGGTCCCGAGAGGACCAGAAGGGATAAAAGGTCCAGGAAATGGTGGAAAGGCTTCTGGCCATCAACCCACGTTTTCTGTGGATACTGAGGGCTGTAGCTCTGTTACCAGATGTGACCTCAGTGCTAGGCTGGCTGCAGGTACCCTTCTACTGTTTTCTAGGCTGAAGTATTATACTTGTGTCCAGCCTCCATGTTTGTTCACCAGGCCCACGCATCTCCTATACAGTGTCTTGCTTGGCTCTGCAAGTGCTACATCCAAGTAGGCCACATGCCTCTACCATGAAGAGCACCAACAAATGTCAGGTTTCTTTCTCAATCTTAAGAAAGTCAGTTTCTAGAGATAAGCACTCCCCTGTGTACTGGAACATGTCCCCAGTAACGTAGTCCCCACGCATCCCTACCTAAAATAGCAGGACTGTGTTTTACAACCCTATCAGGTCCAAGGCATCTACTTTATAATAAATATTGAGTAATGCATGATTTATTAATCTGATATAAAATTCATAACCTGCCTATTCATGTGATTTCAAAAAAGGTAATGTCTTATTTGTCTTACAAAGGAGAAATAAGAGGAAAAATACCGTAAGATACCTGATTACCAATTTAGAAACAGGTTGGGAAGCTGAGAAACCAAGCAGAACTTTCAGTAAACTCATAAAACTAAGTGGGCAATAATTGAAGTAATAAACCTCAAAGATGAGGAGCCTTGCTAAATACTCCAGGCTTGCCATTAGGATGTCAAAAAGCAAACCCTAGCAATATGAGTAAATCAGAAATAGCTTAACCTTCTCAGTGACTAGATGAGTGTTCCAATTACAGCAGGTCCTTGTATAATATCATTTCATTCAACACTGTTTTGTTACAATGTTGATGAGAAAAAAAATTGATTTTTGGCCAGGCCCACTGTCTGTGTGGAGTTTGCAGGTTCTCCCATGTCTGCATGGGTTTCTTCCCACATCCCAAAGATGTACATGTTAGGTTACCTGGCATATCTAAATAGTCCCAGTCTGAGTGAGTGTGGGAGTGTGAGGGAGTGCACCCTACAAGAGTATGGTATCCTGTCCCTAGTTGGTCTTGGACTTGCCGCCAGAGCTGTAGGGATAAACTAGGTCATCTGCAATTCTGAACTAGAATAACCAAGGTTTGAAAACAATTATCTTACTTGTTTTTATTAATCTTTCTTAAATGCATGTATTGCTCACACATTTATTTCAATGGTTAATATTATAAGTTTTTTGGTCTTTATTTAGAAGTTTGGTGTTTTTATGACCAGAACTATGCCATAGAAACTTAACTCTTATTTATATAAATTAGCCTATGGTAAAATTGGTTTTGTTACATGTTGTTTTGCTTAAAGTTGCAGTTTTCAAGAACTAAACAACAACATTCAGTGACAACTTACTGTACTTCAATCTTCAGTTGGTACTTATACATAATTTTTGACACTCAACAAAAAATAGCCAGTTATGTAGAAAATAGGACATGACCACAAACCAAGAGAAAAAGCTAGAAAATAGGAATAGACTTATAGAAAATCACAATAATAGACTCACTGAAAAGGAACTTAAATTATTTATGACTGTTGTATTCCAGAAACTAAAAGATAAAATTGATAGTATTGACAAAGAACTAAAACTATTACATAGAATTATGCTAAGAGTAAAAAGAAGAAATACAAAAGACTAATCAATAACTCAATAAATTGGTGTGAAAGAGGGTTAGAATAGAGATTTAGAGATTTAGAGAACTGGAAGATATCTCAGAATAAAAGATCCTGACCACAGCAAAGAGAGATAAAAAGATGAAAAATAGAGAATGGAGCAAAAAAAAAAAAAAAAAGACAATATGAGGTACAATGATAGATCTACATATTTGCAATTGGAATCCCAGAAAAAAGAAATAAATGAACAAGAAGCAATAAATTGTCCCTCTCTATATCGTTGTTCACTTATCATGGCCTCACTGTATTGTGGGATTTTTAAAAATATTATATTTAATTATTTATTGCAGATTTTTCGCTATATCATGGGATTTTGTGGTACTGTATACATATGTTGTTAAAGTTATGCAGGTTTAAGAGTGTAGAATAAATGTAAGGTTCCTACTTCGTGGGGAAGTCTAGAACATAATACCCACAATAAGTGAGAGAATACTGTATTTAAAGAGATGATAGCTGAGCATTTTCCAAAACTAAAACTAAACGGCATCAATCAAGTTCAGAAATTATTAAAAATTTCAAAAAAGATAACGACACCTAAAGAAAACAACAATTAAAAAATAATCTCATTACACTGCTAAAAAAACAATCAGAAAGAGAAAAGTCTGATTCTCCCCTTTCTGAAATTATACTTTGGCTCTGGGATACTCAGAGTCATCTGAGATTTTTTTAGCTCAGATGTTCTTAGGAAAATACCAAGAACATCAGTGAGAGGACAGCCTAAGCCTAGATCACTAATCCTATGTCTATGATTATGCATCACTTCATAGTGAAGTAAAAGCTAATATTGTTAATGCAGTTGCCACTAAACTAATTACAAGATAAACATTTATTTAAAACCAAACAAGTTTCCTCTTCTAGTTTTAAAACATTTGTTTCCAAATCTTTGATTCTAGTCTGCCATTAACAAGAATTCTACATTTTTAAACACCTATACATACCTACACAGTTTTTAATAAAGAAATCAGTATTGTATGTCAAATGTAATTAAAATATTTTTCAAAATTTTTTTAAAAGAAATCAGTGTGAAATATAAAAAAAAAAAAAAAGTATGAGATGGTAGGGAATAAAAAATAACCCTTAATATATGTCACAAAAAATAACAAATTGTCTGAATTTGTAAAAGTAGAAACTGGTCTATAGAAGGGTTAACACTACATTTTCTTCATTTTAGTCCTTTCAGCCCAAACATTCCTGATGCAATAGTTAATCCAGAGTAGTTGACTATCAAGTCTCAGCCTTTATTAAATGTGTGCATGAATGATATAAATCTTCTGTGAGCCCAGGGTCACTCTGATCCTTTTAGTGGCTCATAAAGCACATGTATCCTTATGTGGACAAAGGCGGCGGCACCATGTCTGAGCCAGGAGCTGCGGAAGCGTCTTTGAAAGGAGGACAGGAATACAGCCGAGTCTTAGATCGCCTCTAATACGAAGACTACATTCTTCTAAGTTCAGGGAGAGAAAGACAGTGAGAGTGGAATTTTTATAAATTGCACTCATCTTCTGGTCTTTCTCTCGCTCTCTACAGGTCGTGGGCATAACATCTAATGTTCCATGATGTCCCGTTAAAATCAAAGTGGGTGGAATGAAACATAAGTGCCCGCCCCTAAAAGGGCCTCAGCCTAAGGTCAGAAACCTAATTATTGTCACCACAGGGACTGACAAGCGAAAACTCATGGCCCTCCCTGACTTGGACATGTTTTAGCAGAAAAAGGGGGGCAGGAATTCTCATTCATTTAAATTTGTTTAATACTTTTTCATTCCCAAAACCTAAAGTGGCACTATTTTGACCCCCCACCCCTTTTCCTTGAAGATTTAGCCACACTTTCACGTTCAAAAATAGGTCAGAGATGAGCTACCAGTTATCTGAAGAGACTGTGCAACGCAGACCAGTAAGTGAAGGTCAATACTGTTGCCGAGGCCTCCCCACCCCTCTCATTGCTTATATGTAAATATGAGGTCAACAAGCCATTTTGCCTCAGAGGGCCCAGAGGAAGCATGAGGAGATGATGAATTTAGAATGCCTGTAATGTTTTTAAGAAAATACAGTTTATGAGGCCAGGGCATAATAATAATAATAATAATTATTATTATTATTATTATTATTATTATTATTATTATTATTCGGATGCCTACTGAATAAGGCAGCATCGCCAATGGCTGTTCTCTAAGTAAATCCCTTCTGGAGTTCTCAGCAAGGGTCCGACAGGTAAAAGGCCATACTTTCCACTAGATAACCCCCAAGCAAGGTTTGGAAGCCGAGTTTTTAATAAGAAGAGCTTTTCCCAGACCAAGTTTTCAGCGTGTTGACACAATTACTCAAATTGCAATTTCAGAATAAATGCTTCTGGCAGAGCTCTCGCCATTGAATTTCCCTCTGCTGATGTTTTGAGGAATCAGGGTAAGTAGCATATCACTGAGAGGCAGGATCCCTTCAGTTAAGGCAAGATGAGGTGTCCAATCATTATCCTGCCAGGCAGGACTCAAAACTGGATGATACTAACTTTCCCAAAACTGAATCAGTTGTTTATAACTTATCAAGTTTTATTTTTTATAATCGTTTTAACATTAAATTATCTTTATCACCACCATCCCTTGTGGGATTAACACAGAAACATGGAGAAAGATGGTAAGGTTTTTCTCTACATGGCACAGACCTGGTTTGAAAAATTAACATGGTGATAATAACTGTTTCATCAAATTGTCATGAGAAAATAACTAGAAAGAGAGAGGTCTATGTACCCATGCATTTCACTGTACATATTTTCTATTATGAAATAAACACACAAATAAATGTACACATTTGATCAATTATCAATGATATGTTACAAAATGAATAAGTAACAACAATCTAGGTCTAGAATGTTTCTTCTAATTCCTCCTAGTCACTACCCTACACCTTTGGTAACCAGTATCCTTGTTTAAATATAATCACATTTTTGTGTTTATTTGTAGTTTTTACCCTACATATCCATCTCTGAATACTACAACTTGGTCCCATTTGTATTTTAAAATTTACGTAACTGGAATTAGACTGTATGTACTCCTTTTTTCCTGGCTTCTTTACTCAGTGTGTCCAGAGTTTGTACTGAGGTTAAGTATGTGGGCATGAACACTAGCTCCTTGGTCTCCTGCCCCCAACAGAGGTCACATTGATTCAGTATGGCCCAAAGTCTCAGGCACACCAGAGGAGGTGTTCACTATAGATCACATTGTTAGCACAAACTATATGGTGTGGCCCAAAGCTTCATGTATACAAGAGACGCTCAGGCAGAAGGGGGTAAATTTAATTTTAAAAAATCTAAAACCTTCCCACTTTCTAAAAAAGTAGATTTAAAAATTAAAAATTTAGATAATTTGACTCCACAGATCCTCTAAACACCTCTGTAATGAAAAAGGCAGATAGTTTGGCACTGTCTAAGGAGGTTGTATCCATGAGGGATGCTGACTGTGGAGGAGGGGTATTGTGAAAACACAGAAACAGGGATAGAAATGATACCAGCTGGTGCCTTTTTATGTATTCCAGCCAAGCCAATCCTACCACACTGCTCATCTCTTGAGTTTGGAATTCTTTGATCTCTAGAAAAAACATAAAGGTAACTTCTATATGCATTCCTGTACTGTGTATCTGCAGATCTGCAGGGCGAGGGAGGAAAGAGTTTTAGGGCACAAGAAGTTACCCTGCCACCAAGCCAATGAGGGCATCCAGAGGTCATCCTCAGAGACTATAAGCTAGGGTGAGAAGGATCTGATAAGGGACTCACCAGAATTTTATGCCCCATGCTCCTAAATCATTGCTTCCTGGGGGAAGTTGTAGAGCGTCAGGGAAAACATTATGAAGTAAATATTGTGCACAAAGGGGAGGGAATTAGCTGTGCAATTTCCATTAATGCTAATGAGACTTCGGTGGTTAATTTCCCATGCTTTGTGCTGAATATTTGCCCCAATTAGTTTATGTCAAGCTTGTGCCACACTCTGACCAACCAAGTTTCCACTTTTGAGGAGGGGTGCTGAGGGGGGTGGGTAATTGTCGTCCTCATTCCCTTCAGTTTCAGACTGTGAAGGCAAATCTGGAATCATTTAATCATACTGTTTGCTTCTTCAGATGAAGAGACTCTGAGAAACTAGCACTTTGACAAAACTTTTTGAAAGCACAACCCCTCGGAAATCATTGTTTTCATTAGTAAGCTACCTGCTGGGGCATTCTCTTATAGGAGACGGGTTTATTTTAGTTTATTTATTTCACTCCAAAGAATAATTTTGTCTCTATTCTCATTAGACCTACAGTTTGGTTTAACATCCCTATTACTTCCACGATGATGCCCCAGATAATAGGAAATTAGAAAAGATGTAGAAGTGATTTTTTGAGGAGTACAATTAGATGGATCAGTCCATAATAAGTGTTTATTCTTGTGTATAGGATAAGGATTTCTCTTTTGTTCCAAAGAAAAGTATGTTTATCTCATTTATGACACCTCTCATATGTGCCTTATATATAATATATATTCTTATTTCCCGTACTAGATTGTAAGCTTCCTAATGACTGGGACAGTGTTTTAGACATCTTTACTTTCTCTGCAAGGCACTCGATTAATATTTACAAATGAATGAAAGTATAATATACATAAACAAAATGGGTATGAAGTAACATACAGAGACTAGAAGTTCTCTTTAAACCAAATCTTAAGGCTCATGTAACCACACCAAATACAGTTTCAGAATTTCAAAGCAATTGTTCTTAAAGTGTGAGAACTATCTTGAGAATAATATAAAAAAAATAAATGACAGTATGTCTGAAAAAAAAAAGGAGGTAAAAAGGAGGGTAGGAAGAGAGGGTAGATTTTTGCAGTAAGCTTGTAGAAGAAACATATGAAAATAAGTGAGGAGAAATGAAATCTGACTTTCAGCCTGATTAGGATAGTTTCTATGAGGAGGACCCAGTGAATCTATAAAGGGACCACAATGTCATTCTCTAGGACAAAGTGAGGACTATATAACCTGAGCTGTCAGGGAAAGAAATTGAGAATTTGAGTATATGCTCAAATAGGCTATCTTGAGGTTTTTTTTTTTTATATTTCAGACATTTCTGTTAATCCACATAGCTCTTCTTCAGGAAAGAAGTGGAGCCTGGTGGACTTGCAAACACAACCATTGATCATGAATCAGAAATGTATTTTTAAAAGTTGAATGAGAAATATACGTTAACAGAAAACTACAAATTGCTCCTCCTATGCATATTCTTCATTAAAAGAAAACATTTTAAGGACTTCATTGAAAACAGAAGAAAGTAAATCCTGAAAAAATATTAGTAAGAGAAGATAAAACACTGTCTCTTCTTATACATGTAAAGCTTGTAAAATCTCACAAATGTTGTCTTTAGTAATAGGTGCATGATACATATGGGTCAAATAAATTAACAGATAGTTCCAAAGCATGCTATCCTTAGACTGGTCTTGGGAAATACTGTTTTCAAAATATCATGAGTGGGTTTAGAAAAATATCCTTCTGTAAAGCAATTTATGGCCATCAAGAGAGAAGCATAGGTGTGTATGTATTAGGCAGCGGATTCCCATTTTCATGTTGTTCTCCATAAAACAGTGTCGGTTTACCTTTACCCTTACCTGTAGTAATTGCAGCTAACTTGTATTAAAGGCTTTCTATGTACCAAGCAACACTCTAAGCATCATATATATATATATATATAAACTTGTTTAATCTTCCTAATAATCCTATGATATAAGTATTACTACCATTATTTTACAAATATAAAAAGTAAGGCACAGAGAGTCTTGTTAACATGCTCAAAGTCACTAGTTATTAAGAGAATCAGGATTTAAACCCAGGAAGCCTGACTACCCAGCTTCCTTCCTTCCTTCCTTCCTTCCTTCCTTCCTTCCTTCCTTCCTTCCTTCCTTCCTTTTTTCCTTCCTTCCTTCCTTCCTTCCCTTTGATCTTTTTGAAATATAACTCGCATACTGTTATAAGATTAATTATGTGCACCTCCAAAACTCATACATTCAAGTCCCAACTCCGAACTCCGATTGCTTTAGAATGTGATCATATTTGGAGATAGAGTCATTATAGAGGTGATTACATTCAAATGCAGTTGTTACAGTGGCCTTATTCACATATGACTGGTGTTCCTATAAGAAGAGGAAGTTTGGACATAGGTAGGTACAGAGAAAGGATGATGTGAAGATGCAGAGGGATAAGACAGCCTGAAATAAGCCAAGGAGGAAGGCCTGGAACTGATCCTTCCCTCAGGACCCTCAAGAAGAACCAATCCTGCTGATGCTTTGATCTTGGACTTGTATCCTCCTGAACTGTAAGAAAATGAATTTAAGCCACTTAGTCTATGATACTTTGTTATAGCAACCCTAGCAAACTAATACACATACCATACACTTTACCTTTTTAACATATACAATTCAATGGTTTTTAGTATATTCATAGTTGTGCAACCATTATCACAATAAATATGAAAATATTTCATTACCTCTCAAACATCCTCATGCCAATTAGCTGCCACTCTCAACCCAAAAGCCCCAACAACTACAAATCTACTTTCTGTCTCTACAGAGCTGTCTATTCTGGATATTTCATAAAAATGAAATCATATAAAATATGGTCTTTTGTGTCTGGTTTCTTCAACTTAGAGCCCACTTTCTTGGTTACTATGCAGTATTATCTTACTCTCTTACCTCTTAATTTTTGCTTTAATCCACAGATGACCTAATAAATTTCTAACAATTACTGGTAATTCACATAAATATTCAAGGGCTCTCTGAAAGAGTAAATTTTCAGACAAAACACTGAAATGTATAACTGCATAACAGAGTGAGTGGCAGTGAGCTTTTATAAATAAAATGCACCATAAAATAAAAATGTGTCATCTAAAAATTAATCTAGAAGATATTAAAATTTTTTCTGTGAATTACATGCATAGTCTTGTCCACATTTCTGAAGCTCTTAAATGCTTTTGAAGCATCGCAACACCCCACTCCTTATTCACTGCATATCAGTGATGCAGATAAAAGAAAAAGACACATTAATCCACCATTTTAATAAGCCATTTTCCAAGATCCTCTTGGGAAAGAGAGAGAAATGAAAGATCTACTCACTTATTAACCCTCAGATTCATATTGGGCAACTCTTCCTCTGAGATGTCTCTGTCCTCTAAAATCTAGCGAACCTCAAGGTTTAAAGGGGTAAAAGAGAGAATTTCAGCTCTTAGGGTATTTCTGGGCTGAGTGTGATACAAGAGGAAATGAATGTCACCCTGATTCTCGATGTTGCTTTGCATCCCACTGAATCAGCCTTGCACCTAGGAGCATCCAGGAGGAGCTTTGGTCATTCCTTGGATAAACAATTCCTGGAGAATGAGATGGATTAGAGTGCACATTCAGGGGACCTTGGGACCTGAGCTGAAAGAGTTGTTGGTATCTATCCATTTGGGAACTGAAGTCTCTTTTCCCCACAGTGTTTTCTATTACTTCAGAAGAGGAAGTAAAATGATATAGGCATGCAAAAGAGAAGCACAGAGGGGTAGATGATTTAGAGAACTCATTACTTTGACTCTAACTATCTTTTTTTCAAAAATCACAAATGCAAATTAAAAAATAAAAGTGTTCTTGTCCCCCCAATGTGCACATAGCTCTGTGCTAAGAAGGCAGTGTGCTTACTGGGACAGGGGAGAGTAGGGAGCACAAAAACCTTAAAATGGGGCCCTTGTGCTCTGCAGATCACTGTCTACCTGAAGCTGTGGCCACATAGAAATGGACCAAGGTGCACAGTAGATGGTGTATGAGCCAGAAATAAATTAGACTTCAGATTAGACTGCTATAGGACTTCTTGCTGCTGTTTTTAATTATTATAACCTTCTATTCCCCTCCAAATATAGATTATAACATTCTCCTAAATATTTGTCTGTTACAAAACCATTTTCCTTAAAGTATAAACAAATAACTTTACAGGATCAAGTTTTCATTTTACTGTATTCATGTTTGAATTTTAGGATCATTTCATTTGAGTGCGAAATCTGGACCTAGACTTAGAAAATCCATGTGTGAAGCTTGGTTTGGTGTGACCACATGTGAGGCACATAGCCTAGGGTGCTCTCATCTGATCTAGGCACACCATCAAGGTGTCAGGATCAAATCCCACTAGCAAATGTGGGAGAGAATGAAATACAATAATGCAGGATACAAAGTAAGGGACAGTGATTATCATCACAACCTCACACAGCTCATGCCGCAGAGCTCACAGGGGGGGATTTTGACCTTCTCAGGGTATGAAGAGTGTCACAGTCACGCTCTCTAGAACTAGCATTCGCTTTTCTAGGTCTCCTTTTAAGAGTCATTCAGGTCTGTATTGAACACCTGCTGTGAGACCCTGCCCCATGCCAGGTACCAGGCTTAGTGGATAAAACATTGTCCCAGAACTCAGTGATTTGGTAGAAAACATAAACATATTCAATACAAACAGAAAGACTTACATTAAAATAGCAAGGCAGAGAAGGAAAGGAACCTTATAAGTTGGGCAGTACATCAAGGAAGGCTGCAAGGAGAAAGCAGATGAAATTTTACACTGACCTTTAAAATGGCCAGGAATCTTTTTGTCACAGATGATAGAAATCCAACTGAACATAGGAATTTATACGTTGACCAAAACGCCATAAATGGTGCTTATTTTAAGCATGTCTGGATCCAAGTGTTCAAATAATCTCCTCATTTTTTGTCACACTGTTACACTCATCATCTCCACCCTGTCTCAGCACTAAACTCTTCATTTTATTTTCTTTCTCTGGCAGTTTTCTTCATGTGGCAGAAGGAGGACCATCCTCAGCTCTGAACACACGTATTTCTTACTGTTTGTGACCCCAGAAGCAAAGACACCTTCCATTGCGATCTTTCAACTATCTGGACCCCTGGAGGGATGTCTATGGGTCCTGCCTGGCTGTGAGTTCACCTTGTGGACTGAGTACCACGGACAGAGGGGTGGGGTATCACGGTCTGGCCAAATGCCCATCTCGGAGGCCAGCAGTGAGTGAGGCAATATGACTGACAGTCTCCTCAAAACCCATAAGCTGGGGAAGAGGCAATTACCTAATAGAAAGGGCGGTGTTGGGCCAACACAATCAACGCATACCTGTGAAATGCAAACAACTGAAAGAAATTTAAATAGGCAGAGAGAAAGGGTTGAAAGCTAGGAAAATATATAAATAATATATTAATAAAGTTATGCCATTGACAGAAGGTTTGTACTCCTCTCAAATTCATGTTGAAACCTAATCCTCAATGTAATGGTATGTGGATGTGGGGCCTTTCAGAGGTCATTAGGTCATGTGAGTGGAGTCCTCATGAATGAAATCAATGCCTTATAGCAGAGACCCCAGAGAGCTCCCTTGCCATTCCACCATGTGAGGACACAGCAGGAAGAAGGCCACCTATAAACTAAGAGGCCTCACCTGATGCCAAATCTACCTGGCACCTTGATCATGGACTTCCAGCCTCCAGAACTATAAGAAATACATTTCTCTTGTTTTTAAGTCACCTGGTATATGGAATTCTATAATAGAAGCTCAAGTGGACTACAAAAGTTATAAATTGGGAGATGTGTATGATATATATTTGGGGAGGGAAAGAAACTGTGGCATAGTATAGTGAGTGCAAAATAGATTGATTATAAAAGAAAGCCTGAGCATGAATATTACAATATTTCCTCCTTCTGCCACCTGTTGTACCTCTTTCTCTTTACAAGATGAACCTAGAAAAACTTCGTTGAAGGCCTGATGAGCACAAACACTAATATAGTTGATTTGACATAAGATGTGGTGCCCACCGCTGTGAAGTTCATAGCCTAATTATATAAACAAGACATAGCGCATAGAAAGCTATCTAACGATGGATGCTAACAGATTAACACATAATCAAGTTCAATACTCCAAAATAAATCTCGCTTTACAATACAGCCAATAGACTTGGGGTTGGCACTTCGATATAAAGAAACCAGGCCTGGTGATGCTCCTGTAGAGGTCTTGCTGAATGGACCAAGGTGGTCCTTATACTGCAGCCTCCTTCTCACCCTGTGAAGGTCAGATTATAGATCAAAAAATTCCTGGTGACATAAATTATGTAAAACAACCACTTCATGGTGTTAAACAGTACTGAAGTCTGAATTTAACTGCCCAGCAAATCACTGAAAAGGGACTATAGCAATATCTTTAATAGATGATATAAATACTTAGGACATAAAACTGCCTATTCTACCTATTTCCATTACAGCAATCCCCTCCCTCTCCCAGACCTGTTTAGGTCAGATAAACAGGCTATGAAGCTTCTGTTTTCTGGGCACATGCATTTTTCCTACCTTCTCCCACACTAGCTAAAGTTCATTGTTCAGTTTTATCTGAGACTCATACCTAAAAGACCAGGAGCAGCAGATGAGACCTGCTCTTTTCTACAGGATACATGGATTACTAAAGCTCACCGATCCCTGCCTGTGTCACCGTTTCAGGATGATATAAAATCTGTCAGTATGTGGTCTGGTCCTAAGTGATCCTCTAAGCTCCACCTTCCCAGTGTCCAACCCAGTTCCCACCTCTTTTCATGACACTGAGCGCATGCATCTCTCTACCCTCCTACTCTGACCATAATGGGCTGCCTTGTGTGGTAATTTTCCATATCTGCATCTTTTCTCCCAAAGTAAATTAATACAGGGTACTATGTACCTGAAACCACATTTTATTTTTATAGCTCATGAGAAGTGGCAAAATGTCTTAGGAGGTAGCATTATGGGACAAAATAAGTGAGGTTTCGAAGGCACAGTGATTCAGGCTTGAAACAAATTGCTATTATTCTTTCTGAGCCACCATTGCTCCTTCTATAAAATAGGAATAATTCCCCCCAACTCCTAACTACAAAAATTAAAGTGAGATAGTAAATGTTTGTACTTTTTTCTCTCTCCTTGTTTTCTTTCTTTTATGATGCCCATCTATGTGCCTTCTGGATGCTTAAAGAATATTGCTGAATGGCCCAGCTGCTCTTATAACACTTGGAGTCACATGCCACATCCTTTCTGCCTTTCTAAATTCTACCAACATTTAAATGTTCAACAAAGTCCTAATTCCTTCATTCTCTAATCATTCCAGCTTTTATTATATTCTGTGGTCTCCAAGAATCCTTTTCACTCTAGTTAGTCACATCCATTATTTTCCTTTGCCCAGGAAGCTCCTTGATACCAGAGGGTACACTTTTTGCCCTTTTCTTGTTCTTCCTTAAAACTAGCAATGGGCTGGTCCTTTAGTAGAAACAAAACCAATAGGTCCCGATCAACAACATCATAACCATAATGTACCAAGCAGAAATTAGTGAATTATAGCATTGAAGACTATAAAAATTCTGTATGGACCAAGCAGTCTCCCAAGATGCTTTGCACAGATTATCTTGTTGAAACAAAAGCCTGCATGTAAAAACAAACAAACAAACAAACAATAAGGTGCAGTTAGGCAGGGGAGAGAGCTGAGTTGTTTGGATTTTTCAAGGCAAAAGCTTTGTAGAGGAAATAATACTTCTGAAGAACTTCAAATAGTTCTCGTTGTAAGGCTGCAATTAGAAACAGCTTGCAGAGTTGGGGATAGTGTTATTTTCCTATAATATATGACCTATCAATCAGCTGGAAATGTGTAAAATATAACAAATTCCTTAGGGGACACTTCCCCAGCCTAATCATGGTGCTTCTTGGGGTTTCTATGATCCTTCCCGTCTGTGACCACGTAGATAAGCACTTCTGTAGATGCTTCAGCCTTCTTTATGGTTTCTTGTGTGCGTGATTTTGTTTGTAACTAAAATTTAACTTCCTTTCAAAAAGAGACCTTTTCTATCTTCAAAAAACCCAAATAGGCTGAGACTACACAGAGAGCCAGCCACAAATTTTTCATTAGACTTACTAAAATTCCGAATATCACTGCGAAATCCGACTACATCTCAAAAGCCCACTATCGTTCAGTAAGGAAACATGTGACAGAGTGGCAATAAAAACAGCAATTTCTTTTCTAAACTCCACTAGGAAGTGAAACCATGTTGCACAGCAGAGCATAACAATTTGAGACCCTGAACTACAAAGCAAAGCTGCACACTCAGAATTGAGGCTCATCCCCGACGCGGTGGCATCTGGTTACTAACGGAGGACTCATTCCTGTCCTTGGATGCCCGAGCACACCTTCTATTACACTAACTTAAATGAAAACCCCAAGGGGAAATCATGACCCTAATGATTTATCTGGTGATATGGCCATATTAGATCCTTTTAAATCCTTTAATTTGCAAAAAGTCCCGAAGTCAGTGAACCAAACAAATAGCACCTCTCTCCCCGTGCTGTGTAACTTGGGCGATATTTATGGGCAGGGAGAAGTTCTGTGTTCAGCAGTTTCCTAATCAACTAAGAACAAATGGAGAAAGCAAATCCATGAAATAGGAAAGGGCAAGACCACCGAGCTATGACTTTAAAAGGTGGCAGAAAAATGTTAGTGCCATTACGCTGCTAAGCCTCCTGCCCTAGTCAAAATGCATTCATCAGAGATGCTATAGAATCTGAACCTTGAGGGAATGGCCTGAGGATGTTAAAGCATGGAGTCTTCCCCACTGGTCATACAGAAAAGGGCCCTGCAAATGAACAGTGGGTCTACACAGAGCCTCAAGTATCAATGACATGTCTCACTGGGTTCATTTTTTGTTTAGAGTGATGTCATTTATCTTTGGTTACTTCTGGTAACACATTCAGATTCAACAAACTATTTAAACATACTTACATGCACATGTCAACACCTGAGAGAGAAGTTGCAGGACATCAAAATAGAAGTCAGGGTCCCCACCTTCCAAACATAAAATATTTCATAAGCTGACTTTTGTTTTTGCTTTTGCTTTTGCTTGGGCTTATGAATAATTAGCACTTCAGCTGGATGTCCAACTCCTACAGCATCTTCTACCTCCAGTAGGTCTGCATCTCAAATGTCCCATGAAGATGACCCATATATTGTTTTCATTTTCCAGCTGTCCTTCTATTTCACACCACAGAATCCTGTCAGGAACACCTTCCCTAAAATATGACTTAACTGCCTCCATACTGAACCTCACATTGTTTCTTCTCATCCTTGATTCATGGGAAATAGAATAACCATTTCCTTTTTATGGCTCTGTTTATGTTTGCAGACTTGGAAGTAGAAAAGTACTTCTGAATCTAAGGAATACAACAGCAGAATTTCTCCACAGAGTGAGCACAAAAGGTAAAAGAATGAGAGAACATCAGAATTTCAAGTACAACAGAGAATGGCCCCCTCCCTGTTAGGCTTCCTCCTCTTGCCTGCGTGGGGACTGTGCCCCAGAGAATATGGGGCCTCTGCACAGTGGTGAACTCTCTCTCCCTGGTAGCATGCTGCCTGTGGAGGAACTTTAGCCCCACAGGCTCGAACTAGTTTCTTTTGTTCTTCTATTTTGCACAGTTTACAAAGGATACTCACCCAGAAGTTAAGGTATTTCTGCGTTGTCTAGCATGGAAAGGCAGAACACAGTCATGGAATGAAGCAAAGCTACCAAAGTCACACATAACAGATTTTTAACTTTCTTTAAGACTCAAATTCAAGTTTGTTTAGATTGGTTTAAAACCTGTTTCTTCATCTCTCTTTCTTTTTTTCTCTTATTAGTTGTTAAATGCCAACTCTAGCATCAGCTTCCTTAGAATTCTCTTTTTTACTTTTTTTACTTTCGATGCTTGTGAATCAGTATCTTAGCTTGATGAGTTTCGGTGGTCCCAAGTCTCTGAGATTCTCCCTGGAAAGATGCGTCTTATTCCCTACTGGCCTCCAGTAATTAAAATAGTCCTGGGTCCATTATTTATAACGTCCATGGCTATACCTTGCCCACTACTGTTTTGTTTTGTTTTGTTTGCAGGAAGTTGAGGGGTAGGGCAAGGGGGTTCATTGCTTAGTGAGGTGATCAGCCAGGTTTTCTGGAACATCTAGACCAAAAACATCACACAAGAATGGAGCACAGCATCTCCAGTGAGCTGGGGTCTAAGCAGCTGTGCAGTTAAGAGTATGAGAAAGGTTTGCCCAAGACAAAGATTTGGGTCTGGATACATTTTTCAGAGGAACTGGATAACTAAATAACAGCAGCATATAGAAATCTACCACATAAATTAAAAAAAAAAAAAAAAAAAAAAAGATACAGCAAAGAAAGTCAGGAAAAGCACCAGATTATAAGAATTTGTTTTTGTTTATTTGTTTTGTTTTTTAAGGAGATGGTCAATGAGAAAAAATGTCCAACAGCAGCGTATTTCAATAAGGAAAATGGAAGCAAATTCAACTATGGCCACAAACTAAGGTGCAGGCAGTTCAGGAAAAGTGACCTCAGGGTCCTCACATCCACCACAGAGTCCTTCTCACCACCGGGAATTCCTTCCTCCAGAGTTTTCCATGACCTAGTACCATCATAAAGGACAATTGGCCACCAAGGCAAAAGATATCAATTGCCTGTCCTCTCACTTTTATGGCTAAAGGTACTCACTGAAGCAATGTCTGTCAAAGGAAGCTATGAGCAGAATCATGACAGATATCTAAAGGAGTTCCAGAGGAACCACAGAAGAATTTTCTAGAATGAACCTTACACTGTAAGACTGAACAAGCCATTGGAACCTTTTGCTCCAATGCCCCTCTATTCTCACTGCCTTAGGGCAGTTAAGGAGCTGCCACATTGTAGATGGAGACAGCTAAGGCCTGGAGACATTCCCAGAGTGAGGGAAGGAGGGACGATAGACTAGAATCTGGGTGTCCCATTGCTTATAGGACTAGGGTCCTCCCACTATGCCACACATCCCCCTCTTAAGTGTGTGGCAAGAAGACTTCCCAACATCTAAAGAAACTTTAAAATCAATTAGTGTGTTGGCTTTGCAGAAGATATTGTAACCTGTCCGGAGTAATAAAATCAGCAATGCACAGCATTACTTTCCTCTATGAAGAGCTTGAATAAATAAGACATTTATAAGAATGAGTGGAAAATCTGAAATGAATATCCCAAGAACCATGAAAAAATAAGCTAAGAGAAATTGAATTTTCTTTTGAGTCTCTACGAGAGAGTCAGCAGTTGAGGATTTTATGCATAATTTATAAGGAAAATTGTCCCATTCACTAAGGTGTACACCATATCAGTTTGTGGCAAAGATTAAGCAAGCTGTCTTTTTTTTTTAATTGAAATCAAATATAGGTAGGGAAGAAAATGAATTCTGAATGAGAGAGAATGCAATGAGTCACATGGCCAAGGGCTTACTGAAATTTACATGAGAGTTTTCTCTTTTTTAACCAAGTAACTTTGACCTTGTTTATTAATCAGTAATAAGAAAAGGGCTCAAAGCAAAGTCCTACTTAGTGCTAAAGCTTGCTGTTCTCTTTTTCCCTCCATGCTAAAGAAAGCTGCGTCTTGGCATAAATAGCACATACTTCTCTGGATACCTATGGTTTGAGCAGCATCAGTAAAATACTCCAGGCTGGTTGTCATTGTTTTCTAAAAGGTTACCATAATCAATTCAGTCCTTGAAATTTTTACCCTGAGAGAAGCTTTTAAATTGCAAATACTCCCAGAAACACTGAGCTAATGCCCACAAAGGTAACATACCCTAAACCTCAAACTAAGAGGATTCAGGGAGGCTGAACAAGCAAAAAGAGAAAGATTTTGAAAGGAAGGAACAAGACTAGTAAGTGAAAATTGGTAAGAAGGAAGACTCAACTATTGTGATGCCACAATTTTTTCGGATACAACCTCAGGAAAGGCCAAGAAGATCCATACCAGCAGTCTCCACTGAAAACATAAATTGTTTGCTGTGGTCCTTGTTTTCTCGAGCCTTTCCCTCATCCCTGTTCTCCATCCCAGGCACATAATTCTAATTACCCCTGAGACCACTGTGAATTCCTTTAACAATAGTGGCATCTAGGCATCGAACTATGTGCCATTCTCACATCAGATGCTCCCTTGCCATTGTTCTCTTAGTATCTGTGTATTCTTTCTTGGGCCCCAGTGTAACTGAATAGTTAAATGATCTTCTTTTCTCTTTGGGATCCCCGCGGCATCTGTAACATAGCTATGTCTGCCAAGTAGCCTCAATATTAATACCAAAAAAGAGAAAACAATTGCAATGATGCAGCTCTTTCCAGTTTCTAAAACACATTTACTTATATAATGGTTTATTTATATAAACCAAAAAGGAAATGAAGCAAGGGAATTTATTATTTCAGGTTTACAGAGAATGATGTAACCTCTGAAATAGAGCTAACTTTTGCTGAAAATTATATGAGGCACTCTTCTGAGCACTTACATGTAGCTAATTTAGTTATTTCTACAGCACTATGAGGTAGCAACTATTATTATGCCCATTTTATGAATGAGGAAATTTCAGCTCTAAAAATTTGAACTATTTTTGCTATTTTTTCAAGATCACATAGAAAGTAAAAGGCAGAAATTGTGGCTTGCGTCTAGTTCTATTGAATCAAAATGTAACACTCTCAAATGCTGCTATTCTAAACAAGAGTTAAAGTGTAAAAGCTTTTTTCAAGGTCATACATACTTTCTAAGTGGCAGGAAGTACATCTAAATCTAACTTCTCTTCAAATGCACTCTCAACACCACCCTGATATTTATTGAAATGCAGGCAATTTGACTAAGGTACAGAATGATGATATGTACCCAAACTTGAACAACCACTGTTTTTTTTTTTTTTCTTTTTTTTACCTGAATAGCTCTCCTTGCAATGGAAATTTCTTATGGATCCCTTAAAGAGGATTTCAAGACATTTTATCTGCAAGAAATGAAATGGATTAAATGATCTCCATTAAGCTTATGGTAATTTTAGCCTTTCCAACTTCTGGCAGTAGAACATACAGTGTGAGCACATGGTAAATTCCAATCTAAGGTTGCAGGTTTGATCCTTCTATGCTATTAGCAGAGTGAGTCACTCTAACCAAGAGCTATAGAGAACACTTTCTTCTGGTAATGTCTTTGAAGGTGACAATGAAGAAATAAGCTACTCCCCAGCATATTCGCTTTTAGAGTTTTACTCCGAAGTCATTATTTTAACAAAGCAAAGACATGTCACCAAAATTAAGAAATTTCACTTTCTTAATAATGATGGTTTTTCATAGAGTAGGCTTGCATTATCCAGCATACTTATTTAGTTGAAAAAAAGCAAAAAAAAGAAAGCTGAATTAAAATTATATTTTTTAAAAAATGTAAAATGTCAAGTCAATATTTAACCAAATATAGCCAGGTGAGGTGCTGATCCTGGTCTATGTCCTGCTTTAAAGAAGTGGTTGAAGGAGAAGTTTCAAGTACTGACTGGAGCCTTCCTCGGTGAAGCAGTCACAAGCCATTCTGTGCTCTGATCTGTACAGTGGTGCTGAAGCTGCCCCTGCTGTGCAGAGCCAAGACTTCCTTTGGGCAGGCAAACCACAAACTATTAAATGCTACTATGTAGATTCTCTATAAATTGAGATGGCTCCAAAATATGAAATCCATTTTCATAGCACCAAAGTGAAGAGAGGAGACTGGGAATTATTTAATGAATTTTATCAATTTGTCTTGACTTCCCAATCCAAGCACTAAACTTAAAATGGTAAGTCTAGCGGCACGGTGTAAATTCATGTAACAGAGTTGACTCTTTTCTTGGATAAACTAAAGTGTTTGTTGGTATTTATGTGTCCATAACATTATTTCATAAAAATTCCGCCAAATGGGGAGAGCTCCTTATAGATTTAATGCCAGTGGCTCTCCTGAACCTAACAATGCTTTTCAAAACTTGACTGTAAAGTCATACATAAGAACTGCCTGATTAGAAGAGTGAAATGAGGGAAGAGGGAGCATCTTTATTCAAGATGCAGATTCCTGGGCTCTAACACAGACCTGCTTAGTTAAACTCTGTGGAGACACCCTACTGTCAGCACGTATAATGAATCCCAGAAGTCACTGTTTCATATTAAATTTTGAGACTCACTGACCAGGTTCCTGAGGCACCAGGACAGTGGAGCAGAGAAAGGAGACGGGTAGATGAGGCTACAGCAGCCAGAATGGGACGACCTAAAGAAAGGCCTCATGACAGAAATTCTTAAATTGTTCTGGCTTTCGTTTAACAGAGCAAGCCCAAGAGTCTAGGGAGAGAGCCCTCTCAAGGGAGAGATGGGATGGACAAGGAAGGGGTCAGAGCATACTCTTTCTTTGCAGGCAGGGGTTGGTTATAAGAAAGAAGGGAAGAGGAAAAGTTACAAGGTAGACTCTGTGCTCAGCTTTCCTTATCTAGGATCCTCTCCCAGGAAGAAATTAGCTTCATAATTCCAGGAGAATGATGCTGAACTTAGGCAGCTCCTGCTCTGGCCCATATTTAGGCCTCTGGAGGGCGATCCTCTATCACGTTTCTGCACAACCAGTAGTGACCACGATAAGATGTGCTCAATGGCATGATGGGATTAGTCAGAGGGAAGCCTGTGGAATGATGCCCTGACCCTCCTCCTGGCCTGATTTGGGGGGACAAAGGAGGCAACTGAGTTGAGAGCAATGGCCTGCCTTGAGCCCAGCCTGGTTTGAGGCACCCTCCCCACCCTAGCAGCAGAGACCAGGTATGGATTAAATCAGATGAAGTATATAAAGCATTTGATCAAGATGCTAATTTGAATGGTAGCGAATGGCACAAAGTAGATAAAAGTGCTTTGAGAGTCTATAATACTGAGTAAATGAAATATATAGAATTAATAGACATAAGACTGTGGTTCTAAGAAAATTTAAAATTTCTGTTTATTGGGTTTACAGTGGCTTATGAATTGAGCTCCATAAAAACCTAGCAGGTCCTTTGAACCCCAATTCTTACCACCTGCTCATCTACTGGAGGAAGATGAGGCTCAAGGAAACAAACTTTTAATTCTCTACCTCACCTCCACTTTATCAGAGTGCTACTGATTCTATTTCATACAATAACTTTGTTTGATCAGGGAGTTTCTCAACTAAGAGTCTGAGAAATATTGCGCTTACAGATAAAAATGAAAAGGTCGCTATGACTCTAGTAAGAAAAATAGTAATATTCTAAGATATAGTCTCCTGGGCTCAAATGGCCTTAAAGCCCAGAACTATTGTCAATTTTACTCACAATTTCTTTCCTGTTTTGTTTACTGATGAGTAGAATTGGGGTCTCAAACCATACTTAGAGCGAGTGCAGTTGTTTATAATGTTTGCAGCCCTGATCTGTCTCCAGTCAAGAATAGGATACTACATTGACCCCAAATATTTACAATAAAACCTGCTGGATCTCTGGGTTCCCTGAGCACTGCCTGGTTACAAGCACAATACATTAACATTGTCTCACAAAGAGCTAATACTTTGAATGACTGTCTTATCTGCTGGGAATTGATAAAATAATCAATAGGGAGTTTTTGTGTATTCGTTTCCAATGAGATAACAACATGCTCAGGATTATTGGGAAGGACTGTTCATCTCTTGGGAACAGCAAAGAAAACACAAGACAAAGCCTTGAGAAAAACAATGGCTTGTGCTTGGTGACCTTGAATAAATTCCTTACTTTTTGTCAAAAGTTTTCCACCTGTAAAATGGGAAGGATGACCATTCACCAATCCTCTGACATAGGAATAAGTCAAATGTAAAATACAGAACCATAGAGGACATTAGATACCATCACTCTGATCTCAAATTATCATGAACACCAGGCTCCATTGCTCTTCAGCATTGTGTATTATAGTTATCCAATTACCTACCTCACCCTTATTAAATAAAATAGGACTGTCCCAAGATTCCAGACAGTGTCTTAATCATCTTTGTGTCCATAGCACCTACATAGTGCCCAGAGGCAGATTAAGGTCAGTTGAGACGCCGGGCGCAGAAGAAAATATTGGGCCCCTTAAAAAATAAAGAGACAGGGAAAATAAAAATACATGGTTTCATGGGGCCCTTCAGAAGTCGGGGCCCAGGGTGCACACATGGTGTGCCCACTCTGTTAAATCCCCCTCTGAGAGTGCCCACATATTCTAGAGACTCATTGTATTAAGTAAATGAAAGAAGGAAACAAACAAATGAATAAATTACTAAGTAAAATTATTAGACCATTTAAAGCTCCACTCCTAAATCAAGAGTCCTTTATAAAATACTTGCAAATAGGTCCCTAAGCCTCAAAATGTATGCACCAAGAAATATAAGGGTGGCTGAGGAGACGTGGGAACAACCACAAGGCAAACATTCCAACACTGATGGGTCCCAGGTTACATACACTGGTTATCGGCAGGCACGTCGTATTCTCACACCGACAGGAACTCTCCAATGTTTCCCATGTGCTATGGATTCCCATCAGTCTAACTCCAGGTATTTCTTGAGTCTAAAAGCAGAAATGTCCACAAATTCTAATATATATTGACATGCCAATTTGGGGCCAGTATTTAACTTTACACTGATATAATATATATACACACAAAAGTGAAAAATTAAGTGTTCAGCTTGATGAATTTTCAAAAACAGAACCCATGTAACTAACACCCAAATTTTTAAAAAAATGAAAAATAAATAACAAAAAAACATTGCTAACACCCCAGAAGCTCCCACTGAGTCTTTTTCTGTCACCACCCCGACAACAGTAACCAACCACTATTCTGACTTCTAAGGCTACAGATTATTTGATCCAGTTTTCAAACTTTGTACCCGTGGGATAATACTGAATGAACTCTGGTGTCTTGTTTCTTACCCTTAACATTTGTCCATTCCCATTGCTGATATAGTATTCCTCTGTGAGACTACCCCAAAACATATTTAGCATTGGTGAACATTTGGGTAGTTTCTCATTTGGGGCAATTAACAATAATGCTTTATGAAATCTTGTACATGTCTTTGTGAATGCATGTTTAGTTTTCTGTTACAACCAGTAGAAGATTTTTGAAACAGGAATCTATTTTAGCCTTGTCAGCTTCATCTCTAAACATTTCTAAATCCACCTGCCTCTGGCTTCTCTGTTCCGAACTTGGTTTAAGCCACCTTATCTCTGATGTAAAATACTGCAATAACTCCCAACCAGTTTCTGCATTTATAATCCATGCCCTACACAGCAGAAATGGTTGTCTTTATAAAAGTGAATAAGATTATATCCCAGCACTGGTTTCTGAATGAAGTAAAATAAACACTCCATACCATGTTCTACAAGACCCTATCAGAACTGGCCTCTGCTACATCTCTGTATTGATTTCGAATTATTCTCTCTCCATTGTTCACTCTGCTCCAGCCACAATGTCCTTCTTGAAGGTTTTAAATATGCTAAGCATGTTCCTTCTTCCTGTGCTTCATCTCCCCCAGAAACTTCACATAACGGGATCCTTTTCCTCATTTATTTCTCAAATCAATATCATCTCAGAGAGCCCATTCTGATCCCCCAATCTAAAATAGCACCTCCCTCTAGGTCATTTTGCAACTGATTAAACGGAGTTCATTCCACTACCTAACATTTCTGTTATCTATTTTCTTGCTTACTGACTATGTTATTGTTTTTAACAGTTTTATTGAGATATAATTCACATACCATAAAATTCACCCTTTTAAAGCACACAGTTCAGTGGTTTTTAGTATGTTCACAAAGTTACACATGCATCACTGCTACAAATTTCAGAACAACCCCTTCTTTCTCTCCCCCCCCAAAAGTCCATACCCCTTAGCAGTCTTTCCCCATTCTTTCTTCCCAGAGTCCAGACAATCATCAACCTACTTGCTGTCACTACCATAGAGTTGTAGGTCTGAGTATTCTGGACATTGCATAAAAATAGAATCCTACCGTATGTGCCCGTTACATAGGACTTATTTTACCTAGTGTAATGTTTTCAAGATTAATCACATTGGGGTGTGTGTCAGCACATACCCTTTGCCTTATCAAATAATATTCCATTGTGTCTGTCCCATTCATCAACAGATGGACATATCGGTTGTTTCCTTTCTTTGGAGGGAGCTATTCCATAAAATGCTGCTACGAACATCTGTGTACACATTTTTTTGTACGGGTGTATATTTTCATTTCTTTTGGGTATAGACCTAGGAGTGAATGATGGTCTTCTGATATTAGAATGTCATCTTGTCTCTGTGAAAGAAGACACCTCAAGCACCAGTGCATAATAGGTCCCCCACCCATTTTGAAGTTGAATTAATTACCTTAGGATCACAATGCAAGGTTAACCAGAACTGATTACCTTGTATGGTTTGGCTTAAAAATCTAGTGTCACAAAGGCCTCAATCACCAAATAAAAGTCACTCAGTGAAAAGCTGTTTTTTCATATTAAATGAGGTAGCATTTATATGAAACAGCACAACTGAAAATTATGTGTTGATAGGGATATCTGAACTTAAATATATAGTACGGTTTGGAGGAGGGAGCAGAATCATGGATAGAATAAGCATCCAAAAGAAAAATATTCACCCTGTGGAATCTAATGAACAAAATAAACTAATGAGCAAAATAGAATCAGAAGTTTAATAACATGGAACAGACTGACAGCTCTAAGAGAGAAGGGGGGAGGGGGGATTGGTTGGAAGGTGAAGGAATTAGTCAAAAAACATGTATGAACGACCCATGGACATTGACAACAACGTGGAGATTGACTGTGGGAATAGGGGGACAGGCTGGGTGGAGCGAGGCAAAGGGGGAAAACTTGGGACAATTGTAATAGCATAAACAATAAAGTATTTAAATTTTTAAAATTCATCTATGGCCACTTCTATAGCTATATCAGCTTACAGGGGCCCTGGTGAAGATGTTCTAAGGACCAGGCAGAGGAATTACTGTAGGTTGAGCAAGTTGCATCCTTTAGTTGATGCAGAGACAGTTGAGAAAATAAATGAAGCAAGCAACTTTAAATATTTGGGGCTGCTGCATATATCAAAACTGGAGTCAAATGTTTTTGTCTTTATAGCTGTGGGAATTTATCTCAAAATCCTCTTAGAATCCCATTTATCTCTCAGCAAGGTTGTTTAAAACCATCAAAGCACAGGAATTGCCCCAGTGGAGCCAGACCAATGGTCCATCCAGCCCAGGATCTTGCCTCTGAGAGTAGCTAGTGTGGAATGGTATGAAAAACAGGCAAAAGCCTTACTGAAATGCACCTAATGGTGCAATGTCGGGGCAGGGGGCTTGGAGCAATCTCTTCTGAGCCCAGCTGGCGACCAACTTCTGCCCTGAAGCAGGAGGCCTGACAGCCCTTGTAACTCTCAGCCTGGCAAGTGTAACTGCTGGCTCCATTTCAGAGCATGATTTCCTTCCCCCGGTGTCTTTAGAAAAGAAGGTTGGATATTTACCACCCAACAAGTTTTCTGCTATTGCATTATGGTGGGCCATTAGAGTTAATCCATTAGCAGAGGGGAAAGGATCTTCAGGGAACTGGAGAGTTTAAGTCGAAAATCTAGATAATTTGCTGCCACTTCCTCTGAAATATTTATTTTATTCTTAGGCTGACTATTTTTAAAGAGAAATACCCTTTGCATTCTGCTTTGCTTGGATGTGTTCCTTAAACAAAGCAATATCTTCAGCTAACGGTCTTTGTGCATAATAAATGGGCTAGCAACCAGCATAAGCAAGGCAGTTAAGATACGAGAACAGAATAGTGCCTCTGTACCTTACCAGCAGACACACTGCCTATATTTCCAGGCTCTTAATAAAAGAAAAGCAAATTATTCATTCATTTCTTCTCTTATTAAAAATGAGCACTAAGAGAGAGGCTAGAGTCTGAGGATACATTCATGAAACAGATCCTGGATCTGTGGCCATAGGGTTTCTATGCCAGTGTGGTAACAGAAAGAAAACAATGAGACAAATTAAAAAAATATGTATTTACAAATTGGGGTATAATTCGCCTAATGAACACAAGGAAGGTGTTGAAATAGAAAATGATTTGGCAAAGGCAGGTGTTTAACTTGGTTAAACTTAAGGTTTTAACTTACTTTAGAGGCTTTAACAGAGACCAGCGGTGCAGTAAAGAGCGAGAGGTGAGTTCCAGCAGAGAGAAGCACCTGCTGAGGCTCCGCGGCAGCTGTGCGGCTGATGTTCTCCAGGACTGAGCAGAGACACATCCTACAGGAATTCGGTCTGTGACTGAGAAGTGTGATACGAGATGAAAAAGGCCTGTCTTGCAGAGCTTTATATTTCATGCAAAACACAGTTCGAACTTTTTATTTTTATTTTTTTATGCAATGGCAATGTGTAAGTTTTGAGGCCAATTCCCTGAGCAGCTAATAGTCACTGAACAAAAGTCCACCATATAGGCAGGTTTCTCTGGAACCAGCTGACCAGGGTGGCGGAACTAGGCAACAAACCATGCAGCCAATTCCTCAGAGACTCCCCAGATGTTGTCCAATTAGAGAATGGCCACAGGGATTAGATGAAGGCCGCCAGGTCCACGAAGATCCTGCATTTGGGATCCTGACCTGAGACGTGAGCTTGATATGCTTCCCTTCAGTTTGACCTGCTCCCAAACTTGACCTGTGTCTTTGTCGGATCTTGTGTTTTATTCCCATGATGTGATGTTTCAGCAAGGGCGTTTCTTCCCGGAATCCTTCTCTCTGATTACCAGCCACTTAACTCAGGGCACCTAATCCTGGTGCGTGAGTCCTCTGACCCCTGAAATCTGGCTCCCTCCCCGGGGTACTGTTAACCATGTGGAACACATCATTTCAGGCTTTGGAACTGACAGGGAAAGTAAAGCATTGCTTTGAAGTGGAACACAAGGTAGAATACAGACAGTAATAAAGGAAGGAGGAAACTTTAAGGGCTAGGAGTTGGGCTAACACACAGCCTGTTGTAGAATGCAACTATCTCTTTTCAGAGTCTGTAACTTTCAGAATTCAGAAAAGAAACAGAAGTGTTTGGGGAAATGTGTTTTGGGCTTTGCCATCCTCTAAACACTTCCATAATAGAGAGGGTCATGGGCACTTTCAACAGGAGATGGCATTCACCCATCCAGAGCATAAGCAGTTGAGTAGAAATTGCTAATTCTGAGACCTGGTGCTCTGGGGATATTTAAATTTACAGTAAGAAAAGTGGCCAGAGGGTGCGGGCTCCTCTGTCAAGCCCCTAGAAGGGAATTGGGGAACAGGAAGCTCCCTTCATTTTGAACTCAAAGGCAAAACTACTCTATATGCTTTTGACAAAGTTCAATCTAATTGTAATCTGATGATCTCAAAGGGGACCCTTCAATAATTAAATTTGGTAGTCAAGAACCATATACCAACTTTTCCCTTTTTGTTTCCAAACCATAAAGCTTAATGAGGGAAATTCAAGGCCTTATGGAAGATTAGAGTTGAAAAAAAAAAAAAAAAAAAAGCCTTAAAAATAAAGAAGAAAAGCCCAGATGGTCTGATCTGGACTTTTTAAAGTTGGCTGCAGCTAGCATTGCCAAGGCCCCAGTCATTATTTTTTAATCTCTCATTGACAAGGCAAAGCTTCCCTGCAGATTCAGATTTGGGACTTATTACGTCCATTTTATTGGCCTCTTTGCCAAGAATAGCAGGGCCAATAAGACATTACTTCATCAGCAGGGCAGGAGGTATGATCACTGAGTCAGTGGGCATGGCCGGGAGCAGCCGCTGCTCACACACCCCTCGAGGCAGGGCAGGTTTTTATTTATTAACTGGCAGTGAAAAATAATGAAAGGAAATAAGGGGTGGTAAGATGGGGGAGAAAGAAGAAAATAAATAAAAGAGAAAAAGGGAAAGCCAGATGGAGAAAAGGAAAAAAAAAATGAAAGAAGGAAAGAAGGAAGAAAGGAAGAGAGAGTGGGAGGGAGGGAAGGATAGTTTTACAAATAAGTCAAAATTTGAAATTCAACATCCGTTTTTTGAGCTGCCTTTCTTAAAAAGCAAAATTATCAAGCAACACCGTAACACATTTTTTTCTCACATTTCTCTGTGATTTTTTAGAGAGAAAATCAAGGGGCTTCCTGTCACCCTTAGAATAAATTACAAACTCTCTGTGAGATTTATGTCTTGTAAAATTTACGCCTAGCCAGTTGCCTTAGACTAGCTCTAGACCTTTGATGCACACTGCCCCCATCTGAAATCCCACCTTCTGAAATTCTTGTAGTTTTTAAAAATGAAATCTTTCCATCCTCACATCTCTGCTTTATTTAGAATAAGCTTTCTGCCCCCAATCCACTTCCCTCCCTCTCTGATATGACTAAATCGAATTCAACCTTAAGATAAGAGTTGCTTCTGAATTAATGAAGAGGGAGAGTGGGGGAAGGATAATTAGATCCTGTTCTTCAAATGTCAGCAGGTTCCATCTCTATCCTTGAATGTGGAGAGCATGATTTGGGAGCAAAAGAATTAGGGAAGGTGAAGAAGGGGTGGCAAAAGAAGGGCTTGGACAGGTTATATCTGGAACAACCTGCCAAATCTCATCCCAATAAAGGAAGGGTAGAATCAGAGAATGTGAAGACTGTGCGCAACTATAATGGTCCTACTCCTACACACCTTCGACGTTCGCCGCCTAATCAAAGAGCACCTGTGTGATAGCCACTTGTGTGATGGTGGAGTGAGAGGGCCATACACATTGTTGTTGTTTTTTTATGTTTGGTTAGTCTCCCTGCCAGACCATCCTTATTACTCTGCAGTCTGCTCATCTGGTGCCCTTTGCATTTTCCCAAAACAGTGAGTCTGGGATATTCTCCTGATCAGATGGCCCTTGTGAATACTCCTTTGGGGGTTTTACTCCTGATCAGATGGCCCTTGTGAATACTCCTTTGGGGGTTGCACAGTGAGTTCTAAGGGGGTTTCTTGAAAATGGTAAGACACGCCCCACAAGCCCCTAACAAATATCTGTCACATCGATAGGAAACAGCAGTAAACAGAGACACAGGGCCTTAGGAAAAGTGGTATACTATTCTACATTGTGCTAAGCCATTGCTGGTATCCCTCTACTTAGAAAAGTCAACATGTTTGTTAGGGGAACACTACCTCCATTAAGAGCACAACTCTTGTTCAAGTATTTAGGCCGTTCATGTACGTTCTAAGTTGTCATGGTAAATGAAGGCCATACTGTCACAGGCTAATCTCAAGTAATATTTATCCTTCTCATCCAGAAAGTTCTTCCCATTTATTGCAAAGATTCAAATTTGAATTTAAAAACAAATTTCAGAACAAGAAAATAAGTCAGATATCTCACAGGGATCCACTGTGTCTGAATTGCACCAGGACTTTACATTTTAAGTATAAATTTAGCATATATATCTAAACTCATTCAATCACCTAAGATGGTAACTATAACAATGACTTAACCCATGGCTTCAAAAAAAATTGACAGTGACCAGAGGGGAGAGGGGAGAGAGAAAAGGAGGGAAAGAAGGGGAAGGAACTAGTCAAGGAACTAATATAAATGACCAATGGACAGGGACAACTAAATGTGGATTGACTGTGGGAGAGGGGAGGGGGGCAAAGCAGGGGAGAGCAAAGGGGGGAAAAAATGGAACAACTGTCACAGAAAAACAATAATTTTTTTAAAAATTGTGTTTGCATAAGCAGTGGAACTTTTTGTTTCAAAACAGTCTAATATTGAATCCAAAAGGTAAAAATAGGTAAAAAGTGGTATATTATTACAGTGATTTTGTTTTATAGATATAAATATATGGCATTTATTTAGAAATCAATTAATGAAAACAATGAAAAACTACTTTAATGCCACAAACATTAGAAATGTGATTGTAGTTTAATATTAGACTCATCCTCACCTATCTTCTTCTGTATTTGTATCAGATTTCTTGAATAAATATAATAGGTTTTAAATTTTACCTTATAACCCCAAATATGATTTTTAATTAGATAGAAATTATGGGAAGAGTTTATTCTAATATTTACACAAAAATAAGTTAATCTGGCAGCTAAAATTAATAAATGTACTAATACAGTACATAAAATTTCATATATTAAACATTTGAATTTTTAAATTTTTTTAAAGTTTAAAAAAACAGTTAAGGTAAATTTGATACATATTTTGAATTAAACATGTAGGCACCTTCTTAATGTATTAAGAAACTTAATTTGAAAAGCACTGGTGTAATTAAGTCCAGAGAATAGCTTCCATCTAAGTAACAGGGTCAATCTGGAAAAACAATAATAATAATAAATATTTACATCGTACTTATTCCATGCCATGTTCTGTTATAAGCTTTTCAGATTTAATAATTCACTTATGCCTCAGAAACTAAGGGGTATCACCCCCCTTTTATGGAAGCTCCCTATAGACAAAGTAAGTAATGGCACAACTAGTAAGCAGCAAGACAGGATGTGAACCACGTAACCTGGCTTCAGAGGCCTTTGCTCACTTGGGTCACAATGCCCTTGAGGTTGAGGAGAAGGCAGGTAATCTAGAACACAATGCAAAGCAGCAGAGACAAGCTGAAGACTTGCCAATTTGGAGCCAGGCACTTGAACCCTCTCCCACTCAAGAGCTTTAGATAATCCCACCAAAGCACTCATCGTCATCAGCTCCAAGAGCCAACTGTCAGATGTATCACCTTGGTCAGGCTCTCCCCATCCCCTGTTACAGGTGCTATGCCCTGAACCTGATGAAAAGAGTTGCAGTAGGAAATATATGGACCAGATGGTTTACATAGGTACACATACCCTTTAGCCTGCCTCCCTGACCCATGGGGACTTCGTCAAACATCGTCCCACTCCCACTGTCAGGTCCGTGCCCACTTCTTCTCTGCCTGACTAGAACAAAGAGCACTGAAGCCCATCACACAGTTTTCCCTTGTCCCATTCCACTGTGAGGAGTCTTCTGGAGCATACTAGCAAGACCACTTTTAGTGTCTCTGAAGACTAAGGACCGCACACCCTTACAACCTTCTAAGGAGAGGGCATGTATAGCCTATGCACCCTGGACCTCAAAGTCAGGAGGAGAAATGAATTTTGCTCTGGGTAATTATTGCTCCTCCTTTGATCCTGAGTTACAACATCCAGCTGCACAGACCTTTTGTTCCCCATTATTGTTACCTACACACTCCTGGATAATTCCTCTCCATGCCAATGCTTGCCAGCATTCTCTAAAGCTGAATATCCACATGGAAGACCCATCCAACGCTGGCTTTCAAATCCTTGACCTCTCATCCCCAGTGTCCTTTCTCTTTACTTCTTCTCAACCACACACACTCATCATGGTCTGTCCCTATACTTTGTCATTCACAGAAATGGCAGCAACCATCTGAATCACTAACTGGACATCCCCCTCTTCAGATGCAGCCTCCTGTCCAACTATCTCACTTGCTAAAGTGTCCCTCAAAAACAAAGAATCTATTTCATTCAGCTGCCTATTCTGTTGTCTTTTTTCTATCCCTTACCTCCTCTTTTCCGTCTACTTTGCTCCTAAACTTTCATACAAATTTCATGGTTCCTCAGCACGCTTACCTCCTTGCAAACATTCTCAGCTCTACCACTGGGTTTCCCCTCCTCTACATTTTCTTGCCAGCCCCAACCCTGAAAGAACCCAATGATATTATTTACTCTTATGGGTCACATAACTGGAGGACAGGTCACTATAAGTTGATAATAACCAATTTCAAGCAGACTTCTAGCCTTGCCTGACAATTTCACTGCATTTTTCTATAATACTCTTTCATTCTAATGAAAGATGATTTTGTTTTGTTGCTGTTCTTGTTGTTTTGTTTGTTTGTTTGTTTACCTCTCCTCACCACTTTTAGCTGATAATCTTACACTTTGAGTAAATCAGGAGCCATTGTCCTGGAGCTTTCACGTGTTCCCATGTCCAAATACCTTAACTTACCTGTGTAGACATTTTTCTCCCCATCCCTTCCTCCTGTCTCGGGTGATTAAGTATCTGTCCTCTGTCAAGGGGACTGTCCACATGTGCTCTGCATCACAAATCCCTTCACCTTCTCAAGGGCTTTACATTCTCAGTTGTCCCTTTCCTTTTCTACATCATCAACCTCTTCCTTCTCACCAAATTGTTCACATTAGCATATATACATATCTCTTATGTCATAAAATAATAAAATATAAAAAATAAAATAAAATAGAGTCTTCCATTCATGACCTTGTAGTTTCCCACCAGTTACAATACAATTTCTCTGCTTTCCTTCTTTGGAAAGCAGAATTGTCTGACACACTCTCTACTTCCTGAGCTCCTTTTCACTGAACATTCCACCACAGCCTGGCTTCCCTCCCATCATTCCACTGAAACCGCTCTGCATCTCAGCAGCTATAAAATCAGATCCTTCTTCCTGTGTCCTTTCCTCTCTTGACTCCAGAACACCATTGCCCACTTGTTTTTCTCCCTCCTTCTTAACTGCTCTTTCTCTCCCTGAGAAGCCTTTGGGGCTTCCCCCTACCTTCTCTTTTTTTTCCAGATTCTTTTCCTTTATTCCCATAGCTTTAATTGACATTTTTTTTAAATTTCTTTTATTTTTTGGTTTTGCAATTACAGTTGTCCCATTTTTCCCCCATTTCTCTCCCCCACCCAGTCCACCCCTTCTCCCACAATCATATCTCTCCCCGTTGTCCATGTCCATGAGTCATTTACACACGTTCCTTGACTAGACCCTTCCCTTACTTATCCCCCTTCTCTCCCTCCCCCCTCCCCCCTACTGACTACTATTCTACTCTTTGTCCTATTTAGTTCATTTGTGTTGCTCTTTTATTCAGTACTTTTCCAAATTTACATACTCAGTATGGACTTCTCTGAGTTTCCCATTCTTATATCCAACTACCAACATGTCCAAAATACAATTCTTGCTTTTATCTTAAAACCCATTCTTCTCCCAGGCATGCCCTTCAGTAAATGGCATCACCATCCACACACATTCTCAAGCCAGAAACCTGGAAGTGTGACCTTCCTTTTTCCCTTCCTTCTCTCTGGGACTATATCTGACCCGTGAGCAAGTCCTGTTCCTTTTACTTTCAAACTATGTCTCAAATACTTTGGGCTCTCTTTGTTCCCAAAACCAGCATCCTAATCCTGGGCACCATCAATTCTCCTTCAGCTATGGCAAGAGCTTTTCCTTTCTGGTCCTCTAACTCCTTTCTTAGCCTCCAAATCTGCCTTTTCTTTATACAAAAGTCAAAGTCAAAGTGAGTTATAAAAACAAAAAGATTAACTGTTGCATGTTACTGTTTAGCTCAAAAGTTTTCAATGATTTGCCATTGCGTTTGAATCAAATGCAAACCCCCTAGCATGGCCCAATGCCCTCTTACTGTCCCACCCCATTTTGTGCTACTTCCCACTTTCTTGCAATGCTTTATGCATTGAGCATGCCTTCCAGTTTGCCAAACATATAAGACTCTTCCCACCTAAGTTCTCCACATCTGCCATGTTGTAAACTAGATGTGGCCTTCCATAAGGCTGCTGTTCCCATCCATCAGGATTTAGCCTCACTTCCTTGGGGCCTTCCCTCACTACCATTTATATACACACACACACACACACACACACACACACACACACACACACACACATATGTATATATAAATATGGTATATATGTGTGTATATATATATATATATATATATATATATATATATATAATTGAACTGCAGATTATCAGCTAAGTATTTTAAGTGAATTGTGCTTTTTAATATTCTTAACACACCTATAAATAATGCATTATATGAGGAAATTAAGGCATAAATACTGAAGTAACTTACTCAAGGACAACACAGCTTATAAGCAGAGGTTCTAGTATTCAATACTGGGTAGTCTAAATCTAGGGCCAAACTCTTAAACATTATAGTGTATTAATTTGTTTCCTCCTATTATTTCCTATACTTTATAATGCATAATTAAAAATTAGCCTATTTGCTTCATTTATTCACACAGCTAAAATTTGTAAAGGCCTCCTATGTATTAGGGCCTATGGTAGGTAAAAATGTCAATATCTTCCACATTACGGAGTTTGGTTCTGAGTGGGGGTGAATGGCAGGATCCAAGGAAACAAATCAGTGTGTTCCATGAGACCAGGGACATGCCTTCAGAGCCATGCAACTGCGACAGCCCTGGTACATGAGAGGTGCTTAATGATGTTTTTGATGAAAATGTGAGCTCTGTGGAAGTCCTTGTTTGGTTCAAGTAGCAGTTGTGTATAGTTTTCCTGTGGCTGCTGTAAAAAGGTACTAGAAACTGGGCGGCTAAAAACAAAAAATATATATTATTCTCACAGTTCTGGAGGCCAATATCTGAAATCTGAAATCAAGGTATTGTCAGAGCTTCACTTCCATTGGAAAGAATTCATTTCTTGCCTCTTATTTCTTCTGGCAGCTATCGACATTCCTTGGCTTATGGCCACATCTTTCTCTGCTCTGTCTTCACATCGTCTTCTCCTCTGTGTGTCTGGGTTATTTCCTCTTGCCTCACTCTCTGAGAACACTTATTATGGCATTTAGGGCCTTGCTGGATAATACTGTCTTCTCAAGATCCTTAACTTAATTATATCCTTAGCCACATGAGATATAGTTGACAGGCTCCAGGGTTTAGGACATAGACATATATTTTTCAGGTTATCCTTCAGCCCACTGGAAGGAGTAGTTCATCTGCCTTGTAAAGGAGTGGCTCTCAGAGAGTCACTATGTTTCTTTTTCTCGACTGTCCACATTGTTGGAAATAACTGCAGACGCCACCAAGACCCAGATTCACTTTTCGAAGCCATTAGAGAAGTGGCTCTCAAACTCCATAGTTCTTAAGTATTGGCTAGGGTGCTTATTGAACATTTTGATTGGTAAACTTTGTATCCAAACATTCTAACTCCTTATTTATCTGTATGGACATCAGATACCTGGATTATAACAAATAACCAGTTGATTCTAATACAAGTGATAAGAGATCACTTTTTGTGGACAGTGCCCAAAAGAAAAATCCAAGCCAGAATCAGATAGAGATTTCTAGAAATGATGTCTGGTCCTCTGCTCTGAATCAATGCTGCCTAAAGTTTACAACTTACTCTTCAGTAAGCAAAGAGTTGAATACTAAGCAAAACTTTAAAAGATTCCCATCTTTCAGGTACCACAACACATTATTTCTTTGGAGACACACTGAAGTTTTATTCAGTTTCTTCTAGAGAATATGAAGCCTCAGGGACTTTTAAATAAACATTTACATGTAAAATAGAGAGCGTCTAAGAACTATAACAACAAATTTGTGCCATTAGGTGATAGACATATTATCTGAATCATTCAGTCAATTTTTTTTCACTTGCTTATGTAAGAGGACACATACACATTTTCAAGTGTCTGTCTTCAAGAAACTTACACTAATTCACTTAAACTAGAACAAACATTGTCTTAATTTTTTTTCTGAAATAACTACTCTCCCTGAAAAATAAAATTGAGGTATAAATTTGTCTAAGGCAAGGTACTGATTTAGCATCTTTAAAATATATGGTGTGTCTATTTTTTAAAATAAAAGAAGGGAACTTGAAAAATTAAAAACATAAAATGAGGCAAGCAGGTTTTTTTTAATAGTTTCATACAAATTAGAAACTAACTACATTGGAGGGAAGCCCTTCAAGTTCGATAAATCTTCCCAGAGATGTCAGAATATGATTTAACCTAAATATTCTGTGTTCCAAATTGTTACAATGTATTTTTTCCAGTACCTCCAATGGTTCTGCTGTCATAGGCCTTCAATACAGACAATCACAAAGAGCAGAAAATAAATCACGGTAAACTGGAAGAGCTACATATTTCAGCTTCTTCACAGGGCTCAGGTGAAGTTATTCCTGCAGAGACCCAAATATGTTCTCCTATGTGGTATTGGAAATCAGTCCTCCACACAGGCTATTTTGGAAGTATTCCATAAACAAATTCCTGCATGGCAATTTGGGTTTGCATCCAGCTGGGTAAGCAGTTTACTAACTAGTACTTGAAGAGATCTGATGGTAACTCTCCCTATTCCTCTGGCAAAGACAAGAAATAGCTTCCTTCCTGTACCTTTCTAAATCCCTCAAGAACAACTCTGTTTATACATGATAATATTTTGTAAATTATTTCTCTTTCAAAATGGTAAATATTCACTTTGACTTGATTTTTCTGTATACAAATATGGCAAGAAGCAGACTGCCTTTACTTTGGTACCATGCCCTTCTTAGAATATGTTCATTCATTCACTTAATACATTTTTATTGAACATCTAGCATCTGTCCAGCACAATATTGCATTATGATTTACTTTCAAATAAATTAAAAGTCAAAGAGATTATTTTTTTCTTGGCTACACATTTATGCATTTATCAGAGTATCATGTGGATAGAAAAGATAAATTTAAAACCTATCGTTAATAATAAAACATATGAATGAAGCATAAGCTCACACCATTATTCAAAAGGCTAAACATTAACATCTTAGGCAAGAATGATAGCCTTAATAATGGACAACAGAAAACAAAAATGTACTTGTGTAGCTACTTACTTTTGGTTGAATTCACATGCTCATATTTTGTATTTCACCCAGAAAAACTAACTTAGCAAATGCTGCCATGTGTTAGCAGCACCATTTCAACAAGACCACAGATTTTATTAAATTTTAAAATTTCAGCATAGAGGTATGGATGGCTATTCCAAGCTATAATGCTATAGAGAGTAGCTATATTTGGCGATTAACTACAAATTTCAATCTCTCTCTCTCTTTCACCACTTGCTTATTATTTTCTCACAGATAACCAGAGGAAAGATACATGCCACCAAGATAGCTCTGGCCTTCAGTAGCTCAACAAGGCAGTTTGTGTGATGCCTGCGATTCTATTTGTCACAGGAGCCTTTATGAGGGAAAAAGATATAACTTTGCCTCATTTTCCATTTCCTGTTATCATTCAGATTTCAGTCTTCAGCCTCTCTGCTTTCCTGCACCTCAACTGGAGCCGACGTTATCAGAGCCCCGTCTGCTACCACCACTGCTGCTGAGGCCCTGTCAACCGTTCCAGGAGGAGCAAGCTGCCTTCCAGAGCAGCCGGGACTCCCTCTGGGCCTGAACTAACCATGTCCACAGTTAGGTCTACATAGGCAGAGTAAAGTGAAGATGCTCGACAATTTACTAAATGATTCCAAGAGAGCAACAGTCTTGGAATTACAAAGCATTTTTAATTTCATGAAGCACTGGCCAGCCTGTATTTCATGGATCTTCAGAGCAGCCCGTAAGACAACACAATGACACAACTATGCCTGTTTTCACTCACGTGTAGATCACACTTCCTGCATCCCTTGCAGCTAGACATGGCCAGGCTATGGGTACAGATAAGGATAAGTAACAGAGCCACTGAGTCAACGGTGGAGGGTACTAGCAATGTGAAGGGGAGGAAGGAATAGTGAACAGGTACAATAGCTATAATATGACGCTCATCATGGAGAAAGGAAAAGAGCAGGAGTTTGGTAATAGGAGAAAAGGGGACAAAACACATCACTTGGGAATCATTCGAGCCATGCATTGTGAGCAAGGAGAAGAAGCTGATGGCAGTGGACTAGCCTAGACTATTCTTTCTTGGTGCCTTTTCTTAGAGTTTACTCCTCCAGTCTAGATCCTGATTAAAAAAACAAACAAACAACAACAACAACAAAAAAAAAAACATAGGTTTATAGATGCCATTCTCTCTCCCTCTTATCCTTCAGCACTTACCTCTCTCTTGGTCACAGTTCTTTTAAATACAGGTTCTTATTGCTTCCCCAAACTGTAACAACTGATCCATGTTAGCATAGGAGTGAGAGGGTTTGGTGGGGGTCTTGCCCAGTCTCAGTGTTGACATTGTCTTCTCTTCACTCCCCCATTGCTGCCCCTCCCCACAGACACATCCTGCTCTGGTACCCAGCAATAACTCTAACCTGTTTGAATTTTACTATGAAGTCTTATGCCTTGGTATAATCTTTAAACTCCATCTTGATCATATAGCCATTTCTCTGAATCCTTTAGGATCACAGCCTCTGGATAGTCTCTCCTACTCACAGAGTAGCCATAGAAACACTATAGCCCAAAAGCTGGGGATCTGCTAACCACTGAGAAATGCCTTACTGATTCTGGCTGCCCGCCAGTCAGTTTGTCCACCTAAATTTGGCGTGTCATCTGCTTGTCCTTCTCCAAAATCGTCAGGGTTTTTTCTGCCTATTGGGAAATTTTTCCATTTGTTTTAAATCTCTCCAAAGTAGATGTCATGTAGATGCCATGCTTGTATTATAACTTTTGGGTTTATTTCTTTTTTTGTATAGATTTTATTTATTTATTTTTAGAGAGCGGTCAAGAAAGGGAGAAAGAGAGGGAGAGAAACATCAATGTGTGGTTGCCTCTGGCCCACAATTCAGGTATGTGCCCTGACTGGGAATTGAACCAGAGACACTTAGGTTCACAGTCCAGTGCTCATTCCACTGAGCCACACCAGCTGGGGCACGGCGTATTTCTTCAGTATCTAGTTTATCTCTAAACCTACAGCAGAGTTGTTTCACTGGCACTTATTTAACCTAGAGTGGGACTGGGGGACCTGATTTCTGGTCCTACCCTCTTTGAGTCCTCCTAGCTACCTGAACTCAAGCTTTATCGTGTGATATGAAAATGAGAGGCTATTGCCAGATTATTAGTAGATAACTCACATTTAAAATAATGTGCTACAGTATAGGTTTGGCCTGAGAGAGAAACTATTAAGATCTGAGAAAAGACCCATAGGGATCCAGGAATATGAGGCTTTGAGATACTCACCCTGTTACATGGAGCTCTCTCAGATGTCCCCCATGCCTATACTCTCTAGACTTTTCCATTGTGATCCCAACATTTTCCTCCTCCAACTGGTTCTATTACAAACAGGTTCTCACCCAGCTGTAAATGATAAAATTTAGGACTACTTGTGGTTTGACACACTACTGATACTAAAGATATTTGACAAGTTTCCAGAGAAAGGGCCTTCAAAGGAATGATGTTTAAATGGAGCATCATGCAAGGCACTGAATGCTATAGAGAGATGGTACAGGAGATGGAAGAAGAGCCTGGGGGAAGGGAGACTGAGCATGGAAAGAATGCAACTAGGTTGTCACTGGAACAGCCATAAGCACCGGAAGCCTCACTGTGCAATGCCCCTTTGCCTGACGTGCTTTTGGAAACAGAAGTGACTACTGTTTTCCAAAGTGTCCTTTTTCTCCCCTGATTGATTATTCCATCCCAGAACATTCTTGAATTTTTCCTAGAACTTCTGAGATGTTTAAAACTGAACTCCGGTGACTTAGAGCAGTATTTCCACACATGTGCCATGCTACAGATAATGTTAGGTGATGCACAAGTCCGGCAAATAAAATTGAATCACATAGTGATAAAGTTATTCCCTTTTCAATTGTTTTTTCATCCTTCTGATGACACCAAGGATAAGGACACTTCTCTCTCTCTCTCTCTTTCTCTCTCTACAAAGACAGCACAGGCTTGAAGCTCAAAGCCTTTGACAGGTAATGGTATGTGCCCATAAACTGATAACATTGCTTGGTTATATTGTATTCATTTTCCTACTTACTGACCTTACAAAGAGCAATGTCAGTAATATGTCTGAGATAGTGAAATCAAATTTTCTTTAAAATTAAGCTTCTAATTAAAAAAAATAGATAGGTTTGAATAAGAACGTAAATATTATAAATGATAGACAGGTGTTATGCAGCAGTAGGCATGGGGAAAATGTCACCAGTGATATGCAAATGACTGGTAATGAACACTGGCCAAGGTTATATTCCCAACATTTTCACTGTGGAACAGAATTCCTTTCTCTCACCCTTCCTGGACTGTTCATTCTCCTCTGCCCAAAATAATATTTCAGTTGAAGTGCACCTTGATTGGCTTGACAGTAAGTTACACAACCCCCTGGAATTCACACATCTCATGGTAGTGTTACAAGTCTCACTAAACGGTAATTAGAAATTTAGCAAGGGGAAAGTCAGTAGTCTTTGCCTACAGCACAGGAAAAGGTAGGATAAAGGTGGGTAAGAAAATATGTCCACATAGGATGGGAAATGTATGCCCCTCTCAATCTCTTCCTTGCCCTTAATATCTCTAATTGTACAGAGGACAGGGGGAGGGGAAAGGGAGACCACAGTCCATGTATTTGGGTAATTGCTTTCTCAAAACGAAATGGCATCTTCTTTTTATTCTCCTTACTCTCACCTAATAACACCAGCATATTGTATTCCCCGAACTAAAATCTGTGTGCATAAATCTTCGCAGGCACAGTGAGGCCTTGTTGGGTTTGAATGTTGTTTCTGAAAAGAGTATAAGGGTACATAAAATGTAAGTGAATCAAGCCCTCAGCTAGCATTTAATTGATAAGAACTAAAGCTAATATTAGATAACAAATAAATGGTCTGTTGCACAGGCATTTAATTAAACACCAAATGAATGCAGTAATGACCTACTGGAACTAACAGCCAGGAATGCTTTACTGCGTGCCGGCATCTGGATGCTTTCACCTTCCAGTCCCCCTCCTCCTTCCCCCGCCTCCACGGACAGATACATTTATAAAGAAATAAATTCACTCATATCCTACGTCCTCATGTTTTCATGTCCTAACTCATCACTCATGATAATCTACTTTGCCCAAGGAAGCTTGACCATTTAGTTAACTCTCTACCAAATCTCTCCCATCATATGTCCCAAATCTCAGCGTTTGTGACTGTTTGAAACCCTAGTCTTGTAGCCTTTGGCTGATTACATGCTGCCTTGAAGATTAATTGCAGACAGTGTTTTAGATAATGGTCTCAGGGACGAGCATGCAAACCCATGAAGGGGAGCGGAGGAATCGATAGTGGCTTTGTCTTGGCCTGTCCAGAAGCTTTCAGTCATACAATAAAACACATAATAGGTATAGGAGATTAACTCCACTCAGATGCACTCAACCTGGCCCCTCTGGCCTTCACACAGCTCATCTGGGCTGCATTCACACTGTCTTCACTCTAATTCACACCAGTATGTTGGACACAAGCACTTGTGGGCATTTTTGAACACCTTTTGCACACACAGACCATACACATATATGTGTGTGATACATTCCTCTTTTGATTCATGAGTGTTTGAATTCCTCTGCTTGACACAGGAACAAATAGTCTTTTCAGAGTCAACTGCCAAGGTTCTCTGTTTTCCTAGGGACAAACTTATTTAGGTGAGGTGCAATCTCCAGGAGCCAACAGCCTTATATCAATGCATGATTCCAATTCTGGGCCCCAAAACTTGATACAGGTGCCTTTACTGGAATAGATCTGCAGTTCATGGACCCAATATGATCTAACTCCACCCACTGTGAGAGCTGAGAAAAATAAATTTAAACATCTGGAGTGTGCATACACTTACTAATGTGGGGTCTCTGTCTATATACAATCCTGGGTTAAGGGATTCTTATATAGAAAGAAGTTTTAATGAGCATGGAGAAATTTGTTCCTTAAACCACTACCTGGCCTCTTCTCAGACATGATTATAAACTAAGCTGATTTTGTAAAGATGAGTTAAACCTCATTGACTTGAGCAAGAACAGAATTTATATATAGAGAAAATTTATATATATATATATATTCATATTCATATTATATATAAATATATATAAATATTGTATATCTAACTAGCTAGCTATCATCACAGATTTGAATGGTAGCATTTTTCCCCTGCAGGACTCTCCAAGCTACTTCATCATTTTCTATTTCTTTTACATCAAAAGATCCTTCCCAATCCCACCCCATCTCCATCTTCCCTTTGGGATCTTCACTCCCTCATCTTTCCTCAGACCTTCCTATGTAGATCCTCACTCATTCCAGACCATTCCTGCCTCTTGAAGTTAAGAATCTGAAAGTCGATAGTAACTTCAATGAACTTTCTTAGGGTTAATTTCTTGAAAGGAGTAAACTGCTAATGGTAGTTTCCTAAAACATTCAAAGTGAATAGGGTACCAGAGGTTCTCAATAGGGCTCTCAGCATCTTTTATCAATAGTATATGCTGCTTTTTCCATGTAGAGTTAGTTCTATATGGGTGGGAGAAGTAGATTCAAGAGAATCAAACCCTACAACTTATGCTACCATGAGATCCAATGTATATATATATATATATATATCGTCGTCGGCAGCCGTCCGTCTCGAGAGACGATGGCGTAGCTTCTTGAGAGTCTATCTGCACCGCCGAGAATGGCTGTGCAGTCCGACTCGGGAGTGACAATCCCTGTCACACTTGGTACAGGTGAAGGCAGATGGCCGTTGTTGCTGCTGTTGACGCTGCTTCCGCCTCGATCTTTTCTGGACCGCATATATACACACACACACACACACACACACACACACACACACATACATACACATGCACACACACAGAAAATCATGCACTACTTAACAGGGATACATTCTTAGAAATTTGTCATTAAGCAATTTCATCATTGAGTGAACAGCATAGAGTATATTTTCACAAACCTAGATGGTATAGCCTACCACTGTAACTGTATGTGCTATACTTTATATGACTGACAGCCCAGTAGTTCTCTTTATACAGGAATCACTACAAACATGTGAGTTATGTGCTGTACTTTGATATTACAGCAGCTACGATGTCACTAGGTGATAGGAATTTTTTCAGCTCCTCTATAATCTCATGGAACTACCATTATATATGTGGTTCATTGTTGACAAAATCATTGTTATGCAGCCCATGGATGTATATAATATCTCTGTATGAAGTATCTGACATATGCCCAAGACCTGTTTTCTCATTTATGCATCAGTCCTAGGGTTCATCTTGCCATTAAATAGTTGAGTAAAAGTGCTTACTATAGGCCTTTTAGTATCCTACTGTTGCATACAATACTCTTCACACCTCTGTAAGATAGATTGGGCAGGTGTCACTATCTCTTTTGAAATAAGGGTCTGAAGTGCAGAGTTTAAAAGTCACACAGCAATTTAGGGCTGGAACTGGAGAAGAAGCCTGACTTTCAGAACAAGGTGTTTTCTCACATTATCACATTATCCCTTGCCCTGAGATGCTGCTATGCACATTGTTGAAATAAACTGCCTGGGTAAAGGTAATCATGTAATAAATTTTAAAAATAAATAAAGAGATATTAAATTGTCTCCTCTAATTTTTGTTCTTCAGTCATATGTTTTATCCCAGGATAGCAAATTGTTTACAAGCAATTACAGTAATTAAGCATAAATACACCCCAGCGAGGCAAATATTATTATCCACTTTTTAACAGATGGGAAAGCAGAAGTGGAGAAAGCTGGAATGACCTGCACAAGGCCAAAGAGGGTGTCTGCCACAGACACAGGAAGGGCTGGGAACCTCACGCAGCCCAGATTTGCCCTTGAACTTCTGTGTAATGTGCATTCTTTAAAGAAAATTTGACTTTAGAAATGGAGAAGGAAAGAGACAATGAAGGAGGCTGGTAACAGTGGCAGGGAGAGGGATGCAGGAAGTAACAATGCCACAGGGAGATGGTTTAAGAGATGCGAAGCTACACAGCCTGGTACGTGAGAGGCACCTGAGACAAGGTCTGGGCTCCTTCTGGGGCATCCAGGGTTTAGTAGCAGAGGTCATAAATGCAATATGAGTGAGTCTCCTCTAAGAAATAAGGTGGATAAGGTGGCCAGGCCTTTTTTCCAGTTCTGTGTCTTCAGCCTGAGCCTGACCCCATAAAAAGAAGATTACTGGAACCACAGAATAAGACAGTGTGCTTATGATAAAGATCCCACTGCCCTTTCTGAAAGGCTTTGGAATTTGTGAGTCAAATGTACAGTTGTATTAATATTAGGAAAATTACATCCAGGGGAACGTGCAGAAAGATAAGAAGGCTAACTTCTCCTGCTGCGTGTCTCTGCCCATTAGCACATTTGACAGTTTGAATCAAGCAGAAAAGCATATGGCCAGATACACAGAAGACTTTGGGTGGTGGGAACACAATGCAACATACAGATCATATATCATAGAAATGTAACTTGAAATGTATATAATCTTATTAACCAATATCACCCCAATAAATGTAATAAAAAAGAAAAGCATATGTCCAAATAGAGTAAGACAGAAACAAAGTGATGTTATTAAAGACAACAAGAACAGATCTGAAATAAAAAGTCAACCAGTGAGGTTCATGTCACATTCCAAAACTCAAAAGAATAGTAAAGCCAAGATAAACAATTTATTAACTTTTCTGTTGGAGCATTTGGGGGACTTTGTATCCGATTTATCATCCTTCTCAATATAAGATGGATGCCACATGCACTAAACGGGGGATTTGAAAGCCTTCCTCAGATAGCAGTATGAAATTGTATGTACAGGACAGACAAGTATGCAGACACCCATTTCGGCAGAAAAACACTTATTTATGGCACTCGTCCTTTCTATGAAAATTTATCTAGTCCCCACATACCAATTACAGAAGAAAGAGGAAAATAGGGAGAGGGGAAAGAGGGTGAGAAACAAAGAGAGAGGGAAAGAGAGGGAGAGAGAGAGAGAGACCACTGTCAGAGTAACGAGGCTACCCCATCTCGGGAAGGCTGCTGAGAGCAGGATGTGTGTGGGGTGGGTATGTATTGTCTCCATTTTTATCAGAAGAAGCAAGAATATATTACGAAGTGTATGTACCCTCCTGGAGAATTCTTTGCACAAATATGTTTTGGCCAATATTGGAACAAGTGTGGACTTTTACTACTTGTAATGAGGTAACTTCAGTTGGTTCCAAAAATTCTGAAAATGTATTGAGAGAAAAAAAGGTAACTTAAATGTAAACTGAAACACACAATTCTAAGTCTTTGGTATCATGGCACTCAGAACACTTTAAAAAGGATATGTCTGTTTTCATGTTATAGGCAATGATTTTCCCTCTTGGACTCCCATCACTCAGATGTTTCTACGTGCTACCAGGAAAATCAACAGTCTGAGGAATAAGAAAAAGAATAATGGTACAAATAAGACAGCAAGGTTGTGTAGCCAATCACCAATTAAAACAAAAAAAAAAAAAAAAAAAAAAACTTTACATGTTAAATAAAAATGATCTCAAAGGTAAAACTATGAATAAATGGGGCAAAGTAGGATGACTAGAATAATGGAAGTTGACTCAATTCTTTTATTCTTATTATTTTGTTGACTAGTAATTAATGGCTTCTCAAATCCAGCAGTGTGTGAATTCCAGTAAAACAAATGCCTAAATGAAGGAGTAAATAAATAAATGAATCCCAAGTAGCTTGATCTTTGCTGTATTTACACCAGTTAGACAATTTAGGAAATTTGATGCTTGAAACCTGAAGTTTCCTGATCCCTATCTACAAGATATCACTCCCACATGTAATGTATCAATTGACATTTGGTAGTGCCCAGGCTGAGACATCATGCAATACTCTACAACAGGACTATGATGACAAAATGACCCCTTAGGTTATTATTACTCAGGAATCTGAGTTTGGGCTATCTTTGATTTCTACCTTCTATCCAACACCCCAAATCACTTCCAGATAAGAGGGTTCATCTGTCATCAAAACATGGGACAATGGTCTGGATATTATGGTTTTGCTCACCTTTGAACACAAGTGGTTGTTGACTAATGATGTTGCCACCTGCCAGCTCACTGGAGAAGAACAGGCCCCTCTGAAAGCAATTACCAGTCCTGGTGGTCAGTAGGTAAGGTATAGCTCCTGTTCCCAGGCCCGCACTTCAACAATATGACCAAACATCTCTATTCCATAAAGCTAGTAATCTACTGCATGCCGAAATGAGAACAGTTCAATAAAAGGAGGTTCTAATGGCCTTTCCAGTTGATGAATCTCCAAATTTTCAATATGACATTTGAGCAAAGTCACATCTATACTCTGAAGATTTTCCCAAGCCCAAATTCCAGTTCATGGGTCAGTGAATCAGGTTTATTAAATTTCAAATATCTCTTGTGCTTTCCTGTTTTTTCAAACACTTTATAATCATTAGTATCACACATAGTGAAACCATATATTTTCTGGACAATCAGCAAAAGAAAACTCTTATAACAAGTTACTACAACTATTTCTTCCTGTCTACCACTTTGACATCCAGAGGATTGAGGTGGTTTAGGACAGATTCCACTGGTTAGAAATTAGGAAGTTCTAATTGATTTATTTCAAAGCCAGCTGCCACATCTTCCTTTATTGGTCAATATCTTAAATTTCCTACATATTCCTCCTGTCCTAAAGAGCAATGATAGGAATTTAGGAAAATCAAAATGAACTTTTAATTAGAAAAGCAATTGGGGATTTACTTATTTTCTTATTTACTCATCTATTTATTTATTTGCTAGTGTATATAAGTAAAGTGGGGAAAGGAGTTTTTTGTTCTTTGTTTTACACTCATGATATACTTATCTTTAAAATATAAGTTTCTAATACACTTGAGATACTAGTTTCAGCTATGGTTCTATCAGTTTTCCCACCTAGACAAATTTATTGCTTTTCTCCCACCTGTGATGAAGCAGAAATGTGATTTTTCCTCTATGCAATGACTCCTCATATTCTCATATAAATAAGGCATTACACTTTAGATGAATTCATTCCACTTCTAGCCAGCTTTGACCTTAAAGTTCACTTTTCCACCTGTATGCAATTGTTTAAGCATGTACCAACTGCATGTTCATTAGTTAATGACTCTGCTATATCTGACCATCCGTAAGGGAAAAATTCATTATAACTTTAGTATGGAAGGGCTTAGCAGCCACAGCATAACAACTCAGGGAAGAGAAAATGCCAACAACCTCTGACCTTTGCATGTTTTCCTCTCCAGTTAAAGGTTAACTTTCATTAGTTTCCCCAAATTAATACACCTTCAAAATGTACACTGTCATCAGCCACATATTTCAACTCTAGTTCTTTCATTGTGGGCTACCACATTTTATTTCTCAGCTTTCTAAACTTCTAGGGTAAGATAAAACAAACATACAGCAGAAACACAAACACTCTGCTGTTCCTACTTGGAGGAAAAAGAAAGTGAGGTGATAAATTTTTGTCTACTCGTGGTGAAACTTTAACTTAGGATCAGGACCCCTCTATGATCTGAATATATGTAATTGAAATCTAAGTAAATAATGCATACTCTTATTTTTATGCAAATATCGACATCTAATAATCTAGCCATACTAAATACATAGACTAAATAAACACTATAAGTCAATATCTATGAAATGGTGTTTATGATCCAAATTATGGCTTAAATTAAAAACTTCATATTCCATGATTATAAAAGAATGGGAAATGAAAAACTATAAGGTTATAAACTATTACTTGGTATCTAAAATGCTCTGTTTACATAAAAATGGTCTTAGTTTTATAATATTACTTTTTTTTGCTCTGACACCTTTTAAAAATGTATACCATATTTCAAGAGATTACATTTTAAACTATCTTCTTAAAGTTTATAACAGGTGGGCACAGGGATGTGACTCTTGGAATGTTCTTTCCATTACCTCATTTTTCATTTTCCAGGGCTACTTCACATCTCTGCTCCTTAAGATTCCTTTCCAGTACACACTAGAAAGACATTCTTGAACTTGTCCACAGCTATTTCTAATTTGTCTGATCTTCATCAGTCAGTTTAAAGGAGCATAAAATGTCATCTGCCTCATCCGTCACTGCGTGTGTTAATGTATTTATCTGATTCACTTCCCCTGACTTGTCTAAGCTTGATGCAGTTCTGAATCTTTCCCATCTCCTAATTTATTTCAGTCACTCTTCAGGTGTACTGGAGCTGAGTTTCTCAGGTAGACTTGTTTGAAAAGATGCCATGCTCTAGCAATTCTATAAGCAATTATCATAACAGCCTACAAGTCCTGTTTTGTATATTCACTGATGGTTTCTTGCAGAATGAGGTGCAGTTCCCCCTAAGCCCCTGACTTAGTACTTTCAGGAGACTTCTCAATAGAGAAATGTTTGTTTGACTCCTTTGGGGTGCCTGGAGATGGCAAATGATGCTGTACCAGCATGTAGGGCTGATATGGGCACTAATATTGACATTTGATGGAAATATGGCTACAATTCCTACAATTGAAAAATTCAGCTCAAGCTCCCTCCTACCATAACTGACATAGTGGAATAAATTGGTCAGGCCTACTTTGTTCTCAGTGGCTCAGGGACGTATCAGGAGACCTTCCTTCTTTGTCACCACCACTATCATTATCATCATCATCATGATTGCTTCAGAATCTAGCATCATCATAATTACTTCATTATCATGATTACATGAGAATCTAACACTTACTGTATGCCTATTATTTATGTCTTATATATATACTAAGAGGTAGAGTGATTGATATAATAAGTAAATAGCAACACAGTTAAGCAGATGCTGTTTCTTAGGTGAACAAGGTAGGTAGCACGTGCCACAGGATTCCAGAGCAGAGAGAGGGCAGTCAGAAGAGACACCAAGATACCAGGCAGTGGGTGGAACATTAGCTATACCTTAGAGGAGAAGCGTAGGCCCATGTAGAGAGGATTGGAGAATGACTTGGCACTGATGAAGAGATCGTTCCGAGCTGGGAATACTCTTTAGGTCAAACCACTTGATGTGAAGGGCTCATAGAGGAGAACATTGAAAGTTAACCCTGTAAAAGTGAAAATTCAGAACACGAAAGATTTTGAATTGGGGAGTGTTTCAACTTTGATAGTAAGTACTCAAAACAGGCCTCTTGTTCTAGAACTAGTATATATATATATATATATATATATATATATATATATATATATATACACACAATTTTATGAAAGACTCCCTAGCAGGTGCCACATTGTCTTCTATTTCTGCATTCAGCAAAGGGTTCTTGGGAGCCAGCTGCATGCCAAGAGCTTTTTGGGGTGTCAGGCATACAGCTGGAAATAGTACATAAACTTTATAGAGTATATAAATTGTATAGGGGTTCCATAAGAAAATACCATAGATTAAGTAGCTTAAATAACCAAACTTTAATTTTTCACAGTTCTGAAAGCTGGAAGTCTAAGATTAAGCCAGTAATATGGATGGCTTCCTCTGGGGCCTTTCTATTTGTCTTGCAGTGACCGCCACCTCAATGACTCATCACACAGTTGTCCGTCTATTGTATGTACTCCCCTGGCTTCTTCTCCTCTTCTTGTAAGGACAACTGTTATATTGGATAAGGGCCCCATCCTAACAGCCTCATTTTAATTTATCACCTCTTTAATAACTTCATATCAAAATGTGGTTAGGGGTTAGGACTTCAACATATGAATTTGGGGGAGACACACAATTCAGCGCATCACACAAGTAACATTTTAATGGTGGAAATGACCTCATATCCTCATAAAATTAAACTTGCTGGTGGACCCCTCCACAGTTTCTCCATCACATTTCACATGCCTCAGCCCAGGAGTGCACACACCAATGCTGAGACTGAGCTCCTTGTTACCTGCACAGTATATATTTTCCCCCCATTTACCAGAAGCATGCAAGCAAAGTGAGGGGAAGAGTGGGTGCCCATCTCTTCCATAACATGGCTGTTGTGGCTTACATTCTTCTCAGGGAATCTCCTGATATTCACTATAATCAGATTTCTTTTGAGAAAGATGGGGACAAATGACTTATATAGTAAGATTTGACCTTGGATTCATATAGCCAAGGGATGGCCTTGATTATAAGACTTGAATATGAATATAATAAGAGACAAAAATGCTTTAAAAAGAAATATACTATGTGTAACCTGAATTTCCTAGTCTCAGCAGCATGTGGGTAAAATGAGGTCGCATTAATATTAATAATACAATTGTTCTGGTCTGTAGCCACACCTGAATAAATACAGATTCACATTTTTCATTCCCCTGGCCCAAACCTGAAGGTCTTTGATCATCTTTCAGTTATTTCTGGGAGGCCCTTGGGTAAGTCTTAGCTCGGGTTTGTTTAGGAATTAAAGTAAATCTGTCTTTTCTCTCAGCCTTTGCAGGAGCCGCTGACCAGGGCATTTGGGGCACTAACTTTCTACCACCACAACTGATGATATCTTTCTGAGAGAATTCTGCCACTCTGCCCTGCCCCTCCCAGTTACCTCCAAATTTAGTTACTGCTGTCCCTTGAAAATTTGGAGAAGATGTCCTTCTTTCCAAATTGGCTTGCAACAGTAAAGAATGAAGTGTGGGATCAAGGATAACCTGTACTCACATTTCCAAATTTCATTTTGTCTCACCTGATCTTAACCACAGGGCTATATATAGGAAAATAGATTCACAGTGTTTGTGGAGATGTGACAATAATTTCATATCATATATTCTAAAAATATTATTTAGATATTGGTTACTTAATTTCTGCCAAATAGTTTCTGCCAGGATAAAGAAAACAATATTGGTTCTAAATATTTTCCTACAGACAACTCAAGTTTAACCTGTCTCAATCATCCAATATTTTTGAGAATCAACTATATGCAAGGCATTTTTCTAGGAAAGCTCATTGGTTATATGCTGTGAATAAGACAATCCTTTTTAAACTAAGCATTTTTTTTTCTCCTTTTTCTAAGGACTTAATGACAACTAATTCTGCATGTTTTCCTATATACAAAAATATAATAATTTCTTCCTTTACATCAAAGTTTGTAGAATCAAAGGTAAATGAAGTACATATACATAAATCTTACATGAGGATTCAAACAGTCACATACCTTGATAAAAAGATGAAACAACATATATCCAGCCTTTATCAGCTATACCTGGATTTTCACTGGCCACCACCAAGTGGGCCAGTCAACCTTACAAACCACGGAAACAGCTCTTTGTTGTTCATTCTTGTCTGAACATATTTGAGATAAAGGTTCTATTCAATCCATCTCAGACATGGAGACTAATAAAAATAAATTATTAAACTACTGGGTATTGGGCAGACAATTGACTAAAGATTCTACATTCCATTGTTTGCTACCTATAACACAAGCAAAATCTGATTTTCCATAGTGTTCCCCACACATGGTTTACTATGCTGATTTCTAACATAAACCGTATTTGAGAGAAACTTCAAATTTTTTTATTCTCAAAAAAATTCTCTAAAAATGTCTATAGTGGTCCAGAAGGTTCAAACAAGTAACTCTTCCATTTATAACAAGGAACCTAGTGTTTCCCTCAGGCTCTGCTACAAAAACTATTTCCAGACCTTTAATAATCCATATATTAATGATGATTATCTGAAAGCAATGGAAAAATTAATGTATGGTGGTTTCTGCAGAGACTATTGATAATAAAGATAAAAATTTATTTTTTTACAACTTCAAAATTTACAGTATGCTCTATATCCCCTACCTTATGTGACTCCTTCACAATCCTTAATGATATATTTGAGGTCTGTCTGGAAAAACTAACCATTGTTAATATAACAAGAATGGTTTTTAAGACCTTGGTGTAACCTGGCAGCCAAGGAGAGTAGATGGGAATGCACATATGTAAACAATGCCGACTTCACTGTACTAGTCAGTGGAGGTGGTAGACATCGTTGAATAACTAGATAGGGAATGAGAAATAAAATAAAAGGTGAACCTGGGGCTAGTAAATACAAATAGGGAAATGATAACATCACTGATGGGTTCAATAGTGTTTTGGAGACTTAAAACAAAGAGTTAGAAAAATTGAAGACAGATCAATAAAACAATCAAACCTAAAAAATCAAAGACAAAAATACTTTAAAATAAATGAACAGAGTCTCTAAATTCTGTGAGGCAGTATCAAGAGAACTAAGTTACATATTACTGAAGTCACTAACATAGAGAAACAAAATAGACAGGACAAGTAAAGAATAGTAAAGTAAATGGAGAAGCCAAAGAACTCATAGCATGACCCATGGACATGAACTAAGTGTATGTGTGTGGGGGGGGCAGAGGGCACATTGATGGAGGGAAGGGAGACACTGGGAGGAGGGGGACAAAGGGGAAAAATTGGGACAACTTTAATAGCATAAGCAATAAAACTTAATTTAAAAAAAAGAGAGAAACAGAATGGGGAAGAAAAATACTTGAAGAAATAATGTCAAAATTAATTTTAAAAAAAACATCAAGTTACCGGTCTAAGAATCTAATGTGAATACCAAGCAGGATAAATATAAAGAGAACCACTCCTGAGCACATCAAAATCAAACTAGTCAAACTGAAAATACTCATTAAAGCAACCAGTGAGAAAGGCACATGGCATAGAGGAGAAGAGCAAGACAAAACGGAGGCTGGCTAATTTTCAGACACAATGAAACCCAGGAGACAGTGAGATTATATCTTTCAAGTACTTTAAAAACACAACAAAGAAAAGAGTCCATCTAGAATTGTACATGTGTAGGAAATATCTATTGAAGATAAGGATAAATGAAGATACATTCAGATACATACAAGATGAAAGAATTTGTTGTCAGCACACCTGCACAATAAGGAATGCCAAAGAACTATTCATCCTGAAGGCAAATGACAACAGACAAAAACAGAGATTTATGGAAAGGCAGTGGGAATGGTAAATATGTGGGTAAATATAAAATTTATCACTTTTTCTTTCTTCAATTTCTTTAAAAGATGACTGTTTACAGTAAAAGTAATAGTGTTTTATTGTGAGGTTCACGATGTATATAGATGTAAAATATTTGACAGTAACAGCAAAGCGCATGGAGAAGATTGGGAAAAAAATGAAATAATACTGCTGTAAGTGCCTACATTTTATTGCAGTAGTACAATATTAATTCTTAGTAGACTGTGACAAGGAAACTTATTGTAATCCCATCAATCATTATTTTTTAAGTAAAAAGAGGTATAGCCAAAAAGATAATAGATAAATTAAAAATGTACTAAAATTATATTCTATTTGGCTTAAAAGAAGCCAGAAAAGAAAGAACCAAGGAACATTGACTACAATAGATTGAACAAATAGATAACAGTCAAGCCATGGCAATACTTTAATGAACTGTAAACCCTCATATATGATTAACTGATTTTTGACAGAGTGTTAAAGGGAATTCAATGGAATCTTCTTAATAAATGGTATTAAAACAATTCATGTCCATTTGCATTGCATCCGCCCCCCAAAAGAACCACTCACCATGCTCAAAAATTAACTAAAAATGGATAAAAAAGTACCTAGATGTAAAATCTGAGATAAAACTATAAAACTTCCATAAGAAAGCACAGGAGAAAAATCTTTGTGATCTCAGCTTAAACAAAGATTATTTTGTTTACAACATCAAATGCACTATTCATAAAAAAAGAAAAATGGGTAAATTTGACTATATCAACATTGGAAATTTCTCCTCTTTGAAAGACACTATTAACAAAATGAAAAGACATGACAAACTGGGAGAAAATATCTGAAAGTCACATATCTGATAAAAGATTTGAATCCAGAATTTAAAAAGAACTCTCAAAATTCAGTAAGAAATACAACAACCAAATAAAAAAGAGGCAGATAATTTAACAAAAAATATATTGATGACAAAAAAAAAAAAATCACATGAAAAGATGCTCAACATCATTAGTCATTAGGGAACACAAATTCAAAGTACAATGAGTTATTGCCACACTTCTATTATAATGTTTATAATTAGAAATACTTCTGTACCAAGGGGTACAAGAAAAAATTTGGGCTCTGGCTGGTGTGACTCAGTGGATTGAGCTCCACCCTGTGAACCAAAGGGTTACTGGTTTGATTCCCAATCAGGGCATACGCTCAGGTTGCAGGCCAGGTCCCCAGTTGGGGGCACATGAAAGGCAACCACACAGTGATGTCTTTCTCCCTCTCTTTCTCTCTCCCTTCCCCTCTCTCTAAAAATAAGTAAGTAAAAAACTTGGGAGTGTTGGATACTTTCCTAATATCAATTGTGGTGATTGTCTTACAGCTGTATACATATATCAAAATGTAACAAATGTGACTAAAATATTTATTTTATGTCAATTATAACTCATGAAATTTTTCAGAGAGAATGCTTATCATAGAACTGTAAATGCAAAAATCTAATCAACAGAAACACCCATCAACAGTAAAATAGAGAAATTATTTTGATTAAATTAAATACCATATGGCAATAAAAATGGAAAAAAAAGACCTATGCTACATGCGAAAACATGGATCAAATTTCAGACCATAGTAAAACTGGAAAATCATAGAAACACAAACAATAATATTATTACAGCTATAAAAATATGAAAACAAACAATGTGTTGTTTCAGGTATATCTATAATTGTTATGCAACAATAAAGAGAAATAAAACAGAGACATAAGCACACAATTCAGATTAGGGATTCTCCTGGGCATGTGGAACAGAAATGGAATAAAGGAAGGGCACCCAGTGTATTTCAAATTTGTGTGTGATGTTCTAATTTTAGAATTAGACATTTGCAAGTCTTAGAACTTAAAACACTCAATTTAAAAAATATAGATTGAAAGGGTCTTAAGTTTGAGAGGGAGGGATTGAATTTTTTATTTTTTATTTATTTAGTTATTTTAAAAAGAAGAAGAAGAAGAATATATGAAAGAGTGAAGTGGGAGAGCTTGTATGTATGACCCATGGACATGGACTTGGTGGGGGTTGCTGGGGGAGGGGGTTGCTTGGCAGAGGGGAGCAAAGGGGAAAAAATTGGAACTATTGTAACATATAATCAATAAAATATACTTTAAAAAATTAAAGCAAAAAAAAAAAATAGAGATTGTCAGACTGGATAAACAAAGTATGACCATGCATATAACTGTCTAGAAAAGGTGCACTGAAACAGAGGTTGACAATACAAGGATGGAATAAAGATAAACAATGAAAACAATAAGCATAATAAAGCAGGTGTTGCTATATTATCATCAGTCAATGCAGATTACAAGACAAAGAGTAGCATCAGCAATAAAGAGGAACATTGCACAATGATCGAAGGGTCAGTTCAACAAAGTAATGGGGAAGGAGTGAAAAAACTATCTACAAACACCATGGCAATAATGAGAGTCCATGGAGTCTTTCTTTGGTCTCTCTTGAAAGCAGGATTGTGACCTGAAAGAACTTGACTTCTGTTAGCTTCGCTGACCTACCACACCAGTTCTGAATTGTCTATCTCCAGATCTCTTTTATTGCATAGTTTTAAACTTCTATTCTATTCCAGAGGGAGAGAGAGAGAGAGAGAGAGAGAGAGAGAGAGAGAGAGAGAGAGAGAGAGAGAGAGAGAGAGAGAGACCACCACCAGCAGCAATAACAACAAAAAAAGAAATAAAGAATGTGAGGGATATTCACACAGCAATCAATATTACAACTATTAGCATTTAATAAGTCATTACATTGCCCGAACATTTGCTCAATTCTAAAGATAAGTTGTTTAGACTATGAACTTTATACTGTTGTCTCTATTTGCATCTTGCTCTGTCGCTTGGGTACTTTTTCTTTCTTTGAAATATATTTGCACTTAAATTAGAAAAACAAATATTGAACTCAAAAAAATTGATACATAGTTGAACCCATGTGTGATCAGAAAAATCGAAATCATTTTTCTTTTCAGACAAAAGTATTAAAATGAATTGCCATCCTGGCTAAGTGGAGACATTACAGTGACATGAGTAATATTCCAACTTGCTGCAAAAGGCTGCAGTATTTGTTGATTACTCTATGGTAACTGTGTCAGAAACAGGGCTTGGGGACAGATTTCATCTTCTAAAATTATTTCCACTGAGGAGGAGAAGCTGGCACCTCGGTGACTGTTGAAAAATAAACAAAATGAAATAACTCAGGCAACTGACACAGGCTGGGGACCAGTGCAAACTATCTATCTCACTGGCCCCTGTCCATCTAGTATTCCCTCTTAAGTTACTTGTGAATTTATACCATGGACAGATTTATCTTCTTTTCTCCAATTCACAGAGGGGTCTCTGTATCTGCAGAAATTTCCCTTTCTTGAGATATTATAACCATGACAATCTTTTTTTTTTTCAATTAGTATGTAAATTCTGAACACTGGCATATATAAATTGAATGAGTGAAAATGTAAAGACATATAATTAGATTATAACAAAGCAAATAGATGAGTTTTTATATGTGGAATGTTTGTCCAAGTTTTATTTTATTTATTTTATTTTACTTTTTATTGAATTTACTGGAGTGATATTGGCTAATAAAATATAGGTTTCAGGTGTACAATTCTATGATACTTAGTCTGTATATTATATCATGTGTTCAACACATGATACAATAACCATGACAGTCTTAATGGCTATAGGCTTCTGAGAGGCTGGTCAGAGCTGAAGATGTGCATAAAATATTAACATGATTTCTAATATGAAAATATAGTTATGAAAGCAGTGTGTAGCCATTGCTCAAATATATTCTGTCAGTTGAGGTGTGTATTTGTGTGTGCATTTGTGTGATTTGCATAAACCATACACACAAAAAAATCGTATCACTTAGCATTATTACACAGATGTGCTCACGTGTAGAGAAGGAATTTAGCAATACAAATATTTTCACCATTCATCGTTTCAACAAATATTTATTCATTAAATATTTATTGAGCACCTAGGATACACCAAGCCACAAATTAGATGCTGTGGGAGCTATAAAGAACAATTAGTCATAGATTCTTCTCTAAGCAGAGGCAGAGATAAACCAAGAACTCAAAAAACTTACTTCTAAGTAGAAAGTAAAATATACCACAAAAAGGGAAATAAAAAATGCCCAAGCAATCTGAGAGGAAGAGACTAACTCCGAGGGTGCCGACTATGAAGGACATACATCATGGAGGAAGTATTTTTTGAAATGAGCCAGACAGTCTGAACAGATTTCAATAAGGGTGGCTGGTGGAGACAACATTTCCATTAAAGCAAACTGCATGTACAAAACTGTAGAAATAAGAAAGGGAGGTGCATTATCAAGGAAGTGGGTTTGTCTAATTAGAGCAGAGCATAAGTTTACAAGAGAGTCCTGGGAGATGCAGTCTGGTCTACAGGGGTTTAAAAGAAATTACAACAAAGCTATCCAAAGAATTTGAGCATGGAGATGGCATGCAGCGGGATGTGGGTTGCTTGTATCATTTATTTCTGTATCCCTCAATATCCAGTAGAGATCCATGCATTTAGTGAATACCCAATTTAAAAAATGTGTATAATTTACTTTTATTGAGCACTTACTGTGTGCCTGAGAGAAGGAAAACTCTGACTCCAAAAAACCTCCGCTGCCTTGCGGCATACCTCTTCAGGGGAAAGGCTAAGGGAGTAAACCCCGACAGAAAATCCGGAGCCGGAGTCCCTAAGGCGGTTTGACATTGTAGTCAACACCGGCAACTCCTGCGGCGCACCTGAAGCCAAGCTGTATTGACTCCGTCTTTCCCTTGGACCCTTCAGCTGCGAAGAGAGGGGGGGTCTGCTGCATGGGCAACAGCAGACCCTCCATATCACCCTGCCCAGGCTCTGTAGCTTCAGCTTCGCTGGAGAGGACACTCCAGCGTCATCGCAAGATGTCGATTCAACACGGGAGGAGACAGATACCGTGTCACTCCCGAGTCGGACTGCACAGCCATTCTCGGCGGTGCAGATAGACTCTTAAGAAGCTACACCATCGTCTCTCGAGACGGACGGCTGCCGACGACTGTGTGCCTGACCCTGTCCTAGATATTTTATATATATAGAAGTTCATTTAATCCTCACTGCAACCTGATGAAGTAACTGAGATGTAGCATTTAAGTTAAAAACGTAAACAAAGTCACACAGTTTTTGATAACATAACAAGGACATAGGCCAAAGTTTGGTTTTCTTTGTTGCTTTTCAACAAATAAATATCTACTAGATAAATAAATGAAGAATGCATGCCCTGAAGAACAAAATATTATACTGTTTTGTCTCATGATCAGATGACAGAAGAAATTAGACACAACCCACTGGACTAAATCAGAGCCCTAGTTCTTATATCCTCAATTACAGAAAACAGGAACTGTTGGTTTGGGTCCGATTCCTGCTTTCATCAGTAGAATGTGGAGTTTTGTTTTGATTTTTTATTGAGTTCTACATGATGTGCAAAAATAGCTCCCAGGTGCTGGCAGGCAGCAACCATCAAGAACTGATGGCCCATTGTCATGTGGCTGCAATATGTGGCATCTCGTGCTAGGCACAGTGCAGCTATGTGAAAGGCATGGAATCTGCAAATGACCTGTGTGGTAAGGAAGGCAGAACAGAGCCCTTGGGCATCCTTGAGGTATGTGCAATTGCCTTCTCTTCCACATTCAGAATCAGTGTTTCCTCACACTGGAATAATGAAGTTATTCTGCAACAGGTTGAGGGGTTGGGGAAAGGGCAGGAGGAGGCTGTAGAGTGACTTGAGGTTCGTTTACACCAGCCAGGGAAACAGAAGGCAAATATCTATCTGTTCCTCGTAATTGTAATCTTAGTAATTGTATATCGTAGTTGAAACATGTGAGTTCCAAAAGTCATCTTTGTCTTCAAGGTTAATTTTCCTCTTCCCAAATACATAAATGTGTTAAACTTTTCTAGGAAGAAATGGCCTTTGGGTCTCTGAAAAGAGCGACAGTATTCCTTCACTTACTGCGGCTATTACGTTCAATACCCTTGCCCCCCATGATAGGTGAAAATCCGTGAAGTAGGAACCTTATATTTATTTTAGTATTTATATATTTTTAAGGCTTTATAAACCCTTCCCACACACTTATTAACCATTCCCAGTCCCTTATTAACCTTTCCCACTCCCTTATTAACCTTTTCCACACTGTTATAAACACTACTTATGTTCTTAAACATATTCTACACTCTTAAACCTACGTAACTTTAACAACATACATATACAGTACTGCAAAATCCTGCAATATAGCGAAAATCCACGATAAATAATTAAATATAATATTTTTTTTAAATCCTGCGATACAGTGAGGCCGTGATAAATGAACCACCATATAGAGAGGGGCTACTGTATTGCTACAGCTATGCCTAGGAGTCCTTATCAAGTGCTTATTCTGAACCATTCGGGCCTACTGTCATGGAATTAGAGGACCTGAAACAGTGGGGAAGAGGGAAGAGAACCTGAACTTTGACACCAAACCAAATCCTCCTCCAGTTCTCAGTGGCTGGAAGGCAGTGTATAAGGCATGCCAGGGCTCTAAGCCCACTTCTTCCTCTGTAACATGCAGAGAGCAATAGCATCCATATGAGGGAGTAATAGTGGATTCAAACAACATGATACAAGTGAAACGTTTTGTAAGCATTAAAGTATTCAGTGAATTTCTGTGTATGTGGCTGTGCGTGCTTCTAAGCTGCGGTCAAATGTATTTCAAGTTAAGATACGGCTGAAAAGTTGTTTCTCTCACATTTCCTCAGACCACAGAGCCAGGATGTCAGGACTTAGTACAATTCCAGGCACACCATCTGTAACAGCTTCGTCCCTGTGATGAATGATCCTTTCTCAACTTTCAACAGAGTCAAAAGAATGAGTAAGCCAACCCCTCCCCTACCCTTGCTTCCTCTTTCTCGGTCCAATGAAGAAGAAGAAGAAAAGAGAATACATATAGAGTGGTAAGGACATCAGAGTCTTTAGGGAGTATTAACATAAAGTTTTAGAATTAATTCAGATAAGATTTTATGAAATGGTGGCAAAGCAATGCCCTGAGTCTAGACACACATTCCTTTCAGGTGTGTGCATTAGTTTCCTATTTTTCCTATAACAAAGTACTCTAAATGTAGTGGCTTAAACATTACTAATTTATTTTTTACAGTTTTGAAGGTCAGAAGTCTCACAGGACGAAAATCAAATGTGGGCAGAGCTGCCAGTGTTTCTTCTGGCGGCTCTCAGGGAGAATCTGTTTACCTTTTCCAGCTTCTGGAGGCTGCTCACAGTCCTTGGCTGGTAGTCTTCTTCCCTCTTCAAAGACAGCTAATCACATCAATCCTGTCATCGAATCTTCTCTGATTCTTCTGGTTCTCTCCTTCCTTTATAAACATCCCTGTGATCACAGCATGTTCACCCTGATAATCCAGGATAATCTCATCGGTAAATTCTTAACCTAATCACATCTACATAGTGCAAAGCCCATTTTGTAATATAATGTCATGTAATGATATTATAATATAATCCATCTACACAGTCCAGGGATGGAGTTGTTTCCTCTGCAGCTTCTTAACAAATAAATGTTTATTAAAGAAATAGATATAGAAACTTGTATGAGAAATGTTATTCTGACTACTACAGTCTTTTGTTTTGTTTTCTGAGCTTTTTTTGCCCCCAGCCCAGCATTGTCACTGGACTTCACATTTTGTTTAGTTTGTTTTCTGTTTCCTCCCCATGCTAGCCCACATTGTCAAGGACTTCAGAGATATCATCTCCGTCTTTGAAAGAACTCTCACCATGGGGCAAACAGAGTCCCTTACCTAGTGAGGGAAGTTCCCTGAGGACATTCCGAAGTGGACTTTGATAGGATAGGTCTAGTCACACATTTCTGCAGAGCTCTTTTCTCCTTTAGAACCCCACTGAGCTCTTCACACTGGCTTTCTAAAGGCAGCTCAAATTCAGGTAAACAGATTCTGAATTATTTATAAACTCCCCAAAGGACGGAGATAACAGTGACCTTCTGTCCTTCCAGAATTTCATCCTTGTGTCAAACACTGGATTGAGTGCATTTGGGCTTAATCAACCAGAATACTTATGTTTCCATCACATATATTCCTGTAACCACAGCCAAAGAAAAATGGTGCTGAAGAAAAGACTTTTATTATCTTTTATTTTACCCTCTAAAACCTAATTGAGAGCATGGGAAGAAATGGCCACACAGAGCCAAATTTCATGTTCATTAACATAATTGCACATTAGCTCCCTAGCCACCTCCTCCCTCTCCACAGAGAAAATGACCCTCTTCCTGTATTATCATCAATAACGACACAGTGATGGCCTAGCTGGGGCTGACCAGACAGCTCTGGTTCCCTTGGGCAACAGGGTGATTTTTATTTACAGTGATAAGATGATCTTTACATTTGTTTCTCTTTGGACTGCACACACACAGCTCTATCCATAAGCAAAAACACAATCAGCCCAGCTCTTTCTGCTCTGTGCTTTACTTAGCTGACTGGATGTCAGCATTAATTTCTTGACTATGGGGAAGTTTCATCTCTCTTGCCCTACGGATGTTTTTTGACCTCTCCAGTCCTGTGATTGGGAGTGCTTTGGTCTTTTCTCATAAGCTCTAAACATTTTCTTTCTTTACCTTTGCAATTATTATCTCCTGTGACATTTACAAGGACCATTGTGCTGTTGTGCTGTAGCTAGAACTATGAACATGCAAGGAGTTTCAGTGACCCAGAATTCTTTTCTGCTTGAGCATGTCAGTTAATACAGTTAATAAGGATAGGGGCTTTAGGCAGGAATGTGTGACTTGATCCCTGTGAACAAGTCCAGCTTCAAAAGCAGTCTGCCAACAGTACCTTTACTAGTTGGACTTCAAGAATATATTTGAAAAAATTATAGTCAAGTGCAATAATGTAAACAAATATTTAATTGTTCAATTCTACAAGCACCTTCATACATCTTTTTTTCTTCATTATAAGTCAATGAGGTTCACACAGTGACGGGGAAAAAGAGCTTTCAATGGGGTTGGTTTTGGCTCAGGGCCATGGTGAGAACTTAGGCCACAAAACAGCAGCGCTATCACGGACCAGTCATTCACTTATCTGGAGCTCGGCTTCCCTGATTTGCAAGAGAAATGTATTAGCCTTGCTCATCCCTAAGTTCTCCTGTAGTTCTCATAGCCTAGAAATAAATAAATAACCATGCATCACATTTCCATTTTTATTAATATTTTCTGAGGGAATGTTGCTTGCCTGTTAGAGTTGAAGACTTAAGCAGACTGCCCCTTCCGTATTTAATACTGCTGACCTCATTACTCACATATTTTCACTACCCAGCCACAGGTAAGCAGCAGCCAGAACCAGCAGGTGTTTCCCTTATCCACGGAGAGATTTATTGAGAGACTCAGAGGTTTTGAATGGCAGTGACAAGAGCACCCAATTGGACTCCATTTACTAAGGCACATTCTGTAAAGTGCAATAATGACTGGCTAACCATTAGACAAATTTAATATTATAAAAACATTTTGATTAAAAAGTTTTATCTTTGGAAAGTGAAACTTTGTTTTCAGGCAAGATAAACACTATTTGTCAAGGGCGATACAGCTATCCATTTTCAGAAGGCCCGCTGAGTTTTCCTGTCACTGCTCTTGCTCTCCTGGATTCTCTTGAAGTTAAAACAGAAACTTGCCCTCATCCTCTGTAGAGAGCTCGTATTCAAGAGTCTCTGTTCTTTGTCCCCTGCTCATGAGTGTTAATATTCATTGTGTCCCCCCATTCCTCTGGTAATATGTGTCCTGTCCTTCCTGAAGAGTTCCTGCGCTGTCTCTGCTCCTGCACCAGGACTCCAAGAACTCTGTGCTCTCATTTATAGCAGGAGGACATGCACCATGCAATATAAATACTGTTGTTGTTGTTGTTGTTTTAATTTCAATTTTTAAAGCGTATTGTCTCAATTAGATGATAAGGCCATTAAGAACAGAAAACATGCTGTACTCATTCTACTTTGGAAATAAAAAGCGATCAATGAATATTTATGGATGCCACTAAACTTCTGCCATATGGGAGGGTTAATCACAGATATATACCAGTCATTCTGTTCTCAAAGTGAAATCTTTGACCCAGAAACATCAGCATCATGTGGGATCTTGTCAGAAATACAGAGTCTCAGGCTCCATCCCCGACTTAAGGAGTTAGGACCCTGTGTTCTGTGGATCAAGGATCCTCCCAGGTGATTTTGATGCATGTTAATGTGTGAAGATCACAGTCTCAGACAAATTTTTGAATCCTTGAAGTATAGGTAGTCTCTTACCACTAACTCAACCACAGTAAAATTTTGTAACATATATAGTGGAAGTAAGCGATGAATTAAGTTGTGGTTTCATTAATTCATTCATTATGGTGGTTTATTCGTGAAGATAAAATGTTTGCTACTCAGTTCCTCACCTGCAAATTCAATGTACATTGCAAGCATCAGTAAGGGAAAAATATTCATTGACTTTTATAAATAAAAAACATTACTATTGTTATTATTTTACTATAAGTTAATTTTTAGTCACGTCTGTTAAATGTGGTTAAAGCATGAAGATCTCAGCCCTGGCTGCTGTGGCTCAGTGGATTGAGTGTCAGCCTGCGAGCCAGGTGTCGCTGGTTCGATTCCCAGTCAGGGCACATGGCTAGGCAACCACAGAGTGATGTTTCTCTCCCTCTTTCTCCTTTCCCCTCTCTCTAAAAATAAATAAATAAACGAACAAACAAATAAATAATTAAAAAAAAAAAAGATTTGAAGCTATTCTGGGAATCACTGCATAAACCCTGGAACTGGTTCCACTGATTTAGCAAGAGGGGTAGATGTTCTCTCTTCCCTTTCTACTCCTGGGGTTTCATCCCAACTGGGCATTCTGGAAAGAAGATATTACATGTGCTTTCCTATGAAAAATATCCCAATAAAATCAAACTCATTACAAAGAGAATACTGAATTCTATAGATACATCCTAAAGAGGGGCTGCATATAACATTTATTGTTTTCTTTTATTTATTTATTTTTGCTTTTATTGTTTTAAAGTACAGATCATCTGGTTTCTTCCAGTGAACCTTTGCATATGTATTATTTCAGTCACTGACCCAAGTAATGAATATAGTCACAAACTAAGAAGGCCCCGGAAAGGTGAGGGTTGGGTTTGTGTGTTGTTTGTGCGTGGACAAACATTATCACAGGAGAGAGCAAAGAGAAAGATTTATTCTCCTAAAATGCATCACCAAGATTCCTGAGAGTTAATTACTTCTTTTGAGAAATTAGTCCCTATCTGCCACTGGCTTACTGACAGGCAATGATTTCCTCTGCTGTACACCTGGAAGCAATTGTCTTTAGCTGCTTCCCTGTGATTCAGGCATATTGGAGCATGCACACTATAGGAGTAGGAGTTTTCACTTAAAGTTATGCAAATATATGGGCAGGGTGAGGCACAGAATGCTCAAGAGATCTGAGAGGTTGCTAAGAAAAATCAGCTTAAGAAATCAATACAAAATGCTTAAGTACCTCTTCTCTATTCATCTCATGTGAGGCAGACAATAGACACATTCTTTCCTATTCCTTTGGGAGCACATCATCTAAGCTGGGAGTTCCAACATGGGAGAAGAAGGAAAGTAGGGAGGGAGGCAGAGAGGAATAAAGGGTGAAAGAAAGGAAACTTAAAGGAATGTATATTATATAAGAAATATATAATATAAGAATTTAGAGGAAGAAGAGTTTGTGTAAGATGAATAAACAGGTAAAAATTTCTGGAGAAGTGAGACTTGAGTGGGCTCTAAAGGAAGAACAGAAGACAAAGAAAAGAAACACTGATTTCTCTAAGAACTCATTCTCTTCTGGTTAGGACAGAAAATGAGAAAAACAAATGCAGACCTCCTTTATTTAAAGCATCCTGACTATTTAGTTTCTGTCAGTGAACTGATAAATTATATCACTATTTCTCCCCAATCTCAAAGGATATTGAAATGTCCTTTCAATACTACAGAAAGGACATTTTTACTGCAGTCAAATTAAACCAGTGTTTCTTAAAATATAATACATTTCTATTTAAGGCATCTGTCAATCCCTGTACAAACTGCCAAATCATGTGTTAAATTTAAAAATAGAGTTGCACACTTAAAACTCATCAGCCTGTAATGATTGAGCTTAGGTTTGAAGGGGGTAAAAAAAAAAAAAAAAGAACAAATGTATGCACAGGAACTAAGTTAACTAGATCTCTCCAATTTTGTGGAACCCAGACAGATTCTAGACATTTAATGGAATGGAAATCACCCATTGTTTTCCACTGAGTTACCACGACTGGCACATTACACAATCAAAAAGAACATATTTCCTTCATGAATCTAAAATGAATAGAAATCATCAATAAGAAAGTAAAATTCTTTCTCAGACTGATATGTGAAAACTAAGCAGAACTGGTGGAAACCCAGAGACATTAATAACACTATGCACTGAAGACTCAAGGGCCAGATGTTGATGCCCACCATTGGTTATAGGAGCAACAAGAAAAGAAAGCACATACTTCCCAGTGGCTTTTGAAAGTTCCTCATCCACAATGTCAAGAAACTTGAAGTGCTGCTGATGTGCAACAAATCTTACTGTGCTGAGATTGCTCACAATGTCTCCTAAAAGAATCACAAAGCCATTGTGGACAGAGCAGCCCAACTGGCCATCAGAGTCACCAATCCGAATGCTAGGCTGCGCAGCAAAGAAAATGAATAGACAGATTGTGTACATGCTGTATTTATGCTAATAAAACCATAATATTCAGCCAAAAAATTCTTTATCTTCTATAATGGTAGTGAACTATAATAATGTACTTCAAAAAAAGCAGAGTTTTACTATTCCCAAGATACTTTGAAAAATAACTTAGCAAATTAGACTTCTGGACCATATACTATAGAATTTTAACTTGAACCCCACAAGTGAATCAATGTTATATTTCTTTCCTTTATCCCAATTCATTATAAAGTCACTTCCTTCTCATTATCAAGTAAATAAGATGGCAAAAAGGTTAGTATTTTAACTTAGAGTCTTGGTTCACCAATAAACAATAAGCTTTATTACTTTAAAATCAGTTACTAGACTAGTATCCAGAACATAATATCTCTATCAAATTGACTAACTTAGTTATTAGATACCTATTTTTGTTCAAATCAGGGACTCGTTAGATACAACCTCTATCTTTATGGGATTTAAAATTTAGTGTTGGAAAGAAGAATGAGATATAGTACACCTCTAAACAAAATTTAGTAATGATTTAAGAGTTATAAGTTAAATTACATAATAAATTAAAAAGTTAAGTAACTAAACATATGTTGACTGGTAAACAATTCCAACAAAGATAATAGTAAAAAGAATGTCAGTTTTCCAAGTAAAATAAAATAGTCCAGGGAGGTCTCATTAAAGAAAAATTACTTAGTTAAGAACATTTTTTTTTTTTAATGGGTTGAATTTTAGGAAGACAAAGAGAGGTCAGAATAGACATCATAAATGAAAAAGGATGAGCAAGATCTTAGTCATGCTTTGTTCAATAACATAGCCACTAAGTCACATGTAGCTAATTCTCTGGCCACATTTCAAGTGCTCAATAGTCATATGTGGCTAGTGGCAACCATAGTAGAGTGAGCAGACACAGAACACATCCAACAACATAGAAGTTCCCATTGCACAGCACTGGCTTAGCTTATTGAAAATACATGGAATGTGTGTGTGTCCATGTGCATATGCCTGTGTGTTGAAAGGGTAGAAAATTTGTCCACTTGGCTCTCTGTGAATCTATTTCTTCATCTATAAAATGAGGAAGGACACAACATGGACCATGCCTCTCCCAGCTTTAAAATTCTGTGTCTGTGTCTACATGGTGAAGTCAATAGAGCGGCTGGTATGTATCGTATAGGAGAGTAGAAGAGAAATTTTAGAAGGTGATCTGGACAGATATTATAGAGGAGACTTAACAAGGCTTGTACTCATCCTGTTGATGATGGTGAGCCATTAGAAGTATTTGAAGAGGAAATTAATGTGATCAATATGCTTTCATTTGGACTTTGAAATTTCCCTCTCATTTATGTAACACTTTTATCCCTTTTCTCAACTATCATTGGGAAATTGCATCTCCTTCTTTTGAACAAGCGTATGTTCCTAATTTCCAGATGTGTCAATTGGGTCTTCTGGGAAGCAGACACTCAGATGGAGTCAGGAGTACAAATGATTACTGGGGTACTGACTCCTGTAGAAGATAGAAGGGTGAGGGGAAAAGACAGAATTAGGCAGGGAAGCCTTCAGATTCTGTGCAGATAGGACACCTAGGAAAGAAAAGGGTAGAGGAAGCAGAAACAATCAGGAAGAGCCTCAGATCATGATACAGATCTGTCAGATTCTCAGCTAACCTGAGAGGGGCCTCAAAGTAGAGATGATCCATTAGAGGAGTTCTTCACTGGGCAGAAAGAGCTAAGTCCTAGGATCCTTTCTGGGTTCAGTCCTTGGTTACTACCCATCAGGAGTGTGGCATTGGTTCAAAAGCTGAAGCAGGTCCTGAAGACACTGAAGCTGCATGATATCTGATAACTGTGTTTCTTGCACCTAAATCGTGAGTTCTGTCTTAAAGTGAGGGCTAAGCAGCACACCTGCATGGCTAACATACCAGCTTGCAACTGCAACACCCCCACCACCTTTTTCCAACTTTGCAAACTTGCCTTTTGTTTTGGTTTTGGCTCACCCTCTCCTCAACCCCAGAACAGCATGGGACAGGGCAAGTGAGATTGAAAATAAGGGGATAAGTAAGGGAAGGGTTTAATTAAAGAGCCTGTATGAAAGACTCATGGACATGGACAACGGGGAGGGGTATGATTGTGGGAGAGGGGGTGGGTTGGGTGGGGGAGAGAAATTGGGGGAAAAGGGGACAACTGTAATTGAAAAACCAAAATAAAAAAACTAAAAAAAAAAAAAAAAAGAAAGAAAATAATCTTGTTATTAATAAAAGGATTTGACTTCCAAACAAAAACAAATCCCATGGAGAATTCTCTTGCCTCTGGGTCCTAAGCCATTCTTGTTGAATTGCAGTAAGCCAAAATTCTGTACCTGCTACCTTTACTCTCTGCTGGAAAGTCCTAAACTGGAATGGTGTAAGGAGAAAAAGGGATAGCACAGAAGAAAACTCTTTCGATTTAGTTATAGAAGGCATAGGTCTCCCCTATTCACATCTATGTTAATGAACCCTTCTATGTCTGGGAAAAAACTGAGCTGCCAAACATGTACCCCATATGGGATACTTCTTAGATAACTGCAAATGTCTCTTTCAATTGTAAAGAAAAGAAAAATGTCATAAATGCTCATCCCTAACATTAAGCTAAGGGAACTTATTCTTTTCTCCTTGAAAAGAAGGCTACATTGAATAACGGAGTTTCACCAACGGTCATTTTTTCCCATATGGATGAAGCCATTAGACCTAAATATGCTTATAGTGGGTTGAAGACTCAAAGTTGGTTACATACGTAGAACACACATTGAACTGAGGCTGGGTATGGGATGGATTCAGTCATTATTAGATGCTCAAGGCCAGTGGTTGCCAAATTATGGTTCCCAAACCAATAACATCACCATCACCTTATACTTGCTAACAAATTCACACACTCCTCAACCAGATATACTGAATCAGTAACTCTTGGGATGAGGCCAGCAATCACAAACCCTCCAAGTCATTCTGATGCTCAAGACTGGGAGCCAGTGGTCTAGCTCAGAAGTGAAGTTGGAATGGGGGTCATATGCCATAAAAATAGTGTCAAATTGAGGAAGTTGAAGTCATGATAACAAAGAACAGGTTTTCTTAAATTAAGGCATTAGCAAGGAAAAGACCAATAGACAATTCAGTGTGTGTTACCTATATAAAAAGGAATAATTCTGATTGGTGATGAAATCTAACTGTGGCCTCAGAAATGTGTATTCATGTGAAGTAGACATGTGGTTACAGTTACTAGCATTATTATATAGAAATTTTCTATACATTTACATATATGATAACATACCATATACAGTGTTCTATATCTTGATTTTTTTTTCACTAAATTTTTATGGTAGACATTTTATTATAATTCTGTATAGAACCACATCATTTCTTTAATGAGTTGCATAATATTGTGCTGTATATATTTTTAAATTTTCCCTGGCTGGTTTGGCTCAGTGGATTGAGCGTCGGCCTGCGAGCTAAGTGTCGCTGGTTCGATCTTCCAGTCAGGGCACATCAGAGAAGGAAAACTCTGATTCCAAAAAACCTCCGCTGCCTTGCGGCATACCTCTTCAGGGGAAAGGCTAAGGGAGTAAACCCCGACAGAAAATCCGGAGCCGGAGTCCCTAAGGCGGTTTGACGTTGTAGTCAACACCGGCAACTCCTGCGGCGCACCTGAAGCCAAGCTGTATTGACTCCGTCTTTCCCTTGGACTCTTCAGCTGCGAAGAGAGGGGGGGTCTGCTGCATGGGCAACAGCAGACCCTCCATATCACCCTGCCCAGGCTCTGTAGCTTCAGCTCCACTGGAGAGGACACTCCAGCGTCATCGCAAGATGTCGATTCAACACGGGAGGAGACAGATACCGTGTCACTCCCGAGTCGGACTGCACAGCCATTCTCGGCGGTGCGGATAGACTCTTAAGAAGCTACACCATCGTCTCTCGAGATGGACGGCTGCCGACGATATTTTTAAATAATGGATATAATTAGTTGCAATGGTTGCCTTGGGAGGAGAAATGTGTGATTTTGTATGAAGGAGAGAGTTTTCCTTTATATTGTATATTCTTTTATACATTTTGAATGTTTTACTATGTGCATGTATAAGCCTATGTTAATATCTGCATGGAGTTATATTTTGGATACACCATCATTTATGTGACAAGTCCCATATGTTAGGGCATTTGAGTTTAATCTTTTGCTACTATAATAATGTTATAAAAATATTCTTACACATATATCATTTAGCACATGTGCTAGTATATCTGTAGAATAAACACCTAGAAGTGTTATTCTGGTTTAAATGGAATGTGTTTTTTTTTAAATAATATTCCCAAAATGTCTTCTAACCATAATCGGATGAGAGCACTTTTTCTTTACAATAATTAATATGCTATTTAATCTGTCTTTTAAATCACTTTTATATAGAAAATAGTAAGCACTATAGCCTTATTTTATATTTCCCTTACTTCAATGATATCAAGCATATTTGTTGAAAATCTATTGTTTTCTTTATGAAATGTATTAGTCTTTTTTCCCATGTTTTCTATTGGACTCTTTCTATTTTTCTTATTCATTTGTAGAAATACTTTATATATTAAATAACATACCTTTCATCTATTATAAAAATTGAATTTCTAGTTATAATACTGTTTGCCACTTTATTATATTACATCGACTATATAGATATTTTTGGGGTTGACAGATATGTTCATTATGTTGATTCTGGTGATAGTTTTATGCATGTATACATGAGTCAAACTTATCAAACTATACACTTTAAATATGTGCAGTTTATTGTATACCAATTATATAATTTTTTTTTTTTTTTATTTAGACAGATCTAAACACATGAAGAGGGTTGTGGAGAATTGCAAAGGGCATGCCCAGCCTAAAAGCATTCCAACTCAAAGTTTTAAACCTGGTGAACAGAAAACACCTCTAATGGCTCAAAGCCAGGGTCAGAATTGGAAATAAATGGGCAATGAATCTGGTCAGAATCTCCCACCATTCATTCATTCAATCAGTAGACATTTATTAAAGAAGCAGTGTGTCAAGCATCAAGGATATAATGTTAAATAAGACCCAAGCCTAATTATAAATTGTTTATAATACACTTGGAGAACAAAACATCTGTCTGAGAAAGTAAAGTGAGACTCCCAGGTGAGCAACTATTGATAAGGTTTTATCTAACTGGGACTTGGCCAAAGAGAGCAACAAAGCATAGAATTAAAGAGCAGGTAGGAGACTCGCCCCACACACCATGGGTTCTGATGGCATCATTTCATTCCTGATGGGTGTCCCTAGTCTACCTGTTTTGCTACAGAAATGTGCACCGTAATGATCATTTTGATCCCCTAAATATGTAGGCTCCATTGGAACTGTAACAAGAGATACCAAACTTTGTCTTTTTCACAATTTTCATTATAGCCAGCTCTGTGTCCTCTTAGAAATGTGAATATCAAAAATGTGAGATCCTTTTCCTTTGACAGAATCCAAGCATAACAAAAATTTGATGATACACTGAATACTTATATTTCTGAATAAGAACCAGAGTCAAAATTCAGTATGGTTTGAAGGCAGCAGGAGTAAACTGGATTTGACTTTCTCTTATTCTTCCCATCCTGCTCCAACTTGGCTCTCCTGTGCCATGAGGAATTCCTCTGGAACCACCCCTTTGAGAACAGAGACACAAGTTTATCTGGATACTGATGTCGGATAGTCTATTCAATATCTGAGATTGTGGGATGGGCCAGCTTACCAAGAGACTTAATTTGACAGTGGAGTAGCCCAATACACACATAAGAATCAGTGGTCTCCTCAATAATCTCAGAAGGAGTTGAGAAAATATAACTCTCGTTCCTCTCTTGTGCCTCATGGCCTCACAGATTCAGAGTAAACTTTTTCCTCTCACCCTCCACTCTGGCAACGGCTGCCCTCTGCCAATTCCTCACTTTGATTTGGAGCCAGGGAGAAGACATTATAAGGACGGGTAAAAACAGACCATGGGACATTAGCATTTCCAGTCTACCACATCGGGAATCTTGGCATTTTCAATATATATTTAAAATAACGGAGCGAGACAAGCGACTGCCTTCCCTCAAAATTGCGAACGTATGCTCCAAGATCTCCTGCATTTTGCATTGTGTCAGTCTGTGTCAGAGGTTTCAGGAAAGGTAATATAGAAGATGAATGAAAGTCTATCATTGCAGTGCCAAGATGAAAAAGTGACAGCTCATAATGAAAAGAAAAATAGTTTCCATTTTGGGCCTCTGTAAGTAAGAAAGTGACAGAGTCTTGGGAACTGTGAGCCTGAAAAATGGTCCCTTTGACAGACATGCCTGTAAGTGAGAGGGCCCCGGATATAATACCACCTATAATAGAGGGAATAATGATTATTTTAGGCATTGTATGATTTTGAATAAATCCTTGACTAGTTCCCAGAAAATGGAGTTGAAAGAAATCTAGGAAGAGTGGTGGGTTAATTTAAGGAATAAATGACTACAATTTTTTTAGTCTTTTAAGCCTAAGTTGGTTAAATTTATTTCTGTCAGAAATGACCAAAAGCCAATAGTATTAATAAGAAACATTTTTGCCTCAGCAGTGATAAAAAAAGTCACTCTAGAATCCTCCTTCAGAATTTTTTTTTCATGATCAAATTATTTAGAATTAAATGCTAGGTTGATTATAATAATTCAGTATTTTTAAACTAATTGAAATCTAAATTTAAGTTGAGGCGACAGGGTAAAATACTGATTTTTCAAAAAATTCAAGACCACATTTCATAATGCTTTAGTAAAACAGGGATATGTCCTCAGAAGTTAGCCCATTTCCAGGGTTTAAAATTTCTTACCCTGCATACTTTACTTTCTTTATCCACCTTGACAAAAACACAACCAGAAACACAAGACTAATTCATTAACAAACACTACATCAGTGATGCTTTCTTTGTGCATCTGCTTTACTGAGAACACACACTAGTTTATTGATTTTCTTCAACCAAGCTATAAACACTCTATCTAGAAAATGGGGCTCCTAGAGTTTCCACACTCTTGTTTTCAATCATAAGCTAAAAGAAAGAAATGATCACTAAAAGGAGTGATTTCTTCCCATTGAGAGCTGAACTGTGGAGACTAAGGAAGCATATGAAATTATTTATCAGTCTTAGAGGTGGAAGGGACACAGAGGTCCTGCTCAGCACTCCTTGTGGCAGGAACTGGATGCTCCTCCCATGTGGATTTCATTTCTGAGCAGTTCTAATCAGACAATGAGCTTCCTGATTCTAAGTCAATATCAATCTTCCCCCGACAGGCATTCTTTGGTCTTGTCTATTCCCCTGAAAATATAGGGAAAGGACCTGTCCTTTTTTGAAATTTATAGCCTTGCACCTGTTTATAACTACCTAACTTGTCCCCATTGGACAGCCCTCATCCCAATGTTTTCCCCAAAGAAAAATTGATTTACAAAGACCACCAAAAGGAGCCATGAAGGGGAAAGGACTTGGAAGAATCCATAGCTTGTCTCTGTCTTTGGTGCTCTCCCAGTGTGCTGTTCTCTCCCGCATTTATCTTGCAGCACAGAGACCACGTGCTCACCCACATGTGGGCTCTGACCACACAGAGTGAAACACATAGACTTTGGGAAACCTGCATTTTTATCTGGCTCAGTCACTCCAAATTTTGTGATCAGAGGTCAATCATTTTACTTTCTGAGATTCATCTCTAGAATGGAGGCAATTCCTACTTGTCCTGATTGTTGTGAAAAATAACATGTGTAAAGTTTCTGGAAAACAGAAATTATTTAATAAACAATAATCCCTGTCCCCTTTAGTTACTTTGTTTCTTGAATAAATTTCATGATATAGGTACAGTGAAAATATGTAGGGAGATAAAAGAAAGGAAGATACAGAGGAAGAGGTATTTCAATTCATTTTACAATAGAGATTGGAGAGCCAGAAAACTATAAAATTACATAAGCTGGGTTCTTTGTTTTATTTTATTTTATTTTTAAACACACTCTGTCCCTGAGTTACAGTGGTATTGGGAGCTAGAACACAGTGCCTGGGACAATCACTGCCATTCTCCTTTCAGAGAATATTCCTGAGCTAAAACCATAATAGGAAAGATAATGACTGGAGAAAATACATAACCAGTTTCAGAAAAATAAAGACTAAAATTCTGGGTGTGTACAAAGAAGCAGGTCCTGATACTAAGATGTATTAGTAGGGAACAATCTATCCAACTAAGTACAAGCAGCTTCCGCTCTCAAAAAAAAAGAAAGAAAAAAAAAAATGGAATGGACAAAAGGCAGGAGAGGAGACTGTATTATGCTGGGAACAATGCAACTCTGAAAAGATGGTGAAGAGATGCCCTGATAGATCCATCTCTCACACTTGTTCAGCAAGGACAAACAGTACAGAGAAAACCAGCATTTTCTCAACATGCTGGGAATAAGAACAATTTTCTGATAGGAGATTACTGCTAATGAAGGCAGGTGCCGTGTGTACTCCTGAGTTCAATATGCAAAGGTACTAGGACAGGGTTTTGAAACCAGAAGAAGGCACAAAAATATTTCCCTAATGCTTGGTTTTTGCCTCATGCTTTCCTATCTGCTTCTTGTCTATTTGTTTACTGATCTTCCTAGGTGGTTTAGTCCTTATATTTCCCCATCACACACTCTACTTTCATTAATTAGAAATGAAACCCACTCCACCACCATAAGCAAAACACACACACACACAGTCCCACTCATGCCGATGTGCATGTACTCACACGTGCACAAACTCCTTTCCATCTGCCAAAATTTACATCACCTGCAAGGTATGATCAAGCTTAAGTATTATACCCTCTGCATAAATCCCTCTTAGACTTGGTGAATTCAAGGGGCTCAGATTGCTTGTCCTAATGAGTTTGGCAATTATTAGATAAGGTGCTTCCTTTCAAGGAACTCAAGGCACTGAGAATCAAATTGCTGAGATAAGGCTTATTAAACACAGATACACACACACACAAACACACACACAAACACACAATTAGGCTTTTTTCAAAGAAATCATACAGAATAAAAACACCATAAAAAAGAGTCATGCTGAGGGAGAGACGGTGTCAACTGGGTAGAGGGATAGGACTTCAACTGAACCTGAAACAAGAATTCAACTCAGATAAGGAAAGAGGAGTGGAAAACAATTTCCTAAGTTTCTACTGTAGCATTCTGCCCACAGACAGGGGCATTTCCTCTTGTTGATTCAATCAAGATAGATTCCATATTTAGCAGCCTTTTCAGAGTAATGAATCATACCTGGTAGAGGCTTTCAAGACATACAGAATATCCAGAGCCAGACTTGTGGCTGCCTGTAGTTTTCAGACTTAATCAAACATACAGACTTGAGTTTGTCTTGAATTTTACCACAGCCTCTTGACTTAAAAGGTGAAATGAAAAAAACATAAATTTGGCCGATGAAAATCCAGAGCAATAAAATATGGTACTTATACCAGTTATTGATTTATTGCTGCTTAACTTCAACCACATCTTTTGATGTTCTTCTTTGTAATACCGCAGCTGGGATATTTCAAAAGATATTTGTTTTAATTTGTTTTTGTTTTTTCCAGCTGAACAATGTTGGCTAGATTGTGTTCACTTTTTTTTTTTTTTTTTTTTTTTCAGCCTTAGGGGTAATAGTTTCTACCTTTCTAATCCCCTAAAACTTTCATTTATCCCTTTTAGTAGTTTACCACCTTCTACCTAGTTATCAATTATTCATATTTGCCCTTTAACAATAATGTTTTGTAATTTTTTGAAATTGCTAAGAGAGTAGATCTTAAAAGTTCTCTTCGCAAGGAAAAAATGTAACTATGTAAGGTAATTGATTTTAACTAAAATTACTCTGGTAATGATATATATTTATATAAAAATAAATTATGTTGTACACCTTAAATGTATTTAATTTATATGTCAACTATATCTCAATAAAACAGGAAAAATTATTCTGATCAAAATAATGAATATGGTTTCAGTCTCTTGACTGGACCCCGAGGAATAAGCAGAGTTTGTTTTTCCTTAGAAATGCACACAATCCCTTTAATCTGCGAGACAGAGGTAGGCATGGAAGTAGAGGAAGAGACAGGGAGAAATGGAGATGGAGGTGGACATGGAGAAAGAGATACCTTTAGTCCTCTAAACTCCTTGGGGATTTTTTTACCTGCCATTATAGATATTGTGTTAATGATTCTTGCTGTGCTATCAATTCACTTGTTTGTTCTCAGATCCATTCCCTGCCCTTCCCCGTCTCTGCTCTGGATCACAGGGGCTGCTTCATATATATATATATTGCCAACCAATTTCTGACTAAGTTCAGCCCACAGTGAGAAATTAGAGAGTGAAAAATGGGGGGGTCTGGGCATCCTTTCTCATTCCCTACCTCAAGCATCTTGAGCAGTGCACCTCTCCTCCTTGGTTGTAGCTCTCGGAGTGGTTTCAGTTCCTTCTAGGCAGTTCTGGCCCTTGGGATCTAGTAACAACATGATTTCCTGTGGTCCCTCCAGTCCTGAAGTAGTAGCATCTTCCTACGGTTGCTAAAACCTACCTTTGCAGTTTTTCAAGACCTTTTAAACTAATTTTCCAAAATAAATTCCTACAATTGAACAACCTAGTGGAAGCTCTGTTTTTCTAATTAGACTTGGGATAGATATAGTCTTCAACAATTCATATATCTAAATATATGAATTCTATTTCTTACTTAGTTTTCCTAGACAATACCATGGCTGCTTCAGAAGAAATATCACTTAATTCCTCATTGAGCATGTATATCTGTGGGTTTCTTTTCTTCTTTCTGATTACTTACTCATGAAAATAGTAAATAATAAAGCTAATCTGGGTTTCTTCTTGCAGTTCTACAGAATATCTCCACATGTTTGAAGAAAAAAAGAATGAATAAATATCTCCTTCAAAGCTACCTTTTCCCTAAAATGTCTAGGTAATTGGGGCAAACATGTTTCTTCCTCATTGACTTATAAATTACTAGTTTAAACCCCTACCTGAGAAGGAAATAAGGAAGAGGAAAAGGAGAGAAGAGAGAAAGAGAACACTAACAGCAACTTCAATTAACTGAGTAAAATTAATACATGCTTTTCCTTTAATTCTTGTAACAGTCTATGAGTTAGATATAATTTTTATTCCCATTTTACAGATAATGGAGGCTCAGAGATGTTAAATAACTCACCCAAAGTTATTCCATTGACAAGTATGTTAGACCTGGGGTTTGAACATGGATCTGTCCAAACATGAGGCCCAATTGATATGCTTTGATAGGGTACCAGGTAGAAGGAAATGCCTGGGGTTTTGATAGATCACCACAATGAAGACCTTAGAGGCCCCTTATGGGCCTTGAAAAAAGCATAGAGAATGCAAAGGTGAAATTTAGAAGGGAGCATCCTGAAGGGGAGGGGAAGAGGCTGGGAGCAAAGCCTGCCAACTTCTGGTCTTTGTTGAAGCAGTAGGGAGAGAAGGCACACACTAGCAGCAATTGCACAGAAAAACATTCTGGAGGGGGAAGTGGCCACTTGCAAGAATGAGCTTAAACTTCACAACAGCATTCATAAGGCCAAAGTGTCTTTTTAGCATATGCAATCCCCCTAACGGGCAGGTAATAACTTTGGTAGGCTGGTGGAAAGGAGCTTTCAGTTTAGGGTACCTTATTAAGATGTCTACAGACCCTGGAGAGTTCAGAGAGGAGCAGAGAGATGATTACAGGGGCTGGAGGGGTTGATTTATGGGCAAGATGGAAAGACTGGTGCTGTTAGCGCTTGGATAAATGATAGCTAAGGGAGGCATAATGATATCTATAAATATTTGTAGGGCGGAAGCACTGAGAAGAGAAGGGATTCATGTGCTGCTGGATGGAATACAATACCCTCTGTTTCTTTTTGCTCAACTGCCAGAAAAAACTTTGTGACAACAGTGTCACAACAACTGCAGAAAATTCTGCCACAGGGAAAGGGTGAACGTGACTACCCAGGATCACTTAGGACCAAGCTCCAGGAAAAATCACAGTGTGTTGAAGGGCATCCTCTGCCCTGAGTCAGGAATGGACTGGAGAGGCCTGCACCAAAGGTGTGGGGCTTGTTCTCCAGCCTTCTCATCAGTTGCTTTGCCAACAGTCAGGTGTGTTCACCGTGTCTTTGCTCAGACTTTCTCCTTACCTTGGAACCCCCTGCCAACCAGCATCTACTTATTTTACATCCACAAGTAATCAGTGCCTCCTGTGGGCCAGCCGCTTAGCTGGGTGTGGATACAAAGGCAAGGAGACAATCATCTTCAAGCTGCTGGCTAACTGGAAAGTCAGTCAAATAAACACATTACTAAATACAGTGTAATAAGTATGATAATAGATGCAGGTCCAGAATGCACTGGGAATAGAGAAGGGAAGCCCCTAGTCAAGACTGGGGGCAATGGGTGGTAATTCCTAAGGTGTGAAAATGCCAGACTTCACTGCACCATGAAAACAGTAATGGTTGAGAAATCTACACACACACACACACACACACACACACACACACACACACACCTTTTTGTGTCTTACCACCAAAAATCACATTTCTCCTATGATTTAGATAAGACACACAAGTTCACTTTTTCTCACACCTTTCCATAAGATTTGCACCTGACTATATTGTCTACCTGTGACAAAACCAAACACAGATCTTGCCTCTTTTGCCTGAACCTACTGAAAAGCCAGACACAGTTGCCCCAACTCCCTTTTCTTAGTCTCTCATGAATTAGTAACAGATTGAAATTGTCCTCCTGAAACCAGCTAGGTACATTTCCTGTTCAGCTTACTGACTGCGACTTCTGATTTCAAAAACAATGCCAACTGTAAAATCATCCCCCAGCCCATAATTTTTCTTCTTTTTTCTATAAAAATATGAGTCAAAGCCACCCTCTTGAGCATCCTAATATTCAGGTCTAAAGTGTAATTCCTATGCAATAACCTGAATAATGTAAGTTTCCTTATTGCTCAGTGTTTGTCTTTGATGAAATAACCTTTAAGAGTGAATAGCAGGCAAAGAAAGGAGGAGAGGATGCACATGGAAAGAAGTTCCATGGAAAGGAAGTACCTCATACACAAGCCTGAAGCTAAGAGGCAGAAGAATATAATAGTGAAATTTCCATGGTTAAAGGGCCAACTCTATGGAGACAAGGAGTGAGGAATTTGACTGGAGAGGCATCATTTATTAAAAGACATGGCCCTAACCAAGTGTCTTAGCTAATTCAGTTTCCTTACTGTAAAAATGGAGGAAAAGGTAATATAATTACCTCTTGAAGAAGGTCACATGAGCAGACGCTTGGTAACTTAGCAGCAGCCCCACCCAGGATAAGGCTTTTGCAGATGGTGGGTAGACAAGAAATATTTCTTAAATGGTTGGTTGAATAATGTTCCTACATCACCTGCTACCTTGAGTGAGTTGGCAAAGCCATTTCTGTTGTCACACAGATAAGAAGTCAGCAAGACTGACCCTAATGTCTAATAGTGTGCGCTATGTGTTTCTCACCCAGCTTAGGGTTCTCCCCTATGGTTTAAGCTTCTCAAAATACAAACAAAAGCAGACCATGATCCCTGGACAACATAAACCCACCTAAATTCTCAGAGCAGGTTGGCCAGATTTTGCACCTTAGAACTTGAGCAGGGCCAGCCTGGTGTGCAGACAGACCCACATGGCTCCCACTGGACACAGCCTGACCCTGCTACGGATCTCAGCCCCAGCTCACCCCACTTCCACTTGTGGCAGCTGCAGTTAGTATGGACGATTGGTTAGGAGGGATAAGAACAGATTTCCCAAACCAACTGTATTCAATGTAACATATTTTTCATATGTTTAATGGAACAGAAATTTTTATTTTAACTGACATTTATGGCCATTACTAGTGTTCTGCAGAGGGAGCAGAAACCTGGTGGGGAGAGATAGCAGGTATAGAAATCATATTATTTTTATCATAAGATTAGGGCACTCTGTGTTTTCCTCCCCCAAGGCTCCTTTCTCCTCCTCCCAGCCTAGAAAAACAAGAGATTATAGATGGAGGCTCCTGCTGTACAAAGCCCCAGCTTGGTTAACCCTTCCTCCATTGCAATCCGGGCACCAGAGAGCCCATTATTTAATGCTAATGTATTGTTTTTCCACTGCCTGGCTCTGGAAGATCCAGATTCTTGGCATCACAGACTCAAGCATCAGCCAAAGCAATAAAGAGAAGACAATTCTTCATTATCATCCCTGGAAGCTACTCAGTGACAATGAGGTAACTGGGGTTTGGGTTTGTTTGTGTTTCTGTATATATTCAGAAAGCATGTCCTAAAGTTGTGGTTTTAGTGACTATCAGCTTTATCTATATTAACCATCCTCCTCCCCTACTTTTCTTTTAAAAACTAGAGCTCCTACCAGGTCAACAGAGATGACAAACTTGAGAAGGATGTCTTAGTTAGTTCCTTCCTTCCCTTTCATTCCCACAATACCCGTGACAACCTTCTATCCCTTATCGCCTCCTTTCCCCTATCTCTGTCTCAATTTTTATTGTTTTCTTCATATATAAAGAAAACTCTGGCTATGATTCGGGGTGCTAATCATCACTGTGACCTTGCCTAGCTGTGTAAATGTGGCAAAATCAATCAAGCAACGCTGCAGTTTCATCTCCAGTGGAAGTGGCCCTGAGTCCTTTCCAGCTTCTCCATTGAATATGGAAATAAAATTCCATGTGCTTCTCAAGTGCCCTCTCCCTCCACAGTTTTAGAAGTAAGTGGGGCACTAAGTAGGAACCTTTATTTTATTATTTTATCCCCGTTAAAACAATGCAAAGTAATACCCAAGTTTTAGGTTGTGGAATCATCTCTGTAAATTACATAATCCAATATGGACCTCAAAGTACAAGTTCTAAATACCGTAGTGTTTAGTATTTGCACAGCATCATTTGCTAAGCCCCCACGCAGCTGGTCAAACACATTTAGCTGACCTCTCTCCTGGACACTGTGGATAAAGGGACACTGTGGATGAAAGGAAATATGGACTAGTACTAGAAAAGCCAAGGCCAGTCCCATGAGCGTAGTCTCATGTTCGCAGCAAAATCCAGATAAAGTTTCCCTGTAGCAAGGTGGACAAGGGAACTTGTAGGATTATGTTGGCACAGATAATGAAGTCCAGGATATAGTCCATCTTCCTCTCTCAGCTCCCCATGATATTCTGCTCTTTGTATGTAACTTTTGATCAGGATTTAGAGTTATGAAACATATACATTGACTCAGAAAAATCCAGAAAAGCAGCCTCGGTTCTTTCCAGTCTGGCCCTGATGCTACAAGCCATACCTCTTGGAAATTACGAGCATATCACAGATGCTGAGCAGGTGAGCTTTAAAGAACGGGGTTCCATCTGAATAATCTGTCAGGCTATAGACAACAAAAAGCTATTTCCGACTCTAGCCAAAATGAGTGATTATTTTGATAACAAATTAAAACAAGCTTGGAAATTGGAAATTACCAGAATTAAGCTATCTCCAGTGAATGACTGAGCTCCCCCCTTCAGTACATTTTCTTCTATATTAGCCATAAACATGAGCTCTTCATTAATAGAAATTGGTCCATTGCTAGTGGCCACAAGGGGAATCTGTTGGATGTGTGGCACTAACTTCCAACCTGATCAAGAAGACAACTTGTTCTTAATGTGAGTGCTTTCTTGGGAACTTAAAAATTATTTATGTCCCCTTTGGCTTCTTGCATGCAAAGCCAATTGTAATGTTCAACTTTTAAATGTTTGAATATTTTCTCTGTATGGGATGTTTATGGAACCAAACAATTTCTAGATGATTACTGTTTTTAATAACTTTCTAATTACCATATTAATCAGAAGTGTCCTTTTGGCTTATAGAAGGTACCAAGGGACAGAGGTAAGAAATAAAGATATGCCTGTTGCAAACCACTTGCATAAAACTTCCAATCTTCCTATTTAGAAGATAAGAACTAGTGCTAAATGGAGGGCTCAGTTCTTAGCAGAGAGAAGAAAATTCAGCCTCCCTGCTAAATGATTTTTCAAAGCATTCAAAATGAAGTGGACATCCTGTCACCAGCCTCCCAAATTCCTATGTATCCTGAACATATAATCAAATCACCCTTTTCTACTTTTTTATACAGTAGGAAATGCTGTCCTTTGGTGACCATGGCATTCAAATATTTTCTGTTATTGCTTTCTTTCTTGATATCTGATTTCTAAGCAATGACCTTACACAACAATGAACCAGAGGGGTTAATATCCCAAAGAGGCTGTGATTTTTTTTTTTTTTATATTTGTCCTAGCCTTACGCAGCCTCCATTTCATCAGGTAACCTTTGCCATCTATTTAGCTAGCAAGTTTGGTCTAAATCACAATGCCCTTATTTCCCACTGCCCCACCCCACCCCCATCTCCCTGTGATGGTTTACATGCATAGTTAAGATATAGAAGTGATAATGATTTCTGTTCTAGCTCTCCCTCACTTATTCTTATGAAAAAGTGAATGTGTATATGTGCACACACATGCACACACATGTGTGTCTAAAGAAATAATGTAACATAGCCAGTAAAAATTTTCCAAATTGTTGAGTGATTCATTAGTAAAACTGCACTGGTATTTTTTGCACTTGATGAGATGATAATTTTCCTGCTTCTCTTTCATACTGGGCTTGATGGACAGGCCCTTCTTTAATGTACAAATAATCTTTATGACCCTTGTAAGTAGGTCTGATGATACTCAGCTGAGTAATGTACCAGAACTGAAATTTCCATCTACTTGATGTTTTGCACAGGGGTTTTGATGAAGTCACTGTCACCTGCTATTAACTTAATATCAAGTCTTAATAGGGTCTCTTTCTCACCATCGCCACGCTGTTGGGGTCCAAATTAATTACTAAGTAAAAATTCTGCCACATAAATCCTCACTTCCCAGAGAGAGAAAAAAAAGTCTTTAACTTCATTTGAGAGCTCAGAGAGCAGCTCGTGGAAGAAGATTTGCCTTCAAGATACATCTAAGCAGTCGATGCACAAACGAGAAAACCAGGGGTCCCTGAAAAGTGTAGCTCCCTTCCTCATGCTCAAGCCCTGTATCTTCTTTCTCAGCATCTTCATGTTTAGTCTCAAAATTCACCACTTTTCACTTAGTTCTCTGTGGTACTAAGGTATGGTGAGAATCACAAAACTTTTTCTAAAAATAATTTGCTCATTAAGTATCAAATGTATCAAAAAATATCAAATGGTGTGTGGAATAAGATCAGCTAAATCTCTTCCAAACTTGATAGTCAGTAAAAAGTTGTGAACTAATAAAAATGAAAGAATTTTTAAACTCTGCTCAATAGTCTTTTTGCATTGCTTAAAATTTCACCATCAGAAGTAAATCTGTTATTAAATGATAATATCCTTAGAAGGTCAAGGGAAGGAAGAGTAAGAGAGGATAAAAAGAGTTTAGTCTCTATTAGGTACGCACATAACTACATGTGAATTTGATTAGAATATTGTTGGTAGAGAAAACAGGGTGTCCAGGGTGTTTGAGAAAACATGGGCTGGTGGGATACCCTATAATAGCTGAGAAGATGGTAGAGGGTCTTTCCAAAGGTTTGGTAGAACATTAAAGATAACTGCCTAAGTCACAATTCTTACATTGCAGATATCCAAGGATAAGGGAAGAAAATAGGGGTAGGGAGTAATATTAGTCTACAAATTGAATTTTTTTTTCCAAGAGAGATGATAATTAAAAGATACTTAAAATCCCATTGACATGTAGAACCCTTAACTTCAATTGCTTACCAGATGCTAACAAAAAACAGATTTCTCATTTCACCCTCTCTTCTAAAATCAAAAAGTACCCTTTTGAAGCTTCCCTAAGATCCAATTAGATCCCTCTGGCTGTTTCTAGCTTCCATTGTCTTGGTTTGAACTGCTCAAACCTGCAACTCCTCTTTAGATGAATTTCTACCCCTGGGTCCAAAAGTTGATTTATCAGCTCAGGCAAAGCACAAGAAGTACCTAGAAATCTGGGTCTCCAGGCAACACCTAAGTATGAAGGCCTTACCACCCTCGCCTCAGGTGGGATGAGCCCTGAGGCATGACTTAAACGGATACATTTTTCTGAGTCAGGGTGAGGTTAACATCCACAGGGCCCATTCTAAAATCTCAGATGAGGGTTTCTTCTCTTTTCTTGAACTGCTTTCCCCACTTCCTTACAGACTACTTGCATTCAGTTCCCCATCTTAGGGCCTTCTGGGGAGCCCAGCTAAGATACACTGTTGCTGGATATACCCACCTGAAGAGCTGGAATGAGAACTCCAATTTATTTTGGCCAAAGCCAAAGCATCATGTACCCACCTATCACTCACTTCTAGCCAGCGTTTTTCTGTTAGGAATGCAACATTCTCATAGTTACTCATGCACAAAGCTAAGTGAAGTGAGCCAGGCAGAGAAAGACAAATACCGTATGATTTCACTCACATGTGGAATCTAATGAACGAACTGAACTAAGAAGCAAAACAGAGACAGACTCATAGATGGAGAGCAGTTGACAGCTGGTGGGGGGGAGGGATAAGCAAAAAGGAGAAAGGACTCGTGGACGTGGACAACAGTGTGGTGACTGCCAGGTGAGTGGGCAAAAGAGGACTAAATAATAATGGGAAAAATACAATAAAGATTAAATTTTTAAAAATAAATAAAATAAATAGAACTTGTGTGAACAAAAGGAAATGAAGTCAAAAATTTAAATCCTGACATCAAAAGATTATTTATGAAAAAAATAGAATAAAAATAATTTTTAAAGAATAAAGAATAAAAAAAAATTTTCATTTATTTAATATCATGAAATTCTCAAAATAAACTTTAGAAATCCACAGGCCAGAGTTGATCATCTCAGTCTTTAAAGCAAAGCAACGAAGAATGAAGGAAATTAAGCAATTACTAAACTGAGTAATTGGAGCCAGAACCTGAGCTTTTGACTTTGATTGACTACTTTTCTACTAAGCCAGATGTTCTTCCTTCAGGATGTCTCCTTTTTTTTTATTTTCCCCCCCTCTGTTTCTTCCACACAACCTTGGTTTAGACCCTTGATATCCTTTCTCAGGTTACGGCAGTCACCTCTCAAATGATAACTCTGCCTCAGTTTCCCCTTGTTGCATGCCTCCATACCCCTGCCAGATCATGATGTCTACCTCTTATCTTATTCTTTTCCCTGTGATCTAGATCCTGCAGAGATTTCTAGTTTTATTAATTTTCCTTGTCTCCTTCATGAAATCCTAACATTTATTCATTACTGAATCATAGTATAACTATACTTAATAGTACAGAAATAGGAACCTTGAAGTGGATGCCGCTGTAATTAACATCTAAAATGTGTGCCACTGACACAGGGACTAAGCGATGAGAGGCAATAGGACTGATATAAGAGGCAGGCATGATAGCTATGCATGTCATGCACTGTAAAAACTGTTACCTGCCAAATGACTTAGAAGGCAGATCACATGCCTGGTGAGCTTATTGCACTAGAGGACAAGGTTGGAAACCTTAGCAGAGTGTGTTGGAAAGGTGATTAGTTTCTAGTATAATGGGATGTCCACAGAAGTAATGAAGACACTGCTAGGTCTGCACATGAAATCTATTCTACGCAACCCTCTAGTTTTCTTTCCCTCCACAGGGACCTTGGAAGCCTTGTGTAGAAGACAGCCAAGTGTTAAAATGGAAAGATCCTAGACAAGTGCTGGAGGACTTGTCTCCAAGGCACACTGCCAGGACCTGCATTAGACTCTGAAATGAAAAGGAAATAACCTGTGTTAAACCTGAGACATGGTGGTTTGTTTTGATACCAAAGTATGCCTTAGGGCATCCTGTTTGAGTGCCCTCAATACCTACATGTTCTGTTTCAGCACCTACCAAAGAGCTACACATGGAGCTAAATGTTCAGTGCTTTTTAACTTATATAGAAAAAAACTCATAATGTGGACTGATTTTAATGAATAAAAAATATATAGCCATTCATGGATACTAGTGCACAATAACTACATAAATAATATAAGAAACAAACATCAAGGAAGATAATGATGATTATGTTTAATAATCTCAAAATAATTATTCTTAACAGCTATGAGTTGAGTTATTCAATTATAACAGTGAATAGAAGACAATAATTATTTGAGACATTTTCAGAAAATACTCAAAACAATCTTTCTAAATTATTTTTGTTTATGTAAATCATTAAGTAAATGGATGAAATATATAAGCTACACTCTCTCTAACAAACTTATTGTTTTCTTAGTTAATGTGATAAAAATATCCAGGTGATTATTTCCGTTAAGGGGATAGGAAGTACTAGTAAATAATTTTAGTAAACAGCTCAGAGCAAGGGAAGTCAGATTTGCTGGGGTTTGTGACTTTCACAGTACTCAACACTGTGTTCATAAAATTGCTTCTTCAATGACTTTTGTTTGTAGTGTTGAATTCTGGTGGCCCCACACTGCTGTATCAGTTAAAGTGAGTTCCCTAAACATGACAAAAGGAGACACAGTGACATGTTACAAGCCAGCAGACTCTACAGGTCACAAACCATTACAGTGACTTTCAGAGGTATACCTTCCCCATTCTGCTGGCCTCCACAGCCACAAGTTTTGTTTGACAGAATGTCTCAGCCTCCTCCTCCAATTCCCACTACTTAGAATTCAAGGATTGGTTATAAAAAAACCTAATCTAATTCATTCAGGTCCACTCACACCCTGCGAGTGCCCTCTTCCTGTTCTGCCCATGCCCTGATGTTCATTAACACCCAATAATGAGATCACATTTGTCAGTGATGTACCTTCCAGTTTCTCTTAAAACTTTTCTGCTTGGATTTGTGGGCACTGGATTCTACTGTCACCCTGCCCCCGCTCATCCCAGCCCTCCAACAACAGGCCATGGCTCTCATCAGGGCGCACCTATGCCTGCAGTGAGCTGCCCACCACCAACCTGGGCCCCAGAACATGGCTTCTCTGTCCAGACCCCTGTTTATCTCCTAATATGACTCTTCAGAGTCACACACCTGCACCTCACATTTGCTTTTTTCTGATGCACTTAAAGCAAATCCTTAAAATGGGGACTAGTGAAGTCAGTCAAGAGAATAAAAATGAATGGGTCGACTCTTGGGCCATCTTTGACAATGCCCCAAAGCAGGGCTCCTGCAGCACATGGGTCTCTGCAGCTCTCTCAGGTAATTTCCTGTGCCTGCAGGAAACCATGGCCTCCAAGCCTTCTCCTTATTTTTCCCACTTGACCTCCAACCCCAACCCCTCTCCCATAAGGGAATTGGTGGGTCTTATGTAAATGGCATAAGACAAGTGACAAGTGCAAAAACTGTCCCAAAGATTAACTACAGTAATATTAATATGCACGTGGATTATCGAAGCAGAGAGAAAAAGAATATGCTATAACAATTGCAATATGCAGCATTATTTATTTCAAGAACTAGAGGGTATAAAAAGGTGACTGTTTTCTAGAATTTCTGGAAAAAAAAAAATCTCCATGCACAATTAGAACACCTTGAGTATGGGCAATTAGCTGGAGGAATCAGACTAAAAGGCTTAATACAATTCTAAAGCCCCAAGACGGCCTCAGATTTGTTTAATTGTGCATCCCATCTGTAAAAAGTTTTAAAGCACATACCTCCTTTATATATATATATATATATATATATATATATATATATATATATATATATACTATTGTATAAATACATTCTGAATATTATAAAACATCAACAAAGGGAAATTTTAAAAGATAAGATGAAAGAGAAAGAAAGAAGGAAGGAAAATAAATAAAGAAGTTTTCATGTTTTCCTCCTCCCAGTGGACTATTTTATAATACTCTGAGAAACAGGAATCCCACTTTAGTGATGACCAGCCTAACAAGAGGGTAGCTGGCTATGGATGTGACATTAAAAGAGTCAGTGATATAACCAGCATCATCCAGCAAAGAACAGACACTGATGGACAGTACTTTAAAGTTGTATTTTTAAATTTTTGTTCTATAGCTCAGAGCAAAAGCTTTCTCTGCATTTGAAATATGCATTACATGTGTCTTCCTTTTATTAGTATAAGTCTAAATGTATTTGTCATAGATGCCATGGGTGGATCTCTCACCATCTCATCATAAAGAAACCTATGGGATAGTCAAAAATTCCTAGTTGTCTTTGTCCCCTGAGTCTCTTGCCCAAATTTTTTCAATTTGAATTGCTTCCTTGGGGAATCATGCCTCTCATCCTTTGCAAGGCTTCTTTCTTTCTTTCTTTCTTTCTTTCTTTCTTGTGGATCCATTTACCAAGTCCTTGTATGTGAAGATGTGGAGGTTCCGGTGGGGAAAGAGGAACCAAGTGCCTCAGCATTTTTGTTTCCATAAAATAGGCACCTACTGAAACAAGGGAAAGGGCATTGTGAGCTGTCCTTGACTCTCCAGAGCACAAATAGCATTTATCTCTGGGCAGCGGGCAGCGCCAACACGGGTTTTTGTCAACCTGTCAATTTTTTTTTTCTTAAACAGAAAGCAGAGTTAAGTAAATAAAGATAAATGATTGTGCTCCTTTCTCTGCGGACCCTGGAGCTAAACTGAACAGGCCTCTTATGGTTCGGCCCTGCTTCATTGACTGTTCAGACAGCCCAGTAATACGACAGATGTACCCAGCCGTTCCCTCTTCCCCGCTGTCCATTAGATTATGTTCATTTTGTCTGAGATGCCATTAGAAGTCTCAAGGTCAAAGAAGTCACAGGGAAGAAAAAAGAATGACTAATTTTTTTCTGCAGGCCTTCATTGCCCAAAGAACCTCCAGACAGGTGGGCTCCTGCTTTGTGAGGGGCGCAAAGAGGGGGGCTCCATGCAATTTACTTGAAATAAAATGCAGGTGTGCAATTAACCCAGACACACTTCTGGCAACCAACACAGCCCAGTGCTGGAAGTTTTATTTGGATCAGGTGAGAATATTATTTGGAATAGTTTCCTAAATGACAAATGAATAATTTGCATGTTGAGGAAGACCTTGGGGAGGGGAGGGGGCTTACATTTCTTTCTCTTCTTCTTCTTCTTCTTCTTCCTCTTCTTTTTGAGAAAAAAAGATAATAGTGTTTTGGGCCCAAACAATGCTTCCCCTGGGATTTCTTGAGGATATCATGCAAATAGGGAATTTGTCCCTGCTTAGCAGCTGTGATTATGCATGTAATGGGCCTTGAATTTATATAGTTTGTTACTCCTGAGCTCAAAGCACTTAACACACATGGCCACATCATCATTAACACTCAGAATCATAGTATGTGAAAGCTAGAAGAGACTGCAAAGATTACCTGATTGAACTCCTTCATAGACAGAAAAATATGCAGCAACACTCTATGGGGTCCTTCACTTGCTTTGTGTATGTGAGGCAGACTATCTTTCTAAAGGATGGCAGGGGCTGCATTTTCTTTATTTCTAAAAGCCCCCATAGCATCTAGTATAAGCCTGGGTACATGAGAAACACAGATAATCCATACCATTGACTGGTACCCAGAATTAATTATAGAGTTGAATAGTTGGAATAGTTGGGCAGAAATCTAACAGTTCTGCCCAAATCCCCAGAAAAGAGGGGCACAAAGGGGAAATAATGTTAAGAGGGTTCCTGGTTTCATCACTATTTCGACCAAATCCACTCTCATTTAACTTTTAAGTAGTTTGAGAGCTTAAATGATATGAAATTACTGTTTTTGAAGAAAAATTCTCTACTGCTTAAAATAAAATTTAGAGAAATCCTCGTATAGAATCCCAGAGAGATTATCATCTAACTTTTCCTTGGGCAAGTATTTAACTTTTGTCACATTACACCCTGTTGAGTTGCGACTGCAGAAGAGACAAAGGTATGACAAGTAGCGCAGAGTTATCATATGCATGTTTGTAATGATTTGTCCCTATCCAATTGCATTCAGCATGTGTTTATTGAGCATCTCGTTGTGGTTATCATTGCCCTAGACTAAAGGCTGTGTGGAGTGTGCGAAAATAAAACTCTTTATGAGCTTTTACTATATCTGAACAAAGAAAATCCATAATATTCATAGCTATACATTTAAGTACATAAGTACCAATGAGAAGGAAAACTCTGATTCCAAAAAACCTCCGCTGCCTTGCGGCATACCTCTTCAGGGGAAAGGCTAAGGGAGTAAACCCCGACAGAAAATCCGGAGCCGGAGTCCCTAAGGCGGTTTGACGTTGTAGTCAACACCGGCAACTCCTGCGGCGCACCTGAAGCCAAGCTGTATTGACTCCGTCTTTCCCTTGGATCCTTCAGCTGCGAAGAGAGGGGGTGTCTGCTGCATGGGCAACAGCAGACCCTCCATATCACCCTGCCCAGGCTCTGTAGCTTCAGCTTCACTGGAGAGGACACTCCAGCGCCATCACAAGATGTCGATTCAACACGGGAGGAGACAAATACCGTGTCACTCCCGAGTCGGACTGCACAGCCATTCTCGGCGGTGCAGATAGACTCTTGAGAAGCTACACTATCGTCTCTCGAGACGGACGGCTGCCGACGACGACCAATGTGCACAGTCCAAAACATGAGAGAATAAACAAAAGAAATTAGATAAAAAGAGGAAAAACCTGAATTAGAGTTTCTCAGATTTGGAAGGTCTCTTAGATGCCACTTCTTTATCAGATGGGTAAACAGAGGCCCAGAGAAATAACACAAATACACTCACTATAGCCCAACTCAGATGACTCGTAACTGATAGCATTCCACATGTTTCTTACATCCATGTCAGTGTCCTTTAGTACATTATGCTGTCTTATCTAGACTTTGAAGAACTAGTCTGAGAGAAAAAACACAGATTTGAAATAGGAAATCAGAAAGAAAAACTCTTCAGTGCAGACGTAAGAACCAAGATGCAGGGCTCAGTGGCTCATGGCCAACTCAACTGGTAAAGGAAGTCAGGTGATCATTGAAGACAGCTCCATTTAGGAAGCAGTCACCAAGTAAAATGCTATGGGGTTAGCTAAAAATAAAAAGAAGAAGAAGATAACACAGTTTCTGCCCTTAAGGAACCCTCTCTAGAGTAGAAGGGTGAGACATACTCACTGATGTCTATAATTCAAAGAAAGGTGAGCTCCATGACAGAGGACACTCACAGTGCTTCACAAACAGAGCATCTATATACTAATGACTGTCAAATCTCATCCTGATTTAGCTCCTGCATTGCAGACTCATACATCCAGCTGCCTGTTGCATGAAACCTCCAGCTGGATGTTTTATGCTCTTCTTAATTTCAAAAGTCCAAAATCAAATCCATCCTGTATCATTCCTCCCCAATCCTCCTTCTGAGGCCCACATATCAGTAACACACATCAGTTGCTCATCTCTAAATGGCAACACCACACTCCACACCATCAACTCAGTTATTTAAGCCAGAAGTCTGGGAGTCATCCTGACTCTTCCTTCTCCTTCACTCCTTACATCCATTTAACTCTGGGTGCTTTTTGTCTCTTAAACATCTCTTAAGGCCATCACATATCCTCAAGACCCAGATGATGATCCAAGTGTGCTAAGTGGTCTCCCTGCTTTGTGGCTCGTCTCCTGCAAGCCAAGTTATACATTAGAACCCATATGCTGGCTTTTTAATTCTCACTAATTGTATCTTTCCTCTTACCATTGCTCTCAGGATTAAGTACAAAATCGCTTAACACATTACAAAGTTTTTTCCCCATTTTCCTCCTACTCATGCCCCCAACCTTATCTCCCAATAATTTTCTTCCCCCTTGTGTTCTGCCACCTTAATGTTACATTAATGTTGAACTCTACTGGATTCCTTAGTATTGCTGTATTTTATTCTTTTTGTCCACAGGATTTCTCTGTTTGAATCCTTACTGACCTCTTCCCACGCAAAGTCACATAGACACATACACAAAGGTAATACAGACATACACATACTTCATACAGCCAGCTCCAATTCATCATCATATTTTATCTTAAATCTTATTTCTTCCAGAGTCCTCCTGATCTTAGAGTAAGTACATATTCTGTTTCCATAGCATCTTATTTGCTGTATCATAATACACACACTTTACAGTAATTTTTTTTTTAACCCTGCAGAGGTCATGGTTTAAAAAACTTACAGCATTGGTTGAATATCACACAGCCTTAGGAAACACGTGTTATAACCAAACTGATGGCTTAAATGTTACAGCTTAACATTAGTCACATACATGAACAAACATGTAGCTAGTCATGACCTTGAACCTATGCACTTGATATATGTAACAACATTTAAGAAGAGTGTTTGTATCTCTCAGATCAGCCTTAATGGCTGTCTTCCTCATAGAACTGGAAGGTCTGTCTTGATCCTTAGTGTTTAAAACAACACATGTACACTGTGCTTAATAAATACTGAATGAGTGAATGAATGATTACTTGATGATATCCAGATCGTTTAATCTCAGGTAAGCAAGTCTCTAAAAGTTTAAAGGAGAACATTGTTTAAGTAAAAATTAGGTATTTTAAAAGCCATTTAAAAGATTCTTCTCTCAGCAGTCTGATGCCATGCCTGCATCAGACCACAGCTGAGATCGTCATTTTACTGAGGATTAAATTCAATCACAAATGTTAATGAGTCTGAAAAAAAAATAATTACAATGGTAACAAAGTAGAGGTCTGCTACACTAACTAACTTTTCTCTATTAACAGAGAATTTACTTTGAAGAGCAGAAAGAGCCTAGTGAGCAGATTTCATAATTGCAGAACTTTATTTTCACTTTGCTCTAACTTTCCCAGTGAAATAGAACACACAGAAAGCCTGTGCAAATGGACAATTACCCAGCACATCTCAGGATTATGAGATACTGTGTAACCTTTTCTCCTGCTATTCTAATGTGGCTGGGCACCATCATACAGCTATTACTGCCCTAATGGGGAAAAAAGCACTTCAAGTGACTCTTAGTATCTAATAGCATGATTTCATGTTTATTAACATATACCCATTAAATTTATCATTTTTCAGGACCTGAAGGGACCATACAGTTCAGCTAACCTAAACTTCTACTTTTAAAAAAATATCTTATTTATTTCTTTCCAGAGAGAGGGGAAGGGAAGAAGAAAGAGAGGGAGAGAAACATCAATGTAGGGATGCCTTTTGCACACCCCCAGCTGGGGATCTGGCCTGCAACCCAGGTACATGCCCTGACCAGGAATTGAACTGGCAACCTTTTGGTTTGTAGGATAGCACTCAATCCACTGAGCCACACCAGCCAGGCCTAAACTACTTTAAAAAGCTGAAATGAAGGTTAAGAAAAGTTAAATGACTCCTTCTAACACAAAATTTCTGGAATAAGAGCAACTTAGATCAATAAACAGTAATGGAGGACCTCTGCCTGTATGGAGTAATGAGGTAGAGGGTCATCCTTAGGTGTGGGAAGAGAAAATAGAGTGGAAACATGTGTCAAATCACAGGCAAATTAAAATTTGATTCAGAACTGTGCTTGTTTAGTTCATATAGTTTAAAATAAAACACTTATTTGACACTTATCATCCCCTGCATACAGAGAAAGGTAAAATGACATCAAGTTAGGAACACAGATTATGGAATCACACAGACTTACCTCCAGACCAACATGAATGCAACCCCACCATTATACCATTTCTCTTGATAGATGTCCCAATTGCTCATCACACAAAGCTTTACCAATACATTATGTCTGGCTAACTTTGGCAACTCTCTCCATTAAAATTAGTGTTCAGAATTAATCATGTGTATGGGCAAACTCCCAGAGAGCTCTGTAAAAATGATTTTTCAGATTGTTTTCCCACCTCTTATTTAAGTGCTACAAAATGCTGAGAAACATCAAACGTGTAGATTTTTAACCCTGTCTCTCACACCTTCAACTTGCATCTGGGTGATACTTTCCAGAATCATTGTGGGCGAACTTGCAGTTCCACTGGTTGTTTAGAGTAACGTGGACCAAACCACAGGTTGACTGCAACCTAATTTTCAACATGTATTTGAACTTGTTCATTTGAAAAGTTTTTCACAGCCCTGGGCAGGTGGCTCATTTGCTTGGAGTATCATCCTGTACACCAAAATATTGCGGGTTCCACCCCCAGTCAGGGCACATACCTAGGTTGCATGTTTGTTCTCTGGTCAGAGCACTTACAGGAGACAACTGATGGATGTTTCTGTCTCTCTCTCTCTCTCCCCCTCCCTCTCTCTCTGAAATCAATAAACATATGCTTGGGTGAGGATAAAAATAAAAATGAAGTTTTATACATGCAAGGAAATTTGTTAATGTGTCTTACTAAACTCAAAAAAAAATTCCTTATATAGAATCAAGATAGCAATAGGATTCAGAAAAGAAAAATCTGTAAAAGAATCTCTTCTTCACTTATCTGTCTAAGAAAGTAACATTCATACCTTTACAATTAAGAATTCAACTTTGGAAAACCTTGATAAAGCCACTAAAACAACTCTTTATGTTGTGAAATCCACTGACATCTCCTCCCATCAGCAGCATTTGACACATCTAATCACCCCTTCTTCCTAGAAGTCCTAAGTCCTTCCTTCTTTTGGCCTTTGGGTCACTGCTCCCTTATTCATCTCCTGACACACTCCTGCTATTTTTCAAATGTGCTAAGTCACTTCTGTCTAAAACTTTTCTCTTGCTATTTTTCTGGCCAAGAAGACTCTTCTCCCAGCTATAGAAATAGTTCATCACTTCTTTCCTTCATCTCTCCACTAAGTTCTCAAAGATATTAACTGCCCTCCCATCACATTTGGCTTCTTCCTGTGCTTATTCTTACAATACATTACTCTCCATTGCACCTTCATGATCTAATTTATTGTCTATTTATTTATTCATTATTTTTTCTTTCCCCATAAACTCTACCAGAAGGTAAGTTCTATATAAGCATGAAATGTATTTTGTTCACTGTTAATCTTCAGTACTTAAAACAGTGCTGGGCACATAGTAGGAATACAATAAAAATTGTCATATTTTACCCTGGCTGGTGTGGCTCGGTGGATTGAGCAGTGGTCTGTGAACTGAAAGGTCACTGGTTTGATTCCAGGTCAGGGCACATGCCTGTGTTCTGGGCCAAGTCTCCAGTTGGGAGCATGAGAGAGACAACCAATATATATTTTTCTCAACATCAGTGTTTCTGTCTCTTTCTTTCTCCCTCCCTTCCCCTCTCTCTAAAAGTAAATAAACAAAATGTTCTCATTTTTTTAAATTGTCATATTTGAATAGATGAGTGGCAATTGTACTAAATAAATGTTAATTTGAGCCTGAAAATAAAATGGCTATTTCATAGTAAATGCTGCAAAAAGCCAGTGAAATTGGGACTCAAATTACTAGTCAAGATATCAGTGGTATAATTTGAGGGAGGTTAAGCAAGTAATCCAGCCCAAGAAGAACCCTTAAATTGAATGCCATGGAGACTTAAATTTCATCTCTAAATACTAAAGCCCAGGGAAAAAAAACCTTATCTCATTCACAAAGTTATGGAGGCAAAAACCGACACATTGCTCTGCATCCTATTTGGTTTAGCACTTCACACACCATAGTCAGAAAAAAATTCCATCAAGTTATGGTAACCAAAGTAAAAGAAATCCTGAACTTTTTCCATAAATGTGATTCTCTAGGAAAAAGACCATTGTTCTTTATACACTGATGTGTAAAGATAAGTCATAGTCTTGGTGAATATGATAATTACATAAGGCAGCGGTTCTCAACCTGTTGGTCACGACCCCTTTGGGGGTCAAACGACGATTTCACAGGGGTCATCTAAGACCATTGGAAAACACATATATAATTACATATTGTTTCGTGATTAATCACTATGCTTTAATTATGTCCCATTTGTAACAATGAAAATACATCCTGCATATCAGATATTTACATTATGACTCATAACAGTAGCAAAATTACAGTTATGAAGTGGCAACAAAAATAATTTTATGGTTGGGGGTCACCACAACATGAGGAACTGTATTAAAGGGTTGCGGCATTAGGAAGGTTGAGAACCACTGATGTAAGGCAACTGATGATTCTTCACCATTATCTAAGATAAATGTGATGATTTTGGTTAATTTTATTTGTCTTCTTTTTATCTTTTAAATCCTTGTTGCTTTTTGATTTCGTGAGCCAGTTCTGAAGTCTGATTTTCTTTGCAAATAAATATTTCCTTTTCTTTTCTCTGAGTCATTCTGCGACCAAGCATAGGGGATGGATGGAATCCCCATCAATTCGTGAACCCCTCAGCGCTCTCTCAGCATGACACAATCAGCAGCACTACTAACATGTGATGACATACTTTCTGATAGTATTTACTGGAATTTCATGTATCTCCATCACAGTGATTAGCACTTTTCCCCTCACATATGGGTTACTAAATAATCATTTGGTCATTTATATGCACTATGGTATTCTTTAAAAAGACCTAGATTTAGACGTTAAAAATCTCTGTTTACATTCAGGGTGTACTGGACTGAGGGTTTCTCATTGTCATTGAGATAATGATGTCTATGTCCATCCACAGGGCTGCAGTGAGGGACAGAAGAGTTCATTCATGGAAAGGTCCTAGCACTGCACCTTGCACACTGTAGACATCTCTGCAATTGGTTAAATCTGAGTTAATCTCTAAGATTGCAACTTCTGGAATCTGAGTTCTCTGGCCAGGTGGTAGCATCCCTGAATACACTTCACAAAGCCCTGATCCAATGGCTTCATTCACACCATTTAGATTCTCAGATAAGAATCTGGTCATAGGTGATATGTCAAAGCTGTCTAGGTAATTCTAATGTACAGCCTATGGTAAGAACCACACTGGTTCAGGCAATCTGCCTAAGTTTAGATAGATCCCAGCTCCACCACTTACTTGATACATCACTGTGGTCAAATAAGTTAATTTCTCTATGTTTTAGTCATCCAATCTGTGAAATGGGGTTAATAATGGCACATTTTTCACAAGGTTGTTATGAGGATTCAAAGAGATAATCCATGTACAGTACTTAAAATACCATCTAGTGCATACTTAAAACTCAATGAATGAGAGCTAATATTATTAATAAAAATATTTCTATTTAATTTCTATCAAGGATAGGGACTGTGTCTTGTATTCATTTCTGACCACAGGAATGAGATCATGTAACTAATGCATGCTCCACTCACGATTATAAAGCAGTTAAGGCCTTCTTTGGTTATGTAACAACGTATAACTCCACAGAATAGAATTTCATTGATAACCATTATCCACTCGTAGCTCAGAAAAGAGCAATTGGAAACTGTTTAGGGCAAGACATTTGCTTCAGAAATAAAGGATAACAGGAATATCACAAAGGGAAATGAGATATCAAGCAACCTCACCATTTTGTCCTCTGCTGGCGTTAGTAGAAAGCAATGGAAAGGGTGTGTTCTAACACACTTAAGTTACAGAGAAGAGAAGTTTGTAGAACTGTCACAGTCTTCAAGACAAGGATAATATGGATTATGGAGTGGGGAATCTCTAGAAGCTTACCTGTACATCTCTGACATGAAGATTGAGCATTACATAAGTGTCTACAAGATGGTATTAAAAACACAGTGGTGGTCTATATTTCAATCTTCAGAGCTAAGCTTATCAATCAAGACAAACTGTATAATGGCTAAATGATGTTTTCTTCATTATATTAGCTCTTTAAAAATTCAGAAAGGGACACTTACCTTACACCATTTGTTTTCCTTAGTTTCAAGAACAAAAATGCTAAATAATTATATTCTTGTTACTCTCCAAAATTTTCATTTGTTACTCAATATAAGGAGGTAAAAAATAATTTCTCTTCACTTATCAGATATAGTTTACTTTTATTACCCAAGCTCTTTACTGAAAACTCAATAAACGTTTATATTCTACCATTTAATCTGTGAATTTTGCATTCTGCTAATCCTCACACTGACTACCTAATACCAGCAGATAATTTTTTTAAAAATGAGTTTCTAGTAACAGTAACTAAGTTAGCATATGGTGAACTATTCTATTTCCTGGCATTTTTTTGTATTGAAAAAACATGATGATAATTATTTACAACATATTTAATAAAGTGCTTTAGATTTGACTATTTCTATTAAATTAACCAGATGGTGATAGCACAGAATTTCACCCATAAATGTATACATTAATTATTAACAATAAATGTAGGGCAAAACAACAGACTTCAGTAATATATCCGCGCATCTGCAAAGGAGATTGTTGGTGATTTGGAAATGCTAATTCTGTGATTAATCTTCCATTTGGCTACCGAGCAGGAGAAGCCGTGCAAACAAGAATGCTAAGATGAATGATGGAGCATTCAGACTTCAAATCGGATTTTGATCTCAGCAGAAAAAAATGCTTTGGTAGGCAGTAGGAACTTTCCACCAAAAATGTGTACTTTTGTCATAGAACCAGTTAGAGAAAGATGTGTTCTGTTGTCTTTATTTGAGGCATCAGTTCCTGGGATAACACAGAAAACCCTTTCTTCTTTCCAAAGATTTCAAACCACCATCCTGTAAACTCTCTCTTCACAGAATTATCATTTTCACATTGCCTGAACTCAAACTCTTCTTTCCATAAAACAAGGAAAATTATCCTCTATTGTCACAAAACTATAATGCCAACACATCTAAAATAAAGCATGTAATTCTGGGCACTTTACCTCAAGGAAGATATAACAACAATAGAAGAGTTCCAAATAATTAAGTGGACAGATTAAGTATCTCCTGTGTAAGAACAGATGAGGAGAGTCCTGGCTGGTGTGGTTCGGTGCATTGAGTGCTGGCCTGAAAACCAAAAGGTTGCCAGTTAAATTCCCAGTAAGGGCACATGCCAGGCACATGCCTGGGTTGTGAGCCAGGCCCCCAGTTGCCACATTGGTGTTTCTCTCCTTCTATTTCTCCCTCCCTTCCCCACTTTTTAAATAAATAAATAGATAAATAAATAAAACAAAACAGAGTAGGAGAAAGGAACCCTTCAATCCCAAAACAGAAAGAAATACAACCTTCATGCAAATGATGAATAGGTCAGTTCTATATTGGACAAGTGAATATCAGACGTCAACAACACAGAAAATCAAGAAGCGTCCATAGAGTTAGCCTTTTGAAATAGACATAACATATATTATAGCTTAGAAAGTAGAGAGAGTAAAGTTAAGTGAACTTCATAGAACTTCTTAATCTTTGCAACCCAAAAAGGAATGTAAATTGTAAGTATAATTTTAGAAAAAAATGTCTTAAGTCTCAGAGAAGACATCCAAAATGAACAATGTTGTTTTAAGAAAATAGTTAGCTAAAGACAATTAATTTACTTTTATAAGGCAATGTGTGCACATCTTAGACTCTGACAGTCAGAAGTGGTATTAAACAGGCCCTATATTTTCTACTTAGGATAAATCTAAATAATAATCACAATAAACAAAATTTAGATTAACTGGATTAAAAAGTACAGAAGACTAAAATCACTAAAATAAGGAATAAAAAAGGAGTTATAATACCACTCTACAAAAATGGTTTATTACAGAAGAGATTATAAGGGCATATGTTGCATAATTTTATACTTAGATAAAATGGACAAATTATGAAAAAGAAAGAAATTATTAAAACTGACTTAAGAAGAAAGAGAAAACCAGGCTATATCTATCATAAGAGATTAAACCACTAATAAAAAAACTTTCCACAAAGAAAAGCCAGAGACCAAATGGTATCAATGGTGAACTCTATCAAACGTTTAAGGAATTAATAGCAATACTTCACACATTCTTGCAAACACAGAAAAGGAAGAAGAACATACCAACTCATTCTATGAGGTCAGTATTACTGTGATACCTAAACCAAAGACGTCACAAGAAAACTACAAGCCAATATTTATTATAAACAGATACAAAAACTTCAACAAAATACTAAACAAACCAAATCCAGCAAATACAAAGAGTCTTAAACACCATGACTCAGTGGGATTTATTCCAAGAATGTAAGATTAGTTCAGTGCAAGAAAATCAATCAATGTAATATGGTCATATTAACATATATGAAGGAAAAAAACACACTGTATCTTCAGTAAATACGGAAATATTATTTTTATAAAATCCAACATCTCTTTGTGATAAATACACTCAACAAAATAAAACTAGAAGAAAACTTCCTCAACCTGATAAAGGTTATCTGTGAAAAACACAATCAACGTTATACTTAATTGTAAAATACTGACAGCTTACCCCTTAAGATCAGCAACAAGAAAGGGTGCCAACTGTCACCACTCTAGATAACATTGTATTAGAGCTACTAGCCAGAGAAATTACACAAGAAAAAGAAATAAAAGGCATCTATACTGGAAAGAAAAAAGCTATTTGCAGATTACACAATCATATATATTTGGTGGATTTCTTGAGAAATCCACACAAAAATTATTAGATTAATAAAAAATTTTAACAAGGTTACAAGATACACAAGATCAATATACAAAAGTCAATTGTATTGCTATAAATTAGCAATGAATAATCCAAAATAGAAATTAAGAAAACAATTTCATTAAATATAAAATTAAAAATTTGGAGTAATAAATAGAACAAAAAAAGTGCAAGATTTGTACACTGAAAACTACAAAACATTGTTGAAATAAATGAAAGAAGTCTTAAATAAATGGAAAGGCATCTGTGTTCATGGACTGAAACACTTAGCATTGTTAAAACAACAATACTCCCCAAGATGATCTACAGATTCAATGTAATCCCATCAAAATTCTAGCTGACCTCTTTGCAGAAATTAACAAGCTAACCCCAAGGGACCTAGAATAGCCTTAACACTAAAAAAAACAAAACTTGAAGACTTATATTTGATATTTTAAAACTTGCTGAAACCTGAGATAGTTAGTATAGTTTGTACTGGCCTATAGGTAGACACATAGATGAATGAATAAGAATTGAGAACCCAGAAATAAATTCTTACATTTATGTTCAATGGTTTTCAACAAAGGTTCCAAAACAATTCAATAGGGAAAGAACAGTGGATTCAATAACAACAACAAAATTAACTTGAATGTCCTATCTCACATCACATACAAAAATTAACTCAAAGTGGAACTCCTTTCACAATATTTATTATTACCACTCCTTTTTCAGGCAACTGAGGAAAAAGAGTCTTATCCAAGCTAAGGCCCTCTGATATGACCTATCTCTTAAGGTCTCTGCCACAATTGTTATAACCAAGAAAAGTAAGAATCATAGCACGTAATGACAATTATTATTTTTAATGTATGAACACTGAATAATAAAATCCCTTTACAGTGGTTGCAAAATAGTAAGAAAATTACAACATGGTTCAAAACATGAAGATATTAGAATAGTCTATGCTTATATTCTTTTTCCTTTTTATAACTTGTAAGTATTCTAAGGGGAATATTGTGTTGTTCTGTGTTATCATAGAGTGGCTTATCAAGTCTATTTGCTCTTATATTAAAATAAAGTTGCAACTGTGCCTTTCGGGTTTGTCTTTGTGGACATTAGCTGGTCAAAAGTACCATGTGCTTTAACAATGGTTATTTTTTTTAATTCTCTAGTCAAGATCATCATGAATCATCTATATTGCTAGTCTTTTATATTGTTAGTTAAAGATAGAAAACCACTTTAAACTCCAAAAAATTCCCATGAAATGTTACAATTCACACTGTCTCAGGACAAGGAACACCAGAAGTATAAGCAAAGGAGAAAGACAGGGGCATGGGGAAATTCACTAATGTAGATTCTGGTCTTCTGAGAAAAGTCAGAAGTTCAGTCAGCTGTGTTTTAAAGGAAAAATAAATTAAGACTGGGTTTAGTCTAAAATGTTTCCATTTGCCCATCTATTCACACATCCATCCATCTATCCCTTTGTTCAATATTCCAATATGTTGTAGGCACTACACTAGGGCTGAAGCATTTAATAACTAAAGATGCCATATTTGATGGGTAGATATTATGGTAGCAATTCAGATAATTTTTAAGGTAGGCAGATTGAGTTTCAAATAATAAATCCATTACGGTAAGACCATGTTAATAATAGAGTGCCAAAAAATGTCAAGCCCTGTGCTTGTTCCATTCTTTACATTATCAAACACTTTTAGCCCTCAAAGAACATGAGATGAGTATTATATTTTTACATATAAAGAGCATGATGATCAAGGAAGGTAAATAACCTGCCCAAGATGATTCAATTTATAAGAGATGGAATATGGATTCTGATTCCAAAGCCCATGATCTTTCTATTAAGCCATGTTGAGCGCAAGATACTCCCAGGTAGTTGGTCAGGCAATCCGAGCTAAGTTGAAATTCAAGACAGAGTTATAGCTCCAGGGGGAAAGGATGGCCATGTAATAAAAAATGAGGTCATCATCGTATAGGTTAACCAGCATTATCAGCACACTAGAAATTAGGTGCCACCAACTGATCGGCTAGAGTCACTATGTTGGCATCTGATGGTCTGGACCATCTCAGGAACTAGATAGAGGTGATCTTGATGAGGGAAGGGCATCATTTATTCCAACGGAGAGGGATTAAAATAGTGGCCCATTAGAAACTAAGCTTAAGATACAATTTATTCTGAATACCTATAGCAATGCTCAAATTCTTACCTTCTCATCAAAAGTTGAGATTTTCTTATGTGACATGTCTTCTAATATTAAAAGGAAGCTTTACTTTTCTCTCCCAATAAGAAAACAATGCCTCTTTGAGCTGGAAGCCAAAGGGAAAATAACCTACTTTAACTTATTTGTGGGTTGCAATGAACATTACTTTGATTCGATAACTCTTAATGAGGACAGCAGATAACAGTGACACAGACAAACCATTGGGTTGAAAACAGAAATATCAACATAGGCAAAATCTCCTAATTTTCTCATCTTTGGTGTACATTAGTTGGTTAATGGACTTGAGCCAGGATATATACACAGACCAAATAAAGTGGATAATTGAGCAATTATCTGATGAATTTAAACACTAAAGAAAGTGACTTTGTTTAATTAAAATTATGTTCTAAACTGCTGGAGCATCTTTCTTTGGGGAAAAGTCATGGAGACAGAAACAGAAGTAGGTGTGTCTATTTCCATTTCTTTATTGCAATTTATTTTAGTGCAGCCTCAAGAGACCTAGCAGGGATTCAACCTTTGGGTTGTTTTATATAAGCTACATGATAGTAATGAATCTCTGCTGCCATCCTTGCGAGGCAGGATACAAACAGAAATAACACATGGCAGCATATTAGCTTTAGCCCTATCTGGAATGTTAGTGCTTATGACTTGACAGAGGACCAGTCCCTTTCTCTGGAGCAATCTAGAATCCAAGCTTTGTAGTTGCAATGAGGTAACGTGGCAAGACAATGGTAGGATCAAGTCAGCACCCTTGGTTGAGGAAGCACCAGCTCCTCATATGGTATGATGGATATGGGGTAGGAGGTGTTGAGATCTAAGCTTTGGCGTATGGTATTGGCCCAAAACTGATACCCACAGACTTTTGAAGGCAGCCAAATGCTTTACAAGTAATCAGGCTGGGACAGATTGGCCCTTACCTATAGATATTACTATACGTGTTTAATAGATAAGAAAAAAAAAGCATGGAAAGACTGAGTAGCTATCTCAAAAGACATATTTCAAAAAACCAGGAACCAGGGTCAAACCCCAGGTCTGTTTGACTCCAAAATTGCTATATTCTAATGACCTCATCTACCCCTAAAAAAACATTCTCACAAAAGTAAAAATGAAATATATCACTATATAATCTATTATCTCTTTTGAAGATGTTTTCACTGTAATACAGGATAAGGCAGTTAGCTAGATATACTACAACTAGTCCATCCCGGCACGACTGGCCCATTGGACCAGAATGATCCAGACTGCTAAACCATAAAACAAAGACTATCCCTCAGAACTCAAAATGAAAAGTAAGAATTCAAATGAGACACAGAGAGTATGGAATATATTACATTCATGTAGAAGCCAGATTACCTGAATTATTCAAGTAAACATAATCATATGCACCCACTAATTTAAATATTCCAAGCAGGTCAAAATATAAAATTTAACCATATTTTCATGAACATAAATAGAATGATTATTAGAAACTGTATATGGTCAAACTTTTACTTAATAAGAAAAATCAAAATTTCCATTTAGCAGGCAGTTTACATTCAAGTTCAACTCTATTGAATATTACCTGTATAGACACAGCCAAGGTTCCTCAAAATTTGCAGACTCATCCAAAAACATTAGCCAAAACCTTAACAAAAAAGATAAACATGATATTGTGTTTCTGAAGACATTTAACAGAGTTTTTATGTCTTTGGCAACTAGTTAGCAAGAAACCATACAGCGAAAGCCGGAGAGGGAAGTGGTTAGGGATAAATATAAAGTCTGAAAGATAAGTTTACTAGGACCTCCTACAGAGTAAAAGCCGCTTAAAATGGTACAACTATATGTCTAGCACCAAGTATAAAAAAATCCAAGTGCCAAAATTTTGTTCTAAATGAGAAATGAAGAGTTTTGTGTGATTATACTAACTCAGATCTTTTCATGTGAATGGGAAATGCTGTAGGACTTCTTTATGAGGTTCTGTTTTCCAAAGACAGCTCAGAAGTTCTCTCTTTTGGAAAATTATGGCCAATAAATTTTAAAAGATTAAAACGCCCTGATTTGAAAAGCAAAGCCAGAAATGAATCACACATAAATTTCCAGAGTGAAAGGGAATTATATGTCATATGCAATAACAAGTGGCAATCTTGAGATTCTAGACTGGGCAAGAATTACTATGAAAAATTTCCTGGTTTAAATAGCAATTAAGGATTTAATGGGGAAAAGTAATCAGGAATAAGGGTGATCTAGCCAGTTAAAGAGTCTTAAGTGGGTAATACAGTACTCAGAATATGCCCTGTGAATATTCATGAGTTGATCTTACTGTGACTTATCTACATGGTGACATTTTCCAGTAGGAAAACATTTGATAAAAAGAAAATAGCTCCTGAGCTCCTGAACATTATAAAATTCATATTGTAGAGGGAGACAAACTTAATGCTATGAGTAAATGATGGACAGTTAGATAAAATGTTGGAGAATAGGTACTATACAATTTAGAAATGTGATTACCACTTCTGAAATACCTATGTCATTTAATATGTTCATCCCAATAATAGAAAACACATGAAAAGTGGTCAGCTTAAAAAGATAGAAACATGTTCGTGGCCTACCTCTCAAACGTGTTTGCATATATTTATTCACTTAAGATAACTGATTACATTAAAAATGGAAAAGGGATATAAAGAAGTTTCAATTAAGGAAAGTAAAGTTTATGTGCAAATTAAGAAAAGCTTGTTCTTTTGTTTTTATGGACATACCAGGAGGAAAACAAAAAAATAACAATAGCAGTAGCAGAAGCAGCAATGAAAGTGCACTCAGGGAATAAAGGATCTACTTAGGAAAATCACATAATTTCAAAGCCCCCAGGGAATATGGAAATCAGGAGAACTAAAATATGCACGTGGCAGTGAAATGTTGGCTCATGCAAAAGAACCTGCTGAGAAAATGCATCAAGTTTGACCTGAATTAGCCAGACAGGCTGTCTAAAGCTGTGTCTACAAATCAGCAAATGGTGCGAGAAGATTAAATAAATGTATATGTAGATTGTTGCCATAGAACTTTCTTGTGAACATACTGTCAACACCATTTTCTTTTTACATCTTGACCCAAAATATGACAGTCAGTCAAAATGAGTGGTTTTCTCAGATACATTTGTTTTTGTTTTTGTTTCCCTTTAGGAAGTGACTGACCATGGTTTCTGGATCTATCGGAGGTGATCCCCTGCTTGGGTGATATTCAAAAGCCCAATATCTTTTTATGAAGCTTCACCTCACAGAGATGCTAATGACCTCTTCCACCCAACTTTCTATTTTTGGCATCACAATCATGAATATATTTAGTATCCAAAATTTAAACAAAGGACCACTCCTTCAGCAACTTAATAGAAAATTCTTGATCATAACCAAAGAAATTTTGTCCCCTTCAGCCTCCAAAATAAAGTCCAACATTTTCCCACTAAAATTCATTGAATTTGGGGTTCACTTCAAATTCCGTGCTGGGCCATGTAAAAAGAATATATACATTTCCACCCTGCCCCCACTTCCACCTTTTATACATAAGTTTGAGATTTGCAGTTCTCTCAAGTTACTGTGAAGATGAATTTAGCTTAAAGGTATTGAAACTTAACAAGAACTCCAAACATTCTTCATTTCTATCAAAAGTAAAATTCTTGGTTGGTTTGCTTCCTGGGGAAAAAGAGTACATGATCACTAGGGAGATGAATACTTATAATTAATACACCCTGTGAATGTCAGCTTCAGCATAACTTTTCCCTCTACACTTGTCATGGTGTCGCATTCATCCTTGAGGGATCCATCAATTCACACAGAAGCATCAGGAGGCCAGAGGAAAGTTTGTCTTCATTTCTACCTTCTTTCCAAGGTTAACTACCTTCAGATCACATTCATACTAAAATAAGAAACTCATATTTTTTTCCTAGGATTTTAGTTCTTAAATGTAAAAATAAAAGAAAGAAAAATTAGGCACAAAATGAATGTGATGCATATTCATGAAGGACAAAGCAATACTCAAGCTATTGCAGGGTTCATGACCTTCAGCTCTATCAATTTATTGACTTTGATCTGTAAAGGATCTGATGAAATGTATGCCAGGGATACTGAATACCCAGAACCATATTTCTACCAGTAAAAAAAAAATTATGTAAATATAGACTTATAAAATAATAAAGGTGTTGATTACAGCAAAGAAAGGACAGTGACTGTTGTCACAATCCTAAAAACTTAAGCCTAAAGCATAAAGATCCATTCTGCTGGTTAGAAAATCTGTCAGTAAAATAAAAGAAGAGCAAAAAAAAAATAAAAGTTGACCTTCTTTTTGCTATCTGCCACCTTTACATTTTTGTCCCCAAGCATCACACAGGGTCTTTCCTTATCCTAGATCTGTATATAGTATTAAAAACCCTTGGTATTATATTTTGAAATATTATTTCTGTGAGATTCTTGAAATATTTTTTTAAAGATGCATGGTTCTCTTTTGCATTTGCTCTTAGATATGTAGTTCTCTCCTCCGTCCTTTTAATCTTTGACTTCATCTCATTTTAAAATGAGCATAGTCAAATTTTCTCTAACATCTCTTCTTGCTCTGAATGTATAAGCTGAACTTTAAATTTTCAGACTCTCTCATCCCCTCTTTAGACATATATCTGCCTCAATATTAATCTAATGGTGTTTGTTTAATTCATAGTAAGAAGAGACTCTTCATTTCTTTTCTTTTACTTTTTAAATTTTATTTTTGTTTTTTCAATTACAGTTGTCCCATTTTCCCCCCATTGCTCCCCCCAGCCCACCCCTTCTCCCACAATCATATCCCTCCCCCTTGTCCATGTCCATGAGTCACCCATACATGTTCCTTGACTAGACCCTTCCCTTACTTATCACCCTTCTCTCCCTCTCCCTCCCCTTTATTGACTGTTATTCTGCTCCTTGTCTTATTTAGTTCATTTGTTTATGTTGTTCTTCAGTTTCCTGTATTAGATGATATCATACGGTATTTTTCTTTCTTCGCCTGGCTTATTTCACTAAGCATAATTCTCTCTAGTTCCATCCATGTTGTTGCAAATAGCAGAAATTCCTTCTTTCTTTCTGCTACATAGTACTCCATTGTGTAAATGTACCACAGTTTTTTGATCCACTCATCTACAGATGGGCACTTAGTCTGTTCCCAGCACTTAGCTATTGTAAACAGTGCTGCTATGAACATAGGGGTGCATAAGTTCTTTTGAATTAGGGTTTTAAGATTTTTTGGGTATAATCCTAGCAGTGGAATCTCTGGTTCAAAAGGCAGTTCCATTTTTAGTTTTTTGAGGTAATTCCATACTGTTTTCCATAGTGGCTGCACCAGTCTGCATTCCCACCAACAGTGCACCAGGGTTCCCTTTTCTCCACATCCTCGCCAGCACTTGTTGTTTGTTGATTTGTTGATGATGGCCATTCTGACTGGTGTAAAGTGGTATCTCATTGTGGTTTTTATTTGCATCTCTCTGGTGGCTAGTAATGTTGAGCATTTTTTCATGTGTCTATGGACCTTCTGTATGTCCTCTTCAGAGAAATGTTTGTTCAGGTCCTTTGCCCATTTTTTAATTGGGTTGTCTGTTTTCTTGATGTTGAGTCATATAAGCTCTTTATATATTTTGGAGATCAGTCCCCTGTCTGAGATATCATTGACAAATATGTTTTGCCTTATGGTTGGTTTCCTTTTCATTTTGCTGATGTTTTCTTTTGCTGAGCATAACCTCTTTAGTTTGATGTAGTCCCATTTGTTTATTTTTTTTCTTTATTTCTCTTGCCTTAGGAGATTTATCCATGAAAATATTGTTATGTGGGATATCCGAAATTTTTCTGCCTATGTTTTCCTCTAGGACTTTTATGGTGTCACTGCTTACATTTAAGTCTTTGACCCACCTTGAGTTTGTTCTCGTGTGTGGTGTAAGTTGGTGGTCTAGTTTCATTTTTTTTGGACGTCCCTGTCCAGTTCTCCCAGCACCATTTGTTAAAGAGGCTCTTCTCACTCCTTTTTATGTTTCTTCATCCTTTATCAAATATTAGTTGACTGTATATTCCTGGATTTATTTCTGGACTCTCTATTCTGTTCCATTGATCTATATGTCTGTTCTTATGCCAGTACCAGACTGTTTTGATCACAGTGGCTTTGTAGTATTGTTTTATATCTGGTATTGTGATTCCTCCTGGTGTATTCTTCTGTCTCAAGATTGCTTTTGCTATTTGGGGTCTTCTTTTGGTTCCATATGAATTTTTGGAGTATTTGTTCTAGGTCTGTGAAATATGTCATTGGTATTTTAATTGGGATTGCATTGAATCTGAAAATTGCTGTGGGTAGTATGGCCATTTTGATGATGTTGATTCTTCCCATCCAAGAACATGGTTTTGCTTCCATTTATTTGTATCTTCCTTAATTTCTTTCTTCAATGTTATGTAATTTTCAGAGTACAGGTCTTTTATGTCTTTGGTTAAGTTTATTCCTAGGTACTTTATTTTTCTTGTTGCTACAGTAAATGGCATTTTCTTTTTCTTTTTTTTTTTTTTTCTGTCTCTGATATTTTATTGTTGCTGTACAGAAATGCCTTAGATTTCTGTATATTTATTTTGTAATCTGCTATTTTGCCAAATTCACATATTATATTGAGTAGTCTTTTAGTGGAGTTTATAGGATTTACTACGTATACTATTATGTCATCTGCATATAATGATAGTTTTACTTCTTTTTTCCCAATTTGGATGCCTTTTATTTCTTTTTCTTCTCTGATTGCTGTGGCTAGGACTTCCAACACTATGTTGAATAGGAGTGGAGAGAGTGGACAACCTTGCCTTGTTCCTGATTTCAGGGGGAATGCTTTCAGTTTTTGTCCATTGAGTATGATGTTGGCTTCAGGTTTCTCATATATAGCCTTAATTATGTTGAGGTATGCTCCCTCTATTCCCATTTTGCTGAGTGCTTTCATCATAAATGGCTGTTGTACTTTATCAAATACTTTTTCTGCATCTATTGATATGATCATGTAATTTTTGTCTTTCATTTTGTTTAGGTGATGTATTATATTTATTGATTTTCAAATATTAAACCATCCTTACATCCCTGGGATGAATCCCACTTGATCGTGGTATATGATCTTCTTGATGTATTGCTGGATTCTATTTGCCAATATTTTGTTGAGGATTTTAGCATCTATGTTTATCAATGATATTGGCCTGTTGTTTTCTTTCTTTGTTGTGTCTTGTCCTGGTTTTGGAATTAGGGTAATACTGGCTTCATAGAAAGAGTTTGGGATTTTTCCGTCTTCTTGGATTTTCTGGAATAGTTTGAGAGGGTAGAATTTAGTTCTTCCCTAAATGTTTTGTAAAATTTGCAATTCCATTTCTGACTAGATGTCCCACCAGCAACTCAAAATCCATATGCCCAGAACCTAGTTAACCAACACTTGGCCCAAATTATCTCCTCTTCTACGTGGTATTTCTCTTGAACAGCTCCACAAAGTCAGGTCATAAATATGGTCAAACGAAGAGAGCTGACTAGATACTCAACACGTCTGCAGAAAAGGAAACTCAACATTTCAGTCTTAAGGTTCTCTTCTCCTCCTGACTGGTTAAAACAAAAAGGTCAGAAGCATTTACGGTCCCAAAAGTTGATCACCCAAGTTTTACTTCCAATCAAAGTCCAATAAGGCCTCTTACTGACATTATCGCTCTTATTTATTCATTTTTGATCATACAAGAAATCTAAAACTGGGTTTCCTCAGGCAAGAGCTTTACTGGGAGTCCTGTCAGTAACAGAAGACCTGCAATTTCAGCCCCATCCCCCAGGGTTCTTCCTCAAGCTTTGACACCCCAGAGATTCAGATACATTATCAAATATGTGTAAGGAATGTATATGTGATTTACAGTGTCTTCCAGGTGGTCTGGTGCATCTTTACCTTCACCTTGCCCCATCATATTGGGCACTTTTAGTTTAGAATTGTTTTTCTTATTCTTTTTTATGAGTCCCAGCATGCTATAATCACTTTGTTCAAGTTTCTTGTCAGTTCCTTTAAAATAAAAAGTCATCTGAAATATCATTCCCTTCAGCATTTGATAAAGATTAAATGGAGAGTGATGGTGTTTAGGATGTACCTTTTATTCTTAGCAAAATTCGTTTTTCCATACATATGAGTACCCCATCCCTAATACAGATGTCCTGTGATCCATATTTAAAAAGCACTGTCCATGTTTTCCCTCTGCATGAGTTTTGCAGCTACATCATTGATTCTGTGTCTAATTCCTTTTATCTGAGTTCAAATGCTTCCCACCATATCCACCACTCCATTTTTTATTGATTTTTCACAAGTACAGTAGTCCCTCTCTATATTGCGGTTCACTTATCATGGCCTCACTGTATCGCGGGATTTTTAAAAATATTATATTTAATTATTTATCGCGGATTTTTCACAATATCACAGGATTTTGCAGTACTATATACATATATTGTTAAAGTTACATAGGTTTAAGAGTGTAGAATAAATGTAAGGTCCCTATTTCGCGGGGGGGGTTATGGAATGTAATTCCCATGATAAGTGAGGGAATACTATATAGACACCTTGAAAATGTACAGGTTTCTCTTCCCTGTGTATTAAACTCTCTTTAAAAAATTATGTCCTTCCATTCATAAATCTTACCCTGGTAAGTCTCAATGGAGACCTTGGGAATTATATTTTGTGTATATGTGTTTAAATATTATTATCTTTGCTCTCTCCCACTCAAAGTAATTTCTTTACTTTGAATTCCCCACATCTTATCTTTGGTTTCCTTTGTCAGTTACTTTTTAAAATTAAGATTTATGGTGCTATCATTCTCTCAACTATACTGGAATGCAGAAAGGTAATCTTTGAGTCCTTCTAATTTTTTCTCTACCAGAGGCCACAATTTCAAATACGACAGATGAAGCTAGTATCAAACTTGGGATAAAATAAACATCTAACATATCATTACATATTCCTGCAATAGTTCTTATAGTTTCTTATATTTATTGAAGTGTTGGATGGATTATATATCCTCACTAGCATCCCTGTAAATACCATTTATAAGTATCTATGAAAATTCTCCTATTTCTGTAGTTTGTAGATCCTGGAGATAAGAAGGAGGGAGTTGTTTAATAAATGCAATTTCTGACTCCCTCTCCCTCTTTTAGGCTGAGATAATTTAGTTTACCAGGCATTCAGGGCACAATGTTTAGTCAAAGTATTTACTTCAAGTTGTCAGAAGCAAGAGGCTAAGGGAGAGATTAAATTTACTACACAAAGACATGTATTTACATAATCTAACTAGAAATTTCTTGAAAGCAGACACATGCTGTTAAAAACAACAACCATCATACACACAGAAATACTTGAACAGAGGGTATTGTTCTTCTAGAAGGACTGCAGCAGTCTCTCACAGTAAATGTACTGCAGGGCGAATCTGCAGCCAGGCATCTGAGATATGTTATCATGGGCAAGTTAATGGTCTGGATGCCAAAATTCACATCTTCAAAGGTATGAAGGAATAACCAAGCCTTGTGATTAAAGTAAACGCTTATCTTGTAGCCTGGAAATCAAGTAAGCAAGATACTGACACTGATAATAACAAAGAAAAGTGAATTTAATCCTAAGGCAAAAAATGATTTCCCTCTTTGACATCTGGCAATTGTCATATATGCTTTCTGCCTACTTGTAGATGACTCAGGATCTGGTAAAAGCAATCACCTAGCTGGGGACCACAGCATCATTGCCCAGAAACATTCTAATTAGAGCTAAGGTGAGGGCATAAATTTTGTATACAACTACTCCTTGTCATCAAGATAAATATGTCACTAGTAGAGAGAATAAAATAGCACACATGTAAAACATACTTGCTACTAAAGCACTGGCTTTGAGAAAGTTCAAAGAAGAAAGCGATGAACATGGTCTGACATAAATACACAACTATAATGATAATATCCACTGATATAATAATAATTGCTATTATTATATAATCTAGATATTAATATACATTATTTAAGTGTCTGATGTCATTTAATCTTCACATGACATCTGGGAGGCAGATACTGTCATTACCTTCACCTTCAGATTAGGAAAATAGGTTAGAAGAGGTTACATAGTTAGGCAGTTAGTAAGGTTTGTCACAGACTATAACCCAGAACAGTCAAATCCTCAACCTAAGCCCTCATAGAGACAGATCCTTAGTCGGACCTGAGGAGTAGACTGGATTGGGCAGGCAAAGGAGAGAATAATAAGCTATGAAATATGGCACGAGATTAGCTGGATGGGTTCAGAGAAACTACTTGAAAAAGGGAAGATACATTAAATAGGCAAGAGGGCCAGATACTGGAAGAAGGATGTCAGGGTAGTCTTATAAATGCAGAACTTCATGGATTTTTCTAATTTCCCCCAAAACTCAGTCAACAGAATTGATAGAATTATGTATTTTCTTCACAAACTCAGAAAGTATTCATTATAAGACAAATGAGAATTTAATACTGGTCTTCATACAGGAGAAATGAGACTTTGGACAGGTCACTTAACTGTTCCAGCCTCAGTGTTCTCATCTGCCAAAATGAGGACAACAACTTGTATGTCATAAGGCTATTGCAAGGATTAAGTGAGACAATTCCCACAACATAATCAGCCCCATGTCAGACATGTAGCAATCACCTTGTGCAAGACACTGTTCTAATAATCTAAAGAAGCAAAAAGTATGGTGTCAACTCTAAAACTGCTGAAGTTCAGAAGAGGAATGTAGACACAGTGACTGCTCTGCAAGTGGACTAAGTCAGGAGCATTGGCTCACCTTCTCCGCAAAGACTTTTAGTAGTTGCAATCAAGCAAGGACCACTGCCATACTCAGCTCTTAGTAGCACTTTGTTTGTAGCTCATGCATTGATAAGTTGCCTGTTTCCCTCTAGTGTGAGCAGCTGTAGAACATGGAAAACTGAGTTCAAAAAAAGAGGCATGTTTGATACTGGAGAAGGTGACTGAGTGGTGTATATGCCAAGCTGGCAATGTTCTCCTGAAAATAGGGAGAAAAAACAGGGTCAAACCAATTGGTTGGATCAATTAAATTAAGGTATCATGAATGTCTATAGTCCTCCTCCAAGTTGATGAATTTAAAAAGTTGCTTTGGAATGACATATTTCCACACAGTTCTCCCTCCCTCTCATAAACTCACCACTCTGCTTTTCCAGACACTCCAGACTCTCATAATCTTTCTTACAGAGAACTGTCCTGTGTAATTAGGTTTGCCTTCCCTAGAGTTACTTGATCAGAATCACTTGTTTCTTCCTAATTTCCCTTTTTCTCTGCCCCACATTATTAACTACATTCCTTAGTGTAGTTCTTCTCTGGTTATATCAGGAGAGAAGCAATATACTTAAATTTATCTAAGGTGTGAATGACTGATACCTTCTTGATCTTACCAACATTGTATTCACTTTAAAAAGATATGCTTAAAATGTAGACATTGAATGTCAGAGTATGTTTAGAATCCAAATTAAGCTCTAGTCATAGAAATCACCCTCTTTTATTCCTTGAAGGGAAAAGAAGATTTTAGGCAACACAGAAGAGAGATTGCATGTTTTGTTTTGTTTGTTTTGTTTTGTTTTGTTTTTTCTGGCAATGTGAACAAGTATCCACTCCTGTGGCGTGTTTGATCTAGAATTTCCTTGTTATATTGGAAAAGACCCTCCTGCAGAACACTGTTAAATGTGATACTCTATTTAGAACTAGAAGGAATTTGAACAAATTTACCAATGGTTTTGAATTATGCCTCCCAGGAAGATCGTGAAGATTCCAGGAAAATTTCAGCAACAAAAGAAGCACAAAGACCAATAACATTCAAATTGCTTTGACATAAAGATAATCAGGTGGACAGAAACATTCTGACTTTCTGGCTCAGCGAGGGACTTACAGGCCCCCTGATGAAAAGGACTCAAGCCAAAGCATTGAGGAGTGCTTGATAAAGATGTTTTCCCAGTATGTGGCAGCCGTTAAAAAGCAAATAGGTTTCCGGGATATGACAAAAAGGGTTGGAAGATACAGTGGCACAATGAACAATGGAGACTTTCTTCTTCAGAGAGACTGGACGCCTGCCACCTTCCCACCTCAAAGCGATGAGGCAGGTTGAAAGAATCCTGAGCAATGTGCCTGAGACAGTTCGAAGTGAGGATGATCTATTCTGAATGTCTGGGAAGGCAAATTACTGGCAGTCAGATGGAAGGATTCACAATTATGAAAGGCATGGTGAAAGCTGATCAGATTCTCCTTTCTACTAGGCTTCATGCTTCAAAACAACCAGAACTTCATTTTATTAAAATGCCCACCGCTGTCAGTTAAGGAGATGGGAGTCTGCTTGACAGACTGCCTAAAAGGCATTGTTAGGGATGCTGGCAGGGCTCTCAGGCCACCTGACCTAGACAGGGCTCTTGCTAATGCATCCTCATAGCACAGTCCTGGGAGCTAAAATACATTGCAAAGACAAGTCAGGCTGATTTCTAGATTAAATTCCCCTGTCCACTGCTGTGTGCTTCACCAAATGTGGTAAGCTGAGCGTGAACTTCAGTAAAGGGCTGTTGAGCAAATAAAGGCAGATAAGGAATGTTAAAAGGATGGGAAAAAAAAGTATAAATTGCAAACTGTCAGATCAGCCATAGCCTCAGCCAAGTCCAAATGGCTTCATTTTCCTTTTCTAGTCTGGCCAGTCCGCTTGAGTCTCTCCCACTGGTATTTTTGGGATACAGTCCAGGCCATTATGAACAGATCCAACAATGTGCAGTGATCTTGAAGCTTGCTGAAAAGTTTAGGACTACTTAAATTACACCCCATTTATCTTTACCAGGGAATTGTGTAGTTCTGTCGAAAGTATCCTTGGTTCCCTGGTGAGCTAACTTGCAGTAATTCTGCCATTAGGGAAGGATTTAGAGGTACAGTATATAATAAATGCTCAGGATTCAGTATTACCTTTTAGTTGAATCTTCTGTCTCTTTCCATTTCAATGACTGTAACCTCTTTCCTTCTATAACATGTGGTTATTTAGCCTTGGTGTCTTCTCCACTAGGTATGAAGTCATGACCTTTTGTCAACCTTAACCTTACCCAAGCATGACAGGCTGTTTCAATAATCAAGCCACTTGTTAAATATTTATTTACCTGAGGTACAGTTGATTCAGCCCCTTGTTTTCCTTCATGTGATGTATTTCCTTCTGTGATTGGCACTTAACTAAAGCAATACTTTAGGGAAACTGCTGAAGTTTTCAAGGAATCAAGTGCCAGAACATGTGGTATTGTGGCAAGAACCCTGGTCTTGGAGGCAGAGGAGCTGAACTAGACACCAAGCTCACCCCTGATAGCTTTGCAATTTTTAGAGTTCACCTGGCTCAGCTTTGGTTTCCTCATCTGTGAAATAAGGACTGTGCTTGCCCCCAGTGATATTTTAACAACACTTAATGTGATACACATGAGGGCTATTTCATACAATGTCCCACATTGAGTAACAGATTGTTTCTGTTTCTCTTCCTTTGCTTTACTCTTTACTTAACTTCTCTCATCTCTTTCCTTCCTTCCTTCCTTTCTACCTTCCTTCCTTCCTTCTTTTCTTCCTTCCTTCCTTTCTTCCTTCTTTTTTCTATATCCCACTGCCTATACTATTTTCCACCCATAACCTCCACTCTTTCCAAGAAGGTCTATCAACAGGTCTTCACTGCTCCAGTAGATCCTTTGCTTAACATGATCATGTTTGCAATCCCTTCTCCAGGTTCCAAACATTATTCAAATACTGTTCTTCCTTTAAGATTCTTCTCCAGTCTCATTTTACTGTGGACTCTTATCTGATGATTCTACCCAACATTAAGCTGCTTTTGCCTCAATTTTTACTACAGTTACTGTGTGTCACTGTTCTCCAAGTATTTTATTTGCAAAGATTTTATCTATTTAGTTAGACTCTAATATCTAATATCAGACTTGTATATCTTTTGCATTCCCTGAAGTATCTATCATATTTGTAGGTATAGTGTAGGTCTTAAATAAAATATGTTAAATTATATTATGTGATTAAATATCAGTCCAATTGTCTAGTTTTGTCTTAACTATGCATTTCAATAGACTTGCTTATATCTCCATATGAGAATTCTCTCATTTTTCTATAAGGCTTTACTTCATAAGTCTATTATCATCATGTCTCTAGTTTATATAGTTAGCTAATTTTTTTCTAAAACAATTTCAAAAGAAAAAAACCTTCTGAATCAAATATTGATTATGGTCTGTGGCTTTAATATTAGGGTATATAATGTCTAGTGATGTTCTTGTAAGTGGTGAACAACCATCTTTGTGTAGAAAAAAAGAAAAAGTCCCCTGACTTATGGTGTTTGTCAGTTTTCATGGTGTAAATTGTTCCATCATGGCCAATTTCAAGCTTCCAAAGTAATTTCATGGAGAACAAAGTTAGAAGAGATGTGTATATTCAGGCTCCTGAGCCAGTACATGTCAGCTCCAGATCATCAGTGAATATCTTCCTATCTTCAAGATGCATGATTTTTCATGTTTCAGAATATCTTAAGATCTTGTCACTCCAGAGAGCCCTAAAATAGATTAATTCTGTAAATATCATTCCCATTGACAAAGAAAGCAACAGCTGTCCAGAGACAGATTTGAACTTTCCACTTCTGTCTCAGAATTTCTTCTTAGACTCCTTTAAGAGAGACTGATTTGTTTGTGCTATGATATGAAGAATAGAAATCATCTCTCTTCATTCATCTCTAGATCAGAGTTCATCTCTTCAATATTAATATTGTTTTATTCTGTCTCTAATAAATTATGTTATTTTTCTGAGCACATATTAAAGGACTGGAAGTCACTGTTTCTTTTATATTGAACAAGCCTTTGGCATACGGCATTAGCCTGGTATACTTCCACAAGCAAACGCTGCATTTGTCATTTCAGGCATTGATCTTAATTACTTAAAATTCCTCATTTCTTAAGTAATTCCTCCAGTCAGAAACATTTTGGTAAATGTTTTCTCCAGGGTTGTGAATTCCAGCATTTCCCACCATGGCTGAATTTAGTTTCCAACATGACATCATCCAATCAACAAAATTCCTGAAGATTTATTTGTTAGTCAGCCCTACTGAGCTTAGACTCAAAGACAGAAGCAGCTTCAACATATCACTGCCTCAAGTGAACCTATGGTGGTACCTCATGATACTATTGCAAAGTGGGTGAGGCATCCCTGCATTTCTCGTATCCTATTCTATGTCAAAGTTCTGATGATTATCCAAATTAGAAAGTGCACTTGGATTGTGGTCAAGGGACCAAAATTTGAGTTCAGATATTTCATAATTAGCTGTGGGACTTTATGTCTATCCCTTAACCTCTCTGGTCGTAGCTTCTTCATCTGAGGAAAAAAGTATGGCAGTATATTCAAGATGCATTTCCAGCTCCAATATTCATCTTTCTAGTACTCTAAGTAGAGAGAAATGGGCTTTGCAATAATAGGTAAGTACCTGCCCCTGATATTTGTGTCAAGTATTGCCTTATATAACATCTTCAAAGGCTCTTTGAAACTCATCAAAAAGATACAATTGAAGCATAAATTGTCAATATGTATTGGCTTATCAGTCCCTTCTGCTGAAAATGTCTCTAACTGGCATTCTACTCTTCTGCTTCCTACTGAAGTCATTTCTGTGATCCTTTCCTGATTACAACAATTTTGTCTCCCTCCGTTTTTTTATTGTGATGCTATTGTCTTTGTTTCTTTGACACGCAGTGATAAAATAAGACCTGGGTAATGGGTTTGCTCAATTGCAGAAATTTATGCCACTAGCCACCTACCCCATCAGATGAATTATATGCATCTCAAAATATTTGGATTGTTGTCTCTGTCCTAAGATTATAATTATTATATATCTGGGTCTCCTTCCTTAGGCCATTCTATTATTTAACATATACTAAGTTTGGCACAATGAAAGGTTGAAATACTGGCTGCCTCTAGCAAATATAGAAATATAATATACTTGTTTTCAGCAGAGTTAATATTATTTCATAAGATTTCTACTTGCAACCTAGCAAACAGCAACTCTAAACTAGTGAAAAATCAAGAATTCCACTCAGGCATCTAACCTCATACTGTTCACATGTCAAATATGAGCAGGAGCAGCAGGAAACTGGCCTGCTCTTTCTAATTACAATTATGATAAGAGTTTAGCATAAGTCTACTTAAAATCACAAAACCTTTCAGAGCAAGGCTGGTACTTTGTTCCATTGTATATTCACATGATTAAGTTTATTTGACTGCTCAGAGGGAAAAAAAGTCTCTCTCATTGTCCAACATATTCTTACTTAGGATACTATGAGGAGTCACCGAGGTGCAATCACACATTGTCTAGTTTGCATGCAAATGACAAAAGATGAGAAATGAGATGATGGGAAAGGCTTTTCCTGTCCTCCTTAAAACTAATCTCTCCCTTCCAGGGAAACTGCAAATCTCGGGTTCAAATAAAAGTCATTTAATTGGGTGGAATTTCTATGCAAAAACTAATGTTATTTGGGCCAGCACACAAGTGTAATTCTGTGTCTCGCTGGGGAACCACATTTTCCCAACCAGGCTGAGTTCCTCTTTCCCAGCACTGGCAAGGCAAAAAGTGTTCCAATTAGTGAGGTTAATTTTTCTTCTATAACTCTTCTCTCCTGTGCCAGTGTGGGGTAAGTGAGGGTAGGCATGGGAAACTGCTTTAAGTCATTGATGGAAGAACCAACTGCTTGATTGATATTAGGCGGAAGCAATCTTCCTGTTCATCCATTGGTTTGCCACTCATTGTAAAGCCAGGGGCACTGAAAGTGAGCTGAGTCTGTCATATGTGGTACTGAGAACACTGTTCTTTGTGGAATATTTTTGGATGCCAGATGCCAATCACTCATGGGACTTTGCTGCTCAATAAGAATATTGGATGTGGACTTTAATTATAGTCTAGCAGAAAAAGGGCAATGGAGGGAGCAGAAGCAAGTTTATTTTAAGTAAACCCAGCTCTTAGCCACCACAAACCCTGTGAATCTATTTTAGGGGATTGTCATTGTTGTTTGGTGGCTTTCATCAACATTTCTAAAAAGTATCAGGTTGACAGCTTTGAGGAGTTGAAGGTCCTACTCTAGGGAAATTGAGAGACACAATGGCCATATTTGGGAGGAGCTCAGCCTTGATGCCTTAGTATTAAACTTTCTAAACCCACTTCTAGAAGATAGAGAAAAGTTTGGATTTTAAGAATAATCACTTGCCTTTAATAACTGCCTCAAAACACTTTAAGGAGAGAGGGAAAGCTAGTCAAAAGGTCTACAACTGAGTGAGCGACCTAAATAGAAATTAAAGGACAGAAGAGTTCTCTGTATGGACACTTTCACATAGCAGTATTTTCTGATAAAACCATTCATTTGAAGATGAGGCAGCCAAGAAGGCACTGTATTTACTGAGGACAAATTTCATCTTAGGTAAGAAGAAAGGGCATTATAACTCTACTCAGGAATTTACATGGATAATTTGAGGACAACTTGCCAATAGGTGGACATGCATAATATACATATTTGTATTACATATTAATAATTTCATAGAAATGTTAACTAGGTTCAGAGAATGGCAACTAATTGAGCAGTGATATTTAAAAAGTCAGCATGGATGGACCTGGAGAGTATCATGCTAAGTGAAATAAGCCAGCAAGAGGAAGACAAATACAGGAATTTCACTTATATGTGGAATCTAATGAACAAAATAAGCTAACAAATAAAAAGAGACTCATAGATACAGAGAACATTCTGTCAGCTGTCAGAGGGGAGAGGAATTGGGAGGCTTGGTGAAAAGGGTGAAGAAATTAATTTTTTTTAAAAACTCACACAGACAACCATATGGTTACTATCAGAGGGAAAAGGGGTTGGGGGAGTTAGAAGAGGGTAAAGGGGGGATAAATGATGACAGAAGGAGACTTGACCTTGGGTGGTGAACACATGACATAATATACAGATGATGTATTATAGAATTGTACACTTGAAGGCTATATACTTTTATCAACCAATGTCATCCCAATAAATTCAATTTTTAAAAAAAGTTGGCTTTAAAAAGATGACTATAGCATATCCCACCCCACCCTGCACACACACACACACACATCCTAGCTAAGAGTTGGAAAAAATTTTCTTTTTGTACCATGAGGCTGCCATCAGAAGGGGCAGAATTGATACCTGTGAATTGGCAACCTATGGGTGAGAGGCTGCCTGGCCCATTACCACCTCCTGAGCTCTGCAGCTCCATTTTTGAACTTAATGTTAAAAAGCAGTGAGTCAAAGACATCCTACTTGGAGGCTTCTGGTTGGTTTATTATTTATTTATCTATTTATTTATTTATTTATTACAGTCGATGTCCTGTCTTTACATATTCCCTCACCTTAAAAACCACAGTCATCATGGACTATGAATGTTTACTAAACAAATAATACTTGAATGATACTGTTTTGAAATGAAGGAAATTATATTTTGAATAGATAGAGAGCCCTTGAGGAGCTTGCAATCAAATGGAAGGACTCAAATAATTCTTTGTAAGCTTTGAAACATGTATAAAAATTCATAAAACTCATTCCCCATTACTATTTATTTTAATTCAGAAACTGAATATTGATCACTTATTGTATTCATTCTCTGTGGTAGGTGATCCTGGGAATATGAAGTAGACACAAGATGTACTACATAGTACTTACAATCCACTAGAGCATACAAGATAAAAATATACTGCAGATGCAATTACATATAATTCAATGGAGAGATTCAATTAATATGAATTAAATGAGATTAAATCAGAGAGAAACCAGCATGGGTTGAAGTATTTAGTAAAGATTTCAAAAACTCCATGAAAATAATGCAGTTACCTAGTTAATAGATAATAATAGATAAATTGGAAAATTTACCTTAAATAATAGACTTTATGGTTCTTGTTGGATTAGAAAATGAGATATTTGTCAATATAATAGATGTTGGGTAGGCACAATAAATACTATTAAGTAGATGTATTTAAGAATAAATATATTTTATTAAATTATAATAATAATTCATTAAATTATAATCATAACAAACAAAGAGGGACTTTTCAGTGCTACTGAAGTAATAGATACTTTCCCTTTTGTGTCTGGACCACTGCGATCCAAGCTGACCATAACATGGAGTCCAAGTTCCACTGGCTCGGCTCCTAGCCATGTCTGGGGTATTTCCTGTTCTCATACTACGTCCACGTGAAGTCAACAAAACCACTGCCATCTGCTCAAAACTGCTAGAGACAGCTCATAGCAGTGAGTCTTAATGACCTGTCTTGATCAATCCATCACAAGTATTCACTGAGTTCTTAAAATGTTCAAGACAATTTCCATGAGTTGTATGGAAAACAAAGAAGATTCTTACCCTCCAAGAGCTTACTATATAATTGGGAACCAAGATATGTGTACATGAAAGGTAAGTAATTATAAACAATACATTAAATAATAAAAGTCAAATGAATAGATCAGATATGGTAAAGTAAGAAAAAGGGATCACTTTGAGAGAAATACTCTCCTTTCCCTGATCTTTTAAATTGGACTTCTGGTTAAGATGAAGGCATAGGTAAACATGGCTCACCTCCTCATACAACTACAGCAAATGTTGCAACTAAACTACAAAACAACTATTACCCAGAATCATCAGAAAATTGAGCTGTATGGAAGTCCAACAACCAAGGAATTAAAGAAGTCACATTCATTCAAACAGGTAGGAGGGGCAGAGATGCAGAGATGGAAGACACAGAAAGGGTGGTCCCACACCCATATGTGGTGGAATTAGGAGAATGAGGGAAAAGGTGGAGGGATTAAGAAGTACAAACTGGTAGGTACAGAATAGATGGGGGGATGTTAAGAACAGAATAGGAAATAGAGAAGCCAAAGAATGTATATTCATGACTCATGGACGTGAACTAAGGGAGGAGATTGCCAGAGGGAATGGGGAACACTAGGTGGAAGTGGGTGAAGGGGGAAAAATTAGGACAACTGTAATAGCATAATCAGTAATATATATATATATATATATATATATATATATATATATAAAATAAAGTGAAATGAAATAAAATAAAATTACCAGCACATCCCTTCCCCTTTCCCAAAGAACAGTCAGGCAAAGGCCAGCTATAATCAGAAATACATTTACTGGTCATTGAACAACTCTGCTCGCAGGCTTGCTTGCCTCCTTAACCCTATACTCTGGCTCTCTAGATCTACTTCTATCCCTCAGTTTGTAAACTCATTTGAACTCTCCTTTCTGGTTTAATAAAATCTGTTCCCTCATGACTTTCCACTCTGCACCCTTCCCTGAGCTCCATATCCTTCATAGCTTTAGATAAGAGACTATCATTTATTTTCCAGCCTAAGAGACTTCAAAATCTAGCCCAGCCTCTGGCCACCCCTGCCAAACAAAATGGGTTTCAGAATAAAGAGAAAAGGACAATTAATGCATGCATAATATGTCAAGACTCAGGATGAACAAAGTAAAATCAATGTCAAACATTCAAAAATTCAAAGTTAGAGATAGAAGGGATAATGTTCCTTCAACTTGATTATTTCTTAAAACAGCCAGTGAGTAGAAGCTCTAAGTCACTGACTTGAAATCTTTTTTTAAACCATTTAATGTTCAGTATCAATAAGTATTTGTTGGATTAGTATTGAGAGCTTGGTCACTTGTCCACCCAACCATGCTTCATTTTGTTCTATTGCCTTATTAGCTCATGCCTGAGTTAATAGACAATGTCTATGGTTATCTACCTGTTGCATTCTTTGTCTTTATCATTTTGACTCAAAAGATTTATGGGCTCCAATTAAAGACAAAAAGTAGTGATTCCCAGAGCACAGAGTTCTTAAGCATTACAGATACTCTTGTCTTCTCAACTAGGATGTAGCTTCTAATGAAAAGGACTGTGCCTTTGGTTCTAAATCTTGAGAAGGAGGGAAAAGTGAAACAAGAATATTTGCTCTTATACTTTCACAGTTATCTTCCTTCTATGACCAAATAGTTTCATTCTTAACCTTCAGAGAAACTAGAGGATTGTTATAAGAATTTACATAAGAAAAAAGTAGAAGGGGAAGGTAGGAAAGGCCAGTGAGTTGTGTAAACTGCTTTCAGAACAGAATCAACAGTTCTCCTGACTCTCCACACTTAAGAAATTGTGGCAGCTCAGTTATGGGTGATGACTGAAGGACTCGCTCTATGACTCTTTTATGACCACTCAGAATGTAACTCAGGTGCTCAAAGACCAAGAAGACAGATGCTGTAAGTAATTCTAATGTGTCTGGGGACAGCCGTGGTGGCCAAGCTGTCAGCAATGTTGATATGCTGACACAGTGCCTTAGAGTAACACCAGCAGCCCCTGTCTCCTAAAAGCATGGTCTCTACAACAATTACTACGTTATTTTGCTATGGTGCATAGATTCTTCAGGAAAAATAAAATATGTGAGCCCTTATCATTTCATAGTATTACTATTTCAATGGCTCCTGAAGTGTCTCTTACCGATAAAAAGCATAAACTCTGGAGCCCAGAGTACCCGAATTTGAATTTGTGTGTGGCATTTGGAAAGATCTTAATCTATCTCTGTAATCTACCTCTGTTTGGCTTCCTCAACTGTAAAATGAAGATAATAATAATATCTATTAACAAAATTGTTGTAAGAATTAAATAAGACCATATAGGTAAAATACTCAAAGCAGGACCTGGAACATGGTGTTACTAAGTGTTTTGTTTTTTTAATAATTGATTTTAGAGAGAGAAGGGAGACAGACAGACAGACAGACATCTGTCTAGACAGATATCAACTTGTTCCACTTATTTATTCATTGGTTGATTCTTAATACATGCCCTGCCTGGAGACTGAACCCACAACCCTGGCATATTTGGATGACATTGTAATCAATGGAGCTACCTGGCCAGGGCCTAGTAAGTGTTAGCTATTAACATTATTATTGCATCCTGCCAAATGTCTGTAGATAAATCCTCATGAAATAACACTCTGCTCAGAAAGCCTAAACTGCACCATTGTCTTCTAGGAAACCTCCCATCCCTTAGATAAAAACATCATTCAAGTCAACAAAAATTTAATGAGTCTCTTCTGTTCAAGGAAGAGGGATTCAAAAAATTGAAGAAAAATGGTTCTAAGATGCTTAAGCAAACGAAGTTAATTGGAGGAAGGATGCTGTCCACACTTAAAATCCATTATCAGTTGAGATCCCAATCTGTGAGTTACTCTTTTTACAAAAGGGAAAATGTAAACACCCTGCCCATTACTTATACCCATAGCTAGAGTAAATGATCTTTTGCCTAGAGGACCCAACACACTGAGAAGAGAGCACAAGTGGATTGCAGAACCTCACAAACAAAAAGAGATATTTGAATGTCAAGCATTTGTAGAGCATGAGCCAAATCCCCCTTAAGCATTGCTTTGCTTGAAGGCAACTTTGAGCATTTTTCATACAATGCAATTAGTATTGTCTACCTATGAGACAAGGGCCCCAATATAAGGAAATTACAACCTAGTATAAACTGCCATGGGATAAGAATACAGAAAAAGTTTAGCAACATTTGAATATTGAAAATGCAGACTGGATCTAAAGAGAGAAGTCCCAATTATCATAGGCTAAAGTTGCTCGCTAACTTCTTTCTGGAGTGCTAATTGGAAATTTATGGTAGGCCACATTATATTCATATATAGATCATAATATTCCCTTTACTTAACTGAAATGATTAGTGCATTAAGAGAGCTCACATATAATGTGTATGTTTTGTTAGTCTTGGCCAAATTTATATGTATTCTTAGGAAGTCCCAAGTTAAAGAAACTTCCAATGGATGTTAAAGGAGTTATTGGAAAGAGCAGAGTCCTTATTCATGACTGGAGCTTAGATCTTGGTGTCCAAAGTGGATAAAACTGGATGATGAACACCTATTACAAAAGTCTCCCTTAACAGTGAAGAAGCCCTAACAATGGCCCTGCACCTAGGCCTCTATTTTCCCACTGCAGTATTTCCTGCAATCATTCCCTTCTACCTTCTGCATCACTTCTCTAAAGATAAGCTGGTCCCTCTCCCTTTGTGACACTGATTACAGTTTCTCAGGTCTGGAATATTATGTCATGGTCTTCATCATATATTGAAACTGTATCTTTTTCCATTAAGATGCAATTACTACCTTTGCATAACCTCATCTCCAAGCATGACAGTCTGAAGAGTCACCACACACACACACACACACACACACACACACACACACCATTTTACAATTGCAATCCAGTTAAGAGAAGACACGTTTTTGGTTTACCTTTCCCCTTACCCCACTGAATCTTGCATGTGGTATTTTTTGATGAATTTTATCACTTACAATGTTACTACATTATGATAATTTTCTTTGCATGTATGTCTAGCCTATTTTGCCAGAAATATGTAGATCTTTGGGAACAGGGACCATTACTTAAGATTTTTGCAACACCTTGTTTTTAGAACAGTTGGACTCTCATTAGGTTAATTTGATGGTTCTGCTGAAATGCTTTAGCCAAATAGAGCAGTCTATGGCAAACTACTCCATCACATTTCCCGGGCCCAGAACTTCTAAGGGCAAGGTCAGTGATAGTGCGCTAGATGAGCTGACTGCAGTACCTGCCATACCTATAGTTCCACCTTTAGAAGAGAAACTCAGCCCCCAATCCCACAGACTTTAAAAACCTGAATCTTATATCAAGTGACTCATCACTGTTCCCCCACCCACCAAGATATAGACAATTGACTTCCCTGGGATGACACATGGACCCCAGAATAGCCTATTCTTGGGCTTACTAGACACCCATGGAAAATCAAATGGCTGGGCTAAGATTCAGATTCTCCTTCTCAGATGCTGATGGAGACAGAATCAGAGAGTTCGGAGGGAGAATGAAGCTAAAAGGCTGCATAGAGAGAATGTGTTAAAAGAGGGGCTCTGTGTGGTTGTGAGCAACCTGAAATTATAAAGAAGAAGAAACTGAGAAAGCAGGTGTTATGAAGGAGAGGTCATTTGATAAAACAGGACAGCAGAGCCATCATGCACAGGATCTACATCATATCAAGAGCAGAGTGGTAACTTCACAATCTGAAACTCCTGCTACTGAATTCCTGTAATCTACAAGTTCCAAACTCAGAGTGGCATTTCTGGGAATGGTTCTTCTCCACTGCCTATGAAGCCGCACATCCTTTAGTGCCCCAAAGCCTCCTTATAGCAGCAAATCTCTCTGCCCCGTTCATGAAAGAGAATGAGGGGCATTTTGTCACTTGCTACTAAAAAAGCTTAACTGCAATTCATGAAAAAAATTCAAGGCTGTTAGAGATTGTCCCTGAGCATCTGGTTCCTTGCCTTTGTCCATATGCAGACATATCTTCCTCTACCTTCCATGCCTATAGTCTCCTACTCTCTGAATGGAAGAAATCCATCATGGAAAAAATTCTGAAGTTCATTCACACTAAAGTATACAGTAGTCCCTCTCTATATCGTGGTTCACTTATCGCGGCCTCACTGTATCGCGGGATTTTTAAAAATATTATATTTATTTATCGCAGACTTTTCACTATATCGTGGAATTTTGCAGTACTGTATACGTGTGTTGTTAAAATTACATAGGTTTAAAAGTGTAGAATAAATGTAAGGTCCCTACTTCGCAGGGGAGGCGGGGTCTAGAACATAATACCCATGATAAGTGAGGAAATACTGTAAATGGCTTAAAAATAGCACCAAGTATTTTCATTTTACCACAGCATGAATCTTACAGTAAAAGTGCTTATGGTACAATGGCAGATTCATCCAGGGTCTCATGTAGGGATGACTCTGCATCAGTATGCATGAGGTTTACTGGGAAGTGCTCTTGGGAGCAACACCTGTGAAAAATACAGGCAGGAAGCAGGTTTGGGCAGATGGAAAATGTTCTCCTCAGTGAACTCTCAAAGCAAGTCTTGACATCTCCTTCAAGAAGTTCTGAAGATGAGATGTCCCATCAGAGGTCTGTGTGAGTTGATCAGTCATCAATGCAAGTCATTGATGCAAGACACCCCAGGAAGAGGAGGTTGAGACAATTTTAAAGGGGGCTGATAACTGAACACTGTCTGCCAACAGCACTCTTAGTAGAAAAATATTTTTACTTGACGGGGGATCAGAGCATCATCCTGTCCACCATATCCAGGAAGTGAGCAAGTGTCTCGGGGGAGGGCTGGGGAGCAAGTAGAAGGCCATTTTGAAGAAAAACTAAAATTATGCTATGTGTGCTGTCTCTAAATACATGCCTAATAAGACTGATTATATTACAGATCAGATGAGTTAGCCTGAAGGAAGAGAAAATGGAAAAGGCAACAGGACCATTGAACAAGGCTTTGGCTTTAACTTCGTGAATTTTACCAACAGCATATGTTTTTCCTTTTGTTTTGTTTTGTTTTGTTTTTCATTTTTCTTGAAATGATGTTATTTTTAATTAAGCATCTGAGTTCCAAAGTTATTTTTTTCATGAATGAAACAAAAAGAAGAAATCCTTCACTTTAGGAATGAAATTTTCTTTCATTTCTCCTTTGATGTCTATACTTAGGTTGTCTTTTCTGACATTGGCAGGCGAATTCTACCACTGTGCAGTCGAGGTTACGAGACAGAAGGGCCTGGCCTTCTTCAGGCAGCAGTTGCTTACCCCACAGAACTTATCTGGTGGTTCCAAGGAACAAATGGCTTTTGCTGGGCTCTTCAATAATATGATTTGCATGCTTGAAATGAGATCGCCAAAGTAATTGTAGAATATTGCTTGCCATTACTGTCATTAAAAACAGGCAGATGTAGGAGCACTCCCAGGGAAAATCTTCCTGCTGGGTTTTCATGGAGATAAGTGCACAAAATCCACTTTTGAAAAGATGTTGAATGGAATGAATTTGCCATTCACTGGCTGTCTGATGATGATTTGCTTGTTAATTGGAAGTTTAGGCTTTAGAGAAGCCTTAACAAATTTGATTGCTAAATTCAGGAGGTTTACTCCCTCCTTACAAGCCATATTCAGAGGCATAAATCCTACTTTTTGCATGTGTGTCTGTGTGCTCATTTGGAATCTCTGTGAAAAGAAACCAATCCGTAACCCTCTTGTCAGCTGCACTTTCTGGAGTGACTTTACCAACAGACAAGGACAAAGCATTTTGTCCCTTCTGTAGGTATTTCCAGGGCCCAAATATTTGCCAGGAGGGGAGGTTGGCAGAGCCATGAAATAAGATGAAATAAAGGGCAAAAATGTTATCAGATTATCTCAATGCATATGTCTGTTGATTGTCTGTTGATTGTCTGTCCCACATTATGCTGCTAATAACTGGGAGGCTGGACTCCACTTGAGGGCATCATTTCATTTCCATTCTAAATCAGCTCCACTGCTGCTAATAAACTCAAGTAAAACTTAGGGGAAAAAAATACTGAGCATTTGTCTGGAAACCCTGCTGTTTTTTGTTTTTTTTTTTTTCTCTGTTCAGACACAGACTGAGTGTCCTCTGATCTAAACAATGTCAACTAGTTGGCAAGGTTAGCAGCCCCCTGAGGAGGGTCTGCTTTATTTTTAATGACCACAGTTGCACATTTACAAAATGACTTTATTCATCCCTGTCATTACCTATCCAGATTAGTTTCCTCTAAGTGATGACAAGTTTATCACCAGTCAAAGAGAATGAAAACTACCATGTGGAGCCATGGGAGCAGTCATGTAAACAACCTAGACAAGAGCTCCTATACAGGGTCATATAGCATTTCCCAGATTTAATAGTTCAAGGAAAGAGGGCCGTATAGTCTTTCTTCTTCATTACTGCCAGGATTTAATAGCATGTATGTACATCATCCAATAAACCTGTGCTGAACATTATTTATGTAGCAAATGACATTAGCATGTAATTATATAAAACATACATATACATTTGGGATTAGTTCCAAGTAGAAGCCTCCAAATAATAATGTACTAAAAGCTTCTCCATAATCCTTAGTCCTCTAAATCTTTGTCATCACAAACCATCCATCCAGGAGGAGGTAAATATGACCCTTTAGAGTTTAAAACTTCAGCTTCATGCCCTTCTGCAGCTTATGAGACAGAAACCATTGTGTCTGCATTCATTTATTCAAAAGGATTTAGTAAGGGTTGTCTATGCTTCAAGGTCTACATAGATCCTGGGGATATAATGATAAGGATGAACTCCACCTTCAAGGAGCATTTAAGCTAGGGGGAATGAAATGGAACTGAAGAGCTGTAGTAGTCAAGCTTATTAAAGATTAATTATAATGAAGGAGCATCCCTATGAGGTCTAGGAAAGGTTTCCTGAAGAAAGCGTTCATTAGTTATTTGGACACCGTAAGAATGACTAGGAGTGAGTGAGAGGAGAAAAGGGACAAGACAGTTTTGGCCAAGGCAAACAGCATGCACAGAGGTTCAGCTGCAAGAGAGCACATAACACATTCAAGGCCTGGATGACGCATGGTAGAGCTGGAAGGAGTCAGCAGCACAGGGATTGGTGGTATTGGTGAGAAAGGGGGAAACTCAGGTTGCAGAGAAGACAGGTGGGCTCTTGGAGGCTTTTGCATCACTGGCTCTTAGCACAGTGATTGTTAAATAAATATATGCAGACCAAATATATGTATGCATGAATGAAACATCAAGGGCATATATGAAATCCTGGCAACATGAGGATCAAAAAGAAATGTTTACTTTGCTCAGAGTTTAGGGAGCTAGTCAACTCCCCCATACACCATTCCCATAACTACAAAAAGGCACCAAACAAACCTGGATTCAAAATACGGACTTATGCCACAGCTTTGCTAAGATCATAGAGACACCGCCTCAGTGGAAAGAGTTAAAAGGAACCCAAATAATGTCAGGACAATTTAGTTCATCCTCCTTTAATTCTAAAGTGGGTAACGGCTCTGTTATATCCTATGAACTTAGGATAAAATGGAGGAGGGTGTTTATTCACCAGTGTTGAGGGGAATTAACAGAGCAGGCAGAGCTAGTAAAGAGTTACAAAGTTTCATCCAAGGTCAGCTCTGCCTATTAGTAGTAGAGCTGGAAATAAAAGTCAGGACTCCCCCTTCTTTTTCCTGTCCTGTGTTCATTGGACCAAACTGCTCTCAATCAATAGGCAGCCAGTTATGACGGATTCACATTGTACCCAGTGTCAATAAAAACAAAAATCAAGTTTTAATCAAAACACATAACCAAGATCTACATTTCTCTTGGCCACAATAAATCTTCCCCAAAGGAAGCAGGCTAAAATTCCTTACATTTAAAAAATGAGCTCCTCTGGGACTCCAAATTCCAGTTCGATTTTTGAGCTGAGGCATTTTTTTTCTTTATCATGCACTTGGTGCTGTAGTGTGATAAGGGCCCCATGCAGACCATAAAACTAATTTATCATCTGTAAGGTGTACAAAGAAAATGGTAGCTGCCTACTTGTCTGCTTGACATATGAGGTCATTTTTGCCGCTAGCTTTCTAATACTGAGCAATTTTATCAGCTATTTATATACATTAATTGTGGGTACCCATATGCTCAATGTTGTATTTAATAATGCATTGCATTGAATATGCATTCCTTAAATTTTAGCATGCATCAAGCATCTTGCATTTAACTATTTGGTTTGCCTATTAAAGCCCATTATTTAGCTATGCCATGTTACCTTCTCTCTCAGCTGAACTTATGTTTCTTTAAATCTGGCTCACCCTGCTAAAACCCATTGAACTGGACAAGGCCACCTCACACGTCCCAAGGGCTCCAGGCAAAAACAAGCAGAAGACGTGCCATGGTCCACTTAATAATACTCAAGCAAAAGGATTATTTGATGAATCCCTTTCCCCACAGGACAGCAGCATATTCACGCTTCGCAGTGTAAATATAAATACAGTTCTCAGGCAACAGAGACACGGGATGCTAGATAAAGTGTGAAAAATACCATGGCAAATGGCTATGCCAGAGTGATTTCTTAACTATCAAGAGGGAATCAGTTTAAACATCCAAAGCAATCCCAACCCCCTACTCTCCAAGTCTTCCCCAATTCCATCGACCAGGATAGAAAATGAAGTCAGTTTAGCTGGATCCTTGGCTGACAGTCTGCTCTGGCCATTGCTCCATGCTAGAAAATCTCACTTCCTGATAAGGAGAAAGAAGCCCAAACCATTACCCACTCTAGGGGATATCTTCTCATAAGCTCGCATGTCACAAGTGTTAACACTTGCATCATAAAATTAGCTGCTGTAAGACAAGAACTTAAATGGCCCTGATCGAAGACAAACGTTTTCTATGAGTACAATAATTTATAAGGCATTGGCTCTAGAATACCTTGGCTTAGAATATATTTCCAGAGGAGCTTTTGTTACCCAGTAGAACAAAGGGAAAATATAGTTTTCACCCCAAAGGGGAAAAAAACAACAACAGCAAGGACACCAGGCCCAAGTAAAATGTAGCAGATGTGGGACCAGTAGAGTCAAAGCCAGCCTAATGGACCAGGTGGTACGATGGGCAGGTGACCAAAGAGAGAGAGGAAGGTGCTGAGCTGGCAGTCTGGGCAGGAGAATAGTCATGTTCATTTTCTTGTTCAAGTCGGTGATCTGTGTGGTTTGGGTCACAATATCTGGCATTTTAGTGTATTCAGAGATCCTGCTACAAGAGGAAAACTTTAAACCACACAGAAAATAAAAAAATTACATAGTTTCTCTCAAATTCCTCACTCTTGTTCAAGGTCTGTGTCCTGACTATTTTCCTGACGCAGCTGCTGCCTATATGAATGGAAGAATCTACCTATACATTCTGACATTCCCTTGGCTTTTCTGTAGAAATCTGTACCTATTGCTTTCATGCAGGGTAAGTGAAATATAAAGAGCAGGCTGTGATGAATACGTCTATGCATCCTTCCAGTTAGCAAGCCATCAAACAGGGCTATCTGAGCTGCTCAGGCTTACCAGACATTACAATTCTAAATCTTTTCATCTGACTTGATAATTAGTTAAAGCCCCTTTGGCTGGGCTTGTGATATTGGTCAGAGGGGCCTGAGTCAAAAGGTAATCTGTCGTTGCACCTGACCCTTTCAATAACCCTTCATCTCATCTCTGAACTCTAATACCACACAGTCCTCTACATTAAATCTTTCCTTCTCAAGAAAGTAGCTTAGGGCCATCAATCTTACGTCTGCCCAGTTATTTGTCCTCCCACTCCCCTGAAGCTATTGTCCTCTCCCCTTTGTAAAAGTTCCCTGAAAATCCTGTACACCTGGATTTGCACTAAGAACAAACATGCCACCCCACTATGTAAATACTCTCTAGTACTGACATTTAACCATATTCTATTAGGAAGTCATCTCTTCAATTAAGCAGAAATGTCTCTGTGCTGAAAAAGGCTGAGTAATTCTCCCACCCAATCATGTATATACAGGTATCCCCATATAACATGGTACTTCTATAACACAGTTTCACTCTAACATGGTTAGAGAATTGGGGAAAACTCCTGTATAACATGAAATTGGGGAAATCCCTGTACAATACTGAGCGTGATAAAGTTTTGGACTGTATAAATCTAATAAACTCATCCATCAAAGAAATAAAACCGACAACATTAAACACTTGTTGGAAAAATATATGGCCGTAGTCCATTCAAAGTGAAACTCTAATTAATCAGCAGAGAACAGGATGGATGCAATAGTAGAACTTGCTAAGTCTTTAGCAGGGGAAGGTTTTGACGATACGAGTGTAGAAGATATCCAAGCATTGCTGGTAGAAGAAGCAGATGAAGCAATTCTGGTGGAAATCATCTGGAATGTGCCAAGATAACTTAGTGGACGATAGCACTGATGAAAACAAAGACGTTAAACACTTTACTCTAAAAAGCATAAAGAAAGGCCTACACTTAGCCAAACAGTTAGAGTCGTATTTCTTAAATAAAGACCCTTGCCCTGAAAGGAGCACAAAGTTTAAGAGAGAACTTCAAAAGTGCTTAGCACAGTATAACAAAATTTATAAAGATCTCTCAGCTAAAAGCAAGCAATCTAAAATTACAGATTTTTTGCAAAAAGTAGGGCACAGAAATCACAATAATGCTGAAGAAAGTTCAGAGGATGAGGATATCTTGTCAAAAAGAAAACACATTCAGTTAAGGTAGCTTAGTAGTGATGACGAAGAAAACATTACTTAATTCATATTAATATGTAATACTTCTGATGAAAATTGCTTTAATAAAGATATTTCTCTTATTCATAAAAAGAGTATTTTTTTTTTAAACTTAACCCCCATTTTTGTACTAGTTCTTTGTTTTGTATAACATGGGTTCACATAACAGGGCATTTGTTAGGAACCTAACAACCATGTTATATGGGAGTTACCTGTAGTTTGGGTCACCTATCCTAGATGCCTACCCAGAATGTTAGAACCATTGCCAAATGTAATGCAAGCAAAAAAAAAAAAAAAAAAAAAAAAGAGTTTAATATTGTATGTGTTTCATTAATGGATTTAAAATTAATTCTAGGCAATTCCACAGCCTTTAGTCAAGATATATATATATATATATATATATATATATATATATATATATATATATATATATATCAAGCAGGTAAATATTCCAGAAAGAAAAGTCCACAGTAACTTCAGGAGCTCTTTCTACTAACTCTAGAAAAAGATAAAAACATTATAAATAAGGAAATATTTTATGTTTAAGTTAAACTCTCTTTTGCTTGAAGTTATGCCTGTTTAGCTTTGATATTTTCATGTCCTTTTACAATTTTACACCTCTGCTTCATTTTTAATACATTTTTTAACTATGGGATACCAAATTGGTAATTAGGGTCATGAAATCATTGAGGCCCAGACCCTGCATTAGATCACCCGAAATCAGCTAAGTAGAAGAGAAAGAGTTCTAGAGTGTGGTCAATGAGCTCCAGAAGGAATAACTAAAGACATAGGAATAAATTAGAGGGTGTGGACATCAAGGAGGCAAAGGAAGACTATTGTAAGACTTGAGAAGCAGTTAATGATCTCAAATGATGCTGGTAAGTCATGCAAGGGAAGGGTCCCCTAAATTTAGAGACAGAAAGGTATTTGATGAGCTTGACAAAATTAGCTACAGTGAACAGTGGGAGTGACAGCCAGGTGGCAATAGATTGAGAAGGGGTAAATGGTGAGATATATAGTGAGTGAGAAGAAAAGCTAATTTCTGGGATAGAACACGAAAAGTACAGACAGTAACAACAATAAAAAATACATAACTTGATGTCATCAAAATTGAAAACTTTCATGTATCAATAGAGTGAAAAGGCGACCCACAGAATGGGAGAAAACATTTGCAAATCAAATACATGATAAGGTATTAATATCTGGAATATATGAAGAAACCCCACAACTCAAACAGTGATATAAACGAACAACCTAATTTTAAAATGAGCAAAGGATTTGAACAGACATTTTTTTCCAAAAATATACAAATGACTGATAAGAAAATGAAAACATGTTCAGCATAGGGAATCATTAGAGGAATGTAAATTGAAATCATGAGATACTTCACATCCATTTGGGATGGCAAACACTTTACAAAAATAAAGTAGAAAATAATAAGTGTGGGTTACGGTATGGAAAAATTGGAATCCCTGTGCACTCTCTGGAAATGTAAAATTATACAGCTTCTGTAAAAAACTGTGGCAGGTCCATATGATCAAGCAATTTCATTCCTGGGTATGTACCCAAAAGAACTGAAATTACAGACTGAAAGAGATGTTTGTACTTCCAAGGTCATTGCAGCATTATTCACAATATCTAAAAGGTGGAAGCAACCCAAGTGCCCACCCATGGAAGACTGGATAAATAAAATGTGGTGTATCCATTCCGTGGAATATTATTCAGTCTTAAAAAGGAAAAAAGTGTGACACGTGCTGCAATGTGGGTGACCCTGAAGACATTATGCTCAGTCTGAAGTAAGCCAGGCACAAAAGGACAATTCTGTATGATTCCACTTACAGGAGCTACTAGAGCAGTCAAATTCATAGGAACAGAAAGTAGAAGGGGGGTTGCCAGAGGATGGAAGGCGAAGGGGATAGGGAGGTATTATTTAATGAACAGAGTTTCAGTTTGGAAAGATGAAAATTTTCTGGAGATGCATGAGGTTGATAGTGGCAAAATGTGAATGTGCTTAATACCATGGGATTGTACATTTATAAATGATTAAAGTGGCAAATTTCATGTTATGTATATTTTATCACAACAACAAAAAGGAAAAAAACAAGTGAGGTGAGGGAGATTTTCTAGGAAGGAGATTTACAAACCCAAGCTATGAATCAATTCCTGTGTCTCAATAAGAAAGTGTGAAGATTAAAAATAATAATTAATTATGTGAATTTGCATCACTTGCCTGTGATTAGCAGATATTATAAACCTCATTATTTCAGGTAAAAATACAGAATTAGAGAGACTAACAATGTGTCCAAGATCGTTCTATAATTTGCAACTTATGGGCCAGCACCCTTTCCATAACCATCGTTGAGATACCAGGGACACCCTCTGGTTCACAACTGCGTCCTACCGGTAAGCCTTCCACAACAGCCTGATCCCTTCCCTACTCCACCTTCCCATTCCTTCCTCCCTTCCCACTTAATCTGCTGAGCAGATGCACTCAGAGGTATAATCCCTTATCTAATTGGTTTGCCTTTGCCCCATTTCTTTATTTAGACTTAATTTGAGAACTGTACCTTCAGGGCTGTTGTATGTGATTATAGTATCTAAGGGCTGAGGAGAATTGTTGCTCAGTGAATGCATGTGATTCAGTTGACTCTGATCCATGACACCCTTCATCGATGTGCTCCTCGAAGGGACATAGAAATAGATGTGTACTCACCTCAGAAAGGCCACCTCATTCTCCTGCTTGTCGTCATTGTAATCCACCCTGTAGATTATCGGGGAGCCGAAGGTGAAGGGAAAAAAATCAGTAATACTGATCCTGTTTTATTTTAAAATTTTGATATTTTGTTTATAATGGGTTGTTTAATTGATTTTTTTTTTAAAGATTGCATTATAAAAGTACTTATCTCAAGTACTGGGTTTTTAGGTGCTCCCTTAAAAAGGCCAAGGCAAGCATCCCTTACTCACCTCACACTACTGCCATCCCTGAATTCAACTCTTTTCATAAACAAAAAACTTTTTAAAAAATTAAAAGGAAAGAAAAAAAGAAATTGGGAAAAACAGAAAACAGAGTCCACTGAATCAGCTACTAAAGTGAAGTGAAGTCAGGTGCCAGTCAAGTGCTCTGGGAAAAGAGACGTGAGAAGGATCAGCTATAACCCTAAGTAGAACGGGCCCAGCAGAAGTGTCTTTCATGTACCTTTTTGACAAGATCATTTCAACCTGAAATCAAAAGCTTATATTTAAACACCACAAACTGCATATCTATAAAAAATAAAGTCCCTGCAGGGTAACTTTCTGCATTTTTGCTCTCTTTAAAGAAGGTATTAGAGCAATTTGGACTGTCTTCTCAAAAGATTTTTATTGTTTTGTGATACATAGCAGGGAGCTATCAGCTGAATATGTAGCCAACAGGTCAGCAAGAAAGCAATGTGGCTTGACTGCGAAGTATGTCAGTTGGTCTTCAGCTGACCGGAGGCATGTGTGTTTGTGTGTGTGTGTGGTGTGTTTCTCACCCCAGGCCTTGTTTATCAGCTCACAGCCAAACAACCTGAAATAGCTTTGTTTTCTAGGCACTACAGAGCTTTTCTTTTTGACTAGGAAATCTGTCAGGAGACCTGGCAGAACATTCTCCCACTTGATGGCAACGGGGATGAGCAAGTCTGCTCTTCCCTTTTCAGGGAATGCATTTGGAATCAGTGTGAGCACGTGCTGGTCAGATCTCAACGTGCGGGATTGCTGTGAGAGGAAAAACTGTCTCTTCGTTCCTCAGGCAAGGCAAATGCCATCACATGCAGGCTCAGTGGGAGAGTGAAGATAATGAGGTATTTTGAAATAGCAGACATTGTCAGAAAGACAGAAATTGGGAAAAGGACTGGGGTGGTGAGTGATTATTTCTCAAAGGAGCAATGAACACAAAATGGGTCTCAGTTTGGGTTAAGCAAAGGAGATGAGAAAAGGGAGTGTTATGAATTATTTACCATGGAACAGAGTTTAGCTTTGATCCTAGTCCTAATTGTGAGTTGTCTTGGTGTGTATGAACTGAAATAAAAGAGTTGCCAACTCTTCTGGCTGCATATTTCCACGGACGCACTCACACCCCAGTGTTCCTTAAAGGTTATACAGAGGCCCAGTTTAGATTCACTTATGAAGTATATGACTCAATAGCTACAAAGAATGTGATCTACCAGTAAATATCTTCCTCATTGTGGGCTAAAATGTCTAAAATTGTATCATCAGAAATGCATTAATTTGGGTTAGTCATTGTCTTCTCACTTGGCCTTTTTGTTTCTAAGTAAAAAGTGCTCAAAGCAAAAGGTAGCATTTATTAGGTGCACACTGAAAGATCTCCAAAAGTCTAATATATTAAGTTTTTAATATTTAAAGATGGCCATACATCCTCCTTTCCCCAAGACAGTCTTGGGTTATGCCTATTGTCCTGAAATAATTAATAGCAACCCCTTTCATGCTTAAAAGTCATATTAAATAATAAATTATACTTGTCTTATAAATACCATACTTTAATAAATTAGTTTGCTATAGAAGAGACCCTAGACAAACACGATGATGACAGGTCTTCGGTGACATTGACATGCTTGTAAGAAAGAAGTAATGAACACTAAAGATGAATGTTGTCCATTTAATAATTTTGCTCCAGCTCTGATCTGATCTGAGTCATTTATTCTGCCCATTCCTGGTTTCTAGCCCTTCTGCCCTCACATGTGAAATGTAATGCACAATCTCTGATACTTGGTTATAACCAATCTAACTATCAATTAAAATCAACCAAGAAAAACGTACAACTAAATAACACGTGTGTAAAGGAGACTGTGCATATTATCTGTTAAGCAGAAACCTCTGAAGGGTACAGAAGGACATAATGCCCACCACTACTGCTAGCAGAAGAGGAATTAGGAAAGTGGAAAAAACGGAATAACTCACAAACTCAGTAATATTCCCACAAGGAATAGAGAGCTGCTGTTAGCATTCATGGAGCCAGCATTAATTGAACAGGTCTCAGAGCAAACTTGACGTCCCCCAGATACTTCCCTGGCCCTTTAGACTGGGTCAGTGAGCCTCTGTGGGATCCTCCATAACACCCCAGATTTCCTTTCTCATATCCACTGTCATACTTCCATGCTGCTATTTTTAAGTTATCCATCCTTCATCTAGAATATAAATTTCATGACCCTAAAAATAGTTAACATGTATAATGTCAGGTAGTGGTCAAAGCACTTTGTACTAATTCAATGAATCCTCAAGGTCTCCCCACCAATGAGATTCCCCTTTGATCTGATTTTTTTTTTTTTTTAATGGAGGCTTAGATAGTTTTCTCCAGGTCATATTGTACATTTGCAAAGTGGTAGAATTAGTATAGTATTTAAATTCAGATGGTTTCCAACCAATATACTAGGTCGCCTGCCTTGGATAGCAGAAATCTGGCTGTTCTGTTCTATATCACCATTCCCCTGAGCCTTGCACAATGTCCCCACCATAGATAAGGGTCAGAAATATTTCTAAAATGGATGAATAAATAAGTATCTTTTATACACTGGCCCCTATGATAGGTTCTATTGCAAAATAGGTAAATAAATCATAGCTCCTACCTTGAGGATCTCATGTCCCAATAAAATAGGCAAAGCCTAGTCAATAAGACGAAGACATGGGGTGGATACTTTCAGTCTTTACCTTGATCCACATAGTTTAACTTCAAAAGCCTTGTTGTTAACTTTAAAATGTTTTTATGATTGAGCTCAATTTAATGTAGTGTGTTGTAAAGGTATCTTGTTAGAAGTGTAAGAGAACTATAAGAAATATACTAGACTCAAAACTGATCTAGTATCTTATTGATGTCAGAACACAAATGCTGAAGAAAAAAATCATTGTTATGCTATTTTTCATTCCACTTGAGGTTGTCGCATTTTCCTTCAGTAGCAGGTCAGTGAACAGGGAGAGTTGTGGACAAGAACGGTTGGGAGCAGCTCTGGGAAGCATATGAAACCAGGCTAGATATACTGTGACATGACATGCTGTGATTTTAAAAAATATAATGTATTTTTAGTTTGTTTTTTTTTTAATTCTAAGTTGTAATGAATAAGTAGAAGGGAGGTATAAGAACATTTCAAAACTGAAGTAAGACCCATGTAAGAACATGATAATTGTCAGTTTGGTAAACTGCAGAGAAAGAGTTATGGGGGAGAATATGAAAGGGTGGGACAGTAATAATAGGCTTAAATTAATTAGAAATGAGAAGCTTTATTAAGATTTGTCTATGGGAAGGTGTTTGATAATATGATAGATATTCTTCTATCATTAATGTAGAAACTTTTCCAGTCATAAGTGTGCCTAGAATTATATACTATGCCTTAAATCCTTTCTTGCATGCTGATACTTTAACATGAATTCTCAACATTTAAAGAGACCAATCTCCTGCCACATGTCAACTCCATCTCCACCACACTGACACCATGATGACTGACGTTGGTTTTGGTTTGACATTTCAACCGTTGAAATACACAGGCACACGCACCCACACTCACACACACAGAGCCTTCAACTTGAGATTTGATTGGCATCAGTCATTTCATAACCTGTCTCTTGGGGATCGGACCAATGGACCTTTTTAAAGCTTGCCTTATTGAACTGACCCTTCTGATCTAGGCGCATGATTCATACTTGCTAATCTTCTTGGGAGCCTTCCTTATTCTTAACAAGCCTGTCATTTCTTCCTTCTCTTGAAATATTTTTCTCTAGGTACAAGATGATTTAAAATGTTATTTTTTATGTCTCTTCTTGACTTTGGTGAGGAAAAAGAAGCATATAAATGCATCAAAGAAGTAGTTATTCAACCTGATTAGTGCGTGTCCCCAAAGGAATATAGACATCTCCCTGTATGTGGATTACATTTTAAAGGCACATAGGCTTCAATCCACTTCAACAAATAAAGCACCATAAAACATTAAACTTACAGAGTTCTTTAGAGTTTAGTAAAACTTTCAGTCCAGTAAAAGAATCTCTCTGTCATCTCTCTCAGATAATTAGCCTCTCTTTGAACATTTTTTATTAATAAAAGTTACTTGAAAGACAATTTCATTTGGGGTACCTCTACCTCTTAAAAGTTGTTCCTTATTTAATATTGAAATCTACCCTCTTTAACTTTATCCTCCCAAGTTCTATTTTGGTCATTTTGAGCAGCAAAGTGAGTGCAAAGGTTTATATCTTTCTCATACGTGACCTCAGGACAATCTCTTCTCTAATGTCATTTTTTTACCACCTCCCACATTCTCCACAAGCACCCAAAGGTCCACACTGTGACAGGTGTTGTGATCATGCTTATACGTTCATGCTTTCAGAGTGTGGCTCACCTCTTGCTATCTTTTTGTCTAATCTTCTCTTAATCACAATGTGATCTTCTTTTTTCAGGTTGAAAGTCATTGTTTTTAAATGGAAGCAAAACATACCCTGAACAGAAAAGAGAACTATCATTTATTAAGGGCCTGGTATGTGTCAGGCACTGTAATAAATGCAAGATGGGAAAGATAAAATGATGGGAGAAATGTACCTTCAAGAAATATACAAGCTATTGGGGAAAAAAGAGACACAGTTAATATATAGACAAATATAAGGCAAAATTATGTAATATGTGCTATTCTTTGAAATGACTCAAGCAGTTTACAATTATATAGGAGAACTGTATAATTTTTGTCTGATGGAGAAAGAGAAAGAAATATATCTTCTGCCATATGAAGACAAAGGAAGCAATGATTAAAGAGCCACATGATGAAGAAATACAAATTAACATTTTATATGCAGCTATACTACATATACATCTTTGATGTGGTAGTGACGACCTCCTCCATGGTTCTAAATCTCTGCCCCTCTCAGAATACAACTTATCCCAGAAAACTCTCATGGGATATTCCCTGCACACAGCTCTCCCCATCTAAAATCCATCAATGTGTCCTTATTACTTAAGGGGGAAAATACAAAAATGTAAATTTCCAAACTTTCTTTATCCTTAAATGATACTATTTCTCTACTTATGTCCTTTGCTTCAGTACACTAAAGATTATTACAATTTCAAAGGGTCCCTTCAAAATAATTTTTGCATTTTGGCTTTCATCCTTTTAATCCTGGTGTGCTAAAATGTCCAAATTACTGCTTCTCTTACCATACCCCCTTATTAGGGAAGTTGTCATACCCTCAAAGCCTGGGAAGGGCAGCTCATGGCTCTAGCCCCAGGGGTGAATATTTAACCTATGCTTGGCAAGAGACCACATCAGAATTTGGACAATAGTCCACTGGAAGGCAGCTCTTAAACTGGGAGATTGTGTTGTCAGAGCTAGACTAAGGAGCAAGGCAGCTGGAAGGCCAAGGCAGAGAACAGTTAAGAGGAGCAGGAAGGCCTCTGTTAGCCTTATAAGTCAGCTGAGAGAGGAACAGAATGGCCGAAGCTCACAAGGGGCGCAGAAGCCAGAGGCCATGTGGCCCATCGAGTGGCTGACAAGAGCATCCTCAGTTTACCCCTTGCCCAATCTTGTCATTTTGTGAGTGTCCAAGATCTTGATTTTAGGAGCTGTCCTAACTGTAAGTGCCTGTGATGTCCTTTCAATAAAGTCTCTTTGTATTTGAGCCATAGTGAGTGGGCTTTTGTTTCTTAGAGCAAAGTAATTCTTGACTAAAACACACCTACAGGTTTTCCTTGCCTTTTTCTTAGAGTCCAGCTTGTTCTTAGCCACTCTCTACCAGAAGAGCTTTCAAAACTTGGTTCAGAGAAAAAAATATGACTATGATTTATAAAATGGTGATATTGATTTTAACATTTTTATTCAGTACTTAAAATTCAGCAAAAGAATGACAGTTGTGTATTATTTCCTTTTGGTAATAAAGAAATGGAAGTGTTTAAAACTAGAGTTTGATGAAAAGAGGAAAAAGATAAAGTGAAAGGATTTGTGTACTTTATCCCTGAAAGAAATAAAAAGCAGGATACTGTTTGCGTGTTTTCATGTGGGGTAGCATGAAGTCAGAAGAGCTATAAAAAGCCGTCTTAGGGTGCACCACACCTAACAAAAGAACTAACTAATCCAGTGGACAATAAACAATTAGATTCTCTTTTCTGGTTAACTGTGTTATTCTTTTACTATAAACTTCTCGTGAGATTGCCAAGTCAAGAGTTTCCATGAACCAGAGAGGATACAAGAGGCACAAGTAGGAAAAAAATTAGAATTTTTTCTTCACCAGAAAATAAAAGCTGAGCAAGGTCTCCTGATTAATTTTCCACACCTTTGTCTTTCCAAGCAAAAAAATCCATATACTCATTCAAACACACTCATCAGGGAGAAAATATATTCTAATAAAAAGCAGACAGCAGTAAGAGTCACAGTCCAGGGTCATAGTCTCATTCCCTGTGTGTTAGAAATTGAAAAAAAAAACGCATACATTGCCTCTACCCACAGGCTGAAATGAAAATCAAATGTGAATGTGAATCAGAAAGAATTGTGTAAAATTAAAAGAGGCTCTGTCAATCTAATATTCTATAACCTGTCCATTGTTTATTTTTCTTTTAGTTGCAAACCTGGGAGAAATAGGGAATAAAAGAATATGTTTCTCATGTCTCCCTCCCCCACTTCCTTTAAAAGTTTGAAAAGTAGTAATTAAAACTTCAGATAAATCCAAAGTTTGCTCATCTATAATGTCTTCATTGTTTCCTGGCTCTTTGAATGTCAATGAGTACATACCTCAAAATTACTCCTGTCAATTATCAAGGTCCTTATCTTTGCATTGATTTTTACATGCATAGATCAATAGCAGGATATGGCCCAATAATTAATATTGGGAAACTGAATTGCTTTTTTTCCCAGGCATTTAGCTTTAGTCAGAGAAATATTTCTCTTTTACTAATACTCTTTTATATTTATTCCATTTTCTTTGTTTCTAAGACAAATTCTCTCACATAACAATACTAATTACTTTTAACTCATCAAATAGAATTCAGTACTTCTTGCATTTATTTAAATAAGGCTGATGTTTGGGTAGTTATATACAAAATATCCTATGCAAAAATATTTTAAATATAGATTAACTTCTATAGTCCACACTTAGCCTATATACTCCCCATGTATTCTTAATCCTGCTGTAATTTTACTAAAAGCATCTTTTTAAATAAACCTTAGTAACTTTGTGCCCAGTATCATGTGAGGCATGGGGAAACAAAAGTGAACAATTCATTACGTGGGACGCGGCAGGCATAATGAACCTACTGTGATCTGTACAGCAACTGATGTAGGCACATTATACAGCAGTTAGAGGTCCTCTTTCAGGACAACTGGCTCGCCCTGAAGAGAGAGTTCATTGTACACATCTCTAACGGCTTTCAGTGACTTTACATTGAGATCTCAAAACTGACTATGGCGAGAATATTTACACCATGAGAATAAGCTAAGGCACAAATCAGAACTCTCCACCCACCCCTTGGATAACCGGTTGTTAAAACATTTACACACACCACTGTCTTTAATCATTCCTGGGAGACTAGGGAATGGTGGGTTTTGAATCAGGGCAGCTGACCTTAAAATTTCCATGTGATTCTGTGTGCCATAATGCAATGGAAAAAAGGCTTTTATAAATTGTACTTGTGTTTATGCATAGTCATTTAACAATTGTGGTACCAGGTTGGTTGTTTGGAAGAAGAGAACTTTAATTCTTTGATCAAACTGGCCAAGAAGCAATGTAAACTGACCATTTAAATAAACAAATAAATTAAATTTTGTCATTAAGTTAATTTCTATTCATTGTCATTGGCAGCCATCCGTCTCGAGAGACGATGGCGTAGCTTCTTGAGAGTCTATCTGCACCGCCGAGAATGGCTGTGCAGTCCGACTCGGGAGTGACAATCCCTGCCGCACTTGTTACAGGTGAAGGCAGATGGCTGTTGTTGCTGCTGTTGACGCTGCTTCCGCCTCGATCTTTTCTGGACCGCCTCCTCGTTGCGCGCAGCCTCTGCGCGGGACGTACCTTGTCTGACCGCGAGCCTCCAGGCTAGGCGGTCGTCTGCTTGAACTTCCCATGTGTTGAGATTGATGGAGCATTGTGTCATGTCCTTTTTGCAGATGTCTTTGAACCGCAGTTTTGGGCGCCCTGTCATCCTCTGGCCTTCTGCTAGCTCGCCGTAGAGGAGGTCTTTGGGGATACGGCCTGCATCCATTCTTTTGACATGGCCGAGCCACCTGAAGCGTCTCTCACTAAGAACTGCATGCAAACTGCTCATATTGGCTCGCTTCAGCACCTCGGTGTTGGGAACCTTATCCTGCCAGGCGACATGCAGGACGCGTCGCAGGCACCTCATGTGGAAGCTGTTGAGTTTCCTTTCGTGCCTTGCGTAGGTGGTCCACGTCTCGCTGCCATAGAGGAGAGTGCTGAGTACGCAGGCTTGGTAGATGCGCAGTCTGGTTTTCTCAGTGAGGCTGGAATTGTTCCACACTCGCCGGTTCAGTTTGGCCATAACTGTGGCTGCCCTGGCGATTCTCCGGTTGACCTCCAAGTCGACTGACAGAGAGCTCGAGATGGTGGACCCGAGGTAAGTGAAGTCGTTGACAACCTCCAGGGTGTATCCGTCGATGGTGATGCATGGGGGAGTCCCCGTGCCTTGAGCCATAACGTTCGTCTTCGTCAGGCTGATGGCTAGTCCGAACTCCTTGCATGCGTGGGAAAGGCAAGTGACTAGCTGTTGGAGTCCCTCTTCGGAGTGTGATGTCAAGGCTGCGTCGTCGGCGAAGAGCATCTCACGGATGAGCACCTCTTTGACTTTGGTCTTGGCTCGTAGACGGGCCAGGTTGTAGAGCTTGCCATCGGATCTGGTGTGAATGAAGACACCCTCGCTGCAGTCCTTAAAGGCGTATTGGAGGAGCATGGAGAAGAAGATTCCGAACAGCGTAGGCGCGAGGACGCAGCCCTGCTTTACTCCGCTGCTGACTGGGAAGGCCTCATAGGTTGCGCCATTGTAGGACACCGTGCTGTGCATGTTGTCGTGAAAGGACATGACCACAGCAAGCAGATGTGGCGGACAGCCAATCTTCCGTAGCAAGCTGAAGAGTCCGCTTCGACTGACCAGATCAAACGCATTCGTGAGGTCAATAAAGGCGAGGTAGAGTGGTTTATGCTGCCCGTGACACTTCTCCTGCAGCTGGCGTAGGGAGAAGATCATGTCCACTGTTGATCGGCCAGCTCTGAAGCCACACTGGGACTCTGGGTAGACGCGGGAAGCAAGGGTCTGCAGGCGGGCAAGAGCGACCCGGGCGAATACTTTGCCGACGACGCTGAGGAGAGAGATGCCCCGGTAGTTGTTGCAGTCGCTGCGGTCTCCTTTGTTCTTGTACATGGTGATAATGTTGGCGTCTCTCATATCCTGGGGGATGTAACCCTCCTTCCAGCAGCGACAGAGTAGATGGTGGAGCGGCTGTAGCAGGACTGGTTTCCCGCTCTTTAGGATTTCTGGAGGGATTCCGTCGCTTCCTGGTGCTTTCCCACAAGCGAGGCGGTCGATGGCTTTGCTGAGCTCTGCCGCAGTAGGTGGGGTGTCTAGCTCCTCCATGACTGGTAGGTCTGGGATGGCGTTAAGAGCAGTGTCTGTTACGGTGTTCCTCGTCGCGTACAGCTTGAGGTAGTGCTCGGTCCACCACCGCATTTGCTGTTCCTGGTCAGTGATGACCTCACCTGTCTTGGACTTAAGGGGGGCGATCTTGGAGGGGATTGGGCCTGTTGCCTTCTTGATACCCTTAATTTCTATTACAGCATTTTCAAAAGATGAGAGTAATATCTCCTAGCGCTTTTGGGATTTTATGCTATTATGGAAGTTTGAAATGCATAGGAAAACTGTCACAAAATAAACTTTAGTGATACTAGTTTGTCTTTGAATAGGCATGGTGAGATAGTCAAATAACTGGCTGATCGCTCCAATTCAGATGAAGTCCCCATTAGGACAGAAAATCAAATCCTGCTCAATACATGATAAACCTGAGTTTACCATAGGTCAAAAGTCACAAGAGCTTCACTGCCTCCCACCAGTGAGCCAGAATAAAAAGATTAACCATGACAATGTGGTTCTCTCCTCCGGAAGTTTCAGCCTGTGATCTTATCCGTGCCACAAAATTTTTATTATTTTTGATAATTACAGAATATAGATTGGGTCAGTAGAGAAAACCTCAAAAAAGATACATCAAAGGAAGAAAATAATGTAACAATACAAGTCAGCATTTTACAAATAATCACTATTAATGTTATAATGCACCCACATTCGTGTGTGTGTTATGTCTATATGCCTATACATTTATATTTTATAAATAAAGATAATAGAGTTAGATGTGAAACTGCTTTTGTTTATCATGTATATAAACATTTTGGTATTATTACATAACTTAAGTACCAACAATGAATTTCTTGCAATAGATTTAGTATTATCCAGTTAAAGAACTCCTTATTTTGAAAATGTAAGTTGTTTTCAACTTTTTTCCTATAAATAATATAGTGATGATATCCATAAAGTTCATCTTCACATATGCTTCTATAATTAATTCCTTAGATTAAATTCTTTTAACTGGTAGTTTAAGATTAAAGGGTAAAATACTCTAAGTGTTTATAAATATTGCCAAATTGTTTTTCACAGAAGTTGTATCAAATTTCACCTTTACCACAATGCATGAAAGTACCATTTTCCTATATTCTCACCAAAACCACAATTTATTTTTATTATTTTTCCTGGTGATAATTAAAAATGCTACATTTCTTTCATTTTTATTTCTTTGAGCATAAATTAAAGTTTTTATTAGTGCATAAATTTATCAGTCACTTCAAATTCTTTGTGAATTTCCTATTCCATGTCCTTTGTCCAATTTTCTTGGAAAAGATAGGACCATATATATAGTAGATGTAAGAATACTTTTGTCTATGTTATAAATAGTTCCTCAACCTGACATGCTAATAAATTTTAGGGTCGAAATTACTTCAATGTTTCTTTCCTTATGACATTTATCTGTTATAAAACAAACCCATTTGTTCTTTATCGCCTACAGAATGAAATCAATTCCTCAACTTACAAATGTTATTAACAACAACGATAATAGTAATGATTGCTATAATAAAATATTTGTACAACACATAGAGTTTAGAGTACATTTATAAAGTACAAGCATAAAGCACTAAGCAATGTTGTACTTCCTCGGTAAGTTGCTATATGTTAAAGGAGTTACCACAAACCAAGTTGTGTTATACTTAAGAACAACTTCGATTTATCTCTTAATGTTAATGTGTTACAGATGAAGAAACTGAGACACAACAACTACGTGACTTGCTCAAATCCACAGAAAGTGATTACAATAATTTCTTCTGACTCTAATCCATTATTATTTTTTTTATTTTTTACCCATAACACATGATAGCCCACCAATTAAATCCACTCTGTATTTCTAGTATTATTGCTAATTTCTTCCAATAAACAAGCCTGGTCTCCCTTCAGTAGACCTAACACTCAAATGCTATTTTTATTTTAGCGACTTGATTTTGCTCAGGCAGCAGGTACCTCCCCAGCCATGCCCTTTCACTGCCTCTTCACACATACCAATACTAACCATTTTCAAAACGGTCTCAAGTACAACTGCTTTTATAAACATTTCCTTTATTTCTTAGATCTAGAGTGACCTAGGACTTCTTTTCCTTTCTATTTTACGTAAGGTTAATAATAATAATAATAATATTAGCTAATATGCATTCACCATTTTCAGGTGAGGAAATTAAAGCACATCACATACCATATGGTTATTTTAGGCTCTGTATGTTCATCGGTATAAATCTTGACTTCTCCATTAGCTTGCAGGGACCTATCTTAACTTATTTACATTTCTACCAGCAACAAGCACAGCATTGCACTTACTTATAAATACTCATTGAGCAAACATTACCTATACTCATTGTTACCAGATTATTCATTTAGCAGCTCCTTTACCTGCATAAATAGTATGTATACATTATATGAATCAGTTAATGATTGTAATGTGCCTTAGGTGATAAACAATAGTTAAAAATCCTTTACTTTGTTAGCTACCATTATCTTATTACCAAAGATTAGATTTAACTATGTTTAAGGTTGGGAGAATTTAGTTATATGACTAGCGTAAATCTTGTCCACCCCTGCCCTTGCTTGAAAATTGATCACTATAAGCAATTGTTTGCTCACATTTGTTTTTGTGACTCACGAGAAAAATATTTCCCTTAGCTGATGATAACACATTATAACTGCCCCAGATATGTTGTTCAAAGGAAGTTATATCAGTTTAAGTTCCCACAGAGGATACACTAATCATATAAATAAATTATACATGGGTAAAGGAAATTACATTATAGCAAATTGGACAAATTGAGTTTAACAGAAGAAAACATAATTGTGTAATTTTGGGAAGGAATAAATATTGACGAAAATGTACATTTTTACAAGTAATGCTATCTCTGATCAGCAACAAACATGTTTCTTGATCAATATTTGTAGTTTGATTCATATCCTGCCATATAGAACTTGATGGGCTCATCGATATACACAAAAGTTGTTTTGTTTTTTTTTTTAAGGGAAGTTTGTTTTAAACTAAGCCTTTCTGAAAGTTCCTCTTTTCTTTCTTTTGTAAGTTACCTAAATCTCTGCAGGAACAATATTGCAGTGGACAGAGGAATCGAACAAAAAAGAGAAATTTGCTTGATATATGGATAGAGGCATGAAAGACTTCTAAAATTTTGAAACTTGATGAAGGATATTTTGGACTAAGTGAATAACACTGGAATAAGACTGAAAGTGTACATGATATTGTTATGATGGTGAATCTGGTATATTACTGATCCAGAGCATGTAAGGGAAGAGGTACAATGAAGCACCACTGAAGGATGACATTATGTTTTTGAAAGCCTTAAATGCAATACTCTAGTGCAAAGGCCATATTTTTTATGAAATGGAAAGTCAAAAAACAAACAAACAAACAAACCAGCAAGCAGAAGATCATTGAAATCCACTAACATCCCAAGAGCCTGCAAAGTATATAAATTTATTTTATCTACAAATGTGAAAAGTGCAATATGGATAGGGAATAGGCCAAAGGACAGTAAAAAGAATGAAAATTACATAGAAACCTCCCCATATCTGGCTTCGTACCTTTCTAAAGCACAATGATTCTCCATAATCTTTCCAGAATCCAGAATTTCAGTGTTGTGGATGAACTTGACAAAATGCAAGCCTAATTAAAAAATAATGACTTTCAGAAGTTGTCTTCAAGCATTGAACCCGGCATCCACTGAAGTCCTATCACCTCCATCAGTGAACCAACACCTAAGATTAGAGTTGCTTTGATAGTGGAGATTTCTTGATCAATACAATGTCTCTAAAAAATGGGGCTCAGGGCCAAGTAATTGGAATTCAAGGGAGAGGCTGACCGCTATTGCCATCAACACACATGTGGTGACCTCTGGATCCCACAAGCACAAACATTTCTGCTCAGAACAAGGAGCAAGAGGGGAGACTCACTTAGAAATCAGACTAAAAAATAGTATGGATTTTCCTGTAGGAATACAAAAGTCAACATCAGCAGAAACAATACAAAGAAGTAAATAGAATTACATAGGAACATTAAAAAAATAGCCCCAACACATCGAACTCAAATGAAGTAATCTCAGCATAGGTGGTGAACCCCCAAGGCAGAGATGGTTCAGTAAGTGAGAGTGGATTGAAGACAGAGCCCTGAGAGAGAATTCTACATCTATCTTCATCCCACTGAATATATGAACCCAAATTTGATTTGAGCAGCTGAAGAACTGCTTGCTAGATGGGATACTATTTTTTGCAATAATCTGTCCTGCATGCTAAGATTATCAAAATATCAGATACTTAGGTGTCCAATAAGGCAGTCCAAGGTGACAAATGTGAAAAGGAAAGAGTGCGAGGAAAGGGAAGAGCTTTGAGGCATTTCAGTAGAAAGAGATCCTTCTTTACTTGGGACTTCATTGTGCACAGATATTTTCTTTTTACATGTATAAATACACAAATTTATTGTAAGAAAAATAATTACAAAAATCCAAATTCAGGAAGTAAAAATATTGTCAGTATTACAACATTAATGAAAAGTAACAATCACCAAATATACATATAATGCAGATGGGATTGAGAATTTTCTTGATGAAGAATCTATTCCTCCTTAACATTATATTTTAGTTGAAGACATCATCGATGAAAATTAATTTCTTTAACCTATTTTTTGATCAATAATTATTTGAAGATGCTCAACAATTGATCTGGATTGACCTCACAGCAACCAATACTGCAATTATTGTTTTCCTGTACTGAGAAAGTCACTGTCAATATTATTCATTCTTCTTTAAATATTAGAATTTCATCTGTAACAACCACTGTGTTATCTCATAAAGTGTTTTTCTAATAAATGTTAGAATAACCCGGCACAATAGATATTTATTTCCATTTTACTGAAATGGAAACTGAGGTTTAAATCAAAGTCACACAGCTAGTGTGAGCGCTGGTCTCAGTTCTGCATTCTTCTTCAAAGCTCTTGCCCTTCCTCCTCTTTGTTTTCATGTGACAATCTTCCTTAAGGGGGAAAATAATTTAATTGGACTCTTTTATCAGATATACCAGAGCATAAACAAAAACGTGTATTGCACTTCAAAGTATTTACTTCAGGGGGCTAATTACCTATTTCAACTTTGAACTCTTTTATAGAAACTGCCTTCAGAGCCTGTTTACGGGCTATAGAAGACAAGGAGTCTCATGCTTGTATACTCAATCCCCCTCATAACTGGAGTAAGCAGCTGCCTCCTTTGCCACATGAGTTTGGGGGCATGAAAAAGCTATAATGTCTCCCTAGATATTTTCACCACTGGATGAAGGTTGAAATTTCCTACACACACGTATTTTCAAAATAACTGTTCTATCTTTTGATATGTGTCAGTTTTTCAGATTGTAAAAGTGATTATGCTCATCATATAAATTTTTCAAGATACAAAAAATATTAAGGTAATTGAGAAAATGGACTATGACTTCATCACTCAGAAATAATCATGGTAAATATTTTAAGATATTTTCTCCTAGTCTTTTAATGATACAAATATCTACAAATTCTAGAAAATTAGAAAATCTGGCTGCTGTGTATCCATTTATTCATTTAACATATGATGATGATTTTCCTACATAATTAAATAAACTTCAAAATCTGAAAATAAAAATATAGTTACATCTATGTTCATCAACTGTAACAAATGTACCACTCTAGTGATGGATATTGATAATGAGGGAAGCTATGCATGTGCAGGGGTTGGGTTACATGAAAAATCTCTGTACCTTTCCCTCAAGTAGGCTGTGAAGTTAAAACTGCTCTAAAAATAGTTTTAATTTTTAAAAAATTAACAAGAGGAAAGATGGAAGGAAGGCAGGAAGGAAGAGGAGAAGGAAAGAAAAAACTTGCCTTATCAAATATTAAGACATGACCACTATAGTACAGTGTGTGGTAGTAGATGTATCAATAAATATGCAGAAGAGTTAAAAAGATAGACTCATGTCTATTACAAAACTTGATTTATGACATAGTGAGCATTATGAATCAATGGAAATGGATGAGCTATGTATGTAATGTGTTGTTCTAGGATAATTGGTTATCCAAATGAAATCAAGCCCCCACTTTAAACCACACCAAAAAATGAATTCCAGATGTGGTAAAAATGTATACATTAAGTGGCAAAACTATAAACCTTAAAAGATGCTATAAGAAAATATTTCTTGCTCTGGCTGGTGTGGCTCAGTGGATTGAGTGCCAGCCTGAAAACTGAAAGGTCATCGGTTCGATTATCAGTCAGGGCACATGCCTGGGTTGCCAGCCAGGTCCCCAGTTGGGGGCATGCAAGAGGCAACTGATCGATGTCTCTCTCACACTTCGATGTTTCTCTCCTTCTCTTTCTCCCTCTCTTCCCTTTTCTTCAAAAATAAATAAATGAAATCTTTAAAAACTATATCTAAATAGGTAAGGTTTGTGTTTTTTCTTTAAACAAGACATCAGAAACAAAGCCATAAAAATATTATAAATTTGACTACATTAAAATCAAGCATGTGTTTTCATCAAAAAACAATAATGTGTTTACATTAAATCCTCACTTTATGTAGCCAATAAGTTCTTGAAACTGCAGTGAAACAAAGTATAACAAAACCAATCTTACCATAGGCTAATTGATATAAACAAGTATTAAGTTCCTACAGCATCTCATCAACATTATTATAAAACAACACTAAACAAAACAATGTTATTTGAGGACACACTGTGTGTGTGTATATATATATATATGTGTGTGTGTGTGTGTGTGTGTATATACATATCTCTATATATTTATGTATATAATATAGACAGATATGATAAAAATATACAGATATATATTAAACATATATACAGATTTTAAAATAAATACAGTTTAAGTCTGCTTTAGCACACTGTAACTGCTCTACCTTGGATGTCTTTTCCTCCTTAAGTTAGCCTGATAAATTCCTGTGCTACCTCTAATATGTAGCTAACCCTTTAATTCTGAGCATACTTGCCTGACAACTGTTCCCCACCTCATTTGGCCAAGCAGAGTCAATCATCTATCCTTTGCTCCATATCTGTACTTGTCCCATTCCTCAATTAGAACAACCTCCCCATGATTCAGGATTCAACCTTATAGAGCCATAATCCAAACTCCAGTCTGACCACTGCTAAGGTTCTATAATTCGTAGCTGCTATGCAATAGTATACATATTAAACTGCATTCGTTACATCAAAATTATTCTTTTTAAAAAAGGCCATCTGGTTATCTATGCCATGTATAATGAATTACCCTGAAATACAGTGGATTAGTAGGTCTGAATGGAATTCAGGAAGGGCTCAGTTGAAATATTCTATTCCATGTTGCATTAAATGAACCCGCTTGGTGGTACTTAGCAGAGTACTCAACAAGACAGCTTCATTAAATGCATCCTGCTTGGGTAGACAGGACTGCTAGGCCAGGCTCTGCTGGGGACTGTTGCCCAGAGCACACCATGTGCCTCTAACCTGGCAGTTTTTAGAGTTGCCAGATATTTTACACAGAGACCCAGGACTCCCAGAGAGATTAATCCAAGAGAGAGAGAGATTAGAAGCTGCCAGTTTTGTTAAGTCTTTCACTGAGAAAGTGGCACAGCATCATTTCTACCATATTCTATTGGTTAAAGAAGTCCCAGATTCAAGGCGAGGGGGCAGAGGTTATACTTCTCATTAAGAAAAGTATCACAAAGAATGGGCAGCCATCTTTAATTTGTCAAATCATAGAAAATGTTAATGATGTAAATTTGAAGAAAATATTAGATATATTTAAAAACAATAAGGTAATAATATCTCTGAAAGAGCACTGTCCCAAACAACTTCACATGATAATGGAAATATTTTCTGCATGGTCAAATATGGTAGCCATATGTTAGAAATATGTGACTGCTGAGATTTTGAAATGTAGATGTGAACAAGTAATGGGATTTTAATTTTTAGTTAATTTAAATTAAAATAATTGTAAGTGGCTAGTTGCCTCTATATTTGGACAGCATTGCTCTATAATATAAAAGACATTCCTGTAAATCAACAAGAAAATGACAGAAAATCAAAGTAAGGATATGAACAAATAATTCACAGACACGGAAACTCAACTGCCTCTAAAATATACAAAGGTATCTAAGCTCAAATATAATCAGAGAAATGAAAACCAAAATAATGATATACTTTATACTTACCTGAATAATAAAAGTTAGAACAACTGGAAAATGCCAAATATTGCTAGAAACATAAAGAATTACCCCTTTCACTGTTAGTAGGAAGAGACAAGAATAGCTATTTCTGAGAGCAATCTGGCAATATCTGTTCCAATTAAGTAATCATATACTCTGACTCATTATAATCACTAGGACATGGGCAAGGATACACCTTGCAGCAGGGAGGTAGAGACAAGTTAGGTGTCTATTATTGGAGGAAGGAAAAAGTAAAATACAATCAATAAATATTTTGGAATATTACACAGCCATTAGAAGCGATGGCTACAACAAAATTACGTACATCAAAATGAATAGATCTTAAACACAAAGTGCTGAGTTTAAAAATTAAGAAACATTATTAGCCCCATAGCACAACATTTTCGGAAAATAAAATTGCATATACATACAAATCAGCAATATATATTCTTTAAGGACCCATACAAGTTTAATAATACGTAAACACATTGTTGGTTAGCAAACTCTGAGCTTCTTTGGTAAGATCTGAAAATGACCCTGAACACGGAAAGCAAGGAGAGAGCAGAGAAAGAGGCAAGCCACTGCAGATTGATAGGTGGCAGTTTTAATACGCAAGGAGACTTACATACGAAGCTTGTCTTGGCAACTGCAAGATGTGTAGATCTCCGTACCTGCCTGCCAGAATCTTAAAAGTTTATATAGAGGCCGTAATGAGGTTTGGTCACAATATACCATCCACATGGTCTCGACAACACTCTGTTCTCTGAAGGCTACATCTTTGAAAACAGCTCCCACTGTGGGAATGGTGGGAAGAACATACATTCCAAGGACAGGAAGGGAAGGCCTAGGGAAGGCAGTGCACAGACAGGGGAGGGAGGGAAGGAAGGAAGAAGGGAGGGAGGCAGGGCAGGAGGGAGAGAGGAGACTTGCACCACCAATTGTTAACAATAATTAACAATATACTAAAGACTATGATTATTGCAGTCCTCTGGATTTGAAGTTCCTCAAATTTATCTCTGTATGCCAACGTTTACATACTCCTTGAAAAATGCCTTCTGGTGGATTAATTAAGGCCCTGGCTGGTATGACTCTGGATTGAGCACTGGCCTGTGGACCGAAAGGTTGCCAGTTCGATTCCCAGTCTTACCTGGGTTGTAAGGAGGGTTTGCAGTTATTTTGTACAGTTCTCTTTGCCAATATTACCCCAGCACAAAGGAGATTTCAGCAGCTCCCCAACTATCCATTCCATTCTTTTAGGCAGAACTGGAGAAAAAAGTCATAATCCCTGGCAAAGTCTTCACAGATATAATTAAATTAAGGTCTTGAGGTAGGGAGACCTGCTAGACCTAAATACAGTCACATGCATCCTTATATAAGAAGATAGAGGAAAGTTTGACAGACACGCAGAGAAAATGCCGGTGTGAAGATGAAGCGGAGAGAGATTTAAAGGTAGTGGCCATAGACCAAGAAACTCCAGCGGCCGCTGGAAGCTCGAAGTAATAGGAATGGATTCCCCTACAGGGGGAGTGCAACGCTAACAACACTTTGATTTTGTCCACTAATACAGATTTTAGATTTCTGGTTTCCTGAACTTTTATTGCTTTATAAGCCACCAAGTTGGTGATAACTTGTGACAGTAGCCACAGAAAACTATTGATAATAACTAATCACCAAAGGGGAAATAAAAGATACTAAGAGATTGACAGATTTACGGAAGTCCAAATATGTCTCTCCAGACTGGTCTCAGGCTTACGTTCATTAGGCTGGGTGCAGAAACGGTGAAGAGATATCACCCAGTGATGAGATTAGAAATTTGAGACGGCCAGTGGTTTAGAATCTAGAACATTCTTAGTGTTTTATATCCTTCTCACTCTGGACCAAGAGAAACAGAGTCCCTGCTCCCATTTCTGCAGGTCCCTTCTTCCCCAGCTCTTAATTCTAGTCCAAAATATCACCACTTCCCCCAAGCATTTAACACAGGAATTACATCACCTTTTAATATGTCTGCAGCCCCTGCACACAATCTCCCTTTATCCCTCATAGATGTCCAAAAGTATGACCTTAAATACAAAATAATTACACTATGTCACAATAGTTACAGGATAGCTCACTATTTTCTAAAGTCTGCTTTTCTCTGCTTATGGTTCTCAACCTTTGCTTATCAGGATCACCTGGGATGTTCTAAAGTTTCCTGATATGTGAGTCCCATCAGCTGAGATTCTAATTCAACTGACCTGGGGTGCAGTCTGGGTAGAGGGAGTTTTAAGCTCATCCTAGGTTGTTCTCACCTGCAGCCAAGGTTGAGGATTGCTGGTCTCGACTTTCCTTTCTTTCAAAACTTCTCTAGGGAAAAGAAGGGGTATCATCTCAATTCAACACCTAAAAGTGGAAACAAATCACCATTATTTGTTCTTCTTCCAGAAATGTTGATGATTTAAATCTAACATTTATTTAAAGGTGAACAATGTCTATTTATATTAAAGGATACACAGGTATTGAGTAGATACAGGAAGACAGGGCCATCCTAGATAGAGCCTTCTGGTTAAGCCACAACTTGGAATAAACCCAGCTTCACCCAGTTTCCTTGACCTGCAATACACAGCAATAGTGCCAGAAGCCCAGAGCCCAGGTGCTTGATCCAGCTGAGATCACTTACTCAACAGGAAACCCATGTCCCTTTCTCTCCCAAACCAATTCCAGTCATAGCACAGCAGGCAGAAATCTCTAAAGGGTGTAAAAACAGCTTGCTACTCAGTTTGTAGTACCAATGACCTAAGTACATTTATCAGGGTTGTGGAACTTAACATCTTCATTTTTCCTCCTATGTTCTAATCTCCTGCTTCTCCTCACTATTTCTGTTCACCTGTTACCCAATTAGCACCCCAGTAGGCTGAACTCTGTAGTTGTTTTACCTTAGCAATTAACCCTCTCCAACCCCACCTCTGCAAAGAACTCCTCTGATTAATGTAAACTGCTCAATTATTCACCTAACAACAGGAAGCTTGCCACAGCAGACCAGGAGAACAATTTATTTATTTTTTCTTGCATTTCTAAATGTGCCCAGTATTGGATGAGAAGAAAAATTTCCCTGAAATAATCTGGAAGACTTGGTTGTGATTTACGATAGGGGCATAAATTTATAAAATGTCAGCACCTAACTACAGGTTTTGAGATGGTCAGCATCTGTAGTAGAAGAAAATGCTAAGTTGAAGAAGGAAATTCAGTGGCTTTTTAGAACATTCTATAAACAGCTGACATGAATTTCTAATTAATGACCACAGTCATTTTCTAATTAATGACCACAGTCATTACGAAAGATGTAAAGAAAGAAAGGGAGTAAAATAAGAAGTAGAAAAAGGAAAATAAAAGGGAACTCAGGATAGTGAATACTGATACCCAACATCTTTAAGAAATGGGATGGTCTGTTAAAGCAGTATTTTCTTCCAACTGAATGTACAGTGAATCCATCAACATAGCTTTCCTATTACTAAAACTACAGCATAATATGTTTAACAAAGAAACTTCAATTAAACATTACTTATCCTGAAACTTTTTGAAAGAACTTCAGAATTTCAGGTGCCTAAGATATAAAAATTACTATGAACAATTTTGCAAGGGAATAAAGTGGGAGGTAATAGAAAGTTCATAATTTCTGTTTTTGTAGTTCACATCTATAAAATTTTAAACTTATGGTGGGTCAGAAATGTAAGGACAACATCGTTTTCCAGAAAGGTACACACCGTTATGTAACTATCAAAGTGGGTCATAACCATATTTGTACCAGTTATAAATAATTGCAATAACTAACTGCCTACATATTCTATATGTATATATTTAAGGGGGGAACATCACTTTCTAATCTAGACTAAAATTTACTGATCACTTTTTATTCTCTTATTTCTTTCACACACTTTATTTTTAAGACAGTTATCCTACAACCAGATAAAAAAGCAGGTACATGGAACCACGGAAGCCCGTGTGAATAATTAGATGGAGGACTATAAAGAAGATGACTTTAATCTTATCTGGAAAGAAAATTAATAAAGGTTAACATTTCAGATACAGAATTGCCTTCTGGTCAACTGAGGCAGACAGAGGTGCTTCCAAGAGTCCAGTGAAAACGGTCCTCAGCTTATAAGAATTTCCTTGAATATTCCCACTGCGGACAACTGCAAAAGCCAGGCATTTTCGAGGCTTGCTGGAGTCTGTTTTTTTCTGGCATGACAGTCTCCCTTTTCAGGGAGCCTTCATTAACTGAAATTCTAATCTGACCTAAACTTGGATGAGGGAAAAAGATAATGAAAGACCCTCCTGCATACTGAACTAGGTCTAAACCCTGTAAAACTATTTGCAGACAAGGAGTAAGCCGGCTCATAGCTGGGACTTTCCTGCTTCAACAAAAGCAATTTGCAAGCCGCAGTGTCCAGGAGCAGAGAAGAGCAGTTCCCTCTTCCTGTGAAATTTTAACAATTCATTAACTGGAAGAGACTGCATAAAGGGATGCCGGATCAGAAGTGGCCAGGCAGCGTCAAATTCTGAGCGAAGGAAGGATTGAGAAAGGGGAGATGTGGCGATTCTGATGGAATAAAAAAGGGAAAGAAAAAGGAGGGAGATTTGACAGAAAAGGCACAAAGAGAGGAGAGGCAGGAAGGTAAACGAGTTGGAGAGATTAGAGGTCAAGGGAGAAGCAAGGGGAGAAAGGATTTGAATACAATTCAAATCTCTAATCTGGTTTTACTTCCAATCTCCTTTGCGGGGAGGGTTCGAATGTAAAATGCTGATTGTTCCACATTTTTTTCTAAGATCCCCTAACTGACCAAACCATGTGTTAAAAACAGTTTCCCTCCTGCAAGGGATTATACCCTTTGACTTTCAAAGACATCTCTCCCCTTCCCAACATCAATAAGGCTTGATGGTGTGTGCGCGCCGGTGTGGAGCGCAGCAGGGCGTCTGCAGAGCAGGAAATTTCACAGAAGTCTGCCACGCTGGCGCAGGGGAGGCATTGTTTCTTAAACACCCTTATCTCGGACACTGTAGGCATATTTGTTTGTAAATATAGATGTGATGTATGTGCCCGTGTAAATAAATAAGTTTAAATATAATATCCAAATGAACAACGTGAGAAAAATTGTCGATTTTTGAGTGTGTCAAATAATCTCTGCAAACAAAGTGTTTTGCAGCCGCGGGCAGCCGGGTCCATCCCTGAGGCCATCCTGCCATCTAGTGGGACGCGGCGCGAACTCCGCTTGCAGCCTCAGTCGGCCTCATTTACCCTCACAGCTGGAGACAGGGAAGTGTATTCTCCTAAATGTGTTAACCTAGCAGTGCTATACCCTAGAAACAAATTAATATATAATTCTTCTATGTCTTAAGGTCATTACTGTCGAGGCATAAATTAATAGAGCTATTCCAGTTCATTCATTGCGGCAGTTGCTTCTGCACGTCTGAGCACATATGTGAAAATCCGTTTCCTCTCAATGAAGAGCAGGGAGACGGAAGGCCTAAAAGTAGTTAAGACAGATAAGCAGAATCTGCCCTAAAAGCCAGGGAAGAGTGGGGCCTTTCAGAGGCAGCTGCTTTACCCTTCTCAGTTCCCTGAGCCCGCCCAGCCTAACCAAATTCTCACACAGCCAAGCTGAAACAGGAGGTGGTTGCGAGTGGGCGTGGGGGCCAAATGGGAAGGGTCTAGGGGGCCCATTAGAAGGCAGTGTTGTCAACTTGCCTGGTCCAGTTTGATATGAGGCACAACGTCTGGCAACAAGCAAAAAAGGGTACTGCTTTCTGAGCACAAGTAGCATGTCCAGTCTGACCAGCCTGGCTATTGAAGAGGCTATAAGAATGGTCATTTGTCCTTATCCCAGAAGTGAGTGCATTGTTATCACCATGCCCCATGCTGATGAGTTTCCAGATCAGGTACAGAGGTCTACAAGCAGTGGTCTCCTACTGTGAAATAAAAAACCCACAGCAATAGAAAGGGAAGAACATGGGTGGGGGTAGAGTGGGATAAAGTCCCCTCCTCCCACCTAATTTCATTTCTTTTTGGGATGCTTTGGGGGAGGGGCACAGGCACTTGATTAAGGGGCTACATCTACTTCTCTCTGCTTTGTTTAGGTCTTTTCAGAGATTCTCATGAGATTATGGAGCTCCACCATTTTGTCAAGTAAATTTTATAACAGCTAGGGTTAGATATACATTAGACTATCAGATCACCCGAGATTTCTATTTTCATCAGGGGTTATTGTTATTCATATAAATTCTGGACTTTAAAACAAAAATATCTAAAAAATGCCTTCAGGCTTCTGCGCTTGGCAAAATAAACAGTGTTCTTTTGAAGTGTGTATGCCCTGTGAGGGCTCTTCTTGATGGGGGTCTTTGCATGTCCACCACCATCAGAATTGTTTAATAATTGCCCTAGAGAAGCAGATCTGGGGTCAAACCCATGTCTTCTCCCAACATCCCTGCCAAATGAATAAACCAAAGCAATGTACTATACTATTGACAATGCAAATGCTATAAGATAAAATAGTCCAATGGAACTGCCATGCCTCATAATTTAGTTACAAAGAAAAGATTCACTCACATAAAACAAAAATAGACTATGCAAAACATTTTAAATCAAAATTTCCAAATCATAACTATGCCTCTGAATCACCTGCAGGACTTTATATGAATGCAGAGGATCAGGTCACCCAGAATCATAATCTCTGGATGCAGCCTCTTTTTTTTTTTTTTGCAGTTCCACTGCTAATGCTGATGCAGAGCCAAGTGGAAAGCCAATGATTCAATATTTTTAAAAAAGAAGAAGAAAGGAAGAAAGAAATCCTTGCATGGGCGACTCTATTGAGCAACCAGAAATGAGAATAAGCATATAAGATGCAATCCCAGGTGGTGCAGCACGGGCCTTCGCCCTGCGTGGCTGGGAGGTGAACTCAATGAGAGTGTGGGTTGGTATAAACACAGGAAGTGTCCTGGAGAGGGCACAGCTAGAATGGGTGGAGGATAAATAGAGCGAGAACAAAGGAGCGGGTATCTAGCTGGAGGCAGGCGTTCTGAGCTCCTGCAGGAAAACAGACTGCAAGTTCTAGGGCCCTGGAGAAACAGAATGAGTGCACTTGAGAGCAATGAGGCCAGCCCTCTTCTGGGGCAGAAAATGGCCAGAGGACAGCTATCAGAGGAAAAGAAGAAAATACAGAACAGTCCAGGACATGGCCCATATGCTATCTCAACAAGTGCACACATTTTACTCTTGTCCCAAGTCCTCCCCGGCTGCCCCATTTTGGGATATTTTGAATCCCTGAGAAGTAGATGGTTGGTTTTTCCTATCGTACTGCTACCTGGGAGCTAAAGATTTCCACTTCTGAGTAAGATAATGCACTCTGCTGCATTAAGCAGACAATTAATTTATCCTCGTGGCTGCCCAGTATCCATCCTTAATGTACTTAAAAAGGGAAATAATGCTTACCTAGCTTTAACTCGCACAGTGCATGGAAGTAAAAAGGGAATGCAAGAGATGAGACTAAGATTGCTGCACTGAGAATCACCCTGGTCATCATTGGATCATCATGTCAAATACAACTTCATAATATTGTTACAGAGACATCAGAGCAGATGGGTAAGAAGAATCTTCAGGTGAGGGAGTAGAGTGTTATTACTTTCATTTCATCTCTATATATCACAATTATAAAACGAGCTGAAATTCAGCTGGGTGACCAGGATATCGACTTCTGACAAGTGTCAGGCTTTCAGGCGTCTGAGGTAATCAAAGTTATCCCATAAATGTGTCCAAGATGAACAAGACTAGGCTTGGATTTGTGAAAATGGGTTTGTCCACTTGGGATTGCAGTGAGTCAACATCTTAACTGAAAAAAAAAAAAAAACATAGGGATCTACTTGACTAGGGAGTTAGAATGTTCCACAAGAAATACTACCTGTCCAGGTTGGTATAATACTACCTGTCTAGGTTTGTTATATGAGAACATGGGCTAGCAGTTGATGGTCTCACAAGAGTCCTGCCAGCTCTTAGATACATAATTCTGAAGCAATTTATTTCATTTAAAGAAACTTGAGTAGACTCCTCTGGCCTATATGATTAAACTCCTTAGGCTATTCAAAGCCCTTCACCATGTAGCCCAAACCTGGTCAGACAAATTTTTCTCACACCATCCTCTCATATAAATTTTGCCCTAATAACATTGATCTGCATAATGCCCTCTGGATATGCTTTATGCAGATGTGCTTTCACACATTGCCCCACATTGTTCCCTAATTGCCACCCACTACAAGTGTCTCCACCAATCAAAATCTGCCCCAAACTTCAAGTCAGCACCTACCTCTCCCAAGGAGACTTCCTTGAAAGTCTCAATACGAAATGCCTTCATATGAGTATTGGTAGTGTTTGATATCTCAACCACCATATCACATGTTACATTACATGGCTAATTATCTATGTACATAGGCCTTTTCTCCCTTTCTAAATGTAATTCAAGATCAAGAGTTATGTTTTAAATAGTTCACCTTTTATTCAGCATCTAATATGGTACATCAGAGAAGGAAAACTCTGACTCCAAAACACCTCCGCTGCCTTGCAGCATACCTCTTCAGGGGAAAGGCTAAGGGAGTAAACCCCGACAGAAAATCCGGAGCCGGAGTCCCTAAGGCGGTTTGACGTTGTAGTCAACACCGGCAACTCCTGCGGCGCACCTGAAGCCAAGCTGTATTGACTCCGTCTTTCCCTTGGACCCTTCAGCTGCGAAGAGAGGGGGGGTCTGCTGCATGGGCAACAGCAGACCCTCCATATCACCCTGCCCAGGCTCTGTAGCTTCAGCTTCACTGGAGAGGACACTCCAGCGTCATCGTAAGATGTCGATTCAACACGGGAGGAGACAGATACCTTGTCACTCCCGAGTCGGACTGCACAGCCATTCTCGGCGGTGCAGATAGACTCTTAAGAAGCTACACCGTCGTCTCTCGAGACGGACGGCTGCCGACGAATATGGTACTATCCCCAGACTTTATGCACAGGGAGGTCCAGAATCAGTCATTCGTTCACTATGTTTGTAGAATTTGACATAGCACCCGGGGAGCTACACAAAGGCAAATGACACTTCTCCTTTTGGGTTTCTCAAGTACAAAGAACACCTGTTCCTACCTACCCTATAGAAGTTCAGATCATGTTAGACAAATGCAAGAAAATGGAAGTATATACAAGTTATTTTTAGTATGACAAAAAAGAAAAAAACTTATTCAGTCCTTAAAGAACAAAAAGAACATTATAAGCTCTCTTAAAGTGAATTTTTATTTGGTTAATAATCTCCAGTAAAATGTATAGATAAAAATTGAAAATGATATAGAAGCATAAAATTAAAACAATTCAAGTTACAGGATTTGTTCCATAATTGTTTTTGATCTTTGGGTGATTATTTAAAAAAAAAGAAAAACACATAGTTCATTCCCATTAAAATTATTCTATTAACAAATATTTATTTATGGGATCTACTCTATACTGCAAGCTAATTAGAAAATCCTTATTCTGTGTAGGATACATTGAAAACTGCCTCAGCAGAAAAAAGATGGGAAACCAAGGTTTTCTATTAAAAAGTTAAAGGGAATACTATGACATTGGACTCAACCTTGGCCGAGTCACCAGTCATGATGGATTGCTACATGTTTCAGATAAAGCATATCAGTGTAGATTTAGTTGCATCACTGGTAACTATGTAAATAGGAAATTTTATGTAACCCACAAGAAAAACAAAGCCATGCCATATAATATGCTTTTTATTGAATCTATCTAGGCCTCTTTCATTTCTAGAAATAATTTTCACAAAGAAGTCTGTAAACCAACAACTTGGTTATGAAGGGCAGCAGTACATTACAGGTGCAAGCAATGCTAAAATCTGAAATTCGAGATAATTATGGTGATCTCCAAAACAAAAAAGAACACCTGCCTCTTACCCCTTCTTCCTGTCTCCCATTCCTTTCTGGCCTCTGCTCATGGATAAAGAATTTGTAACGTTGCCAACCTTGCCACTTAATGATCTGGATGCATCTACATAATGGCCTCCCGATACTGGCCATTATGGATGAGGTTCATGTTATTTATAAATTAGCTCTCTTGTTCCTGCATATTCCTGAGTTTATCATCATTAAGAAGGAGAAATGTTTCTCAACAAAAGGCCCAGGCACTATGGTGATAGACACAATAGTAATGCTTAGATACACAGATAGGCATGCTTCCATTTTGGTCTTTTGTATCCATCTTCACTTGTCCCAGATATGCCATTTTCTGATTCTCACAGTGCAGAATGTTTTGAAATACATTTGCGTATTCATGGATTGTTGGCTGTATTCACATTTTTATATTCAGCTAATATTTAAATATATTTAGGAAACAGGCCTCAATTTAGATTTGCAATGTGGTATGAAATGTCATAAAGGGAAATCACTTTCAGGCTGTTAGATCTGGTGCAGCTGGGGAGATAGAGAAGTTCAAAACGTCTGTCAGCCCACAACATTTTCACGCACCGTTTTCACACTCAACAATATTGAGTGATGTGGCTGCTAAACCAGAAAATATGAATACCTGTAGAAACATTAGAGCAAGGGAATAAATCTAATTTTCAAATATTTTATTTAAATTCTTACCAGTTCACAGGCTAAGTTCTTTTGGGAAGAATAATATCATCCAGATGTGGGCTTGTATCTGTGCCAATTTTAAGACTGGTTTAATGTATGGCTGAAAAAAGCCAAGAAAAACTTCCCATAGGAGGAAAAACATGGGAAAAGGTTTTGAGGGAAGCAGCTGTTTTGAGGAGACATTCAGTGCCTTCACATGCACCTAGTACATTAACTCTCATTTCCCTATTTGCCTGTAGGCAATTAGCCCAGTGGACTCTGTACAGAGTGAACAAGATCTAACCCATAAAGAAGTATAGGTTCTAACTTTACACACATTATATCTTGTGGCCTCAGGCTAAGCTCCATATCTCAGTTAGTTCATCTTGCAAAGTCATCTGACCAAGAACACAGTCTGATTCTATTACCTGACAGAATAGTCTATTTATATGAAGATAATCATGGCATCTCTTGTCCATAAAGGATACTAATACATCCCTTTTATAGTGAACAAAATAGCCAAACACAGAACCAACTCATGGGCGTATATAGTAAAATTTTGATGATGAAGTTGACAGCAATGCCATGATGAAGAGGGTGATGGTGGTGATGTTAACAAAGAAAAAGTTCTTCCATAAGATTTCTACCAGTAAAGGGCAAGCATTTTCTTTGGGGTTGCCCCACTCCAAAAAATAAATAAATAAGTAAAACAAAACATGACAACCACAAAACAAAAATAAAACTTATTTCACGTTGTATATTGTCAATGATGCGTGCATGTATGTCTGCCTAACTGGCAAGGAACTAAGCCAGGATTGTCAACTGAGACTGGTATAAGCATCCAAATTCCAGTTGTGACCTGAAATAAAGGATGCTCTATGGTGGTATGTCCTTTTCTCCAAATGTAGCTATAGCTCAAAGTCAGACAATGAACAAGTCACTGCCTGTCTCTGGGAAAATTTACATTGATTAGAGAAAAGATCACTCAACAACATCTCTGGTCCACTTGTATGATCCTGGAGACACATAATCTATATTCATAAAACATTTTAGGATAATTAAATATCAGGTTCTAGGACAATACAATACACAATTAATCACTGAAATGAAGACTCTCCATTCAGCTTAATGCACTTCACAGTTGGGGGGAGAAAAGAGCCTTGGAAATTTTTTTTTATAAGTTTGCTCAGGGTAGTGAGTTTGAAGTGCTCGAATTTGCTATGTAATTTCCCTTCTATATGCAGTGATTTAGAACCAGCTAAGAGATTAAAAACTAAGAACAAAGACAAATTTGCAACCATGAATGACTCCAGGTTATACTCAATGGAAACCAAAAAGTATTACAAGTGTCACTTTTTATCCCAAATGAATTATAAAATAATTCAATAATTAGTTGTCCTCCTTTGAATATGGCATTTATTTCTTACCCAAAAGGAAGATTTTTCAGATCAGGGATTATGTGATATATTCATTTTGTAATTCTCATCAGCATTTAGCATAATACCTAGCGATGAGTAGATCATTCAACAAATATGTGTTGATTGATAGCTGGATTAATAATTTTCATGACATGCAGTTCTTATCATAACATTACCACATACACACACACACACACTTGTCATTGGCTCCCTGTTGGCTGTAGAATAAAGTATGAGCTTTTTAAGTTTTAAGTGATTTCATATCTTGTAACTGAGCCCAAACTCACCTTTGCAACTTTAATTTCCCAACATTGCCCTCACAGAGCTCACTGTTTTTTATTTATGTGCCACATTTCCTTCAATATCTTGATTCAATTTATTTCCTTCATATGAAACACCCATTTCCTCATCATCTCATAACTTCCCTGGTCAATGTTACTTCCTTCCTGTGCCCTTTCCTAATTCTCCCTGGGACTCTCAGCTCAAAATGATTATGGCTTTCCTTGAATCCCCATAGAAGATTAGACATCTCTCTCTCATGGCTTCTCACATTTTACAGAGCCATCTTTATGTATGCTGTATTTTCTCTGTCATTCTATTAATTCCCCAGGGGCAATATCTACCCAAAACATTTGATTCACCTTTGAAAATCCCAAGGCTCTTAGTATCTTTGAATCTCTAAGGCGCTTACACAGAGAGGTTCCAGTAAATATTTGTTGAATTAATTTGCTATTGAGTTGTCATAAAAGAGATAAAAATCTGGGTAGACTGATGGAGTAAATAAAAATGATCTCTTCCTTTTGATACAGAATATTGGAATTATATTCTGAATTCTTCTGAATGGTATGATTTAGCTCAGAAAGCACTTACTAAGTGCAATGCTTAGGAATGTTTAAGAGTCAATTCAGCCATGCAGACTTACCCATATGCAAACCATATGCTCCTCTACTTTATTTCTGAAACTCTCTACCTCACCGCTGCTGTGCTATATAATTGCTCCTTCTTTACTCTATTAACCCAACTTCATGGCCAACTTTATACTTATTCCTTCCTCTTGTTCTTGTCTTGTCTATGAAAATCTATGAACAACAGTAAGACCACTTTTGCCCCACCCTGTATGTATTCACTTTTACATATGGTGAAGTCTATCCCTCCAAAACAATACACATACTCTGCTTAGAAGATACCTATACGGTCTCCCAAAGTTCTGGACTTCTCTTAGAGAACATATGATAACATTTTTCTAGGAACACCTCCAAGAAAGTACTAGACCCTGACAATCTCAAGAGGATGACTATGTATTATTTGTTGCCATATCCTAAATATCTAGTACAGTGCCTGTTATATAGTGGACCCTATATAAATACGTAATAAATGAGTAAATTTCTATATTAATAAATCAGTGGATACTTTATATGGTCCTTCACTTTAAAGAAGGTAGTTCAAGTAGTTTCCTACTTTCCTTCTCCTGCTGAGCTCGCCATGTATAACAGCTCTGTTATCTATTTGTATCAGACTCACTACTCAAATCAGACAGCTGTGGCCCATAGATAAAGAGGGAAATGTTGAAAGCAGGAGAGAAGGCATAGAAGTAATGGACTTAGAAAAGGAACCAAGAACAGAGAAGACTTTTATAAAATTATAAAAATGCCTTTATCTTTATTTGCACAGCAGTTTGCTATATTTTCCAATGTGATTTTGCATGCATTTTGCTATTTAGTCTCATAAGACTGGTAATGTAGCCAGAATAGGAATTATTCTCCCCACACCACTGTACTGCCACATACCTATTACACATTGTATTGCAGATGAGAAACCTGACATCTACAGAGCGGACCCACCTCGTGGGTTGCGGATCTCCTAATTCCAGAATCCAATGCAGCATTTGTGGAGACTTTATCTTTACGCTGGTAATCTGATGACAATCCATCATGTTCCTCTCCCATCTTCCTGTTCTCTTTTTTGTTTTGAGTTTAGCTAGAATGAGGGATCAAACAAAGACCACACATCCTTCCCTGAAATACTCTTAATCTTCCCTTATATTCAGTAAGACTTCCATGCTATTTTCTTGACTCTCAATTTCAGGTGATGACCACATCCCCACTTCTATCCTGTGTACTCCCAGTTACTCGACTCATTTATTGGGAATGAATAATCAAGTCTAATTACTACACCCATGGCTAAGCAAGCTCTGAGGAATCTCAGTGAAGCAGAGATGGCAGCACCATTAAGACTAAGAGCCTGTAGCACAGAAGTCAAGCGGTGTCTTTAGCACCGTGTGGCTGAAAAGAGTTTGGTTAAATCAGGCAGAGAAAATGCCTGCTCTACACAAGGTTGCTACATTCTTCACTAAAAGAAGTTTCTGAGGTTGCTTTCTTAAACCATTTTGAAAAGGAGAGCTTGCCATTTAGATTTATTTATGTATTTATTTGTTTACTTATTTATTTGATTAATTTATTCTTTGCATTTCAAGGTGCAGTTCCTGATCAGGTAAGCCTACAAGATCCATCTGCCAAGATAAAGACCTCTCTCCTTCCAGGGCTGTCGCCCACCTTAGGGAGCTGAGAGTGCTTGGGGGTTAAACCTCATTAAGTCCTTTGCCAAGTACCTTTATTCAGAGCACACAGATCCCACTGTAGGATCACCTTTGCCAAGCTGCCCTCTTATATTCTGAAGCACACCCAGGAGGCTCTGGGAAACTCCAGCGTTGTTACATTAATCTGAGAACATTCCTCCTGACCTCTCTTTCCTGTGCCTGCTCCCTCCTTCCTTAAGCAGCAGGTTCCAGACCCCCTCAGCTTCACTCCCCCTCAGCTCATCAGGCCCCATTTGAACTTGGCATCCAGAAGGATGTGATTCCAGACTGCCAAGTTTCACCCCAGTTTTCAGGCTCTGGGATAGAAGGCACTACTTTCCTCTCAAACAGCTGAGGATTCTTCTTACCAACGCTTACTTGGGCCACTGACCTCATTTGGAAAATGGGCATATGCTGCATAGAGAACTTGTTGTGATGATACATGTCAGACTGTAGCTATGGAGCTATTTTTGCAAATACATAAATGTATGCAGTACACGGAATTCCAGGCAGATAGATCGAATCTCTAGAAAGGATTGGAAAACAGATGCCTAATTGCAATTACATGCTTCCAGGCAGGAGTGCTCAGATGGCCGCTGATCTCCTCACCCCCATTTCCTCACCTGGAGAGTGAAACAAGCAAAGCTGATGTTCTTTTCACTTGTTTCTATAAAACTCCCAAGGATTGTGCTTGACAGAAAAAGAAAGAAATTAAATCAGACCTCATCTTTCCCCCTTTTTCCTTCAGATCCCTGATTTATTTACTCCTTAAGATGAGTGGCATTTGAAATTAAAACTTCCAAACCCAGAGGAATAAAGGCTAGGAAGATACGCCAACCAGAATAGAGGAAGTTAGAAAAATCAAGGGAGGGGGAAACAAGGATGGAGAGAAGAAGATGAATGAGATGAGAGGAGGGGTGGAGATGGGCAGGGAAAGCAGTAGAGTGGGGAAGAGGAGGAGCCGTGGGGAGAGAGTGTGATCAAGGGCATGGGGGGAGGGGAGAGGAAATGAAGGAAAGCCAAAAGGAGAAAATTGAGAGAGGGGGAAACAGCAAAAGGGAAGACGGAGGGGGAAAGAAAGGGGAAATACAGCTTGGGTAACTGAGGCTTACTTTTGACTCAAAGGTAAATTGTCATTTTAAAGCACCTGATATCTTCATTTGCCACAGCTGAGATTTAAAAGACAGAAATTCAATTTAGTTGTTCTTATCCCTAGTAAAAAATATGTTTTATCCCAATGGAAAAAAAATATTGTGTTTCTTTCCGCCAATAAGTGTCAACAGCTAATCTGAAGACTTCAATGAAACAATGCCATTAAATAATTTAATCTGGAGAAAAACCACTGATGTCTGTGAAACAATGTATAGATTTCAGATGGATCAAATTTTAAAATGAAAAAAATAAAACAAAACAAAACCTGTAAGAAACGGGCTTTGGGGAACAAAGAGGCATCTGCCACCAAACCAAAAGGAAATACATTAGGCCGAGAAAACTGAAAACAGCCACAGCAGGTGCCTGTGCCGGCACAGTGTTGTGTTAAAGCACAGTAGGCTTGCCTAACCACTGTGAGAAAATTGTTAAGGACAGAGCTCCTGTGAGATGAAATCTGGGTACCAAATCAGATCCACGATTCTGTCCCCCAGTACAAATCTGTACATTCAGCGAGAGCTCCCAGAGATGCTCGTGCAGGGTGATCTCCCCGTTGGGGTGGCCCCTAGGCTCTCCAGAATAAATGAGGAAGGATCTGGACCAAGTGTTATCAGGCTCAAGTTCTAATTCATGTTTTGCCACCAACGAAAACTATATTCTGTTTCAGGCATTTATTCTCAAAGTGTTTTTGTTTTTCTTTTCGTTAGTAAACATGGATTATGCTACTTAAAGAAAACTATAAAAAGCATCATGAAAACAACAAAGTTACTCTCTGAACATAACTTCTCTCTCGTTAGTCATTTGCTTATCCTTTCACTCATTGGTGTCTCATCAAAAGCCAGGCAATTATTTCTACTAATTCTGAAGAGACCAATTGCTTTCAACACCCCATAAAATTGTCCATGGACCAAAAGGTTTGAGAACCACTCACTCTGGGGCTCTCTCTTCCCTCCCCTCCATGAATACCTCTATTAATCATCTAGGCCAGTAGTTTTCTACTTAAACTGAGCATTACAATCACCTGGGGAACCAGAAAACACAACAAAATAAAATAAAATACTGATGTGTGGGCTCCACTCCACACAAATTAAACCGGAATCTCTGGAGGTTGGCACAAGCTTTCATATTTTTTCAGGCTTCCAATATGATTCTAATGTGTGTGTTGAGAACCCTGTTCTAGACACATCATGGAAGTTCACTAATAGAAAGACATTTGACCAGTCCCTTTCAAGCAAAACCTGAATGAAAAGCTGACATAGAGATTCTCCTCAAGAATAAAAACTGTACCTTCAAAATGAAGCAGCTAGGAACACAGGACAAGGTGAGATTCAAGTTATTAAAAACCTAATCTTTATCTTCTACCTAATGGTTCAAGCAAGACATATCTATCTAGCTCCTGTTTTCACAATTCTTGCAGTTGGCACGTTACGTTTTGACTCCAGATGATCATAACCCAAGAATGAGTTAGAGTAATAATTATCCCTGAATTCATCCTCACAGTTTTAACCCAGATGGTATCTGGTAAGTAGATAGTACAAAATATAAACTCCTTCAAATGGCACAGGGAAGTCAGCAACAGCCTTCTGAAAATAAAGCAACCAAATAAGCAAGAGTTGAAACACACAGAATTGGCTCTAAATTCATTCTGCCACTTTCCAGCCATATGTCCTTGAGCAAATCGCTTTACTTTTATCTGAATCTTAGTTTCCTTATTTGTAGAAAAGGAGTAACAATAACTAATTTGAAGCATCATTAAGATGAGAATAACAAATATAAAGACCTCACATATCAAGGTCAAAATAAATGTTGACAACTAGGAAGATGATCATGATCATGACTTAAGGCAGAAAATTGTTGGAAAGACAGTATACTGAAAAACTGGTTAGCATTTTGAAAGAAATCTTAAATTTGGCATTGAAATTGTGCATGAGAAATAGAAAATTTATCAGTGATATTTATAAAGCTATTAGAAATAATAAACCTTGGGTAAAATTTTAGAAATCCAGTTGGTTGATATATAATATTAATATCTGGACACTTAACAGTCACCATAGACTTTGTTTGTACAGGTGTTTCTGTATTTAAAAGATACAACAAAGATTTTAATTGCTAAATAGTCAGGTAAGTATTTGTGGCAATGAAAAACCATTTCCATCCCTTTTCTCCATTTCTGCACCTCAATGAATTGTCTGCAAAGCCAAGAACTCTCTTTCCCAGCTTCTCTTTGACTAAAAGAGGCTGTGTGACACAGTTCTGACCTTCTACTTTATTGTTTCTTTCTGCTGGATTGTGGATATAATGGCTGGAGACATCTTAAGACAATAAGGAAAAAGCTAAGAAAACCATAGAGAACTCAGCCCTGACATCACTAAACAACTGACCCAATGCCTGGAACTGCTTACCTCTGGATATTTTGTTGTGAGAAAAATACAATGATGTTTGCATAATAAGCATCTGCAATCAAGTCTGTAACTTGCAGCTAAATGCAGTCCTTGTTGATACAATATAATAGACTAAATCTAAATAATTCACAAGAGTTTGGAGTCCAAGTAGCCACCACCTACAGATCTCAAAACAAATGAAACTGAACACAGAATACTAATCTCTACATCCTCAGAAGTAAACTTTTCTACACCTAGAGCAGAAATGAATTGAAAACTATTTGGAAAATGCAAACTGTACTAAGAAAACACAGGTTCCGTAGCTTTTAATAGTGTCGAATCACAGGCTGCTTTCATTCTATGTGCTTAGGATGCCACCTTGTATCCTGACATTTAAGGTCTTGCCTCATCTGAATGTATTTACTCTATTTGATATAAGCAGGGTTTCTTAATTGTCACTTGTACATGTCATGACTGTTATGCCTTTGGGCACGTCCTCATCTCTCTCACCAAGAGGAATGTTCCACCTCACACCTCTCCATTTATTCGGATTTCCCACCTTGTTCTCATGTTCCACCTCTTCCCTGAAGATGTCTCCGATTCCTCAAGTCAATAATGCTCTTCCCTTTTAGTTTTTAAAACACTTAGTTAAACACACACACACCCCTCCACCACCTTTGTCGTGTGTCCGGGTTTGCATTCCCGATTGAAATGCTGCGAAGGCGGGGCACATCGCATACTTGGCCCCTCAGCCTCGCTGGGCCAGGTTTATTGTTGGCACTGCACCTTAGTGTTAACAGGATAACTCTGTGGATTCTCAGAGAAATAATGTGGATTTTTATGGAAACTTCTGCTTCTGCTCTTATCTAATATCTCCATTCAGAATTTCAGAAATTCTGGGAGGTCTTGGGAAGATATTCTTAAAAGGTAGAAATGGCCTGGCAACATTTACCCAGGCACCAGAAAAAGCAGCATTGTCTGTGTGTGGCACACTGGCCAGGCAGTCACTTTGTGCCCAAGAGAGTTTCTGTAGTCCCGGAGAGCTTCAAAGGTTCCTACTGAAGAAACCTGGGATTTTCATCCCTCTCTGCACCTTTCCTGCCAAATCTCCTTTCTGCCAACGTGTTCTCTTTCTCTGTAGTCTCCACATAGTTGATCTCTGCTGTTTACTTCTCCATTCTCTCAGCATTTCTTATGCTGTTTTCCCTTTTGCCTTTCTCTACAAAGTCCCACTCATTGACCATTGCCCTGTACGTATTTTTTTTTTTTTACTGCATGTCTTCTCATCTCTTCATCATTCCCCAAGTGTGATTTATCAGTCTCCCTTCTACTTGTTATGTGGCTCATAGCAATACCAGGTATTTTTAGGGTAAAGAAAAGTAAGGCCCTGACAGGGAAGGTTTTTGTTCAAGGCCACAGAAAGTTAGTACCAATGAGGACAGACACTCATCCCCCATGAAGACCATGTCACTGACTGGTCCTACACACCACCTCAGATGTAATCATACATCAGCAACCAGATATGACAAATTTCAGATAGTCGATTTGATTAAATCATTTTACAGATAAATGAAAATAAACATAGAAAAGGGAAAAGGAGTTAAGAAACTTAGAAAGAATGCAGAAATAAAGAAGTTCCTCCTTTCTTAGATATAGTGCTAGTAGGATACTAGATTTACTAGTGAATTTGAATACCCTTTTCCACCCTACTCTACCATGCCTCTCTTTTAGCTAGGGATTTATTTCAAGGCCTTACCAATCATATGCTAAAGCTGGTCACTCACTAATACATCTTCTGGGAGGACAGAAAGAGATCCAGTCTAGACGGAATGCTACAACTGTCATAGGGAAAAAAAAAAAAAAAAAAAAAAAAAAAAACCTTCTGTAGGTTGCTATTGTTGGAAGAATTACTGCAGAGTTGTCTGGGCTTCACATGAGTTACTAGGTAGTACTTTGCCCAATGCCAGGTGTTCCCATTCTTAGGGATCCCCAAGAAGAATGCAACTGGGCTCCTCCCATAACCGCTCTCCAATGACTAAAGATTGCTAACACCCCCCAGAAAGGAATTGGCTAAATGATTTCTGCCAGAAAAGATAGGAGCTGTAAAGAACCAGATCTCTTTACTCCAAACTGTAAATTAACCACAGTCCCAGCATTGCTGAGGGAAGCTCTAGCCAGGGAAAAAAATACCTTTTGAAGAAGAAAGCTACCCTCTACCTTGCCATGAAAAGGTATGTATTGAATGTATGACACCACTGCTATCAATAAACTGTTATAAAAGCCCATGGTCAAATACACATTCATTTGTACATTTATGTCCTGCCCACAAGAAACTCCCTGTTTCACCCTGTCCAGGTAGCAAGTAGCTCAGTTGGTTAGAGCATTATCCTGATATGCCAAGGCTGTGGGTTCAATCTGCAGTGGAGGCGCATACAAGAAGCAACCAATGAATGCATAAGTAAGTGAAACAACAAATTGATGCTTTCTCTTTCTCTTTCTGTCTTTCTGTCTCTGTTTCTCAAGTCAATCAATAATTTTTTTTTTAAAGAAAGAAACTCTCATTTTTTAGTCAGAAAATCTAAACTGTCCTCCTTAGAATTCCATATGCCAAGTGACAGGCCAAGTACTACCAGTACCCCCTTGAATCCTCAGTCTTTTAATGTCAGTATCTCATTCATGTACTCACATATACACATATATGCACACATACACACACATACCACAAACATATATACATGCTTCTAGGTAAATCCCCTGTGTCAAATTATACAGGCCTATATATTGCCTAAGATAATAGATAATTCAATATTTGTGTCTTTAATTTATGTGGCATGGGTTTATTTTTTTGTCAGTAAAAATCATAATTTTACAATTTAAACAACACACTAAATGGATCGTTAAGTACTTCCTGAGATATCTGTGTGCTAAGTCAGATTGCTCATTCAGGACATAATCTTTGTATCCCATGACCCAATATGAAATTACAAACACTTCCTTGGGAAATTTCATTACAAAATGACAACTCACTCACTGGGAATGAAGACTTGTCAGAATGTCATCTTCCATAATCAGGGTTACAGCTTCTTACCTGAACACATAGGTAAGGGGTGGCTTAACCAAGAATTAGAAAGAAAGAGCTGTTTTGGTGCCTTTAAAATCTAAAGAAATATGCAATGGGCTGCATTTAAATTTTTAAACTGATGGCTCCAACTTCAATATTTAAAACTTTAGTATTCTTAGTATAATGTCCTATGCCCCCAGGATGTTAAGTACAAAAGGGCCTTTATGTACTTGCAACTGCAAAGTCTCTCTCACATACCTATATACTTTAACTTCTTCTTTCTTTTTACTAACCTACAAATGCCACAACCTTTCCTTTTCCTGCACAAAAGGATATCAAACAAATTGCACTGCTTGATATATGTCAGTCCCTTCACTCAGGAAAAACGACATGGCTATTTTATTAGATGGGAGGTCTCAGGAGCTCCTGAACCCCACAGATAGTCTTGTAAATTACCAAGAGCCACACCACTGGAACAACAATAAACTTGAAATGGGTTAAGTGGTTTTGTTTCTGGCTCTCCCCATGTCTCTCTGTAGATAGTCCTATACCCATACAGCTCAGTGAATATGTAATCACTGATACCTGAATACCTGGGGCCCCAAGTCAAGAACACCACTACAACTTAACTTGATCTACAATCAATATTGATAACATCTTTGAGTAGGAGTCCCTAGAAGGAATTCATATGAACTATCTAAGGGTTTATGTACATGTACATATATTTCACTCTCTGAAATTTTTCATATTTTCAACACTACAATGATGCGATTATTTCTAAAAATATGTAACTTCTCCATTTTTATGTGTAATAAGATTTCTTTTCCTTTGAACTAAACTTGCAGCTTTCAGGAATAACCTCTGATATGAGTTCTCCACATTGATCTAGTCAGGATCGATCAAGAAGACAGCTGACCGCAGATCAGAGATGTCACAGCCCAGTGTGCCTGCTGGGTATATCTACAGCCTAAAGAGCAAGCAGAAGATTTAAAGAAAAGCTCACCTGCAAACGACAAGGGATTCTAGTTCCTCTTCTTAGTTCACCACCTGAGTATGAAAGATGTCTCTGCATTCAGACTTTAACTGCACATATAGCACAGGTCTATCTGCCGGCTACAAAATGGGCAGCAACAACAAGCTCTCTAAATAAGAATCTAGTCCTCAAAGTTTTCACTCTTTCCATTGCTTTAATGTTTGCTCAGAAAAGTGCAGGAGTTCGTGGCTCTCCATGCAGAACCACGGGTTAGGCAAGGGAATGGTGGCCCCATTCTCATCCTTTACAATTGAATGGCCTTCCCTTTGTTTGCAACAGGTGTTACCTTACCTCAAGTACTTTCTTTGACTCGCATCTAGCCACCTCTAAGAGATCAAAATCCATATCCTTTTATGTCTCTGGGGCCTTATAGTTCTGGTCACATATATCACATACAGGGTTCTCTGTTATTAAGCTTTAGATTTACTTCCATGATTACATACTTCATCATGACGGCTATTCCATTCTTCCAGGAAAAAAGAAATTGTAGAATAATTATCAGGTGCTGGAATACCCTGCCTGGGTTTTCAACCAGTCTACGACAATATTTTCTCAATAACTTTGGCAAGTCTTAACTCCCCAGTGCCTGAGTTTCCATATCTATAAAATGGGGATAGTATAATGATCCTGACTTTAGAGAGCTGTCATAAGATTGTACATATAAAAAGTTTAGCACAGCACTGGATATATACTAACTGCTCAAAAAAAAAAAAAGTAAGAGTTTATTATTATTCACAGTAGAATTGGTTATCATGAGTCAAGTGCTGGGAATAACACAAGAAGGAAAAAATCATGTTTCTCACCAAAGAGCTTACATATGCCCTCTTATTTCACATTTGCTACAGTACCTCGCTACATATTTGTTCCAGAAGGACTAGGAAACTAAAAACTTGAAAATATGCCTGGCTGTGTTCAAAATCTCAAGCACAATAAATTTAGTGAACTATTTATACCATTTACGAAAATCACTTTCATCCTCAGGCTTCACTCTTTTAGGAAGTGATGTAGAATCCCAGCCTATATCAGACTAATGAATCCATTCTCTTTGCTCCTAATTTTGGGTCTTGTAAGCCTGAACACCTGAACACTAGGAAAAATTAAGTGATTATATCCATATTCAAGTTGGGAGTTAGGAACACAGACAAAAGAGCAAGGAGGGAGATTTGGAGCAGTCAATAGTGAGGAGAAAATTCCAAATAACAGTCGCAGAATTCAAAGAAAACGGCCTTTCATGGATGCCACAAAGGAATCTTTTTTTTTTTTTTTCTTTAATGCAATAATTTGGTGAAGGTGAAGTCACAGGGCTTGGAGAGGAGTGTGAGGTGGCCTGTAGGAAACACAGATGTCTGGAGCCACACTAAACAGAAGACCCAGCCCTACACAGCCATGTCTCTGAAAGGCTGCAATTGCCTCACGCAAAGGCTGATCAGACGTGTCAGAGAGGAGTGCAGGAGGGCAGGAGGCAGCTGGAGGAGCCGAGATTAATGAGCAAGCCCGAAATGAGGAAGTGCAACAACTGGAAACCCTTGTGGTGACATCAGGAACAGAGCCAGAGAAGACAACCTTGTTATCACATCTGTTCTGTCATTATAATTAAATGGTAGCGTGCACCTCTTGTTGAGTTACCAGGGTGGCATTCCAAGTAGGGGAGCCCCTCACCACTTATCCAGGCCCCCAGCCGCTGCCCTTCTCATTGAAGCTGAGGAATCGTTCCGGGCACTAATGGGCTGGGTGTCTGGAACAAGTGTTAATTTTGGATTACATCTGAGCGGAAATAAGATGAAGGTCTGGGGAATGCTTTGCCTTCATTCAGATGTTCCATTTCCATTTACTAGCACTGCAGAATACCCAGGGAGATGTTTTCATTCCAATTTGGAAGATTTCATAAACCTCCAAACTTTTAGGTATTGATCCAAGCTCTTGAGCTTTGGAAGCGTGTACATGTGCTCTGTGGGGAGATCTGGAAGCTCCCAAGGAGAGAGTAGGTGGTGGACCTCATCTGAGGAGACCTGCCCACTCTCAGACAACTGTATACCTCTCTGCTCATGCCCAAGTTGGCTCTCCCCACCCAGAGGCCCATTAGAGGCACTCAGAACCATTAGCTCCGATTGGCTCTGTGCTGAGTAAATACTCTCGTGTCCAACTAGAAACTAGGGCAGCTGCCTGGGTTTTTTTTTTTTTTTTCCCCTTTCAAAATCAGCAAAGCATAATTCTCAACACCAAATGGTTCAACTGTGCCTCTTAATAATTATACCGTGTTATGTATTCTGTTAGGGGAGGTCAGCAGTAATTTGAATTTTGCTAGATTCTCAGTCTTCTTCGATTTAGTTTGAATATCTCAGATTTTGGTTTGATTTTGGACACGGTCATTTTCAGGGAGAATGCCAGTAATCAGATTTCAATCATCAAAAAGTAAGATATCTATACCTGCAGGAAAAGGCCTCTGTTTATCATCTTTGGAATCTATGAGCTAAATAGCAGTTGTTTGTGAAGCCTCCCAAAGGAGGTTTGGAAAAACAAAGCACTTCACTCAAAGAGAGTGGGGAGGGCAAGGGAGGGAGTGATACTCTGTTCATCCATTATTCAGCTCAGCTTCAGTCAGTGAGTGTCTGCTTATCATGGTGCCCCAGGACCTGGGCATTGCATGGCTGTGTGTTCAGGGCAAGAAATAGATATAATTGAGCCTAAAAGGAATTTAATTAAGAAATAATATTTGCCTCTTCTCTTATATTTTGGGTTAGCAGTGTAGTGAACTAGAGAATCTATGGACAAGTTTCCCTTGTGATAAAAAAGTATCCTAATACCTTGTTAAGTTTTATTTCTATACCCAAAACAAGAGAATACCAAGTGGCGCAATCCTGGGGTGCCTTGCATGGTTCGTTTGTAACTGACAGTTAGAGATGTTGCACTAGAAGAGGCTCAGTAAAATCAAAACTACCCAGACAAGAGTTAGGAACATAGTGAGTGTTCAATAAATGTTGGTTGTAGTGAATTGTGGTTGGTCCTGATTTAGGTTCTTTTTATTCAGTCTATACTTCTCACCCTACATTTATTTTCCCCACTGCTTCCCTCTTCAGAAATGACCCAGGATAAAACTACTCTTACCACAAATGATATAAACAATTAGATCACTGGCAGAGACCATTCTAGATGCTCACCAAATGCATTTCCTCTTTCTGGATAGAGCTAAACTGCATTTCCCTGTTTCCTTGAAACTCACTGGAGCCAGAGAAATGTAAAGAAAACTTATGGTTACTTACAGACTGAGATGGCTAAGAGCAGATGGGTCTTCTCTCCTGCTTCAGTGGTAAGCTTGGAGGTCCCCTGCTGAAAATGGCAGCGACAAAAAATGGAAGGATCTTGAGTTCCTGATTAACCATATGGAGCAGGGCTGGGTACCACACCTCTTCCTGCCAATCATGAGTAAGGAATGAACTTTTAATATGTTAATTTGCTAAGAATTGAGAAGCTTTGTTACAACAGCTAGCATTAGTTACACTAGTGTGGAAACTGATACTTTGAAATAAAGTGCTACTAAAACAAAAGGAAATGGCTGGCATTAATGTATAAGCTGAAGCTGGAAAAAGATGGTGGCCCGTGATAGACAACTGCAAAGCAGACAATACCCTGGAAAGAAGATTTTATACCTACTGAGCCTTTAGATCTAAGGACAGTGCTTGAAAGGAGAGTAGGGTATTAGTACATTTTGTCATTATTGTTGAATTTGGTTAGCAATTATAATAAAATGATGAGTTCAAGAGAAATTGATCAGTTTATGAAAACAAATAAGAGAATAGAGAGAGTCTGTATCCTTGCAGAAACTTCATTTCTTTAACATGAGCTTTTCTGTCTACCCATTCCCTTCCTTAATTATGAAGCCCTTAGGACATCAGATTCTGGTCACTATCAAACTCTCTTAAGAACAAAGCCTCAGGTCTATTGATCACAGAAACACTTTCAAGTCAAACAAAAAATAACATCTAGAGTTCAGTTGTGTTTCAGCTTCCGGCCCATGAAAGCAGAAATGACCCAACCCTACTGACCCTACTGACCCTTCCGACCCTGCCAACCCTACTTACCACACCCTCTTGAAACCAGACAGAATAATGCCATTGACATCAGAACTTGATACAGTGATCTACTACTCCCTACCCTGGCCCCAATCAATCAGTAGAGCCCACAACCCCAACTCCTTCATCCACCATAATTAATGATTCTTTCCCTATATAACCCATTCCAGGGAAGCCTTCAGGAAGCCAAGTCTTTGAGCACTAGCTTACCTGTGACTCCAGGCTTCATGCCATTTGCTCAACTAATAAACCTTTACTTTCTTGACTGCAAACTCCTGTTCACATTTGATTGGGCTTTGAAGCATGCAGGCAAACAGACCCCTTTAGTTAAGTAACAACTCCAGAAATACGTGGACTTGGATTAATTGACTACTTCTTAGGCCCCAAGAAATAGGAAAAAAGACCAAATAAGCCTTAAGCAACAGACTCTCCCTAAGACCCAGCTTTATGGAAAACATAAGATTAAAGATAACCCAATAGCATCAAGGTAGCTACCATTAAACTGTGAGAGGAAACCTGACAGAGAGAAAACAAAGAAACAATGCAGATTTGAACTCTATAGGGAAATACCTCGAATGCCTCAGCTACTGGCTCGTGAGTCTGACTTTAAGCAAACAGATCAGCAGCCTAGATTTTCAAGGGACTCGTGTTGCTAGAGAAACCATAAACCAGGACTAAAACAACCCCTTGATCATTCAAGACTTAAAACACTCCTTGTGACCTTTGCCTTCTAAATGGGCTCTGACAGCTCCACATCTCCAAGGACATATATCCTAATGCTGGCACTGCTTTTTCACGAGTCAACTTAACTGGATCAGGGGATACCCAGATATATAGTTTAAAGTTATTTCTGGCTCTGACCAGAGTGGCTCAGCTGGTTGGATGTCATCCCCCAAAGCGTAAGTTGCCAGCCCGATTCCCAGTCAAGGCACTTGCTTGCATTGCATGTTCAATCCCCAGTCAAGGAGCATGCGAGAGACAACCAATCATTGTTTCTCTCTCTCTTTTGCTCTCTCCCTTCCCTCTCTCTAAAAATAAATAAATTAAATCTTTTTTACAAGTTATTTCTGGGTGTGTCTATGAGAGTGATTTTGGGGGAAATTAACATTTGAACAGACTCAGTAAAGTTGAACATCCTCCTCAATGTGGGTGGGCCTCATCCAATCTCTTGAGGGCCTAAATAGAACAAAAAGACTAAGGCAGGAGGAATTTGTCCCTACCTCCTTTTCCTGCCTCACTGCTTGACTGGGACATATCTCATCTTCTCCCCTCAGACTGGAATTTACTCATATATCATCAACTCCCCTGGTTTTCAGGCCTTTAGACTCTGATTGAATTACACCACCAGCTTTTCTGAGTCTCTAGCTTTCAGAGAGGAGATAATGCGACTTCTCAGCTCCATAACTGCATGAGCCAATTTCTCATAATAAATCTTCTTTATGTCCTATTTCTTCTTTCCTGCAGAACAATGATACACCTATTTCAAATGTTACAGGGAGTATATGGAACAGGAAGAAGCCCTTTCCCCAGGGGTGGTGTCAGGGTCCAAGAGGTAAATGAACAACGGAAACACTCCCAGAAGACAGAATTAGAGTCTCATCAGAAATTTCCCCACAGCCAAGGTGGAAAACTTCACAACTCTTGACCTGAAGAATTTCAATTTACTGTGGACCAATGAAATCTTTGTGTTTTGTGTTTTTTTACTTTTCCAAATGGAAGTTTTAATTAACATAACCCCGTCCTTACTCAACCACTGTGTATAGTTTTGATGTGAGAGGTGTACAGATTTTTTTTTTTCTCTTCATGCAGAGCCAAAAGAGTGATATCAATGCTCAATGGGCATAACTGGGCAGTGAACTCTGGTTGCAGTGACTGGATGGAATTTGAGTTGCCTATTTAAGAAGAGATATCATGCAAACCAGGGCACAAGGCCAAGCAATTCCCACAGCTGCACCCTGAAACAACATTGACCAGTGAAAACTTCCAGAGACAAAGTCAATACTAGGTATACTGATCCCCTGTAGTCCCTTCCATAACTCAGATACTGGGAAACCCCAGACCTTCCAACAGCATGATCAGTGGACAGGAAACAATTACAATGGAAAACAAGAGAAACTTGACCCCAGCCCTTTCCTGTTGGCTTGGCAGTTATGGGTGATTGTAGGTCTAGGTTCCAAGCCTTGGAATTTACCAAGTTTGATTGCATTAGGTCTACAGAGATTTGTAAGTGATCAACTCTGCAGGGAGGCCAGTGTTATGGATTTAATTGTGTCACCTCAAAAGATATGTTCAAGTCCTCACCCCCAGTACCTATAAATGTGAACTTAAAAAAAAAAAAAAAAAAGACCTTTGTAAATGTGAGCAAGTTAAAATAAGGCTATATTATGTTGATATGGGCCCTAACCCAATGATGGTGCCCTGAGAAGAAGAGGGAAGTTTAGACAGGGAGACTGGAATACAGATGGGGAGTCCATGTACAGATGGAGGTTGAGGTCGGAGTGATGCATCTACAAGCTAAGCAAGGCTAAGAACTGTCAACAACCACCAGAAACTGGAAAAGGAAAGGAATGATTATTTCCTAGAAACTTCAGAGGGAGCACAGCCTAGCCAACAAGTTGATTTTGGACTTCTAGCCTTCAGAACTCTAAGAGAATAAATTTCTCCTACTTTAAGCCACCTGGTTTGCAGTACTTTGTTATGGTAGATGTAAGACATTAATACAGTCAGCTGGCAGGGCATTAGTCTTGGACAGATTACCCCTACCTCTTAAGGCAAAGTATGTCTTATTGTAGGAAAAAGTAAGACAGTTGGGCAGACCAGTTACCAGAGGCCAGTCTCTGTCAATGACAATGCTCTGTTTCTCTTTACTGCTATGCACACAGCTCACCTACCTTTCCCAATCTCCCCCCGCAGGGATGTGGTTATGTGATTGACTTCTGGTCAAAGAAAAATGGGAGTAACTATTGTTGCAAATTCCAGGCTTGGAAGCCCAAAGGTGTCATGATTGTTTATGTTCTCTCTTGTCCTGTGCCTTGCAGCAGATGTCAACACCCTCCATGGCCTAAAGACCGACGCAGTGAACATAGCAGAGCCTCTGTCAACCAGGATACTTGAGCTATCGCACATAGCAGAGCCTCACTCGGCATCCCACTGCTCACATTGACCTGACACAGAGGTGAGAAATAAACTTTATTGAGCTATGCCCAGTGGCTCACAGAGGAGGGTTCCTACCAGCCCAGAGAAACTAGCAGTTAGCATCTCTTCCCAACTCCATATGCAGTGAAATAACATTGTTAAATTAAATCTTAACATCAGCCATGGTAGGAGTATTTGCACCATAAAAATAGCAAATGCTACAAATCAAAGTTATTTTCTCCCTTTTGTTTGGGTAGTCAGTTGTTGAATACTTACTGCCATGCCACTGGTTAACCCTCTGAGAACTGAAGGTGTTTGTTATAGCAGTTAGCATTAGCCACACTTACTAATAAAAATCTGATCATTTTACTTAGGGCAGGTGACTTGATGCTTAAAAAGAAAAAAAAAAAAACATAGTGAAATTTTAGAATATTGGAACTAAAAGAAATTAGAAATTACCTGGACCAATTCACTTATTTTACCAATTGAAAAAAATGATAGGACAGGAAATACCTCCCAGTAGAATCTAGGTCTCCAAGTGCAGTAGGTAGCTGTAGATAGGTCTTCAGCAAGGGAATTATATAATTTGATTTAAATGTTAAAGTCGCATTCAGAACCTGGTGGGGAACATAGTGAACAGCACTGAAGTATAAGTGGGAGACTGGTGAGGAGGCTACTGCAGAAGCTGAGATGAGAGGTGATGGTGACTTGGCCTTGGAGGAAGCAGTGAGAAGGAGAGAAGCAAACAAGTCTACAACATAGTATAAAGTCAGGCTCAACATTGATACACTTTGTTCTCAGCACTTGCTGCTGAAGAGCGCGTTTTGGAAGTTCAGGGACCATGTTGTGGGGCTCCTCAGGTATTCTTATGCCTGGTATGAGTGCTATTATAATAAGAGATCAAAATTGAACCTTGTACCAAGTAGCTAATATTTTTATTGCCTGCTATATTCTAGGCATTTTACATATATTGATTCTCTTACAGAGACCCAGACATAGGTATTAACTTTTCCATATTAGAGACTTGGTGAACCTAATTTGTCCAAGGTCACACAGCTAATAAGTGGTGGAGCTAAGATTCAACCCAGGTCCACTTAACCCCCAAATTTCTTTATACTTAGCACCTCCCTCTTTAGAGTGAGTTCTCATTAGGCTCAAGACTAGAAGGGCACAAACCAATGTAGGTAAGAAAAATATATCAAGACACTATGTCAAACAGTGGCAAAATAATGAGAGTAACATTATTAACATGAGCTTACAAATTCACCTTTACAAAGATGTCATTAATGTTCCCAATTTCTTTTACACTAAAAGTGATGAGACACATAAAGCAGTCTATAAATTTGGGGTATCACAATTCTATCTTTAAGAAAAGTTAGAGAATACTAACTAGGAAAGTTGAGTATTCAAGATGTTTAGCAATTAACAAAATACCCTCCTTTCTTCTTTTCTTACTCCATTCAAAACATACACATCATCCAAAAAAATGGAACTGCCTAGGCAGCCTGCTGGGGCAGCTCCAGATTCATTAGCAGATGCACATGTATACAGTAGCCTCTCACCCTGAAGTAATGAGCCATGTGCCATCTCAATGTGAATGTAAACACATCTGTGACTATCCAACCTGAGAACTGTCCAGTATAGTTCTAGCCCCATTTCTTAGATATGATGCCATTGTTTTCCTAGGTGAGCAAGGATGTAGCAGACAGACCAGCTTGGCACTGAATTTAAAGTTCAAGATTTCTCAAATTTTGCAGTTTTCTTCCCTCTCCAAAGTCCTCAACTGCAGACTGCTTGCCTCCTGTATGTTCACACATAAGGTGTTCAAAATGTATACATGGTTTAGCAAAGTAAAATCAGCCTGAGCTTTAGAAAATTGATGCCATATAATTTTTTTGACTGCTTACAACAGGCTAGGCATGCTTCTAAATGTGTCATTTGGAGTATCTTATTTATCACAACAATTCAACCCACTGTTATTAACTTTATTTTACAGAAGAAGAAACTGAGGATTGGACAGGTGGGTCACTTTTCCTAGGCTGCACACCTAGTGCCAGATGGAGACAGGATTAGGGTCCAGGTGTTTCGAATCCAGAGCCAGAGCTTCCATCCTCTGCTCTTCTTCAGAGCTCCAGGGCTTCGTGGAGTGCTAGAGGAGACCAACACCTTCCTCAGCTTAAATCTTGCCCAGGCTCTCTGTATTGCTACTCTGCCACATGCCCTCCTCTGCAGCCTATTATCAAGGTTCTAACAAGATGGTCTGTGGGTGCATGATTTAACCCATAGTCTTCCTCCTCGTGTTGACCTTAAGAAGCTCCATGTGTTCCAATTCATGCTTCCTTCCCCCTTCTCTCACTACCACACCCTTCTCTTTCCAGTGTCTAGAAGATTCCAGACCTCTTGAAGGCTAGAAATAGATCCATGAAGTTCTTTTAGTCCCATTTCTACATTGCTATATAGAAATAGGCTTTGCTAGATTTCTCTACATTTTTTGGCTGAGACTTTTTTCTTAGAAAGACAGCAATAGTATGCACTGCCCACCATGTTAATCATAAATGCATAATATTAGCATAAATCAATATAGCAAACACTACTTATAGAAATAGGCAGCATCTACAAGGAGAATAAAACACATGCAAATAATACAAAGTACAAATAAACAAAAAGTAAATGGCATTGGAAAGCAATGCATAATCAGGTTTATTTTTAGCAGTGACTTGAGATATTAGCATTCTATGCAAATTTTTGGAGAAATTTATAATAATCCAGGACTGTAGTAACACAAACTTCAACAGGATGGGGTTCAGGTTGGGGAAAGAAAGCTAGAAAGAGTCAAGCCAAGCACGGGTTCTTTCCAGATCTTTAAGTCATACCATTTATACAGTGTGTCCTTCCAAATGGATAGCAGTCCTCACTCTTTACTTTGTCAGAGGAGATAATTGGACATGGTTTCGAGCTACCCTAAAATTTATTATTTATTTTAATCCCAGGTGTCTTTGAAGAACATACAGGTAAAAGAGGATTTTATATATAGTTACTCACAAAATACCTTTTATGATTCTTTCCAAATGCGAGACACTTTCTGAAACATCTTTCAAACCCAAACATGTCCCAGTTTCCCATATTACCCAGGAATGATTCTTTTGTTGGCTCTTCCTTAATCATGTACATTAAAGGCAAAAAGATAAAACATGTTCTCAAGCGTTGCATAGTGGATAATTATATTTTTAAAGTGCTTCAGTTATGTTGTTTTAGCATCTGTGTAATTAAACTGAAGTGCAATTCTCAGTTAGCCGGTTTTCCTTTTGTCTCTTGGATGTAATATCTTCATGGACAGGCAAGTGTTTCCCCTCTTTGAGTAGCTATATTTATGCCCATTAAACCAACAGAAGTGTGGTATGGGCTGTAATGAAGAAGTCCATTCGTGAGGTAGTGAAGTCAAGGGGAAACGTTCGACATTGCCCATCAACCCCCATTGAGAACTGCAAGGTAATAACACTTTCTGGGGAGAGACTGGCAGCTAATAGCAAAGGTGTGAAATGAGAGATGAGATTTTCTTTGGAGCTTGTCCATATTTTGATGCTCTTCTAACCTGTCTCTCCCCACCCACCTCTAGCTTTTCCCTGTCTGTAGATGCTGGCCAGGCCACCCGTCGATGTTATTCGCCAACAGCATCCCTGATAATTCCACACCTGTAGTGAACAGCACCTCCAGAGTTTCTGCCACATTTGGCTGAAATTTCCTTGGGGCTATGGCAGAAAATCAAAGTCTAAATTTTGATACTAACCCCATGATCCCCCGTGATTATGGGAAACATAACATTACATTTTTATCAGTTTGTATACTTTTGGTCTAATACCTGTACTTTTTATTTGGATAGTATTGCATTCAGAAACAATTCGTCACTGATTGTTTTGAAGCAGCTTGAAGATATGGCTTATGAGAAATGTTACAGCATACGAGAGTTATAGCCCCCAATCTTATCAATAACTAAACCAGTCATGATGCAGGGCAGGTGATTTTATTGCAAAGTTTCTTGCACACACCTATAATACATTCTTTCTTGTTTTGGTAAAGGGTTCAACATTCTTGTAGCTTGAGATGAATAATGCTGTGTGAAATCTGAAATGGAAAAAAATGAATCAGAAAATTATTCCATTTCAGCTTGTTTTCAGGATTGAGGCTTATAGCCCTCACTCTGTGAAGGAGCTCTGGGAGGCGGCTTATTACAATTTTTTTCAAAGATTTCTGCATAGAATGCTAAGCTCTCAAAAACACTCAGCTAAAAAAAAAAAAAAAAAAAGTCCCATGGGAAAATAACTTTGAGAGATGTGAAGATTCATACAGAATACTATATATTAAAAACGGAAAATTGAGAATCCCAACCTGTTTAACTGTGTTTAAGCCACCCTTTTCAAATTTATATGAACCTAGAAAAAATATGTATGCATATATTTTTAATTAATGATTAATCTCTTTGATTAATATTATCTTGAATTCTATTAAGCATGATACCTTAGTATCAGAATTTTTATTCCTGGTAAAACCAAATATTTTTGAAAAATAACACAATCTGCATTCAATTATTAACACTACCGCAGCAATTACATCTTCAAATTCTCTCCAACAGGACAAAAAAAAAAAAAAGAGTTGAGGAGATGTGAGAAGCTGGGGGTGGGTGAAGTGTACAATCACCCTACTGAAGGCCAAACAGAAGGAATTAGATCCAGGAGTTAAGAGAAATATGGGGGAAAATTGGCAGCAGTAGAAAATCGACTCCCTTCTTTTTCATGCTCCCGCATGGGAGAGCATCTGGAAAAAGAAGAGGCAATAGCACAGATATGTCTTCCATTAGGCCTTCTACCTCTCTCCACCTGACCTACCTCTGACTGCTGTCGTAATGCTTCCCTCTCATTTATTCAAAAAGTCCTTATCGAACACCTATCATATTCTAGACATCATGCTTGGCACTAGAATGCAAAAGCAAAGTAAGGCAAGATCTCTTCCTTTCAGTCCAGAGAGAAATATATTTAAAATCTATAACTCAACTCTAACCCATGATTCCTAAAGTTCCCTCACCTTCTAGGAAATAAAACACTACTGCAGTAACATTAATAAATAAAAATTTTCTCTCCCTCTGCTTATGCCTTTGGCCTTACCAACTATTTTAAAATTACTAACTTTCTTCACTTTTAGAGTATTTGTTTCTAAAAACAACAACAACAAAAAAGACTCAAAATGATTTCTCCTGAGAATTGAGCATAAACCTGTTGAATTATGCACTCATATTAAAAGAACACTAAGCACTATTCCCATAATTGCAGGAGATCAAAGGGGACCAAGCAAATTGCTCAAGGATGCTGAATTTGTATATTAATCCATTAATGTACTCATTTATCAAAAAAAAGATGTATGAAGTTCCACTTTGCATAACCATGAACACTCTATGTTCTCAGTGCCGAAGGGGGGCATGAAAATGGCTTCACCATTACCTGGTCCTGAAGAGTCTTATAGTAGAGGATCGAGGACAGATGAGCCAGGTCTGCTTAGTCATAAGCCAGTGTTCCTCTTACGAAACCAAGTTTACTTAATCTGAATTGTCAGTTCAAGTTTGTTTGGAGCACCAACATCATGAGCTATAAGCCATTTGGATTTTTTTTAAATTAATTAATTAATTTGTTTATTTATTTTTAGAGAGAGGGGAAAGGAGAAAGAGAGGGAGAGAAACATCAATGTGTGGTTGCCTCTCACTTGCACCAACTTGGGACCTAACGTGCAACCTAGTCATGTGCCCTGACTGGGAATCGAACCAGCGACACTTGGCTCGCAGGCCAACACTCAATCCACTGAGCCACAGCAGCCAGGTCTATTTGGAATTTTAATGTAGCTAGAATTCCCTAACAGGCAAAACAGGCAGCAGAGGAATCTATAAAGTAAACAGACATAGTCTTATATATACACTGTGTGGGTTTGGGGCTCATGATTAGTAAAATTTAGCAGACAGACTATTATTGTTTCAAACACTTACTCTCTGCAATGTGCCAACCAAGAGCCATGAATGATCCCAAGAAGTATAACTATGAATCCACACAATTAAATTTTCATTGGAAAGCTAAGAAAATAAACATGGGTATAAAAACATGTGACCATACAAATCCCCTTGCCCAGCATTCAAAGGGCAGATGTAGAGTTAGGTTTACCAAAACCACAGGAACCTAAAGGAAGAAGAGACATCTCAAGGGTTGAAGGGGTTGGAGACAGTGGTGGTGGGACTTAAGCTGAAATTTGAGAAATGAAGCTTATTTAAAGAAGAAATGACAGCATTTGAATCAGAATACTTGACCAGCCATAATAAAGTGATTATCAAAGTGATTTGCATTTCTAGACTATAAGGAGTTTTGAGAAGACTTTGGGACCTTCTTCACAACCCCTTGGAAACCACAGCCACCATTACCTCAATTCCAAAGGCAACCGAGTGAGTCCCCAGGAAGGCCATCATTATTTGTTCCCTTTATCAATCAGGACTGGTCATGTTGGGAGTAAAAGCGCGATGACTTCATGCCTAGCTTCTTTGTCATCCCCAAAGAAGTGCTTGACAAGTGTCCCAGCAAATAGCAAATGGGTGGTGAGAGAGAAAACAGGAGAGAAAATTCTGTCTCACTCTCTCACCTTTTTTTGTTCAATGTTAGCATTTTTATCTCTAAAGAAACTTTACTTGCCTTTAAGAGTGGCCTCAAAATTACTGCTAATTTTCTGCAAGTAAACTGTTCTTTGAAATACATCGCATACCATTTTCTCCCCCACTCTCCACTTTTGTAATGTTGGCTGTGAACATGTAAGTATAGTGGCTTTTGAATGCTGCAAGGTAAATGCAGAAAATGACAGCTTAAATGGAATCATTAAAGGAGATGTAGGTAATATCTGAATGCTACCAAGCCTTCTTTGCAAGGCAATAAAGTCTTTATTTTCAGTTCTGATGTCTTGCACCTTTTCAGGGGAGCTGACAACCTATCATTTCTTACTTTTTCCCCCCATTTCCAACATGAACTCAGGGGCCTTGTTTCTTATCTTAAGTTACAACCTGTTGATTGCTGGAAAGGGAAGAAATGTTTAGAGTTCCATCCTAAATGGTTATTTCCTGGCAGTGCAGCAGTGAGATCTGTCAGCTTATTCAAAGACATTAAGTGTGAGAAAGTCACAACAAAATTGCTACCTGTCCATGTGCTGGGTGAACTGCAAAGTACAAGTTTCAGAGCAGGGCTAGGACAGACCCAGGAGACCACATCCTGGTTTTGAAGACTGCCAAATGTGCATATAAAAGAATGATAGTAATATTTTGCATTTCATTAAGTTTATATTTCTCAATACAGTTTTCTTTGTACTCTCCTAGTCTTCTTATGAAGAACAAAGTTAGACATTTTTATCTCCTTAAGAACAGGGAAATGGAAACTGATAAATGTTAATTTTTAGAAATACAGTAAAAATAAATGATTTCAATGATAGGTATTCAGAACACGGTATTGCATTTTGTTTTTGTTTCTGGTTTTGCTTTTTTCTTTTAAACTTTCTTTTACCAAACACTTATATAACAACTATGAGCCAGGTATTTTCTAAATTCTTTTCAAATATTAATGCATTTAAATCTTACAACAACTCCTGAAGTCACTACTATTATTATCTCTAATTTTATAAATGAGGGGACAGGGGTAGAATAATGGTGGAGTTAGGACTCAAACCCAGACCCTCTTTTTCCAGAGTCCTTGCTGTCGACACTCCCACTATGCATTTTCACACAATGGGAGGTATGCTACAAAAGAAAAAGAAATAAACCCAGCCTGGCTCTTTGATTTTGCGCTATTGACTCATTCACTCACCCGACACATCACTGCACAAGCTTTTACTGAACGGTCGTTATTGCTGTATTCAGTGTTTGGGATATCCACAGAAATATAACAAATACAATCAATCCTCATTATTTATGGATTTCATATTTGCAAATTCTCACACAGCTAAGATTCCGTTGGTTTTCGGGTCATTCACACGCCTGCATAGACATGACCAGGGAAGTAAAATTGCATTTGCCTACCCACCTGCATTTCTCAGCTGAGGTCAAATAAAAAGATGCTTTGCCATCTTTTAAGCAGCATTAAAAGATGACCTGTGGGTGGAAACACAACTCTGGCACCTATTACCGGAGTGGCCTTAACAATTCTGATATATTTCCTCTAGGAACAATGATTCAGTATTTGCTAATTTGGGGTTTGGGTAAGTTTATAGAATATAAATACCCCAAATAAAAATATTATACTATTCATCTTGTGCATTCAAGTAGCTTATATCCTAAGTGAGAGAAAAAAGCAAAGATACTACAGAAGATCATTTAAATAACCAGGAATATGCTCAGCATGTAAGAAAGGCAAAATTACTAAGCTACAGACATGCTTTTAAAGACTAAAGTTGGTGAGCTGGAGTGGTCAGTGAGAGCTTCCATGGAAGATGGAATTTAAGACCTGAAACAACAAAAACACAGCCTTAAAAAAATTAGAAAAAAAAACCCTGGAAAGTCTCTGGCCCTTGTTTTATTCCATATTTTTGCCTTGTATTAACAATGTAATCAGATCCCTCATAGATGGTATAAATTATTATACTACTGGCTAAATTAACTGAAGACCTAGTTATAGAAATTTGTAATTTCTATCACATTTTTATGATGCAGCAAGTGTTGCCTTAAATTTTTAATTGGAATGACTTCATTGTCAAAGAAGTGAACTACCTTGGCACATCTGTTGGTAATTTGCAAAACCCATAGATACATTGTAAGAAGCTTCGTAAACCAGCAGATGCTACATCTCCTCTTCAGAGCGGCTTGACTGTGGGCCTTGGTGACTGCAACCACAGGAACTGGCAGGAAGAAGTGCCACCTGCCCTCTGCCTACAAGAAGGTGACCCACACACTTTATGGAAAAAAAAAAAAATAACTCAGAGTCTTTAGAGAATCTGGAGATTGAAGGAGAGCCCTTGATTCCTTTCCATTGCTGTGATGGGTTATAGCTGCCATCAAAGGCTTAGTGTTGTAGAGTAAGTCTTTAAAGTAAGTTCTTTCCTTTTCTTACCTGCTTAGCTAAGAGATTGTTGGAAGTAGAAATAAAAGCAAATGTGTGCTTTTTAAAAGTTGTCACCTGAGGATATGTTTATTGATTTTAGAGAGAGAGAGGAAAGGAAAGAGAGAGAGAGAAAAAGAGACATCTATGTGAGAGAGAAACATCGATTGGTTGCCTCTCAAATGCTCCCCAACCAAGGGTTGAACCCACAACCTAGTTATGTGCCCTGACTGGGAATTAAATCCACAACACACCAACCAACCGAGCCACCTGGCCAGGACAAATCTGTACTTTTGATGTAAAAATATGTTATACAATATTTATTTGACCTTCTTCTTAGGTATAATTAGTCATAAAAGAGACACATAGGAGAACTGCCACGGGATCTATAACCTATGGGATACCCCTTGGGTTTTATAAACACAATGAACAGGCAAGTTGTCCTACATTGGAGAACTAAGTTGAGCAGGGTTGGAAGAATTAGCCTATTAAAGTCAAAGCAAAATGTAACTAGTAAAAACTTGAAACTGATATGCCCTATTCTGAGCCTGATAAGGTAGTAAGCAATGTGAAGTGGGAACAAATTTGTGAGTATAAGGCCTTGTGAAATCATGTTTGTAGGGCCCAGTTTCAAAGATGAATGTAATTATTGTACCAATTTGAAAATAATTTGCGAAGTTACTGTAAAGCATCCCTTCCTTCCCTTGACCCTTCTAATCTGCTCCAGGTAGGAGATTAACTTCAGAGATATTAACTACTCAGTCTATGATAATTTATTACTCTTTGTCTTTCTTGTTGAAACAAATGGACTACTTGGGTGTGATTATTGCACTAAAGAAAAGGTCATAATATTGGGTTACAGTATTGATAATTCAAAGTACTCCCTAAATCACTTTGACCACAATGCCATGAATATTTCAAGCAAGAAATACATACACACATACAGAAACTCACACAAAGAGAGGAAGAAAGAATGAAAGATGGTGTTGTGTATGTGTGCATAGAGGCCATCTAACTGTTTTAATTCCTTAATCAGTTGGTTGACAAAAATCTTTTTTGTTTTTTTGCATATTGATATCAAGTACATAAAATAAAATATGTGCATGGGAATATGGTCCTGACAAAGTAATCATAATAGAAAATGAGGTGATCTACTGGTAAAACAACATTTATGTCCAGAACAACAAATCAGAGTCACAGTGCAATTACTGTTCTCAGAACATGCACAGAGACCCATTCCCCAGTAGCCAACCGACAGCACACATTATTATCTCCCTGCTCACTCAGTGCCGAGTATTAGCATCATGTCTTACAACTCTGGAGACTAAACCAATTAAGGTAAAATTTAAACAAGGTGCTCATAAATATTGTACCAAGGTGGTACTGACACATTTAAATATGAAGGAAAAATAGAATAAGGGTTCTAAAAATAGGTAATCCATCTTAGTAGAAGAGGTTCCATGGAGCGACTTCAGCATTATGAATAAATATGCATAATCAAAACAGTAGCCCAGCTTCCATCTCTCTCCTACTCATTTGATATACCTCTCCATGTCATATCCATTTTCATATAAACAACACAATAATATAACATCTGCATTGCTAAATAACACTACTGTGTTCTAATTCCTTTGGAATGGCATGAATAAAATCTTTCGACTCCTGTTTATTAGAATTTATTGGTGACAATCCTTTGCAAAGTAGCAGAAGGTATAATTATTTCTGGTACAACCCTAAGTTGGATGTAGAAATTCAGCAGGGTTTACTTTTGACTTCAAACGATCCATCACTTGATAACGCAGAGGGGAGGCAGCAGGGGAGGACGGGAGCCTCCATAATTTCCCTCTAAACTACTGCCAGGGTACCCACGCAGTTAATGTTATATACACACACTGTCAGCTCTGTAATACAATGTGCTTTTCTTTATCCACGTAGATCTTTGAATACAATGCTCTGTAGGGAGGAAGAAACAAAGTGTTTCGAGATTTGGGCAGGAATTTTACTAAAACAAGTATCTGGGAAATCTCTCTCACTCATCATGGGGGTCCTACCACTTGCTCCTACTATGTTTAATTGTATTTGCTCAGGACACCTGCTAGATTGGGGTGAGGATGATTTCAGAGTCATGCAAAATGAAAAGTGATGCATCGTTTTAGTAATCCCCTCACCTAGCCTGCTTATGTATGCACAGTTCTCATCAGCAGAAGAAATAATCTATGGTAAAGGTACAGTACTTGATCCATGTTGAGCTTGTCTTACTCAAGAATGTGGCTGCTCAGAAGGAGGAAAAAGTAAAGAGGGAAGTTGTTATTCTGGGTTTAATCATGACCAATGAGAAAAATAAATAAATAATTTATAAATAAGACAGAAGAGAAACTGATTATATCAGCCTAGAATTCATGACATTAAAGGAGAGGAGTACTTGGAGATGTGTATTTGGGGGGAAAATTTAATGTCAGGAAAAATAAAGATACAGTGTCCTGGTGAGTGATTTTTAAAAGAATAAGTCTTGCAACAGTTGGAAGTGTTTTTAAATTTCAATTTATTATGTCTTTGAAAATTACCTCAATTTTAAAGGTAAGTGAGAGATAACATTCAAGAATAATTTGTACCAGTAACGATGCCTCTGATGAGGGCAGATTAGAAAGATGGAAGGAAGGACACATTTCAACTCCTTAAAAATTGAGCTATCAAAGAATAAAATGGGTTGTCTCAGTGCCTAGGGAAGAAAAAAGAAGTGACCTATAATACATTAGGTTTCCTTCAACTTAAAGATTCTGTTATTTAAGTTATGCAGAAATATATTTTTATTCAACATTTAAAAAGTGTTTTTAGACAGTTAGTGCTATCTAATAACTTACCTATTGGAATGATACCTTGTAGTTTACAATTTTTTTTACATGGTTTATCAGTCCTCACAACAGCCGTAAGAGCTCAGTATATGAATGAACAGACTGAGCCCTACAAAGATCAATCTGTGGTCCTAGGGTACCACATTTGTAGGAATAAGAGCACAGGTACAATTGGATACCCACATACCTTATACCTGAATATTTAAAGATTATACATCAAGCAACAAACAGTTAAATATGTCCCAGCCTCCTGCTTGGAAAACATATCTTCAAACCACAATATTTATAAAAACACTTGTTAATGATCAAAAGTTGGAAGAATATAAAATGTGACTGAATTTAATTATTATTAATAATTAGTATTGCAAGTCTGAATGTCCTATGATGGGCTTACAATATTTCAAAATATATTCATAATTCACAAGATATATTTATTCCACAAAATATATTTTCTTGAATTCATTTAATAAAATTACCATGCTGTTACCAATATTTTCACATTATTTGGATTCTATTGCATATAATGATCTATAACTTTTAAATGTAATTGGATTGAAAGTAAATACATTTTAATGTATTTTGATAAAATGCAAATTAATATAATGTAAACATTAAAAATATTTACTATTTTCAAGTTTATTTTCTAATAAAATATCAAAAACTAAAAAGTAAAATATCAGTTATAGTTAGTGAATAAGTTTTTTGAAACTATTATTTTATAAGCTAAACTATTTAATAATTTGAAAACATAATATTAAACATTGTAAAAAATCCTGTATAATTTTCAATGTTCATCTAATTGTCAATACAAAGAATTAGTATCATTCTTCATATGTTACATCTAGCTAAAACTACCTACATACAATTTTGAAAATAATATAAATTGCTTAAAATTGCAAAAGTTTCCAGTCACCATGAAAATTTTTGAGTACCTCCAGAATCATAAAATGGAACTGAAGAGCAATATGAAATAGATCCCAACTGTATTACAGAAATTGATTGTCCCCATGACTTCTGAGAGAAAAGACTTAATATGCTAATTAATTAGTCTTTCATCTTAACTAACGTGCTTTCTCTGCTCCAATCCTTCCCGTATCCTAGAGCACTGTCTGCCTCTGGCTTCCACAGAGTTCAGCCTACAAGCTTCCATGGCATTCAGAGCACTCTGTGTTTGAGGGCACAGAGAAAGAGATGAGAAGACCTTCCATGCGGCCTGAGTGGTGTCAGTTGTGAGAGCCAATGTTCAGAGTCATGGGTCACACTACTATTACCAGACCCCAAATAGAGGCACCCAAACACATTAAAATTAATTGATCATGTTGCATGTGTTTGTGATTTGTAGGTCACTCTAAAACATGTGTCCCCTCTTTCCCTGCCTAAGGGTGGTAGAATTGGGTTGAGCCAGAATTAATCTAAGTGAATGCCTTTTAAATTCAGAGGCAGTGAGATCCTTGTGAAAAATGATACCAAAGCAGATATTTCATTTGAAGTGATTTGTGATTCGGGTTGAAATACATGATGTTTAAGGTCCCCTGGAGTATTATAATCAAGGTGTAGTTAAAAAATGTTTTTATCCCATCATCAGAGTATATATGCTTATTTAACTCACATTGGAAGGTGATTTGGAGTAAAATTCTATCAAGGCAACCTAGCATAACATCAAAATAAAGAAAACTACTATTTTAATGGACTCAGTGGAGCACATATATGGAGGAGAGAAGTTTTCCAGTCAGAAGTCTGAATCAGGTCCTTTTTTATGGAGAGACTCCTCTAATCAACTCTCCTTTCTCCAGCTACAAGGAAATTTCTCTGAGATACAAGTCGAGCTTCAGAGTGGGCTCATGTACTCACAAAAACCCTCACTCACACAGTAAAAACACAGTTCACTAAGAATTTGATTCATTAGAGCTGAAGCCAACTAAACTATTTTAGGAATATTTTAAGGACCATTTGTTGAAACAAAAAAGTTATAATACAGTATTGCCTCACTTATCGCAGGTATTATGTTCTAGACACACACATCCCCCGCGATAGGTGAAAATTCGCAAAGTAGGAACCTTACATTTATTTTAGTATTTATACATATTTTAAGGCTTTATAAACCCTTCCCACACACTTATAAACTGTTCCCAGTCCCTTTCTTACCTTTCCCATTCCTTTATTGACCTTTTCCACACTTTTATAAACACTGCTTATGTTCTTAAACATATTCTACACTCCTAAACCTACATAACTTTAACAACAGTACAGCAATCTCACGATATAGCAAAAAATCCGCGATAAATAATTAAATATATATTTTTATAATCCCATGATACAGTGAGGCCGCAATAAGTGAACCACGATATAGAGAGGGACTACTGTACTCTCAGTTTCCCCAAATACATACCCAAACAAAACCTTCTCTGTGCCAGGCTCTACTGTGAGCCAGAGTGTAGAAGCAGCTGGACTCTAAGCCAGGCACTACCCACAGCAGAGTGAGGCTGGGCAGGTTATTTAACTTCTCTGCTTCTCCATTTCCTCCTCTTTAAAGTAGAGGAGAGAGCAGCACCAGGATAGCAGCACTACACAGATGCAGGGATGTTGCTCACGCTGCGTATATGCTAATGATGCGCTGGAGGAGAGCACCTACTGCATAGGGCTGTCGTGAGGACTACGTATATGAACTGATCCACAGAAGGCACTTAGATCAGAGCCTGACACCTAATAAACACAGTAGATTTGGTAAGAGAATGGTCAAAAGGAGGAACCAGAGAAGAGCAAGAAAAAACAAAAACAGAGTCACTGTACTGATTGGATATCCAAAGAGAAGAAAATAAAGATGCTATTTGCTTTTCCAATCTGATAAGTGTCAATTACCAATAAGCAAAGAAAGGAATATGTGTTCCATCATGAGTGATCCACCTTTTCCTCTCAGATCACAAAAATGAAAACCACTAGGGAATCAGAGAGCCTCCTGCTCCAGTGAAAAATCATATGGCCAAATAGCGAACCTTTTCCTTAAAGCACAAGTGCAGGAAGTGGCCCCTCTGGAACTCCAGGACTTGGGGAGGTGAGTGTGACCGTGACAGCTAATGGGGAACGATTTACGATCAGAGCCCATTGCTGGCACATTATTCACCAACTGCTGACAGGCCCAACCCTTGACAGTGAAATGAGTGGGGATGATATCAGTCACTCCCTGTCACTCCAGTTGCAAATCTTCTAGTCAGCGGTGGAAAGCTAGAAGCAGAAGCGGGAAAGGGAGAAGTCGACAGGTTCAGTCGACAGGGGCTGGGGGTGCCCCTGATAGGGGGTCAGAAAAGTGAAATGAAGACAGCCATATTAATTGAGCCAGCAGTGAATGTGTGAGTCAGTCCTGCCCATGACCTGTACCAGAGGATCTGAAGGGCAACACCAGGAGAAAAGCAAGGGCTGGTGTGTCAGAGAAAAGTGGTTTCAAATCCCAGCTCTGCTACTTAATAAATGGCCATGGGCAAGCTACTTAATATCTCTAAGCCAGCATTTACCCATCCATAAAATAAAGATAATAAAATCCCCCTCTCAGGGAAGGGTTGTAGAAATTTATTAAGATAATGGATAGGACACATCTGACACAATGTCTGGCAAATTGAATATACACAGTGAACCTTAATCCCTATTCTGGGGGCTGCCCTGAGGGGCTCACAGCCAAAGGACATGGGGGCAGGGGAGAGGCAATTAAATAAATAGTTACAAAACAGTGTACTAGTGTTGAGAACAGGACCTCAGGAGGACACAGAGGGATCTCCCTGGCCCAGTCTGAAGAAGGCAGGAAGCAGAGAGGAGATGCACAGGGAAGGCTAAGGAGAATGTGAGTGAGGGCTGGAGAGTTGCAGTTAGCCAGCTGGAAGGACAGAGAGCATAGCTCAGTGACATGTGCCAAGACCTGAAAACAAGAGAAATCACAGGAGTAGCTGTCCTGGATCTCTGACCTGTCTCAGATTCTGGAAGTCACAGTTCCAAATCTACCTACCCTTCTCTCCTTGACTTTATCTGGCTGATTTGCCTGTTGGCTAGTCCCTGTTTGACCCATTACTAAGAAATAATACCTATCTTTCTGAGACAGGATTGTAAGAAACTAGGAAAAATTTCTTGACAAGTGGAATCGGAAAACTGAGAGAGATAGCTGAACACAACGGCAAACCAATTTACAGCCAGATACAAAAGGTTACGTCCCTAAAGATAACATCAGGGCCCCAGTTGTATTCTAGCTCCAGGTCCAGAAAAGCAGCAAAACCAAGTAGGCAACTCCAGGATCAATTGTAATGACTAAAGACCCCCTGCCCTGCCACTGACCAGCCAGGAGACCATGACCCTGAGAGGGCACACCTGAAGAACTAATTAGCATTCTGTTGAAACCGTCTCCTGAGACCTCCCTTAAGATTCCTTCCTGCAAGAAATTAAAAGTCTCAAGATAAAGGACCCAGCACATGAGCTCTCTCTGGGGAACAGCAGGTACCATCTTCCTTTTTCTTCTTTCCCCACTTTTTTCTTCCCAAGGACACATCTCCTAAACTCGAAGGCGACGAGCAGCTGGTAGCATGTCCCAGGTTAATCCCCTGAACTTGTCCCTAAGTCCACTTTTCTCTGACTTCCCAGTGAGCTAAGGCAACTCAGCCTATGCTCTTCTGTTGCTTCTTCTATGATAACCGTTTCTCACCACTTTTGGCAGGACTGTTCTCTCCCTTGAAGATGCATTAATAAAACTCCTACTCATCCACTTTCATCTTGCTAATCTGTAAATCTTTACTGCTCCAGTGAGAAGAACTGAGCTTCCAGTAACATCTCTACCACCAGTTGTACAGTATTACAATGACATAAAAACAAGATTAGACTATTTGACCATGTTCAAGGTCAGCAGGCTGGGATGATTTGGCCAATGCTGAACAGGAAAATTCCCATGGTTACAGCTCACTGTGCTGCCTCACCTGAAGGATCAGCACATAACTGCTGCTCTTACACCTCTACAAACAGGAAAAAGATAAAATAAATAAAAGCAGGTTGATCTGCAAGTGAACAGGGGAAAGCCAGGTGTCCTTCATGGTGCCCAACTTTTGGATGGAGTCTCCATTGAGTGCAGAGAAAACACTGGGAATTAGTGCATACTAATAAAGGAAACTCACTCAGATGTCTTCCAATCATCGTTGCTAATTTCCAGCAAAAAAGAGACACTTTCAATCTGATTGATAAGAGTCTGAGATATTAAGTCATTTTTATTTTTCTCATTAGTGATCAAGGTCACTGTGTGTTATACATCAAAGCCCATGTGCAGAGACAGCACTACCACTTCCTGCCTCGTGTGCTAATCTCCAGGGCGGGATCTGTCCCTCTGTAGCCCATTCAGCGCCTCTGCATCTTATTTACCTTTCTAACTCTCTACATGGATAATACGTTAACCACATATATTCAAGGCCTCCATCCTAGAAATGACTCTTCTGTTCTTCTCGAAATTCCTTCACTGCACTCACTACAATCAGGGCAAGGAAGGAACAGACTGGGAAGCAGTCTGAATCCAAAACCACCTCGGCAATGCTTCACTATTTGAGATTCAGGGGAGAGGATGGGAGAAGCAAGGACTTCCCTGGCTCAAGTCATTTTCAGCTTTTCTTAGAGCACTGCACTGCAAATTAAAATATAGTAGCCTAGATAGCAGCAGGTCCTATTTCGTCTTCCATTTTTACTGTGGTTAGTTGTGTATATCTATCCCCTACAGTAATTCCAGAGGGAGTTGAGTTTAGAGAATAAATGAGGCATGAACGCCTCATCCTGAAATCCCTAACAGTGATAAGGATGGAAATTAGATTTATAAAACACAAGACTAAAGAACATAGAGACAGAGAAAGAAAACATAAGTTACCTATTCAAAGAGATTACCTGAAACTCAGAAAGAAGAATGATGATAAACATTTTTTTGTGATCAATAACAGGATATGTTGATTTTTTTGATAGTCAGTACATGCATCTTAAAAAATTTTAATATCTGAGAATATTTAAAGATTATACATAAAATCAATCAGTGATTAACCAGTAATTATTTGAGGAGGGCACCTATTTTTAGACTGGTGGGACGTTGGAGAACGCAGAAGAAGTCAACAAGACTGTTTGGATACTTCCTAAATGCAAGGTGCTATCCTAGATATAAGTAATTCAAAAGAAACATCACCATCCTGATGTAGCATGGTTGGAAACAAGCTTATTTAGAAATGAGAGCATTTCCTTTGCAAGCTATAGGCCCTAGTTCAAGTCCAGATAGCAATAGCCAAATGTTTCAAGTTCTACTGAGCAGTTTTCTCAACTCAGGAAGGGCATCATGAAACCCACTTTATTGGGCTGTTATCAGAAGTAAAGAAAATAATCTATATAAAGTTACTAATAATGCCGAGCTTATGATAGAAGTTCAAAACCATGAAATATCTTCCCCTTTTCTTCCCTAGGTAGATTAAATTTTACCCATGAGGAAGTTGATGAATAATGCAATGCAGAACATGTCAAGGGCCAGATAAGCAAAGCAGAGGAGTCAAGGCTGCAAAATTTTGAGAATGCCAGTCCAGGTAGAGTGGTAAGGGAATGATTCTGGAGTATGGAGGAAACTGAACTGGAATTAAATCAGGGAGAGGGTGGGAAAACTCTTGCTCTTTGGTCCTAAACTCCTTGTGAAAAGGGCACCAACACCAGCAATTCGGAAGAGTTGACCCGATTTCAGACTGCTGGAAAGAAGCAGGAAATCCAAATTATTTTCGATGGCTTACGAGTCAAAGACAATCAATCAAGGATGTAATGCCTGCCTGCTATGCGTCCTGTCAGGGAGGGAGGAGGAAGTGTAAAAAGAGAAAGCGGGAGGAAGAAAGAGGAAAAATGAAGAGTGGAAGTATAATAAAAGAGGAGGGCAAGAGGAGGAGGAGAAGAGGAGAAAGATAATTAGTGTCACAGACACCACGGCTGTAGTTTGGAAGGATAAGCCCAAAATGGGCCTGTTAAATCCAATCGTTTCATCATCGTGTCACCAGATTGAGCTGAGAAACATTTTGTTATGATACATGAGCAGGGTGAGGCTAATTAACTAAACCTATATTACACAGTGCATGAGGACTCAACAAAGGTTTAGTCATTTGAAAGGACAATGTTGAATTTGGGCCAAGAATTCAAAAAAATGAATATTTCATGTTGGAAAAAATGTTAAATATGTTATGTTAGTAGAAAATTTTGCTATAATTATTGCTCCATATGTTACTACCTTCAAGGGAAAATATATACATATACAGTGAAAACAATTCCCCTTATGGGTTTTCAGATTCATTTTTTAAAGTGAACAGAGGAGCTTTATTCAATGATTGTCGATCGCAAGCCTTTCAGGGGAACGGCAGCAGGGCCAGGGTAAACATGGAGAAGACCAGGGGAAGATGACCAGCTCTCCAGGACTACAGCTAATGGAGAGCTGAGCAGTTTCATGGATCGCTCATGCTGGAAGGGGCATTCAGAGGTTATTAAGCCCATTGCCCTTCCCTTAAGCCATTTCACGTTCTCTTTCATGAAAAAAGAATGTTTTACATGCACGGTAGAGCTAAAGAATAAGAATTATTAGTAGATGATAGAAGCAAGAGAGAAATGTGGATGTTTCTCTCCCTTAGAATGAAAAGCCCCAACTGCATCTGTGTAGCCCATTTCTACCTCCCCGGTAATTAGGATAGCATCTGACACATGAGAGATACGCAGTAAATATTTGTGACAGGAATCAATGCATCCCACCCTGCTTGGAATCTCTCTTCACTATTGTTCTTGGAGCCCTCCCAGAAAATTTAGGATTCAATCGCCATCTCTCTGGATCAGAATTTTGGCCACAGAGTTTCCCAATTTCCTTCTTTACAGTCTAGATGTTCTAATATTTCTTCTGTGAAATGAGGATTTGTGTGTGTGTGTGATTACCACACACCCCAAAGGCCAGCTGAAAACTTAACAGCTTATCCTACTATGACTCAGACCAATTTTAAATCAAAACACTGACAGAATTTCCTGAACAATGACTATCTTTATAGTAAATACAATACAAACATCAAAGCTTCTTTAAAAATTAATAATTTACCTCTTCCATTAAACCTTCCCTGAGGACACTAGCCCACATAGATCTTTATTTTCTGATCTTCTATTGCAAGCTTTGTCTATAATGGCTAGGGAATTACTTGGCTGATTAGTGTCCTGTAACTTTTCTAAATGTTTACGAAGATATATTTTGATTCCTCAACAAGCATGGAAGCTCTTGGAGAAAGATTGTACACTATGCCTCATTTTAGCCACACAAAATTACTTGTGTAATTTTGACAGGAATGAATGCATCCCACCCTCCTTGGAATCTCTCTTCACTATTTATTTAGAAATACTGGTCTGTTTGTGCATCATCAGTACATCTATAATAAAACTTTTGAAAATCAATAAGTCATATAGATGCTCTAATGCCACTTGTTGCTAAACATCTGAATGGCACTCAAGAGGTACTTAGCCCACCTTCAGAGGGACCAGCACTTACAGGCTTCTCAGAGCTACTGAGAAGTAAAGAGAATTCTGAAGGCCAAGGCCAGAGGAGCCTGGAGAAGGTAGGGTAAAAGCAGATAGAGGGTGCAGCATTCGCACAGACCCAAGAACAGGACCGAAGGGTTTAGGTTGGGGCAAGATAAAGTGGAGCAGGAGAAAAAACAAGAACCTATCATGGAAGAAATAAAAATAAGATAAAAACAATTAGTTCTCTATAATTTAGAAAGAGAGGCTTACGAAAAGGAGAGAAAATGCAAATCTCCCCTTAAAACATAATTTGAAACAATACACAACATAAATTGATTTTTAAAATATTACCTGATGTGGACTTTTTAGAAGAACATTTAAAAAATCCAGTGCAATCTCTGACAGATTTTTACCCATAATGGTTTGAGTACTAAGGAAAAACTCACCAACACAATTTTAAATTGCACCATTTTAGTTGATAAACATTTTTTTTTTTTATGTTGAAATACACTGCCTCCTCAGTCCTATTAGTCCCAGTTCTGTCTCCAGGGAAAATTAAATATAAATTCACAAAGTAATAATAACTATGAACCTTTTGTAAGGAGGGCTCTCTTCATCCCTCCACAAGAACATTAAGGAGATACTTCTAGGTGAAATAGAATGTTATCATTTGAACCCCGTCATTTGACTTCACCATGCAAGGCTTTTGACCTACTAAGAATTTTTGTTTCAAGAAATAAGTAAATATTTTTTAAAAATCAACAAAGTTAAATTGAAAAAAAGGTAACACTGCACACAGAAAAACCAATAGAAAAATTGACTGAAAAATTATCATCATATTAATACATTACAAAACTGTAAAAATTGACCCAGGAAAATTAGATGTAGTGGAAATAGTCACTGCAAAGTCAAACTGACAGTGGCTGAAACTGCGCTGTGAAAAAAAAAAAAAAGTGTTGTCAACTAAAAATTGACAGAAGAATCTAATTCCCTTGCCCAAATTTTGATCTGGAGAATCTGATTCAGGAAAATTGGACCTGGTAGGAATAACTGCCATAAAAGAAAATTCAGACTGGCAGGAGAATTATTGTGAGAATATTTATAGATGATTAGTGAATCAAATCATTATTATAAATTTTATGCATGAAGAATTATTCTGAAGAAAATAATTTTAATTAATAAAATAGAATTGGAAATTAGTAAATGGCTTAACTGCACTCTATAGAAAATTGAACAAAGAATTAAAATTTGCATGAGTTCATTCTCAAAAGGCTTTCTCAATGAAAATTCATCAATTAGAATCCATCGTTATTGGTATAATTCTGATTTATTAACACAAAGTTCAAACATCATCACTGTCTAAATGTTGGGGTCAAAATAGCACTGGGTTATCCACATTGTTCTCCAAAAAACAAACAGAAAATTAATATCCCTATAAATAGGCTTCTAATAAAGTTTAGACCAATTAGTGATGAATTCAAAACCCATGTTAAGGAAATAGTAGGGTCTTTGAAGTCAAATTCTTGTTCAGAAATAGAAGGTTATATCAAAGAGGCATTAATATTGCTCCAGGGTGGCCTCTATAATGTTCTTATATTTGAATACAATTAATTCAATTATTTATCATGCATCTACTTGTTATAGAACCTTTATTAATTGCTGAGATTGAGCCATACAGACTTGGCGCTGACCCTGGAGTTTATTTAGCAGTCTGTTCCACAGAGAAACTAAGGGAGCTACCCTGAGGATCATGTGAGCTCAGAGCTGTTCTTAACCAAGTTACACTGTGTGAGCTCTCTCCCACCAACTCTTTTGGTAAGAATAAAAACCTGTGCAAATAAACATCAAGAATGTTGACAAGTGAGATTGATATTTGACAGACATCACTTGGGTCAAACCAGATTTATTTAGAATAACAGTTAATTGTATGTGTCAGTTTCACTGGGCTAAGGGTCACCCAGATGGCTAGTAAAATGTTCCTCTAGGTATGTCTGTGAGGGTGTTTCCAGAAGAGATTAGCATTTAAATCAGTAGACTTGAGTAAAGATTGCCCTCACTGGTGTGGGTTAGGTATCATCCAATCCTTTGAGGGCCTGAATAGCAACAAAAAGGCAGAGAAAACCGGTATTTGCTCTCTGCTTGAGTGGGGCCATCCATATTTTTCTGTCCTTGCACATCTGTACTCCTGGCTCTTGGGCATTTAGACTCAGCCAGGACTTACACCATTGTGTTCCCTGGTCCTCAGGCCTTTAGGTTTAGACTGGAACTATCTCATCAGCTTTCCTGGGCTTCCAGCTTGCAAATAGCAGATCGTGGGACTTCTCAGCCTCCATAATCATGTGAGCCAATGCTTCATAACATCTGTCTATCTGTCTACCTGCTTACCTATTCATCTATCTATCTATGACACAGAAGAAAATAATCATGTTCAGGACCCAGATCAACAACAGAAAAATGTAAGTATAAGGTTTCAGACTCCCAGCTGATAGGATAGTTGACTATGAGTAGTGACAACTAAGTGAGTGAGAGCCTGCTCAGCCTTTCAGGAGGAGAAGATTGATCCAAAGAGCCTGGATACTTTCCAGAGACCACATCATCTGCATCAGATACCCTCAGCAATGCGAGGCCATGCCTACATACTTTGACTACAGGGTAAAATGCAAGACAGTATGAACACTCAGGCACAACAGCTGTCACGTATCTCTCTAAGCCTCCCATGATAGTATAGTCTGGTCCAAGAACATTTTGAAGTCAATACCATAGAACCATAACCAGGGTCAGTGGGACAGATGTCTATACCATGCTAGCAGGAAGCTATTGGGTCCATCCTTAGAAGCAGTCAGTGATACAAGGTGAGAGAAAGAAATTACTCATCTCTCTTATTTATGTATAGTTTCATGAGGAAGACCTCCAATTATCCCCTATTATTCATCCTCTCCTTCTTATATGATAGTGGAATTATCAGCTGGGAATTGACTATCTAGCTAGGAACACATTTCCCAACCACATGGCTAAGTTCTCAGCAATGGAATACTGGTTCAATTGATGTTGGCAAACTTGGGTTGTGCCCTTAAGGAAAGGATAAAGCCTCTTTTTATAAAAGTCATAAAAATATAGACAGCTAGCTTGAAATATGTGATTGAAGAAGACATCTTATCAGGAGGGGAGGGGACAACAAAAAATCTTTCCCAATAACATTCTCAACCACATGGACTTTTCCCAACCATTCAGGGCCCCTTATAGCTTTGTGTGTATTCAAAAATTCCAGACCAGCTTGAACCTTCATGTGAGAGAGATATTGACTTCTATATTATTTGAATCAATGTTATTTGGGGCCCTCATTATAATTAAATTTATATCAAAACCAGTTAAGCCATATGAATTTTTAAACACCAATGGTTATACCTTTCGAAGGTCTTGGTATAAAAAAGTTTCTAGTACAAAATGTTCATACTGGCTCTGTCTGGTCCATATGACATCTGCCAAAGGATCCCAAATATAGCTTTAGAATTTAATGAACTTCATCATTTGTGCAATTTGCTTGAAATGAACTGTATTAATTCATCAAAGTTTCTGACTAACTAAATCATTTTGCACTGTATAGGGATTAAAAATCTTCAGAAAAATAATGCAATTTAACTCATAGATTTTACTGGATGTAATTTAATCTTTAACAAATCAGATAATACTTCACAGTCTTGTTATCCCAGGGCCATGATTTTAAATGCCAATAATTTTAAAAATTAGTAGGATTATAATTAGTTAGGTTCTGCTTTTTTAAACAATGGATAAATGATGAAGAACAGAGTTTATCCTATGGCATGCATTTACTAATATCACTAGTTCATTAAATACTTATTGAGCACTTGCTGGATTCCATGTCTGTTTTTATCTTTTAACTGTTATACAAACTTGTGCATCCTGTTTTCATTTTTTTGAACTTTTTGTTTTTCTTTGAAAAAAAATAAGGGGTGGGGAGGATTTCGACTACAGCCATGCTGACTGTGAAAGGCTATGATGCTAAGAATAGGGCTGAGGCCACAGAACCATGGCTCCTGTCACTGCCTTGACTCACTCTCCTGCGGGCACTCATTTTGAAGCCAAATGTCTGCAGTTGGAGCTACTTCCCCAGCAGTAGCATCCTATAACTGCTCCTCCACAGCTCCTTTCATAAGTCGAACTGAGCAATAGTGTTGCCTCAGGGCTGAGCCTTGCCCCCGCTGAGGCTATATCTGGGGCATCTGAGCCAGTAGCACTGACTGGACAGTACCTCCTTGTAATGTGTGATCTTGGAATGAAGAAACTTTTCAATTCCAAATTCCCTCCCTCTGTTAACAAAATTGCTTGCTAATAATACTGCTGACCTCCAAACAAGGTCTTTCTAGGGTGCCTTGCCTCTTCCCCACATCCCAATAGGCCACGGGTCATTCTCTGCTCTGCCAAGGCTCTGTTCATCTGGCCACAGAGAGAAGGCTAGGCAGGTTAATTAGATTCTTCAGGTGGGGAGAGAATCCTGTTGCTTAAGATGAAGCAGATGTGTGGGTGAGTTATCCAGACTCCTGTTTACTTAACTTCAGAACTTAAGAATGCACATATTGACATACTGGTTCCATCCAGGTCAGAACTCTTCCTCTAAGAATAGCCCTTTGGAGGGGCATTGTAATAGTTACATGATGTAACAGTGTAGCCTCAAAATCAGCATCCCTGGAACAATAGTTACAAAGCTCTAATTTATGGATTAACTCTTTAAAATAATTTATGGTTTTGGACATTATTATCTTTGGAATCCAAGTCCACCGATTATTAGCTAGAAAAATTTATACTAGCTACTTACTTTCTGATTCTACTCTGGAAATAGAGAATCACCATCTCACATGGTTATCTTATAAAAATTAAATAAATTATGGTGTGTAAAAAGCTTAAAGTAATATGTTAAGTATTACATGTTGTTTTTATTTTTATTAATGTGAGATGACAATTTTCAAAAGCCTGAGTACAAGAGGGAGTACATGAAGCTGTGGACTTTGGAATAAGACAGACCTGACCTGGAGCCTTATCTCTAGTACTTTCTAGTGACATAACTTATGTCACATTTCTTAATTCTGCTGAGCCTTGGTTGTTGGCCTGAAAATGTGGATATTAATGGTTATCTCAGAAAGCTGTTGAAAGTATATGTGAAACATCAGGCATATAGTGTGTACTAAGAGAGCCGTAGCTGTGGTTAACATTTACCCCTCTGCTTTCCCCAAGGAGAAGCAGTCTGAGCTTCACTGTGGAGTGAGTGTGGCTTTTGAAGGTGGAAGCCCCTTTCCTAGGATGTAAAGACAACAACACTCTTTAGAAGACGTTCCTCAAAATGATATCACATACAGCTAAATAGAGTTCTTGATTCCCTGGTTGGAAACAATTTTAGAGATCCTAGAAATAAATAGAGTTTAACTCTTCTAGAGATCCTTTGTGATTTTCTCAAGAGTTTATTCATGTCAACAGGAAAACTGAAAGGATAACTCAGAACAATGGGATGGGACCATCGCATGGTAATTAGGACATTCTCATTCTAGCACAACCAGGTAAAAGATAACCCAAAGCTGGAGCATAGGGTTGAAGAGCACAGGTATTACTGTAATGCTAGTACTTTCCTTACGTGGATCCCATGTCCTCTCCCAGGCAGTTTCCAATAAAGAACTGCAGGTTCTAAATAAGAATGCTAATGTCCCTCACCTTCAAAGACACCAGCAAAAGCATTTCCCATTCTAACCATTAAATTTAATTTCCAAGTGGAAAATAAAAATAGGCATTAAGTGGCGTGAACTCAGCTATCCAAGGCACAAAGCTTTTAGACATGTAAGATGAAAGGAAATATACACTAGTAGGTACAAGCCTGAGGTCTTTTATGATTATCTACTTTTCCACTTATATATGATGTACATGCATTAAAGACAAAATATATAAAGAAAGCCATAAATAACATTGGAAGACTCTATAGAAGAATATTGGGCTAGGAAAGATTTTCTTATGTAAAACTAAACCCAGAAAACAAAAGAAAACATCATAACTTACTACATCATACAGCTTATAAATTTTCATAAAACAAATATATACAAACTAAGACAAGAAACATACTTGAAAGTAACCACAACATATATAACAAAAAAGTATTAATATCCATAATATATAAAAACTTCTTCCAATTAATAAAAAAGAAAAATAAACTTATAATAGACAAAATATATTAATAGACAATTTATAAAATAAGCATAAAGTCAGAGGCAAATACTCAATTTCTCTTGCAAGCCGGGGGGCTAGCGGGGGTTACAAATTATAAACAACCACTAGAATCTATTTTGCACCTCAATATATGCAAAAATCAAAACTATTTTGCCTTGTAAGAAAGTAGGTAAACAGGCCATTTATACTGTGGAACAAAGTTTCAAACAGCATTTAAGGAGGGCAGTTTTGCACTATCTGATATGTATAACTTTTGGCCCAGAATTTCTATTTCTAGGATGCAAATCTAGAGAAATACACAGATGCTCAAAATCATATAAACAAAGACATCTATTGCCACATTTTTATACTAAGAAATAAAGAGACCATCTAAATGTCTATTAATAGAGGGGTCAAATAAATTATAGTACATATGTAACACAGAATAAAATGTAGAACTCTAGACTGATCTGGAAATAAATCTAAGCTTTGGAGCAGTTTTTCTTTCTAAATAAAGGTAAGAATACCTCAGATCCCATGTTTTTCTCACAATAGAACTTTGTCTTTCTTGCTGCCTAGAAATGGAGCTACATTCCCTTTCTTTGAATTTGGGTGGACTTGTAACTATCCTGACTAATAGTGTATAATGGAAGTAATGTGACCCCCAAGGCAAGGTCATAAAAGAAGATGCAGCATCAGCCTGGCTCTCTCTGCTTTAGGGTACATTTATTCTGGAGGAAGCCACCACCGTTTTGTGGGAGAGTCCAAACTATTGCACACAGAGAGACCAGATGGAAAAGCCTGCACTGAGAGAAACATAGCCATCCCATCCTTTAGATGTATGAATGAATGAAACTTCGATGACTTCAGCTTCCAGCTTTCAAGTCCTCCAAACCCCAGACATTGGGAGGTAAAGCATTGTGTTCTTTCCAAATTTCTGGCCCATATATACCTTGAAATAACAAATGGTTGTTCTCTGCCACTAAGTTCTAGGCTAATTTTCTATGGAGCCAAATAACTAGAACAGGTATTTTATGTGATTGACATCAAGTCTCATGATAATATATTTATTCACTCATGAAAAATATTAAGCAAAATTATAAATGTATGTCGTTGGCAGCCGTCCGTCTCGAGAGACGATGGTGTAGCTTCTCAAGAGTCTATCTGCACCGCCGAGAATGGCTGTGCAGTCCGACTCGGGAGTGACATGGTATCTGTCTCCTCCCGTGTTGAATCGACATCTTGTGATGACGCTGAAGCTACAGAGCCTGGGCAGGGTAATATGGAGGGTCCGCTGTTGCCCATGCAGCAGACCCCCCCTCTCTTCGCAGCTGAAGGGTCCAAGGGAAAGACGGAGTCGATACAGCTTGGCTTCAGGTGCGCCGCAGGAGTTGCCGGTGTTGACTACAACGTCAAACCGCCTTAGGGACTCCGGCTCCGGATTTTCTGTCGGGGTTTACTCCCTTAGCCTTTCCCCTGAAGAGGTATGCCGCAAGGCAGCGGAGGTTTTTCAGAGTTTTCCTTCTCTGATGTACCCTGACTGGAAGATCGAACCAGCGACACTTAGCTCGCAGGCCGACGCTCAATCCACTGAGCTAAACCAGCCAGGGCATAAATGTATGTATAAATGTAGAAATATATGTGTGTTGCTGTATATCTGTATGTGTCTATGTGTTTTGGTATAGCCCTATGTAGACAATTGTCTGGAGAGACATATGATAAGTTGCAAATTGTTACCTTAAGAGATGGGAGAAAGAATAAGGCAAGAAAGTAAAAGAGACTTAAAACTTTGGCTCTATATGTTTCTATATTGTTTAAATTTTGTGCTATCAGCATATAATATAAAACTCTAATTAAATTCACAAATAAATATAATATAGATCTAAGTTATGGAAAAAGGGATGACATGACTAAAACTTATAGAGAACTGGGATCCTGGCACTACCACTTACGAGCTATATAAACTTGAAAAGTCATTCAATCTTTTCTAAGCTACAAGTTTCCTGAGTATAAAACAAAGATAACACTTTATTATTTTTAGGGTTGCTAAAAGGAAAAATAACATACAGTATTTAAACCTCCAAACATAACGCTGAAATATACCATGTTTTCAATGAAGGGAAAGTTCTCTTCATCTTTCTGCTTGAAAAAAATACAAAAAAAAATGGGCATTCAAGTGAGCAAAAAGACAGAAGAGGTAATTCAGGTGACAGCAATGATGTACAGATCAAGCTAAATAAAACAAGTCTGAATGAAGGTATAGTCAGTTTCATAAAGGAAAACATGAGCTGATCACATGAAAATATGTACATATTATTGTAACTATCCTTTGTTCCCATGCAGCTCAGATATGTTCAACTGTGATACCCAGTTGTATCATGCAAAATGTAATCGTTGGTGTTACAGGGTGTGAGAACATGGCATTCTTGATTAAGGAAAAAAATCAGATTTCTTTTCTCCTTATATACCAATCAGTATTTACAGCACTTCTTGGTTTCCGACCACCTAACAATAATTCAGCAAATTTCAAATCTAGGTGTTCTGAAAGAAACATGGTCTAAAGGGAGAAGAATGTACTTGAAAACCCATTAGAAGCATGAGCAGTGTCCTTTGAAGGCTCCGCTCCCCCACTCCTTGTTCTGCCCTGAGTGTAAGACCTTATTCCAAAAAGGTTGAATAAAAAGGGAAGATAGACTAATGAGTAAAAAACGTTGGTTACAGTCTTGCCCCGATAGCCCACCTATCATACTTTCAAATAAGCTGATCACTTACAGTAGAGGTTATTTAGAACAAAGTAGAGCTCCAGAGTCCATTTATTTGAATGTATTTCCATTTCAATCACTGCTTCAGAAATCACCTCTCCTTCCCGTCACATAAGGTGAACAGATGTGATTTTAAGGACTTACTTCACAAACTTCTGCTGTGAAAAAAAAAAAAAAAAGAGCTGTCTGGATAGAGGATTTTTTTTTTTTTTTTTACCCCATTTGGGGCATAAGATTCAAAAATTAGTTCATTTCTGATCCTACTCTTGTGAGGACATCATATTTGAGTTGCCTTTCAATAGTCTTAGTCATAGGCTCTTAGATGAGTGAGTTTTCTTTTATTCTGTGCATAAACAGATTAAAGCTGTCTGTTCAAGTGAAGAAGCAAAGAGTTTTGGAAATTTTTTTGTTTCATTTGGCATAATCATTGGTTTACAAAGGAATTCCTCTAACACAATTGGAACATCAATTGTAATTCTTTTTCCAGAAAATGGGAAAGTACGGATGTATCTGGAGAGAGCCAATCACACAGTTTCTTGTACAATAGTATTCTTGTGACAGCTTCTATTTCAAATAATTAGCCTAGAGCAGTGTTGGCGTCTGCTCTGAAACTAAACATGGATAGGGACATTATACCTGATGAACATTTAGCCATTCGTTCATTATTTCTCATGTATTATAAAAACACCAATAGCAACACTGAAAATCAAGCTACAGTAATAAAAAATGTACTATAAATTTTAACATTTTCTAAGAAAGAACAATGACATTTTCAACCAATGTCTCCTTTTTGAGTACTTATTATCTTGTTATGCATTAGTATCACTCTGGACACCAAGAGAAGACAAGACTCCTACTTTCTCAATGGGAAGATAAAATTTGCACAAACACAAATATGAAAAAATATGGGACTATTCTAAATAAATGAAAAATAAATGGAGTGCACATATCAGAGTGCACTCAGTTTTGCTATAAACCTAAACTGCTCTAAAAATAGTCTATTTATATAAGTAGATATGATGATATATAGATAATGATAGATAGATAGATACATGAGAGAAAAATTGGGAGGTTGAAGTTTATTTAGAATAAAAATAGGCAGAGAGTCATAGAAGGCTTCCTGGAAGAAGTGGACCTTGATTTGGAACTTGAGAGGCGGGTACAATTGGTATACACTTAGTGAAAGCAGAGAACTACAGTGAGCAAAGGCCAGGAGGCCAGAATGTTTAGACTTCATAGAATCTATCCTCATACTGTCAAAAAGTGCATATTGGAAAGTACTTGGAAATAAGTCGAAAAGTGGATTAACTAGAAGGTAAAGTTCTCGTTTTAAAACTGTAACATCAATCATCTTACTAATGTATGCTATACCATGCTTATTCAATTAGGGTCTGAATGCAGGACTAATTAATAATGAGGCTGAAGCTCTCAGAGCCAAAGCGTGTGATTTCAGAAAATTAAGTAGGAGCCTAGAGCATATTCACCTTTGACAAGAGCTGCTCTGGCCGATCTGAAATGCATCTAGCACAATAAAGTTGGAGATGCCCAGCAATCCAACTTCTGTTCAGCAGGACTAAAGAAACAAGGTCGTTTTTCAGGAAAAATATTCTTCATGCATTCTACTTGGAGAAAGGAGTTCAAGGAGAGAGGTGCCAGGAGCAACTGACGCACACAGGAAAAAATAAATAAATAATCTCTGAAGGATAGGAGGGAAGTTTGTGCATTTAATTATGATAACACTCACTTGTCAGAAAAGCTAAACTCAACAAGAAAGTCCTTAATCATTAACATTGTCATCTTAGAAAAGTACCTTCTCGCAACTGACTGTTAGATAGATTCTGGATGACAAAGAGAGCCTGCAAACAAGAACCTGTCAATCCCGCTTCATGGGGTATCAGAGAAACCCCCTGAATATAGGGTGTGTGTGGTGTATTTTCATTTTCCCTCTTGCTTCTCACCCTTTGTCCTTGAAAAGTCTTTCCCCTTGTTCTCTGAAGCAAATAGGCAATGCTCAGTTTGCTCCATTTCATATTTTCCTCCCAGTACCTTCTGCTTATTTCCCTGAAGATTTTAGTCATCTTCACAGTCTGCTTCCAAGGGGGGCCATGTTATTGAAAACCATTCTCAAGCTACAGTCTCTTTCCAGAATGCCCCTCCACCCCCGCCTTTTTCTAACCTCAGAATAGAAGTTTCTAAACTAGTTGCATAGGTTGAGAGGTAGTTAGAGGCCACCTGCCTGGCCCAGATACCTGCAGCCAGGACCTGTGCCGATAAGGAGGTCAGACTTAATTGGTCTCTTGTTGATTCCTGCCATTTCTCGCCCTCTTCACCAGCTAAGCAACATGGCAGGTAGTTCACCAGACAAACGCATTTACCTCTACAAACTTGCAATCCTCAACAGCCTTTCCTTGTTCCTACCTCACTTCTCCAAGAACACAGTCTTTAAAAATACCCTAGTGATTTAGCATTTAAATTGGGAGCATTTATACTAATAACCAAGCTAAGCTATTGAGATGGGGTGGCAATGTTTGGGAGGGAGTTATAGGCAAATATTGAAAGATCAAAAGTCCCCAAAGAGGTTAAAAATAGTTGCATGTCACCCAAGAGGGTATTAGTCAGAACAATGAAATGAGATTGAGAGGAAGTAAATATATGCCCTACCACAAGGGGAGAGTTCCTAACGGAGAGTCAATGAGACAGCAGGATTGCTTCCATGGGGAAATGGCAAGAACTGCAGCAGTGGGGTCATTGAAGACAAACCCGACAAAGTGCCTGAAATAAACTAAAAGTGACATTCTACACAAAGGGCTTAATTCTGTCAGCCATGGGAATGGCAGATTTCCCTGTCTGGACACCTGTCATTCTTGGACTTTGACCAGGGGATAAAATGCTATGCATTTTTTTGTATATTTGGCAAAGAATCCCTGAACCTTGTGTGGCTTGCTGTGATCTTCCTAAATGCATTTTTTATGATGAAGCCTTGGTTTTCACAGAATCACAGGTCTTTGCTGGGTCTTTGCTTTATTTGAACTTGTATGCCATTGAGAGTTAATCATATCTTGTCTTGTACCATCTTTGCATGGCATATTTTTCACATTTATATTGTTGTATTTCTTACCTCATAGCTAGCTAGTTAAGATTTTTGAGGATATAGGACACTTTATTCCTCATAACTTTTAGCATTGAATTTTCTACACGGTAGCCAAGAATAAATATGCCCCCAAATCACAATCATCAAATGCTATTACAACTTCTGGCCAAGACAGAGGCATAGACAGACATGCTGTGTCTCCCTCCACAACTAAGAAGGAATAAAACTACCTAAAAATTAGAAAAAAACAGAAGATCCAGAAATTCAAACTACATGGAAGTCCAGCAAATAAAGATATAAAGAAGAAGTATTCATCCACACAGATAGGAGGGGTAGAGCCAGGGCAGAGAGTGTTGGCAGCATCAGCAGCGGTGGCAGCAGCAGGTCAGCAGAAAGCACAGTTACACGTTCAAAGTCAGGAGGGACATCTGGGGAGCATTCCCAGCTCCTCACTGGACCTCGAAGCTCATGGTCCCAGCACCGGAGAAAATCAAGCCTCATTGTTTCTGACTGTGCAGACCAGTGGGGATTGGTGTGGAGGCAGAAACTGCCAGTCTCTCAGCAGAGTCCACTTGTTTAAAGGGCCCCCAAGGCCCTAGAACATCCACAGACCCACCCACTCTGAGAACAACGGCCAGGGCAGCAGCTAGAGGGGTGTCAGTCTGGTGCAGAAGTGGGAGAGGTGCCTGGAAAAGGGGCGAATGCTGGGCAGGCAGCATTGTTCCCTCGTGGACCCCTCCCCCACATACAGCATCACAACGTGGTGAAACAGTTTGCCCTGCACTGATGAATTCCTAAGGCTCCGCCCCTTACAACATAACAGAATTGACAGCTCTACCTAGGATGCAGAGGCAAACAAACACAGGAGCCTGTCAGAATGAGGAGACAGAGAAGTATGGCCCAAAAGGGGGAAGGGATCAAGGTTCCAGTGAGAGAATTAAGTGATGAGGAGATAGCCAACCTAACAGATGAGGAGATAGACAACCTAACAGATGCAGAATTCAAAACACTGGTGATAAAGATGCTCACAGGCTTGACAGATATGCTTGAGTATGGCAGATACACAAGAAAAAAATGAAAGCTATGCTAAGTGAAACAAAGGAAAATGCACACAAAACCAATGGTGAGGGGAAGGAAACTGGGGTTCAAAACAATAATTTTGAACATAAGGAAGAAAAAAACAGTCAACAAGTGCAGAATGAGGAAGCAAGAATGGAAAAAAATGAGAAAAATTCCCAAGTTTTGCAAAGGAGGTAGACATACAGGTCTGGGAAGCACAGAGGGTCCTGGGTGAACTGGACCCAGAGGGGACCACACAAGGATGCAACATGACTGAGATGCCAACAGTTAAAGATAAAGACAGAGTTCTGGGGCAGAAAGAGAGAGGTGGAGAGTTGCCTACAGGGAGGTGCCTTTAGGACTATCAGCTGATTTCTCAGAGGACACTTTGCAGGCAGGAAGGGGCTGGCAAGAAGTATTCAATGTGATGAAAGGCAACCTGCAACCAGGATTACTCTATCTAGCAAAGCTATCAATTAGAATGGAAGGGCAGATAAAGTGCTTCCCAGACAAGGTAAAGTTAAAGGAGCTCATCATCACCAAATCATTATTATATGAAATGTCCAAGGGACTTACTTAAGAAAAAGAAGATCAAAACTATGAACACTAAAATGACAACAAATTCACAACTATCAACAACTGAATCTAAAAAATAAAAACAAAATCCAATAAAGCAAACCAGAATAGCAACAGAATCCTAAGTATGGGGATCATTTGGAGGGTTATCAGCTGGGAGAGGGGAGGGTGAGAAATGGGGAAATGGTGCAGGGATTAAGAAGCATAATCGATTGGTTCAAAATAGACAGGGGAAGTTAAGAATAATATAGGAAAGGGTAAAGCCAAAGAACTTATATGCACAACCCATAGACATGAACTAAGGGGGGGTGGGAATGCTGGAGTGAAGAGGGGTACTGGGCAGAGGGGAGCAAAGGGGAAAAACATGGAACTACTGTAACAACATAATCAATAAAATATACTTTAAAAATGCTATTACAAGTAGTAATGAGTGTAAATTATTGTCCATGCACCATGTGTCATAGAGTATACTAATAAATTTGTGTAATCTTCAGAACCATGCATTAGATATCATTGTCCTCATATTACAGAAGAGACTGAGACTTAGAGAAAGTTAAAAAATAAAACTTACCTAAAATTCTCCCAGTTAACAAGTGACAGAGCCAGGATTCCAACCCACATAATGCTGTTCCAGTTCCAAAGTCCAAAGTCCAGAGAATCCAAACTGTATTATTTAAAGCACATAGTAATAACTAACTTTTTTAATGTTATGCAATAGGTGTTGGGCTAACTGTTTCATGCATGTTAGCTAGCACATGATGCAAACACTATTACTATGTGAACTACAGCCATTTTACAGATGAGGAACTAACACAGAGAGACATCAAAGAACAAGGCCAGACTGCTAGTAAGGAGCAGAGCTGGGATTTGCACCCTAGGTCTCAGTCCAGTACCCATGATCTTCACCATTCAGATGAAGAAACTGAAAATTCAAGAAGAAAATCTAGACCCTCGGGCATCTGGCCCCATGCCATTTCATCACAGCATAATATGCTACTTCAATAATTGTTTAGACGTGCTTTTCCTTTGAGCTTCATTTAATGTCTATCCCTGAATCCATGCAAGTTTTATCCTACCTCATCAAGACAGTTCAACACTGTTCCTGTACCTTTTTTGATTTCCAATATAGCAACACTGAATGTGACCTTTGGCAAAGAAAAGAGTAATGCTATTGACAGAGCACCCCTTATAGGAATTGGTGTTGATCCAGAGGAAATTATTCCTGAAGTCTTTGGCAGGGTGTTTGCAGGTTCCTGTTACAAACTAAATTCATGGTTAAAAAACCTACAAAGCCTATTTTTAAATGTTCCTTACCATTTGTTGACCTATATATTAATTACTATTGAATTCTTACAGAAAAAAATTAAAAATAATATAATATGAAAAGGATATCCATTGAGCAACAACAATCAAGTCACAAACTCCATCTGTCTTTCTTTGTGCCCATCAGAGTCTTGGCACAATACTAAATGCATAGGAAGTGCTTGATCAATGAGAGCTGAATTTAACTGAATATTTCTGGTGTCTTGCCCTGACTACCACTCAGTGACAAGCCACTTACAAAACTCACTGGAGGTGACAGGACTGTGCTATGGGAGGAGATTCGCTTCTTCAAGTTATACAAAGTCACATATCTATTGGGTACTAGCATTGGCCATATCTAAACAAATAATAAATTGTACACTCACTCATTTAGGACAATTTTTCTTCAACATACTATAAATGCAGATATGAGTAAGATTCAGATTCATTTAACATGTCACTAAACACATAGTTGCTTTTTGTGAAATTATGAGCTTTTAATCAGAGAATACAACTATTACATGGAGAATCTGGGAAACTTTATGTCATTTTAAAGGGATTTTCACATGAAAAATAATGTTTGGAAATAATGAATCAGAGGACTTTCATGGTTCCATTATATTCTAAGCTTTTGTGATTCTTTGGTGTGAAGTAGGTTAAGAAGACTAGACAATGCTTTGCAAAAGATGTGTGCTTTATTCTTAGAGATTGCCTTTTAATGGTGAAATTTTCCATAATTTACCTTTAAAAATTAGGAATTTTCACATTTCCGTATCTAGTTCTATGAAAAATGTTTATAAAATGTTCTGAATTAAAAAGATAATTATGATCTTTAACTGAATTACCTCGCCTTCTTTCGAGATAACTAGGTCTTTGCAATGAGCTTTGCAAAGGTGGGTGTAGATTTCTCAGTTCCATCTCTCATATCCCCCTACACATTATTTGTTCCAGTTATACAAACCAGTGTTGTTGCTTTTTCCCCCTGAACTTACCATCCACCTTCACACTCAAGCTGCTGCGTGAGGTGGGGGGGTGGGAGGTGCTCCTCCATCAATTCTCAGGCCAATCTAACTGCTCTGGAGCTTTTTCCCCTTACACCATCACTCAGCATTGCTTCCTACCACACAGTGGCTGTGTGCCTAACCCAGGGCATCTCACGCTGCCTGATGTTATGGCTCATTGTTTGTACAGCTATGTGTTCTTAGAGCCTGGAAGTTACTTGAGTTAATTATGACTGGTCCTCATTTATCTTCTTTCCCCTAGACAACCTAGCTGAGCTGATCTCTAAGTGTTCATTAAATGCCCTGAATGAATGAAATGATAGATGGAGTAACCACAGAAGGTAAACATCTTTGATTATAAAAAACTACACTTGAATTCAAAAAGTTTAAACTGGTTTCTAACTTGTACCTGATATGGTTTAAGATGAGTTTAAATGAAAAAATAAAATAAAATCTTACCCTCCTATTCCTAATTACCTGATGTTCTTTATATTTTATCAAAAGGCAACTGAAAGGAAATAAATTCTTTCTGCAGTGTTTCCTGGACCTGTTCTTTTACTCTACAGAAAGAATTAATAAACCAACATTATTCCTGGAACTAGGTACATATAAATTGATGCCTCTAGTACACAAAACAAGATGTGGAGGTAGGATAAGACTCAGAGAGCATAAATTGTTGTTAGAGGGAGTAACTGCATTAATTCTATCACTATCTATAACAAACCTAAAGACTTTTTAAAGTAATAATAAAAAAAAGAGAAAATTGCATTCCCTCTGTGGGGATGAGCATCAACAAGAAACAGGAAAAAAAATACATTTGTTCTTTTAAGTTATTTCTAAATCAAGGGGAAGAAATTAAAATGTACGTGTAAGAATGAAGACGTTTGGTAAAACAAAAGATACGGCATTGACTTTGTTCCCACTGAAAAACTGCTCCTTCTCTGAACTGCAGATGGATAGTATACCATTTAGCGTAGGATCCAGACACAGCTGACAACTGCTAACATGGACAGGTTACTTCATCCTGGTCGGATACTGTGCTAAGCTCTTTACCTGCTTATAATATTTTATCCTTACAATAGCCCTCCGAACGGTGGATGGAGTACAATTCTGCTACTATCTCCATTTTTCAGATGAGGCTTAATAAGATTAAGTTACCCAAGACGACAGGGTTAGTAAGCAGTGGCACCAGGATTCAGACCCAGGTAGCCTAATTTCAAAGTCCTAATCACTCCCATTCCTAGCATGGCTTGAGGTTAGGAAATCTGAGATTTAACCTCAATTCTATATTTGAGCTAGATTTTGAGCATGAGGCAGAATTTCAACAAACCAGGACTGAGAATAAGATTTTCCAATTTAGGAGACTAACAGCATCAACAAAGACGTGAAAATGAGAAAATAAGGTAGCACGAGGGGAGAGAAATGACCCAGAGAGAATCAAGCACAGTATCTGTGGAAAGGGCAAAGCTGGTAAACTGACCTACTGTATGTTTTTGTACAGCTGGTGGTTAAAGAATGGTTTTTACATTTTTAAGAAGTTGGAAAAATTTGTTCTAAAAGAGTATTTCATGACCCATGAAAATTATATGAAATGTATAAACTTATATGGAATTTCACTGTCCATTGATAAAGTTCTGTTGGAACACAGTCATGCTCATTCACTCTGTATCATCTATGGCTACTTTCAGAGAACTGTGTAGTTGCAGCATAGACTGTGTGGCCCACAACTGTTCACTAACTGGCCTTTTATTTTATTTTATTTTATTTTATTTTATTTTATTTTTTTGAAAAGCTTACTGACTGTTGATCTAGAAAACTAACAGAAGGATGCTTAGATGGGAAGATTAGTTATAGGCAGTCTTTAAAAACAGGCTTGATCATTCATAATTGCAAAGATACTGGATCAAGACCTCTGAAAGATTTTGAGACATAAAATTACATAATCAGGACCCTAGGTTTTTAAGACTACAAAGAAAAGACATTTCAGATGCCTTGTGTAATTATCATTTATTGAGTTCACAAAGAAAAGCAGTTCAGCAAGGTACTTGGTTCAGTCTGGGTCCCAAGACTTCCAAGCTTCAAGGAAAGCAATTCATCTGCTCTAGGTCTCAGCATGACCTTAGCGGCACCACCAGCCCTCTGGCCTATAGCATTCACTTCCCCAAGAGACTGTTGGACAGGTTCATTACAATCTAATATGCAGCATGCCTTATTCCACTAGCCTCCTGTATTCCAGCCTGTCCATACTTGCCCTTGGTTGAGACCATTCAATGGTCCAGGCAATGACAGGAGATCAGGTTCTGTTGTTCTCAACATTCAAAGCAGAAGCTCCAGAAACTGCACAGAACTGCTTGAAAGCACTTTGGTTTGAAGGAAGATGTGAAAACAATAGCCCCTTAGCACTTGAAGGATTCCTCCCCAGTGTTAGAGTAAAAGGACTGCTCAAGACCAAGGCTAACTCAAGCTTCAGTATCTGTGCTCTGGCTGCCCTGCTCTAGACTTTGCAGCTATACCGAGTATCTTATTGGCTCTGAGTATCCACAGGAAGATTCACGCTCCAGGTCCGAATTTTAATTTTGTGCCCTAAAATCCTAGTCCACTTTATCTGCTGCTTTAACCACTTCTTTCTTCCGTTGCATTCTGTGTCTTCTACTGCAATTATTTTGTTCTTTTCCAAAAGAATAAAGGAGGAAAGGAAGGAGGGAGGGAGGGAGGAAGGCAACTGAGAGATGCCCTTGAGAACGTATTTCTCCGTTAGTGATGACAAGTCAGTAGGCAGTCAGTCATTTATCTTCCTTAGAAGATCTTTATTTGTGTCATACTTTCTCTGAATAAAAGTAGCAAAAGATTATCTTTATAACTAGCTTAGCAAGTCCCCATACTTTTCAAATCTGAGTTCTTCAAAGGTCTTTGTCCTTCTCTCTTGTGAATTATTTAAACTATTTAAACAGAACGGCCCAAAATCAGTTTTGAAGGAAACCTTACCGAAGGAGAGAAAGTAAAGTGAACCTGCAGAAATAAGCCAGGAAAGAATCTGAGTTCTAATCCTCACCCTATCACTCACTAGCTGTCAGATCTTGAGGAAACCAAAACCCGTTGGAGCCTCTTATTAGTCAGATAGGAAATATAAATAATAATACTTCTGTAACATACAACGCAGCTGGCTCCAGTGATCAAATGAAAGGATAATACATTCCAAGCTTCAGAAATCATCAAATATGAATACATGTGAATAAAGAATTACATATTATTGTACAGAATAAATGCTATAGGGCTTCAGAAGAACAATGCAAGATTGATAAGGACTTGTTTTGTGAATGACTTGGAATTTTGTTAGGATCTTGAAGAAAGAGAAAACATTCTAGGCTAAAAGGAAAGTGTAGAAAAAACCACGGAAACAAAAAGTTCATAGGAGCAATGAGAAATAGCAGGAATGGAACAGACAAAGTGTGTCTGCAAAGTCAAGGGTGATGAATGTGGAAAGTGTAAGTTGAAGCCACATTGTTGGAGGCCTAGAATGCCAGGGTTAGAAGTTTGGGATTTATTTGGGAGACAAGGAGCAGTATTCTTAGACTCATGACTTGCCAGTAGTATGCAGGATAGATCAGAGATAGAATGCGGAGCAGACAGAACCTATCAGAAGCTATTGCTTTCATTTGTGGAGAGCAGAGACAAGGAGCTACCCTAGCTGTGGCTGTGTTGGCTACCCTGGAGGATGAGGATGGAAGGGAAGAATGACGAACCTCTTTGGAGACGCAGTCTTAGGAAATCACGAAGTCATAAAAGGGAACCATCCTGGGAGAAGAAATTTATTCACTTTCAGCCTCAGTTTTTGAGGCAATGGCACCTGGGGCCTGAAAGAATTCTAATATATCACACAGAAAAGGCTTTGAGGGGAAAAAATGAACAGAAAGGGGCTTAGAGCCACATAGAAAAGCAGGGGGCAACCATTTTCCCAGATTTTTCAGTCGAGCAGGTTCTCCGAAACTGGCCTGAGGGAGGCTTAGAGTGGTCCGGTCAGAAGGGAGATAGCTCCCTGGGGAACTGAACAACAGAGAAAGAAACACAGGACTTTCAGATTAAGGTCCTTGATGGTTTAAACCTGACCTTCTCTGGAGGTCTCCCACACAGAGAAAAACTGCAATTTAAGCCAGATGTTTCTGAACTAGGCAAATGGGGAGCCAAACACCAAGGAGAGCAGATTTATATTTAAATACCATATTTTTATTACTTTTCTGGAAATTTGATACCAACCCTCATTTTAAACTAGACAAAGCAGTATAATTTTTTTTCAAAATGATTGACACTCCAAAGGTAATACACTTAAATTCCTCCAATTAAAGCAAATTTAATTTTAAGTTTAATTAAAGGAAACTTTAATTAGAAAGAAGATTAAATTTTAATTAAATTTCTCTAAAATCTTCATACCGGCCTTTACAGCTAATATTTGTCAGAAACCAAATCCCTTCTTAATATTCTTAAATTCTATTCTAGCGTTTTCCTTCGTATTAAAACAGCATCTCACCAGCTGTACCTGCCACTGTGAAAATTATTCCCATCTTAAAATACTGGAAATGCAACTGAGGAACCAAAGTCTCCCTGGGCAGAGAAGGGAAAACAACAGATTCTATTATTGATGAAATTTTTATTTTCAATCGCTTCCCAGTCCTTTTGGAGGCAATTAGGTATGGTGGGCCTGCTGGGAGCCAGTTACACTGCATTCACAGCATCAACAAATATTTATGGAACACCTACTGTGTGCATGGTCCTGCACTAAGTTCCCCATCTAGCAGGAAAACATTGTTAAAATACTAGCTCATCCTGAGAGAGAGCCTGGACCAGCTTGCCCGCCTGGATTCTTGAGGCTTCTCCATTCCCAGAATCCAGAAGAGAAACACAATCTCCCGATGACAGGCGAGTCCAGGGTATTTCCAACTGCCCCTCCCTGCTGGATGCCTGACACAGCTCCTGAGCAGGAAGGGCCCCGGGTTTAGGAATATAAGTCTCAGATACGGGACCTACATTGCTGCTAGATAACTGTATTATCTTTAGGGGCGACCTACACTCTCCATTTCTCACATTTTTCTCTCACCTGTAAAATGGGGTAATAATACTTGGCATACCTACTTACCAAGGAAGTCACAGGGATCAAATGAAATAATGTATCTAGGAAAGTTTCATCAAGGAACTAGTATAAATAACCTATGCACATGGACAACAGGGAGGGGATTGACTGTGGGAGAAGGGGTGGGCAGGACAGGCGAGAGCAATGGGGGAGGGGTAACGGGACAACTGTAATAGAACAATAATAAAAAAAAGTTTCTGAAAATTATGAAGTGCTACATGTTTTATGTATAACCACCTCCTACTGCCACATTGTGGGTCCTCATTCCGTCCCTCCCAGGACCCTGCTCTCTATCAAACCATAACCAAGCTCAGCTCATGTGTCATCTCCTCCTCAAAGCCAGTGCTGAACTAAGCCCCCAACAGGGAACGTTCTCTTTAGATATGAACCCTGGCCTCAACTGCTTTCTATTTACAGATACTGACACAGAGCAGAGCCCTGCCTTTGCCTGCAGACACATGAACCAAGATTCAAGATTCCCTGAAGTTAAAATAAACTAAGGATAAATAACTTTATGAAGAGAAAGTTACCTTGAGTTTGCTTTACAGAAGAAAATTCACTGCAGGATACTAGGTCGTCTCCAACCACTGTGAAAAGGGCTGCACTGAGCTCGGTGCCTCCTACTCCACGCGTCAGCCACGCCCCACATTTTCTTGAGTAGCTAACATGGGCAAAGGCCTAAGCTGCATGCTAGGGAAAGGTGCTCTCTGACTTTACTTATCTGTCCTCACCCCCTAACAACCCAGATCCTCCTCACCCTAGAGCACCTTTTGTTTCTGGACCTAAAATATCTCTCCTAAATCTTCTACTGACCCAACCTACAAAGTTTCCATCAAGGGCAAGCTCATCCAAGAATCCTGCCTGACTCCCCACACCCTTCTAAACTCCTGTATCCCTAGGAATTGGGGAACACATTGAGTAACACACAGAGAAGCCTCAGAGGCAGGGCCTGACTCCTTGCTATACACACCCTGGGTCTAGGCCTGTCACATCACCTGCCTGCAGCTTCTCCAAGGAAGGACCCCTGTTTCATGCTTCCTCTGCAGCCCCTGCAGTGCCTGGGGCCACTGCTGCCAACACAGGAAGAAATCAAGAAATACATATTCATTGTACTTGAAAAGAGAACAGAAACCCTATTGTAATTCGTTAAGTGCAGGTTATACCGGAAATATAATAATTCTTGTAAAGCAGCAGAGACACTGTTGAGATGAGACAAGAAACAAGCAAAAGAGAAGGATGGTCAGAAATGAAAAACAGACGATGAAAGAAAGGTGCTTAAATCAGTGGGCCCAGCGCAGGTAAAGGTGAGAAGCCACATGGAGGGTGGCTTATCCCAGGAGGGGGTGAGAGCATGAGAGAACCCCAAAGTGGAAGGGAGAAGTCATGGACAGAAGACTCAGAGAAGGCTGTTCCTGTGGCCAGGCCTGGGCCTGTAATGACCTATTATTCAACTGTAAAATGGGTGCAGTGTAACTTCTGTGTCCCTCCTTTGAGGCCTTTTGTGAGACCTTTTTATTTGTTTGTAAAGGGCTTTGAACTCTCCAGATGAAAGATGGCACGGGCAGTTCCAGGATGACTCTAGACCACTATTAGCTATAGTTAGATTCAAAATGAGAGGAGAGATGTGACCATTTTCAGTGCACCTGTCAGCTCAGCCTTTTTATCATTTGTAGGATTTCCGCCGTGAAATCAAAATTGCTCTTCATTACTTTTTTTACTAGCAATTAAAAAAAGATCAAAATGGGACTTGTAACAAGGAGGCTGAATGCTAATTTTGCTCTCTATAGAAAGGCAAAACATATATCTCAGGAATCCTTTTTTCTTTACACTTCCAGTCTGCAAGAATTTTAGAACTTTAGGGGATATGTGACTTTTTTCTGCCTCAAAAACTGGGGCTAAGAGAACTGAAGGAAAAAGGTAAAACTCACTAATTTTAAATGTTGACTTTCCCTTCTTTACACTAGTTCCCAACCCTCCAAACTGCTAAATAATGGAATTTATTTTTTTTATTTGTATTTTTTTGCTAAACCTCTGAATAGAACCATGGTTCTCATTATTAAAATGCTGCCAACAGTCCTGACTGGCATTGTTCAGTGCTTTGGGGGTCATCCCACAAAAGTGAAAGGTTGCCAGTTTGATTCCCCTCAAGTACATGCCTGAGCTTCGGGCCAGGCTCCTGGTTGGGGGCTGGCAAGGGGTAACCGATGGTTGTTTCTCTTGCACATAGATGTTTCCCTTCCTCTCTTTCTCCCATCCTTCCTCCCTCTCTAAAAATAAGTAAAAAATATTTTTTAAATGCTGTCAACAATAAATCCTGACATTCTCTTTCTCCCTCTCCCTCTCTCTCTCTCTCTCTTTCTCTTTCTCCCTGTCTGCCTCCATTCCTACCATCTCCCATGAATAACATGCTCTTTGGGAGGTGAGTTTCTCAAGGATCCAATAGAACTGGAGTTTGATAACTTTCTTTTCCTGTTCTGGCTGAAAAATTCTTTAGGGTCCCTTTTCCATCAAGGGCAGTTGCCTACTGGTCATGTCTGCCTCATGCTCAGGTTTCCGTTTGCCTCTGACTCTTTCTTTCTTGCCCATTCCATGCTCTTTTTGCTTCCAAAAATGTGTTCACTGAGAATCAGCTTGCTCTGATTGTTTTTTTTTTTTCTAGCTTATTGAGGGATGCTTGACAAACAAAAATTGTATATATTTAAGATGTACAATGTGATGTTTTGATATAATATACATTATGAAATGAGTATCACGATTTAGCTAATTAACACACCCATCACCTCACATACTTAGAATATTTTGGGGTGGTGAGAATGCTTAAGATCAACTCTCTTGATCTTAAATGTCAAGTACACAATATATTATTAACTATAGTCCCCAAGTAGGACATTACATCTCCATAACTCATTTATTCTATTTACGTGAACATGTGCACCCTCTGACCACCACCTAATGCACCCTCCAGCCCCTGGCAACCACCATTCTGCTCCATGTATTTATGAACCGGCCTTTTTTGGACACCACATATAAATGAGCTCATGCAGTATTTATCCTTCTGTCTCTGGCTTAGTTTACTGAGCACGGTGCCCTCCAGGCTCATCCATGTTGACATAAATGGCAGGATTTTCTTCTTTATTAAGGCTAAGTGATATTTTATTATATGTATACATATATAATCACATTTTCTTTATCTATCCATTCATCGACAAAGACTTTGCCCCTGATCCAGGGGAGTCATAGGATCATGAAGCGTGCTGTGGGCCATATTAGTAACTGTCCTTGCCCTTCCAAAGGTCTTGTGTCTATCTTTAGTTATTCACAAGTATTCTGTAAAGGGCTTTTCATTCCATAGCAAAAAATGCATACCGCATGACTACTCAATCTAAAATATCTTAGAGATCCAAGATGGTACAGAAGTAAGTGGAAGCTGCACTAGCCTCCTTCCAAATGGAGTTGCAACCAAATTGAAGAGAAATCACCCTAAATATCTCAAAAGTGTGTTCACATGTGTTTAATGAGTTCTCTATTTTCATAAGCTGTTTCTCCAAGAACACATGCTTTTCTTTTTAATAATTGGTGGGGTTTTTTTTTCTGTTGTTGTTGCTGCTGCTGTGGGATATATTATATAATATAAACAATAAAGGCACCCATTTCAATAATTCCGAAAATATAATAATTCAATAACAACACCACAAACATGCTCAGGAATAGGAACAATGATGTGGAACTTTTAGAAGACTCCACAACATTCTTATTTCTTTACTTACTCTCTCTGAGTTCTATTCCCATGGAAATCTCCATCTAAATATTCCACTTTAAGCACACATACACACAATACCTCCTTCACTTTCACACACTATCATGGTACTTCTCATTAGCTTCATTTCTACGACTGCTTATTATTTGCAAATGTCCTCAGGCTTCTTTTGTTCCTTTATAAAACCCCATATTCATCTCTGAGTTATCATCCAACACCAAACATTTCAATTAAAAAACTAAAAATAAAATTATTCAACCATTATATCAAGCATTGGAGTAGAAGACAGGTGACCTGTATTGTGATCCCAGCTTTACAAATAATTGGTTTTGTGACCCAAAATAAATGACTGAATCTCACTAAACCTAATTTCTTCCTCAGTAGTAAGGAATATATCTGTTCTATTTTACAAGGTAGTCATGAGAACTATTTGAGAATTGAATATACACCTGAAGTTAAATGTTATTATTATCCACCTACCTTATGATATCTCTGTCTCCATCATCCTCTCTGGTAGCAGTCTCTGATGATCACACTTCAATTATATGTCATTCATCTTTTCATTTATTCAACACACACTTATCATATAGCAACTATGGGCCAGCCCCAGGAGCTCATGTACTCATAAGGAGGGCAGACACCTTATCAAACTTGTACCCCCATGTGAGAGGTGTACCCACAGCTCTGATCTGAGGCAGTTTGTCTGTGTTTATATGGAGTAGTGGACATGTGTCTTATTTTGCTTTTCTATCTCAGTCGCTCACCATTCATTTCTCTTTCCTAATAGCATCTTCTTTTGAGAAACTTAAGCTTTCCCCAACAGGCCAAAGAGCAAACTCACCCTATGCTAATTTGGCGCTCCTTCCCTGACATGTGAAACTTGTTCCTGGTGACAGAGAGATTTTAAATGTATAATTTTACTGATTATAGCCATGGCCCCTGACCCAGCTCTCCCTGCTAGCAGACTGTTTCAGTCATTACCGTTTCCGCTCCTCGGAAACTGTCTCAGTTCCTCTTCCAAGCCTGGTTGTCAGCCTTCTCTGTGAGTTAGCAATATGCTTCTATTAAACTTCATTTTTGCTTTAGTTAGCCAGAGTTGCCTGTAACAACAACCACAAAAATAAAAATTAAAAATAAAAACTAAATTAAAACAATACGCCAATATGCTCTGTGCAGTGTGTCTTTGTGAAGATGTCTGAAACCTTCAGGCCTACCTAAGAGTTCAATCCGCATTTATTCATGCAACCACCAAGTATCCACCAAGTATGGGTTATGTGTCAGGCATTGCATGCACCCTCGTGCAGCCAACCCAATGGGAGGAGGCCATGCAGGAAGCACGTCTCACTGGGGGTCCCGAACCACAGTGCAAAGAGGGGCCCTAAGGGCTGGGGGAGTAAGAACGATAGGATGTGTGAACTGCAGCTTTATTCCCACTGAGTTAGGCTCCCTGCTGCTCCTCTAGTAGACAAGGTATATGGCCATTGTTAAATCTTCGCCCACCCCATTCCAACATCTCAGAACTTCCTCTCTTTTTCTCCCCTCTTGCCTACATCCTATCCACCCTGAAGGTCCAGTTGAAATATGACTGACAACAGCTGGGAAGCTTTCCCAATTCAAACTACCCCTAAGTGACATGTCTTCATCTAAATTCCTATGGCAACCTCAGTATAAATCATTCACTTGGCACTTAAATTATCCTTATGTTATTATTATTTTGAATTAAATCATAGAATGGCTGTGGTAATCCATGAAAGCTATAAAGTGATAGCCTAGCATTTTTCAAAGTCTATTCCACAATATAATAATGTGTAATATTAATAACTATTACATTGTTTTTTAAAAGGATTGCTTAGTAAGTGCAAAGAAAGAGAAAATTGCTCTATCTATGGGGATGGAAATCAAATCAGAGGTCTCCTGGGGGAAGGGCAGGCTAGGGGAAAAGGACTGACTGGCAAGGATCATGAGAAAACTTTTGAGAGTGATAAAAACATTCTATACATTGTTTAAGTTTTGGTTACAAGAGTGTATCCATTTGTTCAAACTTGTCAAACAATATACTTAAAATCTATATGTCTTGCTGTATGTAATTATATCGATAAAAAAATTAAACGGATGTCTTTATCACATATCATCAAAAAATTGTTTTTCATGTTATTGTACATTACAGACTTTATAAAGTGGATATTGACCCTTATTTGTCCAAACCAATTTTCATTTTCAACGTTTTCTGAGACAGTAGTGGTATTCCATGGAAAACCGTGCTAGTCTGTAACATTTATTTCTATTTTTTTACTATTATATTAGATTTCTTAAGGCAGAGACTGGTTATATGACTGTCTGTACCCACAATGCCTGGGATATGGCCCCACAGACACAATAAATGTGCCTTTGCTGCTGTGGCTGAAGATGATGGTGCAGATAATGATGGCACGAAATACTATGCTAGAAGTCATGGTAACTTGTCCCAGGATCAGGACCATAGCCATCTTAGCACCAGGAAGGATGAGTAAATTCTCTTGCTACAGGAAGAGAATGAAGGGGCAGTGGGTATGATATTTTAGTATGAAGCTTTAAGAGGTGGCTGCGTTCTCTACTCATTTAGGAGAATTTACTCACCCTTAAAACACGCACAAAACGTTCTCAGGCTAGGTGCTAGAGAATCCACAATCACTAAAATACAGTATTTGCCTTCAAAAGCTCATGGTCTAGTGGGGGGAGTGCGATACAGAGATGACTTATAATGCAGCGGAGTAGAAGCAAGTGCTAGGTGTGAGCAGAAGGAAGGGAATAACTCAGTTGGCTCTTAGAGAAACTGAGGCATTAATATTTGCTAGTTAGAGAAGGTGGTGGAGGGTATTCCAAGCTGAGAAAAAACAAAGGTAATAATAAGGTAATATATTTGGAAAAGACAATAACTAATATACCTTAGGATCTTACACAAGTTATTATCATTAGCTTCCTCATCCCCAAATAAATATAATAATAGTTTAGAGGTGTTCAGTAAAGTTGGACTATAGCATTTCTTGGGCAGGAAAGAGATATGGTTGGCTGAGCTGGGGCCAGATCACAAAGCTCTTGATCCAAGAGCTGTAAAGGAGTCTGGACTTTATTCCCCAGGATGATTTTAAGGAAAATGGCATGACCACATATGCATTTTGAATGACATAAGTTTATACTACATAGCTAATTTTACAGACTTGCTTTTTTCAGTGTTTTTTTTTTTTCCTTTTTTCAGAATATTAGTCTTGTCTCTCCAAACACGTTGTAAATTACATGGGGTCAAAATCAATATCTCACATATCAATTAGCAACATACTGAGGCCATAGAATGTGTTCTGTGTGTATTTCTTGATTAATTCTAATAAAATTATCTGGCTTTCTTATAGATATCTTAGTCCATAATATTTATAACACTGAATATAATCATACATTATAAAGCAGAGATAAGAAATCCTAGAGCACAGGATTTTACATTTTACAAAGAGAAAATTGCTTTTATTTTTCAAAAGCCTTCCATTCACCTTATACATGCATATAGGTGGGTGAGTATTTCTCTGATACATATGGAGACATCTCTAAGTGGTAAAATGTGAGGGCTGCTGACTGTAGAGGCCTAAGTAGAAATGAAGGAAAGGAACTGCTTATATGCAAGAAACCCCAGCAAAATACATTAGAAGACAGGAAAAGAGAGATGTAGTGAGGGACTGAAAGTAGGATAAGAGAAAAGAACAGGAATTGACAGAGAGGCCAGCTTAAGGATACATTTGGTTGGTGGATCCAAACTCTTCTTTGGAGACCACCGTATGTAGTGGTTCAAAGGAAAAAATATATACACAAATAAACTGAGAAAAATCAATGATGACTTTGTAGACTGCTGAAGAGTTGACTTGAATGAGTTAATTTGTTTTCTTTTGTTAATCTTTCCCTGTAAGTAGAAACACATGACACAGACACACTTAGATTCCAGTGTACCTCCGTCTCTCTTGGGATCATGCCCCCGGGTACAGCCCTCTGAGCCATACAATCCCTTTTCTCCCTCACAAGATAAATTTCATATCAGCCCAGCAGTCAGACATCATCTATTCTCAAGGGAAGAGTGTATAGCATGACCTCCCTTGAAATATTAGCTTTATTTACACAGGTTTGCGTGGACCACATTACTTATGAGTCACCAAGGGGAAATGGAGCCGCCAGTAGATAAAGCGATCAGCACAAACTTCTGTAAATAAATCTGAAATTTCAATGAAGGTCATGCCAGGCCTGATTTATTCCTCAGCACCCTATGAAATAATGTTGACCAGGTAAGTGGTTTTCATTTTTTCTCCATCCGCATAAGGGAGAATCTTTTAGCTCTAAGGAGCTTGTTGTGCATGTAGCAATGAGCATCTGGCTAGAGAGATAATACACCCCAAAGGAAATAACCTTTTATTATTATATTAGATTCTCAATACTAAAAGGCCAGGTCATAAACAACAATTTTGTTTTGTTTTTAAATTTAATCTGGTGGTAAAAGTTCTCATAATGGAACTTAATTGAGGAGCTATTGCTCAACAATAGAAAGTATTTTTATTCAATAAACAGAAATGAAGCATCTACCTGTAGGAAGTGCAGAACATAGGTTAATGAACATAAAGAAGATAAAGATAAATATGGCATGGTTCCGGAAAGGCTCCTTGTGTCTCCACTGAGAATCCCTCACCATTCCAAGTCTATGGAAATTTAATAAATGAGTCAATTTGATTAAAAAGTAATTATTCAGTCAACCTGTATTTATTAAGGATTTTCTAAGGAGAAGACTTTATGCTATATATGGAGGTGGTTGGGTAGAAATGAAATGAGGTAAAAATAAAATGAAAGCATAAGAAAATTTTATCTACTCTCAGTAGGTTATAAGGCAGTAGAATTTTATTATATATAAATATATATATTATATATATACATATATTTATTATTGTCATTCCAGCAAGAAAGAACAAGCCAATAAAATTAGGGGGGTGGTGTGCATGTGTGCGTGCACATGCGTTATAATTTTGGAGCTCCAAAACCATATATCTTTACACTAAATTTTCTACTTTCCCATCTGTGTTATTATACATAGCCCATTTGTAGGAAAGGGACTTTGGACCCCAAAGAATTGTCCTTTAAGCAATAAGAAAACAACATGATATTGCTAGAAGATCTTGAGAGAATTGTTGAGAAAGATAAAGGGAAGGCTCAGATAGTCAAAAGTAAGAACTAGACATTAATTAGCTCCTTAAAGAAGAAGATGCCAGTAAGGCAAACAGTATGCATCAAGAATTCTCACTCCCAATATGACTCTTCCAGTTTTGGTTGCATTTACAGAACTAATGGTAACATCTCTGGCTTTCATTTTTATCTGGAATTATGATAAAAGGTAGTCTTTAGTGTGTATGGGTGCCATTAGAAACTACAGCTTAGGAGAACAGGAAGTTGTCCCTTTGCCCAGTGCTAACAGAAATGCTAATATCACTAATTTTAAGAAAGGGTTCTCTAGTTCTCATTAAAAATATCACTTATATGCAAACCACTAATAAGTTTTTATATGATACTTTCATCTGTTCATAACTTCCTCACAGTGTACCTACAACCAAAAAATCCAAATTTTGTTACACAGACTTGTTATTATTTAAATGGATTTCTTTATCTTCACCCTTTCTTACAATATTCCAACTTTTTGCAGTTTCACTTTTCATCTAACAAATATCTCTCGTTTGGGGACCTGGCCTCATGCCCTATTCAAGAGAAGGGCTCAAAGTGTTAGGTCTTTCTATATGTAGCAACTCTGATCCGCAGTAAGTCATGAGCGAGCATTCTAGATATAATGTATGGTAATTCTGTTGGATTTTCAGTCCTTACTGACAAAGACTTCAGAACATTTTAACCAGTTCGGGCATTAGCAAAAACCTGAGGGTGGATCATTGTCATGCTGAGACACTCACCTCTATCTTTCACCTTTTTCCCCATTCTATCAGGCTTTATGTGTGCTTTGATCCAGGCAAAACACAACAAAGATATTTTTCAGTTGCAAACCTCCAACTACACATCCACCAGAGCAAAGCTAAAACCATCATTAGGCAACAGCACTGCTTTGAAATTCTGGCTGTAGAATTTTGTGGAGCATATTCTCCTTCCCCTTTATGTGGCTAAAACCCTTTATAATGTTTCATATTCAGGATGCCTCCTGGTTTCTCTGTAATGCAGCTCTGCTTTGTTAATTCCTTCTTGTTGCTTAAAAAAAAAAAAAACAACCAGAGGACCAGAGTGGCTGAGTAACTCTTCCAAAGTTATTCACATAGATTAAAATAAGAATATCAAAACTATTGTAAAGAATGAAATGAATGTTCTCTGCAGTCCCATCTCCTTCCTGTGGCAATGCTAACCCTTATTACCTGAAATGCACTCTCCCTCAATTAGCACCTGCCAGTTCAAATCTTATCGCTTCTCTAAAGCTAGCTCAGGTCCCAACTTCACAAGTTCCACTCCTTCTAAACCACGCTTCTATGAACTTCTCTCAGATTTATCAACTGGAAGTTCAACCAAGCTCATTAGCCTATACGGTTGAGTGTTGAACAACAAGTGTTTGAACGACTCAGGCCCAACTTACACACAGACTTTTTTCAATTAAAACATTCATTTGGTCTTGGCCCCTGTATCCACAGGTCTTCATCAACAGACTCAACCAACTGGCAATTGAAAACAGTGTTTTTGCATACCCAACTGTAGTTTCACAACCACAGATGGAACAGTTTTCAGTCCTTGATTGGCTGAATCCTCACATGCAGAGGGCTGACTATAGAGTCAAAAGTTTTATGAAAATTTTGACTATGTGGGAGTTTGCACCCTTAACTCCCACATTGTTTGAGAGTCAACTGTACTGTATTCCTTCTACACAATCCATATTAGTACAGTCTTCAAGATAGTAACCTGTTCCATACTTCTTTTGCCGATGATAATACTAATCTTACAAGTAGCACAATAATTATTTCATTGGCTGACAAAAAGCACTTGATTTAGAGTTTTTTTAATTTTTTTATTTTATTGATTATGCTGTTACAGTTGTCCAAATTTCTTTTCCCTCTGCTCCACTCTACCCTGTGACACTCCCTTCCTCCTGTTGTCCCCCACCTTAGTCCATGCCCATTGCTTGTGCATATAGTTCTTCTCAACATCTTCCTATCTACCCTACTCCCTCCTACTATGCTTCTTAATTCCTGCATCATCTCCCTCCCTTCTTCCCCTTCCCCCTCCCCTCTGACCTCCCCCCAATATGTTCCCCATACCTATAATTCTTTTTCCTCTCTCATTGCCTACTTAGTTTGCCTTTGTTTCTATTCCCTAGCTTCTGCTGTTGGTTCTTATGATACAATTTTCATTTTAATGTTCGCAGTTTTGATCCTCCTTCTTCTAAAGAAGTCCCTTTAACATCTCATATAACAGTGGTTTGGATCTAAGAAACTCCTTCAGTTTTACTTTGCCCTGGAAACACTTTCTCTGCCCTTCTATCCTGAATGACAGCTTCGCTGGATAGAGTAATTGTGGTTGTAGGTTTTTGATTTTCATTACTTTGAATATTTCTTGCCAGTCCCTTCTTGCCTGTAGAGTTTCTTTTGAGAAATCAGCTGATAGTCTTATTGGGGCCCCTTTGTACATAATTCTTTTCTTCTCTCTTGCTGCTTTTAAGATTATTTCTTTATCTTTAATTTTTGACATTTTGATTATAATGTGTCTTGGTGTGGTTCTACCTGGGTCCAGTTTATCTGGAATTCTCTGTGCTTCCTGGACCTGTAAGTCCATTTCTTTCCCCAAGTTAGGGAAGTTCTGCTTCATTATTTTTTCACATAATTTTTCAATTTCTAGTTCTTCTTCTTCACCCTCTGGCAATTCTATAATTTGAATGTTCATTTGCTTATAGCTGTCCCAGAGGTTTCTGAGCCTCTCCTCATATTCCTTATTTTTTGTTTCCTCTTTCTGCACTGGTTGACTCTTTGTTCCTTCCCTATGTTCCAATTTGTTTATTTGATCCCTGGCTTTCCCTTCCTCACCACTTGTATGTGTTTTTGTTCATTTCAGCCTGTCTTGATTAAGTTCCTCTGTTAAGTTTGTAAGCTGCCTTATGACTATAGCTCTGAACTGAGCCTCAGAAAGATGCTCTATTTATTCATTGGTCAAGTCCCTTATTTGCTTTTTGGTTAGCTGCATGATTGGTATTTCAATAATTAATTCTGCCATTCTGACCATTTTGTTTATCTTTCCTTCGGGGGGGGGGGTAGTGCTGTCACACCTCCTACGCTATATTGGGCAGAGCCCCATGTGCTCGTCACAACCTGTCGACCTCTCTTACCACACTGTGGTGCTTTGCTTGGGGGCAGAGGTCCAAGATGGATTCCTGCCATTACTCTCCACTGAGAGAGCAGGAGCCTCCTCCTCTGTCCCCACATCCTCTGGGCCTCACAGTCCAAGACAATGGGGGTCTGCCTTCTCTGGCTTTGGAATCACGAGCTGATGGGTCTGGTCTTCAGCCAGGGCCGGCTCCCAAGTGTTTTTCTCTTCCCCCCAAATACGGGTGTCTGCTTACCGGGTCCCACTGCTCATTGCTGCAGCTGCTGCCTCCAGCACAGCTCGATCTTTCAGTTGCGGCTTTGCCCCTCCCACCCAACTGGAAAAGCACCACTTGTTTATGACTTGATATGTCGGACTTCCCTGTAGCTTTATTTGCTGGAACTTCTGGTTATTTCTGGTTTTGTGGTAGTTATAGTCCTTCTTAGTTGTGGAGGGAGACAGAGCATGTCAGTCTGGGCTTCCATCTTGGCTGGAAATCTTGATTTAGAGTCTTAAAGCACAGATTTAAGTTGTCCTTGATAAGTTCTTGAAACATGGGTAAATCTGTTTCAGTTTTTCAATCTATAAAATGAAAGTATTAAATAATATGCTTTATGATAGTAATCCTAAAACTAAAATACTATGATTATATTGTTTTATTTGCACATGTCTTTTGGGATGCTAGAAGGAGAACTTCCCTTGAATATCCCCACCTCTTATCTTCCTGCATCTAACCGTAATCTACATTTTCTTCAACCTTGACCCAAGTATCTCACCATTTCCAGAAGTGGGGTTTAGAAAGGTGTTACTGACTGAGTCTACTACCAGTCTACTTAACTTGTCTTTACTTTTAAAATATATATTTCAAAACATATTGCAACAAGGCTGATGACTCTGATCATGGACTCTTCAGTTTGGATGTGTTAGTCCCTGCCTCCAGTATAAATAGTATAAAAGGTCCTCATTAATATAAAAATACATTTTTTTTAATACAGAAAAAAATTCTTTATGAAAAAAAATGATTGAAATAGGCAAAAAGGGAGCGGAGTGAAATATTCAAGGTAATAAAAAACAAGGACCTACTTTACCCAGTAAGGCTATCATTTAAAGTTGAAAGGAAAAAAGAAGCTTCCCTGTCAGGAAAAAGTTAAAGGAGTCTGTTACCACCAAACCAATACTGCAATAAATGTTAAAGGGCTTGCCTTAAGATGAAGAAGAAGAAACAGAGAAAGGGGGGGGGGGGAATCTGACAATAAAATGGCACAACATATATATCTATCAATAATCACCTTAACTATAAATGGTTTACATGCTCCAACCAAAGACATAGGGTAGCTGAATGGATAAGAAAGCAAGACCCTTATATATGCTGCCTCCGAGAGACCATCTCAGATGGAAAGATACATAGAAACTAAGAGTAAAGGGATGAAAAAATATATTTTATGGAAGATCAAAAGAAAAAAAGTGGGGTAGCAGTATTCATATTCTGACAAAATAGACTTTAAAAACCAAGGCTATAGTAAGAGAAAAAGAAAGACACTACATAATGATAAAGGGAATAATTCAACATAAAAATATAACTCTAATAAATATTTAGGCACCCAACATAGGAGCACCTAAATATCTAAAGCAAATCTTGATGGATATAAAGGGAGAAATGAACAGACATACAGTCATATTCAGGGATTTTAACACCCCATTGACTTCAATGGATAGATCTTCCAGGAAGAAAATCAACAAGAAGATAGTGGCCTTAAACAGCACACCAGGTCAAATGGATTTAATTGATATTTTCAGAGCATTTCACCCCAAAGTAACAGAAATACATACTTTTCATGTGCACATGGAACATTTTCTAGGATAGACCATATGTCAGTACACTAAACAAGTCTCAATAACTTTAAGAAGATTGAAATCATATCAAGCATCTTCTCTGACCACAATGCTATGAAATTAGAAATCAATCACATGAAGAACAATGAAAAACACAAAAAGACATAAGAGCTAAATGACATGTTAATGAATAGGTCAACAATGAGATCTAGGAAGAAATTAAAAGATACTTTGAAACAAATGAAAATGTGACACAACAATCCAAAATCTGTGGGACACTCTGGGAAAGCAATCCTAAGAGGGAAATTCATAGCATTACAGGCCTACCTCAAAAAAAAAAAAAAAAAGAAAGAAAAAAAGAAAAAGCTCAAGTCAACAACCTAACTTTACACTTAAAAGAACTTGAAAAAGGACAACAAATAAAGCCCAAAATGAGCAGAAGGAAGGAGATAATAAAGATCGGAGTAGATATAAATAAAATAGAGTCTGGAAAAAATTATATAAAAGATCAATGAATCCAAGAGCTGGTTCTTTGAAAAAATAAACAAGACTGACAAACCTTTAACCAGATTTATCAAGAAAAAAAGAGAGCGACTTCCAGCCACAATGGAGGGATAGGTAGACATGCTGTGTCTCCTGCCACAATGAAGAAGGAAAACAACTACCTCAGAACTGGAGACAACAAGAACTTCCAGAAAACCAAGCTGCGTGAAAGTCCAACAAACAAAGTTGTAAAGAAGAAATACTCATCTAGACAGGTTGGAGGGATGGAGCCAGGGTGGAGAGGATGTGGTGTGGAGGAGGCAGCAGTAGTGACTATAGTTGTGCTAGCCAACATAAAGTGCAGTTACACATTAAAAAATGTTGGGAGTGACACCTGGGGGAGCATTCCCAGCACCAGACCAGATTGTGCAGCTCACAGCTCCAGCACTGGGGAAAATAAAGACTCTGGGCTTCTGACTGTGAAAACCAGTGAGTACTGGGGTGGCAGAAGAAACTGCCTGTCTCTCAGCAGAATCTGCTTGTGTAGAGGGCCCCCACAGTCCTAGAACGTCTGCAGACCTACCCACTCTGTGAAACACAGCCGGGCAACAACTAGAGAGGTGCCAGTCCCATATGGGAAATAGGAAAAATGCCTGGAAAAGGGCTAAGTGCTGAGCAAGTGCCATTTTTCCCTCTCAGACTTCTCTCCCAAATACAGCACCACAACATGGTAAAACAGGTCACCCCTGTGCGGACAAATACCTAAGGCTCTGCCTCTTACAACATAGCAGGTGCAACAGCTCTACCCAAGACACAGAGGCAAACACAGAGGCTGTCAAGTTGAGAAGACAGAGAAGTATGACCCAAAAGAGGGAAGATCAGGGTTTCAGAGGGAGAATTAAGTGATGAGGAGAGAGCCAACCTAACAGATGCAGAGTTTAAGATGCTGGAGATAAAGATGCTCACAGACATGACAGATATGCTTGAGTACAATAAATGCAGAAAGGAGGAAGTGAATGCTATGCTAAGCGAAGTAAAGGAAAATCCACATGAAACCAATGGTGAAGGGAAGGAAATTGGGGTTCAGATCAATGATTTGGAATCTAAGGAAGAAATAAACAGTCAATGAGTACAGAATGAAGAAACAAGTATTAAAAAAAAAAATTAGGAGAGGCTTAGGAACCCCTGGGACAACTTTAAATGTGCTAATATCCAAATCATAGTGGTACCAGAAGAAGAAGAGGAAGAGCAAGAAATTGAAAGCTTATGTAAAAAAATAATGAAGAAAAACTCCCCAAATTTGGTGAAGGAAATAGATATACAAATCCAGGAAGCACATAGAGTACCAAATAAGTTAGACCCAAAGAGAACCATACCAAGATACACCATAATTATAATGTCAAAGGTTAAAGATAAAGAGACTCTTAAAAGCAGCAAAAGAAAGTCTGTCAGCTGATTTCTGAAAAGAAACTTTGCAGGCAAGAAGGGACTGGCAGGGAATATTCAAAGTGATGGGAGTCAAGAACCTACAACCAAGATTACTCCATTCAGCAAAGCTATCTTTTATAATGGAAGGGCAGATAAAGAGCTTCCCAGACAAGGTAAAGCTAAAGGAGTTCCTCATCACCAAGCCCTTACTATATGAAATGTTAAAGAGACTTATTTAAAAAAAAGATCAAAACTATGAACATTAAGATGACAACAAACTCACATCTATCAATAACTGAATCTAAAAAATAAAAACAAAATCCAACTAAGTAAACCAGAATAGGAACAGAATCATAGGTATGGGAATCATTTGGAGGGTTATCAGTTGGGAGAGAGAAGGGGAAGAAATGGGGAAATGGTGCAGGGATTAAGAAGTATAATTGGTTGACACAAAATAGACAGGGGGAAGTTAAGAATAATGTAGGAAAGGGTGAAACCAAAGAACTTATATGCACAGCCCATGGCCGTGAACTGAGGGGGGTGGGGTTGCTGGAGGGAAGGGGGTCACTGGGTGGAGGGGAGCAAAGGAAAAAGAAAATTAGGACAACTGTAATGGCATTATCAATAAAGTATACTTATACTTAAAAAATGAAGAAGAAAAGAGAAAGGACCCAAATAAACAAAATCAGAAAAGAAAGAGGAGAAATAACAACTGACACCAAAGAAATATAAAGAATTATAAGAAAATATTATGAACAACCATATGCCAACAAACTGGACAACCTGGACAAATAGATAAATTTTTAGAAACATACAATCTTCTAAAACTAAATCAGGAAGAATCAGAGATTCTGAATAGACAGCTTACATCTAGTGAAATTGAAGCAGTAATTAAAAAACTTCCAACAAACAAAAACCCTAGACCAGATGGTGTTATAGGTGAATTTTACCAAACATTCCAAGAAGAACTAATACCTCGCCTTCTCAAACTGTTTTTTAAAATTCAACAGGAGAGAAGGCTCCCAAACTCATTTTATGAGGCCAGCATTATCTAAATTCCAAAACTAGATAAAGACACTACAAAGAAAGAAAATTATAGGCCAATATCCCTGATAAACATAGGTGTTAAAATTATTAACAAAATATTAGCAAACTAAATACAGCAAGGCATTAAAAATATTTTACACCATGATCAAGTGGGATTTATTCCAGGAATGTAAGGTTGGCATAACACTTTCAAATCAATGAATGTGATTCACCACATAAACATAATGAAGGATAAAAGAGACATGATCATATCAATAGATGCAGAAAAAGCTTCTGATAAAATCCAGCACCCATTTATGATCAAAACTCTCAGCAAAGTGGGAATAGAGGGAACATACCTAAATGTAATAAAGGTCATATATGAAAAACCCAGTGCCAGCATCATACTCAATGGTCAAAAACTAAAACCTTTCCCTTTAAGATTAGGAACAAGACAGGTATGCCTGCTTTCACCTCTCTTACTCAACATAGTACTAGAAGTCCTAGCCACAGCAATTAGACTATAAGAAGAAATAAAAGGCATCCAAATTTAAAAGGAAGAGGTAAAATTGTCTTTATTTGCAGATGACATGATACGGTACATAAAAACTTCCAAAGATTCCACCAAGAAGCTTCAGGAACTGATAAATGAATTCAGCAAAGTAGCTGTATACAAAACTAATATACAGAGATCAGTTGCATTTTTATATGCCAATAATGAACTAACAGAAAGGGAAATTAAGACAACAATTCCATTCACAATTGCTTCAAAAAGAATAAAATACCTAGGAATACACCTAACCAAGGATGTAAAAGACTTGTACTCAGAAAATTCTAAGACACTGAAGAAAGAAACTGAAGAAGACACAAATAAATAGAACACACCATGGTCATGGATAGGAAGAATTAACATCATTGAAATGTCCATTCTATCCATCTATAGATTCAAAGAAATTCTTATCAAGATTCCAATGACATATTTCACAGAACTAGAGAAAATACTTCAAAAATCTTTATAGATCCATAAATGGTCCTGGATAGCAACAGCGATCCTGAGGAAAAGAACAAAGTGGAAGGAATCGCACTACCTAATATCAAACTATGTTATAAGGTCATAGTAATCAAAATAGCTTGGTGCTGACATAAAAACAGACATATAGGTCAATGGAACAGAATAGATAACCCAGAAATAAACATACACCTTTAGAATCAATTAATATTTGACAGAGGAAGCAAACATACAATAGGCTAAAGATAGTTTATTCAATAAATGGTGTCAAGGAAATTTGACAGATACATGCAGAAAAATGAAACAAGACTGCCTTCTTACACCACACACAAGAATAAATTTAAAATGGATCAAAGAGTTAATTGTTAGACCTGAAACCATAAAAATCACAGAAGAAAACAGAAGCAGCAAAATCTCAGACATTGCTCATAGCAATATTTTATCAAATATAACTCACAGGCAAGGGAAACAAAATAAAAAATAAACAAATGGGACTACATCAAACTAAAAAGTATTTGCACAGCAAAGAAATCATCAGGAAAATAAAAAGATAACCCACAGAATGGGAGCACATATTCACCAGTACATTTGATAAGGGGTAAATATCCAAAATGTATAAAGTACTTACAAAACTCAACAATAAAAAAACAAACTATGATTTAAAAATGAGCAAAGGACCTGAATAGATACTTCTCCAGGAATGACATACAGATGGCCAATAAACATATGAAAAGATGCTCAACATCACTATTCATCAGAGAAATGCAAATTAAAACCACAGTGAGATATCATCTCATACCTGTCAGAATGGCTATCATCAATAAATCAACAAATAAGTGCTGGAGAGGATGTGGAGAAAGGGAAGCCCTCATGACTGTTGGTGGGAATTCAGATGGAGATATCTCAAAAAATTAAAAATGTAACTGCCTTTTGACCCAGTGATCCTACTTCTAGGAATATATTTGAAGGAACCCAAAACACTAATTTGAAAGAATATAAGCATCACTATGTTCGTTGCAGCACCATTTACAATGACCAAGATATGGGAGCAGCCCAAGTGTCCATCAATAGATAAGTGGATAAAATAACGATGGGACATTTACACAATAAAATACTACTCAGCCAGAAAAAAAGAAAGTTTTACCCTTTGTGACAGTATGGATGAACCTGGAGAGCATTATGCTAAGTGAAATAAGCCAGTCAGAGAAAGACAAGTACCATATGTTTTCACTCATATGTCGAATCTAATGAACAAACTGAAGTAACAAGAAAAGTGGGGACAGACTCATAGATGGAGAGCAGGATGACAGCTAGTGGTAGATGGAGGTAAGAGGGTGAAGGGACTGAGTAAGAAGGAAAAAGGACTCATGGACATGCACAAAAGTATGGTGAATGCTGGGGGGAGGGAAGTATAAGGGATCTAAATAGTAGTGGGAAAATATAATAAAGATTAAATTTTAAAAGGAATGAATAAGTAACCTAATACATTTATTTCAATAAAAATGAATCCTTACCACACACACCAAAAAAAAATTTTTTTAATTTATTTTTAGAGGGGGAAGGGAGGGAGAAAGAAAGGGAGAGTAACATGGATGTGAGAGAGAAACATCAATTGGTTGCCTCTCACATGTACTTGACAAGGGACCAAACCCACAACCCAGGCATGTGCCCTGACTAGGAATCAAACTGGAGACCTTTTACATTGCAGGATGATGCCCGGCCCACTGAGTCACACCGGTCAGGGCAAGACTGGCTGTCTTCATGTCTGACTTTCTTAAGAAACTGTGACCTTGTGAAGATAGAAATGTAGCTTTATTTATTTTGAGTCCTCAGAACCTAAAGCAGTTTCGATATATAAACAGGAGTCAAACTAAATGTTAGTTTTAATAAATAAATGAATAAACAAATGAATGAGAGAAAAGGGGTACAGGTAGATTAACATTCTCTTAAAAATAGAGATATCATATTTGCTGAGGGGCTTGGTGTCTCATCCCAGGGTCGATGTTCCTTTATTTTTTTCTGTTTGTCTCCTTCTTCCCTTCTACCCTCAAGCCATATTTATATATACAGCTCAGTGGACGATTTTCTCGTTGACATAAAAAGCATTTCCCTTCACAGGCCCGAGGTTAGCCAGACCATATTCATGAAACCTGATAGCATTACACATTCCCCTCCCTTGCTTACTGTTCGAGTGAGCACTGCTAATAAACCATCCTTGTTCTTAATGTTATTTTTTCATTTCTTTTTTTCTTTTTTAATTTTTTAATTGTCTTTCTATTAGAGTTGTCCCAGTTTTTCCCCCATTGCTCCCTCTCCCACCCAGCCCACCCCTTCTGCCACAGTCAATCCCCACCTCATTGTACATGTCCATGGGTTATTTATACTAGTTCCTTTACTAAACCCTTCCTTATGCACATCTCTATAGAATGTACTGGGATGTTCTCCATGAAACCCATTCACTTCCATGGAGAAGACTATGAGCATACTGGGGACATTATTGGTCCCCTGATTCTCTTCCGAGAGAGAAAGAATGTTCTCTAAGGCATATTAATGTACCATTTCTAAACCAGGGAAGCAGTTCTAGACAGGAGTCCCTACTGGTGTCCAGATACAGAGGCATATATAAATTTTTTTTTTTATTAATGTTTGCTTCATGTCTGCTTTCTCAGTACTCAGAATACTCTCACTCTGTTCTCTATCACTTAATGTTCCTTTGCTATGGGTCTTCTAGACAACATTAAAAATGTCCTAGTCTGTTCCATCTAGGTATTATACCTCCCTCTTTCTTACTTTACCACGCAGTACCTTGAGTGTTGTCCACAATCACTGTCTTCACTTCCTCTCACCTCCCAGCCCCTCTTTACCCCACCACTCCAGTGTATCTATCAGCCAAAGGTCAGCAATGGTCTCTGCTGCTAAATCCAGTGGTCATTACTCGGTGGAATGATGTGGTCTGTCTGCAGCAAAGGGCGCCATTTCCACTCCTTCATTGAGATGCCTGTGCTCTCTTTCCCTGGCTTCTCAGAAACCTCAGTCTTTTGGTTTTTCTTCTACCTCTCTAGCCATTTCTTCAGGGACTTATCTTCTTTTACCATGCCTTAATTATTTGGATTCTGTTTTCATTTCTCCTCTCATCTTACTTTCTCTTCCTGGGCAAATTCATCTATTTCCATGAGTCAGAAGTTCATATGCAATGATGGTTTTCACAATCTTCATCCATATCTTTCTCCTGGGCTCCAGAACTAAAATACCCCATAGTGAAAACCTCCATTTGAGCATCCTAGAGGCACCTCAAATTCAACATATCAAAAAATGAACTCATAATTCCACTCCCCCAAACATGTACCTCTTTTGTATTCTTCATCTCTGTGAATGCTAAGACCATCTAGCCACTTATCTGAAGCAGAAACATGGTAGTCACCCCCAATTGTTTCTTCTCTTTCTTCTTTGACACTCCCCCAACCCAACCAATCATCAAATCCCATTGCTTTCCTTTATTCCATAACTAAAATCCATATACACCTCTCTATTCCCACTGCTGATAGCCTCATTCAGCTTATCACCTTCTTTCACCTGAATGATCACTTCCATTTCACTCTTAACCTTAAAATACAAAGTAAAATGAGACCTAAAATTAAACCATTACTTTCTTCTTACAGCCAAATTATTTCCATCAGCCTAATCATGTCACAATTCTATGTAGTGACTTTACCTTGATCTTTAAAGTGGTTACAGATTAAAAATGAGGCTAGATACTCAAGAGCATCACAACAGTGTGTGCGATACCTTGCTATCCTTAATTTTGTGATAGTTTATCTTTTATCTCATTCACAATTTCTCTTCTTGAACACTATTAATCAACCAGTGCTCAATAATACAAAAAAAAAAAAAAAATGTTGTAAGTGCAGGCTCTGAAGCTAATATGGTTGGTTGGGTTACAGTACTTACTGTGTCACTTGGGGTAAGATATTTAACATCCCTGGGCCTTAGTTAATCCATCAATAATATGAGGATATGAACAGGGTCTACCACAAAATTTATTGTGAGGACATTTATTAATGGAAGTAAAGGACTTAGGTAAATGTCTGGTACATTGTAAACCCTGTTGGCCTTTTCTATTACTTTAGCTGGTTTATTTCTTCTCCTTATAATTTTCCTGGGCCTACTCTTATACCCAACACCTAGTTGCCCGCCTTCTGTCACTAGAAGCAAATTTCCTGCCCCCTCACTTCCTTCTCTCAAAGCCAGCCTCATACCTGTGCCCCAAAGCAGACTTACTAACCTTCACTTTAGAAATGAGAGAAAAAAGAGTTCAGAAATGGAAGCGACTGCCACAGTTAAATAGTAAATGAATGGCAGAGGTGGGACCAGATCCCAGTAGCTCAAACTTTGTATTCAGGGTTCTTCTCATCTGAGAAAGATCTTTCTGTCATTACTGAACAGAAAATATTTCCATGTGCTCTGCACAAAGCATTATTTCTAGATAAGGGAAAAAGAATGCCTGTCAAGTAATGGCTTCATCCTACCTATAATTTCCAGCATTAAAGGACTCCATAAAATATCCTGTGGAAACTTTCTACAAGGAAGTCATTCCCACTGTTCCCATTCCATGCCACTTCTTTCGTTTTTGTTATCTCAGAGCACATTACTTACAGTATTTCTATCATAACTTAGCATAATTCACTAAACTTAGGTGTTTCTGTGGCTCCTCTCACCCATCCCCATACCCAGTAGATTATGAGCTCTGTAAAAGGAAGGACATTTCATTAATCTTTAAATATTCAGTGTCCAGCATGGAGCCACTCTCTTAGAAGATAATTCAATAAAAGTGTATTTTATGAATTAGTAAATAGATGCTCTAACTGGGTTAAAGCACTAAGTATTTGAAAAATGGCAGCAGCCCAAGGGAATGTTTTAGATAATTCTGCACAAGCCAAAACACATCAGTACTTTCATGAGATTAGGTCTAGAACAGCTGGTTTGCATGGCAGGATACTTTTATCTGCAAATAACAAAAGACCCAACTAAAAGGGACTCAGATTTTTAAGGTTCCACGTACTGCTTATTGCACAGGAAGTTCAGAGATAGATAGTCCCTCAGCACCAGTAAACCAAAGGAGAGATGACAAGGATGTAGAAAAGCCCACTTTTTCTTCTGAGAGACATAACCCAAATTGCCTTACCAGGTTCTTCTCTCTTTTTAAAATTCCATGAGGCTTCATCTTATTACAACTTGTCTGTAATTTGCTTGTGTTTATTCCTATAGCTCATCTTCTTAAATAGGTGTTAAACTGGTCAAAGGGAAGAATAGTGTCTTACACATATTTATACCTGTCACTGAGATATTTATTATACCCTGGTAGACATTTACAGCTTAGTCACCATGTGAGTAATTGATCAAAGTTTCTCTCATATTCTCCACAGAGAAACAATGCACATTCCCTGTTGTGGAACACAGGTGTGAGGTGAGGAGGGAGTGTATTCACTTGCTTATCCAGCAAACTAACCCAAACCCATTTGCATTGTATTGGTTCTTAAAGATGTTACTGCCTGAGTCTCCCGGGAGGCTGCATTTCAGGTGAGTCCCTCAGGGTCACACCTTTAGGCTGTCAACATTGTCACAGTTTCTTCTGGATAGAGTCAAAGCCCTGTTGATTTAATCCAGAAGTTTATTTCTGACAGGCAGCTGGGTAGCATTTGTCATTACATTTTGAATCCAGAATGAAGGAGATTGAGAATCAGTCTTGTCAGTGTTTTGGGTTTATAAACATGGTTTATTTTAATCATAAATTGTTATTTGTTGTTTTTACAATGTGCAAAAACGCATAGGCTAAACAACAGGAATATTTTATACATTATATAAATAAAGATATGAGCACTCTGGAATGAGTACTATGTTTTGGTTTCCAAGTTGAGATATTTCGTTCAGAGGATTTGTTCTCTCTAATCTAGCCCTTTTCCTCACTTACATCAGTCAGTGGAGCAGAAATTAAATATATGTGCCATCAAACACTCCCCCAACTTCCCTTGGCACATATTTAGTAGAGGACACTGCTCTTGGCTTCACATCTCACAGATTCCCTGACAGCCTAGGCAGGAAAGATATGTGAGCCAATCCATAAAAAACATGGGGTTAGTGTAGATATTCTGTCAATGAACAGAAAAGTAATTTAGAGCTCCTGCCAGAATTCAGTTTTCTATAATATTTACCAACTGAAGTCAATTTGGAAGTAAATTCCCTGTCTGGGGAAGCCAGAAGCTCTAACCACGTTACCTCATGATTTTTCAACCCACTGGCTGTTTCCTAACCCATCATCAGAACCACACACTGTTTAGGGTAAAGGCTAACTGAACCCCTGTGTGTTCTAGCTCATCTTAAGGATTAATGAACTGGCATGAAACAAGAAGGGGGCTTGCAACTTTCTAATTCCCAAGTACTCTATGAGGTTGACATCCACATGCAGGATTAAGCAACTATTATGGTAAATGGGTCTTAGAACAATCAAGTTAAGATCAACTCATTGGACAATTGATTATTTGTTTTGTATCTGATTGATTGTACATGAGGATTTAAAATAAAATTCAAAAGTACACATAGTATAATACAGCAAATTTACTGGAAATGGAACACAAATTTGTCTTCGATCTTCCAAGACAGCTACAATAAAAAAAAGAAAAGCTAGCAGTCACAACACTTATTGTTGCAAGGTAAAACAGGTGCACAGCAGTTGCTTCTTTTGGTAATAAGAGCAGAGCCCTTTAAGAAAACACTCTCATGTAGAGAATGATGTCTTTTCTGTAAAAATAAGTATTTTTACATTATGAAAGCAGTCATAATTTCCATAGGGCTATTTCTTAAAAAGTCTGTTTGTATAGTTATTGACATGGCACCAAAGTGCAACACAGCAATAGCATTTTCCGTGGTGCTGGTATTACCTGCACAGAGAAGTTAGGCAGGGGATCAGGAAATTAGAAAGCGACACTTGTTCATCATCTACCAGGGTAGCCTGCCACATCATTTCCACTGCCGCTTAGAGGTAAGCATAGAAATGGATGAGATTTGTCTTTTAAAAAAATACTCAGAATTGGGGGACAGATGGGCTGTTACTTACAGTGCTCTGGCTTTTTGAAAAGCTTCCTAAGATTTCTTGGATCCAGAAGTTGTACTTATCAGAGTGTCCTGAAGTGGAGATATAATTATTTAAAAACTTTGGCAGGGGAAAAATAACTTTTCTCACTAAAATGGCAGTTGTGTCTAAATTTATATAGTCTGGCTCTGTCATCAACCAAATCACTACATAGTTTTCTTAAAGTTCTACCCCTTCTGCCAACACATTATCTTCTCCCAGGGCATCAATTACAGCAAGCTATTTTTGGAAGGTATTCAGCGACAACTATCTTAGCAGCTCAGTAAACTGTAGCCATCACCTAAAGCAATCTGTTATTTCTATAACCCCTACTAAATTTCACTGAAATCTATCAAATATTACAGAAGATATGCCTATTTGATAAGTTTGCTCAGCTTGCATTTTGTCTCAAGATGAATGACTGTGTTAAAAATAAAAAATAGACATCTTGATATCCTATCATAAAGTATATGACTTTAGCAAAATAGGTCATTGTAGAACAAACCTATACTAAAACAAAAAGTTTCATAGAGTTGAAAGAGAGCAACTACTCCAGGAGAAGGAAATGCTACAGGAACTGCCTACTAAGGGCGTGGTGCACCTTTTATCAACACTCCGGTGAGACTGTGCATGCTAAGCTCTCTGGGATCCTTACTGAGTAAGAGCTCACATTTCCCTCTCTTTAACCTGCACACACGCCTTACTATTTCTAGGAAAGAAGTCTGTGGTAGAGCATATTTTCCAGGAGAGCTGCAGCAATTTTCCAAGTTCTGCGGTGTGGTCTTGCCCCAGCACAAAGAGTGGAACCTATTTCTCCATCCCCTTGAATCCCCTTTAATTGATAAAATAGGTCACAGTGATGCTGTGACCCTGCCTGGCTGTGTCACAGCATCACTGTGACCCTGCCTGGCATAATCCTTAAATGGGCTGGCATCTTCCAACTCCTGCCTCTTGGAGTGCCTGTCAGAAGTCCATGCTAATTTGATAGAGAGGGACTTGGAGAAGCACTGAGACTCCAGACAGGTGAGTGAAATGCCAGCCATCCTAGGCATCCAGTTCAGATGATCCAGCCCCAGCTGTTCTCTGAATACAGTTGCTTAAGACATGCCTAAAGCCCTGACAAAAAATAATAAATTGTTTTTAAAACATTGTTTTAAAATGATGATTTAAAAAAGTTAATTTAGATGACTCCAACAAACTTGAATATTTCTTGAAGTGTGCAGCCTTCTTTTGGAGAACTGCAAAATGAGGCAGAAGGCAAGAAGCTTTTATAAGATAAAGAATAAAGAACAATGAAGTGACAAATAGAAAATATCTAATAAGCTGAGGCCACAGAGTCAAGCTTGTTTGAGGTGAGAAGGAACAAGGAAATAAATATAGGGCCCAGAGTCAGCCTGGCTTTGGAGTATCGGGTGACTGAATATACCATGTTTCCAGTCATACAAAGCATTTATAGGGACAAAAAAGTTATCAAAGTTTTGGTTTGCTAACAGGGCACCATAGTCAGGTGTGGCTCTATCTCAAGCCAATGAATTTATTTCAACACCACTAAGTTTGAGGATTATTTAAAATAAGCCAAATTCTCTGACTCTAACCTTGTTCTCATTTCTATCCTAAATGTTTGGAATTGCATTCCTCCCTATTTCTGCCTTTTAAAATCTCATTCATTTACCAAAAGTAACCAACTCAATCCCTCTAGTCAGTGCTAACCTCTCTCTTCTTTCCAGGCCCATGATAATTTGTCCATATTTCTCTTCTATGAGTTAGCACTATAACAGACCATACAACATAGACTCTTCATTTATGGATTCATTCATTCCAGAATATTTATTGAGTGTCTTCTATATTCCAAGCAAAAATGAATGCAGGGAAATGTCAAATAAATCACTGGTCGGCATGACTGACAGTTAGATAAGATGGAGGTTTGGTGATTGTGGTGCACATGTGCTTCACAGGAAACCTAGGAAGGGATGGCAGGAAGGGAAGGACTTAGGAGTGCCTGCAGGAAATAAGAGGGCTCAGCACAGAGAGATAAGGAAGAATGTTCCCTATTAAAGGAATTCCTTGCACAAACAAACTTCCTAGAGGTAAGAGGCAGCCTGGTGCTTCCAGGAAACCACAGGTATTTCAGTATGACTCAGGTGAGTGGTTAGAAGACTAAAGAGGAAGAACAAAAAAGTTTCCTATAACATGTTAAAGAACTGGGATTTTGGCCTCACAGAAATCTTACGGAGGCTCTCAAGCATTGTAAGGAGAATGCCACGGTCAGATTAGGGCCATAATTTGTTTTCCTGGCATACATATGGAGGGTGGAGATGAGGAGGGCAAGTCTGAGAGAAGAGGGAGTTCAGTTAGGTATCCATGGCAACTTCATCCCAGAGATGGCAAAAACCCAACCAAGGGCAACAGCCATAGTGATGGCAAAGAGAATTAATCTAACCCAACTTGTGCATTTGTAAGAGGGAAAACTAAAACCTCAAAAGGATAAGAACTATTCCCTATGCTCTGACAAGTCAAGGCAAAACCTGAAATAAAATTCAGCTTAACTCATCCTTCAGTTTCTCCATTTTTTATAATGATATTTCCAACCTCCTAGATTATTCACTCTTTAGTAACATGATCAAATACTATGCATCTTTATATTCTCAAAACTTGCTGTATAGACCCTTATAAATAGTGGGTGTTTGAAAGTATTTGTTGACTTTGATGGTAAACTCACATTCTGGTGGCAGTATATAATAATGTATATGCCATATTACTGTTATTAATATTCTTTTCAAAAAGTTTTTTGATTGTGCAGCAATTTCAAAAGACATGATTGGTATTTAAAGAGCAGACATTTTGTATAAACAATTCATGGTATTTTTGAGAAAAGTATGTAAACATGTTTCCCCCCTCTGTAAATATGAATCCTATCTCCCCACTAACAACCAGGTTGGCACCAACTCCAGAGGGAACTGCCCTGGTCCTACAAGCTCACAACCATCTTTGAGCCACCACATCATCTCAAGATCCCATGACATCAAATGTTTAGGACACTTTAAAACTTTATTCATTTTTTTCTGATAATATTTTGTGATGGCTTTATATATGTCAATTTTTTTTTCTCAATAAAATGGTATCATTGTGAGTAAGAAGGGCAGGGAACTCACTCCTTGCTCTTTTTCCTTGCACACAGTAAGAACATAACACAGAGACAGAAATAAGTCTTGATCTTACCTTTGCCTTCAATATATTTATTTTAAAAAAGCCACATGAAATAATCACAGAGTAACATTTAAAGGAAATAGGCATGATGGCAAATTGAGAAAAAATACTGAACAAATTAATATAGTGTTTTATTGTATTTATATTCTAATTAACTAAGTGATAGTAATAATAATAAAGTCTTATGTTTATAAGGTGTCATATGGTCTACATAGTCCTTTCATAGCCATTATCCATTTATCTTAGAAAAAGATATATTAAGGAACATAAAGTAATTTAAAAAACTATTGAAATTATATAGTAAGGAGTGAATCAACAATTTTATTCTAATCAGTCAAGGAAGGGCTCAGAAGTAATTGTGTGCTAAAGTGAAGCTTTGAAGAATGAAAACGATATCATTTTACTTTGTCTTTGTCTATGAGATCTATGAAGAACAATGACTCTCCGAGGGAATAAGCAGGATTTTGAAGATGGTAGAATATGATTACAAACTGGACATGGGATTCTGAAAGGCCACTAAATGTAAAAGGAAGACAAAAAAGATTTTCTCCACTACCACTGCCCTTAATGTAGAAGAAAATCCTTCCAACAAATAATTTGATTTCTTAAAAAGAGAATATTATTGAACATGTAAGAAGCAGCCAATTCCATTGCCTTTCTCCATACACACCCCTCTTGTTGACTAATTAAATGGGTCAGTAATTATTTTTCTCCTTTTAGGAACTTCTTCCTCTGCATAGAATTTGGGAGCTCATCTAGCTAACTGATGGAGATGGCAAATCATATAGAGGGGGAAGAGGTCTAGATGGATCACAGAGATATGTCACAGAGGCCTTTTATTATAACAATATTTTTAAATAATAGATCATGTTATAGTTCCTTGGGCCTCCTTTCTACCACAAAAACAAGGATTGCCTTTTGTGCACAGAATTCAATAAAAATCAGGTAGTAGACTTCCAATACATGAAATATACTCTACTACATTTTCCCATGTTTTTCAATTCAATTTTTATGAGCCTCTGTGGCTTAGAAAACTATGGCTAAAGGAACAGGGAGTTCTGGGTGTTTTAACAACAGGCTGATATATGCTCATAGAATTATAGGAATGGAATGGACCTTGGGAATCAACTTGCCCAGTCCTCTCATTTCATAGAAAGTACTAGAGCATTACTTCCCAACCACGTTCATGTCGTGACAATGGAGAAAGAGAACGGGTTTTTATGGCACAGTGGGAAAATCTGTAAAGGCTGCTCATGACCATCTGGGGAAACTGGCGGCCCTCAGCCCTGCTTGGCCACCGCTATCTTGGGAACAATAGTCCTGGCACACACAACCCATTCACAGTACTTCTGTGTAGCCAAAAGCACATCAAAGAGGAACTCTAGAGTCCACACATTCGAACAACAGATTGACATGAGTAACATTGGAATTTTTGACAACTCATAAGGTACTTCTTTGGCCCACTGAATCAGGGACAGTGTTTAGAGGTAGGCTGGTCCCTCACAGGGTTTATGGGATGCGCATGGTAGTTTCTTAAGAGATTTCCAGTTGTCTTATGCATAACTACTTAATGGCTCTACTGTTTAGATTCTTCCATGATCTCTAGCCTTGGAAATAGCAATTTTAAATCATTGCTTTATCCTACTCTCCTGTCCCCATCCACTAACTTTCATACTAACTAGACAAATCCAGATTAAAATTTTTTTTTATTTTATTTCACTGTACCATCCCTTTAACACTCAGGCAGAGACAAGGTGCTTGATGGGTCCACAGGTGGTCAGATCTCAGGCTCGGTGGCCTTCCTGAGCTAGCCTCAGAAAAATTGGAAGGCATTTAAGCTATTTATGAACTTCAGGCTTCACCAGATTAAAATTCATATGAACCAAACTTCATTTTTATATGGGTCCTCGCGTCAAAAACACCAAGGCAGCTGGGCCCTGATATCATTCGTCGTCGGCAGCCGTCCGTCTCGAGAGACGATGGTGTAGCTTCTTAAGAGTCTATCTGCACCGCCGAGAATGGCTGTGCAGTCCAACTCGGGAGTGACACGGTATCTGTCTCCTCCCGTGTTGAATCGACATCTTGCGATGACGCTGGAGTGTCCTCTCCAGAGAAGCTGAAGCTACAGAGCCTGGGCAGGGTGATATGGAGGGTCTGCTGTTGCCCATGCAGCAGACCCCCCCTCTCTTCGCAGCTGAAGGATCCAAGGAAAAGACAGAGTCAATACAGCTTGGCTTCAGGTGCGCCGCAGGAGTTGCCGGTGTTGACTACAACGTCAAACCGCCTTAGGGACTCCGGCTCCAGATTTTCTGTCGGGTTTACTCCCTTAGCCTTTCCCCTGAAGAGGTATGCCGCAAGGCAGCGGAGGTTTTTTGGAGTCAGAGTTTTCCTTCTCTGATGTGCCCTGACTGGAAGATCAAACCAGTGACACTCAGCTCGCAGGCCGACGCTCAATCCACTGAGCCAAACCAGCCAGGGGGCCTGATATCATTAACATTCTATTAATTAGCCTTTCTTCTCCTTCATAACTGTTTCCACACTGAGTTCTTTCTGAGCTCTGAAGGAGAGAGAGAGAGAGAAATATGCCTGTTTATGAAATGTTTTCTTGTATGCTGCACACTTGAGAATGTAACAAGAACCTTTTCATTTCATTAAAAGTTATTGCTTTAGTAAATTCCAGGTTGAAAACAAATGACTAATGAATAATTTGTTTAACATTAGGAAACCTTGATTTTTAAATTTCCATTGTATAGACAAAGCCTTGACTATTTATTCATTTTATTTGACTACTTTTTAATCTCTGTTTTTACGAGGACACTAATGACCCTCACAGATTGTTACCCTCCAGTGAAATAATAGAGTTTTGGCAGTGGCTGGATTCCAGTTGAAGAGTTCTGAAACTCACTGTAAATCTTCCTGTTTTGTTGTTTTTCAAACTAGGCTTTGCCATCTGCCTCATGAATTGAATTTGTGTTACGGTATTTCACATTATCTAAAATATGGCTATTGGCATCCATAAACTGAGGTTCCTGGAGTGTATTAATTAAGTCCAAAATATTGCACCAATGTGCACAGTGACATACAACACAAATGTGGTGGCGTGACCATTATTCCAACCATCTTGCATTCCATGATGGCTGTTGTCTCAAAACCCAGAGACAATTCGGTTGTAGCTGCCAATGAAGTTAAACCTCAAGACTTAAATTCAGGTAGATGAGATAAATTGAAACAGATCTTATTGCTCTCAAACACTCTCTTGGAAATAATGGCATCTTGACATTTTATCAGTCACTCAAACGGTCATTCTCAGCAGTATCAGCCAGAGCTTGAAGGATAGAGCAGTAAAGAAAGGACTGTCAGCCATAAACATTCCTCAAAACCACGAAAACCACAAATTAGAGCTTAAGTAATGGAGGACGCAATACCCTTGATATTTCAACAATTACCTGCCACAACAGGCTTTGTTCAGAACCATAGTCATTTTTTTCAAAAGCCTTACTTGTCAGACCCGGGATGGGGTAACAGGAGAGAGAAAAGAGAAGAGGGAGGAGGAGAAAGGCAGATGATGCCCTTAAGTTAAGAAGTGGACTTGAGTTGGATGCATATATAAGCCATGAAATTTTTTAATAGCAACAAAATCAAAAATAATAAAAATAAAAAACACCTAAATATTGATCCAAGACATTCATATTATTAAGCTTGTAGTGAAGCTTTGTGATCATTAGAAATGCATTTACACTGCTTAGCTGTTTCCTGTGTTGTCGTTCCTGATGTCAAATTATGGAAGAGAAAAATAGCAGGGGATGCACTGCAGGGAAGAGAAGGTAGTAATGGATAAGAGTGTAAGTGCAGGAAGGCAAAATGAATTTAACTTCATTACACCTCAGGAACATATCGCTGTGTTATGGAAGGAGAAAGACTAATTTTAAATGGACTTGGTGCTATTATCTTGGCAATTGGGACCCAAGAAAACTAAATGAAATTGAGTATACACCACAACCCAGTCCCCCAAACTCAGGATACAGAAAACGTGGAAAGGTTAAATGCCCAAGAAATTGCATTTGTGGAGTTTCTCAACACAGGAGATTAATGGTTACTCAAAGCAATGGATAAATATTAGCTGAAGACCATTAGTCGAGGAAAACACATCAGTGCATCACAGTTCTCAGGGTTTATCAGATCAATTTTAAATAGGTTTATCTTGGACTTTTTTAACATTTAATGAGGAACAATTTTTTTTTTTCTGTTTCCTCTACCCATGCTGACTTTCTGATACTACCTAGGAGAAAACAATTAAAATAAATGGGTCTGTGACAAAGTGTTAATATGCTCGTCTCTGAAGCAATTGGAAAGGATTATTTTATGATTGTTTCCTCCTATTACACAGTTTATTATAAGTATTTGGATTGAATAGTGAACACTTTAGATGAAAGGAGAATTTGAATGGCCATTTGGCTCTTCACATAGCACCCACCTAAAGAATCTCAGTTGGACATTTTTCTACCTCCTTTTTCATAGCTCTCAATCCATGCCAGTCAGAACAAAACTATCAGTCAATTCTCTTTATATTTAACAATAACAAGTGAAAGCAAACACAAAATACATATTATTATCTGTTGGGTGCCAGTGACCATGCTAAATGTGGTGGGGAGTTCAAAAAACAAATAAAGCTCAGGTCCTTATCCTCAAGAAGCTTATCGCCTATTTAACCTGTTTCGCTCCTGTGAAAAGTACCCATTTGTTCTGTCTGCGGGGTAGGGGGGGTTGAGGGGAGGGGGAGGGATGCAATTATGTTATTCATAGCTTCTTGATTGCATGCAGAAAAGACTGAGTACAAAGTTTCCTGATTAGGCATTAACAAACCACTGGGAGGAAACCAGGAAATAGTACCTGAAGTCTGTAGAGATGGAACCTCAGCTTTATGGCTTGGAGTTCTGTCTCAGTCAGCTCTTCTTTGTCTTTACTAAGCCTCCATTTACTGCTAGGTTCCTTGACACACCATGATTGACCATTCTTGACCATTCTTGAAATCACAGAATTAGAGATGGAAGTTTGCCTCTTATAATTTGCTTTCTTTTCTTTTTTTAACCTCCTTTTTCTATAGGTACATTCTGCAGTTCACCCAAGGATTTGCAATAGCTATCTAAATCTTTTGATAAGCAGCAAATAAAACAAAACGAATATTCAACCAAATGCTCCAATTTTGAAAGTAACAAGTGACATTTCTGTTTCCTTCAATGAACCATGCATTTCATCTTATTTAAAAGCATCACTTCTTTTATTCTATGTCAGTAACTCATAATAAGGCATCAGTAGAATAGTGTTTATATGTGATGGCTTGGCTGACCTGTAAAGCAACTTTTCATGACCTCAATATCTCCTGTTGTGAATAGTACAGCATGAAACAGCCTGGTCCTACCCATATAGAAGGTTTCCAATGTCCCAGCAAACAAAATAGCACAGAAGGTCATTGAGGACTGTCCATACATTTAAATCTGAGTACATTTGTGATCTGAAAACACAGGTCATGAGTAAAGGAAGCTTTGAGAAGATTATTTCATGAGAGAATAAAGACAAGTTCCCTCCAGTGATGAGAGAAAGAAAGAAAGAGAGAAAGAAAGAAAGGAAGAGAGAAAGAAAGAAAGAAAGAAAGAAAGAAAGAAAGAAAGAAAGAAAGAAAGAAAGAATCCCTTCTAGCATCAAATGAATGAAATATTCTGAGTCTTAGCAATAGTGGCATTGTTATTCACCATGGAGGATTTATATAGGGGATCTGACTGGGGTAGGGACATACTGAAATGAAGGACTATCTCCCCACCCAACTCTCTTCTCTCTCTCTCTCTGTTTCCCTCTCACATGTGTGTGCATACACACATAAAAATTATCTATCTATTTACCTATATATCTTTTGGATTTTTACAATAACTATGCCTAATTTTGTATTTTAAAAAGTTTAAAAAGGTAAAAGTCTCACATAACTTCTAGTACATAGCTGGCTTTCAATAAAATTTTTTAAAATATATATTCTACTAGAATAAAGGTGGCCAATATCTGTCTTGCTGTGAATCCTTTTAGCTAGATTATAAATTGCCTTTTTCCTGCTCATAACAACAATAAGAAAAAACAACTACGGAAAACAGTAAGTGTCCAGGACTTCTGGCCAAGATGGAGGCTTAGACGGACACGCTAGGTCTCTCTCTTCAACTAGAGAGGAATACAACTACTTCAAAACAAAGGATAACTAGAAATTCCAGAAAATAAAACTACACGGAAGCCCAACATATGAAGTTATAAACCAGCGGTGCCCTTTGGGCAGGTAAGAGTTAAAGAGGGCAGTGCTGTTTGCGGTCGCACCTGGGACAGCGGCGGGGCGGCGAGGAATCCCGGCTGCGGTCAAGCCCCTGGCGGTGCGCGACCCCGGCGCTGGGGAGAGCGGCCGCCGCATCGCCTTGAACAGTGAGGCCCAGGGGGGCGGGAGGACGGATCCCGGTCTCCTAGCTGAATAACTGTGTGAATCCATCTTGGACCCCTGCCCCCAAAGAAAGCACCACAGGGCGGCGAAATAGGTCGCGGACAGGCGCCGGTCGCTGATTTGTGACGCGTACGCAGGCACTGCCCCCTGCCCCCTATAGCCGGCCCAAGAAAACAAAACGCATCTGTCAAAATGAGGCTGACAACTATAGAAATCCCGGTGACACAACTCACCAGGCAACAGATAGAGAACCTGACAGATGAACAGATAAGAAACCTGTCAGAGGCTCAGTTCTGGGCCATTGTTATCAGGTGGCTTACAGAATTCACAAAAGAGCAGGAAAAAGATAAGAAAGAAGCGAAAAACATTCATAACGAAAGGAACAAAACCACATACGAGACAGATGGTGAGGAAAAAAAATCCAGAGTTCATTTCAACAAACTGGAATATGGAGAAGGAACAAGCAGTCAACCAATGCAGCGAGAGGAAATGGGAAGCAACAATGAGAGGATCAGAAACCTCTGGGACAGCTATAAAAGGCCCAACATAAGAATCATTGGTTTGCCAGAGAGTGAGGAAGATGAACTAGAACTTGAAAAATTGAGTGAAAATATAATAAAGGAGAACTTCCCAGACTTGGGGAAGGGAATAGACTTGCAGGTCCAGGAAGCAAGGAGAGTTCCCAAGAGACTGGACCCAGGGAGAACCACTCCAAGACACATTATAATCAAAATGTCAAAAATTAAAGATAAAGAGAGAATCTTAAAAGCAGCAAGAGAGAAGAAAAGAATTATGTACAAAGGGGTCCCAATTAGACTATCAGCTGACTTCTCAAGGGAGACCCTACAAGCAAGAAGGGACTGGCAAGAAATATTCAAAGTAATGAAAATCCAAAACCTACAACCACGAATACTCTATCCAGCGAAATTGTCATTCAGAATAGAAGGACAAAGAAAGTGTTTCCAGGACAAAATAAAACTGAAAGAGTTCATTAGATCCAAACCACTGTTATATGAGAAGTTAAAGGGACTGGTTTAAAAAACAGAAGCTAGGGAGATGAAACAAAGGCAAACTAAATAGGCAACGAGAGTGGAAAAGGAACTGTGGGTACGGGAAGCATATTGGGGGAGGTCAACAGGGAGGGGGAGTGGGGAGAGGGAGGGAGATGATATAGGAATTGGGGATCATGGTAGGAGGGAATGGAATAGACGGAGAGAGGTTGGGAGGAACTGTATGCACAACTAATGGACATAATCTAAAAGGGGGGGACAACTGGAGGGAGGGGGGCCACCGGGTGGAGGGGAGCAGAGGGAAGGGAAATTGGCACAAATGTAATATTTTAGTCAATAAAACACATTAAAAAAAATATTTAGAAAACCAAAAAAAAAAAAAAAAAAAAACAGTAAGTGTCCTAAAAATTGCTTGGAATCTACTTTTCCCTTCTTCCCTGATCATCATTTGCATTTTCTTATCTCATTTTGAATTCTCATCCACATACCCTGACTTTAAAACTTGCTCTAGTCCACTTTGGTTCAGATGATTTTCTGGCCTCAGTGTGGATCTTCATATTTCTGCTTTTCTATACTGTTTCTGTTTCAATTGGCTCTCTTGATTATTTAGGCTCAAACTCCTAGCCCTGGTCCCCAACTCTGAGAAACCTCATGATCAAATGATCTAGATACTAAATTTTTTCTCATCTCTACCCAGAGTAGCATCAGTTGAGTTAGCTAAAGAGTAGATTAAATACTCAAAATGATAATAGTTGTCATTATTTTATTTTCATTATTTTTAAAAAGAAAAAGAGAAATTCAAATCAAAAAGGTAAAGCAATTAGTAGGAAAAATGAAAGAAGTTAACCTGCAAAGGAAGGTATTCAACAAGAGAGGTAGAATAGAAAAAGAATTTTAAGGCAGAGAGAAGAGCCCACCTGAATCACAGGTAAGGGGATGGGACAATCTTGTTTCTTTTTTCTATTTCCTTCACCCACTTTTTAAAAGGTATTTGTTTATCTAAATATACTTAAACATAAAAATGATACAATAACAATACAATGTATGAAGTCTGGGCAGAAGGTATCCAGCCATATAATATGAAAAACAGAGACATTTATTGAAGAAGATACAAGATACAAGAAACATTGTATGTAGGACAATGATGTGTCAGTCTATTTCAAAATTATGACCTACTTGAGGAAATCTGGTTCATTGGTAGCTATTTGAATCAAGTCATTAGCAACTTCAGCGTGATGTTCTAGAACTTGGCCTTCCAGAACATGGATCACTTTCAACAGATTCTCGACCATCTTTGAAACATTTGTGATGCATTCATTGCATTGTCACCAAAAGCCTTTCTAAATCATCCAATGCAAAATTTGATGCAGGTTCATTGTTCTGCTCACTTAGTCATTTTGAATGCAATGGCCACACAGCACACATGCTCACTCAATGGTGTCTACTGCCCCCATTGATTAGTACAGTGAAGTCATCATTGTGCACACATACACATTCCAGTCCACTTGGCTGCCAGGTTACATTGATGCTGCGCAAACCATTCTCATTATATTAACAATCGCTGGACTTTTTCCAGACAGATCTCATAAATGATAAAAAAAAAAATTTTAAGAAACAATATACCTATGTAGGGAATGAACTGTGAATGGAGCTTGAAGGACTGGAAGTTGCTCTGGGTGAGTGACTGAGTGGTAGGTGAATGTGAAGGCCTAGGACATCACTGCATACTAATGTAGACTTTACAACACTGTATACTTAGGCTACATTAAATTTATTTTTTTAATGTTTTTTTAATAATAAATTAATTATAGCTTACTTTAACTCTTACTTTATGAACTGTTTAATTTTTTATTCTCCTTTGTAATAACACTCTTTTGTAATAATGCTTAGCTTATAACACAAATACATTGTACAACTCTTTCTTTATATTCTTATTGCATGAGTTTTTCTCTATTTTTAATTTTTTAACTTAATTTTTACTTTTTAAACTTTTTTTGTTAAAAAATAAGACACAAATACACATAGGCCAGCACAGGGACAGGATCATCAATATCACTGTCTTCCAATTCCACATCTCCACTGGAATGTCTTCAAAGGCAATAACTCGCATGCAGATTTCATCTATGATAGCAATGCCTTCTTCTGGAACACCTCCTGAAGGACCTGCCTGAGGCTCTTAAAGAAATATCACTCTTTTCAGAAATACGTCCATGGTGATTTCCTTGGTTGATTTCTTTTTCTCATTATAGATTTGCTTGTAAGCAGAAAATAACTACGAACATCCTTCTCAATTAATGAATACCTTTCATCACAAGGATCCATGTTTTTAAACTTTCAAGAAGCTTGTTGAGGTCTGCAAAAGTCTTCATTGTGAATTCCTTGGAGATTCTTCTTCTGCTGCTGCTATAGCTTCCTTTTCTCCTGTTTCTTCAGTTGTGTGTTCCTGTTCCAATTCCAGCAACTGTTCACTAATCAATTCCTCAAAAACAACCTGTAGGAGCTTCTCAGTGTCATCCCTATCCACATCCAGGCTATAGTCATTTGCCATCTAATCCATGGCCTTGTTGAATTTTGCAACCTCCTTAGCCTTGGCAAATCTTTTGAAGTTGTGGGAGAACATCCTGAATGTCATCTTCCAGGTATTATTTATACACTTCTTAGTGACATCGCCTTAAGCCTACGCAAAGATCTTGATGCAGTCACAGATGTTGTAATTCTTCCAGAATTGTAGCAGTATCTTCTCAGTGTCTTCCTCAGCTGCAATAATATCTTAGGCAAAGGTCCTCCTCGAGTAGTAGGCCTTAAAAGCTGCTATAACTCCTTGATTCATCGGTTGGGTCAAAGAGGTGGTGGATGGAGGTAGAAACACTGCTTTGATATCAGGTTGAAGATCACCCATAAAGGATAATAACCAGGAACATTATCAACACTAAGCAAAATCTTGAAAGGTATGTTATTCTCTAAACTATACTCCATTTCTTTGGCATAACAATTCATGAGGGCATCTTAGAAGAGGAGCTGGGTCACCCTTGCCTTTTATTGCTCCAGTAGTACACTGGCAGTGTGTGCTTATTGATTTGCTTGAAGGCCCTGGGTTCTCACTATGGCAAATGAAAAAAGGTTTTAATTTGTATCCTGCAACATTGCCCCCAAGCAAGACTGTTATCCAGTCCTTAAAAGCCTTGAAACCTGACATTGATTTGACCTCCATACAGATAAAAATTCTTTCAGGCTTCTGTTTCCAGAATAGGGAGTTTTCATCCATACCAGATACTTGCTCGGGCAAGTGATTTTCCTCCACAGTCAGCTAATTTCAACTTTGCAGAAATTCTTCAATTGCCTTTACATTGGCACTCACAGTCTCACCACTGACTTTCATGTTATGTATTGAATAACTTCTTGAGTCATTTAAACCACCCAGAGGTAGCAATAAATTTAATACAACAGCAGGGTCCAGCCTATTCTTTCAATATTGCCAACAGACTTTTCACTTTGGCAATGACTGCAATGGTGCTGAGAGGGATACACTCCCGTGCCTGGTCTTCAATCCAAGTCATTGGCAGTGGCTGCATGTCTGATAGAGGCCCTTCCTGAATTGGTGTCAGTCTCATTGTCTTCAATGAAACAAAATCTTTAACACCTTCGATCACTTTGTTCTTGTTCTTGAAGATCATAGCTCTGGTGGAATGGAATATGCCAAACTGGCAAGCAAAAACCATCAGTGATTTTTCACAGTGATAATCCTTAATCAATTTTAATTTTGTTTTCAGGTCAGTCACTCAGTGTGGCCCCTACTGGCAATATTAGTGGTAGATTTTGTATGCTTAGGGGCCATGATGAACAAAACAACATGAGATTAAATCAAGCAAAGAGAAAATAATTCAATCAAGAGATGCTGCAAATGAGATACACAAGGCTACTGCAGGCATAACACAGTGTACAGTATAACAGAAAAACATTTTTTATAAGTAGTAAGAGAACACTCTAAAATAATGATAAAAATTATAGTAAATACCTAAACCAGTAACATAGTTATGTATTATCACTATCAAGTACTATGTACTGTAGATAATTATATGTGCTGCATTTTTATATGACTGGCAGCACATTTGGTTTGTTTATCCAGGTACCACCACAATCACACGAGTAATGTGTTGTGCTACAACATTGTAGCTATGACATCACGAGACAATAAAAATTTTTCAGCTCTACTGTAATATTGGTCTTTCATTGACCAAAACATCATTATGCGGCACATGGTTCTACTAAAGAAATAAATTCATGTATGATATAGTCATTTGATAATCCTCTCTTCTATAGTGTCCTCAAACTTCCTAATAAGCAGCCTGATCCTAAGTTCTTCATTTTGTTCATTTTATTTCTGTATTTTTACTGAAGAAACATGGATATTTGGTGAACAAGTACTTGTTTATCCAAGTTTTCTAACATGTCATACCCTCACTAGGTTCTTGCTATATTAACTTAACCGTAACCAGATCTTACCATCAATGTGCTACAGTTGTGATGATACTTGTGTTACATCTCATTCTTATTCCAGCATTTTATTTGTGTGTTTTAATGGAATATATTAGGCCCAATCAATTCCAAAGTGCTCAACAGTATAAGGCTTCCCCTTTTTTTTTCTTTCAAAAAAACTCTGTGTCATAGCTGTAGAGGTGTGCTTCCCAAGCTTTAATCAGTATAGGAATCACCAGAGCCCTTATTCTGATTCGCTGTGAAGTAGGGACTATTACCCTTATTTTACAGATGGGAATACTGAGTCCTGGAGAGGGTGAGTCACTTGCTCAAGGTCACATCAACGAGGCAATCTATGGCAGAGGCAGGAACTGACTAAAGGCAGCCTAATGTAAAGCCTAAACTCTTTATACTCATCCTGTCTATTTTTTTTTTATTATATTCACATAGAAAAAGTATAACCATACCTAGATCTAAGGTAATTAGATTAATCTATTGTTCACTTAATGTTTTTACAGCTGAAAATATTTAAGAGTTTTCTCCCAACCACTGAGAAAGGTTAAGACAGGCAATTTAGAAAACTCCCTCCCACTTTGCCTCAGGGAATATCTACTTGCTAACTACCAGACTTTAAGGTAGCTCCCTACCACCTACTAGCAATTAGCTATTAGCAGCTGACAGTATTCTTATTTCCCCTGCCCCTTGTACTTGTCACCCTGGAGCTGACATTGTTCTCTTGGCTCCATGCTGAGCAACTGAAGGCTAGCTCTGCCCACTTCCCTGACCACACCCACCCTGACCTATCAGTCAGTTCTACCCTCCTCTCACTAATCAACTTCCAAAAAGAAGTTTGTGCATTAAGTCACATAGGAGCCATGAAAATAAATTCAGGCTTATGAATTTGTAGTGAGAAAAGGCTTTAACAAATCAGGGAGCACTTTGCTTAAGTGACCCCATCTCTTATATGTACCTTTAATGGAGAAACAAAAATTGTTAAATCAGTGGAATATGTTGCCTCCTTTTGCACACAAATAATTTATTTTAAAATTATTTATGCCTTCGGGGTTCTCTTTTCTGGGTCACAACTGGTAAAGCGCACAAAATTTTATTCATTTCTATCGTGGTCCTGGGGATGTTAAAAATCACATTCTGCTTTTAATAGCTTCTCTATCAATACAGGTAGTAATCCCTTACATAGCCTCCCATCTCTAACTGCTATTCTTGCTTGTCTGTCTTCACTGTGGAAACAATTCACTTGTGTGAGCTCTCATTTATTAAATGCAGATTACAGTTAAGTGCTTTGCAGAATATATACAGCATTAGCACTTTGTGAGATTCACTCTGGTTTCATAAATTGATGACAATAATAATGCCTTATGTTTTGTAGTTCTTTATATTTTTCAAAGGCTTTTTGTGTTCATTATCTCATTTGATCCAAAACAACCTTGAGAGAGAAGTAGAATAAGTAGTATTCTTCCTATTTTATACAATTCTTTAAAATGGGGGTCACAGAGTTTAAGTGACATTTTCTGTGTTACACAACAGGTTTTGTCAGTGTCAATTTGGAACTGGGGGTCCTCAAATTCATTGTACACTTTTAAAAAGTTTTAATACAGAAAAATACAAACACACAAAAACAACGTCCACCTACCCACAATTAATAAATATTATTATTTTTTCATGAAAGGAAAAAGGGAAAGTGGGAGTGAGGGAGGAGTATTACTCATTGACTGTTTCACAAAGATATAATTTAATCTCACTTTTGAGTGATAACTGAAATGTTAATTGCTAGTAGGAGAAGGAATTGTTATAAGCAACAGTATGGGTATATGACCATCTATAATATAAATATACAAGTTGAGTGTATGATGCATTGGGTAAAAAGAGTTGACTAGAACAGAAGACTCAAATAGGAGAATGAGTAAGAAGTATGTTGAGATCAGATAGTAGAAAGTCCTGAACACCAGCCAAGGAGTTTAAGGTTATTCATATCTGCATCATTGAATACTAACATGTAGATGGTGTTTATTACATTTTCATTCAATTCATTAATCTCAATTATAACTAGGTACAGTGCTGGGAAAAGTACACAGGGTATTAGGCAGAATGACTTTGTGCCTGAGCTCCTACACCCGCTATTAAACACCCCTTGTCCAACCTTTAATCTTGACTTCCATATATGTACACATAAAGTGTAAGTTTAGGGTCATGAGTTTTAATGCTTGGCGATTCTTTCTTGACAATATTTTCAAGAAGCCTATCATGGTCATATCTCAAATAACAAAACTCCATTTCACTGGTTACATCAATTAATCATATTTTTTATTACAATCAAGCAACTGAACTTAAATATGAATTAAGGAAATACAAAACAATGATAATAAAACATGTAGTCATGTAGTTCTTTTTAAAAAAGCACTGGGCCATATACATTGTGGGACTCATGCATCTAGCCTAACTTCAGCATCTCCATGTTCGCTGTCTCCATCCTTGCTAAATTCAAATTGGGAAAAAGAATGGTGAAATTCTGTAGAAATTGCTTGTTAAAAAGTATTGAATTATGTTATATTCTCTGGAGCTTACTGACTACATCAGGATTTCTCAACCTTGGCACTATCAGCATTTTAGGTCTAATAAGTCTTTGTTGGGGTGGGGTAGTGGTGGTGAGAGAGCTGTTTTGTGCATCAGAGAATGTATAGTAGCATCTATGGCTTCTACCCATTAGATGCCACTATGAACCCCTAGTTACGACAATAAAACATATTTTCAGACATTGCCAAATGTTCCTAGGTGGCAAAATTGTCCTCGGTTGAGAACCACTGGACTACACTACACACACACACACACACACACACACACCTCAAAAGGATCTGAACAATACGTTTAGAACAAAACTATGAAAATAGATTAATTAGCCTGTCTAAGCTTCCCAGTTCCTCAAAACTTTGTTGTATAATCTCACTTGCCTGGGTACCCTATCTAAAGCAATAACTGAAAAAAAAAAAATAGATGACAAAAAATAAATCCCAACTATGTACCAGTTAACTAACATTCCGCAGGATGTTATAGACAATTTCCCTCAAGAAGTTAAATTCCTTTACAAAAGTACCCTGAGGACTTTAACACAAATAATTATTCTTACTTGAGATTATTTATCATTTTTAGAGCTTATAAATTATACACACTACCAGCAATTTTATACATCAACAACCACAATAATCCAGACACAAAGCAGGAGAGTTGAAGGGTACACTCTTCTAACGAAGAGAGAAAGAGACAGTGGGGAGGGAGACAAAAAGGGGACTAACGGTGTTCTCCTTTACAGCTCTCCTCTCAGGGACATAGCTTTTCTTCTCTGTCCTCACTGTCCTAATAGATTTCATCTTCCTTTAAAAGACAAGTCACTATCTGTCCCTGAAGACAGCCATCATCATTAAAACGCTCCGCTGGGGGCAGAGGGGCAACATTACTCAGAGTGAGACAGGACATGTGAGAAGACGTGTGACACTTTTCCTTCAGGCCAGCATTTTGGAGGATGGAGGGGCTAAGACAGGGCTCACAGAGGTCAATTCTTCCACCCTTTTGCCTCTGGTTGAGTCTGCGATCCAAGCCATTCAAGAAGGAAGGCAGTCAACTTTCTTCATTTACATTTTTGGAATGGAGTAGCTTTCCATTTCACAACAGTTAAAAGAGTGAAGATTGTGGTGAGAGCAATACCTTTCCTCTCCCAGTTATATCCTATGCTCACCTTAGCTATCCTGATCTAAACACACAATGATCAAGAGTCAGATGTCAGATATTCATCTGTGCAGCACACAGAGAATACATCACTTCTGCCCTCCCGTGTGGGGGTGAAAACAGACCAGGTGAAGGACACACACACGGTAGTCAACTTTCACTGTAGTGCTTTTCATCTCCCTGTTACTTCGAGGAGTAACCTACAAATCACAATTAAGCTGTACACCCTCTGCAGAACTCAGTAGGACGTTAAGTAATTATAGTATTTAGAACTGGAATACAACTTGAAAAAAATCTCTAGAGCCAAACTCATTTTACCAAAAGGGAAAGCCAGAACCAGAGAGGTAAAATGACACTGCCCACGGTTATTCAGCCCATCAGTGACCCATGAGAACAAGAGCCCCTGTCTCCTGACTCAGTTAAATGCTCCACCCATGACAGAAGCTGTGACAGAAAACCTATCTCAAATTGGCATCAGGAACAAAAAAAGAGGGGGAAAAAAGGAGAATAAGTATTTGCTTTTTTAAGGCTTTCTGAAAGTCATTTTGGTTCCTAGTAGGCCTCTGATTTCCCTGTCTCCTGTTCACAGTCATTTGTTTTTGGGTGGATTTGGTTTCACTACCAACTCCATGCATCCTCCTTGCAGATTCAGTTGCAAACATTTCAAAGTAACTAAATTTACCAGATTGCTTTCCTCCTAAGTAAAGAGAAATACCAACAACAGGAAAACAGGCAACCTGAAAGTGAGTTGGAACTAGGAACCCCAAATATACAGCCTTTTTTGTTTGTTTGTTTGTTTGGAGCTGACCCTAAGCATAGTTTCCATTCTTACCTCCCCAAGAGACTTGGGAGAGCTCAAGGCTTGGGAAGAGGCTCAAGATTTCCCACCAGATGTCACAAGGCAACAGTTACAAAATATAATTCGTTTTAGTAACCCAAAGTCCTCCTGTTCCAACCAGAAATGAATGAGGTCTCAGAGAACTCTACTGAACAAGAGGACATTGTATTTACATTTTGAGCATTCAATGTCTCTGTTTATTGCCAGTTATGAGATTAGGCTGCCCTGGTTATTATTAGGAGGAACAGGTCTCCTTTTATACCTTTATTTTTAAAAATATTACCCAGGTAATAACAACAATTATATTTTATATTTTTTAATCATAAAGACCACATCTGACTAACATTTTCATACTTTTCAAAACCTAACATATATTGTCTCATTTGATCCTCACAAGACATTACTTATACCCATTCTCCGGATGAGCACAACTGAGTCACAGGTTCATACTGATTATCCATTGTTGGGGAACCCAGTGCTTTTTCTTTTTGTCTGGCACTCAGAAGAGTATGCGAGGCAGGGTTGGCATCTCTGACATTTCCTTTATTGCAGACATTACAGTATTCACACATGCACCCCCACCATCCCCTTGGCTGGTGTTCGGTGCCACAACTGCTTGGCATCTGCCGGCGCTCAGTGCCACTCCTGCATTCGCTCACTGTCTGCTGCCCCAATACGAACACTCCCATGGGGGCTCCTGCCTCTTTTATATTATGCATAGACAAAGCCAGCTTTTAGCATAAATATGGCATCAATGTTTATATAACTGCGAGTGCGCTGCACATGCGAATCTAATTGTTAACTCAAGCAGCCCATTCATGGGCATCTGGGTGAGGGAGCCTGACTAGACTCCATGTCCTCACACCCATGATTGCACATTAAAATAATGATAGAAACAGGACTTGTGGCACATGATTAAGACACATTTATTTTACATGATGCAAAAAGTAGGTTTTTTGTTTATTTTTCTTGAAATGGTTTCAAATATATCATTCTCCTTCTCTGTCTTCAAAGCTTTGAAGGTTTATGTAATCTCCTTAAATTAAGACATAGGTAGATCCTAAAGCAAATGCAAAGGAAACACTTCTGAGAAAACATAACTTTATGAGAACTTCTGACAGGTTCATTCAGATTTCATGAGACTGTCTTGGTGCTCCTGCTCCTGACAGATTATTTGTTAGGGGCGGGGGTGTGGGTGTGGTGGTGAGGTGTATGCACATATCAATGTGAAGTAACAGAAGGGCAACATGTGATAGATAATGCTATGAAAATAAAGTCAAAATTGCAATTATTTTATGTGGCACTATTGACTGGAATTACTCACTTATATAGTCACTATGTCACCTAAAATTCAAAATGACTTCTTGGTTATGAGATTTAAACTTAGACTCTTACTCCTCTTTCTATTAAAACAAACAAATAAGCATTCTGGACAATAAGAACGATCTTGTGTCTATGAACCTAGAGTTGCTTTTTAAATCCTCATGCCCTAGAAAGCAGCACTAAGTCAATCAGAGGGAGTTTAACTCTGCTGCCTAAATATTCATATACCTTGATCTACTTTTTCTATTTGTTCACAGGACCATCAACAAAGATGAGAAAACCTGGCCACCCTGTTTACATTTCAGAAGATTTTGCTACAAATTTTTAAACACTTACTTCCCAATTCCTGCTGGAAAGATTAAGCAAGGCAGTCGAGGTGAGCAGCTGCTCATGTTTCCAAGAACTTGGAAACAGAGGTGCTGTCTCAGACATTGTCATGGGAGGAAGAAGAGACGACAGGAGGGGAGGAAGGGTTTGGAGAAGCCTAGACACCTCCACCCAAGTCACCAGTTCTTCAAACAGGGCAGCTCCACATCTGTTTTGTATATTAGGATTTTGCTTAAGAATTAATTTATTAACTTCAGGTTAATAAAGGTTTGAAAACTTTGAGGGCCATTCAGGCAAAATGACTTGGCCCATATCACCTAGTCACTGTGAAGCAAGGATCCTGGCCCACACTGTCTGTGTTCCAGCACATACGCCCTCTGCCAATCCACATGCTCTTGACTTTCTACCTCTCATCTCATTTAATCCTCACCACAACCAGGCAAAGTAGGTATCATCAGCCTTCTCTTATGGGTGTGAAAACTGAAGCCCAGAATATCATGGCATCTTGGCTAAGGATGGAATTCCTACGTCTTCTGGCTATAAACCCCATGTACTATATGCATCTTACCTCAATGCAAATGACAGTGTGTTTTCTTTAAATATGTGAGTCATGCTATCTCCCTTTGCTATTGTATTTCAATTTAAATTGCCATCTTTAGACACCCCCTTGTCTTTTCTGAAATGTTCTTTGTCCTTCAGCTTTGAGTCCGTTTCTCCTCTATTAAACTGTATCTGTGGTGCCCTTCTATGATGACCTCTGCCTGGCACAGAAAGCCATCCAACAGGCCATTTGTCACACCTCATCTCTTCTCTTTTATGAAAGGGACAAAAGGCTGTCTTTGAGCCCCCTTTGGAAGTGTTTTCATACTAATCCAAGAATTACCATTGTGTTTGTTTTCTGGCTGGTGCAGTGTGAAGCCATTCATGAGACCGCATGGACATTGTCTAGTCACATTCCAGGCCATTCTTGGAATGTTTTGGGGAAATGCATCATCGCTCTGCTGGTGGAAGACAAGTCTGTTTCCCTGCCTGAGGCTGGCAGCCAATGCATCTATGTCCTTGATTGCCCATGAAAATGTCTCCTGCCATCTCTGCCAGGCAGCCCACTACACATGCAGGGAGGGGGAAGAGCAGAGTTAATGGTTCATCAAAAAAAAAAACCTGAGACCAGGAAGAAAGCAACAACCTCCTAAATGTGTATCTCTCTGGAAAACAAGGAAAGAAAGTGAGCTGAGCATTTTAGTCAAGAATGCAAGCTTTTCCCAAATAACCTCTCATTATAGGGTAACAGAAATAGATCCAGAATGGGTATCAGGAGACATGAAAGCCAATTCTGATTCTGCCACTAACTAGCTATGTGAATTAGGACACATTTCTTTATTTTGTCTCATATTATCCCTGATAAAATAGGGCCAATATTTTACACCTCATGGAACTCCAATAAAGATTGAAGAAAATTCTGTTCACAGATGCACTTGATCAAAACAAAAACCAAACAATCATTGTTATTGCTACTGCTTCCTGAAACATACTGGGATAGAACTATGTCTCCAAAGTCAACTATGTATCAGAAATATCTAGGGAGCAATTTATAAATATAAATTAGAGGCCTAATTAAAATCTTGAGGGTTAGGGACCACGGACATGTGTTTGTTTTTATTTCCTAGGTTATCAGGATATAGTCTGCCCATAACTGGTTTTTAGGATTTTTGGGTACACTGAAGATCACCAGCTCAGTGTTTAGTGATTCTCAAAGAAGGCAAAATAGCTGATATAAGCTGAGATTGCCTGTAATTTAGTATTTTGAGTTACAAAAAGCTTATTTTTAAAAGTCCCCTATTAAAAGGTAAGTATCCTTTATAGGGACAACATCCTAATCTACCACAGATTATTTGTTATTTATTGACCCTCGTCAACTATACTAGTGATTAATAGCATACTTAACATGCAGGAACACAAGAAATGCCTGTGTATGTGTGAAGATTTTTTAAAACAGTATGTTTATTTTCAAATATTTTAACTGAACCCCAGAGAGTTTACAAGTAGAGTGATCATGTAATTTCACCCTAAACAGAATACTTTGAATTGAAAGAGGGATTATTGATAGTTATGTTAGAAATAAACCAGGGCATACAAGGCTATATATGTCCATCCTAGTTAAAAGGACTTGTCTACATCATGAAAATTAACATTGAAAAGAGAGAGACTACAAATATCAAAGAGCAGAACTAGAACTTCAGCCTCCAGACTTCATCGTGAGGGCCCATCTTGAGGCTCCAACTCCACCCCATCCGTGACATTCAGTGCATCCTAAAGGTTCAGTGACATGTTCGGTGTCTTTCCAATGGATGAACGAAAACACTAGCCATGCAGCCCGTGTAAATCTTAGAGACCACACCAGGACCCAAATGAGGACAGATGTTCTTGAAGTTGTTATGAGACCCTGACAGTCCAATAGTTAGCTGTCCAGAAACTCTGGGCTTCCTGTTCCAATTTTTATCAGCAATGCCATAACTGAACCCAAGTTGCCAGTCTGTCAATACCCACTGGGCAGCAGGAACAACATCTCTTCCCCAAATTGGGTTTTCTAATATTGCTGGTCTGACAAAAGTTATTTCATTCTGGCTTTGTTTTTGAGAGATAATGCCTATGCTAGCAGTGAGCCTCTATCCATACTCCTATTCTCAGTCAGCCATATTGACAGGTACCAAACATGAGGCTTGGAATTTTAGAAGAAAATAACCTGGTTTCTAGTCCCATTTCATGCCTGAAAGGAAATTTGTAAATTGTCAACTTGACTTAATTTTTCCTCAGGACTCACACCTATGTGCTGTAATAAGAATCTCCCCCTGGGTTTAACTCATCTACAGCATGTATTTGTTGCCTTTTCAGAGCGGATTTTCTTTTAGCAAGTCTGCTATCAATTCTGTCTGCCAAAATAGCATTTTAATGTGCTACCTGCCGGTCAAGTATGTCCTGTTAAGCTAACTTTTGTCTCTGCTTTGTTTTCTGATGCTGTTTACCATTAATTTTTCCCATTGTTACCAAGCTTATTATTTTTAATACAAATGTGGATTAGGCTGTTTTGATCAAGTCTCTATTTCTGCAATATATTAGTTTCAAAGAAAATAGAGGGTGTGGAGAGGGTAGGAAATTGGGTCTTCTCTTGCTGGAAAGACAATTTTAATGAGTTTTATTCTGTACTTGGGGAGATGCTCTTAACCTCCTTTGCCCAGTAAGATGTGATTTCTTGACACCGAGTGTATTGCAAATGCATTTTTTATCAGAGCTGCGTTAAGGTGGACACCAAGGGAATTTCTCCAGTATTTAACAAAGGCATCTATTTGCAACACATAGTAATGCTTTGTTTATCCTTCCTCTTTGTCCTGGGCATGGTATTATTCCAGAGGCATTGCTTCTCCCTTGCAAACTGTCAGTGGCCAAAGGTACTTTTCAGTATGTTTGGGATCATAATTGGCAAAAATGTCTGCTCAGCAGTGGAGACGAGGGAAAGGTCAGACACGACCCGGTGGGGGCCATTCTCCCACAGACACCAAAGTGCCTTGCCCATTCTCCGAAGTTCACAAACCCTTCTCCGTATTCCAGGGACACAGCCTTTCCTCCCTGCCAGATAATTAGCAGCAGCAGCAAGCCCAGTCGACTTGTCACTGCGCACTCAATGGTGCTCCTTTCCTCCAAGCTCATTTCCTTGGAAGGTGAGGGCCATTATCATAAAGAGAGATATTGTAAATTCTGTTTCTTCTGCTAAACCATGGCTCTGAGCAGAGAAATTTGTGTTTGCTGCCAGGGAGAAGAATAACATTTATTTAATGGATGCTGAGCAAAAGGTATTCACATTTCATGCTTCAGGGCTTAAGCGATCCTAGATCAGGAGGGAACTTTTTCCAGGCTCTGAAATTGTACAACTGGGTAAGTGCTTAGTGCTAACAACCCTTCTGTCCCCATCCAAGTATAGTCCAAGGTCACCATCACAGGGGTACCCCCACATCCCCTCAGCTCCTAAATTTGTTCACAAACCATGTTTTACACTGCCCTCCTCCAGCTTCCTTTACAAACTTAAACCTAGTGGTACTTCTTTCTGCTCCACTGAATTCCAGCTCTACTTCACCAGCATCCCATACTCTTCAAGAGAATCCTGTCCAGTGTAAGAGCTGTGTTTCCTCACTCTGCATTGGACACAGCAGAAAACCATGAGGACAGAGAGAGCCTGGGATAGGAGAAAGAGGACAGCTTTCCATCTAGAAAGATTGATCCAGGTTTGACCCATCTCTGTACCCTAAATAGTTATTGACAGCCAGTTTCCTCATCTATAAAAAGGAATAATAAATCCTACCTTGCAGCACTCCTGTGGTGACCAAGTAAAGTGATATGTCATATGTCTGTCATTCATAGAGGACAGATTTGAAGCACATCTCCCTTGTCTTGGGAAACTGCAATCTAGTATGGTAATAATGTTAACTTGGTAAGTAACTTCTGGCAAGTCATTCAAATTCTTTGTAAGTTTATCTTCAAAATAAGGAAAAGAAAAACCTCTAGCCTGCCTTTTTTGCAGGATTATTATAAAGATTAAATAAAATGTTCATTGAAATGGAAATTTTACAATGAAAAAAATATGTTGCCAGAAAATAAGGTGTTCTTATTATGCTGATGCTTATTCTTTTTATCTTTAAATTTTAGTAATTGTATTTTCTAAAATATTATCCACAATTAATGAGGCCCATCTAAGAGTACAATAATATCTTTCAATCACACATAGATTCAGGTCACAATGCTCTGATGGTACAAAAGCTGGCATATGTGTAATATTGTGTCTTGAAAACAGGTTTGCTCTTAGAGTTGGAGCAAAAGATTCCTACTGGCTTGGTCTCTACATAAAATGAATAAGTACTTGGAAATTTCATTGTATCATAATTAGGAAAAAGCTTTGTATATAAGCATGTGAGCATATAAAGGATGCTCACTAAATGTCAAATTTCAAGTGTCCATAGTGTGCCAATCAGCCCTGACCTCCCAATTTCTGGCCTCAGCCCTCTCTACCATCCCCTCCCTGCTCTCTTGCACCACCCCAGTTTACAATGTCATCTGGACTTGAGGAGGAAAGTAACCACATATTTCCAGCTGTACACCCATCCCTTGCTCCTAATCTTCCTTTGGCATAAGTTCCTACTCCCCTAGCTAAGGTTCTAGTCCATGTCTTCGATTCTACTGAGAGAATTCTGCCTTGTTCTTGGTTTCTGAACTCTTTCTCACTAAAGTTCAGGGAGCTTTCATCCCACTTTGGGGACTCTTCAATGTTTTCTATTTGACCTCAAATCTGCCAGAATGTAAGACTGGCATGGTTGCAAATAACAAAACCCAACCCAATCTACCTTGTGAAATTAAAATTACAGGGTTACACTAGAAGAACACAGGCGTGCCTCACAGAACCCAAGGCTTGAATTGTGCTGGGCTCCTCTCTATGCTCCTGTCACATTCTCGGTCTCTCTGCATCAGGCCTCCTTGTTTCTTAGTCCATGTGACCACTGGCAGTTTCAGAGAGTACAAGACACAGATCCAACTACCAAGAGAGAATAAATCACTCCTTGGGGCCCAACTGTAAATTCATGAATAATGGAGACTAATTAGCCTGGCCTAGGTCACATGCTCACCACTGATTAAACAAAGTAAAAATGGTGTGGGCCATTGGTGACAGAAATTTGTAGAATAGAGGAACAGTGTGAGGGACTTCCCAAAAGTGTCCATCTACTACACTTGGTAGGGTTGTCTCCAGAATTGGCCTCCACTCCTATTCCAATCCCTTTAGGTGATGTATTCCATAAGCTCTCCACAGCCTGTGAGACATCATCTGGCCATGCCCAAAAGTGTCTAGAACTTCTGTTCCATTTTTATGTCAAAGTCTGTTGGTGGGGCTTCATATCCAGGTTGCTCATGCCTCCTTTTCTGTACAGATTCAGGGGGAATCCATTTTTCTGTCTTTTATTTGTGGTCCTCAGCACTACTTCTAAACATAAGCATTTACCAATGGGTCAAGATCATCATAACTGGTTCCCTTGACCCTTAACACAGGTTTTCTCCCAAGAGACCATTAGCTTTCATGAAATTCTTCTGGCATGCTCTCAAATTCAATTTTTCTGTAGGCGTAGACACGTAAGAAGCTCATCTTGAACCAGCATCTAGCCACAATCATAATTAAACAGAAGTAACTGTGGACGAGTTGTGAAGCCAAAGCTTAACTCAAAAGAGTTTTCCTCACCATAAGAGTATAATAACTACCAGTTTTGATAAGTCTTATTGTCCTATCAACTAGGATTTTGTTTTTATCAAGAGCAGCCCCTTACAAAGAACGTGTCCCCAACAACTTAGGTTTTGTTTGTTTGTTTTATTAAAACTTTCTTTGTATTGATGTAGTATCATAATAGATCTGCCAAACATTGGAGTAGTTTGAAACTGGTTATATCTATAGTCAGGTCAAATGAAAAGCTGGTTCACTGATAGTTTCCATGGGCAGGAAAGATGGTGGTGTGGTAGGTGAAGCTGGGGCAGGAAAGGAAGGAGAAAAGGGCTGCATTTGAAGAGCTGCAGTAAAATACTGTAAAATGTTGCTGAGGGCATCATCCTGAGCTCCTTATGCCTGAATCCCCTGGAATAACTGACAGCTGCCTGGCCTTTACAAAATGAAATTGACATGTGCAGGCTTAGGTTCAACGGAAACTGAAAAGGGAGGGGTAAAGGATGCTGCAGGCAAAGCTGGAGCCCAGTTCCCCGGATCCAGGGCAGCAGGTCCATAACTCTGCTGTGAACAATGGGTCAATATCCAATAACTCCAAATCAAAAGCTGAAGTCTTCTTGAGTCAGCAGAGCTGAAGCCTCCTTCAGGGGATAAGAGCACAGCACTGGCCCTTCTGACCGAGCTGGAATTGCCTGGAGCCTTTAATCTAAGGAAACCACAGGCAAAGCAAACTTGGCATATAACTTTTCCTACATTAATTAGCACCCTTAAGTTGAAAGGGGGGAAATAATCATACTCTTGGGAGAGCAACTAGAGTTCAACCTCAACTTATTTGAATTCAGCACACAAAGCCCGGGGAGGGCACAACTGGGCAGAGAACAGAGCAGGGAGCAGCAGGAGAGATTATTTTCAGGTCAACTGAACAGTGGCTTTCAGAAGCAGGCCATTGTTTGAATTGCATTTCACAATATCGATTAGGAATCATCCTTAGTAGTTCTTCACCTTTTTGGTCAGTCTCTGCTTGTCCTGTTGGAAATGGGATGTGATGCATCCTATAACTGTGCTAAATGTATTCTTTTCTAACATACAATAAGCCGGTTTGCGGCACCAAGTTGAACATGGTTTTAAAATGTATTTTTAATAGTTCATTGTCTAGTTAAAAGGAATTAGCTTAATTGTCTTATTTTGACTGACTGATAATCAAAAACAAATAAGTAAGTGAAAAAATTATAGAAGAATGTGTACTGTGTACTACTTACGTAGATGTTAAAGATGTACAAAACAAGTTCTTTGTAACATGAACCAAGGATACACGCATCACACTCACAACAGTGATTCAGTGAGGAAGACAAAAGATCAGGACTAAAAATGATGGACAATGAAGAGAGTAACCTTTATCTTACTATTTTAATTTTTCTCTTTGAAAAGAAGAATTAAAATTCATAAGTCACTTATATAATTATTTATATTAAAAAAGAAATCAATGTGGCCTTCTGTGGTTTTCTAAACTCCCAAAATTAAAACAAAATGTTTGCATAGCTAGTTATTGTTTCTGTTCATTTTACATCTAAAGACAATATTTCAAGAACTGTTCTCAGACAAAAGATACTGGACTCCTTAACCTGAGATAATTATCTAAATGCTTCCCAAGTTTTCTTTCTTTTTTTAAAAGATTTTATTTATTTATTTTTAGAGAGAGGGAAGGGAAAAAGAGAGGGATAGAAACATCAATGTGTGGTTGCCTCTCATGCACCCCCAACTGGGGACTGGGCACACAATCCAGGCATGTGCCCTGACTGGGACTCAAACCAATAACCTTTGGTTCACAGGCCAGCATTCAATTCACTAAGCCACACCAGCCAGGGCTAAATGCATCCTATATTTTGAGTTAGCTATTAAGACAGCAGGAATTGAACTCCATGAAGGGAACTATTCCCCCTTCTTCAAATCCACCCACAGTCAAAAAGTCCATCAACTTAAATCTGTCTGCAGGGTCCAACATCCTTTTATTTTTATATTTTTTGTTTACTTTTATTGTACTGTTAGTACATTTTAAAACAGTGGTTTAAAACTGTATTTTATTCTCTAGTGGCAAAGTACTTTTGTATCCATTATATTATTTAATTATCATCACATACTTTGGAAGATGCTTGGATTGGCATTATTTTATCATTCTGCAAATAAGGGGACTGAGACCCAAAAAGATAAAGCGACTTCTCCTAAATCATACCGACCATACAAAAGGACTATAACTAGATTTCAAGTCTTTCTATTCTTAGTTGTCCATCTACTTATTCATTCAACAAATGTTTATTAAGTTCTTTGTATATATAGACTCTTTTCTAGAATTATGTTCAATGGCTCTGGTAACTGTGTCCTGTAAGATACCATTTTAGACTATGTTATTAATTATTTTTTGATTTTGCATGCTTAATCCTTCCTCAACTACCCAACAGATTATAATGTCCTTGGGTAGTTCCACAGTGTAAACTTTTTTTTTTTTTTTTTTTTTTTTTTTAATGAACTACAACTCTTAGCACAGTTCTGGGTATATGGAAAGAATTGGTATTTATTACTTAACCAATTTACTGATGATTATTCAATAAGTAGGAAAGCCTAGGCCTTAAAAATTAATCCACAGAGCTCTAATTATGATAAAGAGATATGTGCAGATATTAGAATCCAAAAGCAGTGCAGAAACTTCAGAGAACTTTCTCCATGCCTATGTTACCCTAGAAACTGTCTTAAGCTTCTTGGTTTAATTCTCACTTACAGCCCATTATATAACATTAAGAACATAATAAGACTAGACCTTTTGGTTAGGACAAAAATAGTCAAATAACACCTCATTGTCATTCATCAACTGCTTTTTATTGAGGATTTTTTATATGCACAATGTTTTGGATGAAATCATGATCAAACAAAGTAAAGCACACGGACACCTTCTTTCTCCTCAATGTGAATTGCACTTTACAGTTTATATGTTATCTCCTTTCAAACATTATCATTCAGTATGGCAGTTATAGGCTGGAGTTCTGAGTCAGACAGTCTAAATTAAATCCTGGCTCCACCACTTTCCAGCTGTGTGACCTCAGGCTATTTGCTTAATCTAGCCAAACCTCAATTTCCTCATTTGTACAATGATAATGGGGTTCTTGGGAAGATTAAAAGAGACAATTCATGTAAGCACTTAGCACAGTGTCTGGCACAGAGTAAGCCCTCAGTAAATGCTAGCTATTCCTATTATCATCTTTTCAACCATCCTCCGAGGTAGATAAGGTGCACATTATTTAGACACTAAAGGGAAAACTAGGGCTGAGATAAATTAAGTGAGTTGCAAAGGGTGACAGAGCTAGTAGATGCCATCAGCTTCAGGCATTCCCACTCCAGTCCCCAGTCTAGCCCCATATCACACCGTTCCTCTGAGAGTGGGGTGAAGAAAAACCACACAAATATGGGCCGAAGTACACATGTGCAAACAATTGAAGGAAAAATTATAGTCCCTGCTGTCTGAGCTCCCCTCTGCTTCAATCCTCTTCTGATCTGCTACTTATCAACAGATGAACACATACTTGATGTTAAGGAGTTCTTCCCAATTAAGCTTATTTTCTTTAATTTAGGCTAGTTCTCTGTATTTTAACCTCAAGCAATGACATGTTGGCTTTTTGACGACATGTTACGTTTTTGGATTGAACTAAATACTACAAGCATACATTCAAGGAATAAACATTATTCATTGGTGTGTCCAGAAGTACCATGAAGGAGGCAAAATTTCTCCTTACTCCCACTATAGCCCTTAGATGAAGTTCTCATATTTCGGTATGCACCTGAATCACAAATTGTTGGACCTAGTTCATAGATTCTGATTTAATAGGTGAATCCCAATAATTTGCATTTCTAACAAATGCCTAAGTGCCACTGCTGGTCTGGAGTCTATAATTTGAATACTCATCTATACTAATGGAGTCTATTATTTGAATACTGTCCTATATCATTGTGTCCCAGTGACACATACAGCTTGTTCGGACCACTGAGAGCAGGCTGAAGGTGGGAGAGATGGAGTTGGGCCATGGGAATGGGAAACTGAGAGCCACTTGTGCACTGAGCCACGCCCCTCATGGATGGAGGTCAGAGGTGTGAACACTGAGGGCATGGTGTCCAGCCAGCCAATGTCTTCGCAAACTGCCCAGAGCCATGGCAAGGACATTGAGTTTTGCTTCCATGCACGGGGCACAATGTCAGGTTACCGTATGTTCATAGACGCTCCACCCCTGGGGGAGAGGTCCTTCTCTTGGCTGCAGGGGCTCCACCCCTTCCTCTGAGACTATCCTCACTGCTTAAGAGGCCATGTTGGGTTTCCAGTGTCCCTTCACTTAGGCTCCTGGTTCAGTCATTCTAGGCCAGTGGGCCCCAGTGTGGGAAACTAGCTTCATATGGGGACTAGGGCATGGGAAGCACAGAGGTGACAAGTACTATGGGAGTGTCTCCAATCTGCCATGATGACAGTGGGTGGAGGTTCTTGCACTGAGCACACACAAGGCTGGCAATATAATTGGATAGAGGAAAAAGCCCTCCTACTGCCTTCTGGTACCAGACTGGGGTAGGGCTAGAGGAAGGCAGGCATACTTGCAATGGAAGTCAAAGTGGCTACAGGGGGAGGTTCGAAACCAAAGATGCCTGTCAATCTAGCCAGGGGAAAAAAGGGATTGGTTGGGAGGTGGATTGAAATGCACTGAAGTGTAGGAAGTTAACTGATCCTTCTGAGAAAGCACCTGATCCATTCCATTCCACACCCAGAAGTAGTATAAACCCTGGGGAACAAAGAAACTCTTGCTGGTATTTCACTACTTGGATCTGCACTCAGATGGTGCACTGGCCTGACCTCTTCATAACCCACTTGATCTCAGCAGTCACATGGCCCATGGCCTCCAGGAGTGAGTGAGTCTCTCTCTGTCTCTCTGTCTCTCTCTCTCTCTCTCTCTCTCTCTCTCTCTCTCTCTCTCTCTCTCTCTCTCTCTGTCTCTTTCTCACTGACCTGGTGGAGCATTCATATGCTCTTGGCCCTGGAGCATGGGACCTTGCAGCCCTAGAAGCCATATGGCCAATGGCAGGAAGAGCTCCACACACAGACTCCAGGAGGGAGCCTAAAGCTGGACAGCAGCTGGGAACAAGCTATGCTACCTGGCTGACCATTTAGCAGCTGCCTCAGCCTCCAAAGGATGGTACTTTAAAATGGAGCAGGAACTCTGCGCACTGTCATTTGTTTTTTGGTCTTGCTGAGGACAGCTGGGTTTTGTCTGGGTTTTGTGGAGGAGATGAACTTTGAGACTGGGAGACCCCTTCTTCCAGATCATTCAGCATCCAGATAAAAATTCCTTTCCTTTCTCACCAGCCTCTGCCTCTAGAGTTTGCCTTTTGTGGTGTCAGGGAAACCCAAATTTTTGTTTGGTAATGCCAACACGTAGTCCCCAGACAATTTATTGTATAACCAGTCATTTTAGGCAGTTTTCAAAATGCACCTTCCTAAATCTCACACCAGACATGCTGATATGATTCTCCTTTGACGGGTCCTAGGAATCGTCACAAGTATCCTCAGTAAATATTAAGCCCGTAAAACTGTAAGACCTCCTAATTTAAAATCTGAGTTTTTCTATGACCTAAATCTTATTGTTTTATGTTCAGAACCTAACAGATTGTTCGGCTTGGAGTAGCTACTGAGTGAATGCTTTTATTTAAGTATATCCTTGTTTCGTTTTCCTGTCTTCAAAGCCTTCCCAGGTAAAGCTCCCTACTCTGAATTCCTGCCTTACTTCACCACCTACTCAATCAACATTTACAACTGATTATCTTAAAACAGCATTCTTATTGTAATTTTGATCACTTTGTCACATTGTTACTAAACCTTATACAAACTCCTTATGGAATGAAAGTACAATCCCTGACTAGCGTAACCAAAACCCTTGCCTCTTCCATATACAGAACTTTCAGTCCAGTCCATGTGTTGTCATTTCACCCCAGAATAAAATACTCGTTTTGTTTCATTTAATTGGAAACCTATGTTTTTATTCATTCAATAGTTTAATCAAGCACTTACTAGGTTAGACACTTGGGGAAATACTAGATTCTCAATTAACATCACACATATTTATGTAAAATCAGTGAGTGTATACTTAGCAAATACTAATCCTCTTTTAATTTTTGTCTTCCATATTACAGCACATGCACACACACACACACACACACACACTTCTAGGAGGCTGACAATATTCACTGGTAGCTGAAAGGGGCAAAGTTCTGATAACAAAGTGATTTCTCAGGAAAGACCAGGGAGCTAATCTCAATGAATATCTATGCAATTCTCATCCCTACCTCACCCCAGAGAAAGAAGAAAGCCACTGTCTTTGCCCCCTCCAATCTGATGACAGATACTTTCATATTCCTCGTATCCAGTTCATGCTTTATCATATCACACTATATTGTTTTTTTCACTGTGTAATAGGGAAATGCTACAATCAGTTTTATGGAAGGCTGTCCCAGAATCAGGTAGCTGTGGGCAAGACTGGCGGGCAGCACAACGTAGACATTTACAGATGTGGATCTAGCTGTGCAGGAGGACAAAGCAATTTAAATAGACAATGTCAAATCTGAGAGGCCTAAATATTGCATCCTTGGTTTAGTCATTAGTAGCTTGAAAGTACCCAATTAAAAATATTTTTATAAACATTTTAAAGAAAGAAATGAAGAATTTTTTTGTTTTTTTGTTTTTCCATCCAGGAAAAGCTGAAGGGCAATTAGTAGTTGTCTTTAAATAACTCTAAGTCAATTGCTTGAAGAGGCCTTAAAGATCAACAATCCAACCCCCTCTCAGGATAAAGCTGAGACTCCCAAAGACAAGATTTATTAAAATTCACAAGCCTCTCGGGCCACCACTTTCCACATTAGACTGATTACTTAAAATGTTACTGGCAGGGACTCTTAAAAACCTTAAAGAGATAGTGTACTTCAGGGCAGAGAGAACTTAGGCAAAACAATGATCCAGGGTCGCACAGCCACATCTGGGTCTTGCAGTCTTATTTCCTCCTACTGTTCACTGCCTCCTGGGAGAAAGTCCCTCTAAGATCCAGCTAACTTCAAGATAAAGTAAAAAGCATTCCGTGCCCATAAAAGATTTCAATGCAACATGAAAACCCCATTTCCCATGGTGAACTTGGTTATAGGGAAGCCCTCCTTCCACACCCTCCTATTCTTCTTTCAAAGGCAGGAATGACAGCAGGACCAAATTTGTACTTTGGCAGATGCCTGTGATGTGCAATTTACAAGAACTAAAAAAGTACTTTTATGCCTTGAAATTTCCCTGTCATTTGCCTATCATGGTGTCTAAAGTTCTCACCATTAAAAAGCTGCTTCAAAAGCATTAAAATGTAAAGCATTTTGTCTTCAGAAAACTCCAGTATAATGCTGCTACTTCTAGGAAGGCTACCACATGAATCAAACAGTAGTTACTAAAGCACTAGAGCCCATGCTTGAAGAGAAGGGTCTGAAGTCATGAGTGCTGCCTAGAGAGGGCAAACATAAAGTTGAGTCCAGATAAAGCCAGATTACAATTTGAGGAGAGCAAGTAACTGAGTTGTTAAGGTAAGGAGACAAATGAATGGAAAAAAAAATGAGCCACCTAATTTGAACCACATTTGAATTTAATTGGTCCCCAAGAAAAGCATAGGCTAACACAAGCTTAATGACTCATTCAGTAAGTATTGACTGCACATCTACTCCATGTTAAGTTGTGTTAAGGGATACAGAAGGGATCTTAAGGTATGTTTTTCTCTCCTTAAAGAGATAGTAAATGAGTAACGAGACAGACTGACAGAAATCTAACAACCAGAAATACAATGGCTATGGTTTAAAAGTGTGACCAATCAACATTCAGTGAACCCTCACAGGGCCAAAGCTATATGTTAGGTATGTGGGATGTCTTGCTGCCTTCATAGCCTAGTAGAAAGATGGCCTGGGAGATGAGGTCCAGGCAAGAGATATAAACAAAACCTAAGCCATATAGGTGTGTGTTTGGAGGGGGGATAGGCACATTACTTCTGTTGCAGAAAGTCTTCATTATAAATGTGCTACTAAACCTGGGCCTAAACTTGAAGGAAAGGTAAACCTCAATAGTTGAGGAGGATTATAGAAGGCCACCTACACAAAGTATGTTTGTAAGACTGTGACCAGTTCTATCGACTGGGATAAAGAAAAGATGTGAGAATTTAGGAGGTGAGTCTTATATGACCTTGGCAATCTTGTCTTTTTTCCACTTTTCAGGCATCAAGAAATAGGAGGAAACCTTGAAAGGTCCCTGAAGCCTCTGCCTATTTCTCCAAAGTAGCAAACTGAATTAGACCAATTTCAAAGGCTGGCTTCATTGCTTAACATGTAAGTCACTTGGACAAATCACATAACCTCCCTTTGGTTGTTTTCTCATCTGTAAAATAGGGGCATTTTTACTACTGCATTGATAGTAAAGAACCAAAATAAGAACCAAATTTTTAAAAAACGGTTTAAAAAAATCCTATCTGGAACTACACAAATATTAATTATCACCATTATCATAAAACTGTGCCCATCTTGTCTGGTGGAAGATACCCAGCACTGGGACATGGCCAGAATTAAATAAGTTTGTCCTAAAAAGACCTTGTGGTCTGGGAAAGTAAATATCTACCTAAAATTAGAAGTCAAGATAGTACATGTGTTGAGGTGCATCTGGCTTCTGGCACAGACACCCTCTGTGTGTACCTTCCAAGCAGTGGGAAAGTTAGTGCATGGGTGAGGCAGGGGTAAAAGACTGTCACCCTGACCCTTCTAGAAGTGTTTAGATGAACAAAAATACTGCAAATACTTTCATAGAGAATACCAAGAAATACTTCTGATTGATTAGAACTCCCTATGTATCATTGTGCTAATAGGATCATATGTCTTTCAATAAAACTAATGTATTTTCTAATTAGAACATAAATACAATGCATAATGTATTTTATTTCTCTTTACATGTGTTTCAAAGACCTCAAAGGCATCTCTGAAGAGCCTTAGAGAATTTTAAGACTAGTCAATGACCACTTCCAGGAAGATAAAAAATAGACTGACCAGTAATAACTGTGGAAATTTCAAAGTTATTATAAGGATATTCCAAAGGATCAAGCTATTAATATGTTCAGTTTTTATGTAAATACCTCCTGTTTCCTCAATTAGCCACGTCCCAGTTCTTCCTAATAAGCACAATTACCTGCAGACATCTTTAATATCAATGAGAGGCCAGGGTACACTCAGGCTTTGTGGGCAGTCTCACAAGGTCCCACAGCCCAAAAGGCTCCATACTTACTTTAATGTTCCTATTATTCTTCTTAATAATCTTATTTTGAACTTGTGTTTTATAAGTAAATCTGATGGGACAACGGAGCGTATGTGTGAGCAGAGATAAACTGTGGACAAGAAAAAGCTTCACAGTGTAGTACTTTCCAGCACTGTGCTTTGGCCTGAGTTGGCCAATGGCTACATTTGCAGAACTCTTTGGACAGCAGACATGGGAAACGGGGCTGACCTTGCAGATCCTGTTCCTTCTTCCTCTGCTAGACCTTGTTCTTAAGGCCCTGCTATGTCTCCAGCCTATTTTATTGGAGCCACAATGATTAGCCACACTGTGACCCCAGCTGTATCTTCTTTAGACCCCAAACCTATGCCGCACTCTCAGAAATATATTAGGGGGGTGATATATGTTAGCTTTTTCCTACTCTTCTGAGTTGTAAGAACATAGTTAATTTTCTGTTTCAATCTATGATGAAGAAATATCCTCTGTCAAAACCAATCCAGCCATGTTTTCAAAAGTAATTCTTGAATATAAAAGCCAAAGAAATATTAAGCAACTTAGAAATTCAAAGTAAAAACAGTGAGCTAAGATTAAAATTACAAATGCCAAATTGGCTTCTGTTTTGGCTGCTGCTTATCTAATTTCTTTCATGGGACTAAATTTGGATTTCTCTTTCACTATTAGTACTTTAGCACATTCTGATTTATTTTGAATGAGTGCAGGGACACACATACACTTACACACACCTATTTGTCAACAAACGCATTTGTTAAACTCAGAGTCTTTAGATATTGATGTTCTACTTAGAACAAAGTCAGACAATATATAAATGCTGTAAGGAAAAGTTTCTTTGCATAATAAAAGAGCTAATGCATCAAGTTATGGTTTGTTAATGGCATTCAATTAACAAATAACTGTTGTTAGTTGATTAAAAATTAACTGTGAATAACCATTTAACATTTAGCACTTGCAAATGTTTCTTGATTTATTAAAATTGTGGGAATGAAGGAGTCTGGGGAGAAACTAGAAATATTTGCTTATATTTTTTAATGGAAATTTTAGGCACATTGAGAAATATTTCTTCCTAGTAAATATACATTTTCAAATTAATCTTCATGTTTTAACTGCTCATGAAGAATTTTTGCAGACCTTCTGTTTTAAGGGCACTTGAGAAATAAATATCTGCCAGGGAGAGAAATCCCATCAGTTTTCTTGCTGTTCCTGTACAGATGGTGGACCACACTGTGAAATTTGCTGTTCTTCAATTGCTCCATTCTACAGACGCCCCAAGGAATCTCAGAATTGTAGAAACTAAAAATTTAATAGACTAAATAGGTCATCTATTCCAATACAAATTTTACCAGATTTATATAAGACTCTTTTGAATTTATAATACAACTTACTTCCAAGGGGGTCCAAATGCTGAATAGAAAATTGGCTTTTTTTTTCCCAGTCACCCTAGCATCATATATTATGTTCTACTATTAATCCTGTTTTTCTCTTGTGAAGATAATATGCCCTCAGAATGTGCACATAAAATTGCTTTCCCAACAAAGGGATTAGATTTGCAGTAATCCATTTCCAGGCTCTCGTCTGCCACTCAACATCACCCCCAACTCAATGGCTGTATTTGCAAGACAGCTGTCTGAGGTCTCAGGCATATTCCACAGCCCCAGAAAGAATGAATACACAGGCAAATGACCTTTGTGTTCATACTATTCAACAGTTTAGTCCCTTTTAATCCATACCCTAAACTAACCCAAATAAGCAGTAGCACATATATTATATGATTACTCCAAAATCATTTTAACGTATTTTTGAACATGAAGTATATGTAAAAAAGTCAGGGACCCAAAGGAATTTGAGACAAAGTTTCAAACCTTAAAGGTTTGTATTCTTGGGTAGAGAGAAAACCATTAACTACATGAGAAGTTTATACTATTACTTGGTGTTGTGGTTGTCTTTTGGTTTTGTCTGTCTGCCTTTTCTTCATTCCTACAGTGAGTATTTTCCCTGTAATTCAGAGGGACCTGATCCCACAGTAACTTATACCTATAGCTACAGAGATTGATGCAGAAATGATGAATGATTGAAGTTTGCAAATTACAGCCCTTCCAGAAATTTTATGCTAGAGGTCTCTAAGAAAATTGCCTTCTATCACCAAAAAGTCCTAAAATTTTTAAACTAGAAGAATGTGTGGACCAGAGGCAACTTGCCCAACACATGTAGAGAACCCATATGAGAAAGAAGCGAGGGTAAGGGAAGTAAAGAGAATATGAGAGTCCTGACAGTATCATTGCCATTTTTAAATTCAGCTGCTCCCAAAGCCACCTCCAAATTTTTAATTTTTCTGTTCTGTGACTTCCCACTAAAGATCTTCTTCTTTTAGTTAATATAGTTTGAGTTGGGCTTCTATCATTCGTAACTGAAAGAGATCTAATAGATAGAGATACCTGCCAAGTGAGATATACAGACAGCAATAGTTACACAGTTCAGGGTAGAAGTTCAAGGAAAGACTTCCCAGAGAAAATAGAGCCTGAGCTATGCTTTTAAGAATGTGGGAAGATGGAAAGGATAAAAGAAGCATTGCAAGTAAAATGGTATGTTAAAAGGCTGAAAAGTACAAGCCAGTTGCAAGGGTCAGAGAAGATTAATTTTGGGTGAACTGAAGCTATACATAGGATAAAAAGTCAGAGAGAAAGCACATAATGGAAATACACTTAATGAATGTGGACTTCAATTGATAATTGAAAAGAAAGAGAATGTTTTTAATAAGTTTTGAAAATAATAAAATGCTGGACAAATATAACTGCCATCGTTATTAAATAGCATCACAAATTAGCTTCGCTCTTAAAAGCCTTGCCATGGACTCCCTTTTTCCTTGGAGAAGATCCTAGATACAAGCCCGGAGAATGCAGCCCAGTGGTTACCAGCATTGCATATGCAGTCTGACTCACCTACAGACTTGAGTATCCCGGGCCATTTACCCAACATTTGTCATGATGACATAATCCTTTTAGAAAGACCAATAGAATTGACTCTATGTATAGATTACATTTTGCTCCTCTCCTGGTCTCTTATCTGTGAAAAATAATTCAATCAGATACTCCTTCTTCTCATTTTCACTATCCTGAGCTTTTGTTTGTCTATTTCTTACACTCCGTACCTGAACTTTGCAGTATCACATGCATGATACAGAAGAGAAAAGCCAAAAATGTTTTCTTCAGCTGAATCTGAAAACTTCTTTAGTACTTACATAAAGCATGAAAATATATGTCAAATGTCAAGAGAATCATCTAGCTATCCTGATTCTTTGGGAGTAGAGGTGATGAGTTTGGAGTAATTTATAAAAACAAATTTTGTAAGTCACATTAATAGAAATATATAGTTGGATATATAAGGATATGGACTTAGACATGAATACAGATTTAGATATATAGATATAGATGTAGATGTAGCTATAGCTGTATGTAGAGGTAAGGACAGGGAGAGCAAGAGAGACAGAGACAGAGAGAGTCATCAACATAGACACTGATATCGACATCAACACAGACATAGATAGACACAGAGACAGAGGTATAGAGGATGTCTGCAATCTGAGACCACCAAGGCCTTTTATTTTCTCTTGTTCTGACCCCTCCTTTCCCAATAACTTCTGATCAAATTGTACTCCTTTTAGTTCTGTGTCTTTCATTGGAATGAGCTCACTCATGGTGGTACAATTTACGTGTGTTGGCCCCCAATGGGTGGAAAAGGTAAAATGATTTGAACCACCTTTTGAATGCTGGCTGGGGAACAGCAAACATTGAGTAAGTTGAGCAAGGTCTGACTAGGAGAAAAATATTAAGCACAACCTCTTTCCACAAGTGTCACTTTCATCTATGCATTTAGAGTTCACACTTACAAACACAACTAAGAGCCAGAAAGAAAGAAATTTGCAGTGCGTGGGAGCAGGGGACAGGGGCATTGGGATGAAAAATGGAAGCCAGTTTTACAATTTCTAAATAATTGTGTTATATTAATAATTTTCCTAACAAACATTGATTACTTACTATGTTCTTAGGCATCAAATTAGCTGCATGATATGGCACATAGGTTTATGTCCCTAATTTCTTACCAGTAGTCCTCAGCCTTTTTGGTACCAGGAACCAGTTTTGTGACAGACAATTTTTCCAGGGACCAGGGGGGTGGGGGATGGTTTCAAGATGATTTAAGTGCATTACATTCAAGCTCACCTCCTGTTGTACAGTCCAGTTCCTAACAGGCAGAGACTGGTAGTGATCTGTGACCTAGGGGTTAGAGACCCCCAATCTAGAACATAAGTTTGCTGAATGATCTAGCTTGTGTCTTTCCATTTCTGTATTATAAAATCAAAAGCAATGTCAGATGTGTGGTAGATGGTCAATATTTGTTCAACAGATTAATGGTTTGAGAATTAAAAGACATGATGCATGTAAATTATAGAATGAGTATTTCATCAATGTTACTATTCTTATTATAGCATTTAAAGAGCAGGAATATGAAGAAGAACCTGCAAAAACTAGAAAGAGAGTGATAAGAAGGGAATAAGGAAACAGTGATGTAACATTAGCCCATACCTTCCCTCAGTGAAATGCCCTTATAACACCCTGTGCATGACTGACTTCTACTTCTCCACCAAGACTCAGTTTCTGTGCCAGGAACCACCAGTTTGGGTTAAATGTTCTCTTCTTCTAGTGTGCCAGACTCCATACCCATTCCCCCACCAAATTCGGTATTTATCCTGGAAACCCCCAGAGTTAAGATCATGAAAGCAGGAATCTGATGAGTTTACTTATTATTTAGATTCCCCACTGAACTCATATTTTTTCATCCGATATTTATTGAGTACCTACTATGTGATGTACACCAAGATCTATGGAATAAGCAATATCACATCTCAAGATCAGCCCAAAGAGTAGGCTTTGTAAAAATTATATAAACTAGGCCTGAAGTCACTTATCTCACTATAAGATCCAAAACTTCTAATCTTCAGCATTATAAGGAAATAGATGAAATCTGGCCATCTGTCCTCAGGCATATTCAATAAAAACATTTCTGAGCAGTCAAGTAACATGGGAATGGGCCCTGAAAAGTCTGTGTGTTGAGTGGTGGCTCTTTTCATGCTCTCTGCCAGGCATGGTGAAGGGAGGTTCAGAAGTGGAAATCAGAGGCAGTGGTTGAAGCCTGAATGTGAGGTCAAGAAGCTTGATTCTCATCCAAAAAATAGAGAGAAGTGGTTTCTAAAGGAAAGTGTGAAATACAGAGACTTTTTTTGAGAATTTTTTGTTTTTCAAGGCTTCAAAGGCTTGAGGCTGTTGGTAGGATAGAGAAAAAGAACCAATAAAGAGGTAGAGATTGAAAACAAGGAGAGAGGCAGAAAATGACATCTTAAGGGAGAAGTGTGGAGACGGATCATGAGCAGCTCTGGAGAGATTCTCCTGTTCCTCAGGAAAGAAGAGGAGCCCAGGTGAAGGTAAAAGGCAAGGTCACCTGCTATGACATGGGCTGATCTAGAGACATGAAGCAACCTTTCACAGAATAGAAGGGTTTTGGCAATGCTGGGACTGGGCCTCCACTTTGTAGAGATGTGAACCCTTACCATGGAGCCTAGTTGACTAGGAAAGGAGGTGAGCTCATGCCACATAGTAGCCTGGAAAAAAGGAGGGAATTGTAAGTCCCTCATATTAGGAAGGATAGAGAAGGCTCAGAGACCACAGAGCCAGCTCAAGGTTTCAGTTGATTAAGAAAACCAGAAACCTGTGTGGAGATTGTGTGAGTGGAGGTGGAAGAGGGTATGGTGGAGATAAATGGTAACTAAAAAATAAAAGTTAAAAAAAAAAAAAAAAAAAAGAAGGTATGATCTTGGAATTATGAGCCTGCAGTAGTAGGGATAAATACTGTTTTCAGTTTTAAGGCTGGAGCAAGAAGGTCAAATGTGTTTTCTTTCATAAAGTTCTGTGTTAACAAGGATTTCTAGTGGTTCATCCAGGCTTCATAGGAAAGAATGCCACAGTCAGTAGTAATATCTGCCCTTATGAAGTAAAAGCAGGAACATAAGGCAAATTTTTACCACCTCTTGCCTAGACCATCTATATGAGTAGTGAAGTCACCTAGGACTTAAGAGAGGAGAACAATAAGGTAAGGCAAGAACCAAACTCCTAAATGAAGAGTGGTGGTAAAGGGTAGCCACTAGCTGCATGAACCTAAGAAAAGAGGGGCTTTTTCCCATGATGGTGTAAGAGTACTAATGTGAAAACAGCAACAGGAATTAACAAAATGAAGTGGGGAATTAATAAAATATACAAAGATAAGCATTTCTGCCAGAGTAAGGGAGATTGTGGCAACAGGGGGAAGTCATGGAATTGTTCTCTGTAATAAGCCCCCCTGGGCTTGCCACAGAGAAGGTCTGGTTTAGTTCTGTGCATCAGTCCCTGGGGTAATGGGAGCACTGAGTTTGACGTTACATGAGTGAGCAAGTGGCCAGAAGTCTGAAACATCACTCTGAAATGGCACTCTGACTCACAGCCCTCCACAGAAAGCCCGAATTCCTTAGCCTGGCTTCAATCTGATTTTTCATTTTCTCCCACCGCTCCCCTAATCTTCTGCTGTAAATGGGCTGATGTGTGTCATCGGCCCACCTTCTCTTCCTTGTTCCCCCTTTCAGCATCATCCCCACTTCAGGTGCCCTCCTAATTTCTTTCTGGCTATTCAGATGTCATGTCCTTCCCAGACCGCTTTATTACCCACTCATTCCATGAAGTCTTCCTTTGATACCAGGGAATCATGACACCCTTCTCCTCTGTAATCATTTGCACCCACTTGTACATTCAAGTGTACGTTTTCTTTTAATCACTAACAACCCTATTAGATCCTTGCATGCAAGATTAATCCATATCTCCTACTTCTTCCATCCCCCACAATACCCTGCATATACTAGATACGAGTAAGTAACTGATGGACAGATGAGTGGATGAATTAAGAAAAAGCTCTTGCAGTAATTCTACCGTATAATTTTTACCTTCTTCAGGGAGTGGGGGTGGGGGTGGGGCTTTGGTGATAGAATCTTAGACCCAGATAAGGACTGCAGCATGATTCCAATAGGGAGAGGGAGGCAGAAATTCAACTTTAATCCAGACACCTGCAGACAGGTTGGCACTGAGAAGGTGGGAGTTCCAACCATGTGAAGAACACAGGTGAGGAGAGATGCACCCCCTCCACCAAGGCTTGAAGGGTGTCTCCATCGAAACTCACCAGAGAGTATGCTTCTGGCAAGCTCCCATTATCCCATCACGCTCTCAGATGGTGGGCAGTGGGATCGATATTCCCAAGGCTTTAAAAAGCTCCCAAATGTTGTGCTGACATTCATTCAACAACAGGGGGAGAAAGAAGTGAGGAAAAAAAACTGATGCTGGCTTCTTATTTTGCTTATGTTGTTAAAAGCCACTCCGATGCTGCGGTTCTGGAATAGGTCCCCTCTTTCTTTGAAAGCATGCTGTGTGATAGACTGTCATTTGTCCCCTGCCTCCAGAAGAGCCAGCTGGCAGCTAAGTGCTAAAGCCAGTGACTTGCATGTGTTTTTCTGACATTTAACAAATGGGAACAGCTTGCAAATCTGCATTAACTCACTGTCTCACAAATAATCAGGGCCTACGCAGTGTAGACGCTGGGAACATTAGCTCCTACACAAAAGAGTGAGAGGCTGGGGGGTGGAGGGGTACAGAAAACAAGTCAGCAAATAACGGATGTTTTAACGAAGAGATGAATGTAACATTCTGGTTCAGAGGGAAGAGTTTTGAAGTCATTTTTGTTTTTCAACAAGCCACTGCTAATGGTGCTAAATCCGTCTGTCAAGGCCCAGCTTTGCAGCTTGAAGTCATTTTGCCTGCACCTCACAAATGCTGATCTGTTGGTTCCTTCCATCTTGCAAATACCATTTCAAATTCTTTATGCCTCAAAGTTAAGGATCTCTCAAGGGGCTGTGTTTGACCACATGTGGACTTCTGCAAAGCTATACCACACAATTAGATTGCTGTCTGACTCAGATGTTGAATGAAAGAAAGAAATCAGTTAAAAGGACACAAAAGGACATTCATTGGCAGAAAAGGTGTCACATGCATGTGTAGGTGTCAGTTGTACAACCTTGTTACACAAACATACCCCCATAAATTGTGGTAGATATCAAGCTTATGCTACATTGTGGATTTAGAATAAATTTAGGAGCCTTTCCATTAAGAGTGATTTGGCATTTGGGGATAAGCGCTATCAATCCCTAAACGTTTCATTCCATTTAGAAGATGGCTGTGTTTGTGATGTTCTAACTTCTAGCCCCAAATATCCAAAGAAAATAAGTCCCCAAGCATAAATAAAGAGAGAAATGGATACACTGGGGAATGCGTTTGGCACAGGGCTTGGAAATTCTGCCTTCTAGGGGAGGGGAAATAAACTTGTACTTTTTTAAAACTTTTGGAAAGAGTCATGGTGGAGCAGTGTAATCTCCATCCCCCTATGAAATGTGTCTGAGACACATACACAGGTCCTGAGACCCTCTAAAGAGAGCCATGAAAAGGACTTGAGGTCCCATGACTAGGTCACTGGGCCGCAGAGCTAAGACTCTGTTAGAAAAAGGAGAAACGTTAATGTCCTCAACTACAAGCATGAATGCCCAGGAAGTCAGCCACCTGGGCCAAGAACAGAAGATGTTAGAAAGTCAGGCCGTGCCTAGGGCCACAGTCAAAATTCTTGAGGTGACATCTTTCTGCCTGACCCCAGGTCACAAGGAGAGGTTATCACAAGGACCTCCTTCTTCCCTAGGTGCCATCACAGAAGGAGCAATAACCCTGAAAACCAGAAACAAATTTCAGGGATCAAAAGGACAAGAATTAGAATTCTAGTTGACTAGTGCTGGGAAAAAACCGTCACACTCAGAGGCAAAGTGGCAACGGTCAGATAGTGATCTGCGGCCCTGCAACTGAGGTTGAGATATTTTGGCAAGAGTTCCAGCTCAGCAAGGAAGCAGAGGAGAGCACCAACAGAGAGCGGAGGGTTCAGCAGCATGAGGCAGGTGTCAGGATGAAGGGCCCTGCGGCATCGAGACTCTTCAGCCTGTTCTACAACCTTAATTGAGTTGTTTGCAATGCCAGGAAGAAAGGCAAGAGGAAAAGGTGTCCCATTCCTTGAGCACAGGGAGTCACACATGTAACCACCATGGGACTAAACACAATCCAGAAGACTCTGCACATGTCATGAGTCTTGATTTCTCCCATGGCAGAGGCCTGGGGAAACTGAGAGTTACAAACCATTTTTCCTACACAAAATATTAACAAATTAGTTGTCTGAAATGTGAGACAGCTAAGGAATATATCCCTGCACCTGAACCAACCCGAGTTTATTGCAACTAATGTTTCAAAAACATTATTTCCTAGTTAAATAATTCTGGGTTCCAATCCTCTATTTTCTCTGCCCTTGTTCTGGCCCCAACCCTTGTGTTTTGATTATTTTTCTCTTAAATAATATTGACACATATTCTGCATTTTTAGTAACACTGTATTAGACTAAGCTACTATCATTTTACCTTCTCTACTGTCAGTGCTATAGAATTCGTTTCTGCTACTTCCAACCAATCCACAGGCCAGAGTGGTTTTTTCAAAACACAGTCTGGTCATGTGAATGCATTGCTTAAAACCCTTCTATTCTCAAAATGTACTCTATTTAAAACCTGTAAATGTGTTCTGAGATTTTTTTTTTTTTAATTTTCAGGAGAAATAGCAACTTCCACATAAATTTCAACATTAGATTATACTATATTTTTTTCAGTGACATCATGATGCTGTTTTCAGTAATTGCCGAGATAGGAAAGTCAATATTGTAGGAAAGTCAATGTGGACCAAGAAATAAGGGTGGAGAAGTGCAATGAGATTCCAAGGTTTGAGAAGTTGTGTAGTGTCCAATAGACAAACGTGTCCAATTAATGAGTCAGGATATAGATGGCAGCTCTAGATCCAGGGTCTTGTTGCTATGAAAAATAGCAATGTCTAGTATAAATAAGTATCACACTGTAGTTTCCATTAATTAATAGTCACATATATAGCCAAATCTTTTATAATTTTAATTTATTGATTGATTTTTAAAGACAGAGAGGGAGGGAGGGAGGGAGAGAGAGAAAAAAATCAATTTGTTGTTCCACTTATTTACACATTCTTTGGTTGATTCCCATATATGCCCTGACCAAGGACTGAACCCTCAACCTGGTATATCAGACAATGCTCTAACCAACTGAGTTACCCAGCCTGGGCCAGCCAATTCTTTACCCATTTGATTATACTTCTGGCCTAGTTTCTTGCTTGTATTCTGGCCTTCACCAAGAATGAAGCCTTGCTATAAACCCCTCAGGCTGTCAGCTGGGGTCCTGAGTGCCTCTTCCCCACTCTGCCTGGTTGTACATCCCAGGACTGGCCCCTGTGTCTAGTATCCCTTATTCCAACTTTGACAGTCCTCTTTGAACTACAGCCCTGAGCCAGAAACTACAATCTGCTGCCACTGAAAGCACTTACTTTCCTCCATAGCCCCGTCTTTCAACAACAATAAAAAATTATTGATCATTATTGTTTGTCAGTCACTGAGGAAGCTGTGATATTCTTGCAAACAAAATTTAATATGCATAGTCAGGGAGACAGACAATAAACAAGAAATGACAAGAAATATTGTTATTTTTCAGTTGGTATTAAATGATCTCATTTGTGCACTGACATCGGCTTGGACTGAACTTGAACAAACTCTGCCTTTTGTCTGGTATTTTCTATTTCTGGCCCCTCCAAGAGAGATAGAAACCACGTCAGCTACTGTAGTCGGCTTGCCTCACATGTCTGCAGGACTCGTCTACCTCATTTCTTTCTGCTGGGAGCTGTCAACATCCTAAAACTTGAGTTAAGACTATTTAGAACACTGCTGTGATGGTTAAGGTTATGTGTCTAACTGGCTGGGCCACAGAGTGCCCAGATATTTGGTCAAACATTATTCTGGATATTTCTGTGAGACTGTTTTTGGATGAGATAATCTTTTAAATCAGAGAAATTTGAGTAAAGCAGATTGCCCTCCATGATATGTATGGCTTCATCTAATCACTTGAATGCCTGAATTGAAAAAAGAAAAGCAAAAAACAAAACGACCTCCACCCTACACTTTGGCCTGAGCAAGAGAGAATTCTCCAGCAGACTGACTTTGAACTTCATCTGTAACACTGGCTATTCCTGGTTCTAAAGCAGATGGCCTTCAGAATGGAATTGGAACATTGTCTCTCCTGGGTCCCCAGTTTTTAGGGCCACCCTGTATATCTTGTGACATTCCAGGCTCTATAATTGTGTGAGCCAGTTCTTTATGTTACATCTCTTCATACACACACATACACATTCTTGCGTGCCCACACACTTTTGTGCACGCATGCACATACACACATTGCATAAGTTTTATTTCTCTGGAAACTCCTGACAAATAGAACTCCCTATGATCAATTGGAAATTAAAAGTAATTTCTTCCCCTAAACAAAAACAGAACAAAATCTAAGTTATCTCCAACCAAGACAGAGGTCAAATGGTTTGTATCAATCCAATAAATACTTGCTGATTAACTAACTTGCCACCAGAGAAAGCTATAATGATACTAATCACTAGATTTAGGGTTATAAAATGCATACAAATACAAAAGATGAAGGCATTTCACAAAGCACTTGAAGCAAGAACTATTGACTAGAGAACCAACTGGGGAAACAGATCACAAATGCTATGTAATTTTAAGTAGAAAAAATTGGGGGATGGCAGTAAGAAGCAGCTTATTTTATTCTCAAAATCAATGTGTCAAAAGTGGCAGTAGCAGAAGGAGACTTGGGTTCTTATTACTTGAATCAGTAAACTCAAGTGCAAAATGTAGACAATAATGGCCCCTACCGCATAAGGTTGTCATGAGGATTAATGAGAGAATGAAATTGTCTGTCCTACATCTTGAAATGTAAGACCAGATAAGTGCTTAGAAATGTGAAGAAATACAATAGAGATGAGCAAAGAAACAGGTTAATACAATATTATCCTGAGGAAAATTAATCCATTCATGTATCTCAAGCCCCACCCCCACATCTGACTCACTCCCAAATATGACTTTTTGGCATCAGTTAACATATACACAAACTAATGGAATTCCATATAGAAACACTTACGTGCTGTAACAGTGGAAAATTGTAAGCCACCCCACCATTGTTTTAACATTGTTTCTGTAGATGCTGACTCTGACTAATATGTAACCTGTAGATGAACAAGCATCTGTGTCTAAGAATCCTAGGAACTAACTTCAAAAGATACACACTCCAAACCTTCAAGCATCCCAGCTCTGGGAGATTTGCTGACCTTCACCCACAGAGCCAAGATGACGAAATCAGGATGATGCACACTGGACCATCACTGTCCTTATTAGAATGGACTCCACTGGTCTGCAAGTAAAGAACTTTTCAACCCTCTTCTCTGATCTCCTTGTTCTATGACCCTTTTCCTCCTTATAAAAACCTCTGCCTCCACTGAGGTGGGGGAGATAGGCTTTGAGACGTGAGTCCCCCATCTTTCAGGTGGCTGACACCTGCAAATAAACCACTTTCCTTTACATCAGCAGCTGCCTCTCGAGCGCTGACTTTTGTAGCAGCAGGCAGCCAGACATGCGATTCCGTTGCAATGCCATAACAGGGTTTCAGATACCTTGTTATGTATGTATGTATTATTATTTTGACAGCTTCTTCCTGATTTGGAAATCATCATTCTTAATGCTGGCAAGACTATCTGTTTGCTCCAATGTTGTTTTGTTTTGTTTTTTCTTTCTTGTGCTTCTTTCACTTTGAGTCAACGTTCAGACTAGAAGGGTGAGATTTTCATTTACTCAGGTCATTTCTGTAAGAGTTCTGGGCTCTGGTGGTTTCCCTGCCCCCTCCTCATGTATATAAAATGTATCATCATCTTTTTCAAGGATATTTATATGTTTATTCAGATAATATATTTATGGCGCCTCTATTATGTGCCAGGCACTGTGTTGATGGCCAGTAAGATTGTAGGCCTTTACTTAAACAAATAATTAGCACAAAGGCCAGTAAACATTGAGTTTTGAAACTTACACACTTCAGCTGGAGGGGCATCCTGGTATGCTCAACCAGGGGCTGAGGTTCTAAATTTGAATCTGCCTTTAAAAATCTTTCTATATTTTTATTTTTATATTTAAAATATAGAGAACAGGACTGAAAAGTAACTGTTCCTTCCATATCTAAAATTATAACTTTGGAAACCTATTCAAGATTCTCTGAAACTTCCCATGTTTTATTACCTAGAAAAATACCTTACTTATAATTTATCTTATCTCATACTTATTTCCTCAATATGCTCCTCATATAGGCTATCAATGTGCTCTTTAATAGAACCCTAATCTACCTTCTTAATAAAATCTCCTGCAATTCACCTTTTATACAAATCCAACTTTCCAGGTCAGTTTGATCCATATATCCTGAAATCCTCCCATATCCTCTCATCCCAGTGTCTCTCAATATGGAGTGTCTTTTCCTACCCTCTCTATCAAAAGGCCACCATTTTCTGTGTGGCCCAGCAGAAATGTTTCCTAATCTATAAATTTTGCCTTACTTGCTTCAATTAATTATGGTTGGTTTTTACATTGACCTCCTAAGCACTTTCTACCTCCCTTATTAAACTTGTCATGGCACATGTCCAAGAGTCACATTTGTTACTCCCTACTTGCTACACTCAAATGTACACAACGGACTCATCAACATCCCCCACCCCACCCCAACGTTTATATCCTCCTATATGGTGTCTTCCTTGGTGAATGATAGCCTAAGAGCAGTGATGTGCTAGTAAGTGTTTAACACCTAGTTCCCTAGGGGGAGAAATTAAATGTTAATGAATAAGATAAAGCTGAAACAATCAAGATGTTGGAACTCCACTTGTTGGTCAATAATATAAGACGCTTCTTTGCACAATCAAGAATAGTTTTTTTAATAAGAGAATATTTCCTCAAATTCTATTCTCTTCACTACCTAACAGCAACAGAGACAATACTATGCTCTTTTTTGGTTTGATCTGCCTCATTAGCATCTTGTCCACCACTTTTGTAGTATTTTTTGATTTTTGTTCTGTAAATACACCCACCATGGCTAATTTTAAGCTGTCAATGTGATATCAGTAAACAGAGCTGATCTTTTGGGACCCTGCTCAAGCATCATGTACCCCCATGTGTCCCCATCCCAGCTTCCCAAGCTACCACCTTTGTTGCACAGCATAAGACCTGACATATACTCTTTACCCTGGGTTTGAATTTCAAAGCTCCAAATAAGGCTCATTAACTTTATAAAGCTCTGTTCTCCCCACAAAAGAGAAAATGAAGTTAAATATGGAAGGAAGGAAGGAAGGAAGGAAGGAAGGAAGGAAGGAAGGAAGGAAGGAAGGAAGGAAAGAAGGAAGGAAGGAAGGAAGGGAGGAAGAAAGGAAGGAATGGAGGGAGGAAGGGAGGGAGGGAGGAAGGAAGGGAAGGAGGAAAGAAGGAAGGAAGGAAGGGAGGGAGGAAGGCAGGAAGGGAGGGAGGAAAGAAGGAAGGAAGGAAGGAAGGAAGGAAGGGAGGAAGGAAGGAAGGAAGGAAGGAAGGGCTAGGAGGAGAAGGGCGGTACAGTGGCATATAATTCCTAATTCCTTCACTGGTTTTTGGCTCCCTTCTGCTGATAAAATAAGGCACTCTCTCACTGCCACAGGTGATAGGAAAGGCCACCGGGTTAGTGGGCAATTGATCAAACAGCAGGAGCAGGGTCGTTCCTCCCTGAATTTTGTTTCACACTCCCATCTTTTGAATTGGGTGTATTGTTATAAGCAATTACCAGAACCATGGAATATTGGGTCAAGCTGTGTCCCCAATCTGAAAGCAGCAGAGAGAGGGAGCTTTTCTGCCCTAGCAATCTACCTCTTCACCCACATTCATAAGGTGGCCCTCTGCCTTGATGAATGGTGTCTTACTGCCACGGATGAGTTTTCTTCTGAGTACTACCACAGTTCTCAGCTCGCTCTTAACATCTGTGCTAATGCCCTCCTCAGCCATCATCTTCAGCAGGATACAAGGAAACAGACACTCAGGCTTTATGATACAGTTATATTATACTGTGACTATTACAAATAACTTCCTACTTTATAATTCTTACTCACAGCAATTCATTCTCATAGACAATGTTTTTAATACTCCAACAAGACGATGTTGTAGTTAGTATAAAATGTGTATGCATGGTGGTGGTGCGGTGCATAGAATAAGCACAGTGACAATAATAACCATCATATGATCTGTCTTCCCTACGGAGAACTCACATGTGTTAAGCCCAAGGTTCCCAAACCTCATATAACCATGGAACATGCAATTATAAAATCTATGATTTAAAACCTCTGTCAGAAAATGATGAACTCCTTCTACCTCTCACCCCAATAGCCTTCCCTTTCTACTTGCTGGTATTTTCACAGGTCCAGTGCATAGCTAGGAGAGAATGGCTGCAGGACTAAGCTTCTTGTGGAGACAGCAAAATGCACAAGTGCCAAGTGATGCCATGTTTGGCACCAAACTGAATCATCACCCTGGCTCAGACAAAGTCAGTGACCCTCCCCCACACACGCCTCCCTGTATAGGAATGGCCATTTTACGCATCACTTACTTGAGAATTTCAGCACTAGGCCTACCTTTTCTGAAAGATCTAGTCACTCCTCATACGAAAGTATCACTAAAGGTCCAGGAAGCAATAGGAGTCCATATTGTTCAATCATAATACCCACTGGAAGTCTCCCTAAGTAATGCAGTAATTGCACATGAGAGGAAGAAATGACCTGCATCTCTTCAAGAGCCAACTGACCCTTGCTTCCAGCACTGCCTTATGAAGCACTCAACAACCATTTATAAAGCAACCCCATTTTCCCCTGCTCTGCAGATATGACCTCTCCATCATAGAAGTTATTCAGCCCATCTCAGAATCTTCTGGAGTGGTAAAAAAGAAGAGTATTTTTAAAAACAGGAAGTGAAAAAATAAGAAGAGAGCATCTTCTTTGGTACATCTACTTCCAAAATTCTTCATGTTTTTTTTTTTTTTGAAAGATCCAGAAAACACATGTAAGATTTTTAAGAAAATGGAGCATGCCTTTATAATGTCAAACTACAATGATCTGAAAGAAGTTTAAAGACTAACAAGATGCAGCTGAAATCAGTTATGTTTTCTATTATGTTATATTAGTTTTCCCAATTGCAGCTTAGCATAGTTTTTTCCATATTAAGCTGCTGGTTTTTGCAGTCTACACAGAAGACATCATTCATCCTTATTTTTCAGAGGTGGACATGATACCGCAGAAGGTAACTTTCCCACATTTATCTGGATAAAAGTTGGTGGAGCCAAAATTAGATGCTCTTCAAATTCTTAGACCAATATGTTTCCATCTCATTACAATTTTTTTTTTTCATGAAGGGTTTGGAATTGTGGAGGGGACAGGATTTTTGTCATTGCAGAATATCAGATCTGGGAAAGATGGAGAGCAGAGACATTTCAAAGTTGAGAGAAAAAAAAACAATTTTAAGATGAATAAAGTTGTTATTAAGGCAGTTTAGCAAACCTGTTATGCAGATATATTCTGTAATCAGAATACCAAAATTCGAATCTCAGCTCCTTCATCACTCCACACATTCTAAGACACATAACATTCTGGTCTCAATGTGATTGTCTGTAAAATGGGTGTTATCGGGAAATCATCCCTTTCAAGGTTGCTATAAGGATAAAACAAGACAATGCATGTATAGGAAAACATAATAAGTACATAATACATTTTAACAATTTTCATTTATACCTCACAACTTGTAACACGAGGTAAACATTTTTAAAAGTTCAGAATAGTTGACATGAATTGACAGACAGATCTAAAGTTGTCCTTGAGAAGAGTCATATGTGAAAAATGTTCCTAACTCCTTAATGTTAACAAAAAGGGGCAGGGGCTTCCACAACCCTTCCTTTTGTGCCTTGCTAGAATAAATTCTAGGTGGATGGAACACAGAGCTTAATATATGTAGTTATAGAAATTGTTGTGTCTTGCTTAATACATTCTTAAGACTATTGACTTCTGGAGGGCAAGGACTGAATCTCCTTCAGACCATCTAAAACCCTCCCAAAGACCAATACACTACTCTGCACTCAATGAAGTAATTTTAATCCCTTACTTATTGATGGAAGAAACATAAGGTATTTGGAGAGATTTGCCAACAGCAATTGATTGTGAAAAACAGCAATTAAACTTCATCAAGTAAAGTCAATGGCAGGTAGAAACCAAGAAATAAGCATTGAGATATTGGGGAACTGAGGCAGCAATTGCTTCGTATAGAAAATACGCATAAAAGAGCATTTATTCTGTGATTTTACATTAAGTGCCAAATTTGATCTTCTGGATAGCCCGGAAAGGTGTGTAATATTTTTACATATGATCACTCTGAGACTCGGAGAGAGAAAACAGCTCGCTTAGAGGCACTCAGTAAATAAATTTACATAAAATGATAAAGTCAATGCCTTGAATTTTAAAAAAGGCAAATGGTGTTTGGGGAAATGATTCTGTTTCACATTTTTGTGTTTAAAGGCAGCTACACTGACAATGATTTTCTGGCACTTTTCTCTAGCTATCAAGATGATAATACTTTTAGACTGCAGGTGAGTTTTGTTTTTTAATGGAGCCATAGTTGCTAAGATATAACATTTCATAACTTCATGACATTGCCCTGAAAACCTGGTCCCACAGCTTGAAATGCTGAAGTGTGTGTGTGTGTGTGTGTGTGTATGTGTACTCATCTAACACTAACTCAGTCTGGGAAAAATCAGACCATGTGATAGAATAATACTGTGAAAGACTCAGGAGTCCCCCAGCAGAACAATCTGAGCAGTGAGCACTCCCAGCTCCCCTGGGAGCCTTCCCTTCTCTGTCTTCATAAACTCCTCCCATCTCTGAGCAATGCACCTCTCAATGTCACACATTGGAATCCCACCCAGCAAGTGCTCTGAGGGCCCATGCTGACCTGATCTGATCTGCCTGCTTGTCCTGGAAGCCTTTTAAAATAATGTGCAATTTCCTTTCCTTGTGTTTAGGCAAGAGCAGGTGCTTGGCAAATATTTACTGATGAATTCATTGGGGTTGGGGAATTGTAATGCAATTTAATAACTGTTTGAGGGTAAACATGAAAAAATTCTATAGAAATACAAATAAAGAAAATGATTTCTGACTTGGGGACTAAGTCTGGACATTACAGCATAACACTCAGACTGGGCCTGAGGTTGAGAGGATTACCATGGTATTAGGACAGTTAGACAAACAGAGGGCTGGTTGAAAGTTTGGTGGTTGGTAAGAGTCCAATAATGTTTTTCGTACTATAAAATCCCTCCATGATTTGAAAAGTAGACTCAGAATTTTTAATCACATAAAATGTCTAGGCTGATTATTGTGAGATTAATGAAATGACGAGTGTGGCATTTCATGTTGTGGTATAATATGGGTCTATCCAGACCCCAGTTATGGTTTCGTACCACCTGATGGTGGTTATCTATTCCAGATTAATATTGATGAGGACCATTCAGGGCTTGGCGGATGGCTGGGACTTCTAAGATTGCTATGGCAATTTCAGGAATTATTTAATGAAATGGCATCTGTTCTGCAGGCCTGATCAGGAGAGACTCGGCCAGGAGAACACAGGTCTGCTAACTGGACAGGTTGCCTGATGTTTCCCTCCTTCCATCCCCTGTTTGCACCCAGATGAGTTCTCCATTCCCTTCACCTTTAAGAAGATAAATTTAGCTCCATCTGAGGAAGAGAAACAAAGAGGCTAATTGTCAAGGACACTGTATTAGAATCCTATTATTGTGGGCTCATTATCATAGGATTTTACTATACCTAACTCCCTCTACGGCTTATAGGAGATCAGTTAACTTACACTGTATACCCCACTTGCAAAGCAATCCCAGAAGGATGCTATGCCCTTCAAATACTGGGAAATGGATAGCACATATTTGCTAAGTTTTCTCTTTTACATACTAAATTATCTGTGTTCCCTCGGGAATTACTTGTCTGCTTTGTTTGCTGTTGCATCCCATGCACCAAGGGGAGTGACTGGAACACAGTAGGCACTCAGTAAAGATGTACTAAATGAGTATGTGATGAATGAATAGTTCCAAATGCTTTGCCCTATGATGCATATGCCCTCATTTGTCTCTCTTTCTCTTCAAGCGTGGCACCCTAAATAGACTGTAAAACTCAAGGTATTGTCCACCAAACACAGGGAACCAGATTGATCACTACTCTCTTCCTGAATGCTAAACATCCATGAATGCAACCTAAGACGGACTTCTCTCTTTTTGAACAATCCTATTACTATGGATTCATATCAAGTTTATTGCCAACTAAGACACCCCTGAGATTTTTTTCACAGATCTACTGTTAAGTTACATCTCCCCCAATTGAGTTTTCAGACTGAAGTGCAAGACCTCACATTATTCTCTGTAAATTCTGTCTTATTGGATTTAGGCCATTACACCAGCATCTAAAGACCTCTTTGAACCTAGATTCTGACCTCTGACATACTAGATATTCAGCCTAGCTTTGTGCCACTTACAAATTTGATCAGCATTCTCTCACTGTCCTCACATGGGTCTTCAACAGTAGATGGACAAAGTCCTGGGCAGAGCCCTGAGAATTGCTTCAGAGACTTTCCTCCAGATTAATGGTCATTCATCTTGTAGCTGCATTATTGCCTGAGGCCACATGGGAAGTCACAAGAAAGAGAAATAATATACCATCAGAGTTTAGACAGAACTACTCTGTAACCCCAGCTTATCGTATACTAATTGTGTTCCTTCTGGAAAAAGTTAAGGGAAAATCACAACATGCATTGCCCATTTATGGTCCTATATCAGACACTGGCAAACGGTTTTGAATCCATAAGTTTATGTCATCATTAATGTAACTTATAAAGATATTATGATCCCCCTTTTTACAGATATGAAAATTGAGGTCTAAAAAGGTGAAATAACTGAACCAAACCATATAAGTAGGAGAGAGCAAAGCCTATATTAGAATCCAAGTCTTTCTCAATTTAAAGCCCATGTTCTTTCCACAAAATCTGTGCTCCATTTAAATCTAATTTCATAGGACAGAACATTTAGAAGACTTAGCAATAGAGGAAACAACAGACATCATCTCAGTAAAATCTTATATTAAATCTGAATATCTTTGGAGTTTTTAAAAGTCTCTTGAACACTTTTAAATATAAATTAATTTTAGTTTTTTAAAGATTCTAAAAAATTAATTATTTTACCCAAAGACATAGGGTCATTGTTAACAAAGCTCACTTGGCAAATATCTAGTGAGAATCAGACCTCCGTCTTCTTTCACCTATACTATGCTTCAGGATAGGAAAATGCCTGTGTTACCTCAGGTCAAAATCAATCAATAATACTTGGCAAGTATATTCTTTGTACAAACTATTTTCTTATAAGTTTCTGAGAGCACACGGAGAAAAATAAGGTATAGACTCTCCCTCAAGATGTTCACTCTCTAAACGGGAAGGCATAATACACAGGATTTGATTCCCTGCCATCTATATGATTCAATATCCTCATATTAATGGTCTACCACAGGTAAAATAGAATGGAATATACAAGTGTAAGTAATAGATAGCTCCTATGGGCAGAAGGCTTACATGCTAGTTAAGTGCATTATCTAAGCAAACGCATAGGATGAGATATAATAGTAGATTAGGGCCCTAAGTGACATAGACCAAGTGTTCCAGGGACTCAAAGAAAAATGAGACCTGCCTGATATCTAGCATGATGCTTGGTTCTTTCTTCATGCTCATGGCAAAAAGGGGAGTTTACCCAGTAACAGAAATATTAGTTCAGAATATGAAATTCTTTTTTTTTTTTTTTTTTTTTTTTTTTTTTAAGATTTAATGTGTTTTATTGATTAAAATATTACATTTGTACCACTTTCCCTTCCCTCTGCTCCCCTCCACCCGGTGGCCCCCTCCCTCCAGTTGTCCCCCCCTTTTAGATTATGTCCATTAGTTGTGCTTACAGTTCCTCCCAACCTCTCTCCGTCTATTCCATTCCCTCCTACCATGATCCCCAATTCCTATATCATCTCCCTCCCTCTCCCCACTCCCCCTCCCTGTTGACCTCCCCCCACTATGCTTCCCTTACCCACAGTTCCTTTTCCACTCTCGTTGCCTGTTTCGTTTGCCTTTGTTTCATCTCCCTAGCTTCTGTTTTTTAAACCAGTCCCTTTAACTTCTCATATAACAGTGGTTTGGATCTAATGAACTCTTTCAGTTTTATTTTGTCCTGGAAACACTTTCTCTGTCCTTCTATTCTGAATGACAATTTCGCTGGATAGAGTATTCGTGGTTGTAGGTTTTGGATTTTCATTACTTTGAATATTTCTTGCCAGTTCCTTCTTGTCTGTAGGGTTTCCCTTGAGAAGTCAGCTGATAGTCTAATTGGGACCCCTTTGTACATAATTCTTTTCTTCTCTCTTGCTGCTTTTAAGATTCTCTCTTTATCTTTAATTTTTGACATTTTGATTATAATGTGTCTTGGAGTGGTTCTCCCTGGGTCCAGTCTCTTGGGAACTCTCCTTGCTTCTTGGACCTGCAAGTCTATTCCCTTCCCCAAGTCTGGGAAGTTCTCCTTTATTATATTTTCACTCAATTTTTCAAGTTCTAGTTCATCTTCCTCATTCTCTGGCAAACCAATGATTCTTATGTTGGGCCTTTTATAGCTGTCCCAGAGGTTTCTGATCCTCTCATTGTTGCTTGCCATTTCCTCTCGCTGCATTGGTTGACTGCTAGTTTCTTCTCCATATTCCAGTTTGTTGAAATGGACTCTGGATTCCTCACCATCTGTCTCATATGTGGTTTTGTTCCTTTCGTTATGAAAGTTTTTCGCTTCTTTCATATCTTTTTCCTGCTCTTTTGTGAATTCTGTAAGCCACCTGATAACAATGGCCCAGAACTGAGCCTCTGACAGGTTTCTTATCTGTTCATCTGTCAGGTTCTCTATCTGCTGTCTGGTGAGTTGTGTTACCGGTATTTCTAAAGTTGCCTGCCTCATTTTGACAGATGCGTTTTGTTTTCCTGGGCCGGCTGTCGGGAGCAGGGGGCAGTGCCTGCGTACGCGTCACAAATCAGCGACCGGCAGGCGCGCGACCTATTTCGCAGCCCTGTGGTGCTTTCTGTGGGGGCGGGGGTCCAAGATGGATTCACACAGTTATTCAGCTAGGAGACCGGGATCCGTCCTCCCGCCCCCCTGGGCCTCACTGTTCAAGGCGATGCTGCGGCTGCTCCCCAGCGCAGGAGTCGCGCAGGCCAGGGGCTTGAAAGCCTCCAGGATTTTTCGCCGCCCCGCCCCGCCGCTCCGCAAGCAGCTTTGCCTTCTTTAACTCTTACCTGCCCAAATGGCACCGCTGGTTTATAACTTCATATGTTGGGCTTCCGTGTAGCTTTATTTTCTGGAATTTCTAGTTATCCTTTGTTTTGAAGTAGTTGTATTCCTCTCTAGTTGTAGAGGGAGACCTAGCGTGTCCGTCTAAGCCTCCATCTTGGCCGGAAGTCTCCAGAATATGAAATTCTTTTGACCCACAAAATAAAGGAAAAATTAGAATAGGAAGATGAAGCATGATTTTGATCTTGCGAAATTAGAAAGCTTTGGCTGTACTATAAGTCTCTTCTGAAGTTCTTTATTTACACTGTCCAATATGGTTGCCAAGAGCTACATGTGGCAATAAAGCACTTGAGATGTGACTAATCAAAATTGAGATGTGCTCTCAGTATAAAATGCGTATGGATTTAAAAGACTTAAATACAAAGAAAATAATTTAAACTATCTTATTAAATTTCTATGTCAATTATATGTTGAAATGATATTTTGGATATATGAGGTTAAATAGAATATGTTATTAAAACTCAAACTAATTTCTACTTTTTCAATTTCTCATGTGGCTACTGGGAAATTTTAAATCTTGGATGTGACTTGCATTCTGTCGATGCTGGACAGTGGCAGTGCTGAGAGTGAGTGGCACGGAGAAGGTGCTTACTGCAGGTGTGTTGAACCAGGCTGAGGAATAGGAAGGCTATTCCAAGAGATTCAAACAACAAAAATGGTGGCAGAAAACTAAGGCATGCTCAGGGGACGGGGGGGAAATATGGCATGATGGAACTTTGGAAAAATAACAAGCTATAAATGCACTATTTTTTTTTTTTTTTTAATTTGTGTAGAGATTACCTAACTCCTTTTTATACTTACTATCTGGGACTCATTAACTGGGGAAAATAAGCACCTTAAATGATAACAAAATAATTTCTCTTAACAAGTATTTACATGCAATTTGGAATATCAAAAGAGGACAGAGAGTCCTAGTTCTTCACAAACTTGTTTTGTGACATTGGCTAGGTCACTTAATTAACCTCTTGGGTCTCCACTTCCACAAAATAAAGGAGTTGAAGTGGACTAAGCAAACTGCCTTTCTCCTATGGTGGGTGGAGGGCATCTATGGCAATAAGTTACCACCTAGTTCCTCCTGATGTGTGTTCTTCCTTTCTCCAATCCTGTGTGCTTTTAGGTTTAAGCTTCCTAGGAACTCCAAGAAGTCTTTCTTCCATTCTTGTTGGTCTTTGTTAGGGAAAAACATAGGAAAAGAATGTTGGCCTGCTCAGCACACTGTCAGTCAATACAGTATTTAAGAAAAAAGCCAAGGAGTTAATGAAAAATCTATTCACCATGTTTCCCTATAAAAATGTGGTAAATTATTACAAATATTATTTGATTCTGTATTAAATATACTTCTTGCAGGGATAGATAATACTTGTACTTCAGATCATAAAATGATCATGAGTCAAGATGACCAAAATTTGAATTATAGTTATATTTTCTTCTAAAAACATTGACTATTTCTCTATCAGAATGGGATGGCAAGCTGAGCCAGAGATATAAAATAATCTAATTAATGGAATTCCTAGTAGCAACACATATGCCATATTAGAAGACTCAGTTGGACTGGTTGGGGAATATATTAGTCAAGAGTTTCATGGCTGCTGGTGGCATACACCCAGCACAAATAGTTCTAGCTAAAAAGGAATAGACTGGATCACTTAACTGGGAGGATCAGATGGAGCTCTTTTATCACCTCTACCTTTGCTGACCTCATGTCTCCGTTTCATTTTGCCCATTGGTCTCATTCTCCATGAACTCAGAAAGTCTTGTTCCATGACTGAGGAGAAGAGGAAACAAAGCCACAAAAAGTTACAGGCTTACATTATTCCAGCTTTGTGATTCCAGTGAAAGAGATAACATTTTATCTATCTATCTATCTATCTATCTATCTACCTGCATATCATCTATCTATTTATCTAAAATTTCAGAGAAGAAGTCTGATTGGTTGATTTTTGATCCTAAGTCAATTATATAACAAATACATGGTTCACAAAGCCTGGTTATATCCATAACCTGTAACCAGAAGATTAAGATACTGTGTTTGGCAAACCCAAAAGAACCATATGGAGTAGAATGAAATCAGTTGCTCAAAGGAAGGAACAGATTCATAGCAAAAGAAAAAGGAAAGGTATACTAAGCAGGAAAAGAAGTCTAGTTCATGAAACCACTGGGCATTACAATGATCATTCTCCATAATGGTCATAAATCCACTTCACTATACTTCGGAATATTCTGGTCATCTCTTTGTTTGTCCCTGACAATAGTATTAGGTATCACCCAAATATGCAGACTTTCTCTGGTCATGATTGATGCCTACAGGCTCAGGGCACTGTGGTAACAAAGAAAACTATTACAGCAATGAGCAAACACACCTCTACTCTTGGGTCAGTTCAGCATACCTGACAGTGCCTGCCATCAGTGAGGCTTTGCTGTACTTGGACCTTGTCAGCTCTAGAACTTGATTGCCTTTTGTACCTGTGACTCCCTGCCTTAAACTTTCATGAACTCTTTCCTATGGTGTTTTAGTATCCTTCACATTCCAACTCAGCTAGGCTCCAAGGCCCTCTGCTGTCACTACCTCCACCTGACCCACTAATTTCTCATGTGTAGTTTTCAATGTATTTTCTCTTTTGAGTTCTTAGACATGGCCCTCCTCAAATACGAACTCTGGCACTTTAGCAGTAATTCAGTCCCTGTTTATTTCCTAATCAAATTGAACATATTTGGTGCTATCAAAAACCACAAAGCCAACTAGACTCCCGTCCATACATTAATTTTATGTGATCAAGGATAGTTTTCTAAAACACACAAAAACAGACAGTCAAAGCAGTGGCTTCACAATCAGGAGGGAAGTCTCTCCGACACTGCCCACCAAAACTTGCATTCCTACCATTCGAATTTTCTTCTATTGTTCTCTTAAATGTATGCTTTATCTCCTGCTAAGACATTAATCTTCAGGTGGAATTAGTTTATCAATCATCTTCCCAAAGCAGGATTTGATAAGGACATTTGGAAAAGAGCATAAAAGCTCCAAGAAACCAAGAAGAGGACCAAGAGAGGTCATCCTTGGGGTCAAAGGCACAGGACCTGAGAGACGTGGACGAGGGCTCCTGTCTCTATGTTGCATCTCCCCAGCACATACATTTCTGTTTCACGTTTCCCTTTACTCCTATGAGCCAATCTGCTGTTTTCTTTTTAAGATTCCCTGACCTCACCCTAATCTTCTTTAGGAAACATGTCCCTTTTATATCAGATTTGAAGATGCTTCAAACACGTGCTTATAGCGGCTTAGGCTAAACAGGAGAAGGCTAAGGCTACTAAAAGGCCAAGATTAGACAAGACCTGGAAGAGATCAGCATCAGCACAGTGGTGACAAGCTAATGGGATTGGCAGGGCTGTAACTGGCAGACCGCCAGTATCTTACCTCCCAGAAAAGAAGTTGTGGTTTGCTGGGTGATTCTAAATGGTGACAGCAGCTCCAGGGCCAGAGGAATGAAGGGCACAGGATAAGCAAGATGGTCATTTCCTCTGGCCTTCCACTGGGATGTCTTGCATCATTGGGTTTGTTATTTGTTTGCTTGCCTGCCTGCTTGCTTGCTTTTTTTTTTTTTTTTCTTTTTCTTGTTCTTCTTCTTCTTCTTCTTTTTTTTTTTTTTTTTTGGTTTTGTTTTGTTTTTGAAGATGTGTCCTACACTGGTCTTGATACATTTGTGGATGATGTTCACAGATGCTATAACGCTTTTCATCATCTAAAACTGTCCAGATGAGTTGAAGGCAGCAATGAAAAACCAGGCAGCCAGCTCTCATAAAGATGAATCAAACTATGGTGATCTGATAAGAAGACTTGTGAGATCCATTTATTTTCACCCAAAAGGCTAAGAGTTATTCTATCTTCTGAAATCGTCAGTGTTGACAAAGTAACCAATTGGAAGACACACTATTCATGCTTCACCCAAATGCACAGACTGGGTAAACAGAACCACGACTCGTACCAGCAACCGTAAATTTAAAGTTAGTATTTCAGGTCTATATCTGAAGCATGACAGAACATCATCTCTCCTGATTCATCCAGCCGGAATGTATCATCCTTTTTCTCCCAATCTAATCAGGAACACTTCTGCCATGTTCATTTTTCTTTATAAGTCAGAAAAGCACAGAAAAGATTTAGGCCTTCTCTCCTAAACCCCTCTTGACATAGGGTGGGGGAGGAAGTCGACTGCATAAGAGCAAAACCTCAGATTCTATTCTGACCGCACCACAGGTACTCTTGTTTTCACTGGAATCAATTTCAAATGCTGTACACAAGTGCCATCTAGTGGTCAGGAATAAATTAACATGGCTCTTTAAGAAAGAAGGAAAGACTTAAAGCCTTTCGTGAATAATGAAACATGCTTTTTTTTTTTTATCGTTTTATTTCAACGAGATGATTTTTCTGCATTTCCCTTCTTTTTCAGAAGAAGTTATTTCTTTCATCAGTTTATCTCTGGTCAGGGTGGACATGCCTTAGCTCATCTGCCAAACTGTGCTTCTAGCCATAAAATGTAGGCTGGGGTTTAGTCACAAGGAAACGTTGAGAATGTCTCTCCTTTACCGCCTGTCACTACTCTATGCAGTAAAACCCAGGTGCTTCTGTCGACTCTGTACTCTACTTTCACAAACACTTTAGAATTGAGCAATGGCTAAAATGAAAGAGAAGAGTAAGAAATTGGGATGAAGCTAACCACAATCACCACCTTCAATGGTTCTGCATGGCATATAGAATAACAAAAGTTCCCACCCTAAAATCAAAATCTCTGCAGTCCAACTCAGACTCACTTCTCTAGCCTCTTTTTCCTTCTCCACCCTGAGATAAAGTTTTATCACTACATTAGCCTATTCATTGACTCCTGAGTAAATAATTTATTTTAACCTCTCATTTCCTTAATATTGTCCTTTCTGCCCAGTCTGTGAACTACCTCCTCCCCTCCTTGCTTATTTAACCTATTCATCCTTCAAGTTAGATATTACTGTAACAGGATATAAAAATGAAACTATTTAGTCTTGTTTCTCACAGAGACATTTATCAATTAGTTATTCCTGCGTTAGGAATCACCCCAAAACTTAGTGGTTTTAAATTACAAATATTAGTTATTTTTCATGAGTCTATGAGTTAGTCAGATTGTTCCAGTCTCAGCTAGGCCTACTAAGGGACCTGTGGTCAGTGGCAGATCATGTAGGCAGCTCTGCTCTCCTTGGTCCACCTCTCTCACATGTATGTTGGTGTGACATAACAAGAAATACATATTTGGTCTCTTCTCCTGGTTTCCAATACAGAGCTCCTAAAACCCTTGTAATGACCTGAGTAACAGGAGTGCTAAGAACATCTTTTGTTTTAATAGTTGGTCTTTACTTTGGTTCCTGACAGAAAGGTCCTGGTGGGTGCCTGGATAGCTTCAGGTTGGGGGCTGTCACTGGAAAGATCAAGCCTTGATTAGAAGCTTAGAAACTTTAACCTCTAGAGAGGGGAGAGGGGCTGGAGGCTGAATTAATAATGACTCATGTTGACATGATGAAGCCTCCAGAAATATCTCTTAACTATGACGGTTGATAAACACACCCACGTGCTTGGAGGCAGCGCACCCCAACTGCGTGGGGACAGAAGCTCCTGCACTTGTGATCTTCCAGGCCTCACCCTACATAGATCTTCATCTGTCTGTTCATCTGTGTCCTTTATAATAAACTAGTAAATCTAACTTGTGTTTTCCTGAGTTCTGTTAACACTTACAGTAAACTATCAAACCTGAGGAGATGGTCAGGTTGGTCAGAAACACAGGTGACAACTTGGAACTTCCAACTGGTATCTAAAGTGGGCATGGTCAGTGGACCTGAGCCCTGAACCTGTGATGTCTACCTAACTCCAGGTAAATAACATCATAACTGAAGTGTAGGACAGCCATTTGGTATCCTGAGAACTGGAGTATTGGTTGATGTAGGGGGAAAAACCAATTTGGCATCAGAATTGTTGTGAGTTTAGTGTAGAAAAATAGTTTTCTACTTAATTAGTTAGCTGGCTATTGGATGGTCTGAGATGCTCACAGTTGGGACAACGGGGCTCTTCTGCTGTCTCCTCTCAGCCTCCAGCAGGCTGGCCTAGGTTTGTTCATACCGTGGTACAATCTACTCAGAGCAGAACTGCTCAAGACTTCTTGAGGCCCAAGCTCACAACTAGCACCCTGTCACTTCCACTGCGATCAGTTGGCCAAGCAAATCACAAAATCAGTTCAGATGTAAAGAAATAGACTCCATCTTCTGATAGGATGAACTACAAAGTCACTTAGCCCTGAGATACAGGGAGAAGTGAAGAAAAAGGGCCATTTTCACAATCAATCTATTTCAAGGCCCCCATAGATGTCACATTTCACAGTGATGTGAGAGCCCCTTTGCAGAACTTTATTATCTATTTACAAAAATAATGGATTTGTATGAAAAATAATTGTATTTTCCAAGGCAAAATAACTTAGGGAGAATAGCAGCACTGTTTTTCTTTTTTTCTTTTCTTTCTGTAAATCTTTTAACTATCTGCTCTAGTAGCAATTTCAAATAATTATAGCTATTATTTTTTGATATTATACCAAAACTTAACAAGTGGTAATTTCTTTAAAGTTAGTTACAATGTGGAATCCTAAACCATATTAATCAAAGACTTTTGTACTCTGTTACATAAAAATACCTTGGTTTATCTTATCCACGCATGATTGAAAAATATTGGCTCATTGAGTTATCTAGATCATCCAAATGCTGACACACTTTATTATCCAACATCAAAAATATATTTGTTAATAATATCATCACTGGCTTCATCAGAAAATTCTTCAAATGTTAGGAAGCAATCATTTTCATGTGGCAGATAGAAGGGATCTATACTGCCAATTTTTGCTTAAAAGTGCAAATATTTTCATTGGCAATAACTATTGTTCATTGTTTCCTTGACATGACAGATTCACATTGTTCATTTTCAAAAAATGTCTGCCAAATTCTCAATTCTAAATAACCATAATTTGTCTGTCAGTATTCAGTTTCAAGCAAAATGGTGTCTCATTTTAAAAAAGAAGAGGAAAGCAAGCTGCTAGTTAAACTATTTCAAAAAAGCTTTTCCAAAGGAAACTGAAGTGCCTTTAATGTTGGCCACATTGTCTACGCCTCCTGGCCAAATTAACAGGGGTAGCCTTTAGTCATATGTCTCAACAGGAATTTTATTTTAGCTCAAGTCACCCAGAAGAACCATGATAATAATGCCAAATTTGGTGAATCATCGAATTAGAAAATATTTTAGACGTCATCTAGTTCACACTTAGAGAAAATTCTTTGTACAGCAGGCTTAACACAAGGTCATTCAGCTTCTAATCAAGCACTTCCAGTGATGTGAATCTCAATAGTTCTCTAAACAGCCTATTCCACCATTTTTGGATAGCTTCAATTATTATTCAGATTTTCACCATATTAAGCCAAATGTTTCTTCCTTGGTTTCATGATGCAGGAGAGAATTAATTTACTATCTCTTGCATATGGTTAACCTTCAAGTATTTAAACTTTAAATTTCTCTGAATTTTTAGGATTACTTTAATCCATACCTTCCCCACTTTACACACACACACACACACACGCACACACGCACACACACACAACTTTTCTCTTATTTTTTCTCTAGGACAGAACCTGGTTTCTTTACTATTCTTCCTCAAACAACATAGTTTCTAGATCCCTGTCATCTTATCATACTAGACTCTTTCTGTTAATTTATGTGCATCTTAAATATAGCGCCAGAATGCTATTAAAATATTCTAAATTAAATTTTTTGAATCAAAATTTGTTTCCTTCCTGTGTTTGTATTGATACAGCCTACAATTGTATTTGCTTTTTTATTTGTTATTATGTTTGTTTTTCAGGAACCACATCAAACTGTAGGCTCATACTGAATTAGCCTTCAAGCAAAATCTTTAGTTCTTTTTCCCATATGAGCACTGTTAATTTGGCTTTCCTACTCTGTACTCATGCAATTAAATTTTTTAGCCTAAATGAAGGGGTTTACATACTATGCTGAGAAGTTTTATCTTTTAGGTTTAGACCCATTCAGACCAATCTAGACTGTTGGAATTTTTATCAATTTTAAGTTCCTATCTGTGGCAAATAATACTTGCTGGCCACTAAAACTTATTATCCAATTCCTGGGGACAAGACTAGATTATATTTCTCAACTTCCTTTGTTGTTAAGTGCAGCTCTGAGACAGATTTCTAGCCATCGATTGTGAGTAAAAAATGTACTACTTTAGTGGGGTTAGGAGCAGCATACCTGCTTTACTCCCTCCTTCCTTGCTTGAACCTGGACATGACAACTCACCTTAACTATAATATACCCAAAAGATCCATGGGCACGACAGAAGGAGCCTGGTTCCCTACATCTCTGTGCAAGGGCTGCCTTCTGACCTTGAACATCTGCCCTGAAATTATTTGAGCAAGAAATAAACTGTTTCTTAAGCCACTGAATTTGGAGTCTATTATAACAGCTTAGCTTACATTAGCTAATATACTATGCAACATATTTTTTAAAGATTTTATTTATTTTTAAAGAGAGGGAAAGGGAGGAAGAAAGAGAGGGAGAGAAACATCAATGTGTGGTTGCCTCTCATGCACTCCTAACTGGGGACCTGGCCCACAACACAGGAATGTGCCCTGACTGGGAATCAAACTGGTCACCCTTTGGTTCACAGCCTTGGTGCTCAATCCACTGAGCCACACCAGCCAGGGTACTATGCAACATATTAATGATAGAGATGATTATTAAGATATATGTCTTCATCTAAGTTGATTAGTTTTCCAGTGGTTAGAATAATGGGGAGAAATATATACTCCGCAGTTAAATTAGTCCTTCCATATGTCTGTGATTTATTTCAGCTCAAGAAACCTATTTTATTTCATAGAGTATACCATAAGTCCCTCATTCTGGTCATATTGTGCATTTATCATAAATAAGCTTCTCTTTGAAGTTTTTCCCCTCTTACCCAGACAGAGTCAACACCTCTCTCTACCATGCTCCCAGTGAAAACTTGCCCAAGCCTCACAACTTGCAAGTCCATTAAAATTGTTTGTCTGCTATCCTTTCATTAGATTGTGTGCTCCCAAAGATGGGCTCCACATTTTACTTATCCGTGTATTCTCTGTGCTGTGTCACAGTCTCTGACACATAGTGAATACTCAATAAATATTTGAGAATGAATGAACAAGTAAATAAATGGATACTTTTAGATTTAAACCTGTCAAAAAAACCAGAAATCACCAGGAAATAGTGGTTCTAACACCACTAGTTTCCCATTAATGCCAAATAAAGGCTGAGTCCCTAAACACAGACTTATAGAAACAGAGTAGCAACTAGTTATCTGGGGGTCTCTCTAGCATTCTGAGGTCTGTGAATCCTTTCATAATCCTACTTTGGCTTTGCTGCCTAGAACTAGTAGGATGGCATAATCACCTATGACTAGTTTATGTTCCAGTTGTAGTGAACAAGCCTCTGAAGACCAGAACATGTTTTCCAAACCTTGCACATTATCTTAAGATGCAAACTACTGTCTTTTTAGATTTCTTACTTTGGTTTGATTTATTTAAGACTATTCATGACAGCCAGATGGTCCACACTAGTTGCAGACAATTTATCACAGTGCTCAGCTGTTGCTTTAAATCTATTTCTTAATGGAGAAAAATTATTTATTATTTTAACAAGAAAAGAATAGGGCTTAAGACCTACAAAGTAGCTTGAATGTCAGCTCATGGTTCTGCTCTAGAATTTTTATCTAGAACTTATCTGATTGGCTCAAATTTCATTCAATGTCTTGTAGAAATCCCAAGTCCTTATCAGATTCTCTCAAAATTCATGGAAATATGGAGGTATATGGAGTATATCCTAATAATAATAATTTACTTGGAGGCCTTGCTTATCACCATCTCAGGTACACATTCTGCATCTACACCACATCAACTCAGGTATGAAGATGAGGCCCTTTCTCAGGTTTCACTAGAAATCCCATCAGACATTATCAATGATTAGGGAGAAAAGGAAAGAGAAGCTTACATTAGAGAATTGCAAAGCAAAAAAAGTTCAAAATGAACGTTGGCCTTTCAAGTAAAGATGCTCTTTCAATTTTTTTAACCCACCCAGGGACTTTTTCCCAGCGGCCCCTCACCTGTGGTGCCTCAGCCTGTTTCTTTGGCCCTTCTCTCCTGCCCTCTTTTAATATCTCTTTTTTCTCCCATCTCCATTTTTATACCTTTTTTAACTCAGAGCATTGTGGTTACTTTGTTTTTGGTTTGGCTTACTGCAGGCACAATGAAGATCTCACGTTCCTCTCTGAGTCTTTCAAGGTACTTTTCTAAAGAATGACATTATTTTTCTAAGTGTAATTCTGTCTCCAACTGTAAGACAATAAAACCATAAGCCCATTACAAACACCTGGTGGTGGAGTCGGGGAGAATGATGATATCCAGAACCCATTCATTTTGTATAAAGACTTGTCCAAGGATCTAGAGGACATCAGCTTCAGAATGCAACACTCCTTCTGGGCCCCCACACTCCCAGCTGACTCATCACCATAGACCATATCACCAGCTTCAGCAGCGTGGAGTTAGTGCATTTTAGCCTATACAGGAAGCCCAATCAACACCTCTCTTCTCCCTCCTTTATGCCCCAGTTCAGTAACAGTATATCTTTCTTGCACCCTGATCCTATGTTCCGATCTTCACAACCTGCCCATTACTTCTATTCATCTAGGGCTAGGACTCTGGCACCCCAATGCATCTAAGATGAGAGCCATAATACCTCCTTTCAACATTTCACTACTCCTGGATATTGTGCTATTTGCATGCATTAAATTACTACATTCTGTTCATGTTTTTCAAAATCTCAGATCCATTATATCTTGAGCTAAACCTTTAAGAGGCATTATGACCATATTTTCCTCCTATTTAAAAGCTCTGCAATGTCTCTCGTTATTTTAACTCACATTTCCTGCATTACTAAGGAGATTGGGTATGTTTTCTTATCTTTACTGGTCATTTAAATTCACTAAGGACTAGATGACCTTAATAGAGTGTTAGAACTTAGATGGATATGGGGAGAGAGGCAAGAAAAACTAGAAGTGGACATATTATTTAATTACCCATATCTACAATGAAGTACTCAATATGTAATATATAAATAGTGTTGGACATTAGATAATCAGTTCATACATATGCTGAGAGAGAATTATCTGCATTCTGTAAATGAGAACAGCATATAATATGGAGTATACTTAAACATTCATCTAAACTATATCATATACACTTTATCTCAGAGTTGGGTATAGGAAGGGTTAATAATTGTTTCAAAAACAACACTATACCCCCTCAAAAAGTTAATATATGCATACACACGCACACACAATTCCAGATGTGTTGTGTTCATGTTCCAGACACCCAGTTATTTCTAAGTAGCTGGGTGCATGGCTTCCTGCAGGTGGAACATCTGGGTGATTGACTGTCGTCGTCGGCAGCCATCCGTCTCAAGAGACGATGGTGTAGCTTCTTAAGAGTCTATCTGCACCGCCGAGAATGGCTGTGCAGTCCGACTCGGGAGTGACACGGTATCTGTCTCCTCCCGTGTTGAATCTACATCTTGCGATGATGCTGGAGTGTCCTCTCCAGTGAAGCTGAAGCTACAGAGCCTGGGCAGGGTGATATGGAGGCTTTGTTGTTGCCCATGCAGCAGACCCCCCCTCTCTTCGCAGCTGAAGGATCCAAGGGAAAGACGGAGTCAATACAGCTTGGCTTCAGGTGCGCCGCAGGAGTTGCCGGTGTTGACTACAACGTCAAACCGCCTTAGGGACTCCGGCTCCGGATTTTCTGTCGGGGTTTACTCCCTTAGCCTTTCCCCTGAAGAGGTATGCCGCAAGGCAGCGGAGGTTTTTTGGAGTCAGAGTTTTCCTTCTCTGATGTGCCCTGACTGGAAGATCGAACCAGCGACACTTAGCTCGCAGGCCGACGCTCAATCCACTGAGCCAAACCAGCCAGGGACAGTGATTGACTGTATTCTTCCCTATTCATCCAAAAGCATGGGCAGCTACTTGAAGACAGATTGAAAACCTTTCCCTAAAACAAGCAGGAGTAGCCTCTGTCAGCTGAATATTGACAGGATCCCTGGTAGAGTTTTCCATATAACACGACTACCATCAAAATGTTATTTTCCCACTGCAGAATGCTGATCTTTCACATTATAACTCAACAACAATAATATTTGCAATGAATCATAAAAACACATTTAGTGAGATTTAAGTCCTGGCAATACTTCCTGTAAAGATGGTGGTATAGGCAGACATGGCTCACGTCTTCGTACAACTACATCAAAATTACAACTAAAATGTAGAGTAACAATCACTCAGAACCATCAGAAATTGAATTGAATGAAAGTCTGACAACTATAAAATTAAAGAAACCACATCCATCCAGACTGGTAGGAGGGGCACAGATGTAGAAAGGGCTGGTCCCACACCCACATGTGGTGGATAAAAATTTGGGAGGCATATCTCAGGGCTGACGAGTCCCTACCCCACACCAGGGCCCCTAGTCCAGGGTTCCAGTGCCAAGAAGATAAGTCCCCACAACTTCTGGCTGCAAAAACCAGCAGGGATTGAGTCTGTGGAAGAAATTGCTAGTCTTAAGCAGTTCCTCTTAAAGAGCCAGCACATGGACTCACCTACTCAGACTTACTCCCTCCGAGCTCCAGCACTGGGGTAGCAGCTTGACAGGCACCAGTGGCATACTGAGAGAAACCGAAGTGTCTGCCATCAAGGTGAGCAGAGGCCATCATCCCTGTTATAAACCCTCCCTGCAATGAGGCACAGAACTAGCAGGCTCATGCCATATTTGAGACCCCATCGACATGGCTAATACCGTTTGGTCCACCCTGGAGATCCCCAGAGACTCTGTCCCACCAAACTTATGGGCTTACCCAACCTGCTTTTCCATATGAATGGCAGGTCTTGTCTTGTGCTGCACAACTTCTTAAATCTTCTCAGACAAGCAACAGGTAGCCCCAGGCCTGGTGCTAGCAGTAGCCAGCCTAAGTTCACAGCTTGGCGTTTCCTGGGAATCTCCAAGCCCAGCACAAGTAGCATCCATCTCAGATTGCTTTATAACACAGGCAGGGTGGTCCCAGGCAAAACGCGGGTGGGGGCTGACCTTTGCCTGCAGCACTCAGGAAACCCCAGGACCAATGCACCCAGTGGACAGCTACAGACCACGTTGGAGCAACACCACCCAGCCCCTGCACAGCTGATCCTCCACGGAGGGTGGAAGTTGATGGTAAGTGGTCACAGCCCATCCTTGCAGCTGAATGGCCTGGATAAATCCCTTCAATTGATCTGCCAATAGCAACCAAATGCTCAACTACAAGAAGAGGGTGAAATAAAGAACAATTTACAGGGAAACAACAATAGAGTGGATGAGCCATGAATCAAATTAATGATTTGGAATGTAAGGAAGAAAAAATAACCAATCTGAACAAGAAGAAAAAAAATCCAAAACAATCAGGATGGTATAAGCAACTTTTGAGACAACTTCAAGAGGTTAAACGTTGGCATCATAGTGGTACCAGAAGAAGAAGAGAAAGAGCAAGAAATTGGAAATCTATTTGAAAAAATAATGAATAAACACTTTCCAAATCAGACTGTCAGCTGATTTCTCAAAAGAAAATTTCCCTCGTGACTAACTTGGGCTTTATGTCTATACAAAAATTAGAGTTGATCATCTATTGGCAATTAAATTTATGTTGTTCCAGACCTGTGTGTGTCCATTTATTCTAATGAACAGTGGAATGCTAACTTAAGAAATTTTCTGAGGTCCAGTGGAATAAATATGCAGTTTAAATTGATTACAGATTATATATCATTAGCAATCACAAAAAATTATGTGAAATATATCTATATGTTTTATAGATATATGTATACTTTTTTCCTGCATAGTCACACATTATTTAGCTCTTTGACTTGGTGCATAAGAACATCTGCTTTAGCAACCAGTCTGTGTATACATTTTGGCTCTACCACCTAGTATCTACATGAAGTTGGGAAAATTACTTAACCTCTCTGTGACTTTACAAATATAAATAACAGTAGAGACTGCATCAAAAGGTCATGGTGTGAGGGTTAAATGAGATAATCCATGTAAGGTATGTGGGAGGTGTCTGGAGCAAAATAAGCTCAATAAACATAATAGGACTGTGGGTGTGAGTGTATATGTGCTTATTATCTAGCTAAATGCTACTTTTTTCTGAATAATGAGCAGCTTTTGGCATTGATTTCCTAAGTTTTACCCTCTGAGAACTATCATGATTCATAGATTATATGAATACAGTAGGGAAAAGCAAACTAAAGAACAGAAGAAAATTGTGTTCAAAAGTTAAATGTAACCATCAGGGCTTACCTCTCTATATTGTTAACTGTTCTCAAATATCACTTGATCCTTTCACTTTTCTGCTCTAAAACCTTCAACAGCTTTTGGTCAAGTTTTTGCTCAACCATTTACAAATTATCTGACTGTGGGCCAGGCACTGTGCCCTCATCTCTTAACAAGAATGGGAATTCCGGTCTTACCTTCCTCTTGGAACTATTGTTAGGGTCACATGGGAAACTTTAAAAGATATTTGCTGGTCTCTTCTGCCTAGTTCCTTCTTTCCTTGGAGAAACTGTCCCCTTTATCCATCTGCATGTCTCCTGTGGATTGTCCATCTTGGGGACTTGCTTGCTCCTCATCTCAGACCTAGGCATGTGATAGAGGCCTGATTAATTGTAGTACTCCATTCCCAGGTCCTCAGCAAGTGGTCCAAAGAATATACAGACGTCCAAGAAGAACCAGAAGTAGTCTATCCATGAAACTAGATATAAACAGATTCTTGGAAGATGTCAGCTGGAGTTTTTGCCACTGTCTTTAACAACCAAGAAACAGGGCAATCAGTAAAAGAAGTACAGATGAACACGAAGAAAAAGCAAGTCCACAGCAAAACCACTTTTCCAATCCTGCTATAGCTCTCGACGGGATCATTTAAATTATTTCTCGCTACCCTGTGTCATGCAGTCTCCAAGTTTATGCCTTTACTCCCCTGTTCTATTGCTACTCCTCTTACCCTTCCCCAATTCCAACATCTAAATCTTTTCCTGCTGTGCTTTCAAATCTTGGGCCCTTCATTTCCTAGATTTCTTTCACTTCTCCACCCCTTACTGATTTCCTACTCCTCTTAAATTTTACCAACCATTACCATGTACTGCATATTTTGGCACTGAATGATATGCTATAATGAGACTTTCGGATGTTTTATGCATCAGTCTGTGTTTCTGATCCACACCTGCCTTTGTATTCTAGTCCCAAAACTTCTCTTTACGGTAGAGTCAAAACTACTTGCTTACCATCTGCTTCCTAACTTTTAAATATTCAATCCATGTTCACAGCTAAATAAGTGGATCTTTATAGATAGTGCTTAGTGGAAAAGTTAAAAAAAAAACAAACAGTATTATAGTAACAGAATTTATAGACATTAAATACACAGACAACAAAAATATGCATTTTACAAAAGCACATACAAACAAAATATATATATATATTAAACAAACTAAAGCAGATATAGAAGAAACACATAATTATAGGATTAGGATAAAATAATGAAAGAGTATTTGCAAGAACTAGTGGTGATGATGTGTTGTAAACTGATAGCATTAAAAAAAATCAGCCCTGCACATCTCAGGTTCTAAATAAATTCATAAATATATATCTCTATTCCGAGTCACACGTGTTACAAGGTCTATCAATATTTGGGGTAATTGAAATCAGAACCCTCCTCAAGTATACGTTTTGTTACATATACCCCATTTATATAATGAGGCAAAAAGATTACGCATTGAGTGGGTGTCACACTAAGAAAATCCAATATAAGAAAGTATGAATAAAAATTCTATAACATATATTAAAAAGCTTGAGAAGCATTTATTTCTATGGCCAAAAAAGAGTGTCCTATTTAATAGATAACTTGCTGCAAGGTTCATTTAAAATTGAGCAGTCCCGTTTATGTAAAAGCATGTTTCAATTAAAATGCTCCTCTGTCTACAAAAATATAACTCACACCAATATTTTATAAAGAGAAACAGCTCTACTGTGTTTGTTCAAACTCTGCTTTCTAAACTTTAGTTTATATGTTACATGTCTTAAGAATGAGTGAAGTATACAGTATAAAATACATACAGAGAAGTCTAAGAACATTTATTTTCAGAGTAATTTAATCAACTTAAAAGTACATTTTTTCCAAGTGTTTGTTAAAAAGAATTTTTGGGTTTTTTTCTTTTAGTGTTTTTTTTTTTTTTTTTTTTTTTTTTTTTTTTAATGCTAGATGACAACACAAAGGTTCTCAAGAGCAGAGACATGTAATATTTTTTTTGTGTGTGTGAGTCCCAGATTTGCAGGATCTGATAACCGTGGTTATCACACTAATGATATTAATGACAGTGAAAATGTTGATGGCACAAGTAGTCAGGACAGGCAAGATAAAAAATCTTATATTTGAAATGAGCCCCTTTTACTGCCATTTCTTCCCCCCACCCACCTTTCTCCGTTGGCAATAATAGCTAGAGAATCACAAATAATTTAAAACTACATTATGTTCCTTGGCACAGGGGACCATATATATCTTAAATTACCAGTTCTCAACCAAGATGTCATGACATAGGCATTTGTTCGTAACAGCTGGGAAGTACCTGAAGATCAGTCTTAGTGTGTAGTGTAAGTAATTAGGTGTGAATAGGGAAAATACTTTAAAATATGATTTTTAATAAAACAGAATATCTTTGAGGCTTTGCCATGAACAATGTCACTTCCACTTTTTTTTTTTTTTTCAAATATGGTCTCTTGGGAGAGGAAGAAAATGAAGATATAACTAGTATGTTGAAAATCATACATAAAGCTCTTCTATTTTGTTTACGCCGCAGCTCTATGCTGAAAACCTTCACGTATCCTCATTTAAATGCCCTCATCCCATAAGCAAGGAGAGATTCCAGTGTTGAAGTCTGTCACAATCTCACACTAAATCTAAATGTGCTTCTCAATGGAAGAACTGGCACAAAAGTATCTTGTTGAATTCTGAATCCTGATTTTTTGTTTGAAAAATAGGTTTACCATGGAAATCTGCCAAAAACATAATGATTGTTAATTGCCATATAAAAGAGAAACCAAAACAGAGAACCGTTCTACAGATAATCAGATATAAATCAGGCATAAACCAGAAATATATAAAAACCCAGTTAAACAAAAATTTTCTTTCATCAGAACAATGCGTTTAACTGTTAATTTTAACACTTTCCACCACCCCACCACACCCAACTCTTTTTGCTGTGTCTGTTAACAACAATAAAGGGGAAACTGCAAAGAGCATCCAAGCTTCTTAGAATTTATAAGACCAAAAAGGGAGACATTTGGTTATATTCGTACCTGCAATAGATTGCCAGTCATTTGCAGTGCACTGCATAAAGAATTGCCGTTTTCAATTCACACTGGGGAGAGAGAATGGGGAAATTCTGTAGGTAAAAGGGGAAATGTCACATTCACACAAAATACTAAAAATGCAAAGTTGAGTGAGGAAAAGAAGTAGAGAGAACGGGAGAAGAGGGGAAAAGAAGACTGTGGGTGTCAGGGCAACAGTGAAAGAGCAGAGAGACAGAATTGAGTTTTTAATTTTAAGAAGAGAAGGAATTAAATTCTCCACCAGCAAAATAAATCAAGAGTACTTTTATAGGGTGACTAATACATAATAACCTACAGAAAGAGCTGGGCTCTCAGTTGAAGCCAGTTCAAGGACAAAGGGGCAAGCTTCCACTCTCTGAATACTGTCAAGGGATCCTCAATGAATTCACAGAGCAGAAACACAGAATCTGGAATTCTTAGAGATGCTTGTCTGCGTCCAGAAAGTCTCTTGTGTACGTCTCCGAAAGGCCTTATTATTGACTAATGAGCTTGTCTGAATCACCTATTTGCTTTATTATTTGCAAGCAAACATACAATTATGCCTGTGTTAATTTGAGATTCCAACTTTTCATTTTTAATGCACCTTAGTTAATGCACGAAAACCTTTCAGTGTTCATGACAAAAAGGTTACTCTTTATTCTTTTGTGCCAGTGATTCTTTTTTTTTTTTTCAACGTGAGCTTCACTGGATGTCATTTTCTCTGGAAACTTTTTTCCCTCCTTCCATTAGTGGAACAGTCTAATTACAGCATAATCAAAAAAAAAAAAAAAAAGAGAGAGAGAGAGAGAGAGAGAGAGACGCACACGGCTGCCTAGCTTCGCCACATCTGCACAATGGCGCCGAATGCATCTTAACAGTCCAGTGCACTGTCAGCGGCAAAAGTAATTGGAAATTGGGGGCTATTTCTTCGTGTACTGGTAGTGGGAGTTGTTCTTGTGCTTTGTTAGTAGGCAAATCGTTTTCAGGAGGTAGGGAGTCTGTAGTTAGTTTGTAAAGACTCTTCATACTTTTTTTTTTTTTTTTTTTTTAGTTAAGACACTGCCTTACACACACCTAAAATTCTTTTCAATTATACATTAAATGACTTGGCATTTGAGGAAATGTTATCTCCTGTTAATTCACCTGTTAGGAAATTGCCTCTCTCTAGAACCTGGGGTTAATAGAGAGCGAAAGACCGTTCTTATCAAGGGGTGGAGAAAGGCGATTAATTTACACTATAAATTAAAACATAGAAAATGGAAAGGAAAGAGAGTCTGAGTTCTGGCCTCACTCCTGAAAAACCATTATGTTTTGTTATTTCTTCTGTTTTTAATTTGTTATTTTTATCCAGTTTAGCAGGCCTCTAATCATTTCAGGCAGAACACACAGCATGGATGAAACTATACATGAAAGAATATGCTTCAGGAAGCAAAATTAATTGACATTGCAGGGAACATATTCACGGAGTCCGTGGAGTTACAGCTGTGGCTTCTATTCACATCACAGTAGAATCATTTGTCTGTTTAATATTTGCAAAAGCATATTTGAAAAGGAAAACCATGAAGTGCTAAGTAGCCTTGTTGACAAGCATGGATCTTCTTTGTCATATTTCACTTTTAATAAAAACAGTGATGTTAATAATGATTAAATCCATTCGTACCACATTCAGAACCCATTGCCAAGCTATGTAGGTCAGAAGGTGGCTTCAATAAGTGAGCCTGGAAGTAATGATTTATGGACCACTACGATGTTCTTTGTAAGTCTCTGGTGAATTAACAGAAATAAATATATTAATTAATTAATTAATTAATTAATGTTAGATAGATACATGTTATTTGTTTTCATTTCAGGAGACAGGCCTTGTTTTCTCTTCCCACCTCCAACAACTAAATTTAACAGCAGGTTCAGTTACATGCAAATTTTTAAATAAGCTACTAATGCTTACCTTTCATTTCCCTGACTGCCAAGTCTCAACATTCTCAGGATGTTTGGTACCTTCTCAGAATCCCAAACTCAATCGCTTCAAGTTAGGCTTAAGCATTTCCTTTTTCCCTCCCTGCCAAGATGCTGACATAGGGAATATGTTTGATTGGTTGAATGCCCACTGCTTACAGATTTGGTAACACTGGGCATGTTGCTTAATTTCTTAAGCCTCAGTTTCCTCGTTTGCAAAACTGGGTCAATAACCTTATAAGAGTCTGGGGGAAATTATATTAGTTGATGGATATAAAGCGCCTATCCCAATGCCTAGCATATACAGTTTAGGTAGATAAGAGATTATTATCCCCACAGCCAAGCACAGTGCCTGCCACATAATTGGAACTAAATACATGTTTGTTGAATAGAATGAATGAATGAAGACAGATGAGGCCAGACTGCCATCTGTACCTGAAATATCATAACAAGTCATTAATCAAGTAGCAATTATTTTCTGCAAAAAATATCATGCAAGCATCATAATAGTTTTCAGAAGAACATAACATTTTAGGCTGGTTCAGTTTCCTCTTTGATAATGCCTAGATTAGAGAGACAAAGAATAAACATTTCATACTTTCAGTAAGGCATTAAAGGCTATTACAAATATCATTAGCACTCAAGAAAATATGAAATTGTCCTCATCACTGCTACCTGGGATTATTTGAATTGGAGTTAGTTAGAAATGAGTCGCTATCAACTGATAACTTTAAATGATGATCAAATGACACATCTTTAGTATCCATTCCACTCAGTATTGCTGAAAACAATAATTCTTTTTAAAAAGCAACACTGTAGGTAATAAATTTCAATGTATTACAAAGTAAGTGTTAAAAGACAGAAAGAAAATTTAAAATATCCCTGATAACTTGCAAACTTATCTCTAAAACAGTACAAAAATCAACGGGGACAAGGTGTTCCCTTTAGATAAAATAAATAGAGAGGTGTGACAGAAGAAAAAAATGGGGTAGGGAGAGCAAAAGGGTTTTAAAGAAAAATAATATGGATTCAAAAATAATCCCATCACTCCATAGCTAAATAACTTTATATACATCACTTAGCTCTAAATCTCAGTTTATCTTTAAAATGGAAATTATAATATGTCTCTGCAAGTTTCTTGTAAAAACTAGTATAATATATATTCCTGGCACAGCACAGTCAATCATTAAATAGCAATAGTGGAAGTGGTGGTGATGGTGGCAGCAGTAGCCAGATAGCAGTAACAGTAGGAATGAACTCGTCTTTAGGGGGTCATATTTAACTACAGGCTAAGTAAAGCATCAATTTTTCATACTGCAGAGGGATAAAAATAGTATTCTGAAATGCATTTTTAAAGTATGTAATGTAATGGAAGGGGAAAAAAACAAATGGCCAATAAACATATTAAGAAAAAAGTTCAATTTTACTAGTAATCAGGGACATACCAATTAAATAATGAGATACCATTAAGCACACATCAGATCAGCAAAAATTTTGAAGTGGAGATGTGAAAAACAGAAGCTATACGAAGCAGTCTGGTGAGCAATTTGCAATATCCGGCTTAAAAGTGGCAGGTCCTCTGCTTCTCTCCCGTGGCATTTGTCCACCAGAGGCACTCTAGTATCTGAACAGGAGGACACGCGTTCAGCATTTCTTATACAGAAAAAAAGAAAAACAAAAACAAAAAACAAAAATGTCTCTCAAGAGGAGAATGGATATATGAAAGCGATGTACTCATTAAATAAAATATAATAGGCTGATCAAAATGAACGAATCAAAACTACATGTGCCAACATGAATAAATCTTAAAACCAGTGCTAAAATGAGAAAGGCATGTTGCTAAATGATAAATTTTTTAAAAGTATAACACTTTGTATTTGGTTCTGGAAAAGCACAAAAACATGAAAAGATACACACTAGAGTAGAGATAGTGTATTTTCTTGGAATTGGAATGAGAATAATAAAATTAAAGAGGTGTACAGAGTCTGTTATTAGATTTCTTTCACACACAAGAAGTCTGAAGTAAATAATATAACAAATGAATGACATTTCTTAAACTTGGTACTATGCATTTAGGAGGACCCAAATAAACAGATCAGGTAGAAAAATCTCTGGAGCTTAGAGTCACCACCTAAAATGAAGTGACTGGAGCCCTGGGTGGGTAACTATTGGTTAGAGCATTGTTTTGGTAATGCCAAGGTTGCAGATTTGATCCCCAGTCAGAGTACATACAAGAATCAACCAATGAATGCATAAATAAGTGAAATAACAAATCATCTATCTCTCTTCTTCCCTCTCTCTCTAAAATCAATAAATAGGATTTTTTTTAAATATTAATGAAGTTATTGGACCAGCTAATCACCAAGTTTTCTTCCAGTTGAGATATTCCATAGCTGTGAAAAGAAGGACTTATAATGATGGGACAGGCCAGTCAAGTTGTTCTCTCTCTGGCATAGGAAGAGGAAATCAGTTTAAATTTAAGGAGAAATACTAGACAGCTCCAATAATCAAATAGTGTGGTACTGCCATAAGGCTAAACATACAGATCAATGGTCAATTAATTTTCAACAAGAGTGTCACAACCATTCAATGGGGAAAATTGGTCTTTTCAACAAATGGTACAAAGACACTGGATAGTCACATGCTAAAGAATCAAGTGTACGCTCACCATTATACATAAAAATTAACTCAAAATATATCATGGACCTAAATGTCAGAGGTAAAACTATAAACTTCTTAGAAAAACACATAGGAATCTTTGTGACTTTGAATTAAGCAATTCTACATCATTAGCCGTTAGAGGAAGTCAAAGTAAACCCATAATGAGCTACCACTTCATACCTACCAAGATGTCTATAACCAGAAAGACAGATGATATCAAGAGTTGGAGAAATGGGGAGAAATTGGAAAACTCAGATATTGCTAGTGAGAATGTAAAATGGAGCAGCCCCTTTGAAAATTGATTTAGAAGTTCCTCAAAGAGTTAAACATAGATTTACCATATACCTTAGCAATTCCACTCCTAGGTATATACCCCCCAAAATTAAAAGCATATGTCCACACAACAACTTTTACACAAACATTTACAGCAGTATTGTCTATAATAGCCAAAAGTAGAAACAATCCAAATGTCTATCAACTGATGAATGGATAAACAAATGTAGTATAGCTATACAATGAAATATTATTTGGCCCTCAAAAGGATTAAAGTATTGATACATTCTAGTAGGAGGAAAGAAGTGCTGATATATTCTACAGCATAGGTAAACCTTTAAAACATTATGCTGAGTGAAAGAAGTCAGAAAAAAACATGGCCACATATTGTATGATTTCATTTATATTAAATGTTCAGAATAGGCAAAGTCATAAATAGGAAGTAGATTAGTGATTGCCAAAGAGAAGTGAAGGATAAGTGGGGAGTGACTGCTAATGGGTATAGGTGATCAAACAAAATGTGTTAAAATTGGAGGTGATGGATGCACAACTCAGAATATTCCCAAAACCAATGGATTATATACTTTAAAAGGATGAATGCTATTGTATATTATTTACATCTTACTAAAGCTATTATTTAAATGTTCAAGGGGGGGAATCTAGGGTTAGGTATTTCAAAGTATATCTTGATGATCCTAATTATTAGACTTGTTAGGCTTCCCTTAGGAAGCTCTAAGAAAATATGTGGGACATTGTTGTAAAGATGTTCCAAAAGAAAATGTGTTATAAACTGTCCTGATGCCTTCAGACATTTTTTTTATCTGAAAGCATGAGATTGGTTCATAGAATTTTATGAAATTTCTTCCAGTTTTATTCAATAATGAACCTAAGACTTCTGTTACCAAATATTGATTTTTCTTCTGTTTCTCTCTTGGGTTATATTTCTAAATATAAAATGTATTCGCTTTCTCATAAGATGTGAGGGAAAACTCTTTGTGGAAATCAAAATTCAATGATAATATATTCACCTGTCATCATTAAGAAAAGAATTATTCCAGAGAGATAAATATTATAAAATAACTGAAATTTATCTGCAGCCAAGTTCCCTTGATAGAAATACCTTAAAAATGCTTTATTTTTCTGAAGCAGAGAATAGTGGCCATACCCACCTTTGCTTCATGAAGTAGGTTGGCATTATCGATGTCCATGCCCTATAACACGCTGTTACACACTATCTGGCTCTGCATTGGCTTTGAGTGTCCTTTTCTCACCAGATGTCAATAGTCACTTTTATTGTCATTGCAGAATGCCTGCCATAAAGCCTTTTCACAGGTTTCCAGAGGGATTATTTTACTTCTTCTTAGCTCTTCCCCATGTTTCAACCAAACAAACCCTTCACATTAGTCACTTTTCGGTGGGAAAAGGGGGATCTTTTATAGAGAAAAAGATGAAAATAAAGGACAACAATTGCCCTACACGCCCATAACTCGACTGCATCTCGGCTTGACTGGTAGGTGGAGTGCTCTTGCATTCAGTCATTCTTCCTTTAAGGATGGAAAGCTTATGGTATACTTGCTTTTAAGGAATGGAGGAATCCCCATCTTTGTCATCCCAGTGAGTGCCAGAGGAATTGGAATGGATAAAAGGACTTTATCCTCATAAAGCGGATGTAATGTTACTGCTAGCAGTGCCATTCTGTAACCAGGACCCCTTCTCCCACCTCCTTTCCCTTATCATTAATGTCCTTTTCCTAAAGGTGGTAAGAAAGGAGTGGGGGGGGGGTAGCAGATGTGGGGGTATAAGGCAGGCAGGAACAGGATTCTTACATTGACTTCTTTTCTTCTAAGACATAAGCAAAAAACAAAACAAACAGGAATTATTACAGTATTAGCTTCTTAATCTTACTCAAAGGTACAAGTTAAATAAATTAGCACATTCTTCTGGCTGCATTATGTTGACCAAACAGGATTATTTTTATTCATGTATTATTTTTCATCTTTGAGCCTGAATATTGACATGGTCTTGGCTTCTGTTTTTAATAAAGGAAGGAAAAAATACCTGCAGAGAACATTTTCTCCCAAACTAGCTGTCGCTTGTTTTCCTTCTTTGTCTTCCTAACACTTCAGTGTCCTGTAATTACAAATAAAACTTTAATAGCCTTTGCATCTGCATGGGTAGAAAATCAGATTAATAAATGCTAAAATATTATAACATATTTTGGACTCTCAGGGTTCCTGACACTTATTTTTTGATCCACAGATATATACAGTCTTTTGAGTATATCTGAAGTCTTTTTTACTAAACAAATGAGAGATTATGTTCCACAAATTATTTAGCAGGAACTAATTTAATTTCAGTAATTATGGTTATTGCGTGTTTTAGATGGTACAGCTATTTTTTCAGGTATTGGTCCATGGGTGATTTGTGTGGAAGTGAAATCTCTGGTGGCCTGTATTAGAAATGTAGAATAAAAAGTAAGTAAAGTGGCAATTTTTTGCTACAACATAACCTACCAATCCTGACTAAGTAGACTATGAATCTAAAGATAGAGCAAATCTGTATGAAAGGGTGTTCAGCTTGAGCTTTGTCAAGAATGGTCGTTACTTGGAAAGAAAATAAAAAACATTCTATGCTGGGATATCCAACTTGAGCAAAAGGAGAGATGTGAGGTCCATGTGAGTAAAAGGGGAGAATGACAAATATAAAGAAAGCATTAGAAAATATTGGGGAATAGGGCTGACCATATAGTGTGGGACCAGCTCTTACAGAGTCTTTGAAACCTAATCGTTACATAAGATATTTTAATTGCAAGTGACAAACTTATTTAAGCTACTTTAAGCCAAATAGAAGAGAGCATTAAAATGACATGGAGAGGCTGAAAGAACCCAAATTCGGGAATGCCTCTGAAAAAATTTGAGAACCAGATCTTCTGGTAAAATTGGCAGAAGTAATGTCTCTTAAATTCTCACTTATGCCTCTCTCTTTCTACTTCTCTCTCTCTCTCTCTCTCTCTCTCTCTCTCTCTCTCTCTCTCTCTCTCTCTCTCTCTCTCTCTCTCTCTCTCTCTCCTCTCCAGACTGGCTTTCTTAGCTTTGATTTACATATTACAAATCCTGATACAGACTGGTCATTTTTAGATTCCCATATCTTATCCCAGGATAGATGAACTTTGGGTATCATATAGGTCAGATGTCCCTCACTGACCCACTTAGCTGGAGGCCAGGCCAGGAGGGGGGATCATATCCTACGTACAGGGATGCTGGAAGCTCATGCTGAATCAAGGGTCTCCAGAAGGGCTGACTGACAGGTACCCATTACAGAGAGTATAATAATGATGTTTCTTGTTTGATATTACAGAACTTGAATATTGTATGGACAATCTATTTCTTATTCAGTTAAAGGCATATGAAATATGAAAAAAAGAATATTTGTTAATGGAGCCAATCAAGTCATTTCCTCAAATTTTAAAGATAAATACACATAGACCTCATAACATTAGTAAATGAAATATTCATGCCTTCTATCAGGTCAATAATGGGAATTTTCCCTATCTTTAAACATTTAAGTCCGAAGAGTTTTCTGTTTAACTTTTCAAGCTATGAATAATATATTTTCCACATTCAGAATTTATATCCTCTTTTGATTCAATCCTGCAAGAAATGATAGTTTGATGAGGTTAAGAGGACCCTAGCCTGATAGTTGGAAGACTTGTTCTGAAATTGTAATTCCACCTATCTTGGTTTGGAGTCCTTGAGCAAAGGATTTCGGCAGTCTGAATCTTTGTTTCTTCATACATATATTGATTTTTTTTTAGATATTTAATAAACAAGGTTACGAGCAACACAAGAAAACATCATTTGACTCAGGCTGGGCACCAAAGACAGGGGGCTGACACAGTATGTCCCCCCAAATCTCATGCCATCCTATGTAGCAATGAGCTTGGCTGAGTATCACCGGTTCCACAATGAGGCTGGGCTGCAAGTGAAGGATCTTGCCCTCTGCAGCTGCATCCCCTTCCTGCGGTGCTTTGCATTGCAGGGGGTGGGAATATATTCTGAGTGCAGACATCAGAGTCTGAACTTAGGTGCAGCTGTTCTGGGCTTGCTCAAAGACAGCAGCCCTGCACAAAGGCACTTTGTGGGGAGTTGATCTTTTTGTGAAGCCAACCCTTTATTTGTTAGTAATCTGAACAATTTTCTTATTCCAGGGTAGCATCTATCAGTAAACAGAAAGGCACACTTAGATTCCTTGATTGCAAGTTTAGTGCTCATGTGTTTAAATAAATATATATCCTCCCATAAGAACCAAAACTACATTAGTGTAAAGCCATGATTCCATTTGGTACAACTTCCACTGACATTTCTTATTACATGGTCATATGGACATTAGTGTCCCCCATTGAACTCTGAAATCCTAAGATAAAAATAGTTTGCCTTTTTCACTTTTGTATTACTTAAACCTTTCACAGTGCCTAGATCAGAAGGTAGGTGTTCAATAAATTTTTACTGGGCAAAGAAAACACAGAACATTTCCTTGTGAAACAAACACTCCAAAGAAAGAAATAAAGAAAGAAAGAGAAGCAAAGATTTGAAACATAAGCACGCAGATAAGTAGCTGGAAACTTGAATAAAGTTCCAAGTGGATTTCCACCTTCCCTGCAGGGTGTTTTTTTTTTTTTTTTTTTTTTTTGTAAAAAGAACAATAGGGATTTTTAAGTAATATGATGTGTTCTTTCTCTTAGCCCAGGTGCTTTTATTCATTTTAGCTAATACCTATACAGTGATCCCTTACTTATTGTAGAGGGTATTATGTTCTAGACCCCCTGCAATAGGCGAAAATCCGTGAAGCATGAACCTTACATTTATTTTAGTATTTACTGTACAGTACCACAAAATCTCATTATATAGCGAAAAATCCATGATAAATAATTAAATATATTTTCAGAAATCGAGCGATACAGTGATGCCGCGATAAATGAACCGCGATATAGAGAGGGACAACTGTAATCAGAGAGGATGTGATTGTTTGGATCTACTGCATTTGATATTCACTCAGCTCTTTACTCTGTAGATTTATATCTTCACTACACTGGGGAAATTTCAGCTGTTATTTCTTTGAATAAGTTTTCGATCCCAATTCTCTTCTCTCTTTGGGGGATTCTACAGACATAATTGTTAGCACAGGTCCCTCAGACTGTTTTTTTTTTTTTTCAACCCATTTCCTCTTCATTATTGAGATAAGGTAAATTACACTTATCTATCTTCAAATTCCATTGATTCTCTTCTTGGTCATCTCCACTTTTTCACTGAGACCAGAGTACATTTTTCATTCCAGTGACAGTATTTTCCAGTTTTATTCATCTCTATTAGGTTCTTTTTTATAACTTCTATTTCATTATCGAATTCTCTGTTTTTTCATTTGTTTCATGGGAATGCATAATTGTTTGCTGAAGCATTCGACAATGGCTGCTTTAAAATATTTGTCAGACAATTTTAATATATTCATATCGGTATTAGCATGTGTTGATCGTCCTTTCTCATTCAGGTTATGATTTTCCTGGTTCTTGGAGTGGCAAGTAATTTTTGAATGTATCCTGGTTATTTTGGATATTATACTATGAGACTGTGGCTCTCAGTCTTTATTGAGAAGGCAGCCCACCTGTTGATGTGTAGAGAGAGAGCCAGAATGGTGTGTATGTTCTGCTTTTCTAGGCCCCATATCCCATCTCTCCCCCACACAAACACCACCCCTGAAAGAGTGGAACCCTGATTCCTACTGCCTCTTTGTAGATGCTTGGAGTGGAAGTTCACCCTCCACTGGCCAGGCTGACATATACTGTCACCAAAGCATTGCCCCCAGGGGGAGTGCAAACTCACCTTCAGGCTGGGCCCCATCATGCCAGAGGAGAAGAAGAGAGAAAACTAACGGCTAACTATTCCTGCCTCCTATCAGCTCATTTTGCATTGTTGGATGCCAGGTGCCCCTGAGACTGGCTCCCCACCAGGCTCTTCAGAAGAGAAGATGGGAGAGGGTGGAATGTAGCAGGGGAGGATGTGGTGAGAAGGGGGCTGGAGCTCAAACAAGCCCTGCTTTGCACCATCTCATTCAGTCTCATTGCAGCCATGGAAGTGTGGAGGTTCAGCTCCCCACTGAGCCCTGCTGACCTGGGTTGGGCCAGGGAGAAGCTGAACTCCCTCACCCCCACCCCCAAACCCTCCTACCATCTTTTTAAGTCTTCTTGCTGCCTGCTGGGAGTGGGGGCTCAGCTCCATCAGAATCCTGCTGCCAGTGTCCTGTTGCGGGAGCCCACTTCACTGGGGGAGAAAGGAATGAAAAATCAGTTCCCCATTTAGCCCTGCTGAAATCGCAGTGGGAGCGTGTGCTGGTTTTTCTGTCAGGCCAACCATTTTCAGATTCTTTGGTTAGGAGATTTTTCTTGCAGCTCTTTGATTTGTTCCTGTTGGTGATGCCTGATCCAATCCAGGGACATATGGGAAGGAATAAGGAAACCCTGGGAACTCCATCCATTTCTTTCCACCTTTCAGAGACTTCTAATGTTTGCTTGTTCTGTTATATCCAGGTTTTTTTTGTTGACATCTATTTTGATCAGAACCAAAAGTGTGGGGTATGATACTTTAATTCAGACAGCTGGAACACTCCCCAGATTAACAGGCTGGGGCTAGCCCAGTCAGCAATCTTTGTAGGCAAAAATACTTTGGAGGAATGAATGAATGAATAAATGAATGAATGAACTATAAAATTTTAGTCATTGCCACATGATTGTAAGAGAAGTTTCATCCCACTGCGATCCATTTTTATGTGATTTAACATAACCACCCTTTATTTTCACAAAGAAGACACTTTACTCAAACTAGACAGGTTAATATAAGAACACTCTATTTAATTGTGATGTGTATAAATATTTCGTTATTAATCTAATGCTGAACTTGTCTCCAAATCTGATTTTAAAATATTTTTTAACATTTAAAAACTTCATTTTAATTTTCATTAGAAAAGTAATACTAGCTTGTTATGGAAAACTTCAAAGCATAGAAAATTTTAAAGAAAAAACTAAAAATTCCTTCAATCTTTCTACTTTTAATACTTTGGAATATTTTTTCTAGTCTTTTTGTGTGTGAGTCTACTTAGATGCACAAATTAAATTCATTTGGTACATATAGTTTAACTCCTCCTATTTTTCATCTGAGCATGTTTTTTTGTGAATAAAATTATTAAGAAGATTTATTTGAGTGGCAATAAAGTTTTTGCTACTATATTTTGTCCTGCAATTTATAATTTTTTAATATAAATTATAAATGTTTCTCTTTATATAATTGTAATTGTTGCATTGGGTTAGATTTCTTGCCTTTGCTCTTTATTTTGAAGGACAATTCTACCCCAAAAGGCTAATGCTGGTATGTTGGTTTGTTCAGTAAAGGTGGAAAAATAGTCAAGATTCTAGTTTTGAACATTGCAATATGCTGTAAAAGCACATAAAATGTACACAGTCAAACAAAAAGTGAGCACTCCATGTTTATGGTGCGTATTTACATCTTTGCTAGTATATGCTTTAGTAGAGCTCGTGATATTTCCAATAGCCTCTGTAATTTTGCTGAATTAGTATGAGTGGCTCTGACATATGTGGTTTTCCCACTTAAGTGTGAAGATTGCATTTGAAATAGTACACAACATTAAAATATACCTGAACATATGGTCTGGGGGAGGGAGGGAGAAAGTTCTGCTTTAGTTCTTAATGGTTTCATGAGAAAAAAAATTCATAATAACTTTTCTTGAATGATGTGTAGGAAAAACATTGTTGAAAAAACACTTTGCTTGAGAATAGTTACGTTAATTAGTGAAAAATTTTAAAGACCTTTGGTAAAAATGATAGGATTTTTTAAAAAGGGAATTTGTTTGTCATTGGTAAGTATAATAATTAAGCTTAAGTTGAAAGGATACAGGACTGTCATGAAAGATGAAAAACAAATTGAGTTCAGATGACTTGAGTATGAAAAAAAATGGTTATAAAGAAAGTTCTCTTTTCATCAAATGTTCAACAGTGAAAAAATATTCACATAAAAGAGTTTAAAGGTTAAATTGCCTTAAACTGCTTTTCATTTCTTTAGAAAATAGACACAATATGGGTTTTTGTAGCAACATATCACTTCTGTAATTGACATGATAAATAAATGGAGCTGGGCAAAACCCGAGGTTGTCTGGAGTTTGAGCTGGGAGTATTGCATTTACACTCTCCAAGTTTCCTTCCTTAACTTGTGACTCTGGGCCTGAAATAATTATCTTCTATTTTCCCTTTAAAATAAATCTTTCCCTGCTTCTGGCTACCAGGGGAATATTATGAAAACATTCGGAACTAACATAGCTAAAAATTGTGCACCAGCACAGAGGAAAAGCCTATAATCCCAGAGAGAGAAAAACTCCAAACCTTTTCAGCAGTGCCAGGCTCTTTACTGTTGATTCTGAAGAATAGTAAGTTTGGGTTTCTTGCTGTTCATTTAGCAAAAGTAAACTTTTTTTTTAAAAAGAAGAAATAAAGAAAAAAGGAACCACATAGAATACACTTCCCATGTTACCCTTCACCTTGGGACTTCATGACCAAGTAACCAGTCACAATAACAGCTGACGTGGGGGAGAGTTGGGGAGGGGGGCATGCAAAGAGGAGGGACAGAACAGAAGATTCCAGTTCCTGGGGTGCTGCTTCCTCTTCCACGCTGCTTTGCTCATCCAAAAAAGAATACAGATGTCAGTTTTACTCTGTTGTGCCATTGCAGCTGGTATGGAATTAAGCAGCTCAGGTTAAAAAAGTAAATGTCCTCAGAACAATTATGATGCCCCCCCAAAACACACACAAACATTAAAACAAATGCCCTCATCTCACCATGAGTCCTCAGTTCTTTTTAGTGTTTAGTCACTTTCAGTATATTTCAGTGTGCATAGCCCTATCACAGCATGCACAACTGTGCATGTGTGCAGAGGAGGGGTAATTCTTTGTTTTACTGTCTCCTCACTTGATTATGAACTCCTTGAGAGTAACTCTGAATCCCTAAGAGTTTGCAAAATACCTGACACATAGTAAGCATTCAACAGTAAAATAATTATTATTTATTGAGCAACTACTAACTCTCAGAAATTGAGCTAAGTAACTTTAAATGGTTAGCAAACAGAAGTTTAAAGGAATTAAGTTATTGGTCCAGGGTCACCAGCTACTAGGGGCAAGTTAGCCCTGGGTGCTAGGCGCCTGACAAGCAATAAGGCCGCACATTTATTGAATTAAAATAGGAAGCGCTTTTACTCTTTTCCCATTGTAATAACTAACTACAGATAGCTGATATTTTAAATATAGAAAGCTGAAAAACCTGTCTTTTTACTATTACCAAAACACGATTTAGCACTTAATGTATACTGAGTATGCCTTATAAATGTTTCCTGCCTTCTAGAAATCCAGGGCAATTACATTATAGGCAGAACAGATACAAAAAGGACATATAGCCTCAAGAATAAAAGAATTACCCTATACATTAATGAACAATAAAATACTACTCAGGGCGCCTCACTTTTCAAGTTACACTTGAAACTACAGCAGGAACATCTGATATACATAAACATAAGTGCATATATATGTATATATCTATACATACATATTTACTTCTGTAATTATATATACACACATACACGGATATATGCATATATGCATACACACACACACACACAACACAGAGAGAAAAGCAGGTACTTCCCTTTTTCTCTGATGGCTGCGCTGTAAAATGGGTGTTGTAAGAATTAGGTAAGATAAACCATAGCAAGTGCTCCAAATGCAGTCTGCACCTCTCAGTCATTTCACAGGTCATCACAGCAGGAGGGAACTTTCCCTCTGAGGTTAAAGTAGGCATTCCAGTGAGCTAAATTCCCAGAGTAGGGTTCTCATGGACCACCAACCCACTCAGGTAACAACTCTGGACTGCTCCAAGTGCATCAAGCATCATGTTCATGTGCCCCACACCACCAGAAGTCCAGGTCATCCACCAGCACCTGAATTCTTATTCCCATTTGGCCATTCCGGTCCGACCCGTCTCAATTCCATCCTTCTCTCTGAATCCTTGCCTGGGCCTTCTGGAACTTTCTTTTGCAATCAAATAGTAACCTCAGCCTCATTTCTGAAAGCTGTTGTTTCATTTTTTTTTCTTAACCCACCATCTACCTAAGGTCAGGAGGCGGATCAGATAAATGCTCGGTCCCCACTGCAGCTTTCAACCATTCTCCTTCATACCCCTTCAAATGAAAGGCAACTGATCCACTGGGCACATAGCCACAGTACCTAGGACCTGTGTTGCTTTTAGGCAACTAGCAACATATTTTGATTTCTGAATTACATTCATCTTTTACTAACGGAGATGTAAGATACAATTACTAGTATTTTTCTATGAAAGAAGAGGCTAATAGGCCTAGGCCCAGGAAAGATATAACGTGGCCTTGCTATCACTTCTACACCCCTAATGGCCCATCTAAGGACTAGGTATCTGCCTTTATTTACTTAAGACCTGAGCTCCTGTCCACTACTTTCCTCTAATATCCCAGATTGGCCCAACTGTAGCCTAAGACATTAATGAAAGAGGCCACACTTCTAGATCAAACTCCCCACTGGACTGGAGAAGATATGTTTATATTTGGGTGGGTGTAAGTGTGAGTAGTAAGGAAAGAATCAGAACTAAGAGCTGGACAACTTGAAGTCCAAAACATCTCAGGTATTAGAGAGGGACTGGAAGGCCTAGTGAGAAATGCTGAGGAAGGAAGGCAGAGACAGAAAGAATAATTGAGGCTGAGGACAGTACAGCAGCCTATCTTTACCCATGGAGAAACCTCCCAGGAATCCTGCAGTGGATGTCTGATACCACAGATGTACCTAATCCTATATATACTATGTTTTTCTATAGGTAGACAGCTATGATAAAGTTTAACTTACAAATTAGCACAGTAAGAGATTAACAACCATAACTAATAATAAAATAGAACAATTATAACAATATACAGTAATAAAACTTATGAGAATGTGGTCTCTCTCTCAAAATATGGGTTGGCCAAAAAGCCTGTATGATTTTTTTTCCATAAAATGAATGACACATTTTTCATTTTCACCAATTACTTTATTTATTTGGATATTTTGAGTATGTCAGCTATTTCTCTTGTGGTAGAACACTGATTGTCCTCAATTAATGTCTCTTATTTGATCGCTGTCAACTTCAACCAACCGTGGAGTATCGTCCAGTGAGAAATCTCCAGCACAGAGCTTTGCAAAAAACTTTTGATGTGTTCGATCAGTCATAGCACCTTCTCCATGCACTGCACAAATTTTTCCTGGGAGGTTCAGTTGCATTTTTACCTTTCTTGAAATAATAAAGCATACTATGCTGAAAATGTTGCATACTTTCTTCCATCTTTAATTTTAAAATGCCTACACAAAAATTCATGAATTTTCATACATTTTCTTTAAATGCACGCTGATATGGCAGCTGTCACAATACAATCTAACAAAATAGTTTCAAAGGAAGTTAAAAACAACTAAGCACTACTGGAGCCATCTTAGGAAAAATAAAACAAACTTTTTGGCCAACCCAATTATCTTATTGTACTGTACTCACCTTTTCACTTAAAGGAAGCACTTTATGGCTTCTCTTTGGCATGTCTGAAATTACCAGCATCGCTACTCTTTATTTGGGGACACTCTTAAGTAAAATAAGAGTTACTTGAACACAAGCACTGCCATTCATCAACACTCAATTTGAAACCAAGATGGCTACTATGTGAGTGATGGCAGGTGGCGTCTACAGTGTGAACATTACGGACAGAAGAATGATTCATATCTCAGGAGCAAGGGAGCTGGATGTCACGAGATTTCATCACTACTCAGAATGGCATGCAACTGAAAACATATGAACTGTTTATTTCTGGATTTTTCCATTTAATATTTTCAGACCACAGTTAACTGCAGGTAACAGAAACCAAGGGAAGTGAAACCACAGGTGAGGGAGGACCACTGTACAGCAGTTTGGAATTTTTCACCAAGTATTCACACCCTCTCTGTAGCCTGAGGTTCTCTCATTTACTTGGCAGGGCTGGGTGAATCAGGAGAGAGATGCCAAGTGGGTGTGCTCATGGCCCAGTGCTGCTAAGGACCTCTTTATGCTTTAGTCCTGGAGCAGCAGACCACATGCCTTTGCTCTCTGAGTGCTCCCACCTGAAAGCCACATGTGAGTTCTCAAGGGGCTTCAGTGCATCCTGTAGGAAAAGCAATGCTCATCACAATGGAGGGAGGGAAAAAATCCTTATTTCCCCTGAAGCTTCATAAGTTCTTGAAGTGCAAAGTAGACAGAAGGGCTTAGTAAGTGTGCAGAGGGCTCTTCACACTGTAACAGCCAGTCTGAGAGTGGCAGGCAGCACTCATTAGGAAGGCTCCAGAGAAAGCGTCTTCTTCAAATCGCAGGAGGCAAGGCAGCTGCTGATGGGGCAGATGTGTTTGTTCTAACCTGGCTGGGTCCTGGGACTGCCTTGTGGGGTAGGAGGATTGCCAGGGGTCAGAGAATGACCCTGCCCCAGGCATCTCTCCCTCCTTCCCCCTTTCTCTTTGTTAAAATACAGATTTACATCAGGAAGCAGCCCAGCTTCATAATGAAGGAGATATAATCTCTGATTGATGGGGTGTGGGGAGGGAAGGAAAAAGACAGAAGAGAGTTTATGAATTCACTCTAAGATTCAAATCACGTCAGGGGCCTGCCAGTTTCCTTAGGCACAAAACGGGCAAGGCAGAGATCAGCATTGTGCATTGGTGTTTCACTTGCTCCCCTTTTTCTCCAAATCTATTTACTCACTTAACAATCTACTGAACTTTCCTAAGGGAGCCTTACCATTCCTTCTCATATAAGGCAAAACACAAATGGAGATTGCTTTTTTGTTTGTTTGTTTTTCTTTTAATTACTGCTCTTCCCTGGGAACACTAGCAAAACTGAATGTATTGGTTCACTTTAAAAAAAAAAATTGTCTAAGTTGCTCCCAATGAGATGCCCTAAGGTTACTTAGTTTACTATTTGTCTCAGTATTTAAAAGATTAACATATTAATAAAAACAGGGGTTTGGAAATGCTCACAGTCTCTCACCTAGAGGCAGTTACTCCAAAGATAATCAATTTAACTACGATCCTTTTCTTTTTTAGTGCCAATATCTGTCTGGCTCTGCTCTGGGAACTTTGGTGATTATAAGAAAATCAAGGTCATATTCCATATAATCAATGTGGGGTGAAAAAGCAAAGAAATCAGCATATTAAATAAAAAAAGTACCAATAGGAAAAGCCATGTCCCTTACACATTCTAGGTGTTCAACACATGTATTGAATATACAAAGCTTATATTTTCTATATAGTAATACTGACCTGTAAATACATTATGCCATTTCATAATGCTGGTCACCTTATCTATGTAACATGCAAATCATTCAGTTCCAATGAAATAAGAAAGGGTGAGGTCTTTTTCCTTTTGAAGTGAGGTAATTTGTGAGGCTAAGAAAAAAAACATCAATAAACCACAGGAAGATTCTAAGTCATGGCAGAACTATTTAAATTAGTACAAGAAAAATGTGCTTTTAAAAGGATGCCTTCTGTATAAAAGGGGAGTCCATAGCTTCTGTGCTTTGCAGTAACCCCAAAGTCATCTGGAAATGCAAACAGTGAAATGCATATCATCCAATGTTCATATGGTGCTAAATGATTTTATGCATCTGTACTGCTAGAGACAAACTAGCATGTTGTATAATTTTACCTTCAGGATGTTTCTTTCTCTTTCTTCACATAATTTAAAATTATTTTAGTTTAATTATAAAGAGTTAAATCCAATAAGAAAATTTTTGTTTTGTATTTTTATCGGAGGATGATCATGATGACGATGCAGGGAGAAGACAGCCCTCTTGCAGAGGGTCCTGAGAGTGATATGTTCAAGCAATAGATGCAAAAACTACAGGATAAGACTTCAGCTATGGAAGGGAAAAGAGCCAAATAGATTTGACATTGAAACTAAGGTTGACAGGACATAATAATTTCACTGAACCTACAAGTTGATTATTGAATTCTAGATTTCATTCCAATTTCAGGGCTGTTTGGAGGTACCTGGAATCTATGATTGATTCGTTTTTGTCAGAGACAAAGACAAAAACCAAAGAAGAAAGAAAATTACTTTTTTTCAGGCTATTACTATAGGAAGAACACTCCAGATCCAAAGATCAGAGATTCTCAGCAGGATAGTTTCATCTTAGACTTTTACAGGGAGAAGTAGACAGGTTATAGGTGGGAGATTTTACAGTTATGATTGTTTTTATAATCAGGAATTTCCTTAGTCACTAAAGAGGAAATATTTCTCTCTGTGTCTAGTTAATTTGGGGGAAACAAACACTTTAGTTAATTATTTATGACACACACAAAAAAGGTTCATTCGCAAGTTTTATTTAAGTCACAGGGATAAGGGTGGTTCTTTTTAGTAAACAATTTTTTTTTTTGATCATAAAGAGTAAGGGTTTCTTAACCATCTATGTTTTCCAAGAACACAGGGCTCAGATAAATTTAAACACTGTCATTCTCCATCCGGTTATTAACTAGAACTAAACTATCTTGCCACTTGAGAGTTTACATGCTAGGAAACTTGACTTATTCATATACTTGTTCATTTATTGATAAATCATCCATTGAGGGCTTCACATTCTTGTAATTTTCAGAAACCAGTAAAATGATGACTCTCATATAGATTTAAAAATAAACACGTTAGTCCTGGCTGGTGTGGCTCAGTGGATTGAGCACCGGCCTGTGAACCAAAGGGTTGCTGGTTTGATTCCCAGGCACGGCACCTGCCTGGGTTGTGGGCCAGTCCCCAGATGGCGTGTGAGAGGCAACTGATTGATGTATCTTTCACACATTGTTTCTCTCCCTCTCTTCCTCCCTTCCTTCTCCTCTCTCTACAAATAAATAAATAGAATAAACACGTGTTCATAATTTTATTCTACTCATTAATTGAAAAAGGGAATCAGATCAATTTCATAACTAGTTCAAAAGAAAATTCAAAGAATAGCCCTGGCCAGTGCGGCTCAGTTAGTTGGAACGTTGTCCCATAACCAAAAGGTTGCAGGTTCAATTACTGGTCAGGGCACACACCTGGGTGGCAGGTTCAACGCCTAGTCAGGGTGGGTATGATCCCAAAGTTTGGACACATACAGGAGGCAACCAATCAATGTTTCTGTCTCACATTAATTTTTCTCTCTCTCCCTTCCTCTCTCCTTTCCTCCCTCTCTAAAATCATCTGTGTATCTCCTCAGGTGAGGATAACAATTTTTTAAAAGAAAATTCAAAGAATATTCCCCATATTTTAAATCATAAATATTGTTATGAATATGCAAATTAAGGCAAAACTGGTTTTTCCAAATATTGTGGAAGGGGGTCAATTTGGATTTGTCTGTAGGAATTATTTGACATTGCTATTAGTTGCCTATAAATTACAAAGTAGTAAAATAGCTCAAAAACTAGGAAAGACTAAAATAATAAATCTGGTGAAATATCAATGAGAAATGCATAGTTCTTCCTTTTTTTATGCTTTGCTTTTAATTGGTTTTCGTAAGTGCAAGAAGAATGTGATGTGCCTTATGGAGAAAATACATGTGTCAGGTAAGCTTTATTCAGACATGAGTAATGGTGCTATTGGCCATAAGTTTAGTATGATATTAACAGATCAACAATATATATTCAATGAGATGTCTATAGACAGAAACATACAGAAAGCAAGGTTATGTACTCATTGTTTGGTGAAATGTTGTGACCAGAGGCTCTCAAGAACAAAACCCTTTATTTCCTCTCAGAGTAATGTTTCAATAAGTTATTAATTCAGTACACAGTGACCTTATAGAACCTAACTACCATGAATAAGAAAAGTCAACTATACCACTTACTGATGAAGATAAAGGCAGCATCTGAATATAGAGTCAGAAAGAGGATATTCAGAACTGATATCTACAAATGAACATTGAAAGGTAAATAGAAAATAAAAATTTCACAAAACAACTAAAACTTGGCTCCAGTTCTAAATAGTCCATTAATCTGGCAATCCTGTTTCCTCTTAACTGGTGTGAAGAGCCCGGGCACAGAACAGCACTTTTGTGTCGTTTTGTCTTTGTTGGTTAAGAAGCTCCAGAGCTTCCTGGATAAAACCTGAAACTGACCCCCTGCACATAGAAGGCAAGGAGAAAGAAGAAAGATGCAAGACACTCCAGATTGGTAATGGCAGTTTTAATACATAAGGGAACTTACTGCCTTGGCCGGTGTGGCTCAGTGGATTGAGCACCAGCCTGCAGACTGAAAATTTGCTGGTTTGAATCCCGGTCAGGGCACGTGCCTGGGTTGAGGGTGGGTCCCCACTTGGAGATGTGCAAGAGGCAACTGATTGCTGTTTCTCTCCCTCTCTTTTTCCATCCTTTCTCCTCTCTCTAAATAATTAAACAAACAAGTAAATAAATAGAATATTTCAAAAAATAAGGGAACTTACCTATGAAACTTGTCTTGGACGGCTGAAAGATAGGTGAATCTCTGCACCCACCTATCAGAATCTTCAAAGTTTATATGGAAGCCTTAACTCGGTTCATTCATACCTAACACCCAGCTAGTCTCAACAATGGCCTTACTCTCACAAGGTTTTATCCTTGAAACTGGCTCCAGCTAAGGAAACAGTGAATTAAACATACATTCCAAGGACAGTGGAGGGGTGAGGACCTTTCAGCTGCCTGAGTCCCCCTCTCCAGGCAACTGGCAACGTCCTCTCAGTGACCTCCCCCAACAGTCTTGAAGACAAAAAAGAGCCAAAGCTTCAACCCTGCACAGAAATTAGACTTGATTTCCCTGAAAAGATGAAGCCCCAGTGTTTTGTCTTTCATAGTCTGTCATTTGAGTCTGTCTCTTTTCCCTTATGAAATCCCTCCTCCAGCCTAACAAACATTCTTTTTTTTTTTTTTTTTCTGGAAAAAGTATTAACTCTTAGAACTCTTAAACTAATGCTCAAATCTAAGCAGACTCTCAACTGAGCAGTTCTCATTTTTTCCTGTTTTCTCTCATTCCAGGGTTTCTTTTGGTGTTTACATAAACTTTTTGTTTCTCATTAAAACAAATTTCTACAACACAGTGAGGATCTTTTCTTCCTTTTAGGATCTCTGTAATTTTTTTTTCCCTGTGCATTTACAGAATCTGGGTAGGTAGCCAAGTGACTTAAAATGACATCACTAATTACTGTCTACAGACTCAGACTCTGATTGCTCCTCTTCCTTCTATCTCAGAGAAGCAAGTCTGAGTTGGGTCAATAACCTTTCTGTGATTAAATATTCATGCAGACACAAATGCACACAGGCAAGGCAATAAGAATTGCCAAAAATAACAGCAGCATCTCTGTCCTGCAGGGCACATAGAAGCACAAGTGAAGAAAGAACACAGGGGCAGAACTGCAGATCAAACATAATGTGGGCTAAGGATGCACTCATTGCAATGGGCTTTCTAACAACAGAGAGTTCTCAGAAATACACAATATTATTGTTAGAACCCACCCAACCATTCTTTTAACATTGCTTCTATAAATGATGACTTGTAAATTCACATGTAGCTGCTGATAAATAGCCAGTTGGCTGAAAAGGATTCTAGGAGCTAACCTCAGAGGAAGTAGACTCCAGATTTCAGGCATTGTGGCTCCAGATTTGTTCACTTTCCAGGAAAACACGAGCACCCCCTGGCCAGCTCTGAGATGGTTACTGAAGCTGACTGTGCTGACGTGCTCCCAACCCTATCTGGTTTCCTTTGTTCTGCCTTCCCCTTCCTCACTCATAAAAACCCCTGCCAGCACTGAGATACTAAGATGGTCTTTGTGACAAGAGTCCCCTGTCTTCTCAAGTTGCCTGCTCTTGAATAGATCTGCTTTCCTTTCATCAGTCCCTGTCTCCTGATCATTGGCTTTTGAGCAGCGGGCAGTTGAACCTGTGTTTGGTGTCATTATCATCCCCCAATATTTATAGAACAAACGAAATAAAGTTCTTTGGGCCTAGGCTCTTCTAGGACGGATTGCATGAAGGCATAGGAAACACATCCTGAGGGCTGCTGGGGTGGTACTGCATGCAGAAGGGGTTACCACTTTCTCCCTGGTGACAAAGAAGAAGCCAGTGCTTGGAGTGGGTTATGGCATATATTAAGCACTCAGTAAATATTTGTTAAATAAATAGATGACTTGCAAAATGCTGAGTGGGCCAAAATCTCCTTCATCCATGTATTTAATCAATAATGGGTCAAGATGTTTACCTGAGAATATAACCTACAGAGAGGTAGAGGGATAAATAGCACTGCTAAATAACACTGAGGATGTTAGAGATGCTGCCATTAAGAATTTATGTTCTGTTGCAAGACATAAATTCAGGAATTGCTCTGGATTATCCCACCACAGGTTGGTGAGTATATCATGCCTTACGAAGTTAGACACACCTGGCTCTGCCCTGTATTTGCTATTATTCATATACAAATCATCTAAATTACTTTACAGTTACTTGTCTGTAAAGCAGGGTACCTAATTCACTAATTTGTTGAAGTAATTAAAGAAAATACACATGAAGTTGCCTGATGTGCTATCTGACAGATAGTAGCTATTCAAGAGTTAGTTTCTTTCCTATTTTCCTTATATCTGCTCGGAACCAGGAACCTAAAGTAAGTACAGTGGTAAATAAAACCAAAATAAACCCTTTCCTTGTAGAGTTATCCAAAAGTAGAGTGTTACTACAAAAACTTTCACAAGCTGAAACGATGTAAATAGAAGAAGCAGTTATCATTAATTTATTTGGAATTTTTTTGAGTGTTCCCAGACCTGAAGTTCAACACATGCACAATGGCTTCATTTTGTTCGACATCATTAAAACCCTTAATTATGTGCAGTTTACACTGAGTATAATACCCTTAGGAGCTCTCTTGGGCTTTTCTGGTACCTTAGGACACATCTTGCTAACAGATGAACAAACAAAATCAAGATAAAGTGCAGATGCTTATAGACCCAGTTCAAAGCAACGGTGGCTTGATGCTGAGATGCTGAGTGTAGTTTTGAGGAAGGAGTGGGGGTGGGGTGGGGGTGAGGGTTAAGGGGATGGAGGAATTCTTCCTGGTGCGGTGCTGCTGCCTCTTTAATGGCTGCCTGCAACAAATGCTGACAGTGACTCAGTTGGTTGGAACCTCATCCCATTCACCAAAAGGTTGTGGGTTTGATTTCCAGTCAGTGCACATACCTAGATTGTGGGTTCGATCCCCGGTTAGAAGACAACAGATTGATGTTTCTCTCTCACATCCATGTTTCTCTCTCCCCTGCACCCCACCTCCCTAAAATCAATAAACATATCCTTAGGCGAGGATTAAAAAAACAAAACAAACAAACAAAAAAAATACTGAATGCTATTTTCATTTTTTGCCTTTTTTCTAATAAAGCAAAAATCCTCTTTGGATTTCTTTCAGTTAGCAAAAACAGGTACTAATGTAGGTCTGAAGTAAAAGCAGATTGGTGTAACTCAAACTTTCAGAAACTGGGGGATATGTGTATCATGACAGAAACTCTTGGAAATACTGTGAAAGAAGAACACAAGAAAGGGTAGATTTTTCGGTGAGGTGACATAATTAGTGTTGGGGAGGAGGGTGAGGTGCGAGGAAACATCTCTTGGGAGGATGCTGTTGGGCTTGCAATGCAAAAATGTAAGAGAAGTTTCTGTTACAGGGGTGGGGGAGAAAGACTGAGACTCTCAGGGTCCAGCACAGTTTTGTAATTCACAGAGTTGATGGGGCTGAGTTTCAAAAAAACTTTAAAAACATATTTTGACTGAATACAAATAACAACAGATCTCTCACAGCATTTTTTTCCCTCCTTTCCAAGGTCTGAGTACTAGAAATCATTGCCATATTGGGGGGGGGGGGGTGAGGCCAGAGCTCAACCCACTGCCACGTTCCTGATCATACTTCCTAGTGCACATATGACCCTTTTCCTCTTTTATAGCTGAGATTCTTTACCGTGATGTCATTCGACTACGTTTTTTTTCTTTTCTCTCTTGTGACACTGAGAGAAGAGCTTCTCCCACTTGTAAGAAAAATATTACAAAGAAGCACACCTGCAAGATATGCTTTTATTATTTTTAAGAATACCATTTGCTTCCTGTTGGGTACTGAAAATACGAGGGGGAGCACTTTGTAAAGTACCACCTTTTTTGCTCCGTAAGATGCACTTTTTTCCCCCCAAAAGTATGTGTGTGCGGGGGGAAATGTTGTGCGTCTTATGGAGCGAATATTGCGTCACAGACCGTGATGTGTATTACCCGACCTGTCAGCGGTGGGGATAGCCATTAGAAGAGGAAGCAGTGGGCCCACGTGAAACCCCCGGGGATGCTTAAATGTTCCACTTTACTGCTGAATCTCAGGGTATCTGGTCAATATGAAGATAGCGAAGAAAGTGTTATCAGTGATTGTGAGCAATTGAGCTTCATCAATTCTGACACTAGCGATGATGCGCTCTTGGGGTTCCCAGAAAACTAGAAGAGCACTTGAACCTTAAGGTCTCTCCTCATTTGTTAATGACAGTGAGGATGGTTCTTAATACTGCTGTTGACTGCTGTTCACTTTACATGGTTGAAATATTATTGTTATATTTTATTAAGTATTTTAGTATGCCATTTGGATCAGAATTTTTTTTTTTCCTTCCCTAAACCTAGGCGCATCTTATGGTCAGTTGTGTCTTATAGTGTGAAAAATACAGTATATGATTATATAACCACTATGCTGTACCCCTGAAACCAATACAAAATAATATTGAATTTAAAGTGTAATTGGAAAAATAATTTTTTCAAAAAAGAATACCTTTTTCTTTTGATCCTTTCTCTTTTGTAGATGAATGAAGTTACCTTTTTGAATGGAACCACCTAGGCCTTGTGGGCTCTTGCTCTAGGATCTCTAGTAGACATCCTCAACCACAGTTACTTTACAAATGGCCAAGAGTCTTGGTTTATGATGTAGAATTTTTCAAGTTTCCAACACTGTTTTTCTACCATGTGATTTGTCTAAGTGACCTGGAGTTATTAGAGAAACTTGTGAAGGCAATTTTTAAATTGGAGCAAAAGAAATTATGAAGTCACTTTAATTTTACAATATCATATTTTTTTCTTGATGGAAGCTAATAACAGATGGTAGCTTTCTAAAGCTATGACTGCAGTTTTTTATTACAAGCTAAAGAGGATAAATTGGGTGACAGAAATTGACAAAAACAAACCTGATTATCATTACGTGAGTCCTGAGCCACTTAAAGGAATGGACCATTATCAACAAATTTCTTAGCCATCATTAAAATCATTGTTTGAATAATTAAGCATAAAATTGAAGATGGAAAAATAAAAAATAAAATCAAAATGGCAATTCCAAAGGTGAATTAAATATAGAGCCAAAAAGTCAATGAAGTAGCCTACCACACAAAGAAAGCACCTATGCATTAAAGTTATCTTTTTACAGACAGGCAGTGGTTTGTGGAACTGTGGGTTCTTTCAATGGGAATTGTGTTGTGTAAGTGTGTGTTATACTAATGAATTGTGAAAGATCACATGGGAAAGAAAATATCATGCTTTTTCTTTTAGAATAAAATGCCTAAGGCTTCCTATGGACATGGCCTTGACAAGTGTACTCTGATACTCAGATCTACTAACCAGCATCTTCCTGACCAATGGTTGGTCCAGGAAAGGCACTGCCAGATTTGGTTTCTGTGATTTTTACCATGCTTCTATGGCCTAAAACTATCTCCTCTTTAATGGCATATTAATTTTTCTTGTTGCATTAATGCCTTTAACAAGTACAGTCCAGAGAAACAAGATGGCGGAGGAGTAAGTGGAAGCTACACTAACTTCCTCCCAGAACTAGTCTGGATTTACAACTCAATTTTGGAGAAATCATCTGGAATAACCAACTGAACACCAGCTGGAGAGAAGTCTTATAACCACGGAGAGACAGAAAAGGCCGCTACATCACAACGTGACCGGTAGGGAGTGCGGAGACCCGGAAGGGCTGGCTGGGCTCCCACGGGTGGCAGCTGAAGGGGCTGAGAAACAGCTCAGCAGCCGGGGGTTCCCCCTGAGAAGGGCAGGGTCTAAACCCCCAGCTGAGCTTCCCAGCCTACAGCAACAGAGTGGAAAGTAAAATAGTATCCAGCTGAGAAAAGCGAAAAGCCACGGGGTTTCTTGGTAGCCGGAGAGAAACAGCTGGAGAAAAAGAGCTCTTAAGCGGATCACATACAAAAATATTTTGGCCCCCACTTACCCTGGGCTCAAGCGGAGGAAAGGCAGAGAGGACTGGAGATGCTTGGGGAGAGTTTGGTGTGGTGGCTTTGAGGGGAGAGCTGGGGAAGCGGCCGGCTGGGTCCCAGGGCTGACTCATCCCCACACTGCAGGCAGACCATTCCCTGCCAAGTGGCGTCAGCCTGAGGGGAAGCAAAGGCCCTGCCTACAGGAATTAAGCTGCCACACCCACGGTCCTTAAGCCTGATGGCTAATCACAGATTGAATAGATTATCAACTAAAGGAGACAGACAAAGGCAGTAGATCCCTGGAAGTCTCCAACAGGCTGCCTAGGCCCAGACTGGTACAGGATCTGACGCCACCAGGGGCAGATCCAGGAAGTGCAGATCATTCTAAGAAGCACCAACAAACAATAGGAGTCACAAAAATGGGGAGACAGAGAAACAACCCCCCATCGAAAGGAAAGGTAGAGTCCCCAGAAAGAGTGCTAAATGAAATAGAGGGGAGCCACCTATCAGATATGGAATTGAAAGCATGTATTATGGAGAATTTCCCTGGCTGGTTTGGCTCAGTGGATTGAGCGTCGGCCTGCGAGCTAAGTGTCGTTGGTTCGATCTTCCAGTCAGGGCACATCAGAGAAGGAAAACTCTGACTCCAAAAAACCTCCGCTGCCTTGCGGCATACCTCTTCAGGGGAAAGGCTAAGGGAGTAAACCCCGACAGAAAATCCGGAGCCGGAGTCCCTAAGGCGGTTTGACGTTGTAGTCAACACCGGCAACTCCTGCGGTGCACCTGAAGCCAAGCTGTATTGACTCCGTCTTTCCCTTGGACCCTTCAGCTGCGAAGAGAGGGGGGGTCTGCTGCATGGGCAACAGCAGACCCTCCATATCACCCTGCCCAGGCTCTGTAGCTTCAGCTTCACTGGAGAGGACACTCCAGCGTCATCGCAAGATGTCGATTCAACACGGGAGGAGACAGATACCGTGTCACTCCCGAGTCGGACTGCACAACCATTCTCGGCGGTGCAGATAGACTCTTAAGAAGCTACACCATCGTCTCTTGAGACGGACGGCTGCCGACGATTATGGAGAAGCTCAATGAGCTCAGCAGAAACTACAAAGAACTTCAGAAAAACTACAGTGAACTCCAGAAGAACTATAAGGAACTTACTGAGAATTATACCAGCATCAAAAAGGACATGGAAGCTATCAATAAGAGCCAGGAGGAAATGAAAAATACGATCTCTGAATTGAAGAACACAGTAGAAGGAATTAAAAACAGGCTAGAGGAAGCAGAAAATCGTATCAGCGAGCTGGAGGACAATGTAGACAAAAACTCACAGACAGTGCAACAAAATGAAAAAAGGCTGAACAAGACTGAAGAGGCTCTAAGAAAGCTGCAGGACATAAAATGTAATAATATCTGTATCATAGAAATTCCAGAAGGAGAAGAAGAAGAGCAAGGGATAGAAAACCTCTTTGAAAAACTAATGACAGAAAACTTCCCTAACATGAAGAGAGAAAGAATCATGCAAGTCCAGGAAGCACAGAGGGTCCCAATGAAGATGAACCCCAACAGGCCCACTTCAAGACACATCATAATTAAAATGCCAACATTCAAAGACAAAGAGAGAATCCTAAAAGCAGCAAGAGAGAAACAACTAATAACATACAAGGGAGCTCCAATAAGGCTATCATCAGATTTCTCAGCAGAAACACTACAAGCCAGAAGGGAATGGCAAAATATATTCCAAGTAATGAAAAACAAAGGCCTACAACCAAGAATACTCTACCCAGCAAGGCTCTCATTCAAAATGGAAGGTGAAATAAGGAGTTTCCAAGACAAAAGAAGGTTAAAAGAATACATCTCCACCAAACCAGTATTGCAAGAGATGCTAAAGGGTCTGCTTTAAGATGAAGAAACAGAGAGAGACAGAGAGGAACACGAGTACAAAGGGGGAAAATGACAATGAATAAGTACTGAAAGAAAGAAGGACCTTCTACCATTTGCAACAACATGATTGGAACTAGAGAGAATTATGCTTAGCAAAATAAGCCAGGCAACAAAAGAAAATTACCTTATGCTATCACCTGTTAAAGGAAACTAATGAACAACACAAACAAATGAGCAAAATTGAACCAGAGGTATGTAAACGAGGAATAAACTAACAGTAACAAAGGGGGAGGTGGGAGGGAGAGAAGTGGTAAGAAGGGGAAGGGTCTAGTCAAAGAACATGTATAAATGATCCATGGACATGGACAGCTGGGTGGGGACTGAATGTGGGAGAAGGGAGGGACAGGGTGCAGAGAAGCAAGAGGGGAAAAAAAGTGAGACAACTGTAGTGGAAAAACAAACAAACAGAAAAACTTTTAGTGGGGGGAAAAAATTAAAATATAAAGAATAGAAATGCAAGTTCAGTGAATATTAGAAGGACAAGGATTTTCCTTCACACTGTATATATTTTCTCCCTATCTGATCCCTCCAGCATTTGGCATTCTAAAGAAGTAAGTAATGACCTAAGTTTCTTTGCATAAAACTAATAAGACCAGTTGTTAATAATGATTTTTTGACTAAGACTTTGACTGGAATGTCATGCCTAAAGGAGACATGCTTGGGCTTTGGTTGTTACCAAAAACCCCTGAGCAACTGGGACTGACTTTCAAAGGTAATAAAAGTCCACGAGATAAAAGGCCTGGTACCTTGGATGGATGAGCGGTCCATAGCAATCTTTCCAGGGAAGGAATGAAGGTTGTTTTCCTGAAAGATGGCTAGAAGGGACCTTAAGGCACAATGGAAAACCAGGAGGACCTGGAAAAGACAGGTGTTTACAGGCAAGGCTGAATGCCAGGTATGTGGCTCAGCTTCTGTGCCCTGAAGGGCACACTGAAGGTCACCCTAAATGTTCCTTGCGTAAGTTCCAGCAAAGCAGAACTAAAGATCATAAGTGATCATTTGCTGCTCTTGTTGTGTTTATGCAAATGAACAGGATAAATTAAAAATGGACTTAATGCAGTCCCTTTAATGACAAGGAGGGTAATCTTAGGGAGAAAAATCAAGATTCAAGGAAGATCACAATGCCCAATGGTAGACTATAAAGTAGTGCAGCTAACCGTCTTTAAAGTTTCTTTTCATTTAAAATTTGTTTTCACTTGAAAGTTAAACTATGTCTGCGGCATTATCAAAGATGTTTAAATTTACAGGCAAGAAGAATGTTAAATGCCTTGCAACTGGATGTCTTTCCGATAAGACAGTCCTACAGATCTAGAAACTTGTGTGTGGGTTATGTTACATAAATTAACATGTGTTTTCTGTTTTCAAAGGGCATAAGCCTACGATCTCATTACCTGAGTGATTGTACGTATAGGCCTCACTTAATCCTGTCTGCATTGCTGCCTCCTGAGACTCAATGGTTTGGCTGAACTAAGTGGCTGGGTTGGTGAAGAATGGGGTGGTCTGTGGGCTTCACTTTAAAACTGGTTTCTCTTTTCTATCCTAATGGCTTGGACAGAAAGATCCCAGAGGCCTGAGAGGGGGGAAACCTAAAATATTTCCCTCAGTCCAAACTAAGTATAATGGGCAAAAGGGTTTTGGACAGGTGTGATGTGCCTGGCATACCTTCCTCTAAAGAAGCCCTTCTTTCCCCTAATGTGGGACATTGAAAAATTAATACCTGTCTTTTGTCATCTAGTGGTTACGGATTGAATGATGTCCTTTAACCCTGTTGCCCCCAGAATACAACAAGGATGCCAGCCTGTTAAACCAAGCATGCCGTTGTCCAGAGACAGCCAACCAACCTGGAGTCTGCACGATCCTTCCCCTTGTGGGAAGGCCACCCTCCCCTCCACACCCCTACTCTTATTGGGGATTTCTTGACCCACGGGTAGGTAGGACGACGACCATGTCCAGCTTGAAGCAGCTAGAGGAGCTCGAGACCTTCGTCCATTGTCCTTTATAAGATTGTAAAGGGTCTTAAGTCTGAGAGGGAGGGATTGTTATTTTTTATTGTTAAAATATTTAACTAATTAATTAATTATTTTAAAAAAGAAGAAGAATATATGAAAGGGTGAGCCATGGGCATGGACTTGGGGAGGGGATTGTCGGGGAAGGGGGGTGCTGGGCGGAGGGGAGCAAAGGGGAAAAAATTGGAACTATTGTAACAATATAATCAATAAAATATACTTAAAAAAAAAAAAAAAAAACAAGTACAGTCCAGTCTTCAAAGATTTTCCTGTAATAAATTTTTAGTGTTAGTTTCTATTTTTCAAAAGCTAATGTTTATGCTGGGTTCTATGAATGACTATCTTAGAATAAAATACTGACACTTCATTTTTTAAAAGTTTTACTTATTTATTTTTAGAGAAAAGGGAACGAAGAGAGAAAGGGAGAGAAACATTAACATGTGGTTGCCTCTCACACACCCCCAACTGAGGACTTAGTCCACAACCCAGGTACACACCATGTCTGGGAATCAAACCGGGGACCCTTTGGTCCATAGGCCGGCACTCAATCCACTGAGCTGCACCAGCCAGTGCCTTTTCTTTCCTTTCTTTCTTTCTTCTTTTTGGTAGAGAATAAAGTTTTTATTCATTCTCCAAGAAAGGAGAGGGGCATGGTGTGGCGATACACCAGCACCGAAGGGCAGGGGCTTTGAGTTTTTAATTGGATTATAATTGGATTAAAAAAGAGGGGGGGGGGTTGCTGTTCTTTTGCCCCTGGGTTGTTGGGGCATTTTAACAGGAGGCTGCAGTTTGTTCCAATGTTATCTTCTGCCTGTGGCTAAGGAAGCCGTTAGTCGTGTTCTGTTTTTGCTTTCCAGCACTTTCCAGTCAAATTGTTCTGGGGAAAAAAAACAAGTTTTCTTGTATCAATCACTGGCTGTGAAGATGGGTGAGGAGAAGGCTGTCCACAGAGTCTGGAGAGGAATTGGGATCCTCTCTCCCAACCTCACAGAAACAGGGTTAGGGGTTAGCCTGGGTTGAGCTTCCACTGCCCACTGCTCCCGTAGTCTCAAGTCTCAGGAGGCCGGAGGAGAGGGAGAAATAGAGAATGTCCCTGTATGGGCTACCAAAATGGGGTGGTTGGTGACGTGGGCTGTGAAAGAATTCACAGAGAGGAAAGTGTGGAGAAAGTTTTTATTCACTCTCCAAAAAAGGAGAGGGGCATTTCATTTTTATACCTTTATCTGTGTTGTGTTTGTATGTGACTGTGTAGGTGTCAATTAGTATTATTACCTAAACTGTTAATGAGCTAATGAGAAAAAAACCGTGACAGACTTAGGACAAAAAAATGCTTGGGGCCAAATAAAGGACAAATGGATCACAGTAGTTACATTAATGAAGATTTTATAGTAATTAGAATAGAAAATGAGGCAAGAAAACTGAATTGCCTGTGGGAGGTAGCAGTCTAGACCAGCAGAATTTCAAAGAGTGGTTCTATAAGAGCAGTAGATGCCATATTCACATTGTATGCAAGAGTTTCAGCAAAAAGACTGTGTTACATTAGGGACGTTAATTTAATGTTTTTATATTTAATTTGTAAATTGGGTTTTCAAATAATTTATAAGAAAATACATGATTATACATGGAGTCTTATTTAGGTTTAGACATTAAGTAACACTATCATAAAAGTAATTTAAGTCAGCACTGGGATCAGAGAATTTAGCTCTTTACAAATAGTCAATATTTTATTTAAGTTTGAGAAACTTGTTTGACATCATACCGCACACACTCTACTGGAATTACCTATATACAGGGCACCTGTAACTATCTGTTTTACTGCGGGACAGCTCTGATGATTTGAAAGTTCAATTTTTATTGTTTGCTGCATTTACATGTTTTTTAAGTTCCAACCATTGGTGATAGTTATACTTAGGAATAAATTAAGTCTGCTATCTTTCTGTTAGAACTTCTAGTTACAGGAAGATAACTATCATGTATTTCCTTAATCTTGCTTCCACAAATATTTTTGAGAACTTACTTTGGACAAAGCATTGTACAGTAGCCTTTTTTTTTTTTTTTTTTGCCCTGAAGGGAACCACATTTCCTTTAACCTTTCCCTGAAAGATATTTTTCCCTAATTTCTGTAAATTAAACATACTCTAGCAATTTCCCTTTTACAATGTGGCTCTTAAAAATAAACACATCGAAAATGGAGGCTTTTATTCGTATCACCAATAATAATAATAAAAATAAACAGCAATGTGTTAGGCAACAAGGGGGGGGGCAGAAACAGAAGTATATAGGTACAGCATTTATTGCCTTTAAAGAGTTTGAATCTAGTTGGAAATTAAAAATTACCATTTTAGGTAGTATTAAATATTATAAAGACAAGCATTGTAGGAGTTCAGAGGGTTTAGAAAACTGAGTTCTACAGTCATTACTGGACGTTTCTGGAGTTCGTCTTGGGAGCTGCTGTGGGTCTCAATACCCGCAGTGCAAACACGCACCCAAGTACTTGTTCCAAATATTTCATAAATATCGTCATGCCCAAACTGGAACTCATTTATTTACTTATTTATTTGCTCTTTGTCTAGTCCTTTCTCCACTTTTTAGAGCAGAAAGAGGAAATCGTTGCTTGAGATAGCAAATCTATTAAATCTACAATTTTTGGAAAAGTCACTTAAAATTTAAAATTGGCGAAAGTCTACTTACTGTGACTGTTCCCTGTTTAGCCTGAAGTCAGTGAAAGTTGTTACAAAATCTTTTTGAAACGAACAGTCTTTTGGATTGATTTTGGTAACAGCTGAAGTTCAAAATGCACTTTGTTTTTCTTTAGAAAAAGAAAAGGGGAAAAAAAAGTCCTCGCAAAAGAGCAGGAATACAGAAAGTCTGGGAAGTAACCCGATCGGCTGTGTTTCCGGAATCTTATTTACCCTTAAGCGAGACAGAGGGGTCCTTTGCACTTGCGCAAAAGGAAAGCTGGGCGGGTAGTTCCGGCGCGCCGAGTTGCGAGCCAATCAGGGATTGGCGCCGCCAGGGCTGAGGGGGCGTAACCGGAAGTGCTTGTGTTGTGGGACCCTGCCGGTTCAATCCCGGCGTTTTTCCAGCGCCTTAACTTCCAGCGGTAGGGATTCGTTTTGCAGAGGTGCAATGGGGGAAGCAGAGAAATTTCACTACATCTACAGCTGTGACCTGGATATCAACGTGCAGCTTAAGATGTAAGAGAATCTGGGGACAGGGACTGGGATTGCCGAAAGTTAGGGATAGAGAGGCAGTGATCTATGGGTTAGGGACTGAGGATGGTTACTAGCCTGAAGGCTGGCTTGGGGGCGGCGGGGAGGGCTGTGGCAGGGGCCGCTAAGGAAACCGGGAGCGTGCAGAGGGGTGTTGTAGGAAGAAGATTGAGGACGTGGTCTCTGAGAGAAAGGTAGCTATAAGAATAAACCCATAAGTCCCACGGTGTTATAATTTATTAAAAGCATTTTGATGTGCACAGCAACTTTTGAGGAATTACTGTCCCATTTTGCAGTTGAAGAAATCAAGTCTCAGGAAGTCGTTCCGCCGTTAATAATGGGAAGATCTTTACTTTAGAACGGGGCTTGAAGATGGAGCGGAGACTGCAGACTTTTGGAGCGGTAGACACAGGCAGATATAGTTGTTGGAAATAAGACGAGTACGTGGATGTACAGTAGAAGCACGGGAAGTGGTAGAGGGTTGGGGTGGATCTTTGGACAGTCTGGCATTGGTTCGCCAGGGAAGTTGGGAATGAGTCGAAAAGGGTGCCAATTGCAAAGAACATATGAGACAAAAGCCTTGCAGGAAAATCTTAGGGCATCACTGAAGTAAAGACGAAGGGCAGGTCATCTTGAGATGAGAATAATGGAACCGAGGTGGGGCCCACGTAGGACAGAGTTGGTAATTATGTCCATTTTAAGGCAGGCTATCTTAGAGGAGTATTTTCGTATGCAAAAATTGTCACAGATTTTTAATGACAACACCATTCATAATATGTCAGAATTCAGCAAATGTTTTCAGGCAAAAGGCTGCATACCTACAGTAAATACATTTCCTCAGTTAGGTACACCTTTTCTATTTCTTTTTACTTTCAGAAGTTTTCCAAGACTCTGGAAATTAATTTACTAATTAGTTTTGGGTGATGGTAAAAATAATACATCAAGAACCATCCTGTCCATTTTTTATAATACTTTATATATGCATTTAAGGTAATTTGTGCATCATATACCTTTAGATACTTGTATAGACCTATATGTCATCATCTGGTACACGGCTTTCCATCAGTCTCATTCCTCCCAGTATTTCTTGGACATATGAATGTATTTTTGAAACTTTTGAACATTAAACAGAAACAAAAAAATTGATCCATTATTAACAGATACATACTTTGAATATTTTGAGGCAAAGATAAAGTATTAATCAGAAGCTTTGTAAAATTCAGTACTGTCTCTTAGCTTCTCAGTTCGTTGGTTTGGGGAAGTGTTGGAAATATCAATGTAGAATCATAAAATCAGAGGGAAGTAGCTTCTTTAATACTATTTATTCTCCCCAGGCATTTTCATCTATTTCTATGGTTTTAATAATGACTTGTACTTTGATGTCTCTTTCTTAGAACCATCAATGAATATCAAACTGCCTATAAGACATGTTCACTTTGGATGTCCCAAAACACTTTGAAAGCAACTTGTCCCAAATTGAACACATCATTAGCCTACCCCTCTAACTCCAAACTTCCTATATTGTCTCACCCTATTTTGGTGATGGTTAGTAACATTCACTGTATTTGCTAAGACAGAAAACTTCGAGTCGTATAGACACCGTCTCTTAACTTCTCTGTTTAATCATTCCCAAGTTGTCTTGAATGGACTTGCTAAATATCTTTTCTACCCCTCTGCCCAAGCCTTAGCCTACCTTTTCCTGTCTAATTTTGACTGATGATCTAACAAATCTGGCTTTCAGGTCCACCTCTCCATTGTATTCTTATATTTCTGCCAAAGTTATTATAAACCCAAATTTGACTACATTTACTCTCACTTCAGGTAATTCAAATAACAGTTTTGAATATTCATTGGGTAAGGCACTGTACTGAACTTGGTGACTACTTAGGTTTATTGTCCCCCTATTTTTCATTCTCTAGCTTCTTCCCAGCATGAGCTTTATGCTTTAGCTGTACCAAACATCTTGCAGTTTCCCAGACATACCATCTTTCTCTTTGCCTTGGTACAAGGCCTGTCCAGAAAGTATCCAGCCACATAGGATGAAAAAGAAACGTTTATTGAAGAAGATACAAGATACAAGGAACATTGTGCATAAGACAATGATGCCTCAGTCCACTTTAAAGTAGGCACCTTGGGACCTCACACAGTTCTCTCAGTTGCCACCAGCTGTCCCGTCATATTTTCCTGAATCCCATCCCTTTCAAAAGTGATTTTAGTTTTGGGAAAAGCCAGAAGTCGCAGGGTGCCATATCTAGGCTTAGGGGTGATGAATCACCCAGGTTATTTGATGTTTCGCCAAAAACTGCACTGCCTGAGACATGATGCATAAGTGGGCACATTGTCACGATGAAGCTGCCAGTGAGCAGTTGACCATAGCTGTGGCCTTCTGAATCATCTGATTAGTTTCCGTGGAGGAATGTTCAAGCTAAACAGAAAATCTGATGCAAATTCATTGCTCTACTCAGTCATTTTGAATACAACGGCCACACAGTACACGTGCTCACTCAATGGCATCTACCACTCTTGCTGACTAGTACAGTGAAGTCATCATTGTTCATGCATGCACACTCCAGGCCACTCTCCTTGGCTGCCAGGTTACATCAGTGTCACACAACCCATTCTTGTTATATTAACAATGGTTGGATGACTTCTGGAAAGACTTTGTATATGCCGTTTTTTTTATTTTTTTATTTTTTTTTCTTCTTCTGGTATGACTCCCTACCTCTTTCGCTTTCATTTTTCAGATATTGTTCAGGCTCGTTTCAGACATCTTTCTGGGACTCAGAGCCCCCAAGCTTCAAGACGTTTTGGTGCACAGTATCTTTCTGTGGCGGGAAGAATGTTGGCTTTGGCCTTTTCTGCCTAGATTTTTATTCTCAGCTCTGTTACTTTGTGATCCCTGATCTCTGAGTCTCTGCTTCATCATTTATAAAATGAGCATATGGTGAAAACCAAATAAGAGCATATAAAATGCTTGGTACAATATCTGACACAATCTTGATTTCCAATTGATGTTTCTATTTCATTTATAGTTTTCTGTGCTTATCTTTTGTGACTTTTAACACTGTATTTTTATTTAAAGAAATAATGATATAATACATCTCTGTAATAAAAAATAATGATTGAAGGAGTATAAAAAGAATATACAGTTAAAAGTAAGTTTTCTCCCTAGAAGCAAGGACTTAACATTTTTTTGTAATGCTATGTTGTTTATCTTGTCTTTTATTTCTGGGCCACTAGGGCTTTAGTAAAAAAAATGTTTTGAAAGCATAGATAAATAAGTGCTCAGCTTGAAATTAATAAAAATGAAATGGAGGCCTGGAAAGCTGGTGATGTCTAGAAGGTAAACCAAGAGTTAATGACAGGTTTTAAAATTAAGAAGATAGAAAAATATGTTGATGAAGATAGAAATAATTTTAGGTATGTTAGGGTTAGATACCTTTATTAGATGTAAGGGTAAATTTAATTTCATATACAGGAAAATGTTTAGGTCTGGAGTCCCTAACCTCTGTGCTGCAGACCAGTACTGGTCTGGGCCTGTTAGGAACCGGGCCGCACAGCAGGAGGTGAGCTTGAATGTAATGCCCTTGAATCATCCCGAAACCATCTCCACCCCTCACCCTCACCCAAACTCCGCCCCCTTGGTCCGTGGAAAAATTGTTTTCCGTGAAACCAGTTCCTGGTGCCCAAAAGGTTGGGGACTGCTGGTTTAGGCAACATAAAGTTATTGTAACAGCCATAAACTCTTTAGTATTTGTTATCTGTATGCTTAAATGTTTGTCTAAACATTATTGTTCTTATGTTTCCAGAGGAAGTTTGGAAGGCAAGAGAGAACAAAAGAGCTATAAAGCTGTGCTAGAAGACCCAATGTTGAAGTTTTCAGGACTGTACCAAGAGACATGCTCTGACCTTTATGTAACTTGTCAAGTTTTTGCAGAAGGGAAGCCTCTGGCCTTGCCAGTGAGAACATCTTACAAGGCATTTAGTACAAGATGGAAGTAAGTTGTTTTCTTGCATATGATGGGTTCCAGACTATTCTCCCTTTTCTTTATAGATGCTGTAAGTATGATTCAATAGTGATTACAGAGGAATAGTAATTAAATAAATTCATTTAGTTCTTCAAGCTTATCTATTGTGGAAAATGGCATTTTTAGGCATGTGGCTTATTTTTTCAAGACCTTTATAGAAGAAAAGGATTTAATGACTTTGATTCTCCCTTAAATTGATAGCCATATCAAATTTTCCTGTAGTCTTTGAACTTATATGGTGGATATAAATGATTTGTTCTTGAAGCTTTTGAAAGCTCTGTTCAATTTCTTAGTGATATAAATGTATTTGACCTACAATGGTATATGCCTGTTTGCGAATTGTTTTGAGTAAACAATACTTTTGAGTAAAGAGAGAAACAATTTTCTGTATCCACTGGGTATTACTTTGTGTATTGTTCGCATACTTTTTGTTTTCTTTTACAGTTTTCTTTTGGGATTTTAAAAGCCAGCTGTTGTTTAAGAAAGTTGAAATTAGCAAATAAATGCAGTGTGAAGTATGAATACAAAAGAAAATTTGCAGAGATGAATAAAGAGTAAAAAAAAAAGTTGTGTTGTCATTACTATATATTAAGAACAAACATTCCTGAGGGGAAACATATATATAAATATGCCTTAAAAGCATAAAAAACTAATAGCTAGGCATTATCAGTATTAATGAAATAACTTGAGGAACAACAGAAAAATCTCAGATAAAAAAATGTCACATCTGTCCAGAGCTGTCCGGTAACTTCATGTTACAAAAGTGGATGGTCTAGTTCAGTCCTTTTAAGATTTTGGTGCTTTTCTGCTCTGTTGAGGTACATTATAGGAGCATGTTATCCTCAGCAGTGTTTTGAATGTAATATGAGTACTTCTGACTTTTTTTTTCTTTTCAAAGTATAAAACCTGTGTTCCAGGGAATGCTTATAGAAAATCACAGTTTGGTTCAAAACAAGTTTGATCATAAACAGGGTCAAGTGTTCAGGTGTTTTCCCAGGTTATTCTTAGCCATTATCATATTTCATATGTCTTAGTGATAGTCTTGAGTGTTTTGATTAAAGGATTTACTAGTGTTATTTCTTATGAGCTTAATTTTTTCAATAACTTTTTTTCATGTGTTCTGTATTTAAAATTGAAGTTGCCTAGAGCCAAGTTTAGGTAATTCATTATTTTTTGTAGTACTAACCTAATCTTTTGAAACATTTTCTCTGGTGAAACCTTTTCATATTGTTTGCTAATTTAAAATAAAGTTTTATGAATGATGTATGCTTATATCGACTTTCTTTCCGTAGCTGGAATGAGTGGCTGAAACTGCCTGTGAAGTACCCTGACCTGCCCAGGAATGCCCAAGTAGCCCTGACTATATGGGATGTGTATGGACCAGGAAAAGCAGTGCCTGTCGGTGGGACAACAGTTTCACTCTTTGGAAAATATGGGTAAACATTCTCTTCTAATATATAGGGGTGTCGTAGTTTGCTGGTCCTTCTCTTTTTGGGAAGTTTTACTAGTTTATGCCCAGTCAGGTTCTCTATGTGAACATGTTCGGTACTGCTATGGAAAGAAACTCCGTTCTTGCTGATGCAGTAAAGAATTACAGATCAACAAGTCTGTTAGCGTGCAAGCAAAATTTATTGGTGATATGTTCTCATGGAAGAGAACAGGCCTTGCTGAAGTGGGAGTGAAAGGCATAGGCTTGGATGGCAAAAAGCCTCAGGTCCTTAGTCCTGAGCACTTACATAGTTGGTGGGATGGTGATGGGGGAGTGACGTATTGGGTGGTGAGTAAAGGGGTGCCAGCTTCCACTGGGGGTGTGTGACTATCTAAACGTAGTTAAGTGTAGGGGTCTATTAGCCCGAATTCTTAGCTTGCTCTAGGCCACATTTGTTCATCTTGTAAAACAGATACCTGGCAGGAGGCAGTTAATTAAAGTTGATGCAGTCACCTGAAGTTATTTATGGGCTCTTTCTGTAAGTATTAGGGACTCCCTCATAAAACAGATAGCAACAGATAGCGACCAGAGGTAGGCAGTTAACCAGAGTTGTTTTATGGACTCCTTCTTTGGGCACTGTGGGCCCTTTCCCTGCCTCTCAGGCCTTGGGATGAAATCACAGTTTCAAAGGCTTTCTTTCTCAGATAGTGGAAACCATCCATAGAATTTCAAGGACTGCCCTCCTCCCATCTTAGTACGGTGTTTCCTGTGACGTGGGAACACCTGGCAAAATTATTGACCAGGCTGAGGACTGCTGAGCTGGCAGATGAGACACGTCTCCCTCCTCTTCTCTGCCTTGGTTTGCTATGTATCCTACCTAACAGTACATTATTCTGTCCTTCTTGAGACTGAATTTGACACATTTCCTGTGGGATATGCAGATAGATTAACTAAGAAACACAATTTATACTACTCTACTTTTAGTGATTGGTAATGTGATTCTTATTAGAAAATAGTCATTGGAAATTAGAATCTTCCTTTCAGGAAAAAAGGCTATATGGCATATACTGTAACAGCTTTGTTTTTTCTGCTTTGTTACAATAGTGATAAAAAGGGCAATAAACAAGGTTAAAAAGCACTAATTTGCTGATGGTGGTAATGATTGTAATAAAGTTGTTAATTCAGTTTTTAAAAATTTACAGATAGTAGAACTGTATTGTGGAAAAAAAAAAACCCAACAAAACCATGTTTCTATCCCTCATCTCCTGTGACAGAGGAATCATTCTTTATCTTTAAAGAACTTGACTTTCTATCGAGTATTGAATTACCTTAGTATACAGTTCATATAGGAAAGGCAGATGTATGTTTTATTTTATTTTCATCCATTTTAAGAATGAGGTAGTGCCCTAGTAACCTAATATTTTTTTTTGTTTGTTTTTTGTCTTGTCATGAACTTTTAGTCTTAAATGTGTTTGAAATATTTCCATTGCTATCTTTATTCTCTCTAACGCTCAATAGGAGCACTTCAAGTTGACCCCATGTCCTTTCGATAGCACTCCAATAGTCATTAGTGAGCTTCTCTGCTTTCTGGTAAACAAGCTATTCCAGGCTTATTGGGCAATTTTCGACCCTAGATCTGGTATCTCTGAAAGATGTCCTACTTTCTTTCAGTTCCAAACAGTAGAGTCCTTAATCTAAATATCTTAAAACTTCTTAATTTCTGTCCATTTTAAAGTTGAGAAATGTTTATCTCCTGAATAATTTTTACATCATTAAATATGAATGAGGATGGTCATATTTTGATATGTTTATTGCTATTTGTGTTCATGTTTCTGTGAATTGCTTTTTGATAGCCTTGGCTTATTTTTTAAAAAAAACTGAAATTAATTCACATACCATAAAAGCCTTGGTCTTTTTTTTGAATTGTTATTTATCTTATTAATGTATAAGGGGGTCTTGGTAGATTAATAAAAGCAGCCCTTTGTGTGGTACATGCTACAAATATTGCTTGTCCTGTTTGACATTTTCTTTGAAACTTCTTAAATATTTGTTTATTTTGCTTGTTTGCTTGCTATTCATGGATCTTCAATTACGATGTTGAATTCATCAGTTTTATATGACCTATGAATTAAATGTTTTAGGAAGTCCTTTCCTAGTTAAAAAACAAACAACATGTTTTCTTCTGTTATGTTTTAATTATCCACATTTAAATCTTTGATTCACCTAAAATTACTTTTGTGAAAGGAGTGATCTGTTGGTTCAGCTACTTTATTTTATTTTTTTAAACAATAGTTGGCTAGTTATTTGTCTCAACACTAATCATTAAATAAGCCATTGCTTCCAATTATTTTGAAATGGTATCCTTATGTATTCAATTCATTATGTGTTGACATCAAAGAGAAATAGTGTAGTGTATCATATGGTGCTTAGGAAGGCAGGTAACAGAAAACCATAGTCTGTGGTTCCAATCCTGGCTCCTTTGCTAAATACCTGTGTACCCTTGGGCAAGTTATTTAATCTACCTGTGCCTCAATTTTCTCATCCGTAAGTGAGATAGCAACAGTATTTACCCCATAGAGCAGTTTATGATGATAAGTTACTAAAGGCATAATAGTTTAATGAGTGCTCAGTAAATATTAGCTATCATTATTTCTGAATTAGTCTGTTTTCAATACTATTATATATCAAAATTTTAAATGTTAGATAGGGATAATCTTCAGTTGGTCCTCCTTTTAGAATTTTTCTGGATATTCTGTTTTGTCAGACAAATTTTAATACTATTTCTTCAATATAAAAAGAGGGCATTGTTATTTTGTTGGCAAATTCTATTGCATCTTATATGTTAATTAAAGAATTGACACCTTTATAATACTGAATTTTTCTATCCAGGAAGGCTGTGTCAGAAAAGCTTAAACTCATGAATAAAATCTAGATGTAGTTCCATTTAGAATAGCTTAATTGCTTAGTCGTAGTCGTCGTAGGCAGCCGTCCGTCTCGAGAGACGATGGTGTAGCTTCTTAAGAGTCTATCTGCACCGCCGAGAATGACTGTGCAGTCCAACTCAGGAGTGACACGGTATCTGTCTCCTCCCGTGTTGAATCGACATCTTGTGATGACGCTGGAGTGTCCTCTCCAGTGAAGCTGAAGCTACAGAGCCTGGGCAGGGTGATATGGAGGGTCTGCTGTTGCCCATGCAGCAGACCCCCCTCTCTTCGCAGCTGAAGGATCCAAGGGAAAGACGGAGTCAATACAGCTTGGCTTCAGGTGCGCCGCAGGAGTTGCCGGTGTTGACTACAACGTCAAACCGCCTTAGGGACTCCGGCTCCGGATTTTCTGTCGGGGTTTACTCCCCTAGCCTTTCCCCTGAAGAGGTATGCCGCAAGGCAGCGGAGGTTTTTTGGAGTCAGAGTTTTCCTTCTCTGATGTGCCCTGACTGGAAGATCGAACCAGCGACACTTAGCTCGCAGGCCGACGCTCAATCCACTGAGCCAAACCAGCCAGGGACAATTGCTTAGTAATGTGTAGGTATTTTAGTTTAATGTAGTTATGAAAGAGATATTTATTATTGAAATCCATACAGGAATAATAATTCAGACATAGTTTGAGATTGATAAAATAGCATGTTACAGTAGAACAGACGTTATTAAATAAGTATTGTTTCTTTTTCAGAGTGTTCTTTTCTACTTTCCTAGGGTGGTATTTCCTTGCCTCAGAGAAAAATTACACAATAGTTATTTCTCATAGTATAGTCTTAGTGGTTAACTGTTCTTAAGAAGCAGCCAGATAGACCGGGTTGTTTTTCCTCTTGGCCTTGTCATAAGTGGTTTACCTTCTGGAATATTAGCTGGAGGTTCCCTCATAAAAATACCTCTTTAGCACTCATGTGCATTTTAGAGGACCGTAGCATACACGTATGTTGCTGGAGTGCTCTGACTGGAGTATGGGTGTGAGACAACTGAAATTTCTACAGAAATATGGTGAAGTGACCTGCCTAAAGCAAATAAACTCTTTCTCAGATTGACATTTGTGCTGTTTCACTCCCCAAGTCAGTAGTAAGCAATTCATGTATAAGAATCATCTAGTAAACTTACTAAAAAAGCACCTTCCTGCCGTCTCACTAATTAAGTCGCTGTTTGGGGCACAAGAATCAGCATTTTTAATAAGCGTACCAAGTGATTCTGTGAAAGGTGGCCTGTGGACCACTTTTTGAGAAACACTGCGTTAACCTTTCACAGTGGTTTATTTATATGACTTGCCTGCAGTTCTTTGCAGAGTTTCTTCCTTTACTTCATCCTCTGGAACCCACTTTATTTGTATTTCTATGTCATCGTCGTCGGCAGCCGTCCGTCTCGAGAGACGATGGTGTAGCTTCTTAAGAGTCTATCTGCACCGCCGAGAATGGCTGTGCAGTCCGACTCGGGAGTGACATGGTATCTGTCTCCTCCCGTGTTGAATCGACATCTTGTGATGACGCTGAAGCTACAGAGCCTGGGCAGGGTAATATGGAGGGTCTGCTGTTGCCCATGCAGCAGACCCCCCCTCTCTTCGCAGCTGAAGGGTCCAAGGGAAAGACGGAGTCGATACAGCTTGGGTTCAGGTGCGCCGCAGGAGTTGCCGGTGTTGACTACAACGTCAAACCGCCTTAGGGACTCCGGCTCCGGATTTTCTGTCGGGGTTTACTCCCTTAGCCTTTCCCCTGAAGAGGTATGCCGCAAGGCAGCGGAGGTTTTTTGGAGTCAGAGTTTTCCTTCTCTGTATTTCTATGTATATCCCAGTAAAAGAATGATTTCTTTACCTTTCATCCAAACATGCTGGAAACGTGCCTGAAATATAAATTGGAGTATTCTACTTTAAAAAGTAAAGCGCAAAGATTTTCATAAAGATAGTGGGGGTTAAATTTCAATTAGTTTTTCTGGTATCAAATAAATTAAGACTTTGAATCTCGGAGGGTCCTTTCACTTCTCATAACTGGAAAAGTCGCTCGTGCTGTTTCTCCATGTCCTGTGCACAGATGGTAGATACAGACGAGACATGTTGAAGAGCAGCCTGATTCTGTGCAGTTACCTCCTTTAGAGCAAGGTTTCTCAAATGTGAGTCATTGATTTATCACTTTCAGAATCCCTGCACATCTCTGTGCTAAATACATATACGGTTATACACTCGATCTTTTTATTTAAAATTTCCATTTAGTTGAAAGCAAAAATTTAATATCCTGCTGTATCTGGAAAACAAGGTTATTTAACATTGGCAGATAATGATAAATGCAATGAACATAACAGCTACTAATATAACTAAATATTATAAATTAAAGCAAAAAAACCCTTAATAAAATACAAATGATAGTAAATCTATTTGCTTTGCAAATATGTATATAATACCTACAAAAAATCCTTCTTAAATTAGAATAGTTCTGTTTGTACCTAGTCAAATATAAGGGGATACTCAGCTCACTGTTACTTAATTTAAGGTAAAGATAACATTTTCTTTTACCTGTTGGACCTCTATATGGTAGTAGAGCGTTTAGCCAAATGGACTTTAGATTTTAATTGAGGTCTATGGATGTTTGAACAGTGGGGAAGCAATGCAAAAAAACTAGATCCCTTTCTCCTATTCCCTAGAGGCCGACATACTGACCTTCACCTCAGAAAAGGAATTGGAAGAAACCTTATGAAATTAAAATAACTCCTTTTTCTCTGTGTCCTGGGACCTTTCCTTGAGGGTGAACTGGGTTTCAGTGGAGACAAGCCCGGGGAATCCCTAGCATGTTGCGGGCTTCCTGTGCAGTGTTGAATTGTCCAGGATGTTCCAGCAGAGTGCAGACATCCACTTGTCCCACTGCACAGCTGCCTCTCCGCGTGGTGCTGCTGACATGCAGGGAGAGAGCAACATCACTCTTCTGAGCGGCCTCAGTCAGAGGCCTGTGCAAATTTCCTTCCACCCAGCATTGAAGATCATGTCATGTGCCTCCACATTCTCATGACTTAGGGAAACAGTAGTTTCCTCAAATGTTTCTTAAGCAATGAAATAACACCAGATGCTCCCCAATTATTCCCTAAATAGTTCTGGTATGGACTTAGCTTTTAAATAGTGGTCCTCGAAGTGTCTAATAGTTGCATTATAGTATTGAGAATCTTACGATTATCAGCTTTTGCTATTTGCAAATTTTTTTTTTTTTTATACTTGAGTCAGTGTGAAGCAACACTTCTTGGAGAATTTGTAATTAATAATTGAAAGGCTGTATCTGTTAGGATATGGCTAGATTAGCTCATTGTTCTCATTTTGGAAGTCTAGCCTGTGAGATTTCTAAGGAGGTAAGGAATGGATTGATCATTAGATTGAATTGGCAAAGAACCGTAGGCAAGCTGCAGATTTCTCCTGCAGATGGCTTTTCCAAATGTGAATTCTGAAGTCAGGGCAGTTGCTGCTGCGGTGACTTGGCACTGGGAGCTGGAGCAGCAGCGGCAGCTGTTGCTGGGGCCTCTGCTGGCATCTGAAGGGGTCCTGCTGTGCTGCTTGCTGCTTTTGTCTTGCTTGCTCGGCTTAATTTCCCAAGTGGATCTGATGCTCTTGAGCATCTTCTAGCTTGCCACCTGGAGGCTGTGTAACTCTGCAAAGTGTCCATTAGTGTCAAAAGAGTAATATGTTTACTTGATTATTTGAGTCACTTGCCATCACCCCTCCCTTCCATGTCCCCTGTCCTTAAATCTCTCCAGATCCATCCGAAGGCACCTAAATCATTTAAGTAAATTGACTTCCTGCCAAATGTACTTATTTTTGATTTAGTTAAGTTCAGCTAGGCAACGTATTCACTGGAGTGTAGGGAGGTGGAGAAAAGGAAGGGAGAGCTTCTGATGTTTCTAAAGGTAAATTTAACGATATTTGTCCAAAGTGATTTTGTCACCTCACTACCCAGTTTCTTAGAGACTAAGCAGGTCTGCTTGGTGTTGAATCTATAGCTCATTTGAAAAAAAATGAACTTTATGAAGGGCTTGTATATGTGTTTTTTTGTAGTGTAACTTTTATTTTTGATTTCGAACATGGTAAATATTAAAAATTTTGATTCTTTACAGCCAGTCAGTATTGGGCCTGTATGGTAAAGCTTTGGCAGATGTGGTTGCTGCATATTACCTGTTTATTGCCAACCTTAGAGACCTTGCAGTAGATATGGTCTTTAATCTTATTGTACTTGTGAGCTTCTCACCATTCTTTATAGTTCCCAATCCAAATGTTTACGGCATCATTACTTTGCATAATGTTCAGTGAAAATAGGCTTTTACTCCAGGAAAATCTGTGAAGACATTTTACATTAGTCAGATAATAGTTTTAATAATTTATGTAAAACTTTTACAGTTAAGTGCAATGTTTTTAAAGAATGGAAAAATGTATCTATATATGTGAAACATGTACTTTGCTTTAAAAAATACTTAATGTCAGAGTGTGCACAGTGCTTTGGACTTGCCTGTTCATTGGCAGCTTCTCTTCCAGCTTTGGGAGAATGCTACTTGAGTAGACTTCATGTTGTCTGAATGGTTTTGTTTAAAAAAAAAAAAAAAACTTAAAAAGAGAGAACACACTAACAGAAGACTTTCTTTATCTTTAACCCCCTCCATAATAAAACAAACTAAAAAAGGATGGTTGTCAGAAGTTCCTTAATGAGTTTGTTCAACTTGTATTCTAGATCTTCTTGGTAGTTTTTTGAAGGAAGCATGACAATCAAAGGTCATAAAATGTTTCACTTTAAAGTAGGATCACTATGCCCAGATTAAATTTCTGACTATATGTTTTGTAGACATGGAGTTTTTTCTTACATGAATCCACTATTGTATTTCCCATTAGACATCACTTTCATAGAAAAGAAGGTAGAAGAGTCAACCTGTACCTAGTGAACAGGATAATCATAGCTCACATTTATTGAATACTTATGTGGCAGGTACTACTGTAAGTAATTTTTACTTGTGCTGATGTATTTAATTTTTCTAACAGCCCTGTGAGATACAGGTACTCATAACATTTTATAGATGAAGACACTGAGGCACAGAGAAGTTAAGCAATTTCCCCAAGGTCACGTAGGTAATAGATGGCACAACTGGGATTCAAACCCCAGCAGTTTGGCTGTGCAGTCTACTCTGCTGACTTGTCACCTAAAGTAGACAATTACATAATTAATTTAAATTTTGTTTCAGTCATTGTAAATGTGACATTTTTTCATTTGGTAGGAATTTGGTCTTTTTTTAAGATTTTATTTATTTAATTTTAAAATTTTTTGTTTATTTTTAGGGAGAGGGGAAAGGAGGGAGAAAGAGAGGGAGAGAAACATCAATGTGCGGTTGCCTCTCGCACACATCCATTGGGGATCCTGGCCCACAACCCAGGCACGTGCCCTGATGGGAAACCAAGCCGGCGACCCTTTGGTTCACAGGCCGGTGCTCAATCCACTCAGCCACACCAGCCAGGGCAGTCTCTTATTTCTGAGATCTCCACTGAAGTGATGAAGGGTGCATGGTCCATTATTGATCCTTCTGTTTGTCCAGTCTGCCCTTAGAATCTCTGTAATAGTTCTGACTGCTTAGAGGAGGAAAGGATGGCATGTGTAAAACAGTGTTTTACGTGGATTTAAGTGGCTTTGTTAATTGCTTTACAACCCTCTGAAGGTTTAAAGCTTGGCAAGCGAGACATGTATTTCCTAGTATGGAATTCTCTCTGTTCAGGGATCTCAAATTTCCTATAGTAAACCGCATTAATTTAGTCGTATCCTGAACTTTTTCTTTTTGCCTAGCATGTTTCGTCAAGGGATGCATGACTTGAAAGTCTGGCCTAACGTAGAGGCAGATGGATCAGAACCCACAAAAACTCCTGGCAGAACAAGCAGTACGCTCTCAGAAGATCAGATGAGCCGCCTTGCCAAGGTAAAAAGAAACTATTGGGACAGGTGGAAAGATCCGAATGATGTCTGTTGTAGTATAAATTAACGTTATGAATTCTGTCATATTATTTTTTAATTTAGATATAATTTTTTAATAGTAGTTTTATTGAAATATAATTCACTATCGTACAACTCACTCTTGGAAAGTGTATAGTGCATTGAGTTTTAGTAAATTCACAGAGTTGTACAATCATCACCACTAATTAATTTTAGAACATTTTCATCAAAAATGTAACCCATTAGCAGTCATTTTCTATTCCTTTCCTCCAGCCACTGGCAACTACTAATCCACTTTCTATCTTTGTGAATTTTCCTATTCCAGATATTTCATATAAATGGAATCATACATTATGTGGCCTTTTGTGTCCGTAATTCCATCAGATTTGAAAATGTGGAGCTTTTGGTGATTTTTTAGGATGACCACCAACCTTTTTTGTGACATAGTCTTAAAGATACCAAGTGTTTCATACTAGAGATTCTTCTGTTGTTTAAAAGTGAAGATTCTATATACTGTTAGTTAATCTAACTGTCCACACTCTACTTCCATTCCTGTTTTTGGAGGCAGACTCAGTTACTACCTTTTACCTTCAAAATTGTTTTAGCAAAGTGTTTTCATTTATAAATACAAAAACTAAGCTCAAACCTGGGCTTAAATCAGAACAACATAGCTAATTTTGTCACTATCTGTTCACAAAGCATTATGCTAATAGATCCTTTTACAATTCTTTTCTTAGGAGACTTTCTTTTCATTCTTACATGTAATTTTTCTTTGCAATCTTATGGATGACTCTGTAATGTCTGGAGAAGGTTTTGATGTCAATAATTTTTCAATTTGTTGCCTCAACCCTATATATGGAAGAAATATTAATCATAGAGAATAAATACTCGCATTGGCTAAGCTTTGTGCTTCAACGGAACATTTTTACTGTCAAGTCTATTGTGTGTCTTTCTGTATACGTAGTTCTTCTATGGAAAAATTATGTCAAGGCTTTCTAATAAGTTTTTTAACCAGATCACTATGATCAGCATCCTCCTCCATAATTAAATAAGTAAAATTTAATTTTCAATTCAGCTACTCATTCTAAGATTTTATTTGCATTCTTACATGGGATATAGGAAAGTTCTCAAATTTTTCATGTCTACCTACTTTTTATGGGCTTATCTTAGTAATGAACTTTCATTTAAGCTACGCTGTGACTTATAAACCTTTAATGGTTTAAAAAAATTGTAACGTGTTAAAGCAGCAAACACTCTTAAGCTGTTTTATTGAGAACAGTATTATGATTCATATTATGGGTAAAATTCTAAGTTGGATGGTTAATACGCAGAATCAGGAAATATAAATCTGTATAGTTGTGCAATTTATCCACTTTACTTCTCATTAAGTGAATTATTTAGGCTTCTGTTCATATGTTGTTAATTTTTTCCCAATTATTTTTGATGGAAGGTTCGAAAATAATTTTTATAACAACTGACCTTCTTCAAATAGCAATATATACAGCATTGGAATTTTCTGAACTGAACCTAGCTTCCTAATGTAGCAAAGTGTCATAGCATACATTTCTCATATTTACCTTTTGAATTTTATAGTTGAATTAAAGATGTGACTTGATAATGAGCAGCTTTTAATGGTTAAAGAATAACCCCTTAAAAATTGTGTGAGTTCATATTTATTTTTTTGAGTATCCATGCACATTTGCAACTCTGAAACGATGACTAAACATGCAGAGCTACATGAGGTGTTGGGAAGAGACCTTCTTAATGTTATTGTTAATTGGTAACATCATCAACAATCTAAATTTTTTATTCTGGAGAGTATGACAAGCTGGGTCCTCCTTTTTCAAGAGATAGTTATTAAAATTTATGTGCTGTGTTACCCAGAGTGGTTAACAGTTTTCAAGTAAGTCTTTATGCATTGGTAAATAGGAATAAAAATTAATGAGAACATGCATCTTATAGTCTTTATGATGCTAATCGGAGATGAGTTTTTCCCAAAGGTCTTTGCCCCTAATAGAATTATGCTTTTTACTTGAGTGGAGACTTCAGAGCTTGCAGTACTATGACAGCTCGCATTAATGTTAACTCATGTTCCCCAGAAATTAAATAGAAACCATTAAAACCAGTAATTACATTTCTTAAGGGGGCGGAATGCATCATGTTTCTAGCATTGTTGAAGTAACTGCTCCTTATTTGAAGGAAGCTTTTTATTTCATGGCATGTTGGGCTGGTATGTCTCATTCTTCTCTAAGCAACAGTTGGTCATGTCCTTTGAGGTTCCAGAGCCTGTTAGAGCCCCACTGCTGTTGAAGAGGAAAGAGTTTTAAAAGTGCTGTTTTAGGTTTGATGAAATTGGAGGCTTGGGCACAGGGGAGCACTTTATAGTGGGGAGAGCATGTAATATGAGTCAGAAATTTGCCGCCCTACCGACTCAGGAAAAATCTTTTCTGAGCTTGTAAAATAAGAAGTTTAGAATGAATGATTTCTGAGGTTCTATGTAGCTATTCATATTCTATGATTCTAAAAGCACTGAAATAGTAGATAGTTGGGATTATTTTTCTACCTGGATTTTATAGTTATCACCTTAGTAGAGAATAAACATGTGGTCCTAAGTTTACATTTGTGAATGTTGTGTTCTTGTCATTTCTCATTCTTCAATGAATATGCCTAGAGCTGAGTATTATTCCGGGCCTGCCTAATGTGAATGATGTGGCTGTGCACTCAGATTTTGTTTCTGTTGTTGTTACTGTTATTGGATTAGTGCCTGCTTCTTTACTTAAATTTTTCAGACTGGATTCCTGAGTCTGTTTCCCTTGTCTTATACCAGAGAAGGTGTACTACTCATATTTTTCACACTCCCTTTTAAAGACAAGAAATGAACATTCAAAGAGATGAGGTTTAAGTGGCTAGAACCAAGTGGTTTATTTTTTGTTGCACTTTGATTTTCCAGCCAGTGAATTTATTGTGATTGTTTCTAATTGTTGAGAAGGCATTTGGCTTAAGAGTAAAAAAGTGTACATAAATCTTAATAATAGGACAGCATAGTTACCATGTATTGTACCCATGAGCCCCCCAAAATATCATAGTGACAATTTCAAACTGCAGTGTTAGTAAGTTTATTCAGTTATAGAACTGCTTAAGTCTTGGCTGCCTGGGGATAATGGCACAGAGGACTGTGAAATGAAGAGGAACTATTTAAATGGCCTCTGCAAAGATGGTATTAGATAATTATTAAACAAACAACCTTAAACCCAAACTGAATTAAATATCCTTCCTCTGATTTATTGCTTAGCTAAGAAAGTAGAATTATAACTGCAATATGAATAACTGAAGTTTAAAAGCTTTATTTCTAGATTTAACATTTTTAAAAATCAAATCCTGTCAGAAGAATTTTAGTGGAATTAACCTTTAATGATTTTTACATCATTTTGTGAACATGCGTAGTTTTCCTTTGAGGAAAAATGACTATGAAAAAAGGAAACAAAATTGACTGGTCTCCAGTTTAGTTATTTTATATAATTGGATTTCTTAGCCTTCGTGGGAACAGGAGGAAATGAATGTACTAAAATATACTCTTTTCCTCCATCTTCCTCATTATCATCTCTTCTATCTCTACATTTCCCTAATTAACTTTTAGTAATATCGTATTATTTTTTTGTTTGAATTGATTTGTGAAAATAATCAAAGGACAGACTTCTGGGCCATTTATTACACTTTCGTTGTCCGTGACCCAGCCTTTTAATGACTGTGGCCTTGAGCAAATTTACCCATTGTTCCCATCTGCTCTGCTTTCAGCTTGTCATATTTTAAGAGTTTTATGACTAGGATGCATATCCACCTGGGGTTTTGGATGTGACTACCAAGCGTTAGTGTTTGATTTATATTTGAATCCATGTCTTTCGACATTAAAGGTTAGTACAAAAGCATGCTTCTCTGCTGTCTCCTTTTCATTTTAGCATCTCTGCTTGATGCCTTTGGAATGTGCTTTAGCTTCTGCCTATTTGATTAAGTGATGACAAAGAAAGTGTAACAACTAGATGAAAAATGTTCTGTGGTCTGAGGGACACAGATAGGTTAGGGGATGTTGAGCAGTGTGTGAGTATTGGTACAGTGAAGAAGCGATAACATGTGATGTTCTAGACTGGCCTTCAGATTGCCTGCATGAGGTCACTCTGGTTCAGGGCCCAGACATCAGGTTGATAGCAGTAGGAACTGGGTTTTTCTAATTCATCCAGGAATAATGAGTATCTGGAGAATAGGTTCATGTCAATCAATTCAAAGGGTTTTGTATAATCTAGAGCTGTACTGTTTAAGATAATAGTCACAAATCACATGTGGCAATTTAAGTTAATTAAAATCAAATAAAATTCAGAAATTTATGTTCCTATAGTTATGTTGCCATAATCACATTTGAAGTGCTCAACACCTATACGTGCCTGGCGGCTGCTTGTTGGACAGTGCAGATATGGAATAGTCTCATTATTGCTGAGAGTTTGATTAGATAGCACTAGTCTAGAGCACTAGTCACTAGTTTGTAATGGATGAGTTACCATATTATTGTCTTCCTAGTAATCGCATTACTTGTGTCTGCTACCCAGGACACTGTTTTTCAAGGTACTTTGATGATTAAATTAGTCTTCAGGAGATTGTTGATTTCGTAGTGAGTCATGAAGGAACTAGAAAGTTTTGTGAGATCCTTCTCTCATTTTGAGGGAAATCTTAAAAGAAAAAGACTTTCTTTCTTGACATTATCTTTTGAATAAACATTGACAAATTATCATGATCACAATTTTTTAAAATTAAGATTAAGGTAACAAGAAAATTTTTGGTCACATAATTTAGTGAGATGAGATTGTGACTCTTTATGTTAAATTATTATACAGTAGTATTTGACCTGCTAAAACATTTGCCCTTGAAAGAAAATATTTTACGTTGAATACATTGCATTGAATGAGTACTTGCCTTGAGGCATTAATTGGAGAAGTTCACTGAGGTTTTTGTTTTTTAAATATGGACAAGTCCTCTTACGCTCCACCATCGTCATTGGCTATATGTCAAGGCACATTCTAAGTGTTGGAGACAAAGTGTATTATTACTAGGTTGATGTTGTCATTATTAGTTCCAGTATGAGGAATAATAACTAATGATAATCACCTTGCTTGTGTAAAGTGCTTTAATATCTATAAAACCGCTTAGCACAGACTGAGAACTGAAATAGAGAAATGGTTAAAATCATGGCTTTGGAGACCATTTTTCATTCAGATTCCAGTTGTGTGGCTTGTTTAAGTGTGAAAATGGTAGCATTGTTTAATTTATATGGTTCTTCAGTTGCATCTATTTGAAGGGCCTTGAAAGAAATAATTTGAGAGCAATTATATTAGTACCTGGTTTTCATTTCAGATGGTGAAGTTACATTAATCAAACGGGTTTTTATTTTTTGAGTTTTTACTATCTTAATAAATGCTAATCTTTAGTGGTTTTCTCAACAGAGATTTTTGCATGATGACTTGTTTTTAAAGGATCTTAGTTTTTAAGTAACATTATTTTTTCTTATTACAAATATAATGTACATCTTCTTCCATGGTAGGAGATTGTTAAAGCACAGACACAATAAAAATCACATCTGACCCTTTGCCCAGAAATAACCATCATTAATATTTCAATTGACATGCTTTCAGTAAATTAATATGTGTGTTATAATGAATATATTTGTAGATTTTTTAAACTGGGATCATATTGTATGTGTTTAATTGAATCCTGCTTTTATACTTAATGGTGTCTCAAAATTGTTTCAGGTCATTTAAGATATAGTAGATAGATCATCAAATGATGTCATTTCCTTATAATGCTAATTAGATGCCATAATCAACTTAACTCTTGTTTATATCAATTAGTCTATGGTAAAATTGGTTTTGTTACAGATCATTTCACTTAAAGTCACATAACTTATCAACAACGTTAAGTGAGGACTTACTGTACTAATACAATATGTTTATAAAGACATCAGGATTTTGCGTAGTATAGATATGCTTCATTTCATTAATCCTCTGTGGTCGGATATTTGAAATGTTTGTAAAGCTGTAAATCACTTTACATTTTCTGTTGGTTTGAAAATAAAAAGTGAGACTTGTTCTTTTGAGTTGTTTTTAGATGGCTTATTTGATTTGCTCATATATTATATTAACAAATTATTAGACGTAGTTATAAGGTGCATGTGGGTACTTAAAACAGAATCAAGCTTTTGTATATATCTTTGAGTTTTTGATTTCATGAGTTATATTTTTATGTGTTCATCTTGTTTTCACAGCTAGATTATAACTCCTTAATCAATTGTGTCATCTCTTAATAAGCAAACAAAACTAACCTACCTTTCACAGAATCTGTGAACTTGGTCCACATTATCTGTCATTGTTTGATAAATACATGTTCATTGATATCTTTGTAAAGATAAAGCAGCTTATGAATTTGGTAGAAACTGGCTAAGGAGAATTGTAAAACCAAAGTCATTTCTCTTCAGTTTCATTTACTTCTACAAACTCTTATGGACTTCTCAGCCTCTCCTTTTCCCTTTGGGCTTTTTAAGTGTAATGTCTACTATGAGGAAAAATCTAGGTCATGATGCTCTCAAGAAAGTTGATTCCCAGTAAGCATCTCATGTATGTTTAGAACTTCCTACCCTCCACCTTTGAAGAAAACTTGATTTATTTAGTAAAATGTTTACTGAGATCTACCATCCTGATCTCTTTTAATGCCTGGGCTCATCAGGCTAACAGACATGCTTGACAGACAAGCCATTTCCTCTGCCTAGAAGATTTCATCCTGTTTGTTTGGCTGATTCCTTGTTCTTCAAGTCTCCTCTTAAATGTTACGTGCCTGAGAGGCCTTCTCAAGACCCCCATGATTTTCTCTCACAGCACTCTGGTCATTACTTTCATACTCTTTCATTTTTAGCGACTCATTTAGGCATTCACCATGAAAATGGCTTATCCCCTCCTTATTCTTTTAAAGTTCTTGATGATCTCTAGAGCACAAGACCTGATGGAGGTTTGAAACTTACTACAACAATTAAGTATTATATATTTATGTTGAGAATACAGGCATACCTTGGAGATATTGCAGGTTTGGTTCTAGACCACTGCAGTAAAGACAGTATGGTCTTTTTGCTGGTGGAGGGTTTTGTCTTGTTTGTAAAAAACCCACATCTGAATTACAATGCAGTGAAGTGCAATAAAATGAGGTGTGTCTCAATATAAATACTAGGGAAAAGTGACCCAAGGCATGAGTAGTTCTTTTTTCCAGCTTCCTTTTTTGAGTATCACTTCCTCTTCCTCCCAACCCCATCAGTTCCCCCAAGCTCTTGAACAGAATTCCAAATGTACACTTGTTTTCCATTCTATCACCCTTCTACATTAAAAGGCCTTTCAATAAATATAAATATTCATTGAATAAATAAATGCTAGATTCAAGGAACTTACAGTCCAGTAGGACAGGTGTGTGTAAGAAGCAATGAATTGTGAGTTGTGATTATGGGAATCTGTCTGTTCCCAGGGGTCACTGCTTGGTTTGACATCCATATTCCCTGCTGTTCTTAGTCTGTATACAGTGTAGCAAATTAATTCTGTCCCTGATACCTGTGTTGAACACCTGCTAGTCTGAGACATTTTCCTCAGGCACATATTTCTGTCCTTCCATTAAATCTGGTAATACATGATGGTTCTTCAATCATTTGCCTGGACGTGTTATTTGATTCTTGCAGGTTATTTAAGTAGCCTTTAAAACTCTTTGCTGTTTAGTTCTTGGAGAAGTTAGTGCTCAATAACTATGCTATTATTTCTGTGACAATGGGCTTGTCTTCCAAGCTCTATATGGCTTGTGAATTCTATAGAAACCCGTGTTCAAAAGAGAGAAGGACACTTTCACTGATTTTTTTTTTTTTTTTTTTACCTATCTTTCTAGGATGGGCACCCTAGTGAGGATTATTTCTTCACATACAATTTGAAATAGATTGTACTAGTTTTACCCTGCTGTTTAACAGAATGCAGATTTTCTCTTTTGAAAGATCTAGGTCATTGACATTTTAGACCCAAAATGAAATATATATTGTTAAAGTTCATTTTTGGTCTTTATTATCTATAGACATTCCCGGCCTGGAAAGGACTAGAAGCTGCTCTGGACTGGTGAAAACACCCAAGTCTGTCTACAGTGTCATCATCACCTATATGAGATGAAGTGACATAGATTATGGGCTAATTATACTAGCTGCTAACAACTTTTATCCAATATTTAATTATTTAGTTGGCATTGAGACATAAAAGTAAAAGGCTTTATGGTTTGAAGAACTCAAAAGGGCGGTTGGAGTGTAGTGCGTCAGTTGGAGTTGTAGGAGATTATTTTGTAGAGGAAGGCAAGAGCTGATCATTTAGAAATTATGATAGCTAATCCTTGACTTTCCCTGCTGACTGAAGTCCAACCAAGAGATGACTTTGCCAGCTCCGGAGTCCACTCTCTTTGCTCTTTTGCAGTTGATCAAACAGTTGTATTATATTCTTGGACTTCCCAAATAGTACAGCTCTGCTTCTTAGTCTCCAAGTATGGTCGTCCGTGAACACGCCTCCCTGTACTCACATCATTCTGCATTTGATCTTCACTAGCCCTGTGACTCATTTTAACCAAGATGGTGCAGCCGAAGTGAGGCCATGCCTGTTTTAGGCCGAACCCTTAGGACAGCTTGACAGCTGCTGGTTTTGCACTTTTGGGAACAATGAGCCGCCATGGAAGAGGTCCCACTACTATGTTAGAAAGACACGTTGGAGAGGAAGCAACACTGAGAGCACAAGCAGAAGGAGATAGGCCCATCACCCTGGTTTCCCAGCTGAGCCCACCCTTTTCCACATAGGTGTTAATAGCGTATGTGAAGCTGCAGTCACCAAATGACACAGTTTCACGAGAGACTGTTATACCAGTAGAAAAAAAATCCAAATGTACCTCAAAAAAACATAACCTTTTGACTTCTCCTAGAACCATGAGAAATAATAAAATGGATATTGTTTTGAGGTGCTAAGGTGTGGGATGCTTTATTATGCAGAGTAGATAAATAGCACAGGTGGCTAGGGCACGTTTTGAGTGGAAACTCCAGTTCTGCAGAAAGTCTAAAACTAATTCAAGCAGAGAAATCTCTAGGAATTCTGCTCTTAGTCTCAGAGTCTGTTGCAGGAGGCAGATTTATAAGCAGTCTAGCATAAGGGGTACCTCATTTTGCAGCAGATTTTGCATTCAGCTGTACTGTACTGATCTTTCCCTGCCATGGTTTATTGATTTTCCTTTCTTTTTGATTGTAGTATTTCGTAGTTTGTGTTTACTATAGTTTACTTAACAGTTCCCCCAGTCAATGGATATTTACATTCTCTAATGTCTAAATTTTCAGTATTGCAAATTACGATGCACAAATGTGACTACCTAGAATCATTTAAACTTCTCCAATGTAGCTTTGCCAATTTATGGTACTATATCCTGCTCATACGTTCCTCGGTTGCTATTAATAAGGTTGAGAATGGTCATCTTTAGTGTTCATACAGGGAAGCTAGAAATATGGTATATAGGAAGTAGTATATATTAGCAACAAACATGGATTCTGGAGTGAGTGAAAATGACTTTTTTAAGCATGTTTAGATGGCAGATTATGGATATTTAAAATTTTTTAAAAATTGTTTCTGTTTAAGAAAATATAATGATGAGTCACTAGCCAAGTTTTTCTTAACCTGATAGTTGTGTATGATTTCTGTTTATGTATAGGAATGTATCAGATGCGAAGGGGACATAACCATTGTAGAGTAGTTTCAGGTTCACAGCAATATTAAGAGGAAGGTACAGCGATTTCCCATATATAATACCTTCTGCCCTCCCATATGCATAGCTTCCGCTACCATCAGCATTCCCCACCAGAGTGGTACATTTGTTACAATTGATGAGCCTACATTGACACATCATTATCATCCAATGACCCTAGTTTACTCTAGGGTTCACTCTTCGTGTTGTACAGTCTTTGGGCTTGGATAAATATATAATGACATGTATCCATCATTATAGTGTCATTCAGATAGTTCTACTGTCCTAAAAATCTTCTGTGCTTCACCTATTCAACTTTCCTTCCCCTCTTAACCCTGAGCTACCAATTATCTTTTTATTGTCTCTATGGTTTTATCTTTTCCAGAATGTCATATTGTTGGAATCATACAGTATATAGCTTTTTCAGATAGGATTCTTTCACTTAGTAATATGCATTTAAGGTTCCTCCATGACTTCTCTTTTCTTTTTTTCTTTCTTTTTTTCCCTCCATGGCTTTTCATGGCTTGATAGCTCATTTCATTTTAGGGCCAAATAATAATCCATTGTCTGGAGTACCACAGTTTATCTGTTTATCTACTAAGGGACATCTTAGTTATTTCCAAGTTTTTGCAATTATGGATAAAGCTGCTGTAAATATTTATATGTAGGCTTTTGTGTGGACATAATTTTTCAACTCATTTGTATAAATACAAAGGAGTGCAATGCCTGGATCATATAGTAAGATTATATTTAGTTTTGTAAGAATTCACCAATGGGGAGGGATATGATTGTGGGAGAAGGGGTGAGCTGGGGGGGGGGAGCAATGGGGAAAAAATGGGACAACTGTAATTGAAAAACCAAAAAACAAAATTAAAAAAGAAAGAAATTCACAAAATAGTTGTACCATTTTACATTCCCATCAGCAAATAGATGAGAGTTTCTATTGTTCCAAACCTTCACCTGCATTTGGCACTGTCAGTATTTCAGCTTTTGGTCATTCTAATAGGTGTTTAGGGGTATCTTGTTTTAATTGGCATTTTTCTGCATCATATCATGTGGGATTTCTTTTCATATGTGTGTTTTTCGTCTGTATATCTTATTTGATGAATTGTCTATTAAGGGCCCATTATTTAATCCAGTTGCCTATTATTGTTGAGATTTAATAATTCTTTGTGTACTTTAGATAAGTCCTTTATTAGATGTGTCTTTTGCAAACATTTTCTTTCATCAGTGGCTTGTCTTAATCTTTTGGCAGTGTCTTAACAGTGCAAAAGTTTTTAATTTTAATGAAGTCCAACTTAATGATTTCTTTCATGGACCATGTCTATGGTGTTGTATCTAAAAAGCCATCACCATACTCAAGGTCATCTAGGTTTTCTTTTATAGGAGTTTTATAGTTTTGCATTATGTATTTAGGGCTATGGTTCATTTTTAGTTAATTTTTGAAGGATGTAAATTCTGTTCTTTGATTTTTTTTTTTTTTTTTTTTTTTTTTTGGTACATGAATGTCTAGTTAGTCCATTTGTTGAAAACACTGTCTTTGCTCCATTGGGTTACCTCCACTCCTTTGTCAAAGATCAGTTGCCTATATTTGTGTAGGTCTATTTCCGGAATCTTTATCCTATTACATTAATAGATTTGTCTGTTCTTTTGCCAATGCCAGACGGTCTTGATTATTGTAGCTTTTTAATAATTCTTGATGTTGGGTAGTGTCACCCCTCCAGTTTTGTTCTTTTCTTTCAATATCATATTGATTGTTCTGGATCTTTTGCCTCTCCTTATAAATTATAAAGTCATTTTGTTATCTACAAAATAACTTGCTGGGATTTTTATTGACATGACATTAAATCTATAGCTCAAATTGGGAAAAAATGAAATCATAGCAATTTTGAGTGTTCCTCTCTATGAACAGGAGTATCTTTCAATTTGTTTTTTATTTTATTTTTCAGAGTTTTGTAGTTGTCTTCACATCTGTCCTTTACATATTTTGTTAGATTTATACCAATTTTATTTTTCTGGATGTTAATATAAATGATGCTTTAAAAAAATAATGGTTTTATTGAGATACCATTTACATCATTTACACATCTGTGTTTTTAATTTCTAATTCCAATTGTTTATTGCTGGGACACAGGAAAGTAATTGACTTTTGTATATTAACCTTTATTCTGTAATCTTGCTATAATTGCTGTTAGTTCTAGGAGGGCTTTTTTAAAACATATTCTTACTTATTTTTTACATAGATGATCATGCCATCTGTGAGCAAAGACAATTTCTTTCTTTCTTCCCAATCTCTTTTATTATATTAGCTAGTTCTTTCAGTATGATGCTGAAAGGGAGTGACGGGTATCACTCTTTCCCCCCCACTTCCCATGAGATCTGTGTTAACATTTTCTTCATTATATTTGTTCTGCAGCTCACCAAAGCCCATCGACAAGGACACATGGTGAAAGTAGACTGGCTGGACAGATTGACATTCAGAGAGATTGAAATGATAAATGAGGTGGGTTATATCCCCTCCCGTTTTTTAAAATATTTTATTTATTTATTTTTAGAGAGGGGGAGGGGAGGGAGAAAGAGGGAAAGAAACATAGATGTGCAAGAGAAACATCTATCAGTGCTTCTTCACATACACCACTAAATGGGGACCTGGCCCACAACCCAGGCATGTGCCCTAACTGGGCATCAAACCAGCAACCTTTCAGTCTGCAGAATGACACCCAATCTACCGAGCTGCATCAGTCAGAGCTCCCCCTTTAAAAAAATTTTTTTAATGTATTTCAACATTTTTTTCTCAAGTATCTAAATCAAGAAGAATTATTTATTGCCAGGTATTTCACAAATATGGTGTTATTGGGATACCATGTAGTTTAGGGGGTTCTGTGCTAATAAGTGGAAAACTTGGGATATCTGCCTTTCTTTTATCTTATACTTATGTCCAACTGTGAAGTAGGTAGTGAATATTGTAAGTGTACTGAATATATGTGAAGCCTGTGTGAGTTTGATGCCCCACTTGTATGTTCTATCTCCCTTTATATGGCAGCTCATGTTCAAGTTCAAATCAAAATTAGATACATCTATCAACAGTGCTCCCTCTTCACTTCAGATATCTTAAACCATCTTTAGCAAGTCCTCTCCCCAGTTAAGATACTTCTTATATCCTGCATCCTTAATAAAGTTGTATGGTTCAAATTATTGATTTACTTCCATTTTTAATCATTTTTTATTGTTATTCTATTACAGTTGTCCCAATTTTTCCCAAAGATTTTATTTATTTATTTATTCACTTTTAGAGAGAGGGAAGGGAGAAAGAACGAGAGGGTGAGAAACATCGATGATGTATGAGAGAAGTATCTATCGGTTGTCTGCACACCAGGCAGTGCCCTGACTGGGAACTGAATGAGTGACCTTTTGGTTCACAGGCCCGTGTTCAGTCCACTGAGCCATACCTGCCAGGACTATTTGTTGATTTTCTGTATTGGTCTAGAATATGGTTAATTAAAAGATGACTTCAGTGAACCTTTCTGAAAGTTAAAACTTTTTTCTTTTTTTGTGTATTTACACTGAAATATTAGATGTTTGGCCTCATATTTGGCATCTGGAGAACATAAATAAGTTATATAAATCACACTAGGAAAGAGGAATATCAATTTTGTGATATGATATGCCCAGGTTATAGAGACCACCGCAGGTCAATATTTTTTGAAAAGTTTTCAGGAGGTACAAGGAATTTTTTTTTAATAATGAACACCTGTAAATGTTAGGTTCTGATGTTGCTCCTTTTTAAAAAAACAAATTAGTGGTGTTTAACACCATTTATGTTTGGTGTGAATACTGGGCATCTTTTCTAAATTTACTCATAGTACATTCTCATATTTTTAAACTGGAAGAAAAGTTTCCTGTTTTGAATGTTTATAATAGCCACATTCCAAAAATAGTTGAATCAAAATGCTTTGCTTTTTTTTTTCCTTTCTTTAAGTTAGGTCTCCTAGGATAGAAAATGTAACGTTAAAGCTTACTTTGCCCAGAACTTCCCATTCTCCCCACCCCTACTCCTTAAAAGATAGGAGACCATTACTTACCATAGTAGAGTATAATATGCTTTATAAAGCTGAACAATTAAGTGACCTCCTTAGACCTTTCTATGGTTTTATACATGTAGGTTTAAAACCATTTTAAAACTGTTTTGGGTTAAGACCAATCATCCTTTTAGACTTCATTTGATTTTCACTTCTTTTTAACATACTATTTGTTTGTTTTTTAAGGGACAAATTTATACACAGAATCAGAATCAACATTTTTTTATGTTAAGGAAGTGTTTTCCAGTATATTTTTAAAAACTGATTAAATTTTTAAAAATGACTGCATGTAATCTCAAGACCATTTATAAATTGTGAAAAACTTATGAAGGTTATATCTGTTAAGCTCAAATGGCCTTAGACCTTAGTTACAAATTTTGTTTAACTTTTAGTTTTTGTCATACTGATATTAATTGTTAGATTAGTCATATGGTTTAAGGGTAAACTGTTCTTTACTTAAAATTGTTAGAAATACAAAACATTTTTATTTTTTGAAATTAAATATTTCTCATGCAATGTATATAAAAGTCATCAAGATTTTATACACTAAAATCTGAACTACTGAATAAACCAACAGTGTCATTAAGTTTTAGGAGGGAATTGTAAGTGACTAGCAGACATTACTGGATAAAAAAAATAGTGTTGTATATAATAAGATAGTAGTGCTGTATAAAACAGTGCATTTATAATAAATGAAAATTTGTTAAATTTTAACTTGAACCTGATAGATCCATGTGTTATTAAATTGGGAATAATGATACATACTTATACTTTAAGAGAATGTTGAAGATGATTATTTTTCATAAAAATCCTCTTTTTCTTTTTAGAGTGAAAAACGGAGTTCTAATTTCATGTACTTGATGGTTGAGTTTCGATGTGTCAAGTGCGATGATAAGGAATATGGTATCGTTTATTATGAAAAGGTACTGCCTTGCAACTGTTATGGTCTTTCAAGTAGAGGAGTGGGGAAACATTAAAAATTACTGTTGTTCCTGTTTAGATGAATTATTTGCTTGTAGGATGACAGCAGACGGCTGTCGTCAGCAGCTGCTTATGTATGCACACATCAAATCATGCAGCTACAGCAAGATTACAAAAGCCAGCCACTCATAGAATGCAGTTCTGGGTTACAGGATATGCCAGAGATTAAAAATTTTGATTAATTTTTCTGAAAATTGGCAAGAAGAATATTGAAGCAATAGCTTTAGTAACAGTTAAAAATCATTTGAAAAGTAAAAAGAGAAAATCCTGTCTTTTTAAGTGGTAAATTATTGAAAGATGATTGTTCGTTATTTGAGTATATATGATGAGGTCTGACCAGAAAGTGTCCAGCCATGTCATATGAAAAATAGAGACATTTATTGCAGAAGATACAATCAACATTGTTTATAAGACAATGATGCCTCAATTCCCTTCAAAGTAGACATTTTGGGACCTCACACAGTTCTCCCGGTCACATTCAGCTTCCCTGTCATGTTTTCCTGAATGTCATCAACAATCTGAAATCTCTTCCCTTTCAAAGGTGATTTGACTTTTGGGAAAAGGCAGAAGCCACAGGGCGCCAAATCTAGGCCATAGTGGGGCTGCATCACTTGAGTGATTTGATATTTCACCGAAAATCTCTGCAACAAGACATGGTGCATGAGCAGGCTCATTGTCCTGATGAAGCTGCCAGTCAGTAGGTGCCCATAGCTGCGGCCTTCTGAATCATTTAAATAGTGTCTGCAGAAGAATGTTCAATCTTAATGCAAAATTGATGCAGATTTGTTGCTCTACTCTCTCAGTCGTTTTAAATGCAACTACCACACAGTACATACGGTCACTCAATGGCATCTACTGCCCCCACTGACTAGTACAGTGAAGTCATTATTGTTCACGAATGCACATTCTAGTCCACTTTCCTTGGCTGCCAGGTTACATTGATGTCATGCAAACGTTTTCTTTGTATTAACAATGGCTGGACTTTTTCTGGACAGACCAATAAAATACATGTGTGTATATATATTTATATACAGTATTGGGACTTTATATGTGACCCAAATGTAAGTATGCTTATGAAAGGCTTCATAAATCTGTGTTTATTTACATAGTATGTACAGAATTAACAAAATATGTTATCAGGGTAAGTGATAACATATGCAATTCTGGACTTCCTCTGGTTTGCTCATTACGTGAAAGAGGAGCAGTGAGTGTTTGACATGTAGCTCCTAGGAAAAATATCTGTGCCTTCAGTGCTTGTTGAAGGGTTCATTTAAGTATGCAAATAGTTGTATGCATAGTTCAAAACAGTGTAAACCATGTACCTTCCATTTTAGTAGGAATACTTAGACAAGTGCTTAAATCAGTGCGAATGAGGACAGACTTGATACATGGCATAATAGAATAATATTTTCTCTAGCATTAGCTAAGCTTATATGCAATATATTTGTTCATTAGAAGCAGCACTTTTAAGTCACATTTTAACTTTAGAATTGCTTGTTAAAGCTGTCACAAGTGATTTTAAAATATATATATTTATAAATTATTGTTTGAAGGATGTTTTCATAATGGAAATATAGGGTTTGTACAGTTAATTTATGCTCACTTTTATGGTATCTTTCAAGTTAATATTCATAATTTTCCCTTGAGCTTATATCCCTTCCTTTTAGTAAAAGATCGTGAAACATTAATTTGTTTCAGCTTTTTATTTTATAAATGGTATTTCCTGGGGGGCGGGGGCGGGGGGGGGAAGGCAGCCAGAAAGATAGATTAACGTTGTTTATTAATTTATTAGAATTTTTGATACAAAAGATGAAAAGCCAAGTGTGGGGAAGTGAGGCTAAGGTAGTGTTCCCAGAGCCCAGGGTCCAGGCGACCCGCTGCCGGGTGGGAATCGGAGCCGGGAAGGGTCCGGGGGTCCAGTAGGACCTGGAGCATGAAGGTGAGGCAGCACCTGCCAAACCACTGCACGGAGCAGACAGAAAGCAAGGCTGCTTCTTGGGAAAATGACCTAATAAAGAAAGGGAAATGTAGGTGAGTGAAGTTTTGTCACCAATACATTTTAATAAAATTAGATTTTATATTTAATACCATATTTTATTTCATGAAAAGCAATAGGCCCTGCCCATATGGAGTTTATATTACAAAAAATGCTAATGGAGGTTTTAATTTAGAACATTGAAGATGTGAAGAGTCTTTCAAAAGACAGTTTGGATAATAGATGAAATAATAACAGAATAGAAATTAGAAGAATTTCAAGTACTTTTGAAAAGGTTCTTGACCCCTTTCTACTGCTTCTTGAGAAATTCCCCATAAGTTAATGCCTGTGTACCTACCCTGTCATATTTCTACTTAGTGTAAAGATTGCCGGGCCAGTGTATTGAATCTAATGGAAATAGACTTTCTTGTCACCTGTCTTTTGTGACAGATAGCCTTAGTGAAGATTACTTGTCACAGCTAGGCTGATAAAAGTGGTTTCTGTTGTTGTGGCTGAGAATCAGCCTGTTAAACAACAGCTATGGGAATTTGTGGTTTTCCCTAAGACTCAATTACTGAACGAAAGTCAAGTCACAGTGCTTCCCCTCTTTCAGTCTCCTGACTTTGTTGCACATATCTAAAATTGAAAATATAGCATTTGGAAAGTGACAGAAAAGCTTGATTCTAGGTATACAGTTGTGAGGAAATGAATTTGGACCTTAATTAGTTTAGCCTTTTCTAGTATGTATGCAGTGACATTTTATTATGCTGAATTACCTTTCTTGTCTGAATTGGATAAAAATAAAAGCCAGCATTCTTCAAAAATGACAATACTAACAAAATAAGACAGCTTTAGTTCTTAAAGATTGATAGACTGATTCTCATTATTCAAATTTGCATGGTGCTTAGTACATATTCTTCTGAGAAACAACGCCTCTGAATCTCTAAGCTCTGTATAAATTTAAGTAACATTAACCCCACATTTAAAATTCTACTTCTCTGTATGCAACTCAACTGTGATAATTTGAAGTTACCAACACCCACTTAGTAGTTTTTACAAGTGATGAGACTCACCCATTGTGACATATTTTAATTATGTCCTGTGGTCTCTTATTCTAACTTTAACAATTAGGACGTATTATATTTGACCTACTGTCATTATAAATGCAGTTTTAAAAAAGACAAAGACCATCTGCTGATTTCCAGACCTCATATCTCTAAACACTATATTATAAATTTTATTGTTAAATTTTATTTTTCTCAATACTTCATCAGCAATAGAAGGTAAAAAATGAAGCATTTTAAAATACAGTTGAAAGAAGATTAATTTTTTGAGTGGAAGGAACGTTGTTCATTAACTAGAACTAAAATACATTGGTGTGTACATTATCATGTATTGTTTCTTACCAGTTGGTTAAATTTTACTTATTTATCTATTTATTTATTTTAATTTATTGCACTATAACCCAGGATGGTGATGAATCCTCTCCAATTTTAACAAGCTTTGAGATAGTGAAAGTTCCTGACCCTCAGATGTCTATGGTGAGTTACATGCAAATCATTCCAGAATGATTATGACTTAGGTTGGTATCATGCACTTTATTTTTAAAAAGTATATGTGTAAGTACCCCAGTTACCTAAAAGTGATTTATAAATCCACTTCAGCTATTCGGAATCAAGTTCAGATGAGATTTTTACAAGAACTATTAACAGGTAAGAACAAAGTCAGGGTAGTGTCATGTTAGGGAGCCATTTTATTTAGATTATTGAACGAGCTAGGGAATGCGGTCATGAAGTGAGCGCTGGGGAGAACAGGCCTAGGTGCACCTTGGGGATGCTGCGTGTTTGACCCGACACTACCACAGTAAAGCAAGTACTGCCATGAAGCAAGTCACACGGCTTTTTGGGTTCCCCAACCTCTGCTAGCTTCAGACTTTTCTTTTAGAGCTTCCTCACCTCTTTCAGCCTTCATAGAATTGAAGAGAGTTAGGGCCTTGGTCTGGATCAGATTTTGGTGTAAAGAAATGTTGTGGCTTGTTTGATCTTCTGTCCAGACCACTATAGCCACAGTAAGGCTGTTTCTGCTTTCTTACCATTTGTGTGTTCACTGCAGTAGCCCTTTCAGTATTTTTCAAGAACTTTCCCTTGACATTCACAACTTAGCTAACTGGTGTAAGATGCTTAGCGTTAGGCCTATCAACTTTCGACATGCCTTCCTCACTGAGCTGAATCCTTTTCTAGCTTTTTGATTTAAGTGGGAGATGTGTGACTCTTCATTTAAACACTGAGAGGCCATTGTATGGTTAGGGATTAGGGAGGCCTGAGGGGAGGGAGAGAGATGGGGAGCATCTGCTCAGTGGGGCAGTCAGGACACACACATTTATCGCTTAAGTTTGCTGTCTTTTATGGGTGGGTTTGTGATACCCCCAAACAATTACAATAGTAGCGTCAAGGATTACTGATCACAGACCACAATAATAAACATAATAATAACGAAAAATATGAAATATTGCTAGAATTACCAAAGTGTAACACAGAGATACAGTGCAGGCAGGTGCTATTGGAAAATGGTGCCTACAGACTTGTTTGACTCAGGGTTGCTACAAATCTTAAACTTGTTTTTTAAGAAATGCAATATCTGTGAAATTCAATAAAGCGAAAATGCCTGTATTTGAAAGACTGTCATCATTTATATGAGGAATTGTTTTATACCAGGATGTAATAGGATTAGTGGATGAAAATTTTAGGGAGACTGGTTTAGTTGCAAAATATGGAGGGTCATTGTAGTTATTACAATGATTCAATTTGAATCATGATATCTTGAATGATTTTGAGATACCTGTCTGTTGAATTTTTGAGATAATAGCTCTTACATGGATACAAAGAGTAAGAATTCCTGCTTTGCAACAGAGCTTTAATTAGATGACGAGATTTGGAAAGGTCAGTCAAAAACGTCCTTTTAACAGCATAATATATATGATATTCATACTTATAACTCATTTACATCACTATGAACCATTTCATTCTGTTTTTATGCATTTTTAATTAGGTTAATTACCTTTCTTATTAGGCCAAAGTAGATTAAAAGTAGCTCATTGGAAGATGAAAACATGATGACTGAGTTAAAGACAGATCATTGAAGCGGGAAGTAATGGCTGTTAACCTAACATCAGAAGAAAAGATGGATAGGGAAAGAGTATAAAAGGTTAGGAAAAAAGGTCACTTGGGAATCTTTTAGGAACAAACACCCTAAATAACTTCATGGAACCTATTCACAGAATAATAAAACTGACACTGAATTTTCATTATAAAATCAAATTATATTTTGCATTCTGGATATTTGAAACACATGAATGGAGGTACTTTGTGGTTACCTTCAAAATGGCCAGGAGTAAACAGTTTTGTCATACTGGGATTGTAGGTGTTACTTTTGTGTCGCTCCTACCAAAATGTCAGGTAGATGAGATGTCTATATATTGAATGTGTTCTAAAGAAAATGCTCATTAATAGTTATAGCTTAAACATTATAGATGATGTAATTAAAAAAATAATAATAAACACAACTAGGGCTCCTGTTAAAAATTTTTTTTAGTTTTAAATGAAACAAGCAAGCACAAAAGAAAAGTTTTTTAAAAAAGCAAACTACTCTCCTCACCCCCTGTGCTCAAAAAAAGTCAGTTCAGTTTGAAGTCACGATTACTTACTAAAATAGAGGAGTGCATTTTAACAAAAGAACTTCAAAGAGTGCCACTGAGCTGGTATATGGGACATCAAACAAAAAAGCAGACTATAAAACTTGTATAATATCAGGTGCACTGCTCGCACATGTACATGCACAGATAGATGGGTGGAACTGATTAAAAAGCCCGGAAGTAGATCTAAGTAACTATGAGTAGGAAAGATAAAAAGCCTCTTAAGCAAAGACAATATGTTTAAAGCAAATGCTTTTGGCCATAGGTAAAGTAGTCAACACCAAGTATGTATACTTAATTAAGTATTATGGTCATTGTCCCTGCCCTCAAGTTACTGTTGGAGGTTAAGCCACTGAGATGATAGTACTACACTGCATCACAAGGTGTTAGCAAAGAGAGGATGCTTTAGTCTTTGTTGTCAGGGAAGATCTTAGAAGGTGGTGGTTGAGTGGAGAGAGGATATAAAAACCGCGACTACCTAGAGAATGGGGGTAGATGTTTTAAGGAGCTAGAATGGCATGTGCTTATTATGGCATAGTGAAACGGAAAGCATGCTTAGTTTCCTCATCTCAAAATGGTGATGTATTTTTAAAACATAGGAGACTAAGAAGCATAATTGATAGGTACAAAATAGATGGGGATGTTAAGAATAGTAAAAGAAATGGAGAAGCCAAAGAACTTATATGCACAACCCATGGACATGAACTAAGGGGGGCCGGGGGATTGCTGAAGGGACAGAGGGTATAGGGCAGAAGGGAGACGAAGGGAAAAAATATTGGGACAACTGTAATAGCATAATCAATAAAATATACTAAATAAAGAAAGAAAGAAAAAATAAAACATAGGAGACTAAGTTGTAACCAAAATAAAAATTAAGTATTATAAAACGGTCTTAAATAACTATTTACTTTCCTGTTTCTAACCTGCTGTTGAAACGTCCTTTTGGTAATCTTTATGCTATTGATTAATATTTTTAAATAATTAATAGGAGAATTTGGTTGAGAGCAAACATCACAAGCTTGCCCGCAGTTTAAGAAGTGGACCTTCTGACCATGATCTCAAACCTAATGCTGCCACAAGAGATCAACTAAATGTAAGAATTTTAAAATATTCATGTAAAAGTAATTAAATGGGTATTTTGGTTACAATTGTTGTTATACCACTTCACTTAAACATGATTCAGATTTTTTTTTAACCAGATTAATGAACCCAAAGTAATTTCAGAAATTCAAACTACTGTGGTTTTTTTATTATTTGGGGACTTTCAGTAAGAATATTTGCCCCGGAGGCAGATGCAGCACCTCAAGAAACTGGCCCTCAGGTACCTTGCCCGCAAGAGGCCTTGTGTGCACAGCTGCATTGTTGCGCATGTGGACTTGACAACAGAAACGGTTACTGTTCCGACTTCTCCTGTTTGAGGGGGGAGGCTTTAGTTATTTTAGTTTGTTTTGTTTTTGGTTTAATTAGCTCTGTAGTTATATACTTTTACAGGGATTATGACTTTTTCATCTTCTTTTTCTCCCCTTAACGCCCTAATAATACCATTTTTGAACGGATAAGTACAGTAAGTTTGTCTTACTAAGTTGCTTTCACATCCTTCTTTCTTCTGTAGTAGTTCTATAATAGAAGTATTTAGATAAATGAAAAATTTTATATGAAAGGGAAGTATATAGGAAAAATAAGTTTGACAAAAGTAATTCTTTTTTTTCCTTTGTTGCAGATTATTGTGAGTTATCCACCAACCAAGCAACTTACATATGAAGAACAAGATCTTGTTTGGAAGTTTAGATATTATCTTACTAACCAAGAAAAAGTAAGTGTCTCGAATGTTTTAAATATTAAATTATCTACCAAGTTTGTTACCGATAAACAAGATGAGGCAAAACTGCCAGGGAAATATGGAATTCTTGTCAAATTTTTAAAAAAGTTACAGAACAATATATATGATACTCCATTAAAAAATTTTTTAGTAATTTTAGTGATATCCACACAGAGAAACACATACCTTTTGAGGATGCATAGACAGCAGCTGAATGGGTTAGGTCAGAGACATGGGTTTGGTTTCTGGCGCTACAACTTCTTATTACTAGGCAAGGTGAGGCAAACTGCTTTGGAAGCCTGGTTTTCTCATTTTTCTGGTGAGGAAATCCTTCTTCACAGGTGGGAAAATACAGATGAATAACCTGACCCAGTACCTGGTGAATAGTAGGTCCAGCCTAAATGTTGGTTCGCTTTTTTCTTCTCATCTCTTAGAGCCTGAGTTGATGAGCAAAATATTTACATCATTACAGGAACCGGAGAATTCTGGAGAAGGGTGACTAGAGAGAGTATGAGGAATATAATTTGAATTTAGTAAATTGAGTTGGTAGAGTGACAGCCCCCTTGTAGTGCAGAATGAGGCCAGGTCAGAACTAGACATTTGCTTTCCATAATGAAACCACATTTAGATAAAGTCTCCAGAGAGGGGGAATTATGATGAAGGAGTCAGCATTTGAGTTGAGTTGGCAGACTTGGTTTTGATTCTTAGTATTGCCACTAAGCAGCTTTTTACTGCAGGCAGGTTTTTTCACCTGTCTAAGCTTTAATTTCCTTATATATAATATGAGTTGATTAAATAATAGTGAACTTTAAGTCTCTTCCAGTTCTTAAAATAGCCTGTAGATTCTTAGAACATTGGTTCTAGGACTAACTTTTAAAATATAGTAATAATAATAGTCAGTATCTATTAAACAGCCATTTATGCCAGGGATCTTTTATATCCCACAACAACCCACAATTTAGGTATCATTGCTACTGTTCTACAGATGAGAAAAGTTGAGTCTTATATTAAGGGACCTGTGCAGATTCACAAAGCTTATCAGTGCTGCTCCTTGATATGCTCACATTTATGAGTTACAATGAAGCTAGTCTAAAGATTAAAAAGGATCGTAGAGAAAATATTTGCAGCATTGTGCACACGCCTTAGCAGGAATTATGAAATGCATTGGGAGCAAAACAGAAAAATTAATATCTGTCAGAAAACTATTCTATATTTATGTGAGAATGAGTATGTTTTACAATCTCATGAGATGATCTTTAGCTGCTTTAACTTGTTTTTCTTGAAACAATTATATTTTTTTAATTTCAAAAGTAAAGATAAAAATCCAGTTGCAGCTCGTCTTTACTCAACTTTCCCTTTTTGTCTTTTATTGAAACCTTTGAAAATTCTTTGTAGTTGAATCATCTTTATTCTCCTTACACCCATAATACAAGACTGAGAGAAGAATTTTAAATTTACTATAGCTTTGAGTGTTACTCTCTTCATCACACAAAAAGGAAATATTCATCAATAGAATCTGTTAAAAAATTTGATTTAGGATATGATACTCTGTTAAATGAAGAATAATGTTGGTCACAGAAATTGCATCTTGAATGCAGCACAGTCTTGTCTAAAATACACAGCAAGATATTGAATTGGACTGTTAGAATGTATAGGTTCAAGAAGCATAGAATAGATTTGCAGAGCAGAACTGCCTTAGAAAGGCTTACAAGAAAAATTGTTTGTTTAAAAAGTAGTCACTTCTCACTGAAATTCAATTACTTCTAGGTATGTGCAAGAGAAATAAAATGCTCAAGTGATATTAAGTGTGTGACAAGTTTCATTTAACTAGTTGATTTCAAGTTTTCGAAACTTCAATTCTCAGGACATATTATAGGATTCTTAGGATCGCTTGGGTTTAGTGAACGATATTTTTTAATGTTTGAGAAGCACTGTTCAATATTTTGGCCTTCAAGTGACCAAAGAAGTTATTTACACAGCCACATTTGTATCTTTGTAATAATTTAAAGTGGGTTTTGTAGAAGACAAATATTCCCGTACCCTCGTCCCTTAATTTATTTACGGGAAGAAAGAAATTCTTGCAATGTCAGTTTCCCGGGAACAGTGCTCTGGTGAGTTGTCATTTGGGCCCTGAGGCTGAAACAGTTTCTGGAGAGAAAGCAGTGCTCATAAAACAAATTGGTGGAAATTGGTTTTTACAGTTACACTTACGGTTTTTTTTTTTGTTGTTGTTGTTTTTTAAATTTGGCCTTTCCACCTATTTTTTTTTCCTGAATGACTGTGTGTCACAGCTTGCTGGCACAGTCTTCAGTACTCCGGATGAAAACTCTCTAGTCTAGACTTGATGTTGCACCTAGAAAGTTCATAGTAATAGCTTTGTCTGACAAAACCAGTCAAAATTATGAAGTACTTTAAAATTTGTGGTCCGTAGCATTTAAGAAGTGACGCAATTTTATGGAACCCAAAATGTGAATGTTGTAACTTTTCAGAACTAGCTTTTACCATGGTAAATGACCTTTCTTCTTATAAAATATTAATTAACAAATTACTGTTATGTTTACTTAATGCCTTTTCATTATGTTTGGGGGAAAAGTGCAATAGGAAGAGTCATGTATGGTGAAGGCAGGCGTGATACACTGAACATTCTGAAGAGGCTGCTGCAGAAGCCGCTACTGAGACAGTGACAACAGGGCTGTCAAGACACAACCATATTTTTGCAGCCTGACAAGAAGTTGGTGGCAAACCATAGTGGGAAGGAATTCAGCTCAGCAAGCATTTGTTATCATCTCTTGGCCTAGTATTATTCAGAACTCTGGGCTTTAGATACCATTTTTCTGTCTTCATATAAGCTTAAACTGTTGCAGGGAAATGGAATTTATAGACAATCAAAATGGAGAAGTATAGGATAGAAATTGATTGAAATTACTCTCTTAGTAAACATTTAGATAACTACTATCTTAGAAATGTGGAGTAGAGCAAGGTCAGCGTGCTATGTTATGAAGGAGGTTTCACAAAGCAAAGACTAGTGTTAAATTTGAGCAAGCACTTGTGGTATTTTTTTATCTGATGATTATTTCTCATGGGAAAGAAGAGCATGGGTAAGGCAAAGTGTTATGTTTAGGGACAGTCTCTGACCACTCACGAATGGTTATAAAATAGAAAAGATGGGTCAGCTTGTGATGAGCCTTGAATTCTGTGTTTGGGAGTTGAATTTCACTGGCAGTAGTAAACCACTAAAGCAACAGCATGTGTTGTAACAAGTGATGTTTTAGGGAAGACAAACCAGGATATGTTGAAGCAGAGCTGAGAATGAAGAAAAGAGATATAATTAGAAGATTCAATATACTGATTTTGAAATGAGAAGTATTCTTGTGAGACTAGCCCCTTCACCCTTGGAATCTGAACTGATTCCAGGTCGTCAGTGTCAGAATTGAATTCAGTTGTAGGACATCCAGTTGGTGTCCTCAGAGAATTAGGCAGCTGGATGGTGTGGAAAACCCACACATTTGGTGTCAGAGGTGTCTCGAGTAGAGAAATAGATTTTTCTTTAGCAACAAAGTGGAAATTTCCAATAATGGAGTTGGTAGAAATTAAAATAAGAAATATATATGATAAATACAGTATTTTCAGCTCTAAAGTGATTGTGCTTATGATTGTAAGAATAGGAGGTACCAGTGAGGTGATTCTAAAGTCAAAGGGAGGTTAACAAAAATATTTATTGCTATTAATACACAACATGGTAATAAGTGCAGTAATGTTAACATTTAATCTTTGACTCAATATCAAACAGGAATAGAATAATAGTAATATTGGATAATAAAATAATGAACATTTATCAAGTATTTATTATGTACAAAGTACTATCCTAAACATTTGTATTGAATAAGTTATTTAATTTTCACCACAACCTTAGGAGATACATTACTTAAAAGTTAAATAATGTGCTAATTTGATGCAGTCAGGAGTTAAGATTTGACCCCAAACACACTGGCTCTAAAGCTCATATGTGTCCTCCAGTTATCTGCTGAAGCTCTAGGGATAACATGACATTTGAATCCTATACCTTTTTGTAGATCAGTAAAGCATCTTTAAATGATTTAAGATGAAGTATCATTATTACTATCTTCAGATTTTTATACTTTTGTCTTCCTCATTCCTCTTTTCCTTGTTTCTTCATCCTCCTATCTCCTTGTTTACATTTGTAACATTTAGCATTATAAAACTGTGAAATGCTTTCTATAGTGCCTGAAGTTTCTTGGCAGTAGTATACGCTATAAATTGTACTAATAGATCTGGGAGCTAGATTGTTTCACTTACTGAATTGAGTATATCAGCATGCTGCAAGATTTGCTTATGATAAGCACATAGCCACATGTTTCTGTGATGCTGCTGATACTATGAAATGGAAAACCTTCCACTGTAGTTGTTTTAGAAGTATTGCTTTGTTTCTACATTCAACCTAGAAATGCATTTTAGAAGTGAAAAATAATTGCATGGGTTGTTACGATGGCAGTTTGTGCTTTTATTTGGAAGCAGAACACTGTATGTACTAAACACTGTACAGCATGTGCAGAAGAAATGGATAGCTATCCTTGGGAATGCAGATGCCAGTTGTAGAGATAAGAATCATTTGGCAAGTAGAAGAGCATCATTTAAATGAACGTGTACTAAGATTGAGGCAACTACAAAACCAAGAGCTGGAAGTTGCTGAAATGTTATAGAAATGTTGAACTGTTGACAGGTATGCACCTTTCTTTAAAGAGCATTTGTTATGTATGCAACCATGAGTGATGTGCTCCAAGGTAATATACTTACCTGACAGTCTGGTGAAAACTTCAGTATGCTACCTATTTAAAGAAGTGAGATCCCAGGAAGATGCTCCTAACAGCCAACTGAAATCATAGCATATTTGCTACTGCTCTTGTGTTTATCTATTTTTATTCTTGTTTCTGTGGAGTCTTTATTTGATTGTGTTTTTAATAGTTACTTTGTGAAGAGAGACAACATAATTTACTTTGAGTCCCAATGAATGTGAGCATCTAGGAAACGCAGAGACTCTGGAGAAGTATTCAGGAGTGGCATTAGCGGTGCCTCATTTGGCTGTGGGCTTTTTCATTCATTAGCTACTTTATGTCACATGTAGGTGTTGTAAAGTGAAGGTCGTTACAAAGGCATCTCACAGTTCATAAGAAAGATATGCTTCAACTCTTCCCATGTCTTGAGGCCTGCAGTATTTTAAGATAATGAAAGCATATTGAAGAAAAGCCAAAGAAAAGTTTTAAATTCGTAGCACTCTGAAAGTGGTTTGATCTGTAAAGTTACAGGCAACATGCTTTTTTATTTTTCTGCCCTGCGCTGTGTTTCTGAGATGAAATGTTTAACTGTGTTTTGTATTTACATAAGGAGTCTTGTTTACTTGGTGACTCTTCCATCACCACCACTGGAACTCTGCCAACCCTAGGTAAACAGACTGTTGTTTCTAACTTAAAAATCTTTCTTGATTTTAGGCTTTGACAAAATTCTTGAAATGTGTTAATTGGGATCTACCTCAGGAGGCCAAACAGGCATTGGAACTTCTGGGGAAGTGGAAGCCAATGGATGTAGAGGATTCCTTGGAGCTCTTGTCTTCCCATTATACCAATCCAACAGTGAGGCGCTATGCTGTGGCCCGGTTGCGACAGGCAGATGATGAGGTGCGTTATTATTCATTATTCCTCTTTGGGTACGTTTTAAACTAGAGCCTGATTATAGATTCTGAGTGTGTGTGTGTGTGCGTGTGCGTGTGTGTGTGTGTGTGTGTGTGTGTGTGTGTAAGAGAAGGGAGGGGTGGGGAGACTTTTTTAGAGGGAAGAGGATATATTAGGTGTGTTTTCAGAAGTAAAATTAAAATATTCCTCTAGGGACTCCTCTCTGAAATGAAAATTTACTTCCTGATCTGTTTCATGATAGGGCAATCGCTCCCAGGACACTTAACTGGCAGCAGAGCTTGTATCGCTCTGTCTGGAAAAAGGAATTCTAATGAAAAATGGCTTCATGCAGCACCAGCTAGGGGATAATTCAGATCCCCTCTGTTAGTCAGTATACAACAAGCCACATTTAATTGTAGCCTTGAAAAACCCTTGTGGCCTTTGAAACGTAGAGATGCACGATCATCTTATTCTCCTTCAAACTCCTTTAAACTTTCAGTTGCTGACAATTATGTGTATATGGAGATTTTCTGAAGATAGTTTTGAATCTTTTGGAAAGCAAAGATCACAAACTTTGTTCTGGCTCTTTTTATACTCCTAAGGCCACTAGGGGAAGAGGACCACTCTGTGTTGACACAAAATGATACTGGATTTTGAATTTTAGTAATTCCTAATGAGATAGAGTAATCCAGCAAAAAGAGTTGTTGTTTTTTTACTTACTCATTTTTATAGGGTGAATGTGCTCTCAAACATAACCTAATAGTCTATGCTAGCCTACAGGGCTTATGGGATATGGGATAATCTTCTCAAGCCTTGATATGTATATAGGAATGCTGATCCCATAGGACAATTATTATCAAAGACCTTTACCAAAAAATAATTAAATAATTTTGAATTCATAGTGGTATTTGAATTATAAGAGGCAAAACACAGTATTTTTTAAGGTTGATATTTGTATGTATGTATTTATTACAGTGAAATTTAAACCCTAACGTAAGTTGTACGGTGAGTGCTCACATAGAATTTACCCATCTGAAACAATTGTCGCCCATAGCGCATCTTGTTTCAGACATTTCTTACCCTCCCCTCCCCATTCCCTACCCCCCACTAGATTACTCGGAGGAAAATTTCCATACTGTATAATTATATCAGAAGAGGATGTTCTCCACTCTCCTATCCAAGAGCAGTTCCAAGCCTTGTGGTTCATCATGTTATCTTCTTCCTAATTGTCTTTACTGCAGCACAAGTAAAAATTATTACAATATTTATTTGAAATATCAAAATATTTATTTTGAAATTCATTAGCAATTTCATTCAAGTCATTAATTCTCTATGTTTGACATGAATCAGAGTTTAGAAAAAGGCCTCTGGGGTGTAGTCAACACGGTTCCTCAATACGGGTTTAGAATTTAAATAGAAAAATTGTAAATCATTCATGATTGTCTGGCTTTAGTTCCTTCAAGTTTAGAGGCTAAGTATTTGTGTCTGGAGTTGTCAGTGTCCATGTAGGTTCTGATATTTCTAGACCATTTTATGAATTTTGTGGTAGCTAGAGGATAGAAACATTGCATGTATTCTAAACTGCTAAATATGATTCAGTTATTGAACGTTGGTTTTTGAGGTTTTAGAGATACAGCATAAATAGTATGGTTGTTAAGTTAGGTCATGATTTCCCTTTCTGTGAACTTAGTTAAGTAATGAATTATATATACTCAGCTAAAAAGAGGCCTTTAATACTGTTATACTGATTCGTTAGGTGTACTGTATATTAAGATCTGAATGTTGTCTCTTTTTTTTTGACTCTGGAGCTATATATGTCTTAGGAACACTTTGTACAGAAGTCGGCAAAAATAGGTTTACAGTTGTTTGTATGGAAAATAATAAAACAAATAATAATGCAAGAATAAACTGTTTTGTTTACTTACAACTGCAAACCTACTTTGCCCACCCCTGTATTCTCACCTCACTTTCCTAGCCAATAAAAAGAGAGGTGATAGTTGCTTATGTCACATGGTAGGTGTGAAGAAAAATTACGTGGGGCAAAGTTTTGAAAACTATTCATGCACATGTCCATAAAGAATGAAGATTATATTATGTAAATTTTATGGTAAAATCATGCAAGTTGTACCTTTCATTCCTAATTGGTTTAAAATTTACCCTTGACTTTTCCTCTGTGTGTGGAGTACAGTATTTGTAGTTTTATAAACTTCACATTTTTGGGGGTATTGCAGAGGATAATAGAATCACAAAATCATAGCATCAAAAGATACATCAAATGTCATTTTGTCTAAGTATCTACACTTGGACGACTGGATGTTCTGTGTTTGGACGGTTCATCTGATGTCTTGAATGTGCCACAGTCTCTAGTAGCCGGCCATGCCTTTGCCTGTGTTTCTCCATTGCCCCGGATGTCGCTCTTCCGTTCCTCCTTTGAGCTGGAGCACAGATCTCACCACCTGAGAAGCTTTTTTTAGCCATCTCAGGAGCAGGCAGCACTTGTGTTTGTTTCTTCTCTGCTCCCATAGCATTTGGCTTTTTTCTTTACTGTAATACTAACCATTTTCCTCCTATTCACTTTGCTTTTCAGTTGTGAAAGAAATAATATAGGACCCCACTCCTCCAACAATTTCTTACACCGCCCCCCCCCGCCCCCTGAAGGGTAGCCACTCATATGTCAATCTTTTCATATATTCTCCAAATTGCAAGCATATGTATGCATGTGCAATATATACACTTCTTTTTATAAATTAATATAAATATGGATATCCTCTAAATATATTGTTAAAAACTTGCCTTATTGACTTAACAGTATAATCTTGGACACTTTCTCACTATCAACACTTTGGTAACAGGCTAATGAATATACAGTCAAATGATGTCAGGAGCATGTTTAATTTGTAAAAAAATATATATACTGTGTTTTTAGACTTTATGGATACCTGTAAATCTACTTTTATAATATTTGTACTTATGTTATTCCCAAGAATTTTAGAATAATTCTGTCATTTTCTTAAAACTCCACCAAAATCTTAAGTGGAATTACATTAAAATTTTATATTATATTAAGGAAAAATTAATATCTTTATAATTCTAAATCTTCCCTCCTGGAGATAGGATTTTTTTGTTTTTAATTCAAGCTGTGATTTTATAAAAATTTTAATACATTTAAAAGAAATTAGAATTAGGGTGGGGATTCACTGTGGGAGTTGTGGGGGTGAGGCAGTGGAGAGCAATGGGGAAGAGTGGGACAATGTACTAAAACAAGAAATTTTTAAAATTAGATTTATTTAGTGACAATTATTATTATGAATTACTTTACCCATTTTATATGTCTTTGTTACTTAAAGGGAAAGCTGCATTTTTATTTTAATATTTGTATTTTACCTTGTCAGTGTAGTGATTTATCTTATCTGTTCTGATACGTGTTAGATAGGTTCCTGTTTTTTGTATGTATAGTATCATGTTATCTGAAAAACATCAATATATAGTATGTGAAATCTATGCTTACAAAGTTTTCCTAATGCTATACTGGCTGTACATTTGTAAAATGAATCTTAATCTTTTAATACCTTTCTGAATTCACTTGCTAATATTCTACTTGGGAAATTTTTAAAGACTGTATGTAGCTCAGAAGGAGAGATTCCCCATTAGAATGTGAGGAGGAAGTGACATTTGAGAGGCATTGCAGGAAGAATAGAATTTTCACACTTGGACAAGACTTTACATTCCAGGTGGGGAGAACAAAGTGAGCAAAGGCAAGGTGATTGAAAAGTATGGGGAAAATTGAAAGTACGTATTTCACTTTCACAGGTGTGTGGGATATATGTAGCTGTGTATGAGGCAGGATGAGAACCCATGTCTTCAACTGTAAAGAAGAGTTACTTTCTATTCAGTAAGAAATGAGAAATCAGTGAGTGATTTTGACCTTGGACTTTGCATTTGCACTCTGCAGCATTACAATTAACTTTTTCTTGAGAAAAATGGTGATCACTATCTAGATAATATTTCACAGCTCTTGGGAAATTCTTACTGAATTGTCTGAGATGGAAACCTGATTTATTTATTTTTCTTTGTTTTACTTGTATGCTGTGCCCTTCATGCTTGGAGAAATTTTATGTTTTTCAAGATGTGACTGTACAATGAGCAAACAGCCTTTGTACTTACTGTTGAAGTTAATTCATTTCCATGCAAATGAAGGAAAGTGTAGTTTGAATATAGAACACCAGATGACCCACAAATCAGATGGTGATGAGTTACTTAAAAAGTGGGAAGTTTCCTCTGAATTTCTCCTTCCTGGGGAATTTAATAACAATGCTGCTTTTTTTATTTCATATGATAAGTCTTTTCTGTAATTAGGAAAATACAATACAACTGGTGATACAATCAGCGACATTTTGAAAACATGCCTTGGTAATGAAGGCTAGAAGTAAAACTGAATTACTTCTACCTCTCAAAAGGATTGCTTGTCATTAAATATATAAATCAATTTTCTGTTATGTAATTCACTTTTTTTTTTCTTAGGAAAAGCATGGAACCATACCTATTGCTTTTAGATGTCATCAATCTCAAATAAAACAATAGTAAATGAGATATTTATTGCTCCAATTAAAAACAGTTTTTAGAAACAACAGTACACCAAAGAGGTGCTTTGATACAGTCACTTGATTTCCCTGGTCGCTGACATTGATTAATATATTTGAATAAGAATTAATAAGCCAGTTAAGCTCTCATTTAATTTTTTTTGTGTGTGTGTGTGAAAAAATCATTTAGTGGTGAAATCACGTGTATTACTCTATTAGTATTGGGCTAATGATAAAAATCCTATGTATGTCAATGTAAAAAACATATTATGCTATTAAGTAAGGGAAAATAGGTTGTTGGAAAGTGACTTCTGTCCTCATGGAGTTTATAATATAGTGAAAAAGGCAAAAAGCAAAGCAAGTAACTACAAATGCTACAGTTATGTTACAAATAGGAAAGGAAAGGATGTGTCATGAAATTTTTACAAGGGATTTAACCTGATTTGTGGGCTAAAAGGAGAGATGAATTGGTAATTGCAAAATCTCAAAATTAATCTAATTCTAAGTTTAGAGGGGCTAACTAGGTGAGTGACAAGTAGACCTGGAAGATAAGATACTTAACAAAGTAATTGGGAAGAACTAAGAACTACATTTATAAAGTAAGAAAGGACAAATTTCTATCCTAAACACTAAACCTAAAGAGTACTTTTATGTCAGGGGAACACTCAGAAAAGTAAAGCTACTTCGTTGACACTTTTTAGTCCTAATTATCCCATTGATTGTCAATAGACGTGTGGGAGATTGAGGCTTTGGAATTTGTTTTCTTTAAACCGTTATTGGTAGTTGCCAGGAAAGTATTTTGCTTCACCACGAGTGTTAAAATTAAAATATCTATTTTGTAGGTTTTAATTTAAGAAGTAACCCAAATACTTTGAAACTTAAGATTTCAGAAAAAAATAAAAGGAATGACAGAGTTTTAAAAATCCTAAGCAGAAAAGGTTATGAAACAAAGTCTTAGAAAACTTGAAAATCTGAAGTTTCTTATGTAATCTTAGATATAAAATCCTGTTACCTGATTTATTGCTGAAAAAGGGATCCTGCCTTTTTTTTTTTTTAAATGTGTTTTATTGATTACAGTGTTACATTTGTTCCAATTTCCCTTCCCTCTGCTCCCCTCCACCCGGTGGCCCCCCTCCCTCCCCTTGTCCCCCCCTTTTAGACCATGTCCATTGGTTGTACATATAGTTCTTCTCAACCTCTCTCTGTCTATTCCATTCCCTCCAACGATGTTTCTTAATTCCTATACCATCTCCCTCCCTCTCCCCATTCCCCCTCCCTGCTGACCTCCCCCCCAATATGCTCCCCATACCTATAGTTCTTTTTCCACTCTCATTGCCTATTTGGTTTGCCTTTGCTTCAGTTCCCTAGCTTCTGTTGTTGTTTCTTGTGATGCAGTTTTCATTTTAGATTTCATAGTCTTGATCCTCCTTTTTCTAAACCAATCCCTTTAACATCTCATATAACAGTGGTTTGGATCTAATGAACTCTTTCCGTTTTATTTTGTCCTGGAAACACTTTCTCTGCCCTTCTGTTCTGAATGACAGCTTTGCTGGATAAAGTATTCGTGGTTGTAGGTTTTGGATTTTCATTGCTTTGAATATTTCTTGCCAGTCCCTTCTTGCCTGCAGGGTCTCCCTTGAGAAGTCAGCTGATAGTCTAATTGGGACCCCTTTGTACATGATTCTTTTCTTCTCTCTTGCTGCTTTTAAGATTCTCTCTTTATCTTTAACTTTTGACATTTTGATTATAATGTGTCTTGGAGTGGTTCTCCCTGGGTCCAGTTGTTTTGGAACTCTCTGTGTTTCCTGGACCTGTACGTCTATTTCCTTCCCCAAGTTTGGGAAGTTCTGCTTTATTATATTTTCACTTAATTTTTCAATTTCTAGTTCTTCTTCTTCGCCCTCTGGCAATCCGATAACCCGTATATTCGATCTCTTATAGCTGTTCCAGAGGTTTCTGATCCTCTCATCCTTGCTTCCCGTTTCCTCTCTCTGCACTGGTTGACTGTTCCTTCTCTATGTTCTGGTTTGTTGATTTGAACTCTGGATTTTATTTCCTCACCATCTGTCTCGTATGAGGTTTTGTTCCTTTCAGTATGAGTGTTTTTCAATTCTTCCTCATCTTTTTCCAGATCTTTTGTTAATTCTGTAAGCCACCTGATAACAATGGCCCTGAACTGAGCCTCTGACAGGTTTCTTATTTGTTCATCTGTCAGGTTCTTCATCTGTTGCCTGGTGAGCTGCGCCACCGGGATTTCTATTGTTGTCTGCCTCATTTTGACAGATGTGTTTTGCTTTCTTGGACCGGCTGTAGGGGGCAGTGCCTGTGTACTCGTCACAACCCAGCAACCAGCGGCGATCCGCAACCTTTCTCGCCGCGCTGTGGCACTTTGTCGTCACTGCCCAGCAACCAGTGGCTATCTGCAACCTATTCCACAGCGCTGTGGCGCTTTGTGTGGGGGCGGGGGTCCAAGATGGATTCCCGTAGTTATTCTGCTAGGAGACTGGGATCCGTCCTCCCGCCCTCTGGGCCTCACCGTTCGGCGATGTGGTGGCTGCTTTTCCCAGCGTTGGGGTCGCAAGCTGCCAGGGTTAGACTGCAGCTGAGACTGCTCTCCCTGCCGCTGTCCCTGGTGCTACCGCAAACAGCTCCGCCCCCTTTCGCTCTTCTTATCTGCCCAAAGGGCGCTGCTGGTTTATAACTTTGTACATTGGGCTTCCGTGTAGTTTTATTTTCTGGAATTTCTAGTTATCTTTTGTTTTGAAGTAGTTGTATTCCTCTCTAGTTGTGGAGGGAGACCGAGCGTGTCCGTCTAAGCCTCCATCTTGGCCGGAAGTCCAGGATCCTGCCTTAACGTCTTAGTTTTATATGAACCATCTCAATCCTTTTCTTGGTTTTCGCTTTGCTTTTTTGGATACTGCTTTAAATCAGGCACTTACTGGCCACTTACTCTGTGCCAGGCACTATTCTGTGACTTTCTTCTATTAATTGATTTAATCTTCACACCTTATCTCTGAGGCTTGTGTGATTATGTCCATTTTATGGATGGGGACTCAGTGAGGCACCAAAACATAATCTGCCAAAGGTAACACAGCTGATAAGTGATAAAGTAAATTGTTAGCTTGATATTTAGGAGTAAATTATGTCTATAACATACTGTATTTGTTTTTCTAATATCTTCTTTTTTGTTTATTTTCCAGGATTTGTTGATGTACCTATTACAGCTGGTCCAGGCTCTCAAATATGAAAATTTTGATGATATAAAGAATGGATTAGAACCTACCAAAAAGGATAGTCAAGGTTCAGTGTCAGAGAGTGTGTCAAATGCTGGAATAAATTCTGCAGAAATAGAGAGGTATGAATATCCAGGAAGGACTTATGGTCAGATCTGATAGTTACCCTCCTTTTCAAACTGTCTTCGCCTTTCCGTTGTCCCCAGGTGTACCAAATCCCACCTGGTACTAAGTTTGAAGTTTTACCAGTGAATATGTTGCGTGCACTCACAAAACACAATACAGCGTTAGCAGGCTATGAAGTCAAACTACCTAAATTAAATTCCTAAGTCTGCCATTTACTAGCTGTGTACACTTGTGTAAGTTGCATATTCTCTGTGTGGCCCGAATTGCTCATCTTAAAAATGAAGATATAGCGATAACTGATCTTTAAGGCTTTAAAGATTAAATGAGTTAATACACGTAAAGCATTTAGAAAAGTGCTGACATAGGGTGCTCAGTAAGTGTTAAATACTATTTATTGTTCCTGCAAAAATAAAATGAAGGACAGGGCATGTCAGTGGACGCAAATATTTTATTGTAAATTATATATTTTAGTAGTTATACTAAAGAAATAGTGTATTACTTGAACTAAATCAGCCAGTAACAACGATAAGAACTCTCAGCTCTTTAGCAGACACTGTGAGGTAGTCTACAAACATTGACTTGTTACAATAATCCCCAGAGGCAGGTATTCATATCGCAAAGTTAGATATCAGAGACTTAACTAGGAGTTAAATTGCCCCAAGTCATGTAAGTTCCAAATGGTGGAGTTGACTCCAGATTCCCTGTTCTTTATACTTTGCCTTTGTGCTTTCCATAAAAATCTTAAGATTTGAGATAAGTAGGAACCTTTGGGTGAGAACATTGAGGCCCAGTGATATCAAGGGTTCTGTGAAAGGTCATGAGATTTGTTAATGACCAAATGGAATTTGGAAGTCAGATGACCTGAATCAGTCCTATTATTTCAATTATCACATGGCTTCAAGACTGTATTTCTGAATTTTTGTGGTAATGTTGATGCTGTTTTTATCTTCTGTCTTTCATTTGGAGAAAAACTGAAAAACAGGAAAAAACGTTTTTTTCCTCCCTAGGTTGTTTTATTTATTTATTTATTTTTTTTTTTTTTAAGAGAAGAGACCCCTTACACTTTCTCCTTCAGTCTGTAGCCATGCTTGCTTATCTTCCTCTTTACTTTATGCCACTCAGAATGTTTTTTAGGCGTCTGCTTAAGATTTTATGACAGGATATAAACTAACCCAGTCTTTCCCAAATCGTGGTTTGCTGGTCACTAATTTGTATTTGTTTTTTTTGTTTGTTTGTTTTTTAAAGACAATAAAGTAGGTAGGGGTGGTCTTTTGGCCAATACATTTCAAAAATGCTGAAATGCTCATTTAAAGTAAAATGGGCTTAAAAAATACATATATATATATATATTTGTATATATAGTACTTATCAAGACTTCCATATACATCCCCAAGAGGCTTTTACGCATATTCTTTGACTATAGGGCTTGTTTCCAAAGAATAATATGACTAGTATTGCACAGAACACACTTTAGGATGTGACATGTTATCTAGACACAGTTGAAGTGAACTATACTAAAAAAAAAAAAAAAAAAAAAAAAAGTTTCTTCTCTTCCAGACAATATTTTAACATCAGTGACATCTGTTATTTTTTCAGCTCCCAAATTATAACCAGCCCTCTTCCTCAAGTGTCTTCCCCTCCTCCTGCATCTAAAACAAAGGAAGGTTCAGAAGGTGAAAATCTGGAGGTGAGTACAGAGCTTTTCGAGTTTCCTATGGGCGAAATCCTACCAGATACACTTTTTAGGGTGGTTTTTAAAACATTGATTGTGATTAATGAACCAAATATTTCATCTTTATTAAATAACTTGTTTTATAATGCATGTTTATGGTTTTTCCTCTCAGTAAAAAGAGTCAAATGATCTTCTATTTGAGGCATTTTATTTGTACTCTGGGTATATAAATGGATTCATATACAATGTGAAAATAAACTGGCTTAAATATTTTATTAAAGAAACTCAGAATATTTATTGTTAACATATCTGAACATTACTGTAATTGTTGGTGTTTGTGATTACATTATGGAAATGTATGACTTTGTATTAAGGCTAATACATTACAAAACTGTTTTTAACTCATAGAAAAATTAAATCCTTTTAGATAAGCAGACCAACTTCTGAGGTATAACAGGCCTCTGGCTGGTGCTGCTCTAAAAAGTACATTTGAACATGTGTTTGCAAAAGCACTGGTATGTTTTGTTGAATTTCTCTATAAGACTTCTAATTTGAGAAAAGTCTTTCATACACCTGATGTTTATAACAAATGTATGTTTGATATTAGAAAGGTCAGCCGATTTTTTTAATGTATTCTACATATATTACTTTTAGTCAAAACTTATGAGTTAATGTTGATGATTGGAAGACTTCTGTTTTCAATAGTATCTGTTAACCAAAGTTTGCATGTCGTCTTACCTTTTGATGTAACAGAAAATCTTGAAACAGGAATTTTAAACTACAAGATCATAGAATGCATAGGGGAGCCTTTTAAAGAACCATTCAGCTTCAGTTTAGTTACTTTGCTCTTGCAAAGCTAAGGTATCGATGAATTGATTCAGTAGTTCACTCCTTCACATTTAGTTTTTGAGCTGTTACTACTTACCAGAAACTATTTCTAGGTGCTGGAGGGGAGGAGGTGCAGTCAGAATCTTTGTCTTCATGTAGCTTACATTCTTGGGTTTGGGCAGATGATAGTCAATAATATTCATATATAATGGAAGAGATAATATTTATTTTCTGTTGAGAAAACTAAATCAGAGAAGGATAACAAGGCGTGTTCAGGTGGGGTAAGTCAGTTGCAATTTTGAAAAGATTGCTCAGAAAAGTCCTCCCTCAGAAAGTACCATCTTTATAAAGATGAAGCAGGTTAGGAAACAACCATGTGGTGATCTGGGAAGAGCATTTTAGGCAGAGGGAAGGCGAGTATAGAGGCCCTAAGACCAGAGCTTAAGTGTGTCTGAGAACAACTGAGGCCAGGGTGCCTGGCTCTGGAGTGAGCAAAGGGGAGCAGGGTAGAAGATGAGTCAGAGAAAGAGCAGGAGACCGTCGTGCTGGGCCTTGGAGGCCATGGTATCAGACGGCTCCTACTTGGAAGTTACTGAAGCAATCAGGTGAGACTTACTGGTGGCTTGAACCGGTGTGGTTTACACTGAAGATGGTGTGAGGTGATGGCCTTCTGAAACCCAGTGTTCGGGATATAGTTTTACGCACTACCTATCACTCAAAATTTTTAAGCTAAAAATAAAAACAGATTTTACATGTTTCTTTTTTTTTAAGATTTTATTTATTTTTTAGAGAGGGGTAAGGGAGGGAGAAAGAGATGGAGAGAAACACCGATGTGTGAGAGAACTTTGATTGATTGCCTCCTGCACACGCCCAACTGGGGACCCAGGTGGGAACCGAACCAAACAGAGAACAGAACCGGTGACCCTTTGGTTTGCCGGCCGGCTCTCAATCCACTGAGCCACACCAACCAGGGCCGTGTTTATATTATTTCTGATTCTATATTTCTGTGTTTTGACTAATAATCACATATGTTGTCTCTCAGTGATTAAGCTGTTTTACGTTTTCTCAGCTGAATAGTTCCTTAAAGGATGTAGGTAATCCAAGCTACCCCAGAAATCAGTGGGAATTATTATTTTTAAAATACTTTATTGTTAATATTTTTACAGTTGTCCCAATTTTCCCCCCTTTGACCCTCTCCCCACCAAATTTTTTCTTTGTTCATCAGCCCCCTTTCATATATGCTTTTCTCTAAATATAGCTTTTATTCCGTACCACATCATTTTAATCATTCTTTTATTAGTACCTTCAGCTGTCCTGGCAAAAGCTTAACTCTCGATAAGCCAAGTAACTACCTCATTTCTCTGTGCCTGAATACTGCTGAAGAAAAGAACTTAGCCAAGGATGTTGGTATCATCATCGATTTATGAGCACAGTCATCAGGTGGCCGCTCTGTCCTGCCTGCCATCTTTTATTTCTCTGGTGTGTTGATGTCCCTGCTCCGCAGTGACTCATTCATTCCCTTTCTACTCGGTTCTTTATGCTCTGTCTCCCAGTCTCCAGTTGGCAGTTCTGCCTCATCCTTAACATAAACAAATAGAAACGACTAGGTGAGAACAGTCCTAATTTCTCATCACCAGATTTACAGACGTGACTCGCTTCCCATCCTTCCTTTGCGTTTTCTTACCCAGCAGAAATACAACTCTTTAAAGATATGCTCTCTTCTTTTCCTGGTAGAAGTGTTCAGATATGTGTTAATATCTCCCATCTTAAAAATTCAGAAATGAAAAAACAACACAGAAATTCTTGCTGACACCACCTCCCTCGAAAGAGCACCTTATGTTTTTACTCGATGATCAAGCTTCTCAAAGGAGTTGTTTGTACCCGCTGACTCTTCCCTTTCTTCCTCTCTGTCTTCAAGTCTTTAGCATATCATCCTGGCCTTTGTTTCCCATCATTATATTAAAACTCACTTTGCTAAACTCATAACTGACTTTAGAGTTTGTGGTTCTGCGTAGCTTTTAGTTAGCCTCAGCATTATTTAGCAAAGTAAAAAACTCCCTCAGAAAACTAGCTCTTCTCATGGTTCACACGACTCCATATGACCCCATACATCCCTGGTTTTCCTCTTCCTCCTTTGCTCTTTCTTCTCTTTCCTTTGTCAGCACTTTTTCTCTACTGCTTGATATCTTAGTGTTCCTCAGGGCCCTCTTCTATTCTCAGTTTATACCCTTGCCCTAGGCTGTACTGATAAACTCAAATTTATATTTCTAGTGCTTTCTCTCACCTGAGTTTCAGATTCATATACCCAAATGATCAGCCTCCTTGAACTCCCTTGTATATCTGACAGTCATTTCAAACTTAGTATTTCAAAATACAACTCGCTTTCCCCACACTCTAGCCCATTTCCCACCTACAATTTTCATCTGTGATGTAACAAATCGACCCATTAATTTGGGAGTCACTGTCAATTCCATTCTTTTCTTCCTACTTCCTCTTTATCAGCAACTCCTATTAGTTATACTTCCAATGCATTTTTTTAAAAATCTGTCTACTTCTGTCTGCACTTTCTCCATTTCCTCTTCTAGACTTCTGTACCTCCCAGCGCAGCAACGGAAGCCGTTTTCACAAAGTGTAAATCAGGTCATCTCACTCTCTCGCTTAAGATTTTTTGTTGAGCACCCATTGCTTTGAAAATAAAATTCATACTCAGTAGTGCGACCTTAAAGGCCTTGCATAACCTGTCTTTTGCCTATCTTTTCAGCCTCCTTTACTTCAGTGTTCACTCTATTTTAGCCACATTTGGCCTTTTTAAAATTTGATCAGTCAAGTTCAGAGCCTTTGCAAACAGTGTCGTTTTGGTCTTGCCTAAATATCACATATTCATTGCCTTTGCTGACGTCCCCATCTAAATTACTTCTATGACTGTTTCTGTAACGTCTCTCTCTTACACTAAATGCTAAGCCTTCAGTAGGACAAGGAACTCTGAACCATGGCTTCCTTACCTCTTAGACAGTATTGCCTGGGTTACAATAAATATTGGATGGAGATACATAGATGCATGAAATCAGATCTGTGACATGAGATGTATAGATGAAAACTGTTGAGCAGGTGTAGACTTTCTCTTATTTTCTCTTTGTTTGTAGCAGATGGTAATATAACATACACATTTCTTTTAATTCTTTCAGCAAGATCTCTGTACCTTCTTGATATCAAGAGCCTGCAAAAATTCAACACTGGCTAATTATTTATACTGGTATGTGAAAATAATTTTTTGTTGATTTTCTTACCAATCTTTAGGACTAACTTTTTCCCTCATACTATAAAAAATAAAGTTAGTTTAAATTAAGGTATGAGCAATCATATCATATATATCTAGCTGTTTTCCTTTATAATTGTGCTCATGAAAATGTTTGTTAACACCACTGTTTCTCTTCCTTTTACTAACTTTCCAGTATCTAATATCAAATTGGGTAAAGTAGTGGTTTTTGTCTGTTGGATATCTGTTTGCCTTTTACAGTGTCTAAGCAGTTTGATATTTCACAGTCCCATAGTGGTATGTATTTTCACATTATTTACCAAAACACTGGAATCATACAGAAATGGGAAGTGGGAATTTGAAGTCAGTTATTTTATAGGAAACTGAGGCAGAGGCATGACAGAACTGAATTTGATAGAACCTGCACTAGGATTAGATCATTAATCTAGGACTTTGCCATTTAAAGAATATTTTCAGTGACTTTTTCTCATTTGTCCCTGTGAAGTTAAATAGGGCAAGCATAAATACCTGTATTTTACAGGTCTCTTGAGTTGATGGAAAGGAAGGAACTAAGGCACAAGGAGGCTAATTGACTGTTGGAGACACAATTAATATGAAGCTTGGTTCCCTTCATCTGTGACAGAATTCTAAAGTATAAAGGACAGAGAGCTTAAGCCACAATGAAATATTTTAGTTCAATAAGAAAAAATATCAGTAGGATTAAACACTAGAAAAGGAAGCCTTATCCAGTTTTACAGAACAAGCAAAGGGATGAGCCAGCTCTGAAGCATTCTGTACATCTGAGAGAACACTTTAAAACTTCTAGACATGCTTGATATTTTTTTAACTCTAGAAGTGATCTCTGATCTAATCCTACTGCTCAATTTACTCTTTACCTAAAGAGTATGAATGAATAGATACTCATTCTGAAAGCTCATTATTTTTTAAGAAAAATGAGGCGTTTTGTGCTCAATGACAAAATTTTAAAAAATACTCTCGTTTTACACTCTGTTTAGAAAAACAGTCCAGTTGGTCAGATTAAACCTTAACTTCATTCTCCCACTTTCCAAAGCTAATGTTACCAAGGATACTGCCCCTATAAGCCAGTAAATAGGTAACTAGATTGAAGGGCTCTTTACAAACACAGGTATCCATTATTACATAAACAATAAATAATTGCTTAGTTTCAGCCTTTATGGTTCTCTTTACAAATAATAAAACTGCTATCAGTTATCTTAACTAAATCTGTCATTTTTACCCCCTTTGGATCCTGTGATTTTCTTCTTCCTGTTGGCCTTAGTGGGAAGAAAAATAATTTTTTTGCTTTTACTTTAGCAGTTTAATATAATATTCATAAAACTACATTTCCCTCACCATAAATTTCAGTATGTCCTTGAAAATATACCCATAGCATGTTTTGGCTAGTTATTAATTATTATTTTTACTTTGAAAATTTTAATTACAAATTCTCATTTTACCAAATAGCAACTATTTCCTTTTAATGCAACCTCTTGCTTCCTAATGTTCTCCATGTTCCAATCTGAATTCTTAAGTGCGTGTGTATTCACTGGTGTTATGGAAAAGTATTTTCTCATGAAACTTTAGGTAAATGTTTAAAAGGAAATAAAGAAAAACTGTGGGCATGTTGTCAAGTTTTGAGTAAGTATTTATAAGCCTCTTAGGTATTTTAAAATTAGTATTTTATATTTTTATATAATTTACTAAGAATTATTTATAGGTATTTTTATTTTCTTGCAATTTTCATGGAAAAATTCTTTCCGGCTCAGAATTTATAGTCTAGAGTAGTTGCTATTACAATAGTAGCTATGTGCATATACTGATCTGTGGTGTTTTAAAATTATGTATTCTTTGGATTTGACTGTAGAGCAGATTTCACTGTAAGACATAAAATAAGTTGTGATAGAATCTTTGATCTCTTATTTCAAGTGGGAAGAGTTTTCAAACCATTCTGAAAGTAGCTGAACAGTAGGAAATCTAATAGATGAGCAATTTCTAACAAGGCAACAGTCTCTGTTCAGAAAGACCAATTTATTTTCTTCATAGATAATAAACAAAGTGCTACTCCAGCTCCCAGTCTTATAAACGTTCCATCAAACTTAGATTTGATTTGTGGTTTTTCACTATATCTGATTTATTGAAGCAATAGTATGTGTTAAGTCTATTCTCTGAGGAGTAATTGTTTTTCCCATATTTACATTCTACATATTACATATTCAGAAATACTCAGAAGGAGAAAGGGAGAAAGTTATTAATGTGGACTTCTGACTTTTGTAAATAATGTCTTTGTGATTGTAGGTGAGGATATGGGAAATAATTTCAATAGTTGGTTTAAAATGATTATTCTCTTCGAATATGGACAGAATAGCATAAAGGTATTAAATAACAATATTAAATGTCGCTTACTCTATTACAACAAATGTATTGAGGTATAAATTTTAATTGATTATTCTATTTTCTTTTGAACATTTTCAGTTTCCGTTTTCATTTGTTCCCCTTCCAGTGATTTAAATGGGACTTTTGCTGTAGCTGAACCCTTAGGGGCCTGTTGTTGTTCAGACAACCCTTTTACAATGAGCAGTGCCCACCTTTTAAGTCATAGAGGGGATTACAGGCTGGGGGTCTGTAAAGTGTTGGGCATCAGGATCTATAAATCGTTTCAGTGTTCTATTTTTACAGCTCTTCCAGTATGTTGAAATTGAAAGTAAACTTTGGATACTTTGACATGTTTTTCTATAACTTTTAAGACCTTTCGAGGTAATAAAGTTTACCCCACAAAACAAAATTGCCAGGGAACAGGTAGCCCCCTGATGTCATCTTACAATGGGTACCCAGACAGTTTGGCCTGCCTTTCTACTTAAAGATTACAGATTTCAAGGGAATGCCTCAGAATACTTTGTAGAATCTAGCTTACTGCTCTGAACAGAGAGTTCAGAAATTATTCCAATCTATATTTTCTAGTCTTCATTTAAATTTGTCCTTCGTGTTTGGAAATGTTGCCATTGTGTTTATTTTATATGTGTTAGAGGGTATTTTTCAGATGTCCAGCCAGTAGGCTAATTAGCTGGACTTGGGTCCCGGAAACCGGACCCCCGCAGTTGCCTACTCCCACCAAGCAGAACAAGGAACTTAACCTAACTGTTATTCCTTTGAGCAGTGACCTGGTCCTTTGAGCAATGACCTGGGAATAATGGAAAATCTTTTGTTTATACAAGCTGTATTTCTGTCCAAGTTCCTGCACCTGCAGGAACAGGAATGCACCTGAAATTCTTTATAAGCCCCCCAGCCCCAGGGTCGGGGCTGCTCACCTAAGTCCGGCTTGTGGACGGGTGGACAGTCGCTGGCCAGCTAATAAAGCCTCTTTAATTTCTAATTTGGTTGTCTCCGACCGTTTGGTTCTCGCACTTGGTCCACAACAATATGGACCTTTCTCTTTACCACAGTTTTGGCTTAAATGATTTTGAGAAGTGTTTGATATTTAATCTTTATCATGAACATTAGTCTATACCCTCAGTTACACAAACTCTGTGGCCATTGTGTTTACTTGGTGGTCAAGGAAACCTTAACAGAGAGCAAGGCAGCCTGTACAATGTGGTCATCTGTATTGCTCATTTGGAAATAAGTTTGTTGCATAAACACAGACAAATATAATGAATGTATTAAGGTCCTACAAACAGTGAAGGAATTTAAAGGGTAGAAGGATATGGATTAGATTTGAATAGGGAGCATATTGACAGTTTTATAATTTAGAATTACTCTCTGTTTGATATTCTTAGGTGGTGTCCTGAAATGACCAAACATCCTGGAATATTGTGAATAGGAAATATGAGTTTATCTTAACTGAGCTTAGCTTATTCATCTAGAACAGTGCTATACAAAAAAACTTTCTACAGTCGTGAAAATAATCTACAACATTGCATATATGTTCCCTGAGCAGTTGAAATGTGGATAGCGTGACTGAGAAAGTGAATGTTTAATTTTACTTAATTTTAAGTAATTTTATTTTAACCAGTTCTGTATATCCTGTGACTCTAGAAAGCTTTCTTGAATCAAGACTCAAGAAGTTGGGAATATGGTGTGGTGGATATCGTATCATAGTTTAGTTCAGTTCCTCTTACCACTTAACAGAAAATTCTAGGTTTTACAACTCTGGGAACTTCCAGAACACCTATTATTATAATAGTAAAGCTTGACACTGAGAAATTGGGAGGAGAAGACTCTTAGTTTTATCAACCTTTAAAGCATTTTGTGTATAAGACAATATTGGGTATGCTGGCTACTAAAAAATTTTAAGATATGGCATCTGGCATCAATGTCTTTATAACCCCTGAAGAGAGCTAGAAATTAAACATGTAAAATAGTGACAAGTAAGGTATAATGATCAGCACAAGGAATGTGAAAGGCTGTGCCTATCCTAGGAAGAGAAAGAAGAAGTTGTTAGGACTTGCAAAGACTTCCTGAAAGAGATAAATATGTTGGAAGGATGGGTAGAATATGCAAAGGTGGAGACAGGAAGGTGTTCTTGGACAGTGTGACCAGAAGCACCAAGGGCTGGTTGGGGGATTGACGTGACTGGAATGTGAATGCATAAAATTGGGCATAGACCAAGGATGAACCAGGAGCTTGGGTCAGAAACTTTTACAATAGTGGAAAAGAGGCAACCGTTGGTGTTTTTGTTAGTGTAAGTGGGACATGATAAAGGTAGTTTAAAGGAGAAAAATTTAGGGTGATTGTATTGAGAAATAATGGGTTTCTTTTTAGAGTTGAAGAGGCTAGAAAAAGTATCTGCTGGTTGAATCCAGATGGGTCTGGCTAGTACAGAACCACTGTGAGAGGCATTTTACAGGAAAAAGTCAACAGGGTCCGATGGCAAATTGAATTATAGCTGCTTAAGGTGGGGCAACAGGAGCTAGGTTTGACTCTAGATGTACAGATCACAAAGTAAGCACAAAGCATCGGTGACAGTTTAGGTAGAGCTTGTATTCTCTGGTCTGTTTACAGCCTCATTTTTCTTTTCTTGTATTCAAGTGAAACATTATTCATAATAATTTGCTGAAAATTTCACGACATATAGTAAATACACTCTTCTTTTGTAAGCATTGTCCTTTGACGCAGTTTAGCAAAAAATTTATTGCATAAAATTATTATAATAATTATTTTAGAAAAAATAAATTATTTCCTTCAATATGGCTTTTGAAGTATAATATATGGCATAATGTAAAACCTATGATTATAATTTGAAAAAACACATAGCAATGTGGATAACAAGCAAGAAGTATGCCAAATATTGCATAAATTTTGAGGGGAAAAAATACAACTTTTTGTGTTCAAAAAAAATTGAACACAAACAGCATTCACACTAGACATATATCAATAGATATCAACAATGACAAACAGTTTATAAACAAAATGCTAATGCCATACCATGGAGCAATGAAAATGCCCATTAGCAAAAGCTTCCTTATCATGCACACTGAATAGAGTTTCGACGATTATTGCAAAGATAAATGAAATTAAAAGGACCGTTTAAAATGTAAGTAAAAATTATAACAATATGTCAGTATTTGAACAAGCATAAAATTCAAAATTTGGATCAACATGAGAAAAAGTTATATCAATATATAACGTGAAGTACAAAAAAAGAGAACAAAGCATAAAATATGAATTATACTATTGTTATCTACATTTATAGCCATCAATAAAAGAGTCGCTGGGATCGATGATGGCACTTTTGGGAAAATTTGTCAGCTTCGTTCACAGCGACATTGGCACTCAAAGGGTTAAATTTACTTTCTAGATGGCTGAATATACTTTTCCTCAGAAATAATACAAAGGAAATGGGTGGCTGTGACTTGAGATTTGTGAACCACTGTCAGTTAACAGGTTGAAAAGTTTCATGTGGCTTTTAAAGATAAAACAATGTGATGAGAATAAGCTTTGTGAACAGAAAGAATTTTTGACTTTGGAGCCCAGACTCCTGTGTTCTGATTTTAACTTTAAAATTAACTAATTGCACCACTGTGGGCAAGACACTGTCACTCTTAAGTTTCATTGTTGATAAAACAAGCAAGTTTGTCTAGATCTGTGATTTTCAAACTATTGGGTTGGCTTAAAAGTTTGTTTAGTTTTTTTTTCTATACAATGCCTCTAGTAGTCCTTAGATGTCTTTAACTTCATTCAGATCAATTTTGTTAGGTTGTATTGTGACAGTTGTTATATCAGTGTGCATTTAAAAAAAATTATCAAAATAGGTCAATTTTTGTGCAGCCATTTTAATATTTAAGATGGAAGAAGATACAAATATTTTCAGTGCATTATGCTTTATTATTTCAAGAAGGTAAAAATGCAACCAAAACGCAAAAAAAAATTTTGTGTAGTGTATGGAGAAGGTGCTATGACTGATCTAATGTGTGAAAAGTAGTTTGCAAAGTTTCTTGGTACTTATTGATGTTTTGACCAAGTAATTCTTTGCTGCAGGGCCATCTTAGACATTGGAAGGTGTTTAGCAGTACTCCTGGCTTCTATCCACTAGAAGCCAATAGTGGGAAATTGCTGACATATTCAAAATACCCAAATCAGTAGTTATTGGTGAGAATGAAAACAGTTTGCCTGACATCAGTGTACCCTGGCATCCGAGGAGAGTGGAGTGGAATGCATATGCATGAACAATGTTGACTTCCCTGTACTAGTCAGTGGGGGTGGTAGATACCATTGAGTGAGCACATGTACTGTGTGGCTGCCACTTTCAAAATGACTGAGCGAGTAGAGCAATGAATCTGCATCACATTTTGCATTAAGCTTGAACATTCCTCTGTGGAAACTATTTGGATGATTCAGAAGGCTTTCGGAGACGGAGCAATGAGTGCAGCGCGAATAAAAATGAGGAACAAATGCTTCAAAGATGGTCGAGACTCTGGTGAAAATGATCTGTGTTCTAGAAGGCCTGCAGCAAGCAGAACACCTGAGAGTATTGAATGTATATAGGCTGCAATCAACAAAGATCAGCGGCTGGCGTTGCGAGAACTCGAAGCTGATCTGGAGATTCCAAAAATTACTGTGTCCGAGATTCTGACACAGGATCTTGGCATGAAATGTGTCGTGGCAAAATTCGTTTTGCAGCTTTTGCTACCAGAGCAGAAGGAACATTGTGCTGCACTTGCTACGAATGAACCAGATTCAAACCATTACCAATGAACCAGATTTCCTCAAGAAACTGAGGGGACTGAGGCATCATTGTCCTGTGTATGATGTTTCTTGTATCTTGTCTTTTCATCAATAAACGCCTTTCCGTATTATGTGGCTGGATACTTTCTGGTCAGACCTCATGCATTATAATCCATTGAAGTCAAAAGGTTCACCGTCTAGCATTTGTCATTTAAAGAAAAAAAAGTGAAACTTCTTTTGTTTTATGCATCTGTGTGCACATATGTGGCCATTTGTACAAAAGTTGTGATGGGAACCCCTGTGCACTGTTAGTGGGACTGTAAATTGCTGCAACCACTATAGAAAACAGTATGGAGATTCCTCAAAAAATTAAAAATAGAATTACCATGTGATCCAGCAATTTCACTTCTGGATATTTGTCCAAAGAAATCAAAAACACTAATTTGAAAAGTATCCCTGTGTTCATTATGTTATTTACAGTAGCTAAGATATGGAAGCAATCTAGGTATCTATTGACAGAATAATGGATTAAGAAGTTGTGGTACTGCATGTTTTAAAATTTCTTGTGGCACCCCGGTTGAAAATTAATGCTCTGTGTACTTTATAATGACATAGGAGAAAATGTTTGTTTCGATACCAACATTTTTAGAAAATCTAGGATATTGTGCAAATTAAAGCAGTACTGTTACTAATTTACCTTTTGTATATAGTTATATGTGTTGTTTCTTATTTTCCCACTGTTAAAAGAGTGATGATAACATATCTCATAACTCCCATTTATTTTTGCAAATGTGAATTAATCTTTTAACGGAAAGGCATAAATATTTACACAATGAATCTGAACTTCATTTCACATCATCTGAATGACTAAACATATTTTTAAGGTATGTGATAGTGGAATGTGAAGATCAAGATACTCAGCAGAGAGATCCAAAGACCCATGAGATGTACTTGAATGTAATGAGACGATTCAGCCAAGCTTTGTTGAAGGTAATCATTTAATGTAGAGATAGGCAGACAGTGCATGGACCAAATATTTCCTACTGCCTGTTTTGGTATGTCCCCTGAGCTAAGAACAGTTTTTATATTTTCAAATGATTGGAAAAAGCCAACAGAAAAATAATATTTTGTTGTGATATGGGAAAATTATGTGAAATTCAAATTTCAGTGTTCATAAGTAAGATGTTATTGCAATCTAGTCATGCTTTTTGTTTTCAGATTGTTTATGGCCAGTTTTGCTCGACAATAGCAGTTGAATAGTTGGACTGGAAAGGCCATCAGGACTAAAGAATTTATTTGTTGGCTCTTTGTGGAAAGTTTGTTGATCCCTGTTTAATGAAGTAAACTTATACAGGGAACAAAAAACCTTAAAGCTTCGCCTTTTATTTTTCCCATCTCTATTTACTATTTTTATTTTCAAAACTAAGTACATTCCTAGGTATTTGGCAATGGTTGTATTGCAGATAATGGTCGTATTGCAGGTACTTTCTATATAACGTATATTTTTCTTTATTAAACAATTTTTAGAGCCATGTAAAGCCATTTTCCCTTGGTGTTTATCTGACTCTTAAAGCAATGTCACAGTTCAGCCAGCAGAGGGTGCATGAGCAATGAAAAGAAAACATTAATCTGTGATTTACAGAAATGCTTTACTTCATAGCATCTTTATCTTTGTTTCATGCTTCGTGTTATTAAATATTTAAATCACCTCTTATTGAACTCTCCGAGACTAAACTTTTCTATAGTTCTCAGAGCTCAGATTGTCTCTACATCAAACTGATTAGCAAATAAGCAGCTGGTCCTCCTTCCCAGTCCTCAAGTCTGTCATTTACATTTGTCACTGTGAACAAATCTCAGTTCCTCTGAACTCAAATGATCTCATCTTCAAAGTGAGGATGATAATATTTTCCCAGCTACAAATAATGGAAGAGTAAATGAGAAAAGGTATTTTATAATATTTTATGAAATGGGAATCACTACCTAAGTCTTTATAGCATTTTGTTCTTACGACTTTGACTAAGCAAGCATGCACTATGTTGTCATTTGAGAACTTTACCCTTTTGGAGTAGATTTTTAGTTCCTTGAAGATAATAGTGTTTCTACCATATCCTTAGCCCTTAGCACGTTTCTGAGGACATCACAGGCGTCCAGATATTTACTGAATCAGTGAGTGCCTGCATTTTGGGTGAATGAATTCTTTCTTGTCACATGGTTGTATATGGGGGGGAAAAGTGCTGTTTTAGATAGACTGGTATTTGCTGAAGACTCAGATAATTTTTCAACTGTGAAAGAGTTGGTGGTGTTTAAGATAGCAAGTTTCTCATTATCTCTGAATCAAGATAATTAATCTTTTTCATACAGTTTGTATTGAAGTTTGAAGCTATTAGAAGAATAAATAAAGATCACCCATGCTATCAAAGAGACCCTGATCATTATGCTACATAGAACTAATTTTCCTTTTCGTTGAATCCCTTCAGGGTGATAAGTCTGTCAGAGTGATGCGTTCTTTGCTGGCTGCACAGCAGACGTTTGTGGATCGGCTGGTGCATCTAATGAAGGCAGTGCAGCGTGAAAGCGGAAATCGTAAGAAAAAGGTAAACCTGGGCCTTTGCTTTCTATTCATGACTGATAATGTCTTGGTATCAAAAAATTCTGAGTTTTAGTGTTTTTTTTTTTTTTTGAATTGATATATTTTATCAAAATCTTATGTAATTTTGGAAATAAGAATACTTAAAAGTAATGACTATGTATGAAATTCTGTTTTTTTATGAATTTACAGATATCGTTTTAATCTTCACAACAACCCTGTAAATTAGGTACTATTATTAACCCATTTGAAAGGACAACTAGGAATAGAGAGGTTAAGTTAACCTGTCCAGTGTCCTCAGCAAGTGTTGGCATTGGGATTTGTACCAGACTTCTGAGTTCATATTTCTCTCTACGATGTATTAATTGGCTCTTACTTTAGAGTCTTAGCATCTTAGAGTAGAGTCCATTTGACATGGAAGGGGCCTCTAGGGATCATTTAGACTGGAATCCTTCAGTGAAAATGAAGGTCCAGAATGACTTACCCCGCACTGCAGAACTGGTTGGAACAGCACTGGCTTTGCACCTGTTTGCATGGCTAGTGCACTGATCTTTCTCTCAGCAGTGAGGCTTCTGCTTGAAGAGAAGAGGAAAGTATCTGTTCTTCATATGTCATTTTTTTTCCTAACTAATAGCCTATATTATATGAAAGACTCACTTGATATCTTCTCCTTACCTAATCCCATAATAGACAGGTGTTTCTTAGTGCCCTTGCCATCAACAAAATACATGTTACTATTATTCTCCAGGCTTGTGAAAGGAAAGTGGAGGGAGGAAAGCTGAAAAATCGAGTCAGAAGTTCAAGGATAGGGGATCAGGTCTGAAGGTAATTGTGAGCTGAGTATGTACGTGGAATAACGTTCACAAGGTTAGGAGGGAGAAAACAGGATAAAGAGAAGCACACTTTTATGTGTCAGATGGGTAAAACAAATGATAATTTGTTGCTGTCTTCTTCCTATCTCAACCTCTATTTTGGAAAAACTTGTTAGGAGAGGTCTCTGAGTAGACGTTTTGAGTTCTAACAAAAATGTATTTCCCTTTGATGGTTTTTAAAAGGTAAAGCTTTTATTTTGTACATTAAGTAATCTCTTTTTACTTGGTCATTTACTTGGATCATGATACTCATTTATTTGTTCTATAAAAATTATTGCATGCCTACTCTATGTCAGGCACTTTTCTAGCTTCTAGGGTTACAGCAATAAATATAAAAATCTCTACTCTCGTGGAGCTTTCATTCCTGTTACAGGGAAAAGTAAACAAAATAAGTGAAATATATAGTATGCTAGATAGAACATTGTGTGCTATGGGGAAAAGTAAAGTCGGAAAGGGGAGTCACAAGGGCTGGGTTCTTCTCCGTAGAATGGTCAGGGAAGGCTGCATTGAGAAGCGGACATTTGAGCAAACACTGGAAGCAGGTGAGGGGATGAGCCATGTAAATATTTAGAGAAGACTATTTCAGCCAGAGGAACAGCGAGGACAAGGGCTCTGGTGTGGGAACAAGTGTGACATGTTTGAGACATAGGAAGAAGCCCAATATTAGAGCAAAAAGAGTATAGAGAAGAGCAGTCGGAAGTGAGGACACAGGACAGAAATAATAGGGGAGTGGATGGAGTATATCCTTGTAAGCCAGTATAAGGACTTGACTTAAACATTTAATAGGAATGGAAGCTATTGGAGGTTTGAACAGAAGAGTGACGTGATCTGACTTTCTTTTTAGCAGCAGCACTGTGGGTTTTTGGTAAGAAACTGTGAGAGGCAAAGGTTGAAGAAGAGCAGTCAGGAGGCTGTTGCAGGAGTAGAGATGAGAAATGGTGGTGGCTTGGACCCCAGGGCTGTTAGTGGAGGTAGCCCTGCTGGATTTCTCGCTCTTCTCTTACTATCTCATTTCTGGTTATTTTATTGTTTATTAGCACATCAACTAGAAATTGGTTACAGTAAGATCACTTTTGTTGATGTTACTTTAATGCTAGAATGTATCTGTTGTTACATTTGGTTAGGTTGGTTTACTGATGGATATTGGTAGGGGATATATAGAAATTCATACCAGTCTTCACTTGACTTTAACTGTCCATGATTCAAAAGGAGGATTGGGGTATTGCTAAAGGGAAAGAATTTAATTTTGTGTGTTGGAGGTCCTTGAAGCGTTTTTCTGAACTTCCACCTCACGGATTCCTTTCAGTGGTGTTACTGTTGAAGTGCTCTGTGCTGCTGGTTTTCCCCTTAAGAACAAGCTCACCTCTTCAAAGAATCCATGACTCTCACAGCATGCAAAGGAAATAGAGCGTTCTTTTGAAAATGAATAACAGAGCTTGGTCTAAATATAATCGATGTCGCTAAATGATGAAGTTATTTCACTGCACCTTGAAATCTTGGTTCAATGCAGTATGTGTGCGTGAGCTGAAGAAAATATGTGATGATATCATAGGAAAAGTTTTATCAGTCAGTCATTGAACAATAAAAGGTAGATCCAAGTCCAAATTTCTTAATATTTGGTTGTGCAAAAATTAAGCTCCAAATGAAACTAGTTTCTCTTTGTGGCTTCATAAATCCTTTGAAAACAGAAATCGAATCTTTAAGTCTGGCTTGAGTATAGTCCTGATTCTCAGCTGCAGCAAGAGAAATGTATTTCCTCACCTTGCGGAAGTCCAGGTCTTCAGAGTCAAAAGGATTCTCTTAGAGCACGCTGCTGCTGTCAGCGGGGTTTATGTGCTGGCTCTCACGTGTATGCTGTCTTTTTTATGTTACTTTGCACTTGTTTTTTATGGCGCTTTGCATATATTTTAAAGTTAATGGAATCAGTCTTTATGTCTTTAATATGTTCTATAAACTAGTTTTTATTTTAACCTAATTATTCCTTCCTGACTTGTTCTCCTAGAATGAGAGGCTACAGGCATTGCTTGGAGACAGTGAAAAGATGAACTTGTCAGATGTGGAACTTATCCCATTGCCTTTAGAACCCCAGGTGAAAATTAGAGGAATAATCCCAGAAACAGCTACACTATTCAAGGTAATTGTGATGGATCTTTAACGTCTATGGTTGGACGCTTGTTCTTCAAAGCTAGAACAGAGACACTACTTTGAAAATTATTACATAGTAGGTAATAGCTGTAATTTTATTTGATTTAGTAAATGCTAGAAAAAAAAGCTACTCTTTATTTTGATTTAAGATCTTACAATACCAGTGGGCACTAAAGTATGAAACGTGTAAAATATTTTTATATATTTTGGTTGTTTTAATCCTTAAGTTTTTGAACTGTTTATTAATCAGAGCCACACCTACTTGCTTTGTTTTTCAAAATCTTAAGTTAAAAAATTTACATTATGCATTTAGTTTATAAGTTCACATTGTTAGATATGAGTCCCAGTTAACGTTTTTTACATTTCTCAACCTATCTGTTCCTATGACTTTTTCCTAAATATTTTAAAGCAGTATAGTAATTCTCTTTAGTCCTTAAGAGCATGCTAGGCTTTTCTTTTGGCCAGCTACCACTTGGATAGTTAAAAACCGCCAGCTGATGACAGCCATCTTCTCCAGTTGGGCCAAAGGACAGCCTCATTATCTGTGAAGCATAATTATCTGCCAGGCATCATCATGAACAGTCTCTGTGAGACATGGTGTTTTAGGTTTTGTGATTCCAGGGGTGGACGGCCATAAGTTGCACTGAGATATTACTTTGCATTAGGTAAGAAATGGCTCATAGAACAACAACTTAGATTTATAAAAAGGGGTGTCATTACAGTAAGAAATAATTCAGCCCTGGCCAGGTAGCTCAGTTGGTTAGAGCATGTCCGATACGCCAAGGTATGATCAGGGCACATACAAGGACCCACCAGTAGAATTATAAATAAGTGCAATGACAAATTGATGTTTCTGTCTCCCTTAGGTCCTGTTTACCTGTTCGTTTGTCTTATATATCAGCATTTCATTCTGTGTATAATAAATTTGCATACAGTAATTTATATCCAAACTTGAAAATAATGTATTTATTTTCAGAGTGCCCTTATGCCTGCACAGTTATTCTTTAAGACTGAAGATGGAGGCAAATACCCAGTTATATTTAAGCATGGGGACGACTTACGCCAAGATCAACTTATTCTTCAAATCATTTCGCTCATGGACAAGGTGACCATAAACTTACGTTGGTGCGAAACGCTATTTAATTTTAGAAAACTATGGTTTAGTACGTATTCTGTATTTGGACACAGGGCGTTTTTGTTACATACAGGTACAATACAGAAAGCTCAGCAGTCTCCACTTGACCTTGAACAAATTTGGTTGTTTTTATACACTGCAGAATGGCTCTTGTAATAAGTATAAAATGAAATAGCATGTGTTTCTTTTCATAAAAACTTTTCCCAATTAAGTTTTCTCAGTGTTGTATTAAGTAATTTCTTTCCTCTTAGTCAACTGGGTGTTCTTTTCTAAATCCATCCCTACCCCTGGATTTTAAAGGAACATATTTGCTCTTATTTCTTTTTACCTGAGTCTAAACTACTTATAAAATACTTCATATGCAGAAAAAAAAAACTTTGTAAATTAGTAGGAGGAATTCAACTGTTCGTTGAAAACCAATAACAGTGATTTTAGAATAAGATAAAAATTTGGCATACCCGCCAATCATTAAGTGCTTAATACATTAATTTTGATGATGAAAATTAAATTAACTAATTAACTTACTTAAACCTTAAATTAGGTTCACTTCCTGAATCTCTTATATTAAACTGCTGTAATACTTGCCTGTAAAACTTTCATAACAATCTTTGGTTAGTTAATGTATTTTATGTTTTGATCAAAAGCTTCTGCGGAAAGAAAATCTGGATTTGAAGTTAACACCCTATAAAGTTTTAGCCACAAGCACAAAACATGGTAAGTGTCTTTTAGACAGTGATTGTTTATTTCAGTGTCCAATGAGTATATTTTTCATTTTTTAATTGGAAGTTGTTAAAATGTTAGCGGTTGAACTCACTTGTAATACTGAACACCACAGTTAGGCTGGCCTGCCTGCCTTTCCCCTTCTCTTCCTCCCTTTGAAATCATTAAACATCATATCTGAAAGAAAAATTAAAACCGTTATAGTGTATATCTTTGCATTCAGATGTAATTATTATTCACAGTCGTTTCTTACACAGTAATCTGTGTTCTGAGTCATTATTTCAGAGTTACTATGACCAGAGTAGCTTTGTATTGTACTCTGCTTATAGAAGCCACTAATTAGCTGATTTCTTTTTCTTTATTTTAAAGATTTTATTTATTTATTTTTAGAGAGAGGGGAAGGGAGGGAGAAAGAAAGGAGAGAAACATCAATGTGTGGTTGCTGCTTGCACACCTCCAACAGGGGACCTGGCCTGCAACCCAGGCATGTGCCCTGGCTGGGAATTGAACTGATGTCCTGCACTAAATCCACTGAGCCACACCAGCCAGGGCTTAACTGTCTTAATGTAGATTCTGTAGCATCCACATCATTTTGAGATTGAATAACATCTGAAAGTTTGGTGGAAGAGTCCTTGGGAATGCTAGCGTAATGCCTGTTGTGAGTTCTGTAGTCTTGCTACTCTTAGAGCTTCTTATCCTTAGGTACCCTGGAGAAACAAAAGTTTCTCTTAGGTTTCCTGCCCTTGCACTGGCCACTCCCAAATCTTTTTGATAGTTTAATTCCTCTTCTCATTTTTCTCTTAGAATGATCTTATTAAAAGTGCGAGTATGCTCTTTGACCCTCATGCTTAAATTGATTTGCCAGCTTTCATTTGCTCTTGGGACAAAGACAAAAAGCTTCAGCTTAGTTCTGGCAGGGTGTGACATTCCTCCCGCATCTGTCTCTGAAGCCTCTCTCTGACCACTCTCCCCTACTTCCTAGGCTTTTGCCACACTGGGCACCTTCCTTCCAGTTTCTCTCCAATGCACTGTGGTCTTTCCAGCCTTAAGGCCTTCACAGCTTTACCTGTTCACTATCATTGTCCTTCCAAATGTGGCTCCAATGGTCAGATGCCCTCTGATCACTATTGTAATTTAGGTCTCCCTACACTATTCTCTGTCTTAGTACCCTTTCATGTGTAGTATTTACCACAATAACACGTGCAAGCTTGTATGATCCGTGAAGGCAGGGTCAAGGCTCTGTGTCTTACCTGGCAAAGTTCTTGCTACGTGGTAGAAAAACAGTAAAAATCTTAAGTGAATTAATGAAGGCTATTGCATGTTTATGATGTAGTTATGATGGAGACATTTCATATTTAAAAGGAGTATCCAGTCTCCTGATTTGCATGCAAGTAGCTATGATTTAAGGTTCACCAAAACCAGATCAGGATTACTTATGATCCTTAAATTGTTTCCTTCATTCAACCTTGATTTATTTCATGTATTTGTTGTTCTATGCTCCTGTTGTTCCCAGATTTATCTCCTTCTTATTCTCCTGTATAATATATCCTCCCCCTTATTTTAGATAATTTAAAGCATTTATACTTTCTTCTATTATTTCCATCCAGTAAAGGGCAGAAAATGGAATATAAACAAAAAGGCCAATGAGCATAATATAAGTTTAGGGTTAGGTGATTGATATTACACAATTTCAGATTTCTTTAAGTGATTTTAAATGTGGAGTGGAATATTTTTAATTGATATGTTACAATAATACTACAGCATACAGAAAAAAGAAACTTTTATGCCAGATTTAAAAAGCTAGGCCTTCTTAAATCTTTGCATTCCTTATGTACAGTAGTAGAAATTGGCCTATAGAAATATACAGATTAAATTAGCTTAATTTTTAAAAAGTTTTCCTGTAGTTCCTCGACATAAACTCCAGTATAAATGTATAAACTTAAATAGTGTTTGCAGATCTTTTGAAGTTATTCATGTATGTAGTATATACATTTGCAAATGAAGGTTATTCTTAGCAGAATCTTTATTTTTATTGCTTCCCCGATAACTCTGCTTAAGGCAACGCGTTTATTTCCCTGTAGGCTTCATGCAGTTTATCCAGTCAGTTCCTGTTGCTGAGGTTCTTGATACAGAAGGAAGCATTCAGGTATAATATCTATTTAAAGATTCATACAGTTCATGAATATATCCTTATAAAAATTTCAGTTTTTATGAAAGTAAGTTAAAAATGAAAGTCTCCTTTTATTACCTGTTTTTCTTCAAGTACTTTTTCCTTTCCTCAGAAGTAAACAATGCTAACAGTTAGAAATTCTTCCATGTTGGGACATACAGATGCTCAAATCCTTAAACAGTGCCTGACACATTATAGGAGATCAGTAATTGGTGAACAAATTAAAAATGTCTTAAAGTTTATGGCTATATTTCAAAGTATGAAAATATTATAATTTAACCATTAATGAACATTTTGATTATTTCCAGTTTTTGTTCAGAATAGTGCTGTAGTGATACCCTTCCTCGTGCATGTTCTGCAGAATTATTTTTTAAGGCCTCTCTCCTCCTCTTACAACCTCCTTTGCTCTCATTTGATACAAGAAAAGGCAGGTAGATTCTAGAACTCAATCATGTCTATCTTTGGAAACTTTTTTACATTTTATATACATGAATTAGTTCTTATTACACCTTCATGGTTTATTTTTGTTATCTTTTATTTATAATGTTTCTTTTTTTCTATGCAAGAAAAATGTTTGTAACTCTCACAGAATAATTGATATGCCTGAAAGGAAAGATGATGCTTACAACAGGGCTTGATAGAGGACATTTGCTACAGTGTGTTTTTGTACTTTTCAGTTTAGAACATTCAGTATGGAATTTAGGTTTGCAGAAAGCATTACTCTGATTTCTTGGCAGCGCAAATGGCTCTTCTGTTCTTATGCTTGGGATGCAGTTCAGTGCATTGGTTAAAAAGCTCAGGCACAGAACATCAAACCTGCCTGGGGTTGAAGTTCAGCTGTGCAGCTTTCTGGCTATTGAGTGACTGCTTAACCCTTTGCGCAACAGAGTTAACCGCAGGCCAAGGCTACTTGTCTTTAGAAAGGCCTGATTGATTGCAAGGTTAGCTTTTTGCTGATATCAGGGAACTTGGCTTTCAGCGTGTTCCTTCTGTTCTATAACTGATAACAGGCTCACTGTGCCTATAGTGTATAAATAATATAAGTTATAGCAAACAGCTTGCTTTCCTTTTAAAATTTTGATAGTTGCTAGACAGAGGGTGCCTTCTGCTCTAATAAACCTTAATTGTGCTACAATTATATGTTGAGTCTGTGACTCCATCTAAATAAATCAAACCTATCAGGTCTGGAAACACCCTAACATACTCTTCAAGCCTCAGGTTTTGCATCTGTACATTTTGGCTAATAATTAATAGTACCTTGCTCTAGGATTATTCTGAAGATTACATGAGATATATCAGAGCTTTAACATAGGTTCTAACTGAAATAATTGTTCAATAAAGTTATCAGTTATTACAATATTCTGTGCAATTTTTAAAATAATGACAGTTTGTGTATTGATTCTTGGTTTCAGGTTTGATCCATGTATATAGTTTAGCTGGGTCATAGGTTATTTTCATCTTCCACTTTAGTAGATAATTAAAAATTGTTTTCCAAATAGTTGCAACTCATATGTTTCTTGTTGCTACATGTCTTTGCCTGATCTTCTTATCGTCAAACTTCTAAGTTTCAGTATTTTATTGTGGTTTTAGTTTGCACTCCCTGATTACTCACGAGACTGAATATTTTAAAATAAATCTATAGGCTATTTATGTATTCTGTGAAGTGCTTGCTCACATCCTTTGGCCATTTCCTGTTGGGGTGTTTGTCTTTTCTTTACTGGTTTATAGTAGTTCTTTGCATATTTTGGATATAGAGCCTATGTTAAAGTTACAGAATATTCATAAAAGCTGAAATATAAGATAAACTTATTTTTAAAGGGTATGTGAGTTGTATAAACTGTATGTATGTTTTTTTAATGCTGAAATGTAAGAGTATAGGTCCTGCTGATAGCCTAAAAAAAAAAAAAAAAGATGCTATTTCCCCCCATTATTTTAGATTCTTCAGACACTAATGTATTTATTGTGCCCCTATGATTCTTTGGTTTTATCAACATCTATCTTATATTTATCCATCAATTTCTGCTGAATTCTGAGAATTCTTAGCACTTGCATTATAATTTTTTAAAAATTGGTTGTAATTTTGCTGAGCTTGTTAATGGTAACTGTTTTAGTAGCTGTGCTTAAAAGGTACTATGGAATCCTTAAGGGACTGGTCCCAGGCCCCCCAAGCATACCTAGATCCATGGATGCTCAAGACCCGTATATAAAATGGCATAGTATTTGCGTAGAACCTGTGCACATTGGCCTGTATGCTTTAAATCATCTCTAGATTACTTACAATACCTAACACAGTGTAAATGGTTATTATACTGTATTGGTTAGTGAGTAATGACAAGGAAAAGAGTCTGTACCTGTTCAGTACAGATGTAACCATGGTATGCCTAACTATATCTCTGGTCTGCAGCTGGTTGAATCCACAGATGTGTAACTGATGGATACCAAGGGCTGACTACAATGAACAAAATAACAACTCATGTTCATTTTCAGGAGAATGTATGACATTAAAAAAAAAAACAACAACCTTATGTTCACTCTCAGGGGAAAGGTGAAACAAAGTGATATATTAAGTATTGCTATATATCAGTAAACTGGTTTTATTTTCTTTAATATTTTCCTTGGGTTATAGAAGTAGTAGCACATATATGTTGTTTTTGTTATTTGTTTGTTTTGTCTTAATATTTTGTAAGCATAATAATGGACTTATTCCTGAGTAATATGCTTTATGCTTCCTAAAATCCACATTTTATAATTACTAAATTTTAGATCAGACATCTATGGTCCTTATTTAGAGTTTTGATATGTCTAATTTGTTAATATGTAAATAATATCTTTTCAGAACTTTTTTAGAAAATATGCACCCAGTGACAATGGGCCCTATGGGATCAGTGCTGAGGTTATGGACACTTACGTTAAAAGCTGTGGTAAGTTTTACACCTAATTATTTTCCATTGATACATTTGAATGAAGGAAAGTGGGCTGTTCTGCAATGGCCATAATCATACACGCTTAGAATATGTTAAGATAGCGTCTCAGTCCTTTCAGGCTGCTATAACAAAATACCAGAGACTGGCTCTATCATAAACAACAAATATATTTCTCAGAGTCTGGTACTTTGTCACTTCTGTCATATTCTGTTGGTTAAAGCAGTCACAGAGCCCGCCTGGATTCAACAGGGAAGGAATATAGTTCCCACCTTGAGTGCAAAGAGTGTTAAAAAATGTGTGGCCATCTTTAATTCACCACACCTTGTTCTCAGTACCTTATTAAACGAGATATTTTTCATGACCCCAAAAATTATCTTCTTTTTACTTGACTTTCAGATAGTTACTGTAAATACTTTTCATCATAAATCTGTTTAATAAAAGAATGTTTACTTTTCCTATTTGAAATACATACATACATATACAACCTGCAAATATTGACTAAAATTTGAAAACTCTGCTCACTTAGTAAAATTACCAGAACAATATGTTATGGATACACACAAATGACTGGGAAATGTAGTCTTTTACCTAGGCACAGTCTTGTCCCATAAGTCCTAGTTTGGTTTTGTCTTAAGGAAGAAGCATAGATAGAATATTGCGTAGGCAAACTATTAGTCCCTGTCATACTACAGATTATATTTTGATAATTACTGATTTGTTACAGTTAAATAAAAATTGTTAGTAGATTAGTGGTATGATTAGAAGCATTTTTTGAGTAATGGTATGTGATCTATTCATTTTCTAAATATCGATATATTTTGAAATAGATAATACATTTTATCTGTAATTAGAATATGGTTATTTATTCTAAACAAACATACTTTAGCTTAAGTACCTTGTTGAGTATTTCTCCTATCAAAATAGCCACTTTGGAGAAGAGGGATTATGCAGTTCAAAAATGGCATGAGTAAGGACTTCAGTTCACATCCCAGCCCATTAAATTTGGACAGGATTAATTTAGTCATTAATGGGAAGTCTAATCATTTTTGTACATATTGGCTGCAATAAACATTTTTTATAAATGCTTTTGTAGTCACATGTATTTTTGCAAGTTGTATTTGCTGTCAGGTTACTAATGGGAGAAATAGAAAAAACGTATATATACACACATATATATGTGCTTCAAATTTTGTTTGAGTGTTTCCAACACATGCCAAGTTTCCAGATTCTTTTGAAGAGAAAGATAAAAGAGAATAAAGCTAGAGCCCCTAGCCCTGGTCATCTTATTTTTCTTCATACTTTAGAAGATTGTTTAGAAGTTCATAAATGTCTTTACCACTTAAGTGAATTCATTTTTTTTTTTTTTTTTCCCTGTCTGCTGGCACTTCAAGATCATTTCTCTGAAGGGGTTTTGTTTTTGTTTTTTAACCCGAAATTTACTTTTGTTACCTTGTACCCAGCACAGTTATGGGATGATCCACCTCATTATATGCATTTCTGTGGACAGTTCTTTTTCACTGTCATCTTTAACATGTGTCCAGTTTTAAGTGAGAAATGATAGACCTGAAACCTGATTTCACTTTTGATACTACTGGCTTTTATAATTTGAGAAAATTATACATGATATTTTTCATATTGCAAATAGTAATTTCTTTTGAGTTTCAAGTAATAAACCCTTTATAGAGTCAAAGCTTATAAATTTAATTTGAGAATTTGGGTGAAAAATGAAAAACAGTAGTAAGCAAATTGAAATTAAGGTAGCACAAATTATTTTTATATTCAGTGCTCCGAATAACTTGGTTCGAATGTGTTTTTCACAGTTTTTATTTTTATTTTCAAACTGTTTCTGCAGCTGGATATTGTGTGATTACATACATACTTGGAGTTGGAGACAGGCACTTGGATAACCTTTTGCTGACAAAAACAGGTAACATACAATGTCTACTAGTGGAGAGACATACATTTTATATGCCAGTGTTCTTTTGTTTGTTTTTTTAATCTTGGAATCTACTTAGTAACAAAATGATATGCGTAAGTGAAGGTAAATCATAGAGTCTTAAAAGTCCCATTAAATGGTACCTTTGAAGGACGTCTTAAGGGAACTTTCCATCCCTTGTAAGAATCACTTTAGTAGTAATCCTCCAGATCCTCATCTAGCCTTTGCTTCTTAAATGCCTTCTTTGAAGGACAGTCCATAATGTATGCACGGAGTCCAATCTCTTTCTGTACAGCTCTTACTAAACTCTCATCAAACTTGACTCACTTTAACCTCTATCTTTTTTTTTTTAATATGCTGTATTGATTATGCTGTTACAGTTGTCCCAATTTCTTTTCCCTTTGTTCCCCTCCACCCAGTAACCCCTTCCCTCCAGTTGTCCCCCCCTTAGTCCATGCCCATTGATTGTGCATATAGTTCTTCTCTAACCTCTATCTTTAATTCTTTGCTTTTCCATGGAATAATTATCACCACCCCCACCCTCCCCCCCCCACCCCTCCATGCACCCTTCTTCCTGATAAGTCTTTGGTCCCATGGCTTTAAGCATCATCTCTGGAAACAACTTCCAAATGTATAGCCTTCTACCTCAATCCATTTTATTAGCTTCAAACCAAAGTACACAACTACATACCTGAACTCCTGTTACATGGCTAGTGGTGAAAGGTGTCCCCTCCCTCCACTACCTGTTTGAAACCTGCTCTTCACCTCATTTTCCCGTCTCAGTAAGTAGTCTTATCCACACAGTTGTTTAAACACCAGACTTAGGAGACTTTTTTAACACTACTCCTGGCCTCATCTCACATATTTAACCCATCAGCAAATCATGTCTACTCCTCACCTCCAGAATAGATCAAGAAGTTGCACGTTCTCTACATTTCCGCTGCTTGGACCCCATTTGCAAGCAGCCTCTTTTGCCGACACTACTTGAGTAAAATCTGACTCTTTACTGCCGCTGCCGTGGCTTACCCACACTGACGAGTCTGCATGGTTAAATGCCAAAGCACTCCTGCCTCCTCCGGGAAGCTCTTTCAGATCTTTGCAAGTCTGACTTTGGTTATTAAGTCTGAGGTCTAATGGCATTTCCTTAAGAGAAGGCTCTCCTGAGTCTCCCATCTGAAAGAACATACACCTGCCGTGCCGCCCTGGCCTGCTACTCTCTATTTATTATTGTTTTATTTCTTTCTTTCTCCTTCCTATCACTAGCTGAAGATTGTCTAAATATATATAATTCAATAAACATTTATTGAGCACCTACTATGGGCCAGGTATTGTTGCAGGTGCTTGAGATACCAAAGTAAATATAACAGACAGAAATCCTGACCCTAATGGAGCTTGTTGATTTCTTACCATTTTTCCCATTCAAGATCCATGTTCATCCAGTTGGCTACCGTGCCTCCAGAGCCTTGAGCAATACCTAAAGTGCTCAGTAAATCAGTGCTTAATTATCTGCTCTTCTGTGGAGCCTTTTCTTCCATAGGCCAACTACTTTAAGTGTTTTCAGCCTTCCCCAGAAAATAGATTTAAATTTTTTTTAAATGGTCTCTCAGATAAAGACATTTTCTGTTAGTATTTCTTCAAACTGTGATACTAAGAATTTACATAATACATACTATGTAGTATAATTATTAATAGATAACCCTATTCACATAATCTGAAATTTAATCTATTCAATTTTAAATTGCTAATGTTAAAAATCATCTGTGGTAGAATTTGCATGTATGGACCATGTCTTTTTCAAGACCAGACAGTCCCTTTAATAACCAAGAGTAAAGGAATGTAATCAAGATTGTGCTGGAAGTTCTCACCTAATTTGCTAGTTTAGCAAAGGCTATAAAATGTTACAGTGTGTTCCGAGAGAATTGTAATATTGAAGAAGTTTTCCTGTTGTATTCCCTTAGCTCTCTTTCTGATTGAATCTTTTAACCACATGTATCAAGGTACCAAAGTGATTCCATGAGTTTCTGTGACTTAATCATTTTATAACCACAGTGGAATGTTTAATATATAGTGTACATCTATGATGTTATATTCGCTGATCTTGGTTTTGTTTTCTTTTTAATTGATAAATAATAGGCTTTTTCTGTTGGACTTTAGGAACTGCTCTGTTGTGTGCATGTGCGTGTGTTTGGGGGCATTTTAAAAGTAGGAGTCTACCTAATCTACTTTTTTGTCTGAAGTCATAGTTACTTGCTTTACCGAAATTGAATTATAAAATTTTAGAAATAGAAGCTTTAACTTTTTGTTACCAGTTTTCCACTAGAGGGTGCTTCAGATTTGCTTTTGAATATAAAACTTTCCTTAAAATGTGCTCAGTAAGAGACACATTATCTTTTTTTTTTTAAACAGCATTTTTGAGTTATTTTTCTCTTAACTGCTTTCTAATTCTTTCATCCAGGTATATTGTACAGTTAACATCTTAAGTCTTCCTCACTAGGGTAAATATTTTCAATTTTCGGGTTTAACTTGAATGAAATTATATAAGGAAAGTCTGATTATGTCAAAGGCAAATGGAAGTATACTGTGTTCTTCAACTTTAAAAACTTGTAATGACTTATTTTAAAATATTTGTGTCTTTAGTCATCTTTTACTAACAGTCCGTATATTTCAAAGCAATTTCAAGTTATATTAATTGCATATATATTATAAATAGACTTTGTATAGTTCATACACTTATATATTCAAAGTGTATTTTAAGTGTGGTTCATTGCAGGGAATACATTTCAGTGCTTGTAGTTCAAAATGCCTTAAATATCATAAGGCATCTTCCGTATATTTTGGGTCCATTATACCTTCAATAAGGCTGTAATATATTAAATATTTAGAACTTTAGATTTTCTTCGGTAACTGTATAATCTCTTAATGTTAATGAAGTGTTTTCTTTTTTGTTTGTTTGTTTGTTTAATGGAGAGTAAGATTCTCCCATTCTTCAAAATATAACACCTTTGCTATTCTTCTCATTTGCCAGTTTGGGCAGATTTAAAAACTATGATCCTCCTTTGGTTTGGAATTGTAATCAGAGTTCTACTGATTCATCCGTGTCCCGTCCTCCGGTATGAGGGGCGTAGGAGAGAGAAAGGAGATACCCAGATTTTATTTCACTGGGGTCTTATGGAGACTCGCTCCCAATACGTTGTTCTACCCTGTAAATATAGGTGAGGAGAGAAAAGGGTCAGACTGAGGAGTTTAGCAGTGTGTGGAAGAAAATGCTTCACTGTATATAGAGATCTTTAATGGTAATTTGAAAAAACGTAAAATAAGAGTCTCAATTACAGATTTCCGAGAAGCCCGTGACTTTTGGTTTTGGATGCTTTCAGCTTGCTTGAGATTTCTGCAGTTTGTGCAGCAGAGGGCGCTGTGTATCCACTGTAAACGTAAAGCTCTCTCAATTCCTTTGTCGGTGTATTGTCCTGTGGTCAATTATAACCTTATTTTATTGAAGCAGATTTGGAGTGAATCATGTTTCCCTTTTAATGTATTAATATAGCATTATTTGAGCAAGAAAATTTAAAATTTAATCTGTGATATGAAATTGAAAAAATGAACTTTTTTCAGAGTTGGTGTCCTTTGAGGAAACTTTAAATTTATTCAGAATAATCATCTGTGGCAGGACTCAAATGAAACATGATTTTGGCTTTTCCCAACTGTTTGGGAAAGGTTTATTTATTCTTTTTAGTTTTGAGAATTTGAGGGGGGGAGGTGACCATTATAAGTGAAAAACTTGTTCATTGTTTATGTATACAGACTTTATAATAGAATTAACATATAAAATTAATATGTAAATAACTGAAAAAATTCACAAATGATAACAAAAAGCTAAGTGTCTGTAGTGTCAGAAAAGTTAGCTGTAGGTCCTCAGGGTGGCCCTTCTGATCTAGATTTATACATTTGTGTAGTGAGAGGAATGGAGGCTCTTTTGTCTGTCTCTGCACTTGACAGTAGTACAGGCTTTCTGAGCCTGTCAGAAAGCTCAGAGTAAAGAAAAATAGGCATTCTTATATTATGATTTAAAAATGTTTAAATATATGTCCTATCCTGATCTTCTCTGTCATCTTTACTTTTATGTGAAATTGATTCACTTCCTTTTTTAATTCTTAGAAAGAGTCTTGCATTACACAAATTAATATGTCAGGCTCAAAGTCAAAATCTTAGGATTTAAATTGCCCCTCCACCATTGGATGCCTATGGGTAAGTTACATATCTGTGACTCAGTCTTGTCTTCTGAATGTACAAATAAGAGAACCTCTCTTCAGGTAGTGGTGTTGCGAGGGTTGAATTAGATAACATAATAGAATCTTCTATGGTCCTAAGCACATAGTAAACGATTCTTAAGGGATAGCTTTTATGGTTTCTTGTTGGCTTATTTGTTTTCCCTTGAGGAAGTAAGGATGCTTTCCATTTTTGACTTACGTAGCTGATATTTGGAATCATAGTTTTAGAGATAAGAAAATAATTGATTTCAAAAATTCCTTTTCCCCACTCTAAAATCAAAACTTTTTTAACTTATCATCTTCTAAATTCCCTTTTGAGTGGCTATTTTAGTAGTACAGGAAGGTTTATTAAAGAGAGTTAGTAAACTTGATAATTGATTTTATGTTATCCTTTGTGTGTTTTACCATAAAACTTGATATTTTCAAATATATGCTATATTTATTCCTCAAGACATAATACAGTTGTTTATGGTGTTCAAAATGTTCTTACATGGAAGGAACTTAGTTACTATTCAAATGGTGGTGCCTCCTCAGCTATTTGTATTTAAGTTACTCAGTTTGGTAGATTAACTATGCTGCAGGATATAAAACTACAGACTTAATTTCTTAATGTTCTTGTTTATTTTCTGGGAAACAATAGAAAGGGATATAAAAACTTTTATGTATTTAGTAAGCAACCAGTAAGTGCTTTTAGAATGAATAAATGAACTAGTTTTTGGTTTTTTTAATGCCATTTTTATCCATTCTTAGGGTTTCCAGGAAAATCTGTTTCCTGTCTAAACTTTTATTATCCAATTTGATTGGTTTTCTCAGTTAATATATACAAAAAAGAGCCAGGCATATAAGACCTTCTTCTTTATCCATAAATACTTTTGAGTCTATTTATTATTTTAGACACTTAAAAATGAGAAGGACATGTCTTCATGTGAATCATTTTCTTTTTAGACATTATTTAAAATCTGGTCTTTAGAACATTTCTTGAATACAGTAGTCCCTCTCTATATCGTAGTTCACATATTGCGGCCTCACTGTATCGTGGGATTTTTAAAAATATTATATTTATTTGTCACGGATTTTTCGCTATATCACAGGATTTTGCGGTACTATGTATGTATGTTGTTAAAGTTACATAGGTTTAAGAGTGTAGAATATGTTTAAGAACATAAGTAGTGTTTATAAAAGTGTGGAAAAGGTTAATAAGGGACTGGGAATGGTTTGTAAGTGTGCGGGAAGGGTTTATAAAGCTTTAAAATACATATAAATACTAAAATAATTGTAAGGTTCCTACTTCGCGGATTTTCACCTATGGGGGGGGAGGTGTGGTCTAGAACGTAATACCTGCGGTTAAGTGAGGGAATACTGTATTCAGTATCAAGTTTTTCTCATGTTTACTGAAAACAAAATGTTAATGGTTGCTATAAGTGCTTTTTTTAAAAGTTTGTTTTAGAAGAAAAATATTTTCTTTTTGTTCTCATAGAAGTCATAAAAAATGACAAGGTGGTATATACTCTGTGCCTAAGGAGCTAGAAATTACTTCGTGAAAAAAGTAACTGAGGCTGGGTAATGAAGAAAGTGTGTGTGCAATGCAGACAGAGAGAAGCACACGTTCTGGTAAAGGCCTGGGAAGCCGAGATAAACAAGGCCTTTGCAGCTGGTACACCCATCGGCTGGTTAGTCTTGGTATGAATTCTAGTTCCTTTGGTGATTCATCTCGCCACTGTCTGCTCCACCGTGACCTAATGGAAGCTGAGAGTTGTATTAGTCAGCATGAAGTAGACGCCCTCAAGTTTCAGCCTTGCGACTTCATATCATTGTTACCTGGAGAGTGAGTTAACATACAGGTTGTTGGGCTCGGGCCTCAGAGTTTCTGACTCACCAGGTATAGTAGGACCTGAGAATTTGTTAAACTCTCCGTAATCATCTGAAAAGGGCATTACAGTTCTTCTCTGTCTGTTTAGAGTCTGGGTCCCCTCCTTTTACTTTAATCAAATATCATGATAGTTTGAAAAAAGAAGCAAATGGGAGAATCCACCTGTCTCTTAGTAACCGAGACATTAAAGAGATTAGCAAAATGTAAGGCAATGCCACTCTTCTCACTAAATTATGTGTTTGTTTTAGGAAGCAGGTACTATTCACTTAAAAGGTTATGTTAAACTGTTATTGACTTATTTTTAAATTAATTAATTAATATTTTTAAAAGAGGCCGAGACTGAAAGGTTTTAAAACTGCTCATTCGAGACTGTTATTTTTCATCTTTAAGAGCTTACTGTTTTTACTTTAGACATTAAATGATCCTTGAGGAGAAAAGAGTGTTTCAGGGAAATTTTTCATGGTGTTATTAACTATATAAAAAATGAAAATATATAACATTTAAAATTTTGTTTTTCTTAAATGATAATAGACTATCTAATCAGATACACTTAAGTAGACATGGTTAGTCCCCTTTTCATTAGTTAGCACACTTTTGTCACTATTCTTAATAGTTGAATATGAAATGATAATAAATTGTTTGAAACATTTAGCAGATCATTGAAATGGCTATACTCATCTGTACTTATGTATATCTTATTGTTCTTTGTTACTCAGTAACAATTATTGAAATATATTTAATCACTACTGTGCTTTTAACTACAACTGAGAACTAATTCTAACCAAGTATATCATCAGGGTTTAACTAACAAGTGGCAGTGCAGATATAGGGAGCATTTTTAATTCCAAAAACATAGGTTTGGTTATGTCAATAGTTCACCACCGTTTTTGTTCTAAGTTTTATGTTAGGGCAACAGGGAAGACACAACAGTCACAAGAAATAAAGTCATTTTGTGGAAAAAGAGTAACATGTCAAGTTGTTTACAAAAACATTGAAGAGAATGGGAAACTTACTCTGGAAGAGTGACAAGAAGTAATTTTGTGGGATTTTCAAATGAAAATAATGTTGGGTTATAGAGAATAGAAGAGAAATAAAAGAGGATTAAGCAGAGGTGTGAAAAATGAAATAATTATTGAGATTGATCACATTTAATTACTGCATAGACAAAATGGAAATTTTCAAAACTACTATTAAATATTATTGATTTTAGTAATATCTGTTCTCTTTAATCCAAGAACTACAAATGTCTTGAACTACAATTTTAGAAATAAGTTCTAGTCACTTATGCAAATAACAGGAAAATTTAATTAACTTCTCTCATCCCTGTTGTATTACAAGTCAGGGACTTAGGAGCTAATTGCAGTCAACATTCAGTTTGTTTCCTGTACACGTTATCTCTTGACTGCTTAAAGTAACAGATTTGAATAAGACCACATTTTCTGAATTTCTCAATTAAACTTTTAATTTTATGAAGTACATTTAAAAAATCCTACACATTTCATCTATAGATACTAACTTTAAAATAGCCATTCCCTTCACTATGTAAAAGGATACGTTTTCCTGAAACATTAATAGCCTCTTTTCAAAATATACGACTCTCTGAACTTGCAAAGCACAATAATGGTTTTACTGTTAGATACTGAATCTTTTATGCCTTATAATTAAGCAGTAATCCTGTTCAAGAGTGTTCTTATGAGACGAATAGACATATACTCTTCATTTGTAAGTAGCGATGCATAGCTGACATTGGAATTCCAGTGCCTGTAATGAAATGAAGAAAAGTGGGGCTGGGTTTTCTATTAAAAGCATAGAGTCCATTAAATGAACCATGTGTGAGGCTGATACCATTTGATAGTAAAATGTCATGGGATTCATTAAGAGGGTCAGTTTTGAATCAGAGATTGGTCAAATAGGTTATCTGCTCAAGTGCTGAGTATCATTAAGAATATATGTATATTCATAACAAAACAAAACATCTGTACGTATAATAATGAGGGCAGAATGGTGTGTGTCTAACAAGGCAAAAACTAAATGGGAACTCCAGAATGAGAAGAAAGCACAAAATGAAGTGCTTAGCTTAGTTTCACAGAGGTTACCTGCAGGGTGGGGCAAAAGTAGCTTTACAGTTTTGAGTACATGAAGCACAGTTTATCCTTGTATTATTATGTATTATTGTATTATTTTTCTGTAGGAACAACTGTAAACCTACTTTTGCCCCACCCTGTATTTAGTTGAAGGCAGTGAAATCCTTAACAGAGGTTGATCGTGGATTTTTCACCAAATCTTAAAAAATTCAGTGATAGCTTATTCCCCGGAGCCCTGAGAGATGAGGAGATAATGCTTTCCCAGTGAGTGCTACAATGACCAAATCTTACTCTAAAACTGGGTTTTCATCTTTTTGGAATCATGGACTTCACTTGGGAATTTGATGAACTCTCTGGATTTCCCTCCAAATTGATTTCTTTGTGTTTAGAGACTTCTGGAGCCTATTTTGGGATTCTGAAAAGGTGCTTTTTAATCATGAATAATACACAGAATTGTTTTAAGTAGAAATAAACGTCCCTGTGTTGACATACTGAATTTTATCATCTTAAATGTATATAACATAAAACCTGATAGTCAGTTCTTGTACATCTACTCTTACATAACTAAAATAAAGACATATTTATGAATTAAATCATGTAACAAACTTGCAGTGCAACTATGGCACAGATTGTACAGTGTGAGTTTGAATTCACACTGCTGTTCATATCATATCCCATGTAAATATTCTTGCCGCTTTTCTCTACTTGAATTACTTCATAACCTCCATTGTTCAGATACTGTCATGTACTTCCCAGGTAAAGCTAATTCTGCTTCTGTTAGTATTAGCTTGCAGCAGTTAAAGTTGCCTTACTGTTTGATGCTAACTCAGTCAAAAACACTGAGTAACGCAACAGTACTAATAGTAAGGTAGCAGCATCCACATGATCCAGATGGGGCCTCTATTATTTTTATTACAGATCTTCATGGAAATGAAGACAAATAATTTTAAAAAGCAACTTAATATTATAAGAACTCTTAAGGTTCCCGGAAGAAATGTTATTAAAAGTTGTTTAAGCTATAAATGTGAAATTGAAATGTTATTGGTTAAATAAATGCAAAATAGTCACATTGAATGCTCCTCTGTGCTAGATATTATCCTAGGTTTCAGGACGATAAAAAAAAAGTAAAACGAGATTTTTGATTATAAGACTTAGTGGTTCTTTAACTTAAAGTTTAGTGTGGAAAAGGAAGATAAGTAAATAAATAATTTTAAAAGAAATACCTCACACCTTCTTATAAGTCACAAGATCCTTTATGAATTCTGTGGCGAATCATTCTCTACAGGGAACGGTCACATTCCTGCACCTCTGGTGTGTGAGCTTCGGTGACTGCTCCAGGGCCTCTCTCCGTGGGCAGTGCGGCTGTGTTCCGCCCTTGGCTGTACTGTACTTGGTTTCTTAGTCTGCGGCTAATGACAGATTCGTTGGGAATGCTTCAGATGAAGCTAACAATAGAACATGAGATTTAAGAAACTTTTTTTTTTTTTTGGTGCGGATAGGGGTGGGGATTTTGATAAGTTAAAGGAATGCTTCGTTTTAGGAACGTTTAAAAGAAATGGTCTTCTGCTTAAACTTTAGCATGAGAAATTTGCTACAAGATATTTATGCTAATACCCTAAAAAACGTTGTTCAGGCTTTGCCAGCTTTGATTGTGGTGATCTAAAAGAAGGATTTAAATTTTTAATATTACTATGGGATGATTTTAAGCATAATTTTATCGGACTGAATGTGAATTGAACTAAAATATGCTCTGAAGGCTACTCCCAAGCCTGGGTTTAGAGGGTCCACGATTTAAAATACTTCATTGTGAACTAATATTCTTTATGAAGAGACTGCTTTACCAGTTACATGACATGTCCCCTTCTCAGACCCCAAAGGTAACAAATGGGTTTCTTATCAATGCCTAGGCAAACTCTTCCACATAGACTTTGGATATATCTTGGGTCGGGACCCGAAGCCTCTTCCACCTCCAATGAAGCTGAATAAAGAAATGGTAGAAGGAATGGGGGGCACGCAGAGCGAGCAGTACCAAGAGTTCCGTAAACAGTGCTACACGGCTTTCCTCCACCTTCGAAGGTAAGTCGATTTGCTCGACATAGAGAATTTTGGTAAATTCATTTCATAGAGCAGAAAAATAGAGTTGTTCAGATGGCATGCATTCTTTAGCATCCCTCTTTTAGAAAGACACAGGCAACACTTTTTTAATGTACATCTGATGTCTATTTTGATAAACAGTCTGATATTAAAGGAAAAAAGTTCTTGCTTTCCAATATGATTACTAAATCCCACCAAATGGGAAGCTGGCATTACACAAGATCAAGCAAACACAGAGACTTCAAAATCAATGGGCTGAAATCATTTTAATAAAATATATTCTGCTTCTGACAGCGCTGGGATAGAGAAAAGATTAAGAAGCTTCCTTTCGTTGACATCTCCCAGAGGCCAGCCTTAAAGGATTATAATCACCAGGTTGGGTTATTCTCCTTCTCCCTAGCTGACTTCCTACTTCTTCATCAGTGAAGCATTTAGCTTATTTAGGGTAATATTAATACAATCATCTTTATTGTTTAGCACCTTTATCAGTCTTAGTTTTGTTTGCTCTTCAGGAGCATTCAGATGTGTGTTAAGTGAATGCAAAATAAACATTATATATGATTTTGTCTCTATGTAACATCTCATCATTCATTTTGCTTTAAAAAAAATGTTGATTTTTCTCTTTCCATCCTTTTTTCTCCAATGCCACTCTATTTCCTAAATCTAGTTTACTTAGAACTAAACATTGTATATCAGGGGGAAAAAAAGTCATGTTTCTTAAATGCAGGACATGGCTGTGATGATTAAGTCAAAAAAGACAGGATCATTTGATGCCAACTCCATTTTCAACCAACTATGCAAACTATTCTTAGTCCAGCTGAAAATTCCAGCTCAGGAGACATACTGTGTGTATACTCTTCCAGGTGAAATATAACCTGTAGACGGTGAGTTGCCTTTGAATGTGGGCTCCATCTTAACTGTCTTCATAACTTCATTCACTCATACCATGTAGTGTTAAGAGTATAGACACTCGGTGTATGTTTATTGATTGAGAACCTGCAGTACTTTTATGAGAACCCCCAGAATTTCTGCCTCACATCTAGGGTGAGGCTATGTTCCAAGTTAATGTTGTGCTTTCTGGTCGCAGGAGAATAGCTAGCCTATATTAATCAGTTTTAATCTTTGCATTGACTCGGTCGGCCTTCATTGTTACTTAGTCTCCATAGCATGTCACGAACTCTAATGTGCATTTTACAGACGGCCACGTTATTTATCCTTTGGATGGCCGAGTGGCTCAGTTTTACTTTAAAGCAGTGCTGAAGAAATAATGAGAAGATCAGTGTTCTTTCGATTTGCCTGGTGATGCAGAAGCACTTTCAGAAAGATGAGAATTCCACTTTAATATCTGAGATTTTAAATTTAATGTCGTCAAAGCCTACAGAAAACTAGATGGAACCATGGCAATCTCAGTGAGGAGGCAGACAAAATGATATGAGATAATAAGTAGAAAAATGTCAAAGGTGCTTTATCTTATTGAAAGCAGAAGAAAAACAATGTGCTTTATAAACTGTCAGTAAGAGTGGATTAGTGGCAATTCAGTAGAATGAGAAAAAAGAGGCAGGTTATCAATATGGAGCCAAAGTTAACTTTTCTCACTATAAAGAAAAATCACAGATTAAATAATATTATGCTAAGTCATCCTGAAAATTGTTTTTCATTTAAAAAAATTTTAGTGTACCTCAGTTAAGATTAGCTGGAGCCTAATATTTTGATCAACATTTATTTTTCAATGTGTTTTAGAATATTGTTCAGATAATACAAACTCCTTTAGGACATAAGAATTAATCTGATGATAGTCAAAAGTTTGGAGCTCAGGTTATCTGACACATTTACTATTACGGTTTGTAGGTGTGACCAGCCATCATCTCTTCATGTTTTTGTTGATTGCTGATCCATTCCTACAAGAAACTGTTGAATAGCAGGGGACCAGATAAACATGGCAGAGTCTATTTTGAACTAAGTTGTGAATGGTTACAGTTGTGCAAATGTCAGAACACATTTTATGGTGTGATTTTTATGTAACAAAATATATTATCATCTTTTATTTACCAATACATTGCACCAGTAAATAATTGGTAAATTTATTTTTTAATACTCTCAATGGAAAGAAACAGTAGTAATGCTAAAACAGTTTAATAAGTGTTCAAGGAAAGAATAACTTATTCTCTTATCCCATGTTTATGCCAGACACTATGGTAGACTCTGAAGATGCAAAGATGGCCTAAAGTTTTCAGTAAAAATACTGAAATTAGGAATGTATTTAATTGTATCAAGGAAAGTTCTTTTATTGTCTTAAGGATGTTATTGCCTAGACACCAAGCAGTAATGAATTTATTGATTACGGTACATTTCATCATTAACAATGAGCTTTCCCTCTTTGAAGCAGTACATTTATTTATTTTTTTTAAATACTTTTTTTGTAGGATTCTACTCATATTTGTTGCATGCAAAATGGATAGGTTGTATGAGAAATAGACCTGCAGCATTGTAATAAGCTCACCTGGTATACTTAAATGCATTTCTGGTTTTAGCATTGAAAGTTTTTACTGAAAAAGATAGACCATCTTAGTATAACCTGCCTGTAATATGGTAGCTGGTATAAACGTGGGGAAAAGAAAGAGTGCATTTTCCTTGAGCACCATACTCAACCCAATCCTTTTTTTAAAAATTGTCATATCCCTCCTTATAACTTGTCTAGACTTGATTTTGTACACTTTTTCCCACTCTGCCACTATTTTTATCAAACTTAACCTTACATATTTTTTGATAATTGTTTATAGATTTCTAGTAACCTTTAAATCTGTTTTTGGTTTTTTTTTGTTTTGTTGTGTTTTTTATTTTTTGGAGGGGTAGAATATTGAATGACGACTATACTGTGTGTTTTGGGTTACTTTGTTCTGTCATAAATGGAAAATGTAGGTCAATGGCAACAGATGGAAGCATTCATTCAGTAAAGGTAGTGACAAATTAACCACAAAGTAATTGGATGTTTAAGGTCCTTACAGAATATTCTATTTTATATTTATTTACATTCTCTTCCCCTTGCTATAATAGTAGAAGCATGAGTGGTTAAATTTAAGCCGGTATATAACCCAGAACACAATATTTGCCTCTTAAAAAAGAAACTCATTATGCTTATATAAAGGCAGACATTTTCACATAGATCCTGGCTGCCCAGTAGAACCACCTGGGGCCCTATGAGCTGGGGGGCATGGTTATTGGGGGCCCGATCAGATTTCATTGGTCTGGAAATGGGCCCAAGCACTGATATTTTCAAGAAGTTCCCTAGCTGCATCTAATGAGCAGCCAGATTTGAGAACCTCTAAAATATCCCTTTCAAAATAAGAGTCTTGTATTTCCCTTCCCTGTGTTACTCTGGTAGATTCCTGAGATTCTCCTATGGCAAGATTGGGAGAAAATGTATATATATGATCAACAAAGCAGAGTATGAGTAATTGAGGCTTTATGGAAAAAAACATCTTTTTTTCATAATGTAATACCTAGCAGCTGGCTGTACTCTGCTGACACTTTGGCCCATGCAGCCCTCCCAGGTGGACCCTTTTCTCTATTTCCATATCCTACATGCTGTAGAGCGTAGAAAAGGGCTTTGTGCCTTTCTAGCTCCCTGTTGCAACTTCCAAACTGTTTCTTTCCTTGCCACTTCTTTTCCTTTTTCTTAAAGAAGAAAAGCATAGACACACACACACACACCATGAGATCACAGATGTACTACCCGCTGCTAACAATCATCTGCCTATCTCCCTGTCACTGTCATTCATTAAAAACTTTCACTGTCTTCTTCTCCATGACGGGCACTGTGATTTCAACATCCACATGACTGGTCCAGCTGTGAACTGCCCTCTTAGGGTCTAGCCTTCTTCATTTAGACGCAACCTTGGCAACGCCCTTTGCCAGTACTCCAGCATCTTGATCCCAGGCTTTTCACACCAGTACCTGCACTGACAGCTCTCTTTGGGTGTGTCCCCATTCCTACAAGTTCCACCTCATTGATACTTCCAGTCTTGCCATCCTGCCACCATATATAATCTATCTCATATTCTCACTTTTCTTCTTTCCCCATTGAATTTTATGGCCCCAAGTTGTTATCAGTCTTACTGCCCTCTCTCTAAACTCCTCTTAGGCAGTTTTTATCCCGTCCTGTAATCTCACCTGCTGAAACTCCAACTCAAATTAGAACTGTCTTCCTATATCACGTGTGCACTGTAACAACTCTTACGCTACTGAAGGAAATCCAGCAGTCATGCTGTTTTACTATTGGTTTTAAGTCAGTGGCTCTCAACTGGAAACTATTTTGTACTCCGCCTCCTTCTCCCCACCCCCAAGCACAGCTGGCAGCGTCTGGAGAGTTCTGGTTGTCGCAGCTGCATGGGGAGGCGGCGGGGATATTGCTGAAGACTGTACTGCTGCCCCTTTCCCTCACTCTCCTTCACAGCACAGCTACTTTAAAAAGTTCCGTTCTCACTGTCTCCACTTCCTTGCCTACTTTTCTTCCTTCAGCCTTTTCTAGTAAGGCTTCCAGTCCTACTCTGCCATTGAAACTAATTTTATAAAGGCTAAACAGGTACACTTATATCAAATCCAGTTGCCATTTTTGCTCCTAGTATCTTTGACATAGTTGGCCATGTCTTTGTTTCTAAAATCTTTCTAATACTTGCCGTAGCCCACTCTGCTGTTTTCTTTTATCCTTACTGGCCACTTCTGCTTCTTTGCTGATTTATTTCCTCTTCTGTCTCCTTCTACACATTGAACTATCTAGAACTTCCATCATCAGTATAAGGGTTCTGGATCTTTTTCCCCCTTCACTGTCTCCTTAAGCATTTTTATCCAGAGCTGATTGGAAGATTACATCAAGGTAGAAATTTTCATTACAGTTCCTCTTGATTTTCATGGGCATTACAAAATTCGAAAATGATGATTGACACAACCAGTTCCCATGCCCCCCACTGCCCCGCCTGCAGCTGCCTGGGAGATAACAGGGTTTTTCAAACTGAAAATAAACTAAACCACATTCTCCTTTGATCAGCCTGTCGTATCCGCAGCTTCCAGATAGCCAAATGACCAACAAAGCTCAAAAAACCCCTTTTTTTCTTCCCCCTATAAAGCAACCCCCCTCTCCCGTAGGAGTTCGCAGTCCTGACCACCTGTGGCAGGGCTCCCTCCCCGCTTGCTGATTCTCTCAGTAAACTTTTATTTTCCTGCTCGCTGCGACTTAATGGCCTTCTGAGTAACTCCGTTCTTACAGTGATAAAACAGGGAATTTGAGGTTTATATGGCTAGTAATTTTTGTCCGTAAGTTCCATTAACATTACAGTTCCAGCATTAAATAGTTTTTAATGTAACGAGTTGTACTTTTTTATATTACAGATAGGTAGATGGCTGGAATAAAGATTCTGCACCTCCCAAATCCTGACCTCCTCCCCTAGAGAAGACAGTGCAAGGCACTTGTGTTGACATTTCTCCTGAGACCAGATAAAAAACTTTATTGCCTGAAACTACAGCTTTCTTTACTCACATCCATCTCCAAAGTCAAAACTGAATCTCCTCTTATCACTATGGTGCTAAGGGGCCCCTGAGAGCAGACTGTTGAAGAAGAGAGTGTTCTGGGACAGGAGCTGTATTGTGCGCTGTGTATACTCTATTACCCCTTTGCCCACAAGACTCCACCTTGGAAATGGACATTTAGAGTAACAACATTCCTTTGGAGTGAGATGAAAAGTGTGAGGATTGGTGAACACAATACTTTAGTTCCTGTTGGGACCAGCATAACCCAAATATATTATTTAAATACCTTGCCCATTTTTCACACAGTAGGGCACTAGCTGTTCTCGCCTTCATTTAGCATTGCTTATATTCAGACCAGTCACTGTAGTTTCTGAAATGATTATTAGTACCCCTGGAGGATACTCCTACATGATTAGTGGGATGGCAGTATTTCTCTTTTATTCATTTACCCATGGCACTGAGGTAGTCTTAAAGTGACAGATTCTTGTTGTCACTTAGCAAAGACAGATCTTTCATTGCTTAGTAAAATGCTAATTAGGTATAAGGTAGATTCTTCTTAGACCCAATCAAAAAGAATATACTCTGTGAAAAACTGGAGGAAAAAAGTCATTATTGGTTACTCCGAAAGTTTGTTCCATGGTATGGGACCTAGAAATGGTATTATATCGAGACCCCAAAATAAGATTTTTTTCAAGGCTTGCTTTTCATTGAGACACCTGGTGAATAGTCTCACGTTCTATTTTCAATAGGAGTAATAGTAATTGTTATAAAGAACCAGGTACCCCTTTTTCTAGGAGTGTTCTTAATATGAGAAGAACTGCAAAATTCTAATGTGTTGCTATTTTTTTTTCTTTCCCATTTTCCTTTAGGTATTCTAATCTGATTTTGAACTTGTTTTCCTTGATGGTGGATGCAAACATTCCAGATATTGCTCTTGAACCAGATAAAACTGTGAAAAAGGTAATTTGTATACATCCTGGGATTTCACAGTCTACTTTCATACATAAAAGATGTTGGAGTTTTAACAACCCTTTTCCCCTTTTTTGTCCCAGCCCCTAAATTCTTAAGTAACACAAATTAACAAAGAGACCTTATGTGTAGTTTTTTTTCATATTTAAGAATACAACAGCCTCTCAAGTACTCTGCAGCCAGCTCTGTCCCCTTCCCTGTTCATACCCACAGTCACATGAACACCACAGCCCTTACTCTTTGTACTGAAAAGTTTAGCTTTTCTTTTAATATTTTTAATAGGATACCTGATTCCTGGGGCTCCCAGGCTAAGCATACTAAGGATCAGAAACAAAATATTCTAATATAGGATAAAACAGTCGTTCTTTATCCTTTCCATTCATGCCATGGTTACAAGGGTTTCTTACTCTTATCAGGAGAGTAGAGACCTGAGTTTTTTACTTTGTCTGCAAAGAGAAGAAAAAGGAAAACCGTCGTGTAGATGAACAATTATTCAGAATTACCTTACCTTGAATTTTCAGCAAGAGATGGGAATAAGGATAGTGGATGTGAAGATTTTGTCCACAAACTAAATCTAACTCTTGGTTCATTGAGAGGGAGGGGGTTGTATTACTCAAAGATAACACGAGATGATTTAAATATCAGTATGATTATCAATATTGAACTTCAAAGAAAGACAGTACAGTTTTTAACTTGTGGGAGTATAAAGTTACTGAAGGACAGTGGCAGATGGGATTTCTCTGATGGTCGAAAATGAGTAAGTGGCACGAAAATCCCTGAGTTCTGACATAACTGATCCCGTATTTTATTAGAAAAATACTCCTGTGGATTGAACACTGTCTTCGTCCCTTCAGGCTATTATAACAAAATACCAGAGACTAAGTGGATTTTGAACCACAGAAATTTATTTCTTGTGGTTCTGGAGGCTGGAGAACTCGAGATCATGGTGGCCAGCATGATCATGTGAGGGGCCGACCTTTTGAGGTTGGAGGCGTCTTGCTGTGGCTTCGCAGGGTGGAAGGATCTAGGAGCTCTTTGTAAGAGGACTAATCCCTTTGTGAGGAGTTCGCCCTCATGACATAAGCACCTCCAAAGGGCACTACTTCCTGGTACCACTGCATTGGGCGTTTGTATTTCAGCAGGGATTGGGCGAAGGCACAGATACTCAGACCGCTGCAAACATGAATGAAGCTGATCTTTTTTACCTAACTTTATAAGTCTTTGGCAAACAATGAGAAGGATTTTAATTTAGATACTTTATTGTTTGGCCATCTAAGAAAAGTATGCTCTTGCTAAGATTTTATTTATTATTTTATCCAGCAGTCACATTTTCAGTCACATATATTCCCTCATAGAAAATAGACTGCTTACCACACTAGTTTTAGGATTGGCTTATTTTGCCGTTTTATTTATTTATTTATTTTTATTGACTAAAACTCATTCATCAAGAAATATAATTGGTTGATGAAAATTTCCTTAGCCATAATATTGGCTGTCCCAGATCTCAGTTTTTTTTTCTTCTTTTGCATTGCTGTATTCAGGGTCTGTTTTGCTGTTTATTTTTAAACCCATTTATCTCTGTCATACGTTCACTTTTCCCTGACTTCACTCGTGTTCAGAAACCATTTATGAAAGTTCTAACAGTATTTGTCAAACTGAGTCTTCCGTTTTCTTCTGCCAATTAAGTTATGGTGTTCTTGTTCTTATTAGATCTGTTGTTTCATCTCAGTTTCTCTGTTAGAAAATCGTGATTTTATTAAGGGCAGTGCCCTTTTGTTACCAGCTATCTTTATGGCACTAGTTTTCAACATACGAAGCAAATTATTTTATAAAGAAAAGGAAAAAAAAAGCATGTGCAGTAGTCATTTTTCTTTAGTACACCCAAGCTGTTTATTCTACTTAAGTGAACCCTGTAGAAAGTTATTTCACTGTATTTTTCCCCAAAAGGGTATATCAGAAAAGATTTCTTTGTTTTCTTTTTTCTAAATCAAGAATGTGATATAATCAACTGCATCAAAAACTTGACAATACACTCATAATACTATTGGGAAGGTGTGCTGGAAAGGCTAAAATTTGTTTCATATTGGTTGGCTTTTTAAAGAAGCATAAGTCGGTTTTTATACTTTGATGGAATAACAATTGCTGACACTGCTTTGAAGTCTTACTATTGGAGAAATTTTAACGTTGGCATCATGGATGGAAGCCAGGTAGAGAAACAGTAGCACTTTTGAAGCTGAAATCTTCAGAAGAGTATAGATCGCTCAAATTATTTGAGTAATCCTAACAGAGTGCAAAAATATTTTACGGTTTCCATAACTTATTTTAACGTATCAAATTTGTTTAATTTTTGAAAACTTATTTATATATAGAATGTATATTTTTGTTCATCTGATTTATTTATTTCTTAGAAAACACAGTTGTCGAAAAATGTGAGATGAGGTCTCAGTTTAAACCTATGATCATTAATCACACATCAGTGACTTACTTGTAGTTGGTTAGTATGCAGCTTGGTGCTTGGTGCTATGAGAAGCTTGTTCAAAAGTTATTTTAATTCATTAATTTAAAGCAAAGTTATCCAAGTAGTCTGATAAAAATAATACATATTGATAAAAACAAAGTTTTAAGGTGTCAGGATTATTAAAGCATAGTGGATAGACTAATTTTGAACAATGAAAAGACTGATGATATTAGTTTTTCTTGATAATTTTTCTATGAAACATGATTAAATCATACAAAATATAAATGCTCATGTCACAAACACTCATTAAAACCACCCGTACTTAACAAATATAATTTCACCTTGCTATACCCATTTCACGATGAATAACAGGAAAAAAGTAAAGGGGACAATTAATAAGTATAATAATTTAAAACTTAGTGGTTCTAGATGTGAAATGCAAGGAAATAAAGCACACTTTAAAAGAACAGATTTTTGTCTATAGTAAACTTCAACAGTCAAATGCACAGTATCCAGAATTCCTTATAAGTTATGAATTATTTCATTGGCATAGAAATAGCTCATAATATATTGTAATGTCTATGTCAGTTTAATTGTGTCTCTTCAAAATATGTCTTTTTGTTCTTTGTTCAAAAGACTAATAGTCTGTGACCTTGTAGGTCCAGGATAAATTTCGCCTAGACCTGTCGGATGAAGAGGCGGTGCATTACATGCAGAGTCTGATCGATGAGAGTGTCCACGCCCTGTTTGCTGCGGTGGTGGAACAGATCCACAAGTTTGCCCAGGTGAGTGCCCTGACCTCAGCGGCAAGTGCTACTCCCGAGTCCTGAGAGCCACACTTTTCTCAGGCCACCTGATGTCTTTTCTGGGCTTTTTTGTTTGGTTGGTGTTTTGTTTTGTTTGTTGGTCAAGCCTTTGTGACCTCTTGAACCAGCCAGTTGATGTGAACATGTTCTGTACACAATGAACTCTAAAACATTCCACTTAAATTTTCCTGGTGGGATGTAAAACTGTGTAGTAAATTGTGGGGTGTCAGCATCGGGGTCTTCTTCCTTTGTGGTGATTATAAACCTTTCCTGAGAATGACTTTGCTTTTGGTAGAAGCCTTGGCCAATGAGGCTTCAATACTTGTTAGGTTTTGGTGAGTGATGGAAGTTCTAGGAAAGAATTTGGAAGCTGAGAAAAGTAATACCACACCCTGGAAAGGTCAACCTATAGACTTAGTGTTAGCAAAACCTTTCATAAAAATGAAGGAAGACCCTTATACACTAGCCTAGATGATAAACCTCAGATTTAAAACCTGTCTTTAATTATGAATTTCATAACAATGATTATGAAGATGGTTAGCAGATGGAAAAATTAGGCCTCTTTCCTCTCCCACACCTTCATACGGGTCCTTGTAAACTCTTCCCTGACCTCTTAACACAGTAATAGATTTACGAATTTCCCAACCTCAAAGCCTGTCTGCTTGGACTGCTCCCTCACCCAGTGTCCACTCTGTCACCAAGCCTCTTTAATTATCCTTTCCTATCATTTTCTCACTACTAACATTTCAAGCTACAAAAGGTCCCCAGCTTATGATAGCTTGACTAAAGATTTTTCAACTTTATGATGGTGCGAAAGTCATACACATTCAGTAGAATTGTGAATTTTTATCTTTCCTGGGCTAGCGATAGTCTCACCACACAGTACTCTAGCCCCAGCTGCTGGTCTCCTGCATGACCCCTGGCTCCCCAAGAGAGCAGGAAAGCAGAAGCAGAGGGCCTCTTAAACAAGCTGCAAGGTCAGGACAGATTCACAGGGAGGAGCGGGATTCTACCTCTGGATGGGAGGAGAGGGTGCATATGTGGAGAGGAGAGGAATTGAGTGTCATCTTTGACACCTTAACTGCCACTCGTCTCACATGCCCAGCTTAAGTGTGGAGTTTTCACGTTCCATAAAGTGAACTAACTAGTGGTCTGGTTTTGAAATTCTGTTATCAATTTGCATAAGGTGTATGTTTTGCTTTTTAGCTAGATCTAAGACTAGAATGACTATTTTTGCTTAATTCTATATTAAAAATAGAGGAGAGGAAGAGCCTGATAAAAAAGGGACCATACTATTATTTGGGGAGGTGGTAATAAAGGGACCTTGGTTTACCAATATCTCTGGACCTAAGTGTCCACATTTACAAAGTGATGGATACTAAGGTAAAAACTAATGTAAATTTAATCTAATGTCAGAGATGTACAAAAGTTCATTGCTTTCCATATATAAAGCTAATACCACAACACAGACTAAATAAAGGAAATCCCCTATCCAGTAGTTAAATTATGAGTTGTTCAGAAATGAGAGTTATTGCCTTGTATCTTTTCTATTCGCAGAGAAAATGTGAGTATGAATGATGAATTAGTAAGAGAGGGGCATAATCCTAAATTAGACATGGGAAAGATCATTTTATAACCATTAACTAATAGATGATTATATTTCTTGGAAGGAAGCATTAAGTCTATTTCATAGAGTCCCATTTTCCAGTTATTCAGTAAAATAGATAAGATATAGAAATTCTGAATAATTAGTTATTTAAAATTACTTCAGCGTTGGTTGTTACAAATTCTTTTGGACTAGGATATATCCTCGAAAGCAGAGTAGTGTAGAAAAACAAGGCAATAACAAGAATATGAGTTAAGAGCAAATACCTGGATGATTCCAGCAACTTAAGGACCCCCCATCATTATTCTAGACTGGTAAAAGTGGAGGTTTAATGCAACATGGATATTTATGTAGGTAAATATTTTCAGATATCTCAGCTCTTCATTTTATAACAATATCTGAGACAATAGCCTCAGATATTTATTTATTTGAACTTTTTACTTCATATAGTGCTTCCTCATTTTTTAATGTCATATGATCCTTACTATAACCATCTAAATGAGCTTTAGCGTTATCCTCTTTTATAGATGAGAAGACTAAACCACATAAAAATTCTTTTGCCCTAGTTAGTGTGGCTCAGTGGATTGAGCATTGTCCTGCGAACTGCAAAGTTGTCTTTTCAATTCCCGGTCAGGGCACATGCCTGGGTTGCAGGCCAGGTCCCCTGTTAGGAGCGTGCAAGAGACAACCAATCAGTGTTTCTCTCCCTCTCATTCTCCCTCCGTTCCCCTTTCTCTGAAAATAAGTAAATAAAATCTTTTTTTTTTTTTTAAGTGCTTCCTGGCATATTAAATACAGGTCTTCTTTACCAGAATCCCATATTCTTTATCTTAAGAAATGAACTTAAAAATGCTTATGTTTTTAGGTTTTCCTAAATATGTTACCTGTGCCCATAATATGCTACTGAAACAATATCAAAATAAGAGTAACCTAAGAATGGTAAATTTCACTGGAACTTGGTTAGGGATTGAAGGGTACAAGAGATACTAAATAAGGGCTTAGCTTCACAGAAGTCTAATCAAATTATAAAATTATAGAAGTACCTGGTTCTTAACTAATCTCTGAAGTTTATTTTCTTTTTGAAACTCATATTTCTACATATATTTTCTAAATATTGATAACTAATTGAATCACATGCACACTCAAATTCTGATGACAAACATCTTTTGTCACTCACAGCATTTATTTTAAGGGTGCATATTGCTAATTGATTTATGCTATTTTAGTTCCTTCTTATTAATCACTATGGGTTATAGAACTCAGTTGTTTTAAAAAATGGAGGTAGACGCAAAATTGCCAGACCCAACTATTACTTGAAATGCTGAAATTTCTTTTCTTTTCTTCCACCGTGCCTTGCCCCAGAAAGGGTAGAGATTAAACGCTGCTATATTCGCTGCCTAGCAACACCCTGTTAGTGGTACACATTTTCCATTGAAAAACATTTTTATTTGGGTCAGTGTCTTTGAAATTACATCATCAGAACTCTTCTCCCTGCTGAAATGATCTTTAATGGGTTTTCTAGTCTTTCCTGCACAGAAAGGTGGGGATCACTTAGCTGGGGTCACTAACAGCTCTGAAACTGGGACTCACCCTGCAGCCCGTTTCTTCTGTTTCTTCTTTTGCTGCCTGTCTCTCCTCACAGATTGATGGTAGGAGTCTGGAAAACGGGGCATGGTTCCCATCCATCTTAATACATATTAAATCTAATTAACTAAATGAATCTTGATAGACTAACTGGGGTTAGAGATGTGTTTTTTGTAGACTGAGTGTAAAAAAATAAGAACAGATTGGGTTCTGAAAGTTTACCTAAGATGCTAAGAACACATCACGGCTGTCCATTTGGCCAGAATACTTGCCTGGTCCCTGTGGTGCTCAAGAAGGAAAAGCACAGGCCCAGGGAGGGGCACGTGAATGTGTAGTCACATCGTATGTTTTCTTAATGAAGGAGAATTTATATATACTTGGGGAGATTTAAAAAATAACCATGAAAGAGGGAAGCGGTGTGGTTGGTGCGAAGAGCTCCCCTTGAGAAGCGTTTCAGATCCCTGGTGCCTCCATGACATTACATCTTACCAGGCTGCATGTGACTCCAGTATTGCTGGTTCTCGTTTTTTGTACTCTGTGGCCTCTTGGCCCAAGTCATCTGCCCCATTATCTGCCCAGAGAAAGAGTGGGGTTTTGTTGGTTTTGTTCTTGCCATCAGTACCGTACTAGGAGGAAAAGTTTCCTGCTTTTGACGTTTTGAGAGATGACTGTGTCTCAAGTTGTTGCCTTCTGAAGAGCTCTCCTTGAGTTGTTTTGTCTATTTATATTCCTGTTTTACCTAAGGCCAGGGTAGGACGTTTCCACTGTAACTGCGCTACCTTCTCATCTGCTTTGAAAGGCATAGATGCAAAAGGTGCCCAAAGGAGAAGAGAATAGAGCATCACTTCTGAGTGTATGTTATATGGACCTTACTTTGCCATCAGGAATAAAGAACAGCTGTGTGAAATATTTCTTTGAACATAACAAAACACACTGAATTCTGTGGAAGAATAAAAATTCTTCTGCTCTAAAACCAAATGCTTTTTAATTTAGTAAACAATGTTCTAAAGAGTCACATTATTCCCAGAGCAGTGGCTTAAATAAATAGCATATCACACAAAACTATTTTGTATCATTTTGTGTATTAATCTATTCCTAATTGATTCCAATTATCCTGGGAGGAATAAGAACAACAGCAGCAAAGAAGCAACAGTAGTAGTAGTAATAATAACAGCACCTTCAGCAATTAAGTGTGCCAGGAATTATGTAAAATGTTCTCTCTGTATTATTTCCTTGAATCCTCACACCTGTGAAGTAGGTGTATCACAGGTGAGAAAACTGAGGCTTACATAAGTTAAATAACTTGCCCAGGTTCTCAGGATTAATAGGTAACAAAATCCAGACTCAAACTCAAACCCTGCATTGTAGAAATAGACAGTAGCTTATAAATGTGTCTCATTCTACATCTAACTTTATTAGATATGGATAAATTTTATTGTTAATAGCTAGTTTTTTTAAGTATACTTGTAAATTTTAAATACCGGTCTTTTAACTTTCCTTAGTCTTTCATCTGATCATCAAAAGAAACCAACTGTGCAAACAGCCAACAGAGTGTGATATAAAAGGAGGCATTGAAAACAGCTAATCAGAGATCAATATGATAAATATGGGATAACATTGTATTTTGCATGTTGACCAAACAAGTCTTGAGTTTCATTGACACACATGTGCTCTCCTGTTGCACTGCAGTCAGCACTGTGCACAGTAAATGTTTTTAGGCCTTAAAATCAGTTAATAATTGCAATAGCAATAGTCAGCAGGATGCTCCATAATTTTTCAGCTAAAATGTCCTGCAGTTTATTTTTCTTCTGTATAAATTTAATTAACTTCTCTAAGGAAAGTTTTCAAACTCTTAAATGTCACCCATGCTAAGATTTGCCTATTTGCTTCAGTGACTGCTTTTAATAAGGTGAGTTGTTATACTGCTGTTTTCCTGCCCCTCTGAGTTCTGTCAAACCCTTTTATGTAAATTCTTCAAATGTACAGGGAGTCGAGTATTTGGGACTGCCTCTGCTGCAGTTATCACTCTTTTTTTCCCATAGCACAGGCACTTTGAAGTACTTAGGAAATATATTAGCGCCATCTGTTCAGCAGCAGCATTTCCCTCACACAGACAGGCATGGATATGTGTGCGGTTTTTAACGGTTTCCTAACATGTCAGTGAGGATTCTTTACAATTTGACTTCAACCTGAAATTTTAACTCTTATCTTCTACCAACTGTCAGAAAAGAACCTTCTTTGTAGCTCTAATGACCTACCCACATGACAACTCCCCACACCCAGTAAGAACCCCTCACTGCTGCTCCCCACTGAGCAGTGCACCTGTGCTCGTGGCCTGGGGTGAGCCCCAGCCCGTTGGTCCGGTTTCTGGATGTGTGTGTTATGATTCTTTCTGTATATAAGCATTTTGTCTTCAGTAACTTGGAGTCTGTCACAGAACCCAAACCGTTCCTGTGACATATAGTCAGTGTATCAAATTCAAATCAGCATCTTTCACATTTTTACACACACATGCACATACACATTTATTACTGAGGGTTTTTTACCTTTATGTTTTTCCTCAGAGTAATAATGGGGTGAAGCTCATAGAAACAAAGTTCTGTTACACAGGAACGACATTCTTAATTCCTTTGAGGTAATGCCAGCATCTGCCCTGGCTGGTTTAGCTCAGTGGATTGAGGGTCGGCCTGCGAGCTAAGTGTCGCTGGTTCGATCTTCCAGTCAGGGCACATCAGAGAAGGAAAACTCTGACTCCAAAAAACCTCCGCTGCCTTGCGGCATACCTCTTCAGGGGAAAGGCTAAGGGAGTAAACCCCGACAGAAAATCCGGAGCCGGAGTCCCTAAGGCGGTTTGACGTTGTAGTCAACACCGGCAACTCCTGCGGCGCACCTGAAGCCAAGCTGTATTGACTCCGTCTTTCCCTTGGACCCTTCAGCTGCGAAGAGAGGGGGGGTCTGCTGCATGGGCAACAGCAGACCCTCCATATCACCCTGCCCAGGCTCTGTAGCTTCAGCTTCACTGGAGAGGACACTCCAGCGTCATCGCAAGATGTCGATTCAACACAGGAGGAGACAGTTACCGTGTCACTCCCGAGTCGGACTGCACAGCCATTCTCAGCGGTGCAGATAGACTCTTAAGAAGCTACACCATCGTCTCTCGAGACGGACGGCTGCCGACGGGAATGCCAGCATATATGGCTTTGAACGAGGGGGCACATGAGGTGTGGGTGACTCAGTGTCCGTTCACCCCCCAGGAATGACTAGAGTTGTCCTTATTGAAAGGGTGGGTGATTGATAGTATCTGCATATGTTAAAGACAACCTTTAACTGTTGCTGATATTTTTTGCATTAAATAGTCCTCAAAAGTAATAGGTAGCCTTCTATCAATTTCACTGAATTCAAAATTTCAGAAGTGCTAATTAATAATGAAGGGAGGGGAGTGCCACACCTCTTTATAAGCTTTATATGAGGTAAGCGTGAGCGTGCCTAGCACAAAATGGGTGCTATGAACGTTGATTTCTTTTATTTCTACTTGATATTTTAATATTGAACACTGTTAATGTGTTGGCACCCAAATAACTTGACTGGGTCTATCTTATTCTATCAGGGCTACTTCTGATTTTCTTCCAGATCGTTTCTGGCTGGAGTGGAGTGGTTGTGGAATGAAGTATTTGCAGAAGTGTACTGTGGAGTAAGCTCCAGGTTTTCACAGCCTTTAAAAATGTTGCACCAGAACTCAGCACACTTCTCAAAATATTAATTATCTATCACTGCAGAATCCAGTGGGATTTTTACCATGTCATCATAATTGGGTCATTTCGAATTTACAGTCAGCAAACATTCCTTCTCTAAAATATTTTCTCACATCAACTTTTTTTAAGCCAAGTTTCAGGAATCTTGTACATTGTAGTTAATTGAAACCCTCTTCATAGCATTTAATAAAGTAAATCTGTCACGTTTTTAAAAAAAAGAAGATTGTTTTCAAAAGGACTGGAATTAGCTAAGGGCTTTTTTCTATCAAAGAAATACGTGTTCATCTTTCTAAGCATTTTATAAAATTACAGACTATTGTTTATCTTTCTTTGTGAACAATGAAGCTAATTATTTTCTGTTTGTTTCTGTATTTGCTATTAATTTTTGCAGTACTGGAGAAAATGAAACTGGGTTTGGCCCGTAAAGATGCTTGGCTCTAAGGAAACGACATTAGAAGCAACCTGTGTTTAATGAAGACTTCAGAGTAACAAGCAAGAAAAAACATTTAATCTTCAAGATACCATATATCCTAAATGTTACATGGTGTCTGAGTTCTTGGATGTCATTACTTAAATATGGCCTTGAAGGGTTTTGTTTTAAGATACTCTGTATATTTATTTTCAGATGTGTACATTGTTAATAATAATGGGAGTTTGGGATGAATTTTATGTTGAAATAGGAAAACACTGAGTTTTAAACCCTTTTCTTTTTCTCATCTCTTCACATCAGGAGAGCGGTTACATGAATTTGGATTAATTGTCTCAGTTTAGAAGGTTTTTTATTGTTATTTTGTTTTGTCTATCCCTCCCTTCTTCCCCCTCCCCAGTATTTGTTTCTGCCTAATTTACAATACTTAAAGTTTACATGTTATAGCTCATTCTTTTACAGTTCATTTTAAGGAAGATACTCGTTTTCTCTAATAAATACTGGTTTGGGTTAGGTTTTCTTTTTTGTTTGTTTGTTTGAAAAGTATAGTTCAGAGTTCTTCTAGGTTGTAAATACATAAAGCAGGATATGAATGTGTAGCCATATCTCGATAACTGGCCAAAAGGTAATACAGCAGCACTTTAGTGTTGAGCCTGACATTTTTACATATATGTTTAAGTGTAAATTCTCTTCCTACAATAAATTATTTTGATGCAAACTTACTTTTGAAATGCCTTTTGAAATATTCTAGAACTGTTCATGGAATATATCCTCTCTCATTTAACCAAAGGAATTTTTTTTTTTTTTTTTTTTAAGACTAGAAGTCCCTCTAATTTTTTTGCCTCATGCAATTTTGGGAAAAAGGAATGCACACAAAAGAGAAGAGCAGCACAGTAATGATATTTGAAAATTAACATATTGCATAGTCAGAATATCATTCTCTTGGTGCTAAATAAATACTAAATATCAAATGACAGAAAAGATTTAAAAGGTTAACACAAGGCACCTTTGCAGAGGATACCATTAATTATAATGTTTCCTTGTCACCAAATTCTTATCTGTGAGTCTGTCTCTTTAGAGTGGGATTATGAGCTGGAAGAGGCATATGGGATGGGATTTCTAGAAAACACGTGTAGATTAGGAAAACAGTAAAGATGGAAAGACCGCCCTGGCTGCTGTGGCTCAGTGGATTGAGCATCGGCCTGCGAGCCAAGTGTCACTGGTTCGATTCCCAGTCAGGGCACATGACTAGGTTGCACGTCAGGTCCCCAGTTGGGGGCACGAGTGAAAAAAAAAAAAAAAAGATGGAAAGACCTTTGCAAATCTTCATAAGAGAGTTTATGCCCAAACTAATTGGCAAACTCCATCCTCTGTCTTACTTTTTCCTTGTTTCACATATTTATTTACATTATTTTTTGTTCCCCAGAAGCTTTTACTCCATCTCCATTCTCATTTTTTAGTCCTGTTTCATTGGCACCTCCAAAAAGTCTTCTCAAAACAACCCTGTTGAACATGACCTCTCCAACTTTCTGCGTTCAGTTAGAGCTTTTAAATTGGCCTTTAGTTAAATAGTGCATTTTTGTTATACTTACCTCTCCTATAGGGGTTGGCAAACTTTCTGTACAGGATCAAAATGGTAAATACTTTCAGCTTTGAAAAGCACTGATCTTGGTCACAGCAATTTAGCCCTGCTGTTATGGGGGGGGGGGGAAAGCAGCCATAGACAACATGTAAACAAATGGCATGGCTGTAACAGAACCCCTGGGCTGCTCCAATTGAAACAGAACCCACGGGCTATTTAGTTAGGGGCCCGATTGCCCGCCGCCAGAATCATAACTCTGAATACCAGAGTTTAGTGAAAAGAAAAAGAATTGTTTATTTACACATAGTCCTGCCTCCCCCTCCCAGACCTGGCCAGTCTTAGGAAAGTCAGAAACACCGTTTCCCTACTTCCTAGACACAGTTCAGCTTTACCAGTAGCTGCCAATCACTCAGTTCTGATTGGGGAGGTCCTTTCTGTGCTGTGGTGCCCTCCGGCTCTCAGTGCAGGACCGCCTGGATTCTCAGCCTCCTTGTAAACTAAACTGCCTTCTTCCTGCAAACCGCATGGATCTCCTCTCCTTCTCAAAGAAGCCAAGCAAGAGCCTCTTCTTAAAGCCGCCTGGAGACCCCTGCTCCAAGCCAGATGTAGGGAGCCCACAAGAGCCAGAGAGTGAGGGCGTGAGGGCCAGAGAGAGCCTGAGAGAGAGAGCCTCCTAGAGCCAGAGCCAGCCCAAAATGTCCGCAGCTCCTCTTCCTCCTTGCCTGCTCTCCCTCACTGCGTCCTCTCACGCAGTGGGTGTTGCAAACAGTCCTGACCATTCACAGAACCCTACCTAAGCTCTGTCTGCTTCTCCGGTACCAGCCCACAGTCCAAGATCCCTCCCACCTTCCTGAGTCTTGGAAGTAAAGCGGATCTTTGCAACAATGTTTCCAGCCACTAGCTCCAGGCATGCAAGGGCATCCTGAAAGCCGCTTCCTGCTCCCTATCTCCCAGCCTCAAACTCTGGGGTTTGTTTTTGGACTCCCCTGTTTCTGTAACATGGCCAGACTTGACCCTCAGGCCATAACTTGCTGATCCCTGTTGGGATTATTGTAAGGCAAAACAGTATTATCTTACTCATTTTTATCAATTCCACAACACATTGCACAAATAGTAGCATGTTTATAGAAGCTCTATAAATAATTTTTGGAGTCATATGAAATCTACAAGGGCAAATACAACTAGTAAGGGTTGATCATGAGTAACCCCATATTCACTAAACTTGGTAAGAATTATAATGGAGATGCAGTTTTCTACCAGGGAAGATAGGGATTGACTGAGAGGATAGGCAGTGGCTATGGTTTTGCTGAGATGTCTTTTTGACCAAACATTCTCTTGAGTCTAATAAAGAGGTCTGACTTTGCCATTAAAAAAAGTTGAACATAAACTTAGCATACAAAACTGCAATGCCACTACTAGGTATCTACCCAAGACCAAGAGAAATAAAAACACATCCATATAAAAACTTGTTCACATGCCCTGGCCAGGGAGCTCAGTTGGTCAGAGTATTGTCAGGATACACCAAGGCTGTGGGCTCGGTCCCTGATCAGGGCAAGTACAAGGATCAAACAATGACTACATCACTAAGAGAATGCATCTATAGTCAATCAATAAAAATTAAAAAAAAAAAAAAAACTTGTATACAAATGTTGCTACCATGATTCATAACACCAAAAGTGGGACAATTCAAATGTCCATCAACTAGTGAATGGCTAAATAAAATGTGAAACATTCATACAATGGGATACTATTTGGCAATAAAAGAAGGAAAAAAAAAAAAAACTACTTATGCTGCAACAGTATGGATGAACCTCAAAAATACTGATGCTAGGTAAGAGCCAGACACAAAAGACTACATACATTTTACAAGTTTCCATTTCCAGAAACGGAAAATCTTCAAAGGCAGGAAGCAGATCGGAGGTTGCCAGGGGCTGGGGGTAAAAAGGGCAATGGACTGGAAAGGCAAGGACTTACTGGCTTTCTATCTCACGGGAGGCAGGCAGCTGTGGCTGGAGAGGTGGGAGGACTCCACGTGGCCGGGTCTCCACCCACAGGTGAGGCAGCCGGAAGAGGCGGTTCCGGACAGACTCGCACAGGCAGGGACTTGCGCCTGGGCTGCACCTGTCTTAGCTTGGGTTGGGCAGAAGTCTCCACCCTCGCCTGTGTTGTATGTGTGCTCCCTATTGTGGGCCTCCGAGCCCTGGCAGAAGCCACCTCCTCCTGCACTGGGTTCCCACGTCACGGGGTGACTGACACCGTACTTTCTGCGTGGCTGACCATAGGGTCCTACCCCCCTGGGCCAGGGCAGGCCGGTGCCGAGGAGCCAGGAGAGGCAGGGAAGCAGTGGCGGAGCAGGTCGCGCCCGCACGTGGTTGCAGACAAGCCCCTTACCAGCTGCCCGCCTCATGCCCAGCTTGCCAAGGAGACTTAGATCCAGAAAGACAGTATGATACTTTATTTAAGTCAATACATTATTTGAGACATGGACTCTTCAATTCAGAAAACTCTCCTGACTGGAAAATAAAGCAGGAATCAGAAGTCAAACAAACAAACAAACAAAAATATATATGCAGACAGCTACAAACTTTTGAGCAGTTTTCTGGAGGCCTTTCTCCCTCAGCGTGGAGCGACAGAGTACCACTTCCTTCACCATAAGGAGGAGAACCTCTCTTTGAACATTGCACTCCCCTCAAAAAGGTAACCCCCTCCCTTTCTGTCTATTTATATACAGCAGGTGTGGGAGTGTGGATTGGCAGTGGTAATACCAGTTCTGATAAATTGATGCTTAGCTTAAGTTTGCAAGGAGAAAGCCAAATTGGCATTCTGAGACTTGTCGCTTTTTCTCAGTTCAGGTGAGGAATTGGTCTCCTATCCCAAATGTTCAGGGAATGTCCAGGGGTTCTCTTCCATTTCCTAGGGTTACTGCTGCAGCAGCAACCATCCACTGCCAGGGAGAGGTTCTGGCATGTCTTTCCTTAGGAAAAATACTACATACACATCGTGCCATGGCGGAATTAGCCCCCAAATATCTGGTGGACCTGGGTATAGGCACCTAACTCAAATTTCCTTATGAGCATGTCTCAGAATCCAAAAACTGCTAAGAACTTGTTCTCAAATGTTACTACACTTCCCTATGAGAGCATCAATATGCTAGTTCTACAACTGAATGACTCCCTTCTGTCGTATCCACACATAGTCCTGGTGGTTATACCAGAGTCTCAATAGTGAACTTGACATCAGTGCCACAGAATCAGGGTCCCAGAAAATATAATTAACAGCATCATGAACAGCAGTGTGATGATTGCATGGGGGCAGAGAGGAGAGGGCGAGGTAGAGTAGGGTATAGTAAAGAGAAATAAAAGAATAAAATAGCATCATGACAAGATATTTTTCATTTCAGGTCCTCTTACCTCCCTGGCTGCTCTTTCTCACTCTCCTTTGTAGACCCTTTCTCCCCTGATCAACCTCTAAATGTTTAGCCATCACAGGACTTGTGGTTAGGATGCTTTGTTCTTTCTATCTGCCCTCTCACAGGTGATCTCAACCAACCCTATGCAATTAAATGTCATTTCCATGCTGATAACCAGGGCCAGCTTCAGGAGAGCGATACTTGTGCAGTTAGTTACACAAGACTCAACATTCAGAAGGGCCTTGAGCTTAATTTAATGCTCTGCTGTTGATGTGTTAAAAGCCTTAGTCATTTTATCTTCCTCCAGAGCCATGTACTGACCATCGCTGGTCCTCTAAGTTTCCTTTTCCTAGACCGGAGTCAGACATGAGTTCATTGAGTACTCTCCTTACTATAAGGAACCCTTAGAGGCATTACTTGTAAGTTTCTTCTCCTTAAAACTAAGTTATAGGGCTGGATCATAGGCAAAACTGGACCACAGAAGCTGACTGAGAAACACAACTGGGCTCAGAATCTCTTCATCCTTTCAAGCCTGAGTAAATGTCCTTGAACTAAGTGTTTCTTTTCTCCCCCTTAACTTAGTCTATAGTTCCCCTGAGCAAGCCACTCCAGAGACCTTCTAGACATGTAAAATGAGGGTAATAATGGCCCCTCACTCGTGGGGTTGTGTGAAGGTTAAATGAGTTAATGTGTGCAAAGCACTTACAACCGATCCTGGCACATAGTAATTGCCATGTAAGTATCAGCTATTATCATAATTACAGTGTGACGTGGATGGCTCCTCTAGTTCATCGCTCTGGTTCTGTGGGCTTGAGGCAGAGGGGTGGAGGTGGAGGTGGGGGTGGGAGAAGCAAAGAACATGACTCTTGAACAGGAGACTTGGGACTCCTGTCGGTGACTTAAGTACTTTAGGTTTTTAACTGGAAAGGAGGTGGCTAATTCAAAATAGCATTATTGAAATTTCTTTGAACTAGGCTGCATGAAGACAAAATGTTGAATTGCCAGACAGTGAAATATTAAAATTATGCATTCGCTGGATTGAAAAAACATTGATGGGTCAATACTGCCTTGTTAAATATATGAAGATATATATATATATATATATATATATATATATATACAATAATTAATCTTGTATTCAGTGAACTAGAAAAACTTTTTTAAAAATCCTACTTTATGTCTCAAACAGTGTCTAAATAACTTGAGATTCCAATGGGACTCTGAAGTCCAGTAGGAATTAACATGGCAGCTCATTAGCACAGGGGCTGTCAGTATCTACCTGTCAGCAGTTGAGTTTGTCCATTTCAGGCACTGAGTTGCTATTGTGACCTGTGTCTTACGCTGCTGAAGTGTGCAAAGTGTGCATACCCAGTCCAGGTAATGCCTGGTAATGAGGGCTTGGTCAGTGTGAATGGCACGTGAAACGGTCACTGGCCCACTTGGGTGCATTCACTCATTCAGCAAAAGTTCTACCTTGTTTTAGGGTTTCATGTCTTCCAAATTTTATAAAATTAGCTCATTCCTTACAATCACATAAAAGACCTCTCCTACCTGAACTTACGAGCACTAGATCAATGTTTATCTGGTCTGATTATTATTTTTACTTATTTCATGCCTGGTTCCCATCAGCTTCTGCTGGCTTCCCTGTCTGCCTGTCTCAGAGCCTTGTCACCAGTTTCACATGCTCCTTTAGACCCTGCGGGCTGCGCTTCCTCTCTCCCAGTAGCTGCGTGTAAAACATGGATGTTCTGCACGTTTTAATTTGGCCACATTGATTCCATTGATGTCTTGTCAGATACTCTGGAGCCCAAGCATCAGCCACATGAGACAGATGAGAGATGGGCCCTCTGGTCTTTTGACCCTGATTATTCTTTATTTCTATTCCGACTTTCTTTCGGCATTATACAATTATGTAGGGAAGGGAAGCCTAGGGGAGGAGAGAAGGAAGGAAACAAAGAGGAGGGAGTAAGAGGTCAGAGCTCACAAAAACTAAAGAACAGAAGAACTGCATATCACGGCCTCTCTTCACAGGCACCTTCCTTTGAGAAAGTCAGTGCAGAACCAACCATCATCTCTCAGGGAATCCCAGCGCAGGACTGGCCTGGTCCACGTGAGACCTATCTGGACAGTCACTTGTCAGATCAGTCCTAAGGCCACTTCTGTGCAGACATCCTGCCTTCCCAGTGTGGGACCTCCTACCATCTTCAGGAATTCTACGTCCCAATTATTTATTAAGAAAACAGAAAGGAATAGTTGATGGAGCCCATGGTTGGAAAGCAGGAAGTCGTCCTGGGGCCGCTGCTACAGTGAGAGGCTCTTGCTTGGCAAATGTTTAACCAGGATTTCTGTTGTTGTTATTGTTTTAAATTTTATTTGGCATTTTTATTGTTGTTAATGAACACATCCAGAGATGATGTGCACCCTAATTGCATTTCCAGAATACTTTTTGATAACTTTAATAAACTATTGATTTTTAAAATTTAAATATTGGAGATTCCTTTGAGTCTAGTTTGTGTATGAAGGTAGATCAAGATTGGCGAGTCTATGAATAATATATGCCATTTGTAATCATCTGTGGAGCTGAAGATAAAATATTTGTGTGTGTGTGTGTGTGTGTGTGTAAAAACTGTATCTGCATCCTCTGTTCAGAATTTAGTTTTAGCAGAAAGTTGCTGCCTTAGTCTGACCTGTCAACATTATAGATGATACTGGATATTTATAAACATATTTGCATGTCTTTTATCAGATGGGTGCTCTTAGTTGACTTGGTGTTCCAGTTTCTATTTGGAAAATATATCAGTATTTGAAATGAAGATGAAAACTCAGGGGATATTTCTCATGCCAGTCCTAGATTTCTCTTGCATTTGGGATGTGTGACTTTTTGGGGTCAATGCTGAATGTAGGCAAATCAGTGAAATAGGAGCCTCCCTGCCTCTTTCTCTTTTGTTACCTCCAGTTTAGGGAACTATAGTATGCCCTAATTCTCAAAGGTTCATTCTGGGCTCTACTGTCAACTGGTTATCATGTAAAATGCAATGCCTTTTTATTGAGGTCTAAATGACATATTTTAAAATCTAAAGTAGCCAACATTTTAAAAAATAGAGTTCTTTAAGAATTTCCACAACAAAAGCAAACCTCAGTTGAAGAGGTACTTTTGCATATATCATTCAGATTTTCTTTCTAAATTACAAAAGTCCTATTTGATACAAAGGACCAATGTTATTATGTATATTTCACAGGTGATAAAAGTGGTATTCAGAGCAGTAAGAGATTTAAAGCCACAGTAAGCCTTAGTCCAAGATCTGAGGGTTCATTTTATCTCACATGAAATGCTTTGCCCCATGATTCAGCGCTGTCTTCTCTAATGTTGGAGTTTCAGGCAGTAGGATAGAAGGGGCAGAGAGATTTTCAGTAGAGAAGCACACTCCCCCATGTGGATGACGCTCAGTTCTACCTCACCTTGAGGAATAATATGGTAGAGTAGAACCTACTGTCGGTCAGGCAAAATTCAGTTATTAATTCAGCTCTGCAATATGCTGGCTGTGTGATTTTTTGCAAGGTCTTCAACACTTCTGACACCCAGTTTCACATCCTATAAAATGGAAAAACATTGAAGAACTATGAGAATTTGAGAGCTGCCTGTAATGTTCCTGGTTTATAGTGAATAACCAACACAAAATTTCTGATTATTCACACCTCACACTTGCTTTCTCCTTTTTGGGGGGCAAGAAGAGCTCAAATATGAGAACAGTTCAGGCTATGCGTGCGTAAAAATGTTCACACGTGAGTTGGCTTGGAGTTAAAGAAAAAGGGGTTAAAAAGGAAAGGCCGTCTAATTTAGATAAGCAATGATTTTTCTATTATGAAGTAGCTAATGGATTCCTTCACGTTCCAAGTGGTGATAGAGTCCCATCTCATTGAGTGGTCACCTTGGTTTCCTAATAACGTCCATCATTTTGAGGACTGGCATACAAACTCAAGGCAGCGATGTCAAGAACTGTGACGGGTCTGAGATTTTTACTTTGCGGACTAACAAGTTGGTCAGCCAACTTTGTTATCGTTAAAATATTTGTTATTGGAGACTTACTATGTACCAGGCACTGCGGACGCTTTTCATGAGCTAGCTAGTTAACTCCATTCCGCAGGTGAAGTGTGTCAGCACACAGAGGTAGCCAGGATGCAAACCCGGTCAGACAGCAACAGGATCTGTTCATCAACCTGGGTCAGAACACAACAACAAGATGCAAATGATCTACTGAATGTGCTAATACAGGCAAACACCCCTGCTGAAACGTGTTGTTGGCAAGTTTAAAGAGCACCACTGCAGTAGTCCCAGTGGTGACTCCTAGGAGCCCACGAGGAGGACCAGGAATCTCCATCACCCCATTCCCTTGCTTCTACGGGCCCTCTAGTATGTCTGGGAGTTGCCTCCCCCCGCCTCCTCTCCCCTCTTTGTTCCCTGAATAAACCTGTCACCTGCTCCCACAGTCCAGAGTGGTCTCCAGGTGATTTCTAAGAGCAAGACTGCTCTGATGAAGTGTTAAGGGCCACATGGGTGATTAGTGGCAGGGATTGTACTGAAAGATCTTCCGGTTCTTTATAACTCAATGAAAACAGAAAAGTGTATCTTTGATGCAGTTCTTTCTTCCTCATACTAGGAGAGGGGAGGAATGGGTGTAGATGAACTGTGCATCTGAGAAGCAGGGACAGAAAAACGGGGGAAAAATTGTCTTCACATTCTCTAGTCCCCATTTAAGTCACTCTTTATACAAAGGCTGCTTGGGGAAAAGCTATGAAATAATTAATAGTGCGAGGGAGGAACGTTTATATTTCAATTGTCTGCATTTAAGAAACACTTTGCATATCTGTTCAAGGCTTCAGATCGTGGTCTTGAATATGAATGAGAGAAGGAAACAAAGAAGACCCAGAGGCTAGAAAAGGCAATTAGAGGGCCTCAGACAGGGCAGGTCAGTCCCTGTGGAATCCCTGGCAGGACTTTGTTGCCAAGCCCAGTAGAAGTCCACATCTGCTTTGGTATGTTTTCTCACTGAGAATAGTGTCTCCTTCATGGCATCCTCTGAGGTTTACCCTTAACTTCATCAGAACCAGGTTGGTAATTTTCCTTTGTAATAGGCTTGTGTGATCCACATGCCATATAAAGGTTATTGGGTCCTAAGCAGTCACTTCATAAATTTTCAGAAGCACTAGTTAGTTTAACATATGCCACAGTTCTAGGAGGAGAGAAAACCAATAGTTTTCAGCCAAACTTATCTAAATTTACAGAACCTTGAGGCTTCTGTTCTCTGTTAGAATCGGAGGAAAAATTAACTTTCACCTTTCAAGTGAGGCTATGAGCTAATAATAAAGACCCCAAGGCTCTGCATTATTATTATTTTTTTAACCTCAGCTGAGAATGTAGACAGCAAGCACTGGAATTCCCAATTTTATGACAGGGACTGCTGATACAGAGTTAAATGACTTTTCTGAAGCCATACAGCTAATTGTTGGTAAAACTGAAACTAATGTTCCACTAGATGGCAGTGCCCACTAAGCTGGTTTTCCAGTAAAGAAGCTTTAAAGGGGGTTTTCCCCTTAAATAACTAAAACAAGAAAGCCTCATTATGTGTTCTAGAGTCTTCTTAACTCCTCTCTGTTCAACCATAATTTAGTGTGGTTAGTATCATGGTGCAAATGTGATCAAATGTTTTAGAGGCAATGTTTTATCAAGTAAATTTCTGAAGATTGGACCTTTTCTTTTTAAATTTTGATTTACATGATTAAAAATAGAGATGGGTATTAAAAAAAGAATTTGGCATCCCAGGCAAAATATGGACTTACAAACAAGAAAATGAAAGAAATCATATCATTTGGAAAGGTTTGGGTAATAATATCAGAGTAAATCAGAAGAAGAAATATCATCTCGAAACTTCATTCTCTCTGATTTACAGATATCCATAGAACAATGTGATGGTATTTGGAATTCCATCTTTTTTTCAGTTAATATATTCTTTCTATTTCAAATATTTCATTTTTTTAAGATTAATTTTTGTAAGTATAAATAAATATTGGCCATGAACTTGTTTAGACTTCGTTATTGCACTGTTATCTCTGTTGAGAGTTTGCAGAATAAATACTTTTGTCATGGTCACTCTTGACCCTTACTTTAAAAAAAAAGAAACTTCTTGAGCCCAGAAATAAACTTACCTCTTTATGGTCAATTACTATTTGACAAAGGAGGCAAGAACATAACAATGAGGTAAAGATAACCTATCCAATAAATGGTGTTGGAAAAATTAAACAGGTAAAAATGAAACTAAACCACCTTCTTACCCCACACAGAGGAGTAAACTCACAGTGATTTAAAAAACATAAATGTCAGACTTGAAACCATAAAAATTCTAGAAGGAAACATAGGCAGTAAAATCTTGGATATTTCTCATAGCAGTATTTTTTTCTAATATATCACCTCAGGCAAGGGAAACAAAAGAAAAAATAAACATTGAACTAAAAAGTTTTTGCAAGGCAAGGAAACCATCAACAAAATGGAAAGAGAACCCACTGAATGGGAGAACGTATTCACCAATGATACATCTGATACGGGGTTAGTATCCCAAATTTATAAAGACCTTATAAAACTCAACACCAAAAATCTCCTCAAGTAATCCAATTTAAAAATTGGCAATGGACCTGAATAGACACTTCTCCAAAGAGGACATCGTCGTCGGCAGCCGTCCGTCTCAAGAGACGATGGTGTAGCTTCTTAAGAGTCTATCTGCACCGCCGAGAATGGCTGTGCAGTCTGACTCGGGAGTGACACGGTATCTGTCTCCTCCTGTGTTGAATCGACATCTTGCGATGACGCTGGAGTGTCCTCTCCAGTGAAGCTGAAGCTACAGAGCCTGGACAGGGTGATATGGAGGGTCTGCTGTTGCCCATGCAGCAGACCCCCCCTCTCTTCGCAGCTGAAGGATCCAAGGGAAAGACGGAGTCAATACAGCTTGGCTTCAGGTGCGCCGCAGGAGTTGCCGGTGTTGACTACAACGTCAAACCGCCTTAGGGACTCCGGCTCCGGATTTTCTGTCGGGGTTTACTCCCTTAGCCTTTCCCCTGAAGAGGTATGCCGAAAGGCAGCGGAGGTTTTTTGGAGTCAGAGTTTTCCTTCTCTGATGTGCCCTGACTGGAAGATCGAACCAGCGACACTTAGCTCGCAGGCCGACGCTCAATCCACTGAGCCAAACCAGCCAGGCCCAAAGAGGACATACAGATGGCCAAAAGACGTATGAAACGATGTTCAATGTCACTAATCATCAGAGAAATGCAAATTAAAACCACAATGAGCTATACCTCACACCTGTCAGAATGGCTATCATCAATAAATCAACAAGTGCTGGCAAGGCTGTGGAGAAAAGGGAATCCTCCTGCATTGTTGGTGGGAATGCACGTTGCTCCAGCCACTGTAGAAATCAGTATGGAGTTTCTTCAAAAAATTAAAAATGGAACCATCTTATGACCCAGTGATTCCACTGCTGGGAATATATCCAAAGAAACTAAAAAACACTAATTTGAAAGAATACATGCACCTCTGTGTTCATTGCAGTGTTGTTTACAGTAGTCAAGATTGGAAATCAGCCCAAGTGCCCATCAACAGATGAGTGGATAAAAGAGCTATGGTACATACACAATGGAATACTACTCAGTTGTAAAAAAGAAGGAAATCTTACACTTTGTGACAGCATGGATGAACCTGGAGAGTATTATGCTAAGTGAAATAAGCTGATCAGAGAAATACAAGTACCATTTGATTTCACTTATGTGTGGAACCTAATGAGCAAAATAAGCTAACAAACAAAATAGACACAGACTCATAGACATAGAACAAACTGACAGCTATTAGAGGGGAGGTATTTGGGGACTGGATGAAAAGGGTGAAGGGATTGAGAAAAAAAGAAAACTTACAGACAAAGACAATAGTATAGTGATTACCAGGGGGGCAGGGGGGTGAGAGGAGGTAGAAGAGAGTGAAGGAGGGGATAAATGGTGATTGAAGGATACTTGACTTTGAATGGTGAACACACAATACAATATACAGATGATGTGCTATAAAGTTGTATGTCTGAAACCTATATGATTTTATTAACCAATGTCACCCCTATTAATTCAATAAAAATAAAAGAAGAAACTTTGCTTATTGCTTCTGGCATTCTACTAATTTCTTCTGGGTTCAATTTCCTTCTTGTGGAAGTATATCTCATATAGTTATTTCATGAAGGTTTTGTCGTTTAGTTAACACTTTCAGTTTTTGTATTTTTGGGAAATGTTTTTATTTTGTACTTTGCTCTTGAATGACCATTTAATTTCCTGTCAAAATCTTCCCTGACAGTAATTTCCACACTACTTTGAAGATGTTAATCTTTTGTCTTCCGGAACCTATTACTGCTTGGGACCCATTGTGATTCTCAAATCTCAGAGTTCACAACTTTCATTGATTTCCATTCTGTCCTTTAACATTTCCCTCCTTATGCTCACATTGTTTCATTTATTTATTTTTATAGTGTCTTAAGGTAAAAACTGAGGTCATTAATTTTTGGCATGTTTTTTCCTAAAATAAATGACTGGTGGTGTAAATTTCTAAATACTGCACTAGTTACATTACACACAATTTGATATGTTGCTTTTTCATTTTCATTTAGTTAAAAATACTTTCTAATTCTTTAATTTCATCTTTAATCCAAGGGTTATATAGATATGTATTATTTAGTTTGAAAATATTGATGATGTTTCCAGACATATTTCTGTTATTTATTTCTAATTTAATTCCATTGAGGTAAGGGAAAATATTTTTCTTTTTATTACTGCTTTCAAAAAAAATTATTATGATGTGTCTTGGTGTAATTTTCTTCACTTCTTGTGTTTGGGATATGTCGACCTTTTTGGATTTGTGAGTTTATATTTTAATCAAGTTTTGGAGTCATTATTTCTTCAAATATATTTTTCTGCTCTTATTCCTAAGAATTCCAATTATACATTTATTAGATTGCTTGAAATTGTTTCCAGCTCACCGATGCTCTTTTTATTAAAAAATTTTTTCTTGTTATATTTCCTTTTGGATAGGTTTCATTTCTGTGTTGTCGAGTTCACTAGTCTTTTCATTGGCAATAGCTAATCTACCACTAGGTACATACTATGTGTTTATGTTGTTGTTCTCAGACATGGTAGTTTTAACCTCTACAAGTTTGTTGGGCCTCCTTTTTCATATCCAGCTCTTGTGTGTGTGTGTGTGTGGCCATCAGGAATACAGTTAACTTTTTACAATATTAGTGCTTAATTCTGCTATTTCAGTTTCTGTATTTTTGTTCTGTTTCTTGTTTCTCTGTTGAACTTGCCTAGCCTTCTTGGGAGCTATTTGAACTTTATTTAGAATATTATTTTTGTTTATCTCTAGTATTTTTAATATATTAGTATAATGTGTATATTTTTTATTGGTTGCTCTAGGTATTAAAATGTACATATGCAATATATCAGTCTACTTGTTTCAACATTTTACTGCTTTGAGTTAGATGTAAGAACCTTATTTCCATATAGGTTCCTTTATACATCCCACTTTTAAAGCATAGATGTCTTCAGTTTCTCCTCTAAAACACACGAGAACCACAACAGATAATGTTATAGATTGTGATTTAGCCATCCAATACAATATTTAAAAACTGATATGAGAAGCATAGTCTATTATATTTATCCTATTTTTATCCATTCTTTTGTTCTTTCTAACTTTGTTAAGTTCAAGTTTTTTTCTGCTCCATGATCACTTCCTTTCTGTTTAGAGACATGCCTTTAGTTACTCTTAAGAGTAAGCTTGTTGGCAAAAATTTTTCTTAGTTATATTTCTTCCGAGAATGACTTAATTTCCTTTTTCATTGCTGAAGGATATTTTTAGTAGTTATAGAGTTCACTGTTGATAGACCTTTGATTTCAGTAATTGGGAACTTTATGTTTTCATTTTGTTGTTTGTTTGTTTTACTTCCTTCTGGCTTCCATGGTTTCAGTGAGAAATCTGCAGTCATTTGAATATGTTTTGTCTACGACAGGTAAGACTAACCTCTCAAGAGGTTTTTTTGTTGTTGTTGTTGTTGTTTGTTTCTTTGTTTTTGGTTTTAAGAAGTTTGATTATGATACGTTGCCATGTAACTTCCTTTGGCATTAAAAAAAATTCCTTTGCCTTTATTCTGTGTAGGATTCACACTGTTTCTTAAGTTCGTACATTTATACCTTTTGGTAAGTATGGGAAAATTTCAACCATTATTTTTTTAATGTTTTTCAACCCCACACTTTTCCTCTCCTTTAATTCCAGTGATACAAATGTGAACTGTTCTGTTATTGTTTTTAAAGGTTCCTGAGGAACTCGTTATTTATTTATTTATTTTCCATCTCTTTTGTCTCTGCTGTTCATTTTGGGTAATTTCCATTAATCTGTCTTCAAGTTCATTCCAGTTTACTTTTGAGCCTGTCCAGTGAGAGATTTTTATTTTTGTTACTGTATTTTTTAAAGATTTTATTTATTTTTAGAGAGAGGGGAAGGGAGAGAGGAAGGGAGGGAGGGAGACCTCAATGTGTGGTTGCCTCTCGTGTGCCCACAACTGAGAACCTGGCCTGCAACCCAGGCCTGTGCCCTCACTGAGAATTGAACCAGCGACCCTTTGGTTCATCGGCTGGTGCTCAATCCACTGAGCCACACCAGCCAGGGCAGATTTTTATCTTTGATCTATCAATTTTAAACATTATCTAGAGTCTTTCTTTTATAGTACTTGACAATTTACCTGTCTTATGTCACGAAATCCTTTGTTTCTTCTGCTTACATCCTTCTCATATAATTTAATACTATCACTTTTGGTTAAATTAATAATTATATTTACATTCTAATGACTATAAGATACTCTGATTGTTCTCTTCCTTATTTTTTATCTTGTTAAGTGATTAAGTTAGCAGTTATCTTGATTTTATTTTTCTTTTTTAAAAAATTTTACCTCTATTGTAGTTTTTCCATTACCATTCAGTCCCCGCCCCCCAGCAGTCACCACACTGTTGTCCACGTCCACGAGGCCTTTCTCCTTTTTGCTCAGTCCCTCCATCCTCTAACACCTCCCCCACCCCTTAGCTATCGTCCTGCTCTCCATCTATGAGTCTGCCCCCATTTTCCTTGTTAGTTCAGTTCGTTCATTAGATTCCACATATGAGTGAAGTCATATGGTATTTGTCTTTCTCTGCCTGGCTTACTTCAATTATCATTATGTTCCCCAGGTCCATCCATACTGTCACAAAGGCAATTACCTTGATTTTAGTCTACTTTGTTTTCTTTGTGTGGGATTGTTTCCCTCTCATTCTGGTTGCCTCCAGTACAGTTTTCATAAGTAACATCATAATGACAGCCCTAAACAAGCCTATCTGTAACCCAGGATGGGATAGGTATATAAAAATTTGGGGGACTTTGTGTATCTGAAAATATCTTTTTTAGAACTTAATGTTTAAAGCAATCAAAGTTTCTTCACAGAAACTTTGCCTAAGTTTGAATGGAAAATTTCAGCTTTGGGGCCAAACTGTGGTTGGTATAAGTAGGCACACTGATACTAGTAGAAAGGGGAGTGACTAGTCCCTAACAGTGAGCCTGTAAGAAGGATTACAGCTCTCTAGACTAGAGGTTGGGAGAGCACATAAACATATTTGTGAGAACCATGTGTGAAACAGAATTAGAGAAATTGGGACCCTTGTACATTGCTGGTGGGAATGCAAAATGGTTCAGCTGCTATGGAAATTAGTTCTTCAGTTCCTCAAAAAGTTAAACATAAAATTACCACACAGTTCATCAATTTCATTTGTAGGTATTTACCCCTAAGAATTGAAATCAGGTGTTCCAATAAATGCTTAAACACGAATGTTCATAGCAAAACTATTCACACTGATCAAAAATTGAAAACACCCAATCTCTACCAATGGATAAACAAATGTGGTATATACACACAACGGAATGTTATTCAGTTATAAAGAAGAATAAAGTACTGATACACATTTCTGTCTGGATGACCCTTGTAAACATTATTTTGAATAAAAGAAGCCGGATACAAAAGGTCACATATTATATGATTTTGTTTGTATGAAATATGAGGGGGGAGGGGACACTGCCCAAAATGGAATTATCCTATGGAGGGCGGGCCCCTCATAGTACAGGCTTCCCTGCTAAATAAGGGTTCTAAGAACCCATCTGTATCCATGTACTAGCTGGCAATGCTATGAGAGGCTGCGTTCACCTTCATTGATTTTTTTCTGTTTTAAGACACTTTCATTGCGTTTGGCCATTTCATGAAGGGTGATTTCCAAGCACACCTGGCCACACCACGCTTATTGTTCAGCAACTTTGACCAAAAATGGCATACCCCCATGCCCCACCCTCCCTATTCACCTGATCTCACCCAAAGTGACTTCTTTTTTTTATCCCCTGAATGAAAAATGTCCTCAAAGGGAAACATTTTGCTGATGTGGAAGAGGTGAAATGAAAAATGGCAGAAGCAGTAACAGGCATCAAAATCGATGACTTCTAAAACCATTTTGAGCAGTGGATAAAATGTCTTGATAGGTGCATTGCATCAAATGGAGAGTATTTTGATGGTGCCTGAAGTTTAAACATGTAAGAATAAATACAGATTTTTAATAAATAAATTCTGGGGTTTTTTGGATCCCCCCCTAGTATATGGAACTGGTAAACCATAGAGTCAGCAGACGGCTGGTTGCCAGCAGCTGCAGGGAAGGGGCAAAGAGTAGTAGCAGCTTCATAGATATAGGGTTTCATGTTGGGGTGGCAAGAATGTTTTGGAACTAGATAGAAGTGGTGGTTGCATACACTGTGGATGTGCTAAGTGCCACTGAATTTTTCACTTCACAACAGTTCATTTCATGTTACGTGAATCTGACAAGCTCAATTTCGACAAGAGAAGTAGGAAGAGGACTGATTAGTCCCTAAAAATAAGTCTGTAGGAAGGATTATTACTTTCTAGATTGAGGACTCGGAAAGTACATAAATACATTTGTGAGAATTGTGTGTAAAGTGAAAGATGTGTGTGTGTGTATTTATATATAATATATGTGTATGTATGACATCTACAACTTTCTAGGAAACTGCTTTCAGTTACATAATGCTTTTATATAGTGTTTTGGATATAAGAATATTCTAGAAAGATGAATTCTGAATAAATTACTTAGCCATGTTCATATATCTTGTGATAATAATTTAATATTTGTGATCAAACAGGATAGAATATCTGAGAAAAGATAACATTTAAGAATATTAAATATAAGGTACTATTCAGGGATTTCTACGTTTAAAAGAATACTTGGCCGATGATTTAAAATAAAACCTTATTAAAAAAGAATAAAGGAGATGGAACAAAAGACAAGGTGAAGCAGAGCCTGGCGTTACAGGGCCTCCCTTTGGCCGCCGAGAGGCCCCGCCTCCCCCGTGCCTTCCTGTGCCAGGAGCGCGCCAGGCGGAGGAGCGCAGTCCAGCGCGCAGCAGAGCCCTTATTAAACTGCAGCCCTAGAGGTTCCCAGTTTTATTTTATTGTTTCTGGGATAAGAGTGCTATGCAGTCCTTAGGCAACTTTCTTTCCAAGCAATTAAGTCCCCCATTTTTCCCATCTCCGAAGCTACAAAAAGGAAGTAAATAAGACGGGGGAAGCAGCGGTTTGGTGGGGGCATCCAAGTTATTTATTACTTTAATAATCTAAGCTCCTCCCCGCCCGCCTCAGACTCCTGTTTCTGTCAAGCTTGCGAGGACAAACGATCACTTAATTGTAGGGTTTGTGGGCCGGGGTGGGCGCCAAGCAGTTTATCGTCCAGGAAAGGCTGTTAAGTAAGACGATGTGATAGCACCCTGGCTAATATATCATTAAACAGAAATTAAAAGCAGAAAACTTCCGAGTAACTGCTCTCTGACTTGTATTAACCTCTTAAAGGAGGATTCAGTTATGTTGAGAGCTGAGGGTGAAGTGGGAGACAGTTTAGTGAGAGAAAAGAGGAGAAAGAAAGAAGTTTAGGATCCTTGAGTGCCCTGTGGCCTGGAGGGCGTGGCCCTAACCCTCTCTATCCAGACTGCAGGTGTCACGCCTGGGCGAGAAGGCTGCCGAGCCCCTGGCAATGTCTTCTCATCTGTCATTTCACTCAACTGGATTACCGTCTTGAAGTATACAGGACACATTACTATTCCCACACCGGGAGATGTCCGGGGGTTTGGGACTTGCTTAGGTCACATCATGGGGTGAAAGCCTGGATGAACCTTGAACGTGGGCCACCCCTGCTTAGCTGCTAAGTTTCATTGTGAGCTAAAACCTCTTACTCCAGCTTGAGTTCATTCAGACAACATGACATCCGCTTATGGATTAGAGTCCAATTTCTCCCCTTTGGGTTTAACTGAAGAACTGTGGGTCATGGTCAAGCAGCCGATCTCTGCTTCCTTCCAACAGCACCACAAAGAAATCCACAGAGCAAGTGAATAATAAAGCTTGTCCTTATTTCCAGTTTTAATGAACCACTCTATTTTTGCCTCTACCTTCTCACTTTGCTTTTTTAACCTCAGTTTTTTCTGTCTGTTGCTCCTTCCTGGTTGTGACCGTGTCTGGTTCTCGTCTCCACTGTCCCCTTTCCTGTTCCTCCTAGCCTTCATTTTTGTCTCTTTGATTCTTGTCTGGACTTCTAATCATGTTTCCTCTTTCTACTCTCTCTTCCATTTATCTGTCTTTCCCCATCTTTCTCTCCTTTTCTCCCATTCCAACTTGTGTAGACATGACATTAAAGAGTAATATATATGTTCAGTACATAATTAGTTGTATTCAACATATAGTTAGCTCTTAATTAAAAATAGCAAGTGTTAGCATTTTCTATTTCTTTAAGGGAGACAGCATCAAACATTCTTTTTTATTTTTATGTAACTGTTGATTTATTTATTTTTTCTGTGGGGTCAGTAATTCTCAAAAGTGATTCTCTACCCCATTATTAGTCTGTATGTAACCTATCCACAAGAATTTTTAGCAAATGGAAAAATAATGATTCTCAATATATTTCTAATCCTCTAAGATTATCTTCTCAAGACTGTATTTCTCAAAATGAAACTGAATTTTATTTTCTCTTACTCAGTTCCTAGCTGAGAGTGCTGTTTCTCTCCTAATAAAGCACTGGAGTGGAGGGTTGAGTAATGACGCTGTCATCTCAACTCTTCCTTCAGTTTTAATGATGTTTGTTTCTGCTGTTGCTCTATTTATATTCTACTTTTATAAAGGGAACATCTTCCAAAACTTGAAACTAAAGCAGAAAGAATCCTGCATGCTCTTTCAGTGTCATCTTAGAGCATTTATAGCAAATGCACCCAAGGGTCATCTCACACTCTGAAGGGCGGTAACTTTGTTTGGCTTATTATTTATTATTTCATTAGGGCTCAGATTCTCTAAAATTGGGTGCTAAATTGTGGGAGATTTATATGCTGCAAGTGGTTTTTTATTGGGTAGAAAAGCTACCCCCAAGCTATGTTTTTATTGTTCTGTTGGACATTACCAGTTTTCAATCTAAGTTTGTGATCTTTCCCCCCTTTTTTTTTGTCCCACTGACATATATCAGTTTCTCAGCTCCTTCAAATTGGCTTTGCCATCCTGCTGGTTCTGTCATTATAGAGTTAATATATCCTTGACTGATCTCTCTACTCAAATGACAGTTAACTTACTGAAAAAATGTTTTGGTATCTTCAAGTTTAGCTCAAGTGACACTTCACGGACCTTCCCTGATTACTTTTGCAACATTCATCTTGCCTTTCATAGAGTTTTTGTAGTTGATTTAAGTGAGTTAATATCTTTTTATTTACAAAAAAAAAAAAAATGTACTATTTTAGAGACAGAAGCTGTGTTGTGTATTTCTATACCCAATTCTTAACTATCGATGAAAACAGAGACAGCCTCCTTAAATGTTTAGCGGATTGGATAGAATTGGACCAAATCTGTCTCAATTGTCTTCAGCCTCAGGCTGCTAACAATAGCTGCATGGAAAAAAAGCTTTAGCTCTCACAACATATTAGTTTTTCAAGATCTCCATTATCGTTTCTTGGGAATATTTATGCTGGCTAGTGTTTGTTCTGGTTGCTGTCCATTTCTGGCTCAATTTTTGAGCTTTTCCTGGAATCTCTCAGTAAGCAACAGAGCATATTTGAGAGTCATCTTGCTTAATGCAAGTAAAATGCCACCCAGGCTCCACCTCAGGGTGTTGGGCTAAAACCAACTGCATCTTTCTTCCTCATCTAAGAGTTTTATCCACACCGGACTAGGTGCTGCCTGGGAATTACAGAAAATGTAACATTTATACCTTCCTTTTGTTGTTTTCATATGTTAAAATTAATGTGTCATTGTGGGGATTCTAAACAGATGGGGAAAGGTCAAGGTTTCTTTGTTGCTAAGTGTGTTTCCATGGCTACAGCAATGTGTGCATTATCAGAAAGCATCATTTGTTTGGCTGGGGTGGCTCATTACAGGAGGGAGGAGCCCCCTTTTGATGGCTCTGGGTGGTTTATTTCTGTTTTACTTTTCATCTTGCTCTGAGAATCATAATGATAGGTTGAAACACAGATAAGCCTGGTAGCTGTATGTGGAGAATACCACAACAGCTCAACACTGCCATATAAATAACCAAAACACTTTAATTGGGACAAATGATCCCAGATGAATAAGCTCGGAGTAAAATGAAGCAGTATCTGAACGACCATGTGTCTGAGTTTGGCTTGTCTCAGGGGCTCAACACTTTGTATAGCACCTGGTCTCTCTGTTTTACTTCCTGGTACTTTGCTGCCAACACCTAGGGGAGCCCCATTTTATTCTGGGTTTCCTGGAAAATGCTGTCATCCACACCAGTGGCTTTTGTCATGTTTTAGGTGGTTTTGATCTAAGGCATTTTGGAGACTGAAGTAGGTGAGCATGTGAAGAGGAATCCCTTGGACCAGGAAGTATTAGGATTAAATGAATTAACTGAGTTAACCCCATAATGAGGCAGCCTCTAGTGAAAATAGTTGATTACAGATATGTGGCAAATTGGGATTATGTCAGGCAGAATTCAAGAAATCCTGACATGCGTGTGACATAGCGGTGGGCGTCTTGGGGCAGCTGGGATTCGGGAAGTCAGGTGGTGGCAGGCTGTCTGTCTGAGTGCAAGCGGGATCCCAGTTAGCAGCTAGAGCTTTTGGGGGCGTGACTTGCTCCCAGAAGAGAGAGGTTGACAAGGCAGGCTGTAAGGCATCTCATCCAAGGGAGACCGAGTTTCAAATCGATGCTGTGGGTAGCATTTCCAGACGTAGGAACTAGCCAGTGGGTCCATTCCATCCACCTCAGCAAAATGCTGCCCACCTTGATAAGGACAAATTGTAGACCTGTTCCACACCTGGGATTTGTTTCTCTCTGCATTTCCAACACCAGGATTATTTCTTAGCAGAGCTCAGTGGACAAGTGTCAGTGTCGTGTGACTGGCAGGCCTGTGCTCGAGGGCGGAAGGGCTTGTGCCTCATACTTTGGGCAACCAGAAGACCCGGCATCTGAGAGCTTCAGCCACCTGTCAGGAGCACACCTACATTCTGTGCCTCTGTCTCTCTGGACAATGGCGGTTGCTTTCTAGAGTGACATTCTAGTGTGACAAGAGGTACACTGGAGTCACAAGAATGAGGCTGTCCTTGTTCATCTGCCACTAAGACTGGCTGATTAAAGACCCCTTATTTTTTTAGCCTCGGTCTCCTCATCTGTCCAATCTAGGGCTGGGCTTCCAGTGCTGAGTAGCTTTGCTGTTGATCTGAAGAATGAACAGCAGAGACTTGCCTGTTACAGAATTTTTAAATGAAATAACTCTCAGGTAATACCTTCCGGTGATACTACGAACACAATCCACCTTCATCTGATAGATGGAAAATATGCCTGAGCCTTTCATTTCTCCTGCCATGAATTTATTCTGGGCCACCCCCATTTCAGGCCTGGTTTATTTTTGCAGCCGGCTAACCAGATTTCTGGTCTCCGGTTCTTCTCCACCTCGGCATGTCCAGCTTACTGCTGCCAGAATTATGTTTCCTAACACTATCATTTATTTGCTCAGAACACTGTTCTGTGCTCCACCACTCACGGGATAAAGAGTAAACTCATTAGCTATCTATTGAAAGCCATGCACAAGCCATCTTTATTTTCCATCATCGTTCACATGAAACAAATAGGCTGGCCTCTTTGCAATCCTCCAACTGGCCATTTCCACCCCTCTGTGTGCCACATGCTTTCCTGTGCAGTGATGCACTCACACCATCTGGTTTCCTGGTCTGAAATGCGATGTGCTCCTCCCATGTCACCTGGCTAACTTTTTATGCATGGTTGACTCACCTGCAGCATCTTGGGCATGCCTCTCCCATGTCATATACCACATTACATTGACCTCATCTATGGACAGGGGGCAGACCTATGTCTCATTCTTCTCCGTTCTCCAGTTCAAGGCATATACAGTTGATGAAACTGAACCAGTTCAGATTTCTGCTTATGCTATTTCTTCTTTGGGGATCTTCTTTTCTTTTAAGTCAGTCCTCCATCCAGGCCTCCTCTAACCCATCTGCATTCTGTGACTAGTGAGCAACATTTTACCTTTCAAGAATCATGGTTTGTGAAACTCACCTAGTTCTCTCCTCCCATTTAATTTTGCTGCAAATAGTTGAAAACAGCCAGGGTATTCACAATTGTGTCACTAGATCCTAGCCCAGGCTCTCAATACATGTTTATGGAATGAACACTATTAATTTTATTTCTAAGACACTTTACATTTTATAAGATTCTCTTACCATAACTATCTCTCTTAATAAAACAAGGAGGTTACATAATTAAGGCAGGCAATGTTAACCTTTTTTTCTTTTTCTTTTTAATACATAAAGGGATTGGGATTTGTAGGAAATGGGACCTGGCTAAGGTCAGCATTAGAAAACAGAAGATGCAGAATTCGAGCTATTATTTTTGACTTAAACTGAGTTTTTTAAACTGTTTCCATAATGTAGTCAGCAGAGTCCCCTCCTCATGCGCTGCAAAAACCCTCTCCATCCCCCTCAGATTGCCTGAGACCCTCAGTGTGGTGCTTGCACTCCCCCCCAAGACTCTCCTGACCTCTTGCTGTTCTGCTGGTTGGCAGGCCACCTGTTTGACATGTGTGACAAGAAAGAGCTGACATTTGTGAAGTTCCTAGGTGGTAGAGATTTCATATTTATTATGCAATTCTTACAAACACCCTTTGCTCTACTTATTTATTATCTTTTATTAATTCATGTTGTATATTTTGTAAACACCTCAGTGAGGAATATAGATTTTTAGTGACTATTTCTATCAACCTTCCTATAAGAGAGGCTGGACTTAAATTCTTATCTTCTGATTCCAGGTATTTTCCTGAGACTGTGCTGCCTAATTAATTAAGGGAGGAAGAGAGTTATGGCCTCTTGAACCTGAGCAGGTCACATTCTTATAACATATGTTTGAAAAATTCCTTGTATTCATCACCTTTTAGAAATTTCCTTTTCTTCTCTTGGGAAACTAACAAGCAATCAACCAACCACACACAGAAATGGAAGATCTTCTTTGGCCCAATTTGCTCTTCATAAGTATAGAAAAGCCTGACTTCTTTATCAGAAAGTGCAATTGTTTTTATTTTGGGCACAGCTGTTTCAAACGGTGCCTTTCCTTTGTAGGAAGAATGTTGCTGGTGTGAACACTGTGTTCTCGGATAAAGCCCAGCTCTGCTAGGGTGAGAGACAGGGCAGGAGAGGCATGCTCCTGAGCACACCCCCTTGGTCTGTTGTTCTTGGGTGTGCCTTCTGCCATGGGCACTGGTTGGTTAGGCGCAGTTGAGGGTTTTGAAGAAAGTGGATTTCCTCTACCAATGAAAAGTATAGCATAAGATTTGAAAGAAAAGAAAAAGGCAAAGGGCATTTCCAAGCCACTCAATGTCAGGGAACTAGTGGAAGTCAGTGGATGTGATGTGTTAGAAGTATGTGTGCCATGGACAAAATTACTCCACATGTGAATCTTTTCTGGATTTGGAATGTCAGTCCACATGATCACAAAAGGCTTAAATCAGATTAAGTAAATGGTCACTTGCTTGGACTAGCTTGAGAAATGAGGGAATCTTAGTGTCACAGAATAATTGAATTAAAAGATTACAAGAGATCTTAAAAATAGGTTTTTCAAACTACTGGTAATAACCCTTTAGTCAGGTATAAAATAATTTAATGATAGCATTTTAAAAAATGGATAAAACAGAACCAATAAAGTATATTAGATATTATTCCATGAAAATTTTGTTTTATATAAATACACACATGCAGTGTTTGGTTTAAAATATATTTATATATTTGTAATAGCAGATCATGTCAAAATATTTAAAAACCACTACTCTAGACCTAAGTTCCACGAGAACAAGGAAGTTATCTGTTCCATAGGACAATCCATTGAAGGTCCCATGTCTAGCACAGTGCTGCCCCAAACAAGGTATTTAATAAATATACGTTGACTGATCCAGTCTACCCCTTTTATCATACAGGCAAAACACTGTGGCCCAGAAAGGTGACTTGTCTAACGTCACAAAAGTGGTTAGTGACAGAATCAGAAGTTTGGGGTCCTGAGTCACATTTTGTAATATAATACCTTCTACTCCACCCTTCAGCAACAGATTCTTGGTAGAATTGTCATTGCATTGGCAATTTAAATATTTTCCCTTATAACATGAATCCCCTTTTCAGTATGTTGGTACATTCCTGATCTCCTGAGTCCTTCCTGGGTCTGCCCACTGCACCTGTTCCCTTTTACCTTTGAATAACTGGCCCTGGACTTGGCATCTATCCTCATAAAATTGGCTATCACCTCACCCCTTAGCTTGCCTAGACTTCTGGTCACAGTCTTCTTATTTTAGCTCCTGCCATGTTGTCTTAGATCCTGAGCCCCGTAAACTAGGCATGGTCATCAATAACTTATACTTTTTTCTATTTATTTTACTTAGTTGCCGTGACACTACACTATTGCATTCTGCTCTCTTCTAATACTTTATTTTATTTTATTTCTTTTACTTTCCTACATGTGAGGATTTTTTTTTGGGGGGGGGGGTGGTTGCCGCTCATTTATTTATTTATTTATTTATTTATTGTTCGTTTGTTTTTCTATTATAGTTGTCCCACTTTTTTTCTCTATTGCTTCTCCGCACCCTGCCTACCCCTTCTCCCAGTCAGCCCCCACCCAGTTGTCCATGTCCATGGGTCATTTATACATGTTCTTTGACTAGACCCTTCCCTTGTTACCCCCCTTTTCTCCCTCCCCCTTCCCCCTTGTCACTGTTATTCTAATATTATTTTAATATTACTCTAATACTTTAAATGATAAAGTGCTTAATGATGATGAAACACCTGTAGACAGAGGGCTTGTCAGAAGACACAGACTTGAGGAATCTACATGTTTGTTGGACTTCGAGTTTTAGAATCACTAAGAGCACAGGAGATGCATCTTCCTATCAGGCTGTACACACCAGGGCCGTGGTGTGGGAGAACAGCTTACAGTGAACACCAGCAACCTTTTCTCCTGGTCACTGCTGCTCCTCCCCACAGCACAGCTCAGGCTAGAGTCCCAGCTCATTCCCTCTCCAGGGCTAAGCAGCTGAGAGCTGTGAAGGGAAAGTTTGGGTCAGATGATGGAGCAGTGACTTGCGCTCATGGAATAATGCACAGCTTGTACTTGGGTCTTGTTTCCAGGGTGGTAACTCCCTCCTGTTCTGGTCATTAAATAAATAACTCCAAGACCAGGAGAGACAGAGTCACAGAGCCTTCTTCAAAAACAAAGGGTTTTTATTCAGAAATGAAACCAATGTATGGTACTCAGGTAAGATGATGTATTATTCTTTAAGAAGTGTGTGTGGGTGGGGAGCATTGGATTAGAAGTAAGGAGACTGGCATTTAACTCCTAGCTCTATCTCCAAGAACCAGTGGATTTGGAACCTGTCACTTCTTATGTTTAAACCAGAGTTTCCACGTGTACAAAATGAGGATTTGATAAGACCACTGGTTTTGAACCCTGGGTAAACATTAGAATCATCAGAGGAGTTAAAACAACAAAAAACCGATGTGTGGGTTTCACTTGTGGAGATTTTGACTAATTTGGACTAGGTCAGACTCAGGTATAAAAAGAAAGTTTGTCTGGTCACTGTAATATGTAGTAAGGGCTAGATGACCTCTATGGGCCTTTCAATCTCTGATAATTACAGTGAAAATATGCAGATAGTAAGCCAAGCACTATTTTAATTGTAGCAGAAATTCAACTCAAACTAGAACAAGGGAGAATAAAAGGAAGATATTTAATGGCTCCAGGCTTCAGGGCTCCCTGGTTCGAACTTTGTTTCTTTCTGTGGTTTGACTTAGTTTGGCTTTCCATATGTGCCGGGGAAATTTGCAGGTCTGGATTCACTTGCTTCAGATTCCACAGTGGAAAACGTAGCTGCTTCCTTCTAATGATGGTCTCTGATTGATCTTGCTTGGATCATCTGTCCCCCCTCTTGGTATGTTGGGTTATAGGATTGACAGTCTCAGTGCATGGGAGCCCTGTGATGTCCTACCCAGGTGCCTCTTCTCTAGAACTTGCTGTGGGGAGCTTAGCTCATTGACTGCCTGCAATTGCCATGACTTTGGATGACACCAGGCCACATTTTCACTGGGCCGCTCCCAGCCAGTGACTGCCCTGTGGGGGTACTCAAACCAGGCCACTGCTGCCTGATGAGGGATTCCTCTAATGGGCCGTAATGAGTTCAGGGACTACCCTCATGGACTGGCTGAGGTTCTTTCAGGAGTGCTTTGTAATGTGAGGTGTTTCTTAGCCAATTCTTCCTTCTCATTCTCCTTTCATAGATGGCAGACCAGCATCGTGGTCTAAATGAAGCTGCTCCCTATCTATTTCTGCTCTCTCCTTCTTCATCCTTAATAGGTATTTTTCATAATAATCCCGTTCTTCTAATCCCACTTCTGTGTTTACTTCTGGGGGGACCCGGACTGATTTAGATCAAAACTTCATGGAAGGGGGATGAGATTGTTCACCTGAGGAAGGAATGTCAGGCAGTTAAAAGAAAGCCACTGCCAACTATGGGCTGCATCTTTGGGTCGCTGCCCAGTATGAGTCACCCTGAGAACAAGACACAGAGCAAGTGCCAAGGTATAGAGCATCTAGGCTTGTTGCATCCCCAAGGTGTCTTCTAGGGTAAGACTGATATCCAAGGGCTAGTGAAGCCCCTTAGGGTCAAGACAGACACATCAGGCCTTGGTTTGTTGAAAAATTTGTGAAAAGGAATTAATCCAGTTTCATACCCAGAGTGTCACTCTGAGGCCTTGACAGATAGCAGTCTTAGAGCTATTTGTCTCACTAATAGTGCACCCCCCATCTGATATTTGCAGTCTGTTTTATTTATTTGTTAATTAAAAAACAAACAAACAAGGAAGTACAGCCTCTGTCTACTTTTCATTTGGAATTGATAAAAGCTAATGTTTTCTTATATATACTTCCTATTTGTTTTTTGGTTCTTGTTTAAGGACTTTTAAAAAGAACTTTCTCAGGACCACAAAATACAAGGTTTTTGCTGGAGAGGAAGGAGAATTCAGCCACTATGCCTCAAGCCTGAGTCTCAAGATATTAACCCTGCCATCCCATTGACTTTCCTGGAGATAAGCCATTTGGCATTTATGATGTTTCTGGGAAAACGATTTAAGAGCCTATTATTAATGTGCTAATATTCCTGAGAGAAGTTACTTTTAAATTTGCTCTGTATAAGGTCTTCAGCATGAGCTGCGTATCAGCTCAGGTTTCCGGCTGGCCACTGGCTGAGCACAGGACGAGAGAGGGACAGCACAGTTGCAGGGAATTTGGGAGCAAAGCCTGCACAGACTGGCTGTTCCCAGAGTCATGGGCGTGAGCTCTCACAGCTCATTGGAGGGGCACCATGTGGTGAAAAAAATGGGGAGATTGAAGAAGTCATGGGAATGAAGAAGGCGGAGGGTTTTTGCTTTGTGATTTACCAAGGCCCTGGCTTTGCCTTTGCAGCAAATTGTGCAAGATGTACGGTGACATCCTGAGCAGAACAGGTGGTCACAACCTCCTCTGCTTCCCTCCAGCCAGAAGGAGGCTAACGTCCAGCCCCGGTGAGGCCCACTCAATTCACCAGGCAGAGCACAGTGATCTGAGCATCTGTGCCAACTCTCCTGCCTGGCCAAGCTGTGAAGCCAACTGTCCCTTATTTCCAAAGCATTGAGCTTCTTATGGACTTTGCTCTTTTGTTTAGCAATGGTATCCAAAACCCTCTCCTCTGGCTCTGCTTTATCTTCAAGCCAGAAGTCAAGCCAGCATTGGCTATTATCTATGCTCCCAACCACACATTTAACAACCATAATAACCACATCACACATTTGAGGCTTCACTTCTAGTTTTCAAAGGCCTTCTTCATATTCTACCTGATAAGATACTAGAAACAAAGCTCGACATTGGCCTGGACAGGTGTAGTCACCTATTGGGCATGTGTATGCCTGTTGTTCAGAGAAGTTAATGCAAAACTAGTGTCAGAGCCAGGAGCTCAACTTCAGCCTCTTCCTCTGTGGTCCCGGGATACTGGTGTGTTACCTCTTGGGAAGAAAGTCCACATTCCCACCTCCTATTGGACAATCTAAACTCCTATAGCACATTTCTCTTCAGTTCTTTGTTCTCAAGAGCCAAATGAAGGAAAAGGAGCATTACCATGGTGGGGCCCAAGGCCCTCCCCTTCTAGGGTAAAACTAGGAACTTGTAGGAGCAGATGGGCAAGTCTGTGATTTAATAGAATAAGAAAGTTTTAATTCCAACTTCTCATATAATTAGCTCTGTAATATTTATTAAACTCAACTTTGTTCTCTTCTTAAGCAAGAATAATACTAACCTGCCATGTATTCCCCACAGAATTGTTAAGATCAGATGAAACTATAAAATAAATGTTTCCAATTACAAAACACTATTCAAACAGTTTTGCAGTGTTGTTTTAAATTATTTTCACATAGATGGAGTAAGTAAATATCTGTTAAAATAGTGAATAAAGAAATGAATGAATTATTTGGCTCTCTTAAATGTTCTACATCTTCATGAGCTCTTGCAATCTATTAACTTCTTCAATCCTTCCTTCCCAGTACCTCATTGATTAAAGTTAGATTGTCTTTCCCATTTTCCTTTAACCAGATGTCAGTCTTTCAGGCACAACTTTGACCCCAAAAGTGTCACCAAGCACTCTTTATGACCCCTAAGTTGTAAGTGACTGCCCCTCCCCATCCCATAAAACACAGAGGGAAGGCTTTCAGAACCAAATTCCCTTCCCTCCCATTCCTGTTATTACCTCTACCCAGCAGTTTCTAAGAAGTTTGGCTAATCACAAAACTGTTGGACTCTGCAGGGAAACAGACTTAATTCAAAGAGTCTCAAAGCTAAAAGGGTCCTGACAGAACATCTTAACCACTCTTTCTAATTTATAAATGCAGCTTCTGAGGTTCACAAGGATAAAAGGGCTTCATTGGGTTTACTGAGCTATTTAATGTAGGAACCACCAAATCCAATACTCTGGACTTAACCAGTTCAGGAGTCTTTGCAATTTATAATTCTGGGAGGGGGCTGCAGAATCAGGAAGTGGAGGGAAGTCCCAGCTCTGTCTTTATTGGGGCTTTCCTTAGGTGGAATAGTGAATCTCAAAAGTTCTGAAAGGTCTGTCTCTGCTTCCCATGCCTCCCAGTTTGAAGACTTCTTTAAAACTTCCTCAGCCTTTGTGGCACCCTCAGGTGCTTTACCCAGCTGATAAACACATTAGAGGCCTCAAGCTTCAGCTCCCACCTTCCTGCTGTTTGCACCCTTTATGGTTTATTTCATTAGAAGGTAAGTTCAACTGATGACTCAACTGGAGAGCTTGTTGAGAAAAAGTCTAGAATGTTGATCCTAATCTTGTTGAGTGCTTTGGGTACGGAGGGGGGTCTTATGAGGTATGATGGCCTGGAGCAGGCTGGGAAAAATCTCAGTGGTCACATTTCTAGTTTCCAAGGATCTGAGATCTTGAGTGTGCAAGTTATCCCAAGAAACACATATAATTGTTATTTGGGGGCTTTCAACCTCTAATATCAATTATACTTGCAAAAAATGTTCCAAAAGTAAAGGTGCGAAGGAAATTATCCATTCACCAGTGGCCAGGTGTGGCCGAGGGGTCACACCTTCCACTACTCATAGAATATTTCTTATTTTCTCCTTTGCAACACAGTTCCTAGCTTGTTGCAATATATAAAGTCCACTAAGAAGATTCTTAAGAGAGAAAAAATGGTCACTTTGAGAAATGGTGTGATTTGGGGAGCCCTAAGGAAGACTCCAAGTCATAACCGGCTACTAGCTTAGGCATGGAAAGGTGTAATTTTACTGAAATTCCTTATGTTATATAATATTAATAGAAATTATAATATGCTTTCATATTATCTGTTTTAAGCACTCTTTCTTGATTTATTAAAAAAATTTTTCTTGAGTTTCTATTATATCCCAGGCACTGTAGGTAAAGAGTGTTATATACATTTTACAGATTAGTTTTGGATCAGTGACTCAGCTAACAGTGAGTCACTAAAGCTTGCACTCAGGGCCTTTTGATTTTAGGTTCACTGGTCTTTCTGATACATCATATGCTGGGTCTTCTAATCTCTGCTATAGGTTCAATTCCTCCAGAATTAGACTAAGTTCTCATAGTATCAAACAGTTACATTAGGTATGAAAGGTCAGACCTTGGATTTGAATCTTAGGGGGGTAACCATGTAGCTAGTTGCTGAATTTTTCACTTTTTAACTTTTGTCCATTTTGATTATTCCATGTCCATGCCATACTGGTTGGTAAGTGTTTGACCATCGCTTGGTATGACCCCATCACACTGGGGACTATGTTGTCTTTTTTGTTACTGTTTTCTTTAATTTAAAAAAAAAAAAAACTTTTAATTGTGGTAAAATACACATAACATAAAATTTGCCATCTTAACCATCTTTAAGTGTACAGCACAGTAGTGTTAAGTACATTCACATTGTTGTGCAACCAATCTCCAGAACTCTTTTCATGTTGGAGAACTGAAACTCTGTACTCATTAAACAACAACTCCCTAGTCTTCCTCCCCCAGCCCCTGGCAACCACTATTCTACCTTCTGTCTCTATGAATCTGATTACTCTAGATATCTTATATAAGTGGGATCATATAGTGTTTGTCTTTTTGAGTTTGGCTTATTTCACTTAACGTAATGTCTTCGAGGTTAATCCATGTTGTAGCATGTATCAGAATTTCTTTCCTTTTTTTTAGGCTGAATAGTGTTCCCTTATATGTATATGTCACATTTTGTTTATTCATTTATCTATTGATGGACACTTGGGTTACCACCACCATTTGGCTATTGTTAAAAATGCTGCTATCACCGTGGGTATACAAATACATCTTTGAGACTCATCTTTCAATTTGTACATTAATCCTTTCATTTGATTCTTACCATGATTATAGTATTGTGAAAATTATAATAATACATGCTAGGCACTGTTCTATATGTATTGTTAATATACTGTTATATTAATTTTGTATTAATATGATATATCCAATATATGAATTCATTCAATATTCACAAAACCTTGTGAGGCAAGTCATTGTTATTATTTGTATCAGACAGATAATGAAACTAAGGCAGCAAGAAGTGGATGACTTACCTAAGGTCATATCACTTATAAATGGCAGAGCTGGGATTTAAACACATGCCATCAAAGACAGCATCTCTGTGCTCTTAAACCATTATACCATGTGGTAGAGAACCAAACTCTAATGCTTATCTTGTCCTGGCCTGAGGCATACATGAGTGATGTGGGCAGGCCAGGGAGTGACTGCCCCATCTAAAGAAGGCAAGCAGCTCTCAATTCCAGGCAATTTTTGCCATGCTGGAATGCATGTCCAATGTTGCCAGATCTGAATTTCATACATCATCACCCAGTTTTCAAATGTGTCAGTTAAGTAAATATATGCTTAAATATATGTTTGTGTGTGTGTATGTGTATGTTTCTAATGATTCAATGACTTGCTCATGGTGGTAATAGTTGACTTTGGGGTGAGGAAAGCCTGCCTTTTATTTCAGTATCACATCTATTCTATACCACATTTACATAAAGACGAGGTGAAGAAAGCAGCAGTCCCCTCCCTTCATGTCGAATTCATCTCAACATCCCCATGATACATTAGACTGGCCAAAGATTCTTTGTTATTCTTGTCATTGAGAGATAGAGCCTAGTTCTACTATCCTAGTGATTTGGTTAACCTAGAAAAATGTGGCAGAAATGATGTTCTGGGATGTCTGAGATTAGTCATGAGAAGCCACACAGCATCTGTCTGGGCCTTTTGGTACACTTGCTCTAGGGATGCTTTCTCTGGAACCAGGCCACCTGCTATGAGAAGCCCAAGCCACATGGCAATACCAAGTGTCAGCTCTCTGGCCAACAGCCCCAGCTGTCCCAGCTGGGTTCCCAGCCGTCAGCCAGAATCAGCTGCCAGGCATCCAGCTCAGGCTTCAGATGCCACATCTCCACTTACTGAACCCTTCTTCTTCAGGTGCTCCCACCCCCTCAGCCACCCCAGCTGATACTGCATGGTTCTGAGCTCAACTCTCCATTCTAGCCTTTCCTACATTTCTGACCCATAAAAGTGGGAGCAAATAAAACAGTGTTGGAAGAGACTACATTTGTTGTGCAGCGGTAGATGTCTAGAACAATACCTTTAGTAGTTTTCTCAGGAAAACACTCCAGAACTGCCTCCTCCACCCACTTTACCTTTACATTCTCCTGTAGAAATCTCATTTACTGCTGGGACCTCACACAAGCCTGGTTGTGCAGAGAATGATTGGGGAGGTTCCGTTTTCATATTGAATGCATTTGTCACTTGGGCATGGCTGACAGGTTGAAGCCCTCAGACAAAGGGGGTGAGTGAAATATGAGTGTATGTCCCTTGTTGTAGGATTTATCAGCTCATCTCTGCGGGCCTGTGGAAGATGAGTGGAGCTGAGCGGAGGAAAGGGTCTCTTATGACTCCGGCCCCTCTTAGGGTTTCACCTGGATCCAGAGCGTTGATTGGAAGTGACTGCTGTGAGAAAAGAGAGTGAAGTGTGGTCCCAGGGTGGCTGCACCTGACAGCCTGACACTTGCTTGTGGATGTGCCAGACTGCATGTGTTTGTATCCACCCGGGCGGCCCTTCATCTGCATCTCATTATAATGTAAGTGGTGTGCCAGCGGCTAAAGATATGAAATGAACAAATGTGCCTCTTGCCTCAAAAAAAGCTACAAACTGAAAGGATATGTATATGAGGTATATACATATATGCATACACCTCACCTATGTACACGTATATAGGCATACATGTATGTAAAAATAAAATATTACTTGGGCTGAACTTTGTAAAGTAGAAACAGGAAATGACCTCATCATTTTCTTATTGTTACCTTCAGCTATTTACCTAATTTCTCTTTTTTGCCCTTTTATGACATCTTGAGCAGATTTCATAGTTAGTCAATGCCTTTTCACTCTTTTTTGACAATGTAGAGTCCCTTTTAGGTATTCAAAAGCCTAATTCTGCCCTTTTCAAAACTTCAAGATTACATCTAATTTAAAGCTTCTCTTCTTCCTTCAGAGCAAGTTTAACTTGTGGCTTGGTGGCCAGGGGGGCCATTGTAATTGGTTTCTGTTTTCTTCTTTCACCTTTACCCCATCCTGCTTCATATTCCTCTAGGGTTGGGGTTATGGCGAGGAGAGGTGAGGTCACACATTACATGTGACATGGATAAGGTCGGCAAGAATGTCATGGCTAATGGTTTGTAAGGCAGACATCCACTCTGTTGGCTATGGCAGGTGTTCAAATACCATGGCGGCCATGTTGGTAGGTTGTTCACAGGCCCTGCTGCCCAGGACCCCCACTGCACCCCCAACATGGGGATTTTGGCAGTACAGTCTCCAGATGCAGAAGCCACAGTCTCTGCATGAACCTGGCAACCCCTTTCTAACCCTTGTCTCCCTGAGGTCAGTCCACAGCATCTAACCCTCTTGGGAAGGATCTCACCAAGTTGCCTCCAGCTCAGCCATCTAGCTCTGAGCCATGCACTTGGCCCACAGGAAACTCCCATGACCTTGTTAAGACCAACACTGCTGTCCTGCTGTCTGCTGTCCTCTCCCTGCTGCCTGGGTTATCCTGACCAGGCCTGTGGCCCTGGAGTCCTCCGGTGGAAAGCAGGTTCTGGTCTCTGCACATATCCCCTAACTCACGCTGTCCCAAGAACACCCACTCTGGGCTTCACTTGGATCCCTGGCTGCTTTGAAGCCTGTGGTTTGGAAGCACATTAAACATGCCCCTGGGGAAGGAGGCTCCAGACTCCCTTTTTGCAGCTACCCCCAGGATCTGCAAATGATGCTCTTCAAACCCTTCCTCCCGCCCCTTGGTTGAGAAAAGCTGATAAGTTTCTATCCATTCGCTGAACCACCTTCCACATTCCTGGTGTTCTTTCACACAGCCCGGATGGTGGTGGTCTTCATCTTCTCTTTAAAATGTGGGCACTCACCTGTTGTCCTCAGTTTTATCCCAGGTTCTAGGACCATGGGAGACTCTCCTTAAATACACACTATTCTGAACCATGGTGATAACTGTTAAATGGAGCTGGATACCAAACAAGTTCAAGGGGAGGAAGACACTGGAGTGCCTCATGGGGCCATGTATCGAGGAGCAGTGGTCTCTGGAAGCATCAGCAGGGTTTTATCAAGGAAAGCAAGAAGGAAAGTGTAGGCAGCCATGAGAACAAGCTTTGATGACAAGAGTCTGGTGAACTCAAGCACAACAAGGGTGCAAGTCAGGTCTTTGGGGAGGGGAATCGGGACTGCAGGGGCCACCTGGCACAGGGGGTGGGGTGAGGGACACCGAAGAACTCTACATGGGGTGGAGGTGATGTGATATCATTTGCTTGTCAGAAGGGCCTAGGAAGGGAAGCAAGGGGAGTAGTTGAGAGGCGTATGCCAGGCCTAGGTGAGAAGCAGCAAAGCCCTGCTCTGAGGCAGGACAGGCATGAAGAGGAAGAGGGCTGGTTGGAGAGAGAACTTCAGACAGAGCCTGGTGTCGACTGGCTGTGTGGAATTCGGGGCTGTGGTAGGGTGTGAAACCTTGCTCATGCCCCCCAGGTAATCCCATTTACTTTCAAAGTGTACCATCTTACGTTTTCCTTGAATACCCGATTGTCTTGTCTGCTTAAATCTCTTTACTCTCTCTGTTCTTCTCTAGGGGCCACAGACACTGGTAAACAAATGGAAAGGCATTCATTTGGTGGCGGTGGAGCCGGTTCCTATGTCCCCAGTCCATTTTTGGCCACCTCTGTAAGATCGAGTGAAGCAGGTGTATGAACATGCATATGAAACTCTAACCTGAGAAAATATAAGGAGCTCACTATTTTAAAGCAGATATTGCTTGGGCAATTCCTCTGGAAATTAATCATGAACTAGCTATGACATTTTTTCTCTTGTCTGGAATTGTTGTTTAAGTTTATAAATCTGCTTGCCCCATCCCTCAGGGTTCTGCTTCTTGGTTTCCAAGGTGACAGATAGCTAGCAAGTAGATTAACCCATGCTAAGCAGTTAATTACTACTATAAGAGGCCACTCTAAGTAATGGCATATATTTTATTTATTTATTTGAGAGAAGAACAGATAGACAGATGTAGATTTGTTAGATTTTGTTCCACTTATTTATGCATTCACTGGTTGCTTCTTGTATATGCTCTGACCACAGACTGAACCCACAACCTAGGCATATTGGGATGATGTTCTAACCAACTGAGCTCTCTGGCCAGGGCCAATGTCATACATTTTTAACCAAGTAAAATTCAGACTTTTTTTTTTTAAGAAGAAAAACAATTATTTCATACCAAGTAATGACCTAGTAATCACTTAAAATATAACATATAATTTAAATTATAACAGTAGTTAAATATGTAGACCACTTGGGTGTATCAGATGCATTGCATTATTTTATGTCCTTTCATTCATATTGCATAAAAAGACTCTGAGCCCTTATCTTTCCAGTCCAGCAGGAGATTTAGCCTGCATCTTACTAGGGCTCCCTGCATCTCAGCTAACTCATCTACTAAAGGTCATATGAAGATCTTGGAAGGGTCTTAGGCAGTGACAAAACATATAAGCTGTTGGCCCTATTAGTAATCAATGAGCTGATCTCATTTAAGTTCTCAAGGCAACTTAAAGACTACTGCTCTGCTTCCTCTAGACCATGTTTAGTCCCTAGATCAGAACATAGATCTCTAGGGTTCAGTCCTTCAAGGTGTACTACACAGCCATTTACCCCTTTTTTTACACCTTGTCCTTAGAAGGAGAAGGAGTGATTTCACTACGTGAGGACATTTAGAGCCTTTTTTTTTAATATGCTTTATTAATTATGCTGTTACAGTTGTCCCAATTTCTTTTCCCTTTGTTCCTCTCCACCCCGTGACATCCCTCCCTCCAGTTGCACCCCCCCCCCCTTAGTCCATGTCTGTTGGTTGTGCATATATTTCTTCTCAACCTCTTCCTGTCTACTCCACTCCCTCCTACTATGCTTCTTAATTCCTGGACCATCTCCCTCCTTTTCCCCCCTTCCCCCTCCCCACTGACCTCCCCCATTATGTTCCCCATACCTATAATTCTTTTCCCACTCTCGTTGCCTACTTAGTTTGCCTTTGTTTCAATTCTCTAGCTTCTGTTGTTGGTTGTTGTGATACAGTTTTCATTTTAATTTTCATAGTTTTGATCCTCTTTCTCCTAAACAAGTTTCTTTAACATTTCATATAACAGTAGTTTGGATCTGATGAACTCCTTCAGTTTTACTTTGTCCTGGAAACACTTTCTCTGCCCTTCTATTCTGAATGACAGCTTTGCTGGATAGAGTAATTGTGGTTGTAGGTTTTTGCTTTTCATTACTTTGACTATTTCTTGCCAGTCCCTTCTTGCCTGCAGAGTTTCTTTTGATAAATCAGCTGACAGTCTTATTGGGACCCATTTGTATGTAATTCTCTTCTCTCTTGCTGCTTTTAAGATTCTCTCTTTATCCTTAATTTCTGACATTTTGATTATAATGTGTCTTGGTGTGGTTCTCCCTGGGTCCAGTTGTTTTGGAACTCTTTGTGCTTCCTGGACCTGTAAGTCTATTTCCTTCCCCAAGTTAGGGAAGTTCTGCTTCACTATTTTTTCACATAATTTTTCCATATCTAGTTTTTCCTCTTCACCTTCTGGCAACCCTATGATTCAGATGTTGGCCTGCTTATAGCTTTCCGATAAGTTTCTGAGTCTCTCCTCATTTTCCTCACTTTTTGTTTCCTCTTTCTGCACTGGTTGACTGTTTATTCCTTCCCTATGTTTCGATTTGTTGATTTGATCCCTGGTTTTCTTTCCCTCACCACTAGTTTCATATGCATTTTTGTTCATTTCAGGAGGACTAGCCTTCATTCCTTCCCTGTCTTGTTTAAGATCTGCTGTTAGGTCTGTAAGCACTTTTATAACCAAAGCTCTGAACTGTGCCTCAGAAAGATTTCCTATCTGCTGCTTCGTTAGATTAGAAATTTGCTGTCTGGTCAGCTGTGTCACTGGGACCTCTGTCATGATCTGGGCCATGCTGAACAGTTTCGTGTTTACCTTTGCTTCCTGGGCAGAGCTATCACACCTCCTACACTATAGAGGGCAGAGCCCTGTGCACTCGTCACAACGGGGCATTTTCTGCGGGGGTGGGGGTCCAAGATGGATTCTTGCCATTCACTCTCCGCTGAGAGACCGCGAGCCTCCTCCTCCATCCCCACCCCCACTGGGCCTCACAGTCCAAAGCAATAGGGGTCTGCCTTCCCCGGCTTTGGAATCGCAAGCTGACGGGTCTGGTTTGCAGCCGGGGGTGCTCCCCAGGCACTTCTCGCCTCCCCTTAAATATGGGTGTCTGTGCTTACCTCTGTCCTGCTGCCATCACTGCTGCTGCTGCCACCAGCACAGCTTGACCTCTCCTCCCCGGCTTTACCCCTCCTACCTGTCTGGATGGGCACCATTTCCTTATAACTTCATACATTGGACTTCCATTTAAGTTCTGGAACTTCTTGCTATTGCTGGTTTTGCAGTAGTTGTATTCATTTTTAATTGTGGAGGGAGAGGGAACATGTCAGTCTACGCCTCCATCTTGGCCGGAAGTCTCCTGTGTTTTTAGACCTTTCTTTATCTTTTTTTTTTTTTTTTTTAAATTAAATCCTCCACCAAGGATATATTCATTGACTTTTAGAGAGGGGAAGGAAAGAAAGAAAGAGAAGCAGTGATCTGAGAGAAACATCAATCAGTTGCCTTCTGTATGCACCCTGACTTGGGATTGAACCCTGAACCTAGGTATCTGCCCTGACCAGGAATCAAGCCCACAAGCTTTTTGGTGCATTGGATGATGCTTCAATAAACTGAGCCACCCAAGGATACTTACAGCTTTTCTCCTCCCAAGTTTGGGTGAATCTGCTGTTATTTTTCCTACATTTTTCTCTCTCCCTAGCAAGGATCTTTGCCTCCTTTCCCTCCCCCTCTGGTGTACTGTGTGGTTTTCAGGCAGCTTCAGTTATGGCCCCACGCAGGCTCTGGATGCAAGAGAGCAAAGGACAAGGTTAACCTCTGAAATGGAACTGGTGGGCATTGCAGACCACAAAACACAACATCTCAATAAATTCTTCTACCTCTTGTCCAGTCATAATATATATATATATATATATATATATATATATATATAAATTTTAATGCTTCTAGCTCTTAAGAGAATAATAAACATAATGTTATTAATTAAATAGAAGCAAATGTGTAAGTAAATAAAACCTATATTAGTGATATTATTCATAGGTGATGATGGCACTGAAGAAAACTCACCATTTGGGACATCGTCGTGGCTCTGACTGGTATGGCATGGCCTTTTTGAGGTCAGAACAAAGATACTTTTATGTGTTGTGTGTTAATGATGCAATTTGCCCACAGTGTCTTTGTTTTAGCTACTGTGACCTCTTTTCATAATATCATCTATGATGCTATTAGAACTTCACATTGTGGCAAATCACTATTTACATAATAAACATGCTGTACTCTTTATTTTATTATTATTCTGGAACAGTTAAAGTTATACCAATTGGTACCAAGTCCATCCCCAATGAAGACACAATTTTGGGCACAGAAATAATGGGGTCGTGTTTTTTTATTAGATGGCCAATAAGATAAACCTATGTATGGTATGAGGTCTCTCCAGAAAACGTCCCGTCGTTGTTAATATAACGAGAATGGTTTCCATATCAGTGTAACCTGGCAGGCAAGGAGAGTAGACTGGACTGTTCATGTGTGAACAATGATGACCTCACTGTACTAGTCAGTGGGGAAGGTGGATGCATGGAATGAGCATGTGTACTGTGTGGCTGTGGCATACAAAATGACTGAACAAGTAGAGCAACAAATCTACATTAAACTTTGTTTTAAGCTTGAACCTTCCTCTGCAGAAACTAGTCAGATGATTCAGAGGCTGCAGCTATGGGCTACTTCTGGTTGGCAGCTTCATCACAACCCATCATCTTCTCATGCATCACATCTCATGCAGAGATTTTTGGTAAAACATCAAATCGCCCAGGTGACTCTGCCCCACTACAGCCCAGATTTGGCGCCCTTTGACATGTTTTCCCCCAAACTAAAATCACCTTTGAAAGGGAAGAGATTTCAAACCATCGATGAGATTCAGGAAAATATGACAGGGCAGCTGATAGTGGTTGGGAGTACTGTGTGAGGTCCCAAGGTGCCTGCTTTGAAGGGGACTGAGGCATCATTGTCCTATGTACAATGTTTCTTGTATCTTGTGTCTTCTCCAATAAATGTCTCTATTTTTCCTATTACCTGGCTGGAGACTTCATATACTCATTTAAAAAACCATTCAGATACCAATAGAAAATTAAGAATTTTTTACAATGAATGTTTTGAATTTGGGGCGCCTGTCTATGAATCTCAGGCCCACAGAAAACTCTTTGGAAGCATTGATGTAGTTGCATTATTATCTGTCACACAGGAATAATACTTGCCTTTATATTAGTATGTTTGTGCTTCTATAGTAAAGTACTACAAGCTGGTTGACTTAGAACAATAGGAATATATTATCTCAAGTTTGGAGGCTAGAAGTCTAAAATCAAGGTGTTTGTAGGGCCGTGCTGCCTCTAAAGGAGAAGGATCTGCTCTGTGCCTCTCTCTTAGCTTCTGGTGGCCTCAGGCATTCCTTTGCTCTTAGGAGTATCACTCAGATCTCCATCTTCAGATGGTGCTCTCCCTGTGTCTTCACATCATCTTCCCTCTGTGCCGGTGTTTCTGTTCAAATTTCCCCTTTTTTTATAAGGATAAGTCATGGAATTAGAGCCCCTCCCCCCACATGACCTCATTTTAACTTGATTATCTCTGTAAAGCCCCTGTTTCCAAATGAGATCACATTCTGAGGAACTGGGGGTAGAACTTTAACACATCTTTTTTGAGGGGACACAATTCAAACTGTTCTTTGTAGTTCTGAGAATTAGAGACAATGGTGCTAAATTACTGGGTTCATTTTATTTTATTAAAGTTTTTTTTTTTTTTTTTTTACATTTAGTATGATTAGTTTTAGGTGTATTGCATAGTGGTTAGACAATCATGTAATTTACACAGTGATCCCCTTGATATTTCAAGTACCCACCTGGCACCATACTTAGCTGTTACAGTATTATTGACTATATACCTGTGCTATACTTTACATCCTTGACTATTTTGTAACTACCAATTTGTATTTATTAATCCCCTTATCTTTTCTCCCAGCTCCTCAATTCCCCTCTCTTCTGGCAACCATCAATTTATTTTTTTTTTGTATCTATGAGTCTGTTTCTTTTTTGTTTCTTTCTATAGATTCTGCATGTAAGTGAAATCATATAGTATTTGCATTTCTCTGTCTGACTTATTTTACTTAGCATAGTACCCTCTAGGTCCATGTATGTTATCACAAATGGTAAGATTTTGTTCTTTTTTATGGCTGAGTAATATTCCATAGTATATATGTACCACAATTTTTTTATACACTTGTCTGTTGACGGGCACTTGAGTTGCTTCCATATCTTGGCTATTGTAAATAATGCTGCAATGAATATAGGAGTGCAAATATCTTTTCAAATTAGTGTTTTGGGTTTTTTCAGAGATATATACCCAGAAGTGGAATTGCTGGGTCATAAGGCAATTTCATTTTTAATTTTTTGAGGAACTTCCATCCTGTTTTGCCAAGCTCCTTTTACATGCTCAATAAGGAGCAGTCAGTATGTTGAGAATTCAATGGTTCATTACCCTCCCAGAGACACACTTCCTGGTGATATTTGCATTCAGCATGTTGACTGTAGTTTGGAATTTCAGACACTGTCCTGTGTCAGTGAAACAAAGGCCCCTTTCTGCAGATCAAACTCCGCAAAAAGGTTTTTGTGCACTCAAGGCAAAGGCTGTCAGAAATGTTTACCTGCTATGTTAGTTTTCAAAAATCGCTTTGGGTCCTATTGAGTCTTTTGATGGCATTCATTACCCAATCTATTGCTGTTTTCCAATAGCTGCTGGACAAATACCAGCTCCTCAGCCCTTCCAAGTTTAGTCTGTGAGTTTGTTTTGCCTTAAGGAAGCAGGCTACTATATATATTTTTTTTCTTCCCTTTTTTTCAGTTGGATTTTGGGACTGAGTCTGATTCTTCCATAAATGAAGCAAGTTAATGCCAAGCTAGGGGCAGTGAAATGAGGAACTTAGAAGACTGAGGAAAAGGAATATGTATAATGTGTTGTGGGCATAGCCAACTGTGTCCTAAAACTTGGAAAATCTCTGCATTTTAATACTGGACTCTCATATTTTGCGCAGGTTAGGTTCCCACAGAGAACTCAGAACAGTGATATATGCCTCACGGATATGAATTTTTTTCTTTGCGAAGTCTCATGCACTTAAAGCAAGGAGTGGGGCCCAGCTTATCAGGCTAGCCAAGGGTTTTTATGTGGTAGAGGGATGGTAGAGGGAGAATGGAGGGGGGACCAGCTTTATAGAGTGCCCTATCAGGTAGATATACATTTGACACAAGAATGCTGAGTTACCAAGTTTTCTCCAAGGACAATCATATATCTTGGGAATCTAGTGCCAAATTATATTTGACATTTCATTTAAAGCCTGAGACATCTTGATGTTAAACCAGTCTAAGAGTGCTAAAGCACCAGACTGCTCAATTTGACAGAGTGGATGTTTCTATTCCTATATCACCTGTGTGGGTAATAGACAAGTCCTGATAGTTCCTCTTTATTTCATCCAGATGAAAATCACCGAGTTAGCTCTCTGCTGAAATGATACCAGCTCAAAGTTATTTTCTCTCTGGTGAGTGAAGAGTGCACATCTGCAGCGTGGTTGGTATTATTTATGTAGTGGGTTACAAAGCTGTGTTCATTTGGCTTACATTGCAGATTGAAAAGGTATGGGTGTGTGTGAGCAGAAGATACATGAGCAAGGCCCATTGGGTAATGTTATCTCCAGATGAAGAGGCAGAGAAGGAGGAAGAAGGCAGTTGGGGGAATTGCCTTTACCTCAGAGTGAAGACAATGTCTACATTCTTATTTCCTTCTTATGAGAATTTGATGTTTGTCCTTGTATATTTTGAAAGGAAGGCAGGAAGGAGAAAAAGGGACCAAAGGAAGGCTAGGTTAGTCCAGTATTTTCTAGAGGTTGTGGAAATGAAATAATTTGTTGTCTAAAAATAATAATTTAGACATATTATGTTAGCATAGTAGTATATAATTTATAAATTAAAAAATGTGCATGCTTTGAGAGATAATGTTTGCTTTTTTTTTTTTTTTTAATGGAAAGGAGTACATGATCAAAAATATTTGGAAATAACTGGCCAATGGCCTGTACTGGTTGATGTGTTTAGTTATTGCCTTAGGAAGTTAAAAAAATGCAGTCAACCTGGTAGTAATTTTATTTTATGACTACCTAGTATGTAAATAGTTCTGCATTTAACTTCGCAACAGAACTTAAGAAGACTGAGTGATGATCTTCACCCTCTAAACTCTCTGTAATGGGGAAGAGGAAGAGGAAGAGGAATAAGCTGAACCCCAGGTGAGATGCTGAAGGCAGCCAACATGCATCCGTCTTCCCATCACCAGCATCTCTGCTGAACCTCCCGAGTAGCCAGGAATCAAGAAGAGTTTGTGGAGTCATCATAAGAGTGAGTAATGGAGTGAACAAATGAGTGGAAAAGTGCTCCGCCATACGGGACAGCTCACAATGATCTGGGCTGTGACAGTCACTGAGAACTCAAAATGAGCTGTGGGTTCCTGTTTTATCTGTGAACTTCTGCGAGTGCAGCCAAATTTATTTTCCAGAGGCCTCAGCAGGACCCAGGGGCCAAAGAAATAGCTCCTTGAAAGACAAGAACAAACACATGGATACCTCAAACACTCTTTCAACGTAACTCCTGCTCCAAAATATCAGTTCGGCCTCATTTGTCATCTCTACAGCCCAATGTCATAGCACCAAAAGAGGCGTATTGTTGAATCTTAGAGAAATTTAAAAGACCCCAAACCAGTATGTTCTCATCACCCAGAAGTCACCACTACTAGTACCTTGTTGCATAGCCATCTGACCATATCTACAATGTTTTACACCCAAATGAGCTCATACTTCTGCCACCTTCTTTTCTCATTAAAGATGTTCACATTTTCATTTTACTAAATCACAAACACATCAAATATTCTCCCAAATGACATTCAAATGACTTGTACAGTTGGTTTCTCCAGGAACCACCCAGGACCACATTGAATAGATTCTTGTGTCCCCTAAGTAGTGGCTTGGCACAGCTGGCTTATACCATGCACAAGGAATCCTGCTATCTATTTGATGTCATACAGGTAGCTTGACATTGCCCTGGTGAGGCAGGATAGTATGGAAATCAGCAAATACTGCAAATCGGGGCTTCCCTTCACTCTGAACTAACTGGTTGTGAAAACTTTACCTGCACGTCTTTCCTCTGTTATCTTTTAATGTAGCACAGCAACTCCTACCCTTTTTTCCTCAAGACACTGACTTGTTAAAGAGAATAGTTCAGCTCTCCTGTAGAATGTACTGTAGTCTTCATTTGCCTGGCTTGTGTTGTCATTTGCCCACATGTCTTATATCACACGTGTTTCCCATATACTGGAATTTACGTTGAAAGGTTTAATAAATTCAAGTCAAACACTTCTTTCTGATGTTAGTTGACTTTAGATATATAATGTGGTGTGCCAGAAAACACAAAATACTTTGTTGACACATCATTAGTGATACTAACATTGACCCTTGAATTTAAAATAAGGACAATTTAGTCCCTCCTTTGTAGAATGACTGTTTTCTTTTGGGACTAGTAAGTAATCTATGTGGTATTCCTTTGCCTATATGAATGTATTACTTTTCAAACCATTCACCTACTGGTTTTGACACCAATGGATAATTCTTGCCTGAAGCAGTCAATTTAATTAGCATTTCTAAAATGTCTTTGAAATTCCACCACTCCTTTATGTGTTAGCTGACATTCCTATGTAGAGAGCTTTCTCTCACTCAGTGGGTTGTGTTATTACCGTGGAACCCAGTTACTACCAGGAAGACAAGATAAATGATCAGTTCTTACTCTTTATTTCTCAATTTTCAGAGGAGTTGTGTTAATACTGATCTCAAATGGTGAAAAGTGAGATTTCCGTGACTTTGTTTTTTATAGCATCATTATGTACTCATTGACTTTTCATTGATTCCTTCTGCTTCAATACTAACTCGTTGTTGTTTCTGAGGTCCAAATGGTCACAATTTTGACCAGTGGAAGACTCTGCACATGGGCTCCTGCTTCTGTTGGGCACAGCACCATAAACTGTGCAGGCTCCTTTGCTTGCTGACCCAACAAGAGGTCCAGGCTCACCTTTCTCCTTTCCTCTCCCAGACTGGAATCCGCCTTGGTTTCTTTTCAAGGAGAACAGTAACCAATGACACAATCTGAGCACGGGGATGTTCATTGCTGTTGAGATTACATTGATTCCAGAGCCTTTCAGGGTCTTTACATGTATATATTTAAAAGCCATGAGCTCATATTCATAATTTAAATTAAAGTGTTAACACTACTCTTTTATTTATATTTGTATTCTCTTTTTTTTTGTACTGAAAGTTCAGATTTCTAAAATGTCAATGTAATTACTTATTTTAGCATATATTAAAATAGTTTGAAAATACCAGTTTTATAGCTGAGTGTAACTTCTGAGAAAGGTTTATTTTTGCATTTTCCTTAGACTATCTCACACTAAGTGTTCACAGACAAAATACTGTGTTTTCATGTTCTTTGAATGAGATCTTTTTGCTGTTTCCAATATGACATATGGTTAGGTTCATTCGTTTCCATTGGTTTTCAATTTGAGGTGTTTTTTCTAAATCAGTTTCTTGAAAAATTAATACATTCACATAATTCAAAGGTCAAAACAATACAGAATGTATATTTAGAAAAGTCTTGCTTTAAGTTTTTCCTCACAAATTTCATGTACTCATTTAATAATTAGCTTCTGGTTTATTGTTCCAGTGTTTACATTTATATATACTTTCCCCATAGACTATGGACACCATTTTGTGTCTTGCTTTTTGTTATTCTACAATATTTATTGGCTTTCTTTTTGTATAAGTTGATGAACATTGTCCTCATGGTTCTTGACCTCAGCAGGACCTTCCTTCCTGAGGCGCTATCACGGACGGGGAAGGGGGAATAAGGGAAGAGGCAGGGAGCTAAGAGCAAAAGCAATACCCTGCTGCTTAGGGTGATGGTAACAAACCCAGAGACAAGGCAAGTAGGAAAGTCCAGGTCTGTGTCAGGTGGGAAGAAGTGGATATTTTGAGCTGGATAATGTGTTCTCAGCTTATTTCAGACAGCTGCCTTTCTTCTTAGTGGCTAAACTTTCTCCAACAACCAAGTCCTACTTACTCAGTATGACAAGGTGCAAGGCTCTCAGAGCTATGATGAGCCTGCAGATCAGGAGGGCCATCATTCCTCAGCCAGTATCAGTGCTGAATCCCCTGTACAGGAGCCTGATGACTGAGCTCACTGAAGCTGTTTTCTTACAATCAGCCCCTGATACTTTTTGTGCTTATTTGATGAAGGTGGGCCAATACAGAATACAGGAATATAAAGTTCATGGCCCTGTTCACTTATTACTTCATTCATTCATTTATTCAGCATGTGTTTATAGACTGTCTACTAATTTCTAGCAACTTAGCTAGGTTTTGAATATATAAAGAAAAATTATGTGTAATCCTATTCTAAGGATCTTCTACTATAGAGCAAGGATCCCCTAGTTTTTTAAATTGTACACCCCAGCACTAAACACTTCCAGCATGCATCTGAGTTATCCTTATTTATTAATAACATACCTTGCTACTCTGATATGAACATTATAAAACATACACAAAAGTAAACCTTAGGAATGGTTTATAAAAATATAAATAGAAGTTATAAATTTTGGTCCCTTAGAATGGTTTTGTGAAAATTATTGAGTATAGTACCAATATGTCCCTGGCTGGTTTGGCTCAGTGGATTGAGCGTCGGCCTGCGAGCTAAGTGTCGCTGGTTCGATCTTCCAGTCAGGGCACATCAGAGAAGGAAAACTCTGACTCCAAAAAAAAAACCTCCGGTGCCTTGCGGCATACCTCTTCAGGGGAAAGGCTAAGGGAGTAAACCCCGACAGAAAATCCGGAGCCGGAGTCCCTAAGGCGGTTTGACGTTGTAGTCAACACCGGCAACTCCTGCGGCGCACCTGAAGCCAAGCTGTATTGACTCCGTCTTTCCCTTGGACCCTTCAGCTGCGAAGAGAGGGGGGGTCTGCTGCATGGGCAACAGCAGACTCTCCATATCACCCTGCCCAGGCTCTGTAGCTTCAGCATCATCACAAGATGTCGATTCAACACGGGAGGAGACAGATACGATGTCACTCCCGAGTCGGACTGCACAGCCATTCTCGGCGGTGCAGATAGACTCTTAAGAAGCTACACCATCGTCTCTCGAGACGGACAGCTGCCGACGACGACGACGAGTACCAATATGATATGGGCTATTGAAACCTGTTGGACATCCAAGTAGAAGTTAAGCTGGTTAAAATAATCTCCCAAGGGTCTTCTTACTTGGTATACAGGTAACCAGAATCTTGCCTCCAATATCAACATGGAGTTACCTCAGTCAAGTAAACCAAATGATGGACTTTTTTTTTTTTTAAACTAAGTCAAAGAAGATAATAAAAAGTTTTTGGGGGGGATAAAAATGACTATATACAATGTACACCACCTACTAAAGTCAGAAGCTCCTGAAATGGGTCCCAGTTGGGGTCATAAGGAGGTGACAATGATTTTAACTGGTGTGGTGAGGGGCAGTGTGAGTCCATGCTTTATTTTCCTCTGGGTGTGCCAATGCTATTCTGTTTTCTTATGAGTTAAGGCTTATGCATCTTGCTCTTGATTTAAAGGCCCTTTATTAAGGCATGGTCTGTACTTGAGCACATTCAAAATGAAGCCTTAAAACGTTGAACCTCTGTTAGCTGAGTCTGAGAATTGCTGCCTTCGACTCCACGATGCAACTCTCTGTGATGTGAATCGTCTTGGTGAAGTAGATTCTCTATGAATTGTGTTCTGGGGTTGGGCTGGTGAGGAGACTCCATTTTGCATAAAAACTTACTTCCCTGTTGAAGTCCTTGTTGAAAAATGAGTTCATCGTTGTGTGGAGACATGAGCACCCAGACATTTCCTGCAGACATTATTAAACATCTCCATGGCAACAGTGGATTAGGATACTGTGTTAATCACTCATGTCCAAGATTTTGTGAGTTATGATGAGATAAAAATATTAGTGCTAAATTTGAAATGTAAAATTTTATATTATTTTTTTTTAATTTTAGCTTTACTATCCAAAGTTAGAAGTGAAATTTAAACAAAGCATTTTTTCATGTGTTCCACAGAAGATTGGTTTTAAAAGAAATAAAATATTGAGTTCTAATTTTCACAGTTTGTTCATAAATGGGCACTGCTAAGATGCTTGGAAATAATTTACAAATATTGCTTAAATATCTCTCACTCCAGTCCCTAGAAATTTACTTTACAATGTTAATTTACTTCATAAACTACCCCTCATAGACAACTAGAAGACTTCAGCTTGAGTTAGTATTATTCAGATTTTAAGTGTTATAATCCGAATTACAGAAGCCTTGGTGAACACTAAGGCTTGGTATAGGACTAAGCTGACAAACAGCAAGGAGCCATACCTGGTGGTGGAATGTCTTGGCAGGCTTTCTGTTCTCTCTTTATATGGGCTCTGCTCAGCTTTCTCTTGTGAGTTCTATTTGCAACATTCATTCATTCATTCATTCACTCATTCATTTCTTCTCACCCTAGGATATACTTAGTGGTTTTAGAGAAAGAGAGAGAAACATCGATCAATATCATCAATTGCCTCTCGCACACATCCTGACTGGGAATCAAACCCACAACCCAGGTATGTGCCCTGATCAGGGAATAGTACCCGCAAACTTTCTGGTGCACGGACGATACCCCATTTGCAATATTAACATAATAACATCCACCTACATATATTTATAGGATGCCTCCTTTCCGAGGAGGAAAGCTATTAAGTATTTTTATTTCCCCAACCATATTATGAACAAAATAATTGCTTTCCTTGCCTCTGGGTTGGAAAGCCTCACTTGTTTCAAAGTCACACAATTATGTTGGGCATAAAAGTGACTGAAATTATGGCATCATTATAAGTGGAAGGTAATGACGTAACCCTGGTACAACCATTGGAATTAATGAAAGCGAGTTCAGAAAGTGAACTTTTCTGAGGGGGCATTCAGTGGCCCAAATGGCATCAAACAGCACAGGGACAGTGCCTGCATTGAGATAACTGATGTGGCTTGTTGTTTGCAGCAGCATCTGAGCATACTCATCGGCTCCTCATCAAGTACTATGCACCGAAACCTCCTCTTGTAGCTTTTTCATTGTTGCAACTTCTGTTTATTTGTGTGATTATTTTATTAATGTCTGTATTTCCTCAGACCACCTGCTCCATGGATGCAGAGACCATTTCTGATTTACACTCAGCCTCTGCACAGGAACTAGCAATGACTAGTACCAAACACATCAGTAGAAGGAAGGAAAGAGAGAGGAGAGAAGAAGAAGGGCTGTTGCTGGGTAGCTCAGTTGGTTAGAGTGTCATTCTGTTATACCAAGGTTGTGGGTTCCATCTCCAGTCAGGGTACATACAAGGAGCAACCAATGATGCACAAGTAAATGGAACTATAAATTGATCTCTCTCTCTCTCTCTCTCTCTCTCTCTCTCTCTCTCTCTCTCTCTCTCTCTCTCTCAAAATCAATCAATCAATAAAAATTTTAAGGAAGGAGGGAGAACTGAATACAAAAAGTACAATGCAGCTAGGTCCTTGAACTCTCCTTGAACTCTTGGTTGGGGCTCTTCAGATGTTTTGGAGAGGTGGGTGAATTTTCAGTTCTTCAGAACCCTCAGATCATGGGGCATTAGTAGGGTGACTATAGTCTTGTTTGCCAGCTTCCTCCTCATTAATTCCTGCTGACCTGGTATAAGTATTAACAGTGCCTTTTCAGTCTCAAAAACATCCTGATTTGGCAGACAAATTGTATGGTTATCTTAGGCAAGGGAATGTGGAAAATGGGACCTGTTAGAATTTAGCTACTCACTGGTTGCTCTTAGCTGACCCTGGACTTCTCTGCTTTTGTGCAATATTGACCCAGATGGACCCAGGCTATATCGCACACAGCTTTGTAAAGGAGGAGAAATAATTTCCCCTCTACCATTCTGAGTTCTTGACTCCTGTAATGAAACACAGATGAACAAGAGAAGACCAAAAAGAAGTTTATTAACATATATACCTCATGTATACATGGGAAATACCCAGGGGAAAATGAGTAACTCAATGAGGTGGCTTTAGAATTCAGGATTAAATACAATCCTAAAAGAGAAGAAAGACGTAGGCCTCTTGGGGAAGAGTAAGTGATTTTTAGGCAAGATTTTTAGAAGAATAGATGAGAGGTAGGATGGTCTGTGACAGTCTGTCTGGGTGTGGTGTGGACTTCTAATCTTCCCTCCTGTGATAAGACAGTCTTCTCTGCATGATGAAACTCCTGCAGAGGGGATTTTTTTTTTTTTTTTTTTTAACAATTGAGTTCCTTTTGTAAGATCTGTCTTTAGGCAGGTGAGGAGAGTTCAGAGAAATCCTCTCTCTGCATTTGCTCTTCAAGTACCGATAGCTTAAAATAGTTTAAATGCCAAATAATGTTTATATTATTTGACTTTTGTTTTTTCACTCTTCCATGCTACGAGACTGGCTCTAGCTTTCGAACAGACACAGAAATTAAACAGCTGGAAGAAGCGTTATGTTCCAAGTGTCTTAGCGACACACTGGTCCTCTTTGTTGGTGACTTTCTGCAACCAGAATGCTTGTTTCTACGACTGAGCAAGAGTAATAGAGAAATAAGGGCCAGCAGTGTAGTGTGGGTTGATCTGATGTGTACAGTGTCCAAACATAAGGACAAAAAAAAGAAACCCTTTGGTATATCTGAATGTTTTGTGTCTGTGGCATCCATTATAAAGATGCAGGATTTGGGAATAGCTAAAGTATTCTGATCCTCCACCGTTTATCTTTTTATATTTTTCTCCCGATATATAACTCGTACTTACCTGACTTCATGCTTGCTTTGGAGGGGCAGCAAGGCTAGACCTGTCAAGTGTTCCATTGCAGCGCATTGAGAAAAGAATTACTACTCAAATGAAAATGGAACCACAGGAAGGTTGTTCAGAGCATTACAGATCCTGACTTTCAGGTCTAAAAGAAGCTTAGGAGCTTCTCAAGTCCTCATTTACATAATGAGGAAATTAAGGCTCAGAGGTGAGGTGACTTGGCCAAGGTGACACCGCTGCTTACAGAATTGTGTCCCCTCTCTCTCACGCTGCTGCCTGGGTGGACTGCAGACCGGGCACGCACACTCCAATTCCTGTTTCTTTGAATGCTGAGCGTAAGCCAGAATTCTCGCTTCAATGGGACTGTGCTGAAGCAGGAGAATTGTGGAGCATTACCACAGGCTCTGAGAAGGACTTGCAGCCGATCGTGTGGGATTTGGGGGTCTGGCTGAAACTGATCTCAGTCAGCCATCGTCTCTTTCTTTGGCTGTTGAGAAAGAGGTAGTAGAATCTTTTGGTTGTTGCTTTCGTTGTAGTTATGGGTTGATATTTTGAACGAATGTACTTCTCCTTTCAAATCTTTGTTTCTGGTAAGGTTAAGCTGGGCTCTTGATTTGTCTTATTCAGTCCCAGGGCAGGATAGAGGCTCCTCATTTCAGACCTATATGTGGTGTGTAGCCCCTGCTATTTTATGTATCCCAGGCCATATAATCCATACAGCTTCATTATGTAATTATTTGAAAAGATTCCGATACTGTCTACTTATCAAAGGTGTCTGGGATACACACCATACCCTCTGATTAGGGGTGATTAGAGAAATGCCCTATACATACCAAACTGTTTTTCACGTTTCCTTCTGTATTGATTGTGATTATTGTGACTGCTCAGCTGGCTGTTCTCATTAGGAAGCCATTGATCGTGGTCTGGTTATGGCTCCTCATGCCAGGCTAAATGCACTGCTTTCTATTCGTAGCATGAGGCAGCCAGATAAGTAAAAGAAAAATTAAGGCAGCATTTTATTGTCCAAGTTCTGGTTAAATTGCTCCACCTTCTTACTACTTTTCCAGCTCCCTCCCCAAAGAAATGATATTAATTAGCCGTTTCAGCTATTCAGTCTTTGGAAGCATTACTTTTGATCCATTGAAGGCTGTGTTATTAAAATTGTCTGCCGTGTCTGTCCTTAAGGTCAAAGAAGGAATCTATGAAAGCTGATTCATCACAAAGGCCCTGGGGATGCACATCATTGAGACAGCCAATTTTATTTTCTCATCACAAGATAGAACTTGCAACCTCCCTTGCTCATCAGAAGGCAAACCCCAGAGAATCCACCATTAATTTGGAGAAAGGACTAATCAGTCCACCCGCCTTTCTTTGTGGAGGGTCCTCATGACCAGACTATGTGCGGGGATGGAGTAGTGAGGGCAAGTCTTAACTCTCTCAGTGGATGATACTTCCTCTGGGGAGATGCTTGTTGGAATAAATTTCCCTTCTAGCTTTCAGCTTAACATTTCTTCAATAGTTATTAATGCTACTGCATTGGCAATGATCCTCTCGTCCTGTGATAAAATCTCTCTGAAAAGATTGCTATCATGTACCTTCTGCAGGATTTAGGAAGACAAAATGCAGGGAAAGGGAGTTGATTTTTCTTGTTTCAGAGGAGGACAATGATGGGGACATTGGTGTGTCTTGTAGCACAAAGTCTGTAAATTACTTCAGAATTGCACATAATATCCTCAAAATGTAAAGACTATCATCTTGGTCTTTTTACCTTAATTTGTGTTTTCTGAAAAAGGAGTTGGTTTCCTATTATTTTACTAAAAAAAAATTTAGTTCTTGGATTTTGGGGACACCCAGTGTAGGAAAACACTTGGTGCTTGGTCCCATATTGCACTGGATGCGTAATATATATTCAGGGAATCTTTGCTGACCTACGGATGTGTTGCCAAGATAAAAAGCTAAAATTCCCCGTGAGTCATTTCAATACAGCTCCCAGGTGCTACAAGTAATCAGAGCTTGATATTTGACACAATGTATATATTACATAAGTATAACTATATAACCATGGACTCTAAGCTCTGGCAGTTCTTCATGCTCTCCCTCACATCATATGCAGGCATGAAGTGAGAAGTCACCGTTCAGCCTCTAGCTCTGGGCGCATGTTAGTTTTTTTCCCATTTAGAGACTTATAATGATACTTCTTAAAATATGTGAAAAACTTTGGTCTTACTCCTAGCCAAGTAACAGGTGTGTTAATAAAATGAGTGGGAAAGCAGGTTCTTTTTGAAAGCCTTGAAAGTGTTAGATTCTTCTTGGCTGGGAATGCAGTATGAAGAATTAATTACTAGGTCATACTCAACATACTAAAGATATATATCTAGCTATTTCTAGAAGGTTCTAGGATCTTTGGGATTATAGGTACAACAATTTCTACTTCATGGCCTCTATCCAGTCACTCAAACTGATTAGATTAGTAAAATGTAAAAGGGTGTAAAGGAGATGAAATTTCCTAGTTTGGTGTGTCAAGTCACAGAAACCAAAAGAGTCTGGAAAATCTGGTGGCCTGACAGTGAGTGGCTGGAGGAGAGCTTGCGATTTCTGGAGCAGCCAGATCGTATAGGACCTGACGGATTGAACTGGGGAGAATGGATTACTTCCTGTGAGGGCTGTGGTAGACAGGCAAGCATGGTTTGAAAGACTTTGATGATTGCTGTGTGTAGCCTGCCCAAAACCAGGAACTTGGGTCTTAATCAGAAGGTTTCTTATCTTTCATGCTTGCTCTGAATCCCACCCTCTGGGGGATTTTAAAGATAGAATAGAAATACAACGTGGCTTTTAAGGAAAAGGGAACCTGCTCTATTTTTCTCTGTATAGCCTCAAATCCTTGTCAGTAGAATGTGAAAAACAGAGCGATTAAGTAAATGTTTTTGACCTTGTGTAAAACACCTGGACATTTCAACCCTGTATTGATCTGCATTTCTCTTTCACTCCCTACCATCTGGGGAAGGGCTGCATGTTTTCCTTATGCATTTCCACGTGTGGAAAATAGATAAAAACCCTGGCTAATAAAGAAACGAGGGCGATTTTCCTCAGAGAAAACCCCCTCCCTTCCTTCCTCAGATGGTGAGTGTCTGAGTAGTTTCTTCATCCACTCTGAGGGACTCAGAGTCTCTTACAGAGGGCAGTAGAAAAATTTAACCCAGGATGATAAGACACTATTGTCCTTTAGAAAATTTATGGCTGCCCTGGCTGATGTGGCTCAGTAGATTGAGCACCAGCCTGTGAACCGAAAGGTTGCCAGTTCGATTTCCAGTCAGGGCACATGCCTGGGTTGCAAGCCAGGTCCCTGGTTGAGGGTACATGAGAGGCAGCCACACATTGATGTTTCTCTCTCTCTTTCTCCCTCCCTTCCCCTGTGTATAAAAATAAATAAATAAAATATTTTTAAAAGAAATAGAAAAAGAAAGTTTGTGGTTGTTATAAATCCAAAGAAAAAAAGCAGAAGTTCAGGCTACAATATAACCCCACATCCAAAATATCCTAGATTAACAGCCCTGGCCATTACATGATTGTGGCAAAGGCTTTATATATATATTTTTGCAACTGTTTCAATAACAAACTTGGAGGATACAGCCCAGCATCACATGGTAAAATACCCTCTGTGCAGCTCTAGGTAGATTGACTGATCAGGTGGGATAAAACATTCTGCATGCACTCTTTATTTGATTTCTGTTTTACATAGTAGCTCTCTGTTCAGCAAGGAACATCCCTGCATGGCTTCCTGAAGCTGACCTAAATTTTACTTACAGCTGCCCTAAATTGTGTTACCGTGGCATACCAGTGGCTCAGTATGCAGCTTTGTTCTTCTGTAACTTAATATTATGATTTATTTCTGACTTTGCTTTTCTTTATCCAGTGCTGACTTTTCCTAAGAGGTTCATGTGGCGTGGGAGAAAAGAGCACGGTTTGGCCTCAGGGCAAATGCATGAATACTGAGCCCAGGACATGAATACGGGGCTGAAAAGATGGAGCCATGAACAGGTAAGCAGCCAGCAAGATGAACTCAGTCCTGTGCCCCTGTGCTCCTAACTGTCATAGAGTGACTGCAAATGTGAGCACTGAACGTAAAGATAGGAAGTCATTGTTGCCTTCTCACTGTTCCTTCAATCTTGAATTTAAAAAATCACTTTCAACTGACATTTTCACGTAATGTTGGCCCAGTGAACCAAATGTTAAGGTAATCTCATAACTCTGATGCTACCTAAAAGGCAAATTTTTCTTCCAGTCTACTTCCAAATGATTTGAATGAGCTCAAAGCAAATGACTCAGAGAAAGATAAAATGTCCCTTGAAACACACCCAAACTTAATAATTAGGAGGAAAGTACTAGAATAAACACATTTAAAGTGTTATTGAGCATATACAGCAGGTCCTCACAAAATGTCCTTTTCTTCAACATTGTTTTGTTATAGCATTTGTGAGATGATGTAGGAACTTACCTCTTGTTTTTATCAATTAGCCTATGGTAAAATTAGTTTTGTTATACATCACTTTGCTTATAAGCACAGAACCTGTCAACAATGCTAGGTTAGGATTTACTATATAAGCTAAGAAGGTACATATTCTGGAAAGGCAGTGAGTCCATGGTGCATTCTTTGGAGCTCAGCAGATTACACCAGAAATAAAAATGGCAGTGGAGGCATTATTTTATCATTCAATTAAGCAGGAGGCATTCTCTCATACATAGAAGGACTTAAGTAAGAGGAACAAACAAGCAAACCTAACAATGAAAACAACAGAAGACAGGAAAGCATTACCATTCAAGAGTATGAAATTATTTCCCTGAGAGTCTTTCCTTTTGTTGGTAATGTCAAACTAAAGCTTTTTCTAAAGCAGCAGATACATAGATAGCTTTTGATATGTCAACCAGGGTTTATGGTCTCCTATTATTAAACTAACATCTTCTTATGTGTTTCCAAAGCACTTCTTTCCATTTCTCTGGCATTCAAAACCTACTAGATAGAGTGTAGGTGTGGCTTCAAATTCTGCCTCCATCCCTGGCTTGCTCTCTAATCTTGAGTAGTAAGGTACTTACTTATCTCTGAGCCTCAAATTCTACATCTGTAAATGAGGAGATGGGAAACACCAGCCTTGTGAGTTTGCTCTTTGGGTTGAATGAGGTAACAGGGAACGTGCTTGCCCAACGCTGTAACAATCTGCTTACCTACTCAGTGAACCTCTTGGTGTGCAGAGTCAGGCATGGCCTTCAGTCCATCTCATGCAGTCTCTGATGGCTATTGTATTTTCTAGTCCACGAATACCCTTGGCATTGTCCCTTAGCTTTACCCCTCGGACATCACACCTGCACACGTGGAACCTCTAACGACGCCACCATCCTTCTAGAGAGTCTGAAGTAGAAACATTATTAGCCCATGGTGAATATAAAAATACTCATTGCAAAAGGAAGACTGAATGTGATGGAGGATAAAATAATGCATTTTTTAGGGTACATACATAAATAGAGAGTACTTATTTTTTATGTTAAAGAAAAAAAGGGAGAAAGTTCTGGTATCTTTCTGTCACTATTCTGTCCTAACCATAGAGAGAGACTTGGTAGAGATCCAGCCTGGAGTCTTACTGAAAGGCTGGAGTTTAACTATGGTTTGAAGGGAAATTCTAGATGAACTCTATTTGTGAGTTTTCTAGGGACCCCTCTGGAACAGGCAGGAGACCGCTGTCCTCAGACAATATGACTCAGATGTGACATCTACATGACTCATTATCAAATGGTTCTTCCCCAGAATTTTCCTTGCTCGCTTTCCTCCCCTTGGTCAGCTCATCCTGGTGACTGTGGCCTGCCCTGGCTCAAGCAAGTCTTGGCTCTTCCTGGAGCCTCCCGCCCTGCTCATGTCTGATGCTGCTCCTCGGGGTCACTTTCCAAAAGCCTGCCTTGTCGGTGGCTTTCCCACTCCAGTATATTTCCATCCAGAGCTGTCTCACAACACGAGATGGTCTGCCATGTAATTTGCATTTAGAGAACTCTCCAGCCAAAATATCTTTTGGAAATTTGACTGTAAATATGTCACTCCTCTGGGTTATATGTCAGTCTTCTCCCTGGTCAAATGCATATGCCCCTGGGAAGCACACTTGGCGTCTCTCCACTGTTAACAGTGTGCATCCCGCAGGGGCTGTGATGAGTTGTCGTGGCATGAAAGGGAGGAAAAAAGAGCAACGGGGTGAGGTGCACAGCATGGGAGATGTCCGTGAAGGGCGTGGATAGAGAATTTGGGACAGCTGTGCACACACGGAGGAGGACAGAGAAGAACCAAAGCAAACACATCACATGGCATAGTTTTGCCTGAACTGGCCTGGCTCACCACAGAGCGGCCACCAGTTTTCACAATGCTTTAGTGATAGCAGCCACCTGTACCTCCTTAGGAGCAAACTCTCTTATTGTTAATAGCACATTCCACTTCTTTTGAGGAGAAAAGTCCTCTGCTCGAACTGACTTGCTTAGAATGACATTCAAGTTTTCAGAAAAGCACCAGCATATTTCTTCTCAGCTTTGAAGGTCATAATAAATCTTTCCTTCTGTTAATCCATAAATCCTTTAACCACATGTCTTTCTTGGTCCATATGTTTTCCTTCCTCCCTGGAACCCTGGGAAAGATCCTTCACATCTAATCTCTGTAGATATCTGAATGTGAAATCCTGTATGGTTATCTTCTTCCTCTCATCAGAAGGTCAGCGGTTGCCTGGGGCTTTCCCATCTGTCCTCCAGCTGAATGCTGGCATTTAGTAAATCAAAAATTGGTTACACATTAGCGAAGCTGACTGGCTCCAAGAGATCCAGCCTGGAGTCTCTGCTGAAAGGGTGGAGGTTTAAATAGGGTTCGAAGGGAGATTCTAGGTGAACTCTTATTTGTCAAAGCCATAGAGTAGCAGTGTACATGACAGAGGTTCTCCTGGAGAAAGCTGTCAAGTCGCGTGGGGAATGGGATATTTCACAGGTGATTGTTGAATTTTGATCATCGCTCTGAGTGTAGATTTTTCAGATACAAAGAGGTATTTGGGAATAACATGTTTCAGCCTAGAAATCAGCAGGGGAACCTCCTGTTTGTTTCTAATCAGGGTACCTGTACAGGGAAACACACCCATGACACAATTCGCAGAAATAAAGTGCTAACCCTACCTGGTGTGGATTACAGATGCATTCACACACCAGAAAGGGTGGGAGGGACACAGTCAGCTGAATAAATTGCCAGAAAGCTTCCTGCGGAAGCTGAGTTTTGTTCCGAGCTGTAAAAATGGATGTGGTTTCCATACCAGAGGAAGAGGAGAGGGAACCGAAGTGGGGAGAAAGGATACAAGGGATGATGAGAGTGAAGAGGGAAAGTGAGTAAGTCTGCCCCGTTGGAGCTCAGGAAAGTGCTGGGAAATGGCGTTGTGGTGGGAGGATGGTGGTGGTCCCTGGCCAAGACATTCGGAGTTGATATTTTAGAGCAAAGGGATCTGCTGATGTTTCTCAGTCACAACGTAAAAGGAAGATAAAGGGGGTGCTTTAGTACATACACGGCCAGTGGTCTTGAGATTGGGAAGGAAGTCCAGGAAAGTTAGTGCAATAATCCCAGCATGACTTGATGGAACTGGTCTATGAGAAAGAGGCAGAGAGAAGGCTCAATTTTGCAGTGAACATGTCCATGAATATCAGAAGTATTCCCTCACAAGACAAAGGTTTTGAACACAATTCTAACCTGCAGGGAGGAAAAGTTGTGTCTCTAGCTGTGATGGTTCTTCTTCACTGGAATGACTCGATTTCAGACAAATTTCTCCTCATGTATGTGAAGCCTGATCCCTCCCTTTAACAGAAAGGGAGCTGATGTCCCTCTCCCCATTCAGGTGGGCTCAGGAGCCAGAGGGTCCCTACGGGATCCTGAGGCAAGGTTGCTGCTTTCCTGGTGGAACTGGGTTGAGCTCCCTGACCACTTGCACCTCGTTTAAGGCATGAAATTGAATTGCACGTGCTGAGAAGCAGGTGTCAAAGGTCTGGTGATGGTGGCTTAGCTTGGGCATGGACCTGGCTGACCACCCAGCACTTTGTCTCAGAATAGCTGTATCCTTTCTTATCATTATCTTGTCACAGTAATTCTAGTGGAAGGTCTGAAGGGGACACTTTTTTCCTTTAGAATTTTCTGCATTTTATGCCAGAAATGATACGCTAAAATGCCACGTGCCAATGTAGGCATTAGTAAAGGTCTGTGAGTGTATTTATGAATATCAGAAGTGCAGATGAGTCATGTTGGGGCCTGGGCCTGTTTAGTTTTGGTGCTTCCAGAATGTGAGGGGACGTGGAGGAGGGGGTGGCAGAAAGGGAGAGAGGCAAGTGGGGGTCATAAATGGAACTAAGCTGAGAGGCAGCAGGCTGGACTGACCAGTTAGTTCAGCTTGATGCTGAGAGGAGAGGAAGGGACCTGCTTTTTCTGCAGCTGTTTTCTCTAAAGCGACCTTTTATGGCGGCGACTGCTCATAGTGCTCTGAAGGGTCCAGCCTGGGGAAACTGAGTGAGGGGCTGACAATGACTCCTTGGAGCCAAGATAGGGTTCCTGCCATTGATGGTTTTTTTGAGCTGGTGACAGAGACCCTTCTTACTCAGTGTGGCCTCGGGATTGTGAGGATGTCAGACAGAAACTGAATTCATGGATTCCTCAGGGCTGCCACTGTCCTATTTGGTCCCTGTAGCTGGGGCCTAAGGCTCTTAAATGGGGCATGGAACTGGGGCTCTGCCTACACTTAGCAGTCATTTTCAAACTTGCAAAAAATGATGCATTTTCCCAGGCAGGCGTGTGGCTGCCTGTAGCAACCTTGAGCTAAATGAAAGCATTTTCTTGGTCTCTGGGGAAGCAGATGCTAACAGACAGGCTTTTAGGATTTAGAATTTCCTAGGTTTATTATTTGAGCCTAACAAAAGAGAAAAATCCATCCTGAAAGCAATTAGACCATTTTTTTTGTCAAATCCCCCACCCCCAAACACACACATGTACCCCCCCCCCTCCCAAATAGAGGAAGAAATGTGGAGGATAGAATTTTATAGCTGTTACTGAAAATTTTAAGCCCAGTGTGGGTGAAATAATATCTGATAACAAACAAAAGGTCTCTGTGTGTCCTTTCAGCTCTCTGTAAAAGCTGTAACGCCATGAGTACACTCTGAGCAAGAGGGAAATTCTTAATATATTCAAATAAAGTCGAGGGTAATTTTGTTATGATACCACGCAGTAAGACTTCTGTGCAGGGCTAGAAGCTCCCAGAGGAAAGTAGTTTCAGAGCAACTACTACAGCCTGGGTAGGGCATACTGCCCCGGAGGCATGGAGCAGAAGGGAGCCCACATTCTCATTATTCCGCATCATAAAGAGGGTGTCATGCCCACAGGTATGCAGTAATCAATTGTGATGCACAACCTCCCAGTCTTGTTACTACTGATAAACACTGGGATATGTGATGACTTTAATGTTTAAAGTTAACACTGTTGAGTTTAGTTTACCTAGAGTAAGATTCACCAATTTAAAAAGCGCAATTTGATGAGTTTTAACAAATGTGTGTAGTCGTATAATTACCAGTATGATCAACATATACTGAATTTCTATCACCCTAAAATGTTGCCCCCGCAGCTGTGCAGGCAGTTCCCAGCACCTCCTCCACCCCCACCCCCATGGCAACCACTGATCTGCCTTTGTCGCTGCAGTTTAGTCTTTGTTTTTCCTCTGCAGTGTTTCTGAGCTACCCTTCTAAGTAATAACCACATTGTTTCTATATCTATGTTAATGTTACTAATCACATTTTAGCCACTTTCTTATGACCTTAGAACCACGCTTTCTCTTTAAGGTAACTTTATAGCTGTCCATGACATGTGAACCATGTGATTTTAATTTAGTTCATTTCACTTTTTCTCCCAGATTCTTTGTGGGGTGCCTCTCATTGTTAACCTTAAGAATTGTGAAAGGAGAATATATATATGAGCCCTGGCTGGTTTGGCTCAGTGGATTGAGCGTCGGCCTGCGAGCTAAGTGTCGCTGGTTCGATCTTCCAGTCAGGGCACATCAGAGAAGGAAAACTCTGACTCCAAAAAACCTCCGCTGCCTTGCGGCATACCTCTTCAGGGGAAAGGCTAAGGGAGTAAACCCCGACAGAAAATCCGGAGCCGGAGTCCCTAAGGCGGTTTGACGTTGTAGTCCACACCGGCAACTCCTGCGGCGCACCTGAAGCCAAGCTGTATTGACTCCGTCTTTCCCTTGGACCCTTCAGCTGCGAAGAGAGGGGGGTCTGCTGCATGGGCAACAGCAGACCCTCCATATCACCCTGCCCAGGCTCTGTAGCTTCAGCTTCACTGGAGAGGACACTCCAGCGTCATCGCAAGATGTCGATTCAACACGGGAGGAGACAGATACTGTGTCACTCCCGAGTTGGACTGCACAGCCATTCTCGGCGGTGCAGATAGACTCTTAAGAAGCTACACCATTGTCTCTCGAGACGGACGGCTGCCGACGATATATATATGCTGGGGGGCTAGGGGTGTGTCAAGAGGAGGGGTAACCAGGAAAGGCTGAGAAGACACAGGGTGAGCATCACTGATAGAGTCCATCCTAGGGGAGGGAAGATAAAATGTATGGTTGGCTTTGAAGGGGACAGTGGGTGGAGCCACCTCTACTGAGACAGCAAGTTAGAATAGTTATTGTTAACAGGTTAACCGAGAGGTGAAGAAATGCCACTAAGCCATGTGATGAGAGTGACAGGAAGGGGTAGAATTAGGGATTCTGAGGCATGTGCTAGAGGTTTACAACTCCTGGAGGAAATGCAACACAGCACTGGCTTGGTATAAAGAGAGGAACTGCTAAGGGGCATCAAGGGACCAAGAGCTCCTCTAGAGACCATCTGGGTACCACTTTCTATGGGTTCTTCTTTGATCAGACAGATCCTTAGTCCTGCTCAATTAAATTTTTATTTAAAAACTTTTCATATCTACCGATAAGTTTCAGGAATATTACAGTGCATTTCCATATGTCTTGTACCTAACTTTAATCTAATGTTAGCATTTTGCCACATTTACTTTCTCTCTCAATATGTAATATAAAACATCCACAGTATTGCTCTTATAATTATTATAATAATTATTATTATCTTACTGAACTACTTGAAAGGAAGTGCAGAGATCACAACTCTTTATTCTTTCGGTATATATTTCCTAAGAATATATGCTTTATTTTGTATATTCACCGTTCAGTTCTCAAAATCAAGAAAGTTAATATTGATGGAATAATATAATACAAAGTTCATATTCAAATTTCTCTCACTGTAGGAGCTTGCATTTTAAGTGACTCTCTGGAAACCAAAATAGTCCCATGATTCCAAAGAGGGATCCTTCAGGTGGAGAACTAAAGGTCACAGGAGAGGAGAGGGAGACCCACTGACCACATATACACATATAGGCCTACTCTTGTGGAAGGTGTCCAATAATATTTGCTTAATGGGCCTTAAGGATTTGTACATTGGTTAAAAAATAATTTGCTTGTTTTCGTTTTTCATTCTTAGCTACGGGGTCCTTGCTGGTAATGAGTGGGCATTAGCTGCTTGGAGCACTCCATTTCAGCTTCACTTCTCCAGCGCCTTGTAACAGGCAGGACTCTACAAGAGAAAACCCTTTTTATTGCCCCAATTAATATCAATCAAAGACCAAGGAAAGGACCCTAATATCTTTCTAAAATACTTTCATTTTTCTTAGAGTTTCGTTGTCATAAAAATTATATGTTTCAAGTGTCCATTGGGTGTAAATGGTCCCATAAACCCTTGTAACTGAGTGACATGTAATAATGAAAGTACCTTCAGAAAGAACAACAAAAATAGATTTTTTTTATTGTAATCATCAAATAGTATGCCCCAAGGTACTGATTGAATTATACATAAACCTGACATGGAGCTACAGAAAGGATGCTAGCATGCTGCTTTCAGACAAACCACGTACAGGTTAGGCTGCAAGAAATAACCTTAATTCCAACAGAATCCAGCCTCTGCTGGATGGGACACAAAGCAAAAACTATTTCTGGATGAAAATATTTTCTGTGTGCATGTTGTTTTTTAGGGTGTACTGTGAGAAACTTTATTAATCAACAAGTAAAGAATGTATATTGAAAAAAGAAAGAGATGTTTATTTAAGAGGCAAGACTAGACACCCCGGGGGTTGACTAAAGGTCCTACGTGTTTCCCTATAAGTCGCTGCAATAGATTAGTGTTCAGGGGAGAACAGGGTTATCAAGGCCTGGAAAAATTCAAAGAATGCTTTGTGGAGAAAGCTGGTTTCAATGATCTGTTTTTGTATATTTTCTACCTGAAATGTTTAACTGTTTTACAGAAATAAGCTCTATTTTTCTTTAAATTTGTATGTTTCCATTGATGAAATGGAGGTTGCTATAGATTGAGCAGAGTGTTGGAGTACTGATATTTGGGAGTCTCTATTTTTCACTAGTTTATTTCTCCCCGATGAGGAAAGCCTTCAAATATCCTTATCTGTACACAACATTCTGCAATGAAAAACCTAGTGCTCCTAATATTTTCCTTCATTTTAAATTTTTGTTCCTGTAATGTACCCATGCTTTTTCATCTTCGTGCCTTTGCTTACACTTTCCGTTCCTTCTGGAGTTCATGCTTCTTCATTCCTGTGTGTTCAAATCCTACCCCCTATCAAGGTCCACCACACATCCTCTCAGGGCGGGAAGCCTCCCCTGATGACCCCAACTGGGAATATATTCTCACCTTCCCCAGCGTCTTTGAAAACTTCTGTCTATACATCTTTTACGGCCCTTGCCGCTTCCTTCTTGGTGTGAGGAGTATGAGTAAACATGTCTTCTATTTCTCCTGGCCTGTGAACTCCTGGAGGGCAGGATGTAAGCTTGCTTTTTGAAGAACAATTTGTTGGTGCCAAACTTGTGAAATTTGTAGCAAATATCACAGATTCAAAAGCAAAGGAGTTATGACTACCTATAACATTTTAATAAATTAGTCTAGGAAAAAATGCATTTAAAAAATTAGCGTCCAAACTTATATTTTCACAATCTGTTCTGTAACTTCAAAAGAACCTCAGGGACCCTCTGTATTGTTGTTATAATAACGTAGATGTCACTTACGTGGAACTAGTTAGTGTGGCTTGATCCAGGGTGAGGGACTGTAGAATTTTTCAGTCTCAGAACAATGTGTTAACCCCGTGGGCCAGGTTTGTCTTTACCGCGGAGGGCTGTGCTGTGTATTGTGCTATGCTAGGCAGCGTTCCTGGCCTCTGCTCACTACATCCCTGCAGCATTTCTCACTCCACTTGAGAAAATCAAAATGTTTGCAGACGTTGCCATATTTTCTCAGGGAGCAAAATAGTTCCCTGTTGAGAAACAACGTTCTACTAAGACTTTGCCATTTGACAGAGCGTCTTCCAAGCAGCTTCTCCTAATTTCTTTACAGCTCTCTCTTTGCTTCTTGATTTATCTCCAGCTGCCACTGTTTACTGTATATGTTATTCTGTTTACTTGGGCTTTTTTTTTCTTTTCATTGTGCTATTATACAATATCATCCTAAGTGATTTTTTTAAATAAAGGTTGTATGGATGGTTAAAAAAGTAAAATAAACTTATGGTTTCTTTTTGGAGGCAGATAAACACATATATGGATAATTTTGACAGAGATGCCAACAAAATTCAATAGGGTAATAAGAGTAATCTTTTCAACAACTAGTGCTGGAGCATCTGGGTAGCTATATATAAACAAACAAAGAAGCGAGCAAAAAAAAAACCCAAAACTTTAAAAATCAATTTTTACCTAACGTCCTATAAAAAATTAATTTGAAATTGATTATTTCCCTAAATGTAATAGCTAAAGCTATAAAAGTTTAAAAGGAAAACACAGGGAAAAAATCATAGTAACTTTGAGTTTGGCAAAGAATTCTTAAATACCACACAAAAAGCATAGTCAATAAAAGAAAAAGCATTGAAGTAAAAAAGGTTTGACCTCATGAAAATTAAAAACTTTTGCTCTTAGAAGACATCTATGAAAATGAAAAGGCAAAGACACACTCTGGTTAGAGATATAGCAAAATGTATATCTGATAAAGGACTTACAGCTAGAATATAAAAAATACTCTTACAACTCAATGAAAGGATAACAGCCAATTTAAAATAAAAGAGCAGAAGATTCTGAAGATACTTTACCATAGAAGATGTCTTTGATGTCAGATTCTGTTTATGCGATATCCTAGAAAATATAAACTAATCTATAATGAGAAAAAAGTAGATTAGTTACCGCTTGGGGAAGAGAGGGACAGACAGGAGGAAAGAATTCCAAATGATCACAAGGGAACTTTGGAGATGATGATTATGGTTGTTAATTTCTTGGTTGTGATGATGGGGTCATGGCTCTATACAAGTCAAGATTGGCCATATTGTATATTTTAAATATATGTATTTTACTCTATGTCAGTATTAACTCAACAAAACTCAAAAATTGCCCCCAAATGGATATTTTTATAATTTGTTTTATAAATTCAAAGTAAGCTTCTGGTTTCTCTTTAGAAGTTATAAAGAAAATGGGCTACTTAAGTTTGGGGTTTAAACAGTGCTTCCTCTGGAGACTTCTTTTAGAATTCACATGTTCCTGGGAAAGGGAGTCATTCCCTAAAAACCTTTTCAAAGGTGAAGTTTCAGAGCCTTAGTTTTCTCTTTTGGAAAATAGGCAAAATAATAGCTACCACATAAGACTGATGGGAAGACCACACAATGTAGGCAAAGGCACCCAGCACAGTGATTCCCTGGAAGGTTTCCTTCTTCCCCTCCCCCTTCCTTTTCCCTTCTCTTTTCTCCAGGAAGCGAGGCATGTGTAACAAGTACTCAACAAATTCACGCTGTTTGAATTATTCACAATTTGCTTGTTTTAATTCAGTTAGTAAAGGCATCAAAAGCACTGAGTCAATTTCCAATTTTATTTTTTAAGTCTTGTCATAAAACAAGAGCAAACTTTGAGAATATACATACAACTAGAGCACATGGGACAAATTCAACTCCTGACATAGTTGTGTATTTACTAAATATTTACTTGTAGAAATGTAAACCTCCCTATACATAAAAAGCAATTAGTCGAGATTTAATCATAAAATGAGAATCTTGATAATGAAATTTTTGATTGGGAAAACAATTATTTTAAAAGTTCAGTTGTATGAATCTGTCCAGATTATACCATGCATATTTCTTTAATCCAGAAAAAAGAAAAAGGTTTGACTGATTTAATAAAGCAGACATACAGGAATTCAAATAACACATGTCTTGTTTAGGCTTTAATCAGCTGTCCATCTGGAATATGCCATTGATGGACTTCTTTCAAGCAGTTCCTTATAGCCTCCTCAGTCTGACATGAAAGCCCAGGAAGCTACTAGGAAAGAAACCCATGTTTTCTATTTTTAAATATCTTCAGTAAGGCCGTAGAGAAGAGCTCTGTGAGCTTCAGGCTTTTGGACACTTCTGTTAACAGTTAAAGGCAGCTTGCTTCCCAGGATTCCTTCGATCAGACAGCAAGCAAGCCCTTCATATACCACGAGGTAACCAGCAAGGAGTTAATGGAATGCTGACGTCTAGGCAGAGATCATTGCTAAAAAGCAGTATTTTCAGCTGGAAAAATGTAAAGCAGCTACATTCATCAAGCTATTGCTTAGTGACCACTGGAATTCTGTGGTCACATTAAAAAACAACAAGCCAACAAACAAATTTAATATCCACCACAAATTCGGTCATGATTAGTTTGGAATTTGTGTGGTTTCAGTAGTGCTTGAACTGAAATTTGCCATGTGCTTAGAAAATTTTTTTACAAAGTTGGCTTTCCAGATTGTGCTGTGATTATAATAGAGCTCCTTACAATATTCAGTGATATTAACCTCTTCAAGAATTTATATATATGTAAAATGTTTTTCAGTTACAGTTTACATTCAATATTATTTTGAATTAGTTTCAGATGTACAGCATAGTGGTTAGAAAAATCATGTACTTTATAAAGTAAAGTGTACATATACATATACATGACATTCCCCTTGATATTTCTAGTCCCCAACTGAGGCATTTGTATGCACTTTAAACTTTCTCACTTGTTGGAGGCCCTTAGGCTTATAACAACCATGCCATTCAATTTTTATCTCTTCATTAAATATAAACTTTTGTGATTCAAATCACTCTTTAAAGTAGGTAGGTTATTTGTGAATAAATCGAGAACCAGTAGGACCCTATGAAGTACCATGCACTAACTGCATTCCTGGAGCTCCCCAGTAGGCCCCATAGCTGACACTGTCAATTCCCAGGTGCATCCCCATGGCGATAATAATGCTTCCAGGTGTGCCTTGCAAATTTCCACCTACCAGCACCTGCCTTCCTTCTTAGAAAGCAGTCGATGTGATTTGGAATCCCAGTCATCACCTTATGGTTCTTTATGTTAAAGGCACAATAGCTATCTACTTCATATCATTCTTTCTTTTCTTTTGGTTACCAAAAATCCCCCATTTCTTCAACTGTAGCTTCTCTGGCACAGTTTACTAACTCTTTATAATCGTGTCTGCTCTTCTGGCTTTCTTTTTCACTTATCTGTCTTTTCAAAAATGGCTTTCACATGTGATCACGGTGTCTTTGTATGAGCCCTGAGTATGGTGACAATATTACCATCTGCACTCAAAATATCACACTTCTACTACATTCTAAGACCCTGGCTGGTTTGGCTCAGTGGATTGAGCGTCGGCCTGCGAGCTAAGTGTCGCTGGTTCGATCTTCCAGTCAGGGCACATCAGAGAAGGAAAACTCTGATTCCAAAAAACCTCCGCTGCCTTGCGGCATACCTCTTCAGGGGAAAGGCTAAGGGAGTAAACCCCGACAGAAAATCTGGAGCCGGAGTCCCTAAGGCGGTTTGACGTTGTAGTCAACACCGGCAACTCCTGCGGCGCACCTGAAGCCAAGCTGTATTGACTCCGTCTTTCCCTTGGACCCTTCAGCTGCGAAGAGAAGGGGGGTCTGCTGCATGGGCAACAGCAGACCCTCCATATCACCCTGCCCAGGCTCTGTAGCTTCAGCTTCACTGGAGAGGACACTCCAGCGTCATCGCAAGATGTCGATTCAACACGGGAGGAGACAGATACCGTGTCACTCCCGAGTTGGACTGCACAGCCATTCTCAGCGGTGCAGATAGACTCTTAAGAAGCTACACCATCGTCTCTCGAGACGGACGGCTGCCGACGACGACTACATTCTAGAAGCTATAAAAAATCAGGGTCACATAATTGGTTGGTGTTGGGCTTGCAGACAACCAGGAATTTTTTACTTGTGGTCTGGGTAAACCAGGTGTTAGCTGTTGCCTTGAAAGGGGTTCGCATCCTCATAAAAGCAGTTCGAGGACACACCCTGCTTCTTTTTCGCCAGGAGCATTGTGACAGTGAGGAAGGAGACTACTGTCTGAGATGCAGGTCCTCACAGAAGGTGAATCTGCTGGTGCCTTATTCTTGGATTATCATCCTCTGGAATGCTGAGAAATAATTATATTTTGTTGATAAATCACTTAGTTTATAGTATTTTGTTATATAGCAGCTCAATGGACTAAGGAAATGTGATTAATAAGCACTTTTATGTGTATCCACTCATTTGAGCAGCATAAAGGCTCTGGGGTAGGAGTGACAAGTATTATCATATCCATTTTGTAAACGAAGAAACAAAGGCCCAGAGAGGTTAAGTGATTTGGCCATCATCCTATCATTTCTAAGTTTTTAAACAAAATACTTTTTGATTTCATTATCTCTTTAGTGTGATAAAATAAGATTTGTTTTGTTTGTAGAATTTGCAATAACAGCCAAGAGTTAATGGTCTTGTAAAATGTATTTATAGCATAAGTATAAATTGTGTTAAGTGGATTTTAAAGGCATAAATTATCCCAATTCACAACTCTAACAGAATAGCTGATTCCATTTTAACATACTATTTTTTTTTTTCAGTTTCGGTTGGTATGTATCATTTATGTAATTATAATAATGGGAATTATACATTTGTGAATCTGAATGTTTTAGTTAATGATGTTATAAACATTTTCCTTGTAGTTGCATAGAGTTTATTGCCATTCCTTTTTAAAATGACATCTTATTGAGTTTAATAGTTTATTGAACTACTTTAAAAGTATATAATTTAGATAATGCTACAATGACTACTTTAAAAACTTTTTTTTTAATATAAATTTTTAGAAACTCTTAAGTAAGAAAATACACATATTGATGTGGGCCAGGCTACATACATCCATATTGCATTCCAAAGAGGGTGTCCTATGTCCCAGGCTTACAATAAAGTAGATATGGTCTAACATTGGGTTCTAAGTTAAATGATCTATTTAGTAATTATTTTGTGTATTTTGATGTAAAATGCTATTCATCTCAGTTTTTAAAAATATGTTGTATTGATTATTCTGTTACAGTTGCCCCAATTTCTTTTCCCCTTGTTCCCCTCCACCCAGTGACCCTCCTCCCTTCAGTTGCCCGCCCCCCCCTCTTAATCTATGCCCATTGGTTGTGCATATAGTTCTTCTCAACATCTTCCTGTCTACTCCACTCCCTCCTACTATGCTTCTTAATTCCTGGACCATCTCCCTCCCTTTCCCCCCTTCCCCCTCCCAGCTGACCTCCCCCCATAATGTTCCCCATACCTATAATTTTTTTCCCACTCTCGTTCCCTAGTTAGTTTGCCTTTGTTTCGATTCCCTAGCTTCTGTTGTTGGTTGTTGTGGTAAAGTTTTCATTTTAATGTTCAAAATTTTTATCCTCTTTCTCCTAAACATGTCCCTTTCACATTTCATAAAACAGTGGTTTGGATCTGATGAATTCCTTCAGTTTTACTTTGTCCTGGAAGCACTTTCTCTGTCCTTCTATTCTGAATGACAGCTTCACTGGATAGAGTAATCGTGGTTGTAGGTTTTTGCTTTTCATTACTTTGACTATTTCTTTCCAGTCCCTTCTTGCCTGCAGAGTTTCTTTTGATAAATCAGCTGACAGTCTTATTGGGACCCATTTGTATGTAATTCTCTTCTCTCTTGCTGCTTTTAAGATTCTCTCTTTATCCTTAATTTCTGACATTTTGAATATAATGTGTCTTGGTGTGGTTATCCCTGGGTCCAATTTACTTGGAACTCTCTGTGCTTCCTGGACCTCTAAGTCTATTTCCTTCCACAAGTTAGAGAAGTTCTACTTCATTATTTTTTCATATAATTTTCCATATCTAGTTTTCTTCTTCACCTTCTGGCAACCCTATTATTTGGATGTTGGCCCTCTTATAGCTTTCTGATAAGTTTCTGAGCCTCTCCTCGTTTTCCTCACTTTTTGTTTCCTCTTTCTGCACTGGTTGACTTTTTTTCCTTCCCTGTGTTTCGATTTGTTGATTTGATCCCTGGTTTTCTTTCCCTCACCACTAGTTTCATATGTGTTTTTGTTCATTTCAGCAGGACTAGCCTTCATTCCTTCCCCATCTTGTTTAAGATCTGCTGTTAGGTCTGCAAGCATTTATATAACCAAAGCTCTGAACTGTGCCTCAGAAATATTTCCTACCTGCTGAGCTGTTAGATTAGAAATTTGCTGTCTGGTCAGCTGTGTCACTGGGACCTCTATCATGATCTGTGCCATCCTGACAGTTTTGTGTTTACCTTTGCTTCCTGGGTGGGGTTGTCACACCTCCTATGCTATAGGGGACAGATCCCTGTGCATTTGTCAGTACTGGGTGACCCTTCTCACTACACTGTGGCTCTTTGTGTGGGGGTCCAAGATGGATTCCTGCCATTTACTCTCCTCTGAGAGACTGGGAGCCTCCTCCTTCATCCCCACCTCCTCCGGCCCTCACAGTCTGAGGCAATGGGGGTCTGTCTTCCCCAACATTGGAATCATGAGCTAATGGGTTTGGTCTGCAGCCTGGGGTGCTCCCAGGCGCTTCTTGCCTCCCCTTAAATATGCTAACCGCTGTTGCCGCTGCTGCCGCCACCAGTACAGTTTGACCTCTCTGCCCTGGCTTCACTCCTCCTACCCATCCGGACGAGCACCATTTTTTTATAACTTCATACATTGAACTTCCATGTAGCTTTATTTTCTGGAACTTCTGGTTATTTCTGGTTTTGTTGTAGTTGTGTTCCTTCTTAGTTGTGGAGGGAGATGGAGCATGTCTGTCTAGGCCTCCGTCTTGGCTGGAAGTCCTGACATTTATTTATTTATCTCATTTTTATTTTCATTTTTCATTACTGGTACAGTATTCCCTCACTTATTATGGGTATTATGTTCTAGTCCTCTCCCCGTGAAGTAGGAACCTTACATTTATTCTACACTCTTAAACTTACGTAACTTTAACAACATACGTATATAGTACCGCAAAATCCTGCAATATAGTGAAAAATCTGCGATAAATAATGAAATATAATATTTTTTAAAATCCCGCAATACAGTGGGGCCATGATAAGTGAACCATGATATAGAGAGGGACTACTGTAAAGTGAAGTATTTCTCTATGTCTCTGTCATTTTTTCATAAACATTTTTCCTCATTCTTTGCCAATTTTCCTACTTTTAACATTTTTATTAAACTACCTACCAAACATTTCTGAATCTCAATGGTGGATGAAGCTTAGCGGTGGCCTAGACTCTTGCTGGCACTGTAATTAGCCATAAGACTGAGTATCTCTAAAAAGGGGCAATTTCCCATATCTGTTATACACATTTGTTTGTTTATTTGTTTGGGGGTGTCTGTTGGGCAAAGGGCTCCGGTGAACCCAGCAGCGTCCTTGTGAGCTGGGTTTCCCATTCTTTTGGCAGAAGGAAGCCAAGCTACCTAGACTTTCCACGGAGATTTTGTTATAGGAGGAAGACCTCACCCTCTGTTGTTTTCCCATGTCATGGGAGATTATAGAACAGCCTTTACAGCTGGAAATGAACACCACTTCATCCCCAATCACTTTGACCTTGAATGTCAACTATTAGCACCTGCTTACCTTGTGGGACATTGGGTTTGAACACAGCCTGAAGCCCCCAGTCCTACTTACTTTTAATCAGGCTCTTTGGGTACAGTGTCCAGAGGGTGGTGATGGTCATGGTGGGGTCATTTATTGAATAACATGTTTGTATATCCACAAGACTGAAGTGAAATAAGGTACTTGAAACCATTATAAAATGTAATGCGATAGACAGAAAGTCAAGGTCTGGATAACTGGTACAAGCATTTCTCTACTAATGAGGGTGTATGAATGTGTTTTCTTAAAGTCTTTCCTAACTCTAACATGTGATATTAAAAAGGATTTTGATTTGCGGAGGGGAGGAGAGAGAGAGAGAGAGAGAGAGAGAGAGAGAGAGAGAGAGAGAGAGAGAGAGAGAGAGAGAGAGAGATCAGAAGTCTGATAAATTATGTTACCTATTCCAAATATATTTGTATATTAGATAATTGCATGACTTACTAAAGATTGAAAACTTGAGTTTAAATATAGTAATAATTACTCTTCTGCCAATTTAATAGCTTTCCATTTCAAATATCATTCAACCGCTGTGCTGTGATACTTTCTCCTTAATTTTCATACTTGCATTTATTTTCTATGAACAGAATGTTAGAATCAACACAGCAAAACTAAAATTAAGCCCTTTTCTTTTCAACCGTTGTCCTTGAAAAGCATTTTTTTAAGTTTTAGAAGTAAACTTTCTATTGGCATTTAACATACATTCAGGGAGGTGCACCTAAGTGTACATCTTGATTTCCACAAAGTGAACAAACCTGTGTAACTAGCACCTGATGAAAAAAATCAGTAATGCTCAGCTCCCAGAAGTCACCCCTTAGCCCCCTCCATCCCTATCCAGACCCCATCTCCACAAAGGTAGCTCTCATTCTCTAATATCACGGGTTGGTTTTGCCTGGTTTTGAAATGTATGTAATGAAATCATTCAATATGTACTCTTTTGTGTTTGGCTTCAAGAAGTAATTCCATTTTGTAAGAAACTTCCATATGTGCTAAGAATGACTTCTCTTTGACTATTACCTTTCCTAAGTTCCTTTGCTATTATATAAGCCATGGGTGATCATTATAGAAAATTTGAAAAGTCAGGAAAAACAATAGACCATTCATATTTCTAGCACTCAAAGACAGCCATTTTGACATATTTACTACTAGTATTTTATCAATGCATTCATTAATAAATTTATACATGGCATATTTATGGAGGCACTATGCTAGGCATAAGAAAAGCAGAGAAACATACTTGGTTTTATATAAACACTTTGTGAACTTCTACATTTCACCTTTTCATTTAAGACCGTAATTCAAGCTTTGTTTATTGCCATGCTTGTGGGTTAAAACAAGGGCGAGGTGGAGGATAAACCAGTTATGTGGCAGCTTGCAGATTTTCAATTTGCTTATGCCTGGATCTCACCGTCTCAGAAAGAACAGAAGATTTTCCTAGGAACCTCCTGTTGGAGGGGGTGGAAAGAAAGAAGGGAATGAAGAAGGGAGAGGGTGACAGTCTCCTGCACCATAGTGATGGGCTAGACTGGTGATTGGTAAGTGAATGAACAATGACTCTGAGGCTTCAAAACTGGGGCCAGGCCAGGGATCAGGAAACCTGGAAATAAAGGCATTGACTAGGGGGCACCTGAGGCATGGAAAACCGTGAGCCAGGAAATGTATTGATAGTAAATTAATCTTAGGAGTAGATGCAAAAAAGATTGACTATTCATAAGTGCAAAAAAAAAGGAAAGAAGCAACAGAGAGAAGAAATGTAAGAAAAGTGTGCTGGTCCTGGACCAGGGGCTTAAGTAGCTCTGGTTACTAAGATAGTGAAGGGAGGAGGTCATAGACTTCAAAAGTGCGCAGTCCCAACCCACTTCAGGGACAAAGAGGAGTCAATATTTTAGAGGGTTTATCATGGCCTCATCCTCTCAGGGCACGGGAGTGGAAGGGGTCACAAATAAACTGATCAACTTGCCTGAGAGTTTTAGGCCTAAGAGAAAAGCTTACAAAGCCTGATGCTTTCATCAGAAAATCCTTACTTTTATTTAAACACATAGTCTTGTGACAATCTCATGGCAGGTAGGAATAGAACTTTTGAAACTAGTTAGCACTTTAAATAATACTTTCAACATTTGCTTCAACAACCATTAATAATAGATGTCATTGGTTAAAATGTATTGAGGGTCTTGCAGTCTTAGGGACTCCCCTCATGTTTACAAAGATTGTACGACATAGGTCTTTCCCATTTTACAGATGAGGAAACTGAGCTTCAGTATGGTTAGGCATACTTTTTCCCAATGAGACTCAGCAAATCACAGCAGAAGGAGTTGATATGCCCTCTGAATTTTCTGCTAAGTATTGTAGGGGAATAAAACTGCTTTGCAGGGGGCTTTCAAGCCAGAAGACCCCATCAACAGTCTCCTCTGCCAACACAGGGGAGGGCAGAATGTGAGGCAGGGGTGCTGCATGAGCTGGGGAAGCCCAAGTTCACAAGTAACTAAGTAGGCCCCCAGGGCGCAGTGGACAGTCCCAGAACACACATTCATTTGTTTTGTGACTGGAGGGGTAACTGTGGTAGTGGTGCTGGTGATGCACAGTGTAACAGCTCCAGGAGCGCAGGGTTGCTGGAATTAGAGTGGAAACCAAGCTGCTTCCCCAGCACAGGAGCCTGACGCTTGTATGTATGTGCTTGCATATGCATAGCAAGTACCTTCAAAAGGGGTGGCTTTGTCAGGCTCCAGGCAGCATTCCAGGGCAGGTCAAGTTCAAAACCTGAATGCCGATTCTCATCTGAGTTTACTTTTTAATCCAGTAAGCATTTATCACTTTTAACAAGTCTCCACGATAAACATTTAAAAACACCTTAGGAAGTCAGGGTGGCTTGAAAGCTCTTTTCTTTCTAGGGTGGCTTTGCTTCGGGGCTTTGTGAGTTTGCTCTGCTGTGTCCTAATGACAGACACCTCCTGGAGCGGTGCCTCCTGACCTGTGGAATGCTGAAGGCAACCTGAGGGCATGTTCTTTAAAATGGAGAAGCCAGTCATTCCTTTTTCTGTATATTGTCTAAGAACAATAAATATTCAAAAAATGAACGAATAAATATTTATAAAAGGTCAGATACATTCTTTTTATTTTATTGAGAAATCTGAACTTTCTTTTATGGTATAACTTTTAAATACAAGGGTTAATGCTTGAATTGACTACATGTACTTTCTTTTAAAAAAAAGAAATTATTTGTTGTTTTTTCTATTACAGTTGTCCCAATTTTTCCCCATTGCTCCCCCCACCCCTGCCTAACCCTTCTCCCACAGTCAGTCCCCACCCCATTGTTCATGTCCATTACATATACTTTCTGATTTAAGAGTTTTTAATTATATCTTCAAATTGTTGATTATCTTCATCCACAAAGAAATTTTATTCCACAGATGGTTTCATGCTTGCGTGTGCATGCACACATACACACACACAACCTAAAACAATTTTTGCCATTATTCTACAACTCATTTGCAACAGCTGAAATCACATTTGAAGCTCTAATAGCTCTTCCTTTTCTTTCATGGACTAATAGTGACTTTTTTGGTGATAATGTGAAAAGATTCAAATCTAACTGAACTTTTTCCTATCATGTATTGAGAAGTAGTGGAGCTCTATTTTGCAGCATGTGCATGAACTGTTACAGATGTCACTCTGCAGGCAGCTTAGATGCTAATAAAAGGGCACATCCGCTGCAAATTGACAAAAGTTTCAACATACATGAAGGCAAAGATTCAGGGCACTACCTGGGACCTTGCGCACCAGGCACTTGACCCTGGACTCCCACCTCACCCCCAAGCGGCCACACCTTTGGCTACAGATAGAAGTGCTCCTTGTTTACCCAGAATGTGACATCTTGCAGCAGCTTTGTTCGTTCTTTCCTCCATTTCAGTGGCAGGGCTGTGCTTTGCACCTGGCTTCTGAAATACAGTGCCAAGTCCAGCACCTCCCTGTCTACATCAGCCTCCCAGGGCTCAGCACATGACAGGCATCACTCTTCTTGCCAGTGGCCTGGGGTGTGTAATACTTCAGCCCCTGATGCTCTCAGACATGCTTTTAGGAGCCTGAAAGAGGCAGGCCGAGACTGCAACTGCTCTGTTGGCTTTGGCTACCCTCCATCCCATGATGTGGCTGCCCCAGGGCTGCTGGGATCAGGATCTCCCGGTACCTGTTGCAGAATACAGTTTTTGGAGAGCTCAGATTTAGAGAGACAAAGTTCTTGTTGTCTGTGAGTTTTTAGGAACTTGGGCTTCCTTTTTAAAAAAGATTTCTAGGTTAAGTTTACCATCTAACTCAGTGCTCTTCCAAGTAGCACACTGGGCAGGATAAGAGGCAGCAAAGTGTAATTCCTGAGAGGTAGACTGTGGTCTCAGACTCACAGATTACAAATTTTAGCCCTGCCAGTTGCTAGATGTGTGCCCTGTGGTCCTCTCCTCATCTCTATGAAATAGGGGCAATAATAATGTTGTCCCTAGGGTTTTTTATTTTTATTTTTATAAAGTTACACATTTTTAAAAATTAATTAATTTGTTTGTTTGTTTGTTTATTTATTTATTTTTAGAGATAGGGGAAAGGAGAAAGAGAGGGAAAGAAACATCACTGTGTGGTTGCCTCTCACTCACACTCCCAACTAGGGACCTGACATGCAACTGAGTAATGTGCTCTGATTGGGAATCGAACCAGCAACACTTGGCTCGCAGGCCAACGCTCAATCCACTGAGCCACAGCAGCCAGGGCTGTCCCTAGGGTTCTTGAGAGGATTAATTGATTAATGCATGTTGATTTCTTACAACAGTGCCAAGCAGAGAATGTCTAATAGTATTAATTGATTTTATTATGATTATTATTGTTGATAAGAACAATAAGATGGTCTTTTTGGTGTTCCTAAGAAGTTCATTATTACTCCAGTAGAATTTTTTTTTTTTTTGAAAGGAATTAGATTCAGGGGAAATGAACAACAGCTATGAAATCTGAAGGGATGTTAGTTTTAAACAATTACCAGACTGTCCTCTTTGCTTTGGGTTTGCAATATTTTTCATTTACATTATACTTTTTGTAACCAGATTGATATTTCCCTTCCATTTTAACCGCTTGCAACAGGATAACAAGCCAGGATTATGGTTAGGATCTGAAGTATGCAATAACTACCTACCACGAAGAAGATAGAATTCTGTATTGATTTTCATGGAGTTGGCTAGAGTAATCTGCAGCTAGAGTGAAATCTCAGTGACATAAATTAAAAAAAAATAAGTATTATGCTCTTTGTATCCAGAGTCATCCTAATTTTTCACATTCTTTGAACCTTGGACTTGGGAAGGGGAGCCATAAGAATCAGAAGACCACTTACAATCTTGGTCTTAACTAAAGATGTAAGTTGGCTTCACAATTGAAATGGAAGGTGTACTGGGTGGCAGACTTTGTCTTCCCTCTATTACAGCTTTTGTCATGGAAAAGTGGATTAATATAGTAACACTTCATTGTAAATGGACATTAATGAATGCTAAAATACCACCAAATGCCTATGGAACTGCACATAACAGTTACTTCCACATTCAAAGAGTTTCTCGTGATTAATGTTGTAATAAATACCAAAGAAATTAATAACCATTTGTCACTTTAAAAAGTGTTGCTGATTAATTTTATGCTATTTTTCTATTCTCATTTGTCATAAGAATGAGAAACTGGAATTTTAATGTCTAATATGTGGTGCAAGTTAAAGAAGTGACCACACCGCACTGACCTTTTCAATATTCTAATCTTTGCTTCACTGACCTCTTAGACCTCTTCCTGGCAACAGCTAGGCTTTTGAGAAAAGGGAGAGTCAAGCCTGTTGGGTAAGTGAGCAGAATGAGGAAATATTTTAAGACACACTTTCATAATTCATTGACTATATTGGAAATTCAAACTTTCAGACTATTCATTATCTTGACAAACATTGTAATGTGTGCAGAATATGGCACGACATAAATCCATTCTGGTGACAAAGTGTATAATGAGAATGGGAAATGGTAGAAACCCAAAGCAATCACTTTACAATCTGGAAACTGGATAAAACTCAGGTCCCACCAGGTTTCACAGCAGTTCATTTTTGGCACTCTTCGCAACTGCGTTCTATAGAAAGCACAGCATCGCACCCCAGCCAAGCACTCATAATGGCAGTTTGGACACATTCATTTGGAAAATGGCCTCCATCCAAGTAGAACCTCAGTTAATGAATTCATACCCTTTACTGGGTAGTTCAGTGATTTGACATCATTGATTTGTAATGAACCATTCCATCCTATTTTAAAAGAGACATAAATATTTTTATGTATTAGTGCATATATCCATTTATTTTTTATTCAACTAGTTAATAAGTATCAAATAACTGGTGTATGCAAGGTTTTGCACTAGCTAATATAAAGGACTTACAATCTAAAAAGATTGAATATTAATGAATGGACTCTAAAAGTACAAATAGCTGAAAATAGACCCCCTCAGAATGAGCAGTTATGGTTACATTTTTCTGGCACATATAAAGGTGGGTAACTCTGGTCATGAGGAGCTGGGGCGGTTGTGTGTCAGGAAGAGTCTTTGGTCCCAGGGAAAAATGAGGTGGTCAATCTGTCTAAGTGTATTTAAAGGATGAAGAGGGATGAAGAAATGTTTGTATTTTTTAACAATTTTATAAACAATTGGGTACATCAGTATAAGGCTTTACAATTGTCCCCAACAAAATTTTAGTTAGAATTAGTGCACACACAGCACCAACAAATGTGCTTAGCACCCACTGTAGGGAGGCTTTAACCTAGAGAGTTTACAGAAGTAGAAACTGATGAGCTGTGGTGGTTAGACACCATGTTCTACTCAAATATACCAATATTTTCTGTAATCACATAACATATGCATAGTCCATGTGACTGAAAGTTGCAATCAGAATAGTTTAGTAGTACGAGTCTGCAAGCAGGTGGGAAATCTGGAGTGGACATATATTAAATTGCTGAATTTCAAAGCGAGATCATGGATCAGGACTGAGTAGGGACATTAAAGTCAGGGCAGGAATTACGGCTGAGGTTAGGACTAGGTTGGACCAAAGGCAGTGTGTTAGAGGTTGGGAAACAGGAAATGAGGATCGAAAAGGAAGACAAGCCATCATAGTAAGGCAAGGAGCTAGTGGAGGCAGCAGTCAGATCTAGGAAATCTGAAGGATCTACAAGAGTGCGGCAAAGTAATAAAGAATCACTTTTGAAGTAGAGTTTTGAAATACTACTTTTAGGATGGTAGCAGGAAGTCTCAATATGTGATTGTGACATCTGCATTTGCTTTATAGAGAACATTGGCATTAAAGGAAACTAAATTTTATTACCTAAATTTGTGGAAGGAAAGCCCTTAGGAGGTGCCCAACAGAGCTGATACTTGTAGGTTGTGTGGTCAAGGATAAGTAGTGTTTTGGGCTAGAAAATCCAGACATTGTTTAATGCACTTATAAAAGCCTAATAGCATTTACTTACTTTTTATGGTGGAAGAATGTGTAACATACAGGGATTGGCAAAAGTAGGTTTACAGTTGTTTGAATGGAAAAGGACATGCAAGTTAATATAATAATTAATAGCTAAATGTTACAAGAATAAACTGTTTTGAATACTCACAACTGTAAACCTACTTTTACCCACCTGTGTATAAACAATGGACAGAATAGTATAATGAATACCCAAATAACTTTCCCCCAGCTCCAGCAATGTCATGTTGTAAGAATGGAAGTAAAGCCTTTAATCTTTTTATGTCAGAGCTGAAACTAGAACGCCACCTCAAATATGCTTTTCTGCCACTTTCTTGCTCTCTTTCCTTCTGGAACTGCCATTTTGTGTACATCAATCCTCTGTATTTTTCTGGTAAGCCTCTGGGTCTGTTAACTTTTCTTTAATCTACTTTCTTTTTATTCTTTCTGCCATTATAAATCTGCTATTGAGTCCATTTGGTGAATTTTTCATTTTTGTTATTATGTTTTCAACTTGAAAATTTCCATTTGGATCTTTCAATATTTTGTCTAGTTAGATCCTCTAATTGTTGAGTCTTGCTATCAAATTTTCCTCCAGTCTTTTAATATTATTTTCTTTAACTTTTTGGACATATTTATAATAGTTGCATTAAAGTTTTTGGCTGCTAAATCCTCCATCTAGGTCTACTCAGTCTTCTGAAGTATGGACCACAGTTTCCTGTTTTGCATATCCTGTGAAAGTTTGTTAAAAACTGAGCATATTAGCTAATACAGTAAATTTATATTCTGATTTTGCCTTTTCTGATTTTTTTGGTCATAATTTTGTTTTCTGTAACTTACCTGTAATTAAACTGTGGAATTTATCTCCCTGCAGAGTGTAGTTGCTTGTCTCTGCTCAAATTTATTTATTTATTTTTATTTTATTTTATTTTATATTTTTATTGCTTAACCTGGCTTCCTTGGAGTTGCCTCAGTGTCTGCACAGCTTCGTGGTAAGCCAATGATTAGGGAATATGTTGTGCTCCAACACCTTAAGCTCAGAAATCTCGCTTCCTATCCATAGTGATCTTTGTGGGGGTTGGGGAGCACATTTAATGTTTAGCCAGTTCTCAAGTCTTCTTGGACTTTTACTTCCAACTCTTGGGTCTGTCTCACACGTGAGCATAGATTCCCAGCTAGCCAGAAATGCACGAGAAGTTTATCTCATCTCTTCTACAGCTCTCTTCCAATATTTCTCCACCAAGCTTATGAACTTATGGCTGGTTCTCTTCTTGCTTCAACTAGGACCACAACCTTAGGCTAGCAGTGCTGTCAGTTACCCATTTATTTCCTACTGATAGTGCTGCCCGATGTAGATTTTTTTTTTTTCCCTATTCCTGAGATTGTGCCCCATCTCTCTGGTAGCAAAGCTAGTGCTATTTTGCGCAGCCCCACATTGGCAACACTGCTATTATCACTGATCAAGCTGGAGATGGGGGTATGAATTTTTAGTACCAGCTTAGAAGGCTACATACTCTGTTTTGAGCTGAAGGACTAGAAGTTTTCCATAAATACTTCCTTTTTTTTTGCATTTGGTCAATTTTCAGAGTCCCAGAATAGTTGGTTCTGACAATTGTGTCCTCTTTTGTGGGGGTAGAGAGAATTGTTGACCTCTTTACTTCTCCATAGCTTGTTTGTTTTCTTGTTGCGGGATCATTCATTGCTTAGCAGTTTAGTTGATATATATATATATATATATATATATATATATATATATATATATATATATCATAATATGTATCAAGTTCACACTGATACTTTCAATTCAAATTTAGGATGAGTTTTTTTATATGTAATCTTTTTCACATTACATCTATATGTCGCTTCTCCCATGCCAAAGGTCTTGGTTCTTAACAATAACAGCTACCGCATCTCACAATATTCATGTACCTGTCTCCATATTAATAATACCAACATGATCACAAATATGATTATTTAAAATAGGCTTTATCTGCACCATACTATTTGTTGTATAATATAATGCCGATGCTGCTATTTATTTGTATGATGTTTGCTACTCAAGTCAGGATATTTCTGCTTGTTCTAGAGAAAAATTGGTATTCTGCCTTGCCAAATCCTTAAACATTCTGTGTTTTATATCCATGATGGATAATACAATACATTTCAGTGAGATTCAGAAAGCTATTCTACTGTCCAGTTCTGCACATTTTTATTACACTATAATTCTGTTCCAAACCTGATACAATTTACATTCCAACCTTATGTCAGATGTACTAGTATACTTTAAAAATAGTGAATATTAAAGATTTTTCAAAATAGTTGTAAAATTGGGTATTTTCTGCCATTTTTTAGCTTATCATTTATGAATGAGTCACATGGCATCAGGATATAGACCAAGAAGAATTTTGGATATATCATATCTCGACAATTTCAAGAAGGAAGGTCATAGAAAATTATTCCTTTAGTTTATATATATGACTATGGTAAATGGAGGAGCCTAGCTACAGAATTTTACTTGAGAGTGAATTACATCTTGCATATTATCCAAGCTCAAAAGAGTAAAAACAAATCAAATAATAAACTTCCAGTTGTCCCCTCTCCACCACTATATTTATTTTAAAAATTAAATAAATTTTGAACTTTCTGTAACTTTTTAATCATATACAAAAATACAATTACTAGTAGAATAAACTAACATGCATTCACCATCCAGCTTCAGAAATTATAAACTCCTGACAATATTATTTCATTAATATCTCCATCCACTTAGGGCCTCTCCCCAACCCCCATTGAGTGTTTGTTTGGAGCAAACCCCAGAGATCAAATTATTTAATCTGTAAACATTTTCAGTGTGTATTTCCCAAATATAATACTTTAAAAAATAACCATAATTACATTGTCACAAATAAAACAATACCTTCTTAATATTATCAAATACCTAGTCATTGTTCAAATTTCAAATCCCCTTAAGTATTATAATTCTTAAATCATTTGTATGAACTGGGCCCGAAAATTTTTAATACTTTGCTTTGTTGAAGGAATAATAATAGTTCTACAGAGTTTTTCCCAGTCTGAATTTTAATGGTTAAATCCCCCGCAGTTTTTCTTAATAGCTGTTTTTGGTCTCTGCATTTTCTGTAAGTTGTGGATTGAATCTAGAGGGTTCACAAAGATACAGGTAGTTTTTGTTTTTGTTTTTGGCAAGGCTGCTTGATAATTGTTGGTGTGTTTTTCCATTTGTAGGCACCCCTGTCTGGTTGCCTGTCTTTTAGTAGCTGTTAATGGTCAATGATGAGATGCATTAATTCATTAGAAGTTGCAAAATGGGGACCTTCTAACTATTATTGTCTGTGCATCTAAAATTAGATGTATATGTAGATGTATGTATAGATATATTTCTGGAATACATCTATAAATAGAATATGTAGAAATCAAATGGTATAGTCTATATAGGAAGTGTTAGATAAAAGTAAGATATTATGTTTTACAAATGAGCCATAAACATAAAAACATGCTTTGGAATGCCATAGGAAGGGATACCTAAGGTATTCCCAAATGGTTAGTACAGTAGTCCCTCTCTATATCCTGGTTTACTTATCGCAGCTCGCGGTATCATGGGATTTTGAAAAATATTATATTTCATTATTTATCGCAGATTTTTCACTATATTGTGGGATTTTGTGGTACTGTATATGTATGTTGTTAAAGTTACATAGGTTTAAGAGCGTAGAATATGTTTAAGAACATAAGTAGTGTTTATAAAAGTGTGGAAAAGGTTAAGAAGGGAGTGGGAAAGGTTAATAAGGGACTGAGAATGGTTTGTAAGTGTGTGGGAAGGGTTTATAAAGCCTTAAAAATATATATAAATACTAAAATAAATGTAAGGTTCCTACTTCACGGATTTTCACCTATCGTGGGAGGGCAGGGGGACGTCTAGAATGTAATACCCGTGAAGGACTTTGAGTATGAAGAGAATACAGTACAAAGAGAATATAGTATTTCCTCACTTATTGCGGGTATTACGTTCTAGACCACCCCCACCCGTGAAGTAGAAACCTTACATTTATTCTACACTCTTAAACCTACATAACTTTAACAACATACATATACAGTACTGCAAAATCCTGTGATATAGCAAAAAATCCGCGATAAATAATTAAATATAATATTTTAAAAAATCCCGTGATACAGTGAGGCCACGATAAATGAACCATGATATAGAGAGGGACTACTGTATTCTTTTCATACACAAAGTCCTTCGAGATCCTTTGTGCAAGTTATAATTACATTTTTTTAATTATAAAAAATAAAGCTTATGATTGTATTCTGTCCAAAAAGTTATGCATGCTTATTTTAGAAAACATAGATTAATATGAAGAAGAGGGAAAATAATCTCTAATTCCCTTCCCTGGAGAAAACCACTATTCAGATGATTTCAAAAATATCTTAAGGTTCTAAAACCAGTGGAAAAGTTAACAGTGATATTTGAGATGCAGAATGGTAACACACACTGTGTGTTCTTCAATGAGCTGCTTTATTTTTTCAAAATTGTAAAATATACATAAAACTTGCAATCTTTACCATTTAAAAGTGTACAATGAGGTAGCATTGAGGACATTCACAGTGTTACACTACTATCGAAACCCAGAAATTTTTCTTCACCCCAGATGAAGACCTTGTGATAGGCCTACATCTTTGTGACTAGACTAAGAAAAATGAAATTGTACATTTCAAGGTGGTGAGTTTTAGAGTATATCAATTATATTTTAAAGCTGTTTTTTAAAAAACAGGAAACAAAATAGAGAAAACATCCTTGACTTCATGAACCTTGCATTCTAGTGATAATCATTACCAATAAATTTCTCTAATACCATCAATTTAAAAAAAAAGGGCTCTTAGAACAGAGAGGACATGAATGTGCTATTCTTATAAACTCCATTAGGCTTCTTGAATATAATCTTAAATTTCTGGCACCTAAACTTTAGTTCTCATGAGCAGACAGCCAAACAAGGTTGCAGAGGGGACAGCCAATCCCAGGTTTTCCTCCAGATGAATAAACCCTAAGTCACAAAACAACAACCAGGAAACCCTTGCAAGATAAATTTTATTTTATTTATTTAAAATTATGTTTTATTGATTATGCTATTATCTTTGTCCTGATTTTTCTCCCTTTGCCGTCTCCACCCAGCACTCCCCACTCCCTCAGGCAATCCCCTCACCATTGTTCGTGTCCATGGGCCATGCACATAAGTTCTTTGGCTACTCCATTTCCTATACTGTACTTCTCATCCCCACGGCTATTCTGTAACTACCTATTTGTACTTCTTAATCCCCTCACCTCTTCACCCATTCCCCCACATCCCCATCCCATCTGGCAATCATCAAAATGCTCTCTGTATCCATGATTCTGTCTCTGTTCTACTTGCTTGACTAGTTTGTTTAGATTCAAGTGTTGATAGATATGTATTTTTTGCGATTTTATTTTCATATTTTGATCTTCTACCTTTTCCTAAATAAGTTCCTTTAACATTTCACATAATAATGGTTTGGAGATGATGAATGCCTTTAGTTTTTTCTTGTCTGGGAAGCACTATCTACCGTTTTAGTCTGAATGACAGCTTTGCTGGGTAGAGCAAACTACAGCAATTTTGGCTGTAGGATGCTACTTTTTATGACTTTAAATATTTCTTGCCAATTCCATGTAGCTTGCAAAGTTTCTTTTGAGAAATGAGCTGACAGTCTTATGGGAACTCCCCTGTAGGTAACTACTTTCTTTTCTTTTGGTGCTTATAAGATTCTCTCTTTATCTTTAAACTTTGGTATTTTAATTATGATGTGTCTTGGAGGGGGCCTCTTTGCATCCCTCTTGTTTAGGATTCTCTGTTCCTCCTGGACTTACATGTCTATTTCCTTCACCAAATCAGGGAAGGTTTTTTTTGTTGTTGTTATTTTTTTCAAATAGATTTCCAATATCTTGCTCTTTCTCTTCTCTTTCTGGCACCCTGATGATGTGAATGTTGGACCTCTTGAAGTTGTCCCAGAGGCTCTGTATACTGTCTTAATTTTTTTTTTGTATTCTTTTTTCTTCTTATTCTGATTGGTTGCTTTTGCTTCCTTGTGTGCCAAATCATTGATTTGATTCTCAGCTTCATTCACTCTATTGTTTCCCTGTAAATTGTTATTTATTTCAATTAGCGTACTCTTTGTTTCTGAATGGATCTTTTTTATGCTGTTGAGGTCCTCACAAAGTTCTTTGAGCATTTTTATAACCAGTGTTTTGAACTCTGCATCTGAGAGATTACTTATCTCCATTTTATTTAGCTCTTTTTCTGAAATTTTTATCTGTTCTTTCATCTGGGCCATGTTTCTGCCTCGTCATTTTTGCAGTCTCCCTGTATTTGTTTCTATGTATTTGGTAGAGCTGCTTTGTTTCCATATCTTGGTAGTGTGGCCTAATATAGTAGGTGTCCTATAGAGTCCAGTGGCACAGCCTTCCCTATCACCCAAGCTGGGTACTCAAGCTGCATCCTTTGTGTGAGCTGAGTACACCCTCCTCTTGTAGTTAAACTTTGGTTTCTGTTGGCAGATCAATGGGAGGGATTTACCCAGGTCAGTCACCTGCAAGGATTGGCTATAACCACTGTGCAGGGGCAGTGTGGTGGTGCTCCAGCGTGATCTGTAGCTGTCCACTGGGTGCATTGGCCCTGGAGTTTCCTGTGTGTTGCAGGCCAAGTTCAACCCTGACCTGTGTTTTGCCTGAGACAGCCCTGCCTGAGTTATAAAGCAATTTGAGATGGCTGCTTCTTGTGCTGGGCTTGGAGATTTCCAGGAGAAGCCAAGCTGTGAATCTAGGCTGGCTGCTACTAGTGCTGGGCCTGGGACTCACTGGGGCCAGCTATTGTTTGTTTGAGAGGATATAGGAAGTTGTGAAACATCAGCTGAGACCAGCCATTTATATGGAAAAGCAGATTGGATGGGCCTATAAGTTGGGTGGGGTACAGTCTCTGGGAATCTCCAAGGCAGATCAAACAGCATTAGCCAAGTTGATGTAGTCTCAGATACAATGCCAGCCTGCTGGCTCCTATAGACAAGAGTTCAGAGGGGGACAATAGCCTCTGTTAGCCTTGAGGACAGACACCTCAGTTTCCCCTGCACACCACTGGTGCCCTTCAAGCCACCACCCCACAATGAAACCCAGAGGAGTGAGTCGGAGTAGGTGAGTCTATGTGTGGGTTCTTTAAGAGGAACTATTTGGGGATCTAGCAGTTTCTTCAACCGACATAATTTGTGCTGGGTTTTGCAGCCAGAAGTTGTGGGGATTTATCTTCCTGGCACTGGGCCCCTGGGCTGGGGGGCCTGGTGTGGGGCTGGGACTCCTCATTCCTACAGTATCCCTCCTGAATTTTTATCCACCACACATGGGCGAGGGACCAGCCCATTTCATGTCTATACCCCTCCTACCAGTATGGATGCATGTGGTTTCTTTAATTCTGTAGTTGTTAAACTTCCATTCAACTCGATTTATAATGGTTCTGAGTGATAGTTGTTCTACATTTTAGTTGTAATTTTCATGTAGCTATGCAAAGAGGCAAGCTATGTCTGCCTATGCTGCCATCTTGACTGGAAGTCCACAAGATAAATTTAAAAAGGTAATTCAGCATTTTACAGAGTGATGAAATTTAAGGTCTGGAATTAATCTCAGAGATGATAAAATTCAACTTAATTATTTTTCAAATAAGCAACTAACACCAGTGGTAGATCAAAGTATTAGTCATAGCCAACCAGACAATATCTGAATCTATAAAGAGTTATGGTTAAGAGCAGTGCTGCTATATTTTATTTTTGCTCCCCCCTTCACACTTGACAGCTCACTGATGATTCAAGTACTCTTATTTGCAAAATACGCTTTCCTTTGCTATCCTTGCAAAGATGGAGTTCTGGTTAATATTTCATATCAAATAAACACTTTCAGTTTATATTCATAACTGTCAACAGCAAAACTGCAGAAGTGTTACTGAACAAAGTGGGATTCAGCTACTTGCGGCCATGCACAAACATAACACAATAATTGGTGGGGAAGAAAGAAGGGGCTTTCCTGCTCCAAGCCATTCTCTTCTGCAAAACACAGAAATCCCATTGTTCCCCAAAAGATTGAAGTCCAAATCCGTGCCCGGAGACCCCCCTCCATTCTTATCTGACCTTTTGGAGTCCAAGGCTGCTCTACGAAGGAATAGGTCTCTGTCTCTAGCTCCAGGCTCTCTTCTCTGTCTGGAGTGTGCACTTGAGGGGCTGGTGTTTCCATTGCCCTACAGTAGCTTCCTCCCTCTCCTTGGGCCGGGGCACACTGCCAGATTACTGCAGCTGGTCATGATGGTCTTTGTCCGCCAGTCTCTGGAATCCAAGGCTGCTCATGCCCCTGTGGCCGGGGACCCATCCTGGCCTGTGCATCTGTGCATTGCTCTCAAAAGGAGAGGATGGGAGCAATCCAGGACCCATGCCCTGTGCTGCAGCCTCCCGCAGCTGCCAGGAACCTGCTCCCCACTGACCGGCCGGGGCAAGGCAGATGCAGTAAGGGAGCGAATCTCTCCATGCCCTCCATTTTAAATCTTTGGCCCCAAACTTCCATGCGAGGCATAAGTGTCCAAATTCCCAGCCACTCTCAGCTGGCACCTACCACATGTTTCAGCCTGCATGGCATCTCTGCCCCTCCTCCGGCCTCCATGATCCAGAAGTGGATCGTGGGGCACAGCATCTCTGCCAGGCACAAGGCATTACCATGCTCACCTTGAAGACACACCTTTTCAGCCCATGCATGCTCTGCACAAGCTGTGTTATAAGCTGGGTTAGTTGTTTACCCTTCCCCAGGTTATGGAAGCCTGTCACACACTTAAGGTTGTGATTTCAATCTGCCGGTCAGTTCTGTTACAGAAGGAAGTTCTGAATAAGAAGGATTAGTAAAATTTGATCTGGTTCGTAGACAACCTCCCCAGGGTCTTGTGGGCCCAAACATGCCCCTGAGAGAGAAACTCAGTGGGAAAACCTTAGATATTGTCTAGTTCTCTCAGTAAAAAATAGAGCTACAGAGAAAATGATGTCTTTGAATGATGAGCCTTGTCCTCTTGTTATTAGAAATTAGTTGGTGACAGAGGTAAGACATCTTTTAGAGCCTGGTTGTGTGCTCTTTGGTGCTTTGTGGTAAAAATCCTCCACAATGGACTCTCTTATGGCTCTGTCTGATCTAGCCAACATGAACAAAGAGTCCTTTGCCAATTAGAAACCTTGCCAAATCACTGGGTCCTATTTCTGAATGTGATTTCTCATTCACCCTGAAAAGAGTGGATTATAAATGGAGCGAAAGAAGGGCGAGGAGATTAGACTGAATTTAACTGTTGTTAAAGTGAGGTGTCTCAAGTTCCAAGAAGACCACTGGATGGTTTTCAAGGGTATTCCCTGTACTTGTGAGTCACAAAAGCTAAGAACAGATTTGCAGTTGGTCAATTGGAACAGAAAGAAGTCTGCCAAGATTTTCATGTAGTGGCTGGCACTTTAGGGCAGAGGGATAAAAATATAAAGTTGTACTGTTTTCATCACATGCAGAGCTTTTCAATATCCCGTGTCATTTGAAATTATGCAAATTCAGGAATGGAGAAGAAGGGAAAGTAGAGGTGTAAGAAAATGAAGGGTCCATAATTATTGCTGGGAATGGGTCTGTTCTTCTAATAGGGTGCTGCCCGTTTGATATCTGCATGACTCTCATGATATAAAGCAAGCAATTTGTAGTCACCGTGTCTTTATTTTATTTTTTAATCACCTAAGCATCATAACATCTAAGAGAGGCAAGTAAGGCATATAGAACCTCTATTTAGGTGACGTGGTCCAGAGATATGGTGATTAACCTTCGTAAGAACATCCATTTATTCATTTAGGAAGGTAAGTTGAAGTGGAACAAAAAGTCTGTCTGATCTGTTTGTAAGCCAGTTGGCCTTCACTCTGTACCATGTTGTCTCTTTCTGCCCATAGTGGGGCCACCTTTCTACTACAGACTCTCAGATCAGTAGGGAAGATCCTATTGTCAAACAGATTGCTTTTGCCTGCTGCCTTTGCAGCAGAGACATAAGTCTGAGAACTTGCTGGAAGGCATCCATCACTCTGATGGTTAGAGCATAAACATGATTTGGGGGACAGGATTTGAGCTGCCTACAATAATTTGTGGTTAATGAATTGTCTCAAGGGTTTTATGTATCCCTTTCCTCCTCATTGCTTTGCATGGGGGTGGCCCCTTCCCCATTAAAAGGCTTTTCTCATTTTAACTGTTTATATGAATAGGGGGCTCTTTTAGTTTTCACAGCCGATTTCCTTTTATTGTCTTTATTGTGGTTTAACAGGGAGACAAATGACACCACAAACAGAGATGAGGAATACTGCCCCCGCCTTTCCTTTATGTGTTCTTCTTAACCTTTGTTCCTCCCTTAGCTCAGGTTGTGAGATGCGGACCTTTAGTACAGGTCATAAATGAACGAACAGTCAGATCCAAAGCTCTATGGAAATACTCTGTGATAGGGTCAAGTAGACCCCCAAACAGTGTTTGTTCTCTGAAATTGTATCTGAAGTTATAATGAAAATTATAACAGCAATTATAATAATAAAAATTGTAACATTAAGAAGTATATGAACAGAAGGAAACATTTAGGATGTACTATATACTAGACAGTCTAAATTATTTTCTGTTAAAATTTACATTCTTGTGACAAAGATATGGGTGTATATAGAATAAAAGGTAAAAGTTATCTTGCTTTCCCTCTTCCCTAAAGTACCAGTGACCTCAAGAAGCTTCATAACAATTTGATCTATATATATGTATATATGTATTTTACATATGTTTAGTTATATTTTCATATTCTTTTTTAACATAAACCCCATTCCACGTATTTTTTCAATGACATTCATTTTTAATTTAATATGTTTCAAAAGGCTTTAAGTTGCCTTATTTAAACTCTTATTCTTTTTTTTTAATGGGATTTTTATATAAACTCATTCTTTTTTTTTTATGAGATTTTTTCTCCAGTTTCTGTTTCTGATATTTAATTGTTGGTGTACAAAAATGCCCTCTATTTCTGAATATTGACTTTATATCCTGCTATTTTGCCAAGTTGACTTATTAGGTTGAGGAGTTTTTTGTTGGAGACTATAGGGTTTCTATGTATATGATCATGTTTTCTGTGAATAATGACAGTTTTACTTCATCCTTTCCAATATGGATGCCTTTTATTTGACCATAATTTTTTTTTTAAGTATGTTGATTATGTTGTTACAGTAGTCCAAATTATTTTTCCCTTTGCTCCCTTCTGCCCATTACTCCCCTCCCCTTCAGCAATTCCATCCCCCTTTAGTTCATGTCCATGATTTGTACATATAAATTCTTTGACTTCACTCTTTCCTATATTATTCTTAACTCCCCACCTGTCTATTTTGTACCAATCAATTATGCTTCTTAATTCCTGTACCATTTTCCTGTTTCTCCCCCTTCTCCCTCCCAGTTGATAACCCTCCAAATGATCCCCATACTGATGATTCTGTTCCTATTCTGGTTTGCTTAGTTGGATTTTTTTTTTATTTTTTAGATTCGGTTGTTGATAGGTGTGAGTTTGTTGTCATTTTAATGTCCATAATTTTGATCTTCTTTTTCTTAAGTCCCTTTGAGATTTCATATACAGTAATAAGGGCTTGGTAATGACAAACTCCATTAGTTTTACCTTGTCTGGGAAGCACTTCATCTGCCCTTCCATTCTAAATGATAGCTTTGCTGGATAGAGTAATCTTGGTCATAAGTCCTTGCTTTTTATCACCTTGAATACTTCTTGCCAGCCCCTTCTTGCCTGCAAAATTCATTTTGGGAAATCAGCTGATAGTGTTATAATAACCCCATTGTAGGTAACTCTCTGCTTTTCTCTTGCTGCTTTTAAGGTTCTCTCTTTATCTTGAACCTTTGGCAAATTTTATTATGATGTGTTTTGGCATGGCCCTTTTTGGGTCTAGCTTGTTTGCGACTCTCCGTGTTTCCTGAACTTGTATGTCTATTTCCTTCACCAAATTTGGCAAGTTTTCTATCATTATTTTTTCACATAAGCTTTCAATTTCTTGCTCTTCCGCTTCTCCTTCTGACATCCCTATGGTCTGGATGTTGGCACATTTAAAGTTGTCCCAGAGGTTCTTAAGCCTCTCCTCATTTTTTTCAATTCTTGCTTCCTCATTCTGTACTAGTTGGCCATTTTTTTCTTCCTTATGTTCCAAATCATTGATTTGAACCCTGGTTTTCTTCCCTTTGCCATTCTCAAGCATATCTGTCAAGCCTGTGAGCATCTTTATCACCAGTGTTTTGAACTCTGCCTCTGTTAAGTTAACTTTTTCCTCATCTGTGAGGTTGGCTATCTCCTCGTTGCTTAGTTCTCCTGCTGGAACCTTGATCTGTTTCCCCTTTTGGGCCATATTTCTCTCTCTCCTCATCTTGACAGGCTCCTGTGTTTGTTTGCCTCTGTGTCTTAGGTAGAGCTGTCCTGTCTGTTCTAAACTTTTATTCTTTATCACCATTTCCCTCTTGATAGACATTTAATTATTTTTTGTGGTTGTTAGAGTTAAAGCTGCAGTGAACATATATTTGCCCATAGGATAATTTCTAGAAGTGTAATTCCCATGTGGCAGTAAGTGTGAGTTTTATAGTTTGTTAGCCATGACATATTTTCCCCTGGCAGCTGAACCACTTCACAAACCCACTGCCTTGTGCAGAACAGAGTGACTGGGACTCCTTGTATGTTAGTTCTTTTAATTCTCAGAATACTCTGACAATGAACTCTAGTCCTTATTTTTATCAGCTGAGAATAACAACCTTCATAAGTGTTAAGTAAACTCACCCGAGGTTACACAGCTACGATGTGGAAGATGAGTGTTAGCCATCACAAAGGCGCAGGCTCTTTTCCCCAGTCAGGATTTCTTAGACACAAACTCCATATCTAGCTTCACCACCAACTGGTTTTATGTCTTGAAGAAGTCATACAATCTCTCTGATTCCACTTCTTTTTTCTATAAAATGAGGTACTTGGATTAGATGTTTTTTTAGGGACCCCTTAAGCTTTACATTTTAAGTATATTTGGGGGGTATACTTTATAAACAGAAGTGAGAATATTATTTTGGCTAGATCTTGATTGTGTTTTCTCTATTGGAATTTCACTTTTCAAAGAAGAAAAGCATTTGAACTAGGGTTAACCTTAATGATATGAATAAAGTTGAAATTTATTGTAATCAAACTTGTTAAGCACTTCCTGTGTGCTGTTTACCTGCATTATTTTATACTATCCTTCCTGTGTTCTAGTGAGCAATATATTGTCCTTGCCCTAATTTTACAGATGAGAAACATGGCAAGGTGGCAAGTAACTTGCCCCAAATCATAGCGCGCATAGTGGGTTCTTGAACTGAGGCTGTCACACTTAAGAGACCAAACTTAGAACGTTGTGTTTTTTTGTGTTTTGGAGTCAGAGAGCCTTTTGTGGAGGAGAAGCAAAGCAACTTCTCTTTCCAGCATGACTAAGAATTGAAGGGTCAAAAAACAATGAATTTTCTAGACAACACAACTTACCCTCATTAGGCTCAAAAGTTAGAACTTTTACAATTTGGGATAAAATCCTTTTAGAACGTGTTACACATTGCTATGATTATTTAATTTAATCATTTATTTCAGGGATAACATTATTTTATAGGTATTATTTTCTTAATAGATTCCTTCTCTTGGGAGGAATTAAATGGAATAATCTATTTTTCTCTTTCTCTGAATGATTTAGAATTGCCACGCACTTTGAATGTTTGAAGTTCTTTTTAAGAATTACATTTCTCTTGCCTCAGGGTCAGGATGTCAGCATTGAAAGCCACTATGAGGTACAGAAGGTGTGGCTGAATGGAGGGGATGTGTCATGGGACCATGTTACTCATTATCTAAACTAGGGCACTGCTGAGTGAAAGAGAACACTATATGTAATTAAGCAGGGCCACAGGAATGAACAGTAACTGCCCCATTCAAACTGGGATGTATGGCCGCTACCTCACTTTGGATCAGGTTCAAATTCTGGCCTAGTTACTTGTTAGTTAAGGAATCTTGCCACAAGTTATTTAGTTTCTCTGAACCAGCTTCCTTGCTGCAGCTTGAGCACATTAATACCAAATAGCTGTGAGGATTAAAAAATATGTATGTAAAATTCCTGGCAGTAGTAGGTACATTGTGATGCTGCCTCACAGGCTTGTTGTGAGGAATGAAAGTCAAGGGCATAGTTAGGTGCTTGGCACATAGTTACCATTCATTGCCTGTTAACATGATTATTGTTTAGACTATTATTTCATTTCCTGTGGCTGTAATTGCCTACATCTGGCTGCTCCCTCCTGCACCTTCTTCTTAGCTATTTCTAACCTGATGTGAGCCAGGAAACAAGATAACCAATATATATTTATTCTGTGAAACTCCCACCTCTGAGTAAGGTGCATATATATTTTACTGTGCAAATTTTCATCTTAACTGTTTAAATGATCACTTTTGACTGAATAACAGATGTTATGTAGTAATTAATTACTGTATAAGTAATACTTCTAGGTGATTCTACGTGTTGGAATGTTACAGGTTGATTGACAGGTGATTTTTTTAAGCATTAAGGTAGTTTGATTCAACACGGTTTAATTTTCCACCAGCTTACAAGGAGGGAGAGGTGCTCTTCAAAGCAGTTAAGTGTGGTAAAATAGAACTTTTAAAGCATTTGATAATTACTAAGGTACAGGCTTCAAGAGTGTGAAGAGCTGAACAACCTGATTTCTTGTTTCTCAGGAAAACAAGATGTACTTTTACTTAAGATAGAAGTGAACTTAGGCCTCCTTTTTACACCCTGGTGGAGAATTATGGGGATGTAAAACTTGCTTATAGTATCAAAGGCACATACATGTAGGGTGCATTAAGTGCTATTGTAACTTCTCCTTGTAGTTTAAAAATCATAATTATGAGAACTTATTTTTCGTCTTCTTTGCTAAAATAGAAGCGGAGATGACATCTATCTTACTGCTGTATCCCTAGCACCCCACATGGGCTCTGGCGCACAGTAGATTCTCAAAATATAATTTAAAAAAATTGTCAAAGGCATATCACTGACGGAAAGTATAAATGATTGCAGTTTGGTCCACTAAGTGTTTACTTTCCTAAACAATTGCATAAGAATGCACACAGATAAGATTTTGTTTGCTTCATTCTGTAGCTTTTTCAGGTGAGCTGCTGACCTGTTCTTAGTAGAGACTGATCATTTTGGGGAAACTGAGATATCACTTCTGTATAAGTGTATAAAGGGTAATAACATTTTTCCAGAGCAAGAAAATATCTGCTCAAATAAGCTAATGTTCTTATCTTATGCATACATCAATTCAGTCATTTATTGAATGCCTGCTATATGCCCGGCGCTGTGTTATATATGAGGCATGGCTGGAGAGGAGAAGAGTAGACGAATGTGATACTTTATAATTTTTTGTGAGTTGTGGGTACTTCAGTTTTCTCATAAGAAGCTACTAAGGATACACACACACACACGCGCGCACACCCACACACACACATACACAGTTACTGCCTTTCTTATGCGTGTGCATGACAAGATGATAGCCATTGTCTTTGTTGTCCGTGTTCCCCATGTCTAGTTAAATTACTGTTCTATCCCAGGGAATTAAAATACTATGTGTTTTACCTCTAAATAATATAGTGTTCTTTGTTCAGCCATGGTAAATGACTAGCAGAAAGCTGGGACACCCTCTCCATTTTTGCCAGTTTTGGGTGGAAATGTTTGCAAATGCATCAACTCTCAACTGTTCTCATTAATGGTGAACAGCATGTGGTTAGGCAAACTCAGTAGCTAAACATTTACCATGTGCGTTATGGCTTTGAAAGATAGTCAGACACAGCACCAGCCAGCCTGCTTCCTGCCCTCCGCCCCCTGCCTTCCTTTCCCCTCTGTCCCCTTTCTTCGTTTCTTACTCTTAAAAACATTTGATAACCCTTTTGTTAGCCATTCATTCCACAACCATTTACTGAGCTTCAGCTCATGTTAATCATTATGAAAGGGTCTAGGGTTAGAACTCTGGTTTCTGGGCTTGAAACCTCCTAGTCCAGTAAGGAAGATAATAAATAAATATGTGAATGTGTTTTATTAAAAATGTATAAGGAAAATGATAGAACCCTTGAGGAGGTGTTGATTGTGTCCTCTAAGGTGTAGGGGAAAGCTTCATTGGTGATGGGAAGAGAGGCAATCAAGAGTGCACAGCAGGGGCCCTGCCATTTCCTGACCAGGGCAGGCCAAGTGTTAGGATATTTATTTAATTCCAGGTCTTCTCAAAAGATGGGTGAGTTTAGGGAAGTAGTTTAATTTCTTAATGCTTTGGCTTCCTTACCACTAACAAGTGGATAAGAATCTTCAGTGATGTGCAGACAATAAAACAATGCTTGAGAAAGCTCTTTGACAAGGCTTAGGTAATTACAATGTTATCTTCATTTTGCTGGCGTAGAAACAGCCTGGGCCACTGAATTGGCATGATTCTTCTGACCAGCTCTTCTCCCTGCATCTCCCTGGAAGAATCCAGACAACACCAGGACCCTTTTCCAGAAGACACAACCAAGGGACATAGAGAATTTTGAATTCCCATTCTTTGAAAACTAAACTTTTTTTAAAATGGCAATAATGATCGCATTACTTTACCTCTGTGTAGAGCCTTTCCAAGCACTTACATAGCCGTGACATTTAGGTGAGAAATTTTTATCGTTTTTGCATTACAGTACAGACAAGTTCACTAAGGAACAAAAAATAGAATGTTTTGTGTTAAAGGCCAGAACATGAATGATTGTCAGGATTCTAAAAGAAATCTTTAAAATAACAGAGTACAACCACATATGATGAAAACGAGACTGGAAGAAATTAAGTAGCCTGAGCAGGGTTGCATAGTTAATTAGGAAAGCAGAAGTGGACCCTGAGCTCTCCTGGCTTTTGCAGCTGAGTCATTTTGCAGCTGAATCATGCTGCACTTCATCTTTATTTTTAATTCATATTTAGTGGTCAGGTTTCTTAATGATGACTTTTAAATTTCATGGTGGATACAACCCCTTCCAACCTCAAAGCTTTTCTGCCAGGCGATTGATAATTTAAAACTAAAACTTGTTAGGGAAATTCATTAGATGAAATAACCCTACATTCTACAGATGAAAAAGACTAGAGTGGTTTGCCACTTAATAGATTTTTCTCTCCCTTCACTAATTTGCCTGTTTTGTAAAGTTGAATATTCTGATCTGGAATTTAATTTGTCAGCATGCCAGGAGTTGCTGCAGCTTCCGTGGACCTCAGACCTAGGCCTTGGCTCCACTGTGTGCCCTGAGGACACAGAGGGCAGGGCGTCCTGCCGAGCTCCAAGCGTCAACTCTGCCTGTGTCCCCAAACACTTAACCAGTTGACCCCAAGCCCTAGATTACCAGTAAACATACCAGGCAAAATCAAATACAATTAACTTCCTCTCATTCAGCCTACTGAGCAGACATTTAAGAAGATATGATTGTTGCTTAAAATGGCTTTTAGCATTGTGATCATGATCCGAGATTATGCTACAGAGGTGGTAAGTGGTTAGGTCTTGGGTAGCTGTAGGTCTTGAGGAATCATATATGTCCCCCTCACTTCCCTACTTCTAGCAGAACTGGTCACAGATAATAGGAAACCGTGATGATTAACTTAATGTGTCAACCTGACTGGGTCAGGGGATGACAATCTGGTCAATTTGGTTAAATATTATTTCTGTGTGTGTCTGTAAGGCGATTTCTAGAAGATATTAACATTTGAATTGGTGAACTGGGTAAGGCAGATGGCCCTTCTCAATGTGTGCGGCATCATCCAATCTGTGACCTTGGACTGGGACTTCCACCATCTTTTTGCTTGGGTTCTCAGATCTTCAAACTTGCCTAAAACCACAATACCAATTTTTGAATATTGGCAAGGCTGTAATATCAATAAAAAAGAACGAAGGCCATTAGTGTATCAGATGGCGTAGCCTGTAGGAGAGATAGACTTCATCCCGTGAGTTGGTCATAGAGTTGCTGCTTGTCTTCCTCTTCCCTAAGTTTGAACTGTTAGTGAAACTGACCATATGAGCACCCAGGGGGAACACCATGTGAATGAAAAGGCCAGGATCAGGGTGATGTGACTACAAGCCAAGGAACGCCAAAGGTTGGCAGCAAATCACCAGAAACTAGAAGAGAGGTTTGGAACAGATTTGACCTCACAGCCCTCAGAAGCAATCAACCCTACAGACAGTGTGACTTCTGGCCTTCAGAGCATTGTGTTAAGATTGGACACTTTAGTCAATGGTAATTTTCTCCATTGTCATCAAGTGTTAATGGCATCTATCCTTGAGACAAGAATCTACCTACCAGACTCTGCTAAATAGTTAATCTGCACGGAGTTCAAGAATAATAAAGGTCGCTGCCATGAACATTCTTGTCAGTAATTGAGAAACCACAGCTTCCCCTCCTCACCTTCTGGAACAGAAAGGTTCACTGCCATACACAGAAGTGAACCAGCATCATCTTCAGCTGGATGCCAAGGTCAAGACCGGGTCTCACTGCCTCTCCTCCATCCCCCAAACAGAAAAAGCCAGCAAATAAAAAAAACCCTTATGAACCTCTATTTTACTCAAACCCAACTCAGAACGAAGTCTAGAAATTGTATCTCTCTCTGTATACAGGCATGACACTTAAAATCAGTTAAAATGATACTAACAAGAGCCTGGCAGAAATCTAAGAGATTCAAGACCCAGCATGTTCTTTGCACACAATGCAACTCATTCGTTCTTTCCCTGGTTTAAAAACCATTTTTCAGACAGTATTCCTATTTTGTCTAGCTTTTCTTTCAATAAAATGGAGCCCCTACCTTGAACTTGGGGAAAATAAAAAAGAAACTGACAATATGAAATCTTCCAATCAGTAAGGACTTGGGGCAAACTTGACTCTTATAAGTTAGGCAACTGGAAGCCCCTGAAAGCTTAAAGCAGGGAAGAAATATGATCGAGCTTGCCTTTTAGAAGGATCACATATTAATCAGTCAACAAAGTGACCGAGATGGCTTCAGTAGCCTCAAGATCCCTCACCCAGTGACCATGGTTCAGCCACCCTCTTCCTGCAGTAAAAAGGAATTGCCCTCAAATGAAAACCATTGCTCATTGCTACAGGGGGTTAATAAAATCTCCTGAGGCCAAAAAAGCCAAATCACAATTTAAAAGCTTCCTTCCCAGCTGGCCGCCACTGTGAGCGACTTGTGCATGTGGATGTCTGATGGCCTCGCCTTCACTGGCAGCATTATATTGCTTTGCTTCCCCCTCATAAACCTCTCTGTTTATTTTGTGGGAGGGTAAAGTGCCTGACAGGCCTCATCCAGGATGAAAATAAAGAAGCAGGAAGCCTTAAATCTTCAAGTTCCAGAGACCTCTACACCAACATCAGAAACTGTCAGATTTGAAAGCTGTAAAATCAGAGACCTTATCTGGGTATGCGTCGGACTGCCTCCCTCCTCTTTCCAGCTCCCCACTCCCACTTTCGAGATACCCTCTCCCTTCCTCATGTCTCATGTCTGTGGCCCACCTCCCAACGGATCAGCGTTCTTTATTGCCAGACCTCATGCTGCGTTTCCCTAGGGCAAGCTGGCCCTTTCCAGAACTGCCCACCTTTCAAAATTACTTTCTTACGTTTCTAGTTACAGCTATTAAACTCCTCCCGGGGCTGAGCTCAAATATGTGTTAGAAGGAGAGCAATTTAATTAAATTGCATCCCACTAAGGTATAAATAACATATTTCCCAGCCCTTTCCCCCCAATCATCCCAGGCGTGTTAGAAACGTAATGAAAGAAACGAGTCTCTCATTATTGAATATAGTAATGTTGCAATAATAGTATCTTCCAAGTGAAGGTCATATTTCAAGATCTCTTAAAACATGCTTCCTTCATCGCCACCCCACTTCTGGCTAAGGCCGATCTGTTTATTGTGTACTCTGCTCTCTGTTCAGCAGTTTTTTAAATACTTGCGCTCAGTTCACACTTATAGGCACCAGCTGCCATCCCGTCCCTGTACTTGGGACTCCCTGGCCAGATTTCCCACAAGTCTGGGAGTGTTTGTTTTTACTCTGAGGATCATATTCATTATTCATTCACAAGTGAGGAAGCAGGAGGGCGGGCAGCTGATTAGGAAGGAAATGTCAGTGAGAATGAATTATCTACACCCAGAAGAGAAAGATGATTTGTTTTAAATAATTATCCATGATGATAGGTAGGAATTGCAGCAGTAAACTATGTGACAAAATATCCGGCAAGTTCATGGTTTGGTGCTAAGTCTGGACCAGCAGATGGGGATGCTTTTTCATTTCAATCTTGTGCAAGTTACCTATTGTTTTTGAGTCTTTGTGTCATCATCTGTAAAATGAAGGCGTTTGACCAGAAAAGTTTCTGTTGCTTTCAGATCTAATTGGTAGTTTTCAAGTATTGGGCCTCACATGGAGACGTTGGACCAATGTGTTGTAACATTGACCTGCTTTAGATACTGTTCTCCTGACCACTAGTTTCTCGGCTGTGGGGTAGAGAAAGGCCATCCCAACAGTGAGATATGGTAGTAAAAACACTGAACTTGGAACCAAAAGGCTTGTGTTCTAGTTCTGACTTCTTCGCTTGGAATGTCTGAACTGGGCTTGTAATAGAACAGAGTTACACCTCTGTTTTCTATAAACTAGGGTTAGTAATTCCTCATTGGCTTTCTTTACAATATTGGAAAGCACATAGTTACACAACTGCTAACTCTTCTTTTCAAAAAATAGGTTTGGTTCAGAAAATCACATATACCAGAACCTGTGTTATCTGGTGGCTGCTGAGGAACAGATGGGGATACGTGTGGAAAGTTTCCTGAACTTGGACTTAATAGAATTTAGTACTCCAATTACATGTAACTGGCTTTCTTTTTCATAAGTCACACAAGGAAAAATCATGTTATATTCCCAGGACTATCAACTGTGTCAACAGGAGGAAAATGGAGGTAAGTTAATGGCATTTTTCTTAATTCCAGATACAGATGATCTTTGATCTTTTTGAGTTTTATCCATCATCGAAAAGCTGCCCTTGGATTACATGGGCTTTAGTCCCTCTCCTAATAAAAACACATGATTGACAAGCATGTATTCCCCACCATGCACCAAGGTGCTGATTACAGGCAGGAATGAAAGAAGCCTTGACCTTAGCCCCCTGAGAGGGCAGAACCCCATGAGAGTCCAAGTTTGCTTTATATAGTTAAGAATTGCTTACTGGAGCTTCTGCTTCCTTCATGCTTTACATTACAAAGAGTTTTGCTTCCATCTTGATGTTACAAAAACCACTCAGTTCGCGCCTTTCACTGCCCCCATTGGCACTGTTTGCTCTCCCCAATACTCAGCTTGGCAGAAAATCATCTGTGGCTCACTAATTCAATCAACAGCAAATTGGGAAGCTGTTTGATTTGAGAAGTGCAGAGTTAGGGACCTGCCAATGTTTACCTCTAACATTAGCCTCATATGAAGACAAGGCCAGAGATGCCTGAGGAAAGAAGGAGGAAGTAACTGAACAGTTAGTGCACTATTGTTGTAGTTAGTGGCTTTGCAGCCAACATCTCATTCACATCAAGGCACATTAAACTATAACATCCCAGATTCATGCAGTCGGCTGTTGGAAGATATAGTTCAACTTTGCTGTTTTACAGAAAAGGACATTGAGGCCTGGAGCTTAGAGGATGACCAACTTTGAAGAAGTTCTTCTTGGAAGTGATTTTATATTTTTTAATAATGCAATTCAGTTCCACAGCTTAACAAAAGTAAGTTTTACATGATCAAGTTCAGTGTTTGGGTAAAGCACTTAAAGTCAATAATAGCAGCAGAAACACAGTGATTTATCTCTGTGTGGCAGAGCCTGCCAACCATCCTCCAAACATTCTTTCTTCCCTTCCACTCTGGGGAGTGGGTGCTCAACTAGGGACAACATTGTCTAGCTCTCTTTGCATTTCCATGGGACATATGACAGGAACCAACCATGGAATGTGGGTAAAATTGATTTATACCACTCCTAGAACTGTATCCCTGAAAGGTACTCCACCATCCTCCATAATCTCTTTCCTCCATTCTCTTTTCTCCACCATCTTATTTCATCAAGGGTTACTGGCACTAATAAACAGGAAGTCAAGGCAATAAAAAAATGTGGATCTAACTGTGTGTGTGAGGAGAGTCAAAGAAAGCGTAGACAGGAACAAAATTGAGAGGAAGTTTTCTTAATCTATACCTTACTATATAGTTATTTTAAGTAAGTAAATGGAGTCCCTTTTAATATACAATTAAATTAAAAATAAAGAGAAGAAATTATGGGACTTCCAGCCAAGATGGAAGCCTAGACAGACGTGCTCTGTCTCTCTCCACAAATAAGAAGGAATACAATTACCTCAAAACTAGAGACAACCAGAAGTTCCAGAAAATCGAGCTGCACAGAAGTCCAACAAACAAAGACATAAAGAAGAAATATTCACCCATACGGGGGGGCGGGGAGGAGCTGGGACAGAGAGGATGTGTGGTGGCATCAGCAGTGGCAATGGCAGACTGGCAAAAGCACAGTCACATGTTTTAAAAATTTGGGAGGGACACCGGGGGAGAGTTCCCAGCCTCAGACTAGACTGCGCAGCTCATGGTTCCAGCACCAGGAGCAGTAATACCTCATTGCTTCTGACTGTGCAAACCAGTGGAGTTTGAGGCAGAGGAAGAAACTGCCAGTCTCTCAGCAAAGTCTGCTTGTTTAAAGGGCTGCCATGGTCCTAGAACATCCGCAGACCCACCCACTCTGGGAACAATGGCCAGGGCAACAGCTAGAGAGGTGCCAGTTTCATAAAGAAGTGGGAGAAGTGTCTGGAAAAGGGGCGAGTGCTGAGCAAGTGGCATTGTTCCCTCTCAGACCCGTCCCCCACAAACAGTGCCACAACGTGGTGAAATGGGTCACCCTGTACTGATGAATACCCAAGTCTCCACCCCTTACAATGTAACAGGTGCAACAGCTCTGCCTAAGACACAGAGGCAAACACACACAGGAGCCTGTCAAAATGAGGAGGCAGAGAAGTATGGCCCAAAAGGGGGAACAGATCAAGGTTTCAGTGGGAGAACTAAGTGGCAAGGAGATAGCCAACCTAACAGATGAGGAGATAGCCAAATTAACAGATGCAGAGATCAAAACACTGGTGATGAAGATGCTCACAAACTTGACAGATATGCCTGAGTATGGCAAATGCATAAGGGAAGAAGTGAAGGCTGTGCTAAATGAAAGGAAGGAAAATGCACACAAAACCAAAGGTGAAGAGAAGGAAACTGAGGTTCAAATCAATGATTTGGAACATAAGGAAGAAAAAAATGGTCAACCAGTATAGAATGAGGAAACAAGAATTTAAAAAATTGAGAGGCTTAGGAACCTCTGGGACAACTTTAAATGTGCCAACATTCGAATCATAAGGGTGCCAGAAGGAGAAAAGGAAGAGCAAGAAATTGAAAGCTTATGTGAAAAAATAATGAAGGAAAACTCCCCAAATTTGGTGAAGGAAATAGATGTACAAGTCCAGGAAGCACAGAGAGTCCCAAACAAGCTAGACCCAAAGAGGACCACACCAAGACACATCATCATTAAAATGCCAAAGGTTAAAGATAAAGAGAGATTCTTAAAAGCAGCAAGAGAAAAGCAGAAAGTTACCTACAAAGGGGTGCCTATAAGACTATCAGCTAATTTCTCAAAAGAAACTTTGCAGGCAAGAAGGAACTGACAGGAAGTATTCAATGTGATGAAAAGCAAGGACCTACAACCAAGATTACTCTATCCAGCAAAGCTATCATTTAGAATGGAAGGGAAGTGAAAGTGCTTCCCAGACAAGGTAAAGCTAGAAGAGTTCATCATCACCAAGCCATTATGATATGAAATGTTAAAGGGACTTATTTAAGAAAAAGAAGATCGACACTATGAACAGTAAAATGACAACAAACTCACAACTATCAACAACCAAATCTAAAAAATAAAAACAAAATCCAACTAAGCAAACCAGAATAGGAAAAGAATCATAGGTATGGGGATCATTTGGAGGGTTATCAGCTGGGAGGGGGAAAGGGGAGAAATGGGGAAAAGGTGCAGGAATTAAGAAGCATAATTGGTTGGTACAAAATAGACAAGGGGAAGTTAAGAATAATATAGGAAAGGGTGAAGCCAAAGAACTTATATGCATGACCTAGGGGCACGAACTAGAGGGGTGAGATTGCTGGAGGGAAGGTGGGTACTGGGCAGAGGGGAGCAAAGGGAAAAAAATTGGAACTGTTGTAACAACACAATAAAATATACTTAAAAATAAAATAAAATTAGAAGAAGAAAAAAAGAAAGAAATTATGCAGGTTATTCTTGGCTTTTACCCAAAAAGGCATAGAAGTAGAAGTTACTGGAAAATTAATGTCAAAAAAACTGTTATTGAGAAAAGCTAGCTTTACTTGGGAGTGATTGATCAAGAATTACACTAAGCCTCTGTGAGCTCAGACTGGGTTAGTATACAGTAGTCCCTCTCTATATTGCGGTTCACTTATGGCAGCCTCATTGTATCACGGGATTAAAAAAAATATTATATTTAATTATTTATCGTGGATTTTTCACTATATAGTCAGATTTTGTGGTGCTGTATACATATGTTGTCAAAGTTATGCAGGTTTAAGAGTGTAATATCAAAGTAAGGTTCCTACTTCTTGTGTGGGGCGTGTCTAGAACGTAATACCCACGATAAGTGAGGGAATACTGTATTGCATTCATTGACTTTTGTTTTCAACTCTAATTATTTACTTGATTGAGTGAAGGTCTTCTGCTTTCCTTAGATTATCAGTGTCTTTTAAGAAATTGTGAGTTTGCACTTAGAAGCTTGTTTGTGTGAACTTCCTTCCCTCTGTAGCTCCTATTTACAGTTTACAGATGATGTGTTGTGGAATTGTGCACCTGAAACTTGTATAATTTTGTTAGCCAGTGTTACCCCAATACATTTAGTAAAAAAGAAAAGAAGTCTCCTACATGTCAGATGCTGTGTTAGGAGCTGGAATACGCAGGCAATAAGACAAACCTCTTCTTGTAGGAGATCATAATTAGAAGGGGGAGAGATGAATAAATATCTTGGTATGAGCTGAACTGTGTTGGCCCAGATTTCTACAGTTAAGTCCCAACAAGCAGTACTTCAGATTGTGACTGTATTTGAAGATAGGGCATTTAAAGCTGTAAGTTTAAATGGGGTTATTGGGGTGGGCCCTAATCCAATGACTGCTGTCCTCATAAAAATAAATTAGGACATACACACATAGAGGGGGAAGATCAAGTAAATACAAAGGAGAGGACAGTTAATTTACAAGCTAAGGAAATGGGCCTCAGAATGAAATCAATGCAGCTGACATCTTCATCTTCATATCTCTAAGACTCTAAAATCATGAGGAAATTTCTGTTCAAGCCACCCAGTCAGAGGTTTGATAAGGCAGATCTAGTAAGCTCATACATATATATAAGGCAGTTCAGTTAAAGCTGAGGTGGGGAGGTTAGCCCTGAGTGTTAAAGAAACACAGAGTAGGGCCCCCAGCTTTTACCATGCAGATAAGGCACAGAGGTGGCATCTGAGCAGAATCTGTGAGGTAACTCTATTCCTATCTCTATTTTACAGTCAATTCTATTACTGTCCCTACACGGGACAGTCATGTTAATTTCCCAAGATTACAGAACTAAGTAGTGACAGAGGCTGCATTCAAACTCAGGCAGATTTCTCCCAATCCGTGCTTTTATGACGATACTGTGCTGCCTCTGATAAAACTTATCAAGGGGAAATGATGAATAGGGGGAAGAGTACATAGAGTATTCAGGGAGTTGTGTGTATATTGCTTGAACATAAAGCACAAGTTGGGTGGCAGCAGATGGCGGTGGCAGGGGGAGCATTCTATGGGCCTCTTGGGTCTTATGATTTGGGGTTTTATCTGGAAACCAATGGAGCCTCATTTTTGCATTTTCAAGTATGGATTTATGCCCAAACTGTGAATGTTAAGCTCAATGAATTTTTATATACTCTCACACTTATGTGACTGGCAACTAGTTCAAGAAACAAAACATGACCATCCCCCTAGAAGTCTTCTCCTGTTCTTTTCCTTCACCACCTCCTTCCGTGAACACTACTATACTGACTTCTGAGACTGTAGACTAGTTCTGACTCATTATTTTCTTTTGGGATTGTGCAGAGCACAAGCTTATGTATCAGCCTTCTTTTGCTCTCTCTTCTAAGATTAATCTTATATATAGTTGTAGTGAGTTTGTTCTTTTTGCTATATAATATTTCAGAGTGTATCTGCCTGAATTCATCCATTGTATTGTTGGTTGGTATATGAGTGGTTTCTAGTTTGAGACTAATATAAACAATGCTACTATTATAAAGATTATAAATATTTTAGAGTGAACATAAAATACTAGGAGTAGAATCACTGTATCATAGGGTATGCATATTCTTCACTCTAGTAGATAATAGCAAACAACATATATACTTAATGGTAAAACATTGAAAAATTTTCCTTGAAATTAGGAGTCATTTTTATTCAGTGTTTTACTGGAGGTCCCAGGTAATGTCGTCGGCAGCCGTCCATCTCGAGAGATGATGGTGTAGCTTCTTAAGAGTCTATCTGCACCGCCGAGAATGGCTGTGCAGTCCAACTCGGGAGTGACATGGTATCTGTCTCCTCCCGTGTTGAATCGACATCTTGCGATGATGCTGAAGCTACAGAGCCTGGGCAGGGTGATATGGAGGGTCTGCTGTTGCCCATGCAGCAGACCCCCCCTCTCTTCGCAGCTGAAGGGTCCAAGGGAAAGACGGGGTCAATACAGCTTGGGTTCAGGTGCGCTGCAGGAGTTGCCGGTGTTGACTACAACGTCAAACCGCCTTAGGGACTCCGGCTCTGGATTTTCTGTTGGGGTTTACTCCCTTAGCCTTTCCCCTGAAGAGGTATGCCGCAAGGCAGCGGAGATTTTTTGGAGTCAGAGTTTTCCTTCTCTGATGTACCCTGACTGGAAGATCGAACCAGCGACACTTAGCTTGCAGGCCGACGCTCAATCCACTGAGCTAAACCAGCCAGGGCAGCCCAGGTAATGTATGAAGGGAAAAAGACAATATAAAAAGCATGAGGATTGGAAAGAAAAAAAATGTAACCACCATTTGTCGCAGGAGACATAATTATGTATATGCGAAATCCAAAAGAATCTTTAAGCTTTGACATAAGTGAATTTATCAAGATCTCTTTTTACATATTAATACAAAGTACATAAATAAAAATGGATTGTATTTCTACTGCAAAAACAAATGGAAGACACAATTTCAAAAATGATACCATTTTTATAGCTTTCTTCATAAAGATCAATTAGGAAGTAATTGAATAATAGATATGCACTATCTTCATAACTGAAAAGTACAAGAGATCATTAAGAGAAATTAACAGAATTTGCCATATTATTATTGAGTCCAGTGTTGAAAGACTCCATACTATAAAGAGGCCAAGTCTCAGATTATCCATAGATTCAATGAAATACCAGACAAAATCTTGGCAGGTTTTTTGTAGAATTTGACAAACACTAAACATATAAGGAAAAGAAAATAACAGTAAAATATTTTAAAAATTTAAATTAATACTACTGATCGAGGGATAGTGTCCTATGACCTAGAAAAATATTTCTTACTCTTCCCTCTGGAATTAATACACTAACCCATTAGTTGAATACAATATTTACATTCTTTCTAATGTCATCAGTCTTATGATCTTGATTAGAGGAGAAAAATTTATACTACTCAGATGAAGAAAGCCAAGCCCAAGAGAGGCAAATAACTTTCTTCAAGGTACAAGTCCAAGACAGAATTAGGATAAGAACTCTGATTTTTACTTTAATCCCACTTTTTCTCAACTCACACTTTATAGACCCAAATAAATAAATCTGTTTCTTATTCTTTTGCGCGACATTCACAATGACAGTAATCTACCAAATAACTTGATAGAATGGAAAACTTGACAACAAACCTACAACAGGCATGTGAATTTGAGTGGAATATTTCAGAGGGACTACAGGAAGGTGTCAAATTGGAAGCAGGCATACCATTTCTTGCTAAATACAACAGTACTTTTATTTCCTTTTTTTCCCTTCAGCATTAAAGCATATGGCTATTTCTTTAGTTGAATACCAGATGCAGTGGTCAGTTTGCATTTAGGGCCATATCTTTTTCTTTCTAGAGTTTCACCCAAGTGGTAAGATGCTCACTGTAAACTGTGAAAATTTAAGGGAAATAAGACCAGACTGAGCTACAGCAGATTCACAGCTCCTACCTGAAGTGCGCTCCGAGGCATATGGTCATAGAGGGGAATTAGCTGGATAGATCACTCACACTGTATAAATTGTTAGTTTTTTTTCTCACATTTTTCTAGTTTGCCAAAAATATGTAGTTAAATTGTAGATGCCAAATGCCTGTGTGCTGAGATTGATTTCATTGTATCTGATTATACATAGTCTTTCTTTAACTCTTTAACTCTTTCTACTTTATTGGGATTGCCAGCATCTCAGTATCCCCCAACTACAGCAGATTAGGATTTATTTTGGCTCATTATTTACATGGGTAAGCATCCCACTTTTGGATCCCTATATACTTATTTCCCCAAGTTGAAGCAAGCAGGCTGCTGGTAAGAAAAGAAAATAACTAATTTTATTTATTTCATGAAAACAACAGGTTGCTTAACTTGTCAACAAAATTACAGTATGTTCCCCCCACATCCAACAGATTTTTCCCCACCACTGTTAGAAGCAAGGGCTAGTTTTGTCGGCAGAAGCTCAGGTTGTTGTTGGCATATCATTAAGTGCATTTCCCATTATAGTGCTTAGATATCTAAAAGAGCGAATCCCATGTTCCATACAGCTCATCTTTTCTAATTCCACTTCCACTAATTCTGACTTCACATACATAAAATACTGAGGTTTCTAGGCTCCTCATCTTCTTGCTTGCCTCTTCTGTCCAAGGAGGAGAATAAGATTAATGAGGAAATAGCTAATGGGGCCGGGTAGAGGCAGCGGTGGGGGGTGGGGTGAGGGATAGGGGGTAGGGAAGGAGAAAGAGAAGAGAGAGGTCTTATTGTAGGAGAAAGTGAGAAAATTTGTAGAATTTAATTACTGAATGAGGACATAAAGATCACTCACAGTGATAAATAGTTTGCATGTTAATGATTAAAACCAAGTAAGCTTTGTAAGGCCTGAAGTTTTTGAAGTTTCCCATAGCAGAGAGTTTTAGAACAGTTTCTCTTCATGCTTTCTTTGGTACTTTGTCAGTGTTGTATATCAACAAAGCAGTTTATTCAAAGGCCTGGAAGTTTGATATTCTCTCATCTGCTGTTACTTAAATTAGAAATGGTCCATTACTTCCAAGAAGTATCTTTGTGGTCTTGCTCTACTAATGCTGAACATTCTTTCAATTATTTTATTCAGAGGGACATGAATCACCAAATGGAATACTTTTGTATTTCTATAGATTAAAGGGTTTTATTGCAATCAACTACAGGGTAATTAATTTCAGTCGATACTTCATTATATTTTTCAGATGAATTGACATATTAAAAAAAACTTTGGAATACAGCAAAACCTGTCTTCAAAGTGCTTTCACTTTGAGTAATGAATCTATATATCATATTTATTTGTGAAATATTGCTTCTTACTTTATTCAGTGTGATTATATATTATGTGAAAATTAAAACAAAAATTCAAATTTTCAAAAGGACATTTTTTCAAAAGTTTTTACTGTACAAAGGAAAATAACAGAGTCCATTAAAATTAGTCTGCTTTAAAACTCAGAGGGCATATTCAATTATTCACCTATTCATTCATTGATTAAATACATATTTAACAAATGCCTACTAGGTTCCAGGTACCATATTAAAGAATGAATAAAAATATCATCATGAGGCTGATTGGTGAGAATCAGACATAGTAACTACTCAATCCAATAACTTGAAAGGGCGGGAATGTGGTTCCTTGAAGTCAAGAACAAAAATACCTTGACCTCACAGGGCTGGCAGGTGGGGAAATATGTGAGGTATGTTGCAAAAAGGCTAGGACTGGGTGATTGCAAAACCTATCGAGTCATATTAAGGATTGTGGTCTTTGTGTGAGGCCATTGGAAAGTCCTTGCAGGGTTTTATTTGTTTGTTTTTTTCTGACACACAGACTTTATTCAGACTTCACCCATTGTCTTACTTGTCCTCTTCAGTAGGAATTTTTCAGGTATAGGATCCAATCCAATCCTTTAGGCTTTCTTCATCTGCATCAGTCTTAGTAGTCCTTTGTCCTCTCAACCTGGACGTTTTGAAGAGATGGAGCCAGGTATTTTGTAGAATGTCCCTCAATTTGGGTGTATCTGATACTTCATTAGATTCTGGTTATACATAGGTGGCAGGAATACCCCAGAAGTGAGGCTGTGTTCTTGTCCTTGTTGATCCTATCAGGTGGCAGGTAATTGTGACTTGCTCCCATATTGGTGTTAATGTCAGTCACTTAGGCCTGGTATGTCCTCCAAGTTTCCCCACTGTGAAGTTACTCTTTTCCCCTTCATAGTAAATAACAAACCTGTGGAGAGATTATTTAAAGTTATGTGAATTTCCTGTTTCTTATAGTAGATTGATGGCTCTTGCCCAAACCAAATTACTATAGTGATTGCCAGATACTGATTTATAGGCTCTATCATTCCTTCTGCATTTATTAGTCAACATTTTACTGTAAGAGTCTTTTTTTCCCACTATTTATTTACTTCTGCCAATATGGATTCATGGATTCTGATTTTATTCAGTGGGTTATACTCCATTGCTATCATTACTTATTTTGGTACTCAGATTGTCTTCCTTCTGGCATAAGATGGTCCACGCTTACTCTCCCAGCCCCCGCCCCAGGCCTGGACTCAGACATTTTGCTAAGTACCCCTGGGTCTTTTTAGGGGGAAGTGATATTAGAACCCGAGATGTGGAAGCCAGGTGTGCTCATTGTCACTGAGGTGTCATTGTTCATGTCCTTTCAGAGGGCAGGCTGGGGAAAATAGCCATTTCATATCGTTCTTGCCTTTCACCATTTTATATTTGTAGCTTTCTCTCATCATGAGAAGCCTGACTTCCAAGAAAATCAATATATTTACTCCTTTGCTCAATTCTTCAATACACATAAACTTGTTTCAGAATTACTACACCCACAACACTATTAAAAATAAATCTAAACTATTATTAGATCAAATTTAAATTTTCTTTGCAGTTTTCTTGGTCCTTTTATCTTCAGATTGAGAGGAGTGAAAATCATGTAGCTAAAAGATACTTGAATTCTTTATTTTCCCCTTTTGCAGGATTTTATATAGGTGGTGAAAATCTATTTTTTCTAGTTGTATTTAGATATAATTGACGTACATCACTGTGTAAGTTTTCATGTTTTCAGATCTTACGTTTAAGTCAGTAATCCATTTCTTGTTAATTTTTGTTAGTGGTATAAGATAGGGATCTAGTTTCATTCTTTTACATGTGAATACATAAATTATCTCAGCACCGTTTATTAAATAGGCTATCTTTTCTCCATTGAGTATTTTTGGCATTCTTATCACTTATTAATCACATATGCTTAGGATTATTTCTGGGTTCTCAGTCCTTTTCCAAGTGTCATCTTATGTCAGTACCATACTGTTTTGACTACTGTGACTGTGTATATAATTTGAAATCAGGAAGTATGCCTTCTGCTTTGATCTTATTTCTTGGGATTGCTTTGGCTATTTCATGTCTTTTGCAGTTCTAAATAAATTTTAGGATTTTTTTCCCACTTGTGTAAAATTGCCATTGGAATCTTGATATGATTAGATTGAATGTATAGATTTTTTTGGTAGTATTGACATTTTAACAACATTAAAATGAACATGGGAAACCTCTCTATTTATGTCATCTTTGATTTTGTTTATCATTGTCTTGTAGTTTTTAAAATAGAGATCTTTCACCTCCTTGGTTAAGTTTACTTTTAAGCATTTTATTATTTTTGGTGCTATTGTAAATGGGATCGCTTTCTTTCTTTTTCTGATAATTTGTTGTTAGCATATGAAAACAGTACTGATTTTTGTATGTTAATTTTGTGTCCTGCAACTTTACTGAACTTCTTGGTTAAATGTAATAGTTCTGGGGTGGAGTTTTTAGGATTTTCTATATAAGGTGACATAATCTTATGTGCATTTGGGAGAACAGATATAAGGGGCTTAGAAGGTTTTCTTTGGAAATTTCTTGGGTAGTTTATTTTAATGGTCCATGTGAGAAATATGGGAAGGGAACTAGAATTTTAGCTTTGGAGATGGAGAAAATAAAGTAAAATGTGCAGGAGAAAAATCTAGAATGTTTCATGAAAGATTGGTTCCTGGATAGGAGAATGGTGTCAAAGATCACATATAGGCTTCTGTCTTAATGATTCTAACTTATACCACCGAGAAGTCTTGTGTGTGCCCATATGGAGAAAGATCTAATTAGCATCACTTTACTCCTGGGTAAGTTTTTTAGCTCATTGAATTACTAGTATAAATACACAGGCTGGAACCCAATATTAACAAAACCTGCATCATGGGTTTTATTTGATCCCAGGTGGTTCAGTTAACTTTATTGTCTTAATGGACCACAAATTCTATTCCTCATATCTACTTTCTCAAAAAGAATTTTGATCACAGGCATTTCTGGGAGAAAGCATGGAGCTATTTCACTGTAGATGTGTCTTAAAAATCAACTCAAAGATTTGACCTACAAATACAGATAATGAACTCTTATGGGGCAACTCTTAGCACAGTAGCTGGTGTACTGTGGTTGCTTAATACTTGTGGGGTGGACATTGGATCATTAACTGCTTTTATAAGGAGTTTTTTGTATACTTTTTGGAGTAATTGGTATGTCCTAAATATTCTGAAGGGAGAGAGTGTGAGGTGAATGCACACTAAAGATTTTCCCCATGCCTTATGGACATTTACTAAAGTATCTCAGGTGGAGAGGTCATATGGAAACTCAGTAACACAACTAGGGAAAAGGGGAAAGAAACCTGGTGTCATGAGATGCTTATGGAGCTTGGGAAAAGGCTGGATTGACTGTGCTCCAGGGGCCAGCACACAGTAGGAAGTAGTCTGTTCTTGAACCTGTGGTGCACTTGTAATTATTAAGGAAACCATTCTTCTAACCAGACTGTAAGCTTGGTGACGGAAAGAACTAACTTCATCCTACTCACACTCAAATCTTCAGAGCCCAGTCAAGCAGCTGGCATGTCGTTGATGTTTAATAAATGAGTGAATGAATAAAAGTGGTGCCAACCACAGTGTCTACCATGAGGTGGAGTTTAGCCATTGATCAGTGCCTGGGGTCCAACCACTGCAGAACAGCTATAAACTCAATTAGCAAACCATATTGCTGTGGTTGGAGTCAGTTTGGGAAGGTATCTTTTTAGGTTGCAGGGACCTTACCAGCAACCAACTATGAAGATGAGGCTCTTGGCACAGTACTGAAAGGCTAGAATGATCTAGACTAGCTACTGTGGTTTCAGTCACTGCCTGTGGTTTTGGGGAAATGCCCAAATTTTAGATGGGAATTGCGATTAGGGTGATGTTGTGAAATCAAGGGGAGGCGGGGAGGTACCCAGTCAGAACAATTGGAACAGTGTAGGACTAAGTTGGAAATGGCTTCAACTTAGAGACTATCCCTCAAACACAAATAGGGGTTTAAAATGACATATTGGGGCTACACAGATGAACTGGGCACATCATGGTTCTTGAGGTATTTGTGGTCTAGTATGGAAGGGGCTGGTGGGGAGCACTGACATCCTAGAGGTGCTCTCCCAGAAGGATAGGCAGTATTCATGGGGCCAGAGAGAGGGTTCCACTCTACATAGGTTGTCAATAGAGACATGCCTTTCCCCACTTAGGAAATGACACCTAGGTTGACTAGTAACAAATTTGTAAAAATGATGACCTCCTTTTGATAGGACCAAAAGCACACAGAAGACATATAAACAAGAAGGTTATAAAAGTTATATGAAATCTATACTCTCAGAGACAATCTTTGTGAATATCTTGGTGAATACCCTTTGAGACATCTTTCTATACATATACACACAGAGATACATTTATACAATTCTACTGAAAAAGAAACATACCATGTATACTATTCTGAAAACTGCTTTTTTCAGCATCATTGAATTATTTTTTGATAACAAATTGAGATAAACATCATCAATTTAAATAACTATATAGTCATTAATGTCACATGTATATCATTATTTACTCATTTTCTACTGATAGATATTTCATTTGTTTCTAATTACTTCTATAAACAACATGGGAATGAACATATGGATAGTGGTGCATTCATTATTTTACATTTTAAAAAGTTAAAAACATGACTCAAAGATTAAACACATCAAATATTTTATTTAACCCAATTATTAGGAAAAAGATACTACAGTTGGTTCATTGGGCATTTGAGGAACACATATTGGTATATTTAGCAGGGAAAGACATTCTGATGTAAGCTCACTAATTTGGATACATTTCAGGGCAATATAATTTTGGATTTGTCTTATCTACCAGACATAAATTATTTGCACTTCTACCAAACAGAAGTCTACAAGTTAACATATAACTTAACAATGCCTGAACTATAGTTAATAATAAATCCTACATCAAAACAGGCACACTATCTTAGAGAATTAAATGGCCTCTGGGAAGGCCCATCAGCGCTTCAGTGTAATATTGCAAGTGCTTGCAGTCCTCCTTTTTCCTGGTTTCTTATGTTTTGGACATTTATTTAAAAACATGTGTGTTGTCAAACGTGGCTTGATTTTGAAAGATGTGGATTTTGAAAGATGAGGCCAGCTGGACAGGGATGGGAGAAGCTGTGGGTACCTGGAAGGTGACAGAGATTTCCTCAGGCAACCTGTGGAGAACAGTGAGTATCATAATCTTCATTGAGAATTTGCTGATCTTTTATTTCCAACTAAGTTAAGCTTCTCAGAGGTGGGGACTGGGTCTCAAATATGTCCTGTGCTCTTCAGAGCACACAGATGGGCCCATTGAAATCACCTAGTTAGACTGAAGAGAATTAAAAATGAACCTAGAGTGTGCGTTTTAATTGAAGTGAATGTGGCGCTTCCTCTCCAAACACTTGTATGAAATGCTTTGGAGGTCATTGGACATTACAGGAATTTTGGAAGAGTGAAGTTTTTTCTTTTGAGAATGTCTTAGTCCTAAAAGAATTATTGCTCTGGCAGGTAAGGAGTTAAAAGTGTTAGCCTATGAAATCTAAAGAGGTGATTCGTCACTTTTGCTATGGGCTTCGTAATCAATTGAAAACCTGGACCTTTCTCCAGTTCCTGGCCTCGAATATGGAGGTCACTTGTCAGTTTTTGATCTTCTTTTCTCCCAATTTTTCTTTTAAGCCTTGTATCAAAAGGAGCCACTAACTGGGTTGCTGGAAGGAAGTAGCACTACTGCTTTGAATTGCCAGGGTCATCTTGGCTGGAGGAAGGATTTCTATCTGACAGCTGCTTTCCACATCACTGCCTGGTCTGATTAGCTCTGCCAACTGGTGATGACCAGGTTCTCATTACACCTTTATCAATAGCATCCCTTCTGTATTAAACAGAATTATTATTTTTTTCTCAGTGCTTGTAATTTTTTCAATTAGGTGAATATGAACAAGGGAGACTTTTTCGTTTGTTTTTTGTTTTCTGTTTTGACTTTAGGAACATTAGTGCTGCTAAGTTTTTCTTTCTGGGTTAAGCCATTTCAGAAATGAATCCGAGTGTACAGTAGGGGACTGAGGTAGGCAGTCCCAGATCAGTTACCTGTCTCTGTCTGCTTTCCGTAGAGGGTTTACAAAGGCACAGGAGCATCTTCACTTTAGAGCCAGTGATAGCATCATAGGTTTCCTTTCAACATCAATCATTTTATTGGATAATTCCTCACACACCTAAGGAAGGTCGTGTGGCTCCTTTTCAATTAAAGTAAAATCACATGATGAAATTAACTTCCCTCTTAGAACCCTTCTCCCCAAAACCACCTTGAAGGAGATTAACTGTTTTAAACTTTACTTCAGGGCTTTATTGGGAAGGAAAACATGCATTGCGTGTGTGCCTTTGCAGTCAGTTTAGATTCTGGCCCATCTCCTATCTTGTCTTCATTTCTAGCCACAACAGAAAGTCTGCTCAGGAAGACTATTCTTCCGGAAGCTCCACAAGCAAGAAATCTCACCTGCTGTTTTGGAGCGACTGAGGCAGGAAACCGCTTAGACATTTTAGAACCACCAATTAAAAAACAAGAAATAAAGTAACAGGGATCTTGAGAGGTTTGGTTCAAACTGTAACTTTGAAAAAATATCAGAACTCCAGTGCCCTAGTGTGTAAAATGGAGGTGAGGAGTTGCCCCTTCAATGTGATTTGAGAATCCTGGCAAACTTCCTGGCTCAGAATCCCTCTCCAAACTACGATCTGGAATTCTTGCATTAATGATTTATTTCCTGGCATAAATCCACTGCCCTCTCCTAGGTCTCTTATAATATGGAACACCCTGTAAAGGGTATGGTGTGAACTTATTTGACTGCAGTGTGAATATGCTTATGAGTTTTTTAAAAGAAAATTTGTGGTGCCCTCAGGCGAGGGTGGGACCTGCAGTGATGCCAAGGTAATGGACAGGGAGCAATAAACTCAACATGATTCCACTTCACAACTTGCATGACTCTGTCTCAAACCACGTGCGTATCTTTTTAACGTCTGCTTTGGAATGATCCCATTTCCCCCTGTTTTTAGGTGCTCATATTTTCTCTCCCATTGTTTCCGGTTAGTTTTCTATCAGTATTGTCTAACTTGGTAACATCCAGAATGCCCCATTTTGCTCTTGAAGATCCATTGCAAAATAAAGCCACAGGATATTACACCAAGTGAAAATGGCAGGGAACAGCTCTGATTAAATCTGTAATGTACTCAGAGTGGTGGTCATCTCCTGCAGCATTGTGCAAAGAGGAAGATGCACTGTATAATCCGTCTCCATAAGGTAATATCGCCAGGTAACTTGTAATAAGAGTCTCTGCTCCTATCAGATCACATAGCAGAGCCAAGACCAGCTAAAAAAGTATGCAGCACTCTGGGTGCTAGTATATCAGAAATCATCGCCTCAGGCACTTGCAGGGAGATAGATGTTTCCAGAGAAATTTTATTAAGATTAAACTCAGGATGTGGAAAACAATGGAAATAGCACCCCCCTCTCCCCGGCAAGTACTTATTATATTAATGTTTAATATTTTCAGTATTAGCATAACAGCTGTACTTTTGTTGGAAAGACAACCAGAGATTTTGTTTAATAAAATGCAGAGATGTCAGACCACCTCACAAGCTTATTTGTTACTCATAAAAATTATGTTAAAATCGTGCATATGCAAAAAACATTGCAGCAATAAAAGTGAATAATAACATCTATAAAGAAATGGAATTGCTTATATCAAAGTTTACTTATAAGTGTTAGGACATTAGAGATTTTTTAAAATATTGTTCTTTACCTTATATGTTGGAAACTTCAATGTTTCTAAATGTTCAGTGGTCAGAGAAAGTAGTAACATTTGAGTTTTGATCCCTTGAGAGGAACCATTTTTGTAAAGAAAGAGGTGGAGAAAGAAGGGGGCTAGAGGAGAAAGGAAGAAAGACAATCTGTAATTATCTTACTTTTATAGTTTTTCAAATGACTTTCACATCCGTGTTGTGTTAGAAGATACACTGAGTGAGGCATACTAAAATTTTCAGGGTTTATTGGGGAAAAACATCCATTTGAATCAGGCAACAAAGCACAAGAAGTGGTCTGGAACCAGGGAGAGACTTACGGAGAAGATGTGCAGCGCAGGTAGGACATTGATTGGCCGTAGTTTAAAGCCTAGGTGGCTGTTTGTGATTGGTTGTTTTCTGCATTTTGGTTTCATAGCCTTGAGGCATTTATAGGCCTAGATTTGGATTTGCTTACGTGGGCTGCCAGAGCGTTAGAGCCACAGGAATCTAATGGCCTCCTTGTTTATTAATTTAGCATAGTCGCGTTGACGTGTTCTAATGCCAGGGACCTGCCTGTACTCTGCATATTCCGCCACTTTCCAGACCTGGAGCAGGTCCTCTTCCGTGACCACCCCCACACACTGCCTAGGCCACTGTGTTCTGAATGTTGAAGGGCATATGGAGGTTGCTTAAATTGCTTAGATCACAATCACAATCCTATTTCAACTGTCCCTCTGTACTCAAGCTTTATTTTACGAACTAGTCAGCTCTCCTAGGACCAGAGCATCAAATGTCTTCTGAACTCCCCTGAGATGTTCTACACTCGTAGATATACATGCAGAGAAGCAAAAACATGAGAAAACATGAATCCTAATCTAAGACTGCATGACCTAGTATTTCTCTTTGCTGTTAATAACATTGTAAATAATACACCATAAGTAACTTACTTGCTAAGATTTAAGTGCCAGAAAGTGTGCCAATATTTTTAAACACTTTCTCCTCTTTTCATGTTCTCTGTGTTATGATATGTTATTATTGTTTATATGAGGAAATGAGGTGCAAAATGGAGGTAAGACTAGAACTAAAGTATCTGATTCTAAAGCTGTACCTATTTACCTCAAAAAGAGAACAGGTCCTAACATCTTCCCCACTATCAGCTGGTAAAATTCGTACACTGAGGCTTCAGAGGTGCCTTAGTCTTTTTTTTTTTTAGAGGCGCCTTTAGTCATTTATCATTTTTACCACTGAAAATGGCATCGCCAAATCATTCCTTGAGACATCTTAACAAAGGAAGCTGTATGATCTGTCACTAAGGAAAGGTGTTCTTTAGAACATGGGGCTAGAACTCTGCTGGGGTGGAAGAGGGACCAGAATTTGTGTGGGAAATAGGACAAGGGGAGGGTGTTTCTGATGCAGGCAGAAGGACACACAGATTTAGGCAGACAGGATGGGTGGAGGCAAAGAAGACCTGCCTGTCTTTCCAAGACATTTTTCTTGCATCTTGCAATGAGAAAATAATTTAGATTCTTCCTGGGAAGTATATAAAAAGAAGTGTGCATGCCTCATTCATTTAAAAGCCAAAGAAAACAAATAATGATCATAAAAATTCATGAAGCATCAAAGAATAATAAAGGAAAGTCAGTTTTCTATGAAGTTTCTGATCCATTTAAAATGTACACTTTTTAATTATTATTTCCTTTAGGCGCAAATTCCCAATTAAGTAAAAGCAATAATTAGCCAATGTTTGAAAATACTTTGAAGAGAATGAAAACAGTTCACCAGTGTATCGCCTGATTATTTCTATTCTGTTTTTCCCTTTTTGGCACCTAGAAATTCTAGGAGTAATTCATATCATTTGTTACAGATTGTAACTCTAGGAATAATGAATTTAAGAGGAAACAAGGGATATTAATTAGAAGCATCTTCATTATTTTTTCACTTTTTAATTAGCTTGTGTGTATTTACAGCACCCTTTGATGATTCGTGACTAATATAGGCAAAACAGCCAGGAAACGGTGTTACTTCAGAAAAGTGAAAATGAGGTTAGAAGATTAAGGAGTTTTGGGGATTAAAGGATTGGATGATGATTCATTGAAAACCTTCACTGAAGGTCACATCTGAAGTCCCTTCTTCTTTCTTTTCCTCCTTCTCCTCCTTCCTTCTTCTTAATTTCAGGTCTTATGTGACAGACAAAGTTCAGTTTGGTAGCCATTTATTGAGGGAAATTTGGGGGACAAGTGTCATCTGAGCAAAAGATGTAATTTTAGCTCTTTGGCCTAGAAAAGTGTTAAGACTGATGAAGGGAGACCTGCTAGTCATGATCCCACCTTTGAAAGATAAGGCTGGTGAGCAGCATGTGTAGTTTTGAAAGTAAAGGTTGGAAGTTACTAAGAATTTTCTGAGACTCCAAGCTGTCCAGCCATGGGACTGTGCTTGATGGAACCGGAGGTTCCTCTTCAATGGAGTGTTCAGATGCAGGCTGGGAGACCAGCTGGCAGGGCTGTCATCTGCTGGGTGTCTCCACTGCCAGTCACAGTGTGTGGGTGGGGGAGGGCAGGCACTCCCTTCAGATTCGAGTTTTCAGATTTTAAATTGGCTATGGGATTTCATCAAGGAGATGGGGGTGGGGGCTGAGTACAGTGGATTCTCTGACAGTTTCTTTTCATCACCAACATTTTTATGCTTTCTAAGGACATATGCAAAGAGGGTAAAACCAAAGCATTCTAGAAGGAAATCCCATGTTAGGAAAATTATTTACTTAAAAAAAAATTATTATGGCATATTAATTTTCAGAGGTATAACACTGTTAGAAACATACAAAACAGGCTAGAGTTGTCTTTTGAGCTTCCTGACCTGAGTTTCTCTCTCTGTCCTCCAGATTAACCTTTTGTCACATCTGTATTTTATTTTTATTTTTTAAAATTTATTTTAAAAAATTTTTAATTGTCATTCTATTACAGCTGCCCCATTTTACCCCTCATTGCTCTCCCCTGTATTCTCATTAAATATTTGTTACTTAATTTAGATAATGAATATATTGATATTTATCTTGACAGAAGTGTTTTTTTTTTGAAAAAGAGGACCCATCAGTTAAAACTGTTTCTAATGGTGGAATGCACAGCACTGACATTTAGAGAGGTGGGACCCCCTGGCATTTCTTGTTTACTCAGGTTTAAAGATTTCTGTCCACACCTTGGCCATCTCTTACTCTTTCATATTACCTTCACCTCTGCCACACGTACTGCACACACACACACATGCACGCATGCATGCATGCACACACTCCATGGGAAATCAAAGATTCTGGACACCGTATCCTTAAAGTCTCCCAACCGCCTAGTTCAATAAAGAAAACAGGCTTATTTACAGAGTTGTGGCCCTTTCCATAGGCAAGCCTGGCTGATAAGAAATTTGTGTGTTCACTGGTTGTGTTGAAAGCTTCTCTGTAAGCCCTCAGCTGGTCAGAACTGGAAATGTGGTTGCTAGCACAGTGCCAGCCCCTGTGCAGTGTGTCCCGATCAGTGTTATTAATGTGAAGCCTTTTGTTTCTCTCAAATCTTCCCCATTTTAAGATTAACTATCCAGATTTGTGTCCATGGCTCCATGTAAAAACCTTTGAACATTTGGACTGAGCTTAACCAGTAAGTTCAATAAGCCAGTGAATATAAAAATCAGTTGCTAAATGTTTTGGATTAAAGATATTTAATAACACATTTGGGTTTTTTTAATTGAAGTATAATTGACAGAGTGTTATACTAGCTTTACATGCAACATAATGATTTAATATTTGTGTGTATATATTGAAAAATCACTACAATAAGTTTAGGTATCATCTATCTTTATACATTATTACAACTTTCTTGTGATGAGAACTTATGATACTTACTCTTAGCATCTTGCAAATAGGCAATACATTATTATTAATTATGTCCCCTGGCTGGTTTGGCTCAGTGGATTGAGCGTCGGCCTGCGAGCTAAGTGTCGCTGGTTCGATCTTCCAGTCAGGGCACATCAGAGAAGGAAAACTCTGACTCCAAAAAACCTCCGCTGCCTTGCGGCATACCTCTTCAGGGGAAAGGCTAAGGGAGTAAACCCCGACAGAAAATCCAGAGCCGGAGTCCCTAAGGCGGTTTGACGTTGTAGTCAACACCGGCAACTCCTGCGGCGCACCTGAAGCCAAGCTGTATTGACTCCGTCTTTCCCTTGGACCCTTCAGCTGCGAAGAGGGGGGGCGGGTCTGCTGCATGGGCAACAGCAGACCCTCCATATCACCCTGCCCAGGCTCTGTAGCTTCAGCTTCACTGGAGAGGACACTCCAGCGTCATCGCAAGATGTCGATTCAACACGGGAGGAGACAGATACCGTGTCACTCCCGAGTGGGACTGCACAGCCATTCTCGGCGGTGCAGATAGACTCTTAAGAAGCTACACCATCGTCTCTCGAGACGGACGGCTGCCGAGGAGGATTATTAATTATAGTCATCATGTTGTACATTGCACCTGCATAACTTATTTATTTTATAACTGAAAGTTCGTACCTTTGATCCCTTTTACTCATTTCGCCTATTACCACCACTGCCTCTAGCAACCACCAATACATTCTCTGTATCTATGAGCTTGTCTTTTTAAAAAAATTCTATAAGATTCCGCATGTAAGCGAGATTGTACAGGATTAGTCTTCCTGTCTGATTTATTTTACTTAGCATAATACCTTCAAGATCCATCCATATTGTCACAAATGGAAAGATTTAATTCTTCATGGCTGAATAATATTTTGTTGTATACATATATTCCAAATCTTGGCTATTTAAATGATATTGTGCTGAACACAGGGAGGGGGATGATATCTCTTTGAGCCAGCATTTTCATTTTCTTTGGATAAGTACTCAGAAGTGGAACTGCTGAGTCATATGTAGTTCCATTTTTAATTTTTTGAGTAACCTCTTTACTGTTTTTCATGGTGACTGCATCAGTTTACATTCCTACCAATACTTGTTATTTCTTCCCTTTCTCCACATTCTTGCCAACACTTGTCATTTCATGTCTTTTTAATAATGGTCATTCTAACAAATTTGATGTGATATCTTCTTGTGGTTTTGAATTGCATGTTCTGGATGATTAATGATGTTAAGCATCTTCTCAGGTACCTCTTGGCCATCTTATATCTTTTTGGAAAAATGTCTGTTCAAACCCTCTGTGCATTTTAAAATAAATGCTTTATTAATATTGAGTTGCTTGAGTTATTTATATATTTTGAATACTAATCCCATATCAGATATATGATTGGCAAATATTTTCTCTCACTCAGTAGGTTGCCTACAACTGCGAAAAATTGTATTCGTTAATTAGATCTTATGGTTTTTGGTAGTCTTTAGGGTTTTCTATATATAATATCATTACAAATATTGATGGTTTTACTTCTTTCTTTCTAATTTGGGTACACTTTATTTGTTTTTTCTTGCTTTAGATTTCTCTGGCTAGGATTTCCAATATTAAGATGAATAAAAGTGTCAACAATGGGCATCCTTGTCTTGTTCCAGAGAAAAATCTTTCAACTTTTCACTACTGAGTATGATGTTAACTACAGCTTGTCATATATGATCTTTATTATGTTAAGGGGCATTCCTTCTATACCCACTGTGTTGAGAGGTGTTCTTTTTTTTTTTTTATCATAAATGGATATTACATTTTGTCAAATGCCAGAATGTGTTGAGATGATCATATGATTTTAAACCTTTCATTTTGTTAATGTGGTATATCATATTAATTGAGTTGCAGTTGTTGAACCATTCTTGCATCTCAGCAGTAAAACCCACTTGATCATGATTTATTGTCTTTTTGATGTATCATTGAATTTGGTTATATAATATTTGTCCTGTCCCTGCCCCACACCTCTCACCACTGCTAATCCTGAGTATTTGTGTACAGTTGAAATCTGATTAAAATGAACTCGGGCAGCCTGAAAGGAGAGCTGCAGTCACAGAAGACCTGTTGCATCAGGGGCCATGTGAAAGGGAAGCAGGTCTTCCGGCTTCTCTCTCATCAGCAGAAATGTTTTTGATGATGGTAAACTATATTTAAACTTTGGCTCATGGTAGGTACAGAAGTACTTTACTTACACTGTAACTGCTATGTCCTTTTTATCTGAAATGTCTTCAGCCCACCCAACCATAACACTAATATCTGTGAAAGATGGTGAAAACAGCAAAGTGATTCCTGCCTCAGACCACAGGCAACTTGACCCTGAGCAGCGAGCAAGGGTTTCTGTCCATGGAATGGGCATGGTCTGAAAGGCAGATTAAGCCATAAACATTGAACATTTATTTCTGTCAAAGGAACCAAAATAATCTCTTGCAGCTTCCTTTTCTACTGAGGTGCCATGGTTGGTATTAAACAATATGAGATTAAGCTCTTGTCAGGCAAACTAATGAATTTTGGATTGATTTCTGTCTTCCACAATGCTAGTGACATTTTTGATGGCTGTGATTTATAGGGCCTTCAGTGGGTGTATTCATGAGAGGAACTTCTTATTTTGGTTGATGGGCATGGTTTTTAATGTTTCCAGTGGGAAATGCCGAGGGCCAATGGGACAGCCATCTCGAAGGTGCTCTCTGGCTGTCTGGGGCAGGTCTCTTATAAATTTGTAATCAAGGCCTCAGAGAACTAATGAGGGCAGGTTGGCTTGGAAATTGTTTTGGTGACATTTGACCAGTGGTATGCTCCTGGAAAATATATAAGTCTGCTGTTCAGCTACAGATGCTTAAGTTAAAAATTCTGCTTTGTGTGCCATTTTATGTTTTTTTCCTTTTTGAAATGATATGAATAGCAATATCTGTAAACTAGGGCAAGAATTTTAGCTCCCCAAAATGGTGGTGAAATAAACAGTGTAATTCAAAGATTAAAACTGGGGTCTTTTTTTTTTTTTTTTTTTCTTTTTAAGAATTTTATTTCTCATTATAGAACATTTTTCTAACAGAAAGGATTTAAAAGTTTGCATATGAGTGGATGCTGTGGTAGATCTCCCAGATTTCCCTTTAAGACCAAGACACTGTGCATCACACCCCCCCCACCCCCCCCCCCCCCAGTTCCTGAAGTGTAATGGCTCTTGGTAGTTCACAGATGGGTCTCTCTCTTTTAGGAAGTTGCCTCATTTAAGCTTCTGGGTCAGTTTACATTCAATGACTGGTTAAGACATGGTTAAGACTGGGGTAGAATGGCCTCCTTCCTCAATCCAGAACATTTCTATTGGGCCATCTCAGCTACAGAACTTCCCACATGGTCAGCCAAAATGTTTGTTTTAGGTGAATCATGAATCAGCTGTTCTCTTTGCCCAATTCAGTTTCCTTCCTGAGACAAGTCCTCAATCCACTTCCTGACTACAAATCTAAGCTTAGCCTTTCTGTACCAGAGAACTCAGCCTACTACCAGGAGGTGATAGTTGGGGGAAGTGGGCATAATGGAAGAAGTATGTCAGGTTTGGCTAAAAATGGGATTTTAAGGATGCAGAGAGGAAGAACATAGAGGATATCTTGGAGGTCCCACATCAGGGGATGTGGGAAGATGGCATTGCTTTAGGCTGAAGGGAGTTCTCTTATCACCTCTTGAGGTGCATAGTTCAAGAAGATCAAATGAGAAGCCAGCCCCATGCCACCCCCCCCCCAACAGTGACATATCACAAAATGCCTGGCCTCTAGAATTTCAAAGGCATATTCAACCTATAATAAAAAATAGAGAAGAGAAGGTCATTGTCAGAAAAGTGATAAGCAAAATAGAATAAATATTACTAATCTTCAAATCTTTTGATAATGTTTCTGAAGAGTAGAAATGGATGGAAAGATAGGATATGTCATCAGAGTAGGACATCTATTAGAACACACATGGCAAGAAAAAGTGTCATATGCTCTGGAGTCAACGAACACTCAGCAATAAAATTAATAGGCTGGATGCACACTGTTTGTATGTATTTGGGCAGTGAACATTGGGTAGAACAGGCAATAGCAACTCTCATAAATCAGAAACTGTCCTCCTGGCTCATACCTAGAAGGGCACTCTTTATGTCCTTGGTGTATGTTAAAAGACTGACAATTCATGTGATGACCCTTCCCTCATAGTAATTCTTAGGAATTTCACGTTGTTGCTTTTTTCTCTAAATAATGAGAAGTCTCAGCACAATGTAGCTATTTTACTTTCATTTCTTTTAACTATCATATTTAAAAGATTATAATTCCAAGATGTCAACTGAAAATTCAGCAGAAGACTCTCAAGACTGTAGAACAATAATCCACTGAAATGCTATCTCCGAAATGAGCAGCCACCAAAAATAGTGTCTAAAATTTATTTAGTAGATGGAGAGTGACTTTCTTTATAATGAAGTGTTGGCTTTCATTTTCCAAAGGTTTGGGAGTACATATGCCTATCTGGGCATGGCCTCACACAGAGACAACTAGGGTGGATCCTGGAGGTTGACTAGGGCTCTGAATAGGTTCCTTGTCCCCAAGTTCTTTTGTTAGAGGTTAAGCTCAAGAATGTCAGAACCAGTGACAATAGCTTATGCAAGTGAATGGGATAAAGTATTTATCTTTTTTTCCAGAAAGCTTTTCTGTCTGAGGAGGCGAGAAAGAGGAGTTGGATACATAATACCTAGAAAGACAGAGAAGAGAGGATTTGAATGAAAGATGACATGGGAGAAGGTGAATAGGACATAATAAGAAAGAGAAAAGAAGGTTTCAAAGACCAACTTTAGCTCACAACCTTATCTAATATGCCAACTGTCATCAAATGCCCTGGACTTCAGTTGAATAGGCCTGTTTGAAGGGCACTTTAACGAATGCTTTCTTTGCCCTTGAGGCTCTCCATAGACTTCTGTGCTTGAGACATCTAATGTTCCCTACCATTAAATTACTGTTGTACCCACTGTTTCCTTAAATCTTTCTCTAGATTAGTCAGGTTAAGTCCGTGCCAGTGAACCCTGGTAAAGGGCAGTCTCTCCTCTTTAGTCCTGTGCCTAAGTGAACTGGTTAGCTGAGTCCCATGTGTAGTCTGAGTGGATTGGTGCAATGCTTGCCCGTGGCTACCAAATAGCTTCCCATCAGCTACTGCAAAAGATGCTCTCTGAGAGGAGCAGTTGTGTCTTGGGGGGCATGGCGTTTGGGGGGTAAGTGAGCTGTGACTGGATGTACATGTGTTGTAATTTATGTTATCACTGGGAATAACAGTGCGCCAGAGTTTACTAGTGATTTACTTTGTAATAAATTAGAGAAGGGTCAAAATTATATCTTTAGAAGCATTCATTACTTTAACAAAGTGTGGTGGCTTAAGTCCCTGGAATTGTGCAGATGCCTGGGTACAATCACGAGGGTAAGTAAACTCAAATAAATATAGAGATTTGGAAACCATGGAATTAAGACACTGTGCTGTTGAAGTGCCATGAAGTCTCTTAGGAAGAGTCCTGCTGAATACCCATGTAAACTACCTTTGTTAGCAGGAATGTCTCACAGGGCCCACCATGGGATGAATCTGCCACTCTGGGGTCCCTGGGAACACTCAGGCCAGTGACTTTTTCATAGAGGGATTTAGGAGCAACAAGCAAAGAGCTTTCATTAGCAGCTTGGTCAGGGCTTTTCAAGCTGTAATGTGACAGAAATATTCTGTGGGTCTCGTGAAACTGCAGGGCCTGAGAGCCTGCATTTCTAAATGGTTTCCAGGTGATACCAGTGCTGCTGGATCACAAGCCGTATTTGACCAGGTTATGAGCAAAATAAGCAATAAATAGTGAAGGGCTGCTTGCTCTCTTTGTCCAACATCTTGGAAATCACTGGCTCACCCTCTGTCAGATCCTCATAGATTGGTTAATCAGATTTCTCAGTTGTTCTCTCCTCCAGGGCTGAAGTCTCAGGAAGTTAAGTCTTGGACCATTGATGGGAAGAAAGACAACATTCCCAAATATGAGATAAACAGAATAATGAGAAAGGAGTGCTGATTTACGAGTCATAAAAGCTGGTTTCGGTTCCAGTTCTGCCACTTAGTAGCTGGGGGAACAAAAGCCAAGCACTTAATCTGAGCTGCGTTGAGAATGACAGTACCCGCCCAGCCTGTATCAGTGAACACCCATCACATAGCACAGGGGGCAGAGCTGAGTGAGTGAAAAGTGTCCTCATGAATGTTTTGAGACAAGTGTCCTCAGGACAGTCCTAGATGGGACACAGAAGTCCTAAGGAAGTGGGTGGGGGTGTAGTAGGCAATTTGAAATTCCTTTCTGTGTCTTCCTGAATCCCGAGAGTCTCCCTGTTAGACAGGTGCTTTCGGCGGGCCGATCCACGCACAGTGGGAGGCATGATCAATGGACACGTTCAGGCTTCCACACTGCCCGTCAGGGCTGGTGGCAGGAAGACAAATGCCTTTTATTTTCTCCAGCTCAGCAGCTCGTTTGCATAACATGCAGGAGGGAGAAGGCAAAGGAAGGAAAATATTAAGTGGGGCAGAATATGCTAAAAGAGGCTAAGGGAGAAAATGAAATAGAGCACTTCTCTATTTTCTTCAGTAAACGCTGTTACAATTAGACCTGCCACAGACTGCAAGATCGGTATGGTAAAGGTTTTTTATTTTTTGCCCAGCTACTAACAACTAGTAAGGGCTGAGTAAAGAAAGATGTGTGCCATGTAGTGGGCAAGATGTGCTTGTATGGGTCTTGGAGGGAGGGGGTGCCTCTCTTTAGCCAGGCCAGGTCCTTGGTAAAATGAACATGTCGGCAAACTTTGCATCAGCCCCACTTTCTATGACTCCTTCTCCCTTCCCTCATACCTATTCACAGGTGCCTATTCCTCTTTGTTCAAATTAATTCACACTGAGATGTTAACAACATGACAAGTTACCTTTCCTAGTAGTGTTTGTGTTTGTCTTACACTCTAAAATTGTAAAGCAATTTAGTTTTGTTATGATGTTCCCTAATATTCTGAGGTGAGTGAATCATGTATCCCAAAGTACTAGACACAGACTATCAGGTACTGTGTTTGATGGGCCTGTGGACTGAGAATCATTCCTTCCCGGCACTGGAAGGTCACCAGTGTCTCCTTCATCATAATAAGGTGTTCCTGCCTTCACATACTGTAGGAAAGCCCCACCTAACTCCGTCATGAATCACAAAAGGGAAGATCATGTAAACCTCTTGGACTTTATATTCAAAAGGCAATTCTGTTGTTTCAGGCAGAATCTTACCATTGGTTTTCCTTTGATCTGCTTGGGTGGTTCTCCTGCCTCCAGGAAGCCTGACAGCTGGACAGGTGGGAAAGGGTTCCCTCAGATTCAGAGTCTACATTCCCAGTTAGAATAGATTATGTGATATTCAGTATAACATTTTCTGCAAAATATTGGTTCCCCACTGAGTTCATTTTTAGCCTTTTCCCCTTTTCCCTGGAAATGCATGAAGGTGACGTCACTGGAATTTCTTTACACTGAGTCTGGCTGAAACGCTGCTCTTCCTCTTGAAGTCCAGGAAGGGAACACAGGGGCTTAAATATGAATTGGGGCTGAGGGACCCCATTGGGGTTAGAGATTGAGACACATAGTTCAGGGGCCTAAATTCCAGGTTCCTAGATGAGTGAGCAGAAATTAAATCATCATCTGGAACAACATAGAGGTTTACTGTAGAGTAGAATATGACTTGATGGACCCTTGATTGCTCTGAGGATAGTTAGCCAGCAATGGGGTAGCTCAGCTGGAAACATCTTGAGAGGCACATGGCTTTCTCTGGAGGGATTTCTCCTCATCCCTGCAGTGATGAGAAGCAGAATGATGGTCCCTGCTGGAAGATGCAGCTCCTGACTTCATTTATTTTAGGTTTGAGCATGACTCACTGGGACACTTAGAGTCAAGTGGCAATGGCTCTGCTATTTAGAGGAGCCATGTACTTACTGTCTTGCTGTCTCAGATGGAAGTCTTGAACTTCTTTTACACTTTGGCTTTTTAAAAAATATTTTCTTCCCAAAGACATTTCTTTGTAAATAAAGAGCTATGAGTCATCTTCATTTAGCACTGGAAGAGAAAATCCACTTCTGCTATAATTAGGCAATAATTATTATTCTTTCCTCTGAGGGAGGACTTGGGGAGATAAACAACTCCCAGATAAATAAGGCTTAGAGGCCATGGGCCAAGTCTTCTATTGATTCACAATATATTTATTTCTCTCTTCCTTTCAAATAAAAAATAATGATAGTAATTATTTTTAAAAAATGATTTCCTTTTTTAATCATTTAAAATTGCTATTTTCCATCCTACTCAAACAGTAATTATTTTTATGACTCCATTGTAACTTGTGGGGAGGAGGGAGATGAGAAAACCCACTCATTTTCTGAGCAGCAGCTCTAAGACACAAAGCAAATTGGTAGTAGCTCATCTACCAAACTTTAATTCTTACACTGGATTTTAGGTAGAGATTTGTGGTGGAAGACAAAGAATTTTGAATCTGCTGAGTGTGTTAGATGCAGTAGCAGGTAGGGAGAGAATTTTTTGGAGGAGATATTGTAGGTAAAGAGCTCGGAAGGCAACTGTATGAGCTGACCTTGAACCTGGTGTGTAGGAGTGTTACAGAACCCCTGGGCTGCTCCAGTTGAAAACAAACCCACGGGCTCTTTAGTTAGGGGCCCGATTGCCCGCCGCCAAAATTATAACTCTCAATACCAGAGTTTGGTGAAAAGAAAAAGAATTGTTTATTTAACAGTTATATAGATTTAGTTATTTGCAGATTTCTGTTGTTAAGTCTTATGCTCTTTAAAATACCCACAAACACATATCCTTGCCTCCCCCACTTCCAAACCAGGCTAGTTTTAGGGAAGTCAGAGAAACTGTTTCCCTACTTTCCCAACACAGTTCAGCTTTACCAGCAGCTGCCAATCATTCAATCTGATTGGGGAGGTCCTTTCTGTGCTGTGGTGCCCTCCAGCTCTCAATGCAGGACCACCTGGATTCTCAGCCTCCTTGCAAACTGTCTTCTTCCTGCAAACCGTGTGGATCTTCTCTCCTTCTCAAAACTGCATGGCAAGAGCCTCTTAAAGCAGCCTGGAGACCCCTTCTCCAAGCCACATGGAGAAGGCCCCTTCACCAAGCCACATGGAGGGAGCACACGAGAGAGCGAGAGCGAGAGAGCCCGAGAGCTAGAGTGAGAGCCCGAGTCAGAGAGCGAGAGTGTCTCAGAGAGAGAGCACGAGCAAGAGCCAGAGAGCCAGAGCGAGAGCCAGAGCGCCAGTGAGAGCCAGAGCCCGAACAAGAGCTTGAGAGAGTCTGAGAGAGTCTCAGAGTGCCAGTGAGAGCCAGAGCCTGAACCAGAGCTTGAGAGAGAGAGAGTCTCAGAGCGAGAGTCTCAGAGAGAGAGCACGAGCGAGAGCCAGAGAGAGAGTCTCAGAGCAAGAGTCAGAGAGAGTCTGAGAGAGTCTGAGCTAAAATGTCTGCAGCTGCCTATATATCCCCGACTGCATCATCTGACGCAGTGGGCGTTGCAAACAGTTCTGACCATTCACAGAACCTTACGTAGGCTCTGTGTGCTTTCCATACCATCCCCTGGTTCAAGACTCCTCCCATCTGCCTGAGGCTTTGGATGCATTAAAGCCATTTGCATAAGAAAGACAGTAGCCACCAGCCTCAGGCATGTGGAAGCATTTGAAAAGCTGCTTACTTCTCCCCATCCCCCAGCAGCAAACTCTGGGGATTTTTGGACTCCCCTGTTTCTGTAACAGGAGGGGCAATGGGGCTAGACCCAGGTTTTGCCGTGTCTTACCTGTGTGTAAATTTGGGTGGCAAGCTACTTAATTTCTTGGTGTTTTGTTAATCTTTGAACAAATGGTTATAATTTATAATTTGTCTACATCATTGTAGTAGTGTTTATCTTATATATATTCCAACTAAAAATTGCTGTAAAATGTGTAGATTTGGGGCCATGGAACCTTGAGATTGGAAGCACTCTACAAAGTGAATGTTGGCCCCAAATGTTTTAACACTCTCCAAATTCCTTAAACTAGAGACAAATCAAGCCAACTCTGAAATGTCTTCCTAAGGAAATTTTGGAATTGACATTTGCTTGAACATAAAAAAAGAGAAAGGAGTCTTCTAAAATTGAAAACAGCTCTTGAGTTTACATGTTTTATGTAGTTTTGTGAGCTCTTTCTCAAGTGTGGGGCTAGAAATGAGGTCGATCATCATTGGGTCAAAATAAAGTCAACTGCCAAGTCCTCCATTAAAATGTAAGGTTGTCAGTTGCGGTTGTTAAGCAAGTAGCTGGAGCATCAGTCAGTCCACTGCTTACTCATGACCTGAGCATAACATTAGACTATCTACCTAAGATGCTATGGGAATGGAATGAGATAGTCCAAGAGAGGTGCTTAGTGTATTGTCTGGCCTGTTAAATATACTTGGTAAGTGGCTTATGGAGATAACTATATGAGTTTTAGAGAGAGTATATTGCTGACTTCATTGAATAATTTCAGAGGCATTAGAAAACCTGCTGATTCAAATAGTTTCCATTTCAATATTTCCCAATATTTCCCCCTACTCTCTTCTTACTCAAAAACTTTTCTTTCCCAGAGGATTAGGTAGCATTCTACTTGCTGAGGTCAGGTACTAAGCCTCTTTTTTTGCTTGCCACCGGACACTCAGCCCTTCAAAAGGTACTCCACACATGGTCATGTTCAGTAAAGATGTGCTTAGTGTCTGTATGGAAGCTGTGTCCCATGTGGTCCAGGCCCAGAGTCCTGTCAGAGCCTCGAAGTAGTTGCAAAGGAACTCAATGTCTCTACATATATTTCTCCAACACTTGGAAAAGGATACAAAGTCTACAACAATGTTCCTTCAAATGCTTTTTCCTCTCAAACTTAGCTTCCCTCACAAAAGATAGCAAGTCCTGTACTTTTCCCAAATTTCTCAAATTGAACTTCCTTCATTCCTACTCTTACTATATCTTTTTCATCTACCATTTTTACCCTCCCCCCCTTTTTTACCGTAAATGCCCAGAGGAGCTTGTGTGACATGGCAGAACCCTCCATAGCGGATGTGAAAGGTGATAAAACCTTCGAGTGCAAAGCCAAAACTTTTAAGTTGGTCCTGAGAGGAAAGCTGGAAACACCCATCAATAATCACTTATCACTATTGGTTTGTTAACAGAATAGTTGATTCAATATAAAAGCCTTTAATAAACTCTTCTGGTTTTATACTTCAGTAGCAACTGCCATCTCTAAAAAGCACTTAAAATTAACCAGTAACTGCTTTTACATAAATCTATTTTTTGCCTCCGTATGCTGCTTAGATATTTTATTTTTACCTAATACTTGTTTTATGTGTTTTATGCCCAACTAGTTAATAGGTATTTTAGGAGAATTTCATGTACTCTATGTAGCATACTGTTTTATACATAGGGCCTTCAAATGATCTCCATTAGTACTTTTTAAGCACTATCTAGCAGAAAAATATTAAGAGGTGTGATATTCTGAGCCATCATTAGCTGTTAGACAAAAAGTATTTTATCGTATAAATTTAAGGTATTTAGGAAGGGGTGCATGAGGCTAGGGACATGGGGGACTAAGGAATGAAGTAGGCTGGGCATTGGTGAAGGAAGACTAGTTAGGGGTGTGAGTGAGATTTGAGCAGCAGGAGAGCACCGGGTGGGACTGGCGACAAAGAAGATAAAGGAAAAGAGAGGGAGCCGTCCGAGTAACATAAACTGTATGAGATTGTTCTGTTGCTCTAAATGATTTCCTTCTTCTTCTCCGGTGAGCACATTTTAATTTCCCACTCAATTGACTTTTTGATACAACTTACTTTGTCCAATGAAATGTGAATGTAAGTGATACGTTTTACTTCTAAGCAAAACTTCAACAGCCATTGTGGAATTTCTCAGATTGTCTTTTCTTTCCGATTAAAGCTTGGCATGCTACATCTGTATCCTGGCCCTTTGGGCTGGTCTTGGAATGAAATGTAGGTAGAGCTGAAGCTACCCAGCAAAAGCTTAGTAACTTATTTTTAAGTTTTCTTTTTTCATAGAGAAGAACTTGTACCACGCATAAATCCTTTGTTATAAGTTAATTTATTTTGCAAACATGAAAACATATATATGCCTAGCAGGTCTCAGCTTCCAGAGGTATTCTAGAGTGACCTGTATTAAACATACATAAGTGAAAATAAGAAGTATGAAATTGTTGGCTGTGTATCTATATTAAAGAAATTTTCTCATGAATTTCTTTGAAAATATTCCACTTTTACTTATAGAACACATAGAAAGAATTGTAAATTATTATCCAATACACTCTGAAATGGAAAGTGAAGCAGTCAATAATTTTGAATTTTAGGAATAATCAGAGAAAGCTTCCTGATTTTGAACCCATATAGAGTTTCACATATTTGTCATTTTGAGAAAAACGTATTTTGTCTTTTACAAGAAGAAGTTCACTAGTCTGCACACCAGAACCACTTACCAGAAATCAGAATAGTACCTGAGACAGAGAGCAGGGAGTGCCATTAGTATAGTTCTAGATCCAGACAGTTGTCTGGACCTTCTGCAGTGTTTCTGTGCCAAGTTTCCTGAGGCCTTTAGAGGTAGCTTCTGGGCCAGTAGAAGGAGCCAGTATCATTCAGACTAGCTCAAATGGTCTCCAGGCTATGCCTGCACCAGTATAAAATTATTTCTTGTTATGTTCTCTCTTCATCTTACCTAGTATAAATCAGGAGAAGTAAAGCTTCTTGGTAGAATCTAATAATATTACTACAATTTTAACTATAATGGCTTATTCAGTGTGGGGCAAAAGTGGGTTTACCTTTGTGAGTACATGAAACACAGAGTTATTCTTATATTCTTATTTATTAATTACTGTACTATTTTCCAAACAACTGTAAACCTACTTTTGCCACACCCTATATGTATGAAGCATTTTCCATGAGCCAGTGTATCAACCAGGATTCTTTTGGTTAAAAGTGACAGACACCCCAACCCCAGTTCTCCAGGTCCAAAGGGAAGTTGATTGTATCACGTAATCAAACATGAGTGAAACACAAGAGTAGCTGGCTTTGAAAAAATTCAGTTCGAAGACTGGAAGTCTACCAGCACTCTCTTCCTCTCCCATCTCTGCCTCTCTCTGTGTACTGTCTCCATTTTTCCTACTGTAAAATGACTTCTTCCACAAGATGTTTGGGCTTCATATCTTTCCAGCTGGTGATCAGTATTCCCAGTATGCCTGAGATGTTCCCAGTTTTGGAGCTGAAAGTACTGCATGCTGGGAAATCCCTCAGAAAATCCTGGACACTTGGTGACCAGAGGGCACAGGGCCTCTTTCCTTAGGCTCTAGTTCAAAACATAGTCTAATTTGGTCTTGTGTCCACTCTTGAGAACAGTCACTGTGGCTAGGGAGTGAGGTACTATGATTAAACCAGCTTAGGTAGGTGCTACCTGGAGAACACTAGTCACTAAGGCAAGGGAGGCAGGTTGGTGACATGATGACATCTTCCATACTGATCCTTGCCAGGGGACAGGTGCTAGGCAAACCTAACATTGACCTTCACTGGAGTTAGACACAATGTTAAGCACTGCATCTAATTTAGTCCTTACTGATCCTATGAAGTGAATATTCTCATTATCTCACTTTTACAGACGAGGAAGCTGAGACTTCAAGAAGCACTGAGACCCACAAGGGAAATCTAAAATGCCCTCACAGTTCATTTCTGTTTGCATGATGTTTTAGTTCTTTTTGTTTTGTTTTTAATATTGTCTCTGACACTCCATCCCATGCTCATCTCTCTCTCACTTGAACTCCTGTGACACTGATTTTTATTTTAATTATATTTTTATTAATCATGTGCTTTCTTATATTTAAAAATAGTGTCTCCTCAAGAAGCTTTTATTCTAAGTTCTTTGAGGGTAGATGCTCCATGGTCCACCTCTGGGAACATCCTGATTGCTGGTCAGTTTTCACCCAGTGCTTTATATCATGACTCTGGATTATTTCTTTAACCTTGTAACCAGTTTTTTTCAAGGGTACGTGTGTGTGTATTTATCATGCTTAAATATTGTTGGAATTTAGCTACTTTTAAATTTTAAAATATCTTTATTTTTAACACTTTTTTTCCCCCTTTGGTTTGCTGACCATCAAATCGTTTCCTACATAAGTACAACAATTTCAGGGAAGACCTGAGATGATCATTAAAATAGTCAATGCCACTTATTCCGAAGTCAAATAAATGGGAGACATAGTCCAAGCCAGAGATAAAAAGAGTGAAATTTTAGAAAGCTATTGAAGGGGTACTTATAAAGACTTAAGCAATTTATACAAGTGAGGAAAGTTGTATGTAACATATTTGCATAAATTTTAACATTAAAAGAATATCTGTTGAAAAGTCATTTAACAGAAAACTGATTTTCAACCTGCTTGCAATATTTTTGACTGTCCTATAAATTATTTTTAGATGACATGCTTTGTTTATAAATCTAAAAAGTGACTGTTTTAAAACAGACTTGTGAAATACAAAGATGGTTAAAAAAATATAGTAAGAATTGTCAATTACAAGTTGTTACTTTGGGCCAGTTACTTCCCTTCTCTGGGGCTCAATTTTGTTGTCTGTAAAGTGATCACGATGGAGATGAGCCAAAAGGTCTTAGGGTTACATTTCCCCATTCTCATAGTCTTGGTTTTATTTTAATTTTATTCCTATGATTGGATTCTATGTCAATCATAAATTGATTAAAACCTTTATAGGAATATTAAGCCCTGTTTATTGCAAGCATCATGTTAAAAAAATAGTTGGGACATTAGCCCTTGACTAAATGAGATTTATTTTATCAAATGTGAATTATAAATGGCCATACCTATAATTCAACTAAAAATGATGGTAAATTTTATATTCTCATACAAATAAAGCCTCAAACAGAGGCAAAATTAATAGTATCAGGTTCTGTGGATAAGATAACTTGATGGATATTTACATCCCATGGTTCATAGTTTCTGTCCATAAGTAAGGATTGTGGGAGTAATTATTTAAATATGAAACCAGATTCTTTGATTTATTTTGTCAAGAGACTTTTTACCCATACACAAGGTGCTAACTTATCTTCTTAGTTTTGTTTTACCCAGCATCTTTTGATATCTGGCATAGGTCTGGTACAACATAGAAGAACCTTACTGCTCCTGGGAAGGTAGCTCATGAAATTGGGCTTTCTTCGTGACATGTAGTCCGAAGTCCTGCACAGAGCCTAGTGTAGTGCTAGGGCCACAATAGGTACTCCAGTATGGTTGGCTCAGAGTTAAGCTTTATCACAGTGTGTCAGGCCTGCCCCTGACTTTTACAGCACCTAGGGAATACTAAAAACAAAGACTTATATTTCATGCGCCTACATATTTAACAGTTATGCATCAAACTAGCGAATTGTTAATTCTGATACATTCTGTTGTCCCTCCTTCACTAATACATCTTCATAATAATCTGAAATGACAGGTTTGAGCTTAGATCCTTAAACACACGCCATGGTCTAAGGCCACACACTTTCTCTTCCCACTCAGGGCTCTGTTCTGCACTGTAGAGATCTTACATGGACATGAGTAAATGTCCCAATTCAAGCTTCACATACAACCTTGTCACAGGTTCCCTGGATCTATCCCTTGGGCCCAGGGTGTCCACATGATGAAGAAGCCCAGGTAGGGGATATTGGGGGATGCAGGCTCCAGAAGGACATGTCCTCTAGGTTTTCTGTGGCCAGAGAAGCATCTCTGGCTTGGTTCAGACTCTAACCTTAGAAATGCTATTAGGAGAGGCCAAGAGGAGAATTATTTCAAGTTTACTGGAAAGACACAAGGGCATAAATGTGCTGGGTATTGGGACCAAGGGAATGTCCTCTCTTTGCTCTTGTTGGTGTGTCTCTGCTGCTTTCAAACTGTCCCCATGCAGACTGGCTTTTTCAGCTTCTCTGTGGCAGGAAATCTTGGCACAGACCTTCCTAGCTGTGCATATTTTAGTCTGGGCAACTGGAGCATGCTTTTCTTTGTCATTCTAAAATTCTAGGGTAATGACTTGGCTCTTCTTGGGTCAGGCTACTCATCCTTACTGAGGACAGGGAAATTTGGTACTGTGAACCACAGAGAATTTCATGGCAGATAATGAAATTTAATGAGAAAACAAAAGCTCTTCAAAAATGAAATTTAAAAATATAAAAGATTTATTTTATATTGTAATTGCACTGGGAGTAATTCACAGAAGGAAAACAAAGAAAGGGTATTCAACAATCTTGTTAAGATAATACAGTTGGCACCCTGTGCTTTACACCCGGCTTTTGTATCACTGTCATAAAGAGAGTGCTTTGCATAAATATGTGAGGGCTTTCTCAAGGGGTTTCCTTAATCTTTGATGTTTAAATCACCTATTCTGTCATCCTCAGTTGCTTGTTATTGTTGCTAACTAGGTTAACTCTACTTCAGTTCTCATTTTTCAGGGGTTTGACTGTGTTAAGTAATTTTTCATCACTTTCACAGACCTCATGAAATCTTGAATCTCTGCAAAATGTGTAATTTCACTTTGCAGTCGTTTTGCATTTCATGTTTATATGTTAATGCAGTGCAAATACATGAGATGCACTGCCAGCTTGTAGACAAGAAGGGATGCATAGATAGAGGCTAAGTTTAAGAAATATGGGGATATGGGAAGGGATACTAGTGGAGATTGTTGCCTGTTAGTAAATATTTTCATGTTTTAAAGAATTTCACTTTGCTTTGTGAAATATTATAACTGTGGGGATTCAGATAATACATTTTCAGAAAATGAGAGTCCCTGAATAGCATAGGGATTCAGAGTAGAGTTTTGAGATCTTAACAAATTTAGGTGTGGCTCTGCTGATCATTTTTAATTGCCTTCTGGGCAAGTAACTTCTCCTTTTCAGTCTGTGCTTTCCTTCTCTTCTGTAGTTGGGGTAATTAAAATAGAACGTGATCTGGTTCTGGGTTTTTTTTGGTAAGTGGAAGCTATTTGATTGAGACCCCGGTACATGAAGATGAAAAAAACTGCTATATGCATGTAGAAAGAATAAGGGTTACAGAGGTTCAAAGAAGAGACATAATGCTTTTGAGGGGCAATCACAGAAGATGCTAGCTTGAAGCAAGAGCCTAGAGAATAAGTAGCATTTCCGTCCATGGAGGGAGAATGGTGTGAGGCCATTCCGGGGAATAATTCCCTTACATAAAGTCAGCAACTTGGGGCGTCTTTGGGTTACAAGTTTAGTGACATTTGGAGGGGGTTTTAAATTTGAATGTATCTGAATTTTGTATTATGAAAAGTGGATATGTGGAGTTCAGTATTTTTGTACATCAGCATATCAAGAGGAAAACTCTGTCTTTTTAAATGTATAGGTGTGGCACATTCCTTAATCCAGTAGTGATGAGTACACATTTTTTTTTTCAGTTTTTATTTGTTCGTTAAGGTATCTTGGTTGCATCCTCATGTTTATCAGACATGGTGCCAGGATCTGCCCCCTAAAGATCATGCGGCAAATTCAAGTATTAATAAATGAGAGGTTATAGATCAAATCTCTAAACCTATATTTTACTCTATTTTTACATTTTAAATAATCTTTACCTTAGGACATTTTCCCATTGTTTTTAGAGAGAGGAAGGGGGAGAGAGAGGTAGGGAAACATTGATTGCCTTCTTATACATGCCCCAACTGGGGATCAAACTGGCAACCTGGGTATTTGCCCTGCTTAGTAATTAAACCTGTGACCTTTTGGTCTACAGGACAACATTCCAACCAACAGAGGCACATAGGCCAGGGCTATTTTTACATTTTGACAGCATCCTAAAAGAGGGCTTACCATTCTATCTATTATTGAGCTTATCACTGCATTGACTAAAGATATGGAGGAGGAGAAATCAGAACTTGGTTTTACTATGTAGGTCATACTGTTTCCAGAAAGGGACCAGACCTGGAGTGGGTCTACCTTGTGCTATCCAGCAGTGTGTGGGTTCTTGACTTTTGCAGGAAAGATTTCACAGCATGAATCCAGGTGATTCTGAGAGTAGTACATTTACTGAAGCTGGGAACTAGGATAGAAGCAACAGGAGAGAGCCTAGGAGGGGCTGCTGTCAGCTCACTGGATGGTCAGAGGAAAGGGGGCCATGGAGACAGGGAGTCAGCCTGGGATGAGCTGCTGCTGCCCATTGCTCTCCTGGTGGCAAGTTTTGTGGGGACCTGTAGAGTTTGGGAGGAAAAAAAAAATTACTGGAAAAGGAAGTTTCAATGGGCATGACCCAAGGTGGGCCGAGAGCTGGCTGCTTTGTCTTGTGGGGTTCTATCTGCTTTCTGAAGGCTCGGATTTCAGGGGAGGTCTCGCAGGAGGGCCTCCACAGACTATTCATCAGCTTTTCCAGGTGTGCCCTTTCAGGGTTGTGGTCTCTACTGACTGGTTAGCACCAAGGGGTCATTAGTCCTGTTTTGCTGCTTTTCTGGGCCTGGAGATGAAATACAACTCTAGGTATTATCTCTAGAGGAGGAAAGTTCAGGGGAGAACTCACACCACATGACCAGTAATATCAAAGGTTAGGGGGCTGAAACTGTATGACTAGTAATGTACCAGGGGAGGAAAGGCCACTCTTAGGGTGAGGTCTGGCCCCAGTTTTGCCTGTGGCTAGGCACCTGAGGCTCTCAGCCCGGGGACCTTCTGTGTCTGGCTATAAATTGCCTCTCTATCTGTGTCAGTTTCCCCATTCCTCTTGCCAAGGAATTTTCCTACCTTCTTACTATCCTGCCTGTGTACTATTTGAATTTATATGTGAACTTATCTAACACTTATTTTAACTAACTATTCAGCATATTAGTGGTTATAGTGAGTGTCACGTTTATTTTGTTATAGCAGAAACAGAACTAAACTGACCTACTCCTCCTCTTTGAATTGTACTCATTAGTAGACTGTGTGGTTTTCCCTCTGTTCACAGAAACAATCTCAAAGTCACTACCAAATCTCCAACTGTTCAGAATGGTTCAATTACATTTCCCCAATTAAAAAGAAAATGCAAAATAATGATGTGAAAGTAATCATGTGCCCTAGGAAGTAATACATAGGAGAGATTACAACAAAATACTATTCAGTTATTATCTGATGCTGAGGAGGTTTGATCCAAGGTTAATCATCTTCTGCTTAGCGTCATCCTTCCATGTGGCTAAGTGTCTGCCTGGCGCTGGGAGAGCAGAGAGAATAGGGGACAAACAAGGCTGGGATGATTGAGTGCCAGTCTCCTCTTGCTAATTTTTCCATTTATTTCTGGAAGGGTACCTGGCACTTTAAATAGCATTTTAAATCAGAGTGACTCCAAGTGCTTTCCAAATAGGGGCATTATACACAGAGGAAGACAGAGACTTAAGTGACTCTCTAAGGTCAGAGAAATGGCAAAGACCTGGAAACACTCCTCAGAGAGCCAGCCCTAAGTCTTTGCACAACCTCAAACTGAGGGGTGTTCATATCAGATAGAGGAGAGGTCAGAGCATCCCAGGACTGGCTTGCTTCTAGCTGGCTGTTTGACCCAGAGCATTGTCCTGATGCTCTCTGGCTTTTGTTGTTCTTATCTTGAAAATTAACTGGGAACCAGTTTTTCTCTCATGTTTATGGTTGCAATACATTTTTGTTTCATGGTTTTAGAAATATTGACTTCTTAACTTTTGAAATAATGGTAATTGGAGTAAAACTCAATTGAAATTTATCTCTGTTCTGTTTTTGATAGAAGAATTTTAATGTAAATGACAAAGAAAAATTACTTGTTTTGAGCCTTTGGTATCACCAGCTTAGATACAAGTGAGTATATTGAGTAAAGTCATTTCCTAGGAGGTCTAGTTGGTGTCCTGTTGATCATTCATTTTTATTCTTTTGGTGCATTTTTATTGAATCTTTACTATATTCAAAGTCCTGTTCTAGAAACTTCTGAAATACAAAAATGAACAAAATACAAATCTAGCTCTCTTGGCAATTACAACCAGTAGGAGAGGCCCACAAACAAACCACTCAGTGGAACCCAAGGAAGCATTAAATAACAGTAGAATAAAGTAACACTAGAGAATTGAGAAAGTCCAGATGTAAAGAGCATGAATTTTGGAGTCAGGAAAGGTGGGTTTGAATTCTGACTCTACCATTTATTCAGGCAGCACCTAGCAGTTCACATAAATTCTCTAATCCCTGATTTCATCATCTGTAAGGTGAAACTAATATTAACACCAAATTCATGCAGTAAATGAGGTAATTAAGGTGAAAAATTTATACTAGATATATTCATATATAAAAAGTATTAGGGCCTAGGAATTGGGAAAAATCTAGGAGGGATGGCTTTGGAATGGACACTTAAAATCTGAAAAGAATTTCAACATATAAAAAGGCAGTAGAAACAGCACATCAAATGTGACACAGCAATGAGCTAGGGCCACGGACCTCGAATCTGGAGCGTGGTGGCTGCAGTGGACACTGGGAGCAGAGGAGGCCAGGAAGCTGAGAAGCGGTCACAATGGATGGCGGTTACTATTGTGAAAAGAAGGCTGCACTTATTCTACAGTTGGTGAGGTGCATGCATTTTAAAGTAATTACTTTTAGTTCTTTCCAGAGATTCCATAAATTATCTTTCACTAACTCAGATCTCTTCTCTAAAATGAGTAAAAACTCTTGGCATTTTATTATATATGGTATATCTATAAAGCAATAAAATTAATTTTCATGTGTAGCATGAGACCCTGCTGGCAACTTTAAAGTCACAAACAAACTATTTGTTATCTCCATGTAATTTACTTTGTAGAGTTTCCATTTCAATAGTTTCTTTCTTTACTTCTAGTATTTTCCTAGCCTTGATAGGACCAATTCACTGTGAGGAATTTAGCTTATTTATTTTGCCTCATCTTTGTCCTGTGTAAAGTGAAAAATGGTGCTTATATTTTGGACTGTTTTTTGATGAATAGAATTTTGACAGGATAGTTAAAATTTTTTTTTTTCATAATTTTCCACAGGGAGGTTAAAATCTATCTAGGAACACTCATGCATTACTGGTAGAAGTATAAAAATGGTATAGCCACTTTGGAAAACAGTTCAACAGTTTCTTAAAATGTTAAGCATAAATTTATCATGTGATAGAGCAATTCCACTCCTAAGTATCTACCCAAGAGAAATGAAAATATATACTCACACAAATGCCTGTATAAGACTGTTCATGGAAGCATTATTCATAATAGCTAAACAGCGGAAACAACCCAAATGTCCATCGACTGGTGAATGTGTAAATGAATAATAGCATATTCACACAAGGGAGTCGTCGTCGGCAGCCGTCCGTCTCGAGAGACGATGGTGTAGCTTCTTAAGAGTCCATCTGCACCGCCGAGAATGGCTGTGCAGTCCGACTCGGGAGTGACATGGTATCTGTCTCCTCCCGTGTTGAATCGACATCTTGCGATGACGCTGAAGCTACAGAGCCTGGGCAGGGTAATATGGAGGGTCTGCTGTTGCCCATGCAGCAGACCCCCCCTCTCTTCGCAGCTGAAGGGTCCAAGGGAAAGACGGAGTCGATACAGCTTGGGTTCAGGTGCGCCGCAGGAGTTGCCAGTGTTGACCACAACATCAAACCGCCTTAGGGACTCCGGCTCCGGATTTTCTGTCGGGGTTTACTCCCTTAGCCTTTCCCCTGAAGAGGTATGCCGCAAGGCAGCGGAGGTTTTTTGGAGTCAGAGTTTCCTTCTCTGATGTACCCTGACTGGAAGATCGAACCAGCGACACTTAGCTCGCAGGCCGACGCTCAATCCACTGAGCTAAACCAGCCAGGGCTACACAAGGGAGTATTACTCAGCAATTAAAGGGAGTGAGTACTGATATATGCTACAATGTGGATGAACTTTAGAAATATTATGCTAACTGAAAAAAAACACAGAAACAGCAAAGACCACGTTGTAAAATTCCATTCATATGTAATTACCAGAGAAGGTGAATTTATAGAGATGAGAAGTATTGGAGGGGCCAAAAGTTCTTTTTTTTTTTTTTTTTTTGGTAAGATGGCTCTAGTAGTGCTTAGTTGTTCTTAACTTCATTCAAAACAATTTTGTTAGATTGTATTGTGACAGCTGTCATATCAGCATGCATTAAAAAAAATCAAGATCGGTGAATTTTTGTGCAGCTATTTTAATATTGAAGATGGAGGTAAATATGGAACATTTTTGATGTATTGTGCTTTATTATTTCAAGAAAGGTAAAAAATGCAACTGAAACACACAAAAAAGATTTGTGCAGTGTATGGAGAAGGTGCTGTGACTGATCAAACATGTCAAAGTGATTTGCTAAGTTTTGTGTTAGAGATTTCTGTCTAGACGATGGTCCATGGTTGGGTAGGCTAGTTGAAGCTAATAGTGATCAAATTGAGACATTAATTGAGAACAATCAATGTTATACCACGTGGGAGATAGCTGACATACTCAAAATAAGCAAATCAATAAAGTTATCGGGGAAAGTGAAAAATGTGTCTTTTATTTTATGGAAAAAACTAAATGCCTCTTTTGGCCAACCCAATAAATATGTCATTGCCAGCAGTTAGGGATGTCAATGAGGGTGACTGCAAATGGTCATGAGGTTTCTTTTTTGGGATGATGAAGAAATTCTAAAGTTAGGTGTTATGATAGTTGCACAGCTTTCTATATTTATTTAAAAAGTCATTTAATAAATAGTACACTTAAAATGGAAAACTTATGGTACGTAAATTTTGTATCAGTGAAATTGATTGAAAAAAGCTCTCTGGAAAAATAAATGTTTGAGGCAAAAATTAAAATTTACTGACATACATGTAGTGTGGACCATGAGTTAATGTTTTAAGAGATTAGAAAAGAAAGAGATGTCACTTTTGATGGAGTTTTAAGGAATTCTTTGTGGAAAAGGTAGGTGTCTGAAGTAACTGGGAAAGAGCTTGCATTTGAATTGAGTGTTGAAAGATAAATAGAATTGACTTCAAGATCCGTGAATAATTTGACCCAAGCTAAACTCCCTAAACACATATTTCTTTATTGCCTTTAGGTCACAATAGTTTTGATTAGAGCTCTCCACTTACTGTTTGTTAAACACAATTTGATATGTATCACCCTATTCCAGAGCATTAATTTTCCTTTTAGAAGTCCCTCCATAGTAAGAATGATAGCTTCTTTCTTTATATTTCAACAATGCACCTAGCACAGGGCATGGCTTAGTTAGTGCCCAATAAATAGCCTTTCGCTGCCTAACTGATGAGTTGATACCCTGCTGGGGTTGGTACAGGCAGGGGCATAATGATGGAGGTAGTGGGGTGAGAAGACTGATACTTACGAGAAGGTTGGGAAATTAACTGGGACTCAGTCAGAGCCCCTTGAAAGCCAGGTATGGGAGTTTGGCAATAGATGTAGTCAGTTGGGGGTCAGAAGAGTGGTAAATGCAGGTGGTACTTTGGAAAACAAACCTGTCCGCAGTATGAAGATTAGTTTGGTTGGCGAGAGCCCGGCATGGATTAGCACATGATCATTGATTTTTTTTTTTTTTCTTATTGCACATTTAAAATTCGGTTTACATTTATTGAGCATCTGGCGATTGTTTGCCTTACTTTAAATTTTGCTTTCTGGAAAGCATTTGATTCTTTGTGCCTCTCCTTCAGCAATAACTTGTGGAGGCCGAGTTATTCTGAAACGTTTCTCTAGAGTGTGCTTTGGAACGAGGCAGCTATTTTTCTCCATGAACTTCCCTTCTGTTCTGCTATCCCTGGTTTCAGAGGCAGCAATAGAAAAATAAGATTCCTTTAAAAATATTGACCCAGACTAGATATTGCTTTTTACTTTTTTAATAAGATATGCTTGGCGTTGAAAGCTCCTTTGTTGCTGCAACACTTATTCACACGTGAGACCTTAATATCATGTCTGCAATATTCTGGTTCTTTCTGATTAAAGTGGCAGATCTCTCAGCATAGCAGCAGCTCACAGAGCTGTGCTCTTCAGAGCAGTATCGTAACAGAGTGATTTGCAGTCTGACCCGCGATGCAGCTAACATCCCCACATCAAGGCCCCGAGCTCCGTGGGGCCTGAGGACCGGTGGCGAGTGTGATCTCGAAGTCAGTATCAATAACCATAGCACATAAGCTCACACCCAGGCGCACATTTTCCTTCATTCGCCATATGAAATGGTGAGTTCAATACGCTTCTATTTGGAAGGGAATTGAAGTTCGTGGAACAAAAGGGCTATTAATGCCACACAAATCACCCTGCCCTTGCAGTGGACAGCTTCTACCACTCCATCTGGAGCTCGTAAAGATCCGTAAACCTTGTGTTCCCTGAGACCAAAAGGTGGGAAGATGCACATTGACCTCTTTAAAAGTGAGGAAAAAAAAATGCTTCAAAACAAAAAGAATATAAAACAGCTTCCATATGACCCTCCCCGACATTCAGTGAGTGCTGACTTGGAGATGGACTCAAATAGTTTATTGCAGAATTGGATTCGATTAAAATCCACGGCAATGACAGATGCAAGCGTCTGTCATTGCTGTGAAGTTTGAGGCGCAAAGGCACTTATGTTGGCTGAACTGTCTGCAGGTCATTTGAACAGATAGATTTGGTCACACAGGTTCACCACAACTTTCTTCCCCCAGTTAAGGTACCATTCACCAAATTTATCAAAGCAGGCTCTAGTGGTTTAGAATCATGTTGAAAGATCAGCTGCTATTTTAAAAATATTATCTGGTGAGCAAGTCTATGGCACGTCTTCTGAGTTCTGCATTGTGTTCCCAGCACCCAAAGTCAAATCTTTTTCCATCCACATATATTTTATAGAATTCTACACTTGAAACCTATATATTTTTCTTAACCAATGTCGCCCCCAATAAACTTAATTTAAAAATCCTATGATTTTTCTGCTTTTTAAAAAGTCAAATTGGAAAATAGGAATGAAATAATACATGTTTCTCAAAAAGTGTATCTGGTTGGGGTGTCAAACACATATCAAACCTGGTCTAGCCTTGTGCAACCAAAGCAATAATTTTGTGGTGTATTTTGGGTGTGTAGACCTCAAATACTAAATGACATCCAGGAAAATTAAGTCTTATGAAATGACAATTCACGTTAAATTTTACCTTAAGGGGATTATATGTACTTAGGTATCACACAGATTTCACCGTAGGGTCAGGCGGGGAGGGCCCACAAGGTCATCTGAGTTAGCGGAGGAATCCTAACTCCGAAGACAAATGAGGAGTGTGGGAGCGTGGGGAGGTTTGGTTGGTGGGCAGGTCCCGGAGATGGCTGTTCGAGAAAGGGCGGCACTGTCATAGTCAAACCTTGAGTGCCAGCAAGGCTGTGGTGGCAACCGGGATGATCCCCAGGCTCTGAGCAGTCACTTCACTGAACTGATCCTTTACCACACAGTCCCTCAGCTTGGCGGAAGCCCTGCCCTGTAATACACAGAAGTAAAACTACTTCTGGGAGGGGTTTGAATAGAAAGAACTCCAAGGGATTTAGGTATGACTGAGTCCAATGTTCCACTTTACAGAAGAAGAAATAGGCCCAGAGAGGTCAAGTGGCTACGACATGGCAAGCGCCCCGTGATTCCAGTGCTAGACTCACTCTTAGGCGCTTCTGCTCTGCTGAGTTCACTGCATATGGTGTTGCGTATTCACTCACCTTCAGGTCATTTGACTTAGTTGGGTGTATCTGCCCTGTCTTCCAGCTGTGGTTCTGATTCAAGGGTCATTTCCTGAGACCCATAGAGGAGGTGGTTATTGACTCATGTTTCTGGTTATTACTAGAAATGACCACAATCATTTGGACAAAAATATCAAACAGGAGCTTTCTAGGGGGGGGTCTATTGTTGGGTTTAGTGGTAAAGTGTATCTACTCTTGATGTTTTCCCCTTTAGACCTTCTTTAAAAAGATAATTCAAGGACTTTCTGGACTTCATTTTTCTTTTTTAATTCTTCCTTCCTTTGCCCTGGAAGAGAGTAGAGAGAATATTGGTGCGTAATGAGCATTGAAGGATTAGAAAAGTGATTTTTCTCCTAAAGTTATGGTTATCAGCCAGTCACTCACAATAATGGCAATCAAAACAAAAGCTAACATCGTTTGGTTACCATGTGCCTGCCACACACTATTCAAAACACCTGATTTGATTTGACTTATTTTATCCTTACTATGATACTACCAGAGGTTGAGTTATTTGCCCAGATCTTAGGGGTCACATTCAGGATTCCACCTCTAGCATTTTGCTTTCAGTATCCAAGGTACTTAACCATTCAATAACAATACCCCTTGTTATAGAACAGAATTAGAATTGATACCCTCAAGGTTGCACCTTGTCCTTGGGTGCTAGGCATTAGAATTGGTACCCTCAATGCTGAACAACACTTGAGTGACCTGGGTCTCTAATACTTGAGTATGAATTACTTATATTAATAGCTTTTCTCTGATGTAGGACATACTCCCTCTGGAGTTTGAAGCTTGACTAGAAGAGGATGATGGGAAGTCTAGGACTTCTCAAGATTAATGATCACAATGTCAAAAATCTGTGGACTGTGGCACTGTCCTGTTTTGTAATGGAGCAGTAGATTACAGAGGGAAATCTCATCTTAGAGACTCTACTGTCACTTCTGTGTTGTGGCACCTTGGGCCGATGACCTTCCTCCCAGAGATCTTGGGCTTATCATCTGTGTCATCATCGTTGTGTTTTCTTTTTCCTTTAACCTTCTAGGAATTCAAAGCTTGTCTCTCCCACTGGACCGGTGTTCTAAGAAAGTAAAATAGTTAGCCCATTCTGCAGATAACAGCATGAGCAGGCTTGGCGTCTGCTTCCACGCTTCAAGTGAACTCTACTCTTTTGTTTTTATGTTGAGTCATTTTTGAATGGCAAAGCAGAGAGGAGTGCCTCCAAGCCAGCTCGTCACTGGCAGGACCTCATTATAGTACCTGGCATAACTCCTACCCATTCCTTTGATTCCTCGTTTCTCCACTCTCAGCCTCCAGGGACAAGGGTTCCCCACTGGTCTCTTTGGGTAGAGGAGCTTTGGGGAGTGGAGAGAGGAGGTGAAAGAGAGGTAGACGGAGCTGTCAGAGCTGTCCCCAGGGCTCTGCACAGCCAGGACTCATTACATCATTATGTGGGGTTCCTACTCCACAGCAGGGGGGCTGAATGGAGGGATTCTCTGTGGTATAAGAGAGAATGCAATCATCACCAGCTTGGAAATCATCACTCACCAGCAAAGACAAAACCAACACCCACTTGGTACATTGCGCTCCATGCTGACACTCCCTACTCTGCTTCTTTCACTGGTAATATTGATGTACATTTTAAACAAGTTTCACTGGTATATGTATTAAAGCAAGAGAAACAATAGTCTGTCATTTGCTGAGGTCTGTTCAGAGATGAGAGGACTGTGGAAGTGGTTGGAGGATGTAGCAATGGACTTTGGTGGGGCCTGAAGGAGGAAGGGGAAGAAATGACCCATACATGCACCCCTGGACCAGGACATCCCTCTTTTGGGTCTTAAGAATCTCTCTCTCATTTTCCCAGACAGATATATTGCAGAAGAAGCCACAAGAATCTATTATTATTTTGGCTATCGATAAATCACCTGGTTGCATTGAAAATCTCCTTCCAACGTGTTGATTTGCATGTTTCATTGTGAAGATTGTAGAGATCAAAACCACAGAAACACCCTAGCTGGACGGATCACTTAGTTCAAGTGTCACCCTGTACACCAAAATGTTGTGGGTTCCATTGGGTCAGGGGTCAGAGGTCAGGGCGCACACCTAGGATGCAGGTTCCATCTCTGGTCAGGGTGTGTAGGGGCGGCAACCGATCGATGTTTCTCATATTGATGTCTCTCTCTCTCTTTTCCCTCCTCCCTCTAAAATCAATTAAAAAAACATACTCTGGTGAAGATTTATATGTATATATTTTTAAAACCCATGGAACCGTAGGTGTCCAGTCAATACAGCTCTCTCCAGTCTGTCATTTGGTTCTTTTGGTGTGGTTGCGGAGCACCTGGAAGAAGCTCAGTTGATGTTGGTTAACTGGACCTATAAAATTCCCTACCCTGAGAATTTCAACGTAAGATAGAGGCATAAAAAAAAAAAAAAAAAAAAAAAAAAAGGAAGGTACCCTGCCAAAAGACTCCCTTCCTCAACTCATCCATGTACATACATAACACACCCAAAAGTCGATCAAAATTTCATAATGTAGTTTTGGTGAAAGGACTGAATGATTCTCAGTGCGTTTCAACCAGTGTGGAGCATTCCCAGACCTCATGCTGCCTTCCTCAGGCGCTGACCACAGTTGGGGGCGGCAGTGGTGGTGGTGGAAATTTCTATGCACGTGGGCTTCTAGGCCAGCAGGTGGCGATGTTTCTCAGTTTTACCCCAAGTGGTCAGGCCAGAGGCCATTAGAGATGCAGGGTGTGCATATCAGATGGCTGTTAAATCAGCTAAAAATCTGTAAAGGCACGGCAGATCAGCTCTTATTTATTTATTTTTACTTAGAGTTGATGAATGCAGTAAAATTCCATAATGGGCAAATGAACACTGTAGGTTTATGTCAGGCACGGGAGCAGAGGAGAACCTGAATAGATGTTTGGGTAGCTGGGTTTTCTCTCTCTCAGTTGCTTTTTAAAATGAAACTTCTGTTCCGCTGCCTTCCGGCAGCCTGGGTTTAGTCAGTGTGGGACCAAAAGGCACGCTGGCAAGAGCTCTGTTAATTTTCTTTTCCATACTTTTAGCGATGTGCCCCTCCTCTAGCATCAATCCCCCAACTCCCGGGGCAGAGGCCGAACCAGTGTGTGGCTGGGTCAGGGGAGCCCAGGAAGGCTGCTCAGGAGTGAAAAATGGGGAGTAGAAGAAAGGGGGGCTCTGAGGCAGCCTCTGCTGAACAGCATCCTCAGCTACATAGGAGAATTGGAGATTGACGCACTCCCCTCTTGCCTGAGACAGCAGCAATTTAACTGAGGGCCAGGCTCTGTCTGGGTAGTGACAGATCCATTTTAAGCACAATAAGAGGAATTTGGGGAGAAAATTGGCCTTAAAATAATGCTTGTTCTGTGTGCTGTCCCATTAAGGGAAAAGGTACCCACTGGAATCTAGGATATTTGGTTTTTTGACCTGGAGGTACCATTGATTCACTGTATGATATTGAACTTTTTTCCCTGCATCGTATGAGCCCTTTGAAGAATATCTTCCAACCATATTTAAATTATATTCTTATGAACTAGCACCCCTGACTGAACAGCAGGGGCCTTTTTTAGATGCCAGGGCTCCGCTCTTGCTCAATTAAATCAGAATCTTAAGGGGTAAGGCACCAGCCTGCATCTTTTTGGCACACTGCCCAGGGGATTCTAATGTGCAGCCAGGCTAGAGAATTGGCCCTCAGACCAGGAGTTCTCAAAGGGAAGTAGCAGGACAGGCAGCATCAACCTCTCCTGAGAACTTATTAGAAATGCAAATTATCAGCTGTCCCCATCAGAATTGGAAACTGTAAAAGTGGCCCAGAAATCTGTGTCTTAATAAGTCCTCCAAGTGATTATGAGACATGCTGAAGTTTGAAACCCACTGTTGCTTTGGGAAGGATTAGGATTTCCCATGCTTCTTGTAATTAGCTGGTGCCAGTGACTACTTCTGGCAACAGGCTGTGAACAAGAGTGTTTGAGTCATTTCCTGGCCTCATCTTGTACATGCCGGCACTTGACCTTCTACATAGGCTGTGTGCTTTGAATAGTCAGTAATGTAGCACGTTGGCACCTGCATTAACTTGGACCCCTGTGTTGCTACATGGATGTCTTGTGAATGAGAAAACAAACAAACAAACAAAGCTTGCATTGAATGACTAAAATTCTGTGTCTGTTTACTGCCTGATTATTAATGCTGTAGTTCCAACTATTTGGTTGGAACAGTACTGATAGGAAGAGAAGGTAAAGAAATGGAATATGAGATCTTTATACTTAATGGAGCCATAGAACTGTGAGGGTACATGGGGGTACATGGAGGCCTGGCATCTGGAGAGAAATGTGGAGCAGAGCACCTCATGATTTTCAAACTTAAACTTTATTCATTTACATTTAAGTCTAAAATACTAGGACAATTTGATAAATAATTCTATATCTGGGTCTGAGTTGTGCTAAAAATGGAATGAAATTGAAAAAAATATGAGCTTCCTATTCTGAGTTTTCCAAAGCATATAATTTGGTATTACAGTGTTTAGACATTGGGGCCTTGGTATACACTCTTTGAAATTCTTCTTACAGTTCTGGATTGTAATGCTGATACTAGATAGGAGTACGGTGGCGATCCTCTTCCACTGGGAGAGCCCATATCTGGGAGGGTGTTCTCTTTAATTTAGACCCTCTCCATGAAGTCCCTTTGTCTCTCAATGACAGAACAGTATAAACGTGCTCTTCTGCTGAGGCAAGTGTTGTTGGGGTTGGTCTCTGTATTAGTTTGATCAGGCTGCCATCCAAGATGTGAAACACTGGGTAGCTTAAACAAGAAAAGTCTATTTTACCACAGTTCTGGAGGCTGGAAGTCCTATATCAAGGTACCCAAAACTCTGTCCTTGACTTGAAGACATTGCCTTTTCACTGTGTCCTCACATGGCCTTTGCACTATGGGTAGGTCCCTGGTTTCTCTTTATCTTCTTATAAGGACCCCAGTCCTGTGGAACTAAGCCTCCATACTCATGATATCATTTAACCTTAATTTTTTCCTTATAAAGGCCCAGTCTTCAAATGTTGTCACATGGGAGCTTAGGGCTTCAACAAATGACTTTTAGGGGTATACATTTCAGTTCATAATAATCTTTCTCCTTACTTACTGCTGCTTTCATATGTTTTTGGCCATTGCCCTATTAAGGCTACTTCACAGTTCTGGTTATTTCTAATCCCAGCTTCATATTGGCTAACAGAAACTTCCCCAGGCCTCCTTTTTGGTAATTTTTGCATTGATCTTTCTTGATTACTATTGGTCCCTCTTACCAAAAGATTACATTATTGTTGTCATCAAAATCATCACCACCATCATTAATATTGTCATCATAACTAACATTCATAGAAAAATTGTTATATTGCTAGACTCTGGGCTGAGTTGACTATCTATTGATCAAGACATCCGTTTGACTTTTCTCTTCCCCCAGCTTGGCTCATTTTCCCTGCCTTATAACTATCTCTCACCTTTTAATACTTCTGCTCTGGTCAAAGAAATGCACCTTTGATTCTTTATGTATATCTTGCTCATTCCAATCTTTCTCCATTTGCTCAAATCTACAGTGTTCTCCTTTTGCCTCATTAAGATATGACCCTTAGTATCTTTGTTTATGAACAATAACTACTCAACTCTCTTTCCTCCAGGGATCCCACTGTGACTTAGTCCATCATTAAATTAGGAAAGCTCAACAAAAGCTGCTCTTGTGTCTGTACAAGTTTTTTCCCTCTGGGGTTGGTGTTGAAGATCTCTCAAGAGTTGATCTGATTGGCTCATTAAGATGGATGAAATAACTGTATTGACTGTTTGGTGGGCTGGTTATTTCAGTCATCTTAATGAGAGAATTAGATCGACCCTAAGGCACTCCAAATCCGTATTTGATGATTGATCTAGAAGCAATCAATCTGGCTGTGTTGCTTGGCTGCTTTGTATGAATCCTCTGCTCGGTTCAACCAGCTTCACTCCCATAGCCCTTCTGAAAATAAGCTTTGCAAAACACACACACATGCACACACGCACACTCTGAACTGGTGAGCAGTTGATAGAGTTATGACCTTGCATTTTACGAGATTTAGGATCATTCCATTTAACTGCTGTGAGCATGAATTTGCTAACAATCCTGTGTAAAGTGACAAATCTGACCATTTTTTTATGTTTTTATAAACTGGAGGCCTTACACAACTCTAAGGCAGCTGCCTATCTTCATCCCTTTGCATGAGCTGCACGTCTGTTTGGGATGCCCTCCCATACTTACTGTCTGTCCAAAATCTACCCCTTAGCCAGCGCAGCCCCAGCTCCTTCTGAAGATATTCCTGATCCTCCGTTATGGACAGGATTATCTTTTCTGTCTGGCTGTGTATTGCCCTTCCTGTCCTATTTTGTATGTGCATTCAGGGAATGTTCAAGTTGGGAAGGACTTTGTATCTGCTCAAGGTCCTGACTCTACATTTTCAAAAGAGAAACCAGGGCACAGACTATTGAGTGACTTGCCCAGGGGCACAGATCAGACAACCTCAAACAGTGAGACTTTTCTTGGACCCCAGGATTCAGTGCAGCCTATTCCAGTAAACATCACTGGGCATCAGTGAGAGAGAGAGTTGACAGAACCGTCTTCCCTGAAGCAGTGGGCCATGCCAAGTCTCTTGAGGAGTGTTGTTTATTTTTCAGAAGAGGAAATAAATGATGACTCTTCTCTACAGGTTCATGAACCAGTAGAGAACGAGACATGGGTGTCAGGTAGGTAAATATTGTTAAAGCTAGATTGAAGGAATGCAGTGCAGATTTATGGTCAAAACTGAGTATTTTTTTCATTCAGTTTAAGTTTATATTCAATTTTGTTTTGTGTTAGTTTCAGGTGTGCAGCATAGTGCTTAGACAATCACATACTTTACAAAGTGTTCCCCTGATATTTCCATTACCTGCCTAGCACCATCCATGTTATTACAATCTTACTTTTGATTCTGTTTTCTATGCTGAACTTAACATTCTCATGACTGTCTTGTAACTACCAATCTGTACTTCTTAATCACTGCTCCATTTTTACCCAGTCCTCTAACCCCTCTCCCTGTGGCAACCATCACTCTGTTCTCTGTATCTTTGAGTCTGTTTCTGTTTTGTTTGTTTATATTTTTCTTTAGATTCCGCATATAAAAGCTGCATATCTTAACAGCTTTCCTCACATTTAGCTCCTGGTATGACTTCTCCAACCCGTAAACACACTCTTGGTTTCACACACCCTGGGTCTCCGTAAGGGAGAGTGTGGGCATTCAATGCGTCCCTGCCCGCTGTGAGTCCTGGCAGTGGGGACAGCAAGAGAAGGACCTCCCAGCTCCCTGCTAGAGGGCAAATGGGAAGGGGGGGCAGTGCTGTTGCCCAGTTGAGCTCATCCCCCGGGGGTGGGGCAGGAGTAGAACAAACACCTGTCAGGTGCAGCTGGCTCCTGAGAGATCCTAGGAGGTGTTGACCCAGTTCAACTCAGTGCCTTCTTCCCAGGTTCGCCAGCCACTTGTCACTCCTCAACCACTTGGCAAGCAGAACACCTGAGGGGGGATTCTCTTTAGAATCTTCTGAAGGTGTGGAAGTTGCTAATTTGTGGGCTAAGAGAGAAACACTGGTGTTTGCTTCTTGCTCTGCCTGGAGTTTTGCAGCCTCACAGAGACAGTCATCTGCCAGGGCCAGAAAATAATCTTGATTTTCCACAGATGTCTGACAATACTCTGCCCAGACCCAGAAGTGAGGCTTGAATGGCGATCTCTCTCTCTTTATTTGATGCTGAGGACTTGACAAACATTTATTTTTTCCAGGATATTACAAAGGAGTAAAATTACATTTCCTGGAGGACATACACTGATTTAGTTGTCTGTTTATCAGAATCTAATTAACTTAAATGGAAGGACCAGTTGGAAAGGTCAGCATGAATTCTGGGCCCGGGAACTCTGTTCTTTGCCTGTTCAGGGCCTGGTTCCCAGTTACCTCATTCATTGTTTGGTGAAACCTTAGCTAGAACTGTAAAACCAGCATTCCTCCCTGGTAATGCCTTTGTCCAGGGAGCATGTGGTTTTATGTTACAGAATGAGAATCATAGGAACCCTTGCTCATGCCAGTCCCAGCAGTGTTTATTGATGCAGTCACTGGCATAGGATTGTGAGTCTTCGATATTGAAGGCTATAAGGAACATATCTAGGACCTAATGGGTCTTCCTTCTTCTTCTTCTCCTTCTCCTTCTCCTTCTCCTTCCTCTTCCTCTTCCTCTCCCTCTCCTTCTCCTTCTTCTTTCTCCTTTCCTTCTCCTCCTCCTCTTCCCTCTTCTTCTTCTTCCCCTCCTTATCATTATTATTGTTATTGTTATTATTATTGTTATTATTGATAGCCAGCCAGGGCCAACACTCTAGGTCAGAATTATCTAAGGAAAGATCTGTATACTGTGAGGGGTTGTGGTCAGGAGACCCGGTTCTATCGTAGCTCCACCATGAACTTGCTCTGTAACCTGAGATAGGCTTTGTAAGATATCTCTAAGGTGACTTCCAGCTCTGAATTCTCTGATTCTGTACCTTGGAGACAGGGCCATCTACAAAAGAAATAGGTATATTTGCATATGAACACTGACAGCAGGTCCATTTACAAACAGGATGGTGAAGAGGACAGATTTAAGCCTTTGGAAACCAGGGTTGAGGGCAGGTCTTGGATTAGTCTATACTTCTAGAGTAAATATTTCTGTAGACCCCACTCTGACTTTTAGATGCCAATTAATTTTCATTTGCTACAGTCCTTGGGCTCACTGCAATACAAGAGCTAACATGCATGGATACAGGTCAGCTGGCCTAGTGACGTGCAGAAGAGGAACTTCTCATTCTAAAGAGTATAAACTGGAGTGAGGAGAGCCGAGATCAACTGCCACTAACTGTGTGCTTTTATTGCTTAGGAAAGACATAAATAGCAGCTAATTCCTCATGCTCTAGTGGCCTATATCTGCCTCATGCTAAATATTTTATGTCAAAAGACTGAACTCTTGAACTAGCCATGGCATTTAAATAAACCCTGTTATTGTGTTTTTAATTTTGCCAGGCACATTGAGGTTAAGTGCTTTGCCAGGTGTCAAACTTGTAGTTTATGGCAGAGTACAAGTTCTAATCCAGCAGTCCTCTGCCCAGTCCAGTACACAATTTAAATCTTACTGTGCTTCCCTTCAAGATATTGTTTGTATCATCCATCTATCCATCATCTGTCTATATACTTAGATGTACACATACACCTATATGTGTATGTATGTATGTATGTTAATATATATACACACACACTTATAGTTGATGTTTGAACAATGAAGGGGTTAGGGAAGCTGATAGCCCACACAGTTGAAAAACCCATCTATAACTTAAGTTGTCCCTCCACATACATGGATTCTCAATTGCATTGGCTATTTTCTGAAACATGTACCTGTAGTATTAACTGTTATTTATTGAACATTTACTATATGCCAGGACTGTCCTTGCATCTTGCATATATATCATCATGTAATACTGTTCTCAGAATCACTGTGAGAGAATACATTTTATTATTCTCCAGTATAGCTGTTCATATTCAAACCCCACTCTGCTAAATACAAAGTCTTAACCTAACGTTCTTACTCACTGTATCATATGAACTGTCATTCATTTATTCTTTCATTTAACAAATGTTTATTAAGCACTTATATGCCATGCATTATGGATTCACTGATTAAAAAAAAAAAAAAATTCAAGCTCCCTTTCAAGTTCAACTTGACCAGGGCCTCCTTGTTAAAAATCCTTCTACTGAAATAACAGCAAGACTTTTAATGTTTTAAGTGTGAGACTGAGGGAACGACGTGAATATACAGAGGTGTATTGGCATTAATTTTGTTAGAAAGCAATACGACTTAGATAAAAGCATGCGAGGCTCAGATATTTCTGTCTTATAAAGATTGTTATAAGGACCTAGGATTGTGTCGTCATGACCACTAGTCATCAGTTGACCTGTGAAATGGGAGAGGTTATTTAAAAATAGGCAGTTGATTAACCACAAAACTTGGCTAAGTTCATTTTCTCATCTTCCATATTTAGAAAAAAAAATTCTGTTATGGAAGTTTAAAAAATATAGTAAAATAGAAAGCATAATGAACCTTCCTGCAGGTATCGCCTTCACTCAAAATACATCAACTCATGGACAACTTGTTTCATCTGTATCCTGACTTCTTTCAGAAATCTTATCATCTCTTCTGTAAACATTTCATTATGCATCTCTAAAATATAACTTTAAAATAACATAAGCAGACTTCCAGCCAAGAGGGTGGCATAGGCAGATATGGCTCACCTTTTTGCACAACCACAAAAAAATTACAACTAAAATATAGAACAACCATCAATCAGAACCATCAGAAATCAAGTTGAATGGAAGTCTGACAATTACAGAATTAAAGAAACATCATCCATACAGACTGAGCCAGCAGGCTGGTGCCCTGAGACTCCATCTACCTGGCTGACACTGTTTCATCTGCCTTAGAGATCCCCAGAGACTTTGATCCACTCAAGTTGCTTTTACATATGAATGGCTAGCCTTGGCTCATGCTTCACAACTTCCTAAATCCTCACAAACGAGCAAGAGCTGACTTCAATGAGTCCCTTGCTCCACACTAGCAGCATCCAGCCTAGTTTCATAACTTGGCTTTGCCTGAGAATCTCCAAGCCCAGTATAAGTAGCAGCCATCTCATATTGCTTTTATAGCTCAGGCAAGGTAGCCCTGGACAAAATGGGGGGGGGGGCGGCACTTGACCTTGTCCTCTACCACCTGGGAAACTCCAGGACCAGTGCACCCAGTGGACAGCTACAGACCACGTCGGAGCACCACCACCCTGCTCCTGTACAGCTGATCCTCCACAGAGGGCAGAGGGTGGTGGTCAGTGGTCACAGCCAATCCTTGCAGCTTACTGGTCAGGGTAAGTCCCTCCCATTGTGAGAAATGCCCACAGTAGAACACTGGGACACAGGACTTCAGCAGGAAAACGAGGCATTTATTTATTCACAGGTCTGCAGAGCCGGGCACAGCCAGCCAAAGGCATGCGCACCCCAAGTAGACAAAGTAAACTGGTTTTATACTAATACAATTAGCTTCCCCTCCCCTCTCTTTCTCCCCCGTTTCTCCATTACTGGTTAATCTGGGTTCACAATCTAACGCAATTAACTACTTAACTAAGGGTGTGATTAACTAAGGGTAATCTAGTTATATAGGTCTATCTCCAACTTATTTGCAAAGTTATCTAGCTATATCTTCCTATTTCTCTGTGTTTGGTGATGACAATCTTCCTCCTTTTGATCCCAGAGATATGTGTCAGGAGCTGTGGAATGACATTTTCTGGCCCGTTTTCCATGATCCCTCTGTTAATTATCTCTTACTTGTTTGAGAGTCAATGACTTCTTTGTCCCTTACACCATTGATCTGCCAACAGCAACCAAGGCTCAACTACAAGAGGAAGGTGTGCTCAACCCACACAAAGGGCATAACTCAAATACCCAGCTTGGGTGATAGGGGATATGTCACCAGACCCTACAGGATACCTACTCCGTCGTCGGCAGCCGTCCGTCTCGAGAGACGATGGTGTAGCTTCTTAAGAGTCTATCTGCACCGCCGAGAATGGCTGTGCAGTCCAACTCGGGAGTGACACGGTATCTGTCTCCTCCCATGTTGAATCGACATCTTGCGATGACGCTGGAGTGTCCTCTCCAGTGACGCTGAAGCTACAGAGCCTGGGCAGGGTGATATGGAGGGTCTGCTGTTGCCCATGCAGCAGACCCCCCCTCTCTTCGCAGCTGAAGGGTCCAAGGGAAAGACGGAGTCAATACAGCTTGGCTTCAGGTGCGCCGCAGGAGTTGCCGGTGTTGACTACAACGTCAAACCGCCTTAGGGACTCCGGCTCCGGATTTTCTGTCGGGGTTTACTCCCTTAGCCTTTCCCCTGAAGAGGTATGCCGCAAGGCAGCGGAGGTTTTTTGGAATCAGAGTTTTCCTTCTCTGATGTGCCCTGACTGGAAGATCGAACCAGCGACACTTAGCTCACAGGCCGACGCTCAATCCACTGAGCCAAATACCTACTACATTAGGCCATACTACCAAGACATGGAGTCAAAGTAGCTCTATCTAATACATAGAAACAAACACAGGGAGGTTGCCAAAATGAGGAGACAAAGAAATATGGCCCAGATGAAATAATAGATTAACCCCCCCCCCCAAAAGAGCTAAACAAAATGGAGATAAGCAATCCATCAGATGCAGAGCTCAAAATACTGGTTATAAGGATGCTCAAGGAACTTAGTGAGGACCTCAAAGTATGAAAAAGATCCAGTCAGACATGAAGGATACACTAATTGAAATAAAGAACAATTTATAGAGAAAAAACAGTAGAGTGGATGAAGCCAATAATCAAATCAATGGTATGGAATATAAGGAAGCCAAAAACAATTAGAACAACAAGAAGGAAAAATAATTAAAAAAAAAAATGAGGATAGTGTAAGCAGCCTCTAAGGTACCAGTAGGAGAAGAGAAAGAGGAAGAAATTGGAACTCTGTTTGAAAAAATAATGAAAGAAAACTTCCCTAATTTGGTGGAAGAAATAGACATGCAAGTCCAGGAAACACAGAGAGTCCCAAACAAGGTACATAATTAGATTGCCAAAGGTTAAAGATAAAAGGAGAATCTTAAAAGCAGCAAGAGAAAATAAGGTAGTTACCTACAGGGGAGTTCCCATAAGACTGTCTGCTCATTTCTCAAAAGAAACTTTGCAGGCTAGAAGGGATTGGCAAGAAATAGTCAAAGTCAAGAAAAGCAGGGACCTACAGCCAAGATTGCTCTACCCAGCAAAGCTATCCTTTAGAATCAAAAGCCGATAAAAAGCTTCCCAGACAAGAAAACACTAAAGGAGTTTATCATCACCAAACCATTATTATATGAAATGTTAAAGGACTTATTTAAGAAAAAGAAGATCAAAACTATGAACAATAAAATAAATCGCAAAAACTACATACCTATCAACAATTGAAATGGTTGCCAGATGGCAGGAGGGTGTGGGGGAATGGGTGAAGAGGTGAGGGGATTAAGAAGTACAAATAGGTAGTTGCAGAATAGCCATGGGGATATAAAGTACCATACAGGAAATGGAGTAGCCAAAGAACTTATACGCATGATCCATGGACATGAACAGTAGGCGGGGGTGGATTGCCCGTGGTAGTGGGGGGTGTTGGGGAGAGGTGGGCAGAGGGGGAAAATCAGGACAACTTAAATGACATAATTAATAAAATATAATTAAAAAATAAAAACATAACCACATTTTAATCACATATAAAGTAAGTTAAAGTAGTTTCTTAATATCATTCAATAGCCAATCAGTATTCAAATTTCTAATGGTTCCATAAATACCACTTTTTCCCCATTTATTTCTTTGAATTAGGGTCCAAATAAGGGCCATGCATTGTTATTTATAGTTGTATCTCATCAGTGTCTTTTAAATTTATAAGTTTTCTTCTCCTCTCTTTTACATCCCTTACATATTATTTGCAAGAGAAATTGGGTCATCTGTCATGTATAATTTTCCATGGTCAAGATTTTGCTGATTGTAACACTGTGACGTCACTTAATACCTCCTCTTTTTCTGTAATTCCAGAAATTAGTGGATGTATCTGAAGTAGGTTTGATCAAATTCAGGTTCCATTTGTTTTTTTTTTTTGGCAAATAAACTCAGAGATGGTCATGTTTACTTCCATCAAGAGACATTTATTGTCTTGCCATCTCTTTTTACGATGTCAGCAGCCATTGATGCTTGTGGCCTTGATCCATTAATTTATTGAAGGTTTCAAAATGCTAATATTGTATTTCCCCTTGTATTAGCCTGGGTGCTTCTACAAAGAGGAATTTATCTTTTAACCTATCTCGTAGCCCGGTGGTTCAGTTTGTATAGGAAAGTCATCATAGATGCTTAACTTTCTCTTTATTGATCACTTTTCAAAATAATGATTCAAATTACTCTCATTTTCTAATGGATTTCAATTAACTTATAAAATGTATATTATTATGAGTTTATTGATTCAAACACATATGTTTTGATCTATTCTAATTGTTATCCTTACTAGTGATCAAAATGTTATTGTTGGCCAGTGACAAATTCTTTAGATAGTTCCTGTGTTCTCTTCACAAGACTATTTGTTTTTGATGGTATTATTGCAATTTTTTATGGCAGGTTTTTCTGGGCTTATCTGGAATATTTGCTCTAGACCTAAATTAAAAATCTTTCCTGGGATCCTTTTTCCCTTTAGTGGGAAGTCGTATTTAGAGACCACTATCTGGGTACTAAAGGCACACATTGCTAGAAGGCTGGTTTGCAGTGTTGTGTCTTTTCTGGAAATATTTTCAAAATATAAAATGCAAAATTCAGATTCAGGGCTATTGGAATTTTATGGAACATTTTTTATTTTACATCTGTAATCTCTTTTCTTCCATGTAAAAAATTCTTAGCTTTATCCCACATTATACAAGTAATAGTCTCAGCATAACAGTAAAATTACTGAAAACAGTTGAAGGTTTTCATTTTCTAGTGGTTTTTATCCTGAGGATACATCTCAATAGGGACATATGGTAAAAATACTGTGTCTTAAAATCTATAGAAATATTTTCTTTCTGTGTTATTATGATATCAATTATATATACATGTTAGCTCATTTAATTGTATTTGTAATTGTTAGGGGTTGATTTTTAAATTTTAAACTTAATATATAGAATAGTCATAGGTTCCAAAGTCAAATCAACAAAACAGAATATAGTTTTAAAAGTCTGGCTTCTTTCTCTGTCCTTTCCACCTGATTCTCTTCCTCTTTAACAAGTAACCACTTCTTTTTAATATTAGAAACTGAAAACTGAAAACATATATAGCCTGTATGTTACATATATATATTACATACGTATTTATTAGTGTTCCACGACTTGGAGCATACTTTCCCCTCACATGTTTTCTTTACTTACAATATTACATGGATATCACTACATAGTAGCACATGGAGAGAATTCTCATTCCTTTTCCCAGCAACATAGTACTCCATTGTATAGCCAGATATTTCCTAGTTTATTCAGTCTCCTACTGCTAGGAATTTGCTTTTTATCTAGTCACTTGCTATTATAAACATGCTGAAAATGAATATCTTGCATACACGTCTTTTTATATTTTTACAAGTGAATTTTTTTTTTTTTTTTAACCAGAGGTAGATTCCTGGAATTGGCGTTGCTAGATCAAAAGGTAAAATGCCCCTTCTGCCAAATCCCCTTCTCTCAGGGTTTTGCTCTTTTTCATTCCCACCAAAATATATGAGAGGGCTTTACCCCCACTGCCTCCCCTACAGAGTACGCTGTGGGTTTCTGCTAATCTCATAGATAAGAAATGATATCTTATTGTGACTTAAATGTGCATTTCTCTTATTGTGAGCAAGGTCAAGCATCTTTTTATATTTCTGAGAGCCATTTGAATTTCTGTTTTTGTTGCTGTTCATCTTTCCAGCCCATTTTTCTATAGGGTCATTGGGCTTTAGAAGGTTTTAAATATCAGTGACATTAATCATCTGTCTGCTGCATAAGCTGCAACTATATTTTCCCAGTTTGTCATTTATCTTTTTGCTGCCCTCATTTTATCCCATGATTTTAAGAAACTATCCCACCTACCAGGCATGACTAGAACTACCTTCTTTAATTACTAGGACCAAAGTCATGATAGTCATGACAATAAAGTGAATTATTACAAAAACAGAGTCTCTGTTTCCTTTGGGTTCAGATTCAAAACTATTGTATTTTAGGTTCATTCTAGCTTAACAATGAAAAAATATATGTTTGGTCAGGTTTAGTCAAAACTGCCTCTTTGAAAACTCATTTAAACGTTTTTTTTTTTCAGTTTCGCTGAAGGTACAATTAAAGCATATTTTTATATTTATTGAAAGTTCAATAATGAACCCTTTGGCCAGGTTTTATTGGTATCAGTGATGAGAAGAATACATTTGTGTGACTCCAATTGGGTACAACGTCTAACTCTTCTTGTGTTTGAGAAGTTTTTAAACAGAGATTGGTGATCCTAAATGGACCGACCTCACAGGGCTTTGTGCTATTCAGTAACATCCAGATGAGAAAAATCTTTGAACAGCACAAAGCACTTTAGGACCGCATCATGGACTGATAGTGGTGACAAACAGAACAAATGTAGGAAATAAGTTGGCAGTATTGACTGAGCACCCTGGCTGGTTTGGCTCAGAGGATTGAGCGTCGGCCTGCGAGCTAAGTGTCGCTGGTTCGATCTTCCAGTCAGGGCACATCAGAGAAGGAAAACTCTGACTCCAAAAAACCTCCGCTGCCTTGCAGCATACCTCTTCAGGGGAAAGGCTAAGGGAGTAAACCCCGACAGAAAATCTGGAGCCGGAGTCCCTAAGGCGGTTTGACGTTGTAGTCAACACCGGCAACTCCTGCGGCGCACCTGAAACCAAGCTGTATTGACTCCGTCTTTCCCTTGGACCCTTCAGCTGCGAAGAGAGGGGGGTCTGCTGCATGGGCAACAGCAGACCCTCCATATTACCCTGCCCAGGCTCTGTAGCTTCAGCTTCACTGGAGAGGACACTCCAGCGTCATCGCAAGATGTCGATTCAACACGGGAGGAGACAGATACCGTGTCACTCCGGAGTCGGACTGCACAACCATTCTTGGCGGTGCAGATAGACTCTTAAGAAGCTACACCATCGTCTCTCGAGACGGACGGCTGCCGACGACGATTGACTGAGTGACTTAAAAGTGATTGAGTTTCTCTCATTTGTCAGTAACTTTCCCAGCCTCTCTTACCCATATCTCATATCTCACCAAACTTTGATTCTATCCGTGTAGTTATATCTTGAATTTCCCTGAAAGAATAAGGAAACAAAAAATGTGTGTGCCTGTGTGTACACAAGTGTGTCTCCAGGGAGAATTCAGGAGCATGTGGAATATTGGAAGGGCAATGAGGTTTCATCTGGATGACCCCACTGGGCTTTGAAGCTGGTTGTGGGGCTCACGGATTGCCCTGCTGAGATCCTAACACAGAGAAGGAAGAGTGAGAAATGTCTGTAAAGATATTCACTCAAATCAGGATGAAGGAAAAAGTGCCACAGGCTATCTGAGAAACAATTTAGTGACTTCTCCTTTTATTCTGAAGCCCTACAGAAATTGACCTATTAAAATATAATTTTAATCTTTTATCATCACCTTGTATAGTTGTCTCACCTATAAGTGGATTTGTCTTGTTTCCACAATCATGTTTTAACATCCTCTTTAAGAAAAAAAACACTATTCTCTGTTCCCCGGAATCTATAATTTAGGACATGGGTCATGGCTTTTCTTCTGTATAAACTTGCCCTCAGTGAGTTCAGGTCACCGTAATGCATTTCTTCTGTACCACTGAGTTATGTTATGGTTTATAATTAAACTGCCTTTTGGTATAATACCAGATTTGTGAAATAGGAGGACAGAACTGGAGGAAACCTGGAAGGGTATCAAGTTTAAAACCTCATTTCACTCACAAGAAAGCTGCAATCTAGAAACCTGGAGTCCTCCAAGTTTACACATCTTTCTAGCTTGACAGAACTAGGAAAAGAATCAGGTCTCTTGATCCCATCCTGGGGCTGCTTTCACTAAACCATTTACTCTCAGCTCTTGCTCAGATGTAACCTGCTGTGTGTCCTCAGGCAGTTCATGTGACCGCTCTTTGCCTTGACTTTCTTGTGTAAAAAAAATGGGGCTAATATATATCTCACTTATTCCATCTCAGCTATGCTTTGTGGATCAGAGGAGACATGTGAATTCACATTTATGTGACTAGACCTAAAATTACTTCGGCATAATAAAATTTTATCCAAAGGTAATATATTGTTCTACGGTGATGGCCATATCTCTGTGGATATAGCTTCTGTGGAATCAATATCGGTTGACAATGATGACATTGATAATGTGATAGATGTCTGTGTATGTGGAACCTTGGGGCTAGTCAGGCAAGGAAATAGCTTTAAAATTGGAATGGGAGGGCAAAATAAACAACAACAACAACAAAAAAAAACAGAATACAAACCTGAGCACCTCAAAATGACACCCCAAAGACCCGTGGAGTCTGTGAGTTAGGAGATTCCATTAAGGGGAAGTACAGGGACTTGTAAAACAATAGCCAGTATGTAGTAGATTAAACATCCGTTGCAGACATAAATTGAATTCCTCTCAGAAACAGCCATATCCCCTCTAGAAATAACATTGTTCAAGAGAACATAATATACAGTACACCCATGGTAAAGAGAAGACACATGAACACATTAATTTAAAGAGCCCCAATGTCATTTTTATTTATATTCAAGCTTTTAATCCTGGAATAATTTGTCATTACTAGTATTTAATGACTGGCATGCTAATTGTCTATCCCAGGATGAAGCCAAGAGCAGTTAACACACTCACAAACTGATTATTAACTATGTTAATGATCACATTCTCTGGGATTATGACTATTACAAGCTACCATTAAGTTTATAACCATTAGTTTTGTTTTTTTGGTTTTTCTTTTTAGTGAAAAAGAAATAAAAGGCACTCTCCTTGAGGCTCAGCCAGAAACAGTGAATGCTGGTCTCTCTGATATTTCTTCTCCACGAAGAACAACTTCTGAGGCAAGTCTCGTTTTCTTAATCATTCCCTGAGCTCTACAAAGGAAGTGCTGGTTCTGGTCTGCTGAGTACGTGGGCTCTGTCTTCTCACTAAAAGGCGTTCATGGGGCTTAGTCCTGGGCAATACAGCCTCCCTCCCCACTGCTGGGAAAGTTTCCATCGATGCTCATTTGCTACAAAAGTAAAAGGATGATGTTGCAACCTGCAAGCTTGGGGAAAATTGACTCCATGGAAAAACTCCTGGGCCGCACACTTGCCAGCCTTGGGCTGTGTTAGAGAAATGTGTCCTCTTCACATGACACCCTTTCCTCCTGACATCACGTATTTTCTGCCTTCTCACCCTAACTCTTCTCAGAAACCTTTCCAGAATGAAGCTGATGAACCTCCTCAGTGGTGAATGGCAGATCACTAAGGCTTTTAAACCAGTGAGACAGTCTTAGAGGAGGGATGGCTCCCTGCTGTGGCCCTGGGGCCAGCACTCACCCTGCTAGGGATGAGGGCAGTATGGGGGGCAGGGGGTGACTTTCTTCTGGAACATCATCCTCATAGGTTATGACCCAGCCACACACTGAGCGTCTCTTTATTAGCCCAGAGTGGTTCTATCGCCTAGTGATTTCTTTAGGCCCTTGAAATGGTTTTTATCCTGGGTACATGGTGAAATGAAGAGGAAAGAAATAATTATTTTTAAAAAGTCACGGTCTTAGCTTTAAAAAAATTAGTAGAAAGCAAGTATATAAACGTTTGTAGAGAGCAGCTATCAGTTTTATGGTTTTAAGTTTTTCTAAAGAAAAATCTTCCAGATAGAAAAATGCTTCCAAGATAGAAATTTAATTAAAAATTTCTGACAGAAACTGAAATTGTGATATAAAGTACATTATATAACTTATAAAATATAAAATATGACATGTAACATAGTCTAGTATAACTTATATAATGTGTAACATACATGAGAAATGTATTGTGAATGGGACACTTGACTTGACATTCATCACACATATGCAGTCTGCTAGCCGTGTCCCATGGACCTGAGGCTCTGAGTCAGTGACAGCAGGCAGCAGGGACAGACCCTGACACTCTCTCATGGCACAGTGCGGGGGGATCAGCGCTGACAAGCCCTGATGAACAAGGAAGCAGTGGGTTTTATGGGAGTGTGTGGGGATGTGGGGGGGGGGGTAGGGGTTAAGCTAGTCTGGGGTCCAGAGAAAGACCCCTGGGCAAATAAGGTTTTAGCCAAGATATGGGTTAGCTTTCTCTTTTGGTAAAACCCCTGAACCTGAAAGGAAGGCAGGGCCTCTATGAAACAGTCACATTAACAGTAGTTTTCCAAAAGAAACACAGGACCATTGCATGGCTGAATGCTACAAACAAGCTTAAAAGAGACTTCAGACATTTGAGTCATGATGGGGTAGAAAAAAGGAAGAAAAGGATGTATTTGAGTCACAAGACTAGGGTACTCATATGGCTTGAAAATGAGGGCATGATTTTGAAATATTAGAAATTCAGATGGAAAGGTTTTTATCTCAATATAAAATATATTCCTAGAAAAGTGAAGTTCTTGTTGCTCGTTTCTTAATACCATCAGAGAAAAAAGGTCTGATTAATATAGCATTGCATTGTTAATGGCCATCAGCTTGCTGAAAGGCAATGCGGACCCTGTTGTACTTCCTACATTGTAAGGAACATAATGGTTGATAGAAAATGGCCAGGCTTTGTTGTGAGTCACATTACTGAAGTGTCTCTCTTTCTGGGGTTCATTTTTCTAATTCAGTTTCTTAAAAATAATAACTTCTGTAAATATTTCTAATAACACAGCCCTGACTGGTGTGGCTCAGTCGGTTGGGCATAGTTCTGCATAGCAAAGGGTTGCTGGTTCAGTTCCCGATCAGGGCACATGCTTGGACTGTGAATTCGGTCCCCAGTCAGGATATGCATGAGAGGCAACTGATCACTGTTTCTCTCTCACATCAATGTTTCTCTCCCTCTCTTCCTCCTTTCCCCTCTCTGTAAACAGATAAATAAAACACAGCCATGTCTCTATTGCGAGGGCATTCATGCTTTATAAAACTTTCCGGAGAACATTTTCCTTTAAGAAAAGTACTTTTTTTTTTTCCTGGCAAGGGTAAGGGGCTGGTTTCCTAGTGTTTTTCCTTTGTGTACTTGGATATCACACGCTCTGACACCTAATTATCTGACTTCTGAAACAGCTTTTATTTACTGGGTGATAAAACAGTGAAAAGTTCAACTATGGCACCCAATTAAGCAAAACTTTTGCTTTGGTCAGCTGAAGGGCATAGACAATTTGTTTATTTTTCCTTCATTATAACTTATTGTCATCAGTTTCTTCACAAAGTGTTATCAATAATACAATGATACTGTTCTTTATTTGCTATTGAGATGATAAGAGTGAATTTTAGGAACTGTTAATTTGTAAGCAAGGCACATAATTGGATTTTCTTATTTATCTAATTTTATTCCCATATATTCTGTATTTCATGGCTTTGGTATTTACTACCTTTATTCTGAGTTAAATATAAAGTCAGCTTTGTATGGAATTAATATCGAAGATGCTGGGATAATGTGAGCTGCTCCTAACAATTGATCACAACTCATTTTAAATTAGTGAATTCATTTAAATAAATTAATTGGGTCATTATTTCTGTGTAGCTGATTCCAAATTTTATTGGGAGTAAAGTAATAAAAGAGTTTGCCCTGATAATATTGGCATCCCCATAACTTAGGACAAGATGGTCTATTTTCTCTCTCCTCATATTGCAGGCAGCCCCATAATTTCTTCAATTACTGTTGCATAGAAAAATTAACATGCTGAATTGGAGCCTTGCATAGCCTAGAGACATTGGCATTTTACTGTGTGGCAAAAGGCTATGTATTGTTCGAGTGAGGGTAATGCAAAATTATTTAACCCAATTTAAGACTGACAAGCCCACACCACTTTAAGAAAACATGTGCTTTTTCGTGATCTGACTTCCGTCAACCCCCCTGGTCACTTGAACTTTTTATAGTTCGCCTTGGCTCTATATTCTATTAGGCATTTACTGTATTATTCCTTATTTAGCCTATGTAAGTTTGTCTTTATATATCCCCAAGTAAACTATGTAAGAATATCATTTAGAAATATTTTCTTATATCTCTTACAGTCAGGCTCAGCTAAATGATGGCCAAGATAACGGCCACATAATGTAATAATCAACATGATGTGGCAGCAAAGCAGGCTCTGGAGGCCCAGCTGTGTCAAGAGTTGATGCTTTTGCTTCTGGACTGTGGAAACATCCAGGAGGTGCTAGAGTTGGGGCTGGAATGGCCAAGGAAATTTACTGTTTCCCAGTCAGTTTGTAAATATTTCAATATTTTTGGTGGGCTCTTAACCCTAGACCTGGGAAAGTGGTATTGTTGCTAGTAGAACTCAAGTCTCATGGCCTCCAGCCCCTTTCAATCATTGCCTCCTTTTGACATCCAAATCATAATGACACAATCCTTCACGTAGCTTGCAAAAGCTCAGGCTTTTACCATATCTTTCCCCTCTGAATGTCTTTGAAAGTGTCCAGGATGGCTGATGGATTTGGTTCCATAGATCCCTCCAGGTGTGAGTGTTTACTGCTGCCGGCCATGGCTTAAGCCCATTGTATACTGCTTCTGTAGGCATTTCTGCCAGTGGGAAGAAGCCGCCTTTCATTACACAGCCGCTACTCCCTTGGCACCTCTTTACTTAGGGAGTAGGTCAAACTTTGCCCATAATTCACACAGTAATGCTTGAGGGCAGCTTCTATTTCCATAAGACTTGATGAAACATTAAAGGAAACATGGAGAAACTAAAGCCTGAAGTGTTAGGATTCTTCCCAAAGTCCACTGGTTATGGACTGCCTTAGGAGAATCTCCAGTGGGTCCCTTCTCCTTATCTCTGGCTTACTGTAGGTACCAACCACATCCAGTAGTTAGCTTTTGAACAGGCTTCTTCTCAAAACCTAGAACTCAAAGCCCAAAGGGAGGAAAGTCTTTTTTTATTTCCCTCCAGAGCTGGCATGTCTTTCTCCTTCATTGGCCTCTTCCCACCAATTGTAAGACCATTTCCCCCTTAGACAATTTTTTAAATCAGGATCACTTAGTCTGGATCACCCCAGGTTGCCCTAAGCCCAGCCTGTCAGCCCCTTTTTCAGCCTTTTCTCCAGTTAGAAAGGAAGAGGTGAGAACTTGAATTATGTTCTGCCTTATTATGGTCTGTCCCAATTTCCCATTAGCAAATATTGAGCAGAAGCATATGTATACACATCTCAAGACAGAACAATTTTGGTACAGGAGGATTAAATCAATCCTGATCTAGGGAGAGAATAAAATCAGATATTATTATTTGCATAATTATGCAAAATTATGCCCATTTTACATTACCCTAATAAGGAGAACATGACATCTGAGTCTGAAGTACCTGTATTCAGATTTCTTGATGGCCATCAATTTTCCTCCAAAATAATAGGAATACAGTAATCTTAGCAATAACTAAAACCATCCATCAGATTAACCCCTTCTAAAAGAAATGGACTACTTATCTCTGTTAAAATGGCTCCTTTCCATCTTCTCAACCACGCCTTCAACAAAAACTAAAGTTCTATTCTTTACCAGAAACTTTGTGACTTTGATGAATTTTATTTACTATTGAAGATAGCTAGGACTGTAGAGAATATTGTTACTAGTACTGCTGTCTCCCCAAGTCCACGTAATAGGGAACTGTGATGTTAAGGAGATGCAGGTGGCTCCTAAGAGTGGAAATGCCAGTCCTGGAGGCTGTGTAACCATGACTGGGGATAGGGAGAAGTTGTGAATGGGAATACCAGGTTGTGTGTGTGTGTGTTGGTAGGCAGTTTGCCAAGCTTGTGATGTTCTCCTGCCCAAAACGTATTTTATCATGAATCAGGACAATACTTACAGATATTAACAGGGATTCCTATTCCTGACCTTCTTTCATTCCTTTCTCATCCCTTGGGCAGCAGGAATGGCTTTCTGTGGGCACTGCCTCCCGGGGAACGGCAGATATGTTGGGAATAAGGAACCACTGGTTAGCTTTGACTGTGTAGAGCCCCCAGCAAAACTACCGTCTGGAAATCAAGGCTTTCATTTACAAGAAGCTAAACTTTTGAAATTTAAAAAATAAATATGTAGGGTTCATATATGTGTATGATGTGACTGAACCTGGGAGAGCTGATGAAGCCACAACCTGTGAGATTCCTTCTACAGAGAAACTTCAGGCTGAAACCACAGCCAGTCAGCTTTTCCCCTCCACTTTAGTCAGAAGAAAACAACTTGACAAAAGAGAGAGGGGGAAGAACAAAAAAGCACGAAGTCAAAGTGACAGGCGAGGAATGAAAGAATCAGGCCAGTAGTGATGTATGAAATGTCCTACTTTTGATTTTCCATGTAGGAAACACTTAAAATTGATTTTCAGTATTTCCATCAATATTCTCAGCTACCGTTGTCTGTTTCCTGAGACAGGATGGATGTCCCGTCTCATTCCCGTCTCCCTCCTCGTATTTCCCCTCCCTCCTTTCCTGTGTAGTTAACACTGCCAGTTCTTTCAAGGCAGTCTAAAAAGTAGCCTATTTGCATATTAATCAAGCAACTGCAGCAGCCATCAGGATAGCTAAGGCTAAGGATGACTGAGTTGACTCAGATGTGGTAAAATATAAAGTGACATTTCACAGAAGGAGGTAGCTTCCGTTTCTACCGTGGTGTTTAGAGATGGCCCTGAGGAGAAATTGTTGCTGTGGATCTTGTCAGATCAGAGACCGACCCCCTGGAAATGTTTCAGGAAGGCAGTTAGCTCCTCCCTTGGGCCTTCTTCATGGCTGTCTCCCCACCCCCCAACTCAGTTGAATGTAGTGTGTAGAGCGAATTCAGTGGGGTAGAGTATTGGACAAATGCATGGATTTGATTTGCTTGTTTTTTCTCAGAGGACAAAAAATATTTCCTACCCCTTATTGGTTAACCTAGAAACATGCACTATTTGCCTAAGGAGAACAAACTAACCAGTGGAGGTATAGCTATACATTCTACCAGCTGCCACGTCTTTCAGAATACATTGACTATCTCCAGTACAGTAGTTCCTCCTTATCCAAGGTTTTGCTTTCCACAATTTGTTATGTGTGGTCACCTGTGGTCTGGGTATATTAAAGGGAAAATTCTAGAAATAAATAATTCATAAGTTTTAAGTTGCATGCTGTTTTGCAACTTAATGAAACTCTTCATCTTGCCTGGGATGTGAATCAGCCCTTTGTACTGTGTAACCATGTTGTACATGCTACTCCTCCATTAGTCACTTAGTAGCTGACTTAGTGATCAGACTGACTATTGAGGTAACACAGTGCTTGTTTTCAGGTAAGCCTTATTTTGTTTAATAATGTCCCCAAAGCACAAGGGGAGTGATGCTGGCGATTCAGATATGCCAAAGAGAAGCCATAAAGTGCTTCTCCTTGGTTTTCAGGGACCCCTTGGGGGCCTTCAGATGTATTCCTTGTTGATGAAGGGCTGTACTGTATATAAAGTGGTTTGGGGCTATCTTCTTCGTATGCAAGCATTCGCTCCGATTTAATAGGAAGGAGATGGAAAAAGAATTTGCATCAAGCTTTAACTTAATTCTGCTGCTGCTGTGCAGTAATGTCAATGGCTGTGTCACCAAACTGTTCATTGCACGTCAGTGTCCCTGGTCACTAAATGTAGTTGGGAACGGTCAGTCGGATTTCTCCCTGGACAGTGTCAAACAAACCACATTCTCCGCCGGATGCTGCCTGTTAGGTTACTGTCTTCAGCAGAACTGTGGTTGGAGCCTTCTCTTGATTTGTTAGCAGAAGGCTGTTGCCTGTGTGGCTGGCCTTTCTCACTCCTCCAGAGTACAGCCTTGACTGTGCACTGACTTCTAGAGTCAACCCTGCTGCAATGCTCCTCTGAAAACCCTTAGAACCTGAGAAGTGTCATAAATTAGTAACCTCCCTCTTTAGTGAATGCAATATGGCATTTTATCATGTTTTGACATTTTCATCTGTACCATGAATAATATGATTCTAAACCTAGAGCAGGCACAACCCAAGATGATTAACCAACTTCATCCCATCATTTTTTAAGAAACCTCATGACAGGAGGTAGTTTTAAATACTATCTACATTGGTAAATAGGACTGTGCTGACTCAAGTTTGTGTTCTCTCCTGTTACATTCCTCTCTGCAAACCGTCGCCTATTAATCTCTGACCTGGACTTATTATTATTTTTAAAGTATGTTTTATTGATTATGCTGTTATAGTTGTCCCAATTTTCTCCATTTGTCCCCCTCTGCCCAGTACCTCTCTTCCTTCCAGCAATCCCCCACTTCGTTCATGTCCATGGGTTGTGTCTGTAAGTTCTTTGGTTTCTCCCTTTCCCATACTACTCTTTTTTTTTTTTAAGTATATTTTATTGATTATGTTGTTACAGTAGTCTCATTTTTTCCCCCTTTGCTCCCCTCTTCCCAGTACCCCTCTTCCCCCAGGAATCCTACCTCCCTTCGTTCATGTCCATGGATCATGCATATAAGTTCTTTGGCTTCTCCCTTTTCTATATTATTCTTAACTTCCTCCTGTCTATTTTGTATCAACCAATTATGCTTCTTAATCCCTGCACCATTTTCTCATTTCTCCCCCTTCCCCCTCCCAGCTGATAACCCTCCAAAATGATCCCTATACCTATGATTCTGTTCTATTCTAGTTTGCTTAGTTGGATTTTGTTTTAATTTTTTAGATTCAGTTGTTGATAGTTGTTGAGTTTAATGTCATTTTAGTGTTCATAGTGTTGATCTTTTTTTTCTTAATAAGTCCCTTTAACATTTCATACAATAATGGCTTGGTGATGATGAACTCTTTTAGCTTTACCTTATTTGGCAAGCCCTTTATCTTCCCTTCCGTTCTAAATGATAGCTTTGCTGGATAGAGTAATCTTGGTTATAGGCCCTTGCTTTTCATCACTTTGAATACTTCTTGCCAGTCTCTTCTTGCCTGCAGAGTTTCTTTTGGGAAATAAGCTGACAGTCTTATGGGAACTCCTTTGTAGGTAACTCTGCTTTTCTCTTGCTGCTTTTTAAATTTGCACTTTATCTTTAACCTTTGGCATTTTAAATATGATGTGTCTTGGTGTGGTCCTCTTTAAGTCCAACTTGTTTGGGACTCTTGTGCTTCCTGGACTCTTATGTCTATTTCCTTCACCAAATCAGGGAAGTTTTTCCTTCATTATTTTTTTACATAAATTTTTAATTTCTTGATTGTCCTCTTCTCCTTCTGGCACCCCTATGATTTGGACATTTATATGTTTAAAGTTGTCCCAGAGTTTCCTAAGCCTCTCCTCATTTTTTGCATTCTTGTTTCTTCTTTCTGTTTTGATTGAATGTTTATTTCTTCCTTATGTTCTAAATCATTGATTTGAATCCCAGCTTTCTTCCCTTCACTGTTGGCTCCCTTTGTATTTTTTCTTTTTTTATTTCACTTTGTGTAACCTTCATGTGTTTTTAAATTTCTTTTTCTGTACTCTATGAGTTCTCTGAGCATTGTTATCACCAGTGTTTCAAACTCTACATCTGAGAAGTTGGCTATCTCCATTTCACTTAGTTCTTTTTCCTGGGGTTTTATTATGTTCTTTTATCTGGGTCATGTTTCTTTGCCTCCTCAATTTGACAGCCTCCCTGTTTGTTTCTGTGTATTAGGTAGAGCTGTTTTTATTCCCTGTCTTAGGAGTGTGGGCTATGTAGCAAAGGCACTTGTAAATTGTGTGTGGGTGGAACCTTAGGTAATTGCCAGGGCAAGGCCACCCGCTTCACCACTTTGTGGCTCTGTGTGTGGTAGGGGGCTTGGAGAGGGGACAGTGCCATTGCCTGGTTTCAGGCAATTTGCCCAGCACTCACCATTTCCAGTAACTTCACCCACTTCCTGTATGCAATTGATGCCCTTCTAGTTGCTGCCCCGGGTTTTGCTTATGTTCTAAGACCCTGTGGGCCTTTTAAGCAGCAAAAATCCAGCAGTTCTCCTGCCACCCTGTGCAGGTCCTTTAAGTGGTGAAAATCCAGCAGTTTCTTCCACTGCCCCAACCCCCACTGGTTTTTATAGTGAGAGGTAATGGGGTTTTATCTTCTGGGTGCTCGAACCCTGGGATTTGTGGTTTGGCCTGCGGCTTTGATTGCTCACTCCCAGTGTATCCCTCCTGATTTATATCCACCACACATGAACGTGGGACTGTCTGTTTCATTGCCAGTGCCACTGCTTGTCCAAGTCACACTGCCTCTCTGCCTTGTCTCCATGCCTCTGCCCCTCCTACCCATCTGGGTGAATGTGGTTTCTTTAAATCCTTGATTGTCAGACTTCATAGAGTTTGATTTTCTGATGGTTCTAGTTGTTACTTGTCTTGACATCTGGTTATAATTCTTTCTGTGGTTGTGCGATGAGGCAAAGTGTGTCTACCTATGCCTCCAGCTTGACTGGAAGTTGGACCTATTCTCAGAGAGCATTATGGCTGAGACTTGTATCTCTAAGGGCAGGCTCATTTCTCCAGAAGCCAAGGTTACTTTTGAGAGCTCCAAACCAATCTTTTGGATTGAAATTCTAGAAATAACTCGGTTCTTTAGTCATAAAACTACTGGACATAGCCAAGGCACTTAATGACATTTGTAATCATCCTTTAAGAGAATCAGTCAAGGTAGTGTTACTGCCTTATCCCAGACAAGGGTAAGTCAGGCTAGTGAGTCAAAGACAAAATAAAGGAGCTTAGGAATCAAAAGGTTTAGGATTTGCTGAATCTGTCTCAAATTCTTTGTGCCTTACTTTTGTAACCTCACTATCTAATGCATATCATAATTAAAGAATCAAACCAGATGTTGGACTTTTCAGGTTTCTTTCTTAAAAAGACTACCCTGTAAACATAAGGCATGATTGTTTGCCTTATTAACAGCCCCACTGCCAAAGGCTCTCTGATCTCATTGGTGCTTTGCACTCAGCAAGTGCTCTTCTGGAAGGGCAGTGACTTCCTGGCCCATTGTCCTGTGGGCCTTGAGGAGAAAGCCCTCACTGAGCCTAGAAATAAGCAGTCCACCTTTCTCCTTCTCCCACATCTTCATTAAATGGAGCATAAATCTCAAAGGAAAGCCTCCACACATAGCACTTAGATATCTGTTTGACTAATGTAATAGTTTATTTGATATTTAGTTTAACCCGATTCTGCCTGCTTAAATAACGTTGTGGAGGGGTAGGCATAAGGGATGACAAGTATGAAGTTGGAGTGCGGAGGTAAAAAGAGAATGAGAGAAAGGAAAGGGAGGCCCTAGCTTGCAACATCTATTTGCCAAAGCTTCTAAAACTCCTGGAAAACCTTTCTCATCACCAGGTATTACTGAATTTAGTAGGATTTTAAGGCTTCTAGGAACTTAAAAATGCCAGTCAGCTTTGTGGTAGCACCGGTCTCTAGAGCTGTGCTGTCTAGTTGGATAGCTACTAACCTAATGTGGCTATTAAAATTAATTAAAATGAAATGGAATTAAAAATTCAGTTCCTCAGTTGCACTAGTGGAATTTTAAGAGCACATGTGGTTAGTGGCTACAGAATTGCAGAGATGTCTATTGGACATTGTCCTGGGGAATTTGAAAATCAGCCTTCACTCAGATGATAAGTGCACATGAAATAAGTATTCAGTGTTTTAACTGGAGATCTTTTCTTGGGGTTGAAATAAGCAACTGATGCTTAGTTATGTATTTGTGATTATAGAGTATGGCAAAGAAATGTTTTCTCACCAAATTCATAATGGAAGTGGGAAAGGGAAGAGTGTTGATGTTAATGAAATGCCTCCTGTGTGAGTTGGACATTGTGCTAAGCACATTAAAAGATCACCTCACACACAGAAAAATCACCCACTTATGACACAGTAGACCTATCAGAGATATTTTATAATTTTCTCCATTTTTATAGATAGAGTTGTCCTGGGTTCTACAATTAATAAGTGGAAGAAAAGTTCAAATTTATCTGACACTAAAGTTAGTTCCCCTAATCATTGCACATGCAAGCATACACACATACACACACATGCACACACACCCACACACAACCCACTTATGCACACAGTTTGTCTTAAAATAAATATTAATACTTACCAGACTGTGAACATGAAGTATTATGTTTGCTTTTACATGACTTGTATGGACCCAGGAATTGGATTAAAAAGGACTTCTATCAAAGCAGGAATTGAGCAAGATTTGCAATGATTAAAATTCCTTTTTCCATTTGGCAAATCCTCCCTTCAGGATAAGATGAGAAATATTTACTGTAAAACACATGTATATTAATACAGTCTTCAAAGAGACTAGAGTGAGAAAGATGTAAAAGGGAAAACAGCAAAAATTATTCAGCTGTTTGCTCCAATTTCCTGCTAGTGAGGAGCTTCCCTGTAGTAGCCATGCACAGCTTGAGAAATTCTGTTCCCAGATAAACCAGCTGGGACACACGGGGAAGAAAGGCCAGCACATCTGAGATGTGTGTAAGACTCATTTAATGTTAAATGATTAAATGGCTGAGATGCAAAGAAGAGAGGTAGGTAAGCTAGTCAAGCTTTTTCCTGTGAACAAGGTAATGAAAAACCTTTCAGTGTAAGATGTCAGGCCATAGCTCTCTCACACACATACAAAATACTTATTTGTGCAGTCACAGAATTTTGAAAGAGTCTGGATTCAGCCTTTTTGCTCAGAAGCTCTCTCTGAGAAGCAGTAAGTAGAACCTAGTGGTTAACAACCCTTGATCTGGAGCCACAGAGACTTGGATTTGAATACTGAGTCCACTACATACTAATAGTATGGGCTTCTCCAAGCTTTGCTCTTTCCCTCTCTAAGGATGAAGAGGTAGTCTCCACCTCTGAGGGTGGTGGTAGGCACCAAGTGAGGGGCGGCACGTAAAGCCTTTGACACTCTGGCTGTGTAAGATACTCAGGCTCAGGCTTAGCTGTTATTAGAAAGTCCTTTTTGTTGAGCTTAAACTGTCTCAGTTAGCTAGAACCCATTAATATTAATTGTTATAAAAATTATAACAAAAGATATACATTTGTGTCAGAAAACTCTCAGAAAGGAGAAAGAGGGTGAGGCTGAAAAGGCGCTAAAAAATCATGACTGAATACTTACCTAATTTGGGAAAAGACATGCAAGCGTGGATACGAGAAGCTGGGTGGACCCCAAACAGGAAAAACTCAGAGAAATCCAAACCAAGAACATTGTGGTCAAACTTCTGAAAATGAAAAGAAACGATTTTGAAATAAGTAATAGAGAGGCAATAGCTTTTCTATGGAAGAAAAACAGCTTGTATAACATTGGGTTTCTCATCAGAAACCGTGAAGGCCAGGAGAAATAGACCTAATATACAGGGATGGGAAAAAAGTAGGTTTAGAGTTGTAATACAAAGACAAAACACAATAAATAATAAATAATAATACGAGAATAAACTCACATATTCAGGACTGTAAATCTCCTTTTGTCTACTCCTATATTTTAAGCGCTGAAAGACAAGAGCTCTTAGTCCAGATTCCTATACTAAGGGAAAAAAAAAATTCTTCAAGAACAAAGAGGAAATCAGAACATTCTCATAGGAAAGAAAACTAAGAGAGGGTTTACCAGCAGCCCACCCTGAAAAAATAACTAGGAAATTTTTTAAATAGAAAGGAATAATAAAAGAAGGAATTTTGAAACATCAAAAAGGAAGGAAGTAAATAGTAAACAAAAGTATGAGCAAATGCAATAGATTTTTCTTATCCCATTGAGTTTTCTGTGTTATGTTGGATGGATAAAAGGAAACTTATGTTTTCTGTGTTTCTCGTGTACAAAGAGGAAGTATTATAAAAGGAGAGTGTAAAGGTACATAAAAGGAGCTAAGATTTCTGTTCTTTGTTTAAACAGGTTTCGTGATCACGGCAGTAGACTATGAGTTATGTATGTATAACAGAAAAACTGCTAAAACTCTATCAATATTAAAACCCTATCAATAAATCAAAATGGAATTCTAAAATAAGTTGAACCCACAAGAAGGTAGGAAAAAAACAAACAAGAGAGTGATGATAGCGAGATGATGGAATAGGGAGTTCCTGACTTTGGTCCCCCTCACAGAAACAGCAACTAGGAACTATCCACAGATAGGACAACTTTGTGAAGATCCCATAAGCTAGTGAGGCTGAAGCACCCCCTTGGACCACAAACATTGAGAAAAATGCATTACAAGGGTGAGAGGAGCAGTTCCAATTTGATTGCATTATCCCTCCCCCAGTCCAATGCAGCACCACAAGGAGAGGGTGCCCCTGGGCGTACGGCGTCTCCAGTGCACAAAGGGAAGTCCCACGTGGACATCCGGCTTCCCCAGCCTTCTAGGATGTCTCAGGAAGCCCATTTAGGTTTTACATCACAGATTTCACTGGGGGTCAGCTAGAGATGGAAAAGGGAAGTGGGGCTCACAGCAGTAAGTGTGTAGGTCTTGGTAGGTCATATTCTTACTGGTGGTGGTGCCTGAATGAAGATCCCAACAAGCAGAGCTTAGCTGGTGGCCCTTACTGGCCAGGGAACTCAGTTGGCAGTTTTGCCTGGTTTGGACTCCAAGCTGGCATGATACCCCAGCCCCTGGGCACATTCTATGGGCCTTCTAGGATAGAGAAACAAGTCAGATTGCTTAACATAGCCTTCAGCTCTGCCCAACCAGGAAATCTGGCCAGAGACACCAGGAAGCTATGGAGCACATGCTACAGCCAGCATGGATAAGGAAGCAGGTCAGAAGCCTGTCCAACGGTTGAGCATTGCTGCTGGCCCACCTGACCAGGAAGCCTGGCCAGAGATGCTGAGCAGCCACAGAGCACATCCCATTGCCCACCCAGGCAGGTATATGTACATGAAACGGAATACTATTTAGCTATAAAAAGAAAGCCCTGTCATTTGCAACAGCATGGATGAAACTTGAGGGCATTATGCGAAATAAAGCAAGCATGACAGAGAAAAACAAACACTGCATAATGTCATTTGTATGTGGAATCTGAAAAAGTTGACCTCCCAGAAACAGAGTGGTTTTCAGGAGCTTGGGGAATGTTAGGTGGTACCGAGAGATGTTGGTCAAAGGGAACAAATTGTCAGTTATAAGACAAATATGTTCTAGGGAGCTAATGTCCGGCAGTATGACAGTTGTTAACAGCCCTGTATTGTAGACTTGAAATTTGTTAAGAGTAGATCTTCAATGCTCTCACCACACATGCAAAAAATGTTCAACCTTTGAATTGGTGGGTGTGGTAATTACCTTTATGTGGTTATCCCTTCAAAATATACTTGTATATGTATACGACATCATCACATTTTCCACCTTAAAATTACATAATGTTATTTGTCAATTATGTCTCAAACCTAAGGAGAAAAAACCAGCACGAAGGGAAAATAAAAAACAAAGACAGACTACAGTCCTGGTAGCAATAATTCTTGAATGTAAATAATGCACACATAAATTAAAAGACAGACATTGGCAGAGTATATATAAAATAAGCATCATAAAACAAGACAAACATGTGGATAGAACCAAACATATATAACAGATGGGGGATTTGTGCTTAGTTTGTGTGTCTCAGGGCTTTGCAGGTAATCTGAAGAAGAATCAGTACTGAAGAGAGAGGAAGTGATGCCCTGGGCTGGATCCCTTCATCCCCTCCAGGAGCCCAGGGTAAAAAGACTTCTCTAAGGTGCTGATGGGACAGCAGGCACCATGGGACTTCCTCTGACCCCTGAAGGTACCTTTGTCAAGGCAAGGACAAAGGTCATGTCAGTTCTGGATATATTTGAGATTTGGATTTTGAAGCACTAGCTAAGATGTTTATTTTATTTTTTTAAATAAAAAATTAAAATAAAACTGTAAAAACAAAAACCAGTTTTCTTAATATGGACAACCTCTGCCCCTCCCCCAGCACCTAGATTCCGGGAGCACAAGGCAGAAAGGAGACGACTTTAGAAGGCTGTTTATTTCCATTCCTTTCCATGAGAACAGGACAACAGAGATTAGGAGGAGGAGGAGGTCGCCTGCACATCTGATTATTGGATTGAAGGACAGGGTCTGCCCTGCCCCATCTCTTCTTATAGGTGACGTAACAGGCAGCTCTGAGCAGGATATTTGGGGCTCATTGGGAGAGGAATTTCCTCTGTGGAGTCTCGGGTAAGAGGCTCGCTGGAAACCTTTCTCCCGCATCTGGCTCATGGGTGTGGTGCGTGAAGCCGCACCCGGGAGCTTGGAGGATCACTCCCGGCTGTCAAACCCTGACTGGGGGCTTTCCTTCTCCCTGTCTTTGCAGCCTCCTCGTCATCCTTTCTACGGCTCTGGATTCCTTGGTTTGACAGTTGGCTCATAGTTGATATCACAGATAATTTTGTTTTGGGGTTCGATCTTAGCTTCACATTTTAGTTAACATCTTCCTATGTCATCATTTAAGTAGTTTATAGAGGTGACCTTTATTTCAGAGAGGCACACACATCCTCATAATAAATAGCTTCTGACTAATAACACATGTAACTTTACACCTAATAATTCTACCCACATTACTCTGTACTCAGAAGCAGAATTTCTACTGCACCCTTGACCTGGAGGTGGCATCCTTAAAATGTGTTGTGTCTGAAAATGTGGAAACCTGCACAACTTGAAGATTCTTCCACAAAGCCTTCTAAATCATAGCAAGAAAATGTATTTAAAATCATTCGTTTAGGGGCATGTATACTCCTTTATAGTTTATGCAGTGCTTTCATGTACATTATATTGACTGTGCCCCTGAAAAATCAGTGTGGGAAGCAGGATGTTAACTCATAATAAAAAGGGGAACTGAGTTTCAGAAAAATTAATAGCTACCCTATGGTCAATTCATTGGAAATCACTTCTGATTCCAAAGTCCAGCTCCTAATTCTGTCACACCTCCACTCCACCTTCTGCAGGGCATGTCCTATCACTTCATAACTGTGATCTGTTTGAGGTCCTAATGGGAAGGCCAGGAAAGGAACCATGGGGCTCCTAGTATTGTCCTCGGTGAATAGCTGCTTATATGTTTGTATCCTCTTCTATGCGCCCCCCCAAAAGAGACAATATTTTATTCGCCTCATGCTTGACACATAGTAGGCACTCAAGTATTTCAATAAGTGAGTGAATGACTGAATAAGAGTTACAAATTGGACTTCATAGAAAAGTAGAGAGACCATAGAACTCCTAGGTCATTCACAAATCAGTGTTGGCTCCACGTGTTATCTCTTGATACCCAAGTTATTTGTTCTCTGCTGGTAACACTGAGGTCAGTACAGACATCCTAGAGGGAAAAACTCATAAACATGCTTGTGTTTGAGTTTATAACACATTTGCCCACAAAACACTCTAAAATTGAACTTTATGTGATTTGTAGACCATGAGAGAACTAAATTGTTCTATATGTGAATCTGAAAAACCCTATGCACATTATTCTAAATGGAATTAGAAAAATATACATATTTTAAGTTCTCACTTATACTTGGAATCATAAAAAGCTGAATCACAGAAGTAGTCGATGCATGTTTCCAGGAGCTGGGTGGAGGGGAAATGGGAGATATTGTTCAAAGGGCATGAACTTTCAATTATAAGATGTATAAGTTCTGGGGATCCAATGCACAGAATGGTGACTACGGTTAACAATACAGTGTTGTGTATCTGAAATTTGATAAGAGAGTAGATCTTAAATATTCTCACTACACAACAAAAAAGACTCAGTATGTGAGGTGATGGATGTTTTAACTAACCTTTAACCTTTATGTAGTCATTTAACAATACGAGACCTCTCCAGAAGGCATCCAGCCATGTAATATGAAAAATAGAGACACTAAAGAAGATGCAAGATACCAGAAACATTGTACATAGAACAATGATGCCTCAGTCCCCTTCCAAGTAGGCACCTTGGGACCTCACACAGTTCTCCCAGTTGCCATCAGCTGCCCCGTCATATTTTTCTAAATCTTATTGATGATCTGAAATCTCTTCCCTTTCAAAGGTGATTTTAGTTTTGGGGAAAACCAGAAGTCTCAGGGTGCCAAACCTGGGCTGTAGAGGGGCTAAGTTACCTGGGGGACTTGATGTTTCGTCAAAAACTCTGCAGGAGATGTGATGCATGAGCAAGCGTGTTGTCGTGATGAAGCTGTCAATCACCAGGTGCCCATACCTGCGGCCTTCTGAAGCATCCAAATAGTTTCTGCAGAAGAATGTTCAAGCTTAATGCAAAATATGATGTAGATTTGTTGCTCTGCTTGCTGTCATTTGAATGTGACAGCCAAACAGTACACATGCTCACTCAACGGCATCTACTGACACCACTGATTGGGACAGTGAAGCCTTCGTTGTTCACATATGCACATTCCAGTCCACTCTCCTTGGCTGCCAGGTTACATCGATGTTGCACAAACTGTTCTCGTTATACTAACGATGTCTTTACTTTTTCCAGGCAGACCTTAATGTATATCAATATACATTGTACACCTTAAACTTAAACTATATTATTTGTCAATTATATATAAATAAAGCTTAAAAAATTAGAATCCCTTTACAAGTTATACCACTATGGAATGAGTATTGTCTATGAAACCCATTATTTTTTTACATTAAAAGAATTTTAAGTAAGTTAATATATGAATACATACTCACTATAAAAATTGTAAAGCTACAGACAGGTATATAGAATAAAAAAAGTTAAAATCTTCCTTATGTTTAAAAAAAGGTCCATATAGCATTTCATAGTATTGATGAAACATGATTTAACCATTGATCTTGCCACTTTTCCTATGTGACAAATAATACAGTAATAGACATTCTCACACCTAAGTCTTTGTGTACATGTACAAGTATAGATTTCTAGAAGCAGAATTTCAGGATCCAGTGATAAGTTCATTAGTAATGTTGATAAATAATACTGTTTCCTAAAAAGCTGTATCCATTTATAATACCACTCATTTCTCATACTCCTGCAAGCGTTAGATTTTCAATCTTTAAAATTTCTGTCAGTGCAGCCCAGTCTCTCACGGCAATTTCCAAAGACCGTAAGCAATGTTTTTTTGTCTTGTTAACTGAATATATGTAATGGGTTCATACAGCCTACTTCAGGAGAGCTGGGAAACTCAAAGAAGCAATGGGTGTAAAGTGTGATTCTTGCCCAGTCTTGTGGAAATTCAGACTAGACTCACATTCCCAAACTGGCCTCAAACACTCTTTGAACCACTTAGAGAAACATTCTCCCTCATCTAACGCTGTTCGTGGGATACAGACCGTAAAGCTTTCAGAAGCACAAAAAACTTCACATGCCCCAGGTCCGCCTCCATACCAATGTTATTGAGCAGCTACTCATGTGGGGGCAGCTCGTCTTGGTTCCCTCAGGATGCTTGGGGTCCTGTGGGTGACCCCCACTTTCTATGCAGAGTTTGCAGAGCACTGGCACTCAAAGTTATTTACTAGGACCATGCAGTCTCCTTTAAAAAATGCAAGGTAGACTAGAAATGCTCATGTTAGATAAATGTTTCTGCTTCTTATCTGAAAATGCTGGCTTTATGTTAACATAGTCACAAGCGGGGCACCATAACTTGCTCAGAAATTTAATTTAGAAGCCTTCTGTGCTGCGAAGGGTCCTGGCATTCTGCCTCTTCAAGGAGGAAGAAGCAGGATCAAGGCTGTTGAAGTGCATTTTTACACTGCATGTGCCAGTATTTTGGCGCTTGCAGGGAGGGAATTTTCTGGCTCTGACCTTGAGGTGACAGATGAAGCTGTGGCTCTAGCCCATCCTCTGACTGGGGTGGACCCAAGGAAGGCCCTCCGTGATTGCTCGTTGACACAGGAGGTTTTCATGTTAGCCAATCAATAGTTAGTTCCAGAGTATCTGTTTTGTGACCAATCCTGTGCTAGTGAGGGAGTTACAGGAAAAATTAAGAAACAATTTATACTGCAGGCTGTTTTGCATAAAACAGTTGGTAACCACTTTAACGTTTTGCTAGGATGGCTGGTACAGGTCAGGGTTATATTTAATCTGTTCTCTGGCATTCCCATTGCTACCACTCAAGTTTAAGTGCTGATTTTCTGAAGTTCCTTTTGCTCTAAAATATATACACTTTCATAATATTAGTCTTTATGTAACTTCTGTCAAAACTCATCAAAGGCTGCCCAGTTACCCATAGTCTGAAGCCCCAGTTCTTAAAACTTTTAGTTCAAGGGTCTGTGCTATGTGAGTCTCACACATTTTTTAGTCTTGCTACTGCTTTTTGAAGTTTGTTCCTCTATCATGTTAGATTACTCACTGCTCTCTCCATACCTTCCTGCTTAGTTTCCCAGAGTGTCCTTACCTCAAGGCTCATTGAAAATATTGCCACCTCTATGAAGCCTTACTTGATTACTTACAATAGCAATTCTTCATTCTCTTTCTAAATTCCTACAGCAATTGGTTTGCAAATCTCATGATGCCTAATCTCATGTTGCCTTATGTACAGTCACTGGTAGAGTTTAAATACCCAAAGTGCAAAGATAAATGTTCTTTGTATTTTCTTACCAACAGCAGTGACTGGTAAATTCTAAAGAGGAATGTTAAATAAATGAATAATTTAAAAAAAAAAAAGTAGGAATCCGGAGAAAGAAGGCTATCAGTATAACTTGAGGTAATTAGGAGAGATGTAAACATGGAATTGGATTCTTCAAGATTCTCCCTGTGGGCAGCCACCCAGTCTCCCTGTGTGTGGGGTTGTATCCAGAAGCATTTGAAGTCTTCTCTAAGTGTGCTCGGACACAGGTGTAGCCAGAATCCTGAGTCTTCTAAACTTGGCACTTGATACTACACGGTACTGGGTGCGATCTCTTTGCAAATTGTTTAAGGCCTCAGCACAGCTGCATAACATTTTATGGGCCCATTTTGTACAGTGGGGTTTCTGATTTTCAAAGAGATGAATTAAAAATCTTGTGAAGGTATTATGTGTGTACCAGGCGATTGTGTGGCTGTCAATACAAATGTTCTCTCTAAAGCAGGCATTTAGGTGGAGGACCATTCCCATCTTTTCAGAGCAGATTTGCTTTTAGCTTTTCCTGCCCAAAATAACTACCTCAGTTTCAACTTTGCCTTTTTCAAAAATACGTAAATAAATACATAAATACTCTCATAATATTTACTGTTTGCAGAGAGGAGAATTGATTTACTTTAGGGAAAATTACAGCCTCATATGTCCTCCCAAAGGATGTTTTCCTATTCTCTAGTGTAGGAGCCCTGTGTGTTTTCAGTATACTCAAGGGTAGGCATTTTCCAGAATGTTCTCAATGATGCTTGGAACATTGCTCAAGTCTCTTTTGATCCAACAACAGGGAAGAAGGCAAGTCAGGAAACTTTGCAACATCCAAATGAACCTCTGGATGTCTTTCCAAGCCAGAGCACTTGAGAAGAGACTGCTGGCACATTTTAAGCCCATTCTGCCTCAGGGCCTTTGCACATGCCATTTCTTCTACACAGATTACTCTTCCTCCAGATAAGCGTGTGGTTTACTTTTTTACTTCATTCTTTTCTCTGCTCTGATGGGACTTTATCAGCCAGTGTTTTTCTGAGTACCCCAAGTAAATTAGCACCCCACTTCTTACCCTAGCCCTACTTCGACAATCCCACACTTTATTCAACTCACTCTTAATTTTTCTTCACAGTTCTTCCCACCTTTTGACATGATACGTATTTACTTATTTATTTTTATTGTCTCCATCCGTTAGAAGCTGTGTCCTAGAAGGGCAGGGTATTTGTGTGCATGTGTTTAATTGCAGTGCCCCTCGGGTTGAGAACAATACCTGGCACATATTAGCTGCTAAATAAATATGGATCTAATGAAAAATAACTAAATAAGTCTATTGAATGAAAAGAATAGTCATTTAAGGCACTAGAGAATAATATATTTTAGTGCTCAAGGAGATCTTAGAAATAATTTAGTACAATCCTTTCACTTTATGAGGGTGAAATTGAAGACAGGGAGGTGGTGTGATACCTGAGCAAGCTGGGGACCAGTGTGCACAGCTGGGACCTGACCTTGCTGATCTGACTTCCGGCCACATGCCCATGTCAGCTCTATATGAGGGGCTTTCTCATGGTGTAACCCTTTCAACAAAAAGGAAAAGAAAAAAATAGGTTCCTTTGGAGAAAATAAAAAAAACGTGTGTGTCAGAGGATTTGATGATTTGCTGGGGCAAAGAGCAAGTTGCACATTATTGAGGATCCAGGAATAAACCTTTTGTATCTCCTCTGTGTATTTAACATATAGTATTGTTATTTTTGTAACCAAAGCAATTGAGCAAGCAGGAAACATACTGAGAAATCAATATTCCTTGCCGCTTAATAATGACATATCATTTTGTGAAATGGAATGCCACAGCATGGTGGCAACTGATGCCATTTGTTCTTGATGGTGACATTCTGTGCGGTGTAACACACATCATACATAGTGAGCAGATGCTGCCTGAGTCCCTTCTAACAGGTTGATAGAAAAGTTTACCAAGCAACATAACCTGTTTTGAACAACTCAACAGGATCCACTCGAACACCAGAAGTTGTGAATATTTTACAAAATGATGTTCTAACATAGCTGCTTCTCTTTGGGCTGGCATCAAACTGAACCCAGCCCCCTCAGCCCTAATGATGCCTGTGTGGCACTAGTGACCACGCAAAGCCCTATACATCCTGCTTCCTCCTCACGAGTGGTTCTTAGGGCCATTTCTGCACCTCCTTCCCTCGTCTCAACAATTCATGTTTTTTCTCTCCTTCACAACTCTATTGGATACTCACATCTGACTCATAATCCTTTGCTCCTGCATCCTTTATCCATGCATTCTGTAGCTATTGTTTGTTTTGTATTACTCTTCATGCTCACTTGTGAATGTTCTTTTGTGCTTTAGGTCAAGGTCTGCCACGCATTGTGTGGAACACAGAAGGGAAGGATAAGACAGCGTCCTTCCCTCCAGGAGTTTACAAGGTTCTCATGAGGGAAATCAACATTCACAAATCAATTAAAGGACAATTTCTGTTATATTGCATGGTATTGACAACATGTTTCCCTGTCATGCATCTGAGAGCATGCAGTATAGTAAGAAAAGCATGCAATTTGGTGTCTAAAGCTGGATTTAAACTTTTTTTTTTTTTCACTACCACTAGCTGTACAATCTTGGAAAAGTAACTGATTCCAAGAGGTGAATCTTGATGCCATCCAAAGACTCTTGCTACTAATTGTGCCTTGAGTTAGATCCAGGTTCCTCAATGGCAGGAATTCCAGAAACTTTGCCAAATTCTTTGTTATCTTTGGCCATGGCATGTGGATAATTAAGAACAGTTGCTATACGAGAGCAATCTCATGGGAACCAGGATTCTGCCCTCCCCCTGAAAATACACCCTAAGTTATTGATTCCTTGGACCTAAGCACTTGCATTTGTTTGAGGATTCTTTACCTATAATCCTCATTTGAGGACATTTTTCATTGCTTTGAGAGAGAGAGAGAAACATTTATGTGAAAGAGAAACATCGATTGCTTGCCTTTCATACGCGCCCCTACTGGGGATTGAAACACAGTATTTGGGTCCATGGTATGACACTCCAACCAACTGAGGCACACTAGCCAGGGTGAGGATTTTCCTTTAAAATAAATATGTACATGAATTAATGACTTTTCTATCCCAGTACAGATGGATCTGCCTTAGCTTGAGGCTTTTGCCTGTAGAGTACTGGACACGGGGGATGGGAGTATTATGATCCAGAAAGCAAAGAAAAAAAATGTCACCTCTGCTTAAAAGTTTATCTATTCTCAATCCTCAGTTTTGTTCAAAACTGTTCCTATATATAGGAATTGTTTAGAGAGCCACATGTGTTGCTTTGTGCCCTTATATTAAGAGGAACAAGAAAAAAATTGCTTATGTGTACTTGAGGGTTGTAAACTCTTCATTGCAGGAACATTTATTGTTTAAAGTAATTTTTTTCTTAGAAAAGGTTAGTAGTTTTTCCCAGTTTTAGACATGTCAGCCTTGCTCAAATGCAGTCCATATCGAGATATGACAGAATCACTCCCTGAATATATTCTGAGTCCTCAGAAAATTACTGGCTTCTATCAATGCAAGGTGTGCAAAGGACCCAAAACAAATGGAGTTTCCTGTCTGTGAAGGTGTAGATGTGATGCAGCCTGAAGGATGATGGGGCTTAATCTAGTGTAAAACCGGCACAGCCAAAGGGCCTGATGATTTGTTACCAGGAAAAAATCCTTCCGATCCTGATAATTAAATTAAAATGAAGGCCCACCTTGTCACTGGTGAAATGACTTCTCTCCCTGCTCCTGACAGCCTCCATAAGTGCTAGAATATGGAAGCAGGTGTTTGAAAAGAAAGACATCAATGTGATTTTTCTCCTGCCATCAAAGTTTCATTGCAAATCTCACAAGAACAGGGATTCCTCCCACTGGAGCCAGAAACCCAAGAATCATCGCTAGGGAACTGGAAAAGAAGGGTTCGAGTTGCAAGGCTTTCCAAACATACCCTCTCTACGTCACCTTGTCCTTTCTTTCAAATGTTCCCCATCATCAACATCTACCATAGTTACTGGGGGGAGGGGGCATGAAAGCGCTTAGCTGGGCCCATAATGTTCTGGGAATTAAAAAAAAAAAAAAAGACTAGCTGGTTGTAGATTTAAATAATGCGACATGACCTAGATGCTATTTGTTCCTTAAAGCATTTCTGATTGCATTATCCCGTGTGTGGCTCCTCGTGGCTCTGCCAGTTAGCCAGGACAGGAAAGAAGTGATGGAAGATAAAAGTCAGTGGATATCTTCACCCTTTTCACCCCACTCCCCATCCTTTTTTATTATTATTAGGGAGCTGGAGACAGAACAGGGAAGTAACGTGCCTGGAGTCACACAGATAGGACTGAAAGTGGATCTTCTAATTCTCAGCCCAGGCTGAGAGAGGCAAGCAGAAAAATTACCAGGTGACATATGTATGTAAAAAAGTTATGTTGATTAGTGGTTAACTGGGTAGGGAGAAAGGGACCGTCATAGTCAGTTGATCTGCTGTAACAAAAATACTGTAAACTGATTGGCTTAAGTAACAAATGTTTATATCTCACAGGCTGGGAAGTTCAAGATCAAGGCGCTGGCAGATCCAGTGTCTGGCAAGGGCCCACTTCCTGTCTTGGAAACAGGATAGCTCTCTTATATCCTCACGTGGTGTAGAGCAGAGAGGAAGCCAGTTCTCTCATGACTCTTAGAAGGGTACTAATTCGATTCATGAGGGCTCTCCCCTCACGGCCTCATCTAATCCTAGTTACCTCCCATAGGTCTCAGCTCCTAATAGCATTAAATTAGGGGGCAGGGTTTCACGTTTTAATCTGGGGGTAATGGGGCACAAACATTTAGTCCAAAACAGGGGCCTTCAGACAAGAAAGCTGAGCATAGCTTTACATTTTGAGAAAACAAACAAACAACCAGGTTATCCCTTTGCATTTTTTAATGTCTATCCCAAAATGTGTAAGGCCACATGCATAGGGATCTGCACACCAGTGTGAGGAGGGCTCACGTGCACACCTGCTGATATGGCAGCTGCAGAGGTGTTACAGTATGCTAGTGACTCTGTTGAAAGTAGGTAGACACTCAGCTTCCTGGTTCTCCTCGAAGTTTAGGGAAGTCAGGCATAATCTTTCTGGCATTCTCTTTGATTTCTCCTTTCTAAGATCACTTTTGAGAGCAGCCTCTGGGCTTTCCCTATGGGAGACAGGAAGAGCTGTGAGGTCTGCCGTGAAGACTTGGATCCTTTTATTTGCCACTTACCAGCACTATGATCTTGGGCAAGTTACTCTTCCGCCATGTCTGACTTTTTTCTTCTGGACATTTTGGAGGATAGTACCTTCATGATCGGGTGGTTTTGAAGAATACATCTGTTAGGTATTTGTAATGAACGTTTGTTAATATTTGTCATATTTCCTGGCCTCCAAAGACTTTTTAACACCCTCCCTGTGCTTGGAAAATGTGCAGCCTTACTGGTCCCTTTTCCCACAGAAGCAGCAAGAAATTTGTATCCTAGACTTCATGAAAGCAATAGCACAGCTTTTAAGTTTATGTATTAATTATGTGTATTCTTGAGACTGATGTAGAAAGGAATATCTCAAAGAAGGAAGTTACAGGTGGCTTCTACTATTAGTTGGCCAAGTCGGTAAATGAGCCTGGCTTTGTGGATCACCCATGACTGTAAAGTCAAGTTTCTATTGTAGGATTACTATCAGTGCTAATAACATTTGCAGTTCCTGGTGGATTTTCTTATTAGCACACATATTGGTTAACCTAATCTATTCTCTTTTTTAAGCCTGAGTTGAGTTATATTTTCCAGTCCCTTTATTCCCTGAAGAAGTGTATATGGTAGTGTGCATATCTGTGTGTGTTTGTGGGTTTCTTTCTTGAGGCCAGCGCCCAATTCATTTAGGTTTACCTCAAAGATAGTATGATGCTGGATGACTTTAGTTGTTGATCCCATGCAAAAGGATTCTTAAGGGACCTTGACTTAAACTGATTGTCTGTGTGGACTTGAAAAGTTAGGTTTTTATTTTCCTTATCAATGCAAATTGAATTTTGGTCTTCTTTCCAATCCTGCTCTCAAGGTTTTGAGTGTTTTTTTCCTCCCTAGGGTGACTAGTGCCCATATTCTATTTTGGATACATAATTTCACTAAAATTTATTTACATATTTTATAGATCCAGAGCCAGGACAGTGTTAATTTTATGTTTCCATCTGACAGACTTCTGTCCCATTGGGGAAAGTCATTTTTTTTTTGGCAGGGGTAGGGGAGAGAGGTGGTCCCTGGTTCAAGTCTACAGTAGTGGGCTCTAGAGGAAATATGCCTTTGGAGACTACGGTGATAACCCAGACAGTGCATCCTACTTGTGTGTGAGACAAATGCTTCCCTGGCCACAGGCCTGGCACCATTTAAGGTGGTACATTAGTAATAGGTCATTCAATTTCTGCACCTTTTCATATGCCAAACACTAGAGATACAAGATGGTAATGCCCAGTTCCTTTCTATTCTCTAGGGTGGAGACACCCAACTAAACTAATATGATGGTGATAAGGATGCACAGAGGTCCAGCCCAGTGTGCAGGGGTGGGGACATGTAAGAAAGGCTTTCTGGAGCCAGTGCCTGAATGAAAGGTTAAAAAATGGACCTTTGCCAAGGAGGAAGGAAGGTGAAGTTATGCCAGGGTGGTAGCTGGGAAGACCAGTGTTTCTCACATATTCATGAAGCAACCTGGTTTGCTGGGAAACTACCAGCGGTACTGAGGCTTGAAGCGGAAGGTGGGGGTGCTCACATGTGCTAGGGAGATGATAGGGACCTTCTGAAGGTCCCTGACTGGGTCTGAAACTGAAACTGACTAAGACAGATTCACAGGAGTAAAGCATACAAATTTATTTAGTGAAGTTTTATGTGATCCACAAGTCTTCATAAGGAAATGAAGACCTCCCCCCACCCCACCAAATGGTTAAACCTGAATGTTTTTATATCAGTTATAATGAAGTGTGGAAAATTGTGGAAAAATATGATAGGGCAAAAAGCATGAGCTAAGTGTAATAAACTAGGGAAAACTTAGCAACACCTGTCCATTCAGAGTCCTTTCTGTGACCCTTTGTCCTTGGAGATGAGCCTGTTCCTTTCCTCCAGGTATATGGAGGGTACCTCTCACATGATGTGTTATTATGTGCTTCAGGGGAAGATCAGAAAGTCCTTTCTGCACATGCTGTTTCTCATAGTCCTTCATCTTGAAATATTTCATATGTAAAACTGCCATATTTTGGGGTAGCATGTCCTGAGCCCTGTCAATACAGAGGGTTGTGTTTCTTTTCTTTTTTTTTTTTTTAAGATTTTATTTCTTTATAGAGAGAAAGGAAAGGAGGGAGAAAGAGAGGGAGAGAAGCATCAATCGGTCACCTTTTGCATGTGCCATAACAGGGAACCAAACCCACAAACCAGGCACGTGCCCTGACCAGGAATTGAACCAGCAACCCTTCGCTTTGTGGGATGATGCCCAACCAACTGAGCCACACCAGTTAGGGCTCATTTTTTACTTTTATTTTTATATTACAGCTGACATTTGTCAACAAAAGAAATGTTTAAACCTGTAGAACATTTTTGTAAGTTTATTTGAGCCAAACTAATGCAATGCTGGGAAGCAAAATCTCAATGGATTGAGAAAATGCTCCAGAGAATAACAGCTTTGCACCTTATTTTATACATTACAATCAGAGAAGGGGACATAAGGGTAGTTACATGAAATCCGCTGGTGATAGATTAGGGAGGTGGGAGAAAGCAAAATGGGGAAATCTCTGGGACTGGATAAAAAGTCAAGTGAATAGACACATGTTTTACATGGATGTGTACAGGATAGTTAGTAGTTAACAGTTGGTCTCTGCTTTGGTGCAGTGAGGGGTCTGGAAAAAAAAATTACCCTGACATTCTAAAGGAATGTTATTGTAAATGCAAAAAGTAACAACAGGCTCAGTTAAGGTAAAGACTGACCTTTGTCAAGGAACACGGTGGCCTAGGATATGACTACCTGCCACGACTCATTTTTAGGTAGGAAGTTTTAATTTCAGACCATCCTTTGTGGCTACTTCAGGTCTCTGAGTGTGTAAGGCCACCATGCAGGCCGCCCCTGAGCTTGTCAGGTTTAGCATGTGGCCCCTTTTTTGTCCAAACATTCGGCATTATTTTGTATAAGTTTCAGGTGCCCTGCATAGTAGTCAGACAATCATATACTTTACAAAGTGGTCTCCCTCAATATTTCAAGTCCCCACCTGGCACCACACATAGTTATTACAACACCATTGACTATATTCCTGATGCTGTACTTTATATCCCCACATGACTATTTTAACTACCAATTTGTACTTCATTCATCTCATCACCTTTTTCAACAAGGCCTCCATCCCTCCTCCCCTCTGGCAGGCTTCAGAAGCATGTTTCTGACTGTGGTGCTGATGCTGTGCTCTGACTGCCGGCCTATGGGACAGGCCAGGTTATGGTAGACAGGCCTATGTGAAGGGCAAAGTTCAGGGAAGGCAATAGAAATAGCTCTTCCACACTCTGCCTTCTCTCCTCACTGAGATAAGTAATATCTAGGAATAACCCACACCCAGTCCTTCAGCTGTTAGTGCGACTTGGCCTTTTCTATCCTGAGGAGCTTGTCTCTTGTACTTTTTTTTTTTACCCTGAGGATGTAAATGTTCCTCACCATCCTTGATGGCATAGGGGTAGTTCTACTTAACATCAGCCACCTTCCCTGTAATCAGTACTCTGATTCACACCCTTGGGAGTGTCTTAGTAATTTTTTTTTTCAGATTCTCATCTGTCTTTTTGAGGGGTCTCCTAATATGTTATAGATTATCCTTCATCTAGAGGTATGTCTGCAAGTCATGAAATATTCTGGACTTTTACATTTTAATATGATCTGGGGAATCAGATTTAATCGTTGGCCTTTCAAGTCTACCAGAGTAAAAATTAACTTTGCAATTAGAAGCATTCTTTGATGCTTGAATGAGTTCTCACTGTAGGAATGCTTTTGAAAAGAGATCTGGGCTCATTATGATTGATAGATAGGGCTGAGTGTTTTAGCAAGCTGCTTCCTTCAGAAGTTAATTCAAGAACATTTCTGTTCAGGGAATCACAGTTTGCTGGTAATGGAGGCAATCAGATGTTGCAAACAGGTGAGCTGTGAACAGATGAACTCCTGAATAACAGCGTGGGACAGCATGTGGCCTCCGTGTTTATACTGTGTAACCACGATCACGAAAGCTCTCTCTTCTATTTTAAAACAGAAGAAATTTACCAATAGTGGATAAAACTGAATATCATAATGTTAAAAAAGACAACAGGCCCAAAGTGGAGTCACTTGTGCTAAGCCCACGTCAGCAAACCAACACTTAATACCTAACCCAATTCCAGGTTCAGCCTCTCCTAGGACAGTAACCTTGAAACAGTCAATCTTGAATTACCTGGTCAGCGCCAATGAGGTAATCCCCACATCGGAAGATGACGTTACCTGAAACTACTTGCTTTTCCCTTGTCCCTCTCCTCTTTTCTGCCTGTAAAATCTTCTATGTTGTACAGCTCCTCGGAGCTCCTTTCTATGTGCTAGATGGGATGCTGCCCGATTCATGAATCACCGAATAAAGCCAGTTAGAGCTTCAAAATTTACTCAATTGAATTTTGTTTTAAAATAGCAAGCTATTATAAGCTCATGATTTTCAGAACTGAGCATATTTCTAATGATAACAAGAGAAATAATGCAGCCAAGTTACTTTTATAGGTTTTTTTTAATGCTTTTTTTTTTTTTTTTTGAAAGCAGGTCTCACAGAACAATCTTTATTGGTAGAGGGGACAACAATGCCACTAAAAAAAATCTCAACTTTAGATTCGCCACCGATTTAAAATGTATCAGTTCTTTCTGATAGGTTTTCTGTTCCAAATTTCTTAAGTTTCAGAGCTAGAAAGATTAGTAATGGCAGTTGGGTGGCATTTTAAAAAAATGTGCTCATAGTATAGGTCAAGATATTATGTGATGGTTGTAATATATAATGGTTGGAAGCAAGCAAAGGCCAATTCAACCTTGTGTGGGAGATGTGGGCTAAGAGAACATTTGTGTCTCACTAGCCCTTCTGTGAAGTAGGGAAAACCACAGGAGTCACCACCCCCTTTTTTCTATGACTATGAATGATTTCGTATGCAAATGTTAATCAGGCCTGCTCATAGTTAAGTTTAAGTGTCTTCACAATTATTCCTAAATCTAGCACTCTCCTTTTGTAAACTGTTTTGCCTATTAATAATAATTATTGTCCCATAGTGAGAGGATATATCATACTCGTGACAATTATGAACTCATTGGAATATTACTCCTGAACACAATTACACTTACTATAGTGATCTCACATGTGAGGAAAAAATGAGGCTTTGGGATGCTAATAACTCGTGCAAGGTCAGACACCTAGTATGTGGCCAAGCTAGTGTTCAAATGCAATTCCTGTGGACACAGAGGCTCTTGATTCATAGAACTCACTGCTGTTCCTTAGCAGTGTCAGTGTCTCCTGTAGTGAGTTCTGCCTGTTCTTTTCCTTAATTTAGGTTAGTTCTCCCAGTAATTACCTTTATAATCTGCTAGAATGTTGCCAGCAATAGACATTAAACTTCCTGAAATCAACTGGATATTCTGACCGGGGCTTCTACTCTGGGCTTCTTTCACCCTTGAGTGAGAGTCCTGCACATTCTTGTCAGACACTGCTGTTTTTTTAGGAGAAAGGACACACAAGCAGGTGTTGCAGTCTGCCTGTTCTTCATCACCTATACACGTTATTGGAACCGAGTTGCTATTTACATCTATGACTGTGTCATTCCCAGGTTTCATCATAGACATCATCGTATTGACATTTGACTGGGGAATCCGTTCATGTTCATATTTAGACTGACCATCAAGAGTAAGTGAACTGTAAGGAGCATAATCAATAACTGGTATCTTGTTAGTTTATTTGAAAATAAACATGACTCGCCTGAATTCCATTCCTCCTCCAGAGGAGCTCTTCCTGAATTAAGACAGATTCCTTTATATTTTGAGCATATTTGTGTTAAGAATGAATGGAATACACAGTAAGATGCACCAAATTTAATGTTTTTTTCTTCCTGTTTGAAATACAAATTGTATAGAACATTTGTCACAAAAGGAGCTTTATTCCCAGGGCATTGTCTGTGCATTCATCTTAGGAATGTGACGGACCCTGTGAAACATTGCAGTGTGTTTGTCAAATAAAGTCCAGTGGGAATTCAAAAAGCCATCCATGCGGAAATGCTCTGGAAGACCCATTTAGACCAACCTCGCATACACGCTTAGCCTTTTAATCCTTTCCAACTGCCAACTGTTTCTTTGTGAAGCTTATTCTTGCTATCATCAAAGAGCTTATCATAAAAATTGAACTAAATACAGCCTGGTATTCACCATCTGTTGGAAGCTGCATTGCTACTGGTGTGTTTATAATCCACCTTTGATAAGCTTTATCACTGGCAAGTGTTTTAGGAATAATATCTTTTCACGGTTATTTTCATTAAAACATATTGGGTGACAAAATGGTATTCTGCTTGGTCAACATTTGGTGTAATGAATGAATAGAAAAAATATTTAAGTTTTTCCTGATGGCTGATGTTCAGGTAGGTATCTTTATAATTTGTAAGCCACAGCCAAACTGATTGACTGTCCTCATATACCCCAGAGAGTTTATGTGTGGTGTATAGATTCTAGGGACCTTTTTGTTCCACCCGTATGATCCCCAGACATCAGTTTGATGAAAAGTCTAGCCAACAATATATATTATGTTGATATAAAAACTTTTACGAATAGTAACTTTAATTGCTCCTGGAATGTGCTTAGAAAAAAAAAAAAAGAATATTTGGATCAAGTGTATTTCTGCTTAATTAGAAGTTATCACTTCTTTAAATCCTTACCCAAGGACATGCCTATCAAATTTTTTTTTTTTTTTTTTTTTTTTGCAAGAGCGAAGGTGGGGTTGGGGGGAAGGCAGGGAGAAGGAAAGGGAGAGAGAAACACATAGCTATGACAGAGAAATATCGATTGGCAACCTCTCATGTGTACCCTGGCCAGGGACTGAACCTTCCATCCAGGCATGTATCCTGACTGGGAATCAACCCCCTGATTTTTTGGTTTGCAGGACAATACCTAACCAAGCCACACCAGCCAGGGCCAGAATTTGTCATTTTGTGTTTAGATTATCAGTTTCCAAAGAAACGGGGTACAGTGAATTCAATGTCCACTAAAATTCTGTTGGGCAATCAGTGACAATGTGTTTAACAATCTGAGGACTTTCCAAAACCTTTGGATTATTATTCTAAACATAAATTTAATTGCCCAGAATCTTAGGTAGAAGAGGAAAGATGTAGGAGTTGGACTGTATTTACTTATTCTAAGACAGGTCCTGGAAGTTGCTTTTTTCCATCAGTAAATTCCTCAGATCAGGTTTGTGACTGTATTGTAAAGGTAGGTTATGCAAGAACAAAATCAGATACTTGAATTTTTGTTTAGGCAGAGAGAATGGTGTGAGAAAAATTCAGCTTTATTTTAATATATAGGTGATTTGGACTATACTCAGCCTCCACAACAAAATGTGAGGGACTGTCTTTGCTGATGGTCACAAGTGCTCAGGAAAGATAGTAAACACAGTTTTCAAAAGACAGGCACCAAGCTGTAAACAACTGTTGCTGTTTCATGCATTTTCCATGAGGAAGAGAGATGTGTTACAGTAGGAAATGCTTCTTCAGCCTTCTCCCAGCCTGACTCTTATAAGCCCATTTAATCAGCATTCTCAGGCAATAGCACCTATTCTGATGTTCAGCTTAAATATATGTGTGTATAATGTACTCGAAAGCCTAATGTGTCTTTTGGAGTGACCATTCTTCGAATTATCACAGCTATTTCATTTCTAGGAATAGCAATACTTCATTTTAACATTAGAAGCATTTCCTGCCTTTGCTCTCATTTGGTTTTCATAACTAGAGGTGCTATGGGGTAGAGCTATAATTTCCATGCACTGGTTTAAAAAAAAAATATCTGAATCCAGGACAGATAGAAAAGGAGTGCTTGAGAATCTCCCAGGTGACAAAAAGGTATGTTGGGGAGCAGCAAAGAAATAATCGCATCACTATCATATTCTTAATGACCCAGAAAAATGGCAATGGGCATTAAAACATGTTATGCAGTATATGTACATTATTATTTAAGCTACATGTTCAGTTTTTATTTTTAACAGCATTTTAATGAACAAATGTTATAGGCACCATACTCTTCACTGGAATGGTCCTCACCTGTGTTTCTGTCTCAGGTAGGAGCACTCTATCAGCTCACAAATTCTACCTGTGGGTACCAGCATGGGCACTCTTGCCACTACTGCCTCCAGTTCAGAGGGCCCCATATAAACAATGCAAAAATAAGAGGCTTCATTTTTCCTGTTAAATAAAAGGGAAGAGACTTCTCTCCCGTCCCCCTTATTAGAGCATTTACTTTAGAAAACTTTTAAGTTCTTTCTGAGTTTCTTTGCAATGCATGTAAATCTTTTTAGGAAGTAAATAAGCTTTTTGTCAGCTTTATAATCTAGGATTGTCTTTCTTAAGGACCTGGGAGCCACCTCTTTGAAAGGGACATAGTACCATATTTCCTGGTGGGCATGGGAGGGTAGGAGCCTGACTTCACCGGCTGCCTGGCTCCACGTTGCAAACCTACCTCTTTTCAGAAAGGTATGAGGAGTTTTCCTTTTGTATAAAACCAATTATCTAACAAGGATTGCCAGGTAAATTTAGGGCAAACTATATGTAATAAATAGTGCTTTCAAGTCTTCTTACTTGAGGAACTTGTTTTTCAAGAGAACTTACAGGTAGTGGGTTGTATCTTCCTGACTATAAATGGATAAGATTTCTTTCTGTCTTTGCAATCTCCTAGTGATCACCTGTGACATGTGTCACATTCTGATTTGATGCTTATTCAATAATCAAACTTTTTTCCTGGGTACAGCTTTTCTGGAAAAGTTGTCTGGGCTGAGAGATTTTTTTTTTCAGTTATATTTCCCCAACAACGTAAGAGGTACCAATGGGGCTTTGTGGGGAAACGTCCACATTACATGGTCCCAGGAGGTGGTGAGAAACAGTTCAGGCCAGAGCTGGCACTGTTCTTGCTGTGACCAAAATGAGACTCTTGACTGATGGGAAGAGTTTCTGGGTAGAGACAATAATTCCCACATAAGTGAAAATGGCAATACTGCATAGTAGGTTCTCCTCTGTTTGTTCCTTTCCCTAAGCATTAAAAAATGTCCCTCATACGTGTTCTTGACTTAATCAACTTGTCCAGGTACTTCCCAGACTATAGATTCTATTTCAGGAAAACTCTCCAGGATTGGTTTCTAGACCCTGGGCTTATCCATTCAAGACTAGCCCCTGTTTCATCCTGTGGTCAAATCAGTTTCTCATTTCATTCTACAAAACATCCCCTTATCTCCACAATTGCTCTCAAATGGCATTTCAATAAGAGTTAATAGACAATTAAAAGAGAACTCAAATCAGCAGCACAGGACTTATTGGGACTTTGCATCTCAGAATCCAGGAGAAGCATGAAGATGGTGAGGTGGTGGTAGTGGTAGTATTAGGGACGATACAGTGGTTTCTCCGAGTGCAAATCAATAATAAAATTAAGTGCTTAAAAATGAGTTTCTACTGTTTTTTTTCAAGTGCATTTAGATAATTGTTTCACATTACCTGAATCTGCATGGACCTCTTTTGAAACAACGTGGTGTACTTTATGATTTACCCTGTGAAGGCACAGCTTCCTCTCTCTGATAGTATATCTTGAATTCAAGGTGATTCTTACACAGTTGGGCCTCTCCTTATCTTGATGCTCTATTACCCTTCAATAAAATTATAGCTACATATTAAAAAGCTCTGAATTATTTAAGCAGTATTTATATCATTTGGATAGTTTCATTTTATTAAATGTTTCTCGGTGTGAATTTTCAGGACCTTCTTTGGCTCCAGTGCAGTTAACGCTAGTAGGCAGGAGACCTTTCCCTCTTGTGCATCACCTCCAGGCTGCTTGGCTGCCTCTGGGTTTTGCTTGGGGTTTTTTCCAACTATACGATGACATGTTTTTCTCAGGGTCTTCAGTATGAGGAGCTAGCACTGGAGGGGATGCGTGATAATACTACTGTTGAATAGTCACCTTAACTATTCATGTATAGTGCTTTCATCTTTTTACTGAATGCTGTATTGTGCATCAGTTTATAATAACAATAATAATAGTGTTAATTTACCTTGCCATTTTCTGAGCTCTTCTATTTTACAAAGAATTGCATGGACATTTTTTATATTACATTATTTCTTCTTTGATTTCTAACCCCCCTTACAATAGGTACTATTTATATATCTACTATCCAGAAGGAAAACCAAAGGTTAGTAAGTTGAAGTAAGTAACTTACCCAGGGTCACATGGTGGAGCACTCTATGCTGACTCCAGAGCTAGACTTTTCAGCCATGTTGCCATGCTACTATGAAGGGGATAACATTTCTACTTAGTAGCTAGCCTTATTTTAGATGGCTTCAAGATAGCATTGTTCCTCTTTAATAAACCAGGAAGCTGAATCATTCTGCGTGGTAAGTAAGGATATAAGCACAGGGTCTGAATGCCTTGTGTTGGTTGTTTTATTACTGTGATGCCATTATTAACAAATAAGGAATTTAAAGGTACTCCTTAAGTTTAGTAAGGGGACATTTCTAGTCCAGGATTTGGATTTTCTAACGCAGTCGACACTCTTTCTCGAGATTGTTGTAGTGGAAGGGACCATTTTGTTCTTTGGAAGTTGTTCTCCACAGAACTGTCCCAACTCACCAGGTTCATCTATGAACTCAATCAGTAATTTGAGGAACAAAAATGAATTCAGCTTGTCAGCAAAATGGGATCAGTTTGTGACCAAAATATGAAATTAGTTACAAGTAGTATCAATACAGAAATCGACCTATGATTTTGTGACATTTAGTGAAATCAAAATATTGTGACATTTTAGTTAATCCATTTACTAACACAATTTTAGGGCTTCAGAACACATACCAGGGATATTGTATAATCACTTTCAAATAATAACCTCAATGAACAGAAGATTTAACTTCCCAGAATATTGAATAATACTGAGTAATAACCCTTATTGGGTTGTTATCTGAATCTAAAAAAGGAGGGATATCAGTCAAAATTAGAAGATTTAAAAATGTTGGTACAGCGAGATGCTGACAGGTCCTTTGTACCATCTGTTAGCTCTATGAAATATAAGCACTGCTTTCTATCTCCCTAATATCATGGCTCATGGCTGCCCCTTAGCAAAATGCATCCTAGGTTTCACATTTAAGATCTTTTTGGTGCCTTATAGGGGTTTTGCTGCAGTTCATTTTTAAACAAAAAACAACAAGCATACTTGCCTGGAGAAAAAGTTCATTTTTAGCAAAGCTGCCTTTTAATTCAGGTATAACACAATGCCCCAAGACTCTCCTGAACTATTCCTGGTAGATATTTTCAGATCTATTTATCATGGTCACAACATGAAGTAGTTTCTGATTTATGTGGTGAGCTTCAGACTTTTAGTATTTTCTCTCTTGGCCTCAATCCATCAGGAAGCAGGTGTGCATCACATTTAACGCCAATATAGCAGTGTCGATAATGCCCTAGTACCCAGTGTGCATAACAAGGAGGACCCTGGTGGAGATGGAGCGCTTGGGATGTGAGCTGGAAGTCTAAGCAGCCTAACCTGAAAGATTTTTTTTCTAATTTATAGGATTTTTATCTATTTGGAAGGGAATAATGCATGTTGCTGAATTAGAAAGCCAGAGTTTTCAGGTATAAGTGAAGAAATACAGCAAAACTCTGCAGATTTAGTATTGTTCGAGCAAAGACTTTCTTTCAGGAGGTGTTAATGAGCGGAAGGGTTCCTCAGAGGTCAACTTGACCATAAGCCTAATATCATCATATTCCTATTACCTAGCACAAGACCTGTGTATTAAAGGAGCTGATAATTACAGGTTGTATCTAATTAAAAATCAGATCATGCTGTAATTGCTTGTGACCTCTAGATTCCAAACTGGCATCCCACCATCACTTTAAACCTGTGCTTTAATTGGATGATACCTAAAATTTGTCAAACTACTTTCCTATCTAGTTTCTTACTTGTGGTAGAGGAGCTAAGTTGTGTTCAAATTCTGGGTGAGGTTCTTTGGGCTGAAGAGAGACATGAATAAAGTTATGTATTTGTAACTTGGTATAAATATGTTTTCTGAAGCCTAGCCAAATGCTTGTCATGATAGCATATCATATCCCTGCACATGCTAGGTATTAGATGCTCAGTAAATTTGCTGACAGGCAAAGACAGGTAATAAGAAAAATGAGGGGGTCCCATGTAGTTACTAGAGTGGCCAGAAAACATTTGTTTATCGAGCAAGTATTTGCTAAATACATGCTATGTGGTAGGCATGAAGCTATGTACTGAAATCCAGCACTGGGAGCTCAGAGTCCATTGTGATAGCACCCAGATTTACAATAGTTATAACCCAGGTTGGTGGCAGCTTTACTAAAATTTCAGAGAACACAAAGAAGAGAGCAAGCAAGTAGCGTGGGGATTTGGAAACAGATTCATAAAAGAAAGCAAACTAAGTCTCATGGAATTTACATTATTTATTATAAATCTTTTTTTTTTGATTGTGTAGTGTAGCATACTTAAACATGTATAGAAGAAAGATGTCTTGTGTAATGATTTATCACAAATTGTACAGTGATGTGAAACAGTGCTTCTCAAGCTGCAGTGAAGCATCAGTTCGTTCCTAATCCATCAGTTTAAAAAATACAATTAAAATGAAATACGAAAAGGATGTAGTTTTATGAAACACACACTTTTGGAAAAGCAATAAAATTCAATTACTGGAATAATGAACGGGAAGAAAAACAAAGGCAAGCAAAATCCATATCCAATTTTCAAATTATTAGATGCAAAAGACATGAAATTACTTGGTCAGATAAAGTTTCTGAATGTTTACTCTCAATTTCTCTCTTTGTCTCATGTGGAGTTAAATTGCTAAAAGAGGAACTCACGGGACCTAAAATGGCTATGCTTACAAATACACAATTTGTTACAGAAAAGTGTACAATATGACTGTAGCATCAAAGTCAGGCTGTGCATCACAGCTGGAGACTGTCTCCCAGCAGGGTGTCCAGAGAGGCCAGATGTAGGCTCTGGTTGTCTTGCCTACAGAGCATCTTATTGGGCATAGCTTCTCTCCAGGAACATCAATGTGAGCATGGAATATTTTTGATCAGGGATCCCAAAATGGAGCTTCAGCTGGCGCTTCTCTTACCTGCTTACATACATGAACATATTTTTGCTGTGTCATCATCCGAAATGACAGAGCCCTCCAGGAACCACACTGAGACCAGAAGCAAATCATTAAATCAATATTATCAATAACCAATGCAAACAAAATGGTGCAAACCACGTATAAACTCCTCAGACCCAGAACACTACTATTAATCAGTACATCATGGCTTGACCAGTGGCTAGTGTCTTGCAAATACCTTAACAAAATAGCTCCAGCCAACTGCAGGCCTGCTGCAATTAACCTTCACAGCACAGCTCATACCAAGCAGCTGCCCGTGGACTGCACTGCTTTCTAGACCACACTTGGAGTGGCACTGGTATGTGGGGCATTCAGGTCAAAAACGAGCAACCATTCTGAATTTATGATAAGCACTTTCTTGCCTCTTTTATAGTTAAAAAAAATTTTTTTTATATCAATAGAATAATGAAGTCTATTGTATTTTATGTCTGGATTCTTTCATTCAAAATCACACTTTAAGATTCATCCATACTGTTAAGTGTGGTTTAGTTTGCTGATTTGCATTGCGGTAAAGGATACCATTGTGGAACTGTATTCTGTTTATTCATTTGAATGTTGATGGATACTTGGGTTGTTTTCAGTTTTGGGTTATTATTGTAGTGTTGCTTTGTTGACTTTTATGTATCTTTTGACGGTTCTCTTAGGCGTATACCAAATATGTAACTGTGAGGTCAGCCATTTGCTATGTTTAGCTTTAGTGGTTCCTGTTAAATAGTATATTACAGTGCTGGCACCAATTTACCCTTCAGCCAGCAGCATAACTTCCTTTTGCTTCCAATCCTGGCTAACACAATTACTGTTTATTTTTTTAAAGATTTTATTTATTTCTTAGAGGGGAAGGAAGGGAGAAAGAGAGGGAGAGAAACATCGGTGTGTAAGAGAAACATCCATCAGTTGCCTCTCACATACCCTTAACCGGGAACCTGGCCCACAACTCAGGCATGTGCCTTGACCAGGAATCAAACCAGCAACCGTTCAGTTTGCAGGCCTGCACCCAACGTACTGAGCTACACCAGCCATGGCAATACTATTAGTGTTAATTTAAAATTTTTGGTCACTCTAGTGAACGTACAGGGTGGGGCAAAAGTAAGTTTACAGTTGTTCATGTGGAAAATACAATAATTAATAAATAATATAAGAATAAACTCTGTGTTTTGTGTACTCACAATTGTAAACCTACTTTTGCCCCAGTCCTGTATAATTGAATTTCACTGTAGTTTTCATTGATATTACCTGAATTATGAAGGAGGTTTCATACCTTTTTCTTCATTCATTGACTACTTGGGTAGAGGCTTTATCTATTTGTCTCTTGCCTCTTTATTGATTTCTATTTTTCTTATTGATTTGTGGCAATATATTTTATATTCTGGATATGAACCTTTTTTCAGATATATGTTTTACAAATATATTCTCTCACTGCGCAGATACCTTTACACATTCTTAAGGTGTCTGTTATTATCTGTCATTACTCACCTTGCTGTTGAAGTTTAGATCTCCCTATAAGCACGTACTGAGACACAGATTCAAGTATAAACGGTTTACTTGAGAGTTGATCCCAGAAAAAACTGGTATGGGTGTAAAAATATGAAAGAAGACAGCTAATAAAGAGTTCCCTATCAAACAAATTGCGTTGAAAGCTTAATCCCACTGGGGAATTCACTAATCAATGTAGAAATTATGCATTAGAATTATCCCATCAAAGGGATGGATAAGCAAGCTTAACTATTTTTTAAAAAGGGCCAGTGCATCTGTGGTTGAGGGATACTCCCTGGGATGAGTTAATTTCCAGGGGGTCAATCACTTGTAGCCCACCATGAGGGCAGAAGAACTGATTCTAACAGTGCAAGAAAGCCCTCTGCAGAGGAATGGGGGTGCTGTGTGTTGGCTGGTGCTCACTGAAGTGGCAACAGTGAGATGGTATAGATGAAGCACCAAAAACACTACACTTTCCAGTCCTAGAAAGTTTATTGCTTTCTCTTTCCTTAGCATACTGGCTAGAACAGACAGTTCATTTGAATAGAAGAAACAGTCGGTAGTGGTCATCCTTGCATGGCTCTTGATTTCAAAGGTAAAGCTTTCATTATTTTACCATTCACTATGGTATTTGCTATGGACTTATTATAAATACCCTTTATTAAATTAAGGAAGTTCTTCTCCATTCATAATTTGATTGTTTTTTAAATTGCAAATGGATGCTGACTTATATCAAACACTTTCCTACATCTAATGAGATGATGGTCTGACTTTTCTAGTTTATTCTGCTAATATGGTGAATCTCATTGATTAACTTTTAAATGCTTAACTAACCTTGCATTCATGGACTAAACCTACTTTGTTTTGGTTATTATGTGTTACAGGATTCATTGTGCTTATATTCAGTTTAGGAATTTTGAATTTATATTCAAATAAAATATAAAATATATTCACATAAATTGAATATAAATTAAATTAAGGAAATTAATTGTAAACTCTATGATATTGGCTGTATTATTTTTCTTTGCCTTGATTTACTTATACCTTATACAATTTTCTTATGAAGGCTATGCTGATTTTCTCAACCAATTGGGCAATATTCCTTTTTCTTGATTCTCATGAAGAATTCGTATATTATTGAATTTTTCTTAAATCTTTGGATTTGCTGGTAAAGATACCTGCTGGTAAAGAAAGATCTAAACTAACATGCAAAAGTTCGCCCTATTTCTAGTAGTGAAGTAGTCAATGTCATATCTATGGTAAACCAAAGGACATAAGCTATTTCTAGATGAAGATTATAGTTCATAGGATACATGTTAAGATGCTGATCTTCTTTAGAACTATTAATTTTTTGTGCCCCATCTACTTATAGTTTACTTTATGCTCCAAGACCTAGATGATTTCACATTTTATCATATTTTACAAAAACACTTCCTTAAACCCCAGCCTATACCTACATGCTATGAACTTTGTACTATTGATGGACATTCAACCCAATGACCTTCCTCAAATTATTTTATATAGAACTATTTAAAATTACATATTCAATTTTAATAGATATATGAATATTCATATTTTCATGTTATGTCAGTTTTGTTAAATTGTACTTTTAAATATTTTTATTTACTAAATTGTTTAAATTTACTGACTTAATATAGTGCATAAGGAGCTTCTATGTTTTTAATGAATTCTACTAAACTTCTAACATCCGTTTTTTGTGTGTTTCATACTTTTTTCTTCTTTATTATCATTAATGTTTTATAATTTCTCTTTTCAAGAATTCATATTTGGCCTTGACTCTATTTTATGTTGGATTTCTATTTTATTGGTTTATGCTACCATTATTATTGGCTTACTTCTACTTTCTTTGACTTTACTTCTTATTACTCAGCCCTCAGCCCTTAGCCCCTCTCAGAGAAAAGTGGTCCCAAATATCAGACTTTGCATTTTGGCCTGAGAATTCTTTACTGTCTTGTTTGCTTTTCAATACCTTCAAACAGATGTTTTCAAATGTTGAAAGTCTTTAGCTTTTCCAGTCATGCTCTGAGAGAGCATTAATACAAGTTATCTAATCCTCTATTACCAAAAGTAGAGGTCCCCAAGTATGTATTTTTGACACTTTTTTGGACAATGAGTCACCTTACTTTTTTCCTGAAAAATTTCCCAATGACTCTTGTATAGAATTAAATTATGCAATCACAACTGCATTAATCAACAAAACAAAAGCTCCTAAGGTCAGTGTAGAGTAGGGGAAGGAGAGGAATGCCTTAAACAGTCAGGCAAGAACTCCTGTTACTGGCTTGCATCTGTTCTTATGCTCACCATCAGAGTTCAAGAGCACATCTAAATGTATCAGTAAATAAGTGCTAAGTGTGATGGAGATATTTAATGTGGGATGAAATATAATTCTATGTTTTTTTCATGCTTTTCATACCCTTCCTTTGGTGTTTATTGAGCTCCTATATGTCAGTTAAAACAAGAGCTGTAAATACTTATACAGTAAAAACAACAACAACTGCTGGATTAAATGTGAAATGAAAAGCTTCAGATGTGTTCTTGCTAGATAAAAACACAGTAAGACTGAAGTGAAGACAGAGGAGCTTGGTTATATGGATAGCAGGAGGTGGAGTTGAAGATTTTGTCTTAGCTCAGGCTGCTATAACAGTCTGCTGTACACTGGGTGGCTTAAACAAAAAAACTTATATTCCTCACAGTTACGGAGACTAAGAAGTCCAGGATCAAGATGCCAGCCAATTCAGTTGATGGTGAGAGCTGTCTTCTTGGCTTATAGGTGGATGTAGCCTTGCTATACACAGTGGAGAGAGAGAGAGAGAGAGAGAGAGAGAGAGAGAGAGAGAGAGAACTCTGTGTTGCTTTTTTCCCTAAAGGTACTAATCTCCTCATGGGGCCTCACCCTCTTGACCTCATCTAAACCTAATTACCTCCCAAAGGTCCCACCTCCAAATGTCATCACAATGGGGCTTAGGGTTTCAACATATGGATTTTGTAGGGACACATACATCCATTTTATAACAGAAACTGTGAGATAAACGAGCAGGAACTACCAGGTCTGGGTCAGCCTGAGTAGTCTTTTCCATTAACATCTGGTGAGACTGGCTATCATGTTTTGTTCCTCTTGAAATATTCTTGTCTGCACTATGTAATTCTATCTTACCCTGGTGTAATGCAAAACATGACACTATTTCCATTCTACATATATAAAATGGATACTTGCATCCCTATCTGTACATATTCATGCATTCTTAACTCTCGGTTTTTGCCCTTTGCAAATTTATAATGTAGTTCAGGAGAAAGGATACACACATACAGACCCAATGGCAGAGAAAGATAATTGGGTTAAATGTTCATAAATAGCACAGAATTTCAAAACAGATACGTATGGGCTGGAGTTGTAACAGTGTTTCTGCAAGTCCCAAGATTATCTAAGTTTTGGAATGTGAGGAAATTGTAAATAGATGGGGACAGGAGATTGGCATCAAAACAAGATTGGCATCTTGGCATGAACCCATGACAATGACATTTTATTCAGAAATAGCTTATGCCCTTTGATTTATTATAGATACAACTTTTCTTCACTCTTAGAAATAAGATGAACTCATGCATCTCAGCTTAGATCTTTCTCCATTGATTTATACACTTTCTCTTTCAGAGTTATTTTAGGTTTAGAACATGATAAATTCTTAGTTAAGATTTGAGATTTGGAGGCAGTACAGAAGATATTGTCCCTGAATAACATATATTTTGTGTCAAACATTACCAAAATAGACTACAAATACCTAAACTGTAATCAAGTGAGTTGTCATGTTTATTTTTCATTGAGTCATTTGTTCAATGTCCTGTCAATGTACCATGAGCCACCTTCTGTAGGCGGAGACTTTTAGGACCATGGGACTATGGCCTCAGGAATTCTCAGTTGCATTCTAGGCCAGCAAAGACAAGTCCATGGTAAATGCAATTAGATACATTCCCTCTCTTGTATGAGTATAGCCTTCTTTCTCACTCAGCCTATAGATAGGAGTCTGAAGCATTCCCTACAAATCCATTAGAGCTATCATGCAAGTTTAAAAGCAACTCAAATAATATATCTGTACATCTGGAATTTCCAGCCAGCTGCAAGAGATTATATCAGTTAATAGCAAGAAGAACCTATGTTTAGGATTCTCATAAGTGAGGAAAGCAGGTAGGGCATATGACCCTAGATGATTAAGTTTTTTTCTTTAAAAATGTAACTCAGTGCTAATAATTTGGGCTGAAACTTCTCAGGATAAAAATCAAGTAATCTAGAATAAAATTAAATAAGTTTCTGAAGTTTACATTATTATTTCATTTAATCTTTAAAGTAGATATTTTATTATTTACAAAAATCTAACCATTTTATGTTGAGATTTTTAAATTTTATTTTATATTTTTATTCTATTTTGTTTTCCAATAAAAACCAAACCCGGCTGAATGGGTGGAGTGTTAATGGGATATAAAGTCCACACTGATTGCTTGAAGAGCTGTTGCATTTCTGCAGAGTATAGCTGAGCTTCTCTGTTCATCAGAGCAAGAGCCTGACAGAGGAAACAGGTGATCTATGCTCAGATCCATTCTGGAGACCTGAGGGGCTCCTGAATATCTGAATTCTGCCTTTCTTGTTCAAAATAACAGTTTCAGTACTTGGTAGAGCACCTCTTTGACTTCTAACAAATATTTACCATTTATTACCAATTACTATTACCTCTCAGAGAAGGAAAACTCTGATTCCAAAAAACCTCCGCTGCCTTGCGGCATACCTCTTCAGGGGAAAGGCTAAGGGAGTAAACCCCGACAGAAAATCCGGAGCCGGAGTCCCTAAGGCAGTTTGACGTTGTAGTCAACACCGGCAACTCCTGCGGCGCACCTGAAGCCAAGCTGTATTGACTCCGTCTTTCCCTTGGACCCTTCAGCTGTGAAGAGAGGGGGGGTCTGCTGCATGGGCAACAGCAGACCCTCCATATCACCCTGCCCAGGCTCTGTAGCTTCAGCTTCACTGGAGAGGACACTTCAGCGTCATCACAAGATGTCGATTCAACACGGGAGGAGACAGATACCGTGTCACTCCCGAGTCGGACTGCACAGCCATTCTCGGCGGTGCAGATAGACTCTTAAGAAGCTACACCATCGTCTCTCGAGACGGACGGCTGCCGACGACGACTATTACCTCTGCTGACCTCAGATGGCATTGAATGAAAAATGCAAATATGTGATTTAAACCTTTTCTTTTTGTAGTATATTTAAAAATTGTTAATGATTCTCAGAAAATATTATTAAAAACACAATAATTAAGCCAGTTTTAGGTATGAATTAGTTCATTAGACCTGTCTATTTCTTTTTAAACATTTTTGAGACAATTTATTCTTAAGATTTGCTGGTTATAATAGGTGAGTTGGTTATGGAAGTAGAGAAGTGTGGGTAGTTTATAGGTTGAGTACTATCCAGAAAGGCCAAATGTGGCTAGAGCCGAATAGGGTAGCATGAACACACTGAGGACTTGCAATTGTAGGGAGAGATGTCATCAAGAAAGAAGGGAACATGGTTCTTTTTTCACTATTATGAGTTTCAAATACCACACTCATTACAATGTAGTAGGAAGAATTCCACATAAAAGATCCTTAATTTTATATCTAATTTCATTAGTAATTTCTTAAGTGACTTTGATAAGGTTTTTCACTGTACTGGAAATTAAATCACCTCTTATGCTACATAAGGAGCTCGAACTTACAGCTCTAATATCCTGTGATTTTGAGAGAATGATCAAATTTGCCACTTCTCAGTAGCCAGAGATGGCAAATATGTGACAGACACACATCACCATTCCTAGCCCTACTGCTGTTGCAGACATCACTGATCAAGTCTACATTGCTCTCACTGAATCAGGATGTGGCCTCAGGAACCATCAACACAGCACACCAGGAGGCCCCTGCTTTTCAACGCAAGATGCCATGTAGGGGAAATATCACTGTCACACCAGTTTCATAGGTGGTCAATGTGTTTCAAAGCTGATATATCATTATTTATATACTGAGTGTTGATTTTATATTGCTAATGCAAATAGTTGTCACAAATTTACTGACTCATAGGAAACAACACAGATTTATTACCTTATACTTCTGGAGGTAAAAGTCCTAAAATCAAGGTTTCAGCAGGTTGTGTTCCCTCTGGGTGGGTCTGTGGAAGAATCCTTTTCTTACCCAGCTTCTAGAAACCTGAACTCTTTGGTAGTGGCCCCTTCCTCCCAGGCTGGCAGTGAACATCAAATCTCTTGGACTCTTGCTCCCATTATAACGTCTCCTCCTTCTCTCATTGACTCTGCGTTCTTATTCTAATGATCCTTGTGATTACACTGGGTCCACCAAGGTAATCTGGGAGGGTCAGCCTGTCTCACAATGCTTAACTTAATCACCTCTGCAAAGTCCCCTTTTTCATGTACTATAACATATTCACAGATGCTAAAGATTAGAACACGGACATCTTTGGGAGGGCATTATTTTTCCTCTTATTACTTGAACATTTTTCCAGAGTACTTCCTTTATAGGTTCTTTTGTTCCCAATTGTACATTCTTGTAAATATGGAAATATGTTCTGTAACCAGCAAAACAGCTTTTATAATCAAGTTTGATAATCAAACTGAACAAAACTATTCTGGGTTAAAGTAAGGTTTACCTATAAAATAATGAGACAGGGTTTTTTTTTATTTTGTTTTGTTTTGCTTTGCTTTGGAGCTGCTAATCTGGTTCTGAAAGCATTTTGTAAGGAGGTGGTCCATAAATGTAGGGAAGAGCAGTGCTATTAAAATGTGTACAGTATCCCAGAGTGAATGTTCTGAATGGTGTAGTCATGTGCATGTATTCATTACCACTCCAAGGGGAGTGCTTGAGTTTGAGTTGAAGGAGGTTGTATTGCTGTTCACTGTAACACCAGCACCTAGCACAGGGCTTGATACATACATACATACATACCAGATGATTGAATGGATGAGTAATGGTGTAGAAATCCATCATATATGTGACAGTGAGTTGACATTTCTAAAATGTTATAGAAATGGAAAGTATCTTAATGTGTAACCCAAAATCTTAGGGAAGGGTATGATTTAAATACTTAAACATACAAATCCTTATTTAAATATTTTCCAACTACCGTGTCTTCTTAAAAAAAGGAGAATAACAGGAATTGCCTCACTTCTTTTGTCTGCTTTTTTATTTTTAATCAAATTTAACAGTGATAAAAATATAGCATCCTTTGAAAAGAGGAGTGAGTGTAGTCTTTGGTGATTTTAATCTCTTCTTAGCTGCTTTCTTGAGAGCCCCATCTGCCCTCCTAGTCCATCTGCTAGTTGTTAACACTTAGTCAGTCACTTGACAAATCCAAAATCTGAACTGAGAAGGGGGAGGGGGTGAGAGATCATGGTTTCAGATGGTTAAATGTTGTGATTGACACACACCATACACACACACACACATGCGCGTGCGCACGCGTGTGCGCGCGCACACAGATGTCACCACCACCGCCAAGATGTTTCTGTTCAGGCTCAGCATGAGTAGGACCTCTGGATCCCCTTTGGTCCAGGAATATGATGTCAGAATGGCTAAAGGAAGATTCACTAGTATATATTTGTGATTATACTAGGCATTCATTTGTTCAAGAATCAACTGTCAACTTCCAGCCAAGATGGAGGCCTAGACAGATGTGTTGCATCTCCCTCCACAACTAAGAAGGAGTGCAACTACCTCAAAACTGGAGACAACCAGAAGTCCCAAGAAATCGAGCTGCATGGAAGTCCAACAAACAAAGATATAAGAAAGAAATGCTCATCCAGACAGGTGGGCGGGGCCAGGCTGGGGCAGAAAGGACGAGGTGTGGTGGTGGCGGTGGCAGTGACAGGCCTGCAGAAAGCACAGTTGCACATTTAAAAGGGTCGGAAGGGACACCTGGGGAGCGCTCCCAGCATCAGGCCAGACCCCACAGCTCACAGTCCCAGCACTGAGGAAAATAAAGCCTCATTGCTTCTAACTGTGAAAGCCAGTGGGGGTTGGGATGGAGGAGGAGACTGCTGGTCTCTCAGCAGAGTCCACTTGTTTGAAAGGCCCCCATGGTCCTGGAATGTCCGAAGACCAACCCACTCTGGGAGTGACAGCCAGGGCAACAACTAGAGAGGTGCTAGTCCCGTATGGAGGTGGGAGAGGTGCCTGGAAGGGAGGGCCAGTGCTGGCATGTGGCATTGTTCCCTCTTGAACTCCTTCCCAACATGCAGCACCAGAATGTGGTGAAATGGGTTGCCTATACTGATGAATACCTAAGGCTCTGCCCATTACAACATAACAGGAGCAACAGCTCTACCTAAGGCAGAGAGGCAAACAAACACAGGAACCTGTCAAGATGAGACAGAAAAGGATGTGGGAGAACTAAGTGAGAAGGAGGTAGCCAACCTAATAGAGAAAGAGTTCAAAACACTGGTGATAAAGATGCCCACAGGCTTGACAGATATGCTTGAGTATGGCAAACACATAAGGGAATAAATGAAGGTTATGCTAAATGAAATGAAGGAAAATCCACATAAAACCAATGGTGATGAGAAGGAAACCAGGGTTCAAATCAATGATTTGAAAGATAAGGAAGAAAAAAATAGTCAACCAGTACAGAATGAGGAAACAAGAATGGAAATAAATGAGGAGAGGCTTAGAACCTCTGGGACAATTTTAAATGTGTCAGCATCCAAACCATAAGGGTGCCAGAAGGAGAAGAGGCAGAGCAAAAAATCAAAAGCTTATGTGAGAAAATAATGAAGGAAAACTTGCCAAATTTGGTGGAGGAAATAGACATACAAATCAAGGAAGCACAAAGAGTCCCAAACAAGCTAGACCCCAAAAGGACCGTACTAAGACACATCATAATTAAAATGCCAAAGGTTAAAGATAAAGCAGCAAGAGAAAAGCAGAGAGTTACCTACATAGGAGTGCTTATAAGATTATCAGCTGACTTCTCAAAATAAACTTTGCAGGCAGGAAGGGACTGGCAAGAAGTATTCAAGGTAATGAAAAGCAAGGACTTACAAACAAGATTACTCTATCCAGAAAAGCTATCATTTAGAATAGAAGGGCAGATGAAGTGCTTCCCAGACAAGGTAAAGCTAAAGGAGTTCATCATCACCAAGCCATTATTATATGAGATGTCAAAGGGACTTACTTAAGAAAAACAAGATCAAAACTATGAACATTAAAATGACAACAAACTCACACCTATCAACAACTGAATCAAAAAAACAAAAACAAAATTCAACTAAGAAAACCAGAATAGGAACAGAATCATAGGTATGGGGATCATTTGGAGAGTTATCAGCTGGGAGGAGGGAGGGGGAGAAATGGGGAAATGGTGCAGGAATTAAGATGCATAATTTGTTGATAAAAAATTTACAAGGGGCAGTTAAGTATAATATAGGAAAGGGTGAAGCCAAAGAATGTATATGCATGACCCATGGACAAGAACTAAGGGGGGAGTAGATTGCTGGAGGGAATGGGGGTACTGGGAAGATGGGAGTAAAGGGAAAAAAATTTGGACTACTGTAACAACATAATCAATAAAATATACTTAAAAAAAAAAGAATCAACTCTCACTTGTCATAGAAGTTGGTGATCATGTAACGTGCAGACTGGGACTTAGCCGCTTGTCACCCTTATATATGACCCAACGATTTGTGTTGAAAGAAACAGGTTTTTATAAACAGGGTCCCAACTTTGGGGGTGCTGAGATCACTCCTGCTCTGAGCCTGTCTCTCCGATGGGAACCAGAACTTCTCTTGCTCTCCAAAAGACTACAAGCCCAAACCATGCCCATAAGTTCCCCATTTCCTATCTGTCCTTAAGCTGCTCATGCAAACAGATCTCCATCCTCTCTGGCATGTGCACTTGTGGCTTTCATAACCACCATCTTCTTGCAGCAGCTCTCTCTTTCAGGACCTGGTGTGTGCTGCTCCCAGTCTCCATGTAGCAGCCCAGGAACTGTGTGCCACACTACACTGGATCATAGTGTCCCGAAGGCTGGAGCCCAGGGAAGCACAGGTCCCAGTGTGGGACCCTGCCTCCAGGAGTGGACTTCCATCCATGCGGGTCTAAGTCCCTGGTGGGCCTGGCATCTGCCTGGTCCTAAGGGTGCTCCAGTCCATGTAGGGAGCAGGGTCAGAGGCCCAGAACATCCAAAATGCCTAAAGCCCAGAGAGAGAGAGCTTGCACCAAGCTCCAAAGCCTTGTACCAAGAGCCCCTGTATCAAGAGAGTGATTTCTCTGTACAAAGTGCTGGAGAGAGAGAGAGAGAGAGAGAGAGAGAGAGAGAGAGAGAGAGAGAGAGAGAGAGAGAGAGAGAGAGAGAGAGAGACCTTCTGAAACCCTAAATGCCCAAGAAGCCATAATGACAGAATCTGTACCGTTTTCCCAATGGAAGAAAACATAGGTGTTAAAAATTTTAGACTGATTTATTAGCACCAACATCCATCATTATTCAGAACAAATTTTTTAACAGATGGCTTGAATATATTTAGAAAAGGAATGACTATAGAGTCTTCTATTCTAAAGGGGGCATAGTAAATATTCAGATAGGTCTTTCTTATTATAGAGGAAAGAAAACCAAAGCCCTTGAGGTCAAGGGAGTTACTGAAGCCATTTGTAATGCTTATCGATCACTGTACCCAGTAGTTTTTTGTCTGGTGGAGTAGAGAACATCCTTCTAAATTAACCTCAAACCTTCTTGCAGTCCTTGATTCTGAGCTGTGGGAACTCCACATGAGACTTCCAGCTGATGTCCTTTTCCTCCTGACAGGTTTTCACTTTAGTTTGAAATTTTAGTGATGAAATGACTGTCAACTTCAGTTTCAATACAATTAGTGATGAGGTAGTCTCTTTGGGGGTAATACATTTCATTGGACAGTTTTAATTTTTAGAAGTCATGTATCTTTAGAGTAAACTTTTGTGATTTAAATCCTACTCATTACTTATTTATCATCTGGAGATACACAGAATAAATTTAGTTTTCTTTCCAACTGGTAGCCTTTTAAATACATGAAGTTACAATTCATTAGAAAAAATCCCTACTTTCATATATACATTTTTAATGACTTTTCTCTAAGGGAGAAAAATTATTCTAACCTAAAGTCTTCTCCCACTTTGAAAGTTTAATAGGAGAAGATCAGGAAACCAATAACAACAAATATGCAAGTTCAAGATGCAAACAGCTGAATACATAGTAATTTGTGTGAAAATATTTGTAGGTATTTAATTTGAACAAAGATTATGGTGTGATATCAAATAACATAAACTTAAACTTTGTCACTAGTGATACAGCATCAAGATTAAGCAAATCACCTCTTCTGCTGAAATATATGTTTTGCAGATGACACAAAGAATATTATCCTTTGATCTGATACCATATTAAAGAGAACATTTGGTAAATAACTTAGGGTCCAAAAAGAGACCAAAAGAATAGCTAGGGTATTTGAAAACCACATTATATGAAGAATAATAGAGAGAATGAGATTTTTTTTTTCATATAAAACTATTTATTCATAAATATTTTCCAAAATGAAAATAGGTTTACCAAAAAATGTCCCTCACTGGGGAGGGGACGAGGGGGCAGCCCTCACCCCCAAGCCTCCAGGCCAGGGCTGAGAGAAGAGGCCCCTGTCTTAGAGAATGAGAAATATTTGACAAGGAGAAAAAAACATCTCTAGAGAGACACGGTGACTGCCTTCAAGGGACTGCGGAGCTCTCAGTGAAAGTGAGTTGAATTTGGTTTGTGTTACTGCAGAGAACTGAACTAAAATCCCTGGTTGTAAAGTGCTGAGAAGCAGACTTTGTCTTAGTGTAGCTAAGAAAGAACTTCTCAAAAAGTAAATGTGTCAACAGTAGAGGGTTTAAGTGCTTCAAATAAAGGCTAAAGTGTGGTAGAGAAGTTATCTTTTGAGAAAAGATGTCCTTTACGCTTGATCCAACTTAGATGCTAAAATAAGGAATTACCAAGGATCTACTATTTAAAATGCACTGAAAGACTGTGTGGAGTTTCAGAAAGAAGTATTCAGCAATGTTTCCCTCTTAAAATGCTTATACTTTAGTTCAAGAATCAAATATAAAAACATGAACATCTACTGTATTATAACCCTTTTGCAGAATACATGATATCCAGATAAAAGCACGAGGACTGGAGGAGTCAGAAAAAAAAAAACCCCAAATCCCATGGAAAAAACTTGAGGGGAAAAATGAATGGTAAGAGAAAGAGAAATTGGAACTATGATGAAGATGAACAGGGGAAGTGTGAATGTCTATGCTATGATCAGAGATATGTTTGGCAGAATTGGTTTGGGAGAACTACACCTCTATACTGGAAAGATGACTAAGAATAGATTGCATTGTGGCTTGAAAGGTAGACTTTGGAGTTTGAACTTTATTTTAACACAGCTGGGAACCATTTTGTGCCTTTACTTGGACAGAAAACATGGTATGATGAAAATGGTGCTGAAAGAAAAACCCTGGATGTGCTTGAATAGGTAAATCTGCAAGCAGCAAGCACAGTGAAATACTCATACACTTCATTCTTAACAAATAGACAGTTATTGTGAGGGCAAATAGGCTGTAGGTTGCTTCAGCCACTTCGGGCATCAACAATTGCCTTGAAACTCATTTAGCAACTTGTCTATGTCAAATAATGAGAGTTACCACTTTACAGCCTTTAGCAACCTAGCAACCACAGAACCTTAACAATGTTGTTTATCATCTCCTTGTCCAGCCTAATGATGCATGATTCTGTTGTTTCTTAGATCGAATTGGAAAAAGAAAATCTATTGGACTAAATAGGAATATTACATTTTTCAAAACAGATAAGATTATTAGCTTCCTAAATTTGAGAACTTGTTTCCAACACTAGTTAGTTTCTGAAATTGTCAGAGAATACATCTTTCCCCTCCACAATATTTGGGGACTTGAAAAAATTTTCTAGGCCAGGAATAATAAAAAATAAAATTCTATCCCTATAATTTCACAATATACGTTAGAAATGGTCACACAGTTTTCCAGTTTGGTCAAATCATAACCTTAACCATGATGTAACTCTTCCTTCCTTGGAAAATGGTTGTCTGCTTGTTTAATATCATGTTCAATTTCCTGTATTTATAACTTCCACTCCTAGGTTGGGTGAGGGTAACCCTGACATATGATAAAGAGTAATTTTTTTTTTTTTTACTCTTGAGCCCTATTTTCCTCTACATGACCAGCTAGCGATGTTAATGCTTGATGGACTATATTCCAATAACTATTCTGAATAGTCCAAATTAATTTGGTTGTAAAGTTTTTCTAATTGCAGCACTTAAATTTTACGGTTGGTTATTCAAAGCACAAGCTTGTCTTATTTAAATTTAAACGGGGGAGAGAATATTTATTGTGCAATTGCCTTTGCTTGTAGCCATTGTGATTATATAGGCAGGCAACTGGTTGATGCAGTTCTCTGAAAGATCTAACAACTTAAGCAGGGATTCTCTCCTACTTTTTCTCTTATGATAACAGAAATACTTTCATTAAGCCTTCATGAATTTTTTATTATTTCTATCAAAATTCAATAATTATTTTGGTCCTTGTATGTGCCCAGCTCTTTACTAGTACCTCAGAGGTAGTGAGGGTGGGAGTGGGCACACAATGTGGATAGGATAGAGATCCTGACATTGAGTTGCTCAAGTCAAATGGAACCATAGATACATGGATTTCCAATGATAATAGAATGCAATGAGGGCTGTAATAGACTTATGTGAGAGTATAATGGTCATGCACAGGAAGATTCAGCTCATTTCACCTGACAGAGTTTATAAGACTTCTCAGAGAAGGATGGCGGGGATGGATCAAGAGAAGAAAATTCCCTTGGAAGACACCGTCAAGGCAAGGGCACACTGATGTGGCAGAAACAGGCCTATTCAATGGATGGCAATGGCTCTTTGTGGAGATATCAATCAAGAGGCTGTAGAGAGCAACGTGCGTTTGCTCAACAGGCTGAGTCCAGCTTGTGGGTGTCTTGAATATCATGCCACCAGGAGTTTGTTTTTAGCCGGAAGAGGAGAAAGATGCTTCTAGGAAGAAATGAAGAACTTGCAAGGGGGTAGTGTAATATAGTTCTATTTATGAAATGGAGGGAGGTGAGAAAGGAAAGAAAGTGGTAAGGCTGAATAGAAATACATCTGAGATTTGATGTTATAATTACAGCAAGAGTATTATTATTTAGAGATTTGTTTTCATGCTCTTTAGTAGTCCTTTATCAAGACACAAATCTTCAAGTATAACAAGAAGTTCTTGGCAGTGAATATCTTAGCAGGGATTCACTGAGTAGCACCTGAGAGCAAGGCCCTTGGGAATGGCTGGTAGGACAGCTAACTTCCCGGATCCACAAGGGTGAAGAGCGCTGGTGGTGGGGATGGGGCAGGGAGATGGGAGAAGCACCTGAAAGAAAAACTTGGAAGACTTGAGGGGATAAAGTTTCTCTCTTAAGATATAACTTTTCAAGAGCTGTGCTAGCTTGTAAGAAGGAACATTGTCCCCCAAGAACTTAGGAAATCTGAAGACTTAGTGTGCTGATCCTTGTCAGCAACTCTGAAGTGTGATTGGCCTATTCAGCACTCCCGCCCCCCTGGATGACAAGAAGCCAGTAAAATGTTTGGGCATTGAGATAATTCACTGTGCTCAGCTGTGGTATCTATTGATACTGGGCTTTTAAAAGGTAATTCCGTGATTGGGGAAGCCATTGGACAAATATCTGGGGTTTTGATGCAGCTTGCATTGTTAATCGAACTAAAAGCAAACAGAACTTAAGAGATTTCAAGTGCCCTCTACAACTTGTTGTGAAGCCTTGGGACTTCCTGGGAGAGAAGAAAAGTCTTCACCAATTGAACATTAGATTTGTATGGTCTCCAGAGGAAGGAATAAGTTAGCGTGAATATGATTAAGTGCGGTGACTTTTGGAGAGCACTCTACGTTTTCCACAAGGTCTCAGTTGGTATCCTACTTTTGTCAGTTGCAGTCCTGTACATTTTTTGAAATAGTAAAAACCAAGTAAGATAATATTTTTGAAAAACGTTTCTAAATGTCAGAGTTGTACATATATAACACATTAATGGTAGTACTGTTTTTGTGGCAAGACAGTTAAATAACAAGTGCCATGTCTAACACATGTGCCAGAAATTGTCAATTTTAGACTTAAAAGCAAACAGAATCCACATTCCATATTTGAAAAATCAAATTTATTTTTATTATAAGAGTAATGCCTGTTTATTATAGAGTTTACTACATAAAAAAATGCACCAAAAAGTCATGTTTCTGTCACTCGAAGGCAACACCTTCTAATGTGTTTTTCTTTCGAGATTTCCTGTGAAAATGTGCAGTTTGTTTTGCATAGTTGTGATCCTACTTTATCAGAGAAGGAAAACTCTGACTCCAAAAAACCTCCGCTGCCTTGCGGCATACCTCTTCAGGGGAAAGGCTAAGGGAGTAAACCCCGACAGAAAATCCGGAGCCGGAGTCCCTAAGGCGGTTTGACGTTGTAGTCAACACCGGCAACTCCTGCGGCGCACCTGAAGCCAAGCTGTATTGACTCCGTCTTTCCCTTGGACCCTTCAGCTGCGAAGAGAGGGGGGGTCTGCTGCATGGGCAACAGCAGACCCTCCATATCACCCTGCCCAGGCTCTGTAGCTTCAGCTTCACTGGAGAGGACACTCCAGCGTCATCACAAGATGTCGATTCAACATGGGAGGAGACAGATACCGTGTCACTCCCCAGTTGGACTGCACAGCCATTCTCGGCGGTGCAGATAGACTCTTAAGAAGCTACACCATCGTCTCTCGAGACGGACAGCTGCCGACGACGATCCTACTTTATGTAATATTGAATTTTGACTTTTTCATTTAACAGGATGACATAAGGATATTCTCCTGTTATTTTAACCTTGAAGAAAGATCATTTTTAGTAACTTCATAAAATTTCAACCATGAAATATGTCATAGTTTACTTAAGTATCATAAAAGTTTTAATTTTAAGGGTCTGATTTCTGTCATTATAACTTGCTGTAAGTGTTAGAGTGTTCTTACTTGTTTTTATGTTAGGGTATAGCTGACGTTACAAGCACAAAACTCAGCTGAGGTCTATAATTATGGGACGGGTATGAATAACGAGACTCAATACGAACACTTTCCTTCTGATCTTGACAACACTATCAAGAATTTCTCTTCTTAAATGGAATCAGGAGATCCACCAATTTAGTAAAGGCCAGACAGTAAACATTTTAGTTTGTAGGTCATATGACATCTGAGTAAAAGTAGCCAGAACAAAAGTATATGTAAATGAGTAGATGTGGCTTTGTTCCAATAAAACTTTATTTACAAAAATAGTCATTGGACTGAATTTGGTCCCTGAGTAGTAGTTTGACCCCTGCTCTTCATTGTGATTCAAGTTGTCTATATTTTGAATGTTCTGTATAGCACTCAGAATGTGGACTTCAAGCCAGATAGATGTGTTGTTTGAAGGCATAACTATGGTAAAGTATGCTCAGTGACAGCCTTGTCCCTAGAGGAGTGCATGTCACAGGTAGCAGCAGTCTTCCAATATTTATAATATATAACAACTACTTAAATAGCCCTTTTTATCTACCAGGTACAATTCTAAGTGCTTTAAATATATCCTTTCAATGAAACTTTAGCAAAACTGTGGAGCTTGTCCAATGTTGTCAGGTTTACTCATCTATTCTCATCAATTCCTTGAAAATTCACTTTCCCTGATTCAGTGCTCCACTGTAATTATCTTTTTCTGAGTTTCCCATACCTAGGCTGTGGTGAAGAGAGGGTAGCACAGGTCATTTACATCAACTATAGTGGCAGTAAGCATCAGGCAATAGTATCTCATTATACAGTTCCCCACAACAAGTGCTTTGGAACAATTTCTCATCCCTAATTCTCATCTGTAAAGTGGGGTCTTAATTAGATGAATGGTTTTTATGGCTCACTATTAATCAGAATCACCTTCACTTAAAAAAAAAAAAATCTCCACTGTTTACCTATTTTTAGGGCTGGGATCTGGCAGTCTATCTTTACCAAACTTCAGGTAGAGTCTCATAAAGTGGTCATAGTGGTTCTCAACCTTGCTGCACATTACATTCACCTGAGACGCTTTATTGGTACCGATACTTCAGTCACATCTCTAGAGATCCTCATTACATTGGTCTGGAATATGGCCTGGGCATCAGTATATTTTTAAAGCTTTCCAGGTGATTCTACTGTGTGGCCACTGATCTATGGTGAAATTAATCATCTGACTAGTGTTTGCAGATCAATTTAGAGGAATGTCAAGGTATTTTCTTTCCCATTACTAAGAATCATGATTTCATATTATGTATTAACTCAACATGCTACAGAAGGATATGGTGTTTAGGTTATGGATAACAAGGGTCATCAAATTAGTGTTACTTCTGGGAATGTTGAGTAATTTCTTGGAGCCTTAATAAACTACTCTGAAAAATACTTGGAGTGTAATAGAATCCATGATTTAACTCACGGCCTTCTCATTACAATCAAAATATAGATGTAGTATTTTAAATAACTATATATTTTAGAATAACTCAAGTAATATCCTGAAACTAGATTGCAGAGCAGAATATGCTGCTGCTTCTTTAAACTGAATTCATTTAGAAAACTTGGGTTTGTGCATTTGAAGCTAGAGTTTCAGTGATGAGTCTATCAAAAAACTCATTTATGTCCTGCATCGTTATAAAAAAGGCATTATTCTGTGCCATGGAGGCTACCCAACAGAAGAAAACAAAATTCCTGACTTTGAGTAATTTAAATCTTACTTGATGATCAAACTAAAACATGAAACATAAGGTAGTAAATGCCAAGTGTTGACTGCTCTATGAATTCAGGAGAGCAAGGCCATCTGTGTATAGGTGGTTACACATATCTGTGGCGAGAGGACTTCAATAGGATAGTGCTGTCTTAGACACTGCAGGACCCCTTTACAAACCCACCCAGAATGCTTGTTGAGAAAGCAGATTGCTGGGACACATGCAGGCCCCCCCACTCTCTCTCTGGGCTGGCATGTGGAAATCTGTCTTTGAAACAGTGACTTCAAGTGTTTATTATGTACACAAAGCTTGATTTATGTTGGTGCAGTAGATGCACTAGGAACTAGGCCTCATGCGGTGGTTTGGAGGTATGTGATAGTATTAGTAGTTAGTATTTATCGAATGCTAGGCACTATTTCTAAAGATTTAAGTTTATTACCTCATTTAATTCCCTGTCTTCCCCTCACACACAGAGAAAAACTATGAGTTAGGCACTTTTATTATTCCCATTTGACAGATAAGGACACTGAGGCACAGGGAACTTAAGCAGCTTGTTCAAGGTCACACAGCTAGTAAGTGACAGAGTCAAGATCTGGGGACAGGCAACCTGACTTCAGACACTGTACTCCAAACTGCTTTTTCTCTAAGCAAGAGGGAAGAAGAGGGCATTAATTCTGGCAAACTTACTGATTCATATCAGTGCATGGGTGAATTACATGCCCTGCATAGACAATTTGAGAGTGGCCTAGGAAGTAAGTGCTTTTATTGAAATTTTTGTTAAAATCAGGAAAAAATTGTGGTCCAGCCTTTAGGCACAAAAAGGAATTCAGCTGACCCTGGAGTACTGCTGAGGAACAGTGGAAACATAACAGAGAGGCATAGTTTCGGGTCCTGATCCAGTGTTAAGTCTTCCCAGGGATGCAGAGGTTAATGGGTCTGCCACAGAGGATCCTGAGCCTAAGGAATGTTGAACAGGACTGCACATGGTGGAGAGGCTGCTGCTGCCTGTGCGACTGCCTTTGATACAGTGGAATCAAGAGGGTGAGCCAAGCTGGCAGTTGGCATTTACTACCTAATGTTTCCTGTTTAAGCACCAAAAAAAAACAAAAACAAAACAAAAAAAAAGACATTTAATTAGCCACCCTTCCCTTTCTCTTGAGGTTGGCATCAGGTAAATTTATGGTAAGGAAAGTGTTTTTTTCAGAGCATAAGGAATCGATATTTTGGAGGTATCTTTGACATGAACAAATATTCTTGTGGGCCTCTGGGGGTCATGGTAACGATGAAGGGCTGGTGCAGGCAGAGTGGAAGCTGAGTCTTGAAGGTAAGTAGGACAGAGCTGCAGCTGGTGGCCAAAAAGGTGCCAGTCCGGGCCAGGGAGATAAGCACTGTCTCCTTCCTGTGCTGTGTAGCAGGCTGCAGCGCTAGCCTCATAAGTGATTTCTGAACAGGCACCAAAGGTGAGACAGAACCAACCCGCCTTGACAATATCGTAGGCACATTAAGATCTTCCTGAACTCCCTGGTTTGCAAGGACCCTTCTTTCTTCTTGGTTATTCCAATTGGCTTCTTAAATAAACCCTCCTCAACATGGAAGGGAAAACTCTGTTAAGCCCTCATGAAATATGAAGCACATCAGACAAAATTAGAGAGCTAACTTGGCATTTCGAATTGCTGAGTACTTAATCTTATCTAATCAGGATCCATCAACAGCTGCTCTCTGTGACCATGTATTGTTTAAAAATGTAGCTTTTGTTCTTATTCTACCATGATGAGGCCAACAGGTCAGGAGATGACTGCCATTGATAATGTAGCTCTTACTCAAGGTTTCCAAGACAGGGGGGCATGCCACGACATGCAGGGTCATGCAGGGAGGTGCCAGGATCAGTCAGGAGGTGAGGGAGCCAGGGAAGATACAGGCACCAGCCTTCATTGTGGTTTATGAGTGGAGCAGTGGGCAAGACAAGGTAAACTGGTGTAGGATTGACTTACTGAATAATTTCAGGAGACTCTGGGGTGTTCTTAGTTGCCTAATACCTGACCTTGGGGTGATTAAGGCCAGAGAATATTGGCCTGGAGTATAAGAACCCATAGAGGAAGTGTTGGGGGTGAGCTCTGCATTGGTTAATTAATTTGCATACAAAAGGCATGCTGCTAGAGCAAGCTGTTTACCATCTCTAGGAATTAACCAGCCCTGGAAGACTGGTCTCTCACGGATCAGCAAGGCTGCAGATGTCAAAGCATCAGAGAATAGAAAGGCATGATTAAAACATAAATGCTGAGTTTTATTTTAGGACCTAATATAAACAGTTTAATAATTTTTGAGGCTAACCTGTGGCTCACAGGTTTCATGGATTTGAATCAGTTGATGGAGAGGATGGTTTCTCTTGTGTGCTGACACCAGTCAGAAGCATGGCTGACCACCCATCAGCCACATTTCAGTGCAGCTGGGCAGCTCCTTCTTTTCCTTTGCATACAGTACAGCTGGGAGAACTTGGATAAACACCAGACGTCTAATATCATCCTACTGTACGCTCCAGGTTTTCACTGCTTGGGTTTCTTGATTATAAACATTTATTTTGAACACTGGAGAGCTGATGCAAAATGATTTGTTTTGCTACCATGGTTTTACTAATTTCATAAACTAATTTTAGAGTCTTGTAGAATTAGGGATCTGAAATAGCCACTTAAGTTTTTGTACAGTTTGTATTATAAGAGGATAATTAAATAGCTTGGATGCTGTCCATTCATTTGTAAGTCCTCCAGTGTCTCAGGACACAGCCTATGAGAATATCAAGTGTCTATTATCTACAGGTTTTACTACTCACTTACCTTAATAATCATTTTATAAAACAGACTACAAATATTGTAATGTGAGTTTCCTTTTCAGAAATCCTAATTTGAATTATATTACAAAAGAAGTACATATGCTTGCAAAAACATTGAAAAGTAAAACAAATCCCAAAGATAATTACTTCTACAATAAAAATTTGAAATGTATTGTTTCACATATAAAATAGTTTTTTATGGAAAATGAATTACTCCATGGGTGTCTCTTTGTAATTTAGGTATTTCACTTAATAATGTCATGAATATATTTAATATCTAAAAATAGTTATATGATAATGGCTAATATTCCATAAATGTTTATATTAAGATTTGTTTAAGCAATCTCCTATTTTATGACATTTAAATTATTAAATATTATTAATTTCTTTAGGTTAAATTATTAGAACTGGGAATCATGAGTCTAAGAAAATTCATGTTTTTAATTCTTTTTAAATACATTAGGCAAAAATAACTTCTAGAGAAATGGATGTTTACTTTCCTCACAAGTATAGAAGCATTATTTTGATAGGCAAGAGCTTATTCATTGTTTTCATTTACATTTCTTCCATTGCTCATAAGCTATACCATTTTTTTTCATGTGATTATTTTTAGTGTGACTGAATTCTTTGGCTTAATGCCTGTCTACACCTTTGTCCTTTGTATGTGTATGTATGTATCTATCTTCTTAATTTCTTACAACCACTGTATTTATAATTCACTATTTGTAATTCTTTGGATGCTTGCATCATGTATCCTTGATTTACCTTTGATTTCAGCACATGTGTGGACATCATGTCTGTATGCCATCTATTTTAGTTAATTCACCAAAGCTTTCCAGCCTACTTGGTTGGAGGAGGTTAATCCTCACCAAACTGGAAATGGAATGCAGTGGAGCAATGTGCCAGCCTCCCTACACTGAATGGTTAATTCTGGAAAGCATGTTATATGCTTCTCAGAGGTCCCAGCGGCTACCATGGCCTGTTGCAATGACCTTGATATCATGACATTCTTCTGTTTCCTCTTCCTTTTCTGTTTTACTCTTCCCTGCTTCCTCGTACTTTCTGGCATGGCCTCCATGCTCAAGTCCTTGTCTCAGGGTGTGTTAGAGAAATTAAATAAAGACATTAATACCAGAGCCTACATGAAGAGATAGTTAGTATTAACTTTCTTTCCTCCAGCTTGGACCATGAGAATTGTCTTTCTAATTTGGCTTTTCACATCTATTGATACTTTTCTCTAGGTCTCCGCATGTTCTTGTGTTATGCCACATATAGTAGGGTTCTTTTTTGTTGTTGCTATAACAAATTGCCACAAGTTAATAGGTTTAAAACAAGACAAATTTATTATCTTACTGTTATGGAAGTCAGAAATCTAAAATGGGTCTCCCTGGGCTAAAATACAAGTGATGGTAGAGCTGTATTTCTTTCCGGGGGCTCTGGAGGAGAAGCCCCGCCTTCCTGCTCTTTTCATTTTATAGAAGCTACCATCATTTTTTTTTTTTTCCCCTTTGGCTGATGGTCCCTACCTTCATGTTCAAAACCAAGAGCATAACTTTGATCTTTTTGCCTTCCTCTTGTAAAGACCCTTGTGATTTATTACATTGAGCACATCCAGATAATCCTTAATAATCTCCCTATCTCAAGACCCTTAATTTAATCACCACTGCAGAATCTCTTATCAGGTCAGGTAACATATTCAGCCGTACTGGGGATCAAAATGTAGACATTTTGGTATGTTGGTTTTTTAATTTTGCTCTCAAATTATAGGTTATATGACTAATTTGTAAATTTGTAATTGTCAACGTTTACTCTATAGACAGACTTATTTCTAGTGATATTCTTAGAGATCCTTTTATTATTTCAACATGCTTAGCAAAATGTCTGTCACTGGTTATGAAGAAAGAACTCTTTTTTATATGTGGAATTCTACCCTACAGTCCAGCTCTGTGTTGGGGCACTATGTCCTCTGATGTAGCCAGCATTTAGTTGTATTTTATATTCTGTATCAGTAGGAGTGTTTAAAATTCACCCTCTTTGGAGGGAATATTAACATATTCATTAGGATAGGCATTTTCCATACATGATACTTTCTGAAAAACACCATTTAGCATCCTTCCTGGTTGCTTCATCTCAGGGTTTATTAGCTTAAATATTTGATATCCATATCAGATGTACTTTACTGATGGGCTAGGGTGGTGATTGAGTGTCACTTGTTGACTTAGCTTCCTGAAGAAAGATAAAGTTACTAATTTTATAAGGTCAAATAATTTTCAGTCTTAGGCAGTACAGAAGGCATAGCCTTTGGACGATTCAGGCCAGTAAGTAAGTGAGGTGCATTGGAGTTCAGGTAGGGAAAGAACATCTTTGAAGTCAAAGATAAGTTTGAAGTCTAGCTCTTACATCCATTGACTGTGTGTCCTTGGATAATGTACATATATTGTCTTCTCACATCTAGTAAGTGGAGTCATTCAATAATCTATTGCCTGAGGGAGGAGCAGTTAGGGAATGCATGAAATAGTACATGCAATATGTAGTTCAGCATCTGACATATTGTATGGGTTCAGTGAATAGTTGCTGTCTTAGAAAGATAACTCAGTAATTTCCCTTCCTTCGTCACAATTTTTTTTACCTACTGTACTATGTCACTTTGCCCTGGCTGGTTTGGCTCAGTGGATTGAGCATCGGCCTGCGAGCTAAGTGTCGCTGGTTCGATCATCCAGTCAGGGCACATCAGAGAAGGAAAACTCTGACTCCAAAAAACCTCCGCTGTCTTGCGGCATACCTCTTCAGGGGAAAGGCTAAGGGAGTAAACCCCGACAGAAAATCCGGAGCCGGAGTCCCTAAGGCGGTTTGACGTTGTAGTCAACACCGGCAACTCCTGCGGCGCACCTGAACCCAAGCTGTATCGACTCCGTCTTTCCCTTGGACCCTTCAGCTGCGAAGAGAGGGGGGGTCTGCTGCATGGGCAACAGCAGACCCTCCATATCACCCTGCCCAGGCTCTGTAGCTTCAGCTTCACTGGAGAGGACACTCCAGCGTCATCGCAAGATGTCGATTCAACCCGGGAGGAGACAGATACCGTGTCACTCCCGAGTCGGACTGCACAGCCATTCTCGGCGGTGCAGATAGACTCTTAAGAAGCTACACCATCGTCTCTCGAGACAGACAGCTGCCGACTATGTCACTTAAACCAGCATACAAAATGACATTATTTATTCCATCTAAAAAAGGCTCTCATTTAAGCCGCACTTTCCCCTTAAGATTCAACCCATTTCTTGTCCCCTTGTCCCATTCATGGTGACATTCTCCAAAGAGTAGCTCATACTCTCTGTCTCCAATTGCTCTTCTTGCTCTGTCTCTTTGTTTCTTCCTTATTTAGGTATAACTTATATATCATTAAATTCACCCGTTTTGCACATACAGCTCAATAAGTTTTGTGAATAAAATGTTTGTGGAATGATGCTTTTGAATGATGTAGAGGATTCTTAATTGCCTTCCCAGATCATGTCAGATCCCTTTGAACAGATCTGTGAGCCCATCTCCCAGCTTCAGTGAGGTTTGCTCCCAACAGCTGGCACCTGTGACCTTGGGAGATGATCTTGAGTACTAGAGACACCTCACTTCTGTGAAGAACAGGCAGTGCTTGGGAATTCATGTCACTACCCAAAGCCTGAAACTTAGGCCGTTATAGCTGGTGGCAGGACAAACTCTGAGGAATGATTTATACTCCAGAGCTGCCCTTAGGGTCAGACTGAGGCTGAGATGTGCTTGACTTCTTCCTCTTCCTACTCAGATTCTCCCATTCTTTTACTGCTTTCTCCTGGGGGCACTTACATAATAAATCACTTCCACTTAAACCCATGGCTCTGGAATGGCTTCTGTGAGAATATGACCTTGACAGATGGCCATATGTCAGAACTTGTCACAGCCCGAGGCAGGATTTATGTTATAGGCCTGAAAAGGGGAAGGCAGTAGTCACAGCAGGCCTGGGGGCACACTTGAAGTGTGCATCAAGGTGGCATCCTGAAGTGGGAGACATTTAGGAAGAGATGGGAAGACCAGGGTCTGAGGTGAACAATGAGAACAGTTCCTCACAACAGTGAAACAGATGACCACTGGCCTGCATATCATCTAGGCCCATCTTCTTTTCCTAGACTCGTAATTTTTTCCTCCAGGGCCAGGCTCTGTTAGTACATGTCTAGGTCACTGATGTAAGATGCTCTGCCCTTATCTGCCCAGACACAACTTGTGTTTGTATTTGGGTCTTCTCCAAGGACCACATTTTGGCAATATTGGGTTGGGGGCGTCTCCTTGCAGGATGCTTGACTTTAAAGTCCTCTTTTCTCCCTCAAGGTCTTTATCCCCTGACTTTGGCCTTAATAGTTACCCAGAGTTATCTGTGAGATCTTTAGTTCAGCCTTATATTACATGAGACAGTACACAAAATGGCAGAGAAAGCACGCTCTGGGGCACATCATGATAGAATAGGGGAAAGAGTATATTTCCGCACAGCAGGTTGGGTCCTGCCCATTTCCACCTCATGTGTGTATCCTGATTGTAACTGAGTAGAGCTTACATAGACCTAAGGTAGATTTAGTTGGTTCTGTTGAATGTGTTGGGAAAACATATGCCTTTAGGACATTGCCAATGAAATTGGATGAGTGGGCATTTAAGGAGTTAAAATTCAGTTTTCTACAATACTTATTCATAGGGAAGAACTAATTATACTAAGATTTTCACTATTTTCTGAATTGTACCCAAAAGAGTATTAACCATAGTTTGACTCTTTAGGGAGTTTATATATATATATATATATATATATATATATATATATATATATATACATACATACATTATTCTCTGTACTATTCTGTTTACATTTGATATTTACTCATTATATCCTTATTATCAGTCTGCCTGTGTAAAAGTAGCATTTTGCATTCATAAATTGATGGCTTTTCAGAATTAGGTCCCTATCCGAAGAGTCTCTGACTTGCCAGTTAATCATTTGTAAAGATTTGTCAGCAATATTTTCAAAATAAATGACCAATCTTTGTTAAAATTTGACACCTCTCCTATTTTTTTTCTAAAATCTCTCATTTGTAATAAGTCATTTGGGTATTTAATGGGGAAAGGTGAGTCATACATAGGTCAGCAATATTGACAGTGTCATTCTACTGTCCAGGCCATTATGTTTAGAGTTCAAAAGGAGGCTACATGGGTATAAGCCAGGGAGGTGCCATGAGAGGGCACAGGAGAAAAGACACAGGCCAATAAATGACACATCAATACTCTACTAAATCATAGTCATAGTTTTTATTATTTCAAGTTCACTGAATTCAGGAATATTTATTTTTCCCTTTTTATTGTATTTTTTCTATTACTACTTATCCCCCCTGATGCCCCCATCCCCACACTGTTGTCCACGTCCATGAGCACTTTTTCCTTTTTGCTCAATCCCTCCACCCCCTAACACCCGCCCACTAGCTGTCATCCTGCTTTCTATCTGTGAGTCTGTCTCTATTTTCCTTGTTCTGTTTGTTCATTAGATTCCACATTATGAGTGAAATTGTATGGTATTTGTCTTTCTCTGCCTGGCTTATTTCACTTAGTATAATGTTCTCCAGGTCCATCCATGCTGTCTCAAATAGTAAAATTTTCTTCTTTTTTACAGCTGAGTAGTACTCCATTGTGTCAATGTTCTCTAGTTGTTTTATCCACTCATCTACTGATAGACACTTGGGCTACTTCCATATCTTAGATATTGTAAATAATGCTGCAGTGAACGTAGGAGTGCTTATGTTCTTATGAATTAGTGTTTTGGGAATGTAATTCCTGATACATTCAATAAGGGGTTAATATCCAAAATTTATAAAGACCTTATAAAACTCAACACCGCACCCCCCCAAAACCCCAAAAAATCCAATTAAAAAATGGGCAAAGGACCTGAATAGATACTTCTCCAAAGAGGACAACAGCTGGCCAATAGACATGTGGGAAAATGCCCAATGTCACTAATTATCAGAGAAATGCAAATTAAAACCACAGTGAGATACCATCTTGCACCTGTCAGAATGGCTATCATCAATTAATCAATAAACAAGAATTGCTGGTAAGGATGTGGAAAAAGGTGGACCCTTTTGCACTGTTGATGGGAATGCAGACTGGTGCAGCCACTGTGAAAAGCAGTATGGAGATACCTCAAACTAATATTAAAAATGGATCTGCCTTATTGTCCAGCAATTCCAGTTCTTGGAGTATATTTTTTCTTTAAAAATTTTTTAACTGAATTTATTGGGGTGACATTGGTTAATAAAATTATATATAGGTTTCACGTGTATGATTCTACAACATAATACATCTGTATATTGTATTATGTGTTCACCACCCAAAGTCAAGTTGTCAAACTGAACTAACAAACAAGACAGAAGCAGGCTCATAGATACAGAGAAGAGACTGACAGCTATCAGTGGGGATGGGGATTGAGGGGCTGGGTAAAAAAGGTGAAGGGATTAAGCAAACAAACAAACAAACAAAAAAACCAACCTGACAGTTACTCATTTTAATAAAGAAAATCAACTTGACATCCACCAGGTGTTTGGGCAGCGTCTTCCCTGACACTTCTCCTGCTGTGCCTCCAGCTTACTGAACAGTAGTTACTCCAGCTCTGCTGGCCGCCAGGAGAGAGAACACCCACTCACCTGTGTGGCCAGGGCCTGAGATGTCTCCTTGACAGACTTGGGCTTAGCAGTGATGAGCAAAGGGTCCTCTCAGTGCCAAACCACCTTTCTGTGTCACAGCATCTTTCTGGAGCTTGTAGAGCATGCTGCAAAGAAGCAGAAATTTCTGACAAGGTCATGGCCATGAGGAATGAGGGAGTGAGCACATCTTGTAGTTGCCATTTTACAAATAGCCCTGGAACACTGCTGTCCTTGTTTGTGGAGCAAGATATCAGAAGGCATCAGCTGCTTCTTCAGGAGCCTCAGCACTGCTCTCCTCAAAGGACGGGGTTGTTTGTTTTGTTGTTAGTTGTCTGTGAAAGGCCACAGTTCTCTCTGACCCATCATATCCGCTCTTGCTTTTTATGTTGTTTTTGTCTTTTTTTTTTTTTTTTTTGGCATTTGTTCCCAGGCTCTCTGGACATTTTGGTGTTAGGGAAGGAACATATGTAAGCTAGGGAAGAAATAGAACTCAGTTTTTGACACTTAGGGAAAAATGGAGGATGAGAGTCTATACCTCCTGCATGCTGCTTACTCTGCCAACATTTTATATTTTACATCTAATCATCATAACAATCAATTATTATTTCCCTCACTATTATGGACACGTAAACCATAGTAACTACTTTGCCCGTGACCCTACAACTCCAGGCTTGTTTTATTGCAAAGCCCCTAACTTACCTACTATTTTCTGCCATCTCCTATGCTCACATGTATTTTGTACACTTCCATGTGGAGGGATCGCCTTCCTGCCTGATGCTCAGGTATCTTCCTGTTGTAGTGAGCCACTGTCCGCGCCTAGAATTAAAAGACTTGAGTTGGAAATTTAGCACTTACTAACTTTGTGACACTAGATAAGAGGAAACAAGATAAATCTTGAAGCAATGGGCTGATGTAAGATAATCAGTAGTTTAAAAAAAGGTGTTGCTGTGGTGCCTTGGATAAGACAGTTAAACTCCTTAGTTCCAATGCCATCACCTAGAAAGCAAGGATAGTTTAATCCTGAGCTAACTGAGGCTCAGAGATATTTGCCCTAATAGCCCTTGACTTTCAGCAGGACTGTCCAGTGAGAAAAATTGAATGCTGACTTATTCTCCCTCTTTGATGGAGACATGCTGCAAGGGCCTAAAGTCCCCGTGTCCTCTTTCTTGTCTGTCCTTTCTCTCTGGAAAAGTTAGTTTTGGCTCTTTAAACCCCATTGAAGTTTGACTTCTTCCCAGGGTTATGCACCTGAGCAAAGTCATTATAAAAAAAAACCTTAGTCTTTAACAGCCAGTAAGGAAGAGGCTCTTGGGAGCAGCAGGCCTTTCCAAATTATTCTAGGGAATTCAATATCACATGTAAGACTGAGTCTTACTGGCCACTCTGTCATTGTCTGACTGAGGACCCCTGTGAGTTCAGTAATAACATTTTTGTGGCACTGTGTGTTGGATTTTGCTCTTGTGTATCACATGTTACCTAATTTAATTTTCAGACATTCTCATGAGATGGGTACTAATATTTATTCCCATTTTATGGAAAACGAAACCAAAGAATGAATCAGTTAAATACCTTGCTTACAAAAAGAAGCTAATAAGGGACAAAGATGGAGTTCTGCCCAAGTACTGTAATCCCAGGACATGCTATTCATAGTCTGCTTCTTTTACTGAAACAAATCAGTGTATTACAGTATTTTAGTTCTTAATTTTTATAATCAACATATAATGTAGATAGAAACATTGAAGAAAGAAATACTTAAATGTTGGTAATTTTCCTTGAAAGAAACTATAATACATTATTGAATTCTTTCTTTGTTCATTACCTATTCTAAAGAATATTAAGAATAAATATAGGTCCACAATCTCTTATCCATGATGCCATATCCAAAATGTTCCAAAATGCTCCAAAACCCCAAAGTTTTTATAATTTGTGGCAGAATGGTTTGACAGCCAAACCTGACCTGAACTTGAATGGGACTATTTGTAGTTTTTTTATCAATTAGTGTGAATATGTATATATTTTGCTGCAGAATAATTGTTTGATTATGAATTACTGCATCAAATCGAACTTGATGTATTATGTGCTATATAGTATACACATAGTATGGTTTTTCTGAAAAAAAAAAAATCAGAATTTAAAGCCTACGTGGCCCAAGAAGTTCAGAAAAGGACCAGTGAATTTATATAAACTAACATGACCAATACTGGCTGAGAAAGCTCATTTGTTATTGTGTGTGGCTGAGGAGGTTATAATGTATTTTGGGCCTGTGTACAATGGAGTGGCCTGCTTAGAATCACAAAGTGGCTCCTATGGGAGAATTATGGTAGTCTCCACCATACCACAATTCTCTCCAAAGCACAGTTCTCACAGTCTTCATGGGCTGCCGATTCCGATGGCAGATTGGAAATGTTGGTAACATCTGTAGTGAAGGTGGGAGGTTCCCTGAGTTTACCTTCCTTTGTATGCAGAGAGGCATCTGGAAAGCATCAATTCTAGAAATTTGGTAGGGGTTGTTTGCCTCAGGAATGTTTACTTTGGACTTTTCCTTTCTGAAAATTAGTACGAGTCCCTCTATTCCCCTGAATTTTTCCCCTTTTCCTGCTCCTATCTATCCTTATTCCCTCCTTGCCTCTTACTTTGGGTCTTCCTACTCTTTCCTGGAGGTAAGGGAGAGTCTAATGCCAGGGCAGCCCAGGGGCAGGAGGCAGGAAATGGATTAGCACCTCAGACACAGAATGGGAGAGAGCATCACCCTTGCTCCAAGTCCTCTTAGCCTTCTATCTTTTGAGCTGAATTCCTAGTTTCTTCCAGCAATGGAGACATTGACCTGAAATGGTGAAAGCAGAGGCTGATCAGAGAGATGGTACGAGCACAGCAGAATTTGGCAACTGCATATTTGAGGAAAACTATAGGTAATTACGGATAAAGTAAGTTTCTGAGTGTCCACAAAGACAGAAGGATCCTGGCCAGGAGGCAGAAGGCTGAGCATCATGATTTTCTTGGAATCCTTCAGTCTGGTGTTGTTGAAGGGTGTATTTAACCTCTTTGAATGAAATAGCTTGGACCCCTATCTGTCAGTTCTTGGGCAAAATGAGAATAAATCTCTACCCAACATCTTCATTACATAGTGACCATATACATACCTTGAATTGCCTGGGGCAGCCCTGTTTGCTCTCAGTTGTGCTTAAATAATTATTAATTGAGCACCTTTTCCTCTCCAAGGGTGTCTCGGTTTACATGATAATTTACATGGTTATCCTGCAGATAGCGGACATTGTTCCTAGTCAGATTCTCTTTGTATTCCTCACAAATGTTCTCTAAATAAGGGCAAGTTGTTGATGTTTTACTGAGTCCTTTATCTGATTTGGTTCTCCTTTCCTTCCTGCCCTGACAGGTGATAAATAAATAAAACAAATGGCCTCTCAGGAGCTGTTGTCAATTTTGCTTCTATGCAGCCCCAATTTGAGATTCTTTTGTTCTTGTCTCCATCACTCAGGCCTTGAAAGCTGATAGATTTCTGATTTCTTCCTTGAAAGAAGACATGATGAATAAGACTATATGCTTTATTGCAAGGGCCAAGGGAGAGAACTATTAAAAGAGACCTTATTTAAGAGGGTTGACCTGTCGCATGGGGGAAGTAGGGGCCTTCAGAGAGTATGATTTCAGGAGTTCAGGGGAATTGTCTTCCTCACAGTTCTGCTTAATGGGTAGCTTTGAACATTTTTTGAGCTAAGGACAAAACATTTACTTCTACAACAAGAGAACTGGCTTAAATTATAAACATCTAGTGGGGGAGGGAATTCAGTGACAACCTAACGGGACCTTTTCCGACAAGACTCTAGGTCCCATAATTATAAATAGTTCATATCTGGGGAAGAGACACTTGCTCTGTGCTCTGAGCTGGTAAGGGACACATCTGAAGCATTGTGACCAACTCTGAGTGTTTCATTATCTAAGTACCAAAAACATCAAGCACCCGTTTGTTACTATTCACAGTCATCTCTTTGTTAAGGTGTTCCTGTGTTAGTTTTCTAGTTTTATTAGGTTGCTTTGCTCTCATCACTATCAGATCTTAGAAGAGTTTTGAAGATCTTTGAGGGTTTGAAGAAGCAGTGGCAGGGGCCCAAGGGATTAGGGAGAGGATGAGAATGTTAGTGTGCAACTTGAAACACATGACCAGGGTGGCCTTTATTACACTCTAGTAACAGAACTGGGTGATCTGGGAGCAACAAGAAGTAGTGCCCCATCTCGTGCCCAGAGTCATCTGCTATCACCTTGATATATTTGGAGTATATCCAATTTCCTCTCTATTTTATTACCTCAACTCTAATAATACATTTATTGAGCATTTTATATTTAATAACATTTAATTCTCATAAGACCCTAGGAGAAAAATTAGTTCACATTTTCTGTAGACTGTGAAAGCGAAGCTTGCTTGCACAGGTGAAGTAACTTGCCCTAGATCATATAGCTGGTATGCAGGAGCCAGAATTCAAACCCAAGCTTATCGATTCCAAACTCACACTTTTTATTTATTTATTTATTTGCCTCTTATGGTTCAATTTTTTTCTGTTAACTTTTTATTTTCACCTAATTTTAGACTTAAAGAAAAGTTGCAAGAAAAAAACATTCTGTATATCATTCTCCCAGATTGCCCAAATGTTACTCTCCCTTGTAAGCTCCACCCTTACCACTGCATTCCTAAAACCCAGGACAGGGTCTGGCACCTAGTAAGAGTCCTGTATAAATTTGGTGAACAAAGTATGACACCTACGTAGAGGCATGGGTTGATTTAAATACTCATTGGAAATTCCCATGCTTAATTTCTTTATGTTAATTTTAATAATTTTCTTGAAATACCCATATATTTGTTATGATGAGTAGTTGCAGAAATATATTTAAAAAACAATGTGATTTTAAAAATCAACAAATAGAGGAAAATCTGATGTATGTTTTCAATAACAAGGCAATAGAAATTTGGCTTAAACAGGCTTTTTACTTGAAAGAGATAATTGATATTTTAAGGGACAGATCTTTGAGAAAACAATTAGTTCTAAAATAAAACTTATAGTGAAAATAATTTCTTTTTTAACATTGTTGCAGATATTGCTGGTTGTCATTGGTATTAGGTACTCAGAATTATTGTTAGAAAGATGCTAGTATTGTTTTGAATCAATGGCACCTTAATTAATGGTATATTTTAAGCAATATCAGTGTCCAAATATTGTGATCTCTCTAGTTGAGTAATTTTTCCATGATAAGATATTTATCAACCTATATCCATTCTGCAACCTCATTTATTCAGTCTGCTAAGCTGTCCGGCTTTATACCACACTTATTGTCAGTTCAGTTTCACCTTAAAATTGGTAGTAGGTTTGTACTACACTAAAAAAGGCTTTTAAAAAAATCTTATTCCAGCACTCTCCCTTTCCAAGAATTTTTAATTTTCTTCCAGGCCAATTTGTAATAAACTAGCAATCCACAGATGAGAAATAAAAATCCATATAAGAGAGGTGATTACCATCTAATGGGACATTATTCATTTTTACAAGTATCCTGAATTCCCATGGCAAATTACCAAATTTTACAGTTTTAAAATAGGGAAATGGAGATGAAGTAAGTAGAGACAAATTTGCATTGGTGATGAAAGTTATACATATGCATAATACCCATAAGAAAGACAATTACTGCAGCCTTACTCATTGGCCAGTGGGCATTTGTCTGTTATGCACTTAGGTTCTGTGAAAAACTTGGCTCATTAGCCAAATAGCATCTGATTGAGGATAATTTAAAGATTAGGAGTGGGCTGAAGCATTTGTTTTCAGGCATTGTGACTGGGGTCTTTGTCTTTAAGAGAATTGAAATTATTCTGCCTAAATTGGGACTTGGGCCTTCAAAGGAAGCTCCTAAGCAAACATGGGGGAGGCAAGCGTCCTTCTACTCATTTCCTGTGTTTTGAATTATTTACCTTCAGCCACTTGTTGAAAATGGTGGAGTGACAGTATGTGATGTTGTGGGGGAAAGGGAGGATTTCCCCCTTTTACTCTTCTTTAGTTCCTACAGCTGGATTAATAAATTGACACAATACTAGATTAATAGGAGAAAAAACAATTTAATACGTGTGAATGGGAGAATCACAATATAATGCGCAGATCATAAAATAAGGCTCAAAGAAATGATCAAAGTAGGCACTGTTTTATACTTTTTAGGCAAAAAATAAACTTATGAGAAATTGACAGGACAAAGAAAGTTAGTGCTGTTAAAAAGGAATCTGAGCAGGTGGAGACTAGGGTAGTACATTAGTAAAGGAGGGACAAGATTGGTTTATATAGGCTTTTTGGACTCTGGATTTTTTTTAACCCTTGTGAGACGGTTGTCTCTCAGCCCTCAGGAGCAGAGAGGGCACCTCTCACAAGATTTATTTCCTGCGTTTAGAGAGACCAGGAGTGTCAGAGAGCTCCTCCCACTCCTGCTGCTTCTCAAGGATTTTAATTCTCAATAATCAATTTGCCGTTGTGAGATATCTTTGGGTGGCCTGTCCTGAGTCTCAAGTGTGCATAATAAAGTACACTAATATTATAAGTGGGATATAATATACATTTTACATAAATACACTCAGTTATCTACTATTCTGAAGCTATGGAACATTTCTAGGCCCAGAAGACTCTTTTGTGTTCCTTTCCAATTGGTACCCTCTCACCTACTCCCATCTCTGCCCCATAACCACCACTCTGGTTTCTTTCATACAGTGTAATCCTGTGTTATGCATCTTTCAGTCTAGTTTCCTTCATTCAAAATCCTATCTACGAAAGTCATCCATGTTGTTGAATGTACCAATTAGGCTATTAAAAACTGTTATATTATATTCTATTGTATGAGATACTGCCATTTACTTGTCCATTTTCTTGTTGGTTAACAGATTACTTCCTAATTTTGGTTATTTTAAATAAAGCTATTATGAACATTATTGTGGATGTCTTTTGGTGGTCACATGTATTGAATATTCATTTCTCTTGGGTACGTATCTAAGAATAGAATTTCTTTGCCAAAGGGTAAGTTAATGCTGAGTATTGTAGAGACTGCCAAACAGTCTTCCAACTTGGGTATAACTTTTTACTTTATTGTAGGCAATATGTGAGAGGTCCAGTTATAACACTTTAATCTTTGTTGATACTTGGTATTGACAGCCATTCTAATTGAAGCCATTTGGTATGTATGGAATATTTCTTCTTCTCCTTTTCTTCCAACTCCTCCTTCTTTGCCTCCTCCTCCTCCACCTCCTTCTTTCTTCTTTTCTTCTTCCTTCTTTCCTCCTCTTCTTTTTACAACTTTTGTGTTTGGTTTTTCACAGGGTTTGTAACTGTCTCATTTTCAGTCTCATCTTTAGTACTCTTGTTTGGTTACCTTTATATCTGGCCTTGGCCACCCTTTTTGATGTTACTTTTCCCAGTGTGCTTAGGACATGTATGTTTGGAACTGTATTCTACTTATGCCGCTATTCTGGTTCTATTTTTATTCTCTATCTAGGCACTGAAAGCTTTTATTTATTTAGATGCACCTCAAAAGTAATGTAGGACAACTAAGATGTATAATAACCATAAAAATTATCACTATTTTCTTACATATATAGAAAAACATGTATAGAGAAAAAATGCATAGAGGAAAACATGTGCTACTCCTTGCCAGTACACTTAATCTTGACACTGCCTTTTCAACATCACTAGAAAAGTTAGGTTGATGTTATTCATACAAAACTAAGTAGACGAGGAGATGCTCCTTAAATGATTTATTAGGCTTTGTGTCACTGATCCAAAGGCTCATACCAATGAAAGAAGTTGGGAATACTTTGGTATTTGTAGTTCTGGTAGTCAAGTTGGAAAATAAGTAAAAATAACAGTAAAGACTAAGTTTACCAGGACCTGTAAAGAGTGGGAAATTTTGTAAATTATATCACATGAGGAATAAAGAATCTAAACCAGATTAACACATAACACATTCTTTTTCCCGTTATTTGTAAAGCAGGAGAAAAAATGCATTCTATGAAACTGAGGCAATCACTGTATCCAAAATGGATTTGATCTTTTCCTTATCACATTTTGAAGTTTGCTAGCAGTGTGTTTGTATTAGTGTGGACTGGGTGGTAAGGGAATTATTTTCTATCTAATTAGGACTCTTGTTTCTCCTAGAATATACCACTTTACTTGGGAGAGGGCAGCTGCTCATTTCAGTGGTGCCTGTGCGACCCCTGTGAAATAGATGTGGTGGTTTTGGTGACCTCCTTCCATGCCGCCAAGCTCTGTATGGCTGTTTTGGTCACTGTGGATTATATTTTGTATTGCACAGATTGGCAGGGTAGGAAGAAAGCAGATCTGACTTCTCATTTAAGTGTTTCGTATTTGGGTTTATTTATTTATTTATTTATTTATTTATTTATTTATTTATTGGGGGGACCTCTGCTCTGTAACAATTCCTCCCTCTCAGACTTAAGACCCTTTACAATCTTATAAAGGACGATGGCCAAAGGTCTCGTGCTCCTCTAGCTGCTTCAAGTTCGGACATGGTTGTCATCCTACCTACCCTTGGGTCCAGAAATCCCTAATAAGAGTAGGGGTGTGAAGGGGATGCTGGCCTTCCCACATGGGGAAGGATCTTGCAGAGTCCAGGTCAGTTGGCTGTCCCCACAGATTAACACATTTTGTCAGACTTTCTTGTTAGGCCTTGTCTTTGTGTCCACAGTCGTTTTATGTCTCAGTAAGGAGAGCCTATTGAACATGATTGATTTTGTTTCTGCAGACTGGGGATCTTAAAGAGCCTTGGTGACATCCTAATGGCCACGAATTCTCAGTGTTCTGTACTAAAGATAGAGACAGAAAACACAGAGTTCACACTGAATCTGTAATGACACAAGGACTTACACTGGATTTTTAAATTAAAATTACTCTATTGGTTTTATTGCCTTCTGCTTCTTTCTCTTATTGAGTTGAAGACAATTCTAGGTTTGTCAGCTCTGGTTATTTCAGTTAATTGAGGCTTTGCTGTCATTTGCTAACAAACGTTTTATAAAGGTGGGAGGAATACTAGAAAAACAGATGAAAATAATAAAAATCACACAAGAATACACAAAATCAATATTTTATCACACCTCACTAAAGTTCACGTTTTTAGGTAAAAGTATCATGTTCTGAACTTGTCTTATCCTGAGACTGAAATATGTGGCTTGACCAAGGTTTATTGTTGAGAAAATAACATGAAATTAAATTTCAAAGGCCAGAATCCAAATTTGGGCATAACATTTACTTTTTGTGAACTAGTTTCTTCAGCTTAAAAACAGAGGTGGATTTAATGGCAGGCGTGGCGGGCGCACCGGGCATGCGCCCTGGGCCCCCACTTCTGAAGGGCCCCTCAAAACTCCAACTTTACATTTTTTTCTAATGACACCAAGTTTGGTTTCATATGTGCAATTTTAATTATGTATGAGTTTTCAATCGGCAGTAAAACCTGATAGTATGTTTATATTTGCTTATTTTCATCATTTCATTACTACGCTGCATACTATACACACACTACGCTGCATAGGCCCCCCGTGACTGTGCTACCGCTCATTATTAGAGCAATAGAATCGTATTTGCTACTTTGTACTTACAAAGGTTCTCCTGCAGGGCAGACTTACGATATACACAAAAAGCATTAGATATGAAAGCAACTTTTCCAAATGTGGAAATTATTTTGAAAATTTTGTTAACCATGCCAATTTCAAACGCATTGGGAAAACCCTCATTTTCTTTTCTAAAAAGAGTAAAAAATTATCTAAGAAATTCAAAGTCAGAGGAAAGACTAAATAATATGGCTATTTTATAGAGAGTGCAATTTACTTAAAATTATTGATTGTGATGAGATAGTTAATAAGTCTGCAAAACGAAAAGCACAAAAAAATTTATTTAAATATTTTCACATTTGTAATTTTAATTTCAAGTAAAATTATATGATTTTTTGTTCAAATTTCTCATTGTTATTCCTGTTATACATTTATTATCATTAATTATAATTATACTTTTACATATGTTCAACTATTAGTTCAAAACTGTGATTATTATTATGCTATTATTAATTATATTATACATATATTCCAATATTATTGGAAATAAAACATTAATAGCACATAATATTTTTTATTTATTTAAAAATATGGTTAACATGTATTTTTATTTTCCTTGTCTCTCTCTTTTTTTAAGGGGCCCAATATTTTCTTTTGTGCCCGGGGCCTCAACTGACATTAATCCACCTCTGCTTAAAAATAGGAAATGGTAATAATAATAAATTTTTCAATGATTATTGTGATAATCAACTTAAAAGATATATATAAAAGAGCTGTGTAAACTCTGAAACCTTAGGACAGTAGAAGGTATCTTCACCCAGATTGTTAAATGGATATAAACCTGGAGCGCATGAGAGGGTGGCGTTGGGTAGGGTGGGGGCAGTGTCCTTACTATTCTCATGTGTACAGAGGTGAGATGATATATCTTTTAACAATTAGTGACTTATTCAAAGTCTCTTTGAGCTATATGTCTGATAAGAAGCAGCTGGGCTCACCTTCTCAATTTTCATCCTGATTGCTTTGCTTATAATAAAGAAACTGAAACTCTCATAGCTAAAGGTTATATCTGATAAGGGAAACATTATCTTTAAGTTATCTGATCAAGCATATTTGGGTGAGAAAAACTGTTCATCAGTGACTTGTTCCGAGGACTGAGGGAAACCCCTCTGTTAAGCCTATAGCTAGAAACAGATGAAGATCTGAGCTATGCAGTTTTCTAGCAGAGGATGGAGGGAGATTTGGTGAACTGGAAAGAATGTTGGCCTGAAAACCCGGAAACATGGATTTAAGCAACAAAGAAGTAGGAGACCTTGGCAAAGTGACATTTTTTTTCCTTGGACCTCATTTTTATGTGTAAAATGGGTGGGTTGTTCTTGTATTCTCCCCCCTTGTCTAGTTTCTCAGTACTCAGTGCCCTTATGATGTCTTATTGCCTTCCATTATAACCTAGCAGGAAAGAACGGAAAGCCATTCACACCAAGGTAAAAATAACTGATGGGGTTTTCTCTCGAAAGAGGGTGAAAGTTTTAAGCTAAAGGAATGAGGCTCCAGCTGTAGAATTCTAGGCATTAATCAAAAGGTGAGGAAGTCATTTTAGAAGCAAAAGGAAATTTCCAGTAGCCTACAATCATAACTTGGACATAGCAATACTTTCTTTCTGTGCTGTCATCTGGCACAAGTAGAAAGATAAATCTGGGAGAAGCAATGAGCTGGGTAGTTAATTACAGTGCAGGCTCTGGACAGGCAGATGGACACTTGGGGGAACAATGCATCTCCCTGGTCTGTCTATCTGGTTTGTGCCCCAACTCCCTCTCATACTTTATTTAAGTATCATATTTTTGGAGCTTATTTTACTCCGTTTTTCAACAGAACTGTACAATTCCAAAAGAGAAGAGGCCTCACTAAGCATGTTTAGTCTCTGGACCACTTGGGAGCTTGTTAGAAATGTGTATTCTCAGGCCCACTTCAGACCTACTAAATCAGAATATGTATTTTAACAAGCTCTCTAGGTGATTTGCGTCCACAGGAAAGTTTAAGGACTACTGAATTCATATGTCAGGACATTTATTTCCCAGAATTAAAATCCCCGGTGAGTGTCACCAAAGGCCCCTTTCCCTAATTTAAGCGATTCTTCCAATGCTCTTTTCATCCTCTGGCTACTAATATACAGTTGTCAGATCACCCAGGCCCACTCTGAATGGCTGTCAAGCCCAGCTATACATATTTAGTTCTTTTAATGTTTGCTCATAAATCAAGCCCTGCATCCCCTTAATCAATCTAGCAACTCTCTGCTGAATTTGCAGCAATTTGTCAACATCTTTCTGTATCTATGAAGCCCTAGGCCTGAATGTAATTTTCTATGAGGGGACACAGGTTTTATTTACAGGATTTAAAAGTCCTTTAAGATATGTGATCAAGGCTAATCAAACAAAGTGAAGGCAGTATATGTGCAAAGACTAAACAGTCATTTGAAACCTATTTGATAGTAGCATCACCATCATGGTCATCATTGTCATAAACGGCAATTCAAGGATATATATCTCTTAGACTCTTGTCATATGTGGATGAAGTGCTAAGGAGATGAAGAGGGATAAGACAGAATCCGGTTTCATGGGAAGGTGTGAGTCTAGTTGGAGAGAAACTTTTGTGATAGAATTAGTTGAAAGTCACAAAGGAGCATGTAGCATGTGTGAAATAAGTGGTTGAGACCTACTGGAGCAAGAGGGATTATTAGGAATTATTGCAGACCAGGGCCCTTAGGAAAAGTTCCAGAGAGGCCTTAAGAACATATAAAGATACAGATTCATGGAAAAAAGTAGAAAGGACATCCTGAGAGAGTCAGTAGAGTTGAAGGTATAATTCTTTACAGACTCCATCTGCCACATTCTGAGACTGATCAGTTTTTTTGTCTTTATGTTTTCGTTATCTTCCAACTATTTTTTAGTAATCATGTATTACTTTAGAAAACATAAAGTAAACAATGCCTTATGAAGCAGCAGAAAAAAAGCCTAACTTATATTTCTTTAAACCAGGATATCTCTTTCATCGAAAAGAAGGAGGAACTCAGCAAAATAGTGTGCGCAGAAGAAAAAAAAAGGTCTCCTTAGCTACCTTCTTCTCCCCTTCAGTCTAGCTGCAGGAGGGAGAGAAGAAGAATAAATGGTCCCCAACAAGATTTTCTAGGGAAAAATTTGAAATAAGCCTCAGGAGACCTGAGTGCTATAGCTGGGCCTGCTGTGACCAAGTTGTATGATACCAGGTGTCACTTCCTCTCTCATACGTCAAATGGGGGTTGTGTTATGATCAACCTGTACTTCAAAAGGGGCTCATTGAGGGATAAGAGCTTCACATGGGACTTCCAACATGCTGATTTAAATATGGGAGATGCCGTTATCAAATATAATTTATTGTTCAAATTGAGACACTTTGAAGATAAAAGGAGCCTTTGTTAATATTTATGTAAGAACAGCTGGTATCAACTAGGGCTGTATCAGCCCGTCAAGCTATCTGGTCACCCCAGCTAGTGCAGACCAGATCATCACTAGAACTCTCTTTTAGGGGAAAGAGGAGCAATTCTTTGTCTACAGAGGAATAGATTGCTTGGCTTTGTGAGACTAAGAATTTTATTGCTCAGTAAGCAATTTGTCCAGAAGTCATGTTTCTTATGAAGGACACCTTAGTGTATGGAATGAGAGATGGAGATTTGCTGGATATAATGATTTTCCAGTCTCCCTCTCACCTCTGCTCGTGAAGATTGCATTAGAATTGCTCTGAAGGCCACAGAATAGATTGATGCATATTCTAATTCCTAATGCCTGCAGGGCAATAACTCAGGTGATTCCTTCAGCTGTAATAACAAGGTTTATTTTATTACAGTTTGAAGGCTGTTTGGGGCCTTGATAGGGAAGTATGTCTCTTGGCTCGAATAGGCTAAACATCTGCTAAGTTCTCCCACAACTTTCTTCTTAACTTTGTTTTATTGTTATTACCCACAGGAGGCCACTAAGCAGGAGTTCATGGGAGGGAGAATGGAAGTGACATTTCTATTGTTATTCAGCACATTTAGGCAGTTTATTATCTGAGAATTCATTACCCCTCATCCCCCCCAAGGAAATTAATATGAAAAATATTAACCCATTAAGCAGGCAATGTGAGATTGCATTAATTAAGATAGTGTTCTGATTTCCTGCAGATTGAGGTCCATTTTTGCTGCTTTTACTGAGACAGAACACAGAGGTGGGTGCCACAGTGTGAGGGGGAATGTGGTGGTCCAGAGAGTGACTGGGTACATGTGATGCCTACAAAAACCACTCTTCTAGGGGGAAAGAAGGGGAAGGGTCTAGTCAAGGAACATGCATAAATGACCCATGGACATGGACAACTGGGTGGGGATTGACTGTGGGAGAAGGGAGATGTGGGTGGGGCAGGGGAGAGCAATGAGGGGAAAAAATGGGACAATTGTAATAGAAAAGCAATTAAAAAATTAAACACACACACACACACACACACACAAAACACTCTTCTAGAGTTGAAAAGCCTGCCATGGAAAAGAGGAATGCGCTTATATGAGTGACTATCCAGAAGATTGAAAGCAATATAAGGTATAACATCTTGACAGTAGACCTGTGGCCAGCCTGTGCATATGAGAGGTATTTTAAAATAAGGGTTATGAGGGGTGGAGAAGCTTTGCACTGTGTGAGGAAACTCTAATTCTAGGATTCTACAGTAGTGTATAATTTGTAGGCTAACCTGAAGTTAATATAGTTTTCATAAACTGCAGCCACATTTTAATCTATAGTAATTTCTCATTCCAAGGGTAAGATTACTATTCTCTATATATGTGCTATCAACTCTGTAGAGTAGTATTTAATTTAATTTAATCAAGAGTGATCTTTTTCAAATTTTAAGAATTGTTCTTCTAATTATAACTGCAGTGAATATTCTTGTTTGCCTCCCAAACATCCATTTCCTTGGTCCTGACAGAGACCTAATTTTACTCAGATTTCTACCTCTCCTTCATGCACCTATGTTACTTAAGAGAAGCTAAGCCTACCCCCAGTTTCAAAAATGGAATTTGATTAAAGTAATCATTATGATATTGATGTCTTGCCAGTCATTGGTCTAGGAATGCAATGTGACCCAATCTGGCCAATGAGACTCAATGAAGAAATGGTCAAGGACTTTGCAAAGATTCTTGCTCTTATAACAGAGGAAAAGAGGGGTTAGTTCCTTCCTCTTTCTCAGAGAAAAGATGAGGAAACCAGGCCTCAGTGACTCATCCATTCTAAGGCCACGAGGAAATCCAGCCTGAAGAGAGTCCATATGAAAGGAGAAAAGAATAACAGAGCTGGAACTAGAGTCCCAATTGGACCAACACAGAAGGTCACCTGGGTCTGAACTTCCAGGAAGCCAATAAGGTTCCTACTTAAGCTCATTTGAGTTGGATTTCTATTGCATGCTATTCTAACTGAAAAACTAACTCTCTAAGGAGTTGATGACCAGGGACTTCATTCAGCGTCCATCTTATGATTATTATTTTACTTTTATTTTGAACCAATCTAGCTCAACAGAAAATTAACATAAAGAGTAGAGTTCTCTTCAACTCCTTACCCAGTTTTCCCTTCTGTTAACATCTGACATTGCCATAGAACAATAATCAAAGCTGGTGAATTAACTTTGGCACAATACTATTAACAAACAACAGACCTTATATAAAGTCCATCAGCTTTTCCACTAATGTCTTTTTTTCCATTCTAGGATACTATCCAAGATTCCATATTGCATTTAGTTATAATTTCTCCTAAGTTTTATTCAATCTGTAATAATTCCTTGGTTCTTCTTTGTCTTTCAGTATCTTGACACTTTTGGAGAGTACTGAGCAGTTATTTTTCATGATCAACTGTAGCATCTTGCCAGTTTTGGTGTGTTCATGAATGTAAATTATTCAGTGCTTTTTTTTTTTAATCCTCATCCAAGGACATGATTATTAATTTTGGAGAGAGAGAGAGAAAGAGAGAGAGACAGATAGACATTGATGTGATAGAGAAACATCGACTGGTTGCCTCCTGTATGCTCCCTGACCAGAGACTGAACCCACAATGTTTTGGTGTACAGGATGATGCTCCAATCAACTGAACCACCCAGCCAGGGCTATTCAGTGTTCTTGGCTTCTTTGGTAGAATTCTCTCCTAGAAAACATTTTCCATTACAAAAGGGATGACAATCAACACAGTGTAAAAGTTCACTTAAGTAGGTCCTCTTGTGTTATGGATAAAAGAGATGCCGTCATAATTATTTTTAAAATCTTATTTCCAGTTGTATTTTTGAGGATTTTCAAGATTTTGTTGGATTTTAGGCCACAAAATCACATCCAGCAAATAAATATTAAACATCTGCTATGAGCAAGGAATTGGACTTCTTGTGAAGGACACAAAGTGGCATAATATAGTCCCCACTCTTAAGAAAAACATAAGCAGTGTTCTGTATCTTCAGAGGACTGGAGGTAGTTGTCCTAAGTTCTTTTATTAGTTGTGGCCCAAAGTATACTATAACCTGTTATTTTAATCATTGTTGGTTATATCTGTGCTGGCTGATTAGGGAAGAAATATAAATCCTGAAAGGGGGACCCATCCCTTTTATTCTAGAAAAATGTGTAAAAGAGAACAAGTATCTCTTGAGTCGTCACAACCAAGAAAGATTTACCTGTCATGAACGATTTAAGCAGAAGAACATTCTCCACATAAACTCCCCAAGTCTGAAAAATTTGATGGCTGGACTGTCAGATTTTCTCTAATGAGAGTCATCTTCAAACTATTAAAATAAATGTGAAAGCAACATTATTATAGTCTTTGCAAAGTCAAGGTATTAGCGAAATGTACCTTACAATAATGTTGAGCATTCTAATTAATTATAATTAAAATGAAGATGCCATTTTTCTAGAAGTAATTGTCACTCTGTGAAGATCTAAAACTACTGTAGTTACAAAAATTATGCTTTGTTCTGAAATAGCTAAAATGTGTGAAGTGTAATCTGTAATGTCTTGTAGCCAATGAAGCTGTGTTGAATTGCTGCCATTGATTAAATGTAGTAGCAGAGCTGGAGCATTTAATCAATCATAAAAGCCACTTTAATGCATTGTATCACTCCAAAGCTGGAGCGATTAGAGCAGTTGCACTGTAGGCCAGAATGCAAAATGTGGTACCAAAAAAGGGAAGGAAAAAATAATGACTTCCCCCTTTGTCTAGGTCTTTATGTCTCAAAATGTGCAAAATGGATATAGTTTTTATATGCATTCTGTGGATTATTTTAGCTGCATAGAAGTGTGAAAGTAACCCTCATTTGCAATGTGTAGAGCTATGCTTATACACATGTAAGTAAGCATAAACCAGTATAATAATAATAATAATAATAATAATAATAATAATAATGGAGTTTTAAAGAATGATGAATATTTTTCTATTGTCTGTCACTTTTCTTGAAAGAGACTTCATTCCTGCCCAAGTGAAAATTTCTCATGTCATTCATACCACAGCTACAGCAAGGAAAAGAGGCTATTGTGAGGAGAAGGAAGAGGAAGGGGACAGGGAAGAGAAGGAAGAGGAAGAGGAGGAGGAGAAGGAGGAGGAAGAAGAACTGAGATGCTAAGTTACTGGTATAGCAGACTTGTCCCATGGGTTGCCATGTGGCATGGAATGATCTGGGACTAAGAGAAGTAATGATGATATGGAATCATAGACAAAAGAAGATAGAGGGATCCTCCCTTTGGATAAATGGATGAGGGTTTTTCTTGGTCCATTCTGAGGGAGAATTATAATTAATGCCATAGCCATGCAGTGTACATCAATTAAAATTTGTATTACCTACAAGTATAACATATATGTGTCTCTATCTTTAGTTAAGAATTAATCTGTTTGTATCATAGTGTGTGCTCAATTAATTCCTTTCTCATCTTTGTGAAGTCTTGACATAAAAGAACCATAAAAGGAGACATTTCTGAAAGAGTCGAATCCAAATTACATTTGAAGTTGAAATGGCGGATCCCAGAACTGGAAGAATAGGCAACTATTACCCCTGACATGGTTCCCTCTTTTGTCATTCTGTGGCATTTACTGCCAAATAGCATTTACAGTCTGTAGACCCAAGCTAACTTCTCATTGCTTAGGTGAAGCCCTCTTCTTACCTCCGGTCTGTGCTCAATGCTTTTGTTCTTGCTCAGCTTTAGCCTCAATGCTTTGGGGTATATTATAGTTCCTGATTATTTTAAAACCACTTTATTGAACTCTGATTGACATACACAAAGCTGTACATATTGATGAGTTTGGGCATAGGTATACATCTGTGACTCTACCACTGCCATCTATGCCATAAAAATATCCATCACCTTCAAAAGTTCTTTATTATTTTTTATGGATTTTAGTTTTGATTGTACAGCAATAGTCATATGATAAGTACCAAATAAATACTTTTAAAAAATCAATTCAACAACTCTGAATTTTTGAGCTGGTACTGAGTGTGATAAATGGCCAAAGTCTTCAGGAATTGATATTATTGAGAAAACAATATTAATACATATGGCATTAACATGTTATAAGGAGCTTGTGTAACAAAGCAGGTAGGTGTTAATTGTGGGATAAAATTACCGTAAAAGCTGGGAAGAGTTCAAAGGAAAATATAGTCAGTGAGACATAAGTGGTCAGAGAAAAAACTTCAGGGAGAAAGTTTAATTAAACACAGGCCATTGCCATGGATTTGATTAATTGAAATAAATGGAAAGATTGATTGAGAAGATCCACAAAGGCACCATGAGCTAAGGAAGCTGCCTGAAGTTTCCTGTGAAACAAGAGAAACAATAAAGGTTTTCTGGGCTGTTCATGCCCTCTACATAACTGCCCAGAGGCTATTCTGTTCGCACAAAGTATCCGTAGTGTAGTGTCTGTTAATACATTTTTATTGATGACACAGTATAGTGGTGTTGAAAGTTCAAGAGAATAGGGCCAGGCAGCATAGGGTGTTCGAACAAATTAAGGAGTGTCTCTGAGGCAGAGTGTTTGAAGGCAGTATGGGGTCATGGCAGGAGGTGTGTAGGCAGGGAGAAGGACTCTGGATATGGAAGACTGACATCCTTTAATACCGTACAACAAGCTCTGGGTGTTCTTAGGTATGGTGGAGATGGCTGTCTGTCTGCCAATTTCCATGCTCTCACTTTTCCTTTTAAAACTGGATCTCTAATTTTTACCTGGATACAAGGCTGCTTAAAATAAAGACAAAAGTTTGAAGATTTCTTTGCACATAGATGCCGCCATTTGTCCAAGTTTTGGTCAATGGGATGTGAGAAAAGTCATGTGTTAAAAAGTTTAGGTCATCTATGGATAGGGAGTGGACGTGACCTCTCTGTCCTCTTCCCTTTTCTGTGAACTGGAATGTGGACGTGATGATGAGCTTTCTTGGACCAGGAGGATGAGGGCAGCACCTTATAAAGGGCAGTGAAACATGGTGGAAGGAGTCAGGGTCTCCAGCCAGCTCTGGACTAATAGACTTCCATGTAAGAGGAAAATGCAGTGTTTGAGTAGGCCACTTCGTTTTGGGGTGCCTTTCCCTTTATGGCTGTTACCAAGAAGTCAACATTTTGGTGTATGCTTACTAAGACTAACTGATTACTTGAGCGAATTAGCGAAGGATGTTTCGATATGCACATGCAGCATGTGATGTGATCATGTTTTGCTAGTGAAGAGCTGCTTTTCTTCTTGGCCTCAGACATAATTCACTCTGCAGGAAGGATAGCAGCTTCATGGCTCTGTCTATACTTTATCTTATTTATTTATGTCGATAGCAAAGTTAGATATATGGCTTGCACTTCAGAATGTTTTGTGGTATTTTGCTATTTTTGTGCTTTAGTTACTAGAGGAATACGGCTGCTTATTTTATAATCCTTATTTTGGAAGCTGTTTTGAAATTGGGTGTTAAATCATAGAGGCACGTAACTTCTTTACAAAGGTTATCATGTCTTCCCTTAGAACTTTCAAAAGGCCGGGAGAAGGAATGTAATCACTTGCCAGCAGCTGTTGTGTGGGGTCATTCGTGTGAGCCAGGTCTCTACAAAGGGTGACACGGGTTTGTTCTCTGTGGGGTTTCAGAATTTCACTTGCTGACTTCATTAACAACAAATAATTGATAAGTACGACATTTAAAAAGGTGTTGGTGTTGAGGTCAGAGAAGTACAGGGCTGGGTGATGCTCTCAAGACAACACATGCTTTTCAAGAATCCCCCTGTTTCTACTGCCCTCTAATTCCAGTCACTCCTGACGGAGGCAAAGGATTACCAGTCCTGGAACGGTGCCTTCCAGGTCAGCAAGGAGAGGTGTCCTCACAGCCCTGGACGCTGAAGGAGAGAAGTGAGGTCTCACTTGGGTCATAAAACCACAGCTTCTGAGCTAATCAGGAGTGGAAAATGTCTGAAAGGGCAGTTCATGGGTCATCAGACTTTATCAGAAGCAAGAGCAGTGGCTTTGCAAAGAGTTTTAATATTAACAAAATCAAAATTTTCAGAGAAAAACCTTCTCTCCTACTTCCTCTCATTGAGCTAATAAACATACTTTTGCTTCTGTTTATGCTTTCACTCTTTTTTTCTTTTCTATCTTCCACCAATCCTCCTCCCTTTTTTTGAAGAAATAGCATTTTCAAGGTCAGATGGGGCTAATAGGATGTAAGGAAATTCAGGCTCACTTACCCCAGAGTTCAGTGGGGTGGAGGAGATCGCACACACTTCCAAGGAGCCACCATGTTTTTTGCCTAAGAAGCAGCTTCTCTCAGTTTTTGTACCATTAAGGTGCTCAGCAAAGATTCAGTGACATGAAATACATCAAGCAGATTTTGTAATTTATGTCTGTGGGATTTGCAAACTTTGCTGTAATGCATTTTGAAAATTTTGCATCCTTTCGACAAGATATATTGAATCTCAGGCCCTGGACTATGATTGATCCTAATGTCAGGGTAATATGTTATAGTCTTGCACAATATCTGACAGGCCTTTATTATGGATTTTAAAAGGCTAGCATCCTAGATGGAAATCCTCAAAGGCCATTCTTGGAAAAATTATTTAGTCTTTGGAATTGGGTGTGAAATGGGGGGCTTTTCCACTTACAATGTAGACAATACCAAAGGCATGGTGTTGACTCTAGCTGTCTGTACCAAAATGTAAGATGCTTGGCTGAAAAGAACTGCCTTAACCCAAGGTCATGGGATTCATCCTCAAGTCAGAGGTATTGATTTTCTTATTTCTGTTTTACTGCTTTAGTGTGCCTGTCACCTAAACCAGTTTCCTCCAAATAACTATCCTTGGAGCCAAGAGAACCCAGAGGAGTAGTAATGTACCATGGCACCATAGGGAACACTTTGAAAATTTGGGAAGTCAGTAAAACTTACATTTTACCTGTGTTTCTACCCTAATTCCTTACTCTCTCAAGTCTCTCCCTGATGGCCCAATCTTAGAAATATCTGCAAGGGTACTTGGAATAATACAACTTGTGACTCCTAACAGAGGTTTGATCAATGCCTTAAGGATTAAATGCCCCAGACCTCAAAAGACTAAAACTGTAGTGATTGAATGAAGCTGATTTGGTTTATGTTTGGGAGAGAAACTAGGACATGGAGCCTATAAATCAAATTGTTGACAGGCTTATGTCCAGCCTGGCAGACCTATTTCCTCCTCTGGGGTAAAGAAAACAAAACATCAACAGCGGATCGGGAGTGCCAGCTGCATGCAGAAGCATCTCATATCTTAAATAAGTTATCCTAGAGAGGTTGTCCTGGGCCTTTCTCAGACTGGCTGAGTCACTCACTGGTTCACAGAGGAAGTTAGGATGGATGATTTCATTTAGCAGCTCGCAGTCAGTTTCTTCTGTCTCTGGGAAGTCAGTGAGAGAAAGAGGATGATAATAAACCTGGAAGCCCTGGGGCACTTTCCCTGATGTAAACCTGCCCCTGTGAGAGAAAATGATGTCTTACTCAAGGACAGTTACACAATGTTGCCCACACACCCTTGAATTGGTGACATTCCCATTCACTACTTTGGCAGAACTAACTCTTAACTTTGCTCATTAGATACAGTTTTGTGGAACTGCAGCAAAGTGTTATTCTTTGCAACAGATGGCATTCCAGGTATGTGGCAAAATTATCCTATTTTATTTGCTCATCAATCAAATTTTAGGAGGGTGAAATGAAATGATTTGGAACAAATAAGATATTCCCTCCCCCTCCCCCCCACTCCATCAGGTATAAACTTTTGAAAATAAAGTTATTTTTTTTTCTGGAAAAATATGCTTATCTAAAGTTATAGAATGCTATGAGGAAACTTCAGGTTGTATTTTCAGCCTCAAGAAGGGACAACTGGCAGAAAGCTAAGCAGTGATACCATCATTGTTTAATCTGGAAGGGGGGAACACCAGGGTTTAGGACTAGAGCATTCAGGGTAGAGAGGACACCAGTCTCTTCCTCTGTGGTATGATTTGAAGGTAAAGGTAAGACCCCTCCTGGACCAAGAGAATTTGTGGGTTACAGAATGTTAAAATTGCAAGGGTCTAATTAAGATGTAATCATGGGATAATGGTATGCCATAGAACACATGAAAATACCATAGAACACTGCTAGACACATGCAGTCCATCTTAGGTTTCATCGTTGTTATTGTTACATCCATAATATTTCTTAGTATACATTTTACCTCTTGAAGTTACTATAATATTATTATGTACTTCTGTGCCTTCCTCCTTTCATGACCTAAGATCCCTAAAGGCAGGCTTGATAAGAGATTTTTAAACATTTCGTGATTATCTAAATTTGCATATGAGAGATAAACAAATAAAGCAATATAGTTTTCTAAATTGGGGTTACACGGGCTAATAAAATTATATAGGTTTCAAGTGTACAAGTCTATGATACATCATCTGTATTGCATTGTGTGTTTACCCCAAAGTCAAATCTCCCTCCATCACCATATATTTGACTCCTTTTACCTTTTACTACTCCCACCCCCTTTCCCTGCCAACCGCCATACTGTTGTCTGTGTCTATGAGTTTTTGTTTGTTCATTTATTGCTTCCAGTTCTATATCCCACAGATGAGTGAAATCATATGGTTTTTGAATTTTTCCATCTGACTTATTTCACTTAGCATGATATTCTCAGGATTCATTCATATGGTTGCAAATGGCAGTGTTTCATCTTTTCTTATGGCTGAGTAGTATTCCACTGTATATATGTGCCACATTAAAAAAAATCTAATCATCTCTCAAAGAACACTTTTGTTGTTTCCATATCTTGACCACATGATGCTGCCATAGACATAGGGGCATGTATCTCTGTTAATAAATGTTTTCAGTTTTTTTGGTTGGTACCCAGAAGAGGGGTTGCTGGGTCATATAATAACTTTGTTCTTAATTTTTTGAGGAACTTCTATATATTTTTTTCATAGTGGTTGTAGTAGTTTACATTTACAACAGCAGTGAGTAGGGGTTTCTTTTTCTCTGCAAAGCAAATCTTTTTTTGCATATGGAAATGTTTCTCTGCCTTCCAAAGAAAAATAACAGCTATGGGAATCCTAAACGATAAGTAGGTTTTACCTCAAAACTGTGTCATGAATCTAAAGTCACTGCACAGTGGTAAATGTGACTGTGGCAGCCCCTGAGATAGATTCACTCAGCCCTTCTCCATCCTCCTTGTAGCATGGATTTCCTGTAGCTAAATGCTTCGTTGTCTCGACTCTGTGCAGCTCAGAATGGCCAAGCAGATGCACCTGGACGAGACCCGGAAAGCAGATGTAAATATTAGAACACAATAATGTACAGTTTTGTGTGAAGTACATTTGTGGAGTTACTTTTTTGTTCTTGTTTTTGTTTGCTTGTTTTTTTAGTAATTGTTATGGACCATTTGGTGGTTAGCCCTTAGTTTTTTGGGTATTAAGTGGTAGGTGGCACTATCAGTGAGATTTCCATTAGAACACCTCTGTGGGGCTGGTATCTCTTTATGTCTACATAGGAAACATCTAAATGTGTAGAGAATTTTTATAATAGTTTATTTGAGCCAAATCGATGATATTTTCCAGGAAGCAAGATCTTAAATGCTCTGGAGAATTAAGAGTTTCACAGTTTCTTCTATGTATTTGAAATTAAAAAGAGAAATTAAAGAATATTACATGAAAGTAGAAGAAAGCAAGGCAGAATAGTTAAGATGTGTGCTCTCAGGCTAGAAGGGTGGGTCTGAAAGGGTGGTCACCTATTAGAAAGAGAGTCTGCAAAGAGGCATTTGAAAGGTGTCTTAACCTAGGTGCACAGTGGATAGGGTTTACTTAAGGCAAAAATAAACCTTTTACTTAAGAAGTTACAGGCCAGGAGTGTGACTACCCACCATGATCTGCCCACTTAGAGATTTATGATCAGATCACCCTGTGAGGTTACTTTCCATAGACCCCTGCCCTCCAGTTTTTTCTTCACACTTAAGGTAAGGATAGATTCTGTTGCCTGCAGTTAAGAACACTAACCCACAGTATATTTCATGAGAAGTGGTTGCAGATAGCAGATTTACAAAGAAAATGGAATAAGGGGTGGAAGATTTTGACAGACTGGAAGGATCATGCCACAGGACATTAGTGAGAACGCAATCATGAGAAAGATTGCTTCTAACTACATTGACGAGCTTAAAAGGAAAAAAGGAAAAAAAAAAAAAAAAGGCAGACTCAGGGTCTTAAATTCTAGGCTCAGTTAGAACACAAGGCTTCTCAGTGCCATACTTAAAAAAGTCTCCTGGGGCTCCAGGACTGATCATATACGTTTCTAAATTAAAACATAGTTTGAATTCACAGCTTCACTACATCCTCAGATAAAGGAAAGACATTGGTTGGTAAAGAATTGAGCCCTGAAGGACAGGAATTGTAACAGTATGGAAAATTTTTAAAATAATTCCCCTAAACATCCTAGGGCATCAGAAACAGTCCTGTCTTATGAGATGAGGCTGATCTTGATGCCTGAAGACATTGTAATCGCTTCACAGAACAAGATGCCAAGTCTTCTGCTGCAGCGAACTATCCCGTGTGGCATCTGGAGTTAGATCCCAATATGCTCTTGGGGATCAATCATGAATCAAACATAGATATTAACTAATGCATTTCAGTATTTTGCACCCACAAAAAATCTTGGAAATATATGTAGGAATTAGTTCTAAGGGCACCAGACCAGGAAGAGAATAACATTTTAGATCAGGTTGAACCTGTGAATTTTAGTGCCCTTAGAAGAGATTCCACACTTAATGTGCTAGGTCAAACCAGCTTAAGTAACTGGAAGTGGATTTAATTATTTACTTGGATTATTGACTAAAACTGGACTCAAGAGTAACCTATGCCAAAAGAAGTGAAGATACCAGAATCCCCTCATTTAATATAAAGGAAGGAATCCAGATCTTTAGCAAAAGATGGGATTTTGAAATGGATTTATCATGTATGGCTCACTCATTCTTCCAAATCATATACTGCAAGACAGGCTAGATGATGTTCACTTTATCTCTCATTAAAAAACATATAGATGAGAAAAGCACCAGAGACTTTACTGGCTTCCTCATTTTAATGACAGTCTGGTACTTAGAGTTGCAGAGGAAAAGTATGAATTATTAATGCACAGAAGCAGGATGAGCGTGTTATCATTTGAAGGCAGTAGGGCATATGTGGTAATAAGAATAATTTGATCTACATGTACTATTGGTAATGGCTAATTGATTATGAGTTTCCTAGAGCTGAAATTGATAGACATTCTGTTACAAACATACAATCTAATTAAAACAATGGACAGAAGACCTGAATATATACATGGCTGAAGAGGACATACAAATGGCCAAGAGACATATGAAAAGATGCTCATCCTCACTAATTGTCAGAGAAATGCAAATTAAAACCACAATGAGATATCACGTCACACTGTCAGAATGGTCGTCATCAATAAATCAACAAACAACAAGTGCTGTTGAGGATGTGGAGAAACGGGAACCCTACTGCACTGTTGGTGGGAATGCAGACGGGTGCAACCATTATGGAAAACAGTATGGAGTTTTCTCAGAAAGTTAAAAATACATTTGCCTTATGGCCCAGCAATTCCACTTCTGGGGATTTATCCAAAGAAGCCCAAGACACTAATTCAAAAGCCCAAAACACTGATTTGAGAGAATATCTGCACCCCAGTGTTTGCGGTGGTGTTATATACAATACTCAAGAGAGGCAAGCAGCCCAAGTGCTCTTCAATAGGTGAGTGGATCAAAGAGCAATATATGTAAATCAGCCATAAAAAAAAAAAAAAAGGAATGAAATCTTGCCATTTGTAATATGGATGGACCTAGCGGGTATGATGTTCAGTGAAATAAGTCAGACAAAGAAAGACAAATTGCATGTGATTTCACTGATACGTGGAATCTAAAGAACAAAATAAATGAACAAACAAAAATGGAAGAGACTCAAAAACACAGAGAGTGGACTGGTGATTATCAGAGGGGAGAGAGTTTAAAGGACTGGGAGAGAGAGGCAAAGGGACTGAGAAGTACAGACTGATAGTTATAAATTAGTCATGGGATGTAAAGTACAGCATAGGCAATATAGTCAATAATATTGTGCTAACTATGTATGTTGGTAGTTGAGTACTGCAAATATTGGGGGAACACTATGTAAAGTATATGATTGTTTAACCATTATGCCATACGTTTAGAGCCAATACAAAATAATAATGAAAAAATTCTAATTTATTTCTATTCCTGGGGGGAAAAAAAAAAGCCCTCAGGGCTTAATGAAGAGAGGCCTGACTTGAATCAACACTATATAGACATTTGAAGTCCCCCAACCAACTTATAAACCTAACCTAGAAGCGTTTGAGTAAAGGGCAATTTGGGCATGCTTAAAGAAGGATCCTATATATAACTTTTCAAGTGTTTACTATATATCTTCCTCCTAGCCTTCCCCACAAAGACCTGTGGTGTGTTCAAGGTTAATTATGTCCTGACTAAGAAATAACCTAGTCTTTGAAATCATTGGTATTGGCTCTATGAAAACATGATTCTTCTTTAACTCACACAGTACTGTACTCCAGAGGTCAGAGTTGAGACTTAAGACTATCAGGTGATAAAGAGAATTTAGGCCTGACATTATGTCAGAGTTAGCCCAATAGACACACAGAGCCAACATATGGTCACTGGTGTACAGATGGAAATTATACTCAGCAATAGGTAGGATACCCACATTAGTCTCCTGACTTGAGGGGTGGTGATTATTAAAAACCAAGTGAAAACCCTTGAAACTAAAAGAAATGTTATATCTAGAATAGCTGCAAAGATTAGTTTATATTTATAGATCTGAAATATTTAAATATGGTTATTTCTATTTTATTCTGCTTTTAACTTTCCTTTGTGGTCTGTATGGTAGCAGAAAAATGGTGGATAATGACAATGTATTATTATTTTAAGTGTAATTAAATAATTAGGCAGACAAAACCTGATACATAAGACTCAGACTATATAAAATAATTTTTATCCTGAGATAAGAGTCTTTCAAATGCCTGAAGACAGTTCTCATTTTCTTCTTTCAGTCCTCTTTCCCCATGCTAAACTGCCTATATCCTTTATAAGGAGTCTTTGTGGGACCAAGTTTTGCTTTATTTTTCTTATCTATTAGTCTTCTAGTGGCTGGGAACCTATGTTTTTATGTGGAGAAGTTTACCAGTTGTGGTACCATCAGTTTGGAAAAACACATGATTCTTTCCCCTGTTCTAATTACTAAATTTCTGATATGGATCCCCTGCTTAATGCTACCCCCCCAATAATGTTACACTCCATAACTCTGTTTTTTGTTTGTCTGAAGCTTCTAATGCTCCTTATCTTATATCTTCCCTTAGGATTCTTGAGTTGATTTGAATTCCTGCTACCTGTCTAATATTATTATCCATAGTTTTGCGTTAACCCATAAATATTCTCTTTATTACAGCTAGTGACAGATTCTCCCTACTTTGACCTCACCGCCAGTTCTAGAGTTATACCAGGACTGCGGGTTTCCAAGCCTGAACGTGACCCAATCTACTGTCTGTACCTGTATGAGTCTGCCTTGCGATCTTCTATATGCATGATTTGTGCAATCTTGCTTTATATCTACAACTTGGTACTGACATGTCCTTATTTCAGTTTTTTGGGGAAGACAGTTAGTTTCTCCTGATACTGTCTGAACATTATCAAAGAGAATCCCCTGTCTTCTTCACCCTAGGACTTTCAGAGAGTTATTTCGACATTTTGACAGCTATTGTGCTGGCACTGTGTTTCTTTTATTTCCTCCTTTGACTTAGGTAGAAGTCTATAGAGCATTGCAGACCCCGAATCAATGGCCCAGATCTTCATTTTTCACTGACTTTGACAGTTGTCTCATTTTTCCTTTCCTCATGTGGCCCAGAGCTAACCTGCTTCCCCTTTTGCTGGAACATGGGGACCTTGGTATTCTGTAGGCTGACAGGGTGAGAGACTCAATGAATACAGTCTGGCCTGATGGGGGTGTTGTCAGATGCCATCAACCCCTCTCGAAGGTGCATTTGCTCAGAGAATTCTGGTGGTGAACGCTCTTGCAGCTGCTGCCTCCCAGTCCCCTGGCTGTGCCCTGGCTTCCCCAGGCAGGCAGCAGGGCTGGCAGAGCATGGCTGTCACGGAAATCACATGACAATTCAGACAAAAAGTCCAGCAGTCATTTAGCAGAGGGTATTATACATACGTGGAAGCATGCCGAGGAAAGGTAGAAAATATTTAAGGCAATTCTTTAGTTCAACTTGAGGGGAGGAGCCCAAGAAAAAATATCTGACTCAAACATCTTGAGTGCCAGTGGTTAACTTTAAAAACCATGAGTTGTTGGTAGCAGTGGTGTGATTTTGTTTTGCTTTGTTTTTGAAGTCAAACTTTTCCCTCTGTAAAACCTTTATTTCCTATTCTCAAAAACACCGGTATCATGGTTGCTGGTTGTGTGCATTGTAGAAGGGAAAAATGAGAAAGTAAATTACTAATATGGTACTGGGTCGAGGAAGGTGAACCCCATCATCAGTTAACAGAACAGCAGACACTGCCTCATGGCTGAGCCTCTTCTGACTTCTAAACAATATATTTCTATAAGGCCCATTTCAAATTTGGCCTCTTCTTTGAAACTTCTCCCCATTAATCAGCCAGCAGGAATCCCTCTCCCCTGACCTGGCCAGAACATGCACATTGTCGATGGTAGTTTGGGAAGAGGCAGCTTGTTGTGGGCTGATGTGCATTTAGCCCTCCATCTGCCCCAGCTGCCTGTTTGGCTATGGGGACGTCAGCTAGCACCCCCAGTCTTTGTGTCTAGCCTAAGAGGAATGATCGTATTGCTCCACGCATCTATAGGTTGGGTCTTGTCACCATTCATGATGTCTGTCAGTGCAACTGCTTCATAAACTGCAGGGGTCCAAGAAAGGCAGTCATGATTTTTGTGGGGTCAGATGGTTTCTATAGGGTGGACATCTTTTCTTCCCACTCATGCTGAGAAGTACTTTGAGAAAAAGGATTACATAAATGTTATGAATCTCTTGCTTCCCCAACACTGTAAAGTTGTGAACAGAGTAGAAAATTAATAAATATTCATAGAGGTCAGACAGGAGGTATTATTCTTTGATCAGAGTAAATGATGATTTATTTTGCAAGGTTATAACTTCGAAGCCCTTATGCTATGGAATCTGTTGATCACAGCTCCTTCATGCCTATAACATCAGACCTATGAAGGGAGGCTATGAAGTAATGGAACCACCTAAACAAACTTGCCAGAATTTTTAATATCTAAATACTTCAGAATATTTATTTCAGAAGGCTCCTCAACATATCTAAATTCTAGTAAAATCCAAATCAGAACAAAACCAAAAAAAGTTCAGCAATCACTACTCTGCTCAAAAATCTTCACTGTCTGCCCATGGCCAAATCCATACATTTTCCAGACAAGGCCCCGCCCAGCCTGGCTTCCATCCCCCCTTTCCTCTCACCATTCATTAGTAGTTTTAGCAGAGTGAGGGTAATTCTAGAACTGTAGAAAATGCAGGAGCAAAATCTAGCTGTGCCTTTTATTTTTCCACAACCTTGGAAAAAGTGTCTTATATATACTGCATCTCCAGTCTCACATCTATGAAAAGGACATAGTAATAGTTTCCTATTTCAGTATTATATGAATTAAATAAGATAACATACAATATATGTGGAACAACACAGTTAGCTCCTAATAAGTGCTAGGTTCTTTTCTTTTGCATTTCTTACATACATTCCTTACTTTTGCCATATTCACTGGCCCTTCTCTTTGGAATGCCCACCCATTTTCTCTCTGCCTAACAGAGTCTATTCAACTTTCAAAGACTAATTTGATTAAAGTTGCTGTGTCCCTGAAATCCAGAAATGTCTCTATATTATTTTGGTATTTGAGAGACTAATTATTTATTTGTCTTTTAATTATCCATATGGTTAAGTTACCTCCCCCAAGATTATAAGTTTTATGAAATAAATAGATTCCTCATATATATTTATAGTCCTGTACTCTCTGGTAAAGCATCCCACCTCTAGGGAGTCAGTGTAGTGTAGGGGGTAGAGCACAGAGCAGACCAGCATTCTAGCTACAAAGTGCCTGAAAGATGATGTATTTATACAGACAGACAGGCAGGCAGGCAGGTAGATGGATGCTCTGCTTCTCCTATTATGTCTATTATGTATAGAAAAGCAATTTTCTTTATGTGTATAGATAAGATTGGATACTGGAAGTTATGAGTAAATCAGAAAGTTCTGGTAAAAGTCAAACAGAACCAAGAACAGGTAGTACTAGGCAAAACCAATACTCATTCAGAATAAGGGAGGTATTATATATGTACTGAAAATCCCAAGAAGAGAATTGGCTGCTGAAATTATCTCTTGCAACTCCCAAGGTGCCATCCTCTCCTGCCCTTGCCCCTCATATAATTTCACTCCCAAAATATGTTCTAAATCTACTTTTCTCCATTTGCATAGCCACCACTCTATTTGAATCCATTGCTCTCTATCACCAGGATTATTGAATAGTTTTGTCTCATCTCTCTGTTTCTGTTCATTTCCCCGAGAATCCATTCTTTACAGAGGAGCCAGAGTGACTCTTTAAAACATATAAATCAAATCATGTCACTACACTGCTAAAATGCCTAATGGCTTCCCTTTGAAATATAATATTGTAATACTGATGTACAAATCTGTTTTTTACCAGAAGATAAGTACTACATTTGGAACCCAGGCAGATATTTCTCTGGTAGAACAGGATTCGATACTGCTGACTTTAGTTAGACATGTCCAGGGGACCAGAGGGAGGCTAGTCAATACTGTGATTTGTATTAAAAAGGGACTGATATTCAACAGGGAGGAAATTTTTAGTTTCAACATAGGCCATGTAGAGATGGTGATCAAACCAGAATGACAAAAACAATTTCAGAGGCAGCCCTTCAACCTGGTTTTTCTGTCCCAACTCCTCACTCTGTCCCAATAAAATCTTCAGTTGCAGCTATAAAGAGAGCAGCTGAGTTTTTGTTTATGTCTCAAAAAGGCAAGAATGAAAACTAATGCTGTATAGTGAAACTTTCATGTGAATAGCTATTGTTTATTTTATCTTGGTTATATGAAGCTTCTTGTAATTTCACAGAAGATAAGAAATCCTGTGAAAGCTGAGCCTTTTTAGGTTTCTGAGCTTATAAAATACCTTTAGCCCTGGCCCAGTGGCTCAGTTGGTTGGAGCATCATCATGTACACCAAAAGACTGCAAGTTCGATTCCTAGTCAGGACATATACCTACATTGCAGGTTCAATCCCCAGTTGGCATGTGTATGGGAGGTAACTGATCAATGTTTCTCTCCCACGTAGACATTTCTCTCCCTCTCCCTCTCTCTCTTTCTCTCTCCCTCTCTCTCTCTCTCTCTCTCTCTCCCTCCCTCCCTCTTCCCTTCCCCTTTCCTTCCTCTCCCTCTAAAAGAGAGAAACATATCCTCAGGTGAGGATTAAAAAAAATTAAAATGTCTTTAGTTAGGCCTAAATGACCTCTGCTAATGTAATATGCTCTTGGCACCAGGTGGTATTGTGTGCATACTTGTTATTTGCTCTCGCTTCTCGAACACCAAACACCCTTCCTCAATGGAAAGCCCGAGTGCCTGGGAACTCAGCAGCCTGGCTGTCATACCAGATCACTTTCTAGGCCTGAATGTCACTCACATGTTTAAGTGGCTCCTCGTCTAGCTAGAAACCGCAACTTGGAATGTCAATACAATATTTATGACCACTTATAATAATACACAATGAGGGGAAAATACAGACATAGAGCTACCTTTTAAAGGACCACAGGGTATTAATAAGCAGCTTGGCTTAGGAGAGAAAAATGGAAGTGCTATGTTTGCTTATGAAGAAGAGAGGATTTCTTGATGAAATGTGATCATAAGACAGAATCACCAATTCTGTATCGCTGACTGAATCCAACATTTCCTAACTAACCATGCATATATTTTTTAAACAGTATAATTAAGAAATGAAGTATTAAAATAATGCACCTGTTGGTAATAGTTTTCCCTTTTCTGTAAGTTTACACAATTTGCACAATTTATTTTGTAAAGTTGACTAAATCATGTCAAAATAAGTCAAACAAATATTTTGAGCTCCTACTATGTTTCATGTTATTTGATAGACTGTGCAGTGAACAAAAGAATAGAAATATTATCTTTGCTTTCCAGGAATTTGCTGCCTTGGAGAGGAAGTAAAGCTACAAAACAAGGCAGGGTAGCACCTAATGCTAGTCTTTTTAGGATAGACTTCAAATGCTCTAACATATTACATTTGTTGGGAGTTATATTTGTCTCAAAAGCAGGTGAATGCCATTCAAGGTCTGGGAAATATACTAAAGTAGGAAAGTTGTTAACTGTGGGATGCATCAAAGTGTACTTTCTCTGCTGAGTGGCTCAGCTGGTTAGAGCATCGTTCTGTACACCAAAAGGCTGTGAGTGCGATTTCCAGTCAGGGCACATGCCTAGGTTGCAGGTTTGATCCCTGATCAGGGCATGTGCAGGAGGTAATCAATCAATGTTTCTCTCTCACATCGATGTCTGTCTCTCTCTCTCTCTCTCTCTCTCCTCCAAATCAATACAGTAGTCCCTCGCTATATCGCGGTTCACCTATCGCGGTCTCACTGTATTGCAGGATTTTTAAAAATATGATATTTAATTATTTATCGTAGATTTTTTGCTATGTTGTGGGATTTTGTGGTACTGTATACGTATGTTGTTAAAGTTACGTAGGTTTAAGAGTGTAGAATAAATGTAAGATTCCTACTTCATGGGGGGAGTGGGTCTGGAATATAATACCCGCGATAAATGAGGGAATGCTGTAAATATATCCTTGGGTGAGGATTAAAAAATATATACCTGTTCACGTCTCTTCAAGGAGTGGTGCAATATGACCTCTCTATGGGCTCAGGCTCCTGAAAGGATAACAATTTTCTTTTCCATCATCATTTTCTTCCTAAAAATATATTGTTATGGAAGGTGCATGTAATCATCTGATTACGAAATACAGATCTTTAAATTCTTAGTTTTTTTTTTTTCTGAAAAAGACTATCAACTGAAAATACGTATCTCCAGCAATTGAACCTACCATATTCAAACTCTGATGGGAACGCAAAGTATGGTGTGAATCAAAACTTGATCTAGTGACATTATCATTTGTTTGTTTTTTTAACAGTACAGAGGTCTCTTATTATGATTATTTTTTTATACTTATCAGCCATTAATTCACAGGGAATGGGTTCCAGCAGCTCAAGCTTCTATCCATGGATGCTCACACAGTGTGATGCTCTGGGTGGAGCAGGGTGATGCTTCAGTTGAACCCAGGCACCTTGCTCTTCGGATTCCTTCTCTTTCTGATCATTTCCTTTCACAAGTTTCAGAAGCTGTCTTGGCTTTTAGAGTGCTTCATATTCTCAATATATACATTAATATTTTTGTCAGGGATCTTGCCCTTATCTTGTTTGTTTACAACAATGCCCACTGCATGCTGGGTGACGTTGTAGTCTCCTCCAGTTTTGTCATGGAAACATCTAGGGACATTCCTTTTCTGAACTGTGCCCATTCTCTCCATGTCTACAATATTACTTTTCTTGTAGATTTACAAGATTAGACAAAGGAACGCCTCCATGTTTTCTAAAAGGCCTAGAGACCACATAGTGGTGGGTCCCTCTCCTTTTTTCATTTGTGTTGGCCCAAAGGAAAGCTACATTATCTTTCTTATTTTATATTACTTGTTCAAAAAAACAGGCGTTTGTACTCAATAATGTCTAAATTCCCTTCCTAATCAAAAATATCTTTTAAAATATCATGTATTCGGGATATTATCCAAATGTCTTAATCTTTTTCTTGTTTTTTAATCCATTGATGTATTTTATGGTTATGTTTAATCATAACCATAAAATAGCAAAAAACACTTATCTATCAACAATTGAATCTAAAAAAAAACAAACTAAGCAAACAAGAAGAACAGATACAGAATCATGGATATGGAGAACATTTTGATGATTGCCAGATGGGAAGTTGGTGTGGGGGAGAATGGATGAAGAGGTGAGGGGATTAAGAAGTACAAATAGGTAGTTACAGAATAGCCATGGGGATGTAAAGTACAATATGTATAGGAAATGGAGTAGCCAAAGAACTTATACACATGAACCATGGACATGAACAGGGGTGGGGGGGATTGCCTGAGGGAGTGGAGGGTGCTGGGTGGAGGGGAAAAAGGGGGAAAAATCAGGACAACTGTAATAGCATAATCAACAAAATATAATTTAAAATTATACTACAAGGTTATTGTAATCAAATGTATCATATTTGTGATCTCTAAACAATTAATGACTTTTTACATATTTACATCATATTTATACAATAAATAAAAACTTATGATTATAACATTGGATTTCTTTAAATATTCAAACATTGAGAGCTGAAATGTTCTGAACCTAATACATCAAATTCTCTTAAATGTTTTAAGCTGATTAAAAGGTTAAAAAGCTGATTCTATAACTTAAAAATTAAAAAGTGATAATGGAATGATAGTCATTTAATTTATTTTCATAGAGTTTTGATAAAAAGGAGTCTGCCCGATCTGTGGAGGTTCTGCTGTACTGAGATGTGGAGGTTTCCTAGACGTTGGCCAGAAAATCTGCACTTTGTGTATTTTTCTGTTGACAGCAGGCTACTGAGGACATGTTAAGTGAAACTTCTGCTATGAGAAGGCCCCAAAGTGGTGTGAAGATTAAAAAATAATAATTTAAATTTAGTCAACTAATTGGACAGTCAAGAATTAATTTTTTCATGACTGCTAAGTATCTAATTATATGCAGATATTCACTTTTTTTACTAAAAACAAATGGTCATTTGCCTAACACACAGTTATTTGAAAACATAATTGAATATCTTTGCCTTCATTAGAATGGACCTATGATTACAAATTGTATAAATTGAGAATGGTGCAATAGATTAGAGAATACATAAAAGCTCTTCTTCTAACAGATGCATGGTTAAATTGACTCAGAAATATATTCTGGCTCTGTTTATTACTTTCTATAAGACTTTTGGTGTGAAACTTCAACACTCTGAATATCAATTCCTAATCTATGAAATTGGATAATAACTAATGCCCTTACATAGTGTTGAGGAGAATTACATGAGATAATAAAAGTAGTGGTACATGTACAATGTGGGTTGATATGTAATCATCCTGTGTTTTGGGTAGCTTAGTTCTAGTTAGTATGACCAGGTAAGTAATCATAATTGATGATGAAATTTTATTTTTCACAATTCAACAAGAACTTGAAATGAGTGATAATGAATACTTAGAACAGTTTTATTGTTATTGAAAATGCCTTCATGGAGATATTGTAGAATGGCCAGAAGTAATATCATTTCTTCATCCTATTGCTTTCCTAGATGCCACCGACTTTCTAAGATAGTACCTTCCTGGAAGACTTGGGTTTCTTTGCATCGGAGGCCCTCCATAAAAATAAGAGGATTCTTGTAGAAGAGAAACAATACTTTTATAAGAAGCTTCTCAAATAATGAGTAAACAAAAACACACTGGAATTCCTTCACAGTAAGTTAACAGATTCAGTTCAAATATAAATGCCTGCTCTTACATTCCTGTAACTTTTGATGCCATGCTGTAATACTGAAATGAGAATCCTCATCTATCTTGGTGATTTCTTAGTTCCCTTAGGATGGTATTACTTAAAAAATATGGGAAGGTTTAAGTTCTTTCTGAGATGTGCTCTTGTTTTCAGGACTAAAAGTGGTATGCTGATGAATTACTTCCAAGTTCTTATTTGCCAGCTCGGGGTTTCTTAAAGTAAATGATAATTTTCAGCATTTGAATACTTCAGCATGGAAAAGAGAAGATTTGTGTGGAGCTCAATGACTAGGACCACATAGTTTATGTTCCATCTACCTAGTGTTCTCCATTCCACTGATGATGACTACTAGGCCTAGGATGAGCAGAAGTTAGCGGCATGGGTAGGGAATTGTGGACAGTCCTAGAAGGCCTTGTAAAAAGATTGGTTCTTTTCTTTAGTGACATGAGGAATCATTGGCTGTTTCTTTTGAGGAGAGTAGTGACATGGTATTTGATTGAAAATGGTAACTGACTACAATGCAATGAACAGATTGGGAGGGACAGGTTTGGAAATTACTGCATTAGCACTGTTGAGAGAGGATGGTGGCTGGAATTGGTACACAATGGTGGTAAGACTCTTGATAACTCTTGATATATTCTGCAGGTAAGGCTAAAGGATTGACTGACAGATTGGGTATGAGAACAAGATGAGGATTAAGGATGATTAAAGTAAGTTTTGACTGAAAAAAAAATGAAAAAGAATAGAATTGCCATTTACCGACAAGATTGAGTGACAAAACACAGGTGTTAAGGTGAAGATGTCAAGTGTTTGATTTAGACATTTTAAGTTTGGAATGCCTGTTAGATATCCAGGTAATGTCCAGTGTGAGGTTGGATATATGCATTTGAAATTCAGCAGGTAAATGTAGTAAGGAGGACAGGCATTGGTGGACACAATGCTATTTTATATAGAAGGCTCACAGAAGACCTCTCTGGGAATGCAACAGTTAAGAAAAGAGATAAGTTAATAACTATTAATCCAAGCTTTCAGGATATACATGGTATTTTATAATCCCTTGGCCAGATGAGATTGCCTAGTTCAGTTTAAATGGAAAAGGAGGAGGTCCAAGGACTGAGTTACAGGATTCTCCCACATACAGAGGTTGGAAAAATTAGGAGAAGTTGATGGAGGAACTTGAAAAGGAGCAGCCAGTACGCTATCAGTACAAGGTAAACCAAAACAGAGTGACGGCTTACAAACCAAGGAAAGAAAGGGTTTCAAGAAAAAAGAGGCACTATTGTGGCAAATGCTACAGAGAAATTAGGTGAGATGAGAACTAAACATGAAATTTGGCAACACGGAGATCATTGTTCAACTTGGAAGGATTCATTTTTGTGAAGAGGTGGCGATGAAATTCAGGCTCACGAGGGTTCAAGAAAAAATAAAGAAGAGGAAATTAAAAACAATATAGGAGGTGGAAGCGACAGTGGCCCCAGGGATCAAGAGATGTGGATTCTGGCCACCACCCACCCCTTCTACTTGCAGCTTGTGAGCAATTTACTTGTTCCTTCTGGGCATTCCTCTCTCATCTTGAGTTGGATTAGATAATCTTTAAATTTGAAATAGGACACTCGAAATTCTAAAATAAGAAAGTTATTCCATTCTCAACCATGCACATATGACCTTAGAAAGAAAGGAAAACACACTAAAACAAATGAAGAGATCATTTTACTAGCTGTTGCCTGGCCAGCACTCCTCTGACAACGTAGTTCATTTAGCAGATCTAGGGCTTTTACTGTATATTCAGGTGTCAACTGCCAGTCTTTTCTGAGATCTATCTAGCAAGAAAGGGAAAGAAAAATATCCTCTGTCCTTAGGTTGTTCTTGCCTGGTTGGCCAGTTTTCATCTTGATTTCTCTGTCTTTACCAGACAGAGCACTGTTTGGTTTCTCTGACTGTCCATAGAGCTATGTGTGAATACACACCCATATCTGTTTCCTGTGTGTGCCCCTCTGTCCCCAAGGTGTCCTACTGACTGTTACAGAGAACAGAGAGGGGGCCAAGGAAGGCTTGCCTCCCACTCCTGGCCAAGTTGGTAGAAACATTGGTTTTTGTTTCTCCAATGAGTTAAATGTGGCATGAACTGTCCTTTGTAAGCCTCTCAAAGATAGCTGTAGGCTAGCTTTGTAATGTGCAGAAGACACATAACGTTTCTAAGGACCAGAAATGCTCTGCTTAAGAAGATATAGTCACATAGATGACTTTGCCAAACTCTAGCACAAGTAGAAATCAACTAATATGTGCCATTTGATCCGTTAACCTGAGTTTTTGCCATTGAGCTGTATTTTATGTCTTAACTGGCTCAAAATAAATACCTTGTCTCATAGTCCAGGTAAAGATTCTTTGTTAATATCCCTTTTTCCTTATGGCCTATCTTATCCAAATACACAGAATTCTTGAACAATACAATTTAGCAAATATGAGAATTGATTATCTTCAATTGTTTTGGCATTCATGAGATGTTGGTAAGGGTGGGGGTGGGCAGAGCTAGTTCCTTAGTGATTATTCTGCAAATGAACATTGGCTAAATTACAACAGAATTAATGTAAAATTAAATATTACACTATGGCTATTATCAAATGAGGTCATGGTGATGAATGGCCTATTTAAATGAGACCACCAGAAGGAATTAGTGCTGGAGCCTATTAATCCCAGTCAGTTTGCAAGACTCCATTTTTATGCAGATTAAACTATATTTCAGGTTGATAAATCAGCATGACATGCTCTGTCAAAAGAGCCAAATTTCTTTTCCATTCTTGATTTTTATCTCCATGGGGTGAGGCCACAACTAGGTAGATACACCTTAGAATATCCAGCAATGGGCAGCAGTGATTAAGACTGGAGAGGCAGATCACCTGGATTATGTTACTGGACCTCTGGTCTGACTTCCTTTTCTTTTAGGATGGCAGCCAGTGAATTCAAGCCTGACAATTATTATAGAATTATTTTTGTGTTGACTATTGGCATCACATGCTGTCCTTGCTCCTGCTGCTTTTTTTTTTTTTTTTTTTTCGTTAGGAATCCAGGTGTCTTCCAAGATATTGTTTCTTTTCTTCCTTTTTTTTTATTTCGCTGTCTCTCTCTTTAGAAAACTTCTGGTGCTGCTAATGTATTTTTCCCTCCCCTATAAGAGAAATTTGATGAAACATTTCTGGGAAAATATGTGCTTTATATAAAGCTTCAGATGAAACTGCTGTGAACCTAGAGCCAGATACATTTTGTAATTTGCCCACTGGAAACAGTTGGCTCCAGAACATGTGATAGAATTGGGATGATGGATCATGCAGCCAGGAGGGAGGGCAGTGAGTTAGCCCTACACTAACCAGCTCCCTGACCTTGGACAAATCACTGAAATTAAAACATATAGCACAGCACATTGTGTATGATAGGCTCTCAATGAATATTTAGTATTCGGTGGAGTGAACTTACCTTCTCTGATCCCAGACTTCCTTCTAAATTAGGCAGCATATCTCACATGGATGGAAAAGTGTGACAACTGTAATTGACCCACTTGTCTTAGGAAATAGGCCCACTTGCTCTCAGCAGTCTCAGAGAATGTTTGATGAACAACTTCCTGGCTTAATTCATATTATTTAGTGTTTCAAAGTTTTTGGAAATGTTTTCATCTCTCTCATAGCTGGGTGGTCCCTACAGCCTAGGATGAGAAAACAGCTTTATTTCCCCGATGAGGAAGCCCAGAGACAGAGATCAGTGGCTTCTCCAAAGTGACCCATTTGATCAACACACTCACAGGGGTAGAACTCAGATGTCCCAAGCCTAGGACTATGTTCTATACTCTGCCACTACTGACATGCACAACAGCTTAGAAGGTGACACTGTTTCATGGGGGTGGGAGGGGAAGTGACCTAAGACAATTATCCTTCAGATTTGAAGGCCATGGATACCTAAAAGGGGCTGAAATCAGGGTTTGCCGTGATGTTCCTTATTATTGTTGTTGCTTGGCTGCACTCCTTGTCATTTACTATTCCTGTGACCGACCCATTGAGCAGTGACTGGGTTGGAAAGGGAAGGAAATTGGCTTGGTTCCCAGAAGTATCACATTGTGGTTGTGGCATGACCCAGTTATGCCATGAGCAGCAAGTCTCACAGAGGGCAGCAGCCTGGAGCCTGGCCAGGGCAGGAGAGAAGCCACATGGTCTGCGAGTCCTGGATCTCTTGCTGCTGCAGGAAGCAGCCTCCTCATTGTGTGCCACCTTGGGAGCCTGTGCTACTGCCAAAGTTAAGGGCACGGCTGCCTGTAGTAGACGTGGTGACTCTGGGGAGATGTGAAGGCTATTATAACTGTTCCCACTGAATATACATGACAGTCATCTCATATGGGCATCTGGGATTCTTTTATTGGGGAATAAATACTTAGTTCTGTAGCTGGAAAGCAGGCTTAAAATTCAGGATCCCTGGTTAGAGAACATGCTGAGTTTTATTCATATCAGGCAATTTATATGAGTGATTGCACTTCAGAAGGAAAGTAGAAATTAGGATTTTGATGCATGTGGGTGCACACACACACACAAGTCTACGTATTTTCTTGACTTTATTGTTCTGTGTGTTACTTTTCTGCCTAAAATTGTAGGACTAATTTCTCACCATTGGGCTCAAGCTAACCTGCCTTGTGAAGCCCTTCCAGATTCCCTGTCCTATTGCCTGGGTTGCGTTTATCCTTCTTCTAGAATACCCCACACGTGTTTCCACTGTGGCATATGTTATGCTGTATTTTCATACACTGTTCTCCTCAGGCATGCTCCTCAGATATACCATTATGAGGACTATCATCTTACTTTTAGGTTTTAAACATTTGTATTGGCTCTATTAAGTTTACAAATGCAGAAACCTGGTTCTGAGAATGGCATTTTTTAAGATTAATGATAAAGGGACACATGATATCTCCGTGTTAATTAATTGATATTAATTTTCTTGCCCTATATTTTAGAATGGGGATTTATAAAATTGTTTGAGTATTGATAAGATTCAGGTCCAAGTGCTATTTTGCTACTCTGAGCCATTTGCGTGATGTAAGGAAAATGTGTCACAGGAAAGGAAAGGAACTCATCAGTGGGATGGAAGGACTCGATAAACTGAGAGCAAAGTTTCCTTTTTCCCTTGGATCAGAAGTTGCCTGGCTTCCTTCAGAGGTTTATCCAGATGTCCAGATGGCCTGCAGGAGCAAGACTTCAATGAGAACTCTTTGGATTGTAGCTATTGTAGTGATATGGGCGGGGAAGAGGCAGTTATTGAGATGCCTATGGATAGGGTCTGACAGGCCCAAAGAAAAAGAGGCATCACACGAAGGGAGGGGTGTAAGTTCAGCCTCTCTCAGGATCCATTACCCTGTCCTTTGGCAGTTGTACCTATGACACCCACTGTCCTAGCAGCCATCTTTTCCCTGTACCAGCTGGATCTATGTCCTGCAGGTGCATGGATTTGGCTGTCTTATGTCTGGGTACCAACTACTTCTCAAATTGTCATTCTGAAATTCCTAAACATCCAAGGTCTAAACCTGACCACATCAATGCTAAAGTCACTTGTCATAACTGATTCTCCTAGACCCCTCATCTTACTCCAAACCCAGCGATTCCACTATCCAACCAACCCCACTGCCCATTCTCACCCTTCTTGGATAATTAGGTGGTCTAACACATTGATATACTTCTAGGAAGTATGTGTAAAAGGAACCTTCTAGCTCAAATGTAGCCCCAAAAGTCCCATTATTGGTACTAATGTCACTTGACCATCCATATGTTATACATCTTGGGAATCCAGATTCTATATGGCTCTGAGTTTTCTCTCACTTCCTTACCCAAGCTTGATGTTCATGTCTTAGCTGACCTTTCTGGACATCACATCTACTTTTATCAACATACACACACACACACACACACACACACACACACACACAGATATATATATATATATATATTAGAAACCAATCAAAGTTCCATAAGAACCAGTAAAGGAGAGAGAACTAGTGAGAAGGATGAGTTTTACAGTAAGAAAACTGGTTTTGAATTGAGTATGAATATTATCTTCATTCTGAAAAGCATAGTTGTTTTCAACATTTTTATGTTTCTAAGATCAGTGTATCCTGTAATTAATAACTATATAAAATGTTTAAGCTGTCTTTACTTTTTTTTTTCCACAAAGAAACTTTCATTGACTCAATGATGGGTTCTAAGAATGAAGGGGCATGATATGATACCTCTGCAAATATTTTGGCTACATTGACTCAGTAGCCCTAAGGACATTAATGTATGTGTGTAACTGGGAAATCTGAAATGAGTAGAGACTAAGAAAATCGGGGTCAGTCAGGCAACTTGGGGCTTGTTTTCATCTTGACCTCCAATTCTTTCATAACTATTTGCTCTGAGCATCTGGGCCTCCTTCCTGGTAAAGCATCTAGCATGCCCCAGTCTGCTGCTTTGTGTCTCAGGTTCAGGTTAGTGGAGGCTGTGTCTGAATTCAATATCCTGCTTTCTGATATAAGCTGAACCTTTCCAAGCACAGGTAATTGATCAACAACTATTATATTATTAGCTTTTTTTTTTTTGTCTAGTTCTTTGTGCTAGAGCAAATGCTTCCTATACATTTTATAATCTAATTTTTACAAAAAACCTACGAAGTAACTGATTTTTTTCAAGTTTACAGATAGGCCAGCCAGCCTAGAGATCTAGAGATGCTTAGTAAATTACCTACCTTTCTATGAGGAATTTGTAAGACATTTACCTACATCTGTCAGTCTGTGAAGTCCATCTTATTGAAATAAGGTTATTATCTACCTCTCAGGAGATTTTATCCCATCCTAATTAGCTATTGTTAAGATGGATATATCCTCAATCCCTCTCATATATGCATACTATGTATATTATTTATCAGCAACTTTATTGAGAACGTGTTGAGACCTGGAGAAATGAAGGAAGAATATGACAGCACCTGCGGGTTGGGGAACAAATGTTAGAAAAAGGGAAATGGTTCATGCCAGAGAACCTGTGACCTTTGGTATTGGGTGACAAGCAGTCCTGTGCACATGGAGAGGAGAGGGAGAGGAGAGGCAAGCCCCTACAGTGCCTAAAAATGACGAACAGGGACAGATTCTGGGAGGTCATCTAATACTTCTCCTGTCTTATGACAGCTCCAAATTTAAGCTATTCTGAAAATCCTTACGTGGAATTTGAAATAAAAATGTAGCTGCTTTAATAGAAGACAAAGAAAATGCAGGGGTCTGCGGGTTGATTCTGAGCAAAGTATCTTTTTTGAATGCATTACACCAGAAGGTGAACACATATTTGAAAGAGCTCAGAATGCATACAAAGGCTCTGGACTTTGACCTTGACTAATGCCAGAGAATGCAAATCCCCATAGTAAGAAACAAGGGACCCAAATCCATATGTAAAGCAAGAGGAAATGAGAAATAAATGAGCCACATTTGGGCTTTTTCATAACAGTTCTCTGAAATTGGTGAGAGAAAAACCACTGGAATTCACCCTGGGATGCTGAAAACCATTACACGTGTACAAAAGCCATTCTTCCAAACATTTCTTTATGAGCTGCTTGACCATGGCATTGCATGAAATAAAATGTGTTTGGGGAGAAAAAAAAGAAGTGTCACTCTAGGATCTTAGTTCTGCAACGCTTTAATTCCTTCTCACAGTGACAAACAGAGACCACAACCGATGCTTTTGAAGTTAAGTTTAATCTAAGAAAAGTAAAGCTTTTAAGAAGACTGCTGGATGGAAAAAGCTGTATCAGGATCTTTTTTCTTTTTTCTTTAATCTTCTGAATTTCACTGTACAAAGCATTGGTAGACAAGGGAAGTGGAGGGCATTATTAACTAGAGGAAAAGTGATGACTTCCCTTTTTTTGTTCATTCTTAATAAATTACATGCTTTCAACTAAAATACATGGCGCTTAGTGTTCATAACCATTTCACACTTTATGTTAACTTTTCCGTGCTCGTGTCATGGCTCCAGGTTCTTTATGAAGATTGCCTTTTGTTTTTCCACAAGGTAATCTAGAGTTCTAGTTAATGGTTATTCTCTAAACCAGGGAGGAGAAATGGATCTAGGTAAGGTGTTTTGTTCTGCTGCTCTGATGGTATTTGTAGCTGACACTGGTCTGAATTGCACTTTTTGGATGAATGTTGCCCAGTTGTATGTCAGTGAGAATGTTTAACAACTAGCTTTCCAGAAAAATCAAAACCAAACAAAATAATAAAACCCTAATTACTGTGTTGGCCCATTTCCGTGGTATAAATACTCTCACCAATGCTGATTTCAACCTACCCATTTTAATAACTGGCTCAAAAATTCCTGAAATTGTACCATTTGGCAGTGAGTTTACCTTTTTAATTAGCCTTTTCTCTCAAAATCTTGTCAACCAAAATTGGCACAGTCATTCCATTAAGCAGCAGTCACCACTACCACAGACACGCATCAGGAGTCGGGACTAAATATGGAGCCCTGCCACCCATCACAGGGGCTGTGCCCCAGGGGTACTGTTTATGTCTGTTCGAAGTCCACAGAGAAAAGAGTATATTAAAAACATATGCCAATTTTTACTCCTGGATGGCTGTGAGTAGTAGTCAACTTATTCCCATCCCTTTCATGAATGTGTCAAAAAAGAAAAAACTATGTGCCACCAACTTTCATTTAAACAAAGGTGATTTATTACTTTTAACTATAAACCTATGTATTTTGGCAGGAATATTGAATATGTCCATCATTGTACAGTTCCAGCACCTGCCTGCCCGCCTGCTCACTCTGCCTGAAATGTTCATCATGCTTTTCTGTCTGTTATTAATGCTTCTCCCTCCTGGCCAGCAGCCGAAAAGGAACACAAGGTTTATGCTCAGCTAGTAGATTTGAGCTTTGACCTTTCCAGACCTCAGTCAGTCTTTATTTTGTAGTTTGTTTAGGAATGGAGCTGATCCCTCTCGGTGGCCATCAACTCAGTGGTCCCGTCAGGCAAATCATATTGATGTTCTTTTAGTTGGCAGGCAGTGCAGGCGGGGAGATGAGGTCTGCTCATGGTTGGACCTCAGGCAGCTGGAGAAGTGGGCATAGTGTGGGAGTGGTGGCTTCTTGGTTGTCCGCACCGTAAGCAGGCAGGGAAACATCTAGGGAGAAATTTGAGGATTAAATTACATGTCAGCCAAGGATAATGTAGTCGAAACAAAAACTGCATATTATTATTATTATTTATTTTATTGGGGTGACTGGTTAATAAAATTATATAAGTTTCAGGGGTACAAGTATATAATTCATCATCTGTATGGTGTATTGTATGTTCTCTACCTCAAGTCAAGTCTCCCTCGATCACTATTTATCTCTCCCTTTAGCCTCTTCTACCTACCCCCACCTCCCTTTCCCTCTGGTAATCATTATACTGTTGTCTGTTTCTATGGGTTTTTTTTCTTAACCTTTTTATTTTCTTTATCCAGCCCCCTCTCTCTCCTCCCCTCTAATAGCTCTCATTCTGTTCTCTATCTGTGAATCTCTTTCTATTTTGTTAGTTTATTTTCATTACATTCCACATGAGTGAAATCATATGGTACTTGTCTTTCTCTGACGGGCTTATTTCACTTAGCATAGTACTCTCTAGGTCTATCCATGCTGTTACAAAAGGTAAGATTTCCTTCTTTTGTTACAGCAAACTAGTATTCCATTGTGTAAATGTACCACAGCTTTTTTATCCACTCATCTACCAATGGTCACCTGGGCTGCTTCCAGAACTTGGCCATTGTAAATAATGCTGCAGTAAACATAGGAGTGCATATATTCTTCCAAATTAGTGTTTTAGGTTTCTTTGGATATATTCCAAGAAGTGAAAAACTGCTTATTATTATTAAATGACACACCTTCCCACTATATCTTAGCCTTGGACTCAGGGTTATTTCCCTGGTAAAAGAGCCAAAATACCAGGGCATATGTAAGCAGGAGGTATGTATACCATCCTGATAGGATGACAACTCATTTTAGTTTGCCCAGATTTCCCTAGTTTTAGAACTGAAGATACTATGTCCTAGAAACCTCTGTAGTGTTAGGCAAATGGAAGGTTGGTCACCCTACAGCCTGAGCATCTAGAAGATGACACTCTCATTGTAAGTTTTTATCTGTGTGTGTGAACTCATTGAATCAGGTCTTCCAAGGTACTGTACTATATACGCATTAATTAACATTTTGGGGTATACAGATGTTGAACTAGATATTTTCCATCAAATGATGCTATCAAGTGTAGATATTTTCACCTTGTCCACAAAGGAGTCATGAAGGGCTGGCTTTCCAGAAATCAAGATACAATAAGCCAATATGATGGTTTGAGCATTTTAATAGACATATAAAAAATGACATTTCACATTTCTTTGAATTTTGACAGAGATCGATATTGAATTCAATAAAATGTAAAATTTACCTTTTCATTTTAAAAAAGATTTTATTTAGAGAGAGGGGAAGCAAAGGAGAAAGACAGGAAGAGAAACATCAATGCATGAGATAAACATCAATTGGTTGCCACTTGTATGCACCCTGACTGGGGACCAAACCTGCAACCCAGGCATGTGCTCTGATCAAGAATCAAATTGGCAACCTCTCACTTTGTGGGATAATGTCCACCAACTGAGCCTCACTGATAAGGGCTACATCTTTATTTTTTATTTACCACTTTTTACTCTTTTACTATTGGTGACTTTTATTTAGAAAGATATAATCTTGAATTTTGCATCCTATACATACTCAAGTAATTTACCTCCCTTAAACTTCCATTTCCTTAATAAAGCCACCCTTCCCAGGACCTTATAATATTTTAGTGAGATAAGATATGTAAATAATCTGATGCTTAATGAATATTAGTTGACTTCCCTGCATTTAAAAAAAAACTATTAATCGTACCCAGTTTTCTAGTCTCCCTTTCACAGTTCTCTTCTAACGATTGACAATGGTTTTGTAACCGTGAGTTAGTGACTGCTGTGGGAGATACTCTTATAACAGAGAACAGTAAGTCATACAGCAAAGCTTCCATTCCATAACATTACTGTGCAATGTGCAATAATATATCTGGTTACTATCTAAAATGAGACTGAAAACTGACTGATGCTCAGTGCCCAGTATAAATGAAAATATATCTACTTGAGGTATAAAAAGACCTTTGAGGAAGATAATGAATCTTTCTTTTATGTTCACCCTACACTGTTTCTGAATATTATTTAGATACCTGTGCACCTGAACAAATTGACTCTAATCATAGTAAACTAGGTCAAGATGCCAGTCCTGATTGATGAGTCATTTGTCTGACTTGCCTGAAGTTAGCCTAAATTAACTCTCAGTATATATGTAGAATAAGTAATAGGAACTAGTGTGGGATACTAAATAGAAATACTAAATATAAAGACAGTTTTGAAGATATGTTTAAGTTCATAAAAACCTCCCATTTTACAGATGGAAGAATAAGTGTCAGAAGTGGTGGTCGCAAAATACACAGGAAATTAGCAACAGTTAGGATAAAGATAAAGACTCTTTGACATTCTAGTCAAGACTTTCTACCATATTGCCCATTTTAAGAAAAGGTAAGGTCTTTTTCCCCACATTTGGGACATGCTGCTTTTTTCAGAGAAGATATATTTTATTAGGTGTCTATTTAAAATTATTAAATATAGGGAAACTGATTAGCAGAGTGGAGAGAAAGTTCTCACATACTAGCTAGAACATTTTCAGTGAAAGGTGACTGCTAATTAGTTTTCTGCCAGTGTTACCCTGGCCTATTGTCTGCTCACTCCTACAAATGACACTACTATGTGACAGATATCTGCTCTTATGTCTTGACCTGTCACATTAATTGTCTGTTGTTGAAAACTGTTTATCTAAACATAACAAGAGAGCTAAGAGGAATGGCCTATTGGGAAACATCAGGATAAGAGCTCTTGCCCAATGAGAACTGAAAAGATCACAGTTCTGAAGGACATTCATCATTTTCTTAAAAAAGTGACTCTATCGTGAATGTTGCTCTTGGATTTATTACCAAGAGCCAGAAGAAAATTTTTTACAAATTTAGTTAGTAAAGGAGATTGCCTTGAATTTCCTCAATGATAGGCCTGACAAAGTTGCAGTGAAACCTGAGAAAATACAGAGAAAGGATCAAATAGGTTTACAGTTGTTCATATGGAAAATAATACAATTAATAAATAATGCAAGAATAAACTCTGTTTCACATACTCACAACTGTAAATCCCACACTGTAAATTGTTTTCATATAGAGTTGGTCAGCCACAGTGAACAGAGTTGAACTGCTTTTGAATTTCAGCGATGTTACTTGATAGTGATGAAAACTTGCAAATCACTTAATTCCTCCAAGGGTCAGTTTTCTTATATTATTATTGTTGCAAATTTTATATTGCCAAAGAAATTGTTCTGAGTACTTAATACAATAACGTACAAGTAAAGAAATAACTTCATGAAGAATCGGAACCTTTATAACAGGATTAAGACAAAAGAATATTTAAACATGTAGACATGACAATTAACTAACTGTAAAGCTTAGAGATGAAAAAGTAAAATCAATAAAATTACGACACTAAAAAATTGAATAAGATACTAATATTAAAAATGAGATTCAGATGTAAAAACATACATGAATTTAAAAAATAATATAAATTTTGCTGAATGATATATGAGCTATGCTAATTATTTGTATCAAGGTTGACAAGTAAAACATTATTGTATTTTATTGATATACACATGTACAATATACTTATTTTCTTAAAATAAAATAACCAAATCAGTGGCAAAATGATTCATTTCCTAATGTTTTCCTCAACCATTCTATTTGGTTGAGTTGGTTAGTGTCAGAGGAATGGGTTGCTTATGAATTCCAAAGACGACCAAACTGAGTGTATAGAGAGCCCTGAAGATTTGTCTCAGTTCTGTCAGTACCAGGGGACTCTTTGGTAGTGGGTAACAACAATTAGGATTCTTTTTTTTTTTTTTTTTTTCAGATTTAATGTGTTTTATTGATTAAAATATTACATTTGTGCCAATTTCCCTTCCCTCTGCTCCCCTCCACCCGGTGGCCCCCCTCCCTCCAGTTGTCCCCACCTTTTAGATTATGTCCATTAGTTGTGCATACAGTTCCTCCCAACCTCTCTCCGTCTATTCCATACCCTCCTACCTTGATCCCCAATTCCTATATCATCTCCCTCCCTTTCCCCATTCCCCCTCCCTGTTGACCTCCCCCCAATATGCTTCCCGTACCCACAGTTCCTCTTCCACTCTCGTTGCCTATTTAGTTTGCCTTCGTTTCATCTCCCTAGCTTCTGTTTTTTTTTTTTTAAACCAGTCCCTTTAACATCTCATATAACAGTGGTTTGGATCTAATGAACTCTTTCAGTTTTATTTTGTCCTGGAAACACTTTCTCTGTCCTTCTATTCTGAATGACAATTTCGCTGGATAGAGTATTCGTGGTTGTAGGTTTTGGATTTTCATTACTTTGAATATTTCTTGCCAGTCTCTTCTTGCCTGTAGGGTTTCCCTTGAGAAGTCAGCTGATAGTCTAATTGGGACCCCTTTGTACATAATTCTTTTCTTCTCTCTTGCTGCTTTTAAGATTCTCTCTTTATCTTTAATTTTTGACATTTTGATTATAATGTGTCTTGGAGTGGTTCTCCCTGGGTCCAGTCTCTTGGGAACTCTCCTTGCTTCCTGGACCTGCAGGTCTATTCCCTTCCCCAAGTCTGGGAAGTTCTCCTTTATTATATTTCCACTCAATTTTTCAAGTTCTAGTTCATCTTCCTCATTCTCTGGCAAACCAATGATTCTTATGTTGGGCCTTTTATAGCTGTCCCAGAGGTTTCTGATCCTTTCATTGTTGCTTCCCATTTCCTCTCGCTGCATTGGTTGACTGCTTGTTCCTTCTCCATATTCCAGTTTGTTGAAATGAACTCTGGATTTTATTTCCTTTCCTTCTGTCTCGTATGTGGTTTTGTTCCTTTCGTTATGAAAGTTTTTCACTTCTTTCATATCTTTTTCCTGCTCTTTTGTGAATTCTGTAAGCCACCTGATAACAATGGCCCAGAACTGAGCCTCTGACAGGTTTCTTATCTGTTCATCTGTCAGGTTCTCTATCTGCTGCCTGGTGAGTTGTGTCACCGGGATTTCTATAGTTGTCTGCCTCATTTTGACAGATGCGTTTTGTTTTCTTGGGCTGGCTGTCGGGGGCAGGGGGCAGTGCCTGCGTACGCGTCACAAATTAGCGACCTGCGCCTGCCTGTCTGCGACCTATTTCGCAGCCCTGTGGTGCTTTCTTTGGGGACGGGGGTCCAAGATGGATTCACACAGTTATTCAGCTAGGAGACCGGGATCCGTCCTCCCGCCCCCCTGGGCCTCACTGTTCAAGGCGATGCGGCGGCCGCTCTCCCCAGCGCCGGAGTCGCGCACCGCCAGGGGCTTGGCCGCAGGGACTCCTCGCGGGGGTCGCGCACCACCAGGGGCTTTCGCAGCTGGGATTCCTCGCCGCACCGCCGCGGCGACTGCAAACAGCACTGCCCTCTTTAACTCTTACCTGCCCAAATGGTACCGCTGGTTTATAACTTCATATGTTGGACTTCCGTGTAGTTTTATTTTCTGGAATTTCTAGTTATCCTTTGTTTTGAAGTAGTTGTATTCCTCTATAGTTGTAGAGGGAGACCTAGCGTGTCCGTCTAAGCCTCCATCTTGGCCGGAAGTCACAATTAGGATTCTTAAGTGCATGAGTATTTATAAAGAATTCCACAGATTATCTCATTTAATCCTTACAACAGCCAAATGACATGGGTAAAATTTTGCTATTTTATTAGTAGTGAGGCTGAAGCTCAGCTGTACTTTGTACCCAGGGTCTAAGTTTGCCAGATTTAGCAAATATTAATACAGGAGACCCAGTTAAATATGAGTGCTAGACAAACAGCACTTTTTAAAGCATAAAGATGAACTAGGCAGCGTTTTATCTGGCAACTCTATAAATAAGTATTGTGTAACTACAAACAACGGAAGTAGCCCTGTGATAATTAATCCCTGATTTCAGTCCCAAAGTTATTCCTAACTTATTTTAACCGTGTCTTCAGTTACCCATTCAATGTGTATTCTTTAATACAATACTATTTATTGAGCACATAGTTTTAAGTAAGGGAGTGGCATGACTTTATTTAACTTCAAGAGAATCACTTGGTGACTGGATAAAGAACAGATTGGAGGCAAGCAAACAAGATAGAAGCTGGGACACCAATGAGGAGGCTGATGTTAGGTAGATGTTAGTGTAGGTCATCAAGAAAGGGAACCCAAGAAGCAGAGGTTTCTTTGTGGGGGGAGGATTGGGCCATAATGAGCATGGATATTAGATGTGCTGAACTCATAGCATATGGGTACTGGGTAGGGAAAATCAGTAGATGGTATAAGTCTTGGGTCTAAAGATTAAGGTAAAGGCTTCAGTTAGAGCGATAGATTCAGTAGTCATTGACATTTGGATGTACCTTATTCCTGCTATGTCCCAGACACTGTACCTTAGGATAAATTATCTTGTCTTAGTTCTCAAGGAACTTGCTTAGAGTCCAGTGAAGGAAGCAAACAAAAAGAATAAGTAAGGTCCTCTGGGATCCAGAGGAAGAAGTGACCTTTAATTTGAGACTAAGAGGTGAGGGGGATTACGCAGTGCAGAGTGGTAGGATATCAGTGCAGTCAAAGGTCCAGAGCTGATCCAGACATAGAGGTAAGAATGAAAACACAGTATTCTGAGGAAGCTCTTTGTGGGTGGAGCATTGAAGGCAAAAGGTAAGTAAAATGATGTGAACTAAGGAAATAACCATTGTGAAGAGTGTTGTTAGCTCTATAAAAGACTTTGGACTTTCTTTGTCAGGGCAATCAGAAAGCGAAATTTATCAGAGAAGTGACGGTCAGAGTTGCATCTCAGAAAGATCACCTCAGCTGAGTGAGAAATGAACTAGAGGGAAAAACTAGAGAGAGACTAGACAAGAGGCTACTGTAATAATTCAGGCAGGAGATGATGATGACGTGAACTAAACATTTGGAGACTTATTTAGGGGATGCATTCAGTAGAATAGGTGAATGAATTAATGAGAAGAACAAAGATGATGCAGAATTCAAATCTGAAACAAAGAAGTGTAATTCAAGTCTGAAAGCTCTGGTGGCTTGGGCAGCCAGAGGATGAAGAGGCCAGCACTGAGAGAGTGGTAACACATATTGGAAGAGGAACAGATCTGCAGAGAAGAAAGAATGGTGTGGTTTGGGGCACACTGAGATTGAGGGATCTGTGAAAGTCATGAGTCTGGATATGAGTCTGGAACTTTGTAGAGAGGCGTAGGATGAAGTAAACACTTGGGAATTATTACTAAACTTTAGGTGGGTTTTTAAAGTCTCCAAAGTATGTGAGATCTATCTATTGCACATGAAGGGAATATATAGAAAGAAAAAGAGGTCATCAGGAAAAACTCTGAGAAACCCCAATATTGGAGCTGTGAAAAATAACCTACATGAAAGATAGAGGAGTCATCTAAGTAGGAAGAAAATGAGAAGAATATGGGGCAATCACCTAGAAGTTGATTAGGAGAAAGTGGATAATTGAATCTAAGTTGGAATGATATTGGGTAGATGTGATTAAAGGAAAATAGGGCAAAAATTACAAAATACAGTAAGATGGTTGAATTGATTAAAAAAAAAAAAGAGAGACTAGGATGGAATGTCAAAGAAAGACAGACAGGGAGAAATTGACAGAAACATAGTAGGGGTCAAAAACCATAAATGAAGTCAAAATAGAGATGAGAAGTAACTTTGAGTAATTGAAAGGTAAAAGTTGTGGTCAGGATAGAAACCTTTTTTTTTTTATATTAACACATTAAAAAAATTACACAAGTAATGTCTGAATACCCTCTTATTGAAAGTAATTCAGGGGACATAGAACTACAGAAGGTAAAATACTGAAGTGTCTCCTCACCTTCCTCATTATCAATCCTTTTCCTGAAATAATTTCTCTCAGCACTTTGATGTTTACCCTTTTGGAACTTTTATAATATATTCACATGGCTACACATAATTTGTTTTTATAGGAGTGGATTCTAATTTTCTGATTGACTTCATTCAGTGAACAATATGTCTTAGTGAACTTCCCTATCAGTACATTTATAGCTACCTCATTTGTTTAAACAATTGCATGGTATTCTGTATTATGCCATTATGATAATTTATTTAACCATTTCCCTATTATTGGGCAATTGAGTTAGTACCTGAGAGCTGAATTTTAAATCAAATGTTTTAGAGGTGGAATAGCAATGGGTGGTGACAAAATACAGGGAAAGGGAGTATGAGTGGATGGTAGAAATAGAGACGGAAGGCTTCGGTGATAAACATGCAGAGGGGAGTACTGGTTATGAGACACTTAAAACCAAAGGTACTGAAGGCATCCAAAGAGAAGGCAGGATTTGACATAGGCCAAAGGGTGATGAGCTCTGAATTAAAGGCTTCAGAGAATAAGAGTGAATTATCAACAGCATGGCAGGTATCAATGAGGAGAAGGTATTGAACATTATATGATTAGGAGGAAATAGCCACAAGACCTTTCTTTCTTCCCTCCTTCCCTATCTTTCCAGGGCTTAGCAGAGATGTTCTGGAAGGAGCACTATAGAACTCATCTTAGGCAGAGATGATGAAGGAGAAAGAGAAATTTCTATTTGAGATGTTACAAATAGTATCCTCCAGGCACTGCAAAGTCTCTGTCAATGCCTGGGAGTGGCAGAGTGATTCATGAAAGAGTTGAGGATGGTGGGGTTTACAAGAAAGAGAGGATCTAGGAGCCTCAAAGGAAAGGCTTGTGGCTGCGAAGCAGTGGGGATTTGTGTCCTGGAAGGAGGAAGCCACGAGCTGTGTGGGGTTGAACGGAGAGGCAAGGTATGAGCAGTGGTACTAGAAGTGTGAAGTGATAGGTTTAAAAGGCTTCTTGGTTTTCCAAAGACCTAGTTCTTCCAGGACTCAAGGAGGTGGTGGGATGAGAGGCTTCAGGCCTTTCAGGAGTCACTTATGACCTGAAGTGAGGTAGCTCCTGAGAAAATTTGGGTCACAGAAGGAGTCTGACCATGGAAATCAGTCCCTGAAACTATCACCAGGCACTAGAAACAGCCTTTCTCTCCAGTGGGTGGTGGTGATGTGGGAGGCACTGTCTCCACACTAAGAATTGAGCCTAGGCTCAATTCCCTCATCTTTAGAAATGGTTACACTAAATTATCGCCAAAATCAAGATCTATGATTCCAAGTATTATACCTCTCTTTCATACATTTTCTTCTCCTTCTAGGAAAATTGTACTGTTAGCAAGACTGACATCAGCCAGTAATTCTCAGCGTTGGTGGTTCTGGGTGTTTTAGGATTTTATATGAGATTTGACATTTATTTAAATGGATTTGTTTCTTTGCTGTTCCTGTTCCATGCTGGGGAGACAGCTGTCCTTAGGGTCTCTAGTCTATTTCTATGCCATTCCATTCATCACTCTCAAAAACATTAATTTTCCTGTGTAGTTTTGCCTCCTGAGGGTTCCTTTTTCTGAGTCAATGGAGCTGAGAGTTAATGTACATTTAACAAATATAGCTGGGAAGGTGCTTGGGGCATGTGTTGGAAAGACGTTCCCTTTTCACTAAAGGATGTTCTGTAATAATTCATTTGTTTTTTGTAAGTCTTGAAGAAGTAGATTTCAATATTAAAGGTAACGCCATTCAAAACATACCTTTTTGCATATGAAGTCAGGCAGAACTGTGTGTGGGTCAGTTAAAATCATAGCAGTTATTGAGCATCTACCGTGTGCCAGGTACTTTGCTGGGCTGTCTAGGAAAAAGGAAAACATATGAAATACAGTTTTGCTCTCAAAATACTTACAATTAATTGAGAGACCAAAAATGAGTATGCACACAGATAAATAAGGATAACACATATAATATTTCTTGATAATGAATGAAAAGGTGTTACAAAGTGGAACTTGATTAATGGACAAGTAAATTTACACTGACATGAGCTGTCATAGTCAAAAGAAAATTGAGAAACTTTAGGCTATATCGTCGGCAGCCGTCCGTCTCGAGAGACGATGGTGTAGCTTCTTAAGAGTCTATCTGCACCGCCGAGAATGGTTGTGCAGTCCGACTCGGGAGTGACACGGTATCTGTCTCCTCCCGTGTTAAATCGACATCTTGTGATGACGCTGGAGTGTCCTCTCCAGTGAAGCTACAAAGCCTGGGCAGGGTGATATGGAGGGTCTGCTGTTGCCCATGCAGCAGACCCCCCCTCTCTTCGCAGCTGAAGGGTCCAAGGGAAAGACGGAGTCAATACAGCTTGGCTTCAGGTGCGCCGCAGGAGTTGCCGGTGTTGACTATGACGTCAAACCGCCTTAGGGACTCCGGCTCCGGATTTTCTGTCGGGGTTTACTCCCTTAGCCTTTCCCCTGAAGAGGTATGCCGCAAGGCAGCGGAGGTTTTTTGGAGTCAGAGTTTTCCTTCTCTGATGTGCCCTGACTGGAAGATCGAACCAGCGACACTTAGCTCGCAGGCCGACGCTCAATCCACTGAGCCAAACCAAGAAATGAGGAATTGGACTCTTTTGGTCTTAGATCTTAGTGTCTTGAGTTTATGTCTTAAAGTTTGAATATATGCACAAAGTGAAAAAGGCAACCTGTAAGGTGAGTGAGAGTGGTCAGAACTAACACATTTGGGTTGCAGAATGCACGGCTTGTGTGTAGCAATGGACACAAGAATTAAAACATTAGAAGTCAGAGCCAGATGATGGAAGTGATAGAAGCTGAGCTTGACCAGTTCAGACTACTCCACAGGTAGGGTCTGCGTAGGACAGGGGGGCACAATTAGAACTCCAGTATATGGAGACATTTTGAGTGGCAATGAGAAAAGAAGAAAACATGAAACAGGGAGACCAGAAAAATGATGAGAATACACCAAAACCTATTTGAGTGGGGCTGCACAGATAGAAGGCAGCAGGGAGAGGCAAGAGAATCCCTAGGAAGAAGAGAACTGACTGAGTCACAAGTGCCAGGTCTCTTCCTGTTCCCCCCACACGGTTTCCTTAGGTTCACTGCACCAGTTGACCTCTCTGCCTGTCATGTTCTTCTCCCGTGGTGTTGCAGAGTTGGCTCTTTGTTGCCTTTCATGTTCTCAAAAATCTCTTTCTGTAAATCCTCTGAGAACTTTCTATAATGTGATATTATTCCCTTATTCTCATTGTAAAACTTTTTACTATTCCAAAGTATTTTAATCAACACCCATTCATTCAGTTGTTTGCTTGCACGTGATCTGTCTCACTTGATAAAATGTTAGTTCTGCAAGCAGAGGCCTTTGCTACGATAGTTCATGGCTATCATCTGCAGTGCCCGGAATAATGACTGGACATATCAGATTCTCTATGCATGCTTGCTGATGAAAGAATGGCAATGAGAGAAAGGACACAATGGTATAAGCAGAATTCCTGGAATCTGCTGTGCATATTATCATTTTGTACAAGGCATGATAATGAGTTTGTACATACGGGATTGCACATTAAAGCTTTGGTGCCAATGACTAGTAGAAAATGTTACCCCCAGGAAATTAAGCGTTGTGTAAAAGCACAGATAAGAGAATCTTTGTTCCCTTATCCTAAGACCCTGTAGGACTGATTGGGGATCCCTTTGAATCCATTTAAAGTGTTTCCTACAGGTTCTCATATACCAGCAATATCTCCATGGTCCCCTTTTGTTCCAGTGCTAACACTCCATAACTTTAAGTTACTGAATTCATAATTCAAGTCAGTAGTCTTTTCATATATAAGTGCTCCGCTAGGGTAGCCACACATTTATTCCACTGAAACTTCAAATATCTAAAATATGTACATAACATTATAAGAATGTTACCACAGGGGCCAATATCTGTAGCCTGTTTCAAGAACCACACAATTAAATATATAGTATAACTTTATACACTTCAGTTGTTTAAAGTTTTATTATACCACTAATTTTTTAAAAAATGAGCATTGAGATACTTGCTAAGGTTGAATCATATTTCTTTTATCATATTTTGTGAAAAGTCAGAAGTATATACTGAACTTCATATTAAACTAGTCATTTATGATTAACCAAGAATTGACTGTCAAAATAGAAGTTGGAGACTTATATACTCAGTGCATAGTAAAAATAACGTCTTCAATAGAAGACATCTGAGGCATTTCAGCAAATTTGTATTTCAGTCTGATGAACAGCATTCAGAAGACCCTTATTTCGAAGAGTTATAGTTAAAGAGTATCTACACCCACCAAAGAGAAGTGAGGAGCATAGGTTATCTTCTCTCCGCAACAGGTGTGATGGATTCCTTACGCGAGGGTGAGAATGGGGAGCGACATGAGTAAGTGACCTGAAGTGACCAGTAGTGATAAAAAATTGCCACTTTAAGCAGTACTCATTTATGGTCAGGTGGAAAAGATAGAAATCTAATTTTGCTTGCAAAAGGAAAGTGTTTTCTGCTTCAAAAAGATTTTGTTCCTATTCACTCACTGCTATTGGAAATATTTTTGTAACTATCTAAGCATGTCATGATGATGTTTCAAACAGGGCTTAGACATTCCCACAAAGCTGTTACACTTTTAAAGTGTAACTATAACTTAAATTCCCCAGGAGTCATGGATGAGTGGTCGGAGAGTCTCCACTGGGAACGTTGTTGCAAAACAGGGGGAGAGGAGGAAGAAGGGAAGAAAGGAATAAATAGCCCCGCAGGAAGAGAATGTAAAAAAAGCAAATCAGGGCTCCCAGAAAGGGCTGTTTTAACTTCACAGTTTTGCTCCTAAACCTTGTTCAAAAGTGACTTTCTTCTTAACTTCCGGAAACCAAGGAAAATAACTATAGCAGTGATTCTGTTCTCCTCTACAAAGCCCTGTGGTCCAGTTTGAGATTTCCTTGATCCAGAAACAAGTTAGAAAACCCTTGGGGTAAAGTTACTGTGATGTGATTGTGGACTTTCTCTCCTAAAAAGATCAGCCACTAAAATAGCCCAGTGGTACAACCAGCCCAGCTATTTATTGTAGCTCACATCAAGACATGTCTCAGTAGACTCAGGGTAAGTACCATTACTATGCGGAGAAGTCAGTGTTCTTCAGGAAAGGAGGGCTCCACAGACTATTCAACGCAGACACACGGAGCGCTACAAGGCAAAGGAAGACATTTATGACTTGACCCCATTGTATTACCTTCTGATGTGTTTATCTGTTGCTGATAACTTTTCTCACTGACAAACTTAGGATTTTTCTATTTTACATGACATCAGATGAGCTTGACTCTGTCATTCTGTGAGGAGGTCTGGCTTAGAGTCTCTGGATGATGTTGATAATATCTTGGATATTTATTCAAGGAGTGTCATTCAGTCACTTTCTTCAAAGAAACCATGATTCCTTATCCTATTCCATCAGCCTCTTGCAAGAGGAATACCACCCAGTCCAGTGACCTATTTATAAATGGTGCTTTACAGAGCTGATGATTATAATGATTGTGATGGAATTTACTTAATTAAAAAAGAAATATGTATATATTTTAAATTATATTTGTTTGTCCTTGAGCCAGGGTCTTTCTTGAAAATGAGGATGCCACATTTTTCTCCACACTCTGTAAAAGAAAGCTTTCAGTTTCCCATTTGCCATATAAAAATTCTAGGGCGAGATTAGAACACTAATGCTTACCTTTAGTTTTAATTAGCGATCACTTCTGAGCTGCACAATGCAATGCTTTAGTAGAAGAAATGGGAAAATTTTTATTAGTCTGTCAGTTTTGATGCAAAAATAATTTTCTTTTAAACTGCACAGACTAGAGGAGTATACAGAAATACAGATTTTTAACTTTATATCCAACCCATAAATCTCAGTCTTATATTTCATCGTGTTCTTATATTTCATCATGTGCTTGGTTCACTGTTGAGTGCTCACCGTCACTGTTCCTTTCCTCCAAATGCTCCAAGCCACAAATGAGAGGGATGGTTTTCTTGTATGGTTGGGAAATTTTCTTTTATTCATTGGAGTTGAGCAGACTAGAAATAACTCCTTTCAAAGTAGTCTGGAAAATGATTTTAAAACTTGGGCTTAGAGACAGAGGAACATGAGGCTGCATAGTGGGATGTCTCGGAATAATGGAAAAGGAAAGGTGGTACACACACACATTTTCTCCTAGGAAAACATGCAGAATGAATTTAATGAAAACGCGTTCTGTGTTTATTCAAGTATATCTGATAATAAACTAGGACAAATAGAAAATGTCATGCTTTGTAGTTAAAGAGTAGGATATTAGGACTCTATAATTTTCATCTCTTTCCAATGTGATAATAGGCAGAGCTATCTCTAATTCATCATTCATTCATTCATTCATTCACTCATCCAACAGCTATTAATTGAGAATTAATTATCTATCAGATCTTGGGATAATATCTGCTGTATCTGTCAGTATCTGCAAAGGGCTCTCAGCTTAAAGAAGAGGAGGTAAATATGCAGTGAGGGTAGTGAGGTCAGTGAGGGACTGGTTTATAAAGATCCAGGGGAAGTATAAAGAAGAAAAGCACCCATCTGCAGGGTAGGGTACAAAATGTCAAGTGCAACACACAGAAGAGATGAAAGCTGAAGGGAGAGATGAGCGTGTCTTTATCAAGCACAGTGTAATGGCCATTCCAGAGCATGGCAGGTTCACAGGCTCCAGCCCCACGCAGCAGGGATGATTCAAGAAGCTGCAGGGAGTCTGGCCTGATTCCAGTAGGTGTTTTTTTGAGGGCAGTGATTGGTTTGGAGGTAAGGAAGGTAGACAGGCATCAAATTATGGGAGACTTTCCTTTAAAAAAAATCTCCAATTATAGTTTACATGCAATATAATTTTGTATTAGTTTCAGGTGTAGAGAATAGAGGTTAGATATCTACACAGGTTACAAAGTGTTCCCCTTGATGTTTGTAGTACCCAGTTGGCACCATGCATAGTTATTACAATATTATTAGTTATATTCCCTATGCTCTACTCTCTATCCTTGTGACTATTTTGTAACTACTTATTTGTACTTCTTAATCCCTTCACCTTTTTTACTCAGTTCCCTCAACCTCCTCCCCTCTGGCAACTATCAGTTTGTTCTCTGTATCTGTGAGTCTGTTTCAGTTTTGTTTGTTTATTTTGCTCTTTAGGATCCACATACAAGTGAAACCATATGGTATTTGTCTTTCTCTTGCTGATTTATTTCACTTAGCATAATACCCTCTAGGTCCATCCATGCGGTTGCAAATGGTAAGATTTTATTAATTTTTGTGGATAAGTAATATTCCATTGCATATACATACCACAGCTTCTTTATCCACTTGTCTATTGGTGGGTGTTTGAGTTGCTCATGGAAGGCTTTTTTATAAGGTATAGGGATTTGAGCATGATGCAGTTCTCAATTGTACCACTTGAGAGAATTCTTTTTAAATTCACTTTTTTTGGCAACTTCACACATGAAAAAATAGTGACTAAATAAGAAAATATATAATGACACAAAGCTATAATTAATTCAGCAATGCACTTGTAGGAATTCGTGCTGTATTAGTCACTACAGAAATATTTACTGAACACCTATATTGTGCCAGTCATTGTCCTGGGAAAGGGAGATGCACAGATTATAAGACAGAACTTCTGTTCCTAAATTGCCTAGTGTCCAGTAAGGTAACCAAAAGTCAACAAACAATAACAACATATGTGACCATTCCAATAGTATAGGCCCTGATAAGTGCAAAAGGAATTAAAGAGGTAAGAGGATCTCAGGGTTTCTTGGAGGTGTCAGGGTGTTACAGAAACAGGGGAGTCCAAAAACAAACCCCAGAGTTTGCGCCTGTGAGATAGGGAGCAGGAAGCAGCTTTCAGGATGCCCTTGCATGCCTGGAGCTAGTGGCTGGAAACATTGTTGCAAAGATCCGCTTACTTCCAAGACTCAGGAAGATGGGAGGGATCTTGGGCTGTGGGCTGGTACGGAAGAAGGAGACAGCCTAGGTAGGGTTCTGTGAATGGTCAGAACTGTTTGCAACACCCACTGCGAGAGAAGACGCAGGGAGAGAGGGCAGGCAAGAGAAGGACCTGCGGACATATTTTGGGCTGGCTCTGGCTCTAGGAGGCTCTCTCTGGCCCTCACGCCCTCACTCTCTGGCTCTTGTGGGCTCCCTCCATGTGGCTTGGAGCGGTAGGGGTCTCCAGGCTGCTTTAAGAAGAGGTTCTTGCCATGCGGTTTTGAGAAGGAGAGGAGATCCATGCGGTTTGCAGGAAGAAGGCAGTTTACGAGGAGGCTGAGAATCCAGGCGGTCCTGCACTGAGAGCTGGAGGGCACCACAGCACAGAAAGGACCTCCCCAATCGGAACTGAGTGATTGGCAGCTACTGGTAAAGCTGAACTGTGTCTAGGAAGTAGGGAAACGGTGTTTCTGACCTTCCTAAGACTGGCCAGGTCTGGGTGGGGGAGGCAGGACTATGTGTAAATAAACAATTCTTTTTCTTTTCACCAAACTCTGGTATTCAGAGTTATAATTCTGGCGGCGGGCAATCAAACCCCTAACTAAACAGCCCGTGGGTTCTGTTTCAATCGAAGCAGCCCAAGGGTTCTGTTACAAGGGAAGGCCTCACAGAATGAGGCTTAATTCACTTTTCAAATAAAGAGTAGGAGTTTTCCAGAAAGATGCATTGCAGGGGAGGAGGGGAGGAGGCATTCCAGTGGGGGGGGGGAATGAATTGTTCACAGGCTTACACGTAGGGAGAACAAAATATGAACTTACTGTAACAGCAAGGAGGTCAGAGGACTACGGAATGATGATTGGAAAGACCTCCTTTTAACTAATTTGGAAAATGGAAATGAAAACAGTGAGTTCTCCAAGTCTGTAAAGGTTGGGCAGATCCTTGACCACCTAGTTTGTTAGGACTTAATGGGCATAACAACTTTTAATTAGAACTCCTAGTTATTACTGGAACCTATTGCATTCTCTGCTTGGTTGAAATATCACAGTTACAACAACAGAGGAAGCAGATTTAGAGAATTAAACAATATTATAAAATTGAAAATCAAATTGATATTATATATGCTGCTAATTTGAAAATGCAGATCAGAGGGAAAAAATCAAAATGGTAATATCTGCATTTTAAAAGTGCTATTTATCACCACTTTGCAACCTACTATTATTGGACTATTACCTCGATGATTAAACTTTTCAATTACATTTTGCATTATATTAGGCTTTCTACACTCATTAATTAGTTCGCCCACAGAAAACCCCATGAGGAAGCAGAGGGATTTTATTACCCACTGTTTCACAGATGAGAAAAGAAAGGCAACAAGGTTAAGTGGTGTCTTGAGTTCCTTCTTTCGGGCCTGGGGCTGGCAGGTTTGGTGGCGGGCCCCCGTGTTGCCCGTCTGGCACAGCAACTTCTGTTCTGCTCCGAGCCTCACACTCGCCTCTGATAGGGAATGGGTGCCCCTGGTGTTCTTGAAAATTAATGATATTCAGAGCTACAAGATTTATCTGTTGCAGCCTATGTTTGTTTACTTGTGGCAATTAGCAACCATCTGCTCTGGAGGTGAGGGTATCAGGCCCTCCTTCTTTGGAAGTATTGACTTTTGGAAGAAACAAGTTTTCCAAGGCCCAGGCTCTCAGGGAAAGAGAGATGACAAATGATTAAGATTCAGTGTCTATGCAGAGGTGGTGGAGCCTGCATGTCAGGCATGTAGGGGGGAAAGCAAATTGGGTTGTTTATTCTCTACTCTTGCCTCTCCTTTCTCTCCATCCTTTCTCTTTAAACCATGTTTCCCTTTCCTAGCCAGAGTTCCCATCAAACCAGTAAAGAGGCTGCTGAAGGGGCAGTGTGGTCTCCTAGACCTTGGCCTTGTACCCAACCGACCAAGTGTGGTAGAGTTCAGAGGATGAGCCAGCCGGTCAGCACACACGTTGTGCACCATGGGCTGACTGTGGCGTGTAGAATGCACGGAAAGGAAATGCACAGGAATAGACAAGGGACAGGATATGAGAAGTGAGCTGTGTGGTGACAAAATGTCACTACCTGCTTTGTGGAATGTTCTGGATCTTCTGGGATGATGAACTTGTCTTATGCCCATGCCTGTAAGGGGGCTGTCCAGCCTGGAAATATAATCAGCCTGACTACATGGCTGACTTGCAAGATAACTGAACAAATTCCCAGGACTCCTGGCTATATTCCCTGGCATGTCCTGCTAACCTGACATGCAACTCAGGTAAAGCTGTGATTCTCAGGCTGAAATCGTGTCCCAGCTGCTTGGGATTATGCCTTTTTCTCTGTTATGAATCTCTTCTTCTATTTTCAAGTCTGTCTGTTTTTGCCTCTATGCCTAGGGTCTCTTGTTGTTGAGCCTGATTTTTGTTTACAAATAAAACATACCGGTCCTGTGTCTCCTGCCATTGTTATTTGGACTGCTTTTCTATCACCCCTTTCTCCATATGTCAGAAACCAGCACCAAGGAGAGTGCTGGCCTCAAGTCTAACACTGTAGAAACTGGAAAAAGAGCCTCTCTGCCCTGCATTCTTCCCAGGACTTTTGCATTTGTAGAGATGATGGCTATGGCTGACACATGAGCTTTTTTTCCCAAGGGAAGAATTCAGCATCATCAGTGACTTCCCATGGCCTTGGCAGTGGTGTGCTGGAACTGGCTTCCTCTGGCTCACAAAGCTGATTGTGCATATCTCTTTCCAGGTGCTGTTGGTAGTTTGAAGTTGGCTCTATGGGTGTATTTAGATAATGGGAATTGGCAAGCCTTACACATCAGGTCTTCTTTTCTGGAGAACCAGTTTATCAGCATACCATTTCCGCTGCTGATGGCCCGTTAGGTGGGCTGTTAGCATATTCTTGTCTGGTCTCTTTCTGTCTCATAACTCAGAGCTGCAAGTATTTAGTGTGTTGAACTGTGTACTCATAATGTTCCTGGCCTGAGTTTTATTGGAGGCAGGTTGCAGAGTGAACTCAAGGAACACAGCCTAACCTGAGTGATATTTTAGGGTGCTGGCATGTTCTGGAGAAAAGTTTAGCTCAGACTTGGACCCAGGAACCCCATGGGTTTGTCTCTGTTCTCTTACTAACAAACAGTGACTCTCAGCCACACAGTATAGGATACTTATTTTATGCTTAGCTTTCTTATGTGTTAGACGGGGACGATGATTTGCTTTTACATGGTCCTTACCAGCTTATTCTGTGAAGCAAATGGAATGGAGTCTCGTAAGTGAGAGGACTGTTTCTGGCCAGGGAAGAGCATGGGATTGGGAATGAGATGGACTTAGTTCAACACCTGGATTTGCCCTTTGATGAGCCACCTGGCTGGCTCCATCGATTTTAAGATTCAGCTAATGATAGTAAATATTCAAGGTAGTTGTGACAGTTAAATAAAGTAACCTTTTAAAAGGTGCTTAGGACTCAATCAATGGTTATTATCAATACTTCTTTGAACATGCTATACAAACTCAAGGGCATTATTATTTCATTTCAGCATATGGGACATCTGCCATGATCACTTTGTCTAGTGTCTGGCTTAGAATAAATATTTGGTAATTTTTAAAAAGAATTTATGTAATGCAGTAGGGTTATTTTTAGTACAGTTCAAGTTCACATCATTGACTTACCTGACTAACTATACTCTCAGAGGAAAAAGATTTTTCTTCAGTTAAGACATTTTTGGCAAAGTGACTGAAAGTTGTCCTTCAAAAATCTAAAGAACCTGGATAAGTAAGGCAGGCTGGTAATAAATTGCCTTAATAGATGTGAGATATTATAGATTTCATCCCTGGAACTTGAGAGTTGTCATAAAAATGGCACTTACATTCTAAATTCCTGAGGGTTGTTTTGTAAGATTCTTGTAAGTGTGCCCTTGGGAATTAACCTATTCACATTTAGTCTAGAACTGCAACTTGCTTAGCTGATGCCTCTTAGAAATGTAAATCAAATCAAGAGTTACATGTTTATATGGTACCAGAAAAATAGTCCCTATTCTCCTTCGCCCCAGCACAGACAGCAAATGGAATCTGATTGTTTTTCTCTCTATTATTGGGGATGCAGCAAGTCTTATTCATGGTGAGAAAAATGTTTTATGTATCAGGGTCATTAATTTCTTTTTTTTTTTTTTTTAGGTTAATGTTTTATTCTCGAGGGGAAAGTAATCATGAAATATCATAGCTACCAGGCTGCCATACAAAAGGCTCTCATTCACTGTGCGAGCTAAGGAGAGGCACTGAGCCTTCCTCTGAAGGAGGGGTGAACGTGCATCCTGCAATGAGTCTGGGGTTTAAGGTCCTATAGAGCAGGGATCCCCAGCCTCCAGGCCTTGGATGGATACTGGTCCAGGCCTGCTAGGAACCGGGCGGCACAGCAGGAGGTGAGCTTGCATGTAATACACTTGAATCATCCTGAAACCACCCTCCCCGACCCCTGTCCAGTCTGTGGAAAAATTGTCTTCCATGAAACCGGTCCCTCATGCCAAAAAGGTTGGGGACCGCTGCTGTAGAGTACTGGGCAACCTTGGACTCAGTGCGTAGCTTTTTTGAGTTCCAGTTTTCATATTTGAAATATAAGGAAGACATTTGCTACTTTCTGAAGTAATGATAAGGATTCACATTGCTCGTATATGGCCACTGATTCTGAACCAACATTAATCTTGTCCCCAGTCCCAAAGGCATTGGTTATTAGTTAACTCTGTTAAAGTAAAACAAAATCAATAACATATGTAAAGGTATGGTAAGGGGGCCTTTATTTAAGGGAGATGGAGGTGGAGGGACCATTGTAATAGGTATAGGGACCATTGTGACAGAATTCTGCAGTGCAAGAGACATACTGGGCTCAACTCTGAATATAGCATGGGCGGGTAGGAATTTACAGCCAAGAAGCAGGATGACATTGGTGCTTGGAAAATAGCTAAGAGGAAACCTCAATGGTGAGGGAGAATTCTAGCTCCACTGACCTGGCAGGATCCTTGCCGAAAGCAGGCTGGGGTTATCAGATAATACTACCTGCGGGTGGTAAAGGGTGAAGAACCTGACCAGATACGGTGGGTGGGGCCTTCGGGTTAAACTGACTTAGCATGATTCTTGCTAAATTAGACCATTCAGAGATGAACTCAGAAGTCCAAAACACAGGCCCAGTTGGAAAGAATTCTGGGAAGCTTGAGTAGAGCTAAAATCAATGACAGAACCTTTGTTATGCCAGAAGGTACATTTGTTTCTCATTGCCAAGGTAACAGCAGGTTCTGATAAGGGAGCACAGAGGTAAAGACAGACCCCGAGCTAAGGGCATTTCCCTGAGAGGTGGGCCTGTGAGGCAAGGTTTGGATCTCCCAGTGGCCTGTGTGTGGCAAGGATGGGTACAATACAGGAGGGAGGAGCCTTCCCTTCTTTGCAATTTTGTCTGAGCCAAGTTAGGGAATTGAGAGACCCCCTGCTCCTGAAACTGTTGCAAAATTCCTTAGATTTTTGGGAGGGTACCAGGGTCATTATTTTAAAAAGTAGCCCCACCTATACCACTTACCAGAGGAAATGAATATTTTGATTGACAATTTCATTCCCCAAACCGAACATAAAGGAAAAGAGTGGCACTTTGTAAAAGGTTCCCAGGAAAATATAGTCGATGTTTAAAAAAAAAAATAGGCAAGACCAGTCAGACGGATAAAGATGTATGGGTTAATTGCTAAATCTATGTCTCACCTGCATCTTTTATGTGGCAGATATGAATGCTTTATAGGTAATGAGGTCCTCATGGAGAGTTATGGCCTAACAGCCTGACATTTGTAAAGCTGTAAAATGTAGGGGGAGCTTTTAACGAGCAGGATGAGTTGCCCTCCTGCATATTAACACAATTATGCACCTATGCACATGTCTAGGAGTAAATAGTGTATTTATAGCATTAGGGTTCTCCAAAGGATATTAAGCAGCCATTGCAATTTGCATTTTAATTTTCTTACAAGTAAACTTTTCTATTTCTCTTGAAATACCTCGAAGCCCTAAGCCCATTTAGCTGCTTCAGTGGCCGTTGCCTTCACTGCTGTATTTTGTAGCAGAGCTGGCAGAATTGACACTACACTAGGGTTGTGACCCCCGCTGCTGTGGGGGGAGGCTGGGGTGGAGGGTCATTCAGGCTCTCTAACCTAGAGGTGCTGCCGCACGAGGAGGTCAGAGGTTCTAGAAAGCCATGAGTTGTCAACACCCACCTCTGTGTTGCTGACTGTCAGTTTGTAATATTTGAGGCTTTTCTGTCCCTTGCATAACTTCCTTCTCTAAAATCTCTGAGGGACCTAATGGACTGTTAGAATAGCCCAACTCTTGAACTACTTGTATTTAAAGTGTGAGAAGAAAGTAATATTTTTGGGTCAATAGCCAAAATGAAACAGGTTCGAGAATCGGTTAAAAGGAAGAGAGAATATTTTAACACTGGGTTTCCTCCTTTATCAAGAACCCATGACCTCCTCCCTCTCTGAGGTTGGCTTCCCTGAATTGCAGAAGCATAAATATCTCTTCTTGTGTCTGAAGTTCCCTGGGACTGAGGTCCCCACCTCCTACCAAGGCTACCAGGACCCTAGGGGACTTTGAGATGTTGGAAATCTTTTGTTTATTTCTAATTTGGGTAGATCAGACTAAGGGGATCTACTTGAAACGTTGAGAGTTCACAGTCCTCTGTGCCTTTGCTCATGTATTCCTACTTTTCCCTGTGTCCTTATCTCCTAGTCTCCCAGTTTCTACCTTTTCCATAGAGATTCCAAAACACCGGAATCCAGTGGCTTTTCCCCACAACCTCCCTGAGCTGCCACAGCACAATGAAGCAGCTATTCTTCATCTTATTGTAACCTAACTTAACTCAGCACTTTACAAACCACCATGTGCTCTTAAATCACTTGGAGATTTTGGTTATGTTTGGACTGGAACTGAGATTCCACATTTATGGCAAAGTGTCAGGGGCTATGGATGCTGCTGGCTTAGAGTCCCATTGATTTCTGTGTGATGGCCTTGATGGCCCAACTATGCATTTAGGGGGCATGAGTGATAAGAACCTGGCCCTGTGCAGACTGTATGTCATGTTGATGAGCAAGTAAAGAGGGGGCATGTGTTCCTTGGAGACAGGATGGAAGATGCTCAGGTGCTTGGATGGTAAGGCACACAGTGTCAAAGACTGTGAAGGGTCTGAGATTTTACCCTATTTGCGGCTAACGAATGAGCCTGCTACAGTTTCATGAATGCTGGCAGAAGGCACGAGACTCCTGAGTCATACAAATGGCAGTTTATTACTCACGGCAGTTTATTACTCACAGCAGTAACAGTAGTCAGTGTCATCTTTTGGCCTGGTTTCCCAAGCCCCAGTTGCCACAGGGCATGGCAACAAGGACAAGGTGGCCCCTGGGTATGCAGTGGACTGCATTGCAGGAGAGGAACCTAGTGCTCAGGAAAAGCCAATTACTTAGAGGCTGAAAGCTAATTATCTCAACCTTGACCCTGGAGACAAATAGTATGTGAACATGTCCGCCTTCTCCTAGTGATAGATTCTCTATCTCCCAGGGCTTTTTTGCTCATCAGGCATTCTTAAAAAAAAAAATAGTCTGGATCAAAAACTATCAGTTCCTCTGCTCACAAGATATGCAGAAATGTAAGGCCTTTGAAAAGAGTGTTCCAGTACACAGGTGAGCATAATAGGTGGACTGAATGATACTTGAGGTATGAGTTTTCTACGGCTGCCATTACAAATGACTGCAGATGAGGGGCTTAAAACAATAGAAATGTATTCTCACTTGGTTCTGGAGGTGAACCATCTGAAATCAAGGTGTCAGCAGGACCGTGCTTCCTCCGAAGGTCCTAGGGAAGAACCCTCCCTTTGTCGCCTCTTAGCTTCTATGGCTCCCAGCAGTCTCTCTCATTCCTTGTCTTGTAGCTGCATCGCTCTAATCTGTTTCTTTTTTCCACATGACCCTCTTCCCTTTGTGTTTGTGTCTTAATATCTCCAAATATCCATGTCCTTCTAAGTACACTGGCCATTGGATTTCAGGGCCCTAAGTCATCATGACATTTTCTTAGCTTGATCATTTCTGCCAAGACCGTATTTCCAAAGAAGATCCGATTCGCAGGTACCTGGGGCTAGGACTTCAGTATATCCTTTGAGAAAATACATTTCAACCCGTAACATTTGAGTAATAAAAAGAAATTCACCATCTTCTTCAGGTGTGAAAAAGAAAAGCTGTGAACACATGCTTAGACTAATACTTAGCCTCATGCAGAAGCAGTCAATTTTAGAGGAGATGGATGTATAGCTCCGTGCTGTTTCAGCAGGCATTTTCTTTGTTAGAGAACAGTTGCTTTAGGCCTGAGAAAACCTGGATCAAATAATTGTACATTCCCTGCAGATTCTGAAATTCATTCCCAAGCTTCACTGTGTCTTTATTTTTTTCCCCTTAAATAGAGATCCTTCTACCCAAAGACTACCCTCTTGGACTCCTATTCCCATTCTGTCTTATATTTTATTATGAATTTTAATTTATGGATCTCCAAACTCCACAGGAGTAAATTGCCATTGAATGTTTCATTTTTTTATGAAAGGAAAGAAAGACTCTGTCCTTCCTCAGAAAGAAGTATAGGTATCAGTTATCAGTGAACAGATTAGAAAGGCATTTTGAAGGAAGAAGCTTGTTGCATTGCTCTTGTCATCATCACGGATGCCAGACCTGATTAATTCACCTCGTGTGTGCATGGATACCACACTCAGAATTATGTAATTAGACTGTTCTTTGCCAGACTGTCCACATCTTTTGTTTTTTTACATCTTGCATTTGTTTGAGAAAAGACCGAGGGTGTATAGCAAGAGGAGGGCAGAGCCATAGGCAATCCCATACTTAGGTGCCTTTAGTTCACTCCTGTTTTTCAAGACAGCTTGTTATAATCTTTTCTTAGAGAACAGTCCTTGTTTCCCTTGTAGGATTCAATGGGAACAATGGATGAGCAAGAGCATGGAACAGAGAGCTGCCTTATTTGCCTTCCAGAATCTGTGAAGGGGTGGGTGCAGGGAAAACAATGCATTCTCTTATTCTCTTAAAATTTTATGACAGCAAGGCCATTCTGGCAAAAGTTTCATATAACAAAGCTGTGTCTTTGTTTCAGAACATAAGCCTATAGTGAGAATTTGCTGATCTGTTATATTTCAATACAATGAAAAATCACATGACAGATGATCAGAGGGTTTTATTCTTGGTTTAGCCCATAAAGCAGTCACTGTCTATAGCACAAATCTTCTTGTGTTCTTGGCACTGCTTCACAAGAGGAGTAAAGGATTCTGTGGCTCTCCACCCTCTTTTCATTTTAGCTACCATTTTCATTTTTTGCAACCCCTCAGAACCCAATTAAAAGTGTGCCTAAATCTGCTAGTTGCCCCCAAATTGGACTCCTACGTAACCTAAACTTGGCTGGAATCATTTTTCTGTTTTTTTCTTTTTTTTTTCTTTTTTTTTCAGAGCTCACCTACCCCCTCACATAGAGGCACAAACATAGATTTATTTTTCCTTCCTTGGTTTTCTAAAGTTCCCACTATTGGTCAGGCACTGTACTAAACACTGAAGATAGAAATATGAATATTGGTCCCTGTGTCTTGGGAGCTCAGTGTTCTGAGTCGGTATGTGGGTGAGGTAGGATGTGTAGTTGGGGGAGGAAAGGTGGAGAGACAAACCTGTAATAATGAATAAACAAATGATGTAATGAGCACACATAGTAGGGGATGTTTATTGTGTACTGAATGAGCGAGAGAGCACTTCGAGAAGTAGAGGACTGAAAGAAATTATAAGAAATACTTTGCACATAGTCAAGTCAAGCTGTGGAATAGAGTTTTAGGAAACAGCACATACAACAGGCAGGGATCTCTGCTCAGGGACAGGCAAGTGGTTCAGTGTGGCCCTTGGTAGACACTCAATTTATAGAATAATGTTTGGAGAGGCCCTCATTCTAGTTCAATTCCAGCTTAACAGAAGAATGAGAATGCCCAGTGGGGTTCATTAAAATGGGCGAGAAATATGTTGCATGCAGAAATGCGAATGTACATTACTATAGGTTGCAGTACATTCATATATATATTTAAAAAATGGAAAGAAAAACCTGGTCTTCTGTGATGGGTTATGCCACTCTCTCCCATTTAATGTGATTAAAGGCAAGACTTAATAGTTCCACAGAGCTTTCCGTGCTGATCCATATCTCCTGGGTAGCAATCATTCACTTTTATTCTACATATTATAGTGCAAGACAAAATGGTAATATGATATTAGTTATAAAAGAGAATCTGGTAGAAAAAGTCTTATAGTACTATGATCCTAGAATTCAGGACTATGAGGTATGTATCAAACATGTGTGTTTCTCTTTTTCTTTTTTCCCCCTTTTCTTTCTTTGAGAGGTCCCTACATTTCCAGTTAGTGAGGGGGAACCCTTGGGTGCTCTCTGTTGGTGGCACTGTGCTCTGCTTTTAAGTTCAAGGTTTGGATGGTCAGCAGCAATGCCAGCAGTTAGATCTTTCCTTGGCTCCTATATGTGTCTCCTAGTCTTTGTACAGTATGAGTGAACTTCAGGGAGGTGTGTGAGAGAGGCAGTGTGGGCAGAGAATCCCAGAAGCTTATTACCAAGTGAACCTGAAAAGGAGGTCTCTGTGGGTTTAATTGCCTGTGCAGAATGGGTCAGCCAACCTTAGATAAGAAAAGGATAGAATGGGAGAGATGGCATGAGGGGTGATGGTAATTTTCAGAGAAACACTGTGAAGGTTAAAATAAAATACTCTCTTCATAAATGAGAGAAAGGACCACCAAATGTGTATACAGCCCCTTTCTTTTCTTATTTTTTTTAGTATTGACTCTGTCTTGTATATTTGGGAGTTTTCAGAAGAAAATCGTCTGTTTGAGTTTTCAGTTCAGTTTCATTCAAAATTCTACGTGCCTATTAAACTTCTGTTATGTGTCCTTCATTTTGCTGGTGGAGATGTAAGAGGAGAAAGTGCTACGTTCACAGTCTTGCGGGAAAATGGGAATGCACAGGGGCATGCGCACATTTGACAGTAGAATTAGTAAAATTCAGTTCCGTGTTCTCCCAGTAAGTTAGTACATATTAATTAAGCATTAACTAAGTGCAAGGTACTAGGAGGTACATGTGAAAGGGCAAAGTCTTTGCCATTTTTCCCCTGGGTTTCTTGAGACTCTTTTACACCTACATGTCTTTACTTGCAAAAGGAGAGCGATAGAAAACATCTCATCACATTCACTGGCTGGTTTAACACATGACATGGAATGTGCACTTAACCCTGTGGCCAGGTTCCTACATTAAAGTCTCAATCTTCAGGAACGGAATTTCTTGACCTGAACTCCAGGCTTCCTGAAGACTTCCAATATCAGTGACCCCACTGTTGTGGAGCCTGTTATTAGCAGGGTCCCTCATCATCGCCCTGCTCTAGCTTGTATTAGAAGAAACACACTGAATCTGAAGTCAGTTCAGGGCCTCTACTAGCTGCAGAGGATGCACACGCTCATCATGTTCATTGTTACCCCTTGATGATTTCCTGATTTCAGATGAATGTCCACACTCAAGCCCCCTTTCTCACTTCTTAATCTATAGCCAGCTTACCCTTCCCCTGGATGAACCCCAGCACTCCTAATCTAAACTCTTTTAGTCTGATCTTGGTAACTGTCTGTCAAATCCAGTTTTTAGATGTTAAAACTGTGTAACTAAGAAATACACTAAACAAACCAATAAATATAGAGCAGCGATTTTCAACTGGTGTGCTGCAAGAATTTTTAAAACATGTACTACCCGACTAGTTAGGGGCACTGACCTCTTTTCACTTAGATTGTCAAATAAAACAATGCCAACAGCCAATACAGCAATAACCATCATGTGTGAATGAATCAAAAGTATACCTACTTTTTTTTGTCAGGTCGTCAAAATATATATATTTTTGGTGTGATGCAGAATTTAAAGAATTCGTTTATTTATGTGAGCCATGAGATGAAAAAGGTTGAAAATCACTGGTATATAGTAATCATTTGTGTTCCTTTCTCAGGTTTATGATCACCATTTCAGTATGGGGAGGGAACAATACAGAAGGGGTATGACTTTCTAGGGTCAGTGTTTGCTTCCAATATATGACATGCACATCTGGAAAGTCCAGATCTACAGTCTCCTCCATTTCACATCATTTTGTTCTTTCAAGACACCACTTGTAGAAGATGCTCCTGAATAATGCTGTTTCATATTGTTCATCTTCTTAACCTAATTGAAGACTTGTCTTTTCCTTTCTTTGTTTAGATTCAAAGATGAGTTTATTACTAGTGCACACTGTGTATTATGCATCCATGTATGAGTAGCTTGTTGGATGATAATACTAGCAATACTGTCATTTGTATATATAGCACTTGGAAATTTTCAGTGGGTTTATCCCTCCACTATCTCTTCTGATTCTTACTAGGTGCTGAAGAATTGGGACATTAGCTAGAATTGTACAACTACGGTTGAGGATACTGCAACTCAGATAAAATTATTTGGCCAGGTTTATTCAGCTAGCTTGACTTAGAGTCTAGATTCCAGCTCTGCTCATTACCCATTTAGTCCCCCCCCCCAACTTTTTAAAATATTAGAATAATTTTCAGTAAGCTTTTAGTACATAGAATAGGTCAACTTCCTTGGGAATTTTCATGTTTTGATGAAGACCTTGAAAGCTTTAAACTGGGGAGTCATTTCACTTACAAAGTTTTTCAGGTGTCATAGCAACCCTCAGGTGGGATGATGGTGATAGAAGTTCCTCATATGCTTGGTCTGTTGCCGATGCCACTACCAGACCTGCTTATAATCTGAGCTGACTTCAATCATGTATTCTCAGATATTCCATAGAAAGGGTATACTGTGTACTAGATTTATAGGCAGGTTTTTAATTAATCTTCATAAGTAGTTTACATGTGTGCTTTTAGTTACATGTAAAGTCACTCCGTGAGACCATTTTTCAAGTGAGATAACTGAGACTGAGAGATGTTAATTAACTGTACATCAAGCAACTGACAGATTAAGCTTCACATCCAAGACTGACTTAATGCACGTAGAGTCTTGTTATACTTCTGACAAGTCCTGACCTCAGTCATTTCCCAGCAGCCCAGAGCTGGGATACATTGCCCAAAGCTGTTTCAGAATCACATTTACCCCACTCTTTCTGCTGACACTCCCTTACTTCCTCCTGATGTCTTTCTCTTTTGTTACCTGGAGTGGCTGAATCAGGGGCATGGCCCCTGTGCCTGCCAGGAGCCCCTGACCATTTCGCAAATGCTACATGATGACCTTGTGCCCAGCAGCCCTACTTTCCCAGTCCTAAAGCAGAGCACTAGGCACCTGGAACCCTTTATGTCGGGTGCACTCTACGTAGAAGTCAAACCTTTAGCCAGAGCTGGGTGGTTCTTTTTGACAGTAGTTCTTGCAACTAAAAGCATGCCTCCCAAGTACTCCCAGCTTTTGTTATGTTTAAAGCCATATTTTTTCCATGTAAAAGAGTGACATCCTTATGTCAGAGTCTGTCTCCAGCTCCACCAAAGCATAGCAACCTTTAGCTAGAGGACAGGACTTCCAGGGATCGCTCAGCTGCAATGCTCAATTAGTCTTCCAATATTTCCCCCCCCTATTTTCTCCTAACACACTGTCAAACACATCAAACACAGTGCACTTTTCTGATGTGGACACTGGCTCATTAGGCCCCAGCTGAGACCATTAAATTTTGTTTGTATAAGGCTGATGGAAAGGGCAGATTTATGTTTCCTTTGATAGAGCTGGTCTTAAATTTCTTCCCTATTGCGAGATGGATAGTTGGTGGTGAATCAGTGATATTTCAGACTCCACTGGGGGCAGACTGGCTGCTCAGAGGATTGAGGTTTCTGGGAGAGAACAGCAAACAAGGAGCCATTGAATGAACACATGCATTTCTAGTGTTGCCCCTGACCATGGGCAAATTTTAATGGCCATGCTTTGTTCCTTTCAGACAGGATTTCTCAACTTTGTCACTATTGACATTTGGGCTCAATAATTCTTTGTTGTGGGCAGTTGTCTTGTGCATTGTAAGATGTTGGCAGCATAATTGGCTTCTACCCACCAGATACCAGTGATACGCCCTCAAAGTTGTGACAACTAAAAATATCCCCAGGCATTACCAAGTGTCCCTTGGGGGGAAAAATCATACCAGTTGAAAAATAATGCTTTAAGATATTCCTGGAGTCTAACCAGGAATTTAAGTTATAAGATAGAAGGTGTGAATCAGGGGGAATCATGTTTGCAATGACTTCCAAATTCTGCTTTAAAAAATAAATCTCTCTTTCCACTGCTAAACCACTTTGCACCCTTCCCTCTGACACTTATTGCTCATATGCTATCCTGTAGTACATCAGAGTCCCCTACTAAAGGTTGGATCAATTGGATCTCCTGGTGACTCTGTGCATTCTCCTGGCTTTATATTCCTTCTCATAATACCCTTGAAACATTACTTTTATGTGTTCAGTTCCCCAAGAATCCTACTGACTAAAGAAACAATGCACATACTCATAATCTTGTATTAATAGTTCTTAGTGATTGAATGGGTTAGTCCTCCTAGATTTTCATAAATAAATGGGTAATGAGGGATTTCATCACCAATTAGGATTGTGAAGAGATTAGAAGATTAGAAAACTTTCAAATCACAACTCTACCTGTCTATGAGAATAAGTTTATGTTATTCAAACTGTGCAAATTATGTAATAGTTATAATTTGTAAAAAAAAAATGTGGCTGTCCATATATATATTGCTTGTAAATTAAATGAGTGTAATTTTTAAGTTATACTAAATATTGATAAAAGTTAAATTTTAGATACCTTTTTGCTAGCTGTAGTCATCATATTTTCTTTCTTCAATCCCTCCAAAGTCAACTTATTATTTTAAGGCTGCCTGGACCCCTGCCCTGGAAATCACTTCTTAGCCCTCCATGGATGAGCTTCAGGGGAACTCAGACTCTGAAACTGGATACACAAGTTTGTGATCCTAGGTGCCAGTTGTGTTTTTATGCAAAGAGGTCCATCATACATTTTAAAAGGCAGCTCTTATTTTGAAAGATGTTAAGCATCCTATGGTGGTCCTAAAGAGTGACCAAGCATTCATGCAGAGAGCTGTGGCAGACTCTATGCCTTTTTACAAGGATGCAAGGGTACAGAGCAGCCTTCTCTTCCAGTACTGGTCCTTCTTGGTCCCCTGATTCTGAATCATTGGAGTTTTCTTGCCTTTACCATCCTGCTGTGGTCATGATGAACTAAGTCTTTGAATTTTAATTTTATAGATATACAGTCACCCTAACTTAAACTAGAAGGGATTTTAGAGGTCCTTTAAAATACATCTCTTTTTTAGAGATCCTCTAAAATACACATCTGTTTAGAGATGATAAAAACCGAGCACCCAAGATCATCCAAGTTTTCTCCCTGTGGGTCTGTGTGCCACACTGCTGCTCTCTGAAGATAATTTTATAGCTGTTTCACCATACAACAGGGTTACTATTAAAAAACAAGAAAATTTCATTAAACTAAGCACCTCTGGTATGCAAATTGAACACACTTCTAGAATTCATCTTGAATCGCACCCAGATCTGAGCCGCTGGACAGAATCAGTGAAACAGCATCCTCATCATTAAAATGGATGTGAATATTTGCGGAGAAACAAGTTCAAACGGTGACTAAACCTTCAGTGTATTAAAGAGCTAAGAGGACTCTTACTTCTTTCAGTCTCTTTCCAGGATGTCACCGGGAGCACATGCAGACATGTGTCATACACACGCATTAACGTATCAGAATGGTCTTTAAATTAAAAGAAATCAGGAACAGAATAACTCAGCACCTTTCCCCAGACACTGTCATTGCAGCATAGATGGCCTGGAGTAGAGAGAACTTCTGCTTGTTTCCGAGGCCTGTTGCTCATCTCTAGTATTTTCATCTCTGTCCCCACAGGTGGAGGCTGTCATATCTGCTTCTCCCCTGTGTCAGGAAAATGGGTGGTGACATGGGTGATCATGCATCACTGCCGTGTACCCTTCTCCCTGCTCAGAGGACTGCTGTCTCATGTGGGCAGATTACTTCTGGGGGTCCAGACATCCACTTCTGGGGTTCCAAGCTAATGTTTTCCATCTTCCTTAGAGATCTGCTCATGCCTAGGGCAGCCCAGGGACCATTATGGGCAGCGTTTTTCTCCCTGAGCTCTCAGGAGCTTCCATCGGGGCTGATAAAGCCTTGGTACTCTTCTCTGTTGTGCCCACTGGATTCTCGGTGAGCCTGTCCAAAGAAAGTTTGAAAACTGCTGACTTAGCTCCCAATTTTCTGAGCCCAGAGAGTGACTTGTCTCTAGTCACATTCTATGGTCATGCCTGCACAGGCACTGGGGCCTCTAGTTCTGCTCCTGCCAGGTCTTTATTCCATGGCCTTTCTCTGTGTTCTCCTACTTTAATTTTAGATGTCCAATCTGAGGTGACAGGAAAAGACATGTGGTAGACCGGTCTCTGGCCCTCAGCCTGGAGCCAAACTCAGCAGGGCTAGCAGTACTTAGCAGGGGGAAGCCAGGCTGCAGCAAGCCTAAAGGTGGAGGAGCCAAAAACAAATGCTTATTGTTTGAAGCAGTCAATTAAAAAAAAAAAAAATGTAACATTACTTCAGTAACAGCGGACTAATATAAGCATTTACTGTGTGTCAGACACTGTTCTGAATGGTGGAGATACAGTATTGAACATAACAATCAAAATGTCTTCCCCAGAGTGATTCTATTCTGTTCCCTCTCTTCCTCTGCCCTCCCTCATCTCTATATCTGTGTATATGTGCTTAGTACAATATATGCTCATAAGTGAGTGCTTTCTGTATACCGTGGATATTTATGTGTTCTCGTGCCTGAAGACATGCAGGGAAGTGTGCTAGCTCACATGACAGGAGCAGCTGAGTCAGTGTGGGAAGAAGACCAACCAAGTCACAGAGTAATTTTCCAACCAGGTCAGCCAACTTCCACACTCACAGCCTGCCCTCTGCCCTCTATGCTGCTCTGCCTGGCACGCTGTCTTCACACTCTTCTGACTTAGTAGGTCACTCAGGGACCTTCCCAGGGCTGGGAACTAATAATGATTTTCCCATTTCAAATGGTCTAGAAGTGGGCCCTCCCTTCTCCACATGACAGCAAGAACAGCGGTGTCAGCTCCCAGGCAAGAACAGCAGGAACTGTTTCCATCTAAGGGCAGAATGCTCCCCAGTTGGCTGCTCCGCATGCAGCAGCCTGGGCAGACCGCTATTAATGTTCTGTTACCGGGGAGAAGAAACACCTTAGCCTTATACACATGTCTCAGCCTAATAGGATCGTAACATGCCGTTGGAGCCTTTTGTTCCCAGAAAGCTGGTAATTGTGCATAATTGGGTGTTCCTGAGATCAGGTGGGGCAGTTGCCCTCTGCTGATCCTGCAGGTTTCAGCCTACTTGTCTTTGTTTACAAAGCTTCCTAATTTCCAGGTCACTCAGGGCAGTACAATCATTCGTGTCATTTTATAAAACTCCTAGGCTGACTGGTAACTTTATGGAAATGCTGTTTCTATAGGTAGAATTTATCTTTCTCACACTTCAATATATTCAAAATGTACACACATAGGTCTTTATAGAGCATACTATATTTTTCAGCCATTTTTATATATGTTACCCGATTTCATCTTCATAGCAGGCTTGTTGTGTAGGTTGAACAGGGTTTATTTTGCAGCTCATTAATGAGCATGGAAAGTTCCAGCAGCGGACCAAAGACAACACAGCTACAGAGCACAACCTTTGAATAGAAACCTGCTTTTCACACCCATTGTCTGATATTCTCGCCACTTAAAAATGCTTAGCAACAACCACCTTTTTCATTTTATGAATATCTGAAGACTTTGACATTTTTAAAATGTAAGTTTCTTAAAAAGAGAGAGAGAGACAATTGCTGTTTTATAGATCAAGTACACTGCTAAACAGCCTCTCTATAAGGCCTGGAAAGAATGGGCTTCCTTAACATCTAATATAAGAAAACAAAAGGATAGAACTCCAGCCTGGAGGCTGGCAGTCTAGTCTTACATTTTTATGGTGGGCCCCAGGAATAGACCCTGACACAGAGCGAATGCCTATCGTGGTTTTGTTGAGAGAGTGAATGCATAAATGTATGAATAGATTTTCTAATCTAACAACACATTGGGGTAACCAAATCCAATCCAGGCCTTATGGGGGTGCACACCTAAGAAGAATAAGGTACTAGTTGAAATAGGGCAAACACCCTTGTCTAGAAAAACAATGACTTCTCATGAGTAATCCCAATTAGACTTGTTACTTCCTCAAACTCTCTTTCCCAGTGTCTAGCAACCTGCTGAAAGTCCCTTTCTGTGATCAGTAGTGACTTTTTTCCCTCTTTGGGTCCTCTTGCATCTACTTTCTTCTCTCCAGACCCAAATGCACCACCTGGCTCCATTCCAGCATTAAGACACCTCTGAGCTACTGCTATGGTATGACCTAGTCATTGGTTTTTAAATCTATAGTCCTTATAAAATCCTAAAGTGAGACTTTCATTTTACAGATGAGGGAACAGCACTCTTCCAGAAGGCTCACCCTGCTCTAGAATATTTGATCATCACAGTCATGATTGTCCTTTCACTGAAAGTATGACTCTATTCAGGAGCTTCAATATCTCCCCATTGAACAGACTTCTTGGGTTGACATTTCAGACTTCCAAGACTGTCTTCCTAATATATACTCTGAGCACTGGCTATTACAATTTTTTTTATTGTGCCTTCCCTCTCCTGGTTAAATTAAAAAATATATATATTGTAAGCTCCTGCCTATGACTTCCTTTCTTCCTTAAACTTTCACAGAATAACTTATAACAAAAGTGCCAAGGGAACTCAGCTAATTCATAGTAATATGCTGTTGTTTAAATAGTTTCTTAGAATTGCCCATTGTTTGTTTCATGGGTTTATTTATATTTTCCAAACTAAATTATAAACTCTGAAGATCAGAGAGAATAAATAATTTTTTAAGAAGCTTTCTCAACACTTTGCAGAGAACTTTCAATTTTAGACAGCTTTGCTCAATGAATTATTTATCTGAAAATACCTTGAATGATGGATTTTTCTCAGAAAGTTACCATCTTTGACTCTTCTTTGGTGACACCTACTTGCTCCCTAAAGCTGTTTATTGCTACACACTCTGTGTAAAATATTCCACATTGAAAGTCGCTTTTTTAATGTAATTGCTTAACTCACGCTCACAACCACCTCAAGACACACCTTGTGTTATCCCTATTTTATAGGTGAGGATTGAAGTCTAGTGACTAAATGGAGTGCCCAGGGTTAAACAGAGAGTAGGCAAGGAAATCAGGTCTAGAATGAGGTCCTTGATGTCCAGTGCAGAGTACTGCCTCCACTCCATGAAACCTTTCTACCTCCCGTTGTCCTATACCCAGTATGACGCTCTGTCCATTTATACCTGACATCATGGCATTCTGTAAGGATGGCAATGATTGTATGCACATTAGCATAATGAAAAAGCAGTTTACAATGACTAACCAGATCCCACAAATTTGGGATTCATAATTTTGATGAATGAATCATTCTACTTTTTTGTGTGTACAAGTTACAAGAAATGTTTTCTGGCCATCTGGTGGTGCATGGTAACCTGGCAAAGCTCATATGTCATCTGCCAGTTATGACTTTCAGGTTGAAGTTGTCTTTTTGTGTCTTGGCCCTTCATTAAAGTACAGCTCACCTGTGAGGATGCATTATCATTCCTTCAAGCCCAGTTATCAGCTCACTGAAGTGCAGTCAAAGGCTCTTCATAGTCACGTGAAGTATATTCACAAGACCTCAATGGAACCGCTGGAAAATTACAGGCCTCAATAAAACCCACATATCCGTGAATTCAGCCCATGTGCTACAGTTTTCAATTTGCTTCGCCCAGTATTTCTTATAGGTGTGCTCAGGGTTATGAGATTTGTTCACATTATACATGTAAAATTTTTCCACTGACAACATTCTTACCAGATGTATCGAAAATAAAGTGTTTCCTAGTGCCATTTAATAATAATGGAATCTGAGAAGTAGTAAAATAGGTTTTTAAATATATATATTTTCAATATACTCAAAGATATTTAGGATTTTCTGCATTTTTCCAAGGGGGATGAAAGACATTACAACACTCTTCTGGAACATTATCTGATGAGTTGTCTGAGTTAATCAGGTTAAGGATTCTGGAAATTTTATTTAGTCATGATTTGCTCATCAATGTAACTAGGCAAATAGTGTAGATCAATAAAATATAACTTGACATGTGAATGCATTTATTTGTTTTAAAAGAGATTTCTCTGGATCAGTGCTATCCAATAGGAATGGAATATGAGCCACATATGTAATTTTACAGTTTCTAGTAACTACATTTTACAAAGATAACAGCTGTAATTAATTTTAATAACATGTTATTGAAGTCAGTGTATCTGAAATATATTGTTAAATGTGAATATTAAGATATTTTATTTTTTACTGTCTTAAAAATATAGTGTGTATTTAACACTCAGAAACATGTCTCGATTTGGACTCGCTGTTTCCAGGTAGTGTGCTACAGCCGGCTCTCACTGGATTGCCAAAGCCAGTTGTTCAATTTTTAGAATTTCATGAGCCATTTGATTGATATGTAACTGTCCTAACCGATACCAATCTTTATAACTAGATACAGTTTTTTTTTAAAATCCTCAATTGAGGACATGCCCATCAATTTTAGAGAGAGGGAGAGAAACATAGATGTAAGAGAGAAACATTATTCAGTTGCCTCTTACATGTGCCCCAACCAGGGACTGAACCCACAACCTAGGCATGTGCCCTGACTGGGAATTGAACCCATGACCTTTTGGTTTATTCTCCACTCAACCAAGCCACACCAGCCAGGGCATAATTAGACATATTTTTAAAGCCCATAAAAAAAAAAAAAAATCCTTTCCCCACACCAAACCTGTGTGGAACTCCGTGGAATAGTGAGGCAGTTATACTTGGGAAAAGGAATTAGCATAAAAACATGAACAAGATATGAAGTTTCTTATAGGTATCATAATACCAGTTTTGTTTTGTTTTATGATAAAATAGATTTTATATTAAGATATTAATTTATATATTTATATCTCATTAAGGATTATTGGATGTTATTTATTAAAAACACATAATTCACCAGGTTTTTAAGATTACCTAATGTACTTCTAATACATTACATTTAAATAATTAAATCTAATTTTAGGAGTGTGGGGTAGGCATTCTAGAATGCATTATTATAAAAGTCTCTAGTGTCTGTAACAAATATATACTCTTCCATAAAAACAATAATAGCTTGCTTTTATTGTGTATGTAACTATGTGCCAGGCACTTTAAATATTTATTTCAATTGATTTGCATAATGATCCTAAGTGGTGGATATTATATAGATTCTAAAGTGTAGGAAACTTAAGCTCAGAAAAGTCAGTGAGTCTAAAGTCAGCCATCTGGTAAACAGTAGACCTAAACAGTGAACTAAATCTTATTCAAAGTCTGTTGGCTTTTCTCTGCATGATACTAGCTCTCCAGAGCTTCAAAGTTCACTGGATTTTACTCATTTTTTCCCCATACTGGGGTGATGGTATTTAAGACAGGCTGGAATTATCATGACCTTAGAAACAATAAAGCCTCTTTGGTTCAAATGGTGAGACTGGCAGAGAGCTGAGGAAAGTAACAAGCTCAAATATGTCTACTGGAACATAAGTTGTATCTCGTTTGCCCTTCAGTCCCAGAGAATACCAGTGCTTGTATACTGTGTGTGCTAAATACCTAAATGTGGAGTGAGTGTGTGCTCTAAACAAAACAGAAAAAATCCCTCATTCTCCAGGACTGATAGTGGAAGGTGGTATTTCCTGAACACTTGCTATGGGCAGACACTGTTCTAGGTACTTCCACTGTTATGGCTCATTTACTCCTCACCGCAATCATATGAGATAGGGACAATTAATATGTATACTTCACAGATGTGCAAAGCTTAAGCACATAGAGGATAAGAAACTGTCCTGGGCTACAAGTAAGTAGCAGAATTGGGATTTAAACCCAACGTAGATCCACAGTGCATACTCTTAGCTACTACAACATGTTTGTCTTGTTGACTACATGACATATGAGTGATAGATACCTCAAACTTTAAATAATAGTAAATGATGAACATGTTGCTTTGAAGTGACTATGAAGGGAAAGATGTATGTAATACTATAAATCTGTTCAATACTTATTTACCGATCTAGAAATAAGTAGTTTTTCTAATTAAAAATGGAGCTCATGGATATAGAGGACAGATTGGTGGTTGCCAGAGGTGGGGTTTGGGAGTTGGGTGAAGGGGGTCAAAAGGTACAGGTTTCCGGTTATAAAGTGAATTAGGTCACAGGAATGTAATGTACAGAAGAAAAAAATTAGTTCAGAGGAAGAAATTATTTCCTGTCATCAAAATTTGGAAGATGGCATTGGGATTTAAACAGGCCATTAAAGGGTAAATGAGATTTGCATGAAGAGAGAACGCTGAAAGAATATTTCAACTAGAGAGAACAGTATTAGCAGTTACACACAGAAGGAAAATTTTGGTAATGGGAGAGTGGTCAATAACAGTGGAAATGTAGTTACAAGCAAGAACAGGTTTAAGTCTGTCTTCTACACGCTGGAGAATTCAATTTCCCACACATTATAGACTCCTATTAATGGAATCCCCATCACAGGCACTGTGAGCATATTAACACCTTCCCCGAGGCATTAATATCCTGTGTGCTGTAAGACCAGCAACTATAACATATTGTAGAATAAGATAAGTAACCCATCAAGCGAAGTGTCATGGAGGGGAAGTAGGAGAATATGGGTTAAAGGAGGGAAACGTTGTGTATTCTACTATGGAAGACCGTAGGGAAGGCTTCACAGGTCATGCTGTGTTTAGAGCACAGTATTCCATTTGTTTACAGCATATAAATCATCTGATGAGGAACAGTGGGAGGTCAGTTGAACTCAGAGCATAGGGAATGTTGAATGCCGGGTGTGAGAAATTTATATTTCATCAATAGCAATTGTTCAGTAGGCAGCCTGAAGGGTTTTGAGCTTCAGAGCCAGAATTACATTTCCACTTAAGGAAAATAAATCTGACAGTTATAAGTGGGATAAAGTTTAGTAGAGGGAGCTGTAGGCTGGAATTCATGTTGGTGGTTATTGTAGCAGGTTGAGCTAGAGGGAATGACGTTCTGAGGTGGTAGAGTGGCAGCAGACTTGGGAAGAAGAGGATGTATGAAAGTACTTTGGATGCTGAAAGAAATCTGTCCTGAATGTAATGAAAAACCCAAGACTTGAGAGTGGGGAAATGGGAAGATCAAAATTATATGACAGCATTTGTCCTGTTTTCTTCTGCATACATTAATAGGTGCTAAGATTGACAGGAATAGTGAAAATTTAAAAGTTCAGGGACAGCTGATAGTATCTGTAATATTAGCTTTCTTTTGAGTGGGTAGAAAGTTGATTACTTATGGCTAGAGGTGGGGACAGGGAACGGCCTTTTCTCAGGTTATTGTTTGAAGTCAGAGGACTTTAAGGAAATTACTGCTTAACTTAGATCATCATGGCTTAATACACGTTGCGCTGTCAGACTGTAATTTTTTTCCCTTCAGTCTTTTTTTTCTTATTTCCTATATTTTATTTTATTCCTCAACTTTTTTTTTATTGGAGTTCTATTACAGTTGTCCCACCTCTGCCCCTTTCCCACAGTCAATACCCCCCACCCCCCTGTTGTCCATGGGTCATTATACTAGTTCCTTGACTGGACCCTTCCCCTTGTTTCCTCCCTTCTTCCCCTCCTCGCTCCCCTCTGGTCACTGTCAGTCTGTTCCTAGACTTTGTAATTTTTGGCGACCTGGTAACTGTGTAATGGTATCTCATTGATGGTTTACATTTCTCTGATTGTTGTGAGTTCGTATTTTTCTGTATATTAATATTGATTAAGATTTTTTCTTCATAAATTCTTTAATAACTGTGTTTCTATTTCTCATTAGCTTGTTTCCCTTTTTTATTAATTCATAAGATGTCCTATAGATCAGAGCTAATATCCTTTGTCAGTTATATGCTTTCAGTTTTTATTTTATTTTATTTTATTAATGCTATGGTGTCCCTTGAAGTATAGAGTCTTAACTTTGATATTGATGAATTAATCAATCTTTACCTTTATAGTTAGTATATTTTGTGACTTGTTTAATAAATCTTCTCTTCCCCAAGATTATGAGTATATTCTCCTCTATTTTCTTTTGAATTTTTGGAATTTTGTATTTTAGGTTGAAATCTTAAGGAACCCATAATTGAATTTTATATATAATGGGAAATGAAGATCTAATTTTTTTTTTATTTCACAAGGATAATGATTGTTCAAGCACCATTTATTATACATTATATCCCTTCTCCATATTTCTGCATTACAGCCTCAGTCGGATAGCCTATATGTGTCTATGTTTTATGTCAGTCTGTCAATGGATTCTTGTATTATTCCATTGGTCTACTTGTCTATCTGTCAATTTCACATTGCCTTACTTATATTAGCTTTATAATAATGTTGATGTCTAATAGGATGAGTCTCCTATCATTGTTCTGTTTCTTCAAAATGTTTTGGCTAGTCTTTTTTAAAAAATAATTTTTAAATTTCTCAATTACAGTTGACATACAATATTATATTAGTTTCAGGTGTACAACATATGATCTATATAACTTACAAAGTGATCCCCCTATAAGTCTAATACACATCTGACCCTACATATAGTTATTATAATATTATTGACTATATTCACTACACTGTACTTTACATCTTGTGACTATTTGCAGTTCTTTATCTTTGTCCTTTCATACACCTTTAGAATCAGTTTGTCCAGTTCCATAGTAAACTCTGTTGGGGTTTAGATTTGGATCATGCTCAACTTATACAGGGGTGGGAAAAAGTAGGTTAATAATAATAAGTAATACAGTCGGCAGCCGTCCGTCTCGAGAGACGATGGTGTAGCTTCTTAAGAGTCTATCCGCACCGCCGAGAATGGCTGTGCAGTCCGACTCGGGAGTGACACGGTATCTGTCTCCTCCCGTGTTGAATCGACATCTTGCGATGACGCTGGAGTGTCCTCTCCAGTGAAGCTGAAGCTACAGAGCCTGGGCAGGGTGATATGGAGGGTCTGCTGTTGCCCATGCAGCACACCGCCCCTCTCTTCGCAGCTGAAGGGTCCAAGGGAAAGACGGAGTCAATACAGCTTGGCTTCAGGTGCGCCGCAGGAGTTGCCGGTGTTGACTACAACGTCGAACCGCCTTAGGGACTCCGGCTCCGGATTTTCTGTCGGGGTTTACTCCCTTAGCCTTTCCCCTGAAGAGGTATGCCGCAAGGCAGCGGAGGTTTTTTAGAATCAGAGTTTTCCTTCTCTGATGTGCCCTGACTGGAAGATCGAACCAGCGACACTTAGCTCGCAGGCCGACGCTCAATCCACTGAGCCAAACCAGCCAGGGTTAAGTAATACAGTAATTAATAAATAATGCAAGAATATACTGTTTCATGCACGCACAACTGTAAACCTACATTTGCCTACCCTGTAGATTAATGTGAGGGAAGACTGACATCTTTATAATATTTGCTGTCCTACAACAGGACCCTGGAACATAGTATCTTCTTCCACTTATTTAAGCTTTCTATAATATCTCAATCATGTTTCACCGTTTTCTCTATACAGGGCAAATTTTTGGATAGATTTGTTTGTAGGTAATTCATATTTTTTTGTGCTTTGTAAACAGTTGTGCATATATACATATATATGTAAAGAGAGATTTGCTTTCTGCACATAGCTGTGCAATTTATTTTCTTGTGGAATCATTCTGTGTTAGTCAGTCTTGTTAAACTCTTACTAATGCCAATATTTTATCTGAAGTCTTTTTTGGACTTTTTAATAAAATAAACATATCATGACTAATGGTTGTTTTTTGTCCTTTCCAAATGTTATGTCTTTTATTTTAATGTTTTAAATGCATTACTATGCTGGCTAAATAGAAGTGGTGATAAAAGGCAGATGGGATTTCTCTGAAAGGAAATGCCCTTTTATTTAAAAGCAGCAGAATTATTATATTGCTTTAAGATTGTTATTTATTTATTTATTATTTTCTTTTACAGATATTTATATCAGGGTAAAAAATGTCCTTTTTGTAGTTGACCAAGACTTCTTTCATTATGAATATATTTTGAATTTTATTGTGTTCCTCCAATATTTATCAAAAAAAAATTCTATAATTTTATTTAGCTGCATATGTAATGATTTATTTAAATCAATCTTTAATTATTATGAGAACCCAATCTGGTTATAATTTTTATCCTTTTTATATGTGGTTCTATTTAGTATACTAATATTTTGCTTTAGAGCATTGTATAAATAGCTGTGTTCATGAGTCATGTCAGGCTAAAATTTTTATCACATAATCTCTTTGCCAAGTTTTGGTATCAAGATAATTCTAGACCAGTAGATCTCAACAGGGACTGATTTTTCCTCCATGGGAATTCATGACACAGCTGATGGTGGGAGGGGGAATGACATCCAGCATGTAGAAGTCAGGGATGCTGCTAAGTATCTTTTAATGCATAGGACAGGAGGCCATGATAAAGAATTATCTGTCCAAAAATATCACTAGTGCTTAGGGTGGAAACTGTTTTTTGCCTTATAAAATTGTATTGTATCTCTAAAATTGGAATTATTATTTCTTTAATGTATGGTAGAACTACTCAGTAAAGATATCTGGACTCAGGGTTGTTTTTTTGTTGTTATTTGTTTGTTTGTTTTGGTAGGAATATTTTTGACCTACATTTTTTTAATGGCTATGCATATGTCAGGTTTTCGAATTCTTTGCAAGGAGTTTTTAGTAAATCACATTTTTGTGATAATTTATTTCTTTTCTATAAATATATATATATATATATATATATATATTCATTTATTGATCTTAGAGAGAGAGAGAAGAAGGGAGAGTAAGAAGGAGAGAAAGAGAGAGAGAGAAACACCACTTAGTTTTCCACTTATTTATGCATTCATTGGTTGTTCCTTGTATGTGCCTTGACTGGGATCAGATCCATAACCCTGGCATATCAGCTAGCTGGCCAGAGCGCTATGATAATTTTTTTCATCTAGTATTTAAAATTTACTGGCTAAAGTTGTTCATAATATACTTTTTAAACATTTTAATGTCTATAACATCTATTGTGATATTTCCTTTTTTATTTCCCAAATTTACTTATGTGTCTTTTATTTTTATGTGTTTTTGTTTGATTGTTTCCACTGGCCAATCTCACTGAAGTTTCTCTGCTTTATTCTTTTTGCTCAAAGAAGCTACTTTGGGTTTTTTAATTTTTCCTGTTGTATATTTATTTTCCACTTTATTAATCTTTGCATTTACACTTATTATATTCTTTTTAATATTGTTTATTTTTCCTTAAAATAATTTTAAGCTAGTTTATTAAATTTAGATTTTTATAGTTTATAATATAAGCACTTTTAGTAGAGGCATTTTTTTTTTACATTTTGTTAGAATTATGTATTATTATTATTTGGAAATGTTCAGTGTGAGTTTAAAATTTATTGTGTAGAATATACTATTTATCAGTAGTTCCAGTGTATTAATCATATTGTGGAAATCTTCTATTTTTGTAGTGATTTACTGAAGGCTGTGTTATAAAATCTCATTATGATAGTGAATTATCTTTCTTATCAAAGATACATCAATTGTATCTACACATATTAGACATTCATTTTTAAATTGTTACTTATTAAGTTTAAAATTATGTAATCGATACATTTAACCTTTTATTTTTTATCATGTACATATATCTAGTGAAGCCGTTTGCTTAAATGTATGTTTTGTCTAATATTGGTATAATCATATTGTACTTCTGTTGGTAGGGGAAAACTTCCTATGCTTTTACCTTCAATGTCTATACCAGTAGGTTTTACATTTATTGTGAACTACAAGTTTGGCAAATGCTCTTAAGGTAAAAATAAATTATAGTTCTCTCTTTAATTCTTTGAGATAATAATATTATTATTATTGCTTAATAATTTATCACTTGTGTAAGAAATAGCATACATTTACACTTACACGTATAATCCAGGATTTTTGTTGTGTTAGTCGCTGGATCAGTGGAAGTTCCTAGCTCATTATATTACAGTATCTTGCTTTTTCTACTAAAGTTTTTCTAAACAAGTCTGTCTTATGTTTTCAAACATTCATTTATAATACCTAATATAATATTTTACATGTATTTGATGATTAATATACTTTCTAAAATCAATGAATTCTTTTTGTTTCCTCTCTTTAAAGGGGGTAAAATATACCTTCAAGTGAAAAATTTTATGACTTTTGGATAACCTATTCTCACCTTCACATAATGCTTAATGACCTCTATACCATATTTATCATGTGACCATATCATCTCTGCTTTTGTTTGTGATTTGCTTCAGTAATTGTAACTCTCTCCCTCTCTTGGGGCCCAATTTTATTTTTAGCTAGTTCTGTTTGCTGAGAAATTCTACCTCATGTTCAGCCGAAGAACCATAGTAAGAAAGATATAACATACATACATACTGATTAGCACTTCAAAGCAATGTATAAATGCAATTGAGAAGGTAAGAACTAAACACTGAGGCCAGAGAAGGTCCATTCTGGTCGTGATTATTAAGGAAGGCACAGTGAAAGGGGCCTGAAGTTTGCTGCTTGAAGATGAAAAGACTTTTATAGGGAAAAGAGGTGTGGAAAAGGAGAGTCAAGGAGTGAAAGCAACAGAAGAAAGAGTATGGTGGTAGAAAAAGTATAATAAGCATGTTACTTTTGTTTGGAAGATTACAAGGAGTGTGTAAAATTTTGTGAGGTCAACTTGCAAAGATGGTTGAGTCATCTTCATGGGGGATCTTGAAAGTTTCCAAATTTGTTGTTCTTTTTGCAGTGGAGGAGGCTGCTCTTGGAATATTAATGACTTATTGGTATATAAAATAGATTTGGCTCATCAAGAGTCTGGAAGCAGGAAAATAGTTTGGGAAAAAGTTGTAAATATCTGAGCCTTAGGTGATAAGGTACTTGATCAAGACAACTCTTAATAAAAATGGAAGTAAAGGAATTAACTCAGGACATATTGTGATGGAGGGCATGTCTTAAGTTCTGATCAGATGTGAAAAGCATAAAGAGAAAAAGCAACAAAATTAAAATTGGAATTTTTTGAGAGAATTAGAAGCCTGTTGTTTTAGAACTAATGAACAGAAACTTGGAAATACTTGGAGGGTGGGGATGATGAATTAAACATTTAGATAGGTTGACCTCTAAACACATAGACGAGCATGCTCATTTATTCTATAGGACTGGAATCCTTGAGAGGTAAGAATAAGAGGGAATGCTTGAAAATAATCTACATAGGCATGATGATAAATGGAGTCAAAGAGAACAATGAAGAAAAATATATATATATATGGAATTATGTGACTTTAAAAATGTGTGTGTTTTATTAGTATGTCCATTTGTGTCTGAAAATTCTGAAGAGCAACTAGTTCTTTAAGGAGTTCTTTGACTCTGTACTGGTCAGTTGGAAGGATGTGGGGAATTGTTCTGATAAGTATTTGGAAACAAAGGGTGTATTAAGGAGTCCCAAGATAAGTAAGACTTTCACCTTGAAGTCTCATTCAGATAGATCTGTTCAATAGATCCTCCTGTTAGCATTCTTGGTTTTCTGAGGTCCTCTTACATCCAAATGTATGTTAGTTCAGCACTTTTCTAGCAAGGTTCTCAATTTCTATTCAATCTCCTGCCTTGAGGATGTGTTGAAAGAACTAAACTCTCTGGAACTTCTACACTCTGTCTTTAATGCAAAACCAGAGCCAGAGCAGAGCACCCAGCTGCAGTGGTTCTTCTCAGACTCCATGAACCCCTTCATTACAGAAGTGCCTCTCCAAGAGAAAGCGAGTCTTACCCCATTGCACCATTCTGAAAGAAGGAGGGGAAAGGCAGAAGCAAAAAAGGGAGGAAAATGACCCTGAAAACTTTATTCCTCTCACCAAAGGATCATATTTTCCAGAAGAAGAACCTAATTGTGTACCTTTGGTGGATTTGATCTTGACAGATAGTGAGCTCCTGGGCTTCTGGTAGTGGAAGATAGATGGAGATAGAGAGAGAGACATGGGGAGAGAGGTTGTTTGAGGGTGTATTGGGGAATAGCAGTGCTGAAGGTTGTTGGTTGACATAGTAGGTCAGTAATTGACAGGACTGGTGGCTGTCAGAATAACTAACATTGCTCTTTAACTGATAAACATATCAACCACACCTCTGGAGAGTCTTGCACTATAGGTCTATATATGTTTAAAATATATACAGAGTAAACCAATCACCCTAATGAAGAAAAGCTTACCAAGTGATTCTAACTGAAATGAGGGTGAGGTACACCCCTATTCATCCCCAGAGCAGACCCCAACTTCTGCAAAGGTACAGAACTAGGAGAGTGCAGAATAAACTAGATTTCAGGGCACACCTACCTGTTCCTTGACCAGATACCTGTACAGTGCACATGCTGTATGACCAAGAGTATCAGCCATGCTCGTGGGCAACTAAGAATTGGATCTGCTTATGGAGGCTCACTGAGTCTTAAGAGATCTCAGATATAAAGATCTCTTATGTCTTGCCAAATATCAGCTACAACCTTGTGATTAAATTCCCATTAGCAGTGGAAAATAGCATTTACTGTGTCGTTGTACACCATTTTCCATAGTCTACCTTTATCTTTTCTCGTGGACTGTCCTCTCTCATACAGCACTTTCACTACTCTGGTTGCTAGCCTACAGCTTACCATCTCCTCAGATACCACCAAGGAATGCTCTCACTTTTGCCAACTGTTTATTCTCTCTCAAGAAATAAAGAACTCATTGGTCTTATTTAAATGGACTTTCAAAGTCAACTTATCATATTTTGCTTAATTTGTGGGACATTTTTAATGGACCCACAACATGATATTGCCCTACTACTTTGTTAAGTGCATGCAAGCTCAGTGGGAATTATGCCCATCTAAGTGATGTACTAACACTTCCAGGACAGAAATAAAGGACAGTGGGTGCCTCTGCCAATTTCAGCACTGACACACTGCTGTGCCTGAGATAAAGGTGGCCTCTGTACCAACCAGGTAGTTATGTTGCTAAGTCACGGAACATCTTTAGGTAGATATTAGAAAAAATAATTGCCTTATATTTGCAAGTAAATTATGATGCTTACATTCTCCTCTAAGCAAGCCTGCCTTCTCTGTGAGAGAATATAGAGAGCTGCGTCATGACTTTTTCCAAGTCTTCCCATATTTTCTTCTATTGAGGCCTGAAATTCTGCCTTAATTACTGATTCCTGAATTATAAACAATTCCTAGATCGTTTTTCATGTGATAAGCTAAGGTTCAGAGGAGTGATGTTGTCCATGACCACACAACAACGTCTCCACAAAGCTAAGGCAGGACTCTGAATTCAAGTCCTATGAGCTTTTATTATGTCATGTTGCATTTGGGCAAACCATTGCTCTTGCCACTATTCTATTTCAAAAGGTGAGAAAACAGAGTAAGTTCTTAGCATTTCAATATGTGAGCTATGATCCGCAAGATCGAAGAAACCAGGGTTAGATATTGTATTCCTAAGAAGTGTTCACAATAAAGGAAAAAGATTGAGGAAAAAGAGGTGAAAAGAAAAGTCTTGGAGTGACAGGAAATTTTTGGCCAACCTTACTTTCAATTTTGCCTTGGGCTTGGATGGTTTTGTGAAATCAAAAGAGTTGTTCATTTAATTGGTCTCTTCCCAAGACCTGGTGTTATCACTGTGTTTATTATCTGTGAAGCTCTGTGTTACTAGTTCATTTTATTTCTATCCCTTTTATTCGGAAGAAGACAAACAATTGTGCTGTCATCCAAGAAGGCAATGCCATCTGCGAAAATGTTCTGCTCCCATGAGTAGGGAATTGGTGCTCTTTTAAAAGACTTTTAAATCACAGTAGACTGTCACCCATCACAAAGAGGATTTTTTAAAATGTCCTGCTCCCTACTGCCTTTCTAACATGCTACTGCAACCTTCATAAAGCTGAAGGAAGTCAGGCATGAAATGGTGTGCTATTTAGTGTAATGGTTAACAGACAGCTTCAGCTGCTGCATTCAGCACATTAGCTGTATGCTGAAAGGTTTGATCATTTTAATAAGGTGAAAAACTATTTAGTGTATAACACGGTATGGCAGAAGTATCATTAACCCTCTTTTTCTCTTTATTGTAACAAAATATATTGGAGAATGATTCTTCATAAGAGTGCTTTTCTAACTTTCGCTTATACACAGGCAAGTATGATAGCTTATGGCCCTGTGGAGTTCAAAAAGAGAATTAAAGTCACATAATTCCCTGTGGACTGAAAAGGTCTTAGCAGTCCTTTAGTCCAAGTCCTCTTCTCTTATTTGTCATTTAAAGAAATCCAGCTCAGAAAAGTTAGTGACTCCACTAACTCAGTTTATTGATGCCTAAGTTTCTTTCTTTCCTTCCCCTCATTTCCTCTTTTTTCCCCCTCCCTCTATTTTTCTGCTTTCCTTTTTTCTCCTTCCCTCCCTCTCTCCTGCTCTCTTCCTCTCTCTGTCTGTCTTTTCCTCCCTCTTTCCTTTTTCCTTCCTTTCTCCCTCTCTTTTTTCCTTTTTTTAAATCTTTTCTTCCTTTCTTGTTCCCATCTTGTGTATCTTTGTAGTGTGATGAGAAGACTATTTTTGATATTCTCTTTCAATCCCAAACTTGTAAAAACAATTTTTATTCCAGTTGGTATTTTGTTGATAGATAAAATAGCCTTCTCCTGGAAAAAATGAAAAGCAGTGTGTAATAATGCCTTATCACCTCTCACTTTCTTATAATTATATTTCCTACTCCCAGGAACCCTAACCTTCCTAGCCCTCGGTGCAATGCAGCTCTATTTCAGTGTTCATTAATTTAATAGTTGATGAAATAGTTTTATCTAAAATCATATTACAATTTCATCTTCCATCTCCTAGGACAAGGAATTAAAGTCTCCTAGAAAGCTCATAGTAATTATTCATTATTTTGTCCAAGACATGAAATACCTTGCAAATATAGATAATTTTATTTAATTTCCAGAATTTTCTTATATTTTCATTTCATGTTGAGCCTTGTAACTACCCTCTGTGATATTATAGAGAATATGTCATTGTCTCAATTTCCTAAATTGAAAAGCAGATTTCTGCAGTTTTACATGAGTTGGTCAAAGTCACATGGCTTATTAATATTAGCACTATAACTAAACACTAAAACTTCTCCACCCAGTTTTGTGGTCTTTCCATTATATTAGACCACTTCCACTCAAGGCAGTGATCCCTGTTTGGATATATAGCCAAGCATGGAGATGCGCCAGGAAAACTGCACTGAGACGGAATTGTGAGGAGAGTGAGACTTGTGGGAAGCATGGCAGAAGAGGGCAGAGGCAGATAGAATTGGCACATTTTCCTGAAGGTCCATGAGGGGATACTGGTGGAGTGCTAAAGTGGGTAGCGAAGCCCCTTGTTCATGAAAAATAGACTCCTTATAATTAGAAAACTGAAGACTGGACCAGTCCAGAAAGCTGAGTTCTGGGTCTGAGGTAAGCACCAAGGACAGCTCTGAAACAAGCTGGGCTCCGAGGCAAATCACACAGGAGAGAAAGAAGCTGGTCTGATAGGGGGAATATATATATATATATATATATATATATATATATATATATATATACTGACAAATTGGATTTTTCTGCTTTTTGGCCTTAAAGAAATAGTATATTCCAACAGTTTTTAAAAAAAACAAACAATTTTTATAGTATTTAGTCTCCTCTTTGGCATAACCTGAATGGATCACTGATGTTCCCCAAGGGCACATGAAGCTCAGCCCCATGATATCTTTGCCTGCCCTGTAACCAGATGCTTCTAATCGTAGGGCTCTGTGTCAGGAACTTCTATGTGGAGCAATTTGCTCTAGCTTGGGGTGTAATAAATAGTTACTTGATTTTACATTGCCATCTTACAGACTAGCATCTTGTGGATGTAAAATCTACCCTCAAAACAATGGCATGTCATGTGATTGATTAAGATGCTAATGGCATTTCCCTTTTCTTGGAGGGCCCATTTTAAAAGATGATCTAAAGGATATGGTTTGAGTGTGCACTGTCTCATAAGATATTGCTGTAAGTTTATTTGACTAAATTTTATTAAACATAAAAAATTTATTTTTCCAGAAAGTACTATCTCTTTTAAACTGACGATTATGGGTCATTGTAAGCAAATCCAGACAATGCTCCTATTTATGAAATTCTCTTATGTACTTTAAAAAATATACTATAATCTCTGCTGAAATTTGACCAGAGGGAATGTGGCTACCATTCCCCCCCAAAACAACTGTTATAACATGTATGCCATGGGATTATGATTATGAAAATCGAAAAGAAAAATATCCTTCTACTCCAAAGAACTACAGAGTCTCTACTGATTCTGGCTTTTCTGCTTTGGTGTAAGTCAGAGGACACTGTTTCTGGTCCAAACTTTTTCATTATTTAACTGAGTGGCTTTAGGCACGTGGATTAACTACTCAGTGTCTTCATTTGAAATATTGAATTACATGACCTTTCAGCTTCCTGCCAGCTGTATCGGTTTGTGTGTCTATGACACACATGATGTCTAATCCAGCATCAGGTTCTCATAGGGAACGTGGGACCTATTTCTTTGGAAGATTGTCTAAGCTTATGGATCTGATGGAACACCGCCTATAATGGTTAGGTCATTTATAATGTGCAGATATAGAATGAACTGCTAAGTTCTCAAAATATAAAAGAACTTTAAAAAGTACTTTGTTTTAGTTGAATTGTGAGCAGCAAGGGATATTTTCAAAATAAGAATGCAGTCTGCAAATAAGTGGCTGAAAGTATATATTTATCTTCAATTGGGACTCCAGGAAAGAGCTTTACCAAGTCATGTCTTGGATGAGAGACATGGTTGAGAAAGGGCAGAGGGCAAAAAAATAAACACTAAACAAACAAAAAACCCAAAATTAATGAAGGAGTAGTTGAAATGTTATTAATACCCCCAAAGAACTATTCAGACCCAGACATAGTTTTAAACAATCATGGGTAGAGTCAAGTAAATATAAACATTTATACATTTTTCTTGGCCTACAACATAATTGGGCACAGACACCACAAAATGGATTATAATGTAGCTATCAGGAGAGGTCACCATACCCAACAAGGATGAAAACCAACCAGCCCAGTTCAACTGCACATTCTGTGGGATGTCTCATGTCTTTTCTAAGACTGATAAAATCCCAGGGTCTTATAATTCCCTGTTGACCCAATATAGAACTCAGTATCTTGATGTGACTGTCTACCAAAGGCACTCTATGAAGTGCCTGTGAATGTACAAAACATTTAGGATGATGGAGGATATTTATAGCAACAGAAACAATAATCTTGGAGGTCCCTGTTGTGGTGCTTTGGACCACCCAACCATTGGGATTCTTTTCTTGTCTCGGTAAGAGTAAATAAAGCCCTCTTACTTTAACGCAAGACCTCTCCCTACTCAACTCCTTTTCCTCTAACTTGCTCCACTGAGGGTGAGCTCTACTTTTAACAAGGGTGGAGATTATGCCCTTCATGAGGTCTTTGATCAGGTTTCTCGACAGCAAAAAAAAAAAAAGAAAAAAAAAATGCCTAGTGCTGTGTTTAGAGAAGTTGATTAATAATAATATTAGCCTAGTAAACAAAATAATATCCAGGTTCTTGAGTCTGGGAAATAATTCTTGAATTTCACTCTTGTACTTTCTACAACTGCACATAGTTACGAAACCATGAAACTAGAAAAATGTTTATTGCTTGAAGGTTCCCGTCCAATGTCACACACCTCTTAGCTAGAGATGTCTTCAAGCATGGGGGCTTCAATCCTGTAATGAAACACTAAACACACAGATGGTAAACATTACCTATCTTCAGTGATTTACAAGCACAGGTTTCCATCAAATAAATCTTAGGCCCAAGTGATAAAGTATTTTTGCATCCTTTTAAGGAAGGCAGTATGTCAGGCATGTCACTGACAACAAAAATAAATGTACTCAACTATGTACCATTACCACTAAATAGTGTTTCATTCTTTTAAAAATAGGTTTGCCATGTTGTTTTATTTCTCAGCACATCATGTGATCACAAGGAAATTATGTTGTATGTATCTCTAATATCTTTAAGTCAGAGTGCTATGCTGATTATATAAGAAATCTGGGCATTTGCATGCAAAATATTCCTAGGGCCACGCTCTACTTATAGGAAGAGTTAAGAGAATAATATGGCCAAGGGCTGTGGTTGGAAATTATTACCAAGGGGAGATACTGAGGCTAGGAAAGGGAGAAAGGTAAAAAAAATAAAAATAAAAAACATGTAGGGGAGGCTAGATATCTGGGAGAGTGAATGGCTTAAGTGCTGTGATCTCAGCATGGAGGCACAGATCTGGAGCAGGGCACTGTGGAGGATGAAAGGGTTAGGGGGGATGCTGGAGAGCAGATGTGATTCAGAATGAGATTATGTTTACCATTGAAGTGTTCACTGCACCCTCCCCTCAAAAAGAAATGTGGGCCTCTACCTACCTAGGTCCCCCTCCTTTTCTTGTCATTCCCCCCAAATATGGCCAACATGCCTTCCTTGCTCTGCTCAACTTTCTGAGGAGAGTTCTCTATGCCAGACTAAATTTTTGAACTTTGGAATTTTCAAAAGCAGAGATGAGTTTGATGGAAAAATCTGGAGGGAAAGATAAGGTTCAAGAAAAGGCTTGACCCATATAATGAAGAACTGAAAAGAAGGAGGAGAAAATTTAGCAAGCTGAGTGTGGCCAAAGACTTCATCTAGTTTTGGGTTTTGTTTCCTTTAGTATTTCATTCCCCCGCCCTTCTCCTCCAAGGAGATTTAGAGACAGAGTTCTTGGAGCACTGGTTTGCAGAATGTGGGAAGGTAGAATTCAGAAGCCAAGGAATTTTATTAAGTGCTGCCCATGGATTTTATATTTAAATCATCTCTGCTTCTTAGGACATAGAAGTAAAAATGTTGAGCTATTTTGAAATGACGTTTTGGACTGGATTGCTTCTCGGTTTCAGAAGTGCTGTAACCGCAATCTGCTTTCATCTTCACATGACACTCTTCCTGGCACATGCCTGTCTTGGTCTCCCAATGTCCTTTTTTTTATAAGGACACCAGTCACATTGGATTAAGGCTCACCTTAATGACCCCATTTTAACTTGATTTCCTCTGTACAGACTCGATTACCAAACAGAGTATTTGGGGTTAGGGCTTTAATGTATCTTTTTATTTTTTTTTTTGGGGGGGGGGTGACACAATTTAACCCCTAATAATCATAATGGTCATAACTTAAATTATATATGTTCTAGTTCTTGTACTAAGTGCCTTATTAGTCTTAAAGCCCTCAGAAGGAATAAACCTTGCCAACACATTGATCTGGACTTCTGGGCTTCAAAAGTGTGGGAAAATAATAAATTTCTATTGTTCAGGTCAGAAAAAGAAGAGGTGTAATCACACAGGTCTTGGCTTTATCTAAATTGCATTCTAAGTGGAGTGTCAACTTTTGGTGCATGGCACATAGGTTGTTCAGTTGGAAAGACTAAGAAATGGGTGCATAATCCTGGAGAGCTTCTTTAGTTAGGCAACAAAATGAGTAAAACAAACATTAGTGGACGTTAGGCAACTATGATCTTACCTGTGAAAGCCAGGAGCCTTAAGTAAAAAGAGGCCTTAGAATAGAACAACCGGGCTGCAGTCTTGGACACGTCTGATATCCACTACCCATGATGTTGATGTCTGTGGTCTTAATGGTTCAAGAAACAGAGTAAGGAGAATGAATGGCATAAGCCTGTGTTGTTTCTGATGGAGCTGGAACCAGGCTTTCATTTGGCAAAAGAGAACAGAGTAAAATCACTCAGAATGGTTAATATATGATTTTGTATTCTAGCAGCTGCTCTTTAAATTTCTGCATTTTCTTCAAAGAAAGTATAATCACCTCTATGTATTTTCTGCATTGTATACAATAGCAAGTTATGGATTTTGTCCAATTTTTCTCCAAAGTCATTAGCCAGCTATGAGAAATTCAAAATCATAAGACTTACACTATCCTAAATGAGCAAAATCACCATTTTGCACCAGCTGTCACTGGAATTTGAGAAGAACCTCATAGACAAACTAGAAATCTGTATGGGGCAGTTGCCTCAAAAGTGCACCTAATTTACATTATGCCAATTGCTGTGTTAGCTGCTGCATTTCCATGTGGTTGTTTTCTCTTCCTCTGCTTTCTCCTTGTCACCTTTTTTCCTTAGCATTGCTACAGAACATATACATGACACCACTTTCATGTTACATTTTTTGGACAAATATTTCATGAGTCTCCATCATCACTTGTAGGATAAAGATCTGACCCATTACTTTGTTTTTTAAAACTCTGCAGGGTATTGTTCCATTAAAATACCATCTTTTCATGGGTTCCATTAATAAGGTTACTACAAGCCCAGAAAAAAACCTGATCTGTAGAACCTATTCAAAATAATGTAATCTTCATCCGAAGGAAAAAATATAACTGAATATCTCACTTTTCAAGTTGCCGCATGATGCCTCCTGCCTCTCTCCCTAGAGCTTCACCTGTCAGCCATGACCCCATCTCCCATACTTTGACCCGTACATGGATGTTCCCATGTTCTTTTTACTTCTGGCCATTGTGTATGCTGTTCCCTTTGCCTGGATCATTTTTCCCACAACCCCCTCTCCTGTATTAGTTACCTCCTAACCATCTTTTAGTATCCAACCAACTCCCCGCTTCTTGGGGAAGGCTTTTCTGGGATTTTAGAACTTGGAGAGATGCCCATACTACATGTTGCCATAGTATCCAGTCTTGCCTTTATCATACACAGATATGGTCATGCTTCACTGTGCTTATGCCCAATTATCTGCCTCCCCATAGCCTGCAGAAGCTGGGGCCGTGCTCATCTCATTCATCGTTACATTCTAGTGCCCACTATAGTCTCTGTATTGTAGCTTATGAATGGACACAATTTGGAAACTGAGATGATGAGAGGTGAAATTTTTTTCTTGACAGCAGAAAGAAGCAGCAAAAAAGCAAAGTGATAAATGCAAATTACAGCATGAAATAATTTTGCAAATGTTATGTCTAAGTGGAAAGTTTGGTCATGAACAAGTAGCTGAAACCAAGGAGACTGGGCCTGGAAGTCCACTCTTCTTCTCAAAGAAAAATGGGCTGGTAGGTCGTTTGGACCGCTGTCCACTTATGACTACAGATTCCACCTTTCTCCCTTGGCTTACTGTTTTTCCCATGTTTGATGTTTGGTTTCCTCCATCTATTTGAATCTTAGTTTCAAAACCATTTTCAATTTACGTTCTTTGTGAAAACCTCCTCTGACATAGTTATCTCTCCCCTCCAAACTTTACGTTACTGCCCCAGGACGGATTTTACTGTTGGCATTATTATTATTCCCAATTTGATCCTAAGCTCTTTCTGGCAGGAATAGTGTTTTGTTCACTTTTGTGCCTGGTCTCAAATTACCACAAGTACTATCTAAGTACGTGGCTGCTTAGTGGACTGGTGGCTTTTCCTGGGAGAAAGCATTCCATTTGGCAGAGGCAGTAAATTGTTCTTTTACAAACAAAAATGCATAGATAAAAAGCAATCATCTCTTTTAAGATGATCTATTTTCATATTAATTATATGATTGGTTAATTTATCATCTGCCATATTTCAACAGGATGTAAGTGGGTAAGAAAGTATGGAGTAAATTCTAAATTACCTTGGACTCTAATCAAAAAGTTGGTTTAGAGTCCAAGCCGTGTGAGTGGTGACCAGTCTTTGCTCTATACAAAGAATGAGCTTCAGGCCTTTTAACAGTATATGCAACTTTCTATCAAGACTCTTTAGTGTTCATTCATAGACAGTTTTAAAAAAAATTTATTGATAGTTAAATAATCTTGTCCAAAAATTTCAATGTGTTTATAATAATGGATATATTTATTATCTTATAGAGAGCTTGTAAATACTGGATTTGGGACACACTGAGTGATATAAAAAAATCACTACATCTATCACAGAAATCACAATAAAAAAAACAAAAAAATCAATCACCGAAACTAATATTATGTACCTGCAACTTGAATTGAATTTGATTGTGCTCGTCCAGTAAGTTCCACAAAAACATTCTGTGCTTGGCTAGCCCCTGGACACAGAGTTACACCTATTTAATGTGGGGGGGTTGCAAATGCCCCTTTCCAAAGTGGGTTGAGCGAAAAGCTTTCAGGAAAAGTCACAGCTGCTTGCATCCTTGAAGATTAATTGCCACTCAGATCTTCTCAGCTTTCAAATATACAATTGCTTTAAGCATAAATTAACCACCTCAAGGCTGCATAATGGACAGTGGGTAGAGAACATTCACTTTTACGTCTTTGGTTTGAATCTAGCCCCCACTTAAGATTGATTGAAAGTCATTATCCTTTGTCAACTGTTTGGTGACTTATGAAATGAGGTGTTGGTCTTAATTAAGTACTTAGTCTAGCCAAAAAAAAAAAAAACACCTTCACAATTGATGATCATCGGGAGCTGCTGGAACTCAAGGAAGGTCTGAGATTGAACTGGTCACGGAAATTGAATTAGTGTCTGTCTGTCTGGTTCACTTTCTAAACATGCACTGAGGCTTAGAGTTTTACCATTCTCTAGAAGAGAAGGATTTAAGTTTCTACAGCCACTGAGAGGACATTTTCCATCAGCATAACATGAGGAGACATTACGGCTTTTGCTTCTAGCTAGGACAGCACAATTATCCCCAATTTTTTTCTTCGCAGAAAGAAATCTCCAGGATAATTTGTTTTGTTTTGTTTTAAATCTCAGCAAGTACATAAAGAGCACTAAGTTCCCATAACCTTTATCATTGTCTCTATGGGAATGAGAACATGTTGGTATCAGATTGCTATTTCTATTTTTTTTAGAAATAACATGGTTTAGTAGAAAGCACCTTTGTCATATGCAGGTTTTTGCTGCCTGAGTTTTAGTTCTTGCTGTGTATCTGTCTGTGAAACATTGATGACAGTTTGAGGCCTCAATTTCCCCACATGTAAGGTCAAGCCCATTAGACTGGATTTCTCAAATCAAACTCTCTTCTGATTTTATTGGATTCTAGGACTGAACAGTTTTCCATTTTCTGAAAGGTATTGTGGTAATTCTGGGACTATCTGGATGCCTGGGGCTTTTCTCTTAGAAAGGGATCAGTATTCAAATCAGTGGCTGTTAGATGGGAGATAGCTTCATTTGGAAATCACTAGTTGAGGAACAAGAAAATTTCACATTTAATGAAGAGTAAGGATTATTGGCGGTGACAGTAGAGAACAGGGGAATAAAAACTAGAGTTTACTTTCAAATGGATAAGATAAGCCTTGTAAAATAAATATCTCGGCAGGGTTAGATTGTAATTGGGAGGAACTGGAAGAATCAGTTAGAGAAGAGGCCAAGGGCAGAGATAACAGCTGAGTGTGGAAAGGTCAGGAGCCTAAAGTTGGTGCTTAGGAATTCAAAAAATCATGCATGGTAAGAACTCTGCCTGCTGCTTCTCTCCCTTTCTCCCTCCTCCTTTTTCTTCTCTTCCCTCTCTCTTCCCCCTCCTCACTTGGATTTTCTTCCTGAATAACTTCCTTAATCACAATCAGTTTGAAACTTTTTTTTATTTGGATGACTTCCAAATTAATTTTGTTCAGCACAATTCCTCCTCTGGCTTCCAAAATCACACATGAAACTAATGATATGATTTATCTCCTTGGCTTTTGCTTTCTCATGGACAACTGAAATGTAACATGTCCAAATAGAATTATAAATCCCTCCTTACCTTCTCCCTTACTCTTTCCCATCTCAGTCAATAGCATCATCATAAACTAATTTTTTGAAAATCTGAGAATCATCCTTGATTCTTGTTCATTCCTTCACTCCTCATATCTAGTTCAGTTGATGTGACCGGGTTTTCCTTTTGCTCTTCATCTTTACAGCCACCATGTTAGTCTGAATATCTACCATCTCTTAATCAATTTACAGGGATAACATATCTTCTCCCTGATTCTGATTAGCCCTCTCTCTCATCTTGAAATATTTTTCTGCATAGTGGTATAGGTAATCTTTTAAGAAATGTAAGCTGGTAAACAACACTCTTCTTAAAACCTCCCATAGCTTCCCATTTTAATTTTTTAAAATATCCTAATTATTTACCATGACCTATATTCCCTGAATGTTCTGGATTTTCAAATCTCTTAATACTGATTAATGTAACTGTGGTAGGTAGACTAATAGCCCCCAAAATATCTATGCTGTAATTCCCCCAGAATATGTGAATGTCACCTTGCATGACAAAGATAACTTTGCAGATGGAATTAAGTTAAGTATCTTGAGATGAGGAGATTAGGCAGGACTATAGCATAGGTTCAGTATAATCACAGGGGTCCTTCTAATAGAGATGCAGGAGGGTCAGAATCAAGAAGGAGATGTGGTCATTGGAAGCAGAGGTTGGAATGATGAGATCACTAGAAGGGAACCACAGGCCAAGAAATACAGGTGGCCTCTAGATGCTAGAAAAGGCAAGGAGATGGATTGTCCCCTACAGCTTCCAAAAGAAGTACAGCTCTGATAGCACCCTGATTTTAAGCCAGTAAGACCCATTTCAGACTTTTGATCTCCAGAATGTATCTTATATTGCTTTTAGGCAGCAGCAATAGGAAACTAATACAGTCACTTTTTCCATCCATCAACTGTGCCCTAACTATGTGTCTTCTTCCAGTTTTTGGCATGTGACAGACTGTGCAATTCCTCAGGGTCTTTGCACAGTCGGTTAGCCAGGCCTCATGTATTTTTACTCATATTTGTAGGGCTAGCTCCTTTTGATATCAGTTTAAAGAACATCTACTTAGGAAGATCTTTCCCAGCCTCCTCTCTCAATCTCTTTTCATCTACTTGTTTTGCTTTAGGTGGAATTTCTTAGTCCTGGCAGTTGCGTATTTACCTGTATACTACTTGGATTTTCATTTTGTACTTTTTTTTGTTTGCTTTTTTCCCCCCTTTTCCTTGGTCTATTAATGTAGAATCTAAACTCCATGACAGAAGAAACATGTATATTTGTCATGTTTAGCACTGTGTCTTTAAAATGACTTCTGGCACACAGTAAGGTTAAATAAATATGCAATGTCTGCCTGACAGATTGAATGAATGACTTAGGCGACTCCAGTGTATGGGGAGCAATCCTCTTGTCCAATTGGAATCCCCCAAATTTAGTGTAATGCCAGGCACTTATGAAATGCTTAATAAAAATTCACAAGGCATTAATGAGTGTTGAATGAATGAACAAAAGATTACTCAATGTATGAAAAAGTATTACTGTAATGCCTGGCATATTAGTTGACTTCCTGCTCCTTTTCTTTCAAACTACTCAGATCTGGCTGTGGGAGCAGGGGTTGGATGGGGGAGCAATGGGCTCTTGGAGGACTGACAAATCCAGTTGTGTGGAAGTTGGGAGACAAAGATGACTGGAAATGGGGCAGCGCTAGCAGTACTGCCTGGAGCAGTGAGCAAAATTCCTAAAAATATTAATATTGCTAGTGCTCAAGTGACATTTCTTCAAGACTTTCTCAGTAAAGTGAGTTAGATTAAGTGTTATGTAATTAACCCTATGATAGTAGCTTTAATCAAGTATTCATTTCTGTAACTTCAATGTCTCTTGCTTTCTCTATTCTTTCTTAATTTTTTTGGGACTCAATCCTATTTTATACTAGATTGATATCTGTTGAGTCAATTTCCCTGCTTATCTAAATGACATTTCTTGAAAAGAGATATTGTAGGTCTTAATTCCCTTAGTATGTTAGTTTCCAAGAGCTGTTAAACCAAAGTTTCACAAACTGGGTGGCTTGAAATAACAGAAATGTGTTTTCTCACAACCATGAGACCAGAAGTCTGAAATCAAAGTCATTGGCGAGGCCAAGCTCCTTCTGAAGAGTCTAGGAATAAATTCTGTCCTCTTCCTGGTGTTTGGCAGCAGTCCTTGCCATTCCTTGGCTCATAGATGCATAACTCTAGCCTCTGCCTCTGTCTTCACATGCTCTTCTCCCCCAAATTTTTCTGTTTCCAAATTTTTCTCTTTTTATATAATTCCACCCTAATTCAATATGACCTCTTCTTAATATTATTAAATCTGAAAGGACCCTATTTCCAACTAAGGCCATATTAGCAGATTCTGGCTGGCTATGAATTTTGGGGAGATGCTATTGAACCCAGTAACTAGAATTGAGAGAAAAGAAAGTATTGTGGGAGAGGCCCAGACTGAGAACCTTGTTGAGGAAGGCCTGGGGAATTTTTTATGCTGAGTATTTTTCTTTCACAGATAGTTTTTACAAGGGACTATGCCTTAATCATTGTTATATTCTCTATTTTTACAAATGGTTTTATACACAGTGGGTAGAAATTTGAATAAATGTATTCTACTGATGACCTTTGTGACTGCTCACTTTTATAGCCTTCCAACACCATGGACAGAGCTTTGTATTGACTCAGGGACTATGGTTGGTGCCTAGATTCAGATGCCTTGGTGTCCTGGGATTGCCAATCAGTTTCTGTCACGTGGTCCATATGTTCATGATTTATTTTGATACTTGAATTTTGAGTCCTGTAATTTTAGGGGTTACCTGTTCAGAGTTATTGAAAGACTAGTCCTTAAATGAACATTTTAAAAATAATATTTGCAGAGACAATCTTCTTAAAATAAGAGATGGTCAATACAAATAGCTGTTCTTCAGTTGACAGCCAACTGCCTGGTTAAAATCAACTGTTTTATTATGTTTTAACGTTTAGAGAGTAGAAATCCAAACTTTAAAACAAATGAGCCAGTAGAGAGACAATACTAAAAATGTGTTATAGTTGCATGGCATGTTCTAATGATCTCATATGATCACTAGAAGTTAGGCAAGTCATAGATAATTCTATTCACTAACCAAAAAGGAAACTGAGGCTCTGAGAGGTTAAGTAGCCACATTGAAGATACCAAGGAAATAATGAGAGTGTGAGGACTTCATGTCTTCTTATCCTAGTCCCCTGCTCTTCCCAGAACACTGCCCTGCTTCTCACTGCCTATAGTATCTGAATGGTTAAATTACGCAATTATTTTGACAATGTCTACTCAGCCTGAAGAAGTTATTTCTTACATTTGCATTTAACTTGGCCATTCTATCAATTTTACTTAGGAATTACTAGTTTCTGTTTTCTTCCTATTTAATTAGTTTTAACATTATTTTTTTCCAATGTCTTATTTTATCACATCACATTAAAAAAAAAAAAAAACATAAAATTAAAGAAGAGGAAAAGACTGCAAACTTTGATGAGAATGTCAGTTAGATAGGCCGACATCTTGAGTTCAAGTCCTATATAATTTGGGGTGAGCTGCTGGCATCCTAAGGAGCTCAAGTGAGCTAATGTGGGTCTCTGTGTTGGTTTAACTTGTGATATTTCAGCATCTGGATGTGAGTGAGGGGGAAAGACCTGATGGGAAGAATTAGGCAACAAAATGGTCATTCAAGTTGCATTGCCAGTTAGACTCTGCCCAGTACGTGAACAACTTTGGGCCTATTGATATTTGCTGTGACCCTTAAATGTTCAGCATAGTATTGATTCTAAATGTCAAGCCCTTTGCTTAGGTGCTGTTTCTGTGTGATGAGCAGATTATTGTAGAATAATAATTGAACCCTTTAACAAACCCCCCCATATGCACAGCACCAACAAACACCAATTTAAATGCACATTTAACCTGCACTCATTGCCAACCTTAACAGAAGCAAAATGATAATGTTTTAAGTGTTGCTGAATAGTTTGTATGGAATGAAATATTTTTTTAAAAAAGTGAATTGCTTTCTACCAAAACATAAAATTTGCTACTGTAAAATAAGTTTACATGGTTCAAAATGCTACCTAGGACAGTTAATAACAAGATTAGGAACAATGATAAAATAGAATACTAATCTGAGAGAGAAAAATATTAGTTATTTCCTATGCATTTAAGGGAGAAAAAAATGAAGTATAATTGATTTAGTAATTAAATAAAACAAGGTTTTGAATAAAATTTCTGTTTTGCAAAAGCATCTCTAGGAAAATTGATAAGAATATTTCATAAACACAATTTTACATAGTTGAAAGACTATTCATGGGTAAATATCTAGAAAAGACATGTATGTTGATTAATGTTAGTCTGTGTTGTTGTAGGATCATTCTTCATACTTCATAATTGATGATTTGGTATCTGGGAAGCATGAACCAAACTAACAACCAAAGTTTTATATATGTATACCATTCCTGTGTCTCCATAGATGCACAAAAGTCATATAAAAAATTCTCACCACAAACCTCTATATCTGTTTTTCTTTTTTTTTTTTTTTCTGCCCAATACGGGATGTCCATCTAACAATTTCCCACCACCATGGCAGTAATGGCTCCCACCCATGCTTTCGCCCATTCCTCTGTCTTCTGGCCAACTTTGGTGCTTCTTCCTGTCGCTCTGCATGGTGTGGAGTACCCCTCCTCATGACAATTGTAATAACAAACTCTTCTTTCTAGGGTAGTAACCTTTTTATGGTGTCATTCACACCTATAAGTTAAATTCCAACTACATTTAAAGCAGTTTTTTGAGAGTTATAAGTTTTTCATCTTTTTTGAGATATTTTTGCATTTAGATAACAGATAAACATATAGTAGATTAAATCATTTTATCAGATATTTCTAGAAGCGTAGTTTAAAATTAGCAAGAAAATCTTTAATCCATGCCCAATTGAGAAATGTAAGGTCTTTATATCAACAAACCAGACACATCTAATTAACATTATACCAATATATTTTATGATGTAATAAATTAACTATAAAGTTCTACCATGTCTACATATCATATACAAGGTCTTCCTTAGTTACAGTCTCCTCTTATTCTGACATGATAATCAAGATCAGAATGGCCTACAAGTAGGAAATGAGCTCTTCATGTAGCTCTAGCCTTCTACAGCTTTCAGGTACATCGCCCCATGTTTTTCCTACTCATGGAATCACAAAGAGGCCTACGTCTTTGGGGAAGCAGAACATGCTGGCTTACTATTGTGCAAGACAAAGATATCTACCTTGACACATACTCTTCAGCAAAAATCACATCATCAACATTGTTATCACTGTTGGAGATTTATTACCATAAACCATGGTTTGAAGTTTTTAGTTCCTCAAAACTGAGGCTGCACTATTCAAAATCTTCAGTGGATTTAATATAAAAAACACGAATGCAGGCACTTTATGGAAGAAAAATGCCTTGTTGTTACAACCAGTGGAGCATCATTTAGAATAGTGATATTAGGACTTTCACCACAAAGGTACCAAATTCACCTCTTGAAAATAATAACACAGAACCATGAGCCGATACTGAGTGTTAAAGGATGTCCTTTATGTTTCCTCATGAAGTTGCGGATTAACCTTGGCTTGCCAAGCATTTACAGGGCAATCTTGTTTTTAACTTCAAAAGGCACATTAAATGTGATAAAGCCAGATAGCCCAGCTCTCTTACTTGCAGTGTTATCTCCTTTGGAGCGTACATGCAGCTGATGACTTCTGCTGTTGGGGCACTCTAATAGGTCACACTATCAGAAAAAAAAAAAAAAAAGAAAAAAAAAAGTAGAGTTTTAAAGGCTGTATCCGGCCCTGTTAAGTGTAATCCAGTACAGTGGATCTGATCCTGTCAAGTGCATGGAGTACTCTGGAGGTTGTCAGGCAGTCTGTGGAGCCCCAGTGAGCTCACTTGCTTCTGGTTCTGTGTGATGTTGAAGGCCATGAGGCAATAGCATCCAGTCCAGTATCACCAAGAAAGTGCCAACAATGTCAGCGGAATGACGCACTTCCTTCAGTTCTAAAGACTGAGAGATGCTGTTAAATGAACCTCCCAATTAGTTATTTTAAAAACAGTTACTTGTTGGAATGAATTTAATTTTGCTCCTTTTTATTTTTTATTTTTTAAAGCAGTATTTGTGTGTAGTTTCAGCTGTCAGGAAAATATGTCATTGGATGTTGTTAATACCTGGATCTTGACTCAGAGAAATTAGAACCCTTCCCTCTCATTTTCTTCATCCCTTTTGGTAATAGATACAATTCCAAGTCCATGAATTTCATTTGCTTGAAACATGGCTTTTATTTATTTTCTTAAATTAATTAAATCAATTTAATTTCCAAACGTGCCTTGCTGAGGTTGTTGGGAAATTTCACATTCGAGCATTTGAGCCTTGTGCCTCACAGCCTGGCCAAGGGTGGGCCAAGCAAGGCTCCATGCTTGTAGGCAGAGCAGACATTCCGGGGAGGCCTGTGCTGGCTGTTGTGGAGATGGCTGTTGGGACCTTATGTTTTGAATCACCCCTCTTTCTGTGCCTTGAAATGGATTTGGCACTTTTTTGCTGAGGTCTGGGATTTGCTTTGCTCCAAGCACCCAGAGGCTTCAAAGTCCCTTCTGCTTCCCTAGGATATTTCCAGAGGTTAGGGAGCAGAAACCAGCTTCACCAGGCATCTGGGGTTCTTTTTCTTCAATCCTCCTCAGCAGTCACTCGCCTCTTCTTAAATCTAATCAGCAGTCATCAAATCAAGGGGCTTTCAAGGCCAAAGGAGTGAACTGGTGAGATCATTAATTCAGAGATCCAAACGGTCTCTAAAATAGCCTTTGTCCAGAACTCTTAGAATAATCTTCTCACTAAGTGTGGGTTGTTCTGTTTTGTTTTGTTTCTTAAATAAAACATTGGAAGGGAAGTATCTTCCCAACCAATTCTGCCTTCCACCCCATGATAAATCCCCTGGGCTACAAGTCCATCCCCGAAACTGGTATGGAGGCGTGGATATGGGAAAATAGGGTACAAACAACACTGGTATCAGTAATGCATCCTGTGCCACTCTCCTTGACAAAACCACCCCCTCTGATCTCGGAATGCAACGTTGGTGATTCATTTTACTTCCCACATGACTTTCTACCAGTTTTCAGCTTACAGCTCCCTTTTCCTATTTCTTTTTTTTTTTTTTTTTTTTTTACCAACTTTCCCTCTTCCCTCACCTCCATGATCTCATACTATTTCAATTTCTTGTTGAGTTGAAGGCCTTATAACCCAAATATGATGATTACCTTGAGTCAGAGATGTTTCTTTCTTTTTTTTTGTTTTTCTTTTCTTCTTTCTTTCTTTTTTTTTTTTTTTTTTTGCTGGTGGCTGTCCGGGAGGTGCAGGTCCTCACTTAATGAATGAATGCTGCCAGGACTCAGGCAGGCATGACTGGGATGTCAGGTTGAGCCAGTGGGGGTTTGCAATTTTATGCAGCATCTTGACACACCTTTGCAAAGCCCATCTCTTTCAGTTCCTAAAAATCCAATTTCCTGAGGGAAGTCTCTTTAAGGAAAGGCATTTCCTGAAGTTCAGCTGGGACTCTGACTGTCCTCCTGCAGCAGCTGGGCTCTAATTGCTGAGCATAAACAAACATCGGCTGGAACGGAGCCATCTTCTAACTCTGGGTGCTATTCATTTCTAAGACTGCTGTGGTCATTTATTACTAATGACAGGAATCGGTAGCTGGCTGGAGTTGGCAGTCATGTTCCTATGCAATCAGCATTTTAAACTAGCCGTGTGCTTTTGGAAAAACAAACAGCCTAAACTTATGGCTTTGGTGCCTCAATCTAATTTCCATGTCCTACAGGAAGTCTTTCTGTGTCACAATATGATCCATTTGCTGTTCATGTAACAGATTCGAGGAGAGCTGTGTATTATTGTCATATGCTGCTATTTAGATTCTTATACGTCTATGTCATGCACCTTTAAGGGATAAATGAGGTTGTTTAGGAAAGAAGCTGTTTCATATTGAATTATTTGATGTCGTCAGCACAGAAATTTGACATTTCAATGTCTAGAAATAAATAATCACTGAGCTAAGGGGTCACCCAGTCCGAACCTCTGAGTTGACAATGAAAGAAAAGCAGGTAGGGGTGGAGCCGAAAGAGGAAAATAATCTACTCAATTTGTTGGACCCCCACCTGTTTTTTTCTTTTTAGAAGTTAAGGATATCTGACCCTGTCATCAAACTGATATTAGCCCTGTTTTAGATTAGAAGAAATTTAAGGAAAATTATGACACAAAAATCATTAATAATTCAGCCTTTACCTGGACATATTCTAATCTTTTATCTAGATTTTTAGTATTTAAAAAATTTTCCCCTATGCTTCTTGAGCCAATGCTGAATTTCACAAGCGATGACCAATTTATTTTTCTTTATAGCTCTAGATTATATTTTCAGGGGAGACTTACTATGTGCCAGATACTGTTTTAAGTTTTTTAAGTGTTTTTTTTTTTTTTTTTATATTTGATCCTCTCAACTATCCTGTAACTACTATGACCCCATTTTACAGTTTAGAAAAGTGAGACAGAAAAAGTTGTATTTTTTCCAAGGTCTCACACAGCTGGTAAATAGCTGAGCCACAATTCAAAGCCACCAACCTGACTCCAGAGCCCATGCTCATAAAAACCTATCTGACTTTTGCTTGATTTTAAAAAATGGTATTAATTATTTCCTTGAATGGACATATTGAACTTTATATAGATTTCATTGGTGGAGTGAGGGTAGAGATGGCAAGAGTGCCATTGATGGAGGGCTTAACCAAGGGAAAATTGCTTGAGCTGGTTTACAATTTAATGAGTATTGTGTTTTCTCTTTCTTTTTCTTTCCTTCCTTCCTTCTTTCTTTCTTTCTTTCTTTCTTTCTTTCTTTCTTTCTTTCTTTCTTTCTTCTTTCTTTCTTTCTTTCTTTCTTTCTTTCTTTCTTTCTTTCTTTCCTCTTTCTTTCTTTCTTTCTTCTTTCTTTCTTTCTTTCTTTCTTTCCTCTTTCTTTCTTTCTTCTTTCTTTCTTTCTTTCTTTCTTCCTTTCTTTCTTTCTTTCTTCTTTCTTTCTTTCTTTCTTTCCTCTTTCTTTCTTTCTTTCTTTCTTTCTTTCTTTCTTTCTTTCTTTCTTTCTTTCTTCTTTCTTTCTTTCTTTCTTTCTTTCTTTCTTCTTTCTTTCTTTCTTTCTTTCTTTCTTTCTTTCTTTCTTTCCTCTTTCTTTCTTTCTTTCTTTCTTCTTTCTTTCTTTCTTTCTTTCTTTCTTTCTTTCTTTCTTTCTTCCTTTCTTTCTTTCTTTCTTTCTTTCTTCTTTCTTTCTTTCTTTCTTTCTTTCTTTCTTCTTTCTTTCTTTTTCTTTCTTTCTTTCTTTCTTTCTTTCTTTCTTTCTTTCTTTCTTTCTTTCTTTCTTTCCTCTTTCTTTCTTTCCTTCTTCTTTCTTTCCTTCTTTCTTTCTTTCTTTCTTTCTTTCTTTCTTTCTTTCTTTCTTTCTTTCTTTCTTTCTTTCTTTCTTTCTTTCTTTCTTTCCTCCTTCCTTCCTTCCTTCCTTCCTTCCTTCCTTCCTTCCTTCCTTTTTTCAAGAAAAGCACAGTCTGATGGTGAAGGATAAATCACAGCCCAAGTCAGAGGGTAATGGCCAGTGTTATGAGAATTGCTTCCTGCATTAGATCTGAGGAGTTGCTGCAGTCCATAAGCACAGCATCAGGGAAGGGATTCAAAGCAGTGCTATGGGCAGCTAATGAAGGAGGCTCTAAGAGGGTGGGTGAAATGGAACTCACAGTATGAGGCAGGCCAAACATAGGTAATCAATGTATATTTGGTCTCTGTCTCTGCCCTGGCACAGAGCTCCTAAAATCCTTGGACTTTCATGTGCTGAGAGCAATTAAGTTGACTTTTGTTATGTTGATGAGACTATTTTGCAGGGCACCTAAGGATGGAACCAACTATGTGACTCCAGGGCTAGGACTTTCAGTACTACCTCCTAGATGTCCTGGGAGGGGAGAGGGGCTGGAGATTCAGATTGATCACCAATGGCCAATGACTGAATCAATCATGCCTATGTAATGAAGCCTTCATAAAAACCCTGAGGTCTAGTTTTGAAGAGCTTCCTGGTTGGTGAATATGTGAATGGATATTCTGGGAGAGTAGGTTGCCTCTTGGAGAGGGCATGGAAACTCCATGCCCCTTCCCATATAACTTGCCACGTGTATCTCTTACTGTACTGTATGTGTTTATTTTTTTACATTAAACCAGTAATCTAGTAAATAAAAAAAAAAATTGCTCTGAGTTCTATAGGCCACTCTAGTTAATTAACAGAACCAAAGGGAAGGGGTCATTGTCAGAAACACAGATAACCACGTGGACTTGTAATTGACATCTGTAGTAGGGGGTGGTCTTGGGGCACCGAGCTTTTAACCTGCATGAGATATCTCTGAGTAAATAGTGTCAGAATTGAGTTGAATTGTAGAAAACACAGCTGGTGTCAGTGGTGTGGGGAAAAAATCCACACACTGGAATTGGAAGTAGAGTCGTAGGAGACATAAGAAAGTATAGTCAAGGCCACAGCATGTGGGCAGGCAGATAGGGAGCAGCAGAGAACTCAGCGGGCAGAAGCAAATCCTATACATACTGCTGGTTTTCAGACCTAATTCCAGTTCTTTTGATCATCAGGTGGCTACCAACAAAAACGAAGGAGGGAAGGGTAAGATATTAGAACAAGGCAAAAGCCAAGGTTCGGATCTTTACACATCTACTTTCTCTCTAGAGTATTTTCCCCCTCTGGCTATTTCTCATCTTGCAGAGAGGCCTTGTTTGACCCCCATTTCTGAGAAGAAAGTTAAAGCAGTTACCTCTGTGTCTGTCCATCTTGGAACACCTGCCTCTTCTCCCTTTGTACGTACAGTACAAAGATATGTGTATATGTGTGTGTGTGTGTGTGTGTATATAAATGGATGTATATATATACTCACTTATGCCTCTTTATTGCCTGTCTTCCCAACTCAGATATAAACTATGGGAAGTTAGCAAAAATTTCTGTTTTATTCACAATCGAATATTCAGGGTCTGTTCATAAATATGCATTGAATGAATAAATGAATAAACAGGGATCAGGCACAGGGATAAAAGAGATTAGTCCGTTTAATATAATGAATCTGGAGATGAGGAGAAGAAAGACAGGGGAGGGAAACAAGATCACTTATGTTGGATTACCACATTACCATTACTTAGCATTTATGAGCTCCCCAGGTTCTGTCGTAGCAGATATTACAGATAGATAATGAAGACATAGGACAGACATGTTTGCAAGTGCCTTTCAAAATGTCATTGGTCAGAGGAGTTTTGTCCCCTGATATAAGCTATTTGTAAATTCTTTGCTGTCATATAGAATGTTCAATAGGAATGGACGTATTTTTACCTAGTGTTTCCAGTAAAGCAGTTTTGAAAACACAGAATTAAAGTTTTAATGGGTTATCTTATTCTACTTATGCATATGAGGCATGAAGTTTAAGAATATGTTTTTTATATCTTCTTATAACGCACACGCGCACACACACACACACACACACACGCACATACATTACAGCTTCTCCCTCTCCTGTCCTCCCCTCCTCAGTGGCCCCGATCTTTTCATAAAAAAAAAAAAAAAAAAAAAAAAAATCACTCTTACAGGGTTCTTCTGAGGATGTGTGATTACAGATGATGCCAAGGAGCACTCTGGGAGCCTCTAATGGGGAAGACACAAAACAAACCAAATAGCAAGTCATTTCTCCAAGAGATGGGCCCCCTGCCATGAGGAAGCTCTCCAGGCTTCCTCTCCTTTTGTGTTTTTATTTGAGTTTAATAAAGAATATTAAGACTGTGAGCTGCCTGCCCCCCACAAGCCCCCAAGCACAGAATTACATTTGAGAGGCTAGAGGGAGGGAATGATAGCCCTATGAAAAGCGTGGAGCTAAGAAAGCTGTATTCAGTGAACTTCTTACCTTTGCTGCCTGTCTCGAGGCACAGTGAAAACAAGGTGCCTCTTATTAAAGGGTTGCCTGCAATATGGGGTCTCCTGAGAAGTCTCAGACTGCAATTCACAGGTCTGTGCTGATCCTGTTTATCTATTAATGATGCCTGCTTTAACTTTCTTCTTTCTCAGAAACGTTCTCCTCTTGCCCATCCCAAATCCCAGCCTGTTTTTATTAGACCACGATCAGAGCTAAAAATTAAGGCTGTATCGAAACAAATTAGCAGTCTGAGCCCTTGTGCTGATTCTGTCACTTTTTTTTTTTTTTTTTAAATCAGAGAAAGTACTGACTTAGTAGCATTTGGATGGATACTTAACTAATTTCAGATTTTAATGAGACAATCATGTGATAACTTCTGAATTTTACTAGTTGTACTTCAGTTCTTGCCTTCATGGAACCACACCTAAGAGATAACAGAGATGAGGATGAAACTTTTTCATGGTTCTGGAGTGGTAGTCATGTCTACTGTTCTCCCTTCCTCCCTCTTCCATTCCCTTTAAAAAGCACTGTCTGGTCCAACAATGAATGACCAAACTTGGTAAGGCACTTTACCAGGAAAGGGACATACATCTCAAACCCTTGCCTTGACTTTGCCCAACCCTGCTCCCACATACACATCACTTGATAATTGACATTTGCAACTTCACTAGTCAAAGCTTTTCTATTCTGTTTGTATGAGTTTTCCACTAAAAGCTGCCCTGGATGTCTATGCTTTAGTGTAAACTAATTCCTAATGCTTTGCAAAAAGCAGGTCTTACAATAAAGAGAAAGATTAGGGTTTGTGGATACTGACCACTATAGGAAGGCCCAAGGAAAACATCAAAGATGATGCAGGTGATGATGATGATGGAGAGAGAGGAGAGAGAGAGAGAGAGAGAGAGAGAGAGAGAGAGAGAGAGAGAGAGAGAGAGAGACAGCTATCAGTGTCAACAAAGATGTCGGCTTAATTCACATTTTACCAATGACGAACTCTTCCTTTATTCTAAAATTCAAATTAGGAAATTACTCCCAGAACTGTTTATTCAGTGCTGCTGGGGGGAAAACACATACAAATCCTGCTCTGTAGCTGCTGCTGGCCAGCAAGGAGCAGGAGACAGTGAAGGACACAGCAGGGCATCCATTACAGGATGATATGTTGTGTGACATTTGGATTTTCTTTTTATACAGACTTACAGTGCTCCAGTGTTTTTTGTTTTTGTTTTTTTTTCTTCCCACTATCACATTTTTTTCCCCCAAATATGCTTCTACATTCTCTTCTAGGCTTGGTCTCCCTGTTAAGGTGAAGGCATAAGAACCAAATGTTTTTGTTGTTTATTTGTTTTTTACAGTCCATGATGAATGAAGTTTAAGAGCAGATGCCAGAGAAAAAGGGGCCAGGTAATCAGGTTTCAAATCAGTCCAGTCCCCCAACAGCACCCTTGGGCCGCCTTCACTTTCATACTCAGCGGCTGTCACGGCCCCGGTTTCCCAGTGTTAGCCCTTCTCACACACCAGACCCTGGAAGGCTGGACCCAGGAGAAGGAAAATGAAGTTCATTCTCCAACGAAGGGCTGCTGCCAGGGCCTGCTATACAACGACACTGGGAAAACGGCTCTCAAGCCTTCGATCAGGTTTCAAAAAAACATTACCAGGTGAAAAAGACAATCCAATTTGCTCATGGAAGTGCTGAAGAGAGAACCCTGGATGAGGAGTCAGAATCCTAAGTGGGCTACTAATTAGCCACCTACTTGGTCTTAGGGTAGTTAGTATTTACTGGAGGAGGGAGTGGTTTAGGGTGTAGTCAGACTCATGTGCTCTTATGAAGAAGATAAATGTCCTCTAATTCCTTTTCTCTCCTTTGTGTGTGGCTTCATGAATTTTCACTGCAGAATAAAACTTACTTCTGTGACTTCTACCAACATTCCAAGACCTGGCACTCAGGTGGGTGAGCAGTATGGCTAATGGTCTTTGCATCTTGCAAATGGGAAACTCAAACCTCCGCAGGGATCAGCAGCTCATATGAATGATTCAACAGCAGAGGGAGAACTAGAGGCTGATTGCTCCCTTGCAGAATGTGGGCCCACTTTGGAGGAAGCTTTCCATTAGTCAGGAGAATTGAGAAAGCTGCCTTTTGTCTTTGTGTGCATGTGTATACTCTCAGTTTTCACTGTTGACCACATAGTTATGCTTTTTAAATTCTTATGGTGCCAACAGAAAACATCTCCCGCATGGATCTTTTCTCAGCTCTACCAGTTTGTCTCTCTGTCTCTTCACAAAAGTATTAAGATTATATTGACAGACATCTTTTAACAGTCTTTTAAAGAGGTCTTTCAAGAATATAGAAGGGGGTGAGCAGCTCCAAGAAGAGACACAGATTAGAACGATGCTAGTGAAATTGTTTATTCAATGATGAAACAGAAGGGCAAAAGGAAAGCCCTGAGAACAAGCGTCCTACTGCGGATCCATGTTACATGTCTCGTGTGTATGTTATTTCCACAGTCCACAGTGAGGTAGAAAATAGAAACAATAAAAAGACTCTTTTGTTACGTTAAAGGGCTTTTTCTCCCTTTGCTTTTTAAAAAGTACCAAGTAATTTTATGGTATCAGTAACTCTCATTTATGCATTTCAGAACAGTGACCTCTTGGGAAACATAATATTTGTCTGAGTGAAGTTGTAAAATGCACAATTTGTATCTGAAAACCAGAAGTTGACAGCAAGTTGTTTGTATCTTTTTTTTTTTTTTTAATCAAACATTTCTGAAGAAGAAAAAAAAGCATTTCTCATTTTTATGGCTAGAAACAAGGTATCGCATAACAAGGATAGAACTTTTCAATTGTGAAAAATGATGCCAAGAATGACTATGAAAGATAAATTCTCTACACACACCCACAAATTGTTACAACGTTCATGCTATGTATATCTATTCTTCAAAGATGGCCTTAAGCTACAAGAAAATAACTTTTCCCACAGAGGATAGGGTCCAGACTGAGTTAAGTATCGGGTATTACTTCCTACAAGGTCCCATAGTTATGAGTATTTACCATAATGCCATGAAATTACATCATAAATCTATGTAACCACTGTCTTTTATATTCATTATTTTGGAGCAGAGGCAATGCTCAGAATTAGAATCAGCATCTACCTGGTGTGTTAGGAAGGAGACGCTGTAATATATTATTTTAAACAAATTCAATTCGGCATGTTGTGTGAGAATGTATTAACCCAGTTATAGCACCCATAATTTGAACATGTTATTTTATCTGACAGAAAATTATTTGACTAATAACTGATTTATCTGTGAATTCATGTGGTATAATTATTATTTAATAATGTGAGACAAATTTAGCTGTATCCATTTTGTCAATTAAAAACTAAAATCTGAGATACTGTGATGGTACAGGATTAATATGTAGAAACCTTCAGGACCAGCTTTGCAGCAAAATCTTATTCACATAAAGTTGCCCTGGACCACCCACGTCCTTATTTATACTCCTTTCATTGTGTCTTCGGGCCGGACTCTGATGCGCTCAACCCTTTTCTCAGATTCTCTTCAGATGAGAACCTGCCTCCAAATCCTATATGTATTTTCCCTATTCAAACTGCTGTCCAAATAAGCTTTCTGTTACCATTTTAAAGTATATTTCTAACTGGATGATGAAAGACTTTGGTTTATGCAAAGGGAATATCAGGCATTTAAATTAAAAAGGAAGAGAATATAGTTGGGGTAAAAATAGTACTTTTCAAAGTTTCCTGAAACCAGTCAAAGAATGTAGCTACCCATATTACCATCATGACATCCCAATTGTCTTTGGGGAGCATACAATCTAGAGATATGATTGATGGAGGGGAAATAATTGACAAACAGTTAACATAGAGTTAGTGTTGATTCTGTTGTGCTGCAGATTGCTATGCAGAAGGAGGCAAAAAAAGGGGTTAGTCAAGGAGTGCTAGAGAAAGAGGCCAACGTTATATTGAAGGAAATTAAGAAATGGCTTTTGGCTAATTATGCTCCCAACTCTTTCTACCCCATTGTAAACCAAGTCCTTTAGGGTCCCTCAGTTTTCTCTGAAATACTGGTACAGTATTCCCTCACTTATTGCAGGTATTATCTTCTAGACTCACCTGCGATAGGTGAAAATCCACGAAGTAGGAACCTTACATTTATTTTAGTATTTATATATACTTTAAGACTTTATAAACCCTTCCCACACACTTATTAACCTTTCCTACTCCCTTATTAACCTTTTCCACACTTTTATAAACACTACTTATGTTCTTAAACATATTCTACACTCTTAAACTATGTAACTTTAACAACATACATATACAGTACTGCAAAATCCCGCGATATAGCAAAACATTTGCGATAAATAATTAAATATAATATTTTTAAAAATCCTGTGATACAGTGAGGCTGTGATAAGTGAACCGCAATATAGAGCCATACTGTATTATCTTGGTGTTAGGTAGCACAGGTGGCTAAGAAAGAACCTGGAGCCAGAAAACTCCAATTAAGGGCTTTTATTAGTAGGGAGACAATGCGATCAGGCAGCTGAGTCCGAACAGATTGCAGTGCCCAGGGAAGGCATAGAGGGATTTTTAAGGGTGTGAAGTAGAGCTCCAGGGGGCATAAGTCACCCTGATGGTCAGTTCCAGACATCCAGGGTGAAAGTGTTTGCGAAACAACGATGTCTCTGCTTAGGGATGGCTGTCAGGAGATTTATGGTCCTTGTTTCAGAGAAATGCTTAAGGGAGAGGTGAAGGGTCAATGGGGGCATAATCCCCTGTGTCTCAGCAAAGGCAGGGGCTCAGGTCCTCCAAGTCCCAATACATTCTAACACCTGGAATCCAGCAGTGGTTAGTATCAGACCGAAGAATCCATGGACATCTCTCGCTTAGGCTGTTGGAAATGCATTCCGTTAAGTCATCGTGAATCTCTGTACTTCACTGGGTGAGTTCTTATCCACTTGAGAATATTCTTCCAGAAAAAAAGAAATCAGACACTAAAATAGACATCTAGTAAATATCAGAATTAACTATTTTACTGTGTTAAGTGACTTTATATATCTATACACTATTGTTTGGTTGTGGGATTGGAAAACTAAATCCCTCATTTTGTCTCTGTTGTGTCTCGGGAATGTTTTGCTCTTGCTGTGCGTTGTGTGCGTGCAAAGGTGGGTACGTAAGACTGCGTCTCTAACTCTTCACTCCATCTCAGCTTTCTGTCTCCATTTGTCTTAGTTGGAGAAAACTCCCATGATTTAATAAACAAAACAAACTGTTAGTCTTTATCTAATTCCTAAAAAACAGTACTTAAGATGACAATAATTAAAACTGTACTCCTTTAAATATATTTACCAAAAAAAGACAAGAAAATTCTGCATTTTTGCAGAAACTTAGATTTTTGAAAATTTGATAGAAAAAGAGGTGAGGTAAAAAGAACAAAGGCAAGGGTAACTCAATGTAGGAACATATTTTAAATATTGAATCAAATCTTCATTATAAAATATAATCATGAGTATTTAATAATAGTTGAACTATTTAAAAGAAAACAAGCTAAAAGATTGAAAAAAAATGAAAGCAAAATAAAGAAATAAATGAGCCAGCAAATCCCTCCCCCCAATTAAAAAAAACAATTTGCTGTAGAAAATTATTTATAAATTAAACTGAACTCATGGAGTTCAATCTGGAAAATACTCAAGAAAATTTTATTAAAAGGGGAAGCAGGTCATGGCCAAGCGTATGTTCAACAAAGGATGCCAGAATACATGTATAATTTATAACAACAAATTTAAAACAATGAAAGAGTATATCCGAATGGCTGGAAACATACAAAAATTAATAACAGGGAATTCCAAATTAAAATCACAATGCAGTATACTAAAATTCAACACAGTAACTAAAGTGAAATGAAGAGACAATATCAAACCACTAACATGAATATGGAGTGCCTGATCCTGTCATGCATTGTAAGAATGTAAATAGGAATAAGTACTTTGGAAAACAGTTTATGATATCAACGAAAGTTGACCTAGTAAATCCACCTGTGTACCCAGAAGAAATGAGTACATATATTTACCAAAAGACATTCATGTAGGAGGAGTGAGTATTCACAATTGTACTGTTGCTAATTGCCCAAAAGACCACCAAGAGTAGAATGGATAAATGCATTATTTTCACGCAACAGAATGCTATAAAACAGCTAAAATGATTGGGCACTAAATAGATGCAATAGTGTAAATAAACCTGACAAACACTGTGTGTGTGTATGTGTGTAGTCGAGTGAAAGAAAGAGGCAAGATTTTAGGATTAGAAGGTAGGGTAGTGGTTTTCCTCAGTCTGGGTAGTGATCAGAAGGGGGAATTAAGGGGGAGGTGCATTCTGCACTCTGATAGTGTTCTGTTTTTTGATCTGGGTGCTAATTACATTTGTTCCCTTCTATGAAAATTATGTATGGTTTGTGTACTTTTCTTGGAAATTGTATATGGTTTGAGTAATTTTTTGTATGTATGCCATATCTTTAAAGTAGAAAAAACACAAAACTTATTGCAATCAATATGTTCTAAACACTTCTCCAATAATATTTGTCCTAGGAGAAAGTAAGAGTAAAAGACCATGGTCCCTGAGAAAGAGACATTCTGTAACATTTTCCTTTCCCAATTGGTGGATACCTGGACTCTACTGAGAGAAGTACACTGGGTTGAACTTATTTTTTTTATTAAAGATGAAAAATGTCAGTGAGAAACCTTGGAAAGATTTTCTGATACCTCCCTAAGGGGAGGGGTGTTATAGCATCTTCTGCCCTGGAGAATGTGTCCTACCAGAGGACTTCTTTTACTGTCATGGAAGGGAGAATGGGGTGAGTGAGGAACTCCAGAAAGACAGTTGGTCCACTCACTACAACCAAAACTCAATATACCATTTCAAGGCCAGAAAAGGAGCAAGAGCAAGAGGCATACAAAGAGAATTCAGCTCTCTGTGGCAAATTTTAAATTGTTTACATATTAAAAAAAAAAAAAAAAGAAATTTAATATACTTGCACAGGAAACTCACCTACAGTGAACCAATCCTAACTGTCTGCCCAAGCCAGTTTTCACTGGCCATAAACTGAAGCTGCATATTCTAAAACATTTACATCTGCAAATAAGGATTTATAAATTATCTAAGGATATACAGGAGTATTCAGTTAAATCATTAAGTTATGACTTTTCCATTTGTTTGTAGAATGACTTGACTTTCACAATTTGCTTTTTGCAGTGGTTGCAGAAGTAAGCCATTGACTGACATCCTGAGAATCTAGGTTTTTGGCCACAGAGAAATCTTACCATGATGCATTATCATGTCTGTGAACACAAGCTGTCAGGACAATAGAGTTCTTGATAAAGTGTTCCACGGGAACTTACTCATGAGGGTTGTTGTTGTTGTTGTTGTTTAAGTTAGTGGAATGCGAAAACACTTGCTTTGTCCACTTTCAGTTCCTGGCTGCATCTTCTCCTCCTCTAACTTCCTCCCTCCCTGGTTTAAGACAGTTCTAGTACCTACTAATGAAGAATGGAGGCAATTATTCAGATAGTCTAGGTTCAAAAAATTTCACACAACACTGTTGACTGAGTTTATTATTTTTCACAGTATTGATTTTATTTGCCTGAATAACCCTAATAAGTGTCCGCTGGCCTTGAAATTCACATACAAAGACAGCTTCCAGTGATGATCAAACAAAAGATGAAAATTTAAAGCCTTTTGGAGCATTCAGTTTCTTTTTGTCCTCCAGCATGAGAGCCAGGCTTTATTTTCATAACCATGTCAATTGCTGCGCTTCAGACAACACAGTTTGGAAAATGCAAAAGGAGGATGAAATTATTCTTGAAGCTCTTAACCTTTCTGGACCATGAACAATTTTAAAATAATTTGTATTAAGTATAGTTGGCATATAATATCATATTAGTTTCAGGTGTGCAACCTAGGGATTCGGTGTTTATATACCTTACAATGTGATCATGACACTAACAGACTAGTAACCAACTTTCATGGTGCCAAGTTATCGCAGTACTATTGACTATATTCCCCTTCATCTTTCTCACTGATTCCCCCCACCCAGCTCCCCTCTGACAACCATGAGTTTGATGTCTGTTTCTTTGAGTCTATTTTTGCTTTGTTTGTAGATTTCTTTTTCTTTTTACATTCTGCATTTAAGTAAAATCAGATGGTAGCTGTTGTTCTTTGTCTGGCTTATTTCACTTAAGATAATACCCTCTACATCCATCCATGCTGTCCTGAACAGCAATATTCCATTCTTTTTATTGCTGAGTAATATTCCATTATATATATGAAGTCTGTCCAGAAAAAGTCCAGCCATTGTTAATATAAGGAGAACAGTTTGAGCTATATTGATGTAACTTGGCAGGCAAGGAGAATGGACTGGAATGTGCATGCATGAACAATGACAACTTCACTGTGCTAGTCAGTGGGGGCAGTAGGCATCACTGAGTGAGCATGTGTACTGTGTGGCTGTCGCATTCAAAATGACTGCGTGAGTAGAGCAACAGATTTGCATCAAACTTTGCATTAAACTTGAACATTCCTCTCAGAAACTATTAGCATGATTCAGAAGGTTGCAGTTATGGGAACCAGATGATTGGCAGGTTCATCATGACAACATGCCTGTTCATGCATTATGTATCATGCAGAGTTTTTTTTGTGAAACATCAAATCACCCCTCTAGAGACTCAGCCCCTCTATAGCCCAGATTTGATGCCCTGCAACTTCTAGCTTTTCCCAAAACTAAAATCATATTTGAAAGGAAAGAGATTTCAGACCATTGATGAGATTCAGGGAAAAAAGGCGGGGCAGCTGATAGTGACTGGGAGAACTGTATGAGGTCTCAAGATGCCTACTTTGAAGGGGACTAAGGTGTCATTGTCCTACGTACAATGTTTCTTGTATTTTGTATCTTTTTCAATAAATGTCTATTTTTCCTATTACGTGGCTGGATACCTTCTGGATAGACCTTGTATATTTTCTTTATCCATTTATATATCAAAGGACACCTAGATAACAAATATAGTAAAACATATACTTTTTCAGATTACTATAGAGTTTTTGTTTTCTTGAATAAATATCTAGAAGTTGAATGTCTGGGTTGTATGGTAATTCTGTTTTTAGTTCTTTTAGAAATCTCCATACTATTTTCCATAGTGGTTGCACCAAATTATAATGCCACCAACAGTGTGTGAGGGTTCATGAAGAATTTCTTGATGTGAGCCTGATCAGTGTTACATTAGAAGAGACATTTGTGAAAACTAATGATAACCTTGGGTGTTTTCAACATTTACATTCTCCACTGAAATAGAAAATTAATACTACCATCTCCTCCCGCAAATGTTGGATATGTACATATTTAGATAACTTTTATTAGCTAATGATTTAAAATCCAGTGGAAGTCAGCATCTTCCTAGTCAATTTACATACTTAATTAAAACTCTATTAACTTTACTTACTATGCAAAATAATGATTTGGGGATTTGGGGATTAAAGGACTTTTGTTAGGGAGCTGGAATGTGCTGATATCATGGGCTTTCTTTATAGATTTTGTCAATCATATATATGGGAACAATTGTTCCATGTATCATAAAGATTTGAGGCAGAGAAAGAGGCAGTCATGGTTTAAGAAAATTAATTTTTTTAATCTTCCTACTTATATGTACACAGTTAATTTTAGTGTCCAAGAAAAAAAAAAAAAAAACAACCCTTAAAATGAGATCCCTTCTCTTTAACTGGAAGGTAATAAGTTCTCCAGGAGTTGTAGGTGGGAACCCCAGTTGTTAGAGACTTCTTCATAATGTAAGGACAGACTGGGGCAGTAGGGATCCCTGTGCTTTGCAAAATATTCACACTTAAGGATGAATGTTTCTCCATTTGATCAATTATTTATTGCCATTATTTAATGGTTTAAATTCTTTTCAATATATTTAAACACACACATTTTAAATTTTATTATTGCTTGTCTATAAGGTAAGCAGGATAATTTATGAACTCAATTTTTAAGTGGGAATACTGAGTTCCAAAGATCCTGAGGGTTCAGGACTCCCTGACCAAAGTCACACATAGCAGATATGGTCACTCATAACTGGGTACTGCCCTGAGTCTCCAGGGGCCTGGTATCTGTTGTCTTAGCTAAGTGCCTATGTGTGACTCACCCCATTTGGTCATATGTGGCATATATAAAAGGAAGAACAAGAGTGGAGCTAGGAGAAAAAGTAGGACAACTGTAATAGAAAAACAATAAATAAATTAAAAATAAAAAAGAAATAAAGCCAATTGAATATATCACCAATGGCATTATCAATTAAAAAAAAAGTGGAGCTGGGGCCAGTAAGGTTCCATGACTGTGATTAGTCATGGCTTTTTTAGAAGACTAGAATATTCCAGACATGTTCTTTCTCAGCTATGGTTATGGATGTTCATATGAAGCATTTTTGTTGTGGTGGTGGTGATTTTTATTTTATTTTTAAGTCATGTTTCTTTGAGATTCCTATTAAATACACAAAAATATATTTCAGGTACATACAGATAATAATATTACAATTTACATGTGTTATGTTATTTGTCTCTCTTTGATTGCTTGCTTAGATAGATTAGTTCAATAAATCAGATTAAGAATAATTAATCCATCAAAATGAATGTATTTAGTATTTATCATGTGCCTGGTTCTAAGTTACATACTATGTAAGATACAGAAAAATATGAAGCATGGTCCCAGTTTGGGTAATGGCTATATTCTGAGGTGTCAGAAAGTTCTCTACATGAAACCAAGCATCAGTGAAATTCTAAAATACATTACTGTGTACAGTAAGGAGGGAGTAAGAGATGGGTATGTAAGAGCCACTGTCAGGTACAGGCTAAGTGCTGGAACCCTGGGGCCAGACTGTTCAGACTTAAACCCAGTTCCACCACTCACCAGCTCTGGGGCCTCACTCTTAGTTTCTCTTTACCTCAGTGTCTTCACCTGTCAAGTAGAGATAATGTCAGCTGTTAGAGCTACTGAGAATATTAATGCATTAAATCCTGTAACACTAGGTATATAGTATGTACCCAATGATTGTTGGCTATTTTTTTGTGCTGGGATAATCCTAGAGGTTTTATGCAGGAGGTAAGACTTGGAGCAGATTGTATACAATAAAAGAATTTGAATGGAGAAGGAAACGAGTTCTGGGTCAGGTGACTGCAGTGAAAATGGAGGTTGCTAGTTCGTGGGTGAGTGGGAAAACTAGGTCACCTGGAGTGGGGGAGACAGATAGAGGGCAAATAATGCTGAATATGCAAGCAGGTGTGGGAGAACTGGCGGAGAGACAATTTTCTGAAGAGCTGGCCTGGCCTCGAGTGTGAGGTTACCGACTAGTCTGCCTGAAAGCTGGAGCAGAAACATGGCTCTGCCCACTGTCTCAGTCTCTCATTAGACCCAAGCTTAGTCATTTACAGAGATAAGGCAGGCTGTATACCCTCTCATGTAATTATAGACCAGTAGCATAGTTATTGGAAAGAAAGAATTCACAAGTGACTATTTTTAAGTTAAGCTTAAATATTTTTTAATTTTAAAATATTAAATTTTAGATATTAATATTTAAAAAATATTTTATTTACTTAGTTTTAGAGAGAGGAGAAGGGAGGGAGAAAGAGAGGGAGCAAAACATCAATCTTGGTTGCCTCTTATGTGCCCCCAATTGGCAACCTGACCTGCAACCCAGGTGTGTGCCCTGACTGGGAATTGAACCAGCGACCCTTCAGTTCACAGGCTGGCACTCAGTCTACTGAGCTACACCTGCCAGGGCTAGGCATTAATATTTTTGATCCAGAACTGCCTTGGACAATATTATGAAAGGAAGAGAGAGAGGCAGGGAGCGGGGGAGGGAAGGAGAAAAAAAAGAAGGAAGGAAAAAAGGAAGGAAGGAAGGAAGGAAGGAAGGAAGGAAGGAAGGAAGGAAGGAAGGAAAGGAGGGAAGGAAGAATGGAAGGAAGGAAGGAAGGAAACATGAATGAGACCACCAGTTCATGGGAGGCTGTTTCCACGCAGAATGTTCTGCAAGCACACAGAACCTCAGTGCCAGCCATTAGCAATTAAAATCGGGCTGTATTATATTTTAGAAATAGACAAGGCTATATATGATGTTCTTTTATTTCATTTTTCATCAGACCACTGCCTCTTCTTAGAAGCATACGTTGTTCCAAACCTTTATGTTTGTCCTTCTCCCCAGTCAACCTTACCCAAATTAAATGTTTCTGACTTGTATCTAATTCCCAAGGTCCTTCCTGGGAGACACTAGCTGGCTAATCAGGAATGTATTTATTTATTTGCATTATTATTTATATAATATTAATGTATACAACACATTTGATACATTTTACAAGATAGGCTTGGAAGTGGTACATTTCAGTAATTGCCCATGACAGTAAGAAAGAGCTTGTACCAGAATATAAACATTGCTTTCTTCAGCAAGAAATTTGTATTATGAAGAATTCAGTCTTTGTGGTTTCAACTGCTGACAAGTAAAAAGCTTAGAATTTGTCACTCCCACCTTTATAAAAGAAAAAGTTTGAACAACTTGGAAATGAACAATTTTTCTTGGGTCCGAAGAACTGATGTTCCAGAGCAAACTGATACTCCAAAAATCTGGTGGGATGGATGAATTTAGAGAGTCGCAATTAAATTCTACCTACCCCAGGAAATATCCCCCATGGCTCTGAGTGGGTGGAGATAAGGATAGTGGTGGTGGGTAATCCCTGTGAAATAAGCCCAGAGTGTTCTCTCTAAGAAAGACTTTGCCTGGAGAATGTCTTTCTTCACCATCTAGCCCTCTCTAGTCTTCCTTTTTCACCAAAGTGAAGAAATGAAAGTTACACAACTAGAGAAACACTTAAGAAGGTTACAGTCTGTATACACAGTCCCACGAAAAGACTGAGATTTGATCGTAAGGTATAGACTGCTCCCCTCACCACCCCTTCAATGGCGCCCCAGCAGAATATGAGTGGACAGAGCTGAAGCAATATGGGCAGGCTGTCTCTGAGGCAGGATGCCTAGAAAAACCTGGTCAGGAATGACAAGCAAGGACACCAGAAAATTCGAAGCCTCTGGCTCTTATGGCTCCAAAAAAGATTAAACACAACCCAACTTCTAGCCTATTTGCTTCTGTTTGTTTTCAACAAAATAGCTGTTGGGGACCCCCAACCCACAGAGATTCCCCGGTGTCGCGGAGGAAATGAAGACTTCCCAGGCAGCTTGTGCTAGGGGAGAGAAGGCTGGCAAAGACCTGAGAGACAAATACCTCGATTGCCTTCCTCCAAGGTCTTTCATTGAGTGCAGTAAGCTTAAGGGCATTTAGCATGCACATAAAGCTCATAAATCAATGTTAAACAGTGCAGATTACAGCAAATAGATATTGTTCAGGGGTAACAATTCAAGGAATGTTGAGGTAACCCTCAGGACAGGGTGTGCCGGACACAAAGACTTCAGATGGCCATAAAATAGGGAGGGTGAGTTCATTTTGAGTTAAAGTTAAAACTTCTGCTGCTGGTATGATAAAGCGATCAAGTGAGGTAAAGAACAGGGAAAACGTCAAAGGACATAAAGCATTTTCTCATGGCCTGATTCCCACTGGGGCCCACGGGCTATAGCATCGAGGCACGTATGCACCCAGTTTTCCCAGTTTTCCAGTCAGATCTTATAGGCTTTGCTTCCTTCACCTGGCCTGCATGGGGCTCCAAGTCTCAATACTTTCCCAGGGGGAGCCCAACAAATAGTCTTGCCAAAAGACAGAAAAAACAAAACAACAAACAGAACCTGAGGAGAACTGAACTCAGATTTGTGTGTGCTCCATGCTTAAAAAGGATTCTTTCAGGAACTGCTGACACAAGGCTGGACTGGGGGCCGGGGAGGAGGGCGGAGATCACTCACTGCCTGACAACAGCTCAGGGTTCCCCTCTATGACTGAGTATTCCTTCCTCCTGAGGCTTTCCCTGAGCTCCGGGGTACAGCCTGCTGTCTGATACTGCCACACCACCAGGCACCATGACTGCAACTTCACATTTCTGTGTGTGATGGGGTAACGTTGTCTCCTGCATTGGACTGTAAGCTTGATGAGAGCAGAAACTGGGTTTGCTTTTACTGTTTTTTTCTTGTTCTCAACCCAGTGTCTGATGCTCAATAAATACGTGTTAAATGAATGGATAGAAATTACTTTAAAATGTTGTATCAGATTTTAGGCAACCATGCAAAGTAGCAGAGTAGATGGCTTAAGCAACAGAAATCTATTTTTCACAATTTGGGAGGTGTTTGGCAAGGTAGGCTTTCTCATTGTCCTTTATCGTTGGCTAACAGGTGGTGGTGACCATGTGTGTCTTCACATGGTCTCTCCTCTGTGTGTGTCTGTGTCCTGACCTTCTCCCCCTAAAGGATTTGAGTCATACTGGATTCGTCGTCGGCAGCCGTCCACCTCGAGAGACGATGGTGTAGCTTCTTAAGAGTCTATCTGCACCGCCGAGAATGGCTGTGCAGTCCGACTCGGGAGTGACACGGTATCTGTCTCCTCCCGTGTTGAATCGACATCTTGCGATGACGCTGGAGTGTCCTCTCCAGTGAAGCTGAAGCTACAGAGCCTGGGCAGGGTGATATGGAGGGTCTGCTGTTGCCCATGCAGCAGACCCCCCCTCTCTTCGCAGCTGAAGGGTCCAAGGGAAAGACGGAGTCAGTACAGCTTGGCTTCAGGTGCGCCGCAGGAGTTGCCGGTGTTGACTACAACGTCAAACCGCCTTAGGGACTCCGGCTCCGGATTTTCTGTCGGGGTTTACTCCCTTAGCCTTTCCCCTGAAGAGGTATGCCGCAAGGCAGCGGAGGTTTTTTGGAGTCAGAGTTTTCCTTCTCTGATGTGCCCTGACTGGAAGATCGAACCAGCGACACTTAGCTCGCAGGCCGACGCTCAATCCACTGAGCCAAACCAGCCAGGGGTTCATACTGGATTAGGGCCCACCTAACTGACTCATTTTAACTACAGGCCCCGTATCTCCAAATTCAGTCACGTTCTGAGATACTGGGTGATAAGACTTCAACATATGAATTTTGAGGAGATATGATTCAGCTCATAGTAAATGTGTTGGTAATATTTGGGATAAAAAGCAAGGCTAAGAATCAGTGACATTTTTATGTCCCTCCTAGATTTGGAGGGTTAAGCTTATCTCCTCATTTTCTCATTTCTCATTCTGTGATCCTGGTATCACCTCTGCCAATCCATTATTTATCTTCTTTTCTTGACCTGAGGGGTTGGTGTAGGATCTTACACTTCTGACTCTCTTGAATGTTGAGTTCATTACCTTTTCTTTAATGGATGGTTGTGTTTTACATGTGTACTCTTCAGAGGGTGTTTCCTTGCTATCACTTGATAATATATAGATATATTATCCTCATTTTACGATGAGCAATAGAAACAAGTTTCTCAAGGTCACGTGGCTTATTAATGGCATAGTTATAAATAGAAACAATGTCTACAGATTCTGAAACAAGCTTTTTTTTTTTTCAGAATTAAAATTGTTTTTGTATGCTAAACCTTGTATATTTCTTACAGTCTTTCCAGAAATCCTGTGGTCAATTACAGGAGGAAACTTGCTGGAACTCTAAACTCAAACACTGAGTGCCCATGGTATTAGTCCCTTTGCGTCATGTTCCCCTTGAGCTGGAAGTCTCAGGATACCTGACAGTTGTGCATTCACTTCCTCCCTTCCCAACATCAGTCTGATATGTTCAGATAAGATGGGGAGGAGCTTTTAGACATCTGCCTGCTCAGACAGTCTGAAAGGCCAGGTCTGCTGGTGGTTGTCCATAGTAAGACCATAATGTAACCATGGGATTTCTGTTCCCATCACTTCTACCCTGGAATCTGTTTTTCTTCCCTACTCTCGGGGTGTGTGTGGGGGGGACTTATTCACCTCTCACGTGTGGGTCATATGCTTCAAAGACACATAGGGATGGGGAGGGCTCAGTAAAGTCCAATTCACGGTGATAGGCAGTTTCATGCTGATGGGAATTCCATTTATGTGAACAGCTGAGATGTGAAATCCCATCTGCCTCCTGGATTAGAGTCCCTTTTCCTCTTTCTGATGATTCGTCGGCAGCCGTCCGTCTCGAGAGACGATGGTGTAGCTTCTTAAGAGTCTATCTGCACCACCGAGAATGGCTGTGCAGTCCAACTCGGGAGTGACACGGTATCTGTCTCCTCCCGTGTTGAATTGACATCTTGCGATGACACTGGAGTGTCCTCTCCAGTGAAGCTGAAGCTTATGAATCTGATGATTATGACTAAAGAAAGGGAGAGTGGGGGTGATGTTTCCTTTAACTTTTCTTTTAGAAGAACTTCTAAAAATACTTATCTCCTCTACATGTGGGGTCACTGTATGCTTTCAAATGTCTACCTAGACACCAGAAACCTTCTCACCATTTCCTTTCACTTTCAGGCACAGTTCTCATTTAGAGGGGTGTGTGTATGTGTGTAGGGTGTATAAGTATATGTGCATCCATGTGTAACTGTGTGTGTTGAGCGTATAATACAGAGTAATCTTGTTTCTATCTCTCTTTCTCTTTGCATAAGAATAATTGATGTCAGCTTATGGAGGGAGAGCTTTCTGTACATGCCATTTTTCAGAAATAGATATTTGAAATGATTGTATTCAGGCTGCTGAGTTCCCCTACCAACCGTCTGGGGAGGGGAGGGGGTCAGCAGGAATGCTCTGCATTTTAATTACTTGTTTTTCCCTCTTGAGGTATGTTATTTTTAAGGTTGTCAATTTAAAGCAAAAATACCCCTCTAAAGCATTGGAATAAAATGGAAAATGACACTTTGATATAATTCTGGGAAAAGGTCTTGAATCCTAACATTGTATCTAAAGTTAGGTCCATGTAACAAATGATTATTTAACAAAGTAAAACCAGTGAGCCAGATAGTAGTAGAATATTGAAGTTCTTCTCCTGGGCACTGAGCATCATGAGAGATTAACAGAAGTCCCTTTCCTATGATAGACTGCCAATGAAAGAGTCAGAAGATGACTCAGTGATAAACAGAAATAGTAGAGAGCAATCATGACACAAGAAAGAACTTTGCAGGTACCAATGGGTTATCAGGTCAGAGATTTTAAGTGCTCATATCTTTACTCCTGCATATTCATTCCATCAGTGGGATAAGCTTTGTAGCTTCACTCTCAGTGACACTTTGAAGGTCTTTGCATTTATTAAATTTTGTATACTGTTTCTTTTCTTTTTTACTCCTTTTATTTAATCCAACACACAATGAAAGGAACACATGTATTGATACATCACCCAATAAAAAACAAATCTGTTGTAACACAATGCCTATCTCCAATTAGCATTCTTGTTAGTTTTAACGAGTAATTCATCCATAGACATTCGTTCCCCACATTATACATGATATTAAAGAGAAATCTCTCTTTCTACAGGACAAAAGATGTTAAGAAAATGACTATATTTCAGAATGAGGAATTGATTATGGTCAATTTCTCTTTTGAAATTAGGTAAAATTTTAATGCCTAGTAATGTGTTTTAGAAACAAGCCAAGGTTGGCCATTAAGCCATAGCAACATTAAACTGATATTTATAAACAGATCTAACTATGTTTAATTACAAGGAAGAGATTCCTGTGGTCAGGACAAAGCCCATCCTGACTCTGTAAACAGGTCTTAGCAGTGCCCTTGGCAGAACTTTCTTACATTCTGGGAGAAAAGTGAACAACTCAGGGAAAATGAGGACTCCAAGTGGATCATTCTTCAAAATGAAGAAGAGCAGTTCTTTCCCTTTCTCTTGAGACATTTCTTCTCTAATTTGGGGATTTTACATTCACTGTTCTGGAAGGCACACATGTTCTGCTTGCATGTGTGCCAAATCCCTCTCCTGGGTTTCTGTGAGAGTAGTTAATCTACCTAACAGCATTTTGATTAGACAAAAAGATCATTTCATCTTATCTGGGGACAAGGAGGTGGCATGAACAAAGACTCTGCTTATGCCTCTCTTTCTAAATGATTTCCTAATCTGTGGAAGGGTTTCGGATAGAGTGGTCTCGGCTAAGGAGCTCTCTGCTGTGGCAATATGTTCTTCCACATTAAAGGCATACAGAGCTTTCTGCAGCCCATTTACAACTGTCTTCTGAATTCATTGAAACGTGGTGTTCAGGTTCAGGAAAAGTGACTTTTGACTGTGCACAGTTGAATAAATAGGGGTTATAGCAAGAAAAAAATAACAGATTAAAAATAAATTCTGGATTAGAAGGGCTTTTTGTGAGAGAAAAATCAGGAAGAGTCTATTTTTTCTCTATCAGTTATTATAACCCTGAACAGGAGAGCCAAAAAGCTGCTGGAAAGGATTATAGCTTTTGTCTCTGAAAGATATTAGTTGCAAACTGGATTAGCTGTCCTTATCAGTTTTGGATTGAAAAATACCCTTGTAATGACACAGTCCTCTATAACGAAGTGCTGCTGTGTTAATACCTATTAGAGATTGGTCAGAAATAAATATTTGAAGAGTAATAAGGACAGTAGACATATTTCCCAAACTGAAAATAAAGAATTAAATTCTGAAAAAAAATGCTAATTCTTACTTTCAAATTTATCGACAAATAAATGTGTGAGATTAGTGTATATTAATAAATCATGCTCATTAAAAATAAAATGTACAAAACTAGAACACCAAAAAAATTCAGACATATGGTAGCTTTATAGTTGACCTGATGAACAATTATTATTCCAGTTTTAATTTTTAATATCCTTCTGTCTGGTAGGTTGAGTGCAACAATGGCTTCAATCTGTTCAGTCCATCCACACTGTCTCTAGGTTTGGCCATATGACTTGCTTTGGTCAGTGGCATGCAAGCTAATATGACTCTTGCAGAGACTCAACAAGCACTTTTCCCTGGGTTTTCCCTCTTGCTTTCTCTTGAGAACCTGCTACTACAGGAAGAAGCCCATGCTCATCCCCTGGAGGATGGGGACCTGCGGTGGGGAATGCAGATCCCTGGCCAGCAGTCAGCCAGCCCTGAACCGACCCAGAAATGAACAGCCGACTCATGACTGAGCCTCAGGATAGCTTAGCTAAGACAAATCCAAAACAGCAGGACTGTACCACTGAGCTGAGCCTGCATTGCTGACCTGCAAAAATGCGGGAAAAATAAGTTGTTCTAAATTTTGGGATGGTTTGTTACATGGCAAAAACTAGCTGATACATTGCCATTTAAGAATGTTCCTAGATATTTTACTTTGTTTTCTGTAGACATCTTAAATCCTAGAATGTGACAGTGGGATTCCACCCCTGGACTTTCTCCATGAGGAAAGTGTGTTTCAGGTGTGAAATGACTGACTGGAAGCCCCACAGCTAGTTAGTGGCAGCCCTGGAAGTGGGGCCTGGTCTTCCTGGCTCTCACCTGAGTTATCATCCTACAAGACGAGTAGTGTCTTTCCTTTTGTTTATGTAGAAGATATTATCCATGTAGTCTATGTCCTGGAGTTATGTCACTAATATTTTCAATGCAATGTGCTGCACATATTCACCTGTGCCCATGTCCTGCTATGATGCATTCTCGTCCTGGTGCAGGTTCTGGTGAATGGTTTGCCGGTGTGTGTGGTGCACAAAAGGATATCTTGAACTTATTAACTGTCTAGTCCTAAATTAATCAGTTTCTAAGCAGCTGTTACACCGAGCTTACATAGACTTTGTAAGAAGAGAGTGAGCTCCAATGGATTTAGACAGTAGGCAGCACAAACTTCATGTTCATTTCAGTTAGTCCCAGAGGGTGATGTAGAGGCAGGTCCTCCTGGTAGATTCTGTGCATGTGAATGTTTGTGTCACAGCTGAGGTACACTGACCTTGGGAAACGCCCAATCTTTTATAGAAGCTACGAGCAAACCTGCTTGAATTTTGTGAGGGAACACATTTTCTTTATTATCAGGAAATAAATATCCCCGCTGCCCTGGATGGTGACACTACCTCCAGCTTCCAGGGCTATCTGTTATGACAACATCCTTGAGCAAAGTTGCTGTTGCCTTTTGCTCAGAAGAGTCAGGGAGACACCAGATCTGTGCAGAATTATCTCCCAGCAGCCACATGGGCCTTACTCACCTTCATCTCTTAACTGATACATTGCAGTAGTCTCAGCCCACTCTCCTTGCTTCCATTCTTGTTCAGTTCATGTCCACTCTCTAGAGTTGGGAGAATTAACTTTTTTTATAACAAAAGCCTTTTACTCACACTGTCTCTTCATTGCATAGTAAAACAAACCAAACCAAAGCAACAACACCAACAACAAAAACCCCAACACCTTACACTATTAAATAGGATGAGCCTCTGCCCTACTCACCACCATCATATGTGGCAAAAATGATCTCTGAATTCCCTAGCCACTTTGGCATTTTTTCTTTCCCTCAAGTCTACTGATTTCTTTATTTGCTCTCTCTCTCTCTCTTTTTTTTTTTTTTTAATTTCAAGGACATTGCACATGTTATTTCCTAGAATGCTCATCCCTTCAATTAATCACCTGTCCCACCCCCACTCCCCCACCCCCACCAGCCTCACATATATTTCTTGTGGATTCCTCTTCCTTAACAAATAGATTTCATCTCAGAACCCAGAATTAGATTGGCTTCTTTATCTCCACCTCTGGTTATCATTAAACTCATTGGTTTTGCCCATTACTTAAAAATAAAAAGCTTTATTGAGATATAATTCATATGCTATATACTTCACCCATATAAAGTAGACAATTCAATGGAGTGTGACACCATTACTACAATTAATTCTAGAACATTTTCATCACTCCAGTGGTTTTATTCTCAACACTTGCATAATATGTAATGATATATTTTTGTTTGCTTAACTCATTTATCTTCTGTCTTCCTCATCAAATTGTAGGCTCCAGGAGGACAGGGATTAGGTCTCTTTATTCACTAGAGTATACTCAGCACAAAGCATAGAATCTGGCCCATAATAAACAAGCATTTCTTGGTTGAATGTGAAAAGGAATCTTGGGAGAAGGGGAGTACTCCACATAGAGCAAATAGTACAATTAAACACATCAGATGGAAAATAATGTCATGAGTTTAAAGAACTGAAAGAAGCTGGAGTAGCTTGCAAGAAGAGAGCAAAGAAGCCTGTGGTATTCAGATCAAGCTGATTAGGTAGGCAGGGGACTTCTAAGGCTTTGATAAGAATTTCAGTTTAATAATTAAGTTCATTCCATACTGTTCTGCTTGAGGTTCACTGAGAAGCCTTTGTCCCAATAAAAGAAATAATACCTGAACTCTTCTCCAACTATTTGAGTGTTTAGAGGCTCCTAGAGTTCACATAAGTGCTGAAGTATTTCTGGAATATATCTTCACATGATACAGGGTGATCTTTGAGTAAGATCATAGGCTTTGCCATAATTTTACTTAAACTATGGCTCAGAATGTTCTATTGAATCAATTTAAAGCTTATATCCATGTGGATCCTCTAGTCTGACCACTACTCCTGAGTACTCACATAATGCTACTGTCCCTTCTACTCAAGCCATAGCTGGAACAGGTGTCAAAACAGGACTTACGTGTTCAATCACCTGGACCTCAAACCCTTTCTATTATCTTTCCCTTTTCACATTTTACATCTACTCTTTCTACATCATCCTGCCTCCTCTATTAAATAAAGACTTCTAATGCAAAGGCTCTCCTTCTACTCCTGTGCAGTAGTCCCTCTCTATACCATGGTTCACTTATCGCAGCCTCACTGTATTGCGGGATTTTTAAAAATATTATATTTAATTATTTATCACAGATTTTTTGCTATATTGCAGGATTTTGCGGTACTATATATGTATGTTGTTAAAGTTATGTAGGTTTAAGAGTGTAGAATAAATGTAAGGTTCCTACTTTGCAGGGGGGTCTAGAACGTAATACCTACGATAAGTGAGGGAATACTGTATTGCATAATAATTACATGGATGTCCCATCTGAAAAGTGATAAAAATGGTGAGTCATATATCTCTTATGGGTCAACTATTCCTAACCTACCCACAAGTACAAACATGGACTCCTCTCACTACAATAATGAAAAACATAACACAAGGTCTTTTTTCAACCTTTCACCCCACTAGCTAATCTTAGTTTCTACTGAAGTTTTCATCCTAAAAGCAGTAACAAAAGAGATCCATGAGGTGTTGCAAAGCAGATGGGAAGGCGGTGTTGAAGGGAGGTGAATTCAGATTTGGTCTTCTTAGTTCATTTAGGCTGGATTGGAGGAGAAAAGAAACTGAATGTTAAGTAACTCTGCCAATATTAAAACAACAGATTGTTGGCAGCTTGGTTTTGAAACAGTGATGAAAATAAGGAGAACAAAATCAGAAAGATATTTAGTAAGTAAAATCGACTGGACGCAATGAGACATGATGGTAGAGAAGGAAGAGTCATAGATGACAGGAGGGTTTCTGACTTGCATGACCTCATGAATGATGTAAAGTATCACATCACACATACACACACGTGCCATATATAGCAGAGTCACCAGAAAATTAACATATTCACTACAAAGAAATAAAGACAAAATCTACAAAATCCTTTCAAGCAAGTTTCTGAATTTGTTTTTAGAAAGTTATTCTCAGTAGGTAGCTTAACTGTATACAGTCACTCAGGGCCTTCATTATCAATGTGTACTTTTGCCACTAACCAAATTAAAAAGGAGAGAAATTTTAATTTTCTTCTTAGCTAGAACTGGAATTCTCCTTAAAGGAGTTCTCCTTAATGAAATTTATTGATAAGCTTCTGATGGAAAATGCGAGACCCTAGAGCACGGTTTTTCTGTGTGTGGGCCACCGGTCTTGTGTATCGGTCCCATATGATTGTTGGCATTCACTTTCCTGAGTCTTACACCAATTAACTGAACCAGAATTGTGGGGGAGGGGAGTGCTCTGCAACACAATCAATCCTGAACTCATTCAGGTTAGACTTTTTGATTGCAGTGGTAAAAGCCCTCACCTAGTAGTTACTTCCTCCATTTATTCAATAATAACCATCGCATTCTTAAGTGTTTTCATTAAAAATGTTCTTGTGGTTTTGATTTTTTTCATTTGGCTTTGAGAGTGTGTGTGTACATCTGTGTATGTAACAAAGACTGAGTTAGTGATTCACCCCTAACACAGGGGAACAGAAGAAGCAGGCTTGGAAGGAGATGCTTGAAGGCAGATGAGAGCCTGAGAATCTGAGCCTCTCCAGTACTAGCAGAAGACTTAAAGAAGGCTTTGTGTGTCCATAGTGTGTATGTATCAGGGTTTCTAGTTGGTCTCATCTCAAAGATTCCATATGCTTGGAGGGTAACTAGGTCACATAATTAGACAACCGAAGGTAGCTGCTTTCTCTTTGTTTTGCGTGGTGCTAGCCAGCAGAGGCCTTCAGGAGCCATCTGGGGATGTTGTTCAATTTCACTTCCTCTACAGGAACACTCTCCAGGGCAGTGAGCAGCAGCATGTTTGCAGCTCAGAAGAAAAATGTGCCATTGTTCCTCACCTACATCCCAGTGTCATGCAGTGTTGACCCGTCCTCCAATCTGACAGTTCCCTGCCCAGCTCCTCAGCCAGCAATCTCAGCAAAACACAGAGCAGTTCTTTGGGGAATGGGTTTGGTAAGGAGGCCAGAAATCTCAGCCCCCTTTTTCAGATTCACTCAAGTCCACTGCAAGAAGCAAGAAAGACGAGAAACACTTTTATGCAGAGTGGAGAGTCATGGGATATTCTTAAAATATCACTGATATTCTTAAAAATCACTTTGTATGCACGTACTACAAAAGGTGCTTGTGATGTATTTACTCTGAACATAGAAAGAAATCATTTCTTTGTCATGTAAATAACCACGCCATTCATGTGGCAATCTGTGTGGATAATTTTGTAGAGCAAATTGGTTTTTGAGATTAAGTTAGTCCAGTCTCCCTTAAGTTTAAGAGAAACTAAGCTCCCAAACTCACAGTTAGATTGTAGCAGAGATTGAATGGAAATTTCTTAAAAGCAACTGAATTTTTCTTTTCCATTAGGAGTCAACTTGTGATGAGTCAACAATATGCCTCTCAAGAGAATGCAAACATTAATTTGAGTGCAAATACTCTCAAATTAAATTTGTGGCAACTCTATTGAAATAGTGTTTGATGCAATGGCCTTGATAATTCCAGCCACATAACAAGAGCCTCATTTTTCTGCATTAAAAAATCCCCATTTAATAGATTGTTTCCAATTCTGTTTTGCTTGAGCTTTGTCTAAAAACGACATTTCAAAATCTATTCTGTTTGTTTTCTTAGCCTTTTCCTTAGAAGTGTTTTTAATTTTCTCTTTCCCTAACCATGACAATTACTTTTTAAACTAGTTTGCTTGCTCAACCTGTGCTGTACGTGGTTCCATACTTGAAAATACTGCTCTGATCACTTCATTGCCCTGTTCAAAGCCCTTGGTAATTTTAATTTTCTAAAAGATTAGCATGAAAGCCACATTCAGTGCCCATCAGTAGATGAGTGGGTAAACAAGCCATAATACATTACACAGTGGAATACTACTCAGCTGTGAAAAAGAAGAAAATCATACCTTTTGTGATAGCATGGATAGACCTGGAGAATATTATGTTAAATGAAATAAGCCAGCCAGAGAAAGACAAGTACCATATGATTTCACTCATTTGTGAAATCTAATGAACAAAATAACAAAATAGAAACAAACTCATAAGAGGAGGGTGGTTGTGGGGCTGAGTGAAAAAAGTGAAGAGATTAAGCAAAAAAAACAAAACAAAAACAAAAAACAAAACAAATGCAAAAATCTAATAGACACAGACAACAGTATGGTGATTACCAGAGGGAAAGGAGGTAGGGGAGGTAGAAGAGGGTAAACAAGGGTAAATGGTGTTGGAAGAAGACTTGACTTTGGGTGGTAAGCACAATACATATACAGATCCTGTATTATAGAATTGTACACTTGAAACCTATATAATTTTATTAACCAATGTCACCCCAAGTAAATTCAATACAAAATTTAAAAGATTAGTTCAAACCTTAAACAATCTATTTATCACTGCAGAATCTTTGGAGACAACAGTAAATTCAGGCTAAATCACAGAAAACACTGATATGACATTTTTTGTTCTCTCCCTCCATCACTTACCTCCATCATATCTTTTGCATACATGTGTATGTGGATAATACAAATTTTCATATCATTTTCCGTGATTGGATTTGGTTGTGCAGAGTACTAAAGCTTGTTGGTGAAAGTTAACTTGAATCTAATGGCCTGCCTGTCTTTCTCCAAATATAATAAGGTGCTTTATTTGCCAATAAACTCTTAGCAAAGTGTATTTTAAAGTGAGATAAACTTGGAGGATCTTTGTTTTATTGGAATTTTAGTCTGCTAATCTTCACATAGGGCAGGAGAGCTGCAGCTAATATCACTCAAGTCGATTTTCCATTTGCCTGACTCCCACGTGTAACTAATGGTAGAAAGGGTCACCTGGCCTGCATACTTGATACACTGACCCCTTTTGGGGATTACCTGCTATGTAGAATTGACTTGAAGACATGTTATTGCCCTTTCTCCTCCTGAAGCAATGCATAAACTTCTCCTCTCCTATCAAATGAAGTCCTGACCCTCCTAACACAGAAGAAATTAATCTTATTAACTAATTTAAATGTAAATTGTAGTCACTTGATGTTACCCTTTCTGGAATATTTGTATTTTAAACTTGGCCCAGCATTATTTATGCATGAATGAGGAAGGTGTTCTTGGTCAGGATAGTTCCCAAATCATATTTCACAGATTACAATAGTATTTCTTCCTGCTTTGCTCCTTGAGTAATAGATTTATTGGGTGATATTCACAAAGACCAGTTGTTTGTATAAGCAACAGAAGGCTACTCATCAATACAGTGCACAGATTTATATTGGTTGTGATAATTTCTTGGTTACATGGAAGACATGAAATTATTACTTTATATTTCTATAGGATGGCATCCAAAGGGAAATGGGGGTTTGTTTTATGAAAGATTCTTTCCCAACAAAATTTCTCCTCTTGCTATTGGTATGGATTGGGTTACATGCACATTTTGGATCAGTCACTGGGAAGGAGGAATTATCTTTAGACCAATCAGATGCTGAGAAGATAAAAACTGGTGTCCACTATATATAATAAATTAAAACGTAATACCCAATATTTGTATCATGATATATACTATATATTTTTACATGTTTTATTTTATATGATATTCACAACCACTGCTGGTAGTATTTAGAGTAGTTTTCTAATGTTATTTTTATGCTCTTTTAACCTACACTGCATGCATTCTTATTTTTCAATTCCATTCCTGAAGACAATATCACCTTATTGTTTTTCACTTTCCTTTGTCTATACTGGCCTTATTTTATTCTTTATTTGGGAAACTTCTGTTGATTCTTTAAGATCTTGGCCATTCTAATTAAAATTTCAACCTCTATAATGTCCTACTAGTACTTCGTAAAAATCTCTATGATAGCATTTATAATTTTGTTTTATAATTAGGTATTTTCTCATTTATTACACTTTCTATAACATGCAGCTGGAGGTGGGTGGGCACGGAAAGAAAGGGTCAAAAACCTAATTTTAATCATCTCTGCTTTTCTAGTCACTAGCAATTCCTGATAGATAAGCATTCAATAATGGCTAAATGAAAAAATGAGGTGAGACATGGAGTTATTTAACTTTGATCAAATTCATATTTGTCATTTCTTTTCATTTTCAAATGGTAAAAATCAGGCTGATATGAAGAATGAGTGTTAAATGTTATCTTCTAAGATTTAATATTAAAATTGGGTGCATGCTAAAACTTTTTGGAGAATGGAACTTACAAAGATAAAATGTAGCAGTAATAATAATCCTATTATAATCATTCATTCATCCAACACATTTTTTTTTTCATCCTGTCTGAGGCAGAGTGCATGTAGCACACTGCAACCTAGGAAATAGAGTTACTTTTCCCAAATGCGTGTACCTGTTCTTTACTCAGACAAAACAGCCATTGTGGAGTGCTTTCAGAGATGCCTGAATCTCCCCACTAACACACAGTCATTCTCCTACAATGTGAACTTTCAAGGCCAAAGACCTCAAGACCAAGCGAACCACGGGGGACCTCTGGTTTTCAGCCCGATGACCAAACCCATGCACCCCTACACTTGGATGTATAGTTGCCCATGGGACCTTGGACAGATTGGACCCAGCATTGGTACAAAGTTGGCTTGGAGGAACGAGCTCCTGGAAACCTCAATTAGTGTTTGGTGTATGAGCATTAAACAATGCTCAGGCTGGAAATAATACATCACACGGCAGGTCTCAGGAAATCAGCAGACGGCTGGCAACAGGCCAGGGCAAGGGGCCAAAGCACTTGTCAAGGCCAATTCCTTATGGGGAAATGACAGCAGGTTTGAGGACAGCAGGTATGACCTGAAGAGATAATGGTATTAATTACATTTTGAAAATGGGAAGAAGACACAAAGAAAATGGCTTTTATTTGCCTATCTAGTAATAGATATTACTGTTTTGTCCCACAGCTTTCTTGAGAGTCTGAAAGAAATGAGTGTAGTGAAAGTTTTAAAGCAATGCTAACATATATTAAGCATTAATGTCCATCAGATGCTGTTACAAATAGAGAATAGTGAGGTTAGGCAATATGTTCTGGGAAACACAACTCGCAGTGTTGAAACTGAACTGGAAATGAAACCAAGATAATCTGGCTCCAGAGCTCATTCTTTGAAGCATAATGCTGTACTGCCTCTTTATTCGGTTAAAATAATTTTAAAAAGGTAAAATTTACCCAGAGATACAGAAATAACCCAAAGAAGCATAAAATAGAACTCAGAAATACACTCTGGCTTATTCAGAATCTTGCTATGTGACAGAGGTGGAAAACACATTAGTTGAAAAGGATGGCCCATTCGATAAGTGGGCAATTGACATTCCATTAGGAATAATATAAATTTGGTGCATTCCTTGTATTGTATATAATAATCCAATACAAATAGACTATATACTTAAAAGTAAAATGCAAAATTTTAGAACTATTAGAAAAAAATACATCTATTGCCTTAAGAGAAGAGAATTTTTAAAAGTATGAACAGTATAGAAAATGTTTGATAAATTTAATTAAATTATAATGTAACATTTTAGTTCAAGATATGCATTTTAATGTAAAAATATAAGCTATGCATTTTACAAAGATACACACCACATATAAAGTAAACAAGGTTTATATCTGAATATATAAAAATTTCTATGAATTGAATATGTAAATAAATAATTAAAAATTGAGACAGATACAGAAAGAGGACCTGAACAAACACTTCTCTGAAGAGGGCATACAGAAGGTACATAGACACATGAAAAAATGCTCAACATCATTAGCCATCAGGGAGATGCAAATAAAAACCACAATGAGATACCACCTTACACCTGTCAGAATGGCCATCATCAACAAATCAACAAACAACAAGTGCTGGAGAGGATGTGGAGAAACGGGAACCCTACTGCACTGTTGGTGGGAATGCAGACTGGTGCAGCCACTATGGAGAACAGTATGGAATTACCTCAAAAAACTAAAAATGGAACTGCCTTTTGAACCAGCGATTCCACTGCTAGGATTATACCCAAAAAATCCTAAAACACTAATTCAAAAGAACTTATGCACCACTATGTTCATAGCAGCACTGTTTACATTAGCCAAGTGCTGGAAACAGCCTAAGTGCCCATCTGTAGATGAGTGGATCAAAAAACTGTGGTACATTTACACAATGGAATACTATGTAGCAGAGAGAAAGAAGGAACTCCTGCCATTTGCAACAACATGGATGGAACTAGAGAGAATTATGCTTAGTGAAATAAGCCAGGCAAAGAAAGAAAAATACCATATGATATCACCTAATACAAGAAACTAAAGAACAACACAAACAAATGAACTAAATAGGATAAAGAGCAGAATAGCAGTCAACAGGGGGGAGGGGGGCGGGAGAGAAGGGGGATAAGTAAGGGAAAGGTTTAGTCAAAGAACGTGTATAAATGTCTCATGGAGATGGACAATGGGGATGGACATGATTGTGGGAGAAGGGGTGGGCTGGGTGGGGGAGAACAATGGGGGGTAAATGGGACAACTGTAATTGAAAAAACAAAAAATAAAAAAAATATTAAAAATAAATAAATAAATTCTATAAACCATTAAAAAAAAAAGAGAGAGAGAGAGAGAGAAAGAGAGAGAGAGAGAAGCATTATTGACCAGTAAATACAAAATGATTCTCAAGCTTACTATTAATCAGGGAAATTCAAACTAAAGCCATAAAACCTTTCATTTCACATTTACAATTTTGGCAAAAGTCAAAATTTCTGACAATGTCAAGAACTGGGGAAGATGTGAGACAGTGGAAAAAATCTTATAGACTGCTTCTGGATGTTCGAAAGGTGTATTTGAACAACCACTCTACAAAACAATTTGTTACTACTTGATGAATTTGAGGACATCCAAATTCCATCTTCAGACAGCAACTCTGAAAAAATCTTGTACATGTGCACCAGGAGACATACAAGAATGCTTAGCAATAGCTTTTTTAATAACGAAGAAACTAAAAACAGTCCAAATAAAAATTATAATATTGATAAAAAGTGATATAATAATAGAACAAATGATACAGTGGTGAGAAGGAATGAGCTACAGCTGCACTCATTGATACATAAACTTTACAAACTTTACAATGTTGAATAAATGTTAGTAAAAGAAAAAACATGTCACAAAAGAATATAACAACTATGATTCCAATTATTTGAAGCTTAATCTATGACAATGTATTTTGAGTTACTGTTATTTATTCTAAAACTATGAAGATAAGTATGGGAATGTGACCCACAAAATTCATGATCATGACAATTTGGGGGAAGGGCATGGGATGAGGTGGGAAGAACAGCAGATTCATAAAAGCCAAGAAGTAAAAACAACCCAAGTGTCCAGTAATAGATAAATGAATAAAGAAAATGTGGTGTATGTATATAACAATGGAATATTACTTAGTCATAACAAGAAAGAAATTCTGACGTTTGTATTAATATCAATGAAACTTGAGGGCATTTTATTAATTGAAACAAGTTAAACAGAGAAAGACAAATTATGAATATATGATCTCACTTATTTGTGGAATCTTAAAAAAATAAAATCCTAATAGAAACAGAGAGTGGAATAATGGTTGCTAGGGAATGAGGGATGGAGAAATAGGGGAGGTGTTGGTCAAAGGGTACAGACTTCCTTTATAGGAAATAAATCCTGTGAATGTAATTGTAATGCAGTGTCTGCAAGTTAACACTATTATGTACTTGATAGTTACTAAGAAAGTAGATCTAAATGTTCCTACCACACAGGAAAGATTGTAACTATGTGCAGTGATGGATGTGTTGACTCACCTTATTGGGGTAATCATTTTTTATTTCATATGTGTATTAACTCATTTTTGCATTACGTATGTGTATCAAATCATGCACATCTTAAAGTTACACAATGTTTTATGTCAGTTAGGTCTTAATAAGCTATTAAAAAATAGTGACTGGAGGCCAGGATCCTTTTCTTACCAGACATGAGAAAAGTGTGTGGCCTGGTTCCCTGCTGTTCTACAAATACGCGCACAACCGGCTTTAGGATGAAACCAGCCATGTGGACAGCAGAGTAGAGAAAGAAAAAGTACCGACAGCCTTAGTGAATTAATGGATTACCATCTGTAAGACCACTTTCTTTTGAACTTCCTCTTATGTGTTTTAAAAATAAATCTACTTTGAATTTCCCTGTTGGTTCCAATTGTGGTAGCATAGAGTACTGACTGGTCAAACCATAGACTTGATAGTCAAGCTTCCTAGATTGAAATACTGGCTCCACCATTTATTAGTTGAGTGACACTGGGCACGTTACTTAACCTCTCCTATATCTCATTTTCTTCATCGGCAATGTTTCCCAGCTCATGGGGCTAGTGTAATGGTTCAATGAATTTTACATATAACATGCTTATCTTGGAGCTTGGTCTGAACTCAGCACTGTGACTAGATATGTCTTTCCTGGTATATTTTTTTGTATGTGTGTACATCTTAATTGAAATTTAGTAGCCACAAGTTTTAAAATATTCTTCTTTATATATGGTTTCTGTGTATCTGTAAATCAAGATTCCCTCATGTCTAACATATCAGATTGGGATCTTCAAGGTCTAGCATATTGTTTTGATAGCAGTAGCCATTCAGCAGAGTTTTTGATTGGCTGAACTTCAAAGTATCTATTGACTTAAATTTTTCTTTTTGGTATTCCTGGATTTGGTCTCTGTTAATAGTCCTTGTGATAGATGGTCACTAGGTGGCTACTTTAGGTTCAATCATCAAAGAATAGAAGGATCCAAGAAGGCACTGAGTTGAACTTGTTCAAGAAAAGAAAGGTTAGTGACTGGAAAGTGATGTATAAGGAATCATGTGAGATCAATTGGGAGAAAAAGAAAGGGATTATGTCATATTATGTAGGTTTGTGTTTTAAGTATGGGGTAAATCCACTAAACAATTTTAAGCAGAGATTAATCAAAATATGATTAACATTTTACAAGTGTTTATCTGCCTCTCATTGAGAATAAATTGCACATGGGCTGTATGAGAAGCAGTGAGACCAGACAAAACTCTATATTGATAACCTAGGCAAGAGATGATAATGGTTTAAACCATCATGGTACTAGTAGAGCTGGCGAGAAGGGGACAGATTTGGGATATGTATTGGAAGTAGTCAGTAGAATGTGCTGAATGCTTGTGATATTCACAAGAAGGGAATGAGAGGACTTGAGAACAATGCCTCAGTTCTTTGGTCTGAGCAGTTGGATTTATGATGGTGCCATCTAATAAAATGCAAAAGCTTAGGGGGCTGGCAGATAAGAGCACAGAATGGATGAAAAAAATCAAGATTCCTACTTTAGCATGTTAAGTTTGAAATGCAAATTAGACATTCAGTTAGATAGGTCATGAGAGCAGGTAGGTACATGAGTCTTAGTATCCAGTGACAGTTCAGGACTAAAAGTAAAATTGAAGAGCCAAACAACTTGGCAAGTTAAGATTTTTGAGTTTAAGTCTGAGTTTTCTCATTAGCTAATTTTCAAGGATATTTTTAGAATTATATGAAATAACATGTGAAGTATGTTTTGGAAATTAAACAATGAAACATTAGGACACTATTATTAGTCAGGAAAGAACAATGGACTAGGACTTAGCTGATAGGCATTTTACACCAAGCTCTTCCCCTAAATATTGCTACCACTATGTGCATGCCATACAGCGTATTGATTTGAGTTTCTTTATCTCTAAAATGATGGGATTAGAATCAATTACCTCTTTGGTTCCTTTCTTATCTAATGTCCATAAAGAAAAAATTCTCTCTATTGATGTTAGTTATTCCTCCTCACCAGGAGCAACAGAGTTATAATTGTTTACCTGCAAATTAATTAAACTTATAAAATTTATAAACACTTTATCTGAAAAACCTTAAGCTTCTAAGTGGAACATTATGAGATGATCTTAACTTTGAACCAGACAAAATAGTCAAGAAATAGACTGACATCTATTGTGTCAGTTTGGTGTTCTTAGAACCTACTAGAATGCCTTCTGTTAATCATTGCTAAATATATTGTGAAGATGAGGCCAAGGAGAATATTCCATGGCTGCTGGGAGACTTCATCTCATTCTGTCTCAGATATAGACTGTTGCTGAACTTAATATTGCTTCCTGGACTGATGCAGACTAATGTCTGATTGTTAAAATTGAATTCTATCTCTTCTTCTCTGTCCCTCCCTCCCTAATTTCCCTCCTACCTTTCCTCTTTCTCCTATTCCTTTACCTTTCAGAAAAATTATTGGTTTGGCTCTGTCCTTCGTTGCCTAGAATCTTTGCTCATATTTTAATCCAATTTCTGGATCTTAGACCCTAAGTCCCTCAGTTCTACACTACTTTTTCCTGCTGCCATAATCCTGTTGTGCAAATACTTTGTCTGGGTCTCAGTAAATTTATCTGCATCTTCCTGGGGTCCCACAGTGTGACATCTCTGATATGGGCTCATTCCTTAATCCTAACCTTCCAAGAGTGTATATCTCTAGATCTTCCTGCCTCTACCCACCTTTCCTTTCTCCTGTTCCCATCTGGTTACCTTACGTTTGAAGCCTCCTGGTACAACCAGTGTTTCTAAGCTGTTCTCTAACACAGTCCATGTCTAATATTGAGCTTCTCTGCTAATACATGGAGAATATGAACACAATTGTTATCAATGTTTTTCTCTAAAAGAGCCAGTCAGATTATTAACATAATCTTCATAATAACATGATTACCATCATCTGCTTGGTAGATGTTATAGCATCAAAATGCTTATTAGAGCTATTAAGTTTGCTGTGGCAATAACATGATAAGTGAGTAAAAATCACAAATATCAAGCCATTATTATCCCATCTTCTTCAATGTCATATGAACCTTTTCTAAATCAGCCCTATCATGTCTTCCATTGATTAGTGTCACTTCTAAAGATGGTAATTTATTGGGAATTGATCAGCCATTAATTTATCATTTTTAAATGCCAAGGTTTAAATTTGAATAATACAACAGGGCACTGCTAGCTGTATTTATGTATACTGGTTTTTTAGATAAGATTTAGAGATTATAGAAACCCTCACATCACAAGTTAGTTGATGAAAAGAGTCTCAGTAGGCCATTTTTTTCCACTAGAGAAAGAATTAACATTAAAAAAATACTTTCATTGTTTTAGACACTTTATCTTTGCTTAATTGTCATTATAACTCCATTGTTATTCTCATTTTATAGCTGCGGAGACCACCACTCAGAGGGAGTGAGGGATTTGGAGACCAACAGAGACCAAAGCACAGAACAACTAAATGAAAGAATCAAGGTATGGGTTAATTCATCTGACTTCAAAGTCTATTTCCCTCATACATTTGACTGCCTTCCAAGGAGGAAAATTTCGTAACACTTACTAGTTATATTACCTTGGGGAAAATTTTTAAAACTTTTCTAAGCTATAGTTCTCCTCATGTATAAATTGGTATAAGAATAATACCATAGGATTGTCATGAAGATTAAGTACAAAATTCTTAGTACATTTTTTGGTACATAGAAACTTCCATCCATGTTATATGATAATGATGAATATAATGAAGGTAATGTTTCCTATAGATTAAACTATGTAGAAAAATTTTAGAGGAAGTGATTTGGTGTATTAGAAGAATACTTTACTGGAAATATACTAAGGAAGAAGAAGGACTGGAAGGTGCTTCTACGATTTCAAGTCTGATTGATGGAGAGGATTAGGAACTCATTATATAAGAGGGGAAATAAGAGTAGTGATTATGAGGGGGATTCAAAGAAGACAGGCTTTGATGTTGATGTGTGGAGTTCTACTGAGTCTCTGTTAGACTGTCAAGATGGGAATGTCTAACATGGAGTTGTGTATGTGGGGATGATGGTCATGCATGTAGTGAGTGCTGAAGAGCTACATCTCTGCGGTTTCTGCATATATCTCTGGCTGAAGCTAGTGGAACCACTGAAATAGGTCAGATTGACAGTTTAATGTGTGGAAAGGAAAGTAATGGGAACAGGAACTTCATAGCATCGACATTACATGGAGAACAAGTTACCAGCACAGAAGAAAAAGACCAAGAGTTCAATTTACTGCCTGCAACCTGTTGACTACAAAGCGAATGAAGCTCTCTGGGACAGAATAATTGACTTCCTGCTCATATTTTAGCTCAAGAAGCAAAACAACTTCCTTTATTTGTAAGTTTTTGAGTTATCTCCATACTGCTTTCCACAGCGGCTACACCAGTCTGCATTCCCACCAACAGTGCAAAATCGTTCGCCTTTCTGCACATCCTTGCTAGCACTCATTGTTTGTTGATTTATTGATGATAACTATTCTGACAGGTGTGAGATTATATCTCATTGTGGTTTTAATTTTGCATTTCTCTGATGATGAGTGACATTGAGCATCTTTTCACATGTCTGTTGGCTATTTGTATGTCCTTTTGGAGAATTTTCTATTCAGATCATTTGCCTATTCTTTAATTGGGCTGATAAATGAATTCAGCAAAGTAGCAGGATACAAAATTAATATCCAGAAATCAGTTGCAGTTTTATATGCCAATAAAAACTAACAGAAAGAGAAATAAGAAAACAACTTGATTCACAATTGCTTCAAAAAGAATAAAATACCTAGGAATAAACCTAATCAAGGATGTAAAAAACTTTTACTCAAAAAATTATAAGACAACGAAGAAAGAAATTGAAGAAGATACAAATAAGTGGAAGCACATGCCATGTTCATGGATAGGAAGAATTAACATCATTAAAATATCCATACTACCCAAAGGAATCTATAGATTCAACACATTCCTATCAAGATTCCAATGACATATTTCACAGAACTAGAACAGATATTTCAAAATTTATATAAAACCATAAAAGGCTCCACATAGCAATAGTGAACCTGAGAAAAAAGAATAAGATTGGAGGAATCACATGGCTTAATATCAAACTATATTATAAGGCCATAGTAATCAAAACAGCATAGTACTGACATAAAAACAAATACATAGATCAATGGAACAGAATAGAGAGCCCATAAAAAAAAAAAAAACTCACACCTTTATAGTCCATTAATATTTGACAGAAGAAGCATATACATACAATGGACTAACGATAGTATATTCAATAAATGGTGCTGGGGAAACTGGAAAGATACATGCAGAAAAATGAAACCGGACCACCTTCTTATACCACACACAAGAATAAATTCAATATAGATTAAATACTTAAAAGTTAGACCTGAAATCATAAAAATATAGAAGAAAATATAGGCAGAAAATCTGAAACATTGCTTGTGGCAACATTTTATCAGATATATTTTCCTAGGCAAGGGAAACAAAAGAAAAAAATAAACAAATGGGACTATGTTAAACTAAAAGGTTTTTGCACTGCAAATAAAATCATCAACAAAATAAAAAGACAATCTACAAAATGGGAGAACATATTTGCCAGTGCATCTGATAAAGTGTTAATATCCAAAATTTATAAAGAACTTACAAAACTTAACACTAAAATGCTATGGTTAGAATTACAGATTTTAATGTATTTTAACCACTTAGAGAATCAGATAAGCGAGCAGTAGGGATAGAAAAGAATACTACCTCACACTAGCAAAGCTCACTGTATAAATGGGTACTGGACAATGGCATTTAGGGAAGAGTTCAGCATTTGTAGCTTCCCTTTAGCTGTGCTTCTGCAAAGTAGATTATTCCATTACTCAAGTAAATGGTGAAGAAAGAGAAGGAACCAAGTTGCTAGGGTGAGTAGATATACTTTATTAGTAAGTCAGTGACACAAAAATATAAAATTATACTGTAGAATATGGAAAAGGAAATAAATAGCATAATGAAAATTTGTGAGAAGGAACACACATCTGGAAATGTTCTGCTAAAAATTTAGAATACTACTTACTATATTCAAAAGAATACAAGTGGTAATGGTCCATGTCTGTGAAAGAGAACAACAAATTCACAGGGGAAGAAAATGCTTAAATGGAAGGTACTGAGATGAGGTATGAAGAAAAAAAATTTACAGAAAAATACAACTGGCTGATAAAAGAAATGATTATGCCATTTAAAACTGCAAGGGGAATAATTGGAAAGACAAGTGGTTAGAATTTGGACTGCAGAAAATTGAACTAGTGAAGTAGAGTGTAAAAATTGAGACACACCTAAATGTGGAGGAATGGAACCACTACATGAAAGAGTGAGATAAAAGATATTAAAAAAGTGATAATTTAAATTGAGATTTATGGCTATTTTCAAAAATGAAACAAAAATGTTATAAGAGAAGCAATAATGTAAAGGCAAACATTTTCACAGTTAAAGAGAGGCCTAGATATTTGGATTGAAAGACTCAGTGTGTCCCAAGGAGATAGATTGAATAGACCAAGAGTTAATAAAGAGCACAAGAAAAATATTGTGCAAGTTTCAATAAGAAAAGAACAACTTAATGACCAGTGACCAAACATTATGCTGACATCAACATGTTTCTTAGCAATACCAAATGTTAGAAGAAAATATAACTTTACATGATGAGCATAGTTTTTTTCAGCAGAAATATTGAGGACTAATAATTTTCATTAGAAGATGAAAAAAACAAATTCTCAGGTAAGGTAAGGTTCAAAAATATGCCCCTCACCTATTTTTCTCACATGTGGCCCTGCATTCTACTACATGGATGGAGCTATCAGAACACATTGAATATCTTTTAGGCCAGTTCATGGCCAGGCCTAAATGTGCCCATCATCCCTTCTGTCTATTTCATTGTCAAGTAGCTAGTCATTGTAGTCTTCATTCAAGGGATGTTTGGAAGTGCACTGAACTTGTAACTACAAATGTTATGTTTCCTAACCTTTTCCCTAGGAGCTGTAACCTCAGTAAGCATATGATCTGCCTTCTCAGTTATAGCAGGTGGTGATTTTAGCAAGAATCTCCAGAAAGCCAGTGCACTGTATCTCTTTTCCAACTGATGCCTAACTTTTAAGCAATTGCCACACCATATGCCTTAGGGTTTTGTTTCGGTGGCATTTCAATTTGGGTACTGTTTCTGGATTAGTTGAGGCTACTCTGTAGCATCAACTCCATCCACCCAAAATTTCATGGCTTAACTCCATGGAAGATTATCTTTGGATTGCTTCTGAGAATGATGTGGGAGATGAGAAGAACTTCTTCCCTGACACACTTGCAAGAAAAGATATAGAACCTTGGCTTCTGTTTTAGAATGGCACCATTACCTCATGTATGCAGACAAGGAAGATGCATATATAGAAAATCACAAATGACAGTTTATGGCCAGTTTCATTTGCATTACTGTATAGACAGTAGCTAAAAGAGACAAGGTAGGAGACTAGGAGATTGATAATATAGGTGCGTGAGAAGTGACAATGGAGAAAAGTTAAAGGTGGAAGTGAGAAGAGGCAAGATATTGTGAAAAATTTAAGAGACAACCAATAAGATTTGGTGAATGAGTGAGGAGTCAATATTGACTCCAAGGATTCTCGCATGAGTAACTAGAACAGAATGTCCATCAGTTGAGAGAGAAGAGACTCTGGGTGGAGCAGATTTTTCAGGAAAGGTCAGAGATGAATTTTCAGCATATTAAGTTTGAGATGTTTAACAAATATGCATTTGATGTTTTTAGTAACCAGCCGGATAAATGAGTCTGAAATTGAGGGGAGGTCTCTTCTCCATCACGTCCATAGCTTTCAGTACCATATACAAATAGATGCAAGAGGATAAAAAGAAAGACAAAGACTAGGCAATAGTAGGAGGCATAGTAATACTTCCAAATACTTTTTGAAGTGAGTGAAGGCGTCTCAGGATGCCACTGCACTTTTTAGTTTGTGAATTAGAAAAAATATCTCTATAAAAAGTGTTTTGAAAAATGTAGAGGTCAACTTTAGTAGAATTTAAACTTTGTACCTTATAAATTCCTGGAGAAGAATAAAGTAAAGGGAAGATAATTCATATAGTATAAAAGGAAATAAAGTTAAAGAGTAAAAATGTTTTAAAATTTATATTTTAAAGAAAAAAATTATAACAGGTAACTGAACAGATAGATACATTAAAATATCACTTAATGTAAGCAGATTAAAACAAGACTCTTAAGAGTAGTTTTTAAAAATTTATTCTGCTGATAAAATTATCCATTAAGAAAAAAGTGACATACAATAGTAACAAATAGAAATAAAGTGGAAAATACTCAAGAAGAAAATGTTGACATTATTAACTTGAAGAATATTCTAGAATTCAAGGAAAAATGGATAAAAGACTATTTTATATGGATAAAAGGAAGAACACACAAAGAAGATATAAAAGCCAAGAACCTCATGTACCAAATATAAATGCAGGTATACATATTAAACAAACATTTCAGAAATCAGCACACTAAATTATTGTGTTTTTAAATTACATCTCTTAGCCTATGCTGAACCAAATAGAAAAATAAAGATGTTTTCAAGTACATCAGTAATAAACCTCAAATTTTAGTGAATAGATACATATCAAATTTTTTATCATACAGATTATTCTCCTTGTGTTTAAAGAATGTATTATATACTAGGCTCAGAAAAGAGAAAGCAACTAACATTCACCAAGCCCCTGCTATGTGCTAGCAACTGTGTTGCATATTGTATGTTCATTACCTTTTTACATTTTTAATCTTCATACAACTGATTTCTGTTCCTATTTCTTTATACACAGGGACTCTAGGAACACCAGCCCAAGTTATATAGCTAATAAGTGGCAGAATGCAGATTCAAACCCAGATCTGCTCATTCTAAGGTCTGAGCTTGTTGCATTATTCCACGTGGCCTTAAGTTCACTTTCCTGTTTATGTGTTGAATAAGCAAATACTAGAGGCTTGGGATATAAAATCTCCTCTACCCTGATGAGTCCTGGCCAGCAGGTTGACAACCTAGCCCTTTGTTGGGATGGGGTAGGGCTGTCTCCCATTGTCACTGCTCATGCTTCTTGTTAACAAATAAGTCCCATCATTCAGTTGCTCAGTCAAGTGTTCTTCCCCTTAATTCTCATGTATCTGGTTGTCTCTTGTTCATTTTTTCATCTCCCAAGAGGCAGGTCAGGCAGACTGCTGTGCTGACTCTCCTCTAAATGGGCCCAAGAGGAGATTACTAAATTCAACCCCATTGCTGAGACAATGTACAACCTTTGTTCTTTAATTACTCTTACTTACCTTCACCACATATCAGGACTCATTTGCTTAAAACCCCTGCAATAGTTGCTGCCATAACAAATGCTTTCCTGAGAGTCAGATGAATGTTCCCCTTTGTTTGCAGCTTATCTCCCGCCTGTCTACAGTAATATACTCAACCCAAACAAGCGTATTTTTCACTCACAGCCTGCCTTTTATGAGCCCCACTGACAGTTTCTTAATAAATAATGCATTTCTAAACGTTCCTAAGCTTTCCTCCTTATTAATAATTCCAGTAGCTTTCCCATGGCTGAAGGGTTTTTTTGGTGACTGGCTGGATTTTATTCTTTCCTGTTTCTCTGTATTTTACTTAGACGACTGTCTGGACAAGCAGAGTGTTACGACACTGTCGCAGTCATGGCAAGTGTTCAATAATTACGAGTTAGCTCACACTATGCATTTATGTACATTCAGATCTATAGCATACACTTACTTGTTTTTTAAGTGTTTGTTTAGGGTTTTGTTGTTGTCATTGTTGTTTTAACTCAGGCTCCTTTGTCATGGGAACGAAAGACAATCCCTGGTTTCTACTGAGAAAAAGTTTAAGGCTGGTTCTCTGGAGACACATTTGATATCATGTTTGCAAAATGCACACTGAGGTCCTATTATTACATTCAGACAGAGAACTTTATTTTTGTTGTTTACACCAATCTATTTTTTTCTTTATTTTATCTATAATGATGGGACATAATAAATAATGCCTGAACACACACCTTTGTCACCAAAAGAGCCTTGGCTCAATTAGTTCAGAAAATCACTGATTAATTCAAGGAAAAAAAAAAAAAAAGAGGAGATCCACGTAACTACCCATTCTTCACAATGTATTTCTCTATTGGTTTGATAACAGTAATCTGGAAGTCTCTCTCAGTTCTTCCTCCATGAAGCATTTTCTGGACTGCCCGTTTCATGGTTTCTTGTTCTAGAATCACTCAATTACATACTACCCAATGTGTGATCTGAATGTGTGCTGCCTTGTAGATTTCTCTTATTGCTTCAATGTTATGGTTTCCTTCAAATATTGGTTAGGCCAAAAAGTTTCTTTAGTTTTTTCCATATGATAGCTCTAGTAGTGCTTAGTTGTCTTTACCTTCATTTGAAACAATTTTATTAGATTGTATTGTGACAGCTGTCATATCAGCATGCATTTATAAAAACACCAAAATTGGTGAATTTTTGTACAGCCATTTTAATAATGAAGGTGGAAGAAAATACCCATTTTTTGTGTGTATTATGCCTTATTATTTTAAGAAAAGTTAAAAAAAGAAAACATCTGAATCAGACACACAGACAAAAAAAACAATTTGTGCAGTGTATGGAGAAGGTGCTGTGACTGATCGAACATGTCAAAGTCGTTTGTGATGTATCTTGGTACTATTGACATTTTGGCCAAATAATTCTTTGCTGTGGGGCTGTCTTATGTATTGGAAGATGTTTAATAGCACCCCTGGCCTCTACCCACTAGAAGCCAATAACAAGACATAGCCAGCATACTCAAAATACATCCAAATCAATAAAGTTATTGGTGAAAATGAAAAATGTGTCTTTCATTTTGTGGAAAAAACCTAAATGGACTTTTTGGCCAACCCAATATATTGGCAATGTCAGGGAGGTTAAGGCTTTGGCTCCGTCAGGCAGCATTTAATATGTGGTTCAGAATAGTCAGGGAACTCCATAAATACTCTAGTTAATTGATTTGTTTACATCTATTTATGTTTTGCTTTTTGTGTGATTTGTATCTTTTTTGTGTTCATGCTTGTCAAGATTTTTCTTCTTTGGTGGAAATTCCATAGATGGCAATTACGTTTTTAGGTTCTTTTGTATCTAGGTTGACAACCAGCTTTTTCTTCATAGAGTAAGTATATTAATAATGGTGCTATACATCAAAAAGAGAGGGGAACTTTTACCATGAAAATGAAGTTGTTGAAGTAAATTCTCCTTTCTAGAAAAATTAAATAGATTTTTACTGGCTACAACATATAATTGCATCACGAGATTTCTTGTGCTGTTATAAAATCAGGTCTGTACTTAAACTGACTGTATACACTCAGTTTATAAAAAGGCGAGTATTGAGCGTGGGATAACTGAACACGCCTGGAGTCTAGGAAATAGTTACCTGGAAAAAAAATTCTGATAATTCTACTTCTGATTGCTTATAGCACATATAATCTCACAAAAGCATTTGGTTATCGGAGGGTAGATGCCTCAATTCCCCTCCCAGGCCCTCTAGCCTCTCTCCTCAGTGCACACTGATCAACCTCTCGCTGCCAGCACCTGGGTTTCTACACTTTAACACTTTTTCTCACCAGGGAAACCCCAGCTCTGCACCCTCTGTGGTGTGTATGCAGCACTAACTGCTAGAGCTCCCCCATTGGCTTAATCTCCAGTCTTCCATGGTGCAGGTTGGCTTGGGAATATACCCTTTATTGTATTTCTTCCTTTTTTTGTGCTACTCTTCCCTGTTTCAATTCCCCACTATCATAGCAGCATTTCCTTCACTATGCAAATAAAATATTTACACTTGAATTTTTAATCTGTGCCTAGTTCTGGGGTAATTTAAACCTGGGCATTGGTTTATTTGTTTATTATTTACTTATTAATACACTATTTATTTCAACAAAAATTCAGCCTTGACAAATATAGAGTTCATGAGAAGTTTTAAAATGGCTTTTAAAAAATTACTTAGACCTAAGAGTGAGCATCCTTGTGAGGAGGATCTGCTGAACAAGCTCCACTCGTATCCTTGTGGAGACATATATAGCCTCCTATTCACAGGACTGCTGAAGAAATCAAATAAAAACTTTGGCAAATACCTCTGACTTGGAAAGAAGCACTCACCTTCAGAGACAGGGATAATTTCAGTTTTTATGTTTATCCCTGTGTTACTAAGGGGATAGGAGCTAAGCAAAATGCTGATACCATGAACATAACATCACTGAAGCAAAAATGCAAACCTAAGTGGTGCGCTCCAAGTCCAAATCTCATGTAATCCTCTAAATTGCCTTCGTTTTCATTTCAGGGCTGACCCAAAGACACTGTTTCTTAGGTATAGTAGGAAAAAATCGGGGTCTGAAATTGACCTGTGAGGCACTAGCTCAGTAAATAAAGACGGCATGAGGTACCTTGAAGCTGATTTTCTTTTCAGACTATATATATATGTATATGTATCAGAGCTTAGTTTATCACTCAGTTCATTTATAATTAGAGTGTAGAGTACTTTGCCCATTTACTAAAAATTCAAAAAAGCTAACATGTTACATGTTATGCAAGATGTGAATTTAGGATTAGAGCCTATTGCATGTGGTTTTGGGGTGGTGAAAAATGATGTTAAGTATGACATATAATGTCTATAACATATGTGGTCTATCCAGTAAGTATCCAGCCATGTACTATAAAAAATAGAAACATTTATTGAAGAAGATACAAAATATAAGAAATATTGTACATAGGACAGTAACACCTTAGTCCCCTTCAAAGTAGGCACCTTGGGACCTCACACAGTTCTTTCAGTTACCATCAGCTGCCCTGTCATATTTTCCTGAATCTCATGGAAGGTCTGAAATCCCTTTCCTTTCAAAGGCAATTTTAGTTTTGGGAAAAGGCAGAAGTCACAGAGCACCAAATCTGGGCTGTACAGGGGCTGAGTCACCTGGGTGATTTGATGTTTCATGAAGAAACTCTGCATGAGATGTGATGCATGAGCAAGGTGTTGTCATGGTAAAGCTGCCAGTTACTAGGTGCCCACAGCTGCGGCCTTCTGAAGCATCTGAATAGTTTCCATGGAGGAATGTTCAAGCTTAATGCAAAATTTGATGCAAATCTGCTGCTCTACTCACTCAGTCATATTGAATACGATGGTCACATAGCACACATGCTCATTCAATGGTGTTTACTGCCCCCACTGACTAGTACAGTGAAGTCGTCATTGTTCATGCATGCACACTCCAGTCCACTCTCCTTGGTTGCCAGGTTACATGGATGTTGCACAAACCGTTCCTGTTATATTAACAATGACTGGACTTTTTCTGGGCAGACATCATATATGCATATTTTATATAATATATGTGATATGGTATGTGTACATATATATGCACGCATATGCACACTCACACACACATGAAAAACCTGTCTTATTTGTATAAGCTTTTCTGAAGTCTGCTACCATCTTTCTCAGCCCGCTTTGCTAACACTGAATCCCTAAACGAGCACTTTCTCTACTGCTCCTTCCTTAGCACATATACTGTTCCAACCCCTGCAGCTTTGCTCCTCCTGCACCTTCTATCCCACACTCTCTGTCTGTTGAAAGTTCTCTACATGGCAATGCCCAAGATCAGATGAGGTCATATTTCTCAACCCAGTGAAGACTTCTATTACCTTCCAACTTCTTCCTCTACACTGAATGTCAAAATCACTCACTGGTATCTCTTTATGAGGAACTTTGTTTTTCAAGGGTGCATGCAAGTCTTTTTCAACTTGACTGTAAACAACATGAAAGTTTTGAATTATTTTTACTCTCCTGTGGTCAATACTCTCTGGGTACTTAGTTTTCCGTTTTTTTTTGTTTGTTTGTTTTTTTTTAATAAATGAACCACCCTTTATATTAAAACATCAGCTGAATGCTTAATATCACTCACACTAGTTTTTACTTTTTCTGAACATCTTCAACTGTGATTTCAAAAATATTTACAATTTTCATAAACCATTTACTCAATTTCTGTGCTTTCTCTGTCAGCAGAGAATCTTGTCTTTTATCGCATCAAAAATGTTGTCATTAAGAGGAACCTTCCTGAAATTCCTGCCCAATATATATACCTATTTTTTTAAGTATATTTTATTGATTATATTGTTACAATAGTTCCAATTTTTTTTTCCCCTTTGCTCCCCTCCGCCCAGCACCCCCCTTCCCCAACAATCCCCTCTCCAAGTCCATGCCCATGGGTCGTACATACAAGCTCTCCCGCCTCACCCTTTCATATATTCTTCTTCTTCTTTTTTTAAAATTAATTAATTAATTAGTTAAATATTTTAACAATAAAAAATAACAATTCCTCCCTCTCAGACTTAAGACCCTTTACAATCTTATAAAGGACAATGGATGAAGGTCTCGAGCTCCTCTAGCTGCTTCAAGCTGGACATGGTCGTCGTCCTACCTACCCGTGGGTCAAGAAATCCCTAATAAGAGTGGGGATGTGGAGGGGAGGGTGGCCTTCCCACAAGGGGAAGGATCGTGCAGACTCCAGGTTGGTTGGCTGTCTCTGGACAACGGCATGCTTGGTTCGACAGGCTGGCATCCTTGTTGTATTCTGGGGGCAACAGGGTTAAAGGACATCATTTAATCCGTAACCACTAGATGACAAAAGACAGGTATTAATTTTTCAATGTCCCACATTAGGGAAAAGAAGGGCTTCTTTGGAGGAAGGTGTGCCAGGTACATCTCACCTGTCCAAAACCCTTTTGCCCATTATACTTATTTTGGACTGAGGGAAATATTTTAGGTTTCCCCCATCTCAGGCCTCTGGGCTTTTTCTGTCCAAGCCATTAGGATAGAAAAGAGAAACCAGTTTTAAAGTGAAGCCCACAGACCACCCCGTTCTTCACCAACCCAGCCACTTAGTTCAGCCAAACCATTGAGTCTCAGGAGGCAGCAATGCAGACAGGATTAAGTGAGGCCTATGCATACAGATAATCACTCAGGTAATGAGATTGTAGGCTTATGCCCTTTGAAAACAGAAAACACATGTTAATTTATGTAACATAACCCACATACAAGTCTCTAAATCTGTAGGACTGTCTTATCGGAAGGAAAATCCTTGTCCTTCTAATATTCACTGAACTTGCATTTCTATTCTTTATATTTTTATTCCCCCCCCACTAAAAAATTTTCTGTTTGTTTGTTTTTCCACTACAGTTGTCTCACTTTTTTTCCCCCTCTTGCTTCCCTGCACCCTGCCCCCCCCACAGTCAGTCCCCACCCAGTTGTCCATGTCCATGGGTCATTCATACATGTTCTTTGACTAGACCCTTCCCCTTCTTACCCCTTCTCTCCCTCCCATCTCCCCCTTTGTTACTGTTAGTTTATTCCTTGTTTACATACCTCTGGTTCAATTTTGCTCATTTGTTTGTGTTGTTCATTAGTTTCCTGTAACAGGTGACAGCATAAGGTAATTTTCTTTTGTTGCCTGGCTTATTTCGCTAAGCATAATTCTCTCTAGTTCCAATCATGTTGTTGCAAATGGTAGAAGTTCCTTCTTTCTTTCAGTACTTATTCATTGTCATTTTCCCCCTTTGTACTCGTGTTCCTCTCTGTCTCTCTGTTTCTTCATCTTCTTAAAGCAGACCCTTTAGCATCTCTTGCAATGCTGGTTTGGTGGAGATGTATTCTTTTAGCCTTCTTTTGTCTTGGAAACTCCTTATTTCACCTTCCATTTTGAATGAAAGCCTTGCTGGGTAGAGTATTCTTGGTTGTAGGCCTTTGTTTTTCATTGCTTGGAATATTTTTTGCCATTCCCTTCTGGCTTGTAGTGTTTCTGCTGAGAAATCTGATGATAGCCTTATTGGAGCTCCCTTGTATGTTATTAGTTGTTTCTCTCTTGCTGCTTTTAGGATTCTCTCTTTGTCTTTGAATGTTGGCATTTTAATTATGATGTGTCTTGAAGTGGGCCTGTTGGGGTTCATCTTCATTGGGACCCTCTGTGCTTCCTGGACTTGCGTGACTCTTTCTCTCGTCATGTTAGGAAAGTTTTCTGTCATTAGTTTTTCAAAGAGGTTTTCTATCCCTTGCTCTTCTTCTTCTCCTTCTGGAATTCCTATGATACGGATATTATTACGTTTCATGTTGTCCTGCAGCTGTCTTAGAACCTCTTCAGTCTTGTTCAGTCTTTTTTCATTTTGTTGCATTGTCTGGGAGTTTTTGTGTAGGTTGTCCTCCAGCTCGCTGATCCGATCTTCTGCTTCCTCTAGCCTGCTTTTAATTCCTTCTACTGTGTTCTTCAATTCAGAGATCGTATTTTTCATTTCCTCCTGGCTCTTATTGATAGCTTCTATGTCCTTTTTCATGCTCACGTAATTTTCTGTGAGTTCCTTGTAGTTTTTCTGGAGTTCTTTGAAGTTTCCGCTGAGCTCATTCAGCTTCTCCATAATCCATGTTTTGAATTCCATATCTGATAGTTCGCTCCCCTCTATTTCATTTAGCACTCTTTCTGGGGATTCTACCTTTCCTTTTGATGGGAGGTTGTTTCTCTGTCTCCCCATTTTTTTGACTCCTATTGTTTGTTGGTGCTTCTTGGAATGATCTGCACTTCCTGGATCTGCCTCTGGTGGCGTCAGATCATGTACCAGTCTGGCCCTAGGCAGCCTGTTGGAGACTTCCAGGGATCTACTGCTGTTGTCTGTCTTCTTTGATTGTTAATCTATTCAATCTGTGATTAGCTGTCAGGCTTAAGGACTGTGGGTGTGGCAGCTTAATTCCTGTAGGCAGGGCTTTTGCTTCCCCTCAGGCTGACGCCACTTGGAGGGGAATGGTCTACCCGCAGTACTGGGGATGAGTCAGCACTGGGACCCAGTCAGCTGCTCCTCCAGTTCTCCCCTCAAAGCCACCGTGCCAAATTCTCCCCAAGTGTCTCCAGTCCTCTCTGCCTTCCCTCTGCTTGAGCCCAGGGTAAGTGGTGGCCAAAATATTTTCGTATGTGATCCACTTAAGAGCTCTTTTTCTCCTGCTGTTTCTCTCCGGCTAGCAAGAAAGCCTGTGGCTTTTCGCTTTTCACAGCTGATACTATTTTACTTTCCACTCTTTCGCTGTAGGCTGGGAAGCCCAGCTGGGGGTTTAGACCCTGCCCTTCTCAGGGGGAATCCCCGGCTGCTGAGCTGTTTCTCAGCCCCTTCAGCTGCCACCCGTGGGAGCCCAGCCAGCCCTTCCACGTCTCCGCACTCCCTACCGGTCACGTTGTGATGTAGCGGCCTTTTCTGTCTCTCCGTGGTTATAAGACTTCTCTCCAGCTGGTGTTCGGTTCGTTATTCCAGATGATTTCTCCAAAATTACATTGTAAATCCAGACTAGTTCTAGGAGGAAGTTAGTGTAGCTTCCACTTACTCCTCCGCCATCTTGTTTCTCCCTATATACCTATTTTTATATGCACCTGAAGTTCAAAAGTGTATTCTCTATCTATTTCAGAGAATGAAGTGCTCCTTCTGCTGCTCAAGGGCAACCTGTCCAACTGTGTCCCATGATTGCGTCTCTTATTTTTTCAAGCTTTCCATCTGTATTGTCTTCCTATTCAATCCTTGCACTTTCTCTATACCAATTACAGTCATTTTCTGCCTCCTGTCTTCTTCTCACATGATTGGAATCAACTATTAATCCCATCTCTGAACATGTTTTAAGAGGTTTGCATCAAAGACACTAATTGTCAAATGCAGTACGCATTTTTGATTCTTATTTACTGGACTGATCTGCTACAATGATTTAGCTCATCTCTTCCTACATTTTCAATTCTTTTTTCTTTTCTCCTGTTGCATAGCACTGTTAGATATTTGTGCTATCTTCTTTCTCTGCAAGCATCCTTTCTCTTCTATGCTGTGCCCCTCAGTGTTCTGCTCTCAGCCCATTCCTCTTCTCTATGTGTACTCCCTCCATGGTTGATTTCATGTCTCCTCATGGTATCAATTAACACTCATATGCTGAATCCCAACCAATATCTCTACTACAGAGCTCACCTGTAATCTTCAGTTTCATGCATCCAATCATATGCCGGTATATTCTGCAGGTGTCTCAAAACCAACAAGTCCAAAATGAGCTCACCATTTTTCTCTTTAACTAATTTGACTTTTTTTTTTTTTTTTATCAGTCACCATTTGTCCCTCTAGCCCACCCTTTCTTCTCAGTCCCTGTTGTATCATTCAGTCTGTCATCTCTCACATGAACTGCTATGTCAGTCTCTCAAACTGGCTACCTATTTATAGGGCTGGTTTTTCAAATCCAATTCCACTCTGTCACTAAAACAATCTTTCTAAAGCAGACCATGTTGTCCTGATGGAAATCATTCATTTATTCCCTTCATAATAAAATACAATTTACTTAATGCACCATGGCATGCTGCTCAAGTCATTTGCCACCCCATCTTTACAGATTTATTTTTCTCTAATTTTTTGTTCCAAAATTTTGTTTTAGCAACATAGAACTCACTATTGCTCCCTGCAGTTTTTGAATCCTAACTCTGTGTCTTTGCTCTTTCTCTGTTCTATTGTGAGTACCATGTTCACCTCCCCCATCGCAGCTGAGCACACTCATTGCTTAAGACAATGCCAGGCATATGAATAGAGCACTCCATTGAAGAGTATTCTTACTTACAGGAATTTAGTTTACAGTGAAGGTTATAAGTGAAATCAATAGGAAAAAGATGGATTATGTAATAAGTAATGTTGAGAGAAACTAGTTGCCATTAAAGTAAAGTGGTTCCCTATATTTTATACCAAAATAAAATCTTGGCGGATTATTTAATTTTCAAAAACAATGAAATTATAAAAGGATTAAAAATAGAGGGATAAATGCTTATAATTATCTTAAGAGTGGGGGAGGCCTTCCCAGCATAATGCTAAATCAATAATCTATAAAGAAAACCAACAAACAAATAAAACTCTGACATGTCTAATTATGTATTAAAAAGAAAAATGACTTTATGGCAACATACATAATACAGAAACACACACATACACTCCATATGTTCCTGAAAAATGAAGGCAGAATACAAATGCAAAAGTATTTGCAGCTGATGTAACATGTAAATGACTAATTCTTTAAAACTTTGAGTTCTGTGAATCAATTAATCAACAGAATGATAAACAATGACAATGAGCAGACATTTCACAGAAAACAAAATACTAATAATTTATAAGCTTACTGTAGAACAGTATAGAGATCTGAGCTGTTCAATGTTAGTCATTAGCCACATACAGCTGTAGAGCCTTGTAATGTGGGTAGTGTGACTGAAGAAATGAATTTTTAATTTTAGTTCATCAAAACAGAAATATGATAGTTGATTCAGTTACTGGAAAAATTTTAAGCATGCTTGGAATAATTTGCAGATGTGAATACTTTTTAAACTGTTAATTTTATGAAGTCTAAATACAAAGCAAGTATTTCAGATGAAAATTTATTATTTGAATTGAGATTTACTGTAAATATAAAATACGCACTAGATTTTTATGGCTTTGGACAAAAAGTTTAAAATACATAATTAAAAATTTTATTACACATTGAAATTACATTTAGAGTATGCTAGGTTAAATAAAAAATTATAATTAATTTTACTAGTTTATTTATACTTCTTTTCCTATGGCTTCTAGAAAACTTAGAATTATATATGTGACTAGAAATTTTGTTGAACAGTGCTACTATCCAGGGTCCTCTCATTCAGAGCAGAAACAAGATTCTATATATTTAAACACATGGAGTATGTCTAGATGGACATGCAAAATATTTAGTTATGTCCTGGGAAGGAAACTTGGTGGCTCTAAGTCAAAGGAGAGAGACTTAATCTTCATTCTTTTCCTATTTGTACCATTTGAATTTGTTTTCTATGGAATTATAACTTCTTTACAATGCAAATAATAAACAAATTTAAGAAAAATAAGCTTTGGTGTTTGAAGCTCTTCCATGAGTCCTTTCCCTCATCAGGGTGAAATACTCTGATTCCTTCTATGAGTCCCAGGTAACACTGACATTACAGTTACTGATTTTTTTTTTTTTTTTTTTTGTAAGTGTTGCTTTGCACCTTTATGTACAAATACTCTGAGCTCTTCAAAGGCAGGAATAAATAATTTTATTAATCTTTGAAATCTTTTTACTTAACCCTACATATAATTCTTAACCAGACATAATTTCTTAGTGAGAGAGAAAGAGAAAATATTTCTTATTTTTCTCCATTGCTGACCTCAACCCTGAGAGTCCATGCTGTGGAACTAAAGAGAGGAAGAAGAAACAGGCATGTAGCTAGGAGGGGATTTCATTTTTTTGTTATCCTCCTTGCTTTGTGGTCACCTCATACCACTACATCGTCACCTTCTTGACCTACTTCATATCAAAGAGGAATGAGGCTATGGTGGGTCTATCCATTCTGCTCTTCGGAGCACTAGATGGTGGGGGAGCGAGACCAACCCACGCAGCTCCCAGGCAGTTCCTACACTTGCTCTCTTGCCTGTGATGTCTAGTTGTTTGTCTTAGCTCTGTCCCTTTCAGCCAGGAAGAACAATCCCACTTCCTTTCACAAGGTGACTCCTCAGAACTTGAGAAAATTACTTTAGTTGAAACTCAGGGTTCATACTTTTCTGGTTAAGGTTATTTGCCACAGTGTTGGGAATTAGGAACACCCAGCTATGGCTTACCAGTTTGCTTCAGGAATTTAAATTTCTGTCACAGGAAAGTTTGCCTTATCTTTATGTCTACTTTATATTATCTTTTAGCAAATAAATGTCTTTTGGCACTCTAGTCTTTAGGCTGTCAATTCAGCACTTAAATTGATTTGCCTTTTTCTTTTTCTTTTCTTAAGAAAAATATCACTGGGAACAAAGGAAGCAATCAATTTCACATCAGTGAAAGAGCTAAAGTTTCACCTTCTAGTTTGATTATTCCTGCATATCATTTCTGAAAAGGTAATTGGAAAATTGTGCACTTAGGTACTTAAAGATTTTTCAACCAAAAAGAAATATTTTATATTCTGTTAGAAAAAGTGTTTGCTTGGAATTCAGAGAGAGTCTGCCATTGACCACAGGGATTTAAAAGAAATGACTTCTAAGGGACTAGGAGAAAAGATAAATCAGGTATAGGTCAAGGATTTTCTTGCTGGGTGTGTGGTTTTATCTAGAACTAATTTCTTAAATTTCTGTAATAAAATCAAAGCATTGTGGTTTTAAAGATAAAATTTTGTTTTCATCCTTATCCTTTCCTACCATGAACAGTTGAACAGCATAGAGATATTACATGTATTTTTAGTCATACAGCTCTTCCTCTTGTATGGGTGAACTTTGTGATATTTTGTTTTAGCAGAGTATTCATAGTTTACAAATTCTTTAAAAAACTAATATTATTATAGTGTGGAAATTGACTGTGGGAGTAGGAAGTGGGATCGGTGGAGGAGGGCAAAGGAGAAAAAATTGGGACAACTGTAATAGAATAGTAATAAAATATGATTTAATAAAAAATATATATAATTGCCTTCCCCCTCCCTGCCCTTATAACACTTGATCACCAATGGAGTTCACCCCAATCTTTTTTTTTAATGCAGAACACTCAAATTTAGAAAACAAAGAAACCCCAAGTGATCATTTTTCTTAGAAAGATTATGAAAATCATTAAGAATAAAATAGGTACCACAGTGTGCATTCCCTCACATACAGAGGTAGGATTCATGTAATGGCTAAATATCAAAGTAAGCTTATGTAGATGGAAAACATTTTTAACTATTAATATATCACTGAATTGGAATTCTCCCTATCAGCCTTTCCTCTAGGCTTTGTGAAGAAAGGGAAGACAGTTCTCATCAGGTAAAGTATATCATTGCTCAGATTTTAATTTCAAATAAGACATCTTAGATTTCCCAATAAAATAAAAGTCTTGAAAACCAGCTATTTTTACTTGGAAATCTAAGACTTGACCTTTATAGATCAAGAATAAATGGGATTAGTTAATCCTTATCTGTTATTAATTACTTTACGTATAAATGGATTATATTCTCCAACCTGGCTGGGTGGCTCAGTTGGTTGGAACATCGGCTTATACACCAAAAAATTGGGGTTTGGTTCCCAGTTGGGGCACATACCTAGGTTGCAGTTTCAATCCCTTGGTGGTGCATGTATGGAAGGCAACTGATTGATGCTTCTCTCTCACATTGATGTTTTTATCCTCTCTCTCCCTTCCTCTCTTTCTAAAAAACATCAATAAACATAGCCTTGGGTGAAGATTAAAAAAAAAATAGAATGATTAAATGGATTAAAAAAAAAACAAATTTTAATGATATACTGCCTATAAGGTACTCACTTCAGCATTAAAGATATATAGACTAAGAGTGAAGGAATAAAAAACATATTTCAAGCAAATGGTAACCAGAAAAGAATCAGGGATAGCTATAATTATATAAAATAGAATTTAAATTAAAAATGGTAAGAAGAGACAAAGAAGGGCATTATATAATGATAAAGGGGTCAATACATCAATAAATAAAATTTTAAGTAATTTTTCATCCAACATCAAAGCACATAAATATATAAAGCTAAAACTAACAGAGCTAAAAGGAGAAATAAACAGCAATACAATAATAGTTGAGACTTTAATATCCCACGCTCAGCAATGGATAAATCATCCAGAGAAGGAATCAATAGGGGAAAGAGCAGCTTTGGACAACATTAGAGACCAAGTGAACCTAACAGACATATACAGAAAATTTTATTCAACAATAGCAGAACATACATTCTTCATCAGTGTACGTGGAGTATTTTGTAGGATAAGACCAGTATATGTTAGGTCACAAAACAAGTCTTAGTATATTTATGAAAACTGAAATCATACCAAATATCTGCTGTGACCACAATGGTACGAAACTAGAAATCAATAACAAGAGGATAACTAGTAAAACTCACAAATAAATTTTTATGTATTTAACAACACTCTCTTGAACAAGAAATAGCTCAAAGAAGAAATTAAAGGCAAAATAAAAGTGTTACTTGAGACAAACAAAAATGGAAATGCAACATGCCAAAACTTACAGACTGCAGAAAAATCAGTTCTAAGAGGAAAGTTTACAGCAAAAATGCCTATATTAAGAAAGATCTAAAATAAAGAGCCTAACTCTACACCTCAAGGAACTAGAAAAAGAACAAACTGAACCCAAAGTTAACAGACAAAGAAAATAATAAAGATTAAAGCAGAAATAAATAAAAGAGAAGAAAACAAGAATATCTATTTGGAGGATTGACCATATTGTAGCCAATGCATAGGAGGGGAAAAAGAATAAATAAATAAGTGGAGTTTGTTTTATGCAGGGAATGGAAAATCTTTCTTGCCAGTTTGAGTCAGTGCCAGAAGAGAGAGAGGAAGTGATGTGCAAGAGGTCAGAGGCAAATGTGAGGTGGTGTAAGGAATAGAAAATGAGATGGTTTGGGATGATTTAAGATCATGTCTGATTTTTAACTTTGTAGACACAGCCAGGGGAGGTTTCATGCTTTGATGTTTAGTAATTTAGTATATACAAGGCTACATGTAGTTGATTATAGTTGAGGCACTTATGAAGTCAGGAAGGAAGTAATGGCCATTGACTTCAGTAATAACCAATATCTTACCCAAAAGACCAGGTGGGACCAGCCATATCTTGCTGATGTCAGTGTAGGGCGATACGCATGAAGTTCCCCATATGAAAGCAACATGAATACAGCAAGAACCTGAGAGGCAGGATCATACAATTCTTCCTCAATCTCTGAGCTATGAAAGTTTCTTCTTATCAGGAGATGTCCTATCCTTAGAAGGGGAGAATAATAGAAAATTCATAAGTATGATGAAAATCTCAAGAGACCAAATAATTACGCAAGTCAAAACAAGCTGTAAATTGTAAGAGGCTGAGATAATTTTAGTAAAGGTGGGAGTGGAGACAAAAGAGGTGGTTGAGCTTCAACACAGAAAATAGAAATTGCATTCTCTTTCAATCTGATTGATAGTTTGTAAAATATCTCATTAAAATGTTTATACTTAAGAGTTCAAATGACCTGTCAAAAGGACATATGATATGAGCTGGGGAAAATACATGTAATGACAAGGAAAGAAAGAGAAGCAAAACGAAGGGGGTGACTATGAACTTGAGTTGACCATCACGTAGAACTACAAACTCAAATCATCAGACAAATTCAGAGAGAAATAAATCAGAAGTCAATACAAAGTAAACAGCATTAAAAGGAAGTGATCGAAAGAGTAAAAATCTTATGAAGTTTTGAGATTTTTCTTCTTTGTTCATTCAGTGAGTAAGGAAGGTTTTCAAAACAACAAATGCCATGCTTTCTGGAAAAGGCTGCCTCCACCTAAAAATGCCTGACTATCAATTGTCTTTTCTCGTCTCTCCACATGTGGGTTCTTTTCGACAAGATTTTTTAATCAGTTGAATGAGAACCTCCATTTTTCACAGATTCCTCAATTTGAACAGTTCTTAAATCATCAAGGCTGACAGGTTTCCTTTAAGTTAAGTAGCTCAAAAAGCATTGAAAGGATTCCTTTACTTACAGTTTTGCATAATTGTGTAAAATTATAAGCAATTTACATGTTAGAAAAAGTTCACCAAATAGGGCTTGTTCAAAAGTGCTAAAGTGAACAAAAATGGAAAAGTATGAGGTCTGTCCAGAACATATCCAGCCACATAATATGAAAAATAGAGACATTTATTAAAGATGGTACAAGATACAAGAAACATTGTATATAGGACAACGACATCTCAGTCTCTTTCAAGGCAGGCACCTTGGGATCTTACACACTTTTCCCAACTGCCATCAGCTGCCCTGTCATATTTTACTGAATCTCATCGATGGTCTGAAATCTATTCCCTTTCAAAGGTGATTTTAGTTTTGGAAAAAGCCAGAAGTCACAGGGCACCAAATCTAGGTTGTAGGGGGGGCTGTGTCAACTGGGCGATTTGATGTTTCACCAAAAAACTGCATGAGACGTGATGCATGAGCCGGCACCGTGTCATGATGAAACTGCCAATCACCAGTGGCCGATAGCTGCGGCCTTCTGAATCATCCAAATAGTTTCCATGGAGGAATGTTCAAGCTTAACACAAAATTTGATGCAGATTTGTTGCTCTACTTGCTCAGTCATTTTGAATGCAATGGCCACACAGTACACATACTCACTCAATGGTGCCTACCACCCCCATTGACTAGTACAGTGAAGTCATCATTGTTCATCATGCACATTCCAGTCTACTGTCCTTGGCTGCCAGGTTACATCAATGTCACACAAACCATTCTCCTTTCTTTATGCATGGCATAGTAGCCTACAACACTTAAACCACTACATAAATACTACCCCTGTGATTTCCTGCTTATTACTGCTCCCTCATCCCCAGGACTCTCAAAAACTGGAAGTTCTTCAAATGCAAACTCTTAAAAATATCCTATTTATACGTCTTCTTAGCCATTGGCATCATCTCATAATACAAAACTGAATGTCACTCCCTGTTAATTGCTCTTCAAGTGAGCACCATTGTGGGAAAAAATGTGAACTAAACCCTTAGATTTTAGGTTTTACTTAATAGGACTTAAGTATAATTGATGCTCTGTTAAACATTGCTAGGTCCTCTGATCGATCACTTCTCAACTTTGAGTTCCACTTTCATTGTCTGAAAATTCTCCTTTATATTATTGTACAGGCTTTTGTTTAGGGTTAAAGAAGATCATGATTGATAAGGCATTTAAAAAGACAATGTTAGTATAAGACATTGTTATTTTTTTATCATAGGAATTATCATAGTCAATTTAGCTATAGTATCACATAAAATACATTAAGTTCAGCTAACATAACTTCTGAATATTTGTCAATAAATAGAATTTTTGAGTAGAGAAGTATCAGAGATATTACGTGGTCAGTATACCTCGGCAAATAAATTTCATAAAGTCACAGGCTAGTTAGTGTCAAAGCTTTAAAGAGAGTCCAGATTTTTCTAGTTTAAAGCAGCAGTTATTCTACCACCACTGGATACTTAAATAGTGTGGCTGGCTTCCTTATCTCTGACTCTTACACTCACATTAATATTTATTTATGCTTGGTGAGTTCATTCAATAAAAAGATCTCTGTTTAGTGTTATTCTTAGGTTGTTTTTTCTTTCTTTTCTTTTTTTTTTTTGGTTATTAAGGTTGTGTCATTATTTTACTTTTAAGGTCAAATTACTTTGTTCCTTCAGCTTTTTAAATTGCCATTTGTAATGGTATCTGCTTTATAACCAGGTGTTTTTGTTTTATTTTGTTTTAGAAAATTCAGCTTCTTTGTTTCCAATTATTTTGTATAAAAATCTTTCAAACAAAGACTACATAAGTTTTGGGGGTTTTGTTTTTTTAGAAAGAATCAGACCAAATTGTCATTGCTCTCAGGTGATTGGTGACATACATACATAGAGAATCCTAAATCATTTACAAATGATTCAGATTCATAAAATAGTTGAATTAAGATATTAGATATATGGGTTTTTTAAATTGCCTTTTTACAGGTCCAGAAACAGTGTGAGGAAAAAAATTATGTTTAGCAGAGCAAGACCAGCAACAAGAAGTTTTTCAGAGGACTCCCAGAGACCAGTTTCCATGGTCATTGGAAAGGTCTGGATTCCCGCCTGGAATGTGGTGAACAGGTGAAAGGATGAGTCCCATGTATGGCAACGCAGACCTACCTAACTGCCACAAGGTAAGTACCTTTTCACACCTCAGCCTCAGTCATCTCATCGGAAGTCTGGTGGAAACTGTAAGTCACTCATTTTCATTGCTGATGAGAATTCTGTTGTGTGAGTATCTAATGATCGGTCCATTCACCTGTTGATGGACAGCTGAGCTGTTTTTGTTTTCTTTGTGCGTTTGCTCCTTTGGTCTCAGGTTTATATTTCAGGCTGGGATTGTGTGGTCATAGGTAGATATATTACAACCAGAATTTGAAGCTGTCTATTCCCCTCTGTGTCACCAAACGTCTGGTCCAGTACAGGTGTTTTTTCCCTTGGTCTCTGTGGTTGCATCACCTCAACGGAAGTCATAAATCATGGATCACACATCCGAAAATGTTCAGAGATTTAATGAAAAAATTGGGGATAATGCTACATTTGAATATCTGCATGGCTAGAAAGACTCTAAAATTGAACCTTTATTTTCAGTGAGTTTTGAAAAGTTATAGTATCAGGAAAGAGCTAAGTTGTATTATTGAGTGGGAGACATATTGGGGCTGGTGTATAAATTGTGATAATCCCAGAGTCTTTCAAGATACCAAGGGGAATGGACAGATCTATTTTTTAATCGGTTGAGACAGCTGTCTACACAGCTGCCTTCTGGCTATTTGTCTTCACCTGGTCACGTGTCTCAGGACATCTGTCTGTGCTACTTCTCACCCCTGAGAAAACTAATGAGGTCATCAGACATGCATTCTAGCCAGATCTGGAGAGGCTCAGCTAACACTGGGATGACTGTTGGTCTGTTTTTCTTACATTATAAGCACATGTTTTGTAAAACATCTCATTATTTTCAGAGAGGCAATTTCAGGCACTATGACACAGGACCCATTATTTGTTTGGAATGAACACAACATTTGTTTCTCATTTAGTCACAAATGTTGGTTACTGACCCTTAAAAGGATGTGTTTTTGATAATGAGAGAAATTGGCTCTCGCCCATCTGGAAAGGGCCTTCCTGAGAATTGGTATACATTGGCTAGCAGAAGAGATAGGGGATGTCTCTCAAATTTGCAACAGTGGAAAAAGTTGTATGCCCCTCAGCACCCTGGACTAAAATCCTGATTCTGAGAAATTAATATATGTTTGCTTTCCTTGTATTCCTCCCCTGCTGATGTCTTTCCCTCAACCTCACTTCCATCGCTGACACTTGTCCTTCAGCTCTGCCATTCCAAATCCTGCTTGTTCTTCACACCCAGCCAACATGTCACCTCCAGTGCTAAGCCTTCTTCACTCTCTAAGTATGCTCATATTCTCTTCCATTATGCTTCATTTTTATCTTTCTTGGTATTTGTGTTCTTCATGTGTACTTTCCTTAACTAGTGAGGATTAAAAATGTCTTCATACTTGTTGAATTATTTTATATGCCTGGCTGACTTATGAAAGAATCCACTAAAACAATTCAACAGGACCTTTGTGTGGAAATCCTGAAAATATATATACTGTCATTTTTGGAATATCATCGGACAGACTAACACTAAATATTGTTCTGTGTAAAATAATTTTATCACTATTATAAACCTGTCAACTGAATGTAATCTACCCCATTAACACAAGGGATAAATTGAGAAATCAGGCCAAGAGATTAGCTAAAGAGGTAAAACACCAAAGAATATGAATGCAGAATGGTATATTGCCACAGACAAGTTGTGAACAAAGTAGTTCTTCAGGGACAAGATGTTATTGAAAGATTCCTTTAGGTGCGTTTCTATATTCATTTCTGGGCCTTTTCAAAAATAATCATTCTGATGGATATTTTGGTATGGAAATGGCCCAGAAAAGGAGACACTAATGTGCACTTAATTATAAATGTCTATCATCACTGGGACAGAGTGACATTTCAGTGTAATCAACTATAGGATGACCTTGGACAGGCTGACAAAAGAAGTATAAGGGAAGTGAGCTATTCCTTCTTGTTGGATCCAAAAGAAGTTTAGAGGCCTGTATTCTGAGTCAAAGGGGTAATAGTCAAACATTTTCATCTTCTGAAGATAAGATTACCCTTACTACCACGACCAGCGCCACCAAAAATACATGCATACGATATCAGACCATGTAGTGACAAGCAGAGGGCTAAGGGAAAAGAAGTCCAGGGGAAAACTTTGGTAGATGGAAGTATGTCAGTAGACTCTAGGAATGGTATCCATGGATACCAGTTTTCCTTATCTCATCCCTCAGTTTTTAGAAAGATGTGTTAAGTCTTCAGCCTGATGTTTGCTGTTCTGGGTGGAATAAAGGGAGGAATGTGTAGCCATGCTTGGGGTGAGGGGGAAAAGAAAGAGCCAAAGCAAGGTGGCAAGCGTAGACCAATAAAAAGGAGGGTTAGAGTAATAAGAGATAGATGACCACCATGAATGTTTAGTTTAACTAGTAGGACACCTACTCATTACCACCTGGGGATAGAGATGCAAGCAGTGAATCAGTGCCAGGGGTTGAATGATAGTAACTGGATGTCAAAGGGAAGATGACCTCCTGAAGGCTGGAAAACTCAGGGACATTCGGTTTTCCCTCTCTAATCAGAGAAATAGACACAACTCTGGGAGCACTGGTCATCCACTCCTTTTCTCTTAAGTGGCAAGGCCACAAACAGGAAATCTGAGACCAACATGGGAGGGACTAATACTAAATAATATAATTGGCTGACTTCAAGAAGGCAGGTGACATCTCAGAGCAGATCACTGTGAAACTGACACAGCCTGGAAAAGGGAAAGAGGAGAAACTTTGGAGTAATTTTTTTTTTCCCCCTGAAAAGCTCAGGAGAAATTGATGGCAACTTCTCATGAAGATGTCTTTACCCTTTTTATCACTATGTAGGCAAATAGCAAACAAAATCTGAACTATTTAGGCAATATGTAATAAGAAGAGCATAGTCTTTGCTTGTTTTGAATGATCATATATTTTTATAGTTTTACCGAGAGCAGTTGGATTTGCTGAACTGGGTGGGAAGGTCTTAGAACAGACTTGCTCCTGGCTTCAATGGTGTGACCTTTGGTGTTTTATTATGATCCTTTCAGCTCAGGCCCTGGCTAGGTCTGGTCGGTACAGATGCTCTCCACTGAATGTGTTCAGATGGGCCAAAGCGAGAGGCTCTTGGCGCTGCACATGTTAGCAGGATTAAAGTGGAAACTTAGACACAATTACACTCATGTCATCAGACTAAATGGCATTTAAAAACTCTGCATATGGCTTTTGTTTCCCTTTCTGGTTTTCAGATACATCTCTGGGCACTGGTGGACATTCAAAGCAGGGTGCTATTGTGCTAGTATGTCTTCTAGCAGAGGGGGCCCTGGGTGTGCAGGTTTAAATCTTGGGTTTGAGAGCCATTTCTGCTTAGTAAACATATTATTGGCAAATTGCCATAGTTCTGACCCTCAGATGCCACATGTGTAAATAAAATAGTAGTGTATTTTACAAAACAAACAAGTCTTGCTGCTCACATGGGCTTTAATCAAAAACACTTCAAGACCTAATGGCGTCTTTCCACCTATAGGATGAGGCCTAAATTTCAAAGCTAAGTCCTGGGAGTTCACTGACCTTTTCCACCTCTCTGATCTATCTCACTTCTCACTCATCTTCCACCCCTTCTGCTCACAAGGCTCCGCTCTCTCCAGCCACCTTTGCTACTTGCATCTGCTGTGATTATGCATCCCCATCTCCTGCCTCCTTGCTTCCGTTGTCAGTGTTCTCTGGGACTAAAACAGGCTTTGCTTTTCTTGTCTCTGGCCACCTTGTAATGTGAGGTCCATTTTGGAGCTTCAGATCTTATCTGTTCCATTTAAGCTGTTTACTCATCTTTTTTTTTTCAAGTTCCCAAATAGAAACAACCACATTGCTTTTGAGTTCTGTTTCACTTAAGAGTTTTATGATCCTAACATGTAACACAGAACTTTGCACACTGAAATGCTAACGCTTTTGTTGAATAGGTGAGTAAATGAATAGGGAGTAAGAAATTACAAGATCATATATTAATAATGCTGGTTCCATATTGTTCACTGCTTTGGGCATTATCCTTATACCCCAGCCTTTACCACTCAGTATAGTATCACTATCAAATGAGCTGAGATCATCAGAAGCTCACCAGTTAATTCTTCCCCTTTCCAGAAAACCCCCATCCATTCAGCCCAGTAGCTGCCTCTTCTTTTCCAAGCTGAATTTTCCAAGACCTCCTCCTATAACTGCAGCCTATTCATCAAAGTTTTAAAGTACATGGAAATGTTTTCTTCTACATAGGCTATGAACACAGTTACTCTTTCCTCTTTAGATGAGAGAGAACAAACCAGGCTTGACATGAACAGGAGAGTGGGTGGGGTTGAATGCTGCCTGCTTCCTCCCCAGCGTATGTCTTGCTCCCTTCAACCAGTGCATTTCCTGACTAAGCCCAGAAGGCTTTAGAGATTTTGTTCCTGATTTGGAACTTAAAGGTTTGGATATTGTTTTTCCAGGAAAGGAAAATAGCTGGGAAAGAACAGCTGATAAGTAGAGGAATAAACTCATGAGAAGAAAATGGGAATTGTTAAGTGCATGTTATTGTTACCCTTTAAAAATGTTCAAATATATATATATATATATTAATTAAAATTTAAATATCTTTTAATAAAATACCCAGTGCATTTCTGTGGAGCTCTAGAGTCTAGATATCAAAACTTAAAACCTAATTATCTGCACAATTTTATCAAATTGAACTCTCCAGCATTTCAGCAATAGATCATAGACACCCTAAAGGCCTTTGTCATTTGACAAGTCCATTTTCTAAAATTTCAACAAATCCTTGTTAAAATAAAGGCTTTATTTTCACAGTGCCAAAAAACTCATCAAATTAATTCCCAAAGCAGTCACTCAAAATATTTGTCTCAGGAATTAAAAACAAAACAAAACAATTTTTGATGGGCATACTTGAACCTCTCAATGAGCCCTTTGTGTGTTTTATAGACACAACCTTAGGAAAGCTACATGTGTGAGTTAAGGGGAGAAATTATTCTTGTAGCAACAATTCATCATACCATGATAACAGTATTGAGATTTCTGCAAAAGTCAAGCTAAACCAGGGAAATAAATGATGCATGAAGCTCAGTGAATTCTCCAGAGATTTGAGATATTTGGAAGCATGGCCTTGTGTGACCCACATCATATTGAACATCTACTGCGGCAATGCACACCTCTTCGTTTTATTTGATGCCTAGAAACAAAACACAAATCTATCTCTCAAAATCCACAGAGTAGTCATGTGAATTAAACAGGATGCTTCCATCACCAAAGTTTGCTTTCCTGTTCAGTGTCCTCAATGAAAATCTTGGCTATATTTAAAATTGTATTTTCTCTTACAGAAGTAAGGACTGATATGCTTTCATTTAGACTCGAGTTTACTTTCACTTGGTAAGAATAGATGTTTTTTGTGTTGTTTTCTTAAAAATATTTTTTACATTTTTTGGGGGGGAACCCCTCTCTGTAACAATTCCCCACTCTCAGACTTAAGACCCTTTATAATCTTATAAAGGACAATGGGTGAAGGTCTTCTGCTTCAAGCTGGACATCATCATCGTCCTATCTACCCTTGGGTCCAGAAATCCCTAATAGGAGTGGGGCTGTTGAGGGGAGGGTGGCCTTCCCACATGGGGAAGGATCGTGCAGACTCCAGGTCTGGTGGCTGTCCCTGGGCAATGGCATGCTTGGTTTAACAAGCTGGCATCCTTGTTGTATTCTGGAGGCAACAGATTTGGCAACAAGATTAAAAGGCATCATTAAAACCATAACCACTAGATGACAAAAGGCAGGGACTAATTTTTCAATGTCCCACATTAGGAAAAAAAAAAAAAAAAAGGCTTCTTTGGAGAAAGGTGTGCAAGGCACATCACACCTGTCCAAAGAAAGCCCTTTTGCTCATCATAGTTAGTTTGGGTTGAGGGGAATATTTTATGCTCCCCCCCCCCCAACCTCCAAGTCATTAGGATAGAAAAGAGAAACCAGTTTTAAAGTGAAGTCCACAGACCACCTCATACTTCACCAACCCAACCACTTAGTTCAGCCAAATCAGTGAGTCTCAGGAGACAGTGTTGCAGACAGTATTTAAGTGAGGCCTATACATACAATCACTCAGGTAATGAAATCATAGGCTTATGCCCTATGAAAACAGAACACATATGTTAATTTATGCAACATAGCACACAAAGCAGTCTCTAAATCTAAGAGACTGTCTTATTGCGAAGACATCCAGTTCCAAGGCATTTGACATTCTTTTTGCCTGTAAATTAAGCATCTTTGATGATGTCGCAGACCTAGTTTAACTTTCAAATGAAAACAAACTTTAAATGAAAATAAACTTTAAAGACAGTTAGCTACACTAGTTTATAGTCTACCACTGAGCATTGTTATTTTCCTTGAATTACAATTTTTCTCCTTAAGATTACCCTCCTTGTCATTAAAGGGATGACATTAAGTCCAGTTTTAATTTATCCTGTTTGTTTGCATAAACACAACAAGAAGAGCAAATGATCAGATATGATCTTTGCTTTGCTAGAACTTACACAAGGAACCTTTAGGGTGACTTTCAGTTTGCCCTTCAGGGCACAAAGTTGAACCACCTACCTGCCATTCAGCCTTTTCCAAGTCCTTCAGGTTTTCCATTGTGCCTTAAGGTTCCTTCTAGCCATCTTTCAGGAAAGCAACCTTCATTCCTTTCTTGGAAAGGTTACCATGAACCGCACAACCAACCAAGGTACCAGGCATTTTTCTTGTGGGCTTTTATTACCTTTGAAAGTCAACCCTAGTTCCTCAGGGCTTTTTGGTAACAACCAGAGTACAAGCATGCCTCCTTTAGGCATGACATTCCAGTCACAGTCTTGGTTAACAAAACCTCTTTTAACAGCTGGTCATATTAGTTTTATGAAAAGAACCTTATGTCATTATTTACTTCTTCAGAATGCCAAATTCTTGAGGGATCAAGCAGGGAGAAAAATATACAGTGTGAAGAAAAATTGTTGTCCTTCTACTAGTCATTAAAATTGTATTTCCATACTTCACATTTTTTTCTCTTCACTTTCCTACATGTGACTTTTTTTTAGCTGGGGTGGATTTGCTGGTTCTTTTATTTATTTATTTTGCTTTCTTTTTTTTTTTTTTTGTCACTAAAAACTTCTGTTTTTCTATTACAATTGTCCTGTTTTTTCCCCAATGCACACCCCCCGCCCACTCCTTCTCCCACAGTCAGTCCCCACCCAGTTGTCCATGTCCATGGGTCATTTATACATGCTCTTTGACTAGACCCTTCCCCTTCTTACCCCCTTCTCTCCCTCCCCCTCCCCCCTTGTCACTAATAGTCTTGTCCTTGTTTACATGACTCTGCTTCAATTTTGCTCATTTGTTTGTGTTGTTCATTAGTTTCCTGTATTAGGTGATATCATATGGTATTTTTCTTTCATGGCATGGCTTATTTCCCTAAGCATAAGTCTCTCTAGTTCCATCCATGTTGTCACAAATGGCAGGAGTTCCTTCTTTTTTTCTGTTGCATAGTACTCCATTGTGTAAATGTACCACAGTTTTTTGATCCACTCATCTACAGATGGGCACTTAGGCTGTTTCCAGCACTTGGCTATTGTAAATAGTGCTGCTGTGAACATAGGAATGCATAGGTTCTTTTGAATTGGATTTTCAGGATTCTTTGAATATAATCCTAGTAATGGAATCACTGGTTGAAAAGGCAGATCCATTTTTAGTTTTTTGAGGAAATTCCATACTGATTTCCATAGTGGCTGCACCAGTCTGCATTCGCATCAACAGTACACTAAGGTCCCCATTTCTCCTCACCAGCACATGTTGTTTGTTGATTTGTTGATGATGCCCATTCTGACCAGTTTGACATGCTATCTCATTGTGGTTTTTATTTGCATTTCTCTGATAGCTAGTGATGTTGAGCATTTTTTCACATGCCTATGGACCTTCTGTATGTCCTCTTTGGAGAAGTGTTTGTTCAGGTCCTTTGCCCATTTTTTAATTGGGTTGTCTGTATTCTTGGTGTTGAGTTGTATAAGTTCTTTATATATTTTGGAGATCAATTCCTTGTTTGAGGTATCACTGGCAAATATGTTTTCCCGTATGGTTAATTCCCTTTTCATATTGGTGATGTTTTCTTTTGCTGAGCAGAAACTTTAGTTTGATGTATTCCCATGTGTTTATTCTTTCCTTTATTTCCCTTGCTTTAGGAGCTATATTGGTGAAAATATTGCTACATGGGATATCTGAAAATTTCCTGCCTATGTTTTCCTCTAGGACTTTTAAGGGGTCACATCTTACATTTAAGGCTTTGATCCATCTTGAGTTCATTCTGGTGTATGGTGTAAGTTGGTGGTCTAGTTTCATTTTTTGCATGTCCCTGTCTAGTTCTCCCAACACCATTTGTTGAAGAGGCTCTTCACACTCCTTTTGATGTTCCTTCCCCTTTGTCAAATATTAGTTTACCATATAGACCTGGATTTATTTCTGAGCTCTCTATTCTGTTTCATTGTTCTATATGTCTGTTCTTAAGCCAGTATCAGGCTCTTTGATTACCGTGGTCTTGTATAGTTTTGTATCAGGTATTGTGATTCCTCCTACTGTGTTCTTCTTCATCAAGATTGCTGTGGCTATTCGGGGTCTTTTTTGGTTCCATATAAAGTTTTGAAGTATTGGTTCTAGTCTGTGAAATATGTCATTGGTATTTTAATAGGGATTGTATTGAATCTATAAATTGCTTTATGTAGTATGGACATTTTAATGATGTTGATTCTTCCTATCCATGAACATGATATATGCTTCCATTTATTTATATCTTCCTTAATTTCTTCCATGTTATATAGTTTTCTGAGTATAGGTCTTTTACCTCTTTGGTTAAGTTTATTCCTAGGTACTTTATTTTTCTCATTGCTGTTGTAAATGGGATTTTTTAAAATTTTAGTTTCTATCTCTGATATTTTATTGATGGTGTACAGAAATGCCTTTGATTTCTGAATATTGACTTTGTACCCTGCTCTTTTGCCAAATTATTAGGTTGAGTAGTTTTTTCGTGGAGTCTATAGGGTTTTCTATGTACACTATTATGACATCTGCAAATAATGACAGTTTTACTTCCTCTTTTCCAATTTGGATACTTTTTATTCCTCCTTCTTGTTTGATTGCTGTGGCTAGAACTTCCAAGACTATGTTGAATAGGAGTGGAGAGGGTGAACATTCTTGTCTTGTTCCTGATCTTAGGGGGAATGCTTTCAGTTTTTGCCCATTGAGTATGATGTTAGTTTCGTGTTTATCATATATGGCCTTTATCATGTTGAGGTATGCTCCCTCTATTCCCATTTTGCTGACTGTTTTCATCATAAATGGGTGTTTTACTTTATCAAATGTCTTTTTAGCATCTATTGATATGATCATGTGGTTTTTGTCTTTCTTTTTGTTTATGTGGTGTATTACACTTATTGATTTGTAAATATTAAACCAACCTTGCATCCCTGTGATGAATCCCATTTGATCGTGGTGTATAATCTTTTTAATATGTTGCTGGATCTGGTTTGCCAATATTTTGTTGAGGATTTTAGCATCTATGTTCATCAATGATATTGGCCTGTAGTTTTCTTTCTTTCTTGTGTCTTGACCTGGTTTTGGAATTAGAGTAATACTGGTTTCATTGAAAGAGTTGGGCCTGTTTGGGTTCATCATCACTGGGACCCTCTTTGCTTACTGGACTTATGTGACTTTTTCTCTCATCAAATCAGGGAAGTTTTCTGTCATTACTTTTTCAAACTGTTTTTTTATGCCTTTCTCCTCTTCTTCTGGTATTCCTATGATACAGCTATTATTACATTTCATGTTGTCCTGCAGCTCTCTTAAAAACTCTTCATTCTTTTCCAGTCTTTTTTCATTTTGTTGCACTGTCTGAGAATTTTTCTCTACATTGTCCTCCAGCTTGCTGATATGATTTTCTGCTTCCTCTAGCCTGCTTTTAATTCCCTCTACTGTGTTCTTCAATTCAGAAATTGTATTCTTCATTTCCTCCTGGCTTTTATAGATAGCTTCAATGTCCTTTTTCATCCTGGTATAATTATCATTAAGTTCCTTGTAGTTTCCCTGGAGTTCTTTATAGTTTTCTTTGAGCTCACTGAGCTCATTGAGCTTCCCTATAATCCATGTTTTGAATTCCATGCCTGATAGTTTGCTTTCCTCTATTTCATTTAACACTCTTTCTTGGCATTCCTCCTTTTCTTTCAATAGGGGCTTGTTTTTCTGTCTCCTCATTTTTGTGACTCTTCTTGTTTGTTGCCACTTCTTAGATTGATCTGCACTTCCTGGATCTGCCCCTGGTGGGCCTAGGCAGCCTGTTGGAGCCTACCAGAGATCTACTGCCTTTGTCTGTCTCCTTTAGTTGTTAATCTATTCAAACTGTGATTAGCTGTCAGGCTTAAGCACCTATGGTGGGGCAGATTAATTTTGGGGGGTGGGGCTTCTGCTTCCCCTCAGGCTGATGCAACTTGGAGGGGAATGGTCTGCCTGCAGTATGGGGAATGAATCAGCACTGGGACTCAGTTGGCTACTCCCTCAGTTCTCTCCCCAAAGCCACCACCCCAAATTTTCCCCAAGCATCTCTAGTCTTCTGTGCCCTCCCTCTGCTTGAGCCCAGGGTAAGTAGGTGCCAAAATATTTTCGTACATGATTTGTTTAAGAGCTCTTTTTCTCCAGCTATTTCTTTCAGGCCTGCAAAACCTCTGTGACTTTTCACTTTTCACAGCTGGATTTTACTTTCTGCTCTGTTGCTGCAGTTTGAGAAGCCCAGTTGGGGGTTTAGATCCTGTTCTTCTCAGGGTGAAGCCCCATCTGCTGAGCTATTTCTCAGTCCCTTCAGCTGCCACCCGTGGGAGCCCAGTTGGCCCTTTCACGTCTCCACACTTGCTACCAGTCATGTTGTGATAAAGTGGCCTTTTCTGTCTCTTTGTGGTTATAAGACTTCTCTTCAGCTAGTGTTTAGTTGGTTATTCCAGATGATTTCTCCACAATTAAGATGTAATTCCAGATTGGTCTTGGGAGGAGGTTAGTGTTGCTTCCACTTACTCCTCCACCATCTTGGATCTCTCAACTATGTGCCATTTTGAGCTCCAGATTCTTTATCAGTAAACTGAGTGAAATGTAGAAATTAAAGTGAAAGCTCATTGAAAGCTGAAAATCACATGTGAATTATGCATTATTAGTATTTGGGGGAGCATGTCATCATATTGGGTGCTTGGAAATAATAAGATGAAAAAGCTCAGGGTATGGGATGATGATGATGATGATATTCTGTTAAAAGGTGACTGAGACCCTTAGAAACCCAAACTGTGATTTTTGTTTATTTATTTATTTTAATACTTATTCCTCCATTTACTTATTTAACAAGCAATTACTAAATGTCTTAAATGGTTGTGCTGCTGTGCGGGATACTGGTGTTTGGAGAGCAAATATGCACACACCTTTTGTCCTTGTCCAGTTTTGTGAGTGTGAAAAAAATAAAGAACCAAACTAATCCATGGAAAGTCACAATATGATGGATACTTTTAAGGAAAGGACTATGTTATTATAAGAGTAAGGAGAGGATGAAGTATTTTACCTGCTGAATGAAGTCAGGGAAAACATCCTTAAAGAAAGTGATGGTTGCTGTGGGACTTAAAGTGTAGGAGTTATCACAATTCATGGAGGAGGAAGTAAGAGCGTTCCAGGCCAAAGAACTACCATGCGCACAAGTCATAAGACAAGAGGAGGAAAGGCATGTTCATTAAAGAAGTCTAGAATGTCTGGAAGGCAGGGAGCAAAGATGGGGTTGAGAGACATGCCAAGTCCAGATTGTGGGGTCATGGTAAAGATTCTGGCCTCCATCGCAAAGACAATGGGGAAGCAGTTGAAGGGGATGATGTAATAATGAGGATACTGTATCCCAGGAATCATCTGGGCAGAGCTAATTTTAATCAGGTTTCATGCCAGCTAGTTGAACCCTCCATTTCCTATCATTGTGTTTATAGAAAAGAGTCATTTAATGTGAATTCTTCACTACAAAAAGGGATTTGTAAGTTTATGCCTAGGAGTGCACTATCAAAAAGGCACTGAATATAATCCCAGATAGCATTAAGAAATCATCAGACTATGTCCATTTACTCAATAAATAAATAGTGGCTATTTTGCAGAAGTCATTAGGATAAAAAAAAAGCCAAATTTGGCTTCAAGCTACATCTATTAAGTATTCATTAAAAAAATTCTATACAAACAATTAAATTCCTACCTCAATCAAGAATATGAATTTTAATAAAAGTCTAAAAGAGGTGAAAAAGAAAGGCTTATGTGTATCTGGAGAATATATTGTGTGCACTAGGGCCAGGAAGAGCAGAGGCCTCAGGTGGGAGCAGGCATGAGTGGTCAAGGAGCAGAGTAGGTAAGCAGAAAACTGGCAGGAACTTTGGGAAGAGAGAAAAGTGTGACGGATGTTTTCAAGCCTCCTAGGGTATTGTGAGGCCCTTTACCTTGACTCTGAAGTAAGAGAACAATGGAGGGTTTAGACAGAGAAATAATATCACCTGACTTTTATTTCAATAGGCTTCCTCTGGCAGCTGTGTTGAAAGTACACCTAAGAGAGACAGGGTGGGAAGCAGGGAGATGGTGAGGAGCCAGAGCAATGGTCTGGGCAGGGGATGAGTAGGACTTGGACTGTGTGTGGTAGTAGCATGAAGAAGGTGAGACATGGGCTCAGGCTTTGCTGATGAATCGGACGAGTCAAGGATGGTTTCATGGGATTTGTTCTGAAAACCGGAAGCATGCAGTGACCATTTCTGAAAGAAGGAAGACTGCTGGAGAGAAATCTCAATTTTACACATGTTGAGTTTGAGATGTCTGTGAGTCTCCACTGTGGAAAACCTTTCTAAAGCTAAATATCGCCTGTCTCTCTTTAAAAAAAAATTAGTATAATGTTAACAAAGACTCTTCCCCTTTACTTGATCTTATCAAAGATTCTGATCATGGAGGTTTCCACTAAGTTCAGAATAAAATCTAAGTTTCTCACCACAGTCTCCAAGACCCTTTCTATACATCCTGCCTGTTCACCTTGCCTTGTAAACAACCCCTGCTCCAGTCATTATGCCGCTGCTGTAGGAGCCTTATTTCTGTGTCTTGAACATGCCAGGATCATTCTGGTCTTAGGAACTTGCCGTTGTTTCTGTTGTCTCTTTCTGGAATACTCCTGCCACTGTTTTTCTTATGCACCAGAGACTGTCTGTGATTATCCAGTTTGCAAGCCCTCATGCTATCTCCTCGGAAAGTTCTCCTGTAATCATCATTATGGTCTCAGTCCCTTGAAACTGCTCATTTATTTATGTACACGTTCATTGGGTGTCCCCACCCCCCCGCCCCACAAGGTATCTCATCTGACTAGTTTCCACTGTATTCTCAGCACCTAATACAGTGTCTGGCACACATCAGGCACTTTGTAAGTATCTGTTAAATAATTGGGTAGAGGTAGGAAGAAAAAGATTAAGTGGAGAGAGAAAACCCTATTCTCTTATCATTAAATAGGTCATTATGCTGGCTCTGTTGATGAATGCATTTCATGTTGTAGACCTTACAGATTTCAAAGTCTTTCACGTGGGATTTTGTATTAACAGTACAAAATCAACAGGTCAGACCATTCCCATTTTACATATGAAAATGAGGCTAATAGGGACAGATAGCTTCCTTGTGCTCACTTTGTTTTTAAGTGACAGTCTGACCTGACTTTTGTGGAGCCTGAGAAAGAAGATGCCCAGAGAAGGGCTCCTGGTGGCTTAACTGGGTTCAAGTTAAAAAAACTACAACAAAAACAAACACACAAACAAGTCCAGCAGCCATTCTATACAGGGTCCTTTCACGCAAATTGCACTTATGGAAAAAGCTAAACCTGAACTGGGGAGGAAAAAGCTCACAGGCAGATCCCTCTGAAGAGTCCCTTTACCACAAAGCTGAGACTTTCAAAGAAAAGTGTTAAAGAAAAATAAGTCCTAGAATAACTTATACATATGACTAAAACACTCCTTGTACTGAAAGTAGGGAGATTTCTTCAAGGATTAATCTGAATATAATGTGCCTAAGTGTCCTCAAGCCTGCCTGCTCCCTCTGTGCCGCCATAAAAGGGCAGAATTGGAGCCAACATGCCACCTCACCCTCTGTCCCTCTGCAAAAGTCGTTCCATCCAGAGGTTTCCAAGTGTGTCTGCAAATGGAAATTAACCAGCCTCATCACCGCGTCTCTCCACAGAGATGGTTCCTTTCAGTAACGCAGAAATTTACCTCAATGGCCTACTCGGGGTCACCTGAGACATCTTTTGTGTAATCTGGAAATGGATGTTCAAAGTGTAAAGTTACGTTGCAGCCTCACTGCAGATCCAAACTCATTGCACCCCCAGCAAGTACCACTGGAGGGAGGGACAGATCATCTTCTTGAACCTTTAGAGCAAGGCTCCTACCAGTTGGCCTTTCCTCAACCTCACCAAGCGCCCACCTATCTGAAACCCAGATTTCAGCTCTCCCTTTTCCTATCTTATTTGTTCCAAAGCCGAGTGAAGACAGAACATGAATTTGTAAGAGATTGTTTTAATGAATCACTTTGATTAAGTAAGTAGTTGGCCATGTAGTCTTTTGTTACCCCAAACTCGTCTATTTATTAACCATTTGTCTTATTGCCACTCACCATGCTAGACACAGGGAAGACCACAGCCTTCATGGGAAGGTCGAACAGTAAACGAGAACCAAGTGCCTGTGGTCAGTGCTGTGAAGATGACAGATGTGGTGGGCTAGGTGAGGTGCATAGGAATGGGTGGATCAGGAAAGTTTTTCTCTAAGCAGATGATATTTGAGCTATGACTTGGAGCATGAGATTAAGACTTCACAGTTTATTTTATTTTATTAATTTTATTGTTGCAACTTACATACTTTTACGTCTAATAAAGTAAATATCAATCTTTAATATCTGACATAAACAAGAAGCCTATTGGGGGAGGGGGTCACGGGGAGATCTTTTTTTTTTTATGCCAGAGCCAAAGGGTTGTGAGACCAAAATGTGAGAAAACCACTGTAGTTTATCCCCAGCCATGCCTGGTCCACGCCCAGCTCTGACCTCATAAGCGCCAGTGTGATGCAAATGCAAAGCCCTCCTATATATTCCACCCTGGCAGGGCTGAGATTTTGTCTGTTAGAGCCCAGGAAGCTGACTGTAGTGACCCGCTGGACTTGGACTTGCGAGCTTTGTTCTTGACGTTACTTTGCGAGTTTGCTTTTGTTTTCTTACTGGTTTTTTGTTTTGTTTTGTTTTGTTTTACCATTCTTTTTTTTTTTTTTGCATTTTCTTCTTTTTCCATTATTTTTCTTTCTTTTAATTTTTCTTTATCTTTTATTATTTATTTATTTTCCTTTTTTTTTCTGTTTTTGTTTTTGCTTTGTTTCTGTTCTTATTTTGTAGCCACCATGGCTAATGACCTTGCAGCCACCGCTGACCCCCAGGAGCGCTTCACTGGCGATTATATGCTCCTGCGCACCATTGGCAGTGGGTCCTTTGGCAAGGTGTGGCTGGCCACGCACTTGCCAATGGAGACAGAGTTGGCTGTCAAAGCCATTAGTCAGTGCTATGTCACTGATTATTTTGAAGAAGTTTATTGTCATAAGCAATTAAATCACCCAAATATCGCACAGCTATTTGAGCTGATTACCACCAAGGAGAAAAGTTACCTCTTCATGGAGCATGTAAGCAGAGGGGACTTAACTCGAATACTTGGAAAACTGCGGCTCCACGACGGAGCCAGCAGCCCGACCCATGTTCCGGCAGCTCATATCGGTGATTGAGTACTGTCACCAGAAGAAAATCGTCCACCAAGACCTGAAGCCAGAGACTATCCTGCTAGATGGTGAGAGGAATGTCAAAATAACAGATTTCGGATTTGCTAGGGAATTTCTGGACTACACACTAACCAGCTTTTGTGGCACCCCACCCTATATGGCCCCAAAGATCTTCCAGGGTCAGAGCTATGATGGCCCGAAGGTGGATGTCTGGAGCCTGGGGGTAGTTTTGTATAGGATGCTGATGGGGCATTTGCCATTTGTGGGGAGCATGGTTGTGCCAACAGAGAAGATCCAGAGAGGAAAGTTCACCATACCAGACTTCCTATACAAAGAAGGTAAATTATTAACTCTCAACCCCAGGAACAGGCCAACCCTGGAAGACATACTGTAAGACGCATGGGTAACCATGGACCAAGAAGAGGAACTGAAAGGCCATATAACAAGCCTCCTTGGGGGGACTTTGACCCCCAGGTGGCAAACATAATGAAGGGCATGGGATTCACAAAGAATGAGATTCAGAAGTCAATAAACCAAAAGAATTATGATAGGGTCATGGGAACTTACTTGATCCTCAAAACCACAACAACAAAGATGAAGGGATGCACCATCCAGGTAAGACCCTGCCCCTCCCCTGTCTCCAACATCAGGGAGAGTCCAGAAGACCCTGCCCTTCCCTCAAGCAGCCTGGGGTTGAGGACATCTGTTCCCCCATTGGAAGCCAGCCTGGCATCCAGGAGCAGCACTACCCTACCCAGCCCCCAGCCCAGGATGGCCACCCCCAATCCAGCCCCCCAGTGTGACCCCGGTAGCTCCCCCATACCCCCAGCTGTGGCAGAACCAGCAATACTGCAGGAGCCTCAGAAAGACCCCCAATGACAACCATGTCCAGGCTGCACAGCCTGATGGTGGGACTCCAGACTCTCCCTCTGGCCCCAGCCAGGGTTGGCGGGCTGTAGCTCGCAGAGCCTTCAGGTTCCTGTTAAAGTCTATATGCTGTGGGTCATCTGCCCACAGGTAGCATTGCAAAAGGTCAAGAGTCACACCAAAATAAAAATTTTTAAGTATATTGTATTGATTATGTTGTTACAGTAGTCTCAATTTCTTTACACTTTGCTCCCCTCTTCCCAGTAACCCACTTCTCTCCAGCAATCCCACCCCCCCTTAGTTTATGTCCATGGGTCATGTATGTAAGTTTTTTGGCTTTACCCTTTCCTATATTATTCTTAACTTTCCCCTCTCTATTTGTACCAACCAATTATGCTTCTTAGTCCCTGCACCATTTCTCCATTTCTCCCCATTCCCCATCCCAGCTGGTAACCCTGCAAATGATCCCCATACCTATGATTCTATTCTTGTTCTGGTTGTTTGCTTAGTTTGTTTTTGTTTTTATTTTTTAGATTCAGTTGTTGATAGTTGTGAGTTTGTTGTCATTTTATTGTTCATAGTGTTGATCTTTTCCTTAAATAAGTCCCTTTAATATTTCATATAATAATGGCTTGGTAATGATGAACTCTTTTAGCTTTACCTTGTCTGGGAAGCACTTCATCTGCCCTTCCATTCTAAATGATAGCTTCGCTGGATAGAGTAGTCTTGGTTATAGGTCCTTGCTTTTCATCACATTGAATAGTTCTTGGAAGTCCCTTCTTGCCTGCAAAGTTTCTTTTGAGAAATCGGTTGATAGTCTTATAGGCACCCTTTTGTAAGTAATTCTCCTTTTCTCTTGCTGCTTTTAAGATTCTCTCTTTATCTCAAACCTTTGGCATTTTAATTATGGTGTGTCTTTGTATGGTCCTCTTTGGGTCTAGTTTCTTTGGGACTCTCCGTGCTTGCTGGACTTATATGTCTATTTCCTTCACCAAATTTGGGAAGTTTTCCTTCATTATTTTTTCACATAAACTTTTCATTTCTTGCTCTTCCTCTTTTCCTTCTGGCACCTCTGTGATTTGGATGTTGGCATGTTTAAAGTTGTCCCAGAGTTTCCTAACCCTCTTCTCATTTTTTTTTTCAATTCTTGTTTCCTCATTCTGTTCTGGTTGACTGTTTTTTTCTTCCTTATGTTCCAAATCATTTATTTGAACCCCAATTTTCTTCCATTCACCATTGGTTTTTTGTGGATTTTTCTTTGTTTCAGTTAGTATAGCCTTCACTTCGTCCCTTCTGCATTTGCTGTACTTAAGCATATCTGTCAAGCCTGTGAGCACCTTTATCACCAGTGTTTTGAATTCTACATATGTTAGGTTGGCTATCTTCTTGTCATTTAGTTCTTCCACTGGAACCTTGATCAGTTCCCCCTTTTGGGCCATACTTCTCTGTCTCCTCATCTTGACAGACTCCCATGTTTGTTTGCCTCTGCATCTTAGGTAGAGCTGTTGAACCTGTTATGTTGTTATTCATGGAGCCTTAGGTATCTGTCAGTAGAGGGTGACCTGTTTCACCACATTGTGGCACTGTATATGAGAGAGAGGCAGCAATGCAACTTGCTCAGCACTATCCCCTTTTCCAGGCACTTCTCCCACTTCTGTATGAGACTGGTGTCTCTCTAGCTGTTGCCCTAGTCATCATTCCCAGAGTGGGTGTGTCTGCAGAAGTTCTAAGACCATGGGGGCTCTTTAAACAAGCCGACTCTGCTGAGAGACACATAGTTTCTGCCTCTGCCCCAACCCCCACTGGTTTGTACAATCAGAAGCAATGAGGCTTCACTTTCCCCGGCACTGGAACTGTGAGCTCTACAATTTGTCTGGAGCTGGGAGCGCTCCCCAGGTGTCTCTCTCGACTTCTTTAAATGTTTGACTGTGTTTTCTGCTGGCTTGATGCTGCCGCTGCCACCACCACACTGTGTCTTCTCCTTCCTGGCTCCACCCTTCCTACCTGTCTGGTTGAGTATTTCTTCTTTATATCTTTGTTTGTTGGACTCCATGAAGTTTGATTTTATGGAACTTCTGGTTGTCCCTATTTTTGAGGTAGTTGTATTCCTTCTTAGTTGTGGAGGGAAATACAGCATGTCTTTCTAGGCCACCATCTTGGGCAGAAGTCCAATAAGCTTCTCATTTTGATAGTAATTGAAAAAAAAGAAGATAAAAAAAACAAAATTGTAGGCAGATCCCAGGGTGTCAGATCAAACATTGAGTCTGGGGGGCTATTAGTATCAGAAGCAGGACTGGAATTTTAGTAGCAGAAGTACAGTGGGACAGATTGAGGTTTGTGGAAATATGGTTCCTAATGATGTATCACATTGCTAGAATTCCACCCTCTAAAGTCCACTGAGGCCCAACCTATTCATATGCCATGCTTTTGGGCTTCGTGAATGAGGACATTGCACTCCTGAGCATCCTGACAATCATGTATATGACTCCTTAAAGTTACCCAAGCCTACTTCCATAGCTGCAACTGAACCCAGAGTATCCCTGTGAGAGAAACAGGGCAGGTACCACACCCACTCTTTACAGAAAGGAATACAGAAGCCAGGTGAGAGGAAAATAATTGCCCATTGATCCCAGACTGCAAATGGCAGAGCGAGGATCTGCATTTGGGCCCTTGGCCTCTTGGAGTTCTGACAGCAAATGACTTGATTTATCAGACATGCTCAGAAAGCCCAGAGCAGAAGCAGGAGGAAATTATTCCTGGAATGGGGATATTTTGATGGGGGACCATGAGAGGAAGGCCAACAGCACCCAACTTTCATGACGCCTTCACCCAATGTCTGGAAGATAACCACCTGTATCAGTAACCCCACGTCCTGCCCTGTGGCTGCATCTGGTGGCAGACACAGGATCGCCATGATGTTCCAAGGTGTGAGAGAGCCCTTGCAGGTCTTGATTACAATATTGCAATGGATCACACAGAAGCCTGATCTAAAGACAGTTCTAAATTTGCCTGTGAAGACAGCAGCCTTAGACATTTTTAAAAGCTGAGTAAAATCTCTTTATCCTCTCATTTACTATAGTATTTCTGTACACTGCCTAAAGGGTCTGTATCAGTTTGCAGTGGGTGTTAAGATAAAGATAGGAATAATCACTATCACCTGACAGCAGAGACAGGTACCAGTACCGGAGTAAAGCACTTGATATTTGCAGCACTTGATATTTGTACCCGGTTTAGTGAGTTGGCTGAACTCAAGGAGGGGCTCAAGCAGGAGGCAGATCTCTTTTGCCCTCCCTGAAGGCTCTACAGAATCCCTTCCAGCCCCCTGATGACATTTAAATTTATCCTATTTACACACCTAAACCCACGCCAGCTAGCTCTAATTGTCCCCATTTTAAAGATGAGGACACAGAGGCTCAGAGAGTTCAGTGACTTGCCAAATGACACACAGCAAGGCAGTGGAGGAATTTGGATTGTGTCTCACTCTGGTCTGTCTGACCCCAAAGCCAGTGATCTTAACATGGGACATGGAGACAATGAGAAAATCATTGGCCAAAATGTCTGCAGATGTAGGTCAAGATGGATGTGGGGAGGATACATTTTCAAATCTGTGTCCTGTTTATATTTGCCTTCTTTCAAATAAATCATTTGTTAGCCTGAAAAACAGTATCTAAAAGCTTTGATTTCATTGTCTACAAGCTATGGTGGGGCTGAAATAGCTCAGTTAATTCACGTGTCGAGCAAACTCAATCAGCTGGCCTAATTGACAAGCACAGATGGCTCTGGCCAAGGTGAGGGAACCAAGTGCAAATCACAGTGCCACTCGAGTTGACACCAGAAGTGTGATTAAAGAGCCTGCTAAACGGAGTCCCCTGTGTGGTGTCAGTCCTCTTGCCCATCTCTGGGTTGTTGTCAAATTAATAATTTTACTCTACTTGTGAACACAGAGGATTCCTTTCAAAATGCATTCGCATTGGTGTCTGCTGTGTATGTGTCCCCTGAAATCGGGCAGTTGGAGCAGGGACTGCATTGCCATCCCCTTTTCAACAGGAGGCTGAGACCTGTGAGGATGAGGAAGGATCCCAGAGTTCCCCCCAGCAGGTGAATGTCAGAGTACAGACTGATGGCCCCATCTACTTCTTCAGAAAGACTCTTCCACAGTTCAAAGAGGCCTCAAGGAAAGCAAGTATCCTTAGCTGCCTGCGAAGCTGAGCTCCTGCTGAGTGGCTTCCATAGGCACAGGGCAGAGCCTTTTCCACCTGAGTCTTGCTTCTGTTCAACCTCCGCATCTGCACTCTCACTGTATATATTCATTTCCATGCATAGTTTTCTTTTTAAGGAGAAAGCCCAGGCTCTGCTTCTCACACTCCCTTCCCCTCTGTCCACAAGAAGCCCAGGTGGAACCATACTTTCAGTAATAGCTCTTATTCGTTGAGCACTTACTTTGTGCTAGGTATGGTGCTAGGTGTTTCACAAGCATTTTTTCTTTACTCCCTTAAATTACTGGAGAAAAAGGGATCAGGTCCATAGTTTCTCCTCTAAAACACAGAGACCAGGTATAGTTTGGAATTCAGAATTTTTTAGTTAAAACAGTAAGACAGCTCTCCATCCTCTCATTTACTACAGTATTTTTGTACCCTGACTAAAAGGTCTATTTCAGTTTGCAGTAGGTGTTAAGATAACATGCAGTAGCATCTTGTCATCTAATGCATTCATATTTCTGTGATGAAAGAGGGTAATGGTCCCAAAAGGTGGAGAAAATCAAGGCTATACATATCCTCATGTCAATGTAGGTCAGCTTTTGCTGCCAGTAAAGAAACCTGTGATTTTCAGGGCTCTCTGGATTGTGGAATCACAGAGGAGGGATGGTGGTATTATTGTGCTCATTTTACAGGTGTAGATACAAAAGTTCAGAGAGTTTCTATGAGTAGTAGAGCTTAGATACAACCTGAGGTCTCCTGACTCTAGCACCTGTTCCATGAACCACAAGGCCTCCATGGTACATTTGTCTATAGAAGGACCAGACACGAACATTTGCACGAACAAGCAGCTGTAACTGTCATTCATTGAGGGCAAGGCCAGCAGAACCTTTGGAGCTTCTCTGCCCTAAATCCTTGCTACTAAAAGATGGTCCATAACCAGCAACATCGGTATCACCTGGGAGCTTGCTGGAAATGCCTGATCTCAGGCCTCTGAATCAAAAAGGCTTGATAACAAGCTTCCCAAATGGTTCACTGGTACAGCCTTGTTTAAGCAGCTCTGACCTTCAGCTCTTTCCTTAGACGGTTTCATTTAATCCTCACAACACCACCACAGAGGAAGGCACTACTGTCATCCACCTTACATGGATAAGGAACATGGGACCCAAAAAGATTCAATAACTTGCCCAGGGTCACACAACTGGTAGGTTCCAGACATGAACAGGGTTGGCTGACTCCAGAGTCGTTTACTTGCAGGCGGAACACAGATCCCGGGATACCTTCAGAGGTATTGGATGTGTCTGCTCCTCTTGACTGCTAAGGAGAGCGATGAAACTCAAATTGCAAATTGGTGGTTCCAAAGACACTTTTCTCTCCACTGCCCCCGACCTTCCCTCCCTCAGCAACTTGCTCTAACTATTGCAGCCAGAAGAGTTATTTGAACCTATTTTCATTTTTCTCCTCCCGGACACATGGTATGGTTTCACCTCCTTTCCCAGTTGAACACAAGCAAGGCCATGTGACTTGCATTGGCCAATAAACTATGAGTGAATGCACTGCACATCATTTCCAGGCTGATGCACTGAATCATCAGTACCAGACAGTGAAGCACCTCCAACTCCTGCCATAATGGTCCTGGAAGCCCATACAGTGATGAGGCATTTGCCAACCTGGGTTTCTTAGTGATCTCAAGGAGCAGAGCCCCCATGAAACACACACTGGACAGACAGCACGAATGAGAAACAAACGTCTGTGCTGTTAAGCCTCTGAGATGGGGGTTGCTTGTTCCCCTTGCATAACTCCCTGCCTCCTCTCCCTTTGCTCTGGAGGGACTGATTTACTGAATATGTACAGCAATGCAATGTATTTCGGTCAGCTTCATTTGCCTGTCATTCTATATCCTTGAAATGAATGTTGCTGGAGAATCCGGCAACATATTTCAAACTATAAGCACATTCTGCAATGTGACTGTCAGTGGCCTAATGAAGGTTATGTGCATATTTTAGTTTTAAGTGCCTTGTTTCAGAAACAGGGTTCTAACACAAATACTGTAAGTTCCATTGATGCCCACTTACTGGTTGTAGAGAACAAAGATTTTGAAATGTATTTCAATTTAAGAAGGAATGCTGGCTTTGATTAAATACTAAAGTCTAAGTCCACAAACACCTTTCTTTTTCTTTTCTTTTTTTACTAGCAATGGTATCAGAAGTCCAGTCATTATGTTGGGGGAAAGTAATTTAGGGGGAAAAAAGGCATTTCATAATTCTCTAAAGATGCTCCATAAGAATAAAATTACTTAAATATCTAAAGGACATCCTCACACCAGGTTCATAAAAGACTTAAGAACTAGGGCTTGATGAATGAAACTCTGTGCTTGATGCCACCTCATTCTATTCATCGCAGCTACTGTTTGGAATCGGAATTCTGACCTCTGAGTGTTCTCTGGGCTCCATTTGCTTGGATTTCTGATTCTTGTCTTCCAAACTTTAACACTGACTCTGATTACCCAGCAGCTCTGTGAGTTGTTTGTTTCGTGTGTGTGTATGAGTGTGTGTGCATGTGTGTCCCAATGGAAGAGTACCGGGCTTGGAATCAGGATTCCAGGACCAGACCTTGACAGCTGTGCTGTATTGAGATGTTTAGATATTTTGAGAGTAGGGTTGTTGTAAGATTCAAAAGAGCTAATGCATGTGAAATTGTAGCTTATTAAGAGGTTGAAATAGTTAAGTATTAACATTTTGCATTGCTATACCCTATAACAGGGAGTGAGTGGAGTTCAATAAAGTGACATAGGAAGGAGGTATAGTCATTGACTTACGTGAAGTGAAATATGCTTTTTCAGGTAACAGTCAACCTAAACGTTGTTCTCTCAGTGCCAAAAGTCAAAACTGTTAGTGACAGTATTTCTCAAAATGTGATCTACAGTCCAGGAGCACTTAGGATTGAAAGTCCATAGTCCTTAAAATGATGTCATAAGAAAAACTATTTCCATCAGCAGGGGTTACTTTTTACATAAGGACATTTAAAACTGTATAGCTCCATAAAAATGTACCACAGAGTTAGAATAAACATGAATTGTTTCATGATTCTGACCTTTGAGTCAATGGTGTTAGCTTGATCCCTAGTCCTTCCCCAAGACAAATGTGTCTTTTTGTTAAGCAGAAATTTATTATGAACATTGAAGCACTGAACATCTAATTGCACTTTTCCTTCATTTTTCATGACTCCTTTCAGTTGTCAGACTGGTCATCTATGCATTTCTTCTGTTGACTTGGCTTTTCTGGGAGAGAGGATTTACATCTGCTACAGTATGGTTGAAAGTGCGGGTGACCTTCCCTCAGGATGGCCCATCTCTTGGACTTTGGTTGTGTCACTCTTTGCCTGCCTTCAGGCTTACCTGTCTAAGAGGGCACAGCTGGGCAGCCCCTTAGTGGCTGTGGTCCTCTGTCATCTTTTTACCAATAAGCCTAAGAATGCTAAATTCCTGAGCTAAATACTGTAAGAATGAGGCTTGGCTACATCAGACAACAAAAGGCTGGTTTGGTGCCAAAGTGGAACAGGGGAGGGGCCGTTTCACGGTCAGGTTACTCCAGTTGTCTTAACCTCTAAATTGTTGCCAACTTGCAAAGATAAGATGTATTGCTAGAAGGCTGACTTGCAAACAGTCAAGCCAGTCAGCCGTACAGACATAGGCTGTGTGAAATGGAGGTCAGCTACACGCACTCAGCTGGCGAGGATGAAGGGTTTTGTCGTTCCAGGTCATTTATATAAAATGAGCCACGTGGTGAGAGGAAGAAGGGAATGGCTTTTTAGTCAAGAGCACTGAAATTGGGAATTCATAAAGATTCTGAAAGGAGTCTTGGAGAATATCTGGTGCTACCCTTTTCTGTTATAGACAGTCACACGCCACTTAAGATAGGGCGCGTTCTGAGAAATGCATCATTAGGCGATTTGATCATTGTATGAGCGTCATCGAGTGCACTTACACAAACCTACATGGTCTAGCCTACTACACACCTAGGCTATATGGTGCAGCCTATTGTTCCTAGGCCACAGACCTGCACAGCATTTTGCTGTACAAAATAACATGAGATTAAATCAAGCACAATAGAAAACGAGGTGATCAAAGGACACAGTAAACACGAGACACACGAGATACACGAGCTACATGAGATACACAGCACACTGTTGTACAGAAAACTTTTTTTCATAAGTAGAAATAGTACACTCTAAAATAATAATACACTCTAAAATAATGATAAGTATAGTAAATACATAAACAATGTTATTTATTATCATAATCAAGTATTATTTACTGTACACAATTGTATGTGCTATACTTTTGTATGAGTGTCAGCGCACTAAGTTTATTTACACTGGCATTACCACAAACACGTGAGTGATGTTTTATATAACAAAGTTCCAATTGCTATGGGCTACACCCCCACCAGGCATTAGGAATTTTTCAGCTGCGTTATAACCTTATGGGACCACCATCTTATATGTGGTCTGTCATTGACTGAAATGTTGTGATGCAGTGCATGACCATGTAAGGAAACTGAGGTAAAGAGAGACTGACAAATTAGCCAGCATTGCTATAGTGAAAGAGAGAGTCAGAAGCAGAACCCAGAATTCCAACTTCCAATCCCGTCCTCTTACTATACCCATAATAAAAGTTCTCTGTACTTCCTTCCATTATTCTGTTTTCCAAGAGTTGCAGCTGAAAGGAGTCCACTCTGCCCAAGGCTGGTGTGAATTGATGGGTGGGTACATAAGAAGATGACTCAGATATCAGCTTCACAACGAGGTCTCATTGGTATCGTGGGACTTAGGAGGGGCAGTGGAACATGGGGAAGAGTGTCTCAATCTTGACGGCAGGGTGCTTTGTCTTTAGTTTGGAATCACACTCCATTGTATATGGCTTACTATAATTAAACACATGAAGTTATTAAAAATAGCCACACCATGTTTAACACTGAAGGCAATAAGGTTTCAAAACTGTTATGTGCGTTATGCTATTTTGTTTTTATACACTGCCACCTAAGTGATATTTCAATGCTTATGTTAATTCTGAACAGTGGACGGCGTGAGTTCCGGTGGGCAGAGGTGGGAAGGAGGTTCTGCTGTTCTACAAAGACTGATCAGACAGGAGGGACACCCTCAACCGTGACAGAAAAACCCCTACTCCATGACCTGATAACACATTTAAAAAAATGTTTTTGCCTTTGTATATGTATTCCCATACTCTTCAATAATTAGCAAACAAGAAACAAGCCAAAAACTCTAACAAAGTAAAAAGTTCATTTTATTGGCCGTATGCCTCTTTGTTTGATTTTTAAGCAATATACAAACTTCCCCATATTTTTGAGTTGTGGCTTGAGAAAAATTACAAGCCATGAAAATATTTGAAATTGGATTTATTTATCTTTTTTGCCAAATTATTGGGTGACACATATGATTTTCAGTTCTAAAATCTTAAGTTTTTTACTTCTTTCTCATGTATTTGTTAACTGTTAGGTGTTTGATTCTATTTATGTACTTTACACTGTCTAACACCTTAATTAAAATTTCATAAAGGAATCAGAAAAGTTGATAAATACCTATAAGCAAAAGGTTCACATTTTCTCCTGAAAACTACCACTGTAAAGTTGGGAGTTTTAAGAAGAAGAAAATAAATACCAGGAATGACTTCTGTGGCCACACTGAGGTAACTCCATTTATCCTAAGTGTCAGGACACTATCAGTGACAATGTGTTGCCAATAAACAGCTCACCCCATCTCCATATCCATAGCACCTAATAGATATTGTGAACACACAGATAAATCTCATTTTATGTTACGCTTGGTCACAAAAAAGAATGAGATTGTGTTGTTCTAAGGTGCACAAGGATATATATATCCGTTGTAATCATCCGTAAAAATTACTTTAAGTTGAGCCACTATGAGCTTGTTGGGCACCTGCACAATACGGAGAGTGTGTTTTGGCCCATTTCATGCTGACTTGAAAAAAAAATATGTCTGAGTGATTTGCTACTAGGCCTTTAGAAATGAGACTAATTTGTGGATTTTTTCCTTGGGAAGCATATTGCAAAGGAGCAGTATTGATTTTATTTCATTGAGGCAAAATTGGTTATTTATTTTTACTTATGGCCATTATAAAATAGGGCTGAGCTGCCTTGTTATGATCAAATAAGAATGATCTATAATGTTTTCCTAGGTATTGAATAGAATCCAAATCATATTGGGGTCAGCAGTGTTAGCCAATTTCCCTGTGTTGAGATGTGGCCAAAGGATGAACACAGCTTACGGACAGCATGTCTGAGTCAGAGCAATAAATGCTGGCTGTGCATGCAGTTTTATTGGAAGCACAAAGGAATTAGAAGCCTCATTTCAGAAACAATGATAATATAGGATTAGATGACCATAATAAACTCATAATTATTTTTCAGTCATTTGGTCTATTTGATGATCATTGGAATGAAACATTACCAACTCAACATTTATCATGCACAGACACAAAACCTAAATAAAGCAGTATATTAGAGCCAGATGCCTTTGACTTTCATTATCCCAAAGGACAGTGTATCTTTAATTATTTAAAATGAAATTTCATACATATTTATTAAATATCTGTAGAATATTTTTTATTCAATTCCCTAATATTAAAGATGAGGAAACTAAAGGCTATTTCTCTGTTGTTTCTATTATATATTTATATTTCCCAAATCCAAACCAGCACTCATGCCACTAACAATACTAGGATCTATTACAGATATTGGAGCAAGTGACTTAGGACAGTCTTTATCCACAGTGCTTCAGTCAGTTTTGTTCTCCTCTACCTTGTTCTCCCATTTCAGGGTTTAGCCTCAGTTGCACCCTTTGGAAAGAACTTCACTGATGATTCTGTGATTTGTTTCTTTATTCTGCTTTGATTACATCCCACCTCTTTTTCTGCTAACATTTAGAAAAATGTCTAGTTATTTTGGTCTATATATTTGTCTGCAGGTTTATCTCACCCTTTCTAGCATGATGAAAGTTCTCTGAGCAGTATCGTCCTCTGCGTTGTTCAATACTCTTTCTTTAGAACATAGACAATGTCTGGGACTGTATATGTGCTTAATTCAAACTTGGTAATTGAATAAAGAATGGAGAACAAGAGAGAAAGAGAAAAAGTTAATGATGTTTAAAGTCCAGAAGGGAAGGGATCAAAAATATTAACTAGTATAATATTAAGTACAATTTTTATGTACCCCATAGAGACAAAAAAAAAATGGTGTATGGGTTTACTCGTGGCTGTATTTGTGTGTTTGTTGGTGTGACAGACGGGTAGTGAATGAAGAGAGAGAGGAGAGAAACTGAGAGGAAAGACTGAGCATGTGTGGAGGAAATTAGAAAGGCTTGATAAACAGGGTCTGTGATATGCTGAATAAATGCCCCCTCTCAACCAAAGATGTCTACATCCATGAACATGTTTCCTTTCATGGCAAAGGATACTTTGCCGGTATGATTAAATTAGGGATGTTGAGATATATCCTGTATTATCCAGCTGAGCCCAGTATACTTGTAAGTGTCTTTGGAAATACGAAGCAGAAGAAAATCAGAGATGTGATGATGGAGCAGAAGTAAAAGTGAGAAAGAGTTGGAGATGCTCCTGGCTTTGAAGATGGAAGAAGGGACTGTGAACCAACGAATGCAGGTGGCTGGAGAAGCTGTAATAGATAAGGACATACGTTCTCCTTTAGAGCTTCCAGAAGCAGTACGATCCTGTGAACCCTTTTTGAACATTTGACTTCCAGAGCTACAAGATAATAAGTTTGTGCTGTTTTAAGCTACTAAACTTGTAGTTCATTGTAATTTGTTATAGTACCAATAGGAGACTAATATGGAATCCTGCCAAAGATGTACCCTAAAGGATCATTCTTTTTCTCTTTTAAAAATTTATTTTTTAATCAAAAAATAGCACATATTCACTATAGAAAACTTGGAAAGTCAAAAAATACATATACAAGAAAATAAGATTACCCTTCAATCTCATCACTCAGAGAAGGAAGTATTAACATTGTGTGTATTGTTTTCATAAATGGGCTTTTGATCAATGAAGACAGAGAAGGAGGATTAGAGCTGACATTAAAAGCACTTTGCCATATTAAAATGCACATTTAGTTAATTTTGAAATTACTGGTTATATTTAATTAAGTATTATTTCCTTAGCCCTAAGTATTATAGGAATTAGTGTGATAAAGGAAGATTATTAGTGAAAACCGATATGTAGTGCTCTTTTTGTTCTCTGAGTGAATTTCTCTTACAAAGGCCTGGACATGGCAGAGATGGCATTTGTCTCCTTTGTTGATTTCACCATCATGTCTCATCCCTTGAGCACGGTGAGTGTCAGCCCAGAGCTACAGAGTGCGGTTGGCTGGGTTGGCACCCAGCCTTGTTCTTGTCAAGCCATGTGACTCACAAGTCTTTTTCTCTTGCTTGAATCTCACCTTATCCATAAAATATGTCAGTTTATCTTCAAGGCTCCTTCCAGGTCTAACTTCCTGCAACCCAATTTAAGTTCTAAAACAAATTTTGTTTCCAAGGGACTCTAGTGAGTACTCATCTCCTTCCCTAAATCACATGGTAGGTAGATTTTATTGATGAAGTACTTAAAGAAAGAAATCACAGTTTTCTGGGAGACATTAAAGAGAGTGTGAAGAGTTTTATTGCAGGAAATTTATCTGAGTCTACCACATTTCCATCTGATTATGAACTAGATGCATTTTCAAATAACTGTTTCTCAGGATTTTGTTCAGAGTCAAACAAGTGTCAAAAAATGTTGAATTTAGTAATAATGTCTCTTCTATTTATAGTCAATTCAAGTTTTCATGGCTGGTAGTGGCAAAAGGAGCATTAAAAACACAAATCATACCTGTATTCCCCTGAGATCTCTAAAACAGGAATTTTCAGTATGCATCACCTTAAGTTTTTGTCGAAAATACAAAGTCTACGAGGATAGAAAGAGAGGTGAGAAACCAAATAGGCTTAAGTTGGTACTATGTACACAAACGGGTTTGAGAGGGACTCGTGTTAGAATTAATTTAAGCAGTTATTTAGAATGGGGTTATAAATATTCAAATTCAGAGTAATGGGTCTTGTTGAATTAAACCCCACCTTCTCTGAATTCTTGTAGGTGCAGGTGATGACCTTAAAATTAGTGCTAGCAGCAAAATCCCTTTACTCTTTGCACATTTCCTCTCAGGTCATTCCTGAGGGAAGAAAGGCTGCCCTGTATGGCAGAGAGTAGATGAGTGTTTTGAAGAGCCATTCAATTCGTTATTTGTAATAATAATGGAAACGTTGAGTTGAAGAATTTAAATGTCTGGATGAGTCATTCAAAATCACAATCTGAATGGCAACTACTCACATGTGAAACAGTCCTGAGCATTTACTGGGTAGATTAGGGCAAGAACAATTTTAAAGGGATGATAAAGCTATCAAGAAAAAAATGTTTCGAAATCTGAGATATTCTTTGAAACACCGATCTTTATTGTGTGGATAGAGGGAAATGTCAAATTATTGCTGTTTGGGAAGAAGAAATTCTTCATTCAAGTATAAGAGGGACTAAATTATATTATTCATTTCATTATAGTGAAGGGCTTAGGAGCCCAAGCTCTGGACCAGTACATCCCGGATAATGCCTATAATGGCCCTACCGTGTGTGTAAGGTAGAAAATGATTAAGCTTCATTTTCTTGCCTGTACAATGGGACTATTAATAACACATTACAGTTTATTCCTGGACAGTGGGAGAAGGTGAGGTGAGATAATATATATGGCTCCTGGAAAACAGTAAGGGCACAAAGATTGTTAACTCTTCATAGCTGTGCTATTATTTGTTAAATATGTCTTGAGCAGTCCTAATGGACCAGCAGCAAGCTAGAATTGAGGACAGAATGCAACTGAGCAACTCAGAGTTTAAAGGAACAATAGACATATAATAAATAAGATCATTCATTATAATATGAGAATCAAAGAGAAACATAGATAAAGCATTGTGAGTATATAGAAGATGACAAATGGCAGATGGTGAATCCAGGAAACACTATACAGAGGAGGTGATATTTTAACCCTGACTTGTATGATAAATTGGGGGTTTTCCAGAAAAATACTATAATAAAGGAATAACTTTTAATCCTAACAGAGACCGTGTTTTTATGTGCTTCAAAGTAATTTTGACCAATTAATGGTGTTTGATTTCATTTATCAAGTTGTTTGTATTCATGAAGGTTGGGAGAAATATAAAAACACAGATTTGTAAAAAAGATGAGAGCCAGATTTTGAAAGATATCTTATACTAGTCTAAGAAATTTGGATTTAATCTTTTAGGCAACAGGTAGCTATTGAAACTTTACAATCTAGAAATGACATGATGAAATTTTATTTACTTCTGATTTGTAGAGATCACTGTGATAGCATTGTTAAGGATGAGTATTAATTAGGTTTACAAGAATATGAATATATATGTACACATATATACGTATATGTGTGTGTGAGAGACACACACACACATATGTGCATGCACACACATATTCAGCCATGTACTATGAAAAACAGAGATATTTATTGAAGGAGACACAAAATACAAGAAACATTGTACATAAGACAATGATGCCTCAGTCCCCTTCAAAGTAGGCACCTTGGGACCTCAAACAGTTTTCTCAACATCTTTTCCACTGTTCAAAACACTATAAAATCATTTGCTGGAATCACCACCAGCTGCCTCATTGTATTTTCCTGAATCTCATTTATGGTCTGAAATCTCTTCCCTTTCAAAGGTGATTTTAGTTTTGGGAAAAGCCAGAAGTCATAGGGTGCCAAATCTGGGCTGTAGGGCAGCTGAATTGCCTGGATGATCTGATGTTTTGCCAAAAAACTCTGCACCAGATATGATGCATGAGTGGGCTCATTGTCATGATGAAGCTGCCAATCACCAGCTGCCCATAGCTGCAGCTGTTTTTGTCATACGTATTGCACCTCTCAACCAACGAAGAACATTGAGGTGGTACTCCTTATTAATTGTTTGGCCTGGAGAAGAGTACTTGTAATGGGACAACAACCCATGCACATCCAACACTCTCAGGTGTTCTGCTTGTTGCAGGCCTTCCAGAATGTGGATCATTTTCAACAGATTCTTGACCATTTTTGAAGTTTTTATGCCACACTTTCATTTGCACTGCACTCATTGCCTTGTCTCTGAAAGCCTTCTGAATCATCTGAATAATTTCTGCAGAAGAATGTTCAAGCTTAATACCAAATTTGATGCAGATTCATTGCTCTAATCGCTTTGTCATTTTGAATGTGATGGCCACACAGTACAGATGCCCACTCAGTGGCATCTACCACCCCCACTGACTAGTACCATGTAGTTGTCATTGTTTATGCATGTGCATTCCAGTCCACTCTGCTTGCCTGCTAGGGTACATTGGATCTTGCACAAATTGTTCTTGTTAATTAACAATGGCTGTGCTTTTTCTGGTCAGATCTTGTATATGTGTATATGCATTGCATATAAGGTTATTTCAAGTCCAAGTGAGATACAGAACAGTAGAATATCTAAAACAGTGAAAATTGGTGATGGAGGAAGATATGTAAGTCTGAAGGGAAGGAGCTTTGATTCGTGCAAAGATGTGGAATATGAAAGAGATAGAGATGTCAAGGATAGTCTAATTGATGGTTCTAACTCGGGATAACTGTTTTTAATCACTGATGCTATAAATCAGGTAGAGTATGCAGATGGGGCTTGGGTTGGGAAGTGGGGAGAGGCATTGTGTTGTTTTGAAAATGAGTGTGAGGTGGTTGGCTTACCTCACTGAGGAGATCAGATGCCAAGTGCAATTATAAATGAGTAGCTGAGGGGAGAGGTCCTTCATGACCATGCTTGTTGGGGGGTTCTCCAGTGTGAAAGTTCAATAAAACCTAGACAAAGTACTCATTAGCGATAGATGTGAAAAGAAGGTTTAAGGAACAAGCATTGTCTTTACTGGAAGTGAGGACTTAGATGTTCCACCTGCATTTAACTGAATGAAAAGTAAATGGGACTCGGCGGTGGTCACTGAGCAGATCGAACTTCTCTTCCTCAGGCACTTCGCTCCGTTTCCTCGCAACCATGTCTGACAAACCCGATATGACTGAGATTGAGAAATTCGATAAGTCGAAATTGAAGAAGACAGAAATGCAAGAGAAAAACCCACTGCCTTCCAAAGAAACCATTGAACAGAAGAAGCAAGCAGGCGAATCAGAATGAGGCCCGCACCACCAATAAGCACTGTACATTCCACAGGCATTGCCTTCTTATTTTACTTCTTTTAGCTGTTCAACTTTGTAAGATGCAAAGAGGTTGGATCAGTTTAAATGACTGCTGCCCCTTTTCACATCAGAACTACTGACAATGAAGGCCGCACCGGCCTCTCCCATCTGCCTGTCCGGCTGGCGGGGAAGGGAAAGAACTTGCGTGTTGATGAAGGAAGGAGCTGGGTGGGTCGACAGTGAAATCTAGAGTAAAAACCAAGCTGGTCCAAGGTGTCCTGCAGGCTGTAAAATGCAGTTTAATCAGTGCCTTTTTGTTGTTGTTGTTGTTAAAATGATTTTAATTATTGGAATGTACAATTTTTTTAATATGCAAATAACGTTTTAAAACCTGAAGAAAAAGAAAAGTAGATGGGGCAGAAGGCAAATGGGGTAGAATTGGTGGAGTTCTACAGAGATTATGTGGAAGTTTCTTGTACTATTCTTACAACTTTTCTCTAAAATTTGAAATTATTTCAATATTAAGATGTCACAAAACATCTTCTCCATAATTGTGTCAATGGAAACACTACTGAATAAGTACTCATAAATGATTTTAAATCTAAAATTTTGTATAGGATGGAGCAGATTGACCTGATGGTGAAATATTTTTTCTTTAATTGTATTGATTTGTTATATTTTCTAATGTCAACAATATAAAAGTTTAGCTTCAATGTTAAGATCTCTGATAAGGATTAATAAAAGTTAACTAGTTGTATGATATGGTGAAATTCCTTGTCATTTAGAGTGAGGGATTAACTGAGCTTGTTTTCATTTTAGTCATTGATTATCAAGTTGAGTTCTTCATGAAAAAGCAGGAAGGATTTGGAAGTGTCTGGTTATCCAAACTAAGGAAGCGCAGGTATGGGAATTCAAGTCTAAGAGTTTGGTACTGTTACAGGAATGTTCATATTAACAGGGAGTAAGCTCATTTACAATCTCTGACTTCGGGCTCTTACTTGGTATACACCACAAAAATGACATAGCCCATTTTTTTCCTGTAACACTTTTCCATTTCCTTTCACTTGAGAAAAATCTATTGGCGCCTAAGGGCTTAGAGGAACACCATATTCATATCTGTTTTCTTTGGAAGGATATGTACAGAGGCATGTTATTTTAGTTCTCCGAATGTGGTTGTAATGTACCAGCCAGAAGGGCTTCTTTTATGGGTTTTCCCATACAAAGTGAAGGGGATTTTGCTTTTAGAATATCAGTTCCAGTAGAGATATCTCTTTAAGGTGGTCATTTAATAATGTCGTCTGCCATCTGGCCTTTAAACACAAACACATATTTGAAAAAAAATTCACAAAATTAATTTTAATGTGTTAAAATATCTGAAAGAACAACTTCATTTAAACTTAGAGTTTTCAGATAGCATTTTAATAATAAAATTTTATTTGCTATAGAAAACATTCATTATTTACATTGACCTTTACCTTTCTTCTTTATGACCTCATCTGTGATATGCTGTATGATATAATTATTTTATGCACAGTTTTTAGTCCATTTCTTGGTTGCAAACCCCAACAGTTACATGATCTTGTGTGAATTATGCAACCATACTAAGCCTTAGTTTCTCCTAAATGATGATACTAACAGCACCTCTATTTTTAGCTTACTGTATTAAGTTAGATAATACATTTAAAATACTTAAAATGTCCTAAGTGAGCAATATACATGAGCTATTATTATCTTAAAATGAAAGCATTAGCCATTTTGTTCTTTCTGACTAAATATCTTTTTGTTTAATAGAACGATGAATCAAAGTATATTCGTTGGTGGTCTGAATTTACCCTTTATTTTTAATTCTCTGGCAAACTTAAGTGAACTCGGTGTCATTTTGTATAACAGTCACTTAATTATATAGTCATTCAAGTTTTGAAAATCACCTGTGAGTTCCTTGTCTTAGCCATTGTAGAGGATACAATATTCATGTTTCTCCCTCAGGGTTTAGCTGGGAGCTAAACACCCAGCTACTCTTTGGATGTTTCATAATGAACTTGCTACCCTTCTCAGTTACTTCAATTCTGTTTAGTTCAACAAACAGAGCATGCTCTATTTTCATAGAAATGGGATATGCAGATAAAGGCTTAGACTCTAAAGAGTCAGTCTGGTGGGGAATATAAACAATTCTGGTATAGTGTGATATGTAATGTAATAAAAGCATGTAAATGGTAAGATGCTAGCAGAAGGTACTGTGTTTCCCTGAAAATAAGACACCCCCCGAAAATAAGACCTAGTGCTTAGAAATGCAAGGCCTCCCCTGAAAATAAGACCTAACGTGTCTTTAGGAGCAAAAATTAATATAAGATACTGCCTTATTTTCAGGGAAACATGGTAGCAGAGATGAAAATAATCAATTATTTCTATTAGGTCCCAGAAGGCTAGTTGGGATGAAGGGCTTGAACTGACATCTGAAGGATAAGTAGGCACTCGGTTTGGAATTCCAGACAGAAGGAAGAGCCTACGTAAATACATGGTAATTTCATGAAATAGCCAGCATGTGCAGAAAAGAACTAAGTATTATTTGGATGCAGAAGAAAAGTATTAAGTGGGTGGGGCGAGATAATGGGAATGGGTGACATAGCCAGAATAATATGAATACATCTTGATTATTTCTGTTCCCACCACATTTCTTTATGGGAAATCTAGTTATCCCTTCTCATTTGGCTTATAGTAAAATACACTTCTCCCCTAGCTATTCTTTCCCAGTGTCATGTGAAATGGTAATACATGTATTCCATCATGGGTAATTCCCTTGGGTGGAGGGATGAGAGAATGGCCCTCCCCAAACAATAAAATATTCCTTTCCTAATGTCTCTCTGCTGATCTCGCATGGGGCTTCCATTCATTATTCCATTATTCCCGGAGCCTACAGCAACTGTTTCTATAGGAGTCTGACAGTTTCTTATCTGGTCCAACAGTGTTAAATGCACTCTTGATCTTTCTGAAAGACATTTCTGAAGTTATTACTTAGGACCCCCATGTAGCAGCTGCTTGATGCCTGTCACTTTTTGGGATCTTGTCCAGTTTACTATTCACACATCTGAGAAAAAATGTCTGTGAAATAGCCCGGCTGTCACACTCTTGATTTTAGCATTTTTTTTTTCCCCTGCTATGGTCCAAGTCAGGTCAAGTTTTGCTGCATCAGCAAAGGGAAAGTTCTAGAGAAATTTTATGAATTTGACCCCCAAGGTCAAAGGAAGTAAAGGCAAAAATAAGTGAAAGGGGTAATATCAAACTGAAAAGCTTCTGCACAGCAAAATAAAGTGCCAACAAAACAAAAAAGCAACCAACCAAATAGGGATAATTTTTGCAAACAATAGCTCCAACAAGGAGTTAATATCTAAAATATATAAAGAACTCAGACAGCTCAACACCAAAGAAGCAAACAATCCAATTAAAAAATGGGCCGAGAACCTGAACAGACACCTCTCCCAAGAAGACATACAAATGGCCAACAGATATGTGAAAAAATGTTCAACTTCACTAGCTCTTAGGGAAATGCAAATAAAAAATCACAATGAGATACCACCTCACACCTGTTAAAATGACTATTATAACAAGACAGGTAATAACAAGTGCTGGAGAGGTAGTGGGAAAAGGTAGCCTTCATTCACTGCTCGTGGGAATGCAAAATGCTGTAGCCACTATGGTAAACAGTATGGCAGTTCCTCAAAAATTAAGAATAGAATTACCATATGAAATATCTCTTCTGGGTGTCTACATGAAAAACTGGAAAACACTTATTTGCAAAGATACCTGCACCTCTATGTTTATTGCAGCATTAAAGTGTCCTTCAATAGAGGATTGGTTAAAGAAGATATTCCATATATACAATGGAATAGTACTCCGCCATAAGAAAAAAAATGAAATACTGCCATTTGCAACAACATGGATGAGTCTTGAGAACATTATAAGCAAAATAAGTAAATCAGAGAAAGCTAAGAACCATATGATTTTACTCATATGTGGGATATAAAACTGAAACTCATAGATGCAGTCAGACAACAGTATGGTGGTTACCAGAGGAAAGAGGAAGGGGGTATGGAGTTGTAAAGTGTAAAGGGGGTCAAAATATGGTGTTGGAAGATGATGTGACTTTGAGTGGTGGGCTCACAATGTAATATACAGATCATGTATCATAGAAATATACACTTGATACCTTTATGACCCTATGCTCCAATGTCACCCTAATAAATTTAATAAAATAAAAGTTATCTAGAGGAAGCCGCTAAGGGGAATGACTTTTTGGGAGCACACAGATTCAGCGTTGGATGTTTGGCCAAATCAGAGTTCATTTTTACATAGTAATTCATCTATTTACAGGGAACAGAGAAGCATCTCCAAAAATGCCTAGAATAGTCCTGAGTTTCTCATCCTTCCCCAAATTGGACAGGCAACCAAAGGTAGATTTCTGGGTCTTGCTCTTGACTAACCAAATCACTATCTTAAGTTGGGGACATGGAATTTGCCTCTTAAAAGTGTACATGCCCCTTAGTGATCTCACAGCTTGCTAAAATTTAAGGAGGCCCAATATAAATTAAATCATCACAAGGTACTGAAGAGTTTGAAAGTTGTGTTTTGGAAAGATTAACATGCTAGCATAGTATAACATAGATTGGGTAAAGGAGAAATCAGGGACCATGACACAGGTAGAAAGCTATTGCACTTCTAAAGCAGATGTAAGGGCATGAAAGCAGATATTAATCTTGCTCTTTGAATAGATGCATGGCTCCAAATCATGGTAATGAATAGAAGAGATCACTGTATAAATGTTTATTTTGATGTGCTTAAAAGACATTTCCTAGCATACTAAACCCTGCCCCATGAAAAAAATAGTTAAGGGATAGGCATGTGCCAGATGTTCCCCATGAGTGTTGACAGGGAAGTTGGAATTGAATATGACCCTCCAACTTCTCAAAGAAAGACATGCATTGAATTAATAAGATCAGAAAAACATCATCTTGCCATAGTTGTGAATGGGACCAGATGGCCAGTCACACATGTCACTGAGAAACACTGAAGTGGTTTTGCTGTTTTTTAAAAACTAGCTTTTGATTATTCCAAGATGAAAGCTGTTATGGGAAAAGTCCATAGAAATAGACCAACGATAAAACCAACAGCGAGAACATAAGAAATAGAAATACAAATTAGAGTTCTCATGGGGCTAGGCATAAAGAAGGTGTGCAACTCTGCTCTAGTTATCAAGGTAATGTGATTTCAAAATATCATTTCTTGAAGTTCCTTTTGAGGATTCAATGCCTTTCACTCAACAGAAGAGAAAACAATAATCCAAAAAGTCAAAGGACTATTTTTTAAGATTGCAAATTAATGACAAAGCCACAGCAAAAACCTCATCTCCTGAAGTCTTCCTTGCATTCTTTCCTCAACATCACAAAGTGTTCTATTATTTTTTCAAAACCCATACATGGCACATTAACATGAACATGTGCATGTTTTTTTAAATTTTATTAATTTTTAAAGTAAACTTTTTACTAAAATTCAGCACATATACATAAAATAAGGTACAAATTGTAAATACTCTGACTGAATTTTCACAAAATGAATCACATAAGAACACTGCAGTAAAAAAATAGAATGTTATCAGTACTTCATAGTTCTTCTTGTTCTCTTCCCCATTCATGAATATCTACTTTGTTCTCCCAAAAGTAGCTATTTTAAATTTTGACAGCAGATTAATTTTACTTGTTTTTATATCTTAGATAAAGGAATCATATTATATATATATATATATATATATGTGTGTGTGTGTGTGTGTGTGTGTATGTGTGTATGTGTATGTGTATATATATATATATATATATATATATATATATATATATGTAGGTATTTGACTCTTTTTTCCCAATGTTATATTAGTAAGATTTGTTCCTGAAATGTGTAACTTTTTTCATCATTTTTACTGGTGCTTTGAATTTTCATCATATGGATACTTATAATATAAATGTATATAATGTATTTATTCTTTTTCCATTGATGATTACTTAGCTGCTTTCTGTTAATAGTTTTGACCCATTAAAAGCAACGCTGTTTTTAAATATTTTTATTCATGTCCTTTATAAATATATGTGCTTCTCTATTGGCTATATACCTAGAAGTATAATTGCTAGTGTATGAATACATCTAACTTCAGTAAATTCTGCCAGTTTATTGGCAGATATTTGTGTACATAAGTGTTTGATTTAAAATTAAGTTAGTAATGCAGAACTATAGGATAAAGTACAATATTCTGATAAATATTGCTAGAACAATTAGAAATACATATTTTAAAGAAGTGAACCTTGAGTTCTCCTTCATAATATGCATAAAAATTAGTTTCAGGTAGATTATTGTAGTTTAAATATTTGAAGTTTAAAAAACAAAGCTTCAGTAAGTTATATTAGAGAATATTGTCATGTTGTGTCATGACTTTTAGGCAGGTAAAAATTATAGTCTACAGAAAGCATGATGCATAAAGGAAAAGGTGATAAAGTAACTACACTAACATTGAGAACTTCTCTTAAGAAAATTAAAAGGTAAGCCACAAAGTGGAAGATATTTATAATACATATAACTTTTGAAGGGTATGAATCCAGAATATATAAAAGCTACAAAGTGTTAAGCAAGAGACAATGTAATAAAAATTGTGCCAAAATCTGGGATGGCCTCTTCATAAAGGAGGATATCCCAATAACTGATAAGAATACAAAACTAGCCCTGACCAGTGTGGCTCAGTTGGTTGGGCATCAGGTTCAGTCCCCCATTGGAGTACATACAAGAAGCAACTGATCAGTGTTTCTCTCCCACTCTTTCTCTCTTCCTTCCCCTTTCTCTAAAAATAAATTAATAAAATCTTTTAAAAAGAATACAAAACTTAAGTCAAAACCAAAATTAAATGCCCTTGTATATGCAGCAGATTGGTTCAATATTATTAGAGGGAAGGAAGAGCACCAGGTTCTGTTACACACTGCTGGCAGAAGTGTTAATTGGCACAACCACTTATAAAACCTCTTTTTGGCATTATTTACTAAACTTATAGACACTTATCTGAGTCTACATTCAGCCATATGGCCCCATAAGATAGGTACAAGAATGCTTGCAACAACTTTATTCTTAATAGCCACAACATTAAAACCACACAAATGTTTGGTCAATAATAGTACAGATTGATAATTTTGTATATCAAATAATGGGATACTCAACAACAGGGGTTAGCAAACGTTTTCTTAAGAAAGAGTGATGGAGCAGTGATAAGGAAGGAGCATTGTGGAGGGGGAGGCCTTAGGGTATCATTGGCACTGTTTTTTTATTTTTTTTGTTTTTTTTTTATTTTTCAATTATAGTTTACTTTCAATATTGTTTTGTATTGGTTTCAGGTGCACAGTATATTGGTTAGGCACTTATATACTTTACAAAGTGTTCTGCTGATATTTCCAATACCCACCTGGAACCATGCATGGTTATTAAAACATTATTGACTATATTCTCTATGCTGTACTTTACATTCCCATGACTATTTTGTAACTACCTGGATGGTGTTTATCCAGTTTTTTTTTTTTTTTTTGTGATAATCCATTGAGCTGTACATTTTTGTGCACTTTTATGTAATATGTTATATTTTATAATGAAATTACATAAAATAATATTGAAGAAACTCATCAAACATTTGATAAAGGATCCTTGCATTAGAAATAGAAAGGAGGTATTTTTTGGGGGAAAAGAAATTCAGCACTGAAAATAATTGGAGTAATTCAAAAAATCTAATATGAAGTTAAATTCACTTGCTATTTTCACAAATTCTTGAAAGTATTGCCGTGGTGGTTTTGAAGAAGTGAGAGGTATATAGAATTAGGGCTTTGGAGGTGGGAGCTGAATGTGCAGTATCCCATTCCTGATAACGCAGCTTGATTTGGACAAGGGGTTGGGTAGAAGTGGTTTCTTTTTGCAGGGGATTTCAAAAGATGCTAGGTTTCTAATGTATTCATATCCAAAAGCATAATCCCTTTTACCATTTCTTAAGGTGGCAGTTGAATTTAGCAAAGTTGGAAAATATTAAATCAGTGTTCTGAAATGTCCCTTATTTTACTCTTGGGAGCACTGTATCTGTTTCCTTTACAAGCATGCCAGATAGCTATCTTCAGGATAGGTTCATCAAAAGCTGGCTTTGACTGGGCTGTAAGGACTGTGGGTTCCCAAGACCTAGGCCAAAGAGGCTTCAGCATCAGGGACTCTCTTCTGTGGACCCATTGAACTTTTAGTGTTCTCTGGAGATCTTCTCTTCACTATTCTAATGGGACATCTTACCATCTATTTTTCTCTGCATGTTTTTCTCTCTTTTTTTTTTTCAAGTTGAAGTACAAAGTTTAAAATTAAAAAAATAAAACGTACACCCAAGGATATGTTCATAATTTTTTTAGAGAGAGAGAGCAAGAGAGAGACATTGATGTGAGAAACACTGATTGGTTGCCTCCTGTACATACCCCCAAGATGAAACTCACAACCTTTTGGTGTACAGGACGATGTCCAACCAACTGAGCCACCCGTCCAGGGCCAGACTAAGTTTTTAAACTCATATACTTAAATACCAGTCTGGACATTAGCAAAATGAGAAGCCTACATACTCAAAAACTTTTTGTACAATCAAGACATTTTTAATACATGAATAAAGCAAATTAAGAGCTAGTAATCATATCCTTAGAAACTGGATCTTAAATATAAAAACTTTAAATTGTTTCCTGTTTTTTCTCTATTCACTACTTTATCCTAATTTTTATCTCTTTCTTTTGACCAGTCTATTGTTAAATTAAAATTACAGTCAGATTTTCTGAGCTGTCAGTCTAAGAAATTTTAGCTATATTTTTTCCCACCTTGTGCACATTGCAGAGATTTATCATTATGGTTGAGACTAACTGAATATTCAGAAGTGTCTTTATTTCACATTGAATGGGAAGAGATAATACAGCTTTGCTCTGAAGATAAAATAAAACAATGCAAAAGAGCAACCTGAAGAGGCAATCATGTCTCTGAATCTCTCTTGGTTATTGACTGTTTTCATGGACAATTGACTTCTTGACTTGTACTCTTTTCTAGGTAGCTGCCTCATCCTTATTGCTTTCATTTTTTGTTTACATGGCCTCTGGTCTGATCATTTCATATATGCTCAGCTTCTTGCCTCTGGCTCCTCACTTGATCATTTAAACAGCTGTTTCCCCTAGCTTAGCATGACCATGGTAGATGAGCATTTATATGTCTGGGGCAAAGTTTGGAGATGCTTATTTCATAATAAACAGCAGAAATAGGTAAGGAAGAGTCAAGGAATAGCAAGAAAGATTTGTGAATAAATAGTGAAAAGAATGAAAAAGTATTTAAAAAGAAACATGCATATATGATGGAATGAAGAGTTCTCAAGAAGAATAACTTAAGACAAGTAGCTGCAGATGAGAAGAGGGCATGTACTGATTACAGGCCAAAGTGTTAGATCAGGAAAGAGAGATTAGTGTGCAGAAAGGTAATACCAAGGACAAATATTTAAAGACAAGTAAACTAGTTTAGTATAAAGCAAAACTTTAAATTATTATAATAACACAGAAGGTATTTCTTTTTTGAAATGAAGAAATGGCAGCAAATGCTCAAATACCAAAGCAAAACATTGCCTCATTCTATACTATGTATTAAACTGATGTTGGCATACTCAGTAATAATGTTATAATCAATAATAGGGATTGAGCAAGAAGTACAGAATAGTCACTTGATACAAATTGTTGGTTAGACCTACTACTGCAGATAAAATGAAAGGACACATTATAGACTGTTCATAGTAAGCCAGAGCAAAGAATAAAATTGAAATCAGCATGTCACCATTGACATCCCTGGACCTCATGGAAAAGTAGTTGTCACCTACTTTCCTATACTGTCACCTGCATGAGTAGGCATCCCTGCCTTCATCACTTTCTCTTTTCCCTTAGAACTACAGAGCTTTCTTGTAGATACCAAGCCTGAAGTAAGGTCCAGGAGGAACAGAGGGAAAAATAAATAAATAGCTGACCCATTAATTACATAAGTAAGTTCTAAGAAGGAGAAGTGAAGCTGACTAAGAGAGTGTATCACTGGAGAACTGATCTGGACTTGGGATCAAGGAAAGCTTCTATGAGAGAGTGATATTTATGCTTTAATCAGCCTACCTAAAACTCTTGGTACATACAGGATGCCATTCTTTTTCTCCCTCTCCCACACCCTTGCTCATCCTGTCCTTGATTTGGAACTTTGTCCCATGGCTTCAGGTGGCAGTACCTAATAACCTTCTTGGAATGGTTGGCTCCCCCCAAGGCTCTGAGCAGATTGGAAAGCTGCCTGTTTAGGTCTTTTTTTGATATATTCTCTGAGAACTCGTCATTTCTTCTAGGCCCCCAAATGTATCTTATCACATTAAAATAAAAAGTTTTACTCAAAACAAATCAAAATTTAAAAGGCTTACAACACACAATGGAAGGTTTAGATGCAGGAGGAGATTGGGCATCATCAATTCTCATCACCAATTTGTGATCTAAAGACTTTTTCCTTAAGGGCAGCTGCCATGGTAACCAGCAGTGAATGCTTAGTATTTCTCTTTGAAGGGTTTATCCAGTAACCATTTTCTGTCCTCAGCACTGGAGCAATTACCCAACAAGACTGAAGAAACGGCATGTGCAAAACACAAGGTTGAGTACAACATACTCAAAGAGAGTCATGGAAACTCATCTTGGCTGACATGTCTGTGGTCTCAGTGCAGGGGAGAAAAGGAGGTGGTCTGGTGTTGTCATGGGGAGGCTGGGCTTTTGATGTGGTGACCTGGGTTAAATGTTAACTCTTGGTCATATTATTAATATAATCATTGGCAGGTTTCTTAACCAGTCTTTTTCTCAGCTTCTTCATTTGTAAAATAGAGACAGGTATTTACCGTCGCAAGGTCATTTTGATAATTTAATGGGATACTGTAAATATAACACTTGTTCAGAACAGCACTATACTAATAAAGACTATTCCTGCTACAAATGATTAAAATCCAATTTAAATTAGTTAAACAAACAAAAGTATTTTTTGACACGGGTAACAGGGAAGGACAGAGGTAGGTTAATCTTCAAGTCAAGTAAATTCAGGGAATCAGATTGCTGATACAACTGCTTCTTCATCTCATTCATCTTGCTCCACTGAATCTCAGCTTCATTTTTTTTTCCAGACCGGTTTCTCTTGTTTGTACAGACACATGACACAGACTTCATTTTGTGTTTCACCATTGGTGGTTTGGAGTGGGTTTACATATCCATACTTCATCCAAATAGATATCTTCAAAATTATTTTGTTTCTTCAGTCTTGGCCTACAACTCTACACTTACAGCTATGGAATAGGGGGAATTAGATTGGTATCTCTAGCAGAACCACACAGGTGGAGTGGAGGAAGAAGAGGAGTCCCCAGGAAGGGCAGAGAGGTAAAGTCATTCAGAGGGAGAAGAAAGCAACCAGATTAAGGAGTGATATAAGGTGCTTCTAAAAGGTGAAAGTTAATTAGATGTCAGTTTTCAGTTATGGCAGAAAGTAATCACAGAGTTCAGGAGTCCTTCGGTTAACAAAACAGAGCTGAGGAATGACTTCATTAGAAAGAGCAGAGAGTGAAGGGGAAAATCCCAGCATGTGCAGGCATTACTGCTTCTTGTTTCATAATTTAGAATTTTCCCAAAAAGGAAGGACAAGAGACTACATCTGTGGTAGGCAGAATAATGGTCCCCAAAGATGCCTATGCCCTAAATTCTTACAACACATCAACATGTTATCTTACATTGCAGAAGGGACCTTGCAGCTGTGACTAAGTGAAGTATATACACATATATATTTTTTTAATTTAATTATTTTTTTTCATTACCATTTATCCCCCTTATGCCCTCTTCCACCTCCATCCACACTTAAAATGGGAAGAGAATCCTGGATTATCTGTGAGAACCTATTGTAATCACAAGCATCCTTACACGTGAAAGATGGAGGCAGAGGGAGGGAGTTAGAGTTAGTAAGGAGACGTAATGATGTAAGTGGATATAGGAAGAATGTGGTTGCTGGCTTTCCAAATGGAGAAAGGGGACACAAGCCAAGAAATGCATGTGGCCTCTAGAATATGGAAGAAGCAAGGGGATGATTTTTTCCTGGAGTCTCCAGAAGTACGTGTGTGCTGTTTTACTTTCTATGCCCAGGACTGATGGGCTTCATCTCCTTTTGGGAAGCTCATCCAGGCAGAGCCCAGGTTAACATCAGGCAATAAACAGTTTTATATATTCAGTTCATGCAGCTGCGATAGGTACATTTATTCAGTTTTCATGAAAGGTTCTTTGGGAAGATTTCAACTTATAATTATTTGAATGTTTTTGAGTCATGGCTCTTCTCATTCCAGGGGAATTTGTGGGGAGGAAAGGATGGTCCACCACTGACAGAAGGATGACACAGAGTCAGAATGGCAGAGCGTCTCTGCGTATTTGGAAGTCTTGGGTCCCACTTCACCTTCATCCATCTCTGGCATCAGTCTGCTGCCATCAGAACATCTCTGTAGGCCTCTGTACACTTGTCTGCACATGACTGGTCTATTGAACACATTAGGCTTACAAATGCAACCAGAGTGCAAATTTATTTTCTTCTCCTATTGCCCCAGTTACTTCATGTAGGAGATTGCCTGTAATTTGGAAGAAAACTCAGGCAAACCCTAACTTTTAAAAAAAATATCTTAATCAGTTCAATGTTTTATAGTCAATTTGAGTCACAAATCAGACTTATCTCAGCACTCAAAATGTTCAGTCCCATGGAACAGTCAAATTCCCATCCTCCCAGCTAGAGATTGCTACTGTGGGTGATGGAGATGTGGGCAGATTCTCCTTTCTCCCCTGAGTCTTCTCTCCAAACTTACAGTTGATGAGTCTTCTATGGTTGAATCTCAGTGAAGCAAACATGGTAAAGGGAGAAGAAAAATTGGCTGGTGGGGAGACACATGTTGGTTTGGTGGTCTCTGATTTTAGCCAGTGGTCAATGCTGAAGTGGTTTCCCCCATAGGTTTTCCAGATAAAGCAGGGAATGCCTAGGAAAATTTGATTTTCGGATAAACAGTGGGGCTTTTTTAGTGGACTTATATCCTTGCAATATTTGAGGCATATTTATACTAAAATATTATTTATGGCTTATCCCAAATTTAAATTTATCTGGTACCTTATATTTTAATTTGCTAAAACTGACAACTCTATATCCGTAAGGACTTCCCACTTATTAGTGGAGATATTTGACTATAGTTCCCTTGATGTGAGTGATCTTTCTGTTCTAGAAAAAAATAAAAGAAAAAAAAACACAAACTGTGGATGTCTTGCTGGGGCCTGTTTGCCACTCTGTGGGTTGCTGTTGGGTAAGATCTAAGATAGCCCACACCCCTGATCTCTCATGCTCCACCCATTCTTACTTGGTTAATAAGCACTCATCTCATCTTTGCCCTGCATAATGCTGGGTGGGAGTGCCTGTCACCAATTTCACTACCTCACCTTTGTTCCTGCTCCCCAGGCTGTTAGCCAGCTATCTCTTGACTTGATAGCTTTTCCAGTCTGCAGTCAGATGCCAATCTACTGCACTCCCTCACACTCAGAGAGGTCACACCTGTCCCATTCACCAAGCCTGAGATGGGGCAGACACTTCTCACCTCTCCCTGTAGAAAGAGGAATTCACAGCAAAGAAACACCTCTTTTTAAAGAACTATTCTCCAAATTCTCTCACTTAATCTGTAATATTCTCTTGTTCCCTTGAGTCTGGTAATTGATATTCTTCTTTTTTCAATGGAAACTTGTGAAGGAAAGTTGCACTTTGGTGCATTGTACCTGTTGTATTTTGGTGCTTCCAGCAACATTTCTAACATCTTGTCCTTATAAAGTTAGAGCTTGGAATAAGTGATCTCTAAAGTCTCTGCTTGTGTTACTTTTAAATATTTCTCTGAAGATCAGTTTCCCCTGTTCAGTTGCAAGTCAGTTTTGTCCCCTTAGATGTTAGACATCTCATTTCTGCTATACAAATTGGTTCTGACTATGAAGTCTCTTTTTAAATGTTTGTATTAAAACATTAGGATTCTTACATGAGTAACTATAAGAACTATAAGGAAATAAAATTGTTTTCAAAATATACAGGAATATATGTATCAAGATTTCTAGAAAGCCAATCCTAAAAATAACTTTTGGAATTAAAAATACATACTACTTTCAAATATATATATTCCTCATTAAGACACCTTATTGCCCCCCAAAATAAAGTATAAAATCTTTGGTAAGATATTATTGAATTAATGGTGTAGCCCCTAATAACCCTCTCATTTTTATCTTTATCCCTCCTCAATATGTACCCTCTTTCTGGAAATTATAACTTATATTTTCTCAAATGCATTAGGATATTTCATGCTCTGTGCCTTTGCTTACTCTGTTCCCTTGTCTTAAATGCCTTTCCTGATTTTGTCCAAGTAGTAAAAGATACAAACCCCAAATTCTATATTCTTAACAGATTGTTTTTGAGGTTTTACCTCCTGCCCCAGAGAACTGAAGAACCCTCCTCTTGTTTTTATTGTGTCTTACAAACACTCCTGGAATGGCTTTATGGAAGAATAACTAATTAGTACCTACTTCTATGTAATTATACATCTGTTTTGTCTACCAGAACCGAAGTTCTTTGAGGAAGGGTTTAAATCATTTTTCTTTGAAATCCCAGCAGCAAGTTCAGTATCTTGCATATGGCATGTATTCTCTATTTGTTGTTCAGAAAGAAAATTAAAGGTATGTAGGGCCCCCTTTCTTATGGTTACTTGGGATGGAGCACCATGATTCTGCGAATATTGTTAGTGCCCAGACTCTTTGGTGAAATCCTATTCTGAAACTTAAGGCCATTTGAGAGTCATATAATAAAACAGCCTTGATCTTATATACCTTTGGGTAATTAGAAATAAAATAAAACACACTATGATAGAATAAGATAAAATAAAAGTCAAGCCCACCCATAATGGAAGGACTGACATTCTGGAGAAGATTCAATATGGCATTAAACTAGATTTGTTTGTGGAGGAGTCAGTGGCAGCGATAAATATATTCCCTTAAACATGCCATTCTACAATATCTAATAGACTATTGAGAACACTTTTACAGTAGAAACAACATTTTTGTTTTACAATAATAGAGTTATGATTTGATACTTTTTCTTAATGTTTTGAAGAATTTTTGCAGAATATCACAGGAAGTTTAGTCCATTTTCTACTAGGTATTATAGTTTCCACGGTCATCTTAATATATTGCCTTTTGTTTCCAGATAAAATGGTAAACTCGTCACTCTCAAATTTTTACAGAACTTAAAATATTTCTTTATTTATGTTATAAATGTACATGAGAGACTGAATTTACAAATGGACAATGCCTGGGCCATATATAAAAATAAAACTCTGACCCTCAGCCTGTAGCAACCGGCCTATGAAAGCAATCCCTTATCTACAATAAACAACCCAGGAAACCAGACTGCTATAAATCATACTTGAAGGGAGCCGGATTACCATCTCTAGTAACAATCCCGGAAACTAAACAGTAACTTCCGTAATGGTCAGCCCAAATAACCAGGACTTACCTAATAACTGCCAGATTTCCTAATTTTTGTCCCCACTTCCAACTTAGGATCAACCAGAGAAAGCCAATTAGGCATCCCTACCCAGTCACATAGGATACCTGACTTTTAGTTGGTCCACCTAGAATTTCCCATGCCAACAGCTTCCAATCACTGCCTGCCTGAAGCCTTCTCCTTTTTCCACTATTAAGCTTTCCCACTTCTCTGCTGGTCTTTGAGTCTCTGCCAAGACATAAGTAATGGTAGCTGCCTTCCTTAATATAGCAAGCTCTGAATAAATAGACTTTGCTTTTCTCATTTGGCTGCTCTTTGTTCATTTCTACACATGCAATACTCATATTTTTTTTCCCCCTCAGGAGATGATAAACACTATATATGAGGTCTGTCCAGAAAGTATCCAGCCATGTAATATTAAAAACAGACATTTATTGAAGAAGATACAAGATACAAGAAACATTGTACCTAGGACAACGATGCCTCAGTTCCTTTCAAACTAGGCACCTTGGGACATCACAGAGTTCTTCCAGCATCTCCTCATTGTTCAAAACATTGAAAAATCCTTTGTTGGAATTGCCGTCAGCTGTCCCATTGTATTTTCTTGAATGTCATAGAAGATCTGAAATCTTTTCCTTTCGAAAGATAATTTTAGTTTTGGGAAAAGCCAGAAGTTACAGGGAGCCAAATCTGGGCATTGGGGCAAAGAGTTACCTGGGTGGTTTGATGTTTTTCCAAAAAAATGCATGAGATATGATACATGAGCAGGCATGTTGTGATGAAGCTGCCAATCACCGGGCGCCCATAGCTGCATCCTTCTGAATCTGAATAGTTTCTGTGGAGGACTGTTCAAGCTTAATGCAAAATTTGATGCAGATTTGTTGCTCTACTCAGTCATTTTGAATGTGACAGCTACACAGTACACATGCTCACTCAACGGCATCTACTGCCCCCACTGACTAGTACAGTAAAGTCATCATTGTTCACACATGTGCATTCCAGTCCACTCTCCTTGGCTGCCAGGTTACATCGATGTTGCACAAATTCTTCTCATTATATTAGTGATGGCTGAATTTTTTCTGGACAGGCCTTGTACTTTAAAATTGCTCTAGTTTTATTTTCCCCCTATAATAAGGAACCCTGTGGAAACATGGCAATGACTTATAGGGCAGTTCCTTTATTTTTAGAGGACAGCAGACTATACTTAGGATCTGGTTGGATTTTGATCCTTTAACATAATAGCTCTTGGAAGATTCCTCTTTCATTCTTGTGGCTCCTGATTATCAAGTCACTGCAGTTTTAATTATACTGATGTCTTTTCCAAAGATAGAAAGCCTTTTAAGAGAAAAAAAAAAAAATAACAACTGGTAGTAATTAATTGCCTGCTTGCAAGGGATCTCCAAATATGTCTCCTTTTATGAACCACTGCTTTCCTGTTGTTCTTTATTTACAGGCCTTGTTTGAAGAGTTGCTTGGTAGATGAGGAAACTCCAGTGCAGAGTGCTGGAATATGCAAGCTGTACATGCTTAGAGATGGGAAATGACAGGGAAAACTGCTACGATATGCAGTCTGTAAGCAGCAGCAGGATCGAGTGCCATCAGGCCTAATTGTCCCCCTTGGGGGATGGCTTTCTGGAGTTGCTATTTCAGAATCACCCTTCTCCTGGAGTTATGATCCTGAGGTCTCTTCACAGCTAGTCTGCTGACTCATACATCATATATTTGATCAAATGAGATGCTGTGCATGCTAGCTAGGTTGAGCACTTTTAACTGTTGCTACTGAATTACACATGCTTTGTGAATTTTCCTTTTCCTTTCAGAGAATGCACTTAAGAGAAGAAGAATCTGCTTTGAAGTAGAATTGTGTGGCAGAGGAAGACCTAACATAGTACTTAGGTTATATTCTTTGATAGGGTTTGCCCTTGATAATGTGATATGAGCTATAGTCAGCAGATTTCATTAAAAAAATAAAATATATATTAAGCATTTTCTTTCTAATTAACAAAATGTTTAGTTCGGACTGTGGTCCTTTGCTATGTCAGACCATGAAGGTTTATGTTTTGTTTGTCATTGTTGTAAATCTGCAGAATGAAGCTAATAATAACTACCTTTTAGGGTCTTTGCAGAGAATTAAAATATTATGTGTATAAAGTGCACAGTTTGGTATATGAGGGGACCCCAAAACCCAGAATTATCTTCTGGAGAAATTATCTCTTATCATAGGCTTCCCCCACTAGGTGAGTGTTCTAGGAACCCATCTGGATCAGTGTACCAGCTGGCGTTGTTGTGAGAGGCTGCATTTAGCTTTAGTGACTTTTTTTTTTAAGACTCTCAGTGTGTCTGCCCATTTCATGATGGGTGATTTATGAACACACCTGCCCACACCATTCTGAGTGTTCAGCAGTTTTTGACCAAAAACAGCATGAGCCCCATGCCCCATCCTTCCTATTTACCCAATCTCACCCCAATCAACTTGTTTTTTTGTTTGTTTCCCTGGATGAAAAGAGTCCTCAAGGGGCAATATTTTGCTAATGTGGAAGAGGCAAAACAAAAAATGGCAGAAGCACTAAAAGGCATCAAAATCAACGAGTTCAAAAACTATTTTGAGCAGTGTATAAAAGCCTGATAGGTGTATTGCATCAAATGGAGAGTACTTTGATGGTGACTGAAGTTTAAACATGTGAGAATATACACAAAATTTGTTATAAATAAATTCCAGACCCCCCCCCCCAAAAAAAAAAGCTCAAAGCTTAATAAATAGTGGTTCTCCTGGCTTTGTATTTTTGGCCTTGCTGACATCTTTGATTCCGAAGACAGATAAAATTAACAAAGCACTTTTTCCTGTTTAGATTAAAAAAAGTTTTCAAGGTTAAAAAACACTAACGAATTCTAACACCAGACAATGACCTACTTGTATTTTTCCAAGTCATTTCTGAATGGCATAGGATATTTCCTATGTCTTGATTAAATTTAAAGGTGGTACCCAAAAGGTCAAAAATGACTGACTGTATGTTCAATTTTGAGGGGTAAAGAATGAACCACTTGCTCTAAGATCTTTCTTCCACCCACTATAGACAAGCTAGAGTTGGGAGTAGCTAAATAACATGTGGAGAGGAGTTATTGGCTTCACAGTTATGAAACTGAAGTTTGTCTTTGGTATCCTAGCCCCCCTCTTTGTCCTATCCAGTGGCCCCATTTTCTCTCCTCTCTCTCCTTAAAAGCTCATCAGAAACTGATAATCATTACTCAAACACAAGACATTATAAATCACTAGTTTCTTTCCCTTGTGAATGTTTGCATTTTCATTTTTATATGTAGGAATAGAAAAAATATTGGATCCCAATTGAAGGGATTTGAGCCTTTTTTTCAAGCAAGTCAAAGACATGTTTAGAGTAAAAGGGACACCCTTTCCTAAGCCTCTAAAAAGCCGCCAGCCATGTTCAGATTTGATTTATTTTTTTTATAGGCAACTGTTGAATCTGTTTCATTGAAAAGATTAGCAATTTGAACACAAGCATGGTGCCTTAAGAGCTGTGCATACCCCTAAAAAGACCAAAAGAATGAATCCCAAGGTATGTACTGTTACATACAGCAAGTCTCCATACAGAAAAATATAGCTATTTTACATAGTTTCCATAACTGTAAAATAAGGATAAAATTATTAGGTAGGAAAATAAGACACCAAATGTGAATATGCTTTAAAAGCCTGTCATGCCATGGGACTGAAGCAATCGAGGGCTCATGAATCAGAAACTGTCATGTCTACCTGAAACGTGAACTTTTAAGAACATAAGGAATAGCTAGCTTCTCTTACTTCCTTTTCACTTCCTTTAAAATGAAAAGTAAGCTTGCATTTTGCTGTAGTAAATACTATTTATTTAGATAATTTTGGCAGTAAAATTACAGTAGTTCATGAAAGCAATAATTGTAATTGCTTTCATGACCTACAGTAATTTTTTGACAAAAAAATAATTTGTTTCTAGTAAAGAGGAATAGAGATGAGTATTTTAGATCGGTCCATTTAGATTAGTTCATTTACAGTATTTGGGATAAATCACAAAAGAAAACCATAAGAAATCGTATTGGTTATTGTCAAGGGTAAAATTTGGACTACTGAAGGAATAAGCACTGCAATGTGATTGAATTGGATTTCCTTCTTGATTTTTATTCCAAGAGCTTATTGTTGTTTGAAGTCCAGTCTTCTTTCTTGATTGAAATTGTGCTTAAATGGATAGATCTGTTGAATATGCCTCTAGGTACAAATATAAGTATTAAGAAATTTACTTGTTTTTGAAAAATACAGAAATAATTTTATTTATATATATTTGTGTGTGAGTGTGTGTGTGTGTGTGTGTGTGTGTGTGTGTAGCAATAGGCCAGGTTTTAAAAATAGTTAATTATCCTATGGAATAGAAATGTAAGATTATAAATATATTTAATTTCTAACATTTTTCTCTATAAATTTGGCTACTAGCCCTATATAGTCAAAGATATTTATATATTTAATCTATCAAAGAAGTGCAAAATAGTGGAAATTTTTAAATTTTGAAATAGTAGGGAAGACTTCTTATGAACCCTAGAGATTTTGAAGACCCTACTTTTGCTTTTTAATTTAATTTTTACTTTTTTGTGCCCTTACCATTGTTTCTGTTTTTTCTCCCCTTGCCCAGCCCCACCCAGCCCCAGTCTCCCCCACTCCCAAGCCAATCCCCACATTGTTGTCTGTGTCCATGGGTTATGCATAAACATTCCTTGGTTAAACCCTTCACCATCTTTCATCCTGTCCTCTGCCCCTCCTTTCCAGTAGCTATCAGTTTGCTTTATGTATGTAAGCTTCTGTTACTATTCATTTTGTTTGTTAGTTTATTGTGTTTATTAGATTCCACATATAAGCAAGATCATGTGGTATTTTTCTTTCACTGACCAGCTTAATTCACTTAGCTTAATTTTCTCCTGGTCTATCTATGCTTTTGCAAAGTGTAAGTTTCTTCTTTTTTACTGCTGCGTAGTATTCCATTGTGTAAATGTACCACAGCTTTTTTATCCATTCATCTACTACTGATGGGCATTTAGGCTATATCCCAAAATAAAGTACCTAGGAATAAATTTAACCAAGGAGGTAAAAGACCTGTACTTGGAAAATTACATGCCACTGAAGAAAGAAATCAAGGAAGATACAAATAAGTGGAGGCATATACTGTGTTCATGGATTGGAAGAATGAACATCATTAGACTGTCCATTTTACCCAAAGCAATCTATACATTCAATTCAATTACTATTAAAATACCAATGGCATACTTCACAGAATAGAACAAATATTCCAAAAATTTATGTGGAACCAAAAAATATCCCGAATAGCCTCTGCAGTCTTGCAAAAAAAAGGACAAAGCTGGTGGCATCACAATTCCTGATATCAAACTATGCTATAAGGCCACTGTAATCAAAACAGCCTGGTACTGGCACAATAGCAGACATATTGATACATGGAATGGAACAGAGAGTCTAGGAATAAACTCACAACTGTAGGAGCAATTGATATTTGAAAAAAGTGGCAAGAACATTCAATGGAGTAAAGACAGTCCCTTCAGTAAATGGTTTTGTGAAAACTGGCCTGGCACATAAAAAAAAGGAAATTAGATCACCAATTTATACCTACACAAAAATAAACTCAAAATAGATAAAAGACTTAAATGTAAGTCACAAAACCATAAAAATCCTAGAAGAAAACATAGATAGTAAAATCTCAGGTATTCAATGTAGAAATATTTTTGTTAATATATCTCCTGAGGCACTGGAAACAAAACAGAAAATAAACAAATGGGACTATGTCAAGTTAAAACGCATCTATACAGCTAAAAAAACCATCAGCAAGACCCACTGTATGGGAGAAGATTTTCACCAATGATACATCTGACAAGGGTTTAACCTCCAAAATATACAAAGAACTAATACAACTCAATACTAGGAAGAAAGTAGACCAATTGAAAAATGGGCAAAAGACCTGAATATATACTTTTGCAAAGAGGACATACAAAGGGACTGAAGACATATGAAAAAATGTGTAACATCACTAATCATCAGAGAAATGTAATTAAAACCTCAAAAGATATCACTTTACCCCTGTTAGAATGGTTACCATCAATAAATCGACAAACAACAAGTGCTGGCAAGGATGTGCACTGTTGGTGGGAATATGGTCTGGTGCAAACACTGTGGAAAACAGTATGGAGTATCTTTAAAAAATTAGAAATGGAACTCTCTTTTGACCCAGAAATTCCACTTCTGGAAATATACCCCAAGGGTCCTGAAACACTAATGCAAAAAATATATGTACTCCTATGTTTATAGTAGGGTTATTTAGAAAAAAGTTTGTTTATACAAAGAGGGAGTTGAGTACACTCTGAGCCATGAACTAAGGCAAATGCTCAGGATACTGTAACGGTTAAAACCCAGTCCCTGACTATAAGGAATGAAATGTTTAGGGAGAGTCTGACAAGAAGGCAGAGGTTAAAGAGGAGATCAATGTTCTGTGACAGTGCAACATGAAAGATGTAATACAGCTATTTTAGGGAGTAAGGGAAGACATCTAAGAAGAAGCAAAGTTTAAAATGACAAACAAGGGGGTGAGCTTTATGCAAAAGTTAGGAATATGCAAAAGTTCAGAAATATGGAGGGGATGGTGCATTTGAAAAACTGGAATGTTGAAGGTCAAGTAATAAATTGAGGTTGATGAGGAAAACAGAGGCCAGGGCATGAGAGGTCTTAACAGGTCTAAATAATTAGGACAGTATCCTGTGGCAATAGCAATTCCTTGAATGATGTTAAGTAGGTAAATGATTTGACAAGACTGGACCCTTCAACAATTACTCAACCTACAATGTGGAAAATGGGTTATTGGATATCAGAAGTTGGGGTGAAGGATATACTCTGTGAGACTGTGTAAGTTGGCTGAGAGTATTGGTAACCTGAAATAAGATTGTATATTGGTGATACAAACAAATACACACATTTTAAAAATGATACATATGAAGGTAAAAATCAAAAAGACCATATGAAAGATTAGATGAAGGGAACAAGAAAAAAGTAAAGGCAAACTAATGCCTAGGTTTCTGGGTTCGGCAACTGGAATTATAGTTGTGGTATTCAGTGAAATAGGCAGGATTTTAAGAGCAATAGTTTATTAGTCAGAATAGTGAATGCCAGTTATTGTAACAAACACTCCCCAAATTTCAGTGGCATACAGTCTGATGAAGAAAAGACAGTTCTCCTGGTGGCAATTCAGGGTCTGGATTCCTTCCATTATGTGATTCTGTCATTTTAGAATCCTTTGATTCCATTTGCATTGATGGAAAAGAAAGAGATTTTAAAATTATTTTAAGCCATTAGCATTTTTAAAATTAGCAGTTATTGCTATTCTGACTAATACAGAGGTAGGGTGCTATTGTACCATAACAGACTTCTAAAACATATGGAAGAGGCTAGTAATCAGGCAACAAGCAGTGAAACCTGATTCTAGAGATTGAAAAGATGCCTGTACATGTTATACAGTGGCAAAAAGTTTAAGAAAGTTGTTCCTGTATTAACTTGGGAAGCAGACCATGTGTCCCAAGACAGCTGTCAGCTCTATATTGAGCTTGCCAGATAGAACCTAAGTTGTGCGCATTTATTTTTAGTGGCTATCTCAGACCAAGGGTACAATACAGGTAAGACCTCAGGAAACAACTGGCTTTCAAGAGGTTTGGCTGAACTTTAGGAACAAGGTACTATGGTAACTAGTTGTGCATATGGGGTCAAAGGAGCTCTTAAGACAGGAAAAGAAGGAACACTTGAATGATCCACAGCACCCCATTTCCATCATTGATTACAGGAAATCCCATTTTACATCACATTTTAACCCTAACTCCACTTGTAATCCTTAAACGATTTCTATACTTTAAACTAAGTTCTCATGAGGTTAGATTTTGAACATCTTCAATGCAGGTCCATCTTTTACTTCTACGTGTTCCCCAGGGCTAAATGGAGATTGAACACTCTGTAAGAATGTAATAAATATTTTATTGATGAAAAACCATTATAGACATTGAGATTGCTTAATTGGGAAATGAGATTCTGAAGAAAATACATGGTATTAGATTTTAGACATAGGAATTTAGAAATTAGCAAGGAAAAAGTTCCTACTTCTTAGAACTTTGATGAACTTTACCAGGGAACTTCAGAACATTCTTCTGTAATTATATTTTATTTTTTATTTTATTGATTATGCTATTACAGTTGTCCCAACTTTCCCACCTTTGCCCCCCTTCAGCCTGCACAACCACCCCCAGTCCCTCAAGCAATTCCCCACCATTGTTCTTGTCATGGGTCATGTGTAGGTTCTTTTGCTACTCCATTTCCTGTACTGTACTTTACATCCCCATGGCTATTCCGTAACTACCTATTTGTAATTATTATTTGTTATTTTTACTATATTTTTTTAATCCTCACCTGAAGATATGTTTTAATTAATTTAAGAGAGACAGACAGACAGACAGACAGGCATCGATATGAAAGAGAAACATTGATTAGTTGCCTCCTGTATGCACCCAAACCAGGTATCATACACACAACCTAGGTATGTGCTCTGACAGGGGATTGAACTTACAACCCTTTGGTGTATGGGATGATGATTCAACCAACTGACCCACACAGCCAGGGCTGTAATTACTTTTAATATTAGTTTCCAGGCCACTAAAAATCTCCTCAGTTCTAAATATGCACTGCGTAGAATATCGTCGTCGTCGTCGGCAGCCGTCCGTCTCGAGAGACGATGGTGTAGCTTCTTAAGAGTCTATCTGCACCGCCGAGAATGGCTGTGCAGTCTGACTCGGGAGTGACACGGTATCTGTCTCCTCCCGTGTTGAATCGACATCTTGCGATGACGCTGAAGCTACAGAGCCTGGGCAGGGTGATATGGAGGGTCTGCTGTTGCCCATGCAGCAGATCCCCCCTCTCTTCGCAGCTGAAGGGTCCAAGGGAAAGACGGAGTCAATACAGCTTGGGTTCAGGTGCGCCGCAGGGGTTGCCGGTGTTGACTACAACGTCAAACCGCCTTAGGGACTCCGGCTCCGGATTTTCTGTCGGGGTTTACTCCCTTAGCCTTTCCCCTGAAGAGGTATGCCGCAAGGCAGCGGAGGTTTTTTGGAGTCAGAGTTTTCCTTCTCTGATGTATTCTCTGCGTAGAATATAAAACTGCAGTTATGTCATAAAATACATATATATTTCTATAATTGTGTTTTTGCTGCATCTTTATTTTTGTTTCATATTAATAATATATTTATATTAATAAACTATAATAAGAGCACTTTCACTTATGAAGTGGTTGTTATAAACAATTATAGTTTAACTTTCCCTTTAGTTACATATTCTGACACAGCCTAAGAAGATAGGCTAGAAAAATACATTTATTACTACTTAGTGACAGATCTGGGTTTAGAATTCAGTTTCTCTACTTCCCAGTCCAAGGATCTTGCACTATAATAAGCTCAATCAATGCATTTATGACATTTACATCTAAAGTGTTTTATTTAGCTCATGCATTCTTGCCAGTTTTTGTATTTTTCATCCTTTCCTTGGTTCCTTTGGTATGTTTGAAATGAAGAATGATTACTCCCACCTAAATATAAATAACTATTCAGCACATCCTTAAAACGTTTATTGGGTACACAGCTTAGAGATAGTGTTTGAGAAACACCTTCATCTGAGATGTCCATTCAAATAGTCTGAAACCCTTTTCACTCTGCAGGCTGGCACTTAAGGCCTTGATTCTATGTTCAGTCTCAGGGTACTCTGGGAACCCACTGCACTTGATGAAACTCAGAAGCGCCACTACCTGTACAATAACCTTGTTCAGTTGGTAGGTGAGAACCAGTAGGATAGAGCTGTTCTCTTTCTCTTTGCCCCTGAAACTGCTCCGTGTTATTTGTTGTACATAACTGCCTACTTACAAAGCTGTCTGGTCAAAGAAAAATGTGATCTAGGAAAAAGTACTGAATTGATTATCAGGGAAACAAATAATTTCAAACGAGAGCAATTTTTAATTTTTAGAGATTATGTAAGAATTGCATTTATTTTTTAAAAGTATATGCTACTAGCTGCAATTATATTATTGTATAACTCTATTGTTGTAGTAATGGTCAATCTGCATTTTAATTGTCTCTCGTTACAGTGCAGATAATGACCTGTCCTCATGAAAATAGAATAAAAGAAGCCTTTAAAAATAAACAGAAAAGAACATGGTCTGACTGAGGGATTAGGATAAGTGGTACCAAGCTGCTGAGTTTGCATCTAATTCCATACTCTTAAGGGCATATTCTTAGGGATTGGATATTTTCAAAACTTTTTTAATTATGGAAAAAATAATTAGATGTCAGCTGGAAATATTTCAGAGTTGCATGCCAATTTTGACCTAGGTCTTTCACCCAACTTCCAAATATTTATGTTGGAGAGTTCATCTTTTCCAGAGATTATTATCGTTAAATCTCCAGAAAGGCATAACCTTCAGGAATACAGCACATGGTTTTCAATGAAAGGATCTGGACTGATAGGAGGGTGGGCCACCATCAGATAGCTGTTCACTTCTCTTAGAGACAAATTATTTAACTTCTCCATGTCAGTTTTCTCCCTTATAAAATGGGGAAATAATGTCTGTGCCTTTTGTAAGAATTCTAAAGTGTCAAATGCACATTTTTAAAAGAACAAATAACTGGAAAATGTAATTATATTTAACAATGCAGGGTTTGCACTATTATGTCCCATATTATATCATAATCCACTAGCCATTGTGGACCTGGTGAATTTTGAAGTATGATATACTTTTTTAAAAGTTTCTATTTTCAAAATTGGCTTACAGCTTGGGTATATTTAGGTAAAGCAGCTCTTCCTTATGTCCCCAATTACATGGCTCTTGAGCATATAGGGAAGAGTGTAAAAGGAGAGGGTGGGGAAGCATAACATTAAAGATTCAAACTCTCTAGAGATTTCTTGGCTTGAAGTATTCTCTAAAAAGAAAAAATAAAAAGGAAAAAAAAAAAGACCAGAGTTTCTTCCTTTGTCTATTAAGGTATTTTCTAGGGCCTAATTTACCCCTTTCTTTCTTTATTTTTTCCCTTTCATTAAGTGCCACTAAAAAAATAGATTAAATTTTAATAATGACTCCTGAGCTCTAATTGAGTATATATACACAATTTGAAGCAGATATCAGCCTTTACAGAAAAGAGCCACCCCCGCCCCCAACCCAAATGCTTTCTTTTATTGATTGCCCTGTTTCAGATTCTGCTTTTCATTTATGTCACCTGTCAATGTGTATGGACCCACAGAAATGATCATTCAGGGAACATGCCTGTTAGGATGTCAGTAGCTCAAAGAAGCAAACCAACAAGTATCATTTGGTTTCCTAGAAAATGGTGCCATCTTCCTGGCACTGATGAAGACAATGAAATATTCATGAGTTTCTTAAAGGCTTTGGAAAGAATGTGTGCTGGAATGTAACATTAATGAGCCAGTCTTTTCTGGTTTCATGCCAGGCAGGGGCTGGCTGTTAAATAATTAAGGTGTGACAACCCAGAGTTTACACAGGAGGAGGTGGAGAGAAGCAGTCCTTCGGCGTTGGAAATGTTCCCCTGCCATATATATTAACATGAAAACCCATCTGGTCCAAATTCTCTTACATTCCTTGGAGTTTTCTCTTTAAAAGCCTCATGGCACCCAGTGCACTGTATTGTTTTGGTAAAAAGCTGCTGAAGGAACATAGAACTACTTCAGACATGTTTGGAAATCATTGGGTTAGTCATTGCTGAGTGTGAACAGCACTGCTTGGCATTGGGGACAAAAAAGGACTATTGTATCTCAGGATTTCTGCCTTCTAGTACTGCCCAGATGAAGAGGAAAATTAATGAAACAATTACTCCGTGATCAATTGTTAAATTGTGTAGAGATTTAAATGCTTAGGGAGAGATGCTCTGAGCATTGTTGAGTCAAGGGAGTTTTTCACAGATGATGGGGGACTTACCTTGGACCTTGGCGAAAGTATTAGACTTGCAAGGGAGGAGGAGAAAAGAAGGGTTCATCTGAAGAGGAATAGAAAATGGACAACAACATAGGGAAAGAGATGCACAAAACATAGGAAGAGTGCTAGTAGTCTGTGGCGCCAGGTCCTCAATAGACATATAGAAAATAACACGTGTTTTCCACACAAAACGATATAAATAAGATGAGCCTATGTCCTAAAGGAAACATTAGTTTATTGGGGCGAAGTGTCAGCTTACCACAGTGCTCAGACTCTGAAAGGTAAGTGGCTTCGGAAGAGAGGTTGACTCAACCTCTCAGCAAGGAGACAGATTGAAGTCTGAGGAGTTTTTATGTGTGTGGATCTTTCACATCAGGTCATATCAGCAGACATTTTCACAGCTTTATATTAAATATGCAAACTCTCATGGTTCTTTCATAAGGGGAAATGTTCATGCTGCTTGCGTTGGTCACCACACATTGTCCTCAGAGGTCAGTCTGTGGCTCCCTGCAAGGCTGGGCTCTGTAGATATTTAATAGCTGTATTTGCTTGTTTATATTTTTGTTTTCACTTAACTAAGCATCCATGATGCATAGGTTTTAAAACCCATCTATCTCTCCCTCTCTTTGGTTTACAATCCGGAATAGAGAAATATAGAAATAAAAATATTTATAAAAAATCATCCATAATTTTACCAAAAAAATTACAGCTAATATTTTGGTAAATTTTCATGTAGCTATTTTACCCTCTATAGCATGCATAGGTGATGTACTTATTGAAGATTAATTCTGCCACTTAGTTGGAATCCTAATATTTTCCTTTGTATTAAAAACTGTTTCCTATATCATTTTTGAAATATACTTAATCTCCATATAACATACTGTAACTTATTAAAATAGTTTATTCTTAAATATTTAAATGTTTACAATATTTTATTATTTCAGTTAACACTTTGCTGAACATCCCTGAACATCAGTCCATAATTCAATGCTTATTTTATCAGAGTAAATTCCAAGATGTGAAATGTCTGGATCAAAATGTACAACATTTTTGGTGCTTTGGGAACATATTGCCAATTATTCTCCTAAAAATACCAATTTGTTGTCTGTTCAATGAAAGATTCCTTGTCAATTGTATAGTATCTTTTAAATAGATCTTTGCCAAGTTGATAGATAAAAAGGTAAACGTTTTTCTTTTATTGAATGGGTATTTGTGTGTGTAGGTGTATGTGTTTGTGTGTAACTGAGTTGCTTCATCAGTCTTTGCCCACTCTTCTATTCCTGTGGATATGCTTTAGTAATTATTAACAATAATTACTGTTTTTAAGATCCCCATAAAACTTCCTATAATGATAAATTTGGTCTGGAGATTAATTAAGAATTATAGCCAAGACTTGTTTTTGGTAAGAGCATCATTCCCCATGGATATAATTTCACTTTTTTTATTACTTTTCCCTCTTTCCTTGCATTTCTCCATGAAGTAAAGTCTATTTTTTGCTAACCTATTGGTACAAAAATCCAATTTCCATCTTTTTCCTATATCAGTCACAGCTTTCTAAAAAATGCCTTTCCTTAAGCAAGAGAAACAAGGGCTCTGACCTCACCATAACTTGCACAGTTTGAAAAATAATGCCCAATTTGTAGAACTGGCAAGGCAGTCTTATTATTCTAGAATGGACTGAATCATTCATTATAATGCAGCAAAGGAAAAATAATAGTGTTTTTGTGTTAAAAGAATGTATATCTAGACTTGTATAAGACCGCTGATGGACCCAACCTAACCGCATTGTTGTTATCTAGATATTTCATTATAAGAGAGTTATCAGTGAAATAATGCCAAGGCCCTGGAGAACAAGACTATTTGGCATGCAACTCTAAATGAGTTTCCTCTGTCTTAGGGTAACAAAAATAAGCCTTGGTTTTAGCCAGTGTGGAAAGAGCGGCAGTTTGAAAGGTATGGATTGAGAGATCCCAATTTCTTACTGCTTCAAAAGGTCTATCATCATTGGGAATGACAGAGAAGAATACATAGATGGTAGATGGAAGTGCTATCATAGTCATGAAGAAACACACAAGTACACATGAAAAAATAATGTGCCTTCACTATTACCAAAGAAAATCCAGAAGAGAATTCACCTTAAGGTAGATGTGTCATGGAATCCACTTAAGAAAGAATATATTAGTAGTAGTTACGTTGCTCATGGGTTGCTCATAACTCTTCTGTTAAAGTATGATTTTCCTATTACAGTTGACATTCAATATTATTTGTAAACCAGTTTTCTCCATAAGACAGGTCCAAGGGCAGAATTTTGTGTACTCCTTCTAATGAGGTGCCTGGATCTAATGTAAGGCAGTGGGGGAACTAGGCCTGCAATTGCAGTCAGTGGGTCCTGGTCTTTGGCAATAAGCACATAGCTCTTGTGTCACCCGAAGCTTAAAATCACCCTGAAATTGCTTTTCTCCATCTTCTTGTCCTTACTCCATTCTTTACCTGCTCCCTCTTTATTCCTGGCTTTTACCCCAGTCCTCATTTCTGTACCCAGGATTGACCCTTGCTTGACTTGTACTTGTCTACCCTAATGTTACTCACTTCTGTCAGCTTGATCAGTCCTTTATTTCCTATTCGCAAGCTAGAAATCTGACTGCTCACACGCAACATCAAATCTATTAGCCAGGCCTCTTCAAAATGTCTCTGGAACTTGATTGTTTCACAGCACCTCCACTGTTACCACTCTCATCTATGCCACCATCATTGCTTCTCTGCCTTGTTTCAAATATTGTTTGAAATGGTCACCCTTTTTCCACCCTTGTGCCATGTGAAATTTTGCAAGATCCTTGCCTTCCTGACCTCATTTTCTATTAATTTCCATCAGTTCTCTTCCAGTCACAGTGGCCTCCTCAGGATTCCTCAAACTTACAAATACAATTCTTGTATTAAGTTCTTTGCTTTTGCTGTTCCCCCTGCCTAGAAAGTTTTTCCCTAGAAAACCTCATGACCACTTTTGCAAAAATAATCTTTAGATATATTATCAAGGATTCTTTCTTGGATGTTTATGCATAAAATAATGCACTCTCTGTCTCTGCTTCGCTTCTCCAACTTACTTTTTTTTTAAAGGTTTTCCTTTTATTTTTTTTTAATATTTTTAAATAATTTATTTATTTATTTGTTTATTTTATTTTATTTCATTTTATTTTATTAGAGAGAGAGGAAAGGAGAAAGAGAGGGAGAGAAACATCACTGTGTGGTTGCCTCTCACTTGTGCCCCCAACTGGGGACCTGACATGCAACCTAGTCTTCTGCCCTGACTGGGAATCGAACCAGCGACACTTGGCTCACAGGCCGACGCTCAATCCACTGAGCCACAGCAGCCAGGGCCCAACTTACTTTTATAATAATATTTCTCATCTTCGAACAGAACATGCATTTATTGTTCGTCTCTTCTAGAACAGACTCTCTCTCAATGATGGCAAAGATTCTTACCTTCTTAAAAATGTTTGTGTTACTTAATGTCCCAGTGCTTAAAACAGTGCCTGGCACAAAATTCACAAAATTGCCCTGCAATAAAAACAATGGTAATGAAAGAAGATATTAATGAATTCTACCTCTGCCCTGTGTCATTGCATTGAAAGTAATACATCTAGGCCTCTCAAACACCTAAATATTAAAGGAAATTTCAATCTTACTCTCAGTCTAGTTGTCCAGGAAGGAAAAGAAAAATATAAGACAATTTGCTATGTACAAAGTTGGCAGATGCTCAGTAGGTAAGATGAGTATTTCTGGGATGATATATTCATTTACTCATATCTCATCTTATACCACTCCTTGAGGCAACATAAAAAGATAAAGGAGTGAAGTTGGTAATAAAGGAAATGAACAAGTGGAAAACAAGACCAGGAAAGTATTAAATTAGTACATATGACTATAGACAGAGATTTTAGATTGAGCTTTGATTGTCCCTCTTTAAGACTAAAGAGGGAATAGAGGTCAGCTCTAGCTTCACAGTGTCCATGAAGACAATCAAACTGATGCAAGAAGTAAGACTTCTGACATCTTTCATACATCTATTGGCCATCTCTATGTCCTCTTGGGGAAGTCTCTATTCAGGTCCTTTGTCCATTTTTTAAATTGGATTGTTTGTTTTCATAGTGTTAAGTTGTGTAAGTTCCTCATAAATTTTGGAAATTAACTCCTTATCAGATGTGGCATTAGCAAATACGTTCCTCCATTTAGTGGGTTGTCTTCTGATTTCGTTGATGGTTTCCTTTGCTGTGCAAAAACTTTTTAGTTTAATGCAAGTTAAAACCACAATGAGATCACCTCATGTCAAAATGGCTGCCATCAATAAATCAACAAATAAGTGTTGGTGAGGATGTGGAGAAAAGGGAACCCTTGAACACTGTTGGTGGGAATGCAGATTAGTGCAGTCACTGTGGAAAACAGTATAGAATTTCCTCAAAAAATTAATAATGAAACTGCCTTATGACCCAGTGGTTCCACTCCTGGGAATATATCCTAAGAAACCTGAAACACTAATTTGCAAGAATATATGCAGCCTTATATTCATAGGAGTGTTATTTACAATAGCCAAGGTTAGGTATCAGTCCAAATGCCCATCAGCAGATAAAGTGGGTAAAGAAGCCATGGTACATGGAAGAATGCTCCTCAGCCACAAAAAGGAAGGAAATCCTAACTGTTTGCAACAGCATGGATGAACCTGAAGAATATTATGCTAAGTGAAATAAGCCAGTCAGAGGAAGACAAGTACCATATGATTTCACTTATATGTGAAATCCAATGAACAAAATAAACTAACACACAAAATAGAAACAGACTCATAGATACAGAAAACAAAGCAACAGCTGTCAGAAGGGAGGGGGTTGAGGGGCTGAGTGAAAAAGGTGAAGAGATTAAACAAAAATCCTACATACAACAGCATAGTGATTGCCTAAGGGAAAGGTGGCGGTGGAAGACGACACAAAGGGAGGATAAGTGGTGGCAGAAAGAGACCTGACTTTGTGTGGTGAGCTTATGATGCAGTGTCAAATTATAGGTTATAGAGTTGTACACTTGAAACCTGTATGGTTTCATTAACCACGATCAGCCCAATAAGTTCAATAAAAAAGATAGTTCTTCAATTCCACTGAAGCCATATACATTTCTCTTCTTGCCACTTAAGATTTTCTTTCTCTTCTCTCTTCCTCAGAGAACTAACATTTTATCTGTTCTCTTACCCATTAAGGACTTTAGTCTTCCACAATATATATTCAAATAAAATCATCAGGAAGAATTGAAAAAAAAAAAAGTATGACTATTCTTGCTGCTGACATGTGAGTGACACACCCAGTGTTGATCAGTTTTCTTGAAAAGGTCCTTTTGCTGTCTCTATCAACAGAAAAACTTGAATAAAGGGAGGAGATGCCAGGCAGATGCTCTGACTTCAGGCAAAATTACTGGAAATACCAGCCATGTGTTTTGCCAGCATTCCATGTGTCCTTCTCAGTGCCTTTTGCATTGTAAGTTCTTGCGTAGTTTGCTCCTTACCCTGCCAGCCGGTATGTTTCATGGCAATTATTCAGCTACTGTATCTGCATTGGGTGGTACAGTATAATGTTAATAAATATTTGAGAACAAAGGAATAAATCAATGAATAAAGGAAGGTTAAGTAAGAAAAGAAGACATTTTAGGGCTGGGCTGAGATAACGGTGCTTTTTGGAGCTGAAGTGAGTGACTCAGGTCAGGTCAGCTCCAGGTTTGGGTTAACAGTGGCTACATCCAAAAGTCGCAAATAAACTAAATAAACCTGAAACAGTCAAATGGCTTTCTGCTCTGTAATGTGAGTCTGGACAGCTCGAAGGAAGCTCTGGTTCTAAAAGTCAATATACTGATGTGGCAGATTGTAATGACGAAGTTAAAATTACTAAGCATTGTTCTTAAATTCTGGAATTCTTGGGCACACTAATGTGTTCAGTTGCTGGGTGCTACCTATAACCCAGAAATAATGCCTTTGGATTTAAGATGGGTATCTGAACCCTGACTCCAACTTTTGCTTTCTGTGTAGCTTGAATTTGATCACCGTTATTTTTCATGTATTGAGAACCTACTTTTTAGCAAGGATTTCTGGATATTTGGGATAAAATGAAGAATAAATCCACACTGTGCACTCACATAGCTAAAGTTTACAGGCAAATAAATTGAAAATTTTAAATTTTCCTATAGCTGATGGCATAACCTCTTGGAAAACCCAGTGACCTTCTAGCCAGATGCCAGTCTACAAGATTGACTATTTAGTTTTGACTTCAAGCTGCTAACTCAGACCAGAGCCTTACATACCTCAGGGTCAACCTTTCATGTCAGGCTCCCCCATACTCATCCTTAGCACCAGCCCTCTGGCCAAGTGTATTACCAGTCCAAAGATCATTTAGGCATTTCTCCCCCCATCCTCCTGGCCTGCACTCTTTCATTGTGGCACTAGATACGATGGTTTACCTCACTTGAAAGACAGGATGAATTCAGCACAACTCAGATCTAAAATTCATCAGGAATATGACCTTGCAAAATTATTTAACCTCTCTGATCCACAGTCTGGAAATAGGAATAATATGCCTTCCTCTAAAGGTTTCTATGAAGGTCAAAGAAGATGAGATAATATTCTATTACAATGCTGGCACAGCTGAGCCTGTTTTGCTTTGTTTTGTTTTCTCTTAGTTCGTGTGAACATACATAGGACTGATGAACTATCCTCGAAGGAAGGAAGTAGAAACCTAGAAAAAGTAAAAAAGAGTTCACTGAATTTATAAGGTGGGGTAATTTTGCTGAAGCATACCCTTAAGTAAGTTATTGAAAGCTTTGAGTTATCAGTAATATTTGGGACAGAGTGACCTATACATTGAGAAATATAGATAATGACTTCATTTTCATAATGCCTTTTGCTTATTATCTTGTCATTTTACACTACAAAATACAGTGACCTAAATTCTATGTAGGAATAAATTTACAATAACTAAGAACCACCATGACTATTAATTGTTTTGAATTCAAATCTTTCAAGATACTTATTAACCTGCCTCTGTGTTTGCACCCATGTGAAACATTTGGCAATTAAATATAAAATTATAGAAAAAGAGATTTTCTAGAGGGGGAAAAGATAATTCCCCTCATTTTTCTTTGAATAATGCCAGTTTCTGTGTATGTATTTTTGCGTAGCACTGAAGTTTGGGGTGCCATTGTACTCTTTAACTGTTGATTTGCAATTGAAATCCTTTGAGTAAGGTAGTGAAATGAATTTAGTTATATTTTTATTCAGTCACTCCCCAGGCTTGCTCACACTTGCTTTTCCTGAGGCTATGTGAGTCTTTATTAAGGTTATAAAATGCTTTGACCTTCATAAAAGGCACAATGGCTTCCCCTGAGGTCGAAAGCATTAACGATGAGGTGAAATGCAAAATCATTATCTGAGAGCAGCATCTCTCCTACCACAGAAGTCATTCAAATCATCCGGTTGAAAGGCAAACTTATCCAAAAGCTAATAAAGAATTCTCTCTGGCAGTGGAAATATTGGGCAAATTGCTTTTCAACCTATGATAGGATGTTAACTGTGTGACAGCTAAATGATGCTGCTGGTTCACTATATTCCACCCCTGCACGCTGGGTAATTGATGGTCTTTGGGTTCAGAGGTCACAAGTTGCTGGTGAGTTTGCAAGGAGAAACTTCACTGTGGAAAAGGGCCAATGGTGAGGGTTTAATTCTTGCCATTGTTTCAGCACCAAAGGCTCTAAGAGGAGAGTCATGCTTCATTCAGGGTTAGAGTCACATTTGCATTCAACTGCTCATGAAAACTTGTAAGTGCATTGGTGGAAATTAAATGCTGACAACATGAGAAAGTGTCACTTCTGTGAAAACCAGCTTATAAACAGAAGGGCTTACCCTTTCGCTTCTAAGACAAGGCAGTCTGCACCTATATATGTAATGCCCATATGTGATGGTGGTGACAGATGCCGGTCTCTAGCATAACCAATCTATTCATTTCATCTCAGATTGGAGAACTGTATTAAAAAGTGGCTCAAGTGTTTGAGAGCTGGAAAGTCCATCCAAATCAGTCCTTACCCTACCTTCAAAACATTTTTGTGCATGATAGAGGAAAAGCAGTTGTTTATGAACACATCAGAATCCAAATTCCTTATTGTCAGCACATTTATAACAAGGTAGGTGTTCTTAGGCTTCTATTGAATAACATTGATGATTTGATATATACTATCAGAAAAACAAAGAATGTCCTAGTTAAAAAGGATCTAAAAATAGACTTCATGAGTTTTCATTTAGTTCATGGGTTCATGGAGAACCACTAGTCCGAAAGGTGGAAATGTAGTTTGATAACACAGGGGAATAATTTTTAACATAATTCCTGTTGAGTTTGATTTTTCAGCTGTTTTAAGCTTAAATAGGCATGCTGTTTTCAAAAATGCAGTTAGTTTTCTCTATCACATCAAATTTTTTTCTGTACAGCTTATCTTAATGCAACCACTCTAGGCTGGATCAAGCCTGGATCAAGGGAAGCACTAGTGCTCTCCTATTGGCTAAGAGCAAACATCCCTTGAGTGGGAAGGGGTGGGGGATGACCTTGGAGACCAGTGACAGGTTCATACTTGTCCAGGCTATTTAGTTACAGAGGAGACAGTGTGGTGAGAGGTTGTGTGCCGCTCTATATAGTGAATCATATTCTGAAGTGTAGTCTGAGTTCTTGTCTATTATACAAGGAGTTAGCTGAATTAATTTTTTTATTTACATACATACTTATTTCCTTTCCTTCAGATCATGTCTGCCTCTGCTATTTCTCATCATAAGTGCCTAAACAACTCTGATTTATTTTGTTATATCTGTGGCAGTTTCACCTTTCCCAGTCAAAGGACAAACATCAGCGCATTTGTCAGGCAAGCCTATCTTGCATATTTTAAAGTAAAACTTGATGATCAAGATAAGTCTTGGGCCACTCACAAGGTGTGCAAGCAGTGTGTCAAGAATTTATGGATGTGGACAAAGGGAACATGTGATAAATTGTCATTTGGTATATCTATGGTTTGGCAAGAACCCAGAGATCATTCAAATGACTGTTACTTTTGTATAGTGAAAATGTCAGGATATAACAAGAAAAATAAATGTAAAATAGAGTATCCTCATCTACCGTCAGCTATATGCCCAGGGCCTCATTCAGCTGAAATCCCAGTGCCAGTTTTCATTGAACTACCCTCTTTCGAAAAACAGGAGTATGGTGAAGAACTAAGTGAAAGCAACAATGAAGATTTTGAAATTGAAGATGACTCAGTTCATAAGGGATCTGATCAGCATGAGTTGAATGATTTGGCATGAGATTTGGGACTATCCAAAAAGGCTTCAGAACTCCTAGCGTCAAGACTGCACAAGAAAACTATCTTGAAAAAGGAGCGAAGGCATCTTACTTTCAATCAAGAGAAAGTGCATTTCTGCAGTATGTTCGAAGTGATGGTGGGCTTTGTGTATTGCCATTACATACATGGTTTAATGGAGGAATTGGGAATTCCAATTTAGAACACAACTGAATGGTGACTATTCATTGATAGCTCAAAGCAGAGCTTGAAGTGTGTCCTCCTCCACAATGGCAATTTATTTGGTTCAGTCTCAATTGGCCATTCAGTTTGTTTTTGTGAAAAATATGAAGACATAAAGAGAGTCATTGATCTTTTGCAATATTGCAAGCACAATTGGATCATCTGTATTGACCTTAAAATGGTCTGCTTCCTTCTTGGTCAGCAATGCGGATACACCAAGTATCCCTGTTTTCTGTATATGTGGGACAGCAGAACTTGTGAGAAGCACTGGGTGGAGTTGATTGGCCTCCACCTGGTGCTCTGACCTCAAACCTGGTGATCCAAACATTCAACATGAGTCACTTGTTGACAGAACATTATATTCCCATCTCTGCACATAAAACTGGGTCTCATGAAGCAATTTGTTAAAGCTTCACCAACTGAAGGAGACCGTTTCAAGTATTTCATTTTGGAATTTCCTAGCCTGTCATTTGAAAAGATAAAATACCTTAATATGTATGTTTGGTAGCAGAACTTTACTACTTGTACACAATTTGACTTACAGTTACAATATATAGGCTTTATATGACTAAAATAACTCTAAATAAACAGTATATTCAGGTAATTTTTTCTTGTTTACCTTTGTATGTACATTCTGTATGATTTTTGGAACAATGAAAGGGTATCCTGTACCTTAAAAAGTTGATGTGATAGACAAAAACTGGGATTAATTTTGGATTCAGATGCCAAAAGTTAGTCAAAAACAAATGTCAGATCTAAGTCAATGAAAATTGTGTTCCCCAGTGTAATCATTTTTAATATTACATAAAACTTGCTGGAAATCATATACTTACTAGTTGATGTGAGGATCAATTTTATTTGTTTTTGACTGGTACATTACCAACTCAGGGCACAAGTAATACTATTATCTGTGTTCTCAGTGCTACCTAGAAGCTCTTGTTGGTATAAAAGTAACTTATAGGAAGTACATAGAATCAGTTTTCTGTTTAAGCTAGAGTACTATGTAGTACTACTGACTATGTAGTTCTCAATTCTATTGAAGCATTTTCTCATACAAACTAGGCATTAAAGCATAAGAACCAGCACCGTTACTCACTTCAGCTGCACATATATGGTTTAAAGTTGGAATGATACAGAGAAGATTAGCATGGTCCTCTGTTCAAGGATGACAAGCAAGTTCATGAATCATTCCATATTTTTAAAAGGAAAGCTATTCCAACACACTCACTATTTTTGGATTAGAATTTGCTAACTTGTAATATGGAATTTTTCTTACTGCCCTATAAGTCTCTTGAGCATTGGTCACTTGTAAGAGATCTACAATTCAATAATTATGAGACCTACATTGAGAAATAATTGCCCTAAAATTAAGTTGTCTATTTTTACTGGTTTTAATATTTCTGCATTTGTAAAAAGAGACTGTTTTGGGAGAGGATGTAGGAGAGAGGTGGGCAATTTCTCTTGTAAGTATAAAATAAATGAATGCACATTGGATGTAAAAACAAAGAACCAAAAAATATCACCGGACTGAGAATCAGGAGTGTTGGCTTCTGGTAATGAATTGCTCAATATCTTTGACAATTTTTACAAGTTGTTTTATTTACTGAAGTTTTTAATTTCTAGTCATACAAGATAATCTCTAAGACCTTTTGTAGCTTTTAACTTAAATAATGAAGCTACATTATTGTTGCTAAATGTGCTTATTATTCATAAGAAAAGCATTTAAGAGATCATGACTCTGGTATTATTTTTCCTGGGACTTTGGGTATATTGAAAGTAGAAAGTCTGCTTCCTAAAGACTTTGGAATCTCAATTGTAGCAGAATAAGTATTTTTAAGGGCATAAATAAAGTCACATTTAATAAGGATAATACGAAGAAAAATTTATCTTGGACCTAGTTAGACTGGTACCCTATAAAGCCACACAAATAGAATTTACCGCAGGCTGGGAAGCATTTGGCTAATGCCTTCTAGCTTTTCCCTGTGGAGACTGTCTGAATTCTGATTTTTTTTTAATGGAAAGTAGAAGGGAATAGGGTGCTGCAGAAGTAGTAGTTTTTAAGTTCATGTCCCTCAATATTTCTTATCTAATAATAGAGAAAAAACAAAGACAAAACTGCATGTGAACAACTCACTCAATCTACTTGGAGATAGAGTATGGCTTAATTTTCTAATAACTGTAAACCAAAAGAGTAATAAGGAAAAAATGGAAGGAAAAAATTACCAATGACAGTAAATGATCTCTTATGTTCCCATCATGTCACAAGACTTTGAGGCCAAGCAAGCTGTCAGAGAGAAAGTAGGGGGAAGAAACAAGAAAGGAACTGGTGACCTGAATAAATTTGAGCCAGTCTGAGTCGGAAAATACTAATGGGACTCAGAGCATGGATGGCAGAAAAGGAATTTACAAGGGCACACTGCTAGAAATGACAGTGCGCAAGAGCTTCAGAGGAAGAAAAAGGCAAAAGTTAGGGAGGACCACTGTTGGGAGTTAGGCCGTAAGAGGAGAAGCGAAGTGGAAAGACACCCATTCTTCCCTCAACCACACACACAGGACAAGAATTCACCAAGGAATCTAGACTTTGATACACTGACAGAAGAGTATGCCCTTGTAACTATTAATCTTGTAAACCACCCCAGATCCACAGAATGAACAGAAGAAAGCTGAATAAATCTAGTCAAAATTACCATACCATATCAGAAAATATGATTTAGCACATCTGGGAAATCAACTCAGAAGGATCATCCCCAAAGTACACCCTAGTGAAATTATTAGACTTAAAAAAAAAAAAAAAAAAAAAAAAAAGCAAAAACAAAATGAGACAAAACAAAACAAAAAAGCTCAAGGCCACCAGGCAAAAAATCAAAGTACATTAGACTTACAAAAAAGATACAAGGAAAAACAACGGTGGCGTGAGTGAGGGTAGAAGGCAAATACACAGATGTTGTATTTTTTATCAAAGCAGAAATAAAGCAATTGAATATGAGTGGAGAAGAAGGAGAATCCATAGAAAGTAGAATAAGTTTATTGATTGTTGTATAGGCAATAGGTAGAATTTAAAGAATACTATTTAAAAGTAACAAACTAGAGGTTAAAATTATAAAACTGGACTCTAAACTGAATTTTGACTCAAAACTGTTTTCAAAGAACACATAAAACAAAGACATTATAGAAGATATAAATTCAAAGGTAACCATCAAAATGAAAATATAATTCTTTATTATCATTTTTAATTGAAGAGCAAATAATGCACACTTTATAAAGAAATAAGCATAGCAATAATGGCCTAACATACATAATTCTAAAAATATTGTGACAGAATTGAGACCAATAGAATTGAAATATAATAGTCATATCTGTAAATGGGAATCAACTAGTTAAAAGAATGTAATTCTCACTTTGTTTTACAAAGCAATACACAGTTATATGCTGTATACAAGGTACATAATTAAAACAAAATAATTAGAAAAACAAACATGATATAGGCAAAGGTACACTATCCACAGAAACAGTCAGAAAAAAGGCATTTGAACTTGCTATCAGACAAGGCAGTATTCAAGCCAAAAAAGCAATAAAACTGATAAGAGAGATACTTTTCAATGCTAAATGTTACAAATCAAAATGATATGAAATTTATGAATATAAACTGCAGAATATATATAGGAACACAAGACAGATCAAGTGGACAAACCAAAAATAATTAAGGAGCCAGAAGACCTAAATAACACAATCAATAAAATAGATGTTATCATCATATACCAAATTGTGGGCGTTGATAATAGAAAATGCACTTCCCTCTCAGGTGCTTATGGAACATTTATGAAGTTTTTCATATGCTAGTTTGCAAGGAACACATCAAAATGTTCTATAATGCAGAAATATTACCAACAATATTCTTTGATTACAAGGCAATATAACTAGCGATTATTAACAAATCAAAAAATTAAAAGGCTCTTCCACTGGGAAATATTTTTAAATCATTCTATTAGACAACTCTTGGGTGAAACAAGGAAATACATATTGAAACTGCAAATTTAATAAAATAAAGCACTCCATAAAGCACCCTCATGGTACATTCTGAGAAGTGGTCAGAGGAAAATTTATAACACAAACCCTTACACCAATAAAAATGAAAGAATGAAAACAAATTAAAGACCCAGCTCAAGAGACTTAAAAAAAAAAAAAATCAAGCAAAAGAAAGCTCAAGAGAGGAAATAAAAAAAAACAGATGTTAGCAAGGTAGATTATTACAGAAAAACAATAGATTTGGACATGCGTTTGTGTGTTGATGCAAGTGGGTATGCATACATAGGTGGGGTGGGGGTGGGGGTGGGGGTGATTCAAGGAGAATGGAGAAGTATCCTGTTTCAGACTTGAGGAGTTCTATGGCAAACACAGGTTTTACTAGGATAGAAAAGATGAGTACATGTATATACACACAAACACACATACAGGAGTGTTTTTCTGTAATTCATTGTTTTACAGCTTTTAATTGGGAACATATGTGGTTTTCATATCTGAACTGTGATAGCTTATATTGAAATAACAAGTGCGAACTAACACTATTAAAGCCCTAGTAGAGTTACTGGGCTTATCTCTGTACAGCAATAATTGATTAGCTCGTATGGTCTCTGGTCGGTGCTCAGGCAGGCCCTTTAGGGTCGCGGCTGACTCAACGCTGCTCACACCATGGCGTGGGTCCCCACTGCTCCCCAACCTCTAGAGAGATGTGGATTCTCAGAGCCTGGTTAGTGGGTTCTCAGAGCTCAGGCTGCAGGCAACTCCGTGGAGGCAAAACTGAACCTCTGGAATGGATGGGCTCTTCCTCAGCAACCTAGCTGTAGTGACAGCTGCTGGACAATGTTCCTCAGTAATGTCTATCTGTCAGTTTAATCATCACATTGTTTCATTCCAGTGGCAGGGACTCTGCTCTGAAATCTATATAGAAAAAGTTCCTGGACCCTAGTCTTTCAATGGCTTCAACAACCGAAGTACCTACTCTTGAGCCTAGTGGGCCTCTGGCCAAGTTGTTCCTGCCCATGGGGACGTGCAGCCGGGCATTCAGCTATAATGATGCCCTGAACCCATGACTCCTCCTCCATTGGACATGGGCAGCATCCCCTAGAAGCTAGTGATTCCAGAGTGCAAGTATCAGTGCCTTGCCAATATGGGAGAGGAAGAGGCCAGTGTCTCCTCCCTTGCCATGACCCTGTCATCAGTCATTGACAGTATGGACAAAGTCCCCATGGTGAAGGCTAAACCCAGCCATGTCATCATCATTTCTCTGATCACAGAAGAGACCCAGGAGAGCACTCAGCATTTTGAGCAACAGGCAGGGCTGAGAGATGCTGGCTACACACCCCACCAAGGGCCTTACCACCGAGGAGACCAAGAACTTTCCAGGGGCAGAAGCACTCCGCAGACTAAAACTACAGAGTGGAGAGATAATGAGAGAAGAGAAGCAGCCAGTCTCAGCCCAGTCCACCCCCAGTTCCCCTAAGCAGGAGCCTGAAGGATGGTCCTCTTCTGGCTCTTCCACAGCTTTACCTGGCCCAAATCTTAGCACCGTGGATTCTGAAATCACAGATAAAGATGGAAACTCAGCGGATAAATGGAGACCCTATGGATCAAGAACCCTCCAGAAGTCTGATTTGGGAGGTTTTGCCATCCAGCCTAGAGGAGCCCAGAAACCTTCTCCAATGGAGCTGAACCATGCTCAAGCCACCTGAATGGCTTAAGATGCAGCAACCTTCAAGCCACCTAAGATTGACACTGCAGTGATTGAAGGGGAGAAACAACCATCACAGACCCATAATCCTAAACTTTGTGACTTGAATTTGCTCACACCCACCAGCTTCTAGAGCCTTCTCTTCCAATGACTCTGGGTAGAGGGTGTCTTGCTCCCATTCCCCTCTTACTCTGGCTCTGATGTAGGAAGGGTTTGGATTTTTGTTTTTAAACCTCTTAAACTGAGACTAGAACTGGAGACATAATTGGTTTTTGAGAAATATTAGAGCAAATCCTGTCCTTGCGTGGAAGATGCCGTTGTGTATTGCTTTAACTTAAAGTTAGACTAAATAATCTCAGCAGTGCTGTATGGGAGCCTGTCACCTATTTTTGCATCATTTAGCCTAGACAAGAACATGCTCATTGCATACTAGGTAGATAATGTTTGTGTTGTTTCTCTACCACAGTCAGCATGAGCATGGACAAATCATGCAGGAGGGTGCTCACTGACTAGTCTCTGGCACCTTGGCCACTGGTGCTGTGTTCTCCAGCCTTGTCAGTGAGGAGACCTATGACCTGTTTGAAAAGCCAGACTTGGCAGCGACCTCCCCTCCCTGCTGCATGGAGCCTGGGGCCCTCACTATCCGACAGAGCCAGTTCCAACTACGGTGCCTCCACAGCAGTTCTGCTGGGCAGTGCTTCTCTATCATGTGTCGGCAAACATAAGCGCATAGCCGTCATTGCATTTTAAAGTGAGATTAAGTTAACTCCAGTTTGGTGGAAAACTTTCTAAGGGGGAAAATTTACCCTGCCGCTTTGGTCTAAATGGATGTTAAGCTTTTTTAAAGATGGTGGTAACTCTACATAGATTATAGTCTGGATGTTCATGGGAAGCAAGTGTCACCATGGTCTGCAACTTTTTCTAAGAGGTAGAAAGATGAGAACATTTCCTATAGGCAATCCTTCTCCCCCAAGTGAGCCTTGTACCTGGATAAATACAGAGCTTACTGAGGAAAGGAGCCAGGGAAGCACCTGTTCATTTCTCCTCTCTGTGGGCGTGTTTGGTCATTGTCCTGAAGACTGTTTCAAATCCCTGCTGCTTTTGCTTTGGAAGGATCATGTCTACATGGCCAGCTGGGTTGACCTTTCCATAGAGAGGCCCTGGTATCTCAAATGATGAGAACGATTAATTAATTTGTGTCTTCTGCTATGCACATATCTCTTACTTGCTTTGACAATAAAAACCTGTACTGCTTTCTCAAACAAACAAACAAACAAACAAACAAACAAACAAAATAGTGATGATTAAGGGACTCCATAATGTATAATATCTGGGTTAGCCACAGTGATGGTGGCATTAAAAAAGTAATGGACATTACCCTTGAGCAAATGAGAGTTAGATTCAATACCTGATTTCTTCAGTTATGTTTGGGTTTTAGAATTATATTCTTAGAGTGTTCTTAACACTCACTTTTACTAAAATTCTTCCAGGAGAAAATTATTTCAATACAGTGAGAGTTAAACACTTTTGCCTCACACCCCCTTTCCCATGAAGCCCTCTCATAAAATGCTTTATTATCAAAAACAGTTACATTGTAGCAGAACAAACATTTCGGTTGGACGAGCTGAAAAAAGATGACCTATTGAGTATTTCTACAACTTGAAGCAAAGAACAATTGCTCTGAGGGTTTGAGGGTTGAAGTTGTATCTTACACATCAATTTTCTGAATATTCCAGGCTTTCAGATTATCCATTGACTAAATATACCAAAGAGTAAACAATTGTTTATTTTTAACAATTCAATTTTCCCTTCTTTAGACACATTATAGGTTGTCAATTCTTTTTTTAATTTTTTTTTTAGGTTATACTGTGGCTTCATAAAATTCCAACCCCCTCATGAACAAAGGAACTTGTGAGTTCTATAGCACTAGGCTGAAATTATTTTTCCTAGTCAAAAATGAGTTTAATTAATTCATAAACTTTTCTCATTTAAAACAAATTTATCTTGTGTCTTTGATTCTCACTATAAATTGCAGCCATACTTCATTCTAATATATTCTATTACTATTTGGTGCCTCAAAAGATTTAAAGGATGCCAATTTCCTGTACAATTTATCAGAAAATATTCAGCAAAGCTGTTTAGAGGAAACTTATAAAAATACAACTTACAAAAGATTTATCACATTGCTTGCATTTTAGCATGTTTCTAGATTTAGTAACCTAGTTCCTTTCAGCCTTCTTTTGACATGAGTAAGTTTAATATTAAATATTAACTCTCTTCCCCATAAAAATACATATATATTATTTATTTAGGATGCATTTGTTATAAAATTATTTAGAGATTTTCACACTCTACTGCAGTGCTTATATAAGGATCATTTATCCTTATTTCATATGATTGGCTTTTCTCATAAATTTTATTTGGTAGTCTTGTCACACACCCCTGCCAAAAAAAAAAAAAAAAAAAAAAAATGAGTAGAGATCCTCCTTCATTTGTGGGAGAGGGAAGTCTCTGCTTTATTTTAGCATCTACCTATTATCTTCTGCAGAGAAAGTGACCTAATTAATCTGATGATTCAAATTCCAAGAGACTGGCCTGGTGTGCAACCTCAGGTGTTAGGTATCCATGTGTTTAAAGGTCATTCCCTGCTGTTATGTTTAATTTCAGGTGTCGTCTTGGCTGGGCTATGTTGCCATGTTGTTTGGTCAGTCTCCAGTTTAGATGTTGTAGAGGTGGGGGGGTCGATTAAGGGGACTAAATGGTAATGAAAAAATTAAATTAAATTAAAAAACAAAATAAAATTAAATTAAATTAAAAAACAAAAATAAAACCATTTAAATAAGTTGAAATGAGTAAAGCAGATTACCCTTAATAGTGTGTGAGTGGGTCTCAGTCCATCAGTTGAAGGCCTTAAGAACAAAGACTCAGGTTTCTAGAAGAAGAAGGAATTCAGAACAAGACTTTGATGTCAACCCTTACCTGAATATCCAGCCTGCTGGCCTGTCCTTTAGATTTCAGATCAGTCAGCCTCTGAGGTCCTGTGAGCCAATTCCTTATAATCAATCACTCTCTCCCTCTCTCTCCATGCCTTCCCCATCCCTCTCTATTCCTCCTCTCTCTTCCTCCCTCCTTTCTTCCCTCCCTCCCTCTCTCTCTTTTACCACCTCCCTCATTCCCTTCGTCCCTCCCTCCTCCCATCTCCTCTCTCTCTCCTCTGCTCTCTCTCTCTTTTTGGCTATGAACTCTGTAGAATATACCTGCTAATATATCTCTCCCATCTCTTTTCTCTTCCATTTCTATTTGGCTTGCTCAGGAAGTAGACCGCATAGGACCAGTTCCATCCTTTATGCTCTTTCTCTCTCCCCATACCTCTTCCTTCTTCAGCAGTAAAGATCCAAGTCTTCCCCAAAGGGTGGGAACTGGCTATGAGCTCTGGCCCAGCCTAGGGACTCCCACGTTGAATCTTACTGGTGCCTGGCAAAAATGAAGTAATCCTCTTCTTGATGTTTGTGGCTCCCTTGGGAACAACTCAGGTGAGAAGGGCAGGATGGGTGCCAGGACTTTCTGAATGAAGCCAAGTATCATAAGTAGAACCCTAAATCCTACCTGATCTGCAAACATATACCAGTTAAATTTGTTGGGGGCATGAGGGAGCAGCTCCATTTTGCCCGAGGCTAAGTCTCATCTATCATAAGATGGAATCACCCTGGTGAGAAGGTATAGAAAAGCGAGGCACCAAATCTCATCTGTTCTGCTCTCATTCAGTGACCATCACTGGGTTATTCATCTTACTTTTATTACTTCAAGTCATTAAATTTGCACCATAATCCTGGGAGGTAAATTTTATCATGACAACACTCAAGATCACACAGCTTCTAAATGCAGCTGACACCCATCCCCATGAAGAAGCATGTCCCCACAGTGCCCGCAGTTCCTTTGCTGGCCAAGGGGAGGGAGGTCCCACAGAGCCACCTCAGAACTGAGGACTTGCCTTAAATTTTAAATGTCTGCAAGTATTTGACTTATATTTTTCTTAAAAAAAAATACATATTTTTCTAAATACCTAATTAGTTAGGTATCCACTGAAGTTCATATTCTCATTCTTTCAAAATTACAGAGTTGGGCTGAGATAGAGCTGTCTTACCAGAGACCACATTATCTCAGCCTTCATTGCATTCAGGTATTGCCATGTAACTGAATCCTCACCTGGCCCCCTGACATTTGCATGTCTTGCAGGAAGTACTATTTTCTTTCTTCCTACTGGCTGAGATGACCAAAATGTGGCCCCTTGTTGAAGGTGTCAGAGCCACTGTACTTTGGGTCTCTGAATCAGGGCATGTAGGAAGCTGTCTGCTGCCCCAAACACCCACCCTGGGCTATTATATGCTTGAGAAAGAGACCTTTTTATTTTTTAAGACACTGAATTAATGCTGGGTCTCTTGTGTCAGCAGAACAGCTTAGTCTACCCTAACCACAGAGCACTCTGTTTATATTTTTAGTTCACTTATTTAACCTATAGGATTTTACTATGTAAAAATAGGGTGCGCTATAAATAAATTTGTTTCTTTGGTGAACTTATCCTGGTGAGTCAGTTGATATCTTTATGCAGGGATAAAATTAGTTAATTTCAAGTCAATAAAGTTTTTAAAATTTCACTTATTTGGTTGGTGGTCAATATGTAGAATAACTAGCTGGTAATTTTTGACTGATTCTTTCTGCTCCATTTAAAAAGTAGTATGTATGTGGCTTCATCACTTATCAATAAAAGCGGCTTACACACCTTGCTCTATCTCGACAGCCATCTCTCCAGACATCAAAAACCAAGGTTTATGGAGACTCCTGACTTTATCTGGGCCCTGTGATTACAATATCATGGCAACCAGAAGAATTATTTTTATTCTTTCACTTCCCTCCATTGTAGCTAGATCCCAGATTTATCTCAAACAAGTTATGTTTCTAGAAATCTTAACAACAAGGAATTTATCAAAGACAAACATCTTCAGCATTTGTTTGCCTTTGTTAGTCTGTGTAACATACTGTCAACATCAACTTCTATAATGTGTTTAATAATGGCAGACCTCCCTCTTTACCAATCAGCTGAGGGAGGTCTTGCTGACACCTGGGCAGTGGACTGCATGAACTGCCACAGGCACTTCTAATTTCCCATGACCATGACATGGTTATTTTTATGGAATAATTATTACTGAAGGATGTTTCAAACGTACTAGTTCTTCTTTCTTTCCTTGCATAGCTGCTTAATCTAGTGTCTCAACAATACACTTACACTTGTTTTCCTGATCTTGGAACAGGTGGGCACATATTACAAAATGTCAAATCCCATCAGCCTGGCTGAATATAGATATTCCATGTGGTGATTTCCAGTGTAGTTAAAGGGGGAGAAAAAGATGATCTGTCAAAATAGCAGCAATTTTAGTCATCATATATCACTTTACTCCAACTATAAATGGTTGCCTTTCTTATCTTCTACTTTTATTGTTCATGGCTCTGGAATTCTCAGCTGTGCGATATAAGTTATGAAATCATCCATTGGATTCTATCACATTTTTAAATCAAAATCCATTGCACTTGAAAAAAATACCAAATCTTCAACTTGGCCCACAAGAGACATTGGTTAGATCCATGCCTTCACAACTCCATGTTGTAGTACTGCAAGCTTTTATCATTCCCTAGACACAGTAGCTTCTGTGGTTTTTTTTTTTTTTTTTTTCTCATTTATTAATGGTTTGAACATTCAGAAAGGCCTTTCTGAACCTTCTAATAAGGTGTCCTGCTCTAACTGAGCACTCACAAAATTGCTATTTACTTTTGTGTCTCATTGTTAATTCAATGTTTATCAATTCTTTTCAGTGAATACCCATTGTTTTGCCTGCTCGGTATTTTTCATTTCCTGCGAGCGGGAAGAGCTTTCTGAAAACTTCCTCCCCTACTCCACTTATGTGATTCTCCCAGAAATGTCTTTTATGTAATTATATTTCTGCCCTAGCTACACTTCTCTAATAGAGCAACGAGCACCTAATTCCACTGTGCACCTCCTAGTTGCAGGGGATTGGAAAATGGACCGATCAGAATTATTTTCTGTGATTTTTCAAACTTCAGTTATCAGAGTTAACCCTTTTTGAATAGTATTCTGGTGATTTGACAGCCTTTTCCTCAGAATTTGGGGAACTCCATCTACAATGGGAGAGAATGGACTGGCATGCAGAAAGAATCAGATGTGAGAAAGGATTGAGAGCGCCAGTGGTATCTGAGTGCCTGATTCTAGGTAGAAACCGTGCAGCAACACTGACCTCGGAGGTGGACTAATTTATGAGATCCTGAAGTCTCCTGCTGCTTTCACCTAAGTGAGTTTGAGCTGGATTGCTGTTATTGGCAATTATACTCCATAAACTCACCCTTTTGGCCAGGATTTCCAATTCTCCACTTTTCTTGAGAACAAACATCGTCCTGTGATTTTGTAAAAGAGGCTCTATTGCTAAGAGTGCATTGAACTACAAAGGAACCAAGTACCAATAATGCTACTTCTCTGATTTCTTCACTTAATGTTACACTTTGAGAATGTATTGTGGAGGTTTTTTGTTTTCCTTTGTTTTGAAATCTACAAAGTGTCAAAACTGAAAGTTTCTTTAAATGATAGATTTAATACTTGATTTAAAGCAACCATTCTAGATTTTCTTGTGTATTCTCTTATTTTCTATCCTCCCAAAATGTAAACCCTCATTTGAAAATAGGTTGAAAATTTTTCTTCTTGATAAAGTTTGTTTTGCCTATTTCTCTCATTTAAAACTTCCTAAGTTCTGTTATCTTAGGGATAGCTAGAAAGAAACTCAGCTATTTTGACAATTTTTCCTGAAAATATCCCACTAATAAAGGCTCCAGGGATCCAACTGTGCAATGTAAAAATGTAAGCTCCCCCCATCTCTCAAAACTCCCAACCAGGGACCAGGCTCTTGCCACCTCGCCATATGCTTAGAATATTTCAGGGAGTAAAGTCAAGTTGGAACCATGTTTCCTACTGTTTCACTGTGATTGTTTATATAACAGATGCAGGCAATCCATCAACATCAGTAGAAAGTATGAGAAAACTGCTCTCCTGACTGTAGATACCAGTACACAGTCTGAAGTGCTTGCTTGAAAAAGAACACATACCATTATTTTCACCATTTGAAAAAAAAATTTTAATAATATCTTTGGGAGTAGATTAAACAAGCCTTATGGAAATAAAGGTTATATAATTAGATCAGAAAAGTAGTAATAATGACAACAATAACATGTGACTAATCTTTTATAGCTTACAGAACACTTTCTTAGCCATTCACACATTTAATGTGTTCGGCAGCTCTTAAAGAGTAACATTTTATAGATATGGAAGTTAAATTTAGTTGGAAAAAGTGATTGAATAAGTATTGCCAGATAAAATACAGGGCATTCAGTTAAATTTGAATTTCAGAAAAACATTATTTTTTTAAAATTTAAATATGTTCTAAATATTACATGTTTATCTGAAATTTATATTTAGCTGAGTGTTCTGCATTTTTATTTGCAAAATCTGGGAATGCTACTTAAAACTACGGTCACAAAGTTAAGACATGACTGTTAGGGAAAAGCTTTCCCTGAGTCTGAATTTCAGGGACTTGGCTACATGTGTGCTGCTTTCCATTTTACTGGAACAGAGGGATTAATAAATTATGGTCATATGTGAAATCAAGTTATCTGTAGGGCCCTGTGGGAGAGTGACTAACACATACCCATTTTCTGCTTAAAACTCCTTTCCCTAGGAATTGAGCTTGCTTGCCACTTCCTTATGCAAGTTCCTTAAACTGTTTGCATGGAGATTTGTTGATTTGCTGACCAGATAAAACATAAAAGAAAGGTCTAATGGGATCCTGCCACAGGCATTACGAGGGATCAAATTATGAATGTATTTATTTTTGAGTCTCTAGTGTTTGTCCCCCAAAGAGGTACAAAACATATCCGAATATTCCTGCCATTTTCTCGAATTGTGTCAAGGCCATGGACTCTGTGATTGTTTGCCCCTCATTCCAAGGAAGCAATGCCAGCTCCACTCAGAGAAGTGAACTGTCTGACCTTTTGACAGAAGACTAAATGCAAGGTAGAAATCAGATAAATACAACCTGGACATTGCATGTGATACAGAGTGAAAGTTCTTGTAAAATGCTTTCACCAGTTTTCATTACCTTGTTCCTCAAGGGTTTGACTCATTGCAGTTATATAAACAAAATTCACTGCAGTGCTGATGAGGACAAGGTCTCTAATTTTGGCAGATAAAACAACATCTTCTGGTCAAATGAAGACTAATGGCATCGCCAGCTTGCCATGCTGGTGCCCAGCTCACTGACAGCAAGTTGGGGAAAGCATGAACTCTGCAGAAAGGTTTTGGAAGTTTTTTGTGTCTTACCTCTTTATGAAACAGAGAAAATGATGAGTGTGAAAGGAGCTGTCATCAAACTCTGGGCCAGGGAAACATACACACTGGCTTCAGTGCAATGTACAAAAGCTTCCAGCCTGTAACTCCTTTGAACATGCTGTTTATCCCCCAAAGCATGAAGGACTACTCAGAGATGCTACTATCCAGGATGGAAAGTTCATGGAAAGCAGAACATTTCCGAGGGTGAGCTTATTGGAGAAAATTTTAGAAAGTATAGAGATAGCTCTCCTTTGCCTAGATCCATGTAAACAGCTATGCTCTACCATGCAAGATAAAGGGACCATCTACATAGCTCAGAAACTCGCATCTCTGAGTGCTGAAGTCTCTGGGAATGACTTAAAGGATTTCCAGTGCCTCCACTTTCCAATGAGGATTTTTTTCTATGAGGTTTATGTAGATATTGAAATATGTATTGCCAGGGGTGAATGACAGCTGGATTTGAGAATGCTGGCTATGTCTGACCAGTTTGTAGGGCATATTTACCAGAAATCTACTTCTGAGGGGCTGAGAAATCTCACTGGAGACACTTTCTCCAAAGAGAAGAATCAAACACAAAAGCTTGACCCAGTAACAAAACGCTAGTCATTAGAAGATGCATGTGCCTCTTGAATTTGAACTAATGCTTATAGTAGAATTGAAAAGGTAGGGATTGAGAAATGTGAGAAAACATCTGAAAAACTTGTTTGTAATGAGACCTAAGTCAGATACTAGAGAGTAAAGTAGGTAGCCCTCCATCGGTAAACCTCTAATAGAACATCACAGAAAAGGAAAGAGTGAAATGCCTTTCCCTTGACCACAGAATATCAACCACATTTGGCCCATTGGAAGCTCCATTTCAATTTTTAAAATAGTAATAATAATATCAGGATATTATGCTATAAAAGGTAATGTGCTATGCAGTGCTAGTTGGTATATAATATTAGGAATGAAAAGAGTATTAAAGGCTACATATCCAATAAATGAAGAAGGAAGAAACTTCTGTAAATAATAAATATTTTTTGTAAGAAATTCATCAGTAGAGTTTACTTTTATTTACTCCCAAGTCCAGTATTTTTCAATATGCCCTCTAGCTTATGATATCTACTATTTACTTTAAAATACTCTGGCACAGACAATGAGATATCATGTATATGCCAAGTACTTTAAGCTTTAGCTTTAGCTCCTCACTAAGAATCCACACTGCATTATGTGAAAAAGCCTATACATTACACGAAGGTACTACATGGTATCTTGAGCAACACTTCATGTTATCTGCGAGTTAGACTGGTGAAAGGTGGGAACATTTTTATGGGTGAAAGTAGTTATTTTGTAAGTAGAGTGATAAATGCTAAAAATAGTTGCTCATGGGTGATTTTGAAAGGTGTTCAAAGTATAAAGATTGACGAAAAAATTCAGAGCCACTTCCCACCTTGCAAAAACAGAGCATACAAATTCAGTGAGATCAGTAGTCTTTCTTTAAGGATGGCACTTGAGATGATATGGTCCTGTCATTGGTTTGAGGGAGTGGATGGCTGACCAGTGATGATAAGAGGAACAGAATCTTAGCTCTGGAGGGATGGCTTGTGTGTTTTGAGTGGACCTTTGTGTTGAGGCAGTAGTCACAGCATCGACAAAGTGTATGGGGACTGTAAGCTAACAAAACAGGGGAATGAATGATTTCTGTTTGCTTGCAATAAAAGTATAAAGCTATTTTTAAAAGAAACATTGTTTATGAGGCAACATTTGGTCCATGAATGGTTTTCAATGTACTGCAGGTTGTAAGGGTATGAAGGGAGCATCACAGGGCCTCGAATACATCAGTGGCTCTTATTGTCTCCAAAAGATCAAGAGTTAGGCACAGACCAATTGGCTTGAGTCAGTTCCCAATGCTTAGAAATTGCAACTTTTGGTGAATATTTGAAACATGTTAGCTGACAAAAGGAGAGAGATTTGGAGAAAGGGCTTGAGTTTTGCTGCAGCTTAATTCAGAGTCTGAAGGCAGTCTCCTGCTGCATGTACTCCCAAGGTGCCTGTGGAGCTCACACGGAGAAAGCTATATTTTTTCAACAAATAAACAGATTTGAGGATGGGAAATCTTAGGGAAGTGACTAAGAAAAAATACACATTATTACATGAGGATATGGATTTGAAGAGATAACAGGAATGCTTTTTTGAAGCCCCTTGGAGCAGCTCCTTTTGGGGAGAAGAATATCAACACCTGGGAAAGTGGCATTAAATAAATAATGCTGCCAAAGGCACATCAGGGGCTTAGATGTGCTCTGAGCACAGATTCACAGAGTTGAATTAATGAGAACATCTTGTATTAAATCATTCGACAACCTGGATGCTATTTGTCATTGAAATATAACTTAATATACGTTCTATATGCTATAAAATGCTCACCTTCAGAATGAGTGTACACATTGTGAATATATATGTGCATGTGGGTGCGTGTATCTTTCTCAGACTAATTCTCCATGGGGATGCATGCTGCTGGAAGGACACCTCTCAGATCTTGAGCAGGGAGGGCAGGACAATTAGAGGGCTTCTGCAAGTGGCACCTGGCCATCTGCTGAACAACTTCTACAAATGGGGAAGGCTGTATGGCTCCTTAGGTGGAATATCGATAGACTTTAACACACCTTTTTCCCCTGCACCTGCCTATCTGTACAGTGCTGCCAGATTCGTTTTCTTTAGTCTCCAAATTTGTCATATCTCTCTCCAATTTCCAGACTTTGAACAGCTACTTATTTCTCACAGATGAACTCCGAATATCTTCACCTGAAAGTTCAGACCTGAACAAGATGGGGATTTCAATTTTTGCTGCATGCACCTTAAATTTGCTTGACTGTGCTTTTCTCAAAATATTTAAGTAGCTCTAGTGGAAAAGAAAGAGGGAAATTAAAAAATAAAACAAACCTTCCTATTTATGAGAAAAGACAGCTTGCTCACCAACTCTGTAGAGGCGTTCATAAGAAATTTACATAATCAACATGGATTCCAAGTATCTCAGCACTTGATTACATTGATATAAACAGTTTGCTCAATATAAACTCAGTTGGCTCTCCCACTGCACATTTATAGTTAAGGAAAATCTCTCTTTACCTCAAAAGGAAAGAAGGTACTCTAGGATCAGAAACTTGCATCAGTATGCCAACAGAGTGACATTATAACATGCTTTTCCTAAAATTATCAATTATTCAGGCTTGAGTATTGCCGATGGAATGGGAAACATCAAAAGGAAGCTGAGAGGGTGGAGGAATTGAGTAAAAGAGAAAAACAGAGAAAGCACTCATGGACAGCAGAGTGGTAATTGCTGGGGTTGGGGTGGAGGAGAGTATAAGGGGAATAAATGGTGAGGGACGGACACTTGACTTGGCACGGTACACAGGATACAGTGTACAGATGACGTGTTATGGAATTGTGCACCTGAAGCCTACATAATTTTGTTAACCAGTATCACTCCAATAAAGTCAATTGAAAAGGAAAGCAGAGAGAGAAATGAGCGAGGAAGGAGGGGAGAAGGATTTGAGCAGCCCCCAATGGAAAAGAGCCTGGCACCACGCTGCTGTGGGCTGTGCCAGGCACCCATCTGTGGCCAGGCTGACGTAGCCGTAGGATAAAAAAAAACCTGTCTTCTGCAATGTGTGCCTGCCAATGTTTCTTCTTCCCTTTCTAGTTCAAGATGAATTCCAACCTCAGACTAAGATGGCAACATTGCTTTTGCTTTATCTCAGACATTAAATTGGGGAAGAGTTCATTTATGGAGGGTTATTATGGGGAGACCACCATAAAAGGCAGCTTAGGACCCACAATGAGTTTGGCAAGCAGAGGTGTGAAGAAATAAACAGCAAAGCCTCTCCTTTACATTCCCAACAAAGGGATTTGCCTGCTTTGTGTTGTGCAGCTATGCAGAGGTGAGCTGAAGAATAAATACACCCTCCTTTATGTTTCTCTGTCTTCATCTAATACATAGAATCTATTTCCTAAAACCCTAATTGGTTTCACACCCCTTTTTGTCCACTCCCACCCTCCTCCACACGAGACTCAGTCAACATCAGATACCCCATGTTCTCCAGATTGCAGTGGTGCTGGAGGCCGCCAGGAGAGGAGGGTGTTTGGAGGAGGAAGACGCACCCACTCTTGTTTAATCCCACTTCTCAGGCCCTTTGGTGTGGCATTCTTGGTGGCAGGATTTGGAAGGGGACAACTGGGTGATAGGTACAACTTTTGCTTTAGAGAAGGGGGCTGAGGCCTGAGGGAGAGCAAGTGTTAGTAATTTTGGGTGACTTTGAAGCTTGTTTCTTTTTGTTCAATTCAGTTCACCAGATTAGGGATGAGGATGAGGGCTTGAGGCAAGGACTGGCCCCAGAATGAATCTTCCTTTAGCCAGAGAATCGACTACTGAAGCCTCTTACAAGGAGAGGAAACTTTCTTTAACCCCTCTCTAAGAGGGGGGTGTTGATAATTTGGGGGGTTATAAGATTGCAGAACATTGAGTGGATCATGTTTCCTAGTGGGTGAAGGTACTCTGTCTTCTTTTTCCTGTTCTATTACACTTACTCCAGAGAGAAAATATTGTCTTCTCTCTTCCTTCTCTCTCTCCCTCTCCCTCTCCCTCTCTCTTTCACTTTCTCTCTCTCTCTCTCTGGCAGAAGAAGCATAACAGTGGAAAATTATAATATACAATGACAAATAATGTGGTATGCTGCTTTGCAATTTCATGGATCAGTAGCATTTTCAGAAATTTACATAATCTTGCTGACAATATCTTGCCTAGGTAAATATCATGCATACCACCTATTATCAGCATAATATGGTAACCTAAAGTTCATTTTAACATCAAAAATGTAATACAAATAATCCCCATTTTTAAAAGTAGTAAATTTGGCTTTAAAAGAAATCTTATGGGTCAGATTTCTCCTGCCCAAGTGAAGACTTCATCATTTGTTAAGTGTAGGGTTTGGAAGGGAAAGCTTACCATTTGCTGCTAGGGAGCGTCAGGAAGCAGATTCTTTCTCACTGCACTCAGAAGGAATTGTAATCTTAGACTTCCAGCCTCCAGAACTGTGAGACAATATATTTTGGAGATCAATCCCTTGTCTGAGGTATCATTGCCAAGTATGTTTTCTGATATGGTTGGTTCCCTTTTCATCTTGCTGATGTTTTCTTTTGCTGAGCAGAAACTCTTTAATTTGATGTAGTCCCATTTGTTTATTCTTTCCTTCATTTCCCTTGCCTTAGGAGATGTATCGGTGAAACCGTTGCTACGTTGGGTATCTGAAATTTTCCTGCCTATGTTTTCCTCTAAGATTTTATGGTGTCACATCTTACATTTAAGTCTTTGATCCATCTTGAGTTTAATCTGGTGTGCGGTGTAAGTTGGTGGTCTAGTTTCAGTTTTTTGCATGTCCCTGTCCAGTTCTCCCAGCACCATTTGTTGAAAAGGCTCTTCTCACTCCATTTTATGTTCCTTCTCCCTTTGTCAAATATTAGTTGACCATATAGACTGGGGTTTATTTCTGGGCTCTCTATTCTGTTACATTGATCTATATGTCTGTTCTTATGCCAGTACCAGGCTCTTTTGATTACAATGGCTTTGTAGTATAGTTTGATGTAAGGTATTGTGATTCCTCCTACTGTGTTCTTCATCAAGTTTGCTGTGGCTATTCAGGGTCTTTTGGGGTTCCATGTCAATTTTTGAAGTATTTATTTTAGGTCTGTGAAATATGTCACTGGTATTTTAATAGGGGTTGCATTGAATATGTAAATTGTTTTGGGTAGTATGGATATTTTAATGACGTTGATTTTTTTCATCCATGAACATGGTTTATGCTCTCATTTATTTGTATCTTCCTTAATTTCTTTCTTCAGTGTTAAGTAGTTTTCCAAGTACAGGTCTTTTATCTCTTTGGTTAAGTTTATTCCTAGGTACTTTATTTTTCTTGTTGCTATAGTAAATGGGATTTTTTTCTAGTTTCTATTGCTGATATTTTATTGTTGGTGTACAGAAATGCCTTTGATTTCTGAATACTGACTTTGTACCTTGCTATTTTGCCAAATTCACTTATCGTGTCAAGTAGATTTTTCATGGAGTCCATACGGTTTTCTATGTACACTATTATGTGATCTGCAAATAATGACAGTTTTACTTCCTCTTTTCCAATTTGAGTGCCTTTTATTTCTCTTTCTTGTCTGATTGCTGTGGCTAGAACTTCCAAGACTATGCTGAATAAGAATGGAGAGAGTGAATATCCTTGTCTTGTTCCTGATCTCAGGGGGGAATGCTTTCAGTTTTTATTCATTGAGTGTGATGTTGACTTCAGGTTTCTCATATATGGCCTTTATTATGTTGAGGTATGCTCCGTCCATTCCCATTTTGCTGAGTTTTTCATCATAAATGGGTGTTGTACTTCATCAAATGCTTTTTAAGCATCTATTGATGTGATCATGTGGTTTTTGTATTTCATTTTGTTTAGGTGGTGTATTATATTTATTGATTTGTGAATATTAAACCATCCTTGCATCCCTGGGACGAATCCCACTTGATCGTGGTGTATGATCTTTTTAATGTGTTGCTGTATCCAGTTTGCCAATATTTTGTTGAAGATTTTAGCATCTATATTCATTAGCAATATTAGCCTATAGTTTTCTTTCTTTGTTGTGTCTTGACCTGATTTTAGAATTAGGGTAATACTGGCTTCATAGAAAGAGTTTGGAAGTCTTACCCTTCTTGGATGTCTTGGAATTGTTTGAGAAGGGTAAGTGTTAGTTCTTCCCTAAATGTTTTGTAAAATTCGCCCATGAAGCCATCTGGTACAGGGCTTTTTGTGCTGGGAGTTTTTTGATTATTGCTTCAACTTCCTTCTTTGTTATTGGTCTGTTAAGGCTTTCTGCTTCTTCTTGATTCAGTTTTGGAAAATTATATGTTTCTAAAAATTTGTCCATTTCATCTAGGTTGTCAAGTTTCTTGCCATAGGGTTGTCTGTAGAAATTTCTTACAATCTTTTGTATTTCTGTGATATCAGTTGCAATTTCTCCTCTTTCATTTCTAATTTTGTTTATTTGGGTCCTCTGGCCTTTTCTTGATGAGCCTGGCTAAAGGCTTGTTGATTTTATCTTTTCAAAGAACCAGCTTCTACTTTTGTTGGTCTTTTGAATTGTTTGTTTAGTCTATGTTATTTAATTTTGCTCTGATCTTGATGATTTCCTTTCTTCTACTTCCTCTGATCTTTGTTTGTTGTTGTTGTTGTTCTAGTTCTTACAGCTGTAGGGTTATGTTTTTTATTTGAGATTATTCTATCCTTTTCAGGTAGGCCTGTATTGCTATGAACTTCCTTCTCAGTACTGCTTTTGCTGTGTCCCATAGGTTTTGGACTGTTGTGTGTTATTATCACTAGTTTCCAGAAACTTCTTGATTTCTTTCTTGATGTCATTGTTAACCCATTCATTATTTAATAGCATGTTATTTATTCTCCATGAGTTTAGATGTCTTTGAGTTGTTTCCTTGAGGTTGACTTTTATTTTCAAGGCATTGTGATCTGAGAAGATGCTTGATATAATTTCAATTTTCTTGAATTTGTCGTGGCTTGTTTTCTGTCCTACCATGTTGTCTTTCTTTGAAAATGTTCCATGTGCACTTGAAAAGAATATATGCTTTGTTTCTTTGAGGTGAAAAGTTCTATACATATCAATTAAGTTCATTTGATCTAGAGTGTTGTTCAAAGCCTCAATATCCTTGATGTTTCTTAGCTTCGAAGATCTGTCCTTTGTTCACAATGGGGTGTTAAAGTCCCCTACTATGAGTGTGTTGCTGTCTATATCTTTCCTGAAGTCTTTCAAAAATTTCATTACATATTTGGGTGCTCCTATGTTTGGTGCATACATGTTTACAAGGGTTATATCTTCTTGATGGATTTTTCCCTTAAGTATTATGCAATGCCCTTCTTTATCTCTTTTTTGTGGCTCTTGCTGTGAAATCTGTTTTGTCTGATATAACTATTGCTACCCCAGCTTTTTTTTTCATGTCCATTTGCTTGGAATACTTTTTTCCATCCCTTCACTTTTAGTCTGTGTAAATCTTTTGTTTTAAGGTGTGTCTCTCGTAGACAGCATATGTGTGTCATGTTTTCATATCCATTCTGCTACCCTATGTCTTTTGCTTGGTGCATTTAATCCATTTACATTTAAGGTTATTATTGACAGGTATTTATTCATTTCCTTTTGTGCCCGTGTTCCTCTCTCTCTCTCTTTTTCTTCTGTTTCGTATAGCATTCCCCTTAGCATCTCTTGCAATGCTGGTTTGGTAGAGATGTATTCTTTTAATCTTCCTTTGTCTGGGAAACTCCTTATTTCATCTTCCATTTTGAGTGAGAGTCTTGCTGGATAGAGTAGTCTTGGTCGTAGGCTTTTGTTTTTCATTGTTTAAAATATTTTTTACCATTCCCTTCTGGATTGTAATGTTTTTGTTGAGAAATCAGTTAATAGTCTTATCAGAGCTCCCTTGTATGTTATTTGCTGTTTTTCTCTTGCTGCCTTTAGGATTCTCTCTTTGTCTTTGAGTTTTGCCATTTTAATTATGATGTGCCTTGGAGTGGGTCTTTTTTGGTTCATCTTCATTGAGAACCTCTGTGCTTCCTGTACTTGCATGACTTTTTCTCTTATCAAGTTAGAAAAATTTTCTGTCATTACTTTTTCAATTAGGTTTTCTATCCCATGCTCCTCTTCTTCTCCTTCTTGTATCCCTATGATACAATATTGTTTCATTTCATGTTGTCCTTCAGTTCTCTTTAACCATCTTCATTCTTTTTAAATCTTTTATCATTTTGTTGTATTGTATGGGATTTTTTTTTTTCTATGTTGTCCTCTAACTCACTGATTCGATCCTCTGCTTCACTTAGTCTGCTTTTGATTGCTTCTACTGTAGTCTTCAGTTCAGAAATTGTATTCTTCATTTCTTCCTGGTTCTTATTGGGAGTTCCTATGTCCTTTTTTATTCTGGTGTAGTTCTCAGTAAGTTCCTTGTAGCTTCCCTGGAGTTCTTTGTAGTTTCCCTGGAGTTTGTTGTAGTTTTCTATGAGTTTTTCAATTTCATTGAGCTTCCTTATAACTATTCTTTTGAATTCCATGCCTGATCACTTGCTTACCTCTGTTTCATCCAGCACTCTTTCTGGGGATTCCTCTTTTCCTTTCATTGGGAGGTTGTTTCTGTGTCTCCCCAGGTTGGATGCCTCTTCTTGTTTGTTTTTGTTTCTTAGATTTGCCTGCTTTGATTTCCCACCTTTGTGGTATGAGATTCTGTATAGGAGAACTGGGGGATTCAGTAGTGCAGTCTCTTTGATCTCCTGAGCTTGATGCTCTTGGGATGCCCCTTATACTATTTTTTAAAGCTGTCTGGTTGTATTTCAGTTATTTTTTGGTGGAACCTTCCCTCTGGCTAGTTGATTGAGAGTCACTCTGCCCACCACATCTTGAGCTTTTTTATAGAAATGCTGTTAAAACATAAACTCACAACCCAGGCTAGAAACCCACACCCTCAAAAATATCCCCCACCCACAATCACACTGTCAGCAGCAAATGAGCCAGAATTAATATAGGTGTAAAGAGGTTAAGACTATTATACTATATGAAAAACAGATAAGAGTTGGCTAACTGAAAGAAAGATGAGTTTTGTGAGGGAAGATGGTAGAATAATAATAGTAGCAAATAGGGTCAAGGCAATGCAAGGCAGTAAGTAATATTTACATTGTATGTTGAAAAAGGGAAAGAAGAATGCAGAATGAAGTGAGAAAGTGAAAGTGTATAGTATTATGTTTATATAGCAGTTATATGTTATGTATTTAGTGCAAGAGGGAGGATAAACAAAGCACACACACAAAAATTTAAAGAAGAAGAATAAGAGGGAGAGAAAGTAGGAAACAGATTAAAGAAAGAGCTTTCCCCTGGTGCAACCCTTGGGCGCTGTCTTCTTTTTCTGGATCCACCCCTGGTCAAAATTCTATGAGTTTCAAATCTTCTTTTCTGGCTGGCTATCTGTGAGGAGATCTAGCTGGATTCTGAGGCTGCTATTCTCTCATTCGTGGGCTTGCTGCAGCTCTTTGCTGTGGGCTAAGTGAGTTGAGTCCCCCCCACTGGTCCTGTGGCACCTTCCAGCACACCTCAGGCTTGTTTAGCAACACCACTCTGCTGGCGAGCCAGTACGCATGCCCGTAGTCCTTGCCCAGCCTCGGGTCCTGTCTCCACTCCTCCTCCAGAAAAGTCTCTGTGTTGTCTCCAAGCTGTAGCACTGGCCTGCATCCCTGCCTGGCAGAGACTTGTTGTGTGCATGCGTGCACAGTGTTGCCTGCCTGAGGTCCCCACCAAGTCTGGGGTTTTGCTGCAACTTTCCCACCTGGGCCCCTTTCTGCGGCTCAGTTCTGCTTTTTGTTTAGTGTAGCCTTGATGGGAGTGCCTGGCTTGCAGGGTTGCCAGCCCAGGGTTGCCAGCCCAGGGAGTCCCCACCAAGGCTCAGTTCACAAAGTTTCTCACAGTCTGGGCTGTTCTCTGTCTTCCCGCGCCTCCAGCTGTTTCAACCAAACCTTCTTGCTGACTCCCTCTGATACTTTGCTGGTCAGGGTGCCTATGGTAGGGGGAAGTTTCCAAGCAGATTCTGGCTAATGGGCTGGTCAGCAGCTGTCCCTTTCGGGTGTGGTACTGCAGACGCACTGCACTGGGAAGCCCAGCAGCTCTGTTTTGAGAGCACAGGCCGAGCTTTCTGCCCTCTTTCATGCTGCTCCCACACTCCCTTCCCTGTTTGCGCTGTCTGAAATCCGCACTCACTCACTGCACTCTGTGTTTGTGCTCCAAGTCCTTCCGTGATGGGAGCAAGTGGACAACACTCCACTGCCATCTTCTCTCTCTCAATGAAACTTTTGATTGAGCCTATTTTGTTACTTCTTGTTGTAAGATGTTCTTTTAAAGGGATTTTCTCTTTGATCATCTCCATATGCCTGGAACAGTGTAAGTGCCAGGCGCAGACCTGCTTAGCTTCTGAGACCAAAGGACATCCAGTGCGTACAGGGTGGCATGTCCTTAGACAAGAAAGGCAGCTTCCAAGAGCCTCATGAGCCTGTGCTTCTCCCGAAATTACTTTCTCATGCCCTTCTTTGCTTTCATTTCTACTGCGGCCCATGACTGATTAACCCAAGACCAACCTGCAGCTGTCTTTTGTTTTTACATGTTTTTGATATTTATCTAATGGAATATTAACAATGTGTTGATTAGCTGAATTACAGAACAACAACAAAACTTAACCTTGCCCAATAGATCCATTGCACTTAAATCATTACCTCAAAATTGTTAGAACTAGAGCTTTAGCTCCCTAAAAAGACTGACTTTGTAGATGGAAAATGATGAACCCTTGGAAACATTAATTTTAGCTTCCTTATATTTCAGCTAATTGAAGCAAATGACCCAAGAGTAAAATTTGTTGGCAGCATAGGCTTTATTTAATACAAAAACCTTTCTTATCTATAGAGAACAGCAAAGAGAGCCTTTGGCACACACATTTGTCTATGAAGCAATGGTATTTTCACTGGCTTTACCCTTTGGGGAGAAAAAAAGCAGAACAAAGAATCAGCATCTTGAATTTTGAATAGATAGGCTCACTTGGCTGCAGTTGTAGGTTACCTACAGGCTATGTGTCTCTAATTATTTTCCCTTATAAATTCTAATTTGTCTTCTGAGATTTGAGAAAAGTGGGGATTAGTGAGTGTTTTCAGGAAAGGAGACCAGACACACTTTCTTAGCTTCTTTCTTTGACATCCTCAGATAACATTAAAGCATTTTCTCCTATTTCCTGGTTAATTTAATCTAGTAATTTTTATTAAGACCTAAATCCCCTAGAGAAAACTGCAGATAATAGGTTGGAGCTCTTTCTACTCTTTGTTACTCTTGGACATTCTTTTCTTTTGAATTTAGTTAGGTGTTTCAGTTTTAACTTCTGTGGGTCACCAAGGGAATGAATGGATTACATTCCACTCCAAAAATAATTATTAAGTGCCTGTATGTACCAGACATGTACAGAACCTTGGGAATAGCAGGATAAATAAGACACAATTCATTCTCTCAAGGAGTGTTCATCCTGGCTGGGATGACAGATATGTTTACCATTACCATAACGGACACAGTGAGAGCTATGCATGTGGTGTGAGAAACTTCCGTGGGATCCCAGAGAAATAAACAATTTTTCCTTGTAGACTTTGTATTCCCCTTCACCACAACTTAACAACAACAACAAAGTGAAATCTCATGAGAGTTATCAACATGAATGTAATAGAGAGCTTCTGAGGCAGTAAGCTGGTAGAAGGCACCCTGAGTTTGATTTATCCATAGTTTGAAGATACAGTCAGCTCAGCCTGGAAGGATCTCATAGAGCAGACACAGTGAAAATCTGAAGTCAGCTTCATTCGAGGCTGAAACACTTTGTTCTGCACACGTCCTTACACCTTCATAAATTTATACACCTTTAGAACATTTATTATCTAGACATTATCAGTGAACCCTGGGAAGAGTACTATGAGTTTTGAAGAGAAAGAGATATCACAACTGATGACAAATGATTAGAGAGATTTTAATCTACTTTATTTGTTTCTCATGTACCTTTCAGAGATGATTACGTGGGTAAAAATGCAGGTACACCAACTTTTTTTCCTTTCCTTTTTTTTTTTTTTTTTGCATATTTTCAGGTTTATTGGCTTTTTAAAAGAGGGACAATAAAGAAAAACATAGCTAGGTAGTGAATACTTTGGTTCTTAAAATTATTTCTATGTACTACATTTAATTTATTTAAATGCATCTAATTCAGATTTAGAATAACAGGATAATTTGTTATATAATTATATAGGATTTATCATTGAATGGTGGCTTACTGAGCCTCAGGAGGTATTGGAGTCATGATTCAGGGTGCAGAAACCTTTTGTATTAACAAATAACAGTTCTCAGAACCTTATAAATGATGATTGATATTGCTGTAATTGTTACACAATGCTTCTTAAGAATTCATTTTTAATGTGGGCTGGTCACTATAATAATTGATATTGAGTGAAGGACTGCAAGCCTATCCTACATCAGCTGAATGCAAATCAACCACTTTTATTAAGCTAAACTCATCAGGGATTCCCAAATTCTAGGATCAAGAGAAAGAGTGAGGCCTTCTGCTTCTGCAATTGTTACACAATGATTTGTTTTTTGCAGTGTTATTAATTTGCACTGTTTATTTTAAGGTGCTTTGGAATCGCCAGACCAATTGCAATGGTACAAAGAGCTCTTGTGTGCCTCACACAGCTGCCCAACTGCCTGCTCACACCACATCTGCCTCGCATTGTTCTCTCTCGTTTCCATTCTCTTTTCTGTACCATGTGAGAGTAAATGTGACACACATTAGGGGTAAGAGCAGCTGACACTGCTAGTCAGAATCAGTTATCAAGAGCCAGTTGCTGGACACCAGGCCAGTTATACATTTAGCTTAGAGAGTGATTGTGAAGCATGAACAATGAAGAATTCACTAGATTCTTATACCTTATGCAACAATGCAGTCTCAATAATATTTTAGACAACCTGTGTATTTTGACCACCATTAATTTCACTAAAAATATCTTAAACTTTTACATTCTTTATGCTAATTAAATATCACTAATTTTACTAGTACAAATTTTAATCATTTTTTTTACATTTATTATGCTAACTTGTACACCAAATGTATATTATTAAGTCTGACATGCAAAATGACTGTTAAGATAAATATTTATCAGAGGCCAAGTGTGAAGATATATGCCATAATTTGTGGTCAGTCATTAGATCAATTGACCACTCTGGTATATATAATAGATCAAAACCTCTCCTCTTCACATATTGCCTCTTCTGAAGTACTTTAAAAGAAATTGTAGACATCACAAAAATCCATTCCTAAGTATTTCACATGCTTTATCAAAAACTAAAAGTATCTTTTTACATAGCTACAAAATATAATAACCAATAAAATGTTCTCTTCTGTCCAAATGTCTTTTGATCTTTTTCTGTTCCAGTCATTATCCAAACCCAAACCATACATTACATCTGGTTGTTATACCCCCTAAGTTTCTTTCAGTTTTCAAGTTGTCTTTGTAAAATCATTCTACCAACTGACCTGTAAATTGCTCATTTGGATTTCTGTGATTACTTCCTTGTGGAATCTTCCCCCCTCCCCCACCCTTTATCTCTGTTACACCTAAAGGTTGGAAGTTAATTGTAAATATCCAAGTAAATACAAATTAATATATTTTTTCCAGAAGACATCAGAGGTGATTTTATACATTTCACACTGATTTTTCTCAGTGTGAGGATCATTGTGGACCAGTGTCTTTTCATGGACTCAATGTACTTCATTCAACATTACCACTATTATCTTTTTGATATTCACGTTGTCCAAACTTTGTGGGGCATGCCTCCCCCACTTTAAGTGGTCACCTTTTTGTCCTTTTTAAATGACCACTGTGTTTGAAAAATCCCCTTTTTCTGCAAAAGACATCCCATGCTGCCCTCTGCTATCTCTGTTTCATACATGGGAATTATCCATTTTCCCAAGGAAACTGTGGTTCTTTTAGTTAAAATTTATATTAGAAAGAAATTGTTGATTATTGGTGATATATACCAGGTTTGCATTCTAGGAATAACCTGATTACTTGACAATTTTGTTGAAAAAATATATTTATATATGGATATGTGTGTGCATGTGTGTGTGTGTGTAATTTTTAAAATCCTGAGTTCAAACTTCTATTTCTAGACCAGTTCTATTATTACAGTATGGGTATAGGTAGGGAGTGGGCTGCTTTTAAAAAACGGTCTTCAGAGAAGGCCTTATAGTAAAAATGACAAGAAGAAAGTGAAGAAAGCTAAGCAAACATCCAAGGAAAAGGTGTTCTGGGTAGAGTAAGCAGCAAACACAAAAACCTTGTGGCAGGAGTTTGCTTAGTGTGAGGAACAATGATGAATCTAGTGTGACCTAAGTCAACCCAAGTGAAAAAGAACAGATGAGAGGAGATGAGGTCATCAGAGGTGTAGAGGGCTGGGAGAAGAGGTCCAGATCCCGTAGGGCTTTGTAGGTATTTTAAGGACTTTGTATTTTATGCCAGATGAGATAGACAGACATTAGGATTTTTCTCACTTTGAGAAAACCAACAATTATAATGATAACACTGAGCCCTGGAAAAATGAGAATAAACAGAAGCTTACGGGTTTACTTTAATGTTGAAAGAGTATTATTTGATCAACATTTATAGAGAAATATTTAGTAATATGTATTACAAGCCTGAAATGTTTATAATCCTTGATTTTGTAAGTCCACCAGTAAGAATTTTTTCTTAATAAAAAGGTAGAACAGCCCTGGCCACGTGACTCAGTTGTTTGGAGCATCATTTCATGCAATCAATGTTTTTCTCTCCCCGTCTCTCTCCCTTCCCCCTTCCTCCACTTCTTGCTAAAAAAAAATCAATATTAAAAACATTAAAAATAAAAGGTAGAACAAGCCTCAGAATTATTTACAAATAAAACTATATTTTTCACTTGGTAAGATACACATACATACACACACACACTCATGCAAAGAGCAAAGTAAGTAAAAAGTAGAAAATTATAAGGTGTTCCCTTGCAAGAAAACTCTTATTCTTAAATATATAACCAGTTTCTTGGTAGAAGAGATAAAAATCAAAAGACAGGTCTAAGTAAAAGATAATAAAAAAAAAAAGAAATAGGTCAGCTATAATAGAATTTAAAACATCATAAAATATATGACAATAAATATGTCAAGAGAATTGAGAAGTAGAAATTCCTGGAAAATTCTAAAATATTAAAGTGACTCAAGAATAAATGAGAATATGAATAAATTAATAACTTTTAATAATAGTGAAATGCTAAATAAAAAGACAAAACTACTTCCTTTTCTCCACCTAAATATAAAAAAAACTTGTTCAATTTAACTTTTAAGCATCTTCTGTCAAGCTTTTAAGAAATAGATATTTTCTTTTTTATACAATATTTTCCAGAAAACAAGGTATTATTGTTTAATTCTTTCATGGGCATTGCATAAATTTTATTCCCAATCATATATAGACAAGATAAGAGATGATAAATATAAAAATTCAAAAGCAAATATTAGGTAATCAATTCCAACAATGTAATAGAAAAACATATATCATTATTAAATAGGATTTATGCCATTGTTCAAAATGTCATGTGAAAGACTCATATTGAGGGGCTGGAAAAAGAATAAATTACCATATGAAGCCCTAGCCATGCATTCTAATCTTGCATTATCTGTCCCCTACCATTTCAACCTAATTTGTGTCTTCATTGCTGCTAGATGGCTAGCCACACAGATATTTAAATAGCACACTCTGCAGAACATCAAACCCTTTCCTGTTTTATAGCTTTTGTGCCTCTAATTCCCTCTTCCTGGAATTATTTCCAATGGCTTTCCTATTGGTTAGCTCTTCTTTCCCCCTTCTCAGGTCACATATTTACTCCTCAGAGAGACATTTCTTGACTGCTCACTCTGAGAGAAGACCCCTGACCACCCTCCCTTCCAGCAATCTCTGTCTTTTAAAAAGTTATCATTTTGTGTATTGTCCTCATTCCATTTGTCATTATCTTTACTTACTTTCACATTACTTGTTTATTTGGGAGTTAAATAACCCCACTACTAGGACACAGGCTGCCCCAGGGCAGACGTTGTCTCTGAAACAGTGTTGGAGAGGCACGGCCAGCCCTACAAGTTTACATGAACTTCATCAGTGAATGAAGAGAGCAGGGGAAAGTTACCTAGTACGACTTCGGTTGCCTTATCTCTTACTTGAGCTAATAATAGTCAGTGCCCTATTTACCTCAAATGATGTCTATGAGAAACAAATAAGATACAAATCTATGACACTGAATTAGGTGTTGTTTTTATTAGTATCATCACTCTAATAATCATCTTAGCTGTTATCATCATTAAATTACAAAATACCCTTTTTCCTAGCTCCTGTCAGTATCATTTATATGAGGTTGGTCACTCTGGGGTATAGGTACATCATTCACGTCTTGCCTGAAATCCAAGATTATCACACTCATATTTTCCCACCACTGGGCTATGTCAAGCATGTTTATGTGTATTTTGTAGCCTTGTAAACAGATGAACAAGATCCAAGGGAAAACTGCGGTGGCTGTGCTGGGATGACAGGCTAGTTTGCTTTTTAAAAGCCATCAGTAAGAAATATGGGGCGGCATGAGAGCTGGTTGTAAATGGGAGGCATCTGAGACACGAACAATCTGCCCATAAATGAGACGAGCTCCCATAAACCAGCAATAAGAAGAAACGAGCGTGGGCACAGGAGACACATCAAAGCATTCACTTTAAAGAAAGTTGGAAAAATTTGATCTTTGAAAAGGCATCTCAGGATGGGATTGTTCTTAAAGTTTTGTTTGGTTAATGTTGCATGAGTTTCTCATGGATCCAGTATTTATTTATTAACCCAAGCAACAAGACTTACATAGAGCTCAGAAAGTAGCATGTTTTGATTTGGGTGTTTTGGAGGCCACAGGGATAATCAACCAAGGTTCAGAACCCAAGTATGGAAAATGGCATAACTATTTTGTATCTACTTTTGTGTGGTTTTGTGTACATTATTTTATTTGACTCCCCAAGAAAATTCTGGAAATGTATGAGAAAATAAAACCAAGTCTATTTAGGCAAAGTGACTTACCCAAAGTAACTTAGTAAGTTGTGAAGCTTCAAGATAAATCCAGATCACCTGCTTCCCAACCCAGTGCTCTGTCCTATCCATCAAACAAGTTCTTACCATTCCAAAAGGGCACACAAGTCATTATAACATTGATCATGATGTAATGTCTATCAGGAGAAAGGCTCATGTCAAGTAGCTGGAGAAAATCAGTTACCTGGAAGGTATGGTATTTCATCAAAGTCTAAAAACATAAAATGCTTCTTCCAACTAGGAGCCCTTGGCATTTTTGGTCTTACGATCTAATCCACAACTGAAATCACTGCAGAGCAGGCAGTGTAAGCAAGAGGCGAGTCCAAAGAAAGTAAGGTGATGTCTGAGAAAGGGCCAAAGGAGAAAGTGCCGAAGGAGACTGTTTATAAGAAGAAACAATGGGCAGGAGCCATAATCAGGAAACCTTCATGGCACTGGATCTTGATGAACTAGATACCTGAACTGACAGCAGGTTGGCATTATAAGGTAGGCTGCAGCATTGCAGGTTCCAAGGCAGAATGTTCTTTGGGATGAACAGAGACCTCAGTGGAATAGAAACTGAGAATAACAATAGATAGTTCTTTAATTATCATTTGGTTTCTCCTGAAATAAAAAGGCTCAAAAGAATTAACAAAATAAACTTTATGATACTCCAGTGTAAGGCCAGATTTAATTAGTGTGCTATAGTGGCAGTTCAGTTTGGCAGGGAGCTCAGGCTGGTTTTAAAACAATCAAGTGAGAATTTATAATGGAGGAGACCTTGGTACTCCCAGGTTTCTCTCAAGAAGCCTTTACCTAGACTGCTATTCAAATAGTAACTATCACTCAGGATTTAAAATTTTATTTCTTTTACACACAAAAGAAATAGATGCCGACTGAAGAAAATGTAGAAAAATCCGACACAAATAAATTATAATGTTAAATCCTAAATATAAGCTCATTGACAAAATTTTAGAGTATTAAATTTCTATCATTTCTATGTATTATGCATATGTATAAAATGGTTTTATTTTTATATCATGTATAATTATAACTAAATGTATATATATGAAGCACATACAAACATATATACATACACATACATACATACGTAGATGCTGATCATGCTTTACTTAAAGTATGGTCACACTAGAGATATGATGTTGTGCCCTGCTTTCTACCCCTCCTACTTAACAATTGTGAAAGTTATAATATTTTATGTTATTCCAAGTGTTGATCTCGCCACTTTCAAGGGTCGTCATCTTCTAAGACAGCAGTCCCCAACTATTTTGCCACCGGGGACTGGTTTCGTGTATGACAATTTTTCCACATATGGGGAGTGGGAGATGGCTTTATAGCCTGCCACCAAATGCAGCTTATTGTCACTTGCCACTCACTGATATTGATATGAGTCAGCAAGCAACAGATTTATTATGGTCTCTGTGCAGTCAAACACTGCTGCTAATGATAATCTGTATTTGCAGCCGCTCCCCGGCTAGTGCCTCAGCTCCACTTCAGGTCATCAGGCATTAGATTCTCACAAGGAGCGCACAACCTGGAGCCTTGCACGCAGAGTTCACAGTAGGGTTCCGCTCCTATGAGAATCTAATGCCGCCACTGCTGGTCTTACGGGCGGTCAAGCTCAGGTGGTGATTCAAATGATGGGGAACAGCTGTAAACACCAATGAAGCTTTGCACCCTTGCCTGCCGCTCACCTCCTGCTGTGTGGCCAGGTCCTACCGGTGCACGGCCCCAGGGATTTGGGAACCCCTGTTCTAGCAGACATTTACCAATCATCCCTGAGTTCATTAATTTTGTAGGTGCTCCTTTTTGCAAGTTTGCTGCCTCTCCAGTTCCACCATTCCTTCTGCAGAGACTCAATGACTAATTCCAGGAAAAAAACAAAAACAAAAACTCTTCATGCAAGGCAGCTGCCACTATGCTGATCTCACCGAAAGGTATTAGAGAGAAGGGCACACTTCTTGATGGTCCTTTCCATGAATTTTCCATAATGTCATCAAACAGAGACTATACATGCACAGCACACTTTACTAACGGACATAAAGGATGGAGACTAACCAGAGGTGATTAGGGTTCTGGGGACAGGGGATAGGGTGGAAAATAACGTGGGTGCTGAATGTGGCAATTCCTAAGATATAAGGCAAAGAAACAAACATTAAAACCTTCCTGGGTTCACCATTGCCTTCATTTGCTGCACTTTCTGAGAAGTATTGTCCCTTAACTGGCCATTCTCCACAGAAAGAACATAATAACCTAAGGCAGTGATTTTTTACTGTTGTGCCACAAGAATTTTTAAAACATACAATACCCAACTATTTAGTCAGGGGCATGGTGCTCTTTTCCCTTAGACTGTCAAATAAAGCAGTGACATCATCCTGCACAACAATAGCTATCCTTTGTGAATGAATCAAAATTACAGCTATTCTTTTTTGTCAGATTGGCAAAAAATATATTTTTTGGTGTGCCGCAGAATTTTAGTAATTAGTTTATGTGTTCCATGAGATGGAAAAGGTTGAAAACTGCTGCCCGAAGGCATCACATTTCCCAAAGTATTTCATTTTTCAGAAATCTGTACACAGAGCCAGGTAAAGAGGTGCCAGGGTGCGTTCCTTGAATTGTCCAGGCTGGAGGCAGGAGGCTTCATGTCTGGTCCCCTGTATGATCTTTGCCTGTGTCAAAAGAAGATAAGTCTTTACTTCTCATGTTTCCTTAGTCTTTATGGGTGAAACTATGAGATCAAACTCATTACATATATTAATCATGCATTCATACTCATGGAAACTACCAATAATAATTGTCCCAAAGAGGATCATCTAGATTCATTTTATGGGAGGCATATTTCCCCCCAATGCTGATAACTCACTCACCCCTCTCTTGATCACAGTGGAGATAGTACTTTACATTGTTTTGTAGAAAAATCAGATATTGTTCAGGACACATCCCAGGCCTAATGATTTATAATGCGGTTTCATAACTGTGCTCTTGAAACAATAGGCCATCTCTTGAAAATATAGTTTTTCTTTATCTTCACACAGAAAAATTGTTTAAGCTTGGTATGTTTTCTCTCTGAGTATCAGTATTAACCATGCATTGGTGATTCATGTTGTTTTCTATTTACTTTGTTTTTATCTCTCTTATTTATAAACTTTTCAACCTCTCAGGCTCCTTTCACTTTACATATGCTTCACAAAGACATGCCAGAGTTAGTGATAAGCTAACTGGTAAAAACAGTGAACCAACTTTTTATAAGCCCAGATTCTGATCATTACTACTTTATTAGCTATCTAAGGAACATTGGACAAATCGCTTAGACTTTATGTACTTCAGTCTCTTTGGTTTTAAAATCACGGAGATGAAAAAAGCAGTCTTTTTGACGTCTTCAAATACTAGATTATACTTCTAAAAATACTTAAGTCAGTAATTCTTAGTCTTGAGCTGACTTATCACCAAATACCTTGAACTGTAAATGATATCAAATGATTATTATACATAAACTTAATTATTTTTTACTTTAAATAGAATTATATCTGTCAATCATAGTTATTTGGGAACAATAATTATTTATAAAATAGTTAATAATCAATGAGTAGCTTGCTTACCTAGGTCATTACCACAGGCTTCCTCCATACTTTTCATCACTTAATATTCATCATTGAGCTTTTTTGATGAGCTGGGCACAGCCTTAAGCCCTAGGGAGCCAGCAGTAAACAAAATAAAAAGTTCCTGCCTCAGAGACTTTAAAGTCTACACCTAAAGAATCATTATGGAATAGACTAAGAAACTTGTTAATGACAACCAGGAGAAGATATATATATCCTGATGCAAGTGGGAAGATATGAGAGTTTGGTGCTCATGTAGAATTTGGGGGAGAAAACGGTCAAAAAGGGAGAAGATTGCCTCTATTAAAACAATAGCAGAAAGCTCTTCAGTACAAGCCTCAATAACCTGTATTTTTGCCCCATTTTGGGTAAGGTGATCTCACTTCTTTAGAAAACTCTAAGATACTTATTTGTTTATTGCTTGTTTATGTTGTGAAATTCTGACCAAATGTCTTCTGATTCTATTTCTTCCTTAAAAGCCTTCTGGATAGTTCACAAATTCCATTCTGAGAGCGATCATGACAAAGGCCCACCAACAGGCTAACCTTCATTTTGGCTCCCATTGAAAGCACCCAGCTCCACAACATGAGCAAATGTTCATACGTTATGATACTCATGTTGAGATCCTGACTGAAATATGTGCTTCCAACCAAAGTTTAGGTATGCTGTAATCTCCATTGGAGATTGAATTGTTTTCAGACTGAAAACATAACAGGAAAATTACAGGAGCAATAAGATAAATTAAAAGAATTTAGGTTCAAGGTGATAAAGATGAGAAAAATATCAATGACTGAAGAGCAGATGAAATGGCAAGATAATGAAATAGAAGTAGACTCAGATCCAGATTCTACTACTGAGGTGAATACCAGTATGGTGAGTTTGGTAAATCATGTTACATCTTTGAACTTCAGTGTCTTTAGCCATGAGATTAAACAGTTGGCTTAGAATATCTTTATTGTCTAAATGTATCTTGCTGGTGTGGTTTAAGCAGTCTTATTTAGAGCAGATGACCCCTTTACTGTTTCAAAGTCAGCAATTCTATAATTCATATTTCTCCTATGATGTTTTCATGCAAGGGACAAGAAGGCTAAAATGTGACACAATTAAGGACAGAAAATTCTTGTAAAGTACATATAACACTTTATTTATTTATTTATTTATTTTGTCTACAGGTTGCTAAACAAAGAAAGCATAGCCTAAACTTTTGAAGCAGCAGTTCTTGACTTTCATAAAAAAGACAGTAACTGGGAGAGAAGTAGCTAAGAAGACAAAAGACAACCAACAGTCTTAGAGAGTTATTATGCATCTAATTTGAAAGCAGGGATTTTGTGGTGGCTTTAAAAATATACCTGCAAATTATTAGAAGCTATTACCTTTAAGAATAGAATGTGGCAGAATTTATGGTTTGTCTCTTCTGAAAACAGATTGTAAAAAGACTCAGTCTCCTCTCTCTCTGCCTCCCTCCCTTCCATCCTCTTTCATTTCATTCTGTTTCTTTCATTGCTTACACCCTAGTATTGTCTAACTGTATGACAGATCAAGTTACTCAACTTCTTGAACTTAGTTTCTTCAACTTCAGCACTCAATTCACATCGAGATGTTTAAATTCCCTTTCAACTTTGACTTTTGAAAGTCATTCTTTCCTTATATGTAATCCATCTTTTGTTTAGGCTTAATCTACAGGTAGACAAAGAAACTGGCTTTTTAATACGCCAATCTCTTTGTACCTATCTGATCTGTCTCATAAGAAATAAGTTCCTTGTGGGCTAAATAAAATTGACTTTTAAAAATGCTCAATTCAGTCTCCTGCCTTTGATTTTACAACGAGAGCGGTCTGACATGGGAATTTAATGACACAGATAAATTCTGGTGCATTCACACAAAAGCTGCTTTTATGTGAGTTCTGGTACCTGAACAAACTGAAAGCATATGTGCTAGTCCAAGAAACAAAGAGAAAATGTCTGTCTGAAAGGTAGTAAGAGTTTATTTTATGTCCTAGTTTCATTTATGCCACTAACTGTGATTAATTTAAAATCTGTGTGTTTGTATGTATGTATATGTGTGTGTGTGTGTGTGTGTGTGTGTGTGTGTGTGTATATATATATATAAATAAATTTATATAGATGATAATAAAAAGCAAAGAAAAAAACATTTTTGTTCCTAGCAAATTGTGCTATTTCCCACATAGGTATATTGATAGGATATATTAAAGTCATAAATTTTGGTGAGCTGAAGGGAGCTTGGGGATTATCTTATCTAGTGATTTCTAATCCAGGGTTCCTGAAGAGCTTTTTTCAAATATGTTAAAAACTCAATATAAATGTTTATTGATCAATGATGTAAATATTCAAAAAACCATTTTGCAGAAAATTCAGACAAGAGGAATAGGGATAATAACAGAAGATGTTTGGAATTCGAGTGGTCTTTCCTGTTCTTTTATAGGTAAAGAAATTAAGCCCAAATGGTTTCCTTATGTCCTCAAGGTGAACCAGGATGCTGGTGTCAGGACGCATAAGCCATTTGCTGACTTCTGTTCAGAATTATTTCCACCTTATCTTTTGACTAAAAAACATCCCCAGTCTGAACATGTCCTTTGTGGTCACGCTAGTCAGAGCCTTATGCCCCTGTCGGTGGGCCAGAGAGTGCTCAGGGAAAAGCCTTCAGAGAAGTGAACTCGCACTTGCTGGCCTCACACCACCATGTTAATAAGTCTCGGATGGCCCCTGCCATCTGCATTTTTGCTCTGTTTCTGACTTCTTTAGGTCTCTGTGTTACGCCTTTGTTTTCTGTATAAGTATAACCTGTCCAGTTCCTGTCTGACATCCATAATTAAAGTCATTATTACCATTGTTATTATTTTAATAATGGTAATACATAATGGCTGCTGATTATGACATAGCCATTTTATTAAATACTTCTACCTTATACTCCATTCAAAATTAATAACAGTCCTATGAGGTTTCAGAAAGTAAGACTTATATAATTTAAGATCACTTAGCTTCAAGTATCTGGTCCAAGGGTAACTACTATTTAAGTAATCTTATTCTAAAGCTAAAGTATTCTCAGTGTAAAATGGAAAGAACTTGAGTGTGCAAAAATCTTTTCGTTTATATAATCAGGATCAAAGTTGCAAAAATAAAACAGAAAAATGTTATTAGGTACTTTGCATATATCGTCGGCAGCCGTCCGTCTCGAGAGACGATGGTGTAGCTTCTTAAGAGTCTATCTGCACCGCCAAAAATGGCTGTGCAGTCCGACTCGGGAGTGACACGGTATCTGTCTCCTCCCGTGTTGAATCGACATCTTGCGATGACGCTGGAGTGTCCTCTCCAGTGAAGCTGAAGCTACAGAGCCTGGGCAGGGTGATATGGAGGGTCTGCTGTTGCCCATGCAGCAGACCCCCCCTCTCTTCGCAGCTGAAGGGTCCAAGGGAAAGACGGAGTCAATACAGCTTGGCTTCAGGTGCGCCGCAGGAGTTGCCGGTGTTGACTACAACGTCAAACCGCCTTAGGGACTCCGGCTCCGGATTTTCTGTCGGGGTTTACTCCCTTAGCCTTTCCCCTGAAGAGGTATGCCGCAAGGCAGCGGAGGTTTTTTTTTGGAGTCAGAGTTTTCCTTCTCTGATGTGCCCTGACTGGAAGATCGAACCAGCGACACTTAGCTCGCAGGCCGACGCTCAATCCACTGAGCCAAACCAGCCAGGGTTTTTGCATATATATATATATATGTATATGTTTAGGTGTTTTATTTTTTTATCATGCTTTAACCAAGTTTTTCACTTAACTTACCAACTATCACATGGGATGCACTGTGCACTATTCTATATGAATTTAATTGTTAGAAACCTGCCTCTTTATCTTTGGACTAGCTTAAAGAGTTTGTTATGCCATGTTACACCATAGTATTAACATGTACATTCTGTTTCAGAATTTTGCCTTGTCTGCTACTTAGATAAATTATGATCAGGTTGTAAAAATAAATATTCTAGCCAAATTCTAGAGTCTGGTAGAGTCCCCCCCCCCTTTTTTTTTTGTATAGCAGTCCATAGACCAACTTCAGCGTATCTATGAACTCCATGAAATTGTATATGGATGTGTATAAGTCTCTGTATCTGTAGGTACAGTTGTAGGTGTAAACAAACGTGCCTGTATTTCTGTAGGCATAATTGTATGGGTAAGTACATATACATGTATTTTTCTTGAAATTCCATGGATTTCACCAGACTCTTAAAAATAATCCAGGACAAAACAAAAAAAAAACACACCAAAAAAAAAAAAAAAAAAACACTTAAAAAAATAACTCATTATAAAGAAATTTGACATTTTTCTTTACCCATAATGACTATATCTAAGCCCAGGCACATTATGCCTCCTCACTTATTTCTAAGGGTTTCTTATTATCTCCCCAGATCCATCTGTACACCTAAAATATACTTTAAGCTATGGTGTAGGTCCATTTTTACTAGACTTGGAGCTCTTTGTAAAAAATAAATCTATTTCGTGCAACTGTACTCTTTTTTATTTTCTTTCTTTCCTGTTCACTCAACTTGATTTTTCTAAATGCTTTATTAACATTTCTCTCTTCATTTCCTCCCCTCACCAAACTTGATTATCAGGGATTATTATTCATAAGAATTAAAATTACAACATCAACCTTGTCAAACCTCTGCCCTGACTCTCTCTTTCTTCTGTAATAATTATGTCTTCCCTGCCTTCCTGTCCATTACTTCTCTACCTGAAGCTGACATTCTACTTCAGAACTCACATAAGATATCTAACAATTTGCATGAATTTAAGGAACACAAGTTGAATTTTTACTAGTGAAATAGCTTTATCTTATTATTTTTAACCTCATTTGTTTCTCACCATAGGGATATTAGTATGGCTCACTCTTCCTGATTTTTAAATGAAGAAATCAAAGCCAAGAGGAATGTAAAATGTTTTCATGATCAAAACTTTAGTCACTGATATACAAGGTGGAGTAAAAGTAGGTTGACAGTTGTGAGTATGCAAAAAACAGTTTATTCTTGTATTATTATTTATTAATTATTGTATTATTTTCCATATGAACAACTGTAAACCTACTTTTGCCCCAGTCTATATTTGAGAACATACTCTACGTCTCATAATTATTTGCCTAAGACTAATTACAGGACCCTACTTAGCTTAGTTACTGAGTAAAACCAAATAAATCTATAGTACTAGAATAGACAGTGTAGTTGTAATAAGAGAGCCTATGTTCAGGTGATAGCTACTTGCTATATTTGTGGTTTTATTCAAATATTCAAATACATTATCTTCTCTGGATGTTACTTTCTTCATCTGTTAAAAAGAGGAGGGTTGTGTCTGATTTCCTTTAGACCCTCCCTCCGCTAACACTTGCGATAGCTTGTCCTTCGCTGACCGCTCTCCAGCTGGGTGAGAAGATGTGTGAGTAACTCCATCTCGCTCTTTGGCATTGAGGGTAAGAACACTTGTACTTCCCTGAAAGGAAAAAGGGAATTTTCCCACAGAACATGCTTCTAGGCCCCATCCTAGTCCTTGGCTTGTATGACACTTAATATAACAACATTTGTTTTGTAAGGGGCAGGATTTTCACACTCCTGTCTTCGCCAGTTCCTGCTAAGCTGCTGATGCCATTTCTCTTTGTGAATCTTTCCACACTCACTTGATTGTGCCATCGCCAACTGCTGTTGTTGGCAGGGCCCTCTGCGGGCTTCAGAGGCCACTGCTTGTGGCATGGTGCCAAATGGATTGTGGGATGGATGATTGATGATCAAATAAGCATCCTGCCTTGTGGCAACACAAAACACAACTGTTATTATTACATATGGAACCTTTCAAAACACCGTGCTAAATAGCCCACATGGAATGCAATTAACACCAAATTAGTATTAGGAGCTACACTTAAAACAGATGAATTGAGAGGCCAAGGATTCTCACTTCTAATCTATCACCAAGATTTTTCTCATTTCTACCTCTTTCCTGTCTTGCATAGTTCAGTTTTCCATCTTTTATCCATGAACTGGCTGTAAGAGCCTCTTAACTGGAATTGTGCTGTTGGTCTGATCCATTTTATCTATTTTTGCACTGTTATATCATTCTGCAAGGTCACCTATATTGTTCAAAATAAAGCGCAATCTGGTGTGCATTATATAAAATGCCTTTCCTAAGAGAGGCTCTTCCAAACTTTTTTTTTAAGATTTATATGTTTATTTATTTTTAGAGGGAGAGGAAGGGAGAGAGAAAGAGAGGGAAAGAAACACCAACGTGTGGTTGCCGCTCATGTGCCACCAACTGGGGACCCAGCTCACAAGCCAGGCATGTGCCCCAACTGAGAATCAAACTGGCGAGCCCCCAGTTCACAGGCTGGTGCTTAATCCACTGAGCCGCACCAGCCAAAGCCCTTCCAAACTCTTTAGCTTCATCCGTTGTCCTCTCCCTTTGTTCACCTGACCTATAACCCTGTCAATCTATACGTAGTTTTTTCAACATATGAAAGCCTTTAATAACCATGCATACTTAAACACAAAGTTTTAATAAAATCAATTATTTACTTTGCAGAGTCTTGTTAGGTATTCACAGCCATGCTAATTTTTGGTTGAACCTGAATATATGCTATTCACCCTGAGCATTAAACACAGCTCAGAGAGAAATAATATATATTGAATACTTTACAGGGCCAAATAGTAGCCTTCAAATACCTACGAACCAATCCATAGAAGCTGTGCATATCACCTTATATGGAGAGAGTGACTATTACTATATGGTTCAGTCAGTTTTGGTTGCTATAATGGAATACCATATACTAGGTAGCTTAAGCAATAAAAATTTATTTCTCACAGTTCTGGAGGCAGGGAAGTCATAGATTAAGGTCCCAGAAGATCCAGTGTGTGATGGCACTCTTCCTGGATTGTAGGTGACTGTTTTCTAATATCCTCACATGGAAGAATGCAGAGATGCAGAGAGAGAAGCAAGATCTCGTGTCTTGTCTGATAAGGACACTAATTCTGTTCATGGGGGCTTCATGCTAATGACCTAATTACCTTTGAAAGGCTCCACTTACTAATACCATCACATTGGGGATTAAGAGTACAATATACACATTTTGGGGGAAACAAAAACATTTAGCCCCCTCACACTACATGTGGTAAAAAATGTAGTTAAGTTAGGGATCCTGATCCTGGATCTGGGTTTGCCCTGACTGCAGTCACATGTGTCTTTACAGCTGAGAGGCACAGGGAGTTTTGAGACAGGAGAGGAGAAAGCGATATGACTGGGAAGGCAGAGATCGGAATGATGTAATAAATCCAAGAATTCCTGGGCCACCAGACACTGGGACAGGCAATGACAAATTCTCTCCTTGAGCCTTTGGAGAGAACATGGCTTTGCCAACACCTTGATTTTGGACTCGCAACCTCCAGAATCCTGGGAGAATACATTTCTGTTGTTTTAATCCACTAAATTTGTTGTAGTTTGTTTTAGCAGCCACGGGACACTAATACAAGTAATTTAGTAACTAGGGGGCTTAAACAGGTAAGCTTAGCAGAAGACTTATAAAGTAAACTAGTGTTTTGCCCAATATCAAATTATTGACTTCAGATTGGAGGTACTTTAGAGATTGTTTAATCCCACATTTTATTTGACCATGGAGGTGCAGTGACTTCCCAAAGCTGTATGTGTAGAGAGTGGAAGAGCTGTGACAAGAATTCAGTTCTCCTGAGAACCCCAAGACTCCTTTTTTTTCAGTCCTCATTGCCACTGAGTGAAAAATGGCACCTATTCAACCTCACTCAATTTGAAATGGTGAAATGTTGAAATGTGGCTAAGTCCCCGACAAAAAAAAGTGGTTTAGATAAATTATGTTATATCTAAATAATAGGAGAGTGAGAAGTGATAAAAATATATTCCAGTCATTGAAATAGACATTACAAAAATTTAAAAATGTATATTGAAATGAATTAACAATATATTATTAGGGAACATTATCAGCTCACAAAAAATAACTGGACACAATCTTTTTTTTTACAAGGAAATCATAAAAGATACCTCAAAACATATATTTGAAACACTATGTACCAAAGTGTTAATTATAGTTATCTGTTAACACAAGGATTAGAGATCACTTTTATTTTCTTTGCATTATTTTGTCATTTCTTTATAATAAATACATTTTGATTTTATAATAAGATTTTCTTCTTAAACTTCAAAGAATACCCATTTTATGCCTGTCCCTCAGGTGCTGCTCAGGAGACCAGGAGAAGACATCTTGTCTATATTTTATCTGAGGACTAAGTTAGGGGGTTGGGATTCAGGGCTACTGCAAGGCAAGAAGTAAAGAATGAACAACCAGTAGGAAAGAATAAATATGATTGGCAGATGGAGAAAAGGGGGAGCAGACACATTGACTAGAATCAGGCAAGTTTGAGGATGGGCCTTGAATAACTTCTCAGTTGACTGGCTACGTATATCATGATTTGTCTTACCATTATTAATTCCAATAGATGACTTTGAAAATTCAAAGTTTTTCTTTAAGTCAGATCTTAGGGTAGTCTATGGAAAATTCAGGCAGCATAGTCTGAACAGCACAGAGCTGCTCCTTCCAGGAAATTGGGAGTCTGCTGAAGTCTGCTTTACCACGAAGAGGATGGCTGGTGGTGGGAGAAAGGAGTAGTGGCTGAGCCTGAGAACAGGAGAGAATTCAATTAGGAACAAAAGTGTATGCAGATCTATGTCTGCATTCATGTGAGCTTTAGCCCTTGTGTTACCCACTGGCCTTAGAAATTTAGTGACGTAAACTTTTCAGTGAGTGTTGACATTTTTTTGAAATCCTCTCATTTTGAGTTTTTAAAATTAAAGTTATTGGGGTACTATTGGTTAATAAAATTATATAGGTTTCAAGTGTACAGTTCTATGGTGCATCGTTTGTATACTGCATTGTGGGCCCACGCCCAAAGTCAGATCTTCTTTTGTCACCATGTATTTGACCCACTTGAACCTTTACCTGCCGGTAACCACCATACTATTGGCTGTGTCTATGAGTTTTTGTTTTTCTTGTTTGTTCATTCTTTCCTCTCAATTTTATATCCCACATATGAGTGTTGATTTTTGAACAAGGGAAAAAGGGAATCAACAGCATTCTACTCTGAAACTAGAATGATAAGGAAAGTCATTATTTTAAGAAATCACTGGTGTTTTTATATCTAGCAATTTCTAACTGTATTTATAGCTGAAATAAATTATTATTCATAGTACCTCTTAATGGGTGTAAATTCATATGATATAACTTTACTTGGAAACACTTTGGCACATTTAGCAATTTGTCCAAAAATCTTGGAGAAATAATTTGAAAGGCAGCAAAAACTGTGTATAAAAATGACATCACAGTGATATTCATAATACTTAAAAATGAGAAATAAATTAAATGTCTAAAATTAGATGAATGATAAAGTAATATATAGTGTATAAATATGATAGACTACTCTGTAGTCATTAAGAATCATGTTTATAAATAATGCAATGAAGAAAGTTTGAGATATTAAATTGTACATAAAACTTTATGTTAAGTACACATGATTTTTATATACACATGCATGTATATACACAAAATCCTTTGAAGGGCATCTTTCTTTTTGTAAGTTTATGAAATTAAAGTTATGCATACCAGTTTTCAAGGACATAACTACTGTATAAAGTGAGATATATCAGTAATGTCATAGTCACCTTTCTCTTTACAAAGTAATGAATATCTTATCTTTTCTGCATCAAAAGGTCATAAATATTGAAGGTAAATATACAGACTAACTGAAAAAATGGAGAAAATAAACATCAAAATAACAAATTTCCTTTTATTCTCTTAAAAGAATAGCATCTGCAGATAGAACTCACTTATTTCCTCTGTGTTTTAGCAACACACTGCATATTTATACAGTGGTAAATTCTTATTTATAGGGAAATTCTTTGAGTGCTAATGTAGTTCTTTGTAGTTCTGGATCCAAGAAGAGACAAAATGTGATATATAAAAATATCCCAGCTGATAATCTGTAGAGGCATGCCTTAACACTCACACACAAAGACAGGAAGGGTTTACAATGAGAATTACCAATATTCAATTCTCTGCATTTTCAATGATGGTTTCCATCTTTACCTTCTCCTGGGATTACCTGGCTGGCACAGTGGTACCTGGCATATAGAGGGTGTTGAGTCACTTTTTGTGGCCTACTCATAAACTTACTCTCTACTCTCCTGCCCCACAGCAGCCCTTCTCTGCTAAAAGAATTCTATTTTTTTTTTTTTTTCATATAACAAAAGGCTATTCACTTCAAGAAAGTCTGAACCAGAGGCAAATCTTGCTTTGTCTAAATCAATCATGGCAATAACATTCCCCCTACCAATGACGCATGACATCATTCTGATGAATGAGATGTGAGGATAAATCTGCTGATGTTGCTTCTGAGAAGATATCTTAGCCTTTAATGCAACAGGGAAGAGATAGTGCCTTTTCTTTCTTGTGGATGCAAGTATGGTAAGATGTGAAGCCACATCCATCTTGCAACTGTGAGGAAGCTACTTAGACCTTAAGGATGACAATAAAACCTCAAAAGAATGTGGGTCCTTAGGACATTTTTGAAATACTGAATGAACTGACTAGTAGCCAACCCAAAGTCACCCCACCTTATACTTTTTATGTTAGGAGACAAAGCCTTTTTTTTTCTTTCCTTTTTTGCTTTAAGTATTTCTGAATTCGATTTTCTAGCTCCCAAAGCTAAAATAATTTCAACTCATATAGAAGGTAAAGAAAATTTTGAGTTGAATTCAGTTACAAGTATCATGTAAAACCAGTGTTCAGCTAGTCAAAAGGCTGGGAGACAAGTTAGGAGGAGACATGGGCCTGAGTCACTCATGAGTTTAGGATCTGCATTAAAGCTTTGCAGTGATGAGTGCTTTTAAACAAGAAAGTAACAAGATTTGATTTTGCAATGTAATTCATTTTTGTGTGTCTTTGATTGGTTTCCAACCCTGGTTGAAGTTAAGTCTTCCAATATTTTCATCTTTTCCCTTAGCCATTTATCTTTTCATTCATTGATCTTTTATAAATCTTACGATTTTAACACTGATGCTATTCATCTAACTAGATGTTTGACCTTATTACTTTTCTGTTCTCTCTTCAGTTTGGCTCTTGACTCTGAGTATACTTTTCAGGTCTTTCAGTCTTTCCATTATAAAACGTTTATTTATTTTTAATAAATAAAGAAAACTATCAAATGCACAGGGTCAGGATATGAGCTACATTTATCAAAGTGAATACCAGTGTAATTGAAGAAACTTTTTGCAACTTAAATAATTAGTCTTAAACGAATTTTTCCTTTAAATTAAATTTCTATCCTTATGATTGACTTCTAGAAAGGCCAGTCTAAAAATTGATATTTTGTTTTCAATTTTAAATTATCCTTACCTCTTTTTCATAATGTAGGGCCCATAATTCTTTGAATACTTACATTTGATACTCGTGTAGTTGAGTGGAATTTGGAACTTGAGTGAAATGCATTTAAACCTGAGAGGCCTTTTCCTCTTCCCTTCAAATATGTTATGTTCTATTATACGATCTTTAATATGCCCCCTTAAACATTTAAGCAATGTTCATCACAGAACTTTAGATTCCATTTTCTGAGTAATTAAAATAAAGCTAAACAAATCTGAATATCACATTGGTTTCAAACAGGTTGACTGTTCTACTACTTCGTGGGGAGTTGTTTTGTTGAACATTATTTAATTATAGAGCATTTAATAAGCTGACTGAGGCTATAATATCATATTATTGTGTCAGAATATAGAGGTAGCCAGGATGCAAACCTGGTCAGGGCAACGACAGGATCTGTTAATCAACCTGATCAGAACAACAACAGAATGCAAACGCTCTGCTGAATAAGCTAATATGGTGAGCTCATCCCTGCTGAAATATGCAGTTGGCAAGATTAAAAAGTGCCCCTGCAGAAGTCCAAGGTGGGGTGACTCCTTCAGGCTCATAGGAAGGACTGGGAGTGGCTCCTCCACCCTCTTCTCCGTTTTCCCTCAATAAACCCACTGCCTGCTCCCACAGTTGTCTCCCTGTGATTTCTCACAGCAAGGCTGCTCTGACACTTTGGACATTTGTTCTTGCTTTTTTTTTTTTTCTTGTTAAGACTTTGATTTGCTTAAATGTCAGGGACTTGATTAAAAAATGAGATATAGGCAGCAATGACCTGCTTTCAATGAACTTGAGTGTATCTTATAGCTTCTTAAAGCTTTACTTTTTTAATTTCTGAGTGTGAGGTTTTAGCAGTCTACCTACCGGGCTGATGTTGTAGTGGGAAAACCCTTTTCTTTGATCTTCCTTTCTAGAATAGAAAGACAAGAAAATATGCCCTCCCTTTCATCTTTTCAGGACCATAAACAATCTTCATTTTGTTTTGTCCAAGGAACCTTGGCTGATTCACTTGTAGAAAGTAGAAGGTTAATATTTATTTTCTGAATGGACTTATGTGTTCTCTGCCAAATCACATATCTATATCGTTATTGTAAGACTTTTCCTCCTCTTCTGTGGAAAAGCCCAGAGTGCAATTGTATTACTTCAACACTAGCTACATGTATTCATTTACTTATTTAGTGTCTGCTAAATAAAAAAACTCTGCAATATATTTTAATGTGCAAAATCTAATTTATTATTCATACCAAGTTGTAAAATAGTCTAAATATTATTCCTATTATCCAGATGTAGGAAATGAGGCTCAGAGCTCAGAGAGATTACAAATTGCCTAACATTATAATTACTTGGTTGTTTAATACTATTTGTTTAAACCCAGGGAGGATCTGGTGATACGGAATTTTGAAAGAACAAAATCAGAGACTTGTGCAATAGAATTAAAAGGATGGATAAAACATACAAAATAGAGCAAGGGGAGAAGTTCTTGGGAACATTGATTTTATTATATTGCCATGCTCTGATTCACAAAGCAGCCAATCCTAAGATGTATCCTCTGTTCAGTCTTTTTTTTTTTTTTTCCTGCTGTCTTTTCTTCTAAACTTACCTAGCTCTCTCCTTTCTAAAGGTCCCAGACTCTTTATATTGTAGTTTTTTTTCTCTTTGAAGAGCTTCCTTTAGTCATTCTAAAAGCCAGATTGAAAGTATCTGTTAGCAATAATTTTTTGTCACCTGAGAATGGATATATTTCCCCTCATTCATGAAGAATATTTCGCCTGGCACAAGATTTGGGTTGCCAGTTCCATTCTTTCTGCACTTGAAAAATATTGAGCCACTTCCTTGTGGTCCCTTTGGTTTCAGGTGAGATAACTGCCATGCAAATTTGTTTTCCTTTTCTTATTAATGCCTTGTTTCTTTCTGGCTGACTTCAAGACTTTTTATGTCAGTTTTTAGAAGTTTAATTATGATGAATCTTAATGTAGGTTTCGTTGGGCTTATCCTGTTTATAGATGTCTCAGCTTCTTGTGTCTGTAGGTTTATGTTTCTCCAGATTTTAGAAATTTTCTACCATTACTTCTCTGAATACTTTTTCAGTCCTACACTCCTTCTTGGACTAAAATGAAACGAACATTCAATCTTTTCTTTTTATACCACAGAATACTGAGGCTCTCTTCATTTGTGTTTGAGTCCTTTTCTCTCTGTTGTTCAGATTTGGGTGAATTCTGTTATGTTTTCCAAATCTCTAATCCTATCTTCTGTCATCTCTATTCTATTTTTCAGACCATCCAGTGAGGTTTTGTTGTTGTTTTAGTTTTACTTAGTGGATTTTTTCAGTTCCATAATTCCCACTTGGTTCTTTTTCACAATTTTTATTTCTTTGCTGAGATTCTATATTCATTTGCTTCAAGAGAATTGATAATTGGTTGTTAAAATGTTTTTATGATAAGTGCTTTAAAATACTGTTGGAAAATTTTATCATCTAATTCATTATGATATTGGCATCAGTTGATTGTAGTTTCTTATTCAGGTCATGAATTTATGCATTTTTGGTATGACAAGTGATTTTTTATTATATCCTAGCCATTTTAGTTATTATGATGGGAGATTCTTGATCCTATTTAATTTCGTATTTCAGGCAGCTACCCTCCTTAGTTATAGTATATGAGTTCGGTCCTATTTTTGTGGGTCTCAGTTCTAATGTTGACTTAGTTTACAGAGACTTGCAACGTTATTTTGGACTGCTTCATTCTGCTGGTAGTGCTGGGGCTCAGTCAGCTGGTGCCATCTGCATGGGCAAAAGCCACATCCCTGGACTGCCTTATATGACTAGTCAGTTTGGGTGTAGTCAAGGGGGAGAACCACTGAGCCTGGGTTTCCATTAGGGGGTGGACAGAGAGAAGCAGAGCTCTGCTGATGCTGTCACTGTCACCAAATTAGATTCCTGCCTCAGGCCCCAGTTGTAGGGTGGAGTCTGTAATGTTTTGAGGTTTTGCTATAGCTCCTCCCCAGCCCCGTGGTGACCCTATACCCACATTACCTGAGTTCTAAAGTGGGAACTGTGATGGCCTAGGGTTTCCTTCTGTCAGTGGATCAAATTGCTGCTGGGCCAGGTTGTGATGTGGAAATTCTGATCGATGGTTCAGGTCTTCCTTCTGTTGCCCTTTGCTGTTGCTGGCTTTCGGGCAATAGCTGGGGCCTCAGTTATGGAACAGGGACTGGGGCTCCCTGTGATCATTTTTGGGTGTTATTTTCTCAATCCTCTGGCCAGAGAGCATGACTTATTTCTATTTCCTTCTTTCTTTCCCCTGCTTCCATCCCTTCCTTTTCTTCTTCCATCGTTGCAGACCTCTCCAGCAGCTAGCCTGGGGTATAGGGAGAGATTCAGGGGACTTATTCTGCTGTCGTTTCTCAGTCCCTGAGATTCCCAGCCAGCCTCCTCTTTCCAGTTTTCAGTGCTTATTTAGCATTGCCTGATGGAGGATTTCCAGGCTCTTTTGTTGTATTAAAAGAGGTGAATCTGAGAAGAGTCTCTTTCATTTTGTTCTAGAGCCAGAAGTCTCCCACATCCTTTTTTAAAATTAAATTTATTGAGTTAATGTTGGTTAATAAAATTATATAGGTTTCAAGTGTACAAGTCTATGATATGTCATCTTTATATTGCATTGTGTGCCCACTACTCAAAGTCAAATCTTCTTCTATTACTTCCTCTGGTAACCACCATGCTGTTGGTTGTCTGTATCTATGAGTTTTTCTTGTTTGTTCATTTGTTGCTTTCAGTTTTGTATCTCACATATGAGTGAAATCATACGGTTCTTGAAATTTTCTGATTTATTTGCTTAGCATGATATGTATACACACATATGTATATACATACTCATATATCTTCACATATATGTAATGGAATAGTACTCAGTTATAAAAAATGAAATACTGCCATTTGTGACAACATGGATGGATTCTGAGATAGTCTCAGAATATTTTTAAGCAATACATGTCTGTTGGAAACTTTGGGGTTTTACTTAAAATTTCTATATCACTCATATAACTCATATGGGTTTTTATGTAATAGCTTATAAGAGCTAATACCACGTATTTACCTATCTCTGCCAAATGTCTTATTTAAAACATCTGTGACTTAGTCCTTTTCCTAAATTTATTTATATTAGTCTTCTCTCTTTTTTTCTTGGTGAGTTCTAACTAAAGATTTGTTGATTTTGTTTATCTTTTCAAAGCAGCTCTTAGTTTCTTTGATCTTTTCTAGTATCTTTTTAGTCTCAATTTTATTTATTTCTCCTCTGATATTTGTTATTTTCTTTCTCTACTAACTTGGCTTAGCTCCTTTTTCTGGATAAGTGAGATTAAAAGAAATGAGAATGGAGACTAGGAGGAGCCTGAGGTGTAAGCTGGGAGCAATCCTTAAACAAATCTGTTGTGAAAGTAAGGGGTGGGGCAATAGTTGGTTTACAGTTGTTAATTGGAAAATAATACAATCATTAATAAATGATAATATAAGCATAAATTGTGTTTTGCATACTCAAAACTGTAAACCTACATTTGCCCCACGTTATGTATACTGACTGTACACTAGTAAGGGGTTAGTTTTAGAGGAAGGGTAACCTACCCTTTGTGACCATCACTGTTCATCATGTACTTTGTTTAATTTTGTTTTCTCGTCTCCCTCAGATTCTAAAGGGATAAAATTCTCTAGGAGAATAGGGATTCATTATGTCATGCCAACTTAGAGAACTAGAAGAAGCTACATAAAGACAGAAGATATAATAAAATATCAAAATATTTATTCACCTTCCCTCCTTCTACTGAGATAAACAACAGGGTCAAGCCAGAGGCTCAGAAACTTTGAGAAAAAAATCCAAATACCTCAATCCCATGTTTTTCCCAGATGTGATACATCCTCATCTCATTTGTTTCCTTTAGGCACAACCTCTTAAAAGAGTTGCCAACCTACCTTCTCCATAACAACATTTCCAGTTATTGAACAAACACATCCTGTTTTCTATCAATGAGGTTTGCTATCCTTTTCTTCTCTTTCCTTCATCTCTACTGGCTTGATTGGCTTCTCAATGACAACAGAACAATATAATACAACTCATATAACCCAACAAAATCATGTCACCTCAGTCAATTTCTACAGTTGTGGTCTTACTCTCCAAGAATGTGACCTTAATGAATTGGGGTGAGTTGCAGAAACCAAGATGTCATAGTGGCTGAAGGATTGGTCTGTGGCACACCAGCATATTAAGGAATGCTGTAAAGATGTTTGAATAAATTGTGATATATAAAAAATATATATAGATAGATAAATAAATAGATAGATAGATATAGATATAGATAGATAGATATAGATATAGATTTATACAGTTTCCTATATACAGCTGAAATAATTCTGAAGAACAGTCTTTAAACTATTGGTCTGTTTAGAGAAGGGCTTTGTAAAAGTCTATGTAAAGAGAAGGACAGAATGAATGCTCATTGTTATAAAATGCAAAATCACAATTTTTTCCACAGCGTGACCAGCCATAAGTAAATTATAGGTATTAACTTATGTAACTTCTGGTAAAATAAAATGGGATTATGGTATTTTACTCTGTTACTCTTCCAGTCTATTCTCCAGAGCCAGAATTGCCAAATAGTTGTTACTTCATCCAACTGTTTCAATCCCTTTAATAGCTTCTCATTTTTCTCAGAATAAAGACCAAACTTTTAACTCTCACCGAAATAGACCTGCATGGTTTTGTTTTCCACTTCTTCTCCTGACTCATCATGTTACAGACCTCTTTCTTTTATCCATCCCTGTAATACTGATCACCTTTACTCATAATGCCTCCACCTGCCACAGGTTTGATGCTCATGCCCTTCTTGCTGCCTGAAACATCTTAACATAGTCCCTTGCCTCTTGGCCTAAAGAAATGATATCCATTATATTCCAACCCAATCTTTGTGTCTTTGGGGGAACTCCTAACCTTCTCAGCTGGGCCAAATCCTCCCATTATGGAAAATACGTACATCCTCAACTCTCCATATTAGCATTGGTTATAGTCTCAATTTTAAAGATATAAATCTGAATATTTTATTGCTGCTACCTTCTTAGTTAGACTATAAGTGACAAGAGACCAAACACCATAACTATTTTTGTACAGCTGTGTCCCCAGAGTTCATTTCAGTACTTGACACAGAGTAGGTGCTCAGGAAATATTTTCTTAATGTACATATGGATGGTTTGGTTTATTGTGTGTGCTTATTGAGGAGTAATTAAAATAGTTCCAAGCAGAGTGTGTGCACACAACAGAAGCTCAATATATTAGTGAGTTAATATATGAAAAAAGAATGTTGAATTATCTGTGAGTGAATTAGTGAGTCATTGATCATTTTAGTTTGACATTTTTGGCCATATGGTTATTACAGTGTTCTTTTTTCCTCCAAGTGATAGTTGAAAGGATACAAATAATTTCTATTGTAAATTTATAACATATCTATTAAACTCAGAGGATAAGCTATAAAATAAATTATACAAACAAAGGTCAAAATAAACCAGTCAAAATATATCCATTTTTTCATTCCCTGGTTTCATTCCAGTTTATTTGGAAACTAATTAGAGCTCAGAGAGGTGAAGGACTTGACTGACCCAAAGTTACAGTCTTTCTGTGATTCAGGCAAGATATGAACAGAAAACTATTGAGTATATAATTCATAGTTATTTTGAGCTTTCCAGACATCTCCAGGGTGGTGGCATGCTGATAGCACATTTATTTCTCTTTACCTCTTATACACACAAATATGCACTCTAATTGCTGTAAGTCCAGTGCTTCTCACTAGCAATAAATTAAAAACCTTTGGCAAACTCTCCTTAATTGATGCTCTTGCCCCCTTGTCTAATGCATTACCCTGGAGGGAGAGATTTATAATAGCATTATTTTCAGCATCCTATTTGCCTAACCTACAATGGGAGGTAAACAGTCATCATATTTTATGTATTTTAAAAGGACACTATGGATCTGTTCCAGAAACCATATTTTTATTTTATTTATTAGCTGGTTTTAATTATACCTCTAGAGAAAGCTGAATGATGCCCAAATTGCAACACAGAAAGAAGAGTGAAGGACACTTAAAAAGGACCAGAGAGATGAGGAGGAGGCCTAGCTGACCCCCCAGGCCTGGCAGTTTTTCTTCCCTCTGGTCCTTAGTGTCTTCATCTCTGGGAAGGAACCAGGTCATAATGATTTATATGGTTGCTTAAAGCACTGGTATTTCATTTATTTATGCTTTAACTTTTTTTAAGATACAAAGATAAGATAGTATATAATTTTTTTAATGAATGCAATACATATCATACTGACATTATCATTAAAACTTTGTACAAAATTTTTATTAGACTAAAATGTTGACTTACTGATGTGCTGTCCTTCCCATACAATTTAATGATGTGCACCAGTATTTTGAAGGGAGGCAGTTACACTGGGCTACGGACTATTACAGGCAGAAGGATGAATGCAGGAGGACATAGTTTATCCATGTGAGTTTTGTGTTGCATCCTTCTGTCTCTCTCTGCTTTGCTGGTCAGGATCATTTTAGTCCCCTTAGAAATTATTTTATTCTGTGACCTCTGGTTTCTTTGTTCTATCCTTCATGCCCAGAGCTTATAGGAATGGTGGGCTATATACACCTGTTACCCCCTTAAAATGATATATGAGCCTAGATCCTTTTTTCACCCCTAAAATTCACATGTTTTTTGTCCCTTTCATAACAGGCTCCTCTACTCTGCTTTTAAATGTGGCAAGTAGATCATATGGCAAATATATTTATGTTGTTTACATTTTAATGAGATGGTTACATTTTCTACTTTCTTATATTTATGTTCAATAGTGGATAGACAGCCTGGGAGAATGACTGCACTTTTGGTATCTAATCCCAAAGAGAAACTCTAGTGGAAAAATCTCAGACTACATAGGAGTATCCAAGTGCAAGCTGACACTTGAACTAGAGGATCTAGGCCAGGTAGGTTTTTAGAGTATCTCTTAGTATCATGTAAAGACCTGAACTAAAAGAACTACAACTTCAATTTCTACAAAGTTGGTCAGAATGCTTAGACTTAGATGTTGTGTGTGTCAAAAGGATCATCATGTCTTGAAATAGTTTTACATATATTCCTCTATCTTTCAATTTTTTTGACCCATGGTTTCTTCTATCTTTAAAAAATATATATAGTTTTCTTTATATGAGGTTTCCATCTTTTGAAACAATGTATTAGGTACTTAAGCAGAGAACAGAAGCTGTGCAAAATAAGGAAGTCATCTCTCATCTTTAACAACTGAATTCCGTTTCCTTGTTTATTTTGGATGCCAGCACGATGTTGCAGAGTGGCTCAGGGAAAGGAAAAGCATATAGCCTTGTGGAAGAGAGGCAAAAATAAAGCAAATGGGTTTTACAGGAGGGTCCTCTTCCTAATCCCAGCAGCCCAGGCCCTTCTGGCAAACGGTGGAAGGTTGCTCACAATACCCAAGGGGCGCTGGAGCACACTGAGGCTCGGGAAAGGAGCGTAACAGGGAAGAACTTTGATCAAACACTGACCTAAATGCACCCAGCTGAGGTTATGTTACTTAAAGATATTTCTTATATTATTGCCTCAGATTAGCACTAAATTACCATACTGAACTAGAATTTTGTCCCTCCTGCCCCTATCTACCCATTAGTCAAGGACTCATGAGAAGGAACAGATGAGTTATAGGGAAATAAAGCAGTTATCTATGTCTTGCACATCTGAGTGTGATGTGAATAATGTTTGACCCAAATGCCCATGTTTCTTTCTCACTGGCATTTTCTACAGAAATTTCCAGGCTCAACTGTTGCCCACTAAACACAAAATATAACATTTTAGACTGCCATTTGTGTCTAATCTGATAAATTATTTTATCATGGGGGCCCGCAAGATAAGTTATTGAAAAATACCCAAAAATAGATAGATGATACATTTCTGGAGAGCAGAAACTACATTCAGAATTGCCTAGTGCCTCACCAAACACTCACACACCACACAAATACACACACCATGCATATACACACACCGCATACACATAAGTGTGGTTTCTGGAACAGTGCTATTTGATAAATTGTGTTGGGTGACTACATATTTGTCTACCATGGACACTTACTCTTGTTTTCACCAGTTTCCTGACACTCTCCCGGCAATGAAGACACGTGCACATTGTGGTCCTCTTCTCTGAGTTTTTGAGATTGACTTAGAAACCTATGTCTGGTCATAAGTTTTCAGGGACAGTGATCAGAAATGAGATTCTGGCATTTTGGTCTTGTGCCAAAGAGAATGACTCAATAGCCTTTGGGCAGAGATAGCTAGGTTCTATTTTTCTGGCACACTTTCTCTGGCCCAGTCTTCCAGTAGGAAGACTGATTTAAAAAGAGTGCTTGAAGTCTGCCTCTGCCTCTGCCAGTGACAACTATCTCTGATTTGTGCCACCCCTCGGGTGATAATTTACAGAACTTCTTCTTTCTATAGAAGGAAATGGCTGGATTTGGTAACTGTTCCCCAATCTAAACCTCACTAAGAATTTCTAAACTACATCAATTATTCATTAAAGATTGAGAAGTATAAAGAAATGGAAGGAAGGAGAAAGATAGAAATGAGATGCAAATCTCTAGAGCCAAACGCAGGGAAGCTGACAATAAAATTTACGGAGACTTAGTTGTGTTAAGGGAACATACTAGACACTATTATTATTCACAGATAGGGCTGTCATCAGGTTTTCAAAGATGTGGTTTTATTGTATGAAACTAGGTGCCCACTTCTCTGCTTCCTAGATTGCATTTTCTAGCGCACAGAAGAGTCTGGTGGAATGTAGTATTCTATTCATAGTATTCTATTCACAGGGACTTCCCAGGCTTGGGAGAGTTGGGAGGGGGGGCGGGGGGGGGGGCAGGAACTGCCACAGGCAAAGAATGTACTACAGATGGCAAAGAGTGGACTAACCCATTTAACAGGACAAAAAGCAGGGGATTACATGCTAAAAGCCAGGGAGAGAAGAAACAAAGACCAATTCTCCAACCATAAGAACTTTTCTATCTTGATTTCATCTCCACATCTGTTCCTTTTTAACATCTTGATTTGTCCTCCCTAATTATGAATGTCTTTTGAAAAGATTATATAGATTTGATTTTAGGGGCAATTATTGGACGGACAACCTGATCTTTCTAAAAAATGGGGGTTGAGGACAATCCAAAGGGCCAGAGAGGCAGCGTTTACTAAGAAATTATGAATTTATGCTGAGTGCCTCGATTCCAGGGCCTAAAGCAGGAACAGTGAAGTCTTTGTGGGTTTGAGAAAGGCACTGGCCCAGAGTAGTAAAGAAACCCACAAGAACAATATTCTGAAAGGCCAAGATTTTAGTCCATTAGTTGAAAAATTATAATCTCTAAATTCTTTATAGTTGTATCCATGTTATTACGTAAAGTGTGTCTTCCCGTCCCATCTAAGGTTTTACAATCCCACTGTTCTTCAGCCCAGGTCGTCTTCGAGCTAGATAGTAGGTTACCCTCATTCATTTCTGCATTTTCAGCAATTAGTAAGTGCCAGGGCATTGTGAATAAAAGAAGTGCTTGCATGTGGAATAATAAGCTCTTCATCCTTTCTTTTCTCTAGTTTATGATAAAAAACTACCCCCAACCTATGAAGATTAGTTTGATACAATCCTTCCCAAGTTTAGTTGTCCCTTCATGGCTTTCCTTTCAGCATCTGTCTATTAAACATTCAGAATACTTGATAGGGTGCTTCCTGAGCTTGAATTTGAATAAACCAATTCACACAATGGGATAAATGAGTTAATGGACAATTGCATTTTATGTGATGATCCATTGTAAAACAAACAAGAAAAAAGGCCCTCTGATTGGTGATATTTCATGGTTTGAGTTGGAGGAGATCAGAAATTTTGGCATCAGAAAGATAATTTAGGGTCTGTGGAGTTCACAGGCCTCTTGCTCTGCAGATGATCCCACCGCAGGTGAAACAGCCCTGGGAGGGACTCCTCACTGAGAACAAGCAGGGTGCCCTTTTGTGAGTATGTGCACCACCAAATTTGTAGTAGCCACCTCTCCTAATACAAAGACAATGCAATACCCCTTTGTCTCAGCCCAGTGGCTTCACTGATGATTTTGGCAGAACCTAATGGGGCAGAGCACTGTAAATATGGGGATGTTTCACTCCAGGCCTCCAATGACCCACAACCAGTTTCTATTATTAATAATTCCTCTAAGGCTCATCTGTGGAGCATTCATGAAAAAACACCACAACTTCCTCATGTAAGGAAATACCAGGCTGCAGACTTCCACTCTGAATCCTCTGAATCATTTGCTGAGCTTCTTCATTATTTACTGACATTCCTGAAATGCAAACAACCAGAATCTTATCAGGCAAAGGCAGATCCCCTGAGCCTTTTATCATTCTGTCTGCAATTTTGAATATTTCCTCTATAACCAGACAGCATACCAAATGAAGCTAGACTCTTTGAACGGAAATGAGTCAATTGGAATGTCAATTTTATTTAGTCATATATTATAAAAACTAAACAGCATATCTGGCTGATTGACAAAACTCATCCAACTGTTAAGGGCAAAACAAAAGTATGTCAAGATGTACAGTTATGCAGATCTTGCTTTTACCTACAGGCAGATATTGACAGAGAGAGAAAGAGAGAGAGAGACATAGGCAGAAAATTGAAGCAGAATGCAACATCTGGAACTGTCCAATGGATAAAATTCCAAGAGAAAGAGTATGGGCATCAGAAGTAAAGCTATCATGTCATGTTTTCTCTCTTCTTCTTCAATGAGCCTTTTAACTTCTTCCACAGGCTGTCTTTTCTCTTCAATTTCTTTTCCATCAAGGATGGCACAGACTCCTTCTTGCGGATTTCCCTCACTAAACCGTGAAAGGCATCATCAATGCAGAATCTGAGGGCTGCAGAGGTCTCAAAGAAAGCGCAGTTATATTCTCGGGCCAGACTCATGCCTTCTTCTGTAGAGACCTATTGGAAAAATAATGGGTATTAAAAAGAGAGGAAGGGAGAGATGCTTAAATCAAAAAGCATGTTCTCTACCAGGCTGTGGGCCTGTTTTATTAAAAAAAATTGTAAAATGTTAAATTTAACAATATGTTCTGAAGGAAGAGTTCTAGAATTTCTGAACATGAAGGACACATATGAAATCAGAATCTTTGCAAAGGCAACTGGTTATAACTTATTAAAAGTGGAACTGGAAATCAACTCTACAGACTTAAAAAAAAAAAAAGTAACAGAGCATAGTGGTCAAAAGCATAAGTTTAGGTTAAAACTGCTTGGTTTCCAATCTCAGGTCTCCTTGTAGTTTTGCAAACCTGGGTAAATTTCTTGACTTTTTTTGCCTAAGTTTTCTCATGTGTGACATAAGATAATAATACCTTAGATAATTTTTGTTAGAGTTAAACAAGCTGATCAATACAAGATACATTGAACATGCTGAGTACATATTTAAAACTCTGTAATTACTAGTTATTAATTATAGTTCAAAACTTTTAGTTAAGAATAAGTCAGGATGAAGTTATCATGAAACTTGGAATATAATGTTCAGATGAAAACAAAAGCAGACCACCACCATTATGATAAATAAGCCTTTCTCTAGCTGAGCTCTTCAGAACAGGCTTAGAGCTTTGGGATTTTTTGTGGGACTTAGCATGTTGTGGCTCATTTTATGGCACTAAATCCTTCAGAGATGATAAACTGACTGAGGTCAGAGACTGTCTCATTTGCCTTCCCTTTAGTGTCGCTCACAGTGGCTGGTGCCTAAATTACCATTAGAGAAGTTAAAAGGATGATTAGTAAACATACCTGTGTTGAATAAGTATTGGGATGTAAACATAAGTGATGCACAAATATTTAAACAGTGGATTATGTGTCACTGTAGATGGATGCTAGTAATCCTGCTCAAAATTTAGCATGCCCATTAAGTTCTAATAGAATATTCACCTCTGCTCTAAGAAAGCAGGAAAAGGCTGCCTTTGCACAACATGTCTGACAGCCTTTAGCCCATGCTGGTCTATTTATTTTCATAAAGTTAACCTGATGTTTATATATTGGTATCTTCACTTTTTCTGCTAAATAGAAGTAAATGGTGAACTGGAAACCCCATTAGTCTGGAACTTAAGTGAATGTGACTGGGACTAGGATGGGTGGAGCTCTCAATTCACCCATATTATATATGTGGCATAAATAAGGAAGGGATTTTGTTTTTTTTAAACTGCTGACATTTTGCAATTGTTTGTAACCAGAGTCAAGTCACCCTTTCTTAACTGATAGAGCGGTCATATTGCCAACAAGTGGTTGGGCAGGCCTGTGAAAACAGGTCATTTGGATTCCAAAGCCAGGTCCTTCCTAGTCTGTGATAGGTTAACCTCACCAGGGTTTGATAAGTACAAAGAATGTCTGAATTCTTTCCTTTCTTTCTCATTTTTGCTGGCAAATACACCAATTCTTTTTTTCTTAAGCTTATTTCTGTCTTATAGTAACTGAAGAAATACAGCTAAAGTCATCCAACCTGAATGATTAACATTCCGTCTTAACAGCAACTTAACGGAGTCATAGATTTATTAAGTCACTGATCTTATTTCCAAGTAATCAGAGGTTTCCATCTTACCAAGTGTGTTAACACCACATAGCATGTGTTGTTCTTTATTTTCCAGTCTCTGTAACCTTTTTCTCCACCCAGAAGCTAATGACACATATTTTACATTTTTCCATAGCAACACCACATGTCTGGTACCATTTTTTTATATTAATCAACTTTTATTAGGCTATATGAATACAAAAACAGCCTCAGAATCTCCATGACTTGCAAAAATATTTAGGTCTTGCTCCTACTGCCCATTAGCAACTGGAGCATAGACTGTGGTCGCTGAGCCCCAGGCTGTTGGTTGGGCCCTGGTTTGTCTCTCTGGTCTTCTTATTCTCGGACTCAGACTGAAAGGGCACTATTATCTGGGATTATGACGTTTCTATGACAGAAAGTAGGTAGATGAGAGAGAGAGATAATTTTACCTACATGCCAATGATCCAAAGACAAATGAGGAAACCTAAATTCAATAAAGCATTAGGTACACTCAGCTTATAATGAAGGATGGCAAGGATGGGGCAAAAAAACAATTCTAAAGAGATACAGTAGTCCCTCTCTATATCGTGGTTCACTTATCGCAGCCTCACTATATTGCGGGATTTTTAAAAATATTATATTTAATTATTTATCGTGGATTTTTTGCTATATTGCAGGATTTTGTGGTACTGTACATGTATGTTGTTAAAGTTACGTAGGTTTAAGAGTGTAGATTAAATGTAAGTTTCCTACTTCGCGGGGGCATCTAGAATGTAATATCCACAATAAGTGAGGGAATACTGTGATAGAATCTAGCAAAATCAGTTATATGTAAATGTAGTACACTATCCAATTAAAAAAAAAGATGGTCAGACCAGATTTTTAAAAAATCACTTGTAGTTGAAACTCCTTACATGTAAGAATATAGAAAGACTAAAATTTGAATGGGAATTAATACACAATTAAACTAGTATATTGACATAATATCAAAGTAGACAGTAAATTTTTAAAAACTTACTAGAGTTAAAGGGAGAGATTTTATAATGATAGAAAGATAAACCTATCATAAAATATTACACTTACAAATTCATATGTACTAAAATTATAGTCTTATTTTATAAGAAAAGTTGATAGAACTAAAATACAAAATTATAGTGAACTATTTTCACACATCTTCCCCAGCAGTTGAAAGAATAAGTAGGCAAAAGTCAATAAGGATACAAAAAGTTTGAACAGAACACCATTGGTCTAATATATACATAAAAGATGCTGTACCTACCCAACAACTGAAAAGTTTACATTCTCTTCAAGTGAACCAGGAGTATTTATAGAAACTGACTTAATGCTAAGCTATAGAGAATGTTTTAAAATATTTCAAAGAATCAAAGTCACAACATAATCCCAAATGGAATTAAACTAGAAATTATTTTTAAAATGAAGATAACAAGGAAATTCCCAAATATTTTGTAAAAATATACTTCTGAATAGTCAACAGTCCATAAGATATTATATGAAAATTAGAAAATAGTTGAAACTGAATGGTAATAAAAATTAAACCTCACATCTTGTGGCATACCTAAAGCTTTGTTTAGAATGATCTTTATAGCAATATATGCATGTTTTAGAAAGGTGGAAACATTCACATTTAATAATTGAAGTAGAAACATTAAAAAGTTACAAAAAAAGTGCCCAGCAAATTTAACCCAAAGAAAGTAGGGGAAAAAAGGAAATTTTAAATATAAAGACAAATAAAATATAAAACAACCATGCAGGAGCAAAAACAAAATCCAATCTGAGATTTTTACAAAGATAATAAATTGATAGAGCCCAGGTTAAGACAAATTAAAAGTGGAAAAAAAAAAGGGAAAGAGAGAGAGAGGGTATAAATAAACAATATCAAGAATGACAAACAAAGATCCTACAAACATAAAAATGATAATTAGGTAATATTGTGCTTGTGCCAATATGTTTGACAAGTTAAGTTACAGACACATTTCTACAAATACATTTACCAAAACTTATACATTAAAAAATAAAAATCTGTGTCATCCTCTACGTGAGATAAGGAATTAAACATGTTCTTAAGACCTTTTCACAATTAAGTCTCTATGACTAAAAGCCTTTTTTGATGAATGTGAGTAGATGTATGTACAAAAGGTGAGCAAAAATGTTCACATCAGCATTATCAATAATAGCCAAAAAGTAAAAATAAAAAATACAAAAACCTAACGGCAACTCAAATGTTATCATGAGTGAATTCAATATATGGCTTTTTGTATATTCATAGAATGGAATACTGTGTTAAATGCAAACGAATAAAACACCGTAATCTATAATTTAGCAAATCATACAAACATGATAGTGTTTCGTGGAAGAAATCAGATGTTAAGAATATTTTTTTAGTAAATGTTTTATTTTAGTATAGTTTTAGATTTACACAAATGTGGTAAAGGTAGTACAGATAGTGCCCGTGTATTATCCCACATCCAGTTTCTTCTACTGTTATATTAATATGGTCCACAATTACACTTTTAGAATGTTTAAACGTGGGAAAACGATTCTTCAGTTTTGGGAGTCAACATAGTATTTCCTTTAGGAAGTGACCCAGGAGAGTATTCTGCGTGCTTTTCATTATCTTCCTTGATCTTTATGGTGGTTTCATATGGGTTTACTTTGTTATAATTTATAAAATTATAATTTGTGTAGTCTGCATATGATACATTAATTAAAAACTCAAACAAATGCACCATATAATATGAAGCATCCCTTTTTAATTTGAAACATCACTTAGTCATCAAGTATTGTTTCTGTAGCTAAATATTTATATATTCACAGTAAGTAGGATATGTGAAGTCTCTAAATAGACTTAGTTCACATCAAATCATGTTTTGTCACAAAACAAATTGGGTCTGGGCAGATTTTGCAAACAAATACATTAAGAAAATCTTTTGCTTTTCATTTTATTTTAGATTTCTGAAGCTAGAATAACATTGTGGAGTTGTATTATGTTTTTAGTGGGAAAGATTCAATATTATAAATATTACAAGTCATCCCAAATTTATGTAATTTCAAATAAAAATACATTTAAATCCATAAATCTTTTAAGTCATAGAATGTCATACAGAGATAAAAAAAAATTTATAGGGAATAATTAAAGTAAAATAGAAAAAACACTTGAATTTAGTAAGAACAAGGCAGGGAGAACAATAACAATGATGTTCAACTTACCCTACTAAGGCTTTATCTAAAGCTATAACAGTTCAGGCACATTTCCCAAATGAGAAGTGGGGTATTAGTTAAGGGCGGGACAGACCAATACAATGAATTGGAGAACCCAAAAACAAGAACAAAAAATATATGGAAGCTTAATATATCATTGGGATGGCATTAGTAAATGAGTGGCACCCTGACATTGAGTTATCATTTTGGATTATTTTTGACATATGGAGATTATTTCTACCAGAACAGGGATGTACTTTTTATTTGGAGAAAACAAAAGTAAAAAAGGGCTTTGAGTGAAGTTTTTAACTAAATCTGCAATCTTTTTTATACATTTAAAAAAATCTCTATACAAAACATGTTTATGAAATTTTTCCTAATTAAAAAATGTAAACATTACAAATAAATCATTGGCAAAATCAAGAATTCAGTTAAAAATCTAATGTAACAGTCGATCTTAATCTGAAGTAAAATTGGAAGACAAATTTCATGAAAAGATTTTTGTTGGGATCATATACAGTAAACACATTTAATAGATGAGATAACTGCCTAGTTTATTAATTGTAGCAGGGTAAAGTAGCAACTCTGTAGCTACTTATGAGTAAGTAGTATAGGAATTACAAACTCTGTATGTCAATGCATGAAATGGAGTTGCATGTGTTCTTAGATTTACTATCAGAATATTAATTTTATGTTATTTAGTAACTTGGTAATTTTCACATTCATTATAATGAAATCTAAATGGAAATTAAACTTTGTAAAATATTTTCTGTGTTTCCTTTAAAAACTCTTATTAGATTAAAATAAAAACTTTAAGTCATTAAAAAAACAAAAAATGAAAGCAGGGAAGCAGCCGATGAATAGATGAGTGGATAAAACAACTACGGGACATTTGCACAATGAAATACTACTCAGCCATATAAAAGAAACAATTTTTACCCTTTGCAACAGCATGGATGGACCTGGAGAACATTATGCTAAGTGAAATTAGCCAGTCAGAGAAAGACAAATACCATATGATCTCACTCATATGTGTAATCTAATGAACAAACTAAACTAACAAGCATAATAGAGACAGACTCACAGATGGAGAGCAGGATGACAGCTAAGGGAGAGTGGGTGAGAGGTGATGGGAATGAGCAAAAAGGAAAAAGGACTCATGGACATGAACAACAGTGTGATTATTGCAGGAGGAGAAGGTTGTATCAGGGGACTAAATGGTAATGGAAAACAATAAATTTAAAAATATATATATTTCCAAGTTTCAGTAAATTTCATCTCACATCAATATTGACAAGCCATAAATGTGCCATCCCTACCTTTACTGTAGGAACTGATATACTATAAATTTACTGAAAGAACTTGATTCAAAACATGTAAAACAAAATCATTTTTACAGATTCTGGGCTTTATGCTTAGTAATTATGGTTAGTTTGAAGGTCGTAAATATTTAAACAGTAGCATTAGAAATAATTTTAATTCACTAATGTTGTTCTGATTAGTTCAGAACCAGAATAACATAAGAAGAAGTAGCTTTTATGTTAAGGTTTAAAATCAGGGTAATTAACATAAAATATTCTAATTAATATATTATATCTTATTTATCCAAATTTTAAGTAAAATTAACATACTTAATTTTAAATGTTTATCCACATTATACAGCGACTGCTAAGAAAGAAGCACAGTGTTACAAGGGAATGAACTCTTTTAAAAAAATTTTTGTTTATTGAGAATTACAGGCCCAGGAAGCTTAAGCAAATGATTCAAGGTCACACACATATTTAAGTAAAACAACCATCAAGTTCTACTCTCTTCCATCAACTCTTGCTGGCTGTTTTTCACAGGATCTGGCCAGTTTCCTTTGCTACTGTTCCATATACGTAATTGGTTATTCTGATGTGAGGTGTTTCAACATAAAGGTGATTCTTAAATGGTAAACAAATGGTATAGAATAGTTTATATTGAATTTACATGAAAAGAAAAATTTAAATAAATACAAAAACAAAGGGGAAAATAAGTATTATAGAAAGATTATTTAGGGAGGAGCAATCACTGCAGATACCATTATACCACCATGCCCCTCAATCACAAAGAAAGAGTCTGTGATTAAAGGTGCCACCTAGAGGTCTAGAAAGTATTGGCAAAAAACAAAAAAACAAGAAAAGGAATAAAGAAACATGTTTCATGCAAGTAATAGAAAATTTTAGTAACCCAGGGGAGCTATCTTTTTAATATATATGACCATCTTCACCGAAGAAGATCACTGTGTAATATGCCAGGTACTCTCGGAAGTGCCATTTCCCATTTGCCAGAGGAAGTATTAGAACACAGCCACAGCTGCTTGTGGGGGGTGGGGGTGGGACAGGATGGGGGGGTATGTTAATGAGACCACTGGGGCAAGCAGAGCCTGTTCTATCCCAGGCTCAGCTGCTTGTGGGCATCGCAAGCATGATGGTCAATTAGAGTTTCATTCCCAATAATCTGCTGACTTCAGAAATTTCATTGCTCTTTACACCATTTTATCTTTTGCCTAAACTCGGTAAAAATAAATTTAAGTTAAGTTACTGCAAAGGTATTCAAGGTAATGGTGGTTGTCTAGTAGCCAACATAATTCTTAAGAGCACAAAAGGAAACTGATCTACTCGGCTATAATTGCTAACCTTGAATGAGGAAAGATTGGCAGAAAGTTGGTTCTGGCTCTCCTCGGAGAAGCCTCATAAGCAAAACATGTGGGTGGCTGAGCTTTCTGGGCACTCTTAAAACATTTTGAGCATAGAGCAAACTCTTTGGGATTTGTTTTATATTTTTTCAATGTGTTCCTGTCTTGTTTCACTTCATTGTTACCCATGGACTTATTATTTTCATTAGAGAGCCTACATCATCAAAGTAGCCGGAATCATAGTTTCCTGGCATATCTGGGACCAAAGCATTCTATTTCTTAACTTAATGAAAAAACTGCCCAACATAGATTGCTCAGTTTTCATTTTGTTTAGTTGTATAATTGGTTTTGGTCAGTTTTAACCATGAGTAGCCTTGCCAGTTCCAGTGGAAATGCTTTGGATTTATTTAACCAGATTTATTCATTTAGTTAATCTATGAGTTATTTATTATTATTATTTTTAGGATTTAAAGATATGTGCATAGATGTCATATCAAACTTCTTGCAGGAAAAATGTAAACAAGCAAAGCACTGACAAAAATGTCCCACCCTTAGCCACAGTCCCTGAACCAAGGGAAATTCATTGTTGACATCGACTGCCCACTGGGCTTACAGGGTGCTTCATCCCAGTGTGCTCCCTCTGTCTTAATATTTTTCTCCAGTTCTCTTTTCTAAATGATGAAAAACAAGTGTGGGGACTAAGTGGAGGCTCAACTGAGGAGGAGTGTCATCTCTTCTTAGCAGGCTCTTCTAACTTTCAGGGGAGACTGGCAAAGGGTGGGGAGAAGAGAAAGCACTCCACACCTTGGCTTTAAGAACACAAATTCCTACCACCCTGCTATCCCAACTTCCCAGTCCTTGAAACTTTCCTTTACAGACTGGGAAGTGGGTAGAGATAAGGGAAAGGTAGAGTCAGAGTCAGGCAAGCCGTTTTTGTTGCCCTTTTGTCTGAGACTCTCTTTATAGCATGGAGTACATTTTATACCTTATCACCTTCGTCTCCTCCACACAGATCTTTGCATTTTGCTTTTTTCCTCGTCTAGTGCACCTTGCATTTTTCTTTTCCACACCTCTTCTGCACCTACTGAAGTTTTCACAGATCATTCTAGTCCTGTGATCTTGGCCTATGCTTTGCTCTGCAATTCATCATCCATGAGAGAAGTTTATGGATCTTACAATTTTGCTGTTTAATCTCACCAAATAAAATGCAAAGTAGCTATATTCTGTCCATCTGTATCCTCCGTGTGCTTAGCCACAAACTTTGCAGGTGGCAGATGCTCATTAAATAGTTAATCTTAATGATGGTGATAGTGACATCTCATAAACAGTCACTGGTGACCACAGAGTCTTATATGAGTCCATCAAACTACAGTTCCAAACGCCAAGGTATTACTTCCAAACTTATTTTTGTCCTGGTGTGACTTCCAGCAAGATACTTGATGAAATTTACCGCAATGGATAACAGTATATAGATTCTGGAATCTGATTACTAAGATCCAAATTCTGGTTACACCACTTCTTAGCCATAGGCTCTTGGAGAGTCACTTAGCCTTTTTTCTGTACTTCAATTTCCTCATCTCTAAAGTCCTACCTCATGGAATTGTTAATGGAATTCAATGAGCTATTACAAGAAAAGCACTGAGCATAGTTCCTGGCATACTGTACACACCCAAAAAATGTTACATTTTTTTTTTTATGTCTGAAGAGAAAAATCATAGGAAATTTCCAGCTCCTTTAGATCAAGTATTGGCCCTGCTCATTTTTTTTCTTCTTCCGACCATGACCTATAAACCCTACCTGATGTGAGCTTTGTCTGCTTCCTCAAACCCAATTCACACCACTCTCCCCTCACCCATTATACCCAGCCATATTCTTTGATATAAACCCAGTGCAATCTTCTTGACTTCAAGTATTGGCACCTGCTATTTCCTCTGCCTGAAAGGTGCTCTCCCCAGTACTTTTTATCACTTGTATTCTGTCATCATTTATGTCCCAGCTTAAATATACATCCACTGTAATACCTTGCCTAGCTTTTCTCTAAAATACTGTTTGTACATTGCCAGTAATACTATCCCATTTCTCTGCCTTATTTCTTTTGGGGGGTATTGAATTACTCTCTGAAATTATCTTACTACTTTGTTCATGTGTTTATTTTCTGTCTTCCTCCAGGACAGAATAAGATTTGTTATAGCAGGAATTTTTGTCTTGCTTCTTACTATGTTTCATATAGTGGCTGGCACTTAGTAGGAACTTGATATTTGTAATTGACACTACTGGAATCCTGGCCATGGGAATACAGCTGGGGTTACAATCAAAATAGAGGAATGAGTAGTTGATTAGGGCGATAGAAAAATATAAAGGGAATTTCAGTTCACTGTGGTCACTGCCATGATGGAGGTGGCCAGTGTAGGGCACTCTGGCAGCATTTTAAGTAGCACCCAGGCCCTTATTAGTGCTTTTCCATTTCCTGAGGATGGAAGCCTTCTTATGAGACTGGAATGACAAGTACAAATTACCTAGGTTGGTGGGAGGGGGTTGGGGGTGCAGAAGCAGAAAGGAGTCTCAGATAGAAGGACTGACAAAGGCCTAAGGCAGAAGTTATAATGGAACTTTGAGGGATCGTCAGTATTTAACATGGTTTAGACCAGAGCATGAGAGAGGAAGGAGTGAGTGAAGAGCGCAATCAGAAGAAATTTGTGAGCTTAAATGCCTAATTTGCTTAGATTCAAATGAAATATGTTTGGCACCCGTCAGTTGAGTGAGCAAATCTTTTTTAAAGCCTATATCTTGAGTGCCTTACTCTGTGTCAGAAAATTTAAAAAAAATTTTTTTTTCTCCTGCTGTTCTGGAGAGATATTGATTGAATGGAGAGAAAAGCAAGACATAATAAATTAAATGGCATAGCCAGTCCTTCTGAGGCACAGGATGGTAATGGCTCTAGGGTAAAAGGTTTAGACTGCTTTGTACAAGAGACATTTGAAGTCTCCAAGGTCTTGTGCTTTTCATCCAAGAAATTCTGGTATGCTGGGGGGAAAGGTTGCCATGGCAGCCAGTAGTTGCTATGAAGGAAAAAAGAGAAGGTTAATGCTCAATATTTTGCTAATAGCAAAATCTGGCTTCTACTTTAAATTTGTCTCTTATGAGCTTTATTTTAAAAATATCTTGTTAAAATTATAAATCAATAAACTTAGGCAGTATATGAAATATATACGCAGGAACATGTATGTATAAATATACATGTATGTGTTGCATGCCTAAGGATATCCTTACATATTTGCACTAATTAATAATGTGTATATTTGATGTATATTAAATGAGTTATTCTCTCAAACATAAGGGAATTCGTTGTTATGAATAATTTTTTTGAAGTGGCCAAAATTTTACTCTTTAAACATGAAAAAATATCTCAATGGTTAACTTATTACATTAATAAATTTATATTAGGTAAAAATAGAAAGAAGGAACATATGTATTATGATTTTAACACATATAATAATTTTAAATAATTAAGAGATAAATTGTATCACTGTATAATGTCGAGATCCCTGTAGATTATAAGACCATCAGGGCAAGAAATGTTGCATCTCCAATAACACCTCAGTGTTTTGTATCTGAGCCATATTCAGTAAACATCTTTTTTACCTCTTCTTTTGAATTCATAGGTGAATTAAATATTGAAAGGAGACCAAGGGAAAACCAACCAATTACAGCAAAAACTCTCTATTCATTAACTAGAGAGCTCACGAGCTAGAATTTCACTGGAATTGCTAGCAGTTTTAAGTCCTTTACATTAAAATTCATTTCTAATGTCACAACTGCCCTATTGCATATCTTCTCTGAATAAAACATTTGCACTGCAGAAACTCTAAGTGGAGAAGAAAAGAAGCCTGGGGTCATGATGCTTTCTTGAATGGAGTGTGTAGGTCACAGCGGCAGAGGACTCTGATGAGGTACCAAGGAAAGCCAGAGATATCCATGCTCCTCAAGCTCATGGTCAACCTGTGTATCCTTCTGGATTATGTTTGGAAACGTATGCCATTAAAAAAAGGATGAACCAGAACAAAATGAATTTAATATAAATTCTAATCCTGAAATCTGCAAAAGGCAAAAAGGAACCAGTGTTCCTTATGTTCTAGTCTGACACACAGGGAGCTGGGTATTTTTTGAAAACTGTATAAGCCTGTGCTTATTAGCACTACTGTCAATCTAGTTTTTAGTCTTAGCGCAGCCATTAATGCCGCTGGCAATCATTTTACTTCTTATTAGCCAGTACTCTTTCCTACTCCTCATTTAGTTCCTCAAAACCTTCACTTCTCAGGAATTGGACCCTGTCCTCACTTTCAGCAGTTGCTCTTGCCCTCTTCCTTCACCTCAATGAGGAAATAAAAGCATCCAAAAAGGATGACTTTAACATCTGGGACTAGCACCTAGCAGCTCACCTGTATCATTAGATATCTTATCTTCCTCCTCCCAGTCTCTGATGAAGGCATGTTACTGAGTTTGTCAAGTCTAATGTATCTATCTTGTCTCAGAGTCCTCTTTAATATCTACTTCAGTTCTACCCCCTTTTTCCCATATTTTGAGCCTTCCCCTCTAACAGTCCCCCTTTTTCCCAGAAAAATATGTGAACCACCCATTTTAAGATTCCAGTTCTAGTTACTTTCTTATATCTGTCCTTTCATTCACCATCAAATGTAGATTATTCAGGGAAGTATTTGTACAAGGTTAAAAAGGGGAACGGGGATGTGGCAGCAAAGTGATTTAAAAAAGGATGTGCAATTGTGAAAAAATACATCCTAGATGTGTATACCAATTTATTGTACGCATTTCTTATTTGCATGTTAACATTCACAAACTGGATTCTGCCTCCCTCCCACCCATTCTCCTAAAATGGTTTTCAAAGGTATAAATCTCACCCTTGCTGCCAAACCCAATAGATGCTTCCAATAATCTTTCACCATCTGTGACATTTGACAGGTTGATTACTCCCTTCTTTAAACGTTTTACTGTTGACTTGGTGACCATCTTCTTTCCTGATTTTTCTAATCTCTGATTACTCTTTCAGAATACCCTGTCTGAATGTCCTGAAAATCTTACTATTATGAGCATGGCCATGGGTTCTGTCCTGATATTTTTTTTCTCATTTGATATTCCTCCTTATATATTCTTGTTCAGATCCATAGCTTTAGTCATCTTTATTGTGCCTATGAGTAACACATGGATGTCTCCACACTTCACCTCTCAGTTTAAGTCCAGAATCACATATACAACTCTCTGCTGGCGAGTTCCTCTGGAATTTCTCATAAGTACATCATAATTAATGTGATCAAATTAACTATTTTTCCTCCCAAAATGTTACATCTTAGCTAATGGTATCAGTACTCCCAGTAATCCTGATGAGAATCTTTGAAGTCCTTTTAGATCCCTCTAAATCTCACATCCCTAAATCAAACTGCTAATCAAGTCATTTTATTTCTATCTCTATTATTGTATGATGGCATAACTCTCCATTTGTGTGGGTATTGTCTTAATTCAAGGTCTTGTTTATTTATCCCCTAAATAATTTTCACACCTTCAGATTTGACTCCCTCATATCTATCCCTCAACACTATCTAGCCAGAGGGACGTTTCCATAAAATAAAGCAGATATGTAGCTCTCCCGTTTAGGTTATTTCTGTGATTCTCTATCACCAGTAACGTAGTGGGTAGCACATAATAAGTACTCAAAAACTAGTGATATTATTCCTACAGCTGTTAGTACTAGCTGGAGACAGGTTCATCTCTTACTCTGGATAGGTAACTCTGCCTCTCAAACCTCAATTTCCTTCCCCTTAAGAATAACTGTGCCTCCTTCAGAAGGTTCTTATGCTGATTACAGTAGATTATGTAGTAATAAAGTCGGTAAACTTCTAGCACACAGAAAGTACTTAATAAATATGTACTTAGTAAGAATTACTAATGAAGTGCTCTGGGCCTGTAAAAGAATGAAGGGCATCAATTTTGCTACCAGATTAAAGAGTATGGAATAGTCTTAAAGCAAAAGAATTCAGATTGCAATGGCCTTTAGGGTCGTCTTCAAGCCACCAAATCATTTTGTACATCTCTTCCATGAAATCTGTCAGTGATTACATTCCTCTGTAAAGTGACCCTTCTGTCAAAGGTTCTTATATTTGCACAGTAGGAAATTTGAATTTTAGTGTTATAATTGTCCCTAGGCATCCTACACTCTAAATTCCTTTGCATATAAATAAAGTAAACTAAAACAGTTTGGGAATACCTAGATTTCCAAGAGAGTACATTTCTTCAATGTTTTAGCTGGGATTACACCCAGGACTTTGTTTTTACCACCTTATATACCCCTTTGGCACACACAGCCTCTGGGGCTGAAGAGACAGAGCGTGGGGCAAGTGAATTCTGGAAGGGAGCACATTGACTGGAAGTAAAGGTCTAGAGAAGAAACATCCTCAGACAGTCAGACCTGCGTGGATGTGGGAATGACCGGGAGTAGAGGATGCTGCCATTTCCCCCATTTAGTCAGAGAGCAGCGGAAGACTGCAGACACATGGATCTGGGACATTCACTTTATTAAATTCCAATGTATATTTTTAAAATTTATATTTTTTAAATTTCTTGTATTATAGAATGTATATCTATCTGCAAGTTTTCATCCCTCTGGATTTGAAAGATATGATGTGTAGATTCAAGTGGCTTCACAGATGACAGTTTTACCTGTTCAGGAACCCCTCTGTGGCCTTAAAACTCCTTCCATTTGTGTCCTATGCCCAGTTGCATGATCCTTCCCCAGGTAGACAGCATGACCTGCCTCCATGGCTGGGCACACTGCAGGCCAGTGCAAGGAAGGTGATCTTGACAAGTCTCTTAAGAAGCAGCAGCCTGAGACTGTGTCTCTGAGTGAGCAACACCTGTTTTCTCTTCTGGACTCCTCCGGTCATGTCAGAGCACACAGCAAACAACACCATCACTGCAATGCTTTGTCAGCTCACTGACATTATCTGTCCTCCATCTTCCCCAGAGCCGCTGAAAACCCGGCCTCCTTAGTCAAAACAGCAGGTCTTACTAAGTACAAGGGAGAAAACTGTCCTATTTAAGAGACCAGTTTCTGAAATCAAATGGCCTGAGTTCTAAGCCCATCTGTGCACTTACTAGTTGAGTGACCTTAACTGAGTTACTTAGCCTTTCTAATACTTGATGTCAGCTTCTAATATGGGGATCATAAGAAATATAAATTGTATAATAAACAGAAAGCCCTATGCTTATTACATAATAAGTGTACTATAATTTGGACTTTTGGGTTTGTTTATTCTTTTAATATATATGACTGGCACACCTCCACTCAGAAATCATGCAGTCTTGGTGAATGAGAAGTTTGTTTCCTGTCTTTACAAAGGTCACTAGGAGTAGGGACTTCCTACTGTCAGAAATATTTTGAAACAGTTGACTCCATTACCACCTCTGTCCTCAAAATGGCCAAGTCTTCCTTTGGGCATATTCTGTTGAATGTATTATAAAAGTATTTTGTAAAAGCCACAAATCTTTTTTTCCCCCCAGAGCAATGCAGTTTGGAGTTTCCTTTTTTTCCCCCTTAGCATGTTGAAAGCCCCTCACCTTTCTCCTGCATAGTCTTGTTTTCCTCCATTACCCTTATTTTATAATTCTAAGAATAATATATGTAATACTTTGTTAATACATTTAATATGAACATCTTTAGCACATCTAAAACTACTATAATTTTATTTTTTTTAAGTAAAAATGCTTTAAATTACAGTTGACATTTATTTTCATTTTAGGTGTACCACATCATTATTAGACACATATAACTTAAAAACTGATCCCCCAATAAGTCTAGTCCCCACCTGGCACCATGCATAGTTATTACAATATTATCGACTATGTTCCCTGTGCTGTACTTTACATCTGCATGACTGATTTTTGTAACTGGCAATTTTTACATCTTAATCCCTTCACCTTTAATCCCATATCTTCAATCCCTCTCCCATCTGGCAACCATCAATTTGTTCTTGATATCTATGAGTTTGTTTCTGTTTTGTTTATTTATTTATTTTGCTTTTTTGAGTCCATATCTAAGTGAAATCATGTGGTATTTGTCTTTCTCTGACTGCCTTAGTTCACTTAACATAATATCTTCTCGGTCCATCAATGTTGTTGCAAATGGCAAGATTTCATTCATTTTATGGCTGAGTAATATTCCATTGTATCTTATTAATATACCACATTCTTATCCATTCATCTATCAGTGGACATTTCAGTCACTTCCATATCTTAGCTATTGTAAATAACACTGCAATCAACATAGCGGTCCACATATCTTTTGGAAATGGTGTTTCAGATTTCTTCAGATAAATACCCAGAAGTGGAATTGTTGGGTCACATGGTAGTTCTATTTTTAATTTGTTGATGAATCTCCATACTGTTTTCCACAGTGGCTGCACCAATTTACATTTCCACCAACAGTGCACAAGGATTCCTTTTCCTTCACATCCTCCCCAACACTTATTTGTTGATTTATTGATGATAGCCATTCTGACAAGTGTGAGGTGATACCTCATTGTGGTTTTAATTTGCATTTCTCTGATGTTTAGTGATGTTGAGTATCTTTTCATATGTCTATTTGTCATCTGTATGTTTTCCTTGGAGAAATGTCTAATTGGCCCTCTGCCCATTTATTAATTAGATTGTTTGGGCTTTTGGGGTTAAGTTGTATGAGTTCTTTAAATATTTTGTATATTAACTTCCTATTGAACATATTATCGGTGAATATATTCTCCCATTCATTTTTTTTTCATCTTGTTGATGAGTTCCTTTGCTGTGCAAAAATTCTTTAATTTAATGTAGTCCTATTTGTTTTTTCTTTTGTTTCCCTTGCCTGTGGAGTCATATCACCCCTTCGCCGAATGTTACTAAGAGCATTGTAAAAAAATTAACTGCTTATGTTTTCTCCTAGACATATTATGGTTTTGGGTCTCACATTTAAGTCTTAAATTCATTTTGAGTTTATTCTTATATATGGTATAAGAAAGTGATCCAGTTTTATTCTTTTGCACTATTTATTGAAGAGACAATCTTTATTCCCATTGTATATTCTTGCCTTCTTTATCATAGATTAATTAACCATATAGGTATGCATTTATTTTGGGGGTCTCTATTCTGTTCTATTGATCTATTTGTTTGTTTTTCTGTCTGTATCATGTTGTTTTGATTACAATGGCCTTGTGGTATATTTTGATATTAGGTAGCATTATAGCCAACTTTGTTCTTTCTCAAGATAACTTTAGCTATTCTGGGTCTCTTCTGGTTTGATATAAAATCTAGGACTACTTGTTCTAGTTATGTGAAAAATGCCATGTGTATTTTATGGGGGTTGATGAAATCTGTAGTTTTGAGGGTACTCTGAGCATTTTAATTTATGTTAATTTTTCCTGTTCATGAGCATAATATATGCTTCAATTTATTTGTATTTTCTTTCTTTCTTTTGTAAATTATACTTTTCTGAGTATAGGTTTTGTGCCTACTTAGTTCAATTTATTCCAAAATATTTTATTGTTTTGATGCAGTTGGAAATGGAATTTTCTTATTTTCCCTTTCTGATAGTTCATTATTGGTATTTAAAAATACAACTGATTTCTGAATATTTTGTATTCTGCTATTGTCCTAAATTCATCGATTAGTTCTAATAGGGTTTCCTTGTTTTTGTTTTTGTTTTTGTGTGTTCTTTAGGATTCTCTCAATATAGTGTCATATCATCTATAAATAATGATAGCTTTACTTCTTCCTCTCCAATTTGGATGCATTTTATTTCTTTTCCTTGTATGATTGTTGTAGCTAGGACTTTCAATACCATGTTAAATATAAGTGGTGAAAGCAGATATCCTTGTCTTGTTCCTGATCTTAAACAAAAAACTGTGGGTTTGTCTATATGGTCTTTATTATATTGAGTTATGTTTCTTCTTTCCCCACTTTGCTGAGAGTTTTTATCATAAAGGGATTTGGGATTTTGTCATATGCATTTTCTCTATTAGTTGATATATAATCATATAATTTTTATTTTTATTTTGTTTTTGTGGTATATCACATTAATTTATTTGCAGATATTGAACCATCCTTGCATCCTGGGAATAAATCCCACTCGAACACAGTATATGATCTTTTTAATATATTGCTGAATTCAGTTTGCTAATATTTTGTTGAGGATTTTTGCATCTAAGTTCATCAAGGATATTGACTTATAATTTTATTTTATTTTCTTTGGTTTTGGTACCAGAATACGTGGGAAAGGCAAGTGACTAGCTGCTGGAGTCCCTCTTCGGAGTGTGATGTCAAAGCTGCGTCGTCGGCGAAGAGCATCTCACGGATGAGCACCTCTTTGACTTTGGTCTTGGCTCGTAGACGGGCCAGGTTGTAGAGCTTGCCATCGGATCTGGTGTGAATGAAGACACCCTCGCTGCAGTCCTTAAAGGCGTATTGGAGGAGCATGGAGAAGAAGATTCCGAACAGCGTAGGCGCGAGGACGCAGCCCTGCTTTACTCCGCTGCTGACTGGGAAGGCCTCAGAGGTTGCGCCGTTGTAGGACACCGTGCTGTGCATGTTGTCGTGAAAGGACATGACCACAGCAAGCAGATGTGGTGGACAGCCAATCTTCCGTAGCAAGCTGAAGAGTCCGCTTCGACTGACCAGATCAAACGCCTTCGTGAGGTCAATACGAATGTTATGGCTCAAGGCACGGGGACTCCCCCATGCATCACCATCGACGGATACACCCTGGAGGTTGTCAACGACTTCACTTACCTCGGGTCCACCATCTCGAGCTCTCTGTCAGTCGACTTGGAGGTCAACCGGAGAATCGCCAGGGCAGCCACAGTTATGGCCAGACTGAACCGGCGAGCGTGGAACAATTCCAGCCTCACTGAGAAAACCAGACTGCGCATCTACCAAGCCTGCGTACTCAGCACTCTCCTCTATGGCAGCGAGACGTGGACCACCTACGCAAGGCACGAAAGGAAACTCAACAGCTTCCACATGAGGTGCCTGCGACGCGTCCTGCATGTCGCCTGGCAGGATAAGGTCCCCAACACCGAGGTGCTGAAGCGAGCCAATATGAGCAGTTTGCATGCAGTTCTTAGCGAGAGACGCCTCAGGTGGCTCGGCCATGTCAAAAGAATGGATGCAGGCCGTATCCCCAAAGACCTCCTCTACGGCGAGCTAGCAGAAGGCAAGAGGATGACAGGGCGCCCAAAACTGCGGTTCAAAGACATCTGCAAAAAGGACATGACACAATGCTCCATCAATCTCAACACATGGGAAGTTCAAGCAGACGACCGCCTAGCCTGGAGGCTCGCGGTCAGGCAAGGTACGTCACGCGCGGAGGCTGTGCGCAACGAGGAGGCGGTCCAGAAAAGATCGAGGCAGAAGCAGCGTCAGCAGCAGCAACAACAGCCATCTGCCTTCACCTGTAACAAGTGCGGCAGGGATTGTCACTCCCGAGTCGGACTGCACAGCCATTCTCGGCGGTGCAGATAGACTCTCGGGAAGCTACGCCATCGTCTCTCGAGACGGACGGCTGCCGACGCCGCCGCCGACGGTACCAGAATAAAGCTTGCTTTGTAAAATAAACTTGGGGACTTTACTTCATTATCATTTTTTTTGAACTATTTTAAGAAGAATAGGTATTAACCCTTCTTTGAGTGTTGAGTAAAAATCACCTGTGAACCTGTCTAGTCCAAGGGTTTTGGTTATTGATTTGATTTGATTAGTAATTATTGGTATGTTAAGATTTTCTCTTTCTACCTGACCCAGCCTTGGAAGATTGCATGCTTATAGGATCTTATCTATTTCTTGTAGGTTGTACACTTTGTTAGCATGTAATTGTTCAAAGTATTTTCTGATAGTTCTTTGTATTTCTGTGGTGTTGTGTCTTCTCTTTTATTTCTGATTCTATCTATGTGGACTCTCTCTTTTTTTCTTAATGACTCTGACCAAAAGATTATTAGTTTTGCTTATCTTTTCAAAGGATCAGCTCTTGGTTTCATAGATTTTTTTCTATTATTTTTCTTAAAATCTATTTTGTTTATTTACATTCTGATTTTTATTCTTTCTTTCCTCCTATTCATGTTGGTTTTGTTTGTATTTATTTTCTAATACCTTTAGATAGAAGGCTAAATTGTTTGAGATTTTTCTTATTTCTTGAGTTAGGACTGTATTGTTATACATTTCCCTCTCAGAACAGCTTTTGCTGTGTCCCATAGATTTTGGGTTCTGTTTTTATTTGCATTTGTCTCAAGATATCTTAATTTCCTCTTTGATCTCATTCTTAACCTATTCATTGTTTAGTAGCATGTTATTTAGCCTCCGTGTGTTTGTGTGTTTTTCAGTTTTCTTCCTGTAATTTATTTCTAATTTCACACACTCATGATAGGAGAAGACGCTTAACATGATTTCAGTCTTCCTAAACTTAATGAGACTTGTTTTCTGGCCTAACATGTAGTCTATCCTGGAAACTATCTCATGTATACTTGGAAAAAAAATGTACATTCTGCTGCTACTGGGTAAAAGTCCTAAGGATATCAAGTATGTTCAACTGGTATAATATATAATTGAAAGCCACTGTTTTCTTGTTGATTTCTGTCTGTATTATCTGCCCATTGATGTCAATACAGTGTGAAAGTTCCCTATTATGCTGTATTACTGTTGAGTTCTCCATTCATATCTATAATTTTTAGGTGCTCCTATGTCGAGTGCATAGATGCTTACAAGTTTTATCCTCTTCTTGGACTGATCCCGTTTTGTCTCTTGTTACAAGCCCTGTTTTAAAGTCTATTTTGTTAGAAGAATTGATATCTAAAATAATATTTTTCCATTTCATTTGCATGAAATACTATTTTCCCTCTCTTTATTTTCAGTCTGTGCTTATCTTTCAATCTGAAATGGGTCACTGCAAGCAGCATATATGTGTTGTTTTGTAATCTATTTAGCCACCCTTTGCTTTTTGATTAGATCATTTATTCAATTTACAGTTAAAGTAATTATTGATGGATATGTAATTATTGCCACTTCATTGTTTTCTTATTGTTTTTGTAATCCTCTGTGTCTTTCTTGTTCTCTTGCTTGTTGATGACTTTCTATAATATCATGTAAGGATTATTTTCTCTTTATTTCTTGTATATGCCTTATAGATTTTTGATGTATGGTTATCATGTGTTTCATATATACCAAGCTATGTTTGTCATAGTCTATATTAAGCTGTGGTGGCTTTAGTTTCAACACATTCTAAAAACACTACAATTTTTACTCACCCCCTCCACATTTTTTTTTAATCCTCACCCAAGAATATGTTTGTTTATTGATTTGAGAGAGAGAAAGAGGAGAGACAGAGAGAGAAACATTGATCAGTTGCCTCCCATACATGCCCTGACTAGGGACAAACCTACAACTGAGTCATGTGCCCTGACTCAGGATTGAACCCACAGCCTTTTTGTTGTATGGGAAGATGCTCCAACCAAATTGAGCCACCTGGCCAGGGCTCCACATTCGTTTTGTATCTTTATCTTTTTCTTCTTTTTTTGTGTGTATATTGGTGTGTATCTTTTAATTTATTGTTGTAATTACACATGATCTTCATCTTTTTGTCCTTTAACCTCTGTACTGGCTTTATAGTTGGTTGATCCACTACTTTTCCTAAAGGTTCGCTTTGTGAGAATTTTTTTCCTGTATTTTCTTATTCATAATTTTAAACATCTTTTCTACTTGAAGAAGTCCCTTTTTACATTTCTTGTAATACTGAATTAGTGGTGATGAATTCCCTTGAGTGTGTTTTCCTGTGTAGTTGAGCCTTGATTGCTGCTGGCACATCAGTGGATGAAAAATACCCTCAGGCTTACTGGATGTGACACAGCAAATAAGCCCTTGTACAGGTGCTGACCCCACAAAGCCCGAGTTGCTGGAGTGGGGCTCTGGTGTCAGCCAAGTCCACTCTTCTGGTGTGTCATTTGTGGAGCTGATTGGGTGGTATTCTGTTTTGTCCTGTAGCCATCTACTGGATATATTCATTCTGCAGGTTCTTGGGAGGGGCTCTGGTGCAGGCCAAGGCCAGCCACCATTTGTTCCCCAATTGGGGCCTCCTATTGGGAGCTACAAAGTGATCTGCAGTTGCTTGCCTCTTGTGCTGGGCTTGGAGGCCATTTAGAAGTGCTATGTTGTGAACCAAGTCCAGCTGCCACTATTGCTAGGCTTGGAACCTTTTGGTAGGCCCCACAATGTGAGCTAAGGCCAGCCACCCCTTGTGCTGGGATTGTTGCCACTTAGTGAAGCTATGTACTGGGCCAACACAGGCCAAAGCTTTTCCCAAGCTTGGAGCCACCTGATGGGAGTTGCACTGCAAGTTAAGACTGGTTGCCACTTGTGCTGAGCTTTGGGCTGTGTAGTAAGAGGTACAGGCCATGCAGAGGCCAGTTGCTGCTTGTTTGGGGTTTTGGAACTTTGAAAGATTTTAGAAAAGTGCATGAGCAGAGACAGGCTGCTTATGTGAAAAAGCTACTGGTAGTAGCTTGGCCCAGGTATATATGCTGGGTGGGGGATGGTCTCAGGGAACCACCAGGGTAAGGCAAACAGCTAGCATGGTAATAGAGAGCTCAAATTTGGCACCTCCCCTTCAGGCTGGGTGGAAAGAGGGCTCAATGGCCCCTTCCAACAATTCTATCCTGTAAGAAAGCCACCCTGGCTCCTGCCCCTTCAGCTCTCACCCTGAAACCAGTCAATTCAGTTCCTCTTCATATGTCCCTGGCACTTTTCAAACTGCCCTTCCTGCTCTGGAGACCAGAGTAAATGAATCCATGAATGGCTTAGGAGGAATGCCTGCGACTCCAGAAGCCCTTTGTCTCATTTGGATTAAATCCTGTCTGGCTTTCACAGCCAGATGCTATAGGGACTCCTCTTCCCAGCACTGGTGCTCCAAGCTGGAGAGCCCAGTGTAGGGCTGGGACCCCTCATGCATCCAGGGTTACCTCTGCAGTCAGGATATCCCTTCCTGATTGTTAACTGTCCCACCGTGGGTTTGGGACCAGCCTGTTCCACAGCTCCACCCCTCCTATCAGTTTCGTAGTGGCTTCTTTATATCTTTGGTTATAGGACTTCCATTTATCTAGTCTTCAGGTGGTTAATCAGCAATGGATGGTCTATTATACAGTTTTAATTTTGAAATGGTCATGGGAGGAGGTAAGCATAGCATTTACTACCTCTACCATTTGACTCAAGTCCTGAAACTCTCCTTTATCTTTTTTTTGCTTTGCCTTTTATTTTCAGCCTTTTAAAAATATCATCAAAATTCTACTAATCCCTTGTTATTCTCTAAAATGTGTTTGGACTCTGCTTCTTGAAGTACTGTTGACCCCTGAGACCGGGAATGATTTCTCTCTCTTTTTGAATCCCTAATATTTGATTTTTGATCACTTACTCTTTTATTACAACTAATACTTTTCTTACTCTGTACCAGGGGTGGTTTCATGGGTTCATAAATAGTGTTCCTTTCACCTCTGTGTTTCCACACCTAGAATAATAATCAAGTTGTCTTCAAAACCTGACTCCTGTTATTTCCTAAAGCTAACCAACAGCTAAGTTGATAAACTTCTTCTCTCCTCCCAATTAACACAAACTTTGCCTCAGGGGTTCAATTTTCTTAGTTTATTTCCCTCTTATAATATGAGACTAACAAAGCAGCATAAATTTGCTCTTGAGATCACTGTCTTTTGCAGTGGCATCTAATTCAGCAAAATTCTGAATTATGACTTGTCTATAAGAAAGCCATGCTGTGTGGAGATGTAAACCATGACATCCGTGGAATGATAGACTTAATGTTGTGATTGATATCAAATGTCATTGCTTATGAAACATTCCTGTGAGATGGGACATCCAGACCTTTTTAAGAACACTTCCAGTAATGATTGTATTCACATATAAGAGAATTCAAGGCTATAATGTGTAGCTCTCACTGGAAGAAAGTCAATAAGATTAAGAAAATATTTTCTCTAGATTTTCTATTTATTGTACATATGCTGGCCTTTGAAAGACATTCAGAACAGTGTCCCCTTTTCCTTTCATATGACAACTCTTTTAAAATTGGAAAACATAGATGACACCTTGCACCACTGATTGCATTCAGAAGATGGTGCTATCTTATTTTCAGAAGACAGTCTTCATCCTGCAGAATCTTAAACTGACAAGTGACTCATAGATAGGAGATGTGAGTAGATGGCTCCATTTTGCTTAGTTCTTATAGAAAATATGTGACAAAAGAAGTATCTCTAAAACTGATAAATAGCAACAACAATAATGAAACTTTAGTTGTAAGATCATTACTTTTCTGTCTTCAAAGGATGCACATCCACACCTGACATTAAAGGTTTTAACTATGCATTTTACTCCTTCTGCTACGTTAAAAGCAGATAGTTGGGCACTGCATTTTAATTTCTTTGTTAAATACACAAGCAAAAATGTGGAAGTCTGAAATAGACCATTGGGAATATCATTATTAGCACTTCTGTTTCCTATAAAATAGCTTTCTTCAATGACTTAGTCCAAATATATTTTGCCTCATGTGTAACATCTTATGAACATTTGCATTGTTTTTGTTCATCTTAAATTAACCAACACATAGTTACTAAACTAGAGTAGTCTAGGTAAATATCACCAAGATGAGTACTATAATTCATCTGCTTTTTATGTACCTGAAGTTGTCAGAGAAAGAGAAAGATGATCTACATCAAATAAATAATGCTCAAAGAGGAAATCAGTGGGAACTTATAAATGACTTTTAAAATGACATTCATGTAATTTTTATTTCATATTTTAAGTATATTTTATTGATTATGCTATTATAGTTGTGCAAATGTTTCCCCCTTTGCCTCCCTTCACCCAGTACACCTTTCCCTCCAGCAATTCCCCAACTTAGTTCATGTCCATGAGTTTTGCATATAAGTTCTTCAGCTTCTCCATTTTCTATACCAATCTTAACTTCCCCCAATTATGCTTCTTATTCCCCATTCTCCACCTTCCCTTTCCCCACTGATAACCCTACATATGGCCTCCATATCTATGATTCTGCTCCTGTTGTTCATTTAGAATTTTTTTTTTTGAGATTCAGTTGTTCATAGTTGTGAGTTTGTTGTCATTTTAATGTTCATAGTTTTGATCTTTTTTTTTCTTAAATACATCCCTTTCAATTTTCATATAATAAGGGCTTGGTGATGATGAACCCCTTTAGCTTTACCTTGTCTGAGAAGCACTTTATCTGCCCTTCCATTCTAAATGATAACTTTTCTGGGTAGAGTAATCTTGGTTATAGATCCTTGCTTTTCTTCACTTGAATACTGCTTGCCAGTCCCTTCTTGCCTGCAAAATTACTTTTGAGTGGTTGATAGTCTTATGGGAACTCCTTTGTAGGTAACTCTCTGCTTTCTCTTGCTCCTTTTAAGATTCTTTCTTTATCTTTAATCTTTGGCATTTTAATTATGATGTGTCTTGGTGTGGTCCTCTTTGGGTTCAAATTGTTTGAGATCTCTGTGCTTCTTGGACTTGTATGTCTATTGCCATTACAAAATTAAGGAAGTTTTCTTTCATTATTTTTTCAAGTAAGTTTTTAATTTCTTGCTCTTCCTCTTGTCCTTCTGGCATCACTGATTCAGATGTTGGCACTTTTGGAGATGTCCCAGAGTCTTTGTATTCTCTCTCTCTCTCTCTCTCTCTCTCTCTCTCTCTCTCTCTCTCTCTCTCTCTCTCTCTCTCTCTTTTAAATTCTTGTTTCTTCATTCTTCTCTGGATGAATATTTATTTCTTCCTTACATTCCAAATCATTGATTTGAACCCCAGTTTCCTTACCTTCACTGATGGTTCTCTGTGGATTTTTCTTTAGTTCACTTAGTGTAGCCTTCGTTTCTTTTTTTTTTTTTTAATGCTTTTGCCATACTCTATGGGTTCTCTGGTGATCATTATCACCAGTGTTTTGAACTCTGCATCTGATAGGTTGGCTATCTCCATTTTGTTTAGTTCTTTTTCTGGGGTTTTGTTCTGCTCTTTCATTTGGGCCATATTTCTTTGTCTTCTCATTTTGGCAGACTCCCCGTGTTTGTTTCTGTGTATTAGGTAGAGCTTCTTTGACTCCCTGTCTTAGCACACCTGTTAAGTTGTATGGGGCAGAACCTTAGGTATTCACGAGGGTGCTTTGTGGCTCTGTATGTAGGGGAGGGGTCAGAGAGGGGACAACACCACTGCCTCGCAGTTGGAGGCTTGCTTGGTCACTTCCCACCCTTCCCACATGGAACCGGCACCCTTCTAGCTGTTGCCCTGGTGGTGGCCCCCAGAGTGGGTGGGTTTGCATATATTTTAGTACCATGCAGGCCCTTTAAATGTACTCTCCTGAGAGATGATCAGTTTCTTTCTCTGCCCCAACCCCCACTGTATTTTACATGAGAAATTGTGAGGCTTTATTTTCCCAGTGCTGGAACCCTGGGCCATGTGGTCTGGTCTGGGGCTAGGATCACTGGCTCCCAAGGTATCCTTCCTGATTTTTTATCTACCACATGAGAATGTAGGATTGCTTATTCCACTGGCCATAGCCACCACTTTACGCCACCACACTATGACCTCTCCACCACAGCTCCACCCCTCTTACCCTTCTGGATAAATATGGCTTCTTTAAATCCTTGGCTGTCAGACTTCCAGAAAAGTTGTATTGCTGTCTGTTCTGGGTGTTTTTTGTTTTGAGGTTAGTTGTGATTCTTCTCATGGTTGCTCAAGGAGGTAAAGCATGTTTACCTACACCTCCATCTTGACTGAAAATTTTCATTTTTTAAAATGTGAGCTAAGTTCATGTTCTTCAAGACAATATGATTTGGACATCACTGTTCTTATCTAAAAATTAAGGGAGAGGACTAGATGCTAGCTAAGATTATTTTAACCCTCTATTTTCAGTGATTTCTCAAACTCATTGTTATTTTTTGCCTTACTCTAACCATGCCTATACACGCTATATCTTTGAATCAATATTTTTTCATGTCCCATTTCCAGAACATTTGCCCAATTGCCAACCACACCCTCTGTGCTCTATAACCAAGCCATTTAAAACTACTCTCACTTTCATGAGTGTATCATTCCCTCTACCTAGATACATCTTCCAGGAATGCATCACATCCCTTTCAAGCTTACCACCACTGTCTTTGAAGTGAAGCATTATCTTCATCCCCACTCTGTACATAGTCTTAGGCATCTTATTGGTTAGATGCCATTTTTCCCCCTCATAAACAGCACTTCTTAAGGGTAGAGACTAACATATTCATTTTGTATTCTCAGAATTTACCCATAGAAAAGATTTGATAAATATATGTTTAATGAATTGGATTCAAAATAAGGTCACATGTTAGTCTCTCATCTGCAGACTGAATAAAAAGATTGCTATGGGAAGATTTTCTTTTCTTTTGATTTAATCTTGTATTTTTTTCCATTATAATTTAGTCCCCTTATGCCCCCCTCCCCCAGCAATCACCACACGGTTGTCCATGTCCGTGAGTCCTTTTTCCTTTTCGCTCGACCCCTCCACCACCTAACCCCACTCCAAGCCTTTCCTAGTTCCCTAAGTACGTGCCATCTTTTAGAAAGCAATGAAGTATTAGCATAAATAATTAAAACTGAAGCTCCCTTACCATACTAATTTGTGATGCAGTCTTATTTAGTTTATAGTGTTTACTTGCTAGATAATCTGAGAAATTTGAGATTCCACTTTCCTAGCTATCTTGAAAATTCATTATTGCCTTAATATTTAAGGACAGTCAATCTATACTTTATCAATAAGCTTCCCTGGCCTATATTTTTCTCTCACTGGGGGTTTGGAATATCTATTAAATTTGCCATTAGTTTCTGGGTCTAATATTTGGAATGCATAATGACTCTATTTGCAAATTAGTGGGGTGAATATTTTGTCAGTGTCAGAAGAAAAAAACTCTTTCAAGAATCAGGCATTCCATAACAAGAAACGTTATATAAGGCAAATAACCCAATTCATGGACAATTTAAATACAGCAAAGTTTAACTTGAAAAATGTCTTTATCTTCTCTGAGACCAGTTGACATACAGCCTGTCTTCATGAAAAAGGAAACATTCACTGTCTCCAACGGTATTTTACAACATTAAAATTCTGTTTCTGGCTTTTGTAAACCTCCCCTGGAAAATTACAAGTGAGATTAAAAAGTACTCCCAGCAGCCTGGGGTGGAATTGATAGATGACCTGCCATATTTAAGACAGCCAGCTCACTGCTAAGGTCAGCCCTTTTATACCGAGAGGACAAAAGTTAAACACAAGGGCTATGGAGAGCAGGAAGGCTGAAAGAAAAAAGTGTGTCCACATCAGTGATCCTCAGCCCTGGCTTAAGGCAAAAGACTATTTTTTATACATCTATATATGTTCACTTAAATGTTTAGGCATCATATTTTATATATAATTTATATATGGCATTATATATATATATATATATATATATATATAGTGTGTGTATGTGTGTGTGTGTATGCATATGAAGGTTAAAAATGTGGTGATTATTTCATGTCCTTGATTTATCCTTACAGAAGATTTCTGCTCCTCATCCTCACTGTTCCAGTTGAGTTTGGTACAATTACCTTTCTGAATGAATTCATGAGAATGATACTGGGATCAGCCCAAGATAAATTTTGGTGGGGAGCTACCATTAACAAAGTCATCTAAATCGAAATGGCAGGCCCAAGTGCTGGTCTCGGTGCAACCTAGCAATAAATTGCCCTCTGGATGCCTGAGCCTGCCAACCACCAGTCATTAGAAGTTCAGGGTTTCCATGGATACCTCATCCTGGGTACAGGTACAATGATAACTCTTCAGAAACTCTTTGCACAAACATGATGGCTTGGAGTTCAGTGGAGGTTAGCCTAATTAGTTACCAGAGAGAAGCAGGTTTCTATGAACAGCTTCCAAAGCTCCCTTTAATTAAAGAACAAAAAGGGATGAGTAAGTGAAATTGTGGAAGGCAGTAACATGAGATTTTGACTCAGATTTGATTTCATTGCCCCTCTACTACTACTGACTGATTCCCTGTTGCCTAAAACAGAATAGATATGACCTAGACAAAGCTAATGAGACACCTTCTTAGGAATTGTACCAGCACTATTTGGAAGTAGTCATGTTTCTTGATAGAAGGAGCTAAGTTTGTGAGGCATAAGGGTCTATCTAAAGTTAAAGTCAATAGGAAGGTAAGAAAAACAAAGAAATAGAAAGATGATGATGCTATTGTTAGTGGCTCTGAATCTAGTTGTGCCTGAAGCCAAATGAAGAAGGTTTCCCAGTTATATGAGCTAATAAATTATTTTTATTTCCTTATTTTTGTTGTTTAAATTATATGTAGAGTTCTGTAAAAACAAAATGGGTTCTGACAAATACACTTGTCAAGTTTTTATTTCACCAAATATTATACTCTGATGAAAAGCATTACCAAGACTCCTTTGTGGTCCCCTGGGGTTACAAATGACTATAGGAATAACTATGAAAGGACCCACAGCCGGAAGCAAAAAATGATAAATTTCAAATGGCCAGATTCAGTGGGAGCCTGATTCCTGGTGTTAGATATTCTTATTCTGCATCAAATTCCAAGGACCAGGTAGGTAATATTTTCTCAAGAATTACTTACAAATAGACTTAAAAAATTCTTGACACACCAGCAATTAGCGAGCAGGACCCTCTTTTTTCTCTTTCCCATCTCATGTGACTTGGAGAGGGTCACTCTCTCTGTGACTGCTTGTAAAATATGATTGCATCTATGAGAAACTTATTCCATTTCCTAGCTGAGGACTGGGTGTTTTCTGCGCTATAGGATATGTTGCCAGGCTGAAATCCACTGGACTACATATGGGGAATGAGCCTTAGGGAGAGAGCAGGGTGACATGGTGCATTAAGAGAACTCCAACACTGATTTCCAATACAGACCCAGTGCAGTCATGGCCAAAATTCCTAGGCTTTCTTGTGGCCTTATGGCCTATACTGGGTTTGGGAAGAAATTGCTTCTTCTGGTGGGCCACTCAGAGACCCAGAGAGCCAAGGACTGGTGTTTGGGAAATAAGCAGAGATCACTGAATGAAGAAAGGAAGGAAGGGTAACTGGTATTTCCAATGGTAGAATTATTTTAGGTCACCTGGGTATTGAAAGACAAGCTTATATAGCACAGCTAGTTTTGCCATTGTCAGTGCAAAGGCCAGCCTGTAGAGTGGTCACTGGTATCCACAGCCAACAGAGAAGTCACACTGACCTAGAAGTAGAGCTTTCTGTCCAGATAAAAGCAGATACAAATCCATTCTCTTTCTCTCTTCCTCTCTTACTACACACATGTATTCATCAACTTGGTAATGAGACAAGTTTAATGGAACAGGGAGGGAGAGTGGGCCAAGGAAGGTGAATTAGCATTTCCTTCCTTTGTCATGAATCTCATTCTGGACATGTGAAACCTCAGCCCAAGCTTTTAAAGGTGGGACTCTGAATAGAGCAGTGACAAACAATAAGCCCTAGACTTGGTGAAATAGTTACCTGAAATTAGGTAATCTTAAGCAGGAATTAATTAAAAGGCCAAAGAACTGGATTTATAAATTTTTGGAAAGAACAGAGATATTTTTAGTCAGCAATATTAAATTTTCTCCTTTTGTATGCCAGATCACAATGGGTAGACACTTCAAAAAGCAAAATAGATATGTCTCTCAGTTAAGACTGCTCAATACAGTATTCCCATCCAAGTACAGATAAAACAATGAAGGGGAGGGAGGAAAACCTCAATCTATTATTATCATCAGTTTGTTTTCAAAACAAAACATCAAATGGGGAGGGGAGAACTAATATACTATAATAATACCAAAACAAAAGAGGGCATTTTACGTAGGATAAATGTGAAAAATCACCTACATGGTCACCTTTTTATTTTCTGGCAAAATGGTACAAATTTTGTCATGCACCAGTATTTGGAATGGAATACAGGCTTGCATGACACTCATAATCTATTTACCTTTAGAAAAATATCTCTCACAATGCCCCGGTCTCCTGGCTAAGTTACACCAATAGTTTTAGATTTTAAATAACATAGATTTTATTGGATGTGCTTTTCTAGCCTCCCCTTCATTATTTCTCTATGTCTCCTCCCTGAGTTAGAACTATCTTTTCTTTCTTGTTGGTGTGAACAACCAATAATTATATATGAAAAAAGATGAAGTGTGGGTTTCATTACAATGCTATTCTTGACCCTTCCAAGATAAGTTGAACAACTTTCTCTTATGTACTTTGTGCATTCTTCTCTGATGGTATTTCTGACATTTCTTTTCATACTTGTTTTCATGTTGAGTAATTTAACTTGAAATTAAGCTCCTTGAAGGGATGGGAGAATTGCATTGTAGTGGTCATAAACATGAATTTTTATGCTTAAGAGTTCAAAATGAAATCTTATGAATATGAACTCGATTTCTTATCCAAATTCTGACTCAGTCACTCACTAGTTATGTGTCACTAGACAAACTATTTTACCTCTCTGAGCCTCAGTTTATCTGTTATTCACTAGTTTTACCCAGAATTCACTATAATGCTTATCATATAGTATATGTGCATGTATGCCTGTATGTAATGTTTGATTATTAAAATTATGGGGTATTATCTGAACAGATACACTGAAGGTGTTAAGACTACCTTGACCTTGAATAAGGCAAAAAAGTCACTAACAATTTGCAAAATTTTCTTGTTTCTTTACCAAGTAGAATTATGCTATATCTGTTGGAATATAGCCTAATTAATGGAGTTTGGTGCTTATTGACTGGTAGCAGTGCAATCCCAGGTATATTCCTTCCCTCAGATTTGAGCTGTACTATAGTGGAATGAATTGCACTGACCTTTGAAGTGAGGCAAGAATTAGAAATATTGACATATTTTTCTTTGTAACCTTTTTTTATGACTGTCAGTTCACGTGTGACTTGTTGACATGGCAATTTATCCTAGGTCCAAAGAAATATAAAACAGTTAAAATAGGGTTACTGGATGGTGATGGCAGAAGAAACTACATGGAGCTTAGACAAATAATTAGGACCGAAGGGAACTTGGAAATTACTTACTGGTAATTGCAAGATGTAAGCTCCCCAGAAATTAAGGGACTCACCCTGGGTCATACAACAGAGTAATGACAGAGCTGCTCTGAGCCCTCACGTCTTCCGGCGCCACGTTCAGTGCTTACTGGCACTAGCATCACATAGCATTTCTTCTTGCTTCAGAACTGCTCCTTGCGTTTCTTTGGATGCAGAGAATATTTATCACCATCATAAATTTCTTCATTGTCCTTAATTGGCAGTTTACTACTCCTTTTTTCCAAAACAAGCATATCCCTTTGAAATTTACTTCCTTCCTATCCATACACAAAGCTCTCGCCTAACCATGTAAAAAACTCACTCAGCAGCACCCTCAACTCTTTTCTTCTTTAATACAGAAATCATACAAAGTTCTAGGCCTTCTCTAAGTATTTGAATCCTGTCAGATAAAATCTTCAAACCTCCTGGATGACTCTTTGACAAATCCCAGCTGGATCCTCAATCTTTTACAACCGTTCTGTTTGCTTTTTACGTGGCCATCACCCCTCATGTCACCTATAATTGCTCTACATCTTTGCACATCCCTTCTGTCTCATAGCCAGCTCCTTCCACCGTCTAACACAGCAGAGGAGCTGCCCCTCTGCTTCACAAAGAAAAGATAGTCTATTGGACAAAACCCCTCTCTCTCTATTATCTATCATCAAACTTCTCTCAGTTTGTACTCCGAAGGGAAAGCAGCCTCTTTTTTTAGAAAACTACTTGATCCATGAATTTTATGCATTTTTATGTGTCCTCAAGAAATAATTTCTACCCTCATTACCTCTTACTCTCAACTTTTTCTTCTTTACTAGGATCTTTCCCTCACCAAATCAGTGTGGCATTGTAGTGTCTATGTTGGAAATTTTTTCCTCGATGACCTTTCATTCCCTCTGGTCAACACATAGTTTCTCTCCTTTTTCCAACTTGATTTGTTCAAGCACTATTCCACACTTATATACCATTCATAATTCAGCTTACCAAAATTAGTCAACTGCCTAATGTTTCCTCTCAAACTGCTCTGGCAAAGTAACCAATTCCTTACAAATAAATAGAAAGGCATCTCATGTATCTGTATTAGAAAACTTAATATTGTTAAAATGTTTATAATTGACAAAGCAATCTTCAGATTCAGTGAATTCTCTGTCAATACCAATGATGTATTTTGCAGAAATGGAAAAATCCATTCTACAATTTATATGTAATCTCAAGAAATGCTGAATAGCCAAAATAAACTTGAAAAAGAAAAAAAAACGTTGCAGGTCTCACACTTCTGCATTTTAAAACTTATTACAGAGCTATGGTAATTAAAACAGTGTGGTACTGGCATAATAGCATAGAAGAGAGAGCCCAGAAATAAACCTTATCTTATATGGTCAAATGACTTTTTACAAGAATGTCAAGACCTTTCAATGGAGAAGTACAATCTTTTAAACAAATAATGTTGGTGAAAGTGGATATTCATATGCAAAAGAATGAAGTTGGCTCCTTATCTTACACATACACAAAAATTAACTCAAAATGGAAAAATTACCTAGATAAAAGAGAAGACCATAAAACTCTTAGAAGTGGGAAAGCTTAATGTCATTGCATTTGGCAATGATTTCTTAAATACACTATCAAAAACATAGTAAGAAAAAATAGCTATATGGGACTGCACCAAATTAATACACTCAATATACTGAAAGGCAACCCACAAAATGAAAAAGTACTTGAGAATCATATATCTAATAGGGGGTTAACATCCATAATATATAAATATATTCTATGATTCAATAACAAAAAACTGATTAAAATGGCAAAGGGCTTGAATAGACATACCCAATAAGCACATGAAAAAGATACTCAACATATTAATCATAAAAGAAGTGTAAATCAAAACCTCAATGAGATACCACCTCATACCCATTAGAATGTCTGCTATCAAAAAAAGAAAAAAAAAGAAAGGAAAAGAACTATTGGTGAAATTTTGGTAAAATTGGAATGTTTGTGCACTGTTGCTAGGAATGTAAATTGGTGTAACCATTTAATAAGCAACATAGCAGTTCCTCAAAAAAATAAAATAAAACTACCATATGATCTAACAATCATTGTATGTATATATATATATATATATTCAAAATTGAAAGGGTCTTGGAGAAGTATTTGCACACCCATGTTCATAGAAGCATTATTCATAATAATATGAAGTGGGGAGTAAGCCCAGTGTCCATTGGTAGATGACTAGATAACCATACAATGGAATATTATTCAGCCTTAAAAAGGAAGGAAAGGAGCCAGTCACAAAATGACATTGAGGTCTGTCCAGAAAGTATCTATCCATGTACATGAAAAATGAGACATTTATTGAAGATAAATGATACAAGATACAAGAGACATTGTACATAGGACAATGATGCCTCAGTCCCCTTCAAAGTAGGCACCTTGGGACCTCACACAGTTCTCCCATTTGCCATCAGCTGCCCCATCATATTTTCCTAAATTTCATCAATAGTCTGAAATATCTTCCCTTTTAAAGGTGATTTTAGTTTTGGGAGAAGCCAGAAGTCACAGGGTGCCAAAACTGGACTGTAGAGGGGCTGAGTCACCTAGATGATTTAATGTTTTGCCAAAAAACTCTGCACGAGATATAATGTATGAGCGAGCACATTGTTGTGATGAAGCTGCCAATCACCAGTTGTCCATAGCTGCAGCCTTCTGAATCTTCCAATAGTATCCATAGAGAAATGCTAAAGCTTGTAGCAAAATTTGATGGAGATTCATTTCTCTACTTGCTCAGTCATTTTGAATGCCATGGCCACACAGTACACATTCTCATTCAATGGCATCTACCGTCCCCATTGACTAGTACAGTGAAGCTGTCATTGTTCATGCGTACACATCCTAGTCCACTCTCCTTGGCTGCCAGGTTACATCAATGTCGCATAAACCATTCTCGTCATATTAACAATGGTTGGGTGTTTTCCAAACAGACCTTGCTATACTGTGTGAGTCCATTTATGTGAGTCAAAATGATAAAGGCAGAAAGTAAAACGATAGTTTCTAGGGGCTGGGTAAAGGGAGAAAGGGGAAGTTGTAGTTGATTAATGGGTATGAAGTTTTAAGTTTGCAAGATTTTTTTAAAAACTTGGAAATTGGTTGAATATCAATGTGAATGTACTTACTACTGAATCTGTACTTAATGGTGAAGATGGTAAATTGTATGTGATGTGTATTTTACCACAATTCTTAAAAAAAATTTTTTTTTTTAATGTTCCCACCCTATTTTACTGAAAAAATGCTTACTGGTTTATTTTATTATTTCTCCAAAAAGTTTAAAAAATACTTTATTAATATCTCCGAAACCCAGGATTCTTTTGCAGTTTTACATTAAAATGTTTTTTCCTATACTATTTTATCACTACTCTCCTGTAAAAGTTGATTCTTCATTGGATTTTGTGAAATGTAGTCTCTTTTTCTCTCTCTTGCTGATTCTTGCTCTTCTGCTTATACACTGAGGATAAGTGTAGCCCAGAGATTTGGACTCAGACTCTTACTACTAGAAAAACTGCCCTTTCACTTGAGTGACCAGGGCTTTTGCCCAGGTGGTCCCTGCATTTTAGAGGACACTTCTCTGAACTTCCTCTGGTCAACATTATATACTAACCTAGTTTCCATACCTTTGTAAAACTTGGTGCCTGGGAACTCAAAATTACCTGATGGTCTTAAATTTACTTCCTGGGTCTCATCTCTAGATCCAACCTCCCAAAGGTCATCTTCCCTTTCCAGTAAGTACACAGTACGTTTGGGGAAGTGGTCAAGTGGCAGCTCAGTGTGGGGGTGTATATAGAGCATGTATACAGGGGTAGAATGGCTCTTGAGATGAAGGGCAAAGTCAAAGGTAAAAAGAAAGGATGGGGATTGGCCTTGGAACCTCCAGGGGCCAGGACAGGTCATCATTATTAGAGGCAGGTCTGTGCGTGCACATCCCGTAGACACCTTTATTCACTCTCCTATTTTAAAACCCCATCTGCATGCAATAGATCCCCCCATCTATTGCCTCTTGCCATTTTCTCTCTGCTCATATCCAGACCTGAATTTCTCATTGTCCCCAATCTTTGTCAGTTTAATTTCCAGACCTAGACCAGGGACCTTCAGAGGGTGCAGGGAAACTTTCTTCCCTACAGACCTTAATAGTAAATTTGCTTATATTAATCTATAAGCATTGGCTTTCAACAAAAGAGGAACAAGCAAGGGAAGAACTGGGGTAGTTGGGAGGATGCTTGTCATTAACGTTGGGAAGCTCTTTTTACATGGTTCTGCCACACACCAGGACTAGGGTAAACTTGGAGAGCCATGGGTCTGGGTGAATGGTCAGGAGAGGACAGGAGAGATGTCCTATTTAAATTTACCCTCTGGTTTGACACACATTATCCTCTCATGAGAACCACTTCCTTAAGCAGTATAATAAAGGCATGTGTTTTAATACACTGTAAATATCTACTCATACAAGGTAAAGCAAAATTGTTTTTAGCATCCTTCCATGTAAGGCAAAGACAATAAATATTCATGTCCATGTAAATAAATAAAAGTCTTTCAAACTCCTAATATTTATGAACTGATCATAAAGTTTCAGGCAGAACTGACATCTCTGAGTCACCAAGAAAAACAGATTGAAAGGAAATCAATTCAAACCAAAAGTGATGGAAGGAAGCTCTTTGTAATATGCTTGAAATAAACGATTGAAGCAGAGCAGTAGCATTGGGATATAATTTAAAATGAGATGATCAGAAATAGAAATTGATGGATGAGAAAACAATTTCTTTTCTAGATCTTAGGCACGGCAAGCTAAAGTATTAACAATGGTGGACTTTCATAGTTAGTCCTTACAGAGATAAACAGGTGGAAATATGTTCTCTTTTAAGCAATTTTGTTTTAAGCACTTACTTAGCATCAGGTCTGTGCTATATGTTGGACAACAAAATCAGACGTACCCCTTCCCTCAATGAATCTATCTGTATTTATTTTGCAGAACACATAGCAATTTATTACTCAATTTAATAAATAATAAATACTATGGCATGAAGCTTTAATGAATACAAAAAGTTGAATATATTCTGTCAGGTTAGGCAAAGAGCCTGAAGAAGTAATAATTGAGCAAAGAGATGACAGAAGAGTTGGCATGAACTAGATTTACCAGGTCTATCTATATAACACAAAAGCTGGATGATTCCTCTATTTTATTCTTTAAAATAATCATTATTTTAAAAGACCCTTAGCAAAATCTCTCTTTCTTTCATTTGATTTAGTTTTTCCATAGGTTCTAAAGGCTACAGGGGAGTTTGTAGAAAACTCTAGACCTGGAATAAATGAGAAAGTAATGGAATTGACAATTTTAAAATGCTGTAAAAAGCAATTAGTCATTGGGAGGCAGTAGATTAGCACTTTCTTTCAGCAGAGTAAAATGCTATTTCCAAGCCCATGGAACTTAAGAGAAAGAAAGCAATTCAGAACATTTACAGATGTTTTTTCCCCTTTAAGTTTTAATTCAAGACCAATTTTATTTTAATGTCAGCATATGTAAATGGTAGACTCACTGGTATTTACTTTATTTTATTTTTTCCCCTTTTTCTAACTTCATGGGTGATGCAGCAGTATCATTTTCTCAGTGTCTAATAATTTGATTCTAAGGGGAAAGAGGGTTTTTTTCCCCCTTTTTTCTTGGAAAATAGCATGTTCTTTCCCTGCCCCATAAATTGACAGTATTATTCCACTTTCTATGAAAGCTGTGGCCTGAGCTAAAAAAAAAAAAAAAAAAAAAAAGGTAAGATAAAGCCACAGGAACACCACAGTTATCTTTCCCCTGCACATTATGTATGTGGTATGGAGACATCTGCTCAGTTAACCAAACATTCTCTCTACATCATATCAAGTATTCAGATAACTGGAGGTTTTTTAGCCTAACCAAATGAGTTACTAGGCATCATGGAGATATAGCCTTACTGCATTTGTTTATTCATTTTTAATATCAATATTAGCATAGAATAGAAGGAAAACTAGTTTTCTAGCTAGATGTCTTATCTTTGTTTCCCCACAAAGAAACCATTTTTTTTTAATGAGAAGCTTAGACTCTGAAATGTCATGACCTTTAATATGTAGTGATAGAAGCCCAAACACTAGCATGACTACAATGACTAAACACACACACACACACACACACACACACACACACACACACACACACACACACACACACAGTCTGTCTGGAAAAAATCCAGCCATTGTAAATATAATGAGAATGGTTTATGTGACATCAACATAACCTGGCAGCCAAGGAGAATGGACTAGAATGCACATATGTAAACAATGACAACTTTATTGTACTAGTCTGTGGGGTAGTAGATGCTGTTGGGTGAGCATATGTACTGTGTGGCTATGGCATTCAAAATGACTGAGCAAATAGGGCAATGAATTTGCATCTAATTTTGTATTAAGCTTGAACATTCTTCTGTGGAAACTATTCAGTTGATTCAGAAAGCTGCAGCTATGGGCAACTGGTGACTGGCAGCTTCATCACAATGACGCCCCTGCTCATGCATCATATCTCTTGTAGAGCTTTTTTGGCAAAACATCAAATCACCCAGGTGACTCAGCCCCTGTACAGCCCAGATATGGTGCCCCGACACTTCTGGCTTTTCCAGAAATTAAAATCACCTTTGAAAGGGAAGAGATTTCAGACCATTGATGAGATTCAGGAAAATACAAAGGGGCAGCTGATGGCAAATGGGAGAACTATGTGAGGTCTCAAGGTGCCTACTCTGAAGGGGACTGAGGTATCATTGCACTATGTACGATATTTCTTGTACCTTATATCTTCTTCAATAAATGTCTCTGTGTTTCATAGTACATGGCTGGATAACTTCTGGACAGAACTTATATATATAAAATATACATAAACATATGTGTATTTATATTTATATATATTCTACTTAGTTTATATATAAAAGTATGATAGTAGTGACTGAGATCAAATTTTATGTTCTCGAATACATAGCATGTTCTCATTTATATTTTTCTTATTCCACAAGAAACAAGAGAAGTAGAAAATGACTTTTTTTTTTAGAAGTTCAACTCATGTGTAAGTCAGGATGGGCTAAGTTATATTGAAATTACACAGACTACAAATCTCAGTGGCAGGAAATGACAAAAGTGTGTTATATGCACTAAGTGTTTATCACAGATTGCTTGAGAACTGGGATCAGTTTCACCACGCAGGGACCCAGCCTGTTGGAACAGCTGCCATCTCTAATAAGGTCAATCACCATGCTAGAGAGAGAAGGGAGCTCTGGAGAGTTTCACAGTAGCAATAAAATGCTTTGGACTAGAAGTGACACAAATTGCCCCACTGAAAATTCACTGGCCAGAACTAACCACATGTTTCCATTCAAACAAGAAAACTATGAAGAGTTAATCTACTATGTGTCTAGATGTAAAGAGGTAGGTATGTTTTATGTATAGCGTTAATGACTGCCATAGCCCTGGCTGGTTTAGCTCAGTGGATTGAGCGTCGGCCTGCGAGCTAAGTGTCGCTGGTTCGATCTTCCAGTCAGGGTACATCAGAGAAGGAAAACTCTGACTCCAAAAAACCTCCGCTGCCTTGCGGCATACCTCTTCTGGGGAAGGCTAAGGGAGTAAACCCCGACAGAAAATCCGGAGCCGGAGTCCCTAAGGCGGTTTGACGTTGTAGTCAACACCGGCAACTCCTGCGGCGCACCTGAAGCCAAGCTGTATCGACTCCGTCTTTCCCTTGGACCCTTCAGCTGCGAAGAGAGGGGGGGTCTGCTGCATGGGCAACAGCAGACCCTCCATATCACCCTGCCCAGGCTCTGTAGCTTCAGCTCCACTGGAGAGGACACTCCAGCGTCATCGCAAGATGTCAATTCAACACGGGAGGAGACAGATGCCGTGTCACTCCCGAGTCGGACTGCACAGCCATTCTCGGCGGTGCAGATGGACACTTAAGAAGCTACACCATTGTCTCTCGAGACGGACGGCTGCCGACGAATGACTGCCATCCCCCTTAGGAGTAAACAATGACTTCAGGACCAAAACAGATAGATTTCTGATGCCAATCTATAAATCTCTTCTTCGCTCAATTTCCCAAAATTAGTTTCTAGAGTAGAAGAAACCTAATAGGCACACACACACACACACACACTCACTCTTTTATACTTCCTTTTCTTTTTCCCAGGAAACTTCTGTAGAGAAATAAGTATAACTCTTAAGGCAATAAATTGATGTAATGAAATGAGAACCTGTGAGATGCTTTAAAAGCTCAAAGGGAGGTTCAGCTTACTCTTGTAATAAAAATGGACAGCCGATCAATGCTCTGGCTTTTGAGTCTATTGTAAAGCAGAGTGGAAAAGCCATGATAAGAGAGGAAGGAGTCTATTAGGAAAAATAAATTCTGAAGAAGGATATTCCCAGGTTTTAGGAAAATGTGAATATATAAAGAGCTGGAATAGAGAAAACCAAAAGGATAAAAGGAACTGAGAATAAGGATAGACAATTGTTACTATATTATTTAATTCTTTCCCTCATTAAGCAATTATATCATCATGAAAATCCTTAACCTTCACTGAGTATTCACTGAAAATTCATTTTCTTTATTCATAAAAATTATACAAGGACAGTAGAAAATGTCAGTTTTATCAAATACTATAATTCTCAGATTTAATAACTTTATGAGGCAGTACAATCATCATGCCCATTTATAGTCAAGGACATTGAGTCTCAGAGAGAATTAATAATTTGCTAAAAGTTCCAAAGTAGAGCCTATATCAAAATCTAAGAATTCTGATGCTACATCCTACAGGTGCAATAGCTGTATTACAATAAATAGCACAAATAACTCCTAAGCAAGAGTTTAGATGTGATGATGAGCCATGGGGAAGGAATTAAGAAGAGAAGTGATTTTATCAGAGATTCATTTTCAGAAGGATCAATATGTATGAGAATAGATCTTAAAGAATCCAAGTAGAAGGTAAGAAGAAGGAATTTATCGAACTACTAAAACTCAGATAGCAGCTTGGGTCAGGGTAGAAGAAGTGGTAGAAAATGGTCAGGTTCAGGACATACTTTGAAGTTATTGCCCACAGATTTCATGTGGATGTAAGAAAAAAGAAAAATGGTTGACCCTAGTTTTGTAGCCTGGTTAATTGGATGAACAGTGTACTATTGACTGAGAGGGAGAAAAAACATGGGTGGACAAATTCTGGGGGTAGGAAAAAAATTATGTTCAGAAATATTTAGGTTTGAGATCAGAAGAGATGGGAGGAGACTTGGGGTGGTGAACACACAATATAAAATATAGATGATTATTATACAATTATACACATGAAACCTGTATAATTTTATTAACCAATAAAGTCAATAGTAATTAAAAAAAGAAAAGATGTCAGTATGTCAGTCGGAAACACCTGTCTGGATTTCAAAGAAAAGGAAGCTAAAACTAAAGATATACATTTAGGATTTAATTGCATACAGATGGTATTTAAGCCACGGTCATGGGTGTTTAGGTATAAATTAATACCTACAGCCTTCAACATTTGAAGATCAGGGAAAGGACGATAAACCAACATAAAAGATTTAGAAGCAGTGGCCAATAAAATAGACAACAGGAGACTGTCGACTCCTGGAAGTCAAGTGAGTAATGCTTCAAGTTTCATGAGAAAAGTGATGCTTGGCAAATGTTGCTGATAAGTCACTAAGATAGATTGTGAACTAACATTTGACTCAATATGATGGTAATCAGTGGCAATATATATCTTGTTATTTGGTTAGAGGTCACCCTTCACTTCTGATTTGTTGGAGATTTTAGAAATATAGTGTTATTGCACAGTCTTATTCTATATGTGGATTTTAGTATTAACAGAAATTGAATTTTCATAGTTTATCCCATTAAAGAGGCTGGTTACTTTCTCCTAAAAATCATATCCTTGCCAGCAGTAGTGTGTAGTCATTATGTAAAAACTAGAGAATTAAGTTCATTGCTTACATAAAAAGCTAGAATATGCAAATAATACCAAATTCTGCTAGTATTTGGGCATTGCATTATAACTATTTTTGGAAGTATGAACTCTGTACACTCCAGCTATAAAATAATCATGTATGAAAAACATATTTCACAAAATGACTCTCAATACATAAAGAACAGTGGCACGTTTCTAACTATAGCTTTATCAACTATTTCTCTTATTGATTCTCACTTGCAAATTGGCTTTCAAGAATTTTTTTTTTTAGTTTGTCCTTTAGCTACCATTAGGAACTTTGCTATTCAAAGCACTGGTGCTATCTGTGGCTGGCTACTGTGGTTTTGGAGCAAAGGCACAGAGAGGGACTGATGTATCTACACATGTACTCTAAAATCATATCATTAAGCCCCTTAGTTAATTAGGCCTGGACTTTTCCCTTCAACACTCAGAACCAGGATTATGTGCTCATTTCTTCTCTCATAGTGTCACCAAAAGAAAGACAAATCTTTACAGAAAATATGGGAACTCCAGATGGTGACTTTCCATCAGTTAAGAGAACAGATCATTTTAGTTAACTCTTGGAAATCTTACTATCAATCATTTTTCCTTTTCCTCTGATCTGTTAACTCTGTAAAATATCCCATCATGTGATCACTAATGATTACTTACATTTGAATATCCACTGGACTCATTATTAGGACTTTTTCTAAAACTATGCTGACACATTAAAACTGACTCTTAAGGAAACCAAGACAATTTCCTGGTGAACAACTTAAAAAATATTTTGAAAGAAAAGTAGCAATATACACACATGGAGATATCTCACATTTTTAGAAGCAACTCAATTATACAGCTTCCCTCATCAGCACCATGCCAGTGAGTTTCCAGTCATGACTGCCAGCTCTTTTACGCTACACTGCAGGCCTGTATCCCTTCTCTTCATGCCTAGATGTTGGAGGTTCTTTGTAGATTTAAACATTCCAAATGTCTAGATCTGAATGGCCCATTTTTTATTTCACGTATTTTCCTTAGCTATTCTGTGAGCATCTTCCTGCTTTCATCACTTCTACCAAAAAACAGGCCAAGACAGCACACAAAAAAGCCCCCGGACAGATGATTGGTTACGATTCACTAAACTCATTGACCGACTAGAAACTCTTTTGGACTTCCCTGTGTAACCCTCTCCCCCATGAAAGAATGAACACAACCAGTACACATTGTAAACATGAGAAGTTTGACTAATGTTTTTTTGGATCCTAAAGAATATATTTAGGAATAAATTAGTGAAGTGTTAGAGAATTCACTTTAGAAAATTTGCAGTTGTAAATTTACTCTCTGCCTCTTTGAGATGTAAATCTTTTACAACCCAGGAATGTCATTCTTAAAGGCCTGTGAGCCATCCCTTTGAAATATAATCTGTAGGACAAAGGGGCCCCTCTCCCCATTTCTGTAGAAGGGTAGGAGCCTAACTTTAGTAAGTGACAATTAGCAAACACAGATGACTAAATTACTTCTGACATCCTTCATAATTTTTCCATTACCTTATCCCAGTTTTTATAGTCCTCCACTTCTTGTTTCAGCAAAATTGCATTTAGTATCTCCCCCATACTGCATAGTCTTGAATAAAGTCTCACTTTCCATTTTTAACAAGTGCCTGATCACATATTTCTTACACTATCTTAGCAAAGACTTTGAAAGATATGGTGGAAATATAAATACTGCTCTCATGCTACAGAGCTCATAATCTGTTTGATAAACAGAAATAAACATACACAAAAGAATTAGTGAAAAATGATTCACTAAGAATAATAGAGGTGCTAAGAAAGGAGAAGTCAATGGCATTTGCAAATAATCTGTAAATAAGATCATTAGCTAATACCTATGTGAACCTTAAGATAAGAATGTGCAAAGAATACCTCTGACTTTGCCAGTGACTCTGTAACCATAAGCAGGCACCTAGGACTCCTCATCCATGAAATAGAATAGTTGATTTAACTATGTTATAAGACTTAAAAATGGCCAACAATTATTGAGCATTTAGGATGTCACAGGTATAACATTATAAATGTTTTACATGTAGTAAATCATTCAATTCCCACAACTTTGTGGGACTATTTTCACCCCTAATTTACCTATCAAGAAAATGAGGCAAAGAGATAGAAAATATCTTTATTGAGGTTATCACCGCATAAATGGCTGACCTACAGTGAAAATCCAAGCACTATAATTTACTGCTTACTTCACTAAAATAAAATATATGAAAGAGTTTTCAAACTGAAAAAAAATTGAATACATGACAAATAAGAAATACACAAAAAGAAATGATTGTCCGCTCTGTGAAAAAATGGGAATACTAGTTGACCTCTGAGATTTCTCTGATTTTATATATTCTGGAATTTGGGGAGTAATCCACATTAACTCTAAAAATCATACTTTCCTGATTATTTTTTCTAGCTCTACACTAAAATAACATAAATCTGTCTTTCTCTTTTTTATTTGAAAACTCTGCTTAAATCTATACATTCTTGGATCAGAAACATCATCTCTCAGAAAGTGCTTTTCTTTCTCATTTTGAGAAGGACAGATGGGGATTTGTGCCTTCCCTACACTGAAAGCAGAGGAGAGGAAGCCTTGGAGCTGTGAACCATTCCTTTTGTTTACCCTGCCTGGCCACCTGCCCATAGCAGCCTCTTGGTTCTCTCCCTGAGAGCCCCAGCACAGCTGTTCTGAAGGTCAGATCTGTGTTCCACACTTCTGTCACCATATTCCTTGTGATTTTCCAGCAATAGAAATGCAGAATTGAGCTGGGTTATTGATAAATATTGATAGTTGTCTATGAAAATGTACTAGAGCATATAAACTAGTTCTCATTAGGAGGGATTTTTGTTCCCTTGATTCTCCTCTCTTGCTTTTCACTTATTTGCACACTTGTTAATATACATCCTATAGGACTAGCAAGGGCAAGGAGAACTATGCAAACTTAAATGAAACCATTCAGGTACTGTAGAGTTATAAGCGAAGGTCTGACAGGGTGGAGTTAGCAATGACAGACTTCAGCCTTTTGACTTCCGGTGATGGGACAATGCATAACTTTGCTCTCTTTTTGATGTGTTTTCTTCTTGGCCTTTTCCCACTAATGAGCATTATTTTTCTTTTATACTTGTGAATGAAATAAATATTTATAATAAAACCTTGAAAATATATTGTGTTACATTTAAGTTTCACGGAAGTACTATCTGCTTGACACGCAAAACATAAGCAAAGTGTGCAATTTATTTATATGTTTAATATTGATTTTATCTGGATGCAAGGATTTCTACTGACATAGATGTCTGGAAAACAGCCATTTAACCATTAATTTGACAGACATTTAGTGGAGCTGCTCCAAAATGGTGTCTTTAGAAATTAGAAATTATTACTCGTTTGTTAAGTACGGATAGTCCATTGAGCACTTATAAATGCTCCTAGTCCTAAGTATTATGTGATGTGTTACTCTGTTCTAACAAAATTATTAAGTACACAACAAGCAGCAAGATGATTTGTTATTTTTAATATTTATCACATACACTTACACACATATGTGGCTGCCTAGCTGGCAAGATGATACATGATAGATACACACATACATACATGTAATATAGGGTAGTAGTACTGTATAAGTGTAAGTAAATTCAGGTAAAGAATGCACACAAAATACTATGTCAGCTATAAATGTTCTAAGACTATTCTAAGATTTCTAGAGATCAATGTACATAAGGTAAATCACAGGAACTGAAAAGTAGATAAGCTCTAACAATTTTGGTTTTAAGCCCAAGTACAATGTGGCCACCAAAAATATCTAAATGCTTCAATGACAAGACAGAGAGCCCTAAACACAGGGCATAGGGGAGGAAGAATCTTACAACTCCTGGGGGAAAAAAAGTATCAGAGACAGACATAGAACAAGCAAGATCATTTCTAGGGTGTTGGAAAGGAAATGATCATATGGATCCAATGACAGTGGAAGGTGAGAAACAGAGGCCAATCACTGATGGCTACACTACTCATGATCAATCATAGGCTGGTGGAATAGCCAAGTTATTCCAGGAACTCAGTTTGCACTTGTAACATCTGCAGATACTTGTACTTGATACACTTGTAAGACCCATTCCTTTAGTTGTAAATATTAGTGCCTTATCAAACAAATGCCTGTGTAGATTCTAACACCAAACATGGAATTGTGTGATACATGTACATATCACACAAAACAGTATATGGATTTAAGATTGTAGTGGTGAGGGAAGTCTTCACACATGAAATGAAACGTGAGCTGGCCATTGATAAGTAGGCAGAAATGGACAGGCAGAGAGTGGGGAGGGAGAAATTATGGCAAAGAGAACTCTAGGAGTAAAGGTGCAGAAGAAACAATGAGGGGAGGTCAAGGTAGGTGGAAGGAAGTGACGCTTTTTGCATGGGTTGGTCCACATTATATTTGGCCTGTGTCATTTTTAATGCTCTTCTAAATACTAATTACAAGGGTAATAAAAATTATTTGATTTTTTCCAACTGAATAACAAATAAACATTTTGCTATTTTAAGTAAAAATGTTGATTTTTTTTCTCAGTTTACAATCTTTATACATTGTATAAAGGCTGGATGGAGGGGACAATGGAGCCACAGCCTGAGAGAGGCTGCATGTGGAATGTCTGTTCATAGTTACATTAAGCACTACTTAGTTCTGCTTCAAGCATCTCGTGAGTAACTGTGAGGAGTGAGTTGGAATGAAGAGAGCAATTTAATAGCTCATTTTCCCAAGGTTTTCTCAAACGTCTGCCAAGTCTCATAGAACATAACACTGTGACTGTCAATGTGGACTTTACCTTAAAAACACTTATTTGTGAACATTGGGTGACATATATATTGAATATTTGTTCCTTGAACCCTCAGTTAAATGTTAGAAATCAGTATCCATATATTCTTAGCTGTTTAAGAAAAACTTTTAGTGGAAGAAAATTCCAAAGAATCAACAATAGCAAAACCTTGGTTTTCTTATTTGCTAAACAATTGGGGTGACGTAGTTATTCACATTTCCCATTTTCCTAAGTACCACCCCCACTTTGTTCATAGTTATACCCTCTAAATCACGTTATCATAGTTTCCCATGTCTCCTTTGCATATCTAAATTGTACATATCTTTCAAGGCCAAACTCAAAATATTGTCCTTGCTTAAAATGTTTCTTAATAAGTCCCCCAATCTTCACTAATCTCTCTCTTTCTAAGATTTTTTTTTTTAACCTTAAAATGGAATGACAGATTAAAGCAACATAATGCTATGGATTATGGCCTCAGGTAGTGCATCTGGGTCTTGAGCCACAGTTTTTATGAGATCAGGTGAATTACTTACCCTCCTTTCAGCCTCAAATTTCTCTTTGTTAGAATGAGAATGATGGCAGTTCTCAGGGTTGTTATATCAACTGAATGAGACAGTTTTCCAATATGCTTTGGCATTATTCTTTACTGTAAACTCTCAATAAATGTAAAGCATTTTTGATAGGAATAATAATAGTATTACTATTTGTTCACCAAACAGAAATTGTTAGTTTAAATAGACTCCATTTTTGATATTTACTGTGACTACAATGCTTTTTCCATCAATATAAATCCTATCTTTCAAAACTCAGTTCAAATTTTGCACGTATCATTAAGACTCTCTTAAATACCTCAGTAACCATTGATCTCCTTTGAATTATTCAGGTATTCATAAGAACTTACTGTGAATGAAAAGAGAGCTACACCATAAACCCGACAAGCTCAGTGTGGGGGCGGGGCACATGGCTGGGCTGACAAACTCAGAAACCACAAGTAACTACACAGCATGGTCTGATCACAAATCCCTAACTGGGCAGATCATAGCAAGCAGTCATGTCCCAGGCCTGTAGCTTCCTTACCAAAGGTCAGCCTTTACCTTCAGTGAGTTCTGTCCATTTTTCTTATGCATCTAGGATAGCATATCTTCGAAATGTCAGAGTAATTTTATTTTCCTACCCTTCAAAGGCACAACCGCCAGCACTAGAACAGGAGACCACCAAAACCCTCATTGTTATCTTGTTCCCCAAGTACCATTTCTCTGTGGTAAATGTTAATTATTAACTATCCTGTACCCACAAATATAAAAGAAGTATGTGTTTCTCAATTTTGCCGTTTATCCAACCTAGAGATTTCCCTACTATTCTTTCTCCTGCTTTCTTAATCTACCACCAGTTGATTACATGTAACTCTCCATACATCTCCTCCTCAGATTCTAATGTATAAAATAAGCTGTAGAACTGCCATTTTCCAGGGCATTGCCTCAATCAATTAAGATTTTGCTTCCCGGCATATGTCATCAGTTTGGTTCAAACTCATAAAAAATTCTCTACAGGTTTAGATATTTCTTATTCAACATTACACAAAATTTTAACAATGTAATTTATGAAATATGGAAAGTGCTATGAATTTAAACAGACATTTGCTTGAATCCTTTCTCTGTCATTTCCTGGCTATAAGTTATAGACAAGTATCCATAATTAATCAAGTATAAGGGACTCCCCAAATTGAAATGAGACAATCCAAATAAAGTTATAAATTTATAACTTTATATTTGCTTATAATATTTAATTCTAACTTTAGTTATAGATTTCAAGGCATTAAAATAATGTATGAATTTATATATAGCATTCTTTTCTCATATTTTGTTAAAAGTTATTTAAACTCTTCATACTCATCTTAGACATCAGACTCATACGTAGAGTTATTTGTAAGGTCATCAAACACTGTCTCAGATCTGGTTGAGATACTGCATTTTTTATTTTTGAAAGATACTGCCAGTGGAAATATTACTTCAATCTAAAGTGTCATTTGCATAGTTTTAGCACACTTGATTTGTTTTTTTCCTCATTTATCTTGTATCAATAGCTGTGATCCTAGTGATTTACAGTATTGGCTTTTAAAATGAGATTCAAAGTCTGTTTTATAATCATCCCCATCATTTGGTATTGTGAAATTATATCTCCAAGGATCATTATTAAGCCAGTGTTAAATTTCTCAGCCTTTTTTTTTAACCAATTCTACTTCTATAAACATTTAATGCCACTTGTGACTAAGGTTGTTTCAAACCAAGATGTCTTTCTCAGACGGCATTTTATTGTGTAAAATAAGGTAATTAAGAGAGTACTCCAAATTTTGAGTGATATTTAAGGATGCAACCATGAGACTCTTCCTTTTATAAGGGATGGTTTCACATGTGAGCAGATGTGGAACTTACTCCCCTTAGGAGTCAGCAGCTTCACCAATGGTACTCTCTATAGCTATAGTTATAGAACTGGTGGGCAGTTCACTAAATCAGATGTTATGCAGAACACCTGATATTGTGTCTAGCACATTTTTCATTCATCATGCATTTTAGAATTTTATGGAGTCAGGATCATCATCAAAGAATAGAAATGCCCATAAAACTTGCCCAAGGCAATGCAGCTAAAATGAGAACCCAGGATTCCTCAATATATATTCAGTTCACCCTTGGGTAAGCAATTAAAAATGCATTTTTAAAGTTTAATGGACTATGGATGAAAGGAAATAATTTCAGAACTAGTTCAGTGGAACAGTGAGTTGTAGCAGACTTAAAAAGATGAAATAGAGGTGTATAGCCTAAATCTCTGGCATGTTGGGATTTAAAATAAAGGTCAATAATAACTGGGAAACTGTCCCAGAAATATAACTGGCTAGAATAGCCAATGTATTGACACTTGCCATGTCCTTTAGGGCTTTGGGGTTGATTGTTCTTTGATTCCTATTAGTGTAAATTTCAGTTTTCTTATATATAAAGAATGTAAATTTCTTATGATAGTATTTAACCTGTTTAATGAGAAAAAATTCCTAATCAAATAGCTTAATTAGATATCTGTCTTTTGTTTGTACTATTATTTAGTTATGCCATCTTGAAATTCACTTATTATTCCAGAAGTAAATATATAGAAGTATTTTATACCACTATCATTATACCTTTAAAACTATGTATATTTGTTTCTAATAGAAATTAAAATAAATTCGCTTATTAAAACATGCACAGCTATTAATGTATATGTACATTTTAATATTTGCATGTTTTATTTAAAGGGCTTTGCCTTTCTCTTTTAGTTCACATATCATATCACGGTTTGGGAGCACATGTTTGGCAATTAAATAGGATCCCAACTCTTAAGTCTGAGGACCGGCCATCACCTTCTTTCATCCTATTATCCCAGTGGTGTTTATTACTATGGTGTGTTTTATATGAAGTCTTTGCTCTATTCATATAGATCTCCTCATTTCCAACCACACAACCTCTTAATAATTCTCAATGTAATTATTACTTTGTGTTACACCTTAAAACCCTACTTCCTTTGCATCAATCAAATTTGCCTAATTTTCATATCTAGTCTAATTACTCTAGTGAACTTCCCCATGATCCTGCCTGTGTTTCCTTCAGTTTGCTCAAAGTTTATATACCTCTTATTATCATACTAGTCCACTATTGAAGTTAAGAGACAAAAGAGTCCCAAGAAATCATGAAATTTATAGATATTAAAACTGGAAACTTAAAGGGAAATATTAAATTTCTAGAGAAGGGAAATATGTTTATTTTAGCTTTTATTGACTGTGTTTTTTTGGTGTTTTATGTAGGAATCCATTGCCAAGGTTAATGTCAAGGAACTTTTTCCTTATATTTTCTTCTAGGAGTTTTATAATTTTGGGCCATACATTTAAGTTTTAAACCTACTTCAAGTTAATTTTAGTAAATGGTGTCTGATAAGGGTCAGGGGTCCACTCTTAAAAATCATTGAGAACCTTATATATCTTTTGTTTATAGGAGCTATAAATATTTCCATATTATAAAATAAATCTGAGATTTTAAAAATATTTATACATTAATAATAATAAACTATTATATGTTAACATAAATAATGTTTATAAAACAAAATAACTATGATTTCCAAAACACAAATATTTGGTGAGAAGAGTAGCATTGTTATACATTTTTGCAAATCTATGTAGCTGAACAGATCTTCATATCTGTTTCTGCCATGGTTAATTTTATGTGTCAGCCTGATTGGGCAAAGGAATGCCTGGTAAAACATTATTATGGAGTGTATCTGTGAGATGTTTCTGGGAAAGATTAACATTTGAATTGGTAGATTGAATAAAGAAGATTCACCCATCTGTTGAATAGAACAAAAATGTAGAGGAAAGACAATTTTTTTCTCTTTGCTTGAGCTGGGACATCCTTGTTCTTCTGCCCCTGGACATCAGACTTGCACTAGGATTTATACCACAGGCTTCCCCAGTTGTCAGGCCTCCAGACTCAGACTGAATTACATCTCTGTCTCCTTGATTCTCCAGCTTTCAAATAGCCGATCATGGGACTTCTCAGTCTCCATAATCCTGTAAGCCAATTTCTATAATAAATCTCTTTTTATATATATTTATATAATCCTGTGGGTTCTGTTTCTCTGGAGAACCCTGACTGATATATAGCTTCTTAATTCCATATGTACCAGTATGTTGTTTGGTTAAAGCATATAACAAACATCCAGGTTTGCACAGATATGTGGATGGAAACGGGAGAAGTATTTTCCTTTTCAGATAGTTATGGGTGTTCCCCTTTGATACAACACAAAAACATGGCAAGGATAGTTTCCTAAATATTAGTTGCAATGTGGAAATCTGAGGCCAACAATAACTCTGTATATTTGTTACATTTAAAATTCATTGGTCAATCTTGAATGTTGGGTGAATTTTTATCCATGAATTGTTTTTGAAAAAAAATCTTACATTTATCATTGGGAGACCTTGGTTTATTGACCTATGTTGAATTTCTAAATTTTGACATTTAAATATCAAGAAGTCAAATTCACTAATGTCATTACTGATTTCATCAGAAAAGTCTTTAAGAATTAAAATGCTGGCCAGCTTCATGTGTACCATACGTACTTTCCAAAATCCTAATTTTTATTTGAAAGTTTGATGATACTGTCATTTGTTTTCCTTGAAATAACAAGCTCATTCTTTCATTTTTGAGAAAATATCTAATTGACGTCTAAGTTTGAATGACCATACGTATATTATTATAAATAAGACAGACTTCTATGGACTAAGTGGCTAATTTAGCATGCCACCTGATTGCACAAGTGACTTTCCTGGAGATAACCCACTAGCAATTAGTATGGGGAAGGAGTACTATATGCATACTTTCCATTTCCTCATACAGGATATTAAGGAAATATGTACTCAAGGACAGGATTTAATAAAAATGAATATCTACTGATTCATCAAAGACATTCTTAAATTAAACTGGCATATTTTAATGTGAGTGTGTGGCAGTCAAGGATAAAATTATCACTAGTAGAGTGTGATACCACCACATTGATTTATTCTAATTTACCATAAGTTTTATCTGCCATAATTTCTGAACCATCAGTACAAATGTCAACAGAGTGAAAAAAAATGAAAATGCTGTTTTTATTTTATTATAAAATAATTTTACATTATGGGTTATCTAAACTGGTCTTGAAGATCCCCAATCTTTGAGTACCATAAATAGAGAACCACTAGTCTAAGATTATACTCATATTGTATCAACAATGTCAGTATTTTGGTGATTACACACACACACACACACACACACACACACACACGCACACACGCACACACAGAGCCAAAGCAGTGCCAACAATCATAGAAATGTGTCCTTTCATACTCCAAGAAAATAATTATTTCTCTTCTCCGCTTAAACCCAGGAATACTATTTACAAAGGGTTCTTTTATCAGGAACTTCCTCATATTTGCTTTCTATTCTACATGTTAATCACTTTGATCTTCCAACTAAATTAGAATGAAGCACAGACTAATAAATTGACAGGTAGCTAATGACTTTTCTTATCTTGATTGCAGCTCCCTGTTCTGTAGAGTCACTTAGGCTCTCAACTATCAAATGGCTGCTTCAACACACTTTATATCAGTTTTGGAAATACATAGGGGTATAGATGTATTTTTAAAATAACTGTTGTTTTTCTCCATTTTATCTTGTTTTTAAAGATTATTTATGAAACATGGCACTGACAGGAGGCAGGATCTACATTAGCACAGGCCAGGCAGATTTCAGAAGGGAGGCAATACACCAAGAAAGGAGAAGAGAACAACATAATGAAGACTCCAGTATGCATCTACTTGATAGTTGATAGTCAGGCCTTCCAAATACAAATGCAAATATAAATAAAACTATTTTAGGAGTAGAGATAAGGAAAACTGCATATGTGAGTGAAGGGGGTGCTTATTTTAAAACAATGTTTAAGATGAAGAAAAAGAGGCAAAGGCAAAATCCCTATTCTAATAGTCATATTGGAAAAACCACTTATTTTATCACCACCTACACTAGCCCAATGAGGAGAGAGCTATATATGCATAGATCCCTCACTTTATTTTGCACAAGCTGTAAACTTAATAGTGAATATAGCCATGACAGTATTACCTAAGATAAGAACTAACCAATTTGTCAGATAATTCAGGAGGCTACGTGGGCCTTTTGACATACATGATCCTACACATGTCTTTTTCACTGGAGTCACCAGATAAGATGCTTCACTCACTGCATTTTCTTGTTTAGGGAACTATAGTTTGAGAAAGGGGGGAAAATAAGAAAAAATTGACCAGTCCTCAACTTCTTATTGAGAGTTTTACCAGTCCCATATCATATATATATCATATGTGTGTGTGTGTATATATTTGTTGTTGGAGAATTTTACTATTGAATATGTTGTTTTATTTTTAATGAACATTTAAAATTTTTTTAATTTACTTATTGTTTTTCTATTACAGTTGTCCCACTTTCCCCCCCCCATTGCTCCCTCACCCCCACCCAGCCCACCCCTTCTCCCACAGTCAATCCCCACCTCATTGTACATGTCCATGGGTTATTTATACTAGTTCCTTTATTAAAACCTTCCCCTATTTATCCTGTCTTTTATATTTCCTTTAACATTCAAGAAGAGAGAGAAGCCATATGTAGCATGAAGAAAGAATAGGACAGATATAACAAAAGGTTTACTAAGGGTTTATGAACCATAATATCAAAATATCTTACATTTTCTGTTAAAATATAATTGTTTATCACCATAATAAATAGTCAAAATGATGGGGCTACTTTGTACTTCATTTCTTGTACATAGAGTAATTTAAAAATCATATTTTTTATATCTATATCATCTTCACACATTTATAACTTTCCTGCAGTTTGAACAAGATCTCTAATTTTCCCTCCTGTGTTTCCTACTAAAATAATATTTAACTAAACAGATGGATCAATAGGCATATGTACCTTTCTCCCTAGAAATTTGCATCTCCTGTCTACTTTAAGGATGCAGGGCCTTCTAACGCAGAAAAATTGGACAAGAAGACCAACTTGCACCCCCCCCCCAAAAAAAAAATCTCAAAATTTTACCACTAAATTTTTAAGTTTCTTACTTATTTTATTTTGATAAGGTGCCTACCAGTAGAAAAGTTAAATAATGCATTGTCATATCACAAATGAGAACACTGATGGTTAAAGAAGCTGAGACTCTTTTGTCTGGTTGGCCCAAGCTTTTCTGGTTATAATAAAGACAGAGAAAACACCATCCACAAGTGCCTGAATGACTCCATTCCTGGCAGGTCATCTGACATCCACTGAAGAGATTCCTCCACCTTCTTGCAGCCTAAGGATTCCCTTCCTATGTGCCAATTTTTTGTTAGTAGAAAAAGCACACCAATGTAGCAATAAATCTATATTTCTTTATTCATTAAATTAGAAGAGTCAAAGTGAGAAGCCGCAAGACTATACAGTATTCCCTCACTTATTGCAGGTATTATGTTCCAGACACCCCAGCCAAGTAGGAACCTTACATTTATTCTACACTCTTAAACCTACGTAACTTTAACAACATATGTTTACAGTACAGCAAAATCCTGCGATATAGCAAAAAATCCACGATAAATAATTAAATATAATATTTTAAAAAATCCCGCGATACAGTGAGGCCGCGATAAGTGAACCGCGATATAGCGAGGGACTACTGTAGTAGCCTTGAAGATATTAAATATGTTTGCATTAAAATATTCATGAGATAACCCTCCCCCTTTTCTTGTTTTTTCTTAACACCATGCAATCTTTTATTTGATACGTTCATCAGTTGTTTATATCACACCCAAGCAAATCCCAGTGTCGCCTTGACCAAATTAGGTATATACGTTCATTTCCTTGTTTTACCACTTAGTTAGAATACAGTGAATAGTTTTGTGTCCATGACTACTCTGTAGGTGCCTGAGTAACAAACCCATCATTGGTTGTATTTAATATATTTAATACTTAGTATTATTTAGTCGATTTAATTCACTTGACACTCACAACATCAGTCATCTCAGTAACCAGGCCCAATTCTCAATTTCGTTTATTTTCCAACCTGTCTTTGTCTACCTGTACACAATACTATGTATAATAATAGTTGTCACCTCCCATTTGCCTTATGGTTTATATACATAAAAACAATTTCAAGTTCATTGTCTATTTTAATCCATTAATAATTGATTCAATAAAGTAGGGAAAGTAATAGTTGCAGTTGGTGAATAAGAACAATAAGGAATATATAGATTATGTGATATGCTTAAGCTCATGTACTGAATCCCTGGTGAAGCCAACCCAAAATCCCACTTCTAGTTGGATGTCCTTTTCATTCTACTGCCCTACTCCACAGATTGACTGTTTTGTTTACCCATAAATTAATTTGTAAAATAAACATAGGCACACTACAAATCAATTTCTTATTAGTAATATGGCATATAGCATTTTCTTTATTAACGTCAGCTTTGATTGAAAGGTCTAATTCTACTTCTTCTGCCCTCCTGTACAAAATAGTAAGTAAAAGCCTTGTTTTGTTAACAAGATTTTTCTCTCCAAAAACTGATTATTTTTATCAACAAATGAGCGGAAATACTGAAGTTTAGGAATTTCTCCCTCCATATGAGCATTCTCACTGTAAACTTGGAGTATATGTTTTAACTCTGATTTTGGTAATTCCTGACTCCATAGTTTAAATTGACTCTAGTATCAAGCCAACTAGGAGTATTACAAGTGGTTCCTTTTGATGGGTAGATTATAGGAGGGAGTAGTTTCATATAAAATTTCATTTCTTGAGTTGAATTTTATTTTAAAAATTATTCTTATCAATTTTTCTAAGCTCTTTTTCAATATTGTCCAGCATTAATTCTCAATTTAAACATAAATATTTTACATCTTGGCCTTTGCACAGGACATAGGCATTATTAACCCTTCCCATAGAATGCACATATCCTTTCTATCTAAAAAACTACTTCATCATTTAAAACTAGCTCAAAGCCCACAAACATCATAACACCCATCCTGACTTCATAAAATCCATTTATTTCATATATGAACTTTTCTTTCTTTAAAAAAAATAAATAAGTTGTCTCAGTTACAGAAATGTATTTGGGGGCCTTTGCCATAGTGATGCTAAATGAAGTCTTGAGGCCAAATAAGATCATCTAGTAATTGACTGCACTTTGGGGGAAAAAATACACTTGGGGATTCATGCCATAAGAAGGAATCAAAGGAGAACAACTAAAAAGAAACAGAGGATCCAAAGTGAAAGAAAATCAAACAAAAGAAGACAATGTTTCAAGGAGGAAAGACTGATTGGCTGTGTCAAATACTGCTGATAAATTTTAATTCGCATTTACTCCCATACTCTTTTTTTATATGAAAATGGAGATTAACCAAAAGGTTTCTTGATTTATTTATTTTTTTCACATTTTTCTAGGACAGCCTTATAACTTTTGGAAAACCTTCTATTATTTCTAAGCCCTTTTCTAGTTTTCATTAGCACCCCACAATGAGCACCTTTTTTCTGATGCTGTCATAAGCTTGTATTTTATGAGCTCCAAAGTGTAGCAATTAACTGCTCAACACAAAGGAATACAGTAATTGTATAAGCCTGCATTTTATTTACACCCAAGAAAACATTTAACCCTTTTTGATGAGGTGCCAGGTGTTCTTCCTTTTCTTTCTTCCTCGGTGCTTATCAGGGAGCTGTGCCAGCATTAGCAGCAGACACACCAATAAGAACTCAGCAGAGACCTGTACCCGGCGCTTACACTGACTTGGTAATATCAGTGAAGTAACTTGTTCTTTTTAGTTATTGGAATCCTCGTATTTAATGCAGAATATCTACCTAGTCCAAATCAAAGAAGTCATTTATGTGATATCACATTGAATAGTATAAATCGTTGAATGATGTGTTGTATTACAGTAATGGTTTTGGTTAATTAACTAGTCAGTTTTGCATTAATTATAATCCTTGCTTCTACATTACTCCTTCCAAATTTTTCCTCACAATTCTCTGGATTATGAGGGGTTAAAAAGTAAGCTAACATGGGCTTGCTTTGTCTTTTTTTTTTTTTTTTTCCGGGTTAAAATAGAGAGTTCTTAAAAGACACACTTTATACTTCCGACTTAAAAAATGGTTTACATGGATGTCTCAGCGCAAACATCTAAAATAAAAAAAACCCTTAAATCCAATAAAGGCAATGGAAGCGTTGTATGGTGAATTTTTATTATAGAAAACTGCTCATATTGTGCAGTAAAAGCTGATTCATGTCAGGTCATTTATCAAAAAAGAAATGAAAAACTTTGAGGCCTGCCATGCTAACTGGGAAGGGGGGGAATTTTTCTTTCAACATTATGAAAAATAATACATAATAAAAATGATGAAAATAACTGTCAAGTAAGTTGACAGTGGTGAGAATCGTATACTATTTACCTATGGCATATCTTTTCCACAGAAAAATCTTGAATATGTCAAAGTCTGTAGAGAAATTGCCATTAATATTTTAAATGTTTTCCCTTTCCTTGAAAGTAAGAGGAGGAACAGGCAAGAGCACCCACATCAGCTCCTAATCACAGCCAGCTGGGAGTTGGGTTCAGGGGTTTTCAGTTCTCTCACTGGCTTGTCTTCCACTGGGCATCCCTATGAGGTAGATAATATTATCCTTGTTTTAGAGAGAGGGAGAGAGGGAGAGAGGGAGAGAGGGAGAGAGGGAGAGAGGGAGAGGGAGAGAGAGAGAGAGAGAGAGAGAGAGAGAGAGAGAGAGAGAGAGAGAGAGAGAGAGAGAAGAGTTATTATGTAACAGGATTTAAACTGAGTTCTGAAAAGATGCCCCTTCTGTTTCTTTTAGTGTGGTTTTTTAAAAACTTGGAATGTTATTGTCAGATTACTTAAATATTTTTCTTTCTTATATGACCTTCCTCTGACCTTCTCATTCACCTTCCTCCTATCTCCTCCAAATTGAAATCATCATAGTTCCTCAGAATCGGCTTTCTTTCCTTTTTTTTTCTTATCTAGTCAACAGAACCAGTATTATTTGTCTCTTAAATGCTTTTCACAACTTTTCATGACATGTGTATGCTGGGTTCATCTAGAGAGGTCAGTTAACCAGAACTGCAAAGATTAAACTCCTGTTTTGTAAAGCATTCAGCTGTGGTTCCTGACTCCTTACGTAAAGACAGGAATTATCTTAGGATGTCAGGGTAGTAGAGTAAATAGACTTCTGGTAAAGACAATAAAAGTCAGTCAAATTTCAATTTTTTTTTCTGCACTTGCTGCTGGCAGATTTTATATATCTCCAAACTCATATTTGCTCATCTATAACAAGAGGAATTACTGTTAGAATTTCATAGGGTGTTAAGAGATTTACATACTGTAAATGTGTCTACAGGGGACATCCCCACAGTAGGCCATCAGTAAATACTACTTTCCCTCCCTTCCCCTTAGCTTACTTTGTTGCTGTGCAGAATAAATATAAAGGACAAAAAACCAGGCACATAATCTAAAGAGGACCTCAAGATATTAAGGAAGGGTCACTTAGGAAACCTGCAAGTCCATGGTTATGGACTATAGTACTGAGAAGGTGGACAAACGTATTTATGTCAGCAATGTTACCACCTTTTCTTCACTTGAAACACAGAAAGAAAACACACTTCTATGTGATTCTGAGATCTATAACCAAAATACCATTTCTTTCTATCCCACCAGAGGGAAAAAAAAATCACAATATTGCAAGAGAGTGAGAGTACTAGTATTATGGAGATCAATTTACAGCTCTGTATTTCATTTTGCTTAAAGTAATTCATTTGCAAAGTTAGGCATTTTCTGTATTTGTTACAAATCATGAAGAAGAGCCCTCACATTCAGTCTCAGCATAGGCAGCTGCAAGACATTCAAGGTTTGATTGTGACTGTCACTCTGGGTCACTATCTGGCATAGAAGCAGGGCTCATTGCTATTAATTGAGATTCATTCCTATTTCTGAGAGAAACAAAGCAGTCTAGGATTTGTGAACTTAATATCATAGAAAATTTTACCCCACAGTCATACAAAATTAAAACAGAAACCACTTCTGAGAAACAACATTCTTTCTTATTCTTTAAGCATTGAGATTATGTGTATTGAAGAGAGCTAACTCACTTTAATTCAATTTTCAATAGTTTACTATACTATTGACTTTCCCGCCCTAAAGTTCATTGAGCTAAAAAGGTATTAAAAATAAGTACAATAGAGCTCATAACCAATCAATATTCAGTTGGAAAGATAATAAGAGATCTTCACTTAGGCTGTCCCCTCTGGTGGGACTGTAGGAAAGCAGGCTTGTTGCGGGACTTCAGTTGCGCCTCATGTTCTGTTCTGAAATCCTAGCTTCCCAATCCCTTCCATTCACTATGGGCGCCTAGCCAATTAATGGCTACACTGCATGTTTTAAATTGGGTTGCCAATGATTTCCAGACGATGGCTTTATAAAGGGTTTTGTCTTTATTCACGAAGGCTTAATTGAAAATCTCCAGTTTCTGAGCGAGCCTGGCGATAACTCAGATGCAAATGGAGCCATAAGAACCCTTCGCTCAGAAGCCCTGTCTGCTGGAGAATCATCCTGGAGGATTTTCATGGGTCTTTAATCATGATCAACCCATGGAAATGCAGCCAGACTCATGGCATAAATTGTTTATTTTAGTTTTAGTGTGTATTGTAATTGCTTGTTATCCTCCACTACTGTCACTCTGTCAACATATTAACTTCAGCAGCTATCGGGAGAGAATTACGTATTCTGAAAAGGTAAATATATAGGCTACCCCCTGTCAGCCCTTCAGAGACTGAAGAAACAAGAATACAGTGAACTAGATGAAATTCTGTCTCCCCACCTTCCCACTCCCAGTGGAGCTCCGGCAGGGCATTCAAAGTCTATTCTCTTTTCATGGAACTGCAATATAAGTAGGTATTAAGGCGTTACAAAATAATAAGATTATAGACTTTCTTGAAATGAACCTTAAAAATAATATCGTCAAACCTTTTATCCAAAGCAGAATTTCTCACTCCTGTATTTCTCATAAATAAACATATTTTATAGCCAGTTGAACACTAAAATGAGTGTTGAAAATATACCAAATTCATGTATATGAATAAGTGATATAGTGAATGTATAATATTAGTGATAAAATACTATATATATATATTATATGTAAGATGAATATATTAGTAATAATAGTAGAATATAATAGTACTACTAGTATATAGTATCACTGTGCTCCACGCTACCATTTCTAGTAACTTCATCCACTTTACATATGATCAGGTTTCAACTTCTAGCTGCTGTCTGCAGTGTCCTGATTCCTAATTTTCTTCAGGATTTTATATTTAAACTGCTATGCTCACTGATTATGCACACTGACTTTAGCCTGCCCCCACTTCACACAGAGGTCAGCTTCAGAGCTGAAACATCTGCAGGTAACTGTTCCTTTTGTTTTTAGGACACCACATTCTTCTCCTTTAAACTTGCTTACAGTTTTCTCTTAGTTTTATATTTTGGGAACTTTCCCTCTGAATGGCTCCTACTTTTTGGCGAATTCACAATTATATCCTCTAGTCCATGTATTGCCCTGGCAATTTCATCTTCCCCACAGGTTTCACTAGGATCAATTACTGATGACTGCCATTCTTGACATATTTCTTATATTCTGTTCCTTAGTTGCAAAGGGAAGAAAGCTTGATCTAGACAGCTATATGAAAGTGATTCGCATGATGGTCTGTTTTACCATATGCAAAAATAATGACTTGATGCTAGTGCTTTACATACATTTGCAACTTGTTGCACTATCTTCCACATGACATCACCAGTTCCTAAGAACAGAAGTGTAGCCATTTTTTAATGCTATCAAAATGTTTAAAATACAGGAATCAAACCATGGTTTGCAACCCTAAAAATTACTAATATGCTCAATGTCACTTTGGACATCAAATGCCAAGAGCTGCAGATCTTCACATAGAGGCCTGTCAGTTGTCAATAACATTATTTACTTGTTTATCTATCCATTTGTTTACTTACTTATTAATTTGTATTTGACTCATAAATATGACCTAAAAAGCTGGCATGTCAATAATGCAAGAACACAATGTTGCCAAGCTAAAATGCAGACTATGTGGGATATCAGAGTCAGAATTGGGTACACTTGAAAATGGAGTCAAAACTGAAAACGTGAAATTTAATTAGGATTATAATTAGGATAAATGATCAGTCTTACACATGGGCTTAACAAACCATTTTAAAATGCAGAGATGCTTGAGAACTTATTTAAAACCTAGTTCATGCAGAATGAGAGAGCAGTTTGTCAGACTGCATGTCAGTATGATCAAACAGTGTACGGCATAGTTACAAAAAGTGAATGAAACTTTAGGCTGAATAAATAGAAAAATACTATATGTACATAAGAAGGTCAGGTCAGATAACACCTGTAGTCTTGTCTGCTGTTTTGGGCATTGTATTTTAAGGAAAACCTTTATCATAGCATGCACTATTATGGAAGACAGATGAGCAACAATGTTTAATATCAATTCCTGTTTGCACACTGGTAAGATAAAAAAACAGGAAACTGCTAAAAACAGTAAGGACAAAAAGAATAGAGGCATTCGTTATTTTGTAAGTCCCCCTGGGATTTAGGATTTTTTTTTCATAAAGTGACTCTTCAAACCACATACAGAGATCTTATTGCTGTATCTTCTTTTACTTTATGTCAGACTGCTTCTCTTGATAACCTGACATTCCTGATTATATAGATGTTTATATCCTCGCTCATTTTCTCTTGATGTTCTAGAATCTCAAAACCATGTTGTGGTCAGGCATTTTGAGCACCTAATCCCTATCTATAAAATAAACAAAACAAACCTCTAACATTATTGCATTGTAGCTTTTTTAACTGAAAGTAAACTATGGATGTTGGAGTTAGCCCTCAGGGAATCACGAGTCTGTCACTTACCAGCACTGTGACCTTGGGAAGTGGCAGCTGCCATGTTTCCCATTGGTTTCATTTTTCTGAAGTAAGGTCTGCTGATTATTCACTCCCTGTCCTGTTATTGCGTATGGGAAGTGACAAGAGGTCTATAACTTGTCTTTTTTAGTGCATAGGCCACTGGACAAGGAGGAAAGCACGTAAAACATGATGAACATCACTGTACTTTTACCTCAAAACCACCTGTATAATCACACATTCTTACCCTTCTGTCGCAATTGTAGACATCAGGTATTGAAGACGACAGTTTCGCAAGAGGAAAGGAGCCTAGATCCCTGAATCTAATTGTAAAAAAAAAAACAACCCCAAAACAAAAAAACAAAACCAGGAGCCTGGCTCAATCTATAGCGTATGATAACAGGAACTAGAATAAATTCTCATTTTGTTTAGCCACTGAGATTTTTCTGTTGCTGTTGTTGGTTATAGGAGTTAGTAAGTATTACCTTCATAAGCGTCTAGTCTTTAGAATCAAACAGTAGCACTCTCCAGGCACTGTCAATGCATTTTGTACTTAATCACAGACTAAAGTAAAACAATGAGTGGAACAAATTAATAAATAAATAATAAGAAAATAGTTCAAATGCCCTAAGGAGGATCAGGCCTCAGGATCTTACTTGAAACATAGATCAATTGCTTTTTTGCATGCACTGGAAATGTAAAGCTGGGAGCTTAAAATAATATTTTTATATTTCAGTATTCTCTGACTTTAGTGCCCAGATGGAAAACCTTTGCTGTCAGTTTCAAAAGTCCTTTCAAAATAACTGGTATCTGACCTCGTTTGATCTGCAGCTAATATTGTTTGTTACTGAATACTACTGTATGTCAGTGCAGGTGTGTTTGCAGTCAAGTGTAAACAATAACTCTTCATTTCTGTGCAGCTTTCCTGTTAGCCTTTCTCTAAGTGGAGCATGGAATTGAGTATGCCCTCTTTTAGCCACAGCAGTATTGTAAGCTGCAAGGGTTGCCTTGGCAACTCCATCTAATTTAAGCAATGAGACAAAACAGAGCATGTTTTATGGGACAATTAATGCATGTTTTGGTACATTTCAACCTGATGTTATTTTCTGCCCAAGGTGTTTATTAATAGTCCTATAAAACATTTTGCAACCAACACTGCTCCAATAAAAATGGAAACATTCATTTTAACAGTTCAGTTTCAGCAAGAACTCTGTTTTAATTACTTTTCAAGAGATGTTTCCAGTTTAAGAAATAGGATTTGTGACTATTAGCAAGCATCAGCCTAGACCCTTAATAGGACAGAGTACAGGTAAATTTTGAGGTGTGATGCTAGTTTTAAGAAAACAATCTGTTAATGTGGCAATTTTTGTTACATTCAGGTCTAAAAGGAAAACATTAGCCAACGGGGTATAAGTCATTCTGACTAGCAAGTGAATCAAGCTGCTTATAAGCAAAGAATTACAGTAACAATTAAAAACAGAATCACAGATGGTGGGCTATATATCAAAAAAGCTGACAATAAACTTTGAAAGTCAGGATGTCCCAAGGGAACTTTTTATAAATATATCAGCATTTCCAAGATAACAATATATGTATCGAGCATAAATTGGACAAGAAGGAGTGTTCATACCAACATGGATTAAGGTTCATATTCTTAGGGAAAGTAAAGATAAATGTCTTCCATGTATCTCTCAAAGTAGGTGTCAACTGTCACAGCCCATTGCCACCCCATCGACCTATATGTACTTGAGATTCATTACCATCACCAACTAACCAAAGCTTACGATCTCTAACTCCTGTTTTAATTTTCAAGTAGGAATTAATTTTAAAGCCCACACTTTTTTTGTTTTCCTAGATGTGCCCCAATTAGGAAGAAGATATCTGATGTAGAGTGTGTATATTTCTAGGCAATTTGAGGACAAAAGGGAGTGAGGTTTCTTACTGGAGACCTTTGGAAATTATTGAGTCAGTTTCCACCAGGGAATTTTTTTTTTTTTTTTAAGAAAAGCAAAAGCAAAACCAAGAACAAAAGAAAGCACCCATCTTTCCTTGGATATCAAAATGTGAGACTGAAGACCAAGGTTCTAGTTCAGTGGCTCCTAATGCTTTATGTGTGTTATATCTATTAATATGCTAGAATACATTGTTTTGATGTATAATAGTAGGCCAAGACAATCTTGGCTTACAAAGGAAGGAAAGGGAGGAGTACTTGAATAGTCTTTTTGGGTAAATGTATATGTTTTTCTTTGCTATTATACCAAAACAAGACTAAAAGGTAGTTGCAATGCATGACTATGAAACCATATGAATAAATGATTTGTACCTTCTTACACTGTAATCTGTTTGTTTATCTTACATATTGGATGTTTTTTTTTCTATCCATGCCTGATTTTCTAATATCATGCAGTGATCATTTGGAAAATATTGGTTCATTCGGCGATGCTGATTTTCCAAATGTTAACACATTGATTATACAATATCAAAAGAATCACATTTATTTATATTTCTATCAAGCTTCTAGATAAATCATTATATAGAGAGAAGCCACAACTACTATTGTACTTCTATATGCCACAGTGATGCCTTATGTCATTTCATCAACCAAATATTAAAGTGACATGTACTCAAGGGAAGAGATTCAATAAAATTAATAATTTGTAACTGATTAATCAAAGACACTTTAAGTGCAAGTGGCTTTCTTTTCTTCACTTATCTTTGCTTATTTATTTATTTATTTTGTAACAAATGCATTTTTATTGAATGATTGGGGTGACATTGATTAATAAAATACATAAGTTTCCAGAGTACAATTCTATAACACATCATCTGTATATTGTATTGTGTGTTCACCACCCCATGTCTCCTTCTCTGTGCTTTCAGTAGTACTGCATGCTCAAGAAGAATACCATGACTCCAATACAAATCAGTGCCACTGCTTTGAATTGTACTAACCTCTTTTACTACTGACCCTTTAGCACAACTTAATATTACTATGAAAACAGTTGACCTTATAGGGTCTCAGGGGTCAGTGGAATGCACTTTAACTGCAACTGTTCTAGATTAACATCTTGCAGGGAAATGAACCTAAATTGACTTGACTTTAGTAAATGACTACTGAATTTGCAAATGCAATAGTTATAAAAAATTTCAATATTCCTCTAACAGAGGAGGTCATGTTTAATGCAAGACAGTTAATTGCAAGTAGGGATTTTGAGGCTTAGCATGTGGAAAGAATTATTTTCCTTAAATAACTTATTATAGAAATATTGAAGGAAGATTCCAGTGATGTGTTTATGGGGGGATCCAATTTATATATATTGTTACCAATAAGGCCATTTTATTCTGGATGGGCCATTTCTTCCTCAGTATTTTCTAGACAAAATTCTCAGCTTTTCTGTTTTCTTTAAGAGTGGGTCATGCATTTCTCGTTTTAAGCATCCTTGAATAAAGTGTTTGTGTTTTAAGAACATCACTGATATAGTAAAACATCGTATCTGAAAACTACATCATAGAGAGTGAATCAGAATAACGAAATTAAAAAAAAATTCCAGTCCTTGAGCTTTTGTTGTTGTGAAAACTACTGTCCATTAGAAGCACAAAGGCTAGAGACAAGATGATTTTAATAGAAAGTGAGTACATATCTCATTGGAAATAAAATTAAGTAAATGTATGTTTACTTGGCAACTTCAGCAGGTATCAGTGTTGGTAACAATCAATGCTAAAGATTATAAGGCAGGGTTTTTGATTATGTTGGCTTATGAGAAATGAAAAAAAACTCAAGGCTGATTTTTTGGCAGACGTAGATCATGGGTTACAAGAAGCGGCCAGCAGACTCTAATGAGCTGTTGGTTGGCCATCTAGACAGCATTCTCAGAATGCCAGAATAAATGCAAACAAAAGATTAATAAAAACCTGGAAGGCTTAAAATGGCATCTCTCCAGGTTGCTTTGCTCAATGGAACAAAAGCAAAAGCATTGAGCATCTATTTTCTCACCCCAGAGTTGTATGAGCTAACTGAAAAGACTGAGTTACTGCTGGGAAGATGTAAGACATTCACACAAAGTTCTGCAACACAGACGCTGGCTTTTTAGCATGCTTTTGAGGGTCTGCATTCTGCTGAAACCCATCAGGAGAATCTGGAAAATGATTTATTTCATAAAAAAGAGAGATTATGCATTCATGTAAAGAACACACATAAAAGCTATGTAAAGTCATCATTTTGTGTGGAGATTCCACCCCCTCCTATTATTAAAGAGAAGAGCTATTGTTTTCCCTGTAAAGGAAAAGGACAGTTCTATATCTTATTTCAATATAGGTTCCATGATAAAAATGTCTATGTTTAAATAAACAAGTACACATAATTTGGATCATAAAGTTGACTATTTAGAAAAAAAAGAGAAAATTTAGTATCTTTTTAATTGGTAAGAAGAAAAGAGGGCTACGAACTAAACATCTGATTAAACTGAAAATTAGATCATGTGTGTTTAGTAGCATTCCCTCTTAAAACTATGTTTGCTTTATTTTGTAAACACCTGAAAGAATGGTAAGATGTGATTTGCTCATGTAAATCATCACTGTGTATAAATATTCACTGAAGACTGGGATCAATAAATAATCATTAACATCTCCAGCAATTACTAAAGTATAATCTAACTATTCTTTTTAGACTAGTTCTCTACCAGAAATGTTAGCCTTTCACTGTTTGCACTAAAGGTATGGCTTTTCCAAATTTTGTATCAATAAGTTTTACATAACATTATAATAAGTTTTATATACCATTACAATAAAAAGCCTTTATCTAGAATGTGTTTACATTGGGGAAAATTTATATTAGAGCTGACCTTGATTTTAAGGATTTTACAAAACATGTGATAGAATAGACAAAACAAAGAATAAAGGTCATAAAAATTATGATCACATTGTATTTTGAAAATAATCTAATTTGAGTCGTAATATTTTAGTACCGTCCTGGCTGGTTTGGCTCAGTGGATTGAGCGTCGGCCTGCGAGCTAAGTGTCGCTGGTTCGATCTTCCAGTCAGGGCACATCAGAAAAGGAAAACTCTGACTCCAAAAAACCTCCGCTGCCTTGCGGCATACCTCTTCAGGGGAAAGGCTAAGGGAGTAAACCCCGACAGAAAATCCGGAGCCGGAGTCCCTAAGGCGGTTTGACGTTGTAGTCAACACCGGCAACTCCTGCGGCGCCCCTGAAGCCAAGCTGTATTGACTCCGTCTTTCCCTTGGATCCTTCAGCTGCGAAGAGAGGGGGGGTCTGCTGCATGGGCAACAGCAGACCCTCCATATCACCCTGCCCAGGCTCTGTAGCTTCAGCGTCATCGCAAGATGTCGATTCAACACGGGAGGAGACAGATACCGTGTCACTCCCGAGTCGGACTGCACAGCCATTCTCGGCGGTGCAGATAGACTCTTAAGAAGCTACACCATCGTCTCTCGAGACGGACGGCTGCCGACGATTTTAGTACCGAAAAGAAATTTAGAGAAAACCTGAGCTAAATTATTTATTTAAATGAAAAAGTTAGAGACAAGGTAAAATAAATAAATAAAAATAAAAATAAAACTTGACCAAATATCTGTAACAAGATAGACATAAATTACTTAAATTCAAATCTCCTAAATTCCTATATTATTTTCTCTCCATCACACTAAGCTGCCAAATCATATGTTATATGGGCTTTCATCAAGCAAGGTTCCATTTTGAGCTAGGAAACTAAAAAATTAGAAATGAGTTTCAAAAGCTGTATTGGATAATTTATTGTGCTATTAAGAGCTGGGAATGGAGAGGGGGATAACTTCGAAGGGGCATAAAGAAACTTTTTGGGATGATGGAAATGTTCTATATTTTGATTGTGATAACACTTACTCAGCTATATATATATGAGAGGAAACCCTGAAAACCTGAAACTTATTTATAAAAAGTTGTGTAGTTAGTCTTAAATGTTTAAACTTCAGTCACCTTCAAAGTACTCTTCATTTGATGCAATATACTTATCAAGACATTTTTCCACTATTCAAAACAGTTTTTGGACTCATTTTTTATGCGTTTTAGCGTTTTTGCCATTTTTCTGTTTCACCTCTTCCACATTGGTAAAAGATTTCCCTTTGAGGACTTTTTTTATTGAGGAAATACAAAAAAAGTTGCTTGGGGCTAGATCCGGTGAATAGGGAGGGTGGGGCATGAGGGTCATGTCTTTTTGATCAAAAACTACTGAACACTCAGCACAGTGTGGGCAAGTGTGCTTGTAAATCATCCATCATGAAATGAGCAAAGGTGATAAAAGAGTCTTCAAAAAAATTCACTGAAGCGAAATGCAACTTCTCAAAACAATGCCAGCTGGTACATGTATACAGATGGGTTCCTAGAACACTCAGCTAGCAGGGAAATCCTGCACTACAAGGGGCCCGCCCTCCAGAAGATAATTCCATTTTTGGGGGGTCCCCCCTCATCTTTGCTAAAACTCATCTAATTATGTACTTAAAATGAGTGAATTTTATTATATATAAATTTTAACTCAATAGTTATTGTTATTATTTATTTTCACCAAAGAACTTTTTTTTTTTTCAATGGTTTTAAAGAGTGGGAAGGGGAGAGATGAAGACAGAGAAAAAAATCAATGAAATAGAGAAGCATCAGGTAGGGATTGTATGCTCCTGGACAGGTGATCAGACGCACAACCCAAACATGTGCCCTGATCAGGAATCAAACCTGCAACCCTTTGGCTAGGGGATCATGCTTTAAGAACTGTGCATCATTCAGTAATTTTAAATAAAATTTAAAAGAAATGATTCTAAATCTCATCATGTAGAGCACATTCAGTAGGATAAGTATTCATACTTTTTCACCTCACCTGTATGGCTCTACTTCGTAAGTGATTACAACAAGCCCTATAAGAGCTTTTGCATTAATCTATGTGTAGTAGAATAACTGTCTAAATAAGAGGCAGAAAATTAAAGAATTGTATGGTAACATTTAAGCAGGTATGTTTTAGAGTTACACTTATAGATAATGAAATTCATTGTTGTGGGTTTTTACAATTTACAAACACCCCTGTCAAAATTGCTTACCTATCAAAAAGAAATAATTTCTTGCCTTTATAGCATAATTCTTCTAGTGTGCTTGCCATATAATCTTAGAAAGACATACTCATCAGTGGCTCATTACTTAGCCGGATAATTGCTGTTCATATCAGCAACACAAATCACAGAAAAAAACTTATTAGAGTAACCTATTAATTTTTCCTGATGACCTTCATTATAGAGTATCTTCTCTTAATTAATGTAATCAGTACCATAAAAATCCAAGATGAAGGAGAACTACTTGGTCATCTGCATTCAACTACCTGGAAATAGAAAGGCTATTCTCTGCAAGAACAAGTCCATTAATCTCAAGCAAGGAATCTCATTGACTGTACTATAAATAACTACTTTCCTTTCAAAAAGCCCTACCTCTGACATTAAATCTCGTTCCTCCTGAGAACATTTCTTGGATTTCTTTAAGAAGAGAACAGGAGCTAAAGTGCAGAGCAATTCCTCCATAGGAAACTTTTTATGCTTCCTCACTAACTCCAATATGAAACCCCCAAATCATGATAAGATATGAAATCTGAGCTACTTCATTTGCACGAGCTTTCAACATCGTAACCCCAAGCTACCTTTTCAGTTTCAGCTTTCTGGTATCATCTGTGCTCTTAATTTGGATCCTAAGATTTAGACCAACCTTTCTAATTATTCTCTCTCCAAGAAGTTTTACAGTTTTCTCTGGTTCATGTCAGTTTCTCAGTTTAGAATGCCAGACTCATTCATTTCAATGTCACAAATGTGCAGGAAATTCAGACTTTGCTAGCAAGTTAGAGTAGATAACTGCAAAACTCTCTTCTAATTCTCAGATATTATTGTATTTCTTAGTCACCCCTAATGTGCCACCTCCCATTCAGTTACAGATCAAATATTACAGATCCAGAAAGAGCAGCATAGCACAGGCATAAAAAAATGTAAATGCTACTTTTGATTATTGAGCAGTTCCAGCATTATCTGTGGCTTCCCACTGAATATTAAGCAATAATACCAATGCACCAATAACAGAAAATATTTATCAAAGTTCATAGATGGTTCACATTGAAGGCAGATTTGTAGGCAACATGTGTGTAAGGGCATGTAAAGCAGGAATTTTTAAACAGGGCCACAACCAGGAAAAAAGAGCTGTGCTGAGGTTTAAGGATCCTATAAAAATGCCTAAGACTATGAAGAACAATGTGTTAGTGATCCAGGAATGTCTCTCATGCTGTAAAGATCTAGAAGTTTAAAAAGCTGTGTAAAATCAAATGATTGAACTTTGTGCATAACTTTCATAATAATGGGTTCTGAAAATTTTTTTCTCAAAAGGTAAATTTAAAAATAGGTAAAATTATAAATATTCAAGAGATAATAAATACTATTAAATTTATGAATATGGAATAGTTTTTCAGAATCTAATGACTCATTTGAAACACAGGACAAAGTACTAGAATTTTGGATATGTAATTACTGAAGAAAAGGCATGAAAACTATTAAGAGAACATATACACAGTATTAGAAAAATCAATTACCCAAAGAGTGTAAGACCTAGGTTTAATTTCAAATAAGCATAAATTAAATAAAGTAAATATGAGGTACTTATATGTAAGTGTTGAGCATTCTACACAAACATGGAAATTCTGGGCCTTTAAGTACATTAAGATACTGGAAAGCAGATAAAAAAAACTTGGCGACCTAGAAGTGTGCAGAGTACTGTGGTAAGTGTGATAGGGCTGCCTGGCATGTCTCTTGATAAGTGTCTTGGTACAGATGCTATCAGAGCCGCTCACCCATGATTTCTGGCTATTTTTCAGGACATAATATAATTGTATATCCTAGCCACCTTTGAAGTTTGTTGTGGCCATATAATGTGCTTTGGCCAATAAGATGCAAATATAAATTTCAAAAACTAGCATACAAACCTTCATAATCCCATTTTTTCTGTCTTGAGAATCATGCTTTCAGATAAGCTTCTCTTAGCTAGGGTTTCTTGGTAAAGACCACATTAAGTAGAACTCTCTACCAATCCAAGACTGACAAGAGTGTAAACAGGAAATACATTTTTGCTGTTTTAAATTATTGAAATTAAGGAAACATTTCCACCATAAACTATTTCATTCCAGACGATCTATATGGCCTGGGGGAATCTGTTAGAAGGCATCCATTTCTTTGTTATACCTATTATATAACACGGCCAAGTTTTGATTGTGACTGTTGTATGCTTAAGAATTTTACATTTTTAAAGATAGGATGTTTATCTCCTCTATTTTGTATCTCTAGGCTTTAGCACAATACCTGGCATTTAGCAAGACCATCAATGCATTTTTGTGGAAGGAAGGGGAGAGGAAAAAAAATGAACAAAGGATTGATGCAAGTCTCGGGCTCTTCAAGGTGATTGCAAATCTGATAGACTAATGTTTTTCAGAGAACAAGGGGAAACAGGGAGATTTTACTAAAGGTTCTTTTTATATACTCAGTATTTTGTTTTGGAGGTTCTTATTTAATCTAGTTGTCTCATCTGCATCACCAACAAATCCCAGAGGGTACTGCTGTGCTTGCTGGTCTAATGACCATAACTCAAATAGCAAGAACCTAGATTTCAGTACCATATTTTCTGTTTCTCAGACTACAATCTGGTTCTGAAGTGAAATGGAGAAAGAGCTAAATTGAATTTCTTATCCAAGCCCAGTCAGGCTGAAATCAACTGCCCAGACACAGGCTGAACACCACGCCCTACTGTCTCAGAGAAGGGCATTCCTGGACTCACAGAGCTGGCAGGGAGAGGAACTGGAGAACAAGTAAATATGCTTGAATTACATCAGTTTTTTTAACAGGTCTGAACTGACTTGGTAGGTAAAATATTCGCAAGTCAGTTGAAGCTAAATTGATCATTTGACCACTGTGTTCTCAAAGTTGATTTACTTTGTAGTTTTCATTTTTTAAAGTGGTTTCACAGAAAGACAATAGATTAGATTTGCAGAGTTTTGTTGGTGCAATGGAAAAGAAAATCCATTTTGTGACCACTTTGGTCTATAATAATTAGTTTCACAATTATTATCCACAAATGCCTTTGACTAAATAATTGAATAATGTTCATCTAGGTTTGAAATTACTCCCATCAAAAGGTTAACATTTATAAGATGTCATAATTATGAGGTGTACTCAAAGGAGTTTGAAATAACAGATTAGCATAGCTTTTGAAGGCAATTGCAATATAACAGAAATAAAACTGGATTAAAATTCAAAACCTGTCTGCATTTTTGTTTGTTTGTTTTAAATGGGATTGAGAGATGGAGCTTAGTCCAGGGGAAAGAGAGAGAACTTGGAAACCATTGAAATCTGGGACTGAAATTTTGATTGGCCAAGTAGTAACTGTGAGACTTGAGACAAGCCAGGTTGCCTCAACCTCAGTTTCCTCATATATGAAATAGTGAGGATACCTACTTTTCAGGAGTGCCGCGAGGATGACATACATTTATACAGTCTCTAGTGAAGCACATGCACAAAGCAAACATTCAGTAAGTAGTCATTTATAATAAATAGTCATTATCATGGTATAGAAAATTTTATATTATTTTGTAAGTATTTTATTAAATGTATAATATGAATAATGTATTTAAATTGAAATATATTGCTACTAGAGTACATATTATTAAAGTAATATATAGTCATGTTGCTATTTCATGAGATCAGATTTTATTAAAACCAGTAATCAATTTGTTAATGAAACATCTACTTAATATACTTAATGTTAAGATAAAATGAGATACTATATCTGAAACTTCTTTTAAAAATATAAAGTATGATATAAATATGAGTTGACTTTCCAGAATGAATTAGACATGCATTGACAGATATACACATTCAAGGTACTAATGTCCAGAATGGGCAAAACCAATTGGATCCATGAGTGTATTTTATAATTCTATTTTTATCTGTTTCTACAGCATATTATAATTGGTACTATGAAAAACATATTAAGCATCTAAAATGTTTGATACAAATTATTTTCCTTTACCCCTGAGAAATTTGAGGACAAGATTCATGCATGAAGCAATGAGACTCTTCACTGGTAGACTGTATGGTATTAATTCTTCATAGATATAAATATGCAGAAAAAGGTGAACTCTTTGGATAAAACAGTCATGAAATACGTTTTTGTGAAGTTCTTGATATCTAATTTTTGATCATGAAGGTTAGGTTGGATTTGGAAAAGTTGCTGCAAGCAGCAATAGGTCATGTTCCCTTAGCTGACGATGTCAAGGAACAAAGACACAGAACAAAGAACAAAAAGCAAAAAACACTGTAAGCACATCACTACTTATAGTGAAAAGCATGTTCTTAGAGGACTGGTCAGTATAGCTGATGGATAGGATGGGTTGATTATGGAGCATCTGGAATAGCATACAGCAGCATTTGGGGCAATGTGATAGAGCAGTGAAAATAATGGCAGTGCATTCAGTCAGCAATTAGGTTGGTTCTTTCTAGAAAGGACTGGAATACAGAAAAATTCAAGTCAGAAAAGATATAGCAGCCACCAAACTGCTCATGAATATTGAGTCTGTAAAATATTTCTCATTTTAAGTGTTAAATGTGATGAAAATACTGTACAGAATTAAGAAGAGGACGAAGACCAATAACATTGCTGTACCAACTCTTAGATCAGAAAAATAAGTTGTTTAAGAAAACAAATTACAGAAGAAGATAGGGGTGGTAAGAAAACTCAATTTCTGAGCAAAAGTGAGACACTCTTATACAAAACGAGTGTTTCTCTTTCTGCATGATATGATGAGATGTGAGATGTTACAGCTGAAGAGGGACTGGTAGCATCCACCTCATGGGAGTTACCAAATTGGTATTCACCAAGCAATAGTATTATGCAAAAACAATGTAAATGCTGCAATCCTTTAATTTGTATTCTAACGCTGGATACTGAAGCCTCTTAGTTCCATTTCATTAAAATCACCAGAGATTTGGAATACTGTGTAAACAATATGTCAAACACAGAAAATATTACAATTCATAAACTGTTTATTTCTAAAGAATATCTTGTTAAACCCTTGTTATCTTAGGTGTAATTTTGTTGTTTTTTTCTTCTTAGGTAAACCTGTCTTTATGATGTTATATTCTCCAGCACAGTAGTCTTTCATTATATTTAAATAAAGCACATATTTATGCATGTCACTGTACTCTACAAACATGAATTAATTTACCCCGTTCATGTTATCCCTAGGTCTTAAAAGGAATTGTATATTTTGAATCATAACAAATAAAATAAATAAATAAATATAAAATATGGGAAATGATGAATTTACTAGCATACCAGTGGCATGCCTGAATTCATTGTCTAATTCCACCTACCTGTTAAATTCATTAAAATCAGCAGAGAATTCAGTAAAAACACCAACCACGAAACAAAGAGCCATAGGTACAAAAAACAATCAAACACATACACACACAAACACACACACACACCAAATAACTATTTGTGTTACTAATTTTTTAACCACAATTACTTGAACAGCTTAGTGAAATTGAATGTTTTCTATGTGGTTTTTGGTTTTAACTTGAGTAGAATATTCAATTACATTTTTATTTTACCACTGGTATTCACCTTTAGTTCAACTTTGATCAACAAATATTCATTCATTTGTTCACTACCTTTGGAACATTAGACTGTTTTGTGATAGACAAAATCTATTGATAACCAATGTGTGGTTGGGCCAGACACACAGTATTCCTGGGGCCACACAGCAAATTTGTGGTGAGACACACACACACACACACACACACACACACACAGAGAAATGGACCAACTTACCTCATGCAAAGGACCTAAGGTTCTACTATTATTGGGGTTGGGGGAAGGGTTTTCACAGGCTCACTCATTATTGGTGTATTTAAAACATAAAAGCAGAAATTTAAAGTGTGGCAGAAAAGAAAAAACTAGTGGTCTATATGGTCAGTTCTCAAAATCAACCAAGGTCTCTAAAACAAACCAGCCTCAGTGGGGATGGCAGCCTTGCTTTTTATCTAGTCCTGTGGCTGGCAATGTGTTTAGCCCTCTTGAAGAGGATGCCTTGGCAATCTAAGCGTAAGTCAGGCACATGTATTTCAAAAAAAAAAAAAAAAAAACAAATTGTAAGGGTTTATACTACACAGGTATTATGCTCAAAGGCAGAGACTTAAAGATAAATATCAGAGGACCCCGACCTTGAACAGAAACTGGATGTCTAACGAAGGAGGCAAAAACAAGGCAGTTTGACATCATGGTGAATTCTGAGGGTTCTTATGAAAATAATGCATGAGGAAACAAATTCTTTCATTCTTTCTTTTCATTCAAGAGACAGAGGGGACAGAAATTTATTCTGGAGTGAAGGATGCTAGGGTCAGATGCTTGTTAGGATTAGATGACACTTTAGCTTCTTGTAGGACAAGTAGGAGTTTTCCACATGGGCACCTGTTCAATGTTCCAGGCAGCAGGGACAGGACAAGCAAAGTAGCAAAAGAACAAGTAGGCCCAGTGTGCTGGAAGAATGCAAGGCTGTGACATAGTAACCAACTGCCAAGTGCAAGTGGAGGAAATGTGGGAGATTACACAGATGTGATTAGTGGGAACAAAATCATCTTGTCTACATATGAAGGAACTAGAAAACTCTAGAAAGATTTTTGCAGGAGAGATCATAACTTGTCTGTAAAGTGAGAAGATGTGGATTAAAAATAATTAAAACTATAGTAAATAGGAGTAAGAGCAGCAACAGATATATATATATATATATATATATATATATATATATATGTTGTAATTTAAAGAATTAAAAGATCAGTAGATAAATTTATGGTAAAATTGAAATAAAAATACTAAATATAAAATTAGATGGGTTTAAAAACCAATGGTATGAATATATTAAGGTATAAAAATAAAGAAGTTTGAGGAAAGCCATATTTAAATTGCAAAAAGAAAACACGCAATATGAGGGAGAGATGAGGGAAAGGGGAGAATTAAAATTTCTAGAAGCAACCAAGAAGTGAGAAGTAGTAAGACTTCTTTTATTCTGGAGAGCTGTTTCATCATAAGCCCCTCACATGACCCTCCTAGGCATATATGGGTAACTGCTCAGCTATTCCCACTCAGCAACCACTTCCTTAAGGAGTAAGCTGATCAAGCCGCTATCTGAAAAGGTGAAACCATGAGTTTGTATCATAACACTATAGAATACAATTTCTGAGTTAAAAAAGCAACTGTCAGCCTCAGCTAAGAAAGCAACTTAGTTTGGTGTTACCTGAAATATTGTTTTCTAGTCACAATAATTATTTGGAATGGCAGTTTATACATGACTACTCATAGTAAGGGTTTCACATGACCCACGTACATGGACACCAGTGTGAACACCTTCAATAGAGACTTGACCTGGTTGCTGACGAATTTTCCAGCAAGAAAGAGCCTCTGTGAATGGCCAGGGGGAAATTAATATACTGCTTATTCACCAAACCTTCTGGAATAGTGAAGGAAGATTAAACTTTGGATCCATCAAGTATATAGACCCAAATTCTACTGGAACTAAAGACAGAAATTTACTAACCATCTGAAGCTGGACAGAAAGTTTCTAAGTGAGATTGAGGGTGGGGTGGGGGGGCCCTTCCCCATCACTCTGCCCCTCTGGTCTGAGAGCCTTGTGAGGATAAAACAGTAGATGCTATGGGAATTTGAGGCAAGACAGTGAACAAATCCTGCTTCAGTTATAGATGGGCCTATGATAAATGCTTTTTGATGATAATCTGCTGGGCATTTTCCTTTCCAGGACCATTAAATGAATTGAGTCTGATCAAAGTCTTCACTTAAAACCAGAATCATTGGGTACTTTTCTTCAGAAAATAATTGATAGAAATGGCTTCTCCCTTCCATAGTATTTCCTAATTTACTCTTCTAAATAAGGGCACAGAACAAAGATGTAGGAACTGAAAGTGCTTTTCCTTAGTGCATAATGAAATTCAAGTGTGCTGACCTCCTGACCAAGATGTATAAGTCTAATGATTTTGAAATTACTTTTGCCTGCTGAGTTGTACATTTTAGCCAGGGACTAACTAATTATCATTTTAAACTGAACAGATTATGTAAATGAGTGTGCTCGATAGTTTATTCTTTTCTTTGTGTGTACTATGAGAGGCAAGAATGGTTTCACAAATAAAATGAATTAGGCATCTCTGCATAGGATCATCTCGGTGTTAAAATACTGTTTTCTCATAAAACTAGTTTTATGTCTAAATAAGCAAATCCTTCAGGGAAAGATTGATTTGAAAGACAGGAAATTATTATTCTCATCAAAGCTAGCTCCTGTTTTTGCTTTTATCCAAGATTTGGGTTTTTTGGGGGGTGTTGTTAAGAATTGTCCTCATTGATCTTTTAAAAATTTAAACCCACTGGTATTTGGTACATGTTTGCCTTGTAGGGATGGTTTATCAAATCTTTCCTGTAACCAGATAGGGATACGCTCAGTGCGAGGGTGGAGGCCCTAAAGGATATTGTCAATAAAACAGAAAATGTATGTGACAGAGTGACAGAACATGAGCTAGGATTGGAGGCAGGCAGGAAAAAAAAATTAAGTTGCTATCTGTGAATGTTAGTCTTATATTTGACCCTATTCCTGCAGGTATGGAATATATACACACACACACACATATATATATATATATATATATATATGTGTGTGTGTGTGTGTGTGTGTGTGTGTGTGTGTGTGTGTGTGTGTGTATCAAACTAAACTTGCAAAGAAATGGCCAAGAAGGGCTGACAATCATTTCTTCCCCACTCCTGAGCCTCAGGTATGAATTATGGTTGGGAAAATCACCTGAGTGATTAACCCTGCTCTGACTCTTAGCTGCATCTCCCTTTCCCTACAACAGCAATTGATCTCTTGGCTTCTAGAACAGTGACATGGATGATCAGACTTGATACCCATTTGATTTTCTCCTGATCCTACAAACACTCAAGCAAGCCCAAGCCACAGTATGTCATATTCCCCATTTTTACACTTGACTTTATTTTCTTAGGTTGGATGCAGACTCAGAGGAGAAAGCTTCAGGGCACACTATCATCAGAGGAGCAGTTTTATAGAAAATGTTGAAAATGGGTTGGAAATGGGGAATCAGAGAGGAGGCAGCTTGTGGTCTAGTGTGTGCCATTGGATTTGGCCATTAATCATTTAGTGTCTGGCCCAGGTAAGAATGAACCCAACCATGAGGGTTATCCTTGAGTCTAATGCAGCAAAGAGTCTTGTGTTGGAATAAGTGTGTGATCAAGCAATTGCCAAGTAATTTAAATGCCAAGTGGAGAGGATCAATGAAATAAACAGAATTAGTCACTTCTCTACCCAACCCGCAAAGTGATAGAAACAGAGAGTCCCCCTTTTATATAATTTTACTTGAAAGCTGATTTAAACAATTCCCACTATCAGAATATGGATTAAGTGCATTCCTAATAAATACTACTACAAAATGATCATGAACACAAGTCTTGTCTTTTAAATGAGAGGGTAAACTCTGTCAGCCTTAAAGTCACTCTAATTTACATAGTTTTTCCAGTATATATACATTCTGAAGTAGTAACACAAAATTAAAATAAGAAAAATTAACTTATACCTAACATCATGCAGCTTGAAAGTCATAGATGGCCTTAAACTGATTCTCCTGAGTAAAAAAGTCAAGTTATATAAATTAAAATTAAAATAGGAAAGTCACTTATTAAATGTATTATTATTGATTGATTCAGCTCAAATTAGTCAACATCATTCAACAAATATTTATTGAAGACCAACTGTGCCCGGCATTTTGGTAAGCACTGATAGAAAGAAAGAAAGAAAAAAAAAAAACAGAAATATTGCACAGCTCTCAGGAAAATTGTACGGAAAGATTGTAGTGAAAAGGCATAGATCTGAGGAAAGTGGAAGGGGGAAGAAATATTGTACCATTTTTACAGTCTACAAGGTATGGTGCTATGTCATTTAAAAGGTGCTATCTATTTTAATCTTTTCAGAAATCACTCTGATGCATATTTCTTTTATAAAGTGGAAGTATAAACAAAGACATGTTACATAACTTGTCTCCCACCCCCAAAGCTGGTGTGGAGTGGAGTCCCATCAGCCTCAATTTCTCCCTAACAGACTTTGCTCTTCCCAAGGAATTATGAATAAAAGGCAAAACTCATTTACTATGAAAGTTCACAAGGAGGAGTGAAAATGATTGACTCTTTTGTCGAGGTCCCTAAATGGTTTGTGCATGGTGTAGTTGAAACTTTTCTAGATTGAGAATCAAGAAGTGTGCTATCTAGATTTGTATCTGCTTTCAACTCAATCTGTAGGCTTGGGCAATTTATATAAAATAATTCCGAAAAACTTAATTTTCTCTCCTATATGTGTTGGGTTGGAATAGACAAAGCCAAAGGTCCATCTTATTTTTTAAAAGATTTTATTTATTTACTTTTAGAGAAGGGGAAGTGAGGGAGAAAGAGAGGGAGAGAAGCATCAATGTGTAAGAGAAACACCAATCAGTTGCTTCTCACACCCCCACCCAGGGAACTGGCACAAAACCCAGGCATGTGCCCTAACCTGGAATTGAACCAATGACCCTTTGCTTCGCAGAACAATGCCCAACCCATTGAACCACACCAGTCAGGGTGGTCCATCTTATTTTTAAAGTAATGGTTTAACTGAACTTGGTCTGTTTAAATTATATCACTGGATATTTGCTACAGGGGACAGGGTAGAGTTTTGCTCTCACTTGTGCTCACGCTCTCTCTCTCTCACACACACGCACATACACACTTCTACAATGGTTATGAATAGCCTTCAAAATTTCTTTCCAATGAAAACAGGATTATCTACATCTAGATTAATTTCTGCTAAGTAGTAAAGGAAAAGAGTTTCAATTATTGATATAAAAATATTTTTAATGGAAATAAATTTAAATATACAGTTATTCTGTGGAGAACCACACTATTTTCTCCAAAAATATTACTTTCTAGTAGTATGTTTGATATTTGGTCCACTTAAGTATGTACGTACAAATTAAGCTAAAAGTAGTTGATGTCACGGTGAATTCACAGCTTCTTTCAGAATGCTTTTGACATGCTTGACATAAATTAGTCCCCTAACAGACATGATTGCTAAACTATCTAAGCACAAACCAAAATTCATTTAATTTTGCTGAATGAGCTGGTCAAGCAGGAGTCCTCCAACTGTCCTCACACTACCATTCGACACAGGAAACACATGATTCTACTTGAGGTCCATAGGCAATGATAACTCATGAAGTTTCCAGATAGGAGCCCTCATTTGTAACTATTTCTAACTAAAGTAAAATTTCAGGACAAAATGTTCCTGGAAATCCACGTTCTACTTTGGCCTCACGCAGTGCACTTGTAAAGACATTTCTCCAAAGCTTACATCAGTCCACTTGCATAGACATCCTCTGGTTTCAACAAAAGACTCAACAGATATGACAGAAGGACTCATACAAACATGTAGACAAACACACATAAAGTTAGAGTTGTATCTTATATGATAACCTTTAAAAACAAGGTTTTTAGTGTGAAGAAATTAATGCCTGCAAACTTTCTAATCTACTTTCAATAGCAGGGAGACCAGATACTTTCAGAACAACTGGAGATTAATAAAGAGTTGTAAAGAAATGTGTACTGTATTGCCCCAGCCAGAATATTTGTTGTTTGTTCAAAATAAAGCTATTTAAATGAAATTGATAAATTTGTATTTGTTGAAATATAAAATTGTTTCATTATCAATAATACATTTGTTTTTAATAAAAGTATCCAGATCATAGGTCTTAATTTTTCTATCAGGCTAGCCAAAAGTTTGTTACATTTTTTTCCATAAAATGAAAGGCACATTTTTTCATTTTTACCAATAAGTTTATTGATTTGGCTATTTAGAGTATGTTGGCTATCTCCTGCTATTGGCTTCTATTGGGTAGAGGCCAGGGGTGCTGCTAAACATCTTCCAATGCATAAGACAGCCCCACAGCAAAGAATTATTCAACCAAAATGTCAATAGTACCAAGGAACTTCGCCAACCATTTTTGACCTGTTCAATCAGTCACAGCACATTCCCCATACATTGCACAAATCTTTTTCTGCATTTCAGTTGTATTTTCACCATCATTGAAAAAATTAAGCATAATAAGCCAATAATGTTGCATCTTTTCTTCCACCTTTAATATTGAAGTGTTGAATAAAAATTCATGCTGATATGACAGCTGGTACAATATACTCTAACAAAAGTGTATTTGAATGAAGTTAAAAACAACTAAGCACTACTAGAGCCATCCATCATATGGAAAAAAATTAATGGACTTTTTGGTCAACCGAGTATTTTGTAAAATGATGGTGGAGAAGTCGCTGATCATTAAGTTCTCTTTCTGGGTGCAATATCCTTATTTCTAACTTAAGGACTTATTTCTTACATACTTCCTCTCCTCGCTTCATAATTGTGGACAGAAAAGAAATTGAGAACAGTAATAATACACAAAGGCATATGGTACATAGCCTTTAACCAAATAACTAAGTAAAGTTTCATCTCATACTTGATCATCTTTTAGTTCTTCCAAGAAAGTGTCCATGCTTCCTTGACTTTCAGGTCACAGATGGTTTAATATTTTCCTAGAGGGAAAGATTTACAAAACCACCATTTTAGACTTAAGACTTATCAGTGCCTGAGCTAGGCTAAAGGAAATCTATAGGTATACCTTATAGACATGGTGGTTTCAGTTCCAGGCCACCATAATAAAGCAAGTGTCACAATTTCTAAACACACACACACACACACACACACACACACACACACACACACACACACCTTTGAAGTTCAATAAAGCAAAAATCCAGTAAAACGAGGCAAGCCTGCACACAGACTGGATGGATAGGGATGGCAAGTTTTCTGCTCCACTGGGGAGCCTATGACTGTGGAATAGCCACAGCGATGAAATGCAGGCTGACAGCCCTGGACACCAGAAACAAAGGAGAGGAAAAAACGTGGTGAGAAGGCAAAGTAGCCAAGCGTCACTTTCTTTAGATTTTTATACCTCAAAATGATACTCAGAAGAGACTTCTTCTGGGAATAATAATTCAACTTTCTCCCATGCTTGGTTAACAAACACAAAGAATAGGAAACTTTAAGCCCATAGAAATCATATGAACAATAGTAAAGATAAAGAATTACCAGCATTCTTTTTAGCTTCTGCTGAGGAATAGCAATGTACTGGTAATGTTCACTTGACTTTGAGGTTACCAGATTATTCTGAGGTGATATACAATATATCATTTTCTGTACTTCAAAAGGAGAAGAGTTGATTCAAGTACTCCACAGGTTTTAACATGTTTTGTGATTCGCATAAGGATTTCATCAGGCCTTTTCCCAATATCGAGAATCCCAAGTATTCTGTGTCTGTGTGCATTAGACAGGGATTAAGAGAAAAAATTAACAGGGGCCCACTAAATCTGCTGGTGCAGTATCTTCCAAACCATATGTGGGGAAGGAGCATTTTGTTTTCTTTTTTCAGCTGTCACAGGTGGACACATAGCCCTACAGTGCCTGTTTTATATGTAGCCCAAACTCTATGCAATGTTTACCATATAATTCAATTACATTCAAATTTATCTAAGTCCTCTTCAGTGAAACAATTCAAGTGATCATGCCCTTGAATAACATGGCAATGTTAAATTGCTATAAACATATTTAAACTTTTTCAAGTTTTGTACTTATACCAATAATGTATGTTCATGGCCTAGCACTTGTTTAAGGGACAACTTTTAAGAGAAATGCTATTCAAAGTTGTTTGGTGATTTGCATAAGAATTTTGTCAAACCCTTCTTTAATTACAAGATTCTCCAGACATAAAAAAGAAGACTAAAGGAAATATTACAAGTTGGGGCAAAGTAATCGTCTTGCTACTAGTTTCATTAGCTAGTAGACCACGTTGCCCAGGTTTTACAGTTTATTTTTGCTGTTGTTATTAAATTGTACATCTTTGAACACATTTTAAAATTGAAATTAAACAAGGCATTTTGGAAGCACCATACCCTAGGTTTGCATCTACGTGGTACTGAGGGTATTAAGTAAATGCAGATAAGTAACAGTGAAACATTAAGTAGAAAAATAAATGAAGCACCTTACCAAGTATATTTCAGGAAGGAAAACAAGTGATGATTTGGGGAAAATATGAAAGAAGGGTGTGCAATTTTCATGGTGATAAGAAAACACAACCAACTCACAGATGCTTATTTTCTTCTCTGAAATGCTGCAGTTCCTAGGTAATGCTACAAAATCTGATCCCTGCTTATATATTCCACTGTACTAGTAATTGATTTATATTTAAGCAGATTAAAAGTTTACCAAAGGCTGGGTTCATGAAATAATATCCTTTACATATGATGCCTAGAACTTAGGTTGATTTCTACTCTATAGGGAAGAGTAAGATTCCAGGGAGTAGCTCTTTCCACTTTTCTAGCCCATTTGGAGCTATTCCCCCAAAAGTTTATTGTGCACTAGGATTTTTGGTTAGAAAATATAGTGGACTGGAATTATGTTAATTTTTTAGAATGACTCCTAGTAATCCTTCTTTTCCTTCCCCTCCTCTCCTCCTTCTTAGATGTTGATGCCAACACTCCATGATATATCTTTTATAATATTATCTCTACCCTTTCATGGTAATTTATGGGTGTTATGCTCAAGTTTAAGTTTATGGGTGAGAAAATGGAAGTTCAGAGAGGTCAAACAGCATGTCCCTCTTCACATAGCTACTAAGTGGCAGTGTTATTATGAAATACTAAAATAGCTCTGCCTGGGTCCAATACCTCTTTTCTTCATATTGCTTCGTTATCTGATAGACCATGTTACCTTTTCACCCCCCCCCCACCCGGTATCTTCTTGGTTGAAGACCTCAGAACTTAAAAACCGAAACATATGGATTCACTTAGATACCCTAAAGCCTATGGGTTCTGATTAAGCACTTGAGAGTTTGCTTCAGCTGTTATTTACAACCAAAAAGAACATGCAATCGAAACAGAAACATATGTTATAGAAACTGGCATGCACAACTTCCCCTCAGTTGGGAAGAAGGAGCTTCCCAGAGCTGGTGCACACCTCACCTTGTAGAGCAATTTCCAGCAACAACTCACTCAAGCCAGATGGGTCCTGGTACTATGCATCACAACACATTGCCCAGGATGACAAGGAAGATGCTAACATGGAAGAAACCAGCCCAGCTAGTTAGCATGTTAAAAATATTTCTTATCCCAAACCAATGCACTGTACCCTAGAAAATGAGAAGAGCAAAATCCCAATAAACCAAATTAACAAAAATCAAGAAAAGGCCAAGTTTCGTGTCTGATTTCAGCTGATCCCCATTAGAGAGCCATTCCTTCAGGATCAATACCTCTAATGCATAACTATAGACATCCACCAATCAACGAAAAGTGATAAAGGAAGCAGAATCAATAAACATTAGAAGGGCAGGAGAAAGTGAAGAAAGAAAGAAAGTACGATGGGAATACTAGGCTTTGCTGAAATGAGAGGTATGGGAATTGGTTGAGAGCCACATGTTTTCTCACTAACCTAAACTATTTCCTCCACCTGAAAAAGTTTCTCTCGGCGTCAGTTGACTCTATGAACAGATGGTTAATAGTATGGTGTGACTTGAGGACTTGATTGACCTAAAAAGATTTCTTAAAAAAAATGTCATAGTCTGGAATTACATCATAAAAGACTGACTTTGCCAAATTAAAGTGTTATGTTCTCTGTGGTATTTTTATAAAATGCAAATGCTCCTGGGAGACTAACACACATGTCATTATCAGTGTAATATTAGTTATGTAGTGTCAACCATCTACCAAGTACTTAATATTAGTGTTGCCAGAACACAATGCAGTATTTGGGGCTGAGAGACTGATACAGAAATGGACAATGGCCAGATCATATATAAAAACAGAACTGTCACCCACAATCTTTAACAATCTATCAAGGAAAGCAACCCCTTATCTATAATAACCAGCCCAGGAAGCCAGCCTGCTGTAAGTCAGACTTGTAGAAAATCAGACTACTGTCTCTAGGGACAATCCCAAGCAATAAGTCTCTTAATCAGCCCCAAATGGCCAGGATTTGATTAATAAAGGATCACACTTCTCAGCTTGCAATTTAGAACTAACTAGAGGAAGGTAAATATGCACCCCTAACCAATCACATAGGATGTCCATTTCCAGTTAGCACACCTGCAGCTTTCTCTTGCCAACAGCCTCCATTGAGCCATTTCTGAAGCCTTCCTTTCTTTTTACTGTAAAACTTGCTCACTTCTCTGCCTGCCTTTGAGTCTTCACCAAAATGCAAGAGATAGTGGTTGACTCCCTTGCTATAAATAAGTAGCCTTTGCTTCTCTCATGGGTTAGTCTTAATTTATTTCCTCAGGGCATACTTGTACTGAACAATTATTGTTTCTCTGAAATTCAAATCTAACTGCGAACCCTGTATTTTTATTTGCTAATTTTGGCAACCCTACTTACTACATACCAAAAACTGCTATGAGAGTTGGACAGATATTGCTTTTAATGCATATAATATATTCATTTGTTTAATTGATTGGAGAGAGAGAGAAAGAGAGAGAGAGAGAGAGAGAGAGAGGGCGATAAAGAGGAAGAAAGGAGTGGAGGGAGAGAGAGAGAAACATTGTCCCACTTGTTTATGCAGTCACTGGTTGATTCCTGTATGTGCCCTGACTGGGGATTGAACCCATGACCTTGGCATATCAGGACAACGCTCCAACCAACTGAGCTACCTGGCCAGGGACATCACAAAATTCTGGAGTAGATATTGTCATTCCCTAATGCAGCACATGTGGTTTAGAGACGTTTTGCAATCATCTTGAGTGCCAGGATGAGGGATTATAAACCACGCCTGTCAGATGGCAAAGCCCATGTGCTTACTGCTAACCTACGTTTCAAAGTTAAGACTAGAATTTCCACAATGAAATTTACACAAAATTTCTACTTAGAAACATCTAAATGTTGATCTGTGAGCAAGAGATGAGAAAGAAAGTGGCACCTAAGAATCCTAAGTAGAGGGACATACTAGAGGAGGGAGAGGAAGGAAATGAGAGTGAGTGAATGATGTCATGGAGTGTTTCATACATGCTCTGATGAATCCCCATTTAAAATTTTTCAAATAACAAGAATAATTAGGATAGGTATATAAGAGAAACTTACACACATTTTCCTCTCTTTTATTCCTTGCCCACCTTAAACTTGTTAAAACAAAAATCAGTCTCCAGTTGGCATTACAGCAGTTTTCATCTATAAAGTCTAAACTGAATAAAACATCAGGATCCTTCAGGAAAATATGTTGTTTTTAAAGAACAGAATGATAAAATCTTATTGTTTTCTAAATCCCCTTTTATAAGGAGCTATATGGCGGATTTAGGTGAAACGTGGTTTCTAAAAATATGTTTCTTGTTCCCGATCGTTTGCTTCTTTAGGCTAACAATAAAAATATATAACCCATAATTTTTCATCTTTATATCTTGGCAACCCAAAATTTGAGTCAAATTTAACTCTAATCTAAATTCTAATCTAAACACTGGATTTTACACACACTGTGTACCCTAATCTAACTTTAAGATCTTGCCTTTTCTTTACATTTCTTTTTCTACCATTCAGTAACTGTATATCAAAATAATAATTAATTGATTTAGATTGTGTCATATTTATTCTCCCTTCCCATTTTTAGAAGTTAATGTTATTTTTAAATATTATATATATATATGTATTTCCATGATTTTATGAGAGAGAAATCTTTTATTAATTCTAATATCTTTCAAGCTTTGAAGCAGCTGATTTGCATCATTAGGTCACATTGAGTTTCTGTTCTCACTCAACCCTACAGAGCTTTATAATAAAGCCTCATGTCACCCAGGTCTGTAAACCTGCATCCTGTATTCATATAAATATGAAGTTAAGACTCCACATTTATAATACTAAATTTCATTTCTGTGGTGTTTACTGATTATTCCAGGCAACTTCCAGTCAATTAAGGAGACAAAAAGCATGTATTTCCTGGGGGCCGATATATACCTAGTCTGTTAATGACATCTTTGTCTGGGGGAAAGCAGTCTTTCAGACTCTCTGCCACATTCACCTTCTGTTGTGTTGTATATCTGATCATCATTTGTTAATTTTATTTGTATTCATAGACCCATTAATATATATCACACACAGTTTAACTTAGTTTTCATTTGGTAGAAAGGGCGCAGAAATATTACCGAACTGTCTAGGAAATAAAATCACTTTGGATCTATTATTATCAATGTCTTTTGTCTTCTAACAAATGTACATAAATTACCTATTCACTGAAAGGTTTAAATAGAAGATGCAAATGTAAATTACTGATATAAAGTATTTGATTTTCCCTCAAACCATAATTATATTGAATATAACTATATAAGAAAAATTAATTTATGTTTATGAAAATTACAAGGAGTGAGGTGACTAAAAGCCTTTTATATGTATTTCTCAGATGTTTATCAAACACACAGGTAACCTTGTACTAATTTATTTTATTTTCTTTCCTCAAGCTGAGATAAATTTTCCATCCTTCACTGTCAGGAAAAAAAAATGTATTATGGCTTCATAAGAAAGTCCTCAGTCCTGATAGTTTCCATGATGGCAATACACACTTTCCACCAAATCACAGCTTAATTAATGTATAAATCAATGCACATGTAGATGGTGTATGGTAAATGCCCAGTATCAGCTTTAAGGCTAGGACGGATGTAAGGGAGAATAAGCAAGTGAAACTATATTTAATAATATAAACCAGTAACAGATATATGTCAAATAAGGGACAAGTTGAAACATACACATTATGTTACTAAATATGATCCATATTCCTTCTAGTCTCACATAAATTAGAAGGGCATGATTTCTCTCCATATGTTAAACTTTCATTTATTGTATTATGGGTAGGGGGTGTTGATATTATGACATTCATTCATTTTAGTGGACATTTGTGAAATTATTTTTTGAACACTCATCATGCTTTCTCCCTTCATATGTTAACAACATCAAATTCCCCATAAGGTGATTTATCTTACCATACATTTGGATGTTTTGAATAAAGCTGACTAAACCTCCCAATCCAGATGGGAGCATTTGACCCAGGCCTAAATCAACTAGTGAATGATATCCCTTTCTTAAAACAGTCATGATGGTCATAGAACCCCATTACTCAGATGAAGGAGAATCAGATGCAAGACTTTTGCTCAAACTATTGAGGAAGAAAATATCTCTTTCCTGTCTGTGTACCCTTGAGATGGACCATTGGCAGACATTGTCCAAGCATGAGGAATGACTAGTTGAGAATGAAGTCATCCAAAAAAAAATGTGGTCAAAAAATGAAGATGACTGGCTCCTGATGACTTCAACTGATCATCCTAGAATTATAATATGTTAAGTCTGAAAGAAAATTTGTAGAGAATCAGATACTCTCTTCTAATATCATTCTAAGGAATAGAAAACTGAAGCCCAAAGAAGTTCAGTGACTTCATCAGGTTCTCATCAATTTCTAAGCCAATGATATTTCTGTTATTGTGGCTGTTGGAATCAATTCAATTCAACATATTTACCTAGTGCCTACTGTGAGTTAGATATCATTCTAGGCATTAAGGATATAATGAGAAATAATGATAAGTCTCTGCCATCAAAGAGCTAGTAATCAAGGCAATTCATATTGAGTGTTTTGAGTGTTACAGTAAGAGTAAGTTAAGCATAAGGCTATGGGAACTCCAAAGAGAGATTTCATGCTTGAACTGAGGGAGAGAATAAGAGAGTGACAACATGTTAAACTACAAGCATCATACATGAAGACTCTTTATATTAATAAGTACAGTACTAAAAACCATGAGCTTTAAAATCTGCTATCTTAGCCTTTTACAAAACCCTAGCAGCTTCAAGTTCTCTACTATGAACTTCTCCTATGTCTCCTGTAATAATACACTATAAGAAAGCAATAAAATAATAATCTCAGGTAAATAATTTAGAAATTATGAAATGCATTTTTATGAAACTCTGAATCTCTGGCTAAGATCTTTCCAGAGCATGACTATATGTCTGGAAAATTGCTATATAAAACAGAGTCACAAAGGAAAAGAACTAAAGTAGGAACACACATATACACACAGAGAGAAAGAAAGAGCACTCCAGATTCAAAGCACAACTTGTTCATTTATCATTTTATTGGCCTCAGTGATTTGGAATAAAGCAAGCAAGCGCAGAGGTTTCCTAATTTAGAAGTTGTTATGACCTATTTCTATAGAACTTTGGCATGTATACAACTGAGACATGGATATCAGAAAAGTGGTGAGGTTTGTAGCAATGACTTCAGAGATAGTGATGAAACAGATTAATTGGACATTATTATAGATAAAACAAAATGCATTGAAGATGAAATTTCATGGGGCAGTAAAAATTAAAGGCCAAAAAGAAAGAGATTACAGAGACTACATAGTAGTTAACCTTTTCAACTCATACAAAGAGGTCTAGTAACATACTAAATTAGGAGCTAGTATTTGTAAAAAGCTGGTGATAGAAGCAACTATTTTGGTACTTGAATCTATCTAATTTTAAGGAAAGTTAAATAATTGATTAGCTGATAGTTCTAAGGTATGTAAACATTAGATCACTATTTCTAGGCCTTCTATCTTCTGGTAATTATAAAATCAGATTATGAGAAATCAAAAAGAATAACTCTTGATTTTGTCTGAGTTTGCTGGTGCATCCAAACATATTTTAGTTAAATTACCCAAATTCAAATTCCTGTACCCCCATTTACCAGCTTTAAAAATCTTAGGCAAGTTATAATTCACCTAAGTCTCAACAGACTTTTTTTTTTTCAGGCTAATTTTGAAGATTAACTGAGATAATATATGTTAAGTGTTCATCACAGTGTGTGGCATATAGTAAGCACCCCAAAGAGTTGCTGATTATTATTATTGTCTTTATTAGTACTACTGAAGCACCAGGTTATGTAAGCTTCACCAAGTGAAAAACAAGTGAGTGAGCTTCACCAAGAAGAAAAACAAGTAAAATATACCCTCTTAAGTGCAGAACTCTCTAAATCATACAGCAGACCATGGGATGTTGATTCATCACCATCTCATATAAATCTAAGCAGTATAATGACCATTAGTTGTCTATCTCCAACCCAACCCAGCATGATGGACTGGAAAATTCTAGGGAGGCAGGAAATATGCCAGGTTCTCAGTTCAGCCAACAACAATCTGGCTCTTCTGGGCAAGCTATTTAACCCTCTGGACCTCAATTTTCTCATTTATATAATTAGAACTGCATTAGATAAATTCAAAGTTTCCTTTGAAATGTAATAATCCATCAGTTTTATGCTAAGTACTCTAAAACAAAGGCCCCAAGTACCCATCCCTCCCAATCCTAAAATATTCTAGGAACCAAATACTTTATTTAAGCAAAACCACCCCCATATGTATCTGTCTGTGTGAGTGTGCGTGCATAAACGTAACAAGATGAATAGAATGTTAGTGAATCTACTTTAGGACCACACAGTGACATTTAGTTAGGAAAGATATCTGGCAATAATAATTCTTTGGAATGCCCCTCCCTTTACCTATATTTAATTTGCTATCAAAATAATCAATTAAAACCAGGCCAGGATATTTAAAATACCCCCAATTTTGAATCATTTTACCCTGGTGCCTGTCTGTCACTCAGTTTCACCATTACCCACATTACCTAAATTGCTTGAACATGTTTATGCACAGTTAATGGATTGTATTGTAAAGTGTGAGGTTGGTCTGGACATAAATCTTGTGGCAGAGCACATTGGATGACGAATGTATTAATAGCCTTTATGCATGAATTCCTTTTACAAGTCAGGCAGAGTCACTGGCAAAGATATTTCTAGAAGACAGTGATATCAAAGGCTAGGGGAAGATCATTGAGAATGAACGAATGAAAATTTTTCATACAAGCAATGTGCAGAAAACTCAAAATTTACCTTTTGATTCTCCTTTGGCCTTTACAGAAGATCAGTTAAAGTTGTTTCCTTAGCAGAAAAGTTCAGGTCCCTATCTATTCTTTCATGCTGGCTTCAAGTCCAACTCTATCCAGGACAATTCCTTAAAACCCTGCTCCCATACACAGTGATCACATCCACCTCTGAACTTACATCTTGACAGCATGTTAGGCATTCTCTCTAACAGTCCTGCCAACTTTATTTGCTTTTTCTCCAAATACTCTATAATTCTCAGCTGTAAGGAACTAGATGTTATACTCTTATATCCTCCACTTTGCCTCCTACAGTAGTGTACATCAGTAGCATACATAGAAGTGAAAACACGGAGAAAGTAAATTCATGAATTCATGAACTAAGTGATAGTGCCAATGACCAAACAAAACTACCTAATTTTGCTCAATTGATCCCACTACTTTTGTGATGGTGCCAAAATCCAGCCAGATGCGACTGTGCTTCTCAGATGTCTCTGACTATTTTGAGGTGGTCATTCTTTGTCTTGCCTTCGAAGCACCACTTGATAGTTTACATTTGCAATGTGCATCCAGCTTAAAATTTTCTAATGAAGACTTGTTTAATAGTGACAATAAGCTAGCAGCAAATTTAAAAATGCTAATTTTGCCTGTAGATTATTTTAGAATCTGAGTATTACATAATAGAACACTGGGAAGTAATGTGTTTTGAAAACAGACAAACAAAAAAACAAATAATAACAATAATAGCAAAACAAAAACAAAAGAGTGATTCTCCAGAATTGGGCTCAATAGTGCCTTGCACATCTTATCTCTAGAACCAGTCATAGTCACAGGTGGAAAAGTCGGAAGGCAGGAGTTTCTGTTTTTGCTTCTTTACCTCTGTACTCTTAAAAGTCAGGTAAGGGTCTCACAGCTGGAAATGCTCTCTGTTATGGATAAAGTGTACTCTAGGAGGTGGCTGCAGAGATGAGATGGCCTGCAGGATACACCTGATTCCTCATGTGCCTACAGTCATGCCTGATCTCTGCCTGCATCCAGACTCTAGGGTTATGTACCTGATTCCAGTTAGAAGTACACCACAAGGACATAGCAGTGCTGGTGACCACCTACTATCAGTCAGCTCTTTACAATGAAACTGTCACCTCTAAATTAAGTCATTCAGTCCTAAAGACACCATTAAAATACGAAATGTACCCTAAGAGAGTAAATTGGTAGCAGATTAAGATATAGCTTTTTGCATTATAACAATACATCTAGATGAATGTGTTAATCAGACTTCTAGCTGTTGTTTAAAATTCACAAACATGGATCTAAAACTTAGGAAAGTTCAGTTTCAATTTGAACAGAAGGTAGTAAGAAAGGCAATAATGAATTTAGATTGTAAAGGATCACACTTAAACATCCTAGTGAACTAGGGGATTTGATAAAATACTATAAACTGATGAACGGATGTGGCTAAATATGGGGTATGAGATAGACTGAAGTCATGTGACTTTTACCTCCTGGTATTCAGACTGGTGCTCCTTCCTCACTCACACTATTGGTTTGTTGGTCTGACATGTCATTGAGAGACAGAGAGTAGAATCAATGCTAAGTGGCAATGGAAATCCATTTCCTAAAGCTCTTCAACTCAAACATGTGCCCTCTACTTGTGCTCACATGCCCTCAATAACTATATCACCTGCTTGTACAGCTTATAATATGCATGGCTCTGTAAAATTAAATGGATTCAACTTAATTCTCTTTTGAGATTTTCTTTTAAGAAATCTATAATGACTTGAGATAAATTTGTGATACCTTTCTTGTATGTATGTTTAAAATTAGCTACTTATACCTTCACTATTGATAGAATTATTAAAAATAAATCTATCTGCTAAGCCATTTGGAGTATTTAGTGAGTTGCTGTAGGATTGTCACACGTGAAAATGCTTTGCAATGTGTGACAAGCCACTATATTTTCATAAACCTTGATCATGCACAAGTTAGAATCCAAATGAACCACTGTCATAAACTCAGGCTATGTCTAAGCATAGCAACTAAACCCACCATTTGGAATAAATTGATAAAGTCTCTTTCCCTGAATTCCAATTCCTTCATCATGACTATTTATTTCCTAACATTTGCATGTTAAAAGCATAAGATCCAAGTAAGGAAACCGGATCTTATACTTGAACAGATTACCAGGATTGCGGCATCCATTTTCTCACCTATATTTTGGGCTCCTCCCCTCAGATGTTCAGCTCCTGTTATTATAAATCCATTCTGTACCAGGGTTTCTGAGATCTTAAGTCTCTCTCACAGATCTGTACTTCCTATAAGAGCTATTAAACTCCCGTGGATGACATGCTCACTAGTTTTAACTGATTGCATAGGTTTTCAAGCTATTTTTGGTTCTGCAAAAGTGCAACTGAAATACTTTTTCATAAATATCTTACCTGTGTGCTTAAAAATAGGTTGCAATAAATGCTTAGAGAAAAACTCTCAGTTTAAACACTGATCAAATGATTGAATTTGTTCTATGAAAACCTTGTTTTCAATTTGGATATTCTGTTGAAATTAGACTCACAGGAAACAACCGGTTACTCTCTATGTTCTCTTATTATTTCACATGACTGGCAGCTTATTACATTGTTCAACCCTTTAATTGCATCATCAAATTTAGCAGTTTATTCTATAGCTTTTAAAAAATAAATTATTATGAATTTCTTTATCTCTATAGGTAGATGATGAGGGCAAGAGCCACACTGTATGCTAGTTTGGTTCTTCACATCTATAGTCCAGAACCTTGTACAAAGTAGTTATATACTACATACACCTTTGTCACTTTTTTAGCTAATATGGATCCCAATTCTCCAAACAATAAGTCAGAGCTCATATAACTTTTGCTTGATTGGCAGAGGCCTATGTATTGTTCACATAATAGCTCTATAGCTCTTTGCTAGGATCTTTAATATAGTGAGCATACGATAAGTGACAACTAAAAAATCCGAGAGACAAAATTCAACCCTACATTCCCAATAAACACAGGGCTAGAGCATTCCTATGCGGGGTTGATTGGAGCCTTCTGTTGTACCCAGGATACTCTGTTGTTAATATTAGTCTCTACCTTTACTTTAGGGTCTTAATATTAACTGTGAATTCAAATTAGCCTCTGGAACTGAAATAACACAATTTCCCATCCCTGCCTCATTGAGATCAGGAATATTTCATGTCCATGTGTTAAACATTATGGAACCAGGCATAGAGTTTAACAATACTGAAAACATGTAACATAACTAAATTATTTGCTCCAGGAAATAGTTGTTCCTAGAAGAGGAGACTGTGACCCAACTAAAATTAGCTTCATATAAAGACTTACAACTTGCTCATCAGAATTTGCCTTGAGACCTTCATCTTGCTGTATCCATCAATCCAAAGCCAGTATGACATAAATTCTAAATAATCCAAACTAGTTACCCTCTTTGAGAGACTCACTTTAAAATCATACATGCTATGCTAAAAAATGTACAAATATCCTTCTTTGACCTCCCCTTTCACGACACTTCTGAGAGCTTATGAAGGTGGTGTTCTTGCTTACTGGAGTAGAAGTAAAACACTTGGATTTATCTTATTAACAAGATTTTATGGTGATCTTTTGGGAGAGTCAATAGTCTTCCAGGCCAACTATCAGCAAGCAAGATTATATATTAATATTGTAAGCATTCTCATTTCTGAAAATCAGCAAATGGTTTTGCACGGCTAAGACACATCCATCTCAAATGTTATTTTATGAGATTTCAAATGCTTTTTATATTCTTCATACATAAAAGTCTGTTGAGAACTTGCTTTTGTTTGAGGTTATATTATTGGATAGAAACTTTTCTTCATCGGGGTAATACTTTTAACCCTTCTAACAATTTCATTTAAGTATTACCATCTTAAAATTTATATGGAAATTAAGAGGTAAATTTTTATTCCAGAAGCACTTGGAAAGGGCAGAATAGTCACTCAAGATATACAATTATAAGAGAGGTTAACCGTTTTCTGCTCACTGCTATAATTCACCAAATATATCACACAGTAAAATTCTGTGATAATTCACTTTTCCTGACAAAACCTGTAATGAGAACATAAAACGGAATAAATTCATCTATTCACTTGACCCAACATCTAAGTAGAAAGGGGGAAATGCCACAGAATTACACCTTCTCACCATTTAGCTGTAATCTCATGGTTTTCCTTAGGTTACTTAGCAATATATCCTTCATAAATCTAACCTCACTCCCATTAAAAAAGTTCACAAAGTCTATTCAGCATTGTAGATGACAGTTATAGAATTTAACCTAGAAGGACATACTGAATCCTGTTTTATCAATTGTCTATTGCATAGTTTTCTAACTAGTTTCAGACATTATATGGGAGGTGCACCATCGTCTCTCGAGACGGACGGCTGCCGACAACATGGGAGGTGATTTTCAAAAAGGAAGATAGGAAAACATCTGATAAATATGGAATTATATACAGGGTTGAGCAAAAGTAGGTTTACAGTTGTTCATATGGAAAATAATACAATAAAAATAATAATAATAATATTAGAATAAACTGTTTCATAAACCTACTTTTGCCAGCCCATGTGTGTGTACACATGTATATGTATGTATATGTGTGTCACTATTCCAGATGAATCATGAAATTAGTTAAATTATAGTATTTTATTTTAAGATCCAGTATGTCTTTACTGTCTTTAGTGAAGGTCATGTCAGGAGGAGCACTGGACAAAAAGTCACAGGAGTGTTTTAACCAGATTTTGCTTTGACTTATGTCATCGAAAGCAAGTCACTTGAAATCACTGGAGTTCATTTTGCCTTTAGAACATAAGGGATTAGACTAAAAATAAAAATAAAAAAAAAAACCCAACTGATTCTCAATTATTTTCAGTTGTGGGGAGGGGAAGAATTATTGATCTCTCCCCACAAAGAGACAATTTTGATCCTCACAACCGGAGTCAGGGAGCTATTAACATCTAGTGGTGAGAGGAAAGAAATGACACCAAACAGCCTGGGACACAGAGGGCCAACCCTCGCAGCAAAAAAACTGTTTATTCCCAAATGCCAATAATTTCATAGTTGAGAACCCTAGACTAAACTGTCTCAGAGATTCATCCTTTCAAATTCTGTGATTCTGGCTCTAATTTATTTGTCCATAAGCTTCTTTTCAGCTTATTTTTTATATTAAACTAAACATTTGTGGACAACAGCGCTGAGTTATTTGTTGGGAGATACACTAGTGTTATTTTTTATTCGTGTTATTTTTCTTCTGACCCAGTCTGACAGATCCATAGTATACAAGATTATGATAAAATACATAAAAATAATAAAATACAAATGTTACTAGAAGGATACACATTTTTAGAACAAGACATTTTAGATGAAAGTGTTCATACTTGCTGTTGTGGTTGGGTAACTACATCCCACACACATCATAGCTAGAACCTGGAAAGGGTCTCTGTCCCTCACAGCATTTTTGTATCCAATGATCTAAATGGGGTCCTTCCTTTTACAACTGGGGTATATGGAATGCTTTTATTAGGAGCAAGTTATAGGCTAAAGATCTATGGAGGGGATTGCATGGTATGTACCTGGAAGTACTCAAACCCTGGGACTGGGGAAGAACCTGTGGCTACAAAGCAAAGAACAAAAGCTGATGTAGTTACATTCATTAAAAACTACAATTTGGGGCTCAAGTGGAATTTTCTTTGGCATGCAGACAATACAATGTGACACGGATATGGGAAAAGGGTCATTACTGTGTCCCTGTATGAATACACATGCTACTCTGGAACCTAAGAGTTTTCTGGAGTACAGGCTTTGGAGCTGGAGAGAAAGAGATAGGAATGGGGGGCAAGTTAAAACCCCACAAGGTTTGTTGCTCTTCTTGAGAGTCAGACATTTTTCTTTAATAAATACTCATTGAGTTTCTAAAAGTTAATCTTGAAATTTTTTGCCATTATTTTCATTATTGTTTTGGAGAAGCAGATTTTTGGAAGTCCTTACTTACTTCACCATTCCAGATGGGCTTTTCTGTCCCATTATAGTCTGAACAAAAAATATTTGCTTCCTTTGATCTCTTTGAAGAAAGGATGGGGAAAACAGAGTAAAAATACCTTTTTCAAAAAAAATGCTACCTATCTTGAGATATAGAAACATTTCTGCCATTCTCTGTGTAGCCCTCAGTAGGCTATAGAGAGCTTTGTAATGCACCTGCTTTTTACAAGAAAAACTTCCAATGGGCAAGCCCTTAGGCAGAGCCTGAAAGAGAGGAGGTAAACCAAAGAGAATAAAAAACCTCACTCTGCACAGCCATGTTCATATATTCCTAGGATGGCAAGGGTCTGTGCAGGTCACACTTTGTTTAAGGAAATGGTTTTTCTTCCTTAATATCTATCCATATCTGAGAATTAACCTTTATCTTTATGAGGAATGTATGTTCTATATATGTGTCTGGGTCACAGGTCTATTCATATTGTTACTCAAATGTATGGAGAACATGTAGTTTCTTTGATTTGTCTGTAAATGATCTCTTCTTTCTTATACATCCTATACTGATGAATACTGGGGAAATAAAATAAAATAGCTATATTTGGAATAATATTCTTTAATGTTTACTAGGACCTGATAAACCAACCATGTAATTAGGTTTAAAATTTTTTAAAGGTTTTATTTATTTATTTTTAGAGAGAGGAAAGGAAGGGAAAAAGAGAGGGAGAGAAACATTGATATGAGAAACATTGAATGGCTGCTTTGAGCCCCTGTTGGGGACTGAACCCGCAATCCAGGCATGTGCCATGACCGGGAATCATTCCAGTGACCTTTCACCCTGTGGACAATGTCCAGTCAACTGAGCCACACCAGTCAGGGCAGTTAGGTTTATATTGGATGATTTACTTAATACTCCATATTCATTTCCTCCACCTTCAGCCACTTTCAAATGCTTTACAAGTATGGGAAAGAATTGAGTGACCCAGTGACAGGGAAAGGAAATCTCTCATCCCTTTTCAGGGTGACAGCCTTTAGATATACCTGACCTAAGTTCCGCCTCTGACTTTCACTAAGAGATAATGTAGGATTTGGCTAGCTGCCTGTGTCTAACTTTTTGTACTCTGTTAGGGTTGCCAGCCTTTTTAGCTCCCCCATTGTCTTTCATGCCTTTAAGTCTCTGCCTTGTGTTTACTTAGGTATTTATGTCAAAATCTCCAGCACACATCTCTGTAGAGACACCACCGGGTACCCCACAGAGAATGATCCCTGGCAGGCACGCTGGCTGTCAATGGACAATTTACATCATAGGAGAACAAAGCAAGTCTTCAAAATAGGGAAGAAACCATTTCTATGCCTGACAATGCTTTTTTACTCTATTAGTAGCTTAACACTCATGTTGTTTTGGGACAATTTTGTTCAGGGATCTTGTAGAGAAGTGTCCTCCTGGAATTTTTGAAAGTGTGTCAATTATCTGTCTTCTATTTCTGTCCATTTATCCACTGTACTTGCTCTCCTCTGCATTAGGCCCATGCAAAACAGGGGCTAAAGGAAATTAGAAAACCCTTTCTCTTTCAATAATAGCTGACTTTTGATCCTATTCTACCAATGCATAATACTATTTTGAATGCCACAACTTCTACCTTTTCTCCTGTATTCCTGCTATCAGGACCCTAAACCCACCTTCTACTCTGGAAGTTGGACTTTTTAAACCTGATGAGGCAGAAGGTCAGGCATGTTAAAAAGTAAAGTAGAAAAAACATATTACTTTTTTTTTCAAAATATTACCATTAAAGACATCTGTAATATGATCCAGAGAGAAAGCAGGGTGTTGGGATATAGAAAATCGAACACATTTCATTGTGGCATTTAATGTAATTGCATTCATCACAAAGAAGAAATTAACCATTTGAGGTCACAATTTGTTTTCAAATTATAACTGGGAACTTGTAGTGCCAATTCCATATTTTGTGAGTTCATCCAAACCTGGCCTAATTCTTATATAATCTCCATATATTTTTTGCTAATGTTTTCATTCTGTATTATGTGTCATTGTTCTATGACCCAGCATTCCAACAGCCTGAACCCATATCTGTCAGCAGCAGTGACTCAGCCTCCTGAGCAAGAATTGTCTTTCATTGTCATTTAACTCTCCATTGTGGACGTATCTAACCTTCCTGAATAAGTTTATGGAACTTCTGAGAACAAAGGACTAAATTCTTAATTCTTTATATTTTCACTAATACCTATGAATAGATTAGTCATAATTCTTGAGAACATAAAATACATACTAAATGATCTTTTAATACTTAGAATCATTCACTACCCAGAAAGATACTGATTTTGGAATCACATGCTTCTTGTTTTGTTCTGTTTTTATCCAATGAATTGAGTAGAACCCTCAACCAGGTAACTGTAGACTAATATGATGGATCATGATCATCCTCTAGGTAGGGATTATAGAATTTACTATGTTGATATGGCCATAAAATAATATCTTTTATAGATGAGAATTTTCAAAGAAGTATGTTTTGGCAGAATCTTCCTCTTTTGAATTTTTGGGTCCAAGGGTGTGTGTGTGTGTGTGTGTGTGTGTGTGTGTGTGCCCACACATGCACATTTTGGACTTATCACTTAAAAGCTAACTTTGAAGAATACTAGTGTTAGTTTGGTAGTGGCCAGAAAGACTTCTATCCGCATATATTCCTACACAATTTTCAGGAATACTTGTTTTCAAATGCAACATTTAGGTTCCATCCCAGATATACTGAATGAGACTAGGGAGTAGGAAACCCAGTTTGCTTTGAAAATAAAGAAGCAAACAAACAGAAACTCCCTTCAGGATACTTTTTGGACTAAAGGAAGTTTCTGAACCACTAATTTAAATTGCGTGTGATCCTTGGCGCATCTGTCAGGCAGTTGTGGATTCAATGTTTCAAGAGTGTGTGAAGAATCAGTCCAATGTTGGTCAAAGTCTAGGCAGTGCAGGGGAATTTAAAATCTTCCCTCAGTGAAGCTTGATAAAATCAAGCGACCCTTATCCAAATTGTCAGAGGTTACTACCATTCTTTCTGTACATCTGCTCAAGGTGTTGACCACCTCAACATGTCTGGCTGGTGAAAAGGCAATGGGTCTGGGAAAGGGACAGTGAAATAAGGTCCAGGTGTAAACTGCTTTTGGGAAGCCATTGTGTGCTGACCATAGTCTGTGAGACTGGTAGGCAGAAGATTTGTGTGTGAGTACTCTGGGAAAATTGAATCATAGATACCAGTCTTATTTATATGTTCTCAGGTTTCTTGGATTTTTCTAGTTATAGATTTTGCCTATATGTCTGGGCCAAAAAAGACAGTTCTTTGCTGGCTTCTAGAGAGAGCCCACTGGGTAGGATTTTGACAGCCTAGAGTGTGTACTGTCATTATCTAATGTCCAAGCAAGTATTGATTAATTACTGTAGTACTGTGTGGTCTACCCTGGCTGGTTTGGCTCAGTGGATTGAGCGTCGGCCTGCGAGCTAAGTGTCACTGGTTCGATCTTCCAGTCAGGGCACATCAGAGAAGGAAAACTCTGATTCCAAAAAACCTCCGCTGCCTTGTGGCATACCTCTTCAGGGGAAAGGCTAAGGGAGTAAACCCCGACAGAAAATCCGGAGCCGGAGTCCCTAAGGCGGTTTGACGTTGTAGTCAACACCGGCAACTCCTGCGGCGCACCTGAAGCCAAGCTGTATTGACTCCGTCTTTCCCTTGGATCCTTCAGCTGCGAAGAGAGGGGGGGTCTGCTGCATGGGCAACAGCAGACCCTCCATATCGCCCTGCTCAGGCTCTGTAGCTTCAGCTTCACTGGAGAGGACACTCCAGCGTCATCGCAAGATGTCGATTCAACACGGGAGGAGACAGATACCGTGTCACTCCCGAGTCGGACTGCACAGCCATTCTCGGCGGTGCAGATAGACTCTTAAGAAGCTACACCATCGTCTCTCGAGACGGACGGCTGCCGACGACGACTACCATTCTTGTCCCATTAAATAGGCCAAGTTTAACCATTCATGATTTTCCTTTTGGTGTTTTTAGAAACGAGAGAAAAATTCTCCCTGCATGCTTTTCTTAGTTTCTATAGCCCAGATAGAGAAAAACTTTCTGGTTGAGAGTTACAAAGAACTTAGCTGGACCTCTTATGAAGCAGTAAAGCAAATATCTTCCAAGTTAAATTAAAAAAACCAAACATACTCCATGGAAATTTCAGGGGATATACTATTCAATGTTTAAAAACATATTAACTCCTAGAATATTCACTGGAACCTTTCCCATTTCTTCAGCTCTGTTTCCACTATTGGTGAGTTACTCTTAGTACATAAACTTGGAATATGGCTGTGAAATAGCTCAGTCCTGTTCTCAGATAATGCTATCTAATTTCTTTCAAACCACCAAAGGTTGTATATTTTGAGGATAAATCTAAATAAATTAGAGAAAAGCAAAAGTAAATAATCATGATCTATGAATTGGGTGACTGAAGGCAAACTAATTGAATCAGGTACTGGTTTCATAGAAAAGAAACAAGCAATGATGAAATACCATAAACCACTGGTCTAGGGCACTAACAACTCTATCCACAAATTGAATAAAAAGACTATTCATTTTAAAAAAATGAAGAAAAACTATATAGAGGTGACACTGCTAAACAATCAATCAGTCCTTTCAATAACTTCCTGACCCAGAACACACTAAATAACACTTTCTTATCAGTCACTCATGCCTGCTTGCTGGTTATCAAGCCTGTCTGCCTTTTTACTTGAAAAGCTTAAACCATGCAGAAGAAGTAGGATCTGGTATCAACAACTTAAATACTCAACCCCCTAATGAGATTTTCAATTTTATTTTTTTACATGTTATGCCTCCGAATAATTTAAAAACATTTTGAAAATTACACATCCCCATGAAGTCCGTGTACAATTGTCAATTAATAATTCAACCTTTTTTACTCTTGTTATCATTAATAAAGTAACTGATGTTTTCACTTCAAACACTATGCTCTGCTATACTCTGAATGGAAGCTACTGGTTTTTGTTTTGCTTTGTTTTCTTTTTTTTCATAGGAAGTAGCCAGATGTCTGGGCTCTGTCTCAGAATGAGTGGAGCGCAAGCAGGAAATTAAAAGCTTTGTCTTTAGTTAGTTTGAAACTCTTCAGAGAAACTCACTTATATTGACTTTCTCAATTCTGTGCTATTAAAACCATATCACTCAATCTGCCATTCCATCTATGTATTGCAAAGAACCATGATTCTTTTTCACCAAGCCTTAGTCTATACCATGTTCCTCAATCCAGTGCAGCTAGAAATTCTAAGAACTTCAATCTACAGGTTACTCGCTAAGCCTACCAAAGCAGGTTATATTTTAGGAGCTTCCATACACATTTGTAGGTAAGGTCTGCAGTAGACACAGCTCTCCAAAAGACCCACAGTCTTCGCTGATCTAAAATTTGAGATATATTCTAGATATCACTCACTCATTCAAGAATATGTTCCTAGATCCTTTTATAGAATAACAAGCAACAAAACAATGCAGGACTGTATCTTGCAGTAAAAAAAAATAAAATAAAAAGAAATAAGATATTAAAATGCTAAGAAGAAATTATGGATTTGAAACAGCTGACATGAAAAGCTTTTGGGTAACTTCTTTCCATTTCTACTCATTTCCAGCTCTACTAAAACATTCAAATTACCAACCTATACCTTAAAATAATGTGCACATCTTACCAGTCTTCAGTCAAGAAATATTTATCAAAAAGAAACAAATGTACATCTCTCTCAAGACGCCCATAATATTGCCCAATATTTGTAAAGCAAACAAAAGACACCCACTCAAGACAAGTGACCTATGGATAGAGTGATTGTTGGGAAAAACTGTGAAGTAAGAAAAGATATTCATGTCTTCTGGCCCCTTAACTCCATTAAACTACCTCCCACTTGCTCTGATATGTCTCCTCCATGTCCCACTCCTAAACCAAACAGCTGCGTCCTCATTACTCATATACAGAATGCCATGTTTCCTCTCCATGTTCCAGGTCATATTCCCTTGAGAATCAGTCCTCAGTGCCATTCAAGATGACAAATATTTCAAAATATTTATTTTGACAACTAAGACATGGTCTTCTCTGAGACCAGTCTCTCCTGTACTTGTATGAATGCAATTTTGTAGCAATCTTAAGATATATGCACTTTTTCATTCTAAATATTCACCCACAGTATTACTTAGCTCAGCTTGACAATAAATTGATCCATATACTTAGAGGGTTTATTTCCTTTTGACTTTAAACATCATAAGGCAGTTCAAAAAGTCATTCCTGTCTAGTTGTTTATGATATTCATATTATACTTCTTTTTTTACCTTTTCTGTGTGATTGCTACTAGTTCTAGGTCACCAAAAGGCATTTACTCGTTAAATCTCCCACCTAAATTTTAATACCTTCAAATTTTGAATAAGTTTAAAAATCTCTTTTATTTTTGTCAAAATTGAGCCATCACTTATTCAGCTTGAAATATTATTTAATGTTCCTCATAAAACTATTCTTCCCCTTAATCCGGAGGGAAAGTTCTTTATGACCTACTACTGACTTGCTTTTGATTTAACACTTCCAACTCCGCTAACATGAGAGCATTAATGAAATGTGGCTGGTGACAACAGGCTTTGTGGGGAGCCTATAAATTTTTATTTCCTATGGCAGTGATTTTCACATGAAAAGTGCATTGGGATCAGCTGAACAAAACATAGTTTACTGGGTTCTAACCCTAGATTTCTGGTTTAGGAAACCTGGGGTTGATCTAAAAATTTATCATTCTAACAAGTTTCTAGTAAAGACAACTGGTCTTTGGACCATACTTTGAATACCACAGTCCTGTAGAATTCAGATTCATTGTACTCTTATTATAAACTGAACTCTATACTTAGTCCAGCAGGCAAATCAATCAATATCCTAAATAAAGCAGATGATTTTTTTTAAGTGCTATCCCTGCCCCCATGGTTCTCAGAGATGTCTGCACATTAGACTTTTCTGGGGAAATCTCTGGAATGCCAGGTCAATTAAATAAGCATTTTTCAAGGGTGTGCTCAGTCACAGTAGTTTCCATAGGTGATTTCAGTACACAGGCAGCTTTGAGAACTACCACCTTACTTCAAGGAGTTTCTTTTTTTTTTTTTTTCCACTAAGTAAGTCAAAATTAATATGTTTGAAAGTTGAGAGTCAAGATAAAGTTTTTCTTATCAATTTTACTACATGATTTACCAAACTATAAAATGGATACCAGCAGATGTTTCCATAGAAGAACTAAGGGTGGCTTAAAGATATTCCATGATTTTCTTAAGGTCTTATGGCTGATAAATGGAAGCATAAGAAACATTATTTTTAATTTCACACACTCTTAAATCTAAAAAGTAATAAATAAGTGTTTTTATTTGCTAGGCAGTGTTATAAGCACTGTGTATGCTATTAATTTCTACTTCATTATAGGTCAATAAATATTTGTTCAATAAAGCTCAACTGTATAAAGATGGAATACACATAGGAGTCATGAAGAAATAGCTCCATCTTTGTTAACACCCACAGAAGGAATTTGTACAGCACAGACTCTACAGCTTAGAGATAATCATGCACCAGGAAACTAAAATTTAACCTCTTATTGGTAGCATTAGACTGGAAATTGGAATATCATAGAATCAATGTAGAATTGGGATTCTTAGTGGCCATTTTTTTCCAGCTTTTCTTCTAAGTTAGAATACCAATTCTAAAACATTTTTGACATATGATGATGGTCTAGAATACTGACTAAAGAAGCTCTTATTTTTCTTTGCTGGGCAGCCCACTACCTTGCTGGCAGCACTAATTGTTGGGGTTTCATTCTCCACCAGATAAAACCCCAAATGTGTTTATATGTACTTTTTCCATTTTGTTTCAGTCCTAACATTATTTTTGGAACAAATTTATTATTTCTTCCTCATGCTAGTCTTTCAATTCTGGTTTCTTGGGTGATAATTATTTAGGGACTATTTGCTTCAATACTGAGTACTAGAATACATTTTTCTTATCTGATAGCTTTGCCTTTGTTATCTGGCTCAAATTTATATATGAAGCAAGCACTGATAGAATTCTTCTTGATAACAGAATCAACTAAGGTTTATTTGGCTAAAAATATTCTACCTTCTATAATTATTTCCTAGGATTGTATCTTCTTACTTAATAACTATAAAACTGCATTCTAAAAAATACCAAACACTTTATAAACAAGGATTTATCTATAAAATATCACTAATGAGGATCCCACGCATAAGAACACTCTCAGCAGGAAACTACTGAAGAGATAGGTTAAGAATCAAGACCACCTCACTCACTGTATTACATATGAATGGTTCCCTATAAAGTTGGGTAATATGGCAGGGCTGCTGAGAGGGAAAGAAACAAATAAGCTATCATTAATAAATCAACAAACAACAAGTATTGGTGAGGATGTGGGAATGCAGATTGATGGAGCCACTGTGGAAAACAGTATGGAATTTCCTCAAAAAGTTAAAGAAGGAACTGCTTTCTGACTCACTGATTCCACTGCTGGGAATATACCCTAAGAATCCTAATCACCAATTCAAAAGAACTTAAGCACTCCTATGTTCATAGCGTGCTATTTATAATAGCCAAGTGCTGGAAACAACTGAAACACCCATTAGTAAATGCATGAATCAAAAAACTGTGGTATCTTTACACAATGGAATACTATGCAGCAGAAAAAAGAAAGAACTCCTGTATTTTGTAACAACATGAATGAAAATGGAGAATATTATGCTAAGTGAAATAAGCCATTTGGTAAAAGACAAATACCATATGATCTCACCTATAAAAGGAATCTAATAAACAAAATAAAATAATGAGCAAAATAGAACCAGAGGCATGGAAGCATGGAACAGACTAACAGAGCCCAAAGGAGAAGGGGAAGGAGGATAATGGTGGGAACAAGGGGAAAGGACTAGTCAAAAAACATGTGTGAATGGCCCACGGACACGGACAACAGTGTGGGGGTTGACTATGGGAGTGGGGTGGGGGGAGGCTGGGCAGAAGAGGGCAAAGGGAGAAAAATTGGGACAATTACAATATAATAACAATTTTTAAAAATACCCCCTAAAAGAAACTCATTGATAAGAACATTCAAAATAGAATCTGTACCTTAAATCCTGTGAACCTTACTTTCATCTTTTTCCCCAAAATGAGGGGGACCCCCAAAATGAGAATTATCATCTGGAGTGCCAGCCCCTTGTATTATAGTACAGGCTTCCTTTTCTAGGTGAGTGTTCTAGGAACCTATCTGTATTAGTGTACCAGCTAGTATTTATATAAGAGGTTGTGTTTGGCTTCAGTGATTTCTTTTTTTTTTTTTTTTAAGACTCTTTCATTGTTTGCCCATTTCATGATGGGTAATTTACAAGCATATCTGCCCACACTGCACTGAGTATTCAACAGTTTTTGACTAAAAATGGCATGACCCCAGTGCCCCACCCTCCCTATTCACTCAATTTCACCCAGAGGGACTTTTTAAAAAATTTTCTCCAGATGAACAAATTTCTCAAAGGGAAACATGTTGCTAGTGTGCAAGAGGTGAAACAAAAATACAGCAGAAGCACTAAACAGCATCAAAGTTGATGAGCTCAAGTACTATTTTGAACAGTGGAAAATACATCTCAATAGGTGCATTGCATCAAGTGGAGAATACTTTGAAGGTGACTGAAGTTTAACCATGTAAGAACAAATACACAATTTTTAATAAATAAATTCCATTGGGGGGGGTTCCCCTCATATACCACTTAATAGTTTTATGGTACACAATGTCCCTAACTCCTTAAAGATATAATTTTCTTCCAAATGGCTGAGTATTCCATTGCAGGGATTAACTTTCTCATCAATAGAAACAAGTGCATATTTATTATCACTGTTATTATGTGGACTACAGAGCTATTAATTAATGAATTATGCTCTACGTCCTGACTGTGACGACCCACATCACACAATGGCCACTCTTGGAATAAGTACCTCATCGTGGGAGATAATTATCCAGTTCACATTTGTAAAGCACTGCTAAAATTAAGTCTTCTAGAACTGTTGCAGCCAACATTTATCACCTAACCTCTCTTAACTCTGTTGCAGCTAATAGCCAGTTGACACATTTAGGCACTTACATTCCTCTAATATTTCCTTATCTGCTCCAGTGTTTTATCTGGGAAATACATTTTCAAACTATATTTTAAACCCTTTCTAGAAGTCAAATATATTTATATGTTGTAAAGATATATATAATGTATATTTCAACAATTACTGATTAATTGAGCACATTTCATATTTCATAATGCCAAAATAGAACTGGATAAAATATCTGATTTATTCAAAATAAAGTAGCACTAGACACACAACAAATACATACTGAATTTGTTTAAGCCAAGTATTCTTTTACATCTCTAGATAACCTAGTGTCAAGGAGATATATGTCATTAACACATTTCCACTGAGAGAAAACATACAGAAGCAACAGAGCATATACAATCGCCAAACTCATTGCTCTACAGCTTAGGCCAGCCAGGTATAAAAGAACGATTTGCATCATGGACTAAGGTCAGGTGGTGATTTTGGGGGAGAGTGGGGCTTGCTTTGGCCAGTGGAAAGGATTGCTTGTGAGCTCTATCCCTTTACATGCAAAAACTATATACGTCAGCCTATGAGCTCCTAAGTAACTCTCGGTGTTTTAAAGTAACAAGAGCTATTTAAAATGACCTGTGGGCCCTGGAACTATGGTAGAAAGTACATACAAGGGACCTAGAAGCATCCTTGTGTATCAGGAATATGGAAATCATCCAACAGCCTTGTTCCACAGATGCCTTTTGTCCAGGGAACTGGATCTCTGGTAGGCTGCCAAATAGGTGAAGGATATGATCATCCAGGGACACCCCCATTTGTCACTCACTCATCACAGTACTGGAAAAATTTACCCCTCCATATCTGAAATTTTGATAACCAGTTTAAAAAAACCTAGGGATATTCTAAATAACACCCTCTACATTTATTTTATAGTTCTTAAATTTCCCTCTGTTCTTCTTCAAGTTATGCCTTGATGATTTTTTAAGGTAAAAAATGGCAAGAGTATATGAACACATTGTTGACTGGTCACGAAAAAACTCATGTTTTCAAGTCCAAAAATTGTTGACTGATAACAAGTTAACTTGTGTTTGCACTTACATTAGCTTATAAAATTCATAAAACTGAGAGTATTATAGGATTTGTAAAAGATTTCTTAATTGTATCAGATTGTGTTTATTATAAAAAATTAGTTTTCTAGATATTCCAGGTTTTATCACAATTTTAGTATTGCAAACATTTCAAACAGGGCACATTATGATGGTGAATAATTTTTCAGTGAATTATATTCAGATGCTTTTTCTGATTTCCAAGAGACTTTGAAGTACATGGCAGTGATGTGGAAGATGATAGTCTGTCAAAAATAGTTATGAATCTGATATTAGACCATTAAAATGACAAAAAAGAAATGTGATGGCATCCGATAGTGAAAGTGATTTTGAGGAAGAGTGGACAGAAAATGACATTCCACCCACCTGGAATGATTATACAAATATTTTTTTTGGTTTATCATACCAAAGAAAGTTATTAAAAGTTATGTAGAAGATATGTACAAAGTTTCATTTCAATACATTATATGTAAATAAGCTACATTGAAGTTTATTTATATTGTTTCAGTTTCATATTTAATTATGAAAAAATAGCCAGTGATATGGGATAGCTTTTGTATAAAATTGCCGGTCAACAATATGTTAAGGAGAAACAAAGAACATTTTCTTTCCTAACAGAAACAATACTCAAGATGATGAAAGAAGATATTGGGAACTTTTTAAAGCACTTCTTTCTCCAAAGTAAAATTAAAAGGAGAGAACCTTGCATTCCTAATAGTAATTTCTCTTCAGAAAGGAGGAGGCACATTTTCTAAATTAATAGAAGAAAATGAGCAACTCTGTCCTTGGCAATGGTTTGGAAGCAAGAAGAGGCCAGAAGACACAGTGCAAAGGGTACTGAACTAGGAATCACAAAATGCAGTGTGAATGATGTGTGGGTCCTGAGAGAACATCATGTCACTTTCTTACTGGTAATTGCTGACTTTAAGTTGGAGAGTACATCTTCAGATACAGAATGGGAAATGAAGGCTGATTCACCATCACAATTTCATTCCAGGGAGAGATGGATGGGAGCAAATTATGAATCAACATAACCCTGCCCTCACCTCTGAATTATTGAATATGAAACTAAAACCTTGGAGAAACTTAAACAATCTATCAGCTGCTAAGCTTTTGTTAGAAAATTAGCTCATGATATGTAATGGTCTTTCTTATACATTTTAATTTCTTTTAACAGTTTAAATAGAATTTGAGTAATAGCTTCTTAATGTTCACCACAGAAGGTAACTAAATCTTTAATAGACTCCTGCAGCCGCCTTCTTAATATTATAATTTAATTGGAGTCTATGTAAAAGAGGTTTTCTTCTTTTTTTCATCTTTATACTTGCAGATTCATTGAGAACAATGTTTTAGTCACTGTTTTGCATAAACACAACTAATATTTGTATGTGACTGAAATGGGAATCTTTACAGTAGGTGTATCTCTGTTTTCTTTTTCATTGTTGAAACACTTAAGATTTGAAGATATTAGATTTTAACAGAAGAAGTAATAGTTGGCTAAATGCATAATTTCTATTCATACCTTTGCAGTACCAAGAACATGTCTGGTATTTCCCTGGCCTTGACATTGTGAAATTACTGTCTTACATCCTGATGTACAATGTACTTCACCCTTTAACAAGATTCTGGTTACATTATACGTCTTCATCATACTGTGTTATGAATTACAAAAATAACTGAAAACAAAAACCAAAACCTTTCTTTTACTGAAGAATTTGAATTTTTCTTAGGCACCAAAATATTAAGCTGTAGTTCTAATGATTTTATACACCAGTCCATAGTTAGGAAGAAAGATCCATGTGAGGGAGAGTTTTCAAGGAGTAGAGAGAAAGCTTACTTGGGGCTGCCTGGTACCTTGGGAACTACACCAGACAACTAGGAATCTAATCCTCTGAGGTTGAACTGATGATGTATGTGAAGCATGTGATTTAATAGTGTACTCAACATAGTTTGGATTTAAGCAGGGAGAAAGATTCACAACCAGAATAGTCAACATGCCACTGTGACCAGCACCAAGAAGAGCCATAGCCGAGGACTTCCGGCCAAGATGGAGGCTTAGACGGACACGCTAGGTCTCCCTCTACAACTATAGAGGAATACAACTACTTCAAAACAAAGGATAACTAGAAATTCCAGAAAATAAAACTACACGGAAGTCCAACATATGAAGTTATAAACCAACGGTGCCATTTGGGCAGGTAAGAGTTAAAGTGGGCAGTGCTGTTTGCGGTCGCACCGGAGCGGCTGGCAGCGAGGAGTCCCGGTGGCCAAGCCCCTGGCGGTGCGCGACTCCGGAGCTGGGGAGAGCGGCTACGCAAGCCCCTGGCGGTGCGCGACCCCGGCGAGGAGTCCCGGTGGCCAAGTCCCTGGCGGTGCGCGACCCCGGCGGCCAAGTCCCTGGCGGTGCGCGACTCCGGAGCTGGGGAGAGCGGCCGCTGCATCGCCTTGAACAGTGAGGCCCAGGGGGGCGGGAGGACAGATCCCGGTCTCCTAGCTGAATAACTGTGTGAATCCATCTTGGACCCCCGCCCCCAAAGAAAGAAAGCACCACAGGGCTGCGAAATAGGTCGCAGACAGGCGCCGGTCGCTGAATTGTGACGCGTACACAGGCACTGCCCCCTACAGCCGGCCCAAGAAAACAAAAAGCATCTGTCAAAATGAGGCAGACAACTATAGAAATCCCGGTGACACAACTCACCAGGCAGCAGATAGAGAACCTGACAGATGAACAGATAAGAAACCTGTCAGAGGCTCAGTTCTGGGCCATTGTTATCAGGTGGCTTACAGAATTCACAAAAGAGCAGGAAAAAGATATGAAAGAAGCGAAAAACTTTCATAACGAAAGGAACAAAACCGCATATGAGATAGAAGGAAAGGAAATAAAATCCAGAGTTCATTTCAACAAACTGGAATATGGAGAAGGAACAAGCAGTCAACCAATGCAGAGAGAGGAAATGGGAAGCAACAACGAAAGGATCAGAAACCTCTGGGACAGCTATAAAAGGCCCAACATAAGAATCATTGGTTTGCCAGAGAATGAGGAAGATGAACTAGAACTTGAAAAATTGAGTGAAAATATAATAAAGGAGAACTTCCCAGACTTGGGAAAGGGAATAGACCTGCAGGTCCAGGAAGCAAGGAGAGTTCCCAAGAGACTGGACCCAGGGAGAACCACTCCAAGACACATTATAATCAAAATGTCAAAAATTAAAGATAAAGAGACTTCCGGCCAAGATGGAGGCTTAGACGGACACGCTAGGTCTCCCTCTACAACTATAGTGGAATACAACTACTTCAAAACAAAGGATAACTAGAAATTCCAGAAAATAAAGCTACACGGAAGCCCAACATATGAAGTTATAAACCAGCGGTGCCATTTGGGCAGGTAAGAGTTAAAGAAGGCAAAGCTGTTTGCGGAGCGGCGGGGCGGGGCGGCGAATCAAGCCCCTGGCGTGCGAGACTCCAATCAAGCCCCTGGCGTGCCCGACTCCGGCGCTGGGGAGCAGCCGCAGCATCGCCTTGAACAGTGAGGCCCAGGGGGGCGGGAGGACGGATCCCGGTCTCCTAGCTGAATAACTGTGTGAATCCATCTTGGACCCCCGCCCCCACAGAAAGCACCACAGGGCTGCGAAATAGGTCGCGCGCCTGCCGGTCGCTGATTTGTGACGCGTACGCAGGCACTGCCCCCTGCCCCCGACAGCCAGCCCAGGAAAACAAAACGCATCTGTCAAAATGTGGCAGACAAATATAGAGATCCCGGTGGTGCAGCTCACCAGACAGCAGATAGAGAACCTGACAGATGAACAGATAAGAAACCTGTCAGAGGCTCAGTTCTGGGCCATTGTTATCAGGTGGCTTACAGAATTCACAAAAGAGCAGGAAAAAGATATGAAAGAAGCGAAAAACTTTCATAACGAAAGGAACAAAACCACATATGAGACAGATGGTGAGGAATCCAGAGTCCATTTCAACAAACTGGAATATGGAGAAGGAACAAGCAGTCAACCAATGCAGCGAGAGGAAATGGCAAGCAACAATGAGAGGATCAGAAACCTCTGGGACAGCTATAAAAGGCCCAACATAAGAATCATTGGTTTGCCAGAGAATGAGGAAGATGAACTAGAACTTGAAAAATTGAGTGAAAATATAATAAAGGAGAACTTCCCAGACTTGGGGAAGGGAATAGACTTGCAGGTCCAAGAAGCAAGGAGAGTTCCCAAGAGACTGGACCCAGGGAGAACCACTCCAAGACACATTATAATCAAAATGTCAAAAATTAAAGATAAAGAGAGAATCTTAAAAGCAGCAAGAGAGAAGAAAAGAATTATGTACAAAGGGGTCCCAATTAGACTATCAGCTGACTTCTCAAGGGAAACCCTACAGGCAAGAAGGAACTGGCAAGAAATATTCAAAGTAATGAAAATCCAAAACCTACAACCACGAATACTCTATCCAGCGAAATTGTCATTCAGAATAGAAGGACAGAGAAAGTGTTTCCAGGACAAAATAAAACTGAAAGAGTTCATTAGATCCAAACCACTGTTATATGAGAAGTTAAAGGGACTGGTTTAAAAAACAGAAGCTAGGGAGATGAAACAAAGGCAAACGAAACAGGCAACGAGAGTGGAAAAGGAACTGTGGGTAAGGGAAACATAGTGGGGGGAGGTCAACAGGGAGGGGGAGTGGGGAGAGGGAGGGAGATGATATAGGAATTGGGGATCAAGGTAGGAGGGAATGGAATAGACGGAGAGAGGTTGGGAGGAACTGTAAGCACAACTAATGGACATAATCTAAAAGGGGGGGACAACTGGAGGGAGGGGGCCACCGGGTGGAGGGGAGCAGAGGGAAGGGAAAGTGGCACAAATGTAATATTTTAATCAATAAAACACATTAAATCTTAAAAAAAAAAATTAAAGATAAAGAGAGAATCTTAAAAGCAGCAAGAGAGAAGAAAAGAATTATGTACAAAGGGGTCCCAATTAGACTATCAGCTGACTTCTCAAGGGAAACCCTACAGGCAAGAAGGAACTGGCAAGAAATATTCAAAGTAATGAAAATCCAAAACCTACAACCACGAATACTCTATCCAGCGAAATTGTCATTCAGAATAGAAGGACAGAGAAAGTGTTTCCAGGACAAAATAAAACTGAAAGAGTTCATTAGATCCAAACCACTGTTATATGAGATGTTAAAGGGACTGGTTTAAAAAAAAAAAACAGAAGCTAGGGAGATGAAACAAAGGCAAACTAAATAGGCAACGAGAGGGAAAGAGGAACTGTGGGTACGGGAAACATATTGGGGGGAGGTCAACAGGGAGGGGGAATGGGGAAAGGGAGGGAGATGATATAGGAATTGGGGATCAAGGTAGGAGGGAATGGAATAGACGGAGAGAGGTTGGGAGGAACTGTATGCACAACTAATGGACATAATCTAAAAGGGGAGGACAACTGGAGGGAGGGGGGCCACCGGGTGGAGGGGAGCAGAGGGAAGGGAAATTGGCACAAATGTAATAATTTAATCAATAAAACACATTAAATCATTTAAAAAAAAAAGAAGAGCCAAAGCCAAAAATATGACTTCTGCAACTTTTGCATATTGCTTTCTATCTTTCTTCCTTTTACTTAAATTTTTTTTTTATTTTCCAATCACAGTCCATACTGAACACCACTCTGAATGTTCTTCAGATGCACAGGACAGAGGCCAGACATCATGTACTTTACAGAGTGGTCCCCTGATAGTCCAAGCACCCACTGGGCCTCACAGACAGCCACCATGACATTACTAACTACACTCCCCATGCTGCAACCCAGTGACCACTTTGCAGCCATCACCTGCACGCCCCAGTTCCTTCACCCCTCCACCAGCCACTAGCCCCCAGCGACTGCCAGTGTGTTTTCTACATCCATGGATCTTCCTCTATCCTGCCTGCCCTTTCATTTTGTTCTTTAAATTACACAAATAGCTGCAATTATATGTATTTGTCTCTCTTATTTCACTTAGCACAATGACCTTTAGGTCCTTTCTTCTCTCTCAGCTTTCCCCGCTGCACTATCTGTTCTCTCTTTTTCTGCAATCCTTCCACTCTTAGTCTTTCTTCTTCTCCCATATATGTTTTTTTTCTTTTCTCTGTAGCTTTAGCATGGTCTTCTTGTTCTCTAAGTCAAGTGACAATGGATACAGTCTTGTATTTCCTATTGTTACAAAGTATGGCTCTCTCCCTTGGGCATGTTAATTCACTCTTCCTAAGCCCGAGTTGCCTGCTCTGCCCTGATTTTACATATATATATATATATATATATATATATATATATATATATATATATATTTACATATATATATATATATATGCGTGCGCGCGCACACACACACATATATATATATATATATGCGTGCGCGCGCACACACACACACACACACACACACACTCCATAGAGTTGTGAAGCTTGAATGAAAGAGTAGATATAAAAAGAGCATAATATTTTATGTATTACAATATACTAATAAGGGGTATTGTGTAATTATTGGTGTTTTTATTTCTCCATGAAAAACAAACTTTTCACTATGTGAAAATAGAGATGTGGGCATGCAGGTAAAACCTTTAGTCAGTGCCACTTTTGCACTCCTTATTCAATATATTGATTTCAAGTATCTGCACTGTTATTTAAAAACACATTATAGGAGATTCATAAAAAGAACCTTTAGGAACCAGGATGATTTTTCTTACCATTACACATAGCTTTGGGAAAAAAAGAACATAATAGGTTCTATCACTTATGCCAAGCATTTTAGTTTCTTTGTCCATCTCCACCCAAATATTCTCATCATGTTTTTTTTCTCTCCTTCATGATCTATCAATTTAAATTAACATTAACAGAGTTCTAAGGACTTTTCTATTTTCACTTGAAAGAGCACAGAGGGAAACTGGTAGGATATTTTATACCAAATATTTAATATCAGAGCTTGGGAAGAAGATGTCTTGGCAGTGGATTCTCTTGAGCTATGATAACTCTTCAAGTATCAACAGATGACTGAATGTCAAGTCACAAACACAAAGTCAATTCAATTAGTTACTGAACTACATTAGAGCTGAAAAGGTCTTCGCAGACCATTTATTGGTTCAGTACTCTGACTTTCCATATAAAGATTAGGTCTCAGAGAAGTGAGGTGACCAGTGCATCTCATTAGGATAACCAAGATCCTATGACTCAGATCTTCTGACTCCCGTTTCAGGTTATTTCTATCACATATTCAAATACTCATAATTCATCTTGAAATCAAACATTAACTGAACTGTGTATGATGCTTTATTTTTTCAGGAAAATACAGAGGTTTATTGAAGAAGCTTGCTCATATGAGTTATAACTTTTAAGAGAGTAGAGAGAAAGGGAGTATCTAGAAAGAGACAGAAAATGAATGAGGTCTTAAATTAACTTTGTTTTCAATTTCATGCCTCTTTGCTCTTCTTGTTCTCTACCACTAGTGAGAAAAGTAATCACAAGGAGAGGAAGAAAGGAAGAACCATGAATAATATTATTACTGAATATTGCAAAGTTAGTAAATAATACTGGAATACACATTTCCAAGTAATTTTGAGAAGTGCATTTTTTTATGTCCATTTACTTAGAGATCCATATTTACTTTAGTACTTTTTTTCCTAATAAATAACAGCCAATGATCTGGCAAGAACATTAAGTGACAGCATTATATCCTTATGAAATTTTTAATGAGTGCATTTAATTCTTTATTTTTATACAACTTGATATTTTGTGCAAATGAACTGCTATCATATGCATTAAAATATTTGAAGGTCAATTCTTTGGAAATTCAGAGATTTAGGTTTTTTAAAATCCTGCCATTCCTGACAAGAATAGTGGAAAGTCTAAGCCCTTTGAGATTTGCTTCACAGTTTTAAAGCCCACTCTTGATGGATGGACTGTTTTGTTCTTTAGTATAGAGAGTAGTTCATCTAGTGGGGCATTAAAAAGCTAAATACATACTTTTTTTTAAAGTTGGTAAGAAACTCGGAGTGCGTGGGCAAGTCATCAATAGTGCGCTCCATGTTATGATGATTTGATTAGGGTTAGATTGAGTCTTGATCTCAATATATTTATGTGTTAGATTTTCACAGGCTGTTTGTCTTCTACCAGATCGACTGCCTTCAATCTTCTGATGTGGCTATTGGGTTCCTGAGAGCTGAGTAGAAGAGAGTGAAAGTCTAAAATGTATAGTGGCACATATATTCTTTCTCATCTATTGTTCGACTAGGATTTGTTTTCCAGCTTTCCAACTCTATTGTTGTGTCTTGTTTTCTCTTTTCTTGATCCTTGTAGTTTTATACCTTTAAAATAATTCCCTTAATATTGGTTTAGTAAAGTTTTGAGAGGGTTGGAAATATGCATGTGTGTTCAATCTATGATATGTAGCAGGAACAACTGTCGTTCTTAAAACTGCTTTGTTTTTGCCTTTGGTGTCTGCTTCATTGTTCTCTCCTTTTTTATGATTTTTTTTTTAAATCAATTTCTTTCATGTTTCACAGAGTTTTCTGGGTCCATGCCTTTTCCCCCTTCTTTGGATTTTTAAAATTTTATTTTTCAATTAGAGTTCAATTCAGCTTTACTTTGTACTGGTCTCAGGTGTACAGCACACTGGCCAATCATACTCTTCACAAATGCTCCCCCTGACATTTCCGGCACCCACCGGGCACCATACATAGTCATTGCAACATTACTGACTGTATTTCCTATGCTGTACTTTACATCCCATGACTCTTTTGTAACTACCACATATGAGGTCTGTCTGGAAAAAGTCCAACTATTGTTAATATAATGAGAACAGTTTGTGTGACATCGATGTAAGCTGGCAGCCAAGGAGAGTGGACTGGAGTGTGCATGCGTGAACAATGAAGGCTTCACTGTACAAGTCAGTGGGGGCAGTAGACCCATTGAGTGAGCGTGTGTGCTGTGTGACCATCGTATTCAAAATGACTGAGCAAGTAGAGCAACAAATCTGCATCAAATTTTTCGTTAAGCTTGAACATTCCTCCACGGAAACTATTCGGACGATTCAGAGGCTGCAGCTATGGGCAACTGGTGACTGGCAGCTCATCAGGACAATGCACCCACTCATGCATCACATCTCGTGCAGAGTTTTTTTATGAAACATCAAATCACTCAGGTGTCTCAGCCTCCCTGCGCACCAGATTTGACACCCTGCAACTTCTGGCTTTTTCCAAACATAAAATCACCTTTGGAAGAGGAGAGATTTCAGACTGTTGATGAGATTCAGGAAGATATGACAGGGCAGCTGATGGTGACTGGAAGAATTGTGTGAGGTCCCAAGGTGCCTGCTTTGAAGGGGACTCAGCCATCATTGTCCTATGTGCAATGTTTCTTGTATCATCAATAAATGTCTCTACTTTTCATAGTACATGGCTGGATACTTTCTGGACAGACCTCATATACTTCCCAATCTCCTTCACACCTTTCAACCAGTCTGCCAACACCCCTCCCCTCTGGCAATCACCAGTCTGCTGGTGTCTCAGAGTCTATTTCAAGTTTTTTTATTTTGTTCTTTAGATTCCACATATAAGTGAAATCATATGGTATTTGTCTTACTCTGACTTATTTCACTAAGCATGATACACTCTAGGTCCATTCATGGTTTTAGAAATGGTAAAATTTCATGTTTTTATGGCTGAATAGTATTCCATTGTATATATGTGCCATGGCTTTTTTATCTACTCGTCTATCGATGGGTACTTGCACTGCTTCCATATCTTGGCTGTTGTAAATAATGCTGCTTTTCTCCCTCCTTTGAAATTTTATTATGCTCCAAATACTTCATATACATTGATAATTTTGTAACCAGAATCTTGAGCTTGGTTTCCACCCCTCTATTTCAGAGCAGAGATTATAACTGCAAGTGTGTGAGTCCAGTACAGAATTATTCTTCTTTCCATCTCTTCTCCACTTCCCACAAGCTTATAAACTCATTGTGAATGACACCACAATCTACGCACTGAATTAATAACAGAAAATAAACAACAAAAATTTAGAGTTTGCCTAAACACCCTGTTTTTACTGTTTTCCACCTCCAGTTGGTCAATAAATCTCATCTCACTGACTTTGCTATCTCAATAATGTCTTCTCTCTCTTTTTCTCTGCCTGTTTTCCCATTGCCACTATCTTGTTCATCTCTTAATCCTTGTGTTTCTTTTACTATAAGACTCAGGTTTTGCTCTTTCAATTTATTTCCTTATCCTGTCTCAAGAGTATTTTCTAACATGTAAATAAAAATAAGTTACTCTTATTTAAAACCCCCACTAATACCTTTTTTATCTAAATTCTTATGTATAAGTCCAACACTCTCCATGGTCCTACATCTTAGCAACTGCAGCTCCCTGACTATCCTTCTTCTTTTCTCTGAAGTCATGCAGTGTTCCAGAAAATGACTAGAAATTCTTCAAGTTGTTCATTGTTTTCTCTTTTCTGCATTTTTCTGTTTCTTTTATGTCTTTCTTTATGTAACTAATGTTGGCTCTTAAATTTCTACTCAGATGTCATCTCCTCTAGAAAGCATTCTCAGCATGGTCAGGCTGGTTAGATGACCCTCTTGTGTAATCCCTATTTATAACACTCTCTTGGAATTTTCAACATTATGCTCATTATGGCCTACTGGAGAAAGATTTTGATGGCCCATTAAGATTGAGAGTGAGAATTATATCTTATTCATGTTAAGTAACTGATACTTAGGTAGAAAGAAATGCTTATTGGATGAATGAACAAAAGCACAATTGAATGAGCAAAGCTGGCTTCAATTATAAATGGCACCTGTTGTATTAGTCCAAGCAATGAATAGACAGCAGTGATTATTCAAAAGGACACATTTGGATAAAAAAAGGACTTGGGACAAAGTAAAAGATAAATTTAATTATTCATCATTTTTCTCAGATCTGTTCCTGCCAACATCCATCAACTTGCATGGAACAAAAGAGAAGGCTATTTATAATTCAAATTTTTATGGGATGACCACTATTGAGTTGGACAGAGAGCAGGAGATTTACTATTTTCAATCATGCTTTATAATCAGCAATGCAGCTGTTGATTGGACCTACCATGCATGAAGGCAAATTTAAAACAACCACTCAGCCAAGACCCTCATGACATCATTGTCTGAGTCCACACTGAGTTTCCACCTGCTGTCCTTACTCAATTTATGTTTTGTATAATCTGGATGTTTTGTAATAGAGGCATACATCTTAAAATTTTCATTGTATTCCAGCCATAGGGATAGATCATTCTAGAGCTCATTGCTCATTTAAATTTAAATATTTTTTCATGTGATTGTAAAGTTCATATTTTATCCTTGCTAAAGAAAATAAGCATTTCATGTTTTTTTTTTTTTTTCCAAATTAGCCTCTGGTTGCGATTTACACCTTCCATTTGATTAGTTTTTAACTATTTACTTTCTGCCATTCAAGTTTACTGCTGAGTAGTAAAAGACAAGGTTAATGGGCCAATATTCAAGGATGGGAAATCATCCAGCTACTGAGGCATGGAACATATTAAATTAGAGGCAGTGCTGATCCATTCTCTCTCTACTTGACACCTGCTTACAAATGTTTGTAGGCCAGAATGTCAGGAGTCTGGATCTCAGACTGCGATATACCACTTATCACAAGGCTGATAATTGTACATTCTTTCATGTTTTCTATTTTAAGAAGTTCTTATTCTAGCAGTGTTTGTTAAGTTTAGTGATGGCCAATTATTTATATCTGGGATTGTGGATATATACTTTTAAATACTTTGACCTTTATAGTTACTTCACATTGATGAAGGCCTTACAACCCATGTGCTAGGGTTGGCTGGTGGAACAGAGTAGGTAATTAAGTCAAAGGGGATAAAGTTTTCCATGTCAGCACGAAGCAGCTGAAAGTTTATATCAAGGTCATTGAGTCTAGTCACTGGCACTGTTAGCTGACTTTGACTTGGGTCAATCAGTGAAACTCTAAGCGTTGATTTCTGCTTCTGGCAAATAAAGTCATTAAGTGAGAGAGAGGAGAACCACATGAGAGGAGAATCTTATGCTGATGCATAGAGTTTTATATGGATAATCAATTATGGTTCCAAACACCTCTCACAGCCTATGGGTACACTGCTTGTAATTCTAGGAAAATTATGGCGAATAAGCACATTTTTAGATTTGTAATATGCATTCCCCACACTTAGATAATTTTTGACAGTGATTGGGGGGTTGGTAGCTAAGGGGGTCATTGTATGACCACCATGTGATTTGCAAATAGAGACTTTACTGACAGCACCTGTCTGTATCCCTCCTTTTCCAAATAGGCATCTTAATCTAATATAAGTCATATGTTTATTGAGCATCTTTCATGTGCCAAAACCTGTTCTAGGTGTTGATGGCACAGTGAGGAACAGCACAAGGTCATTCGTGAGCTTACATTAATTGCATATGTGGATGTGTATGGATATGAGAACTGATTTTCTCCACACAGAAACAATGAAAGAAAACAATTTTAACCTTGATAGATAATACTTATATGAGTAAAAATTTTCTTGTAATAAAATAAATTTTATTCTAGAATTGCACCTAGAGGAAAGTTGTTTGTTTTGTCTAGAGCATTTTTAAACTAAGTGAAGATAGCTTCCAAGAGGATTTGGATAAACTGGAAGCAGGGATTCTGATAACATAATTATCTTCTTCCTTGATAAGAACCCTCTATTATTTAAAAAATATTTGCACACAAAACACAAATATGAAGTTATCATATATGAAGTGTATTTATATAATATAATTATTTAGGAATTTAAGAAAAATGTTTACTTTATATCTAAATGCCAATAGCTAGGTCTACAAGTTACAAAATAAGATAGTTTGTGAATTGCAATGAAAGAAATGCATTGGAGTTTGAAGTGGTGTGTGTTTGTGTTTCTAAAATGCATTTCAGAATCTGAGGCAGACCTTATGTGTTAACATATGTAAAATCCCGAATACTACATAAAATGCTATTAAGGCTTAGCTTTGTTTCTGACAATAAAGCCAGGAACAGAGGAAGCTGGTGATCAAATATTGCTTAATGGACTGTTCCACACTTCACAATGTCATTATAATTGCTCTGTAGTTAATTTGAGGTACTCTGTATTTGTTCCATCTATGACTATGTTAATTTCCTTGCCAAATATTATCATACTTCATGTGTAAATCCTCTGTCCCAGATATTGGACATTAAAGCCTCAGCAGGAGACAGAATCCAAATAGCACTTTTGCAAATTGGTTACTATAGGTGAATGCTTGAGGTTTCTTGGATTTCCTTTTGCTTTGTCCAACAGAGAGGAAGAATAAATCTTTTCTCTCCGTAGGAAGCCCCAATGCAATTTTCAGAAATAGCTGAGTTGTGAATATGTAAATAACACTTTTAAGTAGCATTTTATGATTCTGGGCATATAGATATAAAGACAAAAGTTTTATTCAAGTCTTGGGTGACTCCAAATACCCAGATGTTTGACTCCTCAGAGATTTCCTATTTATGACTCTTCAATACATCCATTAATTCTAAAAAAAGAGGCCTTAAAGATCATGAATCCAACTAGTATCATTTTCTGATAAGAACCAGAAGTGTTAAATGTGAAATGATGTGATGACTCAGCAGAGCAGTTAGTGTCTGTTCTATTATATTATACATTATAGAAGTTTAGGGGTCATTCGGCCTTAAAAAAATTCTTAGCAAGTTTGCAAGACAATAAAATTACATGTAATCATACAGATAAATGCAAGTTGAAAATGTCACAATATTAGCATTGTAGTATCCTAAGACTTAACAGTTGAGAAAAATGTTCTTAAAATTCCTGTTAGTTTAAAGATAGAGCACAGCATTGAATCATAAAGGCTTTTCTCAGAAGGCATTGGTTACCCAGGATCTAAGCAATCCATCCTGAGAGCTGACAGCTCTCGCCCTTCATGTCTTCTTAGACTGCCTGTCCCCATGGATTGTCATGTGAATTCTCTCAACATAAAGGGTACAGAGTCCCAAAGGAAATCAACCTCTCCCTTCCCTAATGTCAACTGTTAAGGTCATAACTATGAGCACCTAAGCCATACTAGTCATCTGAGAAAAGTTCCCTTTGGAAATTTCCATACATAACAATGAAATAAATAAAAGGACCTTAAGTCTAGTTACCATTACAGTTGATAGATTTCTGTCACATTTTTTCTTCATTGTTGCTATTGATGGTTATGTGGACCTCTTAGGCTCTGTCATTCCAGGGGTGCTGTATGCTTCATTTGTCTTCAATATTCATTCTCTAATCTCACCCCCTCTGTTAGAGACATTCATTTGACCCTCCTATAGAGGTCTGTCAGTGCATCATCATTAGGTTACCTGGAATAGTAATCTAGTAACCTGCTATTATATAGAGATCACAGATTAATGTGTCAAGATGATCAAAATGCCTCCAAGATAACTCCAGGAAATAGACACAAAAAAGACAAGACTTTAAGAGAATTTAGGAAATTTTAAAACTTGAAAATAGTCCTGTTTGTTATAATGCAATGAGTCGGTATCACATGAGAGTATCTCTGGACTCCACCTCAACAATTTTCCCTAATTCATAGGAAAGTCTCTTTAAGAGATATACGTAATTCTGTCACCATTTATCACCCCAATAAATTCGATTAACTTTTTAAAAAGTTACCTGTAATTTAAACCATTACTCCTTAAGCTCTAGTTCACTCTTTACCTAATTGCCACAAGCTTCTACTACAGACTCCCACTGAAAATGTTCTCACAGAGTGGCCAAAAGTAATTGCTCAGTAGCTGTTAAATCATACCCACTGGATTGACTCTAAAGTCAGCTGTGATATGGAATTGCTTGTGTTGCTACTTCATCTTAAATCAGGTAAACAATTGGTTGAAAGAGCCATGGCTGGCAGTAAGATAAAATGAAAGCATTGCAACTGAAACAGAAAATAAACACAGACAAATAGCTTAAAGCATTTAGGTGTTGCTTTTATAAGTACCATTCATTTCAGAGGCGACATATTGGACTTGATTACACCCCTGATAAAAACACCTGTACCTAATGGAAACAAAATGGGAGAGCCTTGGTTTCCAATTCAAGAACAATAATTTGGCATCCACAATGGGGAGAGATAGGAGATATTATGAATATATTTTCATGACTGTTCATTATCAGAGGAGAAGGCTGGTGGGATAGCAATGACATCCCCTTCATTTGCATATCATAGGGTTTTCCATATGAATAATAAAGACCACCAAGCAAAGTCACCTTTTTGAAAGATTAAAAACTTACTTGCACATATAGTTTCTGGGATTTTGGCTTAATAATGGATTCCATAGCTTAACACTACCAATGCTTCCATATTTTACAAACTTCATAGATCTTCAGTGGATAAGATATGGAAGTAAACTTATTATATTAGTTTTTTGACATGATGATTGAAGGATTTAAGTCCAAAAACAACTGTCTTCTCCTTAGGAAGTGTTTGATTAGTAACGAGGATGTGTGGTTATGTTAATTCAATGTTTTTTCTTCAAAACAAACTCCTTTTAATTTCTACTTTAAATGCAATTATGAAATAAAGGCAAAGTGGTAATCTTTGATTTACAGCTATTTGTAAATTTTTCACAATAGGCTGGCTGGATAAAGTGTACATTTTAAAAGTATAAATTTTAAAATATGTTTCCATTTCTGTCAGTTGTAGTATTTGCTTCCCATCAAAAGCATCATCAAAACTATCAGACAAGAGAGGGATGAATATTTTAAATTAATTTTAGTCATTGTATTGTGAACAGAATAACGATGAGTTTATTAACAATTAATGGGTTATAAATAGACTCCAACAACAAAAACGATGATATGCTAGATGTCAAAATAGTAAAAGATAGACCATTAAAAAATTGAGATGTCTGAACTTTCTGAACTCATATGTTAGCTATTTTGTCTCTATTATGAATAGAGAGATTCCAGTGCTAGTCACCTTGTTATATTTAATGGTCACGTAGGTCTGCAGGAACATTTGGGGAATTATGTAAATTGTGAATCTTAGAAGAGAGAAAGTAACTGGGCATTTGAGTTTTATTGCCCTTTCTTGATTTAATGAAATCTATGCAGTATGTGAGTGAATTGGCAGATTATTTTGTAGCACATAATGAATGCTAACATAATATTTGGTGCAGAGCATTAATACAACAAATGAAATTAATCAACATACAGAATAATAGTAGGGCAATGTGTAAATTATACTACAAATAATGATGCTTGTAAGATTGGTTGTTTCTAATTATGACATAATATAGGATGGATGCCTGGCTGCCTCCCAAATTACCTTGGATTAAAAAAAAATTATGTAGAAAAGCACAAAGGAAAGGTTTAATATTTTCTCTTTGTAAGATCTTGTTGCCACATTCATACCTAGGATTATATAGCTCAAATTCTAGATCATTCAGGATTGTTTCTAGAAAGAAAAGATAAAAATAGCTGTGTTATCAAATTTTGATGTAGACAAAATAAGTTTTAGTCACAAAAATATTTTATACATCTATTTAAAAATAATGTTCTGTTTCATTTAATTCATTTTAAAATATTGTTAGAGAGAAAAAGAGATGTATTGCAATTGAGACCAATCATACCTAATCAGATATGAGGCCTAATAAAAGAGTCCAGAATTGGAGTTATTAACGAGATAAAATATATAAAATATAAAGATATTTAATGGTTGAGTATTCCACAACTAAATCCCAAGAGGGAAAACTTTGGCCTCTTTGAGGGAAAAATACCTTTTATTTAAAAAATAATAATTTCAGATAGAATTTTATACGTGATAATGTACACATGCAATTTCATGGTACTCTCTCCTTGAGTTTCACAAGTAGCATGAAATAGGAAGTCCCAGAGTTCAGGTTTAGTTGACAATGTAAGAACGTGGTCAAGCATAGCCTCCAGAGGTCCAGGAAAACAGACGGCCAAGTTTAGAAAGGTTCAGAAGTGGCTGGCACACAATGTCATAGAACATTTGGGGTATTGGCAACATGCCACAGGGGCTCCATTATGGATTCAGTTTGGAGGACTTGAATACTCTGCCCTAACTGGAGAGTGTCAGGTTGCATATTAAAAAACATACAAAGACTAGCATCCTCTATCCAGAGTTCCCAACTATCCTTCAGCACCTTCCAACCCCCTCTCTCTCTTCTGGGTTGGGTGTCCTTCCTTCCCTTGAATCCATTTATGTCTTAAGGGTTCTCACTTCTTGGGGCATCTGAGTGACTCACAGTTCATGAGACAAACTATCTTGCTCCAGGCTACTCTCAAAATCCTACCCTTCATGTAGTCTCAGGTGGGTATATTTTTCCCTAATCTGGTAGTACCATTGACTATACAAAGCCATAAATATTTAATTTCATAACATTCCTGTCATGGTGGGATACTTATGATCTTGAATGTATTAATTCAAAGGGGTGAGTCACTCACTACCAGACAAAAGGTGTTGGTTTTGCAATGTCCTAACTAAAAAAATCAGTAATTATTTCTTTTAGAATGGATTGGTGAATGGTAAATGTGCCTTAAACCTAAGAAGAAAAGTCATTCTGTGATTGACACATTATTGACAAGATTCCTTTTAAAAATGTATACTGCTATCAAACATTTATACATATAATTACAGAAGATAAACACACACTATCTCATGTAACATAAGCGGGCATGTGTGTTGACAACCAAGTGACAGAGAAATGCAGAAAGAACATTAGGTCGTATTGATAGTTATACTCTATTACTATGAATACTCTCAAGTCCATACTTGAATCACCATTCACTCATTCAGATTTGTCCTTGTGCTATGAACTTGTTTTATTTTCTACAGAGGACATGCATCTAAGAGATGAAACCTCTTTCTGTTTCCTCCAAATAATCACACTCTTTAGAGTGATTTCTTTTAATTATCATTAAATATATTGACATGTTTAAGCATTATCATATTCTGCATTATGCTATAATGTAAGAAGCTAGGTGCTTTTGGCACCATTTCTAGCTACCACTGAGACAAGCTTAAGAAAACCATTTGACTTGAGTGGTTTCAACTTTTTTTAAAAATGAGAGCTTAAAGATAGTTTATCATTATATTGCTTTTCAAGTCTAAGTGTCTGTTTCTTTATGGGGAAGTAAATATGGTTACTCTTTACTCAGACTATTCCTTATCATTTTTCTATTTTGAAGAACTTCCAAACATGAAATTTAATCAAAGTTAACAGCAAAAGAGCATAGAAAATACACCCAACAATGACAACTGCAATTTAGTTTTTCTCTCCTTGTAGGTAAATTGTTTTTAATAGTATTTCCTAGATAAGTTGAACCCTATTTGGTAAAAAACATTAGTTGTTTTGCACTTCTTTAAATGCAAAGGAAGGAAGCAAGAGAGGGAGAAAGAATTTAAGAGCCATGAAAAAGGTCCAGAATTTTGCCCTCTTTGGTGTTTGCTATGTAACGGCCAAGGTAATTTATATGGAATTTTAGGCTCACTCAATTTGGTTCTACATTCCTTTAGTAATGTTGCCAAATTGAAAAAATATAAACATCAAATTTTAAAAATAATAAAGACAAATCATATCACCTCTACCTTACTAATCTTCCATAAACACAGCTATATTAAAGAATAGGTCAGCTGACTGGAGTGTAATTGTAGGAGGAATTTTAAAATATCACTGGAAATAGACACAGTGAAGAAATTTATATTTACCAGAAGTAAGGCTCAATTTGTAGTTGGAAGGTTTTGATAAGCCTTTTGTGTGAAAGGGAAGATGGAGCTCTTCAGCAGAAATATTAAGCTCAAAATTGAACGATGACCTATAGCCTAAAAAGAAAAAGGTCTGGATAACTGCAGAGCATGGACTTGGGGAAGTCCAGAGTTTGGGGACAGAGCTGAATGAAAAAGTGGAGACCCAATGCTGGCCATCACTAGTTCTTCTTCCTTGCCTTCCCCTAATGCTGTATTCAGCCTCAATTTCAAACTGAATATGTTAATCCTATTTTAAGAGAGACAAGTGAAGTTCATCAAACCTCAGATATTTACAGTCTTTTATTGAGTTGTCATTAGTCTTATATGCTCATGTTAAAAATATATGAACAATTATTATCTCTAAATAACTTACTCAGTTCATTAAGATATTCTTTTGTATCTTGTTCACAAGGAGCATAAAACTTCATCTAGTGTCCACACAAAAATCTGTGTGTCGATTTTATAACAGCTTTATTCAGAGTTGCCACAACCATGATGCCCTTCAGAAGGTGGATGGATAAACAAACTGTGACACATCCAGACAATGGAATTTTATTTCATGCTAAAATGAAATGAGGTATCACGTCATGAACAGCCATAGAGGAACCATATTACTAAGTGAAATAAGCCAATCTGAAAAGCCTACATACCGTATGATTCCAACTATACAATATCCAGGAAAAGGCAAAACTAAAGAGACATTGAAAAGATAAGTGTTCGCCAAAAGGTTAGGAGAGAGGGAGGAATCAACAGGCAGAGCACAGAGAATTTTTAGTGCAGTGAAACTATTCTGTGTGGTACTGCAATGATGAATACGTCATTACACATTTGTCAAAACCCACAGAATGTCCAACAGCAAGAATAAACCTAATGTAAACCATGGACTTTGGGTGATAATGATGTGTCAGTGGAGGCTCATTGACAAACATATCACTCTGCTGCGGGACATTGTAGGGTGGCTGTGACATCGGGACGCAGGAGGTTATATGGGAACTTTGTAGTTTATACTCAATTTTTTTGGGAAGCTAAAACTGCTCTAACAAGCAAAATCTGTTAAAAACAATAACCCTATCCTGTGCCAATGACCCAGGTCAGTGTTATTTTCTACCAAAATTCATGCTGCCCCTCCAGTCTGCACTCTTTTTGAGTTTTCTCTTCTGAACTCTATAGCATGTCTCACCTGGTGTACTAACTGAGACCTTAGTATACAGTACTCCTACTTACCTGTAGTTTCATTTTCCATGGTTTTAGTAACCCAGATCAACCATGATCAGACAATATTAGATGGAAAATTCAAGAAAGAAAAAATTCCTAAGTTTTCAATTGCATGCTGTTCTGAGTAGCATAATAAAATCTTGTATCCTTCTGCTCCTTCCCTCCTCGACACGAATTATCCTTTTTTCCAATGTATCCATGCTGTTCCCACTAACCACCCATTAGTAGCTTTGCAGCCACCTCAGTTATCAGATTGAATGTTATTATACTAAGGCAGTGCTTATTTAACTAATAAAGTTCAAGAGCAGTGATACTGGCAATCAGATACGCTAAAGAGGAGATATTAAGTGCTTCTTTTCTGTGAAAAGGTATGTGCGTATAGGAAGAAACCTGGTATACGTAGGGTTCAGTAATATCCATGGTTTCAGGCATCCACTGGGAATCTGAGAACACCTCCTATGCAGATAAGGAGGACTACTGTATATTCTACCTTGCATTGTTAAAAACAATTTCATATGTGGAGGTCACATTTTCCCAGCTCAAGTGAATGCTTTTTCTATCAAATCTAGGCCAGGGCTGGAATTCCTATGATTGAATTAATACAGACATGAATGCATTTTAATACTAGCTTAATTGTAGTTCATTGAATTATACATATTCTTAAGCTATTTAAAAAAAAATCTCTGTTCTCAGAATATCTTGCTGCTTCAGGGAAATAATCCAGCTAATGAAGCTGAGATCTGCATTCCTAAATGGCTTTGCTCATATTAAATGTAATCTGCCACTGTGCTACCTGAACCTTAAATATTCAGAATCTGTAGTTGTGTCAAATATAAACAAAACACAGCATTTGAAAGTGCAACTGAAGAAAACATGAAAGCTGTTTGGAAAATAAAGGAATTAGAGTTATGGATATAAAATATGCATTGGTGACAAAAGGCTTATGAGAAGACTAACAATAAATATCTGTTTTTCCTCGAGATAACAATGGCTAAATAAAATTACCCACAATCCTCTTGTCTTACAAAAATATTATCTAACTTATTCTACTTTGCCTGGGAATGGGTCTGCATACTGAATTTAGTGTTGTGTTGGCTGTTCTCTGGATGTTCCATTCTCAAAGTAGTCTAAGTTGGGTCTGTTTAACTGTGGTTACTAACACTGATTAACTCTGCTTACTACCTCAAACTCCGCAAGGCTTTAGGACAAAAAATATTACTACAGCACAGTGGACTTTATTGAATTTTGTTATATATATTCCAAAGCCCAGGGCACTTTCGAGACCTCAAATTTTCACCATGACCTTTAAACCTAACTCTTTGATTGTAGGATCTTAAAAACATGGAGTTGGTCATATTAAGAAAAGAATCATATTAGAAATGAAACACTACCTTTGAAATGGGTTTTTGGATGTTATTACTACTAGGGAATTTCCAAATATCTGTTACAAAGATGGAAGAAAGAAAGAGGGAGTCAAAGATAGAAAGATCTATTGTTTTCATTTTATCATTTCTTATTCCTTTTTGATCTTTTTTTTCTCAATCAAAATGAATAGTCCCAAGTGTTTTTAGCTCATTAGATTAAAACAATTGATACAGAAATGTGAATGAACAATAGGATTAATCTCTTTAAGAAATCTTTGCATCAAAAAGATCAAATTTTAGTTACTAATTTACTGAGTGAGATAATGTGAGCTGTGTTCAGGACAGCAAGCCTACTTAGAGCTCTTTGTCTATGTCAAAAGGCTGAAGGCATTCAATAAAACCAGCACAGTTTAGCTGAGCTCTTGCAGCTGTATCCTGTCACATCCCTAGGTACCCTGTGGTGTCAAAGACACATGGAAATGGGGAAAAGAAGAGGTGTTGCCATAGTCAAAGCAGTGAGTCCTTTGTATGGTCACTGGCAAAATAAAAACATCTCTAACAAAAAGACATTCATATCATGGACTATGAATTTCGTGGAGGCCAAATTCCAGCAGAAATCAACAGAAAACCAATGAGAACCTAATCATCAGCAAGACACAGGGAAAGATTTCAATCTCCAGAGAATAAAAACTTAGATAAGAAGTAAACAGCATACAATATCGTGAGAGAATCTCATTACTTCTTGAAGTAATAAGTTAAGAACAGTATGGTTAATAGCAGAACCACATTTAAAGTACAGATGTTTCAAAAATACTAATAAAATTGTAGTTCAATCAGTGTATGAGATGAGTTGTGATAATAAATGAAATACATCTCAAATATTTTTGAAACTGGTAAATAATGGACTAGGAAATCAACTCTACAGAGGAAATAAGATAGGCAGCCTTGCATAGTAAAAATTAGGATAATTTTCAACTATAATCAATTTATAATTGCAGTTTCTATGTGGAGCAAATGATAACTGTGGATATGATAAGGCAATCACACTTACTGGAAGGTGAAGAGTTTTCTGTACATAGAGATAGTTTTGAACAGTTTTTAGAAGCCATTTTTATATGAAAATGTTCAAGCACTAATCATAATTGCTCTGAGAAAAGAAGTAGTTTTAGTAAAGGATTAACTAACTCTGATTTTACCACTCCAGGTAGCTAGCATGACAACAAATGCAGGTGTTTGTTCAGCCTGTTCTCAGGTTATGAATATTCTCCTTTGAGGAGAAGCCTCAAGTATAAGTAGAGGGATGAAGTGAGAGAGCTTTCCTCTTATCCTTAATGAGGAAATCTGCAGATAGTTTTATGATGGGAAATTAAACTTTGGCATTTTAATCTCATGCAATCACATATAGAATATGAATGGGAAACTTCCCTTAAACCTTTCACCACACCACAGTATTTATGGTTTTAGTGATTCTATTTTCAGTCATAATTACATTATCTTATTTCAGAACACTCAGACTCTCAATTATGTCCTTAACATTGTTTATAATGGTTACCAATTAAAGACTTTATATCAATTAAAATTTTCCCTACTTTCTAACATTAAGTACAATACATAGGTATTTTAGATTCTTGCGATTGAACCCTAATTTCCTGAAAATGGAACATTTTCCTCCACATTATAAACTTAGAAGTTCTAGTTGAATTCTGTTCAAAAACATAGTTTTATCTATACTTATGTCTGTCGGTCTCCAAATTTAATCATTTAGACACAGAAGGGTATCTGAGCACAGAGTTCACCATTAAAGTAACACTTTAAAACACCAAAGTAAAAAAGCTACTCTGGGATAATGAGATTAGACTCTTCGGATTGAGTGCACATGATAGATGAAGGGCTTTAACCTGAAATTCAAGAAACTTGGATTCTTGTCCAGGGTTTTCACTAAATAGTTGCGTTAGCTTAGGAGTGCTATGCACCTTCAGTACGTTTCACTGCCCCTTCTATCAATTTAAAGTCTGAGATCTGTAGTAACTGACATAAAGAGATTTCTCAGGCACAAGGTAGATTGGGAGAAGCAATTTTCAGAACAATGTGTACTTAATAAAGCATGAAAAGGTATACAAAAAGGTCTAGAAAGGGACAAATTGGTAACAGTGTTTTCCTCAGGGATGAGAACTAGCATGGTGGGGAATGGGGTGGGTACAGCGTAAGGTAATCAAAGAGAGTCTTTGATTGGTACTGATTTAATTTTTTTTAAGTATGTTTTTGTGAATCATTTGTAAGAAGGCATCTGTGGTCAATTAATTTTCAACAACAAATTCAGGAATATACAATGGAAAAAGGATAGTGTCTTTAATAAATGGCACTGGGAAAAACCCAATGCAAAAGAATAAAAATGAGTCTCTGTGGTACACTATACAAGGAGTCAACTCAAGTAGATTAAAGAGTTGAATATAAGACCTAAAACCATAAAACTTCTAGAGAAAAACAGAGAGTAAACTTTTTGACAATGGTCTTAGCAATTATTTCTTTACAATATATTTGACACCAAAAGTAAAATTTAAAAAAAAAAAACACTAAATAAACAAGACTATGTCAAATTAAAAAAAGCTTTTTCGATCAATAGACACCATCAACAAAAGGAAAAGGCTCACAAACTGCATATCCAATAACAGGTTAATCCTAAACATACAAATTAATATCAAAAGAAAAAAAAAGCAAGTAACCCTATTTAAAAATGAGCAAAGGACATGAGTAGATATTTTTCCAAAGAAGCATAGAAATGGCCAACAGATACTCGAAAATGTGCTCATGACTCATCATCAGAAAAATGCAAATCAAAACCACAGTGAGATATCACAGCATACCTGTTAGAAAGCCTATCCTCAAAAAGACAAGGTTAACAAATGCTGCTAAGGACACGGAGAAAAGGGGACATGAGCATACTTTTGACAGAAATAGAAATTGGTACAACCGCTGAGGAGAGCATGGAGGATCCTCAAGAAATTAAAAACAGAACAATCATATAATCCAGCAACCCCTCTTATAGTTATATATTTTTGAAAATCATCATCACAAAGAGATTCTGCACACTCTTAATACATCTAGATTACTTTAAGTCATTAAAATATGAAGGATGTGTAATAACATCATTTAACAACACAGTTTACATTTTTAAAAATTCTTAGTAATAGTTCATACTTCCTCAATATTGCATTACATATAATCCCATATACAGGGGTGGGCAAAAGTAGGGTTACAGTTCTTCATATGAGAAATGCCTTAATCAGTAATACAAGAATAAACCATGTTTCATGTACTCACAACTATAAATCTACTTTTGCCCATCCCTATATTATTAAATTGAGCAAGTTAGACCAATAAATACAATTTCAAAACAATTAATGAAATGGAATAAAATTAAAATGAACAACCAGAAAACTAATTAGTAACTAAATCTCATCAATATTTAATAACCAATTATTACTTACAGAGCATATATTGTCTTACTTAATCTTCATTAAAATAGTTAATATTATTTTTAGTGAGGTAATTTTCGTCTATACAATTTAATGCTTTATAATTTGGGGGAAATTTTTGCTTCTCTTAGGTGTAAGATATCATTATAATACCTCATATGTGACATGCAACATATAGTCACTTAATGAGTTTTAAAGTTAAAATGATATCTCTGGAATTTTTCACAACACCTTCCTTAGAGTCAAGACTTAAATGAGTCAAGGTTAGTCCATGCCAAGACAGAGGCAGACACAAGCACCTACTGAAATTAAACTAATCCTCAGATGTAAATTAGTTTTGAATGTTCCAGGTTAGCACTGCAAGGTCTTATTATACAGTAGTTTTCAGTAAGAAAAAAGCTAAAAAAGCACACCTGGCAAATGCTTTTTAGGAAAGAATGTCCTCTGATGGTATTGGCCAGATCTAACACCATAGCATCATCTTGCTGGTTCAAACTCCTACCACAGGTTTCCTTAAAAGGATCAATGTTGATCGTATTTCAGTAACAAATATATGGGGATAACGGAGACTCAACTTTGTAAGCTGAGGCAGAAGGGCTGGGCAGGAAAGAGAAAATTTGAAGGGGTAAGTCAAATGAAACAAATTATGAAATTAAATCACACCAAAGGTAGCAAGGGATGGAATCACAAAGTGAGTCAAGAAAGTTGATCTTTGCCGATGATTCTCAAATATGAATCGGAAATCCAGGAATTCTGAAGACTTTCTCAGCAGATTCGTGAGGTCAAATAGAACTAGTTCCAAACATTGTTAAAATTTTATTTGCCCTTTTCACTATGCTGGAGTCTGTACTGATGCTGCAGAAGCAATATTGGGTAAAACGGCTGGTGCTTTAGCATGAATCAAGGCAGTGACACCAAAGCGAACTAATACTATTGTATTCTTTGCTGCCACATGCTCACATTATCAAGAATGGCAGTTTAATTAAAGAATAAACTTAATGAAGCAGTAAACATTATTAATGTCATTAAATATCGACATTAATATCTTTTAAATATTTTGTGTAATGAATAAAGCGCTTCTGCTAATGTACAATGGCTGTCTTGAGTTAAAATCCTTGAGTTATGAGCTAAACTAGCCAAGTTTTTATGGAATACTATTTTTTCTTGAAAGAATAATTAAGATATAAGCCATAGTTATTCAGAATTGAGTAAGAGGCATATATTCTCTTGGCAATTATGGAAATGAAACTTTCATTTCAAGGAAAACAATGGACAATATTTTTGGCAAGTAATAAAATTTGAACTTTCAAACAAAAGTTAGAATTTTGGAAAACTTGTGTCCTCTACCATGAGTTTAACAACTTCCCACTACTAAAAATCTTTTCAAATGAGATTGATAGAGAAATTAATAACTCTGATGCTTTTATATTGTATACTCAAATATGTAACCATTTGGAAGATCTATATAACTTAGTGAATATTTTCCAAATGATCAATGCATGACATTATGAAACTCTGTGTGTTTTGGCAAAAGGTCCATTAAAAATGCAAGGTAAACCAGTAAAAATTTAAGGTAGGAGAGTACTGGACATGGCTTTGAAGTCCACATGGCAACTAATTTTTAAGAAAATTCCCCTTGAATTTTCCCATATTGTCAAAGGAGAATATCCACAACTATCTGGAAGAGCTACAAAAATATCTTCACTTTTCTGAGCTTGAATTTTATTCACATACTCTAACCAAAACATGTTTAACCGCAGATTGAATAAAGAAGCAGATATGTGAATGCAGCTGTCTTCTTTTAGGCCAGACATTAAGAAGACTGGAAAACATTACAAAACAATGTCACTAATTGGGGGTGGAGGGTAAAAGTGTTTTCATTAAAAAACTGTTGATATTAATTTGTAATTAGTTTACTATTTTTAATTTAAATGACTTATAAATAATAAATTTAAAACCTCTTTTTAATTTTAATGTGCTAAGTATCAATAGATTTGATGCATATAAATATAAGCTCCTTGAGTGGAACGGTGTTTAATAATTTTAAAAATGTAAGGGGACCCTTAGAACCATTGGCCTTTATGTTTACTTACCTATATAGTGTGCATAAATGTGTCATAATGATGATTAATACAGACATGTAGTAAGAATCTAAATTAAAGCAAATTATTGTGACTATAAATATAAATTTAGAAGAGCACAGCAGGGAAGTACAGATAAAGAAAAACCCATAGGGAGCTTCAACTTTATTAATATTCTTATTCTTAAGTTGAATGTAGAGTTTATTGATGTGCATTTTATTATTATGTACTTCATAATAATTTACAGATACACTGACATAGTTATTATTTCAAAATTTTAAAACATAAGAGTCGTATTCTAAATAACAATTAAATGGAAGATAGCAGTGAGAAAAATCATAGGGTAATTGGAGTATGCTAATGCTTTGTTTCACAAGATAATAAGAACACCTAATAATTTTGACTCCTAGGAAAAAACAAAAATCAACGTTTGTGCAATATTGTAGAGTAAGATAGAAATGTAGCTATAATTTCCAAACAATATGAGGGATAAAAATATAACAAAGAAGTGTTAAGTAAAAACAGGAATGCATTGATACCATAAAAAAACACTAAATAAATCTCAGTGTATCAGGAATAATAAAATATACAAATTATTCACATTGTTTTTAAATGAGCTTATAAAATTAGATTTAAAAATTTTAAATTTTATATGTTACAAGGAAACAATTTAAAGGATGATAGAGAAGGTAAAGGAATAAAGAGAACTAAAAAAAGCATAGTAATAGAATATGAGGGATAAAGCAGTAAAAAAACGATAAGGACATAAAAATAAGAGAAAAATAATCTGGAATATTCAACAATCATATACTCATATGCTCTTAACAAAATTATTTTACATATGTTAAAAACTAACAAAGTTATAAGAAAACATGAACAAATCAATCTTAATTTTATAGCACCTAGAAAGAACCTGTAGCTAAAGTTACAATGGTAAAAGACTGAATGCTTTCCCTCTAAGACTGAATTCAATGGAAGGATGTTTATTCTCCTTATTCCTGTTGCATAGACCTGGGAGTTCTTGCCACTGCAATATGGCAAGAAAGAGAAAGAAAAGCACACGGTCTAGAAAGGAAGAAATAAAACTGTCTCTATTTGCAAATGGCAAGATTGTTTACATAGAACTCTATGAAATACTGAGAACCATTAAGTTCATTGAGGCTATAGGATACCATGTTAATACACAAAAATCAATTGCATTTCAATATACTGGCAAGGAACATTTGAAAACAGAAATATCCATTACTAAAAAAAAAAGAATAACACTGTATACAAAAAAATAAAAATGCATCATGCACTTAAATGTAAAACATAAAACTTCTAGAAAAGAACAAAGGAATAATAAAAGTAATTTAATAAAAAGTTAAAAATAATAAAAAAGATTGTGAGAAAATAAGTAGCTTTACTAAAATATGAGGTATACAAATATCAGTTTATTTAATTCAGCTGTGTAATTTGGCCAAAAATACTACAGGGCATCCACTTTAGAGTGTTTTGTACTCTTCTATTATATGAATGGGTAGCAGTTCTATTTTTTCTATACAACCAAATGAGATATTTATATGACTAAACTTTAGTATATTTTATGCACTTTGTCATGTTCATATATAGGCTCAAGTACCAATCCAACAGTTAAACAGTTTGAAAACAAGCAATAATATATTCTTGTGAATACAGTTACATAACTGTAAAAAAAAAAAGAAAGAAAGAAAGAAAGCAAAGAAAAGAACATAGGAAAAAATATTTGGGACCTAGGACTAAGTGGTGTTCAATTTGATACCAAAATCATGATCCATAAGAGAAAAAAATCAATAAATTTCACCTCATCAAGATAAAAATTTTGATCTGCAAAATATTCTATTAAAGAAACAAAAAGGTGAATAACAAAGGACAGACTGGGAGAAAGTATTTACAAGCCACATATCTGATGAGGCCTTGAATCTAGAATATATGTAAAGCTCTCAAAACTCAATATTAAAAAACAATTAAAAATGGTCAAAGGAAATACACAGACACTTCACTGAATAGGCTACATAGGTGGCAAATACATGAAAAGACCATTAGTCATTGGAGAAAATGCAAATTAAAATTATAATGAGATATCACTGGGTGTCTAACAGAATATCTAAAATGAAAAGTAATGATAACCTGTATCGCTGGCAAAGGTGAGAATGTAAAATAGTACAGCCACTCTGAAAAATACTTTGACATTTCCTTCACAACTAAAAATGAATTTATCATAAGACCCATCAATTTCATTCTTGGGCATTTAACCCAGAAAATTAAAGACTTGTGTTCATAGAGAAACTTGTATTTGAATGTTCATAGCAGCTTTATTTATAACAACCCCAAACTAGCAACTACCTAAATGCCTTTAGAGGATGAATGGATAAACAAACCGTGTTTCAGCCAAGCTGAATACTATTCAGTAAAGGAAAGGAACAATTTATTTGTACACAAAAACATGGCTGTACCTCAGGATATAATGCTGAATGAAAAAAAGCCCATGTCTAATGGATGCATATTAGATGATTCCATATATGTAACTCAAGAAGTAAAATAATCGTAGAGATAAGAGCATGGACTGGTGGGTTAGTGGTCACCAGGAGTTAGGAGTTGTGGTGGGTAGGGGATGAATGTGGCCGTAAAGAGTAATAGCAGAGAGTCTTAGTAGTTAGTGTCCTGATTGTGGTGGCGTTTATGTAAGCTACCTACCTATGTGACAGAATTGCATGAAATTATACACATACACAGAAATGAATATGTGTTTAACTGGTGAAATGTAATAACCTCTATGGATTGAGCCAATGTCAATTTCTTGTTTTTATATTATTCTATAATTATGTAAGATATAAACACCGGGGATGCAAAGGAAAGTGCACATGACCTTTTGTATATATTTGTTTGTAATCTTTTGAGCATCTATAATTACTTAAGAATAAGACATTTACGGGCTAGATGGATTTTGTAGTTTCCTAAACATGGAGTTCAATAAAGTTAAAAAAATCAAATGTGCAAACAGCTCCTCTTTCAGAGAGCTTGTAATTCAACCAATAAGCATCATTCTTCTGGATTTACAGAATTGCCTTGGTCTCCGAGGTACTTGTACTCATACATATAACTGCACATGCACACACATGCATATACAGAGACACACTGAGTTATTACATATGGAGCCTGACTGAGAGTTGAGAAAAATTCTCACAAATACCAGAATTAAGCCAGGTCAGGATACACAGGAAAGGGCATGGAGAACTGAAATCCTAGATAGTACAATAAAAATTTAAAACTTCATCCACTTGGTATTTGTTTCCTTTTGGAAAGCTCTTTTAAGTGATTTGTTTGAAAAATTATAGAAGATCAGTTTAGAGCAGCAATTTTCAAATGGTGTGCCACAAGTTGAAACATGCAGTACCTGACTGTTTAGTTAGGGCCACTGACCTCTTTTCCCTTAGATCGTCAAATTACAAAAAAAAAAAAAAGGACAACAGCCAACACAATAGCCTACCGATGTGAATGAATCAAAAGTATACCTATTTTTTTTGTGTGTGTTTCAGTAATTAGCTTATGTGTGTCATGAGATGAAAAAGGTTGAAAATCGCTGGTTTAGAGCAATTTTATAATCTTGGATATCATTTCAAGGAGCCAGTCTGATTCCCTGTATAGCTTTCTTTCCTCTTTTCTTTGAAGAAAAAGAAACAAACTTACATCTATAAGCTGTGACTGACTTGTCAATTTTATAAATGTGGTCAGTGATCCCTAAAAAACCAAACACTTCAGCTTAACACCATTTAAATAAGGAAGGGAAGCAAGCAGTTACAATGTCAGCCCAAAATGAGCAAACACAACCTCTGTTCTAAGAGAGTGCCAAACCGCCAAAGGGAAGGCTTTTCAGTTGTAGGTGCACAGTATACTCGTATACAGGGACATTTCAATTTTTTTATGACGCATTATCCTAGAGAACTGATTTTAATCTGTAATATTTTCATCACTGTGGTTTTTATGTATGCATTAATATTTATTTCTAAATGATTTTTATTTTTTTAAATGTGTGTGTAGTTTTTTTTTTTTTGTTTTTTTGTTTTTTTTGAGATCTCAAATATTTAAGACCTTTGAAATGCTTATAGGATATAGGGTTTACTAACAGGGCCTAAAGGATAAAATGACCCTTTATGTCCTTGTATCAGTATTTTAGCCCAGTGGTCCTCTGACTTTGGCCAGTTTCAGAAGCAACGGGTTTATTAAAATAGACGGCTGTGCCCTATCCCCTGGGTTTCTGATGTAGTAGAACGAGAATGGGGCATGAGAATTGGTGTTTCTAACAAAGTTTCCAGGTGAGATTAGTACTTCTGGTTTGCAGGGACACACTTGGAGAACCACAGGTGTCATCTAAAATGAGTTTGACCTTTTCTGGAATGGCCAGTAATCTTTTTTATGTGTTTCTCATCTGTCTCCACATATTTAGTTTTATTAAATTGATGAACTAATGAGAAATAAAAAACATCGATTTGTCCAAAACTTTGTTGTTCAGAATTCAGTTACTTAAGAATTGCTAGTCTACATTTTATAGCTGGAAATTAGGAAAATAATTTCAAAATTGATTTTGCAAAGTCCTTGTACCAAAGCCTGTCACAATGTCACACATTGGGCTGCAATGAGTGGACATTAATGCTCACATCTTTATGGAAATTGGTTTCTCCAGGAAGGGTTTGACTTAAGACAGCAATTTTCAACTGACATGCTGCAAGAATTTTTAAAATATGCAATACCTGACTATTTAGTCAAAGGCACTGATTTCTTTTTCCTTAGATTGTCAAATAAAAAACTGACAACAGCCAATATAAAAATAGCCATCTGGTGTGAATGAGTCAAAATTATACCTATTTTTTTGTCAGGTTGACAAAAAATATAAAATATATTTTGGTGTGCCACAGAACTTTAGTAATTAATTATGTGTGCCATGAGATAAAAAAGGCTGAAAAATCGCTGACCTAAGGCATGGAGATTGTGCAGCTGAGGCAGATCCTGAAGCACTTGACAGCTGGAAAATGTCTACCGACTAGACCGTCTACCTCTTTGCTAGACAGGAAGTACTTCTTTGAAGGAAATAGTGGGTGTATGTCTTGTATCTGCCACTGATTTATATACAAAGATACAGAAATTGTCTCATTAAAGATTCAGACTCAGGACTATCTGATTCTTTTGACCATATATTTTCTTTCTTTCTAAAATATATTTGTTAAATGTGTTTCTTAACTATGTCTTAAAAAGTCCATCATAGATGCCTACTGTATAGTGCGATTATAAAATGATGACCTCAGGCTCCACAGAGTAGTGTAGTAGATTTTGTTCCTACACAAAAGGTCTCCACATCTCAGTGTCATTTTGTCACCTGTCATTCAGTGATGTGCCTCACGAGTATGGAATCTGAATAGTTAGTGCTGTTGCTTTCACCCAAGCTACCATCATTCCTCATCCTAAGACCAAAGCTACTAACTGGCTTTCCTGCTTCCGTCGTTGTCCAGCTCCAATAGCTAGCCTGATATAAAAATGCATTCATGGCATAACATGCTCCAATGTTTGAGATAGTTTCTCTTCATATGTATATATCTGTATATTACACATAAATATATGTATGAATATATGTATGCATATGTTATTCATAGACCCAGTTTTTGCAGTGTGCGATTGTATACACAAATTGTTCATTATCTGTTTCCTCTGCTGTAATTTCATGTTCTTACAGATAGAGACTTTATGTCATGTTTACTCCTGAACAACCAGATTTCTAAAAGAATACCTGCTACCCATTAAATAATTATTAAATATTTGGTAGTTATAGTGAATGAAAAATGTTAGCAAAGAAGTGTCAGAAAACTGATTTGAATTCAAATTCTAGTTCCATAAGCCATCAGTTTAGATAAATTACATAAATCTCTAAGCTCTGTTTTGCTTTGTTTTCCATCCTAATTGGAATACTTTTGCATTTTAATGAAATAAAATAGCATATAAAGAAAATCCTATAAAAAGAAAAAAAATAGGGCTAAATAATTGGTGTTTGAATGTTTATCCTCAAAATGTTGGATAAATTACCAAACCTTTCTTTTCCCATAAAAAAAATAAAATAAACCCTCATCATTTGGAAAATGCATTTATATAGATTATCTAACATACTGATGAAACATGAATGGAATGCTACTCTTTTTGTTTTTTGAGTATTTGCAATTAATCATTGTATTACAGTATATCTAACACACCCCTGTACATATTTATGTTTTGTGTCTGATTATGAATTCAAGGCTGGCCTGCCTATGAAATTACTCTGAGGATGCTTGATGTGCATGTACTGGGCAGGCTGGTCTTGTCCACTGTTCCCCCAACCCCCAGCACTCATGCCTTGTGCACACTCATGGCCCCACAATTCATTTCCTACTCTCTAGATTTTCTCTTGCTGGTCCTTCCTAAAAGCACTATCACCATTCACCTGATCTTTCCTTCCTGGTCATGATGCTTCTCCATTTGGCATCTTCCTTCCTCAGAAATGCTGCCCACATTTTTTTTTTTCCTTTCTGTACCTCATTCTACTTAGTTCAGAACTCTTTCCACTACACATATCTTTTTTAAGTATATTTTATTGATTATGTTGTTATGGTAGTCCCATTTTTTTCCCCTTTGCTCCCCTCTGCCCAGTACCCCTCTCCCCCCCAGCGATCCCACCCCCCTTAGTTCATGTCCATGGGTCATGCATATAAGTTCTTGGCTTCACCCTTTCCTATATTATTCTTAACTCCCCTCTGTCTATTTTGTACCAACCAATTATGCTTCTTGAACCCTGCACCATTTCCCCATTTCTCCCCTCCCCCCTCCCAGTTGATAACCCCCCAAAATGATCCCCATACCTATGATTCTGTTCCTATTCTGGTTTGCTTAGTTGGGTTTTGGTTTTATTTTTTAGGTTCAGTTGTTGATAGTTGTGACTTTGTCGTCATTTTAATGTTTATAATTTTGACATTATTTTCCTTAAGTTGATCCTTTTGGCATTTAATATAATAATAGCTTGGTGATGATGAGCTCCTTTAGCTTTACCTTGTCTGGGAAGCACTTTCTCTGCCCTTCCATTCTAAATGATAGCTTTGCTGGATAGAGTAATCTCAGTTGTAGGGCCTTGCTTTTCATCACATTGAATACTGCTTGCCAGTCCCTTCTTGTCTGCAAATTTTCTTCTGAGAAGTCAGATGATAGTCTTATAGGCACCCCTTTGTAGGTAACTCTCTTCTTTTCTCTTGCTGCTTTTAAGATTCTCTCTTTATCTTGAACCTTTAGCATTTTAATTATGATGTGTCTTGGTGTGCTCTTCCTTGGGTCTAGCTTGTTTGAGACTTTCTGTGCTTCCTGGACTTGTATGTTTATTTCCTTCACCAACTTTGGAAAGTTTTCCTTCATTATTTTTTCACATAAGCTTTCAATTTCTTGCTCTTTCTCTTTTCCTTCTGGCACCCCTATGATTCAGACGTTGGTATGTTTAAAGTTGTCCCAGTGGTTCCTAAACCGCTCATTTTTTTCAATTCTCATTTCCTCATTCTGTACTGGTTGGCTGATTGTTTCCTTCTTATGTACCAAATCATTGATTTGAACCCTGGTTTCCTTCCCTTCACCATTACTTTTGTGTGGATTTTCCTTTATTTCATTTAGCATAGCCTTCACTTCTTCCCTTATGCATTTGCCATACTTAAACATATCTATCGAGTCTGTGAGCATCTTTATCACTAGTGTTTTGAACTCTACATTTGTTAGGTTGGCTATCTCCTTGTCTGTTAGGTTGGCTGTCTGTCCGTCGCTTAGTTCTCCCACTGGAACCTTGATCCATTCCCTCTTTTGGTTCATATTTCTCTGTCTCCTCATCTTGACAGGCTTCTGTGTTTGTTTGCCTGTTCCATATTTTCTTTTCTAATTCTCAACAACAGTTGCAGTTAATGCATTATTCTCCATTGTTCAACATTTAGTTTTATCGTTTAGCATGGTTTTCTGTCTACTTCACATGTGTAGATCTTTTCTGAGGAGAATGGAAAGTCCTTGAGGACAAAGACTGGCTTATTCATTCATTTACCTTGCAAAGCTGCTACCACTCTACAAAGATTAGTAGATGCATGATAGAAGCCTAAATAGATGTAATTTTTCCTAATATAGTGATTCTTAATCCACACAGCTTCCACATGCCCCTCTCAATACAGGAATGGAGTATTTTCATTAAATATCTCAATGAAGATTAAACAAAGGGTCTTTTACAATCCTAAATCAGCACTTGAAGAGTTAATCAGGTTGTGGAAAGTACACTTTCTAGGTTCCAAGCTGGTGTTAAGCTGCAATTAGAATGTCATCACTGAGCAGTTTGTCATGGTCTATCTTCAGAATAAAACAGTATATGGTCTGTGCCCGACATAAAACCTTGCTAATCTACCTCCCAAATCCCTGGAACTCATTCCAGTCATAGCTCCATTTTCACTTGCACTGTTGGTCAGGGTTTTGCAAAAGCAAAAACAGGAATTATCGCCTTCCACTGCCCAGTGTGACTGCAGAAGACATGATAAGTAGGAGCAAAGACTATGGAAGCGTAGAGACCTAGTATTTTGGGGGACTTCAAGAAAAGACATTAGAATAGTCTGGATGAACTCTGTCTGTACTCATTGTTTAACTGATTAGAACAGCACTGTTCACTAGTATGGAACCTCATTTCTTTACTCTTATTTCTCCTCACATTCTTCCCCCTAACTTCTGGTTACTCCTGGCTTGTCCCTGTCCTGGAGGTCCCCATTCCACATCCAGAGTTATCATACTGATTCTTCCTCCTTCATCTTCCCAATAAAATGCAATTGCTTATGTTGCATTCTCTGAGGATCATGCTCTGATTCCAAAGTTGGTAAAAATAAAACTAATTCATGAAAAATTACAAATGTTTGCAAGCCAACAGTATAACACAGTGAGATTTTTGAATGAGAACACCCTTGATATTGCCTTTCAACTCAAACTAGCTGTGCGGCCTTGAGCAAGTTACTGGGTGTGTTAAGGAGTCAGTTGATTCAGGTATACTACAAGAGCCTCTTCATGGGCTTGTGGTAAGGAATAAATACAATTATGTGTGTAAGTGCCTGGCTTAGAGGCTTTCTAATACTAAATGCATCAACATCATCAGTGTCAACATGACTAGTGTTCCCCTTCAATACTTTAGCTCAAATCTGCAACTGATGATAAAAATAGCAGACTCTAAAACTCATTTATTTTTACTAGTAGAAAGGGACTGAGGAGTCACCAAAATGCACTAAGAAAGCAGCCACTATTTACTCTATCAAGCAAACATGATAAGAAATAGCTTTCTTTCAACTTCTTTCCATGTAGGCCAAGGAGGAAGAAGAGCAGCATGCTGAGTGAGGGCTCTACTTCTCTGGCTCCCAGCACTAAACCAAAGTACCAGCAAGACTTCCGCCAGAGAGTGTAACCTTGTTACTCTGGGAATCTTCACAAAACACCTTTGATTTATAGATAATGGAAATTTCAGCATCTTTGTTTTTGTCTTTAGATGAAAAAATGAGAGACCTAACCTTGAAATACTGATGTAATAAAAGAAATACACATTATCGGGGTTGTAGTCTCAATTATGTTACAAACAGCAATAGTTTCTTAACATCAATTTCTATCACTGTATTCACTTCTCAAATATCATCCATCATATGCTTGTCTTAAAACTACACAGGGCAGTTCTAGAATTAAAATAAAGTGTAAATTGAAAGCATTTTGAAAAGGAAAACCACTCTACAATTACAAAAATAATTATTTCCATTACAAATACCACAGCTAGACGCCAAATTTGCATATCAACACTTCATTATCAGAGACCTGGGTAAAGGAACATTTTTTAAAGATTGTAATTTGAGTTTTCATGGTTATTACACTTTCTTTGACTATCTTGTTATCTAAAAGAAAGAGTGTCATATCGGCAAAATTATTCAGCTTAATGTCATTTTGGATACTTGTTTCAGGGATATCTGTGATGCCGGTGATTCACAACACTGCTAAAATACAGTTAACTGGCTAAGACAGGGGTCCTGTTGACTATCCATTTGGGACATGTAAAGGACCCTACTGAGTCCAGGAAAGCAGGAGCTGGGCCAGGGAAGGGAAGTGAAAGTCAATGCCAGCCAGCGCTGGAATTCATGGAGATCATTCTAGAGAAAATATGATTAACTTGTGCCTCAAGATTTTCTTATGTTCTCAGATTCACTTACTTTCTCAGTCCCTTATAGCTCTTTTGACTGGTATCCAATTAAAGGTTTGTATTTTCTAGGGACTCTGGGAAATGCACTAATGGTGGTCCTGTGATCACTGATGGGACACTCCCAGGAGTGCTAAAGAAATAGCAAAGCACCCCCACTCTGCAGAGGAGGATCTGACGTTTTCACCACTAGACCTACAGCTCTCTGCTTTCTGTCAAGTGTGAGAATAGATTAATATTTAGCTAGTGAGAAAAACTTAAATTTCTATACCATCATAATATAAACAAATTACACTAAAAATTGCTTTGGAGAAAGAGAAACAATAAAGACCAAAAAACAGGTACAAAAGAGACAAATACTATGCTCTTAATAACAGCTACCACTTTAAGATGCTTAGACTTCCAAGTAAAATATAAGAAAAAATGTCATTGCATGAAGTCGCAGGAATATGTCTCTATGTTAAGCATAAATTCATAAACATTAGCTCAATTTGAGAACCTTTCACTTTAAGAAAACTTAAAATGCATTAGATACAAAAAATCCAAGAATATAAAACTTAGAGAAGAAAACTAATTGCTGTAGCTACTATTCTTACCTTAGCAAAGGGGTTTATTAGCAGGCTACTTTAAGAAATCTAAAATTAATCATTAGTTAGAATAACATAAGCTATTGGAACCCAGTTCAAATATAAGGTCGATGCAAATAAAGATGAAGTATCTCAAAGTATAACTAAGCCACTGATTTAGAGAATTTTATTTACAAAATAGGGTTTACATGCAACTTCTTAGTAATGTAACTGCACAGAGAGAGTCACAAAACTGTGGGATGATTTGTCTGGTCCCTGAACTAGGTTTTTATTTTTCAGTCTCTTCAGGGGTCCTAAGGATGGTTGAAGTATTATTCTGTAGACTCAGAGACGAGGGCCATCATAGTTTGCCTTTCAGGCCCTGATAGTGTCTGATAAGATGAGAATAATGTGAATAAACTACAATCAGGCACATGAACTCTAGTAATGGATCACAATATTAACTAGACATGGTTTCTGCGTTATCCATTTTGTTCGCTTGGAGAAATTGTGAGCCTGAGGATCACAGTGATACAGCAGGGCAGTTTGAAGCAGATTCATGGTATGTAGGAGTCATTTCTTATTTAAACTGAGAAGTAGTGGTTTGTTCTGATTCTGGAAGGTAGGAAGGGTCCTGTTTGGATGATCTATTGCTGCATGAAAAATTATTCCCAAACATGGCGGTTTAAACAAGTCAATGTTATTTGCCCAGGATTCTGTTCACCAGAAATCTAGACCAGGCTCAACTGGAATATTTTTCTGTTCCATGTGGATTGGTTAGGGTATTTTATGAGTTTATGGTCAGACAGCAGTTGGTGTTGGAACATGCAAAATAGCTCTTTGCCCACAGGTGTTGTTCCTTGACAGAGACAGCTGTGAGGCTGGATATAGCTTTGTACACATGGTTCTCTTCAATGGTTAGCTTGGTCTTCCCTACATGATGGCTAGATCCTAAGAGAAGGTGTTTCAAGTGACAAAGGCAGAACCTATTTCACTCTTAAGGCTTAACCTTAGAAGTTCTACTACACTCTACTGCTCAAAACAAATCACAGCACCAGCCCAGATGCAAGAGGATGGGAGAAACAGGCTCTGCCTCATGATGGGGGAGTGGTAAGGATACTGCAAAGTCACATATGACATGTTGTGGTGGCTAAGACAAGATACCACAGGACCTCAAAGGTTTCTTAGACAAATCATGTATCACTTCTTGGAATTCTCCATATAAACCTTGGAAAGCATCCATACTTGGTACTATGTGTCCTTGGAGGAAAGACAGAAGCTAACGGATAAAATTGGCACTCACCTGGCGGAACTGTTCCAGGTCAATTTTGTTACCCACCAGCACCAGGGGAATTTCATAGGTGTGACGGACCTGAAAAATGAGCTCTTTAAACTTGGCAGCCTCCTGGAATGATTGGCGGTCGGTGACGGAGTAGCAGACTATGAATCCCTCCCCACCTCGCATGTACTGCTCCCGCATGGCTGTGAACTCTGCCTGCAGGCAAAGAGCAAAACTAGGAATCAGTTCAAGAAAGTGAAGCCAACATATGACACCGATAAAGTAACAGGGCAAAAGCAGACAAGTTACGGGACTAAGAGTTTAGGTAAAAATTTTCCAAATGTATATTTATGGACTTTGTATATAGGAAAGTAAAATATACCATTATGAAAACAATGTTTTAAGTTGCTCAGAGTATTGATCTTTAATCATAGAATGGAAGATTTAAGAGATTTTGGGTAGATATGTCAAATAGCAGATTTACTAATGTAATGGGAAATATATATATATATATATATATATATATATATATATATATATATATACACATTTTAATAGTTTTCTATTTAATGACTTAATTTTAGAAAAAGGAATCGAATTTGCAAACTCCAAACATTAAAACCTATAAGAACTAATTTTCTCCTCAAAAATATGAAAACAAATTAGGAGTGAACATTGGTTATTCTTATGAACGAAGGTATTTATTAGCATAGATAATCACAGACCCATTTATATGTTTGGGAATTCTTAGATTTGTCTCCTTGAGGTGCATAAGCAGAGGGGTCTTGGGTCTATTTCTACATTCTGTCAATTCCTCCATCCTCTGCTCTCTGCAGAGAAAAGAATCCCTTCCACAATCTATTTGTGTCTCAGCCTGGATATATTGCTGTATAAGTTTTTCCTATTGCATCCCCTCTAAACTACAATTTTCTGGCAACTGAAAATTCAATATTAGTTATGAAATGCAGTCTCAAAAGTTTCTCTCAATCTGAAACATGTTTGCACTATTATTCATGATCTATTGTTAAAATCACAAGAGCTAATTAGTTCATGCAATGAGAAATAGGAAATCTAGTCTTTGGCTGTGGGACAAGCCCTGCTAAATAGTAAAAAGAACAACACAAGAACATATTGCGACTTGGATGGTTTGTGAGCTAAATAACCAAAGGATGATTCTCATGAACTTAAACTGTATTTGAACCATGAGGCAAAGGTGTGAACTCTTCACTCAGCCAAAATATTCAGCTCAGGGTAATTGTCTAAACAAATCTTTATTTGATTTAACATGACTTGACTTCCGAAGGATGGGAACATTTACATAGATCCAGAAATTATGGAAAACTGGGATGCTTACAAGTCTATATATAGAGTAGGTCCTGAGTTAGTGCATGAATATTTTAAATTGTTTTCTGACAAAATGGAATGAGTGAAAACAGTTTCAGTGGGGTCAACCAATCATTGTCAAGTTTTAAGAACTTGAACCCAGAGAGAAAGGAGACTTGTCCTTGGATGGACAACCAACTAATGTAAAGCTGGTTTGGATAATTAATGTTCTCTCGCACTATATCAATTTACTTAGTATTAAGTTTTACTGTAACTTAATCCTAAATTTTCCCATGTTAGTCAACTGTAGTAATATGAGAGAAACATATCTACATGATCTCAATTTTCTTTATCTCCAAATAAATGTCTTCAGTCCCTTATTGTTCTGACAGTCTCTTAATTTTGAGAACTTTATTTCTCAGTCAAAATCTCATAGCTGATATGGATCAACTAGAGAATTATGGACTGAAGTTCCTTAATGATGTTCCAAAACTAACCATTAGTTTTCAAATAGATATGATAGAATCATCATAAAAATACATGTAATACTTTAACAAATATAAGTGGATTTGTTAAATCAATTGTACATGATTGAATCCATACTTATTTTACAACTTACTGTTCATTTTATTTGCCAATTTTTTTAAGATCAACGTTATTTTAATAGGCTATTGAGTATTAAAAATAAAAATACACATTGCAAGATCAAAGTATATAAAATTAATTTTCTTTCCACCCCAAATGTCCAGTTTTCTTTCCCAAATGCATGACAGTTAATAACTTCTTTATTCTTATAGAAATAGTCTACATGTATATAAGCATAGGTATATATAGTTCACCTTTATATACCTTTTTATACTGGAATGGGAACATAATATATACAATTTTTACTTATAACCATAAGGTTTGACAGCCCTAATATACCTTGAAGATCATTCAATATAAGCATATAGAAGTATTATTATTTTTCAATGAATACATAAGTCCTTTTATGCATGTACCATAACTTATTTAACTAGTGGCCTATGAAAAAGTATTTAATGTCCTCCATTTATTTTTATTCAGACAATGTTGCAATGTATATTCTTAAACATCCTTGTTGCACAAATTTACATATAGCTGAGAGGTACTATTTTTACTTTGGAGAAATAGTGCCAATCTCACCACCAAAGATATTGTACCACCAAACATTATATAAAAGTGGCCATTTCCCTTCATTCTCACAAATGTCACATAAAATCTTTCTATCCTTTATAAATTTTAGAGTAAAAAAATAGCATCTCATGTTTTTCTTCTGTATTTATTAATGAGTCATAGTAAGTATCCCCTATGTTTATTATCCATTTACAAATTCTCCTCTAGATATGGATCTTACTTTGTTGCAGGAAATGAAATAGCCTCTTTACTTTTTGAATTTTTAAAAATTTTGACTAGAGTAGGTTTTTTCTGTGTCAGACATAAGGTAACAACAACAAATTTGACTCCAACAATAACTATGTCACGTAGGAATGACTAATAAATTTGAAAAACTCCAATAACCTATTAAGAAAACAGGCAAAATAAATGGTAAAATTCACAGGGAACAATACTGAAAAAATGGATGAGTGAATTTCCAATTATGTTGGTTAACTGGACTCAAGTCACATATGTGTTCTATTAAAAATAGATTTATTGGGCCTTGCATCTGATCTGAATTGGAATCTCCAGGTGTGGATTCCAGCATTAGTATTTTAAAGGGCTCCTTATTTGATTTTGCTCTGCACCTGGATGTAGGGATATGTAACGTTGTGTTTATGCTCAAAAATAGTCTTTATGATCTGAGAACACATAATCTAGGAGGCACAGTACATGACTTCTAGGCCTGTTACTTACTTAGAGCATGTCCTGTAACAAATCACCTAACCCCTCAGTGCCTCAATTTCCTCTTTTGTCAAAAGGGATTAGAACACACACTTAACCCATCTCACAGGGCTGTAGAAAGGATCAAAGGAGAAAACAGATGTGAAAACTCTTTGATGAATTTTTAAAATACAATACAAATTAATCCTATTATTATCTCTGGTACAAATCCTGCAGAATAGAACCTTTCACTGGGAGAACAGGCATGAAATCCTCTTAGAGCTGCATTAAATATAAATGTGGAAGTTGTTCTCAAATATGCTACATCAGAAATTATTAATCTTTTTTTTTCAGATAGGGGAATCTTTCTACCAATAAAATAGATATAATTAAGTCATCTCAATGAATGGGGAGGACACCTCATCTTAGCTGACCTTATCCATACCAACTCTTTTCATAGCATATACATGTGTGCGTGTGTGTATGCGTGTGCATGAGTGCTCATGTATAACTTAAAGATGCACTGTAGACTGGTGGGGTCCAGAGAATTGAGCAGAAACTCTGCACCTATGTATGAGCTGAATAATATGATCCTGAAATCACTTTATGAAAACAATGCAATGTTCAACATGTTGCTTCTGTCGTTGTTCACCTGTGAATTGAATATCTCTGTGCTTTATGTTCTATGTATCCTGAATGTTAATATCTTTGTCTCCTGCTATAAATGAAACTTGTTTCTTAATTATTCAGGAACATTACTAGGTACCATTTGCTATCTATAAGGCCAACCCACTGTGTAAAATTCTAAAAATATAAGCATTTCCAAGATTTTTCTAAGCTATTATGAGTACAATACTGCAGCTTTATCAGTTCCTTTTCATTGCTTCCTTGTCTTAAAATAGTGTGAGGATTCTCTGAATTCTAAAAACAAAGAAAGAATTTTTGGTTAATCTCATGTCCCAGTTTCTTGAATATCAGAGTAAGCTTTTTGAGCAGGTGTTCAGAAACTTAGGGGATGAACCAGATCCCCATTGTTTTCAACTAAATTTACTGCAGCATATAAATGACTCACTACAAAATGCTCTAGCATTACAGTCAAGCCTGTCTTTCAACTGCATCCTAGCACAGCACACACATACCACTGTCTGTACTGGTTTCTGTATCTATAATAACACATCTCCACACCAAATTTATGCTACTAGTGAAAAAAAACTAAATAAAAAATAATAAGTCAGTCATGCATCTAACACTATGCCAAGTGGTAAGCTACATCAAGAAGTAGAGAAAAGTTTGGCCCTTGTCCGGGTAGAAGAAACTCAGCTAGACCAGGATAAAGTAAATGAAGAGAAATTCAGTGCTAAATGAACCACAGGGGATCAGAGAAGAGCACGAACGAGCAGTTTGCAGGAGAAAGGCAAAGAGGGCTTGGGGGAGGGGCTTATTTGTGACATTTTTCTTAAATTTATTATTTGTAAAGAGCTCCTCGAATTTATCGCAACTCTACTCCCAAAGGTTATGTATTGTCACCATTAAACAACCTCCCATGATTCAAATTCAGCCTTTGTATAGCAGTTCAACATCTGGGGCCTGCATATTAGTCAACATTTCAATTTCTTGGATCTGTCAGAGGAGCAATGTAGTTGGTGTTGCTTTTGTTTGTATGCTTTAAAAAAAGGGAGTATAAAAACAAAGATATTATAAAAGCGATGAAAGGGTAGGTAGCGAATTTATTGTAATTGATGCAAAGTACAAAGATAGAAATCAGTGGGAGTGGTGGTTCTTCAGTCTTGATCTGGTGTCTGAAGCTGCTTAAAAATGTTCATTTGAAATGGAAATGAACAAAAGGCCATATGGTTAAAAATGAACTCTGAAAAGCAAAATATAACTTAAGACTATGTTATTTTGTAATTTAAAGAGGACATAACCACCTCCATCATTATACATTTATTTGTAATCTGTCTTTCAATATTTGACACTCATGTACATTCAGAAATGCATTAAATCATGGAATACTGCCTAACTCATCAAATATTTATTGAGCCCTTATGTGACAGGCATGTACAATTTGAGATATAAAATACATACAATAAATACAAAAAGAATACATATATGTATAAAACATGTAATAAAATACATATAAAAAACAAAAGTATGGACAGATATGGAAAAGAACAAATAGAAATTAGAACAGAAGAAACAAGATAAAGTCAAAACACAATTTGATCTGCAAACTTGACTCTCAAGTTGTAGACAACCAAAGCTACAATAGAAACAAAATCAGTTATATCACTTTTGTGGTCAATAACAACACACTAATGGGTCAGGAGACACAAATCTCTCCCTAAGCATTGAGAGCTGAAAGCAATTTATCTGATGGGGTTTTAGATAAAGGACAATACCCTCAATATCAAAAGGATTTTTAGTATCAGGTTTCCTAAGTCTAAGTCTCTAGTCATATTTTTCAATGTAAGTCTCACCAAATATTTTGTGGGCTTATTCCATGGTACTACTGCAGCAAGGATCAAGTAAGAAACAGAAAAATTGTTTTGTGAAAGACAGAACAGCATGCTAAGCCTGAGGATAATAGCTAAAATGTCTTTATTTTAATGCTTGAAAAACTATAAGGGCCTTTGACTCTGATGCAGCATTGGGCACTGGAAAATTCAGGGTGCCTAGAAACTGGCTATGATGATGATTCCTATATAGCTCTTCCCTCAATACAACTCAAAATGCTAAGAATCCAATGCATGACAGGCTACATAATTTGCAGGTCCAATGAAAAACCAAGACCCTGGTTCAAAAATTAAGAATTTCAAGACAACAACAGCAGAGCCCTAAACCAAGTTCACGGCCCTTCTGAGCACAAAGCCCTAGGCAATTGGACAAATTTCGGATCCATGAAACCACCCTATTGTTGTACATAAGTGCAAAAGAGCAGTCAAGAACACGTGTGAGGAGAACTCCAAAGAAAGTCTCCCTGGGCAGATCTCCCAGAGGAAGGGGCTGTGGCAATTCAGCTCAGATGTTAAGTCACTACTAATACTTCCTGATCCCAGCAAGGTACATGAACCAGACAATGATAGATATTCAAGGTGGTCTGAAGTGTGGGTCTGGGGAGAAAGTGAGGGACATATGATAGGGGACTGGCATGTATACATCTTATAGGCAATGTTACAGAGAGATGTGAGTATGGCTCATGTAAGAGTGGCACATTCCTACTGTCAAGTTACATGACATTCCCACATTAGACAGGGGGGAAAAATCAAAATATAGAGATACTAAATGATATGGGCATGGTCCTAGAGTGACCAATTAGGAAATCAGAGATATCATACCATACTGCCTCTCCAAGGAAAGGAGAAGTTATTTAATGTGGCTCCAGTTTTTGTATCTCTAGACCCTGGAAAACAGCATAAGTCATAATAAAAAGACATTGATTGAGAAAGTAAATAATGTAAGGGCCCTTGTGTCATGCAAAGATTTTTATTTGTCTAGAGTTGACACTATAAACCTAAAAAGAACTATCCATAGGTAATTAAAAACAGGGTTTATGTGAAAGAAGAACATCTGAATGGGACAGGATTGAAGGCCACACTCATGGGACAAGGTTTTTGAATTGATCATGAGGACAGGAATTAGGGTATCAATTTGACTAGTCTGGATTAATTTTAGGGAACAGGGATTGTTTTGCTACATTCTGGGGTGGTTTCCAGAGCTACATCCCATTGAGAGTATTTCTCTATATTTTTCTATTTTATTTTTATTGGATTTATTGGGATGACATTGGTTGATCAAATTATATAGATTTCAGGTGTACAATACTATATTTTTATTTTGTTATTTTTAATATGCTTTATTGCTTATGCTGTTACAGTTGTCCCAATTTATTTTCCCTTTGTTCCCCTCCACCCAGTGACACCCCTCCCACCAGTTGTCCCCGCCCCCTTAGTCCATGCCCATTGGTTGTGCATATAGTTCTTCTCAATATCTTCCTGTCTACTCCACTCCCTCCTATGATGCTTCTTAATTCCTGGACCATCTCCCTCCCTTTCCCCCCACCCCCCTTCCGGCTGACCTCCCCCCATAATGTTCCCCATACCTATAATTCTTTTCCCGCTCTTGTTGCCTACTTAGTTTGCCTTTGTTTCAGTTCCCTAGCTTCTGTTGTTGGTTGTTGTGATACAGTTTTCATTTTAATGTTCATAGTTTTGAGCCTCTTTCTCCTAAACAAGTCCCTTTAACATTTCGTATAACAGTGGTTTGGATTCGATGAATTCCTTCAGTTTTACTTTGTCCTGGAAGCACTTTCTCTGCCCTTCTATTCTGAATGACAGCTTCGCTGGATAGAGTAACCGTGGTTGTAGGTTTTTGATTTTCATTACTTTGAATATTCTTTGCCAGTCCCTTCTTGCCTGCAGAGTTTATTTTGAGAAATCAGCTGATAAGTCTTATTGGGACCCCTTTGTATGTAATTCTCTTCTTCTCTCTTGCTGCTTTTAAGATTCTCTCTTTATCCTTAATTTTTGACATTTTGATTATAATTTGTCTTGGAGTGGTTCTCCCTGGGTCCAGTTTATTTGGAACTCTCTGCTTCCTGGACCTGTAAGTCTATTTCCTCCCCCAAGTTAGGGAAGTTCTACTTCATTATTTTTTCACATAATTTTTCAATTTCTAGTTCTTCTTCACCTTCTGGCAACCCTATGATTCCGATATTGGCCCACTTTAGCTGTCCCATAGGTTTCTGAGCCTCTCCTCATTTTCCTCACTTTTTGTTTCCTCTTTCTGCACTAGTTGACTGTTTGTTCCTTCCTTATGTTCCAATTTGTTGATTTGATCCCTGGTTTTCTTTCCCTCACCACTTGTTTCATATGTGTTTTTGTTCATTTCAGCAGGACTAGCACCACTTCTTTATAACGTCAAATGTTGGATTTCCATTTATTTTCTGGACCTTCTGGTTTTTTCTGGTTTTGTGGTAGTTGTATTCCTTCTTAGTTGTGAAGGGAGATGGAGCATGTCAGTCTAGGCCTCCATCTTGGCCATAAGTCTCCTGTGTGTGTGTAGGTGTACAATACTATAATACACCACCCAAGTCAAGTCTCCTTCCATCACCATTTACCCCTCCTATATCCTCTTCTACCTTCCCCAGACCCTGAGAGTGTATCTATTTTAAGGTGTTGTTATGAAAACAGTTTTTGACAGCTATCTTCTAGTTTTGTCCCCTTGCCAAAGATGCTCAGTATTTAACAGTCCAGATTTATGCACTTATAACTCTTCCTCTGTAATTAACCTGCTATGCTCTCTTTCTCATTACTAGACTGTATAAACTACCTGAGACAAGGGCTATTCAGCATTGCATTCTCCAAACCACAAGGGAGGTGCCTGGATCACAGCCCAAAAGATAATTATATTATCATTTAGTTAATTACCTTAAGTTAAATGTTTTTAAGTAAAGTTACCATTCCCTGGATGATACACACTTGAAGGAGAGAAATGTTTGAAGAATGGAGGATAGAGATAAAAGGAAAATGGAATCCAGCCTCTAAATTAAATGGACGAAATTTTTAGTTATTTACTCATTCCCCTACATGTAAGGCCAGGCCTTCTTTGCCTTTTATGTAAGCATATATCCCACTGAAATCTGCATTAATTAAAAAGCTACTCAATATTTCTTATATTATTTTCTATCTTCAATCGTATGTCTTACTCTAATGGGAGAAGAAAGATGTATGTCATTGTGTCTGGATGCATCAAATTTCTCTCTCACAGAAGTCTGTTTGGCTTGAGCTTTCTCAAAGACTTCGTTTCTTGACTGGCTCTGGTGGCATTATACAAATCCACTAAAACAGCAGTCCCCAACATTTTTTGGCACTAGGGACCAGCTTCATGGAAGGTTGGAGGGGTGGGTGGGGGTAGAAGGGAGACAGCTCAGCTCCGGTGAGCTTAGCTCCTCCCCTAGGGATGGGGCAGGTGGTGTTTGTGGATGGGAGGTGGGATGGGGGTGTGGCCAGAGACAGCAGGTGGAGCTTAGGACAGCTTCGCTCCCTCCCCCGCCCCAGATGGGGGGACAGGGAGGAGACAGGAGTCAGAGTTCAGGCGAGCTTTGCTCGAGGCTGGGTTCCTAACAGGCCAGTTTGGCACCAGGGTGGAAAACCCAGCTCTAAAAGATACTTTTACCACAGCTGGTTTCCTGTTTTTCCTGGAGGTCACTCATACTGTGAGCTGACTTCCTGCTAATAAAACCTACAGAAATGCATCTTGGAAGAAGGCAGCATAACTGTTGTGTTACAACAGTATTTCGTTCACCCATTACATTTTAATCATTCCCAATATGATACTGAAAGGATGATCACAGCAAAAATAGAGTAAATAAGAAAACTCACATGCCAAATTGCATTTGCTAACTTATTTAGAGCATATGATAAGATACTACTATAATTTAAAAAATGATGTTTGAGATATGTGTGTATATACAGGGTGGGGCAAAAGTAGATTAACAGTTTTGAGTAATCAAAACAGTTTATTCTTGTATTATTAATTATTGTACTATTTTCCATACAAAGTGCAAACTTACTTTTGCCCTACCCTGTATATAAATAATGTATGTATGTATATATATACATACTTATGTGAATTTATATGTATACACACAAAAAATGCTCTAAAAAGCATTATTACACAAAGTAATTCATATTTTTTCTTAGCTGAAGAAAAAAAAATCACTGTTTGTTGCTCCAGGTAAAATCCTAATCATCTTGTTTTATGATACTTAGAATAATTTGTTACCAGACAATCCTAAGATTTTAGAGATTTATTGAGAAGCAGATACGTCCTCACCATACAAATGAGGGAAAGATGCTTAAAGTGTTTGTCTGCCCTAATATCAGAATTACGGTTGACAAAGATGCTTTCTTTGACAAATTCTATTAAGTGTCCCTGAACCTTTCAACTAGGTCTTGATGTTTGGACTTCTTTGTTTCTTTCTGCTTTGCCCAATTTTAGCGACAATTCTGCTAAACTGCCATAGCCAGAAGCTCCCATCCTCCTTTCTTATCATCCTGGATATTTGATCAGAGGCCTCAACCTCTGCTACTCTTCAAATGATGTCTAATAATCTCCCTGCCTGCAGTAAAATTCCTACCAGGTCGGTTAAGCCAAAATCCTCCCTTAACTCTAATGCTTCCTCTTAACAGTTTTCTGTCACCCCATCCTCACCCTGCTCTTAGGCTATAAATTCCTACTGACCTATGCTGTATTTAGCAAAAATGTCAATAGTACCAAGAAAGGTCACAAACCACTTTTGACACGTTTGACCAGTCACAGCACCTTCTCCATACAGTGCACAAATCCTTTTGTTTTTCTTCGTGTATCAGTTGTGTTTTTACCTTTCTTGAAATAATAAAGCATAAGATGCTAAAAATGTTGCATATCTTCTTCCATCTTCAATATTAAAATGGCTGCATAAATTTCACCAACTTTGGTAAGTTTCTTTTTTTTTTTTTTTAATCTATGTTATACTATCTAACAAAATAGTTTTGAATGAGTTAAAGATCACTAAGCACTATTAGAGCCATTGTATGGAAAAAGCTAAAATGAATGATTTGGCCAACTCAATAGAAATGCCAGTCCCAAAGATATTTGCAATGAAACCACATACCTGTGAAATTATGAGATTTCAGGTAAAAGTATCCTTTACAATATTTTTAATCTACTGAGGCAGCTATTAATTTCCAAAAACTGAATTGCAATTCAGATTATAAACACAATTCTCCCTTCCAACACTTTGCTAGAAAAACAATGAATTTTGATAGCTGTTGGTACATCATATAATATAGAAAAAATAAAAAATACTTCAGTTTTTTTTAACATTCTGTAAGGACAATAATTTCAAGGTAATGGCTAGAAGCAGAAAAATTCACTCCAGAGGATTTCATATAAGTCTATGGCAATTTGCATTAATCTGACCATTCTCCTGTTGTTTGTCTACCTGAATGAAGGTTTTCTAGGTATAAATCCTATAGATTAACATGCTGAGAAAAAGCCAACACTGGTGTTTTAATGCATTGTGCAAGCTAATGTAACCGAAGCTGAATAACAATGGCTCAGGAAAGATATATTTTAATGCCCTCTGCATTTGCTTATGCAGTTCTTATGCCTCAAATTCTACTTTCGTTCCACAAAGTTCAGTTTAAATGTTGCAGGTTACACCTTCTCAAGCTTCTATTCAAAGCAGAAATGAATGCTCTCTTAGGTCTTTGAAGTCTCACAACCTATCTTTATATATGTACTCATATATGTGTATCTATATGCACACATATACATGTTATATACATATACACATATAATATTATCTTATGCACATATATGTATGTAAATATTCTGTTGTACTATACATATATTCATATAATATTTTACACTCTACTGCATGATGGACTGAACACTGCATTTAGTAGGTCAAAATATTTGTTAAGGGGATAAAAAATCATACTTGACTCAAACTCCTTTATAGATTATGTGGTTATTTTATAAGCCTGGTTTTTTAAAAACAACAATATTGAAAAGTATCAAGAATTCCACCTTATAGGATAGGAAAGTGAACCTCAGAAATATTCAATACATTGATCAAAGCCACACAGATAGTGAGGGAAGATAAGGATTTGAATTGAACTCTACCTGATGCTAATTCTGATGCACTCCCCACAATACCCAACTGACTCTTAGAGCAATGACACCATTTATTTTTATTGTATGAAATACCATTAATCTAAGACTTTAAATGTAACCCCAAATAGTGTGAGCCAGAGTCCCACTTATTCCTAGTTTATACATTGCAAAATTGTGTTTATTCCATCAGGCTTGACACATAGGCTTCTAACACATCTATTTGGCTAACCAGAATTATTCAACAGAGGAAGAATTTTAAGCCACATCTAAGAGAGAGAAGGAATAGTTTAATTCTGATTGTGGGAAAGGGATATCCAGACTGATACTACACGGAAGTAAAAGAGAAATGAGCAAGGAACATATATCATTTTAAACTGATTTGCATGACTGCAGCCAAGAGTTAAATAGATGTCTGTGCATAGAATCGGATAGGAAACTGTCAAGATGGGGTGATTTGAGGTACACTAAGCGCCATTTTCTTGCCTAAAAATAGCATCTCTACTGACCTCCCTCCCCCACCCCAATATTACTTATTTTTCCTGAGTTAAAGCATCAGAAGTTTCTGTTTACAGGCAAGTGTGTTTTCTAGGATGATGAAACTTTCCTTTTTTGTTGCTCAGACATGCCATGAAGTGGTTGATTAGCAAAGGGTAATGAATTCCGCCAAACAGTTTAAGTAAATCCAGAATAAGGCATATACACAAAGGTTTCTAAAAAACACTCCCTTGAATTCTTGTTCTGGTCACTCACCTAACCATTTACAGTGTTGGCCATAACAATCACGGGTATTTAGAACTTGAAGAACAGTCTCAGGATGCCACCGTGTTACATGCATAACATTCCATGGAAAACCAGGTCTCCTTAAAAGAACAAAAACTGCCACCAACCCATTATGTGATCTTTGTTGGTTTGCAACCTCAGCAGTTCCCAGGGTGCAATATGAAACTGGCTTCCCATACGTGGAGGCCAAGGACAGAGTAAAGAAGACACAGGCCACTCCACATTGGGACATGGCAGTTTAACAAACAAGGGGACTTACATCTGAGGCTTATCTCGCTGTCCACAGGAACAGTGCAGCTCAACCACCCGCCCACCACAACCTGAAGAGTTTGTGTATTGGTCTTAACTGGATTCTGACATGTGAACCATCCAGATGGTCTCAATAACACACTGCTCTCTCCAGGTTATGTCCTTAAACTGGCTCCCGCTGGGCAAGGTAGGTAGAAGGTACAAAGGACAGGGATGGACTGATGAGCCTCTGATTGCCTGAGGCCAGCTCTCAGGTCAACCCAGGGTCATGGCCTCTTGATGACCTCCTCCAACAATCTTGGGTAATAGTCCTCACATGTCCAGTTTCTTCACTTTTAGATTATGTGAAGATAATTCCCATCCTTACTAAGAAACAATTGTTATAAAGGAATCACATTAATTTCCTATGGGGAAAAAGTGCTAGAAAAAAATGTAATATATAATTATTTGCTTTAAAACACTAATACCTAACACATGAAAGTAGAATTATGAACATTTATTTCATAATTATTGTCTATCAGGTGTAATTATATATTATATATAATTTTATAGCATATTACATATAATATATTTATAATTTCAGTTCATTTTAATAACAACCCTAAGAAGAAGGGAAACTAAGGAACAGAACTTAAGTAACTTATCAGAAGTCACACTGGTAGCTAGTGGTGGAACTTGGATTATTGTGATAGATACTTTTATTTTTCTCATTTCCATTATATGAGTTTTTAAGAGAATAAGCTATTTTGTTCCTGGTATTCAAACTCTCAAGGTATCCTTTCAGTGTAGCTACTTAGACATGTAATATTAGAGTTGTTAACTGAATTGTTCAAGTCAGAAAAATAGTGATTATGTCAATTACTTATATTTCATTTGACTTTTTAAAATAGAGACCATTCCTTAGAGTCTAGAAATAACAATTGATCACATAAAAACTTAGTATGAGTTGAAATATAGACTTTTTCTCTAGTTTACAGACCGGATACTGATGTGATGACTCTGCTCCTATAGTAACTAGAAGATGTGCATGTCCCTCCACCCTTAGGACAGTAGAGGAGGAGACTCAGCATGTGAACCCTCTCTCTGATAAGAAGTCCCGTGACTTGCCTCCTAATATATTTAATATTCCATCAAATTTCACTGCTATGTTCAGTCTTTTTATCTCCAATGTCCAGTTTTTATATGGAAAGCAAAGCCAGAAAACTGTATTTTTGTGAGGTATCTCCTTATTTTAAGATTAAAAAATGATTCAAAAAGTATTTGTTGTTTGGTTTGGCTTTTCAAACAAACCCTGCAGAGACATGGAGAGGTATGCCCACACATCATGGCTTTGCGGCTCTGCTCTGAGCCTCTGAGTTGCTAGAAAACCCTTTTAGATCTAACAGTCAATTATTCCACACAGGTCCACTTACTGGATCAAACTTATTTACAGAAAAAAATGTATAATTTGTAAATGCCAATATTTGCAACCATCCTAGGAGAGAGATTATATCACTTTGGAAAAGTCTCTTTCCATTAGGCCTTCCAGGAAAAGCAGGAAGGCAGTTACAATGATTGCAGGAGTTCTGAGAGTGACTGTCTTAACTAATAAAATGCAAGTATTAGTGTTTGAGTTTTGTTCTGTTTTGTTTACAAAATAGCATTTGTCAACATTTTCCTTAAAATTACATTTCTAACTTTTTTTTTGTCAAATGTAATTTCTTTTTATTTGGCATGTTTAGCACTTGTACTTTATTAGATATTTTATAGGTACATTTATTTCACTGACCATTTACCATGAACATAATTAAACTGCTTATTGATATCTATTCCATAAGAGATTTTTCTACACAGGATAATCACATTCTACACATATGCATAGCTGATGAATGTATCTAGATTCTTTTGAAACATCTTTTATCGTCCCATGGGAGAGAAAATATTAGGATTCCAGTTTAACACTCATTTAGGTAGAGATTTCTTCTCTGAAGAGGCGAAACAGACTGGCAAAGATCTCTCCCATTAGAATAATGGAGGCTGAGCTTCCCTCTGAGAATTTGGGCACCAACACTGTGTGAACTGCATGCTTTTGACACTGAAAGCCTACATGAGCAAACACGAGTTTTGTTTAGAATAAACAGGAGCTTATCTCGATCAGGCAATGATAAGGTTACATTTGACATGGCAGTTATTATAATTATTTTGTAGTTAAGTGTGATCTTTCATTCTTTTCTTTTTTTAGTTTTTAAAGCAGATATTTTCATTCTCACACCGTGCAATGACTAATTTTACATCTGTTAAGGATTGTGTTTATGAGGTGGGTGAGCTACACGGAGCAAATCATATCAGTTTATCAACAAATAGAGGAAAAACATTAGTCAAAACATTATTTGATGGATTTTAAGCTGGTTATAGCATTCGAAATATTTGCATGAGAAAACACAGAAGAGAGGAATATCAGATAAGTAGCACTGTTGTACACAGAGAAGAACTGATTTGGAAATGTTTTTATTTAATTTTTAGTTATTTTTAAAAAATCATACCGAAGCAAATTTCAAACTCCGTGAACACACTGGATGCACAATTTTATGTAATTATTCATTATCCTGTAAAGTTCTGCTAAATTAAAATGAAATAAACTGACCATAATATGTGGACACTATGAAAGAAAACAGTTTAGTCTGAAGGGGTACAAATTTGCAAGCTGATGTGTCATTATCAAAAAGTCTAGCTTTTAGCAAAATCCTAGCATAGACCAGTGGTTTGGAAACTTTAACATGCATCAGCATCACCTGGAGGGCTTCCTGACACAGGCTGCTGGACCCAGAATTTTCATTTCTAACAAGTTCCCAGGTGGCACTGATACAAGAACACACACTTGGAAAATCACTGATGCAGCTGATGTGTTTTTACATCCCTCCTTTTCAGTAAGTCTGATATAACTCTATTAAACACAGCACAAAACAAAATTCTTGTGTTCAGGAAGAAGTCTACTCTCTTTTAAACCCCAGTGAATCTAATGTTTCCTATCAGTTCTTAAAGTAATTTACAGGATAAATTCTTTAAATGCTCTATTTAGTTATGCATACAACATCTATAAATTATAGGGATTATACTTGAATGACTAGTTATTCCCTTATTTGTTAATAGGGATATTATTTTAGGGCTCAAACAGAATATTCTTGCTAAACAATAAAAAAAGCTCTACGATCTGCATCTTACCAACATTGCTCTTGTTAAGATAATTGTAAAACACCTGGAAATTAGGAATAACCAAGGATACTATATTTTCTTAAAATTTTAAATGTATCATTGCTGCTACAGCCAGTTCAGAAGAAATGTAAATAAAAGTCGAACCAGTCAATCAGTCAGGATTCAAGATAGTAAAGAAATACATATATGCAGGATTAAAATTTGCCCTGGAAGTCCCTTAATGGTCTTGAACTTTCTAGCCTATGTATTTAGAAGCTTAAAAGAAGATGGGCTTTTTTCTTTTTTTCTTTTTCCTTTAAACTTTTTTTCATCTTGGTTGTAGACTTTCTTTGTCTGAACCGGAAGGTATATGGGCTGGTGAAAGAAGGGATAGCTCCTCTCTGTCTTGTATATCTCAACATAAAAAGCATAACCAGCTATGGAGAGAAACTAGAATTTCCAGCTGAGTAGATTGGGTAGTGATTCATCGGAGAACTAGATTTGTTTTAGTTCTTGACCTAAGGATATAGTTTAGAAATGTAGATATGGGGGAAACTGACTCTACAGGGGTACACAAGAGTATCATTCACAAAGGCAAAAAGGTTAGAAATTGAGATGCATAAATGCTGAATGACCAGTGGTTCCATTTGGAGAGAAGGCTTAACCAGAGAACAGTGAATTCCTTTGTCTTGAAAACAAAGTTGACAGATGAATTGATTAATTCATTTGTGGAATCCAAATCAAATTGTGAATGCTGTGATCAGTTGATTCTTTATAATTCAATGAGGCACTGTTTCATTGCTCATGGCTGAGCACCTTAAGAAAATAGAATTTAGTTTCTCCAGTGTTTTGTTTTGGATTTCCCGTATTAACATCTGTTACTTTCTGTGCCTTTTCTTTTTTCTTTTTTAAAAATTTAATTTTTTTTCATTACCTTTTAGCCCCCTTATACCCTCCTCCCCCCAGCAATCACCACACGGTTGTCCACGTCCACGAGTCTTTTTGCTCAATCACTCCACCTCCTACTCTCCTGCCCCACCCCCAGCTGCCATCCTGCTCTCCGTCTATGAGTCTGTCCCCATTTTCCTTGTTAGTTCAGTTCGTTCATTAGATTCCACCTAGCCTTTTCATGACTCTGGTTTTGCACAGCATTTTAGAAGAAATGGGCCCTTTAAAAATCACTTGATAAAGAATGCACTTAATAGGGACTTATCTTTATAAAAGACATGAAAACAAAGGTTTTTCTGTAAAGAGAATGAGGACCATGAATCAGCAACACAGCTCCTATGCCCGCACAGTAAGCATACGGCAGGCAAAGGCGTGAGGTGTAGAAAAAGCACATGGAGAAAGTATAACTCAACGAGATCAGGACAGGGAAGTGCAGAAGAACTGAGAATTGATACAGAACACCACTGCTCAATGTTCATACTAACTGTATATAAAATATACTTTAGTAAACAAAATAATGTATGTAGTTCTTATCCTAGAAGATAGGTGCAATTATTTTTTACCATATTTTTTTGTTCTATACCTAAAGATCTGAACTAAACAACTCCTCTAGGTATAAGTTATATATATTCATATCAGTATCTGTATCTATATCAATTAAATTGGGTCGTACCTAATTTAAAAAGTTAGCAGGACTACCTTCAGAATGGAGTCTTCAACACTTATTTCTGTCTCTGTGTGATACCATCATACCTCCTACCATTCTAAATGTAGCACATATAATACGATTTTAATTGGAATGAATTAAATTTAATTTTATGCAGAGAATAGAAGCATTTGTAGCATCTTTAAGCATAATGAGAGATGAAAAACACAAATTGGGAATAATTTTCTTATACTATAATGACCTGACATGTTGTTCAAATGTTCCAAGGCATTAGCAAGCTTAGTTAGAGAAGGGAAAGATTTGACTGTTAGAAATTTACAGTCAGGGCCTGATCTTTGATATTCGAGCTTCCTCAGTGACAGTTTGAGGTCTACAGGAGTAGGGGGGTGTTTGCCATTTAGAGTGAAGTACCAGTGTGTCAGGATCTAGGGCCAAGACAAACAAGCATCTTACTATTGAATGATGAGCCTAAGAAAGAGCCATATTAGATGGAAGGATGGGGATGAAGACAGGACACAAAATACCCATTCAGTAAGTGCCCGTGTGTTCTAGTTAACAGACTTGGGAAGAATGCAAACTAGGAAACATCCCAGTTTGCCCAGAGTCCTGAAGGGTCATACTTGACTTGTCTTTTTATTTATTAGTATTTCCCTCAGATCTTGAAAAGTGTCCAGCTGGATGATAAATACATGGTCACCTTAATCAGAGAAAAATCCTCATCTGCTAGAGAAAATCTAAAGCAAGCAAACATTTTGATAATAGGACCCTTGTCTCTAGCCATCTCCAGCTACCCACCTTCCTCTCCAGTGTACCTTAAGGCTCAGCTATACCCAAAAGTATAGGAAAAGAAATAAGAAAGACAGAGAATCCTGTCCACTCTGGGGGCTCAGAACTTTCGGAGCAACTCTGCTCTTTTTAAAGCTTCATTGAGTTTTCAACTCACTTTTCAATTCTTCTGATTTCCCACAGCTCTACTTCCCATCTGTGTTTCAGCCAGTCCCACAGCTGGGGAGAAATTAAAATCAAGATGCTACAGTCACATTCAAAACTGGGAGCTCTGATTAGATGCCCTGTGACACAGACCAGGGCTTCCAAGCCAAAAAACAACCAGACCACACACCTTCCTGCTCCAAAAAGTGTGTATGTGGGGGGAAGCACTGGATGAAGTAGCAATTTGTCCCCTTTGACTTGAGGGTGCTGGGATACACTGAATAACAGATCTGCAGAGACAGAACAACATGGGGCTTTGAATTTAATAGCCTGAGAACTGTCTCCTCAGTAGAAAGAACATTGGAAGAATCTATTTGATTTAATAAAAAAGGAAAAATTGCACCAAATCTCCATCCCAATTGATGTGCATTCCAATTTGTTCCTAAAAAGAGCTTTTTTTAGTGGTTGGATGATATAAACACAAGAAAGAAAGAACCAATATCCGCATCTCACATTCACATGACAGAGAACCATTTCTCAGAATTTCTAAGTTGTTTCTTTATTAAATTAGAACAATTTATGTACATGATGTAAAAGATTAGATCATATTTTGAGGGTTATACCAGAAAACATCAGTTCCCTCTCCTATCCCTTCCAGTGATAAAACTCCACTTCTCGGATTTTCCAGGAATCTACAGAATCAATCACATTATTTTTCATCATAATCTTCCTCTGCAGACACCTAGGTTATAGTTTCCTCCAGTCAACAACAGCAGCCCCATTCATCTGTTCACTGTGTATTTTTCCCCAAAAGGTGTTGCAATCTCTCATCTGTGTCCTCTCTCTTTATGAATATAGTTTTAGTCTTTTAATATCATTTTAGTCTTTTGATATAATTTTAACATGTTTTGAAAGAGAGAGAAAATAAACACATTTGATAGCCTTTTATGTTTATCTGTAAGTCATGAAACATCATTTAAATATAAAATGAAATCTCTCCTCAAAGCCTTATTCTTTATGACAGTACTGGCTTATGACACAGGGAGTCCAAGTATCAACCAGTTAAAGGGGAAGGTATTTTACAGCTGTGTGAACCATCTCAGTGTTACCCAAAAAGGGGCGCTACACACACGAGGGCAGACACAGTGGTTGCTTTCAAAATGTGGCTGAGCAGAGAGGACATTGTCAAAGAGTGGGAGGCATTTGCATAGGAGCCAGTGCTTGTTTGACTCCCATAGTTCTCTGATTCAGGCCTATCAGGGACAAGAAATCCCGAAAGGACATCTGTAGCCCAACATTCGGTTAAGACAATTTGCTTCTTACAGAGTCGCGCAGACATGTGCTTTGGAAGTGGGTTGTTATCCTTGTAAACAACTTCAAGGGCTATTCTCCACAGAGTCTCTTTCTTATAACACACCAAGTTCTTCTAAATTCTGTTGTGACCCCCAATGTTATCCTTTAAAAAGTTTCAATTATTATCTCTATATAAATAAAGATTTAAAAGAAATATCAGAAAGAATGGGATTTAAAACAGAAAGTACCAAAGAATAACGCCATAGACCAGATGCTATCTGGAGTCCTCGTCAATACCAAGTTCCAGGAGGAATACAGCACAGCCTCCGTATCTTCCCAAAGGGATTCTATTTCTCACCTGAGACCTATAAAGAAAGGCTTATAATTTGCTGGACAAGATTCCCTTGCAAACTCTAGAATATGTGTTCCCATATCCACAGGGGAAAAAAAAAAAAAAAAAAAAAAAAACCTCACAGAGAAGAGTGAGGGAAAAATGCAATAAAGTGGCAGTATACCTTTATTTTAAAATATAGTAAATATAGTAAATAAAATTCTAGGGATATCAACTTCCAAAAGAAACCTGAGAGATAAAAGATTAAAAACGTAGTCTAGTACACAATCCTTCTTGGTAAGCATGTTCTTTCTTATCCAAGATGCAGATTCCCCCATGAGATCCATGTTACATAGACTTGATCAGGATTTTAGTTTCTGAACCATGTCTTACTAGCTTGAAACTAAATATATTTAAAATTTTCACCCTTCTTTATTGTATTTTAGTCTTGATGAGATATGTATGCAACCACATAGCCTTTTAAACTAATTTTCCAAGTGCATTTTTAGATCCTGATTTCCAGCCAATACATTGAATCAGTGTTTTCTCAATGTGCTACCAAAAAGGCCTTTCTAGAATAGACCTCGTTGGTTTAAAAGGGCTGATGTTAAACTCTGTACCTATTTTTTATACTGATACTGAGTTTTCAATTGTAGCGAACAAATATAAAAGTCATATGATCTTAAATACATTGTTGGCTAAATCATTGCTAAGGAATTGCTCTAATTACTGGCAACACTACCAAAGACATGTTGCAAAGTGCTGTGCAAATAATTGTCAATATACAAAGAATCCACTCTTACCCTCTCTGCTCTCAGAATCACGCAGAAATGTTTGGAAACTTATGTTGAATAGACAGGAATGTCCAAAAACAGAAGTGTATCAGTAAGTGTATAAAAATAACTTAAATACACTCAGTATTCTGAATAAACTTATTCACAAACTTGATATATCATACATGTAAACTGTTTTAGAAATTTATTTTTCATTAGTTTGCTCCCTGCAGTGATAAGACTGTACCACACACTCTTTTGAATGATAAGCTTCGCCTCTGTTGAGTATCAAAAGGATTCCATTCTTCCACATTTCTATTATTTTCATTAATTTAGAGACATCAATCATCTTTCTCCTTAGCCTTATTCTTTAAAAAGTATAAATCACTTTACATTTATTATCTCTCTTACCATCCTCAATATATTATTTTTCCCTCTCTATATAGCAGATTTAGGTTACAATAAGTGAAAAGGCAACAGGTTTTGTTTTTCTTAACAATACTTGTGTTATTGAGCATATCAAAGTCTTATACATCAGGCACTCTATTTATTATATGTGGAGCTATGGGGGGCCAGGCAGGCACACTATTTATCCATATTAGATAGGAAGAGGTGAAGGTAGGACACATGAGGTCATATTTTAATGTATTTCTGAGGAGGTCAGGTAAGCAATGATCAAATTATCAGGAAAACAGTTACACATCATATGTTTCAAAATAGAGACCACAAGAACTGTGTCCACAGATTGAAACTGTTCAGTAGTATTATTACTAATTTAGCAAAGAACTGCATGCAGAAGGATAAGCTGGAATGTCCAAGGTGGGGACAAAACTTTTGACCTCTAGATGAGTAAGAAAACAAATACACGAAAATACGGGTTGTTCACCATGATGGCATTGACCATGTTTACACATGAAGAACAGTGGCTTGATTACGAACTAGCCTTTCTTTGGTGTTTAAGTTGCCCCCAAATGTTCTCCAGTTACATTTTAAAGAGGGTGCTGTTAGGATGAGGCTTGAACATAGAGGTCACAAAGTCCTTCCACTTCTCATCTTTTTTTTATATTTTTGGTTTTTCAGTTACAGTTCTCATCTTTTATGATTTCATGACTTTCCACATGAAACAGAAAGTCAATGTCAGAGCAGAGGCTGGGACCTCTCTTCCCTGGTTCTATGCCCCAGGTGTTCTGATATAATTGGTCTGTTGTAGCCTGATCAGCATGACGTTTTTGACTTTGAAATATTTTTCTCAAATTGAGATTTAATTCATATACCATAAAAGTCACCATTTAAAAGTGTACAAGTCAGTGCTTTTAAGTTTATTTACAAAATTGTGCAACCATCACCACTAAGTCCAGAATAGTTTTATCACCCAAAAAGAAACCCCCAAACAATTAAATGTCATGTGTTATTACTTCCCTTTCCCTTGCTGATCTACTTTCTGTCTCTATGGTTTTGCCAGTTCTGGGGAATCAGAGCGTCCAGATTTACTTAGGGTTTTGAGGCAATCCTTGACATGGGGGGGGGGGGGTGCAGGGATCTACCTTCCTTAGCACCATAGCGGCAATGCTAATTTCTACCCACATCCCATATCCCCGTGGAGGACACTAATGATTATAAGAAATACGTCAAATCCCTAGTAATCCAGCCAACCCTGGTTCAGTGTCCCAGGCAGAAGAGCAAATGACTAAAAACGTTTTGTTTGTTTTTCATTCCTCTATATGCCCCGCTTTTACTGTCAGCCTGCTGAATCTTTGATCACTTAGGCGTCCAGATAGTGCATCTATAACCTCCAAAGACCAATAGGGCTTTGTGGCGTGAGATGAAGGTTAGAGATAAATGAAACATGTACTGAAATTTGATTTCCTCTCTGCTCCATTTCATTGGATTGGGATACAGTGAATCTAATCACAGATTGATCTTATTAAGGCTAATGACCTGATGATTAACAAGAGAAAGGCATCTGTGACCAAATTGCCTATTTTAATTATTCTAAGGAGCTGAACCATCAACAGGCAGCAGGCAGCAGTCTCTTGGATGAGGGTCTGCTTGCTTGCATCTGGTGCTATATTGATTATTACTCTCTTGGTACCTAGCAGAGGAAATATACCCCAAAAGTTCAGATGTACTCAATTTCTCACTACTTATACAATAGGCAGTATGAGGAAGAGGTAAAAGGTTGGATCCTGATATGTGCCACAAATTGCAACGAAATTGTGGTATTACCAAAGGCAGCTAAGAGGAGACAAAAGCAGGCTGGATAGGAGATTTTTTGGCAAGAGGTAAAGTAGGAACTGTTGTAAATCAGGGAAGCCAGATGCTAGCCCAGGAAAATAAAGATATAGAGGCCAGAATGTTTACTGATGACTCAAGCAAAGAATATTTGATGTCTGGGCTGTCCTATGGCCAGGGACAATTAGGGACAATAAAAGACCTGATCTGGCCTCATCCTGGTCAATTGGCATCAGTTTAAAAGTGAAATAGTTTTAAATGATACATAATTTGAACATTTTATATTCATTTAAAGCATACAAATGTATATTCATTTTCCCATCTTTGATGGTGAGCCAACATGCCTTCTTTTTAAAATAAGTCTGCCAAATGGAGTTATATTTTTGCACAAAACATCCATAATGCATCATTTATGCTTTGAAGTTTTGATGCCTTTAAAGTAGAGCAAGAATTTAAGGCATTTATGAGTTCATAATAATAGATTCTTAATGCCAAATTTTTAATCTACCCTGCTCACCCCTATTTCATAACAATTTGAGAGGTGGGAGAGCTGAGGCTTATCAATAGCATACCATTTTGAAACACACTCAACTTAGTTTAAAAGTTGCCTCTTCTTACAATATTATATCAGTTCATGTAATTCACTTAAATAATATAATTACAAAATTGTGTCGTCGTCGTCGGCAGCTGTCCGTCTCGAGAGACGATGGTGTAGCTTCTTAAGAGTCTATCTGCACTGCCGAGAATGGCTGTGCAGTCCGACTCGGGAGTGACACAGTATCTGTCTCCTCCCGTGTTGAATCGACATCTTGCAATGACGCTGGAGTGTCCTCTCCATTGGAGCTGAAGCTACAGAGCCTGGGCAGGGTGATATGGAGGGTCTGCTGTTGCCCATGCAGCAGACCCCCCCTCTCTTCGCAGCTGAAGGGTCCAAGGGAAAGACGGAGTCAATACAGCTTGGCTTCAGGTGCGCCGCAGGAGTTGCCGGTGTTGACTACAACGTCAAACCGCCTTAGGGACTCCGGCTCCGGATTTTCTGTCGGGGTTTACTCCCTTAGCCTTTCCCCTGAAGAGGTATGCCGCAAGGCAGCGGAGGTTTTTTGGAGTCAGAGTTTTCCTTCTCTGATGTGCCCTGACTGGAAGATCGAACCAGCGACACTTAGCTTGCAGGCCGATGCTCAATCCACTGAGCCAAACCAGCCAGGGTTACAAAATTGTGTACAAGGGGAATAAGCTGGTTGAGGAGCCAACATCACCAACTCTTAGAATGTATATAGGGAAAACTGATTGCAGGTGGAGTGGAGAGTAATATGGCCGCCAGAATGAATTAGAGAGGGAGCGGGGGTCACTGGTTAGTTAACCTGGTAGGAGAGTTAATAGAAGGCTGGTTAAAAGAGTTCATATTGTAACAGGGTACAGAACCCAGTGAGTTATTCTTTCATGTACTTTGGGAGCCAAGCTCTGCCCATTTTGACCAGTTATAAAAATGGTCTATAAATATAAATTTCTTATAAAGGCTTTAGTTCAAGAAGAATAATTTGGGAATTTTGCAGATCTTTAAACTTAGATCTTCATTTCTGCTTTTAAATGTGAATTTGCAACAGCATTCCAGCAATTATTTTTCATCTATAGTTTAATATAGGGCTGAGAGTCTGTGTCTGTTATGTTAAAAAAAAAAAAAAAAAAAAAAAAACAGAACATTATTGATCCAGGTGTTTAGCCTTTCAAAGCTTACTTAGAAATACCCTGTTAGCTGGTTCCAGCTGCTGGGACAATATCATGTCTGATTAACATAGAAGTATCAGCAAACCAAGAATGACCTAATATACTAATACAGTTCATACTTACAGTACCTAAATAAACTAGGAATGCTTTTCATAAAAACTACAGGAAAAAGTGTTTTTATAATAACACAATCTTACAGAATAACAATATATAGTTTGATCATGAAAAACACTACAATGTCAGACCATGACTGGACAATAACAGCATTGTCAGGTTGGTAACTCTGGGACATTCCCCCAACCTCACTTCTAATTTTGAAATGACGGGAGTGCGCCTCTTCTCTCCCTCTACCTGGCCAGGCTACCGTCCTTTGCCTGAAATTCTGTAAAGGCCTCTTAATGCCGTTCTACCATTTACTCTGTCTCCTACAGTTCTTTCTCTGAACTATTCCAGGGCAAACATTTGAAAACACAACCCTGATTTTGTTACTCTTCATGAGCAATTTATCATTAATCCTGAAATAAAATTCAGAATTATTAACCTGGCTGACCTGTTACCCCCCCCTTATCACATGTGCCAGCATATGTTCCTTGTCTGAGAAGTAGGAGGCCTCTCTTAGTTTGCAAACCTGCCACCCTCTTCTCTTTTACAGATACCCTGACATGCCAGTTCTTGTACCTGGAATAATTTTATTTCCCTCTATCTGCAGCAGGAGCTCAAACTCAGGTCTCAACTTAAAGCCTTGACTAACTTTAACTCTCCACATGAGGCCAGGTTCCCTTTGCACAGTTGCAATTGTTCATTTAAAGTTGGGCATAGTGTGTAGTTTTTCATCTGTTTTCTGCGCGAGACCAGACTTCATGAGGTAGCAGTCTCCCTCGGCTTTGCTCAGCCACTCACTGCCTTGTGTCCAGTTTCCTGTGAAAGCATCGCTGTCCCTTGATCAAAATTTAATGGACTAAATCAGTTATTTTTATTGTTTACAAAATAATTTAGGCTCTTATTGTTTGCCTTTTTAATTGCTAGAGATAAAAACTCTAGCAGAATAGTTGTCAGCACTAGAATATAGTAATTTTAAGACAATATGTAAAATACTTTTATAAGACTTTAAAAATGTTAAAGTAAAACCTCATTTCTGACTTCAACTATTAAAGTGCATACACACATATATATTATAGATATATAAGATCATAAATATGACAAGCATTACACAATTACCCTTAAACCCTAGAGTTGAACAGTTACAACTTTCACTCTAAATCCTCAAAAAATATTAAATTTAAGATGTTGGCTGTGGCTTATTTCCAATTTTCATATATCAGTCTGCTCTCCAGAGTGTACATGTTAAGAGGTGTTCATACTATTTTGAAGCAAACAGACTTGAGGACCCAAGCTGGAATGATGCTATTCTCCTCATAGGGTATATACCAATTGTTTGTCAGATTTAGGTCATTACACTCTATTTAAGATTAATTCATGTGATTAAATTGTTGCATTAATAAAATTTCATAATTTATTTGCACTACAAATCATTGCTTAGAGATTTACCTGTTCCAAAGGGAATCAATAGCCTGGTGAAGACATTACAGCTTATGGAAAGTAACTGAGTCATTTATCTTATGCCTCCATACATTTCTGAGAAATTTCTAAGCTGACAATGGGAGATTGTCATGCATGTGGAGCCTTGAGAAAGTAATCAGCTGCTTTCTCTTCACTATAGTAAATTTAGCAAAGGTGATTTCCAAGAAAATATGAATGAGACTATATACATTCCCATATAGGTACTGAGAAAAAAGAGGATATTTTTTAAATAAATGATATCAATAACAACTAATCATATAATTCACTTCCATAGATTAATTGGAATGTCTCAGTCCTATACAAGCTTTGCTCTTCTGTGGTAGATTTCCAAGGATGCAGAATCTTCATGCAGGTTCACTGTGCTCAGGATCAGCTATGAAGGAATTTTAAAAATTGTCACAGACATCTATATTACCTGACATCGTGAAGAAACTTACGTGGACAAAAATTCTAGAAGGCATGTAGAATTCAGAAGATTTGGGGCAAATTCTATGAGTTATTGCCAACATGTGCGGTAGTACTCACAAATAATCTTGAGTCCACACTGAAAGTCAACACTAGCATTGTAAAATTAATAAACTGTGAATATGTTTCCCAACTACATTTTCTTAACAGATCCTATACCTAGTGCAGATTCATCAAGATTATATACAGTTTGGCATCAGAAAATATGTTGACTACTGTATTATTATTTAGGAAATGTAATGCTCTTCATTCTCTCAGGATAGGAAAAAAACTTTTGCATTATTAAACATACTTCTCAAAATGTCATATATTTGCATATTTTAATCAATCACCTTTCTTTTAGTTTTTATAACATTTAAACTTATTTGTGTGTTAGTTTTTTGTTGTTGTTTGTTTGTTTATTATTTGTGCTTTTGAGGTTTCTCAATGCATCTTAGAGAGTCTGGTTTGTAGGATTCCATATGTGTTGCCATATTTTAAGACTATGTTATTCATGGGATGAACAGGTAATATAACTTCGGGGGTTATTTTAAAATTAATTGTAGTTTATAAGGTTTATACATAAAGGAATAAAAAATTCAAAAGGCATACATTTTATAGTCATTATATGCTAAGCTAGCATTTATTCCAATTCTCTAAGAGCAATTCAAGAATTTCTGTTTTTCCTAAAGTGACTCAAATTCTGCATAGTCTTTCTTCTTTCAAAGATGAATAGATATTTGCTTAGAAATATTATGAAAGTTGTTACCAGTTACTCTGGAAGTGGAGTTTTGGAAATGACTGGACAGTAAGACTGGTCAGTTTATTCCTGGACATATTAATTCTGGTTCTACTCAAATGCTGAATCCCTAATATGACTACTCACAGATCTAGCTAAAGCTATTTAAGACTCAAGCAAGTTTATTCTAATATTAAACCTCTGCTAACTGATTCTCAATTATAACTGTAGGTTTCTCTTATTTACAACTGGAGTATAAGATCAAGTAGGAGCAAACATGTTCTCATGTGCAGACATGTGACCCCACAAGTTACTTGACCCCCACAGCTAAAATTTTAGAAGCATATCCCTGGAGCCACCAGATGTATTGTTACTTAGCCTACATTTCATACAGTCTCACTAGAGCCACAAAACAAAAGAAGCAATAATTCTTCTTTATAACAACTACAGTATTCCCCCTCACTTATCACGGGTATTACATTCCAGACCCCCTGTGAAGTAGGAACCTTACATTTATTCTATACTCTTAAACCTACATAACTTTAACAACATACGTATACAGTACCGCAAAATCCTGCAATAGCAAAAAATCCGCAATAAATAAATATAATATTTTTTAAAATCCTGCGATACAGTGAGGCCGCGATAAGGGAACCACAATGTAGTGAGGGACTACTGTACTAAAATGAAGTCATGTGATACCAATTAGTAGAATAGCCATCCCGAACAGTACTTATCATGGTTAATTTTGTGTGTCAACTTGACTGGGCTAAGAGGTCTCCATATAGCTAGTAACACATCATTTCTGGGTGTATCTTTCAGGGTGTTTCTGGGATAGATGAGCATTTGAATTAATGAACCGAGTAAAGCAACCCCATTGTGGGTTGGCATCATCCAATTCATTGAGGACCTGAATAGAACAAAAAAATGGAGGAAGGGTGAATCAGCCCTTTGTCTGCTGGAGCACGGATATCCATCTTCTCCTCTACTAGAATATTGCAGCTCTTGGTTCTTGAACTTTTGGACTCAGATCAGGGCTTCAATCAGGCCCCCAGTTCCCAGGCCTTTAGACTTAAACTGAACACCATAGGCTTTCCTGATTCTCCAGCTTATAGACTGCAGACTGTGGGATATCTTGGCTTCCATAATTGTGTGATCCAATTATTATAATAAATTTTCTCTTATTATCTATATACAGTGGTTAACAAAAGTAGGTTTAGAGTTGTTCATATGGAAAAATAAAAATTGATAAATAATGTAAGAATAAAATATTTTCATACAATTGTAAACCTACTTTTGCTCACTCCTATTTCTATGTCTATATCTATCAATCTATAATCTGTCTGTCTATCTATGTCACTTATGTCTATATCTATCTACATAGATTTCCTATTGGTTCTGTTTCTCTGGAGAACACTGATTAATACATTATTCTCTCAGAAAGGAAAGATGGCATGAGTTTTACACAGCACTAATATCAGAGTTCCTGTAAATATATTTATTCCATTGGCTTCCTATAGTTTAATGAGAAGATGATATTTGACTGGATTTAGCTAATTAGTGTTTTATTTTATTTTATTTTTTAAATGTCTGTCTCCTCTGTATCATTCTTATTTTTTATTGCTCTGTGACTCAACATTTTATTTTCTCTGAAATTTCAAGTATGAAATTAAAGGAGGGCAAAGTTTAGGAATGAGAACATGGGTAGTTTAAAGACAGACTTTAGGAATGAGAACATGGGTAGTTTAAAGACAGACCTCTGCCAAACTTATCCATGAAACCTATCCAAAATAAGATAGTCATTCTATAAGAAAGCACTTTGCATTTCCCAGAACAGCAATTTGATTTTGAAATCAAAGTTGGATACCTGCAAAGAAAAGTAATAGCACTTTGCATTTTATCATAAATGGAGCTTTCCTGCATTATAGTAGGGAAAAAACCCACCAACAACAAAGAAAGTAGGAAGGGGAGACTCATTTAAAATGATTTTTAAACTATTTTTATATTTCGAAGGACTCAGTTTATGAGCCATTATAAATATTACTGATAAAAATGCTTTTTGGATTTCCATTAGATATTTTAGCTTTTATTTGAAACTTGAATTAATTCAGGATGTGAGGACAGCATTTTTGGATAATAGGCTGGAAGAACCTAGAGAACTGTCAGAAAAACTCACAGAAGTATTAAGTTTAGGGTATGAACGTGTGTTTATCCGAAGAGCCTTTGGGCATCAAACAGCTTCTCTTCAAAGCTGAAAGCAGGGGCAAAGTAGTTGGCTTAGGATCCTGGCAGGAAAAACATGTCTTGATTTCTAAGTGATATTAAAGATAGTTGTTTTCCTAGTAGGTAGACTTATCACTTAGTTTTCAAACTGTCATTCTAACATAGACTCCCCCCCCCCATAACTTTGAGTAATCTCTGAATGATGTTTATTATCATTTAAATTTGCATTTAAAAGAATTCAGAGCATGTTTTGGAATACAGATAAACTTAACAGTTTCCAGGATAATCTTATATTAAGTGGCTCCTCATCAAATTTTTATTATTTTTGCATCTGTTGTTTCTCTAATTGAATGTAGCCTCATTTACAGAAAAATAGAAATGCAACTAATGCATGAAAACAGATATTAAATGGAGTTCTGAAGAAAGACCCAGGTCCACCTCTTCTACCCAGCCCAAGGGAGGGATATAAAAACAAGTTGGGAAAAATAAACACATTTCCATCTGTGAGGCAGAGGCCTGACCCAACCTCCCCAACCTTGGCATCTGGAATGGACCAGGGAGGGCTAAGGGAACCCAAGACCAGAGCTTTCAGGGGTCCCAGAGCTGGGGCCACTCAGTGTAACTCCAAGGTTTCACACATACGCATGTGTGTGACCAACACAGAACTTGACTGAAGACTGGATGGAAACCTAGGAGCCAGCTCTGGGTCGTAGGGTGAGGCTGGGATGAGGGACATAGAGGGGAATGTCATGTCCCTCTCTTGAACCCCTTTCTGGGATGGGCCCTAGGGCTCCTGTGACAGTGGAGGAGGCAGGATGGGCTAGGCTCTTTGTATCCTCCCTCCTTTCCTCCTGGACATTCTTGGGCAATGTCAATGGCACTGAAAGGCCACGGGCTGGGGCTTGGCAGGACTAAGGGACTGGAAAGGAAAAGGAAGGAGATGGGTGAGTTGCTTTTTCTTTCCAAGCCCGGTGGTTGATGAAATAAGAAGACCTCTGAATTCAGCCCCTCAGATCAAAGGCAGTTGATTAGAAGTTTCTTACTTCGAAGACACTTAAGGGCCCTGGGGCAATATATTTTGCAACTCTTTGGTCACAGTCTGTCTCTGGATGCTTACTGAAGTCAAAATCCACATGCTATTTACTGGTAGTTGGTCCAAAGAACCACCTGAGTCCCCTGATTGAGAACATTCAGCTTTGCTGTCTAATTGCAGAATTAGTTTCTAATAGAGAAGTTCAGTTACTCAAATTCCATCTGTTTCTGAATTTCAAATGAAATGCAACACACATTTTCCAGAGCCTTGGCAGATTCTTAGGTATATAAATTAGAATAACAGAATATAGTCACCAAGAGTCTTAAACCCCTCCCCACCCCCAAATCTACATGCATTATTTTCTTTCCCAATTGATTGAAAAAGCTACATGATTAAGAAACACCTACAATATTCATAATAAGATACCAGACATAGATAGTGGCGTAAAAGAAGACATAATCCCTCACTTAAAAGACTTTTTAATCTTGCAAAGGAGAGTCACTGACCCATTTGCATTTTCATTTATTAGCTATGATGTATATAATATATAATAAGAACTACTGGTATTTTCCAAGTGATTTTCCACTACAATCTGTTTACCATACTAAGGATCCATAAATCACCACAGCCATATTCACGCCCTTATTATCATATGTTCCCAAACTGCCAACGTGGGCTGTAAAGTGTAGAAATGTGATCTAGAAAAGCCATCAAACTTCTTCCTTAAGCTTTGATTTAGTTTCAAGAGCCCAGTTTTTCATTTCCCTTCCCTTGATTTCTGCAGTGACCGCATGTAACTTTCCAGATATACAAGATGCTCCAAACCCACACACAATCTCTCTCATTCTCTATCCACCCCCCCACACAAAAAATTAAATACACAGAAAAGAAGTTTTAACATTATAATATTACAATATTCCTAGAGCAAGAAAAAAGAAAAATCAAATAAAAAGTTTTTGGTAGTACCTTTGGTTGTCTAATTAAAATGTCATACTCCTACAATGTCTAAGATGATAGGCATTTTACCCAAATGTGTTTCTTTTAACAGAATCATAATTTGAAGGTATGTGTATAAATACGCCTTCTCAGTGAAATTAAAGTTCTGTTGGGAGAAGCCATTATTCTTTTCTTGTTATCATTTGCCAGAACAAAAATAGCTGGTTTTCATTCTTTAACTTAATTTAAAACTACCTTTATGACACACAAGTAACATTTTCTCTTAACCAACCAAGTATCTCTTGCCTCCATTACTAAATTGTGAATTTATTAAAGACAGGAAGCATTTTTCAAATATGTTTGAATGTGTCATAATGATTAGCACTGTTGAGAGAGGATCATCAGTGTCCAATACATAATGATTCACTGCTGAATGAATGAAATAGTTGTGATAATGATAGAATGATAGAGCACAAAATGTCTTAAATAACATTTAATCTAAGATTTTTATTTTAAAAAGTGGCAAGTGAATCACAGAGACAATACATATTTTGTATAATTCTACATATCTAGTTTATGTCAGATGTGGGAAATATACAGGTCATATGTCCAAATGTTTCATTCAGTTTTATTGAGCACTTATTCTTAACACATTGCGTACCGGGGTATCTAAATACCTTTTAGAAATGATGAGAATTCTCGCCACCCGTATGCAATGTGTTAACTGTGCCCCTCCTTCGTGATATATAATAATTGTACAAGAGTTAGAGAAAGGGGTATGGATTGTCTCTATTGTTCTTGCTAAGTTGATCATTCACATAGATGCCAAATAGATGCAATGTGGCTATTTATTTATACCATCTAAGTTCTTTCCTAATGGACCAATTTATTGACAATGTAATTTAAGAAAAATATGAAAATTCCCCTGATATTTAGAATTAGGGAAGATATATCCTTTGTGCAAAACTTTGTAAAACATGTAAATAAAGATAAAAAGATGACTGTAAACTAAATCTTGTACTAATGTAATTTTTTCCTTCAGATTCTTCTTTGATTTTACCATCTTGAGTTTTTGATTCATTGTTCTTGCCAGTTTTCTGAACTGGTGGTTTTCAACTAAGAATATCATTGACATTGTCACAAAAGTAATACATAAATAGTAAGTATTATTAGGCACAAATAATCCAGTACTATTCACAGAGATGGCTTTGAGAGGTAATGTAGTCACATCACTGCAGGCTCTCAGGAATGACTCATGGGCATAGCACCTGAATCTCTCCAGTGTTGGCATTTAAAAGCCACATGACCTTGGGTAAGCTACCTATCTCTTTTGAGCCTCGTGTCTATATTTGTAAACAAAAGGAACTAAAATATGAGATCTTTAAAGCCCCATCTATTATTAAATATTCACAATTATAGTAATTTACATGGACATTAAATATAGAAACAGTTATGAATTGACTTCAGAGTTTCTACTAAGGGCTGTTCTTAGTGAAAATTGTATTCATTTGCACAATAGCCCAGCAGTAATTATAAGATGAAAAGCTCCAGCATTCATCTACCACAAAGGTCAAAAACTGGGGAAAATGCTTTGAATGATGAGGTCATTGAATGACATTATTTTTTTTCATCTCTTTCTATCAAAAGTATACATTAGAGGGTCTTGGTAGTCATATTACTTAGTACATTTATGCTATGCATATCATTTTTTTTTAATTTGGCAAGTTTAGTTTTGAAATTGCCAAGTTTAAGTTAAAGATACAAATGATAAATATAACTCTTAATGTTCTACATATCACATTGCTTAAAACATGGCTGGATAAGGAACACTCACTGTTTATAAAAGAAAGCAAAAAAGGTGATATGATTAAAGACACTGCAATAAAATTTGAAATCTCTTTCTTCAGTTTTGAATAAATTCTTCCTTAAACATGTGCAAAGATAAACGTGTAACTTTTCAGGGCCAGGAACCACAGATATATATATTTTGTATCCCTATGGCACAATTAATCCAGTGTTGTAACCCTATGGATGCCCAATTAATCATATTGAGAATTTGAGATACATACATACACACAGACATATAATCTCACATAGCTGCATTTCACATGCACTCAATTACTAAGGACACTGTAATGAGCCTTTGTTTCTCTTTAGATTTTTATACAATTGATGGTCTAGCTAGTTTTTCCATGAGCCAATAGGTTTCTATTCTAAACCTCCCCGAAGTGTTCAAGAGTTTTTACCCCCATAAGTCCATTGTCCAAATACCCCTGGAAACAAGTGAGTTTCCTTTATTTAAAACTACATTTTTTATCGTTGTTCTATTATAGTTGTTCCTATTATTCCCCCATTGCTCACCCCTGTAAGTTTCTTAATACATGAGTTTCAAATAGTCTTGATATATCTCATAAATATAGAAGGAGACCACTTATTTGTAGTGGCTTGTACAGTATCAGTATCCCAATTAATGTAGTTGTTTCAAATAGCTACATAATATAGATAAAATAATAAAACACTTAAAAATATATTATTTAAGTGCAAAGGAAAACTATAATGAAGATTTGCGTACTCATGACCTAAGTTTTCAGCTATTAACATTTTTTTCTATATTTAATAAGAACTTTAGAAAACATAAATTGTTACATGCATAGTTAAGGTCTATTTTGTACCTTGTCCCTTTCCCAATTCTTCCTTTTCTCCTCCATAGGTATCACTAGTATAAACATATTACAAAAATTTATGACATTCTAAGTCACAAAGTAAAATTCTACAGACCACATTCTTTGCTTAGATTAGAAATCAATAAAAAGTATAAATCACATATGTATGTGAAAAGAATGCCTCCTCTCATATTGACTGCGAATTCTGTATTAGTTAAATGGATTTTCAAATCTCTTACAATTACATTACTTTGTGATTCAGCACTTACTGACAGAGGAACATTAAATTTCCAGCTATACATTGTTTTGGTTTTATATATTTTTTTGTATAGTTCACTCCATTTGTCTTGAATATTACAGACTAGAATTTTTAATCTTTTTAATGATTTTATTACAAATTGATACTTTTACATCTTAATAATCATTTTTTCCCAGTGAAATACAGTTTTTCCAGTGTTAATACTGGTATATCTGCTTTAGGTTTGGTTACTTTTGCCTACATTTTAAATAATCATTCTTTGATTTGCCACCTTTTTCTACCCTTATGTCTCTTTTAAACCAAACAAATACAGAAGGCTAGTCTTGTTTTTTTATTCAATATGATGATACCAATTTGCTTGCCTATTTTGGGAAAGGTTTATCTATTTCCATTTATTTTCATTCCTGATGTATTTATATTTATTTATTATATTATGCTTCGTTACTTTTCCTTTGTTTCTTTTCAACCTTTATTGAATGCATAATTTTAAAATTTATTATTCCCTTTTCCCTCTGCTAGTTTTAAGTTATATTTTTAAGACTTTTTTAGAGCTATCTTAGGTTTATAATAAAGTAGAGAATTATTTGCTTTATGTCTGGTATTTAATAGATATATTTGTATTTTAGCATAATTATTTTTAAAGTATAAAGAAAATATATATTCTCCAAAATACTACTATTTATAATTTCTGAGCAGTATTTTAGTGTTATCTTTATTTTCATATCATATAAATTATTCTCTCCTCCCCTTCATAGTTCTTTCTCCTTGTTCCTATCTACAGATTTATAAACTAATATATTAGGTCATGCTAAATATTAGTTATGTTACCTGTTCTATTAAACTGTCTGCCTAGCCTTGGTTCCATAAGCATACTTGCCAAACAAAACTTCCTTTTTTATATTCAACTAAAATTCTCTAATAAAACCCATCACTGGATTAGGGTCTCAGACATAGTATTGACCATATCTGAAGATGAATAATAAACTTCTATTAATTTTATAATCTTACTAGTAATACCACATCTATCATTATATTTTTATATTTAGGAAATTAAGGGAATGTTAAAATATTCTGGTGGGCAGTAAGTCACATTTTCCCGTCATTTTTTAAGAATTTAATTTCTGATTGCCTTTTAAATTTTGTTCTTCTCATGTTTGAATAGTTAAACTTATCTTTTTATTTGTGGTAAATGCATTTGATTTTAAAGTCCAAACTAGTTTCAAAGATTAGAGAGATCCAAGAAAATTACCTACCTGACCAGCAGTGTCCAAGATGTCCAAATAAGCTGGCTCATTGTCAATCCTCACTTGGGTCTTATAAGCATCTTCTGGAAAACAAAGACAAACAAACAAAAAAACACAAGACAAAGTTTATATTTAAGTATAGTCAATGGAAAAGGCATGATTAATTTTTAGATTTTTAAAGAAAAATATACTTTCTAAATAGGTTACTAAGAGAATCATATACTCTAGTCCAGTAGAGTACATGGAGTGAAAAGGATATAACCCAGAAACATATAAGAAAAGGAATTTCTGGTTAAAGTGAAGTCAATTGTATTTCTCCTTTATTGGGAAACTCTCATGATCTGAGGTGCCTCTGTCATGTTACCTAGAGAAACAAATCATGAAATAAATGTGTCAGTTCTTTCTTGATCATGCACTACACATTTGTATCCTAATATTAACCTCAGTGGTGAAAGACTAAAAGCTTTTACTTAAGATAAGGAACAAAACAGGAATGCCTGCATTAACTATTTTTTATTTAATATAGTACTAGAAGTTGTAGCCAGAGCAATATGGCAAGAAAAAGTAATAAAATGCATCCAAATAGGAAAAGAAGGAGTCAAATTTTCTGTTTTTAGGTAACATTACTTCACATGTAACCCTGGCTGGTTTGGCTCAGTGGATTGAGCGTCGGCCTGCGAGCTAAGTGTCGCTGGTTCGATCTTCCAGTCAGGGCACATCAGAGAAGGAAAACTCTGACCCCAAAAAACCTCCGCTGCCTTGCGGCATACCTCTTCAGGGGAAAGGCTAAGGGAGTAAACCCCGACAGAAAATCCGGAGCCGGAGTCCCTAAGGCGGTTTGACGTTGTAGTCAACACCGGCAACTCCTGCGGCGCACCTGAAGCCAAGCTGTATTGACTCCGTCTTTCCCTTGGACCCTTCAGCTGCGAAGAGAGGGGGGGTCTGCTGCATGGGCAACAGCAGATCCTCCATATCACCCTGCCCAGGCTCTGTAGCTTCAGCTTCACTGGAGAGGACACTCCAGCGTCATCGCAAGATGTCGATTCAATACGGGAGGAGACATATACCGTGTCACTCCCGAGTCGGACTGCACAGCCATTCTCGGCGGTGCAGATAGACTCTTAAGAAGCTACACCATCGTCTCTCGAGACGGACGGCTGCCGATGACTTCACATGTAGAAAGCTCAAAAGATTTCACAAAAATAAAATAAAATAGTAGAACTTCTAAACAAGTTTAGCCAAGTTGCAGGCTGCAAAATCAACACACAAAAATCAATTGTGCTTCTATACAATAACAATGAACAATAAGAAAAAAAATTAAGAAAATAATTTCATTTGTAACTTCAAAATGAATTAAATACTTAGAAATAAACTTAACCAATTAGGTGAAGACCTGTACACTGAAAACTGCAAAATGTTTTGTTTTTGTTTTTTTGCAAAAAGTTTTAATGTGTACGTTTGTGTACCTTGCCATGTTGGTGTAGTATTTAATTGAAAACAGAGAATATCTGGGTCTGAAGCTCTGCAGTGAGAGCTGAGAATCTTATTTTATTACATCTATTTATTTCCTCATCAATGCCAATCCCGTCCTGTATATTTTAGCCTGTTTAAATACCTACAGCAAGTACACCATTATTTATGAAACTTAGTGGGAACTTCTCAATCTTGAACTCACAAATTCATAGAATCTGGCCACAATCTCTATTTTGTTTTATTCACCATTTTTAATATAAGTAAAGAGCAAACTGAATCACCACAAAAACATTGAGAACAGCATCAAATTGTGGCACAATTCGATAATTATTTATACCATTGATTTTGAAACACAAACAAATGATTATTCTGACAAGCTTTTGGTTTAGAAAGTAGTGATGATCAACCACAGGAAGCACTTTTTCGATGTGTAAAACTGAGCCCCCCCCCCCCCATTATATTTCTGCTAGCTGCTGAGGATAAGAACACACACACACAATATCATGGTCTTTACTCTCAAGCAACCCTGGCTGGTTTGGCTCAGTGGATTGAGCGTCGGCCTGCGAGCTAAGTGTCGCTGGTTCGATCTTCCAGTCAGGGCACATCAGAGAAGGAAAACTCTGACTCCAAAAAACCTCCGCTGCCTTGCAGCATACCTCTTCAGGGGAAAGGCTAAGGGAGTAAACCCCGACAGAAAATCCGGAGCCGGAGTCCCTAAGGCGGTTCGACGTTGTAGTCAACACCGGCAACTCCTGCGGCGCACCTGAAGCCAAGCTGTATTGACTCCGTCTTTCCCTTGGACCCTTCAGCTGCGAAGAGAGGGGGGGTCTGCTGCATGGGCAACAGCAGACCCTCCATATCACCCTGCCCAGGCTCTGTAGCTTCAGCTTCACTGGAGAGGACACTCCAGCGTCATCGCAAGATGTCGATTCAACACGGGAGGAGACAGATACCATGTCACTTCCGAGTCGGACTGCACAGCCATTCTCGGCGGTGCAGATAGACTCTTAAGAAGCTACACCATCGTCTCTCGAGACGGACAGCTGCCGACGACGAGTGAACCTATATTTCTATAATTCTGAGTTAGTATACATCTCTAAGATATTAATCATTGATCTAATTTTTTAAAGGACAAACAAAATATTAAGTCTGGATAACCTATAAGAACTTTTTCAAAAAATTACTTAAATTATCTTGATTGTGTTTATGTTCATGTGTGTGTATGTATGTTGTGTATAAAGCAGAAATATTTAGGAACATACTGTGCTAGACGCACTTGAACAAAAAAGTTAAATCATGGCTGAAACAGCACTGATACAAGCCTAATGTATCAGTATACTTATCAATAATGATATCAATAGGTATTTAATTGTGTAATCTGTACTGCACACTCTGATAGGCACAGAAACTACAATGTTGAAAAAGATAAGAGTTGATTTCTACCCCCAAAGAGTTCATAATCTTGGGGGAGTGCATAAAACTAAACAGGCAATTACAATGAGTATGGCATTGGAAGCATTTGAAGTGTGCTTACTTAGGAAGACAGAAGAAAACACCCAGAAGGGCTTAAGTTGAGTTAAGGTCAGTCCTCAAAGGAAGCAGATAGAAAACAGGGTTTGGAAGGCGGAAGACTGTGAGAGGCCAAGAAAAGAGAAAGGGAGTTGCATGTGTTCTAGTATAACCCCTCCTGTGGAACCTAAACATTCAGTGAAATCTAGTAAGGGTATATATGCTTGTTGGGTTTGAAAAAAAGGTTTTGAAAGCTGCTTGAATTTAGCTTGAGATGACTGAGCATGAATATGAACACCCTTCCCCGCTATGGAAATGAAAGATGAAGAAAGGGGTGCCATAAAAAATAAGTCCTGGAGGTTATGGGGAATTATAAGACAGAGTTTGGATTGTTCCCCATGCTGTAGAATTGAGAGTTGAATCCAGTTTGTTTGGGTCCATGAGAGCTGAGGGCTCCTTGATGACGTGAGTTACACAGCAATTGAAATCTTTTGCCTAAACATATAAGCAGATCCCAGTGGGGAGTTCATACCAACCAGCATCTCCATGCTGCCCCGCGGGAGAAGCTCAGTGTCACTGGGAAGTCTGACCCCAAGGTGGTCAGCAACATGCAACCTGGAGGGGTGCAGGCAGATTCCTCAGTGAATGGCACTGCCTGGCATTGCAGGAGGTTTTGCCAACACATAAGACCCAAAGATGTGGTGCAAGCACAAAAGGATTTTGAAAGGTGGAGAAAAAGGGACAGACTGGTTAGGAACTTCAGGATCCAAGCAATAACATGGTAGTGAGTAAGCAAGGGAGGCCTAAATGAATACCGGGGCATGTCATTTTCCTGCTAAAGATATTTATTCTCTGCAAAATGATGTAAAGATTTAATATAATTCTTATCAAAATATCAGAATGTGTTTGAGTGTGTGTGCGTATGTGTGTCTACAGGCACAATTATTTTTGTAAAAAATTTTATGAAAAAGGAAAAGAACTAGAATATCTAAAACAATTTTGCAAAGGAAAAATAAAGGGAAAGGAACCAGTTTTCCTAATTTCAAGACTTATTATATAGCTACTGTAATCAAAACTACACAGTATTGACAGAGGTATAGATACATAGATCAGTGGAACAGAACAAAAAATCCAGAAAGAAACCCACACAAAGATGATTCACTACATTTGACAAAAGTAAAAAAGCAGCTCAGTGGAGGAAGGACAGCTTTTTCAACAAATTGTGTGTGAAAAATTAAACATCCATGACGGGGAGGGATACCCTTGATCTAAGTCTCACACCTTATACAAAAAAAAATAACCTAAAATGGATCCCAGATTTAATGTAAAATGTAAAAGTACAAAACATTTAGGAGAAATAGAAAAAAAAATCTTCAGGATCTAGTATTAGGCAAAAGGCCTTATACTTTACACAAAAAGCTCAGTTTATAAAAGGAAATTTTTATGAATTAGACTTCATCAAAATAAAAATAAACAGCTTTTGCTCTAGAAGTGCCCTTTTAAGAAGACAGGAAAAAAAAAAAAAAAAAAAAAACTAGATTGGGAGAAAGTATTTGCAAACCACTTATCTGAAAAAGGGCTAGTATTTAGTATATATAAAGAACTCCCAAAGCTCAGCAATAGTGACAATAAAACAAAACAATCTAATTAGTGAACAAGAGACATAAAGAGAAGTATCACCAAATAAGGTATATAGGTGGATAATGAGCACTGATAAACATGTCTAAAATTATTGACCTTGGGTAGTTGCAAGTTTAAACCATGATGAGCTATCACTGCATGCATATCAATATGGCTCAAATTAATAAAATAATGACACTACTTAATAAGATTGTGGAGAAATTGGATCATTCATACATTCCTGGTGGGGACATAAAATAGTGCCATCACGCTGGATAACAGTTTGGTTTTTTTCTTTAAAAAAATGAAAAAAAAAAAAACAAAACTAGTGATAAATATTTGCATATAATACATAAAGTAGTAATTGCATTATTGTGCATTTAGTGCAGAAAAAGTGAACTTATATTCACACAAAAACACACTAGAAATGTTCCCAAAGTGTTTATAGTAAATAGCCCAAAATGGGAAATATACCAAATATTCTTCAATGGGTGAATGTCTATGCAATCTGTCATACAACAATATCATGAAATATGGCTCAACAATAAAAGCAATGGAGTGTTGAAACATGCAATGACCTAGATTAATCTATATAGAATTATGCTAATTGAACAAATCAATTCCAACACTCTATATACTGTTATGATTTCACTTATATAAAATTCTTATGTTAAGAAAAATTCTAAAAGACCCCTCCCCAAACTTTAGCACACTAGGCATAGAAGTCAGCTTGCTTTATCTAATACTGTATATCTAAACAAAACCCAAAGCAAATATTAAATACTAAAACCATTTCCTCTGAAATTAGATACAAGATAAGAATACTCATTAGAATATGACTGATGTGAATAAACTTGATAAGAGGAAAAATGTTACTATTCATGGAAAATATATTTTGGGTACGTAGAAAATTTCAAAGATTCTATACATAAATTATAAATTAAATAAATGAATTTGGTAATTTTGGGGGGAATAAAGTCAACATAGAAAATAACAATTTTCCTATAGATGGACAATAAATAAATAATATAAAATACTTAATGGTATTAATTAAAACAACATCAATGATATTAAATCTCAAAGAATAAATCTTTCAAAAATTTTGCAAAAATTCTATTTAGGAATCTGTAAGACTTTATGAAAAAAATTTAAAATGATATAAATAAAGGCAAGTATATACTATGTTTATGGATTAGAATATTCAATATTTTAATAATTTTAATTGTCTCCTAATTGATCTATAAATACATTCCAAACAGATCTGGGAAAACTGATTCTAAATTAATATGTAATTATTGAAAAGAGTCCAAAATATTTGAGAGAATTTCAAAACAAAACAGTAAGTTCTACCATATGTCAACAGCTATAATCTGCAACAAATGAGACAATGTGATATTGGCACATGGGTAGAAAAATTAACTGACAGAATAGGGAACCCACATCCTAATGAACCATTTTTTTAGATATCAGAATTGGCTATTCAGAACAGTAGGAAAAAGAAAATATTTTCAAGAAAGAGGGCTGTCAATCAGATATAAATATTACAAATAATTAAAGTTGACTCCTACCTCAAAATATATGGAAAAATAAATTCTAGTGGGGATGTAAAAATAAACATGGAAAGCCAAACAATAAATATTCTAGGAGGTACTATAGGAGAATACCCTCATTGCTTGGAGTGATAAGACTTCTTAAATACTACTATATGCTAATTACACATTACTGTATATAATTTATATTAACTGCAAAGTAAAAGATTGTCAAGGTGAAATTAAGACTACATTAATTGAAAAAAAGAAATGTGAAATGAGAGATATTAAATTAATTACATTTAGAATTACTTGATAAAACTCTTGTAAAACTAGGAGAAAAACACATTTTATCTGAGAACACAGTGTAGAGTTCTGGGCCACACATTTAATCTAGGTTTCACTAAAAACCACAAGTAAACAATGTTAAGAACACTGCACTTATTGGCCTCAATATGATTATCACTTAAAAATGCACCTGCTCTGTGTCTGAACACAGATAAATGAAATTTATAGGAAGGGGGAATTTTCAAACTCCTTAAGCAGATATTCCACTTAAAATTTGAAAACCATCATATGAAATTATACTTCCAAGTGGAATGAGAGATGTAATGGTAGCTATTTTTAGTTTTATTTGATAGAAAACATTTCTTAATTCAGAACAAAACACATTTTCACTTATAAAATTTAGTGCAATTTTGGGCCTCACATGCAGTCTATGATTTTGTAGTGAACTACAGGATCCAATTTTCAGAACACTAAACTTACTGACTTCAATGACTTTTTACCCTAGCAATGCTGTTGTTCAGTGTGCGAAAACACATGAATAAAATTTGTATAAAGCGGATTCATGCAAAATATTTTAATAGATGTCTGAATCATCAACTTCAAAGAAAAAATTAAGACTACATTAAAACAGCAGAAAGTTGATTCATCAAAGTCACTATTAAGAGAAGAAATATCAGGCCATAGTGTGGGGTAAAGTATATGTAGCAACATGAGCTTCATATCCAGAATATGTAAAGAACTACAAATCAGTCAGAAAGCGGCAACCTTTTCCAATGAAGAGTGGGCAAGAGATTGAGGGTTTTTTTAGTTATAACATTTATTACTATCTTTTATTGAGCATTGAAACTATGCTGACGTAGTGAAAATATATGTATTGTTACATTCATTATGCCATTTAATTCTCATAATAATCCTATGGAGAAACTATCCCCACATTCATTTATAGATGAGAAACTAAAGGTAGAAGTTACATAATATTCTTAATTTCATACAACTTGTAAAAAGCATACTCTGTAGAAGAAGCTTCATTCACTTATTATCTTATACTTATAAAATCTTTACTTAGTGTCTAATGTTTCTAAACATAGTAGTAGGTACTAGGAATATAAAGGGCAATAAGATGTGGCCCTTTTCCGTGAGTGAAGGCACAAGAAGGCATAACAAAATCCACTTAAAGTTGCAGGCTGGTGAATAGATAAAGATCTCACAGAAGTCTTGCAAATAAACCCAGTGGACTCGCCCACTGTATTATTTTTGCTCTGAAATTTAGAAACCTACAGCACACTACAACATGGATGAATGTTAGAAATAAAGGTTGAGTAAAAAGAAGCTAGACCTAAAAACATATATTGTAGGTTTCCATTTATATAAAATTCAAAAAATAAATATCCAAACTAAGCTATATTTATTGGAAAATATTTTTTTAACCAGGATGGAGACTACTTGGATGAAGACTATTTTGTGATAAATTATTGTTTGCTGTACTTTTCTGTATTTGTATTATACTTTCACTATTTAAAAACATTTTAAAAGGCGACTGTTCTCAATTACTCAACTATACAAAAGTAGAAACTACGCAATTCCAGTTCTCTAATTGTTCATGGTTTATGGTAACACAATATTTGCACAAAATTAACCCATAACTTAACTAATTTTTTTCAATGATTTCTATTTCTTCCTCTAATTGATATCAAATTTTACTCACATCGTAACAACTTCTAGATATTTAGTGTCCATGTTGAGTAAATTTCAACAATGTTAATGAGCATTGTTTATAGGAATGGAACACAGAATGATACCGAGGACCCTCCTGTCCAAAATATCTTTCTCATTGGTTTGGCATGATGCTCCAAATTCCACACCTTCTGTTGTATTCTCTTGTGTTAAAATAAGCCATTTTATTTCAAGGAAATCCCTATTAAAATGCAATGAAACTACAGGAGAGGTAAAATATTAAGCTATTATCAAGCACAAACACCTTACTCTGAGATTACTTTTGCACAAAATTAGCTGTCTTGAGAGAAACAAGAGAGCAGAGCCCAAGGGGATGATCAGCAGAGATAATAAAAGCAGAATGGACGAAGACAGAAAACATCACTAACAGCTGCGGGTGCAGACTGGGAGAGTACCAGATGAAACAAAGCAGGTACAGAAGGCATCAGGGCACCTGAGGACCAGAAAGGAATGACCCCAGGTTTTTGGCAACAGCCTGCTGTAGAGCACTGTATGCGTGAGAGGAAATGGTTCATGCTGCCTCCTTCTCAAAACTGATAAAATGAAGTTGTTTTGTGCCCCAAGCTTGCTGAGCATGGCTTTTTTAGCAACAGAACAGTAGGTATATACTAAAGATAAATATGACAAAGAGAAACATACTATCTATAATTCTAAGCTTGCCTTTTGTGAAGTCAGATAGTCCTTACTTTGTCACATGGAGGAGGAAGGGAAGTATTTTTAGGGCAATGGGCTAGAGTAGTGCTTCACATTTTTTCCTGTACATACAGATTTCCTGGGGTTCTTGTTAAATCACACAGTCTGTTTCTGTAGGTCTACAGCTCGGATTCTGTATTTCTAAGAAGCTCAGATTGTATCCTTGCTACCTATAGCAGCAGTCCTTTGCAACGGTCATATGATAAGGGCCACAAATGCAATTTAAATGTTCTGGTAGCCACATTAAAACAGTGAACAAAAATGGAAACATTAATTTTAATATAGGTTATTTAACTAAAGTTACCTAAAGTATTATTTGAATGTGTAAGCAACATAGAAAAACAATGCCATATCTTATATTCTTTTTTCTTGTACTAAGTTTGTGAAAGCCACTGTGTTTTTGTGCTTATAGTATGTCTTAATCTGGGCAAGTCACATGTCAAGTGCAGCACAGTCTCATATGGCTCAGGGCCACTGTATTTCCCAAGACAGATCTAGACAGAGGATTGATTTTTGCAACTACTCACTGTATCTCCATAGACTCAATACATATATAGGGCTTTTTTTTATAGCCATCAATGGCCTTCTGGAAATGAATGACCTACCGAATTCTATTGCAAACTCCTACTACCATTTTGGTAATATTTCATAGTTTATTTCCTGTGCTAGTCAAGATTCTCATGGGAAACAGAACCAATATTTAATAAAATATTAATTATACATTTAAATTGCATCTTGATACATAAGATTGATTAATTGATTATAAGGAAATGGCTTACACAATTACAGAGGCTGGGAAGTTCTGAGATCTTCAGTTAGCAAGCTGGAGACCCAGGATAGCTGATGGTATAATTTACAGTTCAAGTGCAGGAGAGGACCCATATCCATCAGTCAGGCAGGCAAAGTTCCCTCCTACTCAGCCTTTTTATTCTACTCAGATTCTCAATTGATTGGATGAGGAACTCCCACAGTAGGAAAGGCAATGTATGTCCTTCACTTAGTCTACTATCAAATATTCATCGTATCCAGAAACAACTTTGCAGACATACTCAGAATAATATTGGAGCCAATGTCTGGGCTTCCCATGGCATCATCAAGTTGACACATAAAATTAACTATCACACTACCCTATGAAGTCTTTCTCTACCTACCCAATGAGAAACTTTATCCCCCTTCCAGTACTTCTGCACATAGCTCCATTAGAGCTCTTTACCCATTTTGTTCTAATTAATTATTTTTTGGCTTTAGCTATTTGAAAGCATGAAGCATGCCTTATTCATCTTTATGTGTGCATTTTCTAGCATTCTGACAGGCACATAATAAGTGGCCAATAAATTTGTTTTACCTTTTTCTCTGTGTCTAGCACTCTGCTGAATTCTTTTAGATGTAGTAGCTTATTTAAGTTGCATAGCACATTGCATGTGTGTGTGTGTGTGTGTAAAGAAAGTGATTAAATGTAACAAAGCTCACAAAACCAGTAAGAGGTGGCTGGGAGACTAAACTCGGTCTGTTACACTGGTTGTTTTTCAAAGATTAATCAAATCAGTAAAGAGGATTATTTTGAGGATTAGGTGCCATTGTTTAATTGAACTGAGTGAATACATAACTTCCAAACCTGGGCCACACTTAAATGAATACTTTGATATAAATAATAGAGAACTGAATCTTCCATGAAACCACATTTAGTAAGAAAGGAAAAGCAATGCAGTGCACAATTCTTAAATGTGCAGACACCGAGCATCTTGAAGCCCTACATTCATGCCATGATTGATATAGAAGCAGCCGCTTACTTTTCCTGCCTCCTTTGCAATAAGGTTATAGGCATGTGACCTAAGATTTGCCAAGCCGATATATTCAATCAAATTTCTGATTCAAAAGGGAACATATGAGGATCCCTGTGCAGGGAATTTGAATTTCTGGGAGGATGACAAAGGTGACAATCACCATTCCCAGTGGCAGCAATGGTACCTTCATGGCTCGACTGGTGCAACTACAGTTCCATTTTGACCTGGCTCAGCATGGTGTCCTCAGCATTCATTTCTCTCTATCCATTGGAAGTCATATGAGCTATGGATGCCTTAGCTCTTTACACTTTGGGGTACCTTCAAATCATCCCGGGGCTGTGACTGCCCACATATCTTTAAAGAGGACTTGAGCTTGGCCACCCACCAGCCTGGCTCTTTTAATGAGAAGAAGTTTTCCCAGGTCTAGCACTGATTCCCCTTCTCTGTACAGACCTCTAAACCATGCAAGATTTAGTTCTTATTCACAGCAGCAGCTCTCATTTATAGTCTATATGTCACCTTCAAACATCTGGTGTCCGTTTACCTTTCCACTGTTTGGTGGGAACAGCCTGCTTTTCAGAGCTATGCAGTAGAACAGAAGACAAGGGCACACAGCTGCTGATTGACATTTATAGCACATAATTTATGGTTCAGTTTTCCTATCCCTTCTCGGGCATGACATATAGAAGACATTGGCCACATCTGGAGGCCATGTGACTGACACCTGTGCCCCTAACTTTGGTTAGGTACTAACAGCAGGTTGTTCCAGATGTGTCTCTCTTTCCTGGCTCTTCTCCTTACTTCCCTCTTATGTTCAATGTTATGGTTGAACTTTGGAAAAAAGGAATATTTGAGAAGCCACACAAAATGAAAAGACCTAAAGTTCTTACCCATCTAAACATTCACTTTGTCCCACACTTTTATGCCAGAGAGAAACAGCTGGTGATGTTAAATTTGTATCCCATTTACTCACTCAAAAATATTTTGAGCACCTTATTTGTTGTCTGTTCTAGGGCACAGTGTGAACAGAACATACATCATCACTGCCCTCGCATATTTTTAACCTAAAGAAAGAGAATCTAAAAATAATAAAAGGAGATTAATACTGAAGTACAGTTTTGAGTCAAGGTGTCCCCACCAAATCTTGTAAAATAGACAGTGATTCGAAGAGACATTCAGTTAATGAGGATGAAGAGATGCCATCAACAGTGGATTTAAAACTGCCTGAAGCTCATTGATATATAACTATTTTTCATATTTCCCTCTACCATGGGGAGACAGGGAGGAGGAGAAGAAGGAGAAAAAAACTTCAGTGAAAAGCAATTGAAATTTAATTGTTCTTCAAGTCTTTCAAGGTATAACAAAGGAAAGCTTATAACAAGGCTCCGGGCAGTTTCACCATAATACATTTTCCAAACTTACTTTCACTTTCTGCTATGTTTCCTATGTTCTAATGACACTGAACTATTTTTGTCCCCTTAGTAAACCATGAGACAACAAGCTTCCATGCCATTATTTTTGCCAGGCAATGTCTTCTCCCACATGTCTATCACGTAAAATGCAAGTCATGCTTTAAGACCCAGTCCAAATATTATCTCCTTTGTAAGGGCTTGACTTACTTTTCCTACTCTGATCAAATGTATCTCTTTTCAACAATTCCAAGTAATTTCCCACACCTCAATGAGAAGACTTAACTTCTGTTTATGCTATTATTTTTATTTAGCCATTAAACAATAAGAAAATAATATTCTTCACTACTTTGATCAGTTCATATTAATCTGAAATTCAAAATTCAGGTTTACATTTTTTAAAATGCCAACACTAAGAACCATATGTTATATATGTCACAACTCCAGAAGGTCCCATTTCTTTAAACTTTAATGTGAAAGAAACTATGTGGAGTTGTGAAAAGTACAGCTCCTGGTTGTGAGGAAAGGGAGAGGGCAAGCAATGTGTTTATGTACAATTATTTACAAGTGTGTGTGTCCCATACACCTGCAGCTGGAGGAAGTATTGAGATACCCATGAGGCAGGAGAGGGTGTTTCTATTGGAGAAATGGAGTCAAACAGTCCAGCTTGGAAAATTAAGGAGAAGTTCCAAAAACAGAGATGGCTCAGATAATTATAAAATGATTTAGGAGTAGAAATTGGGTGAGGCACAGTACTTAGCCCATGGGACACTGAGGATTTTTTCTCAAGAGACTTGAAGGTTTTAATTTCACTTCTCTCAATCGTTAAATAAATTATTGTAAGATTGGCAAAAGATTTTTAAAAGGACAATATATCCAGAAAGAAGGTGACAAAAGGAGGGTGCAATGCTGATAAATGGCTAAAATAGTAGAATTCCTTGACTTCTTGCCTTTAGGACAAGAAGTGTATTGAAAATCAAAAGATAAAACTAACACTTGTAAAGAGAGAGTGAAATCCTAAGGTATGCAATTAGATTTGAAAGGAGTATGTAGCTACTCCAACGAAGTTTAATTCTGCTTTTCCAGATTAATGATGTCCTTCCAAAAAAATGTATGAACGGCATTTTGAACCATCACTGGGCAGGGAAATGAACTTCAGTTAGGTGTTTCACTTGCAATAAGATGGGGAAGTATAAAGAGGAATCAAATATAATCAGAGAGATTCGTAAATGTTTGGATTACCCCATCCAAAAGGATAGATTGTTTCAGTAAGTAAAAGTTTGCTAGTAGTTTGCTGTAGACCCTGTCATTTACCGCAATGTGGTTTCCATTCCTATTAATGGTTTTTATGAAGGTATAGAATGATATATGTTTATACAGGAAGATTGTTAAAAATAGAGAATGATAGTGAATAATTTAAATAATATTTATAGATACACAAAAGGTCTTTGATGGCGTTGAAAAATAGACTTTATAATGGAAGAACACTCACTAGAGGCTGATGTAATTTTCTGAGGCTGTTTTTCTCTCCCCTCCTTAACACCCACGGGCATAATGAGAAGATTTGAATTCAAAACTTTTATCAATGGACCACTCATCAGTCAAGGGCCACTCATCAGTTAACATAGAATTGAGTATTTTAAAATGTTTTGTTTTAAGTCTGGCAAAATTAAGAAGAGAATTAAAATCCCCTTCCTCTTTGCCGGAGTGTGCGTGTGTGTGTGTGTGTGTGTGTACAGTAACACTGAAATTTCAGAACTTCAAGAGGTAGAAACAATTCAGAAGGCATGCTTTCACATCAAAGGTAATTTTTAAAAATACTCAGTTACTATGAAAGTGCTTTGAAATTTTAGTATTACAACTTTTTAGTAAAATCCCATCTTATTCTTCAAGGTTTGCTAGTATTTGTAATTGCCATTATTTTGGCAGATATTGTAAGGTACTTGCCCAATATCTTTTCTATTCTTATTATTGTACCATTTTTCAGTTGCAATGAAACAAGTTACCACCTGCTTAGCAGCTTAAAATAATGTTGTTATGGCTGAATTATGTTCCTTCAAAATTCATATGTTGAAATCCCAACTCCAAACATAACTGTATTTGGAGGCAGGGCCATAGAGGGATTAATTAAAGTTAAATGAGATCATAAGGGTGGGGACCTAATCCCATAGGACTGCAGTCCTTATGCTAAGAGGAGGAGACTTCAGAGCTCTCTCTCCCCCATCCCCTCTCTCTCTGCACACACAGAGGAAAGGCCATGTAAGGACATAGAGAGAAGGCAGCTGTCAGTGAGCCAGAAAGAAGGACCTCATTAGATATAAACCCTGCTTCCATTCCACCTTGATCTTGGATTTCCTGCAACCAGTACCCTGAGAAAATAAATTCTGTTGTTTAAGCCACCCAGTTATGGTAACCCAAATAGACTATTAGAAAGCCCCATTTATTAATTCACAGCGTCTGTTGGTCAGAAGTCTGAGTAATACACATTTGAGTTATTTTATCACTGTCTTACAAGGCTGAAATCAAGATGTAAACAGAGTTGTGTTTTATCTTCAACTTTGGATGTTCTTCCAAGGTCATCCAGGTCATTGGCAGAATTCTGTTTCTTGCAATTATAAGACTGTGGTTCCTGTTCCCCTGTTGGCTGTTATCTAGAGGTCACTTTTAGCTCCTAGAGGTCACCCTCGTAGCCTAACCAATAGACCACTTGCAACATGGCAACTTATTCTTTCAAAGCCAACAAGGGAATCTTTGACCTCTAGACTCTTTTTAAAGTGTTCATTTGATAAGGTCATTCCCATCAAGATAATTTCCCTTTTGATGAACATAAACTCAACTGATTAGAAACCTTAATTACATCTAGAAAGCCCCTTCACCTTTGCCATATAATGTAAAATTTCATGGGGGTGATATTCCATCACCTTGCTATTAATTAGAAGCCAGCTATTGGTCCCTCCAACACTCAAGGCAAGGAGATTACATATGGATATGCCATTGCATGTCATCTTATAATTCTGCTTACCATGAGAGGAACTCAGTTTTGTTCAGAGAGCAATGTTATCATATTTATCCCCCCCTAGTATTCTCCTGCAGTAGGGAATGTGGTATAACTCACTTTTGGCAATTTCTTAGATGAGGCTTCCAGGAAGGCATTCTAAAAAGGAAGGCTTGTCTTGTATCACTGTTTGGTCCTTTGCTGTCCACCTTTGTATTTTCTGTCTTGAATGTGGATGTAATATCTAGATGTCCCAGAGCTCCCTTTTATCTGTAAGCTTAATAACCACAAACAGAGAAGGCTGGAGTAGAACTCATAAAAAATATTGGGCCCACAACACTGTCACAACTTGTGGATACATGCCACCAGACCTCTTGATATACGAGAACAGTTTTCCTTTTATGGTCAAAGGCAATTTTATAAGCCTCTGTTACTCATGTCTAAGTAAAATATAACTGGTAACACAATTAAGAGCCACCGCCTTCTGCCACAGTACTCAGAAATGTTAGTATCAGCACCCCTCCTCCCACCACAGTCCATTTCAAATAGTACAAAAAATATATTTTAAGCTTTCTAGTGCACTTTCCAAGGCTTTACAGAAATAAAAATTTGCTTCTTTTTTTTTTTTTTTTTTTTTTAACCAGATATTGAATATTCCTTCTAGGGAAGGGAGCAAGCATGATGTATAACAAGTAAGAGAAAGTAAGAAAAATGTTAAGAAGTAGGGATAATGACATAGAAGTATTAAATTATAGTTTCATCAGTCCTCAATTCTTTGCCACCAGTGCTTGAGATAATTCTATCTCATTTTATTCAATCTGATTTCTAAGCCTGCTGTGATTAACACTTCATGATCACAGCTTAAGAATATAAAATTTAATTATAAAAACAAGATATTTACAAGTAAAATAGTTATTGTAAAGTTGATTTACAAAAATGGGGCAAAAACTGGCTAATAAATAACAAAATATTGTTGCTTTCCATTTCTATATATACATGCAATTGTTTATAGAGTGACATATATATATATATATATATATATATATATATATACACAATAATTTTTTGTCATCTCTGAGATTAAATGGCCATATTTTGGGGACTATGAGATAATCTTTCTGAATGAAATGATAGTGAGAAAACATGCAGAGGGAAACAAATACACTTCCATTTTCCATTACGAGGGGTTCACTCCATTACTCCAGCAAGTCCCATGTTGGCAGGTATGGCATTGTCAAATTTAGGGGCAATGATGTAAGATGAAACAGTGTTGTATTTCTTAAGAAGTCAAAGTTTGATTCCGGGAAGATGGTGGTGGCATAGATTTTAAATTTATCTCAATTCCATACAACCTAAATAACAAAGTATCCCATATACCCCCAAACTATGATATAAATGGCTGTTGATGTAGCACTGTCCTATGCGTCCTATGTGGGTCAGCCCCTGTGCTGGAGAAAACAGAGGTGAGTGACATGAGGTCTGAGGGATCTGAGATCTCCACTATAGCCAAGTGGTACTTACTCAAAAGGCCAGAAAACCAGCTGAAGAGTAACAGCAGAAACTGAGAGAAATTTGCACCTGTCAACAGCCAAAAGAGGGCGAGGGATCCTCAGCAAGTGTGAAAGTGCTGGCATAGACCACTCCCCAAATATTTCCCAAACTGAGCAGCTCTCTCCTGTGAACAAGTTCCACACTGAGAAGAAACTTTTGGACAAAGGATGTATTGAGCATGACAGGCTTAATAGAGACGAAAGAAAAGAAGGCTTAGATAAAAGGGAGGGAAGAGGACAAAAACAGAAGCTCCAAAAATAAGCCTTGAACAAAAAAATTGTGCTTTATAGTTGTGAAGTTAGACAAACTATCCTAAATGGTGCTTTTTCTAAAATTCAGAAAAATGACTTTCTTGTAAAAATATATAGAAGGATTAAAGCCTCTTTCTATACTACCCCCCCAAAAAAAGAAAGAATAAAGAAAAAAAGCATAAGAGAAAATAACATCCCTATAGACAAAAAATATTATGCTAGAAAGATGGCCCATACCAACATTTGGAAATGTTACTAAATATTTTTTAAATGAGTGAAAATTCAATAAAAATAATACAAGATATTAAATAGTAAACCAGAACTAGAAGAACTCAGAAGTAACATGATAAAACTTAGGAAAGAACAAATTATGTCAGAAATATAAAGCTAGAGTAAATAAATGCAATGCCTTAAAAATGGTGTTAAGTAAAGCAAAATATTTTTTTAAAGAAAATTAAAATAAAAATGACTCAAGAGACATACAAATATATGACAGTTATAAAAATTCCAAAATAATTATAATGGTAGTCTCTTAAAAAATGAGAGCAAAGCAAGAGAAGAGAGAAAGTATTAAAAATTATAATTCAAGATGATGTCCTTAAATTAAAAAAAAAACAAAAACAGAATTTGGAAATTACATATTAAGAAAACAGATTGTGTACCTTAGGTAATCAACACAGAATCATCATCACTGAGACAAAATCTCATAATATCATTGGACTTTATTAAAAAAAAAAAAAAAGTTCTTCAGGCATCCAGACAAAAAGAAGAATAAAATAATAAAAAGGAAATTAGACTGTCTTCATACGTTTTTATTATGAAAAAAAAAAACACAATGAACTAAGAAATTTATATTCTGAAAACTAGCTTTTAAGTATAAAGATAATAGACAAACTATCATCAACAAGTAAAAACTTAGGACCATTGTTTTGATAAGCTTTATCTTTATACTAAAAAAGGCACTATTGATGACCACAACTGCAGAGACATTGACATACATGGTAATACGCATTACTTCTCTATTAGATTTATATGTAGAATTAAGGCTATGTGGAGACTAATGAACTAAACTACATAGTGGGTAACACCAGAGGACAATTACATGCTTTTTTAAAAGCAATACATTGCTTGGAAAGTGATGGAGGGGATATATGTGTGTAGGAGTGCGTGTATATTGTATACATAGATTTATATAAAAATTTATATGTATACAATTATAAATATTTATACCTATATATACCTATACAACATATATTTGGAGAGGTTGGGTCGGACAAGGCTAAACAGCTAAACTACAGTGAATTGGATGATAATATAAAAATAATTTAAGAAAGGATTTCATAAAAGGTAAATAGAGATTACTTGTAGTGGAGAGGGCGCAAGGAGAGCTTTTGAGGTGAGTGCCAAAGTTCAATCCTCTTTCAGGGGTCACAATGATGTTTGCCTTTTATTAGTGTATTAAAGTGTACCATGTTTTATGATGTCTCAATAAACAGAAATACAAAGTAAAAAAAAAAAAAAACCCAAAATTGGTTATTTCATTTATCTTGGTCAGTTATTTAATTATGAAATAAATCCTATTTTACCATTCAATATCAAACCTTATGGTGATAATGTTGGCGTCTCTCATATCCTGGGGGATGTAACCCTCCTTCCAGCAGAGACAGAGTAGATGGTGGAGCGGCTGTAGCAGGACTGGTTTCCCGCTCTTTAGGATTTCTGGAGGGATTCCGTCGCTTCCTGGTGCTTTCCCGCAAGCGAGGCGGTCGATGGCTTTGCCGAGCTCTGCCGCAGTAGGTGGGGTGTCTAGCTCCTCCATGACTGGTAGGTCTGGGATGGCGTTAAGAGCAGTGTCTGTTACGGTGTTCTTCGTTGCATACAGCTCGAGGTAGTGCTCGGTCCACTGCCGCATTTGCTGTTCCTGGTCAGTGATGACCTCACCTGTCTTGGACTTAAGGGGGGCGATCTTGGAGGGGATTGGGCCTGTTGCCTTCTTGATACCCTCATACATTCCTCGTGCGTTGCCTATATCGGTGGCTTCCTGGATGGTTCTGCACAGGTTTAGCCAATAAGTGTTGGCACAGTGGCGGGCGGTCTTCTGGACTTTGTTCCTGGCAGCCCGTAGAGCTTGAAGTGTACTGGGAGTGGGCGTGACCTTGTAAGCCAGTAGGGCCTTCCTCTTAGCCTCGATCACGGGTTCCATTTCTTCCCAGTGAGCCTCGTACCAGTCAGCGTTCTTCCGCTCTTTCTTCCCGTAAGCAATAATGGCGGAGTTGTATATGGCGTCGCGGAGACGTGGCCAATTGGATTCGATAATGTCGTCTGCCGCCACTCCCTCGCCGAGTGCATCTTCCATCTTGTTGATGAATTTCTGGGTCTTAACTGGGTTGCTGGCACAACTGGTGTTGATGCGTGGGCGACCCTTCATCTTGGAGTGGTGCAACCTCTTCGACGTTATGCGCACCTTGCTTACCACGAGGGCGTGGTCCGTGTCGCAGTCTGCACTGTGGTAGCTGCGGGTGAGGAGGGTGCTGCCAATATCCGTTCTTCTGGTGATGACGAGGTCAAGCTGGTGCCAATGGCGGGAGCGGGGGTGCCTCCATGACACCTGGTGGATCTCTTTGCACTTGAAGAATGTGTTTGTCACGCACAGGCCGTGGTGACACAAAAGCTCAAGCAGTCGCTGACCATTCTCATTGATCTTTCCTCTCCCAAAGTTTCCGAGGCAGGTGGGCCAGGCCATGTGATCGGCTCCTACTCTTGCGTTGAAGTCTCCAAGGAGATAGAGAGCGTTACTTCTGGGAATCTTGGATAACGCTTCGTCCAGTGCATGGTAGAACTGTTCTTTCTCTTCGGTGGTGGCGCAGAGGGTTGGGGCATACGCGCTAAGAATGCTGACTAGGCCGAAAGTTGTTGACAATCGGAGGGTAAGTAATCTCTCTGTGCCTCCTGTGGGTGGCTCTATGGAGTTAACAAGCGTGTTCTTCACAGCGAACCCAACACCGTGCTGTCTTGGTTGGTCCGGAGACTTCCCTTGCCAGTAGAAGGTGTAGTTGGTTTCTCTGATAGTTCCGTTGTCGGCCAACCGGGTCTCCTGTAGAGCCGCAATGTCGATGTTTAGTCGTGCCAGTTCCCTATCGATGACAGCGGTTTTCCTGGCACCCTTGATCCACGGAAGGTCTGCAGTAAGTCCGGGGCACATGGTCCTGATGTTCCAGCTAGCGAGGCGAAGAGCCGGAGGCTTCTTTCTTGTTGTTTGCTTGGAATTAACTGGTGCGGGTGTTTTGTGGCCCACTTTTCGAGAGGCGCCTCTCTGATCCCCACGCACCCAGTGGGGCAGGCGAGCCATGGCGAGATGGTAGCTGTCCAGTGAGGTGCGATGACCTCTCCCACCGTCAGAGGAGACCCCTGGCGCTCATTTCCTTCGCCAATCGGATGAGCTTATAACCGGTATCTGTCTCCTCCTGTGTTGAGTCGACATCTTGCGATGACGCTGGAGTGTCCTCTCCAGTGAAGCTGAAGCTACAGAGCCTGGGCAGGGTGATATGGAGGGTCTGCTGTTGCCCATGCAGCAGACCCCCCCTCTCTTCGCAGCTGAAGGGTCCAAGGGAAAGACGGAGTCAATACAGCTTGGCTTCAGGTGCGCCGCAGGAGTTGCCGGTGTTGACTACAATGTCAAACCGCCTTAGGGACTCCGGCTCCGGATTTTCTGTCGGGGTTTACTCCCTTAGCCTTTCCCCTGAAGAGGTATGCCGCAAGGCAGCGGAGGTTTTTTGGGGTCAGAGTTTTCCTTCTCTGATTTTAGAGATGTCCTTCCTAACGCCAACATTATCACCATGTACAAGAACAAAGGAGACCGCAGCGACTGCAACAACTACCGGGGCATCTCTCTCCTCAGCGTCGTCGGCAAAGTATTCGCCCGGGTCGCTCTTGCCCGCCTGCAGACCCTTGCTTCCCACGTCTACCCAGAGTCCCAGTGTGGCTTCAGAGCTGGCCGATCAACAGTGGACATGATCTTCTCCCTACGCCAGCTGCAGGAGAAGTGTCACGAGCAGCATAAACCACTCTACCTCGCCTTTATTGACCTCACGAAGGCGTTTGATCTGGTCAGTCGAAGCGGACTCTTCAGCTTGCTACGGAAGATTGGCTGTCCACCACATCTGCTTGCTGTGGTCATGTCCTTTCACGACAACATGCACAGCACGGTGTCCTACAACGGCGCAACCTCTGAGGCCTTCCCAGTCAGCAGCGGAGTAAAGCAGGGCTGCGTCCTCGCGCCTACGCTGTTCGGAATCTTCTTCTCCGTGCTCCTCCAATACGCCTTTAAGGACTGCAGCGAGGGTGTCTTCATTCACACCAGATCCGATGGCAAGCTCTACAACCTGGCCCGTCTACGAGCCAAGACCAAAGTCAAAGAGGTGCTCATCCATGAGATGCTCTTCGCCGACGACACAGCTTTGACATCACACTCCGAAGAGGGACTCCAGCAGCTAGTCACTTGCCTTTCCCACGCATGCAAGGAGTTCGGACTAGCCATCAGCCTGACGAAGACAAATGTTATGGCTCAAGGCACGGGGACTCCCCCATGCATCACCATCGACGGATACACCCTGGAGGTTGTCAACGACTTCACTTACCTCGGGTCCACCATCTCGAGCTCTCTGTCAGTCGACTTGGAGGTCAACCGGAGAATCGCCAGGGCAGCCACAGTTATGGCCAGACTGAACCGGCGAGTGTGGAACAATTCCAGCCTCACTGAGAAAACCAGACTGCGCATCTACCAAGCCTGCGTACTCAGCACTCTCCTCTATGGCAGCGAGACGTGGACCACCTACGCAAGGCACGAAAGGAAACTCAACAGCTTCCACATGAGGTGCCTGCGACGCGTCCTGCATGTCGCCTGGCAGGATAAGGTCCCCAACACCGAGGTGCTGAAGCGAGCCAACATGAGCAGTTTGCATGCAGTTCTTAGCGAGAGACGCCTCAGGTGGCTCGGCCATGTCAAAAGAATGGATGCAGGCCGTATCCCCAAAGACCTCCTCTACGGCGAGCTAGCAGAAGGCAAGAGGATGACAGGGCGCCCAAAACTGCGGTTCAAAGACATCTGCAAAAAGGACATGACACAATGCTCCATCAATCTCAACACATGGGAAGTTCAAGCAGACGACCGCCTAGCCTGGAGGCTCGCGGTCAGGCAAGGTATGTCACGCGCGGAGGCTGCGCGCAACGAGGAGGCGGTCCAGAAAAGATCGAGGCGGAAGCAGCGTCAGCAGCAGCAACAACGGCCATCTGCCTTCACCTGTACCAAGTGCGGCAGGGATTGTCACTCCCGAATCGGACTGCACAGCCATTCTCGGCGGTGCAGATAGACTCTCAAGAAGCTACGCCATCGTCTCTCGAGACGGACGGCTGCCTACGACGACTACGACGATCAAACCTTATCTCTCTAGTTAGGAAAAAATATTTCTAAAAAGACAGTATTTAAACTTAATAAATGATTTACTCTTTTAAACAATAGCATTTTTGTATTTTTATTACAACAAATATACAAAACAAAGGATTCACAAAAAACTTGAGGAATTTGTGGTCTCTGTGGTGCTCCATTTTCTAATTTGTTATAAAATAAAGAAATTATATCTATCCTGTTAGTGTTTTGTGGGGATCAAATAAGATATTAAATTAAAAACATGAAAACAGCAACACAAATGCTTATTATATTCAGTAGGAAATGTACCAAACTCCCACAATTCCAAATAATCTTCAAATATTAAACATTTTAAATTTAATATTTGTTCCAAAGTATGAATTAGATAGGAATGCCAGTAAATAATCTCAAATTTATCTAAATCTGATCTAAGACATTCCAGTTCCCCATATGTAACTGGTAAAAATTTTGGTGAAAAATCTAACAAGTTTTTTTAAAATGCAATATTATTGCTGTTTTAACAGAATGAAAATAAATACAAGAAAATGTCAACTATATTTTTTAATAAGTTGATCTGACTGACTATACGGTTAGGTCATGTAAGACAAAATGGTCCAAATTAAAGTTGTACTTAAAGAGTTTTTCTTGTGCACTCTCATGCCATCTACGCAGACTTCCTTTAAATATTTAAAATGTTTCCACATTCAATATAAATTTCAATAGAAAAAGAGAGGTGTCAGAAAACAGAAAGCTGGTCATTGACTGAGTTTAGAGAAATTAGGAATATTCTAATAACCCTTCCCCACTTCTTCTTTGAACAGTTTGAATATTTCCATATCTTATTAAAGACAATTTCAGAAATGCTTCTCTGCATCACTGGATTTCCATTTTAACCAGACTAAATTTTATGGAAATGTATGTTTAATTCTAAAGCACATTCCACCCACCACCGTATTCCAATTAAAGCATGACATTGACACATCCCATGCCCCTGCCTAATGCACTGTTAAAAATCCACGCGATTTCACATGCTGGTATCTCTCCAAACCAGGAAGTCACTTTCACCTTTAATTTGCATGATGCATTCATTTTTGGATTAGTCACGTGATTAATGAGCATCTTGGAAATTGTCCAGTTTACCCACTCTGTCATGTTGGCCTTATTCCCACCACCAGACTCGATTAACTCTCTCAGCTGTTGCCAAGTGGTTCCACACTGTATAAATTATGCTTGTTCATTTGTTCCAGAAACAATCATACCCACTGCAATTTGGAGATTGTATTCCATTTGTGAGTATAATTAATTGTTAAAATGTGCATCAGCAAATATTTCCCCTCACTATTTAGACCAAACCTTTCAACTAATCAATATTGAATATTTGTCACTCTCCAAACTTGTCCTCCACAAACTTCATCCCTAGTCTCTGAATAAAACGCTGCAAATTTGTAGGGAAATTCTCATAATGAGGAATTGCTGTTGAACTTGAATTAGGCTTTAGTCTTCCAATAGAAGAGAGTTAATGTAAAAATGGCTTTATATGAGGAAACTGAAGAGGTACCTTATTGTGTTCTCACTATTATATTTTATTCCTTTTTTTTAACCTCTCACAACTTGATTGAACTTTGAAATTTTTTATTCCTTGAACATTCAGTCATAATACTAAAATTAAGCTCTGTTTTTTCTGCCTTTCACATCATCTCAATTTAATTGACAATATTTTCAGCTCATAAGTAATCCAAAAAGAAAATTATTGCCTTTCCTCTGCAACAATTTGTGCCTGTTAGAGTCATTAATAGTAATTACAAACTATGGAAAAGCAAATAAAAGTGTTTCTTTAAAAAATGGTTAGTGTTTCAGTGCTAACAGGCTGCATTCCTGTTTCAAAGAAAGAATAGTCATTGGACATCTTCGTTCTGTATATTTGTGGGTACACTACAAGTTAAAAAAACTTTAGATTTTTTTTTTTTTTTTCAAAATGCATCCACATGCACGCATACCAGAGCTCTAGGTAGGTGTTCCAAAGATACAATTCTGTGTGCTGGGGACTGAGACAGACACATTCCCTGTTTGTATAATAGGCAATGAAACAATATATATCCAAGGAAAATAGCAGATATTGATAAGTATTAGGCAGAAAATTGTGTAAAGGTAGAGGGATAGATTCTAAAGAGAAGATATTTAAGATGATATTTCAATGACAAAAATGATTCAGCCAAGGAAAGTAGGTGAAAGAGTCTTTGGGTAGATGAAACAACTCATGGGCAAAGGTACCAGGGTCAGCATCAAGCTTAATGTGTTCAAGGTATAGCATAAAGTTGATGTTGACTAGAGAGGGGAGAGGGTGCAGTATGAGATCAGAGAAGTAGGCAAGAGTCCCATAATACAACCAATAGCGTCAGCCAGTGTTCTTACTTAAGTGAAATACAAAGCAAGAGTGAACCTTTCCGTCTGTGTATTATACACAATACAGTCATGTTTTCAAAGACTGCAACATCACTAAAATGATGGCAATTCAACATGATGACTCTGAAGGAAGCAATCTTATTTGAAGGCATGATTCTGGTACTTTTGTTACAAACTGTTACAGTAATTTATGACCAACCACAATGGTTTCTTGGTTTATATTTAAAGCAAATAGAATATGAGATATACCTAGCCAGCTATCATGCATGTGTGTGATGAATATGAACATGAATCAATCATTTCCTTTTTCCCAGTGATTTTTAGTGATATAGTGTTTGGGGACCAGGACTAAGAATTACTGCTCTTATAGTTTCTCATTCTAACTGTTGGAATGTTAAACTTTTCATTACCCATTGACAAAATTTGTTTTTCCCAGTGTTTGCAAATGAGCTCAGAAAAGGAAAGTGCAACTCTACAGAAGAACATGTGATTATCTGGGAATAATATAGCAGGGATATTTTTGGTATACTGCCAAAACTTTTGGAACATTCCTTAAAATAACTGTTTTATTCTGCATTATCTGGATGCAAAGTGTTAGGTTTTTTTGACTTACAGCCTCTTCCTTTCAAAGCTATTACCATCTGTATGATCTATTATTCTGCTGAAATTTTTGGTATCTAATGCTCTAGACTTGAAGACTAGATAAAAAGTGTATTAAAATTGTGGATGAATAAGAAAAGGGTAAACTGACTTTGACGAGTTACCCCAAGATCCTTTCCTTTGAATACATTTTTAGTCCTTTTTAGTTTCTTCAAAATGCATCAGCTCTAAGCTGGGTATATGAAATGCTGCCATATCCGAGTTATTAAGCTTCTTCTAAGGACTAAAAATAAAATGCCTAAATTCACTCATCATATACAAATTGAGTTTTTTCAAAGTTCCATTACTAGGAAAGGCACTGTGATTTTAAATGCAAAGATGTTCATGAAACCACCATGGCTGATGTGCCTCAGTGGGTTGCATGCTGGCAACCAGAAGGTTGCTGGTTCTATTTCTGGTTGGGTAATGGATTGATGCTTCTCTCACACATCAATATTTCTCATCCTCTTTCTCATTCCCTTCCTTTCTCTCTAAAAAATACATAAAATTATATATTTTTAAAAGATGTTCATGAAATCCATGATCATGCTCCCAAAGACAGGGTGACATATTTGAAGGGAGTGTCAGGGAACTTAACTTTAAAGAGGTAACACTTTCAGTGAGTTCTGAAGTAAGAATAGAATTAACTAAGCAAAACAGAAAATGGAGGTAGGAGCAGAGGTAGAGCAAGGCATAAAAACATACTTTAAACTTATGGATCACTTTGTGAAGGAGCACTGCGGATGGAGGAATGGCATTGAGATTTAGTACAGAAAGAAATACAGTATTGTCTAAGGGCAGAGAGGCACAGGAGACAGTGGTGCCTGTTAGGCTTGAAAGGCTGACAGAGAACAGCCCAAGTAGAGCTTAGCAGGATGTATTAATTTCTTTCTCTTAAATGCCAAGGGAAGCCATTGCAAGAGACTGAATGTTCATGCCCACCCTCAAACTCATATGCTGAAACCCTAATCCCAAATTAATATAGACATGCACTATTTTATAATTACAATTTATTTTTTTAATTATTATTTTATCTGCATGATGGGGGTAAATAATGGGTGGAGCAGGGGTGGAGTGACTACAGTGACTACAGTGAGAAAGCTAATGCAGTAATTCAAGAAAGAGATGTTGTAGCAGTTATGATAGTGAAAATGTATTTAAAAAACATTTAGAAGTTAGAATCAGTAGGTCAATGATGGCATAGATATGAAGGATAAGTAAGAGAAGTCAAAGATGACTCCAGTTTTGGAGCTTGAATCACTCTGTTCACCCACACAGAGAATGTTGCAAGAGGAGCGATTTTGATAGGGGTCAGATCACGAGTTTAACCTGAAACAGTTGAATTTGAAATATATCAGGACATTCAAAGAGTAATAAGAAGTAGTTGGATACGTAGGTCCAGATGTTAGAAGACAAATCTTCATAATTATCACAGGCATATTGATAATGGATGAGATTGTCTGGAGAAAGGAGCCAAGAGTGAGAAGAGAGTCTAAGATTAAGCCTTGAGCGATGTTTCTGTATAATGGCCAGGTAAAGGAGAATGAGTTTTCAAAGGCAGCTGAGGACTGCTTTAAAATAAGTAACAAACCAGGCAATTATGACTTTGGAGAAAACTACAGAAGATAACATTTACTCCTCAAAGTGCAAAAACAGTATCCGTTACCCCTTAAGAAGTCGAGTAAAATGAGGACTAGGAAATGTCATTTAGGTTTAGAACATAGTGATGCCTTAGTCTTTCTTCAGTCAAGTATTAGTTTTGGAAGCCAGATTAGAGTAGTTTGAGAAGTGAATAGGAGTTTGGAAAATGAAAATAGCTAGTATAAACAACTCTTTAAGGGTGATTGTGAACAAATGTAACTAACAAGCAAAATAAGACAGACTCATAGTTAGAGAACAGAATGGCAGTTGAGGGACAGGAGGGGAGACAGTGAAGGGATTGAGCAAAAAGGAAAAAGGACTCATGGGCATTGACAAGGGTTTGGTGACTGCAGGGCTGGGGGATGAAGGGGATTAAATGGCAATGGAAAAAATACAATAAAAAATAAAAATAAATAAAAGGATGATAGTGAAGAGAGGATAGAGATAAAGGCGTAACCCAAACATACAACTTGAAAAATTAATATAGATGGGATAAAGCTAACATGCATGGCACATGACAATATATAAAAATTTAAGGTTACAGTATCCACCACTGCTGATCATTGTAGCCTTGGCCTTCCTTACAATGGGCTACTATGGCCCCATGTATACACTGATGAGAATCTTTCAATTAGTTAATATGGTTCTGATAGGAAAGTTTCACTATTCTTAGATGCACAGGACCTTAGAAAAAGGATTTTTTTTTTTTAATGCTACTATCTAGCTGCTGAATAAAAAAGTGAGTTTCTTTAAATATATAAAATATTCAGATAGACAAGTAAACACAAAGATGAATCAACTTTTCATATGTAGGGCATTATTCTAACCCCAAGAAACTTGGCAAATATCTTTGATCTTCATAAATAAAATGGAAAATTTAATTACTGTCATTACCATATGACTAATAAAATAGAAAGATAAAATATTTAAAACTGTCTTTTAATAGAAAAATAGGTTCTTACATTGGTGTGATAGTTGATAGTTTTAAAACTGATTTTCTATATAGCTAATTTCAGCTTCAATCCCAATGTGGGACTGTCTTTAATCAAAGAAAGCAAATTATAGAACATGGGCATATGTATGACATGTCCAATTCGATTATTTACATGAATCAAACTAAGCAGCTATTTCTAAGTGTCTCTCTCTATGTCTTCATTTCATGCTGAGCAAACACATGCTGATATGGTCAACTTTGATGTGAAATGTCAAAATGCTGACCTCTTTATTCTCCGGAAATCACTTCAATACAGTTGTTAAAATTACACTAGTTCAATTAAAAGCATTAAGTAGAATCATCTATGACTAAAAACAAAGATTCCCTTTGAAGAGGCCATAAATTAGAAGGCAGTAGTTAAATACTCTGACTTTTGGGTCAAACAAATATAGATTTGGATTCTAGTTCTACAATTTTCTAAACATAAGACACTGGGTAAATGAATCTAAATTCCACTAAAAGATTGAAAATACCAAAAGGTGTGTTGCAGTTCGGAATGTGTCCCTGTGTAGAATATTTTACACTTTCCTTTTTAAAAATGCATGAATTAGGGGAGGTAAATGTAAACTTTGTTAGCTCTTTTAAGATATGCTTAAAGTATTTTTTATCTCATATATTGCATTTATCATCAATTGGCCAATTTTTAGGACATACCAGTATAAACATTTTTTTTACTCTAATTGTTTATGTAAGATTGCTTATTGAGAGCCAATAGAATACATAAAGATGCCTTTAAAATAAACTACTGATTCTAAGTGCCCACTTATTATAATCATTGAATAAACAAAGAAAATGTTGAGAAGTGTTTCTGTTGTAGGCACACTTTTGTTCCCAAGCGCATCTATATCTAGATGAAATGACAGAACCATTGCACATCTCTAGTTTTTTAGGTTGAGCACAGATCATTTTAATCAGCTACTGGATAGAGTCAGCATCACAGGTGGTTAACTAAAAGTTTCCATGGTTATAGTACTAACGGAAAACTCTACTGAAAGACTAATTATAAGAATGTTTTTATTACATAATTTAGCAGTTATGGATGACATATTGGGCAAGAAAACTTCTTATAGCAGTCTATATTTTTAAAAGCCTTTATCAGCCCATTATTTTCCCTTTAGTCTCAGGCAACTGTAGGTAGTGTTTTAATTTTCTGGGATGCTTATATTTCAAAGACAGGATAAGATCACATCTCCAAAGAACAGAGTAAGAATGCAATTTGTTTCTTCCAGAAGTTTAGGGGTATGTTAATTTCTCTATTACCAGAAATCTAGGGTAATTGCTATTTTAACATGTCCTTTGTGTTAGTGGTGGGATAGCATGGGACTCTTTACCTGTTTCATTATAAACCACAATAATATCCTTCTCTTAAGTGTCTCTATTTTACCATAAATTCTACCTCTTGGTGACAGATGATTTCAAAAAAAAATTGCTCTTTCATTTTCAAAAAGAAAAAATAAAATGGCTCCAACTGTGGGAATGGGGGGCAGAGCCTTCATTCCATGGACAGGGGAGGGAGTGAGGAGCCTCCTAATGCTTGGGTCCAGCTCATGGGTTAACCTCTGGTCACATCCTCTCAGGGACCTTCTCCAACAGCAACACGTAGCACGAAGATTTATTTGTTTAGTACTAACAGTACAGAGATTTATGGGATGATTGCAGTATGCTAATATCTATGCTAAGCATCTCACTTCTATTATTTCAACTAATCTTCATAGCAGCCTAGTATGGTAGGCAAATTATTATTTCTGTTTTTCAGGTGAAGAAATGCATTCAACAAATCAGATGTAGAAAAAAATATAGGCGTCCTCACCGAATCACACTACCGGGAAATAGATGGTATCCGGATCTATTAGAGTTCCATCTGTGGAGTGGTAGGACTGGTTTTAGTTATTCAACATTTACATCATTTATAATGAATCACTAATAATATTAATTTGGGTAACTCTAAGGAGACAATTCTCTGCACATATACACATGAACACTGCAAGAGCAAAACAATAGATGGTATAGCTCAGAATTGCAGTGTTACTACATTTGTGATATGTGCACTTTCTTCCAAGTAGCCACACTTGATTCAGACCACTGTCACTTTTCACTCTGACTCCCTTTCCTTCACACTGTCCTTGACATTAACAGTTCTTGGGAAAGAGGGAGAGGGCACCTCAGAGGCCAAGATATTGTGTCTCTACTGAAGCTGTAGTTTCTGGGCTACTTTTTGCAGGGGTCCCTTCTATAGTACTATTCCTAATTTCATATTCAAATTTGTATCTATTTGTTTCTTAAAGAGATAGGAGTATTTCTGGAAACTGTATCAAGTGAGCTAGCAAGAACTTGACAAATATGATTGCAAATCAAATAAATATATATGATGAAACTCAAGTAAAATGTGTCTACAAATTAACCTCCTGATGTTATAGATTTTTTAGTAAATTTACATTATCTGTCTTCTAAAATTAATCTCCATGAGGGCAGAGGACTTTGTCTTGTCTACTGCTGTAACATAGATCCAAGAAAAGTGCCCAGCTTATTAATTATTCATTAAAGAATGAATGGACATAAGCCAGAATATCAATAGAGTAACCCGAGAGAGTTGGAATTGTCCCTAACCTGCAGAACTCAACAGAAATAAAATTGCATTCGCATATATCAACAATGAATGTCTCATGCATTCCAAAAGGGTTTGATCTATTGTAAATGCTGAGAAAATTGCAAGTGTTATTTCTATTATTTCCAGGAATGATCTAAGTAACAGCCTGTTCTGGAGCTAAGAAGGAAGTGCTGGAGCCTTCAGTGAAAACAGTGCAGTCCTGATGGATGTGTCCTGCGTTCACAGCCTATCATTAACCTTTCTATTCTTTTAACTCCCTTTGGACTGATTGAATGCCTAACAGGCAACTTTTGTATTTCCATGTAAGATAGCCATCATGGAGATGATATGCTGCCCATAGCCAGTATTTTTTAAACTTATTTTATTAAATCAGGGATTTTTAATTATGATTTTTTTCTCTTTTATGTAAGTTTGACCACATAAAATATCATAATATACATGTTTTGAGTAATTGTGGTAGTGATGACAGTAACATCATTGTAAGATAATAAACTGTCATTCTGGTTACTTCAACATCCTTTCTGCATAGATTCCCTGGGCCTTCATAAAAGGGAACAAAATCTAGGTGGTCTTTTCCCAACAGCTTTCCTTATTACAATTTTTATCTTCAGTTTAATTGATTTCTACTGAGGAAATTATATTCCTTTGGTCTTGAGCAGAGTTTGAAGCAGTTATAACTGCATTTCTACATTATCTCGCCAAACAATTATGAGAAATAGTGTCATTGCCTCAGTTTTGTAGATGAAGGAAGTTCAGCAATATATGCTAATTTTCAAGGTTGAAGGATCAGTAAGTACTTTAGACATTCACTTATCTAATGTATTGATCATTGGCTATGAACCACATGCTGATCTAGATTTTTGGGAAAGTCCAGTGACCCTAAAAGAGTTTATGTTGTATCTAAGGAACGCAGATATAACTACATAGTAAGTGAGATGATACTATATGCTACGAGAAAAATAGATAAGAGTGAGTGTAACCAGGAGTTCTGGTGATGGTCAGTGTAAGTGCTTGAACCCAAAGGAAAGTCTTGAGGAGGTAATGAGGTTAGTTCTAGGAGTATATGGGAAAAGTGTTCCAAGCGAAAATTAAGTGTGAAGAGGCCAAGATGATGAATTATCTGGCAAGTTGCCGAAACAGCAAGGAGCTCAGTGTGGCTAGACCCAAATGAATAAGGAAGAATGCTAAGAAATAAAATTGGAGGAGTAAGATATGTCATTCTTGAGGGCATGATAGACCATTCTCGATATGTTAGCTTTTACTTTGAGGGAACTACTTAAGGCTTTCAAACAGAGTGACACCATCTGCTGTGGTGAAAGTAGATGAGAGTGGGGCAAGAGAAAATGCAATGAGACCTCTTAGGAGCTAGTGCTATAGTGCAGCCTGGAGATTCTGCTGACTGATGTCAAGATGACAGCCGTGGAAGTAGCAAAAAATAAGTGGATTTGGGATGTATTTTGAAAGTGAAGCCAACAGGATTTTCTGAGGGCATATGGTGTGGAAAAAGAGAGAAATAAATAAATATTTGAAAGTTTCAGGCATAAGCATTCAAAAGGATGAGACTGCTTTATTTTGGAGTTTAGTGTATAACTGACACCCAAAGCCATGACACTGAAGAAAGGGAATCACCAAGGAGGGGAATGTGGATAGAGACAGTAAGAGGACCCAGAACTGAGTTTCACAGGTGCTTCAAGATTCAGGAGAAAAGGAAGAATCAGGCCAGGAGGTGGAGTATCTATTAGAAAGGAAAACTAGGAGATTGTGGCACCCTGGATGCCAAGAGAAATAAATGGATGAAATCTGAGAGTGGTAGATCATATCAAATGCTGCCAGTAGATAAAAATGGACAGAATGGAAACTGACCATTGAATTAGCCACTATAATGTTAAGATGACCTTGATAAAAGCAATTTTAGTAAAATTATTCATTTGAAACCCTAAGTTGATTTTGAGAAGTAGGAGAAGCAACATTAGAACTGGTGGTATAAACAACTCTTTGAGGAGATTTATGGTAAAGACAATGGGAAAATGGGGCAGGACTGGTGGAGGAAATAGAATGAAAAAGTAGTTTAATATTTTTAATATTTAAGATGTAAGCAATGATGGCATTTATTTATGATGATGGAAAATGATCTACAAAAGAAAAACTATGAGCAAACTTCTTGAGCAGGAGAGGGGAAGGAAAGGAAGTGTGGCACTGGCTTATATAGGAGCATGGGTGGTTCATCTAAGTAACAAAATTAGTAGGAAGAACAAGTATGGGTACAAAGTAGTGGATACTTCTGTAAGTATCTTCTGGATTAGAGTCTTTGGAAATTTATCTTCTGACTGCTTCAATTTTTCTCAGTAAATTAACAAGTTCATTGGGAGCATGTGAAAATGGGAGAAGTTGCTGGTCTTAGAAGTGTGAAAGAATGAGCAGGCTATGACCTAAATGGGTTTTCCAGGTGTCATTCAAAGCCCATTTGAGATCCTTGGTTATTTATTTAAAGTGAGACCAGGCAGCATGTTCTGCTCAGCTGTCCCAAAGAAATTTCCGCAAAGGTTTGGGTTTAACCTGTGCGATGCATAGTTCACTATACAAAACAAGAGAAGGCTAAGAGATATGAAATCATGTGATTGTGAAATATATAATAATTTAGGTAAGAAGGAAAAGGAGGACACCAAAGTCATTTAGATTCTTTTATTCAATAAATATTTTGAGCATTCCTTGTAAACCATGCATTATGCTAGGTCTAGTGTGAAATACAGTGAATACAAAAGCAGACATGGCATCTATCATTATGAAGTCTACATCCCACATGGGGAGACAAAGCAAAAACTAACATACTTTTTCATGTTTAATTTAATAAATATTATTAAGTTTACAAGCAATGTGATATTGAGAATAAGTCTGTGTGCTATACAGGCACATTCCTGTGCATGTTTATGTGTTAAGCAATTAATTTAGGCAATGGGGGTAAAAGATTTCTCTGGGGGAATGATATGCAAGCTGAGACCTAAAGGATAAACAGGAACTTGTTAAGTGACAAGTGGAGAGCAGGTACTCAAGGTGTCCAGGGTCACACTGGCAAAAGCTGAAAGTCAAGGAAGAGCACGCATGTCATATTTAAGGACCTGAAGGAAGGCTAGTGTGGCTGGAGCACAGCAAACTAAAGGATGTCATGAAATGAGTCTGGAAAGAAAATCAGGGGCCAGTGTGAAGGCAGAATACATTTCTCATCTATCTGATTCATACTAATTTTCTTTGTGTTATTCTACCATGTTCACCATTCCAAAGTCACTAATGAATGCAATTTTTCAATTTCAGTTTGTAAGCATTGATTTTCTTCAAAAATTATTTTGTGAGACTTTTTCTACCTGGGAGTGACACCCTCCCATCTCCAAATATCACGCAATCTCTTCAGTGCTGCTCTGTAGACCATAGCTTTTGGTTTACTCACTAGAAAAATTGAGTGCAATAATTTATGCTAATGTTATAAATGACTCCTAATGTCTCTGGGCTTTAACCTCTCTCCTGAGAATTTACATTTTAATGGTGATTTTTTTAGTGACACAAAGTGACTCTATTAGTACACATTTTAGACACTGAACAGGCCATTTCAGTGTGATTCAAACACTAAAATCCTGAGTTTAGGAACTTCATATTCTGCTGTAAGTACTAAGGAATGTATACTTAATGTGGTGCATTAGTCCTATACTGGTCTAATCACATTAATATTTTTATGCTCATGCAGTGTGGTACGATACCAGTCGTTGGACATGGTGCTATCCACAGATGAACCATCCATACTGTTAATGTATTTAGCCACTTACGTGAGGTCCTTGTTTTTCAAGCTTCCCAAATCATTCAAGAAGACTTAATGCCACGTATAACATTTTATTCTTTCCCTCTAGAGCTTGTTACAGTTCTTACCAATTTCTCAGAAATAATATAAATCTTTCAGATGAGCATATTATGCAGTGTTCATGCCTTGTAAGTGAAATTGGAGGTTTAAACACTAAAAGATGAAAAGCATTCGCAGCTGAGTCAATTACAAGAGTATGTGTTCTTTGAAAATTGGATATGTAACCATAGCTTGAAACTACTTGGTCATTTGAATTTCTGGGCACTGGGAATACTGAATAAATGTATGGCCAGGTAAGTTAATAAAATGATAACTTATTACTGAATTGTTTGTTAAAGCTGTTGTTGTTTTTTTTCTTCAAGAAAAAGAAACTATTGAATAGGTCCTTAAGGCCAGTTTGCTCTAATCAAATTGTGTTGTATTTATACAATGACCTCAAGTCATCCTAATGCGATGAGAAAAGGAGACAATTGGACTCTAGATAAAGAGATATGATTGGCTCTTAGAAATTATTAAATAAAATTAAGGAAGATTAATGAGGAGCACATTTCTGCTTAATTTTATGTGCCACTAATCCCTGTGCCTTGTACAATGCCTGGATCATCATAGCTGCCCCCAAAATATTTGTTAATTAATTAATATGGATGGAGATGAAGGAGCAGGAGAAGAGAATAAAAAGAAAAAGCAGAAAAAATAGTAACATATTAACATAGTGCTTTTAATTTTTCAAAGAAATCTTCTTCTGCTATCTATTTTAGGTTAAGAAATAGCCATTAATATACATAAGGAATTTCTACTAAAGACCACTAGCACACCTTGCTTTCTAAGACTCTAAAATTAACTGTAGCAAAATCTAAAATTGATAAATGTTTTCCTAGGAATATATTTGTTCATCTATTTTTATTCAACAAATATTTATTGAGCACTACTATATACCTGATAAGATCTGGGGAAACACTAGTAAATAACATATTGGGGGTTCCTACTCTCATGACACTTTAATTAAAGAAATATTTAACTAAAATAATTTTACATAGAGATAAATGATATTAAGACAACAGTCAAGGTTCTGATAGAATGCATGAAAGGGTAGTCAAAGAGGGCTTTCTTTTATTTATTTATTTTCAGTTTTCAGTTACAGTTTATATTCAATATTATTCTGTATTAGTTTCAGATTTACAGTGAACTGGTTAGAAAATCATGAGTGACCCCCCCTGATGCTTCCAAGTATCCACCTGCTCCCATACCTAGTAATTACGATATTACTGACTACCTATTTATATTGCTTAATACCTTTAACTTTTTTCACTGCCACTCCTCTGACAACTGTTGGTCTGTTGTCTGTTTCTATTTTATTCTTTAAATTCCACACGTAAATGAAATAATATGTTATCTGTCTTTATCTGACTTATTTCACTTAGCATAATACTCTCAAAAGGGGCTTTCTTGAGAAAGAAATATTTAAGCTGAAATTTGACCAAAGTATGAGTTAACCAAGCAAAATGGAGGGAAGAATGGTAAAGAATATTCAGGGTTAAAATATGTATAAAAATGTTCTAAAGCAGAAAGGGGCCTGGCTAATTTGTGACTCAAAAAAGAGGTGGATGTAGATGAAGCGCCACAAAGAGGTAGTGGGTAGCAAGTGTGTAAGCAATAGTAGCAAGACCATGAGAACCTTGGCTCTACTCTTAGAATTTTATTCTTCATCCTAAAGATAATTGACAACATTGGGAATTGTTCAGTAGTCCAAATTTGTGTTTATAAGGTATTTCTGGACTCTGTGTAAAAACCATTTTGAAGAATTAGTCCAAATTGGAAATGGGGATGGCTAAGAATAAGAAGGCAGCAGAGGTTAAAGAGAGATGGGGGTAGGTTTAAGGTATTTGTAGAAAGTAGAAACAGTAGAGTTGTGACTGATACAATGTAGACATTGAAAGAGGTATCAAGGAGTTCTCTTGGTTTTCTGGCATGAGACCCTGGTAGATGAAGGGCTTTACCATCGTAAAGAATCCTTAAGGAAGTAAAGTCTACTAGGGATAATCAATTATTAAAGTTGGGGCATGTTTACTTTTGTCTGCCCTGGAGCTATCTAGATGTAAAAGTTAAGTAGGCTGTCAGTAATATTCATTTTTATCCCGGAGAAGTGTACAGGACAGTAGCTTCTACACCCTTAGCTGGCCCTGCACAATCTTTAAAGATTTAGTCCCTGGCAAATTTTTACCTACCCCTTGCCAGTCTGCACATTATGCTATCTATTTCATCCTTGGGACTTCTGGTTCTGAAATTCTCCATTTAGTTAAATGTTGTGTTGTCTTGCTCTGGTGCCCATATTTTTTGTTCTTCTGAGACTATCTGTTCTTGCTTTCTCTTCACTTGTCTGATTCCTGTGCATCCTTCAACACTCAGTGCAGAAAACATCTATTAACATGTACTTTCTGTCCCTTCAGGTCATGTAAGATGTACTTACATTGTCCCTCTTTAGCATCTTGTGCTTTTTTTTTCATGAACTCATTACATGGTCTTGTTTATTAATTAAGTTTACCCACACACCGGAAATGCTTTGAGGTTACAGATTGTGTTTTTATCTCTATATATCTCATGTTTAGCATGGGACCTAGCACATAATAAATTATATATATCACCTGTATCATATATACATATCACATATCATATACATATACATATAAATATACATCAGAGAAGGAAAACTCTGACTCCAAAAAACCTCCGCTGCCTTGCGGCATACCTCTTCAGGGGAAAGGCTAAGGGAGTAAACCCCGACAGAAAATCCGGAGCCGGAGTCCCTAAGGCGGTTTGACGTTGTAGTCAACACCGGCAACTCCTGCGGCGCACCTGAACCCAAGCTGTATTGACTCCGTCTTTCCCTTGGATCCTTCAGCTGCGAAGAGAGGGGGGGTCTGCTGCATGGGCAACAGCAGACCCTCCATATAACCCTGCCCAGGCTCTGTAGCTTCAGCTCCACTGGAGAGGACACTCCAGCGTCATCGTAAGATGTCGATTCGACACGGGGGGAGACAGATACCGTGTCACTCCCGAGTCGGACTGCACAGCCATTCTCGGTGGTGCAGATGGACTCTTAAGAAGCTACACCATCGTCTCTCGAGACGGACGGCTGCCGACGACGACGACGATAAATATACATGTATATATGTATGATAAAGCTTTATAGGCTTGCAGAGAAAGGGGGCCAAAACAACAGTCTTTAAGGACAATGAGAGATAATCACCAATTACATACCTGATATAATCCAAGTTTCGATGCTCTGTAGCTGAGAAGGAACACAAATCCTTCATGACTTTTTTCATGAAGTATTAAATGTCTTACTCAGAGCAAGCTATCTGAGATATATCTTGTTTCCATCTGCATTAATTTGCCACATGAAGTGACCTGGTTTTCTATGATTACATTCTATTTTTTCTATGTTTGCCTTTATTTGATTATGAATGAGCATGAACGGCAACAATTCTCAACATGGGAAGATATCAATAAACAATAATTTGAACTAAAATACAGTTCAAAAAATATATATATGGTCTGTCCAGAAAGTATCAAGCCATGTACTATAAAAAATAGAGACATTTATTGAAGAAGGTACAAGATACAAGAAACACTGTACATAGGACAATGATGCCTCAGTCCCCTTCAAAGTAGGCACAGAGTTCTCCTAGAGTCTCTTCCACTGTTCAAAATGTTTTACAAAATCCTTTCTTGGAATTATTATCAGTTGCCCCGCCATATTCTCCTGAATCTCATTGATGGTCTGAAATCTCTTCCCTTTCAAAGGTGAGTTTAGTTTTGGAAAAGCCAGAAGTTGCAGGGCACCATATCTAGGCTATGGAGGTGCTGAGTCACCTGGGTGATTTGATGTTTCACCAAAGAACTCTGCATGAGATGATACATGAGCAGGCATGTTGTCATGATGAAGCCGCCAATCACCAGTTACCCATAGCTGTGGCTGTTCTGGTCATATTGCATCTGTCAACTGACAAAGAACATTGAGGTAGTACTCCCTATTAATTGGCCTGGAGGGGCATACTTGTGATGGACAACACCTTCCCAATCAAAAAACACAGTCAACATGGTCTCGATCTTACTGAGACTTTGCTGTACCTTCTTTGGGCATGATGAACCAGGTGACTTCCATTGGGATGACTGGGCCTCAGTTTCCGGATCAAAGTCTTAGATCTACCATTCCTCTCTGGTTATGACCTTTTTGAAAGAATCTGATTCATTGGTAGCAGTTTGAATCATGACACTAGGAACTGCAGCACGATGTGTCTTCTGCTCTAGTAGCAAAAGCCATGGAACAAATTTTTTCATGACATGTTTCATGCCAAGATCCTGCATCAAAATCTCAGACACAGTTGTTCTGGGAATCTCCGGATCAGTTTCTAGTTCTCGCACTGTTAGTCGCTGATCTTTGTTGCTTATGGCCCACACACATTCAATATTCGTAGGTGCTGTACTCATTGCAGGTCTCCCAGAACTGCTGAAGTGGATCACTTTGAACAGATTCTTCACCATCTTTCAAGCATTTGTGCCACACATTTATTTGCACTGCGTCATTACATCACCCCTGAAAGCCTTTTAAATCATCCAAGTAGTTTCCATGGAGGAATATTCAAGTTTAATGCAAAATTTGATGCAATTTGTTTCTGTACTCACTCAACCATTTTGAATGTGATGGCCACACAGTACACATGCTCATTCAATGGCATCTTCCTCCCTCATTGACCAGTATAGCAATGTCATTGTTCACACATGCACATTAGAGTCCATTCTCCTTGGCTTCCAGGTTACACTAATGTCATACAAACTGTTCTCATTGTATTAACAATGTCTGGACTTTTTCTGGACAGAATATATACATACTCATACATATAGTTGGTTTTCTATTGCAGAAAAGAAATACACAACTTAGCAACTTGCTATTTAATTCATATTAAGTTAGAATTAAATACAATAGGATTTTTAATTTTAAGCAAGTTAAATAATAAAATTAAAAGAACACATTGAAACAAACTGCCCTAGGTCATTTTCTCAAAAGTCTTTAAGTCAAGACTTCTGGGAAAATCTTTCGTAAAAGATTTTGAATTCTAGACTGGAGGGCAGGAATTTCTTGGCTTTTAAAACATGTAGGAAGCTGTGATCCTAAATCACAGTAAAAACAACTTAAGAGAGGGTCACTGAATTGTCTCTCCATTCTTTCAAAACCCCTTAGCACTTTGCTTCTTTCTTGGAGTAATAACTGACTTCAAAGATATTATAAATATTTGTGTAATTATCTTAATTTCTCTTCCTAACATAAAAATCACGTGAAGGCTTGAATTGTGCTTTTTTACTCTTTTATTTCTAGAAGATAAACAGATTCCTTTGTAAATATTAGGCATGTAAACATTTATTTTTGTTGATTTAATTACATACAATGCTTTCTTGTAAGGATTTATTTTTAATTAAAAATGGCATGTGTGTTTTTTTAGTATGAAAGGTTAGACATCAAGGCATTTGGTCCAAATGTTTTTTTTTTTTATTATTTCCATTATTATTTTACTATGTATGAAGCAAAGTGTACTTAACACAATACTTAATGCTTAGAGATAGTCTAATTTAAAGATTAAGTTAAAACTTGGATTTATTCATACTTTGTACCCTTATAAGGAACTCAATTTAATTTTTGAGTGGGGTTTTTTTCACATGGAAGAATTGAATCAACACCTTCCAATATCCCTTTCATAGGTATTTTCTGTGGATTTACAGAAGCTAGACTTATTGGTTACTGACTTTGAAAATATTGCTAGTACATAAGGAGAACAATTACTTCTTTGGGAAGAACATTGGTAGCAGATAATATGCCTAATTCTAGTCAAGCCTAAAGGAACCTTCATTTTAAGAATTGATATGTATTTGAAAGAAAAATAAGTTTAAGCTGAATATAGGGAGAAAATAAAACCATACAAATCTTTCAAAGATTTCAGAGAAAACCTACTCAAAAACTTCAGTCAGTCGGATGACAAACAGATATGAACAAGGGCTGAAAAATAGTCATCATTTACTATATAAGTTGGGAAATAAGTATCCTTGATAGGTGTATTCTTCTCTAATTTGTATGATTTTCAAAATGTACTAATACAAATGTCCTCTTGAGGGGTTATTAAGTCAGCCAGACTACGTTACAGTTATGTATCTTGAACAGGAGAAAAGTAAATTATTTGGGACTTTCATCTGCCTGAAGCAGGACACCAGTGGAAAATTGTTAACCAATATTCCCATTAGAGATGCCAAGAAATGAAATGATGGGAAAATCAAATTCAAAGTAATCAAGGGCTCTGTGTCTCTGTTTTCCAACTTCTAAAAGCTATTTTATTTATAACCATATGTAGAGAGGTATGATTTAAGCTTTCTGTGTATGGAATAACAAGTGATAGATGTGCCTCATGGATACCTAAAGGAGTCATCATTACATTCTTTTATTCCTCTTGAAGGAGTCATTTATGATTTATTCACATACATTGCCCTATTCAAGCCATTAGACATGAAAGTCTAGTGAGCAAAAGGTAGGTTTTTGAAACACCAGTGCATATAAAGCTTAAACAATAATGGAAAATAATGAACAGAGTGATTTTTTTATTTCATAAATGATATATTACACAGTCAAATTTTCCAAAAATATTCAGAGCTTCTGCCCTTCTGTAACTCACAACAGGTTATGCAAGTTATCAACATTCTAGAACCAAGATATTAAGAAAATGGATTTAGAGGATTATCAAACATGGACTGTAGTCAATCACTTCTAAAACTTTACAAAGTGGTTATTTTTGCTTCAGACACAAAACTCAACTCCTTGAGGAAATGCTTTCTGATTTAAAACACACTAATTACCTGCAGTTAAATCTTACTAATTCAGTTCAACTGATGAAGAGGTCTTGCTGAATTATGGGGCATTTAAAAATGAGTTCATTTTGTTTATTTTAAAAGTACTGTTCAAGCACATATCCTGGAGGATTTTTAGGAAGATATACAAGATAATTATTCATAGAATAACATTATATATACACAGTAGGACCTTTAATTAAAATTGTTAGGTGAGAATCACACCCATTGTAGGTGAGGGGAAAAGATATACAGGTTGAGGAAATAGAAAGGGTAAGGGAGGATGTGTAGCCAAAGGAACTCACAGTCCAAACAAGCAGACAACCGTCAGTGGTCCAGAGGCTATGTTTTTCTATACCATGAAATAATGCTTTACGAGTATTCAATGACAATACGTTTCTAGACAAAGAATGCTGTGACAGACTCTGCTTGGAAATTTTCAATTAATTCTTTAAAACACCTCTCCGAATGAGTAAAGCAGTTTTAAAGACATCTTTTCTGCTTTGATTGAGGAATGTGTTCCCAAGTGCAATGTTCCTTCGCTTTTGTGATAAAAAGGAAATTAGATGGAAGGATGAAACACAGCCAGATTTTTCACTCTAACAGTATTTTGACTCTTTGGGTTTCAGTTTCCTCATCTAAAAAATGAGGATGGTGAATAAAATTATATCTAGAGCCCTTTGCAAAGGCACCATTAATATGGTTACTTCTGTAATACAAGATCCAGATACTGATGAAGGGAGCAAATGACCAAATAAAAACACACCATCACATTAGTTATATTATCCAGAGCATAGATTTTCAAGTACAGTAGATCTACATTACTAGATCCTGAAGTCAAAATTAATGTAATGTATTCCAATCATCATTACTCAGCAATAGAATAAAAAGGAAAATATAAGAGTTCATGGCAAGAAGTAAGGACAATGTTGTTTCTTGAAGCTATTATTGTGATAGCTTAGATATTATATATTAATGTGTGCTTGTACTGAGTCATAATGTAAAACATATTTCTTATTTTCCACAAACATCAACAATATTTGTAAGCCACTTATTTAGAGTGTCTTTATTAGAGCTAAAGGAGAAAAAAGGTTTTGACTCACCGATAGTGGGGTCATGGTAATCAGGGAACTGATGACTAATAAACTGCATTGTCATTGCTGAAAAGAAAATAAATTCAATTTAATAAAAATTCACCATTTTTTCCATAACATAATCACCAATGTACCTCATCAGTCTTTTAATAGTTTCTAGTGAATGACTTATTTTTGTGAGTGACTAATTATACAACATGAACCACAAAATAATGACAATAAGAAAAAGCTCTAGAGGAAAAACATATATCTAGAATGAAAAATAATGCTAGATAATTCTATATGATAAATCGTCCAAAATTTAAGTATATTTTAACAAAAATTATATTAAATTAAAAATAAGAAATATCTTAATATAATGGGAACGTAGGTAGGATCTTCTTTGCTTGTTCTAGTTAAACAGGTGGTATTGGCTGGGAAAATCTTTTTACTAAAGGTCCTATACATTCCCTGGAACTTAACTTCCCCATATTTAAAATAAAACGATACTCTCTGAAGTCTCTGTTGGTTATAAAGTATTATATCAGTTATTATCCTTAGCTTATCACAATTGAAAGTGTTTGCCACTTTTATTTTGCTTAATCTATGTTATTTAGAACCTTTAATTAATTTTCAGGGTTTTTTTTTTCTTTTTCTTTTTGTATCTCCTCTAAATTCTCCATCTTCTTCTTAAAAAGATACATTTAGAATACATTTTCAATGTTTCTCTTGTAAAGTTTCCTCATGTAAATTTTCATTACTAATTACTAGGAGATAAGGGCATTCCCTAATGAAAGCACAAACTTGGAAAAAATTAATATATAATAGTTCTCTTCCTTTTTTTCTTTCTTGTGTGTGTGTGTGTGTGTGTGTGTGTGTGTGTGTGAGAGAGAGAGAGAGAGAGAGAGAGAGAGAGAGAGAGAGAGAGAGAGAGAGAGAGAAAGTACAAGGATTCTCTCCTTGACCAAACTTGAGTCAGACTCGTCTGAGTCCTCTTCTCGCCTAGACATTGATCTTGGCCCCTGTCCTTGCTATGCCTCTATACCCCAGTTGTAGCAAGAATTCTGCTCAGTTTAGTGAGACTCTCCCATCCTTGATATCTGACCACCCTCAATATCAGATCAAATTCCTTATCCCCCAATCAATTAAAATTTTAATTAAATTTGTCGGAGTAACTCTTGATGTCTGATCATCATGGCCTGACTTCAGAAAGAATCCTTTTTAAGTTCATTCAGCAAGCATTCCCCCACTCTTTATGTTTCTTCCCCATAATTTTCCTTCCCACTCCTTGCCTATAAATCCCCCTATTTCTTTGTTTTTGGAATTGAGTCCAGTTTTACAGTGAGTTCTCTTTTTCCCCATTGGAATAGTTCCTGAATAAAATCTATTTTTAACACTTATTGTTTGGCTCTGGTTCCCTTTGACAGTATGTACATGCTGTAGCTAATGTTCAGAGCAGGGAACACAGTTTAATTCAACAAACCTACATGAGGCACCAGTATAACACTGCTGAGAAATGCAAAGAAATGGAACCTGACCCAGGGAAACAGAATTTCTGTTAACATTTTAACACTATTTACCTTCTGTCTTTGCACTGACAAAAGAAGTCTCCAGATGAAAGTACTACTCATCGGATAGTTTAGGGCAAGTTTTTGAAATGCAAATCAATATACTTTACAGAGAGCATATTTCAGGTAAACAAACTGAAAGAAACATGTTTATTAAGTAAAAATCAAGGAGAATTTGGAAAAAAACTTTTCATGGGTTTTAAAATAGCAGCCTCCTCTGCCTCTTCGTCCTTGGCTGGTTTACTGTCACAGAGATCAGATGCCTGGTCACATAATAAACAATTGGCTTGGCTAGTCAATTGACTAAATTTCAAAACTAGCTCAGACTCAGTAAATTTAAAAATAAAATGAAGTTATTTCCATTCCACCCTGCTCAAAACAAAGAGATATGCAACTACGTGATTAACAGCCTTACCATCCATCTTATGACAGTCAATTATTTAGGCTAAAGTCTTAAAGATGCCTTTGGACACTTCCCTCTCATGTCCTCCATATGGCCAACATAAACTTTATTTTTGCCTCCAAAATATCTTTCAAATAAGTCTTGATTCTTTCGCATATTCTTCTAGTTCATAATCTTATATTTCTCTTGAAAATATCTATTTCAGTAGACAGAAAACTGAATTCTCTGTAGCTATTTTCTTTCTATTGCTTTAGAACTTCCATGATGGTTCCAGAATCATCACTTTAAAAATAATTATTTCATTCATATGTCAGTAACTATTAGGATAAAGACCACAGCCATTAACATGTCATGCTAGCATATGCCCAACAAACATTTTTAGTCTGGAATTACACCACTGCCCAAACAGCTACTCCGTGTTATCAGACTTACTGAAGTACTTTCCTCCACAAGTATACCTTTATCCCGTGGATTAGAATGGCCTTCATTTTGTTATCATACTAACAAAGACTCTCTCCTTGACCAAAATTGAGTCAGGCTCCTCTGAACCTTCCTCTAAACTAGGTCTTGACTTTTAGCTTCTGTGTTCATCTCTATTTCGCCCAGTTTTAGCAAGAATCCTGCAAAGTCAGTTTAGAGTGAATTAAACACTTTAGATATCCAATTGCCCAAGATACTCATCCCCCATCATTCCCTGGCCTACCTTCAGGTAGTATTCTGTTAACCCAGATTAACCAGAATCCTTACTCCTGTTGTTTCCTTTTTAGTAATTTTCCATGCACTGACCCTACCCTACCCCTTGGTTATATATTTTCATTTGTCCCTGCTGCATTTGGAATTGAGACCAGTTCTAAACTGAGGTCTCTTTCCCCTGTCACAATCGTGCCTGAATAAAATCTTTTTTTAATGCTTTAATTACGGTCCAGCCATGGTTTTCTTTAACATTGTTAATAATGATACATGTCTTTGCACAAATATCACACTAGTCAATCAACACATTTCAACTTTTGATATATAAGGTGCCGGTACATGATAGTCATGGAAGTTACCAAGAAGTGTAAGAAAGCATTGTGGGTAATTATGGGCTAAGTTAATTATCAAAAATTAGGAAAGGTTTTGGAAGGCTGAAAAAGTTTGGAACAAATTTAAGGGGAAATATATAAGCATTTTAAGAACTAATAGATATAGTTAATATTAGACTGCAGAATTACAGAGCCAGTATGAGAAATAAATCAATCAGTCAAGAATTTACCTGTTACATTTATTTATAAGAACAACTAGCATATATTTAGCTGATGGACTTTGTGCTTTAATGGAAACCTGCTGCTTATTGTATAATTGAAAAAACCCTTCAATTCTCAAATCTTCTGATCTACCACTGAGACAAAACCAAAGAGAGAGCCAGCTGAGCTTTGTTCCAGAACTTCAAAGATAATTTTAGAAAGATTGATTTTAATAGTTTATTTTGTGTTTTACAAAGTAGATTCCTCATAGGACATCTCAGAAACACTTCTTTTTGCAGAGATAATATGTGAAACAAACAATTTTTGGAAAATCTCTCCTAAGTACCTATCAAGTTCAATCTGCTAAAAACTATCAATTGAACTGGGGACTAAATTTTATTCATTTTATGATGTATGAGCTTGCATCCTCAAAAATTTGGGATCTTATTTTCCTTTGCCAAATAACCATTCCAAGAAAATCAATCACAGTTTCTCTTCTCTTTTTGTGCATTTTAATTGTAGTGACTTTATAATATCTTAATACATTGGTGTTTAAGAACCTAATAAAAGTGAAGGTATATGTCTCCTTTCCAAAAAATATATACGCATATACATATGTACACAATATTGAGAGATGAGCAGAGATCAACAGATCCCAAGTAAAAACAACTTGTCCTAGCAAATACCCACACATGTCATAAATGAGCTTTTTGTTTAAAAAAGGGACATCCATGAACAATGTGATACAAGGGCATCTGAGAACTCCAACTTCAAATCTGCTCCTCAGGAATTCCTAATATTCAGTTTAGATATTCATTTCTTACTAAATATATGTTTTTAAAAAGACAGGATTTCTTTGATGAAGCATACATGCTTCCTAGCACCTGAATGTGGACAAGTTAAATGGATCAAGTTCATAACCCACCTGGCAAGGATAACCGATTTATACTCAACATATTAAGGAAAGACATAGGAAAGCAGGGTGAGATATTAGAAACAACTTTTACAAATATTATCCGAGACCTTACCCTGGCTGTGAGTTTGCTATTCTGTAAGGGATAACAAGAATCACCTTGGAAAAATTTGAACAGGAGCATCTCACATTGAGGCCAGGATAACTTTTCCATACACTTTAGAAAATCTGCTAAGTGAGCAGATTCAGAACATTTTTCATGATTTACCCCATAGTTTTTCACTAATGGAAGAGTCTTTTTGTATATATGTATTTGAAAGAGTTAAGAAATGGTCTACAAAATACTGAACCTGTGATTGCTACAAGGATAGATTTATTGTGTTCAGAGAGTCACTCAGTCAGAGTCATTGCCAATGTACATTTAGCAATTCTTGCCTCTGAGACTGTTAAACAACTCAGCAGGAGTCCATTAGGCAGAAATAAGAATGCTGAGGAAGGAGTGGGATGATGGGAGGCAAGCACAGTAATTGGTTGGGTCTCATCAGGTATCTTAGAGCTTTTAGCCAAACTAGAATTGTATGTATGAATCTGGCAAATACCTGTTTTTGACCACTGTATCTCTCTATCAAAGTGAAACATTGTGGTATCTAGCAATCATTTGATTTTACAAAAGTTGTTGATTTTCATAGGTTAATCTTACACTCTTCGACCTTTTAAAAATATTTTATTATTTGAGTTATTTTACCATGAAATCTAGGAGTTTCTATCAGTTTCTATCATATCATCTACAATTAGAAATAGTTTCCAATTTCATAACTGGTCTTGTGTATATCATTGGTTAGTTCATTCAAGACAATATTAAATAGCGCAGGTAGGATCATCTTTGACTTTTTTATTGACCTGAGGGAAATAACTTTTTATTTCCACAGTAAGCTACCAGCATTCATATGGTGATACATTTACATATTTCATCATATTATGAAAATAATCATTTCTCTTTTGAAAACTTCAGTAAGGAATAGCTGTATTTTTCAAAGGCTTTTTTCAGTATAATGGAGATAATCATGTGATTCTTTTCCCCTAAGAACTATTAATATATTGATATATAAACAGACATACTAATGTTGAACCAAACTCACATTCCAATTACTAAAATGTATTTGGCCATAATGTCTTATTTTTTTTTAGTAAGGTGTTAGAGAGTGCTAATAATTTATTTAGAATTTTCAAATTATGATCTGTAGGTAATTTGTGTATTCATTTTTCTTTTTTTGGGATATCTTAATTATGATTAAGTATCAATCCTGTGCTTCAATTATAAAATAATTTAGGAGATTTTGATTTATTTTATCTGTTCCAAAATAATTTATATAGCATTGGAACTATACTGTATTAAAAGTTTGTCAGACTCTCCTGTGAAACCATCTTGTCCTGTTGCCTTTTCATTAGAGGTATTTCCTTAATAACTTTTCTCTATTCTGTGTGTAGTTGTCTGTTTATGTTTCTAACTCAACCGTGAAAAATTTTAAGAAAATATGTTTTCCTAAGAACTTACCCATCTAATTTCCAATTTTATTTTAAAAGAAGTATTCAAGTTTATCTCATGATTACCTAAATTTCCGTTATATCTAGTTATTACTTCCTTATTATTTTTGTGTTTGCTGGCTCTGTTTTTTATTTGCAGAAACTAGCTAGGAATTTGTCTGTTTTGTCAGCATTACAATTTTTTTTAATTTGGTTACATTATTATTATTAATGACCATTGATTTTTTTTCTTTACCTTGCTGTTTTGCATTTATTATTTCCCTAGTTGTGGCTTTTATTTAGGTTTACTTTTTTGCTAACTCAGTTTTTATTCTTAATTTTTTTGTTGGTAAAATATTTTTAGATAATAAGTTGTCCTCTGACATCTGCTTTATACCTTCCTCATGTATTACATTATTTTTCAGAAATTTATAATTTGTATTTTTTCTTTCAATTATGAAGTAACAAATAAAAATCCTTTTTCAATTTCCAGCTGGAAGAGACTTTTTCTTATTTTATTTTTAAGTTCAGCTTATTGTCTTGAGATCACAGAGCATTATTTCTAATATCTTGATTTTACAGACTTTACTAATATTTTGGTCTTAATATATAATTGATATGTTTGATAAAGTATATTGATAAGAAGGTGAAACTGATGTATTCATCATTGATTTATTTTGATTATATTTTAACTTTTGTATCCTTACTAATTTTTTCTACTGCTCTTTCTTATATTGAGAATGACACATATAAACTCACCAATTATAGACAATGGCTGTGATAGTTGATGCATAAACATTTTTAACAGTAATATTCTCATTGTAGTTTGTGGATTTTATTACTACAATTGTTTCTCTTCATCTCATTTAATTATTTTTGTCTGATATCAAGATTGTAATTGCTACTTCACTGTGTTTTCATTTGCTTGACCTATCTTTTCCTATGCTTTCCTATACAATATATGTATATTCTTTTAGCAATACCACATTGTCTTAATTACTGTAGCTTTCCAGTATGTCCTAAAGTCAGGTAGTATCGGTTCGCCTACTTTGCTCTTCTATGTTGTGTGACAATTCTGGGTCATTTGTCTCTCCATTTAACCTTTACAATCAGTTTATTGATACCCACATGATAACTTGCTGGGACTTAGTTTGGGATTGCATTGAACATATGGATTAAGTCGGGAAAAACTACATTTTAACAATGTCGAGTATTCCTAATTGTGAACATGGAAGATCTTTCCATTTATTTAATTCTTTGAATTTATACTTCCAAATTGTATCGTTTTCCTCAGCTAGATATTGTACATATTTTGTTAGCTTTACCACGTCATTCTTTACAATGAAGTGGCAGAAGAGTAAAGAGAGAGAGTTAATTCATGGAGGATTGCATGTCGGGTTTTTAAGGAAAAAGTCCTTCGAATATTGTACATTACTTTATCCACATCCTTTTGTCAGTTTCAGTTACTCGGCTTCATGTAACAGCTATGAGGCTGTGGTGTGTGTAAGAAAGAAAAGGCAACAGATCTCGGTGGACACAGGGCAGTCTCTAGCATGCGAGGAAAAAGACGGTGAGAAGAAATATGAAAACATCAAATGAAGGAACATAAAATGTCACCCTCTCCCACCCTCCAAAAAAAAAACCATTCTCTAGAAAACTAAATTAGATCTTAATGTTATTCTTTCCTTTACTAATTTCCATGAGGGATGCATCTACAGTTTTTAAATAAAGTGTCTTCTAACTTTTTGCTGACCATTTCAGAAATTATTACAAGAGATCACACTTGTTTAAAACTCTTAGGCAACAGCAGTCTACATAGTGGAAATCTATGTAGAATTTATAGATTTAAAAATTAATTCATTGGCTAAAAATATGTCTTAAATTTTCAGTCAAGTGTTATTTTTTTCAGTTCAACTGTGAGGACATCGGGGATAATTTGGGATAAGAAATAGTGATGGGAGGTTTGCCACACTTCATGTGGAGAAATGCTTTCCCTTATGTCTATTTGTTTATCATTGACTTTATGGATACAGAGGAAGTGCAGAGAGAATACAGGTAGAAAAGACATTTACAGATCAGACAAGGTAAGTCATCCACTGTCATTTTAACCAAAGTAATTAAGGATGAAAATAAATTAATATTTGGTGGCTTCAGACCCTGCCTTTTGATTGCTGAAAGTATTACAGTTAGTGGATGACCCTTGTTAGAAAACAAGAATACTTTCTTCTGCTATAGAAATGAACATTTACTTAACATTAAGCTGAAGATAACATCAGTAAGTATCTGATGTATTTTACATCAAAGATTCTTTCCCTTTATTAGTAGCCACACCATTAACATATGTTATGTAAATGTCATGCTTGCCCAGACCTTATAAAATATTCATTAAATGCAGATAATAAATAATGGGCAATTGCATCTTCAATGTTCATACAAAAGTAGTGGTGAGAGATTACATACTATCATTTTTAAACCAAACCCATTTTGATTGAACTCTTCTTTCTCATGCATATGTTTTTTATTTAAATTCTATTTCATTATTTAAATATTCTGAAAATTTACTATTTCAATTTAAAGTTTAATTTAAACCAAATGATTCTTGTTTGCATAATTCAGTATTAAACCATCAAATTTACCTATATGAAAAAATTGACAGTATTATATATCACCCTCCTTGGAATGTCAGTGGTATTTGCCGAGTGGCAGAGACATTCAGTTATGAAAAAGGAAAATTACAGAAAGACTGGAGTTATTTTCTACAAAATTCATAAGAGATTAAAACATCACATAAAATCACACTGTTTTTACACTCCTTACCTCCCCCACTCAAAAAACAAAGAGAAAACAAATATGATATTTACAGAAAAGTACTAAAATGAAACACTCTGGAGGATAATGTAATCTTTTTTTTTTAATGAAGCTTTATTTATTTATTTATGTATTTATTTATAATTAATTTATTTATTTATTTATTTTTAGAGAGAGAGGAAAGGAGAAAGAGAGGGAGAGAGACATCACTGTGTGGTTGCCTCTCACTTGTGCCCCCAACTGGGGACCTGACGTGCAACCTAGTCATGTGCCCTGACTGGGAATCTAACCAGCGACACTTGGCTCTCAGGCCGACGCTCAATCCACTGAGCCACAGCAGTCAGGGCTAGAATAATGTAATCTAATTACACAGAAATAGAGATTGATAAGTCATTGCTTTTCCTTTGGGACCGGAAGACCTTTCAGTGGAGGAGGACAGATGAGATGGGAGTCTGGTCACTAATATTTAGTTCCATTCCTCATTTGGTTTTTGTGATATCTTAATAAAATTACTTAACCTCTGTGTGTCAGTTTTCCTGTCTGCAAAATAATAGGAAGAAGGAAAGACAATTTACAGCTGCATCCAGATTAAGCATTCTGCAGTACCTCTTCCTGCCTTCACCTCATTGTCCTCAACACCATCATGACTAATTTGTCATCCATTTAGGATCTGGTTCTGTTAATTGTATTATAATTTGGTCTTCTATTTAGTCATTGTTTTCTACCCACATTGGATTTCTAGAAGTGTTTAAATCTTTCCAGTCATGATACTTCCAAAGGAAGAGGCTTTGCTGGTGCTGTTCCCTCTGCTGGAATGCTCTTCTCCCAGATAACCGCTGGGTTTGCCTCTTTCAGTATATTATTTGCATAGGACCTCCTTTGGGAGGTGTTCTTTTACCACTGAATTTAAACTGAAATGCATTTCTCCTCACTAGGACTCTATGTCCTTTTTCTGATGTTCATTCGTTCATTTAGTCTTTTGTATATCTATTCAGAAACATTCATCGTGTGCCTGACTCTGCTTTAGGTGCTTAGAACACATCAGTGAACAGAATGAACCTTGGTTCTCTAGGGGCTTACATTCTAGAAGATGTGGGAATTGAAGAGGGAAACAAAAATAAAAATGAACACATATTTGACCCTGGCCTGTGTGGCTCCGTTGGTTGGGTGAGGTCCCTCAAATGAAAAGGTTGTGGTTCAATTCCTGGCCAGGGCCTGGATTGCAGGGTCAGTCCCTGGACTGCAGGGTCAGTCCCTATGGAAGGCAACCAATAGATGTTTCTCTCACACATCGATGTTTCTCTCCCTCTCTTTCCCGCTCTCTATAATTAAAAAAATAAAAGAGACACATATTTTCAATACATTAATAGCATGTTAGGTGGTGACAACTGCCATGAAAACTGTAAGATTATTATAGAATCATTATTAAAATATTTTTAAATGTTCCAGTCAGATAAACTTCTGCTAAAAAAATTAATGAATATACAATTTCAAGGAAGAATAGGAAAATGTCACATTTTCCACTATTAAAGGACTTGTTAATATGGTTTTAAAAGGATAATAATGATTATTGGATTACTATGTCTTTTATGTCCCAATGCATAATATATTTATAAGAAATACAATATTTTTATTTAAAACATCATTATTTAAAATAAGCTGGAAATGACATCCTTCAAAAGAATTAAAATTTAAGATGAAGTTCTTAAATATTAACCTTAACATGTGTAAATTGGGTACCTAATCTTTCAAAATTCCTTTAAGGGACAATTTAACAAAAATGTTTTAAAAGCCATGCAGTGACTTGATGTGGATTATAGATCTATCAGGCAAATCGGTGGGGTCATAGGACTCCAAAGTCAGATACTTTTCATTATGTTAATTGCTTCTTAGTAATTCTTCTCTCTTAACTGAAAATCTGTGTTCTTCATGAGTGGATCATGGATAACTGATGAATAATAAGTAGCATGGATAAGTGAGACATACTTATTTTTTTTAATTAATAAAGAAATGAATAAATCTAAAATTATCTCCTGACCTACAGGTAAAGTCAGGTGAAAATAGTTGATAGGTCTTTTATTTTTCTACTAGCACTCACATTTACAAACATTTCCTAAGATGCATAGAGTCAAGTGGCAGAAACAGCCTCATGAGAAGACACAGCATAAGATATTTCGCAAGGAGGGCTTGTCACCCTGCTGAGAACCTTGAATGAGACGAAGTGTCCACTAACCTGGAATGCCCCCAAACAGGAATAATGAAATCCTTTTTAACTCAAGGTAACAGGGAGGTACTAAGAATGTAGAATTGGATCTTCATGGAGTTTGGCAAAGATATACAAAGACTGTCCCTTAATTCTCTTTATGGCTTTTAGTACTGAATAGTTTGAACTTTTGAGTAGACTAAAAAGAATATTGAGTCAGAAATTAGGTGAGAGGAAATCCCAATCTCCACTCTAATACCACCACTCTTTTTTTCCCTCGTTAATGCAACTCCAACACGAAGGGTATTTTCTCTAGGAGGGGCTCTACAGATTTTAAAGTTCTACAAAATTTGAATTTAGGAAAAGAATAAAACAATGGTGGGTTGGTGCCTTCTAACTCAAAACTATAATTCAACATATTTATATCAGAATGAATGAAGCTTAGCAATCCAGGCCAAAGCCAAACCCTTGACTCTAAGAGTTAGATTCTCTCCACCAATTACTATTTTCTTAGAACAGAAATGCCACATGTGGATACAGGATGCAGATGGTTAAAAAAGAGGGGGTTAAGATTTGAGGGTGCAGGGATAGATTAGAAAATGACACTGGTTGGGGGAATGGTGCTAGACCAGGGGAGAGAATGGAAATTGCAGCGCTTACAGCTCTCCATTTTTCTAGGGCTTTCCTTTCCCTGGCATGTTCCTCTTCACTTCCCTCCCTCTTCTTCTCCCAGAAACCCTCTGCTGACAGAAAGAAATGGTGTTCTCCAGAACATTAAAAATTCTGTTCATCTTCATGGAGTGATTTTCAAGGATGATTGATGGGACACAGAAAGAAATGATGGATATTAAAACTCACTATTACCAGTCATTACTTATTTGCTCTATGCTGACAGTTTATTTCATACTCAATGAAACAAAGAAGAAAAATAGACATTTTCACCAGTCATTTCTGAAGTATTTTATCATTTAGGATAAAACTCATCTCCCTAGGTAAATAAAATACTGTTGAAGCTCTACATACATTTACAACTATGGGTAAGTATGTCTCTTACTTCAGCTCCATTCTTAGAGTATAATAATTAATGGTGCCAATTATTGGAGTCTCATTCATGTGAATGGGTGATGATAACCAGAAAATATCCCAAAGTGCTCAGTTTTAGAAAGTATATATTGACAATCTATCAGGAAAGTTATCATAAATATTAATATTTAGTCTATATTGAGTTTATTTTTATTATTTTCTAGGACAGCTACCCCAAAATATGATACCTTAGCATGCTGAATATTTTAAGTTGAAGGAATGTTAAAAATGGTAGGTGTGGAAGAAGCATCTTTATGCCCAAAGATGGAGGGATGCTGAGAGCAATCTGAACAATCAGTCCTTACTGACCATCTGGTCTACCAGTTTACTACCCTTATCTCATATTTTTTTGTTGTATCACATTTTCCATGACTTTCCACTCTTCATCAAGACTACTATAAAAATGCTTAGACTTAGCCATTTGTTCAGGTCTTCATTTTCTTATGAAGGTTTCAGTGTTACGAGAAACTTATACTAAGTAAATTTTATGCTTTCTCTTATTAATCTGTCCTTAAATTATTACACACAAAACACTGAGGAAGGGAGAGATTGAAAGCTGGCTGGTTATGCTAAGTGAGGTAAATCAAACAAAGAAAGTGATATCATTTATATGTGGAATCTTAAAAAATGAAGTAAAACTTGTAAAACGTCAATAGTATAATGGTGATTACTATGGATGTGAAGGAGGGGTGGTGATAAGATTGATGTTAAGGGTACAAACTTGCAACGAGGAGTGAGTAAGCCATAGTGATCTAATGTACAGTATAAAAAGTATAGACAACATTGTACTATAATCATGTAATGTGACATGTTAGCTACAAAGGCAATCATATTAAAATATAGTCAGCCACTGTGTAGTTAGGTCCCCTTATGGTGACTTCCATACTGAAAATGTACAGATTTTTTTCCCTAGTAATTATTTCCTAAACAATACAGTATAACAACTATTTATATTGCATTTAGATTGTATTGGGTATTATAAGTAATCTACAGATGATTTAAAGTAGACAGGAGGGTGTGCATAGGTTATGCAGAGTGGGGAGAAAAGTAAGTTTACAATTGTGAGTACATGAAACAAGTTATTTGCATATTAGTATTTATTATTGTATTATTTTCCATATGAACTATAAACCTACTTTTGTTCCACCCTATATATAAATGCTACATTATTTTACATAAGGGATTTGAGTATCTGAGGATTTTGGTATTCACAGGGGGAGGGTCCTGAATCAATCCCCCATGGATGACTATGTATAAATCCATCAAAGTAAACACGTTGTACACCTTAAATTTACACACTATTTTATGTCAAATACATTCAACTTAAAATAAAAGACAATAGGAGGCTCAGAAGCTGAGAACAAGACCCGAAGCAGGTGAGCACAATGAAGCAGCTGCTGCTCTGGATTGACGCAGGGACATTTAACTCACCTGTGGACTCACCAAAGACCAGGGGAAGGCATACTGACCTTCCTGCTGTGGGTCGTGCTGGGGCTTGAACTATTCAAATGGGAGCTCTTTGACTTCTAATCCAGGTATTTTTACTATTATTGTATTATGTGTCTTACTGTTATCTTCTACTAGATGTAAAGCTAGATTTAAAGCTACCTGAAATCTGGGACTCTGGTTCCTATTTCTCCTTTGTATCCATATTGATAATATCCATTATTAAGCACAATACTAAGTGTAGTAGGTATTCAGTAGAGATTGGTGACTGGCTTCCCACTGATACAAATAATATGTATCAATGTTTTTGAAACCAATAATTCAGAGATGGACATTGAGACTGTAAGATTATACCAATTGTCACTCTGGTGAAATAGTCAAGGAAACAAGTCTAGAGGATTAAGACATATTCTGAATTTGAATCTTAACTCTGTCACATGTTTGTGATTTTGAGAGAGTTAGTAAATTATTATTTTATGATTGCCTCATATATAAAGTAGGGTTAATAATAATACCTACTACTGGATGGTTATAAAAAGTAACTGAAATGATCTATGTAAAGAACTTAAACTGGGCAATACTAAGCTCTCCATGAACATTACTTATGAAGATTTAAAAAAATATTTTATTTGAATTGATTTATATGATTTCTCTTGCCAGTATTTTATTGTGATCTCAGGTCGCATTTGCTAAAATATGATGTTTTTTAAACCACAACTCAAACATATTTAGGTGATGCTATTTCCATCTGTTTAAAATTCAATATTTTAATTACTGGTGTTTTGGTTTCATGAGTACACCTTGTTTGATAGTCCTTGTATTATAATGGGAATACCAGTTCTTCATTTATTTATTTTTGTTGAATTAATGAGTTAGGAGAGAAGAGAATATAATCAAGGTACTGGTTTCTAAAATTTTTCAACCACATGCTACAATGAATTGAAAAAGAAAAGTTTTCATCTAGAGTATATATCATGTTTACTTTGTTAAAGTTATTTTCTATCACTTAATATAGTAATTGTAGCACTATTAATATAGCGCTCCAATTCTCTGAAGTGAAAGTAAAGTGAATTATAAAGAGAAAACCGGCAAACCACTACTGACATACATGATGACAGTAAATCCTGGCATGTGAAATCTTAGGGCAGCCTGCACTTCCCTTTCATAAACAGTGACACAATAGGAACTACCTGGAATTTGTCCTGCATTTGATAGAAAACTCATTTAGAAAGAGCTGTGTTCTCACAACAGCTAAAGCTAGCTCATTAAATTAATTCAGACAAGTACTAATAATAGCTCTAGTTCAATTTCCTGAACTCTAATACTCTAATCTGCAATGACTGTACTAGATATACCTTTGTATTTCTTCTTTTTTTTTTAGTTTAATGATTTAATTAGTCTGTAAAATACAATTTTTTATTGTGCTTTGTGCCTGTTGATCTTTCAAAAATTTGCTAGTGACCAGCTTCTTTTTTTCTATTTTATTTTATTTTCTGGTTTTTCCATTACACTTGTCCCATTTTTTCCCCATTGCTCTCCCCCACCCAGCCCACCCCTTCTCCCACAATCATATCCTTCCCCTTTGTCCCTGTCCATGAGTCATTTATACACGTTCCTTGACTAAAGCCTTCCCTTACTTATCCCCCTTCTCTCCCTCCCCCTCCCCACTATTGACTGTTATTCTGCTCCTTGTCCTATTCAGTTCATTTGTTTATGTTGTTCTTTAGTTTCCTGTATTAGGTGATATCATACAGTATTTTTCTTCTGTACTTTCATTCAACCAACAATTGCACTACAGTTATGAATTCTGTTAAGTTTTGGGACAAAGTTGAAATAGGTAAACTCTGTCTTCAATGATCTCACAGATGAGTGATGGACACTGAATGTTATGATAGTTAATCATATGTTCTTATTTAGACAAAGAAGAGAGGAATGCAGTCTAGCCTTGGAGTTAATTATTTTTTCTGAGAAGACTATCCTGATTCTTGAATTTTAAGTGTATGCTGATAATGCACATGGGGTAGAAACCTGTGGAGACTTTCAGGCAAAAGTAACAGCATGCTCCACAATCTCAAAGGCTCAGGAAGCATACTACTTTTAGGAATTTCTGATAATTCAGTATATAGGTAAAAAGCAGGGTGTGGACGGGCCAGATGAAAGATGGAGAGAAAGGCCAAGGTCATGTTATCAAGGGCTCATTATGCTATGCTAAACATTTAATTTTCTCCTAAAAGCAGTGGGTAATCATGAAAAGATGTTTTAGAGGGAAGTGACATATTTACAACCTCATTTTGAAAACAAAATCTGCTGGCAGAAATGAAGCAGTAGACAGGAAGTGGCATTACCTTGTGCAGGGATATCTGGTAGGAAGCTGCTGTGGGAAGGCCAGATAAGAAGCAACGAAGACTTGACATAAGATTCCAGCAGCAGGAATTTGAAGGGACAAGTAGAAGTGGTAGATATTACAGAAAGAGAATTTGTATGAATTAAACACCAATTAAATCTATGTGGAAGAGAGTTATTTTTCTGGGTGGATAGGGTGGTGCCCTTTGCTGAGAGACACAGTAATGGGAATAGGTCAGAAAAGATAATGCATTTCCATATAGCATAGGTTCAGTTTAAGGTTTCTGTGGGCATCCATTCAGAAACTGGACATACAGATCTAGAAATCAGGAGATGATCCCTCAAATATATTTTAAACTAATATTATAACTCAATTTACAAAAATAAATTACTTAATGAAGAAAAGCATTTTGGTGTTAACTATGTGCTAACCATTAGTATAAATCTGAATAATTGAACAAATGAATATTATTTAAGTGTTTGCTATATATATTACTTTTGCTTTGAAGTAGCTCATTAACACAGAAGAAATATAAACTTTGCTGTCTAATAATCCATAAAATAGGAAATTAAAAATGTTAACAGAAATGTTCAATTTTTAAGTCTTTAACATATTTCAGAATACCCTGTAGTGTCCTTTTTTACAGATAAAATTGGTATTTTTTCAAGCTAGAACTTCCTTTAGCTTCCTGTTTTCCACTCCCTATCTGTGTGTGTGTGTGTGTGTGTGTGTGTGTTTTGGATTATCGCAAGACCCACATATCCTGTATGACACAGAGACAGACAGGGTACCAGGGCTCTACCAAAGTTTTACAAGCCATGTATTGGTAGACAATAGCTCTCTGGACAACAACACTCTTCTCTCCTGAATTTTACCTTCAACTTTTCCTCCTTTTACTGCCATAGTCGTTTTATTCAACAATGGCTAATAAATAACAATTTAGTCCCTTTTCCTTTGCACAATGTCAACCTTTAATTACTGCATTAACTTTTATTATATATATATATATATATATATATATATAATTAAAAAGTTAAATAGTACCATCGATATATGTAAAAAATACATGAACCTAAATCATTAAAAAATATGGATGCTCTAAGAAATTTAATTAAGATTATGTAAAGAATAAAGAACTATGTATGGGGATGATTTATTACTTGAACTAATTTGTTTCTATTATAATATCCATGGTGATTCATATGATGTAAAATATAATTTGAAAACAGATGATACTATCTCCAAACTCTAACTTACTGAATTCTTCATAGGATTTATCATATAATCACCCATATAGGACGCTCTAATTTCCATTGCATATAGGATTAATTCCAATTCTTTGTTACTCAAAAATTCTCCCTACTCTTAGAATGAATTTAGAGTTCATAAAACTGTGAACTGTACTGGTGATACTTTCAGTCTACCCCTTTCCACAACTTTGACTTGGCCTCGGTCCTGTGTCTTGTTTGCTTGTTTCCTTCTCAACAACATTTAGCTCAGTTTTTCTTCTTCTCGGAGAACTTCCTCAATTCTTCCAATCTTCAGTGGTCTTAATTACCTTCAGCACTTACCCTCTGTCTCCCTTCTCTCTCTCTTCATACAAATATTCATACCGGTGTTCCCAAGTAGCCCATGAAGAAAACGGTGGGGAAAGTGGCCAAAAGTGAACAGCAGCTAACTGTTATGTCCTGTCTCTACCAGTTCCAGCACATTGCATGTTTTCTCAAGTCTCAGTACTACTTTCAGATAGATATTATTGTGGATGATTAAATGAAACATAGAACTATTTAAGTAACTTCTCAACTGCCCCTCACCACTACTCCAACCTTTCAGTAGGGAGCTGGATTTGAATCCAGTGGTGCCTGGTTTGTCCTCTTCCTGTGACCTGCGGCCCTTTCATAGTGGGAGTGACTTTGAAGTCAAAGTTCTAGGGTCTAACTTGCATTGCTGCTTCTCACTAGCTGTGTGGACTATTTATTAAACATTCTCTGTATTCTCTGCTTAGGATTTCACACAGGTAAGAGGTTGTGAGCAAAACCCCTCAGCCATGGTACTCACAGTATTCTCACTTTATAAATAAGAAAATGGAAGCATAGGGAGTGTAGGTTAACTTGCCCAAGGTTATAAAACAGGAAACTTCCATTCCAGCCTGTCGAAACCTGCACTCTGAATCACTATGCTGATCACAATGCCTCTACGGGAAACTACCATAACCTCCATAAGCAGCAAAAGTTTCCTTATGTATAAAATGAATACAGAATTGTTTTAAGGATTCAGTGGGATAGTAGGGAAACACTAGGCATAATTACTTGCCCATAGTAGCAACTAGATAAGTAATGTTTGTTGTTATCTTCGTTATTTGACTGTGCTGACTGGAGGACTCGGGGCAGGGATTAGACATTTTTATCTCATTCAAAAGTGATTCTGGGCCTTGACTGTTGTGGCTCAGTTGGTTGAGCATCATCCCAGAAACCCAAACATTATGGGTTCAATTTCCAAATCAGGGCATGTACCTGGGTTGTGGGTTTCGTCCTCAGTCAGACACGTACATCGGGTAATCTCAAGTCAAGGCTTCTCTCTCTCTCTTTCTCCCTCCCTTCTCCTCTATCTAAAATCAATAAGCATGTCCTAGGGTCAGGATTTTAAAAAAGTGGTTCTGTGCATGCAATTGCTGCTTCATAAATACTTTTTGATTTAATTATTTTATATATTGGTTGTTTTGAAAGATGGTGAGGAAAAAAAGACAGGGTGTTATAAAATATTGACAGATATGTAAGTCTATTATTAAATCACATTAGATTTAAACCATGGAAAATAACGGATCCTTGTATTATGCTACCATATGAAAAGAAAATCCTTGTGGGAGAAAATTCCTTATTGGACCTTACATCCATTTAATAGCAGAAACCATCAATACAATCTACCTCAGAATCTGAGGGCTTGGTTTCCTTATATTGGTTTATAATACAGCAATCTAAATGTATTGTGGACTCTCTTCAATCATTGTTTGTCATTGTTCCTGTTAGGACAATGTTATCAAAGGTGCTCACAGTAGAGAACCTGGGATGCGTTGGGTTTGGGAAATTCTTTGACCATCTGCAATTCTATACCAGAAGAGGTTAAGTTGTAAAGTTAGCCCTTTGTTGAAAGTTAGTCTCCTCTAAATATGTGTGTATGATTGCCAGGACAACAAGGGTAGAGTATGCAGCTGGGTCAGTATTCAAATACCCCTCTGGAAAATATGGAAGAACTGAAGGTAAACAGGATGATGACATCACCCAGCTAAGGACACAGAGAATTCCAGGATGTGATCCAGAGGTGTCCCTTTGAGGCAATTTATAAATGTGTTACAAATGAGATTAGGAAGATTGCTGTATCTCAGAAAGGGACTAATGTCTAACTCCTGGGAGCTAAATTGATGATGTCAAGTAATGTGTTTTTGATAAAAAGCATATAATAAAGAAAAGTCATCTATATGGGATCAAGAAAATTAAGTGAAAAGTAATTACATGCTAAGATTAATTTAGTAATGACTAAGGAGATAAAATATGGAAAATGAAGATTTTAGTCATCAGAAAGTCAGACTCAGAATAATCCTGTTAAAATTTTCCACAGCTTTCTTTGGCTCTGTATCCTCTGTTTAATGTTCTAAAATCTGTCTGCTTTCCTATTCTGTTTGCTTGGCACCTTGATAATAGAAGGGTCTCTTGGAATAGCAGGAAAAAGTGTTTCTGGTCATTTGGAAAAGGATAACTCTCATTGTAAATGGGCCCTTTTGGTTCTTAAATTATTCTTTCTATATAGAAAATTATATTAGCGTAAATTAGTTTCACGATTTATTATTCCCATGGTGCACTTATAAAAGTTTGTGTCAGAGTCTGAAATGCAAATATCTGGAATTCGCTGAGATGCCCCCAAGGTGATATTTGCAGGTTTCAGTTCATAGTCATCCCCCAGATTTGTGGAATCATCCAGGGGCTGATATATTATTTTGAAAAGCTCTTCAGTTGATTCTGATGGTGCATTTGCTATGCCTTGTGAAAAACAATAATGCCATGTTTAAGAGAAAAGGGCAGCCTGATAAATCAAGGATTGCTTCGTGATTGTTTATATAAATAACAACTTTAAAAATAGAGAGATCGCCATATACTTCTTACAAAAAAAGCCATGCTGGCAGCATAATTCCTTCTTCCCTCCCTATAAAGCCACATCCAGGGCATGTCCTCTGGGAGTGCTGGATGGATGCCTGGTGACAAAAGGAATGATGAATTGGCACGAGGACACCAAGATGGAAAGTAGAGGTGTTGACAACTCTGTATCAGTGGCTGGGTTAGAAGCAGATTAATTAGGTCATGCTCTCTACTTTAGGTGTATCTACCTCTACATCAGAAGTGGGTGTCCATGATGTTACTCAGGTCCTCCAGAAAATAATTTTTAAAAAGGATTAAATGAAATAGATTTATCCTGATCCACACTGGGAATATGCCTGCTACATTATTTTTGTAGCTCCTTTAGCAAGAGTGATATAATGTAAAAATACAGCACACAGTGAAAATCCATATTTCTCACATTGAATCAATGACATCATCTATTACCAGGGGGAGTACTGTAGGACTAATTATGAGGTGTTTTCCACATGTTGTTGGCCTAAGAGGAAATAATTTGGATTAAAAGGAGCATAAATGTTCACAGGCAAACTATGGATCTCCTAAGCAAGGATATGAGTGCAGAAAAGTAAGATAAGCAAGGCTGGGGCAGGCAGTTTCTCCAGCTATTGGCAAACAGGTCTTTAAAGTTACAGATTATTGAAAAATTAGGATCCAGAGAAGATGACTTCTGTACTTAGCCCTCAAGCTGTTTGCTGAATTTTGTTGGTTTTCATGACCTGTGTGGATGACCCAGAGAGTGGAGGTAAATGTTTACATAGAGACAGAGTCCAAATATGTTTGCAAAAGTGAGAATTAAATGAGAACATAAATAGCAGTCTTATATCTGTTCACAATGGATACTCAATAACCCATCATTATTATTACACATCCAAAAGCCTAAACTTACCAGGAATTACTTGCACAATGATGTATTTAATAGTAGAGATAAGTGTCTATACTTTAAAAAGTTAACGGTAAGGACAAAGTCCAGGGTACCAAGGGATGATGAAAACTCTCTGTAAAGCCAAGCCATCACTTATAAAATCCATCAATACCATACATAGCACACCGACTCTGAAAACTAACACAAGTAATATTCCTCCCACAACTGTACCGGGGCTGTCATTGAAGTTAATAAACATTTACTACAAAAGATTATTGGGAAGCTTCCCAGAGTTGTTTCCTCCCAGGGAAATATGTACTTACAGGAACTGTGCTTTAGAGGTAACTCCATCACCCACCATATTTTAGGTTGAGAAATGACCAATAGGGGACCGTGTAAGTGGTGGCACTTCTGAAACAAGGAGTCGCACTTGACAGCCATTTTATTACACTTGGAACATATTGAAGGAATAAATCATAAAGGTAGTAAAGAATTTAGATTTTTGAAGCCCTGGTCTTGGGAACTCAGACTCTATGGAGACTCAGAAGATGGATTCTAGGTACTGAACACATCCAGATTGCTCTGGGCATCAGTAAGGACCTCAGCAATAATGGGTCCCCAAGGCCTTGCCAGGAGAAATGACAGGGACAATAGGTTTTGACTGGACAAAGCTGTTGCAATCTTTGAGTCATCTTTAGCAAACAAATCTAACACCCTGTTTCATTACTCTTGTCTTCTGATACCTCAAATATCCAAAATAAACTTTTATTTCATTATAGTCATGAAATTTTGCTTTTCAATGGTCTGAATTTTTTTAAAAGTCCCTGGTTTGTGTCCTTATCATGGAGATTTGTATGTCCAACCATCCCAGGGGGTTGTATAAATGCAGGGTGCCAGGGGAAACTATTTATGGATATAGTACATTGTTTTATCTATTTATTAAGGCAAGGAGGATTGCTAACAGAATGAAATGCTTATTCATATTTGTTATATCCAGATCTATTTTATTTGCCTCTGCTTTTCCTCTAATGTATTGTTCTAATCATCAGACATTTTTTTCTGCCCTCTTTGATACGACCATCTTATTGTTTGAGTTAAATCACAGAAGGCTCTAGCCCTTGGCTTTCCCAATGTGAAGCGCTATATATAAAAGGGGTTACTGCAAATAAGACAAAGCCAGTGCCATAAACCTGCCAGCCTCATCTCTAGGATTTGCTTTCCAAATAGCACGACATTCTTTCTTAATATTACCTCACATTGAAAAAGGGCAAGCCTCTGTGAAAGTTAGGCATTCATGAATCTCATGTTTTAACACAGTCTACATAATGTAAAAGAATCGGGAGTACTCAGCATAGATCATTTTGAAATGGCTTCCGTGGGGATTTATCATGTGTGTGCGTTAAACTGGCATTCACTATTTAGTTAGCGTGAAAAGCAGAAGGCATTTCAGTTTGGGTTTAAGCATCCTGCCGTTTTCCACACTCCACTCAAGAGCATCAAACAATCAGAGAGCAGCAGATGTTGATATTTTCTCTAGCAATGGAGCCAACCCCAAGGACTGACACTTCCTTTTTGTATATCCTCTAAAGTTGAACCACATGCAGCAAATGCCTTTGGCCAAGAAATTAGAATTAAATCAGACGCCTGGGAAACTCAAAATATAATATTGGACATTCTGGATTAATAAGAAAAGAGGAACCATACAATGAGCAAACAAAGCTAATTGGAACTGCTTTGGGAAGTATGACATGGTCAGTTTCGTATGCCTAATTTAAAGTGGTGATTAAAATGAGAAAATAAATGAAATGGGTAGTGGTTTAGGAGCCAAGTACTTTGCAGCCATGTTAGATGGTTTAGATTCACCAGCCTGGCTCTAACTGTGTTGAAAGTAATGTTGGCAGATTCTTTTCTAGATATACTTTAGATAATAATTACTTGAATGTATGTGACACAAAAATTACCTTTGCATAAACAGAAGGAAGAATCAAATAAATGACTAACATGAGAGGCCCAGCTGTATATTATCAGATTCAGAAATTAAGATTCCACATTACCTGGCTACTCAAAGAATTGTCCCACTTTGGATTCATTGGGAGCGCGTTAGAAATGCAGACACTAAGTCTCCACCCCAGACTTACTGGATTAGATTTGCGATATTTCTGGGTGATTTGTATGCACACTGAAGTTTGGGGTACACTGCTCAGTAACACTAAAAGGGTTTGATATGTCCTTGTTTGTATATATGTGTGCACAGGACAGATACACAAGAATCACACTATCCTTGAAAACGACAGTTTCTAAAACAATGCTGTTTCATTTTTAATACATTGCAGCCACACCAAGGGAAAGTTTTCGCAGGGACCACAGGCGGGAGGAATGTGTGGGAATGAAGTTTTCTCTGTAGATTTCCAATAAGGGATGCTGTGAAACTTTTCTTAATAAGAGGAATTGCTAAGATTAACTGAGCACCACACCCAGTCTGCAAACTCCCCTTGCAAGAGTTTCATGTGCATCACCTCGTTGATCCTCCTAATGACACTGTGACTTAGGCATGCTTATTCCTCTGGTTTTCAAATGTCCATAGTAAGTGTCAGACACTTGAAGTAATTGTCTAAGAGCACACAGGTAGTACATGGAAGTGTCAGGGTTCATTCATATAATTGCTAGGTTATTCTCATTTTAGGGTGAAGACAATTATAGGGATCTGGCACTAGTTTAAGCTTGAGCAATATCAGGATTTAATAGGAATTATCATAGACAAGATATACATCAGAAGTTGGACAATGATAGCATCATTAGGTTAGAAATGGGACTGAAAACAGAAGAGCCCACTATCCTCTCTTCTCCAAATCTATCTAATTTTTAGTTATATGAATTTTTATTAAACTGATGAATAGCTATTCCAACCCCTTTTGAACTTCTGTAAAAACTTACTGGACTCAAATCACTTTGATTACTTATAACTTGTTCTATTACCATAAGAAATGTGCAACTTCTCCAGCTATACTGTGACCTTCCCATGGTGGTGGACACCACATATACCTTTGTCTTTTATACTAGAGAGTGGATGGCACTGTATCTTGCCTTTAGCTTTTAGCGTGTTTTACCAAACAATTGCTTACAGGCTCTGGGAAGACTTTGATATTAAGGAATGCCCTGAAGTACAATAGATCCAGGGATTTAAATACTGATGCCAAGTGACAGGCAAACTACAGGTCATCCAACTTAGGGGCAAGGGAGCTGTCTCAGAGAGGTTCCAGGGAGTTTGCATCAGGGACACTTAGGGTTAAGCCACAGTCTTTATTCCTTTTATTAACTAACGTTTATCCATGAAACACAGAATGTTAAACAAATAAGTAACTTGAAAGGGAGTATTAAGAGGTACTTTTCAGTATGCAATAGAGTCTTAGAGTAGAGAATACCTCAGAGAGAATAGTATCCCAGCTCTCTTAATCAGAAATCAGGGTTCATAGAGAGTAAATGAGTGAATTGCTCAAGGTAGCACAGCAAAAATGAGACTACAATCAAGTCTGATACCCTGATATCCTGTCTAATATTATTCGCCCGTCTGATGCTGTATCATAGTCAAGCACATTTACTGTTTTGACTGAGCAACAGAGCTTCTCAGTCAGGTAGGAGACTGAATGCCACTAATCTCTTTTAATAAGGCACTTGATTCCAAGCCCCATGGTATAGTCATAATAATGCCAGAATAACTAAGCAGATAAAACTGTGCTTGTGGTTGAGTACCCAAGTGGTTGGCAATGGGATCAGCAGATGCTTTGAGAGCAGTAGCAATCCCTCAGTATTATTCCAGAGGACATTTGGTATGGCTTCCACTGGCAAAGCTAGATCCAGCTGATCGATGCCAATGACACAAACTCCATGAAGGAAAGCATTAGGAAACATGTGAGCTTTAAAAATATGATCATACGTCAGCCTGCGAGCCAAGTGTCGCTGGTTTGATGCCCAGTCAGGGCACGTGACTAGGTTGCACGTCAGGTCCCCAGTTGGGGGTGCAAGTGAGAGGCAACCACACAGTGATGTTTCTCTCCCTCTCTTTCTTCTGTCCCCTCTTTCTACAAATTAAATAAATAAACAAATAAATAAATTATTTTTAAAAAATATGGTCATATGTTAATTGGATGAAATAGACCCAAGGTAATTCAGCAGAAAATAAGCAAATGAACTAAAAAAATGGTCACAGAATATCTCTGTTGTATTTTTGGTAGGAAAAGAATTTCATGGGTTTTAAATTGGCAATGAAATCTGTCTTTATTCAGCTCTGTCCTACACATAAACCAAGTGTCCCACACCACTGCAACATGAGGAAAGCATTGTGAGTCTCCATATGTCCTTAAATGAGTGTGGTAAAAAACAAATGCTTAATTTTTTAAATCATTACAGCAACTAAATATTTGAGTGTGGAAAACTCTATGTCAAGTGCTTCCCACACACTCATATAAATTATTGTAGCAATTCCTGTAACAAAGATATTATAATCCTCACATTATGCATAAAGAAACCAAAACTGAGAGATACTGTAAATGACATCATATAGTTGGTAAATGATTGAGACAGAATTTGAGCCTAAGTGTTCCGGATTCCAAAACCAGTGCTTTTGACCATTTTATTATGGTTTATATTCTGGCTCCCTAAAACATTTTGTAAAATTACTTTTTCATAAGAATGACTTTGCAGCTGTATTAACTAGTTCATATGGAGAAATACTCCACAAAAAAAAAAGACAACATAGACTATTTCTCAATCTTTGGAAACTCTGAACCATTTTTGTTTTATATATAAACTTATTTACAAAAAAATTCAGGGCCTTCTTGTCCATGATAGAAAAATAATAAGCATAGGAGACCTGACTCTTTTGTCAGGCTGCTGTATCCCACAGGGAGAGTCATGTGTTTTAAATGATTTATATAAATTGCTGTTCAGATATTGGGACTATGGATAGATAAAATTATCAAAGGCTTATGGCCTATTATTTATTATTATTAAAACTTATTTTCCTTCAAAATGTGTTGTGGAAACCCCTTCACTTTTCCTTCAAGAAAGTTGAGACTAAATATATATATTGGGCTTCAACACATAGAAGAGGAAATTCCTCAAGATGTCCAGCTTTGTCCCAATTATAAATAAGAATGTCCCATTCCCTTCTGCTCCATATGCTCTACCTGTGTCTATACCTTATAGTATAGTCTACAATCCTCAGTGGCTGAAAAGATTTTGCTGAGCTTTACATTTGTAGTTTATAATATGGGAATTATGAGTCCTAACATTCTATTGAAACTAAATATTGGGTTATAATATTTAGTATGCATTTTCAAATTGTGTACATATCCCTAGAAACTTTTGATAAACTATCCATTGTATCCATGAGCACCAGTAAGTTGATGGGCTCCCCAACACCAGGATCATTAAATATTCTCTCCAACAGCCAGAACTTCTTAGAACAGCACTGAAAGAAGTTAACACTCCTTTGAGAAATAGTCATCTTCTTTGATAGGCTGGAATGACTACATGCTTAAACATGGGTTAGTGATGCCATGTCAGCTGGGTGCATGAAAGGGAAAATGCAATTCTGGGTATTCAGAGTGGTATATAAGGCACTGAGTAGACAAGGCACCCTAAGTCAAGTATGATGTAGATAACTTAGAGACTGTGTGGCAGCCAATATAAATGGACTTTATTAAGAAAAAGTTAACAACTTTTAATTATTTTTAAAAGAGAAAGACTGGGGATAGCCTGCAGCCATGGACATATTAAAGAGAAGGCTCCAGCAGCAGTTACATATTTTCTTTGAGAGTGAAAACAAGAGCAGGAAGGTTAAATCACAAAACATCAGATTTAAGTCAAACAGTAAAAATTATATTAAGGCTGAAATCATCCCTTTCTTTTAAAAAATTGAGTAAATATTAGTAGATTTGAGTTAAAGAAAGATAATATATTTTATAAATTTTAGTATGGAATCATTACATTATACAGTTTCTCAGGGAAGAGGGTGGTTTAAAATAAGAGTCACCATATGTGTGTTTGGAACTTTTATTCCCAGTCAGCCATTAAAAGCACAAGGTCTATACCTTCAGCCTGGTAAGAGTGTTGACCAATGCTGATTGAGTTTCTTGTCTCTACTGCTGACCCTTGGGATTAAAAAGGCAGCCAAGTTCTGATTTATGTGCAGGAAACTAAAACACAAGACCTAGCTAGCACTTTTCCATTCGTGTAAGAAATTTTTTCGGACATTGATAATTCTAAACCACTGGCACATTTGGTGAAGTCATTTAATTACTTTCTTTTCAAAAACTGATTTAAACTTTGATGGAGAAATTTTGTGACCCCTTCTTTAGTAATATGTTCTGATCAGGATTCCAATCCAAAATCTTTATGTTCAATTTGATTCCTAAGTTGTTTACCTTTTTTCAAAGTGTAGATTTTTCTGGCAATATTAAGGTAAAGACAATACAATGTTTCAATGGTAGCTTAGAAAATTAACAAATAACGAGGACTAAAACATTTTTATCAAAATCAAGGATTAGAGACTTTCAATTTGTTACTGCACAGGCAACCAGGTATATGTTGTTAAAAACAGAAAAAGCGAGTCACGGGAATGATGCTGGAAATGTCTGTGAAGGACCCACAAAGTTGGGAGTTGATATGGGTGGAAGTTACACAGAGGCGTGTGGCCTCACCTAGGTGTCAAGTCCTCAAGGCAAAATTCTGATGTCTTACAATGAAAAGCATCTTAAGACTTCAACCACTTACTTAGAGATGAAAAAAACAACAACAACAACAAAAAAAAACTTATGTCCAGAGAGGACATAAGCAGTGGCAGTGCTGGAAGCAAACATGAGATTTTATGACTTCCTTAACATTCAATCAATAAAGTCTGTTAAAATAATGGATGGATGCCCTCAAAAAGTGGTCCCAAATTTCAGGACAGAAATGAGTGAAATTCAATCTTAAATTTTGTGGAAGGATTAAGGCAGAGGTAATGCTGACATCTTCCCAATTCAACATAAGGTCATATACTAGAATACGTAATAAACTAATAAAAACATTTGTTAAGCATTGGTTTCAAAGTAGAGTAATGCATGGCCTTTTCAGAAGAGAGTTAAGTGCATTTATTATGGTGAATAGCTTATTCCCCTGACTGCAGTCACTCTAATGTACATTTTGGAGGTGACAAATTACTTTTTACATCCGATTACAAAGCAATGCACATTTCACTCAGAAAAACATGGGACTTAAATAAAGAGATGCAATTTCAGACAGAACACACTACGTGGGATCAATAGAAGCCAGGCAGGTCTCCATAAAACATTTAAAGAACACAAGAGCAATATTTATAGAGAATTTTTTTCTGGTTTCGTATGATGTGTTTTAATGCACACATGTGTTTTACAATAAAGTTCTAAAAGAACAATAGTCCCAATAAGGACCCTTCTCAAGAAAAATCACAACACATCAAATTCTATTGCTCACTGAGGTCATTGGCCATATGTCACTCTAACTACAACTTAACCAATATTTTTATATTCTATAATCTTTACAATAAAAATTCAAATAGATTTCTTTTTTTCTGACTTACTAGGTTTTACATTTTCTTCATCATGGGTGCTGCCCTGCCCCAATTTTACCTTTTCTGAGCATGGAAAATAAACCACCAGATGACAACATATATCATTTTAAATGGACATGTTTCTGCTTTTGCTCTTTTTCTCTATGTTTTCCTTGAGTTAAAGTGAATTGGTATAACTTTCTGGGCTGCAGAGAAAACATCGTCAATCATGTGTATGTACACTGGTACTTTAACAGCAATTAAAGTGGTTTATCTTCTTTAGTCACCTGAGTGAATAATACTCCTTTCTCCACCCACCAGCCCTAACTTTTGATTAAAAAAGTAGAAGATATGAGACAGGTACACTTACATGCTATTAGGAATTGTATAGTAGGTAACAAAAGAGGAGGAAGAAAATAGGACTAGATAACTTCAACTTACAACAATCATGAAAGGTTTTATGGAGAACATAGCATTTGAGTGAGGAGATGGATAATGAGTAAGATTCAGAAAGACAGAGAAGCCAGGTGGAAAACCTTTGAAATATGTAGATAATGGGTGATCCAAAGCATGGGGTTGTGATAAAACAAACAAAAACAAATAAGCATGGTGAGGGGATGTTTAGTGTGTAGCATTTATGTTTAGAATATAAAATTATGTTCAAAGCAATAGAGTGCTTTAGTTATAAGACAGTGGGCTTTAATTTATACCAATATTTCTCAAACGTCAGACCTTGTGGGTCTCAAATAAAATAGTGACATGTGTCATGCACATGGATTCCAGCTGAGTTGAAAGCAGGAGGGTAACTCAGTGAGCACTTGGGGCATCATGGTTGTGACCAGCACGTGCACTGAAACTGAGCTGCAAGTCTGGGTTACAGAGTGGCCGTTCTGACTGACCCAGAATATGCTTACATTGATTTGTGAATTGCTACTTAAATGAATTCACAACTTAAGAAAAAACCCATAGAGAAATTTCATACCCTGATAGCAAGGATCTGTGAACTCGATTTTAAAAGGCACTATCTCATCATCAGGTAGCACTGTTAGAGTTAAAAGTGCAATCAAATTGACACTTTACAAGAAATATTATAGAGTATTTAATCTTAAGAGATACTGGGGAATCTTTGGAAATATCCTGTTTATTGAATTATTCCTAATATTTAGCTAAGACTGTAGATTCCACCTAGGTGCTAAGTACTGGAGAAACAAAGATGAATACATGCGTCTGCCACAGAGAAGCTTATGGTATAGTTGTGGGAAAAGTTCTCTTGACATATAAAAATAATAAAATATGGAGACTCGTTGGTAGAAAGATTGCCAAAGGAGTGCAATTTAACCCAACATTGAGGGCAGAGAAGACTCAATGATTAGGCCAAGTGGTAAACAGTAAATTGGAAGTGCGTTTAAGTTTGAGAATGTGTGTATACTTCTATAGTGTGGAGCTTTAAAAAATGAAAGAACAGAATGAATAAATGTGCCTTTGCTGTTACTAATATGAAAAGTTTGAAGCAGGGGATGTTAGAGAATGAAACTGGGAAGGTAGACAGCAGCTAGATTCTATTGTTGTAACAAATCAGTGTTAAGGAACTGACTTTATCTTGGAGTGCAAGAAGCAAGGAATGACACAATTGACTTGGTATTTTAGTAAGAGAATTCTGAGGACAAGAAGAATAGAGAGGGTAGATAGAAAACTATTGTAATATTACTCAAAGAATGACAAGTCCCTGGGCTAGAACATTGGTGATAGAACTAGGTAACAGAAGGATAAAAATTATATTTAAGAGGTGAAATAAGCAGAACACTGACTACATGTGGGTTGTGATTGAAAGAAAGAAGTTAAAAATATACCAGCTTTCCAGTTTAGAGATATATATGAATTGAGAATGAGAATAACAAGAAGAGAAGACATCAAAGGGGAAATGATGAGTTTAGTTTTTGACATGTTGAGAGCATACGGCCTGTGGGATATCTAGGTAAGGCTCTATAGGCAGATGAATATATAAAACTGAAACTTGGAAAAACACTCTGGCCTACAGATACAATTTAAAGATCCAACAACTTAATCATCAAACAGTTAAGATGGGTACAAAGCTACAACTTATTAAACAATCATAGGAGGCTGGGTTCATTCCAAAGTCCTTTAAATAAATTACCTCATTTAAACTCACAATGATTCAACAGCATAGGTACTAGTTAAATCCCATTTTACAGATGAGTCAATTGAGGATTAGTCTAGAGGTGAGTCAGCCCGTGGTCACATAGCTGGCTATGGTTGAAGCTCAGATTGAAGCTCAGGAACTCTGGCCTCAGAAAATCCACCCACATCCACTAGACTCTATGGCTTCTCTGGGGAAATGTGTTGAGAGGAGCTGTGGACAATGGCAGAACCCTGGGGAACAGCAGCATTCACAATTCATATTTATTACTTTACTAGAAGGTGAGCCTATGAGTGAGGCAGAGATAAGAAAGACCCATAGAGAACCACACTTCATAGTATCATGGTGGTCACAAGACTGAGGAAGAAAGCAGTAGGCAATTGTATGACTGTACCTGAGAAGCCAGGAAAAGTCATTTGGTTTGGCAGTGAAGAGTGACATTTATGAAAGCAGCTTCAGTAGAACTTTGGAAAAAATAAGGAATATTACAACTGGTAAGGTACTAATTGGCTGATATAACAATAACTGCTATTTTGAAAGTTCAGAAGAGAAAAGGAAGATAGAGATGCAGGGAGGAACACTGTACTTGATTTGTGCAGGTGCCAGTCTTCATGTTATGTAACTTCCGAACCTTCCCTAGATTCAGCCTAAATAATCGTTAGTACTATTTCTGTTACCTTGGGAATACACGCGGTCATCACCACCTCCTTAATCACAACTGGACTGGACTTGTCTCTCTCTAAGCAATCTCTCGGCTTTTGTCCTCATCCACCTACAGCATATTCTTTATAAAGTAACCAGAGTGATACTTGGAAAACTTACATCATGTCCCATACTTGCTCCATACCCTTCAATGTCTTCTTATGGTACTTAGCATGAAATCTGAAATGCTTACCAAGGTCTGAATGGCCTTCCTGATCTGGCCCCTGCTGCCTCTGTGACTTTACACTTTAATGGTGTCTTGTCTGGAGAATGCTTTCCCCAAACAGTCACACAGATTTTCCTCATCGTTTCCTTCTGGTCTTTGCACAGCTGTCACCTCCTTAGAAAGCACACATTTTAAGACAATACGATAATAACCTTCCCTTCACTCCCTTCCCCTCTTTTCCTGGTTTATTTTTACCACAGTATATCTCATTACCTTCAATGTATATCTTCCAAAATATAAATTTCAGAGATCTCTGTAGCTAGAACAAAGCCTTGCACATAATAATGCTTAAAAACATGGGATAATTGCATAGGTATGTAGAGGAAAGGACGTTTAAAGCAATGTGGCACATTTCTGGAAATAAGAGTGCACTGGTTCCCTTTAGAAGTTTTCTTCACCTGGGAAATAATTTTGTACAGCTCTACTTAAGAAAGCATATCACCACACTGTCAAATAGACAATACGAGGTCACACGGATTGGTAATCAACGAATTGCCATCGCTTCAACGGGACCGGAAGCTTAAGATTGCAAAGAAAAGCTGCAATCACCATCTCTTTTTTCACATAGAAGTATTTCAGGACAGAAAACCTGCTGTGGTCCTCTAAATCCTTCATTTATATCAGTTCAGAAGGTAATTATATGGGCAATGATTTTGGTCCAACTCATTAAAATTACAGTGAGTCCGAGTGCCAAGGGCTGTGCTAGCTACCAACAATAAAATGCCATTTTAGAGGAACATGAGCGGCTGCCTGAAAAATTACATTTGTTCTCAGGTCACACGAGGTGTATTTTTAACCAGAGTGAATGTAACAGGGGCTAAGAAAAGCAGTTTTTATTGATTCTGTTATTTATATGAAAACACAATTTTCCTGTTTACCACAGTGTTCATTAAGTACCTCAGCTATTATGTAGTGAATTTTTCCATCACAATGAATATATTCAGTTGAAAATTACCAGAGCAGCCCTTCTGCAGAAGGATAATGCCTGTGAGAAATACAGCATAATCCAGTCAGCTAAATGTCTGCCCATACATTTGGGTATTGCTATAACAGTCCACATGCCTCCTGCAATTCCAAGCCAGCTCTATATTTATCGGCTTATTTTCTGTGGACAACCAGTTTTATCATGCCTTAAACTCTGTAAAGGAGCTGGTAATTAACCTTTTCTTGTTATACTTGCATAAAATTTGCCTCTAAAAACAATTTAGCATAGAAACAAATGCGAATACTAGCTTTTCTTGTGGTTTTTATTGCTTTAAAGAAAAACATTTACTGTATCAATAATTTTCTGAATGAAAGAGATCATATAGATTTTATTCCATTGCAAGTGCAAAGAATGAGAATTTCTAATCTAAAGATTTGCTTGATTGGCTAAGCTCCTCTGAAATTTGGAATTAAATGTCTTTAAAATCCTTAAAGACCCTTTCTTTCTAAATGGCCTTGCAATCAGCCTTAATTTTCTTTGATGACTTTGAATTATTATAATCTCTTGTTTTTATTTTGACTCTAACTTAAATTATTATCCCTGGAGAGGTCAAAATAAATGCAACCAGGCAAGAGGTCATCAATTCAGGGCATCTGTGAATTTAAATGAGACAAGAAAAGAATCTATTTTCAAGTAACCTCTAACTGACAGGTGGCATTTCCTTCTACTATGAATACAGTCAACCAACTGGAGTCCTGCTACAGTACCTGTGATGTTGTTACCAATAGAAATGACAGTTATTTTCAAATTACCTGCAAGTTGTGCAATTATCTCAAGATGTAGATGAAGATGGTAACTACTAAGAAATGATAGCAATTATTTCCCTTCCAATTGATTTTATTTCATGTGTTATTTGAGAAGCATTTACACAAATGTATTATACTTATTAACACTAACATAAATCTACTTCAATGTAATAGGTTTCCTTGGTGGCATTATGTCATTCAGTTTATGTGTTTAAGAGCACTATTTTGAAGAGGGGTTCTGTGGACTTCACCAGACTGTCAAAGTTATCTATGATGCAAGTGGAGTTGGGGTATCCTGTTCCCTTTTTGTTCACGCAAACTTAGTCACTCTTTGAGTCAAACTCTTCCCCCCTTTAACCCCCCCTCCAAAAAAAAAATTTTCAGACTACTTCTTCACACCTCTAGATACTCTAATCATTTGTATTTTTATTCCTGAGCAATTCACCGAAGCATTTCCAGACTCAGGACCTACCTTTTAAACTTTTTCCAGATCAGTCTGCTCCTAAGATTGTTGGCAGAGTTAAAAATTCAGCCAGCTTTTTAGGGCTAAGAGTGCTCTTGAACTTTATATGACTATACAGAATTGTGTAAAGGAAATAAAACATCACTCTTAAAGATATATGGAAAGAAGCTCTTCAAATCCGCAGGCAATTACAACTGTAATGTTACAGTGAAAATCAATTAGCAGGCTAGTCATCAACCCCAGCCAAGTAGCTAGGATGAAATGTTGGTCAGAGGGGCATTGGGGACTTTTTTTCCCCTTTGCTGTTTTCTTCCACAAAGCTTTCTCTTCTTGGGATCTTTGTTATACATTGAATCTGCCTATCTGAATCTTATTTGCTCAGGTGTTCGCAACTTCCCATGTCTTGTGAGGTGGTAACCAGTTACTCCCTTAATGAAACTGATACTAAAAAAGATAGCAAAATAAGCAGAAACTCTCTTCACATCCACTTATTCTTTCATTCAACATGTATTAATCGCTCGCTAGGAGTTCGGCGCTGTGGAGAGAACGGAGAATAAAGTGTAGGGCTTCTCCTCAAGGCCGTCTATGCCGCCCGCTTCCCTCTTCTCACCCCACTATGCCACCCACCTACTTCTTTGGGTACGCTGGTTACCATCGGGGCGCGGGTGGGGAGGCAGTAAGTAAAGTGGGTCAAATACATGATGATGAGAGGAGTGTTGACTTCGGGTGTTAAACACACACTATAGTGTACAGATGATGTATTATAAAATTGTACACTTAAAACGTATATACTTTTATGAACCGATGTCACTCCAAAACATTTAATTTAAACATTTAAAAAAATTAAACAGTTGTGAAACACAATATGGAAAAACCAAGCATAAAATCATCACCTCAATAAAAGACATTTAAAGGGAACAAGTGACAGAGTAACTTGCTATTTCTAACTGGAATTGTGACTTAAGTATAGGACCCCCCCAATGGGCTACACCCTAGCTGTCTGAAGAGAAGAGAGAGCACTACATAATTGAAAGAACTGAATGTCCCCACCTTCCTAGTCAGATGGCAGCCTAGTATTCCATTGCTTAGTGTCCATCTAGTGAAGGTTCCTTCCATTTGTATATGTATGTTTAAGCAAAAACGGGTCACACTGTACACAGTGCTTTATAAATTGCTATTTTAAGCTAGTAATTTTTATTATTTTCTTTTTAGAGTTGTTCCGTTTTTCCCCATTGCTCTCCCCTACCCGGCCCACACACCCCCTCCCACAGTGACCCACAGACATAGACAACAGGGTGGGGATTGACTGTGAGATAATAATTTTGTCTTTCCCTTTCAGTAAGTGTTTGTTTTATCTAAAATTTAGACTCTGTTCATATTTCCCCAATGGCCCCCAAAATGTCTTTCATAGCTCATTTGTCTAAACTAGATCCCATCCAGAATATGTATTACCCTTTACTGTTCTGTGCCTTAAAGCTCTTTTTAAGATACATTACCCACAGGTGTCTTAAATTTTTTATCATTATAAGTCATGTGATTGTTGTGTAAACCCAAATATATCATGTTTTGCTATCATACTTAGATAATCTGAGTATATTCAATTTTTAAAATTATAGCTCTGCCTCTTTTATTTCTAATATGGGCATCATTACCAATGAAAAATCCATTCTTCTGCACCAATCTCTGTATGATAGGAACAAAAGTATATTAGTTTGTCCTCTCATGAAGAGCTATGAACCGAGGTTATAGGAACAACTGTTTGCTGGCATGTTCTTTTTCTGTGTCCATGGGTAAATACCTTGACAAGAGATTGACTCCTTTGTAAGTGTTAATGTTTAATTAGTTCAGAAGCTATAAGAGGCTTAGATATAGTCAGTCCTGATCATACTCAATATATACATATACTTTTTAAAGACTGCCTTTTTATAGAAAATTAAATTGAATCTTGTCTAAAGGCACACAATTTAAAATATACAGTTCCTATAGACTTTGCTTAAACATATTACTTGTTTCTGAACCTAAAAATACATGCATATTATTTTCAGTATAATTTACTCATGGTTGGAATTATGGTTTCAACCATTATTCAAAATTGTTCTCATTTTGCCTCTTGCCACAAAGTTTTATTCTGCCTCCCCTACTTTGTCTAAGAACTCTGTTAGCCTCCTCAAATGAGCTGAAATGCTCAAACTTTTTCTAAACTACACTAGACAAAGAGGAAAGGGCTTTTAGAAGATGACTGAATTTTGTATGAATCCAAAGCTCATTTTCTTCTGGCTTTAGTGAATCAAAGAATATTTGCAAAATCAATCCTGCGATACTGGATATCATTTTTTATCATTTTAACATGGGGAGCCAATACAATAGAAGCAGGCTGAGATGGGGAATGATTAAACATAGGTCTGGCTTTAGAGTATTGTTGGCATTCCTAGAGAGGTTCGTTTTGTGATAATACCTAACAGCTATTCAATTTCCTTTGCTTTATAATGTGATACTCACAGCTGCACATTATTTGGATTCTAAGAATCTATTATTTTTTCTTTCTAAAGAGCTTAAAATAGGAGTGAAACCTGGATAGATAAGATAATAGCAGAAACAGGCGAGTCCCCAAAACGTGTTGACTAATGTCTGTAGTTAAGCGCTAATGAGATGTCTGTCTGCCAGAGCTGCATAGCTATAACCTTCTTTACCTGAAATTGATATTCTTCAATGCTAAGTATTTACTGAGCATCTACTATATGCCAAGCTGGGGGTGCAGCAGCAGTGAACAGAACAGAAAAAAAATTCTTGCCCACCTAATTTATATTCTAACTAGGAGTATGTGGTGGGGGAATATAGGAGGGTTGCTAAGTAGACAGTAAAGGAGAACAAAAGTATAATATGAACTATGTTGGATGATGGTAAGTACTAACAGAGACCTCAAGTATATACAGGGGTTGGGAAGGGGCAGTTGCTAGTGAAAGTCTCAGAGAAAAAAATAACATTTAATTAAAGCCCTGTAGGAAGGAAAGGAACAAGCTTTGTAGATGTGGGAGGGATCTCTCTAGGCCATGATTCTGAAGAAGACAGGCAACACCCCCGTAACCACAATGGGCTGCACATGAGTTAAATCTAAAGCAAATCTGTAGTGCACTCCTTCTTGCAATCTCTCTGAGTGACTAGACACCACAAGCAGACTCAGCTAGATTTTATTCCCCCCACACTTTTTTTTAGTAATAAAAATTATTATAACCAATTGAGTGCTTAATATTTGTCAGACATCTTAAGTTTTTTATACGTGGTGTTTATTTTAATCCTCTCATTAATTCCCCGTGACACTCCATAGCATCTTACTTACCAAGGGAGGGTACTGGAATCCGTGCTGAGCTAGTGAACAGCAGAGCCAGATAACCCAGATCCAAAGCCAGGCATCTGTTCGCCTTCATTCCATGAGCCACTGACCACTTTGCCATGCAAATACCCACACATCCTGAAATGCACGCATGGCCAGTTGCATACATGGCACAAATAACATTTGTAGAGGACATTCGACTTTCAAAATAATTTTACATTTATTTCTCATTTGTGTCTCATAACCACCTCATGGTGTTAATAAATGAGAGCTATCTTTAGTTTACAAATAAAGACATGTAGGCTCAGGATTGTAAGAATTTTTTTTTCAAAGTTGCATGGCTAATAATGAATGGCAACTTTTAAAAATCCTGATCTTTTATGATGAGCCTATACTGCTTTTTTACTATGTCTAAAATACAGTACTTAAGTTTCTTTTTTTTAATTTTTAAATATTTTATTTATTTATTTTAGAGAAGGGGAAGAGAGGGAGAAAGCGAGGGAAAGAAACATCAATGTATGGTTGCCTCTCGCACGTGCCCCCAACTGGTGACCTGGCCCACAACTCAGGCAGGTGCCCTGAATGAGACTCGAACCCGTGACCCTTTGGTTCATAGGCCAGCACTCAGTTAACTGAGCCATACCAGCCAGGGCAAAAGTCCAGTACTAAAGTTTCAATGAAAATATACATAGCTAAGAGTCATTAATATATTTCCATATCTAAAACCTTGTTAATATATATGTACTTAAACTGGTCCCCATGAAAATTTTAACAGCATGCAGACATATGAACACATACACTCCAGACACATATATTTTATAATAGTAAAAATACTGAACTACTGTGACATTAATTTTTGCACACAAACTACAGAACACAACACATTAGGTAAACTGGTTTACTTTGGACCAAGAAAATATGTTAAATTCCATATTAATGATAAAAATGATTATTCTTGAGCAGCTAAAACTTATTGAACACAGAATATGTGTAGATGAGGAAGAAGGCATAAAGCTCTTAAATAAGTTCTACAGTTACACCGAGGCAGGAAAGTTAGGACAGGAAACAAAGGTCTCAAGCTCTACCTCACCCCTTTTCTGTCTTGGAGGGAACATTGCAGACGCAACTTTCGATGACCACCTGATCCCCTGCTTTCCCTTCCCAATCTCCTATAGTTAAGACAAACAAAAACCAGTCTCAACCAGATTTGGCAGCCATGTTGACTTAGAAGTGATCAACAAGGTCAATATAATATCATTATAATAAATGTACATTGTGGTTTTGGAACCACACCAACCTCATGTCTCCATGGCGGTTCTAGGAGGACCAAAAAAGAAATCACTATCTAAAGGGATGAGGACAAACCACATCAGCAGTCACCCCACCAGTGTCCGAAGACAAGAACTACCCTATCACTCACCCCTTGCCTACGTTTTATAAAAACCTTCTACCCAGACCCCATCAGGGCATCTTGTTCTCCAAGTTCACCTGCACACCCTTCTTGAGCAGGTAATTTTGCTTTTAATAAATTTACTGTGTTTTGCTGAATATTTCTGTCTCATCCTTGAATTCTTTCTGGTGCAGTAACAAGGACCTGGACCCCATTATCAGGCTGAGACCTCCCTGGGTGCCCTCTGGCAACACCATCTATGAATTTTGGAGTCTGGTTTGAACCAGGGGTGTCTGCCTCTAGAGCTGTCCTGCCTCCTGCAGTCAACAGGATGGTCTCCTCCCTCCTAGGGCACCTTCTACTATGACACAGAGGGGTTTGTTTTGCCTCACAATAACAGCACCAAAGATTTAATAGTTTCTTTTTAAGAAGCTGTATTCAAAATCTTCAAACAAATCTGATACAACCTATAATTTATGTTTCTTCATAAACTGTCAGAGCAAACATGGGCATAAGATGACAAAGTAAAGAAAACCTGTATGAATGTGTTCTATAGGTAGTTATTGAGAAGACAAAATTCTGCTTGTACATATACAGATGTTAATTATAGAATCTCATCACCAAAGTGTCCATCTACAGGTAGCTAATAACATTTAGTTCAGAAATGGCCAAGGCATCTCTTCGAACACTTCTCTCTGGGACATTTTGTTGTCAGGTAGTTTCTATCCCAAGAAATTACTTTTTCATGTTGAATTAAGTCTGGCCCTGTAACTTGATATTCTGTTTTATCTTTATTACTTTTGGAGAGAGAATTCTGTATTGTCAGTAGACTCAAATCAAAGTACAGTACTAAATAATAACTAGCTTTAAACTGTGATAATTCATGTAACAACTTTTTGGATTTAAATAGTAACGTGAGCATGTAGCATGAACTTGAGTATCTGACAGCCTCCTTCACTAATTTGACAGCTGTTTTGCCCACCATCCTATCATCTTGCTTATTTCTGTAGCCTGTAGAACATCTATGTGTAATAACCTTTGTAGTCTTTCCTAGACTGGAGATTAAAATTAGAGGTTAAAACAATAGTGTCTAGAGCAGGTAGTACACAGCATTTTTTCTAGGACATTAAATTTTTTAAATGCTGTTATGTTTCAGTTTTCTGTGTAAGGTGAGAAAAGGTTACCTAGGTGTAACTTCCTATCAGTGATCAAAACCGCAAATTTACTAAAACATTTGTGCTTTTCAAACAGACATTTCTTGCTTCTCCTAAATATATTTTCTTCCTACAGGAAAGTAAATAAAGGAGTGTCTTTCCACATGCATGGACACATTCTGTTTAAAAGTAAGTTTAAAGTCTGTAACTATGGCTTCATCAGGCTCACTCAAGGCCCCACCTACAAAGAGAATGAAGTCCCTCTCCTCTTTGAATTTCAGAGCTTTTGCCAAATTAGAATTTTAAAAAAGACCCTTCAGCTTTAATACACAATTTTGCCTGGCAAAATTGCCTTCTGTCATAGTCCTGGGTCCTGCAAAACTAACTGTCCTCACATGTGAGGAAAAATGCTAGTAGACACTGGTTTCAAGATGTTGTCTAATTTCGATCTTTAAAAAATAATCAGTGAGAGGAAACTAGGTTTCAAGGCCTTAAATTTCGCTCAGTATTCACCACACTCAGTTCTTGTCTTTATTTATTATGAACTCAGATTTTTTTTGGCCTCCATTGGCTTTTGGGCCACCAATCTTTATGCAGTTGTTAATCTGTGGCAGAACACCTTCCCCTGTTATGAGAATGCCTACACATCACCGAATTCCCAACCTTGACTCTGCAAAAGCAAGGTGTTATATTTTTCATGCTGCTAATGAGAAGGATGAGGTCCACAGAGGGAGGGTCTAAGTCAGCAATTTTCAACTAGTGTGCTGCAAGAATTTTTAAAACATGCAATACCTGACTATTTAGTCAGGGGCACTGACCTCTTTTCCCTTAGATTTTCAAGTATGAAAAATGAAAACAGCCAACACAACAATAGTTGTTCAGTGTGATTAAACCAAAATTATACCTATTTTTGTCAGTTCGGCAAAAAATATATTTTTTGATGTGCCATAGAATTTTAGTAATTACTTTATATGTGCCATAAGACAAAGGTTAAAAATCACTGATCTAAGTTTTTGTCCGAGGCCACACATCTGGTACGTGACAGCTGTGAGAACTGAATCCAGCACTTTCTGATTCCCACACTTTCCTGTCTTCTATTTATTGCTTTTGAATTTCACCAGTAAGTAGAGCTTTTGTGCAATATTTGGATGTTTGATCCACTCGACCCAGACATGCATCCTGGAGCAATGCCAAATACCAAAATAATCTACTTCTCTACCTTCCTAAACCTACTCTTTCTTCCCTTTTCCCTCTTTCCTGCTTTGTTTTTCTGCCATTAGATTTAAAACATTAGCATTAACATTAAAGCACTCATTTTGTTTTCAAAACCCATTGTATGCTTATTTCACCAATACTTAGAGAAAGCAAGGTTGGGAGGGAAGCTCCCAATTCACTCAGAGGAAACTGAAACCAATACAGCAGTTCAGTGGCTGCTGAGTTTCACTCGCTGCCACCCACTTTTTCTAAGGACAGGACTCTTCCCATCATGTCTCTTGTACTTTCTTGGGATTTCTTTTTCTTAAGGAGGATGACCATATATAATTTATTATCCAAACCAGGGCACTTTTGAGAATGAAAGGGGCTTCTGTTAGTGACTAAGCCAGAATCATCGAAATAAACCAGAATTCCTGGGCAAACCTGAGCAGATGGTCACCTTAGTCTTAATGAAGATGTTGTTCTCTTTTAAAAATCATGATACTTAATAGCAAATTGCCAGAAGTTCTAGTGATATATGATGAGCCCTGTTATGCAACAAAGTAACCCAGTGTTCTCAGTAATTGATACAATCATCATCATATTTAGGTTTATTAATGGGTGTGTACAAACTCTAGCGTCCGCATCGTTTAGAGCTGCGACTCAGAACATGGCACGTTCCTAGAAGCCGCTTTCGGCATCAGTGGGCGGCGGCGCGTGGACTTGCAAGCGTGGGGCGCGGGACCAACCGACGCCACTTCGTGTTGGACAGTGGAAGCTGGAGAGCCGGGCTATTCGGACTGAGCCAATTGGTTTCCATGGATCTCAATAGTGCCAGCACTGTTGTTCTTCAAGTCTTAACTCAGGCCACCAGTCAGGATACTGCTGTGTTAAAGCCAGCTGAGGAGCAGTTGAAACAGTGGGAAACACAGCCAGGTTTTTATTCAGTGTTGCTGGTAAGTTGCTTAAAAATAGTTATTATTTTTAATAAAATGAGACACTATTCTATTGTTTTAAAAACCTACTTGTGTTGGTGGTTTACTTAGTGAAACTGATCCAAATGTTTGGCTGCCATTGCACTGCCATTTACTAATTCGAGACATGGCACTTGGAGGACATTTAAGAGATGTTTATTGTTGGGTGAGTATACCCAAGCAGGGTATTGGTAGTATCTGCTTAGAAGGTTACACTGCCAGTTTTCTATTTTAGCCTGTAAATGCTGCCCTCAAGACTGTAAAGGAGGAAAGAGGAAGGACATCTCTAAAATCAGAGAAGGAAAACTCTGACCCCAAAAAACCTCCGCTGCCTTGCGGCATACCTCTTCAGGGGAAAGGCTAAGGGAGTAAACCCCGACAGAAAATCCGGAGCCGGAGTCCCTAAGGCGGTTTGACATTGTAGTCAACACCGGCAACTCCTGCGGCGCACCTGAAGCCAAGCTGTATTGACTTTGTCTTTCCCTTGGACCCTTCAGCTGCGAAGAGAGGGGGGGTCTGCTGCATGGGCAACAGCAGACCCTCCATATCACCCTGCCCAGGCTCTGTAGCTTCAGTTTCACTGGAGAGGACACTCCAGCGTCATCGCAAGATGTCGACTGAACACGGGAGGAGACAGATACCGGTTATAAGCTCATCCGATTGGCGAAGGAAACGAGCGCCAGGGGTCTCCTCTGACGGTGGGAGAGGTCATCGCACCTCACTGGACAGCTACCGTCTCGCCATGGCTCGCCTGCCCCACTGGGTGTGTGGGGATCAGAGAGGCGCCTCTCGAAAAGTGGGCCACAAAACACCCGCACCAGTTAATTCCAAGCAAACAACAAGAAAGAAGCCTCCGGCTCTTCGCCTCGCTAGCTGGAACATCAAGACCATGTGCCCCGGACTTACTGCAGACCTTCCGTGGATCAAGGGTGCCAGGAAAACCGCTGTCATCGATAGGGAACTGGCACGACTAAACATCGACATTGCGGCTCTACAGGAGACCCGGTTGGCCGACAACGGAACTATCAGAGAAACCAACTACACCTTCTACTGGCAAGGGAAGTCTCCGGACCAACCAAGACAGCACGGCGTTGGGTTCGCTGTGAAGAACACTCTTGTTAACTCCATAGAGCCACCCACAGGAGGCACAGAGAGATTACTTACCCTCCGATTGTCAACAACTTTCGGCCCAGTCAGCATTCTTAGCGCGTATGCCCCAACCCTCTGAGCCACCACCGAAGAGAAAGAACAGTTCTACCATGCACTGGACGAAGCATTATCCAAGATTCCCAGAAGTAACGCTCTCTATCTCCTTGGAGACTTCAACGCAAGAGTAGGAGCCGACCACATGGCCTGGCCCACCTGCCTTGGAAACTTTGGGAGAGGAAAGATCAATGAGAATGGTCAGTGACTGCTTGAGCTTTTGTGTCACCACGGCCTGTGCGTGACAAACACATTCTTCAAGTGCAAAGAGATCCACCAGGTGTCATGGAGGCACCCCCGCTCCCGTCATTGGCACCAGCTTGACCTCGTCATCACCAGAAGAACGGATATTGGCAGCACCCTCCTCACCCGCAGCTACCACAGTGCAGACTGCGACACGGACCATGCCCTCGTGGTAAGCAAGGTGCGCATAATGCCGAAGAGGTTGCACCACTCCAAGATGAAGGGTCGCCCACGCATCAACACCAGTTGTGCCAGCAACCCAGTTAAGACCCAGCAATTCATCAACAAGATGGAAGATGCACTCGGCGAGGGAGTGGCGGCAGATGACATTATCGAATCCAATTGGCCACGTCTCCGCGACGCCATATACAACTCCGCCATTATTGCTTACGGGAAGAAAGAGCGGAAGAACGCTGACTGGTACGAGGCTCACTGGGAAGAAATGGAACCCGTGATCGAGGCTAAGAGGAAGGCCCTACTGGCTTACAAGGTCACGCCCACTCCCAGTACACTTCAAGCTCTACGGGCTGCCAGGAACAAAGTCCAGAAGACCGCCCGCCACTGTGCCAACACCTATTGGCTAAACCTGTGCAGAAGCATTCAGGAAGCCGCCGATATAGGCAACGCACGAGGAATGTATGAGGGTATCAAGAAGGCAACAGGCCCAATCCCCTCCAAGATCGCCCCCCTTAAGTCCAAGACAGGTGAGGTCATCACTGACCAGGAACAGCAAATGCGGCGGTGGACCGAGCACTACCTCGAGCTGTACGCAATGAAGAACACCGTAACAGACGCTGCTCTTAACGCCATCCCAGACCTACCAGTCATGGAGGAGCTAGACACCCCACCTACTGCGGCAGAGCTCGGCAAAGCCATCGACCGCCTCGCTTGCGGGAAAGCACCAGGAAGCGACGGAATCCCTCCAGAAATCCTAAAGAGCGGGAAACCAGTCCTGCTACAGCCGCTCCACCATCTACTCTGTCGCTGCTGGAAGGAGGGTTACATCCCCCAGGATATGAGAGACGCCAACATTATCACCATGTACAAGAACAAAGGAGACGGCAGCGACTGCAACAACTACCGGGGCATCTCTCTCCTCAGCGTCGTCGGCAAAGTATTCGCCCGGGTCGCTCTTGCCCGCCTGCAGACCCTTGCTTCCCGCGTCTACCCAGAGTCCCAGTGTGGCTTCAGAGCTGGCCGCTCAACAGTGGACATGACCTTCTCCCTACGCCAGCTGCAGGAGAAGTGTCACGAGCAGCATAAACCACTCTACCTCGCCTTTATTGACCTCATGAAGGCGTTTGATCTGGTCAGTCGAAGCGGACTCTTCAGCTTGCTACGGAAGATTGGCTGTCCACCACATCTGCTTGCTGTGGTCATGTCCTTTCACGACAACATGCACAGCACGGTGTCCTACAATGGCACAACCTCTGAGGCCTTCCCAGTCAGCAGCGGAGTAAAGCAGGGCTGCGTCCTCACGCCTACGCTGTTCGGAATCTTCTTCTCCATGCTCCTCCAATACGCCTTTAAGGACTGCAGCGAGGGTGTCTTCATTCACACCAGATCCGATGGCAAGCTCTACAACCTGGCCCGTCTACGAGCCAAGACCAAAGTCAAAGAGGTGCTCATCCGTGAGATGCTCTTCGCCGACGACGCAGCTTTGACATCACACTCCGAAGAGGGACTCCAGCAGCTAGTCACTTGCCTTTCCCACGCATGCAAGGAGTTCGGACTAGCCATCAGCCTGACGAAGACGAATGTTATGGCTCAAGGCACGGGGACTCCCCCATGCATCACCATCGACAGATACACCCTGGAGGTTGTCAACGACTTCACTTACCTTGGGTCCACCATCTCGAGCTCTCTGTCAGTCGACTTGGAGGTCAACCGGAGAATCGCCAGGGCAGCCACAGTTATGGCCAGACTGAACCGGCGAGCGTGGAACAATTCCAGCCTCACTGAGAAAACCAGACTGCGCATCTACCAAGCCTGCGTACTCAGCACTCTCCTCTATGGCAGCGAGACGTGGACCACCTACGCAAGGCACGAAAGGAAACTCAACAGCTTCCACATGAGGTGCCTGCGACGCGTCCTGCATGTCGCCTGGCAGGATAAGGTCCCCAACACCGAGGTGCTGAAGCGAGCCAATATGAGCAGTTTGCATGCAGTTCTTAGCGAGAGACGCCTCAGGTGGCTCGGCCATGTCAAAAGAATGGATGCAGGCCGTATCCCCAAAGACCTCCTCTACGGCGAGCTAGCAGAAGGCAAGAGGATGACAGGGCGCCCAAAACTGCGGTTCAAAGACATCTGCAAAAAGGACATGACACAATGCTCCATCAATCTCAACACATGGGAAGTTCAAGCAGACGACCGCCTAGCCTGGAGGCTCGCGGTCAGGCAAGGTACGTCACGCGCGGAGGCTGCGCGCAACGAGGAGGCGGTCCAGAAAAGATCGAGGTGGAAGCAGCGTCAGCAGCAGCAACAACAGCCATCTGCCTTCACCTGTACCAAGTGCGGCAGGGATTGTCACTCCCGAATCGGACTGCACAGCCATTCTCGGGGGTGCAGATAGACTCTCAGGAAGCTACGCCATCGTCTCTCGAGACGGACGGCTGCCGACGACAAACTCTGTCAAAGGCTGAGACTCACAGTAGGAAGCCTGAGGACTCAGTGCAAAAACCATGCTGTGTCTGGCGCATTGCTGTAGGAAGGAAGAAGGAACAAAAGCCACACTCAGTGGCTTTTCAAAGACGGTTTCAAAAAACAATAGGCTTAAGCAGGGACCAATGAGAACCACAATCTTCTGTCAGAGCAGGGACTGTGCATTGTTTATCTTTGATTCCCAACAGGTGACACATTTTCCCAGAGTAGACATTCATGAAATATTGCAAAATAAAATGTCATCCTAAAAATAATCATTGTAACACCAGGATATATTTAAATATTTGCTATAAATAATAATAATACACCACTCTTACTATTTGCCCGACTATTCACTATTTTGAGTTATATATATATATATATATATATATGCATAGTCTTGAGCAAAAACTGTTCACCGTATCTTTTATTCATCACCTTTGAAATAGGCATATACCATATTTTATACCATATACCATATTTTATTGGCTCTTAGAGAAACTGAAAACAGAGCAAAAACCTTGAGGACTTTCAAATAATTATTAAAGGATTATTACTGATGTTATTTGAGGCCATTTTTGCTAGGAACATTTTGCAGCTGCCTGACATTTTTTAAATGATGATATATTTCAGTGCTCAAATATTTCTAATAAATTTAATTTTATCTGTAGGCAGTATAATCAGAGTAGCTTATTAGAAAAATGAAACCGCATGGAGGGTGGCCTATTACCTATATGGCATGAATATAGGAGGTAGATTTATATGGATGTCTCCATTACATAATTTTTTTCTCTTAGTGAAAGAATGGTAGAATTCAGAGAAAATAGAAACAGAATAGAGGGAAATGTAAACTCGTAGCAACTTAGTCTATTATAAATCATTTCATGATTTTCATTAACAATAGCAAAAATCAGAATGAATTATTCATTAAATTTGTCCACGGATATTTTCTTGAACTTGAACTTTGATGAGCACAGTGTATTTGGTTAAAATTACTTCTCATCATTTTCACAGTTTCCATTCCACTTTCCTTGTATCATTATAAAACAGCTAAATCCATAATAACTAACAAGGGGAACCTGACCTCTTTCATGTAATATTTGTCCCTGCCAAAGCAATCTAAGGAGACATATGTGGAAGTGTTAATTGTGGGAAAAACATATGGTAAAAGTTTTGTTATCTATTATTTGGGAAAAATACAAAATTAAGGTTCATTGAAATACAGTTAACTAAATAAAAGGTAATCTGTACTTCTCTGGGTCATGTTTTTAAATCAAATTCTTCCACCTAAACTTAAAAGTAAATAAAGAGAATGAGTTCCATCCTTTCTTCTAACACATTGGCTCTGTTGATGGCAATGGCGCCTGCGATGTGATACAAGATGAGTAAAATATAATTGTTGCCCTCAAAGCATTTATACTTTAATTCATTGGGCAGGGGGTGGGGGCGCTAGACAGCACATGAAAATATTGAGCCAGAGTCATGCTACATTTCTGTTTTCATTTTTTTCTCACCAAGAAGTATGATTACCTTGGCATTTATATCACGAATTTTCTCTGGGTGTTATAACAAATTAGGGTATTAAAACTGTTGAGGAAATACAGTGCAGAATAATGCAGCCTTTCTATGGTCATGTTTGGAAACTTCTTGCTTCTGGTAAGTGAGACCTTAAGCACGAGGTTGTGATTATCTTCATTGAATCTTTCTCCTGTGACTGGGATGTGAGTCTGATTTCTTGGGAGCCACATGTGCCCCTGAGCCCTCCACCTTAAACTGCATTATTCTCCGGAAATTAAAACTAAATTGGCTGTTCAGTTACATAGCAGGAAGATGGGCTACAAAAGAAATTGTATTATATGCTCTGAAGACAAAGATGACCTTTGGATTATCTGCTATTTAAGATTCTGAATGCTCTTGGTTCCATCCCTGCCTGTGGCAATTAAGAGAGGATATCATCTGTTTTATTTAACCTTTATTTCTTTAGCAATATTTAGAAAATCCTCTGATGAGTCCATTTTCCCTTGGATCTTAACTATTTATAGCTAAGCACTAGCTACATATATGTAAGTAAAATAATTCCAGGCATTGTTATCCTGATGCATTCATCACTTCATATGCATTACTTCATTAATAAATTTAATGATTGTATTGGTTAGAACAGGTCACAGGACTCTTCTATCTATGGCATCACATTTAGACACAATATTAAAATATTTCTACTTTCCAAGCTAGTAGGCTATTCACCACCTTTATACAATTGTTAGCATGTACAGAAAAAGATTCGTTGCTCTACAGGTGCCTATGCAGTAAACCCATCCCAAGACACATTCTCTTAGTAAAGGCTCCTTGGAGATCTAACTCCTGTAATCCTCTAAATTGAGGCTCTTAGAGTCAGAAGACTCAGGATCCAACTGATTTTAAGACCCACAATCTAAGATTTGTTTCTTCTTTTTTAAAATGGAGAATCAAACTTCCCTGACCATTTCACAGTATTATGAGGTTTGTATGCAATGCCTTGAGATACTTGTGTAAAAGTGCTCTTATTCTCTGAAAATTTAACAAAAATCAGGAGTGTTGATTTCTCATGAATATGATAGAATAAACTCTCACTGAATATTGAGTGTACATAGAAATTTGTGAGACTTAAATATAATCTAAAGATTAAGTGTAGGTATGTATGTTGGGAGCATTCTAGACATCTTCAGTCCTCCTTCAGGTGAAAAGCCACCATGAGTGCAAACTCAGAGAGTCCAACTTCCAAATATAAGCTTTGTGTTGACTTGTAAGGACAGAAGCTCAGCATGCAGGCAACATTTTTTTTCTCTAGTTTCTTATTATCAAGTAAATGGTCCAGAAATGACAGCAAGCAAGATAGTATTACAAAATTACAAAGAATATAGTTTTATTAAAGCAAGGAATCATGGCTGAAAATTAGATCTTATGATAGATTTCTTATTTTTGTCTCTGTGTTGGGTGAGTCTACAATGATCAGAGGAAGTTTCAGTCTTGATGTGACTAGAAGAAAATTTAAATAATGCAGTTTTTCATAACTGAGCATTTTTATACAATGACTATAAAAGAGATTGAAATTACAGTGTAATCTCACACTTACTAACTTGAGTCAAAAAGAGAGAAACTTCTTGAAAAATCATTAAGTAGATGGGAGAATTCTTTTAAGAGGTGAGAAACATCTTGAGTTCAACTAATTCAGAGCTTTAATTTTTTAAATGAGAGAACTGTAGTATTTTTCATTAAATTGTATCACTGTCAATCAAGGAAAAATGCTCACCTCTCAGAGCCCAGAAGAGTCTGCTATAGTTCACTCTCCATTGACAATGGTAAACTTAACAAGAGGTTTTCACTGAGAAAATAAATATGTGCTCCTCTGGTTTTCTGTAGCAATAAATTGCCCATATTTTGGCTACAGCTCAGGAAAATGTGTTTTTTTTAAAGTTATTGCCATCTTGAGCGTTGGCCTGTGAGCCAAGTGTCGCTGGTTCGATTCCCAGTCAGGGCACATGACTAGGTTGCACGTCACGTCCCCAGTTGGGGGCGCGAGTGAGAGGCAACCACACAGTGATGTTTCTCTCCCTCTCTTTCTCCTTTCCCCTCTATCTAAAAAAATAAATAAATAAACAAACAAATAAACAAATAAATTATTTTTTTAAGAAAAGGTTATTGCCATCAACAATTTATTGTACAGATGCTTCTTTTCCACTTATCTCCCATCTCTGTGTCTAGTAACTGAGATGTGGTGGGCAATGTTTCTAAGAAGCAGACACATTCAAATACATGCCAAGGGAATAGGGAATGAATATCCTGAGTATCTTGCAGGTGACGGAACCTGTCAGCATGGAGAAGTGAAATTTCCAAGGAAGTCAGTTCTGTGTTAGGTCAGTCGGAAAGAAAGGAAGAGAAAAAGTCTTGTTTGTACATAAGTTAACCACAGAGCTTTGACGAAAAGGAGCTATGGGAGACAGAGACACCTGTGGAAACTGGCAAAGATCACGCAGATCTTTGTGGGCTCTAGCTGCCACATCATCACTGACACTGCCTCTTGGAAAACTAGATTTTACTTTCATTGCACAATCCTCATTTTTAATTATATTAGAGATTTGATGCAAAATGAGCTATCAAGTTTTGAATTACATAGGAAATAATGTATATGTAGGGTCAAGTTGAAAATGGAAGCCAGGATGGGAGGAGGATGAGGCAACCACAGAATTTAGGGGACAAGGCAAACATTCAGTTCTCAAATAATAATTTTAAAGCAATATTTTAAAATTCAAAAAGAATGAAAAAAATCTATCAAAATTGTTATTAGTGGTTTTTCATTTTGCCTCAGGCTCCTCCATGGCTCGGGTTGACTGTAACGGAAGATATAGAAGGTTGAGAAAGCCAGAGAAAAGTGAAGTGATTATATATTTTCACAGCATCGAATATCAGAGGAGTAGAGTTACTGAGGATGAGGCTTTATTGACTGTGGGTTGGGGCTGGATGTGAGGATGCCAATATAGAGATCAGCTTCCAATGTACCTCGCTCTCGCCGTCCTCATTTCCTACTGTGTACCAGTCGTCATATATTGTGCAATGTGTTTTCTCTTCAGCTGGTTCTTTACAGCATTATGAATTTTTAATTATTTTGAATTGAGTTGAATGTCATCAAAGGGACTAAAGAAGACATTCAGGACCACGGGGTTTGATGACACAATATGATGTTGAGTTTTGCATTGATAATATATGTGGGTAAACTGTTAACCATGTCTGCCTTGCTTTTTGTTTGTGTAAAAACTTCATGATTAATTAATAGATTAATATAGATATTATGGAATGACAGATGGGGAGATAACTTCAGGAAATTAGGCATAAAAATAAGTCAAAATATCAGACATGAATTAACGAGATTTTTTTTCATCAATTAGAAAAACTAAGGTGGTAAATCTAGTTTGAAAACATAGATAAATACACAAATAAATTTAAAACTTACTACTTAGAAACGAATTTATTTAAATTACCTTTTCATATGTTAAAAAGTAAACTTAATTTTAAATTCAATGCAATCATTTTATCTGAACCAAAATGGCACAAGGGATATTATATCTCTAATATCTGTCTACAAATTAATCTACAGCATAACTTTATGCCCTGGCTGATTTGGTAAATTAAGTAGTACTTCAGAAATGTAGATTTTAAGTATTTAACTCAATTACCATGATGATTTGATTGAACAAGAAATTTAACCTTATTATTTCTGAAAAAAACTATATATGGAATTTAGATATTATCTAATATACTGCTTTTCTTTACTCTAAGATTAAAGGTGAGGAATTTAAAATTAGGGCATGTTTAATCCCTCAACTCTGCTGAAAGATTCTGGCTTATAAGGGCACAATGAATAATCATATATAACAACATCTACAATCACAATAATTAAAACTTGGCCAAAGTATCAAGAGTCAGGAAAAGCCTCTTATGGAATGCATGTTGAAAAGACAAAACAACCAGAGGAGGGAAAATATTTCACATTGGAGTAAAAGATGGAAGGAGAGAAACAGAGGAGTGAATATAAACACTAATTGGTCAACAAATGTTTAGTTAGGGTCTGTTATAAGGTTTAGGAAAAGACATTTTCTAGTGAAGATAGTCTGTATTATCACCAGCAAAATACACATGAATTGAATGGAACTGTACAATTTGGCTTATTTGAATTCCCATGATCTATTTGTTAGTGATTCAAAGAACTGGACCAGGGACCATGTTTCCCTTTGTTAAGGCTATTAACACTGTGCATTGAGATTTAGAAAGGTGAAAGACCCCCAAAATCCAAATAGGAATCCACATTTTCAAAAAGAGTAAAGAGTGCCCACAATATCACAGAAGAATTGTGTAGATTATTTCATAACGTGTCAAATTCCTGTCTAAGTGACAATATACATTTCTATTTCCACACCAAAGATACATGCTGTCATGGGAACATGTTATATACATATTATGTTTTAAAGACTGATGGTATAAGAAACAAGGAAATAGTGACTCCCAAACCAGTAGAAAATCATCACCAAACTCAGGGAAAATGGGAGAATGTAGTTAACAGTATTAGCATATTTACAATCAGAAAAGGGGCATCCTGAGATCAAAAAGGGGAGAGTAGTCATCACCAGACTCAGGGAAAATGGGAAAATGTAGCCAGACAGCCCCAGCAAAAAAGTTAGGGAAATTTCAAAGAAAAGCTGGAGACAGACCTATAACCAGATCACCCTGAGTTAATTTTCACCTTCATTTAATTTACACAATTGCGTTAGATTGTAACTCCAGAGTATACCCAGCAGGAGAAATGGGGAAGGAGAAGGAGGGGGCGGGCGAGGGGGGGGTGTTGCAGGGGGGAGAGGCTTTATTTGCATTAGGGATAAAAACAGCAAGCTCCATATTTTCAGCGCGCACCTTGATTTGGCTTTTAGGCTATGCCCAGAGCTGCAGATCTGTGAATAAACAACTGCCTCAGTTACTGCTCAAGTCCTGTGCCCTGGTTTTTACTGTGAGCATTTCTCACAATGGAAAAATACTCTTGCCTTTATCTATTTCTTTTATCAGCCTGTAATAATATCTAAAATGGTTTTAAAATCATGTTAGTTTATTTGGTGATTAAAGTTATTTAATAAAACAACTAAAATGTCCACTAAGTTGGGTGGTGAGGTGCAAAGTTGTTTTTTTTATTATTTTCTTAACCTCCTCATTATATATATTCTTTTAAACATATGAAGTATTTCATACTAAAAATATCTTTTAAAAATAAGATCCCAGGGAAATTACATAATTCACAAAATTTTTGTCTAAATTACTTGAATAAGTATATTATATACTAAATTTGGAGTTCTTTGGAAAGTATGATGCTAAAGATTATATCTAATGGATCAAGAAAAGAAGGTAATCAAGGAATGAAAAGAAATGGAGAAAGAATTCCAAAACCAGTTTCACGCCCGGGAGGAGATGGGTCTTTGTTCCTATCCAAAGGGTTTTAGCTCTTGTTAGATTTAGGAGAAACTCATTTTAACTAAAAAATATGTGGATGTCTAGTATATACTTAGCCCTGACTTCTCTGGGAGAGAGATAAAGCAGTATGGTATAGAGTAGTAATTTCCAAATATGGCTGCACAATATATGCATAATCATATGCAGAACTTTGAAAACATCTCAAAGTTCAGGCTGCCCCCAAATACAATCCAAATCTCCAGGGATAATACCTCAGTATTAGATTAAAAAAAAAAAAATCTCTCCTAGGTGATTCCAGTATGCATTTATATTGGTAGACTAGTTAGAATCTCACACTTAAGCTTACATAATAACACCAAAACATCTTTTAAAATACAAATTGTTGGCCCTGACCTCAGTGCATCCGATTTAGTACATCTGTGGTGGGACCTGAGCATTTGCATTTCTAACAAGTGCCCAGATACTGCAGCAGCTCACAAGCAGGACCACACTTAGAGAACTATTGGCAGAGTACATAAAACTAAACTTTAACTGAACTGAGTTTATAGCATAAACTGAGAGAGCTAGGACATACACCAAGAAGGTTAAATATATAAATCAAAATGAATAGTATAGATAGTAGAAGTTAGAAATACTGAGAGAAATAATAAATTATTCTGAGTTTGGATGTTCACCTCATGGCTCTTGAAAAATAAGTGGAATTTAAATAGGCAGAGAAAATTCCAGAAGGTCAATGGAGCTAGATGATCTTTGAGTAGGGTTGTATAAGGATTTTGTGCAATGAAAGAGTAGTTCCAACCGGGGGAGTCATTTCGGAAGTTGGTGCTGAAATAGCTACATAGAAGTCCAAAGTAAAAACAAATAAACAAACAAAAAAACAGTTTATTCACCAGGCAGTAGGGAAGTTCTTCAAGACCTGAAAAATTTCTTTTACAGGGCTTATTATTACAATGATCTCCCATGGCAGGTTTCTAGCCAGACTCTAGTGAACTCATTATTGCATAAATCAAAACTGAAGTCCTGACTTTTGCAAGACCATTCGTCACTTTCAGGAATGAGGCATTTTTAATATCAGCAAATTAAACAGAAATTGATATTTAAAAACTCCAGCAGATGATTAATCAATAAAGGTGGAAACAGAGGACCTTATTTAGTTAGTTAGGGATTAGCTGATGTGGCTCAAGTGCTAGCTATAAAATTTGAAAATTTAAATTAATTTCACATGTCTGGAGTAATGGAGAGCAAACCAGGGTGATGTAAAAGGTGTGACCTTCTATGGTAATCTCAGACTGAATGAACTACTGAAGCTATCCTGGCTTTCCTAATTCTCCTTTGAATTCACTTGATTCTAAACTTTCATTATACATAAGGTTTTTCACATAAAAAAATAACCTAGACAGAAGCTTGCAATGTTGGAAAAAGCATTAGAAAGTCCTTCTTTGAGTGTCCAGAATGATTCCAGGTAGTGACTCTTTACTGTCAAACAGAGTTTCAAAAAGTGCAGAAGCCTATCTTTTCCTTTCTGGGAAGGACTGAAGACTAGGAAATTAGAAACCACCTTCTTCCCTAGAACTAGTTAACTTCAGATCATTTGCTCATGATTGCATGAATGTTTTTTTTTTGTTGTTGTTGTTGTTTGTTTTTTAAATCTAAACTCCAAGTAACAGTTGTTATACATAGGGGAGTATATGAGAAATGCTTTTCTGGGAATAAAGAAAAGGAAAGTTATCTCAACAGTGGATAAAAAATAGAAAGCACAGTCTTCAGCCTGAATAGGACTGAATGGTGTTTTTGGAAACACATAATAATAGTAATAGTAGCAATGTTAACAACAGTAGCTAACACTTATATTAGATGCCAAATACTGTTCTAAGCACTTTGTTCTCATCAATGTATTGAAAAGCTATTCATTAATTCATTGATAGACCATTCTATTATCATTTCCATTTGACAGATAGGAAAACTGGAATTCAGAGAGGATGAGTAATGTGCCAAAGATCACAAGATTTGAGTGCTGGTAGTGGAGTGTGAAAACTGTGCTCTCAAGGACACTATATAGGAAACAGATCCAACCTTGGGTGAGTATTTGGGATAAAACAGAAACAGGAAGGGGACACCGGGATGTTGGGATGTGACTATTGACAGGAGAGCATCAAATCAGGAAAGAAGGGGATGAGGTTCTATGGTTTTCTATTTTGGTTCTAGGTAAATCACATAAAGTACATCTATGTGGGAAAGATAAACAGGGAAACGAACACTAAAAGATCAGCTGTAAAGCTTCAGTAGATGTAATTTTGCAGTTATTCTTTTCTCTTTACTGTTATGCCAGAGGTTTTTGAACGTGGGAGTGGGAGCTAATTCAATGCTATGTTTCTAGTACTCAGAACAACGACTGGAAAGCAAGAGCTCAATACATTTAAGCTTCATACTAAATAATGAATGGCTTGGTTTAAAACATCCTAAATAGAAATTTCTAAGATTTTATGGTCTATAAATAAGCTTTCATTTACTCTCTTCCCATTAGAATGTACAAATGTAAGTTTGAATTTTTATCTTATACTATTGATATTTCCCTTTCTTACTCAAGTAGCAGCCTTTTTATTAATAGATATAAGAATAATTTAAAGCATCAAACACCTACTATAAGTATGATAGTGATTTATTTGAATTATTACATTTAACCTTAATATCAGAGCTAAAGTTCCATTTGAAATTTCTGTTTGAAAGGCCTTGAATGCAACTGAAGTATAAACATCTAGTGATATAAAATGTGTCAATGTCTTATCTCTCTACAGCCTCAAGAGCTATGTACACTTTCTCTTGATACATAAGATTAAAAGAATAAGCTTGTGTGGTTTTTAGTGCCAAGAACTTGACATGTAATAACCACGTTTCAGTTGATGGAAAAACCGTTCTTTTAATTGCTTGGGCCAATAACCCTCTCCTATCAATCACTAAACCTTGTGGCATTTCTTTCAAAATGTATCCAAGCTCTAAACACTTCTAATCTTCATTGCTACTACTCTGAACTTTAAAACCCCCTGGCTAAAGTGGCATCATTACCCATACTTAGAGATGAAGAAATTGTGCTTCACAAAATCAGGTAACTATTTCTTTCATGTAGGTCCTAGAAACTTGAAAGTATAAAACAGACATTTTATTTCTGGAAAACCAACAGTAACAAATAGCATAATAAATGATTAAAAGCAAAGATAATAGATGCTATATAAAGAAGAAATGTGGAATAGAAAAAAGGGTATTAGGGGTATTGTAAGAAGGTGAATGTCTCAATAAAATAGACTGGTTAGGATAGACCCATTGAGGGAATAATAGTGCAATGATTGAGAGAAATAAAATAATTCAAGCACTTATCTGGAGAAAAGTATTCCAGGAAGAGAGAAAAGTTAGAACAAAGTCCCTAAAAGAAGAGTGTGCAAGTCTTGCATAAATTTTAGGATCAGCAAGGAAGCTGGTGTTGTTTTAACAGAGAAAGCAAGAGAGGTGATAGTAGGATAACAGAAGTGACAGGCCAGTAAGAGTACTGTGAGTTAAATAGGGCCAGTGGCAGGGATTTAGGCACAGACAGGACAAAATCTGAATTTTAGTTTGAAAGGATCACGCTGGCTGATATATTGAGAACGAATTGTAGGGGACTGTAGTAGAAGCATGGGGAACAGTGAGAGCAATACAGCAGAAACAAGCAAAAGATAATGGTGACTTAAACCAGGGTGATAGAAGCTAAAATTTGAAAATAAGACCCTCTGGATGTATATGAAAGATAAAAGCAAATCATCTACCGATGAATTGAATGTGGAAATATGAGAGGAGGAGAGGAGCAAGTGATCAGGCCAACGTGTTGGTCCTGGGCAACTGTAAGGATGGAGTTGCCCTCACCTGCTAAGAGGAAGCTGTAGGAGAAACAAGTTTGGGAAGAAGAGCTGTAGTTTAGTGTTGGACAGTTTTAGTTTTTGTTATTAGTTAGTTTAGTCAAGATGTCAAGTAGGGAGTTGAATACATGATTGGAGTCCAGGAAGAAAGTCTGGACAAATGATATAATGTTTTAAAATATCATAAATCTTTTATTTTGTGAAATTTAACATACTTTAAGAAGATGCACAACAGAAAACTTTACAATTCTAGGGTTAATCACAAAGTAACAACTCATGCTACCAATACCCATACTAAGACGAGGAAGTCTCCTGAACTCCAGGTTCCCCATATCCTCCCAATCACTGCCACCTCCCTCCCTAAACAGGTGACTAATATCCCAGATTTTATGGTTACTTCTACCAATAATATAGTATATATAAATATATAACATATATGTAATATGCTAACACAATTGACTCATGCAATCTTCTACTGATGAATATTTACATTTTAAATTTGGGCCACTAGAAACAATGCTGCTCTACTAGTCTGGCCCTGCCACTTGTTCCTCATGTATGTAACTTTTATTGGCAATGTGTAGCTAGTGGTAGAATTGCTCGATCCAAGAGTCAACGTAGGCATTTCTTCAGCTTAATATGCAGTGTCAAATCATTTTCCATATAAATTAGTGGGTGTACCAATTTATACTCCCATTACATCCTCCTCCACATCTGGTATTATTAATCTCTCACTTTGGCCATTTTCATACGATTTCCTTAAGATTTTAATCTGGATATTCATTTAAAGTAATTTAATCTAAAGATTTAAAGATATAGCCCTGGCCTGTGTGGTTCAGTTAGTTGGAGCATCGTCCTGTGATTAAAGGGTTATGAGTTTTATTCCCAGTCAGGGCACATACCTAGGTTGTGGATTTGATTCCTGGTCTAGGTGCATACAAGAGGCAATCAATTGATGCTTCTCTCTCAAATCACTGTTTCTCTCCCCCCCTTCCTCTTTCCCTTTCTCTCTCTCTAAAAGCAATGAAAAAAAAAAAAAAAAAGTCCTTGGGTGAGAATAATAAATAAATAAAGATTTAAATATATATAAGTCCAGCCAAGGTGCTGGATGAAAAAACATAGAAAACTAAAGATTAGTTGAGGTCCAAGAAATGAGCCCTGGGTCCTCCAATATCAAGAGATCAGGAAGAAGAGGAAGAGCCAGCAAAGTCACTTACTTGCCTCCCAAGTGGAGGAACTGAATTTCAATGCATGTCTATCCATCTTCAGACATGCTTGGCTGTCTCAGAATTACACTCAAGGAAAGGGCAAATAAACGCAGAGAGGCAGATTATTGAGCATTGTCACAGAAGAGTATTCTAAGAAAAAAATGTTTTCTCTTTGCTTTTCTGTGATGAAATAGGTGGGGGATATATTTTTTTAAGGGCAGATGTAAAGAAATGGGGGAAGCTAATATTAGATTGCTTAAGTTGTTTCATTATAACAAAGCAAGTAGGAAGGAGTGAGTAATTAAGCAAAATGGAAAACAAAAGCTCTTATCACTAGCAAACAAAGGTGTTTTGTTTTTTTGTTTTTTGCTTTTTTTAATAGCAGCAACACTTACCTATGAAATGGATCTTGCCTTCTTGACCTTAGAGCTTCCTGAAATCAGGGAGAAAGTAGATGGCTTGATTATAATCTGGTTCTGTGATTGTCTGCTCTTCTCTGGGTTTTATCTTTCCCTTCATTTCATTTCAATTTACAGTGGTACCTTAGTATTCATCATTAATTCATTCCAGAATTCATGATGAGTGCTGAAACTGATGAGCAGCAAACAAGCCACAGGTGATGAAGCCTGTTCTCTTGTGGGGTGGCATTGTGACTCATACAGGTTCTGGCAAGTACCATGAGTCCTCAGCAAGTGCTGAGTGCGGAAACATTTTTTTTTCTCGTGAAAATGTGAAGAATACAGGGTATGATTAGTTCTGAAGCTGATAGGTAATGTGGTATGACTATTTCATTTCATTCTATTCTATTCTATTCTTAATTGAATTTATAGAGGTGACATTGTTTCACAAAACCATACAGGTTTCAAATGTACAACTCAGCAAAATATAATCTGCATACTGCATCTTGTGCCCACTGTCCAAAACAAACAAACTCTCTTTTCATCTCTATTGATTCCCTCTTTGCCCACCTCCACATATCCCATCCTAGTTTCCCTCTGGCTATCACTACACTGCTGTCTGTTTCTCTATATCCATGTCTCTTCGTACCATAAACTTTTAGAATATTGCTTAGTTGCATTTCATTACATATGTGGGGTGTCTTATTCTCTGTATTTTCTCAAAAAAATGAAAGATAAAAGTTGAATTTATAAATATTTTTGAGAATTTACTAGCATAAGTTTCATGGGAGAGAAAAGACAATATAAAATCAATTTCCTATCCTATAGGACTTTGCAATCAAGATAGGGACATAAAATATAAAAAGATAGCAAGTTTAATAAAAATGCAAGATTTAAATAACATTTTAAGACCACAAACCAGATGCTACAAGTAACTGTGGAACTCTGAACAGTTACAAAATGAATAACAGTCAGAAAGACTTTTAAGTGTAAGAGGAGGAATTTAGGCTGGAGTAGACTGGGAAGATACTAGGGGGCAGAAAATACTTGTGCAGAGTCTGGAAGAACAGATAAAACAAGATAAATAGAGAAAAAGGAGGAGAGAGCTTATGTTAGAATAATTAATGTGAATATTATAGAAAAAAGTCTTAAGAATTTGAGGGGACTAAAAAGAATAATTTGTTTAGAAGACAGATAGTTATAGCAGTTATGGGTCTTTTTAGATCAGAGCACAGCTCACACTGAGGGAAGGCAAGAGACAGAGACACAGAGAGAGGTGAAGAGATACATACAGTCCGACAAATCATATTATACCCAGGGTCCACTTCAAATAACATTTCTGCAGCATCTTATCCTTTGTAACCTCAGTTCTGAGTCTTCCCACCTGTACTTCATCTGACCCTATTGCCAAGGTGTTCTTCACTCTTGATTTCAACTTCTTACTGATCGCTCCTGGCTCACAAATTCCTGTCCTCTCTGCTTCCACTCCTCTGTGCCATCCAACACAACAGGCCTTCCTGTCGGGCTAGCCTTTGTGGTACCCCCCCCCCCCCCGATGACCAATTGGCAGATAGTCCCACAAGTCTCAGACATCAGGAGTCCTGTGAGCTTTGGATGTCAGCCTGTTGGCAATGCAAAAGCCACTGAAGACATTTGAGCAGGAAGAGAAAGAAACGAAATGGAAGCTTGGGACAATTGGCCTGACAGTGATGTGGAAGCAGAAAACGATGTTATATGGGAGGTTAAAAGATGACAGGAGGGGACCAATTAGTTAGTCTTTACATTTTCAAATAACAGATATGCCCCTTGTGATTTTAAATAAATTGTCTGATTTCTTGAATTTAAACAAATATATACTTGTGTAGGTTACTATAAGCTTTCCTGTAACTATTAAATATGACTCCATTTAAATGTAGCAACATCGTTACAGTGGAGAACAAAGAAAACATCTAATTATTCAAAGTGTATTACAATATGTGCATTAGAGAAATTAATTTCAGTCCCAGTTCAAGCACAGGCTCTATTATAAACTATAGCTCCTCTAAACAGACCCTTTTTAGCAACTGTTGCAAGGCCAGTCAATTATCCCCAAATCCTTTCTCTAGCAGACAGCTGTGTGTGTGTGTGCGCGTGTGTATGCTGGGTCTACTTGAATGAATAAAAGAATTGTTTACTAGGGTAACTAGCAAGCCACCATTATTTTTGTCACTGAAATTACCACTCCAGAGTCTAAAGCTGAACCTAATCAATATAAAGATATAAAGAACAAGATTCAATCCAAAACACATTTTCCTAGAACCCATATGAAAGATCTGTCATCACCCTGACACCCTACTGCAGGGAACAGCTGTAGGTGGAGGTATGGAAGAGAGGAGAAAGGGAAGGAGAAAGAGGGGAAGGACAGAAGGAACAAAGGAAGGAAGGAAGGAAGGAAGGAAGGAAGGACAGAAGGAAGGAAGGAAGCAAGGAAGGAAGGAAGGGAAGGAAGCAGGAAGGAAGTCATGTAAGCAGGCAGGCAGGCAACAGGCAGCAGATTTAATGAGGATGTAATATCTTGAGGCCTATAATTAACATTTTGTATGATATTTTTAATATATCTACCCAGCAACTCTCTCAGGTCATTTTAATTAATGGCACTTTTAGGACGAGAACTATGGAAACTCCAAGAGCTTAAGTGACCTATGCAAGTCCAAATGCTGTTTAAAGACAAATAAGTAAAAACAAAGTTACCCGTTCATGTTATAAGCATTACTCAATATTTACTAGGTGCCAGGTTTTGTTATAAATAGCCTGTTAGTTTGTATCACTGCAGTAGTTATTGTTGTTATCCCTATTTTACTGATGGAAAAAACACAAATCTGGATTTCTCAGGATGCTCAAACCTCCTGTTCACATTGTTCTACCTTAATTTGTATGCTGAGGCCACACTTCGCAGATCAAGGGTAGATCAAGATCATAGGATGCAAACACCGTAAGAGCCTGGGACCTGGCAGTGGCTAAGACCTGCACAGACACAACAGGTTCTGGGTTCCTGAACAAATTACCCACCCTTGTCAAGCCGCCTCACTTTTCTCTTCTGTAAATTGGGGTAATTGTCATGCCTACGCTGCTGCATTTGGGAGGATTCATTGAATTATGTACATAAAGCACTTAGAACAGGGTCAGGCACATGTAAAACTCAAAAAGGCGGGCTCTTATTTTCTCTTCATTGGGGGAAGAAATTGAAAGATAGAGTTTAGACAAAGTGGGAATCATTCCTACTTATGAGTGTACACAGATTTAAGCAAAAATATACACTGACATGTTTGTTTCACATTTTAAAGACTATTCAGAAGAACTGGAGCAAAAAACCAAGGTTTTCTCATCCATTCAATAAGGAGCCACGCAAACAATGCCTTCCCTGTGCAAGCAGTCTATTGCACACAGACCATCCCTACTCACCTCACCATGTCTAACTAGTTACAAGTCCTTGTCTGGTGTTCCACTGTGAGACCACAAATTTTCTACATAATCTCATTCCAGTTCAATCAAATGTATTTTTTCCTGGGATTCCAAACCTTGTGCAGATTCTGATTTGCCTCTCAAAACAAAATCTCCAGAGAAGCAGAGGTCATCCTACTCAGCATCCTCCAGCATCCTCCAACATAGTCCATCCCGCACACATACCCCGGGAAGAACCTGGCCTATATCCCTCCCATACACTTGGCAGTGGCAGGATACTGATGCCCGTGAGTGTGGAAACTAGAAGAGGTCTTACTCTGATGTTGATACTTTGGTGTAAGCTGGAGCAGGGTCATGGCAGGCAGAAGGGATGAGCTGGCACAGTTGCCAGTAATGACACTTAGTTGGTGCCTGCTGATGAACCAGAAGAGCAGACGGCACCATTTGGTGATGGTCATCTGAGAGCTGACATTTATGTGCAAAGCCTAAGTGAGTTGAAATCATTGATGGGCCTTGCGAAAAACAGCCAAATTCAGAAATAAGAGAGTTTCTGCATGCGTGTAAGCAATGCAGAGAACTGCCATCCATCAGTGTATTTACAGTCACAACTCTACCCCCCTGCAAAGACATATACACTCAGAAACAGTCACCATCACAACCTAACCTCCAGTGAGGAGAAGCAGATTTTATGCTGGTTTATGGGAGGCGGCATAGTCTAATGGGAAAAAAATCCATGAGCAATAAGTCAGGAGGCTTCTGGTTCCAATGCTACAGCTGAGCAGCTGAGCAACCTGTTAGGTCACTCAAACTTCCTGACTACAGTTTGCATTGCTATCATAATGACATGTGTATATCTTTGTCTTTGTACCTAACCCATTGCATTCCAATTATCTGGTTGTGCATCCTTTCTACCACACTGGTGAGGGTGGGGGTTGTGTCTAATTCTTGGTAATAGTTTAGGGCCTTTCACAAGTCCAGGAGTGCATGCTTGCATGTGTGCACACATGAGCACACACACACACACACCCTCCTCTGTTCTTACTAAATGAATGGACAAAGAAGGAATTTTTGATAAACATACACACAATTGACCCTTGAACAACACAAGGGCTGGGGCACTTTCCCCCAACTCAGTTAAAAATCTGCATATAACTTTGGACTTTGCAAAAACTTAACTACCAATAGCCTACTCTTGACCAGAAGGCTTACTGATAACATAAACAGTTGATTAACACTTATTTTGTGTTATATGTATTATATATTATATTCTTACAGTGAAGTAAGCTGGAGAAAAGGAAATTTTTAAGATCAAGGGGGTACTAGACTCACCAAGGAATCACTTTATAAGTTATATAAGTGCCTAACTACTATGCTGTACCCCTGAAACTACTATAATATTGAATGTCAACTGTAACTGAAAAGTTAAAAAAGTTATGAAGAAAATCATAAGGCAGATAAAATATATATTCAACATTTATTGAAAAATCAACATATAAGTCAATCTGTGTGGTTCAAACATGTGTTGTTCAGGGGTCAACTGTGTGTGTATATGTGTTTCTGTGTGTACATAGAATAATAGATAGACAGACAGACAGAAAACATTCTCTCAGTAATAGGTCAACACTAAAATTCAACTGATCTATTCAGCACCTTATTTAATTTTATTATTAGTATGATCTCGGTTTTAATAATTTCTTATCATTAGTGAGCTATTTGATCCCTCTCTCAAGTTGAGAAAATTGTCATTTCTTCTCCCAGCGGCTTCTGAATGGACCAGAATATAATATATCTTTGGTGCCTGCGTGTTGAAATGTGTGTTCAGAACTTCCATGCTTCTCCCCATTCCACCTAATAAGGATTTTTTGTGTAGAAAATAAAAATTTGTCAAGTATTTTGGTGTATATATATTTTTTGTCTGATGTCTAAATTATATCTATGAAGATTCAGCTGAAGTTATAACTCAGGTTAATTTTACCAGCTCTCAAGAAATAATACAAAAACTGTCAGTGTGGGAAAATTAAAATAGTATATGCATTGAATCTAGACACATATGTGTAGGCATCTCAGGTTCATCATTGAATATCTCTGTGTCTCTTTTTCCATGGGCCTCAGTTTTCTTATCTATAAAATACAGACACTAATTCTACCTCACAAGATCAAGGTGAGGGGTAGATGGAGGCCAGGTGAATGTGACAGACCATTGGCCACTGGGACACCACAGTGAATGTGTAGATGTCAGGAGCCAAGCATCATGTTGGATAGTCAGGGATCAACACAAATTAATTTATTTCTAGGTTCTTTCTCTGCTGAACTAACTTTCTATCAATGAAAAATATATACAGTGCTTATAATCTTAAAAATATCATCAGTAAACACTTTTTACCTGAATAACACCTTCAATCATTACTCCAGTGAGTAGATATCAATTTACTTTGCTACAGAGTCTTATATGAACCTCTTGGCTAATTCTTGCTGACAGCATTGCGGTGAGTGATGATCTGCTGTGTTATTAGGGTGGTGACAATGAAGGGTGAGAGCAGAAGGCACCCCAAGTCTTGAAGTCATTTATTTTTCCCCTTGTTTACTTTCTTCTTTTGCCTTTGCAACTGAGAGTGTTCAAATAACACATGGTCATGGTGTGAAAATTGTTCAGCATTGTCAGATCCAAAGTTCTGCTAATGAGGTAAAATATAGAGCCTCAGGGAAGTGAATGATGCACTTGGCTATTGGCCTTGATTTAATTCATTACATAAAGGCTTGATTTTCTACCTTTTTATACCAATTCACTGTAGTTGAAGGAACTGGTTTGTGTTGCCTTCTGTTTACCTCAGAAAATATTGTTATTGCTTTCATTTTATAAATTCCTGCTACATAAAACTCTGGATGTACAAAAAAGACAAATTGCAGAAGAATGTGGGGCAGCATATGATTGCTTATTTTACAAGTGAGATTTCCCTTTACCAAAATTTACAGTGGATGCATCATAATAAATTCTGAGTTCCCTAATATTTTTATGTTTTTAGCTTTTTTGTTGTTTGACTTTTCACGGTTTCCTAAGGTATGTTTTATGCAAATTTTGAAGATATTTTTAAGATTCTTAAGTGGAAAAAGATATTTTTCAACTGTTCCAAAAGACACTAAGGTATCAAATGTAAAGTTATAAAAAATTATAGCCCCCACATTCCTTTTTGCCTTTGTATGGTCTGTTCCCAATAAATTCTCTTCTTCTTCAATCCCAGCTCTTCCTATACTTTCCCTTCACAATCTCAAGAAATCCTATTCATCCCTTAATACACAATCCAAATATCATCTCTGCTGGGATTCTTTCATAACTTTCACATGTAATGTAGCCACATCTTAACCTGAATTTTCACAGCTCTTATGTGAGAGGCCTAACATAAACTTATGATTTTGTAGTGTACATTATATTTCCCATCACGGGACTGTGCTCTCATAGAGGGCAGGAGCCATGTCTAGAATCATAGTTAGGAACAATATCCTCTCCTTTCCCAATGATTTGCATAGCTTATACCAATTAGACACCTGACAAAATTTTACACAAACTTTCACCAAGGTAATTTCAAGGCATATTCAAGAACCTGAAAAGAACATATAGATCTCATCTGATATTTGCATACTTTTCTCATGAAATTCAATGAAAAGAAAAAAAACCCACAATTTACAATTAGAAATCTTGTATTCTTTTCCTAGTAGTTACTTATTTCTGTGTATTCCTGAACAAATCTCTTAACATTTCTGTGCCTCTGGTACCTCACCTGAACATTGGGAATAGATAACCTACTTGCCTCCTTAAATTATTTTATCCTCAAACATAATCACAAAACAGAATAGGTAAAGTGTATTTTATTTATAAAAAGATCTATTAGTAGTATTGAATTAGATATCCTAAATAATTTGAGTCTGCACGAGGAGAACCAGATGTGAATACAGAGAAAACAGGCAGACACTAATCATGTTCTATCATTAAGAAACAACCTTTCTAATCAAACCACAAAGACAGAAAACAGTTATAAGGACTGTTTAGATTCCAGTAAACTCTGAAACAATAGCTGTGAGATTTTAACTTTTTCTTTCTTTTTGAGGGAGGGGAAGGTATGGTAGGCAGTGGAATAAAAAAGAGATAGAAGAATAAAAATGTGCCTAAGTTACATGAAATTCAATGGATAATTAGTGCTTATCCTGTGTAAAAATTGGGGTGTCGTGGGAAAAAAAGATTAAAAGGGGTCAAAAGAGTAGAGTTCTAGATGTGATTCTGCTGCTACCCTTGTGTGAACTTGGCAAGTTCTTCAACTCTCAGGGCCTGAGTTTATCCATTTTTCAGATAAGGTGGGAACTCTTTCTTATTTATCCGGTTTTCTGGGCACTTATAGAATTCTTGGATAACATTGGGTATAATGTTCCATCATATAGCTATAAATACAGCATTAGTTTTATTTATATAGAATATAAGCACTATTATAATTATATTAACTCTATGACTATACTTATATTAATTTAAAGATCACAAAGGTACATATGTATAAATGAGAGTGTTTGTCTAGATGGTTTATCTCTCTTCTAAATAACATTCAGGAGGTAGAGAATGCAATACCATCAGTCCGGTCTTCTTCTTAACAGTGAGTGGTAAAATTCTTTGCTCTTCCTGCCCAGGGCGTTAAATACGATGTAGTAGAGTTTGATCAAACTTCACTAAACTCTATAAATTACCTCTATGACCAGGTACAAATTGTTTTTCTATCTGTAAAATGGCAACACCTAATCAGATTGTGGAAAGGAGTGAATATACGTGAGAAAACCATGTAGCCCATAATGGATGATTCATAAATGTTCACATCATTCTTGGTTCCCTTCTGTAGTACAGGCCCCATGCATAATACATACTAAATGACTTGTTGATTGATTACTTGTGGTTTGAAATTTCTCACATACAGTATATACATTTTAAATCTTGTGGGAATTTCTGCTCCAGTAAAGTTGAAAATCATTTCAAAATTTCCTACTCGCCAAAGTGTGTCTTAGTAAAATATGGATAGGAAAAAAGCCCTCTAATTTCTCAGTAAGCACAGAAAATCTCCAAGATTGTGTTCATTTAAAAGTTAAGGTCCCAGTAAATTGAGTTTCTCATTCACGTTCAAGGCTGCCTTGAAACTGACTCACAATTGGAAACAGTTCATAGCTTGATACATACATCTTCTTCAGTTTATACAGAACAGCCGTCTTCCTCTTGAAATCCCCCTTACAACTCACTGTAATTGACTTGCATGATTCTTTCACATAAGCCACTGAAATCATGGGAAGGAAAGTAAATTGTACTTTTATTGATCCAGATCTTCAACAGCACAAAAAGTGGCTTTTTAATTAAAAAAATATATATTTTAGTTCATTTGAAAGCAAACACTTTAACCTTCATGAGAAGGTTAATATTGCGAATCAGTGCTTGAACATTCATATACTGGTAACACCAGATGAATCATAGTGACAAAGCCCAAGGGTAAGATGTTAGTCTGTCACTTTGATTGCAAACATTTAGCCTTAAGGACAGCATTTTCTAAGCCTGGAATTGTAATATGAATTATACTCTCTCTGAAAGTAACAGCCAAGAATGCTATTGATAGAGTAAGCACAATGGAATTTATTTACCCTCTTTTACTCTGTCAGCTCTGAGATGAGCTGGCCCCTTCTGTCTATCACACTGGAAAAGCTTTGCCTAAGTACTTAATCATGAACTGACTTCTTTTGTATGAAGTAGAGGTGAGAGCAAACCAGGCAACTCTGCTGACCATTTTCGCATGTCAAAAATGTCTAGTTATTTGAGAGGTGACAATGACCAATCAGTACTAATAATACATGGAGGAGGACAAAATAGGAGATAGAATATTCTCGCCAGGATAACCACATTGCTGAAGGATACTGCCATCCAAAATCTCTTCTCTCCAAGTTCCACAGTCCCACCTCCTCCAACCTCCTGATAAAACAAGAAAATACCAGCCAGCAAGCAAAGGGCAGCTGATGGTACCCTTACAGCATCTCTATGACTGGGCAACCTGCTGGTGGCATTTCTGCTGATTAGTCTCCTGCCTTTTCCTTAGATCGGTTTCTCACTCTTTTTGATATTTTATTCTCATGTTGTTTCTTTCTTCCTCATTGTGTCTGACTGACTAGGTTTTTTCAAAGCATAATTTCCTTTTATATGAATTATTTTCTCTTTAACTTTCCTCCTTCCCTCCATCCGTTAGCCTCACCTATTTTGCTTCTTTCATCTTGAAACCATTACATTTTTTAAAAACATTTTTATAAAACTCTTCATTCATACATATCTGTGAAGTTTTTCACTTCACCTTTCTATCCTAGGCCAGGTGACTAACTTTTCTCACTTTGTTATGCATGTAGCAATTGGCCACATCCAGATTTACCTGTTTCTTTTCTTCTTATAGTAATTCCTTTGGGGAGGGGCTATTCAACCTTATGCTGCTTGCTATTTTTCTAACTTCTTTACTTTGCTGTCTGCTAAAGTTGCACTCTCTTTTCCCTTCCTTTACTGGTCATTTTTTCTTACCACTATGCACCCACTCCATATCAGCATTTTTTTTTTTTTTTTTTTTTTTTTTTTTTTTTGGTGAGGAGGGTTTATACCAATAACATTGGCCTCACCTTTGAATCTTTTTGCCAGCCCCTAAAACTATTGAATTTTTTAAAGAAACTTTCATCCATGCTAACTTATTTCTTTTGCCTTTTGTCATCCCCAAAGATGCATCTCTGGTGGGATATTTTTAAATTATATGAAAATTTATGTTTATCTATTTATGTTCTAATGATAGCCATACCCCCAAGATTCCAACCTTTTATCAGCCTCAAACATGACTACATATCTATTTCTTTAATTTGATATATTTGACCTTATAAACCCCTCAAGAAACCCAACCATTGACAACTTCTGTTTTTTACGTATCGGAACCAATTTACCATTCTTTACCTTAATTTGCACAGCATATTCTTTATGCTTGTAGTTTTCTCTTTTAATTCAGTTAATCACAACATTTGGCTTGATCACCATGCACAGGCCCCACAATGAATACTATTCCTTAAACAGCTGTCACTTTCAAAAACCAACTTTCCTCATTCCATTAAAAGGCCACACATGCTTTGTCAGATCACAGACAAGGAACGGGAGATGGAAAGCCCCCAATCAAAGGAACAAACACAATAATCATTCATCATTGGTAATCCTGTATGCATGTCTGTGTGTGTATATGTGCATGTCATTGAATATTCATGGCACTTTATATGAATATTGTTGAGAACAGGAGCACATTTTCTCATACCATAATTATTTCATAAATGTTATATTTTTTAAAAAGATATATAGATTAAGATTTTAAAATTACCCGGCAGGAAATCAAATGAAAAAAAAATGATCCTCTTAAAGTTCTAAACATCATCACTGGCTGCCTCCCAGTTGTCCTGACTCATCAGCATCTCTGAACAGTCCTTACGCTGTTAAATACCCTGCTAGATAGCTGGAGCTTAACAGCTGCAGCTAGCTAGCCCCTGACTGTATCAGCGTTATTATTGTTACTATTTTGTATGTTTTTTACTCTGTAGAGTTGCCTCTACAGAGGTTCCTCCTTCCCCAGCATTTGGCATTAAAACTTACCGCTTTTACCAACTCCCCCTGCTCCCAGCATTACCACCTTGTACTCTCTGGACCCGCCCGACGCTGACGCGCTGCTGGGGGAGCAGCTGGCTTCGCTTTCTACCTCCATCTTACCGGAGGGACCGGAGTAGAATAAAGAAAGAAAAAGTCGCCTGTGTCAGGTGCTTGCTCAGATATTAAGCAGCCCTAAAACTGTGTCACGAGAAAGGTTTAGTACAAGAGGTAAGAACCATCAGCGTCAGGCTAGCTGTTGGTCCTGTGCTCTGAGCGGGTCTCATAGCAACCACTTCAATTGCTTCCAATAAAAATCTGGCTTTTACCTACCCCCCCCCCCTTCCCGATCCTTCACTCTTTCACTCCGCCACTACTGCTCCTGTTCTCTGTGTGTGAGTCTCTCTCGCCGTGGTTCACTCTGTCTATTTCACAGTTTGTTTGTTTTTTTCTCCATTTCCCATTCGCACTCTTTGTCTCTGCCCTTTCTCCTTCCTAACCCCCGGCACAGTCCCAGTTGTTAGAGGCACCCGCGCTTGGCTACCTTCCAGGCTGGGCTGCTACAGTGGGGAGTAAATCGGAGACTTAGTAGAAGATTTCTGTGCCTCACAGGCTGAGGATTTCTGTTGCTACAGCTGCAAAGTCACTATTCTCTTCTAAAAACAGTCAGTTAATTTAGAAAGATGTCTGTTTCTTCTCCTCTTGCTTTCTGTCACCATCTTCTTCCACAGTTCTTATTCTGGGAAAAGAGTTGCTACCACTTTGAAAGAAAAAACAAACACGAACACATGGCTCTTCAGGACCAGTCTTTAGAGTTGTCGAAATAACAGCTGCCTAGCAGGAACTGTGTCAGCTCACTTGACATTGCAGTTCTAATATAAGGAGGTATTTGAATTAGGTCGTTGTCATTTGGACATGGATCATCCTTGTTTACACTAGGTTATTGGGAACAACCTAAAATACAAGGACCCTGTCAAGCGTGAAACAGGTACTTAAGTATTTTTGCTAAAAATTATAGTAGCATTGAAAATCATAGACAATTAATTTTCAAATATCCAAACTCCTACCTGTTCTTTGAATTCATTTAAATCTCTATGGTCTTTGCTTTTCTCTGGAAAGCTTCTAAACTATAAAAGTCTTATAATGCTTTCAATAATCCCTAATTGTCCTAGTCAGAGCCTGTTCTTCAAACAAGGTGATGATAATGTTGTTTACATTTATTGTCTACTTTTTTGATTGTGAAATTGGATCATGATAAGATGCAGTCAAGTGTTTGGTGTACAAAGTCTTTTCTTCCTATTAAATTTTAAGAGCCTCTAAGAAAAAATATATACTTGATCAATTCCTTATGACTATAGGGTATGACCAAGTGTTCTGCACAGAGTAGGTGCTCAGTATATTGCTGGTAATTGGAGAAGTGTCATATAGTCAGGTGTAGACAATAGCCAAGGCTCTGGAGCCTGATTGCCCATGTTTAAATCTGGTTGCAGTCATCTACTAGCTGTGTGACTTTGGGTAAGTTACTTCACCTCTCTGTGCCTCAGTTTCTTCATATATAAAATGGTTTATTAAAGCTCTACTTTATTAACTCATTAAGTGAGTTTAATGCATGTACAGTGCTTAAAACAGTGTCTGGAAAATTGTAAACCACATGTAAGTGTACAATTATTTTAGTTTAATTTAATTAACAGTGCTCTCAGCTCACTGTAAATAAGCAGTCACCAGAAGAAATCATCTCTTCATGTGATCATTGGCATCTGAATATCTTCTTTGTTAAAGCATCTGTTCAAATCATTTGCCTATTTTTATATCAAGATGTTTGTTTTCATATTATTGAGTTTTGAGAATACTTTTCATATTCAAGATGCAAGCTTTATAACAGATATATGTTCTGAAAATATTTTCCCGTAGTCTGTGGTTTTTTTTAATAGTGTCTTTCAAGAGCAGGAGTTTTACATTTTGGTTTATAATTTTTTCTTTTATGGATGACTCATCAGGTTTTAAATGACACTTTTTTTTCAATGATTTTATTCCTAATTCTCTTTTCATCGTTTTTACCCCTTCATTGTAATTTAGCTCATTGGAATAGCTCTATCTATCACCTTCCTGTGAGTAACTGCCAAGCTACTCAGACCCAATTTTCACCCTGAACATCAAAACTGAATCCATCACCTAAATGCTCCTATCTCCACCTCAATATGTTCAAAAATACCTCATTCTGATTCTCAATAATAAAATCAACACTCTGTCTTTGTAGGGAGCATCATCTCCCTCCATATTCTAGTTTTAGTTCAGTCTCTTCTGCTATTTGACTTCCATGACTGAAATAATTCCATAACTTATCCTTCGTGAGTACAATCTTCCTGCCCTTTCCTGCTTTTCACACCACTCAATTCATTCTGTACATTGATGTCAGGGAAATCTACCTAAAATGTCAAATTGACTGACCTTGTTATACACATATTCATAAATCACATGCTGAAATAATGTAATCCAATAGCTCAGAATAGGATATGGGGACACAAAGCCTGCCCTCCCTTGATAGAATAGTCAGACAAAATAGACAACTTGCCTATCTCCCAACAAAACTGTCATTTCCATAACTGGATTAGACAAATAACTGCAGTTATGTTCTAATTACCTTATAATTGACTCATTGAAATTTTATTCCTCAATGAAAAGAGATATGTAAACAATAGCATTTAGCTTCAAGGTCTTTCTGGTTTTTGTTTCTACTTCTGGTTCAGACACTATTCTGACATTGAGCAGATCACTTACTCCTCTAAGCCATCCATCCCACCATCTGTTACTCTGTTTTTCCATGTCAGCCATCTGATTTGGTGGTAATGCACAGGTATTGTCATGCCAGCTGTGTCCTTTACGCTGTTCTTTTTTCTGGTGCACGCATTTTAATATTAAGAGAGAGGAGTACATGAAAATGTCCTTTAACAGTAAGTAAATGAATGACTTGTCAAATATGGTTACTGTGAGAGGAAAATTTAACTATTGAGTTGCCTCTTCTCAAAAGCTAATGTATCTGTCCATATTCCTCAAATGGAAATCGGTGAGATGTTTTTTTTCCTCCTTATATGAAAAACATGACCTCTAAGGAGGTTTTCCTAATTATGAAGCCCTCTTTGTCTACCTCTTCTTTGACAGTCTAAGGAATTCCACCCTTAATCCATTTTCCTGAGTTACTAATGTTACTGATTTTCAGTTTTAGTTGTTGAACTTTGTAAATTTGCATTTTTTGTGCCTTGACCCATGCATCCAATAGCCTGAGAGAGAGAGAGAGAGAGAGAGAGAGAGAGAGAGAGAGAGAGAGAGAGGCAAAGGGGTGGGGAGGAGACAGAGACAGAGAGCAAAATCTTCCAGGTATATAAATGTTGATTGAAATGGGATCTTTAAGTGACCAAAATCATTATATGGCAAGTTGATTTGCTTTCTGGAAAATTATTAAATGATTGGCATTTGGGAACTTCAATATGGTGGCACAACAACATGCTGAATTCTCCCCTTCCCGTGAGCAAAACTTGAATGTACACATATGGAGAAGAATTGTTCCTGGGAGACAGCTGAGGGTGAATAAATAGCTTCTGAACAACAAATGAGAAAGAAACCAAATGTGAGGGCTTGGAGGCCACAGGAGCCCTCTAGGAGCCTGGGGAACTCCAGGGCAGGATCCATTGAGCTCCATTGTTCATGTTATCCTCTGCTTCCATAGGGCAAACAAGAGTTCTACTGGGGCTTCCCTCTACCTGCTAGAACACCACGGTGCTTTCCCAGCTATAGTGCCTGGAGCCTCGCCTTTGCCCAAACAATAAGGTGTCCCCACGGGCACCCAGCCTGGCCTCCCCACCAAACCTCTCCAGCCAGTGAGCGGATATGCACGCTCAGCTCCAAGCGACTTCCCCAAACCACATGGCACACAAAGGGTACACAGAGGTCTGTTCTAGACAGCAGGGGTCCCCAAACTCCAGACCGCGGACCAGTACCTATCCATGGTCCTTTAGGAACCTGGCCAACCTGGCCGCACAGTAGGAAGTGAACGGACAGCTTTCCAGCAGACAAATAAGAGAAAGACTGTATACACAAAACTGAGAGCTAAGGGAGCCCTCTGGAGACCGCAGGGATTATCTGGGGTTGAGGGGGTACCCACTATTCTTTATGTGCCCCACCACTCCATAGGGCCAGTGGGGACTCTATACAGGTGCTCTGGCCTACCTGCAAGGTCGCTGCCACACGTTCCAGGACACGTCACCTGAGGCCATTTTGGCCTCAACAACAGGAGCATGCAGAATCAATAAGGCATTACTGCTGGCCCCTGGCCTCCCCACCTGGAGCTCTGCAGGCTGGGGTTGTGGATGCCTTGGATGCTCTCTGGGCTCCTACCAGCCTGCTCAGTCCGTATGTCTCATACGTCTTATACAGAGGCTACTTCTACATAAGGCCACTTTCCCAGGACTAAGAGAGAGAGCTGCTTTTGTCTAATACATGTAAACAAGCACAGAACATCAAACAAAAAGAAGAATGTATTTGCCTCCTCTCACCTCCCCTGACAGGGGCCATCCTAGGTGCATGTCACTTGATTCCATTTCAGTGCTCGTCTCCATCCAATGAAGAACCAGGTGTTCACTCAGAGCCACTCAACTCCCTGAGCAGGATCCAAGTCCTTCTTAGAGGACAAAATGGGGAACTAATTTAACAAGTAACTCCTTCAAATAAATGTATTAATTCTACTACTAGGGATATCTATCTAAAATACTTTAGGAATAGCTAAGGGAGAAAGTTGACATGTCCAGAGTTCTTTTCTTACCTCTCCAGTCACTGACAGGCAGAGCTCCTGATACCTTTGTTCACAAAGCCACTCTTCTCTTAATTGGATCATTTATTACACTTATTAAAATGACTTATTTACATTCCAGTTCATCTTCCTACAAAATAGTGAACCTGCCATATTCATCTTTATATTTCCAGAGTTCAGCACAGTGCCTAGCATGTGCTAGGTGACTAAATGAGGAACTTCATTACACCAAGTGGGTAACTGTCTATTGCTACTATTAATGAAATTAACCTTGCAAAGTTTATTATTTATTACTTATACTCTAATTAAAAGATAAATCATGGAAGGAGAAGATAGCAATATAGTTGATAACCTCTGAGTAAATTAATGTTTAGAATGCATGTTCTCACCATGAGATGTAAGAACATTATAACCCAGGAGAGAGCATAACTGCTGAGGACAAAAAATAAACTGGAAACTTCAAGGCCAAAGGATAAACTAAAAAGAGCGAATTTTGCAAGTGGGAGGCAGAGTTCTATCTGCAGAGCCAGGCCTCTCTGTCACAGACGTCCTCACAAGCATATACAGTAAAATTCACAACAGAAAGTGAAACTTCTGGTTGTAGAAGGATTCAACTTTCCTCTAGAAGGCTCATTAAGACTGAAATATTTGGAAAGATAGATCTTACATGTGCTCTAAATAAATGGCATCTGTTCGTTTATTCATTCAACATGGATTTATTCATTAAATATGGATTGATTTACTCATTCTCAAATTCATTCATTCAACTGTGGTACAGTTTTTTAAAAAATAAAGAAAACATAATATAGTCCATGAGTTCAAAGTGATTATACAGTGTGTGGGAGAATGGCACCTGCAACCCAGGCTCTGAAATAAGCCAGAATGTGGCAGGTAATTGAATAGTTAAATGAGGAGAGTCTCCCCTGACTTGCATGGCTCAGCTGGTTCAGTGTCATGCCACAAAGTAGTTTGATTCCTAGTCAGGACACATGCCTGAGTTGTGGCCCCATCTCCCCATTGGGGCGCATATGAGAGGCAAATAAATGATCAGTGTTTTTCTCCCTCTCTTTTACCCTTCCATTCCCTCTCTCTAAAAATAAAAAAACAAGGTGAGGGTCAAGGAAGGGGGAGTACTACCAGATTTAAAGAATGAAGAATCACAAAACAAAACAAGGGTTTTCAAAGTTTAGAGATTAGGGTGTTTGGCAAATTACAAGTTAATAATGTATGGGTGATGCCTAACAGCCTAGGACATAGTCCAAAAGATGGATCATGGATGAATCATGGAAAACTTTCAATTATAGTACACAGAATTTGGATTTATTTTGAGTTATTTCTTATTAAAAAAAATTATCTTTATGATGCCCACTGGTTACATTGCCAGTGACGCAAAATTGAGAAAGAGTGGGCAGAGGTGAAAGTTAAGGGGAAAGGTGTAAATAATGAGTCCAGTATTGGTTACATTAAGTTTGAGGTGCTTTTGAAATATCTGGTTAGTTATATGAGGAAAACAGTTTCAAACCACAGGGTTAGCTTTCGGGGGAGTGGTAGGGGCTTACAGACATGGATTATGGATTACGAAACCTTTATCTTAGTAGTAGTAAATAAAAACACAGCAAGAGATAAGATTCTGTATGGAGTGCTTGCTAGAAAGAGGAGAGAATAGAAGATACCTTTACAAATGGATTATAATTGACCAAGATAATATTTGTTGAGATTGATAAGAATTTTTATGTATTTTATTATTCAGTAGGCACAACACTTCTACGATTCCTATGTTCATATCATTAAGAAAATAAAGAAAAAATCTACAGACACTTGGCAAAGACACCAGGAGAAAACTGTCCAAGCAGGGAGAGCTTTCGTGAGGCAAGACTTGGTCCATCCTATCGAATGACTCATATTGATGATGTAAGAACATAAGTGACAAAGTGACAATATGTCATTCTGTTTGATAACTGAGAGTTCATTAGTGAACAGAGCAATCGTGGTAGAAAACTGAGAATGAAAATCAGATGGTAAAAGGTGAAGGAATGTGAGTAGGAGTTGAGGAGCACAGACGTATATATTTTTCTTTTCATAAATTTGGTACTGACAAAATAATGTGTGGTAAGATCACATATTGTCCATGTTGAAGATAGGACCTGAAATGGTTATAGAATTGATAGAAAATTAGTTTTAACATATACTGGGCTCAATATTAATATGTAGTAATTAACGTTCTTCTAATTATACATATTGGAAAATAGCTTGTCAAAGATCCTAAACCTAGGGAACAGGCAATACCAAGACTTGATCTTAATTTTGACAATAAATATTTAATAATCATTCATCTTTATTGGTAAAATATATACTTTTTCCCTATTTTTTAAAAATGTTTAAATTATATCTTATCACAGGTCTGTGATAGATCTTGACTTCTGTGTGTTAGTTATATTGCTTGGTATTGCTTTCAGCTAAAAACTTTCTCTTTTTATAACCTATTATAAACTTTCCCTCACTTAGCTCCAGACAATCATTCTTGTTCCATTATCTGTTGTGAATGTAAATAATTTGCTTTGTTTATTTTGTTACCTTGACAAATATTTATAGATCACATCACAGAAAGCCTCCCTTGGAGACCTCTCTTTTGTAGACTGTATAAATTTAGTTCCTTATGTCTAAACTCATACGTCTTACCCTCTAATCTAGGGATATATTTTGTTGACCTTCTGAATTTTTTTCTCAATTCACCCTTATAGTGTTTCAGTATTGAAAAGAGAAATTATGGTGGAAAATTAATAGTTTGAAGTGATATCTAGCAAAGAGCCAAGACATAGCTTCTCCATCATTCTAACTGAAATACTTACCTAGATGTAGAAAACAGAGAAGAAAGTACGCTGCAGATAAAGCCTGGGAATAATAAAGCTAAGTAGAGAAAAATCATATTGTTGATATTTCTGGACTTGGCTTGATGAAGTCCACCAATCTGCTTTCCCCAAAATTAACAATTAGAATTGTGAAACATACACACTCTAAACAAAAAACAAGACATTCATTATTCCACTTTGCAAATATTGATTTTGAGATGGTCAAAAGCCTGCTTTTCCATCACTTAAAAAATCTATTCATAATTGCAACTCAGAGAAAATGGCAGTATGTCAGGTACATTAGAGAGATAAGGATAGCTGAGTATTGGAAACTGGAAGGGTCATCTCAACAAAACTAGAGAAATGATGAATAGTCCTAGGATGAAAATGTTCTCGATATTGTGAATTATCTAAGTATTTCTGTTCAGGAAGCTAAGACTGAGGACCAAGCACTCTGATCCAATAGTATTAGACAGATCCACCCATTTGAGAATCAGTGACCAGAAGGGGGATTTGTAAAGAGTACTGTGGCACAGGAGAATAAATGTTATCGTGATGACAAAGAAGAAAATCAAACTCTGAAAATATTAAAATTCTGTATATTTTAATCCAAAAGAAAATTTATGTATTGTTAAGAATATGCCAGACTATGCCCTTTATTAGAAAAGTATAAAGCTATATAAAGAGAAGGCTTTCAGATTAAAGTACAGTAGTGGGAGATACAGTGTAACAACCATAAAGTAATGCATGTTACTTTACTACCAGGTACCAGAACTAACACATAGTGGGTCCTCATTAAATATTAGCTCCTATATGCATTCACAACAGATTGATAACAAATAATAATGAGGGTACTAATGAAAACTACATAGAAACTTCTGTTTCAATAATGGAATTTACACTCAAACTGAAGATGCTAAGATCAGATTTGATGTCATTAAAACATAAATCAGTGAAGAAAAATGTTAAGGACTTTTCCCAGGATGCAGAGAAAAAGAAAGTTGATGACAATGATGAGAGCAACGATCGAGCTAGAGACCACCGGACTTTCACCCAACTGATTTTTCTCCTCCCTGTTCCTCTCAGAGACGTAGAAGGTGAGTACACTGAGCACAGTGCTGGACTTGAGCAAAGCACCAGCAAAAACCACCAGGTCAAAAGCAAGCTGCTGCAGGAGCTGGTATCAGGCAAGCAGGAAATACAATTTTTTCTTCGCTTAACTACTATGTGTGTTCCTTACTGGAAAGAGAAAAAAAAGGAACAGCAACTTGGGAAAAATTTAAAAAGTAAAAAAGACCAAACAAAGAGGCTAAACTTAGGAAGGTTCCAATGACTCACCAATAATATGGAAACAGAGGAATCCCAGCAAAAACCAAAGAACCTAAAGATACTGGGGGTGTGGATGGGAGAGTCCAGGCAGGAGAAATTTCTTAAACTGACGAATCCATGTTTCATTAGATGCCTTTGAATGTTATAAGAGAGACAGCTTTTCCAGAGGCCTGAAGAGGATCTGATTTCTGGAAAATATAAGTTATTTATATAAATCCAAATAATTAATTTGTGTGTCAGGTTTGGCGCCCACATGAGAGGTCTTATTTTGTTACTGAGTGCCGGTCATTAAGATGCCTCAGAAAGAGTGTATTGATCTAACTAAAGATGGATGACCAGCCAAAAAGTTAATGAGTGAAATAGAAGTTAGTGGAGAGAGTCACCTGGGCCTAAGTCCTGGCATCTTATGTGTCTGATCAGGAGCCCTGAGTGAAGGGTGAGCTCTGGGGGCCACCAGAGCCCTCTACTGCACTTGGATCATGTTAATTCCAAGCCCACTGAGCAGAATTCTAGCTTTAAATGTGCTCTTCCAGGAAGATAATCTGAATCCTGCACTCTGATAAGACTTTGCCAGTCACCTAGACCTCTGTCCCTACCTTGGTGACACCCTTCCCCACATCCCAGGTTTGCACTTATTAAATTTCAGCTTCCTACTTTGGAGACTGGGAGCTCAGGGGGAATGGATTCAGTGATTCTCCATTGTGATTATTGCAGACCTGATTTACATGGAGATGAAGCCTTTCTCTTACTATCTCTGACTTCATTCTGCCTTCAGAAGTGAGATGGCAACAGTCTAGTCCAACTTTGATGAGAAGGCCCTTTGCATCCTTCAGAACAATTATTTCATCACTTTTTATTCTTTCTAGGCACAACACCTCTAGTTTCCAAAACAGTTTCGTGATGTGAATTAAGACTTTTCTGTGTCCTAGCCACCCCCATATAAAACTCCTGTTCTAAAGTCTTCCTGTTGGCTATAGCTTAGAAAATTTATAGTACCTGTCTTTCCATCCAGAAAACTAATCTAAACATGACGCTCTTCACAGTAAGACTGCAGGAACTAATAAAAGGCACCTGCAATCCTAGTAGCCAACACTGTCCTATGGGGCCCCAAATCCCAGCTGAAATAGTTCTTGGGTTTAACTGTTGTTTTACATATGTATGGACACAGCTTCCTTTCATTTTTTCAAAAGTGGATTTGTGCTTGGATGCAAAAGTGCCTGAGCCAACTTTCTGGACAGAAGGAGCCATGAAATATTCACTAGCTGGGCATTTCTCCTTGTTTATTAGGCACTTAGTGCACCTAATAAACACCCCAAAATAGACCAGGAATGTAAAGTGTAGTGCAATTAGGTGGATAATCTCAATGGGAGAAAACATTGACAGCTCTAATGAAATAATGTTGACTTAATGTTACACAAATTAAAAAGTAAGACAAAGTCCTTATTGAGATTGGTGGCTATTGATTCATTGTGAATCTAAGTACACACGTTATGCCTCTTAAAGCATCAGAAACACTGCTGAGATATTACTGGTTTTGCAGAAGAACAGATCAGAATATGTGAAGGAAAGAATTACTATTCACCAACAATTACAGTAGTCCCTCTCTATATCGTGGTTCACTTATCGTGGCCTCACTGTATTGCAGGATTTAAAAAAATATTATATTTAATTATTTATCGTGGATTTTTCACTATATCGTGGGATTTTGCGGTACTGTATACGTATGTTGTTAAAGTTACGTAGGTTTAAGAGTGTAGAATATGTTTAAGAACATAAGTAGTGTTTATACAAGTGTGGAAAAGGTTAATAAGAGAGAGGGAAAGGTTAATAAGGGACTGGGAATGGTTTATAAGTGTGTGGGAAGGGTTTATAAAGCCTTAAAATACATATAAATACTAAAATAAATGTAAGGTTCTTACTTGGAGGATTTTCATCTATCCTGGAGCTGGGGGGGATTCTAGAATGTAATACCCGCGATAAGTGAGGGGATACTGTACTGCCTTCAGTCCTCTTCAGTCTCTCAATGGAAGGAGGCTGACTAAGGGCAGGGGCAGAAATATCGTTAGGTATCTGTTAAGTGCCTCAAGTAGAGAGTAAGGGTTTCACAACCTGAAGCCCAGCTGGGCTTTCTCTACATAATATTAGATTTTCAAACAAGAAAAGGATCAGTGGAAAATAAATTATCTAAGTCATTTTTAGCCATGGACAAGTTTAACAGAAATTGTCTTATGAATCACTTTAAAGATTCTACAACTAAAAAAAAAAAAAAAAAAAAAAAAAAAAAAAAAAAGGCTCAGAGCTTGCTGGAGTGTTAAGAGTTTGTCCAAGCAAAATGTGTCATCTAATTAGGGACACCTGCAGATGGTCCTGCTGTGTCTGCTTGAATCACTTCAGTGACAGACAGCAAACCCAGTCTTCAGCCTGGATCCAAGGAGCCAGTGAGGCTCAATTAGGGACTTAGCACAGAAGACATGGTTTAATTCTTAGCTCTGCCATTTACTTCAAGGATGAAGCACAATGCTTTAGAATTTCCATTACATAAAAGAAAAAAATCCCTGATGGACGTGGCTCAGTTGTTTGGGCATCATCCTGCAAAGTGAGGAATTGCCAGTTTCATTCCCCATCAGGGCGAATGCTCAGATTGCGGGTTTGGTCTTGGTCCGGGCAAGTGCAGGAGGCAAATGATCGATGTTTCCCTCCCACATCGATGTTTCTCTGCTTCTTTCTCCTTCCCTTCCCCTCTCTCTAAAAATAAATAAATAAAAAATAAAATCTTAAAAGGAAAACAAGGACCAGATCAGAAAAAAATATGTAAAACAGGAATAATGTCCACTATAGACAATAAAAATACAGATGGGTTTTGTTTATTCTAAAATGTAAAATGAACATATGGTATATAGTTCTTTCATTGCTATTTTTTGAAGATTAATATCAATAATGAAAGAGCTATATACTATAATTGGTTTCTTTGTCGTTTCTTACCATTTGCTTTAGTTTTACTGGGTGCAACAATAGGGAGCAAATATAATCTTTCTCAAAAATAACTGTTCAGATTTTTGGAGGTAGTTCTTTTTCTCCATCTTAGATTTATCTTTTGCAGGCAAGTCCATTAAGTTACTACCAGGCTTCCTCTTCTGAGATACACGGCCCTTTACCTTGCTTGTCTTCCTCTCTATCTGTGTTCTCAGTGTTTTTCAAACAAGTGTGAATTAGAAGTGAGCATAACACTTCTGGTATCATTGCTCCTGGATGCAGTGAAATGACTCAGAACCAGTTACCTGTGCATTTGGTAATGTTTTGTTTGATTTTTGCATAGGGGGTCCTTTCAAACCCTCCTTTAACTGTTTATTTTGTAACTGTTGCTTAGTTCACTAAATGAATGGCTGAGCTTTTAAGAGTGGAAATCACTCTTTTGAAATTCTAATGGCTCTTGGCATAGTTCTGGACTCAGAGTAGGTCTTCAAAGAGATTGTATGTTAAATTGAGTCCAATGAAACTGTCCTTGAAACTTCAACAGACAGAGGCTTAACTAATGTCCCAGCTGCCTCCGAGAGTCATTTATTTGAATATTCTTCTCATACAAGCTAAGAAAATTATAATCACAAAAAAGAAAAAAATGAGTTTGGCAAAGATCACCTGCTTCGAGTGCAGTTAACCTGTCTTCAATGAAAGCCTGCATCCAGTGTCTGTATGTATAAATTACACAATAGCTTTCCCATAGCATCATGTGGAGGCTTAGGACAGGCTAGCCTCTTCAAGACAGTATGTACACCTCGATGAAACTTTGTTAATATGTAACAAATGATTATTCCCTTTAAAAAGTCCACTTCTCAAAGAGTTCCTTAGCAGCATCCCTGTCTCCCAGTACTGTTACTTGTTTTTCAGATCATTAACCATTTGAATGAGAGACCCAGGGTGGGGATCGGGGATTAGGGGAAGTGAAACGTAAAGCTAAAGGGTTCAGAGCCGCTCCTAATTGAAGGTCAAGCAGAAAAACATTGAGCCTCTGGCAATGAAGATTTGTCAAAGGCAAGCAAGGATTTCAGTGGCACAGGCTGTGTCTTCCCAGGGTGCCTTGGGAGGCAGGGATTGCATGGGGGTGGGGGGTGGGGGGCGGGGCGGTGCTCCGGCCCCTGCCCACTGTGCAGGGCAGCTGCTCAGGAGTTACCGCGGGCGGTGTCGGGGGCACTCAAGCTGCTCGTCTGTATCCCGGCCCATCCTTCCCACAAAGGACGGTTCCTTTGCTCTATCCTGTGTGTGTTCTATGTGAATTAAAGCTTTCATTCTCATAATTTCTCTTTCCTTCTTCCCTTCTTAAAGTTTCCTCTCAGCATGCTTGAGTCAATGGATTTCAAATTGTGAGGCTTAATTTTTCTTTTTTTTTTTTTTTAACTATTTTAGGAAAATAACCAACTCTCAGGTGGCTGAAATTTTGACATTTTTATCAGATCAGCGGAGCATTTTTTAAACTGTTAAAAACTTTCTTGTCCCACTGCTTAAATTTAGAGGAAGAGTCCCAGAGAGGAGAGCCTGGTGAGGTCAGCTCTAATACAGCCACGAAGTAACACCAGCTGCCCTTGCCTGGGCAGTGATGGGAAAGCCCTTAGGATTTCCACCTCACTGGGCCTCAATCTGCCCGGTGCAGCTGAAAAAAACACTGACTTGCTGAGGCAAAGGTCAGGTTGGATGCTCCAATTGTGATTTTGAGATTAATAAGCACCCCAGGGAGAGCCACTGGGGGTGGGGTTTGGGCATATGAAAGTTTTCTTTAAGTGGGAAAGCAGGACTCTCAGAGGAAGGCATCTCCACTCCAAGCTGTCTGTGTGAGAAAAAGACCTGTCACTTCCAGCTGATGACACATCGCTTTGGGGGAAGATTCAGCGTTAAAAATTGTTTACATTTTCAGTTAAATTGCTTGATTTTACAAAATGACCAAAATCTCCATGCTGTTCTCTTCAGTTCTGTACTTATAAAAAGAGGGGGGAAAATCCACCCTACAGGCAAAGTGGCCAAATTGGAGTTTTCTTTGTCATTTTCCTCTCTAAATAAAAAGATTAGTTCCTTAAAAAATAACCAAAATTATACTTGTGCATGGTTTACAGATCCTAATAAGATCAGAAGGCCTAGAATGGAAACCAAAACTTCTTTAAAATTTCCATTGTGAAGAGGACTTCGGGAATCAGTGGGACTAGCTGTGGCTTTATTTTCCGTGAAGTTGGTTATGAAGTAAGCTGTCAATCAGGCGGGGGAAGGTCCACCTCACCCTTCAAAGGAGCACAGGCCACAGCTGAATGGTCTGGTTTTAATTTTAATGCTTCATTAACACATCTAAATAACTGGTGGATGAAATGTGTACTTTAATTTGAGTGAAAAATAGGAAATTTTGAATGGAAAATAAGAAAATTTTATTGTGAAATACACTGTATGCCAAATTTTGATTACTGTTTGCAGATGGAAAACAATTCAGATTTTTTTTCCTGCTTTTATTTAAAAATCATGTCTTAAAGACACTTTTCAAGCACTTTGAATGTATAGAGCACATTTTTCAGTGTCATTGCCTTAGATAGCAACCTGTGTCTGGTCACTTGTCAACTCACATATCCACATGCGAGTCTGCATACTTGGCTTAGGGTACCTGTTACCTGAGATTACATGAGAATTGGGTATAAATGGGTCTTACGTACAAGGAGAGCATATGATCACATTTTTGAGGGATTTAAGACTATTTGGAAGAGACCCTTACCTTCAAATGTCGACTTCACATGGGCATTATGTTATGATGTCTGGTGATTTATATATTCACAAAGTATTTGAGCTGAGAGGGATTTTACATCTCCTCATTTTAAACGTTAAAACCCCCAACTCTAGAGACTGAATCACTTGATCAGGTGCATCATCTATCTTGTTAGTAGTTAAGTTGAGAGGTTGAACCCAGTATCTGGATTTCTAGTCTTGTGAGTACTAGTCTGCTTTGCTTTTTTCCCCTAAATTCTTCTTTTACAATCTGAAAGAAGCCAGGTTCAGAGAGCAGCCGAGTTTTTATCGCTTCATTACTTTCCTAGATATGGATTTGCTATTGCGGTCTTCCAGGGGCCAAGAATGGGTTGGAAATTGCCAGATGGAAAACCAGGGGTGGAAAGACACCCAGACCAACCAAACTGTATCCTCTAAACACATTGTTTTAAAGCAATTGGAGTTGTGAGAAAATATTAAATCACCCCGCTGTAGCTCTGGCAACAGTGAGGATTCTCTGTTGGTGCCCTTTCTGTCGGACCACCCCCTCCCATTCCTGCCTCCTCGATCCCTAGTGGGGGTGGAAATGCTATATTGAGCAAGGACAGCAAGGTCCAGAAGCCATTTTCATTGGCAGCCAGTTCTCATGTGGAAGTAAGTCTCCTGCTCACTGAAGGGTGGTCCACAGGGAGGTAACACATGTAGACCTAGAAGCTCTGCCCCTATCAGGTGTGTAAGGGCTCACATCTTCCTCTTTTTTTTTTTTCTTTTCTGTTAATGGAAAGACCCCCAAACCCCTATCTAATTTTATTAAGTGCATTATAATTGTGGTATTTAATACACATACTTTTTTTTGACATTTAATGTAAAATACTATATGCCTCATCAATGTAAATGGAAACATGGACCAACTCATTTTTGATGGATCAGAAGTTGATTGATCAGAGACAGAGTGATAACCTGGCTGACAAATGTACTGGATATGTCCAGAGGGCAAAAGTCTAAAAAAAGCAAGGAGGACTGAGGAACTGAGCTGGAAAATAGAAAAAGAAAAATACCAGAGGGGATTTAAATAAATTGGACAGGAGCAAGCTTTTGCCTTTATTAATATGCACCTCTCCAACCTTCTCATTTCACCCAGGAGGAAGCCTGGCTGGATGGAGAAGTGATGGGGACCGACTATGGGTGTTGTTAAAGGGGGTGGAACAAGGCTGCAAGTGTGGGTAATGTACATAATCCCTGTTGCCAGGGAGTTAGCCTACACAGGAAGTTGGCCACACAAATAAATAACTTGAAGGAAAGTAAACCTTGACAATCGTGGGAGGAGGCCATTGATTAGTCTCCCAAGGCAAGAACCCCTGTGACTTTGAAGATGGAGGAAATATATTTTTCACTGAGGACATGCACACTGAGTGAAACTAAAGGAAAGTTAGTCCAGACATAGCACTTGAAAAAAGGGTGACATGATGTACATTTGCTTCTGGAGAAGATACTGCACCTACCCTTTCATTTAATCCTCACTTAAAAGTGCATGAGGTCAGGATTGATATCACATTTGTCAATGAGGAAGCAGAGGGCACAGATGTCAGCAGCACAGCCAGGACCGCCACGGCAGGGAGAGAATTTAAACTTAGTTTGGAGTCTTTCAATTATGCCTCAGGGCTCCTAATTTTTTCTACCTATTCTAAAAAGCACAGAAAGACTGTACATTCTCCAAGGTTTTCTACTATATACCATGGCACAGACAGAGAGAAGACAGCACATTACAGGGTATGTTTCTGCAGGCACCTCCCCCAGAGCATGGAGGAGAAACTAGCAGCACTGTATTCTCAGGACCTCGCTGCTCACTAGAACACAATCCCCCCCCAAGAGCCTGGCACTGATTCATGCAGGTGAGAGGGGTTCCCACCTGCAATTTATTTTTCAACTCTTCAGTACACTTGTGTTTCTGTAACAGACAGCCTGCTTTTTCATTTTATCTCTCACTTTGCGCCAAATTAAAATGCAATATATTCACAAGTCATATATCATGTCAATGTACTAAGAAAAGATGGCGCTGGGTATAATCTATAATTCCCTGGAAACTAAAAGTTTAGAAATCCCAGGATAATTGATTTCAAGTTTGAGTTTGTCAAAATTGTCAGTGTTGAGACTGAAAAGCAAAAGAAGTCACCAAGCATAGTCAGCCTTGGGGTGGTCAAATTCTATTCCATTCAGTAATCTTATTTCATTTCTTATTACCTTATTGATAGAGACAGAGATAATTACTGAATTTAAAAAGTGAGTATAGCCCTAGCTGGTGTGGCTCTGTTGGTTGGAGCATTGTCCTATACACCAAAAGGTTGTGGGTTCAATCCCCAGTTGGGGTGCCTATGGGAGGCAACCAATCAATGTTTTTCTCTCACATCAATGTTTCTTTCTTCCTCTAAAATCAATAAACATATTTAAAAAATGAAAATAAAAAGTGCTTAGAGACCAGGGTTCATGTCACCTAGTCCATGAGATTCCCGTGATTTCTCCACTACCTGCTCCCCACCTCCTTACTGAAAGCATTATTTAGTGCCTCGCCTTGTGAAAATTTTCCAGAGACCTTTCCTAATATACAGAATTTTGGCATTTAAATGTTTCAATCAAATTCAAACTCATTCAGACTTTTAAAAATTGTGATTGCCTTAGTTATAAGAAGATAATGAATGCAACTTTTGCCTTTTGTTAAGAGAAAAAATAATTTCTAAACTGAAAAGGAATTATTTCTTTCAAAATAACATAATTCTCAATTCTATAGCTTCATAATTATAATACCTGATGCAATTTTTAAATTAACAAGACTGATTTTTTGGTAAGTGTTATAAGATTAAAACTCATTCACTCAAGTGAACATTATTCTTTAAGGTAGTCTCCATATAACACTATTTAATTATAGCTATTCATGAATTGCTCAACTACTTTAGTAACTCCTTTTGAACTTATGTCCAGATCCAGTTCACAAATGGCAGGAAAATGGCAGGAAGCATAAATCTTATGAATTCTCTGTGTTTCAAATGGTTAATTACTCTACTAATTAACTTAAACAATGTAGATCATACTTTACTGAAGTTCCTGAAGAGAATATCTAAGATTTTTTCAACAAAGCATCATCTTTGGTCAAAGTATTTAGTATCATGGGCTCACTGATAGCCATTAAGTGCATGTTAGGTGAGGAGTCTCATAAAAGCATTTCAGAAGAAGGAGACCTAAAGAAATCCTGAAATTTAAAATCAAATTTATGTTCTTTAGCTCCTGAAAAAAATGGAGCATTCCTGATTGAATCTTATTCCTGGACTTTGTGGTTCAAAACTCCCTAGGAAACTCCATAGGCCCCTTTGAGTTTCTGTCACTGAGATGCGTGGCCTTTCCCAGATCTGAACTGTAAGAGAGCCATGTGCCTGGTCACCTGCAGCTTGCTGGAAGTCTCCTGTTCTTTGCTCCTCCAATTTCTTCTCCAAAAGGGTTGTGTAGTTTCCCCAAATCCTCATTTGGAAAAAGGAAAAATAATTTTCTGAAGATACATAATGTCAATACTTGTTTAAAACCCAGTCATGTTAATAATTACTTATCTCAAGAGTTGCAGTGGACTTAAATTCATTTTTCAAAATAAGTACGACTCTGATCATATATATAAACACAGTGGCAAAATATGCCAGAATATGAATGTAGCAGGCACCAATGAAGTCAATGTGTGCTGTTCTTCTGTTTAGAATGCCATCCCCAGAATCCCCTCAAAAGCTTTATTCCAGCTGCCTCTCCTGTCAGAGCTTCCTTGCACCAGGTCACCACGCAATCACCTCTTTCATCATCTCTAACACTCATTCACAATTGCTCATTTTCTTACCTGTAACTTCTGCTATGTTGTCAGCTAAAACATCTATCTAAAACATTCAATATTTCTTAATTTCTTCTTTTGTTCATCTTGTCCTCCGGCATCCCTTTATTAGAATGTATGTTTATTTAACACACAAATCATGCCTAACCCTCCCCTATAAGCTCTGTACCATAATAGGTTTAATGTCACTTGTTAATTGATTATTTTAATGAGGATTCCTTGCATGGACTTATTGTATAGGTATAAAACTCCCATTTCTGAAAGCACTTAATTTTTACTAATACTCTCCCTCTCTCTTTTTAAACATCGTACTTTCTCTTTGGATATTTAAAATTTGGGAGAAAAATCTCTGGCTTGGGGAGAAAGGGAGAGGCCCTAGCTCTTGAATCTCCCATTTAGTCTGTACTTGATGAACTGAATTATGATAGCTAAGACCTTAAGTCTTTAGGGATGGTTAAAGAACAGCGGAATAAGTCTGTGAGACAACAGCATTCTGCTATACTATTGACAAAAAAGTACCAGAGGGGCTCATTTTATTTCACAATTCTCTCTATGACAATCCCCTATGACAAACGTAATTGGTGTTTTAGATAAAGTCTCAGAAGTCCTAGAATCATAAATGTACAAATTCAGAGACCAAAAGGCAAGTTGAAATTTAACAGACATAATGCTAACTTTTATACCTAGGTTTTTGTTTTTTGTTTTTCTTTCTTTTTCAAAGCATCTATCTGCATGTACCAGCACGTTAGATTAAAAACAGATCTCAAAATCTGGATAGGCTACAAGTTACACAATATGACTGCTATGAAAATCAACATTCATTTACATTAACAAAATAATGTCTAAATCACACTTCCCTGCATTCTACACTCACCATCCCATGCCTGGAGTAATGTTCAGTTCTGGATAAAATATTTAAGAGTTATTAATACATTAAGGCAAATCCACAGAGGAATGTCCAAAATAAGACGCATAGAAACCAAGTTACATGATTAAGAGTTACAGGAGGTGGGAATGTCAATAAAAGAGAAAGCTAAGACAAATAAGATAAAGAGGAGTTCTTCAAATATTTGAAGCACTAATATATAGATGGAGCGCTGTTGGTGCCGTTAGAACTATTGCTAATGGGTGTCTATTAAGAGAAGATGCAGCCAAGGAGAGACTGGCTGACAAACTGAGCTGTGCACATGAGAGCAGATGACTCCAGGAACTCCCTGTAATGGAGCTGTTCACACAGGTATTGAAGAGACCCCTGCTAAGGATCCTAAGAAAGAATTCTAATTCTGTAAACAAGGTGTCCATTAAGATTCTTCTCTGCCTTTGAGATATAGGTGCAGCGATAAGAGAATCAGAAAGGGCACTTGACTTTCAAAGTGAAACTCAGACCTATCATTAAAATAGTCAATGCTTTTGAGACTGGGGACATCCGGGGGCCACTGGGATCATTGTCAAGGAGGCTTTTACAGTGGATTGGTGTGGGATTAATGCCTGTTTCTCTCCTTGTTCACATGCTGTGCTAAGCATATGCCATCAAGGCCAGCGAGATAAAGTGAACTTTCCCACATTTCTTTTTCTTTTAGAAAAGTTCATCACATTTAACTGCCACCTGACTTTCATTTTCCTGTGTGAAGGGGGTGTCAGATATGATAAGGATCGGATAAGTCAAAAGGCACTTTCAGCCCCATTGTCTCTTTGGGTTAACAAAGCCTCATAAAAGCAGATGAATAGCCCAGGCCAACTTCTTTCTATGATCAGCCAAAGATAAACACTCTGTGCCTTATCAGCTGAAAAGGAAATTCTTCATTTTTATCAGAGAATGGAATGCAGTTGCTTATTTTGAAAGAAAAATCGATGGCTCCATTTGGCAATTTTTATTTTATTTTTTTTGTTAAAGCAGAGATAAACAACTAGATCTCCCAATTATTTCCCTCTCATATAAATCCTGAGTTAAACAGTGAATGAGAACTCTTGGCTAACAAACTGAATGAAGATGAAAGTGTAGATTCTATATTAGCTTTCAAAAATTTTAATGAGATCATAAAACTAAATTCCCTCATTATAATCTATTCATATGAGTCATAAAAAGTTTGTATTCAAAGTTTATACACAAAGTTTTACCTAATATACAGTACTTTACTAACTCATTTGTACTTTTCCCCAGACCTTGCCCCTTTTTATTTTTTGCAGTATCCTCAGATCCTATCTTCCCTATCCCTCAGTTCACAGTAATCTCTTGTCCTTTTAATTTTTGTATTTTTATACTAGTCATTTGAGAAGCTCATAGCGCATTTACCTGATAGATACTTAACCTTGACAGGGGCCTATCCTGTTTACTTGAATTTATTCCCATATTTTCAAAACAGGAACCCATGTCATCTGAGTGTACTGTTTTGCCCCCAGAGGTATTCTATGAGTGAGCAAATGACACTAAATGCAATGAACACTTTTACAAAATTTGTGTACCCAGGTAGTGGGCAATCAGAGTTAGAACCCAGGTTGTCTGACCCATGAGGCCAAATTCTTTCTCATTTATCCCTGTATTCATTGCATCTCACTCCAAAATATTGGTTCCTTAGGGGAAGGGTCAAAAAGCTATTTAACCTATACAATGCTTTAATTTTTCCCCACTCATCCTTATTCTTTGCATTTTAAAGAAGGTGGTGGGAGAAATTTGTTCTCTTGGGGAAAAAAATTAATGATGGAATTTCATATGTGATAGTAACTGGGGAGATGGTTTTTATCAATTAGAACCTCTTTCAAATGTAATAACTTGCATACAAAATATAAACAGCTCCCAACTCTGTGTGCAGGGTGGTCATAATGCTACAGTCCAAGCAAATGAGGCTCCTCTGCCCTCAGGCCATCCGTACTTGAACATAAAAGTTATGCCATCTATGTCATGTTCACCAGTATGTCTCCCAGAGGTGACAGGTGTTCCGGATCTCTAGCCCCTGCATTTGTCATTATCTAATATCAATTAGTGGAAGATAAACTACATACATTAACAAAACACAAAATTTCTGTATATTCATTCAGTATTATTAATGAAATAGCTATAATTTCTAATTACTAAGTCTAAATTAATTACGTTGAAATGTATAGGAATTATGAAAATGTTCATAATTATTTCCTGTTTAATCACTTTCCATGGTTTTGCAAACACAATTCATGTTTGAGCTCCTTGTTCAACAATGGGAGAACAATAAAGAATGCCAAGGGAGTGTGGGAAAATGTGCAGTCATTAAGGAAATGATAAATGCAGGAAAATATCAGGGCAATAAAACATATGAGACAGATGAAAAAGAAAGGTCGCAACATGTAATTCCATACACAATTGTATATATGCATAATAAAATTAGAGTAATTCAAACATAGGTGACTGTGAACTAAAACAAATTAATAAAATGCCTCTTGGAAAATAAGAGTCTCAGCTGTTACTAGCATTCAATTTCAATCCAATTTCTTTCTATAATTATTTACTTAAATATTGGTAGTTAATGGCAATAACAACAATTATAATTATAATAATGACTGGAAGAATAAGAATTTTAATTATAATATTGACAGCTGACTTATTTGAAGCTTACTATATGATGGGCACTTATCTAAGTGCTTTAAATCTAATAAAAGAGTCAATTCTTTACAAAAACTCAATGTACTAAATACGTTTATCAGGCTCTACTTACAGATAAGGACATTGAGGCAGAGAGGGTTAAGCAGCTTTGTCTATGACCACACAGCTAGCAATACTCATGGTCCACACCCACATACAACATTGCCTATTTCATCTATTCAATATTTCCTCCTTTCTTTTCTAACTTTTTAATTTCTCTATATATACTTCTGGTATTTTTATTACTTATAGTTGTATGTATACCTAATCATTTATGGATGTTTATATACTGATAGTCAAAAAGAATTGAAAAAAAGTAAAAAGCCAGCTTACAGTAAACTTAGAACTTTGAGTATAGTCAGATATTAAACAATTATAATACAAGTGGCCTGGTTTCATCTATGACTAATCATAAAATAGAGTCAAGTGTTCTTCTGGGAAACATTTTCATATGCATGAGCTCTTGCCAGCTTAATTGCCAGAAATTAACCTACCTGAAATGTTTCCCAAGTTTCTGCAGTCTCAAGACCAAGATCCAGTTGTATATGTGTTTTTGCGACTGCCTGTTTTTATCATGACCCTTCTAAAATTACTTTCTCTTGGATAGAACTCTGCTTCAATAATTACCACTGGGCCACCACTACCTTAATCCACTCGAGAGGATGAGAATGACCAGATCCTTTCATTATTTCAGCAACTTTTGATAAAAGCTTGCTAAGGAAAGCAGGTAAAACACAGAGAGCTATTGCTAACTGAAATGGCCATATTTGGACTTTCCAAGGCTGCCTTCCTATCCAACACTTCATTCTATGAAAACTCTGCCTACACCCATCGGAAATGCCCGGTGTCCTTTCTGTTGTATAACCAGGCACAATTTACATAACATTGCAGAGAAAAGAAAATGTTTCTTCTTTACTCTTGTCCAAGACCCATCTTCCACCTTCTTGTGTCCTCTTATTACTTCTGCTGCTGGAGGACAGTAAAAATTCCCACTTCCATGGGTTACTGTATTAGCCTAGAATCTTCATTAGAACAATTAAATTATATCAAAATATAATGGACTAATCTATTATATTCAATATATTATAAATTAGTCAGGTTTATAATATATAGCATTATTGTTTTAATTAAGCTGGGTTTTTGTTTGTCTGTTTGTTTTGTTTTACTTTTTCTATGTGAGGTAAAGCTCATGACTTTCTGCAGCCTGGAAGGATTGGTTAGATGGGCAAAGATATCAACTCTATTTTTTTCTGCTCAAGCAAAAAAGAACTCACAGGTACCGATCAGGCACAGAAAAGAAAGATATTTTAAATATTTTTAAAATGTAGTTAAAGAGTATATAAAAGGGCTATTTGCAAAATTGAGCAGAATTAAAGGAGCCCAACAAGGCATGACAGAGTTAGTGATGAGGGAGCCATTGTAAGTGGAGAATGCTATTATGAGCTCAGTTAAACCATAGGTGATGTTCACTCCACAGCAGACAGAAACTCGGTCACTGTTGTACAACCACCCATAAGCAAGGGAGAGAACTGATAAAATAAAATACACCAAATTCTTTCTTCTCTCTCCTGATCTCTTGCTGGTACATTCCCTTTGCTGAACCCAACTAGAAACAAAGGGCAGGGGTCTGGGTGATGCAGTTTGTAAAGGTCAGCACTGAGAGAAGGCAGGAGAGTAGATCTAGAGAGGCAAGAAACAATGTTCACTAAAGCCCCTAGCTCAGTGTATCCAGTAGATACATCACAATATGAAAGAAGTGTAGATCTACACAGATACAGCTTCCTGTCCCCAAAAAGAATTAAAGGCCACAGAGGCATGACTCTCCTAAGAAACATTCTTAAAATAAAAAGCAATAATGTACCTTAAAGGTAAATTCTATTATACATTCAAATTCAATTTGCTTAAGAGGAAAGAGATGCTTATAAATTTTAGTTATTATTATTGTTATTTAAATCAGGTTTTACAAAAGGCTCTTAGATTCAAGAGCACATTCTTGCAAAAGAACATAAAAGGAGAGCCAAAACTGAAGTGGGTGTGGTGACTCCAACAGCAAATTTCTGCTTATTGGGCATGGATTTTAGTTCCAGACATCCTGGAAAACTAGAAATATTATGATATTAATTTTATATTATAATAAAAATTAGTTTGTCGCAAGAAACAGGCTTTTCTTAATTTTAATCAGGAGCAGGACCAGAGCAATGACTTAGATGAGCAACTGGGTAGCCCTGTTTCAGATTAATTGAAGTAGGAGGGATAGCAGGAATGAAGAGCAGTTGCCCAAAGAGGGAGTTAGGTGGTATATTATCAGTGATAGACTTGATCTACAGTAGTGTCAGGGGCAAGGAAAAAGGAGAGATGTTAAGTGATATGTTGAATATAGACGAGACTTGGTGATGTAATAGAATTAGAGGTTGATAGAAAGAAGAAATTGTGCAAAAACACGTAAGAAGTAGAATAAAGAAGAGACAATGAAGAGGAAAAATAATTCTCTGCAGTATAAAAGTGATAAATTCATTCAGAGAAATCAGCAGCTTAAAGCTATACTCATTCATTTCCATTTTACGATATTGATGTACAGAGCTAGGAAAGAAATTTTAGACAGATAACTAAAGTAGTTTTTCTGTGATGCCAGAAATCAATAGCTGCATTCTCCCTCTTCCTTCTGTCCTCAAAACTCCTCAAAAAAGGGCTCTAGGGTACATCAAGAATTAAATGCATGCAAGAGAATACACAGTGTGAAGTCATTGTAGTATACAACAGACATTTTACATGGCTCAGGGCTAAGGAATTAAACTCCTGGTGGAAGTCAGAAAAGATCCGGGTGTTCTAAACTACCAGCAAAAATTTGTTGACTGAGTATCAGTCTAGCAGCGGCATTTTATATTTGCAAGAGATGTCAAGATACCAGTAACAAGTCTGCTATATTAAACAAATGTTTGCTATATGCTAGGCATAGTGTCAGAGCTAGGGATACTAATAAATAAGAAAAATAAAATTTCTGCCCTCGTGGTTTTGGAATGACATAAATACAACTTACTTTTGCAAGTATCTCAGCTCTAGAGAGCCAAAACTTACTGGTGAGTGCGCAAGTGAAAAGAATGAAGTAGCCTGATAAGTTCTCCCACTGATTAAGACTTGAAGGGAAGCAAATAAAATAATGTTTATGAGATTTCCTCAGAGTCTGGCTCATTGGACCTCAGAAGATACACAAAGGAGAACTGGGAGAGAAGTTTTAACCAGGAATGGATACAGACTAGACTTTGAACTATATGAAAACTGAGACCACATATATCTTGTTTATTGCGCTTAATACCATGTAGATCCTCAGTAGACATTTACTTTTGAATAAGGAACAAATAGTTGTCTGAAACAATAAGCAGTTAAAATATTTTGAAAAAGTAAAAATTAATAAAAGGTGGCCTTTTTACTCAATATTCAAGCAACAATGTGGTACTTTTGTAAGAATTGATAGATTAATGAAACTGAATGAAATCCTGATATACAAAAGAAGCATCACATTACTTATTACATAACACATTATTTAGAGGAATAATCAAGTTATCACCTCATCTGATGCCAATACTAATGGATTTGAGATAAATTAAATAGTTAAAGTTGAAAATCCCATCAAAGAGAGAGAAAAAGTGGAAGTGAATATTAACACGCCTGTTCTTAATGGTTCACATTAACCCAAGGCCCCTGTGAAATAAGCCTAACTTTCACAAATTACTTTTTACTATCTCAACTTTGCCTTTGGCTTATAGCATTAGAAATAAGTGATCTGAAAGAGTTATGGCCCCTAGAGGAAAAAGGCATAAAATATTCTAAGATGTCCAAAACATTAGATTCCTTTTGTCTAAGTCAGTCAAGGCAACTAAATGATTTGTGGTTGAGTTTTGAGAAACATATGGACCATCAAATTTCCCCTGAAACAGAGAGACCAAATTTAGAGCTTGAGTCAAGTTCATTTGGAATAGGAGTTATTCTTGTTGTTTTATTAAGAAATATTTTCACTACTTTATTTCCCTGAAAACTTTCTTGAACTACTTAAAAATTTACTTAAAAATTAAATGCTGTTTATAAATTTATTAAAAATTACTGAACTATCACAATGTACAAAGTACTAAATTAGTTCCTGGAGTTAATGAAAATAAATAATAGCTAAAACATCTAAAAGTTTCTTTAAGAAAGGATCTTAAAATCCAGGGAGAGCTATTAATCTTGAGACACAGTCCATACAATCACTGACATCTCTTTGCATATCTGGAATAATAGAGAGAACACAACGTCCAAACCAGTATTTTTTCAATATTCAGTGCTAGAAACAGTCTCATGGCACCTGAAACAGATAACTCAGACTTACTGAAATGTCACATTTATACACTTGAAAGTTCCTTCTTCCATGGCAAAACCCCCTAAAGCTGTTCAATTGTGAAGTTATCTATCTCACTAAAATAATCTCTTAGTATTTATTAATGTCTTACATCTTTATGTGCTACTATGCACACATTAAGCTGTTTGCCAGGAGTAGAGCTCATTTTAATAAAAGTGTAGACATGTTATTTAGTCTACAAATTTCTGAGCATCTTCTTGGCCTAATTTCTCAATTCACCTAGTCTTAATTATAATTGTTCGCAAAAATAATAATAAGTGATTGTGTTACAACTCTCTGTATATCTTTTCTCTACCTACTGGCTAATCAATATGGTGTTTTATTTTCCAGTCCTTTTTATATTTACTATTTATAAACAACCAAATCAGTATTACACTTTTTAACTAATTTATCGTTTTTGGCTTTTAAAAAGCATAAAATCTAGTCACCAGGAGAGATAGTAAACCAACATTACAATGACTGTGCATTAACGGAAACAGAAAAATTAGAAGCACTAAAATTGGAAATTTGTTTTTTTAGTAATTTTCATCCTGACATTTTCTTTGTTTTCTTTTTTTTTACTATGTTTCCCCAAAAATAAGACAGTGTCTTATATTAATTTTCGCTCCTAAAGACACATTAGATCTTATTTTCAGGGGATGTCTTATTTTTCCATGAATAAGAATTCACATTTATTATTGAACAAAAAAATCAACATTTATTAATATACTGTAGTCATGTCATCACAAACATCAGCATAACCAGCCGAACTCTGAATTCCATCAAGAATTTGGGGGGAGCTGTAACAATGACTACCGCTAGGTCTTATTTCCAGGAGAGGCCTTATATTTCTAAGCTTGAAAAAAATTGCACTAGGTCTTTTTTTGAGGGGATGTCTTATTTTGGGGGAAACAGCATAAAATTCTTTCTTTTAAAATTTCTTAGGCTTAAATTTTACTCATAACTCCAATGATAAATGTGACTATAGAAGTAAATGTCACATTTATACTAAACATTTTTTAGGTAAGTTTATAATCATATTCTGCTGAGGAGAGATGAGGTAAGATGGCCGAAGAAGTAATATAAGGATCTTTCAAGGGTCCATTAAAGTGTCTAGTGAGTTTTAGATTTTGAAGACAATGAGTGTGAAAGTTCTAATGTACATACTCTTATAAAGGAAGAAAATTAGTGAAGATGTTTATAGTTAAAGGCATAAAACAAAAAATACCATAAAGTGGTTGCTGCTGTAAGTGAATTCTTCAATGAATATCACCTTCAATAAGTATACGGATTTTTCATTTCACTTCTAATTAGAAGGCTAAGTTCAACTGCCTGATTTCATCAAAAAGTTGTTTCATAAATATGCTAATCCAATGGTTATGAAGTTATGAAGTTTACTTTGAGAGGTATATGGTTATGAGATTTATTTTCTTATAAACAATCTTTTAATCTGTAATGTCTATGGGATAAATTTTAGAAATTTTATCCTACTTTGGGATCTTGCATAAACTTAACACAGCTTCTTCCTTATACATTTATTTATAACTTTAGTTTACAAACCTGTAGAAAAGAAGGAAGAAACAAAGAGAAGGAGGAGGAAGAGGAGAAAGAGAATAAAAAAGAACAAGAACAAAAACAAGAACACTATTCTGTGATGGTGCCCAAACCCACCCTGTGCATCCTCACATTTGTATTTGAGGTCATTTTATTATTTTTGACTGATCAGTCATCCTCATTCTTCAGAATTTAAAATCTTCCCTTTTTTTTCAAGTTCATGTCAAAATGTCCCTTCTTTATGAGAAGTTCTGAATAAGTCAAATATATTTAATGGTAAATCTAATGTGAAATGATATTTTTATTCAATATTCTTCTTAGTATTTAATTCAACAAGTATATGATGCCTTAATGTATGCCCAAGTAATGGCTAAGTCTGGAAATAAATTAATGAGGAGGAGAGAGGTAACCCCTACTCGCTTTGACTTAGTGTTCGTCTTCATGTGTATTTGTCCTATTTTTACACTGCAAATTATCTGAGAAGCAGAGTTATCTCTTATAATTCATTATCCCTTATGAAGCTCAAAGGATAGTTGCTTAATACATAGATGAAATATTGCAATAAATGCTCCCCTCCCCCCAGATCACTCAAATCATGCTAGCCAGGTGTCCGCAAAGTTATTCTGTCAAGGGCCAGAAAGTAAATAGTTTCAGCTTTGCAGACTAAATGGTCTCTGTAACAACTAGTCAACACTGCTATTGTAGTATGAAAGCAGCCATAAATAACACATAGGTCAATGGGCAAAGCTATGTTCCAATAAAACTTTATTTACTAAAACAGGCAGCTGACCCAATTTGCCCGTTAGGTTGAAGTTTGCTGACCCCTGTGCTAAAGATGCTTATTATCTTAGTTGGATTTCCTTAGTTGAATTTCTCGCTAGTCTTCCTGACCTACTTTGGCCCATGGTGTCATCTCGCTTCCAGGAATTCTTAAATCATCCCTTGATACCCACCCACACTTTGATGGTGCTAGCTACTTAGCAATATTTTGTAAATAGTTGTTGAATCCAATACTTTCTCTCTATGGTCTCCTAGGTTTTTGGATTGGCTAGTACTGCTGCTCACACTTAAATCAGAAAAGCTTTTCATTTTGGCTGTGAAAAGGTCTTGTGTTTGAGACAGGGGTGGATTTGTTACATTTTCTTTAAAAGACAACTCACCCTTGTGTCCTAAACTTCTGAAATATGGACAGTAATCTTATGTTCTATACTTTGCCCTGGCGTGTGGCTCGATTAGAGCCTCATTCCTGTAAACTGGAAAGTTGTGGCTTTGATTCCCAGTCTGGGTGGCAGGTGTGGTCCCTGGTTAGGGCGCGTACGAGAGGCAACTGATTAATGTTTCTCTCCCTTTTTCTAACGCCCTACCCTTCTCTCTAAAATCAATAAATATGTCCTTGGGTGAGGATGAAAAAAAAAAAGATGTCCTATAATTTAAGTGAAACAATAGGTGTGACACAGTGCCTGCTACACAGAATGTCTCAGTAGATATTAGTTATATGTTTAGCTTTCTCTCTCCTTCCCAGACCAAATATATTTTATACAGTATAATTGAAACTGAATTTTGATACACATTTCCAGGACAGTTTTTAAAAATTATTGTCTCTGTTTCCACCAATTGTAAGAAAGAAAAGAACAAAAGTTCAGTAAGTCTGTAGCATAAGTAGATAAATATAAAAATTAGTTAACAACAGATATGAATATTATCTCATTTATATTTTAAATTCAAAGAACACTTTGGGATAAGTTTTTATTGCTTTTTAGTCACCAACAGTAAACTTTCTGGGCTTCAGTCAGCAGTGATAGGTAATTTATTATCTATCACAATAAATATGAACTTATAGTTGGAGATCAGAATGAATGTTATTCCAAGCAACAGTGGTTAAATTGACAAATTACTCTCCACCATAAATAGAATAACCTTGGAAAGTTGTTGAGCCATAAAATTCACATCACAAAGACATCTGATGCTTGAGAAAGAACCCTGCATTAACCAGCAAAAGGGGTCATCAGTCTTTCTGATAGATGGGTAGAGATTAATCCTGTTTGCTAGTTCATAGCAAATCATGTAATACTTATCTTCTCCTACACCAAAATACTATTCCCCAAATGTCAGACATTTTTGAAAACATATGTTGATATTCTTTCACCTTTTATGGCTACTCAGACTCTCATTTTTATTTGTTATAATAACCATACCCTATTTTGAATATGTCATGCTAAGGGCCACTTTGAGAGAACTTCTGTGTTTTAAACTTTAGTATATCTAAATGAATTGTTTTTACATTGTATTTATGTGTGTTCTTGGCAAATTTATTTTTCCTTTTATATATTTGAATAGATTCTATTAACCATGCTTAGAAGCTTAGCCCAATAAGAGGCTAAACAATTAATTATTAACCACCATTAATCTCTGAGTTGATAACATAAAAAAGCTATCAAGTTTCATTTTTCATTTTCTTAGGTTTAAAAGTTGATATTACTATTACTCTAAAGTTGTATTTTATAGACAAAGATTATATCACCCTGCAGGCAAATATAAATATTATAAATATTGAATAAAACTGCATCCATCTGTACATACAAGGGGATCATCTATTTCAGCACCAATTCTCATAAATAAACATATGGATTAGCTTGAGAAAATATTTTCAAAATTGGTTCCATTTAAGTTTTCTCAAAACAGAGAAATCATAAGTCTTGTGCTTTCCCCCCTCCATGTACAAGCTTCTAAACATATAGCAAATAAGTTTACCTACTGTGTTAAAAAAAAAAACAACAAAACAAAACAAAACAAAAAAAAACCTAAATAAAAAATTTGAGTAGCTTTTTGCATTTTTTTTCTCATGGATTTGGAAGTATTCTCATTTCACTCAATTGTTAGTACACAGCTATCTGTAGCATTTATTTCATAATTAATTGCATATACTATTTAGCATCTGTTACGTTGTCTCAAAATAAATGTTGCTTATTAACTTTTAATTCTTATCTCTATAAATAAAAATACAATTTATTATGTCCCTTTATAATTATCGATGATGATCACAGTTTGTTGAAGTTGAAGAGAGTAACAACCATAAAGTTTATCAAATACCTTAATTCTGTAGATATTAGCTGTGAGGTTCTAAGTGTTTTAAGTGACGTGTACATCATCACCTGCGTTATTACAGGTGGTACTAGGAATAAAATGGGCATTTATCTTTTTGCCTAATTCTCTTTTTTAGCATCCCTTTGGCAACATGAGTATGAACTTTGTGGTTAGCTCTACTTAGTGAGTCCTCAACTTACCTTCTGAAGAAAAGGCACTAAATCCAACCATAAACCACTTGCCCTTGACAGAAACTTTGTGTCTTACCTCTTTGACTTGTTTGGCACTATCTCAATACATGAACTACACACACACACACACACACACACACACACACACACACTTATATCTAATGGCCATAAATTATTTATGAAAACACTAAAAACAAAATGCACTCGCTAGCATCCTGTACTTATGGCTGCCTATGAGCAGTTTTGTGAACTCACAAATTTTAACTTTGTACTTGTTGCCTTGTTACTCACTTACTAAAGCATTCTAAGTGGCAGAAAATAAGTGCAATCAAGATACAGTAGAACACAAAGTTCCCAGAGGTCAATTCCAAGGAGAGGGAGAGGGTCATGGTCAATAAGATTTCTTTGACCATGACCCTCTTTGTCGTTCTCTATAGCACATAGTGTCCTGTACATATAGGCACTCAAATATATTTGTTGACTTGGTTTCAATTTTATTTAAAAATAGAATATCTGGCAAACTGTGGACCAAGTGTTTACAGTCGCTCATCACTTACCCACTGATTTAACGTGACAAATCTTTAGTCAGACTTCTCTACTCCCCACAGGTCCCTGAACATTGGCTTGCCCCCAAATGTGAGCAAGCACTAAGTACAGAACATCCCCTCTTAATAGCTCATTTTGAGAACCAGCTGACCATGGGTAAACATATTTCCTATCAAACACCCTGATCTCAATGTCTGTTCACCTCCATTCCCTTCACAAGTTCCCCTCAAAAACTCCTTCTAGCCCTAGTGGTCCTTCCCCAGAGAGAAAAGTTTTTCTCTGTTTGATTTTGAGATGCTTCCAAATCCTGAGGCTGTAGCTCTGTTGCAATAATCTTTTAAAAATAAAGTTTCTCCCTATCTAACTCCAGATTCATTTGTATTTGACATCATTATCAGACTTAGGTCATAGAAGAGGACATTTTCTTTACTGTGACATGTCATTCATCTATAAAAAGCAGAAAACTACTATTATTATACTTTGGTGTTAGGACACCCTATACATCAAACAAATACATACTTTTTATTACTAACAACTCCTTTTGCATATTCAAGCAATAGCATTGGTGTCAGCGAGTTTGTGACAGAGGACACAAGGCGATCTGAGCAGCTGTCTGCAGTACTGTCACACCCTTAATCATAAAAAGTACTGACCGCAGGGAAGACTAACCAGAACTCCTGTTTTGTATACAAATTTTGTTTTGAAAAACAGTAAGATAGGCTATCTCAAGAAATCGAGCATAACTGAAATCAGTGGAACTTCAGTCTGGTGTCTTAATACCAACTGAAATGTACTAAAGTAGCTGCTCCAGGATGATAAAGCTTGAAATATGGTTACTGGTTTGAACTTAATGTATGAGGAATAATAAAACCATTTCACAAGGAATATAATGCAACATAAAGTGAGATAGGAAAAGATGATCAGTGTAGCTGGCATTAAGAATTCCACATGTGAGAACATTGTTATTAGAACAATTTGCTGTTATATCTTATTTAAATACCACATTATTGTCGACATGGTTATAGATATGATTTTCACTTTTTTTACTGACTCTATTCCAAGATTTAATACAAAAAACCTTTACAATTATTTGATAGAGTTACCTGCTTCACCAAGAGTTAGAAAATAAAGCATGGAAAGTTTCAGTTGTTCGTGAGGCAGCACCATAGCTGGGAAGTGCTCGGCAGCCTTCTCTCACTTTCAAAAAGAACCTCAGTTTATTGGCACTCACCCAATGGACTCTTTGTTTTAATGGAATCTGAATTATATTATTCATGCTTTGTAGAAAGTGGTGTTTTCTAATGGATGGAGAAGTTAATACCTTGGCCGTACTTGTATTATATTTTCAGAGATAATATCCAAGAAATACACTGAACTATGAATATATTCCAGCCATTTCAACTTCTATATTTACAGGTTGGAAAGTCAGTCACTGTTTAATGGAGGTGAAGAAGTATCACCATATTGAGATTTTTCTGTTTGTTTTTAATCTTTTATTGAAGTATGCTTTACAATAAATAAAATGTGCAGTTCTTGTGTATTATAGGTTACTGATTTGTGACTTTATATTTAAAACTATATTGACATTGATTTAGATATAGATATATTATATATAAATAAAATATACAGTAAGATATATATATTTCAATTATGTAATGTACAATAAAATGGTAGAATAAAAAACAAGGTGTCTGAAGGACACAAGACATCAACTTGGATGAACCAGGCAGGATAAGCAATCACTGAGAGAGAAAGCTAACAGGGGATCTTAGGGCTACAGAATAAAGGGCTCCTAAAGTCAAGTGAAAAAAAAAACTTTTTTCTTGTAGTTTGTTAAGAGAAGCTAAGGATGGATTTTGATATGCTTAATTATTTACACAAATTTCATCTGATGTAGATATTCTGAAAGGTTGTGTGTGGTGCTAAAAGCCTTTAGATCATTTTAAAGGGTATTTTTCATAATTCATTTATGAAATAATGAGTGTGAAAGAAAAGAATGGTAGCATAGACCAAGCCTCTGGTTTTGAGTCAGGCAGAAGAGGGATCAAGAATCACTAACCTGGTGGGGGAGAGAAATTGGGGGAAAAGGGGACAACTGTAATTGAAAAACCAAAATAAAAAAATTAAAAAAAAAAAAAAAGAATCACTAACCTTCTCGAAGTTTCCATTTTTTCATCTGTAAAGTAGGGAAAGCAGTACCTGTTTCATTATACTGTCATAAGCATTAAATGAGATAACATATGCAAATTTCTAAGTACCTGCTCTGCTTTAACTAGTAGATACTGCTGCATGAGACCACCAAGGAGCGAGCAATTAATTCAAGCCAGGGAGGGAGAGAGGAGGTTGGGGAACATTTAAATAAAGAGAAGATATGAGAATTTGACTTTGAAAATGATCAGACTTCCAACAATTGAGTGGTACTTATAAGTTTCTGTCCTAATGTGTACTTGTGAGGCCTTGAGATCCAAATGAATCTTAAAATCTCTTCTCCCTATTTCATTTCTGCAAGGAGACTAAAGGAACTGGGGCCAAGCATGCTCATTCCCCTTTCCTGTGGCTGAGACTAGTGTCATATCAAAGGCTTCTTCCTTCACATGTCTGACAATTAATGTTGGCTGTCATCTGGTACCTCAGTTGGAAATTTGGGCTGGAACACCTACATGTGTCCTGTGAATTTGGCCTGGGCCCCAGGAGAACGGCTGGTTTCCATGAATGGGCCTTCCTACAGAACTAGGTGGAAGCCATGATGTATTTCAAGACTCTGTCTTGGAAGCCACATGGCATCATTTCTACCAACATCATAGAAGTTCCTAGGTTCAAAAGCAGAGAATGAATATAATAAATGTATTTCTCAAATGTCTGGTGTCTGGTGAGAATTGGCCATGCAGGAGGCTGATCTTGGCTGGATGTACTCATGTTTCGGAGTTAGCTGGTTGGTGTCTGGGGCAAATGGGGGCTTTGGTTTCTACTTAGCCTACAGTGGTATTCTGATAAGTTGCTTCTCAAGAAAAAAGAGATAGAGAGAGAGAGAAAACACAAACCCTGATTTGTAGAATTTATTCATTCTTGTGGTATAAATACTTCCATCATGGCCCATTTCAGGCTACCAATGGTTTAACAATTGGCTTACACAATTCCTGATTATTTAACTATGAAGTCTTGCAAACCTGTACAAATTAATTCCAACCCACCACCATAGTGTATCTTACTCCAGAAGAATAGCCTGGACATGTTATCATGGTAATGGCAGAGGTACAAAAGGGAAAGCCCAAATATAGAGGCTTATTTCAAACTTTTCCTTGGGTAATGTCAGTCACTTCCCATTAGACAAATCAAATCAAATAATTCATCCCTATGTGAAGCAGTGGGATAAACCACTCTGCTCATGGTGGGAGTGCTTTGCAAAGTCATGTGGCAAAATAACTTAGATAAAGGATTTAGACTCATCATTGTAATCTACCACACCTGGGATTTTCATATTTTGTTTAAAGAACCTGAGGCAAAAAAAAAAAAAAAGTCAGAATCGATTTCATAGTTTTTGACAATATACATTCTGAGCAACTAGTATCATTTCCTGACTATTTTGGTGAAATAAGTTTTCCTGAATTTTACTTATCAACTCACACATTCTGTTACTAGTATAAGTTTATGCACATGCAAAAAATAAAAATTCCAGAAGTGACATAGAAAATATGTATGTTATGATTTTCTTAGCCTGAGATAGTAAAAAACAAATTTTCCAGGTTTGGGGAAATTGTTCTTGGCAGCCTGACTCTTGTGATGGATTAGAATACAGAATAAATAGAGAGCATGTTGGCACATTTAATGAAAAAAGGGAAAGTCTGGGACTCTTTTAAGAGGACATTAAATGGTGATGGTTCTTGGAGGTATTGCTTTTCCTCTTAGGGTTGGATTATCTTCTCATATTTATAAACTTAACACTCTGAAATGCCATGGGATCTAGATTTTTTTTTAAATGCTACTAATGCCGATTTGTTCTTGGCAAATAACCATGAACTAATTCTGAAAGTAGGATGTTCTGAACTGAGCTCAAAGACATAACCTCACCATTAATTTTGAGAGTACATTAGCAGTTACAAAAGCCATTGTCTCTCTTGCTGTGATCATAACAGGTCCACAGTAATTCTGTAAGGTTTTTTTCTTCATCTTTCTCATCTCTTTACTCTTACTTTTCAACCATTTGGAAACAGAGAAGAATTCCTTCCTGAAATGCTAGGAGAGCTTTGCTTTGCTTTGTAATATAGGTTAAACGGACTTTGGGCAGGGATGTGGGGACCACTTGTCAAACTCAATAGAACATAAAGTGATTCAAATGCTCTGACAAGGGAATAGGAAGAAAAGAACAGTGCTCTGTGGTTTACCAAGGGTTCTTCCAAAGAACATGCAGTTGTTCTTATAAAAAGAAAACTACATTATAAATCACTAAACCTTTCTGTTAGTATTATAATATATACCACTTCCATATGAGAGCACAATGAATTGAGGTTAATAGTTCAAAGATGTTTCCACCAAAGCATTTTAGGGAGTTTCATTTGCATTAATTTACTTCCCAACAGTCATTGATTGCAATGTTGGCATTATTACTCTTCTTATTTTGTATTACTGCATTTTATTTTCCCACAATTGCTACATTTTATGTCTGTAGGGTCCCTCAGTAATTCTGATAATATAATTTGTAGAATATAATTCTTATAAAGTATTTAATTTAATTGTAGTAGAATAATTGCAGTCTTTATAATATGAATCAAGGTTTTTTTCTAGATGTACTCTGTTCCCAAAATCTCCACTGTTCTTTGACTTTTATTTCATTAAGCTGCTTATCAAAGAGCTATTACTGAATAGAGCTCTTTGTCTATTGAGAGTTCTATTTTTATTTCATGATCAACTGAGGTCTTACATTCTCAAGGAACACTTTCCTGTGTAATCCTATATTTTCTTCTTTTTAGATTTTGAGACTACTTCTATGATCGACCTCAAAATTATATATAAACATACTTGTGAAAATGTTAACTGTTCTTCAACATGATTGTTGAATTCTATGAATAAATTGAAGGCAATTCTGCTTCTGCTTCTGGCTTTGGCAGAAACTCTTACTGACTAATGCCCCCACTGAGAAGACCTAGGAAAGCTGAATAAAAATTTTGGGAAGGAAAACAAAACTGTATGATGGCATTAGAAAGTTACTATGCCTCCAAGATCTAGAAGGCTAAGCTCTGTGACAGTAAGGAACTACAGGTAAGTGAGCCTAGAACTTGGTGCTATATTTTTCCTTGCAGCAGTTTCAAAATGAAAAGCAGTGTGTCAGGAGCTGAACAGAACTTTGGACAGTCTGACAGAATTTGTTAGCTGATGAAGTTCCGACTCTGCTAAGTGGAGGTGCCGACTTGAAAATCTAACATTTTACTGGGGAACTCCAAGAGTCTGCACCTTTATGTTGTGTAAAGCACCACTTCTCCAAAGAGCATATTTAATCTTTAACTAACTAAAGTTTTCATATTAATTATGGAAAACTGTCCTGAATCCAAGAATATTCAAGCAACAAGTTCCTACAAAACAACATTAATCAAGACAGTATAGTACTGGCATAGACATAGAGACCGATGGAGTAGATTTGGGAATCCAGAAATAAACCCTAATATTTATGGTCTATCATTTTTTGACAAGGGCACCAAAACAATTCAATGATGGGGGTGGGGTGGGGGTAAGAATAGTTTTTTCAACAAATGGTACCAAAAAAAGTTGATATCCACATGCAAAAGTATAAAATAGAAACCCTATCTCACACCTACACAAAAGTTTATTTAAAATAGATTTTTTAAAAACCTAAATATAATAGCTAAAACTATAAAGCTCTTAGAAGAAAACATAGGAGTAAATCTTTGTGGTCTTAGATTTGGCAAGCAGGCTTAGATATGACACCAAAACTATGATTAACAACAAGAAGAAAAAATAAATTAGAAGTCATGAAAAATATTTTTTAAAAGTGTGCTTGAAAAACACTATCAATAAAATGAAGAAGAGAATTCATAGGATAGGAAACAATATTTGAAAATCATATATCTAATAAGAGACTGTTTATAGATTATAAACAGAATTCTCCAACTCAATAAAAAGAAAACCCAATTGAAAAAGGGCAATGAATCTGAAAATATGTTTGTCCAAAGATATACAAATAGCTAATAAGTGGTTTAGCTCAGTGGATTGAGCGTCGGCCTGCGAGCTAAGTGTCGCTGGTTCGATCTTCCAGTCAGGGTACATCAGAGAAGGAAAACTCTGACTCCAAAAAACCTCCGCTGCCTTGCGGCATACCTCTTCAGGGGAAAGGCTAAGGGAGTAAACCCCAACAGAAAATCCGGAGCCGGAGTCCCTAAGGCGGTTTGATGTTGTGGTCAACACCGGCAACTCCTGCGGCGCACCTGAACCCAAGCTGTATCGACTCCGTCTTTCCCTTGGACCCTTCAGCTGCGAAGAGAGGGGGGGTCTGCTGCATGGGCAACAACAGACCCTCCATATTACCCTGCCCAGGCTCTGTAGCTTCAGCGTCATCGCAAGATGTCAATTCAACACAGGAGGAGACAGATACCATGTCACTCCCGAGTCGGACTGCACAGCCATTCTCGGCGGTGCAGATAGACTCTTAAGAAGCTACACCATCGTCTCTCGAGACGGACGGCTGCCGCCGACGACGACATGACAATATGTACAAAATAATTAGTCACCAGAGAAATTCACATCAAAACCCCAATGAGATACCATTTCACACTCACTAGGATGAGTATAATTTTGAAAAAGAAAAGGAAAATAAAGATTTGGGAAGAATCTGGAGATATTAAATACACAGCTTGTAGAAATGTAAGGATATAAAGAGCTGAACAATATGGTACATAATTTTCAACTAATGATCTAACATTTTCAAGATATGTATTTCTTTAAAATTTACAGGAAAAAATTTATTAAAATTTACTATAACCTTAACCAAAAACATCTTACATTTCAAATTATTGAAGTAACTCAAAAAATGGTTATCTGAATTTATGAGGATTAAACTAGGAAGAAAAAAACAAAACAACCTAGATATTAAGCAAAAGAAAGAGTATTAGAACATCCATAGGGTCTGGCTGGTATGGTTCAGTGGATTGAATGCTGACCTGTGAATTAAAGGGTTGCTGGTTCAATTCCTAGTCACAGCACATGCCTGGGTTGTAGGGCAAGTCCCTGGTTGGGGTGTAAGAAGCAATCATACATTGATATTTCTCTCCCTCTCTTTCCTCCTCTCTTCCCCTCTCTCTAAAAATAAATAAATAAAGTCTTTTAAAAAATCTATAGGTCAAAGTAAAAGCCACAATTAAAATAAGAAATAACTTAATTTAAATAATAATTAAAATACTTATCTAAACCTTTAATATGCAGCTTATATGATGTTTGGGGAAAATTTTACAATCTGATACAAGGTCAACATGAAAATTAGTGTATTTTCACATGCACAAATAACACAAAGTAAAAATTAAATTAATATGTGGATTCTTTTCTAAAATATTAAAAATAAGTGTAAAATAAAAATAATTCATTGAGATAAATTTAATGAAAGAGGTGGATCCTCCACCTAGGAAATTGAGAAATTTTGAAATAAATGTAATTATATCTAAAACATTCAATACTACAAAAGTGTCAACCTCTCTAAATAAATCTCTAAATTCACTACAGTCTTAATCAGAATCCCTGCAGAAATTTACTGTACGTATTGACAAGCGATTCTAAAATCCACTAAAAAAGAAAAAAAAGTTAAGATTAATCAGTGTTGAAGAAGAACAGCACTGGAAGATTTGGTATGCTGTCAACAATGATTAAATAAAATAGTTATAAATACGATGTGTTAATGAGACATTAATAAACCAGTATATCAGCAGGACAAATTAGCCCCACACATATGTGCAAATAAGAATTACAACAAAGATAATACTGCAGAGCAGTGAATGAAGGATGATCTTATCTGTAAATGGCATTGGGTCAACTGAATAATGGTATAAATAGTTAGTCACATAATTCTTTTAATGGATCATTTTGGAGCTCAAACAAATCATAATTTGGATGGTTTTAAGAATGGACAGCTTCCGCATTCTCTGCACACAGATGACATCACATACTAAGAGTCAAAGGGTATTCTCCCCTCTAATAATTATATTTTAAGTGATTCCTATCAAATAGTTTAGATTCTGTGAGCATTGTTTCCCATCTGCTTTTGTCTAGAAGACTAATAATGCTCCCGGTGATAGAATTTCAGGTGCAGTACAAAACTGAAAAAGAACCAGTAGGAAATTAACACATAGACAGCTATTAAAGATGTTAAAATTAACTAGATTATTATTTTAAATAGCTTGCTAGTTTGTATTCAGAACATATAAGCACATTCATTTCTCCCAACTAGATAATCTGATTAGCACTCATTGTGGATTTCCAGCAGAGGATTATGTCATTGACATTGACCCTGAGTCATTCAAAAATACATGTTTATTTTATTAAAGAGGGACTTGATTATATCATCTTGCATTCAAGTCCCAACTGGTCAGAATAGCCACTGTGCAGAAATTAAGGAATCTATGAATGGTTATTGGAATAACACAGAAATCCTGTTTGTAATTCAAAGCATTGACTTACTTCTTACCTCTGAAAAGATGAATAGGAAAACATGTATAGTTGGGAAAAAATAAAAGGGAGCAAGACTCACTTGAAAAATTTTAGCAGGCGAATCACTTTGCAGACATTTCAAAATGTTTTATTCTTGATTAAATTGTTTCTTGCATTTCATGGTTTGATATCACACAACACATGTCAAGAAGAGTATCACAAGCAGAAAGCAAGGACCTGGCAACCTTGGGCCTCTGAACTGCAGGTTTTGGGAGCATTTTTTCCCCACACTGGTTATCATTTTAGATTTTCCTATATATTGTCAAGAAGAATTCATTAACTTACCTCTAAAGTTGCTTTGTGATTTATTTTTGTTCAATCCTCCCAAAGTCTCAACTGCTTGAAAAAAAATCTAAAGAATAACTATAAAATTTACATTATCTTAGAACATGATGAAACAATAACCTTCAAATCATTTAAAAACTCTTTTAAAGCAGATAATTTTAATATGTGGAGGAAATGTGCTGTAATTCAGTTTCCAAAAGCCAAATTACAATTAGAATCACCAAATTATAACTAGAATTTCCAATTAGGTTGCTTTTTCAGCCTGGCATCCAAAGAGGGGCTCAAGCATATTTTGATAGGTCATTGAGATTTCTCTAAAAAGTTTAATTGAGTGCTTTCATTTGTAATGATAGCATATGTTATGAGCATACTCTGCATTGTCTGGTTACATTTGCAACCCAATATGGCCACTTAATTTTAATGCCCTCTTTGCAATTGGATCTGAGATAATATTTCCACCAAATGGAAGTCCAATTATCTCTCAGTACATCAAGCATCTGAACTAAGAAAGAGAATTGCAGTAAGTGGGGTGGCATGGCTCTTGATGGGGATGGGAAAGGCATGCAAAAATAAAGGAGCCACACCATATATAAGGCAAGTCAGCTTGTAGTAGTTCTTGGCAATAAGTTATAAATACTTAATACAATATATTGTGCTTCCAGTGTTAACAAATAATTTTATTAGGTAACTCTATTACAGATTTCAATATAGTTACAATAGTAATAGAAAAACTTCACAGAGTTATCAAGTAAACTTCATTTAAAAATGGCTGGTGTGGCTCAGTGGATTGAATACTGGCTTGTGAACCAAAGGGTTGCTGGTTCGATTCCCACCAGGACACATCTCTGCGTTGCAGAACAAGGCTCCAGTTGGGGGTCCATGAGAGGCAACCACACATTGATATTTCTCCCCCTCTCTTTTTCCCTCCTTTCCCTCTCTCTAAAAAGAAGTAAATGAAATATTTTTAAAAAATGGCATTCAGCCCTGGCTAGCTGGCTCAGTTGCCTGGAGCATCATCTCTTACACCAAAATGTTGTGGGTTTGATTCCTGGTTGATACATGTATGGGAGGCAACCTATAGATATTTCTCTCACGTCAACCTCTCTCCCTCTTTCCCCCCCTCCCTGCCCCAGGATTTAAAAAATGGCATTTAGAATCATTTACTGGTGAAGTTTGGTAAAATCTGAAATTTCATTTTCCCCAACAAAGCTTTGAAATTATCAGTCATATCTGCACAAAAAAAAACTTAGGAGAATAGTTATTCCTAGAATAAGTTCAAGTTACATTTTTATATCATTAAATCCAACATCAATGATTTAATTTCAGGAAATCAACATAACCTATGATAAAATTTTAATATTGATTATTAGAACTTATTGGTTTTATATATTGGTCTATATCTCATTTATAAGTTTATTTTGTTTATAATGTTCTATAAGAATTAGAATCATGTGTAGATTTTACTTAGCTTTATTTCAATATACTAAGAATCCAGGAGTAAATTTTCTCTTCTTAACAATACCCATAATTAGGGCACATATATTATTTATTATACCATTAGGATACTTCTGAAAGCAAAAGGGAATACAAATGATAATTACTTAGTGAGGACAGGCATAATTCATCTTATTTCCAGGCAAACTGAGATTCATGGTCATTTAACATATATGACTTAAGTTTAGAAATTATTGATTAAATACAATCTTTTGTTTTGAAGATGAAAAACAGGTAAAGTCGCATCACTAGTTAGTGGTTAGGCTGACACTTTTCCATTCCTTTGATGTCCCTGGTTTCATACTGAATGACAAAAGGACTTTCAGCTAACTACAATGCATAGCTATCACCAACTTTCAGCTTGCTATAGAACCAGGAAGGGTTAAAAGAACATAGAACAAGCACTAACATTGTTTTTCCATTTTGCAAGTGAGAACACATACACAGCTAAATATGCTTCTACTCACCAAAGTATTATACTCTACTAATTGAATTCATTATATTACAATGTTGTCAGTACAGGCCAACAATATATGTCAGTGTTACAAATATACTTGACATCTCATGTATGTTACTTGCACACACCATTTCTGGGCATGTGTTGAACTGAGGTCATTTCAACCCAATCCAATCCACTATAGCTCAGGTATTTTCTTCTCTTTCTCTCTCTCTCTGTCTCTCTCTCTCTCTCTTTCTCTCTCTCTCACTCTTTACCAAGATTTATAATAGATTTTCTCAAAGAATAATTCAATAATATTCTTAATGCCAAATGTTTTAATTCAAGAAAGTGAATACATGCATCTTAAAAAGTATTTCAACAAGTGTAGAAGTATGGAAAATTCAGGGTAATCATTCACAGACCAGGAAATGCAGGTGTCTGGAACACTTTTCTTCTTCAATAGCTTTCCAAGTGATGAAGGTTCTATTATAATATACTTTACATTTGCTAATGTAGTTCTGCTGAAAGTCACATATTCTAAAATGGTATTTCACCCCTCCTCTCTCTTCCCCATGTAAGCCATCAGAGCCCCTGTGTACATAGCACTCAGCCAAGCACTGCTTGGTTTTCTGAAGTAATTCAGAGAGAGATGACTGCAGGTGAAATTGGAATATTCCCAGAGGATGCTCGTTCTGCATGCAGAGGCATTCCAGATAGTTTTGAAGAATTTCAATCTCCAATTTGCATTGTATCTCACAGCATTTCACACACCTTTCCAAGTTAGCTAGCTATATTGCAATATGCACATTAATATTTAAACTTATATCAGAAAGACTTAAATATATGAATTAACTAAGAAAATAAATTAAGTGCATGTTTATGTAATAATCTACAGAAGACATTATTGTGTCTCCTTAGCTTTGGAAAGAGACAAAAGAACTCAAACAGCTCTTTCTTTGTTGACCCTGCCATGCCCTAGAGGACCTTTTGCACCATCCTTAAGCTGTCCATGACAGCTAATAACTATCAGTAGACTTCAGTAAATTGAAAAAAATCAATTAGTTAGTAGTTTAAATTACAATTATATAGCATAGAATTGTGTATTGTCAGGACCATAAAGGGCCCATCCCAAAATGCATATGTTTCAATAGCTATCTTCCTAAAAATGTCTGTGCTTGAAGTCCTCCAAATAGTAGGCAATAATGAGTTCTGAAATCTCCTCATTCTGTTTCGTACAGCTCTAGAGGTCCTTTGAATATCACAGTATTTATGGTAGATAGAATGTTGGTCTCCTTGATCTTCACTTCTCGGTTTTACTTTCACAGTTTCAATGTTACATGGTAAAGCCAACTTTTCAAATGTGATGAAAAGCGAAAGTCAGAGATCCAAAGCATGAGAAAGCTGCATTGTGCCATATCAAGGGGACAAGGAGCTCAGTTCGACAACCAGGAGAAACTCAATTCTGTCAACAATTCAAAGGAGCTTGAAGGTACGTTCTTCCCCAGGGCCTCCATGGAAGGTCCCAGCTCATCTGGCACCTTAATTTCAAGCTTGTGGGCCTTGGAGCAGTAAACCCAGTTGAGCCACGCTATGCCCAGACATCTGACCATGGAACTGTGGAATAATAAGTGGGTGTTGTTTTAAGCTGCTAAATTTGTGGTAATCTGGTAAACAACAATAGAAAAACAATACTCATTAGAAGTATACAAGATCCCAGAGAGGTCCTTGTTCAACACTTTTACTTACTCTTGAAGAAAGTGAGCTTTAAGGGAAGTTAAATATTTGCCCAATATCATAGTTTAAAGGTGACTGTATCATTATTATTACATGCTAGTCTTCTAATCTTCCCTACTGCATTAGTTTGATGTGTTTATTGAAATGTTGCTTGAGCAACTGTTTTGTAAGAAATGAAGAAGGCAGGAGCTGGGGATCCTCTACGGGGTAGTTTTCAGCTACTATTGTACTCAGTAGCACCATAAGTATGTTACAAAAGTATAACTTATCAAGCCATATATAGGAGATATTTGGTAAAAAGTGAGTTCAGAAAAAGAAAGCTTAACTTCCAAAGGGAGAAATCAATGAAATTTCCAAAGCAATGCTAACATTGATCCTGGGACTCACAGATAGTGAGAGTATGCTGTTCATCTACTGACTCTGAGCAGCCGGAAAAAGGGCAGCATGAGCAATCCCCCCTTGAGACCTGGGCTTTTGTCCAGGCCTGCCTTTTTTTCCTTTCTTCCAATCCTTTAAAATTCCTTTCTTTGTTTGGTCCTCCAGTTTGCCTGACTCTATCTAGTACTGTTCAAATTTGGTAACCAAGATTAATAGGGCATCTCTGTTTCTTTCCTTATTTCCATCTTGCATTACTTTTACCAGTAATTTACCCCCAGGCCCTGGCTGGTGTGGCTCAGTGGATTGAGTGCTGACCTGTGAACCAAAATGTCACCAGTTTGATAGCCAGTCAGGCAGTTACCTGGGTTGTAGGCCAGGTCCCCAGTTTGGGTTGTGCGAGAGACAACCAATTCAATGTTTCTCTCCCTCTCTTCCCATCTCTCTACAAAATAAATTAATTAAATCTTTAAAAACATAATTTACCCTTAGTATGATACACTCCAACTATGTAGGGAAGGGTATTATTCCTATCTAGGCCATCATTATATTGATATATCAGGCCTCACTGGCTCAGGAGAGACATCTAAAGATAGAATTAAATTTGATAAAAGCAGAAAAGATTAAAATCAAAGAATGTGTCTATCACTATAGATGTAAACACATAAATCTGTGCTATGGAGTGCATGAAGATGAAAAGTATGTGTTATAAAATTAAGTTGGCATGAGCTAGGGGATCTTAAATATTGAGTAATGAAATTTGTAGAGATTATTTATTTATGTATTTATTTGTAGATACTTAGGAGCCTTTGGATGAACTTGGCAGAGAATAATAAAAAGATTGGCTCAAAATTTTGGAAAGCTACTCTACAAACTATAACTAAATGTAGAATGCATATGCTCTTAAAATGAGTCTAAAGAAATGGAACTGACATTTATCTGCATATTATGGCAGAAAGTGGCAAGCATATTACTATATCAGTTTTCTCTTCCTCTTGAAGAAGGGACTACAAAGTCAGTTAGATGCAGCCATCTGATGAAGACCAGCCAATGGAATGAGTTTAATGTTGACCTTCCCCTCTAGGCCCTGCCCATAATATCTCCCCATTCTCATTTTAAAATAATTTTCATAGTCCTGTAAGCTTTTAAATCATGATTAAGACTTTGAAAGCCATATATTGAAAAAGTTGGAGCTGCAAAATTGTCCCTGAAGATCCAATTGGAGATGAGCTGCCTGTTAATCAGAAATACTTGTTCTGAACTATGTGAAGGATAAATAAACTACATATTTGAGACTGGGTAAAATGTTTCTTTCTCCCAAACTTTCAGCTTCAAACTTATTTTATCTTATTTCACCATCAGACCAATATTTCCTTGAGTTAAATGTTTTTATTATCAGTTTGTAGAATACAAATGACTTTAGTAAGAACATTAAGCCTTTTTCACATGGAAATATTCTTAGTGTAATTGTCAGGACATAAAAAGCCCTAATATAAGATGAATTTTTTAGTATACTGGTTGTATACAATACTAGTTTACTCTGCCTTCCTACTTAGAAGCCAACTTCCAGTCGGGTGCTGTGTCAATGGATCCTGGCAGGTTGTCCTCAGTAGAGATTGTAGTACTGACGCTCCAACCAGCCAAATGAAAGAGCTGAACACTGAATTAAATCAGGTTTCTAAATTCTAGTCAGAATTATATGCTATTATTTTAGAAAAATCACAGCAATTACTCCCATAGTAAACTTTTAGTAACAATTGAGGTCTATTCATTTCGTGGGACAAACCAGCAGCATTATCTTTATAAGATAAAATTAAATATTCACATTATGGAAATCTACACCTTTACCAGTCAATGTACTCAAAATGAATCAGATTAGAAATAAATTGTATCATATCTTTCACTGCTCCTGAAACAGAGTAGACTAGAAAAGGAATTTCTGCTTATAATCTCTGGTCTCATATAAAAATTATCACCTGCGACCCCCTCCCCCCAACACACACACTGGCTCACTCACCTCTACCTATGGATTCTTTCATTTTTGTTCAGGGACCAAAGATATCTGAGAATACACTTCACTGGACACTTGGCACCTGGGGGTTCTTACACCAATCTTCTAATTCTTTTTATTTGGACAAATCCTTAGGCCACTAACAAGCAAAATAGAGACAGACTCATAGATACAGAGAAGGATGACAGCTAAGGGGGCGTGTGGGAGGACATGGGGTGGAGGGATTGAGCCAAAAAGAAAAAGGACTCATGGACACCAACACCAGTGTGGGGGTTATGGGGGGAAAGGGTAATGAAAAAAATGCAATAAAAATTAAAGAAAAAAGAAAGAAAAAAATCTTAAGTCAGTCATGTAACTGCCAAATATTATGCCCCAATCTGAACCTTGGCTCTGGATAAGCCCTAATGTTCTTCCTATTTCTGCGCTGCAATGATTCCATAGTGCTCACATCGGTTAAAAATTTAAAAATTATAGTCTCCTTCCTTACACAGATATCCAAACATTTCTCAAGATTTCGTAAATTCTAAAGTCATGTGTCTGTCAATTTGTGCTTTCTCTCAATTCCACTGACACCCTGCTAATTCAAGCCCACTTAATTTTTTTATTTGTGTTATTCTAACAACTGCTTAAAATGTGTATATATATTTCCCCCCAGTGTTATCTGTGTATTTCAATTATTTTTATGCCACACTTATTTCTCAGAGCAGTTAGTAGTTGGGAGATTGTTTATGAAGATGATTTTATAAAAGTATGCGTCTCCTCTGAGATTAAAAATCTATTGGTTAACTAATGAACATTAGAGAGATTGTGTATAAACTATATAACTTAAAACATTTGAGATTACTAATAGCCTCTAAATTTGTTAAATTAATCAAATGAAAGTAATTTCAAGATATCGCATGAAATTTATGTTCTTTGAGTATAAAAAATGTATATTGTTAGTGCCTCAGGAGAAAAAAAAAAGCAATAATGGCCTCATGAAAAAACTCACCTCAGAGGAGAAAGTCAGTGGGAAAGAAATGAAAGTCAGATTAGTTTATATATGAAAACAGCTGGAAAGCCTCTAGTTGGCTGAATTCAGTCATTTCTAGGTTATTTCAAGATAGATGTATTTTAGGTTGTTTTTAAACTCACAGATAGAGGCAACACTGTGTGCAATAAATGTCTTTACAATTAGAATGGATATATTCATGGCTAAATGAGATTTTTTTAATTTACAAAGTAAACATTGTATTGACCATATAGTTATAATTTGAATTTTCACTGAATGTTAATACACATTATTCATAAACATAAGCTGAGCATAACCCCTTCTCTACACTCACTAGCTGTGTGATATGGGCAAAGTTATTTCAACTTTATAATATTCATTTCTATATATGACTATAATCTTAATAATGTAAGCTTTATTATGCTATTTTGAGGACAGCTAGACTCACATAAAGCATTTAACAATGCTCGGTATTATATTTTGTGAATGTCATTATTATCAACACCATCATCCCCTGTATGCTGTATATTTGAATTAGGTTGGTCTATGTCATATATGCTTTATAATTTGTATTAGGTATCCACTTTGAGATAAAGAAAGATTATATATATGAAGCTTTTTACCAAAGTTGATTCCTTTATAGTTGTTTACATTCATATCTTATCCCAGTTTTCTAGTTCCTTGTGGATAAAGATCATGCATTATTCAAACTTAACTCAGATAAATAAGGTCAAAAATAAGAGAAAAAAATCAGTATTAACAGAGCATCTACTGTTTGTCATAAAATGTGTGAAGCATTTTCCAGACACTTTAAGATAAGCACTGTGAACTTTTCCCGAGATACTGGAGGTTTAACCAAATCCTTAAAATGCTAAAGAGCTAGTAAGCAGGGCCTGGGCCACAGACACAAGTGTGTTACCCCTGCATTTTATACATTTTCTGTGGTGCCAGGTGCACAAGAGACATTCAGTACAAGTTAGTGAAATAAACAAATGACCTACAAAATGAAGCCTGGATGTCAGATTCTTTATAAACTAAAGTTAGCTTCATTATAAGCACCTTTATCCCTATTTTTTTTTAACTTTTCTCAGGGAGAATAATTTTATGTTCTGAAATGGAACTTTGGTTCATTTCTCTACACAGTTTTTAGGGAAATTTTGTAGAAGTATGTGTGTATCACTAGTAAAATCAGTTAAACTGAAATATTAATTTGGCTGATAATATCACAATATGTCTCTATTTTGCCAAGACAAGGTCATAAGTATGATGAACATAACTCTGCCCGTATTTTTAATTGTAACAGTTATTTCAGTCTTTTACTTTAGTGTCTGCAGAGTTTACTTCCAGATCCAGTAATAACCAATTCCAGTACTAAGTTGTAAGAGTCATTTCCACTGTAGGTGCACTCTGGATTAAATCTACCACAGTTCAGTAATTGTTGTGCCAAAAATGAACCCTGAGAAAATGCCTCGCTACCAGGCTGAAGGCTATCTTTAATGTGAACTCTTCCATTTCTGGTTCATCGTATGCTCAGTTTACTTGTCATACTCCTTCCCAAACAAGCAAATTAAATTGTAGGACAATGGGCCAAATATTAACAGATATTACTGTTCCGAGAGTTCGTTTTCAAGTGATAGTGTGGACAGCTCAGAAAAGCTAAATGATGTTTTTCTCTCAAACAAACTCCCTCATATGTCAGCAGGAACCCAATTTACATTCAACACATTTGAAATTACTGGGAGAGAAATTCAGTCTACATTAGAGACAATTAAAATTCAAAAACAACTCGACTGAGAAGGAGCTACTTTTTGAAATGCACACTGAGATGCAGATACATATAGAATATATAAGCTACTTAATTGAAATTGAATGGTTATTGATTAACCTAATAAAGTTTGGAGTTTCTCTGCTGTCCTTAAGTAGCAAACTCAACGTCCTTCAAGGGAGTCCAAACTAACTTACTAGTTTTTCCTTTTTATTATTTATTAGAAGAGATGCCATATGCAGGGAAAACTGACAAATGTTTCAGAATTAAGTGAGGAGACAAGTGTAGTCAAGCTATGTCATCTTCAGCTCCCAAGATATTTTACATTCTTCTCAACTTGACTGCCTGAGACATAAGTTAGAAACCAAATGATGTCATTAAAATTCAATCATCATCTCAGGCTAGAATTTCACCCTGTGTTTAACTCAAATCCCTGGTAAATGTTTTGGACACCATTTTTGCATAATTTTTAAGTGTTCCTTGCTGCTCACAGAGTCACATCTTTCTGTCTTCTGCTTCCAAATCACTGCTAAAAACAAAACAGACCACAAAAGACGAGAGAAACATGCACACTTGAATAGGAACTGTCATTGCAATTTACCATAACAGGTAGTAGTAGTATTCAAGATATTTCTCACATCTTTCCATTAGTTTTCACAATTGGCATCATCATTATAAATAGACAGGGGAGGGTTACAAAGTAAATATGGGCCACACCATATGACCACATGATAACTTTTAAAGACACAGAAACCATTATCTAAACTTTTTTTCTGAAAAATGTCTCATAATAATTTTTAATCATTTTAAAGACATTTTGTTGATTATAAGATGATCAGATTATTTGAAGACTCCCTGGAGGCCAACTTTTGCCAACAACTCAAAAACATCTTTCAAGATGGGCCAGCTATTAGCCCATTAAAAACTATATGTGCCATTTATTCTCCTACAGGCAACCCGTCACTTGGATTAAAGAACAGAATGATAAACTTCTGTGCTCTGTGACAGGAAAACGTGTGATATTCAAACACACTCTCTACTTGAGGGCACTATTATAATGCTGAAAATTAATGATGTAAGAAAGAACCTTAGCAAATGCTAGTAATAAAGCTATAGAAGGGAGCAGTCCTGAATGTAAGTGTCTGAGCATGTGTGTATGTGTGTACATGCATGTATGTATATGTTTCCTATTGGCAAGAGGCAGACAGAGAGACAAAGAATTAGAGAACAAAATAACAGATAGCTGAGAGTCCTTCAATGGCAGAGACCTAATGCAGACATGTTTTCAAACCAAGCACTGTGCATGGCACATAGGAGGTTTTTGAAATAAATATTGTTTTAATGACAGACTATAAGATAATTTAAGAGACAACAGAAATGTTATTGGGTCAGTAATTTACCATGGAAAATCATATCTAAAATAAAATGGTTTTGTTGTCCAATAAAAAATACTATAAAAGATAAGATATGAATATTATGAGTGTAAATTGGGATTTTTTATGGTGTTTAAATTTCCTTGAAATTAGGTTCCAATAAAAGCTGTGTAAAATGAACATAGCACTTACAAGAATAGTTCCAAAGAGTTGTTTTAGCTTGAAGCTGTCCCCAGGTCAGTGATGATTCTCTTGTTAAACAGTTGGTAGTATTTTCTATGAAGCTATTATCACTATAAACCTCACACATGAATATAAACAGGATTTTGTCCCTGAGACTGCTTTTTAGAAACTTGTCAAATGCTCTTTATTTCCACTTTCTTCACTGAGTGAGCTATTGCAGCACTAAGTAATTTGTGCATCATTTATATTAGTCTTCTAGGCTCAAAAAGGTAATAATTTGCTGATTTCAGCTCTGTTAAAGAGGTATACTTAACATGTCAGGTATTAAGTAGATTGATGAACATTAACAATTCTGGCTTATAATTATTGGAAAATGATCATAGAATCATGGAATCTTAGAGTTGGAAAATGATCCATTGTGATATTTTTCAGTAGAAAAACAATTTATGCAAGTAAAATCTTATGCAATACATTAGAAAATAGGTATTGATGAGCATAAATACATTTTGTGAGCTTAAATAAATAATGATATACTTAGTATAAAACTAACCAATGGGAAAAAAATGAGTATTACATAGCCACAAAAATTTTAGATCTAAAGCTTTATACGTGAACTATCTGGCTCAGTCTTGACTTATATAATTTGTTTATGTTGAAAATCTTGTTTTTGTTATATTACAAATAGTAACATTTTAAATCTGTTTTAAATAAATTATTACTTTCCATTAAATTAGTCTCAACCTTAAAAATATACTTTTTTTTTTCTATTTTGCACACTCAATTTTGAATTTGTATCTGGGTTTGGATAATATTAATGCATTTACTATTAAAAGTCACAAACAAGTCTTTTTGGCAGAAAAATATTTTTATTTCAGGTAAAAAACATAGTAGAAAAATTGCAGATTTATATGATAAATACACGTTGAACTTTACAAGGAATGACAAACTATTTTCTAAATAGGTTAATTTTACAGATATAGAATATATGTGTTCGGGTTTCTCCAAATATTTTCCAGCGTTTGTTATTGTCAGGTTTTTATGTTAGCCACTCTAATTTTGTCTAGGGTATCTCATTTCATTTGAATTTGTTAAATTGTTTAGAATAGGTCCTATTCCAGGGTGTGGTGCTTTCTTTTCATGGAAGAATGTTCTGCAGCCTCAGCTGGATGTCTGAATACTAATGTGGTACTGGGTACTTCCTTCTTCCACCCCGTTGAAAATATAATCTCTCCCCAGGCTTACACCATCGCTAGACCTCCAGTATCTCTGTCTGCTCTCAACTTCAGAGCAGCTATTCGGCAAACCTCAAGCAGTTTTGTGCTGTACCCGGGATGCTCAGCCCTCAGTTAAAGACTCACATGAAACCCAAACAGGTTTCTGGAGGTTGCCTGACTCAAATCCTTCCTCTCTGCTGCACTGCATATACCAACTTCACCTACCCCTCACACATATCTGTGCCTCAGTTCAGCAAGACTACTGTGTTCTGCTGGGATTATAGCTCACTCTGTTCTAGTCAATTAGCATTCTGCAGGCAAAGAATTGGAGCAATATGGGGACTTACCTGTTGAGTTTTCCATTTCTCAGGATTTGCAATCTTTCAATGCCTATTTTCTGTGACTTTGGCTTTTCTCCTCTGGTCCCCAGTTTTCCAATCTAGGTTATGAAAACCTGAATACCAATTGATTTATAAGTTCTTTATTAATTCTAATTTTCCATGAGTCTGAAATACAATGAATTACTTTGTTTGCAATGTGATTTTTGTTTCTCATGTTTATCAAGCCTCAAAGAGTTTTTAAAGAAACAGTAAAAGATGTTGCATAATGATACACTGTTCACAAACATATATAATCAACTTACATAAATAGAAATGAAAATACATTGAAATATATGCCTAAAAGTAATATTGAAGAGTAAGTTACTTTAAAGATTTATGAATTATTTCTGTTAGTATTTCAGGTGATTATTCAAAAAACATTATATATAAGAAGTCGAAGAATCTATTTCTTTAGTTACTTGAGTGCCCTCAGAATGGATTAGCAGAAGAATCCCCTCATAATCATAGCCTCATTTACCCAAAAATATAATTATTAAACTTTTTGCACCTGGATGCATATCTAGAGTTGGATTCAAAATGAAGAAACACTATCTAAATTATTCAAATTAATAAATTAAGGTTAAATGCATCTTATAGGAAGACTTTTTTTTCTTTGTTTCTTTCTAGGAAATAAAATAGTTCAAAAAGTGAGTAATTCTTAAATAGTATTTTAATAAAAAATTAATCAATGTTAAATACATTTGAATTTTTAATATTTGTATATGTTAAAGTGACTATTTTTATGAAATAGCAATAGCTAAATAACACAAACAATCTAAACTGTGTTGAGTGTGAGAGAAAGGATTAGCAATTTCTGAACACATCCAGTGATTAAATTATAAATAGACTTATAAAGAAAGGTTTAAATGGTTGCATTTCAGTTTGAATACTAAAAAGAATGTTTTAACTCTCAAGAAAATTGACAAATTGGTTCTTTGGTCAACTTCCACTTATACTTAACTATTTTTTTAAACTTTTTATTGTTTTTAAATTATAGTTGTCCCATTTTTTTCCCCATTGCTCTCTCCTGCCCTGCCCTCTCACCCCAGCCCCCACAGTCAATCCCCACCCTTTTGTCCCTGTCCATGGGTCCTCTATACTTGTTTCTTGACAAGGCCATTCCTCTTATTTCCCCCATTATCTCTCTCACCCCTCACCTCAGGTCGCTGCCATTTTGTTCCTTATTTCCATATCTCTGGTTCTGTTCTGCTCATGTGTTTGTTAGCTTCCACTTATAGGTGAGATCATATAATATTTGTCTTTCACTGCCTGGCTTATTTTACTAAGCATGATACTCTCTAGTTCTGTCCATGCTGTCACAAAATGTAGGAGTTCCTTCTTTCTTTCTGCTGCATAGTACTCCATTGTGTAAACGTACCACAGTTTTTTGATCCACTCATTTACTGATGGACACTTAGGCTGGTTCCAGCACTTGGCTATTGTTAATAGTGCTGCTATGAACATAGGTGTGCATAGGTTCTTCTGAATTAGTGTGTTGGGATTCTTCAGGTATAACCCCAGCAGTGGAATTGCTGGGTCAAAAGTAGTTCCATTTTAAGTTTTTTTTTGAGGAAATTCCATGCTGTTTTCCACAGTGGCTGCACCAGCCTGCATTCCCATCAACAGTGCACTAGGGTCCCCTTTTCTCCATATCCTCAACAGAACTTGTTGTTTGTTGATTTGTTTATGGTGGCCATTCTGACCCATGTGAGATGGTATCTCACTGTGGATTTAATTTGCATCTCTCTGATAGCTAGTCCTTTCATATGCTTATGGGCCCTCTGTATGTTCTCCTTGGTAAAGTGTCTGTTCAGGTCCTTTGCCCATTTTTTAGTTGGATTGTTTGTCTTCCCAGTGTGGATCAGTTTTCTATTAATCATAATACTTAAGCAAAAGTTTGCTCTTTTCTGTGAGTCTGTTCTAGATTTAAGAACTTTTTTTTCCAAGAGAGCTGACATGTATTTATTCACTGGAATACTGGATAAAAATAGGTTGTATTACTGTGTCCTGTGTGTGTGTATATTGTTTGAGGGAAGTTGTCAATGGTGGAAAACTGATATGTCTTTCAAAAGATGGGCTTAGAAGACAAAGATCAGCTCTCTCTCCTTTTGCAAAATCTTAAAGCCCTTTCTCATCTGTAACAGAAATCAGTTCCAATGTCTAAAACCTAGACTGACCAAAAGAATAAATAAAAAGATAGATAGATAAATGTAACAGATTAGAGAACCCAGAACTAGCCAATAAAGTCAGTTGATCCTTGACAAATGCAGAAAGATAATAAAATAGGAACACGATAAGGTTTTTAACAAATGGTGCTGGAACTGGACATTCACATGTGAAAAAACAAACCTAAACACAGACCTTACACCACCAATATTAACCCAAAATGGACCATAGACCTAAATATAAAACACCATACTATAAAATTCATAGGAGAAAACCTAGATGACTGGGTTTGACAATAACTTTTTAGGTACAATGCTGAAGGCATGATCTATGAAATAAGTAATTGATCAACTGAATTTCATTGAAATTAAAAACATCTGCCCTGCAAAAGATACTATTAAGAGAATGAGAAGGCAAGACACAAACTGAGTGAAAACATTTACAAAAGACTTATCTGATGGTGGACTGTTACCCAAAACATACAAAGGAATTTTTAAACTTGAGCATAAGAAAACAAACAATGCTGTTAAAAAATAAGCAAGAGACCTGGACAGATACCTTACCAAAGACGATATATAGATGTCAAATGAGCACTTGAAAATATGGCCAACATCATAGGTGATTAAGGAATTTCCGGTTAAAACAACAATGAGGTGCTATTCCATGTCTATTGGGATGACCAAAATTCCAAACGCTGGCAGTGCCAGAGCTGGCAAAACTGTGGAGCAACAAGATTTTATTCACTGATGGTGAGAATGCAAAGGTGTTCAGCCACTTTGGCAGACAGTTTGGCTGTTTCTTACAAAACTAAACATCCTCGCACTACAATATAAGAATCATACTCTTTGGTATGTCCCTAAATAAGTTAAAAACATGTCCACACAAAAACCTGCATGTGAATGTTTATAGCAGTTTTGCTCATAATTACCAAAACTTGGAAGCAAACAAGACATCTTTTAGTAGGTGAATGATAAATAAACTGGTTTACATCCAGACAATAAAATATTATTCAGTGCTAAAAAGTAATAAGCTTTATGCCATGAAAAGACATGGAGAAGTCTGAAATACATAATACTAAATGAAATAAGCCAGTCTGGAAAGACTACAGAGTGTATGATTCCAACTGAATGACATTCTGGAAGAGGGAAAACTGTGGAGACAGTAAAAATAATCAGTGGTTGCCAGGAGTTAGAGGAGAGGGAACAATGAGCAGGTGGAACACAGAGGATTTTTAGGGCAGTGAAACAACTCTGTACAATGAATACATATAATTACACATTTGTCAAAACCTATGCAATGTACAATACCGAGATTGAACCCAATGTCAGCTATAGTTTTGGGTGATAATGCTGTCTCAATGCAGCCTCATTGACTTAACAAATGAAACACTCTGGTGCAGAATGTTGATAGTGGGGGAGGTTGTTGGCTCATGTGGGTTTATAGGGGGTACATGGGAACTCTGCACTTTCTGCTCAACTCCCCTGTGCAACTGAAACAATTCTAAAAAATAGTCTTAATAATACATTTAGATTAACTCTTAAAAAGAAATGTAAAAATAGATACTGAGAGATAATTGTGAAAAATTTGTCTAACTGTAATTAATATAAATAGTATGATAGATGATTACAATTCTGTACTGAGTTCTGATGTGTGTGTGTGTGTGTGTGTGTGTGTGTTTTTCTCACACATGGAGCAATTTCTCCAATAGTAGCTGGTGGCCTATAGTTCAACTCAGTTCTGACACGGTCTACCTAGAGATAGAATCAGAGCCCACAGGGTAAGGGCTCAGCCCTACAAGATTCCCCCCCTCCCCCCACACTCACATTTCAGATGCCAATTGTTAGTCCAGGTTGTGTCAAATGTGCTACTGACCTGTATGCCTGACCAGCAGGCTATAGATCTAAAGTTTCCACAATCCCCTTTTGGGTTTGATTAATTTGCTAGGGCCAGGACTCCTTCTTCTTGTAGAAAATCTTGCATCTTTGAAGATTAGTTGAGAATCATCTGAAACTGCAGTTATACTAAAAATTGCACAGAAGTTCTCCCTCCACCCTTATCCCATTCCCTTACCTCTTTATCTGGAGCTCTGTAGCAGAGTAGCATCAAAAAGAACAGAACACCTACAGACGGGATGGTTTTCATGTCTGGAGCCCAGCCAGTGATTAGACAGAGCAAGTAATAACAAACAAGTTCCAGTCACTTCATTGCAAAAATTAGACAACTTTTATCATTCTCATCATCTCACAGAAGCTTAAAATATTTTAATACACATGCATTCTTTCAAAGAAATTTGATATCTCCACTAACCCATGCCTCTTATGTAATAAAATACATAGTTATTAGAAAAAGTAGTCTGGGGTCCAAGAAATTACAAATGAGATATAGCAGAGAAAGGGTGGGTTATGGCAATGATACAAGGTCTGGAGTAGGCTACATGGGGCTTGAATCCAGTCTGGAGCCCTGATTAGCAGCTATGTGATTTTTGAAGTCATTTAATCCCTGGAAACCACAGCTTTCTTGTCTTAAAACAGAAATAAAAATATCTACTTCTTTGAATTGAGGATGTACATAAAATACTTGGTTTATAATTATCTTCTCAAGTCCTAGTTCCCTAACCTTTCCTTTTCAGGACTTTCAGACAGGCCCTCTTCTTTCTCCTTTATTAGCACATATTTGTTGAATATTTGCAATGGCTCTTCTACCAATCCTCAAAGTCTATTTTGGATTCTCTCATTTCCTGTAAAATATTTCCTACTTGACTTTTCCTATTTTCTTTCAAAGGAGAAATAGTGAAGACATTGTCAGCTGACTGTATGCATGAAATTTATTTTTTTTTAAATGAACAATTTAAAAGGCAATAGCACCAGTAGTAATATTCTGTTCTACAATTAATTTTTTGTGTTAATCGAAGTTGTCTAGTGGTAGAAATTGGCACCAGGTGTTAACCTTGGTTCAGCAACCTCAATTTCTTGAATTCTGGCTAAGAAAATAATTCTGAGCCAAGACTCAAATTATAAGAGAAAGTTTATTTAGAAAGTTGCAGAGGTAGAATAAGTAAGCTGTAGAAGACATGGGCTCAGGAAACAAGTTACAACAAGACAAGGGCCCTTGGAGTTTAGGGGAGAGAGAGGAAGAAAGGGGGAGAAGGGAATACAGGGAGAGGGGGAGAGAGGGAGAGAGAGGGGTTGGGGACAGGCCAGGGCATACTCCATAGAGAGACCCTCACTGGGTCCTCTGTCCTGAGGGCTTTTATCTGGTGGTCTCAGGGGAGAACCGTAATAGAATATTCATCAGCTTTCCAGGTGTGTCTTCTCGTGGTCCTGGTCTTCACAGATTGGTCAGCACCAGGGTAAGTGGTCATTAGTCATTGCAGCAGGTCCAGATGTCAGCTTTGGCATCATTCTGCCCAGTTTTGCTGCTTTTCTGAGCCTGGAGCTGAAACACAGCTGAGGCCTAGATATCACCTCCATGGTTTCATGCTACAGGGAGTGGTTGTGCAAGGACTTGTAGTTTTACCCGTTGCTAGGCACCTGGGACTCTCCCCACTGGCGACCTTCTGCATTTGACCCATCGTTCTTGCTTTGCTCAGGCCTATCTAACTGTCTAGTACAAAGAGAACTAAAACAATGTCAGAAGAGAGTGAGGCTGTTCTGAACCATGCATATACTATTATTTTCCTATACAGCCACATCTATGATAAAGCTTAATTTATAAATTACGTATAGTAAGATATTAACAACCAAAACTAATAATAAAACAACATAATTACAACAATATATAATAGAAGTTATGTGAATGTGGTATCCCTCTCTCTTTCTCTCTCAAAATATCTTATTATAACCATCTCTTACTTCCAGTTAATAACTTGGTGTCACAGATAATATATATGAAACTAAAATTAGGAAAGTGCACTGAAGCAATTGACAGAAACCATTCGTTGACAATATGGGATAGCGGTCTTTTTAGAGAGTAGTCAGGAGTATCTGTCTGCGTAGGTAAAATTTCAGCTGAGAACTAAATATTGACAATGGCCAACCTTATAAAGTATCAGAGAGAGGGAATTCTAGGCAGATGGACTACATGCGTAAAGTTGGGGAAGACCTTGACATAGAGAAAATGAAAGGTCAGTATGGTAAGAACATAGTAAGCAAATAGGACAGGGACCTCAGGCAAGTAGGCAGCAAAAGATCAAGGTTAGATGAAATTCTTGTAGATTAAAGAGTAAGAAACCCAACTTATACTACGTAAAGTGATCAAAGGGAATGTGTTAACTCAAATCATTGAAAGTTTCAAAGTGTATCTGGCTTGAAAGTGCAGTATGATGTAGGGGTGCAGGCAAACTGGCAGGACTCTGCTTCTCTCTCTCTCTCTCTCTCTCTCTCTCTCTCCCTCCCTCTCCCTCTCTCCCCCTCTTTCTTAGGCCTTGACTGTCTCCTTTCTTCTCAAGCACATTCTCTATTCATATGTATTCGAGAAGATGGCCATCGACAGCTATCATGCTCTCCCCTGCATTCTCAGAGGAGGAATGGATCCTCTTTCCATTCACCCAGGTTCTCATGGTCAAGATCCGGTCACATGGGAAGCCATAAACATTTATTGAAGACGTGGGGCTGATGTGTGCTGACTGAGCACACATGACTCAAATGCTATAGGACATAAAGTCAGCGCTGCTTCCATCATATGGGCTGGAGATGAAGGAATGTGTTGATTCCTAACAGAAGTGGTATCAAATGTTTACATTATGGGAAGGAGATAAGATTGCATTGTGATGAGATGGAGAGATGTAGAACAGTTTTAAGCAGGAAAATGTCCTTTTGGAAATCATTGTTTCATGGTTCACTGGTTTTGATCTTGGAAAAAGATCCCTAAGGAGGCATGACTTCTATGCTTTGGACTACCATAAATCACATTGCCATCATTGCAACAATGTATGATAGAACATGGCAAAGCCCGCTACTTTCACAAGCACATTGTCCCTAATGCCCAGACGTTTTGAGGATGATTTAAGATTACTCTTTGGCTTCTTGGTCCATAGGAGAAAAGCTATGGGAAAGCAGCAGAGGTTACAGGGGAGCTTTTTGTTTTCTTCTTTAATATTCCAACCATAAGGCCTGGCCTTAGGAAAAGGCCATTGTAATAAAGAAAGTGTCCATGTTTTGCATGGTTACTAAGCATCCAGGAAAGAATGCAAATAAGATATAAGAGGCCTGAATTCAAGACTCAAGGAAAATCCTCATACAAACTCTGCTTCTAACTCATTAAGAATCTTGGGTAAGAAGATTAACCTGTCTAACCTCATGTATCCCCAACCTCATAGGAATGAAGTTAGGAGAGATGTAACAGAACTTTTGTCCTGCTTACACAGTAGCAGACATAGTGCAAACTATTAGCAAATGTTCCCCATCATTATTGTTAAAAGATATACATGTCCCTGCTATTCCCTAAAGTCTTTTCTTTTTCCATGGCTGGCAGTAACGTATCCCATGCTTTTACTACTGTATTGAAGAATGTTGAAGAATGCAGTGTATTATTATCATTGCAAATCTTTTATGGAATTGATTAGGCCTTATTTCCTTTTAGAGTCTTTTTATTACTCGTAAGCCCTAACTCTAATATAATACACTGCACAACACAGAAATATTAAAACTGTACTACATGTGTTTTGTAATGGTAAATGTTAGAAGATTTAGACTCTTATAGACTCTAATAGTTTTCAATCTGCTCTTCCACATATTAGCTGTGGAATTTCGATTAAATTACTTAACTGTTTTTGTTCATTAGTATCCGTATCTTTAATAAAAAAGAGAGGAAATTAGATGGCTAATATTATCTTTGTAGGTTTGGGATGGGGATTAGCCATGATTTTAAAGTCCTCGAGACAGAGTTAAGATTTAATGAATGATAGCTATAAATACTAGGCACTGACGAATTATAAGTACATGAGAAATGGTCCTTTTCTTCAAGAATATTTTAATCCAGATAGGAAATAAGAACATATACTCCCCTCTCTTGGACACCACTGAGTGGAACTTCTGACATTAGTCAGACCCCTGGAGAACTGCTGATATCAGGTATCATGTAGAAAATAAATACCACCATGTTTAAAGTTATTCATTAGTACCTGTAGCTACCAAGTAATGGGAACACTATAATGATGCTGTCTGCTTAGTTAGTATTACCTCTGGGGAATTCAAAGTAATTTGCACATGGAAAATTAAATGATGCAGTTCAGGCTAATATTGAATTCCAAATAACTGTTAGAAAATTAAATCGCAATAGAACCAGAAATTCTAATCAGATACAAATCAAAACATGTTTCTGCTGAACTGTAAGAAAAACAATTTATTCAAGAGGATATCATTTTGGTCTTGCAAGAGCCTCTATAATCTATATACATATCCTTTCTCATTGCAACAATGCTGGAATGGGGCAATATGATGAAAATCAGAGAGGTTCTCCATTGACTAGTTCTGTAAATCTTGGGTCAGTCATTTTCCTTCCTGGCTCCCAATTCTTTCTTATACAATACCACACCCCCTTTACTTAACAGTAACGTTATAATTCAGATCAGATCCTCAAAATTCCATCTTAGTCTCACCTTAAAACAGACTGTGCTACTCTGGTACAAATGAAAACAGTGATCAAAGTGAACAGATAGGGACATCTGAAACATGTATTTCTTTATCTGTGACATTGTTATTTATAACAATGGGAAGAAATGGATGAGTATGTGGAAGCCCTTTCTACTGTTTATAATAAAGGAAAAGTATCCAACTGAGCACTGTGGAAATGATGCCTATTCAAACTCTATGGGACAGAGCTCATTGAATGTTCAGAGAGAGATGTTAGACCCCACCCTCCTTTTTGATTCATTCATTTCTAAGCCAGAAAGCAGGAAATCATGGCATCACTGCAGCTGTGGCTGGCCATGTCCAAGGGCAAGGTACATTGTGATGCCTCTCCCTTTTGTACCACTAATTCCAGTATGCTTGCTTCGAACATGACACTTCATCCTTAAGGGACATGATTTTGTGCTAAGCAAAAACACTCTGACTTACCGTAAATTTTATAGCTTAAAACTTACACAGTCCAAGAACTCCTTAAATCTGAAAACAGAACACAAAAGCTGCTTTTTTTTTTCTTTTCAGGGGTTACCATAGATACCTAGATTGCAATGCCAACTGCTGGCAAATTCACCTAATTGGTTAGATAAGAGGAAAAAAAAGTGCAATTGTTAACCTACAGACAGGTGTGGTTTTATTGTACAATAGTTACTTGCTCTCAGTTATTAGGAAGTTTCTTTGTAGTGTCATGACTTGTTTGCAAATAGCTTCACATTTATTTTTCCCTCATCATACTTACAATAACTTTCAATGCTCTCAGAGAAAGAAATGTGCATGGGGCTGAGGTGGGCAGGGCAGGGTGTGGAGTTCCTCTGGGTGTGTGTGTGTGTGTATAGAAATGGTAGAAGCAGAGTTCAAGATAAATTTGCCAGAAAATGAGACATAGAGGAGTCACATATTGCAAATTTCCTTCACTGGCTTTGACAACACACATGCTGTTTTACTTTGTTCAATTTTCTGGCCATTTGTAGGAACTTTAATTGTAACCAATGTTATGTGGAGCCTTGATCACCTCGATCTTGCCTCATTTTTTGAAAAGTAATGAAAAAAATTGGTAATTCCAAGGATCCCAACATGACTGGATTTTAACTTCTTTTTTCCACTTCTTTTTCAGGGCATCTTTTCTTTTTCCTTTGCATCTTGACAACTCTTTTTAAACCCCTGCTACAGGGATACATGAAAGAGTATTATTTTAAATCTAGTGATTTATGACCAATCTGCATAGACAATGTAAGCACAGGAAACAGTAATATTGCATGCAATTTAGGGGCAAATGATGCACAGTATGATTTTTTGTTCTTAGTTTTGCTTTGGTAAATTGGTTTTTCTGGGCTTAAACCTCAGAATCTAATCCAACTCAAGTATGGACTGAGCACTACCCTTATTTGATAAATGGCATCTTCTTTTAAGACTCTGCCACTTATTCCTCTTTGTTTTTACTGGGTACCAGCTTCCTAACTAATCCATCTCCCCAGTCCTTGGCTTAGTCCCATTGTGACATAACTAGATCTCAGAAAGCTCTGGATTCTAACCCGTTTGGGACTACCATTTTCAAAATATGTTCGTTTTAATTTAATGTTTCCTGAACTACATTTCTCCTCTTCACTCCCACAGGTTTAGTTGAGGATTCTGCAATTTTACCTACTCTGTCATAATAAACTTCTAACTTGTCTCCTCACTTTCATATTCCACTCAGTTTCACGTGGTTCGCCAAAATCATCATTGTGTGTGTGTGTGTGTGTGTGTGCACAATAAAGTGGCTTCCAGTGACTCTCTGTAGCTTCTTAGTCAAATTCCAAACCCATCCAGCAGCATGACAGAATATAACTTCTTTATTAAAATGCCTTTTGTTCAAACCATTCCTTATTCCCATTCCTTTAGTTGTTTGCCAACATTCCACTAGATATTCAAGACCCAGATCAAAGATTTGCTTTTGAAAATCCTCTTGTCATCACCTGGAGGTTGGTAACTTTTCTGTGGCATCTCTGTAACTGTCATTCCTACCTCCAAAACAGTAACCAAGTAAACAAACAAGGGAGTGGATGAGTCAATAAATAAAGAGATTTGGTGTACAGAAGTTCCACAGTTGCTTCTGTCTCTAAAGTTCTGCAGTTCTTGACATCATCCAGCTATGAACAGAAACATAAATTAATAAAAAGAAAATAGCCAAGTACATGGGACAAGCCACTCAAAGAATATTTCTAACAATAATCATGATAATAAACATCATAATCATCAACCCAAATATTTTCTCCTTTTAGCCTCACAAAAACCTTTGACATAAGCAGAAGTGATGTGATTATTATATTACCAATTTTAATAATAAGGCAACTGGTGGGGCCACCTGCAAAAGATCACCTGAGTGCTTGATAAAATGCAGATTTCTTATTTTTTTGTTTGTTTGTTTGTTTACTTATTTTATTTTTAGGGAGAGGGGAAAGGAGAAAGAGAGGGAGATAAACATCTCTGTGTGGTTGCTTCTCACTCGTGCCCCAAACTGGGGACCTGACGTGCAACCTAGTAATGAGCCTTAGCTAGGAATCGAACCATAAAATGCAGATTTCTGTGCTCCATCCCATATACTGAGTCACTTTTTGTGGGGATGAAACCATAGAATCTGCATTTGTGCACTCTCCATCCACATGCCTTTTTGCATACGAATATTTGAAAACCACTTTATAGAATATTTTGGTTCATTATGGTAATCAGGTTCCATGCACAAGACTGAAGTCTGCTTACTCATAAGTAGTGAAGTCCTACAGTTGACAGGAGTAGAGTGAGGAATTGAAGGGGTTAAAGCATTGGCCAAGGAAATCAGAGGTTCAGTGTAGGAAGAGAACACTAAAAGTAAGTAAAATAGGTGACAATCAAGAAGTCAGAAAGTCCAGGGCAGAATCCAAATTTGGCTGAGTGGATCTGAGATCTACGAACAGAGTAAGGAGTTTTAATTTCACTCTAGCATTAATATTTTACTGATTTAAGTTATTTGCCTTAACCTGTATTTGAGGTTATTTGTTTTTCTTAAAGGAGATTTTTTAAGTGGAATTTTCACAGAGTTTGAACTCTCATAGACTTCAAGTGTTAAAAAAGAAGGGCACTTCTGCTAATATAGAAATAAACATAAAAACAAGTCAGGGGAGGATATACCATTCCTAGATCCGTTTTGACTTATACCTAGGAAAAAATGGAAGAGTAGATGGCCTATGTCACTTTTCTTTGCATGTGACTTGAAGGGAACTTCCTCAGAGAAAGCCATCTATTGCAGATTAAGAACTCTGTATCTACCCTTTGGTCAGGGAGAAAGCTTGTCTAATGGTTTACATTTGATTCTGTGAGAAGGTAGTATAATGCTTCCATTTAGCATAGCTTGTCTGGAACAAAACAAAACAAAAATAATAATAAAGTTATGAATATGTGTCCATCATTCTCTTCGTTTAAATACCTCACAGGATAAAATGAATCTCCTTTAAAACTGTGGTCCTCCAAAGATCTGGAGATAATTTAGGAGCCAAATCTCCTCCTCTTCCTGCTAAACACCTGTAGTTCCTTCTTCCTCCCAGGATGTGGTTTATTAGTGACTTTACTGGCCAAGTTGTTCTTTTTCTGGACAAACTTCGTGTCCTAGGATTAACTCAATGCTCTGGGTATGATTCAACCAAGGAAAAGAACAATGAAAGTTTTATGCCCTCAAATAATGGAGCTTAGTTCTATTTTTGAAAACTAAAATTGTCTTCTTTTCTTGGAAGCAGTTTTTCTATTACTAGAGAGAACAGGCTATTTAAAAAAAATAGAAGAGACTAAGATTTAATCCTGGCTTCACACTCTTATTAACTCTATGCATTAGTCAGATTATTTAACATGTTTGAGCCACATTTATATTACACATTTAATAAAACTCCTTAATTAGAAGTTCAGGATTGTTTTGAGAGAATTAAATGAGATAATTAGGTAATTAGCACAGAGTAAGTTTTCACCTTAACTAAAATCATCAAATAAATAAATAAATAAAGCAGCTGTCTCTGAACAATTGACTAAAACTATTTTTGGATAGGAAAGTGCATTCCCTTAAGAGATGTCTGCAGAACCGTTCTTTGTTGAGTAAATACAGAGCAGTTAACCCTACATACATTTTAATTTAAACATTTTGCTCATTTAAATGTAGCTGCTTCCTACTTTATGGTGTAATGCAGGTCTGTGGTTTCTAGCTTCTGTGCATGTGCTTTATTATATATGCTATGACTGTACCATTTTTATATACAACCCCCTTCATTGAAACTGTCCAAAGGGAAATGCCCAAATGTGGACAAATATTCAAGAACATTCAAAATAATCAATAAATACACTAGAAAGGCACGGTAGAAAAAGATGCTCAGCTTGCAGCAGCGAGTATCACCAGAATCCAGATGTCAGTTTCTTAAAACCCTGTGGAAATAATCCTTGGAGAAATTACTGGTTCTAAGTTCAGAGCAGGAAAAGGAAAGAGTGAGCCTGGTCGTCGTCGGCAGCCGTCCGTCTCGAGAGACGATGGTGTAGCTTCTTAAGAGTCTATCTGCACCGCCGAGAATGGCTGTGCAGTCCGACTCGGGAGTGACACGGTATCTGTCTCCTCCCGTGTTGAATCGACATCTTGCGATGACGCTGGAGTGTCCTCTCCAGTGAAGCTGAAGCTACAGAGCCTGGGCAGGGTGATATGGAGGGTCTGCTGTTGCCCATGCAGCAGACCCCCCCTCTCTTCGCAGCTGAAGGGTCCAAGGGAAAGACGGAGTCAATACAGCTTGGCTTCAGGTGCGCCGCAGGAGTTGCCGGTGTTGACTACAACGTCGAACCGCCTTAGGGACTCCGGCTCGGGATTTTCTGTCGGGGTTTACTCCCTTAGCCTTTCCCCTGAAGAGGTATGCCGCAAGGCAGCGGAGGTTTTTTGGAGTCAGAGTTTTCCTTCTCTGATAGTGAGCCTGGTAATCTTATGCTAAAAATAAAGGAAAAGCTAAAAAGTAATGAACATGTTTTTAAAAGGAACCATCTTAAAGAAGTTCCCACTTGTCAATATTTTTAATGATTTTGATAAGTAATAATTGTTAATCAACAGTAACAATAAAATACATTACAAATAATAAGACAATAATGTTACCACAAAAAAAGGCATAGGGTTTAAGGGTAAACTATTTATCTTCATTGGTAAATTTTATCAAATCATTGCTTAAAAGGTTGATAATTAAACAAAAAAAACCCAAATATTTATTTTTCCTTATTCTTTTTTACTTGCTGAGAGTAAGTCTGTTCAATACAAAAGCACATTAGCTAATAAATGCAGCAGTTTTTTTTTTAATTATCATTTAAAAATCTCTGGTGAAATAAGCAATTTAAGAAAAGTCCATTAATAGTTGCCTATGAGGTCTGTCCAGAAAAAGTCCAACCATTGTTAATACAACAAGAACAGTTTGCATGATATAGATGTAACCTGGCAGCCAAGGAGAGTGAACTGAAATGAGCATATGTGAACAATGGTGACTTCACTGTATCAGTCAGTGGGGGCAGCAGACATGTTGAGTGAGCATGTGTACTGTGTGGCCATCACATTTAAAATGACTGAGCAAAGGGGATGTACAGAAAAGGTGGAGAGGTGAGGGGATTAAGAAGTACAAATAGCTAGTTACAGAATAGCCAGGGGTGTGTAAGATATAGGAAATGGAGTAGCCAAGGAACTTATACACATGACCTGTGGACATGAACAATGGAGTGGGGATTGCCTGTGGGAATGGGAGTTGTTGGGTGAAGAACGGCAAAGGGGGAAAAGTTGGGACAATTATAATAGCATAATCAATAAAATATAATTTAAAAAACAAAAAGTGAAGTGACTGAACAAGTGGAGCAACTAATCTGCATCAAATTTTGCATTAAGCTTGAACATTATTCTGCAGAAACTAGTTGAATGATTCAGAAGGTCACAGCTATAGGCAACTGGTGACTGGCAGCTTCATTAGGACAACATGCCCACTCATGTATCACATCTCATGCAGAGTTTTTTGGTGAAACATCAAATCACCAGGTGACTCAGCCCCCATACAGCTGAGATTTGGTGCCCTGTGACTTCTGGCTTTTCCCAGAACTAAAATCACCTTTGAAAGGAAGAGATTTCAGACCATTGATGAGATTTATGAAAATACAACTAAGCAGCTGATGGGGATCAGGAGAACTGTGTGAGGTCCCAAGGTGCCTACTTTGGAGGGGACTGAGGCATCATTGTCCTGTGTAGTTTATTATACCTTTTGTCTTCAATAAATGTTCTTATTTTTCATATTACATGGCTGGATACCTTCTGGATAAAACTTGTAAACAATTAGGAATATAATATTCATTTGGTGTCAAAGCATTATCCCATTAGTAAATACCGAATGAAAACAGAAACACGTATACATTTTTGGACAGATATGGCACTCGCCTTCTTAACTAAATGAGCAAATTTAGAATCACTAATAGGAGGAAAAATTGACATTATATGCTTTCTGATATGTTGCAATTAACAAAAAACAAGATGTCACTCTGATGTATCATACTAAAAATATTCTATTATAACCAAACTTTAGACCTTATCTTTATTTTACATAAAATGCAACAATCTAAAGAAATAAGGGGAAGAATAGTTAAAGGAAATAATCATGATGGACATTCTGAAAGACAATTGCTCTTGTCTCCTCAGTAAGCCAATTTTGGAAAAAAAACAACATAACCTGGCAGTCAAGGAGAAATCTACATATTCTAGATTAAGAGGTTAAAAAGGCCTAATTATCAAATACATGGATGAACTTTAATTGTACTTTGGTTTATAAAACAAACCAAACAAAATATATGACTGGTTTTTGAATGGTTTTGGTGAATATTGCAATTTATGGATATAATGATGGTATTACAGTTATGCACGTCTTTATTTTTATGAGGTGCATGCTGAAGTATTTAAATGTGAATTATCACAATGCTTATATCTGATTTACAAATAGATTAGATAGATCAGTAGGTAAATATAGGACACATTTGACAAAATTAAATGGTCGTTAGTTCTACATGGTGAGCATATGGTCATTCATTTTATTATTCTTTTAGACTTTATTTGTATTTAAAATTTTTCGTAATATTACTTTGGAAAATTAGAGAGATATAAATATCTGCATAATGCTGGAATTTCTCTTCACTTAACAAATGTGATTTCCTCATTCCATGCCACTTTGTTACTGATAGTTTCACTGATATATGTTCTTATTCACTATAAAGTTTTTCTGTCGGCTTGTCTCCTCTAATTTATCTAAACATACCTATAAGCCAATGAAATTCAGCCACTTACTAACGTCCATCACATCCTATTTAGTTCTTTGCTCTCCTCATCTGTCTGTGTTTTCATAAACAGTTTCTGTATTCCAAGCTATTAACATTCTGTCCATCACAAACATAGTCCTTCATAAAGACTTTCCAAATTCTATGGCCAGCGGCTAATTTCTCCTCTTATATCCCCATTCTGATGTACACTTCTGCTCTCTCTGTAGTGTAAATAGCATTATTGTCATATATACGTGCATTGCCTTATCCTTATCACATCTATTATTTTATACCCAAATATTTTCAAGAATATAGAATTTCAATTATTTAATTAATCAAGTCATTGATTCAATGAGAATTTTTAATGTCTATTTCTGACACCATGCTAGAGGCTGGGAGTGCACAGACCAATTAAAAAAACAGCTCTTGTTGAAAAGCAGATCACAAATTGTCTCATATGAGCAGGCTTATACTCAGAACTTTTTCTCTTTAATACTCTCCTTGTCACCTTCCTACTTAATTCTTAGCCACTTGGAATTCTAAGTAAAGAAAAGAAAACCTACTAGAATATCTACTCTATCTCTTCCAGGATAGTTATCAGAAAATATTTTTTAGTACTTTGACCAACTCAACTTGTAAATGACTTTAGTGATGGAATTTTTGCTCTTTCTGTTAAAAAGACTATTTAGCATCATAGTCTGGCCTCCATATCCCAGGCAATTTTTTACCCAATTCATTATTTTATCAAAGCCATATACCTGTCAGACTTATATATTACTCTTCTATATGATACCATATCAAATGCTTAAAAAAAAAATTCCAGCTCAATTACTTATACTTGTCTGTCTTTTCTAGTTTCATTGTCACTTTCTAAGAAAAATATGTCCACTTCTGTGGAGTAAAAGACTGATATCAATAGCTCCATGTTGACCTGGGCAAATTTTGTGCCTTGAATAACCTGGAGCATCAGTATTTTCACTAAATTAAGGTATTCAACTTGTTCCATTTATTCAGAAAACTAATACATTCTAAATGGATATGGACTTTAAACTAAATTGGAGGAACCTGAATAAAGCTTCATCAGCCTTTACTATGGAAGTCCTATTAGGGCACCAGTTCACTTATTTACAGTCATGCCACCATATCAGTGCAAGAATTGAATGAATTTAAAGTCATAATCTCAAATTCTGTGATATAAGAGCAATATGTTTTCTTGCTTTTATAGAAAAAATTGTGACAAGATTAGATTTGTTACTTACTACATCTATATATGCCCCATAAATTTTTCTCTTAGAACCACTTATAGGCTCAGAATACTTAAAAATGTATTAAATCTTAGAGTGAGGATGCCATATAAAATAGGCACAAAATAAAGTAGAAAGAAGTTGTCATCTTGTGAATTAAACATATTTGGTATTTTTAATTTTTGTAATATTTTAAAAAGTGATTATAGATGAGTCACTTCATCTCTCTCAACTTCAATTTCTTCATCAATATTAATTTTTATAGTGTGTGTTTTTATGCTAATTACCTGGGTAATTTAGTCTTAATTGGTTTCACTGTGAAGTTTTCCAACTTTTCTTTTTCTATACTTCATAAAATGTGAGATATTCTTTAAATTTAATTTAATTCTCCAAGCTATGGAGCAAAAGCAAGCAGGAGCAATAATAAACTCAGATGAATTTACATTTAGGTCTTTTTATTATTATGGGCTAGGGACTAATTAATTTTACCTCCCATATGATTTCCTTCCAAAATTTAAAAAGTAATAATGTTTTTCTTTTCTCTGCTCCTGAGAACTATCCTTATGCTTGTATATCTGAAACATAAGAACCTGGTGGCTAACACACATCCACAGATCCATTTTTCTCCAGTATCTGAAATCTAATTTCAAGTAAATGATGTTGTCATCAATTAGCAGGGGAACCATGTTAAAGTGTTTCCCTGATCTGCACTTATTTTCTGGGCTCTCTTTTGTTTCTTTGTTCTGCTGTAAAATTGGAAACTTAATCATTGCATTGTCTCTACCCAATTTGAAAATTCTACCTGTGTAGATTAACTGATTTCCAAGTGCTGGAGAATGAGAATAGGTGAAATTACAATAAATGATTATATAATTTATTACAAGTGATTTCTCTGCACATATTTTCTGAGTATATTCCACATGCTCAACACACACACAAGATATAAATTACAGAACAACACATACAAGTGTGAGATATAACCAGAGATTCAAGATGAATACAAAATAACTAAGTTAACCATGTACCATATGAACATAACTAGGTTATTTATTTATATGCTCTAGATTATAACTTTAGAATGAATTTTAAAAAGTGGAAGGATAATAAGACCTGGAAGGGCCACTTGTAGCTACATAGGAATAGCGAGTCTTGACTTGACATTACAGGGATGAGTTGACTTTAGTAAGGAAGGACAATAGTAGAGACTGCAGGGCAGGACAGAGACACAAATAAAACAATAAAAATCTTCTATCACAAGTAAGAGATAGGTGTCATTAGGTAATAATGAGAAGTAATATATTATTACAGACACAAAGCCAAGCTCTCTACCTGCAGACTCTTTCTCACATTGTAGAATGTTGCATTGTTTTGACTATCAACTATAATAATAACAGAAAAAACTACCCCATTGTCTTCATCCTGGTTATTTATCTGTATTTCCTATAGAATATTGATAATTTGTTTATTTTAGCACCACTTAGATTCTGTCAGCTCCCTGCTCAAACTCTTAAATATTTCCACTGTATATAAAATGATGTCCACAGTTCTTGTCCTTGCATTCAAAACCATTAATAATCTAGCGCTAATGTACCTTTCCCAGAAAGAATCTCACTTCTCCCTAGATGTATCCTGACCTTCAGTCCAGTAAGATTTTATGTTTATGAAAACAGCTGGCTTGATGCCTTTGCTTAGAGTGCCTCTCCTATACCTCAGTCTTCAAAATTCCCTCCAGAACTCCAGACTGACCTTGGTTTTATCTGTTCTGTTATTTTGACAGTATCAGATGGAAATAATAGCTCATTGTTCAATGTGCATATATTTATTTATTTATTTAATGCATTCCTCTAGTCTTTTAAACTTGTAAGCTACACTCTAGCTAATTCTGCATGTCTTAGGTTTCCCTCTGGTTCAGGTAGAAAATGTATACTACAAAAAGCCCAGGACTAAACATTTAGTTATTGCTTAGCAAATGGATGGGAATTGAACTCAATCAAATAAAATATATAATGCATGAGCAAATACCGTGGCCTGTGGGATCCATTTATCTGCAAAAGAAAATTGCAGGGACAATTTCTAGTTTTATAGGAGTATGCTCCCTAATCCCAACAATGACTTGAAAAGTCACTCCCACGAATTTCTCAATACATTGGAAAAATAGAATATTATTATCCTCTTTTACAAATAAGAAAACTGAAACTCAAAAAAGTTAGATGCTTAGTCAGAAGTCCCAAAATTAGGAAACTCCAAACTTTGAAATCAAAGTCTTCTTATTTTAAGACGTGGGTCTATTCTAATAACTGCTATGAAATATGCATGTCAGGTCATGTCAAACAGAGAACACATGTTCAATGGAATGACTCACTTTTCTACCTCTTCACTTCTTTTATAATCCAGTATATCACACCCATGTACTTCACAAATGTTTATTAATCACCAGATCACACACATACACGCAAACACCAGTGGGATCCTCATGAACACTGCAGCTACACACTCTGCATGCAGCCCACGGTGACTGGATAATGGGAGAGAAGTAGTGAATGCAGTAGTCTTTCATGTTTCTCAAGTCTTCATAAATTAGGCTTTTTTACTTTTACATTTACCTGCAAATGTTTAATGCCAATTAAACATAATCTCTGCCTACATGGAAATGTACCTAATGGGTTTAAAGCACATCAGTTCAGAGGCCGGATTTGACTGAAAGGGAAGCAATCAATGAATGAAAATGTAACACAAAGCCATAGAATTTTCACTGAGGTCACAATAGAATCTAGACCCAATGTCTATATGTTAGGCATACCACAATGGTAGACTCTTTTAACATTATGGATATTGATGAGCCCTCTAGAATCAGGATCTCAACCTTGGAAAAATCGCTTATTCAAAATTATCTGCAGTCCTGATGTTACTGAGACACAGCTCCACCTCCCTGTGAATATTCCCTGGGCTTCTCATATTGAAAAGTCAGCAGAAGCACTCAGCTTACAGTCCTCTATATCCCATTTAGATCAGTTCCCAGATGGAAACAGAACCTAAATTATATTGAATAATCTAAACACTTGAGAAGCGAGAATGTTTGTAGCCTTGGTCTCTAAATATATGTTACAAAAAAATGAGTTCATTATTTAACTCACTTGGTCTATTGCTTGTGTTTACGTGCTTTGTGATTATAATCCACAGTTGATCGTTGATGGCTTTTAGTCCATATTTTGTATTTGGATCCCAGCATTAGCATTAAGCTATTGATAGCTATAAGCAAGAAAACATACTGTGGATGAGACATGGCTCTATGTCTTAGATATAGTGTGCAAGGATTTCTGAGAACAGTTTGTAAAAACTGGGTCAGACCTTATAGTTTTTATTCAAACTGGAAAAAATAAATGACTCAGGAGATCCCATGTTGACAAGGACCAAAGCAGCAGAAACAGTAAGATACAGGGTGTGAGGAGGAGTGCTGATGCTGTGATAAAAGGAATCAAACATAATAAAAGCATGATCAGGACGTGGTTTATGGACTTTGGGTTCAAGTCCAGAATATAACCTGAGAAAAATACACTATAGGAAAAAGAGATAAAACAGAGAGACTTATTACAGTATTGGTGATCCAAAATGTGTAAGCCCATGTAAAAACATAACCATGGCAGGAGAACATGGCTCCTGCCAGGTGTTTTCTACTCTTGACCTTGGTGTTAAGCACTTTTGCTATATGAAAAAAAATGAAAAGGCAGCTGACAAGTGTAAATGTTCTCCAAAGGGAGCCAGTATTGTCCAGCCAGGCCTGATGATTGCCGCATAGCAGAGGGCAGATTTTAATCTTAAACTGAAATCTTAATTGCTTCCCATTACTGAGCATCTGTGAGTTGTCAATCACTTTATATACGTTTTCTCACGAAGGCTGGCTAGAGATATTCATTGCACCATTTTCTAGATGGAGAAATCAAGTCTCAGAAAAACTTGTTCAAAGTCACACAGAAAATAGTTGAGAAAGATGGGTTCAAACCATGATCTAATTGTGGGTAAAGGCTGTACATTTTTTAGCTATGTCCAGCTGCCTCTTGGTCAGTAATAATCATAACTAAATAATTAGGGGCCATTAGCTAAAGTAAAGAAAAAAAAACTTTTAAAACAGGAAAACGCTTACGTGTAATAATTGGGTTGTCATCATAGCAAGATTAACCCTCCATAATAAATTGAAAGTTGTAATGCTGATGACAAAGTGGGATACTGAGTATCAATAATATTAAAAATTTGTTCTAAAATACCTAGAAATGGTATCTCATCAACCAATATTTCCAGAAATACAAACACTTCAAGAAAGCAACATTAATTTCTTCCCCCACTACTGTGAAATGATTGACTTATTTTTCTATATTCTTTAGTATTCTTAGAGAATTATGCATATTTTTTAATTCTCTGGGACAAATTTCAATAGAGCATGGATAATTTGAATAACATGCTATTGGATCTAAAAATAAATATGCTTGGCAGGAGACTACCTGAGCTCTATTGCCAGCTGTAGTTTCAACTCACGATTCCAGAACTCCCAGGTTTTCCTTTCATCACTATTTTGCACAAAGGAATTGTCCTAAACTTGTAGTTTTAAAATGGTATTTGGGTCTTCCACTTATGTTGGAATGAGACATTGTTCAAAAAATCCATAGCATACTAAAAGTAGGCTTAAAGAGAACACATTTAGTACAGTTAAAGAAAGGCAATTTTGCAAAGAGACAATGGTGGCAATCTTGATAAGACTGGAGATATAATAGTTTGAAAAGAGCAAGCTAGCCCTGGCTGCTGTGACTTAGTGGATTGAGTGCTGGCCTGCAAACCAAAAGGTGGTTGGTTCAATTCCCAGTCAGGGTGCATGCCTTAATCTGGCCAGGTCCCCAGTGAGGGGATGCGAGAAACAACCAATCAATGTATCTCCTGCACATTGGCGTTCCTCTCCTTCCATTCTTCTCTGTCTCTCAAAATAAATAAATAAATATATATTTTTAAAGCTGTAGTACATTTACACAATGGGATACTATGTGGCAGTAGAAAAGAAAGAACACTTTTTTTTTTTTTTTTTGCAACAGCATGGACAGACCTGCAGTGTGTTATTGTAAGTGAAATAAGCCAATCAGTGAAAGACAAATACTGTATGATCTCACTTACATGTGAAATCTAATGAGCAAAAGAAACTAATGAACAACATAGAAACAGAGGCATGGATACATGCAACAGACTGACAGCTGTGAGAAGGGAGGGGAAAGAGGGACAGGATAACAGAGGGTGAATGGACTAACCAAAGATCATATATCCACAACCCATAAACACAGACAGCAGCGTGCTGATGGCCTGAGGAAAGGTGAGGGTGAGGGCTGGGTGGAGGTGGGAAAAAGGGGGGAAAATGGGGGCAATTATAATAGTATAAACACTAAAAATAAAGTTAAAAGCAAACAAACAAATAAATAAATACTGTAAACAGCAACAGCAGCAACCACAACAAAAAGGAGTCCTGGCATCAGCTACCATCACTGTCAGCAAGGAGAGTTGTCTCCAGAAGGACTTCTGAAAAGAGGCTGGTTTTAACTTAATCCTTCCTGACCCTAGGAAGACAATACAAGTCAGCCAAAACAATGGAAAGCTTAGATTACTCCATTAATACAGCAGTGCTTATTTTACCACGCCAAAACACAGCCTAGCCATAATAAGACCCGGATATTTCCATGTTTTCAGAAGGAAAGGGAAGGATGTTCCTGCACTGGGAGCCAAGGTCTCAGGTTTCAATGCCTGTACATGTGATAGAGGCAGTGAAAGAGTCATCAACGCATTGGAGTCTGAGGAAAAAGGATGATTCCTCAAGTTAATTCTTAATATTGTTACAGAGCATAGAGGGCCCATTCACGTGGCACCTTGGTATATGACCTAACAATTAGTGTTGAGGAAAAGATGTCTTTATTTACAATATTTCAGCCTTCTGAGAGCTGGGGCTGGGAGCACTCCTGCTCAGAGCCCTGTTCTCTCCCACAGGACCCAGAACTTCCCTTCCTTCCCAAAAGGCTATAGGTCAAAACCAAGCCCAGTAGTTCCCCATCCCTTATCTGTCCGCTCTCTCCTTCAGGATCTGGGGTATGTTGTCCTCAGCCTCTGTATAATAATCAGAAAAGTACATGCCATGTTACACTCAATCATGGTGAAGTCCAGAAAAGGCACAACTCCTAAGAGAGTGTCCTTTCTGCATGTCCCAAGTTCCAAGAGTCCAGATGGAGTCCGAGTCTACAAGGCAGAGTCCTTGGTGGCTTCAGAGTCAGCTATAGAGGGCCCGATCAAAGCAGCAGCCTGCCTGCTCTCTTACTAGCCAGATCACACGGCCGAATCCTGACTACAAACTGCATGGCTGCTCGCTCCTTCTCACATGTCCTCTACAACATGCTTCCACATCATGGCACACTCACATGCCATGCACACTTCTTCCAACATGCTCCTCTTCTCAAAGCGGCCCACACTTCTTTTCAAGTCCTGAAAGTCACTTACACCTTTTGCCCCGGGGCAGTAGCACAGCTATTATCTAGCTGTCAGCTTGCCAGAAATACACAAAGTGTAAAAACTGTGCTGTCCGCTTCCTCCATCTTTCAAACCACGGACTGTGGGGAATATCCATACCCTGTTTCAATATTATTATTGATGATATTAGGCTGGTTTGGCTCAGTGGATTGGGCGTCGGCCTGCGAGCTAAGTGTCGCTGGTTCGATCTTCCAGTCGGGGCACATCAGAGAAGGAAAACTCTGACTCCAAAAAACCTCCGCTGCCTTGCGGCATACCTCTTCAGGGGAAAGGCTAAGGGAGTAAACCCCGACAGAAAATCCGGAGCCGGAGTCCCTAAGGCGGTTTGACGTTGTAGTCAACACCGGCAACTCCTGCGGCGCACCTGAAGCCAAGCTGTATTGACTCCGTCTTTCCCTTGGACCCTTCAGCTGCGAAGAGAGGGGGGGTCTGCTGCATGGGCAACAGCAGACCCTCCATATCACCCTGCCCAGGCTCTGTAGCTTCAGCTTCACTGGAGAGGACACTCCAGCGTCATCGCAAGATGTCGATTTAACACGGGAGGAGACAGATACCGTGTCACTCCCGAGTCGGACTGCACAGCCATTCTCGGCGGTGCAGATAGACTCTTAAGAAGCTACACCATCGTCTCTCGAGACGGACGGCTGCCGACGATTGATGATATTAGCAGTCATGATGGTAATTACCATCTGGAAATTTTATACCTTTACTTCATGATCACCCTAGATCTTATAAGACACTATCCAAGGCAGAGTCATTTTCTTCAGAACTCTCAGAGACACTAAACTATATACTCATTTGATTAACATATGTTATAGGACCCCCCCCCCGCCCACACACACACAATAACAATACACTTTATGTAGACAGAAAACAAAGAACCCAGATGTCCACTTTGGCTAGGAGAGAATGGAAGAAGGGAAATTCTATGATTTAATAGCAACCATTCATCAAGATATACTGTCACTGCACCCCTCCAAATGTATAAACAACCCTAGGAAAAAATATATAATATAGAATTCAATCTTCAGTCTCAACTTTTGTTTCTACCTGCCTAGAATTAGAAATATATATTCAAAGAGAAAGATCATTTTTCAGCAATCTTGTGAGACTGTTTTGTTAGGGAAAAATAAAAATAAATAAATAAAACCACTAAGTATTTGAAAGTCCATATCTGTTTCTTTTCATTTTTTGGTTAAAGGTCAGAACCCAAAAGGGTAGGAAAACAATTATAAACAACGTCCAATTCACTCAATGTAAAAAGAAGAATATTCAAATGCCTTAGCAGATCATAAATAGCCTTCCAAAATTTAGTCAATGCATACATATAACTATTTCCTCCAAAATTATCCCCCATCACAATAACTTTCTTGATAATTTTTAACAAGCCATGCACTTTTGTTTGTTTCATGCATATTTTTCTTACATAAATGCCTATTAATATCAAACTTTTAAGTTTAGCATAAATTTACTTCTGAAATATTAGAAGGTCTTTTTGTTATAATTATTTTGACTATTCCCTGTAACCCCGTCTACTTTATATCAGTATTACAACATGTAGCACATTCTTTCCTGTACTTTGAGTCTTGTACATGTGTCTTATTTTTTGTGTGTATGTGGAGGCCTTGAGGGCAAGAACAGTGTTTATTGATCTCTTAATCCCATCAGTACAATTCTGTGCCTAACACTTTTCTTGATTTGAAATATATTCTGATTGTTCTTTTGGTATACCAGTTGACTCCAAAGTACCCTGCCCCTACACACTTTAGACTTTTGAAACATCCCTGGATCTCTGTAAGACCAGACTGTTTAGATCTAGGTAACTGAACAATTTCAAAATCTCAGAGCACTAGTTTCGCTTCATAGTGACAAGAATTTAACAACTCATGATGTCACCGTAATAATTCTGCCAAATATTTAACTTGAGGCCAGCATTTGGGGGCTGGGGAAACAACAGAGGTAATCTGATCCAGCTTTATGTTATGGAACAGGAGTGTGCCTAGCACAAAGCTGGGCTCCACTCACCCTTGGATTCAGGGGTGTTTGGAAAACACGGAGGAGGATATGTCACAAGGATCCTGCTAGTATTACGTTTACATGATACCAGTGAATCATAAAGGAGACTGTCCATCAAAGATTAAAAAATGGATGGATAAACTTTAACCAAATTAGTGTGACGGATGTGGCGTGGTGGTGCAGGAAGGTTGTTAGTACCACAGAGAAGATTTCGTTCAGTTTATTTTCCACTGCAGCAATTTGGGCTTATCCCTAGGAACTGGCTCATGCAAATTGTGACCATGGCTCACTGGCAGAGCAAAAACTCAAGGACTCTGAAAAGGACTGTCTTAATTAGACAAAAGAGAGAGAATCTCTAGACTCATATAATGTGACACAAAATAGACATTGTGCAATTCTCCCTATTTCCACGGAAGAGGGGAGCACAGTGTGCCTTCTGGGCTGGGGAAATCAGCCCATTGCCTGCACTGACTGCTGGTGGTCTGGGCCTATGAGAACAGCTGCAGACAGGAAGGCATTTTTAATTTGCAATGTGAGCAATACCCACAGTGCCGGGGCCTTGGCAGAAGAAAGCTTACTGTGATTTTATGGAAACATCCCTGGAGTCCTTTAAGCTTCTAGAGCATCACCACAGAGAGAGAAGCAGCCTGCTGAGTGGAGGGAAATGGCCAGTGTTAAAAAAAGAAGCGCACTTGTGTTCATAAGGGTGACGCTGCCTGGGAGCTCTTGGAAATGGAAGATTGTGCAGGGCTGGGAATGGAGGCGCAGGGCTGCAACCAAGAGAGCTGGAACCAGAAGCATTTGAGGAAGACTGCTGACTATGACTGTGAGAGTGATATTAGCTGTCATCCCTAACTGGACAGCTGGAAAAATAATAACCTCTCAGAGATGAGGAAACATAGGTCAAAGCAAAATGAACTTTTACACAACTAGCGAATGGAAGATGATACTTCCTCTCCTGTCTTTTCTGCATTATTTTCTGGAGCTCTTATTTTCTACCCTCCATTTCACCAAGAAACAAACACCCTTATGCTGCTCTGTATCTGGTCACGGGATCTGACTTCAGAGTTTCACTAATGCCTCCATTGCTGCACCTCTGACTCTGCATCACAATGAACCACCCAACAAGACAAGTTCTTTTTCTGTGATAATGCAGGGAGGCAATAAGTTATTTAGGTAGTCTGAAGTGTGAGGTACTAGAAAACTAGAAAACCTAGCTCTGTGAAGTAGTGAATAATGTCAGCAGGTTCTACCGGTGACACTGATATTTACCAGGCACATGACCAAAGTCCTGTTATCTATTAAAGGAAGATGTTAGATTCATTAGACCTCTATATCTGCAAGCCCTAAAAATTCTATCCCTGATAGTCTGATTAAAGCGTGACATTTTTGCAAGGTTTTGTATGTTTGTTGTCACTCTTAGGAATTTCAGGATTAAAGGATGCTGCAGTGGGATGTGGCCATCTTGCACAGGAAAGGGGTGCTCTCTGCATTCAGCCACCTTGAAGTTCACAGACCTAAACCTTTTCTGGTGACTTGGAAGCCTACATGGAACACATCATGTTACTGGTAACATGTTCATCTCTCAGAAGTTACTTCAAATAACAACACAACAAAAAGAGAAGCCTCCTGTTTCCTGGGTTGAATTCCATTGTGTTTCCACTTTGCTTCTAGGACATGAATAGCAGATTCAACCTTTCACCTTTCTTGCAAAGGGAGAATTGTCAATTTATATTAGATGACAGTCATGTTCCAGAGGTCAGCCTTAATATCTGAAAGTATTTTATGCTTGAGATTCAGAAGAGAAAGTCCTGCATACAGTTTTGTTGAAATTATTTTTCTAGAACATCGAGCTTCCCCAAATTAAGAAGTTGAAAAGAAGTGAGCCTTTCTGCCGGTGGACGCCGCTGAGTAAGCATCGTTGAAGTCTCCTGCCCTGAAGTCGTCATGTCTAAGTCAGAGTCTCCCAAAGAGCCGGAACACCTATGAAAGCTCTTTATTGGAGGTTTGAGCTTTGAAACAACAGATGAGAGTCTGAGGAGCCATTTTGAGCAATGGGGAATGCTCACAGACTGTGTGGTGATGAGAGATCCAAATACCAAGTGCTCCAGAGGCTTTGGGTTTGTCACATACGCCACTGTGGAGGAGGTGGATGCAGCCATGAATGCTAGGCCACACAAGGTGGACGGAAGAGTTGTGGAACCAAAGAGGGCTGTCTCAAGAGAAGATTCTCAAAGACCTGGTGCACACTTAACTGTGAAAAAGATTTTTGTCGGTGGTATTAAAGAAGACACTGAGAAATATCACCTAAGAGATTATTTTGAACAATATGGGAAAATTGAAGTGATTGAAATCATGACTGACCGAGGCTTCGCTTTTGTTACCTTTGATGACCATGACTCTGTAGACAAGATTGTCATTCAGAAATGCCATACTGGAAATGGCCACAACTGTGAAGTGAGAAAAGCCCTATCTAAGCAAGAGATGGCTAGTGCTTCATCTAGCCAAAGAGGTCGAAGTGGTTCTGGAAACTTCGGAGGTGGTCGTGGAGGTGGTTTTGGTGGGAATGACAACTTTGGTCGTGGAGGAAACTTCAGTGGTCGAGGTGGCTTTGGTGGCAGCCATAGTGGTTGTGGTGGATATGGTGGCAGTGGGGATGGCTATAATGGATTTGGTAATGATGGAAGTAATTTTGGAGGTGGCAGAAGCTACAATGATTTTGGCAATTACAATAATCAATCTTCAAATTTTGGACCCATGAAAGGAGGAAACTTTGGAGGCAGAAGCTCTGGCCCTTATGGAGGTGGAGGCCAATACTTTGCCAAACCACGAAACCAAGGTGGCTATGGCGGTTCCAGCAGCAGCAGTAGCTATGGCAGTGGCAGAAGGTTTTAATTACTACCAGGAGCATCCTTATGAGGACAGCCTTTATCTGAGCCACTGTGTACTTCACTTTCACTGCCATGCAGTTTTCATTAGCTGTGCTACAGCTTGAATTAATCATTCAGTTTTATGAATGGGTTTTGTAAATAAAATACTTTTAACTTGAAGAAAAAAAAAAGAAAAGAAGTGAAAATTAAAGTCCAAATTTTGTTTTTCAGCTACTTACATCCTTTTTCCAAACTTCCTAATGGTCACTGATTAGAAACTTAGGCTCCAAAAATACCCAACTATTAAATTGTTAACTTCAGAATTTGGAGATAGGATAGCATATCAAGGAAACAATGAAGTGACTGGCTCTTTTCATCCCCTATTGGATAGTAGAAAATCCAAATTATTTCCCAGAAAACTCTAGGAAATCCTTGCTGTAGATTCATTTCCTTTTTATTCCAAGGATTCCAAGGCTGCCACAGAAAGAACAGGGTTTTGACTAATGAGACACAACCTATAAATATTGAGCACAACTTCAGAAGGTTCGCTGTGAACATTTGGGGGTGTGGTTTCTTTCATTCATGCATCTACTTTACAACTCAGCATGTATAAGACAGTGTCCTAGGATAATAAAGTAATGAACAGAATGGAAGCAGCAGCATAAATATATAGAACAGACTGACAGTGTCCAGGAGGGATGGAGGGACCAGATGAAAGATGGTGAAAGGTTTAACCAAAGAACATTTATGCATGACCCATGGACAAGGGCCACAATGTGGGGATAGACTTAGGGATTGGAGAGGCTGGGGCTGGATGGAGGTGGGAAAGGGGAGAAAAAGCAGGAACAACTGTAAGTGTATAAACAAAAAAGATAAACAAACATAGAAACAAAAGACACTGTTCTAGGACCCAAGACAAAAGGAACTAAGTCATTACTGTAATGAGGCCTACACTCTAGTGGTTGCAGATAGATAATCAAGAAATAAATATATACTTTTTTCAGGAGGGAATAGGCACTGTGGTAAAAGGCAGAATGGAGATGGAGGTGGGTCAAGGGATGGAGTTCAGAGAAAATATCTCTGTTGAAGGGCTACTGAGTATATATCTAGAGAAAACAAAGGAGCAAAGCATATTGGAATTTTGTGGGGCAGGAGCATCCAAGGTCAGAGTGAAGTACATGGAAAGGTTCTGAAATAGCAGCATGCTTGATGCGTCTGAGGAACAGTAGGGCCCATGTGACTGAAGCAAAGTGAAGAAGAGGACAACAGGAAGGCCACAGAGGTTGGCCAGGTTAGGGTAGGAAGGCTGTAGAAGATTTTCAGCACAGAAGTGACAGGATACAGCTTACGTTTTTAAAGAATAATTCTAGCTGCTGCATACTTCGAGAATGCAAGCAGAGAGGCCATTAAGAAGTATTGAAATAGTCCAATAAAGATTGGTGGTAGCTGAGAGCAGGATGGTAGTGGTGAAGACAGTGAATTGTTCTTACTTAACAGAATGTGCTGGTGAACTGCATATGTGGGTCTGAGAGAAAAAAATGGATTTAAAATCACGTTTTGGAACTGACAACTGGAAGAATAGAGTGGCCATTTACTAAGAAGTAAAAGACTGTGGTAGGAGATTTGTAGTTGATAGACAACTGGTTCATTGTGGGTTCTGTTTTGGATGTGCTAAATTTGAGAGGCCAATTAAACATCCAAGTGGAGTTCCAGTATATAAGACAGAGAGAAGGAAACACCAACTTAAAAAAAAAAACCTTTATTATCACATATCAGAATAATATACTTAAAAGATATTGTCTGTAGCATGGTATTGAAGAAAGAAAATAAAATTAAACATAAAAGATTTAGGCTCAAATCTCCCTTTCTTCTACTTTGAACAAGTTTATATAATGTTTCTGAGTCTCAGTATCCTTATCTGTAAAATAAGTTAAAAAATAAGTTTTCTAAATAATTCACATGTCATTTTTGGAGATTTGGTGACTTAAAAGTGTATCAAAATACTTTATAAAGTCTTAATCAGTATTGCCTAAAAGTTGCCAAAAACAAAAATTGCCTGCTCAGCTTTGGTTTGGTTTTGGTTTATTGTTTATTTGTATGCTTGCTTTTAAAATTTATTATATGATCCTACCTGAAGTCTCTTGAGACAGAAACTTCAAGAGTGGGCTTATTAATGTCTTTCAAAAAATTCAAGTTTCCAAACTTTTTACCTCTGTAATTTTTAGATCCCTTGCACTAAACCAAGCAAATACACATAGTGTACCTTTAAGATTGTATTCCCTTATGTAAGCAGCTCTATGGAGTGATGTACAAAACACTTTTAGTCCATATTTTCCAATTGGCATATTTCATGGGATAACACAATTCTATTAACAATTCTAAGACCAAACCCACAGACAGTTTTGAAGACCATCAAGTTTATCTTTAGAATCACCGTTCACTTGTACCCCGCCCCCCTTTTTTTAATTTGCCATCTTACACTCATGTATAAGAACCCAAGTCCTCTTGTTGAAATAACTAGATTAATCTGCACTCATTCATCTCAGTTATTAACATCTTAATATATTATGACTCTTAAATATCTCAAATGTTATATAATATGTCAACATATTCTACACTTGATCTTAGCCAAAAGGCCGAGAAGCGATCAACATATTCTAAAATGGACATTTGAAAGAGGTAATATTTAATCTTAAAGAATGAACAGCAAAAGCTGGAAACTTCCCATTTAATATCTATATATTTATCTATTTTTGAACTTTTTATAATATGCTATTTGCAGAGTCATCTCTCTCTCTCACTTGCAGGAAAGATGACTTTCAACCAATTTGAAAAAAGTTACCACGGGAACATGGCAACATTAGGGGGTCCAAGTCAGTCCCCAGAGAAGACAAGTGATCCTTTTACCTCTCACCTGATATGTGTGTGCAAAGGTGATGTTGAAGTAGCTGGGGAAGAGCTAGTACTGAAAGAAAAAGATCCACGTTGGCCAAATAGAAGATGGTTTCAACGTGTCACTTAAAATTTCTCTACTGTCTTTTTTCCCCTAGACTGTCCTTTACGAAAGGTGTGGAAGAATTGAAGTGACCAGAGTTGTAACATGAATAAATGATATCACAATATAATTAAATTTGGGGGGGACACACAGAATCCTAGAACATTAAGATGGTGATTGTTGGTACACAGGTAACACAGCAGCTGTGTCACTAACATCATCAGTATTATCTGCAACCTGGGTCAGGAGCACCAATTGCAATGAGAATTAGACCTCTTCCCATCCAAAGGCCATGTGTCTTTAAGGGTCCTCCACTGAATAAGTGACCTCTGGTGTGGCAGAGCCTCGGGCAACACATTCAGTGTGCTCTTGCCTTCTCTGCCTGGGCCACATGAATATTTGAGGTGCTGGCCTGAACATGCCCTTGCTTACTGTGATTTCCCATTTGCTCTCTGCATGGCCTTGCACAGGCCACCTGGGTAGGTTATTCTGTAGTTTCCTGCTCTGAAAATCTTGTGATTAGATAAACTTTGGCATTTCATTGGGTCATATTTCATGTGTGCTGTATAATCTCAATTGTAGGATTTCAAATTATCCACGGTAAATTTTCAAATCAAATTTATATCTTAGTTGTTTTTTAATTCTCTTTCCCTGACCTCAGATGATATCCTACAAGGAATATAAACCACTCCAGTATTAGCTTAATACTAGAAATTGGGAGTGCAAATCCAGCTCTCAGAAAACAAAAAATAAAGGCTAGTTAACCCCAAAATTTATTTTTAAAAATTTGGGATGTCTATTATTCATATATGGCTTCTCATATATAATGAAGTACATCAGAATGACAAAAAAAATCCTTTTATACATTTGGAGTACCTTTTTTCTACTTCTACCCCTGAACAATAGTTGTTTACAGAATATTTTTCCATATAATCATCAATTAAATTTCCTTCCGATATGACATTTATGGTGGTTCAGACTTAAACTAAAAATTAATTGCACTTATGATATGCGACCTAGCTACTATGAAAATTTAAAGATCAGTAGAACACACACTTCTTTTTTATTAGGGCCTTAATTATAATAGGAAAATAAACAAAAATAAGTTCACAAATGATCATTTAAAAATGATGCTGTGAGGGAGTACTATACAGCTATAAAAAGGGATGGGGATTATCTTTTTCTATATGTAGCCAGGGAAAGCTCTCCATTATATATTACATGACATGCTTTTGTTCACCTAATTAACAGGGAAATGTGGATTTTTGTACATATGTACTTGAATCAATTGCCTAAGCTCCTTGAGTCTCAGGTTTTGCTTCTATATAATAAGGATAATGATGATTATCCCAGATGGTTGTTATGAGGATTAAGCAAACTAAAATCAGATATGTAAAATATTTTGGTGTTGAATTACTAACGTTCCCTAATCTATGACAGGAGATCCCTCAGAGAAACTTGAGAGCTTAAAAAGAAATGAAAGAAGCCTTATTACAGAGTCTATCAGCAGAAAGTTTGAGTTGAAAAGGATTGGGCAAAAGCAGCAATTTATTTATGTCTTACAAACATAGTCTTACAAACATCATACGTTGCTGGCACAGAAGAACAGACACCACCCCATACACCATGCTTCCTTCCAAATCACTTCTATTGAGTTACAACATCAGAACAAGTCAGTTACTGAGTTACACAATTCTTCAAACGCAAATACCTCCCCATTAGATTGGTGAGATTGGCTAATCAGACAAACAATTAATTTACATGTTTAATACAGTGCAGGATTTGTAACAGAATTCAGGGTATTCACATTGATATTGTAATATATTTTTAAAACAGTACAACTTTCAGAAGGTGATGGGATCACATATGTCCCTGCCTGTTTCAATTATTTTTTTAGTTTTTCTTCTTTCTTTTCTTAAAAGCAGTTGCAGATAGTTTTACTCAACTTTCCACACTTGAAGACACTTTAAGTTTGAATAACTAAAAACTATTTACAAATTTTCATTGTAATTTTAAAAGTATTTGTTGTTGGTTTCATTGCTCCACTTTAAAAAAAAAAGAGATATCACCCTCTTCCCACAACCACCCTTTATTGGGACCACCACTAACTTCTGGTAGCTGTGAAGGGTACTTGGGGCTGACTCCTCACAGCTTAGCAGAGCTCCAAAATATATTATATTGCATGGCCCATGTACCAAATATGCATACATTAAAAGGCCATTGACTTCCCCAAACCACACTCTGACTGCAATTCACTTCACGTTGCTTTCACAAGAATGCTGAGTGAACCAAGATGTCGAGAAAAGACTTTGTGGTGGAATGAAGAAAATGATCAGGGAATGGTCTTTTCAATCCCAAAGTCATCTTGAAGCACAATAAAAGAGGTCAGTTTCAACTTTTGTACATGTAAAACATTTTCTATACATTAGGCATAGTCATAAAAAGCATGTATAAGTTGTTTTGAAAATGCATTGTCATAGAATTTACAAACACGGAGATATCAAACACAGTCTCAAAAACTGCTAAAGTACAGACACAAAACCTGACTCAAAATGTAAAGTTTTCAGTAGACTTTATTTTCTAACTTGCATAATTAATAATTCAACTGTACCCGAGTTTCACCCATACTTCTCTAAATACTCAAATATCGTGACATTACCTCAAGTTCAATCACAGGGCATTGCTCTACTCTAATAGGGTTTTAATGAGTTTCAGGTCCCTGGCACTGGAGAAATGGTATAAGACACAAGTCTGTCTATAAACTGTTCCACAGAAAACAGCTCAAGACAAAGAAGCCTAGAAAAGATAGTGAAATATACTTTCTTGTGCTAATTTGACAGCCTAAGTATATTTTGTGTGAACATATATAAATTATATTAGGCTTGCTGTATAACTACTTTTTAATCTTGGTTTAAGTAATGCTTTCTGCCTGGCAGTGGTTAAAACTTTAGTCTTTGTTTCTTTTCATACTGTACCTTAGTCCTTTCTGGAGAACAACTCAATGAAGACTTAGTTAGCCATGCCCTCTCTGTGTACAAGAGAAAGCCTTGAGTGTACACTTGCATCCTATACATATTTCCTATGAGAAAGCTGCATTCCTAACTGGATTTCTACCTGAAGTTTATTTCTTTACTAACTAGCTAATTCAACAACTTCACAAAGGCAAACAGGGCTAAGACCACACTGACGCTTGTGATAGGCAGTGAAAAATTCAAGGCCATGGTCCTTATGTGAGATGATATTTTACAACATTTGACTCACATATAACCTTAGGGGAGAGAAAAATCATATTTCAGCCACAGTGTTCTCAACTCAGCCCTTTGATAAAATGATTACTCAGTTTGTTCACTGTCCTTTTGAAAAAAACCTAAGTTACTTCTCTTATGATAGAATTGTATCAGGTAATTACAAAGCAAAGAGTAATGACCATATACTTTTATATGCAGGACACCATTTGAGCATGACATAATTAATAAAAACGAACTAGAAAACACCTTTTTAATATCTTTGGATGGAAAGAAAAACAGATTTCCCCACCTGAAGAAAAATGGATGAATCTTCATAAGACAAACTTTTCATTTCTAAATGTTAACAATCCCATTGACTCCCAGTGACATGCTCCAGTGAGAACATTGCCCTCCAAGCCACAGCCACAGTGTGGAATTGTACTGCACCACTTGTACAATGCCTGACTACTTTTTTTTTTTTTTTTATCTCACGGCATGAGAAATTAAATATCTTACGAAAATTGATCCAATGTCTCTAAAGGGGGAAATTATCATGGTACACATTTGTAGTTCCTTTCTGGTCTGTTAATCCAATCCATTTCTAACAACAACAACAAATGATAGCTCGCTGTCACAGGTTCCTTGCCTAGTAAAAACCATTAAGTCCCAATGCATGGCCAGGTTGCTAACCATCACAGAGCATATGCCACTTGGCAATTTGTCTCCTGGGATAGTCACAGATCTCCTTCCAGTGTTCTCCACCGGTTCCTTCTGCAGCTGCACCCAGGACCAACCGCCCGATCACCTCGTTGCGGGATCCCCTTTCGGAATCCAAAACTAGAAATTCAACACTTATCTCTTCAAGACCCTCACAGGGAATATCAAAGACAAACAGTTCATTGAACACTGCGTTGGGGGTGCACTTCTTTACATGAGTCTTCTTTTTGGAGATTCTCTTTTTGGCATGGTACAGGTTCACTTTGACGTACGGGTCTGCAATGGGAAACAACAGACATGATAGGGACAGGACCTGGCAGGAGAGATGACCTTGACATTACAGTGTCCTTAGAGATGACTGCATGGATATAAAATGTGATTATAATAAAAATGAGGCAGAACAGAGCAAAAGTATGCATAAATCTCAGCTCCTCTCTTGTCAACAAATTGAAAATAACTAAGAATGTGCAGCATAAGAGAAAACAGATCTAAACCAGAGGAAGAGGAAGGAACTGCAATGACGGGATGAAGAGATAACATAAAGTGGACAAAAGCATATTCTAAAGACACATTCTAATTACTAAAAACTCATTCCAGTAAAGGCAAAGAAGGAAAAAACCATTGGTGAACATCTAACCTTACTGAGTTGTATGACTTTGGATAAGTCTCTCTACCTCTCTGAGCTTGGGTGCTTTTTCTCTTGAATAGGCATTAAGAATTTACAATGACAATGCCCCTTTTGGCTTCAGCTTTTCTATGCTTCTTTCATCATCAACTGGAATGGTTTTCTATTTCCCATTGTTGACCTTCCCATGTTACCACTATTGTGTGGATTTTAGGATCATGCTACTTTATCACACATTTAACTATATTATTTTTACTTTTTATAGTTGCAGTATATGAGTTAATTTGAGCTCCATAAGCTAAACCTTTAAGACCATACCATGTACTCAACTAATAATAATAATAGATAATATTTAACAAAGTATAGATTTCTAGTTCTCACAATCTACCTCCAGATATGTATTATGTCCAGTTAATATAGAGTTTAAGAAACATACCCAAACTTACTACATGAAGAAATGGAAGGGTTAGGATTTGAACACAGATTATTTTAACCCATAGGTCACATGTTCTTTCTCATCATGCCATATAACAGGATTTTTTAAAATTAGTTATATAACAAAAAGCTAATTCTTAAAGCAGATATAAAAAATCAAAAGGAAACATAATGAAATAATAGAAGTGTAAGGGTAGGTAGGCTCACTTAAAATACTACAATGAAGAACTTTTCTTCCAAACCTTTGTTTTACAGCCATCACTGTGTTTCTGGCAATGGTATCTCATCTCTGCATTTATCACTGTTTAACCCCATTCAGACATCTACCCTGTAGTAATTTTGGTTTAGATCTAAGAACTACATAAATTTCTTCTTCTTGCTAATGGCATTGGCTCACATTAGCCATTAAACTAAGAAACAGAAAAACAATCTCATCACCTGTGACTGTGAATAAAAGATAAATCAAAATCATAGTTGTGTTAGTTAACTATTTTGCCCAATGTATCTCACTTATATGCTGATCCTGAGTTTTTCAGAAGCATTCTTACCTGAGAGTCCAGACACATCGGATTTAGGCAGGTGTCGAGCTTTTAAGACAACCACAGTGAGAGTGTTCGTGGTGGACTGATAGCAGAGAGAGATCAGTAACTCACCCCGTCCTGAAGACTTCTAAACAAGGGAAGATGTAATAAAGTATTTCATTATATTTTTTGTTTTTAAATTTGTACTTATATTAAAAATTTAAAGCCATATAATAGCAGTGTTATTTAAATGTAACTTTTCTACTTATTTTTATTTTAGTATGCTAAGAAATCCAAGAGTAACAACCTTTTGTGCAGTACTGTACCATCACTTCCTAAAAACGACTGCCTGCCATCTTGTGGTGCTCTTCGGTACTACAGAATGTTAAAATTGGAATGAGTTAGCCACACCCCTTACTAGAAATGTTTAAAAGGATATACAGAGGTATGTTTAGCTTTTGCCTTCTAAATTAAATCTAGATGTTTTAAAGTTATTAATAGTAACAAATTACCTAGACATTTAAATGAATCTGTATGTTTGATTTTATGTTTAATTCTTTACCACTGAGATTATTGGAATTTGAATTTATATCAACTGAAATTTATTCAGACCCCCATCACTCTCTGGGTCCAGAGGAATGATGAAGTTAAAAGTATCTTCAACCAGCCCCCACCAAAAGTCCTATTTAATTTAAGGAGTGAATTAAATATTGGAGAGAATTGACTCAATTTGTAATGCTTTGTGTTTGGACAGTATTACAGGATCCTTCTTTGCATGATACTTAGGCTTTATTTGTACTCTAAAAACATTGTATAAGATTACTAAGAATTCAGAGTACAAGTTCTAACTGAAAGTAACAAAATGTGAACTTGGGGCTTGATTATAACTAAGAATGATGGCTGGGCCAGAGCTCCTAAACCTTCAATATACATTTACACAAAAGCTGATGTGGGGTAGCTAGCTGTATGAATAAACACTTCAAGAAGAGTAAGAGTAGGGCACAGGCAGGTATTCCCACTGTGCCACTAAACAGCTGGGTGTCTCATACAAGTTATTTAATGTCTCTGGACCTTGACTTTCATTAATTTCGACATAGAGGCAAAGGTATTCTATGAAATTATACTTTATAGACAGAATTTATTCTGAAATACCACAATTGGAGTCAACTGAGTTCTCTAATGTGGAAAGAGGATTCAACTTGATTAACTAAAGTCTTATCATCTTCTCATAATCCCAGAACTACCAAAGTAGTATAAATAACTATGAAGGCCGAGTAACATACTTCCTGTTATACAACATAAAGATTAACATTTATAATTCAATATGATGTGTTGTCTCTTCCTTGAAAAGCAATTTTATGAAGAGCCAATACAACTTCCAAATCCTCAGGATAAATTGATTCAATTTCCAATTTCAAATTCAATTATGTTGACTTTGTTAGCTTATGTATGAATAAAAAATATTTGCCTGCATTTTAGTTGAGTGGCATTTAGTAAAAATACTTGTGCTAGAAATTGACAAAAATATTTATATGTGATATTTAAATATCCATAAAGTGTCCCTATTTGTTTTATATCATTTAAATGTTTTAAGCATTTCAGTTGTGAACTAAATTTTCTTTCATCTACTCCATTCTCCTGCCCCCCCATTTGATTATGAGTAATAACAATTAAACACGGTAAAGATGATATGTATAAAACTTATCATTCTAATGAGAATCCCCTAGATACAAAAAATCTACATAAAATATTGTTTATAAATACTGTAAGCACTAAAAATGAATTACCCTAACATTTCTCTTGATAATCTCTCTGTTCATTAACATTTTCCCATCAGACAATTCAATTCCTGCCAGAGGAATAAGGACTTCTCCAATGATATCATCTCTTGAAAACCTGTCAAAACTCAGGATTGTGAAGTGCAAGGCCAACTCTTGGATCTGGGTGTAGGGGATCCCATAGAATGTAAAGGTCTCATCAAAAGCTGGGTCCAAAGTCTTTCTCAGAACTCTGGTTTTCACTTTATGCTTCTTCTCTGGGAGGATGGTCATTTTGATGTATGGGTCAGAGGTCATTGACTGCTCATCCATGGCTGGCAAGCCACGGGCTTCCTTGATGTTTACCACAAATGCTTTCTTCTCAAAGTTGTACTCTAAGGAGAAGAAGAGGGTCCCCAACTTCTCTTGTTTCTCTTCTGAACTGAGGGAAGTGCTGGACTTCAAGCTATCAGGGGAAACCCCCTCTTTTTCCCCTTCTGAAAAGAGCTTCGGGGTCACATTCTCCAGATCAGAGGGGCTGCTGACTTTGAGGTTTGTTTTGGGAAAATTGCCATTGAGATCTCTCTTCTCAAGGTCAAGATGCAATGAATTCTTTGGCACAGCTGGTTTATTCTTTGCTTCATTTTTCTCCTCTGCTCCAAACTTCTTTTTGCTACTTAGGTTTTCAGGGTAAATATCAACTCCCTTTAGCACATGCACAAACTTATATGGTGGAGTCTTGTTAGACTTGGATGATTTTCTCTGACAGCAGATCCATGCAAACAGAGAGACCGTGAAGACCAGGCCAAATGCGCTGAAGATCCCCACCACTGTGGGGATTTCATCTGAAAAATCAAATGACCAATAACATACATTAAAGGGGCAGAGTTGGAGACATGAGCCTATGTGAAAAGCATCCTAGAGCTGGCAATTGCTGTGCATGGCACAGACTGAATTACCTTCCAACAGTTCTGGGTATGAGTTATGTACACATTTCATATAACCTTCAGGAAAGAAAAAACATGTCCCTTGTATGACACACAGGAAACAATACAAGATGATAGAAATGTCTTCATTTCAGTAGTTTTTATAAATGAAATGAAAAGGTGAAACAGGGTCTGAGTCAGGGGTGGGGGAATGTAAATGACCCTGACCTACCTTTGTTTCCACAGCTGAGTCAACTGTAGCATGATGGGTCAGTACTAATTGCATTATGTTTTCATTGACATTTTGAAGCTTTCCAGAAGCATCAATTCTTACAGACTATGGAACTTCAAATGCACATTCTTCAGCTACTGGGACAGTCTGTATTCTTAGTTGTTCTTTATTTACCCAGGATCCAAGAAAATAACATCTAGGGACTCAGTGATTCAGCTAATTTGAAGAAATGGTAGAACATTATCTACCATTGTCACAAACTCATTAGTAATATCTATCCAAATTATGCAACATTGGTAAAGGAAATGTATATAAGGAAAATAATAATTAAAAAGAACAACAGGATATTAATAGTGCATAACTTATAACACTACAGACTTCTTGTATACTAACCCCGAATTCCCCAAACACTGAATTCTCTGAAGTACGAATTAATTGCACCTCAATGATATAAAAACCAAAAAAGATTCTAAATGAATTATCATTCCTTAACATGAAATGAGAAGAGTAAGTGTAGGTAATTGAGAGTTCAATTTTATTCATAACTGATTTTTTCCTAACATAGTTCCACGTGGCAAATGATAATCAAATTGAAATTGGCATTCTTTCCTTGAATGAGGGCACGTTAAATTGCACTGACATCAGGTAACATTGGTTATACATGAAGCTTATCATGTTTTATATGTAAGCATATTTATACCACAGATTACTAGTAACATTATGTAAAAGCAGTATTACTATACCTGAACACAATGCACCAATGAGTCAATGTTTAATATAAACAAAGTGGATATAACTAATATAATATTATCTGCATTTAGTCCCATGCCAATCTATTTCTTTTTCATGCCAAATACTGAAGAATAGAGTTAGAAGTCTCAGTCAGGAGAGGGTTAAGTCTTGTTTAAATAACCCCTAAAAGAGTAATGTTTGTTACTCCCCTTCCCCATCCCTCCAAATATTCTGCCAACTATTTAACAATCACAAACTAAACTCAAAGAGTTTACATTAAGCATTAGAACTTTAAGAAATGTCAAATGAAAGAAATGAAAGCAGAAGTATCTAAAAGAAGATAAAAAAGTAAACAAAACAACAATAAAATATTCTGTTGTTTAATTATATCAAGAAACTGAATCACAGAAAAATAAAAAATAAACCTTTCAATTCCTCAAATAGAAAAAGCAGCAAAGGCTACAGGAAAAGAATGAGGCGAGAGATAAGGATAATCAGCTAAACTTAGTATCAGCTTTTCAGTTTTTTCTTCTATTCAAGTCTTTGTGGTAGAAAAAAAAATCCACTCTTGGACTCTCTAATAAAAGAAGGCCAGGGAGCAAACACAAGTCATAAACTAATGCAAGAAGAACAATAAAAGCCATAAAGAAAATAATTTTTTCTAAATAGAGTAATGGCTTATGCTAGCACATATTTTTCACTAGTACAGTTTCTGAAAATGCCTCAGGTTTTGAAAATGTTTGACTTTCAAGTCAGAAATTGGGATTAAACATCACAACAATATAAATTCTATCACCCAAAAAAAGAAGTCTGTGAAAGAATCTTATTTCTGAATATAATATCACAAATTGTCTCTATTTAGTACTTACGTCAAATGGCAAAATATTCAATGTAACAGGGAAAGGCTCACTTTCTCCCTATGTATTTTCTACTGATAATGTCTTAAGCTTTTGAAAGCAAAAATCTCAGTCATTTCACCTAGTTTAATAACAATTATCATGCATTTATAGATATCATTCCTTATTGGCAAACTTCTATAAAATTCTGTTCTTTTTTCTTAATACTTGTAAAGTAATTAAAACTCAGATCTCTTTTCTTTGGAATGTATAATGAGACCTGCAACATGATATTTTTTATTTGAAGAACTACATCTGATATTAAAAGAGAAAAGAGCAATGGTGCCAAATATTTGGGATAGGAAAAGGAAAGTGGAAGTGGAAAAATGGAGTAAGAATCCTAGTTTCCAGTAGCTTTTAGCTGTTTGACCTGCACCACTTTCCCCACCTCTCTGAGCTTCCGTTAGCTCACCTATGAAATGAAATGGGCTCAGCTGCTTCATTTCAAATATCCCCTTAACTCCATCTGGCATCATAGGATTCTGACTCTTTCACTAGCAACATATTTCAAAGATACAATAAAAACATAGCAGAGAAAACATCCTTATGGTGCACTCTCTTAATAAAATATACATTCCTAAACCCCCAATATATAAGTTGTGTTACATATGCCAAGATCAAACCCTTATGTAATCACTGAACATTTGGCTTCCCCTAAATTTACCTACAAATAAAAATCACCTATAAAATTAATGAAACAAACAAGCAAACAACAAGACTCCTTTCCCTTCCCTCAGCGCGTGCTGCGATTTCCAGAGCTACTTGAACGTTTACGGAACTTCCTGGATGTAAAATAGTCCTAGCAGAAGGCAATTTTAAGGAGAAAGATACTAAGGAAGGGAGAAACAACAGAGATAAGCCACGACTACCCGTTTATTGTTCTAATTTTCCTTTCATATTAACTACCTAGTAAATCTATATTCAGCATCCCGCGGGAGAAAACACACACACACACACACAGCCCATCCGGAGTATTAAAGAAACAACCGCAGTTCTAAGTTGAGTAACTTGCTTACCAAATTCTTCCCTGCTGGTAGCGATCGGAGCCATTTTTTGCTGCGTGCTCTGTCCGAGGTGCTGAAAGGAAAACTCTGGCTTGGTTCACTTGCCTAGATCTGAAGCGCCGGCTTCCCCGTGTGCTGAAACAACAGCGCAGAGCCCGAGGGACCTGCGCCTGGAACAGGGAGGAGGCAAAGAGGGAGGTCCACTCGCCCTCGCACCGTGATTTGCCGCCCCTGTTCCTGTTTTGGCTCTTCTGAGAAGCTCGCATCCGAGACTCCAGACGTGGCTGAAACCCGAATTGACGCAATCCTGACGCTACAGGGTTGAAATCAGCACCTGCCTCCCTCGTTCCCTCCCTCCGAACCTCTCCTCTTCCCCTTTTTCTTTCTTCCTCCCTTCTCTCCTGAGGATTCAACACACACTCATCAATTATTTTAACTGTTGGCCTACTGGATATTAGCTTTACTATTCTGTGGGGGTGACTCAGAGGCACATGGAGATAAGCCCTGAAAGTCATCCCTGTCAGTTCCTAATATAAAATCTTTTCATCATCTTGATCAGTAAAAATGTGCCTGTGAGTTTTCAGAATAATGTGATTTAGAGAGGCAATTTAAGGGACAAGTAAGAGAAATTTCTGTATCAAATGACCCATGGTAAAATGCAAGAATATGTTTTCTTGCTTTCTGAATTTTTCTTTGATCTACTTATGTTAGAAAACGATTCACTGCACATTCATCCATTTGAAATAACAGTTTTTCCATTATAATCACTTATTTTCTAGTAAATTATTAGTCTAAACATTTTGCTGATGCTGTTGCTGCATCTGTCAGCTCTCTTTCCCTTTAATATCTGACATTTGACCAGTTGGAGTACTTAGGAACAGATGGGAATAATCCCTTCTGTATTCAAACTCAGTCTCAGTTATGAGTTTTGCATATAATAAGACTGCTTCCAGAATTACGTTTCTGGCTAAAAGCCTTGGCTTCTAATAAGGTTGTGCAAAAACAGTTATAAGATCAGACCAAAATCTAAAATGACCTCAATAACTGTTGGTTATTTTTAAAGAAAAACATTTTGTTGTTGTTGTTGTTTTTTGTTTGTTTTTTTCTGATCCAATGATCTTCCTGGGGTGGAGGAACTGGGAAATATACGGTGTCAGGTTCTGATAAATTTTAATCTGAAGAGTGTTCCTTTTTCAAACAAATGTTAACAGTTTTCTGAAGGAGAGAACTAAGGCTGCACCACCAACTGTCAATTATTGCTCTGCAAAGAATTCTTTTGCTGTGGAGCTCAGTGAGCAAATGACACTGTGTGCTGGGATGGGGGAGGAAGAGACACAGGGTGAGACTCAGAAAGCTACTGTACAAATGACAGGTTCCTGCATGTTGGTGAGCAGCCACTCTGAGAGTCAGAACTGTGTCTGGGGAGAAATTCACTTCAGCTTTTTGCATCATGGAAAATTTTACAAACCAAAGTCCTCTTTCCTTTCCTGTCTACTTGCTCCCACATACTTGGCATTTTAACATTATTCTAACAGATTTTTTAAACCTTATGAAAACGTGCTATGAAAACACAGACTAATTTACTGTATTTAATTTTCCATTGGCAGAATCTGTGATTTGTGCCCTTATCTTTTCACTTCATTCAGATTACTTGCTTCCTCAGTTAAGCATGTGTCTGATGGGATTGTCCGTAGGAATAAACATCCATTAGATGAAATAGAGTGACATTTGTTTGTGACTCATATCACAGGTAGACAAAATATATAGCCTGAGGTTTACTAAGATGTGTGTTTTCTATCTAAGTTATTGCTAAGATATGGTTAAACTCATTTGTTGTAAACATAAGTATCTTATGTGTAAGTTCCATATAAATTAGTATCTCATTAATTTTAACTTCAGGTGGTAAAATGCTGTTGTCTAAAATCTGCTTAGATTGTTTAAACTATTTCTACAAAACCTTACCCCTAGCCTGGGCTGACTCATTTCTAAGGACACATTGTAATAAGATTACCTCTTGCTCAAAGCTAATGCTATTGTGAATGTAGTAACTATTTCATTGCTTGCTTTAAAAGTAAACTGAACTTGAGTGCTATTAATTAAAATGCCAGAGGTTTTCTTCATTTTTATTTGGTGAATAGCTTATTATTCAGTATCCACTCTCTTTGGAAGAGCTTGTAGCAAAACTAGATGAGGAGTGGGGAGCTGATCCAATATAGAGTAAAAAACCTGTTTCTCATTATTGAGATTCACACCCTACCACATTATTACATTGTTCTTTTTAGATCCAGCAAACAAGTAATCAATTTGCTGACGTGAGCAGTACCACTCTTGTAGCAGAGACTTGGGAGGAAGGGTTGTTGCTAGGTAACCACCTTTTTGCCACCCAAAACACACAGTCTCAGACAAGTTCCTGCCTTGGGAAACACAGTCTGTTCTGTATAAGTGGCAGAATTTACTTCAGAATGATTCTTTGATTGTTGAAATAGTTCAGCATTTACCCTACTTTATTTTAGATTCTGATTACAAATGTCTATTTATACAGAGAAAGAGTGAACAGAACACTTGAATTCAATTTGGTTTTAAGAAATCCAGTTGAATTGATGACTCATGATATGATTGTTTTTATACATTTTATTCATTTTATTTTTTTAAGTATAGTTTATTGATTATGTTGTTACAGTGGTCCCATTTTTTCCCCTTTGCTCCCTCTGCCCAGTACCCTCCCCATCTCTTCAGCAATCCCACCCCCCTTAGTTAATGTCCATGGGTCATGCATATAAGTTCTTTGGCTTCACCCTTTCCTACATTATTCTTAACTTCCCCCTGTCTATTTGCACCAACCAGTTATACTTCTTAATCCCTGCACCATTTTCCCATTTCTCCCCCTTTCCCTTCCCAGCTGATAACCCTCCAAATGATCCCCATACCTAATGATTCTGTTCCTCTTCTGGTTTGCTTAGTTGGATTTTGTTTTTACTTTTTAGATTCAGTTGTTGATAGTTGTGAGTTTGTTGTCATTTTAATGTTCATAGTGTTGATCTCCTTTTTCTTAAGTAAGTCCCTTTGACATTTCATATAATAATAGCTTGGTGATGATGAGCTCCTTTAGCTTTACCTTGTCTGGAAAGCACTTTATCAACCCTTCCATCCTAAAAGATAGCTTTGCTGGATAGAGTAATCTTGATTTTAAGTCCTTGCTTTCCATCGCCTTTAATGCTTCTTGCCAGTCCCTTCTGGCATGCAAAGTTTCTTTTGAGAAATCACCTGATAGTCTTATAGGCACCCCTTTGTAGGTAACTCTCTGCTTTTCTCTTGCTGCCTTTAAGATTCTCTCTTTATCTTGAACCTTTAGCATTTTAATTATGACGTGTCTTGGTGTGGTCCTCTGTGGGTCCAAGTTGTTTGGGGCTCTCTGTGCTTCCTGGACTTGTATGTCTTTTTCCTTTGCCAAATTAGGGAATTTTTTCTTCATTATTTTTTCTCATAACTTTTCAATTTCTTGCTCTTCCTCTTCTCCTTCTGGCACCCCTATGATTCTGATGTTGGCATGTTTAAAGTTGTCCCAGAGGTTCCTATGCCTCTCTTAATTTTTTTCAGTTCTTGTTTCCTCATTATGTACTGGTTGGCTGTTTTTTGCTTCCTTGTGTCCCATATGATTGATTTGAACCCCAGTTTCTTTCCCTTCATTATGGGTTTTGTGTGGATTTTTCTTTGTTTCATTTAGCATAGTCTTCATTTCTCCCCTTATGCATTTGCCATACTTAAACATATCTGTCAAGCCTATGGGCATCTTTATCACCAGTGTTTTGAGCTCCATGTCTGTTAGGTTGGCTATCTCCTCATCTGTTAGGTTGGCTATCTCCTCGTTGCTTAGTTCTCCCTCTGGACCCTGATCAAGTCCCCATTTTGGTCCACACTTCTCTGTATCCTCATCTTGACAGACTCCTGTGTTTGTTTGCCTCTGTGTCTTAGGTAGAGCTGTCACACCTGTTACATTGTAAGGGGTGGAGCCTTAAAGATTCATCAGTATGGGCAACCCATTTCACCATAATGTGGTGCTGTGTGTGGGGGAGGGGTCTGAGAGGGAACAATGTAGGTTGCCCAGCACTCCCCTTTTCCAGGCACTTTTTCCACTTCCGTATGGGACTGGTGCCTCTCCAGCTGTTTCCCTGGCCATTGTTCTCAGAGTGGGTAGGTCTGCAGATGTTCCAGGACCATGGGGGCCCTTTAGACAAGTGGACTCTGCTGAAAGACTGGCAGTTTCTTCCTCCACTTCAATCCCCACTGGTTTGCACAGTCAGAGCAATAAGGCTTTATTTTCCCTGGTGCTGGAACCATGAGCTGTGCCATCTGGTCTGGTGCTGGGAGCACTCCCCAAGTGTCCTTCCCTAGTTTTTAAAATGTGTGACTGCATTTTCTGCGAGCCTGCCACTGACACCACCACCACATCATGTCCTCTCCACCCTGGCTCTACCTCTCCTACCTGTCTGGATAAGTACTTATTCTTTATATCTTTGTTTGTTGGACTTTCATGCAACTTGATTTTCTGGAACTTCTGGTTGTCTCTAGTTTTGAGGTAGTTGTATTGCTTCTTAATTTTGGAGGGAAATGCAGCGTGTCTGTCTAGGCCTCCATCTTGGGTGGAAGTCTATTCATTTTATTTTAATTTAATACAAAGTTTTATTTACAGTTTATATAGTTTATTAACTATATTGTTTAATCTATACTTTCTTCATTTCCTTACTTAAAAGTATTGGTGAATCTATTTATAACTTCCTTTTAGGCAAAAAGAATTTGAAAGGTTTTGAAAATGTTGCAATGAGTTTTAGTATTCTTTATCAATACCTATATTAGTAATACAAAGGCAAACTCTGACTCCAAAAAACCTCCGCTGCCTTGCGGCATACCTCTTCAGGGGAAAGGCTAAGGGAGTAAACCCCGACAGAAAATCCGGAGCCGGAGTCCCTAAGGCGGTTTGACGTTGTAGTCAACACCGGCAACTCCTGCGGCGCACCTGAAGCCAAGCTGTATTGACTCCGTCTTTCCCTTGGACCCTTCAGCTGCGAAGAGAGGGGGGGTCTGCTGCATGGGCAACAGCAGACCCTCCATATCACCCTGCCCAGGCTCTGTAGCTTCAGCTTCACTGGAGAGGACACTCCAGCGTCATCGCAAGATGTTGATTTAACACGGGAGGAGACAGATACCGTGTCACTCCCGCGTCGGACTGCACAGCCATTCTCGGCGGTGCAGATAGACTCTTAAGAAGCTACACCATCGTCTCTCGAGACGGACGGCTGCCGACGACGAATACAAAGGCAATTTACTCATATACGGGTGGAGTCAAATGAAGTATCTGATGATGGATAATTGTTTTAATGTTCATGTCATTCTATTAAGAATGCTGGCTCTAAGGTAATGGAATAGATTTATATTACAAGCTCACCCACGTCAAAATCCTGCAAGGCAAATGCTTTTTTAGTTGGTATCACAGAAATCCCTTCACCATGCACCATTTTTACATTTGTTTTTTTCTTCAATACATTCAATATTTACTATGTGCCAATCTAAATTAAGCTGTAATGGCTCATGAGTTAAAAATTAATTAGGCCAAATCTAAAAATGTTTATAATCTTTCTATCCCCTCTTTTTTTCTTTCTTTCAAAATTACTTACTAAACAGGTACTACCTCCTAGGTGTTTTGTAAATAGGAGATATGAACTGGCCAAAGTGACAGAAATGATCCTTGCCCTCATGGAGTTTAGAGACTACAGGGGAAATGGGAAGCCTTTTCTCAACTGGGAGAAAACGTATTAGATCACAATTGCACTTACATTTCTTTTATCTGGTAACTTCCACCACGATTGGTCAATACTATCTCACAGCTATCACTCGCTGCCCTGTTTAGTCTATCCTTATGGAGCCTTCTCTCCATAACTGTTGGTTCATTGATTCTTACACTCAGATTGCATTCTTCCATATCCTTTGTCTGTCCACATCTCTCTCTTTTAAGAGTCAGTTAAAGTTTCATGTAGACTCTGAAGTGTCTGGTTTAGCATCATATATTTTTTTTCCCTGACTTGAATTCTTATAATACTACTTCTAGTGAAATACTTTAGGTCAGTTTGATATATTCTTGGCTATGTACCAGAAATTCCCCCAAAAATAAACCAAAGGCCTCCATTATTGCTCTCTTCAAATATTCTATTAAGTTCCCATTTATTCATGATAATTTTTTACACTACAGTAAAGAGAACCAACAAATATAAAGTAATTTATTTGAGAAGGTTAACTTTATTGATAATTCCTGGCAACACTGACAAGAAAAAAAAAGAGTGAATCATACAAATTATGAATGACACGAGAGAGCATAAAATGTCAGCCACAGAGCAGGAGTTAGAGGATATATTTACAATGCATATTTCTGATATAGGAGCTATATCCAGAAATATGCAAAGGAAATAAATTTTTAGAAGACAAACTTTCAAATAAAAATGGACAAATGCCTTGTAGAGATGCCTCACTAAGAAAGATACAATATCCCAAAGGCTTGTGATTATATGAAAGCAGCTCAACAGCAGCAATCATTGGAAAAAATTGCAAACTAAAAGCCCCCACAGGTGGGAAAAGACAATATGACATGTTGATAAGAATGTAGTCACTCCTTGGGATTTTTATACTAGTAACAAGCATTTTGAGAAACTGGAAGTGTCTTCTAAAGCAGAACATAGAGAAATGTCTTGGCCCTACAATTCCAACCATTGCTAAATTTCATACACTACATACAGGTGCTAGAATGTTTATAGTAGCATTATTTGCAATAACCAAAGTGTGGAAACAGCTAGCTTTTCCTATCAATACTAGATTAGATAAATATGTAACTTTGTGTGGTAGGATACTATACAGGAATGAAAAAGAACAAAATCCTGCTCTATGTGGTAAGGGTGAGTCTCATAAATATAATGTTGAGTGAAAGCTACCAGACAGGAAAAAGTACACACTAGAAGATTCACTTATTTAAATTTCATCAGAAAAGAAACTAATCAATAGAAGTCATGTGGTGATTATCTTTAGAGGAGGCAATAACTGAGATGAAGCACAATGAGGATGTCTGGGATGTTAATATTCTAATTATATATATATGTATATATACACATATATGTGTGTGTGGATTGAGCGTCGGCCTGCGAGCTAAGTGTCGCTGGTTCAATCTTCCAGTCAGGGCACATCAGAGAAGGAAAACTCTGACTCCAAAAAACCTCCGCTGCCTTGCGGCATACCTCTTCAGGGGAAAGGCTAAGGGAGTAAACCCCGACAGAAAATCTGGAGCCGGAGTCCCTAAGGCGGTTTGATGTTGTAGTCAACACCGGCAACTCCTGCGGCGCACCTGAAGCCAAGCTGTATCGACTCCGTCTTTCCCTTGGATCCTTCAGCTGCGAAGAGAGGGGGGGTCTGCTGCATGGGCAACAGCAGACCCTCCATATCACCCTGCCCAGGCTCTGTAGCTTCAGCTTCACTGGAGAGGATACTCCAGCGTCATCGCAAGATGTCGATTCAACACGGGAGGAGACAGATACCGTGTCACTCCCGAGTCGGACTGCACAGCCATTCTCGGCGATGCAGATAGACTCTTAAGAAGCTACACCATCGTCTCTCGAGACGGACGGCTGCCGACGACGGATATATGTGTGTATGTGTGTGTGTGTGTGTGTGTGTGTGTGTGTGTGTGTGTATATGTCTTAATATGGGCAGTAGTTACTGAGATTTTTAAAAATTCACTTAGTTGCTGAGCAAAAATTTCTGTTCTCTTATGTGTATATGCTATATGTCAAAAAGTTTACCAAAAAATTGGTGTGTTTGTGCATTTAGCAGTGCTTCATAGTTTACAAAGATAAATTTTGTTAAAAAGAAACAACAGGACCAAAATGAAGTCACCTTTGCTAAGTCCCACCGAGACTTAATACCTAGGCTAACTGCAATTTCTGCCTCTCTCAGTAGTGGAATTTAAACAAATCAGTCCAGAATTTTCTGGTCAGTACTAGTGAGAAATCTACGCAATAAGAGAGACCACCCTGCTTTCAGCTAAGGCAAGGTGACCTTGCCTGAAATAATCCCCTCTTTTAACTTCCTTGTTCCACTCTCTTTCTGCCTATAGAAACCTTTCATTTGTGTACAACTCATGGGAGTGCCCTTCTATTTGCTACATGGAATGCTATCTCATTCATAACTTGTTTAATAAAGAAAATCAAATCTTTAAATTTAACTCAGTTTAATGTTTGCTCTTTAATGATTCTTGAGGATGCATACAACCAAGTTAAGGTAAATATTAAAGCAGATGCATATAAAGAAAAAATGACTGGAAAACACAAAGCAGAAAAGTGATTTAAACTAGAGATGGACTCTGTATAATTTATCATGCAACTATAATTTAATTTTTTCCAAAAATTAAGTATTCCTCTAAATAGGTTTTCAACTATCTACTCACTTTGAATTCTATCTCAGAGACAAAGATCTGAACTTCCCCTTGGACTTACAGTAACATATCAGTTCTGAGCTATTTCTTTTACCTAGGCACAGATGTTATAAAATTAGATGTTTAGTATGAGACTTCAAAGCCTCATACTAGATATCAACTGTGCCTAAAGATTACATTAAATAAATGCATACAAAATGTGAACTTCTTGAACTTCTACATACAATGAATATGCATTTCTGAATGTTCTTCCCATGGTCCCAGCACTACCAAATGAAATGAGCAAGCTGAAAGTCATAGATTTCACCTGGGAATCCTCAGAACTCCATAGCATGTGAAAAGTTTTATTATGTATATAATGCAGTTAAAGGTGAAGTTCAGGGAGCTGAAACCATTAACAAGTATTAGATAGGAGGTGTAGCGGTGGGAAGGTTTAGAACTCCATGACCTTTAAGCCTCCTTTCAATCACTCAATACTGAGAAACAATTCTCTAATGCAGAGAAAACAGCTATAATCTCCATATTACTGAATGCACCCTGCATCAAGAACCACCTGCAGTGCCAAAAGTCCAGGTATAGCAATGTGCATATACAAAACAAAAAACTGAAGGGGAAATAAGTCTTTAGCATCATCATTCTTTTTTTTTTTTTTTTTTATTGGAATGAAATTTATTGAGACACGATAATGGCCTAATATCTGGCCAATTTTAGTAAACACTCTAGATTCAGTTAAAAATGTCTATTTTTTTTTCAGATTTAATGTGTTTTATTGATTAAAATATTACATTTGTGCCAATTTCCCTTCCCTCTGCTCCCCTCCACCCGGTGGCCCCCCTCCCTCCAGTTGTCCCCCCCTTTTAGATTATGTCCATTAGTTGTGCATACAGTTCCTCCCAACCTCTCTCCGTCTATTTCATTCCCTCCTACCATGATCCCCAATTCCTATATCATCTCCCTCCCTCTCCCCACTCCCCCTCCCTATTGACCTCCCCCCAATATACTTTCCGTACCCACAGTTCCTTTTCCACTCTCGTTGCCTGTTTAGTTTGCCTTTGTTTCATCTCCCTAGCTTCTGTTTTCTAAACCAGTCCCTTTAACATCTCATATAACAGTGGTTTAGATCTAATGAACTCTTTCAGTTTTATTTTGTCCTGGAAACACTTTCTCTGTCCTTCTATTCTGAATGACAGTTTCGCTGGATAGAGTATTCGTGGTTGTAGGTTTTGGATTTTCATTACTTTGAATATTTCTTGCCAGTCCCTTCTTGCCTGTAGGGTCTCCCTTGAGAAGTCAGCTGATAGTCTAATTGGGACCCCTTTGTACATAATTCTTTTCTTCTCTCTTGCTGCTTTTAAGATTCTCTCTTTATCTTTAATTTTTGACATTTTGATTATAATGTGTCTTGGAGTGGTTCTCCCTGGGTCCAGTCTCTTGGGAACTCTCCTTGCTTCCTGGACCTGCAAGTCCATTCCCTTCCCCAAGTCTGGGAAGTTCTCCTTTATTATATTTTCACTCAATTTTTCAAGTTCTAGTTCATCTTCCTCACTCTCTGGCAAACCAATGATTCTTATGTTGGGCCTTTTATAGCTGTCCCAGAGGTTTCTGATCCTCTGCTTGTTGCTTCCCATTTCCTCTCTCTGCATTGGTTGACTGCTTGTTCCTTCTCCATATTCCAGTTTGTTGAAATGAACTCTGGATTTTTTTTCCTCACCATCTGTCTCGTATGCGGTTTTGTTCCTTTCGTTATGAATGTTTTTCGCTTCTTTCTTATCTTTTTCCTGCTCTTTTGTGAATTCTGTAAGCCACCTGATAACAATGGCCCAGAACTGAGCTTCTGACAGGTTTCTTATCTGTTCATCTGTCAGGTTCTCTATCTGTTGCCTGGTGAGCTGTGTCACCGGTATTTCTATAGTTGTCTGCCTCATTTTGACAGATGCGTTTTGTTTTCTTGGGCCGGCTGTAGGGGGCAGTGCCTGTGTACGCATCACGATCCAGCGACCTGCGCCTGCCTGTCCGCGACCTATTTCGCAGCCCTGTGGTGCTTTCTTTGGGGGCGGGGGTCCAAGATGGATTCACACAGTTATTCAGCTAGGAGACCGGGATCCGTCCTCCCGCCCCCCTGGGCCTCACTGTTCAAGGCGATGCGGTGGCTGCTTTCCCCAGTGCTGGGGTCGCGCACTGCCAGGGGCTTGACTGCCGCCGGGATTTTTCGCCGCCCTGCCGCTGTCTCAGGTGCGACCGCAAACAGCGCTGCCCTCTTTAACTCTTACCTGCCCAAATGGCACCGCTGGTTTATAACTTCATATGTTGGGCTTCCGTGTAGTTTTATTTTCTGGAATTTCTAGTTATCCTTTGTTTTGAAGTAGTTGTATTCCTCTCTAGTTGTAGAGGGAGACCTAGCGTGTCCGTCTAAGCCTCCATCTTGGCCGGAAGTCTAGCATCATCATTCTTGCTTTATGCAAACATCCTCTATCTTACAGCACACTCTACTTCACAAATTTAGTGTTCATCAGTCATTATTCTATCTTCTCTTTACAAACACGGACCTTCTCTCCAGTGAAAAACTAGTGGCGATTGCTCATAGCATGCTTTGAAATAAAATCCTTTTGTGACTTCTCTTAGAGTCATTTTTGTGACTTTTATTTTAAAGAATATATTGGTAAATCAAAGATTCTTCTCTATTCTGGGAAACTAACAAATAAATGGGAAATCTTGATCCTCTAAAAATTATATCATAATTATGGTATTTTGCCTCTCTTTTCAGTATCTCTTCTTGAAAGGCAGGACACATACTCATGAGCAATATTGGGAAAATTAAGGTCAAGTTTTAATAATATTGATTTAATAGTGAGAAGGAAAAAAAAAGAAAAGAAATTGAAAATTTTAACTTAGGAAATCCTTTGAAACCCGAAAAAGTATGCGTAATCTGGAAAAAGGAAAAGTTAACAATCATACATCAAATTACAACTATTAAAATCTTATTTTTTGAGAGGTGAGACTTCTGGCCAAGATGGAGGCCTAGACTGACATGCTCCATCTCCCTCTACAACTAAGAAGGAATACAACTACCACAAGACCAGAAATAACCAGAAGTTCTAGGAAATAAAGCTACATGGAAGTCCAGCGTATGAAGTTATAAAGAAGTGGCGCTCGTCTGGACGGGTAGGAGTGGTAAAGCCAAGGAGGAGAGGTCAAGCTGTGCTGGTGGCGGCAGCTGCAGTGATGGTGGTGAGACAGCGGTAAGCACAGATACCCATACTTAGGGAGAGGTGAGAAGCGCCTTGGGACCACCTCTGGCTGCAGACCAAACTCATCAACTCGTGATTCCCATGTGAGAGAAGGCAGACTCCCATTGCCTTGGACTGTGAGGGCTGGAGATGGAAGAGGAGGCTCCCAGACTCTCAGTGGAGAGTGAACAGCAGGAATCTAACTTGGACCCACAGGAAGGAAAGATAAATACAAAACTGTCAGGATGACACAGATTATGATAAAGATCCTGGTGACACAGCTGATCAGACAGCAAATATCTAATCTAACAGCTCAGCAGGTAGGAAATCTTTCTGAGGCGCAGTTCTGAGGCACAGTTCAGAATGCATACAGACCTAACAGCAGATCTGAAACAAGACTGGGAAGGAATGAAGGCTAGTTTTGCTGAAATGAATGAAAACACATACGAAACTAATGGTGAGGGAAAGAAAACCAGGACTCAAATAAAAAAATTGGAACATAAGGAAGGAACAGACAGTCAACCAGTGCAGAAAGAGGATATGAAAAGTGAGGAAAATGAGGAGAAGCTCAGAAACCTATGGGACAGATATAAGCAGGCCAACATCTGAATAATAGGTTTGCCAGAAGGTGAAGAAGAAAAACCAGAAATTGAAAAATTATGTGAAAACATAATGAAGCAGAACTTCTCTAACTTGGGGAAAGAAATACACTTATAGGTCCAGGAAGCAGAGAGTTCCAATAAAACTGGACCCAGGGAGAACCACACCAACACACATTATAATCAAAATGTCAAAAATTAAGGATAAAGAGAGAATCTTAAAAGCAGCAAGAGAGAAGAAGAGAATTACATACAAAGGGGTCCCAATAAGACTATCAGCTGATTTCTCAAAAGAAACTCTGCAGGCAAGAAGGAACTGGCAAGAAATATTCAAAGTAATGAAAAGCAAAAACCTACAATCATGGTTACTTTATCCAATGAAGCTTTCATTCATAATAGAAGGGCAGAGAAAGTGCTTCCAGGACAAAGTAAAACTGAAGGAGTTCATTAGATCCAAACCACTGTTATATAAAATGTTAAAGGGAATTGTTTAGGAAAAAAGAGGCTCAAAACTATGAACATTAAAATGAAAACTGTATCACAACAACCAACAAAGAAGCTAGGGAATCGAAACAAAGACAAACTAAGTAGGCAACAAGAGTGGAAAAAGAATTATAGGTATGGGGAATATTATGGGGGGAGGTCAGCTGGGAGGAAGAAGTGGGGAAAGAAAGGGATATGGTACAGGAATTAAGAAGCATAATAGGAGAGAATGGAGTAGACAGGAAGAAGTTGACAAGAACTATGTGCACAACCAATGGGCATGGACTAAAGGGGGCGGGCAACTGGAGGGAGGGATGGGGGGGTCACTGGGTGGAGGGGAACAAAGGAAAAAGAAATTGGGACAACTGTAATGGCATAATCAATAAAGCATATTAAAATATTATATTTTTAGGTAACTACACAATAACATATATTAGAAATTACTGAAATTAATTCAGTCTGGTTTGTACATTTTTTCTGTCCCCCTCTCATTTTTTACTGGAATCGTTTTTTTTTAAAATTAAAGTATAACCTACTAATTAACTTTTGGCATCAAACCACATTTAGCCCATTTGATATACAGTCATGCTCAAGAAGTGCTGATTAGTTCCACTGAAGTTCTAGAAAATAATGAACTGTCATCAAAACATCTAACACTAAATAGATAGTAATGTCCAAGATATAGCATGGTCCAAGGAAGGAAGAAAGAAAAAGGAAATAAAACAAATTAAAATAAAATACTAAGACAGCTAAGTTTTCTCTGTGATCAGTGAATACTTTTTCTCTATATCAGGACATTTTGAAGTCACTGGACAACTTGAAAAAAATCCAGGAAAATCTTAAAAACAAGGATTCCTTCAAGAAGGCAAGGATGGAAGTAGTGTTTTGTTGCTGCTTTTATACTGCAGTTTTGACTGGAGTCAAAACTAACATCTAAGAACAGAGAGCTGATAAAAATTCCAAGACACAAGTTAGGCACTGTTACCCAAGATAAGTTTTAAAAAGTAAATCTAATGCTGCCTGAAATATCCATTGTCTTTTTGTACTTGGGCCTGACTAAATAAATACATGTCACCAGGTTTGAAGCATAATGTACAATTACTGAAGTACCTGTTGGAGTGACTCCCTTTACTGCAGAGATGCCAAGGTCACAAGCCCCTTCAGAATCAGATGATTAAATGATTAAGTGGCTTAGTGTGGGGAGGCATTGCCCAACTCTTTTGAACCACACTTCCTTGTAATTTCTAATGATGTCTCAGGATTGATATCCAAAGTGTTGCCTTATTTAGGGCTCCTTATCAGTTGGACTTGGCACTAATATTCTGGTACAGATAATGGTGTCATGTAGAAACTCTAAAAGTAATAACATTCTCATCCACTCAAAAATGCATTCTGATCTGTGAAAGGCAGTTGGACAGAATTTTCTCTTCCCAGGGCCCATCTGTCCATGCAGATCTGCATCACAGTGTGCCTGTTACGTGCAGTCGTGTTTTGGCTATTTCTACATTTGAAACATGCCTTGTGAACTTATGAGTAATGTTTCCTTGTGTGCCTGGACATCAGCTTACGTGTTTAGCATGGTTCTTTATATCTGTGTGTGAAACATGAACTTCATTTCCTCTTTTCAGGTCTCTGTAGATTTAGCTACAATAGTTTGATATTTGTATCATCTTTATAGCACCTCGTGATGTTCTGGTGTTTGCTTTAGTTTACATTGTGACAGCAGTTATTGGGGTTTCACTCTGCAGCACAGTGCAAGAAAAGTAAAAATATGTTCTCAGTTTTCTACATCACTAAATTTACTATAGATGGTACTTGCCTGCCATATATATCAGCTTTCTATAACATATAGAACCTGTTGTGTTTCTTGTCTATTCCTATTGTTTTAATTCATACTTTATTATCCAATGTGTCTTTATAACCAGATCAATATAGTAAAAATATTACACTGAACATATTAGTAATCTTACACTAATTGTCTTGGTTACTTCAAAACCATGCTTATTTTAATGAGTTTATCAACTTAAAACAGCGATTTTCAACTAGTGTGCTGCAAGAATTTTTAAAACATGCAGTACCTGACTATTTAGTCAGAGTACTGGCCTCTTTTCCCTTAGGTTCACAAATTTAAAAAAAAATGATATCAGCCCATACAATAACCATCTGGTATGAATGCCCTGTCTTGAAACATAGATATATAGGTCATATAATAGAGTTGCATTTTATTGGTCACATTGCATAAAAAGGTTGTGTCTGATTAGTTAATTCTTGGTACCAGAAATTCTTATATACAGTTATAGGTATCTGATATTTTAAAAAGTCTCTTTGGAACAAAAAGGATAGGTAATTACAATTATCATTATTTTTTGCAAATCAATCAAAATTATACCTATTTTTGTCAGATCAGAAAAAAATATTTTTTGGTGTGCTGAAGAATTTTAATAATTAGTCTATGTGTGCCATGAGATGAAAGTGGTTGAAAATTGCTGACCTAAAATGACAATATCATTTTCTGTACATTAACTAAAGTCTCCAAAATACAAAACCCAAGCATTTTCATCATAACTGCTTGGTAGAAAGAAGGCTCTGAGGTCTGTAGACACAATGTTTTATCTTTAAATGAAGGAAAATGGAGATAAAATACAACACTCAGAGCTGGCTAAAATCTGAAATTAATTTTATTCCATTAATTGGCAAACATTCCTATTGAACATGCTATTTTCATGAGAATATTAATATATCTCTTTTCTAGATGAGGATATTAGGACATAAGATGAAGAGTAGTAGTTTTTCCCTTTTGTTGCTGACCTGCCTTTATAAACATATCCATACAGGATTATTCTACAGGATGCTGATGGAATGGTTAAGCTCCTGAGGCCGCCCTGATAAAACTAGGTAAATTGGGCTGTGTTTGCACTGAATACATTTTTGTTAGTCCTTTGACCTTGTTGAAACCATGGGCCTTGTTGCTCTACTGTTGAACTCCTTCCTACTTGGCATAGGCACTCTGGTTTCAAACCAAAATGATAGAGAAGAAAAGAAAATGATCTATTGTGACATTTAAAAACTACTGCCAAGTGTTTGGAACCCCTTGAAGACAAAAGCTCTAAGAAAGTACCTGAGGCTCTAAAAATAATTATCTGAAATATTCACACTATAATTTTCCAAATATTTCTTTTTTAAAATTTTTATTGTATTTTTCCATTACCATTTGTCTCCCTGATACCCTTTTTCACTTTCGTCCATCCATGCCCCTCTTCCACACAATCGCTCTGCTGTGGTCCATGCCCTAGAGAGTTCTTTGTTTTTATTTTTTAAAGTTTTTATTAAGTTTATTGGCTTAACATTGATTAATAAAATTATATTGGTTTCATGTGTACATCCTATAATACATCATCTGTATATTTTATTCTGTTTATCACCCAAAGTCAGGGCTCCTTTTGTCACCATTCTATAACCAGGGCATGATATTTTTCAAAGAAGCTAACAATTTAGCAATAAGAAGCATTACTTCATTTATCTAATTTTATAAAGAACAGTGCCCTTCTTCTCGTATTAGTATTTTCATTGTTTATTGTCTCCTCATGCTCAGCTGAATATATGACTCACAATTGATAGTCCTTTAGACGTGTTGCATCATCTGATGTCTTTGATTGAGGAGGAGGATTCAGGTCATGTGAAGTGTCTGCATCAGTCAATGGATCTGCAGATGAAATGCCTGGAAATGAGTGAATCATCAAGTATGACTTTTGGCTTCTAAGTGCAATCTTAGCTCCTATTTACACTAATGCAGCTTCCTCTCAAATAGCTGTGGATTTTTAATAAAATATGAAATTATCTCATTTTAGAGTTATAGAGACTTCAGAGGTCTTTCTACCCTCCTCTTTAAAATTTTACCAGGGACACAAATACTAAGTCTAGTTAAGAGTTTTAGTACAAGATCACATATAGTATCCAGTCTGAACGAGTATTTAAAAAAAAATCATCCAATGCTATGTCCTTTTCAAAATAACTTTCACAGTTTCTATATTTGGTGTATTCAATACAGTTTCTCTGTCTATTTAATTAATAACCATTCACAGAAGTGAAAACAAATTTAAGTTATGTTTAAAAATCTCAGATAATGTTGAGAAAACACAAATTATTTCTTTTTACTTTAAAGGTATTTGAATCTACTTATTCAGGCTACATATTTTATAAAATTAGACATAGTATATAATTAATGTTTCATATTAAGAAAGAAAAAATAAAATCTATTTTCTATGTGATGAAAGACAACTGAGAGAATCCAAACCTCTGCATGACGTTCCATTAAAAACTGTCTCTATTATTATCTCAAATTAAAATGCTCCTTCTAGTTACAATATCCTCATTGCTTCTCTATGTGCATTGATATTTATGGGATCAATATGTAATTTAATATCAGTATGTTTAATCATAATCAGCAAGAGTGCTATGTTTAGCTGAACCTATAAAATGTAGTATAATGATTCTAAAACGTTTAACTTAAGAATCACTGCCTCTGTGCATATGAATCAGAAACCTGTGTTTAATTATTGATAGTAATTAGTACATAGAAGCAGACAAACACCATCTGGTGGTAGAAATGGTTCCACGGCTGTCCCCCTTTCATTCACTCTTGCTTCTAAAATAATGCATCATTGATTTTGTTCCCCCGGTTGGAAAAAATTGGTTTTCTTTCTATACCACAACTACTATAATTTCTGTCCCTTTAAACCACACAGTGTAAATAGTCATTGTTCTCTGAGCTAAAATAAAATGGTTAGAACTGTGGGGTGGTCAACTGCATTTGGCCATCATAATCAGACCTCAGGGAAATTTTTCAGTGAGAACTCCTCACCCTGTATGCATGCATCTCATGAATAATAATGAGCGATGTTAAAGTAGTTGAACCTCAAGGTCAGATATTCAGAACAAAAAGCAATGCTGAACATAAAACCATAGCAAATGCCAAATATTGACTAATTAGGTGCATATTTTATTCAGGCAAGAACAGGTGCATGTGTGTGAGCCTGTGTGTATATGTTGATATATGACTTAAGTAGACAGCCTTCTTCAATCTAATGAAATTTAAGAAAGTATCTGAAATGAAGATAGAGGAAATTAATTAATTTCTTTATAACTGAATTTATTGGGGTGACATTGGTTAAAAATATATGAGGGGGAACCAAAAAATACTGGAATTATCTTCTGGAGGGTGAGTCCCTTGTAGTACAGGCTTCCCCCATTAAGTGAGTGTTCTAGGAACATACCAGTATCAGTGTACCAGCTGGCATTGTTGTGAGAGGCTGTATTCAGCTTCAGTGAATTTTTTATGAATACTATTTCAATGCATTTGTCCATTTCATGATGTGAGACTTATGAGTGCACCTGCCCAAACTACACTGAGTGTTCAGCAGTTTTCGACCAAAAATGGTATGACACTCATGCCCCGCCCTCCCTATTTACTTGATCACATCCTGAATGACTTTTTTGGTTGTTTTTTCCCAGAAATAAAAAAATCCTCAAAGGGAAATATTTTGCTGATGTTGAAGTGATTAAAAACAAAAACTAAAACTAAAATAAAATGGCAGAAGCACTAAAAGCATCAAAATTGAGGAGTTCAAAACTTGAAGAGTGGAAAAATGTCTCAGTAGATGTATTGCATTAAATAAAGAGTACTTTGAAGGTGACTGAAGTTTAAACATATAAGAATAAATACACAATTTTTATAAATAAATTCCATTTTGGGGGGGGCAGGATTCTCCCTTGTATAGGTTTCAGGTTTACAATTTTAAAATACATCCTACTGTTAAAGAGATTCATATGGAATTGTGCCCCAGAGCCTCAGAGCCAACTCCTTTTTCCTCTCGGTCTTATTGTTTAACTCAACTCATGTCCTATGTGATGCACACTGGGCAGAACAGAGCTAAATGTGTACAAAGACCTTAATCTCCGCACCATTTGGGTGGCCGTGCTGGAGCTGAGGCAGCCCAGTCTCCTGAGCAATCACCTACAGCATTGATTAGCTTCATCCAAGACCACTTAGACCAAAGATCCATGGTTTTCTACAAGGTCCCTGCTTGAATGGGCATGCTGGGTAATATCAGACTTGCTATTCCATCTCACTGGGCAGAGTTCTGCTAAGCGGGGGTTCTGCCATGCCAACACCTGTTTCAGCAGCCAGTGACAGAGTGTTTAACAGTCCCAGGGAAGAGGCAGTCTAAGGAACTTCTGGAAGTATTTGTAAACCAGGTGTCAAGAACACTATACCCAAGTTGAAGTATGACTGGGATGGAGGATGAAGGCTTGGAAGGGGTCCCAGTTTAAGGTCTCAAATCTCTGACTGTTCTAATTTGGGTATGTCAGTCTTCACATATATTGACTTCTGTTCATTTGCAGCTTATATGTCCTTACGTGGAGTCTAAGCTGGGGGATTGGATCAATGAAGGCAAACAACAACAGTCAATTTTATGGGCTAATGAGGCAGAAGAAGGTATAGAAACAGGAAGTTTAAAGCTACATCATAGTCCTGAGTGATTTGTTCATTCATAATGAGGCTGACAATGGGTCCTAGTCTCATGGGACGAGTAGCATGAAGGAAGCCCAAAGGCCACGCTCAAGTTATTAGGGATTGGCATAAATCATAGTGTGAAGGGAGGTTTTGGGGAGCAGGAAGGGTGCCTGAGAATTTCCAGAGCATGGGAGAAAATTAACGTTATAGCCCAGGTCTCTGGCCTAGTCCAGTGAATTCAGACCACAGACATCACAGCCGTGGGGGTTTATGGTGATGCCTTAGGGCACATTTGTGAGGGTAGTAGCTAAGCAGGGGAAATCTGGGCACCTCAACCCAGGTTTTAACTACTTTATCTATTTTGCACAATAGCATCCATGAAAGGTTTTTTTGGACGGAGCGGGGTGCAGTGAAGAAGGAAACTTTATTCAGTGCAACATAAAAGATTTCTTTTAAAGAAGGAGTTCAAACATTAAAAGAACCTCTAAAACACTACTTGACTAATCCATGAGGGTGATGGGAACACAGTGTCTCAGATGTCAGACCTGGGTACCATTCAGGTGAGCAGCATAATGCACCTCCAAAGATAGGTGGTGGCAGGTGCAGTAACTGAAGTAGCCTCTGCAGAGCTGGATTGAGGACAGAGAAGAGCAAGGGGACAGCAGGGGCTGGTGAGGTATACAGAACCCTCCAAGAGGCACCGCGGACTGATGGGTAGGTTGGGTAAATGGGCTGGCCTCTGCTGTGCTCCAGTGACAAGGCTGGGGAGCAGGTTCTTGTATGTGACATCTGCTAGTTGCAGGGGATTTGATCAAGCTCTGATTTTACAAGGAAAGGTGCATGAGTTCTTATTTCAATCCACCGACTTAATCCAATTTCTGTGAAGAGGTTAAAAGTATCACAGATCACCTTACTGTTTTCTTTATACATTGCCCCTGAACTATAGATCATTGCAGCTGCAGCTGTTCATGAAATATTCATTTATTCAAACAGGACTTAAGAAAAGTCAAGACCAATGACATAACTGCAGTGGGTCAACTTGTTCAAAAGGTCATCCACATAGTTCCCCCCCCAAAATATTCTGGGAGAAAATCTGAGTAGATGGCCATTTTTATCATAGAAAAATGACAAATTAAGCCAGGCCCTTGCTTCTATGAATAAATTCTAATTATTTTGTTCCAAAAAGATGCCAAAGAAGAAGATGAATTATTATGTTCTACAAACATCCTTCTTTGGTAATATCTGCATTAGTAGTGGGGACAGAAACCCCTCCACTAAAATGATTTGCACTGATTGCTACTGTGTCCACGTAGGGAAAGAATGGGGATTTGGAGAGTTTGTGTTTAAATGTCCAGAAAATACCTCTTTGAGATTCAGCCCCTTTTCTCCCTGAGGGAAGAAGTTGCCTTTGAAGGGGCTTGCCTCAGGAAGGGGGTTCGTAGGCAGGCTGATGGAAAGTAAGAGTATGGTTTACCTAATTATAAGTATAGTAATTCATTAAAGTTAGAAATTGCAATAAAAAAAGTCATAGCTGGTGAAGAATTTCAGAAGCTACATTGAGAGCTGATGTCCAATTGAGTTCCCAAAAGTCACCAACTAAGTATTTGTAATTCCTGACCACGTTATTGTGAATGAGCCCTGGAGGGTCAGCGGAAGTATGTGATATGAATAAAAAGCAAAAAATTGTCTGTACAAAATTAGATCTGTGGCTTTTCCTGAATGCTAACAGCAAAATCCAGAGAAATTCTTAGTGTAGATTTTTGTAAAATAAACTATTTTGTAAAATAGTCTAAATGTAATGCTTTTACATTGTAGTGGGAGGTAAAGACATATAACAAAACAAATAGATCGTAATAAAATTTAGTTAAAACCATTGAGAGCTTATAGAAAAATATGCTGGCTCATTAGGGAAATTGTTTAAAATGTGGACTCATAAAGCATTAGAATTTGCACAACTAAAAGAACTATTAAAATGATCAAATATCAGTATTTGAATTCACTTTAAAGGTCATCTAGCCTAATGACTCAGTATTAAAACCAGAATAAGATTCCTCACAGAGGATTATTGGTCCCTGGACACACCCAGGGGGTCATAAGGTAAATAGCATCAAGGTTAAAAGCTTGGCCTCAGGAGCCAAGCAGACCTCAGGTCTACCACTTAACAGTTACATAAATGTGTCAGGTGGCTTCACCACTGTAAGCCTCCATTTCTGCGTTGGTAAAATGGGCATAATAATAGTACAATTAATGTTTATTATTCAGACTGTGTATTTGTGAATTTGCTTACTCACTAAAATTTATTTGCAACCCCAAACTCAATACTTGTAGTGCTTTTGTGGTCAGTCCCGAATGTGCGCAGAGCAATGAGAAAATTTGAATTGTCCAATGCTCACACCCCCAGCTGACTTCAAACAAGGTGATGCTCTGCCTGTTCAGTTCTCCTACTGTAAACAATTGTCTTTTTCATCACATTATTTATTACCATATTTTATGTATTTCTGTGTTTTTTTTTCTTTTTTTTGCTGATTTTGCTGCTTAAAATGACTCCCAATTATAGTTCTGAAATGCTGTCTTGTATTTCTAAACACAAGAAGTCTGTGATGAGCCTTGTGGGGAAAACACCTGTACTAGATAAGCTTCATTCAGTCAGGAGTTATAGTGCTCTTAGACAGGAGGTCAGTGATAATGAAAGAACATTATGTATTAAATAAGATGTCTTTAAATGGAAACACACATAAAACAGAATTGGGTATTGATTGATTGATGAAAATGTTTTGACCAGAGGCTCTAAGGAATGCAACCCTGTATTTCTCCTAGGAGCATTAGTTCCATATTTGCTAATTCAGTGTTCCTGGCAACTTTATTGACCAGAGTTACCACAGAAAATAAGAATCGACTGTACTTACCTCGCCCAAGAGATAATGCATTTTAAACTGTTCAGTACTAGAACTTGGTATGTGGTATATAAAAAATGTGCTCAATAAAAATGGGAAATGTTATTAAACCACATCATAAAGCAGCTTCTTCCATTTTCAGACATTTTACGTTAACTACCTCATTCATTTGCAGCACCTGAAAAATTGGTGTGTGTGTGCAATGTTGTGATACAATAAGAAATATATATTTGTCTTTGTCCCTCTTCCTGGAACTAAAGATTCTAAAACCATTGAAATCTTCTCAGTGATAGAGGTGATAGTAGCATCTCCTGTTGTAAAACATCGTCTTTGTCCCTGGTTTCTGACACAGACTTCCTAAAATCCTTGCAATTGCCTGAGTGATGAGTGCCTTTGGTAAATTAATGAGATGAGTCTTAGCTGAAGGACTTCTTCATAGCTTCAGGATGGGGGCTGGTTTCCTGAAAGTCAATCGTGTGATTAGAGGGTTGGAACTTTCAGCCCTACCCCCAGACTCCCAGGGAGGGTAATATATCCAATCACCAATGACCAATGATTTAATAGATCATGCCCATGTAATGGAATCTCCATAAAAACCCCAGACAATCGTTCTGGACATGTTTTGGAGAAATGAAAATGTCTAGGTGCTAGGAGGATACCACACATGGAGAGGGCATGGGGGTCCATGTTCTTTCCCCTGGGATATCTTGCCCTAAGCATCTTTTACTCTGGGTATTGAGTATCAGAACTGAATTAAATTGTAGGTCACCCAGCTGGTGTGCAGAGTTGGAGAATTGGTTGTTGTGGAAAATTTTCACTACATGTTTGGTGTTAGAAGGGTTGTGAGTAGAAATGGATCAGTATGATATCTATGTCTTCATTCATGTGTCCATTGCACCATTAAACAGGGCAAGATTGACATGAAAGTTGTGTTCCCTTATTGGAGAACCTCTTATAAGTTTGTGTCAATAAATACATTCATAACATTCATTGAACATGGTTGTTTGACTATTTAGAGATTCTAACAGGGAATAAACTTCTCAATCTTGAATGCTTTATGACTTTGGTGGGGGAAATGGATATAAATTAACCTATGTGGTAAGTTAGTACAGTAAAGAGAATGCTTGGCTAATTAATCAAAAACAAATGACCTGTTCACCAAATTTGTTAAGTTTCTTATTCCTGGGAATACAACTGGATGGCATTCTGTCTTTTCTTGACATCAAACTGAGTTTTACAAATGTAATGTAAGTGCATATGATGCAGGCCACTTCTGGGCCTTGCCATTATACATTTTCCATTTTCTTTCTTACACTGGCTTGATACAGACAGGGGGAGAGACTTCAGAAGCTGCTGGTGAAACCCACTTTTTTTATTCACACTCAGAAAAAATTGCCCACCAGGCAAGGAGGACTGTATCTTGGGACTTTCTGAATGAGAGACTTTTATCATATAAGCTGTTACACACATTGGTATTTGTTGCAACAAAAACATTAATATAGCTAGGATTTTGAAGACAAATTCTGGTATGAGCTCTCTCACCAGATGGTGATGAGGTTTAAGCTAAGATGAGGTTTTTAATCTCGCTGTGTCTCAGAATCCTCCTCCATAGAATGGCACTAATTATGCTTTTCCAAACCATCATACAGGATCACAAGAGAGTCCTAATGAGATAATGGATCTGAGAGAACACTGAAGTGCATGACATATAATATGTGTGTAAGGCACTCTAAAATAATTTGGGGTGCCCCAGGTCTCTTAAGTGACCGGTAAATTGAATTGACACATCGACTCCAAACAACAGATCTGGCTTATTCTTTATAGGCATGATTTTCTGCTCAGTTTCTGAAATTCTAATTAGTATAGACGAAGCAACATGACGTTCTTAAGAGAGAGTTAGCACATGGTTCCAGAGAGCCCTGCTTCTCACACCGCAGTAAGAGATACTCCTCTGTGCAGTTGTTCAAAGGGAAAACACTGAATTAAAGACCAAAGTTCAGCATAACTTAACCTATAACTTCACTCAGGCTTTAATCAAATTAATCTCACTGTAGTAGAGAGCAGATGAAAAAAACCCCAAAGTGCAACGGGAGCACTCAGCAAGATATTGCTAAACAGCCTAACCCTGAACAACCAGATCCAGGATTTTAAATTCACCACTGCTTTTCCGTTTCGTTCTGTATAACTGCTTGCCTAGAGAACTGCCTTTTTAAAGTTTAATATAAGCACTCTTTTTTTTTTAACCTAGAAGGTAGCAATATTGATTTCAATTTTCTGAAATGTAGGAAAAATTTTATATCATAGACATCAGATTTAAAATCCACATCGTTAAAAATTACCTGATGGAGCAAGACAAGAAATTACATGGCAAAGGATAATTAAGTGTGTAGAAGGAAATAAGTTTGCTAAAGGCCTTGAGATGAAGAGGGTATTCTGGATTGTCTTCATAGATTCCATGCTATCACAAGCTATGAAGATAAGTAGAAGAGGGAAGCTGGGGAGGGCATATCATCCTCAGTCCATATGAGAAAGACACCCCCAGGCATTGCTGGCTGTGAAGATGGAAACAAGTAAAGAACCAAGAAATGCATAAAATCTCTAAAACCTGGAAAAGCAAAAAAATAGGTTCTCCCCTAGAAAGGAAAGAAACACAACCCTGCTGACACCTTGATTTTAGCACAGTGAGACTATTTCAGACTGCTTACCTCCACAGTAGTACAATAAAATTTGTGCTTTTTTAAACCACTAAGTTTTTGGTAACTTGTTTATATGTGTGTGTGTGTGTGTGTGTGTGTGTGTGTGTGTGTGTGTGTACACTGTGACTTATTGTTCTGCTTTCCCATTGAGGAATGCCTGTGTTGTATCCATGCTGTTGCTACTGTCAACAGTGATTCTGACAACGTTCACGTATATATCTCTTTTTGGACAGGTGCAAGCTTTTCTCTTAAGTATTTAATTAGACATGAAATCCTTGGACCAGTTGATATATGAAAGGTCTAACAAATAAGTGGTCTAAAAGAAATAAATTGAAACCATTTTCCAAAATGGTTGTAAAAAGTTGCACTCGAACCAACAATATATAACAAGTTCACCCCCCTGGCATTGTTAAACTTTATTTTATTTTTAATTGAATGGGTTTGAAATGATATCTCATTGTAATTCTAATTTGTGATTCCCTGATTATAAGTGACATTGATCATAGCTTTTTTATTGGCCATATGCATTCCTTCTTCTAGAAATAATTTTGTGCCCTTTTAAAAATAAATTATTGTTGCTTTTATTTTTATTTGTTAGAATTTTTATGTATTTTTATACTAATCCTTTATCAGTGATGTGAATTAAATTTTTACAGACTTGTGTAATTGAGATTATTTTAGTATTACAGTACTGTTGGATATAAATTCTAGGCTGTGAGATCTTTTTCTTCACTACCTTTGTAAACTATATTTCTTCTTGCATCTACTTCAGTCTTAAAAATGTCTTTCCCTTTGAATATGATCTGTATTTCTCTAAGCTTTTGAAAATTTCCTGGCATCTGTAGTATTCTTACATTTTGGTATGAGTAAGTGCCTCTGCCTCTCTTCATTGACACTTTATAGACACTTAATTTATCTTTATTTATTATTATTTTTAAAATCCTCACCCAAGGTTATGTTTATTGATTTTAGAGAGAAAGGAGAGAGAGAAGAGAGAGAGAGGAGAGAGAGGGAAAGAGAGGAAGAGAGAAAGGCACTATGTGAGAAACATCAATAGGTTGTATCCTGTACATACCCCAAACAGGGATCAACTCTGCTGCCTAGGTATGTGTCCAGACTGGGAATCAAACACACAACCTTTTGGTTTATGGGACAACACTCCAACCAACTGACCCAACTGGCCAGGGCTGTAGGCACTTTAAATTTGAGGACTTCCATCTTTCTATTTTTCTAAAAATTTATTTCCATTACTTACATATTTTTTTCTCATTCATTTTTATTTTTTGCTCTTTCTGGGACTAGATGTATGTCATCATATTTACTCCTATTTCTTGTATTATCTTAGCCATATTTTTGAGGGGGTGAATTTTCCCAACCTAATCCTCTGGTTCACTAATTCCTTAACTGTATCTTTTCATTTTCACATTCATTTTAGTTTTTGTATTTTTCATATACTTTTATTAGATTCTTTTCTTTTTCTTTTTTTCTTTGAGCTTATTTTACATTGTTAATCTTCACACTGAAAAATTTCCCAAGTCAGTATTTGAGATATAATTGATTGGATCATAATACTAGGTTGTAATCCAATTTTAGCCATAACTCCTCAAAGGTATATTTTCAATTTAAAAGTAAGACACAAATTAACTTTTAATTTGTAGATGTGTGGGCTAGTACTTTGTAATGTTTTGACTAATCTCTGAGCCATCAAAGATCTTCTCAAGAGGCATAGCAGAGCATGAGATATTTGGTACTAATTTTAAAGGCTGTGAATGAAGGACCTGACTCACAGGGCTTGAACAGTGCCTGACTCACACACAGCAGCCATCCAATAAATATCTGTGTAATAAATCAATGAATAGGCACATTGAGAATAATACAGTTTAGCTCTCTACTTCTTTTATTAATCAGAGTAGAATACCCCCAGATGAAAATAGAAACCCTTGTCTAATTGTCCTGCTATTTCTAAAGCTCTGTGAGTGGGTCACAGAGAACAAGGCTCATCTCACTCTGAGATTCTACAAACTGCCATGCACTTAAGGAGGGAAGGAGGGACGGAATGTGTTCACTACATTGTTCTACTAAAAATGATCTACTTGTGGACATTTACCCAAGCTACTAAAAAAAAACAAAAAAAAAAAGTTGATTTTTTTTTTTCTTCAGGGTTTGGGGGAAATATTGAAATGAGGAAAGAGGAGGAAGTTAAAATACAAGACCTGCTTTGTAGAAAAGGGAAAAGAGTCCAGATCTCTTGAACAGATACCAAGGCAGAACTAAGAAACAAGAATTTTATAGAAAAATACCTGTGAGAGAAACTTGAGGAGGGAGCCAAAGAAGGCTGGCAGAGCTATCAGATGGTGATGTAAATCAGACTCTGAGTGAAGGAGAGAGAGAAGGGAGGTTGGGTCTAAGCAATCTGGATCACGTTGAAATCTAAGGAATGCTTGACAAGGCCTTCAGGAAATCCTCAGCCAAAACCAGCATTAGAGGAACACATATTTTCTAAGAATAGGTCTGCCTTAGAATTAATGCTGCACTCAGCCTTTGGCTGGACCAGCCCATGGGTGGCATGACCTCAGCGCAAGAGCAGTCATAGTATTGCAAGCTCAGCAACTTGGCCTTCAGTCGATTATGTTCCCTGTGACAGGAGGTATGTGAAGTCCCTTCACATAGCTACCACAAGCTGGGAAATGTTTGACTTTCAGATGTTTGGCCCACCAATGTCAGACATTTTCAAAGTAGAGAATAATGTGGTCAGAATGGAATTTTGAAAGATGACTGAAGCATCTCAGTTCTTGTGGATGAACAGGACACGATAGACACAAGCTCTGCCTATAATAAATGACAACCAAAGGGTGTTTTAAAAATACAACTTATTCACTGATGCAATGTTGGTGAATAGTTGCCAGTGAATCTACTATCCTTTTACTTCTGAAATCCCACTGTAGATCAAGTGTCCTTAGGATTTACAACATTAATTTAGGCCTGAGTTAGGGGAGCTTTCCCTGTACAGGGCCAGAGAGCAACTATAGTAGATTTGGAGGGCCAGTTACTATCTGTCACAATTTTCCAACTCTGCCTTATAGAGTGAGAGCATCTATAGATAACATGTAAATGAAGAGATGTGGCTGTATTCCAACAAAATTTTATTTATGAAAGCAGGTGGTATCCACCTGGATTGACCCACAGGCCACAATTGATGTCCACTGATTTAGACATTTCATGTAAATTACATCAGATCATTCTGAAATTCAAGCCAGCATGGTATATTAGGGTTTTTATATTTAGGGAATTGTGAAAATAAAGTTCAGTAAGTGGCCAAGACCAAAAGTATCATTATGTTCAGTTTCAAGGATTTAGAATTTTATCCATGAGAAGTCACTGCACTTTTTTGCAGGAAAATGACATAAACCAATCCAAGGGCAATGCTGAAGGAGGTGAGGCTGTGAAACACACAGCCAAAAACTTGTGCAGCACCTGGATTAACAAAATATGAAAGCCTAAGTAAAGGAGTGACTGTGATTAATTATGAGGAAGTAATGAATTAGATAGCTCTAAGGGGTATAAAATTTCTAGATTGTAGTAAACTTAAATGTAGAAAATATGAAAAGAAAATAGCTTAGCTCATCCAGAGCTTTGATTAGACTTGAGCCATTGGGTGAATGATGGTGCCTTTCACTAAAAGAAGGGAGATAAAAGAAGCATCTGATTTAATAGGGTCAGAAGATTGACTCCTTTGAAGGACTTGAATTGTCTATAGGATGTTGAAATGGCAATGTCTAGGGAGGATCACTTCGTAAATTATATAACTACCCAATCACTATGCTATACACCTGGAACTAATGTAATATTTAATGTCAACTATATTTGAAAAATAAAAATTAAAAGAAGTGTTTAATAGGCTGTTAGTTGCTTGGCTTCTGAGCTCAACAGATAGGTGTATATATTAAAGGACAGGAGCTTAGCATGGTACCCTGGGCACTTCAATACATAAAGGAAGAATGAAGGAAGAGGGCACTGAAGAAAAAAGACATGCATAAGTTTTCTTTCTTATTACCTTTTTTCATCTTCCTTTCCCATCTTGAGGTTTTCCAGGGGCTGTTATCCTTCCCCATTTTTGATTGCTTTATTTGCTTTCCTCTTTGTGATTTTATCTATTTTTACTTTTGGCTCCAAGTTGAGGAAATTGCTTTTCAGAAATTTTAGACACTCTGTTTTAAGAAATTCTGACTTATGTTCCTAATTGATCATCGGTAGGATCAGCTCCACACAACATAATGAAATTTCTAACTCTCACCTACTTGTCTTATCCAAGCAACACCCTCAACCTCTGTACACTCAAGGAAAGTTAACACTGTCAACATCAACCCAGTGTAGTTCCCTCAGTCTCACATGTAGTCAATGAACCCAGAACATTGCCTCTCCTCAGATATGTGTCTTTTACTGACATGGTCCATAACTTCACCATTTCTTGCCTTGTATTATTGAATACATATCTAGTCTACCTAATCCCAGGCCGTCCTAAATTCAGTCCATCCTCCAAAATTATCTCACCAAAAAGGGATCTAATTGTCTTGAACATTTAGAATTATTTATTTCTCAACACCTGCACCCAACTGTCATGTGTAATATAAGACTTAACAGCAATTGTTTTTAGTTTGTTTGAAGAATCACGTTGCCTGCCATTCCAAGAACATTGAACAATAAATAAGATCAAATAGGCAAAAAGAGAGTAAGCCTTTCTCAAAGATTTTCTCAGGTTAACTTCCCAAATCTTCTTTCTTCAATGCCATTCTCTTCTTAGCTTATAATTCCTACATTTATTTGATAGAACGTAAAAAGAACTTCTTGGGAGAAGTTGCTAATTTTCTTATCCATTTCAAATCTCAATCATCTCAATTCCAGATGTTATATCCAAGTCACTTTTTTGCCAACATCTTTTTTTTACAAGAGTTATGTCTGATCTCAGTTGACCAGAAGAGAGGAGACAAGTAGTAAACATAATAACATATTATTATTTGATCATTATTCAAAATAATTTTCTTTAAGGTGAAATTTTGCTTCTTCAAGCACCTCCCCACCTCTAACTATGGACTTCACTGTTAACTTTATGTTAATATTGGGAAATAATGATAATAAAAATCCTAACATATATGCTGCCTCAAAATGCCTGTCATTTTCTTAAATGGTTTATGTTTATTAACTCATTGATCCCCAAGAAGGTAGTTACAATTATTGTCCTTGCTTAAAGATGAGAAATTGAGAAGGTATAAAACTTGCTGAAGGTCATTGCAGTTTATAAGGAGTACAACTGGGTTGGTACCTGCACAATCTGACTTTAGAGTCCATGTTCTTATCTGCTTCCCAACACTGCTTTTTATAACCATGTACTATACTGAAAATAATGTAATTAGCAATTAAACTGATTTTATTCCTGCAACTTCTATCATTTCCTGAATACAACTCAAATGATTCAGCTTGGAATATAAACCAAGCCTAAATACTTCTGCATCTTATTTTCTATCCAGCTTCCTGAGGGTTCTCTTGACTGAGCCGTGGTACAGGCTACTTTTTTGATCTTAGAGAATCTCTCCATGGTTTAGCACATAACTTGGTGATAACTAGGATCACAACCAGACACATGAAATTTGTCTGGATCTGTGTCTTCTATGAAACATTAATGACTCAGTTTTAGGGTGTTGTCTCAAATACATTTTCACTTTCAATTACTAATAGGCTCTCAAAATACACAGCTAAGTATGTATATACAGAAGAGCACATTATCAACTTTACTTATTTAAAACCTTACTTTTAAAAAGAACATGCTTAGTTGTATTGCTAATTTATAAGTGTTTAACTAAAGAAAATATCTTGTGATCCCTAATCCTGGAACCACGATCACTTTTGATTTTATTTTGTAAATATTCACATATATTCTCATTTTTCCACTCACACACAGACACACACGGTAACAACATAGTTCCTTTGGTTCCATGAAAAGCATGTGTATCCCATGTTATTCTGAATTTTACTGTGAGCACTTAAGGTAACAATGCCTGAGGGAACCTTTCAAAATAGACTGTTTTTGAAAAAATCCCCTTAGGGAATCCTTTCTCCTGTAAATTTCTTCTGTGCAATCAATTTCATTTTAGGGGGAAAAAAAAGAAGTGTTTCAAATATGCATTATTTGTGAATTTATTTCCTTTGTCTAAAAGGTAGCAAAATAGAGTAGAAAAAAATCATAGGGTTGGTTTTAGCACTTCATAGTTTATCTACATGTAGATTTATGGTTTACTCCAGCTATATGGTTTATTCCATGTATTTCCTAATCTAATATACATATTTTGATCACCTTCTGTTCATTGCATCTGTCTCCAGGAAGTTTACAATCTAATGGAAGACAATGTCATAGTCATTCTTTCAATAGTGTATCCAATATACAGGTATTTATTGTTATGTCCACAATATACCTTGTATTTTCTACCCACATAAACAATGAACTGTATTAAATATTAAAACTTCTGAGGAGGTCATATACTGTGAGAGAGTATGAGTTTGGTACAGTGTGTTGTTATTGCACTGTGGTGAGACCCTGTTGTAGGAGAGTGGATGAATGAACAAGAAACAATCTCACAAAGGAGGTTAGAAACGAAAGAGTGAATCTTTATCCATATTCCCTCAGAGAACTAATTCAACCTTCTTGAGCCCAGATAAATTCATCTGGAAAGGGATCAGATTTTACCTACCAGAGACCACACATATTCTCTTATGGATTTAAAATATAAATTCTACAAATTTATGGGGGGGGGGAGAAATACAGTCATGTGCCACATAACAATATTTTGGTCAATGACAGACCGCATATGTAATGGTGGTTTTGTAAGATTACAATGGAGCTGAAAAATTCCTATTGCTCAATGACACTGTCGCTGTCAATAGGTTGTAGTGCAATACATTACTCACGTGTATTCATAGTGAAACTAATGTACACAAACCCTACTGTTAATTGTATAAGAGTATAGCACATACAATTATATATAGTATATCATACTTGATAATGATAATAAACAACTACGTTACTGGCTTATGTATTTACTATTACTATACCATCATTATTTGAGACTATGATTTTTCTACCTATAAAAGTGTTTGCTATAAAACATTATGCCTCATTGTGCCCCCAGCAGCATCATGCATCTAGTTTTTACCATGTCTCTTGATTGCAACATTTTCTCTTGTGCTTACTTTAACCTCATGTTGTTATAAATGTAGTGTAGCTTCAGTGTGCAATGTTTATTAAGTTTACAGTTAGTGTACAGTAATGTTCTAAGTCTTTACAGTCACTCTCCACTCACTTACTGAGCAACTTTCAGTCTTGTAAGCTCCATTTATGGTAAGTGTCATATACAGGAGTACCATTTTTAGAATCTTTTACACCATTTTTACTATACTTGTTCTATGTTTAGATGTTTAGATGCACAAACACTGCTGTGTTACAAATGCCTAGTATTCAGTGCAGTATAACATACTGTGTAGACTTGTAGCCTAGGAGCAATAGGCTATACCACATAGCCCAGGTGTGTAGTAGGTTATACCATCTAGGTTTGTGTAACTACACTCTATGATGTTTGCACAACAAAAAAAATCACCTAAAGACACGGAATGTATCTCTGTCATTAAGTGACACATTACTGTATAGCTCTAGGAAATCAAGAATAACATTTTCTCTTAGACTTCAGATATGAAAAGAGAGCCTAGAGCTAAACTATAGAGGGCCTCAAATGCCAAAATAGAGAATCTGTATGTACCACTCTTCACCAAACAGTTTTAATATTCCTTCATCATTAAAAAAAAAATAGAATACCCCCAAACTATGTGAATATTTATTCATTTATAAATTATATACAAGTGGAACAAATACATTCAATCTTACATGTACTTCTCCAGAGAGATAAACAGGGAATATTTTCTAACTCATTTTACAAGCTTAATACCTAAACTTCTTGAGAAAAATATGAGAAAAGAACTGTGGATCAAGGTCATGTCCCGTCCTCTCCACCTAAAATCAATAAATAAAAATTAAAAAATATAAATGACAAAATTTGAAATGAAATGTTAATGAACACTAACAACACATTTTTAAGGATGATAAAGTTCAATTAACTCCAGAAATGTAAATTTGGTTTAAGATTAAGAAAATCAAGTGATATAATTTACCATATTAAAGGATTAAAAGAGAGACACTATATCTGCAAGTCAATAGACATAGAAAAAGCCTTTGATAAAATTTAACAACCTAGTAGTGATGTAAAAAATCAAACAAACTAAACTCTTTTTTGGTAAACTAGGAAAGAAACATAGTTTTCTTTTTTTTTACTCTGCTGAGTATCATCCATAAAATTGTCCAAGGCAAACCTCATAATAAAATGTAAAGTATTTTATCATTAGGAACCAGAATATGCAATTCATACTCACTTATTCAAAAATATACTAGAAGTTTTGGCTAATGTTCTATGATAAGAAAAGAACTATAGAAATATGATCATTGAAAAGAAAGATATTAAATTGTTATTCTTCAGAGATAAATTGTGTATGTAAAACTTGAGTAAGATTGTATTAGTCCAAATGGACTGGATTATTCTGGAATAAACAAACAAACAAAAAATACCACAATTTCATAAGCTTAGAAACAAAACAAAACAAAAAACTCTTTCATTTTAGTCATAGTGCTTATCTAACAAGCACAGAGAAGATATGATTTTGTTCTCTCAGGGACTCTCGTTGATGGTGACCCAGTTGAGACACAAGCTTTCAAACATGCTTTTCAAGATACCACTTGTTGTGAGAGTGGAAATAAAAATTGAAGTTGATTCTCAGCAATTATATTTTTTCTATCCCGAAGTGACAAGTGTCATTTTCATTTCCATTTTATTTCATTGGTCAAGGCAAATCAAGAATATACTTAACTTCAACTGGGTGGGAAAGTGGAACCCTATCATGTTCTCAGACTGAAAGATTTGTGAATGTCAATAATGGTTAACGTTAGAATCTGCAGGTCAAATATTGTAACTAATAACACTGTGTTTAACAAAATTGGATAATTTCATACACATATCAATTATATATATACATATATAAACACATATACCAGTTATATTTATAATTGTCATGCAATTGTACATTCACTAACAACAGTTAAAGAATGTAATTATAAAATGCTCATTTATTTTTATTTTAAGTTTATTTTTTGTTGTATTTTCCCATTACCATTTTTTCCCCCTGTATACTTTCTTCCACTTTCACCAACTCCTTTCCCCACTTTAATCACCACATTGTTGTACCTGTCCATGAGTCCTTTTGCCTCTTTGCTCAATCCTTTTCTCAGTCAACATAGTACTGGAAGTTCTAGCCACAGCAATCAGGCGAGAAGAATTAAAAGGCATCCAAATTGGAAAAGAAAAAGTAAAGGTGTCATTATTTGCAGATGACATAATACTGTATAAAGAGAATACTACATAGTCCACCAAGAAACTACTAGAACTTACAAATGAATTCAGTAAAGTAAGAAGATACAAAATTAGTATTCATAAATCAGTTGCATTTTTAAATGCCAATAATGAACTATCAGGGAAATTAAAAAAAAATTCCATTCACAATTGCTTCAGAAAGAATAAAGTACCTAGGAAGAAATTTAACCAAGGATATAAAAGACCTATACTCAGAAAATTATAAGACCCTGAAGAAATAAATTGCAGAATATACAAATAAGTGGAAGCATATACCATGTACATGAATTGGAAGAATTAACATCAATAAAATGTCCATACCACCCAAAGCTATCTATAGATTCAATGCAATTCCTATCAATATGTCAATGACATATTTCACATAACTAGAGGGAATATTTCAAAAATTTATATGGAAACACAAAAGACCCTGAATAGCAACAACAACCTTGAGAAAGAAGACCAAAGTTGGAAGAATCATGCTACCTAATGTCAAACTATATTATAAGGCCATAGTAATCAAAACAGTAAGGTACTGGCAAAAAACAAACAAACAAAAAAAACAGACATATAGATCAATTGAATAGAATAGAGAGCCCAGAAATAAACCATACCTTTGTAGTTAATTAATATTTGACAGAGGAAGCAAGCACATGCAATAGGCTAAAGATAGTTTAATCAAAAAATGATGTTGGGAAAATTAGAAAGATACATGCAGAAAAATGAAAGTAGATTACCTTCTTACTCCACACGAGAATAAATTCAAAATGGATTAAAGATTTAAATGGTTAGAAACAAAACCATAAAAATCCTGGGAGAAAACAGAAACAATAAATATTGCTTGTAGATATATATATTTTATATATCTCAGGCAAGGGAAACAAAAGAACAAATTTAAATGCCCATTTAATGATGTATAAATTGTAGAAATATATCTAACCAAAGATGCAAGCCTGGAATATATAAAATTATAACACTGTCAAAAGAAATTAAAATAGGTCTTAGTAAATAGAGGGATAAAATATGCCTTTAGAAGGCTACATATCCATAGATTTAATACTGAATCAGTCCACCCAACTTGGTCCTTGTGTGTGTTTGTTAAAAAAAAAAAAAAAAAAAAAATGTATCTAAAATTATAGGAAAGAGAGAACAAAGATTCATTGAGAAAATCAACCAGATAATATTGTTACAGCTACATGGGCGAGACTGAACACTCTGAAGCAGTGTATAAAGTAAACAAAGGATTTTAATAATGGCTGGCAGTTGGGCAGACTCTGAGCTGGTCTCTAACAAGCTCCAACGTCCAAAGGGGTCTAAAAACTGGGTTTATATACTGATGATGTTCCTTTGTTTCTTCTTTGGTGGGAAACAGCCTGTGGAAGAGGGGGCTGGGCAGGACTGCAGGAATGTCTTGGCAGTAACAGGAATAGAAATTAGCAAGGCTATAAGGTTATCTTTAGCTTGCAGCTGCAGCCTTTTAGTTAGGTTGAATTCTTTGTAAACCAATTAATTTTGCAAAAAGGCTAGACACTTTGTAAGACATAACTTTACAAGAGTTATAGACAAGTTACAAGCAAATGTAAGAAGATAGGGGTAAGCTGGGGTCTCTTAACTTGTAAATCACTGAATGGCTGTAATATTCTTCTTTTTTTTTAAGGCTTTCTAACAGAACTTTGCTACTTCTTCCAAAGAACTTCTGAAGCCCCTACAGATTTACATATTTAGCAGACTTATGAAACTTTTTACAGGGAATATTTGGTACCCCTACAATATAACTTGTCTTATCTAATAAGATGAAGTATTAACATGACATGATAGTAACACAGACTAGAACTACAGAATAGAGTCTATAGGAGACCCATTTAGAAACTTTATTGATAAAGTTGTTGAATTGGTATTGGAGAACAATGAGAAGAGTATGGACTTCATAATAAAATATGTTTAAATAAGTTATCCATTTAATAAACCAATTAAAATTTGATGTTTACCTACACCAAACATCCTTGTCCATGTCTTGACCTTGCATTACAAGACCCACCAACCTCTTCCATTGATCTTCTTTCTTTTATTCCTTCTCCCAGGTCATTAGCTCTTCATTTTGTTGGTGGACAAGGGAACTTTCCTCCATGAGAATTAACAGATCAAGAGCTTTTAAAATTCTATTGTCTCTGTTACTAACTCTAAAAGTGTCTTTGATAAAAATAATCTTTATTCTTCTCTTGATCTGCTTTTAAATCCATATCTTAAGGAAGGAGAAGAAAAACCAGCCAATAGTTTATGCCTAAAGATAGTCCACAAAATTATTTTTTTAATCTTTGGACTGAAAACATATTGGTTACTATACATCCATAAGAAACTGGAGACATAAGGAGACTTGGGAAACTGATTGTAGTTTCCCACTTTTGAGGCATCAGATTCTTGCCTTGGGGTGGGAGCAGTGGGAAAAGTCAAGAACATACACATCCAGGTAATATTACAAAGCAAGAATTGCAGCAATGTAATGTAATGAGAACATCACCAAAATTTTGAATATTGGTTGCTGGTAGACCCACCCCATTAATAATGAATATGAGATCAAGAGTAGTCATAAAGGGAAGTTTAATGTAAAAGTGCTGCTAACAGTATTAAATATAATCAGAAATACCCAACAAGTATTTAGGAAGGTAGGATTAAAACTTAGAGTTGAAGCTGGGATTCAAACTGAAAATCCATGAAGTACTGATTTACTTGATCAGGTGTGTTTAGTAAATCCTGGGCAATTGCAGGAATATATATGGGGCAAGATTAGTGATTGGAATTGTTGAACTAACAAATCCTGTTTTTCATAGAATCTTTTCTTTTCAACAGTGAGAATTATTTACACAGACTAAATCTGGCACAGTACTCCCTTAAAAAAAAAAAAAAGAGTAAAAAGGAAAATGCAGCTTCATTATCTGAGAGGTGATACCAAACCAGGCATGAAGATTTTTCAAATTCATTCATGGTGGTAGTAATGATAAATAGTGCTTATGGTACTTAACATTACGATTATTAAAGAATAAAAACATATTTGTCCATTTATTACAATTCCATCTAAATCTACTTCTGAATAACATGTTACTGTACTGCTTAAAGGAAACCTAAACTAGGTGTTTATTTAAAGAACAAAGGACACTAATTTGAAAAAATATATATACACTCTACGTTCATTGAAGCATATACACGTGTGTGTGTGCTGTATGTGTGTGTGTGTGTATGTGTGTGTGTGTGTAAAATAAAGTGGAATCTTACACAAAAAAAAATTATGAAATCTTCCCATTTGGGACAACATGGACAGATTTTGAGGGTATTATGTTAAGTGAAGTATATCAGGCAGAGATAGATAAATACTATATAGTATGGACTCTAAAAAAACAAAGTAAACAACACAAAACAAAAACAGACTCATAGAAACAGAGACCACTGAGATGGTTACCAAAAGGGAAAAGGTGGAAGGTAGGTGAAAAGTGAAGAAAAATATAGTCAATTGCACTGTGACAAGTTTGCAAGGTAGAGAGGATTACTAGAATTTGTGAGATGATCACATTGTAAGGTATAAAAATGCCAAATCACTATATTGTACACCTAAAACAAATATAACCAATATAATATAGTCGTCGTCGTCGGCAGCCGTCCGTCTCGAGAGACGATGGTGTAGCTTCTCAAGAGTCTATCTGCACCGCCGAGGATGGCTGTGCAGTCCGACTCGGGAGTGACATGGTATCTGTCTCCTCCCGTGTTGAATCGACATCTTGCGATGACGCTGAAGCTACAGAGCCTGGGCAGGGTAATATGGAGGGTCTGCTGTTGCCCATGCAGCAGACCCCCCCTCTCTTCGCAGCTGAAGGGTCCAAGGGAAAGACGGAGTCGATACAGCTTGGGTTCAGGTGCGCCGCAGGAGTTGCCGGTGTTGACTACAACGTCAAACCGCCTTAGGGACTCCGGCTCCGGATTTTCTGTCGGGGTTTACTCCCTTAGCCTTTCCCCTGAAGAGGTATGCCGCAAGGCAGCGGAGGTTTTTTGGAGTCAGAGTTTTCCTTCTCTGATGTACCCTGACTGGAAGATCGAACCAGCGACACTTAGCTCGCAGGCCGACGCTCAATCCACTGAGCTAAACCAGCCAGGAATATAATATAGTATAGTAACTATAATTAAATTTAAAAAATTAAAAACAAAAACACATAAACAACAGAGTCTTTCTTTATACAAATGTACTAAAAATCACAGAGGAGCAGAGACAATAGAATCTATAGGAGTGGGAGCAGGAAGAGAATATTGTGAAGGAGGATCTCAGGGCAGAGAGTTGGCAAATTCTGTAAAAAAAGGAATTATGAAATTTCTTCTAAGGTATTTAGATACGGATGTAGGTTTGAATTATGCCATTATATGCACAGATTTGTACTTACATGAATTTAAATCATAAGTGGAGAAAATTATTTTAATTGAGGTATTTAGAAAACACTTTCAGTGAAATAAAAAGTAAATGGTCTGGTGCATTATGCTTACCAGGGCTCTGTATTTTAGTGAATGCATTTTACCTTTATGATAATTATCAAATACTTATGCTTTATGGATAAAGCCCTATAGCATAATATTCAGGCTACTTTGCATAACTATGATGATTTGTGCTCCTTCTTAATAGAGCATAAATGTTTTTGTCCTTTTGCAGTTGATCTTATTCCCTGGTGGCTGGCTGAAAAAAGGGCCTACATTTAAAGTATTGCTGCAGCATACAAATCATCTGAAAATAATAATTTTAAAATATGCATTTTCTTTGATTTTTTCCTTACTTTCTTGCTCCAATAACTGAACATTTCTTTAGCTCCCTTTCAGTTAACTAAAAAGCCTATAACAGAGTACAAAATGTGCCCACAGAAAACCTCAAGCCGTGCAGATGGCCCCACCTCTGCATTCAGAAGCAGACGAGTAGTTGTCTGGAACAGCTGTGGGCTAGGAGGCTCTGGGTGGGCTCTGCCTTCTGGCATGCAAATAAGAAAAAGTAAATCTGATTTGAATCCCCAGTGCTCAGATCAACTAATGCTATGGTAAACAGCTTTCCAGCTGCATGAGTGTTAAAAAATTTTCTCTCTGCAGCCATAATTTTTTGCTGAAGTCATGTACTACCTGGAATGATATATGTGCTATGTATTTCCCAGAAAGCTGTGGCTACATGCATGCATGTATAGACGATGTAGAAATTGGAAGAAGAAGAAGGAATGGTACTCCCAGACATTTTTTAAGCGCCCCCACTTGATCTCTATAAATAAACCTTATAGTGTGGGGTTGTATTTTCACTCATTTTTCCTCCCAGTTGTTCAAATACCAGAATTTGGGAAGCTTCTAGCATCCTATAACTTAACTGAACCAGATTTTACCTTATCGTGTTGTATAAGCAATAAATATTGATCAGCTGTAAATGTATTACAATGTACTCCCCTGCCCTCAGTCCCAAACATAAAGAATCAAATTACTAAGGGGCACAGTTCAGTTTCTTTTTTTGTGAACATGAGGAATCTAACTGTAAAAGCAAACAGAAAATAATATCAATGACCCCATGATAATCTCAAGGGCCTGTTAGGGGAAAAGATATCTCAACTCAATCAAGAAATGCAAAGCTGTTTGAGGTAGATAGAGTTTCCTCACACCAGTGATTGAATCACCTGTTAGAATATTACTTTGAAATTAGTGACAAATTATGCTATAATTCAGAGGAGATTGTTCTTATGATTATTTTTTCTCTGTTTAGGCAAGTTACCATTCCACCCTACAAATCAGCCAATAAACAATCAGTACGTTAACAAAGAATAAGATGAGATGGAATGTTCATAAGTACAGGACTAACAGCCATTCGCAATCAATTACCCTCTCCTCTTGTCTTTAACGCTATATAAATTTAGCTAAATTTCTGTTATCTTTATTATTATGCATTGGCAGAAAGAGGATTCTTTGGAACCAAAGAATTCAGGGCAATGTGAAGCTCTTATCTCATAGAGCATGGTTTTCATAATAAATAATTAAGAAATTAATAGCAGCAAAATGACTTCTTGGTTTTATAGGCCAAATGTATTCATATATAAAACAGAGTCATCTTCTGCTGATGGAGCTTATTATACTTCATTTGGGAGCCAATAATGTAGTTACAGTATTTACCTATCACTATAATAAGAAAACCACAACAGCCTTTTTCTCTAATTACAATTATGGTGCTTTTATACAAGAACCAAAACAGATTTTTGTTTTAAAAATGCCTTTATTTTTACTGCTTATATTAGGAATGCATTGATATATGAGGTACTGTGTCAAGACTCAGAGTGGAAATGCAATCAGGATTTAGATAACAAATGAGCAAAAATACATGATCATTACAGTTGTTAGTAGAAAATTAACTAAAGCCCTTATTCTCATCTCATTTATGCATTTATATTACAACTTCGCAATTAAGAGACTTAAATAAGGGCTGAAAAATCCATAAGCCACTTAAGGTATAAACAATATAAGTAACTAATGTCCAGGAAATGGTCTTTGCATGTGGGTATAATAAAACTATCCAGAAAATGTCACAACGAAAGCTATCATTTACCTTGAATATAACAAAAAATTTGCTCAGCAAGATCACATCACAATTAGTTTTTCAAATGAACAACTAGTTTTTAAAAAGATGTTGAATAAAATTCCGCTGGGTTGTCAGTAATTTTCTTAGTGGTGTTCATAAGTGGAGAAAATTATTTTAAGAGATTTAAATTAAAATTATTTAGAAGAGATTTTCTCAATAACAACCATGAAGTTCTGTAGCAAATATTCTTGTTTTCCTTTTAAATAAAAAATAGGTTCTCTGGCTGGATGTATTTCTGATTATTTATTAGGTCAATAAGTCAGGTCTTAGAGTAGTAAGTTTGGTTCAAAAATGTTTTTTAAGTTTGTTATAATTATATTTATTTAGATTCCTAAAAATAGAAAAGCAAAATGGTCAATCTTAAGAGATAATACATTCATGAATAGATTTTGTTTCCAAATACTAAAAATTTCCACTGAGATTTGAAGCTAAATTTACCTAGAATTTTATGATTAATAATTTTATTGAGTAATCTATGTTTGGAACTAACTGTCAGAATGCTGACATCATGACTATGCTTTTGCAGACAAAAGGTGGAACTCCTAAAAACTAGCAGTGCTCTGATGAATAAACTTTGTCCTGGACAAGGGGACTTCCCAGTGTTTATTGTGGGAGTATAAGGGCACCAGGAGCTGCCCATGGGACAAGGGAAGGATAGAACACTAAGACGCTGACCCAGGTGAGAAGAATTAAACATGCTTTCAGGCTCTACATTAAAAATCAAGTACAGATGTTTATTAGGAAAAAGAGGTGTTCTAGTACAGTTTCCATACTACTTCATAGTAGTAGTAATGACTATGTTAGACTAATGACCTAAGCAAGAGTTCTTAATCTTTGCTTCAGATAGTCTAGTGAACTCTTAAAAGTTGTGTATAAAATTGTGTGTGTGTGTGTGTGTGTGTGTGCGCGCGCGCGTGTGCAGAGATTTCAGAGCTTCAATTCGTTTTCAAAGGGAACAGCTACCACCCTCACCACCATGTACCTCTGAACTGGGTTTAGACATACCATTGGCTACAAAGTGAACACTTCCTCTTTGACTTAGTGGGGACAGCATGGTTGGTGTCAGCCAGAACTTGTGTTACCCCCGGCTCCATGGTTAATGCTAGAAAACTGAGCTAATCAGTTCATTTCAGAGAGCCTTCAATGCAGGAGCAGCTAGCACCCTGGAAGTCTGTGAGTATTGCAAAAAGGAATGTCTTCCTCCTCCAGGCTGAGGTGAGCCCATGCCAAGCCTAAAAGGGAATTCAGCTGCATGTAGTTCCATGACTGGGTAGGATACCACCTACAAGCTCCTTATTAATAACACAAGAACCATTGACTCAAAACACCTTCTCTTTTTAAGGGGTTGGACTCAGTCTTAAGCACTGAGGAGGAAGATGTTGACAGATCAGACTAAAAAACCTAGCTCTCTTAAAGCTTATATTCTCGGTGATGGTAAATGGTTGGGGAGTGGGGTGGTAGAGATGTTAGTCAAGGAAAGATAACATTTAAAGGATATACTAAAAATATTAAAGATGGAGGGGGCAGGTAGAGAGGGAGAGAGAAAATCTATATAACTTATTAACATTTTCCTTTGCATATAATAAGGACTTAAATGGGTTTGGTATTTTGAAATTGTAATATAGAACATTATTGGGGGGGAATGTGTTTCAATTCTAGGAAGTTCAAAGTGTTCTCATATGTCACTACATTGCAAGTTGTTTTCAAATCATTAAAAGGACACACTGCTTTAAATCATAGCCTACAAACAAATCAAATGACAGATTTTACCTTTGATGCTTACTTTAAAGTCCCCAAGAAATGATCTGAGCATCTGGACTCAGCACATCCCACCACAGGAAATAGGATGCTGTATCTGTGTACACAAAGAAGGAAAGAACTGGAATTCTAACAAGTTCCCTTCCCCAATGTCACTGACAGCACATCCAGGCTGGTAGAGAAAGGTTTAATGTCTTCTAGGATGAGCAATCTTTGTGACAAACCAATTGTCTTCCTGGTTAGCCAAGGCATTATCAAATAGAGCTGTCAATCATTTGGGGAAAAGAAGAGAAACAAAAAGAAGTGGATGAGAGAAAGAACTTCTTCACTTTTCCCTGAAACCATTATTTTCTTTTCTGTAACACTGAAATTCTAGCGCTGTTGTATGATGTAGACTTGCCTGCTAGCAACTCTTACAGGCAAAGGGACCTACTCATCTCTTAATTTTTCACCACGAAGTAGTGGGTTAGACAGTCATTACTTCTATTTCCATTTTTTTTTCTGGAAGCTCTACAAAAAGAAATTTTCCCTGGAGACTCATAGAGGGTTAATTAAGCCACAAACTTTGCTATATTGCTGAGCCACAGTTGGAAAGTGAAGAGGGAAAAAACAGATCTGTCCCATTAGTGTTAGCATCTACCTTGGAGCCCAAAGTGTAACTTGACCCCTTCCTAGGAAGGAAAGGAACATTATTGCACTTATCCTGGCACAATTAAGGCAGAGATATTCTATTCACAAAATGAGGCTTCCTAACTATCTCCATTTTCTGTCCAAATCCCAGAGCAACAATAAAATTATGATTACAGATATGTGTGGGGCGTTTTGCTGACCCTCTGACTTCCCATAACAGCTGATTGCTGCCTATTTTCCCTGCAGAGTAATAAAAGTAATAAAAACCCCACCTCCCTCTACCAGTGCAAATGTAACCTTTTTAATCCTGGGTTTTTATTTCTATTATCATCATTATTATTTTGTAATGTCTTAAAGCCTTCTAGAGCCTGGCTGTCCCAAGCTGTACTCAGTGTTTATTCAATAAAACACACACACACACACACACACACACACACACACACACACACATTGATCACCTATTATATGAAAGACCCTATGGAAAAGAGATTAAATAAGGCTTCTAGCCTAGAAAAACTCATAGCCTTTTCTTTTTGTCCGAAGTTTTAGAATTTTCCAAAATTATAATTGACTATTGCCCACAAGAGGTGAAGTAGAATCCAATATTAGACTTCTGAAAACATATAAAGCATATGGTGACATTTTTCTAATTTCTCAAGAAAACTTTCATTACAGTTATACTTTTAGAAGTCAGAAAAGTAACTGAACACTTACACAAACTACATTATTTTTCTATGGCTTGTCCTTTATTGATATTTGGACAGAGTAGACTATCTAAATTTCTTGTGGAAATTTTAACTTTTCAACCAGATGTGTGAAGCCATATACAAAGTTAAAGCTTCTCTTTGCTATTGTTTATTTGGAAACTATAAATATTTAACTTTTTAAATAAAGATTTATTTACTCTCTATATTAAGGCTTTATAGTATGTTAAGGAGCTACAGAAACAAAGATGTTAAACCTTTAAGGAAGTTTCATAGTGTGTGTGCTGAGAGTATTTTTTTCTGACATTAAATTAAAGTATAGAAAAATAATTTAGAATAACCATGAATTAGACTTTCTGACAAAACCCTCTCTGGAATGGTCCTAACAAAAATAACATCATTGCTAATTATAATCTAACAGAGAGTTTTGGCTTAATGGTCATTTTAATTAAAAAAAGAAAAAAACTACATTATGATCTCACCATAAATATTCATTAAATAAAGACTTGCTAATACCTAATTGACATGTTCAAAAAATGAGAATATATGAACATAAACATTACAATAATCAGTTTCACAGTAAAAACCCTTCTAAGGAAACTTGCCCAGTGTGTCCCCAAACATTCTGCATTTACCAAGTCATTCTTAAAAGTGAATTAACCCCAGGATTGGCAGGTAGGATTATGGTTAATTTTCTTTTTCTGGTACTAAAATATTTTAGCATATTCTGAAGGCCTTATAAAAGTTTTTCCTGCAACAATCCAAGGAATCATATCTTTGGGTGTATTTCCCTGAAATATACATTGAAATTGCCTCTCACTTCTCCTTCTGCCAGACCAGGCAGACCCCTACCGTCTGATCATTATATGGAAAATATGGAGAACAGTGTTCATGGTTAGGTACATATATTTGTATATCTCAGAGAAAAAAAATATCTTTTTTTCCCTGAGATCATAATTTTTACTTTTTGATTATTAGTTTTAAATGATCTTTTCTGAGATGACAGTTTTTTTTTTTAAAAAATGAGCTTTAAATTTTGGCAAGAAAATAAAACACCAGGAAAAAGATTACTCTTCAGTTCAATGGGGGAACCCACTAAGATCTCCAGGAAACTTCAGGTTTTAATCTTTACTTAAACATATATTTACTGAGCACCTACAATGTGGAAGTATATTGTGGACAATATTGCAGACACAAAAACCATGAACTCTGAGGACATCTAGATCAATAAAGACAAGTATAGGAATTGCCACATGACAGGGTAGAAAAGATAATAGTCATAAAGGTTAAAACCAAGTGCAATGACCATCAAAAAAGGGGTTGATGAGTTTCCATGAGGATAGTTTAGTGAAGATTCCATGAATACAGTGGCATTTTTAAAGACTTTTGATTATGGTGTGGATGGTGAGAATACGGACAATTAAAGAGAAAGAAATGCTAGTATTTTCTGAGCACCTCCTCCGGGCCAGCTTGTGCAAAGCACTTGGTTTATATGCACACAGATGCGGACGAAGGGATGCTGCGGGGATGTATGGAGAAAGATGAATAAAGAAGTTAGGCAGAGTACACCTCTTATGAAAGACATTTAGGAGTAAATTGAATTTTAAAGCATTTTAGGGGTAATTCATAGAGTTCTTTGAGGTCTAAACTACAAATCCATTCTTTATTAAGTTTAATATGGCAGCATAAACTGAGTGGGAGAGGGGTGGTTTGTAAGGAGGATATATTTACTGTCCTCAACCAAGAGAAGCAAAGCAGTGGGTGACAACCTCAGTTCCCATGCCCTGACCCCCACCCCGCCCTCCTGCAGCTGCTTGGAAGATAGCAATATGTATTTTGGGCATAGAGTTCCCCACCATAGCAGGGTGCATCAAGCCGAGCCACGTTTGGCCTTGATCAGCTCCTCATGCTTGCAGCTGCAAGATAACCACAATTCAATCCTTCCTTTTATCTTGCCCATATAAAACAACCCCCTCCTTCCCTAGAAGTCTGGAGTCAGAGCCACCGGTGGCACAGCTCCCTCCCAGCTCGCTAATTCCCCCCAATAAGCTTCTTTTTTCCTGCTCACTGCGTCTTGATGACCTTCTGAGCGACTTCATTCTTACAGTGGAAATGGAGAAATTATGTAAGATAGATGAGTATGGGAAGTAAAGAGAATAGTGCCATAAATACATTACCACCTTTACAAACATTCCATGACTGACCTTCATTTAGAAATAAAGTCATGAAATTTAAAGATATGTTTACAGAATACTCTGGAGTCCTGTCAATTCAGAGAGTTAGTTAACAGTTACTTGACTTCTTCTAAACACAGCTTGACCAAAAAATTAACAAACCTAGAGTCATTAAACTAATGAGTTAATAGGCATCTATTTGTGTCTGGTTTTAGTAATATTGATAAAGATCTCATAGCTAAAGACTTCTGCCATTCTTAATTCCTGAAAGAAATTTATACTTTGATCCACAAAACCAAAAATACTCCAAGTTTCTCCTAATAATTTCAATAAAAGTAACATTTTAGTATGTCATGATGCTAATAACATTAATAGTCAGGATGTTTTTAGCCATTAACATTTAAAATGTTACAAAGGCAACATGTATTCACTGCATTATATTTACCAAATATAGATAGGTAAAGTGAAGTAGAAGGAAAATAATTCTGTTACCCAGAAAAATAAACAACCACAACAAAAATACTATTAATATTTTATGTGCATACCTTCAAGGTATTTTTTCTTCTGCACATATGAGTATATTTTAATTCTTGGTCCACTAAGATCTGAAGATTTCGCTCTTATCATATTTTCCACATTTTAAATTATGTCATTGCCATATTTTAAATAACGTCATTTCTTGACACCAATCTATTCATACGTTCATACTTGTTAAATTGTTTTGGATCCTACAAACAAGTAAGGAAGTTTCTAAGTATAAGATATCTTCTGGGCCCATAGCCTGTCAATTGGAATGATATAAGTCAAAAAGCAATTGCTTAACATGCAGAATATACAGATGCCAAATTAGGTGGCTTTATTTTTACTTTTTCTCTTTTTTTTTTTTTTTTTTTTTTTTTATTTTGGTTTTTCAATTACAGTTGTCCCCTTTCTCTCCCCCACCCAGCCCACCCCCTCTCCCGCAATCATATCCCTCCCCGCTGTCCATGTCCATTAGTCCTTCATACAGGCTCTTTAATTAAACCCTTCCCTTACTTATCCCCCTTCTCTCCCTCTCCCCTCCCCCCTATTGACTGCTACTCTGCTTTTTGTTCTATTTAGTTCCTTTGTCTGTGTTGTTCTTTAGTTTCCTGTATTAGGTGATATCATATGGTATTTTTCTTTCTTTGCCTGGCTTATTTCACTAAGCATAATTCTCTCTAGTTCCATCCATGTTGTTGCAAATGGTAGGAGTTCCTTCTTTCTTTCTGCTACATAGTATTCCATTGTGTAAATGTACCACAGTTTTTTGATCCACTCATCTACAGATGGGCACTTAGGTTGTTTCCAGCACTTAGCTATTGTAAACAGTGCTGCTATGAACATAGGGGTGCATAAGTTCTTTTGAATTGGTGTTTCAAGATTCTTCGGGTATAATCCTAGTAGTGGAGTCGCTGGTTCAAAAGGCAGTTCCATTTTTAATCTTTTGAGGTAATTCCATACTGTTCTCCATAGTGGTTGCACCAGTCTGCATTCCCACCAACAGTGCAGTAGGGTTCCCATTTCTCCACATCCTCGCCAGCACTTGTTGCTTGTTGATTTGTTGATGATGGCCATTCTGACTGGTGTAAGGTGGTATCTCATTGTGGTTTTTATTTGCATCTCCCTGATGGCTAATGATGTTGAGCATTTTTTCATGTGTCTATGGACCTTCTGTATGTCCTCTTCGGAGAAGTGTTTGTTCAGGTCCCTTGCCCATTTTTTAATTGGGTTGTTTGTTTTCTTGATGTTGAGTCGTATCAGCTCTTTATATATTTTGGATATCAGTCCCCTGTCTGTGATGTCATTGGCAAATATGTTTTCCCATATGGTTGGTTTCCTTTTCAATTTGCTGTTGTTTTCTTTTGCTGAGCAGAAACTCTTCAGTTTGATGTAATCCCATTTATTTATTTTTTCCTTTATTTCTCTTGCTTTAGGAGATGTATCCGTGAAGAGATTGTTACGTGAGATATCTGATATTTTCTTGCCTATGTTTTCCTCTAGGACTTTTATGGTGTCACGGCTTACATTTAAGTCTTTGATCCATCTTGAGTTTATTCTCGTGTGTGGTGTAAGTTGGTGGTCTAGTTTCATTTTTTTGCAGGTCCCTATCCAGTTCTCCCAGCACCATTTGTTAAAGAGGCTCTTCTCACTCCATTTTATGTTCCTTCCTCCTTTATCAAAGATTAGTTGACCATAGAGGCCTGGGTTTATTTCTGGACTCTCTATTCTGTTCCACTGATCTATATGTCTGTTCTTATGCCAGTACCATACTGTTTTGATTACAGTGGCTTTGTAGTATTGTTTGATATCTGGTGTTGTGATTCCTCCTGCTGTGTTCTTCTGTCTCAAGATTGCTTTTGCTATTCGGGGTCTTTTTTGGTTCCATATGAATTTATGGAGTATTTGTTCTAGGTCTGTGAAATATGTCATTGGTATTTTAATAGGGATTGCATTGAATTTGTAAATTGCTTTGGGTAGTATGGCCATTTTGATGATGTTGATTCTTCCCATCCAAGAACATGGTATTTGCTTCCATTTATTTGTTTCTTCCTTAATTTCTTTCTTCAATGTTATGTAATTTTCAGAGTACAGGTCTTTTATCTCTTTGGTTAAGTTTACTCCTAGGTACTTTATTTTTCTTGTTGCTATAGTAAATGGTATTTTCTTTTTTGTCTCTGTCTCTGCTATTTTATTGTTGGTGTACAGAAATGCCTTGGATTTCTGTATATTTATTTTGTACCCTGCGATTTTGCCAAATTCACTTATTATATTGAGTAGTCTTTTAGTGGAGTTTATAGGATTTTCTAGGTATACTATCATATCATCTGCATATAATGAAAGTTTCACTTCCTCTTTCCCAATTTGGATTCCTTTTATTTCTTTTTCTTGTCTGATTGCTGTGGCTAGGACTTCCAACACTATGTTGAAAAGGAGTGGAGAGAGTGGACAACCTTGTCTCGTTCCTGAGTTCAGGGGGAATGCTTTCAGTTTTTGTCCATTGAGTATGATGTTGGCCTCAGGCTTCTCATATATAGCCTTAATTATGTTAAGATATGCTCCCTTTATTCCCATTTTGCTGAGTGTTTTCATCATAAATGGGTGTTGAACTTTATCAAATGCTTTTTCTGCATCTATTGATATGATCATGTGATTTTTGTCTTTCATTCTGTTTAGGTGATGTATTATATTTATTGATTTGCGAATATTAAACCATCCTTGCATCCCTGGAATGAAGCCCACTTGATCATGATGTATGATCTTTTTGATGTGTTGCTGGATCCTGTTTGCCAATATTTTATTGAGGATTTTAGCATCGATGTTCATCAGTGATATTGGCCTGTAGTTTTCTTTCTTTGTTGTGTCTTGACCTGGTTTGGGGATTAGGATAATACTGGCTTCATAGAAAGAGTTTGGGATTTTCCCTTCTTCTTGGATTTTTTGGAACAGTTTGAGGAGGATAGGAGTTAGTTCTTCCCTGAATGTTTTGTAGAATTCGCCTGTGAAGCCATCCGGTCCAGGGCTTTTGTGTGCCGGGAGATTTTGGATTACTGTTTCAATTTCCTTCTTTGTTATTGGTCTGTTGAGACTTTCCACTTCTTCTTGATTCAGTTTTGGAAGGTTGTATGTTTCTAGAAATTTGTCCATTTCTTCTAGATTGTCAAATTTCTTGTCATACAGTTGTCTGAAGTAATTTCTAACTATCATTTGTATTTCTGAGGTATCAGTCGTGATTTCTCCTCTTTCATTTCTGATTTTGTTTATTTGTGTCTTCTCTCTTTTTTTCTTGATTAGACTGGCTAGAGGCTTGTCGATTTTGTTGATTTTTTCGAAGAACCAGCTCCTAGTTTCGTTGATCTTTTGGATTGTTTGTTTAGTCTCTATGTCATTTAGTTCTGCTCTGATCTTGATGATTTCATTCCTTCTTCTTGCCCTAGGCTTTGTTTGTTGTTGTTGTTCTAGTTCTTGTAGAATTGTGGTTAGGTTTTTTATTTGAGATTCTTCTAGCCTTTTCAGATATGCCTGTATTGCTATAAACTTCCCTCTCAGGACTGCTTTTGCTGTGTCCCACAGGTTTTGGGTTGTTGTGTGCTCATTATCATTAGTTTCTAGAAATTTCTTGATTGCTTCTTTGATGTCATTGTTAGCCCATTCATTATTTAATAGCATGTTATTCAATCTCCATGAGTTTGGGTGTCTTTGATTTTTTCCTCTGAGGTTGATTTCTAGTTTCAAGGCATTGTGATCTGAAAAGATGCTTGATATGATTTCAATTTTCTTGAATTTGTTGAGGCTTGTTTTGTGACCTATCATGTGGTCTATCTTTGAAAATGTCCCATGTGCACTTGAAAAGAATGTATATTTTGCTTCTTTGGGGTGAAAAGTTCTATATATATCAGTTAGATCCATGTGGTTTAGTGTGTTGTTCAATGCCTGTATATCCTTGGTGTTTCTTTGCTTTGATGATCTGTCTATTGTTGATAATGGAGTGTTGAAGTCCCCTACTATGAGTGTGTTGTTGTTGATATCCTTTTTGTGGTCTTCTAGTATTTGCTTTATGTATTTGGGTGCTCCTATGTTGGGTGCATATATGTTTATCAAAGTCATATCTTCTTGATGGATTGTTCCTTTAAGTATTATGAAATGTCCTTCTTTGTCTCTTTTTATTGTCCTTGCTTTGAAATCCATTTTGTCTGATATGAGAACTGCTACCCCGGCTTTTTTTTCCGGTCCGTTTGCTTGGAATATTTTTTTATATCCCTTTACTTTCAGTCTGTGTAAATCTTTTGTTTTGAGGTGTGTTTCTTGTAGACAGCAAATATGTGGGTCCTGTTTTCTTATCCATTCCGTTACCCTATGTCTTTTAATTGGAGCATTTAATCCATTTACATTTAAGGTTATTATTGACGTGTATTTATTCATTTCCCTTTGTACCTCTGTTCCTCTCCTCTCTTGTTTTTTCCTAGAACAGTCCCTTTAGCATCTCTTGCAATGCTGGTTTGGTGGAGATGTATTCTTTCAGTCTTCCTTTGTCTGAGAAACTCCTTATTTCACCTTCTATTTTGAATGAGAGCCTTGCTGGGTAGAGTATTCTTGGTTGTAGGCCTTTGTTTTTCATTGCTTGAAATATTTTTGACCATTCCCTTCTGGCTTGTAATGTTTCTGTTGAGAAATCAGTTGATAGCCTTATCGGAGCTCCCTTGTATGTTATTTGCTGCTTTTCTCTTGCTGCTTTTAGGATTCTCTCTTTGTCTTGGAATGTTGCCATTTTAACTATGATGTGCCTTGGAGTGGGTTTTTGGGGGTTCCTCTTGATTGGAACTCTCAGTGCTTCTTGGACTTGCATAGCTTTTCCTCTCATCAGGTTCGGAAAATTTTCTGTCACTATTTCTCCTATCAGATTTTCAATTCCATGTTCCTTTTCTTCTTCCTCTCGTATTCCGATGATCCTTAAATTATTTTTCCTAATGCTATCCTGTAATTCCCTTACATCTTGTTCATATTTTTTCAATCGTTTTTCATTTTGCTGTATTGTCTGGGAGTTTTTCTCTACATTATCTTCTAACTCACTAATCCGATCTTCTGCTTCGTTTAGTCTGCTTTTGACTGATTCTACTGTGTTTTTCAGTTCAGAGATTGTATTCTTAAGTTCTTCCTGGTTCTTGTTAACGATTTCTATGTCTTTTTTTATGCTGGTGTAGTTCTCTGCCAGTTCCCTGTAATTTTCTTGGAGCTGCTGGTAACTTCCTTGAAGGTTGTCATAGTTGATTTTAAGGATGTCGAGTATATTGAGCTTCTTTACCACCATTGTTTTGAATTCTATGTCTGACATTTGGGCTATGTCTATTTCGTCTATCTCTCTTTCTGAGGATTCCTCTTTTCTTTTCATTGAGGGGTTATTTTTGCGTCTTACCATGTTGGATTCTTTTTGTTTTTATTTATTTATTTATTTATTTATCTATTTATTTATTGGGGGGGTAGTCTGCTTTGACTTCCCTCCTTTGTGGTGTAATATTCTTTATCGAAGGTCTGGGAGTTTCAGTGGTGCAGTCTCTTTGATATCCTGAGCCTGATGGTCTTAAGTTACCCTTTATGTCGTTTGTTTATGCTGTTCGGTTATATTTCAGATGTTCTTTGATAGGATCTTCCTTCTGGCTACTTGGTTGAGAGTCACTCTATCTGCTTTGTCTTGAGTTCTTTTGTGGATATGCTGTTAAAGACATAAACACACAGCCCAGGCAGGAGACCCACACCCTCAGAAAGTATCCCCCACTCTATCCTGCTATCGTTAGCCAACTAGCCCGTATTAATATAAATGTAAAGAGATTTGAGCTTTTATACTATAAGAAGAATAGATACGAGTTGTTTTTGGGGAGGAAAAATATAATTTTTGATAGAGGGGTTTATAGATTAATAATAGTTGAGACTGTGCAAGCCAGTTAGTAATATTTACATTGTATGTTAAGAAAAATAGAAGAAAAGGATAGAAAAATACTTAGTATAGTAAGAAAGTGGGATTGTATTGTATTTGGGTTTATATAGTAATTATATTGTATTATTTAAAGTAATAGGGGGGCTAAGCTAGACACACAAACGAATAAACCACTATTAAAGAGAAAGGATGAGAAGGAGAGGTTATATGCAACACGTTAGAGATAAAGTTTGTTATTATTGGAAGAGGTGGAGGAAAAACACTCCCCCAAAAAATCCCCAAGAAAATAGGAGAAAGAAAAGAAGAAAGAGAGAAAGAGAAGAAAATAATAAATTTACCACAACCCCCCCAAAAAACCCCAAAAGGTTAGCAAGAAAGGAACAAAGAAAGATAGAAAAGAAAGAATACAGAAGAAAGAAAAAAGAGAGAGAGAAAAAAAATTGAACCAAAAAAAAAAAAATATATATATATATATATATATATATATATATACCCCCCAAACCCCCCCCCCAAAAAAAACCCCAGGAAAAGAATAAAGAAAGAAGGAAAGAAAAGAAATTATTAAGAAGAAAGAAAGAACAAGGGAGAAAAAATTTGGGAGAAAAAATTTGGAGAAAAAAAAAACGATGTTTTTACTGCATTTTAGCCTTGGTGTGTTGCCTTCTTTTTCTGGGTCCGCAGCTGGTCTAGTGTGGCAGGTCAGAGGTTCTTGTTCTTTTGCCGGACTGGTGTGCACACCCGGTTGCCGCTATGGTGCGCGCCCGCGATTGCCGGCGCGGCGCGCTACCTTGCTGCCCGCTGTAGCCAGTTGAGGTGCCCTTGTGCGTAAGCCCCTGCACGCTCTGACGGCCCGAGAGTTTGCCCCGCGGTTGGAGCCCACTGCTGCCGGGCCGCGGTGGTTCCCCGTTCGTGCCAAGGTGTCTCTGTCCGCGCGGGCGGCCCGAGCGCTTTCCCCGGGATTGGCTCCTTCTTTCGCTGGGGCGCGGCAGTTCCCCGTTCGCGCCGAGGTGACCCTGCCCGCGCGGACGGCCCGAGCGCTTTCCCCGGGATTGGCTCCTTCTTTCGCTGGGGCGCGGCAGTTCCCCGTTCGCGCCGAGGTGACCCTGCCCGCGCGGACGGCCCGAGCGCTTTCCCCTGGATTGGCTCCTTCTTTCGCTGGGGCGCGGCAGTTCCCCGTTCGCGCCGAGGTGACCCTGCCCGCGCGGACGGCCCGAGCGCTTTCGCCGGGATTGGCTCCTTCTTTCGCTGTGGCGCGGCAGTTCCCCGTTCGCGCCGAGGTGACCCTGCCCGCGCGGACGGCCCGAGCGCTTTCCCCGGGATTGGCTCCTTCTTTCGCTGGGCCGCGGCGGTTCCCCGTTTGCGCCAAGGTGACCCTGCCCGCACAGGCGGCCAGAGAGCTCCCACTGACCCCGGGCTGAGGTGCTTTCACGCTCGCACGCTGCCCCGTGCCCTCAGTCCCACTGAGCCGAGCTCCGGGAGTTGGTCTCTCGCCTCTTAGGGCAGGGCCAGGGACACTTGCGCTCAGTGTAATCGAGCGTCCGTGGGTCGCCGCCTCTCGCTGTTCCCGTGCTGCAGCCGCCCGCCTTCCCTCACCCGTCTGGGCGGGCACAAACAGAGCCTGCGCTAGTGGTCTGCTTTCCGGCCTGGGGCCCTACGCCCACGGGAGCTGTCTGGGGGTGTCTGTGCACAGTCCTCTGCGTGTTCAGTGGGCCCTCCCTGTGCCCGTTGGGGCACTGATCTTATGTCCGTTGGGGAATGTCCGAGGGACGCCTGGACTCACGGCCCCGCGCACCGCCCCTGCGCCTGGGCTCCTCCAGAACGGCCTACCCCACCCAAACTTTCCTCCCGTCTCCACCATCCACTAGAGAAAAATATAAAGGAGAATTATGTTCTCACTTGCCCGGTAGCACGCTGTCTCCTGTCCTTCAGCGCCAATGCCACTTGGTCGAGTCCCGTCTCTGCCAGCGGGCAGAGATCCGCTCTCCGCCTGACTCCTCTCTGGGGTAGCCTGTGGTCGCCAAAAATCCTTTGTGTGCTTCCCGCCACAGCTCGGGCAGCCGCCCCAGTCAGGAATCCCGTTTCGTCCCCTTTTTCTCTGCTATCCTCACTAAACAGGTTGTTCCCAGGTGGATTTTCTCTAATCCAGCAGTGCCTTGGCTCAACTCCCGCCAATGTCCAGCTGCTCACTGAGATGTTCTGTCTGCAATTAGACCAAACTGCAGACGGGTCTCCGGAGCCTAAAACCGCAACCTCTCCTCACTCCTCCGCCATCTTACCTCCAGAGGTGGCTTTATTTTTATAATTCACCAGTTTCAATCACTAAGATATAAACTTTTTATATACGTAAACTATGTTTTATATCTTTGCCAAAATTTCCTGCTCTGTGTTAACAATGTGTTCTTTAGCAATGTTGTGTTTTAAAGAACAAACTTTTACTATAAATTGAGATTTACAAATTATTATCTCTACATTATAAGTAAATGTAAATCTTATTATTGGAGGGATGAGTTTATATTTATTCTAACTTCACGAATAAAACCAAACAAATAAGAGAAAAGAATTTTATTCCTCAAAAAATACTTAAATGGAACAAGTAAGAAATGATCTATTTTAAGAAAATTATAGATGGTTGTTTCTGCAGATACATACTCTTAATTTTTTAGTATTTTCAGAAAATAGTATCTGAAGACAAAGGGAGTACAGTACTATATTTCTTTAGAAGTAGGCTATGAAAGCATATAGTCATTGTAATTTTACCCTAAGTTGATTCATCCATAAATAAGTAGTAAGAAATTTCAAGGGCTTGCCATGCTAACTGGAACTCAGTCTCTAGTCATGCAAGGACAGGTCATATGATTTAAACCAAGGACAACATGTCTTCCCCAAAGGAATATACTAATTAAAACGGAAGCTTAAGAACACATTGATAGATAGATAGATAGATAGATAGATAGATAGATAGATAGATAGTTGAGGTATAATTTGATACATACTATTATATTAGTTTCAGGTGTACAAACAACATAATGCTTCAGTGTTTCTATATATTGCAAAATGATCACCACAATAAGTGTAGTTAACATTTGTGACCAAGTGACATTTAAAACAAGCAACAAACAAATCAATTAGATCTCTGTCTTTCTTTTTGAGAGTGATTTTAAATGATTGTGTGTGTGTGTGTGTGTGTGTTTATTCATATAGCTATAGCTAGAGTTGAAAACCTTTAATTACCCTAGGAGGATCTAGGAGTCTCCTCACTGAATGCTACCGAATGACAAGTGCTTAGGGAAAAAAATGAGAAACTTCTTTGGTGCAGAACTTGCAAATCCAAATGTAAAAATAAAAGAAAGAAAGCAAAGGAAAAAACAGGATAGTGATTACTATTCCCTTCAAAAATGAACAAGGCCACAACATTAATATTTTGTACCATCTTTAGTTGAAAATACCAGAGGACATACTTTAATTACTAAGTGCTTGTTTCATTCTCTGAGCTGGTGTGAATCAGCATCTTCCAAAGTAGTTGGTAGCCTTTTAGATGATGCTCAACCACTGCCACTGGAGTGGTGGTTATGGACTAAGAGATTAGTTACAGTAGAAGAAACCTATTCCATTCCTGGAAGGTAACAGACAGGGATGAACAAATGAACACCAAAGTCCAGCACGTCCATAGACAGTATCATGATTGTTACATATAGCATGTAACATGGCATCTTAGAAATGGTATGGTTTCCTCATAATCTTAACCATTTTCTCTAACTATGACCCACAGACCCATACGTCAGTGGTTCTCAGAGTGTGGTCCCTGGTCAACAGCATCAGCATCACCTGTGCCTGCTCCAGACCCTGCTACTGACCCACTGAATCAGACATGCTGGTGGAGGGGCCAGTAATGTGTTCTTAACAAGTCACCTCCAGGTGACTCTATGCATGCTTAAGTTTGAGAACCACTGCCATACATAATTGAGACACTCTTTCTCTGTGATGCTGAAGATTTCTATAATGGGTTTTTACTTAAGAGAAATCTTTATTTTTGTGGTAAATTTGTATAGAAACAACCAAACACAAAACCCCTTAACAACAACTAGAACAGGTTACATTTGCCACATCTCAAAAAATAATTCATAAAAGGACTAGGAAAAGCTATGATCCTGCCCCAATTTAGAAGAATTACTCATCTCAAACATCTGAAATGTTGGCATGAAAGCAGTCATTAACAAGCCTTGGATCCTGCACCTGAGAAGGACCTACTTTGTTTGGAACAACCATTTGAACAGCAGGGTTCTCTGACCTATTTTAGGCAAATGTGACAAGCCCTGCTGGGAGCCATCTTTCTGCTGTTCCTGTAATGGATGGTTGCTGTCACTGGAATGAAGGGACTTCTCTGTGACTGGATGAAGTTTTCCAACTCTCCCTTCATATAACATGCTAGCACAATAGGCACTTTAGTAGGCTATTTCGAAACAATGCCACATATCACACCAAACTAAGAATCCAGAGTGGTTTATATCCTCTTTAGGCCATGCTATAAAGAGGATCCTCCACCTTTATTTTAAGCCATATTCTGGGGGAATTTTGAAGATAATTAAAACTCAGCCTTGTTGCCTAGGAGACTGAAGTATGAGTAAATATATGAATAAGCAATTTGAACAAAGCTGTACTTTGAACAGAGCCATAGCAAGTAAATGCTGCTATAGTTCATTGTTTCTTGCCCACTTTTGGAGCCGTGGTATTTTGAGATGCTGATCAAAGTTGGACATTTGGAAAACTGCGTGTATACACAGAATGGTAAATATGATTTAACATTCCATTAATGAGCCATTAAATTCCATTCATGATCCCACATTAGAAGAACCGGAGTAGTGCTAAAGAAATATGATCAACAGATGCTATGCAAAGGTTTTCTGATGGATAGAGTTAATGTGATGTTAATGAAATTTTAAGATCATCTTAGGTAGATATCGGGTGTAGCAGAACATATTTGGGTTATATCCAAGGAAAATGACTGAATCTCCATAGATTCTAAGGTATAAGAGCACATATTATGGAAGAAAAACCTAAAATTTTATACAGAATTCATATTTGACAGGAATTTGAATGCCAGGTATTGAATGCCAGGTGCTAACATGCCTGTGGAGTCACTGAAGGTGTTTTAGCTGGGGGCTAAGCAAAGCAAATCTATATCAGACAGAATTACCTGTGGAGGAAAAGGAAAAGAAATGTGAGAGGATATAAGAAGAGCAGGTAATGAGGTAGGAAGCTGCTGTAATAGCCAAAGTGAGCAACAATGACATTTTACGGTCATTAGCTAGGAAGCATTAATAATGGCTAAGAGGATGTTGCTGATGGGGATGGTATTAATTACAACTATGTCAGTAGGAGGACATTTTTGCAGTACCAACAAGCAGAGACCATTGCAATAAAAAATATAAAAACGAATCAGAATAAAATGTCCTCACCTGGCTTTCTTGGAAATATAAGGGCATGGCAGTTATGTAGTTTTAGTACATTATAATATTATCTTTAATATAAGAGAAATATTACAGTATGAATGGGTAGCTACTTTAAATGGTAAATTTCAATACCTGTGCATTAAGTTTTAAATCCCTTAACTGAAAAAATAAGTCAAAAAACATCAAATAAAGTCTTAAAAGATGGGATTATTTTGAATTGTATTTTTGCTTAATGGATGTCTTGGTGCCAAAAGTTCAGGTTGCTTTTCCAGAAAAAAAATAAAAATTATCTCCTAGAGGATGAGTTTAGAACTACTTCCTTTTTTCTCTATACTCATTCTGGTGAATCCAATTTATTTCAATTAAGAAAAGTATTACTTCACTAGACTTATGATAATGATCACTTCATAAGGCATATGAATGTGAATTACTATGGTTTCATAAGACATATAAACGTGAATTATCATATTGTACACCTGAAACTAATATTGTATGTCAACTATAATTAAAAATAAGTTTTTAAAAATTAAATTAAAAATAGAGTTATTACTGTATGTCAAATACATGTAAGTTATGTTTGGCAAGTATGGGGCAGAGAGAAGACGCCATGACTAAAATGTAGTTCCAGTATAAAAATCTAATAGGGAAAATTTTTGCCAAAGATAAAACTGTCGATGCAGAGATGAGGAAAAATTTTAAGGCTGTGGTTCCCAACTTTAGCAGCAAATTGGAATCACCTGGGAGCTTTAAGTAATACTCGTATGATTTCCACCTCCCGAGATACTGACTTAATTGGCAAAGGTTTTAGGTAGGCCATCAGATATTCTAAATTGTACCAGGTTTTATAAATTATTAAATAGTTGATAGCTGAGGTAAAACCTTTATGGATGAATAAAATCTTGAGAGATAGAGATAGGGGTGAAGACAGAAATACATTTGCAAAGAAATGAAGGCAAGAATGCCTTATGTAGAAGTCAGAGGTAAATGACAGTGTGAGACAGGGCCATATTCTGAAGTGCCTTACAGGACAGGCAATGCAGAACAAGAAACATTTAATTAGACCCAGGATACCCAGATTCAAGTCCCGAATGTGCCCCTTACCGGTGTATGAATTTAGACCATTTGCCTAACTTCTGAGTACTGATTTACTCATGTATTAAAATATACATAATAGTTATTTATATAGTTAAATACCTGTGTTTATGCATTAGGTAAGAATAAATAATTTACAAATAAATTTTGAACAAAGATATGCAACTTAGTTAGGAAGTTATAGATATGCTTTAATGATTCAATTAACCCTTGAGGAGAGAGTATTAGAATTTCTCATCTTTATAGCTTCAGCACTGGTAGAAGATGTGGATATGCCAATCCTGTCAATGCTTATTGGTTAAATGCAGGAAGTTGGCCCTGCTTAGCATTTTCATAAATATTTATTTTCAATAAAAAATAAATTTAATAAAAATATTTTTTCATCTTTTTATTTAAAATAGCATAGTGTCTTAGAGTATCCAGAGGTAAACTAGTTCTTCCTGTGTCCATTACATTCTAATAAGCATTTCTTACCTGAAAATACAAGTAAGAATGTATCTGTCATCTTCCTCCCCCCAACACACACCTATATCATGTGACATGTGTATGTAATCTATTCTGATTTATTCTATTCTATTTCAATTCCATCATATTTCATTGCGCCTTCCAATAAAAAAGCAAAGTAGTTCATAAAACTGGTTTCATGGTTCTCTAATGGGTCATAGGTGACCAAATAGGCCACTCAACCTCAGTCTAGTTGGTCATTCAAACCTGCAATTTGAGAAACAAAAAAATTCTCTAAAAATCTTAAAGTGCCCTTCGGTAGGAAATATGCACAACTCAAGAATCCTAGATTCTTTATGTCAAAAATGTCTGCTAAGCAGAAAGAGAGTTATGACATTTCTTTCCCCAATCAAAATAGTATCTTAGTTATACATGTTAATAAAACTACAGCATTTCTGGGCCTGAGCTTTGCCAGAGGGCTTTTAGACGTGAATCTGATGTTCATAAGAAAGAGATGCTAGTACTTAAGAATGTCACCTGGCAGTGATGAAAGAACTTTGAATACACCTAATTATGTCAAAAAATCATCTGCTTACCTTTAAAAAACTTGGCTGATTCCTCTGAAGTGAAATTTGTCTGCATCTGACTGGAGTAAAATGCAGAGTCGATGGAAGAGTATTAATATTCCATATCTGCACTTATGAAAAGCCTCAAGCACTTTGCTCAGATTTTAAGAAGAAATTTCCTTTGAAACACAGATCAATCATTTTTATAAAAAGATTTCATATTGCCACCTTAGGACTATCACAGAGTTGGATCCTACTCTCTTGCAATGATTTTTAAAAGAATCCTTGACCAAGGCAGATCTTGCCCATATCTCCTTTTGCCTGAGATATCTGAGGTGAACTAATTTCAGCCATCCTGCTTTCATAGACCATTCAGATGTGCTGATTTAGTAAAATGTTGACATGGCATGACCAAAATCTGTGGGTCAAAAGATATTTGGGTGAGGTTTTGTATGTTTTAGCTTCTGGACTGAACAGGTTGAGGCAAATAAACTATCATCACTCATGTATCCACAAACCTTATGATTTGATTAACTAAAACTCACTGGGTGCACCATTTGTATGTCACCGTTTTTCACAGAGTTCAAAAGTAACACAATATATCTATGATGAATATCTTATACCATTAGATATGGTTTATGGTCTTAAAGAAACAAAATTGTAATTTACTATCTTTCTCCCCAACAAAATAACACTTCTCCATCTCTTTCCCCTCTTTTCTGCCCTCCTGCCTGAAGGTCTCCTGCTCTGAAAAGTTAACAGCCTTTTTCAAACAATGCAGTTGTGTTGCACATTCCTACCTGACCATCCTGACCCCCAGCTAGGCAGTGACACTAACTGGCTGCCCCTGAAATGCTTGATGCTGCCTTGCTAGCACTTTCTATGGCTGCCTTGTAAGTTACCACCTCCAGGTGTTGTGTGTATATGTGTGTGTATGTAATGTAACGAACATTAGAATATTTTCTGCACATATAGTATAATTTAAATGCCAAGATCACAGTCAGAAGAGAGAAATATTTTAGAATTTACTTATTTTTAAAATGCTTTTTGTCTACTCCCCTCTAGTAGATTGTAAGGGCAATGCAGACATGAATCTTTGTCATTTTTATTCATCAATGTATTCTGTACATCTAGATTAGTGCCTATATTTATTTCTGAAACAATTGTAGTATTACTTTATATGTAAAGGATTTTGATGATTACTGGTCTTATATGTTGTAAGTCTTTCTCAGCTCACAGTTTAACTTTTAATTATTTTCTTAGAGTACTTTTTAATTTTTCTCAGAATGAAGTCTATCAAAATATGGCCTTTTCCATTTTCTAATTGCCTATGGTATCCCTAAAGCAATGTAAAATCTTGCCTGGGCATTTCCTATTTCATTTCTGCCTTATGTGTTTGTCAGTGATATATGAATTCAGCCAGTACGCAGGACTGTTCAGTCATCCTAGCCCTTACGAGGTGCCCAATGCTGTGGTAGGCCTTGTGGGACATGCAATATATATAAAATATAAGAACAAGTTGAATGTATCTGATATATAGTCAAAGGATAAATGTACAAAATATTACTATAGAGAAGACATAAAATTGATGACCCCTAAAGCAGATAATAGATTGCAAATATAGATCTCAGATCCTCTGAGTTCTGCATAGAAAGGAATGACATCAAACTGCAGTGAGATGAAGTTTTAATTAAAACTTAACATTATCTGAAGGGTTAATCTGTTCATGAAAAATAATGAGTTCAATGAGCCAAAATGATAAACTTATATTTCTTAAACTCCTACAAAATTAAAAGTTCACAATGGAGTGTTCTCAATAATAGTGTCTGAACTTTTAGGAGAAAGAAGGAAGGAAGGGAGGGAGGAGGGAAAGAAGAAAGAAGGAAGGAAGGAAGGAAGGAAGGAAGGAAGGAAGGAAGGAAGGAAGGAAGGAAGGAAGGAAGGAAGGAAGGAAAGAAGGAAGGGAGGGAGGGAAGAAAGAAAAGAAGGAAGGGAGGAAGGAAGGGAGGGAGGGAGGAAGATGACATTCAGAAAAGTTTATCTGATTTTTGTTGGTTCCGTGTAAGATTTCGTGAATGATTTACACTGCATTACATAGTCCAACAGAAGTAAGACATCTGATCTCTGATAATTATATTTTCTTTGATTATAATCCTTGGTTGGAGAGAAAAATCTGTAATTACAGGGAATCACACATGCTCATTTATCTTCGGAAATCTAAATAGTCATACTGGGGCATGGGGTTATTCCACTTGGCTCAGAATCAGCCAGAATGGTTAATGATTAAAATTGTTATGGACTGCATCTTAAAAGGATGTATGAGTACCAGTCAACATGGCTTTCTTTACTCTTCCTAGAATAGTTCTTAAGTGCTTGATTGAAATAGTTGCTAAGTCATGGCAACCGTGTGTTCTTACTCATGCACATTGAAGGGAATGGCCTCACGTGCTCACAAGCAATAGAAATGTTATAATTGATAGAGTTCAGGATCAATTCTTCTGGAACTACACTTGTCCTAACGCTTTGCTACATGTTTAAGGATGTTTAAGGTAAGTCCTGTTATTGTGCTTTGGCTACTGTGTTGTGATTAAATTTTAATGCAAAAGCCCTGACTGGTGTGGCTCAGTTGGTTGGGTGTTGTCCCACAAAGCAAAAGGTTGCCTCTTTGATGCCCAGTCAGGGCACATGCCTGTGTTGAGGGTTCACTTCCCGTTAGGGCACATAAGGAGGCAACCGATCAATGTTTCTCTCCCTCTCCTTCTCTGTCCCTTCCCTTCTCTCTAAATATAAATAAAGAAAATCTTTAAAAAGTTTTAATGCAATGGGTAGTTGAAATAAAGTTAATATACCTCATTGCAAGTTATTTACCAAATAGAGAGAGAGTAACAAAAAGAGAGTGAGGAAGGGCAAGAGGTGCACTGTACTGCTAAAGTCATGCTTATCAAAATGCAGGTACAAGCTGGCTCCCTGTGCTCTCAGAGTGGATCACAACTTGGACATGACTTCCCTGATCTGACTCGGATGGGAATCACTCCAGCTCTGAGGACCTTCATGGAGGCCTGTTTAGTGAACTGTGCAACTTCTGTATTTGCCATGCTACCTCCTGCCGCTGCATTGATCGTCTGCTTGGCCCCTGACTTTACCACGTCTGATCACATGACCTGACTTGGTGGCTTATTCATGCAGTAAATTTTAATATTTATTCATTTTAATATTTCCTTTTCTCCAATCAATAAAGTAAACCACTATATGATAAATATAGAAGGAAAAAGACAAATCAGAGACCAACATTGCCAAACCAACCTATTTGAGTACCATATATTGAACAGGCCAAAAAACAGTCATTCCATTAAACTTAGCTGGTTATATCTAAAAATTCACATAGTCTAAATGTAAATCCCAATGCTCTTCTGAGAAGTAAGATTGAGTTTAAAGTGAATGATACCCTTTTATGAGAAACTTCTGAGCAAAATGTAGTGACCCTTGTCGCTTAGACTAAACACCGTTTTCATGTTCTTTTACAGCCATTGAAACATATCAAGATTAAAAAATAATAATAATAATACTCATTTATTGATCTCCCAAAGTTCTGAAGGGAATTTGGCTCACTGTATGCCATTTTAAAGTTTCTGATTCACCTATGTATGCAGATACTCCTCTTCTGTGCATCGCTAATCACTGTTCCAATGTTGTTTTCAAAATTTAAAGATTTAAATTGCTTATTTCATATATTCACCAGACATTTATTTAGTTTCTATAATATGCCAGGTACTGCTCTAGGGACTACAGAAATAGAGGGTAAAAAAAAAAAATATATATATATATATATATATATATATATATATATATATATTTCCTGCTCTCAAACAACTCACATACTTATGAAAATAATTAAAACAAAAACTTTTCTTATTTTTCTATGAATTAGTATCACATAAATTTCTGTTTTAGGTCATGTTGATTATTGCATATAGTGGGAACTCATAAGTCAGTTCTTGGTGCATTTTTGAGATTCACTGAAATATTTATTCAAAGTTTTCTTAATCCTTAGCTGGTTTATTTGATTATTATAATATGCATTTTATTTTTTAAAGAGCATAAATGCTGAAACTTGTATGTTTTACCTCTCATCTAATTAGTTTTGACACTGAATGACTGCTCTGCTTTAGAGGGGTTAAGAAACTCCTCATTTCTCAGAACCTTGATTTTGACATAATAAGGGAAGAATGGAGGATAGAAGAGGAACCCTGCTTATAGACTTTTCTTGTTTCTTCTGCAAACAAAAAACAGAGCCATCTGGATGTGGTATGGAGCTCTACATAAGAGCTAGGAGACAATACCTTGTTTTGACAGGACAAGAAACGAGGCTTGTCACTAAAAGGTTTTTAAAGTTACATTACCTGAAGAAATGCCATTATTTTAAAGTAAGTGCAGATTGGCTTATTCCATTCTGGAGTTGTAACAAGCATTAAAGTTATTATTTTTAGCCACATTTTCAGTTTTATAATGATTTTGTATAACTAGTTTCTTACAAGCATATGTATTTTATTTTATGTGGTTATTTGCTCTTTCCCAATTATTTTTCATGCATTCTTTACTCATAGTTTTGATTTTGTATGTGGCCCAAATTTAGGAGAATGACTTTCATTTTTAAGCACTTCTTTTTTTTCCAATGTTGATCAATTTCTGATTTATTGCTCTATGATGAAAGAATTAGACAGTGTTGTATTGTCTTTTTTTATAGGTGTATTTTTGTGTCTAATGCATAGCAATTATTTTCTTAAAGTATTCTGTGGGTATGTTGAAGAGGATACATTTTATGTGTGTTGAGTACGAAAGTTAATTTATGCTGTATAATTATTAAGTAAACTCATTCAGTAGAGTATTTAGATGGTCTTTATCTTTATTTACATTGGCTCTGCTTGATTGATTAGGATCAAAAGAGGTGTGCTACAGCCTCCACTACTTAAGTTCTCTCTTTCCTTGCTTTACTCGAGTTTTCGCGTAACACGCTTTAATGCTATGCTACTCAGCACACAAAGATTTGTGACAATCATATCATCATTGTAGACTTTACATTTTACCAATAAAGCATGATCTTCTTTGTTCTAGTTAGCTCATTTTACCTTGAATTCTACTTTGTCTCTAATTAATGTTGCAGTCCTGATTCATTTTCTTGTTGTTGTTTGTTTGCATATGTAAGGGCTATGCTCATATTTTGCTTTAAATTTTTCTAAGTTTTTTTTTTTACTCAAACTCTTTTTGATACTATGTTTTAGACTTTCTAAACACAAGTCTAAAAGTTTTTTCCATAGTTTTAATGGGCGAGAATTTAAGAAATTTTCAGCTGTGAGGGATAGTATAATTTTGCCAACATTGCTCTCAACTGTGCATATGAATACTTTGTTTAATTTATGTAATTTACTGTAAGAGTAATTTTATTAAACCTTCTTCGGCAACTGATATGGCAAAAGTATGTGGGCTGTATTACAAGATCATTTGTCTATAGATGGCCAAGGATTTGAAAAGTGCCTTCTTTCATCCTCACACAGTCTTGTGCAAAGAATGTGAAAGAAAAAATGGAGATCTTAGGCTTTATTTAATTTAAGTTTCTTTTGGGCATGTTGCTTTTAGTGTAAAAAAAAAAAGAAAAAGGCCAGGAAGACATGATATTTGATGATCATTTAGTATATGTAAATAAATATGTGAATTATTTCAGTCAGTATATTCTATCTGAGAGTACCAGGCATAGATGAAAAACAGTGAAAAACGTAAAACACTGGAAATGACATACTCATTAGCCTTCCCTTTAGTGAACACCTTTATTTTTGGGAGCAGGAACCAGCCAAGTCTTTGATAGGCATAGACACTGGCTTAGACTGGGCTATATGTTTGAGTGCATGCACATGCACACACCCACACACATGCAAGACATTCTCTTTGACCTTATAAACTTTATATATTGATAACTTAGATCATGTTCATATCAAATGGGTAGTTTCTTATAAAGTATCCCACAAAAGGGCATTAATAAATTAGTATATGAGAATGAATAGTATTCAAGAAACTTCTTGGATAAAGTATAATGAACTACATTTTGTGAAGACCAAATACAGCCTTGAAGGGAAGGTTTTCCTCTATCATTTTTGTTAGAACAACTACACTGAAAGAAGGGGACCTGTGTCCACTATCCTTGGCGTTGTCCTGACTCATTTAATGAGTATTTTGTGTCTGAGTGGCACCATAAAAACTACACTCTATAAGAATCAAGGAAATTTTTGTTCCCTTGAATATGTGGCCATTAAATTTTCTCAGTATCCACTAAATCTATACTCCTATGTAATGGATAAAAAATTTACTTTTAACTGTAAATAGAAAGAAGACACACATGAATGAGGCCATGGAACACCTTAGCCCTAGCCCATTTGGAGATGTTTTTATTGACTCCCTTTTATCCTATTGTTAAGGAAGGAATTTCTACACTAGGGTTGTGGAGTGGACCAAGCATATGCCATTGAACACAAGACAGATGAAATCAATAACAGTTTATTACTCACATATACTCAAAGCCCAGTCTAGGAAGATGGACACTGCATGCCACGCAGGACCACACAAGCACTACATTTGAGAAGAAAGTGAATATCCAGAAATGGTGAAATGCAGTATTTGCAGATTAAAGGGGAGAGGTGACCTCTGCTTCCTGCTGAGATGTGATTGGCTTGTTTATATATTTCCACTGGCTGAATATGGACAAAGTTTTATAAAGGGAATAAGTTTTGAGCCTGTCTCATTAAAGGTAAGGTATGTCAATTTAAGTTGACTTAGGATCTCATCTTCCAATTCCTCCTAAAAATATGTTAGCAAAATGTCTCATACTTATGTACATTCTTCTACTCTGCTCCTCAGCTCTCTTCTTCATGCTTTTCTCATTCCTTAGTTCTTTTATTCATTCCCCAGATTTCATTGAGTGGAAGAATACATACTACTTACTCTGTGCTGGACCACAGAAATGTAAAACTAAATAATCTAAAATTTTAGGCTCATGGGATAAAGTATGGTTAGAAGATAGGCAAATAGACTAATAATTATAATTTAATGTTCCATTTTATGGGAGAGATCCTTTGCAGGCTGGGTTAAATGAACTCTAAATAAATAATGGTAGAATATATGATAAATTTTAAGAAAATTAAAGTTGGAGCTGAATTTGGAATATTAGCCAGAGTTTACTAAATTAGAAAGTATGGGCAGCCCAAGAAGTTCTTTTTTTTTTTGTAAGGTGGCTCTAGTAGTGCTTAGTTGTCTTTAACTTCATTCAAAACAATTTTGTTAGATTGTTTTGTGACAGCTGTCATATCAGCATGCATTTAAAAAAAACATCAAAATTGGTGGATTTTTTTGTAGTCATTTCAATATTGAAGATGGAAGAAAATACACAATATTCTTGGCATAACATGCTTTGTTATTTCAAGAAAGGTAAAAATGCAACTGAAACACATACACACACACACATGAGTTGTGCACTGTATGGAGAAGGTGTTGTGACTAATTGAACATGTCAAAAGTGTCTTGAGAAATTTTATGCTAGAGATTCTAGAGGTCACTTTTTGTTTGTTTGTTTTTCCATTACAGTTGTCTCACTTTTTCTCCACACACCCCTTCTTCTACAGTCAACTCCCCTATAATTTTCCATGTCCATGGGTCATTTATAAATTTTCCTTGACTAGACATTTCCCCTTCTTACCCTGCTTTCCTCTCACTTCCTTTGCACTGTTAGTCTGCTCCTTGTTTACATGTCTCTGGTTCAGTTTTGCTCATTTGTTTGTTTTGTTCATGAGTTTCCTGTATTAGGTGATATGATATGGTATTTGCCTTTCATCACCTGGCTTATTTCACTAAGCATAATTCTCTCTAGTTCCATCCCTGTTTTTGAAAATGGTAGGAGTTTCTTCTTTCTTTCTGCTACATATCACTCCATTGTGTAAATGTACCACAGTTTTTTGATCCACTCATCTACAGATGGGTGTTCAGGCTGTTTCCAGCACTTGGCTATTGTAAATAACACTGCTATGAACGTAGGGGTGCATAAGTTCTTTTGAAATGGTGTTTTGGGATACTTCTGGGTATAATCTTAGCAATGGAATTGCTAGGTCAAAAGGTAGTTCCATTTTTAGTTTTTCGAGGAAATTCCATACTGTTTTCCACAGTGGCTACACCAGTTAGCATTCCCAACAACAGTGCACCAAGGTTCCCTTTTCCCCACATCCTCACCAGCACTTGTTGTTTGTTGATTTGTTGATGATGGCCATTCTGACCAGTGTGAAATGATATCTCATTGTGGTTTTTGTTTGCATCTCTCTGATGGCTAGTAATGTTGAGCATTCTTTCACGTGCCTATGGATCCTCTGTATGTTCTCTTTAGGAAAGTGTTTGATTTGGTCCTTTGCCCAGTTTTAAATTGGGTTGTCTGTCTTCTTGGTGTTGAATTGTATTAGTTCTTTGTATATTTTGGAGATCAGTCCCCTGTCTGCAGTATCACTGGCAAATATGTTTTCCCATATGGTTGGTTCCCTTTTCATCTTTCTGATTTTTTGTTTGTTTGTTTGTTTTTGTTTGCTTTTGATGAGCAGAAACTCTTTAGTTTGATGTAGTTTCATTTGTTTATTCTTTTCTTTATTTCCCTTGCCTTAGGAGATACATCAGTGAAAATATTGCTACGTGGGGTATCTGAAATTTTCCTGCCTAAGTTTTTCTCTAAGATTGCTATGGTGCCATGGCTTGCATTTAAGTATTTTATACATCTTGAGTTTATTCTGGTGTATGGTGTCATTGGTATTTTAATAGGGATTGCATTGAATCTATAAATTACTTTGGGTAATATGGACATTTTAATAATGTTGATTCTCCCCATCCATGAACATGGTATATGTTTCCATTTATTATCTACCTTAATTTCTCTCTTCAATGTTATGTAGTTTTCTGAGTACAGATCTTTTACCTCATTGGTTAAGTTCATTCTTAAGTGCTTTATTTTTTTTGTTGTTGCTGTAGTAAAAGGGATTTTTTTAGTTTTTATCTCTGATATTTTATTGTTGGTGTACAGAAATACCTTTGGTTTCTGAATATGACTTTGTACTTGGCTATTTTGCCAAATTCACTTATTAGGTTGAATAGTTTTTTTTTAGAGTCTATTGGGTTTTCTATGTACACTATCGTGTTATCTGCAAATAATGATAGTCTTACTTTCTCTTTTCTATTTTGGATGCCTTTTTTGTGCGTGTCTGATTGCTGTGGCTAGAACTTCCAAGACTATGTTGAATAGGAGTGGAGAGAGTGAACATCCTTGTCTTGTTCCTGATCTTAGGGGGAATGCTTTCAGGTTTTGCCCATTGAGTATGGTGTTGGCTTCATTCTTCTTGTATGTGGCCTTTATTATGTTGATGTATGCTCTCTCTATTCCCATTTTGCTGAGTGTTTTCATCATAAACGGATATTGTACTTTATCAAATGCTTTTTCAGGATCTGTTGATATTATCATGTGGTTTCTGTCTTTCGTTTTGTTTATGTGGTGTATTACATGTATTGATTTGCAAATATTAAACCATCCTTGCATCTCTGTGATGAATCCCACTTGATCGTGTTGTATATTTTTAATGCATTCCTGGATCCGGTTTGCCAATATTTTGTTGAGGATTTCAGCATCTATGTTCATCAGCAATATTGGCCTGTAGTTTTCTTTTTGTTGTGTCTTTACCTGGTTTTGAAATTAGGGTAATAGTGGCCTCATAGAAAGAGTTTGGGAATCTTCCCTCTTCTTGGATTTTTTGGAATAGTTTGAGAAGAACAGGAGTTAGTTCTTTTCTTAATGTTTTATAAAATTCACCTGTAAAGACATCTGGTCCAGGGCTTTTGTGTGCTGAGAGTTTTTTTATTACTGCTTCAATTTCACTAGTTGTTATTGGTCTGTTCAGGCTTTCTGCTTCTTCTTGATTCATTTTTGGAAGATTATAGTTTCTAGAAATTTGTCCGTTTCATCTAGGTTGTCAAATTTCTTGCCATAGAGTTGTTTGTAGTAATTTCTTAAAATCTTTTGGATTTCTGTGGTATCGGTTGTGATTTATCCTCTTTCGTTTCTGATTTCATTTATTTGGGTCCTCTCTTTTTTTTTTTTTTTTTTCTTGATGAGTCTGGTTTAAGGCTTGTTGGTTTTGTTTACCTTTTCATAGAACCAGCTACTGGTTTTATTAATATTTTGAATTGTTTGTTTAGTCTCTATGTCATTTAATTCTGCTCTAATCTTGATGTTTTCCTTCCTTCTACTTACTCTGAACTTTCTTTATTGTTGTTCCTTTAGTTTTTGTAGGAGTAGGATTAGATTTTTTTTTTTTTTTTTTTTTTTTGAGATTCTTCTATCCTTTTTAGGTATGCCTGTATTGCTATGCACTTACTTCTCAGGACTGCTTTTGTTGAATCCCGTAGGTTTTGGGTTGTTTTGTGTTCATTATCATTTGTTTCCAGAAACTTTTTCGATTTCTTTCTTGATGTCATTATTAACCCACTTATTATTTAATAGCATGTTTTTTATTCTCCATGAGTTTGAATATTTTTGAGTGTTTTCCTTGAGGTTGATTTCCAGTTTCAAGTCATTGTGACCTGGGAAGATACATTATATAATTTTGATTTTCTTGAATTTGTTGAGGCTTGTTTTGTGTTCTACCATGTGGTCTATCTTTGAAAATATCTCATGTGCACTTGAAAAGAATGTATATTTTGCTTCTTTGTGGTGAAAAGTTCTATATGTATCAATTAAGTCCATTTGATCTAGAATGTTGTTTAATGCCTCAATATCCTTGGTGTTGCTTTGCTTGGAAGATGTGTCCATTGTTGACAATGCAGTGTTAACGTCCCATACTATGAGTAAGTTGCTGTCAATATCCTTCTTGGAGTCCTTCAAGATTTCCCTTATATACTTGGGTGCTCCTACGTTGGGTGCATATATGTTTACCAGGGTTTCATCATCTTGATGGATTTTTCCCTTAAATATTATGAAATGTGCTTCTTTGTCTCTTTTTATGGCCTTTGCTGTGAAATCTGTTTTGTCTGATATAAGTATTGCTACCCCAGCTTTTCTTTCATGTCCATTGCTTGAAATATTTTTTTTCCATCCTTTCATTTTTAGTCTGTGTAGATTTTTGTTCTCAGATGAGTCTCTTGTAGACAGCATATATGTGAGTCATGCTTTCTAATGAATTTAACTACCCTATGTCTTTTGACTGGTACAATAATAACATTAAAGTTATTATTGATAGGTACTTACTCATTATAATTTTTCCTCTTTGTACCTGTGTTTCTCTCTGTCTCTCTCTGTTTCTTCATCTTCTTAAAGCAGACCCTTTAACATCTTTTGCAATGCTCATTTGGTGGAGATGTATTCTTTTAGGCTTCTTTGTCTGGGAAACTCCTTATTTCACCTTCCATTTTGAATGAGAGTCTTGCTGGGTAGAGTAGTCTTGGTTGTAGACCTCTGTATTTCATTGCTTGGAATTTTTTTGCCATTCCCTTCTAGCTTGTAGTGTTTCTGTTTAGAAATATGATGATAGTCTTATCAGAGCTCCCTTGTATGTTATTAGCTGTGTCTCTCTTGCTGCTTTTATGATTCTCTCTTTGTCTTTCAATGTTGCCACTTTAATTATTATGTGCCTGTTTGGGTTCATCTTCATTGGGACCGTCTGTGTTTCCTGGACTTGTGTGACTTTTCCTCTCATCAAGTTAGGAAAATTTTCTGTAATTACTTTTTCAAACAGGTCTTTTATCCCTTGCTGCTCTTCTTCTCCTTCTGGTATCTCTATGTTATGGATATTATCATGTTTCATGTTGCCCTGCATCTCTCTTAAATCCTCTTCACTCTTTTTCAATCTCTTTTAATTTTGTTGCACTGCCTGGGAATTTTTTTCCACGTTGTCCTCTACCTCACTAATCTGATCTTCTGCTTCCTCTAGCCTGCTTTAAATACTTCTACTGTCTTCTGCAATTCAGAAATTGTATTTAATTTTTTTTCCTCTCTAAAAGATAAGGAAAGGGAAGGAGAAAGAGAGGGAGAGAGACATCAATGTGTGGTTGCCTCTCATGTGTCCCCAACAGAGGACTGGCCCACAGCCCAGGCATGTGCTCTGACTGGGAATCGAACCAGTGACCCTTTGGTTCACAGGCCCGTGCTCAATCCACTGAGCCACACCAGCCTTGGAAAGAAATTGTATTTTTTATTTCCTCCTGGCTCTTATTGATAGCTTTTATGTCCTTTTTCATGCTGGTATAATTCTTAGCAAGTTCCTTGTAGTTTCCCTGGAGTTCTTTGTAGTTTTCTTTGAGCCACCGAGCTCATTGAGCTTCCCTATAATACATATTTTGAATTCCACATCTGATAGTTTGCTTTCCTCTATTTCATTTAGCACTCTTTCTGGGGATTCCTCCTTTCCTTTTGGTTGGGGGTTGTTTCGCTGCCCCCCCCCCCCCTTTTTGTGTGTGTGACTCTTCTTGTTTTTTGCTGCTTCTTAGATTGATCTGTACTTCCTGGATCTGCCCCCTGGTGGCTTCAGATTGTGTACCAGTCTGGGCCTAGGCAGCCTGTTGGAGACTACCAGAGATGTACTGCTTTTGTCTGTCTCCTTTAGTTGTTATTCTATTCAATCTGTGATCAGCTGTCAGGCTTAAGCACCAAGGCTGGGGCAGATTAATTCCCGCAGGCAGGGCTATTGCTTCCCTTCAGGCTGATGCCACTTGGAGGGGAGTGGTCTGCCTGCAGTATGGAGAATGAGTCAGCCCTGGGACCCGGTCAGCTGCTCCCTCGGTTCTCACCTCGAAGTCACTGCCCATATTCTCCTTAAGCATCTCTAGTCCCTTCTTGATCCCAGGGTAAGTAGGTGCCAGTATATTTTCATACATGATACCTTTAATAGCTTTTTGTCTCTAGTTGTTTTTTCAGGCCATCAAAAAAATAACCCTGTGGCTTTTCACTTTTTAAAGCTGGATGCTATCTTACTTTCTGCTATGTTGCTGCAGGCTAGGGAGCCTAGCTGGGGTTTTAGACCTTGCCCTTCTCAGGAAGAACCCCTGGCTGCTGAACTGTTTCTCAGTCCCCTCAGCTGTCACCCGTGGGAGCCCAGCCAGCCCTCTCACATCTCTGCACTTCCTACTAGTCATGTTGGGGTGAAACAGCCTCTTTTGTCTCTTGTGGTTATAAGGTTTCTCTCCAGCTAGTGTTCAGTTGGTTATTCCAGATGATTTCTCCACAATTAGGTTGTAATTCCACATTGGTCCTGGAAGGAGGTTAATGTAGCTTCCACTTACTCCTCTGTCATCTTGTATCTCCCTAGATATTTCTTGCTGGATGATGCTCCATGGCCAGGTAGACAAGTTGAAGTTGATAGCAATCAATTAGAGACATTAATTGAGAATAATCAATATTATACCACGTGGGAGATAACTGACATATCAATATATCCAAATCAACAGTTGTTGGTGAAAATGAAAAATGTGTCTTTTATTTTACAGAAAAAGTCATATGGACTTTTTGGCCAACTCCCTGGATACCACCCACTTCAGGATACAAATATGTGCTGTGAGATGGTCTACATTCCTCATTTGAGAAAACCCAAGTAGTTGGATGCAAAGAGAATTTAGAGTATGTGGGGCACAGAATTAGGAAGATAAATTGAACAGAGAGAGATGAAGCCTGGAAGTTTGGTTCAGTGAATTACCTTGACCAATAATTTTCATTTTTGATGAATGTTTGTATACTCCCCTGATTGATCTCCTCCTTCTTCCTGTTGCTATCCATCTTTTGGTATCATCCCATTTCCTTGGCCCACATGACTCCATGGAACTCCTTGTCAGACCAGTGGAGCTTATATAACAATGTGCCTTTCCAAGGACAGCTCACCATTCTCCAGTCAAAAGCATAAATTACATGTGATTCATTCTCTTTATTTATATCTGGCTAACTCATTATCTGGACACACATAAAAACATAATTGAAAGCATAATTAACTACTATAATCTTTTGTTAAATGCAATAGGCATTCATGAAGGTGGAATAAAAATCATATTTATGGTACAGTCATAGGCCTAGGAAGGATGCATGTGTGGGGATGCAGCTCCATACTTTGTTCATGTACTTCCATCTGATTGATATGCTCCCTCTGGCTTTTCCTGATGTTGAAAGTTCACCATTCTTTCATCTCAGGCGCCATATTTTTGTTAAGTTCCCTAAATGGGAAATGTGGCTTTTACTTCTTTACAGAATTTACCATGTTGTCTTCTATATTTAGATGCTTAACTAAATCTTGCTCTAGGTGGCAGTTTCCTTTGGGTCAAATACTGTTTTCCTGTGAACCTCCGTATACCTTATTGCATTTGGCACTGGACCTTGCAGAGTCAAATAACTCAAATAAAATTGATTTTAGTCTTTGTATGGAAAAAGAAAAAAATTCATATACAAGGGGAAAAAATATGCCTTATTTACAAATTACAAATTTTCACTTACAGATTTAATATTCCTGTCTCACCCTAAGTTGTAAATTTCCTTTGCTGGTCTGAATACTCTAGTGCCTAATAAGTTGGAAATGACTGAGAAAACCTCCTATTTTCTAATCACTAAGATTGGTGATATGCCTCTCAACCCCATCAATAGCAACAAAAGTAAACACAGATTCTAAATAAAAAGCGATCCCTGGCAAAGCCATTCAGTGCTTAAAGATCTTATATCTAAAATGAATTTTTTGAATAAAGGAGGCACAGTTGGTTTTCTTAAGGTTGAAATTCCTCACCAAGATCCCCATGTCAACTTGAGAGCAAACTTGATAAAGAACAAAAAGCTGAACACAAACTCAGATCACAGAAGAAGGTCATCATAAATTGAGTTATTTTATGCCTTTTACATTTCTAAGACTTGCTGGTCATTAGTGTTTATTTCTATACCAGGCAGTGAAACCAGTATGTTGTTTTTCTCTTAACACAAAGAAAATGAACTTTAACTAGTGATAAATTTCAAAATGAGAGTGCAGAATTACTTCAATTTAAATAGCAATCTGGAAGATTCAACTATCTTAATATTGATCATTATATTTCCATCTCTAGAGTCTCTTTCCATTATTTAAAAAAGAATTATACAATATCCTAACAGTGAAGCTTATCAAAGGAAAAATCTCTTGTAGTCCCTATAATTTTATATTTCAGGCATTTTCATTTTTTCAGCTTTCTTTTTTAATTCTTTATTCATGCACAATGTTATGTTTATGTGAATCATAAATATGACATGGACTCTGAGAGTTAAAAATAGTTCAACTTTTCTACATAAAAATATTCAGCTTGTTCAAATCTTAGGTGTTTATTAGAAAAGTAGAGAATGGTATCCTTAATTCTAGTAAATACACTAAAAAAGCAGAAGTACTACCTATATCCAAAGCAATTGCCATCAGCTGAAATTATATAAAAATTAACTTTTGGGGAAAAACTGGGCCAGGGGGGGAAAATTAGGCTTAATGATGGTTTTTCTGGCAGTGACTCCAGGAAGTTTGAACATAAAAGGCAGCATTACAAATATCTTTGGTCTTTTCTAACAAGTGTTTTGGGGATATATGGGCTGACTCTTTGAGCCCCCCCAAATGTATATGATGAACTACTAATCTCCGATGTGACTGTATTTGGACATGGGGCCCTTAAGGAAGTGATTAAGGTTAAATGAGATCCTAAAAGTGGTACACTGACCAAATAGAACTTGTGTCTTTGTATGAAGAAACAACAGAGAGCTCCGTTTTTCCAAGAACATGCAAAGAAGAGGTCATGTGATTGCTCAGTGAGATGGTGGCTGCCAGCAAGTCAAGAGAAGAGAACTCAGAATGAAATCTACCTTATTGGCATTTTGATCTGAGACTTCCCTATCTTTATAACTATATGAAATAAATCTCCATTGTTTAAGCTACTCAGTCTGTGGCATTTTATTATGACAGCCTCAGTAGACTAAGCAAAGAGGATGAGGAAAGAGTTTAAGAATAATTTCCAAGTATGCACAGTACCAAAAGACTGATCAAATGAATGTCATAAATTTATCTCTCTAGTCTGTGTCTACATTAGCAGATTGGATCAGATTAACTCCAAAATTCATCCAAGTCCTGATGTCAATGGGATCTCCTTATTATCATGACTGGTTGGATTTTCTAAAAATGGTTACAACAACCTTTCTTATTCTACCTGTTTTTTTTTTTTTTTTTTCAAAATATAACTTGGGCACTCTTGCATCAAGAGATAGGGTTTATGCTCCCTGTCCTTGGTTCTTAATGGACTTTGATTATAGCAGAACTGATTTTATGTGATTTTTTTTAAGGTGAGGTCATAAAAGTTGATATAGCTTCCATCAGATTCTCTTAGCATGTTCTCTTAGAATTCAACTACTATGCTATGATGAAGCTCAAATGGTGAATCTAAATATAGGTGTTCCAACCAACAAGCTCAATTCAGCTTATATTCCAGCCAACAATGAATACCACCTACCAGAAATATGAGTAGATGAACTTTTAGATGACTCAAGCCTGCAATCATTAACTTGTCTCCAGCCATTAAATCTTCCTAGTTGAGTTCTAAGACATTATGAAGAGAAGCTCCTCATTTTCACTGTTTATTCCTAATTCTCAAACCAAGAATCTATAAACAAAAAGAAAAAATACTGCTCTCAATCATTATGTTCAAGGTGGTTTGCTATACATGGATAATAACTGAAATCATTATAAACTTCAGGCATAGCAGATTGTTGTGTGTTTGCTTGTTTTTGCTGATATTGCTGTTGTTGTAACCACTCAGGTGAACTGGATTTGAAAATTTAAAGTAAATTTTGTTCAATCATGAGTTATGCTAGGTCAGGAAGTCATAATTTTCCCATCAGTAAAGGTTTTCATGTTGGGAGTAAATGTCTGCCTCAAATTCTACAGAAGGCTCCTCTGCGTAAAGTGACTTATCTTGGTGGGATGATTCATTATTTGTGTATTTATGGGTTCTAGCCAAGTGTCCACCTCAATGGTATATATCTGTTTATGAATGTGTGCTTCAGTCTAAAGGTTCTTCTACTCTGTATGAGTCTACAATAGAAGAAATGGCAAAGGTGGACTTATTAATAATAGTTACAATGGCAATAACCATCATCATTATAACTAACATTTCCTGAGTGATTGCTATGTGCCAGGGACTGGCTAATTGCTTTACATATGTTTCCTATTCATTCCTGATGACTAACTCTCTGGGGTAATTGCTGATTTATAGATGAGAGAAATTATCCCCACTACCACTCATCAGGCAAGTTGTATCTGGGCTTAGAACTCAGGTTATATGACTCCAGAACCTAAGCTGGATCTTTATGTCATATGTTATTGACCAAGTGGTGGGATAGAGTCATAAAATAAGAATGTATAGTTGCTGCACTCTGTTTATTCTGAATTGCAGAATGTTTTCACCTGATCCTTTGTAGGTTTGCATACCCTGATAAATAGCTCCTAGTTATGATCCATTGGATATAAAAGGATGTGACTCCAGAATGGCTAGCTCTGTTCTAGTGGGCCAGTGCTATATGACCATGGAGAATAGTGAGGTTAACCAGTGGCCCGCGAGGAGACTAAATTGAATTCCTCCTTCTGCTAAGAAAATTGTAAAAACTAACTCAGTTATCAAGCATCTGAGTGTGAAACTAGTAATATTTTATACATACATGGTAAATTCCTCCTCAGCCTTCAGATATCCTGTAATACATTTTATCATTAATTCTCACAGCATCCTTATAAAAAGCCCATGTAAAAGGGAAAAAAATTACTTAGAAATGATCAAATGAATGTCATGTCATTGCTGTGAAGAATTTAATCACATCTCTTATTTTACTTTCTCTGAATAAAAATGAATAATTGCTGTCAATTAAGAGCTAAACCAATTGAAATGGAAAGTTGAATTATAAAGGATTTAAAAGCATTATTGGACTCATACAAACAAATAGCAATCAGGACATAATTGTATGCTTCTAAACACTATCTTCATGAATCTCAGGGTAATTAGCTAAAACAACAGAAAAAAATGAATTTATTGGAAACAAAAAAGAAAAAAAAATATTGAAAAAAGTGCTTCATTAGTAATAGGGGAGTCAGAGACAAAGAGTAAATATGGGCCAAAGAGTCATGTCCAGTTATGAGTCCGGCTTTCTAATAAGTTATGGGAAAAAAATCACTCTGTATTTGGATCTCACCTTCTTCATTTGCAGAATATATGGAGGAAATTTCTGAATATCTACTCAATTTTTTTGAAGATGTGAAATTCTATGAAATTAAAAAAATTAAATCCTTATGATTAGGTCGTATTTAAAATTGATTACACGTTTTAAGAGAAATTCTTTTGCAATGTAACTCCTTTCCTGTTTGAGCTGGAGACTGAAAGAGATATTAATGCTTATCCATTGGTCATTAAGAATCTTCAAGTAGGGCTTAGGAGGACAAGTTTATTGATATGTGTAGATAGCATGCTAGAAGAGAATTTTCTCTGAGCCAAAATTTACTTATTAAAATTATTTATTATCTCTCTCCCTAGAAAGTTTTTTGTGTCCTCTGAGAAGATTTTGAGTAACAAGAGATAAGAAAGTTATTGAGCATTTACCCTGTTGAACAACATCCTAAGCATTTTATAGGTAATATTTCATTAATCATCACAACAACCCCATTAAGAAAATTATTTTATTGTCTGCATTTACACTTGAGGATATTGTGGCTTGGAAATGGTAAGTCATACAGCTAGCAAGTAGATTTAATGAAATACATTTTCACATAATGAAAATGTTCATGAGGAAGCAGATTCTTTTTTGAGCTATGTGTTTTGATGTTTAGCTATTCCTCTCATACCTAGGAATTCTGTCTCCTAAATTTCCATATAGTGTCAGTTTCTTATCTTTAAACTAAGTATTTAAGGTCCAGCATTAGTCCCTAATTTAGGAGTCAGCAAAGGTTCTGTGTGAAGGACCTGATAGAAAGTATTTTGGTTCTGTAGGCCACACACATTCTTTATCCTAACTATTCAATCCTATGGCTATAGTGCAAAAGCAGCCGTACACAGTATATAAATGGGTGAATGTGGCTGTGCTCCACCCAACCTTAGTTCAGACACAGGTTCAATTTGGCCAGCAAGTCTTCTTTCCTTCTTTCCTTATTTCTTTCTTTCCTTCCCTCCTTTCTTCCTTCATTTTTTCCTTGATTCATTTATTTAATCCTCACCTGAGGATATTTTCCATTCATTTTTAGAGAGAGGGGAAAAGAGAGAGAGAGGGACATCAATACCTCTGGGATGTGTTTCCACCGGGGATCAAACCTGCAATCTAGGTATGTGCCCTGACCAGGAATCAAACCTGTAGCCTTTAGGTATGTGGAATGACCTCTCCAAAATGGTAGATCTGAACAAGTAACTCCCAAAAGAGAACATAGAAATGTGATAAACTTCTGAACAGGTGCTCAACTGCAGTCCTCATTTTAGAAATGCAAATGAAGACCAAAATAAGATACAATATGCAATCAACAGAATAGCAAAATTAAAATATGTACATAAATATACTGACAATATTTACTATCAGTGAGAATGTGGAGAATCTAGTTTTTATACATTGCTGATGAGAGTATAAATTGGTACAACCATCTGGAAAACCATTTGACATTACCCTCTGATGCCGATCATATACATACCTTATGCTCTCCAAACTCTACTACTAGGTACAGACCCAAAAAGAATGTGTATAGTTGACTCTTGAGTAATGTGGGGTTAGGTGCACCAACCTCATGTAGTCAAAAATTTGCATATAACTTTCGACTCCCATAAAACTTCACTCTTAATAGCCTACTGTTGACCAGTAGCTTTACAGATAACATAAACAGTCAATTAGCACACAACTTGTATATTATATGTATTGTGTACTGTATTCTTACAAAGAGTAAATTAGAGAAAAGAAAATTTTATTTAAAAGCTCATAAGAAATAGAAAACACAAGGGTCAACTGTGTACTATAGAAGGCATATCCCAGAAAGTTGGTCGGAGCAGAATTCAGAATAGCCTCAAATTAGAACCAACCTGAAAGTCCATGGATAAGGAAGTTGTGATATATTCATAGAACAGAAGATGGCAGAACCAGGAAAAGAAAATGACAACTGTGTAAAACAGCATGAATAAATCTCAAAGACATTCAGTTGAGGTAAAAACAAACAAACAAAAAACAAAAATATATAGACACAAAGGAGTACATTTCATAAAATTATATTTTTACAAAAACTCAAATATAGTTAAAGGCAATCTATGGGGCCAGAAGTTAAAATGCAGCTACAGAATATACGAGGATGTAGTGAATTGTGGAGGCAATAAATGAGAAAGCTTTTAGGTTTCTGAAAATATTCTGAATGTTTTTGTGGTTGTGGTTACATAGATGGCTTAACTTCTTAAAAAATGCCTTGAGTTGTACATTTAGGATATGGACCTTTTCATGAAAGTATGATGAACTTCATTAAAAAAATAGTTTAGACACCCACCTCAAAAAGAAAGGTAGGTGCCTTTAACCATCAATTACAATAAAGGCCCTTTACTACAGATACAGCTGATCATTGTACACATTCACTCTCTCCCTCTCCCTCTGTCTTTTCTTTGTCCAATTCCTTGCTCCTCTCTCCTAAGTTACCCTGCTATTGAATGTCTGTCTAGTGTTTTCATGGTTTTCTCCTACTTTATATTACCTCAGGAATTATTTCTTTCCCTTCCATTTCACAAGAGGCCTTATATATGGTGACCTGACTGTACTGCCCAGTTCACAGTAGCCCTAGTATATATGTAATAAAATATTTAATATCTCTGTTCACTTAGCCCAAATTTTTATGGGACTGTTAGCATAGCAAGTATAATAAGCCCATAGTACAGTTAACCTCCATTAATATGTGGATTCCACATTGTAGTCATTTTAAAGGCTTGGAGGAGCCTCATTAACTTTACAAGGCAAGACTAAGGATTTACAGAACCACTATCTGTGTGGGGAAAGCAATGCCTGCAGGTTTTGTTCTTATTGGAGGTTCGCTTTTGCCTCCCCCCACTCCTAATACAGATGTCTTTTATAAAATTACTTTTTATGGAACAAAAGCAACAGGCAATTTCCAATTAAATGCAGATGCCAAGGTTTTCTCCTCCTACAGGCACTCAGGTGCAAGCATTGCCCCAAAGCCTAATCATTTTAGGGCCATTAGTGCAGTTAATGTATTTTACATTATTTTGAATGTTAATCACAGTATAAACATTGCCCCAAGCCCATGTTTTAGGTAGCACATTTTCCAAACAAATTTACATCTTATTTTAAGTAACTTTTCAAAACAAGTTTAAGAGGATTATTACCAGTCCTAAATTATTTTTCTTTTCTGTTTTAACTGCCTCTGCTTTCCAGGAACTAGAGAGTGAAATAATTAAATTCAATGCTTCTTCATTGTCATGAAGCTTTGACTAGTACTAAACTATGAAGCTTAACTGTTTGGAGTATATTGTGAAGGAAGAAGCTGGGACTATGATGTGGTCATCCTTCACTATTAGTGAGTGAAGATGGAAAATATACAGAATACATCATCAAATGCCAAGTGATTGGACAGATATGAATATTTCAATTGTGTATGTGCAAAATTTATAATAGATGTTATAAATAGATAATTGGGTAATTATGTAGGGTTGTGTTTCTCTCACGTTGAGGTAGTGTGTGACACATTTATCTTTATTGCAAATATTTCTGGCTCTCTTGCAGGGAATATGGTAGGATTACACTTCTCTACACCCTTGAAATAAGCTTTGACCATGTGACTTGTATTACCAGTCAAAATGTGGGCAGATGTATTACATATCACTTCCAGGTGGAAAGCATTTAAAGTTAGTGTGAGACCATCATTTCTTTCTCTTTGCCCACGTTGTAGCTATGTTCTGGACAGGGTCTACTCTGGAGGTCTGGAGCTGGGAGTGAGCAGGATGCCCAGACGACCTGTGACAGACGAGTTACTTCAGGGAGAAATAAACCTTTGTGGTTTTAAGCTGTTGATCATTGCAGGTTTTATATGATCAAATTTATAACCCAGGACGCCTGATTGTGGTACACACCTGAGCCTGACATGAAGGGCCCTTCATCACAGGTGCTCAACAAACTTTTACTAAATTGAACAGTTGGGCCACTTTAGTTACTGCAGAAAATATGAAGATGACTAGAAGAAAAGACCTATCCTTACATAGCATAAATTTGAGAAAAGCCAATGGAAAGCTAAATTACAACGCTGAATCACAAGCCAAGAGAGGATACCAGATAGTCCATAGTTAGTCACCAAATAAATAGCACTTGTGATTAAAGCTGGGCCTTTCAGGAATATGAGAATTTATTTGGGACAAGCTCTAAAAGGTTTCTTGGAAATGGGAGGACTTTTAATCAGGTTCTTAATCATTGGTTGGGTTTAAAGAGGCAAAATAATTTCTTTGTTCCCTGGTCAGGAAAATATTTAGTTAGTTCCAGTATTGCTCTGGTATCTTAAGAATCAAAGTTCATGGTCCAATATCAGCTTCAGTATGTTAGAATTGGTTGTAAGAAAATCCAAAAGTAAGTTTTGATATCTTGGTCAGGAGCTGCTATAAGAAGAACACTTTCCTTTTGAAATATTTGTAATGTCCTTGTCTACGCCCAGCACAAGATTTGTGTCACTGACAATTTTCCTTACACATCCACTACTGCTATGTAGCAAGGACCGAGTCTGTGCTTTTGCAGGAACTTTCTTTCACCTTCCTTCTTACCGGAGGTCTGGGCTCCTGAAACACTACTTCTCAAATTGCCCATGGAAATTTAAAATTATGTTAATTTGTTACATATTCCTAATTTTTTAATTATATTTTTCTTCCTTATAAAATAGCTGCTGGCTTCATCTTTTAATACCAAGATCATTTATTCCTTTTAAAAAATAATATATAGCTGCAAAATAAATTTTATATTTCACCTAATCCCCTACCTAGGAAAAGCACCTGCAAAAATATTTTTCTTGTGAGTTTTAAAAATCCCAAATATTTTCTTCCTGCCCAATCTATACCGATTTAAAATTATGAGTATGGCTCAGAATACCAAAGAATACAGGAAAAGTGGGGTGGAAAAAAATGATACAAGAAATGAAAAGTAAGAAGAGAAATTTAGCAGAAGGAGGAAGAAAGAAATGAAAAAAATAACAAGGTTAAGAACTTTAATGTGTCTTCTACCTTTAAAATTATAATACCTATCTAGTCTGTTAAATGCTAAGTTACCCAAATAATTGTGTATTAACTGTGATCAAGGTCTTAAAGAAAAGGATTGGGATTTTTTACAGCCTAATTTCAGATATAGATGGAGAGGAGATTTGCATTCCCTCATACCGTCGTTCTTTGCCTGAAATAAAATACTAGACAACTGTCTACTTTTCCAAGGTAGAAGACCTGACATGGTTGAATTGCTACTATTCTGTTGTGGGCATTAGCTCTGTATCCAATTGTTTTTTTAAAAAATCCTAAGACTTTTTGTGCAGTGAGGAAATTCTAACGCCTCAGACATAAAAGAGAGAAAGCTTGTTTTTCAAAATTGATTTTGTCTTTGATTTTCCTTGTGCAAAGGCAGACATTCTTTTTAGTGAACCAATTTCTTTAGAATGCTGCTGCCACCTAGAGAATTAATTTGAGATCTCTCTGCAGCCCGTGGACAAAACAAGGAAGCATTGTTTTTCTTGTGTGCTGTGCGTGCCTCTCATTTCAGCACCCACTATTTGTCCCATCCAATATTGTGTTCTGAGGTTAAAGGACTTTTATTCATTTATTGTTTGAGTATATTATATGCCTGAGAGAATTGAAACCTGGTTTGTTGGCTAAATTGACCCATAGAATTTCTAAAATTGAAACTCAATCTTACTCATTCTACCTAACAGTAACAGCAGTGCATTCAAAGGAATAAAAATAAATGTTAATAGCATTTGCATGATAATATCTTCAGAGCGATCCCATTCAAATCCATCTATATTTGCCAGTGCTTAATTATACTTCTTGGAAATCACTGTACTTGCATTGATGAAAGTAGTGCCTCTTAAACAACCTTACCTGTGTTTTATTTTTATTTCAGTCTAAGTACTACTTTTATTTTATTTTCAGTTGTATTTTGTTTTTTATGCTATTACAGTTGTCTTGGCTTTTTCCTCTCTTTGCCCAGCTCCACCCAGCCCTCAGGTGATGCCCATTTTGTTATGTATGTTCAGGAGTCATGTTTCTATGTTATGTGCCTAATTCCTTCCCTTTCTTAGATCCAGTCTCTCACATCCCCACCCAGGACAGCTGTCATTTTGTTCCATGTGTATATGCTTCTGTTTCTATTTCATTCACTAGTTTCTTTTGCTCACTAGATTCCACATATGAGTGAGACTATATATTTGTCTTTCACTGACTGGCTTTTATTTTCATTTTGTATAATATTCTCCAGGTCCATCCATGCTGTCACCAAAAATAAGAGTTATTTCTTTTTTACTGTTGTGTAGCATTTCATTGTGTATTTGTACCACAACTTTTTACCTGCTCATCTACTGTTTCTAGATCTTGGCTTTGTAAATAACAGTGCTGTGAACATAGCAGTGCATATATATATATATATAGTGTGTGTGTGTGTGTGTGTGTGTGTGTTGGTGTTTCAGAATTCTTAGGATATATTCCCAGACATGGAGGTAGTACTTTTTAAACTACCTTACCTGTGGTTTATTTTTTTCCTCAGTTTGTCTCAAGTGCTACTTTTAGAAAGACAATAAAAAATAAACTTGTAGAAACATGAAATACAGACACAACCAGGACAAACTAAAGGCAATAGAGACTCTCATTTTTAATTATTATATTCAACAGACAAAATTTAATCTTACAGATTGGTTGAAACATTTCTATACACTCACTTGCAATTTTATTACTCATTGCCAGCTGGTATCAAATAGTTCCTGAATTGATGTAGGTCCACATGAAGCAGGAGAGTACCAAGCTAGAAAAATTCCTTGACAAGTGGAATGGGGAAACTGAGACAAGGTAATTAAGCAAGGCCGAACAATTAGACAAGCTAGTGAATTGCAAGACTTTATCTTCTCTAACCAAGGGCACTTAAGAGCAAATGGTTCATATCTCTCCTCACTAACCAGATAATAAACAGCTTAAATCACCCTCATTAGGGAAATTGGTAACAGAGCCCCAATTAGTGCCACTTGTGGCGGCCAAACCCAAGGGCAGATGAAGTCAAGGGAACAAATAGCACAAAACCTATAAGAGCCAGGCAGACCCACAATAGAAGCAAAGCAGTGAAACTGACCAGAGAAAAACCCCAAATTCTCCTACACCCTCATCTGGATGTATCAACATATTGAAGGACATACCTGGAAAAGTAATAAATATTCTGTTAGGACCCTCTTGTGAGACATTCCCTAGGACTCCCACCAAAAGAAGAGATAAAAATCCTCAAGGCAAGGGATACCAGTGTGGGCTATGTTGGGAGCATGCCCCTGCCTTTTCTCAGGCATGAAGTTTTAGTTTTATTCCTCCTAACCTATAAGGGTCCCCACAAGACTTGCAACCAGGAGAGCAATGGGCAATGGCATCTCATCTTACCCCCTGAAACTGTCTTCAAGCCCCCCCTTTACAGTATTTCCTCCCTTATTGTGGGTATTACATTCTAGATCCCCCCACAATAGGTGAAAATCTGTGAAGTAGGAACCTTACATTTACTTTATTATTTATATGTATTGTAAAACTTTATAAACGCTTCCCACACACTTATAAATCATTCCCAGTCCCTTACTAACCTTTCCTACTCCCTTACTAACATTTTCCACACTTTTATAAACACTACTTATGTTCTCAAACATATTCTACACTCTTAAACCTCCGTAACTTTAACAACATACATATATAGTACCGCAAAATCCCGCGATATAGCGAAATATCTGCGATAAATAATTACATATAACATTTTCAAAAATCCTGTGATACAGTGAGGCCATGATAAGTGAACTGTGATATAGAGAGGGGCTACTGTACAGTGCTCTGACTTCCCAATGAGCTAAAAGCACCCCCGCCTTGGCTCACTTACGTCCCTGTAAGTTTTACTTCCCAGTGAGCCAACAGCAGTCCAACCTTGGCTTGCTTCTCACCTACAGTGTTTCTAGGGAGTCAAAGCAGAGCACCGTCTAGTCTCTCCTGTTGTTTCTTCTACCCTAAGCCCTTCTTTTGGTTCACTGTCCCCAGCATTAATAAACCTACTTTCAAAATCACCTGGACTCATAGTGTGAAATCTTTCCTGTGAAAGTCAAGAACCCACACACTACAGGCTGACCTGAGACAGAGGGACTTGCTTCGGAGCCAGTCCCTGTCCTGTGATACAAGGATCACACCTTGAGTAGCACTGCTCTAGTTTCTGAACCCAAGTACAACATGATCCATTCGGAGAAGAATTTGAGTCCATGAGAGCAGGGGCTGTTACTGTTCTTGCTCTGGTGTAAAGCTTATGTATTTAGCACAGCGCCTAACACTCAATTTCAAAATCTATAAAAGACATTGGAATTTCCGACACATAAAATAAAGCCTGAAAAAGCGAGGATTCATTTTATGTCAGTGAAGTCATACTCTCAGTTTAATCCAGATTCCTGTTTCCACATTTAGCCCAGATGTGACCAGGTGAAGAGGATGCCAGTCCAAAGGCCCTCAGGTGCAACATGCCAGGAGGAAACTGTATCACAAAAGGGACAGAAAGAGACTCATGAAACCATCCTAAGGTAGGGGAGGAAGGGAAGCAATCCTTATGGACCCCTAGGAAATAACAGCAAACCCTGATGAGAACTCGAGCATCCACAGAATTTTGACCTCTCACCTTCTAATATTTGCACTCAGGCTTTTATCATTCCCTCCCCTGCCCTGACTCCCATATCAGCTGTTCTGCTGTCTTCTCAATACTCAAGGGCCTTTGCCATGCCCTTTCTTCCCTCTAAGGAACTCTTAACTTTGATTTTCATTCTTTGTCTTTTCTTATTTCCCTTCTGTTTTTGTTCTTTTTGATCCAAGACTAAAATAGAGATGTTTTTCTATCAACTACCCTCTCTGAGGAAGCTTAAATTTCTTTCTTCCTATTGATACCCACTGCATAAAATATGTTTAAACATCTACATATTTAAAAGTCCCTCACGAGTCAGGGTTAACTTTATTCTTCCACCTAAGTTTGGTTTCTCTTTACTATATTTAGCTTCTCTTTGTAAAGCAAGCGTCACTCTTTTCTCTCCTTCATCTCTCATTTGTGCCTTAACTCACTGTGACGAGTCACAGTTCCTGCTTATCCTGAGGGGATGGTTCAGTTTCTTGCCAGCCCAGAGAATTATTCAAACAAGCAACCACATCTTTCCTCAGGGCAAGGGAAGCTGTCTTCTCCAGACAACAAACCAGCCTCCCACTGCTCCTGGTCCTTCACTTTGTTCCCTGGTGCAACCCCTGTGAGCTATGTGTGGTGTGCCAGGTCCTCTCCCCTGGGCTGTGAGTAAACATGACCAGTAAACTGTTCACAGCATCTGCCCAGGGTCAGATGTCAGGTATTTGGCCATCCCATGACCAGAGGTCATAAACCTCTCCCTCACCAAAGAGGTGAAGAGCAGGTGATTGAAACAATAAATACAAATCTTACTGTTACCACAACACACCTTGTAGTTTTGATTTTGAAAAGAATGCATGCTGGTCTTCAAAGCCTTCGATGAACTAGTCTCTGTGTTTTTGTCAATCTCATTTCAATATACATCCAACACACCAAATACGTGTTTTAGTTCAGTTCTTCTGCTTCGCTGCTTAGGAGACTTGGTCGTGAACTTGACAATATATAAAACTAAAATTCAACTGTATTTCTCCACTGCCTTAAGCTCCTCTGCAGGTTCTTATCAGGACAAACAAAACTCCTCATGTAAAAGCAAACTTTGACCGATTTTTCTAGCCACATTTTATCCTGCAACTAGTTTTTAAATACTATTAAGCTATGCCTGTATTTGTATTTCATGCTTTATATATATATATATATGTATATATATATATATATATATATATATGTGACCCTGGCTGGTTTGGCTCAGTGGATTGAGCATCGGCCTGCGAGCTAAGTGTAGCTGGTTCGATCTTCCAGTCAGGGCACATCAGAGAAGGAAAACTCTGACTCCAAAAAACCTCTGCTGCCTTGCGGCATACCTCTTCAGGGGAAAGGCTAAGGGAGTAAACCCCGACAGAAAATCCGGAGCCGGAGTCCCTAAGGCGGTTTGACGTTGTAGTCAACACCGGCAACTCCTGCGGCGCACCTGAAGCCAAGCTGTATTGACTCCGTCTTTCCCTTGGACCCTTCAGCTGCGAAGAGAGGGGGGGTCTGCTGCATGGGCAGCAGCAGACCCTCCATATCACCCTGCCCAGGCTCTGTAGCTTCAGCTTCACTGGAGAGGACACTCCAGCGTCATCGCAAGATGTCGATTCAACACGGGAGGAGACAGATACCGTGTCACTCCCGAGTCGGACTGCACAGCCATTCTCGGCGGTGCAGATAGACTCTTAAGAAGCTACACCATCGTCTCTCGAGACGGACGGCTGCCGACGACGATATATATATGTATGTGCATGTGTGTGTGTGTCTGTGTGTGTATGTAATTTCCTTCCATCTACTTAGAACAGTGTTCTTTTTACTTTCATTGGATAACTTCAGTCATTCTTCAAGAGTAAGCATATACATATTATTTTCTAAGAAACCTTAATCTAAACCTTGAGCCAATTTCCCTTAATCTGCTAACCCTTAATCAACATCATTGATTGACATCTTCTTTCTCTTCATTTTCCTCCAGGGAGAAGCTGTGTCTCACTCATTTTGGACTTGTAGATCCTAGAAAAGATCTGTGAATAACAAGCACTAAATACCTGTGGCGGAATTGATCTGATCCCTCACTTTCTTTGGGCTGTAGGAGTGCTTCTCCTCAGGCCCACTCTCGACCCTCCATTAGTCCACATATTTCAAGTACTTCTACACTTAGGTTAAAATTAGTCTCACATTAGACGTCAATTCACTCTGTGGTCATAGCACCTGTTCCAAAAATAATAATATATATTTAAATAAAGTGGCACAATTACCAATAAAATGATAAAAGTATACTCTATCATTGAATAAGGTGTTATTTTTCAGACCATTTATATAAGACATCTTGATATATATCAGGGTTACTTTGAACTTAGAATTTTTGCAAAAGCTTTATTTATTTATTGGGTTTAGCTTTTCTTTTTATTTATTATTTAGCAGAGTATTCAACAACAGTAAAACTGAATCATTTGAGTTTCTCACTTTTTTTTGTCTCCTTAATTCTGCTTTCTTTCTAGTGGAACTACTAATGCCTTTTTGGGTGGGGGGGCTTCTATTTTATTGTTTTTATTTTTTTAATCTTTAATGTATTTTTTCCCATTACCATGGAGTCTGCTTACACATTCTCTCCCCAGCAATCGCCATGCAATAGCTTTAAAATAGCATTTGGTATGTACATACATCTTGGGTGGAAGTGGCATAGGCTTACTAAGAGTCACTCAACCAATATTTTAGCTAAGTTCACTCACTCTCACCACTCTTATTTGCTTTCCTTGGCCTGGATCAAATTATTTGAAAAGAAATTAAAATACCCTAGGGAAAACAATTAAACATAGTTTTTAGTAATATTTAATTTATTAAATAACACTTAATCTTGGACAAGTGAATATTTTTAACAGGAAAATATTCTCATATAGGGTGTTCTGGGAAACACCCTATAGTTTTATATATGTATATGTATGTGTATATATATATATATAATATGTATATCTTATTCTCTATAGTTATATATCTCAATATTTGTGTATAATATATAAATAGATTTTTACACTGAATCATATATTTGTTGTAAAAATTTTTATAATTCTTTAAAATAGTGATGGCTATGATTAGCATTGCAAATGTTTGGCTGTTATTTAACTCAGTAAACATCTGTTTGACAAGGTAGATTTGTATCTGGAGAAATGAAAAACAGTTTAATCTGCTAACCTACAGTAATCTAACCTCAAAATTAAAACAAAACAATAAAATAATTGTAATTTACTGCTGAAATCATTACAGCTGTTTATCTCCTTCCTGTAGAAAACTTGAGGCCCAGGGAGTTTTTTATTTATGCCATAATCAAGTATCCCTACATGTTTTCTTCATATACCATAGAAATGCCCTGAAAATTTCAATGTGATGTTAAGTAGAATCAAACTGAATTGTTTCTCTTAAAAAATGCTTACTTTGCAAACTGAGTTTTCAACAGCTATGAGTATCAAAAAGTACATCAAACCCCAATCATTGATTAAAATTAAATTTCAGCCATCACTACATAAAGTAACTGTATTAGCATTTAGTAATGTAACCCTATTAGTAAATGTAAATTTATTTTTTGTAAAAATGTAAGTTTTTTTATATATTACATTAATCAGTGGAAGGAATTTCCTTGTTAGTCTATATGTTTTGGTTGACAGATTATGCTTACCGTATCTGAACAGATTGAGGCAAATTGTTGTATCACTTTCAGAGATCCTAATGGAATAACCTCCAATTAGAGGATGACCTGTATAGAAAGCACCATCAGCTTCTGAAATCATTGAACACACAGAAAATCCACAAGACTGTGGAGGAGAAATATAGCAGTAAATGGCAGATGACATCAGATATATTTTATTCTTGCAAGCTGCTTTCTGCATCGTCCCCAGATTCTTCAGGGAAGAGAAACATAGCAAGGAGCTGAGTTTCCCACCAGCATGTGAGGACAGAGCAACACTGGTCCCACAGCCACCAGTGTTTGCCACAAAGTAGATATGGCCCCATGACCTGCACGGTCAGTACCAGCTTTACACATCAGCACAGATTGGTAAAGGATCCTGGACATGGGCCTGATGTCTACTCTCTCCCTAACTGTATGCCCTGCACAGACACTTCTTATCTGTTGGATGATGCCTGAAATTATGCTCCCCGATTCCACCCTTCCTGATACATGTATCTCTGTGTAAAAATTAGAAATCAGAGTTTCAGATTCTGAGGGAGGTAATATTGGAGATGGAGACAGCAAAAGGCAGTGGGGAACTGGTGAGGAAAGAAAATGCCAACTGGGCATAAAGGCAGGAAAACGGAGGAGGCTGAGAAGCCAGATGCCAAGGGAGTTCTCCATAAAGGTCTTTCTCTTACTTCTGTGTCTATTCTTCCTGGAATAAAAACCCATAACTGTGCCCTGGCTGGGTAGCTCAGTTGCTTAGAACTTGTCTTGATATGCCAGGGTTGCGGTTCAATCCCTGGTCAGGGCACATACAAGAATCAACCAATGAATGCATATATAAATGGAATAACAGATTGATATTTTTCTTCCTTTCTCTGTCTCTCTCTAAAACAAAAACAAAATATAGAAAAAGAAACATGACTGCATTTACAACTCTGCTGTTTTCTTCAGTTTTGTTCACACATCTGTCTCCTTTGGTGGCCTTCTAGAAGCTCTTCTAGAGCAAGCCTTGTGGCACATGGTGATAGCTTGGTTGAATCAATCAATCAACAAATTTTAAAATGCTGATTTCCAAGATTTATTGAGGGTCATTTTAGAATATCTTTAATAGGTAGTCATAATTCTCAGTGTTTAATATTAGAGACAGGAGAGATGAGGGCTTGTCTCATAAATGTACTGTCCAAAATACATAGTGTTACCTCCTGTGTGCATGTGTGTGTGTGTGTGTGTGTGTGTGTGTATGTGTATGTCTCTGTGGTTCTAGAAGAGAAGAAAAAAGTGACCCACAAAGAGAATTGCCACCTCCCCACCCTGCAAGGGTATCTAAATATCCAAATTCCATTGTTTCAGGATAACACTTGAAAAATTTCCCATCTTGCCATGATGATAACTGGTCATATATAGGGCACTCCCATCCTGGATCTATGTCTCATCTCTGTGGCTAACTATTCAGTTGTCTGCTCAGAAGCAGACACCCCATTTTCTCTGAGGGGATCTGTCCTTCCTCATGGTGAATTATAGGCCTCGGGTACCTCAAAGCTTCCAGGGGACTCACAAGCACCACATTTGTTTACCTGTATAACACATCTAAGTGGTTTCTTCTCACTTTAATGGAAGGTATAATTTGGAGCTAAGAGCCTGTAATGCTTATGGCTTTTAAATAGATAATTTTTTTGTTTTGGTTATTTTGAGAGTACAGATGTTTTAGCTCCTGGGTAAATTATAGGCTTTTAGGATTTCACAGTACTATTTTGTTTTTAAGCAGACAGGATTTCACCTTTATTCCTTCTGAGTTTACCCTCATATTTACAGCAGAGGATAGCATTTACTTACTCTCTATGGAATATCAGCCTCACATGTGGCCAAGAAGCCTAATGGTAGTGATACACACAGGGCTGGCTCCTTAGATTCTCATCTCCGAGGCTAATTTCTCTATCAGAGCAAATGGGCAAGAAACAAAGCCTTATCTACTCCCTCGTTCTTTACATGGTATAAACTAGAAAAACTGTTATGTGAATCTGAAGATCCATTTGTTTGAGCACAAATGATGCATAGAGAGCAATTATATCCATTTCTTGTCTACAATTCTGTCTAGTTGATGATAGCAAATGAATGAGGTTAATCAGAGGAAAGAATTCTCTGACAGCCCTGACTGGTGTGGCTCAGTTGGTTGGGTGTCATCCAGGAAAGAGAGAAGTCACCGGTTGGATTTCCCATCAGGGCACCAGCCTGGCTTGCAGGTTCCCTTCTAGTCGGGGTGCATGAGAGAGGCAACTGATCAATGTTTCTTTCTCACATCACTGTTTCTCTCCCTCTCTCTCTTCCTCCCCTCCCCTCTCTCTAAAACTAAATAAATAAAATCTTCACAAAAAACTCTCAGACACTGAAGGCTGGAGAGGATTGAAACCAGATAACAAAGAAAGCACCAGAGATTTTTACATTTTATTTTACTAAGTAGTGATTTTCCTCCCTGGTGCTACATGGACTTATCATGCTGAACTGCTCACGTGACTGTGACAACTCCTATGGTGTCCTGCCTGCAGGCTTTGCAGTAGCTGTTCCCTTCATCTGAAGTAACTTCCACCCCTTGTCAGTTGCTGAATTCCCTCTTGGTTCTTTATGGGCATGTTAAACCCCCAGTTTCTTGGCAAAGTCTCCCCAAGTTCTGCCACAAAGGAGCTGTAGAACATTGGAGAAGTAAGTCACTTCTCTGAGATTCCATTTCCCCATCTCTAAAATTAGCAAATTGGAAGTGATCTTTAATGTCCCTCTTGTTGCTAGTCTGTGAGTTAATTCCACAAGTACGACAAGGTTCATGAACTTCAGAAACCTTTGCCTGTTCCCATTTTCGAGGTACACGTCCTCAAATATATGTTTCTAAACAGCATTGCATAACTTAGATTGTGGTCAAATCTGAGTTTTCCAAGTATGTAGTTACCTAAGTTTTCCCTTCACAGGACTGTGGGTTTATTATGATAGTGCCATTTATGAGGCAGAAACCAAAGTCACCAGGATTTATTTATATAAAAATAGTGTATGTGTTCTTACTTATTTAAACTTCAGTCATCTTCAAAGTACTCTCCATATGATGAAATACACCCATCGAGATGTTTTTTTCCACTGCTCAACAGTTTTTGAACTTGTGCTTTAGTGCTTCTGCCATTTTCTGTTTCACCACTTTCACATCAGCAAAGTGTTTCCTTTTGAGGACTTTTTTCATCTGGGGAAACAAACAAAAACAAAATCACTTGGGGCTAGATGGGATGAGTAGGGAGGGTGGGGCATGGGGATCATGCTGTTTTTAGTCAAAAACTGAACACTCAATGCAGCATGGGCAGGGGTGCTCTCAAATCACCCATCATGACATGGACAAATGTTGAAAGAATCCTAAAAAAATCACTGAAGCTGAAGACAGCCTCTCACAACAATGCCAGCTGGTACACTGATACAGATGGATTCCTAGAACGCTTGCCTAATGAGGGAAGCCTCTACTACAAGGACCCCACCCTCCAGAAGATAATTCCATCTTGTGGTGGAGTCCTCCCTCATATAATGCCATGTGTTTTCAAGTTCTCAAATGTCCTTGGAATGAAGGAAAGACCTAATACATTTTGAGATGAAAGAGTTTGAGTAGATACAATATGTCAGCATGTGGCTTACTAATTTATGTATATTCACCTGGAAAGGAGAACCAGTTAGGACAATGAAGGCTTTCAAATATCTTCAAATTTGAGCCAGAATATTATGCTTTTAAACAAATGAATAATTAACTATTATTTAAAACTGTACTACAATGGGACATTTCTGTCTTCGGAGGCACTTCATTGGGGTTTATATGATCACTTTGTTTGAAGCAGTCACATATGGAACAAAGGTTTATAATAAGTGACTTCTAACATCTCCTTTAACTGTGAATCTTGGCATCTATGACGGGGGCTACATGTATTCCTATGAATGTCCTGCACCATTGAATGCACTGGGATAAATATTGGAGGACCAAGTACTCAGAAGATGCTCTCTAGTGGGTATAGAAATGCTGATGGATCCAGAACACTTTGAAAGTGATTGCTCACACTTGGGGCATGGAGGGTTAGGGCAGCAATGTCCTTGTGCTGGTGTTTCCATCAGAAGCATGACCTTGGGCTTGGGCTTTACTAATAACGGGCTGTGAGCTTTGGGCAGATTGCCTCACCTTCCAGGGTTTTGCATTTATTCTCCAGAAAAATGAGTGAGGTTAGACAAGATCATTTCAAATATTCTTCTCAGTTTTAAGTGATTGGATGTTAACAGGAACCGAAATATATTTCATTTCTAAAAATCTCAATAGGTGATTATAAAAATCCACTTAAACAGTGAGTCAATCCTTTACTTCACAAAATTAATATTTGTTTTACAAACGATTTCCTTGAGAATGCAATCTTATAAATGTTTATTTATACTACTTTAATTTACACGTGGCTTTACTATCATAAAACAAAATCAGTATAGGTCAAGTAGGAGGTGAGGAGATTATAAAGATTACCATCATTTACCTTTATTGTACAATTTTCTATATATAAACTATAGTAATAAAAAATTAGGATTTTACAACTCTTCCATTAATCACAGAACTATTAATACATTACTGAGTTTATTTCTGTCTCATGAAAAATTTTGATGACTGATAAAAAGTTGAAAATATCATGGATGCTTAGAATGAGCTCTAATTGAAAGGGCTAGCTTCATGAAGTTTACGGCTTGAGAGAGGCTTTCATTTAATGGCTGACTTTATTTCTTTAAGAGTTCAATTTCACTTCATTCCTCTGATGAATTGCATTTCATCTTAAGGAGTAAAAAAAAATCTCTGTCAAGAAATAGTAAGAAATGGCAGACTTGGGGCAAAGATGACATGTCAAGTCAGGGCTACGCTGCAGAAAAATTGGAAGCCAGAAGTATATTCTTTTTGCTCTAACTCTGCTTTCTGTACATGGTATAAATTAGAAAAACTGACACGTGAATCTGAAGAGCCATTTATGCATTTCTAGCATCCCTACCTCTTGTTCAACTGTTTAATGGTTCAAATCATTCCAGCTTCTTATGTCATTATGAAAAGTGGTCTTATAAATCCACCCACCTAGAGCTGCTAATGGTTAAAATTCTCTACAAAACCATTATCTATAGGACTGAAGACATTCTCACCAGATTACTAAGGTGTCTATAAATCTTTACAGTTTATACTCATAAATCCCCCTTGCCCATATATTATCTGATTATAACCTTACAACATTCCTTTGAGATACATATGTTTGATATTACCTATACCTCTTGTAAAAGGGGAGGGAAATGGTTCAGAGGTTTTAAGTGGCCTATTCACAGTCATTGAGCTAATCACTGAAAAGGAAATTCCAATTCAAGTTTTCCTATCATAAAACCCAAGGATTAAAAAACTGGTTCTACTGTAGTTATCCAGGCCTACCCATACGTGACTTACACCAACTGTCTCCTCAATGTTTTTCCCTTTTCTATTTCTTCTTTATTCATTTATCATGTATGACTTATTTTTACAACCAGATAAGTCCTAAATCATAACACACACACACACACACACACACACACACAGTAATCCGTGGGGGAGACACCCAGTTTTTGGTGATAAACAGCTCAAACACCAATATGTCACCATCTATGTTCTTATAGATTTCATGAAACAGTACAATGAAAGTGACGTCTTATACAAATCTCTGGTTTAACAGATTAAAAAACAGGAGCCTGGGGAATCTAACTTCCTTGAACAATGCCACACATCTAAGTAGTCATAAAATTAACATAGAAACTAAATTGCAAACATTGTTTTGTACTTATTTTCTTAAAAATATTTTTTTTTTCTGTTAATGTTTTCTAGAAAAAGAAGTTCCATGAAGTTCTCTAGTATCCTGTTCTATTGTTCCTTCTCACTGGAAACTTTTCTTTCTGTCCAACCAAACTGTAACAATTCCCAATTTTGTCTACGTTTGTTCTTCTCAGAAACCAATCAAGAATTTCACCAGGGTTACTGAGTGTACTACCTCATGGAGTGATGGTGACCTGGCTGTGTAGTTTCTAATAGCTCAGGCTCTTGTGGGGGATACACAAGCCCTAAGGGGACATTTCTGCCTTCTAGAGCCTAAAAAAGTTTAGTGGCAGCGCACAGCTTCCCATCTGTGCCTGCTCAGCTCCGTGGACCTGGAAGCCTCCTTTTCTGAAGGAGTCACATTCCTTCTGCCTCACAAGACATCCCAAATCCTGTGCAGGAGTATGGATGGGGTAAAAAGGTGCCCCACTCTGGCATGACAGGGGACTGCTTTGATGGCTTCCTGTCAAATTGGAGGCCTGTTTGGGCAAGTCCTCAGATTTCTTTGTCTGCCTAATTCTGTTTCTTCCTTATTTTTTTCACAGTGATGGCTGATAAGTACCTTGCATCCCAAGTATTTCAGCATCTGCATCTCAGAAACTAAGTCTGCCACAGAGATCTGTCTTGGGGAAAAGCTGGAAAAAAGAAGATATGCAGAGAGAGGCAGAAACAAGACTCAAAAAGGCAGCTATAATAGCTTTGCATTTTCTGCTTTTATTCTCCTGAACCTGGTTATAATTCTGCCTTTTTATTCCGTATGCCAAACCTAAAAATTAGGATAAATCACTCCCACTGCTTATACTATTTATTGCTTTAATTTAATTCAAATTAGTTTTGTTTCTAACAAAGATAGTCATATCTATACAAGGTGGGGCAAAAATAAGTTTCCAGTTGTTTGTATGGAAAATAATATAATAATTAATAAATAATACAAGAACAAACTCTGTGTTTCCCATACTCATACCTCTAAACCTACTTTTGCCCCACACTCTGCAACTGAATATGAGTGAATTGTGTATTTTGCAGTGCTGATAGAAAATATAATAAAAGCTAAAAGAATAAAAATATTGCCCTGGCTGGTGTGGCTAAGTTGGTCAGAGCATTATCCCATAACTGAAAGGTTGAGGGTTCAATTCCCAGTCATGGCACATACCTAAGTTGTGGGTTTGATTCCCAATCTAGTCCAGATGTTTACAGAAGACAACCAATTGATGTTTCTCTCTCACATTGATGTTTCTCTCTCTCCCTTCTTCTCTCTCTTAAACAGCAATGAAAAAAAAAATGTCTTCTGGTAAGTATAAAATATATATTAAAAATATATTAAAGTGAGCTTCTAAAGACAGGGAAATAAACAACAATGCCAAAATCCTTTTTATCCCCCTTATCTCTTTCTCTATTTCTTTCTGGTCTCTGCTGTTTGGATGCAACAGCCTAGGGAGGTACCAGCGATGCCAGAACAATAATCGGCTTTGTGAAAGTGGTGTGTCTAACAAGCCTGGGATACTGTAAGGGGCAGTAGTACCCAAATTTCAGCTGATCTTGTCTGGCATGGCTGACGCTGATATTAGCAAGAAAATTAACACGAAAATTCAAGTCCTGCTGCATTTCATCACTTATAGAGGAAATTAGAGTTTGCAGCTTAGTTAAGGTACCTAGTCTTTTCATGCTTTTTAGCATAGCATCCTTGATGCACCCCCTCTTTCTTCCCAGTTCAGTGACATTTTCTCACCCTTTAAATCCCTAACTTACTGTATTGGAAGTTCCATGAGAGAGTGACACATATCATCCTTTTACTCTAGCATCCCTAATATTAAGCACAAGTCATCGTAAATATTTGAGTGTATTGCTGCCTGAACTGAGGGGTTTGTTTATTAATAAATGAATATTTAGCCTTTTGTTACTATAGCATATATTTTTTTAAGTTTTATTTAACCCTGATAACAACGGTTGGCTCTCAGATAAAGTAAGACCTCAAAAGAGCTGCCCTTAGGAAGATCCATGGCATGGCCTCTTTGGGGTCTTCAGCATCTGTGACCATTTTGTTTTCTACTGAAACACAGCTGCCCTCATTAGCAGGAGCAGCTGCAGGCTAGGGAGACAGTTCCTCACTCAGTTGGGCTGCTTCCAGCAGTGAGCATTAAGAGTAATGGAGCAAAGCTTCCCGGGATATAAGCAGATCAAAACGATGGTTCCCTACTCCAACGATTTAGTATTGTTTTACTACCATGCAGATAAATGGAAAGTCCAGTTTTGTTTGTTGGAGCAGGGGAGACTGAAGATGATCAGAGGCCCCACTGAAGCCCAACTTCAAATGCTCCAGTAGATCCTTAGTCTCCTGGAAACCAGAGGGGCTGACAGAGCACCAGAGTCTAGGATAGCTGAATACAGCAGGAGAGGAATGAATGATTAGTGATGACCAGGTGAGACTTCAAGCATCCAGGGAAGTGCAGGATAGCAATTGACACTTAAAGGAAGCTTCAGTGTCATCAGCTGGAGTGTAGGATTCATCGAAGCATGGAAAGGCAGCAGGCAGCCTTTGACCTAATCAATGCCTGCAGTTCATTCTCAGAGCGGAGGTGCCTCCTGATTGTCTGGCACATGCGTCTTATGGTTCTCTTTTAATCTTTCAATCTCACCCAGGCATCTGTTCCCACCCCCTGACTATTCCTCCCTCTCTCCTCATAAGTGGTCTGAGAGACAATGGCACCTGGGCCAGGGTCCTCATCCCTATCCCCAGGCTATGTTCCAGGCTCCCTTCCCTGTGTTCTCCTAAAGACAATCCCTCATTCTAGTTGATCCACAGTTTTCTTAACCCTGTGAGTGTCATGCATAATTCAAAATTTGGATCAACATGAGAAAAAAATTTTATCAATATATAACCTGAGGCACAAAAAAAGAGAACAAAACAAAGTATGAATTATTCAATTGTCATTCACATTTATAGCCATCCAAAAAAGAGTCCGCTGGGAATGATGCTGGCACTTTTGAGAAAATTTGTCAGCGTCGCTCACAGTGACACTGGCACTCAAAGGGTTAACCACCACACACACACACACACACACACACACACACACACACACACACCCCACCCATATGTCTAAGAATCATACATATAACCTAAATGGCACACAGTGCAGCATTTTATTCTCTCTGTGCCATTTTTTCAAGCATATGTATATGTACTGCATGTCCCTGAAGGTCAGGGGCTATGTTTTTAAGTCCTCCAGGTGAATTAGCACATTACTAGGGTCACTAGGGCATGCTTAATATAAAGTGAAAGACTCATGTATTATCAAGCATTATATATGTATGAACAATATATTCCCTATTCCTATAAAATATTTCTTTACGAAGATCCTTTGGCATTTTCAAGATGCTGCTAGAAACAAAAAAGGCTTTGCTCAAAACTGGAGCAAATATAATGTCATCAATAAAAGTCGTTAAATTACAAAGCCCCTCTAGTGAATCCAACCATATCTAAATCTTTGTGTATATGTTTGGTATATTGAAAAACTTATTTTTTTTTTTACCATCCTGTAGCTATTTCACCAACAAACTTTACATATTGGCACAAATGCATTTTTCTAGATAAGTTTACTGCATAACTGTACTTTAACCCCATTACTTTCCTAACTTTTGCACTCAGATTGATGAAATTCAAGAAGCACTTTTATAAGAAACGCTTTGAGTTGTCTTACATGCCGTGGAATTGCCGGAGTCGCTGGGTGACTTTGAGCGGCAGTGCAGCCGCTCTTTATCTCCCGTTGCCATGCCAATGAGGTCTGACCAGGACGTGGCACAATGGGCACTGTCTGGTGTAATAAAAGACGAACTCCCATCCAGTACTTCAGGAGAGAGATTTCAATCAGCTCGCAGCCTGGGACTCCACGTACCCTCAGGTTAAAGTCACGCTGTCAGCAGCAGCGTCTCAGCTTGCCCTGCGGAGAGCTATTGAACGCAGGTTTGTGTGGACCAGCTCCAGTCGGAGAAGGCCCGCAGCAAAAGATAAATTAACAAACAAGGAGAAGGATATTTACTAAGGAGTGATGGCTCTTGATGGCATCCCTAACTTCCTCATCCCCTCTTTGGATGTGACATATGTAGACTTTCATCTAAATTCGGTCAAACTCCCAGAAGACGGGTGCCGGGAGAGAAGGTTGTCCAATATGATAAACAGCAGATCTCCATTAGCCCCATGCAACTAGAAAACTCTATGAACGAAAAGGGTGTGAAAAAGAAAAAGGAAAAAAGAAACATGGTATGAAAAGGACTCTGTCTTCGGCTGAGGGTCTTGCTAACTGTAAGGGGGTGCAACCAGCCACGCACCCCTCAGTCCCAGCGACCAGGGTTGCCAGATCATTGGCACATCTCTCCCCAAAGTGACAACCCCATATGGGGTTCTCACAGTTGTTGAGAGCCCCAACGTTAGAAGGAAAGGATCACTCTTCTGTTGTTGTTTTTGTTGTTGTCAAAGACACAAGTAGCTGGGCTCAAAACTCTGCTGTCACAGAGAAAAGGAATTCTTGGCCACCACAGTTACCCATCAAACCTCTGCACAGATCAGGAGACCAAAGTGGCCGTTCCCAGGCTCCTCCCTTCCTATGAAGCAGAGGAAGAGGATGTCGTTGCAGTTGTTGAAACATAATCGCCTTTCCTCTCTAACACATTGCCACATCAAGTTTGAAAACTGTCATTTCAAAGAAGAGAAGACTTTTCAAAGACTGATGATCAAGCATCTTTCTGGCAATAAGTGCAGGAAAGCCTAAGTCAGGTGTGGACCGCACAACGTTTGGATATTACAACCTTTACCTGAAGGATTCCCCTTCACGTATCAGAAGGGATTCCAGGTTGGAATTATCTGCACTACCTTCCTCCTGCACCAGGGCCACACACAATTTTAGCCCTGTGAAGAGAAATATGCCAGCCTGCACTAACTAGAAGGGTGAGTCAGGAGTAAAATATAAAAATCTTAATGTGTTTAACTCAGTTTGGCCCCAGTTTTGGTACTGTCCTTAAGAACAGTGATTTTTCTCTGCATAGTGTGGTCAGCAAGCTTTCCTACTAGAATACTAAAAACTCTGGCTCTCTGTTGATGTAAAGTTGTAATTGAGACCAGATAGAGAAGTAAGAGCAAGAATGTGGCATAGTGCAAATATCAGCAATGATTTACATATTTGTAAATGTTTGAAAGATAATGTAAGAAATAGGAGCAAACAATCATTGCTATATTATGTTTTATCCACATGCTCTTCCAAATGATTTTTATAGGTCTAGGTAATATGTACTTTCTACCATGATATAAAGTTTATAAGATTCTGTAAACATATATGAACAACACACTTATAAGCAATGAATATTTGTTAGTTTATCAAATATATCTTTGTTCATTAGGTAGCTAAAGTTTATCTTCAAGGAGTTAGCAGATGCCCAATACATGTAAAAACAAAGCAGTAATAATTGTTTTTATTATTTCATAAATCTTGACGGCCTGCATGCCTTTTTTGCTTGATGAAAATATTTTGACTAGCCTGCTTAGCTGAAATGTTGTGTCACCCCTTTTTGTGTAATTACTAAAACTAACAAAACCTTTCTAAAAAATATTTAAGTATTGTTTGACTTTTCTAGTGTATGGTATTAAAAAAATACTCAATATGCTCAAATAAATATTTCCCCAAATCTCTGAGTCCAGCTCTCTGTGGGATGCTGTAGCTGAGGAAGGTGAAAGAGGGAGCCAGTGTATAATTAATGCCCTTGATGAATTAATTGTCTCTTTTAGGTGATAGAACTCACATACAGGAAGCCAGTAGAAGTCAGTATATGATTGCATATATTTAACCATGGGAAAAATAATACTATCCTAACATGGTAACTTGGTTGCCTGTAATTTTTCTTGAAATCCAATATGCCAAAGCACCCAAGACAAGAATGAGAAAGTTGTATAGCATGTATTTATCACTTATTTCCAGGAATGACCTAGAAACGTAAGAGAATTTAGGTCATCATTGTATAGAAATGTGATGTGATAATTTCTTTACTTAAAAAATATACACAAATTATCTAACTGGCTCAGTTTCCACAGTATATTGATTTCAACATTTTTCTTCATGTGTGTGTATGTGTGTGTATGTATGTGTGTCTCTCTGTGTGTTGTGTGTGGACAATATCTCTTTGGCTTAATGTCATGCAGAATTTCCTTCAGTCTCAAAGAAATTATGTGCAATTAATAGTTCTCTTTAAATCTTTGCCTTAAACACTGTTTCATAGAATTTATAATCAGATTTACTCTAACATCAAGTAACATTAAAGAAAGAGAAATATATTTATCTGAAATCAAACACACTAAACACCTAAAACTTTTCTAAAATAAAAAAAAAGTTTAGTTGAAGAAACCACTAAAGAAAGACATCTTTAAAAATTAAGAAAATTATATTGTTGGCTGTAGTTGGTGCTTGAGAGTGAAAGGTTTCATTACAGAAACAGGAGAGTCCAAAAATCCCCGGAGTTTGTGGCTGGGGATGGGGAGAAGGAAGCAGCTTTCAGAATGCCTGCACATGCCTGAGGCTGATGGCCGGTGTCTTTCATTATGTAAATTGCTATAATCCATCCAAAGCCTCAGGTGGATGGGAGGAGTCTTGAATCAGGTGATGGTATGGAAAGCACACAGAGCCTACGTGGGACTCTGTGAATGGTCAGAACTATTGGCAACACCCACTGCGTCAGAGGACGCAGTCAAGGATATATAGGCAGCTGCGAACACTTTAGGAGGGGCATGCTCTGGGGCTGTCTCCCTCGCTGGTGGGTGTTCGAAGAGGTGCTCTGGAGAAGGAGAGGAGATCCACGCAGTTTACAGAAAGAAGACAGTTCGCAAGGAGGCTGAGAATCCAGGTGGTCCTGCATTGAGAGCTGGAGGGCGCCACAGCACAGAAAGGACCTCGCCTATCAGATTGAGTGATTGGCAGCTGCTGGTAAAGCTGAACTGTGCCTAGGAAGTAGGGAAACGGTGTTTCTGAGCCCCCCTAAAACTGGTTAGGTTTGGTAGAGGGGAGGCAAGGATATGTGTAACTGTTAAATAAACAATTTTTCTTTTCACTCAAATATAATATTCAGAGTTGTAATTTTGGCGGCAGGCAATCGGACCCCTAATTAAAGAGCCCATGGGTTTGTTTTCAATTGGAGCAGCCCAGGGGTTCTGTAACAGTTTGATCTTCATAAAATATCCTTCTTTCACCTCAGTGAGGAAACTGAATCTGTTTCAATGAGATTAAATGAATATTTCAGAGTTACATGGTTGTTATGTGACCAAGAGTCAGTACCTGAAGTTAAGGAATTTGACTCCTAGATCAATGTTGTTTCTCTAATTGGAATTTAATTTTTAACAACAAAAAAAAATCAATTGATTAATTAGTTGATCAAGATCATGAAAGAATAGGTCATGTGGTAAATGTGTAGCTTCCATGAAAATAGGAATGGAGGAGAGTTTAGGTGCAAAGGTTTGTGCTTTACCCAGGAAGAGTAAGACAGGGTAACACTATTATGGGAGACTCAGAGTATCCAAAGATTAGAAACAGAGTGGCAGCAAGACCCGGAAGCAAAATGGAGTGAGGGTACTGAAGGTGGACCTACAGAGGCGAAAAATAAAAACCTAGGCCAGATTTATAATTTTTCTAAAGGCTGAACATAAAATCTACAATTCTCTAGAAACAAAGAGGTAGTGCCCTGTGTTCCTGCCTGGGCACACACTGTCACACTTGGAGGTGTAATGGTTGGTCTTTAGTGTCAACTTAGCTAGGCCATTGCAACCAGGTACTTGGTCTCACATTAGTGTATGTATTGCTGTGAGGCTATTTTGTAGAAGTGGCTAATAGCTATAATCAGTTGACTTTAAGTAAATAAGATTAGCTCCTACTATGTGGGTGGACCACATCCAACAAGTTGGATGGCTTACGTGCAAAAACTGAGGTTTCCCACAGAAGAAGAAATTTTGTCTCAGGACTGCAACATCAACCCTGCCCAAGTTCCTGTCCTGCTGGTCTGCCCTACCAATGTTGGATTTGCCAGCCAACACAATCCGTCTTCAAAATAAATATACAGAGGTGGGCAAAAGTAGGTTTACAGTTATGAGTGCACATGAGTTTATTCTTGTATTATGTATTTATTATTATATCATTTATTATTATTAACCTACTTCTGCCCACACCTATCTGTACATCCTCAACATGATATATATAAAACAGATATAGATATTTATATATGATATCTGTTTCTCTGGAGAACCCTGACTGACACAGCAAGGCTCCTATGAATGATGGAGCTGCTGGACTCTGTAGGGCAGCGTGTGCCAGGGAACATAAGAGGCCCCTTTCTCTCTTTCTTCTTATCTGACTTCCTCTAGGGAGAGGGAGACCTACAGACATGCAGTTTTAATTTTGAGTAGAATAAAAAATAATCTTTTGAATCCTCCATGTAAGACTGTTCACTAACAAGTGGTAAAAGTAACAAGCATGGCTTCATCATGGGACCTTGGTTTTCTGCCTCCTTCTCTCCTTCATTCATCCCTCCTTCGACAGACATGCCCTAATCCCGTATATTTTCCCCCTGCTTCCTCTCATCAAACCTGCTTTTCATAAACAAACCAGCAAATGCAAATCTTCTCATAAAATCAACTACAACTTGCTATGAACATACTTAAATTAGTATTAGTTTTTTCAAGGGAATTTGCAACATTATCTTTCTCTCTGATCTTGTAATAAAAAGTGTGGTGCTGTTAAAGAATATTAGAAATCACTGTGGGAGGACGAGGCACCCCTGCTGAAAGTCTGCTGCATGTGTTCCTCTCCCACTTGCACATACTCTGGTCTTCCTGTTAACATGGGCAAGATGAAATGTGATCTAAAACTAATCTTCAAAAAAGCAAGGACTCTGTCATATAGTATCCTCGCTTACAGCATATTTATTTGAGATAGGGTATGTGACAAAATAGCTGCAATTGGTAAAAGCTACAAGAACTATCAAGAAGATCATCATCACAATGGATTTATGGCTAAAAATCAACAGACCAGCTCAATCCAACATGGCAACCAATTTCACCTCATGGTAACCCCTAGCCCCATCACTCATTGTAATATATCAGCGTGCTAACTGACAAACCCCAAGCCAACATGCCCAGAAATGGAAAGCCCATATGAGGACACAAAATGGCTGAGGGAGTGCCTCTGAGAAATCTCCACTGCCTTCTGGGGAAGATCCGAAATATCCCTCCCCCTTACTGAATATTCTACTCCCCTGTTAAATGAACCTCAATAAAGGAAACAAATCCCACTTAAAGGCGGGCTGCTCTGCTTGTAGTGTAGCCTACTCCCTGTCGCACTGCTTCACTAATAAGCTCACTTTCACTTTAAACTCTATACTGGCTTGATTTTGAATATTTTCCTTCACAAAGTCAAGAACCCACAGTGGGTCACAGACCTTTGGGTCTCCATATCCCTGGATTGCCTGCATTATATTGATTTCACTGTTCTCTTGACTCCATTATCTTTACCCATGAAAGAGTGTCATTAGAACCGTACACCTTTGAACATAATGTAAGATTACATATTAACAATAACCAATAGTCAGTACATTTTGCTATACCTAAATTGATTTCATACACAATATATCACTGAGCCTCATAATAACTTCCATTTTATGAATGTTGACTTTGGTAATTTGGTTTCTCAGGATTGACTTGATCTTCCTCTCATCAAAGTCAAGACTTTTCTAAATCTAAGGGACTTACTTCTGTCTATTAGTAGTTTCAGATTATTTTGTCTTACAGATAAGTATTTTTAAACTGATACTGACAGAAAACTTTTAACTTTTGTATTTTGCTACATTATGACATGAATAACACCTATAACTGTTATTTTCAAAATAGCCTGCTACCTCAAAAAAGAAAGGAGAGACAATTAGTATAAATATTTAGAAAATCATATTAATTTTTAATTCTTTCATACCAGTGAAAAGAGTAAAATTTCTGTTGCATATGGTTATTTGACAATGTCATTTATAGATGAGCCCTTTTTCACAATTTATATTGTTTTCAATCACTTCAACTTATCAAGAATTTGTTGTCAGCTTTTACAAACCCAATGCCATTCTAATTATTAAGGGATATTTTTAAATGTATATACATAAATAGTCTCAAGATTAATAGTTAATCTTAAGAAATAACAGTTGAACAATGTTCACTACGTACCTGGCATTCTGCTAAGTGCTTTACAAGCAATATTACCTTTAATGCTAAAGCATAGGTGCTCTTATTGCTGTTCCTAGGAAGCTTACAACAAGAAAGAGACATGGTCACTATCACATGACTAGAAAGTAGCAGAGCAGAACTCAGACCCAGGCAATTAGATCCCAAACCTTGAACTTTTAATCACTAAACTGTATCAACTCCATGAAGACAAGATACACAGACAATCCAATTAGGGATGAAAAACACAGCACAAGATGCTAAAATTAAATATTTATATGTCAATCTTGAAGTATGACTAAGAAAGGAGAGACCCACTTAGACACAAACTATACTTCACTAGGATAAAATCCATGGGGTGCAAGCATTTATCTGTCTTGTTTACTGTTGTATTCCTAGCCTATAATTCATAGTCTGGAATAATAAACAATAACTGTTTTCTATATGAATTATTTTTAAAATATCAGTAAATTAACATAGGCATAAATTTTGAATGTCTGGAGAAGAGGTAGGAGGTCATTACTGGTGGTGAAAATTTTATTTTTTTCATTTAAGTATCTGATGAGCTTCACTAAACAAGCAACTCAACTGGAGAATGGTGAAGAAGTTGATTTGGGCACTCAATTGTGCTTGGTCTGGTAGAAGGACTAGAGCAATCCAAACTTTTACAATAAGCAGACTAACACAGAGAAGTGTATGTCTAATTCTGGTTTTGGTTATGTTTTGAGGCAGCTGCATCAACTTGGAAACAGATCATAACTTTTAAGTATGGCATGTTTTATGACTCCATTTTATATATGCTGAAATAGACCTTCAAAAAATTTGGACCTACAATTGGCATTAATTAATGAAATTTGAATATAGATTATGGATTATATGCTCTTATTGTATCAGTATTAGCTACGCCATCATCTCTCGAGACGGACGGCTGCCGATGACCAATGATGTATCAGTATTAAATTTTCTGATTTAGACAATTCTAATGTGCTCCTATAAGAGAATGTCCTTGAATTTAAGAATCATATATATTTAGTAGTAAATATGTACAGTATCTTCACCTCATACAATTTTTTCAAAACTCAATTTAAATGTTTCCAACTTTCCTGATTACCATTATACTCACTACTTGTATTTGGACTTAGCATAGCATTAATTTACATGCTAACTCCCCAAATAAATTGTTAGTTTCTTGAATGTATAAAATGTATCTTATTTTTGCATTTTTGGCACTTAAGCCACTGTATCTTTTATTGTGGAAATATTGTTTAACCAATGAAGATTTTAAAAAATAATAGCCCCATTTCTGGCCAACCATTCATTGGTGTATGCCATTTTGCCATTAGAAATATAAGCATTTGGTATAAGATTCCCTGTTGAGATCAAAGTGTGCTGTAAAAAAATAATGTATTCCTGCATCATTATAAATAAACCTCCTGGATTTGTCATTTAATGAACATTGATATGATCATAAATTTGTACCAAGCATATCAAGTTATTTCATCTACATTTAAACCCATTTTACAAATAAGGAAAGTGAGACACAGAGAGGTTAGGTAGCTTTCCACAGCTAAAGAGCAGTGTACAAATTAAATCCTAAGCCAACTAGTTCCAGACTTTTTGCTCTTGACCTCTAGACTGTGCTGACTTTTGAAAGCATGGCTTCTTGAGAAGATGATTCAATACTTGTTTGAAGAATACTAATGGGGATGATTATGTTGATCACATCAGTGGTTCCTCAGCACTTGTCTATTTATAGATTAATATTGGGATTATTATGTAAGAACTTCCTAGGGAGACTTCCAGCCAAGATGGAGGTGTAGGTAGACAGAACGCTTCTTACTGCACAACTAAGAAGGAATACAACTACTTTAGAACTAAAGACAACCAGAAGTTCCAGAAAACTGAATTGCATGAAAGTCCAACAAACAAAGGTATAAAGAAGACATACTCATGCAGACAGGTAAGAGGGGTGGAGAGGAAGCATTGTGGCGGCAGCAGTGGTGGTGGTGGCAGAGGTGATGGCTGGCTTGTGGAAAGCACAGTAACACATTTAAAAAAGTAGGGAGGGACACCTGAACAGCGCCCCCAGCACCAGACCAGACCATGCAGCTCATGGTTTCAGCACCAGGGAAAATAAAGCTACATCACTTCTGATTGTGAAAACCAATGAGGGTTGGGGTAGAGGAAGAAACTGACAGTCTCTCAGCAGAGTCTGTTTATTTAGAGGCTCCCATGGTCCTAGAATATCCACAGACCAACCCACTCTGAGAACCACAGCCAAGACAACAGCTAGAGAAGTGCTGGTTCCATATTAAAAGCAGAAGTGCCTCCTAAAAATAAATAAATAAACAAACAAACAAACAAAAAGCCCTGGCTGCTGTGGCTCAGTGGATTGAGCGTCGGCCTGTGAACCAAGTGTCGCTGGTTCAATTCCCAGTCAGGGCACATGCCTAGGTTGCATGTCAGGTCCCCAGTTGGGGGCGCAAATGAGAGGCAACAACACAGTGATGTTTCTCTTCCTCTCTTTATCCTTTACTTTCTCTCTAAAAATAAACAAACAAATAAATAATTTTAAAAAATAAATCTAAAAAAAAAAAAGTGCCTGGAAAAGGGGAAAGTGCTGAGCAAGTGGCTTTGTTCCCTCTCAGACTCCTCCCCACATACAGTGCCACAATGTGGTGAAATGGTCACCCCATACTGATGGATACTTAAGGCTCTTCCTCTTACAATGTAACAAGTCCAATAGCTCTACCTAAGACAGAGAGGCAAACACAGAAGTCTGTCAAGTTGAGACAAAGAAGCATGGCCCAAAAGACAGAATGGGGTAAGGTCCCAGTGGTATAACTAAGTGATGAGGAGATAACCAACCTAATGGATGAGGAGATTAGCCAACCTAACAGACACAGAGTTCAAAACACTGGTGATAAAGATGCTCACAGACTTGACAGCTATGCTTGAGTATGGCAAATGCATAAGAAAAGAAGTGAAGGCTAAACTAAGTGAAACAAAGAAAAATGCACACAAAACCAAAGGTGAAAAGACAAAAACCAGGATTCAAATCAATGATTTGGAACATAAGGAAGAAGTAAACAGCGAACCAGTACAGAATGAGGAAACAAAAATTGAAAAAAATGAGAAGAGGCTTAGGAACTTCTGGGACAACTTTAAATGTGCAAACATCTGAATCATAGCAGTATCAGAAGGAGAAGAGGAAGAGCAAAAAACTGAAAACATGTGAAAAAATAACGAAGGAAAAATTCCCTAATTTGGCAAAGGAAATAGACATAGAAGTCCTGCAAGCACAGAGTCCCAAGCAAGCAAAAAGAGGACCACACCAAGATACATCATAATTAAAATGCCAAAGGTTCAAGATGAAAATAGAATCTTAAAAGCTTCAGAAGAAGAGAGTTACCTACAAAAAGGGTTCCTATAAAACTATCAGCTGATTTCTCAAAAGAAACTTCACAGGAAAGAAGGGGCTGACAAGAAGTATTCCAAGTGATGAAAAGCAAGGACCTCAGACAAAAATAACTATAGCCAGCAAAGCTATCATTTAGAATAGAAAGGCAGATAAAGTGCTTTCCAGACAAGGTAAAGCTAAAGGAGTTCATCATCACCAAGCCATTATTATATAAAATGTTAAAGGGACTTACTTAAGAAAAAGAAGATCAAAACTATGAACATTAAAATGACAACAAACTCACAACTATCAACAACTGAATCTAAAAAATAAAAACAAAAACAAGCTAAGCAAACAAACAAACAAAAAAAGAACAGAATCATAGGTATGGTGATCATCTCAAGGATTATCAGCTGGGAGGAGGAAAGGGGCGAACTGTTGCAGGGACCAAGAAGCATATCACAGGGCAACAGTTTTTAACATAACTCCTGTTGAGTTTGATTTTTCAGCTGTTTTAGACTGAACTAGGTATGCTGATTTCAAAATTGAAGGTAGTTTTCTTCTATCACATCAAGTTTTTTCTGTATAGCTTATCTTAATGTGACCACTCTAGGCTGGATTGAGCCTGGATCAAGGAAAGCACTAGTGCTCACCTATTGACTGAGAGCAAACCTCCCTCAAGTGGGGAGGGGTGGGGGATGACCTTGGAGACCAGCGACAGGTTTATACTTGTCTAGGCTATTCAGTTACACATGAGACAGCGTGATAAGAGGTTGTGTGCTGCTCTATATAGTGAATCATATTCCTAAGTGTAGTCCAAGTTCTTGTCTGTATACAAGGAGTTAGCAGAATTTTTTAAATTTTCATACATACTTATTTCCTTTCCTTCAGCTCATGTCTGCCTCTGCTATTTCTTGTCATAAATGCCTAAACAACCCTAATCTGTTTTGTTGTATCTGTGGCAGTTTCACCATTCCCAGTAAAAGGACAAACATCAGTGCATTTGTCAGGCAAGCCTATCTTGCATATTTTAAAGTAAAATTCAGTGATCAAGATAAGTCTTGGGTTCCTCACAAGGTGTGCAAGCAGTGTGTTGAGAGTTTATGGATGTGGACGAAGGGAACATATGATAAATTGCCATTTTGGTATACCTATAGTTTGGCGAGAGCCCAGAGATCATTCCAGTGACTGTTACTTTTGTATAGTGAAAACATCAAGATATAACAAGAAAAATAAATGTAAAATAGAATATCCTAGACTACCATCAGCTATATGCCCAGTACCTCATTCAGCTGAAATCCAGTGCCAGTTTTCATTGAACTACTCTCTTATGAAAAACAGGAGTATAGTGAACAACTAAGTGACAGTAACAATGAAGATTTTGAAAGTGAAGATGACTCAGTTCATAAGGAATTTGATCAGCATGAGTTGAATGATTTGACACAAGATTTGGGACTATCCAAAAAGGCTTCAGAACTCCTAGCGTCAAGTCTGCATGAGAAGTTGCTTGAAAAAGGAGCAAAGGCATCCTACTTTCAATTAAGAGAAAGTGCATTTCTGTAGTGCTTTCAAAGTGATGGTGTCTTTGTGTGTTGACATAACATACATGGTTTAATGGAGAAATTGGGAATTCCAATCTAGAATGCAACTGAATGGCAACTGTTCATCAATAGCTCAAAGCAGAGCTTGAAGAGTGTCCTCCTCCACAATGGCAATTTATTTGATGCAATCTCAATTGGCCATTCAATTTGTTTTTGTGAAGAATATGAAGACATAAAGAGAGTAATTGACCTGGTGCAATATCACAAACACAATTGGATCATCTGTGTTGACATTAAAATGGTCTGCTTCCTTCATGATCAGCAACGTAAATATACCAATTATCCCTGTTTTCTGTGTATGTGGGAAAGCAGAGCTCATTAGAAGCATTGGGTGGAGTTGAATTGACCTCCAAGATCTGACCTCAAACTTGGTGATTCAAACATTCTATATGAACCACTTGTTGACAGAAAGAACATTATATTCCCACCTCTACACATAAAACTAGGTCTCATGAAGCAATTTGTTAAAGCTTTGCCAACTGAAGGAGACTGTTTCAAGTATCTTATTTTGGCATTTCCTAGCCCATCGTTTGAAAAGATAAAATACCTTAATATATATGTTTGGCAGCAGAACTTTACTACTTGTACACAATTTGACTTACAGTAATAATATGTAGCCTTTATATGAATAAAATAACTAATTGAACAGTATATTCAGGTAATTTTTTCTTTATTTTCCTTTGTATGTACATTTTGTATGATTTGGGGGACAAAGGGAGGGTATCCTGTATCTTAAAATGTTGATGTGATAGAGAAAAACTAGGTCATTATTGGATTCAGATGCCAAAAGTTAGTCAAAATCAAGTTTCAGATCTAACTCAACAACAGTTGTGTTCCCCAGTGTAATTGGTGGGTACAAAATAGACAGGAGGAAGTTAAGAATAATATAGGAAAGGATAAAGCCAAAGAACTTAAATTCATGACCCATGAACATGAACTAAGGGGGGTGGGATTGCTGGAAGGATGGGGGTTACTAGGCTGAAGGGAACAAAGGAAGAAGAAATTGGGACAACTGTAACAGCATAATCAATAAAATATATTTTTAAAAAAGGAACTTCCTAAGACCTCAGAGATTCCATTTGATGTATCTGGAATTTAGAATTAAACAAATCTCACAGATTTTTCTGATGCACAACCATACTTACAAAGCACCGCTCTAAATTATTTTATCAAGATTTATCCCTGCAAAACAACAGAAGGCTATTCATTAACTTCTATACCAATAATGACAGAGAACAATTAGTTTATCATCACAATGGGTAACAGTCATCTTAAAATGGGGTCTTAGTTCTTTCCAAAGAAATTTGATGAAGATTGAAAAATACCAGGGATATTAAGTCTCTCTGCTGCTGGTTATGTAAATGTTAGTACATACTTAAGGTCATGTAATGAATAAGTAGAATTAATTATCTTTCATAATGATATGATAATTATATTCATTCTTGAGATAAAATTGAAAAATATGTATATTTATATTTGCCAAAAAATGTTTTTTTATGCCAGCTGGTATATAAAATATTTTAAAAGAACACTAATGTATTCAGTGAGCTGATTAAAAATTGAGCAGGTGCTTCAAAAATCATAAGGTTGTTTAAACAATGGGATAATTTAGTTCAACTGAGTAAATTAATCCCCACATTATTCATGAAGACGTCATGCTGGCCTGCCCTACAGAAGTATTAGGTATTACTTTTATGTGCTACTTAGCTTAAAATGATCACATAGTAGTACAACAATAAAACACTGCCAGGTTAAAATGGGCATAATCTAGGAGAATTTACCTAAAGATTGGATAATAAAATAGGTGATATCAAATATTCCTTTTATGTTTCAGTTATGAAATATTCCATTAGCAAACATGCATTTCTGGAAAAAGAAAAAGAAAAAAACCACTCATATACTAGGTACCTGCATTTCTGCATATGTATTTCCAAATTTCACCAGTTATCTCTCAGATAATAATGTGACCAGTCTACAGGCTGTATATTGAATAGTTGTGTTTTAATTAGTAATAATTGGTATATTTATATGCATTCTAGGTATAGGAGAGTTCTACTAAAGAGTCATTAACTCCATAAGGCATCCCCCAAATCATACCCCAGTGAGGCTAATGGCACTCATTAAAACAAAATAGCACTCCTAGAAAGACATCGGAGATTCAAATGTTCTGCTTGCTAGATAGGTTTAGCTTTAGAGTGACAGTACAGCATATGCAGAAATGTAGCAGGGTGCATTACATGCATTACATGCACTACTCTTCTAGGTTATGATAAAAGGTTTCTCTGTTAAAAACCTCTTTGTCCAAGAAATGTGATAATTTTATTAAAGCAATCCTTTTTTTCTGTTTTTTATTGTTGGTAATTATTTTCACTTTCACCTTTGTTAAGGTGACAGTAAAGATGTTATCATTTTATATGTGAATTCCTAGAACCCACTCCCTATTATTCTGACTTGTAGCCTTTTTAAGAGCCTAGGCAGCTTTACTTTTTAAGAAACCCCTTCACATTATCCAGACCTAAGTAATCTTTCAAGAAATGCTTTGAGGAGAGTGATGTTTTTAAACTATTTATGCATCTGATGTGGAGTCTATGTAGTGCTCAGTAAATGTTTACTAAAGGGAAATGTTTTAAAAGGAAAATTATTTAATTAAGTTCTCTCAGTCTTTTATTATGCACATGTTGATGAATTATATTCATTATACTAATATTATCCCTTATAATGAAGGCTGGCAGACTAGGATACTAAATAGGTTACTGCATATTCTTTATTGTCAGAAATACTGTACACAAGTATTTTTAATTTAGTTTAATCTCTCTCTGGGGCTGGATATCCTAGAAGAAAAGACCTAAGACAAAGATTCAAGTCCATGTGGTTTTTTAAGGCAGTGCCTTCAGGAGAGAGAGCATGAGGGAAGCAGGACAGGGAAAGAAAAAGAACTAAGCCAGTATGTGTTTCAGCTGCATCCTAGCTTTTGCCTGATCTCCATGGGCACTCTGAAGCATAAATTGCAGTACATGGAGGAAAAATCCAAAGCAAGGAAGCTGGCCATTTGTACTTTATTGTCATTCAGTCAGTCAGTCATTTGTTACAATCAATGGCGAAGGTAGGAAACGTCACCTCCAAGCAAGACAGCTCCCATTTGGCTGAAGGTAATTCTCCAGAGAGGAGTGCTCCTGTGAGCATTACTAACCAACACCCACAGCAGCTGGGGACAGAGGCACCAACTTGGTAAAGGGGATCTGGAAAGGCAACAACAGCATCCACTATAGTCTCATATCCAAACAGAAACCCAGAGTGTTCTCAACATTGTGAAGTGTCTTCGATGCCCAGATATACTTTACAATTTAACATAATGTTGTTTGGGCAGTCCCTCAAATATGCTCACTTTCATGAATCTAGTAATTGTTTTAGAAAGAATGAGGCAGCTATTAAAAGAGAATTTTTTTAGGTGGTACATGCATGGGACACACATGGTGCACACATACATACATACATACATATACACATGGTTTGTACATGGTACTCCAGAATGTGCACCATGCACAGTCCCTTTCTTCCTGTTACTCACTAATTTTAATTTAAGCTCTTCATTCAAGTATCTCTCCTCCTTTAAATTTGCATCTTTGTAGGCAATAGGACAGCAAATGCTCAGTTTATGGCTAATGAGTAACTAAATATTTGTATGAATGTAAACAACTATATAGATATGGTACTTGGACCAAAACTTATTGTAGTGCACCTGAGAAAGAAGACAAACATGTGGAATAGTGATTAGCTTAAATAAGATACAACATACTAGAATTAGTTAGAAAAGCCGTGACTAGGAAACTAATGACATAATAAGACAGTCAATCTTGGTGAAATATATCTCTGGCTGAGAATCAACAATGTTGAATAATCTGTTTGTTGGAATCATCTAAATAAAACAATAGTGCCCTATTTCTGGAGAAAAGATAGGAATAAATTGATATAGCTTATTTTTAAATTCTATGTAAATATATATTTTCAGGTGATAGATTATATATGGAACTGGGAGAAAAGATTGTCTTACTTATAAGCTTGCACGTTAGCACCCAAGTTTTTTTTCAATTTGTCAAGTTCCTGCTACCAGTGGTGTATCAGGTGTTGTAAAAATCTATCACCAACAATCTGATCATCACTCCTGTTCTGCAGATGTTGATTTTTTGTTCTCATGGCATCCACCAAGATCAATAACTTCTTTCCCCCTTAAAATAAAATCTTTTCACACATCTTAATTTTAGTTTCCTTAGGTTCAAACTTTAATTCAATAAATGTTTTTTAGTGGCTTATTGTGGCATTTCAAAAACAAACATTCTGTTCTAAGTGGTTGACCCCCATTTTCTAAATATTTTAGCAGTTGTCCAAATATTAATTGTTGGAGCTGATGTCTAGCTTTTATCTCTGCACCTGATATAAATTCCATTTTCTGTCTTGCACCATCAATGGCCAGAGCTTAATATTCAGAACTCATTTAGAACAAAAGCTCTAATGGAACAGGTGGCATTTAGAGAAATGCTACTGGGGCTCTGCCAGCATTGGTACATTAGGTAGCATAAGAGAATCTCTGGGACAAGCACAGAAGATGAAAATGAGAAGAGCACAGGTCAGTATTAAATTGAACCTCTAGACAGGTTGATAAGACAACAAACAACTAGGAACTAGACTTAATTGGAAGATGACAGAAGCATGCTAGCTATGATTAGGTAACACAGTATGATACTCAGCTCAATTCCTCCTTTTTCTTGAATTGTTACATCTGTTTTCATTTCTAGTAAGAAACATTATCTTTTATAGAAACTAGGCATCGACACATTAATACTAATTTAATAAATGCTTATTGAACAATAATTATGGACTAAATATCTGAACCAGTAGAAATGACTTTTTAAGTTGGATGTTGCATAAGTTCATTTAAAATGCACCAATATATAAACCTTGATGTTTAAAAGAGCTTGAAATTCAGAGACTATGAGGGGAAAGACAGTTTTTCAGCTTTCATTTCACAGATACTTACAAGGACTGAGTTTTATGATTCAAGGAGGAATGTACTGATGGTGATCACCTCTGTGAATATTTGCTAAATAAGAAAGAGAATTCACTTGAGTTTGCTCTATTTTGTAGTAAAAATGCCTAAGGGTGTATCATGTTATCAAAGTAATACTAAGATAAATCATGCTTTAATAAGCAGGGAACCAGCAGATGCTATGCTAGGAACAGAGAACTCAATATTAAAATAGTCAAATAAAGTTTTTTTTAATTTCGTAGTATTTATAGTCATGTGGGTCTAAATGAGGGGTGAATAGCTTTCCTAGGTAGAGTGTGGAAAAGTGGTGAATGTATGTATATATAGGGAGGAGGGGAGAGCTTGGGTGGTACTGATGGACATAATGACCAGGAAGTGCTATGGGATAAGGTCCAGGTAAAAATCCTGCCCTGCCTGAGTGAGACCATAAGCTCTTCGTAAAACACAACAGGAAAAAGTGCTGACATTTGAGACAACATGGATGGAGCTTGAGGGCATTGTACAAAGTGAAATAAGTCAGATGGAGAAACACAAATACTATATAATGTCACTTATATGTGAAGTCTGAGGGAAACAAACAAACAAATAAACAAAATCCCAAACTCTGAGATGCAAACAGTTTGGTGGTTGCCAGAGGGGTGGACTGGGGGCTGGGCAAAATGTGTGAAGGCGGTCAAAAGGTACAAATTCCCAGTTATAAGATAAGTAACAACAATAATAAAAATACTGCAGAAATGAAAATAAATGTGCACTTAAAATAAGGCATTGCAACACTTCTGAGAGAAATCACAACATGTATTTGAGATGTCTAACCCAACTTTAGAGCTTTAGAGAATTGGGGCCGCTCTTTCAGAAGAAATAGCAACCAAAGGATGAACAAAAATTAATCATATGAAATGCGATTGGAGAGAGGCAATTACAGTCTTGTGCAAAGGTGTAGGTAGGAGAGAAGATGTCCTTTATAAGAATAAAAGGAAATTTACATGGAGGGGATGTGACTGTCAGGCGAGGAGTAGGAAGAAATGAAGCTTCAACAAAGACCAGGGCCCAGTTATGTCAGACATCATAAGGTGTGCAATAGGCCCTGGAAGTGTCCCTGAGGAAAACAGGAAGTCACTGAAGGATTTTCATTTAGAGGGTGATATGACCACAAGTGTTGTTTAAGCAACATTCTCCTATAGTTTGTGAAATAAATTGGATGATGTCTCAATATGTATTTACGTGTCCAATACACTCTTTCTGTCGCTGCTGTCTATAAGCATTAAAAAGAATGAGGAAGGGACTAGAGAAGACAAATATTGTATCATGACACCAACCAAATGCTCAGTATTGGTGGAGCATTGTGACTTCCTAGACTCACTTCTACTGCTGTAGATAAATATAATGAATGCCTCTTATGCAATTCTAGGTTTACTGGTAGCCACATTAAAAATTACAAAAATATAAGTAAAATTAATTTTACTAATATAGTTTAACCCAACACATTCATGTATTATCATTGCAACATGCAAAGTATAAAAATTATTGAGATAGTTAAGAAGAGTGTGCTTTTAAATTTTCATATCTAATGATAGAAATGTGGCATGCACAGGGATAGGTAAAAGGAGGTTTACAGTTGTGAGTACACAAAACACAAAGTTTATTCTTGTAACATTATTTATTAATTATTGAATTATTTTTCATATGAACAGTTATAAACTGACTTTTTCCCCACCATTGTAGTTTATACTGATGGCACATTTCCATTTGGACTAGCCACATTTTATGTGCAAACCATACGCAGATAGTGACTATCATATTGACAGCAGAGGAATGATGTTTGTTAGTGAAGAAAAAAACAGGAAAAAATTGATTATTTGCTGTGTAATAGAATAGAACTCAGATTTTTCAAGTCATTTGCTCAGGACCTGAGCAAAACAGAATCTCTATTTCTATCAATTGATTAAAAGAGGGAAAAAAGGATAACTCATGACTCATTATTTTCTTTCTGTCTATGGATAACTCTATTAGGCTAACTTTATGCAACACAATGATGATCATTCTTTTCATAAATCAGGGCCCTGTGGTTTCATTGATTTTACAAAATGGCTATTGTAAGACTAAACAATAAGTGAACATTCCTATTTATTTTAGTGCTTAATTTGATGTGAATGTTTGTGTTCTGAGTCGAGTGTAAATAGATTTGGAAAAGTATTCATTCAAAACCCAGTGACCCAGAATACAATCAGTTTTTCCTATCATTTCAATTGAAAACATTGCATACTGTTTGAATACTAGTTGTGAAGAACAAAATGAGATTGCAAGCTCTGTGTACTATCCCAGTGGCTAAGCTACATATATTATAGTCACTGGAACAAAATAAAAATGTCTAAAACTTACAAAGTACATGTCAGGCATACTTATAAACACCTTAGAGATGTTAAGTCATTTAATTTTTAATACAGTGCTATAAGGTATGTTTTAAAGTCATTTTAAAAACAAGAAAATATCTCACAACTTACTCAAGGTATATTAATTAGTAGGTGGGTAATCCAGGATTTGAACACACACTATCTAGCTTCAAGGCTATTCTCTTCATTATTACTAAATACTAAATACAGTAGTTATTTCATGATTGTATAAAAGCATGATTTTTTGTCACAAAATGAGTTATATTTGAACATAACACATGATAATTTTAAGGTTAAGAGGAGTGAAGAATAAATAAACATGAGCTAGATTGGTCTGGATGGCTTCAACAAGAGGTGGGATTTAAATGGGGTCCTGGGAGATAAATAAGATTTAAAATGCAGAGTATGGCAGCAAATATGATATATTTTGCTCATGGAGAAGCAGAGGATGGAGGAGGCTGTTAGTTTGTTTACAGGAGATAGTTCAGTCACATGAGAGACCAGCCTGAAAGAGCCATGCTGGTGATTCAGACGTGGCCTTCAGCAAATGCTGCACTTGTGTTCTGCTTGCTCTTTGTTTAGTCCAACGTAAATAGCTAGTTCAAGGGGAGGGTTTCCTCAATCAATGAACTTGCTGATAGTATGGAATAGCTTGGCCCAGCAGCTATCCTTTTCATGATTCGTAAGTATTTTGTAGGAATCTTTCCAATATGAAATCAGCACCACATGATAGCAGAGGAAAAACTAATTTAACATTAGAGCTTACAACCTCTAAAGAATCCAAATCTTCCAGAAATTCTTCCTTTCTATGTCAACCACTTCCCAAATTCTGCTCCCAGATTGGATTTGATGCTCTGGCTTTTGTGTTCCTCTGTCCATTCCATTATCAAATCTTATCTCCTAGTCAGGTATTTTTCCACAGGTTTATTGACATATAATTAACATAAAATACTGTGTAAGTTTAAAGTGTCCACTGTAATTTGATACATGTATATATTGCCAAATGATTATCATGGAACAATAGTTAAAGCCTCTATCATGTTACATAATTACCTTTGTGTGTATGTGGTGGAAACATTTAAGTTCTACTCTATTGGCAATTTTCAATATATAATATAGCATTGCAAATGATAGTCACCATTCTACACATTAGATAAATAAATTATGACCAACATCACCCCATTCCCCCACCCTCCTGCCTCAGGTAATCACAATTCTACTCTGTTTCTATGAGTACAGCATTTTTAGATTCTATGTATAAGTGAGATCATATAGTATTTGTTTTTCTCTGGCCCCAAGTAGATATTTTCTTATGATTAAAAACTGTCCCTTATGTATTCTTGAATTCTCAGTGACTAGCACAGAAGTTGGTATATTAGATGATTTATAGTACAGTGGTTATGTGTGGGGTCTCATAAACTTTGTGAACTTGGTTGAGTTACTTATCTCATGGAGTCAGTGAAAGGTTTCAAGGAGCTAAACATATGTAACACACTAGGCCAGGGCCCGTGGCACATAAGTGTTATATAAGATTCACTACTCTATGTGTTATTTTTGAACCGAATTGTCAGGAATAAAGGAAACCTCCTTTATGCAGAGAGCTTTCTTGCCTTGCCTTTATCTTATGCAGAGAGCTCTCCTCCTCAATGAGAAACATGATGTCAGCTAGTCAGCACCCTTTGATGATGTTAACTTTAATCATTTGGTTAAGGTGATGTCCATCAGGAACTTACACTATAAAGTTAACATTTTAGTGTCTAAATTCATTATTACTTGGGAGATACATTGAGAAAATGATAATATCATCTATTGCTGCATGCAGTCACTGACTAGCTTTTGAATCCCTTGATGATTATCTAATTCAGGTCATGCCTTCTATATCGAAAAGAGCTTTTCCTTCTCCCCATTTATTTATTTATTCATCTATTGATATGGTTTCATGGATCCCTATTTTATTAATTGCTGACATTATTTATTTTGATGCTCAAATATTCTTAGGTTTGGCCTGTGGAAGAACCTTCAGCCTGGTGCCTGTGTGCTTTTGATATGTCCCATGAACATTTCCTTACTTTCTGAAGTTACAAGATGACCCAGTTCATTAGTACTTTCATTGCCTTAGCACTAAGGTCAGTATTTTTTCCTAAGCACTCCTGTTTCTTTTAATGGAGAATGGTATTTAAAAATGAAGATCAGGGTGCTAGGTGGACTCCTGGTTACTGATGCTACATAGTTTCTTGGGCCAATCTGGATAAGAGTTTCTACAATGAATGGATGTTTCTGCCCCCAACAGAAAGCAGACTTAATCATGGAACTTCATGTTATACACTTTCCTCATGTGCTTCATGTTATAACAGCTAGCGGATACCTTATACTTACTGTTGTATTTTTTAGAAAGACAAGCAGGTATCAGTTATTCTGCCATAGCCCTAAAGTGAGCTCTTGTGGTGTTTTGTTTTGTTTTTTTAAAGAGAATCTTTATTTATTTATTTGCTTATTTATTTTATTTTTAGAGAGAGGAGAAAGGAGAAAGAGAGGCAGAGAAATATCACTGTGTGGTTGCCTCTCACTTGCGCCCCCAACTGGAGACCTGACATGCAACCTAGTCATGTGCCCTGACTGGGAATCGAACCAGCGACACTTGGCTAGCAGGCCAATGCTCAATCCACTGAGCCACAGTAGCCAGGGCTTCTTGTGGTGTTTTATAGCAGGTAAGAGATTTTGGGAGCTGCAAACTTTAATATGTTTGTTGTAATTCAAGTCTTCTTATGGAAAACAAAGCAAAAATGAAAACATTAATAGAACAACTATCATATAAAATGGAGAATTCATCATAAGCCCAAATCCTGACAAATGCCACAGGGTCAGAATTCTTACACACCCAAGATTTGGTCTTTGAAGGACACAAAAATGTTGCCTCTTCTTCATTTTAGTTTAATTCAGTTTTGTAAGTACTTACCCATCTCTAGCTTTAAGCAGAGAAATGGAAATGGAGAATAGAGTTTCGTACATTTCATACCTTTCCATTTGTTCCCTAATTATAAATGCATTGGAATCAGAACAGTTTTTTTAATGATAATTGAAGATTAAAAAAGAAAAGTCTAAGGTGATATGACATATTTTATCAGTCACATCAAGCTCTTCCACCTAAATAAATAATTCCAAAGAGTATTTTAAAATTATAAAGCTTCTTTCTCAAAGATATCATCAAGTTGTATTACATTACTTTGTCAGTCACCTAGTTAATGAACACTAGTCAAAATCGTATGTGATTTGATGAAAGTGACAGATTAATTTATCTCCCTGCCTATTATTTCACCAATAAATAGTTTAATACATAAGAATATAAAATTCTGCCTATAAATCTTGGATATGCTTTTATTATGCTATTCATTTAATTTTGTAAAATGATTTACTTATTACCATAATCTAACCAGAGTGATTCATTGCTAATATTTCATTACAACTTTATTAGTCTAATAAGAAAACTTGCAACCAAGGCACAATCTAAGGGAAGAAATATGTAGAAAAATGAGAACCTTGTATCAATAATTCATCTTACCTTGTGTGTCCACTCTAGTTGTAGTTATTAATTCTATTTTTATTCATTGTTCAAGCTTTAGTTTATACATGAAATTAGCTACTGGGCTAAATGATGCATGAACATATTACATCACTTTCAAAGAAAATTGGGACCTGAAGTTATATTTATTCAGCCAATACTTATTGATTACTTGATACATAAATGACATTGTTTTAGACACATTGGAAAATACATAAATATATGAGAGGTTTTAGAGGACCTTATAATTATATTGAAAAGTCAAGTTGTACCTTGGCAAAGTATTACAAAGTACCTTCAAATACATTATTCTTCATTCTGATTGCTAAATATTACTAATATTATCCAACTTTATATTAAAATATTAATGACAATAATAATAACAATAATAAATATGTAATGTTAGAACATATGTGGCCTTTTCAAGGCTATATGGTTCATTTGATGAAAGTTAAAAAATAACTCATCTTCTGATTTAAAAAACAAACAAACAAAAACATATGTTTTAAAATTTCTAAAAGTAGTCAAATTAATATTGGTATCTGTGAGCACTGTGGGTGGTTTCAGAAAGTTAGTCTTACAGAGGTGATGAGACCTGAACTAAGACCTGAAAAATGTGTGGCGTTTCACAGAGAATGGAGGATGAGGAGACCCAGGGGGAAATGCTGGGCAAAGGACTCAGGGGCATGCCAGCTGCTATATTCATGAGTATGCGTGCCAGTGAGAGGAAAAGAGCAGTAAGACTGAGGGTCAGCAAGCCAAGAAACATCAGACCTGGCTATGGTCTGCAGCATGTGTCAGTCATGTAAGCAAAATCAGCCACTCTCAGTTCTGATTCTGATTCTAGGAAAAGGTATCCAATGCCAGTGGTTATTATGGGGAAGGTGGCTGATTATAAAGCCTTAGGATCTTGATTTGATTTCACGGCAAGAGACGTTTCCTATATAGCAAAACCAGATCTTTCTGGCTTTCTGAAATCTTTTAGAATGATACAGTGACTTTTACGAGAGCTACTCCTTTTCAGAGTGTGACAATCTTACAGTAAATGGTGTCTTCAACTCCTGGGAGCTTCCACAGATGCTCAGACTTAATCATGGGGAGAGAATGATTGCCTATGCTTTGTGACCTCAGGGCAGCAGGTGGAAAGAGGATTAGAGCACAGAATACCTGAGCATTTGAAACAGTGGTGCCATAAATGAATTGTTTAAGTTCTCTGAGTCTCAGTTTATGCATTCACATTGAAATTGGAAATAATACCTTCCTGACAGACTTCCCCAATTGATGTGGTTCTTAAATGGCATTATATAACAGAAAAGGCCTTTCTTATTCAGTACCATCCATCTCATGACATTTTCATTATGGTGGATCTTTTATTAATCTTTAGGCTCACTTCTGTATAGTAACAAAAGGAGATATATTTAAGTCAACAGGGTGTATATTGGCAAGATCTGTTCACATCATTACATATGATGCTAAACATCTCTCTTGTATAAAACCCATTCTTTCCTTTCTTGTTCTTATGGTCTTAGTTCTGGCTCTCAACATTTCTGGCCTGTATTATTTCAACAACCCCTTTTGGCCTGCCTTCCAAGCCTAACTTACCACCATTCAAATGATGCTTCCCACGCATCCAGAGTAACTGTTCACTGTCCCATGAGAAGTCTTTCAGTTCCCACTGACCTTCCTCCCCACTCCCAATACATCTCTAAGATAAGGTCTAAAATTATTATCCTTGGCATAACACACAGGACTTGTTATGATTTGTCCTCTTAATGCCTCCCAAACAACACACAAAGGCTAAGAAAGACCGCTAACTCTAGCCGTAAACAGACAGGACTTAAATCTAGATGTTTTGCTCCCGACCAGGATATTTTTTGGCTGAAGCACGGCATTTTTTGTTTGTCGGTAAAAAATTTAACCCAAAGAAGAAAATGTTATTCTGCAAGTAACTGTTCTAACGTCAACAGAAGTGCTAATGTTACAATATTTCTACACAAGGAAAACATATCAAGGGAAACTAATGCACATTAGCCATATTCATTAAAATAATCATCATAACTGTCATTTAATCAATACATACTATTGCCAAACATGACAAAAAAAAAAAAAAAACTTTGTACACATTACCTTATTTAATTCTTTTGGTAAACATAAACAGGTACCTCTTTATCCCTATTTCATAGTTGAAAAAAAAAAAAAACCCAGAGATTATATTGCTATTCCGAGTTCAAAGAGCTAATGAGTGAGGAGCATGTGTTTATGCTCTTATTACTAAGATTTATAGTTAACTGAGGTATCCACACAGGTTTCAGGATGAATGGGTCAAGAAGAAAACATTTATAATCTAATAGAAGATAAAATAAACGTTGTTTAAATCAGAAGCCATCAGTAAAAAAAAAAAAAGAAAAAGTCATGAATATGTTTTCTACTTCCCTGAGACACAGTCACCTATTATTCTGAGTATCCCAGAATTTATAAAATATAATTGATGAAAATATTACTTATAATGATTTTAAAGTACATAAAAAATATTTTTTATTTTTGTGCTTATTGAAATTATTGGGCATATTTTGTGGCTATAGTTCCTCTTGAGCTGTTTATTAAATATCTCTGTGGTTTATTTATTTTGAAAAGAACACATTTAACTAAGAAAATGTTAATTAAATTATGCCATTTGTGATTCTAAGCAAGTAGTCCTTACCCTCTAACATTTTCCCACCTTAAATTCAATTGATAAGTTCTAAGAAGAGATTTTAAATTAATCGTTCATGTGCAGATTACATGCTCACATCTTAAGAGGAAATGGTGCTGTGTAGCCATGCTTCCTTCTGATTGTTCATTATCTTCTCCCTCACCTGCGTGAAATTAATTGTTCTGGACACCTACATTCAATTGATGTGAGCAGCACTGTGTAACAGAAAGGAAGATACATTTCTTTATACCACTTTTTAATTTATATCTCTTGTCATTGATCAATCTCCCTTTTACATGGCTGAGTTTAAATTTCTAATTTGCATAAACACTTGGAGTATTTTTTATTATTATTATTATTTTATTTTTGGTTTTTCAATTACAGTTGTCCCCTTTTCCCCCAATTTCTCTCCCCCACCCAACCCACCCCCTCTCCCGCAATCATATCCCTCCCCATTGTCCATGTCCATGAGTCATTTATACGGGTTCTTTGACTAAACCCTTCCCTTACTTATCCCCCTTCTCTCCCTCTCCCCTCCCCCCTATTGACTGCTATTCTGCTCTTTGTTCTATTTAGTTCCTTTGTTTGTGTTGTTCTTTAGTTTCCTGTGTTAGGTGATATCATATGGCATTTTTCTTTCTTTGCCTGGCTTATTTCACTAAGCATAATTCTCTCTAGTTCCATCCATGTTGTTGCAAATGGCAGGAGTTCCTTCTTTCTTTCTGCTGCATAGTATTCCATTGTGTAAATGTAGCACAGTTTTTTGATCCACTCATCTACAGATGGGCACTTAGGTTGTTTCCAGCACTTAGCTATTGTAAACAGTGCTGCAATGAACATAGGGGTGCATAAGTTCTTTTGAATTGGTGTTTCAAGATTCTTCGGGTATAATCCTAGTAGTGGAGTCGCTGGTTCAAAAGGCAGTTCCATTTTTAATCTTTTGAGGTAATTCCATACTGTTCTCCATAGTGGCTGCACCAGTCTGCATTCCCACCAACAGTGCAGTAGGGTTCCCGTTTCTCCACATCCTCACCAGCACTTGTTGCTTGTTGATTTGTTGATGATGGCCATTCTGACTGGTGTAAAATGGTATCTCATTGTGGTTTTTATTTGCATCTCCCTGATGGCTAATGATGTTGAGCATTTTTTCATGTGTCTATGGACCTTCTGTATGTCCTCTTCGGAGAAGTGTTTGTTCAGGTCCTTTGCCCATTTTTTAATTGGGTTGTTTGTTTTCTTGATGTTGAGTCGTATCAGCTCTTTATATATTTTGGAAATCAGTCCCCTGTCTGTGATATCATTGGCAAATATGTCTTCCCATATGGTTGGTTTCCTTTTCATCTTGCTGATGTTTTCTTTTGCTGAGCAGAAACTCTTTAGTTTGATGTAATCCCATTTATTTATTTTTTCCTTTATTTCTCTTGCTTTAGGAGATGTATCCGTGAAGAAATTGTTACGTGAGATATCTGATATTTTCTTGCCTATGTTTTCCTCTAGGACTTTTATGGTGTCACGGCTTACATTTAAGTCTTTGATTCATCTTGAGTTTATTCTCGTGTGTGGTGTAAGTTGGTGGTCTAGTTTCATTTTTTTGCAGGTCCTTATCCAGTTCTTCCAGCACCATTTGTTAAAGAGGCTCTTCTCACTCCCACTTGGAGTATTTTTTGCAGTCAAATATAGAAGGCACTGACACATGCCTTGGGAACTATGAGTATGAATTTCTTTCTATTTATATAAGCCAAAATATTGTGAAAGCCCTTCTCTTGTAACTTATTGAAGCTAAGGGTTATTAGAAAAGTCCTTTGGTGAACTTGATGAAAATACTTCTGAAAATCTTCTTTACAAAGCTGATGTTCAAAGACAACAGTGCAAATGTCACACTGACCTTTGCTTTAAAGAACAAGTGCTATGTTTTGCTTAAAGTACATAGATGGGTCCAGCATAGAAAATTTCCTAAATTTAAAGAATCTTGCTAAAAAGAAAGTATTCTAATACAATAAGAATTCAACATTTCTTTCTTCTGTTAAAAAAAACAACAACAACTATAGTCTGATGACATTTTTTTGGAACTCTTTAGAGGAAAGAGAATTCCACAACTAGAGAAAATATGAAAAAGAATAACAGAATTCAAAGTAAGAATAGAATTCACAGTAAATCTATTGTTGGAAGTGGACAATTACTTTGGAGAAAATGACTAAAAATGGTTAAGAGCTATCATTTATTTTATTTCTGCTTTATTTACTTCTTTAATGCCCCACCCATTTGCTATTTTCTTATTTTTAAATAAAAGTTAATTAAGGAAATGTCCAAAGGTTAGTGTAAAATATGTCCACTCAGAATTATTAAATATTAATCTTACAAAATACTTTATATTTTATATGAAATAATATATTACTTAAGATGATGATTTAGATTTGCTCAAAAAGTAAAAATAATGCAGAGAGGGAAGGGAGTGGTCATATACATGTAACAAATTGATCAGGACTTGACCATTGTTGAAGCTGGGATGATGGGTATATGACTATTCTGTGTACTTTGATATATGAGACCTGTCCAGAAAAAGTCCAGCCATTGTTTGTTTAGGTTTTTTTTATTTCTTTTTCTATTCTTCTATTACAGTTGTCATAATTTTTACTAGTTCTTTGACTAGACCATTCCCCCCACCTTCCTACTCCCCTCTATAACAAAAATGATTTGTGTGACATTGATGTAACCTGGCAGCCAAGGAGAGTGGACTGGAATGCACATGTGTGGACAATGGCAACTTCACTGTACTAGTCATTGAGGGCAGTAGATGCTGTTGAGTAAGCATGTGTACTATGTGGCTGTCACATTCAAAATGAGCAAGTAGAGCAACAAATCTGCATCTAATTTTGTGTTAAGCTTGAACATTCCTCCACAGAAACTATTCAGATGACTCAGAAGGCTTTCGGGAATGATGCAATGACTGCAGCACAAAAAAAAAAAAAAAAAAAAAAAAAAAAAAAGTGGCAGAAACACTTCAAAAGTGGTCGAGACTCTTGAGAGTGATCCATGTTCTGAAAGGCCTGCAACAAGAAACACACCTGAGAATGTTCAACATATACAGCCTGCAATCAACGAAGATCATTGACTGACAGTGTGAGAACTAGAAACTGATCTGGGGATTCCGAAAACTGCTGTGTCCAAGATTTTGACACAGGATCTTGGCATGAGATGTGTCATGGCAAAATTTGTTCCACAGCTTCTGCTACCAGAGCAGAAGGAACATTGTGCTGCAGTTGCTAATGACTTGATTCACACTGCTGCCAATGAACCAATTCCTCAAGAAGATCATAACTAGAGATGCATAGTGGGTCTACAGCTATGATCCAGAAATGAAAGCCCAGTCATCCCAATGGAAGTCGCCTGGTTCTCCATGCCTAAAGGAGGCACGGCAAAGTTGCTGCAAGATCAAGACCATGTTAACTGTGTTTTTTGATTGGGAAGGTGTTATTCATCATTAGTCACTCCTTGAAGCCAAACAATTAATAAGGAACACTACCTCAATGTTCTTTCTTGGTTGGTTGATGCTATATGAGGAACATGGCTGCAGCTATGAGCAATTGATGATTGGTAGCTTCATCAAGACAATGTGCCAGCTCATGCATTACATGTGGTGCAGAGTTTTCTGGCAAAACACCAAACCACCCAGGTAACTCAGCCCCACTACAGCCCATATTTGGTGCCCTGCAAATTCTGGCTTTTCCCAAAACTAAACTCATCTTAGAAAGGGAAGAGATTGAAGACTGTCGATTAGGTTCAGAAAAATATACCTGGGCAGCTGATGACGATTCCAACAAAGGATTTTGCGAAGTGTTTTGAACAGTGGAAGAAACCTTGGGAGAACTGTGTGAGGTCCCAAAGTGCATACTTTGAATGGAACTAAAGCATTATTGTTCTATGTACAATGTCTCTTATATCTTGTATCTTCTTCAATAATGCGTCTATTTTTCATAGTTTATGGCTGGATACTTTCTGGACAAGCCTTCTATGTTTGCATTTCTCATGATATTTTTTAAAAGTTATGTAGATAGCTTCATGCTTTTACTCTTCCTAATAAATATAATGTCTTTTAATAATGAAATCAAACCCTATATAATTTGGGGAAATACAATACACAACAAGTAATGTTAAAGTTCCCCCATTCTGCTCCTCAGTTCCATCTCTCTTCATTTCTAGTGCACGAATATAATTTTAGTTCGATTTCAGCCCATATATATTTGAGCTTTGTTATATACTTATATCTATAAATAGGGTTTTTTTGTAAAGTTTTAAATAAATAATGTTATATTCTACCTTATGCAATTTATCTTTTCTTATGAATAATTTACTTTTAGATTAATCCATGTTGACACAAATTAATCAAGGTTTTACATTTTCTCTGATGTAAAATAATCTATTGCTGTACATAGCCATAAGTTATTTTTATTATTACAAACACTGCTACAATGAACATTCCATTATATAACTACCTGTATACCTTTGCAAGAATTCTCTTAAGGTATATACCTAAAAATAAAATTTTTCAGTCATAGGCTATTTTCATGTCCACCTTTACTAGATGTAGCCAAATTGCTGTCTGGTGTAACCGGGGGAGCTCAAAAAATGGGAGAGTACCTATTTTGCAACCTTTTAACCAATGTCTAGCATTAATTGTATTATATGCTCTTTTTGTTGTAGTTGTTTGCTAATCTGATGTTATAAAGTATTTCCAAGTGTCACTTTATTTTTTGACTTCTCTGGTTACTAGTGAGGATAAATATTTTTTTCTAATGTATATCAGCCCCTCAGAATCTTTCTTCTATGCATTGTCAATTTGTATCCTTTCTATTTTACTATTAGAACATTTGATTTTCCTTACTGATTTGTAAGCATTGTTTATACATTTTGGATACAAATTATGGATAATTATAACATGAAGATAACACCAATGAGTTTAGATATGTTTTAACACCAGTCCAAGGTCACTCAGTTGGTAACTATATCCATGACACTCAGCTACCTAATCTTTTTTTTTTTTCTCTACAATATGCTATCTTATAAATTTCAAATAACTAGGCTCAAAAATAAAGACTTCTAATACTGACACTTCACAGTTTTATCAAATTAAATTCATGAAGAGGTAACATTTCTTCCATGTAAAATTGTACTTGACTTGTATTGATGAATGTGTGATGATGGCAATAAGAGCAAGACAATTCAACACCTCTCCTCTCAGAAGAAGATAGCCTCTTGAATTTGAAGGATTTTTAAGAATTTAAAATAGCAACAAAGTCTATCAACAGATTATTTTCCTACAGTGATGCTGCTACAGCAGGTCATGTAAAAGATTAATTTACCATGAAAGTTAATAAAAGTAACTAAATTATCTACGGGAGTACTGAATGTACCAGAGATAAACTCTAGGGTCTCATTCATTTCAAATGTAATTATGACCGTGTTTGCACTAAAATATCTGTGCTTCTTGACATCATCTTGAAAGCAAACAGGTAACGCATTAAATCTGAGCTAGCCGAAGTTTCATACTAGGTGCTAAGGGAACAGAACTCTTCGTTTGTCTCCTTCCTGGCACAGAATTTTGCTGTTTTTAAAATAACACGATTTTTCTGTTGCTTTAAGACTTTGAAGAATTAACAAAGAGATAAGTAATATTCTTCCTTCTCTGAACAATTTATAGAGCCCAAGGACTCAGAAGAGTGCCTGGCCTCATCTAGTTTTTGCCCTTAGCTGGCAAATGGATACAAGTGCTTGCTCCAGGTTTTTTTGGTTTTTGTTTTCATTTTTTCAGCGTCTCACATAGACTTCATTGTCCTCGAAATGTCTGTCATGTGTTGAGCAGCGTGCACACTCCTAGGCTGAGTACAAACACTAAGTGGCAGAATATCATGGATTGTCATTAGCTTAGGGGATGAAGGACCAGACAGGGGACATTTTGAAAGTCCATAAAGAACTTTGCCTTTACCATTCCATCTTCTGTGTCTTTTTACATATAATTAGTAGCTTAATGATTCCAATTAAATTGAGCATTCTTACAGTTTTAGGCACATCCATATTTTCTACAATATATTCATTACAGAATATACAAAAATGAATATATTCTATAGGCCCATAAAATTAACAAGGGCTTCCTGATGGTAAACTTTTCCTGGAATTGATCCATTTGGATTTGTGTTTGTTTGTCTGTTTTGTTTTTATTTTTGTTGTTGCTGTCACAATGAGTAGTAAAACACACTAACTGCCAATGATGAGTTCATTTAAATATCCAAAACCGAACCATTGCACCCCCACCTCAAATCTGTAAGTCTTCTCTTTCCTTCTCCCTACCAATAACTTTACCATTATTGGTTATCTATGTGTAAAAGAAAACATAGAGCTATGAGTAAATCACTTCAATCTTAAATTTTCTATACAAGATCAAGTGAAAATTTTCCTTAATATAACTGTGGTGGGATTCTAAATTACTCACACTGATATCTGGATGTATAAAGAAAATATAGCTAATTTCCCAGTACTGTTTAATTAAAAGTAAAATTCATTCCCCTTGCCTCTGTAGTGTCACTGTTGTTATCATAGGAAGATAACAACATGCATGCTGGTCTACTTCTGAACTGTCTACTCAGTTCAATTTGTCTATCTTCGCAGCAATATTACATGGTCTTACTTAATATATTTTTACAATACGACTTATAGTGTTAAAGGCCTTCAAATTTGTTCTTCAAAATTGCCTAGAATATTTTTGATCTTCTGCATTTCCAAAAGAATTTTAGAATTATGTAGTTAAATTATGATTTAAAAAGCTAAGGTTTTCATTGAGATTGCTTAAATGTATAGATTAATTTAGGGAAATTTTACATCTTTGTAATATTAGGTGTTCCAGTATTGAGTATGATATAGTCCTCCATTTATTTAATTTTCTTTTTTATCTCACAAAAATATTTTGCAGGTTTTAGTGTAGAGATCTTCACATGTTCATTATGTATTCAAACATGATACAAGTTAGATCATACAGAGATCACTCAGAGTCAAGATGAAAAAGAATTTGGAGATAACCAAATTGAGATAGAGAGAGAAGTAATCAACGGCAGGTATAGAGGCTAGGTATGACTAGATATGAAGAATAAAGAAGTCACAGGAGTCCATAAGGGATCAGGGATTTTGAAGTGATTTAAACTCTGTAGATAGGTTATGTTTGATGCAACTGCAGAACAACCAGGTGATAATTCCCAATTAGGGCTTGCGTAGAAAAATCTGGTTGTATAAAGAGGTCACTTAAATTGTAAACTTCATGAGATCAGTGACTTTTTCTTATTGGCTGTGACATCCCCAGATTCTAGTGTGTAACACATATACAATCCTCAATAAATACTTGATGAATGAAAAAAATAAAGATAGCAAAGAAGAACAAAAGAAGAAAGACAAAGGGAAGGAATGAAAGAAGGAAGGAAGGAATGAAGGAAGGAAGGAAGGAAGGAAGGAAGGAAGGAAGGAAGGAAAGAAGGAAGGAAGAAGGAAGGAAAGAAAGGGAGGGAAGGAAGAGAAAGAAAGGGGAGGGAAGGGAATGTAAGAAAAGAGAGATAGAGGCTGGGGGCAGCATATAAAAAAAAAGAAAAAAGAATTCAGAATATCAGACAGGAGAAATAGGTCCTTTTCCAATAATACTAGCTATTTTCTCTTAAATGGTTTTATCCTCACTACTCTGATCACGTTGTTCATCTCATTTTCATCTGAGATGTTTAATATGAACATAATGAAAAGGGAAATTTAGATGTCTTTATTATTGTAAAAATCCTAATAAAAGGGGAATGTGATTATTTGATGAATATTTATTTGTTCATATTAGTAAGCATAATGCTAGTAATTTTTACATTGCAATAAAGCGAGGAATGAAAATGGTTATTGCTATTATAGCCCAACGTTATTTCACTTGATTCAGACTTCAGATTATCGCATTTAAGAAACAATTACTGTACTGTCAGGTTGTCATTTTATTAAGGTAAAGTCATCTTAATACTATGACAGTTAAATGCAAATTTCAAGACAAGAAATCTCAAATTTAAATAAGTCTAGGTCCTGAAAGTTGTAGGAGTTCAACTGGTTGCTACTAAATAAAACTATGTTTTTTAGGTTTCTTTACTGAAGTAGGAAATTAGAAATAGATTCAAAGAGGTTTCTTAGGTCAGCCTCTTGCCTTCAAACAAAATAAACTATATTTCACTGCAGAAAAGCAAAAACCCTATTTCTATAACATTGATTTTTCCCTTTCTTTTGATTATAAACCCATGAACACCAGGATTCAAGTATCTAATAAACCTTTAGTTTGTGTGAGGAGTTGAGTCCAAGAAACCTTGATTTGCATTTTTCTGGGTCAATGACAAATAAAGAGGCCAGTGAGACACACAAGGTAAGAATGGAGACCTGCGTAAGTCAGGAGTTATTTCAATGACAGTCAGACAATGTACTAGAAGTGACTATTAGGGAAATTTTTAATCTAATTCTATTTCATTTTGAGTAACATAAACTGATTGTTAATGTAACTAAAATAAAGTGACTGTATGAAGAAAGTATATCATTTTAACATGGTAGCCATCTTTTTTAAAAGATAGACTCCATAAATAGACAGTATTTATCTAAGAAAGATAGAGCCTATGAATGTTCAAAAAACATGTTATATACCAGAGTCTGTCCTAAAGTTGTTACGAGTTATCAAAATTTTTTTCATTTAGTCCTCAAAATATGATATCTCTATATTAGTTTTTGATGCCTGCTGTAATAAAGTACCACAAACTTGGTGGCTTAAAATAATAGACATTTATTTTCTCACAGTTCTGGAGATAAAAAGTCCCAAATCAAAAGGTCAGCAGGGCCACCCTCCCTCCAATGGCTCTAGGCAAGAGTTTGCCTCTCCAGGTCCTGGTGGCTCCTGGTCTACTTGGCTTAGGTCTGCAGAACTCTAATCTCCTCCCGTAGCCTTATTCTCCATGTCTATTTCTCCTCTTCTCTTGTAAGGACTTTCACTGAATGTAGGACCCACCCTAATCCAAGATGATCTTATCACAAAATCCTCTCATTCATTACATCTGCAAAGATCCTTTTATTTCTAAAGGTCATATTTACAGATCCTGGGAGGTATTTGGGGATAAGTCAATCCACTACAATGCCTATTGTTAAAGGTGGCAAAAGTGTGACCATAGAAGATAAATGGCTTCTTAAAAACACATAAAAATAGAGAGGAATTTAAACCACAGCCTGTCTGAGACCAAAACTTTGCAAAATCATCCTAACAAGACCTAAGTTGCAAATTTCAATTGTGATTCTGCTGGGATATGTACTCTATGAAGACAAAGTTGTACTTCTCAGAAGACTTTAATGAGCAAAAAGATTATGTAAAATATAAATAATAAACAAAACTAACAATATATTATATATTGGTTAGAATCATGTTTTGCATTAAAAAAAAAAAAAATGTGCCAAGAAAAACAGAGTAAGCTTTGGATCCATAAAATGAATAAAAAGGGTTAGAACTTTTGTCCTCAGAGATGAAGAAGTGTTTTTAGAATAGAGTATATAAGAAAGAAAACCTTGACTCTTATTGGTCTTTTGTCAAGAATAAGGGTTTTTTAACTTAAAGTGTTAGAAGAAACTTTAGAGAGAAGAATTGAAACCCAAAATGGATGAGGAGTTTGAAAAATTTTCAAGCAATTTCAAGTTTCCTCACATAGGTGAACTAGAGCTGAATGTGTGATGGAACTTTTTGCTGGTAAAATCAGTGACCTGCCTTGGTCAAGTTAAAAAATGACTAATAGAGTTCTGCTGGAAGAAATTTTGTATTTATCATGACATTTTTTTTTTTTTTAAGGGAGAGATACATTCTACAAATTACATACTGTCTAACTTCATTTCAACCTCCGGGAAAATTTGAGAAAACATTATTTAAAAAGTGCTAGTAAGTATCTAGAAGAAAAAAGGGTAACTTTTACTACCCATGGTGAAATCAATAAAGATCACTGTGATTTCTTCAAGGTACTTTCTTCTTGACACCTCCATCTCAGATATGTGATGTGATTAAGTTATCCCATCATATATTCTTCCTACTATAGTGTTGTATAAATGTATCTATTATACACATGATGACATTTTTTGTTCTATCTCCCAAGCTAGATAATGAATAGTTTAAGGACAAACCTATTTCAACCACGTTCTAAGTATCCGGACACTTGGCACTTGGCAGATACAAACTAAGCATTTATTTTACAACAAACATAAGGTCACTTATTCCATGACAAAAGAACCATTAGTTGTCTAATTTATCTAGTGTTTATATATATATATATATATGTATATATATATATAAATACATATGTATACATATTTTTTACTTGTTAACAACACAATTTTTAAAAAATCTATTTAGATAAGTACCCAGTAAACTGAATAAATATGAGTCAGCAGAATATAAAGACTTTTTATACCTTAACATAGGACATAAAATTAAGAGGCTAAGAATTATGTAGAGGGATTCATTTCAGTTAAAATGGTGGGAGAAATTTAAAATAGTTGTAATAATTTGAAAATAGTTGAGTCAATTAAAAAATAATGTTGTTCAATGTTTTTTTTTTATTTGCTTTCATATTTTCCCCCACTAAAATTTTTTGTTTGTTTTTCTATTACAGTTCTTCCACTTCTTTCCCTATTGCTTCCCTGCACCCTGCCCATCCTTCTCCCACAGTCTGTCCCCACCCAGTTGTCCATGTCCATGGGTCATTTATACCTGTTCTTTGACTAGACCCTTCCCCTTCTTACCCCCTTCACTACATCCCCCCCTCTTGTCATTGTTAGTCTCCTCCTTGTTTACATACCTCTGGTTCTATTTTGCTTGTTTGTTTGTGTTGTTCATTAGTCTCCTGTATTAGGGGATATCATATGGTATTTTTCTTTCTTTGCCTGGCTTATTTCGCTAAGCATAATTCTCTCTAGTTCTATCCATGTTCTTGCAAATGGTAGAAGTTCCTTCTTTCTCTCTGCTACATAGTATTCCATTGTGTAAATGTACCACAGTTTTTTGATCCACTCATCTACAGATGGGCACTTAGGCTGTTTCCAGCACTTGGCTACTGTAAATAGTGCTGCTATGAGCATAGGGGTGCATAGGTTCTTTGAATTGGTGTTTCAGGATTCTTTGGATGTAATCCTAGGAATGAAATTGCAGGTCCAAAAGGCAGATCCATTTTTAGTTTTTTGAGGAAATTTCATACTGTTTTCCATAGTGGCTGTACCAGTCTGCATTCCCACCAGCAGTGCATTAGAGTTTCCTATTCTCCACATCCTCATCCATGTTGTCTGTTGATTCATTGATGATGGCCATTCTGACTGGTGTAAAGTGGTATCTCATTGTGGTTTTTATTTGCATCTCTCTGATGGCTAGGGATGTTGAGCATTCTTTCATATGCCTCTGGACCTTCTGTACGTCCTCTTTGGAGAAGTGTTTGTTCAGGTCCTTTGCCCGTTTTTTAATTGGTTGCCTGTCTTCTTGGTGTTGAGTCATATAAGTTCTTTATATATTTTGGAGGTCAATTCCTTGTCTGAGGTATCATTGGAAATTCTATTTCCATATGGTTGTTTCCCTTTCCATCTTGCTGATGTTTTCTTTTCCTGAGCAGAAACTCTCTAGTTTGATGTAGTCCCATTTGTTTATTCTTTCCTTTATTTCCCTTACCTTAGGAGATAGATCAGTGAAAATATAGCTACATGGGGCATCTGAAATTTTCCTGCCTCTGTTTACCTCTAGGACTTTTATTGGGTCACGGCTTACATTTAAGTCTTTCATCCATTCTGAGTTTATTCTGGTGTATGGTGTAAGTTGGTGGTCTAGTTTCATTTTTTTGCATGTCCCTGTCCAGTTCTCCCAACACCATTTGTTGAAGAGGCTATTTTCATTCCATTTTATGTTCCTTCCCCCTTTGTCAAATATTAGTTGACCATATAGATCTGGGTTTATTTCTGGGCTCTCTATTCTGTTGCATTGATTTATATGTCTGTTCTTATGCCTTGTTCAATGTTTTAATTTATGTTTTTACATGGTTTATTATTCCCAAATGCATAGTAAAGTCTGCTACTTACAGACTAATGAGGATTTTTTTGTTTGTTTTTAATGTAGAACAGAAAGGTAGCAGTTTAAAGAATGATACTGAACTTTTTGTAATGGAAAGCAGACAAAGTATGCATAGGATTATGAGATAGTACAAAAATTAAAATTATTTAGTTGAAAGTAACATTTAGGTTTCATAGAAGTCAGAGCAAGGCTTTTAGACTTTTCATAAGACCTGCAACTGGATACCATTTTTTAAAACTCTTTTAAATCCTGGGTTGACTAAGGCTAATGTAGCACTAAGAATGTGACTATAAAATTTGCAGATGGCATATAACTGTAAGATGAAATATACAACACCAAGAGTAGACTCTAATGTACACTACATATTTTTGTTGATAATGATGTATCAATGTAGGTTCATCAGTTGTAACAAACGTACCACCTGGTAGGAGTTGTTGCTAATGGAGGAGGATATGCATGTGTGAGGGCTGGGGGTATATGAGAAATCTCTGCACCTTTTATTCAAGATGCTGTGAACCAAAAACTGCTCTAAAAAAACAAAGTCTATTTGAAAACTCAGGACTTCCAGCCAAGATGGGGGCATAGACAGACACGCTACATCTCCCTCCACAACTAAGAAGGAATACAACTACCTCAAAACTAGAAACAACCAGAAGTTCCAGAAAATCAAACTGCATGGAAGTCCAGCAAACAAAGACATAAAGAAGAAATACTCATTCAGACAGGTAGGAGGGGCGGAGTTGAGGTAGAGAGGACATGGTTTGGTGGCGGTGGCAGCAGCAGCAGCGGCAGTGGCAGGCCTGCAGAAAGCGCAGTCACATGTTTTAAAAAGTCAGGAGGGACACCTAGGGAGAGTTCCCAGCTCCTCCCAGACCTAGCAGCTCACAATCCCAGCACCAGAGAAAATCAAGTCTCATTGCTTCTGACTGTGCAGATCATTGGGGGTTGGGGCAGAAGCAGAAACTGCAGGTCTCAGCAGAGTCTGCTTGTTTAAAGGTCCTTGAATGTCCTCAAATCCACCCACTCTCAGAACAGCGGCCAGGGCAGCAGCTAGAGGGTCGCCAGTCCGGTGTGGAAGTGGGAGAGATGTCTGGAAAAGGGGCGAGTGCTGGGAAGGCAGCGTTTTCCCTCTTGGACCCCTCCCCCACATACGGCACGCCTCAACATGGTGAAACAGGTCACCCTGTACTGACGAATCCCTAAGGCTCTGCCCCTTACAATGTAACAGGAGCGACAGCTCTACCTGGAACATGGAGGCAAACAAACAAGGGAACCTGTCAGAATGAGGAGACAGAGAAGTATGGCCCAAAAGGGGGAATGGATCAAGGTTCCAGTGGGAGAACTAGGCAACGAGGAGATAGCCAACCCAACAGATGAGGAGAGAGACAACTTAACAGACACAGAATTCAAAACACTGATGGTGAAGATGCTCACAGGCTTGACAGATATGCTTGAGTATGGCAGACACATTAGAGAAGAAATGAAGGCTATGCTAAGTGAAACAAAGGAAAATCCACTCAAAACCAATGGTGAAGGGAAGGAAACCAGGGTTCAAATCAATGATTTGGAACATAAGGAAGAAAAAAACAGTCAACCAGTGCAGAATGAGGAAGCAAGAATTGAAAAAAAAATGAGGAAAACTTCCCAAGTTTTGCAAAGGAGATGGACATACAGGTCTGGGAAGCATGGAGTGTCCTGGGTTAGCTGGACCCAGAGGTGGCCACACCAGGATGCATCATGATTGAGATGCCAAAGGTGAAAGATAAAGAGAGAGTCCTCGGGACAGCAAGAGAGAGATGAAGAGTTGCCTACAGCGGGGGTGCCTATAGGACTATCAGCTGATTTCTCAGAGGACACTTTGCAGGCAGAAAGAGACTGGCAAGCAGTATACAATGTGATGAAAAGTAACCTACAACCAAGATTACTCTATCCAGCAAAGCTATTATTTGGAATGGAAGGGCAGATGAAGTGCTTCCCAGACGAGGTGAAGCTAAAGGAGTTCATCATCACCAAGCCATTATTACATAAAATGTCAAGGGGACTTACTTTAAAAAAAGATCAAAACTATGAACACTAAAATGAATAAAATCACAACTATCAACAACTGAGTCTAAAAAATAAGAACAAAATCCAACTAAGCAAACCAGAATAGAAACAGCATCATAGGTATGGGGATCATTTGGAAGGTTATCAGCTGGGAGGGGGAGGGGGAATAATGGGGAAATGGTGCAGGAATTAAGAAGCATAATCGATTGGTACAAAATAGACAGGGGGGTGTTAAGAATAATATAGGAAAGGGTGAAGCCAAAGAACTTATATGCACAACCCATGGTCATGAACTAAGGGAGATGGGATTGCTGGAGGGAAGGTGAGTACTGAGCAGAGGGGAGTAAAGGGGGAAAAAATTGGAACTACTGTAACAACATAATCAATAAAATATACTTTAAAAAAAAAAACTCAAATAGAATATCACAACCAGGATATCAACATTGATAAAACCAGCAAACTTATTCAGAATTCCCCAGTTTTACTTACAAGATGTCTTTTGAGAAAGATTCTAAGCAATCTATGAAAAAGGAAATGAAAAGATTCTAAGACAGAGGACTTGCATTAGAAAGGGCTGAGATTTAACAAGTTAGCAAAATGACAGGAGAAGCAATAGAGGGAATGGTTGGCTGAGTAAGAAAGAGCCTCTTAGTCTGAAATAAACTTTTAGTTGTGGCAGAAAGTGAGGGAGAGAGTTTTAAGACTGCCTGTGGTATTTTATGAAGATTGCTGAGATAAATTGTAATAGACAGTGAGGATTTTAAAGATTTTACACTTCTCACTTTTTGTGATATGTTAGATTTGATATTTCTTCAAATTTCCACTGGAAGGGCTGGGGCCACAAAGGACCCTGTGGAATTAAACAAAGGTGACACAAATTAGTAAACACAGGCTATTCATTCAGAGCTTGCTATAGCAAGGGAGCCCACCACTACCATTTGCAGTTGGCAAAGCTTCAAAGGGAGGAAGAGAAGTAGGGAAGTTTTTTAGTGAAAAATAAGGGAAGGAAGGCTATATGTATGCCCTTACTGGAGGCTGTTGACTTGGAGAAGCCAGAATTAGGCAGACTAGAATAAGCAAGTTGTGTAATTTGTTTGGGGGGCATATTTATATTTCTCTGGTTGGCCAGATGTTGGGAGAGGAGGCAAAAGATAGGAAAGCTGAGAGCCCTTTCCCAAGTCCTGACTGTTCTGAGCCTATAGCTGCAGAGGTTAGGGTCTAGTTCTCTGAGCTGGTTGCTGAAGAAACTATGGGTCAGAGGTTTTCTTCTTCTTTTTGGGTGGGGGGGTGGGGGGTTGATATGATTTACCTGTTGTCATTTGTATATTAAATCTCTTAACCATGGTGGGTCTTTCTTTCCTTCGTTCCTTCGTTCCTTCCTTTCTTCCTTCCTTCCATCTATCTATTCATTTGTTTGTCAGGCAAAACTATCTGTCTCTTAATTTACCAGCAGTACTTCAAAACTTGAATATTGTGGCAAGATTTACTCACATAAAATAATTTTCAAATTATTTGATTAAGCCCTGTCCAATGTGGTTCCGTTGGTTGGAGTGTCTTCCCATAAACTTGAAATGTCACAGGTTCAATTCCTGGTCAGGGCACATATCCGGGTGGCAGGTTCTGTCCCAGTTGAGACACATACCCGAGTCACGGCACACAAGAGAAGGCAACCAACTGATGTTTCCCTCTCACATCGGTGTCTCTCTCTCCCCACCTTCTCTCTCTCTCTCCTTTTCTCTATCTTTTTTTTTCTCTCCCTCTCTCCCCCTTTCTCCTCTCTCTAAAAGCAACAAAAATATCCTTAGGTGAAGATTTAAAAAATTATTTGACTCAGGTATAAGGTGGAGTTTTGTGGATGGTTATCAGCATAAGTTACAAAGATAGAGCAACTTTTACAGAGGTGGTAAGACTTTCTTTTCTTTTTTTTTTCAAACACACACTGAGCATGTACAACATGAAGATCTATAGTCTCAGTTCTAATGTGGTCACAGTTCTATTTACCACAAAGCTCATGGAACGTTAGGAAGATAGACAAATAATAATAGTAAAAATAATGTGAAGTAATTATTTTAATAGAAGTTTGGACAAAGAAGATTACTAGTTCTTATAAAAACAGATGAAATAGGATTCACAAAGAGCACATGTGCAGGTGTTTTTAATGATGAGTTGGTGCTTACCAGATGAACAAGATAAAGGAAGTCCTTACCGAAGAAATAATATCTGCAAAGGTTCGGAGATATTAAAGATATGGTAAATTAGAGTAATGATAAGAACTGTGATGTGGAAAGAGATTTCTATCCTTTAAAGCTGTGGTAATAGGTTGAGCCGAGATTTTAGAAGACATTGTTTGATACTTAGGAGACAATATTTTCTCTTTGAGCACCCAAGATACTCTTTCAAAGCAGAGAATTAATATGAGGACATTTTTAGCTGATTTTTCTAGTAGTGATTTGGCAAGTAAACTTGGATAAAGAGATATCTGTTGGAAGTAATGGGTTTAAAATTGTGCAATAGTTGTGCCCACTTTGTCAAATATTAATTGATTATAGAGAGATGGATTTATTTCTGGGCTCTCTATTGCATTTGATTGATCTATGTGTCTGTCCTTATGCCAGTACCAGACTGTTTTGATTACAGTGTCCTTGTACTATATTTTAATATCAGGTATTGTGGTCCCTCCAATTTTGTTCTCCTTTTTCAAGATTTCTGTGGCTATTTGGGGGTTTTTTTGGTTCCATATACATTTTTGAAATATTTGTTCTAGAAGTATAAAATATTCCATGGGTATTTTAATAGAAATTATGTTGAATCTATATATTGCTTTGGGTGATATGCACATTTTAATGATGTTAATTTTTCCAATCCATAAACAGGGTTATGCTTCCATTTATTTGTATCTTTCTCAATTTCTTTCTTCAGTGTTCTATATATAGTTTCCCAAGTACAAGTGTTTTACCTCCTTGGTTAAATTTATTCCTAGGTACTTTATTTTTATGTTGCTATAGTAAATAGTATCTTTTACTTAGTTTCTCTTTCAGATAGTTCATTGTTGGTGTACAGAAACGTCATCAACTTGTGGATATTGACTTTGTATCTGGCTACTTTGCCAAATTCACTTACTAGGTCTAGTAGTTTTTTGGTGGAGCCTATAGGGTTTTCTGTGTACACTATATGTCATCTGTAAATCATGACAGTTTTACTTCCTTTTCTCCTATCTAGATGCCTTTTATTTCTTCTTTTTGTCTGATCACTGTGGCTCCAATGTCCAATAAAATGTTGAATAAGAGTTGTGAAAGCTGACACTCTTGTCTTATTCCTGAAAGGAAATGTCTTTAGTTTTTGCCTATTGAGTATGATGTTGGCAGTAGATTTCTTGTATATGGCCTTCATTATGTTCAGTTATGCTCCATCTATTTAGACATTGCTGAGTGTTTTTATCATAAGTAGGTGCTAGATTTTATCAAATGCTTTTTAACACCTATTGATATGATCATGTGACTTATTTCTTTCATTTTGTTTATGTGATGTATCACATTTATTGATTTGTAAATATTATACCATCCTTGTTTCCCTGGAATAAATCCCACTTGATCATGGTGTATGACCCTTTTAATGTATTGTTAGGCCCAGTTTGCTAGTATTTTGTTGAGGATTTTAGCATCTATTTTCACCAGAGATATTGGCCTATAATATTCTTTCTTTGTGTGTCTTTATCTGGTTCTAGGATTAGGATAATTCTGGCCTCGTAAAAAGAGTTTGGGAGTCTTCCCTCTTCTTGAATTTTTTGGAATAGTTTGACAAGAATAGATGTTAATTCTTCTTTGAGTGTTTGGAAAAATTTGCCTGTGAAGCCATCTGGTCCAGTGCTTTTGTGTGTCAGTAGTTTTTTTGATTACTGTTTCAGTTTTGCTAGTTGTTACAGGTCTCTTCAGTTTTTGGCTTCTTCCCAATTCAGTTTTGGAAGGTTATATGTTTCTAGAAAAAACTCAAAATGGATAAAAGACTTAAAAGTTAAGTCGTGATACCTTGAAAGTCTTAACAAAAACATAGGCAGTAAAATTCCAAATATCCCATGTAGTAGTATTTTTGCCAATACATCTCCTAGAGCAAGAGAAATAAAGGGAAAAAATAAACAAATGGGACTACATAAAATCACAAAGCTTCTTCATGCCTTCTTAATTTGCTATAGTCAAATTAACCATCAATAAAGCAAAAAGGGAACCAACTGTATGGGAGAACGTATTTGCCAATGATACATTAGACAAGGACCTAATCTCCAAAATATATAAAGAATGCATGTAACTTAACACCAGGAAGACAATCCCATTTGAAAAATGGGCAAAGGACCTGAGTAGACACTTCTCCGGAGAAGACATATAGATGGCTCATAGACATAAGATAGAATGCTCAACCTCATTAGCCATCAGAGAGATGCAAATTAAAACCATGATAAGATATCATATCACACCGGTCAGAATGGCTATCGTTAATAAATCAACAAACGACAAGTGCTGGTGAGCATGTAGGGTAAAGGGAACCCTAGTGCACTGTTGGTGGGAATGCAGACTGGTGGAGCCACCATGGAAAAGAGTATAGAAATTCCTCAAAAAATTAAAAATGGAACTGCCTTTTGACCCAGTGATTCCACTGCTGGGAATATACCCTAATAGTCTGAAACACAATTCAAAAGAACTTATGCACCCCATGTTCATAGCAGCGCTATTTACAGTAGCCAAGTGTTGGAAAGAGCCTAAGTCCCTATCATCAGATAAATGGATTTAAAAACTGTTGTACATTTATATAATGGAATACGATGCAGCAGAAAAAAAGAGGAAGGAATTCCTACCCTTTGCAACAATATGGGTGAAACTGGAGACTACTATGCTAAGTGAAATAATCTCACTTATAAGAGGAATATAATGCACAAAATAAACTAATGAGCAAAACCAGAGACATAAAAGCAGGAAGCAGACTGACAGCTGCCCAAGGAAAGTGTGGAGGGGGGAAAGGTAGAAAGAAGGGGAAGGGATTAGTCAAAGAACATGTATGAATGACCCATGAACATGGACAATGGTGTGGGGATGGACTGTAGGAGCGTGGCATGGGCTGTATGGAGGAAGGCAAAGGCGAGTGGATTGGGACAACTGTAATAGAATAAAAAATAAATAAAAAAAAATACAAATATATAAAATTGTGCAATAGTTTTTGGGAAGAATCATATGAGACGCTGAACTAAGACATTCCAAAGGGGATGGAGAGGTGAATCACACACCAAGAGACATTTTCAAGAGAGAATTTGTGAGCTCTGGTGATTAAGCTGATGTGGGGAGAAAAAGAGGGGTTAAAAGTCACTAGGTTGTTATTCCTGATTAATGGTAACCAGTAATTACAACAGATTCTGTGTTGAGGGTGGGGGTTCAGAAGATGAGTAATGCACTTACTAATTTTGTAATTTCAAAATGCAGGTTTGATATCTGAAAAACACAAGAAGTAGAATATAGATATTTTGATCTTGTATCATATATTTGGGAGTCTGAGAAATCAAAGATTTTGAATTTACAAGATCATTGATGAATTATTGTTGATGACATTACCCAGTGTTTCCAGTTGGATTTGTCAATGATATCAGCATTAACAAAAAGTATAGCAATGGGGCCCTGGCTGGGTAGTTCAGTTGGATAGAGCATTGTCCCTATATGCCAAGGTTGCAGGTTGAATCTCCAGTTGGGACACATATGAAAAGCAACCAGTGAATGCATAACTAAGTGAAACAAGTCAATGTTTTTCTCCCTCACCCCCCTTCCCCTTCCTGTCTCTCTCTAAAAGTCAGTTTGACAAAGCTCAGCAATGAAATTAGAAAGAAATGTAAAGCATTTTCTTAGGAGAGACATAATTATTTAAACAACCCCATGTTCTAATTTTCCAAAATTCAAAACAAAAACAAAAACAAAAGATTGCCATTCATATTTCCATTATCTCTTCCAATGGAATTAGAAACATTTAATCCTCTTAGACTGTGTCTATACTTAAAAATCCAGTAAGGAATGAGCTACATTTGATTTTTTTTGTGTGTCTGTGTCAGTTCTCCACATTTTTCCTTAAATATAAGAAAAAATGCAGATACTCTTGTGAATATTCTTTTTATTAATTCCTCATTTCATAAATTATCTTTTGTTTCTATTGTTCAGCTAATAAATGTTTACTATTGAAAACAACATTCTCATAGTTATGAACATTTTATCCTGCAAATATTCTTAGAAAGTGAGATTTTTTTAATGCTTTTAAGAAATTTGGCAGTAGGCTCTTTCTGAGATTGCCTCAGGTAAATGCATAATAATTGAATAACTTTTCTGTTTCTTGCAAATGGAAGAAAGATACATGAAATACTTTTTAATACCTTCCATGTGCCTGATAAAAATCTGCAGCTATTTTATTTTCTAAGCACTCTAATTATCAGCAGAGGGAAAAAGCCAAAAAAAGCCAGAACATTAATATGTTCTTTTCTTTTCGCTCTTCAGAAATAAGAGCAAATTCAGTGTGTGATAACAACAGCTAGTAATGCTCTTCTCACTTTTATATTAATGATCAGCAGTGTAAATGCCTGAGGCATTGCCTTCTGGTTTTGATAGTTCTGAAACCCAGCACTAAGACTTAACAATGAAAGAAATGGCTTTTTTTTTTTTCTCTCTATGAAGATTAGTGATGCTATTTAAGATAATGCCACAGGTACATAGCCAATAACTTTCTGCAAACTGGGTGAATATTGAGTCTTTCTTTTGGGACTCATCAATAAAACATTCAATTCAGTTTTATCCTAAAGTAATCTTTTAAAGGAGTTAGGTTTAATATAAAATAAAGATTATAATATGAAAACTAGCAGATGTATATTTTGCAAATGAAAATGAACAGAATTCAGCAGCACAGGGAAGGAAAGTTTCGTGTGGTAAATTATAGCTTTAATTTAGGAGTTGCATTTTTTCTAAGGGAGATATTAAAACATTTAGATAAAAATATTTTTGAAGTGAAACTTTTTAAATAAATGGCTTTATTTAAAGCAAATAGACCTAGCCACATACTTAAAACTATAGATTATAAAGTAGATATTAACCAAGTTTAATGAGGAATAGAAAAGGATGAGTGTTGATTTATTGAATGAATAAATAAATTAATAAATTGAGGTTGGGTGGGAAGTGAGCCATGTATCTAGTTTTCATTCTAAAATGTGAGCCCTTTCACTGAATGGGTATAAGCCTCTATGTACATATACACATATAAGCACACACCACACACATTCATGTACACACACATGTAAGTTTAGAATTTCTCTTCCAGGAAGAGGACTATAATGTGGGACAAACCTGTGTGGCCAGAGATATAAATATAGGTTTGTAGTTAAAGTATTTGGCAGTATGGAGTTGGCCAATAGCCAGATAGCTAGCTAGCAAGCAAGCAAACAAAAGCAAATTAAGCCCAAGAGAATAATCTGTGGACAACTGACGTGCTTGGGACAGGTGATAAAATTCCAAATAGGCACTATTAAAGAGCAGAGAGCCTGGAGTGCTGTTAAGATGGTTTTAGTCAAGGGAACAATAAAGACCCAAATACTGCCTTGGTGCACTTCAAGTAAGGGACTGCTCTATTACTGTTTGGGCTTTTGCCATTCAGGAAGCCAAACACTTGTGTTGGGCCAGCAGAGCACTGCTTTTGCCAATACTGCAGACCCAGGTGGCTTTGGCCTTCTCAATCATAAATCTGAATTTTGGAATCTGTTACCTCAATAAGATGCAACACTAATCCTTTCTAATGTCAGTATAGTAACTTTGGAGCCAGCTAGCCCATTAAAGAAATCGAGAAGATTTAAGAGAAAGCTAGAGAAAGGAGACAGGGCTATCTCTGTCCCTGGTCACTCTAACCACGAGAAATTCATCATTACTCCTTTCAAAAAAAAAAAAAAAAATTAAGCTCTTATGGGTCAAGTACTACCCTAAGCACTGAAATATAGTAGTGAAGAAAAAAAAAAAACCTAAAATAACAACAAAAAGCCACTCCTCTAATGGAGCTCACATGCCAGTTTATAGAGAAAGGAAAAGAGAAAACAAAGATAATTTCTGGCAGTTAAAACAGCAATAAAACACAATTTAACATGTTAAAGTGACAGAGAAATGGATGAGGGCTATATAACAGATTTGGTATGGTGATTAATGTCACAGTTTTGTTGGGGAAAATGTAAAAAATTTTGAAAGCATATTTTTAAGTGTTCCAATGTAGTAGAATGAAGAAAAAAAGAAAGGGATTTCACAAAGCAAAAAATTAGGAGAAAGGTAACTTGTAAAGATAAAAGTATGATGTCTCCATTCTATCTTGAAAATATTTTTCAAAACCAGTGAACATGAACTTTTCATTGCCTCCAAGGACACATGGGAGAGGGAAAAAGTCAGGTTTGCACAAGAGGGAGAGGCTAAGAGGAAACCACCACACAAAAAGCTGAGATCCCAAAGGGCTAACTCTTAGCAAGGAGGTTCAACAGAAATAAGCCCTCCATCTTTTAGGACAGTCCAAAGAGAATGTTCAGTGATTAACCTTGCTGCTGAATGAAAATGGAAAAATCTGTCCTGAGAATTTATAACCATAACTAGGCTCTCCTATGGCTTTGAAGCCCAAATTCTTGCAATCTGAATGGTTTGGGGGGAAAAAATCAGACCAATAACTTGTGGTAAAATGGCCCCTGATATGTAGTTTCCCAGAAAATAGTCAGAAGCAATCCTGTCAAAAAGGACCTATATAGAATTTAGTCTTAAAGATTTTTTATACTTATAGTGCCAACACTTCACCAACACGTGTGCACACACATGAAGAAATGATGTTTTATAACCTTATAAGCTAAATGTAAGAAATACACAGATGCAAACAACAGAATCAGATATTAGCATCATAGACTCAAAACAAAAGAATTATTTTAATGTACTTTAAAAGGGATACAACTGAAAAATTAAAAGTAATATTAAATATTAAAAGACTAAAAGATATCTAAGGAGAATTTTTAAAATTGAATCTTTATTGTATTTTTCCATTAAAGAATTTCTTTTTTAAAATAAAAAGTACTTACAAAAATAAAAAAAATACATAATAATATAAATTTACAGCATAGTGGACTGTGTCGTGATTGCAAGGGGAGGAGGTATAAGGGTGATAAATGATAATGGAAAAATATAATAAATATAAATTTTTAAAGTACATTAATTAAATACAAAAAGGGAATTAATGATTTGTAATAAAACTTAATTATCCAGAATGCAAGATAATACAAAATAAATGAAAAATATGAACAATTAGGACGCATGGAAGATATAAGAACACTTAATACATGTCCAGAAGGAAAAGAATGCTATAGAAAAATAGTTGAACATCTAATGATTGAGAAGCTTTCAGAGATGAATGACAGCAATCAATAAATGTAAAATTTCCAAATAATCTCAAGCATAATTTTAAAAATATAGATATTTTAAAGTGTTGGCCACACATTTAGCCAAGTACTAATAAATACCATAAAGCAAGTACCAATAAATCTCAAAGAATTGACAGCATATGGATCATGTAGTCTTATCACTATGCAAGTTAGTTAGGTGTTAATAGCAAAGAGATATCCAGCTAAATACTATATATTTTGAAATTAAACAATAATCTTCTAATAAACTCCTACACACACACACACACACAAATAAACAATGCCATAGAGCCAGAAGGTGGGTATCATATTTGAGGCTCACTCTGTTTACCCCACCCTGACAATTCCCTGAGGCCATGTCCCACCCAACTTTATGGCCCACTCAAGGTGCTTCCAGTGGCTTTTCCATACAAATGGCTTGTCTGGCCCAGGCTTCAGATTTTCCCAAATTCTCTCAAGTAGCACCTGGCTTGTAACTGCTGTATATGTTGCTAAGTTGCCCCACACCTGGCAGCAGCTAGCCTTAACTTATAGCTTGGCCTCACCTGAGGAGTTCCGAGTCCAGCACAAGTAGCAGCCATCTGCAGATCACTTTGTAGCTTATACTGTGTGACCATGAATAGAACATGGGTGGTGGCTGACCTTGGACATGCCAACAGCAATCAAGTCTCAATTACAACAGGACATGGTGGGCACATCTTGAGGATCCAGTTTGGGTGATAGGGGAGGCTGTGCCATTGAACCCTACAGGACACCTACTACATTAGGCCACTCTACCAAGCCTGGGAGATGTATAGAAACAAACAAAGGGAGCCTGCCAAAATGAGGAGACAAAGAAATATGGCCCAAATTAAAGTATAGAACAAAACACCAGAAAAAGAACTAAACAAAATAGAGAAAAACAAGCTACTAGATGCAGGGTTCAAAACACTGGTTATAATATGCTCAAGGAACTTAGTGAGAACCTCAACAGCATAAAGAAGATCCAGTTAGAAATGAAGGATAACTAATTAAAATAATGAACAACTTATAGAAAATCAACAGTAGAGTGGATGAAACCAAGAATAAAATCAGCAATTTGGAATATAAGGAAGCAAAAAATAATAAGAACAGAAGAAAAAAAAAGAAGAATAAAAAAATGAGGATAGTCTAAAGAGCCTCTGAGACAACTTCAAGCATACTAACATTTGCTTCTTGGGGATGCTGGAAGGAGAAGAGGAGGAACAAGAAATTGGGAACTATTTTGAAGAAATAATGACTGAAAACTTCCCTAACATGCTGAAGGAAATAGACATATAAGTCCAGAAAGTGTAGGATTCCAAACAAGATGAACCCAAAGAGACCCACACCAAGTCACATCATAATTCAAATGGCAATGGTTAAAGACAGAAAATCTTAAAAGCAGTCAGAGAAAAGCAGTTAGTCATCTACAAGAGAACCCCCATAAGACTGTCAACTGATTTCTCAAAAGAAACTTTATAGGCTAAAAGGACCTGGCAAGAGATAATCAAAGTAATGAAAAGCAAGGACCTACAACCAAGATTACCCCAGCAAAGCTATCACCTAGAATCAAAAGACAAATTAAGAACTTTCCAGAGACAAAAACTAAAGGAATACGATACCACCAAACCAGCATTATATGAAATGTTAAATGGTCTTCTTTAAGAAGGAGGAAAAAATATGAATGATAGAATAGAAATAAATACATATTTATCAGCAAATTATGTCTAAAAAAAGAAAATAAACAAAGAAGCAGAATAGAAACAGATTCATTGATACAGAGAACATTTTGATGGTTGCCAGATGGGAGGGGCGTTGGGGAGGTGGACGAAAAAGGCAAGCGGATTAAGAAATACAAGTTGGTAGTTACAGAATAGTCGTGGAGATGTAAAATACAGCATAGAAAATAGAGTATCCCAGGAACATATGTGTATGACCCATGGACATAGACAATGGTGTGCGGATTGCCTCAGGGAGGAGGTGTTGAGTGGAGGGGGACAAAGGGGGAAAACTGTGACAAATGTAATAGCATATTAAATAAAATAAAATTTTTAAAAAGAATTTAAAAAATTAACCTTAGGACATTGATAAATAAAATCAAATTAACAAATTAAAGAAGAAAAACATTATAATCTTTGCAGTCAACTTAGGTTGAAATAGATTTGATAAAACATTTTTATAAAGTAATTTTAAATAGAAAATTAAAACTAAAACATTTTAAAAACACTTCACAGCAAATAGCCTGCTGTACCACAAAATATTAAAGCATTCTCTTTAAATGTTTCAAAAAATAAGGTGCTTCTCCCATTTCCATCACTTTATTTAGCACTATAATGAATGTCCTGTGTGTACAATAAGGCAAAAAACAAAAGTATAAGGTTTGAAACAAACAAACAAACAAACAAAAAAACCCCACAAAGATTCAGTATAATGGTCTTCAATGGAATATGTATGAAGTCTAGTCAAATCATTAGAATTAATGAGGTTAGCAAGTTGTTGGATACAAAATATTTATCAATTTATCAATTGTATATGTAATATATATTATATAGTTTATATATATTCACTATATACACATATGACAACAAAATGTATTATTGCTTAAAATATTATTTATTGAATAAATTATAAAGTAGTTAAGAATTAACCTAAAATAATGCACAGTTCTTTAAAGAGAAAACTATAAGATGTTGTTTAAAGATATTTAGTAATATCTAAGTATATTTAGTTAATCACTATGCCCATGAACTGGAATCATGTCAATCCTCCACATCTATACTTAGAGTCAATACAGTTCCAAGGAAAAACTTCATGCCTTATGTACTTATTGGAACTTGATAAACTAAGTCTTGACAAAGTTATATGGAAGAGAAAAATTCTTAAAAAGCTATCCTTAAAAAAAATAAAGGGGTGTGCCTCATAAGCAATCATGACAGGGTGATATTGAAACAGAGATAGGCATGGGCTTTTGGAAATTGGATTTATGATAAATTTGTTATTGTAGATGAGTAAGAAAATTACAGATCAGTTCTTAATTTTAGAAAATGGTCCTTGGACAATTAACTATTGATTGTTATATGGAAGCACTGAAATTGTATCTAAAATCATACACAAAAACAAGTACAGGTGACTTAAAGAGAAAAGAAAAAGGCAACTTTTTTGGAAGATTATATAGAAGATAATTATGGTGTTGATTGGGGAATATTTTCTGAAATGAGCTACAAAATGCGCAAGCCATAAAGGAAAGAGATATTAAACTCATATAAATTGAAATTAAAAAATTCTGTTTATCAAAAGACAGACACCATAAACTGGAATAACATTGGGCACTAGAGAAATAACTAAGTGATTTTCAAAGCCAGGTGGGATTGTGCCAACATAGAGCCTGGATAGGTATATTAAGTAAACTTACAGAAATTGATGAGACAGCTTGGAAGAGAAATCCAGGCTTATTACAATATCTTTAGAGTCAGATAAAACTGAATTTGAATTTCTGCTCTTAGGTCAGCTCATGGGCTAATGAACACAAAGTTTCTTCACTCTGATTCAGTTTTAATCTACCGAATTGGAAGAATATCTCTTACTTTATATACTTTTTGTGAAGGCAGCGGAGGTAATCATAGAGCTAACACCATGGAGTTCTTTCTCTGTGCCAGCATTTATACCTGTACTATTTGTCTTTGTAATAATATTACAGGTATTCATATTCATGCTTTGCAAACATAGAAACTGGCTTGCCAAGGTCACATAGCCAGTAAGTGGCAGAGGCAAAATTCAAACCCATGTGATCTAACACCAGAGTATGAGCTTCTACCATGACCTAATCTGCTTTCTCATCTCTAAATAATTTTTATGTAATGCACATGGTTACTGAAACTTAGCAGACACAATAAGTGATAGTTACATATTATTATTCTCCAAACAGCCCTTAAAATACATAGTATTATTCATCTTTACAACTAAGAAATATGGTTCTAAATTGTGCAGTTGGGAAGAAAAATTACTTACTTGATGTACAATAATTAAGGAAACACAATACATTTTGTTCACATCTTTCCCTGAGAACAGATAGCATTGCAATAACTACTGTATGTGTCAATTTTTCCCACTATACACTGTGTGCTTCTCAAAGTCAGGAACTATACCTTATTCATTCTACATGAGTAACAGAATGCCAGAGTATGACAGATGCTTGGTACATGTGTGATGAATGAATAAATGATGACGGACCAGAGGACCAGATAACCAGTACCAGTTTGGGAATAACATTTGATTTTGTGTCAATCTTGTCTTCTCTGGTTATTCAACCATGCATGTTAATAAAAATGTAGAAAGAAAAGAATATAGACTGAATTGAAACTCATATGATTTTACTTGCCCTATGTATGTATGCATATCTCACTTTTTTTTCCCCATAGAACTTCACACAGCCCTGTTTACCCCAAAGTCATTTGCAATTTCTTACTGAATTCTCAGAATAGACTATTGTTTACCTGAACCTAATGCACAAAACTATGTGGACAAATAAAACTTTGGAGACACTAAGATTTCCAGTTTCCTTGATTCCTTTGAAATGACTTTACTTGTCAGGGCGTGGGTTGTCTGGCTTGCTGACAAAGTGTTCTAAATCATGGTGAGAGACTGCTTAGGGAGTCTATAGAGAGGTATTTCTCACACCTCACAAAAACCAGAAGTTCAAAACGTTCCTTGAAACCTTATGGTGTGGGGGGCCTTCTTTTATTCCTCTTTTAAACATGGAAGTGTATATTAAAAATTCCTACAGCTGTATAAATAGTGAATGACTTGGAAGAAAAAGGACAATGCTAAATTGTAGATTCTCCGATTTCACAGAGTTCTTGCCTTTGCTCTGGGGATTTACACTTTCTCTTTTTTTTTTGCTTTCCCTTGACATACTTTCTTTTATTTTTCTTTTCTTTTTACTTCACTTCTTAGCCAGATGTACCGGAACTACAGCTGCAACTCGATATAATTATTTTAATTGTTTGCATGCAGTAAAGCTGTTAAAAACAATTTTAATTTTCAGCAGTAAATACATTTTATTGAAAAGTTCTATTGTTGCTCATAGTTATCCAAATAATGAGTACTTAGGAGAGTATTTTAGCCTGGACTGTTATGTCTCCTTTATCCACTGTATGCCTAACCAAGTGCTAAATTTTTGCCTGAAGGACAACAAAAGAAATGTGAATAGGAGCAATTAAAAGATATGAATAATACTGACACCTCTTTATTATCTTCCAGGTACCATTGAAACTGCTGAAGAAGTTAAATGCTACTAATGCAGTTACAGTTATTCACCAATCAACGTGATTCCTGAGGGAGCAGAGACACATTTATTTCCAGGCTTTGAAGCCTATTGTACTGCATTACTGGATATGCAAAATAAAGCAGCGAATGATAGGATCGTCTACGTGGTAACTGATGTGGCAGGCTTCCTCAAGAACTCAGCACACATGAGCTAACGCTTTACACCAGATAATGGAAATGAAGCCTGTGTTTTCTGTGTCATTTCATAATTCTTTTTTTTCTCCCTCCTCTCTATTAATTCTGTGATTTTCTGTGTCTCACTCTGCTCCCGTGGCATCCTGTCTCTTTCTGAAGTAGAATAAAACCCCATTACAGTCATACCATCTGCTGCTCCCCCAATGTCGTTCTGTCACGGGGCATCCCACTCCACCGTCTGTTGATACGTGTTTCAGTTACAAAACATGGCTTCCTTTATGGTACAGATTTCTTTCTCATTTCTCCCCATTACCTTAAGTCTAATAGTTAAGTATGGTATTCTTGACCCCTTTCCTCTCTTCCCCGTTCCCTCTCCTGTCCTGTTATAATGCCTTCCCCTGCAAAGACCATGTCTTCCAAAGTCTGATTCACGTGAAACCTTCTCTGAAAATTCCAAGATGAGACCCTGCATTGGCTTCTTTGTAAACTTCCTCTCCCATTCATTAATTTTATTCCAAACTTTTATGTTGCACTCATTGACGTTTTCCAGTTAAAACAGACAGGGCAGCATTATTGTAAAACTTGGTTCCTAATTTCACCTAAAAACAAACTGAATTTACTGCATTAATGCTGGACATAAAGTCCTTGTTGTGTTCGGTCCCTCGGTGCTTTCTTTTCTGCCATTTCCCTCTCTGGATCGAAATCCTTCTCAAACGAGAGCACCGGCATGGCCCCTTCTCCGCCTCTTCTCCAGCCCCTCCTTTCCAGCTCAAAGTCATGTAGCTACTGAGTTCTCCATATTTGCAGTCTGTATTTATCTTTTTAGATCCTGCCTATATGCTTAAAATTGTAAAAAAAAAAAAAAAAAAAAAAAAAAAAAACTGTCTTGAGATAGGGTATATGGCGGTGGCTGTCATCAGTAAGAGAATCAGGACTATAAAGGAGAGAGTAAGACCACCCCCCCAAGAGATTTATGGCCTAGAACTTGCAGAAGACCACCTCAATCCAGCATGGTGGCTAATTTCACAATGAGGTAACCCAGAGACTCATCATGTTGCTCGTTGTAATACATTAGCATTCTAAACAAGATACCCTGTGCCAATGTGATCGGTGATCAGAAACAGGAAGCCCATATAAGGACAAAAAATGGCCGAGGGGCCTCTTCTAAAAAGTCTCCACCCCTTTCCCAGAAATATCTTGAATATTTCTCCTCTTATTATATGCCCTACCCCTCAATTAAATGAGCCTCGATTACAGAATAAAAGCCCATTAAGGAGGCGCTGCTCTGTCTGTGGAGTAGCTCACTCTCTGTCTCACTGCTTCAGTAATAAACTCCCTTTCACTTTAAACTTTATGCTGGCTCATGTTCTAGTTCTTTCCTGTGCAAAGCCAAGAACCCACAGTGGGTCAGGAACCTTTAGTTCCCGGACCCTCCAGAATGCCTGCATCAGTCTCAAATGAGTAAAGAAAAAAATAAAACTGTATTCTTCCATGTAAACACTAGCCTCCTTGAGGGTAGCGTTCGTATCTCCACATTCTTTAGTTTTGTTACATATTCTGGACATAAACAAATACATGGTTATGTAAGTGGCTAATAGCTAATTACAAATCTCTTTTTCTGCCCACATTCAGAGTAATCAGTAAGTACAAATAAAACAAATGCCAAACAAAAGACAGATAACACTAGAGTCATATATTCAGTCTCCTAGGATTCTATATCCAGCTTTCTCACTTACTAGTATTAAATAGAAAGTCACAGACCCAAAATGGTGTCACACGTGTTAAAAGCCCATGATACCAAACCTAGATTTAATACCTGATCTAACTGCAATTTCAACCTCTCTATAAATGTAATCTTAATTAATCTGTCTGGAATTTTCTGGTCAAGCACGAGTAAGGTAATTTGTCACATGTGCCCTTTCTATCTCCTATAGAATGAAGAAGTAATCTTCATGATAAAAAATCTTGTCATTCTGTCCACTCCTCCCTCCAAAAAGGAAGATGTCCCAGTCTAAAAGTAACCCTTTATTTTCTTTTGTTAACAGTTCCCTTGCCCAACCCTTCTTTATATAAAAACCTCCTATTTCATACAACCTCTCAGAGTCGTCTCCTAGTTGTAAGCTATAAATAACAACTTTTGTCCTAATTGACCTTATTTTCCTTTTTCCAGAACATAACATTCCATCATTCTCTAACCATGGCAATATCACTGACCTTGTATTAATTTCAATTAAAAATTCACAACTGTCAGTACACAAATTCTTATTGTGTATCATTTATGTATCAGGTACGGTTCCAGAGACTAAAAATATTGAAGTAAATGAGACAGATAAAATGCCTACCTTTGACCAAATGTTATTTTTGAATGGGGGAGAAAGATAATAAACACTTCAGTTTTAAAAAATAGTATCTATTTAATTCACTATTGATAAGTCTTAGAAAGCATATGAAATGGTGTAATGGGACGCAAAATGATAGGGCAGAGCTTTGTCATAGATCAAGGAAAGAAAAGAGATGAGCTAAGTGACAAGAAACTGTCATTTAAGTTGACTTGAGTTATGAGAAGTAGGCAGGCACTTGAAAATCTGCAGAAGAAGATTCCAAGTAGAAGGGATGACAAATCTCATGTCCCTGGTGGAGGAGAAAGCCAATGTGGCAGAAAACACAGCACAGAGACTTTGTTTCTTACATTAAGTGTAATTTTTTACATTACAAGACACTGGAAATTTCTAAACAAAGAGGCAGAATACACTTAGGTTTAAAAAATGTACTCGCAGTGCTATTTGAAGAATGCACTTTATGATGATGCAATATGAGAGGGAACCCAAGGAAACTGGGTTTTTATAGAAAATACTCAGAAGCAAAGCAAAGGAATTATTTCATTGGTTATAGCTTAAGTGGTTGATTTATTTGGGAAAGCCTGGTTGGCTCTTTGTGATTGGTTGTTCTTAAGTTTCGATTTTCTTGGATTTGAGTGCATTCACTCTTGCTCAGCTTTTGGTTTGACTCTGCCTCAGGTGTTGGTTTGCTATGAAGTCATTAGACCACCGCAGTCTGCTTGGCCTCTGCTTTAATTACTTTAGCACTTAACACCATCCGTCTGCTCAGAATCAGCAAATGCCCTCTTTGCTCAGCTCCACACACAAGGCACCGAGAAGGAAATGTTCACAGAACTGGTCACCTGAGGACCACTCACAGGCTGTTTGGGGAGATTTTGCATTCCTTTTGAATCATCCCCCTCCATTTTAGAATCCCCTTTCTCAGATACACTGGGATTCCAGCATCTCAAAATTAAAACTTAATTATCCATTTTCTGCCACATCTCCTTTCTAAAACAAAGCTATGTAGATAATTAACCATTCTGTGTAAAAGCTACCCCTAACTTAGACAACAGCATGGAGAAATAAATCAAATACTTTAAACCAGGTAGCCAAAAATGTCTCCTAAAGGGCCTTAGTTCTTAGGACAGAAATACAAGGAGACTAAGTTACGTAATATGTACAATTAAAAAGGAAACCCACACAAAGCTGTGTAGGGAGGCCCATCGGCACAGTTCAACAGTTTTCCTCATGGAGGCTACCCACATACCCTCAAAGGTTTATGACTTTTCTATAATAATATTTTAAATTTTTGTTTTCTCTTTTGATGATAATATATGCTTACAAAATTAATACAAGCATATTAAGCATCATCTGGTAAGCACTACAACTGGGATTGTGCCGGCTTTTGATTTGTGATTATAATAGTACATATACCCGCTATACTTCTGTAGTTGTCCCTGACTTTGGAGAAAAGAGAAAACAAATGCTGTTGGGCTCTTTCTGAAAGAAAGTCCAAAAGTGCACCAGTTAAGAGGCTTATAAGTAATTGGAAGAAACAAAGTGGGAGACACAGCAAAGCTGGGTTATCATATATCACAAATAGTAAAAGCAGCTAAACTGAAAACTATCCATAGCATAGCAATCGGTCCACATGCAAAGGATAGCTGGAGATTTGATGTTAAATACCTTCTATTTCACTAAATTATTGTCCTGAAAATAAATTTTATTGATTTTGTGGGATTTTTTTTTTTTGATTGTTGTAAGAAGTTTAAGTAAAATAATACTGTAACTCATTTTGGTTCACATTTAGTTTTATAATAAAAGTAATTTAAATAAACTATGGGTTCACAGGAATTTTTTATTTTTAAAGTTTAATATACAAATGAATTTTGGAAAACACTGATTTTGGGGCAAGATAGAGGTGGATTTTTATCTTGGCCCTAGTATTCACAAGATGTAATCTATTGGCAGGTCTTTCAACAACTCTGAGCCTCAGAGTTTTTGTTTACAAGTTAGAGAAAATGCTTGTCTAATTAGACAGTTGTGAAGTTTATAGAGTTCTTTACGTAATGATGACCCCAGATTTTTATGTCTCATCCAGAATCTTTCCTGAGTTCAGTAGCCATCATATAATCTGTACCTAGTGGTTATATCCACTTAAGTATCTGAAAGGCACTTACAAATCAATATATTTAATTCACCCAAACCTCCTCTAGTACAGTATTGCCTAACGTAGGAGTGATACTATTATTCACTAAATGGTAGAAATCATCAACTAAAACTTTATCATTGGCTTTTATTCTTCTTGTTGCTGCACATATAATACATCTCCATGCCTTTCCTTTTTATTAATATTTCCTTAATAACTTTTGAATCACCACTTCTCTGTATCTAATTCTGACTATCTTAGATCAGGTCTCAATCACCTTTCTTGGATTAGTGGTGTAGCTGCTATATAAACCTCTAGTATTTCTCTTCTTCAGTGCATTTTTATGATAAAGATTGTGTTTTTGAAATGATAAATTTGATCACATCTGCTTATAAACCTCTGAGGCCATTGCCTTCAGAATATAGCTCAATTTGTTACTGTGGCTTATAAATTCTTTCTTGTTTTAGTCTCTGCTTACATATATCTCCCAGTTTATCAAACGCATTTCTTGGCCATTATTGCACTCATCTTCAACTATTTAAACTAACTGTAATATTTCAAATATGTTATTCTCTCTCTTATCCTTTACATGTAATATTGTTCTGATTCCTGAAATATTCATTCTTACCTGCTATCCTCCTTGATTCTTGCCTGTGTGTTTCAACCTTCCCTGACCTGCAAAGACCAGATGAGGGCTCTCTAACAAGACCCATTTTTTGTGTGTGGTGCACCAATCACCCCATCATATTTAATTAAGTACTAAGTTTTTTTTTGTCATTTTTTATTGTGAGCTTTTTGGGATTCTTTCTTATTCATAGTTGTGTTCCTAGAGCCCTTTACATATAGTAATTTTTTAAATAAATTTTCTTGATTGAATACTTAATACAAAGTGTTAATTAAATATATGATGAGTTTTACAGACTGTCCTTTCTTTCTAATTATCCACAACATGTAGCATTTTATTGTTTTCTTCTCTTTTTTAATGTATATTTTACCTTCTTATGGATAAAAATTACCATTTTTATTTCTTGAATACTGCATGGTTCTTGGGATAGTTTGAAACTCACAGTAGGTGCTTAAAATACTATTTAACAGAAATTAATTAAAATGCCAGTGAATTTATAGGTATATCCATCAAAATGATTACCTGAAGCTGTCAGACAAAAGCACTGGCTGAGTGATTAAATATTTAATCATTTGATTAAGCATTTTTACACCATTTAGTTCTTATGTTATAAGATAGATGGATTCTTTGAGGAGAAAGACCTTGATTCTGAAAATAGATTTAATCAGTCACCAGAATGATGTTCTACTAGTCAAATACTTTTAAAAATACCTTTGGTTAAAAGTATCCAGAAAAATAACAGGTGTCATGAATATTAATATTCCCTTAAGTTTTTCTTTGTTTATTAAAGAGATCATAAATTTAGCACCATGATAAATGATATATGTCTTTAGTGATATTTCTACTCAGAAGGATACATATATATAAAAATAATAGCTTTAAAAGTTTTATATATTAACAACTGGGCCTTTGTCCTTGACATAGTTAGTGACCTTGTTTCAGATATATATGAGAAGGGAAATGGAGAACAGAGGAAACTGGGTGATACTTTTGCTGGAGAAAGCTAAGTGATGGTAGCTAATCACAATTAGCATATGGGAATTACACTGTATCAGCATCTTAATTTCTTTTTCATTGTCATGATCTATATTTGAGACCATTTTGAAAGAAAACAAAAAAACAGTTATCAGAGCATTCTGTGTTTTTCATAATAATGAATGCAAATACAAAGAGTCCATAATGCTTTCTTTATCATATAATTATAAACTACCTATGATTCTTCATTTCTTTTCATATGTAAGTCTGTTAAATACCCATATACCTGGGAATAATATAATTTATGGCTCAGAATATATTGTGGAAATTTAAAAGTTCTTAGATCCAAATTATAATAAAAAGACTAAATTTCAAAACTCGTGATGTGCAGCAAGTGCAAGATCTGAAGGAAATCTATTACATTAAATGGTTATAAAAGAAAATAAGTAAAGCTTAATATTAACAAGTAAAATACTCAACTTAAGACATTAAAAAAGAAAAGCAGAACCAATGACCAGTAAAAGTAAAAGATTAAAAAAACAGAAATAATCAAAGTTAAAACAAAGAATAGAGAGAATTAATAAGATTAAAAGTTGGCTTTGGAACATCTAACAGAATAAATTATAATTCTGGTGAGATTTATATAGAAAAAAAGGAAACAATAGAAAAATAAGGCATGACTAGAGAGTCTGCAGAGTTTAAGAAAATAAAAAAAATTTTAATAATATTTATGGAAAAAGTTTTGAAAAGTAAACAAAATGAATAAAATTTAAGAAAAATATAACAGCAAAAATTACCCAAGAAAGTAGACAATGTAACTATTGGTAGATATATAATCTTTAAGAAATTGAGTAGGTAGTTTAAAAATCTCTCAGTTTAAAAAATATAAGAAAGTATGGTTCTCAGATGTTTAAACTTTGAAGGAATGGATAATGCAAAACATTTAAAATATTCCAGGGGAGAAAAAAAGGAACAATTCTCAACTTATTCTATGGGGCTTTTATAAATTTAATTTGAAAATCAAATAAGAAAATATGGAAATGAAGAATTAGATTACAATTCATTTGTGCCTGTCAGTAAGTCCCCAGCATTTCCTATTTAAGGCATATGAGTATAAATATTGCAACCCAATAACTGTCTCAGCCTCTAAAATCTACTTCAAGAAAGAATATTCGGCATGTTTTTAATCATGCCTCTAATAATGACACTATCCCTAGAATAAAGCTTTGAATTTCCAGAGTTCTGTGGAAGTTTAGTCAACAGCCATAATCTCCCGCTTTACACGTTAAACCTATTGGCTTAATTTGTTTCCAATTTATATAATTCAGTTAAGACATGATATAATTTTATAAACAAAAACAACAAAAAAAGAAACCAAAAAGTAAAGTAAAATAACATTGGGATCTAAGTAAAGGTAAGCAATTGTTATATCCAAAGGGAAAGAAAATTAATGCTTATCAATCATTACTAATTATAATATCTCATTTAACTCTTCTAGATTTTATGACAAACACAATTAAGATCATTGTACAAATGAATGAACAAGCTTATGAAGGTTGAATTACTTCCCTAACTTCATACATCCTCTAAATAATAGATGCATGATTTAAACATAAGTAAATTTTGGCTTCATAGCCTATGCTTATTTTGATTTATTTAAGTATCAGAGGAAATTCAGGTTTTGAGATTAGAAATGAAAGAACATGATTTTAGTATAGTGACACTCATTAATATTAATAACCAATTGATATTTGTTCTTTTTCCAGTCTGTGATATTCATGTCATATATAGAGTAAAAATCCTAATTAGTTTTTTTTTAACAAACTGCTTTTATTTTGGAATAATTTGGGATTTACAGCAAAATTGTAAAGATCATATAAAGATTTCCTTTATATGTAACCCATTTACTTCTAATATTAAATATTTACATTTGTCAAAATTAAGAAGCTGAGAAAGAGACCAACAGAGGCATTACTAATATCAGGAATTATAGCAAGGATAGCACTACAGACCCCACAGTTATTAATGATACTTAATGGTGAAAGAATGAATGCTTTAGTATAAGAAGGGGAATGGGGAACAAGGAAGGATGTTTACTCTCTCCACTCTTAGGTACATTGTATTAAAATTGCTTAGCTAGTGCAATAAGACAAGAAAAATAAACAAAATGCATATACATTGGAAAGAAGTAAAATGTCCCTATTTCTAGAGTACATAATTATTCTATATAAAACATACAAAGGAATCTATAAAATGAACAAATAAACAAACATTATTCTTTTAGAACAAATAAGTGACTTAGCAAGGTCACAGTATGCAAGATTGATGCAAAAAAATCAGTTGTATTTGTATGTACTAGCAATGAACTACTGAAGACAAAAACAGGAACAAAAATACCATAAAAAACTAAAAGCTTAGGTATAAATCTAACAAAACAGGTATTAAGTCTGTATGCTTATGGGATACTGGTATGTATGGTACAGAGGCCTATAGCCACTACGTGGGCCCAGAACCAAAACATGGTCCTATGAGCCTTAACTGGCTGGCAAACAATCCCCACATACCATACTGCTGGTCCCACACTCCAGAGGGTTTTAGAAGTAGAATAGGAATGCAATGTACTCTTTAAAGCTAATGAAGCCTGCTTGCTCTATGTAGCCCCAAATTCTTACCAGTAGGATGTGAAAACAAAATGTTTAAGTAAAAAGAGGCATCTGGATTTCTAAGATATGCCTTGGTGCCTCACAGCCTTGCTAGCTATGTCCCTATGCTGATTTATGCTTCCATTTGTTGTTACTCTCAACCATTTGGTGGAGGTCTGCATGCTTACCCCATGCATTTCTGCACATAGCAAACTCAATAAAAACCCTGACTGAGAAAAAAGTAATCAGTGATCTCCTATGAGAGACACTCACCCTTCTCTCTCCTCAATTTGTTTCTGAGTCAGTTCTTTCATCTGTGCTGAGGGAGCTGTGGGGCAGGGAACCTCTCACGTGCTGAAAATTACAAAGAACTATTGAAATAAATCAGAGAAAACATTTTCAAATTACATATCCAGCTAACAAGGGTGAGCTTTAGTTGTGTAAATTTATCTTAGTAAATTTTTTTAAACAATATAATGTAAGAACAGGATTATTTTATCATTATAATTATAAAGGTTATGAAGCTCAAACAGGAGAAGTATGAGCTCATCGAGATTCTTCTAGTTTACCCAGACTCCTTACTCTTAATTGCAAAGAAAAAGCAGGCAATAAAAAGAGAGTGATTCCTTTTGAAAAGGATGAGCTAAAAAAATTTTTTTAAAGTAAATTTAGTGTTCTGAGAGTAGCAAATGAGTAGACTCTTTTAATTTTTATACATATTTTATTATAATTTGACTCAAATACTCTTCCAAAGGTTGGTGTTTTAATAAGTATTTTATATATTTTTGGTTTCACTGATGTGTAATTGACAAATAATATTGTAATATATTTAAGATGTACTATGTGATGATTTAGCACAGTACCTTGTGAAAGATTTCCCATCATTCAGTAAGTAGCACATTTATCACCTCATATGTTCAATTTATTCCTCTCTTTCTCCTCCCGCTCCTTCCTCTTCCTCTTCCTCTTCCTCTTCCTCTTCTCCTTCTCCTTCTTCTTCTGGTGAGAACACCTAAGTTCTACTCTCCTCTTGTATTTAAAGAATACAATATTGTATTAACCACTACAATCACTTGTAATACAATAATAAATCCTTAGACATTATTCATTTCATAATTAAAAGTTCATATTCTTTTACCAGCCTCTACCAATTTCTTCTACCTTCTAGCCCCTGGAAAACATCGCTCTTTTCTACCTATGAGTTCAACATTTTTAAAAAATTCTATGCAATATATCTATTTCTCTGGATTATTGTGCTTAGCATAATGCTTTCCACGTTCATCTATGTTGTCACAAATGTCAGGATTCTTCTTCTTTTATTTTTTTAAGGAGAGAAACTGAGTTAGAATGTGATGATAATTTTCTTTTCTGCAAAGCAAGCTAGACAAGGTAAATCAATATAAAGAGTATAGAGTTGAGTTATAGACCTGCAAATAATAAAAATAATATGTTTATCAATATTCCCAACTGGAAATGGGACAGTAACTTCAATGTGTATCCCTAGCTAGTGTCTAGCACATGGTAAGTACTCTAACAATATTTACTGAAGGTACAATCATTGAAAGGAATTGAGGCATAACTATTTATATTGCCATTCATCAGTCCCTATTTAATCTGTTCTCTATAGTTTAAACAGTATGATCTTTTCAACTGTAATTCTGATCATGTTACTTCCTCTCTTAAAACTTTAATTATTTCTAATTTTTTTCTCAAGCAAAGATAATACTCTCTCAGGTGGTTTATAAGGATCCATGTGGACTGGCTCTTATATATTTTGCTAAAATCATCTTCCTCCATACTTAATATTTTAGAATAATGCTGATTATTCATCTTTTATAAACCTCATTGAATTTTCACTAAAATTGTATTGGACTATTTGTGTAGACTCTTCTCCTAAGACTGAATGGCCATTATTTTACTCATCTCATCTTGTTAGGGGAACACCTATTTCTATATCAACACACTGAACACTAAGCAAGTAAATTAATAAGTAAGGAGAGGAGACATGACCAAAGACTTAGGAAAATAAAATTTATAGCCACATTCACAAAAGTATACAAGTAAAAGCAAAGTCTATTATCCACTCTTTCTGTCTTCTGCTCCTTGCTTCCCATCAGGAAAAAGAAAACAAAGACTCCACCATAGTATCCAAGTTTTTCTAAAATCTAATTAATTCAATATTTTGCTAAATGCAAAATCTAATTGAAAAAATACATTGTTTTGTATTATAAAGAAGATGATGTTAAAACTCATGTATAAATTAGAACTCTAATTAGTTTTCTGTAATGAGAAATATGTGATGAAAATGTTATTTCTCTAGAGATAATCAGGAAATATTAATAAGAAGTTTGTTTAGAAACAATAGCCAATTAAGACTCTTATATTGAATAGAAAAAATAAACATAAAAAGTATTTTACCTACTAGTTCCTTAGAAGTGAAATTAATAACAATCACTATAAAATAATTAAAAATGAGAATGTTGTAGTGATCTTTATTTTGTTCTGATCTAGCATATGACACCAGAATTTTTTTTTTAAAGGTAGTATATTTCTGTTACCAAGTGAGGTCCATAGTAACCCCTCTGCCTCTTAAATACTAATTTCCTCCCTAGTTCTCATCTAATTCTGATCTGCCTACAACCTACAGTCAGATTTGTGTTCTTAAAACACGCCCTCCATCATGCCTCCTTTTCCTGAGTACTTCAAGATGTACTGCAGTTTTATTTACCTCTTAAAAAACACTCATCATAGTCTGGCTTCAACAACAGTGCTGCTTACCTGGTGCCTTTTGGACATTTTCTTTCTCTCTCTTTCTCTCCTTCTCTTTTTCTTTCTTACGTTCATTGGGTTTCCCAGGTGTTTTGTTTTAAGCAATCTTTCATTACTTATTTATGTGTTTGTTTATTTTTGGAGAGAGAGGAAGGGAGGGAGAAAGAGAGGGAGAGACACATAGATGTGAGAGAGATACATCAATCAGTTGTCTCTTGCCTACCCCCACCAGCGACGTGGCCTGCAACCCAGGCATGTGTCCTGACTGGGAATTGAACTGGTGACCCTTTGGTTAGGAGGCCGACACTCAGCCCACTAAGCCACACCAGCCATGGCTGAACTTTTCTATAATATTAAAAACAACCATTGCTTTGGCTGGTGTGGTTCATTTGGTTGGGTGTCATCCTGCAGACTGAAAAGTCATGGGTTTGATTCCAGTCCAGGGCACATGCTTGGGTTGCAGGTTCAGTCCCCAGTCACGGCTTATGCAGGAGGTAACCAATCAGCTTCTCTCTCACAACAATGTTTCTCTCCCTCTCTTTCTCCCTCCCTTCCCTTCTCTCTGGAATCAATAAAAGGAAAAAAAAAAGTTTAAAAAAAAGCCAAAATACTATTGTCTCCTTTAACCACAGTTCTTTAACTTTTCAACCTATGTAGCAGTGTTTTTGTGTTATCTCTGGAAAATTTAGAGAAAAAGCCTCCCAGGCTTCTTTATTTTTTCTATATTTGAATTAAATGAATTAATGTATGAAAAGTACTTTGAACATTGTTTTTAGAAAGTAAGTAACCGTTATTACTACCAAAACAACCATTAGCCAAATAATGGTTCCTGCTATTCTAAAGTGCTTGCAGACTAGTGTTAAAAAAAAAAAAAAAAAATCAGATGTCCTATTAAGAACTTGTGGGTGGTAGTTTTTTTTTTTTTGTTTGTTTGCTTGTCTCTGATTAAACAACAACAACATTGATTTCTGACAGTTATGTAACTTACATATCCACACCCATGATTTTTTTCTTTTTTTTTTCATAATGGTGGGATTGTATCTAGTACCTGGAGTTCTCTAGTAGTACAAAGTTCCTAAAATGTTTGTGATTTGAGAATAGTGTTTAAATATCCTTCCATAACATAAATAAATTGAAATTATTTATTAAGAATATAAATCAGTTAAAAACAAGAAATTTTGAAAGTGATATTGGAAGTAATAAATAGATACAAATTAATGAGCGGGAATTTAGAAAATGGAAAAGCAGAAGTTTGTGAAATGACAGAAGAATATAGAAGTGTAGTAACTAAGAATTCCAACAATGTACTTGGCAATAAAATAAAAACAGAATTATTCCCACAAGAAATAATGAGTTAGCATTGAGCAGGAGCAGTCAAAGTTTGAGAATTTATCCAGATAATCATTTAAATATGAATTTTATTGCAATGGAAATTCAAAAGAGCTGACAACTTGCTAAACCATAAACAGTCACCACAGTAGACTCTCACTCGTGGGGACGCACACTGATCTTGAAAATTCTAAAGAAGATGGTCAGGCCTTTTTGAAATAATAAAAGAAAATTATTATAAACAAAGAAGTACCAGGTTAGTCTACAAATCTATTTGAGTAGTACAACTCATCTAATAAGTGATAAACAATGTGATCCAAACTAAGTCTAATGTGTTCCAGACTTTGCTTGGATTTAGTGTATTTGGGAAGCAAGAACATGGTTGGGCAAAAAAATAATTTGATTAGTAATTAGCAATCTAGACAAAAATACATGGCAACTAACTACAGTGTTAGAGGTGCTCTGATTTGTTGTGCTATTTTGATTGTGCTATTTAAACTATGTTGTTGTTGTTTTTTTTCTTATGTATATTCTATTTGGAAAACTTATGTCTTTGGGTCCCTTCCTGTTTTCTTTCCCCCCCATGAAAAATAGCCTTTTTCTCTTTATTTTCTTAATTTTTCCTGACCACTTAAGAGGAAGCAAGGACTTCTTTTTTATCACACCTGACAGGATTGATGGAAAGCAGGGTCATTTATGCCTGGACAATCAGATTTTCCCTAAATGTTAATCAGTAGGATTATTGACCAGGAGGGTTGCTCTATATGCACCTCACATCTCTGCAATTTGGGCTCCACCGCTCAGGAGAGAAGCAACAGGAACAGTGGCTCCAGGACAGAAGGCTGGGGGTGAGAGGATGGGAGGACTGGGGTCAGAGAAGGGAAAAAGTGGACAATATCAGAGGGCACTCCGGATGCAAGACCTACACATTTGGACAGCGAATTCACAGTTTCCATGGACAAAATTATCTTGAAGTTTTATTTTCAACAGCAAACATGAGGCTTGGTCAGGATGCTGCCATGAAGACGGGCCTGGAATAATATTTACGTTCCCAGTTCAGTTCTAGGATTAGTTCCCTGAGGCATGGGCTGGCTGTGAGAGAAGCTTTTATCAGAGATCACTGTTTTCTAGGGCAACTTGGATCTTTTCCAGCATCCATATCCCAGAAGAGAGCTTTCTTGTGAATTAATAAAGGGCTCAGCAGCCTAGAAAATTTAGTGATGTGACTTCCTATTCCTAACAAATATCCACTGTGATGGTGGATATCATTGGCAGTTTTCTTGCAGAGATACTAGCCTTCACAGGCTGGAGAAGATAGATCCTTCAAGGTCCCAGGGTTCTTTTCTTTTGATTTTAGACCAATAAAAATAATCTATATGTTCACAAAAGTATAAATTATTTTGAGCCAGTAAATCATAATAATAATTTCTATTGATTCTAAAATGCAGACATGGGATTTAGGTTCTGCCAAACTGATATATCCATGAAAGGTGCACAATGATTCAGAGTTGAATTATGTGGGGAAAACAGGAGAGATGTGAGTGGAACATCAATTTTGCTTCTATGTATTGCCACGGTCAGCCTGCTTCTGTACCTAACACTATGGTTGTAGTTTCCTGATTTGAAATGAATATAGTATTACAGTGCTGAGCAGGTTCTTCTGTGAGGCGGGATGGGAGCTGTCCAAAAGCTCAGCCTAGAGAGTCCATTTTGTTAGCCCTTCCAATGCTTTGGAAATTATTTGTGTATTATATATATATATATAAAAAGGGAATCCTTTTCTCTACAAACTAGACTAGGTTCTCTGGTTAAGAAAGACCAAAAATAATCCTTTCCCACTTTTCTCTTGTAAGTCTCTCACCTAGATGTCCCTATAGTCTGTTTTCAAATGGAGCTAGATTTTAAACTGTCCTTGATCCATCTAAGTTTTCCACCACTTTTAATTGCAAATTTACGTTAATTCATAAAAATGTACTAAGGCATATTCTATGCCTTAAATGTTGATGGATCCAGAGCTAATAAAAATAAGCAGAACATGATTCTTATCTTCAAAAATTTTAAATTTATGAACAAAATGCACATAAATTAATTAAGAAATATGTTTGATAAAGTATAGTTCTTTCTATAATAATTTACTATATAACTGGCAATATACAATTCTGGAAGAATGGATTTTCCTCCCTTGAGCTCACGATATGATTGGTTGACTTGTACTTCTGCTGTTGAATTGATCATAAATTTTTTTAGTTGTGTCTGTGGGTGTATGTAATATGTGTAGCTCTGCGTGTACATGCTTTATCTTCTAATGTGTAAGCTCTCTGGCGTGAGGCTCATATATTATTTATTTCTCTTCCCATCATTACCTTTAGTGCATAGTTGGCACTCCTAAATAGTTCCTGAATAAAAGAATGGCAAAAGTAGGCAAGCTGTATCAGAAGAAATCCTAAAGATCTTATAGAAAATCAGGCAGAAATATCTCTCCTTTATAGAGATTTTTCCTTAATCAAGCTTCCTACACTCCCCAACATATTTACCAATTAGGAGGTAATTTTTTGTTGTTTTTCTGTTGCTGTACAGGGATCGCACTAGTGAGCAAGACGGTCACCTGCCTAGGGAACAGGTGAAATGAGCACTGTCTGCTTTTGTCTTGTTTCCCGGGTCCCGCCTCGGACGGGGCCACCTAGGGGATGCCAGCCGGTGTCTTTCAGGAATAATGGGGTTTCTCCTGCACTGGTGTTCTCTAGGCAACTTAAAAAATTCCTGGTGCCTAAGCCACACCCCAGATCTATTAAATTAGGGACTTTGGACCTGAGTCCTACACATCAATTGGTATTTCGTAAAAGTCACAAGAAATTCCTATGTGTAATCAAGGCTGGAAACATTGCTCTAATGATTTAAGGCTTTAATATATTTGAATCAAGTATATCTCTAAGAAGGACTTAATATAAAAAGGTGCTCAGCTTTGCTGTTATTGAACCCATCTGAAAGAGCTTACAATGTGAATAAGTGAGTAACTAAGATATTTTTCTCTGTTACCAAATAAAGCTTATTCCAGAAATGGAGGATGATTAAATCAATATACAATAACACAGTAAGTCAAAACATATGACTAACTTGAGGGAAACTAAAAGGTATTTAAAATAACTTCTACATTTATTTCTGATTTCTTTGTTTTCTTTTTAATTGAATTTATTGGGGTAAAGGCATCTTTAAAGTATCCTCAATGTGGGGGAATTTAACTCCTATTCACAATATTGTGTGATAATCATAGGCTTTTAATAATTAAATTATTCTAATCTAATCTAATCTAATCTCTGTATTACTCTAAATTGAGTATCTTTGTTGTCCAGTTGAACACTATTTCAGAGTTTTTGACAATTAAATTTTCTTACTAAAACAAATGTTTAGTTTATTCCAGATAAGAAATGATCAGTTCCTTTAAAACAAATGTCAAAACTAAACAGCAGCTTTGCTTTCCTTTTTGAAGTTTTTTTACTTCAATTAATATAATGAGTTTCTTTTCAATGAGGAAGCAAACATTTTTAATTAAGTTAATTAGAAGTATAATACATATAACTCATGATTAAATATGCTTCCTGTGTACATCAGTATGACCAAATTTATAGGAGGTTATAAGGTAACATCTAAGGGAGAATTCTAGCCAGGTGCCTGACTTAGGATTCTGCTGTATCCTCTTAAACCTTAATATTTTCCCTGTTCTGTAGTTATTTTCCCATTCCACCCTATTTTCCATTACAATTTCTTTCCTCCATACCAGACTTCTTGATTCTTCTCTCCATCTATTTCTGTATTGTTCACCTTCTCTACATCTGGAAAGGCTGTTTGGCTTGGTTCAAAAATTCCCAAATGAACTGAATTTTAATCCCATCTGTTTTCTTTCTCAAACACTAGATGTAAACATTTATGTAAATAAGAACCTGTGCATCAGAATTGAATCAAGGGCAGTGGAAAATGCTACTTACTAGCCAGGTGATTTCAGGCAAGCTAATATTTGTGTTTCATAATTTCTAATTATTTAGGATATGAATGAAAATACTTAATTTTCATGCCTATTATAAGGATTAGAGATAAGTTAAGTAGCACTAGCAAAGTGCCTGGCACATGTTGTAGCCCCTCAGAAAATGTTATTTCTTGTTCTTGTGTTGTTATTATGATTGCCAGGATAACATGAGTCAAAATGACAGGATAAATTCTTCATCTATAAATATGAGCTTAAAAGTAGTTATGTTTACAGTTTTGCTATTTAGAATAGATCAAGTGATATTTATGAAAATGATTTGTAATTTATAAATTACCATGAATGTTAACTATTATTAGTAGCTTATATTAGTGTATTTCATACTAATGTAATGATTTTGACTTTTTTAAAGTATCTTTACTAGTCAGACTCCTGGGAAAATATATAAGGACTTTAACTAAATTAAAGCTATAAAATTGAACAAGTACAAGTCCCATAGGAAATTCATTTTCTAAAGCTGCTAGAGAAAGGCCAACTAATTAGAGGGATAGGAAGGATATTGAAGACGTATCCAATTACCGATTTTATGAAGTCTGTTTCATCCCTGAAATTCCAGTGAAGTACTGGAAATCCTGAAACCAACACAGACTTTTTTTCAATTAAATGCTCTGTTGTTGCTAGCCTCAGCACCTCAGGTTATTTCATTTTATACCTCTCTGAAAAAATCCCCTCTGGATTAAATTTCTAAAGCTGACATTTTGATGTCAATCCATGTTAAATTGGCCGCCCACTGAATCTTGTCAAGATTGGAGATGATTTGTAAGACTGTTAAACTTCAGTTGAACTCAAAAAGAACTACAACTGAAATACTAGGAGATTAATTTCTATTTGTATTCTCTGCTGAAGATAAAAGATCCCCAAATTTGGCTATAATTAGTCTATGTGCATTGCAAGTGATATATAAGCTGAGTTAATAAAAAGTTATTCAACTTGTATTACACACGTAATCATTGGGACAACTGTAATAGCATAATCAGTAAAATATAATTAAAAACTAAACAAATAGAAGAATATAAAATTACCTATGGTTGACTATCTAAAGATAACCACCTATAAAATATGGTTATTTATCATTTTTATGTGCAGAATTTTTAACAAAAACGCAAACAGGACACATATTTTTATAAATTGATTTTTAAAACATGGCTACATGTTTCTATATAGTAAATACCACCCAATAACACATTAATATTTTCATAGCATTATGTCATATTTAAGTTCCAAATTTTTACCTATATAAAAATGCTTTAAAATTTTCCTTTTTAAACATACTCTGAGGGTCAGTCATGTATATTGGTCTTTGTTTACGTGCAATAGCATCCATCAAATTGATTACTATAAATAAGATTGCTATGCTAAATAATAAACATTAGTTTAAGTATTTTGATACACATTAACATAATCGACCTCGAGACATTTTTTAATATTTATATTTATTTATTTGTTTTCACCAACTTCTCCCGCAAATAGCAATTGAAGCTCTTGTCACATTCTTTCCCACATAGCAACATTGGAGATTTTCATTACTTTTTATCTTTGCTGATCTCATAGGAAAAACATAGTAACATTTCTTTTAAGCATTTCTTTGATTAACCATGTTGTTAGGATTGTTTTACAAGTTTATTTACTTTTGTATATATACTTATAAGTTGTCTCTTAAAGATCATTTCCATATGATTATTTTGGAGTCTTGCCCTTATTATTATTTAAATGATTTATTATTATAGAGACTGACCCTTGGTCTGGAAAATATGCTATAATTATTTTCTCAGTTCATTTATCTTTAACATCACTTGAGGTGTTTTTGACACACAGAAAGCATATTTCTAAGCCAAAATAAACATGCATAGCCACTTTCTTATTGGTTTCTGTCTTTTGTGTTATACTTTGGATAGTGCTTCTCTACTCTAGAATATATCTAATAAATTTTCCTGTATAATTTTCCTTGTAATTATAAGTAATTATACTTAATTTACACAAACAATCCATGAGAACATTCATATTGTGAACAGTTCACACAAAACTGAAATAGCTTGTAGAGTGAAGTTTTTCATCGTATGAACCCCCTCGCATCCATTTGCTACCCTAGGGGAACACTGCAGTACAAGGATCCAGTTGGCTATGACTCGGTCCCCCTACAGCCCAGATTTGGTGCCCTGCGACTTCTGGTTTTTCCCAAAACTAAAATAACCTTCAAAAGGGAAGAGATTTCAGATCGTTGAAGAGATTCAGGAAAATATGACAGAGCAGCTGATGATGACTGGGACAACTGTGTGAAGTCCCAACGTGTCTATTTTGAAGGGGACTGAGGCATCATTGTCTTACGTACAATATTTCTTGTATTCTGTATCTTATTCAATAAATGTCTCTATTTTTCATATTATATGACTGGATACCTTCTGAACAGAATGCACATATTAAAAAATCACTGAATTATATATATATATTTATTTAAAAGATGAATTTTAATATATATGGATTACATCTCAATTTAAAAATGGTTATCAAATCTCATCATGAGAAAAGAAGTATGTTAAAAGTATGTTTAAGCACATTATAATCCTAATATTGCACCGCCCCCCCAAGAATAAAAAGCCAAAAACCACAAAGAAAAAGAAAAACTATTAGGTATTGATTATACCTAATAGGTAAGACACAATAGAAAGACCTCCTTTAAAGAAGATACTGTGTCTTATCTTTTTATTTCCTGCAAAGCATTAGGAATTGACTAAACTATAACAGATATTGAATTCATATATGCTAATTGAGTCATGTCAGTGAATTATGGGTCTAACTTTTAAAAGCAATCACATCTTCATTTAATTTTTGGTCCTGCTACTTAGTAGCCTGGTGACTTTGGGAAGATTTCTATAACTCTCTAGGCCTGAAAAAATTGGGTGATTACAATAAGTATTTCAGAGAGTTTTGATAAAGATATGTGATAATGTATGTAAATAATTCATTGTAGTGTCTCCTATATAAGTGCTCAATAAATAGTAGCTATGTATTTATTACCATTATTATTAGGAGTAGTAGTGTTGGTTATTATTAAATTAACTATCCTCATTCATGAATTAAAGACAAGAAATAGCAACTGTTAAAGAGAACGGATGCAGGTAAAAGTGAATCCTTGTACACAATTGGTGGAAATGTAAATTAGTACAACCACTATGAAAAACAGTATGGAGTTTACTCAAAAAATTAAGAATAGAACTACAATATAATCCAACCATGCCACTTCTGAGTATTTATACAGAGAACACAAAAACACTTACTTTTAAAAGCTATGCATATGTACCACTATAGTTACTGCAGTATTATTTATATTAGCCAAGATATAGAAACAACCTACGTGTCCATTGTTGGATGAGCAGATAAAGAAGATATATACATACAATGGAATAATATTTAGTCATAAAAAGGTGATATCCTGCCATGTGTGACAGCATGGATCTACCTTCACAGTATTATGACTCAGACAGGAAACAACAAATATCATATGATTTCACTCATATGTGGAATATTTTTTAAAAACCCAAAAGAAATGGACAAACCAAAAATAAACACTCATAGAGGCAGACAACAAATGCTAGTTACCAGAAAGAAAGAGGGATGGAGGAAGAGGAAACAGATAAAGGGGGATACCTGTATGGTGACAGATGGAAACTAGGCTTTTGGTGGTGAGCATTATATTTTACAAAAAAATGTTGAATTAAAATGTTGTATACCTGAAACACATATAATGTTATAAACCAATGTTACTCAATTTAAAAAATTGAAATCCTGCTGAGGCTTTTATTACTTTGTTTTGCCAGCAATATACCTCCTTATCAATATTCACTTATTCAGTCTATAAATATTTATTTAGCAGTATGCAACTTAACTTCTGGGCAAAGTTAGGTGTCTGTGACTCATTTCTGGCAACAAGTTCTGGGTCTGTGCCTCTCCGTCCTGACTTCAGGCATTCTAAGCCAGTGGCCTCTGTGCCCAGTGACACAGTTTGCTCTGTCTCCAACTTTGATCTATTTGTTGGTCGGTCCTCCTGGCTTATATGCTGGTCTGCCTTATCACCAGCCCCAGTGTTTATGGCCTTTGATTCACCGTTTACATTAATAAACTGATTTGAAGTTCAAATCAGGTATGAAGCCTCTTGATCCAGTCATCTGTATTCCTTTGATGTAAATCTTGGCAACTGAGCTCCATTTATTCTCCTCCTGGCTAAGTTTGCTAGAACCTTAGGCAATAAATAATCCCAAAATTCTGTCTAAAAATCAATACTATTACCTTGCCTTTTATCTTTTCCAGATAAATAGTTTAAACATATATGTCTCATATTCTCACTAACTTCTGGGTGAGAGTAGTATGCAACTTACCAACCTTGTTCTCCTTTCCTTCCTTCCTTTCTTCCTTCTTTCCATACATATATCCATCGCTCTATGTCTTTCTATGTATCCATCTATCATCACCTATCTACTCATTTATCTATCTAAACTTCTATCTACTTAGTGTTTAGATTGACTTCCCTAAAAACATACCAGTTATGAGCAGCAGAAAATGTTCAGGGTTCAGTAACCCAACAGCTGATTTCATCTTGTGTCCATTTTCTTCTGTCTCATACATTTTATAGCCTTGGCAAGAAGAACTGTCTATATTCAGATAACAGATTTAACATTTTGCCATTCAAACTCATCATTGGAATTCATTAACCAAATAATTTAGTTAAGAATCTAGTTTTTTTGTTGTTGTTGTTCTTTCTATTCTTTTTTCCTTCCTTCCTTCCTTGCTTTCTCCCTTCCTTCTAGTCATCTGAATCTACCATTTGATTTTTAAAGACATTGGCCATGGGAACTAAGTTGAAACTTATTACTTTTAATATTACTGATAAATATTTGATAGGGAAAGATTACCATATATTTTTGTAACTAAATCTGCACCAACATCTACGGCATAGGGGATATAGTCAATAATATTGCAATAACTATGCATGGTGCCAGATGGGTACTAGACTTATTGGCGGGATCACTTTGTAAGTTATATAAATATCTAACCACTCTATTGTACACCTGAAAATAATATAATATTGAATGTCAACTGTAATTGCAAAAAAAATTCCACCGACATCTTCTACCTATTTTTATTGGCCTGGGACAGGGAGAGAGAGGAAAAAAAGATATGCAATTAAACATTGCTTTAGAAAAACATTTTAATTTAATGTTACATAATATGTTATATTATATACTCTCTTTTTATATAATATTAAAGCCTATTGTGAAAAAGATAAAATAAATAAATAAAATCCTGTCTTTGAAATGTTGAAGTGCACAGAGCTGGTGCATATATTTACATGGTTAAGTTTAAGCTGACTTAGGTGAATCTCTTCATGGCTCTTGTTCCTGTGCTTTGTGACCTGCTCTTCCTGTAAGCAGGCATTTTATACCCATTTTTACTATTCTGGCTTAAATTTCATAACATTATCCCATTTAATTCCTGAACAGAGCTTCCTAAACATTCCCATCTTGTTTCCATTTCAATCTAAATGGAATGACAACCAGTAGCAAAGAACTACTGGCAATTGTGAAACATAACTAACTTGTTTGCTCTACAGTGTGCTTGAACATGAACAATGCTAACTATTATGTTCTGCATGGTCAAGAAGTGTTGGTAATGGATCAGTATCACTCTTGCTTGCCGAATTCTGCCTCACAAAGACTACATTAGTTATGCTCATTTACCTGGTAAAAGAGAAGTGCACACTTAAGACCAAAAAAAAAAAAAAAAAAAAGTTCAGGACTAATTTAAATAGACTTAGAGAAAAATAGAGAGTAATTGCTTCATTAACATGACACAAGCCACCAAGTTTCAACAGCAGCTCTATTACTAATAATTTCTTCATAAGCAGTTATTTGTTGATTTCTAAGCCCTAGAGTCTCTTATTTTTGGGTCTGACAGTTCCCTGGAGCAGATCAGACTAGGCTGGGCTATCATAACCCTATAGGTAACACAAGTCTAGCAGAGAGCTCCCAGTATGAACCACCATGGGTGCTGTTCTAGTCCACTCTAGTCAGGAGGGTAGAGTCTCATAGAACAAAGCCTGGTGACCTAAGAGCAAGAAACCTTTTTCAAGGCACGTAGGTGCAGAGCAGATTTCTTATGGCATGTGTTCAAAAATCATCTCAAGAAAAAGGACAGTATCCAGGAGAGGAATTTTAAATTTGTAGCACTGTTAATAGAAATGGCTTATGCTCTAATTTTAATTAAGGATGTCAAAGCTGTCCATTAGAAAAACTGTAATTTGGTATAAAATGTTTTAGGCTTTTTCCCTCCTGCGATCTGTCCAATTATTCTTCAGGCTTCTAGAATATGATGCTCAAGTTTTATTCTTAGCTAACCATCTCTCAGCACACATCAAAAAGATGGCTTATAATGAATTTTCCAATAACTACCAAAACAATTAATTTATCCAAGGAGTACAGTAAAGGCTTTTGTTGGAATTACATATAGCAAGGTTATTTTAGGGGCCAGGGACACCACATAAAAAATACAGGATTATAGATAAAGGTGGGAGTGCACTTAGATTATATGGTATTGGTGGGTCAATTTCACATACCTTCTTCCTTTTCTGCCCCATTATCCTTCAGTTCTATTTCTAGATTCTATGGTTTTGAGATTATCCACCTATGATCTTGTAACTGTTTATCTCATTGGGATTCTCAATACTTTTGAAGTAAAATCTATAAGGAGCAAAGAAAATTTGATCAGGACACCAGCAAGCAGTTGATAATGCAACCTTGTTCATGTAAAAACAAAAATCAAAGCAAAGAACAAAACACAATTTCTTATCTCACTGGGTAATAAAAAGTGAATATGATAGGTCATTTCTAAACAGACATATCTTCTGTCTAACCAAGACTCTATGGTTTAACTCTATTAGAAGCAAGAATACCTTAGAAATTCTTGTTTAACATAATAAGCTCAGATGGAAGTCTTCATTATGCGGTTTCACTCTTTAACACTCTATTTTTCCCTCCAATTATGCAAAATTGTGTCCAGAATTAACTCATTTCAATTAGTGGCCTGTCAACTCAGGGAGGCCTATTTAAAATAAATTTATTCCAGACATGCACTTGATCATTTAAAGCCACATGTAAATTCACATCATAAGACAAAAGTAGAAAACATGGCCATTCTTTAGAACACACATAAGTGAGCCCGAAACCAGCAATTTATTCTTAACCTGCCCCATTGTGATTCATAGAATGAGTGAGAGAGAAGCCACCATCACAATGAACAGATGTGTTTTTGAACCAAATCTATTAAAGCAGAGTTTCTCAAACACATAAATGAATCCCCTGAGGATCTTGTTAAAACGCAGATTCTGATTCAGTAGGTAGGTTGAGCCAGGTGAGGCCCACGATGCTGTGTTCCAGACAAAAAAAAGGTCCCTGGTACTGGAATCAATGGATCTAAGAGATCAGGGTCCATAATGGTAATGTTATTGTGGTCCTTTGATGGAGAGAATGTAATAAAGGAGGGACACTTCCTACACTTTGTCACCAGACACTGAATAGGTTTGTATTGTCATAGGTGGCAGCCCCGAGGCCTCCGCCTCAGGCACCAGTGGCAGTAGAGCGAGCAGATACTGAGAGGTGGCTCCACTAGGAGCAGCAGGCCACCCTATTGGGTCACATCGATTTTAATCTTCATTCTGTAAATTACTAGCATTGTGACCATGAGGAATTCACATAAACACTTTAAGACCCAATAACAGTATGACAGAAGGATAATTAACGTACTCATTGACTAGTGAGGATTAAATGAGAAAATGTGGACTATCAAGCATGTGGATATGCATTACTTTGCTTTCTCTGCGGGCTCTCAGAGAAAATGGAGACAGTATTATAATTGTTCCCTATTTCACAGGGTTGTAGTGAGACTCAAATTAATTAATGGATATGAAATGAACATGAGTGATAATTTTTGGACACTCTCCTTACATTTTGCTAATTTCCTATGTTTCCAAGGAAGAACACAGAAAACTCTCACTGACAGTCTCCATAGTAGCTAGTTTTTTTCTGCTTAAACTATCTAGACTGGGTGCTATTGCTTGCAAACAGGAAATCAGGCTAGTATAGAATATATTGCATTTTGGAAGTTGCATATTTGACCAAATGAATATGTTCTGAACCAAATCTTTGAAAATCTAGGACAAACTTCAGGAAATCTAACAAAGCCTTGCTCAGTTAAATCTCTTCATCAAGTCTCCTCAATGGCAAAGTAACATTATACATCTAAGAGATACCCAAGGTGTCTTAATAAATATTTATGACAATAGTATAATCATATTTTTTAAGTGTGTTACCTGTCTTCTTTTTACACCAGTATAAATTCTAGATAGAATCAAGATTTACATGTAAAAAACCACCAAATTAATAAAAATATCTTAGAAGAATATGTTCATTTTGAAATAACTCCTACAGTGGAGGAGACAATGAAGTTTGGACACACTACCTAAACACAATAAAGTAATGATTGATAACTGTCATTACATTGAAAATTGGAATGGAATTATTTTAAATTTCTTCTGATGAAATTTCACTGTTAATATACAGGAATGCAATGGATTTTTGTACATAGATTTTGTATCTGGCAACTTTACTGTATTTGTTTATGGTTTCTAATAGTTTTATGGTAAAGTCTTTAGGGTTTTCTATGTAATATATCATGTCATCTGCAAAAAGTGACAGTTGTACTTATTCCCAGTTTGAATGCCTTTTATTTCTCCTGCCTGAATGCTCTTGCTAGGGCTTCCAGTACTATGTTGAATAACAGTGATGGGAGTGAACATCTGTATCTTGTATCTCATTTTAAAAGAAAAGCTTCCTGTTTTTAAACGTTGAGTGTGATATTAGGTGAGGGTTGGTCATCTATAACCTTTATTATGTTGAGGTGCTTTCATTCTATAGCCATTTTGTTGAGTGTTTCAATCATAAATGGATATTGTACCTTGCCAAATGTTTTTCTGCATCTATTGACAAGATCATATAATTTTATACTTTATTTTGTTATTGTAGAATATTACATTGATTGATTTGCATATGTTGAACCATCTTTGTGCCCTTGGAATGAACCCCACTTGATTGTGATGTATTATCTTTTTAATGTATTGTTGTATTCCATTTGCCAGTGTTTGGTTTATGAGTTCTGCATCTGTATTAATCAGAGATATTGGTCTGTAGTTTTCTTTTTCTGTGGTCTCCTTGCCAAAAGGCACCAGCAGCAAAGTCAAAAGACAAAAAACTGAAGAAAATATTTTCAACACGTATCATAAATGTTTAATTTGTGTTAAGTATAAAGATCTCATATAAAATTGAGAAAGAAAAAAATAGACAAGAGCCTAAAAAGACACTGGATTTGAACAATTATTCCAACAACAACAAAAAAAGTAATTCAAACAGTCTTTTATCATACAGAAAATAACCAAACTTATGTGAACAAGATAAATAAATGTACATGATAGTCATAAGATACCATTTTTATATATCCAATCAAATAATTTGACAGCAGTGTGTTTTGAGGGGGCAAAGAGGACTAGTACGCTCAAACATTGCTGATGGGAGTATAAGTTGGAGCTAATTCTATAAAGAAATACTAGCCAAAGCCATTAAATTATTAAATGTATTTGCAGTCAAGGTTTAATTTTTTAGGAATTCATACTCAAATAAGATACTAGTGAACCAAAAGACCATTTATTGCAACATTGCTTAATATAGAAAAAGATTAGAAAACCTATATTAATAAGGTTAAATAAATTACAGTAGCTACATACAAGAAATGGGGTCAACTTCAGGGTTGGGGTTATGGTTAATGCGAGTGCTGAGATAGAATAGTCAAGACAGCTTAAGTAAAATAATAAAGATATGAACAGTGCTTACATATCATTACGTATTTCTGTAGGTGATATTTAGTTTTATATGTATGCTTTGTGCATATAGAAAATCTTCTGGGGGATACATAAGAAACTTCTAACTATATAAGACAACTGGCTGCTTGACAGACCAAAAGAAACCTGACATTTTAGGTTGCAAATGTCTGTGTTTTGACTTTTATACAATGAGAATGCATTATTTATTTAAAAAATTGATTAATGGCAAATAAGACAATAAAATAACAGGCTTCTGATATTGCAGTTGCATGTGACTTCTTTAAATTAAGGATGCTAGAAGCAGAGCTAGGGCAGAACTGTGTTTGAAAACAAGATTTTATGGCTCCAAGGTCAGAATTTTTTTATGATATCACTTTCACATTTAAAAAAATTTTCTAGGGATGACAGAAGTAACATAAGTGATGGAATTTTACATTAATGTGAACATTTTTACATCTTATATAGATGTGAAAAAATAAATTATATTCTTCCATAGGATAACTCAGTGAGCCACAAAGCCCTGTACATTGGGAACTTATTGATTTGTCCAAGTGAAACCTAACACCGTGTACCTTGTACATTGATTTTTCAGAAGAATGCTTTGAAATGCATCTGCACATCTCCTCCTGCTGAGTCTGTAGACTTGCTGTGAAACTCAGCATGTTGTTTTGAATAAAGCTGTACTGAGAGCCAATTAGGTTTAAGTTTGGGTTAACATTGAATGACCAGGAATCTATATTACATGATGTTAACAAGCATTAATTTGAAATCATTAACTGACATGTTACAACCTGAATGAATCACAGCTTCAGGAATTGCCCCTCTCTAATGCCCTGCAAGGGGTTTACATTCCTCTTGCTAGAACAGGCCCCCTGCTAAGATGTTCTTTTTAAACTAAAAAATTTTAAACCATGAGAAGGTCAGTAGAATCCCTTGTTTGTTATTTTTAATTCTGTATTACATAATAGTTTGCAAGATTCAAAAGGCACCTGTCAATTTTAGATGAAGAACAGACTGCAAACAACTTAGAGAGTTTATTTTTTCCCATGTTGCTTAAGGAAATTATGACTGAAGTATTTTTTTTTCCTAGCAAGTTCTTCAAACTACCTTAGGAAGTTAAGTTATTGCCTGTCTGGCTACCTCTATAATAACAATGATTTACATTGAGTGATATTGTAAAAGTATAATACAGGTAATATTTTAAAGATATTATATGAAAGTGTTTTTTATTTTTATATTCCCAAGATATTAATTGTACCAACCAGTGCCAAAGTAGGATGAGTTCTAGATCAGGGGGTCTAGTGAGGACCCAGACAATTGTGTAAAGAAAACTGAGCTTCCCTCAGATAAAGTGTTTGGGGAAAGTAGGGGGAGAAAATCCTCTTGAGAAAGGAGAAACAGCCAGATATTTATTCAAAGGTACGTTTTAAACCAGAAGAGGTATTGCAACACCCAAGACTCACCACTAGTGACAATAGAGGTGACTAAGATCAGCTTACTTCCAATCATTAAACAAAATAACACCATCTTTGCATTTCATATTCCTAGTTTGCAAAGTTTAAAATTACCATATGTGTTTTAAAACACACAACAATTCTTTTTTAAAGCACACACATTATGGCAAGGTATAAGTTAAGACCAAGATTGGCTTGCAAGTGATGGAAAACCCCAAATAAGTGGCTTGAACATGATGGAAACTAAGTTCACACTCAGGTAAATAAAATCCTATAGAAATAGTCCAGGAAGAGTATAATGATGGCACCATAATTTTTAGGAACTCACATACCTGTATCTTATTCTTTGTCCAATTTTACAGTGGTTTCCACCCATGATCTATGATGGCCCCTCAAAAGTAGAGAGAAAAATAAGTTGGATGCTCAGGCTCCAGCCATTATAACTGGATTCCCCCCAAAAGGAAAGTGGAAAGAGATGCTCCCACTCACTAAAACATATCCTAGAAGTTGCACATAGTATTTATATATTCATTTACTTGGAAAGAATTTTGTTACATGGCTTTAGATCTGGCTTGAAGAAAGGTCATGAGGCCAGCTAAAGATTGAGGCTGTATTCCTCAGAAATAAATATTAAGCAAAATGTAGCAATTTCAACTGTAGTTTTCCAATTTAGCAATGAAAAAAAATTATCTAAGTGTATTGGGGATTCAGCATTTCTTAAAAGTGTTTTAGAGTACCTCTGAGATTTTCTTCTAAGCTGCTGAAAATAATTCCCTAGGTTTTGTTGGTAGTGATCATTCCTAAAAATAGCTATTTGCTTCATTACTATCAAATTATACCTCACTTCTCTGTTTCCATAAGTTTTTCCATAGAATTTTCATTTTAACGTATTCCCTCACTTATCGCGGGTATTACATTCCAGACCCCCCTACGAAGGAGGAAGCTTACATTTATTCTACACTCTTAAACCTACGTAACTTTAACAACATACATATACAGTACTGCAAAATCCCATGATATAGTGAAAAATCCGTGATAAATAATTAAATATAATATTTTTATAAATCCCGCGATACAGTGAAATGCGATATAGCAAGGGACTACTGTAAACTATTTTTGAAAGAAATTGAAAAGGTAGTCAAACTCAAGAAGTGTCATATGAAATAACACACACATCAAAAGAAATGATGACAAACCTATCTGACCAAGTTTTCACATATAGAGTTTGTGTTTTGGGGGAAGGCATATGCATGTTTGTGTATGGGTGGCATGTGTGTGGGGTATGTATGTGGGTGTGTTTGGATGTTCACGTGAATAAGCTGTGTTAATTTCTGTTTGTGCATGGGGCATTTATATGTGTGGGTAGGTATATGAATAAATGTGCTTTTCTCTGAGTATATGTTTGTTGGGGTAGGATTGTGTGTGGGGTTGTGTTTGTATGTACGGTGCAGTGTGTATCTGTGGGCGAGGGGCCAAATGAGTGCATGTGGTGTGGTGTGGTGTGTGTGTATTTGTGCATGGGTTTGTAGGTTTAGGTGGGCATGGTGTGTGTTGGTGGGTTTGTGGAGAGTGGCAGAGGGGTCTAAGTTAAGCACAAAGGACTTCAGGTGATGGGAGTGGAAGAAAACACCATGTGTAAGAGCATCAAAGCAACTGAGCAGAATGCCCCAGTCAGCTGAAGGATGGCAGCATGCAGGAGGGAGCAAAGTGAATTGACTAGTAGAGGGGCAGGACTTTGACAATGAAGGGCTCCATTGTCTGCTGCTGAAGACTCTTCCCTACTGGGCTGAACTCGACTTACTCCTGCAGTCTGGGAAAAAGGGAAAAGACAGAGATATTCCATTAACTTAGATCCCCCTCTCTCTTTGTCAGTTTGTTCATTCACATGCTGGTTTAAAGAAAGTGAAAGGGCACCTCTTCCCAGGCCAAAGTACAAGGTAAAGAGGCTAGAGAAAGAGGGGTGACTGTGGAATTAAGGTCCCAGAGGTGATTTGAGAGTACAGAGTGAAAAGCAGAGAACAATAAAGTGGTGGCTTACATATTGTAGTTAGTGTCCAGAGACATTTGTCAAATGAACACTATTTCCTCAGTGAGTTAAGAAATGGTCATGTGTTAATATAGAAGAGAGGTTAATTTGGATTTAAACAATTAGTAACACTTGTGAATAATTGGTTTAGACAATAAGACATTAATTAGAGATAAACAAATCCCTTAAGTCTAAGGTGTATATATATATATATATATATATATATATATATTAAATGTTTTTAATTTTTCTATGTCACATTCTTGATTGCTTCAGTAGATCTCAGGTAGGGCTCTTGAACTGGCATTTTTATGCAGAGCATGGGTGCACTTTTGAACAGTGTGCACCAAGTACGGAGTGACATTGAGAAATGGCCACAGATTACCGAATGTGGGAGACTGAGCAATGTCTCCCAATATGTCTGTGCCTTTTCTCTAGAAACGATGAATGTTACTTACATGGTGAAAGGGACGGTGCTAGTGTGGCTGAATTAAGCGTCTTGAGATCTCGGGAGAGTACTGTGGATTGTCGAGGTGAGTCCAATATAATCACAAAGATCCTTCTAAGAGAGAACAGGAGGCTTAGAGTCAGTAGAGGAAGATGTGATGAAGAAGCAAGAGGTTGGAGGGATGTGAGGAAGGGATCAAGAGTAAATGAATGCCGGGAAATTCCAGAAGCTGAAAAAAGGAAGCAAATAGGTTCTTCCTTCGGAGCTCCGAGAATGAACCAGCTCTGATGACACCCGGTAAGACTGGTATTGGACTTCTGACCCCTACAACTATCGTGATGAAAAAATCATATTGTTTAAGCTATTAAGTTTGCCAACAAAGGCACTGAACATGCATTTTAGTGAAGCCTCTTATACACTTATTTAAATAAATAAACTTCATTCAGGATCAATAAGGGATAAAGAAAAAGACCGCTAGCCTTGCCCAGAATTAGAGACGGTAGAAACAGAGGCAGATGGAGGTCTGTAGAGTATGTAAGAAACTGGAAGTAAGAACAGGATTGAGAGTCAAGAGAAAAGAACCTTGGATGGGCTGATGGGCTGGAAGATGAGCACAAAGCTGAGGAACCTCAGAGGACATGTAGGTGAAATACAGGACCTGTGGATGGGAGAAGGCATACAGAGGGGATATTTTAAGAGAGGTATATTGGCAAGGTTTGACATATTAAATTGTTTTTTAAATGCTTTAATCACTCACTACAGACTTAGTTCTGTAATTGCTTAAGTAAAAAGAAATAGAATTCATAAGTAGTTTGCTAGCACTTATATCCTTTGCTTGTTTAGACAAAGCAGTGAGTCAGACACAGATTTGGAACCCAATGATGTGAATTACATATGGCTTCTGCTGTAGCAGACTGTGAATTTTACAGTACTGGAGACTCTAGAGATGAAAATCTTAACTTGGTGATTTTATTCTAAGAACAAAAGCACTTTAAATACAAGTCAAATATGTTCTAAGAAATCTACAAAAAAGCACCACATGAAGAACAATATAGTCACAGAATGGTAGAGCTGGAAAGGTCTTCTTAGACTATTTGATCCATCTTCCTCATTTAGGAAAAAAAAGAAAAAAGCAGGTCCAGGTGAGAAAAATATGTGTTATCTAACTCATATAGAAAATATGTAGCAGAAATAATAAAACCAGGAACCCTGTCTGATCAATGACCATACTACATATCAATTAATGAACTTGAAATAAAACATTGCCTAATTGATGAACTACTAAGGGTGAATGTCATACACAGAAACTGATAGACAAAACACTCCTATCTGTTCCTAGGATTTATTCATATAAAAATATGATTTAAATTATTTCTCTGTGTCAGACATATTGTTGACAATATAGAAATAAATAGTACATCCTGCTCTTTTGGGGGAGACACATCTGTAAACTTCTGTACATATATGAGTATTCTAGCTTTACTCGAATTAGTGTCAATTGCTGGGATTTAGGCACGTCTCAAAATGTCTGGCATATAAGTGAAAAAGAACACATTGAATTATTTGAATAAACAGGAACAAGGAAAATTTGGGTGAAAAGGTGCAGAATACCTTAAAATGAAAGGGAGTCAGAGAAAAAGTTGGTTGAAGAATAACACAGTTACCTTTTACAGCATCACAACCACCTTTGCATGTATACTCCAACCAGGTCCAATTATTTCATATGATGGGGGAAATTATCTCCAAGAAAAATTAATTAGCTTGTTTCTAGATATTTTGTCCAATATTGTGAAACAAGTCAAACTGCTTCAACATCTGTGACACCAGAAAGAAAGCCCCATCCTCCTCACTGTCCCATAAACATGTGCATATTCAGCACATTGGCATTCTGCAGGGAGCACAGGGTATTAGCAGCACCCTGGGCTGGGGTGATGAAAGGCTCTGTGACTCAGCAGCAGAGCCCTGGGCAGCCTGCTAGGTGAACTCGGGCAGTGGCGTGGAAAGAGCTTGCAGCTTCTCAAGCAAAGATGTTCATCGAATAGGACCAGAACAGGAAAAGAAGAAAATAACAAACCGGCTCAGTGGCAAACATCACTGTGGATATCCTCAAAATCCTTTGAAGGATTTAAAAGGCTAGAGGAGGTGCATTAGTGGATGGAATGCAATTCAAAGAAATACTATTTATTAAAGTTAGCCTGATTCTTATTAAGTCCCATAGCTAGTATGACCTAAGAAAACATGGGTTTTACATATGCAGGTATCTGAAGAGATATAAACACACAAATCAGACAAATAATAGAGTGTAATACATGCTATAGTAGGAAATTATACAAGATATAGGAAATTCATACACATACATAGTCACACAAGTGGCTTGAGTATAGGTCATAAAGACATGTGCATTTTATGTTTTATACAATTTCTTCTTGCATTTGCCCAAAATACACATACCTCAAATGAGACAGCCTTTCTACTTATGGAAAGAATAATAGAAAATTAAAATTTTATAAAAGCATGCAGCCCATGTCAAATTATAATGACTTTACCTGTAATAAAGGGTGTATTAATATGGATGAGTTAAAAATGATCTAGTTAATCGGTTTGAGACATGATGAAAATCTATCAGAGCAGAAAAAGAAGTAAAAGTCTGTACTTTCAAAAGCCAAGAACAATTAAATCCTCATAAGAAAAATGTCCAAGGGAATTTCACAGTTGTGGGCAAGTGAAGATGAGGAGCCTCAGAGACATTGCTTAGTTAATTCTCTGCCATCAGGAGATTTTTTTTCTTGTGATGAGGGTGGAGCTCTCTTTCCCAGTATGCTTGTTACAAAAGGAGCAAAAGTCTTTTGTGTTCCCTAATCTCACTATCTTCCAAGGGTATGTATGTATGTACGTATGTATGTATGTCTTAATACATTCTTTGTTAACAAACAGGCAATTGTTCTGCTTGGAACCTTGAGGGATTTTGTATATAAATTAGATTATTTTTAAAACTTGTTAGGATCCATTAGTGGATTTTGAAATCAACTTGGTTTATAATCTGGGTACAAGGAAACAGATTAGACTAGTCTAGAATAGATGATATCAAAGCACCTCTTACCTAAGAAATGTGCTTTGTGAAATTTTTGTTTCATTTCTGAGTATGCACTCATTTGTACTGAATTAGTGTTAAATGTGTTTCTTACAGTGTGTCATGGTGAAAAAATGCTTAAATGCACTGAATGAAATGGTGAGGCCTATGTTCTCACTTTGGCCCAGGACAACAGTTCCTACAGGTTTAATGTAGTAGACAGAGGTGGTTGTGTGGAATAATTTTGTCAGACTGTTCTCCACAAAATGGGAGCACTTTTGTCATTTTCAGCCTTTCTGCAAGTGTCTTCTCAAGAGACAGAATCCAATGGTCTCTCATTCCAAATATTCTTGTCTGCCCCAAGACTTGATAATCCTCTAGACTAGCTTCAGTTTTTAGTACATCTCTGTGTGCTTCAAGACAGTAATATTAGAGGGATATGATTTTGGGAGAAGGGGTGGGCTGGGGGGGCAGGGAGCAATGGGGAAAAAATGAGACAACTGTAATTGAAAAACCAAAAAATAAAATAAAATAAAAAAGACAGTAATATTGGTTTGTATCTCATCTCAACATTCTTATACCATTTTCCTCAATGTATATTGTTTCATGTTTTGGTGGTATCAAATAATCACCTTCAACCCACTTATGTCATGAAAACCTAATTCATGTTTTATAATAACAGAGTTTGAAAAACATGAAACATCAATTGATGCAAGTATAATATGCCTAGTGCTGAGATATGTGTTGTAGGATATAATAAACACTTAATGTCTCACTGTCAGGGAACATACAATCTAGAAGAAGAGGGGAAACGAAAGTGATCTTTAATCAATACGTGACACTATGTAATTAAGGACTAAATTGTATGGGTGGTACAGATAACTATAGTAGTTCAGGGGAGAAATCAATGTACAAAGACTAGAGAAGTCTGGGAACATTTTAGGTCAGTTAGTTGAAGGTTTTTTCCTTCTTCTGGAAGTCAGGGAAAAATAGGACAATGAGAGTTTTGATGACTTGAAATGAGAATGATGGTATTCCTAGGACATGGGATGCCTTTGAAGGCAGGCCTGGCTGAGAGTCACCTTGGCAGAGCCCTGGGCATCCAGGGTAACACCTGAGGGACTTCAGGAGGGTGGAAGACCAAAGAACCGAAGGTGAGAGTGTGTTAAAGATAATCCAAAGCATTTGAAACTTTTTCCAGATCAACTCATAGTAACTGATACTAAAGCAAAAAGTGTAGAGAGATGATAAATTAAGAAGTGGGGTGAGGGAATTCTTTGCTCTCTAGGAAGAGAGGATGCTACAGATAACTTCAAAAGATTATCAATATGTCCTGGTGACTTCTCTCCTTTTAGCTAAAAGCTGCATAGAGTTTATATACTTGGAAAGATTTCTTCTCTATCAGAAACTACTTAGTCAAAGAAAAAAAAACAGACACAAAGATAAAAGGGCCTTTTTCCTTTCTCCTTTTAATCCACGTTTTACCTGTGTAAGTAAGAAAAGGCCAAATAATTCAATAAAATTTGGCTTTGTCTTCTGAGGAATTAACTCCAGTAATTAAGAGAGTGGATATACTAGTAGGTTGAAAAGTTAGTTGCTGAAGTTCAGAGGTAGGCAGAACGGGGTAATCGATCACCATCATGTCATCAGCAATGTCATGGGCTTTGTCTGCATTTCTTTCTCTACCACCTTTAACGGGTGCTTTTAATCTCACATTGATCCAGGGTCAAATATTGCTGCTGGAGCCCCAGTCATCATGTCAATGTTCCAAGTGGGACAGTGGAAAAAGAGAAGGGGGTCTTGCAAAAAGGCAAAGGCAGGTGCCAACTGTCTGAAGCAGATAGTCTCTCAATTTTTTTCAAACTCTGTGAATCTAAAGGGATAGTGCCAAGGCAATAGAAAGAGTATTCTAATATTACTACAGAGCCATTAAAACACCCTCTGCACTCCTAGCACTGTGATAAAATATAAACATTTTATTAGCGGAAAACCTAGAGTATATTTGTACCTAAATGTTAGTGCTTAGAAAAGTATGGATTATATCATAATTATTATGATAACATTTTAAAAGTTCCTAAATATGGATGAGGAAACTGAGGTTTAAAGAACTTGTTAATATCACACAGCTAGTAAATAATAAGATCAAAATTTGAATAAATCTTCTAGAAACAAATGCATTTGGTTCAATATATACTAAAAAGAGAGAATACTATCATATATATTCTTTAAACTGCTTCCTTGAAACTTCCATAACTGGGAATGGACTTGGCAGGGAAGGAAGTTTATAGCTATAATCTCTATCTGTGACATCAGAAACAATATCCTTTTTTATTGCTCTGGTTTCAGTGAGACACTAAAATATGGCTGCTCATTATGAAACCAATTTAACAGAGAACAAAATATTTACTTTAACATCTCCTATAGATGCCAGACTAGCACACCAGACATTTCCTTTAACTAATAATCTTTCCCTTCTTTTCAGAATGCCAAAGAAGCTCTGAAATACCTCTATTAAGAAATATCAAGAGGCTCTAGAATGATTGAATCTGAAGTTCACCGAATTTATAAAAACAACAACAACAACAACAAAAAAAAAAAACACACCAGAGCTATTTGGTTAACAAGAACTTTTTACAGCATTGATAATGAAAAATGAACATGAAGCTTAAAGCATGAAAAGAAAAGTTCATTTGTCTTATTAAATCAAACTATAGTATCTTATGTTTTCATACAACCTTACATGAGGATTAAACGATTTCATCAGTACTCCATTAGTGAATAAGATTAGTGCTTTTCTACTAACTCACAGACATCATTTTCATTAAGTTTCATAATTATAGAGCCACATAATCTTTCTATTATATTGTCCCAACTAAATATTTTCCTCTTCAATCAGCTGCTACTGAACAAAAGACAGATCTGAATACATAGAAAGTGAGCTGGGTAATAGTCATCAATAGATTATGTTGAAGGCAATGATGACATTTTGATGGAAAAGGAAGCTAAACTGTAAAACAAAAGAAAAAGTGAAACAAAGTAGTAGAGGAAAAAATATATGCAAATAAAACAAGAGAGTGAAAATGAGTGGGCTTGGGCAGAGAGAAGAAGTAAATAAAAAGAGGAGAAAGGGAGGTGGAGGAAAAGGAAAAAAGAATAAAGAAAAGAAGGAAGGAGTGAGGGAAGGGAGGAAGTATAGGGGAGACATGGTGACTTTTAAATCAATGTAAAATTCAAAACTTGAAAGGCAGAGTTCATTAAAGTGTTGGAAGGCCCCACACCCTATCAATATTTCTCCCATTTCATTAATGTTCCTTACTCAGCTACTCATGTAAATGCAGCCATATATGTGATGTAGGACATTGGGGTAGCAGAAGCAATGCATGACATATTGCATGATTTGGTTCTTATCGTGGTTCTGAAATAATCATTGGGCGCCATTGGATCAGTTGCATGATCCCTAAGGGTTTTACCCTTATGCACCTCCCGTTCCTTTGTGTTAAATGAGGACAAAGAAATGAATAAATATAAAAACTGTTTTTAGCTTTAAGATACTCAGTTATTTTCAATGTCTCTCTCACTCTTTTTATTCTCTCTTCTTTTTCTTTATCTCTCTATTTTCCTCCATCTCTATCTTTATTTCTGTAGCTAAGAAAATTCTCACGAAGAGACAGACATATCCTTGTGAGACACTCAGTCTTTGGGAACTGTGGACAAAAATGGGGAGTTCTACTGAAATTAACCTCACAGGGTGATCCGATTAATTATCCCATAATCCAATCACTGCTTTCTCCCAACTTTAGGTAATCTTCCCTATTTTCCCTCTTTAATCTCAAATGCATTTAAAAAAGCCTGCAAACTGTTATTCTCTGAGCATCTGATATCTTATACCCACCATGTCATCAGTTAGGCTCAAATAAACTCTTAGAAAAATTATCTACAGATTTGGACATTCTTACAATGATAGTTCTTATTCTAGGTGTTTATTCCCCCACCCCCACATGTTTGATTCAGAGTCTTCTGGCAGAGCATGCTGCATTAACCGGTCATAATTGACATAAGTATGATGACTATGCAGGCAAGTTTGCCTTCAACACCTCTTCATTCCTCTGCTTTTCACAAATTTGGCTACTCCAACTCCATCCTTTCTCCTCATTTCCCTGAGTTCCTCTGCACGTGCAGAACATCTTGTCCCTGACAGCACTTCTCTTCACCTGGATATTCTCAGGTGACTTTTACTCCCATAGGACCCTGCTATTCACTGGTTGATGAATGGCTGATACTGCATAATCCAATAATGCCACTGCTGTGAATGTTTTAGCAAACTCCTAAATTAGCCCATCCTTATATAGAGAGATAGCATGAATATTAATAAACCCAGACTTGCACCCTTCTATGAATATTCTGAGATTGTTTTGTTGGTACCAAAGAGTCAGAGCACACATTGAAAGTGAGGATGAAGTTTTCTTCTGAAAAGGATCTATACACAACCATCAGTCACCTTGGGAAGAGTTTAACATTGAGCAAGAAATAAACATGTAGGGAGGTAAGATTCAAGAAAAATGTTCTTCATTCAAACTAAGGTTTGATTGAACTCAAGGTGTTGAAACTTTGAGCTTCTGATGAAAACTGTTTGAAAGACCCTTTAAAAACACCTATCTGCTACCTTTCACTTAATATTATATTCCAAGCTGGCCAGACATGTAGTCTAATATAAATCTATTCTATGAAATTAGGTTCATAGTCTACAATGAACGTTTGTTAAAGTTTTTAGGCCAATTAACTGAACCAGAAAGCTTTCTAGACATAGCTGGCTAGGAGAACAGATTGTTCAATTAAACCTGTGTTTTGGATATACCTAAATTATTTTAAGTTTAAATGTATATGGCATTAGATGTGATTTGTATTTCATAACTTTAAGTTATGGGAAATAGGCATAACTTGACAGTATTCCTAACTCATTATTTATTATCTTCAATTTTATCATAATAATATTTTCAGGAGCTCCCAAAATATATAGGCTGTATCACTCTTTAGGAAATAGCCATACACATATTTTTAAAATCTCTTTTGACTATTTAACATTCTCTGTCTCCTTTCTTGTTATCAGGCATAATGTGATTTGTTCTATGATTTTTTTCTTCTTATAGCCTACTTCAACTCTTCCAATTGATGCATTCTATCTATTGTAGACTTGCAAACTTAGTGGCAAGTAGTTCTATACCTGTGTTCAAATGGAACCATGAATGAATTTTGAGCCATTGAATGAGGGGCAGGCTTATTGACACATGCTTTAGAATTTCTATTTTTTGTTCACTGATAAATATTTCAGATTTGATTTTATTCCCAGACTTGTTTGACGCATGTATGTTTAAAATTTCCAGATAACTAAATTTCAGTTTGTTAAGATGTCTAGTAATCAAAAGATAGAATCTTGTTGTGGGGTCATTATTTCATGACAGATTAGATGTTTTTGTCATTAGTGTTAATAAGGCAGACTTTTAGTTTTATATCATTGCCTGCCTGATAAATAGATAACTGCTTCTTTTGCTATATTCTTCATTATCTACTATCTTTCTCTTTAATTGAAATGTTTAATAGCTTTTACTCCAGCAGGCACTTGATTAAAAGTCATTGAGAATCATTCAATGAACAACACACTGTCTGAGTGCAATTAACTTTAAAAAATAAAAATAAAAGCAACAACCTGTTTTTAATCTCACACAGGAAAAAATAGTTTATCAGTAGCAGAGGAGAGTGTGCATATATCTGTAAACTGATGGTCTTGATAGCATAACTTCATTTTGACTTTAATGTTAAGTTTTGATTAATTAAAATATTTTTGTTTAGATAATAAATTATTTCTCTCAAATTGCAAGTTAGGGTTTGAAACAGCTTGTGATTATTTGTCATTTCAAAGTAGGGAGCTGTTAGGATCCAAATTAACTGCTATATGTGGGATTTCTGTTTTTTTTTTTTTTTTTTTTTTGATTTCTGTGTTTTGAAACTGTTTAAAACGTAATGTATTTCAGGAGATGAATGGTCTGGTCAAGGACTCTGGGGGAAGTTAGTTGATATTATTTGAGGATGCTCATGCTCTGTCATCTATCTGAGAAGGAAGAATGGTCCTGTTCCAATAAGGTGACAACCAGGGACAAACCAATAAAAAAAGTAGTGTAGGTTCTATAAGGAATCTTTTCTCTGGTTATCTGCTGTGTGAACCAGAGTTTCTGGAACAATGGTAAATCAAGCACTGAGGTCTTGATAGGGTGGTAAATGACCCATTGCATCTGCTCCTTCAGTTGAGCTAGATTACCAGTGCCACAGTTCAGCGTCCTTTTCTGCTATACATCTTCCCACCCAGGCCAGATTGTTTGCCATTTTAGCTAATGGCTTGACACCACTGAACCAACAGTCAGACATTTGCTACAAATAGAGACGGATTCAGAGAATGGCAAAAGAATGAGGAGTTAGTATAGCCTCCTAAGTAAGTCTGTATATATAGCCTTCCATGCCTAGAGGATGGAAAGTTAAAAATTACAGTGTGGGAAAGACAGTTCAGGCTGACTTATACATAAAACACATTTTAAGATGGATGACACTGAACAAAGAGCCTCAAATAACACTAAAGGCCTTTGCTGGCCTTCAAAGGGAAATAGAAGGGCAAGAAAGCTGTGAGTTTAAAGTAGTATGGTCCTACATTCGTTTTTTTTTTTTTTTCCTAACTGTTTTAGCCCACTGAAAATCCTCACACTTTAGTTGTATGAAAGGCAGCATTTGTGATTTCCATGATCTCTTTCTGTGAAAACCCCAAATATTCATTACAACTATCTGCCTCATGGAATTCATCTGATTATATAATTAAAGTAATTTAGAATATAACTTGGTTATATGTATTTTTCTCACACTTGCTAAACACTGATATGTCCTTTGCATGAACACATTGCAAATATCTTGTGGAAAATATGTGTTCCTCGAGCCTTATTCTAAATTAATTTAATAGAAACAATCCTTAAATTCTGCTTTCCTTTGCTTGGCTCTTAGGCAAGTGTTTTTAAATGAGCAATCTTCTCTCATCTTTCTAACTCTTTTCTCATGCCGTTCCCTCTACCCATAAGCCACCCTATGGTCCTCTTTATTCAGAAGGTAGTTGTCTTTCAGGTTCAGGTCCATATGTCGCACACTCTGTTAAGTCAATCTCGTCTCACTCTATGCAGGGGTCAGATTTTTTTATACTTCTGTTACACTGACGATCATTTTGTAATCATCATATAGTTAATTTTGTGTCTGCTCCTACACAATGTACATTTCTTGAGGTAATGGTTATCATACGTCTCCATTTTACATCCTAGTACCTCACACTGGCTTAACATGCAATAGATACTCAATGTATGTTTTTGTATTTCTTTTTAAATGAATGAGCCATTTTTTACTGGGATCTGTGGAAAAGATAGGGGGAAAAAAAGTAATTAGTGTCTTCTGCTGTTGGAATTGTTGAGCTTTGGAAGGAATTTGTAGCACATGTTGTGAAATGTATACTCTTCCTGCCTTTTCCCAAATAGAAGCAGCTGTCCCCTAAAAGAAGACAGAAACTTGGTCTGAAAAGCGACCCTTGCTCTGCGTGTGCAGACGTCTCCAGGAACAGCTCCCGTGAGTGCAGATGCACCTGACAGTGAATATTAAAGGTTTGGCCTGTTTCATTTCTCACTTTCACAAGGAATCATATTTAAATACATTTTGTCTCACCAAATAATAATCTCATCTCTACTTTGCTAAATGCCACATTTTCTTTGGCAGACTGCTTCCAGGGAATTGCTGACAGAGAAAGTGGTCACCGAGTCTCTCCAGACTACTTGCCTCCAACTGCAAAGGATCTCAGGAGGCAACTTAACTAGGCAGCTTAAACCCAATTCTTCGGCCAGCGCCTGGTTACTTAGGAGGTGCAAGTCAAATGGGCTTGCCTACGTTTTCCTCTGAGGTGGTGAGCTCAACAGACTAACTCGTGTCCAAATGCTGGGATATACACCTGCTTAACTCTGGGTTGTCCCAGCTTCCAGGGCACTCCACCCTGCTTTACTTTTAGCTGCAAATGCTGTGACTGTTTAATTAGAATAAAGTTTTGGCTAGGCGATGACAATATTATCTGACTGCTCTCTGCATTTAGAAACAGCTTCTATTCAAATATCATTTTCATTCAAGGATCATTTCAAAACAGAAAAGTCATTATGTCCATGTCAATTACACCTCAAGAAATAGGCTTCATTTGGGTTCACAATGAATGATTTTGTCATGTGCTCAGTGCGAAGGTAAAAAAAACAGAACAGAGTGCATGAATACTGAGATTCTGGCCTTACTTTTAAGGTATCACTTTGATTGGGTGTTTGTTTCACGCCTTGACACAGCTCTTAATACAGACACCAATGACCTCCATAAAACAAAATCAAATGGGCATTAATCAATCCAGATCTTACTTGACCTCCCAGTAGCAGTCGATACAGTTAACCACTCTTTCCACCCTGAAATACTTCCTCTCCTCGCTGCTGTCTGTGGCACCCCATTTTCTCCCCATTCCTCTGCTCTAAAATGGAGCTCGAAAGAGATTTCAACATTGAAAGGTCTGAGAGAGGAGAATGAGACCACAGAACATATCAGAGGGAAACTCTTCGATTCCTACTTTATTTCATCATGTCCGTGGCTTTTTCATTTGCTCTTTATATGCAAATCACTGTCAAATTTATAAATACACATAGTCCTATCAGTCCTCTGAGGTCCAGACCCACATATCTACATGCCTACTCAATTTCCCCAATATATATGTCCAGCTCCCTCACATTCTGACAACAGGGAGCATATACTCTATGACATCCCTCCAGTCTATCCTCTGGCCTTCCTAGCTTGCAAAACAAATCCACTACTTTGTGTGCAAACCAGAACACTAAGGAACATTCTAAGCACCTCTCCATCCTTATCTACCCATATTTAATCAACTTATGAAATTCTAACTTATTTTATCACCACTTCTTCAGTCTAAACTCCTTGGATTTACCTAGTTTCTACACCTTAAAAAGTTCTAGTCCTTTCCCCCTTGCAATGTCACATAGTTCTTTTATTAACCATTTTACACTGGGTCACCAGAATGACATTTTAAAATTACAGAGCTGATCATGTGGCACCTCCGATTAAACTTCTCAATGAATTCCTATTGCCCTGAGACTAGAGACCTAGATCTGTAGGACAGCCCACCAGGCTCTGCTTGCTCTGACCCCCGGCTTCTCCCACCTTACCTTGTGCTTCTTTCCAGGCGCTCTCCGTGGTAGTTTGGCCACACTGGCCTTTCTTTGACTTCTCAGACATGCCGATACCCCTCCTGCTCCAGGGCTTCTCCGGTGGTACTCCCTCTGGTTGCAAAGCGTTCTTGCTTCACCTAGTTAACTCCTAGGAGGAGGTCAGCTCAAATGCCACTTCTTTACAGAGATATTTGCTGTACCTACAGATAAGGTCGTATCTTTAGTAATAATCTTTCATAATACACATCAAAGCACTTAAAAATAATTCTATTTCACTCATTGTTTTTTCCAATTGCATACTCGGTAGACCGTCAGTACTCTGAGGAAATTATTTTGTGTTTACTACAGTATCACTCATAGCTAATGTCAAAGATAAATGCAGTTTGATATTAAAGTGTGAAAATAGATGTTATTCATTAACTACTGAGCGTGGAGAAAAGGCTGGGCTCCATTCTGATCTGTGCCGAGGGGACTGGACATTTTAGATGAAGAATGAGGGAGAGGGGAGGGCTGCTGGCTCGGTGGTCAGTGTCAATGTGATTAGTCCAGTGCGTTTGCTAGCTGCCAGTGTGGACATGAGGGTTATACCTCCCACAGAGACTGGGAGACAGTGGCCCCCTCATTCCGAATGATTATGTTTCAAAGAAATGGCTCTCACGTGCCTGAGAGAGATTTCTGCACTGGAACAGATACCTATTCACAATTGTAAAACATTTTTAGTAAAGTTCTAAGAGAGGGTCAGGTGTTGGCTAGAATAAACAATTATATTTCCCTGGCAGTGTTGATCTTTCTTGGGGCAGGCACTTCAATGGGGGGGCAGGGTCATCTTAGGGACATGGCCTTAGGCTGCTAGTAATGATGCCAGAGTTTGGTCAGGGGTTTGGACCGAGTGGCTATTCACTGAGAGTTCTGCAGTTATCGCCCATAGTGCCTACCTGGTATAGACACTCAGTGAACACCTGTTGAATGACTGTATAAATCCTCAGCCCCCAAGGAGCATACTCAGCACGAGGAGAAGTTTGGCATATAGTACACCCAATTTTTCTCAAACACCTTCCTGTCAGCACTTCTAGTACATTTGGTAATTACACTTATTAAGGAAGGATTGAGGGATATTTATCAGGACATGTTAAACAAAGTGAGTTTCAGGTTTGTTCCCCATTACTTTGTCATTTCAATATATTCCACACCACAATCCCCATATCCTCATCCACGGCTGGGTAATCTGAAAAGTTGGGACACTTCTGGTCGCAGGTACAAACTAACTTAATACAGAGCAAATTTATTGGCTCACATTACTGAAATGTCTAGGGAGAGAACTGGCTGAGGTACTGCGGTGCTGGAGATCAGATCATGATTCCAGGGCTCAGTTTATGCTCTGGCTCTGGCTCTGCCTTCTGCTGTGTTGGCTTCAGTCTCTGGTCCCACCTGGTAGCAAGATGATGGGAAAAGGTCCAGTTCCTACATCCACTCCAGTTTATCTTCAGCAGCAGAGAGGAAATCCACTCCCCCAAAGGCTCAAACAAAAGTACTTGTGTTGAAGCTTTGGAGCTCTGATTGGCCTGGTAGAAGCAGGTGCCCATCCCCAACCCATCCCATGTTAGAGGATGGAATGAGCTACCAGTTTATTGGCATTGTTCACATATTTTATTACTGGATCCAGGTTAGAGTTGGCTTCCTAAAATCTACAATCCTCAGAGTAAGGGAGATGATGGGAGCCCTAAACAGACATGGGGACTATTTCTCATTGTGTCCGATGGGATGTCTTGTAGCTCAAAATACAACAAATACACTCGATATACTGACTTTTTATTTCATTCTTCATGTATACAGGTACCTTCTCTGTCTATATCTGTTACAAAAATGTGGTATCTTAACAAAGTAATTTTTATTCATTTAATAATATGTTTGTAAGTGTTAGATATCATATAGGTTTCACAGCCCTCTGTTCTAAGTATCTTTTGTTTAAAATTGTTTCAAAAATAAGAATGTCCATGTGCTCCTCCCCACTGCTTCCATTTTAAGAAGAGTGACAAAGTGAAGTTGTTACTGATGAAGCTCATAGGGTGGTACACGGACATTGTGTAGTGTCCTCGGTGTATGTATGGCCTTTTTCCTCCTGGTGTCTCCCATACTTCTCTTTGTGAAAGAGCTTCAGAAAGAGAGACACATGGCTTACCTGTTAGGATTTCTAACTGCCTAAATGCAGGTGTTAGGTTTGAGTTCAGACTCCAGTAGAGGGAGAGAGCAGGCACTTATTCTTCTCCAAGACATGGAGAGCCATTTTGCGCAATGATAGTTTTTCTAAGCCTAACAGCACCTGCCACAATAGCGCATTTGTAACCAGAAAGTAGCTCAACTCATCTACCAGAGCCACTTTCAATACATAATTAGGATTCTGCTGCCTCAACTCTGGGCTCTAATGTCAGAATTATTTCTGGCTGTGTATTGCAAACACGATTCTGTTTAGAATACATGGCTTTCTTGAGCGCTTTGTTCTGGGAACCATTTACCATTGATTTGTGCCCAGGTACATTTATCATGTTAGCCCAGCACAGTAATTAAATGGCTGGAGTCATTCTGTATATGAATACACTGTGCTCATTATTATCATTCCACTTAATTCAGCATCATCTGTAGACTTCTAAATATTGCTTCTGCATCATCTGGTACATGCTCAATAACATTCCTGCAATTTAACTGTCTTTCATTTCCAGCTATGATTTTTGCTCCTAACATTTCTTCAGTTGTAGATCACAACACAGATTTGTGTAGTAATAAATATGCAGCTCTGAGAAAGACTTAAATACTTCATGTAGTTTGTTAGAATGAATCTCATTTCAAAATATTAGATTTCATTTTATTTTCACACATAATCAAGAAAACTGTTCAGTCTTTCTCTAGTGCTTGATGGGCCCTATATTGCAAATATGAAAACATTCTGCTTAGTTTTCCCATTGCAGGAAGTGGACCTGACCTTGACAACTGCAGCTGCAATCTCTCTGGATCCACCACATTTTCACCATGACTGCTCCCAGGCAATGACTGACCCTGGTGGGGGCTGGAAGCAAGCACATTCCAGCAAGATATGTTATTCCCCCAACAGGTGGCTCAGACTTGGGTCTTCCCATTAGCCTTGCCAAGCTTTTCTTTGAACTGTGCTGCAGGTGGAGCTTCTTCCTAGCCAAGTCTTTCTCCTTTCTATCTCTCCTTCCTCAGGTCTGTGCCTGCATCACAGTCTGAAAGTTATTCCTTTTCCCCTGTTCTGTCCTCCAATACACCTCTGTCATTTCTAATCCCATTTTTATGTCTGCTTCTTGAGTGACACGAACTAACAGAACTTACTATTAGGAAATTCTTCCTTAGTTCCAGTTATAATTCTACATACCAGCAAAAGAATTACCTTTCCAGTTTGTTTGCTGGAGATGGAAAGATAAAATATTCCTATATCTGAGGAATTATACTAAGGTATTTGAAAGCATTCTTCTCATTATAAACCCATGTACCTAATTTATTGTATCCTTTATTTCTACCAAATTTTATATATTCTAAGGCAAATTTTTTTTAACACTTCTAAAGTTGTGATGTATTTTACAAGTATGGGTGTGTCAGAATTTAAGTCACACCCTTTTTACCTTAGTGGTAAGTAAATTGTAAGTTAATAGAGAACATTATAATCATTGGCCTCTGAATTCTACCAAGTTCTGCCTCTTCTCTCTATACAGTTTCTCTGTACTTTGTGTGTATGCATGTGTAGCACCCTGAACCAAGCATTTTCTCTCTTCCCCAACTCCATTTAGTTGGTGATTTGTGTAATAGAGGGGATCTTTGAAGGGGTTCATATTTCTGCTCCACTTAGCCATTTTAATACAACATTTCTTTCCTGGGTAACTAAAAGAAAATCTTAAAATTGTGTTCAGAAAGTTGAAATGTTTGTGTACCATTAGATAATTTTTTTTCTCTCTTAAGTCTTTAGTCAGTTCTGTGAATATAATGAAGACACAATAAGAATGCTCTGCTGGAACCTAGACTCCATCTATTTTCATCAAGTCAAGCCTACATTTGCATTCATTTTTGGTGCATTTGCTTCCAAGAAGGAGCAAAGATCACGTTAGAAATTTTAAAATGTGGCATCACCATAGATCAAAATTATAGTACAATTACTGATACACAAGTTAAAGTTCAACATCATTAGATAAGAAAAAGAATTTTTACTGATACTTGTCAAAAATGAATGGAGTGATAAAGGACATATTGTACAAAGTCACATTTACTTGAGCAAAACTCAGTATGATATTAACTAACCTTAAGTATTTGATATTTATTAACAATTACATAAGTGACCTTGCATCTCACTAGGAATCAGTGACATCACCTCTCAGTTCCAAGCCCACCCTTCTGTGTTCTGCCTTGTGATGCTGGGCCTGGGACTCCACAAGCCACATTGCCACTGTGCTGGTCGTTCCCTGCAGGGCTCCGCACTTCAGGGAGACTGAGACTGCACAGCTGAGAAGCAGAAGGCCCTCCTTCCTTCTGTTTGCTTTTCCTGTCAGTATCACCATAGCAACACTTCTTCACTCCAGCAGCAGCTATTCCTTCCTGTGGCAGCTGCCAAATCCAATTTGTGAGTTTTCCAATGTTTGTGGCACTTTAGAGACACTAGCCAGTCAACTGGGGCTGGTGTCCCTTCTCAGAGATTTGGGTCCTAGTTCCACACTCCAGCTCTGGTCAGGCAACACCTGTTCCTCCGTGGCCAGAGCTTCAGCTCCTTGGAGTCCTCCTCTAAGCTTCCGAGTTTTCACAATTCCAATCTCATCTCTTGTTTCTAGTCCCAGGCAGGGCAACTTCTTCCTGCGGTAGCTACCTCCATGTGTGTGGTACGCTGGCGTTCCTTGTACCAGCTTCCATAAATTCCTTATGCTCTTCTCTCCCCTACTTTGCATTCAGGGTGGCACCTTGGTAGCTTCTCATCAGCCAGGGTGACCATATGTACACCACTGATACAGCTAAGTCAGAACTTAACAAATTTTACAATTTAAATATGTACAGTTTATCATGCTAATTAAATGTCAATAGGCAATTTTTCCAAGTGTCTCTGTTTGAGTCTTATCCATCCAGCATGTGCCTCAGGAATTTGTGTTCAGATGAAATGCTGTTTCTTTTTCAGTAATGCCAAAATACAAAGGCATAACATTTGATGGATAGAAGGAGAAAAATATTTTTTAAAAATCTTCATCGTAGAGATATTTAAGCTATCAAGTTAAAACAATGCTTATCTTTAAGAACTAAAGGTGTCATTAGTAGACAAGTCATAGAAGAACCTCTAATATAATTCATGGCTAAAATGGCCAGCTCTGCTACCAAATCAACCTTACTTAATTTATTGACTTAAAAATGGATATGACTGGCTGCTCAGAAGTAATTTATTTTCCTTTAATGACTCACTCAAAATGTCAATAAAAACAAATTGACCATTGCAGTGATGAAACTCATTGGGTACAGCTGCATGGCTGGATGTGTAAAGACCTCTATTCTTACTCTGTTATACATGCTTGAGAAATTTACATTACAGTTGGGTGCTTCATTTCCCCATCTGCATGGAGTTAGAGTAACTCACCTCCAAAACATTTTCAATTCTAAAAACTTTTACCCGAACCTACTTGTACCATTTCTGCTCTGGCAAAACACCGGCTTTCCTCTCTTTTGTTTCTGTCCATCTTCCTTCTGTCTCTCTTCCACTAAAATCTTTCCTTTCTTCTGTCTTCTAATGTCTTTTCTGTTTTTGTGTATTAATGACCCACATCGACATGTTGTTCATTATAAATACTCTGTACCATATAGAGTAGCCCTTATTGGACCAAAAGAATGGTCTACACAACGTTTTAAACAAAGCCTTCCTACGTATGTAAGCCTGAAAGAAGTATGCAGCCTCATGCTTTTGCCAAGGTGCAGGCTTATCTCCATTTTAGAAATCAAATCCTTATGCCACCTAGTGTCTATCCAGGAAAACACAGTCGGAAATACTAAAACTATCTCCAACAAAATCAGTGGCATATCCCAATCTACTGACGGTTGGTTTGTGTGACAGTCTCCCCCAATACATCTTTCCATAATGACATGTTGTTCCTCATTTGAACCTCATTTATACTCCCTAATTCCCCATTTCCTAGAAAAAAAGTATTTCCTTTATTCCCTCACTTCTCTATTCACTGACATAACATTAAAAAATTCTAGAGCTGGAAGGGATCTCAAAAATAATCTAATGCAAACTTCTCATGAAATTCAGCCAAGTAGCTGCAGATTCATCAGAAGAACATGGGCCTCTTTCCTCCCAATAGAGAAGCTTCTGACGTTATGTTCATCATACCTTCTCTCATAGTTTACAATTAATTAAGGAGTCAAGGCACAGTAACTAAGACAAATAACTAAAAAGCATAAGTAAGAGGAAGAAAATACTATGAAATTTATCAATTAATATGCCATACTTTTCATAGTTTCTGTCATTTAAAATGAAGAGTATTGGTATAATTATATTTTATTTACTTAGTTGATCAAAACAAAATAGGACAGATATTGTTTGTCATAACTTAGTGGAACTTGATTAAGAGCAATGGCATCAATTGGGAAAGAACCAGGCAGAGGAAGATCTGGGACTGAAGAAAGGATTGTGAAGAAAGGCAGTATTCTAAGATGACATAAATTAGCATACTACCAAATATCCAGTGTTCCAACATTCTTGGAAAAGTAGCACCACCAGAACTAAAGATGGTGAGTAAAACTCATAATCGGGAGAGACAGCAATCAGGTTTCTAATTGAGGCTTAAATTGCAGATTTGCCTCTAATTCTGGGAGTGGGACCACTGGGCAGAATTAGGACAGAATGGTATTAGACTCTCAATTTTATCGGTACAATAGAGAATGGGAGTTCCATAAATTAATTGTGTTAGAGACTAAAAAAAAAAAAAAAAAAAAAGTGAAGGCGGTGGTTCAATGTTTTAGTGTAGGACAACGCAGGAGTACTTAGAACCAGGCCGAGTCCCTCTGAGTCCCCAGGATCCAGGGAACTTGCTCCGTCATTCCAAATACTAGGCTTATGTGTGGTAGCAAGATTGCCTTTAGCTGTTTTATATTAAAGAGAACTCTATTTCACACTCTAAGATTCCTTCATTTAATACTATTTACTAAGGCATTTTTGCCAACATGGAACTGGCATTTCATTGTAAACTAAATGTAGCTACAGGATAAACTAAGTGAATTAGATGAAACTACAGATTAATATCTAATTGCTAGTAGTCGTGGCTGGAAAGTCAAATATTAACTGTGCCACCCTGAATTATTTATAATTGACATTCTGTAGAAGTAGACTCAAATAACACCCCCAAATTCAATACGTTTACCGTAATACTTAAAGCTAAAGTAGCTTTTGCCAATTGTAGACACTAAGTTAATGATTAAAGAGAAAATGTCACTAGCAACATAGGAGGTAGAAAGCAAAGGGATTTCATTGAATTAAATTGCTTCACAAATGGTGGAGAAGCAGCAAAAAGGAGTATCAGAGGGTAGTCCATTTTTCTCAGAGCCTGTTGAGAAATAGAGGCAACCGAAATCCTACTTTTCTCTGAATATAATACCTTACTTTAAAGGATATTGACTGGTTCCTAGCAGGCCATCAAGGTATATGGAGTGAGTGAATAAATGAATGAATAAATGCACATCAATGATACTTTCTTCTCTTTGGCTGGTGATGACGAGTTGAGTAGGCAGCCAACTTAATTCTTTACCCCACTTTCATTAGCAATTTGTACATTATGTATATTATTTTCAACCCCTTCTGGTTTACTTGTTGGTTATTATAATCTTTGATATATATATCTTTAAAAGGTTGGGGGACTACAGAAGAGAAAGTTAATCAAAATTTTACATTCTTTTCAATGTGATGAGATAGCTGTCATGCCCCCCAGCCCATCTCATTGATGACACAACAGACTGAATTGTTCGAGATGATTGACAGCTCCATTTGCCAGGCAGCCATGTTGAGTGGCAGTTTCACTTGCATGATGTTCATTTTGAGTGGCATCTCAACACCAAGAACACCTAGTTTGATTGACAGCTTCACATACAATGAAGTTAAGCCGGGATATCTCTGAGAAGCTGAGAAGAAGGTATGGGAGAGATGTGTTCTTTGGACTTTGAGTCTTTCCTTACCATTTTTTTTCTCCTGTGAACATTTCATTATACGATTAGGACAGTATAAAATACATGCATGTAAAGTAGACAGCACTTGATTTCTCACAGTGGTGCTTCGAGTCAACATAGTTTCATTTTGTGCCACATGAAAACATCTTCATCCCTCAAAATGATATAAAACAAAAATATTTCAAGTTGTGAAATTTTACTTATGCCTACTAAGTGGTCTGACCATTTTATTAACCATCAAAGGAAACTTATAAGACCCAACACTTTCTGCTTCTCATGGCGGGGAGGTATAATTTCTGTATTATTTTAGCAAACACTTTTCTCTTAACTTTGAGTTCACTGCAAAACACAAGGGAGCCAATGAGAGGAAACAGCTGCCTAAAGTTTTAATCTAAGTCATACTAAAAACTAAAATTACCTATTGAGCACCTGCTAGTGAATACCATGGTACTTGGGATGATCATTAGAAAATATAGTGACTGAAAAAAGTTTTTTCAAAGGTATGTCAAGTTTCAGGTATGACTTATTCAGGTCCTCATCTCTCTGTGTCTTCACATGGCAGAAAGAGGACAAGGGATATTTCTATAGGCTCTGCCCTCATGACCTAATCACCCCCAAAGACCCCACCTCCAAATATCATTATATAGGGATTAGATTTCTGTATATAAATTTTTGGAGGACATAAATATTCAATTCATAATGGAGATTCACACACACACACACATGAAATTAAGTAATTTGCTTAAGATCATATAGCTTAATTTTGATTTAAAGCATTTCCAGAATGTGGTGCCTAGTTGCATTCAATGAACTCTTACTTTTTTCCAAGTACCTGTTGAATTCTGTGAAATTGATCAGATATATAAGGGAAACCATGAAAAAAGAATATAGCCTGTCTAGTGTTGGAGATCAGGAGAGAGCTGTTAGCATATTTTTGTTATCTCCAATGCAAATAGTGCTATACATTTGTGGAACAACTTCTAAATAAGGAGACTAGATTCAGTGACTTTATGGTTTCTTCCAAAACTAAGAATATGCAGATTCTCTGTCAATCTGGTGCTCTATAACTTGAAAGCACTTTCTTAACAGTTTTGACTCCCAACAAACATCCTGTGAAAAGAAAATAACCAGTATTAACAACTTTGTGTTATAGACAAATAAATAGCAGCCCAATGAAGACAAGGACTTTTCAAAAAGTCATCAAGGATTTGAGCCAGAGAGCCCACCTTGACTATGATCTTATGGCTTCTGATCTAGTACACCTTCTGCTATACCCCACCATATTAATTTAATTTATTTCTTTTTAAGTGGTGTTAAAAATTCTCACCAACACTGCTTCTTTTTCTGCCATATATTTACTTTCACAGATTCAAGCTGCTGGTTGGGTGTTGACAAGAGTGTCCCTTTCTCAAACTCATAACCTATGATAGTTTGTTGTTGTTGTTGTTTTAACTGAATACCTAGTAAAATGTATAACTTCTATCTCAGTATTAAAAGGTTCTATAGAATGATCACAGGTTACCTTTCCAGGCTTATTTTACAATAGCATCTAGATTAGTCTTTTTCAGATGCCATAAAAAATATGATAGACTAAGTGGCTTAGACAACAGCAATGTATTCTCTCACAGCTCTGGAAGCTGGAAGTCCAAGCTCAAGGTGTCAGCGGGTTTGGTTTCTCCTGAGACCTCTTTCTTTGGCTTGCAGATGGCAGCCTTCTCACTGTGTCCTCACGTGGTCTTCCTTTGTGTATATGCATCCCTGGTGTTTCTTTCTGCATCCAAACACCTCCAGAAGCTCTTTTTAAGTATATCAGTCAGATTGAATCAACAACCACCCTAATGGCTTCATTTAGCTCAATCACCTCTGTGAAGGCCCTATCTCCAAGTACAGTTACATTCTAAGGGCCTGGAGGTCAGGGCTTCAACATACGGATGTTAGGGGCACACAATCAGCCTGTAACAGCCTGTACCCAGACCTGCCCCTTTAGGCAGAAATGCATTTATTTCCAAAATAAAAATATTTATTTTCCTACCACCTCATCTTTGAACTGACTATCTTGGAGATGAGGATGGGGATTATATATGTCTAGTGAGCTCATTAACAGAGAAGAAACCTGGGGCTTTCTAAAAAGAAAAATTAATTGGGCTACCTAAAGCCTGTGAGCTGATGGCTCAGTAATACTGTCAAAATTAGACAAAGCCTTGGGAAGAGGTCAGGGGCTTTGTACCCATGGTCGCGTTTCCTCTCAGCAATCTCCTCTGGCTGAAATGAGATGCCCAGTCATTTTTACCAACTGTAACCTTATTTACTCTAAAAAGATTTTTTACGTCGAATTTCTCAGATCTTCTTGATTTCCCAAGCCAGAAATTAACCTTTGCTTTTTAGAAACATTAAGGCTTTATCTTAAAGTATTTTCCATGTTATAGTTATCTGTGCACGTGTTTTGACTATAGCTGATGAAAATTTCTTAAGCGTAAATAAAATAAAAAAAGGAGTCCTGTGTTTTCCACCATAGCACCTAATATTTTGGTTTGCACATTTACATACCGGATGTTCAATAAATATTTATTGCATTAGATTACGTTTTAAGTATCGACTCTCCTAATTATAAAACTGCCCCCAGTTTTTAAAAAATGCAGTATTGGGGAGAAGCGGAAGCAGTAATAGACATTTATGATGCTGCGCAAGTCAGGAGTCCTCATAGCCTTTTGCAGATGCTTCTTGACTTACAATGGGTGTATGGCCCGATAACCCCATCATAAGTTGAAAATGCATTCAATATGTCTAACCTACTGTATATTACGGCGTAGCCTAGCCTACTTTAAATGTGCTCAGTACACAATATCCAAAAACACGCTGGCAATAGGGTACACCACGCAGCGTCTGCTGTTACCCTGGGGAACATGGGCCTGGCTAGGAGCGGTGGCTCATTGCCGCCGCCCAGAGTCACGGGAGTGTCATACCACATATTAAGATTCTGGAAAAGATCGTAAGTCAAGATTCAAATTTCTACTGAATGTCTATCACTTTTGCACCATCATAAAGTCAAAAAATCATAAGTTGAACCATTGTAAGTTAGGGACCTTCTGTACTTATCATTTGAATTTTAGTTAGCAGTTTATATATTTGTCACTCCCCACCAAGATGCTGTGAGAACGTTCAGGGCAACTGTTTCTTCTTGATTTTTGTATCCGTAAGTTTCAGACTGGCATAATTCTAGACGCTCTGAAAGTGCTGAACGAGTGCATGTGTGAATGAAGAGGCCCCAGATCACACCAGTCTAGGAGTCAGATGTGTGGCTTCCAGGTGGAAATGCTTTGTATTTAAAGACATCGAGTAGGGATAGGTCGCCATCTAGTGGAAAGTGTACAGCAATGCTATCTGAAAACAGGACTCGTAGGATATTACATTGAATTTTTACTGAGCTGCATACGCCCTGTAAGTGCCTAATAACTGAAGAGAGAATATAATTATCATTGCCTAAAACTTACTACAAAAATACACAAGTTATATATCCGTTGTCATATAATTTGAGACACGTCTTTGATGAGAAATATTAGTGAAAAATTCTCTGGACTTGGTGAAACCGAGATGCGTCCTCCAGTGTGCTCAAGTGCACAGATGTGTATCCATCTTGTCAAATATCGTTCGTCTGGTTAATCTCATTCCTCTGCCTTCTGTTCTCTATCAGCTACTCTAGTTAGTTGCTCCACCAATGGACACAGGCACTCTCAGCTACAGGCGACTTTTATCTAGGCAAGCATGGTTTTTTCCTCACTATCTTTACATTTTATAGAGTTAAAAAATGTTTTAGTAGGACACCAATGACTTTTTTGTTGAAAGCATTGAAACTAGAATCTGTGCTTCTCTGCTTGTACACACTTTTTACTGTGTGTGTCTCTGAAATTGAAAGGAGGACAATAGCCTCTTAGAAGCACATTTGCCAATAACTGTATAGTTTGAACGATCCTGCAAGTTATGTCCCATCCCTGGCCATCTATTTTATATTTATGAAAAAATTAAAAACATTATATTATTAAGATATTTACTTAATGCAATTTTATTAAGATCATTTATTTTACATATATAAAAGCTTAATGTATGGCTTTGAATTCTAAAAAGCTTTTAATCTATTAAGGGAGATCATGTTTTTATTCAAAAATCTATGTTGGGAATACGTCCAGTTCCAGCAACAATACTTTTAGGTATTTAACTTACTCCAACACTGAAAAAATAAAATAAAATAAGATAAAACCAGACAAGACAAAATACACGAAGCAATGGTTTTCAGGAACTACACAACAGGTATCACAGGGCTGTGGTTCACGAAGAAAGAACAAGACATGAGAATGCCCCACATTCACACTGGCGTTCTGCCTGGAACACTTTTCAAACTTACACAGCAATAGAAATTATTCAAAATAAGACATAGAAAGCAAAAAGCCTGAAAAAAATTAGCAGAAAATGAATGAGTCTGGGGAAAACTCCAAATATATGTGTGATTTAATATCTATGTTACTGGAGTCCTCAATTTTTTAAAAATTATGGCCAAAATATTCTCAAGTTTGGTGAAAATTATAAATTCACAGGTCCAGAAAGCTCAATGAAGCCCACACACAGAAAACATAAACAAAACTACACAAAGGTGCATTATAATAAAATTGCTCAAAGCTAGCAATAAATACAAAATCTTAGATGCAGTGTTAGAAAAAAATTACATACAGAAGAACAAAGATAAAGATTATAGCATGTTATACAATATAAACAAGAAGATACTGTTCCACTGAGCAATATCTATAAAGTACTGCAAAGAAATAAAGCTGATAACATAGAATTCTATATCTAGGAAAAGTGTCTTGCAAAAATGATGCTACAGGCTGAATGTTGGTATGTATGCGCCCCGCCCCCCCCCCCCACACACACACTATGATAGAATTGCAGGAAAGGCTTTGGGAGATAGTTAGACCAAGAAGATGAAGACCTTGTGAATGGCATTAGCACTTTTGTGAAAGAAATCCCAGAGAGCTCTCTCTCTCTTCCCACAATATAAAAATTCTGCAAAGATAGCTATCTAACAACCAAGAAGTGGGTTGTTACCAGACACTGAATCAGCTCGAACCTTGATCTCAGACTTCCAGCCTGAAGAACTGTGAAAAATAAATTTCTGTTTTTTATAAGCCACCCTAGACTGTGGTATTTTGTAATAGTGGCATGAATGGACCAAGAAGCGGGAGTGCTACTATAACAAATACCTAAAAGCAGGCAAGTGGTGTGAGAACCGAGTACTAGGTAGAGGCTGGAAGAGTTCTGAGGTGCACGGTTAAAAGTCTACATGGCCATGAATGAACCAATTGTGCTGAGAGCTCAGAAAGAAAAGAAGAGAGCTTTTGAGAAAGCCTCAATCATCTTAGAGAATACCTAAATAACTATGAACAGAATATTGACAGAAATACAGACCAGTCAAAGCCATTCTGATGAGGTGTCAGACAGAAATGAGCAACATGTTATTGGAAACTGGAGAAAAGGTAATCCTTGTCAGAAAGTGAAAACAAAATTAGCTGAATTGTATTTGTGTTCTGTGGTTTGTGTAAAGTAGAACTTGTAAGCAACGAATGGATTATTTAGCTGAATTTATTTCTAAGCAAAGTGCTGAAGGTGTGGCTTGGCTCTTCCTGCTTATAGTAAAAAATAAAAGAAGAGAAAAGGCAATTGTTAAGCAAAAAGGAGCTAGAAATAAAGATATGGACAATTCTCAACCTATCCATTTTGGGGAAAAAAGAAAGAAAGAAAGAAAGAAAGAGAGAGAGGGAGAGAGAGAGAGAAAAGAAGGAAGGAAGGGAGGGAGGGAGGGAGGGGAGAGAGAGAGAGAGAGAGAGAGAGAAACGAAGGAAGGAAGGAAGGAAGGAAGGAAGGAAGGAAGGAAGGAAGGAAGGAAGGAAGGAAGAAAGAGAGAGAGAGAGAAAGGGAGAGAGAAAGAAAAGAGAGAAAGAAAGAAAGAAAGAAAGAAAGAAAGAAAGAAAGAAAGAAAGAAAGAAAGAAAGAAAGAAAGAAAGAAAGAAGAGAAAAAGGAAGGAAGGAAGGAAGGAAAAAAAAAAGCTTGTTTAGAAGACAACAGTAAGGATGTGGCCATGCAACTCTTTGATAAGGAGCTTGGTTTGTGCATAAATCGTGGACCTAATCAGCGACCTCAACAGAAAGCAGGTGCTGTTCTCCAAGACCAGGGAAGAATGACCATGAAAGTTATTTACAGATCACCAGGGCTGTCTCTTTGGTTTCAAAGAGGGGAACCAGCCCACTTTCAACAGGATAGATATCCTCCTCCTAAAGTCAGGGGAGAATAATTGCTGCCCGGCAAAGCTGAGGTGGGAGGTGGGAGGGAAGACCATATCAGTGGGCCCAGAAGGTAGGCCCTCCAAATCAGTAGACTTGTAGTGCAGAGCACTGAACCAAAGAGGAAAGTTCTTGAGCCTTAATGTCTTATAACATTTGCCTTATAATTTGAACTTACTTGGGACCCATTACTTTTTAATTTTTTCCTATTTCTCCCTTTTGGAATGGAAATGTCTATCCTATGCTTGCCTAATCACTGCATTTTGCAAGTACTTGACTTGTTTGGAATAACAGTTTCACAGCTTAAGAATAAAAGGTACCCTGAGTTTTATCCATATTTGATCTAAATGACATTTATATGAATGAGACTGTATTTTAGACTTTAGAGTTGCTGCTGAAATGAGTGAAGACTTTTGGGACTGATAGGATGAAGTGACTGTATTTTGCATGTGAGAAGGAGATGATTCTGAAGGGTTAGAGGTGGAATGTTATAGACTGAATGCTTGTGCCCCCTGAAATTCATATGTTGAATACTAATATCTTACGTGATGGTATTGGGAGATGAGGAATTTGGGAGGTGATTAGGTCATCAGGGTAGAACCCTCACCAATGGATTTCATGCTCTTATTAAAGCAAATAAACAAAACAGAATGAAAAACAGAGAGCGCTTTTGTCCCTTATACTATGTGGTCACACAGGTAGAAGATGGAGTTCTATGAATGAGAAAGTAAGCTTTCACCAAACACCAAATCAACCCTTTTCTTGATTTTGGAACTTCCAGCCCCCAGAACTCTGAGAAATAAATTTCTGTTATTTATAAATCAGTCAATCTATGTCATTTTGTAATCGCAGCCTGAAGAGACTAAGATAAATAACAATAAGATAAAGACATTTGAGAAATACTAAAACAGGAAGAAATAATCACCAGTAGACCACATACTACATGATAGTTTGAAAGAAGTCCTTCAGACAGAAGGAGTATTACACAATATGTGGATCTGAATGTATATAAAGAAGTAACATCCAGAAATAGTAACTATGAAGGCAAATATATAAAATTTTTAAATTATTATTTGTTTACTTAATAGGTAAGTGAATGTTTAAAAGTAATGACAATGGATTGTGGCTATAAAGGATTAAAATGTCTGACATCTATAGCACAAAAGTTGACAGTAGAAAATAGGAGTTGCAATGTTGTTGCAAGACACTTTTATTATACAGGAAGGAGTAAAATATCACTAGAAGGTGGATTATGCTAAGTTAAAGTAATATACTATAAGCCTAAAACATCCACTAGAATAACAAAATAAACTGTTGTGGCTTCTGAACTGACAAGAAGCTAAAAGGGAGTCATAAAAATTACACAATTATTTCAAAATAGCACAGAAAAGAAGGGACTAAAGAGCAAAGAACAGTTGAAACAAGTACAAAACAAGTTGAAATACGATAGATAAAAACTAATGAACTAATAATTTTATTAAATATAAATAGTCTAACCATTCAAATAAAAGACAGAGATTGTTAGATTGAATAAAATATCATGAACCAAATATATGTTACCTATAAAGAAGTCCCTTTAAATTTAAAGATGAAAATAGGTTAGAAGTAACAATATAAAAAATTCATACACTACGCTGACATAATGTAAAGAAGCCTCAGTTGACTATATTACTATTAGTCAAATAATTTTCAGAGCTAAGGATATTGTCAGTGATATTTATGAAGGTCTGTACAGAAGATATCCAGTCATGTAATATGAAAAATAGAGGCATTTATTGAAGAAGATACAAGAAGAATTGTATAGGACAAGGATGCCTTGGTCACCTTAAAAGTAGGCACCTTGGGACCTCACATAGTTCTCTCTAACTATCCTATTGTCATATTTTCCTGAGTCTCATCGACAGTCTGAATATCTTCCCTTTCAAAGGTGATTTTAGCTTTGGGAAAAGCCAGAAGTTTCAAGGGACCAAATCTGGGTTGTAGGGGGGCCAGGTGACCTGAGTGATTTGATGTTTCATCAAAAAACTCTCATGAGACATGATGCATGAGCAGGTGCATTGTCCTAATGAAATTGCCAATCACCTATTGCCTATAGCTGTGGCCATCTGAATCATCCAGGTAGTTTCCATGAAGGAATGTTTGAGCTTAATGCAAAATTTTTTAATGATTAATAGAAGATTTATTTAAACATTAAAACATATAGTCATCATTGCCAGATTTAACCTGAGATATTAAATGGTCGATCCCATTTTCCTTCCTTGATAAGTTTTTCCTTCTTATCTCTGTCAGTTCTAAAAATGTAGTACCAGAAGATGAGGGGCCCAACTCCAACCACAGCTCCTAAGAGTGACATCTTGGGAGTGGGTCTGAAATTGGGATAGATATTTGCTGATCTTGCATAGATCCAACGAATCAAAGCAGGATCTTTGATGGGCTCGTGGCAGTTGAGGTCATTGTGTTTAAGCAGGTACTCCCTTTTAAGCTGGGCTCTAATGGCCAACCGCTTGGCTTGTGCCTTCCACGTTTCCGGAGATATGTCGTATTCAGCTGGGTCGAGGGTAGGGGGCAAGATCACCAGATGCGAAGGCTTGTACTCAGGGATCAACATCTTGGGAACCTGAGGCACAACTGTGCCTGCGTTAATGCAAAATGTGATGCAGATTCATTGCTCTACTTGCGCAGTCATTTTGAATGTGACAGCCACACAGTACACATGCTCACTCAATGGTGTCTATGGCCCCCACTGGCTAGTACAGTGAAGTCATCATTGTTCAAGCATGTGCATTCCAGTTCACTCTCCTTGGCTGCCATGTTTCATCAATGTCATGCAAACTGTTCTTGTTATATTAACAATGGCTGGACTTTTTCCATATATACTTAAGTATGTAATATTTTATGTATATTTTATACTAAAATATATAGACAAGAATGCTCATAAAAGCACCCTAAATAACCCTTTAACTGAAAACAATAAATAATCAATACAATGGTTAAACATAGTATATGGATCCATAGTAGAATTGATGAATATTTGTGGTATATGCATACAAAGGAATATTATGCAGCAATGAGAAAGAACTCTATAGCTACATGCAACAACATTGATGAAGCTCACAAACATAATTTAAGCAAAAGAGGAAATAAGGAAATGAGTGGCTACTATATATACTTTCTTTCTGAGCTATCATTTCAATGCCATCTTAAGTAAGCTATCTGGTAAAAAAATAAAGAAAAAAAGGAAGAAAGAAAGAATCTCTAACTTCTTATATATGTGTTATTATTAACTAGAAACTCATAGTAATAAATATAATAAAAGGTAAATTAACATAGCTTTATATTTAAGGTTTGTGGCCAGAGAGGTATTTTTTTTTAAATATAATAAGAACATCAGTATCAGGATGAGCAAGTGGGAGCTAGAATTTGGAACACCCTCAAGGGAAGACACAGAATATAATGAATTCCTATGATATGCAGAGCCAGCTTTGGAAGAAATTATTAAATGTGAGTGTTGTCATATGTCTGTTTTCTAATCTCTCAAATTCCACTCAAGCTCCTGCTGGGCGGTGGCCGGATGCTGCTCCCCAGGTATCACAGGCACCTATGGGATCCTTGAAACACTATCCCACTTGACCTATGTCCTCTGACTCTTTACATGCTGCTTACTAAAAACACAGATTTGCCGACCTCATAGAGAAGTTCCTTTAGAAATGCTTCTTAGTAAGTGTTAATGAATAATGACTATGTAACATGTTTCCACTCCTTTGCGTAATTCCTAGTTTGGCAAAATAGAAACTATTTCCGAGACTGAGTCTTCAATGAGGGTGAATATTGAATATTAGAAACAGTGAAGGAATTATCTAAAGTTAACACCGATGAAATGAACACCCTCTCATCCCACTTTGTTACTTGCATTTGAATAAATAAAAGTAACATGAATAGGTTTCTTTGAAGGATAAATCAGTGAATGAAACCCAGCGAAAACAAAACAAAAAGCCGTGCGATGTTTAAAATCGCGCTTTTCCATCCAAGGTGAGTCTTGGAAGTGAGGTCTGGTGGTGTGATGGCCCAAGAGAAAATAAAGGATTTGCACAGCTGATTCAAGAATGATTCTGTGACAACACTTTCATTTTAAAAGCAGAGGAGTCAGCCTCTACTTAGCACAGAGCATGGTACGCACTAACTATGAATAGGTTGCATTAAATCTTATGCCAACTATTTTCCTCTCCCTCTGGTTAGTTTGTTGAAAACATCACAGGCCCCACACCAACACATTTGGTGGGTTTCCTGGGTGGAGACAGGCATTAGCACTTTTCATAAACTGGTGATTTAAGGGCACACTGAAAAAATAATATATAGAAATGCGATTACTTCTCTTAACAGCAGGTGGCAGTAAAGTCAAAAGAAAGATAGACTTTTCCGAGCTTCAGGTACGGTCCCTCAGCATCTTTGACCCTTGACCTCTGCATGGATACACGGAAATATAAAAAGCTTCATTGAAAGCTTGCTGGCTCCAAACATAATTCTTATTGCATATTTATAACAATATCTTATCATTAATTTACCCGATGATACCTTGCATTTATTTAGTAATTTAAAATTTTATGAGCTCTATTAACAACACATTGAGAAGTACACCTTGGTAGTTACAAAACAGTCATGTAGACATAAAGTTCAGCACAGGGAATATAGTCAATAATATTGTAATAACTGTGTGTGGTGCCAGGTGGGGACTGGAAATATCAGATGTATCACTTTGTAAAGTATATGATTGTCTAATAACTATGCTGTACACCTGAAATTAATACAACATAATATTGAATGTAAACTGTAACTGAAAAAAAAATACATAGAAAAATACATATTATTGTATCATCCTGTTTTTCTTAAAGAATGTACTTACTCTACCTATCTACCTCCTTAGTACTGTTATTTGGTCTGGGCAAGTGTTTTAAAATAATGATTTGGATATATATATTATTATTCTATCTATTCAACAAATAGCTCTTAAGTTTCTGCAACGTGTTCTAGGACAGGCTGAGAAAACTATACTTCCGAGGCATTTAAATAAGTACAGAGATAAACCAGGGCAATGTAAATGGAAATAATAAAATGATGCCAGTCTGTTTCTGGAGAACTAAATATATTTTTCTGCATGAAATGCCATGAGGGTTGAGGCCTAAATTTCAAAAAGAGTAAGCCAAACCAAGGCACTGGAAAGAGGCAGGAGGGAGGAGTATTCCCAGCAGAGGAATCCCATTATACAAAAATGTCCAAGATGAGGGATAGAGTAGTGACTTAGAAGAACGTTAGGTAATTTGCTATGCTTGAAGCAAAGGAAAATTAGTCTGAATAATAATAATAGGAGACCAAACCATGACATGTCTCTCATGCCCAGCTCAAGAACTTGGAAGTATTAAGAAGGAAGTTATTATAGGGTAGTAAAGAAGGAATTAAAAAGCTCAGTCATATCCATTACATTCTTTGATCTTCATAAAACCATATAAGTTTTCTTAGAGAGAGGGAAAACTATCAAAACATTAAGTGGCTTCTTTCAAGGTCACGAAGCTCTGTTAGGGACCTAGAAAGAGAAACAGGATTTTAGAGTTATGACCAGTGCTCTCGCCAAGGCATGGAACATCCTTGCACCATAGCAGAGAAGAGATCAAATCGCCAAGCCATAAACACCTTCACAGTCCTGACAAAGACTAAATATTTTACTTGAAGTATTTCTAGCCATATCCAAAACATAAAACAGCCCTTAAACCTGTTGAAGAGATAAGGATGTGAAACAAATGTGAGAGAACAGAAAATGTGAAGAAATCCAAACAGAATTGGCCTTAGGTTTAGATATATTACCTGTTCAGTTGAATCAAGAAAAATAAAATAATTTGTTCTGTTCTGTTTTGATGTTTGCATGTGTTTTTGTTTGTTTGTTTGTTTTGTTTTGGGTTTTTTTTGTTTGTTATTTTTTTGTTGAGAAAGCATAGTGTTTAGAAAGACTATATATAAAAAAAAGAAATTTAAGTGTTTCTGTAAACTTAAAGCTTTTTTATGCCTTGAATTGACTTTATATTCAGACTGAAGCAGTCTCATTTCATACTCCTAAACAGCTCAAAGGAAGTTCATATTAATATTCATACTATACAGATGAGGAAATTGAAATCCAGAGAGGTTAAGTGACTTGTACCTACACAGCTAATAAATGTCAGGCAGGAAAAGCAAACTGTGAGACAGAAAGGGTGAAATGTTATTAAGCCTATTTATATGGATAGCATAAAAAAATAACAAAAGATTCTTCATCTCTGTAGTGATATCTTATTTTCTGATCATAAAAGTAATGTATATTCATGATTAAAATTTGAAAAGAAAATGGATTTTTATATTTGTAAAAATTAAATAGCAACATTATAATATAAAAGGAAAACGTTCTAAAAAAAGTGATAACAGGTGCTTATCCAATATTCTATCCACTCAAAGGTTCTCAAAAAATGGTCCTATCAATAAGGGAAAATAGTAACAAGTTAACAACATAACTAATTGATTTATAATAAAGTTATTACTCTATAAACCAGAGAATATGTTTTTTTAATCCATAGAAAATATGTTTGAAAATCTCAGAGTCATGTTATCTAAGTTGCAATGAAACTTCAAGCTAAAATCTAAATAAAAACAAGAGTAATCACAGCATGTGAGGTACAGAATAATGAAAATGAGAACAGGCTTTATGAAGTAGACTAAACCTACACTGAGAGGGAAATTCACTGCTTCAAATATTCTATTTAAATTATTATTATAAAAATAGAAAATATAAGCACATTCATTTTGAATTAGTGACACATTCATTTTGAATTAGTGACACTCTACATATCACATGCCTGGAAAATATAAGAGATTGACATTTGGCTAATGATAGAATTATATCTCAATCACATTTGAGTGATGTATTAGTAGAATTTCTTTAATAGCAAGTGACAAAGACTCAAAGTAGATTAAACATGAGGAATTTTTTATTCAATGAATTTTGGAGAAGTCAACAGACATTGAAATGGGGTACAGGTCTTCCCCACATCCCATGGTTTGGGGGTTGGGGAAAGGAGATGATACCGCTTTTAAGGTACTTTGCATATCTACAGTAAGCTGGTAGCTAGATAATAGGGGCAACAGGTGTACCTGACTTTCAGGATTTAAAAGAAGGGCAGGCAGCCTGGAGAAGGGAAACATTATGGAGGTGTGCCATGATGTAGGAGGATAATGTAGCAGCCATATAGGAAACTGCAAGCAGCTATGCAGTTCGTAGGCAGGATTCGGCCATGCAGCCTGGGCTAGTAAGAAAACAGGCACGCTGCTGCTTTGATCGTGCCTGCTCTAGCTGACTCCGAAGCCACCAAGGACTCTGCCTTGCAGACTCGGACTCTTTCTGGACTCTTGGAACTCAGGGCATATGGAAAGGACACTCTCTTAGGACTTGTGCCTTTCCCAGACTTCACCATGATCCAGTGTAATGAGGCACATGCTTTCCTAGACTGTTATACAGAGGCTGAAGATAACATACCCCAGACCCTGGAGGAGAGAGCTGACAGATAAGGAATGGGGAACCATTGGGCTTGGTTTTGGGTTATAGCCTTTTGCAGAGCAAGGAAAGTGCTGGGTCTCATGGGGAAACAGGACTCCATGCAGAAATGCTCCCAGCACCACCTCACCCCCACCTCCGCCCCCGAAGGTTGGAATATTGTAAATAAAGACCTGTTTTTCTCAAAACTAAGTATTGGGTCATACACCAAGGCACCATGTGAATGAGCCACAGTTTGCTCAGTAACAACATGACAAGAAATAAAGGAATCAGGGCTATTGGGAACCACAAAGGGGCAGAAAGCGTGTACTTGATCTCTCTCTCTCTCTCTCTCTCTCTCTCTCTCTCTCTCTCTCTCTCATTTCATTGCTTCATATGACTTCACAACAGCCACAAAAAGTTGTAGGTTTTTTGACATGTAGATTTGTGACCTCAGAACAAGTTTATGAAAGGAATTTTAAAAGTCTCATTTGGGTTAGTTACCAATTCAAAAATGAGATATACTCTCCTGTCCTTCAGACAAGGGTAAGTCTTCATAAAAATGGTGAGGAGATCATTGTAAAAAGTCCAAATCCAAAGATGATGCAAACTGACTTGAACATGAAGCTATGTGATAGAAAATGTCTGATTCCAGAAGTGAAAGCCAAGTTTCAACCCTCAGCTTGAATTGAAGGGATGCTGCATTGGACAAAAATAAATAAATAAAAAAAACCTTCCATGAAAATAGAAGAAACTAAACATAACTAAATAAGTAACTATACTTTACTGTAAATAAAGGGAAAGGGGTGGGGGGCTGGCAGAGGTAGAAGAAGGTAAACGAAATAAATGGTGATAGGAGGAGACTTGACTTGGGGAGGTGAACACACAATACATATATAGATGATGTATTATAAAATATACCCCTGAGATTGATATGATTTTATTAACCAATGTCACCCCAATAAATTTAATAAAAAGTAAATGACAAAAGACATATATTTTATAGTCACATATATATGATATGAAATAGGAAACTATGAGTTAATAAATAATGCAATAAATAATCCTTTGTAATAGGTATTTGTAAATGTAATGAGGAAGAAAACACATTCAAATTTGAAAGAAGTAAATATATACACAGACACAGAGAGGATCAATAAAATTTTGTTCCCCAAGTTTAGAGAACTTTAAGATGTGATACCATCCCCATGCAGAGTTGCTTTAGGCTTCATTTATGGATCTGAGGTTCCAAATAATAACCCAAACTTGACTGTCTTCTTTCATCTGCCTTTTACCCCAAACTCATTATAATAAGTATTCACTTCAAGTCCCCTGCAAGTCCCCTAGGGACATCTCATGTGCATTCATATCGAACCACAGGTCTAGTGAGCTGTCCAGTTAGTTTCTGCCTGGCATTAGCTGTTTCTTTCCTTTCACAGTCTTCTGTTGAGGACCGTGGTGCACTGGACTTCCTTGTCCTCTAGCAGGGGCTAGAGTCTCTCGCTGCACATTTTCCAGACGCCCCCGTGTCATCCTGGAATTGCTCTCTTCTCTCAGAGCCCACGGTAGCTAGGGATCCAGGAGATGAAAAGCTGAATGTTTTATATTTTGAAAGGAACGTTCTTATGAAGTACACTGAAGTAATGTTGCTCACATCTCGATATCATATAGACTTTAGGAAATGAAACAGCTCTTTAATTTTTACTTTTGGACTCTTTATTCAAGACAGTAGTCAGATTTAAATCCAGATGGGATCTGGACAGTGAAAGAAATAAAAATGACAGTGAATGGGATTTTTTCAAACGTGACTTCCTTCCTTGCCAACCAAAGAAATAAATTTGTTTATTTTATTGGAGGTGAGTTTACTGTTATTTGCTTCTATTTCCTTCAGATTGATTGTTCTCCCAGATGCAAAGCTAAGTGCAAATTTTCTGCATAGCAGTAACCTGGACTTGAGTTCAGGTGTTTGGATTCTTAGTTTATTTTTCTATGCACTGGTAATGATCACAGATACTCTATGTTTAAAAACAAAAACAAAAACAGACAAACAAAACTATCTACTACCGGAGAAAATGGGACCTTCATGAATTGCTGCACCCCTCTCAGTTATAGCAGTGGTTCACATTACTATCTTGCTCTCATTGAAACTTTTCTTGGTCCAGTGTTCTCTCAAGTCTCCAAATAAAGCCATCACTTGCAGTCTAAAATAACATAATACTAATTTAACTCCAGTTTGTCTCACATTGCTCTCTAATTGGTTCAAGCGTGTCCGTCATCTCTCTGACTCCACAATGACTGTTGAACAGGCAGAAATCATGTCTTACACTATCGTGACCTCAAAATGTCTAATCTGGGGTCTTAGATTACTGGAGTAGGGTCTCAGTAAATATTTATTTTGATTCATATCTAATCTACATGCTGAACCATTCTTTCCACTTTCCCAGGATTAGATACTAAAATCATTAATGTAAAATCAATTTGTATTAGAAATTTCTCAACTCATATTCCTATTATATTAGCATGTAATTTTCTGAATATGGTTGAAAATTTCTGCTTGTTAATGAAGTCTGTTTCAACTGCTCTCATTATGAAACTTTCAAATCTCATTAACTAAACCAGGCATTAAAAATATGAGGATAATAGAATGAAATAAAAACATGTTGATACGATTAGATCTGGGTAACTTTCATCTTCTACTGAGGGAAAAAACTACTGCCTGAGTAACTGATAACTCACGCGTAGGAAACAGAACTTTATAACGTACAAGGAATACACTTGCCTATGTGTTCTAGAAGAATCAGCAATTTTCTCATTTGACTGCATCCTAACTAGAGTTATGGGTAGAAGTATAAAAATTGGGTGTACCTTAATGAGGGCACTGCTATGATGTGCATTTTCAATAGCGGTGTTGAATGAAAATACAAATACCCTTTACTAATTCCAATCCTTATGTACAATGTCTCAAGCCTTTATTTAACAGTACTTGTTAGAAATTTAAATTCAAGTTTATTGACTGCTATCTACCCTAGACACCTATGCCATTTTTTTTTTTTTTTTTGGAAATGTAGGAAAGAAACAACTCATAATCAAGCAGTGTAGGTTTTAAAAAAACATTGCCCTTGCCCTGAGCATTTTTCTTCTCTTTCACTCAGATATGATACTTCCTGAAGGCAGAAAGGAAAAAAAATCTGGACAGTGAATCATCTAGTTCTGGCACATTTAAATCCATTAGAGAATCATAAAATGTCAGAGCTAGAAGCAATCTTCAGATCATTGTAAACCAGTGGCTCTCAACATGTGTACTGCAAGAGACACACTGGTGTGCCACACAAAGTTTTTAAAAATGCAATACCTGATTGTTTAGTCAGAAGCACTGACCTCTTTTCCCTTAGATTTTCAAATAAAAAATGACAATAGCCAACACAACATAGCTGTTTGGTGTCGTCGTCGTCGTCGTCGTCGGCAGCCGTCCGTCTCGAGAGACGATGGTGTAGCTTCTTAAGAGTCCATCTGCACCGCCGAGAATGGCTGTGCAGTCCGACTCGGGAGTGACACGGTATCTGTCTCCTCCTGTGTTGAATTGACAACTTGTGATGACGCTGAATGAAAATTATACCTAATTTTTTTGTTAGATCAGCAAAAAATATATATTTTTTTTCTGTTGTGCCACCGTATATTAGTAATTAATTTATGTGTGCCATGAGATGACAAAGGTTAAAATTTGCTGCTTTAGACCTACCTGCCATATAATCAAACACGACAGCATGGAAGCATTGATACTTCAGAGGACTTTAGAAATGCAGACTCTCGGGCCCTACTGAATTAGGATCTGCCTTTTAACGAAACATTTAGGTGATTCGTGAACACCTTCACGTTGGAGACGTGTGAGGGGATTTTTACAATGCTTTTTCATCTGTCACATATCATTTACCCTTTTTAGTAAAGAGACGGTTCTACCATATCCGTTTTGCCATTGAGAAAAGCTACTCTATTGGTGACGTACAGAGATAGGGAAGCCCTTTCCAGGTCCCTTCAACTGCCACCATCCAATCACCATCTTTCTCTCCATTTAGCCATGGATTTAAACGACACCTACTCCCACTCCAGCCCTGTGTCTGCCCATACAATGAAATACCACTTTCTGTAAGCTTTGTCTACATGACCTCACCCAGCTGGGCGATCCTCCTGCCAGGCCAGCAGAGCACTAATCGCATCAAGCACTTTGAGGACAACGCCCTGGGAAGGTCAGTGACTGGGCAAAGGTTAACTGGTAAATGGTGGGTGGAAATGAAAATCGAGGGAGATGGCTCACCACCTGGTGAGGTCCTGAGACCATTAGAGCGCTTGGGGCGGAATGCCTCTCTCATCTGTATTATGTTTCATGCACATTTCCTGCCCTGCAGCCAGCGTTGCCATTGTAATTACAGACTCCTATTCAGCTGCCTTGAGAATTCTGTGGCTGTAAAAAAAAAAAAGAACACTCTCCACAGTGGGTGGGAGGGGTGGGCAAATTGCTAATCATCTATTGTGTAAGGCTGGCAATCTGTGATTTTGGCAGACTCCCCCCAACAAAGAAATATTTCATATGCACATTGTGCCCCCATCACCCCTTTTTTGGTTAATGTTGTTATAAAGAGGTTAAGCAGAAATGAGCAGGCAGGAGATGCTGCAAATCCAAGTGGAAAGCAAGCAGAAAACTATTTTTGGACTAAGAATAACAGACTACATTGGTCAAGGTTAATATCTGAAATTAGAAAAATGTTGCCTTACAGGATTTGATGGAAAGCATATTTTTAAGGAGCCTCTGCCCTCAACGTCACCAGGACTTGATCTAAAATTAGACCACACAAGCAATTCATTCCTGTGAATCAAAGAATTATTTGTTAAAGATTATTTTTTGGAATTGGTTTTTGTTTGATGCGTATTTATCTTCCAAGAGGAAGCATAGTAATCCCAAAGATAGGAAGAAGTAAATGGCCTGAAGGCTAAGACACCCATCTCTCACTGGACCAGAGAGCCTTCATCAGTCAATCACTGTCCTTATTCCCATTGAGCCTGCACAAAGATCTAGGTGCAGAATTTTTCTCAACACAGAAAAGCAGGCAGCAGGAGCCACTGGCAGGTGGGAGACAATGTGATAAGATTTGGAACTCATTCTTAATTTAAAGAAACGTTAATTTTTCAGAAGTTAGTTTCTGAAATTGGATAATAATATTAAATTGATTCATGCAGTGTTTCTCCAATCTCCCCCCCCCCATATCATTCCACCTACATTCATCCAAACCTTTATTAATACCAGAGCTTATTTTATAAACAAAAAGCACTGAAGAAGAAAAAATGAAATACTGCCATTTGTGATAACATGAATGCACCTTGAGAATATTATGCTAAGTGAAATAAGTCAGTCAGAAAAAGCTAAGAACCATATGATTTCACTCATATGTGGGATATAAAACTGAAATGCCAGAGACACAAACAACACTATGATGATTATGAGAGGGACAGGGGAGGAGGTGGTAAGGGTAAAAGGGGCTAAACATATGGTGACAGAGATGATTTGACTTTGGATAGTGGGCACACAATGCAATGCAGTATGTAGGCCATGTAACATAGAAATGTACACTTGAAACTTACATGAGCCTATTAACCAACGTTACCCCAATAAGTTTAATAAAAACAGAGTAAAGGGAAAAATAGATATTCTCTGTCCCTACCTTAATTCCTTGGAGTAAAGAGGTTTTGTTGTTGTTCTTTGCTTGTTTTTTTTGTTTTTTTTTTAAGATAAAAGTCAACTGATATAAAATATTTCAACCAAATTGGAAAAGAGTTTTACAGTTACTTAGAAAGTTTAATATAAATTTACCATGCAACCCAGAAATTTCACTCCTGGATACCTACCCAAATAAAATCATATGTTAAAACAAAAAATTTGCATGTTAATGTTCATAATATCATTATTCAACATAGCTAAAAAATAGAAAATGATTAAAGTGTGGTACCTCCTGCCTACAATGGGATGCTGCTCAACATAAAAAAGAATGAACTATTGATACATGCTACCAAGAAAAACCTCAAAAACATGTCAAGTGAAATAAGTCAGGAACAAAACCACATACTATACAGTTTCATTTATCTAAAATGTACAAATTAGACAAAACAATAGAGACAAAAAGTAGATTAGTGGTTGTCTGGGTCTGGGATGGGAATGGGGATCAACTATTAATGGAAACGGAGGATCTTATTGAGATGATAAAAAAATGTTTTAAAATTGGTTATGGTGATGATTGCACAACTTGGTAAATTTACTAAAATGCCAATGGCTGACTTTATGATATGCAAATTATACCTCAATACAGTTGTTCAAAACATTTCAACTGACAAAGACAAGGAAGCACTATGGCATTAAAAAAAAGAAAGACAGAAAAAACTTAGAGAAAAGAAAGGTTTGGGAATGTGTACTGAGGGCCATCCCTACCAGCTGGCCAAATTTATTGTCTTCCTGAGGGAGCTCCTAAAGTCAACAGCACTAGCCTTATTTTAGAAGAAGGAGTGTACATGTGACAATGCTAACTGAGACCTAAAAATGTTTTTTGTTTGATGTCTCAGCTGCCAGTCATGCAGCCTTTTTTTTTTTTTTTTTTAAATCAGTCACTCCCAACAGGCTTAGATAAGTTTCATTTTTTCTCATTGATACTTGAACATGGAATCAAATTTCTTAAAAATTCTTTGGTCTGTAATACACTCCTTCCTATTTTCTACCAATCCATCACCCCAAGACTATAGAATTTGTATTTACCTAGAGAATTGTTTTTCTTGGAAGCATTAAAAGGTAGGGTACAGAGTCTGAACTCAGGAAGAATACATCCAAATCTCACCCTATCAATCACTGATCTATATTGCATCTTTAACTTAAAATCCACATCTGGAGCTTTGGGTTTCAATCTAGAAGCAATGAGTTTCAAGTCTGCAATAGAAACATAACACGAGGCACTGTAGCTATGTAAAAACTGGGTTGGAGAAGGTAGATGACATCTCGATGACTATATGAAGACTTCTGACCACTTGTTTTATTGCAGTGAAATATAGAAAAGTGTAGACATTCAAATATTTGGGATTTTAAAATAAATATGGTTTAAATCCATTGCATATGAAGAAAACTTGCGCAATTCATTAGAATGGTGGTGCTATTAGCTGAGATAGAAAAACATGGATGCAGACCTGGTTCTTAGGAAAAGAGATTAAGAGCTAAAAGTTCCACAGATTGAGGGTGAGACAACCTTCCTAGTAGAAATTACTAGAAGGCAGTTTGCTAAATATATCTAGAAATACAAGGAAAATTACTGGACTAGAGTTTTAAATTTGAGAGTAAACAATATAAAAAAGAATAATTGAAGGCATGTGATGTCAGGAAATATATGGAAGAATTGGGAGAGAGAATATTGTGAGAAGGGAAATTATGACAGAACTTTGTGTCAGTCTAAGGACAAAAAAATGACAAATAGTGGCCAATCATGTAGGGATAAGAGATACAGAAAGGAAAGAAATTTGGTTCAGCTGGGGTTCAGTTAGCTCCTCTATCCACTGTGGAAGGAGACAGTTTTACATTCATTTGCAAATTCATTTCAATATTCCTGACCTAGAATGGATTCTTCTTTGGATTATTCTTTAAATTGGTTGCAACATTTTTTTTTTCTATTTCTCTCCTTTAATTAATGAGTTAAATCAAAACTTTGACATCTGTCATTATATATTTTTATGAAAGTCATATTTTGCCTCCAAAACTTTCCTATAACAAGTCAGAACATTTCATTTTGCAAAATCTCAACAATTATTAAAATCAAAAGGAAATCAAACTTTTTCTTTAGAAATAATGTTTACTATTTTTTAAATGTATTGCAATTTCCAAGTCACCCAGGCTTTAGTCTTTAAACATTTTTTTTTGAAATTCAGTCACCATTACACACTTATATCTAATTCTAATTACTCACTTTCAGTGACTACGTCTCTAACATTATCATAATCTCTTCAAATTGATACTTTGCATGCATCTGAGAAGAGCAGATAGTATCATATTTTTGATAGTATGCAAGCAGAATAATATCTATCTTCCATAATATAGCTTTCATGATCTCCATGGATTATAATAGTCCATAGATTGGTTACAAGTGATGTATGGATTGTTTATTTTTAAAAAGAATCTAATAAATCAAGATAAAAGCTAGCTAAGAATAAATAGTCCCCAGGAAATCCAACTTTGGGAATAGGATAAAATTAATTAGGAGCCCAGGGCCTAACAACCACTGTATTTGGGTACCACTTGAATCCTTTGTCACTCTCCTCAAGACTTAAAGATCTTATAAAAAATTTTAACCAACCTGAATTAAATAGTCATACCTTGGCTAGGGGATAATGCCCTTTTGTTTGCATAAAACCCCAGTAATTCACATACAATGGGTAATTCTGAAGGAAAATAGTATATGTTTGGAAAAGGTTAAGAGATACTGGATAACCAAAAAATAAAAACCAGAGTCCATTAGAATTATCATACTTTATCCAGCCTTCAATCTTATTTCTCACTACACTTTCAATAATTCTAAATGGCACCCAAACCACTTCTGATACATGATACTTACTATCAGATCTATATGTTTTTGCCCATAATATCCATTTTATTTGTAATGCACTTTCCTTGGTGATTTTATATCCAACTTTTATTTATTCTTTAATGTTTACCCCAAGTTCCACTTCTCTAATGAAAATTTTCTTCGTCTGAAACATTCCTCTAAGCATCATATGTAAATATTTGCATACAAGGTACTATCTCTTTTTTTAGTGTAGGCTCTTGGTGCACAGGGACTGGGTTTTATTCAACTCTGCATCTCCCTACAAAGTTTAACACAAAGCTGACTACACAGTAGATATGCAACAAATAATTGTCAAATATATGGATATAGCAATAGCAAACATGTTATTCTACTAAATAAGTAAAGGACTACGGAAGGGAGTCTCCTCTCTTTGCCTTATATTTAAAAAGATGTTATGTTCTTTTTTAATCCATTCTGTCTTCCCTTTTAGTGCAGAACATTATGTCCAGCAATTAAGCAGTTAGAGGTAATAAGTGAGATGTTTTTCTGTGCCATTCAGAAGCAATTGCCAATAGAAATTAGCATTTTCCTTCCACTGGAGCCCTCAGCAGCTGCAAAGAGTGACTCACTGAATGACATGTGACACTGATTATATTATCTGACGATAAGGGGGTCACAATCAAATAAAACCCTTTGCCAAGTGTGTGTGTGTGTGTTGCAACTCCAATCCAGATGAGCAATCCTCCCCTTTCCCACTGAGCTAATGCACATCTTGGAATAATGGAAGACAGACTTCTGCCACCCTCTGTCATTCCAGCAAGGTTCTGTTCTATAATAGGTGGTAGTAATTCAGTTGTAATTAAACAAGACCTGATATATTATTTCCTAATGAACTCAAGTGAAGTCATCTTCCACTTCTTCCCAGTGCCTCTAATTAGGCAATAAGGACTATATCATGAGCAATAAAGATCACTTTGCTGGGCTAGTGATGAGGGATTAGAGAGCACACAGGGAGGCTCTGATGGCCTAGAGTGTAAGGCAGGTAGGTGGCAATTCTAAATGGAACATCCTCCATTCCTCTTGCCATCTGCTCCCAAATTACCTAGGTAGCAAGCACTGATGAGGAACAAATTGAATTGAAGCTAGAAAAAGAAGCTTAAAGCCATCCGTCATTAGCCCAGCAATTTAAATCAGAGTTTTATGTATATGAGTTCTTTGTGTAATTATTCTGGTGCTTTATTTAATTCTAAGATTTCCATATCCACTATCTGGTTGAATCCTCAGAAAACTTGAGTGGATTAGAATAGCTGGCTTTTGCTTGTCCTATCTCATGCCCGGAAAGATTGGGATTCCATACTTTGAAGTGACAGACTCAGTGTAGGAAGGTTACAGCAGTGAAGATGTCCACAACTGAATTCTTCATCTAGTCACTCTGAAGATTTTGGTTATATTTGATTTCCTGGGATATCAACGAGTAGGTCTGCACTCTTTGCTTCCCTTGTAGATTTTTAGGTGAGATATGGTGTTGTCTTTTTTATTTCCCTTTAGTTCACCTAAGGCAAGGGTAGACAATCAGGGCCTCTAGTCCTCCACCTGTTTTTGCAATGTATGAAAAACTAGGCACTGTCTATAGCACATCCTTCTGACTCTGGATTCTACGGGAGCTGTTATACAACTCTGTAGGTTATAGGTAGCTGAGAGCAAAGCAAAAATCATTTGTGTATGTAGACATACAACTAAATTCTGTACATTGGAGGTACAACTCTCCTCCCCTCCTGTGGAAAACCTGTTTTTTCTCCATTCATACATTTATTTCACTATTCTTGATCTATAAATGTGTCTCTCCTTAAGTTTCTCCTTATATTTTTCTTTAACTTGGTTGTAATATTTCTCTGGTTTCCTTATATGAACTTTAAAAATCTTGGAGTGACGTCAGAGAGATGGTGATGTGAGAGATTCCCTTTGTCTCTCCCCTTAAAGTTTCAACAATTTTAACAGGTATAATCCAGCAAAGAATTTCCTGCTCAAAGCAAAAATACATCTGAAAGATCCATGCATTGAAACATCTAAAGGTGGGCAGGTGGGGCCGAACTGAGGAGGTGAGAAGGGAGAACAGCTCAAAGGAGCCATGGATGCAACCCTGCAGCCTGGAGCTCACTGTGGGGCTCAGGCTGGAGAGGGGAGGAATCGGGTTGAGGCTGGCATTCCCTTCAGCTGCGAGCGAAGAAAAGATTTAGGGAGCATTCCTGCAGGAGTAAGCAGTATGAGCTGCAGCTGAGTCCCGTGACCTGGGCAGGGATAAAGCACAGAAGTGTGGCCTCGGTTATCTGGCAATTTGTATGCCAGACAGAGAAACAAAACCATGAAAGTTGGTCACCTTCCCTTAACTTAGCAGAGCTTGCCTCCCTTACCCCACACGTGGGGTTGCAGAGCACATTATCTGCAAAGGAGGATGGAGATCAGATGCAAGCAAAAGAAAAAGGACTACTGTATTTACGGAACTTTCTTTTTTATAAACCTAATGGTAACCACACAACAAAAACCCAAAACTGAGAAACACAACTTAAAAAGAGAGGAAACAGGAAAAAAGGATGGAATCCCATCAAAACAACAGAAACACAAAGAAAAAGAAAGAATGGAGGCACAGAGATACTAGAAAACAGGACAAAATGGCTATAGAAAATCCTCATACATCAATAATTACTCTAAATGTAAATGGACTGAAATGACCAATAAAATGGTGCTGAGTAGGGGATTGGTTCAAAAAGTAAATTCCAACCATATGAAATCTGTCCAGAAAAAGTCCAACCATTGTTAATATGATGAGAATGGTTTGTGTGACATCAATGTAACCTGTCAGCCAAGGAGAATGGACTGGAATGTATATATGTGAACAACGACAGCTTTACTATCCTGGTCAGTGGGGGCAGTAGACGCCATTGAGTGAGCATGTGCACTGTGTGGCTGTCGCATTCAAAGTTACTGAGCACGTAGAGCAATGACTCTGCATCAAATTTTGCATAGAGCTTGAATATTCCTCCACAGAAACAATTGAGATGATTCAGAAGGCTTTCAGGGATGATGCAATAAATGCAGCACAAATAAAAGTGTGGCATAAATGCTTCAAAGATGGTTGAGACTGTTGAAAGTGATCTACATTCTGGAGCACCTGAGAATGTCGAACATGTATGGGCTACAACCACCAAAGATCAGCAATTGACAGTGTGAGAACTACTTACAGAAGCTGGTCTGGGGATTCCAAAATCTACTGTGTCTGAGATTTTGACCCAGGATCTTGGCATAAAATGTGTTGTGACAAAATTTGTTCCATGGCTTCTGCTGTCAGAGCAAAAGGAATCTCGTACTACAGTTGCTAGTGATTTGACTCAAACCACTACCAATGAACCAGATTCCCTCAAGAAAGTCATAACCAGAGGTGAATGGTATGTCTAAGGCTATGATCCTGAAACTGAGGTCCAGTCATCCCAAAGGAAGTCACCTGGTTCTCCACACCCAAAGAAGGTGCAGCAAAGTCACAGTAAGATCAAGACTATGTTAACTGTGTTTATTGATTGGTAAGCTGTTGTCCATCATGAGTATGCCCCTCCAGGCTGAACAATTAATAAAGAGTACCACCTTAATGATTTTCATTGCTTGAGAGATGCAATATGGATGGAAATGGCTGCAGCTAAGGGCAACTGGTGACTGGCAGCTTCATCACAACAATGTGCCTGCTCATGCATCACATCTCATACAGAGATTTTTGGCAAAACATCAAATCACTCAGGTGACTCAGCCCATAATTGGTGCTCTGAAACTTCTGGTTTTTCCCAAAACTAAAATCACTTTTGAAAGGGTAGAGATTTCAGAGATTTCAGACCATCAATGAGATTCAGGAAAATATGGCTGGCCAACTGATGGCCATTCCAACAAAGAATTTTGCACTGTTTGGAACAGTGGGAGAGATGCTGGGAGAAATGCATTGTCCTAAGGTGCCTACTTTGAAGCAGACTGAGGCATCATTGTCCTGTGTACAATGTTTCTTGTATCTTGTATCTTTTTCAATAAGTGTCTCTAGCACATGGCTTGATACTTTCTGGACACACCTAATCAGCACAAACTCTGAGATCAGAAAAGTCTCACCTTGACTTCTCTTTCCTCAGCTCTCTTCTCCTCAATTCCCAGTACATAATACTCATGCTGTATTATGATGGCAATCTTATCTTCCCTCCCCGAAGTTCTTTATTCAGTCCAGCTATGAATTGTCGGTATCTCAACTACAAAATCAAATTTCCCTTACCTGACATACCCCAACTTTATTAACTCACTTATTCATTCATTCACCCATTCAATCACCAATTAATACTTTGGAGGAGGTGTAGAGGGATCTCTCTGGGACCTCTTTTATAAGGGCATTGGTCTCATTCATGAGTTCTCTGTCTTAATGACCTAATCATTTCTCAAAGGCTCCACTTGCAAACCCCATCACATTAGGTTTTAACATAATTCTAGGAGAGCACAAAGGATTTACTACAAGCATGTCATTAGGCATCCAGGATACGCTGATGAACAAAAACAAATGTAGCCCTTGCCTTCGTGAAGCGTTTAGTTTAATGAGGGGGTATAGCACCCTCATTGCTCTCATCAACTGTGCTTTGTTTCTTCTGAAAAAATTGGCAGAACTGCCATAGACACTGATAATGGAGGGATTTCCTCATTGCAGCCATATTCACATATACATATACAAAATGTGTGAGGGTGTATACCTAAGTAGAAATTAACATGTATTCATACACTCTAATGTATCACACTGAACTGTTTCATCAGACAGTTTGAAATTATAGATAGGACCTATGGGGACAGGGGAATATAGAAATCAGTATGGTCTTATATATATGTAAAGATTAAGAGAGGAAACATGTTTACTGTACAGAAGAGGTCCTTGGGAATGAATTTCTGATTATCTCAATGTGAAACCTCAGCAAGAACTAAAGGCCACAGAGCATGTAGCACTTAGAAAATCAATGCTTGTTGCATTCCACCTGGATGGGTGTTTACAGTTAATCTACCTGAGTAGCCCTCATGGGACCTTGAGAACCAGGTACTTATTAGTCATGAACTTGAATAAGTTACTTAACCTCTCTAAACTTGAGGTTTCTCTAAAATGTGTCATAAGATCAAACAAAAAAATATGGTTGTGGCGCTTCAAAGAGATGGCATTTCCGCAAATATTTTAGTTTCTCCCTCATTAAGTATTTTTGAAATTGTCCCCCTTACTGATTTTCTCCCCCTCTCTTCCTCTCAGCACTCTCTCTACTTCCCTTCCAGGTTTCAGTCATTTCTTCTTTTGACTTTTTCAAAGAATTTTACTTCAGTTATTAGAGAGGAACCAGGTATGGACCCCCATAGTGTTTTATTATTATTTTCACCCAACTATCTATATCTAAGTTTCTTTTTGCCCATCTATCATCTGAAAAATAAAACACAATATGTAAATACCCATATTGGGTTTTTGACCAAAACTGACATATTTTAAAACTAATTATCAGTCAACATGGGGGAGGAGGGAGAAAAGGGGGATAAGTAAGGGAAGGGTCTAGTCAAGGAACGTGTATAAACGACTCATGGACATGGACAACGGGGAGGGATATGATTGTGGGAGAGGGGTGGGCTGGGTGGGGAGGAGCACTGGGGAAAAAATGGGACAACTGTAATTGAAAAACCAAAAAATAAAAAAATAAAAATAAATTAAAAAAAAAAAACTAATTATAAGGGTTCTGGAGGCATACAGAGACACATAACACCATGTTCCTTATTTCTCCTTGAAAAGGAGAAACAACACACCCAAAAGGCCTGTGTCCATTCATTACCATGAGCACCCTTCTTTTTTCAATTATATTTTGCTGTTTTACTAAAGTTATAATACTTTTTAAAAGGCACTCTTTTTCTTCAATAGGGAACATATATTTTACTACTGAATTTTCACTTTAGTACTATGATATTCCAAATATGACCTTCTTAGAACAGATTGACTGTTACAAGCACACTGATGCTAAGTAGATAGTGCTGTTTCGTTAAGGATTTTTGCTTTGTTTAAATGAGCTCATGAGCTCTGTCATCTCATCCCCTTTGTACTGACATCAACATTGGTTGGGATTGCTGTCTGGAAACCCCTGTGTCTTCCTGGAGCTTCACCCTTTTATCATGCATTATAAATAATTTAATTAATTATTCAAGACTGGATTTATGTTTTCACCAAGGCAAACATGCTGACCCCTTCACTAATCATCAGGTCCTCTTTAAGAAAGCCTCCACTGCTGACCCAGCTGAACAATGACCCTTGAGTTTTGAGTTTATTTTAAGGAGTAGCCAAGATCCACAGGATTGATTCTGAATTTTGATGAACTGAGTCAACCTTGAGCCCTGCTTTTAGAAATATGCAGACACTTCTCATAGTGAGATACTAGTTCAGGCATTTCCCCCCAAAGTAAAAATGAGCCAAGGCAACTTCTTGTTACAACTGTTAGTTTGAGCAATTCTTTTAGATTGACTGCAACAGGATATTTTTTAAAAACTCTGTTTGAACCTTAAAATTACATATTTTACTGAATATGATTTTTTTTTTTTGCTAAATAATTACTGACACGTTACACTTGAATCTGGAAAATGGGGAATCTTTTACTTCCTACCTACAGACTTACAAGTCACATCGCAAGTTAATTCTTAGAAAATTTATTTCAAATCACATATAAAAAAACTTTTACCTAGAATATATAGAGAACTCTCACCACTTGATAATGAAGTCAAAAAACCCAACTCAAAATGAGCAAATAATTTGAATACACAGTTCTGTAAAGAGGGTAGGCAAATGACTAATAAGCACAAGAAAAGATGCTCAATATAATTAGCTATGAGGGAAAGGCAAATCCAAACCACAATGAGATAGCACCTCTTACCCACTAGAATGGCTATAAAAATTAAAATGACAGATTATAACACACATTGGTGAGGATATGGAAAAACTGGAACTCTTGTACATAGCTGGTGGGAATGTAAAAAGTTGAGATCACTTTGGAAACAGTTCAAAAGGTTAAAAGTAGTTACCATATGACCCAGCAATTATATTCATAGGTATACACTCAAGAGAATTCAAAACATATGTTTACATAAAAATTTGTATATGACTGTTTGTAGAAGAATTATTCACAACAGCCAAAAGTTAGAAATAACTCAAATGTTCCTCAACTGATAAAATAAATAAATAGAATTTGGTATATCCACACAATGGAATAATAATAAGCAATACAAAGAAATGAAGTACTGATACATGCTATAACATCACTAATCTCTAAAAACACTATGCATTATGCTGAGTTAAAGAAACCAAAGACATGCCCAAAATAGGCAAATATAGAGAGACAGAAAGAAGATTAGTGGTTGTCTAGGGCTAGATGATTTGAAGAAAAATAGGCAATGACTGCTAATATGTATGGGGTTTCTTTTGGGGGTAGTAATGTTTTTAAATTGATCGTGTGATGTTTGCACAGCTCTGAATATACTAAAAACCATTGACTGTACACTTCAAGTGGATGAATTGTATGACATGTGAATTTTCTCTCTTTTTTCCTATATCTATGGCACAGGGATTTTACAAGGTACATATTTCACATAGAATATCTTCATAGATTTTTTAAAATTCTTATCTCATTGTTGAGGCCCTCCTTGGGCTCCCTATTTAAACTAGTGGCCCCCAAACCCTGCTTTTTACTTTGCTTTATTTTTCTTTAAACTCTTATCATAGTACATCAAGCTTAAGAGATCATTTATTGAGAAACATTATTCTTACATCAGAAATTAGATGCATCTTAGATTTGCCATATAGTACATGTGAATATTAACTGGATAATCATTGGTTGTATAGCTATTAAAGTCACTTATTTTGTTTTTCTCCTCCAGTTCCACCAGGAAGTTTGCTAACTTCATCACTGTAGCTTCTCTGCCAAGAACAGTGCCTGGGCCTCATAGTTCTCAGTGAGTATTTGTCAAATGAGTAAATGAATGGCCTATGTATAAACAGCTTACCATCCTTACTATGCTATACTTACACTCATGCTGTAGGAGCAGCTGAGAATAGATTACAAATGAAGGGCAGTGATTTGCCAATACTTATGCTATAATCCTCTGATAAATCATTTCCCAGTTTGCCTTGCTACTGGTTAAAAGAGTGAGAACACAAGCACAGATCTTCAAAAAGTCATATAAGCTTTGAACCACAATCAGTACAATGAAGAAATCTTCAGTAAAATGAATTGTTAACTTTGAAGTCCACGCTTTCCCAGGTGAGTGACTCTTTGGCTTCCAGGAACTTTATTCTTGAATTCACTCAGGATGTTTTGGAGATATGGAAGGAGATTGTGTGCATGAGTGTGTGCATGTGTGTGTGAGGTTGATGGACTGGACAGTAAGTCAGGCTTTGTGATACACAACTTATCTTTGCAGGCACCTTCTTGGAGAAACTCATTAGCATTGAGATGTTAGCAATGCAGTAGATGATGCGTCTGTTCTTATCTCATCCTTTTCTTCTATAATCAAATTGGCCCCATGCTAAAAGCAAATATTGAAAGGGCAATATTTTAAATTAAAGCATTGTGTCAATAGAGGAAGGATATTTATGAGGAGATTTCAGTGATATTTGTGGCTTTTCTGAAATTATACCACATAAGCAAAAATGAGTGCAGAAGATCCATGTTGATATTGTTTGATATGTAAAACCAGCTTTTGGTTTTATTCTCTTTCTTTGCTGGAGTCCAAGTAATTCCCTGAGGGTGAGGCCTCTATCCTTGAGCTATTTGGTTGCTAATGATTTAAAGCCTGGATTCAGTGGATTCAATAAGTCCACATTAAAATGGACAAGAAAAGTAATTTTTTCAGGAAAGGGTGAAAGAAAGCAAAGAATGTAAGGAGAAGCATAATGAAAAAGAAACCCTGAGGAAAATACATTTGAAAGGAAATTGCGAAAGAGTATTGGGAAGAGAAAAAGGAGGGTGCACCTCAGGGAGATAGCCAGGAAAAGTACTGGGAAAAGGACATTGTCTCCAGCTTCCACTTACCTGTGAACCTCCCATTCCTCTGCACACAAACTACATAGGTGTTTCTCCCACTGATGTTCAATGGAGCTTTCCCTTTGTTATGATCCGTCAGCTCTGCCTACTAAATGACCAGGAGATGTGTGTGCTGCATGCCATAAGACTTTCCTTAAACTTTTCTACATGTCTCTTGTAAACAATCATGTGCTGCATTATAGACACTCACCTGGTACACATGTAAACTCAAGAAGGAAATCTGGCCCTGGATACCTACAAGAATAAGGGAGGGGTGAGAGGGGAAGAAAGCTTCTGCACTATATCTTACGGTACTGAACTAAAATAAATACTGTGAGAAATTTGGGTTAAATAATGACAAACTCCCTATAAAACCCATAAGCTTTGAACCACAATCAGTAGTATAGTGAGTAGATCCTCAGCAAAAGCGAATTGTTAACTTTGAAATTCAAGCTTTCCCAAGTAGGTGACTCTGGCTTCCAGGAACTTTATTCTTATTCAGTCAGGATGCTTCGGAGATACGGGAAGAAATTATGTGTGTGTGTATGCATGTGTGTGTGTGTGTATGTGTGTGTGTGTGTGTGTGTGTGTGTGTGTGTGTGTGTGTGTGATTCATGGACAGTAAGTCAGGCTTTGTGATAGACAACTTACCTTTGCAGGCATAAGGATGTCCTTGAAACAGAGGGTAAGTGGGACAAATATCTGACCAGCATTTGACATTTCAACAAAGTTACCTGCATTTCATAAAAAGTAGGTATCTTTTAGAGCTGCCATACAAAATATCACATAATCGGTGTCTTAAAATTCATAGTTTTCATAGTTTTTGAGTCTAGGAGTCCAATATCAGAAGGTTGGCAGGTTTGGGGTCCTTCTGGGGCCTCTATGCTTGTCTTGCAGATGGTTGCCATCTTGTTAGGTTCTCACATGGTCTTTCTCTGTATGCACACATTTCTAACATCTCTTTGTGTGCCCAAGTTTTCTATTTTTATAAGAACAACAATCCGGCTGGATGAGGGTCCACTCTAATGGCCTCATCTTAACTTAATCACCTCTTAATGATCCTATCTTCATAGTCACAGTCTCTGGTACCAGAGATTAGAAATTTAACATATGAGTTGTTAGGGTCACAATTCAATGTTATGGTAAGTAGGACTCAGAGTTACTCTTTATGATATACTTCAATTATGAGATTATTAGATTTATTTTCTTTTTATCTCAAACATTTTCAAAATGTATCAGGTATTTTGTAATTCTATTTTCCTGAATCAGATCTACTCTGTCTGAAGGTAATTCATCATTTTTTAATGAATTTATATTTGCATTACCTAATTTAGCTTTCCTACTTTTACATATAGGTGAAACTTAATGTTCCATTTATAATGAATTGCATTATCCCAGGTTAAAATATTAAATGCTACTGAATAATGCCAGAAATTTCAGACTCATTAATCTAGATTCTATTAAGCCTGCCAGTCTTTTCAATTCTTGTTATCATTTTAGTATGTTGAGAGTTATTTTATCAAAGTTTTAGTGAACCTGGGCAGAAAACAACTCAATGAAGAGATGTCACTGCATCTACAGTTCTTGTTTTAAAGCAATGGATTTATTCAAAGAATAAAATTGCCTTTCAACTTTCTTATGATAGTAATATCTTCTATGATTATAAGTAAGTATGTATGTATTAGTTTTTGACTTAGTATTTTATTAATCAATATAATGATTTAGGATGGCAGAGGTATTTTTTAAATATACAATTTATTAATAATCTGAACATTTGCTATTGTGCACACCATAAGACACAGGACCTCTCTTAGAAGATTATAATAGTCACACAATAAGTAAAAATTATATAAAGTTAAATGTAATCAATGTTATATGTCCATGTTCAACAAATAATGCAGGAAAGAGAAAAAGTAGATTTAATTAGGATAATTTAGTAACAAAATAGGAATTAAAACTATCATTAAATATTTATATTGCAAAACAATTTTATGAGAGAATGTCAGAAAACATGAGTTAAAATCTCTTCTCTTATATTAATTGTATAACTTTGACCAAATTTCCCAAAACCTCCGTTGCTCATTTTAATCCTGAAAAATCAAAATACTATAATAATATCAATGCAATAATTTGGTCTCTTCTTGAATTATGATTTAAATAACCATCATCTGGTTTGTTCTGAGAATATAAGCATACATTTTGGGGAAACTTTTAAACATGTTTCGCACTGTCTTATAAAAGAAAGTAAAACTGCTTGTATTTTTTGTATCTCAAAAATATATCAAAATACTGTATAGTATATAGCAGGATGTTGATAATTGTTAAAAGTAAGTATTGGGTATATTAGAGTTCATTATACTAATTTTTTCTGTCTTTTTTAACATATAATAACATTTTTTTCTGAAATGAGCCTTAATATCACTACTTAGTTACCCAATGATATAAAAAAACTATTTGTCCAGTTTTACCATAAAATTTTGTTCTAAGTAATAAAACTATGGCATCATTTATGTGGTTCTTTTTTATTTCCTTATAACCCTGTTATTTATTTATTTTGGGGGGGTATTAGGAGAAAAATATATTTTTTTATTTACTATTTTTTTTCAATTTTTTTGTTTTAAAGGAAAAGACATTTTATTATATTTTATTTAATTTTTAAAATCTTTACTGAAATTATTGTGGTGACATTGGTTGATAAAATTATATAGGTTATATAAATGTACAATCCTATATAATACATCATTTGTATATTGTATTGTGTTCACCACTCAAAGTCGCATCTCCTTCCATTATCATTTATCTTCCCTTTACCCTCTTCTACTGTCCCTTTCTCTCTAGTAATTAATCACCATATTGTTGAGTGTGTGTCTCTCAGTTATTTTTTTCTTTGCTTAATCCCTTCACCTTCTTGCACTAACCTTCCTACCCTCTCTGCTCTTACAGCTATTAGACTGTTCTCTGTATGAGTCTGTTTCTATTTTATTTGTTAGTTTATTTTGTTCATTAGATTTCACATATAAGTGAAATCAGATGACATTTGTCTTTCTTTGACTGGTTTATGTCACTCAGCATAATACTCTCTAGGTCCATCCATGCTGCTACAAAGGATAAGATTGTCTTATTTTTTATGGCCAAGTAATATTTCATTGTAAATGTACCACATCTTTTTTATCCACTCTTATATTGATGGCACTTGGGCTACTTCCAAATATTGGCTATTGTAAATAATGCTGCAATAAACATAAATCAATGGAGCAGAATAGAAGGCCTAGAAATAAACCCATGCCTTTACGGTCAATTAACATTTGACAAAGGAGGCAAGAACATGGAACGGGGTAAAGATAGTCTATTCAATAAATAATGTTGAGAATATTGGACATATATATGAAAAATAAATAAAATTAGACCACTTTCTTATACCATATACAAAATTAAACTAAAAATGGATTAACGGCTTAAATGTAAGACTTCAAACCATAAAAATCCTAGAAGACAACACAGGCAGTAAAATCTCGGACATCTCCTCTAGCAATATTTTTTTCTGCTATATCCCCTCGAGCAAGGGAAACAAAAGAAAAAAATATAAACAACGGCATTGCATCAAATTAAAATTTTTTTGCACAGCAAAGGATACCATCAACAAACTGAAAAGACAACCCTCTGAGTGGGAGAACATATTTTCCAATGATACATTTGATAAGGGATTAATATACAAAATGCATAAAACTTATAAAAGTTAATACCAAAAAACAAACAATCCAATTAAAAAATGGTCAAAGGACCTGAATAGACACTTCTCCAAAGAAGACATGCAGATAGCCAATAGACATATGAAAAGATGTTCAATGTCACTAATCATCAGAGAAATGTAGATTAAAATCACAACAAGATGTCATCTTACACCTGTCTGAATGGCTATCACCAATAAATCAACAAACAAGTGTTGGCAAAGATGTGGAGAAAAGGGAACCCTCATGCACTATTGGTGGGAATCCAGATTGGTGTAGCTACTGTGGAAAAACACTTTGGAGGTTTCTCATAAAATTAAAAATAAAATTGCCTTCTAACCCAGTAATTTCACTTCTGGGAATATATCCAAAGAAACCCAAAAGACTAATTCAAAAGAATATATATACCCCTATATTCATTGCTGTCTTATTTACAACAGCCAAGTTTCGGAAGCAGCCTATAATCTTGTCTTTGCAAAGGAAACTTAAAACTGAAAACATTAAAATTTATAATTTTTCTGTCTTCGCTATTAAATAAGCTCTTTCTTTCTTTAAGATCTGAGCAGTATACAATAAAATGATGCTTTTATTCTATGCATTGATGACCCATCATTGTTCCTTACCTTTTAAGTATCCATGTTCCACTTAAAGTGAATAAAAACACAGATCACTGGATGTCTCAAGACAATTACAGTGAGAAGGGTTTACTTTTGAAAAGTGTGCCTTCCTTTTAACTGAGAAGGAATTTTGTTCTTTTATCAAGCCCCTGATTCCCTGAAGTGGCAGGTTAGGGGAATGAAAACATAGTGCTTTGTATATTCGCACATATGTATGTATGTATGTCTGTATGTCTGCATTTACAGTTGAAAGCTATCTTGGGTAAGTTCTGCTCTCTATCACTTATTTATCTGTGCACTCATTGAACACTTCTAAGTTGTCACTGGAAATTCACCAGTGAACAAAACACACAAAATTATCTGCTTAGCTATAACATATGCTGGAAGGAAAGGAGAAAGAGAAAATAATGAGATAAGTGAGTAAAATAAATGGCATGTCAGATGATAATAGAGCTATGGAGAAAAATAAGGCAGAGAAGGGAAAAAGAGTGATCGAGGAGACAGAGAGGCTATTTTAAGTATGATAGTGAGAAAAGTGTCCCTGCTTAGGAGCAGACACCTGAAAGATGTGAGGCTGTGAGTCATGTGGCTACCAGTCAGATGTCTGCTCTTGTCAGCTGGAAGTTTGTGACAGGGCAGTGGCAACAAACAGAGCAATGATCATGACTGAAGTGGGGTGAGGTGGGTGTAAAAGTGGTAGCAGGACTCATGATTTGAGGTTCTTCTCCAGATCAGAAAGGAAGCCTCTGGCAGTTTCTGAACAGAGAAGGATGTCTTACTCTGCTTTAGAGAAGGAGGATATTCTGAGGCTCTGAGATACCGAAGGAAGTAGCAGACAGATGATCAACACAGACCTATAAAAACATTTCACTGAGGCAATTGATATGACTACATTGATCGAACAACTGGGGTTTGCTAAAGTAGGTATGGCTGAAAGTATATTGGGGTATGCTCTGTGACAAGTATTATTTTTAATTAAGTGCCCTACAACATAGTCTGTTTTCAGTTAATTCAAAGAGGGAGGGAAACATCCAAGATCTCAGGTTCTGACTAAGTCATTCGTATACTGCAGATCTTGGTATGAAAACTCTTACTCAGACCTTTTCTATCCAATATCTCAGGGACCTAGATTCCCCAGTTAGACTCTCTCAATGCACCTTATAATTTTTTCCTTCATGGAACATATATAATTTGTAATTATTTATATGAGGGGACAACTATTTTGATATGATTTCCTCTTGATGATCTGAATAGCAAATCTCTTCCAGAACTTATCCGAGGCCTCGATTTGTGAAAGATTTAGTATTTATAACTAATAAAATATAAAAAGAAATATGAAGATAATATTCAGCTTCTCATATTTAAAAAAAAAAAAACAGTAAATGAGAAAAGTGTCAATTCAAAGGGAACTGTCATAGAGTCCCTAATTTCCTGCCTTTATCAAATAAAGGGCCAGGCCTGGGAGCTCAGCTCACTGTGGAGAGCAGAACCCTCTCAACTGGAGGTTCTGGCCCCTGGACCAACATGTGCGTGTGGAGAACATCTCATAGGAGAAGTAAAGGAGGCCTGCTCTTTCTTAGCTTTGGGGATTGGGGAATGGACAGCAAAGTCAGGAATGCGCTGGGGGCTTGTCCTGCTGCCAGTGTATGCCTCTGGGAAGAGGCTGTCACAGAGAGACCTGGAGAGATGCCACATCCAAGTGAACCTGACAACCTGTCATAACCAGGCAGAGAGAGGGCTATTTCCACAGTTGGTTTTATTTCCTCTGTGACACAAATGTAGACTTAAAAGACAGCTGTCCTCGTATGGGACCTGGTATGTTGGGGAAAATGCCTACTCAGTGGAGGACAGGGGACAGACAACTAGATGACAGAAGGAAGCAAAGGCTCAGGGGCCATAGTCAGTGGGAACTGCGGAAAGGCGGAATTGGCAAGGGAGAAGATGGGGCGTGCATTCCTAGAGCACTGATGTGGGCACAAGAATGGACCATGGTTCATGAATGACGGACTTCAGCAACGGAACCCAGAAGGGTGCAGAGCATTCAGGTAGATAAGAGGCACCCCCAAAACAAACACATGCCCAGAAATTCCTTTAACTCCACTGCCAAGGACATGAAGTTGCCTGAACCAAACTTTTTTCCCTTCTCATTCCTAGATACTACATCTTAGAAAGATCACCAGGAGGAGACTACCTGAGAGATGGAAAATTTTATCCAACAGAGGGTATTGTTTAAGTTAGTGAATCCTAACAAGCTTCAGATTATGTTGAACATTTAATTTTTCCACCAAGACTGTGGGTGGGCGGATGTAGGGGAAAAAATCATAATGGTTATAGATAAAATCAAGAAATTACATTGTCTTTTCACATTCACATGATAGGTGAGGGAATATCACTGTCCCACTACATACATTTATCTATATGATTATCTGTTTAATGTCTGTCTCCCCAGATAAGAGCCACATGAGGAATGTTGTATTTACTACAGTATTCCCAGTACATAAAGTACCCTCAAGAGGCTGTGAAATATTTGATGAATGATGAATAACTAGATGAATAATGAAAGAATTCATTAATGAAACCATGTGAAATGACCTTTACATTATATTTTTGATACAAAATTCAGATATTACTAGACTACAGCAGTGCCTAAGGACATAGAGAAGATTGTGGCAACACTTCTGCTTCACCAGAGTGTAAGGAAGTGGCTTAGACACCAGGCACCAGAAAAAGCCATTTTGTTCTCAAAACCGGCAAGCCCTCATGGGGCATCTTTCAGACTCGGTGAGGCAGCTGAGACAGAGAGGGAACATGCCATAGCAATTGCCGTGTTTCCCAGCTTTTGTTTCTTCACATTTTTATTTTTAAGTCATTTACTGAAAGGGAATTAATAACAAAATAATACACGACATTCCCTTTGTCAGGACAATGAGCAAAGGGGCTGCCTGAGCATCTTCACGATTCATCTGCAAATTTTATTATTTCAGGCAGGCTTTTTTTTTTTTTTTTTAGTACCAATTCTCCAAAGACATAGTTTCAGCAATTAATTCATGCTTTCTAAATTTAAAGCATACTAATTAGACATCCATCAGAGGGAGAGGGGAAAACCTTCTAAGAAACTAGTGGCTTAAAATATAGTACACACAAATTAACTCTCCAAAAATCCTCTTCTATGAATACATCATCTCATCATGTATATCTTGTGTGGGCCACATATGTTTTTTTAATTCCATCATCTATTTGCCTGGATACACATGTGTTAGTTCTAAATATAGATTGTCTTTATAGACATATGCTTATATCTATTAGCAAGTTTTCATATAGAAATTATTCTAGGTCTACTCCATGCCACATGTTGCAAAAATTACAGTGGGGTGGAAAGATACTGTCTCTAGGATCAAGGGATCTGCATTCTTCCAGAGGAGATGGACTCACATACATGATATAAACTAGAGTATAATTAAATCCTAAAAGTGAGCTGTTTCTATAGGAGTGGAAGGATCATTAGGAGTTGAGTCATTGGAGTAACTTCACATACCCAGAACACAAAGTGAGCCTTGAAGGGTAAATTACCCTGGGCAAGGAAAGAGAAAAGAGGCAGACAATTCTGACAACAAACAACTGAATTTTAGTCCAATTTCTTTTTACAGACAGAGAGTAGTATGTTGTATTGGAAAGGCAGAGCAATGGAATCCAGAAGAATCAGTCTGGATTTCTGACTTGGCCACATCTTCCAGGAATAGAGCTAGAAAAATTAACCAGGGAAACAATTTTCAATTTATGTACATGGCGAAAAACAGTTTGATTTGATTTTAAAACCACCAGGGTCATGCTCTCAGGCTGTTATTAAGAATTATAGCTGGCAGTCAAGGTTTGCCAAGCAAAAATATCAGAAAGGATCTCCTTCCTCTTTGTTGAGAGAAAAACAGACACCGGGCTCAAATGTTGAGCTGCTTGATACATGTGGAGAAACAAAGGATTGATCATATGACAATTCCAATGCATTGAAAGCCATATATCTCCCTGCAGACCACCGGAATTTAAAGAATTCAGTTAAAGTAACATGGTTCCAAAAGCAGAATTTAGTGATGTCTTTGAAGTCTGCATATACCTTGTTGATGTTCAAAACCTTGAGTTATTAATATTTCACATGTGTAGAGTATGTCACACAACTTGGATATATATATAAAACTATGATTTTAGCTGTCTCTAATTCAGTTTCATCTCCTGAGCTTTAGACTCTCATATGTACACACATGTTTTGTGAACATCAGCATGTTCAAAACTGAAGACATTAATATGTGGTCTCAATCACAATAACTCTTCTCTTTTTATTGTCTTTAACTGATTAAGGGAAAAAAAAAAGATTCAACTTACACCTCTCCTCCAGTCTCACTGTTGTAGCCAACCTATTAGCAAATGCCACTAATTTAATGATCGAATTTTTTTCTTGAATTTATGTTCAATTACCATTTTGCGATTTTTGTCTTAACTTTTTAGCATGGTGTCTTAGCCAGTTCAGGCTGTTTTAAAAAAATACCACAGACTATGTTGTTCAAAAAACAGATATTCACTTCTCATAGTTTGGAGGCTGAGAAGTTCACAATCAAGTTACTGGCGAACTTAATTCCTGGTAAGGACTCTATTCCTGGCTTGCAGCCTTCTCACTGTGTTCTCACATGAGAAAGTAAGAGACAGCTCTGGCTTTTCTCTTTCTTTTTTATATAAGAACATTAATATCAATTTAGAGGGCCCACCCTTATGATCTCATCAAAACTTCATTACTTCTCAAAAGCTGTTCCTCTAAAACCCATCCCATTGGAGGTTAGGGTTTCAACACATGAGTTTTAGAGAAACAAAAGTCAACCCGTAACACATGTTGTATAAGGCCCTTTCTGCTTTCTGGAAATATTGTTTACCACTCACATCTCATACTTTACATTGTGATATCATCATACTAGCATAGTGACCCAATATATATTCATCCAATTTCACTCATTGAGGATGATACTGCCTCTTACACATTCCCCACAGTTTTATCTCCTTTGCTTGTATAATTACTTCTTTATCCTTTAATATTTACCTTCATAAGAAATTTCTAGAAAACCTTCCCTGAGTCCTATCCTCTTTTACTGCTTGCTTAAGTGTTTTTCCTTTGTATTCTCATTACACACTTTTCGGATCCCTTAGAATATTACAAAAAAAAAAAAATAATAATGTTCCTGGACACTTCTTAATACTCCTTAAGCTCTCAAAGATAGACACAATGAACTCTTTGTTTTTATTTTTCCAAGACTAAGAACATAATTTGGTATATATTAGTGAAGTGGTATCACTAATTAATAAAGAAGTATATGAATCAAAGTCAGGAAAGTTATATTGGAGAGCTATAAGGTGAAAGTAATAACTGAAGAACTGGCAATTCTTGCTCAATATGATCATGTTTGCAGCTTATTTTGCTTGAAAGTCCTATAATAGTTCAACCCATTCTCTGTATTTATAAATTAATCTTGAAGGAGAATAAAGGAGAGGCAGCATCCAGAGGTTGAAGAAAATTGTTTTAATTTAACATTTGAGTTTCTACCTCAGGCCTTTGTAGAAAACATTGATGATAATAACATAATGCAACTTGAAATTGCATGTTATACTCCAGATGTTTAGGAAGGAGAGTCACTTGACTTTCTCTGTTTCTTGACAATCCTGGACAAAAAATAACTAGATAGGACTTCCTACTGTTAAGACAGTATCACAAAAATGGTTAAATGGGAAACTGAAGTTAGAAAGATAAAGGCTAAAATTCCTTGTCTGCCTTTTATCAGAAATATAATATTAAGTCCGTTAAACTCTCCAGGACTCCATTTTCTCAGCTATAAATTTTCATTAGTAATATATTCTCCCAAATTTATTATAATCATTACTTTATATAAGGCTCAAGTGTTAATGAAGGTTTTTGGTTGCAAGCTTCAGAAACTGACTTTAGTTGTAAGCAATAAAAGAAATACATAGGAAAAACATAAAACACTCAAATCAATAACTAACACTTGTATTAGCAGACTTAGAAACCATATTTAAGGCAGACCTTGGAAGGAGAAGAAGGAAAAAGCATAAAAACCTCCAGGAACTATGAGACCAGAATGCCCTCACTGTGGAAAATCTACATGGGCATTTACCCAGTATGAAGTTTAACCTTCCTTTAAGTTTTCTGTTACTAACCCCAGATTCAAAGTCTTGAGTAGGACTATCAACTTTTTGATGACCTAATCTTTTTTTTTTTTTTTTACCTTTTCTCTCAGAATGGGAGAAATAATTACTTTTCTATAATTGGTTGGACTTTTTTCCCCCACCAATAGCAAAAATATTTGAAGACTTTTCCCAAGAAGGAAGGCGGGATTAAGTTCTAGTCAAAGAAAAATGGCGAATGGCTAATACAATGAATGTACCTGCCTCTCATCCACAAGTACTTTTCTTCCCTGTTGTACATAAGATCACTCCCTCCTTCTGTCACTGTCCCTTTTCTAACCAAAAACATACTAAACAACTCCTCAAAGAGATTAATTCACACTACATGTTACCCCATAAACTCTTAAATCCTGGTTTTGGGGGTAAGGCATACTCATTGATCTTAATCCTCTCTTGATATTTGTGAAATATTGATTAAGGAATCTACATAAGCAATAACACAACACTTTATAAAAATATAGTGACCAAAAATGATAGAAATGCAAAGCAAAATCACTATGAATAAGTGAATAAATATGAGAACAAAAAGGGGGTGTACAAAGGACACTGCAGTCTTAGTTTCTACAACTTGATGGCACAATAGCATTGCTGTTCTTTAAGCCCACTTAATGACTCTGCTTACAGCTCCTCAGCTGATCAGGAGCAGTTAACCAAGGTTAACCAAGGTTTTGTGTGGCAAAAGCCTTTACTCCTGAGGGATATGAACTTGCCTACACTCAGTTGCTGGGTTTTCTATTTACTTGAAACAACTTTTTATTGAAGTACAATGCACAGAAAAATGTACATTTATGTGCATTTCAATAGTTTTTTCGCAAACTAATCAAATCTGTGAACCAACACTGAGATTAAGAAATAGACTCTTACTAGCTTCCTAGAAGTCTTCCTTGAGTTTCCTTCCAGTCATTACTACTTTCAATACTTGAGTTTCCTTCCAGTCATTACTACTTTCAAATGTGCCTGAAAGTAACTGTGGATTAACTACTTGTTAGTCCTCCATAAACTTCTGTCATTGTAGTAGATCCCCTAAGTTCCACTGTAACTTTGTCCTGGCAACATTGTGTTCAGAAACCCATTTTTTTCTCAACAGTCAAAATCAATCATCCAATTGACACAATGCCCTTCTTTTTCAATCTCTTTGCCTAGTTGTATGAGGAACACTAGAGCATGTTGGTAAAAGTGAAATATTATACTTGCCAGGTGCAAGTTAACTGCTTCTTTTGTTTTCTATTTATCAGACTAATGGCAAAACATTTGTCACCAGATGCTAGGAGCAATGCAATTTTGCTCTTGTAAGAAATCCACTTTTGCTATTGGTGTTTATCATGTAATCCAATGCTATTCTTCAATGTCACATGTGTCTTTTGTATTTGGCCACATAAAGCTGTAATGAGGATGTGTGGGAATCATCTCCCCTCCATCTTATAAGTTGTAACAGTTGCATTCACTTCTGAGACCCTCCAACCCAGGCACCTTAGGATTTAATGTTTTGGTAGAAATGGATTTCTATTTCTACAAGCACTTACTCCATGAAGTCAACAACTCAGTTTGTTAAGCTTACTAATTGTTGTATATAGATAGGAACTAGAGTTCTCAGAGCTAGGACACTAAAGTGCTGATATTTTTTATTATTAAATTTTTTTTCATATTCTTTTTGGCTTAGGCACTTTGTTCAAAGGTAGGAAGAAGTTTTACAGTTCAAATTTGGGTGGTGTTAGTCTTGTTTTTTTAGTATATAGATGATTCTTCCTTCAAGGAACTTGAAAATTGTGAACTGATTCAGATTTGAAAAATAAGTTAGAAACCTAAGCATCAAAGAGGACCTCAGTGGATTGCTCTTCTGTTTTGTTTCCAGTAACATTATGATCAAATAATAGTCTTTAAATATATCTGCATATTAAACACATCTGATCATTACAACATTACCCTCATTCTCTATAATGATTAGAATTGCCCAGAGAAATAAAAACAATAGGACATATAGAGAGAAATATGTGAGGAGGATTATTATAGGAATGGACTCACACAATTACAGAGGCCACGAAGTCCCACTGTTTGCCACCTGCAAACTAGAGAAGCAGGGAAGCTAACAGTATAATTCAGTCTGAGTCCGAAGGCCCAGGAATTGGGGTGTGGGAGTCAAGGCCATAAATCCTAGTCCCACTTTGAATGCCCAAGGACCACAAATGTCAATATCCGATGGTTGAATAAGATGACTGTCCTGCTCAAGTAGAGTAAATTGGCTCTTTCTCTGGCTTTTGATCTATTTGGGGCCTCAACAGATTGGTTGATACCCACCTGAATTGGTGAGGTCAATCTCCTTTTCCCAGTCTACTGATTCAAATGCTAACCTCTTCCAGGAACATTCTCACAGATACACCCAGAAAAAAATGTTTTACCAGCAATCTGGACTTAGGCCGGTCACACCAACACATGAAATTAACCATCACAGTAGACATTTTATAAAACGTATTTTATGTTATTTTATAGTATTTATACTATTTAGTTAGAAAGCTGAGGAACTTGATTTTTTTCCCCTTCTACCTATATTCATCCAGAAGCAGCCACTTTACACTGAAGTAATTGAATTCCTCATGTCCCTTATACTGTTCAAGGCACCAGCATCAGAGCCTTATCCACATTGGGCCTTAGATTGCATATGAATACAACTGATTTTTTCAGACAAATCTGTTTACACACATATTTTGAGATTCCCAGTCAGAAATAAATGGTCTAACTCTAAGCAACTCACTTCAAATATATAGATGGCAAATGGTGGGACTTCTTGGCCTCCATCATTGTGTGGGTCAACTCCTGTAATTCTCCTATTATATATTTCTTTCTATATGTCCTGCTGGCTTTTTCTATGGGCAATTCTAACCATTATAGAGAATGAAGGTAATGATTGCAATGATCAGAATTGTTTAATATGCAATTAATATGCAATTGTTTAATTGTTTTATATATATAAAATTCTGTACAGAAAAAGCCCAGCCATTATTAATATAACAAGAATGGTTTGTGTGACATCAATGTAACCTAGCAGCCAAAGAGAACAGACTGGAATGTGTATGCATGAACAATGACAACTTCACTATACTAGTCAGTGGGGGCAGTAGATGCTGTTGAGTGAGCACATGTACTGTGTGGCCAAGGCATTCAAAATGACTGAATGAGTAGAGGAACAAATCTGCAACAAGTTTTGTGTTAAGTTTGAACATTCCTCTGCAGAAACTATTCGGATGATTCAGAAGACTTTCAGGGACAATGCAATGAGTGCAGCACAAATAAAAGTGTGCTACAAACACTGCAAAGATGGTCGAGAATCTGTTGAAAGGGATCCACATTTTGGAAGGCCTGCAACAAGCAGAACACCTGAGAATGTTGAATGTGTATGAGCTGCAATCAACAAAGATCAGCAACTGACAGTGAGAGAATTACTCGTAAAAGCTGATCTGAGGATTCCAAAAACTACTATGTCTGAGATTTTGACACAAGATCTTGGCATGAAATGTGTCATGGCAAAATTCATTCAATGGCTTCTGCTACCAGAGCAGAAGGAACATTGTGCTGCAGTTCCTAATGATGCTGGGAGAACTGTGTGAGGGTCCAAGGTGCCTACTTTGAAGGGGACTGAGGCATCATTGTCGTATGTACAATGTTTCTTGTATCTTGTAACTTCTTCAATAAATGTCTCTTTTTCATATTATGTGGCTGGATATCTTCTGGACAGACATATATGTGAAGAATATATATGTCAGGAAAAATATATCCTACAAATATTAATCAAAAGAAAGCAGGAGTTGGCTAAAATAATGTTGGAGAATGCAGAGTTCAAAATAAATAAAATTAAAAGAACTATCATTCTAATGATGAAAGGTTTAACCCCAAAATTAAAAAAATCACAAAGCAATCTCAAATGTGTGTATACCAAATAGCTGAACTATTCATTATATGAAAAAGAAACTGAGATGACTAAAAGAGAGCCACAAAGTCCACAAACTTGGAAAATTTAAACATCTTCTTAACAATTAAAGGAACAACTAGACAGAAAATCATCAAGAATATAGAATAACTCAACAATATGTTCAATCAAAAGAATCTACATTTATAGAACATGCCACCCAAACACTACACAATACACATTCTTTTCATGTGCCACAGAACATTTACTTATATACACCATATCCAGGGCCTCAAAACAAACCCTAACATGTTAAAAGAATTGAAATATACAGAGTGTGTTCTTTCACCACACTCAAATTAGTTTTAGAAGTAGAAATAGAATCCAATGACAGAAACATAAAAGGAATACTTAAAAAACTTAAAAGTAGTAGTCTTGAATAAATAATCAATGTCCCACCTTAAGAAAATAGAAAAAAGAAAAAATAATAAATCCAAGGTAAGCAGAAAGAAAAAAACAAAGGAGTGCAGAAATTAGTGAATATGACAATAGATATCTAACTGTGCCCTTTGTATATGCACTTGTGCAAAAACTGACATTTTGTGGCAGTTTCCTTTAAACTGAACATACTCTTACCATATGATTAGCAATTGCATTTCTAGTTATTTACCCAAATGAGTTTAAAATGTATATACATTTGCACACAAATATTTATAGCAACTTAACTCATAAATGCCAACACTTGGAAGCAAATAAGATGCCTGTTATTGGATGAATTGTGTTCCCCCATAATTGATACAATGAATTCATAACTTGTACCTCAGAATGTGACTGTATTTGGATGTAGGGCCTTTAAATAGGTGATAAGCTAAAAAGGGGCTGATACAGTGGGCCCTAATCCAATGTGAATGACGTCCTTATAAAAAAATAAAATTTGGATACACAAAGAGACAACAAGGATATGCATGCACAAAGACCATGTGAGGATATAGTGAGAAGATACCCATTTACAAGAAGAAACAAAACCTACCAACACCTAGATCTTGTGCTTCTAGCCTCCAGAACTGTAAGAAAATAAATTTCTGCTCCTTGAGTCCCTCAGTCTGTAATATTTTGTTATAGCAACCCATTGGGAGAAGGATAAAGTGTTGTGCATTCATATAATCACTCTACAAAGAAATGAGTTATCAAGCAATGAAAAGACATGGAACAATATGAAATAAATATTGCTAAGTGAAAGAAATTCTGAAAATCCTACATACTCTATGGTATATACTTACTGTATATAACATTAGCAAAAAGGCAAAACTAAAGAGACATAGAAAGATTAGAGTTGTCAGGGGTTCAGAAGGAGGGAGGGAGGCAAGTATATTTTAGGGCAGTAAAAGTATTCTAATATGGTACCATATGGTTGATACATGTCATTATATATGTCAAAACTATGGAATGCACAACAAAATGAATAAACCCTGATGTAAGCAATGGACTTTAGCTAATAATAATATATTAATGTTGGCTCAGTAATTATAACAAATGTACCACTCGAGTGAAAGGTGTTAATAATAAGAGAAATGGAGAATTTTGTACTTTCTGCTCAACTTTTCTGTAAAAAATAACATTGCTAAAAAATAAAATCTATTAATTAAAAAAAATAAATTATCCTCTACAAAATGCACTTAATAACACATAATTATCACATTTATTTTATGTTGCATTCATTAATTTAAAATGTATGAGGTAAAGATGAATGACTTTTGCTATGAAGAATAAACAAAAGATGATATAATATTCTGAAAAATTCATTGTTCAGCATCTTTATTGAATAAATCTTTACAATTATGTTCAAATTATTTGTTCTTCCAAAAGTATTCATTTTTGTGTCATTTCCTGCCTTTATCCTTAATTATTTATTTGTTTATTTGTTTATTGGTGAAGGAGGAAAGTGGACATTTATCTTTCTATAGGATATGGTCACTACCTTTACTCCAAATCTGCCTCCTTGATGGAGCTGCCAGGTGCTTCATGAATAGCTTCTCATTTCTTTCTTTCCAGGTCATTCCCATTACATTTCATGAGACATTCTCCTTTCACTTGCTCATTCCCTTTCCTCCTCTTTCTTCCTCCTTCTACTGCCCCACCCCATTCATCTTTTACTCTTCTTCTCATCTCTAAAACACCTCACAACAAGAATAATTTTCTTTTCTTTTTTTTAAGTGACAGTGTGTTTATTAAAGCTTAGGACAGTGAGGCTAAAAGGGACCCCCTGGAGACAGGCTCAGGGGTTAGCCTGGGAAGAGCTGCCACTGCTCACTGCTCCCCCCAACCCAGGTTGCAAGTCTCTTCTAAACCCTTAGAATTTAGGATAAAGAAAAGAGAAGTACGCGCCTGAAGAAAGGGGAGCGGCATGCTCAAAGTAAGTGCAGGTTGGTGTCCTTGGACCTGAGGGGTTTTATCTATTATCTATAGGCAGGAATTTTAGGGGAGGTCCCAGGGGAGGATCTTAACAGAATACTCATTAGATTTCCAGGTGTGCCACTTAGTATGCAGATGTATTCAAATGAGTGTGTAACAGGGTCTGGGGTCATTTTCTGATCAGTTTTACCTCTATCTTGAATTAGTCTGGATCTAACTGATATTTGTTATCTACCTCCCTGACTATGGTGATTAGGCATCTGCTCTTAGGCTTCTTCAGTTAGGGAGATATAATAACTTTTATTTAATCAATAGGGATAAGAATGAAAGTAAAAATTCCTTGAAGAAAAGAATCCTGTGAATGACTGTCTCTCTGATGGTTATTAGAATATCTCCAGAGAGCACAGAGGAAAATAAGCCTTTGAAAAAGTCTTGGGAGAAGAGGCCTAGGATAAAATGTGTTGTACTCTGTTCATAATTTTACCCTCTGTTCCAAAGAATAGAATACACATATAGACACAGAAACCAACATAAACATGAATAAGCAATGTATGCATACATAATCAACTTTCAACTTATGGAACCATATTGAAGTCTTCATTTTATTATTTAGGATTATTTAAAATGCTACATCTCATATGACATTTAAAAAAGCTATTTGCTCTTTAATTATGCAGAAATTTCAATACATCAAAGAATTTTTCCCTGGGTCATTAACAACTGAAATTTAGTAAGTCAATTAACACTGGAGCAAGTATCCTTTTGATGAAACTGAAATTTTCAGCTTAATTAATTTAGTAAGTAAGAAGCGTGTAGATTACTCATTTCTGGCATAAAATATATGGATTAAAAACAGTCTATTATTAATGTTAATAGGGAGACAGTGACTCTGCCTTTAGTAATTTTATGATAACTGGGAATCACTGTGGCTAACATAGAAGGAATGACCACAATGTGGTCATGTTATTACTGGTAGAAGTTCAGAAAAATATTAAGGGTAATATATTAATTTAGTATATTCTTGAATAGTGTTTCTAATAGTGGTGATAGGTTGTCTAAATCCAGACATAACTCTCCAATTCTTCTTGTCATCACTGCTCCTTCTTGTCAGATAGGATGATAAAGCAATAGAAGAGATGATGCTATTGTAATCCCTTAGAACTGGGAATTAATAAATATATGAATATTATTAGTACCGGGTTCAATCTTGCTGCACTAAAATGTTTAGTGAGTTCATTGCAGTGCCTCATTCAAGAAGAAGTTGATCTAGAATGTAAAAGGATCTAAAATAGGTGTGACATAACATTTATATTGCTTGGCAGTGGGGAGAAGGAATAAAGATAGTCAATGCCTTACTGAACTCTGAAATAAAATTCCAGGAAGCCTCTTTCTGAAAAGAAGAAGTAATACTCAGAGAAGTCAAAATACCTATTCCAGCATCAGGACAACTGTGTGAAGTTATGGAAGAATGGCAGAATACCCAACCAACTGAAGGAGAGTAAGAACTCCAGATGAAACATAAGAAACCTGATGTATCTTTATGTAATTCCTAAAAGAAGGCAGGTATAATTCATTTTTATCAGTACTGCTGGTGCTTTCTTTCTCAAAATTATTTGCTTGTGCATGAACTATTCTCCCTCATCCTTCTTACTAATTTTTCTGTGGCCTAAATCTTAAGCTGTTCAATAGTTCAAGAATGGCTTCCCCATTGATTTGTCCTTCCATATAAAGTTTTGTCTTGACACATGATAATTTGGGATTGACTGAATAAAAATTACCCTTCTTCCAAAACTGTTTTTCTTCTGATAATCTTAATCAGCAGATAAACTATAAAATCTGCATGTCACCTACTTCTATGAGTTATATAATCAAACTAAATTCATTTAATCTATCATATATTTCTGTTTTATATCTAGAATTTTATTCCCATTCTTTTTGTAAAAACAGAAATTTCAATATTAGTTATGTTGAAGTAATATATTTATGATTCAAATATTGTGTCACTATTTTTTTCATAATTTTGTTGTGTGGGTGAAAGACTAATGATTTTTCTTCTGTATTTCACTAAAGAAGAAATATGTAACATTCATTCTTTGCTTTTCACTGTACAATATGTGCAAATTATTGTTAAAAACTGAATTTCTCTCTGAAATTATTTTACTTATGCTTAAAGAAATTTTTCCTTTAGTGCACATCTGCTAGTGACAGAAACTCTTAGTTTATTGAAGTTTGAAAGTTTCTTTTTCTTTTCACTTTTAATATTAAGATACTTTTTTAAATGACTTATAGAACTCTAGTTTGGGTGTTATTTCCTTTGGGACTTTAAAGATGACATTTCATTGTCTTCTGATTTAAACTGCTTCTTTTAATGAGTCAACTGTAAGTCTAATTGTTTCTTTGACAGTAGTAAGCTAATTTAAAATTTTCCTGTATCTACTTCTAACTAACTTCTTTCCTCCCTTCCTTCCTTCCTGTCTTTCTAAGTAGCTTTGTTATGACAAGCCTGGATGTGCTTTTTCTTTTATTTATTATGCTTAAAATTTTTCAGACATTGTCTCTTTAAGGTTTTCTTGAGCCCTATTTTTTTCTTCACCCTTTTGGGAACTCTAAACATCTTTTAACTGTATCATCTACATCTTTCTCATATTATCTGTGATATCTTCCTTTAGCCTCTTTATACTTACTAGCGTTTTATTTTTCCTTTTTATTTTCTGACCTATCTCCCAATTTATTAACATTCTTTTAGTTATAATTTATTAGATACATCCAGTTAGTTTGTAACTTTAGTTTCTATATTTTTCAGTTAAATTTCTATCTAGTTATTCTAGCTTCAAGTTTTCTACCAAAAGCCATCTTGTCTTTTATCTAACTAAACACATTAGACATGCATCTGCTAACTACATTTTTAAGATCCCCCAAATATCTCTTTATCTGTTGCTCTTGGTTTTAATCATTTTTCTTGTTTCTTTATGAGTCTAATTATTTTCTTGTGTAGTAAATAGCATATATGAAAACAATGTAGAAATAAAAATATAGAAATATTTTAAAGTTTTAAAATGTAAGCTAACTCCAGAGAAGATGTTTGTTTGTTTTAGGCAAGAAGCCAAATGTACTTTAATTAAATTTTATGGATTGCAAAATGATTAAGATCTGGTCTTCAGGCCTCATTCTGGCAATGCACTCTGGTTTACATTTTTTGGTAGGCTGAATTCTTTGAAGTCAGGACACAAAATATATATATTTTTTACCAAGTCCTGTCTTCCTTAGCAAGCCATGAACTCCCTTTTGTCACTTTAACTCTAAGAAAATTCTAAAAGCTCTGATAATTATCTTAGCCTTTTATCCAAATCTTAAGATTTAGTAGAATGCTTCTAGAGAAAAACTTATCTCAAAGGCCAGATTATCTTCTCTGCATCGCCTTTTGGATATTGATTTCTATTCACCATAGTATTATCTTTATTTGATAATTTCAGTGATATATATTTAACATTTTGAATAGATTTTATACTTAATATTAATGGAAGTTTTAGGTTCAATAACCTCAATATTTATTACCAGCAATATTTAATCTATATATTCTATATTACTTATCATGACTTATTTTTATATTCCTAACCAATATCAAGTTGACTTTATTATAGTGGCTCTACTAATATCCAGTATAGTAAAACTTTCCTTGGAATTCTTATTTATAATATACATATCTTGGTTATAATTTTTTTTTCTTTTTCATATAAACTTTAGGGCAATTTAATTTAATTTTAAAAACTCATTAGTATTCAAAGAGTAAGTGCAGTAAAATAAGAAAAAGATATAAATGACACAACTATTAGCACATATGTTCCTATATTATTTTGAGTTTAAAATTATATACCTATAAAGCCTAATGATTTTTAAAAATATATAATTTATCAGGCTAATGAGATTGAATATGAGTGCACAAATATTAATATTTTATTGCTATTCTAGTACACCTAGAAATCAAAATTAAAAAAAAGAAAAAAAGCTATTTAGAAGTAGTTACAAAAGTTATAAAATCCTTAAGAATATATTTAAAAGAAAAGGCACGAGACCCAGGTTCCTAAAACATAGGGCCTTTTTAAAAGACATACAATAATCTAATAATAGAATTAATGAAAAAATGTAACATGGTTTTGGAAGAGCTCTGTCAACAGTAAAAACAAAAAAAACAAAAAACCCTTTGTCTTTCATAATGGTGGCAAATCTTTTTTAGATTTTGTTTCTTATTCAGTTTACCTTTTACCTCATTGTATCATACAACATTCAAATTTTTGATGTCTAAGCAGTCTCATCTTGAATCATGTTGTCATTTATTTTTTCAACCCCCTTGATCAGCTTTCAGGTCCTGCTATAATTTTGTCTTAAACCAAAGCCCTTTGAGTATTTTTTCATTATAATTTTCACTAGTTAGCTGTGACTTATCCTTCAAGTATCATCTTATTGTTCACTATTACAGAAAATATTTCCCTCTAGGAAAGAGGGATAGCTAGAGTGAACAAAATGCAAAAGGAATTTAATATAAATGTACAGGGATGACACGTGAATGGGTCATTGACTCCTAACATGACATAGAAGAAGTAATGCTGGAATGTGTATTACTGTACACGAGTACTGACCTCTTAGTGGTTTCCCCTAAGTACATAAACATGTTCAAATAGAACTCACAAAGGATATAAATGACACGAATTTCAAGATGAAAACTAGAAAAAGGGCTTACCTAGTTGAAGGGCAGCAGAACATGCCCCCACAAATTATGCAGCTCTGGTGTATTGATTATTTTGAGCTGTACTTGAAACACAGCAAAGGCAGAAAGTGGGTGTCTCTGAACTCCCCTTATCTGCTTAAAGGTAGATCCTCCAGCAGAAAATCAGTTGTCATCAATCCCCTCCCCAGAAGTTATATCGGTCGTGGAAGATTGACTCATCATAAGAGAGGAGTGTAGAAGCTGTGATACGATACCCAGACAAACCTCAGAAACTATTGCATTTCCCATCCAATTTCTAAGGGCCCACTCATTTTTTCTAGTAATTATTTACTCTCCCTTAAGGCATCTACATCCCTCCACCCCTTTCCTTATTAAGATGGTATTAATTCTAAGCCACATCAAGCTGTTACTCATTTTTCCCTGGGTATCCCCCATGCATGCATGTGGCATACATGTTAATAAGCTTCTGTTTGTTTTTCTCCTGTTAATCTGTCTTTTATTATAGGAGTCTCACCTAAGAATTAAGAGAGGCAGAAGGAAAATTCTTTCTTCTCCCCTAAACCATTCAATTGTCTAATCTGTGGAAATTCAAGGGGGGGCGACACCACAGCAAAAAATAATAGCTAGCATTTCTTGAGACCGCTGCCTATGTATAAAATTCATTCAAAATTTACAATAACCTTATTAATTTTACACTATTGTTATCATAAGGCAAACAACTAAACTAAAAGTAGAACTGATAGTCAAAATACATGTATCACAGTAAATGTCAAACCCAGATCATTTTGTATCATGCTGTCCATCACTTTGATTTAATCTTTTCATACCAAACTCTCTTCTGTTTGGTACATATGTTATCAGATACTTCAATTATTAATGTTTATATAGAGTACACATAGCCAATTATATTTTTAAAGTGCCAACCAATTTCTTCATGATCATATTTTTGAAGAACTGAGAAATAGAAGATTCAACCTGTTTATCACAGCTCTTACAAGTCTTAGACATTATACAAGGCTTACGTACCTAAGAGTAATATAAAATATTAATTTATTTAAGAGACATGATAAAGCATCTAATCAGTTACAAACATGTTTTCTATTAATTGTTGTCTATGAAAAAGGAACAATAATGTATACACATATATTTATTTGTAATTATTTCTATATGAAGCCTGTCCAGAAAGTATCCAGCCATGCATTATGAAAAATAGACATTTATTGAAGAAGATATAGGATACAAGAAACATTATACATAGGACAATGATTCCTCAGTCCCCTTCAAAGTAGGCACTTGGGACCTCACACAGTTCTCCAGTCACTATCAGCTGCCTTGTCAAATTTTCCTGAACCTCATTGACAGTCTGAAATCTCTTCCCTTTCAAAGGTGATTTTAGTTTCAGGAAAAGCTAGAAGTTGCATAATGCCAAATCTTGACTATAGAAGGCTGAGTCACTGAGTCACATAGGTGATTTGATGTTTTGCCAAAAAATTCTCAACTAGATGTGATACATGAGCAGGTGCATTGTCATAATGAAGCTGCCAATCACCAGTTGCCCAGAGCTGCAGCCTTCTGAGTCATCTGAATAGTTTCCATGGAAGAATGTACAAGCTTAATGCAAAATCTGATGCAGATGTGTTGCTCTACTTGCTCAGTCATTTTGAATGTGATGGCCATACAGTACATGTGCTCACTCAAAAGCATCTACCACTCCAACTGACTAGTACAGTGAAGTCATCATTGTTCACACATGTGCATTACAGTCCACTCTCCTTGGGTGCCAGGTTACACTGATATTATGCAAACCATTTCATTATATTAACAATGGCTGGACTTTTTCCAGATAGACCTCATACGTTAACAAATTTATTTATTTTTTGTTTATTTATTTTCGAAAGTGTATAGCTGTTAGTGTTTAATTAATTAATTATTTTAAATTTTTTTAATTTATTTCTTGTTTTTCTGTTACAGTTGTCCCACTTTTTCCCCCACCCAGCCCACCCCTTCTCCCACAGTCAATCCCCAACTTGTTGTACATGTCCATGGGTTATGTATACTAGTTCCTCTACTAAACCCTTCCTCTACTTACCCCGCTTCTGTCCCTCCCCTCCTTTCCCTTGGTAACTGTTAGTCTATTCCTTATTTACATGCCTCTGATTCAGTTTGGCTCATTTGTTTGTGTTGTTCATTAGTTTCCTGTATTAGGTGATATCATATGGTATTTTTCTTTCATTGCCTGGCTTATTTCGCTAAGCATAATCCTCTCCAGTTCCATCCATGTTATCGAAAATGGTAGGAGTTCTTTCTTTTTGCTACATAGTATTCCATTGTGTAAATGTACCACAGTTTTTCGATCACTCATCTACAGATGGGCATTCAGGCTGTTTCTAGCACTTAGCTATTGTAAATAACACTGCTATGAACATAGGGGTGCATGAGTTATTCTGAATTGGGATTTTAGGACTCTTCAGGTATAATCCTAGCATAGGAATCACTGGTTCAAAAGGAAGTTCCATTTTTAGTTTTTTAAGGAAATTCCATCCTGTTTTCCATAGTGGCTGCACCAGTCTGCATTCACACCAGCAGTGCAGTAGGGTTCCCATTTCTCCACATCCGTGCCAACACTTGTTGTTTGTTGATTTGTTGATATGTTAACAAATTTAATCCTCACAACAACTCTATTAGATGGTCACCAAAATTATCTCATTTTACAGCTCAGAAAACTGAGACACAGAAAGATAAAGTAAACTTCCCATGACTCACAGAACTGTATGCAAAGAGCTGGATATTTCCCATAAGCAGTCTAGCTCCAAACTCTATGCTTTTAACTAATCCATTCCCTGTGTGCACAGAGAGACCAGCATGTACTGGGGTGAATTAGCAAATTGGAATCAATCCCTTACCTCACCATCATCTCTCAGTGCCCAGCTCAAATAATTCCCTTTAGAAGTATGTATTAAAGACAGAATAAACAATTGGTCAATCCTGGCTCAGTCCCTTACAGTTTTTGGAGACTGTGGATGAAACTTAGTATTTGCATGCCTCACTCTTCATGTCTCTAAAATGGATATAAAAGTAATACCCATTTCCCTAGATGAAGTAAGAGATGAGTCTCTGAGCAGAGAATACACTTTATTCTCTTATCAGTCACTTTATGACTCCATAGATATAGGTTTACACAGAAAAATGTGTAGAATGAAGGTGAGCTTTTATGACAGAGAAAAGATTTTCACATGTCATTGAATGAGAGGAAGGTCTTAGATTTGTATATGAACCATCTAAGTCTTCATGACCTCACCTAATTTCACTTGCAAAATGGAAATTATCACTAAATTTTGAGAAGAAAAAACCTAAAAAGACCTTTCCTTAAAAATAATCTTGAAACCAAAAAAAATCTTTTGAATTTGCAAAGATCCCATCCCTCAACCTGCATTGCACTTAAATGGTCCAGAAAAATAACTATTATCCCATCAGCACTCACCATGTTATTTGCTTTCTGCCACTTTATTGATTTACCTTTAATGCATAATTATCCAGTGTGCTTAACATTACTAATTCAGGCCCCACTTAACTCCCCACTGAATGAAGCGTTTCTCATTATTTTCCCCCAAGCTATTTCTCTCCTTCCTTTTCTGATTTCGTTAGCCTGGGTTACGCTAAATTAGAACTTAGGAGACTGTCATTTGTTAATGTAAATGAACTGCTCTTGTTCAAATTTCTCAGGCGTCAAACACCCATTTGTTATTGTGGTCACTCTTCCAAGCACCAGTGTGTTTTATGTGTTAATAATGAAAGCGTCATTCTCTATTTGCCAACTTAAATGGGACATTGAAGGATGCCAGGATCTAATGGATTATGACTGAGAAAGACTCCCAGGCATCTGGATAAGGATAGTGAGAGGCAGGCTGAAATGAAATAAAATGACAGTAAAAACAGTCCGACAGCAACAACAGAACCCACAATGCCTAGGGGTCCAGAGGCACAGAGAAAATGCCACTGAGTGGTAATCCTTGGGTGGCCCCGGACCATGAGGAATTTGCTGGCAGGAAGATAACATTAGCAATTTCACTGAATTCCGAAAGCATAAGAAAGGTCAAAGAACTCAAATATCCTATCCCAGTTCTTTTTTTTTTTCTTTTCTTTTCTTTTTTTTTTTGCCATTTAAAAAATTGTTTTTATTTGTATTAAATTTATTGTGGTGATATTGGTTAATAAAATTATACCATTTTCTGGTATACAATTCTATAATACACTATCTGTGTATTGCATTGTGTGTTCACCACCCCAAGTGAAGTCCTCTTCCATCACCATTTATCTTTTCTTTACCCTTTTTTACCTCCTTTATGCCCCTTCCCCTCTGGGAATCACCATGCTATTGTTTACATCTGTAAGGTTTTTTTGTTGTTGTTGTTTTGTTTTTCGTTTTGCTGAATCCCTTTACCTTTTTACCCATCCCCCCAATCCCTCTCCCTTCTGACAGCTGTCAATCTGTTCTCTGTACCTATGAGTCTGGTTCTACTGTGTTTATTAGTTCATTTTGTTCATTAGCTCCCACAAATAAGTGAAATCATATGGTATTAATCTTTCTCTGACGGGCTTATTTCACTCAGCATCATACTCTCCAGGTCCATTCATGCTGTTGCAAAGGGTAAGAGGTCCCTCTTTTTTATGACTGAATAGTAATCCATCATGTAAATTGACCACTTCTTCTCATTCAAGGAAAATATCAAATGATGTGGTTAAATCTACCAAGACCTAATAAGCCTCTGTCATGTACTTCAACTCTAATTATGCTTAATTCTTTCTAGAGGTAGTTTTATTTTAATTGGTGTATGACCAAAACCTCTGTCAAACTGAGAGGAATGCAGAAGTAATGGTGGGAATCAAGGCCACTGTGTGTGTGGCTTCAAGTTATAACACACAAGACAGGAGAAGGGAAAGGTCTGTTTTTAAGGACGTTTTTAGAATATAGCAAGGCTGCTCACAATTTCTCGTCTCAAAGTAAATAAGTAGCTGTCCACATAATCTTCAGAACTTCTTTGTAGAGAGAACATTAAACAATTAAAATAAATGCCCTTATGCATCTATAAGAGGATGTAAAAGAACATTTGGGGAGTCTCTTTTGTTTCAATCCTACTTATTTTGAAGAATTTTATAATCTACAAAACTGTGTTATATACACATACCTAATCATTTATCTTTACATCTCAATACTCAGAGTTGTTCTTTTTAAACATGAAAATCCTGAAAGAAGAGCGAATAGCAAACAAATAATTGCTTTTAAAACATATTCTCTCTGAGGCCAGCTTGAGCCACAGGCTTCGTGTCCATGCCTCATTCTGTCCTGTGATTCTCCTATGACAGTCAATAGTTTTAGACAGCTCAACACAGAACAGAAGCACAAAAGAGAACAACGGGGAATAAAAAGGAATGTCCTTTTTCCCCCACAGATGACAACCAGCAGGAACCAGTAAACAAAACTGGGGTAACAAGCTGAGAACAAATAGCAGAGAAACTCGAAACAGGGCTGAGTTCAGATGTGGCATTGACTTACCACACTGGTGTGGACCCCTGACGTCGTGAGCAGGGAGGCACAGTGGCCTTGTGGATCCCTCATGTGATTGAAGGTTGGGGTCAGCCTGGCGGCAGTGCAGGTCATGTCTCAGTGGAGCCTCCCAGAAAACTATGGAAATGAACAAAGACCACCCAGATGAGAATAATCAGGCAATTTACTCAGAGCTTGTAAGAGCGAGGGCATTTGTTTATCACTTGCATGTGGTGAAGAGAGGCAAAGGTAGGCAGGGGAGTGAGAAAAATGTATGGTAAAAACAAAGGAAGTATTCAGGAATGCTCTAATTGGAGACTTGCTTTTGGAAAGCTGGAGATATAGTGTCCTAGGTAATTGGTTAGGGGAGATTGATTGTTTTCCTCTCGCTGGTCTTGAGTTATGAACAGGGGCCAATGATAATAGAATTGGCAGTCATTGACCAAATCTTGATCATTCTGGGCCAGTTGCTACACTTCGTAGTTTTTCTTCCTTCCTGGCTGCTGTAGAGATCATGAGTCAGTTATATTGTCATGTATAGGCTGGCCATGTATATATTCAGTCTCTCAGAATTGTCAGGTAATTTCCGTATTAAAGCTATTGACAATATTGAACTTTCCCCAAGCCCTGCAATCCTGGAGTACAATAAAGGTTAAAAAGAAAAAACTCCCTTCGGCTCTCTGTAGTCTAGAAACAGTTTAAAGTGAGGAACTATCCTTTCCATAAAGAAGACATATTGATGGTTTCTTTATTTGCCCATAAGAAGGCCAACGACTTTTTGAATTCCCATTCTTTGCTTCCTAAATGATTAGCTGAATTATGTGTGCTCACTGACCAACTTGGACAAACTATCTGCTACCTTTGTTTGATCAAATTTTAGGTCAGCATATCTTATTTCCACACACCTGAAAGTCATCCATCCTGACTCTAACCTAGCATACAGTCAAGCATAAACTAACCACAGAAAAGCATCCTTGAACAACTATGGATCACTCCCTCATCCCACTTTACCATACCCAGTTCTTTACAGACTCTTTCACTTCTCCCTGCTCTCTTTCTGCTGAACCTTTGACATGATTGTGAATCTTATGGTCAAAGTATTCTTCCTACTGAAGTAGGCCCTCTCCTGCGATGGCAAATCCCTTTCGCTCCCTGCCATAATCCATCTGCATTGTCTCTTTTTACCTAAATCAATATTTATTTTTTATTTGACACTTTGCAGTTTAAAAATCCCTGTAATAGCTTAATTTAACTCTATCATAGGGAAAATCTGCATTGTTCTTTATCTTTATTATAAAACTGAAAGCTTTAGGCAATCTATCATGCTTGCTCTCTGACAGCCACTTCCCATCAACTCAGGCAAGCAGCATTATTAAATGCAAGTGCTTATCTGTTGCATGAACTTTCCTCTTGATTTTTTTCTGACTGCATGTTCCGATTGCTCTCTAGATCATCTTTTGTGTAGGTATGGGGAGCAGCTCTCCCCAAAATCTTTATTGGAAAATACATCTTAAAATTTGCTATGGATATGGAATGCTTTATCAATCAGCAGGAGAGAGGGGAAAGGCAGGAGGGACTGGCAGAGCATGATAGAGGAGGAAGAAGAAATTTTTAAATTGCAAATGGTCACTATTCTAACTCTTGTTTTAAAGTATAACTAAAAATCCTTTCGCACAAGATTATTGACAGATTAAGTCCTATACAGTGGGAAAATAAAAACAATGGGCCACAGCCTGTGGGACAAGGGGAGGCCCCAAAGAAACACCAAATGACAACAAAATCAATTCAAGTAATGGAACCAAAAGGCTATTCCTTCTCTGGAAATATCACAACTTCTCTGGATTTTGGACAAAATCATTGCTTTATTTCTGACCTTCATTACATTTCCCTGTCTCTTGTTTCATATCTGGAAAAATATTGTCATTGACATGTCACAAATGTATTAGTGCTTCTCTAAAAAAAACTCTTTGTCAATCACTTTATAACCCATGTAGAAAAAGCAAAGGAATAAGGCTGTGGAAGAGCTACTAATCTAGTTAAAGATGCCATACACATAATAAGAGTGTACATAATTAAGTATTGATTTTTAAATATACTTTAGGATTGGTCCCTGCTGTAAATTCTGTATTTGTTTTTTACTATAACCTTATTATTGTTTAATCATAATTCACAAAAGGAGGCAGATTTAGTTGGACTTCGAAGGATGATATGAAGGAAGAAATGGAAAGAGAATGGAGGGCATTTTAGGTAATTTCATGAGATGCAGCTGAAAAAGTGAGACAAGCGAGTCGTCGGTGGCGGCAGCCGTCCGTCTCGAGAGACGATGGTGTAGCTTCTTAAGAGTCTATCTGCACCGCCGAGAATGGCTGTGCAGTCCGACTCGGGAGTGACACGGTATCTGTCTCCTCCCGTGTTGAATCGACATCTTACGATGACGCTGGAGTGTCCTCTCCAGTGAAGCTGAAGCTACAGAGCCTGGGCAGGGTGATATGGAGGGTCTGCTGTTGCCCATGCAGCAGACCCCCCCTCTCTTCGCAGCTGAAGGGTCCAAGGGAAAGACGGAGTCAATACAGCTTGGCTTCAGGTGCGCCGCAGGAGTTGCCGGTGTTGACTACAACGTCAAACCGCCTTAGGGACTCCGGCTCCGGATTTTCTGTCGGGGTTTACTCCCTTAGCCTTTCCCCTGAAGAGGTATGCCGCAAGGCAGCGGAGGTTTTTTGGAGTCAGAGTTTTCCTTCTCTGATGTGCCCTGACTGGAAGATCGAACCAGCGACACTTAGCTCGCAGGCCGACGCTCAATCCACTGAGCCAAACCAGCCATGAGTACAACGCTGAATAATACGTAACAGCTTTGCTTCTACCTTGGTAATGCTTGTTGTACTGTACAATATATTTGGTGATATTTTCTAATACATTTTATTAGTTAAGGAAGTTGTCATTGTTGAGTGTTTAAAATTCAAGAGTATATTTCAAAATTTGTTTAGACTCAGTAATAAAATTCTGTATCACATATTCTTTTATAAAAATAACTAACATGTATTCAATTTATTCTATTGTATAGTTAGTTTATGCTATTACTTTTACATAGGTCAATATTATAAACTTATAACTTCATTTACAATTTTGAAGTATCACTAGATAATTTTACATAACGTTATGATAAAAAATAAGTATCATAATATAGTTTTAAAAAATTAAACTCCTCTTTATAAATCTTTTTCTTTATTGTTTTATTCAACCTTCTACTATCATCTTGTGCTGCAGACACTACAATCAACAAGCTTTATTTACCCAGAGTAGAGATAGTTTCTGATTGAAACACTGCTATATATTTAAGAGCCAAATCATAGTCTTAAACACTAGCAAATAAAACCTCTTCTTGACCAGTCATAATTAGAGCTCCAGTATCAATTTTGAAATTTGTATTACTTGATTTTTCTAATGCTCCATTTATATCACAAATATTGACATAAAATTGAAATAGAGCTATGTGGAGGACTCCTCAGTAGGTGGAGGATAGGAGCTATCTCTGGGAGGATGGGAAGATTACAATCGCAGAGTAAAATGAGAATGCAGTCGGTTATGTTCATACCAATCCTCACTACAATCTTTGTCAACGCAATGCATTCACGGCACATCATTTTCCATCCTTGTTATATTTTTTGTCAGAAACATGAGACATCATTCATGCCATAAGCCCTTCTTCATCACACCCCTCCTAGGTTCTTTATCATATTTTTCACAGATTACATTAGAGGAATAAATTATGGAACTCATACAAAGTCCATGGAAGAGTCTCAATACCAGAACACAGTCCTGAATCATGCATCCACAGGCCACAGAATAGAATTGTATCATAAACCTCATCCCCAGAGCAGCACCGTTTAACCAGGAAGGAATTCTCCACTTACAGCTCCTCCCTTATTTTAAGGAGCAAAGGATTTGGACCAAATATCTAGCACTCCAACTTTTAGGGTTGCTGCCGAAAGACTGGCTTCTAATACATCCATCTCTGGCACCTGAGGGGCCCCTGCATTCGCTAGTCCTTTGGAGCTCTGAGAATAAAGAGGCAGTTTTAAATGACCACACAACCACCTCCCATGGCTCTTCCCCCTGGCTTAGTGCCTGACAAGCGAGTATATATAGCCTAAAACACAAAATGAAAAGCAGTCCAAAAAACAAAGAGCAGTATCACATTATTGGGAGTCCTATAACTTTACTGTCCTGAAACTGTGAAATATTGTTCTTTCCCTAACATATTAAGCTAGATGCTTAAGTCATTTATTTTCTTACAATGCCTTGAAAATACTTAAAAATAAATTTAATTTCTAGTACCATTTGGATCTACAACCATTTGTTATGATATATAGTGCTTTCACTTAATTGAAGTCAGTCTTAACTATTTTTTTTTAACCAAAACATTTAGAGGTATGGTATAAAATTTCCAAATATTTCAGAGATTTGTGTCATTGTATTGTTATTTATGTTTGCTTTTAGTAAATAATCTTAGGTTTCAGACCCATAGATTATGCTATTTCTACTGTTTGGAATTCATTGATATTTTTTCTTTGTGTTTTAATTGTTCTTGGTTTTATTTATTTATTTTTAAAGTATGTCATGGACACTTGAGAAGAGAGGAAATTTTTTCTTTGCTGATTAATTAATGTTATTCTTTATATTGTTTATATCTTCTCTTCTCCTACTACTGTTTATCTGTTTGATCTTTTTGAATCTGAGGAAAATAAGTTCATCTGTCTCTTCTAGTATTTTCTGTCAATGTTTTCTTTATTTTCAACAAGTTAGTGCTATACATGTTTGATGCAATAATCTGATATACAAAAGTTCAAAACTATATATTATTATTTTGACATATATTTTTATATAAACAGTTAACCTTTCAAATGCAAATCTAATTTATTTTCATATAAGGATATGTACACACATATCTAGTTCAAATAATTGAAAAAAATCTCAGTTTAGCAATTATCTGAAATATTTGTTTTGCCATGTACATCTTATGTATACTCATACCATTTTGGAGGCTCTCTTTCCTAATTTTATTGATTTGACTGGCTATCTTAGAACAGCATCCTTCCATTTGGATTATTATAACTTTAAAAATATAACAGCATCAGTGTGATTTTTTTTTTTTGTAAGAGAAAATGTATACACATTGGGAATATTGAGAGAATGGTTCTTGCAAAAGCCTAATGAAATATACTAAATTCTAACAGTTGACAAAGAAAGGCACATGCTAACAATATTAAAAATGAGGAGGGATAGGGACATAATGAAAAAAATGAATGCTTTTTACAAAAACAAAAAATATACACAATTTTATGTCAACATCTTTGAAAACTGAGATGAAGAAAGTTTCTTTCTAGGAAAAATTTTTAACTAACAAAATTAATTTTTTTTAAAAGAAGAGGATCATGATATTTAAATAAACTGAATTGATATTCAAAAAAATTCATGACAATTTCAAGGCATGTCTTACCCCGAGTATTTATTTCTGTAATGCTAGAACCATGGTAATAATACCAATGACATCATAAGAAAGAAAAGGCATTATAAATTTCACTTGAGAACATATATGCAAAAATATAAAATTCTTACATGTATATGTACACAGACATGAAGCAACTACCAATATGGTTTTAAAAACCCTGGACATGTAATGTTTATCATGTAAATGTAAAGGGAGTTTGAAAATAGAGAATTTCTTCATTATAGTATGAATCAATAACAAGATAATATATTAAAAATTCAAAAGATGAAAAAAACCAGTTTTTAATATTAAACAAACATAAATATTTCAACAAACCAATATTGTAATGAAATGTCACTTTATAAGGGTCAGCTACCAAAATTATATAGCAAATATCATGCTGGATAATGAAACATGGCTAGAACTGTTTTCTTTAAGATCAAAATAAATACAAGGATGTGTTCTATAATCAGTCTATATTCTATTTTTATTGGGGTATGATTCAACTTCCCTTGTACCACATTTACCAACTCTGTGACCTTGGGGATGTAGATTATTACTGTTATTTTTTTTTTTTTTTGCCCCCTATGGTTGTTTCAAATATTATATAGCTTAATATTGGAAAACACTAAGCACCTCTGACATTGATAGAACATAGGAGTCAATAAATAATGTTTTTGTTAAGATTTTAACTATTCATTTTTTAAAAGTGGGGAAGGGAGAGAGAAAGAGAGGGAGAAAAACATCAATGTGTGGTTATCTCTTGCAACCCAGGCATGTGCTCTGACTGGGAATCAAACTGGCAACCCTTTGGTTCACCGGCCATCACTCAATCCACTGAGCCATATCAGAAAGGTAAAGAATGTTTTAAAGTAAATATGGAAGCATAAGAAAAAGTTTTTCCCAGAAGTTGAAAAACTGATGCTAAAATTTATATGTAAATGTAATGGACACTAAATACTAAAAGTTTTGAAGGAAAATAATAAGGAAGATATAGAAAATTTGCCTTACAAGATTCAAGAATTTACACACAAGACTAACTCCTGTGGCCCTAAAGAAAATGCAGGATACATAAACAATAGACCAGATCAAACTTCTGACAGTCCCATGCATATGTGAAAATATGGTACACTAACATATCAGAGCAAAATGAGGAATTGAACAAAAAATGGTGCTTGGGATTTTGGGCCATCTGTATGGAAGAATATTGGGCTCTTACTTCAAAAAATATATAAAACATTAAAATGTAAAATTTCTAAAAATAAAATAAAAAATAAAAATAAACTTGAAAGCAACAATTACATAACAATTTTTTAGAAATATTCTATGTCATTGTGGTAGGTTAAAAATACATAAAGACAGATCATGATTTTAAAAAATTCAGTCATAAATGAAAAGATAGGCAAGTTTGAAAAATTTGAAGTTAATTTATGTTGTGGTTGTTGCTTAACACATAACAACAAACATAGTGAAAAGACAAGCCACAAACTGGAAAAGTTATTGCAGTGCTTTAACTAGGATATATTATAAACAAAATAATAAAGATAAATGCAATAGTAGAAAAAAATAAAGAATATCAATAGGCTGTTCAATTATTAGAAAACCAAAATGATTCATTGGAAAATGTGATTTATTTCAGTAACTAGAATGCAAATGCAAATAAAAGCTATAATGCCATTTCAGATCCCTTCAATTTTCAGGAATGAAACATTTGTCACTATCAATGTTAGAAAACATCAGGACAGGTGCATTCTCTCATTCATTACTGGTAGGGACATGAACCAGGAAGGTGTTTGGAGAGCAATTTGGAAATGTCTAGTGAAATATGAAGATTTCTACCAATCACTGAAGCTTTGTTTGTACTAGCATAAAGATTAGAGAAAACTATTATTAGAGACTTAGTAAAAAGTTATGGTATGTTGATTTCTAATAGTTCTTTAAATGATTAAAATAAAGCAATGTATCTATATGTATCAATATAAATACACTTAAATACAGAGATCAGAGAAGGAAAACTCTGACTCCAAAAAACCTCCGCTGCCTTGCGGCATACCTCTTCAGGGGAAAGGCTAAGGGAGTAAACCCCGACAGAAAATCCGGAGCCGGAGTCCCTAAGGCGGTTTGACGTTGTAGTCAACACCGGCAACTCCTGCGGCGCACCTGAAGCCAAGCTGTATTGACTCCGTCTTTCCCTTGGATCCTTCAGCTGCGAAGAGAGGGGGGGTCTGCTGCATGGGCAACAGCAGACCCTCCATATCACCCTGCCCAGGCTCTGTAGCTTCAGCTCCACTGGAGAGGACACTCCAGCGTCATCGCAAGATGTCGATTCAACACGGGAGGAGACAGATACCGTGTCACTCCCGAGTCGGACTGCACAGCCATTCTCGGCGGTGCAGATAGACTCTTAAGAAGCTACACCATCGTCTCTCGAGGCTCTGTAGCTTCAGCTTCACTGGAGAGGACACTCCAGCGTCATCGCAAGATGTCGATTCAACACGGGAGGAGACAGATACCGTGTCACTCCCGAGTTGGACTGCACAACCATTCTTGGCAGTGCAGATAGACTCTTAAGAAGCTACACCATCGTCTCTCGAGACGGACGGCTGCCGATAAATACAGAGATGAATATTGTAGGTACTGTGGTTATGTTTGAGTCATTATCTTGTAGAGATCATGAGAAAATAATTTGAGATGCAATTATATGGACATTGGTCAGAAGAAGAGATAAAATAAAGTGTGAATACTGTATGTGGGTATTAGCTACATTGTGGTTAATTTTCTCAACTTTTATTTATGTTTGAAATTTTTTATGAATAAAAAGTAGAAAAGGTGAACAACTGTACTTTTTATTTACATAAAATTTATAATACAGAAAAATGACTTATTCTACAAAGATTCAGAGCACTGAAATTATGAGTTAAATTAGTTTATACTTAATTACATATGGCTTTGTAGAAATGATTATCCAGACTATATTGTAAGTGAAAATTGCATATAATGTATTGTGAACATTTTACTACAACTACAAAACAACCACAGGCATGTACCAAAGAAAGGAGACTTCTCACAATAGAGGTGCCTTCTTAGTCTTTCCATACAAGAGATCATTTTTTGTGTGTGGGTCCCAAAATTTTGTGATTTTGCCATACTTATGTTAAAATATAAATAACATGAGATTTTTCATGCTTTCATAATCATCCAGCAATGATAGTCCCCAAAAATGCTTCAGGAAAAATATGTTGAAATTATTTTTTAAACCAAAGTCAGTTTATTTTCTTTCCTCTAACATCTTTATAACTTCTTTTTCCAAATGCCTTTATATCTGCTATCATAGAGCATGCAGATCTTTTTAATATTACCTAAGTTTTATGATTTCAAATTGATGTACACCTTATCAAATACATTTTTATTCACTTAAAACCAGGGACTTAATAAGAAGAACAGACACTGTTGTTCATCGCGGAATGATGGAATGCCCCTTCACTGGGTTAAGGTCAAATAAGGAAGCGATTCTGTTCTCCTTGTCTAATGATGACACTAATTTGGTGGCTTGTGTTTATAAGTATGGGAGGTGGGAGAGAAGAAGAGAGGGAAGCTGAGGAGCAGGGGCAAGAGAGAGAAAAAGAGAGAGACAAAGAGAGGAGTTAAAAAGAGAGACATCTTGGTTAATATTATAGATGTATAAATGCTAGTCAGTCTAAATGTTTATTTGCTATTATCATCACTAGCTGAAAATGTGCCCTGTGAGAGCCTAGGAGAGTCTGGCTTACCCAGCAAAGGAGGTGTAAAGAGAGCACCGCTGGCATGAATCTCTGAATCTTTACCATCATGAAGGGTATCATTTCCCTTGGCTTAGTTATATGAAAGAAAATTAAGCCACTAGATACTTTTTACAGTTATTTTTTTCAGCAGAGAGCAACTATGAAAGATGATTGAAGAGCCAAGACCCAAAGACTCTTCAATTTTCTGAATTGCTTTAATATGATGGAGAAGGAATGCTACATTTTGCTAAATTATATTATGATAAAGAGAAGCTGGTTGCTTCTCAGCATGAATTTAAAAGCAAATTATTTCTACAAAAAAAGGAAGATGTATTTAACTAGACAAGTAATTACATTGTGGTGCTAGTATCTCCCCTGCCTCAGATTAGAAAAGAAGAATTCAATTATCACTCTATTAGATCAAAAAATAATTTTAGTGATACATTTCAAGTAAATTAATTTATTCCTAGGCAGGTTCTAATGAATTTTTGGATTAACCTTTATGCTTTTTGCTGATTAAAATTTTTAGTCAATGTTTGTACTTCAAACTCAAGCTTGTACTCATTTTATGTTCAATTAACATTTTCTTCAATATTAATTCTTTCTTAGATTATGTAGTATATTGTATTTAACTTATAGCATAGTATAATTGAATTTATTGTGAAGTTTAACCAAATTACTATAAAATATTAATATATTTCTAAATAATTTAATTTCCATTACTTTGCAATAAGCAATAGACAAAATATATGGTAAATATATGTATGTGTATAATTATATGAAGTATAACTATACACTGATGGGAAGAAAGAAGAAGAAAGAGACAAACATATGGTTAAGGGGCTAAACGTCCTTTTCTTTTTGGTTAAAACTGTTCCTTTTCTGTTAAAACTTTATATTCTGTCATATTTATTTCCAGGCTTCTGTTATAAAATAATAAGTACAGCTAATGTCTCCTCTTTTTTAATATACTCCATTGAGGTATAAATGGCATACAATAAATTTGGTATTCAAGTATTCAGTTTTACATGTGTATAAATTTATACATATACATACATATATACATATATATGTATATATGGAGAAGAAACAATATGAGAAAGATAAGTTGGTACTGATGCTTTTACTTGTCTTGATTGAGTGGGAGGGGAGAGGAAGACAAGAAAGATGACGTATCAGGATTTAAAAACCAAGAGGCTTGAATTTAAAAGATCTTATACCCTTATACATACTCAGTTCAACAAGGTGAAGTTGTTGTGGCCCATGAATAAGGCTGAAATGTCAAAGATGTAAACACTAACAGAATGAATAAATAGGAAAACCATGCAGAAAGAAATAGCAAAAAAAAAAAAAAAAGGGCTGTTTCAAACTAGGATCTAGATGAGAAAAACAAAACAAAACAAAAAACACCTATCCTGAGAATTGATAAACTTGTTGTCCTATAAGTTGAAGGCCCAATCTACACTTCTTACATGTCTACTTAACCAGTAAATGATTGTAAAAATTGCATCTGGGACAGTTATATCCCAGTCAGCTCTAAACCTAAGACATTATATTCTAAAATTTACTAGAAAACAAGCTATCAGATCTGAGAATCTAGAGACTAAATAAATAGCAATATTAGGCCCTAGACCATTCCAGATAGTACAATTATTAGCTATTGACAATAATTTATATATGCTTAATTTGTCAGAGAAGAAAATGAAGGCACAAAACAACACATTGTACTAACAACTGTAACCAACAAAGACAGCTGGATTTCAATGAGCATCAAGTAGAATTTTTAGAAATGATCAATGCAGCTTCTAAAATTAAAACCTCAGTGGCTAAGCAGGAAATCAGACATAGCTAGATGAATATTTAGGGTTTGCAGGACATATTAGAAGAAGTCACCCACAACACAGCACTGAAAGCTGGAAAATATAAGCGATTTAAACCCACCAAAATAATACACCAAAGTTTCAGAGAAAATCTTAAAAGACTTCAGTGAGAAATGACTTGAAACTAACAGCCTACTTCTCAACAGGATAATAGAAGCCAAAAGTGTGGAGAACATGCTTACCCTAGAATGTGTACCCCAGGAGCTGCTGCAGGAAGAAATGGAAGAGTGAATGCAGTGGTAAGTGGCCAATTCCTACATCTGATCCCAATTTACCCAGCCTTTCCACCATGGATGACTCTAAGCAAGACAACACTTCCCACTCCTTTTAGACCAATATCAGTATATCCCTGAAGCTTTCTCAATTTGATTGCCAGCTCTTTGCGGTCACAAGCATGTATCGTATATATACTTATGACTTACACAATGTTCTATTTATAGAGGGAATGCAATAATTTAATATAATTTATTTTTTTACATACTTAAATCATTACCAGAAAATATATGTTATAGTCATACAGTATTTAATAAATTCTATTTAATTTGCCATTCTTGCTTTTTGGTAAAGAAATTACTGTGTTTTCAGTTTTATAGCAAATGACATTAAAGTGTTAGTTTGTGTAAGCTGTTTTTAATAACACAAAACACAATGACTGATTTTGAAGAAATTGAAAAATGGAGCAAAGCAAAATAAAACCATCTATAATCCCACTACTAAAGATAACTATTGTTAATATTTTATGATATAAATTTCTAAGTATTTTCTACACATGATCATACACATACATATATAAGAATAAAACAAACATATATATATATGTGTGTGTGTGTGTGTGTGTGTATAAAATTATTACTTATATAATACTTACCTATACTTAGGTTTATAATTTTATAATGTGTTTTTTACTCCAGTGTGTATATTAAAATATTTGTATATTAGTAACAAAATACTTTCATTTTTAATGTTTGCATGACATTTTATTTTATAGATACATTGTAAGTATTTAACTGATTATTTGTTAGATTTTAAGTTCTAATTTTCCTCAGTCTCATGAAAGTTATAATAAACCTCAATTCTATACAATTCCTTTTTTTAAGTTATTATATTATTATCCCTTTAGAATATAATTCTAACTTTGAATTTCCAGGTTAAATGATATGAGCGTTGGTAAAGCATTAACAAAATTTTAAACCTACTTTCACTCTTATCAGGAGTTAGAAAACTCTAGAGATGTAGAATTTTACCACTCACAAGTAAAAGCTCAGAATTAATTTTTTTCTTAATCAAGTCCTTCTTAAAAGATATTTAGATTTTGAACTCTGTTCCTTCCAAAGAACATTTTCAGATTTTCCACACTTGTAATTTTTTATTGATTGAATAAAATTGGTACTAATTTCTTTTCAAAATTGAATTAGATTATATTTTAGCTAACATACAGCCCTGGGAGTCTGATGTATTCCCATTTTGCTTCTCTAAATGAATTTGGAAATAGTGTGAATTTGGAATTTTTAGACCTGCATTAAGGAAATCAAACAAAAATGACCTTGGCATCTGTTTACTTAGTATGGACTTCATCACCTTTGAAAATTAATTAAAATGCTTAAGCTTGGCTTCTCTTCATTTAAATACTAACTACCATCCTAATCAAACTGAGAACCTGTACTGCTGCATTCCATTTAAACAAGCTGAAGAAAACTGCATGCACAAAGTTGAATTTATTTAAAAAAATTAAAAGACAAATTTTGTAGTCATTCAGTTAACCACTTTGTGAAGTGTGCTGTTTTATTTGAATCTAGTGCAATTTCACCTTCTCTCTCTTTTGTTCTGGATAAGGCAATTATAACTTCAGATTGCTACATGGCCTGGGAGCATCAGGAAGACTGTTAACACCTTGCCTCTCTGGCACAAGATCACACTCAACAGCTTATTAAGAATCCGGCATCAGTACCAATGACTAACGGGCAGCAAAGGTCTGGGATTTACCTCCAACTCATTTAATTACAAAAATCAATGAACTCCTGGAGCTGAGCCAGGTGAGAGAAACTGAGCGTAGCCCAACTGACATTCCGTTTGTGTTATCAAGATAATTCAAGCAACCCTGCTTCAAAACAAGATTACAATCTACAGGGCCCCAAATTGGCAAAATAATGAGAATTTAAAAGTTTGAAATATTTTGAAATATTTGCTTTTGAATAAAAATATATAACCTATATAGGTTTGCAAGTATATTAAGTAATGTGTCAAATTTTTTTACCATGACTTACAATAAGAAATATATTTTATATTATAATCCATTACACACACACACACACACACACACACGAAACACAATAACTACCAGTTGGGTTTTTGAAGAAGACATAAGAAAAATGCACCAAGCAACATGGTGTCTGGCATGTGATAGCTTATCTCATTGTGTTAACAATGCTAAATTACTCTAAACTTCAGCAACCCAAAAATATATTCTTATGTGCAATTTTATTACCAGGTACAAGGGGCTTTTTAAAAAGCAGCTGGAATATATAAATATACGACATTTACAAAACAGAGCATGATAGCTGGGAAATAAATACTACAGAAAGTAAAGCTCACAGAAGTTTACACACAACAATGACAGTGAGTTGCGGTGACATAGTAAGAAACAGTGCTTGGACCAAATGAGAAAACAGGAAGTGATTAGAAAAGAAAAGTTTTGAGGATTGAAGAAAGGCCAAGAAGTAAAAGGCAGTCTAGAGAGTTTGGAAATAGCAGCAGTAAACATAGAAAAAAAGCAGCAAAGGCAGATTATGCATCCTAATTGGCACATCTATGTCACCTAGGGCAAGTTAATTAGCCATCACAGGCTATAGTTTCCTTGTTGGTAAAACACAATGATGACTCCCACCTTTTGGGGATTTTGACTCTTAAAACATAATACTATGTAGCAGGGAGAAAGAAGGAACTTCTGCTATTTGCAACAACATGGATGGAACTAGAGAGAATTATGCTTAGTGAAATAAGCCAGGCAAAGAAAGAAAAATACCATATGATATCACCTAATACAGGAAACTAAAGAACAACACAAACAAAGGAACTAAATAGAACAAAGAGCAGAATAGCAGTCAATAGGGGGAAGGGGAGAGGGAGAGAAGGGGGATAAGTAAGGGAAGGGTTTAGTCAAAGAACCTGCGTGAAGGACTCATGGACATGGACAGCGGGGAGGGATATGATTGCGGGAGGGGGGTGGGGTGGGTGGGGGAGAGAAATTAGGGGAAAAGGGGACAACTGTAATTGAAAAACGAAAATTAAAAAAAAACATTTAAATGTTTTAATATTCAAAAAGGTAAGCACTTGGCACAAGGTAACTTGTCAATAAATGTTAAATATTTTAATACTAAAGCCATTATACTTATCTGTATGTAATCACTAAGGTTATATCACTGCAGTAATTTTGCTTCTCTCTCAATGACTAAGCACTGAATGTGTATTCTCCTTCCCCTTCATTGCAACACTCAAAGTCCTTATCAGCAACACACTAATAAAAGAGAGATAGGAATCTAATAAAAATGCTAAGACAGTTTTACACATCTTAAATATTTAGGAAATACATAAATAGTTCAATAAATACCTCCCTTTGGAAAAGACCTGGAGGTGTTTGTGGCAATGGGCATTGCAAGGGTTGCAGCTTGTGAGTTATTCCGAAGTGATGGAAGCATAGCTATCTGAAATAACATGGGGAGTAGTAATAACGGAGGTAGAGCGGTACAGGACAAAACACAGAGAATCAAATTAGCAGGGAGATGTGAGAGATACGTGCAGATTGTGCATTCCAATGCCACTTGCTTCCTTTAGGCGTAGTTTTCTATGTTCACCTAGTGGTTCTCAAAGACAAAATTGCACATAAGCAAGCATGAAATTTACATTCTGCTTAATTTGCTCATTGACATATCAATCATGTTAGAACACATTTGTTTTTAAAGTAAGTATTGTAGTGGAATTGACTGTACCTTGATGACTATAATACATCAAGCATCCCTGTTGTGTTTATGTATTCTGCTGAGCTTAGAGGATAAAAGAAAATGTAAAAACATAGCTTCTGCCCTCAAAGAGCTCACAATCTAGTAAAAAACCATTAGGCCAGTAGGAAACAGACAATTACACCACATCACACTACACTTTATGAACTGTTAGCATTCCTTTATATTTGGAGCCAAGTGGGAAAGTGGCTGGAGGGATGTGAACTGAGGAAAAGCTCCGAGGACATAATGGGGAGAAATCCATTACCTAGATCTATATTACTGCTCCACAGGCTTCTTGTCCTGAGATCTTGGGCATGCTGTTTCAGTGCTCTTTGCTTTCCTTTCCTTTATAACATCAGATGATAAGAGCTTCACCTACTAAAGGGCTCTGGGGAGGAGTGAAAGGAATTATTCTGAGTAGAATACTTAGAACAATGCCTGGCACATACTGACTGAGCATTTAATTATTGCCATGGTAATTACTTTCAATATCATCATCATCATCGTCATTATTACTGAGCTGGATATTATTATTATCATGGATGAACTGGAAATGTCACATAAAGGAGTTTGACATTCTTCCTGGAAGCAATGAAAAACCAGCATAGGAATTTAAGCAGGGAAGTCACAACATTAACTTTTATAATAGAGCTTTGATAGCAATTAGGAATGTGGATTGAGGACAGGTAAAATGGGAGGCAGGCATATTTCTCAACTAATTCAAGTGAAAGTTCAAAAGGACAGTCACAGGGAGATGAAGAGAAGAGAACATATTAAAAATACATGAGATGAAACGTGTAGGTCTTTATAATTGATTGATTATATGCTGAGCTAGAGGGAGAAAAAGGAATCTATGATGAGTTCCAGATTTCTGTTTAACTAACTGAATAGCTTGTGGGGTCATTCACAAGACTACGGATACAATTGGAAACAGAGATTTGAATAGGAAAATTATCAATGTAGTTTGGGGCTTATTAAAATTAAAGTGCCTATATGACTATACAAGGAATAGTTACAAATAAAGATCGTTATTACATGAGAAAGCTCTGGATTGTATGGATACTTGGATTTGGATTGTGCACAGTATCAATGGTGTACAAATGTATAGTACCAACACTACAGTTACCAGAACCTGCACACTTCGCTTTCTTTTACACATGCATTTTACTTGGTTATTCATCACAACTCTAGTTCCTTAATTCTATCCCCAAATAATGCTAAGATGCTTCCTTCCAAAATAGTGATCTAGAAATAATATAAACTTTTCTAGCTGATATTGAGATTCTAAAGATTAAATGTGATGTATCCATAAAATATTTTTCCACTCTTCCTCATGCTTCCTGATGTTAGCAGTAAAACTACAATACTTGCTATTCTTCAGTGAGACAACTAATACGTCACCTTCCTGAGGAGCTTCTGCCATTGCCTCTACTTGAATGGCTTATTCTCAAATGGTTAGTTGAGAATAAAAAATTCTTATCAAAAGTCCTGCCATTCAGAAACAATTAATAAATCTTGTGATAATTTCTGTCTTCATATTGGCAATATTCAAGAGAATGATTTTCTTCAACACTTTTAGTTCACATATGTAACATGTTGATATACTGTGTTGATTTACTGTGTATTATTAATTACTCATATGTGTTCTTTAAAGATATCAAGATATTTTAAGCTACTATTTAAACTTACTGATATGAACTTCATATGAAAAATACCTGCCATTAGAAATACAAAGGACCTTTCTCAAACTTTTAAAGGTTATCTATCAAGAGGATAAGCCTTTTCTCTCAAGCTTTTTTTAATTATTATCAGGTATTATCTACTGCATCAGGCAGCAGCAATCTAAGATATTAATCTATAAATGTTTTCACTATAGCTGCACCTTCATGTTTATTGCAGCATTATTTACAATAGCCAAGACATGGAAACAACTTAAGTGTCCATCAACATATGACTGAATAAAGAAAACACAAAATATATTACATATATAATATATAATGATGTATTATTGAGCCATAAAAAGAAGGTAACCCTGGAATTTGTGACAACATGGATAGATACTGAAGGCAATATGTTAAGTGTGAAATAAGTCAGACAGAGACAAACACTGTATGATCTGTTATATTTGAAATCTAAAAGAACCAAACTCATAAAAAACAGAACAGATAGGTGGTTGCGACAAAGTTGGGGGAAATGTTGACAGCAGTAAAAAGGTACAAACTTCTAGTTATAAGAAAAATAGTGTACAACATGGTGACTATTAAAAACTAAAAGAAATTTTAAATAAAAGAGAGGAAGGAAATGCTGAATTATGTGTCTCCTAAATTCATATGTTGAAGTCCTAACTGCCAGTATTTCAGAATGTGGCTATACTGTATTTGCAGATAGCATCTTTCAAGAGGTACTTAGGATAAATTTAGGTCTTATGGGTGGGCCCTAATCAAATATGACTGATGTCCTTATAAGAGAAGATTAGACCAGAGACACATGGAGAGAAGACTATAAAGATGCATGGAAAAGATGACCAACTACAAAGCCAGAAGAGAGGACTCATAAAACTGCAACTCTATGGAACTTTGATTTTGAACTTCTAGCTTCTAAAATTGTGAGGAAATAAAGTTTTTATGCCACCCGGACTGTAGTTCTTTCTTCTTCAGCCCTAGAAAACTAAGAGTTAATGATTCTAAAACATGGCAAAACAAGCAAACATGTATATGTTAAAACACAGATTGGCTTTAATGCCAGTTCTGCCACTTGCTAGGTTTATGAATATTCTGTTTCAGATTTCTAAGTTTTAATTGAGTTTAAGAACCTTACCTTTCTATAATATTGTATGTAAATTGTTTTCTGATGTCCTCGATGCTCTATAAATTGTGTCAGTGGTAACATTTATTTCTAGCAGTAATAGTATTGTGGTGGTAGCAGAGTTATGAAGGGTTCTTTATGAAATTATGTGTTTATATGTTTTCCAAATTTTCTATAGTAGCCAAGCTTAACTTCCCTAATCAGAAAAAGATCAGTGAACGCTATTTTATAATATATTCTTTTTAAGACTCTTTAGACAAATTTTCTTTAGTTAAATATTGGTGAAAAGTAATATGTATTAAAGCTTACCAGTCAAGAACCACTAGGAACAGACTTGTACTCAGAGTTAGATTTATTTGGCTTACAGCAGCAAGCAGAAAGAAGACTCAAAGAGCATCCTGGGAAAAAGGAGAAGGAGGGGATTCTTATTGGACTTGAACACATATGATTTGGTTCTAGGATGATTTACATTTACAGGAAGGAGGGAACAGGTTTGGATTGGTGCTTTCAGGAAATAGGGGCAGTTCTGTGATTGAGTATCCCGGCAACTTTGAGCTATACGTGGGAAAATTAATGTGCAACCAGAGTTGTTACTGGTGAAGAAATTCTGGTCACCACTGTTACCTGGAAGGGGCGCTGGTTAGTTAATTTTTGTGATGCATGGTGTCCTTCCCATCTAGTTTCATCATCAAATGTCTGTGTCACTGTCATGCTCCTCCATGGTCACACATGGCTTCATCTGAGTATTGTTTATATTCGGTGAAAGTTTTTGCTGTGTTTGTTTTGTCTGCGTTCAGTTGGGAACACACCAGCCTGGAGCTCAGCCTCTAGCTTCCAGCTGCCACTGATGTATATATTTTTTTACTTCCTTGTAGTTTGGAGACTGCTGATATGAGTGTCTCAGGAGGAGTTATAGCATCATATTCTCAATCCTTGGTTCCTCTCTGTAGACAATAATCTGCAGTAACTAGACCACCCTGCTTCGCAAGTGCATCTGTGAGTAATTCGTGCTCAAACACAGTTTTTGGATAAATAAACAAGACTGGCTATGATGGTCAAAGGTTCTTTATCAAAAATAAGACTGCCCTTTTAAAATTCCCTGAATTTATCTAAAAGGAATGCACCCTTAGTCAACTGGAGCCTAAAATACATTCCCTCCCAAAGTAGGGGCTTACAGAGAAAGTTCCAATCAGGTGTCATTTCTTAGACAATGAAAGGAGAGTGATTCAGCATGTTAGGCAAACCTGAGTTATAACCAGTGAATTACTTTCAGATTAAATACATTAAGTATTTTCGTCACAGGGGAGAGAGTTCTTGAGTTTGGTGACCTCGCCAGTGCTCCCCACTTGCCTGCAGGCTGGGAGAAGCACGGAGGAGGAGCTGCAGGGGAATCTCATGACCTTGTCAGTTGCTCCTGTATAGAGCCTGGGATCTCGTGGTGCCTGAGTGGCCACTTGGCAGTGAGAAAGGAGAAGTAAAAGGACCTTTGGAAGAGGGTTGCTTTAAGTTATTTTCTCATAGCTGAGGACAAAACTATTCCCATTTTCTGCTTCTCCTGATGGTGGAGTGAAATCCAACAAAGCTTCAAAAATTAGAGGATTCTCATGGGGCCTTACTGGAAAAAAGGCAGGAAAATGAACAGAGGCAATTTTTAAAAGTCACAATCAGAGGGGAGCCATGTAGAGCTTGCAATTATGTGCTGGAGAAAGTTGAACTATGAAGGGTCAGAATTCACAGGAGGAAAGTATCCAGCTAAGGACTCTACTAATGAATTCAAAAAGGCTGTTCTTGCTTTGAAAATGTCAAAGAATATGAATCAGTTAAATCTTATGAGGGGAAACACAAAAAACCTCAGTGACTAATGATGGCAAGAAATATTTGAGTCATTTAGATATTGATTTAAAGGACATTTTAAATTGGATTAAAAAACATAAATGCTTGCTTCTAGGGTTAATAGATTTGGGTCAAAATCTATACAAAGGTTTAGTAAATCAAATAATTGCTAATCTCTAAGGTAAAGACTTAAAACATTGAATAGACTGAGAAAGACTGACCTTGGTAAAAGGTGGCCACTGCACAAAGAATGTTCACATGGAGGAAAAGAGAAATTGGACTAAGCAAGTTATCTGTACAGACCCCTCTACAGAACTAAGAACAGTTTGTGACTTCTAGAAAGCATTAGCTACTTGAAATTCAAAATGCCTAGAATATGCTTCCTCAGGTGAGTTACAAGAAGAAGACTCTAGAGTTCTTAATTCTAAAGTAATTTTCAAAAAAATAGCTTCACTCTTAAATATGATTTTACTAAGTGAAAATGAATCTCTTTAATCTTATGCACTGTTGTTCCTATGGATGACCAAGATAGAGAAATTAAACGACATGAAGATGCATGACATTTCTTCCTGAAAACCTTGAGCCTTATATTTCAGATTTCCCAGCTACTCCTTTCTGCTCTTTTTATCTCATCTCTTGGGAACCTTCCCCAAATGCCTCAGCTACACAACTACCTGTAAGAAATAGTCCCTCTTCACTATTAAAACATGCTTTGGGGAGATGCTGTGTTAAAGACATTCACATTGAGGTGTAACTGATCAACATTGGTGCAAACAGTATTTCAACAAGTGGAAAAGCTTTGTGGGGCTGAGGAATGGAGCTTTAATGAAGGGTTTCAGATGGGAATCATTAGGTAGGACTGATTTGTGGTACCTATATCTGAAATCCTGCTAGCATTTACATGTTAGCTTTTCCTCTCAGTCAGGCTCCCTCCCTTCTCTGTTCCTAAGAGGCTCATCTGAAATTTGAATGGAGTAGGTGAGTTCAACCACAGTAGTCCCCTCAAGGCAAGCTTGCAGATTGAAAAACTCTCTGGTTATAAGGTCTCAAGAACTGAAGGAACGGAATAGTAATTGGATGCAAGGCATACCTAGGCACAATTGGGGAAGGGGGGGGTGGAAAATAAAGCAAAATGGTAATAGAACTCAGCAAGACGTTACTAAGTACCGATATAGTTCAAAGAAGCAGGAAGAAGGAAATTGAAAAGGGAAACTTCTGGAAAGTTACATAGCTAGCTGCTGTATTTGACAAAAATGACTCAATGAAACCTATCAATTCTACTGCAGTTGACTTGAAATCTCCAGCTACAGCCCAGAGAGTGACTTAGCAAGCAGAAACTTATCCAACTGGACTTTCAAGGTAAGTGGGGCACAAAGAAGGGTGAGTGATAACATGGTAGGCAGTTAGAAGCAGAGCAAGGATGATGGGTCAAGTACAGAAGATCACCAGGGCAGAAAGCCCGAGGTGCCTAGCGAAGGGCAAAACTGGAAAAACAAATACCTGACCCCTAGGGTAACCTTTCCTCCTCAACCATATTGCTGGTGATGCAGATTAAACTGCCTGATCTTTTCATATCACTGATCAGATGGTTCAGACCCTCCCCTGACCTTTTCTCCCATGGCATGTCCCTAGTCATGTGGTAGACCCACTTAGAGAAGAAGAGTGGCCTCATACAACTCCCATGTGGGCCCTTGTACAACCACTCCCTTAAACATTAACCCCTAGGGATGACATCTAGACCTCAGTTGTGTTTCAGCTCCAGTCCCAGAAAAACAGCAAAACCAGACAAGTGATGCCATGGCTGACATTAGGACCAGTTGCATTGACTAATGACCCCCTTTTCTGGTGCTGACTAATGAGTGGAGACCATAACCTTGAAAGGATGCACCTGGAAAGCTGATCAATATTCTATTAAGATCCTCTCTGGGACCTTCCCTAATATCTACCCTTAAGAGCCCTTAAGACAGAGGACCCAGTATACTCTCCCTCTCTAGAGCAAGCCTGTGCCTCCGCTCTTCCCCTTCTTCTACCCCAAGGGTGTTACCTTTTCCTTTTTCTCTCCTAAACACCAAGGGCCCTTTTCTTTTTCTGTGGTGGGACAGGGGGAGGGGGCAGGGGAGGCGCTCTGTAACTTGTTTCCTGAGCCCATTTCTTCTGCTGCTCACTTCTTCTACCTCTGTGACTTTCTAAATAAACTTTCTTATAGTTTGAGTCTTGACTCTGAATTCTTTCTTAGCCAGAGCTCAAGAACAGAGGCTGCTGAACTGACGTAGGGTCCGACTCTACTGGTCCAACATCTGATGCCATTTCTCCACCAACAATAACCTCAGTTTTTTATCCAGGTATTCTAAAGATCAGATGCAAGTCAGAGGCCAAGTTGAGGGCATTTTCTAAATAGAAGAGGGGACTGAGGCATGAACCAGCTAGCACCACAGTAAGTTGCAGGAACAAAGGCCCTTTTGTTCTCTCTTTTTTGGATTAAAGGTGAAATGCCTTCTTTTGAAGCCCAATGACCTTTACGTTTTTTCTGAGGTAATATCTCTTTTGGTCCTACGATCTCTGATCTCTGATCTCTGAGTGATGCTGTAGCTGAAGATGCAAATGACTGTAACTCTTGCTTAGTGGAGGATGAGGATGACATGAGGCCCCTGAACTTCGGCAGTACCTAATAAAGAGAACACTGAATTCAATAGAATAAATATTTTTGAGTGTCTACCTAGAGCCTGTGATCATCCCAGATGAGTAAGCTTAAAAGTCAGAAGAGCTGACAGATGGGTAACTTATTCTATTTGTTGACTAAATCCTTTCAGAGTAGATTTAAATAAAACAGTATAGGAGGACAAAAGGATAGGTTACTTCTGAAGCGTGGGGATGGATAGAAGAGAGTTCTGGGAGAGTTATTTTTAAAAAGATGACATCAGTGATGATCATGCTCTCATTCCCTTAGGAGTACCATTATTGCTTAAATGCTTCCCCATTTTTCTCCTCTCCTTTATTAAAAAGAAAACATTTAAAAAGCTATTTGCTAAAATCTTATATTAAAAGAGGGTGAGCTTTATAAAAACAAATAGACTATGGAATCTTTGAATTGGTGTCATTTCTTTTTATTTGTTATCAAACAAAAGGAGGAACCATCAGAAATTTAATATTGTTTCTGCTTATTTTTTTGACCTAAGGAAAGAATTTATACTGAATGGATCAATCCAAAGATTTTTTGATTCTACAAAGACAGTGCCTTCAGGTAAAACAACTGTGATTTTGAGAGGAACTGAATGATTATTACAAGCCTGGACTTCAGAGGTGCTGTTTTCTGAAAAACAAAACAAAACAAAACAAAAACAAAACAAAAAGACAAAAAAGTAAATAAATAAAAAATCCTAACAGAGTACCTCTGAAAGGCTTCTCAGCATGTTTAGCCTGCTTACCTGTCCCAGTATTCCTTGGTTTTATTTAAGAAGAGAAGTACTTCTATTGGCTATGGCATACCTTAGTGATTGTTGGTTTAAGGGGAATTCAACAGAACCTCAGGACAGACTGCTCAGGGTTCTGATTCAATGTTTCAAAATAAAGGGTTAATCCTGAAAAACCAACATCTTTGGAAAATACATCCTGTCCCTATCCAAATTGACATCTGTCTATTTCTTCCATTTCTTACATTACTTCATTTAAAGAGAAAATGCTTATTAACATTATTAAGAATTTTCTTTGTACACTAAGTTTATAATAAAAAGCATGCAATTTAGAGAAAAGAGTCTTAGTTTCTCTAATTTAAAAAACAACTTTAAAATTAATTCTATCACAGTTTAAAGGTCTAAGCAAATATTTTTAATTCAGCCTCTCTATAGTTCTCCTTTAATATCCATCTTTCCTGTTCCTCCTTCATTCTCCTTCCTTTGAGACACTACATGTTCTGATTGCCCCAGAGTTACCTGATTGGTGACAAAGGGTCCTGTACCCAAATAGTGAAAGATAGCTGAACACACAGCACCCACAGTGGGCAGATGAGATTGTTAGCAGTTCATTAGTCACAGCCACTTGCTTAGATAAATGGCTGATTTTAGGACTGGAAGAAGAAATATACAAGAGGAGTCTGGAGCGTTTTATAATACCAGAAAATAAGGAAGTACTACACCTACTACAACAATAAACGAGGATAAGGTTATGCAAAAGCGATGGAAGAGCCAACTGAAAGAACTCCCGATGTCTAAAGCCAAAACAGTTTGAGCAACAAAATAAAATAATATTGGGTTGTAATCTAAAGTATAAAGTAAATAGTTATGATTTCATACTAATAAAACAAATGCTTGAATAAATCAATAAATGGGAGAGAAGAGCCAAGTCACGCATACAGAAAAATTCCAAGTAAATTCTGTATATACTCTACCCTAAAGAGGTGGGGACATAACTCCCCACGCCTTAGGTGCGAGCTGAGCACTGTGAGTTCCTTCCAAAGAGCACAGTATGGAAAGGAGAGAGTGTAACTTCACAGTGGGGAAACCTGGCAGGCTCTACTTCAGCCACGTGATCAACATCGGCATCACAAAATGTGACGAACATGTCATTTCACCTCTGTGATCTTCCTCCTGCAGCCACAACCCCAGTCTAATAATGATAAAAACATTACAAAACTCCAATAAAGGGACATCCTACAATACACCAGGTCCAAATGTCTCAAAACTATCAATGTCACCAAAACAATAAAACTCCGAGAAATTGTCATGGTCAGCAAGAACCTGAAAAGGTCTGATACCTAAATGTAATGTGGTATCCTGGAACAGTAAAGGGACATTACATTAAAGAAAAGGAAGTCTGAATGAACTATGGATCTTAGCCTAGAAAAATGGGTGAATATTGGTTTATTAATTGTAAGAAACATACCATCCTAAGGTAAGCTGTCACTAATAGGGGAAATGGTGTGCAGCCTAGGGTAGGAGAATTCTGTACTATCTGCTCAATTTTTCTATAAATATAAAACTGTTCTAAATAGTAAAGTTTACTTTTTAAAAACCTTTCTATATTTCAGAACTTAAAATGTTAATGATGTCTTAGTTTAATCATCTAGAGACATTTTAAGTTTACAGGGTGGGGCAAAAGTAGGTTTACATTTGTGAGTGCAAAAAACACAAATTTTATTCTTGTATTATTATTTATTATTGTATTATTTTCCATACAAACAACTGTAAACCTACTTTTGCCCCACCCTGAATAGAAAGGCTTAATGAAAAATGAGAAAATCATACATGATAGAATTGCAAAGACTATTGAAGTTTCAGGAAAATGTCCATTGAGGCTTTTCTGGCACCCCTTCCAAACTCTTTATTTTCATTGTTAATCTAAACTCATTCTATATTTCCACAGTATTTTGTCTGATGTAAATATCACAGTTTTGAGAATGGTGCTTAAATCTAGACTGACTAAAACATTGAATGAAAAAGAAAAGGTGTTAAAAAAATGATTCTGCCTATATGTCTAACTCCAACAGGAAGTCCTAATAATAAAATAGTTTTGGAAAGAGCAACTCCAAATTCCAAACACCTCCCATATATAAAAGGTCATTTGAAGAGGCAGAAAAATTGGTGGCTTGGGCTATAAAAAATGTGACGTTAACCATCCAGTGTTCCTAAGTTTCAAAAATAGTTGCAGGGAGAGTTTTAGATGAGCTGTGGGTATTTTGATTTACTTTCTTAGAGATGCAACTTAACTTATCTTGGAAAAGAATACTTATATCTCTATAATTATATTGCTTCATCATTTTAGCAATGGAAGTAATAGAAATTATATCTGTTCATCTTTCCAAAGAACCATCTTTGGTTATACTGACTTTCTCTATTTTACATCTACTTTTTATTTCAGTTTCATTTCTGTCTATTATTTTATTATCTCTAATTATCTGGGATTTGGTTTCCTCCCCTTTTGATGTTTCATAGTGGAATCATAGGGCATTTATTTTACTTCTTTCTTCTTTTCTAATGTAAGCATGTAAAGCTATGAGTTTTTCTCTCACTGCTATAATTGCATCTCACAAATCTTGTAAGGTTTTGTTTGAAGGCACATGTGTCTAGTCACTCAGGTGACTCAGTAAATAGGGTCTGAACCATCCTACCCAATAAGCCACCTAGACCAGAAGAGACACTAGAAAGGATGAGAGAAATCTAGAATGGCTCGCAGAGAAGGGAGATGAGTATTCATCAGAGCCTCAAGACCCAGATGCAGTGACAGGAACTAGTAATCCTCCTTTAGTAAATGTTCTCAGAAAACAAAACCAACCAGAATCCCAGAGCAGCTGTTTCAGGAAGAGAGAAATCTACACCCTCAAATAATGAGATTATCTAATTATGATAGAGTAACTCATATCACATTAATCCTTTAACCAAAAATAATTAAATTATTTCAAAAATATCAGTTACATCATCTTATCTATAGGTACCAAAAAACATGACTTAACAGAATGAACTAAGAACTGTTCATTGACAAATGCATTAAATATTTATTATAACATGCTATGTGTGGAAAGAACACTGTTAGAGTCACTGTTTTGGGTAATCAGTGCAGGTGGATAATTTCCCCCAGGACACTCCGATAAAATTCAATTACTTGTTCTGGACAGGCCTGCATCCTGAGTTCATCTGCAGCTGCCACTTTATATAAAGCCCCCCAAGCAGAGAATATTGTGCAAAAGCAGGTTCTTTTTTGCAATACATTTTCTGTTCTGCTGATGCCTACAGTGAGATTGGGAGTCAGCTAGACTCTAAAATGGGTGCTGCTGGTTACGTCATGGAGCATTTCATACCAGTGGACGAAGTCACCCTGACCCCTGTTGGAACTGACAGCTGTGGGGCTTCTGGGTTAAATGCACTTTGCTTGTGGGCTAAGAACTGGAGATGGGGAGCTGTAGAAAAAAGGTGATTTGTATTGGGCTGAGGTTCAGAACACCCTGCAACTCCTGTCATTGCAGGACTTTTCTGTATGCCAAAGGCCACTGCATTGACTATTCTGGGTATACAGGCAGCTGGAGGCAAACCTGGACATTTGGCTTTTCTTTGGTCACCTCCTCCTTTTGCTTTTGCACACTTGTCTGTTTCTGTGGCGCTACTTCTCCCCAAGATATCCGTTGTCTTTATCACGTCTTCATTTGCGCCAAATTCTCTCACCGATATTCTGGACTTTGCTCTTCCTACTTTTCTCTCAGATGCCAGTTCCACTTAACTTATTATAATGTTTTGCACTTGTTATAATAGAAGCACAGCACTTAGGATCTAAAGGTAGAAATATGACCAATGATTGTTAACTATGTGGTATGAGCAGACAAATCAATAATTCCTTCCCTCATCACCTTTGTTTAGAGAGAGAAGAGAACGCAAAAGACCTGGCACCATTAAGTCTGGGTGGCAAAGGCAACCATTGCGGCCAGAGGGGTTTGTGCTGAAATTTCAGGCCAGCCTTCTGTGGGCAAGGAAAAGCCAAGAGCATTTGCACCACAATGGGGAAAGTAGTGGAGGAAGTTCAGGAATTAACCTATTGTTTCTAAAAGATAAAGAAGTAACTTTGTAAATAATGCAAACATTAGTTCCTCCACAGAGAATTCTCCTGTTATCTCTAGGGGGAATCAACATGTTCTATTATGTAGGGAGCTTAATTCCTGTGTGGCAGAGTTTTCACTAAGAAACTCAATAATGGGTTGTCTGAAGTGGAATGAAAAGAACCACTCTCAAATCAAATCATGGGTCTAGAGCAGCAGTTCTCAACCTGTGGGTCACGACCCCTTTAAGGGTCGAATGACCCTTTCACAGGGGTCGCCTAAGACCATGGGAAAACACATATATAATTACATATTGTTTTTGTGATTAATCACTATGCTTTAATTATGTTCAATTTGTAACAATGAAAATACATCCTGCATATCAGATATTTACATTATGATTCATAACAGTAGTAAAATCACAGTTATGAAGTAGCAACGAAAATAATTTTATGTTTGGGGGTCACCACAACATGAGGAACTGTATTAAAGGGTCACGGCATTAGGAAGGTTGAGAACCACTGGTCTAGAACATTCTGCCTCAGAATCCTGTGGTCAATTGGCTAAGGGTTAATTCAAGGCATATTTTGTGGTTACAAAACTCAGGAAAGTATCAAGAGACCAAACCTCTCCTATGTGAGGCTGGGCTTTGTGAAATACAAGTGGAAACGGGTGGAAAAAAATCTATTCATATACTTTCCCTGTGACATCATTAGAAACTTGCCTATTCTTGCAATAAAGCTCAGCATATGACATCATCTTAGCTGAAAGGTGTGGTCTGTCCCAGTATACCACATTTACTTGCCTGCTTCAGAAAAATAAAAAGTGTGGTTCCTTAAGGTTTATTACATGACCAATAACCTTGGGTTATTTGTTAGAGGCCAGTGTCCTGCCTCCACTGAGACCTTGGAGAAAATACTCGATATAAGAAACATCAGAAACTCATTTTTCTTCTTTTCCTTTTTAAAAAAGTACTTGTTTATTCTATTACAGTTGTCCTAATTTTCCCCCTTTACACTCCACTGTCCAGCCCACCCTCTGCTCCCACAGTCCATCCCCACACCATTGCCCGTGTCCATGGGTCACTCATACATGTTCTTTGACGAATCCCTTCCCCTTCTTTCCACCATGGTTCCCCACCCCGCTTTCCTCTGGCAGCTGTCAGTCTGTTTCCTGTCCACGTCTCTGGTTCTGTTTTGCTTGTTACTTTATTTTGCTCATTAGATTCCTCTCATAAGTGAGACAGAAACTCAGTTCTTTAGAGTTTCACACAAATTTTCTCTACTCATCTGGATTCAAAGGCAAAAGAAGGTTATAACAAGCTGTGTAAAGTATGATTGTAAATGTATTCATAATATAGTATATGCATAAGAAAATACACTAGGAGATTTATGAACATACAAGTTACCTTAAAATATCTAAATATAAGTTTCTGGAAATTCTCTCTCTCTCTATATATATATATAGATAGATAGATAGATAGGTAGATATAGTTATATAAACAATTATGTAAAACCATATAATCTATATTATTAAAAATCACATGAAGCATAATATATAAATTATATAAAAATATAATTCACTTTCCCACAGTCTTCCCATCTAAGTTAATAATAATTCTATCCTTATAGTTTTTAGGCCAAAAATACTTGAAGGCAACCTTACCTCTACTCTCTTTCTTATTCCTGACATCCAAACCATTAGAAAATACTGTTGTCACTGAATTCAAAATGCTTTCAGGAACTGGTATTTCCACTATTGTCATCCTCTCCTGGCTCCTACATGAACCTCAAAACTACATTCCCAGCTGAAATTCCTGTTTCTTTGCACATTCACAGTTAGAGCAGTCAGAGGAATCCTTTCTGAAACCTGAGAACGTGTAAGAACAAGCCTAGATTGCTCTAATGTAGACATGGCCCTAGAAATTCATCTATGTTTTTTGAGACAAAGGAAAAAACCCTCTCAGTGATTTGGGGCCTCTAGTCAATGCCACCCTAGGGTTTTATAGATGGCCCATGGTCACGAAATTTTATTTTCATCCAATCTATACGTTGGGAGTGCCATAGTTTAAAAACTGGTTTGAAAATCTAACCTCTTCATTTGTTACATTAGGAGGCCAAGACCAGAGAATCATCTCACTCAGTAAACTGACAGCCCTGTGTGGCCCAAGAATTTGGCCTTCTGATGGCTTTCAAACAGCTATCTCAGCCACCTGAGCTTGAAGTAACAGGCTGCAAGGTATAAATATTGGCTGATCACGCTGAGGATGCCTCTGCAGGGCTGGGGTAATGTCTGACTGACAACTATCAAGGGGATCAGCATCTCTCAGTAGCATGAACTAAGTAATATTTTTACAAACCCATTTTTCAGGATATCTATTTCTTTGTGTGAAGTTCAATGTGGTGACTCAAATAGGTTGCAGCTGGCCTTGGAATTTCTGTGGAAAAAAGAACAGTCTACATTGTTGTGAACTATGAGTATACTACTACTAATAAAAGAAATAGTGCAGGCTCTCTTGCAAACAATTAGAATGTCTGAGCAAAGCTGTCTGTTACTTAGAAGGAAGGATGGGAGCCATAGCCCAATTGTCAATAAAATAGTTAAAGGAGAATTCTACTGTGTTATTACTCCTTAGACCCCTTTAAGTAGCTTTAATTTTGAGAAGATAAGGCTTCTCTAATTTAGATCTGAAAGTTCCCTTCCAATGTTCTCACTTATATGATGAGGAATATGAAGCCCAGAAGGGAAAACTTAACTTTTCCAAGTTTATCCCACTAATTAGAGATTAAACAGAGCCTGGAACAAAATTCTCAGGTTTCAGTGTTTTTCCTACCAACCAATATAGTGAGGCCTGGAAAGAATTTACTTGTGATTGGTATTTTACAACAAATTCCTAAGCATTCCAATTATAATTTTACCCTTTAATCTCATTTTATGAATCCATGGCTCATTACATAACAGCATTTTTTTAAATATACATAAGTTAATTAACTCTTTCAGAAATATATTTTTTTCAGTTAAAAGCTTCTTGAGATCTACATTTCATATACATTTATCTCTCCCATAAGTACGTAAACAATAAATCTAAACTTTAAATATTTGTTTCTTATTATCTCTGATTCCTCTCCAATTACTTTAAACCCAGTTTCCAAATCAGTTCAGTTAGTCATTTCTTTCATATGATTGCTGTTTCAGGTCTTTTTTTGTTTTCTTTTCAGGCCAATCTCATTTTACTCTTTTTCTCAGTTTATCTCAGAATGACCCAGTAGTACAATCTTAAGCCCAAAATGCTACACCGAAGCTGGGATTCTGGGTGAGCCTTGGGGTGAGTTCAAGGGTGGGCTGAATATAGCTGTCCTTCCAAAGGAAGTATCTGGAGAGTCAACAAAACCCAAGTAGACCGAATGAATACCTGAGACAGGACAAATATATGGGTGCTGGTGAAGATTATTCCAGAAAGAATAAAAGGTAGAGGGATGCTAAAAGAGAGAGAGCAAGCTCAAGATAGGGGTCATAATAGGTGGAACAAGGACTTATGGGGGTCTGTACAGCCTTTCCTATGAGGGCCAGTGGTGGTAGAATCATAGGGAGTTGTAATAGTAACGTCCCCTGTTTACAAAATATTTAGACCTGTCCTCTCATGCTCCCTGGGAAGTGAGCAGAATATTACATTTTGGAAAAAACTTTAACAAGCTGTGTGCACTTCATCGTGTTCCCATTTACAGCCTCTTTGATCGCAGAAACATATGCTGATGGAGAACCTCTGCCAGCTGGCGAGACTGAAATGAGCATTGCTCCCCTCTCCCCATCCCCACCTGAAAACTCACATGGGACCAGTAGCACAGATGGGAAATAAACTTTGATTGTTTCAGGTTCCAGGGTTGTTTGTGATCTCAATGTACTACCTTATCTCGATTGATATTGAACCTGTATGTTCAAATCCTTTTTCCATAGTTAAAGAAGAATGAGGCATGCTTTTAGTTCATCTGGAAGCAAGTTTCCCTGTGTACTCTAATTGCTCATTCAGACCTGCTCACAAGCACCTAGTAACCAAGAATGTGAAGTGGAGGTGGGGACTGAATGAGGTTGAACAGGGTCATCTATGTGGGAGAAGTCAGACACAGAATGGCACTGGAGTGGTCACTTCTATCTTCATGAGTAGATCTAGAGTATTCCCTCAGGAAGGTTATCCCCAGAGGACGTCTGCCAGAAGCTTGTTCTTCTCTAAGGCCATTACCAGCCAATGGGAAGGTTTCTGAAATATATTTCCACCTGGAACACATGGAGGATCTGGCAGCCCTCTTTCTCACTCCCACTTTCTGATATTTTATTTATTTCAGTAGCTTCTATTTCAAGGCACAGACAGAGAAAACTAACAGAAGTGTTAAGAAAATAAGAAAATAAACACAATTTTCCAACAAATCCTCAGTGATGAAAGAGATTGGCTTTCATTCCAGAGACCAGGGTCCTGCTCTTAGGACTGGCAAGTTATTTTATCTCATTTTGCCTTTCCTTAACTCAGCTGTCAACATAAGATATATTTAGGCTATTGTTAAGACTAGTTCCGTCCTAACATTCTTTGACTTAAGCTATTTTATTGCTTATTAATCTTGATAATCAAGTCAGTTATATATGTGTAGAGTCCCTAGAATACTTATACTCTAATGTTGAACAATTAAAAAAGAGCTAATGTTGTCAAAATTGTTTATGTTTTGAAAAAAATCTAAAATGAAAAACTCAATCAATGTAATAGCCACTCTAGTACTACTTTAAATTGTACTGTTCTTCTGAGCCTCCGTTACACAGTGGTTTGGATTGCCCCCTAAGGAGCTATAATTGAAAAAAAGCAAACTACGTTTAGAATAATAATTAGAGTTACTAATATGAGATATTATGATTCCATCAAGCTCTATATTTGGCTGTTAATTGGAAAGGCACCAAAGGATTCAAGTCAAGTCAGCTTTGCTTTAACAAATTCAAACATTTCAAAGATAATTGATATACCCTAAACCATCTATTTGAGTTTATCACTGACTCTTCAGTTTGTGGGACTAACACACTTGCAGCTGAATTTATGATTCATTGTGTGCGATATGGAAATACAACACAGGGCTTTTCTAGTACTTTTACCCTGTGGGGATTTTTTTCATAGTCAGCAATTCCCTTGAGTAAGGTATTTTGGGGTTTTAAAGAATCCAAAAGATTGGAACTTTCTGGCCTCCACCAGATCTGATGATTGTTAGGCTAAGCCGTCAAACATTTAATACTAGGATGAAATGTGAGTATGCTTCTTTCTAATTTGCACAGCCTAAATTCCTCTCAGAGCAGGTACTAAGATAAAATTTTATATACAGAAAGCAGAAATTACGAATAGTAGAGTCAAGCAGAGGAAAGAAAGAACCAATGTGAGGGTACATTGTTGAAAAGTCACCACTATGAGTGGCAGGTGCCCCATCTCACAGGGTCAAAAAACAAAACAAAACCCTAAGAAGAGTTCTGAGACTGTTCCTTCCTAGGAAGAAAACAAGGAACCACTTATTCATTACCTCCCATCCTCCATAATCCAGAAGTTACCACATGAGATACTTACACCTTGGCATTTCTGGGTTCCAGGGCACTTCCTTCATTTAGGCAGCAAAGAGACACAGGTGTGGTCCTAACTGGCATCTATGAAAAGTTCAGTGCTAGCTGTCCTCCAAAGGTCAAATGGGCAGTGGAAGATGTTGCTATGGACCTGAGATCCTTTCTCTATCCTGATAACTGTATCCCTGAGTAGTTTATGCATAATTTGTATAGTTGAGGTTTTACTCATGCTGTCTAAGTGTCCCAGATATCATTTAATCCAATACCTCATATCTCTCATGCCCATTATCATAATTAGGCAAAGGTAAGTCAGTAAAATGATACTATATGCTATAAATTAATCTCTAACCCCACTCCTGGTACTAATGTTATTAGTTTGGTTTCTTCCCCAAACAGTATGAAGCAAAGACCTATGAATGAATATACTATTTTGGAATTCAATTTGAAGGAGCAGGAGTAAGTGAACAGAAGGAACAAAACAGAAAAGAGGCAAAGTCAATGCAAAAATGTGTAATCAAGTTGGCTAACACTAAGGGCAACTGGCTATTCAACACAGTGAGATATTTTGACAAGCCTGATAAAATGTTTCTTAAAGAACACAGGGTTAAACATTTATTTACTTTCTGCACTCTCCAATGTAGGCACAGTACACCTGTTTATTGCAGAGAGAAGTAGGACTTGATAGGAATGTAAATTCTTCATCCCCACTGCAGCTCTGGGGTTGCATCCAGGGAGCTGTGAATTAACAGGCCCTTGGACGATTCAGAGGCATGCTAACATTTGAGGATCACTGGGCTACAGCTGGGTTCCACAAACTCATGCCAGTACTGCCTGCTCCTGTAAATACATTTTATTGAAACACAGCCACGCTCATTCATTTACTGCTTGTCTGTGACTGCTTTCACTATGACTGGAGAGTTGAATAGTTGCAGCAGAGACTATATGACCTGCAAGCATAACATATTTACCATTTGGTCCTTTACAAAAGAAGTCTCTTGACCGCTGGGCTATAGAATCCAAAGAGAGAGAGTGAAGTACTACAAACTACATGCCAGTTGATTATCACATATAGACAATACGTGCAATAGGCGTTAAGAAAGAGATGAGTGAAATGCAAACTATGCAGGAAAAGGTCCAACTGGAGAAGGAACTTTAAGTAGTTGAAGAAGTGTAAAATAAGAGAGAGGGGCTTTTTTTTTTTTTCAAGTAATCTAAGAAGAGGTGGGAGTCTATATAAAATAGTAAATACCTGTTCATAAGAATAGACGGCTTGTGTTAGAGTTATGAGTTAAAGAGCGATGTGGGTTCAGATTCTTGAGCTAATCAATACTTTCTGATTTTATATTCCAATGTATACCACCCATTCTTTTTCCTTTTTAAGTAAAAAGCCTCACACTATCTGATTGAGTGTCAGCTCCTTAATATCTGAACAGTCTTAGACAAAGTGTCTTGCTGCAGGCCTCTTTGAGGTCATCTTGTTTAGGACTCTTTTCACATCCTGGACTCATGAGTCTTTCCCCTTCAGCTGGTTAGGGAAGTTTTCAGTCATTATTTCTTCAAATAGGTTCTTGATTTCTTGTTCTCTCTTGTTTTCTTCTGATACCTCTATGTTGTGGATGTTGCTCCGCCACGTGTCCAACAGATACTTTAAACTACCCTCACTTTTTTTGAAATTCTTTTTTCTTTTTGCTGCTCTGATAGGGTGTATTCTGCTATTTTCCAAGTTGCTGATTCAGTCTTCTAATTCATTCAACATCCTGTTTATTTCTCCTAGTGTATTCATTTAAAATATTGTGTTCTTCATTACTGATTCTTTATTACGGTTTCTACATATTTTTTCCTGTAATTGTGTCTCCCACTAAGTTCCTTGAGCATCCGATGCCAATTTTTCTGAACCCTACCTGATAAATTGCTTGCCTTCATTTCCTTTTACTGTTTTTTTTTTTTTTTTCTGGAGACTTTTCCTGTTCTTTCGTTTGAGGCCTGTTTCTTTGCCTCCCCATTTTGGCTGCCTCTTTGTGTTTGTTTCTATGTCTTGGGTAGATCTGCTCTTGGTAGGGGGGTCTTATGTAGTAGGTGTCCTATGGGGTCCAACGATGCAGTCTTCTTGATCACTGAGCTGGGTTCTCCAGGAACGTCCCTTGTGTGGGTCATTTGGACCCTCTTGTTGTAATTAAGTTTTGATTGCGATTGGCCTGTTTATGGGTGGGGCCAACGATCAGGCTGGCTGACTGTGAGGATCAGCTCCAATCACAGTGTACAAGCTGCCGGGCAGGTGCTGACCACACAAAGTGAAATTTGCCTCAGCTGGGTCTGGCTCCTACTGCGCTCTCCCTTCGGATATGCTGCTTGTGACGTTTATTAGATCCTGCTCTGATGCTGTCTGAAACTGGCCACTGGGTTTGTTGTTTGTGGGGCCTCTTGGGAGGGGCTCTGGTAGAGGCCAATGTCAGATGTTGCCTGTGATCTGCCCTGGGAAACTTATTTGGAGCTACAAAGTGATCCACAATTTTTGGCTTCCTCTGCTGGGTTTTGATGTGCACGCTGCTTACCAAGATGAACTTTTGCCTTCACCGGGTCTGAAAGTAGGCCAGAAAAAGTCCTAAGGCACCCTGAGATCTGCTTCCACCTGCTAGCAGCCTGTTGGGCTCAGTCATTTAAAGAGCCTCTGGCAGTACTCAAGTTGCATGAGCTTGTCCCTCAGTGAGTCCCCATGTAGGGGCTAGTGGTGTTCACCAGACTGATACAGGTTCAAACTCAGTGCCAGTGCTGGGTAACTAATACAGGTTCAAACCTGGTGCTAGCACTGGGTCTAAGGCCACTCAGCAAATGCTCCAAGGTATACCCAGGCTAGCTGTCACCCAGGAGGTGCTTGCACACCTTTTTGGTGGGGTGGGGTCTCAGGGAGTTGTCAGGGCTGTGTAAGTGAAGGACTCTGCACCAGTCAGATGTACAATGAAAAGATGGCCCTGTCCCAGAGCCACACTACTCAGTCTGTCCAAGGTTCTGCCAGCAGCCTGGGTTCAACAGGGCAGGAATGTCAGGTATGGGAGGGTGGGGCTAGTGAATATCCCACTAAGGGGAGGCGCAGGTAAGGCTTGGAAGAAGCTAGGAGGAATGGCCTCCACCCCAGTGCCACAAAATTCAGTCTGTTCCATATAGCCAGAGGGTAGGACCACCCGGAGCTCCAAGGGCGGGGCTAGACAATCTCCCATGAGAGGGAAGTGCCAGTCAGGTTCATGGGGAAGTGGGGAGGACTAGCCCCACTCTAAAGGCACACCACTCTCTTACTTCTATCCCCTGAGTCTGCCCAGACCTCTCCACCCTGACCCAGGTAGCTGACTCCTCAGTAGGGTGTAAGCTCCTCAGGATGGGGCATCAGGGAGTCCAGAGGATGGGGTATTGTTTTCTCCCAGGCTTATGTCATACGGAAGGGAGTGTTCCACCCAAGAAAGATGGTGTTTGAGGTGCGAGGAAGTGACTCAGCACAGGGGCTCCAATGCTGCCCTCTCAGCTTTCTTCCCAAAGCCACAAACCCCAGTCTCTCCTCACAGGACTCCTGTCTGCTGTGCCCTCCCTCTGCTGGAGCCCATGGTGAGTGGCCGTGAATGAAATTTCGTGTGCTGGCCCTTCAGGAGGCACCTGTGTCCCTAGCGGTCTCTAGTCTTTCCCAGGCATACAGAATCCTCACTGATTTTCAGAGCCAGATGTTATGTGGGTGCTTCTTTCTGGCTCAGGTGATCTAGACTGGGAAGCCCAGTGTGGGGTTGAGACCCCATGCTCCTCAGGGGAACTAACCCTCCAGAATCTCAGCCACCACCTGTGGGAGCAGGGCCAGCCCTTTTTATACTTCTGCCCTTTCTCCCTATCCCTATGTGGATTCTTGGTTATAAGAATTCTCTTCAGCTAGTACCCAGTTGGTTATTCGGGTCACTTGCTCTGTATTTTAGAAGGGGTTTCATCCTGGGAGGAGGTGAGTATAATGTCCACCTACTCTGCCACTGTTTTGGATCTGCACTGCTAGCTTTTTTTGATTACTCCTTCACAAGGCAAGGTCTTGTGATATATTATCCCATTAACAGAGCTTAAATAGTACATCTCAGATTTAAAGGAATCTGGCAAGTGAGTTTTAATGCTTCTTCTTTGGGTAGGCATATCAACTTAAGAAGAAAATTCCCAAACATCCTGAGATTGATCGTGAGGTGATGAACAAGCAGCACAAGGCTGCTTGTTCCCTTCTCACTTCTAATGTCTTTATAAAACCTCATAGCCTCCCGTCATATTAATACAATGGAATCTTCCACATCTGCTCTGTGAATAAGTCTACAGAAGATAAGAATAATTGGCTCTTCTCTCACTTTCCCATAGTCCTTTTCAGAATAAGTCTTTGGTAATGTGGGGAAAGCAAGTGCATTGGCTACATTCAGACTGAAGACCACCTTTATCCCTGTGTTTTTTTAATCTACATTTTTATTCTTCAAAGAACTTGGAATTCCCTAGAGGTAAAGACAGGCATTCTGTTTGCTATTTTTAAGAAGTGATTCTTATTTTACTGTAGAGAAAGGAATATAAATTCTAAGGTTATGAAAAACAACTGTATAAACCTCATAATTAATGCATTATGATGTGACCAGCTTCATTTTTATAAATATCCATTTGAGTTAGGTACAAGACTTTTATTCATGAAAGAAAAAAAAATAGGTCTCACTTTTAAATGAAAGCACATGGTAACTGACAAATTGTTCCTAATATCTGTATAATGTATAATACAGAATTGTAGACTGTGATGGGAAATTCAGACAAGATGATATGAACCTGTTTAAAGACTTGTCATCACATAGCAAACCTAAGGAGTTACAGGGCAATATGCCTATATTTATAATATATATGAGTTAATGGAAAGACATTATTATCTTCTGATTATTATAGTACCTTCATGTAAAATCAATATGATATAAAGTGTGCTTCTTCCATTCTCTCAGCAATAAAAGATGCTTGGAGGGAACCCTATTCCAAACTAACCACCTTGGTGTACACTAAAGATAATTAACCTTTTTTCTCCCCTCTAAAACTCACTATTCCCTCCTCCTTCACCACAGAGAGGGAGGCCACCTAGGGCATCTTCCATTCTGTCACCTGTCATTCTCCTCATAGGAAGAAGGAAAGACTGAGCTTTTAATTTATTTTCAGACTTTAATGTGGTTTAACCCATATTTAGTTTTAATTTTTCATCCCAAAACTGTAACTCCTTGATCAGTCTGCCTGATGTTAAAATCTAATAAAATGACCTCCACAGCTTTCTGCCCTGAATCTCACCTCCAAAACAAAATATAAGCCAGAGTGATTTCTCTCTTCAATAGAAAATGTAACCTGAGATGAAACTGAGTTTTTGCTCTGTATGGTTTTTGTGTGCATGTGGTTTCCAGGGAAACGTTGCCCTGATATTTCTAAATGTTAGGACAGTAACTGGTACCCCTCAGATTCTGGCTTTGAACACATTAAAAATGTTCATGGCATCAAGGAAAAGCGGTATTGAAATAAGACAAAAGTTTTATTATTATTATTAAATTCCATTTCTTAAAAGACACTTCCTAAATTCCATTTAAAAGGGGCCACAAAACATGTAAGTCTAAAATTTAAGTGAGTAGAAGAGAAAGAAGTTCCTTTGTTTAGGTGAACAAATTAATTTTCCTCTGAGGGTGGCATTTCAGACTTCAATGTAAAGGAAGACAACATATTGCAAGTTTGAGCTTTCAATTACCTGAATATGTCTTTCAAATGAAAGAGAGTCACAGAAGAGAGGAGTGACAGGTATATGACCCTATTCAACAACTGTATTTTGTAAGCAAGCCAAAAGTATGGCCTAATGAAGAGAATTTACCTTAAGCCTTCAATTTTCATAAGTTGGGTATGTGTTATGATGATTAATGTGAAATGACAGTGATAAAAACAATTACCCAAAAGCAGTATAGCTCTTTCATAAAGAATGCAATTTACTTTTCCCTGAATTTATAACTGTTTCCTATATTATCCTTATCCTGAATTTATCTCCTTTCTAAGTATTCAAAATCTACCTTTTATTTTAAGTCTTATGTCTGCTAAATGATGTTTGCTTCATCCTGCTTCTCGAATACACATAGAACTGGTAAGCTATTTTGTATTAATCTAATATACACAAAATATAACTTTCTAAATAATACTACATCTTCTTTGGAAGTAAAATGTTATCACTGGATAATATTATCTCTCTATAGCTAAAGTGTTGTCTGGTCTTAACCTTCTATTCTTCGAATGTAAATTTAAAAATCAAGTCATCAACTTTCAAAATAAAATGGCAGAGATTAAAACAAGCTTTATGGCAGAAGGAAGAGGAAAAATGAGAGAGAAAGAGAAAGAGGGAGCCCAAGATCAAACATGAGATGTATTATTTGACACCTCAAGTGGCTTTGATCAAGAATTAAAGCACAGAAGGCTCCTACCTGGATTAGTGACTTCTCCCTGCAAGCAGAAAGTGAAGTGAACAAGAGGAAGACATTTCCTCCTCTAATATGGATTGAGAGGAAAGCAGTGCTGGTAAAAATTCCCATTGTGTGGACTCAGGGAAGAATTTAGAGAAAAACAAAGTGTTCATTCCACAATTATTTTGATATGGATTTATCATCATCATCATCATCATCATCACCGGTAGTAGTAGTAGTATGCCTTTCTGGAAAGCATGGTCATGTTTTACTTCATGTTTGATTCTAATCACCTAGCATAGTCCTTGGTATAAAATATGTGTCTATTACATGTTTCTTTGTTGAATAAGAGGATGAGACAGTATAAGAGTATTATAGGCTTTTCCAATCCTAGATCAGAATTTTCTGGAAGATATAAGCTTCAACCTAGGCGTAAAAGCTTGGCATAGAAATTAGATGTGAAGAACTGAGGGGAGGAGTATTGAGTAATTCTAGTCTGCACATTCTAGTACACATGGTGTTGAAAACACCTGAAATCTCACAAATATGTCACTTGAATATTTTTGTGTTAAAGTTGATCTTTCATTTTTGCAACAATCTGCATAAGTCAAGATTTGAAGTAAAATGTTAGATCTGAAGTTTCTGATCTAGAAATAGCCTTTATAAACTAATTGAATAATTGTGATCCATTATGTCATGCTGTGAAAGTGCCAACCTTTCAATTTTTCCAAGCATCGTGGTGCAGATGGTCCCATATTGCACAGCCAACAACTGTCACTTTAGTTTACCAATATCTAAGAGACAGAATGATCACATCTACATCAATCATCTTGCATAACAGAGACAAAAATCATTGCATTATTGCAAAATAAATGTCTCTCCCTTTCTGGAGAACTGTCTGTGATTTGCAACTTATTTGTAATAAGGTAGGAGACCGTCAGTCATGTAACAACATTCTATTCTGTTGAGTCAGAGATGGGACATGAACAACTTTTCAAAGGATAAGAAAAAAGGTGACTCATGACTCCAGAAAACTTTTTATTTTTTAGGATAAGAGAGTGTTCCAACAAGCATCAAGCAGCATTACTCAATTGTCTAACACTACATCAGTATCTCCATGTACCAAATGGCTCAAATGTGTTGAGGGATGAGAAAAAAATGCAACACGCTTACTCAAGAATCTTATTGTCTCTGGGTATCTTGACAACCTTCAGTACTTCCATAGCCTGTGGTTTTACCTAAGATCATATCTACAGGCTTATATGATATCATTTTGCTGTCTTAATAATTATGTCAATCTAATCCATTAGACTGAAATTGTCTATTCACTCATAAAATTTTTAAAGACTGAGAAGAAAAAGTTTGTTTATTAACTTGTCCTTCTCAATAGCCAGATGGGTTAAGCAGGTTCACAAATACTGGTTCCAATAATTAAGACCACTTAATAAACAATAATAAATTGAATTAATGGTTACTTTCTTTGCTTTTTTACTTCCTAATACACATAGATAATGTCCACATATGAAGTACTGTTTTTTAAAGTGATACAACTATTTGAATGTTTTATTTTTTATTTAAAATAGCTTACTCAAAGATATAATATTACTAATCATCAGACTGACTGTTTCCCCCTAAGACATGGACAGTATCTTCCTACCAAATGTGGGGCTAGATATATTCTTGGAACCACATAAATGATTGAGGTTGATTAAGGGACAGTGATCTTTGTCTTTTGCCTGACATTAATATTGACTCTTATTCTAATGTACAATATATATCAAAATATCCAAACAATAATCATGCTGTATTTTGTATTTGCTTTTTTAAAAAACTTTTTCATGTATCATGCCCATTTTGTGGTTTTGAAGTAATAAGCCAAAGGAAAAAGTACAATTTTCCATCTTATTAAAATTAAGAACTTTCTCAGCAGTAAGTTAAAAACAGCTGAACAAAAACACTTCAAACTTGGCAGGTGGCTAGGACTCCTGAGAAATCATGTCACGGCTAAGTTCCAAATAAATATTTAAAATTAAGGTTTAGAGGTTTTTAAAGGTCCCCTCTGAGTCCAAACTTTTGGCAGATGTCAAGATTTTAAGAAATTGTTTTGGAAGAGAGAAAACTTGCCCAACCCTCTTTTTCACCCCTCTCAGAAAGATGAAGGCAAAGACTAAATCAGCAATGTAGTTATAAAGGCAGGAATCCCACCATAATAACTTAGAATTACCCTCATTCCTGTGGCCTTATGATTGGTGCAACTGGAATCATCTTGGCCAAGAAGTCTAGTCTCAACCATTCTAATCATTAGCTACATACATTTTTAAAATGCCCTTATCTTTTCTGGGCTTCACTTTTTCCACGTGTCTGATGTAGATCATGCTCATAGCAATTTTTTTTTTTTAATTTCTTATGCTATTACAGTTTTTCCTGCCTTTTCTCCCTTTCTCACCTCCACCAAGTCCCACCCACTCCCCTCCCTATGTCAATCCCCATATAGTTGTCTGTGTTCATGGGTTATACATAAATGTTCTTTGGTTAATCCTTTTGCCTTTCATTCCACAACCCCTTCCCCTCCAGCAGCTGTCAGTCTGCAATATTTTTTAAAGATACTTTGAAAAGATGAAAAGAAGTTAAAATTATTATGCATAGCTCTTTTCTTTCCCTCTTTCTCCCTCCAGACTACTAAACAGAATCATTAGATTGTCCCAAATTTTCTATTTGGTTTTGTTATCACACACCTGACATAAATGATAAAAGAAAGCCTGAGCTCATGTCATTCCCAAATCTAGCAATTGTGATTGCTTATTCAGTGGCATGGAAGACAGCATTCCAAGATGAGTCATTTTAAAGGCTGATGTTGTCAAGCTGAAGAAATCAGTCATATGGCCAATCTGATTTGGATAATCAGATGATCAAAATATCTTAATCAACCAAATTAAGTTCTAATTGTTTCTATTTTCAACTTTGTTAGTCATTGGAGCATTCACTACGATTATGCAATTCAAGCCACATTGGCTTTCAGGGAAGAAATGGAGTGATAGACAAAATAAGAACTAGGGTATGTTAGTAAGTACTGAGGATAGAAAGAAAATTTAAGATGTTTTTAAGAGAAAAGTGCGATGTTCATCATCACCATCATCAACATACTCATTACACATAAAAATAAGCAAGACATTGCAAAACACAGGGTGATACTAAAAGAATTATGAAGCACAGAACTTTAACTTTAGAAACCTATACTATAAAGGTAATAGAATATGTACCACAAGATTAATAATTCAAAATGGAGTATTTGTTATGTCTCAAGTGAATGATATGGAAGGTTGGTGTTTAAAAAATTTAGAGAATTGAAATAATGCTACGTCTCATGGATGCCATTAGGATATATATAGGATATCATTCTAACTTCACTGGATAGTAAATAATCCACTGACCCCAGTCAGGAGTGACTGGGACCTCTAATCTGTTGGCAGATTGATTTGGTTTCCATTTGCTGTTTCTTTGTACATCCAAGAGAGAGATTGGTGGCAGAGAAGTGTCATCCACTTGGGGCTATTGGTCATTCATCGTAAATTGTCATGGAAATCCCCAGCCAGCATTAAGCAGCAGGTAGGGGGTGGGAAAGGGCTATTTGAGACTTTGCTCCTTCACTGTAAGAAGTGACTTTAAAAAAATATTTTTTTATTATTCAATTACAGTTGACATATAATATTAGTTTCAGGTATACAAACCAGTGATTAGACATTTATATAACTTATGAAGTTATCACCCCCATAAATCTAGTAGCCATCTGACACCATGCGTAGTTGTTACAATACAACTGACTATATTCCCTCTGCTGTCCTTTACATCCCCGTGACAATTCCATAACTACCAATCTGTGCTTCTTAATCCATTCACCTTTTTCACTTATCCCCCTAACCCCTCTCCCATTTGGAAACTGTCAAAATGTTCTCTGTATCTATCAGTCTGTCTCTATTCTGCTTGTTTATTCACTTTGTTTTGCATATTCAACATACAGGTAAAAATCATATGGCATTTGTCTTTGTCCAACTCATTTCACTCAACAGAATATCTTCTAGGTCCATCTATATTGTTGCAGATGGCAAGATTGTATTCTTTATGACTGAGTCATATTCCATTGTATAAATGCACCACTTCTTTATCCATTTATCTATTGCTGGACAGTTAAGTTGCTTTCATATTTAGGCTATTGTAAATAATGCTGCAGTAAATATATGGATGGATATATCTTTTCAAATTAGTGTTTTGGGTTTCTTCAGATAAATACTCAGAAGTGGAATTTTGGGGTCTTTTGTCTCCTGTTATAGCCCTTGTTTTAAAATCTATTGCGTCTGGTATAAGTTTGCTACCCCAGCTGCTTTTATTGTTTCTTTGTTTGTTTGTTTCCATTTTCATAAAATAGCTTTTTTATATCCCTTTGAGTCTGCATGTGTATTTTCATCCAAAGTGAATCTATTTAGACAGCATTTGTAAAAGTCTTGTTTTTGTATCCCTTCAGCCATCTTATTTTTTTTTATTGGATCATTCAATCCATTTGCATTTAAAGTGATTGTTAGATCTGTTTTTTTTTTATTATTCATATTTTTAGTCTTTTTTTCCTTCTTCTTAAAGAAGACCCTTTAACATTTCTTATAATACTGGTTAGGTGGTGATAAACTCCTTTAGCTTTTTCTTGTTTGGGAAGCTGTTTATCTGTCATTCAATTCCAAATGATAGTTTTGCTGGGTAGAGTGATCTTGGTTGTAGGTCCTTGCATTTCATCATATTGAATATGTTGTCCCAGTCCCATTTTGCCTGAAAAGGTCTGTTGAGAGAAATCAGATGGCAGTCTAATAGGAGTTTCCTTATAGCTAACTAACTGCTTTATTGTAATTTTTTTTTTTTTTTGCTGTTTTAACTTCTTGCTTTCTGCTGCCTTCTCTTTCAAATCACTGATTTGATTCTCTGCTTCCTCCAATCTGCTGTCGATTTTATCTAGTGTGGTATTCATTTTAGATACTGTATTCTTTATTTCTGACTGGTTCTTTTTAATGATTTCTATGTTCCTTTGTATGCTATTAAAATTTTCTTGACCTATATGCTATATGCTAAGCTCCTTGACCATCCTTATTACCATTGTTTTGAACTCTACCTGGTAGTTTTCTTGTTTCCATTACACTTGATTATTTTTCTAGAGATTTCTGCTGTTCTTTTATTTGGGACATGTTTCTTAGTCTCCCCATTTTGGATACTCGCTGTGTTTGTCTTTGTGTATTAGGTAGGTCTTCTATGTCTTCTAGTCCAGGTGAAGTGACCTTTCACAGTAGGTGTCCTGTAGGGCTCACTGGCATGGCCTCCTTGTTCACCCAAGCCAGGTGCTCCAAGTGTGCCCCCTGTAACCCTTCTGTGACTGTGTGCACCCTCTTATTAGAGCTGAGCATTGATTGGTGTTGGCAAATCAATGGGAAGGATTGATGTACAGTCCAATAGGGTATGAGAATTGGCTGCAACTACAGCAGAGAAGCTGCTGTTCAGAGGCCAGCCCCATGAAGCAGAACTCACCTCAACAGGGCTCTGGTGTCTGCTGTGTCTTCCCCTTGATTGTTTTGCTTGTGGAAGCGGTTAGGTGGTGGTATGGTGTGGTCTGAAGCTGGCCACCACTTATGCTGGTTTTGGGGCCTCCCAGGAGGTAAAGACCAATGTTAGCTGATACCTATGCCCTGCCTAGGGCCACCTGGATGAGATACAAAGCTATCTGAAGATGGCTGCTATTTGTGCTGGGCTTGGAGCTATGAACTGGGTCTGGATGCTGCTCGTGCCAGGCCTGGGACCACTTAGCAAGAGGTATGAGGCATGCTGAGGCTAGATGCTTTGTGTTTAGGGTTTGTTAACCTTGGGTTATTTTAGGAAGGTCCCCAGCATGAGCCAAGACAGGCCATTTGTATGGAAAAGCCACTGGAAGTGGCTTGGGTAAGTCCACATGAGGAGTCTCAGGAAATCACTAGGGCTGGACGAGCAGTGTTGGCCAAGGTGATGGAGGCAGACTTCTCAGCAAAGGAAAAATGGCTTCTGCCAGCACTTCTCTCTGGGAGAAAGTTGCCCCTCTGGGTCTCGCCCCAAAGACAGACAATTTCTCCCCATATGTCCCTGGAGGCTTTTGAGCTGCTTCCCCAGCACTGGAGATCAAAGTGAGTGAGTTCTGTAAGTCTCTATGTGGGCTCCTTGAGAGGAATGTCTGGGACCCCATCAGCCCTCCATTTAACTCTGCTAAAATCTCTGCTGATTTTTACAGCTAGAAATTATGAGGCCTTTCATTTTGGCACTGGAATCCTGGGCTGGGAAGGCTGCTGTGGGGCTTGGACACCTCACTCCTCCAGGGGGACCTGTGAACCAAGGCACCCCTTCAGATTTTTAACAGTCACACATGAGTATGGGACAAGCCCCTTCCATGACTTCCCCCCACCACCACAACCACCACCACTAGTCTCCATGTGGTTTCTTCTGTATATCCTTACTTGTAGGACTTCTGTTCAGCTAGACTTCAGGCAGTTCTCAATGATGTTTTTTTCTGTAGTTTAATTTTGACACAGTCATGGGAGAATGCCAGTACTGCATTTACCTATTCTGCCATCTTGACCAGAAGCAAAAAGTGGCTTTTTAGTTTATGGCTCACATAGCCTTATAGCTAGTCAGAATGTACAGTTACTGTCAAGTTTTATATCTCATTCCCAAAATCATATTGATTCTGTAGGACAGATGTCAATTCTAGGTATTAATACAAGCAGTAGGACTCAATTTTATTAGCACATTATAAAAGACTATGCTAAGGAAACATGCACACACACAACACACACATATTTACATTGAAAATGAATTACAGCTTTGCTTGTAATGGGCAAAATGACATATCTAAGACATCCCCCAAATGATCACCCTTGTCATTTTCTGATCCTTTTCCACTTAGCTTATCTATGGAGATCTGTGCTGCCAACATCTTTTTTAGATGCCTGCCACACAACTGATAGAGCACAATGGAGCAGCAATTCTTAGCCCACAGAGCTCAAGAGCCACTTCATCAGTGAAGAGTGCACTGGCAGTGCTATGGACTGAGATTCCTTTAAAATAGCTAAGCCACAACCCAGAACAACTACTGAGTGACAAGACTGCATGCATAACCCAGAAGGAGAACAAAGCCTGCTATTCTTTCTCTCAAATGTGTGCTTTTCAAAGTTATCGATCCTTTATGTCGATACTAAACTTATAATGCTCTTCCTCTTTTATTTCATTTAATCTTCATCATCTGTGAAATGGGCTGGGCATATATAACATTTTATTTTACAGGTAAGAAAGCCTGGGTCAAGAGATTTAAAAATATACTCCACATTTCACCTGAACAGTGACAAAACAGAAGACAAAAGCCAAATCCCTTATTCCCAGAACTGCTCTTCTCTTACTGCAAACACTGCTTGTTAAGTTGTCCCAAATATATTGGAGGCAACGTTCATTGCTTAGATACTACTTTCGGTGTTAACAGTCTCTTATCTTTCAATCAACAGCACATACATAGAATTTTTTCTTATATTATAATCTGTATGTGGAAAACTCCTTTATGATATAAGAAAATTCTGATATTTATTTAAATTGGTTTATTAGGAGAGATACATATTAGAAATCACAACTTTGAGATAGATTCTTTCAGTCATTAAAGATTCTCAGTTATCTAGACTTAAATATTAGTTAATACAGGAATCTTTCCAATAGCAAGTCTATGAGTCAGTATGTTATATTCTAGGTAGGAATGAATAGTGGATGGATATTTCAATGAGTTTCATTTTCATTATTCAAGGAACCTGCAACAGAGTGAAGCTGACAAGTAGGACCAACTAAGGAACATTTTACAATGCGTGTGAAAATGTAAATATAAATCGATAATCTAAGTATTGATGAAATATGAAGCATCAGAATAGTCAGAATGACATGAGATTAGTAAAGGTAGTTTGTAGAAAGAAATATTTAAGCCATATATCAAAGGGAATACAGATTTGGGTTACTAGAGCAATGTATGTGTAAAAGGATTTCATATCAATGGAAGAAAATATTTTAAGAAACTGTCAGCAAGTTTTTCTCCCAAACCTAGACTCAGTTTTCAGTAATGGTAACCATGACCCATAGCAAATCAAACAGTTCAATTTATACTCAATCACCTTAGTAATTACTACATTATATCATTATGTTTTTATGTAGAACGTTTAAAGCAAAGGGAGTAGAATCATATAGGCCTGGGTTCAAATCATGGCTATTATAACATTTAATGCTGTACTTGATAAAATGTCTAAAACTTTCTGACCTCAGTTGTTCACCTATAACCTGTGAGTGATTTTACCTACTTATCACACTGTGGGGAAGTAGGGGAATAATGTATGTGAAGTACTTAGCATAGAGCTTGTCTTCATGGTTCCATGCTACCATCATCCAAGCAGGCATCATACTTCTGTCTATTGGAGATGGTGGTAAAAATTATTATCCATTTCAATAAAGGTGCTTAAAATTCAAGACTGGAACTCAACTGAACTTTGCAAACTTCCAAATTTGGAACCACATGCAATCAATTGGTAAGACTGATCATATGGTATGTTAACTATTAACTAATACCTCAATATGACTCATGCCAACTGCTTAGAATTCTCTTTTCCAAGCTCAAAATCTCTCTATATTTTTGATATTTGTTACACAAGGTGACCCCTATCCTAGTAGCATACTAATAGGAATGTTTGGTCTTGGTTCAGAGAGAGAGATGGTGCTGATCTCAGTCAAACTATCCTTTCTGTATCACCATAATACCCCTAGGTTTCCAGGATATACTGCTTAAAATTAGATTAGTGGAGTGTGAAAGGTTTAGATCATTGAAAGACAAGAGTAGCATACTGGGTGAATTGGATAGGTATCATTTCTCTTGGATAGCCAATGGGACATGTTGGGCCTTGACCAATTAAAATATAAAATATAAGCTTTGTCCCCAACTACCTTTTGAACTAGTAGGAGATATATTCATTGACATTTATGAGGATGGAAATTTCTTTCAGATGTGAGATTCAGATTCAGTGCTGGAGGTGATCAGAGATAAGAATGATTAATTCAGATTCAGTATAAAAAATTTGAGTTAGGTTTGAGAGAATGAATAGAATTCTAAGGCATATTTTAAAGGAACATTTTCTGTAAAGTTAGGACTATAGAATATAGTAGGTAAAGGAAATGACATTTTTTAAAAGTCAGAGAAATAAGAAAACATGATGTTTTTGTCCATCTTTTAATATCGGTTGAAGTACAAGCTTTCTTTCGTGAGGAGAGTGCATTATGTATAGTGGGAAGATGCTGTGCTGGAGGGATTACCTTGCTGCATTTTGAAAGACAGGGTGAGTTTTATTACTTAATCTTACATTCAATATATAGTGATTATTCTGTGCCAGGAAATGCACCAGCACCTTTTGGAAGATAATGCAAATTCATTCATATACATGCATTACTTGCTTAAGAACAACATAGAGAAGTTTGTGTGTTTTTATTTTTTAATTATTTCAAGTTTAGCTGAGAAACCAGGAAGCAGAAGTTTGTTTGTTTTCATAATACAAAGTTGAGCAAAATAATTTGGGACATTCATAAAAGGCATTAGGTGGACATTCATGTCTATCCATTCCTTGCTTCAAAGTCTGAAAAAACAAACAAAAAATAAAACACCAGAGTCCTAGCCTATAAGTCTTCCCTGCCATTAATGTTACATATTTCTTCTCTGCTATAAAGGTCAAAAGAGCTGTAGAGGAGCGATTCTCTGAAAAGTTTTAAAAGACATTTAATATCTGCTGAGAAATCGTCACAAAATTGAAAAAAAAAAAATCTGGAGATCAGGTTTCTGGGAGATGCCGGTACCACCCCATCTGTACTGAAACTGCCTGAGGAAACCACCTCTTCAGCTTCACACTTGATGGCAGTGCTCTGCAGCAAATTCAGGGAAAGTACTCAGACACATTCTGACAGCCTGCATTCAGATTTATCGGGAAGCCTGGCTCCATTTGAATGTGCACATTATTCTTACTGAGAGTCATCAATGCTTTGTCAAATTGTACAAATGTCTTTTAAATGACCGTTAAAGTAAAAAGACAGTGAAATGTAAGAGCCTCGGCTTAATGCAGTCATAATAATGTTCACCCCTAAATCTGAGTTCCCAAATCATACAGCCCTAGAAAGAGCACAGTTACCGTGCAAAATATAAAAGATAGAGAGTAACCCTGGGGTCCTCCCTTGGAGGTTGGGTCATTGTTGTTGGTTGTGTTCCCTAGCTGGTGGCAGGCTGGGGACACAGAATGAGAAGTTAGAGATTTTAGAAGCTGTCACTCTTTGTAATTGTGTCACTGTAGAAACCCAAATCTTTTTGGAGAGAAGGGCTTTCAAGGAGAAAAATTATAATGATAGGAGAAGATGTAATTGTCTAAGGTATATGTAAATATTTAAATATAAACATATGTGAGCTTGCTGTCTAATTATAGACAGCCATGTGTTTATCTCTCTCTGTGTGTGTGTATGCACACAAAGACATTAATTTAGCTCACTCAGATATTTATTTCTGGGTATGACTGTTGGAAATACATCACACAAACATCCAAATTTCTATCCCAAATGCTGTTCAAAACTGCAGATAATTAAATATTTGTAGTTGCATCAGAGAATCAGAATCAATAGCAGGCTTTCCAGTGAAAAGTTTGTACCTATTCATAGTTTTGGCATTTGTTAGTTTCAGATGGTATTGTTGCTGATCAAGTTTATGAAATGTTTCACTCAAAATCATGAAATGCTTAAATCTGGCTACCATTACTATGCAAACCACATTCTCAGCTGGCACTCTTTCTTAGGTAGGACAAAGCTATGAAAGAATCTACACCAGTTAAAGCAACATGCTGATTTCCCAAGATCAAGTTCACTGGATCCATAGAACCCTCAGTGTATTCAGTAAATAGAGCCAGGTAATAGGATCAGCTCCCTCTACAAAGGCCATCCTTGCTTTCTTCCAGAGCCACTATCAACCTCAGGCGATCATTTGGTCCTTCTGGGCAGTTAGTCATAAGAGAAGCTAGATGAAAGCATTTACAGCAACATGGTCACTACCCCTGAACTTAGAAGATAGTTAATAATTTTGTTGGCTAGGCCTTTGTGCAGAAATTTGCATTTTCCAAGGCATATGTGTGGTCTCTCTCTGTTTCTCTCTGTCCCCCACCCTATCCGCCAATCTCTCTCTCTTTCCTTTTTTTTCCCCTCTGGCCACAGCCCTATGGGAAAAATATGGCAGGTTTGATTATAATTCTTGCGTTGCTGAAGGAAAAATGAAAATGCAAAGAAGTGAATTGCCTTAGCTAAGACTGAGAAACTAGTAAAAGGAATAGTCAGGATTTACATTCCATTCTCTGGTATTTTTGAGCAGTATTCTTTGAAAACCACAATAATTTGATTTGATCAGTTTATAAGAAACTCAACCTACCTACCTAAAATCGAAGCACGTCATAAAGTTTATGACCTTGTACTGAGAACAAAAAGGTGTCCCTCTGTAATGGTAGCTCCCTAGGGCTGTATTGTCTGAACTTCATTCACACCAAGATGCTTTCTAAGCTTACTCTCCATCCAAAAATCGATTCACAAGTTAGTAAATATCCAGGCTTTGTTCACTTTCTTTGTATGGACCTACAACAAATAAATTACATCAGACAGAATTCAAAGGCATTTATAGCTCTTATTTGTGTCCGTGAGGCACTATGCGCAATATTATTTCATGATTAACTTTTATCTGAAATACCCTGTCCAAATACAGACAGAGAGACACTAAATGCATTCATACTAACTATAACTAACATTAAATCTAAAATTTTATGGTACTTTATTGTCTCAAAGTATTTTTTCTAGTTATTTTATCTAAGTACAGAGATTGGTTACTCTGGCCTTTATTTTGTAACTAAAGAAAGTGAAATCTAATGACTTGCCCAAGTCTCATACCTAGTTTGTGGCAGAGCCAGGGCTAGAATCTATCACCTTGTTTTAGTTCCATTGTGTTCAAAATACATGTGTGTTTTCTCTCACTGAGCTACCAGACTAGGGGATCTTGCATTTACCTTCCTGGCCACAACCACCATCTGACCAAATATTAATAGGAGGGCTTCCCCATCAGCTGGTGTAGTCAAACCTGAGCTTTTGTTTGAACTGGGATGCAGAGGTTGGTCAGGTGAGAGAAACGCCATGAATTTTTGTTTAGAAATTCCTTTCTCATCAATCCAACCATTCATCAAAATATCAGCAATGTTGATCGACTGTGCACTATGTGTCAGACTCTGCTTGACATTCAGCATTCAAACAAACAAAGCAAGGCCCTTGCCTTTATTATTCTGCTGTCCCAGAGTCTTTATGGGTCAGTCCTCCACTTTCAAAGCCCTTGATCCTCTCTACCATACTGTTTATAATTCTCATGTGTGAATATATAAGAACAGATTTACACTAAGTTGTTTCAAATACAATTGAGGACTCATTTAGGGACAAAGAATACTTCCAGAAACTCAAGATGTAAGCCTGTCTGGGGCCCAGGCACTTCAACAGCAATTCCACAGATAACAAGCACATTAAAGCAAAGAGAAACTCTGAAAATCCCCGCAGGGATCCAGATTGGTCTTTAACATTTGTGGCAACCAGGGCAAGGGTGCAAGAGAAAGTCTGTTGCTCACTCCCCTTCTTTTCCCTTTAAGGCCCCTTTGACTCACACTGCAAGGAGTCTCAGCCCTGAGAATACACCAAGCACTTTCCTCCTCTTCATGAACCCCCTCCCCCACAAAGCTAAACAATTTACCTTTGGCTGTTTCCCCTGGGGGCACGGTTTGCCCTGCAGAGGAAAACAATGTGATGCTCATGTAGGTCCCAGAGGGGGGCCCAGGAAGAAAAGAAGAATGCACATGATCTAGAAGGTGGGGACAGGAGCTCCAGGAGGAGCTCCTTGACCCTGCAGTTTTCTTCCTCCACGGGAGGAGTCCTGGCCAGAGATGGGCCAGATCAAGGCCTCTAAGGTATAGCGCCTGGGCAGGAGTCACTATGTACCAGGTCTAAATATGATACTTCAGGCCTGTGGCTGAGGAAAATTAAAATCAGACAAAACTTTATGTTAAATTTCTCATTTGTTTTTGTTCTCAGTTGTCTTGTTTTTTCGACTATGTCTTCACCTTTTCAGGATCCCACAAATTGATCCTCCAAAAGCCCCAGTCTAGGACTACTCTCTGGAAGGATTTCTTTATACCCAGGTGCTTATCTTTTCATATCTCGTGTATCTCATCAGACTATATATAGGCCTTCGAATAACTTGCTACTAACTATGTCTTTGAAGATATTATAAAAAAATTACCTGAGAAATGCAGGATGTTAGTTCTCACCCCCACATCTAGTAAATCAAAATCTGCATTTTAGCAAGATTCCCAGGTGATTGTTATACACAATAAAACTTGAGTAGCACTAATAAACTAGACATAAATAATAGAAACTTGATGTGGTCCTTTTTTTCAAGATAAATATCAGATAAGTTTTTATACTTTAAAATGAGGTCAACCTCAGCTACTTTGGAATTCAGAAAGTGCATGCCTCACCTTACTTTGCACATAATATATGTTCAGGTAATATTTAGGGAAGGAATGGATATTTATTTCAGCAAAATTTGGTGAATCACACTATGGTGGCCACTTCCTTATATGGCTCTGTAGCCAGCCAAAGTGCCAATAAAATTGATTCCATAGGCCGATGAAGAAAAAAAGAGCAGTCATAACTAAATAATAGTATAGTATAACTAAAGGATGGAATATAAATACAAAATGAATTAGACATTAAACATGTAATACAATAATAAAATTAACAACTATATGCTAATAATCTTGGAAATACTACAGTAAATAAATTTCTAGAAAAACTATGTTACCAAGAACGAGTGCCAGATAAATAAAAGACATTTATACCTTGAACTATTAAAGACATTGAAGTTTTGTTTATCAGAAAGCGTAACTAAACTTTAAAACATACATTATTAAAATTTTGTACAAACTCTTTCAGTAAATAGGAAAAAGAGTAAATACTTTCCAACTCATTCTGGAAATCATCTAAACCCTGATATGAAAATCAGACAAAAACGTTACAAGAACTTTATAAAAATATGCAAGTTCATTTCACTCATGAGTGAAGAAAGAAAAATCCTAAACATAACATTAGAAAAGATATATAATATTGTAAAAAATATAATATACCATGATAAAAACACATTCATCCAACACATGAAAAGATTGTTTAGTATCAGAAAATTTATAAACAAAATTCACCACAATGACAGAAAACTAAGAGGGAAGTAAGTGATCATCTTAAGTAGTACATAGGATCTTGAAAATTTTTAGCAGCCACTTATAATAATAGCTCTTAGAAAATTAGGAAAGAATGTATCACTCATAATCTGATAAAGAGTAGCTGTAATTTTAGAACAAATATTATTGCAAGTAAGAAAATATTAGAAATATTACCTTCAATACTGTAAATGAGTAAAGAATGTTCACTTCTACTTTTCCACATCCTATTAAAGGTGCTATCCTGTGTAATAGAGCAAAAAAGAGAAAAAATTACTCATGAGGATTGGGAAGAAGGACATAGAACCATCAATATTTGCAAAGAATAGAAAGCACAAATTTATACTTGTATTGGTAAAATTAACAAAAGAGTTTGTCAAGAAAACTAGTTTGTTTTTAATACACAAAAGCCAGGTGCATGTTTAAACATCAGCAAAAAACAACCAGAAAACATTATTAAAGAAAAGCTATTACTTATAAGTATGTCAGCAAAGATCAAGTTTTCAGGAATAAATCTAATACAGAATGCACAAATCCTCTACTAATAAAATTGTCAATTTTACTAAAAGATATGTTAAAAGAACTAATAGGTTGAAAATAAATATCATGATTAGAAATAGCACAACTGTCCTTTATTCGCCACATATAAGAGAGAACATATAGTAATTGTCATTCTCTGTCTGTTTTACTTAGCATAATGTCCTTGAGGTCCATGCCACAAATGTCAAGATTTCATTATTTATGTTTGAATAATAATCCATCAGATATCTTACATCTTCTTTATTCATTCATCTCTTGATGGACATTCATGTTGTTTTCCATATTTTGGTTATTGTAAGTAATGCTGTAACAAACATGGAGGCACATATATCTTTTTAAGTTGGTGTTTTTATTTTCTTTATATATATCCCACATTTTTATTCATTCGTCCATTTGTTAATATATAACCAGATTGTTTGGTTTATTTTTTCTGTTGAGTTTTATAAAATACAAGCGTGGCAAGATATTTCTAAAAAGAGCTTATAGAGAGGAGCACAATGCAGAAGTAATAGCCTAATGGAAGGTTTCATAAAGATATCGATTTTGAACTCAAGAGAAAATAAATGTGAGTAAAGTATGGAGCCATGGAATTTAAGAGAAGAGGGAAAATAGAGGATAAAATAACCAATAATGTCAGATGCACCAGAGTTCTAAGTAAATGAGGGATTACCTGACTGAGCAATTAGGAAGCTGTTCACAGCTTTGATGGACATAGGTTCTCTAGAAACTATGGGGACTGAAATCAGATCATTAGGTTAAGGAGGTAAAGAAGGAATAGCAGCTGAGGAATTAGAAGTAGGAGATATTAGTTAATTCTTCAGGAAGTACAGCTACAAAGGAAAGCAGAGAGATGGGAAGCCAGTGGAGGGACAGTCTTGTCTTCTGAAATAATTTTCGGGTGGGGTAACTGATGGTGTATGGTATTAGAAAACATGTGAGAGACTAATTTAAGAACAAAGAGGAAGTATTGGTTATTGAATAAGAAGTTGCAGATAATTTTCTCATAATGCAGGATGTGATTTGTGTGTGTGTCTGTATGTGTATAAGTATAGGTGGTTGTGGGGCTGTGGGTAAACGTTATTGAGAAGATGCAGATCACACCTGCAAGTGACAAGTTTTCTGATTAAAGTGAGAGGAGAGCATTGACTTTGGGCTTACCAATTTCCCAGCAGGCTTTGGGACAAGCTGTAGGGGAACAGGGGGGAGAAGAAGCCTATGCAGGGAGAAAAACTGTCCCCAAATGGCTTCTGGTTGCTTCTGCCCCTCTACCCTTTCCTCTGATGATCAGTTTTTGGTTTCTGTACCCACAGAACTTCCAGGCAGTTTTAACAAGACAAAAGTAATCTATTTGGGGGGAGGATGGGATGGAGATGGTGAAGGGGGTGGTGCTGGGAAGGAAGTCCCCTGGGAGAGGGCAAGGCCACAGTCCCCATATATTTTAGGCATCATGAGGGACTGGACTTTTCCAGGACCCTCCCAGGGGCTCAGTGAGGAAACAGAGGTCCAGAGAGGGCAATGGGGCTCTGAGTGGTTGAGGCAAAGGAGGACTCCACCTTCCATATTAGTCCCTTCTCCCCCACTAAGTACTGTACAGGGACCCCCACCAAGGGGCCCTCTCTGGGACTAGCCCCATACAGCAGCCCTGGGAACAAGAGATAATGTGAAATATCAACTGTGGACCAAAGGCAATTGAAAATTAAAAACTCTTTAGAGAAAAAAAAAAAAAAGAAGAAGCTAGTCTACATTTCTGACTTAAGTTCTCCTGACTCTATAGGCTGGAATTCTGCTTTTAATCTGCTGTTCCAAGGGGATCTTTAACTTTTATCTGGGCTTTGCCTACCTTGAATTCCCACTGGGTTTCCTCCTAATATCACACTAACTAGAGTAGCATCTCAATAAGAAAACTTTGGTGACCTCCATCCTTCATTACTTCAACTAGCTCCTTAGCATCTTCCTCATAAAAACCTTACTAAATTGCTTTGATTAATTGCCTATTATTTTCTTTATCTTTGTTGCAAATCATATCTGGATGAATTTAAGATTGCTTGCAGACTTTTTATCCCTCCTTTTTTTTTTTTTTTTTTTTTTTTTTGGCTAGAAGTAGAACCAATATGTAAAGAAGGTGGCCTTATGTTAAAATTTCAAACTAAAATGTTTGAAGGAAAATTATGAGGATAATTATGTTTCTAAGGGAACAAAACCAACAAAAATAAAGAAACCATTTTATTTGAGTTGAAGGATAACCAGTTGGTGTGTGCTTTCTTGTGTATGAACAAAACAACCATCACTATCAACTCTTTGGGCTGCTCATGCACATGGAAAGGAATGGAATTGCACAAAATTTAGATAGTAAACTGGAAGAGATAGGGTCACAAAAGTTTATTGTAGTCAAGTTTAATGAATATAATTTGTACAGGTCTAAGCTGAAGACAGGGATAGCTTACTAAGAAAGCCAAGTTACCACTGTGTATAACTGACAAAGAAAATGCATGCCCATGCAAGGCAGATTTAGAAACCTATTATAAAGTACTGATTCTTCAGGATAATTCTCACTGAAAACAAAATACTCACTTCATAGCTAGCCAATATCTTTAAGAATCTGCAAAAACGAATTGTCACTTAGTATGTCAATTCTACTTTTTCTTAGTTTTCAAGTATCCACAAAAATCTGGCTTCAATTTTCCTACTGATTTACAGGCAGATCAGCTCTCTCTCATATTCTCTGCCCATTTCTATTTCTATGGCTTTGGTCATGTTTTTCTCAGTTTCTGGAATATTTACCTCAATATTATGCTTATCAACTATGCTCATTACCATTCTAAAATGTTAAGCTGAAAATCCATAACCTCATTGAGGGTTTCATAAGTTGTCACAAAATCCCATGAATGAATTTTCCTAATTTAGCTACATTGGGACATTCTAAGTCACAGATCTGTACTTATTAATTACTCCTTTTACAAATAATTTATTTAGCTTTTCATTTGTATTAACTGGTGCACTACACTCTTAGGAGATCCAAAATATCTATTAGATGCAACCTCTGTTTTCACTTAATTTTATGTTCTTAAACATTTTACTGTTTTTCCATTTATATGTCTTGTTTTCCAAAATAAATTGCTATTTTCTTAAAAATCAGAATTACTTTGGGACCAAGAACAATGCAGTGCATTAAGTAGATGCTCAGCAGATACTTCATGGTTGGCTGATTGAATGTTTCATTAAGTTCAATGTCACACTTTGATTAGAAGAGCTGCTTTTGTTCAGATCTTTGATGACAAGAGTCAGTCAATTAACACAAATATTTGTACTGGCTTCCATGGCAAGTGAAGTTTTTTTACCTGAAATGTAGATGCTCTCAGTGTTCACACCCATGCATTCCACTTTATTGAGTGTTCTAAGATAAAATTGTATCAATCAGGAGTACAATTATATGGGAAAAACTCTTCTGATTTATAGGATATTTCTAGAAATATTTTCTTAACATTTTATCCATCCTAATTTTAATAGTTTTATGAGTATATTTTCAACAGCAAGTTGTTCATTTTAATTTTATGAGTATCATTTTTAAAAATGTCACATAAAGTGCTGGACTTTAAAAGCTTCATGTTGGAGTAACATTGTCTCACTTACAAGTCAGAATAAAAGAGTAAAGGAGCACAAAATGAACAAAGCAGGAAGTATAGGCCAGCAAAATCCAATTTCCTCCAATAAATTATTGTGTGCAGATAACACCAAACAAGTCATTTAAACAAGCTACGTGAGTGATTCATCCACCGTTCATAGTTAGCAAAATTCATTGCTCTGTAGCAATATCCCAGTTATTGACACAATTCAGTGTGTGTGTCATTTATCAAGAACTTACTAGTTTAAGGAAACTAGTTTATGGAATTCTTCACAAATCACTAATGAGAAGACATTTTAACTCAGACTGAAGTAGTCACCTAAAATGCTTGTAGTTGGCCTCAATCAGTCAGACAACATACTCTAATGAGGTATTTTCTAAGGATTATGGGAAGTAGTGCCATATATTAATTACATGAGTTTTTTTAATGCATTTTTTTACTACACACTCAAACATATATTCCATATTATTTTATTTGTGTGGATATTTTGTCTCCGTGGTTTTATATTAAATTTTTGTGACTACAGATCATGTACATAATACCTCAGTTTTTATCTTCAAGAATGCTAAAATCAAAGTAGGGACTTAATAAATGCATGTATATTGATTGATACAGACACACAAATTGCTTGACTGAAATTTCTTTTTCAACTGGTTTTGTGGGAATCAAGTCATTACCCTAGACCAGTATGTCAGTTCTTCTGCAAAAGCTAAGTAGTAAATATCTTAGGTTTTGTGGGCCAGCTGGTCTGGGTGGAAACTACTGAACTCTGCCATTGTATTGTGAAAGCAGTCACAGATGATGAGAACCAATGGGTGTGGCTGTGTTCCAATAAAACTTTATTTATAAAAGCAGTCCGCCCATGCACTGTAGATTACCAACCTCTACCCTATGCTATCTTTGAAATCTATTTAGCTACTCCATTATAAAAGGTACTTCTAAGATTACGATATTATATGATCAATTGTTTTTAAAAGATGGACCCCATTAGTGACTGTCTCACACAAAATCAGACTAGCTCACCATTGGGTGAAGTCTGTGGTGTGACTGAGAAAAGGAGAAGCACCCAGAACATCTACTGTGTCAACTTCCCTTACTGTTCAAAATGTCCATTTTTAGGGCACTCCTAAAAGTAACAAAGCTAACTATATAAATAGATATTTTCTGTTAATCAGCATCAATTTGTTGTCTAATTAACCTATTGATGTTTATTATTTCAAAGAAGAAACAAACCTGTCAATAGAATGCATCCTACAATAGATGTGTTTTTTAAAAATACATATATATTTTGTTGTTTTCCTAAAATCAAAATCTAGATAAAACAGTATAGCTATTTAAGAAACCAGTCAAAAATAATTAAATAAATTTAGACATTAAGGAACTAAGCATGTAATAACCTCAATAACATGTTATGGTATAGTTGTATTAATTGATGAGACTATTTCATGAGACAGGTAGTAAAAAAGTCATCATGTTATAAAAATCATAAAAAGGTATCTTTCAATTATTATATTATTTATGCTTAAAATTTTCTTGAAGCTGTGTTATCTCTTAGATTGTGGCATTGTGGTAACTTCTTTATTTTGTTTACTTTTGTGAGTTTTCTTTTTCCTTTAAAAAAAATCATGCTATTTCAGAAAGTATATTCTTTACAAAAATTAACTTAAAACATTGCTTTAGCTACTTCGGTTTATTTAGTAGACTGTGCAGGAACAAAGTGCATTGGAACCAAGGGATAAGCCTTTACTGCTTACCCTGTTTCTGCCACACCCTCAACTGACAAAGCTTGACTTGTTGCCATGTGACAAAGGAGATCTGCATAATTGAAGGGCAATTCTTTCTGGAATGGGTTGAGGAGAGAATGAAAAGTGCGTAAGAGGAGACTGCTATTATACATAGTGCTTTCAGAGGGTTTTTGTAATTGAGATGGTAGATGAATGGAGATACAGGAATAAGAATGTTCTTTTTATGATGGAAATAATCCAGTAGAGAAGAAAAAAACTGTCAGGATAAAGAGGAAATTTGAGAGCAAAGCCTTAAGTAAGAGAAGGTATGAGATCAAGTGCCCTAGTGAAATGATGGGCTGAGATTAGGAGCAAGGCCACCATAGTAGCCCATAAATACCCAGGTGGCTTGACCAGACAGGGCCAAAGCAGTCGTTAATTTTTAATGTGACAGAATAACTGCATAGTTCTGGTGGTATCCATCTCATTTTCTTGGTTCAATTGGATTGGTTCTGTTCAGAGTGGCTTTTCTGTTCCCAGCATAGGGGTACATGAGTGCTCAAATATCTATGATCTGGAGTTAGCCACATAAACCCATCCCAAATCTGAGTGTAGCTACCCACGGCTCTGATGGTGGGTGTTTTTAGGACCCCTTCAGTCAGCAGTTTGATGAGCTGCTTGTGTTTTCTGCTTAACAAAAAAAATGAATATCTCTGTCCATTGTTTTTGACACCATGTGCCATAGACCAGGTTTTTGGATCAGTATTGGTAATAATAGATGAATTAAAAGTACTAGTCCTTGCCTTGGCCATAGTGAATAGCACTGCAATGAAGATAGGGGTACATATATATCTTTGCAAATATATGTTTTCAAATTTTTCTGGTAGATACCCAGGAGAGGGATTGCTGGGTCACATGTTAACTCTATTCTTAATTTTTTGAAGCCCTCCATACTGATTTCCATAGTGGCTGTACCAGTTTTCATTCCCACTAGCAGTGAATGAGGGTTCCTTTTTCTTCATAACCTCTCCAACATTTGCTATTACCTGTTTTATTGATAACAGCCATTCTAATAGGTGTGAAGTGGTATCTCATTGTAGTTTTGATTTATATTCTCCTAATAGTTCGTGTAGTGGTTACAAGAGAGAAGAGGGGTATTTAATGGCATAGGGAGTCAAATATATGGTAATAGAAAAAGACTTGACTTTGGGTAGTAAACATACAATGCTGTATACAGTTGATGTATCATAGAATTGTACACTTGAAACATCATTTTAGTAACCAATGTCACCCCAATAAGTGTAATTTTGAAAAAAACTTAGAATTCAGGGGAAAAAAAGAGTACTAATCCTAGATTTTTAAATGTACTACTTATGGCTTTATAATTCCTGCATGAAGTGATGATACCCACATGGCACTCAAAGAGCTGGAGAGCGGCAGCTGCCCACATACCTGAGAATTGGTCTGATTCTTTTGTCTGGTGTATAAGTGGTCCCACTGGATAAAGGTGTTTCCATCAGGTCCCTATCCCATGACCAGACACCACAGGAGCAATAGAAGGTTAAGGTTGAAAAGACAGATATTTAGTGGGAACTTGTATAGAAGTTGTCATATAAATATATTAAAACCTGGGAGAGTACTTTAATCCTCCCAGCCAAAGAGGTTTTACCTGCTAGTAATTTAATCTGCTGCTTTAAAAGTCCATTCTTCCTTTCTATCAACCCTGCTTCCTGCAAGTTATAGGGGAAATGGAAGCACCATTCAATGCCATGTGCTTGTCCCCAAACTTGCACATTTTGACCCTTAGAAGATGACTCCCGATCACTGTCTGTATGATGAGGGTAATCTGTACATGGCACGAAATTCCTCTAATTCCCTGAATGGTGGTGGCCTGATTTGCATGGGGACAGGGAGGAGTTTGGGTTAGGCCAGACACAGTATCCATACAAAGCAAGGCATATGTAGATCCCTCACTTGGAAGAAGGGGGACAAATAATATATTTGCCAAGCCCTCGTTAGTTGAGAACTTCAGTGGCTGGTCCCAGACTCCTTTGGCAGTTGCCTTGGGCATTGTTTAAAACATGCAGGAGAGGAAATAGTTAATCTGATTTCTGTCAGTTTAATTTGTATGTCTGGTCATAGAACCTAAGAGGGTAATTTTTTTTCCATTCTCTACAAGAGCACAAAAGGGGTTTCTACAGTACTTTAATAATCTATGCTTTACCTGGGAAGTAGTTATATATGTGTGATCATTTAGTGAACATTTATGGAGCTGTGGGCATATGACATTATGTATAGTTCGCTTCTATAAAAAGCATAGTGGAAACATAAAAGAAAGAAGGAAACACTGAGAGCCACCCAGGTAGGAAACAGCATTAGCAAAGACAAAGAGGCAAAGAGTACCAGCCTTATTCAAAAACAGAATAGTTTGAAGCCAAATATTCGCAACTTCCCTTATTACCAGAGCCAAAAAACTGACAAGGGCTATTTAAACAAATATTTCATTTTCCAACTATGAAATTGCCCAGAGGAAGCCCTATTGAGGAGGCTGTTAAACAATTTTGGATTTATTCCTTAAATATCAGGTGCAGTCTGCAAATAGGGAGGCAGAATTTATTCACAATGCATTTCTATATCCTTTATCCACCAGCTTCAGGTGCTTTAGTCATTGCTTCAGTACTTGAGATGTTAATAGGGGACATGATTTCTGTATTCTATTAAAAGCAGCCTTTGTACAACAAAGGTAAAATGTTTATACTGAGCTTAAGCTAATACAGTTATTTTCTAATAGTAAAATTTCAGGCTTCACCAAATTAAAAGAAAAAAAAAAAACAGAGATGAAGGATAGGGTTTGGAGGAGAAAAGAATCTTCTGTAGTAAACAATTTTGCCTAGATTTCAGCAAAAATTCTAATCACAGAATCAGACCACGGCAAAAGGCACTGGAAAGATGCTGGAATATGTTTGACTTACTAAGACAAAGGCAGGTGTATGCATCTCAAGGATTCAAAGCCTGCTATTGAATCCCTGATTCAACTGAATCTGTAAATGTTTCTTGGTAAGTGGTATGCATATATGTATGTATGTGTATCTGACAAGCAGTGTGAAGTACACAGGTAAGATGGTGAAATGCTATCGCTTTCTGTTTTATTTTCACATATTTCTCAGGTCTCTAAAGCAATTGATAAACCTTCTTCATCATTCCCAAACTTATTTTCAAAAGTTTATAGAGGCTCTTGATAAGTAGTTTCAGTTTAGAACCAATCGCATTCAGGAGAGTTCTATTTGAGAATTCTGGTTAGGCATTCTTGAGACACTATTCAAGGTACGTGCCTTATATGAATACCTGTCTCTATAAAGAGACATCCTCAGCAAGTAAACACTTTTTTTTACATCTCCCCAAATCTAAATATTTACCTGCAATGATTCTCTTTGCAGTAAGTACATTTCTTTCTATGCCCAGGATTTATGTATATCTTACTCCTTAAACGTGTTTCTAAAAATTGTCCGTGTAGTTATTTTCTTTAAGCTGAATTCTATTTTACGTTCACTGGGGAAGGTTACTGTTCATAGAAATCCTGAGGTAAACACATTGCTGTTTAAACAAACATTTGATAAGGAAATAATCACCTTTTCATTATGCTGGTATTAATAACTAGTCTATCCTTAAAAGTATAAGTTGAGCTGAATTGAGGCTTTGAATTGTACCTAGTTCTAACTCTTCTCCACATCTCTCCATGTTTCTATTCAACAGAATTGTTTGCACTATGTGCACTGAGTTAATACCAGAAATATTATTTTTCAGTGTGCTCTATGTACTGCTATTTCTAGATATCCATTAACTTCATGAATCCTTATGATGACATATCCAAGTCAGTATCCTTCTTGGACTCGGTTTGTCCACCTGCCTCGTTCAATGCTGACGTTCTCCAGGAATCCAATAGATGTCTTCAATAAAGTTTTCTAAACTTTACACTTTTTCCCTAGTGAATCTACCTAGTAGACCCTGCCAGTCTTATCTCAGTTATCTATTCTCCAATTCCTACTTAGTAATAAAGCCTCTAATGTTTACCTGGGCTGAATAAATATTCAACCCCTGACATCTGTTTATAGCTACCACCCTTGTTGGCCCATAATTACCATGTTTGAAAAACCAGCTCTTCATAATATTTTCAGCTTGTTCATTTCCTGAATTTCCTATTTCTATGAATGTCATTACTATTCACATAGTTATACAAAAAAGAAAACCAATTACTTCATGAAATTTATTACCCAAAATATAGTCCCCAAATGCTCTAGATTGTCTTTCTAGTCTTTCACATACATTCTCTTTCCTCCTTCACTTCCTTTCTCTCTAGTTTAAGTATCTTATTTGTATTACTGGATGAATCTTATAATTGGTCTTCCTATCTAGATAGCACCATCAAAGGACATTTTTATAGATTAGATGAGTGTTTGATCAGGCCAATAGCCTACTTAAAAGCATTTCCAAGGCAGGTTTTTAGATATAAATAAAATTCAAGCTTCATATAATAGTCTGCAAAGTTTATGTTCTATTCCTTCCTAACTTTCAATTTTGTTCCCTGTCTCTTTTCCAATCAAACTCTTAATTTCAGTTATAAAAATAACCAGCATTTATGGAGTCATGCACTTTTCAAAGCACTTGACATGAACTATCTTCTTTAATCTGCTGAACAACCTTAGGAGGCTGATACCATTATTATTGCCAGATGTTACTTCCAGATGAGGAAAGTGGTGCTCAGAAGCTTACTTAAGCTTCCACAACAAGCAAGTGGTAGACAAGGCACCAAGCCTGCATGGAGCCTGCAGTCTTCACCGTGGGGCTTTGCACCTTGCATACTAAACCCCAAATGTACTGTGTACTTTATTTTTCCATTTCTTTCTCCAAAATGTACCACATTTTTTGGCATATGGCTCTCAACCTGAGAAATTCCTTAAAAGTCCCTTCAGTGGCCACTCTGGCAAAGGCTTCCTGACCCTTCCAGCAAGAGTTAGGTACCCCTCCCTGGTGCTCCCATAGTGCATAGTACATGCTTCCTCACAGGACTGAAGCTCTGATAAGGTGATAAGTACAGATGAGACTTGTGTTTTTCAGTTTTGTGTCCCAGTGTATAAAAGTGTGCATGAGTTGTAGTAGGTACTCTATAATCATTTGCTAGACAAATGAAAGAATAAGTAAATTGATGAGTGAAAGAAAAACATAGTGATGATGACGTACCCCTTCCTCCCACATGTAACAAACAAAACAAATACTTTATTATGCAGTGAGGAAAACAACTCATTGACAGGCAGTCTGATTTTTTTTTAATTTAGCTTTAGAGGAAAAGATCTGTATGGATTTTATGAAATGGTCTTTCTTCTGGGTCTTATTTTGGTTTTGGAAGCAGCTTCTTTATGAAGAAAAATAGTCATGTGAAGAGATTTTAAGAAATCAAATTTGACAAGTTATGCCAAGACAGAAAAACCCTATGTGCCCTCTCAGCTACATGGAACAGAAGCTCTCTGAACATAGGTTCATATCTTCACCAAAGCTAAGAGACAGCAAGCAAGCATTGATTGTATGACCGCTAAACCTCTCCCAACCCAGCACACCCCACTCATTCTCCCCAAGCCCACCTTGTCTGCCAGAAAAGGGTCCAGCCAGATATCAGTCTTCACTCTGGAATTGGGTTTATTCTAGGTTCCATCTGTCATTGTAGCCATCCCTTGAAGTTTTTGATGGTCACCACCCATGTCTACTTTGAATCACCATGCCTAAATAAGGCTCTTCTTAGGATTTCTATTCCCTTGGACTGATGTACTTTTCAAAACAGGGCATACTCAAGCAAATAACTGTTAAAGTGTCTTACCTATCTAAATAATGTCATATACTTAGCCATCTTGGGAGTGCTATCCAAGGACATTCTGAATTCCTTAGATAGATGACTTCCAGAGAGGATCTATTGTTGCTTTTCACATGTCACTTTTTTTTACTTTTATTTTAACAAGAAAGGCAATCTTAAAATGGTATGATCTTCAAAATAATGTCTTGATATGGAAGTATAAGAAGATGGAAATAATTCTGTGTTTTAGCCTCCGCTTACTGGTAGCACTAATGTGTTTGTGCTACTAACTGAATCATTGTTGACATTTAATCAAAGAAAGGAAAAATCAAATACAAATAAATTGAGCTAAACAAATGGAATGATCAGACTTGCTTTGAAAACAACTGGAAGATGAGAACACAGCAAGCTGTGAGCAGCCACATCAAAACTGCAGGAGAATAGAAAGGGAGTGGAAGAAATGGAACTCCCAGGATAATGAGTAGAGGCCCAAATACAATAGCCACTGTTCACTGTGTTTCAGAGATTCCTAGTGTGAATTTATATGGCACACCTGCAGAAGAGTTTTTAAAAAATAAAAACGAAGATAGAAATAGAAGCTTACTAGATTGTTTACTGGATCAGGAGGTATTATTTTTGTCAATGTTGTATTGACAAAATACACTTTTTTATCTTCTTCATGAAAAATTGTCACTGATCATTGAAAAATGGAAGCTGGAAGTGCAATTCTCAGAGTTTCAAGTGCTCTCCTGTTGACCACGCCCCATTTCCTGACAGGTCTTCATCACTACTCAGGCGGAGTCAGGGGAGGAAGTACTTCTCACAGGAGCTACAGTGGGACCTAGAGAGAGACGATCTCCTACCTGAGTCTGCCGTACTTTCTGCTTTAAATTCAAAGGAGCAGGGCCAAAGAGCTCTAGAAGAAGTTATGTCCTTGTGTGAAAGACTCTGAGAATGGTGGGCTTTACTGAGTAAAGGACTTTCGGACCTCAGTCAAAGGGAAGGTATGTCTAGCACAGTTTCCAAAAATGCCACATGCTGTTATGTTATGGCACCTTAGAATTCCCTCTGCTTATTTCATAGATGTTAAGAACTCTGGGTAGCATTTTATTCTGCTCCCTTAAGTTCCATTATTGTTTTGATTATCTATTTCTGTGTAACATCTCAAAACTTAGCATTTTAAAATAATTTATTATCATCTTTGTGATTCTATGGATTGACTGAGCTCAGCTAGAACCTCATATGTGGTTGCAGTCAGACAACAACTGAGGCTGGAGACATTGGAAGGATGGAATGGTCTGGAGAACCAAGATAGATCACTTACGTGGTTGGACTTGATGCTGGCTGTTAGCTGTCCACATCCATTGGACTTTTCAGCATGGACACTGGGTTCTCAGTGTCACTACCACCACATTCTATTGGACAATAGTTACTGGCCTTATCTCACCCAGATTCAAGGGGATGGAGAAATAGACTCTATCTCTTGGTGGAAAAGCAACAAGATAATACTGCAGAACAAAGTGACAAATGGGAATATTGTTATGGTCATCTCTGGAAAACGTAGTCATCCACAATTGCTGACATACAGTCTTTGGGTTGTTAAACTTTCGATGCATGTGCCCAGACAAGCCAAGTCCTCCATATATTAGAGCCACCTACTTGTCTTTGGAAATGCTTTCTGTTTTAAATGCTTTACTCCATAAATACTTTGGGCCCTTGTGTTCTTTTGAGCATTAGTCTTTCAGCCTCTTTTCCTATCAGAGCTCTCCTATGTTGTATTTTTATTTCCTTAAGCTCACCCTTTCTGCTGGGGAACTGTGAACGATATGGGATGTTTAACATTCCTCTTCTGTATTGCTACCCCTGTTGAGGTGTCTACTCATAAAATTAGGTTCCCAGGAGATTTGGTGCATTTTGGCTGCTAAAAAATAAACTGAGGTGCATTAAAATTTTGATGTTTATTTGAGTAAACCTCTGTTCAAGTCAGACAGTGCCAAAGCAGAAATAGTTAGGAATATTCCATCAGAAGGAGCTAAAGGAATGTATTTTATAGAACAGATTTGGACACAAAGCAAGGAAATTATTTGATTGGCTATAGCTTAAGCTGTTGCTTTATTTGAGAAAGTCTAATTGGCTATTTGTGATTAGTTCTTAACTTATTAACCTTTAGGCATTCACAAGAATTAAGTCTGGCTTAGATTTTGCTTTGCTTATGTATCCTGCCAAGGTATTAGAGCCACTTCAATCTAATGGTCTCCTTGTTTCATTACTTAAGCAGAATGCATATCTTTTATTGCTGGTAAGCTTAGGCTATAGAGGGCTGGGAAAAGCTTGGATGTATAATGTAAAAACTTTCCATTTGGTTTTAAAATTTGGAACTAGGCCAGACATAAGAAGCCTAACTTAATTTCCCCTGATTGGGCTCCTGCCTTGACAGCCTTACAAAGATTTCAGAGGTGAAGCTGCCTTCCATTCACAAGTTCCATCCCCAAACTTGGGTGAGGAGGGGACAGACATGTTCACCACCAAAACCTTGCACTATAGATGTAAAAACTTATCTCTGTCATCAGATCTTACTTGGATTTCCCTCATATTCCCCCAGAAGATCTCATCATTGGTCATGGAATAGGAAATAAGCAACCATTATATAGGGCAAGGTAGTTTAGTACAATGGTTAAGCATTAAATTTGAAGCCAAAGGGCCTCAGTTCAAATCCCAAGTCTATAACTTACTTTTTGGACCTAAGCTATCTCTGTCTCCTCCAGTTTCCAACTATAAAATGGGGGTAGTGATAGTTTTCGTTTCGGCAGCCGTCCGTCTCGAGAGACGATGGTGTAGCTTCTTAAGAGTCTATCTGCACCGCCGAGAATGGCTGTGCAGTCCGACTCGGGAGTGACACGGTATCTGTCTCCTCCCGTGTTGAATCGACATCTTGTGATGACGCTGGAGTGTCCTCTCCAGTGAAGCTGAAGCTACAGAGCCTGGGCAGGGTGATATGGAGGGTCTGCTGTTGCCCATGCAGCAGACCCCCCCTCTCTTCGCAGCTGAAGGGTCCAAGGGAAAGACGGAGTCAATACAGCTTGGCTTCAGGTGCGCTGCAGGAGTTGCCAGTGTTGACTACAACGTCAAACCGCCTTAGGGACTCCGGCTCCGGATTTTCTGTCGGGGTTTACTCCCTTAGCCTTTCCCCTGAAGAGGTATGCCGCAAGGCAGCGGAGGTTTTTTGGAGTAAGAGTTTTCCTTCTCTGGTAGTGATAGTACTCATCCCTAAAAACTGCTATGAGAATTTTACCTACCTGGCATATAGCAAGTACTATAGGTAAAATTTGCTACTACTCTTATTTTGTCACTGGACACTTCTGAAGGTCCTCCCTTTGTTAAAGAAAGTAACAGAGAGTGTAACCAACATGAGATGAGATAACACATATCCTTTTGGTGGGCTGGCTGGTTAATGTGTTATCCCTCCTGGGGAGTATAATGCCATGAGAATGAGCATTGTATCAATATGCTCCTGCTGGGTCCGTGGCTCCTTAAGAAGGGAAGCATATGGTGGAATTTCAAGCACCATAGGAGGTCAATGAGGGGGATACTTCTGTCGAAGGGGAAGACTCTTTTAAGGTTACTCATTTCATCTAGTCATCAAATCCACTGTTCTCTTTAAGTATAAAAATAAAATTATTTGCATGTTTCTTTTCATTTTTTATTATAAAGCTCTGTTCTATGGCTTTTAACTTTTAAAAATGCCACAGGGTCTGAAGATGACAGAAGGTTATAATTCCCAAAATGTAAAGAGTGCTGACAAGAGATAAATTGAAGTTCAAAGTCTAAGAGCCCATAACCAGGGAGAATATGTTGGCTCCAAAAACCAACAGAGTGATTAGAATCAGTAGAAAAAGATGCTTTATTTTAGGGAATCTTCTGACTTCAATAATTACTAAGAAGCTAAGAAGCAAAAACAGTCACATATCAATAAGACTGTTATGCAAAACAAACCAAAAATAAAACCAATGCTGAAAAACAACTAAGAAATATTTTTTTTCACTCCTTGCTCTGTTATTTAGGATCTACTTTACTTTCTATAAAAGATCTATGAGATTTTACTGATTCAGTTTTGCATTAGAGGAGATCAAAGCCCAGAGAAATCAAGCAACTTGCCCAAATTCTGCAAATGGTGGCTTTATATTCCAAAAGTCAATTTCAAATGTCTCTGGCTCTGTGATGAGGCTTTGATACCCCATTCTCTGTTCACACATTAGTGCTATAGCAACACAAATTCCAGCTTCTCATTTGGCAGGAATAGCGATCCACAGTTTATCCTAAAATGTTTTTCTGCCTCATCTTTTACTATCCTCTCAGACAGCTCTCTATTCAGGCCAGGATTGTCTTCTCACTGACCTGGTTTTAGGATTTGCCTTGTCCTATACTCTGTCTCTTCGGGGTCTCCCACCCATGACACTTTATCTCCTTCACTTTGCTGATTTAAGCCTTGATCATCCTCAGAACATTGTCAATATAATCATCTCTGTGCATCTTACCCTGAACTCCCAAATTCAGTGTGGTGAACCCTCCACTGAATTCCATGTGTCATTGCTTGGAATTCAGTTTTCCCCATATCACAGCCCCTTTGGCTTCAGTGAAATATAGAAATTCCTTCCCTGAATAGGCCAGGGCTTTATGCCTCCTGTTGGATTATTACCGAACATATAGTAAGACCCCAATATATTCTGGGTAATTGACTAGGATTGGTCAGTTCTTGGTCTCAGTTCTTTGTCACTTCTGTGACAAAAAAAAAAAAAACAAAAAAAAACCCAAGCCTTGGGTTTAGTTTTCCATTGATGAAGAATTTCATGAGAGAAAAATTTGGATGGAATGAAAGTGATGGAGAGGAGTTTATGGGAAAAAGTCCATCTGTAAAGGAGGACAATCTTATCCTTCTCTTTTGAAAAAAATGCCAGGGTATAGGTGGTATGAAGCAAATTTTTATAAATGAAAAGCACAGCATGAATGGATGTGGCCTAGCCATGGTGTTGGTGTAATTTAGTGTTTAGATTCGGCAAAGGAGTTGAGTCAATACTGGAAACTAAAGAGGCAGGTTGACAGGTCTTTGCCAGAAGTCTCAATAGTTCTATGACAAGAATAAAATCTACAGCTAAGAATATTGATTTAAAAAGAAAGTCAGGTCCAATAATTTGAAAATTTCCACATGGTTTGGCTATAGATACATGATTGTGACTATTTCTCATGCACTGAAAGTGGAGCTTGCACTTTATCTTTCTCTGGCTCAATCCCATTACATAGAAAACAAAGAGATTCAACTAAACAATTACAAATGTTGGTTTCAATCATTTCGAATTGTTTGTGTCTTTATAAAGACAAAGATCTGAAGTAGAGAAACTTGGTAACTAACGATCTCTTTCAATTTTTCTAGAATCTGCCTTCTGACAACAACTTCAGATCTTCCTAAGGTAAAAGTGTGGTCAGGCTACCCCTTGGTTTATCGCTAACAAACCCATACCTGTGCTTCACAATTTGCACAACTTTCTTCAGAGTTGTCTTAGGTGGTTCCCACAGATGTGTGTGGAACAGAAATAAACCCCATTTTTGCCTGTGAAAATTGAGTTTTCAGTAGGTTAAAAAGTTTTTCCATAGGGCTTTTTATTATTAGAATAGGTGGCTGATTCCAAAATCTTTGTTTCTTTCTTAGGACCAGGTTCTCTCTCAGGGCCCAACATTGTAGCTGATGCTCCAAATAGTCTCCTCTGTCACACAGCTTTGCTATCTAAAGGAGAATGCTATTCTCAAGTTCCTCATTTAAAGGGAACCTAGAGCTCCTAACATCCAAACCTAACAGAACAAGGTCACTGTTAATTGAATAATGAAACAAGATTATTTCAGTAAATACTTTTTAAAAATCATTTTAGGATCAACTCATTAAACCTAAGATGGGTCATGGTAAAACTTCAAGGTTTCCGGGCTTAATTAAGAAGGAAAATAGGGCAGACAGAGAGCTTCTGGGTTTTTCTCTTCTTTGGCATCTCCAACATATATTGCTTTACCTTTAACCAATACACGGTGGCCGAGGTTGAGGATGGGCAAGAGCTGAGATTCAACAGATGTAAAAGGCATGCTATGTCCCTGGTGTCATGACACCAGGTATTCTAAAAGCAATGAGGAAGAAATTTTAACAGACAGAGACACACTGCCTGTCACATGTGTTAAACCACGATTTCCCAAGTAATACTGCTTTTCAATTTGTGCTTTATCTCCTCCCTTGTGTCCTGCCTCAGCGCCAGGCCCCAGGATGCTCCAGTCTTGAACCCCTTCAGAGCAACACTTTATTGCTCCCTGGGGAGACAGCTAAATTCTAGCACATCTGTGCATTTATAGAAGCTAAGCATAGGCAAAGTACTTTTTTTAAAAATTTTTGTGGGTTTGGGTGGGGAGCAATGGGAGAAGGAAGGATGTCCCTTTATTTTTTTTTTTTTACCTTTATAAAACTCTTAGAATATAATTCATTTCATTGCCAGGAGGGCTGGTTTATATGGGTGGACATAGCAATCCACACACTTTCAAAAATAGGTGGGGATAACTAAAAGGACTTGGAGGAGCCTAACTTTTAACCGTCAACCACTTTTCAATTTCCACTTCCCCTTGCCAGAAATTTCGACTAATACTCATTTATCTCCTTCCTTCCTTCCTTCCTTCCTTCCTTTCTTCCTTCCTTTCTCTCCTTCTTCCTTTCTTCTTTCTTTCTTTCTTTCTCCCTCTTTCTCTTCCTTCCTTCCTTCCTCTCTCTCTCTCTCTTTCTCTCTCCTTCCTTCCTTCCTTCCTTCTTTCCTTTCTCCCTTCCTCCCTTCCTTCTTTCTTCTCTGTCTCTCTCTCTCTCTTCCCCCAATTTAGAGACTTGAATAATTTTAGATTTATGAAAAAATTGGTCAAAAAGAACAGTTCCATATGTCCCCATCCCCCTTCTACAGTTTCCATATTATTAATACTTTATAACAGTGTGGCACATTTGTTACAATGGATGAAAAATATTGATATATCATTACTAACTAATGTTTAGTTTACATTAGGTTCACTTTTTGTTACATAGTTTTCTGGGTTTTGAAAACTGTATAATAGCCTTTGTACACCATTACACTGTGATCCAGAATAGTTTTACTGCCTAAAAATTGCTATCCTCCAATTATTCATACCTCAACCTTTCCACAATCCTCTTTGAAAATGTGAAAATATGTAGGACTCCGAAGTAAGAAGGAACTTATAGTCAGCCATACTTGACCCTGCATAGTCAGATCTTTAGAGAAGAGGCTGAATGTGGAGCATTATTGTGGACCTACACGCTTCCCTTCTGCCCCACCATGAGACTGTTTTTCCTAGGACAGGACTAAGAGTAACTGCCAAGTACTTACAACTCAACTGAGGATCAAGCACCAATCTTAATACTATTCCTTTTAAAGCAGTATAATAATTTTACTGGGCAAAGAAATCCTGACTCTTTCCCTTTCTGGTTGGGATCTGGGATGGAAAGGCACCTTTGCAGGTGCATTTTATGGACAGGAGAGAACATCACTGAGCCTCTTTAAGGAGAGCTAGAGGCACATGGTAGGGGCAAAAAGAGAAGGATTGAGAACTAGCTGGTGATGGCCAGCTTCTGGCTCCAGGCTTTTAAAGGAGAGGAAGTGAGTTTTAAGTTTTCTGCTAGGATTTTCAGATTGCCTCAGCAGGAAAATAGGTTCCATGGATAGACATTTTGCTCAGGAATAAAATGTATTCACTTAATTATTGCCATAAATAAGAACATGGGTTCAGATGATGGCTCCAGGATCTGTGTGGCCCTTCTACAGCAGGTTCTCCAAAACATGCCTGACGAACAGGACCTATATATTAACTGAGAGTTGTCAAGAAAAAGATATCCATTGGTCAAAATTCTCATTCAGCTACTCACCAATAGGGTAACATTTCTGAACAATAATTCATAATGAAGTCATAACAGTGAGTGGCTGAATGGGATGTAGTAGCAAAAGAAAAAAGAGGAACCTCTATCAGGTGTTAGAAAAGAACACAAAGCAGAATTTAAGGCAGAACCTGTCTGTGTGTGGGTGGGTGTGAGTATGTGTGTCTGTTTGTATCTAAATGGTGTTTGAGCAACATCAGAAGAAGAGGAATTGGGGACTGGCAGGCGAGAGGGTAAATGTGATGGGTGAAGGTCCCAGAGACAGAATTAGCTCATCAGTAAACTCAAGTATTTTGCTGGAAACCTAAGAAGATAAAAAGTCTGAGAGTGGGCAGCAGTACCAGAAATTCCAGTTGAGTCATCTTTCTTATTCAGCTTTATGCCTTTAAGATTTTAAAAATCTTATTTAACAGAAAGTTCTGTTTTTAATTGTAAAATTATGCCATTTTATTATTATTACTGTTTACTTAATTTCAGTGTATTTTTAAATAAAAAAATAATCATTTTTTGCTACCTTATATAGGGAAATCATAACAAATATGCCATACCAACCAGTTGTATTATGATTAATATTCTTAACAGAGAAATCATTTTAGCAATGGCCATCTCCAGACCCCTCATTGGAAGACATGAATTAATGAGCTTTTAATACACCAAACCCTGCAGCATTATATTCTCAGTGTGTGCCTATGAGACATACATCTGAACAAAATGTTAAAACACAAGGAAATACATAGCAGAAAATTTAATTGTGTTTTGAGGGCTTTAAAATTGGCTTCCAATATTGCCACGTTAAAACCTGAGGGCTAGGGGCCAGGAAGTGCTTTCTCTAATGGTAAAAATAACGAGCAAGTGCATAGAGACTCTATTAGTTCTAAGGAACTATAGTAAGTTCAGAAAGGTGGTTCTTGGTATTTCAGGACTGCAGTCCTCTGCTCTCTACTGAAAGATTTGCCATTTGCTGCTAGGTAATCCATTCTCTCTCTCTCTCTATCGTTTTGTGCCGAGGATCTCTAATTTGTGTGTATCACTGGGCATAAATGGCTGAGAATATCTTAAAGCTTTTCAAATTTTCATTATTAATTGAACCATCAAAATCTTGCCTCACAGAAGAGCAGGGGAAGGTTTTGTATTTTAATTGCAGACTTGTCAGTTGGCAGATTGGAGAGCAAACATTTGAGGAATAGGTGGAAGAGAAGGGGAGTGACTTTGGTCACTGAAACAACACCAACCACAAACGTATTCTCCAATATTCAGAGAAGTACATCTGACCTTAAACTCTCTCTGCCTACATGATAGATTTTGTCCTTCACATGATGCTTTACTTTCATAGAATCCAAAAATTTAATAATTGGGGTTGAATGTATCTGACTCACATGTTTATGAGAGAATGCTCTAGAAGGAATTATTTTTTCAAAATATAAAAAGTCAGGCTGCCATAGCAGAGAGGATTTGGGAGGATAGAAAGAGAAGCAGAAGCCATTTCTTTTTGTAATGTTACCGTGTTGCCCCAACTTTGCTGTCGATGCCAACAGTTTCCAAGGGTGCTACACTCTCTTGAACTCTCAGGTCGGTTTCTCTGATCATGTTGCACAGAGAAGCCCCTCCAGCAGAGGATGCCCTGTCTTATGAACATAAACATATATGCTGAGCCATTCCCACACACATAAGACATGATAATATGATTCCCATATTTACATTTCAAATCCAGGCTGTGGGTTTTTTAGTTGGGATTTTTTTATTTTATGCAAAGACAGCAAGGTAGGGAAAGCTGGGAAACTGCCTCACCGGGCTCTAAGCATATTCCTGAATTTGTTTACCACAAACAAAATTTCCTCAGCTACTTTTACTGTCACCATAGCAACAAGATTGAGGTTACTTCTATCAACAAAGTACCACATAAGGCAGAGGCCAGCAGTTAATAAAGAAGAGCAATGATAATTATGCAGCAGCCAGTTGCCAGCTCAAATAGAGTCCTTTTTCCAAACTGTAGTCCCATTTTCTATGTAGAAATGGAAATTATGACTTAATAGGCATTGGAAGCCCATTCGTGAATTTTTCTAGGAGATGGAAAAATAAACAACTGGAAATTCTCCACAGACCTTAACTCAGCTCCATGGTATAATCCTATTAGTAGGTTTATTTGCCTCAGTGGCATAAAATTGCCTAATTAATGAGTAAGAATAAATACAATAAATGGAAGAAAAATCATTTTTTAATTTTAAATACAAAACATTGAAACAAGGACCCAGAGTTAAAGAATGGACTAACTGCAAAAAGTGAGATTAAATAGACATAATTCTCTGTCCTTTTCATTGAGACAAGCAAGTTTAGGTGCACTAAATGCACAGTTGATAAGTTTTATCTACTATTAATCAACCATCTCGTACCTTGTTTATGTCATAGTTCCATACTTTAACTGCACTTTAACCATGTTAGAGAAACATGATGAAGATTACAGAGGTATAAAACGGTGAATCATTCACTAAACTTTACCTGGCAACTGAGAATGTATACAATGAGTCAGGTATTGTATTAAACCCAGAAAAAATTAAAATTAATAAAATAGAGGTCCCAATCTCAAAGTCTTTGATACTTTTCACTGGATATGCAAATACAAGTAATTAAGGCAGCGTGACATGGATAAAACAAAGTTCTGAGAGTGATCTTGAGGGAATGCAGAGAAGGCAAGGATAAATTTTACTAGCAGGTTTTGACATAACTTGAAGTTAAGTTATATTCAGCTTGGCCTGGAAATATCAGAATAATATCTAAAGGTAGAGAATATAGTCTCAGAGGTAAAATGGACAAAATAGACTCATAAATCTCAGCCCAATCTTTCACATCTTCATCTTCCTTCTCACCATAAATATCATCACTAACTACTTGACCTTTCCATTTGGGTTGAGGCATTTATCCAGGTACAGCAAGATGTATTAGCAATTATCCAGACTCTGGCTTGGTCCATGTGTTAGATTACACCATAAACTGGGTGACTTAAAACAACAGAAATATATTATCCTACCATTCTAGAACCTAGAAGTCCAAAACCAAGGTGTCCACAGAGACATGTTTCTTCTGAATGTTCTGGAAAATAATTTTTTCTTGCCTCTCCTAACTCCTGATGGTTGCCAATAATTGGTTTATAGGCACATTCCAATCTCACCTCCATTATCACATACCCTTCTTCACAATTAGACATCATTGGAATACAGTAAGCAGAACCATCAGTGAAGGAATCTCAGGCATTTAGGGAGGTCTCTGTGAAAGGAGGGTTCCAATGAGCTAGTGATTTTCCTTAAAGCATCTGAATGAAGGATAAAGTTTCTTCTAAAAAAATAACTGCCACTTTTCTATGTCAGGCTGAAATGTCACTTTCTCTTGTAAAGCTGAAATGTCGCTCAGATTGGTCCAGCTGCTTTCTTGCATGTTCTATTTCCATTTGACAAGGTAGGTTTATTCAGTCCTTCTCATCTTGTTAGCTGTTGCATTTGAATCGATCCTCCCCCAACTAGATCAATATCGCAACACAATCACATGGCTTCCATGAGTTATACATTTAGTTTTAACAAGAGCCTACTAGCATGGTAGTAGTCACTGTTCGAAAAGGTCATACCCGGAAGCCGTACCACAGTGGGAACAAGGTCAAAATCTCGTGGGGTGTCTTTGGGTAGAGACTGCCCTCCTTTTTCTGAGAATCTAATCACCAAAATCATCTTTCACAAGGACTTGTAACTCAAGGGTTCATTAGGGTTGTTAGGTACCAAAGTTACTAACCTTTCTCTACATGTGGTTCCTTCTGATGAGGATAAACCCCTCTGGCTTTGATGGAAGGGGGATTATAAGCATATAACACGCCAAGCAAGCCCTCTTTAACGGTGGTACAGAAACTGCCAGTCTTCATGGCTTTCCCTGCCCTGTGTCAGCAAGGCTGCAGAGATGAGAGTTGCCCAGGCCAAAATGCTGCATGTTCCCATAGTTCACATATACTCAAAATCAGCAGTTTTCTGAGTACAAATGCTTCTCAGATTATTATCTGTCTTTGATCAATTTGTAAGACACCAAAATATTTATTTTGGCTACTTTATCCAGCTACACAGCTGCTTTCTGGGGAGATTTGCCAATATACTTACTTAGCTAGAAGTTAAAATGGTTTAATCTTACAGTCAAATCATTTTTCAGCTTAACATAGTCCATTGACGGTAATAAGGTAATTATCTCTGGCCCTAAATATCTAGAAACCAGGGCATCCTCAGAGACTCCTGTAAGCTGCTATGCACTCACTCATCTGTACCAAAATGTCTGAGAAATCCTGAACAACTATTTCCCACCCTGGTGCTTATATTCTACAGAATAAAGACACACCAGGCCAGGGACCTAACTGGATGACCAATTTATTCTTAGAGTTGCCTAGAGAGGCTCTCACCTCAACTTCTTCCCTGTAGTGCCACTCCTCTGCTTCAGTCTTATATGAACACTCTCCCTTACCATTAATTTCACCTTGAATGTGGCTGTTAGGTATGCAAGAGTCGTGCTTCCCAGTGTCCCAGAGCACTTCTCTGGGATAAGCATAGAATTCACCCCATGCGGCCTGGCACACATGACAATACTGGAAGAGACCTGAGGCTGAGAGTAATTCAGGGCCTGAGATAATGAGCATCTGGGAAGTCTTTAACATTCTGATTTGTAATCTTTCATAGATTTTTAAATAATTTTGAGGTAAAAGCAGCCATTTCAGTTATTCCCAGCAGTGTTCTTGACCTGGAAAACTCATCCCACCCACAGCCTCAGTTCTGCTCCTTCCTCTGACACTCTAGCTGGCATGATCTCCCCAGGTCTCTAAGGCGCTGGGCTTAGCCTAGCTCTTCTGATAATGTGCAGTCAGATGTTTTCTCTTTCTTCTTATCCCAACCATGAGCTGATGTGAGAAAATCAATCTTCCCTCCCTCCCTTCCTCCTTCTCTCCTTCCTTCCTTCCTTCCTTCTTTCCTTCCTTCCTTCTTTCCTTCCTTCCTTCCTTCCTTCTTTCCTTCCTTCCTTCCTTCCTTCCTTCCTTCCTTCCTTCCTTCCTTCCTTCCCTCTCTTTTCCTCCCTCCCTCCCCTCTCTCTCACAGCAAAAGCACTGAAAACAATTGCTAAGATGTCATATAAATCAAAGAAGAGAGAAAGCCACGGCCAAGCCCAATTTTCTGATTCTGTGGTGACTTGATGACGTATTTTATGGCATTCAGACTCCCAGTTTCTCTGTGACTCCAGGAAAGTTGGGACCTGGTACATTCCAGCCAGAGAAACAGTCCCATGGAAGTCCCATGGAAATATCATCTGATATGAGGTAGTCTCTATTCCTTTACTGCCTGTCCTGAAGAAGAACTGGAGATTGACCACATGTTCCTTAAGCTTTGACTGCAACGGACATTGGGCATCTGTTAGCTTCTCAAATTTCCACTCTCTGGCAGGGAAAAAAAATAAAAAAAACTTAAACTGACCCAAACATCCCCCACATCTTCCAGCTTTAGATTTGTGTCCACTGACATCGCCATGTAGTAATTTTGCCTGGAATGCTCCAGTTCTGGGCCCTTAACAATTCTAATGTAATTCTTCACCCATTTCTTTATATTTCATCTATGCTGTCTGAAATGTGTCTGCTAACAATATGCTAAATTTGTTGGTTTCCTAGTTCTTCGTTTTCTCCTTAGTAAAATTTGGCTTCATTTATCTAAACTAGAGTCTTGTTATATATCATGTTTCCTCTCACATGGCTCAGGCTACTAACTTTCAGACGTTATACTGAAGTTATTTTTCGTATAAGAAACTCTCAAGGAGATTCTCAGAATTATAGATTTAAGTATTATTAATATTTTCTCCCATTTTTCAGATTGCCATTTAATGGTTTTGCGACCATTGTTCATTCTAATAAAGTCCATTTTATCAGTTTTTCCTTTGTGACATTATTTGTGCCATGTATAAGAAAAGTTTTTTCTGTGATGAAGTAATGGATATATTATTTCCAAAGAAGTTCATTTTGTCTTTTACTTTAAATTGGCAATAAATCTAGGTTTGACATTTGTGTATGCTGTGGCATAGAGGACAATTTTCATTATTATTATTATTATTATTATTATTATTATTTATTTTTAGTGTGTATGTTTTACTTTTTTCATTATAAAATTTTAATTTTATTTTTTCCTTTTTATTGTTGTTCTCTTAATTTTCATTATTTTTAATATGGATAGCTTATTGTTCAACCATATTTATTGAAAAGATAGTCCATCATGCACTGCTCTGTACTGGCAGGATGTCATTATATGTCCATAGTCACTGGCCTGTTTCTAGATGCTCTTTCATTTGGCTTTATGTCAATTCTTAGCCTAATAACACCTCAATCTAATTATCATAGCTTTATAATACGTACTGATATCTGATATGCACTCACTCAATTTATCTTCTAGATTTTTCAACTACTTTTGGCTCTTTGCATTGTCACATAAATTTTAGAATTAGTTCAGGTCGCGCACACACACACACACACACACACACCAAAAGGGGAAAAAAATGCTAGGGTTTCACCAGGACCGAACTGAATTTAGAGACTTGTTTAGAGACAATTAACATCTTCAATTCCATGACTATGGTTTACCTCTCCTCTCATTTATTAAGGTCTTTTATTTTGATTAATAATATCTTATTATTTTCTTTACAGATAGCTTCTATTTGATTGTTTCCAACTATTAATAATACTTTTTAAATTACACTTCCTATTTGTTGCTTAAATATAAAAATACATTTTTTAAAAAATGACCAGTAGCTAATAATCTTGTTACTGACAGTTCAGCAACCACTTGAGTTAATTCTAATAACTTATTGTAGTGTATTTTGATATGTGATTTTAGTATCTGCAAATGATTATGACACTTTTACTTCAGTTTTTCCATGGTTAGAAATGTATTGTCTTTGTATTTTTGCCCTACCTAAGATTTCCAGTATAATGTTGCATACAAGGAATAACAGTGGAAATTCTTGTCACTCAATATTTAACATTACATATGATAGTTATTGCAGATATTTTTGCAATAACATTTTATCAGATTAATGTAATTTATTTCTAAATATAGGTTGCTATTTTTGTCATTAATATGAATTAAAATTATTAAAAAGTTGGTTTCAATTATTAAGATAATTATATGATTTTATCAAGTCTTAGGTTAATGTAGTAAATTACATTGACTAATATTTTGAATCAGTCAAATGTGCAGACATACTCCATATTAGTCAAGACACATCATATACATATATGTATACATGCATATATAAATTTAGTTTATTAGTATTTTATTTAGCTTGCCTGCAATATTCCTTTTTGCTAACATGCTTATCAGATTTACACGTAAAAGATGCTTCATAAAATGAGTTTGAAATTGTTTTCTTTTTACTATTTTGTAGAATAATTTGGAAAGTCTTATAATTACTTATTTCCTATATGTTAGGTAAGTTTTACCTAATTTTTTTTATTTCTTCTGGGGTCAATTTTGGGAATTATTTGTTTCTAAAAATTTGATCATTTCAAAGTTGATCACCAAATATTTTAAATTATTTTGCATTGTGTTTTATTCTATCCTCTTATTGTCTATTAATTGTAAAATCTCTGCTGCTGACCACTTTTTTATTCATGACATTGATTTTTGTCACAATTAATCTAGTCTGAGATTATGAATTTAAAATTTTTCGTCCTAGGCTTTAAAGATCTAACATGCACATATGAATTTATTTTAATTTCTGCTTTCATCTTTGTTAGTTCCTTCCTCATACTTTATTAGAGTTTATTTCGTTGCTTTATTTTTATATTCTTCATTGATTTTTAGTTTTTAAAGAAACATGTTGTTTAATTTCTTTAATTGCCCATATTTCCCTCTAATTATAGACGTGGCTGTACCACCGTGTTGTGAAATTATTCAATTAAAATTTTTCTTTCTCCCTTTACTTATTTGTTGACCCAGGTTTTTTTAGAAACTTATTTAATAATTTCCAAATACAGTATTTTCCAGTTAATTTTTCATTGTTATTTCTAGCTCAGTTGCACCATTGTCAGAATATACCTTCTTCGATTTCAATCTTTTGACACTTGTTGAGACTCATGTATAGCACAATATAAAGTTAAATTTTTAGAAAGTGACTGGACACCTTTATTTATTCTGCAGTGATGAGGATGTTTGCCTTCATGGGACTATTTGCATTTTTGGAGAGAAAGTCTAGAAAGAAAATCCATGAAACACTAATGGCAACTTTTCCAATAATGTGATACTTTCTTAGAGGGGATAGTTTGGAAATTCTTTCTAGGGTGATGATTCACTCACCCTAGAAATAGGCAGTAAATATAACAAATTCACAAGATGAAACTATTGATCATCATTTTCTGCCCTGCAGGGTCATAAATAGGTTACCATCAAACTCTGACCGTGATTTTGTTAAACTCAATGAACCTGAGATTCCACAAAATAACTTAGTTGTTCTAAAAATGTTGCTGCATTTTGGAAAACCCTGGAGAGTTTAAAAAAGAAACAACAAAAACCCCACTGTCCAGACCTGGTTAAATCAGAATCTCTGAGGGTGGACTCAATAATTGGCATTTTCAAAATTTGTTTCTCAAACTCTAATGGTCATGTGAATAAACTGGGGAACTATCTAAAAATGAAGATTCTGATTCAGTAGATTTAGGAGGTGAAGCTTAGATCATATATTGTGTACCAAGGGAACTGAGACCCATTCTTAAACTTGGCTGTACATTGTAATCGCTGTAGGAAACAATAAATAAATAAATAAGCATTAGAAAGAAAAAAAAAAAAACACCCAGATTCCTCTCCCAGAGAATAACAGTGAATTACACTAATATTGTTTATATTAACCTCTCCACTGTAGCTGATTGCCCAGCCCAGAGAAGAGAGAAGAAACCCTGATGATTACAATAGAGTCGCGTTTGATCAGAAAGCAGGGTTTTTCCTTTCCATGCTTGCAGCCTGTTCCTGAGGGGGGGAGATAATTTCACCAACAACGTATTAAATATGTGTGGACACAGGAACAGCAGCTGAAGTCAGAACAAATGTTCTCCCTCCAGGTGACTTGACAATCAGCTGTGTGGTATCAGGAAAACAAACACAGTGTTCCCAGGTTAATTTTCCACAACTAAAATTGAAGAAATGGTGGATCAGGAGACATGTTTCACCAAGTTAAATCTTGTGGTTGTTTTTTGTGGGTTTTTTCTTTTTTTTTTTTGCCTCATTTCCAGTGGAATTTAAAAGTTCGGGGTTAGAGTTCACTTACTTTTCAGCAAAAAAAGCACTTCCTGGTCCTAAGGAAAAGGCCTCAGAGCGCGTCTTTCATGCCAAAGGCTGTTAGGAAAGAGCACTTGATGGACTGAATGCAAGTGAATGAAAAACACATGGATTATAAGTTTCAATCAGCATCCACATGGGTTTAATAATTAAAGGAAACTGTTTGACAAAAAGAATGTTTTGAATTTTGCCGAATGAAAATTTTGTTTAAAAAAATGTTTAAAATCTCTCATTCTGAACCTGAGATTACTTATCCCTAACCAAAACAATCCAAATCAAGCTCATCATTTAAGACCCTAGCTATAAAATTCACCTTTTCTAAAACCACCAACACTCCTCAGGTTCTGGGAATTGTAAAGTCACCAGATTTGGGGAATTGTGAACATGACTGAACCACCCTCTTATCATTGAACCTTAAAAAAATGTGTTACTTGGTTCATATCAGGTAAGTACTAGTTTCTGACTATTATGCATTTTGCTACGTCCCTTCATTAAGCACATTTTAAAAATCATAGTCACGGTCACCTGGAATCAAAGTAAAAATTGCCACTAATACGAGAGAAGTCAGTTCAGACTTGCCCAGATGCTGCCCCCTTGGGAGATGATAAAAGATAAGTTGTTGAAAACTTGACTTTGTTTCCATTGTAATTACAAAGAAGATAAGAGTAGATTAGTGTTTCCAACTTCTAAATACTTTGGACTATTCAAATAATAAAATTCTCCATGCTGTATCCCAGTAACAATAATAATAATAAGAGGAAATCAGCAGGGAGTAAAAAGAATCTACAATTATTGTCAATAATAGAAGATTGGGGGAGATGAATCTCTAACAGCCTGCATCAGTTAGTACTTGCACCAAATATGTTGAGAGAGCATCTTTTTCCACATGCCTATCAATGCTTTTTAGAGATTTAAAAGTCATTCTTATTTTCTTTTTAAGTACCTCTTCACAAATTTTCTTTGTCTTATTTTAGGTTTTTATTTGTAAGAAAGTTAATCCAAAAATAAGTAGCTCATGTAATTATAGATCTTTATAAATATTGATTTAAATGATATTTAATATATATCAATGAAAATTGCAATGATATTTTCTGTTGGTTTTTTTACTTAATATCTTTGTTCAGTCAGAATGTATTTTTTTTATTTTCTTTATTTTTTAAATAAAATTAAAAAATTTCCTCTGAAACATTAAACAATTTTTTCATTGGTTTTATAGAGCATTTTTTCATGTCCTTTTTCATGTTTTTCTTTGATCTACCAATAATTAGTTTTTTGGTTTTTTTTTAAAGAAGCTAAGAGTGAAACTATTTTTAAGAATGACCTCACTGTATATTAAAATGTTATGTATACTCATGACTCTTTATAGATACGCCTCCTGCTGTTCTGTTCCATTGCTGTTAGCCATCCTATGCTGGGGTTAAACTGTTTTAATTACAGCAGTTTTATGATGTATTTTAATGCTTTATATATTCCCTCCATCCCCTTATTACAATTTTTAACTGCTGGCGTTTGTTAGTGTTTATTTTTTCATTTGAAATATAGAAGTAGCTTCTATAGTTAAAAAGCAAACAAAAAGAAATTATATAAATTTAGGTTCCCATGAATTTATCAAACATAAAGGAAGAACTGGCATATTCACTAAGTATATCTTTCAGATATTTAGGTCTCCTTTTATGTACCATGAGAAAGTACAATATTAGCATTAATTTTACTTCTTTCTTTGCAAAACTATACCAGATTTAGATTTCCAATTCTAGACTTGGATTACACCATACTGTCTCCATTTTGATAAAATTTTCAATTGCATCTCTCTGCAAATTCTTAAGCAAGCTGTCCTGGGACCTCTCTAAAAGAGCCTTTGCTTTCTTTTCTCACTTGATGTCATAGTCTCTCAAGAAACTTTTTCTCTGGTTACTCTGAACTGCTGGCTAATATTTTATTGTTCCTTAAATGTCAGTGTTGGTATCCTAGAAAAACTGTTCTTTTCTGTCCTGTGAGAATGAATTCGTGATTGTATGAGTCTTAGCACAAAACAATGTGGTACTGCCTTTAACTACAATGAGAAATAATAGAATGAGATTGCAATTTTAATTTGTTAATAGCTGGGCACATAATAATTTCTTGCTCAAAAATATTTGTTAATTAAATAATATCGCCTTAAATTAGATTTTATGGGCATTTTTTGGGGGGGGCAATGTATAAGTAGGTTAATCAGAATAAGTGAATTTATAGATGATCTGAATTTTTATTCAACATTTACAAATGATTTTAAATGATAAATTAGAACCAAAGTATTTATAGCAGTTATAAATCTTATTACTTAGAATGATCATTTCTGCTTTCCCCTGCTCTCTTTTCCCTAAATGCAGAAATAGAAAAATTTGTTAAATCTCGGCCAGGAACTTGAAATCCTGATGCTATCTAAATCTTTGGTATGAAAAGATAACATTAAAAAGTTCCAGATAAGCCAAAATACCTCTTATTATGCTGTGCTGTCTCTATATAGTGGTGGCCCCCCTCCCGGAAAAACTATCTTCATTTAAATTTAACTATGTCTGTTCATATTAAAAGGGAAAATAATGAATAAAAGGCTTAGGGTAACTGGTATCTTAGTGGCACAAAACTGTAGTGCATTGAATGATAACTTTCCAAAAATTATGTCCATTTCCTACTCCCTAAAACCTGTGAAAATGGGCCTTTGCAGATATAATTTATTGAAGGACCTTAAGATGTGGGGATAATCCTGGATTATCCAGGTGGGCCCTAAACCCAATGATAAGAACCCTTATGAAAGAAAGGCCGAGAAAGAATTAACACAGGCAGAAAAGGAGAAGAGAAAAGAGGAGATGGAATATGGAGGTGGAGGCACAAGCTGTGGTTGTGATGGGATGAATTGTGACACCCGAAATTTATGTGCTGAAGTTCTAATGCCCTGTCAGTGAGCATATGACTGCATTTGGAGTTAAGGCTTTTAAAGGGATTATTAAGATTAAGTAAGATTATTACGGTGTTCTGTAATACAATATTATTGGTGTCTTTGTAAGAAAAGGAGATTAAGACATAGGCCTTAGCAAATGAATACGATAGTGATACCAAGACACCATCTGTAGCCCCCAAATGCTGAAAGAGAGGAGAAAGGCTTTTCTCCTAGAACCTTAAGAGAGTGCAGACCTTCACTTTGGACTTCTGGCCTCTAGAACTGAGAGAATAAATGTGTCTTTTGTTTTAAGCCACCATGTTTGTTGCAATTTGTTTCTGTAGCCCTAAGAAACAATTATAACTTTCCTTTTCCAAGGAAACTCAAGTGTTTCTAAGTGGCTGTTTATCATTTTGAGCCAAAGTCCATGGAAGATGGTGAGCCAAGGCCCTCAGCAAAGCTAAAGCCAGAAAGGAATATATATAAGAAGTCTTGCTTAGGGCTCTCTGCCCTCAACCTCTTCCTGCTACCAGCTTGCAATGCTTAAAAAAGGAAAGAAAAAAGCACCAAATATCAATGTATTTGCCTTTAGGGATTTCCAACAATGAAATGAAAATGTCCTTAAACCAGATTCCACTGGGGCTTTCTTATGATGATCATATATTTCATTTACATTGCAGTTATTTGTGCAAAATCACTTTCCAAAACTGGATTTGATACAGCCTGTTTTATTTAACATTTTTTTCAGAGCACTATTTCCAGAGCAGTTCTTCTGAAACACTGTTTTGCTACAGTTAACCCTAGGTATGATACAGTCCACCCCATCATTGTGCTTTTAGGACCAGTACAAATGATACTTTCCCCATGAAGGTCTCCAGGGGGATCCCATTATGCTTTTAAATGCATTTTATTCTACTATCCCATTCTACATTTTGTTTTCTCTAGAACATAAGAAATTTGAGAGTAGGAAACACATCTTACTCATCAAAGCTCCAACAATAGCATTTTGTTTTGTTTTGTTTTTAAGCAGGAATTCAGCAAATATTTTTGAGTGAATACATTTATTTTTCTCTACATCCTAGTGATTTTGGTGAAGCAGATATTTATACATTCAAAACTGAGCCAGAAAAAAGTTATATGAATAGTTCAGAGAAATCTTGTTATTATAATAGAATGACACCATCAATTTCTTTATTCTTTTCTTTTCCTACAAAGTATTTATCTGTGGGTCATAGGAAGACAAGATGGATTACACTGCAAAGAGATAATAGTTTTAGGGGCATTAAAGCTACTGGCATCATATTTTCATGGTAGCCTTTGCTTCTCGGCAACAGGAACCTTAAAAAACTATAATTAAAGGAAAAGGCACATCTTAGGTAGATATAACAGATGAAAAAATAAACAAGGCAGCACTATGAAAGATGAAAAAGAGGGTATTTCTGTAAATAATAAACCATGATTCCTCTCTTCATTTTAAGAGCAATTCTTAATAAGAAACTTTTGCCAAATTTAGTAATGATGAGTGTCAGGGAGGAAAATTAATTTTTCCTCTCCTCTTCTGAGTTTTTGCAGAGACTTAATAAAAGACATTAACAAGAGAAACAGAAACAGAATTTTATTAGTGTGTATACCTCACACACACACACACGAGAAATACCCAGAAAAAATGAGTAACACCCCAAAATGGCCCAAACCACTATCTTATATACCATCCTTAACTAAAGACAAAAGAAAGATGTTGGCGGGGGATAGGGGGGGTAAAAAATTATGAGAGGTTACTAGAAAAAGCCAAGTAGATTATAGTAAGGATTATTATGCAGAGGTAAGTATGTATCTTCTCCATAGATAATATTTTCTTGTGATTTAGAATCATCCTTACAAATGATTTCTTCTATAAATATAAATTTATCTTACAAAAGGATATCTTCTGTTTTTAAGAGCTTCTGATGTGTCTGTAGTTTCTCAATAATAATCAGCTTAAAATAATCCTTACACCAAAGAGACATAATTTGGGGGTGGTATATTCTGCTACCGTTCAAGGGCAAATATACTTCATTCAGTCAAGAGAACTCCTATTGTTCTATTACTTTGTCAGTGAAGTACTTTGTAAAACACGCAAGGTTAGCCACATTAAGTCATGCATAGGCACTAAAAAGCACAAGGCACACCAGGAGATTAGGATCATAAACTGTAGACTGAGGTAGTGGGAGAGTGTCTCAGAGGAGTCTGACCTTCCATATCACAAGTAAGAAAAGGGCAGGAGAGAGAAAACAGGCTACAGAACTAAACTTCATCATGGGTTTCTGAATGTTGATTGACAAGGTTAGACATAAGGCGTACAAACAGGGAAAACTTTTTTAAAAAACTGGATATGGAGGGATTCGAAAAAAGAAATGAGTTAATCATTTATTCAAATAGCAGTGGCATCAAGCAAGATTAGTTCACAGGTAATAGTTTATCTGCTCTCCATCCAATCACCCTCTTCAACTTGGTTGCCATTTAATTACTTGGATCATCGGTTTCTTCTAAATGTCAAAGATGTCCAGCCCATTTGCCTCATCGGGCTTTCAAAGTGTGTGAAATGTCCCATAGAAAGCAGGCGTGGCTGCCTGGGTAACAAACACGTGTCTCCCTCTCAGGCACCTCCCGCACTTCCTCTGTGCAGACTTCCAGAGCAGCCCTGGAGACGGCAGGCAAGATAAGACGGGGCAAGCTCATTAACACAGATCTAATAACAAAATCACACAAAAAATCTAATTAGCGAGGTTACCTCTGGAGCAGCAGCCTCATGGAAATAAACACAGGCTTGTATGCGTTTATTGCCTGGAACCACATTTTTTCATTTCCCTGAAAACTTCAAAAAAATGGGATCTTCCTTCCAACGTGTGTCCTCGCCTACATCGTCATGCCTCGTGCTGCCCAGGCCCTGGGTTTCTTCTCAGCGCTTGGAGGCGGCAACCACAGACATTTCCACTGATAGGAAGCCTTTGATCTCAAGGCTGCCCACATGAAAGCATCTTCCCTGAATCCCCTTGCTGGGACTGCACATGGAAGCCACCCCAGCGGCTGGCCGGACGTTGCTCCAAAGCCCAGAGCAGTAAATCCCCACTGCTGAGGAAGGCAGGGCGGACTGCGTCGCGGGAGCCTCACACACTCCATCCCGACTCAAATGAAACCACAGGGGAGGCGGGGGTGCTGCGGAAGCAATTACGTGGGTTGGAATTTGGCCAGCACACCCGAGTGAAATGGCACAGGGAGCCTGCCCCCCTCTGTTTGCCAGGCTGGAGGAGTTTACACATCATTTACAATGTACACGAGAAGCTTCCAGAGGCAGCTGGGATTGGTCCTCACGAGGCTGCAATAAACAAGACTGGGCTTTGCTTACTTATAAAATTAGAGCTGTAGCGAACTTGGAGTTTCTCCATTATAACCCCTCATTTAATAAAGGAGGAAACCCCTAGCCCGATGCAAGGAAGGTACTTATACAAGGTCATACAGCCCAGAGGTAGAGAATTTGGGGTGACATATAAATTTCAAGTCCTGTCTCGTTGGCGGCACTCCCCTCTCCTTTAAGCCGAGTTCATTAGGAAGTCCGACAGGCCTGTGCATGACTCACCACCTTCCTCTCCATGACATTTTCCATAATTCTTGAAACGGGGTATTAGTGCCTCACTGCATCAGATGGTTGGTTACCCTATGGCACTTCTAAGAGGAATAGGGGAAGTCTACAATTTTGAGATGAGCAAAGATTTCTTAGGTCACAAAAAGCACTAATCATACAGGAAAACAATAAACTATGCTTCCTCAAAATTAAAACTCTCTGCTCTTTCAAAGACACCTTGACATATTTGATAAGGCAAATCACAGTCCAGGAGAAAACATTCACAGTGCATATATCTGACAAAGGACTTGTCTTCCAAATGTATGACTGTCCTTTACAATTTAATTATTAAACAAACAAACAAAGAGTCTGATAAAAATAAATGAACAAAATACTTTAACAGACCTTTCAGAAAAGGTGTACTTCTGGCCAATAGGCATATGGAAAGGTGCTTAACACAACTGGTCGTGAATAAATAAAAATTAAACCCACAAAGAGATACCTATTTCATACCAATGAAAATGTCTGAAATTAAAATCTTATAACCCCCGTTATTGGTGAGGATATGCAGCTACCAGAATCCTCATGTATTTCTGGTGGCAGTGAAATGTTAAAAGAGCAAAAAAAAAAAAAAAATTTTTTTTTTTTTTTGCTGAAACAGTTTGATAGTTTTTTACAAAGTTAAATATTTATTGACTCTTTACCTAGAACTTTAACTCCTATGTTTAACTGAAGTGAAAACATATCCACAAAAAGGCTTGTACGTCAGTGTTCATAGCAGCTTTATTCTTAATAGCCAAAACTAGAAGCAACCCAAGTGTCATTGATTGTGGTATAGACTACATGGCACCTCTTTCCCAACAATAATAGTCAATGAGCTATAGATGCACATAATATGGATAAATCTAAATATTAGGTTGAGGGCAAGAAGCCAAATACAATAAAGATTCCATTTACATGAAATTCTAAAGTGGACAAAATTAATATATGAAAATAAATCAAATCAGTGGTTGCCTGGGACAAAAATGTGGTTGAGATTGACTATAATAGGCAAAAAGGAAATGTATTAGGTTGATAGGGTGGTGGTTACTCATTAGTTGCATTTGGCATTGGGGATGGTATACCCAAGTGTCAAAAATCATGGACTTACACACTTAAGGTGACTGCATTTTATTGTATATAAATTATGACTCAAACATTTATTTAAAAAAGTCAACATAATGATTATCTCTGTCACTGTGTAGGAGCGTATGGAGGGCTTCAAAGATATTGGTTCCATTTTAGTTTTGACGAGGAATAGTCAGTTCACAAGTGCTTGGTTTATTATTATGCTTCATAAAATGCACAGAGCACATATAATCTGCCATGTATCAAAAATTACATAATAAAATTTTTAAAGGGACTAGAAAAACTTAGCCAAGTTACCATATGTAAAGTGCTGATCAAAGTCACCAGACTTTATGGAGTGTTTACTATGTGTTAATCTTTTATAAACTTTAGTTAATTCAATCTTTGTACAAATTTATGGGGTAGGTTTAGTGTTCTAATTATAGATATGAGGATACTGGTGACCAGAAAGTTTAAACCAACTTCTCAACACTGCACAGTTAGTGAAGATTATAGCCAGGTGTTCAAACACCTGAAAGATAAAACACTCTCCTTAGTTAAGCTTCCACAGTCCCTGCACTTGAGTTTAGTCAACATTGCCTCATATGCCCACTATGCTCCAAGTCAAATGTCTGCAAAGTGTACTCCAGACAGACCGCGCACTTTCTCTTTTGTGTGCCTTTTCTCTTGTTGCTCTATTGGAGAACTCCATTTGTCCTTTCTTCTGTCAAAATTCACTTGTCTTTCAGTTCCTAGATTAAACCACCTAAGGGAGTCTTTTCTGACCACTCAAAACAAACTCAAGCCACTCCTTCTTCTTCAGTTGTTTGTGATTTATTGCAGTTAGCTACCTTTTCATTCATTTACCTAGTCGTTGCATCTCTTGAATTTCTACCCTGGGCCATTCTCAGTGTGCAGTGCATGGCTATAGCAGTGACCAGGTCCTTGCAATCATGAAGATTGTATTTTTGCATCTGTGTTAGTCTTATCCCTCAAAGTCAATTATAAGTTCTCTGAGGCCTGGAATTTTGTTTCATTCCTGTATCACTTCATAGGTATAATTCATGTTTACAATATATAGGTAAAGAAGAAGGCAGTCTAAAATGATCAATTATTATTTTATAATGCTCAGGTTTTGCATCTATTTATCTGATCTGTTCTAAGTGAAGAAAACTACTTGAAGGCTATGTGTGAAAATTTAAATAGTGTTATTGTTTCTTTTCCTAGATGTTAAAGTAAACTTCATCTACTATAAGTATTTATTGCTCATGAAATTTAAAGAATGAAGTTAAAAGGAAGGATATTATATTATTTGAGATACTTATATTGTGTTTTTGGTTTATCCTCAACTTATGAAAATGGCCTCTCCTCAAAATAAAAATTTAATCTACTTAATAATATAAGGGTTGTTGTTCACCCTATTATTCAGCTTTTCTTACTGTGAAGACATGAGGCTAAGATAATACTTTACTTGTCCTGTCTCATGAAGCTATAGTTAGTGATTGATAAAATATCATGACTTACACAGTAAAATGACATTGGGTAGTGGACATGGCCATAAAGGACATACGATAAATCTTATTGTTATTCATGAACAAATGAATTGCCACATAATATCATCAGATGAATAAAAGGATGCATATCGATCGTTGTATAAAATTGTTTTTATACGGCCCAGCTGTCCTTTTCTGACAAAAAAATAAAATAATTTTCAGGATTTATTGTACATATAAGTAACAAATAGGTATGGCTTTTGACAGAATCATCATTATCATTATCAGTAATGAAGTCTATGGTAGAATAATATTATTGCAAAAATGTCAATGCTGTTATAATAAGAGGGCATCATAGTCATCTGAAGTATAAAATAAATTATTATTATTACTACTACTCATTATAGTCAATACTAATAAACAATTTATTATTATTAAAGAGAATGACATGCAGAAAACTCATGGAGATTTTTTTTATTTCACCAGTGTGCTTTTAAACCGTGGCCTTCTTCAAAGAGATTTTCATCTTTCAGATTACTTTGTGTGATGGGAATGAATTGGACAGAACAGCATACCAGAGAATTTATGAAGGTGGTGGGAGGCGCAGAGAAGACAAATTATGGGATCTAGGAAGTTATCTAAATGAAAATTTAGGATCCAGGTCTTTAAATAATTTTTTCGTGCTACCTACTTATTTGTTTTTCCTTTTGGTTAAACAAACTCAATACTCCTCAATGAAATAATCCCATAATTTAGGTTCATTCCTTGCAGCTGGAATATTCACTGTTTATCAGGTCACATCAAAGCAGCTATATTTAGGCAAAGACACAACATCTTTCATAAAGCCTTGTCTGAATAATTGAGTTAAGGAAATTTGCTCACTCTTGAGACTAAGCATGGGCCCCTTTAGTCAACAGATGATTACTTCCAGTGGGATATTGATAGGGAGATATTGGGAGTATAGTCCAAAGTCATTGAGTTCTAGCTAATGGCAGAAATTAAACTTTTCATGTTGATTTTAATCTCTAAAATATTTTTGCTAAGCAATATATTTAGGTTCTAAAATATAAAAACAACCAAAAATTGAGATAGCACGTGGGTGGACTTAAGAGAAGTAGGCAGAGGAGAAGAAAAAAAAAAAGACTAACAAGACAGAGGAACAAAAGAAATAGATAGAAAAGCCATTTCCCACGTCATAAGTACCCAACATTTTTCAAAATACACTTTGAACGTTTTCTATATTTGTGGCCAAGCCAAATTTTTCCAAACAGTTTTTTTGTAAATATCTTGGTAATAGAATATTGAAAGATCTGAAACTGAGAGGTTGTAGACCAAAAGACCACAAATTATATGTGTTGAGAAATAAATGTTCAATTACAAAAGACATGGAACAAATGAGATGCATAAAGGAGGCCAAGATCTGAATAAAAATACTTGTATAATGTCTCCATCAAATTCTACTCAAAAACAACTGAAAGTTGCTATCACAATACATAATTTGCAGAGCATTTCAATAAAGTATTCTTAGAGAATTGAAGTGCTGAACAACTTATATTGTTAATATAAAGTTATATTGTTACTATAATCACCAGGTTGTACCAATCACTTCTGATTTTTGTTAAGTTACACAAACAATAACAGCACAACTGTTAGCTAGTAGAGTAATAAATCTCTGAAATCTACAGCTTAAATTTTGGTGTCAAAGGACAGTAAAACTTGTACCCAATATTGGCAGTTAGAGGAGATTTTGCCCACTGATCTGAATGACATCTTAAGGAGCTTTTACTCTTATCTAGGCACGACATAAGTTACAACACTAAATTCCACAATATCTGTATGTATGTATACTTACAGCATCAGTGTGAGGTAGTAATCCCTTGCTTACTTACTATTATGTGCATTTATTTATTTTTTGTATATATGTATTAACTATTGGTGCCGGAAGAAACTCAATGGTCAGATCGTGCTCTTTTTGAAAGTAGAGTATTTAGGATGTACTAGGATGTCACCACTAATGTCATAGCAACCCAAATCTAAGAGGGGAGGCTTGTGTGGAAATAATCACAGGTGATTTCAGTGATGTCACACTAATCCTGCCAGAAAGCTCACAAATTAAGACATTCTTTGCTATTTGTTGTTGTGGTTGTTTTATTGAGTAAAAACTACTTAAGAGGTTTGAGTTGCAAATGTCAGGTACTTCTGCCAAGAAGAGTTATGTGGAATACGTTTTGCAAACATCTAGGGGACATTCTTGCAACATAGACATCAGAGCATTGTTTATTATTAAGAATATTTTCTGGTAAATGACTAAAGTGTCCTGCCCTAACAAAATTGATTTATTACAATAGCTTTTCAAAACATGGAAATAAAGTGTCTTAAAAGGGAGACACCTGTTATTATGTGAACAAATGTATCTATGTGCTAGTAATAACACACATATACGCGTTTTCTCTTAAATCAACTGGGCTCCTGAGGTGTTAGGATATCTAAATATGAACATATTTTTACTTGGTATAAGTGAAGTTGTAGGTAATGTTCACAAGCAGTACCTATACAGAGGCAGGGGAAAGGCAAACATTCAGTTTTCTGGATGAAGCAGGTGGGGTCTCTAAGGCAGAGGATAGTCTGAGAGCCAGGGATAAACCAGAACACAGCGTTCTCCCTCCCGGAAGGGATGTCAATTTTTTCACAAGGGAGGGACATCGTTTCTAATAATCCATATCCATCAGGCTCATAAAAAAAGTTAAAATTTTCCAGCTTCTGGAAATAAATTTTCAGTGTTCAGGGAGCACTTTTGGTCATTTTTTAAGTTTTTAATGTTTCTATATTTTCATAGCTATTTTAAATAAACTATATGGGGCTGCATCAGTGGCCAGATGTTATTTAAAACAATTAGTTGCATACCCATAGAATTATATTTTTAAAATAAATAAATAAATTCTCTAGCCAATATCTCAAAGTTAAATAAGTGCTTTCTGAATTTTTGGTTCGAACAAAGCTCACTAGAGAAAACTGCCAGGGTCAAGAGCTAAATGGTATTGCAGTCAGGATGGAGCTTAGTGGATGGATTCTAGACACATATGCACTTTAGATTGGCACTCTTCCTAGAGTGGGACAAATTGTTCCTAACTCTTGCCTTGTGGTTACTGTTAGCAATACAGAGCCATTAAATTCAACGGTGACCTCAGCATCAAACCTCACCCAAATAGCTTCCAGTTTCACAGCTTGAATCCCCAATTGCATTGATTCATCTGCTTCCCCTGTCTAGATAGTCTTCATGATGAGAGCTCTTTCCCCATAGACTGAACTTGATTTTGACAATCCTGCTCTTGGTAATCATAGTGCTTTGAACTCATTCCCAGGCATGAGTTTCCACTGACTGTTGTCAGTCACACTGCTCACTTCCAGCTGTTGAAGTTCAGAATCATTGGACACAATTAAGAAGTAGAGAAAGAATCTCCTTCCATCATTTAAATGGTGATGATGTAAATGGAAAAAATCACTCATCTGATTACACACAGTTCTCCAGTTTCACTTGTAAAAAATCTTTCTCTCCAATGACTTTATAAAAGCTACAAGGGGAGTAATCATGCGTTTTCTTTTTTTTTCTTCTATAAAAATAATAGAATCTATGCATGTGGCTGGGCATAGTGTTAACAGTTAATTAATGCTTATTGATTTGACTTAATGAGTCTCAGCTATTGAACTATGTTTTTTTTGCGATTAATTAAAGAGGAATTTATGATTAACCACATACAAATCATTATCCTCATGCTGTGCCTACTGTAAGGGAAACTGTGCTGGGCATAAGGAATTCCAAAGAGAAATAAGAAAGAGAACCTTGTCCTCCAGTATCTTATAGACTCATAGAAGTAATCAGATGCAAGGCTTGAAGAGATGCATTACAGAAGAGATTTATAGACACAGCACAGAGTTATAGAAAAAAAAATAAAAGATTTCTTACAACTTTATGTTGTTGAAAAGATTCACAGATTCATAGAAGGGACAATATTTGCATTGGATTTTTAAAATCAGGGTAGGGATTAGATATACAGAAATGGAAGAGCAGCAATTTAAGAAAAAATATTTATTGATTTAATAATTCATTCATGTCATGCACTTATTCAATGTTAATCTTGTTATTTAGATAATATCTGTGCTTATCTCCATCAGATGGCTTCTGGCATGGCAGAAATTGTGTGGGGTAGAGTTCAGAGATTATAGCAATATGTCCTGGAGGCCTTGATTAGCTAGAGACACCAGCTAGAAATGAACCAGGACTACATGTTAATCCTGAAATTGCTATTTTTAATATGCAATTTTGGAGAAATATTCATCTTGCTCATTCAATAAATGATTACTGAGGTCATACTATGTGCAAAACATTGATTTCTATCCTATGTAAAAGGTAATTATAGATTAATATGCTTCACCACCTATTTACTAAAACACATATGGCAAGCAAACTATAATGTTGTGTGAGGCATTATAATGAAGTTATGTTCAGTGAGTTTTTTTATAGCATACAGATGTGGCAAAAATTAATTTTGCATGTGAAAGTGAGGGAAAGCTAGAAATCAGAGAAACACTTGAGTTAGATCTTAGGAATGAGGAGTCATTTAAGAGTGTGCCCTGTGGGCAACATAGACAGATTAGAGCATTCTACAGCAGAGAGTAAAGCAGGAACAAGACAAGGAGTATGATCATCAGGGCACCACCAGGATTTGGCCATGGCCCTTTGTAGCCAAAGATGAGTTAAGAAAGTTGGGTGGGGCTCCAGATTTAAAGGGCATGCAGAAACACAGGTCTGGGAGATAGATAAAGTCAGGATTGAAGATATTGATCTTAGAATTAGGAAAATAAAGACAATTTTGTGCATCACTGTTATGGATAAAATGAGCTATGAAAACTTTTGAGCAGATCGAGAAGTCAGCATGCTTAGATGCTGATACCAGCTCTGCTGTTTATTATCATTGTGGGACAGTTACCTAAATTTCAGTCTTCACTTTCATAAAGGAGCATGAGAGAATTACCCATTGATTTATTGAGATAACTCATAAGCCATAGAACAGGCACTGGCATAGAGTAGAAGTCAAAAATCTCCATTATTAATATCCCATAAGAAGGCTAAAGGCAAAACCCTAGATAGTATTAGCATTCATGCAATAATTGGTAAAAAAATAAAATAAAAAGAAAGTAATCAGAGGTAGAAAAAAACAATGGGTGAGTGATTTTATAAAGCCTCGTGGAAAGGAGTTTTAACATGTGGAATGACAAGAGGATTGCATTCTTAACCAATGTTCTGACAGGTCCCTAAAGAGGAGCCTTGAAAAGAGATTTGGCAGGTAGCAGATATCTGGTAACCTTCAGTGAGAACAGCTCCAGCTAGAATGTCAGGGTAGAAGTCTGATATAAGCAAAAGAATGGAGGTAAGCAAGAGAATGGAGTGAGATTATAATACTCAGCATGTTTATTATTGAAGGTAAATTGCCTGTAGATTAAATGGAGAGTGGGGTGAAGATGGTTTTATGAGAATGTGGATGTCATGATTACATTGTCAAGCAAAAGAATGACTGATATTTATGGAGGAGGAAAAAATAATATGAGAAAGATGAGGTATTTGATAGTAAATGCTCCCCCCCCAAAAAAAATTAAAAGAAATCAAAGGTGTGAGTAGAGAGATTCTCCACATACACATAAAAATAATAATAGAGAAATCTCCTTGATTCAGACAGGAGAAAAATAGATAAAAACGTAGATTGGAGATGGTGGAGGAGATATGAAGGCCTTCCTACTAATGGCTCCAATTTCCTGTGAAGTTGTAGTCCAAGTGACTGAAAGTAAGAGGTTTATTGACAGAAGTATCTGAAAGAGAGTAGGAAGGCTTGGAACGACTCAGAAAAAAAAGGTTATGAGTTGGGAACAAGTTAACAGTTTGCATAGTATTTATCGAGGGTACGTTCGTATTGAACATATTGTAAAAACTGAGCCCCTCAGAATGGGTTAGTGATTTTCTTTGGGAGTGCTAGGAGATGCACTCATCTGAAGTGATAAAAATAATGACTTGATGCAGATAGGGAAAGTAATGAAGACACTTCTGAGTGTCTTTTACACATTTGCCTTTGAGTTTGAGCCATAGGAAGGGAGTATCAATAATAGCTTGAGAGAATGAAAGAGGATAAAATGCTCTCAATAAGCTTTTACCCTATAAGAAAAGACACAGAAATAAGTAAAGACAATAGAAAGCATATGTAATAATTATTATAAGAGTGATAAAACAAGTATTACAAGGGCTCAAAAATTAAATTTAAACTAGGGTGATTAAAAATGTTTTGATGGAAATGACATTGATGAATTTACAGGAAGGTTTAAGAGAACAGTCATTCTCTTGCTGTTAGTTGAAGGTGTTTCTTATTATTTTAAATTTATAGTACTTCTCTATTCTTGACCTGTACTCTTAGGATTTGTGAAAATCAGTTTCCATAATTGGGTGCTGAGATAGGTTTCTAGAGGGAACCTAAGTTCCAGACAGCATGATTAATCTTCCAGAGAATGATTGGTTGTAGGCCTAGAGTAGGGTTGATAGCTCTATTCTGATGACAGCTGAAAGTCCAGATCAACCTTAGGAACACAAACAAGCATTTGTGTGTTAGCTATTCAATAGGACCAGAGCTTTAAAATGGAAAGAGAAAATCATCTACTGTTGAATACCAAAGAGGAATAACAGGATTTGGGCAAGTTACCAGGAAAATATCACCTTCTCTCAAGGCTACATGACCTTCAAAGAAACTAAGCCAAGATTTGTGAAGTTAACATTTCACCCATCAGCTTTTATCACACGACATGTGCATAAAAGCCAAGCCAAATGAAAAGAAATTAGTAAGAGCAGAAAAGAAAATTTTCAGGAGTCAGGGACAGAGAGACATCAGCATGGGAACAAACTGGAGGGTAGTTTAGCACAGTAAGAAGCCAAGGAGTGGAAGAAATATGCCTTTTGGTTCATGAATTCAGGGGTCAAAGTAAGACTGACAAATATTACGGTGCCTATAGAAAAGAAGTAATAAACAATCCAGGGACAGGGGCATTGACCCAGGATCCCTAAACCAGACAGTCTTGAAGACACTCTGGAAGGAAGTAAGAATCCTACCATCTTAATGTTGATGCCAAGTAAAAGCCATCTTGGGTTAGAATATAGGTATTGTAGCCTAATATCCTATATAGATAAGTTGAGTAAACACAAAACTTGGGAAACTTGCATGGGGATATATAAGAAAGGGAACAGAGAAAAGGACTAGAGAAATAGATTTAGCACTACTAATATTTTAGTAAATAATAATTATGTAACATTAATAGCAATATCCAGCAGGGGATGCTTTCAAGAGCATCTCTTTCACAAAAACATCTTTCAAAATCATGGAGATTTATCCTTCTCCAAGATAGGTACCCATGTGGACACACTAAGGTTGTAGCAATAAATTAAGAAGCTGTAAACACATACAGGCATAAATCAGTGAAAACTTCAATAAGCCAGATTAAAGCTAGGTATGGAAGAGAAAAGATGCAGAAAGATCATACAGGAATCATCAGACACAGTTGAAAAAATATTGACTTGTTGTGCCATTTCTTCGGGGAATCCAAGATGACTCATAAAACACTCTATTTTACTTACTTAGAATTAATTGGTGGAATTCAAAGCCTTCCTGAGAATAGAGGCATGGTTCAGACTCTCCATGTAGCATTCAAGAACTCATTATAAAATGTAAAAGTCATTCAAACCATTAGGAAGAAAAGAACCATAAAAATAAATCTTTTCCAATTCCCTTTAGTCTCAGAACTCAGTAAATGCCAAAAAAGTTCAGCTTGAATGTATGGAAGACTCTCTCAATCACGGCTCCTCATTTTTCCCAGTTCCCCAAATCCATGCTGATACTGTTTTCCTGAGAGTTACTCAAGACACCTTCCTTATATTTTTCAGATCTTTGCTGTGCGTACCTCATACAAGAAAGGCAGTGGAAAACTTCTGAGGGGTAAAATATAAAGGGAAATGCTCTTCATAATTAAAAATACCTGGTAAACTGCCTACTTAGACTGTCCTGTGGATGTCAATGCCATTCATGTCTTTTTAAGTTCAAATGCTGTTGATGCAATGATGCTTTGAAAGGTCCTTCCATATGTGACAGTGTTCCCCACATATACTATATTTACTCTCAACAATTACTATTTGGTCTGTGAATAACAAGTAACAGTTAAAATCTTATACTTTGGAAGCTTGCCAGTCTGCATTCAAATCCAGACTGCATTGTTCAGTGAGCCTCAGCGTCTTTGCTGTGAATTGGGACTATTGTTAGCTCAGAAATGGTTGAGAAGATTAAATAAAATGAGGCCAGTAAAGTGCTTGGGAAACAGTAAGTCATGCTGGTGTTGGCTACATTCGTCGGCAGCCGTCCGTCTCGAGAGACGATGGCGTAGCTTCTTGAGAGTCTATCTACACCACCGAGAATGGCTGTGCAGTCCGATTCGGGAGTGACAATCCCTGCCACACTTGTTACAGGTGAAGGCAGATGGCCGTTGTTGCTGCTGTTGACGCTGCTTCCGCCTCGATCTTTTCTGGACCGCCTCCTCGTTGCGCGCAGCCTCCGCGCGTGACGTACCTTGTCTGACCGCGAGCCTCCAGGCTAGGCGGTCGTCTGCTTGAACTTCCCATGTGTTGAGATTGATGGAGCATTGTGTCATGTCCTTTTTGCAGATGTCTTTGAACCGCAGTTTTGGGCGCCCTGTCATCCTCTTGCCTTCTGCTAGCTCGCCGTAGAGGAGGTCTTTGGGGATACGGCCTGCATCCATTCTTTTGACATGGCCAAGCCACCTGAGGCGTCTCTCGCTAAGAACTGCATGCAAACTGCTCATATTGGCTCGCTTCAGCACCTCGGTGTTGGGGACCTTATCCTGCCAGGCGACATGCAGGACGCGTCGCAGGCACCTCATGTGGAAGCTGTTGAGTTTCCTTTCGTGCCTTGCGTAGGTGGTCCACGTCTCGCTGCCATAGAGGAGAGTGCTGAGTACGCAGGCTTGGTAGATGCGCAGTCTGGTTTTCTCAGTGAGGCTGGAATTGTTCCACACTCGCCGGTTCAGTCTGGCCATAACTGTGGCTGCCCTGGCGATTCTCCGGTTGACCTCCAAGTCGACTGACAGAGAGCTCGAGATGGTGGACCCGAGGTAAGTGAAGTCGTTGACAACCTCCAGGGTGTATCCGTCGATGGTGATGCATGGGGGAGTCCCCGTGCCTTGAGCCATAACATTCGTCTTCGTCAGGCTGATGGCTAGTCCGAACTCCTTGCATGCGTGGGAAAGGCAAGTGACTAGCTGCTGGAGTCCCTCTTCGGAGTGTGATGTCAAAGCTGCGTCGTCGGCGAAGAGCATCTCATGGATGAGCACCTCTTTGACTTTGGTCTTGGCTCGTAGACGGGCCAGGTTGTAGAGCTTGCCATCGGATCTGGTGTGAATGAAGACACCCTCGCTGCAGTCCTTAAAGGCGTATTGGAGGAGCATGGAGAAGAAGATTCCGAACAGCGTAGGCGCGAGGACGCAGCCCTGCTTTACTCCGCTGCTGACTGGGAAGGCCTCAGAGGTTGCGCCGTTGTAGGACACCGTGCTGTGCATGTTGTCGTGAAAGGACATGACCACAGCAAGCAGATGTGGTGGACAGCCAATCTTCCGTAGCAAGCTGAAGAGTCCGCTTCGACTGACCAGATCAAACGCCTTCGTGAGGTCGATAAAGGCGAGGTAGAGTGGTTTATGCTGCTCGTGACACTTCTCCTGCAGCTGGCGTAGGGAGAAGATCATGTCCACTGTTGATCGGCCAGCTCTGAAGCCACACTGGGACTCTGGGTAGACGCGGGAAGCAAGGGTCTGCAGGCGGGCAAGAGCGACCCGGGCGAATACTTTGCCGACGACGCTGAGGAGAGAGATGCCCCGGTAGTTGTTGCAGTCGCTGCGGTCTCCTTTGTTCTTGTACATGGTGATAATGTTGGCGTCTCTCATATCCTGGGGGATGTAACCCTCCTTCCAACAGCGACAGAGTAGATGGTGGAGCGGCTGTAGCAGGACTGGTTTCCCGCTCTTTAGGATTTCTGGAGGGATTCCGTCGCTTCCTGGTGCTTTCCCGCAAGCAAGGCGGTCGATGGCTTTGCCGAGCTCTGCCGCAGTAGGTGGGGTGTCTAGCTCCTCCATGACTGGTAGGTCTGGGATGGCTTTAAGAGCAGTGTCTGTTACGGTGTTCTTTGTTGCGTACAGCTCGAGGTAGTGCTCGGTCCACCGCCGCATTTGCTGTTCCTGGTCAGTGATGACCTCACCTGTCTTGGACTTAAGGGGGGCGATCTTGGAGGGGATTGGGCCTGTTGCCTTCTTGATACCCTCATACATTCCTCGTGCATTGCCTATATCGGCAGCTTCCTGAATGCTTCTGCACAGGTTTAGCCAATAGGTGTTGGCACAGTGGCGGGCGGTCTTCTGGACTTTGTTCCTGGCAGCCCGTAGAGCTTGAAGTGTACTGGGAGTGGGCGTGACCTTGTAAGCCAGTAGGGCCTTCCTCTTAGCCTCGATCACGGGTTCCATTTCTTCCCAGTGAGTCTCGTACCAGTCAGCGTTCTTCCGCTCTTTCTTCCCATAAGCAATAATGGCGGAGTTGTATATGGCGTCGCGGAGACGTGGCCAATTGGATTCGATAATGTCATCTGCCGCCATTCCCTCGCCGAGTGCATCTTCCATCTTGTTGATGAATTGCTGGGTCTTAACTGGGTTGCTGGCACAACTGGTGTTGATGCGTGGGCGACCCTTCATCTTGGAGTGGTGCAACCTCTTCGGCATTATGCGCACCTTGCTTACCACGAGGGCATGGTCCGTGTCGCAGTCTGCACTGTGGTAGCTGCGGGTGAGGAGGGTGCTGCCAATATCCGTTCTTCTGGTGATGACGAGGTCAAGCTGGTGCCAATGGCGGGAGCGGGGGTGCCTCCATGACACCTGGTGGATCTCTTTGCACTTGAAGAATGTGTTTGTCACGCACAGGCCGTGGTGACACAAGAGCTCAAGCAGTTGCTGACCATTCTCATTGATCTTTCCTCTCCCAAAGTTTCCAAGGCAGGTGGGCCAGGCCATGTGGTCGGCTCCTACTCTTGCGTTAAAGTCTCCAAGGAGATAGAGAGCGTTACTTCTGGGAATCTTGGATAACGCTTCGTCCAGTGCATGGTAGAACTGTTCTTTCTCTTCGGTGGTGGCACAGAGGGTTGGGGCATACGCGCTAAGAATGCTGACTGGGCCGAAAGTTGTTGACAATCGGAGGGTAAGTAATCTCTCTGTGCCTCCTGTGGGTGGCTCTATGGAGTTAACAAGCGTGTTCTTCACAGCGAACCCAACACCGTGTTGTCTTGGTTGGTCCGGAGACTTCCCTTGCCAGTAGAAGGTGTAGTTGGTTTCTCTGATAGTTCCGTTGTCGGCCAACCGGGTCTCCTGTAGAGCCGCAATGTCGATGTTTAGTCGTGCCAGTTCCCTATCGATGACAGCGGTTTTCCTGGCACCCTTGATCCACGGAAGGTCTGCAGTAAGTCCGGGGCACATGGTCCTGATGTTCCAGCTAGCGAGGCGAAGAGCCGGAGGCTTCTTTCTTGTTGTTTGCTTGGAATTAACTGGTGAGTTGGCTACAATAATAATTATTATTATTATTATACTTTCCACCAGGTAGAACTTTTCTTCTGTTCTAACCTGTATCTTACTATTCCTTTAAGGTACAGCTTAAGTTCCCCTTTTCCCAATTATTTTACAACTTACTACATTCACACCCTAACTTGCACATTCTATGAATCTAATAACTTCAATATCTAATAATAGACTGTTGTTCATAAATTATTTTATTAAAATATTACTTTCCTGTAAGTAGATAATTAATGAATTTCAGGGAAAACTTACAAATTAGTATTATACGTTATATATATTTGAATTCCTTACCACTTGCCCTGAGTAAGGCATACCATAACTATTTAATAAGTGTGGGATGATTGAATTATTTTCATCTGTAAAGTGATTACTGTCCAGGCATTGCTATTAATAATAAATTTAAAAGGTCTTATTATCAACTTTTATAAATTCAGATTACCTCAGGGCATAATCCTATTGGAATTATTGAAAAGTTTGATGTTTATTTCAAGAAATATAATTCTTTGTCAATAGATTATATGGCCCTGGCTGCTGTGGCCCAGTGGATTGAGCGTCAGCCTGCAAACTAAATGTCGCTGGTTCGATTCCCAGTCAGGGCACAAAACTAGGTTGCACATCAGGTCCCCAGTTGGGGGCGCACGTGAGAGGCAACCACACAGTGATGTTTCTCTCCCTCTCTTTCTCCTTTCCCCTCTCTCTAAAAACAAGCAAACAAACAAATTAATTAATTAATTAATTTTAAAAAATAGATTATAGAATTTTGTATATCCTGGCAACATTAACCAAAGCATTTATATCATTGTTCCTATAATTTCCATGTAATTGACCATAAATATGAGGAAAACAAGGGGGGGAATGGCTACAACAACCCTGAAAGGTGATGTCATTCATGTGCAAAAACTTGAGGAATTTTTGCTTGATAAAATGTCAAAGGAATTCATATTTCTTTTCTACTACAATTTATGTTACAACCTCACTGACAGCTATAATTTGGAGGAGGAAGGCAGGCAATAGTGTTATCCAACCAACTAGCAGAAAACTAGCTAGGAAGCTAAACTTCCTTGGAAATAGTGCATTGCAATAAACAGAAAGTTCTACCTTTGTAGAACTTCTTCCCAGAGGGAATAATCATCACAGGGATGACAGAGAGAAAACCAACTCATCAAGGCCAGGCCTCTTCTGCTATGAACTGATGTCTGCATTGGCTAAGAAACTGGGGCTGGAATGCATCTTTCTCAGGAATCCACTCCATTAAGCCAACAGCTTCTGTCTGGATTCTGTGGTCACAGCAAGTATAAAGTGAGTGCTGTAGAATAGCTCTAAAATCACATGGGTGCAGCAAAAAGTCGGCTGGCAGAGCTTGAGGACTTCGATGGAACAATTACTCCTCTCAGAAAAATAGAGAAAAATCAAAATGCCTATAAAATGATATAACATTCTAAGAAAAAATGCCTGTGAAGATTTGGAGAAACAGTTTGACAAGTATTTCCTAAAGCTAGTAAGAGAACATTTTAGCATATGCATTTTATATGTTTTATTGTTTTTATACAAGATGGTTCAAGTTGGTAGAGTAAGAGAGCAGAATAAACAGTTATAAGGGAGGAGCAATCTGAGATCATGAAAAATTGCGCAGAAATAAATCTTATTTGCCAAATTAAGAAGCAGTGAAGGGCAGCTAGATAATATAGAAGAATTTATAGTTCTGTCAAGTGATAACCTTGACCATGGTAAGAGAAAAGATGGGATATATGAACAGCAGATCTAGAATCTCCTATAACCTGCAAGAGTCTCAGCAAGACACACCTGAACAGATTTGAAGAGATGATTAAACAATTGCCCAAACAACACTTCCTGGGCAGAAGAGATGCTTATGTCCTGAGTGAGCAATCACCATGCACCCAGAAATGTTAAAGAAGGTAGAGATACCAGAAGGCAAGCTTTCCTTGTTTTGAATTTTTAAATGAAATTAAAATCATATAAAGCCAAAAAATGAAATACTTAAGCAAATAATAATGATAATAATAATTAATATTCATAAAGGCTGGATTCTTTCCTTGCACTACTAACTATAAAAAGTAAGCAATATATATTCACAGGATTTGAAGGAAAGTGACTGTGATCAAAGCATTGCATAGTCAGCCATGTTTTTTCATATCTGGGAGAGACAAGATATTTTTAAGCATTCAAGATTACAAAAGGCCGGGCATGCATGCTCCCAATGGAAGAAATTATGGGATGATATACTTTGTCACTCTGTGAAATGAAGACAAATGAAAACCTCATGAGCAGAAAATAATTATGAATCAAATGCAAAGTTGACAATAAATAATAGCCTTTAAGTGAACATGCCAATATTTATTCTAGAAACCAAATGCCTACAACTTAATAATTTAATATTGTTATGTTATCTCTGAAGCCCTATATAATATCAACAAGGATTAGAAGTGCTACGATAGGAAGAAAAAGAGGTAGGAATACAACAATGAATTCTGAGCTGGCTAAAAAGTTACATATCAGAATGAATGTAATCCATGGTGGCACATATTGGGAATATGTCAGTTCTACAATTGATATAGAATATTAAGGCACTTAAAATCTAAATATCTAAAATGAAAATATAAAAGCAGTTTTTGAAACATAAATGTGTTGAGGAAGATCTTGTCCTATGAAATGTTGCATGAAAATATAAAACTATGTCTTGGCTGTGTAGCTCAACTGGTTGGAGCACCAGCCTGATACACCAGGGCTGTGGGTTTGGTCCCTGGCCAGGGAACACGCATGAGTCACCAGTGAGTGCATAGAAAGGTGGGACAGTAAATTGATGTTTCTCTCTCTCTCACTTCTTCTTTTTCTTTAAAATCAATCAATAAAAAAATTAAAAGAAAGTATAAAACTATGATAATGAAAGCTGATTGGCACTGGCAACTATAAATGAAAAAGAAAATGTAAAAATGCAGAAAGTACAGTCATAATTTAGTATACCTGAATTTCCATCATTCATTGGAAAAATGTCTGTTAAAAATTGAATATCGGGTCAATTTTCAGCATTTTTGGTTAAAAAAGAATCTCTAAAAGAAAATGAAAACCCTGAAAGCTGTATAGTATTATCTTGTGACATAAAAAAACATTCCACATAAAGATTTAAATATAAAAAATCGTGAATATTATTGGAGAAACTCTTGGTAATAATTTCTGGTATCTTTCTGTACAGAATACCTTTCCAAGTATGGCCATCATCAAAATTATATGGAATTAATTTCTAAATTTGACAAGATAAAAAGTCAAAGAAAAATTAAAAGACAAATAATAGTAAATTAGTAATGCTTTCTAAGTATATTCTCAAGGAAATAATAATATTCTTAATCAATGAACAGCACTTGAAAATCAAAAGTAACAATGAAGCAAAAAATAAACTGTCCACTCTTCTACATTAGTGGGCCCTTCCCTGTCTCTAAATTCCTTGTATCATTCCAGCCTTTTAAATCCTCCAACACCCTTGTGACAGCCTGCTCTTCCCTGATTAACTATCTGTCAGCTTCTTGTAGGCACGGCCCTTGCCTTTCTCATTTACCTCTACATCCCAAACCCTGATCACAGGGCCTGAATCAGTACCTGTTAGTGTTACTGTTGAAAAATATAAATAAGAACTTATTAGTACATAGAGGTGATTAAATAAATGTAAAAGTTCAGTAGAAATCAAGATGCATATTCAACACAAGATTAAAATAATAAATAACAATGCTCACAATAGTTAAAGATACAGTAATAATCTAGCACTTTTCTACCATTAAGGAGAATAAATATCAGTGCAGCTCTTTCCACTGTCTTGAAGGCTGTGGAGTCTTCCAGGAATAGAACTTCTACAACAGCAAATGTGTGTGGAAGGCTGTGGTCCAAGGCCATTTGTGCTGGCTATAAGCAGAGTCTCTGGAACCAGAGGAAGCACGCAGTTCTTCTTAAAATTAAAGGTGCTTATGCTCAAGATGAAACTGAATTTAATCTGGACAAGAGAAGTACTGATGTGTTTAAAGCAAAGAACAGTACAATGTGTCCGGATGACAAACCAAAACAAACCCAGGTCACCTGGGCAAGGTAACTCCTACTCATGGAAACAGTGGCATGGCCCATGCCAGATTCCGAAGCAACCTTCTTGCTAAGGCCATTGGACACAGAATCCTTGCAATGCTGTATCCCTCAATGACTTAAACTTATTGAAAAGTAAATAAAAGTGGATTTTTTTTAAAAAGGTGCAACTTTTCTAGATGTTAGCTGTAAATGTGTGTTGAAAAACTAATATGCATGTTCATTGACCTAGTAGTGGTACCTGTAAGAATATTTCTAGAAAACTAATCATAATAATATCTTGAGATTTTTCTTATTAGAATGTTTACATCATCTTAGCATTGTTTGTAATGGAGAAAAAGTGATCATTTAAATGTTAAGCATTAGGTCATTGGTTAAATAAAATGAGCTATACTAATTGAACAGAATATTCAGTTCTCAGTATGAGTTTGTGAAGGATATTTAATGACATGTAATGTTGTTCATGATTTTTTTTAAATGTGGGGCAAACTTCATTATCTAACTGAAATGCATAACAACTTTAATGTAATGATGAAAATGTTTGCAAATTGCCTAGTGTGATAATAAAACTAAGGTAGAAAAGAGACCCGTAGGCCATGAACTGAAATGAATGGTACTAAATTGGCATATCATCCATTTGTATTTTTTTAAGTATGTTTTATATCCTTTAGGACAGTTGTTTCTCTCAGGTAAGTTAAACAGTCCCCTGCATTTTTAATTTGAACAATTGATTTAGTTAGAAGAGCAACTCATGTTTCAATAATGAGTCCTTAGTAGATCTTTTTTACAGGAGGCACTTCACAAGAGTTCAGGGCTGGAAAGTTGTTTCTTTTTCAGTCAGTGAGCAAGGGGCAGTTTCAGAATGTTTGGCTTGGAGACCCAGAGTTAATACCACCTAAGTCCCTCCAGCAAGAGAGAAGATTATGGAAAGCTCAGAGATGCGCAAGAAGATTTATTAACTTTCTTACCTACTTACAGCCATCAGTACTTTTGTTGGTGGTTTCTAGCCTCTGATCTAGCTTCTGTTTTGTTTTCCTAGTGACAGAATTTGTGTTCTTTAGCAAGGATACAAGGAAGAAACATACCTCATTATTTGTTAAAATACACAGATTTTTCCCAACATACCCCTTCCTCCTCTCCAGGCAAATCCTACCCACCCAATAAAATCATCTCTCAAAGCTTGTAGTTGTTATTTTCTTCTTTTAAACACACATATCAGAGAAAAATTGCTGTAGATTCACATTATTCTAAACAATGTATAAGAAAATCTGGCTAGCCTCTATTTCCCAGTAGAAAGGATTGAGCCATTTTTATAAATGATTTATTACTGTTTTTTTCTGTAGGCACAAATAAACAAAAGAGAAAAATCAAAGTTAATTAAGTTAAAAGTAATCAAGCTTTTCCCTTAAAAGCACATATATGTATATATCTATATACTAATGCATTTTATGTGCGTGTTAAGTTTGTATACTCTTCATACATATATATGAATATGGATCAGTGACATCCTTTTTAAAAAGGTTTTTTTCTCTCATATTTGAAGATGTGACTATAAAAGGTACTAAATGGAAAACAGGAGAAAGCGTGCCAACAACCAGGCTGATGGGAGACATCTGAAAGAAATTAGGCAAATTTTCAGGAGTACTTTTCCATTCTATCCTGGTGCCCCTGGCTAGCATGTTCTTTGTACACTGGATTCCAGCTTTGTAGAAGCTGCCAAACAAGCAGGACCAGTGATGGGCCTCATGTCTCCTTCATTGATCAGATACAGCCAGAGAGACTGGGGCCAAACCTCCTGCCATGACTGTGTATGTACCACTGATAGTAATGACTTTGTATGTACACACACATGCACGCACGCTCACACACACACACACACACACACACACACACAATTTGCTTGCTTTTTGTTAAGTGGGAAGAAGGATGGAGGGCAGGTTATTAAGATTTTCAAGATATAAATACCCTTGAATCAATCACAGGACTCAAGTACAAGGCTTGCTAAGTAAGAGCAACAGGAAAGCCTATAAATTCAAAGTTTGTCTTTGGACAGACAATACACCCTATTTCAATGTCTCTTTATCACTCTACTCCCCACCCCCAGCAGTCACTCCCACCACTGCATCAGGCCACCTAACATGATTCCCAGTAAAACCAGGCATTGTTCACAAGTAATACCTTTACAACTTGCTTCTCTGAGATGCTGCAAATACTCTGGCCAAGTTTGGAGCCCAAAAGAAAGATGTTACTCATTATTTTGGTATTGCTGAAGAGGTGAGTGATGGTTGATGACAGTGAAGTCAGAGACTGAGCCTCCTTCTATCTCAATGCCCTGGAGCGAAAGCAGAAGGCCCCAATGTAGGCTATATCCTAAATGGTCTGACTGTCCATCCCTGGTTTGGAGAGGGCTCTACAGCAGTACACCCTATCACCATCAGAAAAGCCTTTTTCCCTCAAGCCTGTGCCCCTGGCCACCACACCCATGGCAGAGCAAAGAGCAGAGAGCACCCCGTTCACAGCAGCTAAGCAAACTGAGAAGGGGGCAGCTGCCAGCAGGAGATCTTCCAGGAGCAGTTGACGGCAATGCCAGAGTTCCATGGGCTAGGGCCCCTCTTCCAGTCCTCACCTGAGCCCACAGCCCTCAGTAAGTCAGAAAAACAGTATGTCACCCACCGCACCAAACATGTTCTCACTGAGCACATGGTATTCCAATTTGACTGCACAAACACACTCCATGACCAGACCTTGGAGAATGTCACAGTGCAGACGGGCATCACTGAGGTCTACGAGGTGCTCTGTTACATACCTGCCTGGAACCTATTCTACAACCAGCCTGGGACCTCCTACATGCTGGTGGCACTGCCCAAGGAAGGCCCCACAGCTGTATGATGACGTTCACTGTCAAGGACCGCGAACCCACCAGTGGGGAGACTGAAGATGAAGGTTGTGAGGATGAATATGTGCTGGAAGATCTGGAAGTCACTATAGCTGATCACATTCAAAAGGTAGGGAGGGGACGGATTTGAGAAGGAGGAAACATTTACCTTGTCTACCACCCAGACACTTGAAGAGGCTGTGGGAACTACTGTAAACTTTCTGGAAATGCACCCCTGTGAAAGGTCAAAGTGCTAGATAAGAGCACCACACATTACTCCTGCTGGTGTGTTCTGGGGTGGTCATGACATCCTGATACACTCCCAACTACTGCTTTTGGACACAGCCAAAAGTTCATAGGAGCTGCCAGTAGACATTATCTTGGCATCTGTGGGCTGAGGCCAGCCTGCATAAGCCCCAATCCTACCCTTGCCCCCCAATACTACACAGAAGTCACACCTTCCTCGTGTACCCAGTGGAAACTTCTTCCTAAGCCCCTGTCTTCAAATGCAATTAGGCATCATTGGGAATTCCTCTTTTTTTATTTAACCTTTTCCCCAGAACTGTTAGGGGATAACTTTTTTTAAAGGATGATTTTAGCTTATCCTAGAACTTGCTGCCTTGCCTTCTAGAGAAGGATATTGCAAATTAATAAAATGCTTGCATCTCCTCTTGAATTTATCTCCAAAGAAACCAGCTTATCCCTATACATGAAATAACATGTATTTACTTAAAAGTAAATTTTTTCTTTTTTTTTTTTAATTTTATTTTTTGGTTATTCAATTACAGTTGTCCCATTTTTCCCCCATTGCTCCCCCCTCCCAGCCCATCCCTTCTCCCACAATTATATCCCTCTCCGTTGTCCATGTAAATTTTTTTCATTAAACATGTTTTTCTCTATTTAACTACCCGGGGTAGATTCTGTTTTCCTTAACTTGACCCTGATTGATGCAAAGGAAAGAATGTCAAGGGGTAAAAGTGAAGAGGAGCCAGCTTGCACTAGAGGATTTGGGACTGTCTTCTTCACTTAATTATAGTGCTCCCTGACAATGCCAAGCTTTGTCACTGCATGTTCCATCTCATAGTCTCCATCCCACAATGCTCCCTGGCTTACTATCACTCTGATGAGATATTTGGGAAAGTGCATGAGATGTGAAGTAGGCCAGCTCGGAGCTGCATGCCCTGAGCAAATTTCTCCTAGTCTCAGTTTCCTGCCCTCAAAATGTAAACTGTTGCATCTCCTGACAATAATAGATGTGGAATCACTTTGTTAATTGTACAACTCTATTTAATAAAGAGGCACATAAGGTGCTTTACAATTGGTCCATGTGTACACATTAGAATGTTTCATACACTTATCGGGGTGTTTTACGAGCACTATTCCTTTCTAAAGGGATTGACTCCTCAATTATGCTAAAGATGGGCATTATGATTAGATTACCAAGGCAGGAAAAAATTCATTCAAGGTATCTGAAGAACAATTTATGTGAAGTGTGGTGCCTGACTTGGATCTGAAGTAACTGAAAGTATGTAAGTGATCTACTCAGCCTATAAACAGGCTGCCCTTCACTAAATAGATAAGACAGGAAAGATTCATTTTTAGTCCAACATAAGATTCTGGGTTATTCCCAGTATAATTTGCACTTGGCAGGTTTTTGTTCAAAGAGATGGTCAAGAACCTTAAAATAAGTAAACAAGATCACATATTTCTGAGGGACTTTCTACCTCTTTAGAAGAAATTGTATGAGGGGGAAACCCCCCCAAAATGGAATTATCTCCTGGAAGGGCAAGTCCCTTTTAGTACAGGCTTCCCCTCCTAAATGAGTGTTCTAGGAACCCATCTGTATCAGTATACTAAGCGGCATTGTTGTGAGAGGCTGAGTTCGGCTACAGTGAATTTTTTTTTGAATTCTCTTTCAGTGCATTTGTCCGTTTCATGATTTAATAGCACACCTGCCCACACTGTGCTGAGTGTCCAGCTGTTTTTGACTAAAAATGGTGTGACCCCTGTGCCCCGCCCTCCCTATTCAAACTATCTTGCCCCAAGTGACTTTTTCTTTTTGTTTCTTCAGATGAAAAAATGTCCCCAAAGGGAAACATTTTGCCAATGTGGAACAAACAATGGCAGAAGCACTAAAAGGTATCAAAATTGAAGTGTTCAAACTGTTGTGAGCAGTGGAAAAATGTCTTGATAGGTATACTCCATCAAATGGAGAGTACTTTGAAGGTGACTGAAGTTTAAACATGTAAGAATAAGTACACAATTTTTTATAAATAAATTCCAGTTTTATTTGAGTCCCTCCTCATATACAGTTAAGCTGAATTCATAAAAATGAAACCTGAACTAGATCACAGAAAAGTAATGGTCTGGTATATAAGTCAGTTAATGTTGCCATAATGTCTTGGAAAAAAGCACCCAAAACTCAGTGGCTTTCAACAAGTATTTGTTTGTTTCTTATTCTCAAGTCTGCAGTTGCCTGGAGACTTGCTAGGCTTGGCTCCCGATTGGAGTGTGGATTCAGTTTTCTTCCGTGGGTCTTCTCATTGTTCTTATTGGGCCATTGGCTACTCCTGGTGTGTTCTCTTAGCAAATGACAGGAGTGAAAGAGGGTGAGCAGAAACATGAGATACATATTGACAGTTTGGCTCAGAATTGTCAGACTGACATTTCAGCTTGACATGGCAAAGCTTAGCATGAATGGAGCTCTTCCCACTCCAAATGATGAAGCAAAGTCTCAGAGTAGACAACATGAAAGAGTAATTCTAACAAAGGGAGAACATGAAGGTTTACAAAGATCCAAACTACCACACCTTGTTCTAAATCTATCACCAAATGGACAATAGGATTTCAGTGAATGTGGGCCTTCCTTTTTATGTAAAAATAAGGAAAAATTGGATTTAGTCATATCTAATCGCCTGTCCAATTCTTCATTACTTTAGAATGAGTAATAAATTTATTTGTAGAATTTGTACATCTTAATATTATATGTTATTAAAGGTTTTACTTGTGAAATGAATGAAAATAAGATTGCACAGAAAGACCTTAACTATTTCTTGGAACAAACATTTTAAAGGATTCCTTTTATCATAATTTTATATGCCTGGATGATATTAATTACACATGAATTATTTTCATTTGAATACTAATAGAATCTTGAAAAAACATTTACTTAGAAACATTTGTTATCCAATTAAGTTGATTTATTACATATAGACCATATTTTGATTAATTAGACATGCCAGCATTTCAAATGGCCCCGAATGCCAATTTGCTTCCATTTTCAAAGGCTGATAACACAAAAATTCCTATTTGCTCTGACTCCTCAGAAAACAGCCAGGCTTGGCATGATACCCAGAGCCTTGTATGAGATCAGGGCATCTGGTTTCCAGTTCTGGCTCTGCCACCTCATCACCACGTGACTCTAGACAAATTGATGGTTTTATGCCTTTCTTGTTTTGCAAAATGAGGAAGAGTCATAGCTGAACCACTTCACTCAGTGGATTAGAGAAATGATCAAAGGAGATTCCATGTGTAAAAGCACTTTGACAAATAAATCCCTTAGCACTTTGAACAGTTTCATCACCAGAGCATGTTTTAATTGGTTTTAGTATTATTACTAAATACTATGGTGGGTCAATAGATAAGCAGGCAACTGCTCTCAAAAAGATAGTTGATTATATGCACAGATTCCTAATAGAGGGAGTATGTGTCACACCATGGGGACCACATGGGAAATCACCGGGGCAGGTCATGAGGCAGAGGGAAAGATGTAACCTGTGAACAAGCTCCTTTTGTGGGTTTTCCACAGGACTAAAGAGGCAAGTAGAGTATGCAGATTTAAGATCGGCTACTTTGAATGATTTAAGCAGGCTCTGGGGCATAGCGACCATCTACTTGTCTGGGACCTGGACCTGGACTGAGACAATTAGGGCAAATATATAGTGGTCTGTAGTGCAAGGGCCTTATAAGGTTTTTGGGGAGCTGTAGAGTCTGGATTGGTTGGTTTCTATTTAAAGTGCACCCCCCAGGAGTTGGTCTTATACTGAGGAGTAGAGATGATGAGGGAGCCAGAAGGCCAAGGCAAGGTGACTCAGGCATATTATCAAGTTGTATAGAACAAGGCGTGTTCAGTATAGGCATGCAGGGAAGATGTTAAAGCATCAAGACTGCAGAAACTTAGAAACATGGTTAATACTGGGAAGCCTTGTACCCTGCCCACAGCCACCTCCCACAGCATTCAACTTGCTTGTGGATTGGGGACGTGACAATTATGTCACTGTATCCTGTATCTTCAGAGGGCATCTTCATCTATCTAAAACCAATCCATAAAAGACATTCACCCACCTACATATATGATAACTGAGGAGATATTAATTTCTAAAATGGAGCTAGATTCTTTATTTTAGATGCCTCAAAGCTAGAGAGGGGAGAAAACCCTTCATAATCATATATTGATATTTTCCACAAAGAAACCTCTCCATGAAAGTGGCACAAAGAACCTGCAGCTAAAGAGCAAAGCTGTAGTAGTTGGTCCAAAGCATGAATTTGGGGAAAAACTGGGATCTAGAATCTAGCTCCAGTTTAGCCATAAAAGCCCAAAGTATTTTAATAAATACTGACTGTGTTAATCATCTTTTAAGAAAACCTGCTTTCGTTGTCTTTGTCCTCATAATACAGTCTAAACATTCTGAAATAATGTACAAGTCATTTTGTAATCTGCCCTACCACCTTCCCAGCTTATCAGTTCAGCCTGGTTTTTGCCTTACATTTCAGACTTCAGCCATGAAGAATTCTAACATACCTTTGTACAGTAGTTTGCGGAAAATGCCTGGCACATGTTTCCTGAGACTTGCAATAAACTTTTTGCTCTTCTGCTTATCCTCCCAATTGGACTTAGAGGCCTATAAATTCTCAGGGCCTGAGCTTAGATCGCCCATCTTTGATGAGCCATTTTTGACCCTCTGCTTTAAAGCTGGGTTGAACATAAGAACAGAGGTTTACTTGCCTGCTTACCAGTCTCTTTCCCCAAGATTCAGTAAGTTCCATGAGTGGACAGTATATTTAATCACTGTTCAGTGCCAAATATTAAAACGTTGAATCCAGCACTGTAGGAGTTCTAAATAGTTTCACTTACTCTAAAAAATTGGTGAATCCTGGGGCTAGGCTAAATACTTCTGCTCTGTGTTTCTAAATATTCTATTTATCTCTCATTAAATACATGTCAATACTACTGTTTATGCAGATGTCTCCTCCATTATATGTCAAGTATTTTTTTAAGGACAGAAACTGTGAATGATTCATCTTTGTTTCTCTAATTTCTCTAATTTCAAACACAGTAGTAGGATTTAGGTACTCAGAAATTGTATCTATTGTGATTGTTACTATAATTATTATGATAAATGTTCTTGAAGAGATGGATGAATAAAAGAATAAGCAAGTGTGAAAGTGGATGTGATCAGATCTGAAGCTGGAGTGATAACGTGCGATAGATACTGAAACACATACCATGTCTTTCTCATAGGGTTTTTCTCCCACAAGTACCAAAATAAAGCAAAATTAGTTAGAAAAAAAATGTATCACCAAAAAGTGAATAAGACAAAGCATTATTATAAAAACCACTAGGATAAAGTAAAAGTGGGAGAAAATATAATTTATTTCAATGTTCACTGGATCTCACAATTTAGATTGTGCCTGTTGGTAAAATTATGAAAGTTTAATGACTTTCATTTTCTGAAAAACATTTATGTGTACTGATTATCTATTGCCTGCACTAACCAGAAAATCAAGACATTGATGTCAAGATCATGATATCTATAGCTATTGTGAGCACAAGATGTTTGATATCTAGAAGGGATTATATTTATCATTGTATGGTTGGAAGCTGATTTTTATGATAAAATTAAAAGCACATATTTGGAAAGAACTATATTACAATACTTTTCAACTTTATCCAATAGCCTCATGCAAAAAAATTGCTGAGATTCCTGGTAGAATGTTAACCACTCCTCCTCCAAAGGGGTAACTGTGGCTAAATCGGGGAGTGACAGAGCCCTGAACTGTTGCCTGGTCCCCTACTAGAACTAGAGCTTCACTCTTCGATGCTTGAACTTCACTGTTGGGTAAGAGCATACCCAGTGGCAAAACCTTGCCATCGGCTTTTTCTTGTCTCACTGCTAACTCCTGCCACCTCTCTGTCATCCACTGAAGTGCCCACCTCTCTGGAAGCCCCTCACTCTCCTCCAGTCACCACTCAGGAGAGACTGATGGCATGTGCCTGCTGGATGGTGCTTAAGGACAGGATGGGTGGTGGATGAGGGCATGGCAAAGGAAGAAAGAATGAAGAAAAAGCAAGTTACCAAACCCAAAAGTAAAAAATTCACACTGTTTTTAAAGACTGTTCTTTTGGCCACCTTATTGTTCAAAGCAGAAAGAAAGAGAAGCCACATTTCTGTTTTTCTCCCCTCGTTACTTCAGGGCATTAATGTACTTTGAACTTAGTCTATCAGATGAGCTGGTTCCATACCCAAGAGGCATTATTATCACCCAGTTCAAAAGCGTTCAACATATGGACATCATCAAAACCCAAACTGACTTTATGTTCCTCATTTCTAGTAAACGATTAAAGAAATCTAATCAAGACACATGCCTGTGTCAGGGGCTAGGCAATGCACCATTAAATGTACCACTGAGTTGTGTGCAGACTTTGCAAGACTCCACAAACTCATTTTAATTATTTTACACAGACCAATTGAAATACCCCGTCTTTTCATTAGGGTGCAGCTCCCATAAAAACAACAACAGCAGCAGCAACAACAAGAAGAACAACCCACAGAAAGTCATGATGAAAAGCAGAAGCTATATCTTCAAATCATGTCCATACTGGCATTGCACAACTGTAGCCTGGTTGTATTGTTAATTAATTCTCAAAATGCACAGTAAACCAAAGGAACAATTTGAGAAAAGTACTTGTCATTTAATTAGTAAATTTTGTTTTTTTTTAATCTCAAATGTTTCTCTATTTAATTAGCATATACCATAGGCCAAAATCACACACCAGCAGGATATTATCAGGAAAAATGGCTTTGCTTATTTCTTCCATTTACCAAGCCAATAACTTTTTTTTTTCTATTAGTGATCCTATTGATTCTAGAGAGAGAGGAACAGAGGGAGAAAAGGAGGGAGAGAAACCTGGATGTGAGAGAGAAACATTGATCCGTTGCCTCTTGCATGCTCCCTGACTGGGGATTGAGACTGCAACCCAGGCATGTACCCTGACCAGGAATTGAACCAGCAACCTTTTGGTTTGCAGGATGACACCCAACAGAGCCACACCGGCCAGGGCAAGCTGATAACTTTTTAGAAAGAGATTGAGCTTGGGTGGTAGGAAAGGAAGGCAAGGGAATAAGATCAGAATAAAGTCCTTGTAGAGAATCATATTTCAGGGAGAAAGAGGAAGGAACTTCTACTTCAAGATGCTACTTTGACATCTATAAAATTGAATAATACAATTTGAGGAGTTTTAAGACTCATCTAATCCAACACCTCTTTTCTTAAAATAAAGTTTTAGAGCTGAGAGAAGTTAATGGGCATACTGAAGCCATATACCTAGTTAAGTAGACTGGCCTGAACTATACTATTTAGGACTCCTGACTCCAGGTGTTAGGTTTTTCAGACATGCAAAGTATAATTGTAATGGTGCATAGTAAGGCATGAGTAGTTCATGTGAAGGGGACTTTATCATTTGACCTTCTATTTTAAAGTCTTGGAATACTGAGATTTAACTGGATTAAGTTTGGCTTTAATGCATTAAAAATTAATAATTCATATCTCTAAATGAAGAATTAGTCAGCTTGTTTCATTTCACATTCTGGGAGCAGTTTTGTCATTTTGGAGCAAGGATCCATGAATGTTTCTTAATATAACACCAGGATATGTCAGCTCAGTCTTAACTCATTTGTACAGTGTCTCTATTTTCTTCTTAATTAAACACAGAAACTGTTGATTTGGGGACAAAAATAGAATCTGATGAAGTCTGAATTTCTTCCCAGAAAATATTTTGTCTTTGCCTCCAGATGCCAAGAGTGACACACAAGTACAACTCATTTGGGGGAAGGGACACACAGCTGCCTCTTGCCCTTCCAATAAGGCCGACTTGGGCTAAAGAAGCTAACCAATTACTTCTTGGGGGTCCTGTAATGAAATTGCTCCAGCCAAGTGATTGCCTGAGCTATCCTAACACCTTCATAAAAATGGGCAAGGAGCAATAAAGGGGTTGAATATAAATCAATCAGTTAAATTAGTATTAATGACTATGAACTACTCAAAAAGCTTAATCAATTTGGGGCAAAGAATTCACATAGGCATAACACATTCAATAAAATAATTAAAAAGTGTGTGTTAGATGTCTAATGAGAGGTACATACTATAGGGGTTCAAGAATGGTGAGCACTGGCAGGTTATGGAAATAAAAGGCCACATGGAGACAGGCAAGGGTCAGGCTTGCAAACTGGTTCACTCTCACCACCCACAAAAATGAGAATCTCCTTATTTCTGTCCTTGCTCTCTGCTCATCTGAATTTTGACCAGTTGCCGCCTTATGATCTGTGCAAGCTGTCATCTATGTCTTTACTTATGGAGGCCTCCAATTTTTTTATTTTAAATTCACTTGGAGATGACTATTCATCCAACTGGAGCCATGAAAGTGCATTCCTAACCTGCCTGTCCTGACATCAGCCCTATGGCTCTGTCTGGTGACAAGGACATTTCCTGTCTGACTTCCCACGGCCATGGCCACTGGTTATGAGTGATTTGCAAAGATACTTCTTTTGTTGCTTTTAAGTTCCTACAGAAGCTATAGCTCAGCTTACAATGAATTGCACAACATAGTTGTTTTTGTTTTTTTAACCTGAGGATAAATTGCCTCTGTTTTGAGGCAAGAGAATTTAGCTAACTAATATCTGAGCATTCTTTCTTTCTTTAAAATGACGGGATCATTGATCATTTGTACATAAATAGATCTTTTTACATAATTGGGTGAAATTTGCAGTTTTATTTTGTTTTTGTTTTGTTTTGTTTTGTTGGTTTTTTTGATAGACAGACATGAGGCCCTGGGTACAAGGAACTTCTGTACATAGACCTCTATTAATGTGGTGATAGGATGTGGGCAGAGGGGAAGCATTACTTAGTCCTATTATTAGGCCTCTGTCTTTCAGTGAGTTTGTGCCTGCTGACTGTGAACTTCACAAGTATTCCTCACTTTTATTTCCCTGCCCTCTTTAAGGTGGGGCAGGATTACATTGGGCATTTTTCCTTCCTTGGGTCAGTTAGGCTCTGGTTAACTTTCCTCCTGAGAACCGGCCTTATGAAGAAGACAGGGCTCTGGTTCCTTTCTCCTGCCCCTGCCCAGAAGAATACAGGGAATTTTCTTTGATATTTACTTTGAGATCCTCTAGGTAAACCTCACAATATTGTGAGGGAATCTTTAAGATTGGGTTCTCCTTTCCGAGCATCCTACTGAATCTCCGGAATTCACTCGTGGGTCAGGTTTTCCCACCCTGGAGCTGGTTCCTGCAGAGGCTGCCTCGTGTTCTCACTCTGTCAAGAAAAGCTGTTGATTTTTTTAGTCTGTTCACCTTTTAACTCGTAGTTGGGACAGAGTGGCCACTTCCAAGTTCCTTGCATGTGGGCTGAAAACTGGAAGGTTCAGTATTTGAAAACAGATGGTTCACATAATTATTTTTAACATACCTCCTGTGAGTTTCTTTCACCCGTTAATTTGTGTGATGAAGAAATAAAAGAGCTTTAAGCAAGGTAAAATTCTGGTCAGAGATTTTAAAGTGGTTCAGTCTGAATCAATGATGTTAGAAATGAAAAGCTTAGTGCAAGGCTGAGTTGTGCTTTCAAAGCACAACCTTTTCAGTTGCTGTCATTTTATCGGGCAAGTACAGAACTCTGACTCCAAAAAACCTCCGCTGCCTTGCAGCATACCTCTTCAGGGGAAAGGCTAAGGGAGTAAACCCCGACAGAAAATCCGGAGCCAGAGTCCCTAAGGCGGTTTGACGTTGTAGTCAACACCGGCAACTCCTGCGGCGCACCTGAAGCCAAGCTGTATTGACTCCGTCTTTCCCTTGGACCCTTCAGCTGCGAAGAGAGGGGGGGTCTGCTGTATGGGCAACAGCAGACCCTCCATATCACCCTGCCCAGGCTCTGTAGCTTCAGCTTCACTGGAGAGGACACTCCAGCGTCATCGCAAGATGTCGATTCAACACGGGAGGAGACAGATACCGTGTCACTCCCGAGTCGGACTGCACAACCATTCTCGGCGGTGCAGATAGACTCTTAAGAAGCTACGCCATCATCTCTCGAGACGGATGGCTGCCGACGACAACAGACTGGATTTTGATTTCAATCACAAGTCAGGGATTAATTCTCTAGTCCAGTGTCTACTGGTAGCTCATTACAGATAAGCTCTTTATAATCTCCAAACTTCATTGTTTCAATCTATAAAATGAAGCTAATGGCACCTTACATTGCAGGATTATTGAAGAGGTGAAATGATCCAATGCAGTGATCCACACGTAGATAGGGAAATCCAGCGTCGATAACATACTCTCAACTCTTTTGGGATTATTTTTTATGGTCCATGACACACTGGCCAGATGTTTAATATTAGCACCTAATTCCTTGCATATAGTTAATAATGCATGCTTTATTTTTAGTCAGAATTACTAAGGGACATAAAAAATGAACTCTATTTCTGTAGGCATTTAACAAATGGCATAGTAGTTGGCTCACATTAGATAATAAATGCTTATTGATGGTTTTCCATAATATGTGATATTTGAGTTGGGTATTGAAATCCAAATAGAAGAAAACCAAGGATATTAGAACTGCATGTTACTCAGGAGAGGCTAAGCTATGCTGCAAGAACAAACAATCCCTGTATCTCAGTGGTTTCTCATTAACCAGAAGAAAGGTTTTTCTCTTCCTTAATCAAAGTTTGATGCGGGTCCAAATGACTTTCTAGGGCAGTTGTCCTATATAAGCAGGCTCAGCTTGCATGTCTGTTTTGGGCTCATGCTACTCCATATAGCTTGCCTGGAGCTCTACTAGCTTTCTTTAAATTCCTTGAGCATTCCAAACTCATTCCTACACTAAGGCTTTGCACTTTCTGTTCTGTATGGAACACTCTGATCTCAATCTACACATACCTAATCCTCAGGTTCATAAGCATCTCTTCAGCAGGACCATGCATGACAACCCAAAGGATCACCCACACACAGCAGCCTCACCCCTCCCATCATTTGAGCTTACTGGCTTCATGGCATTTATTAATTTTTAATAATACCTTATGCAGTCATGTGTTTGCTTATCTTGTTCATTGTCTCTTATCCTCTCTCCTCTACATTCTAAGATATAAGTTCGACAGAGCAGGAGTTTTATCTGTTTTGTTTACTGATTTTGCCCCAGAAGCTAGACTAGTACCTAACACCTAATAAACAATGAACATCATTTTATGCAAATTAGGTAATTATTTGCAATAGCAAGTAGTTATACTAGAGAATTCTAAATCTTCAGAATACCAGGAGGCTTCAAGGGAGTGCAATGTTTTTCTGTCAATGACCAGATAGTAAATATTTGGGCTTTGCAGGCCAGATGGTCTCTATCTCAACTATTTGACTCTGCACTAATTCTGCCATTGTAACATACAAGAGTTTGTCAACATATGGGTGTAAATGTATTCACAACAAATTTTATATACAAAAACAGGCATCCAGATAGATTTGGCCTGGAGGCACAGTAAACTGACCTCTGCTTCACAGCAAGGTGAGGATCTGAGATGCTAAGGCCTTTGAGAACACATTATTAAAAGTCAAGCTATTTGAATTCAAGTCCTGGTTCTAACACCAACCTCTCAAGCCTCAGAGTTCTCTTTTATAAAAATACAACACCTCAGACTTAAGTGAGATTCCTTAATACAGTGCCTGGCACATAGTAAAATAATAAATACATTATTTTTAAGAATAAGTTCCTATGAAGATGTTATTATTAACGTTTAAGTGACAGGGCTAGCAATGGAAATGAGAATGAAGAAGAGCAGATGTAATTAAAAAACCTGACAAGTGAAGCTGGTAGTTCCTGTGACTTAAACATGAGCTTATGATAGTAGTATCATTGGAGCACCCTCCTGCCCTTCTCAGCCTATAGAAATCTCATTATATAAGAAGCAGCTCTTCTTCTTTATTGTCTTTCAAATTCCTCAGTAAAGTTAATCACTTAACTAAACACAATATAAAGCCGGGCTTTTTAAAACTTTTGCCTTCTAGTACAGTTAGCTGTTTATACATTTGTCTTCCTAAGCGCATTATAAAAACTTCCAGAGCAGCGCTCATTTGTGTTGTTACCCTTGTCACCTATTTCTTTGTCTTTGTCATTGCAATACGCATTACATTTGGAACATTGATTTGTACATATTTCACAGATTCTGATGAAATGATTGAATGAAGCAATAACTGAATGATCTTTTGAAATACAGAGGTTTGACTTCTACTTGCAAGAGTCCCCCTTCAATAAAAAATATCCACAGATCAGGCATTATGGATCATAAAGAATGTGTTGGTAAGTTGACTTTTTGTTTTATCCCCAGCATCTGCTGGCAGTGATGTAGCATCTTCTTGGCTTCTCACATGCCAGTCCATTGAGACATGCCTCTCCCCAGCCCTCACACCCCGCCACACAGAGCCCCCATTGCCTGCCTTATGTGAGAGCTGGAACCATAAAAAATAATGCCAAGAGTCCCTCTTATGTATGATAATAATAGGAACAAAATGTCTTGGATGAAATATTACTGGCAAAATGAGGTGTAAACAGATGTTGTGTAATGTGAAACCCACCATGCAGTAATGAAGAACTCTACTCTGAGTCAGACGTGTCTCCTTGAGAAATGTTTATTTAAAGACATCAAATGAAAAAATTTTTAAATAAATATATTTTTAAAGACTCTGAATTTCTGCAAATCATTGGGTACCCCCCCAAATAGTCTAAAAAGTTTAGACTTACTGAAGCCAAAACATTATAAAATAAGTTGTTTTGTTTTCAAGAAGACAGGAATTTTAGAGATTACATCAATAAAGATTATTTTAGCATTTTAACCATTATAAAAATGATACGTACTTGTTTTAGAGTATTTGAAAACTGCAAAGCTCTAAAAATGAAAATAAAATTTTTTCCTACTCTTAATAACCAAAAGTAACCATCATTAACATTTTTAATACACTTCCTTTTATACTTTTATAAAGCATCCATATATTTTCTCACTGTGGGGTTTGCCAGTTGTGAGACAGTTGGCTTTTAATTCCACTGTCAGGAAAGAAGCAGAATTAACTGACCTAGAGAGAGACTCAACCTCTGACCTTGACTTCATTAAGATTGTTTGCTGACTATTCAGGCTGACCAATAACAGATATCCCATCTATTCAGCTGACATGTCCCTACCAGGTCTATTTCCAGGCATATCTGAACCCTGATAACTATTTCCCAGAATCTCTCCACCCCTGGAGAGAATAATTTGGAAGTCATAGTCAAGCTTAATGCATTTCTATTTGGAGCTCTAATGCCTGGCAAAAAATAATATCTTTATCATTTATTTAATACATAAATGGTTCTTATTCTTGTCTGATTTCCCAAAGCTTAACAAAGTAAAGGCCATCCATTAATCACGTGCCCTTTGGTGAAGTGCAGCCATCCAGTCTGTAAGGAATGAAGCTTCATCATTCAGGCATGTGGCCTTACTCAATAAAACTCAGAACTGAAGCCTTGCTAAGGGTGTCATAATTGACCTATGTTTCAGGTACAGACGATGGGCGGGAAGACCATTTTCCCACTTAGATGTAGCAACCTTATTGAGGTAAAAATAGCTTTTGGAAGGGGACATACATACAGGTTCGTAGGGAAAGTGGCAGGTCCCAGCATGAGAACCCCTTGGGGCTCTTCACTTAGTGCTGACATGTCTAAGATGCTCTTAAGAGGATTCTGTGTTGCCTCAGTCTTAGTATACCTAAAATAGAACTAATCTTCCCCAAACCCAAATTTTCTTGCTTCTAGTTTCCATCAACTATGCTTTTCTCCAGGCTTCAAGCTGTGAAGGCTGGGTGGTCTCTGACCTGCTTTTCTCTGCCATCTCTGACATTCACAGGTCAGCACATGACTCAAAACTGCCAATTCTCTGCATCACCCTGCTGTCTCCACCACTCACACCTACTCAACTTACCTTGCAATTACTTCCAGCAGCCTTGTTAACTGGACCTTCAGGCAACAATCATTCTACATATGTTCTCTTTTATAAATAAATAGCTTCAAATGCCCTTTTCCTCCTTCCATATTTTTACTTGAGAGATAAGACACTTTTTCTAACAATTATGAGATTATTTCTCTTCAGCTCTCAAGGGCAAACACAATGTGGCACCAACTATCATGTCTTATCTCCAACTATTTTTTTTCAAAATCTTCCTTTTCCTACAGTTAGCTGTGTCCCCTTTCTATCAGGCCTTCACCAATGAGTTTTTGCCCATGGTTTTCCCACTGGAAGTTCAAATCTAGCTTCCTTCAAATTCCTATTCCCACGTTTATTCAAAAGACCATTATTAACTGAGTGATTCTTTAGACAGACCATATTAGCCATGTGAGATATATCATTTATACATGGCTTATAGTACTTTCATTTTGAGAGATAAAGATACTGGGTATACATGCACACAGCTCAGATCCCAACTCTCCATATGTTGTTCCTCTTTCCTTAGCTGCTGGGGACAATAACAGCAGACAGTTCTGAGCTCAGTCTCTTCTTATGACTGCCCTTTATTGAGAGGAATAACTTTATCCAAGGTCAAGGGAAAAGCTCACATGCAATGACTGGTTGATGGAGGGAAAACACCCTGGCTATCTAAAGAGTAAAAGAATAGTTTGGATTTAAGAAAATCTCACTCATCTTCATTTTAGGTTGTAATGGCCATCACTCATCATCCAGTTCAAGTAAGACCTTGAGGGCCTGTATCTACTGTTCTTATGCCATGTCCATCCACACTACACTGGAACATAGGAATATTCATAGGGATGGCTGGCATCCACAAGACAGCCTCCATAATGCTCTGTTTTGCCTTCCTCTCTGAGATCAGCCACATCAAAGTGATACAATTCCACTAATTACAGAACATTAAAGTTACATTCCCTTTTGAATCATGAAGAACTTTTCTCTCTCATACACACTCACAAGACACGAGGCAAGTTTGTGGAAAGAGAAGACATGGTAAGATGACTTCTTTACCATTATGATCCTTGAAAAATGGGAACTAAACTGAAAAAATATATACAATAATGCAATAAAATAAAAGGTAAGTTAATGCAATATTTTAGTCATTATTAAACATATTATATATAACTTCCCAGTTTAGAGATAGAGGGATATAGGAAGTATTAATACTGACTGAAAATAAATTCCTCCTATCAGGCAAGAAGGGCAATAAGTAAAATTCAAATTGAATAATTTTTTAAACAAATTATCAAGAAATTTCATGCACACAAAAACAAATTTTGGAATTTGGGATGTCCACCTTATAAATAGGGGAACCATATGTCCTGGTTTGCCAGGAATAGTCCTAGTTTATACCTGATGATCCAGAGTAATTATTAATACCATCCTTATTTTACTTTCATATTTTCCCATTTGGAAAACAAATTTTGTGGTCACCTTATAACATTGCCATGACATTTTAGTGTATAAGTTTATAGCTGGCATTCCAAGGTAATTATTAATAGCATCCTTATTTTTAAAATTGAGTTGAAATTCACAGAACATAAATTTAATTATTTAAAATATATAATTCAGTGGTGGGTAGGACATTCTGTTCACAATATTGTGTAATCATAATCCCTATTTATTTCCAAACATTTTCATTATCCCCAAAGGAAATCCCCAACCCAGTCCCTGGCAGGCACTAATCTTATTTCTGTCTCTATCAATTTACCTATTCTTTATATTTTATATGAATAAAATCATATAATATGTGGCCTTTTCTGTCTGGTTTCTTTCACTTAGCATCGTGTTTTTTAGGTACATCCACATTATAGCATGCATCAGTACTTTATTCCTTTTAATGGCCGAATAATATTCCAATGTCTGCATATATCCCATTTGTGTTAATGTATATATCCATTGATTGAAATTTGGGTTTTTTCCAGCTTTTGGTTATTGTGATTAGTGCTGCTATGAACATTCATGTGCCAGTGTTTGTTGATTCATTCATTTTCTTGTAAAAATTATTATATAATTTGTCACAGATAGAAATGTTTAAGAACTATCATTTTTTGTCTTCAATAAGAATGATTGATTTTGTCATTAACATGAAAGTAAATATATAATGGAAGACTCATCTGTGACCTTACTGACCTCAAAAGAAGGGGACAATACTTTGCACTTCTGAATGAATCTTAGATTACAATGAGAAAATATAATGCTTTAAACATGCAGTCTGTGGGGACTACTTTATGTCAAATTTGATATATGAGGTCTGTCCAGAAAGTATCCAGTCGTGTACTATGAAAAATAGAGACATTTATTGAAGAAGATACAAGATATAACAAACATTGTACATAGGACAATGATGCTTCAGTCCCCTTCAAAGTAGGCACCTTGGGACCTCACAAAGTTCTCCCAGTCACCATCAGTTGCCCCATCATATTTTCCTGACTCTCGTCAATGATCTGAAATCTTTTCCCTTTCAGAGGTGATTTTAGTTTTAGAAAAAACCAGAAGTCTTAGGGAACCAATTCTGGTCTGTAGTGGGGCTGAGTCACCGGAGTGATATGACATTTTGCCAAAAATCTCTGCACAAGACATGATGCATGAGTGGGCATATTGTCATGATGAAGCTGCCAATCACCAGGTGCCCATAGCTGTGGCTACATGAATCATCCAAATAGTTTCTGCAGAGGACTATTCAAGCTTAACACAAAATTTGATGCAGATTTGTTTCTCTACTTGCTCAGTAATTTTGAATGTGAGAGCCACAAAATACACATGCTCACTCAATGGCACCTACCACTCCCGGGACTAGTACAGTAATGTGGTCACTGTTCATGCATGCACATTCCAGTCCACACTCCTTGACTGCCAGGTCACAATAATCTTGTGAAAACCATTCTTGTTATATTAACAGTGGTTGGACATTTTCTAGAGAGACTTTGCATACAGTTTTCTCTCTCTAGGCCATGTTAAGCTTGTTTGAAACTTTCCAAATGACCCTTTCACATTGAAGATATAGACAATATTCAAATTGAAAAGAGTAATCCTCTCTTTTTTATGAAAACAGTTCACTTCAAGGAAATAGAATCCATATGTTTCTAACTTATATCTGTTTGGTCCATCAAGACATTTTCTGAGACATCTTTAATATTCAACAGTTTTCAAAAGATTTCTTGTAAAAAATTAAGACAATCAGCCAAACTCAGAGCAAAATTGATTGGTGTTTAAACAAGCAGGAAAAATAGAAAGATGTGGGGTCTCAATGGTTCCAGCTGGTAAACAGCCATTTGATAGTTGTTTAATCTTTAGTCTTCTTTGCTTATGTTGATATAACATTATGGTTATCAAAAGTACATTATAATTAATAAAACTGTATAAAAACTATTTAAAGACATAAAACTCTCTGTAGTCAGCAAGGGATGAGGTAGGTGAAATATTTTCTTATTCCTCCTTTTATATTCTCCCAAGAAGAGCTTTAAGACAATAATTCGTACACAGCCAGTGCTCAATAAACACATTTTGAACTGTATTAATTTTATTTACCATCTTCCATCTCTCTCCACTTATAAGTGAATTAAATCTTATAAAATAAAATCAGACTAAAAATATAGGTTTATGATGAAAAAACTTACAAGTAGAATGGATTCAAGATTTTGAAAGTCTCCCCAGTGTTAGGCATTTGAAATTTGTTACTCTCACTCTGTCTATAGTGAGGGAGGGGCAGAAGCATAAAAATCTTGGAAGTTAATCATTTTGGGGTTCTGATTTCTTTTGTGTCATTTATAAGCTACTTGGTAAGAAATTTTCCTTCCTGGGTCTCATTTTCATCTTTTACCAAATGGAAATAATAATCCCTAAACCACAGGGCCATTGTGAGGCTCAAGTGTCATAATCGTCGTCGGCAGCTGTCCGTCTCAAGAGACGATGGTGTAGCTTCTTAAGAGTCTATCTGCACCGCCGAGAATGGCTGTGCAGTCCGACTCGGGAGTGACACGGTATCTGTCTCCTCCCATGTTGAATCGACATCTTGCGATGACGCTGGAGTGTCCTCTCCAGTGAAGCTGAAGCTACAGAGCCTGGGCAGGGTGATATGGAGGGTCTGCTGTTGCCCATGCAGCAGACCCCCCCTCTCTTCGCAGCTGAAGGGTCCAAGGGAAAGACGGAGTCAATACAGCTTGGCTTCAGGTGCGCCGCAGGAGTTGCCGGTGTTGACTACAACGTCAAACCGCCTTAGGGACTCCGGCTCCGGATTTTCTGTCGGGGTTTACTCCCTTAGCCTTTCCCCTGAAGAGGTATGCCGCAAGGCAGCGGAGGTTTTTTGGAGTCAGAGGTTTCCTTCTCTGATGTGCCCTGACTGGAAGATCGAAGCAGCGACACTTAGCTCACAGGCCGACGCTCAATCCACTGAGCCAAACCAGCCAGGGTGAAGTGTCATAATATCTCTAAAATTATCTGGCATACTCTGTAGCACAAGGTTAGTTTTAATAAATATTGTGCTTCTACTATTTTCTGTTTTTGACCACTAATGCTGGGGTGAAAAATGAAGAGTATAACATATGTTTTCTTAGTTTTGTTTAAAAACAACAATAAAAAAAGGGAAAATGTAAATGTTAATGTTTACAGATTATGGGAAGACATTTTAAGATTGTTAAATTCTACTGAGAGCCTCATCTCATGTATAAATGCTCCAGATTCTAGTTTCTGAGTCTGTTTCAATTCTTTCTTTCACTTCCTTTAAAATTAAGTAATGTTTGAGTAAATTTAATCTTTTTTTTAAATAGCCAAAGTAAGCAATTACATTCACATAGTTAACTGACATGTACATTAATGTAGATAAAGAAGTTCCTTATCTTTCTAGACGTTGCTCAACGAAGAAGAGAGCAATAGAAAGCACTCTGAACTTCAATTTCACTTACAAAGTAAAAAATATAAAGCAGTGTCCATAGCATTATCATTTTATAAGGTAACCATAATCAAAATTGTAGTAGTATGAACTACTTATTTGATGTCTTATACTTGGATGGTTGATTTTGTGTGTGCAGTAAGGCTAGAACCCCAAACCTCCCTCCAAAGGTGGATGTTCATCATCTAAACTAACAGGAAATTATATAAAATGAAAAGTAACTTTCCTGATGTGTAATAAGAATACACCTGTGATGTAAACCAGGACGGTGAGCTGGGCCATCACTGCCTTCTCTCCATGTAAGTATGTTAAAAAGTAGTCCAAATTATTATTGGAAAGTTATTTGGAGAGCTGGAATCAGAACACTTCAGATATTCCCAGATTAAACTCCTTGGGCTAAAAGGTTAAGAGTCCCCAGGCCTGGGATACAGTACTTCTTTCCCTGGACAGTGCTTATTTGATCTTTGACCACTTGGATCCTCTTAGCTTCTTATGTTCCTTGTTTTCTCCTACTTTGAATATAATGTAATAGCTTAGGCTATTAGACATCTACTTAGTAAATCACAATTTGCTCTTACCTTCTTTAAATTGGACTTGTGTACCTAGCCAATCTCTTCAGTCATATATTTATAGTCTCTGGATTTTCCCTGAGAGTATGGGATATTCTTTCTTCCACTTTTCAAGAGCAAATTTAAGTTCTTTTCAATGTTGAAAAGAGAAACATTTTCCTTGCCTCAGTTATTGTCCATAAATACAATAAAACTTCTCAACTGAGGCGTATACACATGAGAGACAAAAGGTCTCATAACTTGATGCACTCTCCTATAAATTTTAAAGTAGTGTGTTATGTAAATTGTAGATGGTAGCACTCCTGAGCAGACTAAGTATCTGAGAACAAATACGTAACAGAGAAGTATTAAGTTCTCTGTTATAAACTCTGCTTCTATAAAAAAATATTTTCTTATCCTCAATCTATGAAGTTACTTTTGGAAACTGGGCCTTTCCACAGTTCTAGATCCCTTTGTTTGCAGGTTAAATTATAAACACATAAATACAGATGAACACCCTCCCGCTTTAAAATTTTGTCACGTTGAGCACTTAATTATGCATATATTTTGAGTGACAGTTATGCAAATTTTGCTGTTAGCTAGCCTTTAAAAAATTAATTCCTGTCACAACCAAGCTTTTAACTTATCAATTCCAATCAAATCTTAGTTTCTAAAATATGGAGGCCTAATTACTGAATCTTTATGGTTTATTCTTTCTCTGTCTTTTGTTTTCATGTTTCGCTTTTTACACCCTCCTCTTCCTCTTTTCCTTATTCTATTACCCCCTATTCTTTCTCTTTCCTCTTTACCTCTTTCCTTTTACCTAATAAAATATTAAGATTAAGCAGCAGACCGAAGGAATGACACATGACTGGAATTCAGGAATAAAATGTTACCAAACTATGGATGATGGCAGAAATAGGTTCATGGCCAACAGCATGAATTGTGTTTCTCTTCTACCCACATCTGTACCCACACATTTTGCCTTCCCACCTGCTACAACAGTTAAGCCTTTATATCCTCCTTAGGCTTAGCTCTTCACCTTCCCATGAGATCCCATCTCTTTTCTCCTAGTCTACTGCTCCAATTCCTCACTTCTTTTCTTCACTGTCATCATTCTCTCTACAATGGATCTATTTCATTACTTTTAATCGTCTCTTGTCCCTGAACCTATTGTTTCAGATTTGTCTTGAATCCTGCCTTACCCACATCCTATGTCTCATCTGTCAGCAAATCGTTAGCTTGGTTTTAAAGATGCATTCTCAAAATCCCACTACTTATCACTTATTCCACTCTTATCATCCTAAAATCAGCTATTCTGTCAAGCTAAAGTCAGATTTCATCTGGATTACTGGAATAGCCTCCCACTGGATCGATGGCTTTCTTGTGACTTATCATCAACAGAGTAACAAATGGGATCCTTTCATAAGTCAAGCCCGGTCATACTATTGTTCTGAAGAAAATCTCTCTATGGCTTTCTAACACATGCTGAAGTTATTACAGCAGCCATGTGTCTCTGCTTAATCTGATGACCCTGCTCCTCTCTCATCTCCTGCCTCTTCCCATCTTGCTCACCAAACCTCATCACACTCTTTCTGCTCTTCTTGGAATATTCCAGATGCACATCTCCCTCTGGGTGCTTGTGCTTCTGTTTGTGCTTGTTTTTCCCCTCACATATCTTCCTGGAGCTCTCCATCTTTGCTGAAAGGCCTTAGCTCCAAAATCAAAATAATCTTTTCCAGTGAGATCTGTCAGAAGTGCCCCATTTACAATTGCAAACTGTCAAACAAACCTGTCATCTGGCTTCTTGGTTTTTCTCAATTGCACTTGTCATTATCAGCATAGCCATTTGACATGCTGTATATTTAAGCTAAATTATTCTTCTCTTTTCTCCCACTACAGTATAAGATCTATGAAAACTGGTGTTTTCATTTGTTGCTTTATTTGTCTTGTTTGGTTTTATGGTTTTATTTACTTCTGTGTCCATTGCCCTTATAATTCTGAGTTCTTTGTACTTGGTAGAAATTCAATAAATACATCTTGAGTATAAACAATAAAATATTTCAAAATTATTTAAAAGGAGATCTTCAAAGGAAAGAGTCATCATGGTTATATACTAAAAGACAGTTGATAGACTTTGCATAGAAAACATGCAATAGATGTATTATAAAGATATACGCCTGCATTTTATATGGTATTATTATCAACCAATGTCACCTCAATAAATTTAACTTTTAAAAGCTTACCTTATTTTTTACCTTATAATTTACTGATCTGATGATGAGTAACAGAGCTGGATAGATAACTGAGAGATAGGAATCATCTAATGAGTCTCTTTAGTATAAAATGCCTTTCTAAATCATTTCCATTTAAAGTTACTTTAGACAGGCTAGGCAATCTCAAGTTTTATTTTCTTAGTCTACAGGACAATTAGTAGAAGAAATTATCCTTTTTTTCTTCTCAATTTTCCTGTGGTTAGTAGAATGCTGCAGGCATGGTAGGTTCTCTTCAGATATGTGGTGACTAATAGAGGACTGGAGGTGGAGGAGGGAATAGGGGGAATAAATGGTCATGGAAGGAGAATTGACTTGGGATGGTGAACAACACAATACTGATGAAGCGTTGCAGAATCATGCACCTGAATTCTGTATAATTTTGTTAACAATTGACACTCTAATTTTTTTTAAAGGGAAAAATAAAACAAAAATAAAATGCATAGTATTTTCTCTCAAAGCCTTAAAATGGTATAGCATGTGACTGCCTCAATAGAATCTACTTTATGAAATCTTCAATAATTTATGAAATGCAATTAATTGAAAGAGACCCACACATGATGACAAATGTATGTTAATAGCTAAAAGAGTGACAGACTTGTAATGATTTAGTACACAGTGTCTTTCTTTGTCATTGCTTCCAACTAACTTTCTTTACTCCATTAAGATTTAAGTTTGACAATAGGGTCTGGTGTGGCATTTGTAGGAGTGTGTCCAGTTTTCATTATGTTCATTTTCTTTGGTAGCTTTTTCTTTGTCTACAGACTCTTCTACAACATGTAAATAAGAAACTGGAACATTAGAGAACTTATAAAACACATCCATTTGTGGATAAAGCTAAAAAGAAAAAAATTAATTTCCAATACAACCTAGTGCCAAACAAATGGGCAAAATGGAAGCTTGTAACTAAACAAAATGCAGAGACAAAATAATTTACTTCCAATTCTAAAAGGAAAATAATGAAAGGAAATTGTTTTCTTTGTGGAACATAATTCACAGGGTCCCATAATTCCCCACTACTTGCCAATCCTATTACTGAGTCTTCATTTTCCATAAAGTGTATGAAAATAGCATTATCTGATTATGTCTGTGTTTAGTACTATGAATAGAAACTATGCATTTACATATAATAAGATGTTGATATAACTAATTTGTCAACCAAAAAATATAACTTTACTTTAGGGTTTTATATCTTTGTCTGCTTCTTAAAGATTATTAAAAAGAATAGCTAAGATAGCATCTAAGGCAAGATTCTTGTTTGGAAATAAAATAAAATTGTATCATAAATGCCATGTAGTAATAAGCAGATTATTGTTATAGTTTTGTTTTACAGAGTATATGCTTGCATTTAATATAATGCTACAGACACAGAATTCATAAGGGACAGGTCTACAGGTAAATGACCTAATTGTGAAAGAAGACTTAATTTTATAATTCAGATAAAACAAAACTTGATGGTGACCAAAAATATGAAAATGAAAACATGCTGAAGCTAATAAAAGATAGCATGAATAGTTGTATAGGTAATTTTCTTGGGTGGCATTAAAATGAAATGCAAAACAAATGCAATAAAAAATCTATTCATGTGCCTTATGGAATCATGAATTGCAATGACATTACAATGAAAACAACACGATTTGCCCAGTCAAAGCCAATTATGTTAAGGAAACAGGGAAAGAGAAAGCTATGGACATCATAAACACTGTCAGTCCAAATCTTCATCTCTGTGGCTTTTAAACCAAGTTAATCTACTACTTTATATAATTCTTTGTAAAATGTTATGGGCTTAGGATATAAGATTGCGAGTTCAAAACTATAAAAATATCTGTGTTTGGGGACTCTTTTAGGGGATATATATATACGCATACACACATATATCTGGCTGTTACTTTTTATTACCATACACAGCTTTAATACAGATATACTATTTAATATGATAATTATTAAGCTATTTTCTCCAACGTGGTCGCAAATACTCTACAAGTAAATATGATATACTCCCGCCTCTAAATGTATTACTTACTAAGTGTTAGAAAACCCATATCAGGCAAGAATAATAATCATAGTGTCAAGTGCATTAAACTAGAAATTATGAGACCTGGTTTCCAGCTGCAGTTTGACAATAATAAGCTTTGTGACCTTGTTCAAGTAACTTCCATTTCCTTGAATGCTACATGAAATATTTGAACAAGGTAATCCTCAGTGATCTGCTGTGGTATTCCATTATTCTATATTTGAATAGAGTTTACAATTGCAAAGCCCCTGGCTGGTTTGGCTCAGTGGATTGAGCGTCGGCCTGCGAGCTAAGTGTCGCTGCTTCGATCTTCCAGTCAGGGCACATCAGAGAAGGAAAACTCTGATTCCAAAAATCCTCCGTTGCCTTGCAGCATACCTCTTCAGGGGAAAGGCTAAGGGAGTAAACCCCGACAGAAAATCCGGAGCCGGAGTCCCTAAGGCGGTTTGACGTTGTAGTCAACACCGGCAACTCCTGCGGCGCACCTGAAGCCAAGCTGTATTGACTCCGTCTTTCCCTTGGACCCTTCAGCTGCGAAGAGAGGGGGCGTCTGCTGCATGGGCAACAGCAGACCCTCCATATCACCCTGCCCAGGCTCTGTAGCTTCAGCTTCACTGGAGAGGACACTCCAGCGTCATCGCAAGATGTCGATTCAACACGGGAGGAGACAGATACCGTGTCACTCCCGAGTCGGACTGCACAGCCATTCTCGGCGGTGCAGATAGACTCTTAAGAAGCTACACCATCGTCTCTCGAGACGGACGGCTGCCGACGACGACAATTGCAAAGATGTTTCATTTTTATGATGTAATTTGATTATCAAAACAATTCCATTTACTAGACAGAGAGGGTATTAAATGACTTGTTTAATGGAGATGGTACATGATTAATAGGGTTAGTTAAAAAAGGAGATGGCATATATGAATAAAATAACTATTGCATGCCTGCTGCACTGGCCAGTGGGAATAAGTGATAAACAAAAGAAGGATGGCATTCCATCATAGACTTTTCAATTTAGCATCAATGATTATCTTTGTTCTAGATCCACCCTTTCCAAACAGCAGGATGGTAAGAAGTGCCCATAAATCCTCCATCAAACACAATCTCAATAAGATAAATTAAGATAGATGTAAAAGTTAAATTAGGATAACGATGTTTCTAAAATATTCTGCAAAAAAGAAGCCCGTTTAATTTTAATTAGTCCAGTGTTTCACAAGCATATTTAATTGTGAACTACCCACCCTCATCCCTGTCCCATCCAACCTAGTAACTCTAATGCCTGGTGAAGTTTTCCCACTGCAAAGTTTGGGAAAGAGTGTTTTCTGAGTCCCTCATTAGCTGAGGGCTGCTGACAAAAGGAATATTACGAGATATCAGATGGGGGTTGGAGCACTGCTGAGCAAGAACTAATGGGCTATTTTATGCATATAATGTTCTTTCCAAAAGAAATATTTTGCAAAGAATAATTCCAAATCTCTTTCAAAACCATAGTTCTCCCTCTCCTTTCCCCCTACTCATCATGCTATTCAAAAAGGAAAATAAACTTGATGGAATATTTCTGCCCAGGGAGTAAAAGACGTTATTTATTCTTCTGTATGTACAGTTCTCAGTCTTTGACAGAGAAACAGATTTAATGAGACACATCTGTCTGTTTGTGTGCTATCCTTAAACAAAATGCCAGTCCCCCTTGAATTTTTTCTTCTTTTTTAAAAATAGGAAACATGGTATTTTAAAAGCAAATGTCTTGTTTCTCTGACTTCTATCAGTGTTTCAAATGAAAACAACTTTCACTGTAGAAGTGAAAAATTCTACCTAAACAATTGCAAAAAACAAATAAACAAACAAAAAACAAATGGACAGCAGGTTGAAAATATGGTAACCCTGTGCACAAAAGTATCACACACACACACACACACACAAAAAAAAAAAAAAAAAAAAAAACATGATAAAAGTACAGCCCTTAACACTTTTTCACACTTAAATGACTACTGTTTACTAAGGGTTGTAGCAATTTAGTAACTTAGAAGCAAAATGAAGTTTATGTTGCATGTTTCCATTCATCAAGATGAGGTCCTTCCTGTTTGTCGGGTACTTCCTCATTTCCTTACCATTGATGAAAATAAAAACAGTAAAGAAATTCAATGAAACAGAATATTTGGCATTGTTTCCTGGACTTCACATTATTTAGGTATCTATTTTCTTGATTAGCATGTGAATGTGTGTTTTTGTTAATATGGATAAGACAAGTGAATATATAGGTAATCAGATGTAAAAACAGAATTATATAGAGAAATCAGAAATAGTTGAAATTTTAGCTATAGCACTAATTAAGTATTAGTAGGGAAGAGGTAAGAGCTGGATTTTAGTCTGTGATTTGCTAGTAGTCAAGTAATCAAATTAGACAATTAGCTGTTTATTTTAACATTCAAAATCACAGTTGCTTGTAAAATGGAATTAGTAGTACCACAAAAGTATAATTTTTTAAAAAGTTAAAAACATGACTAATTCAAGTAAAGATAAAATTATTAAATGCTAATAAGTTATTGAACTCAATTTAATGAAGAAATCAGTAAATATGAAAAGTGAGTTTGAAGAATAATCACATACATGGGCAAACAGTAATCATAAAATAAATTTGCTAATAAAAGCAATGTTTAATATTCTATAGGACAATAAAATGCAATGTTTAGTATAATCATTTTTTAGGATAGAAAGCAATTTTAGCTACATTGAAGATGATTAATTTGTATTATTGAGGATAAAAAGTATTTGTCTGCCTATCAATTATCTATAATTTAACTTTATCTCTACAGAGTTGACTCCATTTATTATTTTTTATATTTTTATCATTGCTTATTCTAATATGCTAATATTATAACCCATGATCACTAAGCTTTCTTAAACAGTGACATGTTATATGATCTTTGAAAAAGATGACAATAAGAAAATGACATGTTGGAAGTTTAGAGCTGAAGATTTAGAATATGATACCAGAAATGTGATACATAAAATATTAAAGATATTTGCAATAAAACTAAAAATGACATATTAGAAGGTTAACACAATAAACTATGACTTAGAGCTTATTAAAATGGCAAAATTAGGCTAAATGTCAGTTTACATGTCCTTGAAACTAATAAAATAAGGATGAGAGTTGAAATAGTAGGATAGCACTGGGATATGAATCCATGCATGAGAGTGATACAGGAAGGTAGACACAGGAGAATGCCAGTTTTGAATATGCCTTTATGAAAGTCACTGACTGAAGCTGTAAGAGTGAAGCAAATAAAAAGACAGAGTGAAGCAAATAAGCTTTGATAATAGGAGAATATTTATTTACTGAATTAAGGAACAAAACTGGAGACTTAGTACCAGGAAATTTACATTGTTTTAATCTTCTTTGATCCAAGTGTAAAATCCATGCAAAAAATAGGGCTTTTTTTTTTTTTTTTTTTTTCATTTGCCAAATTTTAAGATTTTTTTTTTTTTTTTTGGTTGTTATTATGCTTTGTGTTTAGTATAACTCTTTTCTTTTGCAAAATGCATATAAATCTAGCTGTTTTGACATTTTACATTTGTTCCTTAGGCAAAGAACACAGTATATACAGAATGAGATTTATCACTGAATAATGCCTTTTGCTGAAAATAACAGAAAATATGACTAACAATGTCTTAAACAAGAGGAGTTTATTACCCTCTCACAACAAGAGGTCAACATGTAGGATATCCCCCATAGTGCATCTTAATGATGCCACAAGGAATTCAGCCTTCTTTCATTCTGGTTTTTCATATGTCATGCATTGGCTGTGACTATTTCCCTAAACACCACAATGTCATTGTTATACATGATATACATAATACACATGACCCTGGCTGGTTTGGCTCAGTGGATTGAGCGTCGGCCTGCGAGCTAAGTGTCGCTGGTTCGATCTTCCAGTCAGGGCACATCAGAGAAGGAAAACTCTGACTCCAAAAAACCTCCGCTGCCTTGCGGCATACCTCTTCAGGGGCAAGGCTAAGGGAGTAAACCCCGACAGAAAATCCGGAGCCGGAGTCCCTAAGGCGGTTTGACGTTGTAGTCAACACCGGCAACTCCTGCGGCGCACCTGAAGCCAAGCTGTATTGACTCCGTCTTTCCCTTGGGCCCTTCAGCTGCGAAGAGAGGGGGGGTCTGCTGCATGGGCAACAGCAGACCCTCCATATCACCCTGCCCAGGCTCTGTAGCTTCAGCTTCACTGGAGAGGACACTCCAGCGTCATCGCAAGATGTCGATTCAACACGGGAGGAGACAGATACCGTGTCACTCCCGAGTCGGACTGCACAGCCATTCTCGGCGGTGCAGATAGACTCTGAAGAAGCTACACCATCGTCTCTCGAGACGGACGGCTGCCGACGACGACGACATAATACACAAAATATCATGCTTGAATTTTTAGGAGGAGGAAGAAAGAGGGAAGAGAGAGAAAAGTTGCCTGACTCACGCAGGTAAAAATGGTAAACAGAAGTCTCCAGCACACTCTCATTTCCTTTTTATAGTCATTACTACATAACTCATGGTTGCAAGGGAACCTGTGCTTCTCAAACAGACCCCATTTCCTGCCCCAAGCAAATCAGTTGTTGTTAACAAGAAGGACTCAAATATTCTTTCAATCAAAACTTATATAATTTCATGGGGATAGTACTTAGCTCTTCTGCCACATAAGCCAAATTTAAGATGAAAGACTCTAATGTTCAAATATAAAGATAATAGTATGCATATATTTCTGAGGAAGATTTAGAAACTGGTATTATTCATCAAAAAAAAATTGGCAGATTATGATTGTGTTTTCCCTCCTTTACCTAATGATTTGCTTATTTACTTGTGACTGTTGTCATGTTTAAGGAAAAAGGAGGAGCAAAAGAAATATTGATTATTTGTTATATCCAAGCAATTCTATAGCACCTTACATACTTAATTTTATTGTATTTCAACAAATTCATGAAATAAGGAACAAAATGCAATATGACACTCAGAAGATGGTATCATTAGTCTTCCAAAGTCTGACTTCATGACTTACGATGCTCACACCATCCTCACAGAAAACTTACACTGATTCACTTCCTCTCAAAACTAATGATGGGTATTTTTTCACTCTTTGCCATGTTAAGATTTTCAGTGAGGACAGATTTACAAAATGTGGTGATCTGGTGTCAAATTAGGCATAAAGTACTTATCAAGTTTTACAATATGTGGACTTCAACTGTCTGTATAAGCTTAGACATCTCAATGGTTCAAAACACTGGAATACCATAGATGCTTGTTCTACCATTAATACTCTGAAGATACAATAGTAATTAGAGCTGTGTTGGCATTGATTTGTGTTTGAGTAAGTACATCGTACATCAAACCATGAGTTCTAACAGTTTGTGCCTCTGTCTTTGTTCCATAATGAGAAAAAAATGGTTCTTGTTGAGCATAATTTCTTCATCTCAGCACTCTTGGAAGCTATAGACCTGCTTCATAGAAACACATCTCAGAGAAACTGCCAAAAAATGTGTGTGTGTGTGTGTGTGTGTGTGTTTATGTGGGTGGGCATGCAAGTGATTTGACTTGTGTGCAGTTTGCACATGTCTGTGCAGCTGTGATGTTTGTCTAACATACCACTCAGAATGTAAAATGTGTATAGGAGAGATTGAGGACCTTTCTTTATAATACTAATTATTGATCAAACATGATCAATAATTTCCTGGAAGTTTCAATTTCATACTGAAGTTTAGGGTGTCAGATTTAAAACAACAACAAGAAAAGCAAACAAACAAGCAAAAACATGTATCTGTTTCCCTTCACTGCATTGTTATAAAAATGGCCTTAAAATTTCAGTTGAAGTTTGCAGGACAATTGAAGTTCAATGCTGTGAAAATGCTAGTGGATAAGATACCTATGACAATTAAATTAGTTAATACTTGCAAAGAGGTTAGCACCTAATATTTGATACACAACTAAATAAAAGCATTCATATATGCTGTATTTTATGATAACATTAAAAATATTCCTATGAAATTCTCAGACCTGTCTGAGAGTTAGACTATAGGTTTAGCTAACACCCTTAGAAAACAATTCCTACCTTCACAGAAACCTTAGGCTACAGTCTCAGGATGAACCACAGTGTTCCTGTTGTCATTCTGGCTAACAAACTATACATTCCTTTTTCTGAGCCCTTACTCCTAGATGCAGGGGGAAATAAAAGTTGGCACTGTCAAGAACTTTAAAAAGTCTAAGATTTTACCTAGACTGAACGCCTACAAGTTTAGTCCACCATAGTGCCATGCACGTTTGTAGAAAGCTAAAGACTCTGGGTCAGAGATGAAGAACAGTTTATTTATTACTCATAGCATAGCATAGCTAGAACATCATCAGTTCTAATCAATTTCTCAAGCCCCAGTTCTCACAGGATGGGACAAAGACGGCCACGTGATGCTTCCACACACAGTGGAGTGCATTACAAAAAATGAGCATGGAATTCAGAGAAGCATAATCTTCTATAATGGATGGTGTTATACCCTCTACTCCAAAAGAGAACATTTTCTTTATTATAAAAACTCTCAGCAAACTAGGAAAAATAAGAGAACATCTTTATTTGATAAATGAAAACCTAAGGAAACTTATCTTCAATATAATTTTAATAGTTAAACATTGAATGACTTTCCCTTAAAATCTAGAAATTTGGGAAATTTATTGGACATACCAGGGAGGTGATAAGCCATTCTGGTTGTCTTTATTTGCATATAACTTGATCGCCTGTGTAGAAAGTCTGATGGAATCTACAGGAAAGGTTCTAGAAATATGTTTTTACAAAGATTGTAGTGTGCTAGATAACTACAAAAATACAACCATAGTACTATATACTAGCAAAACAATTGCAAATTAAAATTTTGAAGGAAATTATAATGTACAATAGCAAAAATAGTAAGAGAAATATCAGAAATGAATCCTATCGCAAATATCTAAGACCTGTAGACTATAAGATATAAAACATTGCTGAGAGAACTTAAAGAACACTTAAACAGGTCAACAAGATGGTGGAATAGGATATCCCCTGATCATATTCTTATTTAGCAATAATAATTTGGTATTCATCCATGGAAAAAAAGTGTCTTTCTTGGAGCTTTGGGATTCAGGTAGGAGATTGTGAAATCCAGGCAGAGCCCAAAATCAAGCAGGATTGTTTTAGAAAGGTAAGCACGTGCCTAGGTAGCTGACCACAGTCCCAGCTACAGATCAGAAACAGCCCGATCTCCCCTGAAATGGCCTGTAACTCAGCTTTAGTCTCCCACCCCCCCATCTATTGGCCAGGAACACTCGTGCCTGCCCAGGACCCACTGAGAGACACAACCGTCCATGCCCTAAGACAGTCCCTCCAACCTAGGTCTGAATGCTGACTCTTAAAGAGCCCAGTAACTTAGAACCAGACTCTCTCAGCCACAGGATGGAAAGAGTCCTTCTCACCCAGGACCTGGAGGGAGACACATCTGACTGTATCCTCAGACTCAGGCAGCTGACATTGGTCCAACTGCAGATCTTCAAGAAACCCTGACACCCAATTCCAAGCTCCACTTAGCTGTGGTCCAAGATCAATCTTGCCTACCCAGGGACCCACTCTGTTACCTGCTAAGAGCCCTTGCAGGAATCAAGAGGGAGTTACATCCATCTATGCACCGAGTTACTGGCCTGTCACCTGCAGACCTCAAAGCAGACCCTTGAGCTAACACCAGCACTACTGACCAACATCCAGTGAGCAGTCCCAACCACCCAGGCACCCAATGAAATCCATGCTTGCTCAAGTCCCTAGAAATAGGCTCACCAATACCAGACCCCACTGTGGACCCAACAGCAGTCAAATAACCTGGTTCCAATCTTGCTCAACTCTGACCCCGGAGAAAAGAACATTAGCTGAGGGACTCAACCAGAGGAAATCTTTACCTCCAGAAACCAGTCTGTAAATGGAAAACTACTTGGCAATAAAAACAAATAAACTAGGATATATGTGCAACAATCTGGGTGGATCAAAACAGTCATACTGAGTGAAAAAATCGAACACAGAAGATTCCAAACTATATGATTCCATCAATATAAAATTCTAGAAAATGCATACTAAGCTATAATGACTGAAAGCACTCTATTTTTTTTTAAGTTTTTATTTATTTTTAGAGAAGTGAGGAGGATGGAGAAAGAGGGACAGAATCAGTGATCAGTTGCCTCTCGCATGCTCCCAACTGGAGATCTGACCCGCAACCCAGATATGTGCCCTGACTGGGAATCAAACCAACAACCTTTTGGTTTGAAGGACAGTGCTCAATCCACTGAACCACATCAGTCAGGGCTGACTGAAAGCACTTTAGTGACTGTCTGGGAATACAGCGGTAAGAACAGAAGAAGAGGACTCCAAAGGGACACAAGGAAGCTTCTGGGTATGATAGAGATATTCGCCACCTTAATCATGGTGACTTTTTCATGGGTGTATACCATGTCAAAACTTACTGAATTATACATTCTAATATGTGCAGTTTATGGAACAGTATACCTTAATAGAGTTGGTAAAGATAAACAGGAAGTATCCCCTCTCTTTTTTCCCACCTTTTTATCTCTTCCTAATTAATTCTCTTGGAAGAACTTAATATAGGTGAAGCAGGCAATGAATCCAGGGAATACAGTTTGTAGAATTTCAGCTCTGGTATCACAGAGGCAAATTAGAAGTTTGTATTTGCTGCTGAGAAACAATATGTAAATAATGGACACAAATCATTACTTGACTCATACCCTTTATGTATATTTAAATAACCTACAGAAAAAAAAATAATCTTATGATTACACCTAATAAAATGGAACTCTACTTTGACAAAAATGCCTTATTCTCCCTACAAAAAGAAAAAGAAACAAAGTCTTAGCAATTGGTAGTACCTAACATTGCATAATGTTAATTTCTATTACATAGAAATCTCTATATAACCAAAGGTACAACCCAGGGGGGTCCCTAACAGTAGTGGGATTTTTGCAGGAATTCCTTCCTACTTTTCTACACATAACAACCTCAGTTTTGAATTTCTCCTTTATTAGTTCAGTTTGGTTAACTCTTAATAATCTGCTTTGATTTGTGCTTGCATGCTGTTTGAACTGGTTTCAAAAAGACATTCTTATGAAAGTCTGCCATGCCTTTACTTGAGGTTGTTTTGTTCATTTTGGGTTATGGTCAATACACAGGGTAGGCAATAATGCTCAGTAAATTCCACTTCTATATTCTCTGGTCAGATCAGCAGCATCTGCATTTGTGTGGGCCTTGCACTCTAAGAGTTATACTAAAAGAAAAACTGCCCCCCCAATCGTATTTGATACAGAGCAAATGAAGAAATTCTAGGTGTCTAACTTGAAGAAATCTTTGAGAAGCATTTCCTATATGCGCAGGGCTGTCAGGTAGACATAGACTTAAATTTACCCAGACTAATGATTTTTAATCGGCGTGCCACAAGAGGCACACTGGTGTGCTGCATGAATTTTTAAAACATGCCCTACCTGACTATTTAGTCAGGGGCACTGACCTCTTTTCCCTTAGGTGTCCAATAAAAAATAACAACAGCCAACACAACAATAGCCATCTGGTGTGAATAATCAAAATTACACCTATTTTTTTTGTCAGATCGGCAAAAATATATAACATTTTTTGTGTGCCCCAGAAGTGTAGGAATTCATTTATGTGTGCCACGAGATGAAAAAGGTTGAAAATTGCTGCTCTGGACAGCTCCAAAGATAAAACAGGGAACAGCGAAGAAGAGCTGTGTGTGGCTGCTTTGAAGTCATGGCCATGACTAGACTTGTTCCAAGAGAGACTAAAGGATTATCTGTCTTATAGTGAGGATTCTTACATGATAGGAAGGTTGAAATGTTGGATATATGTTCTTTATAGATGCATCCAACTCTGGAAACTGAGCCAGTTGAGATATATGATCTTGAGTTTATATGGTTGTAATAAAGGGTTGATTCTTATCTAAATACCCAATACAATGTTCTCATCATTTAGGGGCAGGATGCTGTTCCTTTCATGTTGTCTCTTGGTTTAGACATTTTTTTCATCTCTAAACTGATCTATGTTGTACTTTAACCCACAGGCTTGTTTACTGTTAAGTGAGTTTCATAAACTAACCCAAGTTAAATCAGTACTTGATAATCATATTTTGTTGATCTTATGTCAACATTCTATGAGGTCTTTCAATTCTTAGCCATATGTTGATGCAGTAAGTGTGGAGAATTTTGGCACTTTTAATGTGATCAGTTTTAGGTATATTTATTGGAGTTCTTTTATCTGTTAGGCCTCAGTTCACACCACTAAATAGGTAGGAGCCATTTTTTTCCTAAGTTACATTATTTTAAGATTTACATTGTCTTTATCCTGCCCAGTTCCCCAAATAAATGATAGAAAATAAGGCTCAGTGGTAGTAATGCATCCCAAATGTTGATGTTTGATAGAAATTCATGATAGACATGAATAATGTGAATTATAATGATTAAAATGAAGTTATCGGAAATAAGATAGAAATATAAAAATGATTTTTAAATCCTATTTATTTTAACTTTTACCCTTTAGCTAGGTTTCTTCTTTTTTTCGTTACTTATCTCAGTTAAATGAAGAAACATTTGATTAACCATTTTTGTGTTTACTTTTTCATCACTTTTGCTTCCTGATCCTATAAAGCCTATGCAATAGTTAATATTAAAACATGGAATCACTGATTATTTTTTAATTTTATTTTTTGGTTTTTCAATTACAGTTGTCCCATTTCTCTCCCATTGCTCCCCCCACCACCCAGCCCACCCCCTCTCCCACAATCATATCCCTCCCCATTGTCCATGTCCATGAGTCATTTATACACGTTCCTTGACTAAACCCTTCCCTTACTTATCCCCCTTCTCTCCTTCCCCCTCCCCCTATTGACTGTTATTCTGTTCCTTGCCCTATTTAGTTCATTTGTTTATGCTGTTCTTTAGTTTCCGGGATATCATATGGTATTTTTCTTTCTTTGCCTGGCTTATTTCACTAAGCATAATTCTCTCTAGTTCCATACATGTTGTCACAAATCACTAATTTTTAATGTGGTGTTTTCTTATAATCTCCATGGTCTTCCAGTGAGTACACATGAGGGGCAAAGAGGAAAATAATTTTGGGGGGAAAGCATTTCTATATTTAGTAATTTTTGTAATTCCATTTAGCTTTTCATAAAGCAGTCCATATGTTGACAGCTTAAGTGAAAATATTACTGTTCATTGATTCTTCTAAATTCCCCTTGTTTCACTTAGTAGATCATCATTATTAACAGGGACAAAATTTCAGCAGAGAAGTCTAAAACAGAATAGATCTATCGTGGATATGGAATTTTAGTTGACTTTTCAGATTCTATCAATACCTCCACGTGCTGATGTAAAAGCAAATGATTTAATTCTGGCCCATAACCATGAAAATAACTAGCTGAACTGTCTTTTAATTCAATTATTTCCAAATAAGCAGGTGATATTCAACATTATGTTTGTATCCTAATCAGAAGGCAGAGGTATAATAACAGTCAAATAACTGATTGGATATATGGGATTAGAGGAAAGGAAAGAGAAAAGACCCAAACATTAAATCAGCAGCCCCTAATGGTTGTGAACTATAAAGTTAGTGACATTTTCCTTGGCATCACCAACTCGGCCCCTCTCTGTTTTCCTCTGTTTGCTCAGCCATCCCTTACCCTTAGCACCATGCTAAACAAAGTCACAGCAACATGAGAAAGTTCCATTTCTTTTAGGCCAAAGTCTATGGGACGCACGTATTCTCTTCCCAGACATATGTACTTTAAAATAGAGCAGAGTGAGAGTGATTTAATCCCCCTATGCCACCCATTTCCCCATAGTTATACTTTAGAATGGGGAGGAGGAACTGAAGTGGACACAGCAATTGAATAAGGAGCAGGAGTTAAGCCATGTTGCCTCATTTCCTTGCATGTGAAATGAGAGAACTCCTGAGTGAGAAGGGTGATCTCAGAGGCCCCTGCTCTTGCTTTGGTCTTTTTTGACAGGCAACCCACAGGTTGAGGCTCCACTTACAACTGTTATATTAATAGAGAGACCCATTGAACGTTTTCCTCCAGAAACAGTCCTTGTCCTGGCATTATTCCTTGTTACCTCATTTCCTGAACACAGCTTTTGCTGGAACCATAGAAGAAAAATGCCTCAACAGAAATAATTGACTGCCCATGTTCAAAGTTAAGGAAACTACAAATGGCCAATTTTTCAAAGATCCAGAAGAAAATAATTAGCAGTGATGCACTACTTTCTAAATCCACATTTCATTTGCATTAAATCAGACTTCTGAACATCTTATTTTTACAAACTAATATGTCATTAGCACATGCAATTAAGAATCAATACATGTTCTTGGGGACCCCAAGTTCAATCATTAACAAAGTCTCATATAAAGCTCTGGAAAATTCTAATACTTTTTTGGGATATATTTCAGCAGTCTTGATGAAATAATGGTCAGCACGTAAGTCAGCAAATATTTAACCAAGAGACTATTAGTGATTTCTATGTTTCTCAAAGGGTAGGTATGAGGTCTACCATATACCCTGTCTGCAGCAGAAAGCCCTATCAGACACTTTTCATGTGTTCACCAAACCTGATTAGAGATTGTCCCTGGATAGTTAATGACCTTTAACAATCCAAGACAAGGAGAAACCATTATTTTACCCCAAAGGAGAGGAATTCATCACATTTTTAAAGTTTATATACATATTATGGTTCATTTACAGGAAAGACCCATTTGGAAAGTGTCTCCTCAGTCCTTTATAAAGGTAGAGAACTACGAAAGACCTTAAAAATGGGGAAATATGTAATAGTGTGAACAATAACAATAAAGTAACCCTATAATCTAATGCCAGATTACCAGATTCAACAAGGTTGTTTTTATTTATTTATTTTTAAAATTTTTATTAAATTTATTGAGGTGACACTGGTTAATAAAATTATATTAGTTTCAAGTGTACAACTCTATAACACATCATCTGTACACTGCATTTTGTATTCACCTCCCAAAGTCAACTCTTCTTCCATCACCATTTTCTCCCCTTTATCCTCTTATACCTCCCCTTACCCCCTTTCCCTCTGGTAATGACCATACTGTTGTCTTTTAAATTCTTGTCTCTTTTTCTACCTATCATAATAATGACAGCAATCATTCATTTGCCAGGAATTATAGCCCCATGAGAGGTATAATGATACATTGATAAATATTTAGAAAAATGAAAAGAGAAACTAAACTTTCACACTTGTTTATAGTCCAATCAGGAAAGAGTCTTCACAGAGTCTAGGAACCACCTTTTTCTGCTGAGATCCAGGAACCATCTTTCTGTGTTACTCATTGTCAAATGCACTGTTCCTAGCTAATTTCATTTCTCTCACTGCAGCAGAGCGCTAGCAACACAGGATTTTTTCCCTCTGCATTTCCCTAATACCATTTATCTCATTTTGCTGCAATCATCCATTGAACTATCCCGAACATTGCCTCCTAACGACTTTCTCAAAGGATGTTATTGTTCTTTGTGGATGATGTCCTCAAATGCGGGTATTACCCTGAGAATGCAGGAAGATGCAAACTATGCACCCCTACCCTCCTCACATTACCACCCATGAAGAGGGGAGATATGAAGCCCATGATCAGGGTGAAAGCAGTCTCATTTGTGCAAGAAATGAGTCCATCCCACTTACGGGGCCTGGAAGAGCACATTTAGACAACATTAATTGAGGCAAAAAAGGACAAGAATGAGAAGGACCTGTTCAAAAATCTCAAAAACCCTTGAAGAAACAAGAATGATCCTTTTATATAAATTCCTTAGACTCAACAAACATTAGCTGTGGAACAACTAAAGAAAATCTGGAAAAATAATCTGTTTCAATATTGGTATTGAAAATATCAATATTTAACTAATATTTAAACATCAATAATGATACTAAGTTTGGGTCAGCCAGGATGTTGTTCTGGTTCAAATATGTTCAAGGTATTGTGAGATTTTAGAGCTGGTGGAGAATTCAGTGTCACTAGTGAGTCCCCTCAAGTGTAGCACCAACCCCTGAAGCCTGGGGGGGCAGTGCTGACATTATATTTATATATTTATACACCTGTTTATGCATCTAGCTCACTTTGTATTTTATACAGCCTTATCAGGAGTGGATTGGTTTTAATATCTTGATGTTTTGTGTACTTTTATGCTTATTTTGTTGCTTTTTAGGTCTAGTTCTGATCATATGTTTTACTTTTTCCTATTCAAAATTTGCTCTCAATAAGATTCAAAGTCTATATCCACACATGAGTTTGAACTGTGCCAACATGTCAGAGACATTTGCTTTTTCCATTTTGTCTCTCTTTGTGCAATTGAAGTGTTTGTTTGATGGAACAAGGATTTCATGTGTGAGCAAGGAAACAGGACATGGGGGAAAAGGAATCTTGCAACTGCTGTTCAGATCACCCCGTGTGGGCAGCCTTAAAAATCTGCTCAGGGATTAACTTTACAGACCACTTTATAAAATAGTTTATAAAATGTTTGCAATCAGGGTTTAGCATGGCTTTTCATCTTCTCTGTATCCCAAGACTCTATTAAAATTATAGTACAGAATAAAATTTATAAATCTACAATAATAAAGAAAACAGGAGAAACAGAAGAGGGGCCAAGCTAATGAGATTACAACCATATTTTGGGTACTTGGAAACACAGAGGGTGATACTGAGGAACAGGGTTGTGAGGCAGTGAGGCCTGCGTGCTGGCAGAGCAGGATATTGATGGCAAGGCAGCCAATGCGCCCTGAGAAACAGAAGAGACTGAGGCCAAAGTACAGGTCTGAAGTGAGACAGGGTTAAAAAAGTGAGATGATGTATATAGAACATTACTACATATTCACCACCCCAAATGTACAGAATTAGAGTAAGAAAACTTCTGTTTTCTGGGAAAGAAACCTGTTTTGGGGGAAAACAAGATTTTCCTCAGGGAAACTTGAGCACTTCCAGGAAAAAAATTTATCTGAGCTTTGATATTCGGGTATCACCAATGTAACTGTCAGCTTACTTACTGAACACTCTAAGCATAGACTCCTATCAGTGTGTACAGAACTGCCAATCCACTTTATATGCATAACTTTTAAATATAAATTGACAATCACCTATCCCTGGTCACAAGAAAAAAGAAATAATAAAGGTTACCATAAACAAACAGAAAACATGGAGATAATGCAAGAGGCTATAATCTATGATGCTAAATTTATGCCCATATATGCTAGAATTACATATATATGTGTGTCTATGTATAAATGAGTGTGTGTACATATATATATATATATATATATGTGTGTGTGTGTGTGTGTGTGTATAGATATATATATACATATATATATATCTATACACACACAGGTATGTGTGTGTCTATGTTGGAGTTCCCCCAAACCATTCCCAGTTCCGATAATTCCCCAGGATAATTCACAAACTCATCAGGTTGTAGTCACAGGTACGATTTACTATAGTTAAAGAACACATAATCAGCAAAGGGAAAACTGCGTGGGGCGAAGACTAGATGAAGCTAGATGCAAGTTTCAAAGAGTCTTCGCCCAGTGGAATCATATAACAGGTAGTATTTAATACCCCCACCGGCAAGTTGTAAGACCATGTAACAAATGTCACTCTTATCAACTGTAGCAATGGTGGGAGTTCTTCTGAAATTCAAGTTCCTTTATCCCAACCAAGGGCTAATCATGCAACCAGGAGTTTCTAATGATAACAATCTGCTATGTTAACATTTCTTGAAAAACATACTTATATAGAAAAAGAAGAAAAGAAATTTTTAAATAAATAATTGAAAAAATCTTCCCAGAGCTTATTAATTTATTCAACAAATATTGGCCTGGGGTTTTCTAAGCTCAACACTGGGATACAAAAGAGAATGAAACAAAGATCATTGACTTTGTGTACATTCTAGTGCAAAAAAGAAAAATAAATATGATAATTTACTAAATTGTTCAAAATTTGAGGAGTTAACAGTACTATGAAAAAATATAGAGAAGAGCAAAGAAAAGTTGGAGTCCATAGAGGAAGCTCATAGCATTAAATAGAATTGATCTCACAGAGAAGGCAAGATTTGATCAAAGATTTCATTTTCAACAAAGATAAAGACAGATTAAAACACTGAATTTAGCACTACGGAGACATCCAATGACTTCAGTGGGAGCAGATTTAATGGCACATGGAAAGCAACACTTTATTGAATACAAAAGATAATGTGATTCCAGTTTTCATTAAGATGGAATAATCACAGTTGTCCCTGTTTATCCTACTGAATGGAACTATGCAACCTGCACATAAGGCACAGAATATTCTCCCTTCTCCCCCAGTCCTCAGCTCCTGGAAACCACTAAACTACTTTCAGTCTCAATGGATTCCCTATGCTGTACATTTCATTGAAATGGAATCATACAAAATACATCTGGATTCTCTGATTCAGCATAATGTTTTCAAGGTTAATTGATGGTGTAACATGAGTCAATATCGTATTCCTTTATATGGTTGAATAATATTCCATTGTATGGCTATACCATACTCTGACCATCTATTGGTCAGTTCATGAACATTTGGATGGCTTTCACTTTTTGGCTATTATAAATAAAGCTGCCATGGACATTTATGTACACATATTTGCATGGACATATATTTTCAATCTTCCTATGTGTATGTACCTAGGAGTGGAATTTCTGGTTTACCTGGTGACTCTATGTTTAACTTTTGAGGAACTCATAAACTGTTTTCCAAAACAACAATGTCATTTTACATTCCCATCAGCAATGTATGATGATTCCAGTTTCTACATATCTTTATTAATGCTTATTATTGCCCATCATTTTTATTAGAGCTATCCTAGTGGGCATGCTCATTTGTTTTATATCTACCTTACACCCACACCTGAAGAGCACCTGACATAGCATAACACATATTTTGACTGAGTGAATGGATAAATAGTTGAACTAAATAACTACTAATCATACCTTTATAATCCATGTGCAGTTAAGGTTTTTGTTTGAATTCCCTCATTAAAAAAAAATATTTTTCTCTTCTATTTTACTATTTTTGGCATGGAAATTAGTCTGTTGATAATCTCTCTCTTTAAATAGTAGAATACAGTTTAAAATACTCTCATTCATTCTTACAAACATTTCCCATCGCACGTATCATGGGTCCCACAAAAGTTCATAGCTATTATACATGGTATTTTAACAAGCATTGCTTTAATCTGCTCTAATTTCATCATTTTATATTTTTACATTTTTTCCTTTCTTCCTCTGAGTTTAGCCATATCATTCTGCTTTCTCTCCAATCACAAGCGTTTCAACAGAACGGAAAATAAAAGCAAAGGCAAAAGCAAAGAGTTATTTAAAACTATACAAAAATCTGTTCCCACGTCCTCTTTGTGGGCCCCTGTGAAACATGAATTGTGAAGATCCTTTCAATGTTAAAGAAGTACCTGCTCTTTAACCACCACCACAGTAACCACAACACTGGAATTCCCCACAGAGGGATATAAAGACAGATTCCCCATTTTTTGTAGCATCTGCTAAATGGGATGTGTACTGTATTCTAATATATTGCTAGAAAATTTAGCTTATAAAATAACTTATTTACTTAGGTCAACATATTCCCAATACCAGTCAAGCTCAAATCCAGGCTAACACCTATAGGGAAAAAAAATAAAGCATAGACTCCCCAGTTCGCTTTTTGTTTATGGGATAGAGTTCTTTATGGGTTACAGAAGGAGCTTTCAATAATAAAGTGTAAATAAAATGTAACTGGTGACTTTCCCAATTATTCTTCCCTGCTAACATAGTAACTGATGAGTTAGCAAACAAACTATTGATGTTTTTTATTTAGTTGCCTGTATTTGATGGACCTACTTGGCTACTATATCATGCCAGATATTTCAGTTTATCAGACAGCTCTGCCATGTCTATTGTAAATGTAACACTTATCTACTTGTAACATAGGCTAGAGGGCTTAAACAAACTTCATTGTTTCATAAGCCGAAGAAGTTTTTCATTTGTTATGCAAAACCATTAAGTAATTGCATCATTTCTAGTATATTCTGAGTCAAACCACACTGGAAACCTTAACCATATGCCTGTTTTCACAGGGCAAGGTTTTTAGTTAGCTATTTTTTGCTTTCTAAACATCTGTGTTTGTTTATTGGCAGTATAAATATTTAAAGAGAGGGGGAAAAACTTCGAATTATAAGTGAAATCAGCTTTCTCAGCCCCCTGTTGCTTGAAATAAACTTCATGGAACTTTTCAGTGTGAACATGTAAGAACACTGGGATGAAGTCAACAAAAGGATGAGTCATCTTTTGAATATGTTGTTTATTTCAAAAGTAAATGAAGAAGTGGTTCTTTTCAGAAAGAAATTATATTGGGGTTTTATGGAATAAATAATGTTCTATAGTACAGGCTGTTAGCTTTAAACTCTGTCCCAGTGCTGTTAACCAGAGTACCCAGGATCAAGCAATGAAATATTTTTAAAAATAAATCATAAAAACTATCAGAAACAATATCTCAGAAGGAGGCTTTTGGTTAATTTGTTATAAACAAAGATTTGTACAGAACTGTTTGGTACTAAATCATTGCTTTTTTTTTTCTTCAAGTTTATAATGCTTTTCTGTTTTAATGATTATTATTTAACCAAGTTAATTGGTAAATCATAACATAATTTAGATGGGGATTTCACCTCAGTCTTGCTTTGGCTAATCTTTTGTGAATCTGTTTTAGTAAATAATTGCATTCTAACTAGATAATTCTCTGAAGCTGGTGCTTCCTCTGTAACAGGCCCATGTGGAGCTAATATTTTTTTGATATATGAGGTATGTCCAGAAGGTATCCAGCCATGTAATATGAAAAATAGAGACATTTATGGAAGAAGATACAAGATATAACAAACATTGTACATAGGACAATGATGCCTGTGTCCCTTTCAAAGTAGGCACCTTGGGACCTCACACAGTTCTCCCAATCACCGTCAGCTGCCCTGTCATATTTTCCTGAATCTCATCAATAGTCTGTAATCTCTTCCCTTTCAAAGATGATTTTAGTTTTGGGAAAAGCCAGAATTTGCAAGGCATGAAATCTGGGCTGCAGCAGGGCTGAGTCCCCTGGATGATTTGATGTTTCATCAAAAAAATCTATACAAGATGTGATACATGAACAGGTGCATTATCCTGATGAAGCTGCAATCACTGTTTGCCCACAGCTGTGGCCTCTGAATCATCCAAATAGTTTCCATGGAGGAATGTTCAAACTTAACACAAAATGTGATGCAGATTCATTGCTCTACTTGGTCAGTCATTTTGAATGTGATGACCACACAGTACACATGCTCACTCAATGGCATCTACCACCTCCACTGACTAGTACAGTGAAATCATCATTCCAGTCCACTCTCCTTGGCTGCCAGATTACACTGATGTCCTACAAACCATTCTTGTTATATTAACAATGGCTCTACCTTTTCTGGAAAGACTTCGTATTTATCTTGCTTAGTTCAAATCAGAAACCTTAGAAGCCAAAATAAAGAGAACCTAAAGTTTTCATACCATATATAACTATATTAAAAGAAGACCAATACTTGACATGTAGATGGACATCATATGTGTTCCAAATTTCTGAAGGAAAATCAACCATAGTTAACATTGCAGAGAAAAAAATCTTTCCTCCAGGCAAGACAGACCAAAATATAATATTTTCTGCTTTGGGATTTCAGAAGGGAAATTGCTTGACTCTGTTGTGTCTTTGATGTAAAGCTGTATCTGGGCCCTGTGTGGTGTGGCTTGGTTGCTTGGAGCAAAAGGCTACAGGTTCAATTTCCAGTCAAGACACATACCTAGGTTGTGTGTTTGATCCCCAGACAGGGCAGGTACAGCAGGCAGCCAATCAATGTTTCTTCTCTCTCTCTCTTTCTCTCTCTCTTTTCCTATCTTTCTTAAAGCAATGAAAAAATGTCCTGGGGTGAGGATAAAAAATGTGTTTAAATTAAAGTTGTATTTCGTATTTATGTTTATACATCTTAAGGCAGTAACTCTACTCCATTATTTTACTGTTGAAAATGAGGCCTAAATTTTTTAATATTCATCTTTGCAAGGTCATGAAGGGGGTTACAGGCTAAGGTTTCTATTTTGTAAGTACGTTTTTGTTTGTTCGTTTGACCAGCAGAGTATATGTTATGCTAATAAATATGTAGAAGAAACACAAAGGCCTTGTGATGTTAACAGATCTATGGGAGAAAGCATCTCCAAATAATGGCTAAATTAGAAATTGTTTGAAGCTTATGCATGTCTATTTCCATACACAAAATTAGAATAAAAAGCTGTCTTTAAGTCTGTTAAGGCGGTTGGAATCAGCAAAATTGACCTTGAATTCCAAATCTTTCCATCGCCAATTAGCTGACTTTGGATTAGCTGCTTCTGATATCTGTGTCTCAGTTTCCACCTCTATAAAATGAAGTGTTTGCAGGACATAATCTCTAGGTTTCTCTCCAGATCTAACAGTTTATGATATAGGTTCTAATTATGCATTTGGTAATTGTGCTTCCCGGGACTTTCTGTCAAAATGAGTTAGTTGTTATGAAGCAAGTTTCTGCCAGAGCCAAATGTCACTTACAGTTGCATGTGCCCCACTGTACATATAATTAATGTTGCTAAGCTCTATAACTAGGATGTGCTCAAATTCACTAACTAGCCAGCCTTAAATCAACTGGCCATTTACAAAATTATTTTTATCTTATCAACCTAAAGAAATTCAGAGTCCTAGGTTTCCAAAGAGAAACATTTTCACCACAAACTGCACTATACCTATGACATTATTCAAATTTAACTGAATATTTACTTATGGAAGCTTAATGAGTTTTTGTTTGGCAGATGTTGTAAATTAAATGTCATAAAAAGGCATATATTCTTTTTCTGAAAGATACATCGGTGGATTACAACAATCTCAGGAAGATATGATACATCACCTTTTGAAGAGATTCTCTTAGTATTGGGATTCATACCTTTAATTGGATGCCACAGTGAAAAAAAATTATCTCTGCAAAACTAATTCATAGACATTTGAGTAAGGGTTAAACTAGAAAACTGAACACTTGTGTTACAATTCAAACCCTGAGACTGTTAGCAATTTAAGCATTGGTAAAGGATCCAAAGTCCTTGTGCCTTAGAAATCTTGTCTATTCAATGGGATTATGACACTGGACATACCTGCCTAAAAGATTTTGTTGAGCATCTAACAACATTACCAACATGCTCAGGGAAAATTTAAAGTGGTTCATGATGGCATGTCAATATTCTCGAGAGCCAATTTGTTAAACTTCCTGCTTTCATTTAGAGAATTAAAGTTTTCTCTCATCCACCAATTTTCATCCCTCTTCGGGGTAAAAACTGAATCTGAACTATAAACTATGACTCCATATATTAGTATAACAACAACAACAAAATTGACAAAGACATCTATTGGCATATAGGATATACCAATAATAACTGATTACACACAGAATTCTGTAAAGCAAAACCACTTGTACAACTGTTCATTATAGATATGGATCCAGTCTCCCTTCTACATTGTTAAGATAAATACAATGTTCTTGGTAACTTTCTATTAATGCCAGGCCTTTTTATTTACATAAATGGAGGAAGAGGACTTTTCCTTTTGTAATGATTTTGTTGAACTGTGGAACATTTATTTCTCTCCATCCATGGTTCTAACTATCACCAACTCTGTTAATAATTTTGGCTATAGGTTCAGATTTGTTTAATTCTCTGTTTTCCCAAATCATTAAAAATAGGTCCCTTTCCTGCAGGGTTTCCAACAAAGAGAAACCCAGTTCTTTTTAATTAAATTCAGTGGCCTGAAACACTGAAGAGAAAAAGTAAATTCAGGAGATTCCAACAAGAAGAGACTGCTCAGATCAAAAGAAGTGCCCCTGTAGAACCAAGCTCAAAATGTGAATTAGAAACATCTCTAGAGAAAACAAAACGCAGAGTGTTCCATAGTTTTCCATGCTAAATATGCATAATTTATTAGCTAGATGGCTTACTATAAGTCATGTTTCACCTCTCTGAGGATTTTATTGAGGGATATTCTCACCAATAATAATAAGATAATATTATCCAGTTCTTATGTTGTTCTTAGAATGAAATAAAATACGTAGGATGTGAAAAAAGCAAACTTTGGCCAGTGTCTAACATATGCCCCACTTTCTTCTAGGCTCTCAAATATTCATCGCAATCAATCTTCACATAAACTCTTTGAAATATTTGCTACTATATGTACTTTACAAACAAAGACAGTAAAATATAAGAAAATCGGAGAATAATTATTGCATGCTCACTATCACACAATTAGTAATCGGAACTAAAAACAATGATTCAAAAACAAATCCACCATACTCCAAAATGCACATTATTTTCTCCAACCCATGATTTCTTATGCAGAACCTCCCATAAATGTCACTTTTATTCATTTATAAATCATCAGAATGACTGAGAGAAAATACCTTCAAAAAGTCCCATTTCTGCCACAAAGTACAAGCACTTCAGAGCAATGGAACCTAGATCATATAACAATCTTACCAGACACTACATTGTAGTGGAAAAAAAAATTGACTGAGGTCAACACATGTGATTTCATACCCAGGTTCCATGTTGACTGGATTTAAATTATACTAAGTATTTAAATTATCTGAGTCTCAGTTTTCTCATCTGTAATCGAACCTGAGACCTTTTGGGGAATGGGACGATGCTCTAATCAACTGCGCCACACTGGCCAGGCATATATTTAATTTTTAATTATTTAAGTTTTTCTTATATAATAAACACCAGTAACCAAGCCTTTTAAAAAAGGAAACATTCTGTGAGAAAAACTGCAAAGTATATAATAATAAAATTGATATTTACAATACAGAGAGTAAAAAAAGAAAGTTATAAACAAGAAATTTACATAAGAAAAAATATAGTCAACTACATATAAAAAGATATTTACCTTCTCTAATAGAGAAATGGTATTAAATAGTATTTTGCACCCATCTGTATTAGTCTTCTGTTGCTTCCATAATAAAGTCCCCAAAACTCAGTAGCTTCTTAAGACAAATTTAAAAGTCTGACATAGGTATCACTGGGCTGAAGTCAAGTTGTCATCAGGGCTACATTTCTTTCTGGAGGCTATAAGGAAGGATCGATTTTCTTGCATTTTCCAACTTCTAGAGACTTCTTGCTATCCTCTTATAATTCAACTTACGTTACTTCAGGTTGCTACCATCTGAGGTCCGAATAGAAAGTGGGTTGTGGGCTAGCTGGGCCGTATCAATCTATCGTAACATCCTAAAGCTATATATAAGATTGACTCAAAATATAAAGACTTATATTACTTAAAATAATGATTATTAAAATTCAAATTCATTCCATCTTATTCTAAAAACATCTTAGTATTTTCTCTCTTTTTCGTGACTGGACTTTTTCCTGTAACTTGTCTACAGTTTTTTTTTATGGAGAAGATAATCTTGTAATTCTTTTGTTATATTCATTCTATAACTGCAACCTATGGCACTAAGTTTAGTGTTGGGCTATTTTAGGATGCAGTATAATTTGATAATAGCAACTGCAGAATATTAAAGTTTGAATCAGTCTCAGATATTGCTAGCCCAATTTACTCATTAGGAAGATATTAGCCTTTTATGTGGTGCCATCCTCTGTTGTTCAACAATTTTCCACATATAGTAGTACATTTAACATACTTTTGAATATCCTTCATTAGAACAGTCAGCACAAAGACAGACATTTCCAAATTTATCTTCCCAAATGAATAGTCAGGAAGACTCACGCTGAGGAAATAAAGGAACTAGCTGAAATCAAGTTTATGGTGAGTGCAGAAATGAGGTACGAAACAATAGTTCTTGATTTCCTCTTCTATTCTTTGTTATTCAGTTTTATACACTTGTTTTAAAAATGTTACCTTTATATAGTCAGCTAAACTTTCTGTTTTCCAACATAATTGATTGAACAACTCAATATTCTTTATTAAATCTCTTTATTAGTATAAATTTATTTTAACACTGTAACACATATATGTAATAATTTTATTTATTTATTTTTATTTTACCAGGAATAGTTTTAAAAATCAGTCTTATTGGAGAAAATCATATTTCACTCTACTCTGTCTTAATAATAACTCTTATTGATAGAGATATGTATTGTTATAATATAGAAGAATCAATATAAATTAGAGTGGATTGCTTGTTAATTTAATAAGAAAATTAACATGAAACTTATTGTACCAATAAAAATTATCATCTAAAATAAGTTGTTTTTCAGTGATATGAAAGTCTGAGCCTGCAAAACATGTCTTGCCAACATAATAGCAAACTTCTATTTTTTTTTTCAGATTCAAGAAGATAGCATGTATCACATTTAAATAACATTTTAAAATCTAAAAAACTGTTATTACATAAACATCTGAAAAATATCAGCAGTCATCACAATCATTCATTTACTCAATGGACACCCTATGTGTCCATATGTGAAAAACCTAAGTTTTCCTGGGTAAAGAGTGTGTGGGTGTGTCTAAGAAAAACCTGATGGGAAGCTGAAAGAACATACATAATATAAGGCAAAACATAAAGACTGCCAGAGACCTGGGGATAGGCAGAGGGAAATGTGATTGTGTCAATCCATTAAAGAAATCCCTTCCTTCTGTAGGTGGCATCAGAAGTAATTCAGCATTGCTTATTTCAGTTGAACTGCGGAAGCCAGCAAATGCATGGCAATGTCCAGAAATTTAGTCCAGCTGAACAAAGAAGCAAAGGCACTAAACAGGGATCCTTCTAACAAACCACGAATGAAATGAAGGGCCCACAGTTGCTGGTTAGATAGTTATATAGAGCAAGTAATTGTCAGTGTCTATATGCAGTCTAACCACTTAATGCTTAATATCAGTATAATATTTGATTTCCTCCTAATTACACTTCTTCATGTAATTAGTTGTAAGAGTGCTTGTCCAGCTGTTGCCAGCAGTGCTGGAAAGAGGACATACGCCTTCTGGCAAAAGTCCATGAGACTCATTATCCAAAGAAATTTATGCCCCAAATAAAACTAATTGAGGTGATATCTGCATAGGTGAAAACAAAACTCTTAATTGAATCTAGTTCAATGTTCATTCAAAAGCTACTGTACCACAAGTTTGTGTTTGATTTGGGTTTGCTCTAAGCAGACGTTTTCACTTAAGGCTGGGAAAGAATATACACCAAGGAGATCAGTAGAAAGGAATACTGATTCTCAAACAAATGATGGCCCATAAACATGCTTACAGCTCACCTAATTTCTCCCCTACTGAGAGTCTCACTTTACCCGGCTCCAACAGGTATTTTCTCCTGTTCATGAGCTTCCAGTAAAAAAAAAATAATAATGATACCCTTGCCTCACATGTGTGTCACCCAATGGACTTCCTACCCTGCATGAGCCCTCATTATAGCAGACCAGGAAGCCCAATGGATGCTGGCTTCTAGATGATTATAGAATTCTAACTTATTTCATGGTATACTGAATGTTATTTTAACGTGTTTTCTCATTTTTTGGGTGATTGATTTTTTTCTCTAACTTATATAAAGTCTTTTCACTGGAAAGATAATCTTGCTGTTCTTTTGTTATATTCCATCTCTAATCCTGCCACCCACAGCACTAAGTTCAGGGCTGAAACTATATTAAGACAGTATAATTTGATAAAGACAAGCACACAAGATTAAAGCTGGAATCAGTCTTAGACATTGTTATTCTAGATCTTATGTGTATGTTAGTTTTCTATCACTCCATATAACAAGTTTTTATTTTAGTGTATTAAAATTTTTCATAACTCCAGCAATTTGAGTAAAGATCTTCACTTTCTCATCTTTTTCTCTCCTTCTATTTTTTCTAGAAGCTATCATAAATAGTGATCTCACTTATATCTTTGGTTGTGGCAATGAAATATTAATTTTCCCATTTATTTATTGCAGCTTTCTCTTCATTGATGATGGGAAATTGCAGCATGGAGGAGAAAAAGTAAATCTTTATCAGATGCCTATTATAGACCAGATACTGTATTAATTTGCAAACACATTCTAACTTAATTCATTGGATAATCTTTAAAAAGTTATTTCTTCCTCTATTTGAGATTTAAAGACAAGATTTACAAATTAAATCAGAACTATGAGACACAAAGTCTGTTTTTGTTTGTTTTTACTATAACTGTTAACATATTTTATACTAATCTTGAATTAAGAGTCCATCTGCTATGGGAAGATAACTGAAGATCTTACTTTTAATTTTTAGGATCTCGATGATTAGGAACCATCTGTAATACACATTCCATGTTAGCACTAAATGAACACAGATATAAAATGTGTTAATAGCAATTTGAGACTTCATGGGAGGTACCTGTGATTCAAAGTAAGTCAGGCATCCATTTTTTATATTTATTCAGTCATAAAACTACTTATTAAATGTTTACTCTGAGCCAGGCGCTGTGCCATATTCTCAGAATTCAATTTTGAACTTGACACTTTTATGGACAGAGCGTTTGTGCCCCCTCCCAAATTTATATGTTGAAACCTGAATCCCCAACATGATGGTATTTGCAGGTGAGGCCTTTGGGAGGAAATTAGGGTCAGATTAAATCATGTGGAATGATCCCCATGAAGGGATTAGGGAATTTACAAGGGGATGGCAAAACCGGACACTCTCTCTGCCACAGGAGGATTCAATGAGAAGATGACTGTCTGCCACCCAGGAAAAGTGTCCTCCCTTAAAACCAAATGTGCCAGCATCACAGACTTATTCAGCCACCAGAGCTGTAATAAATTTCTGTTGTTTAAACCACCCAATCTATTATACCTTGTTATAGCAGTTCAAACTAAGACAGATACTGTCCCTGCCATTATAGAATTTGCTATGAAAAGTCTGAGAGTCCTTGTAAAGGCCTGTGAATCCCTCTTATAGTTAAATCAATTCCTAAGGTATAAAATCCTTTCAAAAATATATTATTGAATGCATATCTGTGTAAAATTGATCTTGTAATTTCAAACATCAAATAGTATATTGAACATCATATGTAACAGATTTAAGTAGCACATCTTTAGCTTGTATGTGGAAGTATTGGGATGAAAACCTGAGTCTGACTTTAGAGCCAATGCTCCATTCATTATACTGCAACAGACTTTTCTTAAATGAAATTATCCTACAGTCCAAATTAAGCAATATATTAGATATTACTAGAAGTGACTTCCATTGGCAAATTTTGGTCTTAAGAAAATTCTTTGTTCTAATGCAAATCCAAATAGCAGAATACTAGGACTAGAAGGTATCCTAGAGATTTTTTCGGCCTAACTTACTCATTTACAGATGAAGAATTAGAAACCCAGGGAAATTAAGTACGATACATCCAGTAAGTGAAAGAACCACTGAGCCTCCTAACTACAATTCAGCCCTCTTTTCAATACCCTATGAGGACTTTTTCCTAGCATGAGCATCCCCAATAATGTATGCCACTTTTACTGTGTTTCATGGGGTTGTATGATTGACTTTTATATTCTAATAATCCAGATACATTTGCCTGGGAGAAAAATTTTGTTTTTATCTTTTTTTTATTCATCAAAATGCCAAAGGAAGCACATACTAAACTGCTACATATCCTAAAACGTTATTGCTCACATTTATGTTCTCTTGTTCCAGGAGGAGAAAAAAACGCTATTAAATTATATTGAATCTGTTTGTAATGTATTCCACAGCTTTACAATGACATGAAATGTGAGCTTGGTGATAGGCATCTCCAAATAAACTCACATCATTTCCTCTGCTCTCTGCGTATTTGGACAGTTGGTCAATGTCGTCACTCATCTGTAAATATGATGCAGTCCGTTATACAGCATGAGTTGTTTCAAAATCTACAATGACACAAATCAATAACACTGCTTACCATTTTCTTAACACAACATTTGAAAGGTACTGAAGTGATTTGGATGAATCAGCTTCACTACAGTCATAATTTTGTATATTGTATATTGTTTATTTATATACACATAAATAAACAATTCCTCCTTTTCATGTTCTTATGGCCACTGCTAAACATTTTGGAAATACTACAATTTTCATTCAGTTTTGTTACACTAGTGAAGGAAAATATATTTTTGTCACCAGAGAAATCCTTTGACTTTAATTTTATTCTGTGGCCGAAACGAATAGCTAGAATCATTCTTGAAGAAGATCTTCCAAGTCAGATGATATAGATCCATATTACAGCTTTATTATTTATAATTATTTGACTTTGGACAAGTAACTTAGCCTTTCTTTGCCTCTGTGTTATCATCTGAAAAAAATGAGCTAATAATATTACTTCTTAGTATAGTTGTGAAGATTAAATAAGATAACTTGTGTATTATTTTTGGCTCCATCTCTGGTACACAACAAGCATTCAATATACATTAACTACAGCAATGCTGATGATGATGACAGTGATCATGACAAAGGTGAGGATTATGATTTAATTACTAAGATTCCAAATATCCAAGTCAATGACAAATTATCCAAAATAGATTCCATAATGCATATTAAGTTTCCTGCAATGAGGAACTCAGGTAGATTTCTGATGACCATGTAAGGCCATCAGCTATAAACACATCATGTTAGCCAAGACCAGCATTACCAATAGAGGACCCAAAGAAGCAAAAAATTAATGCAATATATTTGGAAAAGTCACTATAGGTGTGAATTTGTGATTTAGAATGTTTGCCATTTATAAAATTATATAGATCCATCCCTTTATTGACAGGCAGGCCAAGTGGGGACTATGTCAAGAAAGACAGTTGCTAAATCATGGGAGAAAGAAAACTGGATAGTGCCAAAGGAAATAGGTGGGGAATGGGTGGGCAGCTAAAATAATGTTGTATAAAGCAAGTTGACTAAGGTATGGGCATGGCAGTGACTATGGAACCACGGCAGTTACAGAATCACACAATAGTAGAGTGAAAAAAAAAAAAAAAAAAAAAAACAAGATAAAAACAGCAGTAAGATGTGGTCTGGCTCAGTACCAAAGAACACCTGATAGAGCCCCCTGCTTACATTTTAAAGAGACCGAGGTAAGAATAGCAAGAGATGAGCAGAGTAAAAATTGTCAGCTGAGGTTTGTATAAATTCATTGATTTACCTAAGACCACAGAGCTCCTTAGGTGCCCACCTATTTTTATAATTAGCCTCTTTTCACTCATAATCCTGAACTTATTTCACGAGGTCACATGCGAAATGCTAAATCAGACTGATTTAAACCAAAAGCACTTTCATAAACATGTATGTGCTTGTTAACATGATCACCATAGATCTGATGACCCCAGACTCTTTAAAAAAATTATGTCAATTAGATTAAAAAATTTCTGTCTCGAAATTTTTTAAAGACAACATAATTCTACTGTTAGTTTCTTAGAAGTATACATATCCCTGAACAATTCTTTAAACTCCTGCACCTTTCTAGGTTACCAGTTTAAATGGTAAAACCACCTTGTAAATGTATCCAGTGGCCATAGTAATACCCACTGAATAACCCATTATGAGTTAGAACACATCCAGCTCAAGATCCTACCATGGATTTTCAGCGCATTCTGGGTAAAAGCCAATGTCCTTAGGAGGACTCCCATCCTCTCCATGAGCAAACTCATTTTCTCTCTCTAGTCTCTTCTTTACTATGCCCTCTATTCACACTGTTGCAGCTACTCTGATCCCCTCCATTGTTCAGGCTTTGGGCCTTGTGTTTGCTCTTTCTCCTGCTTTCCAAAGTATTTCTGTCCCGGGTACTGACATGAATGACTCCCTTGCTTCCTGGAGGCCTTCACTTAGAATTCACCTTCTGAAATGCCATTGATGGACCCATGTCAAATATTTCAGTGCACCCAACCCTTCATATTATTTCCCCCTACTTTATGTTTTGTTCTTTATATTGATATCTAACCATATCCAACACATGATGTATTTTAAAAGTATATATTTATATGTATGTATATGCATGAGAGCAGGGTTTTCTTTTTCTGTTTTGTTTAATGCTAGACCATCAATAACAAGAGCATTATCCACATTTAATGAGCAAATAACATAATATAAATAATAAAAATAACAATGTGTGAATGAACTTATGTCTCTGTACAATAAAATTTTAAATTCTATGATTTTCCTGTAAAAAGGGCAATACAAAATACCTTTTAACTTATATAATAAAGGGTTTTAAATTTTTGAGATTAAATTCCTTCATACTGTCCTTTTATACTTAGCCAACTTGACTTTCATCCGTATCAGCACAAGCATTTCAGTCCTATTCAGTGGCTTTTAAAAGGATTGTCATACTTTTTACATTCATCCCATCATTTCCACTTTTCAAAGTCCACTCTTCCTCTTCTTTTCTATTCCAAATCCTACTTCCTTGTAAGCCCAGCACACGTTCTTTCTTTTCTAGGAATAACTCCTATACTGCAGCTCAAACTGATCTCCTTTTCTTTATTTCTGGATCACCAGCAGCTAAACCAGTCATTTGATCATCTCACGTTATTCATCTGAGATATTTCTGATAGCACTGTCTTGTTCTGGAGTGTAACAATGTGTTCATAGTTTAAATTACCATTATTTATTCCTTGTCTTTGTTGTGAATTTATCAAAGTCCCATTGATGCTTTACAGTTGTTTGAAACCCCTTCATGCCTAACATAATGTCTTATATATGGTACATGCTCAGGAAATATCTGTTGATAGATTTACTCTCATGGTAGCTGTAGCAATACAGTGCCTTTGGTTTAAAGAGCATTTAAATATAATAGGATAGCTAAATTGGTAGGAAGTCAGACTGAAGTAATCAAAAGTTATAGCCTCTGCCAACAAATCTGTCTCTGGAAAATAATTATCTAGTTTGCCCTCAATCCCATTAGAGTCTTCCGAGAAGATAAGTGAGTAGGCATCGTCTGACAATGTCGTAGAATGAAGTGAGAAGCTTTACCATTAAGTCACAAAGGTAAACTTCTATTCTTTCCCAATTTACATAGCTATACTAAATCTAATTCCCATGTTTCATGAACAGGAGGAGCCAGGTTAAATTAATGGACAGAATCTAATTTACTGCTTGTGTATCAGCCTTTAAAAAGGATACTCTGGTCCAGAGTCAGGAAGGTGTGCAATCCTTCAGAAAAGCAAATGTAACAAGCTCAACACTGAGATCATGTACAATTGGGTACTCACTCTCCTGAGCTGTTTATCTCAATTTTACATCTTGCTTATCATTTTTGGAAAGCATTTTTCTTCTTAAAATCTTATCTGTTTTTCAAGACAATAAAGCTATATTCTAATATGGCAACAATTGCTATAAATTTTTGTTATTTACTAAAATACTACTGTGTCTATTGTTTCTACTTTATTTTCAACAATAAATTGCTTGAAGTGTGGGTTAGTGCATAAATATCCCACCACAAATTAAATGGTTGCCATGACTGTTTTAGGAAAATTGCACTGAAGCATAAACCAAAACACTGCGTGATTTATCACTGAGCCTGCTTAAATCTTCAGCAATGCATAGAAAGTCAGAGAGGAGGAGCACTTTCCCAAGTAGCACTCTAAGTGTGTGTGTGCATGTGTGTGTGCATGCATGTACATGTTTTCATGGATATCTCAGGCCAATTTGGAAAGGAATGTTAGGGTTTAAGTTAATTAATGTTTAAAAGTGAACTAATGTAATCTGAAGGAGAAAAAATACTATGGTTGTGAATGTGCTCTGGGGCTTAAGAACAAAGAATTGCCATTGACCTTGTTAGTTTAATTAAGTGATTCCCAATTAAGATACTAACATAATGTTGCCAGCTAATGACATGCAAAATAATATTTTCTCCACGTGTATGCTATAATTCTTAATGATGATTATGATGATGATGATGATGCCAGTGATGGCTTATTACTGTGGAGCAATGGCTAAAAGGACAGAGCATTCTAAAGTATCTACATTCAATATTGCATAGAAGAAAAAGTAATAGGCCCATGTATGTTGTGAAAGGCCATGAGGCCATAGGTCCCCTTGGGAAGGGAAGTGTTAAATGATGAAACAGAAAAAGAAAAATGAAAGTAACATGTCTTCTATTAAAAGACAGCAACACCACTAACAAAACTTAAACTCTCAGAACCTAAATACATTCCAGTAGGGTTATGGGATTTAGACCAAACTATTTGTCATTTCTGCACTTCTCCCGGGGTGCTCCAAATAGCCCTCTCCAAAGCTCACTGGGATTTCCAGTAGAGCTGGAGAAGTTTCACTTTCACGAATGCACCTTTATCTTCATATTGACAATTGCAAGATGTACCCCTTAATGGAGAAGGACAATTACTTTATTAACTATTTTAGTAAGTCATACGTGCTCCTGTCAATAGCTGGTACCTGAAGATAAGGAGTAAGGTCAAAACCTAGAGCTGAGAGCACCACCCAAAGCAGGGACAGGGTACCTTAGGTCATCAGAAGCAACATATGAACCCTGAGTTCTGTAGGCATAGAGGACCACATCGGCTAAGAAGGAGGGACCCTTGTGCAGAGGATCTGTCAGACAAAGATGAGTAACTTAGCCACTGCCAGCCATAATCCACTTAACGAAATCCTTCCACTTGCCAAAGTCTGAGCTGAACAAGATCCTGATACTTACATGGTGCTAACCCCATATTGACCCTAATAGTACTGATTGTCCTTAGCATTCTTTCATATCACAATTGTTTATACCCACATAATATGCTCTGGTTATTTCTTCTATATTATTTTCAACATCTAAGCCAAAAGCTTCTATTTCATCTATTTCTTGACCTTCCATGATGAGAGAAATACCTATGTATTGTCACTCAATAACTCTGGATGAATAAAAGAAATGAATTAATGAAGGAATGCACAAGCTGATTTTAATTTACCAAATTCATCATCTTTCCTGGCCTTGCTAGTGATAAATAAAGGCTCTTTCTAATAAACCCTTTATGCAACTAAGTTATCTTTGATATATGTGAGAATTGTGTAGCACATACACAAAGATGTTTATCTCTTCCACAGACTAGAAAACGTTGCCAAACACTCAGAGCCCACTTCTCCTAGTAGCCTAACAATCGTCTAACCATTCTTGATAACCTAGCAATGCAAGTGCTCCTGCTGAATAATCTAATATAAATACCCATTTCCCACCCAAATTCAGAGAATTCTTCAGAAAACACATACCATAACTGGAAAAATCACCATGTAACAGGAGAGTAACACTTATGCACATAAAAGAATTAGAGGACAGGGCAAGATGAACTTGAAATTATCTCTCTCTTCCATCCTGCAATTCTTCCTTTATTACCTGTATTACATCTCAACAACATGGTGGAAATAGAGACTGCCACCTTTCACCTGCCATCATATCCAAATTGTCCAAGTCCTGTCAATTCTTGCACCTACATAATATCTTTGGAACCTGTCATCGTTTCTCCACTTCTAGTTCTATTTCCTCAATTCTGGTTTCAATAATTTCTCTCCTAAATTACTTAAATTATCTCTTATCTTTTTTTAACCCCAGTTAATGCCTTCCTGTAATTTATCTCCTCTACAATTTCCAGAGTGATCTTTTTAAAATATAAATCTTATTAAATTACTGCTCTATGTAAAATCCATGAGTCCTCAAACTTGCAGAATAATATTCACATTATTTTATGTAGCATATAATGCCATGAAGGATGAGGCTGTTACTTAAAAAAAAAAAAAAAATCCAGCATCTGTTCTGTGCCTACCCTCAGTATAATTCTTTAAGACACTATTTAACATCTGTTCCTTTTCTTGCTACATTTGTGAGTGCTATTGCTTCTACCTAAAATACAGTTTATTTTCTTCATCTTATCCATTGGCTCATTAATGTGTTTCAGACTCCTAGAAGTTCTAAAGAGCTGCATTAGAAACTAGAATGTCAAGTGGGAAAAAATACATACAGATAAAGCCCACATATGGCTACACCAAACTGCCCTTCAACTGGTCAGTTTAATTTTTTAACCTCTTTTACATATTGGGATTTCATTGTAGGATTATGTTTAAATAAGGAGTTCTTTATACTAAAAATGAAAAGGTTTTAATACCACTGAGAGATTTCCTGATACCTGTTAGAGTTAGATTTCTGATTTTCTTGTTTGGCCCACTAGCAGATTCAACAAACGGGGGACACAGAAAACATGGTTCTATTGGTAATTATAATGTCTTATGTAAGCACATTTTCTAAACCATGATTGGACATTTCTGTAACCATGTTCATTAGACTGTTACATTTAGATAATAAACTCTGAGCCCCAGAGGATCCATGAAAGGGTGTTAAAGATTCAGTACTACAACTGAGGTGTTGGAAATTTTTTGTTGATTTTTAATTATTTTTGTGGGAAGAGGGTTTATAAGTTAATTGGAGTTTCAAAAAAAATCCAAGATGACAAAAAATTTTAAGTACTTCTCCTTCACAGGCAAAAATAAAGCAAATGAGAGAGAAATGTATTTTTCTTAAAAATATAAATTCAATATTACCAAAGGCAAAAAACATATTACTCACAATAAAGTAATTAATTGCAAATTAATTTCGCAATTTCTCTCATCTAATCCCATCCAGTCTTGGTTCTTATGAAAAAGGAATTTATTCTACAACCCAAAAGACATAAGCATGTGGTCTATACTTATGTAAGTTAGTTCAAGAGATGGACAAGACTTATATGGTTAAATAGTATCCTGGTGGTCAGAGCCAAGTAATCTTGTTCAATTATTACCAAGAACAGATAAGAACATATTTGGACACCTATAATGAGTAACAGATGCATTTTCTGATATTATAAAGGATGAGTAGAGTTTCTGTAAATTTAGTTCAGATACTTTTTATTAAATGCATAAGCAAACATGGAGTTACTTTTAACTAAGACACAGAATTGTCAGTTTTGTTTGCATGTGTTCAAAAACAATTGACTTTTATTAGGGTAAACATATTCTCTCTGGAATGTTTGAGTCAGTTCCCATTAAGCTCCTCCTCTGATTCCATTGGAGAGCCAGTGACGTCAGCATAAAAGGCACTTTTATTCCCTTTAGATTGATTGGTGAAGTGACTAAGTCTCACAAAGTCAAATGTTCTGACTCCAGATTAATTCTGCCTTTTCCATTACATCACAGAACTATTTCCATACAACTTTTCAGCTGAAGTTAATTCTGCATACAAAAATACTGAGTTTATTCTGAAAACCCATTTTCTTGGGCCTCTTGAAGAGGCTCAGAGAAAAGGATCTAGATGAAATCAGCAAAATCCATTACTTCCTGGAAGTCCCAAAACCCAGACCCTAGTGCTGTGGGAAAGGATGGTTACATATAAGAAACCATGTGCCTATTATTTAACTACATACCAGCTCTAGTTTCATCCCTGTGCTAGGCTCTGAAGATAATAAAAGGGAAAATAAGCCTGCTTTCATAGGGTTTCCTATGAGTGAGAAATAATGGGAAACCATATTTAAACCATAAGGATTTTTAAGATAGTGGATAAGAGAGAAACTAACATGGGCTTAAAGAGCCAACAAAGGGCATAACAAAGATATAGGATGAAATACAACATGAAATACATCATGGGATACATTTAGATAGAAATAATTTGACTCTCCATGTATCAGAAATTTTTGACTGTATTTTAATAATATTATTTTACAAATGAATCCAAGTAGTAAGTAGAATATGGCTGGGAAAGAAGGATTAGCAAAATCAAGATCAGCTAGAAAATAATTACCAGGAATAAGTGAAGCAAACAATTTAAATCTGTATTGGTAAAGAATAAGACTGAATTGAATAGATAGGGAATAGCACTGAAATCATAGAACTTTCAAGTTAGACTTTAGATCTCATGATATTCAAGTTCAATAATTTTATAGACACAATTAGTAGCCAACAGCATTCAGTATGACAGACTATAGAGTTGAGTTCTTGGAGATTACGTCACTCATTTTTCTAATTTTAGAAATGTAGAAATAACATTGTGTTATTTACACAATATGAAAGCACTTATGAACCATTTTGGGATCAGACCCAAGTTACAGTGGCTCTCCTTCTGTTTAATCTTCCTTTTAAAATCAATGTTGACCTGTATGCATCTGTAGCTTATCACAAAAGTCATTATATTACTCAAAGGGTAAATAGCATTATTATGCCTTTCTCTGATCCAGTCACTGAATAATTCTGTTTATTCAATCATTATTATTATTTTTACTATTATAAAGCTTCTATTATCAGATAAATATTGTGTAGTAAACAATTTTTTCTTAAAAAAACATTTTGCTTACTGAGAAGTTATTTTTTCTCAAAACATGCCCAGTGAAATTTTAATAGTTGTGTTTCCTTAGCATTTTAACGTATGATGAAAAAAAAATAGTGCCATTTAAAAATGAAATAGAACATACTCTGACTGATGTGGCTCAGTTGGGTGGAGCTTCATCCTTGTACACCCAAAGATTGAGGGTTTGATTCCCAGTCAGGGCACATACCTAGGTTGTGGGTTCAATCCCACAGTTGGGGTGTGTACAGAGGCAACAGATCGATGTTTCTCTTTCACACTGGTGATTCTCTCTCTCTCTCTCTCTCTCTCTCTCTCTCTCTCTCTCTCTCTCTCTCTCTCTCTTCAAAAAAAAAAAAGAAAAAGAAAAAAGAGAGAGAGGGAGAGAAAAGAAAAAAAAGCAATGAAAAAATATCTTCGGGTGAGGATTAAAAAAAGAAGAAAATGAAGTAGAACATGTAGAGTACCCGCCTTCCAATCTAGGATATTAGGCTAGGATATTAGAACCTTGAAATATGAGCAGGAAATACAACTCCATATGTAGCTTTCACTCCAAATAAACAGGAACTGAAGACTTCAGGGATAGAGCTTACAATGTGGCATTATAGAGGCTATTAAGAGGTTAACATAACAAGAGACATTTCAATGTTTAATGTGGCAAGATTAAGAATGCTAATGTAATATTTCCCATTCCTCAATGGATCACAGAGAGTTATATAGCTCCACTACAATTGGCGCCTAAGGCAGCCTGTGCAGGAGACATCTCATCAGGATGAAACCTTTCTATTGAGGTCACCATGTAAACAGTTAATGAAGCAGAGCACATTTAGATGAGTTCTAGAGGAATGTTCAATCAGTGGTAGGGGAATTGCTTCAATGATGCTTTAACAGAAACTGTGGATATTCTACTCTCCTTGCATTCAATGCCGTGTTTATAATTAATTTCCTATTTTCTGAGCCTATGTAACAGTTTGACTATAATTTTTTTAATTCTAAGAATTAAGAGTTAAGCCAGAGATCTCACAACATATAATCTGCCCAGTCCAATTGAATAAAAGAGACTTGCATTGCCAACTTCACTGAGATTGGTTAGTCAGTTTCAGGGAAGTAATCCCATTAAATCCTGCCATGAACATGTAATGAATAATCATTGATGTTTTATTTTCACTATAACCACCATGATCAGCCCTCCAATGAATGTGCACTGTGTACCTACATTACCGAAAGTGCAGTATACCTATGTAACTATCTCTGTATAGTATACATATATAACTCTCTTATTTAAGACTCAACATGTGCCATGCACTATTGTAAAAGCATTAGCTCATTTTTGTAAAATTTTTTTATTGCATACTCTCAAATCCCTTGTCACCAAAATATCTTGGTCCTCATGACACAAACTCCTATTTTCCTTGAGGGCTGCAAGAACTAACTCAAATGTTCTCTTTCTCACCCCATCCACTCCCATGTTTCTGCTTCCTATCAATGGACAAGTTGATGATGTATCTGATAAATTGATATAACTGTTTCTCAATTCCCTCAGATTACATGGTCTTCAACTCTAATTGCATGAGCACAGCCATAATCGGATTCTACCTCAACTGGAAACATTTCCCTTTTGAATTTTAATTAGGAATAGACCCTTAAAATGACCTATTTTGCCATTTCCCCCCACCCTTCTCTTTTTTATCTCATGTAGCCTGTAATGTATTCCTGTTGTGACCTCTTTCTGCTAAATTTCTCCTATTTTTCTTAGCTGAGCTGCCTCATTCTGACTTCTTTTGCTTCCCACAACCACTAATTTTCTAAAATCCTCTGACCATATCTCAAGATAATAATACCCTATAATTTCAGCATTTTTAATGTCATTGAATTGGGTTTGTGAAATAATTTTACATGGGAACTTGAACATGTAGATAGCATGATCACAAATCTAAAGAACTATTATTACTACTATACTACTGCTTATACCCAACGCCACTGTCACCAGTATTATTCACTTTGGTTTTTTTGTGTGTTGGTCTCCATATTAACAGTTTTTTAATCCCTCACTTCAATTAATTTTCATAACACTCTATAAAGTTAGTATTATAATGTCGATTTAATAGATTAAAAATAGAGGCATAGAATGTTTAAATAACTTTCCACAAATCAGAAATGTAGCTAGGGCTAAACCACAATTTCAAATAGAGTTCTGGCTACACTATTCCACATTACAACATAGCCCAAAATTCAGAGGGTCCAATTGAAGCTATATTTGTCATCAATATGGAAAAAGTAATGATAAATGCTATTAAGATTCATTAAGCCATTTGTTCATGGCGGTGAGATTTTCTTAACATTTGTGTTGAAATCAAATGCTAGTTCAGGCAATTAGATGACACATTTATTGAAACATATCTAGGAAAACTCAACAAGTAAAAACATTAACATACAAATAAAATAAAATAGTATGGCTCGCTGCTCTCTGTCATGTGAGGATACCATGAAAAGTCAGCAGTCTGCAACCCAGAGCAGATTCACCAGAAACCAACCATGATGGCACCCTGATTTTATGCTTCCAGCTTCTAGAAGTATGAGGAGTTAATTTCAGTTGTTTATAACCAACAAATAAATAAAATAATGTATATTTATTCTTATTAAAAAAGAAGTCTTTACTTCATATTTGAATTTGTTATGACATTATTATTAATTAAAATGATTTTGGTTTACAATTGGTTAGAGAATCTATAAAGAAGTTACTGGTAAAAAAGCAAAAAAAAGGAGGGTGGATTAAAAAAATACCCTTAAACCTCATGGTTTATAATTAATTGATCAGACTAGCTAGATAGTCTAAGATATATATAAATTATGGCTTTTATAAGATCACAAAACATAAGGAGCTCAGCCCCTATACTTAAGTAGTATATACCTTAGTTGGGTAGAACATGTAAACACACTCATATACACACACTTGCACATGCATGAACACACTACATATAAATACCTTGAAGATATATACAAAACAGTTTATAAATTGAGTTATCAGGATATCAAGGTGATTATTAAAAGAAAGACAAACACTAATTTTTTAATGAAGTGTTTTTCAATCTGTTTTTTTAACCCTCTCCAAGGGTTTTTATATGTTTTTTCCTAGTAGTCCCTCCACCATGAAATGTTAATACCAGGTGTGTGGTGTATCTGTTTTCATACTGTGGGCAATTTGGATGGCCACAAACAATTGCAATATCTAAATATTTCCACTTCTCCAAAATAAAGTTTGCCCTTTTGGAAGGTTATATGCACATGTTGAAAATGCATGCGTTAGCAATATAAAACAAATATTGGAATTTTATATTAAGTTGCAATATCAAGCTGTTTCATAATCACATAATTATAGTTTATCAACAAGTATTTAGAAATGTTTTGTTTTTAAATATTTTTTATGACTTTGGTTGAGTTCATTAATTCATATACTTCATGTCCTTTATTGAAATTCTTTGACCTGGTAACAAGAGATACCAGTAAGCACATATTAAATCAAGTACTGACAGTTCAAGTAGGTTAAAATTATTTAAAAATTCCCTTCAATGTCTTGGGAGTCAAGCTGGGTGTTGCATCAAATTTCTAAAGTACTGGAAATTACCATTGTCTCCTACTGAGGGCAAATCACAATTTGAACAACTGGTAAAAAACGTTGATTGTGTTTATCTGACTATAATTTGTATCAACCCAGTAGTATAAAAAACATCAAAGTAACCTCTACATAATCACAAAAACAAGGCATAAAATCAAAACTCGATATTCTGTAAATGTGTCCTGGCTGGAGCCCTGGAGATTGTCTCCAGACTTTGTAACACAATCAGGTCTGGTGAAATACCATGAAAATGTTTTCTTTCAATCACTTGTAATTGGTATTCTTCAAGAGAAGGGAAGAAAATAAAGGGGATGAGATCTTTCGATTTGCTGCTTTTGTTTGGAATTGCTCCAAATCACAAGTAACTACATGGCAAATTGACATCTTCTCAGTTCAGTTGTAACCTTTTCCTCCTCTATTTCTTCCCAAGGTTTGTAAAGAGGCAGGCTATTCAAAGGTTGGTCTAAAACCAAACTTCTCATCCTGACATTTTAGGCTGCACATAATCTGGCCTCACTTTTACACTCTCTTAACAGTATCTCTATTTCACTCCCATTGGAAACTTTTAACTCTTTTCTCTAGATTTCTTTTGTGTTACTCCCTGAATGAGCCATGTTAATTTCCACTTTGGCTTCTTCTCATTTTCTGGCATATTTTTGGTATCCCCTCTTCTCTCTGCCTATGGGAGCCATACTCATCCATCAAGATCCTTTACTAAGGCAGTATCAGAAAACTCAAACATTGAAACAGCTCTTCTCTTGTTGATAGTACTGTTTTATCTCAGCTTTCCCATCAATCATGTTTTGGATGTGGCAGATATTCATTCAATCAGCAAATTTTAGCAAGTACTTAGTACGTGCCACATACCATTTCTAGGCATTAGAAATACATTTGGGGAACAAAACAAACAAAAGTATCTACTTCAAAGGATTTATATGCTAGTATGGAGAAATTAGCAATAAAAGTATAATAGATAAAATAGTATGTTTTAACTAGAATATGTTGCTTTAGACACAAGGTAAGCACTTCTTTTTCTATAAAAGACCAGTAATACCACTCTTCAATTTTGGTCTTGTAGTAGGAAAGCAGCCAAGATGATGTGTAAACAAAAATTACTGTAGCACTGTGAAAACTGAAATTTGAATATAATAAAAGTTGCCCATAATATGAAATATTCTTTTTATTTATAAAATATTTATAGTTTTTTAAAATTTATTTATTTATTTGTTTGTTTATCTATTTGTTTATTTTTTTAGAGAGAGGGGAAAGGAGAAGGAGAGGGAGAGAAACATCACTGTGTGGTTGCCTCTTACTCAAGGCCCCAACTGGGAACCTGATGTGCAACCTAGTCATGTGCCCTGACTGGGAATCGAACCAGCAACACTTGACTTGCAGGCCGACGCTCAATCCACTGAGCCGCAGCAGCCAGGGCCCTATTTATAAACATTTAAAATGTGAAAACATTTTCTTAGCTCATGTAGCATACAAAAGCAGGAGTTGTTCAGGTGGACTTTGAACACCTAGTCATTGCTACATTGAGGTTTAGATAATGGCCAGTGTTTTAGAGAAAATTAAATCAGAGAAGTAAATTAGGGAGTGTTGGCAGGATAAATACAAATGCCAGTTTTAGAGCACTGGCTAGTGTGACTCAGTTGTTTGGGTGGGCATCATCCCACAAACCAAAATGTCATGGATTCAATTCCTGGTCAGGGCACATATCTGGGTTCAGTCCCCACTCGTGGAGCATGCAAGAGGCAGCTAATCAATGGTTCTCGCACATCAGTTTTTCTCTCCCTCTTTTTTTCCCTCCCCTCTCATCTCAATAAAAGAAAAAATAATAAAAATATATCATGATCAAGTGTGGTTTATTCCAGAAATGAAGAGTTGGTTTAATATTTGAAAAACAACAATACTAGCAAACTAGAGAAGAAAAGATATGATAATCTCAAATGATGCATAAAACTAAACACCTTACTCCATGGTTAGAAACCAGAGAGGAATGAATGCCTGCTCTCACTGGTTCTATTCACCATTGTATCTAACACTCCAGCCAGTGTAATCAAGTAATGGAAAGAAATAAAATGCTTCCAAATTGTAAAGGAAGGAGTAAGATTGTTTTTATGTGATCTCCTATATAAAAAATCTAGTGGAATTTCCCCTAGCCCCCCCCCAAAAAACTATTAAAATAACTGACATTGGCATTCATAGTTATTGACAAAAGAGAAAAGAAAATATATACTTGTGCAAGTTTTGTATATACATGTTCACAAAAGCTTTATTTGCAACAGCTAAAACCTGAAAACAACCCAAATACTTATCAGCAGAGGAATGAATAAACAAGTTGTGTTAAAATGATACATGGACTACTACTCAGTAGTGAAAAGAAAGCAACTATTGCTATGGGTAAATCTTAAAATAATCAGGCTGTGTGAAAAAGTCAAACCTAATAAAAGTTCATGCCGTATTATTTTATTTATATAATGATCTAGCAAATGCAAGCACCTGCAAGGACAGCACCTTAGGTGCTGTTTGAGGAATAGGATTGGGATAAACAAGAAGCAATGATTACACAGAGGCAGAGGGAAACTTGGGAAGGTGATGATATGCTCATTATCTGGACTGTGACGATGGCATCACAGATGTATACATGTGCCAAATCTGATTACCAGTATGCTTTAAATGTATACAATTTATTGTATGACTATTACATTTCAATAAGGGCTATTAAAAGTTATATCAACATTTATATTTATTTCTTTTGGAATCAACTAAAATTAAATAAATGTTATGTATATGAGTTCATGACATGCCATACTCTATGCAACAGCTAGCCCAGCAGTATACCTTCATATGTCAGAGTCATTGTCGTTACTTAAAATTGCCTTAATGTATTGCATAAACTCAAAAGGAAGTTTGCTATCATATCCATATATACTTATACAACATAAATTATCCTTCTATCCTGATATCAGCAACATAATTGCTCAGGTAGTCAAAAGTGAAATCAAGGGCCCATTCTCTAAAGGAGCATTGACTTAAGCTTAAATAAGCAATAACCATTAACCACGCCATTATGCTAACATTCAGAATTAGCTTAAAAATTTACTGTAATACATCTGTAAGGAGCCAGATTCTCCAGAGGCATAGAAGAGAAACAGAGAGGACGATGCAGCCCCCCAGGAACTGCTGTCATCTCAGCAGGGAGGAGGCCAGGAAGATGCCCAGCAGAGACCAGCCAGCTGCTAATTCCAGCTGGGATCATAGCCGTCCCAGGTCCGTGGAAGCACCAGGTGGACACAGGACCCTGCAACAGGAAGCTGACAATGCCCCTGTAGCCCACCCTTGGGACCCCTGACTTGAGGTCATCCATGACTCCTAGGGCCTTGCGAAGGCTTTGAAGCTGTCCCTGCTGGAGAACTGCACTCGCACCTCCCCCAGCTCATTCTGCTCACTGGTCCTCACTTTCTCCACCTGCAGCAGGGGGGTACCGTAGACACGGGCCAGGAAATCCCTGTCGTAGGCCTCCTGCAGAAGGTAGGGCAGGTCCAGCTGCGTAAAGGGCACGAAATGTTGGTTCAGCTTGATGAACTTGAGATGCTGGTCAAAGAACTGCCCGTGGCTCACACCCTTGCGGCCAAGGTCATGGTTCTGGAGATGTCACGACGCACGCAGGCCCGGCCCTGCCGCTGCTCCAGCAGCCGCATCCAGTTGTCCCAGAAAGCCTTGGGCCACTTGGGCTCCAGCTCGGCCCAGAGCTCGGCCGCCAGCAGCCAGCCCAGGCCCGGGAAGAAGTCGGTGCGGTAGAGCAGCTCTGGCTTGCTGGCGTCCACCATCTGCTCCTTGCCGTTGTTGTTCTAGACAGACACGCACCACAGGGAGGGTTCGGCCCTCAGCAGCCAGTAGGTGGCCTGAAAGTACTCGAAGAAGTCCAGGGCCACCTCCGGGTCATCCTCCACCACCACCACCGCGGGGAACTTGAACCTGTGGAAGACCTGACCCAGCGCCCTGCGGTAGTGGCGCACGATCTGTAGTAGCCCTGGAACTCGTGGTGGTTGAGCGGCACCGCGATGGCGCTCAGGTCCGGCTGCCGGATGTGTGTGATGGCGCTGCCATGGGAGGCGATCACCTGAGCCCTCTCCTCGCACCCGCAGTCCTGGCTGACGATGATAGGGAAGCGCTCGGCTGAGGGCTGATAGTGCAGCAGCTTATCCAGGCAACGCCGGACAGTGCTGCGGTCACAGGCGATGACCAAAATGGGAATCAGGGCTGGCGGCGAGGTCGCAGGCCCACAAGGCGGTGCCGGCGGGACCGCAGTGGGCGCCCTCCCCCGCTGGCTCCCCCGCTGGCTCCCCCGCGCATGGGATTCCCAGATCTGCTGCAACAGTCCCCGCTGCCGCTCCAGCTCCACCTCAGTGTCCTGGGCCAGGCGGACCACCTCATGCGTGAGCCCCGCGGGCTCGTCATCCAGTGCGCTGTCGGCACTTTTAGGAGTTATAATAACCAGGATACTCAATACATTTCTCTTTTAGGACACCAAAATGCATCCCAAAGGCTGGAAAACCCACTCTAACTTTTAGAGCTATATAACCCACTTCCAGGGATTCCTTCCTAAATGACTTGATTTAGCCCCTGTCACTGGCATAGCAAAGAAGATTGTTGTCAAACTTTTCATGACACCAGTATAATATAGTTAAAAATTTATAAAATTTCATTTTCTCTATACATATTTATATTATACTAAGGCAAAAATTAAATATCCCTCTAGTAATCTATTTTAAAGAAGAATAAGTTTGAATTTGATGGAAACTTCTGTAATCATCATCAAAGCCTAGAATTTCAAAACTGGAGGGAGCTTAGGAATAAGCTAGTTCAATTTTCCATTTTAAAGATGAAAAGTTGAAACCTCCAGTGATATGTAAAATTGATATACTAAGATAGCAGAAAATAGGAACTAAAAACTTACTTCATTGTCTCTCCCATGATGATTAGAAGCAAAGAGGCAAAGAGAGAAAAGAGATCTTGAGGTTTAAGAACAAAATTTCTTGTGTCTCTGAGTTATTCAAATTATTATTCAAAAAATTAGGCTATCTATTCTACAAATGCACTGGCTTCTACACCCTCCCATATTCCAGGCTTCTTGCACACTTCATTTGTTTAAAAATGTCATGAATATTAAATAATTGACAGCTGCATGCTTTGACCCATGCCTGAAGCAAGCACCAGGTATATTAGGAACAGTATAGTTCTACAAAGAATAGAAAGATAAGAGCTAATTAAATCCTGGGGAACTCATCTGCAGAGATTGAGGTGCCCTCTGGCATTTGTTACCACCAGGCAAAAGTCACTAATTATAGCTATACTATTCACTACACTGAAGTGCTTAGGACCAGTCTGGTATGCTTTTCTGTTCCTGTAATTTTATCAGGAAATGTTAAACCATCAAGGAACTTGACAAGTGTCATTTTACTCAAATGGAGTTCCTTTCAACAAATCTAAAAGGGAAATGCATTTTCCCCATTAGATCAAATTAAACAATGAGAACGCTTTCCTTACCCTCTTGTTAGTTGATAAGAAAAGGACTATAAGGCATGACTCCTGCCTGGGGAACTGACAGGCTGTTTGGACAGTGGTGTCACACCTAAAGTACAATGCATTATCATTAATTGATGGGCACTGTAGAACGAAAACCAATTTAATGTCATTCGGAAAATATTTACTGAGCCCTTGTGAAGGCTGGGTCTCTAGGCTTGATTCTGTGTATGCAAACTGTTAACTATTGAAAGCCTATAATCTTGTAACTTCAGACTGTATCTGAATTTAAAAGATTGCTAATACAGGTATGTAGGTGTGGTTTAAAAGGAGTTTAAAAGGATGTGTTTCACCCAGAATATCACAGTCATCTAGGGTGATGCCAAGGTGAGATTCTCAAAGATTGACAAGACTGTAAGGAACCTAAGAGATTATCTAATTTGTACTTCTTATTATAAAAAGGAGGAATCTTGAGCTCTGTCAACTTGTTCAAGTTCATTCATCATTCATAGCTTGATGGTAGAGTCAAGGCACAATCACTCTCTGATTTCTTTCCAGTTCTTGCCCACCCCCACACCGACCCTGCCCCCATTCTGTTTTATTTTTTTACTTTGACACAAACACATTTTCTTAAACATAGACAATATATGGATGACTTAATTATTACATTTTGAGACCAAACTGATCTTATTCTTCAATTTAATTCAACAACCTGAAAGTTAAATAATAGCATGTGAGAAGCAATCTATTTAAACATAGCAAGCTTGTGAGAAGAACATAGTAGCATTTTGTCAAGACCAAAGATTTTGAAGTAAGTTAGCTTGGATTTGAACCCAGGAACAACTCTTACTGCTGAACTGATGACTTTGGTCAAGGTCCTTAACATTTCTGTGCCGCAGTCTCCATATCCTTGAAATGGAGATAAGGTATGTTAAAATATAGGGTGAAATGAGATTCTATATGTGAAACATTTGTTACAATCCTTATTACACAGTATTCATTTATTAAACATTTAAAAAATAAACAGAATGGAAAAGCTTTATTTGGACATGCTGAGGAAGACAAAGTCTTCAGATTTCAACCTTCATAGAGAATTAAATTTCATCCTAATAAAAACCAAATAAGTTCAATAATGTGACTAATGTCATGCCAAACACTTACCATCAATTTTATTGAATCATATTGCCAAAATTGTGACGATGCACAATAAACAAATATTTTTGATAGAAAAAGTCATTTACTATAAACTGATGCTTATGTATTACAGAAGCGTAAGTGCTTGGGGAAAAACAAATAAAAAGGTTAGCATATGATAATAAAAACAAGAAAGTACTTGAAATGAGTATAATGTAAATGTAGCACATCAAAACTTGTGAAGCTAAACAATGAATTATTTAGGAATAAGTTTTATACAAAAAAGTTTATACTTGAAAGGAATTAATAACAAAATTCAATGAACTAAATGTCCTTTACAATATATTTAGAACAACTGTACATAAAATCAATTTAAACAAAGTAATAAATTAAAAAATGCTAATGAAATTGAAATGGGAAGAAAAAAGAAAATTTTTAAAAAGTGATTCTTTGAGAAATCTAGTGAAACAGATATATTATTAACAAAACTGATCAAGAAATAAAAAGCAAAGAAATAAATGATATTAATATAAAATAAACAGATAAACATGTAGATTTCTTTAAAATGTATAAAAAATATTTAAAAATTTGAAACTTAAGTGTAGAAAATTTCCTATCAAATGTAATATGCCCAAAGTTTTAAATGTGAATTTTACAATAAAATATCATCTTATAACCATTAAAAGTTTAAGTCTGTCATGAAAAATTAATCCATTAGCATCAATCTATAAATGACTCAGAGTTACTTAGAGATGTTTCTACTTTATAATTAAAAAATAGATAAAACCAACATTATGTGAACTCTTCCAGAAAATAGAAAGACTGTCATGTATCCTCTCTTCATAAGAATTAGATACCTAATTGGATACCAAACAGTTGCTAGAACAACCTATGATACTGAATTTGTTATATTGCACTCCTCCCAGGTAGTCTGCAATGGAACAAAATATCCCAAAAATGAGTGGCTTAAAACAAGCATTTCTTAGTTTTTATGAGACAGTGGGGAGTCTAGATGACTCTTTGGGAGTGAATGAATGGTCTAAGATGGCCTCCCTCCCATGTCAGTGGGCAGGCTAGTTGGGCTGCAGAGCCACAGCTAGGTTGGCTTGTCTCTGCTCAACATGGTCTCTCATACTTCAAGAAGCTCACCTGCACTTCTGAACATAGCAGTCTCCAGGTATAAAAGAGCAGCAAGAGGCAGAAAAAGACCCAATGTGCAAGTACTTGCCAACTCTTACTGGCCAAAGCAAGTTGCAAAACCTGTCCAGACTCAATGAAGGAGGCCACTCCCAAAGAGCACTGCTAGAGGGAGGAAGATCATTTATGTTAAATATTTATAGCAACAGCAAAACAGATAATGTTTATTGATATAAGATTATAGCAGGGCTGGTATATTGAAGAAAATCTAACACCCAGCCAAGAGTGTCCTGTACATAGTCACTGTTGGATATGTTGATCTTATATTATCAATTTCAATTTAATTCAGTTAACTCACTGACAGACTCTCTGTGCTATGACACAAACATTAAAAAGGGTTAACTAGGCATATGGTTCTCAGGTAGGGTGGCCCTGGGCAAAACACGGGTGGAGGCTGACCTTGGCCTGCACAATCTAGGAAACCCTAGGGCCTACACACCCAGTGGACAGCTACAGACCACGTAGGAGCACCACCACGCTGCCCCTGCACAGCTGGTCCTCCACGGAGGGCAGTAGTTTGTGGTAAACGGTCATAGCCAATAATTGCAGCTTACTGGCCTGGGTAAATCCCTCCCATTGATCTGCCAACAGCAACCAAGGCTCAACTATGAGAGGAGGGTGTACTCAGCCAACACAAAGGGCACACCTTTAGTACCCAGCTTGGGTGATAGGGGAGGCTGTGCCACTGGACCCTACAGGACATCTACTACATTAGGCCACACTACCAAGACATGGAGTCAAAACAGCTCTACCTAATACATTGAAACAAACACAGAGAGGCTGCCAAAATGGGAAGACAAAGAAACATGGCCCGAATGAAAGAGCAAATCTAAACTTCAGAAAAAAAATAAAATAAATGAAATGGAGATGAGCAATCAGATGCAGAGTTCAAACTCTGGTTATAAGGATGCTCAAGGAACTGAGTGAGGACCTATCTCTATTCCCTACCAATATCATCTAGACTAGAGTTGATGCTATAGGCCAGAATCTAACCTCTGCTCTTCTTCCCTAGTTTTTATTTTTTATTTTTTCTAGCTAATTTCATCACAGCATTAAAGGACTAAGTGGCTTGAAGTCATAGGTAATGGCAGAGCTGCTTAAAGGAGTTTCATTCTAATTAGGTGATATTTAGCAGAATCTAGGACACTTGAATCCTTTGCCACATATCTCAGAGTGCCAGATTGTATAATGATGTATGTAGACAAGATGTTCTAAACAAATCATGCTCTCTATTGCTATAAGATTTTCATCTCACATTCTGTACAGTGTATCCCTCTGCACAACCACTCCTGCTGTTATTGGCTGCTGCTTGGAAAGATGCCCATCTTATCCAATCAGCAATGAGGGATATCTGGAGGGTCAATATCAAGGAATATAAAACATTGGTGCTTGGTCTACAATAGTCCTTACTTAAGACTATTGGTGCTTAAAACAAACTCTTGGATGTGAAAGCAGACAAAAACTGTATGACACGTATACAACATAAGTCTTTATAAAAGATACTTTTAAAGTTGAGGAGGTACTAACTGCCTTAAAATATAGACAGCGCTGAGAATGAGGAATAAAAATCTGTCTGTAGACATGACAATTAGGAAAGCAGCATGAATTTGCGATGACTCAGAAGACAAGGGAGATTTATGGAACAGTGAAAATTGGAATGAAGCATACAACGTGGCTAGTGTAGCCTTAGAAAGAAGCAAGAACATTTTTTATTGGAGAATAGCATAAGCAAAAACCCCAAGGAAGGGATTAAAAAGACCGAATATATGGAGAAGATGAAGGAGGTGGTAGAGAAAGAAATAAATTCAAATATTACAACTAAGCTAGTTAATATTAGTAAGTCTTTAGTGAAAAACTAGGAACTTTGGACATGGAGAAATATCAATAATTAAGAAAATATACTGTATTTTAGAATGTAAAAAAAAAAGTGAACCAAAGTAACCAACTAAGCAGGTTAAACATTTTGCAAAATGTTACTTTCTGATAAAGGTATTTTCCTTCACATCACTGCCATTATAACTCATAATTCTAATTGAATGACTATACAGAGACAAACATTTAAAATGACTCTAGCCTGTTGTTTCTTGTTCTTACCCAGCTTTTGTGTAAAAAAAAAAAAAAAAAACCCACACACCTTAAATTACTAAATTATAGTCTCATTGGAACTGTCAAAGCTCCTGTCATGGAAGCAATTTAAAATCCTAGAATTTGATGACATCATCGCATCTATCCTGTGTCTTTTGGGGAGGAACACAATTTAACCTGCCCGAAAGATTATTTTAAGATATTTTTGTTTGTCCATCTTGAAGCTAACAAATAACGTTTTATGATCCATACAATCTGGAATTACAATTTTTGTTTTATTAAAATCATCAGCCCTTTTCAATTTATAATTAATATTCTTTGTAGAAAAATAAATGTTGTATTGACCATAATTTAGTGGTTTTAATATACTCTTCTAGCCCATAAACCTTCAAAATGACTGAGTTTTTAAAAATATGCAACTTTCAAAATAAGAAGAAAGTTACTTTTTCCTTTGCTTTTAAACTATTTTCCCATTTATAGAATGAATAATTGGACAATCAATTGACTTAAATCGTCTTTCCTTTTCCAAGCTATTGTTCAGATCCAGTTTTAAATGACAATAACTTGTAAAACCATAGCACATGACCAAAACACGGAAGTCACAGAAAGGCCCTAAAGACTAGAGATCAAGTTCAAGCTGAGGTTTATTGAGGTTACATGGGGATTGGATAAGATGCCTAGAGAGGCTAGAAGTTTACCAGTAATTTTTCCAATGCTGGACAGAATCTGGCAGAGCATAATGCCCAATTTGTTCATGATTATGGGAGAGCATTGGGAACAAGGGTAAGTTGTCTATGAAGCCAAATGTAGTGAAGAGGAATAGAGCAAATATTTGACAAGCAAATATTCATAAAAGACATTTATCCAGGAAAATTAATCTTAATTAATAATCAAAATTTAAACAAATACAATTTTATTAAAAATAGGTAAAACTTAAAAAAATACTTCACTCAAGAAATGATAGAGTAAGTAAACACATAGAAAGATACTAATATTATAAGTCATTAGGGTAAAGAAAATTAAAACCACATTGAGATACTACTACACACCTATTCAAATTCTGATGATGTCAGAACTTGACAAGGAAGTGAAGCAGCTGGAACTCTAACACATTGCTTTTGGGAATGGAAAATAGCACATCCACTCTAGAAACAGTTTGGCAGTTTCTTCAAAATTTAAACATACCATTTCCATGTGATTCAGCCATCTCATGCCTATTTTTCCCAGAAGAAATGAAAGCATACGTCCACCTAAAGACTTGTATTTAAATGTGCATGCAGTGTTATTCAAAGTGGTCCCAGACTTTAAACAACCCAAGTATTCATCAGCTAGTGAATGGAAACAAATTGTAAGATTGCCATAAAGCTATTACTACTCAGAGATAAAACGGGTTGAACTACACATGTATATAACAACATAGATAAATCTAAAATGCATTATACTGAGAGAGAAAAAAGTCATTCACAAAAGTCTCCATACTGTATAGTTTTACTTATTTGCAATTCTGGAAAAGGCAAGATTGTAGTCACATATAAAGAAGACCAGAGGCCTGACATTGGGGGAGGGGATTATCTACCAAGAGACATGAGAGAAGTTTGGAGATTAATGAAAATATTTTCCAAAACTAATAAAATTGTATCTTTAAAACAGATAAATCATCCTGAAATTTCAAGATCATGCCTTCTTCATTACACAAACTCCTCATTTTTACACTGAAAGACCTTCAAAGGCTACCTCATTCCATTTATGTTTATTTTTTTCATGGTAAAATCCAGACAAACTAAATGATATAGCTCTTCCCTGAACACACTTCACACTTCATTATCTCCACATCTTTGCACATGATATGCATACTTCTTTGGTTTTAGAGTACATTAAAAATCTTTTAAGTGTATGTTAAAAATTATAATCTTGGTTGGGGAAAGTGACTTGTGCCATGTCACAAATCTAGCTGTTGCTACAAAGTCAAACTGAAATCCAGACTTTCTGATTCCAGATTAAATGCTTGCTACTATCATAGGTCTTCCTCCATCTACTTGGATTCAAACATCCCATGTCTCTTCTTATCAAATCAAGTTTCATCTAAAATGATCTAACTAATATTTACAATATTTCTCTATTTTAAGTCAACCCTCTAATCTTACTCAGATCACTCTTTTGCATTTAATAATATTACTTTGTTTTATACTAATGTATGTATCTAATTTCTCCATTAATTTTTGAGTCTGAAACCGGCGACATGTCTTGCTTTTTCCTTCATGATGTCTAAAAGATTGTCTGACAAACAGACTTCACTCACTGAAAAACCGTTTTGTTTCTTTTGTGTATGGTTGTTGTGGTGGACATTTAGCTAAACTGCTCTGTGAGAGAAAGGATATCTGCTTAAAACATATGAGAACCTGCTCTAATAACTTTAATCATATGGGTTTATGGAAAACATTTGAAAACCCAGTATTTTAAATATTTTGATATGAGAGAATCATATCCATGATAAAAATTTAAATATATTTAAAAATATATATATATAAATGGCAAGGCATCAGACCTTGACGAGTTGTATTCCTGCGGCAAAACCGTCTAGAAGAAATGGTTGGCCCGGGTCCTCTGTCATTTTTCCATTTAATGAATATTTCAGTTGTTTTGTGCATACAATACTGTATTAGCAAATGTTTGTTTAATGGACTGAAGCTAATGAAAACTGAAGCCATGAATGTGTCAACTCAGATACTTCCGTACTTATATCACCTGAGTTTTCTCCAACTTCTTGCATCCTTGCAATAGATTGTTCCAGGGGTCCTTCAAATCAGGTGAAGTTACCTGTTTCGGGGTTTTGGGAGGGTACTAGGGAAATGGATGAAAGATGGAGAGCTGTTCAGAAGCAGAAGCCTGGATCAGCGGGTTCTAGGCCTCCCATTTGGGTTCGTGGATACCCACATCCATATCTGGTTTAGAACTGAAATGCCAAATTTACTTTGATCATGACATCACCTTCTGATTTTGTATTTCACACATTTTAAAATTGCTGACATAACTTAAAAATTAGTCTTCTGAAAAAACATATGTAGTCTTTCAGGAACTTTGGAGAACATGAGAGATTCTAGAAATCTGGAGAGAGGCATATGTTTAAAGTTACATGAATTGCAGATTTGTGAGTTCAAAGGGATTGTTTAAAAAGAGACCAGAAAAGATAGAGTAGTTATTAGAAGCCCCATAGATTTTCTGAAATCACATCTTACTAGTTTCATGCAATTTCCACTTTCATAAGGTTATTATATATATATATATATAATATATACATTATATTATATATATGTCATTAAAGTGTACCTTAAAAAATTTAAGTGTGCAGTTTACCAACTTTTACTTAAAAGAAGTTCTAGATACTCTATACACTTACATATTAATAACCAAAAAAGTAAGCTTAAAGCTTAAAGACTGTTTATCACTGGATTGCTATCAACCTCAAGGATAATCCTTTACACTATGGCAGCAACATTTTTAGCATAATCTATATGACAATAAGGAAGATATATATATACTCATAAAATCGGTGAATATTCTGATTTGGAAAAAGAGGGATGATTATTTTAGATGAAAAAATACAAATCTCAAAAGATGGTGGCAAGCGTGAGCAATGAACCGAATCTAACAGCAAACTTTAACAAGGATAAATGCAGGGACAGCAAATGAGTTTAAAAGATCATCTTTTCAAGTTAAAGCGAGACAGAGATATGAAAAACATAATCATGCTAACAAAGAGCAAGCTCGGTTTTAATCCACCTTGCAGTGTGGCTCCTAGAGAGGCCACATATACTTAGTTTATACTAGAGTAACGGTGAAAGTGACTAGAAGAAGAGGTTGGACGTGGTGAACCTCTCCACAAAAGAGTGTTGTATTCAGTGATCAGTGCTGTGCTCCACAGAAAAAAAGAAAAGGGTCGTGAGATTGACCAAGATGTTAGAAAGATTGAAACCCACACCAAATGAGAAACAATGAAAGGAATTAGGGAAGAAGGACTTTGGGAGATGAGAGTCTTAGGAAGATATGGTAGTAGCTTTAAAATATTTAAAGAAGCTTTGTGTGAAAACAGGAGTAAGTGGTGAGAGACAAGGTAGTAGGTTATAGGCCTGTAACCACAAAGTGTGAGGCTATCTTTGTTTAAATTTAAAAATAGCATCTACTTAAGTTTAACTAAGTTGCATTGAATAAGCTTCTTTTAAAAAGAGAAGTATTCAGCATGTGGGAGTCTCCAATTTTGTCATACTCCTGAAAAGAATATGGACTGAGAAAAGGATGTGTTATAGAGAGACATTGCTGTGCATTCAAGGCATAGTTTCTGTAGAGGTTAAGATATAAATGAAGTTAAAAGATGAGATGGTTATTAAAATGTTATTGTTGTTTTGAAAAAGATGAAATGACATAAACTCTCAGAACAACTTTAATCTTCGGTTAAGATGCTTCCAAAGTACGCATAATGGGAAGTAGGCAAACATCAAGGAATTCGAGCTAATTTTCTAGAATAGCCATAAGCAAAATAAAAATTATTTCCAAAGCTTCTTGGGTGTCACACTTGAGGATGCTTTCCTGTTCCTACCCACCTGGACCCAATCTACCAACTGATTACCCATATGAAAGCCTGGCTGTGCAAGGTACAGTTGCTGAGGAAGCTCATCTAGCTGAACTCAACCCGGCAGGTCCTCTGTGGCCTTCCACATCAAGTGAGAGATGATCAATAAGTTAGGGTAGAAATTTGTTTGGAATGGGAAGCTGAGACTTAAAGTCTTATTTAAGCAAAATAGTTCCACCCTGGCTGGTGTGGCTCAGTTGATAGGGCATCATCTGTAAACCAAAAGGTCAATTCCTGGTCATGTCACATGCCTGGGTTGTGGGTTAGGTCCTTGGTTGGGGTATATGCAGGAGGCAACCAATCAACGTTTTTATGTCACATTGATGTTTCTCTACCTCCCTTTCCTCTATCTAGGATAAATAAAAAAAAAATTAAAAATTTTTAAAAAGCAAAATAGTTCTGTTTTTTTTTTTTTTAAATGGGTTATTTGGGGGCATGGTACTAGGTCAATGAAGATTATGGGGAACCTGAAATCCTCTCAATCCATTCACTCTTTGATGCCCAAACTGACTTTGTCTGCTATTCAAAACTTCCTTCAACCTGAAGTCATTTTGGAAAAAGAATTTGATAATTTCCACCAAGCTGTGGGTGACAGACAATGGCATAATAGTTTACAACCACCATGTGCATTATTATTGTATTGTAATTCATATTAAATATCATACTTTCAAACAGTGACTCTAATAATAGAACTTTAGGCAATGCTTTTAAGTTGTTTTGGAGAAAAATTTTAGGATAGGAAATTCTTTTCTCAATCACCAACAAAGTAGGTAATTGTCTGCTTATTAAGAATCCTGGGAATCAAACTGGTAATAGATATGTGCCTTGCAGGAGAAGCAAAGTAAAATCTCATTTTGTGATATAACAGAATTTTAGATTTGGGAAATATTCTTAATGTTAAAAGAAGAAATGTCTCTAAATTTCTTGAAGATATAAACTTTTCTGAAACAAGTAATATAGTTATGTTTCCAGCTGTGTATTTTAATTCCTCATTTAAAAAAATAAAGTTTTACTCAAATAAAGTTGAGAACATTTAACTAATTTAGAAAGATATTTTTTTAGTATAAATTGCCTTATCTTTCAGGGGTCTTAAGTGTGTGTTTAGCTCAAATCAACTTACTAATGCTGCAGAAAATGTTCAGCTAAGACTCTGAAAAGCATGTATGAGTAAATGAATTAAGTGAGTTTTCTGCTGTCTTTTAGAATAAACAACTTATGATTTACTTTATGTATGTGAGAAGCAAATTAGCCAGATGATTCTGTGGTCCTTAGGTATATCTTTAGATCAAAAGAATTCAGATCAAATGGACTACACAAAGCCATGTCTTGGCATAACTGCAAAGTTGTACAACTAGACAAAAGGCTCTCATATGTATTTTGGTGCTCTTCTTCCTTTTGTGGCTCTATCCATCCAAGAAAACTAGGAAAGTACCCCTGACTCATTTCTATCACTCCCTCAAAGCACACTCACACGTGTGCACACACCATTCCAATTCTATCAATGACCCACGCTCTGGATTCTTTTCTAACTTAAACTTTTAGCTTTATGTTCCTTAATGGTGATTCAGAAGATAAGTAATATTAGTTAAATGGAGATCAGTATTTTTCCTTATGTCTAATTATGAAAACCCATCAGCCACAAGGATGCATAATTTAAGGAGTAAGTAAAATGATAAAAATTTCAGGTGTCAAAGCAGAATGAAATGTTTGAAATTACAGAAACCACATCCCTTGTCTTAAAATGCCATTTGAGCAGCCTCTGTGTGTCAGGAACACAGTGTAGTCTCCCCATCCCAGCCTCCTCTCTTGACCTTGTAAGTACAAGTATATACAATAGGGTTTAGAGAAAGGAGTGGGTTTTCACTAGAAAAATCCAAGAAAGACAGCAATAACTTTCCTTACTGAACTGCATTTATTGCTTGACCACTGATTTTTAGATCATTCTCACCATACATGGCTCTGTTCCCTTCTATGCTATTAGTGTGGGACGATAGAGTGACACTTGTCATTTTCCCCTGGATCACAGAGATCTCAGTCAAGTCGAACATTATACATAAGTAGGATGGACAATAGCTAAAGGCATCAAGAAAACTGTGCTCCCCCAAATCCACCAGCCAATCTCCCTTAATTCTATTCTCAGAAAATAAATCATTTTATTCTGCATTCAGAAATTAACTATAAACTATTTAAAATTCAGGGAACTTCCATGATGTAGAAACACTGCCTTAACTCCACAGTTATGAAACACTGACCAAATAATTCAAGGTCTGAAAGAAACATGGCCCTGAAAACCATCAGATTTAAGTGAGTGATTAAATTAACCAAATTTTACCTTCATCAAAATTATATATTTCAAGGGGAAAACTTGAAGCCAGTGCTGGTTTTATACTCTTGTAGGCACTGGATACTAGTTGGCTTCATTTACACATTTTGACTGATATGACTGGCCAAATTATATTTTGGGGCTGTTAAGGGAAATAAGAAAAATGTCTGATTCATGTAAGAATATTGAGAAAAACAATAATATAGAAGAAATTCCTACAGGTTTAGAACTGTGTCTCTGTTTATCCAGGCATGTATTCCAATAAGCAACTTTAGTCAATCATTAATTATTTCTGATTTTATTATTTCCAGTAAACAGACAGCACTCCAGTGCAATGAATGTGATTTCTTCTCTGATAGGATAGCTAAAAGCCCAGAAATAGAACTCTTTTGTTCTCCTGTCAGCAAGGAATAAAATGCCATTTTGCAAGTTCTGAAACACAATATTTATGCCTTCAAGTTTGTGTACTGTGCTTTAACAAGAAAGTCAAGTTAGTTGTTTACTAATCACAGCTTAAAACATTATCGCAATGGAAAAATATAAGATCCTTATGAGCAAGTTTAAACCACAGGGAAGAACAACAATGCATTACCCTAAATTTAGATTTCAGTACAACAGTAACAACTCAATGTAGCTCTATTTGTCAATGAACAAAGGTATAGACAGCTAGATGTAAAGAGAAATAGATGGGTAGTAATGCCCAAGGGTATGATGCTAAACATTGAGCTGTGTTTCTCCAAGTAGAATACAATGAGGCCAGACCAAATCTCACTTTGTCACCTGGCTTCCAAATTATTGTTGCAAAGGACTCCACGTCCCACAAACTTCCTTATAAAAACCAGCCCCTCTCTTTACGGTGATAGACATACCCTCATGGGAAAATTGGGTGAGATGACAGACACCGTGTGGTCTCTCCATCCCAGTCTCCTCTCTCCCCAGCCCCCAGGTGCAAGCTCACCCTTGCAGGTCCCTTCCGCATTTTTAGCAAAAGGAATATATTATAAGAAAAAGTAATCTGATGGAAAGAAAGGTCTCAAACAAAACTCAGAATCAAAAACTGAAAAGACACCAGTACCTAAGCCACTTCTCTCTGCTCACCTGAGGTCTGAATACGTTTTTATTAGCTGTACAGAGAGAAAGAATGCCCCCAACCTACTCTGTCATGAAGGTACATATACTCCTTTGAGGAGATGTGAGAGCTGAAATTTGATGTCTAAATGCAACAATACCAAGGACAGAAGTGACTATGAAATATCTTTGTTCTGGCTTCTAAGAGGGGCATACCAGGTATAGTTGGCATGTGGAGATAATAATTTTAAAAACCTTTTTCCTATTATATAGAAAAATATTTTGGTAGTAATTATGAAATTAAATAAATGATAATAATGGCCATAAGATTTGCAGCCAGTAGAAAAAAAATGTATTAGTCTTTGTGTATTTAATCAGGCCAGTGAAAGTTAATATTAAGCAAATATGTAGATAAAATAAAATAAATATTGCTCTGGCCAGTGTGGATCAGTTGATTGGGTGCTGTCCCACAAACCGAAGATCACAGGTTTGATTCCCTGCATATGCCTGGGTTGCAGGTTTGGTCCCTGTTTGCATCCGAAAGGCAGCCAGTCGATATTCCTTTCTCACATAGATGTTTTGCTCCCTATCTTTCTCCCTTCTTTCCCCCCTTTTTGGAGTCAATGAACATATCCTTGGATGAGGATAAAAACATTTATGAACAAATAAAATAAAATAAGAAGTCTACAAAAGGGAAAAAGTAATGAATCAACACTTTTTAACTACATTAGTATATAGTTTGAAAAAGTGATAAAACATTTATACCTACAAATGCCTGTCTCAGTAGCAATAATATTATTTTATGTTTTTAAATCTTAACTTCTACAAGTGTGTAATGATTTATAGTAATTTATCTGTCTTCTAATCATGCTTAATAGATGATGGAGCCAGATTTATTAGTCTATTATCTTTGTTTATAGTTGATAAAATTATTTTTTGTTAATTCTAACTTCTAAAATTTATTTTACACTAAACAACAGATAAAACATAGTTGAGAAATTTCACAAACATGTACCAGAGTTTGGCAGAACTTCATGAAAATCTATTTCACAACAAACCCCTGAAATGGCAAGTCTATTGAAATGATCTTTAAGATCTATCCAAGTGGCATTTGGACGTCTCTGCAACCAAATGGTTTAAACAAATAACATGCCAAGTGGTGACTTTGACAAACTTAAGTAACTCAAGTTCTGTTTCTTCACTTTTATAATCACTGTAGAATCATTATTTAATTTGAACCTACTGTTAAAATGTAGGAATATATAATACTCAGGGCCATAGTCATAAACTAAGTTAGGGGACTTTGAACAATTTTTAATTCTTAAAAATTTGTTTAGAAACAAATGCATCTAGCTGAATCTTTGTGTTTTGAGGACCACTGCTTAAGGGAGAAGTTTTAAAAATAAATTCCACTTGAAGTACAATGTCAATGAAAGGTAAGAAGTAACAAATGTGCTAAATCAAGCATACACACATACACACATACACAACTCAACAGTTAACAAGAGCACTAGTTTAGACTATGAAGAAGAAACAACTTTCCCTCTACCCTTTTAGGTTCATCCAGCTGTTCTAATAATCAAGTCGACATGAAACACATTCATGAGAAAAAATAACCAACTTTACATACATATGCATGGTAACCTTACACCCATGAGAGGTCAAAGACAGAAAAGGACAAAGAGGGATATATGACATTCTGAGCGAAGGGTGAGGTAAGGCACTGCAGGTCTCAGAAGAGAGAAGGGTCATTTGTAGGATGAAAAGAGCAGATGTTCAGTAATTAGAATCTCACCCTGCCCTAGAAGATAGGTCATAAAAAGTTATTTCTGGTGGTAACTTCTATTATGGGCAAGGCCCCAAATTTATATTCTTTAAGGGAGAGGTAAAAGCTTATTTTGAGTCTGCAGGGTCTCTCTTGCCTTCAGCACAAAATAATCTATAAGCCTGTTCTGAACCCTTTCAAAACCTTAAAACAACAAATGATTTGGGAAGAGGAAGAGCATTTTGTCACTGAGATTGTTAGAATTGCTGGCTTATGATGATAATAATAATAAGTAAAATGATTTTAGTCTTTTTTACTGTAGTATTTTATTTCTAAGTGCAATGTACCCCTATTGCCTGCACTGTGGGAGAACCTCTTCCTTTGTGGACCAACTTGCCCTTTGTTTCTTATTCTGACTAGATGTCATGTGTGGGGGATCCAGTTAGTGAGCACAAGTATGACTCTTTGGAGCCCCAGTCTGACTGAGAGGACAGTTAAGACAATACCCCTGACCTGCATAGGGTGCACCAAGGGGATCTTTCACAGTAGTTTGTCGTTGATTTAAGGGAAGGACGTATTAGACTTTTATCCGTAAGGAATTTTTCTCAATGTTTCAAGATTTATGCTGTGCTCATTAATAACTTACTGTTTTCTCCATAACAAGCATATATTTCTTCTGTTTAGTTTATACTTAGTTACCGCATAGCTGTATTGCTATTTGAGAATTTTTTAATTCTTAAAAAATTATTTCTACAGCCTAAGAAGTCCATTCATGTCTCTGTGTTGGCTTTCTCTCTAACAAACATGCTGATCTCTTTTATTGGTTTTAAAGTTTCAAATTCTTTTGGATTATCAATATAGAATACTATTGTATATGAATATAATACAATGTCATTGACTTGACTAAAACAGACAGCAGAGTGTAACTTACCTTTAAAGGACTTTAACTGCATCCAAAGAGTTCTTATTCAGTATTTCCATTTTTATTCATTTTTAAATATTTGGTAATTTGCATTTTGATATTCTCTTTAACCCATGGGTTATTTAGTAATGTTTCTGTAAGTTTGCAAACATTTGTGTTTGGGAAAAAATCTTAATTGTTGATTTCAAATTTAATTGATTTACACTCAGATATTTGGTATGTATGCTATCAATTATTCAAAATAGCTTGAGATTTCCTTTGAAATCTATTGTGTAATCTATTTACACAAGTTCTCCATATATACACATATATTGATTAAGTTCGTTAACTTTGATAATCAAGTCTTCTACTTCTTTTTTTGAATTGTTTATAAGTGGAACTCTCAGTTTACCATAAAAATGAATTTAAAAACCTCTGAGTTTGAATATCAATTTATTAAATTATTGTAAAATAATCCTGACAGTTTTGCTTTATGAATTTGAAGGCAATAATTGTCAGGTTACAATACATTTTTGTGCATTTTCTCTTTTCTAATTATGCAATGTGATTTATTCATTTTCAAAAATTCTACTTTAAGTTTTCTTTTGTATGTCATTACAATTTTTATATCAACATTCTTAGGTCAAAGTTTCATAGGTTAGCTCTTTTTATCCTTGATTTAAGCATTTTTATAACTTTTGTTTCAGGCATGACATTTATGCACTATGTGGCATACTACTTAAATCATTTGGGGGGGATAAATAAATTAATATCTTCTTACCCATTTGTATTATTGATGTATTTTAATTTATTTGTACTAGCATATGGTGTGTTTTCTCTTTTGAATTACTTTTCTTTGTTCAACTTCTTTAATTTTTTTCTTTCTTATATATCAATTAAATATTTATTGTTTTATTTGTATTCTAATCTTTAAAAAATTCTCTTTTGGTTTAGGAACAAAAGATCATATTTCTAGCTAGTTAAGAAATTCTCTTGATTACTTAACATGAAACTCACAATATTTTTTAACATATTTTTATATATTATATATATATAATATATATATATTCCTGTATTTGAACACAACAAAGAACTTAAACATTTTTTTACCTACTCATTGAAAATTTCCCTCCCTATCTTTTCATTGCTTTCTGTAAATTTAGTTTTAAATTTCTAATACATGATTAATTATTATTAATTTTTATAGTCTTAGTTTAATGAATCTACATAATAGATTTACTAATTCTTTGCTTTTATTCTTCCCTGTATCCCATAACATCCAAATTTCTTTCCTTTTTTATTAAAGTGAATGCTTCACTAGGTTCTTTTTTCCTGAAGATGTGAGAATGATAAGTTCTGTTTTTCCAATGTCTCTAATTATGCCTTTATTTTTCCTCATTTTTACTATGCACTGTTTTAGAGAACATCCTTTCAGGTTAAGTTAACTTGTTCTGAATCTACGGGTGAAAATTTGAGCCTTTTGCTGACTTCAACTTATAGCTCTGCAAATTGTATATAATTGATAGCAATGCAAAATAACTCTTTTCTGTAGATGAAAACTCTATCAAGAGATTCAGTTAACTTCTCTTCCCCACTAGTAGAAGAAGATAGTTATGCCTCCATTTGCACCATCTTTTCAATACTCATGTTCTATAAATTTGCCTGCTCTTTTTATTATTCTTTGAATTGTTTGTAACATCTTATTGATTACCTGATTAATAATGAGTAAAACACAATCTTTAACATGTGGCTTTTATATTTATGAAAATCATGTTTTTATCTTTATTTTCAAAATTATCTTTTAACAGAGCTGTTAAAGTTTGGCATAAATAATCATGTTTGGGCATATTAAGTTTTAAGTGTCTGTTAGGCAACTGAGAGGAGGTCTTGAATGGCAACTGGATTTGTAAGTCTTGTTTGGGAGAAAGGTCTAGACTGTAGCCATGTATTTCTGAACAGTACACATCTAGATAATATTTAAATTTGTATGGATGAACTTACTAAAGGAGTGATTGTAAATGGATAAGTGAACCATGGACTGAACTTGACCATCACCATGATAATAGAACAGCATTTTAAATATATTTAATTTAAACTATTACAGAGCATCAACTCAGATATATTTACTCTCTTATCACTTCACATTTAAAATTATGTAGTATATGCAGCCATAGAAGACAGTAAATATTTGTTGAGTGCACCTTTTCATTCATTTTATTATTCATCCACTCTTAGTCTACCGATATTTATTGAATTAAATGCCATCTGTCTGTTTCAAGTCTAACCATGTCACCCAAGATTTTATAGTAAGTTAAAGACCTCTTGACACATAAATGTGTTTATTTGTTTCTATGCTTTACTCTAGTATTTTGCAGATAATTGTAGCTCACCTAACAAAAGTTTGACGCTTTTTCCTAGAACACTGTTTCATATTACATCGTCTTTTGGCATGTGGTCCTCTCAGTTATGCTTTATTAGGCTAATTTAATTCTATACCAGTAAGTTATTATCCCAAGTGTAATCTTAATAATTATACATATACACTGTTTACATCCTATTAGGCAGTTTTTTATATACTTTCCTAAACCTTCTTGATACAAGTATCCTAGATTCATTCATTGTATAGAGGAAAAATAATAAGAAGCTCAAATAATAAGAAGCCAAAGAAACTACCAGTTGGGAACCCATATAAGATCTAGAAAATTCTTCTAATTAAAAAATATATCCAAAATACTGGGTAAGAATATAGATGATGTTCTAATGCAAGGAATATTTTAGGAATAGAAATATATATTTAAAAACAAGGTATGATCATTTAAAAGAACAAGAAAAAGGGGCTGCTGAGAAAACATGATTACAGATATGAAGTTTGAGACATAGAGAATTCTCATGTCAAATTAAATAATATTTACTATATTCCATGCTCTTTTGTTGATGAAATAAACTTCTTGAAAGCAAACATTAATCTTTTTGATCAATTTCTATTTTGCATAGCTCTTTGTGGGTTCTACAACATGTGAATTATCAGCTTCCTTTCATTGACAGTTTTTATCACATCAATTGTCCTTAAGGGTGCATTTTAAGACTTAACTTGCTGTTTGCCCTTAATTGATGAAACCAAGGATGTCATGCAACCTAATAAGAGAATTATGCAAATCTGGAGAATTCTCCACTGCTGTTTCGGGACTCTGAGCTTTTGCTTATGTTATGTCCTCTTTCTGAAGTGTCCTTTCTAAAGATTTTCATTTAACTGATAATATTCTTATTTTTTATTCACTTCATTTGTTCCCTACTTCAGGCATTATTCCTTTACTACCTCTGTCTGAATCCATCACTCTATTTTCCTTCTAACAGCAGCTTCTACATTGTTCCAACGTTACCTGGGTCTTTTGTCCTTGTTGCTCACCAGAGTGTAAACTGTAAATCCCTGTGAACATTTGTCATTCGCTTTGGCCATTAGGCATCAGACAACCTTCTCTGTTTGGGAAATTCACTATTTTATGAGGCTTGGAGGAAGAAAATATGATGATAAAAGCTAAAAATACTGAATTATATGCTTTTCTACTTCCCTTGCATTTATTGGTTGGCAAGTGGAGTGGATCTCTCCAATCAGACACGCAGGAAAGATTTAGACTCAAGAGCTTAAGATTTTGGAACTCAGAGAGTCCTGATAGAGTGCTCTTTCTATCTCTAAAAGTTAACAGATTCAGAGACTTAAAGGTGCAGTTCCTAGCCCATCAAGGACAAGGGAACATACTTTTTAGCATCTAGTTGCAGTTCTGGCTGTTATAGCGGAGTCTGTTTTCCAGTCTACATAACAGTTCAAAGAGCTATCTTAAAAAAAAAAAAAAAATCCCTAACAAACTCCTTTTCATCATAGTCAGCTGAATCTACTGGCTTCCCAGGGGCAAATACAGGGTGGGGCAAAAGTAGTTTAGAGTTTTTCATATGGAAAATAATACAATAATTACTAAATAATAATACAAGAATAAGCTCTGTTTCGCATACTCACAAGTGTAAACCTATGTTTGCTCTACCCTGTATTATGTAATTCCCCATCCCCAGGGTTTCTGTACCTGTCTTTTAAGTGATAGTTGACTTATACTGTGTACTTGGCAAGGCAGCAATAGGGCAATTCTGGGAAGAAGGAACAAGAAATAGAAGAAAGGATAAAGTATAAAGTGGCAATTTGTCTCTGATAAGGTCATCCATAAGGTCCTGAGTTCCCCAATTGTTGTGCTGATGACTGCCACTTTCACTTTCACATATACATGTGTAAATTTTACTTTATGGACGTCATTATTCTTTGGCTGAAAAAATGAAAATGCCACACACAGCCTTGTTTTCTGAAAATTGAGCATAAGAGATTCCTCTGTCTTCATTAAGGTGTTAATGAGCTAGGTCAGATGTTTATAGATTTTCATCAAATTAATCAGACAAACAACTCTGTAGTCAACTTGACTTCCTTTTTTCCAAAGTTCATTAAATTATAATCGTTGGCAATTAAATGGAGCATTGCTTATCTGTTCCGGGGATACCATTAACTCCTTCAGTCAAGATGATACTTAGGATGAAGAGAGAGAGAGAAAAATAATGTTTGGCCATATGCCTATCTGGAAGGTATTCATTGTTATCAGAATATTAGCTATCATAAATTACCAGAGCACACCAGAGCTAGAAGAAAAAGTAGTCTGAGGAATTTCTTTTACAGTTGTGGAAAATGTGTCCTAATGGCAAGAACTCAAATACTTATGTTCACATAGGAAGTGAATGGTAAAATTAGGGCCACTAGATTGTATTGTATTTTCATCAATTTTGTTCTTGTTCCTACTTTCCATTATGGCTATACAATCCCCATTGTCCTCTACAAAAATGTGTTTAATTTCTAACTGTACATCCTTGTGTGCAATTCTTTTGTGCAAAAATCAATTTTCAGTATTCTCTCTCTCTCTCTCTCTCTCTCTCTCTCTCTCTCTCTCTCTCTCTCAATCACATCCATCAAGAATCTTAGACTGCACTTAAAAAAGAATTTGGGAGCATCATGTTATATCTGGAAAACTTGGAAGTTTAGGACACTGGGAGCCTATGAAGAACACAATTATCTCCATAAACAGTTGGACACTGAGGATAGAAAGTACCTCCTCCCTCCGGCCTCCAGCTTGCTGACTACAGGAACATGATTTTTCTGATAATATTCCAGGAAACGCTTTTCCAGGCAAATACTTAAGTGTTCATCACAGAAGCTGTCTCAAAGACCCACTAACTTTTCAATAAAATTTTTGCTTTGTCTTTTTATCAATTCTACCATTTTACCATCATTCTTATCTAATCCTAATCAAATTCCCACTTTGAAATATATGTCTTAAACCAAATTCCATATTCTTAATAAATGTCTTCCTTGCCTTTTCCCCTTGGTGACATTACCAAAGGTCTGTGGTGGAAGAATTCTCCTTCGCTCTGGTAAGCAATAAACATAGCTCTGTTGATCAACACAAGGAGAGGCTATTTGACATGAACACAAAGACTGAAGAGTTTTCTGGAGAAAAAGATGTTCTCATGGAGGAAAGAGCCAAGAATCATGAACATGATAAATATAATAAGTGAGTCATTGAGATGGCAGTGTTCCAGACAGCACAGTGTTTTAACATCTGCTGTCTTCTGCTCAGACCATTAGAAAAATGACCAAACTCTTGAAGATAATTGAGGTAAAAACTGTTTGGGTATTCTTGTCAGCTAAGATTATCAGGGAAAAAAATAACGAAGTAACTACAAATAACATAGCAGGGGGAGGTAAAGAGCACTGGAAATGTTTACCTAATAAAAATAAAAGAAACCATTAATTTTAGCAAGTCTAGTGAGCTGGGCTGCCTCTTGGGAACAGCAGCAGTTCTCGCCTAAGGATTCTATGGGAAACACAAGTCACCGGCTACAGCTCAGATCTAATCGGTCATTCAGATTCTGACTCACTTCCAGATCCCCAAGAAATATTTAACATCCACTGTTCGCTCTTAAAATGTAATTTATATAATAAATACAATAATATGTGAATGTTTTGTGTAGATATCTTTGCTCTATTTCATGACTTCACGATTCACTCATGTTCTTGCATGCAACAGGTCATCCTCTGAAACTACATAGTACACCACTTTATAAACATACCACTATTTCTCTATTTATTCTAGTATGAATAGACATTTGAGATGTTTTTAATTTTCTGCTGTTAGAAATAATGTTGCTAGGAATACCTTTGTATATATGTCTTTTGTTTTTCATATTTATGTAGTCCAGAGGACTGCAATTGCTGGATGAAAGGTAGGAGTATATTTGTTTTTAAGAGACATTGTCAAAAAGATGTTCAGAAATACACTAATTTCCCACAGTAGTCTTGAGAATTGCAGTTGTACCAAATACTCACAAATATTTTGAAACCTATTATCATTACTGGCATTGTATTATTTGTTTTGGTCTTAATTTGAGTTTTTCTGATAAAGGGGTCATGATATATTATTACACTTTTAATTTTCATTTTTTAATGACAGATGATGTTCAGCACCTTTCCATAGCTGAATATCATTTTTTAATGAGGTATCTGTTTAACCCTTTGCCTGCATTTGTATTAGTTGTCTTTTTTTCTCAGCTGAAATGTAAGAGTTCTTTATGTACTCTGCATGTAAGAATAAGGTCTTGGAGAAATATATGTCATGCATTCCTAGCCCTTTGCAATTCCAAGTACATTTTTGAATCGGCTTTCCAACTTCTCAAAAAAATAATCCTTTGGAATACAATTGAGATTACATTGTATCGATATTTATATATTTAATTTGGATTGAATTGATATCTCTGTACTTACTCTTCCAAACCATGAAAATCATATATTTGTCTGAGTATTTAGGTGTTCTTTCATCTTAATTTTATATTCTAGATTTTAGTGTAGAGGATTTGTATATATGAGGTCTGTCCAGAAAAAGTCAAGTCACCATTAATATAAGAAGAACAGCTTGCATGGCATTGATGTAACCTGGCATCCAAGGAGAGTGGACTGGAATGCTCATGTATGAACAATGACCATGTCATTGTACTAGTCAGTGGGGGTGGTAGATGCCATTTAGTGAGCATGTGTACTGTGTGGCTATTGCATTCAAAATGACTGACTGAGTAGAGAATAGAATCTGCATCACATTTTGCATTAAGCTGAACAGTCCTCCGCAGAAACTATTTGGATGATTCAGAAGGCCGTAGCTGTGGGCACCTGGTGACTGGTAGCTTCATCACAGACAGTGTGCCCACTCATGCATCATATCTGTGTAGTTTTTTGGCAAAACATCATATCACCCCAGTGACTCAGCCCCTCTACAGACAAGGTTAGGCACCCTGCAACCTCTGGCTTTTTGCAAAACTAAAACCATCTTTGAAAGGGAAGAGATTTCAGACCATCAATGAGATTCAAGAAAACACAACAGGGCAGCTGACTGTGACCGGGAGAACTGTGTGAGGTCCCAAGGTGCCTGCTTTGAAGGGGACTGAGGTGTCATTGTTTTATGTACAATGTTTCTTGTATTTTGTATCTTCTTCAATAAATGTCTGTATTTTTCATAGCACATGTCTAGATACTTTCTGGACAGGCCTTATAGTCCCATAAATTTATTCATAAATGTCTGTTTATTACTCTAAATGGTACTATATTTTTAATGTTTTTCTGATTTGATGTTGCTGATGAAAAGTAATGTAATTGATTTTGTATATTTTCTATGTTATATTATTAAATCTATGTGTTAATACTACAATTTTGTAGATTTTTAAACATTTTCTATATATTCTTTTGCTTCTTGGCATAAAACTAATTTTACTCTTTCCTTCCAATTCTTAAGCATCTGTTTGTTTTATCACTTTTATGTTTTATATATTAATGTGATTAATTTCTTATAAAAGTTTTTAGCATAGCTAACATTTGTTTTGCTCATAAATTAATAAAATGTAATGTAGCAATATTAATTATTGCCTTCTTATTGAATTGCCTCTTATCCTTATTAAATGTTCTACTTTAACTTCAGTGGTATTGCTGAGGTCTACCTCTTACTGATATTAGAATTTGCTTATATTAGAATATTAATTTTCCTTAGGTTTATGTTTACATGATAGAACTTCTGTTATCCTTTTACTTTCAAACTATCTTTTCCTTTATATATGAGAATCATAAGCTATAAGCTATATGTTGTGGAGATTTATTTTTATATCCAGTTTGACAAGATTTTTTATGTTAATAATAATTACTCATATATCTGAAATAAAATTGTATGCATTTCAACATTTGTTTCCATCTGCCTCACTTTCTGTTTCTTTTTCTTTTCTTAGTATTTTATTCTCTCCCTTGTCCACTACCCCCTGTTAAATTGTAAGTTAAAAATTTTGTTGCCTTTTTTTTTTTCTGTTAGTGATTACCTGGAGGCTGAAACATGTATCCTTGATATAGTAGAAATCACTTTAACACTGTAATTATAATTAATATCTGACCTTATAGCTTTTTAGGTCCATTTATCTCTATTTGTCTATCATTACTGTATTTGTAAATTCAGCATACATTTCAAATCCCAGAAGATATCATTAGTACTGCTTTAAGTGGTAAATATGTATCTAGATTTACCTACCTAGTTACTTTTTTACTTGTTTTTCATTTCTTTCTGTATTACAATACTTTTCTCTGGATTCCTGTTTCTTCTATGTGAAGAATTCCCTTAGATAAAGTATTTATTTTTGTGCAGAACTACTTTTAGCAACTCTTTTTCCCCTAATGCTATCTTTCTTTCTGAAGCTTATTCTCACTAGGTACAGAATTCTAAATTGGTCATTATTTTCTTTCTACACCTTAAAACTGTCATTCCAGTGTTTTTTGAATGCTAATTGTTTTTGTCATATAGTAAGCAGTCATGTTTTCTTTTTAATTATTTTATTTATTTATTTTTAGATAGAGGGGAAAGGAGAGAGAGAGAGAGAGAGAGAGAGAGAGAGAGATCAATGTGCAAGGAAAAAAATCCATCAGTTGCCTGTCAAATGCCCCAAACTGGGGACCTGGCCCGCAACCCAGGCATGTGTCCTGTCCAGGAATTGAACCAGCAACCTTTGTGTTTGCAGGATAAAGCCCAACCCACTGAACCACACCAGTCAGGGCAGCAACCATGTTCTTGTTATCCCTTGAAGGTAAATGTGCACAGGTATATCATTCTATCAATTTATACTGCTTGGTGATGTGTAGCTTCTTTATGCTTTGGCTTTCTGCCTTTCATTCCTAGGAAAAGTCTTGGCAAGTATATTTCAGATATTTGATCTGCCTCAAATATCTCTTCTGTTTCTTGGATTGATAATACATACATGTTGGACATCTCCATGTTGTCCTATATGTTTTTATCCAGTCCTCTGTCATACTTTTGTAGTTATTTTTGCTTCAATATTGACATTTTCTACTGTTAAGTTTGCTATTTTATTCTCAAATGTAATTACTATTTTGTTAATTCTGATAAAATTTGATATGTTTAAATTGATTTTTTAGAGTATTTAACATTTATTTTAAAGTTCATGGCTGAACACTAATATCCAGATCATTCATTGGTCTGAAACTATTAACATTTCTTCACTTAAATTTTTGTCATTTTTTTTCTTTTTTCTAGCATAATTGGAAATTTTGTTTTTATGCTGTAAAATGTTCAAGAACAAAATACAGTGGATTCAAATCCCGTAACATTATTTTAAGAGAGCTCTTAGTTTTTAAATGCACAATAGAGAATGTATAAGAATGAGTTAATTTTAGTTTGTCATTAATACCTGTTCAACATTCTTCTAAAGTTACAATTAAACCTAGATTTTAACAGGAATAGCTTCTATTTCTTTATTACCCTACACTCCAAAAAAATTATTTGCATTTTTATTACCTTAAAAGTTGTTTCTGTATGTTGAAGGTTTTGTTTTTTGCTTGTTTGGGTGTTGTTTTATTTTTATTTTTTTTTAATCTAACAAAACCCATTGGCAATTTAGGAGTAAGCAAATTTCTCAAGGGGAAATTTATGTATAGAAGGTTAAACTCAATTTAGAACATTTTCAGAACCTTGACTGCTCAAGTTCTTGCTTATTCTGTTCCTTTTTCATACTTTCAAACAGTATTTATTGCTTTTTGTTCTTCAATCTTTCTATGAGGTTTAATCTAATACCAATTTCTTCTTCACAGGGAAAGGACAACATTGGTTTGTATATATTTAAATTGGTAACATATGCTATATTCTTCTCCAGAATAGCAGCAACTATTTCTTATTATCAGAAGTTCATGAGCTTTATTATAGCCCTATTTACCTGCCAGTATTTTGTAATTTTTAATGTTGTGATATCCTAATTTTAATATTTTTCCTATTCCTGGTGAGTTTCAATGTAGTATTTTCATGCCCTTGACAGCTTTTCTCTCCTCTATAAATTTTTTATTTCAAAATCATTTATTTATACTCTGTCTCTTAGCGCTGCTGTGTACTTGTCAAGTCCTTCACTTAAGCTGTCCTTTCCTTAGTCCTCATTTGACTGGTGTCCTCTTTCCTTCTTTAAGTGGCCAACTCTTGTTTGTTTTGGAAGACCCAACACCAAGACCACCTTTTGTGAGAAGCCTTCATTGGCATCCAGGCAGAATATTTTTGATGGAAAGAAGATTGGTAGAGCATACAGCTACTAACATGTGTAGCTTAAGATAGAATAGGACATGTGGTACTCACTGCCACTAGATGGAAGGAAGGAAGGAAGGAAGGAAGGAAGGAAGGAAGGAAGGAAGGAAGGAAGGAAGAAGGAAAGAAGGAAGGAAGGAAGGAAGAAAGAAAGAAAGAAAGAAAGAAAGGAAGGAAGAAAGGAAGGAAGGAAGGAAGGAAGGAAGGAAGGAAGGAAGGAAGGAAGAAGGAAGGAAGGAGAAAAAAAGAAAGAAAGGAAGAAAGAAAGAAAGAAAGAAAGAAAGAAAGAAAGAAAGAAAGAAAGAAAGAAAGAAAGAAAGAAAGAAAGAAAGAAAGAAAGAAAGGAAGGAAGAAAGAGAAAGGAAGTAGGGAAGGAAGGAAGGAACGAACAAGCGAACGAGGAATGAAGGAACGAAGGAAAGAAAGAGAAAGCAAACCTGATTTCCTCTCACAAATTTTCCAAGAAAAATCCCCACAGTTTCTGTGGAGAGCTTTAATTTATGCCGTCCCAGACGCAAAAGCCCAGTTTTACAGAAAGGCAAATGCTATGCTGCAATTATTATCCTCAGTGCTGGGGTAAAGAACTACCTCTCTCAGGAGGGCTACATCTCCTACTGTAGTTACAAATTCCTTGGCTGAGGCCCCAGTTATTTTGAAGCTATCCCTGGTAATAGCTACATAACAAAGGTAATTCACTGAAGCCCACTTAAGAGAATTACTGGTAAAAGAATAAAACGTTTATCGAAATCAATTCTCTCTTCCCCAAACCTCTCAATTATAACTGTAGCTGTTAAAGAAATTGTTGCTGCTGAATGAATAAAACAGATTTTAAACAGATCTCTGAAAGGCCTTCAATTCCAGTCACATTCTGCTTACTGGAAAGACTGCCCACCACCCTCACTTTCTGGCACTTGAAATCTCATGCTAAGTTTTAATGTGGATGGAGCAGAGCAAAAGGTTTGAAATACAGAAAATGGCAAGATTTCTGCTATTCAATGGGTAAGTTTTCACTCCCTAAAATAAAACTAGAACTTCCATGGTGACAAAAGCAGTAAAAACAAAACAAAACAAAACAAAAATGAAAACATTAGTATCTTATGTACATTTTTGTGCCTATAGGTGCCCAGTAATTCACTCATGATGAGAACTGAATTCAATTATTATTTTAATATATTTTCTGGGAAACTTTCCTGGATAGAGATCTATACAAAGTATTCAGAGTTTGCGCAGTCTTCAAAGTACTGCAGTATAAATGGACCAATAAAGTATCTACTTAAAGAGTAATTGTCCAATATAAAGATGCATTTTCTAAGTATTAAGAAACTGCAGAAATTCAGATGTGGAAAAGATTATTATCTGTTGGCATGGTAAAGGAAGCCTTCATGGGGAAAGTGGGGCTACAGAGGAAGACGCTTTACCATGCATCTCATTTCTACCAGCCTCCCTACCCTGTAGCACCCCTAGAACATCAGTGAACGGCAGAAGTATTCCTATTCTCCAAGTCACTGTATCGAAAGGCATTGAAAGGTCCATAATACCTCATGTGCTCTGTCAAGTTTATTGTGTCCTTTCAAAGACAAGGATGGTGTCTACATGAAAAATGTGAGCTTTTCATTTAGATATTCTTGAATTTGAGGTCTACCCTTAACACTACTTTGTGTCCTATAACTGACTCTTTGACACATTTTGTGCCTAGTTACCTTGTTTCTCAACTAAAAATGCCAATATAGGAACTCACCTAGTAAGTTTCCTGTGTGAAATTGAATAATTTATTTGATGCACAACCTCATTCATAGTTATTGCTCACTAAATGCTATCCATGTTATCATGTTCAAGTAATATTTTATTACAACACCTACAATAGTACTCAGACAATAGAGAAACCAGAATAAATGTGTCATAAATGAATTAATGCCTGAAGTGACAAAGGTTTGGCTGCAGATAATAAACCAGGGCATTGACAACACTCTTTAAGTAGCATAAGGTCAAAAACAGTATCTTATTTACCTTGATTGTCCACACTTGTCTCAGCATATTTAGATAACACATGTAGGTAAATAAGTACTTAAAGTACTGGGCAAAGCTTAGCTATTTTTTAAATTTAGTTCATATTTAACGTGCAATGAATGATTAAACTAGTTTCCATCAAACCTATTATGTGCTTCATATTTCTACTAAGCCCTTTACATAGATTCTCCTTGCAACTTTTTGAGGAAAATGCAGTAAATAAATGTAAAATTGCACTAAAATATATAATCTAGGGAAATGTATAACAACGATGTAGTATATATATATCGATCTGCTGTCTATGAAACACTAAAACTAGTGCTTGCTAGATAGTCACAGGCTGGTGACTTAAGAGTTAGATCTTCAGATAAAATAATCCAAATGTAAATCCCAACCAGATTAGAATTCTAGAAAGTCAAATTCAGGAAAGAATACAATGTCCTTGCCCACATTGCCAAAGAGAAGTGTGCAGGTGATGAAAGCTGCAAGAATCAGACGTCTGTAGAGGTGCAGGCATTTACATCCGTGATCTGGCGGGAGACACAGATAACCAGGTGTGGACAGCTTGTGTTCAGGGCCCAAGATTCTACTTCCTGGGGCCATGAAGCTACCAGTCAAAACTAAAGTCAGTGTGAGAAACTTGGTTTCTATAGGTTTCCAGTATGTTCTCAGTTACCAAAAATTTATTCTCAAAGACACTTTCTGGGGAAATTAAATAGAAGGCACTGATCCAGGCACTGAGGAACTGGATGAAAAGTTCAAAGCAAAGGGAAAAACTGAGCCAACTGAATGGAGAGAGGAATTTTTCTTTTCCTCTTGGCCCAGACGGGCAGATGAAACAGGGTCCATAAAAGAAGTAGTGGCTCCAGAAACAAGGAACACATATAGCACACAGAGAAATATAGCATATATGGGAACTTGCAGTGATCCTGTGCTAATGCTCATCGTAGGATGTTACCAAAACTGATAAGTGAAGAAGACATTCATTCTAATATTTGATTTTTAGTTATCAAATTTCATCCCTAAAGGACCTGCCAATTTCACCTTTGCCATTAATATTTCTCAAAATCCTCAATATAATTGAGTGTAGGCAAAACAAAATGTGCAATAACAAAACTAAAACAAAAGGAAACAAATACAGCAAACCATTACATTGAGCATCTGATATGAAGCCCCCTCGATAGTTGTTAGCTCTGTGATTGTGAACAAAGTTCTTCAGCTCCCTGGCCTTTTCTTTCGTCATTTATAGCAGCTAATATTTTTGTGGTATTCAGACTATAATAGGGATTGTTCTAAGGGCTTCACATAACTTAACTGATTTAGTGCTCTTCCAAACCCTACATATAAGCAATATGATTATCCTTTTTCTATCATACACACAGTTGAGGCACAGAGAGGATAAGCCATTAGCCTAGATCATACATCTATTTCTTCACTAGTACAACTGGAGATTAAACCCAGGGATAATAATTACCATTCTCAGATTCTATTTTATGTTTTATTTACTCATTCACATCATTTATTTATTCATTCACATCTGTGGGGATTACACAATTTTTAGCCTATGTTAGAGTGATCCAAGAACCAGATGTCAAAGCAAGATTTATTACACTAGAACTTTATTGGGGATGCCTGCATGAGGGAAAATATGGGGAGAGAGCCAAGGAAGACTGTGAAGGCCATAAAACTAGGATACAAATCAGGTCTCAAGTGAAGTAGAGAGGGAGTAAATATTGGGTGGAGGTGTCCTAGACTGCCATGCCAGCCAAAGAAGCCATGGAAAAGCCATTAGAAAATCTCCAAGCCAAAGCCAGCCTTCGGGCGGCCCCAGGAGTCCCAGAAACAGGTCGTGGTCTCTTAGCAAATGCAGACAAAGATTCGAGAATGCAGAGCTCTTGCTAAGTTATACTCCCTAGAGTTGGAAGTGAGGGAGGAGAGAGAATTCTCATGGCTCCTACATGGCTTATATATTTTTCCTTATGCAAAAAAAAAAAAAAAAAATGTTTTCATTTTTTGAGATCATAGGGAAACTAGAGATTATTACTAAATGTCATCTTCACCAAAGGAAAGAACATAAGGACATAAGGTTAAAAGAAGTGACATGATCACCCCAGTAGCTCACTGCGAGCTGGTTGTAAAGCTGGAAAATGAACCTCATGCCTGGCTTTCCAGCCCAGAGGTTCACTTCCGCGCTGCCTCATTTCCATGCTAGCTACCTCACTTTATCTCTGACACGTGAGATACTGATTTCCAGATTAAAATGTAAGCATTGCTCAAACCTACCCTTTAGCAAAGCAATCAAGCCTGACATCATTAACTGTTAACCTTTCTGTTTGCCTAGTAGAGGAGGTGAGGTAGGGCAGCAAATGACGAGGCCTTAGGGTGCTGGACAGGTGCCAATACAATTACGCTCCACTGGCTCTCTGAGCTGGCAGCTGGGGCTGAGGTTGACAAGGAGGGTGGTTGAGGCATCCCTGGTCATCAAACTGCATGAAGACTTCACTCATCTGCCAGTCAACTGGGGCAGGCAGCCTGACAATCAACACAGCCAGTTTGGCCTGTGACCCCGTCAAGGGGAAGAGAGAAGGACTAGCTTATCAGGAAGATGCAATGAAATGAGCGTTGCCTTCCTGTATCTCACATTAGAAGCACTGCCCTCCACCTGTCTCTCCTGATTATTGTGGGCAGTACTGCAGGGATGATTAAACAGTGATGGCAAGGCTGCCACTTCCATAATCACATCTTCTGACCTCTTGATGGGATGGCAATGATTGCAGATGGATTCCCACAAACATATAGAGAGTAATCATCTTTTTCCCCGTGATATAAAATTCAACTGAAAATTTGAATGACTTGCTTATTCCACAGCTCTATTTTTATATACTGAAACCAGTATCTCTGTCCTCAGTGCAGAGTCTGATGATAGACTCAAATTCAGGCAAATATTTGCTGGAAATTCTGACTTGTTCTAGGAGCAGATTTTTAACAATATTATGAAATCATCTGTACTTAACATGTATTGAATCTACCTGGGATTTAAGAGCACAAATGATATAAAAAGTAAAATATGATAAAGTATAAAATTAAATATGATCTAAAATGTATAGCAACAAACACCAATGAAAATGGTATAAGAATGGTATTTGTTATACATATGAAGCTTAGGAATGTCACAGCCTTTTCACTTGACTCTTCTCACTAGAAATGGAGGTGAGCAGAGTAAAAATGATTATTTCTTCACTGAAGATAAAGTTGTTCTTAGAGAGATATAAGTAGTTTTCTACAATTGCATATAACTATGCATGACAGACTTTAAATAAAAACTGTAGTTGTTTGATTCCTATTCTAATAACGTGTGTCATGGGCAATCACAGAATTATTATTGAACGAAGTTCTCAGAATCTCTCTGTCAATGTTGGGAGTTGAGAAAGTATAACCAATCCACAAATGCTTACAGAGCAGTTCCATTCTGGGCCCATCCTTGTGCTAAGAGCACCACTCGACATGAGAGAGGAGAATGCATGGAGGATCTCTATTTGCCTTCACTGTGGTGACTCCCTATGTAGGACACGCCTAAGGATTGTTTTCCTGAAGGTGGCCAGGTTGGTTATTTGCTCAGACTGCCTCATAAACCAGATCATAAAGATATTCCTCAATAATTCCACAAGCTTACAATAGAATATTTTAAAGGTAGAAAAAGATGATTTTCCAAGAATCATAGTGAGACTCCAGTTGAATCCCATAAAATCATTAGGGGGAAAAAAAAGAGTCTGAAATATTAGCTTTTTGTCAGGACCTAAGGACTATTGAAATTCATTGTTTCATATTCAATAAATACCTTTATAAGAGATGTAACACCAAAGGGATCTTAAGCAATAGGGAATATTCAGACAGGAAATGAAAAGCACTTCAAGAGAAGAAGCTGTGTGCAGTGAGAGGTGTTTGTTACCTTCTGTGTGTCCACGGGTTGGGGAGACTGATTAGATGGGAGAATTTTAAAGAAAGACATCTGTTGGGAGTGGAGCAACAATACTCACTAGTAATTTCAAGAATCCAAGTCTCCCTGCCTTTAAAATATTCTATAGGATGCATGGGGAGTTGACAAGGACTAGGTTGGTGATCTGGCCTATCAGGTTGTTGGGTCCAATAATCAACTTGCCACCTCTAGGAAAATAACCAAAGGAGGTTGTGTCCTGCCTGTATGGAGAGTTACCCCAAGAAACACCAATGTGGAGAGCAAACCTGAACATCAGGAGTGCCCTCTCTCATGCTTTCATATTTCTGTACATGATCAGTACTTCTAAAACAAAGAATAAGAGAAAACAGAAAAAGGCAAGGATAGAATACTAGCCCCGTTATTTAATACCAGAAGTAAAACTCATGTAATAAGAATATGTTTGTTTCAATAACACCCCACGTGCTCTAGTCATTCACCTACCACTCCACACTGATGCCTACAGTGTTCTATGCAGCCCTCCTCCACAACAGCACAAACCATGATCTTTATACCTGGTAAAGCATCTGATGAACAAATCCATGCCTTGGTTGCTCCCTGAAGTTTCAGAAAAGGCCACTGGAGTGAAAAATCATCAAGTGTAGTATCCAGCATTAGCAACTACTTACAGGATTTTAAGTAAACAAAGCCCATTTTGGTTCTTAGTCAATTCAGGTGTTGGAGAAATGATCTCTAAGGAATTTTCCAGCTCTACTTCTTTATGATGTCAGAGGAGAGAGGTGAGTTTCAGGTGAATGGGTAAATATAAAGGGGCTTTGAAGAGTAAAATGTATTTGGTAAATGAGTGCTATAAAAAGCGCACTCACAAAATGCTGAAAGAAACAGGTTGCTGGAGGGGACTAACCAGAAATGCTGTTGCTTGCTGACACCATTTGCTCTTTGGCCTCTGGCATTTGACCTGCCCAGCCATTCACATCACCTATTTTACGCAGTTCTGTCTTCTAAATATGGGGGATTAATCCCAGTGCTAAAGCTTCATGTGGCCCCAGGGTTCTATCTCCAAAGAGACTAGGGCAGGAGTTCTTGACAAATTCACCTCCTGCCATGGAGATTACGGAGCCATCCTCAGATTGATTTGATTTTTTTAAAAGACAAAATTGAAAATTTAAACATCATGTTACAGGCACTGTGTCTCCAAGCCACCACACACCCACCTCCTTCCTTGCTCTCTGGCTCTGACCTGCCTGCTATTTCCATCATAACGGGCAAAGCTAACAATGCAGGCACAATGCCAGCTCCCACTCCTGCCTGATGCTCCAATGGGCTTTGGATGTCTGCACATGTTGAAGGGACAATTAAATGATGTTTGTGTGCAGCACAGTCAGAAACACAACATTTCCACTCTGGCCCTTTTGATCTCTTAAAAGCCGACTATCACAACACAAGAAGATATTTTAATGGATATAATAAATTTAGGTGGCTCCAGCCTACCCCACGCAGCCTGGTGAGGCTCCACTGGATCATTCAGGTCTGCCTTCTCCCAGACTTCAGTGGGTATAATTATCACATTTCAAGTAGGCTTGGGTTCCAACCACAGAACTAAAAACAAAATGAAACAAACAAACAACAACAACAAAAAAAAGCCCTTTCTATTAGGATAATAAGGGATCAGAGTATTAGAGTTGGGACTGAGAGAGGCAAAAGAAATCACAGTTTCTCCCACTGAAAAAAATTAAAGAACACTTCCTGATTCATGGATTATGAGTATCTCTGGGGCAAAACAAAAGATGTGTTTGATTTTAGTTTGAACCTGGTGCCAGTGTCAAAATTCAGATAGCAATGAGTTATAAACCTGCTACAGGTTGCCAAATTTACCTAAAGCAAACTGGAAGTGGGAGTAATTCAGGAAGGAGCAAGAATTACAAAAGACTTCACAAAGGAGGTATATGACCTGGAGAAAAGTCATTTTAGTCAAGGAGTACCTGAGAAAAATCAAGCAACAAAAGCATGACTTTCTGGGAGTTTGGAAAGAGCATATTGCATGAGGTGCTGGTGGATAAGGAAGAGGTAAGATAAACTAGGGTGGAATGTGTGGAGTCAGACTGAGAAATAACGAGGACCTGAAATAAGATGCCATTGAGGTTGTAGGTAACAGAAGAGCAAAGCATTTGGTATCTACGTGAAGAGTAGCATCAACAGAACTTGAGTTGCAAATAAATATGAATATCCTAGTTGAACATGTATCTTTACATATAGATAATTTCAAAAATTTCAGGTGGATACCCAGAAGAGGGATTGCTGAGTTATGTGATAGCTTTATCCCTAATTTTTGAGGAACGTCTATACTGTTGAGAACATACTCTATAAAATGATTTTCTGCCCTAGTTTTCATGTCCTGCGCATGCCTGTTTGTCCTTCATTTCTGTACCCATGTCCATTCCCACGAGCAGTGCATGAGGGCTCTTTTTTCTCCAAAACCTCTTCAACACTTGTTATTTCTTGCCTTGCTGAAGATAGCCATTCTAACAGGTGTGAGGTAGAACTTCATCGTACTTTTGATTTGTGTGTGTACTGCTATGTATCTTGCAGCATTATTCATGGTAGCCAAGGCATAGAAAGCCCCCAAGTGGTTTCCTTTGATGGACGACTGGATAAAGAAGATGTGGTACATGTACACAACGGAATACTATTCAGCCATAAGAAAAGATGAAATTCTGTCATTTGCAATGACACAGTTATCTTGAGGGTATCCTGTTAAGCAAGATAAGTCAAAAAGAAAAGGCCAAAAACCATATGATTCCACTTCTATGAGGGATATAAAACAGAAAGTAACAAATGAACGAACAAAAACACTTCATTGACACAGACAACAGTATGGTGGTTAACAGAGGGGAAGGGGGACAGAGGGGGAGATTGAAGAGGGTAAACAAGGTCAAATTTATGTTGACAGAAGGAAACTAAACTTTGAGTGATGAGCACACAAATATAAAGACGATGTAATATAAAATCGTATGTTTGAAACTTATGCAGTGTTATTAATCAATGTCACCCCAATAAATTTAATAGTATTGCAATAATAATAAAACAATTGGTTAAAGTTATTGGGGAAACATAGGACTAAAAATACAGGAGACACACATGATCTCATGAAAAGTTATGTTTTGTGCCTATCGTGTCAGTTATACCCATAGGACATGGATATGGAATATCTAGGTCGTTGCTGGAAAAACAGATCTGGATGTGAGGAGAGAGAGAAGGGCTGAAAATCTGGTTACAAGTAAAGTGCAGAGATTGGAACTTAAAATTTGCATAGTTTGGAAAGAATTGGGAAGTTCCGAGGATAAAAAGGTGAGGGGAGTGATTTGTGGGGTAGGCAGTGAACAGTCAGAAACAAAGGAGAAACAGGAGTGTGTAGGAGACAAAAAGGAGGACAGGAAAGCATTTCATGGAGTGTGTACCTAACATTGCAGGTGTCACAAAGAATTCCAGCAGTATGAGAAACAGAGGGTTGTTGTATTTGGCAATTAGAGGATTACAAGCATCAACAGAAGAGCAATTTCAGTCTTGAGAGATAATAAGTTAGAAATTTAGAATGAAACTAATTTTAAAACAAGTTTCAAGTAGAAGAACAATAGGATGAAACTTGTAGTTTGAGCAGAAAGAAACTATAGGCGAGGGGAGGTAGCAAGAGAAAGGAAAATTTGAAGTTTATCACAAGTGTTAATTCCGAACACTGAGCCTCTGATCACCTCTTTGTAGATATTTTGGAAGAGAAAGTATCAGGTATTCTAGGTGCTCACCTTGGCTTCCATTTCTCAAATTGGTCCTTGTAGCTGTTACGAAGCACCTAGGAAGCCTGAGTGCGGTTCCACTCAAATATACTGTAGCAACGTCCAGTCAGGACTCAAGGGAGAGGACATGGTGAACCTTTCCCATATTCCATAAGCCAATGGGGGGGCTCAGTCTCTACTAAAATGTTGAAGTAACTAACAGGAAATAATATGGGAAATCGGAATCTGAGCTGATGGGAACAAGCAACATGACTGTTAAGAAAACTTGATGTTACATCTGGGTTGCCATGTGCTCAACACAAAGTGGACAAAGAAAAGGAGACATCTAGAACATAGGGCTTCTGATTAAATTAGGATTCTGAAGCCAAACAGAATCAGGAATCACAATGATCTGGCAAAAGGGAGAGACGGACAGACAAGAATAGAACAGACTGGAATAAGCAGATAAGAAGACTGGCATCCACCAACCAAATGAGTTATTTGGAAAGAAGCACTTATTTAAGGTATCCAATAATGTTTTTCTTTGTAGCACTGTGGTTGTTCAAAACAGCAGGAAATCATTTAAAGTTGAAAGAATGGAGGGATTTTTTTTGTTTGTTTTTTAATTATAGTTCTAGAAGCAAGTCAATTTTACTCAAATTAAGGAGAGTTCATAGTAGAGACAAATATAGGCAAAATGGGAACTCAGATTGAGATGAACTTTGAAGACAAATATCTCTGTGCTTGTGAAAAGTGGCACCAATATGACCAAGTAAGTGGTGGGGCCTTTGTAATATCACTTTTGATTTCTACATATTGTACTTAATTATGACTTCCTTTCAATTGATCCACACAATAACAATGTTAGGAAAGCAAGGGGAGAAATAATAACTGCCATTTGTAGATGAGAAGAGGGTGAACTAGTGTATTAAAGTAATTATCTCAAGGCCTTTAAATTATTGGGCAGAGTCAAAAATATGCTGGTAAGTCCTGATCTATGGCTTTTTATTTATTTACTTATTATTTTTGATGCCCTATTTCTTTATAAATTCCAATTAAGTTTTGTTTTGTTTTTTAAGTTTCAGATTAAAATGAAATAATTGAGCAGCCAGATATAGAAATACAATTTTTTATATATATTTTTGTGTCTCTCTTTCATATATATATATATAGTGTGTGTGTGTGTGTGTGTGTGTCTCCCTTTTTTTTCTTTAGGTAAAGATGTGATAGATTCGAAATTCTACATTCCAAGGTGAAAAGCAATTCCCCCTTTCTTTGCCTCACAAACAATTCCCCCTTTCTTTGCCACGCAAACTTCTTAATGAAGGGCTAATGGGATCAAGAAGGATTTGAAACACTGAAACAAATCCCAAGAGAGCAAGGTCTGCCAGCTTCTCCCTGAGCATTCTTTCCTTGATCTGCAAACATTCCACACCCAAGGCCAGCAGCTGAGTCACATCCCTCTCTTACCCAGCCTCTCTTCCCCTCCTTTTTCTGGGGGTCTTATGTCATTTAGGAAATTAGACTAAAATAATGAAACATTCCATGTGAATAATCCTGTAAGTGCTACTAACCTAGTTACTTAGAGTAATAGCTCTTCATCTCTGTTAGGGAAAAAAGGAGTAAGTTGGGGGAGGGTTGAGGAGACAATAGAAATGACGAGCTAAATAAATCTCAGGTTTTGGGGCTTTTTTTGTTTTGTTTTGTTTTGTTTTTTAAATTACAGAAAAGAAAAGACAGATTAACTGTTCTCTGAATGGTAGAGCCTTCCAGGAGACCAACTAAGTCTTCTATAAACTGATTTGCCTTCCTGACTGGGATTTACCAGACTGACACCTAATTTGTTCTGAGCACAGTTGATGCCTCAGACACAATGGCGGATGACAGCCCACATAACCTCTCTTTCAGCTTTCATCTCATATATTCCATTTGAAGTTGAGTTCCGACAAGAGAGAGGCACAGAATTAATATTACCTTGGATCAGCTCCGTCTCCAGAGGGAGCAGCAAAAGCTTTTCTGGAAACAATAAACCCTTTAAACATGACAGAGGGAATGGGACCTTAGGAGGTCTCTGAAAGTATCCATTATTAAAGAAAAGGGGGGGAATCCTCGTGGGCTACTTTGATTTTTTTTCTCAGCAAAAGCAATGATGAACTAGTGCCAGTTTTACATACAAATGTAAAGATCTGGGATGGTTTTATGTTAAAAATCTCTCTTTCCCCTGTGCCTTAGCACATGCAGTAGAGAGAAGGAATTCATTATGAACTGTAGTTGTTATGACATTGATATTCCCTTCTTGTTGAGTCTTTACCAAGTGAAATTAAAACAAAAATTGATAACTTCAACAATAAAGATCCAGAGGAAAAACACACTGTACCTGATCATATATTTCAGGTCAGATTTAATTATCTAAATGTACACACAAGAAGGAAAAACACACTATGTCTGATGACATATATAAGATGAGATTTAATTATCCAGATGTACACACAAGAACTGTTTCTCAAGATTTAAAGAAAAACTTAATTAAAACTTAACTGTGTGGATTTCTACAAGCTTCGAACAGAAAGTAAATTTCACACATACACATATACATATATATTCATATGAGTGTATTAATAACAGCATCTTATATTAGTATAATACTTTATTACAATTAAAAACAAGTATATTTATTCACTTGGCACTCAGCACAGATAGTCTGACATTTTTCAAGTATTTTTTTTGTCAAGTAACTTGTAACAACTTCTCTACCTATTATATTTAATAGAAAAAAAGCTTCAGTATAATACATACTTTATGTTGAACCTGGTGTGAATAATCCTGTAATTTTTTACTTGAACAAATGGCTTTTTCAGGACCACAATATGCTTGTCTGGAAAATGGGTGTAATAATATGTTATCTCACAACATTCTTCAGAGTATCAAGTAGAGTCATTTATATGAGTTCGAAATAACCCAACATCTTTCCTGAGTGAGGTGAGAGACCCTGGGGCTCATACTTAGGATGATGAGAGCATGAGGCTCAACATGGGATTGGTTAGGGCTGAGAAACAAAACTAGAGGGTCGTGAAGTCTTGGTTCGAAGTGGTGCTAATCTGGGGCTATAACAAGAAGGGGTAATACTGGTGTCTCACCGGAATTGGAGACACTGGGTGTTTTAATGATCTATTCAGTATAACATCTTCCTCAATATTTTATGGCTTAGAACCACAGACATTTATTATCTCACAATTTCTGTGGGTCGGGAATCTAAGCAAGATGCATCATAGCTGGGAGCCTCTAACGCAGGATTTCATACAGGCTGTAATCCAGATAATGGCCTAGTCTGCAATCATCTCAAGGGAAACCTGGGAAGCATATACTTCAAAGCTCTGTCACTTAGAAGGTGAAGAGGCCTCAGGACCCCTGTCAATCAGAGACATCAGTTGTTAGCAACGTGGGCCTCTCTGTAGTGCTACTCACAATATGGCAGCTTGCTTCTTCAAGGACAATGGTTCTGAGAAGCCAATCGTTATGCAACCTACTTTCTTCATTGGATTCCATCATTTCTTTCGTGTTCTATATCTTAGAAGGGAATCACAGACCCAGGCTCTATCCAAGGGGAGGGGACTGCACAAGATCATAAACACCAGCCTTTTAATCTGCCTTTAAAACAGTTTAAGCTGCCTTTAAGTTGCCTTTTAAACTGGGAAACAAGGAAAGGTTTGGAAGAACCTGATGGGGAGCATTCTGCAAAACCCAGAAAAGGAATACTCACAAAGAGCAAGAAGATAAAGCACATAAACTCGGGAGTTAGGACTTGGGAAACTGCCTCTCATCATGCTACACAAAGGAAGTGAACCCTTGAAACTCAGAGCAAGCTATTTTCCATTCTCCAGGGTCCTCCTCTATAACTAGAAGACTTGTTGATGTTTGGGGATCTTATTTAACTCTTATTTAAATTCAATCTTAAAGATATTCCTTGATTGAAAGCTGAGGATAGAATATCTGAAATGTCCAATCATTTGCCTAAAAACCTGATCAATGGTTAGGTCAAGTATGAAACCCAACTGTTCTCATTCCCAGTCTGTATTCTTCTGAGGTGGCCACACTCTCATTAATGTGAATGACACATGACAATACCCCAGTAGAACATTCCACAGCACACAAATCTGTGCTGATGTGTGATGTTTATTCATCAGGCAAAGGGGATTATGGCAGAGGTACTTTTAATACCTCACTCCCTTGTTGTCCCCATTGGACAATGTCATTCAATATAAATAATTGTTTTAAGAAAAGCACTGCAATTCACCTTCACTTACCAGGCACAAGGAAATTGCAATGACCTAGAACACAACCGAACTCAATTAAGCACTCAAATATCCCACTCCCCAGAATTTTTTCCTGAAGGAGAAAGAAGGTGATTACAGTAAAGTGAGCTGATGTTAGCAATTTCTCTCAAAAAGCCACTTCCAGTCTATGCCCTGGGGTCAGCACACACTAACTGGAATTTCTTACACACTGTTAATTGATATCCCTGAGGGATCACAAACTTACTCATTTATTCAAAGAAGATTTACTGATATTCACCATATAGGAATTAATGAGGCAAGAAGGTAGAACCACCCATCTAAGAAAATTTTCTGCAGCCCAATGGGATTAAAAGTAATTGGAACATGTGAGTAGATCTCTTTTCAGAATAAAGTAAGATAACCAAACACTACCAACAGGATGTCTTGTGTGTGAAAAGTTTATTTCTTAACCATTTTTAATAGTTTAAATTCTTCACTTTAAAAGAGATTCTATTAAGGATTTAAAATTTAGTTAAGTTTAACTACAGATTTTTTTTTTAAGCATGCCTTCCATTTTACAAAACATTTTTACACACATTTTCTCCAGCTAACTTCAATCATAGTTACTTTCCCATTCAATGCAAAAGCTCATTAGAACTTTCCCTAACTGAAATGCTTTGTCTAGGTTTCCCTCGTCCATTACCATACTACCTAGCCATATTCCTCTCAACAGGAACACACACACACACTTCTGCACCTGACCAACTCCTACTAATATTTCAAATTTTAACTTAGCCCTCACTTCCTCTACAGTCGCTCTTAGGCTAGACTAAATCTTAGGATCAACTGGAAAGGCCATTCCCACACCAATTATATCTAGCAAACCAGAACTTAAATATATTCTATCTTGTGAAAAGTTCCCAGTTCATTTATCTGAAATGTGAGTAGCTATAAGACAAGAACTGTTGTATGTCTTTTTGTTTTTAATATTCCTATGGCCTGTAACTCCAACATAGCTACGTGAAGAACATTAGTAGACTGTAACAAAACTAGCCGTACATCAGAAGCTCTAGGGAAGCTTATGACTCCATACCTGTAGAATCAGAGTTTTGGGAATCAGATCATTCTGATAATGTAGATTGAGAAGACATTAAGATCTGATGACTTCAGTATGAAGGGACCTTGGAGTTCAATTATTTTGAAAATTGATCTAGAGCAGGGATCACATGTAATGCTTCCTGATGAATGGTGATCTTCACCATTTCTCCTTCAAGGCCACTTCACTGTTAGATCAATGTGATATGTGCCCATTCTTGCCTATGGTTTGAAGTTGGTTTTTTTTTTTTTTAATAACAAATAGTTTTCAGTCATTTCTTTCAGCTTTCAAAAAAATTAATGTGTAAGAGGTTACAGCAGTAAATATGAAAAATTCCCAAGCCATAAGAAACTAAAGGGTATAACAAGTAAACTGGGCTCGGAAATGAACTTGTGGAACAGGCTCATAATTCAGTCTTGGTGGGATCTAGGAAGGCACCGCAGAGTAAATGAGGGCTAAATTGAGAGGGTTAGTAAAGGTCATCCAGGTAAAATGTGTGTGGGTAGAAGGGGAAAGGATATAGCATGAAATGATGGTTTTGCAAAACAGTGCTCTAGGCAAGACGTTTCTCCAGGAATTAAGGTGACTATGCATCCTGGTTTGTCCAGGACTTCCTTCGATTCAGCATGGAAAATCTCATGTTCTAGCCCCTATCAAAGCTTGCTGGGCAATACTGAGAAGGCCAAGATGATTTCACCTAAAAGAAGATTGTTAATAAATTTCACCACTGGTGGTCAATATCATGCTGTGTGCGTGCAGAATTTAAGGCTCCAGAATATATGAAAAAGGTGATTAAAGAGAAGTTGGAATGATGATAAAGACTCTTCACCAACTTCACCAATTTTTCTTGCATTATTTTGTTCATGTTTTCAAAATGATGCTGTGTGTCAGCGTTACCACATATGCCTAATTCCTGTGCTAAACAGGTATGCCAGGTATAGTCTTGGGACAGACCTTAAAGAAATACTCAGGATAGAAGAACTCATATCCAAAACCTGGTTTTACCAATCTCCATTGATAAGAGAAGAGTTCATTAAATTGCTCTCTCAATTTCAAGATTTAAGTGCAAAAATTACCAGGATAAGAAGACTCTAATCTCAGATGTATAGAGCAGGCAGATGCGATATGAGAAAGAAGTCCGATGTGGTGTGATGCCCTCGAATTTCTTGGAACACAGTTTAATGAACAGCTTTCTTTTAAGAAGCCATGCTAGTGGGATTTCTAAAGTTGATTAGTTGACAAGACTTCTTAGCATATTAGAACACTGGATACTCCAAAGTTAAAGATTAAAAAGATTTTTTTCTCCTTCTGTCTCTCACTTAATTGTTTTCTGCAGCTTGCTTGAAACAGCTGTCTCCTTATTCTACTCTAATGAGGCTCGACCACTGGCAGAGAATATTCAATGTCATTTTTCACATCTGATTCAAGGAAAAATAAAAACCCCCTTTTCTACAACTTGCCTGGTTGACACAAGGAATTGGGAGACATTAGCCCAAGGGGAAATATTAGGAATTCAGACTACCTGGGAGCTCCATGCCCTATGAGTAAATGAGAATCTCATTTTACAGTTCAGCATTAACATGATAGGAACTTACTCTGTTATTCCTTTAATGGCTGTTTCATTTTAAAAGAGACTTACAAGGAAGAATGGTGTTTAATCTAAAGGAATTATTTTCATACTCCAGCAAGTTGGGAAGTGCTGAAGGAAGTATTTCAGGTGCATTGTGGTATAACAATATAGGCTGATTTCCAGACAAGTAGTCCTAGAGCCCATTATATTTATGATCTTTGTTATTACTTACTACTAATTTACAATTATTATTAATATTATTCTTGACAAATATTAACAAAAATTAATTCAACATTGTATATGAGCCAGGCACTATCCCAGGCACTGAGGATGCAACAGGAATACACCAGATTAACTCCATCCACTCATGAAGCTTTTAATCTAATAGAGAGAAAACTAATAAATGGACAAGCCAATACTCAAACAAGAAAAATGCCAGTCAATGATGCATTAGAGATGAAGAGGGAATGGAGTACTACCATTTTATTTTTCATCATAACTAGATTGCTATAATCATATTTTTCCTTAGGATTATTGAAAGCAGATAAACTGAGAATAAAAGAATTCATCATTTCAACATTTAACAAATATTTATTGAGTTTTTCCTACATGGCAGGTACTGTCCTAGATACAGGAGTCAACAATTTCTGTTGAGCTGTGTTTTAAGTGATTCAGGTCTTCAACTCCTTGTGGGAAACAATTATCCTGGAAACCTGTGGAAGTGATAAGAGACCCTCCCTGTCCTGTTTTCATGCTGGTTTCCTATATTCTTATTTTTTCTTTCTTTCTGTTACTTTCACCATCATCACTAAACTATAATCCTATTACCCACTGTCCTTTGACTTTCTCTACATGAGCTTTTACTTCCTTTACATTTTTAACTTCTTCACAGGACAGTGTTATTCCCATAATTAGGTTGATTATGTGATTGTAATATTCTTCTAATCTCCTGTTCCACAACATGACCCAAACTGGCCAACTATCTGGCCTGAGCTGTCTGTTCAGTGACTCTCGGTTTTGTTCACATTTTGATTTGGGAAATACATATTTCTAGTAGGATATTGATTCATGAGAAAATTATTCCTTCATCAAATACTTATTTTTATATTGATTATACACTGGAAACTGACCAAGGCATTTAGGATACAGCAATAAAACAGATAGACCAACGAAACAACCAACCAAGTCCCTGCCCTCATAGACTTTACTGGTAAACTTTTTGATGTGTGAAAGCTTAATTTTAAAAGTGGTTTTTGAAAAAATTTATTTGCTTGCTTATTTCATTGCATATTTATATCTTTTAAGGTTTCCAAAAACTTCTGAGTACACTGTGTTACAAATAGAGAAAACACTTCCCATTGCTCTGGTCAACATCTGTTTGTTATTGTGAAGCTAAAAGAACAAAACTGAAATATTTATGATGACATTTTTAAAAGCCCATTCAGTTCCCTTTTCAGGAAAATAGCAAAATTTCTGGTTTGTGCATTAGACTGTTTGCCTATGTAAATACAAACTTATATTAATAGGTGTGTGTGTGTATATAGATGTGCATATGTTTTTGTTCTCTATTAATTGTGTAGCTGTTTATTACCTTGTTTTCAAAGCTAAAAGGTAACTCTCAAACTTACATAATTATCTGTCAAACTCAGTTTACATAAGTTTAGGACAAGGGTCTTATGACTATATTAGTATTCCTGCTGTAAGATGTAGCTTTATATATTCATTCAACTCATATTTATCCTATATTTCAAATTTATTTATTTTACATAATTAAGGTATCTATGCAATATTTTATCTTAGTTTCCTTTGACTAATTAGAGTAAGAGTCAGTCTGATACATAGGTAGAGTGAGAGGTTCCCTAAGGGAGAAATTTCTAAAGCACTTGGAAACTGAGGCCTCTTCAAAATGCCTCCTTGGGTAGATGAACAAAGAATTAAACGCTTTTCAGTAAAACTAAAGACTCTCTTTTCACCATTAGAAGTGAGTCCAAAATGAGCCATTCCTACATGAGGGATAGAAGACTGACTCCCATTCAATTTGATGGGTCAGAGACATATACCAGGGCTATTCTTGGGGGTGTATTTTGATGTTTGAGAAGAAGGCATCGTGTTACTACTGTAACATAAATACTTATTTGAGAAATGCCAAAATTTGAAGAAAACAAAATCCCTTAAAAGAGAAGAATTAGAGCACATATGACTTCTGGACTAATGTTCTATTGATGCTGGTTTGATTGCCCAGACCATCAGGAGAGAGGCACAGAGAACCTGGCTGGAATTGGGGGTGGTCAGACAGCTGTGAGGAGGGAACTGCTGCACTCACCTGTCAGGAAACAGAACAATGAGTGACTTCCATCAGGTGACATATAGTGGCTGTGAGATATCCTCAGTGCATAATGCCACACTTGCAGAGATTTATCTAAATAAATGGTCCCTCTTTCTTTTGTTCATGACAAGGAGAAATTGACTCAGATATCACACACTAAGCCCTTTATAAAAGTAGATCAATTGAATTTCTTTAACTGAATGTAAAATAACGTGTTCATTTTAGAAAATTATTTAAAAAATAAAATGGGACTTCCGGCCAAGATGGAGGCCTAGACTGACCTGCTCCATCTCCCTCCACAACAAAGAAGGAATACATCTACTGTAAATCCAGAAATAACCAGAAGTTGCAGAAAATAAAGCTACATGAAAGTCCAGCGTATGAAGTTATAAAGAAGTGATGCTCATTTGGACTGGTAGGAGGGGCAAAGCCAGGGCAGAGAGGTCAAGCTGTGCTGGCAGTGGCAACTGCAGGAGATGGCAGTAAGCACAAACACCCATAATTAAAAAGAGGAGAGAAACACCTGGGGAGCACTCCTGGCTGCACACCAAACCCATCAGCTTGTGATTCCAATGCCAGGGAAGGTAGACCCCATTGCCTCAAACTGTGAAGGCCAGAGGGGCTGGGGATGGAGGAGGAAGCTCCCGGTCCCTCAGCAGAGAGTAAATGACAAGAATCCATCTTGGACCCCGGTCCCCACACAAAATGCCACAGCGTGGTGAGAAGTGTCACCCCATAGTGACGAGTACATGGGGCTCTGCCCCCTATAGCATAGGAGGTGTGACACCCTGCCCAGGAAGCAAAGGTAAACACAAAACTGTCAGGATGGCACAGATCATGATAGAGATCCCAGTGATACAACTGACCAGACAGCAAATATCTAATCTAACAGCTCAGCAGATAGAAAATCTTCCTGAGGCTCAGTTCAGAGCTTTGATTATAAAAATGCTTATAGACCTGACAGCATATGTTAAACAAGACAGGGAAGGAATGAAGGCTAGTCCTGCTAAAATGAATGAAAACACATACAAAACAAATGGTGAGGGCAAGAAAACCAGGGATCAAATCAACAAATCAGAACATAAGGAAGGAACAAACGGTCAACCAGTGCAGAAAGAAGAAACAAAAAGTGAGGAAAATGAGGAGAGCACCAGAAACCTCCGGGACAGCTATAAGTGGGCCAACGTGTGAATCATAGGGTTGCCAGAAGGTGAAGAAGAAGGACTAGAAATTGAAAAATTATGTGAAAAAACAATGAAGCAGAACTTCCCTAACTTGGGGAAGGAAATAGACTTACAAGCCCAGGAAGCACAGAGAGTTTCAAAAAAACTGGAACCACGGAGAACCACACCAAGACACATTATAATCAAAATGTCAAAAATTAAGGATAAAGAGAGAATCTTAAAAGCAGCAAGAGAGAATAAGAGAATAATGTACAAAGGGGTCCCAATAAGACTATCTGCTGATTTCTCAAAAGAAACTCTGCAGGCAGGAAGGTACTGGCAAGAAATATTCAAAGTAATGAAAGAAAAAACCTACAACCACGATTACTCTATTCAGCGAAGCTGTCATTCAGAATAGAAGGGCAGAGAAAGTTCTTCCAGGACAAAGTAAAACTGAAGGAGTTCATTTGATCCAAACCACTGTTATATGAAATGTTAAAGGGACTTGTTTAGGAGAAAAAGGATCAAAACTATGATCATTAAAATGAAAACTGTATCACACCAACCAACGACAGAAGCTAGGGAATTGAAACGAAGGTAAACTAAGTAGGCAACAAGAGTGGGAAAAGAATTATAGGTATGGGGAACATATTGGTGGGAGGTCAGCTGGGAGGGGGAAAGGGAGGGAAATGGTATAGGAATTAAGAAGCGTAGTAGGTGGGAATGGAGTAGACAGGAAGAGGTTGAGAAGAACTATATGCACAACCAATGGGCATCAACTAAGGGGAGGGAAAACTGGGGGGAGGGGGTCACTGGGTGGAGGGGAACAAAGAAAAAGGAAATTGGGACAACAGTAACAGCATAATCAATGAAGCATCTTAAAAAATAAATAAGTAAATAAATAACTAAAATTGTAAAGAAACATAAAACAAATATCTTTCTGTGCAGGCAAAGAACCTAAATATATACTGTGTCTACTCACATGCCTGGAGGATAGACAAAGGATGGGTGAGAACTGTGTTGAACTGAGGAATACTGGGAAGGTCTAATATTGTCCTTCCCAAGCCTCAATAAGTCCTGAAGGTGGAGTTTAGAAGAAAAAATAGAGGAGGTGGAAAAATTAGGTTAGAAGAGATCCATAACCTTCTTCCATGATGTATTTATGAAAAGTAGCAAATATCAAGAGTTTCAGAAGCCATGTACAATAAGAAACAGTAAGCTAGGGGTGGCTGTGGGGCTTTTATTTTAGATTAAGTCATTGGTCCTTTTTTTTTCCTCCTGGAATCTTCTTATATATCTACATGCTTTCCATGGGCTCATGAAGATTGGAGTATATTGAATGTGGGCCTGACTATAAAAATTGTTTTGTTCCAATGAGATGTTAGCGACTACAACCTGAACAGATGCTTGAAAATGCAAGTTCCAATTGAACGTGTCCTCTTACATGTCTGCCTTTTGCTACAAGAAGAAAATTCCTTGGGCAACTGCATGGAGCTTCTCTGTAGTCTGAAGCTAAACCCAGCCTCACGTGAATTCATGGTATTTCAAATGACCCCCACACCTGAGCAAGAAATAATTGCTTATCATTATAAGCCACTGAGATTGAGGTGGTTTGTTGTATAGTGCTGTTAAGACTGGTCAGTACAGATATCTAGCCATTTGGCCTGAAACCTTCTCCAAATTTCTGTAGCTGCAAGTGAGGTGAGGGAAGACCCAAATGTTTTGCTGTAGCCAAGAAAGATAAACATGAGGAGCAGCAGGAGGTATCTCCCAGTCAAATAAGGCTTATACTGCAAAAACAAGGTAAGTCATACTTTTGGTGAACGAAGAAGCTTAAAGGCTTCTTACCAATAAGATAACGATAGATTGGAATTAGTGCCCTAAAATAAATATAAAAGTTGGTGTAATAGAAAATGTGGTACAGACCAAATTTGATACAGACCAGATTTGGTACTGAACTTTAAATTTATCCAGTCCACACATGTTTCACTTAGGAATATGAAGCTGAAGGAACCAGGTGGTTGAGTTAGAAGGCAACAAAATCAATGCCATGAACAAGAGTCAGAATTATGGCGAGCTAAGCACCCTATGAAGGTCAAAGTAGTAATGGAACAAAAATAATGAGTTTGCAGAGACAGATGGTTAGAAGGAAGAAGGGATTTGAACTCAGAAAAAAAAAAAAAGATCAGAGATGCAATGAAGAAGAAACTTAACTTTAGAGAATCTATACAACTACTAGGGTTCCTGACAAATTTATATTTGTATTTCTGAATATTATGATATTTATTCTATAATAAAATCCCAGTTACTTAAGTTGACTGCTTCTGTGTTGCCTGAAGAAAAAAATAATAATAATAAAGATGCTTATTATTTAAGCACATAATTTTTTGAAATAAGGCTAATAACAATAACTTTGATTCTAAAATAACACATAATAGATTCAAGTTCTTCTCTGGGTGACTTTTTGTATAATTACAAATGGTACCAATTTGTTCCAAGAACATCTCTTCATGAGTGGGTCTGTGAGGGTTTCTCCAATTTCCCACCTAACTCAAATGGCCATAATTTTACTTGGGCCTCATCCCAAGACTGCATGCCATTTCTAGGAGATACTATGTTTAGAAAATTCTCCTTAGTTTAGTTGATGTTTTCCCATGCAGCAGACTGGAAATGTCTACCTCCATTTGCTAGTACCATTTAATTACAAGAGCGCTAATTGCCACTTCTCTGGGGCTACAGGCTTCCACCCCTTCTCAAAGCAGCAGAATCGCTAGGTCAACCCTGGAATTTGACCCTGTAACTGAACTACTCTTTTAATTAAGGGTGGAGTAAGGAAGAGGAAAATGATGGAGATAGTACAGACTGCCTATGGGTATAAGCAAGCCCTGAGGATTCATTTACATATCTAAATTTAGCTAACTTTAGTCTCCTAACAGGTTTTCTTCCCTTCTTTAACTAAGCATTTTAAAGGGATTTGCAAAAAGGTTCCCTGAAGTAAAACTGGACCTGAGAGTAAACAGTGAAATATGATATGTTTTCTCACTTGAATATTCTGAAGACATATATTTAGCCTACATTTATGAAGTACTCTTAACAATATTTTATTGCTTATGTAAATGGATACAAGAATTTCATATTTAGTACTAATATCGGCCTTGTTAAATTACAGGAAGAGTAATACATACATTGCTGGCATATAGTATATTACTATAGCAACAATAATTCAGATAAATTATGCCCTAACCCTTTCATTTGCTTAATTACCTGACTCTGTCAAAAATGGCCTACATTACTGCAAAGGCACAACCCAGGAAAGAGAGGATTGATCAGCTAGACTTCACTAAAATTAAAAATTTCTTCTCCATGAAAGACATCGTCAAGAGAATAAAAAGGCAAGCCACAGACTTGGGGGAAATATTTGCAAAAGATATATCTGATAACAAGTTTCTTAATTAGACATCTTTTGTATATTTGGATCACAAATATCCAAATACCCAAAGTAATCTTAGAACTCAACAATAAGAAAACAGACAACCTGGTTTAAAAAAATGGGCCAAAGACCTTAATAAATACATCACCACAGAGATATGCAGATAGCAAATATGATGCTCCACGTCTATGGCATCAGGGATATGTAAATTTTTAAAAAATGATTACTATTACACACCTAATAGAATTGCCAAAATTCAAAACGTTGACAACATCTAAGGCTGGTGAAGATGTGGATCAATAGGAACTCTCATTGGTTGCTGGTGGGAATGCAAAATGATACATCCTCTTTGGAAGATAAATAGCAGTTTCCTACAAAACTAAGCAATAATCTTTCCATATGATCCATATGATCCAGTAATCATGCTCCTTGGTACTTACACAAAGGTTCAGAAAGTTATGTCCACACAAAAGTCACACATGTTTATAGCACAGATTTTTAAATGCATGGATATTTATAGCAGCTTTATCCATAATTGCCAAATCTTGGAAGCAACCAATATATCCTTCAGTAGGTGAACAGGTAAATATTCTGTGGTACATCTAGGCAATGGAATAGTATTTAATGCTAAAAAGACATGAATTATCAGCTCATTAAAAGATAGGGAGAAAGCTTAGATGCGTAGTACTAAGTGAAAGACACCAACCTGAATAGACAACATACTGTATTATTTCAACTATAATTACATTCTGGAAAAGGCAAAATTGTGGACATGGTCACAAAATGATTGGTTGCCAAGAGATAAGGAATCAGGAAAAATGACTAGATGGACCACAGAGAAATTTTATGACAGTGTATGATTCCATAATGGTGGCTACATGTCATAAAAATATGTAGAAATCGATAGAATGTACAACACCAACAGTGAACCCTAATGTGAACTATACACCTTGGGTGATCATGATGTGTCAATCAGTTTTAACAAATGTACCACTCTGGTTTGGGATGTTGATCATGGGGGAGGCTATGCATGTGTGGAGACAGGGGCTACTACATTAATTTTCTCACACTCATAGTACCTGGTAAGCAGAATGTAGCAAAAGAATTTCATGTCTTGGAAATTTGCATTTGTCACATTCAGAGTTCAGGGGATAAACCCCACAAATAATCAGGGATGTGCCACCTTGGTGAAACTTAGAAATCAGTCATCTGTGGCCTCTTAGGATATTTCCCTTAAAAGAAAAGAAAAAATTGTAGCAACTTGTAGCCAAAAGTACTAAAAAAGTGTCTTTTTGTTTTCTTTTTCTTTCTTTTCTTTCTTTTCTTTCTTTTCTTTCTTTCTTTTTCTTTCTTTTCTTTCTTTTCTTTTCTTTCTTTCTTTCTTTTCTTTCTTTCTTTTCTTTTTTCTTCCTTTCTTTCTTCCTTCCTTCCTTCCTTCCTTCCTTCCTTTCTTTCTTTCTTTCTTTCTTTCTTCCTTCCTTCCTTCCTTCCTTCCTTCCTTCCTTCCTTCCTTTCTTTCTTTTCTCTCTCTCTCTCTCCCTCCCTACCTCCCTTCTTTTCTTCCTTCTCTTCCTTCCTTCTTCCCTGTCTTTTTTTTTTTCATAGGAATCTTAGGATTTTAGAGTCCACATTTAGTATCCAGTATTTGGTTGTTTCTCTTCTAGCTATTTATTGGGAAGTCCCCAAACTGGCAACTTTGAGTAAGAGCAGAGAAAAAGAAACATTTCACCTGTTAGGGTTTCAATTTCAGCAGCTGGGTCATTTGGCTCTTCCAATACTTTGGCAGAGTAGAATGCTGTGTGCAGGCTCAGAAAAGCCCTGATGAGAGAGACAGAGTCATGGTGCGGCGCAAGGCTATGTTGTCCTCGGTGGGTAACTACAACTCTTTAGGGAAGCTGTTCTCAGGTTTTTTGGTTTCAGGCACCTTTACATTCTTAAAATTTATTGAAAACCCCAACAAGCTTGTTTATGTGAATGTGTATTTTGATACTGCATTAGAAACTAAAATTGAGAAAAATTTTAAATGGTTAATAATTTAAAATAACAATAGTAAACCCATTATGTAATAACCTGATTATATATTTTCATGAAATGCTCACTGGTTTCTCAAAAATCTTGTAGACAAGATACTCCTTCAGGTTTTGTTTTGTTTGTTTTGTTTTTTCATTATATAGGTAAAAACACAGTATTATTACACTCATAAAACTTCTGACACCAAATGTGTGGGTTTTGTTTTTCCCCACACCACATAATTCTTTTAGAACATCTGGGTGTCTTACAGTTCAATTCAATTCCAGCATAACAACAGTTAGTGCAGACCCCACAGATTAGGGTCTTAGTTCCACAAGAATGCCCCCATCTTCAGAAGATATTTGCAAGTAGTATGTCCCTAGGTTACCCAAAAATTCTGTCCAACCTGGCTATAAATAGGAGGTTCCCATGACTTCCCGTCTGTTAAGATTCAATTATTTGCTAGAACAGCTCACAGAGGTCAGGGAATCATTTCCTTACATTTACCAGTTTATTATATATTAAAATATAGGATAAAATATACATATGAATAGCCAGATGAGGGGATACCTAGGGCAACATCGGTGAGTGCAGAAGCTTCTGTCACTGTGGAATTAAGACACATCACCCTCCTGGTACATGGATGTGTTCACCAGCCAGGAAGTTCTCCAAATCCCATATTAATGCAATTTCTAGGAGGCTTCATCAGGTAGGCATGACAGATTATTAACTCCATTTCCAGCCCCTCTCCCAGTTCTGGAGACCAGAGAGTGGGGCTAAAAATGCCCAGCTTTAACTAAGACTTGATCTTTCTGTGACCAGCTGCCATCCAGGAACTCACAGAGTCCTTATTAGAACAAAATGCACTCCTGTCACCCAGGAAACTATAAGGGCTTTAGGAGTTCTTGTGTCAGGAACCCAGCTCAAATACCAAATATTAGAATGAAAGATGCTCCTAGTGCTTCATTACTTAGGAATTGACAATAATTTTAGAAGTTCACTACAGGGAACTAGTCAAAGACTAAATGTTAGAACAAAAGATTCTCCTAGCATCTCTATTAATAAGGGTTTTAGGAGCCCTGTTTCATAAAATGGGAAAATTAAATTTACATCTATACCTATATCTCTTATTATTTCATACTCAGCCACCCTTGTGCTGGTTTATTTGGCTCCTGAAAAGGACACCAAAGTGGAAATTAGGTAAGTTATTTTATGAGCTAAGAAACCATGGATGATCCCCAACAAGACCAATCCAGACACTGCTACCATATGCTCAATTTATCAGCATATCCAGGGGGACCAGCTAGTTCTCTGCTGCCAGACAGTTATATTAGAAACATCCATTATGAATTATAGACTGGACAGTGATTTGTCTTCATTTGGAATGCAGTGATATTGGATGTGGATTTGCATTGACTTCCCAACACGTATCTGCCAGCAATACTATGGACTACCTGAATGACTTACTCACCACCATAATATCACAGACTACACTGCTTCTGAGCAAGAAATTTACTTGGCAGCACAAAGAGTGCAGCTATGAGCTATGCTGAAGCAATTCACTGGCTTTACCATAACTCATAAAAAGAATGAACTGATATACAAAGGAATACCCTTTGAAGAATTAGTTACAAAGCCAATTAGAACATGCTTTTCAATATAGGATGCTTCTTTCCCATAACCACAGTATAATGATGGAGACACACAGAACGGAAATGAGATATGCACCTCTCTGCATTCCATTTAATGAGCCATTCACGAATTCTTGCTTACTAATAATTTGGCTCCTGGAACTTCAGATTTTGAGGTCTTCATACCCAAAAAGGAACTCTCCTTTAGCACACAATACAAAACCTTTCTTTAATTAGAAGTTTATATGGCCACTTAACTATTTTTGGCCTCTTATTATATTGCACTATTAGACATGGAAGAGGGAATGCTTCTTAGCCCCCGTGTTTGTAATTAATTTTGACTATTGTAGAGAAACTGATGTGCTGGTATATAATTTAGGTATATAGATATACATATATATCTAGATAATATCTATAATATATAACATATATATCTGTATTATATATATATATACATAAAATATACTTTTCTTATCATTTTTATAGAGCATGGTGATTGTGATTAACTATAGCTCAATGCAACCTTTATTGCTTATAAAGATAGGATTGGCCAGCCAAAATGGAGGCATAGACAGACAAGATGCATCTCCCTCCACAATTAAAAAGGAATACAACTACCTCAAAACTAGAAACAACCAGAAGTTCCAGAAAATCAAGCTGCATGGAAGTCCAACAAACAAAGATATAAAGAAGAAATTCTCATCCAGATAGGTCAAAGGGGTGGAGCCGGGGTGGAGAGGACACGGTGTGGTGGTGGCAGGATTGGTGGTAGCAGGCCGGTGGAAAACACATTCACATGTTTTAAAAGGTCAGGAGGGACACCTGGGGAGCATTCCCAGCTCCTCACCAGACTGCACAGCTCATGGTCCCAGCACCGGGGAAAATCAAGCCTCATTGCTTCTTACTGTGCAAACCAGTGGGGGCTGGGGTGGAGGCAGAAACTGCCAGTCTCTCAGCGGAGTCTACTTGTTTAAAGGGCCCCCATGGTCCTAGGACATCCACAGACCCACCCACTCAGAGAACGATGGCCAGGGCAACAGCTAAAGGGGGTGACAGTCCCATATGGAAGTGGGAGAAGTGCCTGGAAGAGGAGCAAGTGCTGAGCAAGCAGCATTGTTCCCTCTCAGACACCTCCCCCATATACAGCACTACAGCGTAGTGAAATAGGTCGCTCTGTACTGAATACTGATGAATACCTAAGGCTCTGCCCCTTACAATGTAACAGGAGCAACAGCTCTACCTGGGATGTGGAGGCAAACAAACACAGGAGACTGTCAGAATGAGGAGACAGAGAAGTATGGCCCAAAAAGGGAAATGAATCAAGGTTCCAGTGCAAGAACAAAGTGACAAGGAGATAGCCAACCTAACAGATGAGGAGATAGGCAACCTAACAGATGCAGAATTCAAAACACTGGTGATAAAGATGCTCACAGGCTTGACAGGTATGGTTGAGTATGGCAAATGCATAAGAGAAGAAGTGAAGGTTATGCTAAGTTAAACAAAGGAAAATCCACACAAAACCAATGGTGAAGGGAAGAAAACTGGGGTTCAAGTCAATTATTTGGAACATAAGGAAGAAAAAAACAGTCAACCAGTATATAATGAGGAAACAAAAATTGGAAAAAATGAGGAGAGTCTTGGGAACCTTTGGAACAACGTTAAATGTGCCAACATCTGCATCATGGGGATGCCAGAAGAAGAAGAGGAAGAGCAATAAATTGAAAACTTATGTGAAAAAATAATGGAGGAAAACTTCCCAAATTTTATGAAGGAAATAGACATACAAGTCCAGGAACCACGGAGAGTCCTGAGTGAGCTAGACCCAGAGGGGACCACACCAAGACACATCATAATTAAAATGCCAAAGGTTAAAGATAAAGAGAGTATACTAAAAGCAGCAAGAAAGAAGTGGAGAGTTGCCTACAAAGGGGTGCTTATAAGACTATCAGCTGATTTCTCAAAAGATACTTTGCAGGCAAGAAGGGACTGGCAAGCAGTATTCAATGTGATGAAAAGCAAGGACCTACAACCAATATTACTCTATACAGCAAAGCTATCATTTGGAATGGAAGGGCGGATGAAGTGCTTCTCAGACAAGGTAAAGCTAAAGGAGTTTACCATCATCAAGCCATTATTATGTGAAATGTCAAAGTGTTACAGAACCCCTGGGCTGCTCCAATTGAAAACAAACCCACGGGCTCGTTAGTTAGGGGTCCGATTGCCCGCCGCCAGAATTACAACTCTTAATACTTCAGTTGAGTGAAAAGAAAATTGTTTATTTAACAGTTACACATATCCTTGCCTCCCCCCTACCAAACCTAGCCAGTTTTAGGAAGGTCAGAAACACCATTTCCCCACTTCCCAAACACAGTTCAGCTTTACCAGCAGCTGCCAATCATTCAATCTGATTGGGGAGGTCATTTCTGTGCTGTGGTGCCCTTCAGCTCTCAATACAGAACCACCGGGATTCTCAACCTCCTTGCAAACTGTCTTCTTTCTGTAAACCACGTGGATCTCCTCTCCTTCTCCAGAGCACCCCTGCGAGGGAGCCTCAGAGCGCGCCGTCCCCCTAAAGTGTTCGCAGCTGCCTATATAGCCCTAATTGCGTCCTCTGATGCAGTGGGTGTTGCCAACAGTTCTGACCATTCACAGAACCCCATGTAGGCTCTATGTGCTTTCCATACCGTCCCCTGGTTCAAGATTCCTCCCATCCACCTGAGGCCTTGGAAGCATCCAAGCAATTTTGCATAATGAAAGACACCAGCCACCAGCCTCAGGAATGTGGAGGCATTCTGAAAGCTGCTTCCTTCTCCCCATCCTCAGCCACAAACTCCAGGGATTTTTGGACTCCCCTGTTTCTGTAACAAAAGGCACTTACTTAAGAAAAAGAAGATAAAAACTATGAACACTAAAATGACAACAGTCACAACTATCAACAACTGAATCTAAAAAATAAAAACAAAATCCAACTAAGCAAACCAGAATAGGAACAGAATCATAAGTACGAGGATCATTGGAGGGTTATCAACTGGGAGGGGGAACGGGGAGAAATGGGGAAATGGTGCAGGGACTAAGAAGCATAATTGGTTAGTACAAAATAGACAGGGGGAAGTTAAGAATAATACAGAAATGGGTGAAGCCAAAAAACTTATATGCATGACCCATGGGCATGAACTAAGGCGGATGGGATTGCTGAAGGGAAGGGGGGGATACTGCGCAGAAGGGGGAAAGGAGGGAAAAATTGGGACTACTATAACAACATAATCAATAAAATACACTTTATAAAAAGATAGAATTTAAGTTAATTCTAATTTCTAGGAGAAATAGTAGATGGGATGGGCTATTCCACTTGTAGGATAAGGTAAGTGCATTTTCATTTGTTTGAGGCATATTAGCACTCCGTCAGGAAGCAGGCTCTTGCTGCTACTGTTCATTATTTGGAAATTAATTGAAGAAGTTTGGGGGGCTTACTAAACACATAGATCCGTTATGACACCTGCATTTTGGATTCAGCAGATCTGGCAGCAGGGCCTGTGAATTTGTATATTTAACCATTGCACAAGAAACTGGAAGATAAGCAGCTCGCAGGTTACCACTTGGGGGACGCTGTGTTAGAAGAATAAAGTGAATCTCAGCAGAATTGCAGGCAAGTTTAGGATCTTTTACTCAGTGGAGGACCAAACTTGAAAAGGGATTACAGGAATCCACCAACAGCGCTGAGAATATAAAAGCTGTGTGTCCTGGTGTCAGCACCTCAGCCCTCTTCCGTCCTGTGGCTCCTGACTCCCTGAGTCAGCGGGGACGTCGTTTGCACAGAGGCTTTGATGAGCGGTCTCAGAGACGCGCTCGGTGCTTGCGGCTACACAAATCTCAGCCCAAGTCTTCCTCTGTGATCAGTAGCGTGGGCGCAGCCCCATCAAGATTTTAAGATTTTGCTACAAGCGTGGACCAGATCAAACCAGCTATACTTCTTAATTCAAGTTTGGAGTATAATTGAGGCTCCAGGAAATAGCAGATACTTTTAATTTGCTTTTGCTCTTCTCTGCTGCTTGCCGGAACACAGCCTTTGGTGAGAAAAAGATTCAGGAATCAGAGGGAAACAAAATGTAATTTCTATACAAGTGGTTGAGTGGCGCCGTCATTTTCACTCTTCAGCAACCTCTCGAGCATTGAAGGAGACAATATGTATTGTCTAACCACTATCACTTCATGCCATGACTTACCTGATTGAAATGCACTGGGGTTAGGAAGGAAGGAGGAGACTCTGATTGATTTGGAGTGTTTTGGCTAATGTTTGTTTCAACTTATTTCCAGTCTCTTGAGATATAACCAACATAGAACATTGTATTATTTTCTGGTGTACAACCTAAAGATCCAATCTATGTGTACATTGCAAAATTTTTACTACAATAAGTTTAGTTAACATCCATCATCTCACATAGTTACAAATTATTTTAATGGTTTATTTTTTTATCGTATATTGTCCATTATTATCTATTCCCCTTAATACCCTCCTCCATCTCCACCTATCCACTCCTCCACGCAATCACAAAATATTTTTTCTTGTGATGGGAAATTTAAGATCTACTCTCTTAGCAATTTTCACATATATAAAAATAGTCACCATGCTGTACATTGCATCCCCAGAGCTTAGTTATCTTGGAACTGGATGTCTGAACTTTTTGACCTTCAACCACTTCCCCACCACCCTCCTCTCTCAAGTCACTGAGTTTAACTATGGTATCAAGTGGTTCTAGATATTAATAGGCAAAAAGCTCACTAACCAAAACTGTACAGACTTTGAACAACAGGTGGCGCATTTTTCATCCAAAGGCTATTTAACCTTCCTTCACCACTCTGTGAGGGAAAGGAGGCAAATAATTATTTTTGCTCTTAAATAGTTTCTCTCCAATAAGGTAGAAAATGTAGGATCATAGAGTCATAGAGTCCCAGAGCATCAGAACTAGAAAAAATATTATAGAACATTTGCTTCAACTTTATTTCATTGGTGAAAAAAAAAAAAAAAATGAGGCCTGAAGAAAAACACGTAGCTTGTCCCAGATAAAACAGCTAGTTAGATTAAAATAAGAAGAGTAATAATTGAACTACTGATAACCAACTTGGTATTTCAATCTTCCTTTTAAGACTTCTTTTCAGAAGGACATTATATAATAACTTAAGTAAACATTCAGTGCCTTGATGAAAGTAGAGATTCCATAAAAACTTGTCTGGCATTATAGCTGTGGAAGACAAGAGCAATGTATATGTGAAAATAGAAACATACAGTCTTTCTTTTTTCCTCCCAGTTACTTGTAAGCCAAACGTGTTTTACAAAACATAATTAAAATAAAGATTATTATTAATGGCATACAATCTCTTACTCATCTGAACAAAGAATTTGCTACTCATTTTATTCTATGACCTGGTGCATAAACAATCTGTGTAAAGACACCATAAAAATTATGATGAATAAGGAAAGGAAGGAAAAAGGAGATATACAAGTAACACAATTTTCCTCTAACAGCTGAAGTATCCACAGAGGAATTAAACTTCCTTAATAAGTTTACTGTAATAGAAGTGCTAGACATGGGCTTGAATGCAGTTGGAACATCCTGCATGATTCCAATTATACTTAAGCCAAGTCTAAGTCCCAAATGCTCCACTGGAATGTGAGGTTTCTATTGTTTATTGTTCAGTGGTGTGAGGGATGAGACAGAAAGAGTAGTTGTATCACTCCACACTTAGCTGGAAATAGCTAAGGGGAAAGAATTTAAGTTGATTTAAACATAGCTAGCAGAACTCAACTACAACTGAAACCAGATTCCGGGTAGGGACTGGAAAGGGCTGAAGGTAGAGGGAGACAGAACATAGAGTTTAGAATTCTGAGACAAAAAAAAAAAATAATGACAGTGAATTGTACCAGAATTGAGATAACACTGCAGTTTCTATAAAATCTAAAGAATTAGTATTACATAGAATTGTTTTCTTGACAAACCAGATATAAATATTAAATTAATTAGAAAAGCTTACTTAAAAAAAAATGTTGGGGAAAAGCCCAAAACACTCCTAGATATCCAATGAATCAAAAAAGATATTACAAGAGAAGACTTTCAAAAATATTTAAAATAAGATAGTAAAATTTTTCTCTTGTTAGTTTTCTTTTTGAAAAAAACACAGCTTTACTGTAATATAATTGAACAATAATTTGCTAGGTGGGACGAGACTAGCATTTACTCTGGTGCTAATTAGATTTCTACTACTAAAGTAAGACCCTTATGGGTTTGCTACCCAATGTCCTGTGAAATATGATTGCCATTATGACTTGTGGAAACGGGCATATTCCCCCACCTTAAGTCAGCACTAGTCACTCTTACTTCCTCAGTCTTCAGTAGATTCCTCACACAATTCACTGAACAGCTCTCCACCCTGTCCATGAGGGAAGCTCCCTGCAGACCTTCAGGGTTCTCTCTCTCTCTCTAAAGACCTCTTTTCCCTGGTTCGCTGTGAACTTTAGCCTCCTTGGTCTCCTAGGACTCAGCTCTGTGTCCTCAACTCAAAGAATCCACTGAACTTGACCTGGGTTGCATCTCCTTATGCTGTGACCCAGAAATTCTCTTAAGGCAGTAAGTGGGGACAGTCATAGGGTTTACCTCATTCTGTTTTCCATTTCACAGGGATCAGTGCCCTTTATTGCTGATGGCAAAGTCCCGAAGATATTATTCCATATATCTTGCCATTTGGGGCAGTGGGGGAAGTGCAGCTGTTTCAGGCAATAGGGCTAACACAATCCCTGCTATATTACTTTAAGTTGGTCAAAAGCAAAGGTCCATGTTCCATTAGTTTTAAACAACAGTATGGAGGTTACCGAAGGGGGGGTGGTGGATAGCAAAGGGTTAAGTAGTCAAATATATGGTAATGGAAGAAGATTTGACTTCGGGTGGTGGGTACAAAATGGAATATATAGATGATGTATTATAAAATTGTACACTTGAAACTTATATAACTTATTAACCAATGTCAGCCCAACGTATTTAATTAAAAAAGGAGAAAACAAAAACAATTAGATTACCAACTATATACAAAAGACTGCATTGTGTGCTGCTGATTCAGAACATTTTAAAGATAAATTTGAGGGGCTTACTCCCTTCTAAGGAATTTAAAGCATTACAGGTTAATAATTGTAATAAATGGGCAGAAAAGAATAAGCACCCAATCAATGAGAGAAAGGGCTATGAACGTTTGGGGCTGGCGGCAATGATAGATTGCTCTCAGCTTATGGCAAAATGGAAAGTTTAATAGAATAAAACACTTTTGAGTTGGATGGAAACTGTGAGGTACCCAGGAGTGTGGAATGGTGGCAATTATAAAGTAGAGATAGATTAGGCAGACTAGCCAGGAAGGACGTTAGATGCAAGACAAAAGAGCCAGGTGCCAGCAAATTTTATCAAATGTTTATGAAAGAAGTACTAAAAGCCTTTAACCAACTCTTTCAGAAAATACAGAAGAGAACCCATTCCAACTTTTTGTATGAGGTGACCACAACCCTGACACCAAAATCTGACAAAGGCATTGCAACAAGGAATATTACAAAACAGTATCTGTCATGAATATTGACCCCAAATCCTCTAAACGGTATTAGCAAATGGAATCCAGCAACATTTTAAAAAGAATACTTCGCGGTCAGTGTTGTATGCCCTAGAAATGGAAGATTTATTCAACCTTTGAAATCAATAAATGCAATTCACTATATTAATACAATAAAAGAAAACAATTATATTAGGGTCCTGAAAGTTCTAGAAAAATTAGTTGACAAAATTCAGCACACATTCATAATTAAAATTTTCAGTATACGAGGAAACTAACCCAATCTGATAAATGCATCTAAAACTCCTTTAGCATATATCATTCAAAGGAGTAAAAAAAACTGAACAGTTTACCCATATGAACTAGAACAAGAAAAATATGAATGGTCATTAAACACATAAATAGTCTCAATGTTATTTGTTACCAAGAAATGTAAATTAGAATCACAATGAAGTATCCTTACACATCCACTAGAATAGCTAAAATTATAAAGAAACAAAAATCAAAATTTACTGAAGATAAGGAGGAATCAGGACTCTACCAGGGTAGGGTTGAGTCTCTCTCAGTAGCAAAACCACTTTGGTAAACTGTTTGCTAATTTCTTAAAATGTTACACATACCCAACGATCCAGTAATTCCATTTTCATGTATTTATCCATGAGGATTGAAAAGGTCTATTTACACAAATATTTGCTCACATATGTTCACAGCAGGTTCATTTGTAACAGTCCAAGTGAAAAAATACAGAAATGTCCATCAATAGGGGCTTGGATTAACAAATTACATTATATTCATACAAGGGAATAAAAATAGTCTACTGATAAAGCAAACACCAAAAATAAATACGCTGAGTAAAAGCAGCTGCACACAAAAGAAAGCATAGTCTAATAACCCATTTGTATGAGAGGCAAAACTAATTTATGGTAGAATTCAGAAGAGTGATTGGTAGGTTTCTGGGAAGGAAACAAAGAAACTTTCTGAAGTGAAGGAAATGTTTGGTACCACAATAACAATGAAGATGATACAGGTGTATGCATTTATCAAAATGTATTGAATTTTACAGTTAAGACCTATGCATGTTACTTTTGTAAAGTATATCTCAATTTAAAAAAAATAACTAATGGAAACGATGATATATTTTCATGAGAATAGCGATAAATATATATTCCCAAGGAAGTGAGAAGAAAGTTCTATATTAACAGAAGTCAGTGAAAGAAATACTCTCAGAAATAAAGAAATGTAGGAATGACATATTTCGTTTATAGAAATCCTTGAGAACCAAGCAGAAGATTTACATTTTGGTGCCCTATGGAAATAAGACCCACAGATGCTTTTGGAGCAGTTTCACACTAAAGCAGAGTTCTTCGTTAAGTACGTGCAGTTGCAAGGATGTGTCTAGAAACTAGAATTGTGGTAGAAAGAGTTCTCTGCTCTACAAAACCACAGCACATGGCTGCCTGCAAGAGAAACCAGGCTCTTGGACCACAGCAAGCTACAAAGCCAAAGGCCAAGGAAACAGTGCAGTGTATGAGCATCATGGAACATGAACAGGTCCAAGGACATTCTCTCAGTGAATGAAGGACTCTATTCATTACTGGAATTTGAGTAAAGAACTAAAGCCAGGAAGTATTCACATAGGAGCAGCCAGTCTATATCTTAACAACATAAGCATTGAATTAGCCTGAAGGCACACAGTCAACACCCAATTACCGAGGAGAGTGCAAAGAGAAGAGAGTTGCAGTGCACTGAATTTAAATGTCTAATAAATAGAGATGCCCTTGCCTTTTCTAAAGATGTAATTAAGGACCTTTAGTTCCAGTAACCACATGCTCTGGAATTAAAATGTAGGTATATTTATTTTTCCTAAAGATGGTAGAAGTTCCAGTACAAGTTTCATCCTGGTGCATTTAAAAAAAGATTAAGTTCACCATATTGAGCATATTGTTCTATAAAGCTAATCCTATGTGTATACAGGAGTAGTAATTAAAAATGCTAATAATCACAATTGTCCCTCTATGAAAACACAGAACCTGTATTTTAGTTGAGGTGACAATTCATACTCAGACTGTGTTTTTTCAAAACTAGCCAGATCTTACAGATCCAAATGAATTTTCTCCTTTTAACAATCTCTTGGAAGTTGCATATCTATTTTATTACTGGACACCTTTAATGATTGTGCTTACACCTTTGACATATTATTTTACTAAATATGCTAAAGAATGATAAATCTTTTTGCTCTTTGAAGAGGCATTCAATACTTTTACAGTAAGAGTTGAAAGACCCTTCAAAATAGATATTTCAGATAAAGAGAGTGGAAATGCAAGATAATCCCACCAAGGTTTAAAAAGAAATAAAGAAAAAAGAAGGTGTTGATAGAAACCAGCTTCCTTATATGGAATATGTTCTGGCTCTGAAGAGAAATCCATTTTAAAAAAATTATGAACTCTGCTATCAAATGTCCGGACGTTTCCCCATACTCAGCTGTTTAGTATCATGCAACTCCTTCAACCAGGTGATTGAACAGCGAAGGTCTCCCTTTCCATCTGCCTGTTTGCTGCTGTGTAAACACTACCACTATTTTTGTTATCATCACTGATGCAACCTGACCGTGCAAATAAATACTGTCCCATACAGTTTATTAATGTTTTATACTTTTCTACAGATTACTTATCTTCTGTGTCCTACACTCTTATTAAGGAAGTGTGTCAGGTATGACTTGACCCATCTTCCAGAGGAGACATGGACTGTGCCTTCATCTCACTCCCTCACACCTTGAGCAGGAAAGAGGGCAACTGGGCTGATTCCTGTGCTGTGAAGATAGAGACCCACCTTCTTGCTGATTTCCATTTTTTCCCCCCTAGGCCTGACTTCAAGGGAGGATCATCTCTGAGTGTGTCCTTTTCTGCGCTTGTTCTCCAAATAGGTTTTGTCCAAGATCTAATTTTTCCCTTGGTGGGTAAGAGAAATAAATATAAAGAATATTTTCACGTAAAGGCAGATGAATCATTTGAACTTTCCAGTGTCTTATTTCGTATTTGAATCTCCTTTTTAAATGCCTTCTTGTTTTGTCTTATCATTACAAAACATAGCTCTTATTGACATAGGTACCTGGGTGAACCGACATCGAAATTTATTCTTCTACTTGTGGGGAGAACTCCATCTTGAAGGATGGAGGACAAAAAAAATTAAGCTTATACATTGGAGTTCATTCTATAGAGTAAAAGTACACAATGCTTCTCTGAGACATACTAAGATTTTTGCAAGTGAAATTGTGCAATAGTCAGAGTATGCCAGTAGCCTCTTGTTAATCCATTAATAGAAGACACAGAGAATCCAACTTATCTGTTCTAAAATATTGAAGAGAAGAGTATGCATAACTCAGAATATAAATTGAGTCCCTTTGCTATGATGCATTATTTCCCCATCATTTTTTTTTCTTTTTTATTGAATGTATTGGGATGACATTGGTTAATAAAATTATGTAGGTTTCAGTTGTATAATTCTATAATATACTGTGTGTACATTGTATAACAAGAAGTCGAGTCTCCTTCTTTTTTTTCCTTCTAAGCCCAAGTTCTTATTTTCTATCTTAGATTTGTCACAGGCACAGTTTTAATATTTAATTTTGCTAAACCTTGTGCATACATCTAGAATATATTCAATTTAGTTCCCTGGGGTATTTTGACTTAACCATTGTAGTTTTCTTTTAATGTCTCATTCTTTTCTCTAAATTTGCACTTAAACTTTCATAAAAGTGTATCCTGTAGGTTTATAAGCTCTTTAAAAGGCAGCATGACCAAGCTTGTCGAGAAGGTGAGGGATTTTATTCTAATCCATGTCACTAACTGAATATACATATAAATTTAATTTTAAAAGAGAGAGCTTTCTAAATAGCTATTCTGTGGTAAAACATACACTTAGTACTTTTTCACAGTAAAGGTACGCCTCAAGTTCTACTGCGAGCATTGGAAGTCCTCAATGACTTCACACTGCAGCTGTTGGATAGAGCTAAAAGGAATAAAATTATTTCAAATAACAGTAAAAGAACTAAAAGTCTATGAGCCCTGAATATGAGAAATTGTCCTCATAACAAACCTGTCCCTTCTTATAGAGAAAAAAGACATTTTTCCAAAGTCTATCTGTTGTTAGGTTTAAACTTTGAAATAAAACATCACATGGCCTCCCTCTTAGAAAAAGATATGCTACCATCTGAGCTACATCTGCTCAGATTCTTATCCATTCCTAATAATTTTCCCACAAATTTCTATTTAAATTTCTGGAGTTTCTCCCCAATGCCAAAGTGTGAATCAGAGACAGAGAATTCTAATATAATTTTTGAACTGATGAATGCAATGCTTTGCTTACCCATTTGAGAAACATATATTAAGTACATACTATGTTCCTGGCACATAGAGGGGAACATACCAGAAAGGAACATAGGTATACAAACATGCACAGTTCAGTCCAATATGTGTTACAAACCGGTGGAGAACTTCAGCCAAAGATGAAATGAACTCTGGACTCAGCAACAGGTATAAAGGTATATCAATGTCCAATTTTATTCCCTTTAGCCTATTTTTCAAACTATTCTACTCTCTCCAAGATGACAATATGCTCTTTTTTCCCTTTCACTTTTCTGCAAAGATCTAGATCCTTTGCAACAAGTCTTTCAGTTCTCTTCTTTTCATCAAATCATCACTCCGTATCACCACCTGTCCTTCTTTTCTTATTATGGGATAAAGTATGGGATAATTTTGCCCATCTCCACCAGGTCCTTCGGGATTGGGCCTCATAATTATTTTTTCTGATTACTTTCCCTCAGACTATGAATACACTCAGGTATCCTATATGCTTAGAAAAAAAGACAAAACGATAAATACACTGTCATCTAACCAGCTAAATTATGTTACTTAACTATATATATTTTTCTTCTCCAAAAACCACACCCAAAGCAGGCCTAGGATGTTGGCTGCCACTTCCTTGTTCATTACACTTTCAATTCAAACTATATAACACTGAGACTGTATTTTCACAGTTCAAGTCCAATGGATAGTTCTCAGCCCCCATTCTGTGTTACACTTCATCAACATTTGACTTTGACCCCATTCCTTCTTCCTAAATTACATAAAATTTCTCTTAAACAGCATTTTCCTGAATATGTTTCTAATGGATCCTCTGCACCCTTTAAATACCCTTGCAAATATTATTTCCCTTCCCCAAATCAGGCATTGCCTCTGCTGGATATGACCTTCTTCTTATCTAGCTGCTGAAATTCTGTGTATCACTCAAGATCTAGAATAAGTATGATCCATTCCACAGATCCTGGGTTTTAATTAAAAGTTAATACAATTTTCTTGATTCTGTGGCACATATTTTTCACCTTCTGACTTTTGTTGTTGTTTCATAAAATTAGGGCACTTTAAAAAGTAGTGGGGAAATATAATAGGCACATACTTGAATATTAACATATGCTCTATTTGTTTCAGATATATTTCTTAGGGAAAAAATTATACATGCAACAAACTCTCCTGATTTCCCAGAGAAATCTACTGTCCTAAAATCATTCTATCTAGAATAGACTACTTGTTCTATATTTTGAGTGCCCATATATATATGTATGTTTATATGTGTGTAATAAACATATATAAATGTATATACATACATATGTACATGTACATATATGTATTATATATAAACACCTTAATATGCAATAATGATGTCTGTATTTAAGTTTTTCTATAAAGGAGTGGTGTACATAGTGCTTTAAAACTGACTTTTTAAATAAAGAGTATGTTTAATCATTTATATAGATTGATATATAGGTTTACATAGTAAAATAAATAATTTTAAATATACATATGAATTTAATCTCATCCATTGTTCTTTCATTGGACATTAAGGATTTTGTTGTTTTTGTTCTATTCTTCTGTTAAAATATTGCATAAACATTTTGTACACATTTCTTTGTGCATACGTGCAGACATTTCTGCATAGTATATTTATGCTACCACAAAGTCTTTAGAAACTGAGAAGTGACCTGCATGATCTCTTCTCTTCTTAGCAAAAAGGAGATTTTTCTCTCACGTGATCTGGTAGACACTCCCTTAAGGTGTCATTAACATAGTTCTTGATAGCTTTTTTTCAAGTCATTGTTATGACCAGGGATCTCCTGCATGGAGACTATGTAGTTGCTCTATATCATGGAAGGACAATACTTAATTATTATTAAATATTGTCCAAGGGATCTCTTGTTAGGTTGGTCCTATTTATACTTCCACAATAATTACATAAAAGTTTCCATTAGTCCAGGTCATGGCTAAAAATTGGTATTGTCAGAATTAACTGTTTTACTTGAGGAATAAGCAACTAATTAATCTCCCTATTTTAACATGAATTTCACTTGGTACAAGTGAACATTAGTGTCTTCTTGTATATTTATTGGCAATAACCCTCTGTATCTTGAGAACTACCTATCCACAGCCTGCCCACTTATGTTGTGCTATCATTTACTATTAACTCCCAGAAGTTGTGTGTAGAGTCTGTACTAACACATTGTTTTTCATAGACAGTGAAAAAATGTACTTTCCTTCTTTAGTATTCCTGTTCACATTGGTTATATCTTCTGCCATAGAAATTATTTTCATTTTAAAACAGTCAAATGTATCAAATACTTCCATATGATTAGGCACATTTAAATAAACATTATGGATGTGATCATAAATATTTGATTATTTATTTTTACTTTATGTGTTTTCTAAAACTTTGTAGCTCTTTTCAAATTTTAGTTTTTGATAATCCAGATTTTGCTTAGTTAAGGTACAAATGAGACAGAGGACTAGAAAGAGAATGGTTAATTAACTTTTATTTTACTTTATACATGTATCTGTGAAGATTTTCTTTAAATAACAATATATATTACTTTTATCCTATTAATAAAATGAGATCTAAATTAAAACATTTATTTCTAAAGTCAATAGTGTAAACACATTAGCAGTGTTAACTGTTGCACCCTGAAGACAAGAAATAAATAATTAACTATTATTTAGTTAGAATTATACAACTGCTACAGAAAATTTAGGAGAACTATCACTTGTAATTCCACTACTGGAAAAATGAAACTAGACTACCTTCTTACGCCACATATAAGAATAAGCTCAAAATGGATTAAAGACTTAAATGTTAGATTTGAACCCATAAAAATCCTAGAAGAAAATATAGGCAATAAAATCTTGGACATTTCTTGTAGCAATGTTTTTTCAGATATATCACCTTTGACAAGGGAAACAAAAGAAAAATAAACAAATGGGACTATATCAAACTAAAAAGTTTTGTACAGCAAAGAAAATCATCAATAAAATGAAAAGATAATCCACTGAAAGGGAGAACATACTTGCCAATGATACATCTGAGAAAGAAGTTAATATCCAAAATTTATAAAGAACTTATATAATTCAACACCAGAAACACAATCCAATTTAAAAAAGGGCAAAGTACTTGAATAGTCACTTCTCCAAAGAGAACATACAGATGGCTAGTAGACATATAAGAAGATGCTCAATGTCACTAATCATCAGAGAGATGCAAATTAAAAGCATCAATAAATCAACAAACAGCAAATGTTGGTGAGCATGCAGAGAAAAGGGAACCCTTGTGCACTGTTGATGGGAATGCAGACTGGCACAGCCACTGTGAAAAATAATATGGAGTATTCTTAAAAAATTGAAAATGGAAGTGACTTCTAGTAATATATCTCAAGAAACATGAAGCACTAACTTTGAAAGAATATATACACTGCTTTTTACATTGCAGTATTATTTGCAAGAGTCAAGATTTGGAAGCAGCCCAGGTGCCCACCAGTAGATGAGAGGATGAAAAAGCTATGGTACATTTACACAATGAACTACTGCTCACTGTAAAAAAAGAAGGAAATCTCAGCTGCAACAGCATGGATGGACATGGAGAGTATTATGCTAAGTGAAATAAGCCAGTCAGAGAAAGACAAATACCATTTGATTTCATTTTTCTGTGGAATCTAATGAACAACATAAATTAACAAAATAGAAATAGGCTCAGATACAGAGAAAAGACTGACAGCTATTAGAGGGGAGAGGGGTTCAGGAACTGAGTGGAAAAGGTAAAGGGATTCAGCAAAAAGAACAAAACTTATAGGCATGGACAACAGTATGGTGATCACCAGAGGAAAAGAGAGGTAGGGGAGGTAAAAGAGGCTAAAGGGGGGATAAACAGTGATGAAAGGAGTCTTGGCTTTGGGTGGTTAACACGTGATACAATATACAGATGAAGTATTATAGAATTGTACACCTGAAACCTATGTAATTTTATTAACCAATGTCACCTCAATAAAAATAAAAATAATAAATAAATAAATTACCTTCCCCAATGGAACCCTTACATTGTAGGTCTGTTTGACCCTTCTGGGACATTTGTTACCCACTTAGAATCCAAACAACATCACCTGGTCCTAATTGTCTTCTTTCAGCTGAAACATTTTTCAATATTTTCTTCATTCTTGTTTAACCACAGCTCTTTCACACTCTCATAATTGTTTAATCATCCTTGTTAATGCTCATAACCATTCCTGAGCATCAAATACATGCTATAGAGTATTTTGTGTCATTTTTATATATTATCGCTAATCAAAATAGGAAACCTGTAAGAAACGTAAAAATTCTATTGGCTCTTTCTAAACAAAATTTTTTTTAAAAGTGATCTGGTAAGTTGAGTTTCTGATATTTATATAAGTGGAAGAATTTGGCTGAAGTGAAACACTTTATACTTTTCACTCCATCTAACTTTAATTATTAGAGCTCCTGTCTTCCTTGTAAATAATTTTTTATCATCCAAGTTAACAGGAGGTAGTCATGTAATAGTTATAGATAAAATTGGACTTTCATGTGTGTAGAGTAAATTATATGTGAGATGTTGGAACTCCTACTCTCTAATATAAATTTCTCTCCTTACTACCAGCAAATTCACCAGGAGGTACACCCACCTACCAGATGGCCAGGTTTGCCTAACTGCAAACCTACAAACTACCCTTAGCCATGTTATGTCCTATATAGTTTTCATTAAATGCTGCAGGCTCGATATAAATAGCACAAGTAATGAATCAGGACTCAAAAACATGAAATATAAAGATTTCCTTAGCTACATAGAATGCTGTAAACTTGAACAGATAAAATAAATTATCTGGACCTCATATGAAATATTTAAATCAGGATAATGCATATTACCTAACTATATCAATCATGTTATGGATCAAAAAATTATGATGGTGTAAACCAGAAAGATTTTTTTTTTATTTTATTTTTAAGTATATTTTACTGATTATGTTGTTACAGTAGTTCCAATTTTTTTCCCCTTTCCTCCCTCTGCCCAGTACCCACCTTCCCTCCAGCAATCCCACCCCCCTTAGTTCATGTCCATGGGTCGTGCATATAAGTTCTCTAGCTTCACCCTTTCCTATGTTATTCTTAACATTCCCCTACCTATTTTGTACCAACGAATTACGCTTCTTAGTCCCTGCACCATTTCCCCCTTCCTCCCCCTACCTGCTCCCAGCTGATAACCCTCCAAATAATTCCCATACCTATGATTCTGTTCCTATTCTGGTTTGATTAGTTGGGTTTTGTTTTTATTTTTTAGATTCGGTTGTTGATAGTTGTGAGTTTCTTGTCATTTTAGGGTTTATACTTTTGATCTTCTTTTTCTTAAGTAAGCCCCTTTGACATTTCATATAATAATGGCTTGGTGATGATGAACTACTTTAGTTTCACCTTGTCTGGGAAGAACTTCATCTGCCCTTACATTCCAAATGATAGCTTTGCTGGATAGAGTAGTCTTGGTTGTCAGTTGCTTTTTATCACATTGAATACAGCTTGCGAGTCCCTTCCTGCCTGCAAAGTGTCCTCTGAGAAATCAGCTGATATTCCTATAGGCACACCCCTGTAGGCAACTCTCTGCCTCTCTCTTGCTGCCCCTAGGACTCTGTCTTTATCTTTCACCTTTGGCATCTCAGTCATGATGCATCCTGGTGTGGTCCCCTCTTGGTCCAGCTCACCCGGGACCCTCCGTGCTTCCTGGACCTGTATGTCCATCTCCTTCACAAAATTTGGGAAGCTTTCCTCATTTTTTTCAATTCTTGCTTCCTCATTCTGCACTGGTTGACTTTTTTTTTTTTTTTTTCTTCCTTATATTCCAAATCATTGATTTGAACCCTCATTTCCTTCTCTTCACCATTGGTTTTGTGTGGATTTTCCTTCGTTTCACTTAGCACAGCCTTCACTTCTTCCCTTATGTGTTTGACGTACTCAAGCATATCTGTCAAACCTGTGAGCATCTTTATCACCAGTGTTTTGAATTCTGCATCTGTTAGGTTGCCTATCTCCTCATCTGTTAGGTTGGCTATCTCCTCGTCACTTAGTTCTCCCAGTGGAACCTTGATTTGTTTCCCCTTTGGGGCCATACTTCTCTGTCTTCTCATTCTGACAGGCTCCTGTGTTTGTTTGCCTCTGCGTCCCAGGTAGAGCTGTCACTCCTGTTATGTTGGAAGTGGAGAAGCCTTAGGGACTCGTCAGTACAGGGTGACCTGTTTCACCACGTTGTGGTGCTGTATGTGGGGGAGAGTTCCGAGAGGGAAAAATGCTGCCTTCCCAGCACTAGCCCCTTTTCCAGGCACCTCTCCCACTTCCGCACCAGATTGGTACCCCTCTAGCTGCTGCCCTGGCCATTGTTCCCAGAGTGGATGGGTCTGGGGATGTTCTAGGACGATGGAGGCCTTTTAAATAAGTGGACTCTGCTGAGACTGGCAGTTTCTGCCTCCATCCCAACCCCCACTGGTCTACACAGTCAAAAGCAATGAGGCTTGAAAGGTCCTGTGAGGAGCTGGGAATGCTCCCCAGGTGTCCCTCCTGACTTTTTAAAATGTGTGACTGCGCTTTCCACCAACCTGCTGCAGCTGCTGCTTCTGCCACCACACCACGTCCTCTCTGCCCTGGCTCCACCTCTCCTACCTGTCTGGATGAGTATTTCTTCTTTATATCTTTGTTTGCTGGACTTCCATGCAGTTTGATTTTCTGGAACTTCTGGTTCTTCTTAGTTTTGAGGTAGTTGTATTCCTTCTTAGTTGTGGAGGGAGATGCAACATGTCTGTCTATGCCTCCATCTTGGCCAGAAGAAGAAAAATGTTTTTCTGCTCTCTCTTCCCATGACCCCCTATGAAATAAGTCTGAAGCTAAAATTTCCAGGACCAGTATAAGACTTTATGAGTTTGTTAGGGACTCAAGCATCTTCTAGATCTAAGATAGTTCATAGTCCACACTGTCCCAATGATTGCCTAATTTCCAGGCTTGCCATCCACATTCCAGGTAGCAAGACTAAGAAAAGATGACTGAAAATATGCAAAGTAATCCAGATATATTTTAGTGTGATTTTCCAGAAGCTTCCACACAATCTTTCTGCTTACATTGGCCTGTCATTTTTTCATCCTATTTATAAGGGAAGTGAGTAATACGCTCTTAGAGGGCCACATGTCCAGCTCAAATCAGGCATTGTATCTCTAAGGAAGAACAGAGAGGACACATTAGTGTAAATGATGTCCAGTTATAACTACATGAGTAAACCCAAGGCCTGCACAGACAGTGAGGTGTAACTTCCACATCTTAGAGTTGCAATTCTATAATCTTTGTCTATACAAACATGTAAAATATCCTCACCATATGCACATGTACACATATATTTAACCTGCCTGTCAAGTTTATGAATATGAAAATCTAGCACAAAAACACATGCACAGCTTTTTAAAAATAACATTTCCATGAGGCACTAAAGCTTTAATATCTACAATGTTCCTAAAAAGGGAAAAAACATACACATACCACAGAGTTTAGAACCTGCTATCAATTCCATTCACAGTGGCAGAATGGCTCTAATAGCAAAGACATTTATGAGTCATAAATTACCATTTATAAATGCAGTGTTTAGTGTTCATTTCAATGGACGACATATGGTCGCAACATTTCCAAATAGCTTGAACTGATAAATAGGCCACTGAAGTGGTTCAATTTGTTAAAATGCTAACACATTAACTCCTGCAGGAGTCAGGCAGCACTTTTGCATCTGAAATGCTGAGCAGTGACTTTGAGATTGCAAGATGCTACCTTTGGAAACTGGGCCAGGATTTATGAAGTGGGCCTTGCAGCCCATTTTTCATCATGATTTATATGATTCAATGTGGAGAGACTTAGTGATCCATCAGAAAGGACCCCACTTATTTGCCTTCATGTTTCAGAATGAAATTTCTCCCAATACCAACAATGTCCCACTGTTTCAGTTGAGCTACTTCTCAGTTACATCTAGTGGACACAATTAGGGGCCAAAGTGTTTCCAGTTATTTTAATATCAATTATTGGAATGCTTTAGCCCTTCCAAGAGTTGTAAAAAATAGAGTAGGAAGATGTCTGATCTATACTTGACATGTTTATAATAGAAAATGAATTTAGAGTCTCTGGAATATAAGGAGTTAACAACAATAGCTTAACCAACTGAAAAACAAGAACAAAAAACTTTTCTTAGATTGGTCAGAGGGCTTAGGTCTCAAGGAGAGCTGCTGGCCCCAAAATTGGAGAGACAAATAGTCAGGTAAAGTAATTCACAAGTTGCTAGTGTGGAGGCTCATGAGCAGAACCTTCTGCAGGAACTGGTACTGAAGGAGGAAATCCTGAACTGCTGTTCACTAGAAGCAGAAGAAAAGAGAAAAAGGAACAGAAAAAAACATTTGAAACAATAATAACTGAGAATTTCCCCAAATTAATGTCAGATATCAGACCTCAGATTAAGGAATAGAATGCCAACAAGATAAAGAGAAAAAAATCCTACATCTAGTCATATCATATTCAATTTTTTAAAAAGGTTATTTGTAGAGGAGCTAATATAAGAATTCTATCAAACTCCTCCTCAGAAATAATTCAAGCAAGAAGACAGTGGAGAAAAATATTTAAAATGTTATGTGAGAAAAAACAACCAACCTGTTAAGTTATTTTTTAAAGTAAACAGTAAGCAAAAGTTTCTTAGATAGAAATTGAGAGAATTTATTGCAGTTGAGCTGCCTTGCAAGAAATGTTAAAAGGACTTCAAAAAGAAGGAACGACATGAGTCAGAAATTCATATATACATAAGAACAGTAAAAGAGAAGGACTAAATGAAGATAAATTTTAAAAGAATAAGAGAACATCAATGAAACCAAAACTGGATCTCTGAAAAGACCAATGAAAGTAATAAACATTTATCAAGGCTAATAAAAAGAGAGAACATAAATTAATAATATCATTAATAAAAGAGAGTCCATTACTACAGATCCTATGGATATTGAAAGGATTGAAAGGGTAATAAAGAAGTACTGTGAACAACTCTATGCTCACAAATCTGATAATCTAGATGAAATAGAACAATTATTTGAATGACTCAAACAAGAAGAAACAGATGATCTGAATAGATCTATATTTAATAAAGAAATTGAATAAATAGAGACTTACTGTCAAGATGCAAGTGCTTCACCTCACACAATTATAGGAAAAATTTCAACTAGACTGCAAAAAAAATATCACCCAGAAACATCAGAAAATCAAGCTGTATGGAAGTCCAACAATTAAGGGTTTTAAAGAAACCACAATCATCCAGATAGGTTAAAAGGGTGGAGACCTGGAGAGAGGTGGAAAGGCACTGAGCCATGTGAGTGGCACAGAGAGGCAGTGGAAACAGAGGGAGTGCTAGGAGACAGTTTCCTCCCAGGTAAACCTCCAGAAGTAAGGCAGCAGATTGTCCCCTCTCTGAGCCCTCCCCTCATGCAGAGCCACAATGTGGTAAAACAGGTTGCCCTGACCTGGCAATCACCTAAGGCTCAACCCCACACAATTTATAGGTCTACTCTTCTACAATAGGTCATGCTTCTAACACAGGGGTCAAAGCAGCTCTACCCAATACACAGAAACAAACACAGGGAGGCTGCTACATTGAGGAGACCAAGAAATATGGCCCAATTGAAAGAAGAAAAAACTCCAGAAAAAGAACTAAACAAAATGGAGATAACAAGCCTATCAGATGCAGAGTTCAAACACTGGTTATCAGGATGCTCAAAGAACTATTGAGTATGACAACAGCATAGAAAAGACCCAGGCAGAAATGAAAGTTACATTAAGTGAAACAGAGAAAAATCTGCAGGTAACCAACAGTGGACGGGATAAAACTGAGAGTCAAATCAATGAGTTGGAACAAAAGAAAGAGAAAAGCATCAATCACAACAGCAAGAAGAAAAAATAATTCAAAAAAATGAGGATAGAATAAGAAGCCTCTGGGACATCTCCAAATGTACCAACATCTGAATCATAAGGATGCCGAAAGGAGAAGAGGAAGAGCAGGAAATTGAAAACTTATTTGAAAAAATAATGAAAGAAAACTTCCCTAATGGCAGAGGAAATAAATATACAAGTCCAGGAAGCACAGAGTCCCAAACAAATTGGACTCAACGAGAACCACACCAAGACACTTCGCAATTAAAATGCCAAACATTAAAGATAAAAAGAGAATCTTAAAAGCAGCAAGAGAAAAGAAGAGTTACCTACAAAGGAGTTGCATAAAACTGTCAGCTGATTTTTAAAAAGAAGCTTTGCAGGCTAAAAGGGACTGGCAAAGAAGTATCCAAAGTGATGAAAAGCAAGAACCTCCAACTTAGATTACTCTATCCAGCAAGCTATCATCTAGAATTGAAGGGGAGGAAAAGTACCTCCCAGATAAGGTGAAACTAAGGGAGTTCATCAGCACCAAGCCATTATCACATGACATGTTAAGAGACTTATTTAAGAAAAAGAAATCAAAACTATGAACATTAAAATGGCAAACAAATTCACAACTCTGAACAACTGAATCTAAAAAAGGGGGGGAGCAGAGATTAAGAAGCATAATTCGTAGGTACAAAATAGACAGAGGGATGTTAAGGATAGTATAGGAAATGTAAAGCCAAAGAACTTATATGCATGACTCATGGACATGAACTAAGGAGGAGATTGCTGGAGGAAATGGGAGTATCAGGTGGTGGGAACAAAGCAGAAAAGATTGAGACAACTGTAATAGCATAATCAATAAAGTATATATTTTTAAAAATTGAATAAATAATTACCAACCTTCAAAAACAGAAAGTGCTAGACCCAGATGAGTTCACTGGTGAATTCTATCAAACTTTTAGGAAAAAATATATACCAATTTCCTATAATCTCTTCCATAAATGTTAGGGAATGTATCCTAATTCATTACCTTAATACCAAAAACAGACACAGATGTCACAAGAAAAGAAAAGTACAGACCAATAGCTCTTGTGAACAGCAAAAATTCTCAAAAACAAAAAAAATATATATCAAATTGAATCCAAAAATGTACAAAAAAGAATAATAGATCATAATCAAGTGGGATTTATTCAAGGTATGTAAGGCTGATTCAACTGTTGAAAATCAATTAATGTAATCCACATTATCAAAGGCTAACAAAGAAAAATCACATGATAATTCAATAGATGCAGAAAAGCATTTGACAAAAATCCAGCACCCATTCATAATAAAGTTCTCAGCAAACTAGAAATAGAGAGCAAGTTCTTCAATTTGATAAAGAACATCTATAAAAAACCTACATCTAATTCACACTTAATGGTGAGAAACTAGAAGCTTTACCTCTAAGATTAAAAACAAAGTAGCCATATCCCCTCTCACCACTACTTTTCATATCATACTAAAAGCCCTAGCCAGTGCAATAAGACAAAAAATAAATAAATAAAACCTATATTGATTAGAATGGAAACAATAAAACTGCCTTTATTCACAGATGGCATGACTGTCTATGTAGAATATCTGAACAAGAAACAACAAAACTCTTGGAACCAATAAGCAATAATAGTAAGGTTTTATGATACAAGTTCATTACAAAAATGTCAATAGCTATCCTATGTACCAGCAATAAAGGATTGAAATAGGAAATAAGTCAGATGGAAAAAGTCAAGACCCATATGATTTTCTCATATGTGGGCTATAAAACTGAAAGCAACAAATGAGCAAACAAGACAAACAAACAAACAAACAAGAACTCATAGACACAGAGAAAAGTATGGTGGTTACCACAGGGAAGTAGGGTTGAGGGGAGGAGATCTGAGTTTAGGAGATAAACATACAGATGATGTATTATAGAATTATACACTTGAAACCTATATAATTATGTTAACTAATGTCATCTAATAAATTTAATTAAAGTAAAATAATAAAATAAAAGTGTAATGTCATTTTTATTAAAACCGCCAAACTGAAATATTAGGTATAAATCTAATAAAATAAGAATAAGAATAAATGTTCCACATCATATGTCATCATGAAATGCAATTTAAAACAATAAGATGCCACTACACACTTATTAGAATTGCCAAAATCTAAGACATTGACAATGCCAAATACTGGCAAGGGTATGAAGCAACAGAAATTCTCATTCTTTGTGGAAATGCAAAATGGTACAGCCATATTGGAAGAAACTAAACATACTCTTCTGTTCCTTAACAAACAGTGTAGATGTTCTTTGGTATTTGCCCAGCTAGGTTGAAAATTTATCTCCACACAAAATACTGCACATGGATGATTATAGAAGCTTTATTCAGAATTGTCAAAATTTAGAAGAAACCAAGATGTCCCTCAGTAAGTGAATACATAAAGAAACTTTGGCACATTCTGACAATAAAAAAAAAAAAAAAGATTCCATGCTAAAAAAAAAATAACTTTCAGTACAGGAAGAGACACAGAAAATAGATATTACTAAGTGAAAGACGCCAATCTAAAAATGCTAGATAACCATATGATTCCAACTCTCTAATGTTCTGGAAGAGACAAAACTACGGAAACAGTGACAAGATCAATGGTTGTTAGGGGATAGGGAGTGTGAGCAGGGATGAAGAGGTAGAACGCACGATTTTCAGGGCAGTGAAACTATGTCTGATACTATAATGTCATTATACATTTATCCAAACCCACAGATGGTAAACACCAATAGTGAACCCTACTTTAGTTATGAATTTTGGGTGATAATGTTGTGTCAAGTGGGATCATTGTGACAAATGCAGCACTCTGGCCCATGATGTCAATTGTGGGAGTAATTGTCAGTGTATGGGGACAAGGCGTCTTCAGAATATCCAGTGTTTTCCGTTCAATTTTTCTGTGAAAATAAAACTTCTCTAAAAAAATAAAGCCTATTAAAAATTAATTTAGAAAGAAGGAACTGGCACTTGGCAAATTTTGTAGACAAATGTTATTCTTGTCTTGTCCTGTAACCATAACAATTCACTCTGGCTGCATCTGCTATCACTGCCTCTCATTAAATCTACCATCTCCTCACAAGGTATCTGATTCCCAGCTGATCCTCATAATCTTCTAAGCTTTCTTGCAAGAAAGCTAGTTGATTTAGCCAATGATAATTATTACATACGCCTGCTTTCTCCTTCCAGAGCCCTCCTCTTTTTTTCCTGAGGACAAGAACCATGTTTCTCTTTCTCTCATCCTGCTGTAATGAGGCAGGATGGTGTAATGTTTAAGCAAAAGGACTTTGGAATCAAACTTCAAGTTGAATCCCAGCTTGAACACCCATCAACTACATGATAATAGACAAGTCATTTAACTTCTCTCTGCTTGTCTCCTCATCTGTAAGATGGGAATGATAAAAGATCTACTGCAGCGTGTTGTTGAGCAAAGTAGGAGTAATAAGAAATGTAGAGTGCTTCAAAGAGTGAATGGCATATCATAAGCCATCCAGAGCTCTTACCTTTTCTTAGTGCAACACTCCACTTGGCCATGATGTTACTTTCCCTAGCAAGACTTAGACTGTTACTTTTCTCCCTTGGAAAAGAAAGGGTCTTGTTCCCTGATTAAAAAAAAAAAAAAAAAAGATTATATGCATGTGATGAGAGGTGTATGTGGAGTGAAGGGTTTTCTTCACATCTTTGAAATCATATTACAAGGAAGATATTCTCTGTCTTATAACTCTGAGACTCTGCCCTCACCTGAAGATTTGTAAAGAGATTAAATTTCTAACAGCCCAGTGTTATCTTCTGCCCTAATCCAGGTCAAAATTGTTCATAATGGTCAGCTCTTGCAGAAAAGAAATCACTTCATATGTTCAAATTTCATCAAGTGGATAGATGTGGTGGCTCCCAGCTGTGACTGATAGAGGCAAGAAAATTGTAGATAAAAAGAGAAGACTGGGAAGTCATAGAGAAACAGAGACAATAGAGTCCTCTCATAAAAGATCACATGCTGCTTGTGTTCAAACCTCAGGGCTGTAGGCAGACACAGTCAGGAGAAAAATGACCCTAAAAACAGAACTGAGCAGAAAAAGTCAGGACTAGAAACAAGAAGGCTCAGGATCCAGTCTAGATCATGCCATGCATTGGTCAAGTGGCCTTGAGCAAGTCGTGTTGATTCTTGGAGTCAGAGATATATATACAGGATGGATATCTGAGAGGATTAAATTATGAAGTAATATATATAAACATGATTTGAAAACAGTACAGAAAAAAATTAAGGAAATACTATTTTTCCCATAATAACCTATTTCTTCCCATTTAGGTTTTTTTTTTTTTTTTAATTGGCTAGGCCTTCTCTGTTGGAGAATAAAATATTATGATTATAATTATAATCCTTACTTGCTCCCTTTCAGAGTACTTTGCTGTATGTTCATTCATTCCACCCATATCTTAAATGACTTCTGACTCCATATCCATCATCAATGTATAAGGAATTTAGGTCTCTGTTCATTTGTGTTATATGATGATACATAGGATACTCCTAAAGGGAAACCTTACACAAAGCCACTAACGTTTAATCTGTTCCAGTCACTTCACTTCATTACCTTTTTTTAATATTCCCCCAATCTTAGTCTGCTGCCTGAAGGCCACTCCGAGGCATTTAACCGCTGTTCTTGCCTATCGAAATGATACTGATCTAGCTGGATGGGTTGCTGGCTCAGGTGCCTCGAGTGATCTAATATTCTAGCTGCCAGAACTATGCAGGGTCTGAGAAGCAGCCGCAAGAAAGGCCTGCTCTCCCAATCCTGTGCTAAATTTAGTTACTTAAACCTAGAAACAGTTCTCCCAATGCCAGATCCCACTATCTCTGTCTCTACACAATCTTTCTGTGGGAATCAAAATTTAAAATCCTGACTGTGAACAGACATTTCATTTCCTCTTGGTTCTACTTTCTCTTTACCCTCCCACTACACTCTGCCAATTTCTTTTAACTGCAAAATCTTCCATGAGTATGATGGAAATGCATAGACATGAGAACAGCTGGGAGGGAAGGAGGGCATGTTGTCTAAACTAATGGCAGAAAGCTAGAAATATTTTGTTATAAACATATGTGTTATGGATATAAATATACATACACAATTATATCATATACAAAAAATAGTCTTTTTCTTTCACTGGCCTAATCTCACTCACAAGCCGTCCACACCCACTCAACTCAACTGGGCAGCAAAAAAGCTGAATTTGTCCATTAATGATATCCAAATCCCTTCTGGATTAAATGATCTCTGTGTTTAAATGATCAATGAATTCAATTAACTGAAGTTGCCTTTCTTTCTCAGAGCTACTTTAATGTTGTTCCTTTTCAATTTAATCAATGTACAACCTTTCAGATTCTTCTGCTTCTCCTGATATTGTGCAAGGTGGGGGTATGAGAAAGAAAGAGTCTAGCATCTTCCATCTGGGTCAGACGAGACCATAGACCAATGGGCTACCCTAAATCCTTAATGCTCCCTGTGGAGTGCATGGCCTAGTCTTGTTCCTTATGAAGGGACATAGTGCAATTAATCCATTTGGTCTTTAGAGGTGTCATGCTTCATCCACTGGGCACAAAAATTCAGTTCATTTGTTAAGAATATTTTCTGTAAATGCAGAATTTTAAATTAACGTTTTTTTGGCATTTAAAGTTCTCTCAGATATTACTTCATTTTTCTTCTTCTTTTATTTTTTTTAGTCTCTCTCTTTCCCCAAATATTCATATCTTTTTAAAGTTCCCTATGTGATTATAATGTGCAGTTTCAAATGGGAAACACTTTGCATTTGAAAAAGCAACAATTTCAGGAGAAACCATAGGGAAGAGAATATTGAGAAGGAAATCTTTTCGCTGGAGAAATTTACCCAAATGGAAAAGAGCTGATGTAGCATAGGTAGAGAAAGTAAAACTGAGGTTGAATTTTAAAATTTTATACCATTGCCATCCAAATGTTTTAATCCCAATTCTACCCTGACTCCAAAATGTGAACTTATTTGCCTCTGGAAGAGTTCTGAATGTCATGATTATTGGCTTAAAGTAAGAAAGAGGAGGCCAAGAATAGCCTTGTTAGCATCTTATTTTATCACTCCCCACATTTCAAAATTTTTATTGTTTAATATCTTTGAAATTAATGTCTTCTGAAATATAACATTTCTTATGAAAAGTCAAAGAATTTAACTTGATGTGCCCCTATAGGTAATGTGTTATTTTATTTTTCTGGCTATTTTGAAAATTTCTTATTTTCTGGATTTCAATAACTTGATTATATTGATGTGTTCTGTATGTTTATCCTGCTTAAGGTTGCTGAGCTTCTCAAATCTCTAAATTTATGTTGATGACTAAATTTGAGAAACATTTCGTCTTTATTTCTTTAGGTATTTCTCTCCCCCCCCCCCCACCCCCGTATATTATCCCTATGTGCCTTTAAATACATGTATTTTATGTTGTCTTATGAGTTCTTGAAAATATTTTTTGTTCTTTTATTTATTTTGAATTTTTATCTCTGTTCATCATATTAAATCATTTGTATTGACACATCTTCAAATTCACAGGATGTTTCTTCCGTAATTTCCACTTTTTGTTAAGCCCACCTAATACAGTTTTAAATTTCAGATACTTTTATAATCCCATCTGTTTCCTCTAAGAGTTATTTTAATTCTGAGATTTCTTACTTTTTTTCATATGGCAAAGGTTTTCTTTACACCATTGAGCACAGTTAAAAATAGCTGCTTCAATTTTTTCTGCTAATTCGAACATCTGTATTATCTCAGAGGCAGTGTACGTTGATTATATTTTATCTTCAGAATACATTGTGCTTTCTGGCTTCTCTGAATGCAGAGTACTTTTGGATTGTGTACTTATGAATGATATGCTCTTGAGAGTCTGTTACCGTCCTCCCACGAGGACATAATGTTGAGTGTTGAATAATAGTATATGTTTTAGCAAGCACTTAAGTTGACTAGACTCGAGATACAAACTCTTTCTCCTTTTGCAATGAGCTGCAAAACACATCTTGGTTCAGGTATTATTTTACCTTTAGTTGTGTTGCTTGCATCCATGTCCTTCACGCACGTTTCTCTTATCAGCAAGTAGTTTGAGGCAAATTTTCATGCAGAATTTGCATTCCCCTCTCTGGCTTTCTCCCTTCCTCAATTTCCACCCTCAGTTTCTATTAACTGGTGTTGCCCTTTCACCATTCTCTGGTGCTACAAGCCAGAATAACTTTTTTGAGATTTTCCTATTCAGCGCAGTGTAAACTGACCCTGTCCCTTAGTCTAAAAACTACAAAGCTAGAAAACTTGCCTAGTGTGTTGACTCCAGTACAGTATTTGTCTGTTTTTTATCATTCTCCCATGTTTGCAGGTAGGCTTTGCGTATGTGTGTGTTTTTTCCAAAATTTGTAGTTGCTGTCTGCAGAAGAGTTGGACTGATAAGAGTCACTGATCCACGTTGAAAAAATATTTTTCCTTTGGTTAGCATTGTAATTATTCCATACTGTACCTTACAATGTTCTTGATTGCAGTTGTTTTTATTCAATGTTTTCTATACCTTTTCTTTCAGTTTAATTGGAATATATGTTCTATAAGTATTTTTATTAACTGCTCTGCTTTATCACATTTAGTTTTCATTGAATGTTTGGATTTGCATTCTCTGAGTTATGCTTTATTCTATGCTGATTCTAATTTTTTTATGTTCTTTTATTATACTCTCATTTTAAAGTGCTTTTTCATAAAATGTTTATGCAGTTGCCATGCAATTGTTTTATCGTTTTTATCTTTTATTTGGGCAGCCCAATCTGATGTTCTTTTTATTTCTTTTAATAGAGGATGATTTACTTTGTTTCAGGAAATCTCTATATTATATTCCAACCCTTACACTGAGGACTACAAATTTTTGTTCAATTTACACTTTTAAGTTAAGAACCAAAAAGAGAAATGAGAGGTACATGCCACTAAGACAACGTGAAGCCTTTCTTTTGCATCCTGGCTTTATGACTCTTCTAAACTTTGTCTAAGTATTTCCTACTGGGGGGGTTCATCACTGGAGGAGTAAGCCTGCTCTTTCTGTAAGGGGATGGAACAAACTGACCTCCAGGTGATTCCATAATTTAACTGTGAAATCCTGGAAAAAGGAGAGTCCTAAAGGATTTTACTGATTCTAATAAGACCACAACAATTCTAATTAAGAATTTCTACTTAAAAGAATTTTTCTGCCACAAGTTCATTAATGGTATAATGACACCCATTCTATTGTACTTAATTTCAGTGTTAGAGTCACTAATGAGGAGTCTCTGGATTTTCATGATTCATTTCCTTTATTCTGTACCTCTTCATAAGGATAAGGAGAGCTGGTATCATATATGTAGCTGTCTAGGCTGCACCTGAATTTTCACTTTATTTTTTAAACTGACACTTCTGAAAGAATATGGTGTGAGGTATGATATATGAGTGTTTCTGATAATTCACTATTTAGATTTAAGTTTCTATCACTTGCAACCAGAATGACTACCTTCAATTACCTCTCTGAGTATATACCTATGCCCTTCTAATATTATCTCACTAAATTCTTATTCTGTTTTGTCACTGCTAGCTGGTGAGTACATTATAAGTATGTCCTATCTTCTTTCATCTTAGTTTCGTATAACCTACCACACTGAACTGAATTTCAAAATTAATTTATTTCATACTTTCAAAATTATTGTTTCTTCCTAATTTGTAAACTATTTTCATGCAGCTTAGTTCAAGAAATGTTTATTTACTATATGCCCCCATGCTAAATATTAGAAATATAAAGATAATTATGGCTTTATTCTTGACCAATTCTAGAGCCCAGTGAGAGCAGGCAGATAGACACAGAAAAATAATTTTGATACATTGTGGAAAGTGATAAGACAGGGTACTGTGAGAAAAATAACAGTTGATAACAAATTAACTCACGGAAGAACCGTGGATAACATCTTCCAGACAATTTGTTTGGAATCTTAGCTTGGAAAATTAACCAGATATGCAGAAGTTGAAAGGGCAAGGTAGTATCTCACCTGTAAGCAAAAGTCAAGTGTCCTCTGAAGAGAAGAAACAAATGAATCGTCAAGAATATGCACAATGCATTTTTGCCACTAAAACAAACTCGATCTTTGTTTGGCTTTCAAGGTAACATATCCTGATAAAAAGCATTAAAAACAGAAATATTTCCAGTATTCCAGTTACTATTGAAGATGTATGTGTTTGTCATTCCTCTCCTATGCCCTTTGCCTGAGGCAGTGGGAGGATTGTCCTGCTGTTCTTTTTCCTTACTTCTTCCAATTTTATATTTCTACCCTCAATAGACTTCAAAGCCTACTGGAATGAGTACAAATACATTTGTTATATTAGGGTTGTGAAACGACAGTTTACTAGTTCGCCAACTCTCTCTGTCCTAGTAGTATATATCTCAAGTGAGCTATTCAATAAAGCATCATTTTATATAGTAGAAAAACAGCCTGGCCTTTAGCCATCTTCCAGCTACTAATAAAATGCTTTTCTTTTCCTCTCATACTGAAGTAGGCTAATGAGGGGCATATTTGCAGTCGAGGTTAGCTCCACTTTTAATGTATGAACTCAGGGGGACACCATTTCTAGATAGTTGCTTATTACTTTGAAGTTATAGTGGTTTGTTTTCTTCATCTTTGTGAACTCTTGGTGATTTAATCGTTAATTGCTGCAGATGTACTATAGCACTCAAGAGTGAAAGAGGAGGGAGAAAGAGGTCTAGACAAAGGGAGAGACCCAAAAAGAATAGAACCTGTGACCTCTGCTCTTGTGCATTAGTCTGTCTAAACATTTTTGAACCCCATTCTAGTTTCACCATCCATTTATTTATTTTTAAAAAATAAATCCCAGAAAAAAAATTTATATATAGAATTAATCACATATGAATGGCAACTGAAACTGTGATTTATAAGATAATGAAAGGAAAGAACATAAAAAGAAAAATATATATGGTTAACATGAACATTGACACCAAAGGGACAGAGAAGTAGGAATCAGAAAAATATAAGGAATGCTAGAAACCAAAGGAAGAGAACCTGTTTCAAGAAAGGTGTAAAAAGTGAATGCTGCTAAAGATCCATAAGGTCATGCCTGAAACTGAACTTAATACGATAGACAGCATTGTTGGCAATCAGGAGTCACATTCTGGTGTAGTGGTGGTAGTGGAGCAGCCCAGTTAGACAGTGGAGAAAGTGAGAGCCAACAACTCTACAAAGAGAACATGGGCAACTGGGTTTAACTGAAGTTGAATTGGGATTAGGAGTTTTTCCTTGTAATTTTTGTAATATGTATGTTTAGGATAAGACCAGTGATTACACTGAATTGCTAAAGGGTCTGTGCATATTTCATTTTCATTAAAAAAGTTTACTTAAAGAATGTCAATGGGTTGAAACTTATACATTTGCATTAACCAATGTCATCCCAATAAATTATATAAAAAGTTTTCAGATAATTAATTAATCATTTATTTATTTTTTTAAAAAGAACAAGAATATATGAAAGGGTGAGGCGGGAGAGCTTGTATGTATGACTTATGGGCATGGACTTGGGGCAGGATTGCTGGGGGAGGGGGACTGCTGGGTGGAGGAGAGCAAAGGGGAAAAAATTGGAACTATTGAAACAATATAATCAATAAAATATACTTGAAAAAAAAACCCACAATGAGATACCACCTCAAAAAAAAAAAAAAAAAAAAAAAAAAAAAGCTTTTAGTAAGAATGCCAATGGGAAGGAGTACAATACAAGAAGTTAGAGAAAATTCATAGGAAAGATATAAGAAAAAAATTGTAATGGACATTTTTCCTTTTCTGAACCTTAAATTTCTTTGTCAGTATCGTAGTTTGACATTATTCTGTTTCATTCATTTTGCTTTTATCACCCTTGTAGTCTCAATCATGTTTTCCTAGTTAAGGGTCTATATGAGAATGTTCATTAGAGTACTTAACAGGGTAGGGCACACAATAAACATTATATTATTCCTAGTGGGTATTCAATTCTAGTTTATATGGGAAACCAAAACATAGAGCAATTTTTTACATATTTCTGCTAGTCTACTCTCCATGGTTTATAAAATAAAAGGGTATTCACTCAAATGAAATCATCATTCATTCTATGTACTTATAATATTGATAAGAAGTTTTATGTATTTTTTAAAAATACTAGTTGTAAGAATAATTACATAACTCTGGATCTGGAATTTTCACATATCCCAGACAATAAAAGTCTAGTCATTGATTTCTGAGTAAGATCTCCTCTAACTGGGACAAATCATTGGGCATTTTAGATATAAATATTCATGGAAAAGTGTCAGTCTCAGTGTCCTAGAAACAGCACTAGTAAAAGACATACCTAGGAGTAAAACAGTTGATATTCAGGTAAGGGTACAAGAGTTAGAAAATAAAGTGAAGGATTTGTGGGCAAATGGTGTATCACTGGGCCTTCAGTTACCTCTGGGACAACCTCCTTTAGGTCAATGCCAGAACTGAGACAGAAGGGCAGTAGCGATGTGTGAGTCAGAGAATCAGTGAATACATACATAGGAGACTTCCAGCCAAGATGGACATGCTCCATCTCCCTCCACAACTAAGAAGGAGTACAACTACCACAAAACCAGAAATAACCAGAAGTTCCAGAAAATAAGTGGAAGTCCAACATATGAAGTTATAAACAACTGGTGCTTGTCCGGACAGGTAGGAGGGGCAAAGCCAGGTTGGAGAGGTCAAGCTGTGCTGGCAGTGGCAGCAGCAGGATGGCGGTAAGCACAGACACCTGTATTTAAGGGGAGGCAAGAAGCGCCTGGGGAGCACCCCTGGCTGCAGACCAGACCCATCAGCTTGCGATTCCAATGCCAGGGAAGGCAGACCCCCGTTGCATTGGCCTGTGAGGCCTGGAGGGGGTGGGGACGGAAGAGGAGGCTCCCGGTCTCTCAGTGGAGAGTGAAAGGCAGAAATCTATCTTGGACCCCCGCCCCCACAGAAAACGCCATAACATGGTGAGAAGTGTCACCTGGTTGTGACAAGTGCACGGGGCTCCGCCCCCTATAGCATAGGAGGCGTGACAGCCCCACCAAGGAAGCAAAGGTAAACACAAAACTGTCAGGATGGCACAGATCTTGATGGAGATCCCAGTGACGAGGCTGACCAGACAGCAAATATCTAATCTAATAAAGCAGCAGATGGGAAATCTTTCTGAGGCACAGTTCAGAGCTTTGGTTATAAAAATGCTTACAGACCTGACAGCCGATTTTAAACAAGATGGGGAAGAAGTGAAGGCTGGTCCTGCTGAAATGAACCAAAGCACATACAAAACTAGTGGTGAGGGAAAGAAAACCAGGGATCAAATCAAGAAATCGGAAAATAGGGAAGGAACAAACAGTCAACCAGTGCAGAAAGAGGAAACAAAAAGTGAGGAAAATGAGAGGATGAGAACCCTTTGGGACAGCTATAAGCGGGCCAACATCCGAATCATAGGTTTGCCAGAAGGTAAAGAAGAAGAACTAGAAATTGAAAAATTATATGAAAAAATAATGAAGCAGAACTTCCCTAACTTGGGGAAGGAAATAGACCTATAGGTCCAGGAAGCACAGAGAGTTAAAAAAAAAAAAAAACTGGACCCATGGAGAAACACACCAAGACACATTATAATCAAAATGTCAAAAATTAAGGATAAAGAGAGAATCTTAAAAGCAGCAAGAGAGAAGAGAATTACATACAAATGGGCCCCAATAAGACTATCAGCTAATTTCTCAAAAGAAACTCTGCAGGCAAGAAGGGACTGGCAAGAAATATTCAAAGTAATGAAAACCAAAAACCTACAACCATGATTACTCTGTCCAGTGAAGCTGTCATTCAGAATAAAAGGGCAGAGAAAGTGCTTCCAGGACAAAGTAAAACTGAAGGGGTTCATCAGATCCAAACCACTGTTATATGAGATGTTAAAGGGACTTGTTTAGGAGAAAGAGGATCAAAACTATGAGCATTAAAATGAAAACGATATCACAACAACCAACAACAGAAGCTAGGGTATCAAAACAAAGGCAAAGTAAGTAGGCAACGAGAATGGGAAAAGAATTATAGGTATGGTGAACATTATGAGGGGAGGTCAGCAGGGAGGGGAAAGTGGGGAAAGGGATGGAGATGATACAAGAATTAAGAAGCATAGTAGGAGGGAGTGGAGTAGACAGGAAGATGTTGAGAAGAACTATATGCACAACCAATGGGCATGGACTAAGGGGAGGACAACTGGAGGGAGGTAGGGTGCTGGATGGAGGGGAACAAAGGGGAAAGAAATTGGGACCACTGTAACAGCATAATCAATAAAGCATATTTTAAAAAATGAATACATACATAGGTATACATACATACATATGTATACATTTATACACCCACATCATTTTCATTTTCCCTACATAATCAGGTCACAGTGCAGTACTGTTTTTAGCCTGACAGGTCTATGTAGCACTAATTTTTAAAAAAGCATCTACACAGTACGAGGAACTGTGGAATATAAGAAGAGAAAGAGTCAGTGGAAAAATTTCTAAGTAAACCAAATAGTGTAGACTCTCTTGGCACCTTTGGAAGAAGAAAATAATAATATCCACAAATATATACAGAACATTATGTAGTCTTTATTTAAATCACAGTGAAGTGCTTTGAAGTATTGAACCTATTAATGGTTAAGGTTCCCTTTCTGTGCCTTAATGTTTTTCCAGTCTCCCAATCCTAGTCCGTGCTCCCTGTTTATTCTCAGCATTCACCCCAACTTGAGCATTAAGCCCAGAAACTCTTTAAAAGTCACTGCAATTCACTCCTTTTTTTTTTCAGTGCTACACATCTAAGACATTGGCTTCTGATAGGTCCTGCCTTTACAGCTCAGCTCTCTTCCTTTTCCACTTGGATATGGAAACTTATATGTGTAATCAAAGAAATTTCAGGACTTCCATAACACACTAATTGATGTATAATAAAGCCTTCAAAAGAAGCCTGTCCATGATCTTCAGCAGTCGCTTTAGGTCCTCATAGTGTCCAGAACTACAAGTCAGAACATTCTATACTTTCAGGTGACAGAGGCGGCTCAGTCCTGTGACAAATCTGTTTCTACTCACTTGGGTCCCTAACCCTGTATTCAGAGAGGACAGCTGGTGGAGACTTTTTCTCTTTTGAAACCTCTGGGGATAGGAGGGATCCATTTTATCATTTCTAAGATAAATATCAGCTGAAGTGAGAGATATGAAGGAAGATGGCGGAGGCATTGTAAAAAGAAAACAGTTGCATAATCACAAAAGATCAACACTTAGAAAAAACACAATGTCATTAAAAATGTAGATGAGATGTGAATGCAGAACAAAGGTATGGTCGAAAGAGGCATGGGAGTGACCAGGGAAAGCTTTTCTTAACGTGTAAGCAGAAATTCTCAGCTCTTGCTGTGTTGAAAAGAAAATAACTTCAAAGGGGGCAATACAGGTCCATCTGAAAAGCAGAACCATAAGGGATGATTAGAATAAGAGACTTATAGAGACTGGGCCTTACTCAACTATGAGTTGTTAAAGCAGCATTGGCCCAACTTTTTTTCTACTTGAGCATCTTAACCTGAGCCTGAAGTCACAGAGCGAGCAGGCAGTCAGAAGATAAAATGAACATGACCAGAACCCACGCTGGCTTCCCCTCATTTCCAAGTCTCCAATTCCACTGCAATAGGGACCTGCAGAAAAAGCTGGCACCTTCCTGGTGAAGCTATACGCCTGACCCAGAATGGAAAGGATAGGAAGTAAGAGGCCCAATGGGAGCCAGGAAGGTATTGCCCTGTTGCTGCCCTCACCAGCAAGGTGAGTCAAAAGAGCTGCAAAAGCACCTGAGAGTGGCAATAGGGCCTGACCTACACCCATACCCAGAGAACAGGTGTGGCTTCTCTTCACTCGTGCTCCTCTGATGAGGCTTTCTTTAATGGCCAACCCTAATCAGAGACTGTAGGGACCAGAATTCAGGAGAACATTGTCCAACTTAAATCACTTGAAACATTACAAAGGAGATGTTGTTATAGTGTAGCAACATTTTTTTCAGGTCTATGGATTTATTTTTTACTGAAACACAAAATCAGATATTCCTTGCCAGCAGGCTCCAAGTAGCCTTGCATTGACCAGCTCCATCTGAGTGAAGCCCTGCTGGATTGTGGAGAAGTCTAATAACCAAGGAGCTTTGCAGAGTCCAACCTGTAAAGGAACTGTAGAATGATGATTTTCATAGTTTAATATGCCAGAATCTCAATTACTGAAAACCGTCAGCCACTGTTGTTACATTTACAAATATCAGTACAACTAAGCATTCACCAAATTAGCCTGTCTTATGCAGCTACTTAGTTCTGTTGACTCGACTTTAAATGTTGTAGAACATTTAAAGAAGTGGCCAGGGAGACACTTACAAATGTAGTTAGTACATAATTATCTGAATAATGGGAATTGGGAGCCTAGGAAAGCTATTCTCATTTAGTATTTTTCTGGTGCCTGAAATGCCACTGCAGGATTTTTTTTTTTTTTTTTTCCCTAATCATTCTCCACTTTTTCAACTTTCTATTGAAATACGGATGGGGTGATCCAATAAGTGTAAAATTTTCTTAATCATTAGTTCCTTGTGTGGATTTTTTTTAACTAAGGGTAAATAAATCAGAGTGAAAATTACTAGCCTGTCTGAGATACAAAGAGGCATAAGAATCAGATATAATCATACTGAACGTAAATTTTCCTGTGTTCCAAGTTTGCCCTTGGAAGGGTTATGTCGACAGTGATTATGCATCACCTTCAGAGTACAGTGGATGAAAATTAGAAACATTTGAGAAGACATATTTCCTCCCCTCTAGATCCTCATCATAAAGTTAAAAGAAAAAAACTTCCCTCCATTGACTTTCATCTGCAATGTCCCCTATTCCCTGGTCTAAACTTACATTTGTTCCTGACATAAGGGAAGTTGCAGTCATGGAATTACTAGGATTATAACAGCATACTGAGAGTTCTTTTTTCAGGTTCAAGAATTAGTGTGTCATTTTTCTTCATAGCTTCTGACTTAATTTGTATTAATATTGCTGACCATTGATTTCACAAAGAAATCCATCCGAATGAGTTACGCTGATAGCACAAAAAACCTGGATGGGTAATGTCAGAGCATCAGCAAGAGGCCAATAAAGGAAGAGATCTAGACCATACGTAAATGGTTTTCACACAGCATGTTGTGTTATTTTATTTTTTATTAGTGAGTTAGAGCAAACACAACCATGAGTCATAGAGAAGCACAACCAAGCTACTCACAGTTGAGATGATCAATGCCATCATTCCGGAAAAGGTGCCCAACCAGTAGCAAAAGAGGCCAGCTATTATGCATTTCAAACGTTCATCCTTTCGTGTATTGAGGAATGTTTGTGAAATGCCTTGTAGGTAACAACTTTGTTTTGCATAGAGAGACAAAGATTTATAAGTCAGCTCCTGCCTTCTGGAAATATCCAAGAAAAACATAAAATAATAACATAAAATAAAACTTTCCTTGAGTTAATATGTGTGACATAGTAGTGGCACAAGAGAGAATTTTAATAAAGCTTGACTAAAATTATTATTAGTGGCCAAAACAGGTTCCCCTGAGCACCTACTGAAGCCACAAAGGCACGAGGACATCATCTCAGCGTAAGTGCTCATTATTTCACAGGGAGTCCCAACCAGTGCGACAGGTATATAACCTGTTTCTTAGACTTTTGGAAGACTGGAGGAGGCCAATTAAATGGAAAAGGGAGCCTAAACAGGCACACAGACAAATAACAACGTTGGGAAAGTGAAAAACTGACAGCAGTTGGGATGTCCAAAGTTATCAAAAGCCCACATACAATAACAAACAGATGAGCACAAATACTTATATGATTGAGAAGCTTTTCCGTGTAGGGCAAACAGTACTGCATAGCATGGGAGCCTACGGAGGAGACTAGGAGAGGCATGTACGATGGACAAGAGTCGATTAGTATTTGAGTACTGGGCTTTTTTCACATGTTGATTTCATTCTTTCTTTACAAAGACCCTGCTGAAGTAACTCATTCTAGTTAACAAATGAGGAAGTGAAGTCTCCAAGTCATCAAGAAACATATTCAACATGAATCATGAATATGAAGTTCAAAATGTTAAATTAGTTTAAGTATCTAATTTTGATTGCATCTTAGAGTTTCAGAGCGGCTTGGAAACCATTCTGTTGAGGTTGGTTCATGATGAAATATCTGTAAATGGCATTTAAGAGTTTCTGAATGCTCTGATCTTATTAGAGGTAGATACTATTACTTCAGAGAACAGTTAACATGGCCAAATTCAAATAGATAAAGAAACCAAGACCACTCTTCAAGAATGGCCTGTCACATGACGTGTTTGCTGACCTGCACTAGGACAGAAACTCCTGTTGATCTCATTCCCAAATCTCTAAGATTCAGCAGACTCCCAAGGAAAGGTTTACTATTCATTCAGCACAACTGAGAAATAGCTGATTATGTTACATTCTGGTTTTTGTTTTTTGTTTATTTAATTATCCCCACACCCAGTGCCTTAAAGTAATGAAAAATGATCAGAGGAGAGTCTTTCCCTGTTTTTCTTCTTTATTCTACTCATTAAATCCACCTTAATTTCCTCTCCTTACATTCCAACAATCTCCCTTCATACCCTGCCCTCAGAGTGATCATAAACACTTTCTGTCCCACAGAGTTTTCTGTACCAGAATAGCCCTGTATGATGAAATCACAGTGAGGAAATCCTCCACATATCTCATATGAATTGTAAATAACCCTTAAACATTCTCTTTACAGCTGCTCCTTTTAAAAGTTAACCCAAAATAATTTATCTCATTGCTTAACATAACATGATGAAATGGTTCCACTTATGTAATCTGGTTTTTAATGGTCCAATTTCATTACACATTGGTATTCAAGTTAATTTTACTGTGTTGATCGTGTTTATTTTCACCTTGCATCTACTTTATTTCTGAATATCTTGCAATGGTATTTGGACTAGTTTGTACTTCATATAAATTCCTGAATAACCTCTAGAAGGAGGTATATATTTGTTTTTACAATTAAGAGCATGGGATATGGGGTTTAGAGTGATCTGTGCTATTTATAATCTGAAGACCTGAAACAATTTGCTTGACAATTTTTAAGCCTTAGGCTTTTCATTTATGGAAAGATGATAATATTTATCTCACAGCCTGACATAACTCACTTAGAGCATATACTGAGCTCTCAATAAAAGAATTTTAGTAATTTATTATAATTTATCATAATTTTATTAATGTATCATTTTCTAAAATAATAAAGGACTCAAAGACTTATTGATGATGATATAATACGTCAACAAAGAGTAAGGGTCCACTCCTTCTTCCCTGCTATACTAGCTAGTAATACGTAGTCCCAATTACCCAGTACATTTTACATTTGCTTTTGAGTCTGTGTGACCCAGTTGGCTCTCTATTGAAAATTGATGACAATTGAGTTCTTCTCATATTTCCTTGTTCTATATTTCAGTCTCCTGCCTTTCTATCCTCCCAAATACTCTATAATTTCCTGAAATTAAGGTGGCTGCCACACAGCCCTGTGGAGGTATAGAGAAGGTGTTGGGCTTACAATAAAAACACGCACTTGGTTTTGAGCCTGGTCATAAGTTAGCTCTGTAACTGTAGGTGAGACAGTAGCCACTCTGTGCCTTAATTTATATAACTTCAGAAATCCCTGCTTTCTTCAAAAGAAACCTTTAAAGATTGAATGCAGTAACACTTTTTGTGTGTGTATAAAATACACTTGACATCCATGACAATGTCTGAATGTTAAACATTACATTATATTTCATGTCCTAGGTTATGTCTTTGTGAATACTCTTTTTTCCAAAATGACTCAATTTATGTTCTTTTTTTTTCCAATCTCTGGCTTAATTATTTTTATTTAACCCATTAACTAGCTAAAGGTGCTATTAATGTTTTTAGGTACAGTATTTAATTGACAATAAATATTAACACAACCCGGATAAAATATTTGGATTTTGATGGAAAGCTTCAAGGTCTAAAATGTAATGACCAGGAGTGAATCTAGTGAAAACAATTGTTGCCTCTGAGATCAAACTGGAAAATTCTTGGAAATATTTTTGACACAAGTGGGAATTTGGTGCTATAAGTTAGTTTTACCTTCCACCTCCTGTAGACAGGGATGACCTCCCGATTGGGTATAGAACCCAAACCTTTCTCCCTTGAATTAAACTTTATGTCTCATTCTCTATCATCCAAGAATAGAAGCAGCTTTGGACTTCATGGCTGTCTATTGTATGATGGATAGATTAAGACGCATGCTGCATCATGAAACAGGGTGGGGGAGGGAAGTTAACTTCAAATCTGATTTAATTAACAACAACCAAATGTTGGCTGTTTGGTAAATGGTACCTTATGGGAAGTTAATTGAAGTGTGTCTAGATGTAGCCTCCTTGGCCACTAGGGGTCAGAATTACACAGCACACTCACAGAACACAGACGACTGGTGGCCCAAAAGATGGGACCAGAAATCACCATTTGGAAATGGTTTTGAGCATTGTGTGCAGAGAGTACACTGAAAAAGCATCAGCCATATGCCTGCCAGGTCTAATTATACATTAAAGGGTAAGAACATGCAAATGGCACATAGACTTGCTCAGGCTATTTTTCCAGTCTTATTTTTCTCTATTCCCTCATAAGATAGCACTTGGAACTGAATTTGAAAGAGGTTCTCCCCAACTCTAGGGGTCATATTTGTGACAGCCACCATGGCAGGACAATTTGGCATTGAAGAATTTGAAAGCTTCTGGGAGAAATAAGATTAAGGGAGCAATATGGATGTTGACCTAAGGAAAGCCATTATAAATACATTTGTCTTCCTAAAAACAAAACAATAAAACAGCATAGTAAAAAAGAAAATTAAAAATGGGAAAATGTTAATGCCTTTTTACATATTTTAAAAGAATTGTGGATACAGTACTATAGCTATCTCTTGGTTCATTAAAGCATTTCCTGATTACCCTACAATTTCAAAGAGGTCCATATAATTGTTTTAATTTACCACAAATAACAAGACATAAAGACATGAGGTATGTCTGCCTTCCTTATCCTCATATCTTTTGACTTTATTACTGGAGAGTGGCCCCTGCTGTTGCTCAGGCTTCACTGTGGGCCCTGACTGCAGCTTGCTCAGGTTTCCTCTGTTACCTCGTGAGCATTCATTGGTTACTCTCTCTCTCCTCACAGAAAGAGAGCTCTTGTGATACCTAAATGTATTGCCCTTACCTTCCTTTCTCTTTTCTGAGGTTTTCTGTAAAAAGTTAACTTTTCGACATTTGCTTTATCTCCCTTTTGTATTAACAGCCAGCAGTTTCCTTTTTCTCTAACTGTACTCAAATAAATCAAACTGTGGGTATACTGGAACAGAAAAACTCACAGTTGCCAAAAAGTTGTTCAAACGTAAATTCAAATAAGCAATTTTGGTGAAACTTGTAGTTGGGAATGAATATATATATATATATAGTCTGTTCTGAAAGTATCCAGCCATGTAATGCGAAAAATGGAGCCATTTATTGAAGAAGATACAAGATACAACAAACATTAAACATAGGACAATGACACCTCAGGCCGCTTCAAAGTTATGATGACCTGAGGAGATCTGGTTCATCGGTAGTGGTTTGAGTCGCATCATTACCAACTGCAGCACAATGTTTCTTCTGTTCTGGTAGCAAAAGCTGTGAAATGGATTTTGCCATGACATGTTTCTCGCCAAGATCCTGTGTCAGAATCTTGGACACAGTAATTTTTGGAATCCCCAGATCAGCTTCTAGTTCTCACACTGCCAGTCGCCGATCTTTGTTGATTGCAGCCTGTACACATTCAATTCTCTCAGGTGTTCCACTTATTGCAGGCCTTCTAGAACATGGATCGCTTTCAACAGATTCTCAACCATCTTTGAAGCATTTGTGCCCCACTTATATTTGCAGTGACTCATTGCATCAACCCCAAAAGCCTTCTGAATCATCCGAATAGTTTCCACAGAGGAATGTTCAAGCTTAATGTTCAAGCTTAATACAAAATTTGATGCCGATTCATTGCTCTACTTGCTCAGTAATTTTGAATGTGAGGGCCACACAGTACATACGCCCACTCAATGGCAAATACCTCTCATACTGACTAGTACAGTGAAGTTGTCACTGTTCACACTGTTCAGCCCACTGTCTTTGGCTGCCAGGTTACATCAATGTGGCACAAACCGTTCTCATTATCTTAACAATGGCTGGACTTTTTCTGGACATACCTCATATATGTATGTATAGTTTTTTGCAAAAATATATGCAAAAGTGAAGAGGCATAAAAAAGTATGTCATTCTGGAAAGAATAGTGTGGCCAGGACATAGCCGTTCACAAAAAGGTAGAGGGAGAGCAGGCTTGCAGTGTAGACCAGACTCACATCTGCTCTTTTAACAGACAGGTAGACAGGTGAGAGAGCAGGTAAAAAATGGTGTTTAAAAATCCATAATAGAAAAAAAAACTTTGAAATTTACTAAGATAAAGAAACAAGCCTAAAAAGGAAAAACAGCCCCATAAAAATGGCAATGCATGTAAATGCCATTTAGAGGACAACAGATGCTAAGGCTGATATTGGAAAAATAAACCAAGAATTGAGAAATGAAAATTAGAACAGCAGTCAAATGTGATACCAATTATTTTGTATGATTACAATAACAGAAGAAATAGATGCACATCCACACTATTACACTCTATAGTTCTTACCCCAAAGTAACTACTTTTTTGAGTATGAAATGTATTCCTTTGGACTTTTATCTATGAATATATATACACATGCATATCACCCAGATTCAAGGATTTCTGGTGATGCTGGCTATTCTTATTTTTCTGAGAGGAAAGACTTTTTTTTTTCCAAGTCATAGATACCTTTTTGTAGGGGCCTTTTTCATGTCAGCACATGTAAGTCACTTATGTTTTTCTAAAATTGCAAATCAATGATGCAATGTAATTTAATGAACCATTCCTTTATTGATAGATATTTAGGGTCTCCATAAGGTTTCATTGTAACACAATGCTGAAACAATTATTACACATTACCATTTGAGATCAATTTTTCACTATTAAGATTACCAATAAAAGTAGGTAATTGATGATATCTGGCAAGACATATATATAAGCAAACAAACACCTTCTTCTACTACCAGTGGGAGAAAAATTAGCAAGAACATCTTTTGAAGGCAACTTGGCAGCATCAAGAAAAGGACAAAATTTGGGAAGGAAACACACCAAACTTTTAACTGAGGTTATTTCTGGGAAAAGGAGTTAAATTACAGGAGATTCAGTACTTTAGAAAAGAATTTAAATTTTTACTATATATAATGCCATATTACTTGAACTTTTACAATAATTATATATCCCTTTTTAAATAAAATTAAATTAAAAATAAGAGAATTCCATAGTCAAATACCTTTTAATCTATTTATATACTATATACTACCTTTGCCCATGGAAATTAAAGTGTTCATTAGCATATTTAAACTCTGAGATGCCCCAAGTTATTCAAATGCTGCATCGTTTATTCATATAACTCCTATTAATATGCCCATAATTGAGTATTTCTGTAAAATTCTTTAGAAAATCATGGTGATTGTTGAAGAATAGTTATAAAGAGAGATCTTCCCAGATACCAAATTTGCTCAAAATCAATCACTCTCAAGGTTTCCATAAGTATGAGGCTCAATCCCATAGATTCAAGGACAAGCAATCTCTAAGAGCAAGTGACACTTCTCAGGTTGGCATCTATAACTCTGTGAAGAACTTGGTGTTTCAGGGCCATGTATACTCCTAACCCCAAGTACGTGGTCCCTCCAGGAAACCAAAGAACCCTGGGGTCCAGTACAATGAAAATCACTTAATCTAATATGCTTAAAAGTGGCTTGCGTATAAGGGTTTAAGCATGAGCAAGATATAGTACAGTTCACTCATTTTCTCAAACTACAGCTCCTTTCAGCTTGCCTCCCTTCCTTAGCTGTTGACATTCAAATTGACTTTTCGCATTTATAATAGCAGTTCCTGTCTTGTTTTTACCATTGTCCACTGAGACCACTGCTGCAATTTTCTGCTCATGCACAAGATGGAAGAAAGTGTCCCGGAAAATGCACCACTTATTCCAGTTATTTTGCTAAAGGACACTGCAGTGTGGGTAAAGTCATCAGAGAAAATGACAGAGAGCTGCATGCTGCTGTCAGGAATTGCTTCCTCATTAGTGGCCCAATTTTCAGAAAAGAGACCAAAAACCTATGTGCTCTCCACCTTTCAGACAAGACATAAGTGAGCTATATACAACATCTAAAGAAATGATCAGATTACTCTTAAAAAATTAAAGTAGCAAAATGGAAACAGAAAAGGAAAGAAAACCTCAGTGATAGAAATCCCTGCACTGAAACACCAGAGTTCTGGGACAACATTACACTTCATCCAAATGTCAGTCAATGACACTGAAATGTGTTCTGAGAGCTTTGTGCTCTGCATGTTCTGGGCAACGAAAAAGGGTGAAAAACGAGGTAGAGGAAAAGAAAAGGAGCTGATTTCCAACAATGAGAAGTTGTAACTCAGAAGATAAAATCAAATAAGGGAAAAAACATAGGAAGGAAAAGGGAGAAAAACAAAGAGAAAGAAGATGTTTTAAGAATATGTTTCATGAAACAATAGTTTCTTAGATGCTAATACATATTACAAAATAGACAAAACAGATCAAAATCAACAAAAACTGACCCTGAGATCAATTAAATGTCAAGCTTCTCAGGACCCATACTGTGTGAATGTATTTCCTGATTCATATAATTTGTTACATTTGAGAATGGAATCGTTTTTATTGACAGCAAGTCTATTAACATTGGAAAACTACCCTTTTGAAGAAGGCAATTAGGAGACATCAAAGGTCTCTAGTTCTGTTTTTGCTGCTATCTATTATAGCTACATGACTTAAGACAGATCTCCAACCTCCCCTGAACTTTAGTCTCCCCATCTGTAAAGTAATAGAGTTGTCCAAAAAAGTTCCAGAGGTCTCATTATCTTTTAACTCAAATATGATAGTACAACCCCAGATCCTCACACACATAGCACAAAACTGGTAATGCTTTTCCAGAACACATCTTCTGGAAGGGTCATAATATCAATGGAAAGAGACCAACCAAAAAGACTTTGGCTCTGAAACTTGATCCAGTGGATTTAATAGAAAAATTCAGGTTTGATATCTGGTGATCATAAAAGTCTTCTAATACCGAAGCCATGGAGACCTCAAAATGGGCGGGGACTCTTTCTGTAAGGTTGTTACAATTCTCCTTATCTCAATGTGAAATATCAACATGAAAACATTTGCAACTTATGTTTTAGCTTTTACATGTAAAGAGCTTAGAAATTGTCACCTGTCCTGAAAAAAAGAAAAAGCTAGCAATACTAACACGTAATTATTTTTAGATCCATCAGCAAATGAAGTTCATAGAGCAAAATGCCACCAGGAAGTCTGGAGAGATAGGCGCACACAAATAATCAAAGCTGGAGGTGTTTCTAGAGCCATAAGTTGGTAGAGACAAAACTACAATTGCTGGGGACTGAGTTTGAGCCAGGATGAGTGAAAAATCCCTGGAAGTCCAGTCTGAGACGGGATCCACAATTTCATAAGCTTTACCACCAGGATCTTGACCAGGTTCTCATGGTGAGGATCCAAGAGTTCCCTTATGACTTTGGCAGGAAACAAGAAAGAATAACCATTGTGAAACACATGCAGAGTTTTCTACACTAAAAAAAAAAAAAAAAAAAAAAAAAAAAGGTTAATAAAATGATTTTCCCTCCAGGGGAATAGACTGTGAGAGCTTTGTCCCAGATGGGGGAAGGGCATTCCCACCATCTCATTCCAGCCCAATCTAGCTTTCTTGTTTCACCCGGGTGGGAAAAGTACAAGGTCCAGGGTTTCAAGGACATAGATTTGGAACCCAGTAGCAAGGGAAGAGAGTAGGTGGCAGGGGGAGGGGCATGGGGGAAACTATACCTCTGTCTGTAGAAACTCCTATAAAAGTCAGAGAAGTTGGGTAACATAAGCTGATAAAATTGGCGTTAGACTGAAATTCAACCAGAACATTACTACACACTTTCCCTGCTTTACATTTTACCACTGACACAACAGGACTGCAGTATAGTAACTGCGGATTACAGCAGAAAGAGCTGGGAGACATAGGCTCTGTCTAAGGAGTTTTTAGGGAAGTTCAAAGACAGCAGGGGGCCAAAACCAGTGCACTATAGAAACCAGAAGCCTCTGACGAATACAACTACCGCAAACATTAAACACAGTCCCATTTCTAGAAGAATTAACATAAAATCTCACACTAAGTGCCTATTTACCTCAGTTTTAATTACCTGATGCATGTGCTAATTTCAAAAAATTAGAAGCCATTCCTAACGACAGGAAAAAGCACAATCGGAAGAGACAAAACAAGCATGAAAACCAGATCTAGATATTAGAATGACAAGACACTTAAAATAAGTGTGGTTATTAACATTCAGGTCTCTACTGGGGAAAGTAAACAACAGGCCAGAACAGATGGTTAATAGAAGCAGAGAAAATGGAAGTTATAAAAATAAGAAGGAAAAGGAAATGCTAGAAATATGAACACTAACAAAATGAAAAAATGCCATTAATAACACTCATCTGTAGAACTGACACAGCTAAGGAAATAATCAGTGAGCTTGAAGAAACACCAATAGAAACCACTCAGACAGAAATGAAAAGAGAAAAAAAAAGAGAATGAAAATAATAGAATGGTAGGACAGTTACAAAAGTTATAATATACACATAATAGGCATACCAGAAAGAAAGTAGCAGAAAAAAATATTTAACTTAATTATGTCCAAGAACTTTCTAAAATTAGTGACATGTACCACACCACAAATATGGGAAGTACAGAGAATATGAAATAGAATGAATATGAAAATTTGTACATTTAGGCATGTTATATTCAAACTGTAGAAAACCAAAAGAAAATCTTGAAAGAAGGCAGGTAGGGGAAAATTCACCTTATCTATAGAGAAACAAGGTAAGAATTCCATGAGATTTCTCATCAGAAATTATGCAGGCCAGAATACAGTAAAATGAAGCATTGAAAGAAAGAAAATAAACTCCACCAAACTAAATTCTGTATCCAGTGAAATAATCCTTCAAAAGTGAAGGAGAAATAAAGACTTTTTCAGACAAGAACTGAAGGAATTCATTACCAGCAGCCTTGCCTACAAATGTTAAAGGAAATTTTTCGGACAGAAGTAAAATTGTATATAGGTCAGGAACTTGGATTTACATAAAGACCATTGGAGAAGGAGTAAATGAATGTTAAATATATTTTACTTTCTTAATCTTAACTGATCTATAAGAGACCTATTTAAAGCAACAATAGTAACAATGTATTGGATGAAGTAGTAATATATGGATTAGTGAAATGAACCACGGCAATGTTACCAAAAACAGGAAGAAGAAATTAGGACTGTAACAGAACCCTTGGGCTGCTTCGACTGAAACAGAACCCACCGGCTGTTTAGTTAGGGGCCCGATTGCCCGCCGCCAGAATTATAACTCTGAATACCAGAGTTTGGTGAAAAGAAAAAGAATTGTTTATTTACACATAGTCCTGCCTCCCCCTCCCAGACCTGGCCAGTCTTAGGAAAGTCAGAAACACCGTTTCCCTACTTCCTAGGCACAGTTCAGCTTTACCAGTAGCTGCCAATCACTCAGTTCTGATTGGGGAGGTCCTTTCTGTGCTGTGGTGCCCTCCAGCTCTCAGTGCAGGACCGCCTGGATTCTCAGCCTCCTTGTAAACTGCCTTCTTCCTGCAAACTGCATGGATCTCCTCTCCTTCTCAAAGCAGCCTGGCAAGAGCCTCTTCTTAAAGCAGCCTGGAGATCCCTTCTCCAAGCCAAATGGAGGGAGCCCACAAGAGCCAGAGAGTGAGGGCGTGAGGGCCAGAGAGAGCCTGAGAAAGAGAGCCTCCTAGAGCCAGAGCCAGCCCAAAATATGTCCCCAGCTCCTTCTCTCTTCCTCCCTGCCTCCTCTCTCTCCCTGCGTCCTCTCACACAGTGGGTGTTGCAGAGAGTCCTGACCATTCACAGAACCCTACCTAAGCTCTGTCTGCTTCTTCAGTACCAGCCCACAGTCCAAGATCCCTCCCATCTTCCTGAGTCTTAGAAGTAAAGCGGATCTTTGCAACAATGTTTCCAGCCACTAGCTCCAGGCATGCAAGGGCATCCTGAAAGCTGCTTCCTGCTTCCTATCTCCCAGCCGCAAACTCTGGGGTTTGTTTTTGGACTCCCCTCTTTCTGTAACAGGACTACTCTGTTATAAGGTACATAGCATACACACAAATTAGGATAGTGTTTTTTGAAGGTTAATTTTGATTGTATAAAATACATATCATAAACTGTGGAGAAATCACTAATTTTTAAAAAATATATAATTGATAATGCTAAGTTAGGAGAGAAAATGAATTACATAAAACTCATTTAAAACCAGAAAAGGCAAAAAGAGGGAGAATAAAAAAAATTTTTTTAAGAATATAAAACAAGTACATAGATGACAGATATTAATCACACATCAAAAATCACTTTAATTGTAAATGATCTAAAAAAATAGAAGATGGTGTCAGAGTGGCTTTAAAAAAATCAAATTACATGTTGTCTAAAGGAAACCACTCTAAATATAAAAATTCAGAGTCATGGCCAGTGTGACTCAGTTGGAGTGTCATCCTATAAACAGAAAGGTTGCAGGTTTGATTCCCGCCTGGTCAAGGCACATGCCTGGGTTGCAGTTTGGTCCCCTGTCAGGGTGCATACTGGATCGATGTTTCTCTCTCACATTGATGTTTCTCTCCCTCTTTCTCCCTCTGCCTTCCCCTCGCTCTAAAAGTCAATGAGCATGTCCTTCGATGAGGCTAAAAGAAAATTAAAAGAAAGGAAGAAAATTAGGTTAAAAGCAAAGAAATAGAGAAAGACATACTGTGCTAACACTAATCTAAAGAAAGCTTGTGTAGCTATACTAAATTCAGGCAAAGTATACTTGAGAACAAGGAAGACTAGCAGAGATAGAAAGGAACACCACATAATAATGAAGGGATCAATTCCCAAAGAAGAAATAACTTAACCATGCACAAACCTAAAAAAAGAACATCAAAATAAATGAAGCAAAAACTAATAGAACTGAAAGGAAAAATAACCAAAAACACACTATCATAGTCAGAGGCTTTAGTATTCCTCTGTCAATAATAGATAGATTAAGTAGGAAGAAAGTCAGTAAAGATAAAAATGACCTAAATAGTGACATCAATCAAATTCGTCAAATTGACTTTTATAAAATACTTCATCCAGCAACAGCAGAATACACTTTCTTCTTAAGTCCTATGGAACATTCACCACAATTGACCACATTTGTCCATTAAATGCACCTTAACAAATTCAGAAGGCTAGAAATCATAAAAAAAGATGTTCTTAGACTACAATGAAATTAAACTAGAAATTCATAACAGAGAGATACTTAGAAATCACTAAATACTTGGAAATTAAAAACATTTCTTTTTAAAAAATATTTTATTTATTTATTTTTAGAGAAAGTGGGAGGGAAAGAAAAAGAGAGGGAGAGAAATATCAATGAGTGGTTGCCCCTCACATGCCCCCAACTGGGGACCTGGCCCACAACCCAGGCATGTGCCCTGATCGGAATCAAATCAGCAGCCCATTGGTTCACAGGCCAGCACTCAATCCACTGGACCATAACCAGCCAGGGTTAAAAACATTTCTAAATAACACATAGATCAATGAAGTCTCAAGATAAATATAAAAATATTTTTGATCTAAATAAAAGTGAAAATATAACTTACTAAAATTTGTGGAGTACAGCCAAAACAGCGCTTAGAAGAAAATTTATAGTATTAAATGTATATATCAAAAAAAATAGAAAGCTCTAAATCCAACATAATGTAACCTCCCATTTGAAGAAACTATATTTTACAAAAAAAGAGTAACTTAAGCCTACAGCAAGTGGAAGAAAAGAACTAATAAATTTAGAGCATGAATCAATGAATCTGAACACTAGAAGACAATAAAGAAAATCATCCAAAACCCAAAACTGGTTCTTTGAAAAGGTCAGTGACTCTATGGATGAGCAGATCTTGGGGGTAGTAGGTTAAACAAAACAAATAAAATAGACACTGTTCATAAACTTTACAAAAACTGCATGAAGTCTGAAATTATTTTCCATAACCTTAGATAACATATTGAAGATTGCATGGTTAACCAGATTGTTCTTTTCTAAAGCACATATCAAAGGAGGGAATAACATTAAAAGATGAAGATGAATATAAATTGATAAAAAGGACTGATATCTGCTGCATTGTAAAGGCCAGATTACATAGTCACACGTGTAACTTTTCTGCTTGTTTGCCCATTAGATTTTGTTTCCTTCTGGTATTTTTCTTGGTACAGAGAGCAATTTGTATCCCATTGTGGTAATGTAATTTAAATATAAACATATAGAGTCCACTGGTGTTATACAAGGCTGAACAAGAAGCGGGCACAGATAACAGTTAAAGGAGATACAGTAGATTATGCAATTCCATGTAACCACATGCTTTGGCTACAAAATCAATAAAGGCTAACTTAGGAATTTAGGGGACAAAGTCACATGGTAGAAGATAGCTCACAGAATCTTTAGGAGGTTGAACAAACAGGCTTGGAATCTGTCAGAATAAATATGAAGTCATGTTAAAAAGTCAGTATTCTCTCAAAGCTACCAAATGCACAGACAGCAACTTATCTCTAATTTCACCCAAATGGATTCAGTCTATTTTCTCTTTTTTATATCCTAGCATGTAAATCTGGGAGCGTATGTCACGTAAGTGGACTTAGGGCATACATTTATGCTCCAGCTGTAAAGGAGGGTGGAATAGGAAGAATAAGCATATTGAGTCTGCAATGGGATGTAGGCTCTACTGCTTAGGTGGAGAACTTCCGAAACACAGAAATAGACCTGACATGTTTGGAGCCCAATAATACTGCAAATGTCATAGCAATTTTAATTTTACTAAGAATTTAATTATTTTTTAATAATTAAATCATCTAGTTATATCATATTGAAGCTAAAAGAAACAACTGTGAGACCAAGAGGTCTGTCCAGAAGATATCCAGTTATATAATATTATATACAAGGTCTGTTCAAAAGATATCCAGTTATAAAATACAAGAAACAGAGATATTTATTGAAGAAGGTACAAAATACAAGAAACATTGTACATAGGACAATGATGCCTCAGTCCCCTTTAAAGTAGGCACCTTGGGAGCTGCCCCATTGTATTTTCCTGAATCTCATCAATGGTCTAAAATCTCTTCCCTTTTAAAGGTGATTTTAGTTTGGGGGGAAGCCAGAAGTCACAGGGTGCCAAATCTGATCTGTAGAGGGGCTGAGTCACTTGAGTGATTTGATGTTTCACCAAAAATCTCTTCATGAGACATGATGCATGAGTGGGTGCATTGTCCTGATGAAACTGCCAATCACCAATTGCCCATAGCTGCAGTCTTCTAAAATATCCAAATAAGTTCTGCAGAGGAATGTTCAAGCTTCATGAAAAATTTGATATAGATTTCTTGCTCTATTAGCTCAGTCATTTTGAATGTGACAACCACACAGTACACGAGCTCACTGAAGAGTGTCTACCACTCCCACTGACTAGTACAATGAAATTGTCATTGTTCATGCATGCACATTCCAATCCACTCTCCTTGGCTTCCAGGCTACATGAATATCAAACAAACCATTCTCATTCTGATAACGATGGCTGGCTTTTTCCAAACGGACTCTGGTATACACACACACACACACATATACATATATGCATACATATATTATGTATGTCTGTCGATATAGACACATAAAATATACACAAATGGTTAAATGAGTGTGTGAATATATGTACATATGTGTGTACACTCACTCTACAATTCTGACTACAGAGCTCCCAACAGAGAGCATTAATTGATACTGAATTATTTTTCTTTCCAGCCCAGATACAATCCTTATAAATACTATGAACCAAGTACCTAATGCTAATCAGAGTTGGCATTTAAGATAAAATCTACTAGCAAACATAAAACCACATTATTGTACAGATGAGAAATCAGAGACTAAAAGACCTTAAAGAACATTCTCAAGTTACTTATCAAGACAGAGAGTTAATGGAAAACTCAAGGCTAATAGCTAATAGCTAACATTTATCTGGCTCCTCAATCTACCAGTCACTCTTCTGAGAGCTTTCTGTGTAATAATGCATTTAATCCTCATAACATCCATGTAAGATAAGCAATATTATAATTCTCATTTTATGGATGTGACAACTGAAGCACAGAGAAGTAATTTGCAGATTCAGGGTTTAAATCCAGATAATCTAGATCCAGTATTCATCCTCTTTACCATGATGATAAAATTCTCACAAAATTTAAAAAAAAGGAGTGCAAGTTCTGTCTTAAAAATTACTCATCAAATTTCAAAAGCACCTAAAAAATTAATTTTCTTGTTCACTCAGAATTTGTTTCTTACAGAATCTCCTGGGTACTGAAATAGGTTTTTTTATCTTCTTAATTTTTTATCAAAATTCTGCTAATAAACATTGCTCAGATTTTAGAAGTCCAAATATAAGAAATTCAAGGATTAGAAACATTAATAAAACTATAAGACACATCATAACAATATTAATCATGACATATCATCATTATAGAAATGATAAGAAAAATTTTAAAACCTTCAGAAAAAAAACAGAAACAATGCAAACAAAGAAATAAGAATGATAGCAGAGTCTTCATCAGAAGCAATTCAAGAGAAATGACAGTGGCTCAACATGCTCCAAGTAGTAAAAGAAAAACCCCTCAACCAAAAATTCTAAGAGATAAAAAATACCTTTCAGAAATAAAAATGAAATGAAGACTTATTCAAGAAACAGAAAAATTTAAAGGATTTGACAGTAGACCTACACTACCTGTAGGAAAAATTATGCCAGATAGAAACGTGGATCTACACAGGATATCTCATGATACAAGTAGAATTGCTCTCAAGAATGCAAGTTTTAGTGGAAGATTTTAAAATTCATCAATGTAATACACCATATTAACAAATAATTAAAAATCCCATATGACTATCTTAATAGACAGAGCAAATGCATTTAAGAAAATCCAACATTCATTTTTAATATAAAACTATCAGCAATCTAAGAACAGAAGGGAACTTTTTCAGCTTGGTAAGAGCATCTCTGAGAAACTCACAGCCAGCATTTCCCTAAAAGATGAGAAACAAAGCAAAGGTGCCTCTTTCAGCACCTCTATTGCACATCACAGAGGACGTTCCTATCAAGTGTAATAAGACAAGGAAAACAAATAAATGGCATTCAGATGAAATAGAAGTAAAACTGTCTCTTTGAAGATGACATGATTGTCAATGTTAAAAATTTTATGAAATTACAAATAATTACTAGAACTAATAAATGAATCTGCAATGTTGAAAGATACCAGATCAATATACAAAAGTCAATTGTTTTTCTATGTAATATAAGAGAATACTCAGAAATTGAAATTTTGTAAATGTCCTTTTAAAATAGCATCAAAATATGAATTGCTTTTGGGTAAAGCTGAAAAAATGTGTAAGACTTGTAAGCTGAAAACTATAAAATATTTCTGAGAGAAATGTTAAATGATATAAATAAGTGAAGAGATATACAGTATTTATGTAAACAGTTCACACAAGTGAATATACAGATAATAACATGAAATAATGAAATGATTCCCAACAATAGGCAAATCCATTTTTTAAACCACAATGAGATTACACTAAACACTTATTAGCATGCCAATAATTCAGTACCATACCCACTGTTAGTGAGGATGTGGATCAACTAGAAGTTTCATGATATTTGCTCTAATAGCCACACATCAAAAAGGGCCTCTTTGACACCTCTATATCAACTTATGTTCCATATATAGAAACTTCGGCCTAAGTTTTATCATTTCAATAGCTTCATGAAACCTACTGTATTCTACCAGATGACCTTTACCTAATGATTCTCTCTCTGCTTAATCTTTTATTTTTTTCTTTTTCTGGCTCATTTATTAATTTATTTTGCTTTCATTTTTTTCCCCCACTGAAAATTTTTGTTTGCTTGTTTTTCGATTACACTTGTCCCACTTTTTTCCCTATTGCTTCCCCACACCCTGCCCACCCCTTCTCCCACAGTCAGTCCCCACCCAGTTGTCCATGTCCATGGGTCATTTATACCTGTTCTTTGACTAGACCCTTCCCCTTCTTACCCCCTTCCCTCCCCCGCTTGTAAAGTACTTTTATTTTTTTAAATATTTTATTTATTTATTTTTAGAGGGATGTGAGATTGATTGTCTCTCACACAACCCCAACTGGGAACCTGGTTCACAACCCAGGCATATGTCCAAACTGGGAATCGAACTGGCAACTTTTGGTTGGTAGTCAGGCACTCACTCCACTGAGCCACACCAGCCAGGACTGTGCTTAGTTTTAAACAAAGAAAAAGGAAGTGTTTGCTGCTATATTCCATAGATTTTTGTAGATTAAGTAAAATGTTCTCATTTCAAAGGCATGACTGAGAAAGGGTTTTAGTCTCTTATTTCTGTTAAATTATGCAGATATATTTAAGTACATTCTATTTTTATCATGATAAATGCCTTTTATGTAAGTAGAATTCATGACTGATATGCAGAATCATTTCACTGACAACCTTGGAGGATAAAGGGTTGGGATAGCCTGTGTCTTTTCAGACAACATTCTTCAACTTTCCCAATTTCAGATGAGTCAGGGTAGTAGATTCTTCACTTAGGTCTATGACCCGTCAACTGAACGTATCATTGTTTCTATTTCTAATGACTTTTTATCCTCCGGAGTAACTACTTCCAAACTTTTACCACTCATCTTGGTGGTTTAAGTCAACAAAGCATAACATGTAAGAAATGCATGGGAATCAATTTTATTGAAGAAATCTTTAACAAAAAGAAAAATACTGAGATGCTCCAGGTTTAGTTTCATTTGTTTGTTTTTCAGGGGACAGGGGAGATAAGGTGATTTCTAAGCTGTCTGCTTAAAATTGCTCTGAGAGACCCCATGATAGTTGCAGCAATTCTTGGAGCACAATTTGAAAAGACAGATCTAATACAATCTTTCATTTTATGACTTATAAGTGCTCACATAGCTTAGTGGTAATTTTTTTCTTACAAGTTTTCTTCCACAGCAAATCTCCTTTCAACTTTCAAAGGAATGGATTTACTTCTCACATTGGCTTTCCAAACTCAGCTCACTTCCCATCAATTCTAAGTGATTTACGTCATAAAAAATATTATATATCTACCTATATTAAAAAGAGGCAGCAGACTACTCAACCTACCAAGCAACTCAAGCTTTAGGTGAATGTGATAGTGTCTAGGTGACATTAATCATGCACCATGAACCTTGTTCATATGGCATTCCTTTGTTATACCTTAACCTATCCAAAGTATACAGAGTCGTTGCCGCTCTGAGATTCAGTTGATGATTCCTGTTTGTGTATGTATTAAATGCTCAGATACTAAACAAGAGTGGCAAATATGTCTTGACTGACATGTCAACTACAACTTACCGGAAATGATTCAACAAGGCTTTTTTTTTTTTTTTTTAAATAAGTATTATGAGTCAGTGTTCTAACTCACCTGAAAAGAGTTTCATGACTGATTAGCAAAGTATGTCATGAGCTTTAGAGGGTTATATTTTGGCACTCATGCCATATATATGCCATAACTTTTCTGAATTTTATGAGAAACCCTAGAAGGCAGAGTCATAATACCATATAACTGCCTTCCCTGATTAAGTACAAACAGCTCCCTGAACTTTCACAATGACTGCTGGCTCCACACTAGTTATTCTTCAAGATATTTTCCCTCTCACTCCTTGTCAAACTCTACTTCCCTTTTGTCTTAATTTTCAGCCCAAATGCTGATGCTTTTTCTTCTGAATTTTGGTATATTTAGATTCTTGATCTACTGGAGAATCAATGTTCTGCAAGAACATGGTATCCAACTATGTTGTGCATTTGAATAATGTGTGAACATTTTCCAAACTACATATTCCCAAAGAATTTGGCAATTAGGTTTGTGATGGGGCTTGAGATTTCATCCTTTTACAAGCTAGGAAAGAGTCAAACTTTACCTATGCAAACTAGAAAATATAGAGAAACTCTGTGTCATTTAAACTTCCTCGAGCTTACGTAAAATTTGTTCTAGATGAATTTAGAATAAAATTTGTTCTAGATCCAACTGTCTAGAATAATTTTGAAGGTACACAAATATATATTACTTTCATGATATATGCATAATAATTTGAAAAGACTATTAGAATCCATTAGGGTAGTAGGCTTTCAACAAATATAATTTTCAAAATATAAATAATAGATTTTGATCTAGTAATGGTCAGACTGAGCTTACTTTGATGAATAAGCAAGAATATTTGCAATTGCAAAGACTCTAGGAATGTAGTGACAGCAGGAGCAAAGTAATTTTTGGAAATCAATATAAAAACAAAAGGAGCAATGAGAACGCAAAACAATAACATCAAATGGACAATATTTATGACAAAACTAAGTAAGAGAATATCCTCACAGACTCAAAATACCAACTGGAACAAACTACCAAATACAAAAATTTCATTCTCTGAGCGCCTGAAAAGAAGAAAGCAAGAATAAGCATTGGGATGTTCTATATGAGAACACAATGACTCCAAAATAGCCAATAGATATTCAATGGAGTGTATGGCAAGCCTACGAGCCAAGACCAAAGTCAAAGAGGTGCTCATCCGTGAGATGCTCTTCGCCGACGACGCAGCCTTGACATCACACTCCGAAGAGGGACTCCAGCAGCTAGTCACTTGCCTTTCCCACGCATGCAAGGAGTTCGGACTAGCCATCAGCCTGACGAAGACGAATGTTATGGCTCAAGGCACGGGGACTCCCCCATGCATCACCATCGACGGATACACCCTGGAGGTTGTCAACGACTTCACTTACCTCGGGTCCACCATCTCGAGCTCTGTCAGTCGACTTGGAGGTCAACTGGAGAATCGCCAGGGCAGCCACAGTTATGGCCAGACTGAACCGGCGAGCGTGGAACAATTCCAGCCTCACTGAGAAAACCAGACTGCGCATCTACCAAGCCTGCGTACTCAGCACTCTCCTCTATGGCAGCGAGACGTGGACCACTTACGCAAGGCACGAAAGGAAACTCAACAGCTTCCACATGAGGTGCCTGCGACGCGTCCTGCATGTCACCTGGCAGGATAAGGTTCCCAACACCGAGGTGCTGAAGCGAGCCAATATGAGCAGTTTGCATGCAATTCTTAGTGAGAGACGCCTCAGGTGGCTCGGCCATGTCAAAAGAATGGATGCAGGCCGTATCCCCAAAGACCTCCTCTACGGCGAGCTAGCAGAAGGCAAGAGGATGAGAGGGCGCCCAAAACTGCGGTTCAAAGACATCTGCAAAAAGGACATGACACAATGCTCCATCAATCTCAACACATGGGAAGTTCAAGCAGACGACCGCCTAGCCTGGAGGCTCGCGGTCAGGCAAGGTACGTCACGTGCAGAGGCTGCGCGCAACGAGGAGGCGGTCCAGAAAAGATCGAGGCGGAAGCAGCATCAACAGCAGCAACAACGGCCATCTGCCTTCACCTGTACCAAGTGCGGCAGGGATTGTCACTCCCGAATCGGACTGCACAGCCATTCTCGGCGGTGCAGATAGTCTCTCAGGAAGCTACGCCATCGTCTTTCTAGACGGACGGCTGCCGACGACGTATGGCAAGCCAACCTGAGAACAACATTTGAAAATAGTAGGATTGTTGCACACACCAATAATGAGTCAAGATGGAGCCTGCAGTCTAGTCCAATGTACTCTTAAAACTGTGTGCCCAGGCTCTCTGTTCCCCGGGTTTTGACACCACATTAAGGAGAAATTGAGTAGGACAAGGACAAGAGACAGAAAGAAAAGTGAAAATCAAAAAAGAAGTCTGATTATGGAATGGAGCCCCCAAAACCCTCAAAAAATAAAAGCCCATATTTTTAATGATGCTCAAATACAATAGCTAGAAAGTCAATTTTGAACCTTGCTTCTTTTTAAAGTTAAAGTAATCTGACTCAATTCTCCATGTTAATAGTGCACTGGATCACATTAAACTTACACAGTGTTATCTGTCAAATATGTCTCGATTAAAAAAATAGTGCATTGAAATATATCTCTTTGGCCTGTTTTATTGTTTATAGAAATATTTTCTGTTCCTTATTCTCTTTTTTTCTTACAGTAACTTTGCATTGAATTTGACCTTAATATCTTCCTGGTACTTATTTGTAATTTTAAAACATGTCAATGTACTATTTCAAAATTAGCTTTCAAATGATATGAAGTTAACAGTATAAATCATTATTAGAGAAACTGACATGCATTAACAGAATTCAGAAAAGGATTAGAAATAAAACTCAAAAATCACTTTAGAAACAAAGACTGAAAAAAAAAAACACAAAGGAACAAATAAACACATACCTCAAAAAATTAAAAAATGGACCTCCCTTTGATCCACTGATCCCACTTCTGGGAATATGTCCGAAGAAACCCAAAGCACCAATTGGAAAGAACATAAACACCCCTATGTCCATCACAGCGTTATTTACAATTGCCAAGATATGCAAGCAGCCCAAGATTAGATGAGTAGATAAAACAACTATAAGACATTTACACAATGGAATACTACTCAGTCATAAAAAGAAGTAAATTTAACCCTTTGGGATAGCATGTATGGACCTAGAGAACATTAAGTTAAGTGAAATAAGCCAATCAGAGAAAGACAAATACCATATGATTTCACTTATATATGGATTTTAATGAACAAACTGAACTAACAAGTAAAATAGAGACAGAGTCATAGATAGAAAACAGAATGACAGCTATTGGAGCAGAGGAGGTTAGGAGGTGGAGGGATGGAACAAAAAGGAAAAAGGACTCATGGACACGGACAACAGTGTGGGGATTCTGGGAAGGAGGGAGGTACAAGGGGATTAAATGGTAATGGAAAAATATAATAGAATTAATCGTATGGGAAAGAAAGTATTTGAGAGAGTGTGACAAGTATCGAGGATAGATAATGAAGATTCAACAAGAAGCCTTTGAAGAAGAAAATCAAACCAAGACAAAATAACAACAAAAGCAAAAGAAATACTAAAACAATAAATCACGAAAATCTTTCCAGAATTAAAAAAAAAAGGAAAGCACATATAGAAACAGGGTACAACTTATTTGAAAATATTAACTCAGCATGACCATAAGAGAATGGGAAAGGCATGAGCAATAAAAAAATTAAAAATAAAATTTTAAAGGTCTTAAGAATTATTATTAATGGTAGTAGTATTAGAATTATTGTTCAGAGACTCTTAGATGTGAAAAGCAAAATAAAGTAAATGTATTATTCTTGAATATTCTAAGTCTATCTTCCCTATTGCTCTTGAGAACCCATTTTCTCTGTGTAGAATAAAGAACATGTAAATTAGTAGTTAAGTTAAAAATCCTGTGATTCTGACCTTGAAATGAAAATATCAATCTGAACTCAAAATATCCATGTCGAGTCTGACTCTATCCACTCAATGGTCTAGTGAAAATAACCAACCAGGAGCAATGAACATCCTTAAGGGCTTGAATAAATAAAAGACAGATGGAAGGAAGGAAGGAAGGAAGGAAGGAAGGAAGGAAGGAAGGAAGGAAGGAAGGAAGGAAGGAAGGAAGGAAGGAAGGGAGGGAGGAAGGGAGGGACTCAAGGCCTTTGTCATTATAGACTCTGCACAGAATCTACCACACCACATACTCCCCAGGGTTAATATCATGATCTCGGGTCTTTGGCCATATCTTGTGTTTGAGGTGGGAACACAATTACCCCAGGTTGAAAACTGCTCTTCTTTAGTTGCTATTTACATAGTGATTTCTTGTTTATATATTATGAACTAAGTTCACAGTTATACTAAGGCACTGTCTGTGGAAAACTCTTGTTTGAAGCCAACAGCCCAAACACTTCTTTATTTAGATGGTAAAATACTTTCATTGTTAATCTGTGTTCTTCATGTTTGCAGAGGCATGTCAATATGATCAAGAGAGTTTGTTTTCTATTCTAGCCTTAAATAGAAAGGGCCAACTCTATAGCCAGGTGTTTTTCATCTGCACTTTTTACCAGCCTATAAGCATAGCTTCCGCCACATGTGACAGACTGTTAAGCAGCTTAAGTAAACACATAGACTGAACTGATTGTCAACATTTTTTAACATCGGCAAAAGAGAGAGTGTCAAACATTATAATCTTCCTACAGTCTTGCAATGCCCTACCGATCGTTTTGTCAATGACACCTAAGTGTAATTCAGTGCCTGCCCTCTTGTGTTTGCTCACAATTATGCCTAACAAATCTTTTTACCACATAGCATAGAGAAGTGAAGGAAGTAAGCAGGGAGCTATAAAACAGATTTCTAGTTCTAGCTTTTTCATTTTTGGCATCTGTGAAATGAAGCATTTGCACTAAATGATATCTGTGCGTGTGTGTGTGTTGCATGTGCACACATGCATTTGTGTGTGTTCGCATCTCTAAACATGCTAGAGTTTAGCTTGTCAGCTTTTCTCAGGCACCATGTGGACAATAAAGATTTCCATGTAGATTCATCTAAATTACATTTCGCGTTTTCGAAACTATTTCCTATATATGTGTTTCACATTTCATATATAGGTACACTTTTCTACTCAGTCTTCAAATCCATGTCTAGAGACCAGTCAGAGCCACAGTACAAGGCACACTTGACGTAGGCAGATTGGGGGATAAACGGGTGAGATAAGGCCTGAAAATATGCCTGTTCTGTATTCATTTGGGAAAACAAAACAAACAAAAACACTTTTCCTGTTACGTTTAAAAAAGAGTAATGTGGAGAAAATGAAAGCACTTGCCCCGCATTAAAGAATAAATGCTGCCCTGGACAGTGGCTCAGTTGGTTGGAGCGTCTTTTCATACACCAAAAGGTTGCAAGTTCTATCCCTGGTTGGGGCACATGTGGGAGATAAGTGATTGATGTTTCTCCCCTGCCCCCTGCCCCCATCTCTCTCTAAAATCGATAATCATATCCCTGAGTGAGGATTTAAAAAATAAATAAAATAAAATGCTGACCTTCAAGTTTCTAATAAGCATAATTAGAATTGAGAAAGGACAAATACTTTTCATTTTACGAATTAATTAATTAATTAAATTTTAAAGCATGATGGGCTGAGGTATCTTCTAGTGAATTTGAACTTTAGACTGTGGTAGAAATAGGAAGGAAAGACTTGTCAGGAAAGGGATGATTCTAAGAAGAAAAAACAAGAATACAAGATATTATTTGGGTCCAGAGCCTTGGATATCTGGGCCCCATCCCTGCAAGTGGCCTGGTGGCTTGAGAAGGGTCAGGCCCAAGACACTACACAATGCCCAGAGACTGTGTTAGATCAGAGAAAAATCCCCGGATGAGAGCATAATGTCTAGCACAGGAGAGGTGAGCAGTGAATGGAACTAGCTGGGCTGCAGCTCAGTCTTCAGTGGCTGGAGCTCTGTAGTTTGGTGTTAGCAGGAACTTGCAAGATAGGCAGGACAACTCTTATTTATCCCAAATATGAAATTTTGATTGGTCAAGAGACTCAGTCAAGAACACTTCAATGGTATTAAAGTTATGCTCTTACCAGGATTCAGTTCTCCATATTCTAGATCAATGTTGTCATGCTGTCTCCTAATTTAAGGAGGTTTTACTGAACTGAAAATACATGCACACAAGATTCATTTATCTGGTGAAAGACTATGAACACCATCACTGGCTTTCCAAAAAGAAATTCAGTGAAAGTGAGATTCATGGATAAAAGCCAGGAAGGGCTGTGGAATTGCCAATCTGATGATTCCAGTCTTCCAAGACATGATAAGGAGGTAAATGAGCTGTACAATGCTGTCTTCACCTCATTGTCTTTCATTATTGAGAATTTGAAACCCACGAACTTTTCTAGGTCAGAATATTCCTACACTATAGGAATGAGCTATGAGTATTTTAAAGATCCTGAGTATCATCATTTTGTCATATTAATCAATTAAAACAATAGGTTCCCAGTAATTTCTTTTTCAGCATTTTGCATTATCAATCTTTTGAAAATATAGTCTCTATTCTATATGGCTTAAAATTCTGTCCAGTGAATTGAGCAAGTGAGTAATTATCCAGTTAGTTGAATCAGGATAGATTATTGATCTACTTAATATTGCCTGAAATATATCTGTTAGATTAAAACTGATTGAAAGTCTGAAGGCTATTTGACTCTATGAGAAACATGATAAAATTATATCTATAAAATGTATATCTCCACCAGAAAGAATATGATTCTTTCCTGCAGAGGTTTGTTCTCATATAGGAATAGGACTAGTTAATTGAGTCAGCCTTTGTTCTAGATCCGAGCTCGCAAACATGGCTGCATATAGGAATCATCTAGGAGGCTTTACATCAGCAGGAATGGCCTGTCCAATAAACAGACCAATTTAAGTAGGATCTTTTGAGGTTGGACTCAGGAATCAGTATTTTTTAGAAATTCCACAGGTGATTCTAATAGGTAAACAAGGTTAATAGCCATTGTCCTAAAGTTTCCATGGGCAGAAAATTCAAAATCCTTCCTACTCTCCTCTAAAAGAGCTTCTCTCATCTGAGCATGCACACTTCCATGTAATTGCTATTTGTGAAAATCTGCTCAGTTTTAAGTGAGCTCATCTGTGGACAACTGTTTATATGTGTCCAGTCTGCCCTTAGAATAATGGGCCAGGTCAGCAAAATAATGACAGCAAAACTCTAGTCTACCCCTACGTCCACCTCACTCTCTTCCTCTCCAGGTGTTTTCAGCATATGTTCCCTATAATTCTCTATATGTGTAGTCAAGAAACTTTATATATCCTCATGTAGACCCAGGACTGCAGCCTCCACCCTTATAAGACTTGTTAGTTCTGCTCTTACCAGCATTTAACTTGATTTCCCCCTTTGAGCTCTGCTGTGGTTTTGTTCAACGTCCTTCATTGTCTCTGAAGATACTCTGTTTCCCTTATGTTTACCAGCAGAGAAACCTAATTCCTGACCCATGACCCATACAATTGGCATTTACCTGACTCCCTTGGGGAAATTGCACAAGTTCAATCCAGTACAAAATCAAGGCAATCTTTAGAGGATCAGTAAAACTAACAGAAGAGTTGAGCTACTGTAATCGATGCCTATTAGTAAAGCAACTTTAAAATCTCCCCTCACTTCTTACTTGAATGAAGTAAACAGCTAAATCATTAGTAGCTACTTATGATAAACCCAGGTTTTGAGGGTTCTTTTTAGGCCAGGAAAAGCAGCCAAACTAAGAAATTCCTGCAGCAAGATGTTCATTCCTCCATACATCAGAAATCCAAGACTCTTAGCTATAAGATATATCAGCGCTTAAATATCATAAGCCAGTGAAAAACAGAAGGAAGCAGTATTTTAGGGACAGAAGAGACTTTTCCTGTTGCTAGATCTTTATATAAAAGATTCCTGAGTAAGATAGCCTCTGTGGTTTGTGAAGCTGGTGTCAAACCTAATGATGCCTAATGTGTTTGCTTATTTCAAATTGCTGAAAATAATACTCAGGGCTTAGTGACCAGAAATATAGAGTCCTCCACGGTGAATCCGTACTTAGCAGTGCCTCAAGATGTGCCTGGGAATATGGGTCACCGGTGTCACGATCTCTCCTCAGGTAAAATAGAAAGAGAATGCAAGGTGGCAGATCCTCAGCCAAGTGAAGTATATAATTCATAATATGGTCCTCAGCTCCCACTAGAAAAAGAGTACAAAGCAGGAAAGGAGGTCAAAGTATAATTAATTCCAGATTGAATCAGGTGATGAAATCGCATAATGTCCTCGGTGCCTCAATATTATCTCAAGCTGCCTGGGCACAACATCAACACAGGTGTCTCACTAACACCTAGTAAGGGATGGACCTCACAGCTCTTCATCATAAAATGTTCGCTTGTCTCTTTCTCCACGCACTTATACATTAGGCTGCCCTTATGTGAATATGAGCAGATTTCTTCAGAAAGACATAGAGGTAGAAGAGTATCAACATTTAGTTAAGTACGCAATGTGTCATACACTTCTAGGTTCTTTACTGATATCACAGTATTTAATCCAAGGAGAGAACATCTATGCAAAGTAAATTCCATATTACACATGAAAATATTGAGGCAGAAAGATTAAGCAATTTTCCCAACATCAAATGAGTTTAAAGTTCTAGGGTCAAAATTTAATAACAAGAATTAAACGACAAAGAATGTCTTGAACTGCAACAAAAAACAAGCATATAATCTAAAGGTATTGATCATTGAATGGTCTTCTCATCTTCTCTTCCATGCTTGGCAAGTTGTGACAATTGTTTCATACCTTAATGTTTAGTCTCTCTCCAAAAAGCAGCAATGGCAGACCAGATAAATGTTCGTAGTTAAGAAGGACCAATACAGCACCTAAGGGAACAATACACACACCACACATATATATGCTTACATTAACACTGAAAACAAAAACAAAAAAAACAGTGCTGAACATAGAGGGTAGAAATGCAGGCTTGTGAGACATGAAATAATTTATGTGGAATAACTAGTAACTATGACTCTCAAAGTCCAGTGATTGAAGGAAGCAAGAATATGGCTCAATTTAATTATATGTGAAGCATAAACTTTCTGAAAAACAGTACAGTAGGTAAAGCTAATAGAAATTCAAGAGAATGTCAGTCCTTTTCTCATGATACTTTTCAATCTAATATGAATAGTAAGGTGAAAAGAAAAAAGAAAAAGAGATGGCAAAAAGTGTAAAACAAACTCATTTGAGATTTACCAACATGTAGGCAAATCTAAAGATATCATATCAGCTTGAAAGATTGATAAATAAATAAAACTCATTTTGGCAATTAGAATGGGGGTGAAGAGAGTATCATATAAAATTATATTTATGAAGACAAAGGTATAGAAAATCATGATATATGTTAAAGATCATCTCACTTGTCTGATTAGCCCAAAACTCTGAGTATATGCACAAGAATAATATGTCTTAGTCCATTTGTGCTGCTACAACAAAAATACTAAAAACTAGGTAGCTTATAAACAATAGAAATGTATATCTCAAAGTTCTGGAAGCTAGAAGTTTAAGATAGGGTTGAGGCTTATTTGGGGGAGGCTCCCATTCTGGGTTTAAGACTTGTGCATCCTCACGTGGTAAAAAGGGCAACAAAGCTCCTGATGTTTCATTTGTAAGGGTTCTAATACCATTCATGTGGGCTTCACCTTCATGACCTAATCATCTTTCAAAGCCCTCACATCCTAACACCATCACCTTGAGGATTAGAACTTCAACAAAAAAATTGAGGGAGGGGGTGAAAACATTAGTCCTCAGCAGTATAGGTTAAAGCTACAAAAACAGGTTGCAATCGTTGGTAATGCCAGGCATGCTTCTGTTTCAAGACCTTTCCCCTCGCTGCTTCCTATGCCTCGAACTCACACATTGAGCATTTCCTTGGTTCACTTCAGATGCATTCAGGTGGATTCTTGTCCATCAATACCTCCTCAGAGATTCCTTCCTTGACTATACTTCCTCAAGAAGGCTGTCTGTCATTATTTATAACCTGTTTTGCTCTGTTTTTAATTATAATTGGAAATGTTATCAAGTTATCAGTTCTGTTGTTTTCAAATTAAATAATTTTTTCTTGTTATTCTATTATAGTTGTCCCAATTTTTCCCTTTTTGCTCTCCTCCACTCCCACTTCACCCCTCACTTCCACAGTCAATTCCCACACTGTTGTCCACGTCCATGGGTCATTCATACATGTCCTGTGTGTAGTCTCTTCCCATTCTTCCCACCATTATCCCCTTCCCCCTCCCCTCTGGTCACTTTCAGTCTGTTCCGTGTTTCCATGCCGCTGGTTCTATTTTGTTCATTAGATTCATATTATAGGCGAGATCATATGTTATTTGTCTTTCAATGACTGGCTTATTTCACTTAGCACAATATTCTCCAGTTCCATCCATGCTGTCACAAAAGATAGGAAGGAGTTCCTTCTTTCTTTCTGCAGTGTAGAACTCCGTTGTATAAATGTACCAGAGTTTTTTAATCCACTCATTTACTGATGGGCACTTAGGCTGTTTCCAGCACTTGGCTATTGAAAATAGTGTTGCTATAAATGCAGGGGTGCATTAAGTTCTTTTGAATTGGTGATTTGGCATCCTTAGGGTATATTTCCAGCAGTGAAATCTCTGGGTCAAAAGGCAGTTTTTTTAAGGTAATCCCATACTGTTTCCCACAATGGCTCTACCAGTCTGCATTCCCACCAACAGTGCATTAGGGTTTCCTTTTCTCCACATCCTCACCAGCACTTGTTTGTTGATTTGTCAATGATGGTCATTCTGACTGGTGTAAGATTGTAGCTCATTGTGGATTTAATTTGCATCTCTCTGATGGCTAGTGATGTTGAGTATCCTTTCATATGTCTATGGCCCCTCTGTATGTCCTCCTTGGAGAAGTGTCTGTTCAGGTCCTTTATCTATTTTTCAACTGTATTGTTTGTTCCTGCTCTCACTGGAATATAAGTTTCTTGAAGACAGGTACTCTATTATTGTATTTATCTCCAATATCATTGCCAGACATATAGCAGTAGCTTAACAAATAATTATTTAATGTATAAGAATGCTTTTTTGATTTTGAGGTATAGAAGAATATCTTAAGATAGAAAAAGCACACACTAAGTCAAAGAGTGATACAATGGATTTCACTAAAATTTACCATTTTTGTGCCACAAAACATCATAAATAAAGTGAAAAGACAGGCTATGATTCAGAGAAGATTTTTTTTTTTGCCCATGTAACTAATATATATAAAAAGCTTTTACAAAATAAAAATACAGATAATAAGAAAAAAATAAAAACAATTAATAGGTCATTCAAACCAGGAAGCAACAAAATCCATAAAAATAGATGTGTAACCTCACTAATATTCAGGGAATGCAAATTAAAAATTTTTTTTACCACAATTAGCTTAGAAAAGCATATAGCTATACATACAGTATATAAAGAGGATGGGTTAATAAGGGTATAGAGAAATGCATAGTCACAGAAAGAGGAATAATTGGTACATCTACCTGTGGATTCCTGGGAAATTCCTGCATAATGTCACAAAATGATGAGCGTAAGCATATAGACTGTAGCATCTGTCATTATGATACAATGCTGAAACAATGTAAATGAGCAAAAGCAGGAAAATAGGTGTATAAATTTTAACATATTCATGTTTATATGAACATCAAACAAAAAGGCTAGTAGCTGAATGATATGTTTAATAGGGTAGCATCTCTATAATGTTTAATAATCCCAAGAATACTAATAAGTACTGCTATGTATACATAAATATGTAGTAACATTATTAAAACACACAAGCAAAAAGTAAATAAAAAAATCTCTGAGGAGGGAGAATTAAATGAGATCATGAAGACATATATGCTGGGCCTAATTCTTTAGGAAAAAAAAAACCTGAAGAATATAGAAATTTTTGGTACATTGGTGCACTTGCTATAACTTTCACTAGATTTTAAATATTTCATTAAAATTGTCTATGTGTTTATTTTAAATGTTACTTATTTATACAAACCTTAGGTATCATTAAAATATAATTGACATAATAAATCACTTCCAATTATCTAAACCTTTTTAATTTCTTGCAATTATCTGATAATATGGCATCATATATGTGGCTGATAACTTTAAACTCTACTTCTATCCACATTTATATCTAGGACTCTAAACATATCTTTATATTTGTGCATTGAAGGCACTAAAGTCTTTGACTGTAGGTGAAAATTAATGCCTTCTTTATTTGGTGGACTTTACATCCAATTAAGCAGTCATTTATCTAATAGTGTGGTTTGTAAAGTGATGATAATACATTCTTGCCCTCAAATAATCTTCTTCCTGATGCTTGAAATACTACAAGTACTGCTTTATTCCTTTAAGGTATCATTCTCTTCATTCTTCTTCATTGAAATGCAAATCTTTCTGGGTAGGATTTGCATTTTAATTAAGCCTCTAATGCTTCAGAGTTAATGAGTTTATCTAACACTTTCTTCTTGACAGAAAGGTACAAGACTAACTGAAAAGCCTTTTGATCATTTTAGGGAAGTGTGAGACATACACGTGTTACTAAAAATAGTGACAAAATGCACAGATTAGGGACAAAGCTATGGGAAGGATTTGCTCTAGAGGTCACAATCCCACAGAATGCTAGATGGGATCAATCATTTCTTTTCTCTTTTCTACATTTTAGTCTCACACTTCTCACTTTTGCTCAGAAGGACGTAACCAACTTAATGGTCCAATAAACTTACAAACAAAATGTTGCCCTGTGCTTTCTATGAATCTAATGATGCCTCCACTAGTCAAGTTAGTAACTTCTGTAGGAAGAATATTGTGATGGAATTCTAAAATCATGGGCTAAAACCCTAGATGCTCTTCTTATTTTAGTGAAATCTTCTAATTTATTTGAACCTCCAAATTCTAATCTATAAAGTGACCATATCATATTTAGCTTAAAGATCACTATATGAAATCAAAATAAATAAAAGTATATAGAAGCAGCTTGTAAAACAAAGTGATCTGCTTATATATGCTAATTAAAATGTTTGTCATTGTAGGTAATAAATAATAAACCCATATCAAACTAGTTTAAACAAAAAGGATAGCTGTTTGTTCATATTGATAGGAAGTTTTGGATATATATATATATTCAGGCTCAATTCTATCAAAGTTTTGGCTCCATTACTTTATTATTCTGTCACTGCCTCTGCCATCCCCTGAATGCCAGCTTCATCTTCAACCTGGGCACAAAGTGGCTGGTAATAGCAAATTGACCCACCTCCTTTGTCAATAATTTCAGAGAGTTTGGGGAAAGAAGGTAAAGTTTCACAACCACCAAATGTGTTTCTGGGTGTCATGTCTACTGTTAAAGCTTGCTGACTATCTCTGTGGCCAGAGGAATGTCATGCACTGATTAGCATAAGCCTTCCCTGTCACTGTCATAAAAGTGATGAGATTTTATAGACTGGTTCAGGTCAACCAGAACTGGCCTCTGGGAATGACTCAATCCCACCTAAATTACAATGAGGGTGAGTGAAATGCTTATATCAACTATAATATTATAACAACTGCTACCTATATATTATTTTATAATCATTTCATTAATACTTTATACAATATTATTATTGTCACTACTACTACTTATTCTATACTACCATTATTATTTGTACCATAACTACTATGTCTTTCTAGGAACTGAAAAGTAGTTAGAGATGTACAGCATTGTCATTACTTTGTCAAGGACAATGAACATATATTAAATAATTGATCTAATTGCATCGCCAAATGAGGGTTCACTATTAATATATGTCAGAATATTTGTTTTTAAACTCAAGCAGTTTGTTTATCTTTTTTCTTAATTAATCATGGGCGTGACTCCTGTGATAGTGTCTTTCAGTGAGAGTCCAAGTTCTTTTTTGCAAACTAACTTTGCCTCTTCTTCACATTGACTGATTGCCAGTCAAATTGTCTTGAAAACTCATTGAACCTTGTTTGCTAAACAGAATCAAAATGAACACATTAGGAAAACATATAATTTTTAGAACTTGAAGAAATTAGGTCTGTTTTTATTAATCACCTTTCTTATAAAATGAAGGAATCAAAAAAGTGAAATTTCTGGAGGGTGACTCAGACAGACTTCTAGTTTTAGGGTATTTAAAATCCTAACATGACCCCTTCCTCTGATGACAATTCTGGTTATACATATTTATGAATAGACACTATGGTATAACCCTCATAAAAAAAGGTCTTCCAAATTGCCATAATGTTCTCACTTCTATATAGTTTATTTTCAGACAGCACATGTTAAACTGTTTTGAGACTGTCTATTGTACTGTGCTTATAATTAATCAACTGCATTAAATTTTACTATTATACCAATTAATTCAACACTTACTTTTATTAAACATAGAAAGATGTTGAAACCTGACATATAGTTAGTAATGAGAATATCTGCTTTACAAATAACTAACAGTATGAAATCATTAGGACTTTACTCAAGATATAGGAAGATAGGAAGATAATAGATATAAAAACATCTTGAAGAAAATATACATTACTAAGGGTTAGGACTGTCAAAAATAGCCTTTGTAACTGTTAACAATCACAGAGCTTCAGACAGACCTCACCAAATGGAAATAGTATAAAGAGAAAAGAGCATAGAAAATATTTCGGGTAGAAGAATATTACATGCAAAAGTATAGAACACAGAGTTAGCAATAACCCAGTTGTGATTAGGAGACTTTGTACTATTAGTTATATTAAGAAGAGAGTTTATACAAATAGGTAGCTGATAAAAAGGCTGGTGAGTAATTTTGAGCATAAGGTGAAATTCTGAATATTAATATTAATAGGTATCATTTAAAGAGCACAAATAAGGTGCTAAGAACATAAACAATAAATTTGGGAGCATTTATTCTTGACACAGATCTATGAAGTAGGAAAAATGAGCTCAGGGGCTCATCCTACATCAAGGAACTAAGTCTTCAAAACAGATCTTATTCTCCAGAGTCTACAAAAGTTGGTGACCTATTCTTGAATTAGAGGAAAAGAAGATACATGCAACCTGTTTTAAAAGACAAATGAAACTTATGTAAAATTAATAAGTGTATAGTGTTTTGAAATGAGAAGGGTCAGGATATAGAAGACATCTTGTACAACCTAAGTAATTTATAAACAAGTGATGAAGGAACAACTAGAATTATAGAATTATAAAATGTGTAAAAAAGACTTCACCTCAAAAGATTGTATGATGAAAGTATTAATAGAGTATAAAAACTGACTAGATGTGAAAGATCAGAGGAAAAGAAAAAGGATCAATAATTATTTGTATATGCTACCATCATATACATGGAAAAAGAAATTGAGTAAGAAAGTTAATTTTAATAAAAAATGAAGATAAAAAATTGAACTGGAATGATTTTAAGATGATAAAAGATTGCAAGGTAAATCATACTAGCCGTAGAAATTCTAAAAGAGATTTTTAAATGATATATATTTGGGATTCAGTAATTTTAAAAATTGTAGTGACACTAATTTTTTGTGACAATTCCTCCCTTTTAGCATTACCACTTTTAACAGAAATGATCATTCAGATATGTGATTTAACATAATGTGTAAAATATTACATTAATCTCATGTTACCTTCAATTGGTCCAAGAGTAGGCAACTGACAAGAGCTTGGCCAATCGATATTTTTCACAGAAATCTAGAGTTGGTATTAAGCAGTTCCAGTACAGCATGGCTGACCTCCCTAAAACGGGTGATTAAAATTGTCAGGGATGTCTCTTTTCCATGATGGGCATTGGTAAACAAAGAAAGCTTGCCTGCAGCAGAAGCAAAGAATAAGTATATATACGGCGATGCAGACAGACAAAGAGGTTCTATGCCCTGAATCACTATTTCAGTCTATTTCTGAGGTTAAGCTATAACTCCACCCTTTGAATTCCTGGAGATATCATAAATTCCTATAATAAAACGTCTATTTATGTAAATACGTTTGTCAGATTTGGCACATAAAAATATAGAACTCCTAGTTACATGTAAAGTAAACAATGAATACATTTTTTTTATGTAGGAATATCCCATGCAATGTTTGGGGCATACTTATACTTAAAAACACCTCTAATGGTTGTTTATCTGTTTAAAATATAAACAGAGGCATATTAAAAATTTGAAGAGTTTATGTGAGCAAAAATCTATTCAAGTTGGGTATCATTCAATCTAGCAGATAGAAAGGTGCTCCAAGGAGCTGTACAAAATGAAAGACTTTTTTAAGCAGAAGGGAGCTGGACCAGGGAACCCATTCCAGGCAAAAGAGCAAGCTGGTTGGTTATTACAAGGTCGCTTTCTCTAGCGGACGTGGGGGTCTGAAATGGTAATAAAGTTGCCTCCCTTTGGTGATGTGGGGCTCACAGCAACTCCATTTTAGACCTGTTGTCTTGTTGTTTAACTATCTGAATTTCACATTTAATTGAGGAGCCTGTATTTTTCCTAGCATTTAGGGTTCGTTCCTGTTTGGCAACCAAAATACTCCTAAAGTGGAATTGTTGCAGTTATGAGAAACGATGACATTTCTGGGGAAGGATAGAAGTCAAGTCTGAGAACTGAGTTTAAGAGAGACGCTTAAGCAATTCTGTGATCTCCTAATTTACTGACATCTTAAAGCACTAGAATGGCTATCATTGGTTAAGTAATCATATATCTAATTATGTTCAAAAGCTGCTTATTTTCATACTTGAGTCATTCATCAAAACCAAAGACCCTGATATGAATGATGTCATTGGTGTGTGTGTTTCCCACAACACCTAGCTCAGGCCTGGACACACAATGAACACTAAATAAACACTAGTAAGATTGAAATTTTCATCATCTAGATTACAAGCATAATTAGCTCTCTCTTTTTCACTTTTTTTCTATGCTGGTTTTTTCTAAATTACATTTGAGATTCTTTGTAAGTTGAGAAGCCTTATAGGACCTCACAATGTTATAATAGCAATAAAATGAAGAGGAAGAAAGGTCTGGGGAAGTGTGGGAAACAAAAGCCCAAGGAAAAACCTGAAAGAAAGCCCAGCATTTCCACTAAATGCTCCAAGCTTACCCGCTTCAGCCTCTGCAGGCAGCAATTACATTCCGAAGGTAATGTTTTACAATTGTAATTACACATAATAGGAGGAATGTATTTTTCCTTCATCCTACTCCCATGGCGAGTCAATTTAATTTTTAAATACAAGAGACATAATTGATTTTAGCCCTAGATTAGCACTGAAAATGATCTATATGTGTTCTCACTAATGGAACAAGAGAATTGGTCGTCCTCGGAGACGTTAACCCAAACCTGTTCACGCAACAATTACTAGAGTCTGACAGGTTAGTGTGCAAGGAGTGGGATGCGGGAGGGAAACACCCCACTGATTAACACAATTGAGCAAAATAATTAATATTATGCTCTTCCCAGTTAATTATGGATTAGGCACAAATATATTATCATCATAGAAGCCACAAACCGATGAGACTGCCTAGAGGAGCCTTGTCCTATTCACCAGAAAATGGGCTTTCTCTGAGGGTTTCAGGGTTAACCCATTTCTAAATGGGGCTCTCATGCAACAGGATAGATTAGGGTTGGGCTCGTTTTCTCCAATAATAACAGACCTATCTCTTATCTGGCAGTGGATTTCCCATCTGCTCCCCTACCAGCCTGCCACACAGTTGATGGGTAAATGAAGGAGGAATAGCTCAAGGCAAGACTATGAAATAGGTAGTTTATACTCTGCCATTTTGCCATCAAAATGTGCCTTTAAGCACAACTGTGGAGTCCAATTTTTACTCTTACTGAGTTGTCAACTAATCCCCCCTAAAGCAGGATTAGTAGCTGGGATATTACGTTCTAAGACTATAATTCCCAGGTGTATTTGCATTTTAATTGATGACTCCAGAGAGTCAGCTTTGGTATGAAATCTATCACTGGGAAGGTAATATGGAGACCTCGGTTCCACTCTATACCCCCCTATTTACCAGTTAGGTAATTTCCAAGCTATAAAATAGGATTATATCTACCTTATGAGATTGTTATAATAATTAAATAAATTATATAATATATTGTAAAAGGCACTATCATGGTGTTCACACCTTTGAATGTGTCTCAAGATGGGGGGGGGGGGTGGATCCTTAAATTCCAAAGGAACAAAGCTATAATGATGATGCTGTTCATAAAAGTCACTACATCTGCAAGGGCTTCAATTGTATCACCTTTAAAAGAAGAGCACTTATCTATATGATATTTAAAATCCTTTCCCTTAAGTAGCACACAAACCAATGAAGACACACAAATGCAGGGACTCAGCCTATTCAGTCATGAATGGAGAGTCTCAAAACATTTATTCAAATATGAATAGCTCTTGAATATTGGCTGTTAGGGTTTAGGGCATTGCAGTTGGCACTTAGAAACAGTGTGAGCTATATACCAGTATGGTTTTCATGTGGAAAAATGGAACAAGAAAATGGCTAAAGAAACAGTGAACTCTTACAACTTCAATTGGCTATAAAACTGTAAGTCCTGCCTCAGTCATACTGTTTGAGAGCCCAAGGCCCTAATGGCTTAGAATATATGGTAAAATCTTACAACCAACTGGCCTTTCATCTCTGACGTCCCATATTACACTGCAATATAATTTCAGATCACTCAAAGCCTATCATTCAGAGAAACCAAAAATAACACATGTTTTTATTTGTGTTTATGTCCATGTGTGCATTTTGTCATATGTCCATGTGCATATGTATGCATCTATGTCTGTACAGGACTGTGTGAGTGTGTTTTGTGTCTGTTTGTATTCCCATACAGATTGTCTTTGATAGATGTAGGAATCGTATTGTTTGTCTTCAATAATAATGGATGTGTAATACATGGGAAATAGTATTCCTAGGAAAGCACTGGAGCCTACAGTTACTGACTGGCTAAATTGCTTATGAGTGTTTTGATGTGCTTTTAATGTTCAAACTCACACATCCAAACACACTCACAACAGTTTCAGATGGCAGTAAGCTGGGCTCATGAAACTCACTCCAACCACTGGGGCCAGTGGGAGGCCATGCAAAACAATTGTGCCATCCTAATTCATATGAGCCAATTTCTTCACTATCAATGAACTAAGCCAAAGCCCTTTTACTATTGTTTCTTTATATACATTGATTCCTAGGAAATTCAGAGAATTATGAGGGCTGGAAAATTCTAAGGCTAGCAATTATGTAGATTCTGGTCCAACTACTCATATCTAGGCAGTAGTTATTTATGTGACATGATATTAGAAACACTTTTCTCTCCTGAAAAGCCTCAATTTTCTGTTTCTCACTAGGCTTTAAGGATATTAATGTATCTTTGATGGCTTAATATTGAAATGGGATGAAAACAGGAATTATTTGTGAAGAAATCAACATTTTCACAATTAGCTGAAGGGAATATTGAGATTCCAAATAAATCGATCAAACGCCTCCCTTGCCAGGAGTGGAGTATGAACCCTTATAACTGTGAACTCGTCATTTTAGAAAAGAATCTACCTGTAACAAACCAAAACAAGGATAATGGAGTATTTTAAACTTGCATCTGAAGGTGGATCAGAGAGCCCCTCATATCTAAAGTAACATTAAACATTGGGTGCATTCTTCTCTTCATATCATTTAAGTAACAGATTAATTGAAATAGGTTTGCTTTTTTGAAGTCATAATTTAGATGGTCAGTTCAAAGCTTGTGTAGAAGGATTACTGAAGCCTGGAAATAAGAAAAGAAAGCCTGTGAATGGATGGGCAGTATGTCTGTCATGGGCAAGAATTCACACCTGCTTTCCTCTAGCTGGTGTTCAGGAAATGAGTTTCAGGATCACCTATAGTTTGAATTTACTTCTTCCTTTAAATACTTTGCATTGTAGTTTCTTGACAACCTGCTCTTTGGCATCTCTGTAATTCTACCTTTCTGTGGTGTTTAGCTTTCTACATAAGAATATCTGAGAGAAGCTGACTGCAGTTGATGATAATTTCTTTCGTCTCCCTCTTCCTAATAAAATGCAAGCCTCTTGAGAAATAAGACTCACATCTTATTTTAATTCTCCACAACTCTAAACATGGTGTCATTTAGATAATAGGCAATCGATAAATATTAGTTATGTCAATGAATTCATGTCTACCCAGGGTTAAGAGTGCAAGAAGTCAGTAAGTGGCCAAGCCACTGAGAGAAGCCTGCTTCTACAATAATAGAAACTAGATTATTGGCTTCCTTAACACCCGAATGGCTGGAATTATTGCTAGCTATCAGAATAAGAAATTTTCTCTGCCCCAGGCACTGTGCTTAGCACTTTTCTTAAATTATATATTCACAGGAAACCTGAAAAGTAATTCCTTCATTTTACAGAGAAAGAAGCTCAGGTACAGAATGATTAGGCACATAGCATAGACCAAGGTCACATAGTGAGCAAGTGTGAGAGTCAGAATTCCTATCCTGATCTTTTTCAAAGACAATGGAATTGCCTCTACCACATCACCTCTAGGAAGTTTCTGGCCAATAATCTCTCATTTAGTTTCCTTTTGTGTCGGAATAAAAAATAATAATAATAAGAGAAGTATATTATAATTGGATTAATTTTAGGAGACTTTAATAATTGAACAGTTTATAAGGCACTTAAGTAATTGGAGAAGGAATAATGAAACACCCTGAGGTCAATAACATCTTTAATAAAGACGAAGGTTCAAAGAGAAGATATAGAGCTGGAGACAGAGAGGCTCTACAAAGAGCCTCCTTCTCCCCTCCACCTCCTTACCTCTGCCTTCTCTTCCACTGTCCAGAGCAGTGAACAGCAGTTCAGTATTTAGGAACAGTAAGAAAATTCTGATGTATTGCTGGTGCTTCCCATTGGTCAAATCTGAGAGGAAACCAGAAATTCCAAGGTTCTATTTGCAGAGTTCAGGTAAGTCAGCCTCCCAGAGTATAGGGCAGAAAGAAAAGCATGGAGAGTAGATCTGGAAAAGCAAACAAAAACTTTACAGTCAACCCATCACATAAAGTAAGTATATTAAAAAAAAAAAAAAAAAAAAAAAAGAATCGGTCACCCTGGAGGTCTTTGGAGGCAGGGAAATCTATAAAACAAGAGTAAGTCTTGGCTGACTTAAAAGAAAAAGAGGAATATATAAAGTTATCAAAAAAAAAAATTAAGCCTTTCTTTTTTACTGAATGACTGGCAGGCATCAAGAGCAAATTTATAATGCACCCAAGATATTAATTGGAAAGCAGTTGTAACCAAGAATGAGGGCAGAGAAATAATGGGAGCACATTTAGCACAGTGGGTAGCTCTGCTTTGTCAGATCAAAATGGCCCCCAGACTGGGAGTGATGCATTTCAATTCCACTTTAACAGTCATAGCACCCTGGAGGAGGAGTGGAAAGCGCCAGCTAACATTTTTAATTTGGTCCTCTAGAGTCAGTACAGATATCTATTCTTTCAACTCTTTGACCCTCTGCTCTATTCAACATACAAGCTCAAAATGTTTTTACTGACCCAAATCGTAATTAATATTACTTTCTCAGCTGTGATAGCAGATCTGTCTCCACTGACCTAAGAATGCCCCTTACTTGCATCCTGGGAGCCCCTTTAATCTTCCCTTTCTATAGTGGCACTCCAGGTGCCCAGCATGGGTCAGACTGACTGGCATTCGTTGGATACTGAATTAATAGAGACAATAAATGAATAAATAGCTCAATAAATAAATAAACTAGAAATAACATGTCTCCCGCCAAGTGAAGGCAGGCAGAGAACAACAGTGGAAGGAAAACAGAAGCCGGCCCTTTGGTTTGAGAGTGTATTGAATGTGCAATTAAAAACCTATGTTTTCAAAGTTGTCTTTTAAAAGAAAGTCTTACTTACATTTTCCCAGTGTTACTGAAATATCCGAGGACAGTTTTGATAGGAGGAAGTGGGGAGAAAATGTAAGGGAACTGGGATGAGAGAGGTAATGATTGCTTCTTATTTTATGGTAGTAGAATTCTCCATTTCTTATGCTCCCACCTGGCATCCAGCCACACTTTAACATTCACAGAGATAGGAAGTCCCTCTTGTGTTTCTTGCCCCCACCTCCTGCAGAGGCCATCTCATATGTGATATTTCATGTAACTGATGAAAAACAGTGACCAAAATCCTTTGCCATTCTAGCTAATAGTGGTATATTTCAACTAAACAGGAAGTTCTCTGAGGTTATTTGAAAGCATTTGGTAAAGCAAGCAACTGGGAAGGGTTAGTAACAAATAGTCAAGTCTCCCCTGAGTGAGGTTTTTTAAGGGTGCTAAGGGATACATGGAGCTAAGGATAAATCATTAAACAAAGGAATTAGTGAATGGCCATTTACTATTAGAGGATGTTTTAAACAATGTGCAGGCTATGCTCCAATGATTAAGATGTTTTTATTATTATAAGAACTTCTAATCTATACAGAAACCAAAGGTTTAGATGTACAGGGAAAAATTAATTCCATTGCAAGGTTCACCCTGCCAGCTAAGCAATCTGAAGCAATCACAGATTTTTATTTCAACCACTGCCTCTGCATAGGTAATTATATTAACAAGTGTTTTCAAATTGCCCCAGTTTTTCAGAATCATTTTATAGCTTCTTACATTTTTAATAAAACACTATTTTTTTAAATGTCTGTCATTTCTCATGGGCTACTACAGCTCTTTTGCTTCTTACCTATGCATTCTTCATAGGAGAAAGCAGTTCTATTTTCTTTGCTTGTTCATTTATATTGTTTGTTTGGTTGATGATTTTTTGTTTTGGGGTTTTTTTTTGTTTTGTTTTGTTTTTTTGCTTTATTTTGCTTTCCTTCTATCTGCTCTTAGGTGATTTTGTATACAAAGTACACAGAAATTTAGATACTAGTCTTATCAGATACCTAGAGAATATAGCATCTTAAGTCAACTTCAAGCATAGCAAGTTTGAATTACCATGACACTAGGTTTGTCAGAGAACTGGAGTAGAAGCAAGGCAGGGACAGTCAGTGTGGCCTTTTTGTTTCTTACGGTCTGGGTAGAACTGGCCCCTCCTGCAAAGCTGGCCCATTCCTTGTCCTCAGCTTACACTTATGCTACCAGGTCACCAGGCAAAAGCAGAGGCAAGCTGTAACTTTCTCTTACAGGTCAGAACATAGCATTGTTTAGGGTAACATATTATCTTCATAAAATTGAAAATGTTCCATATGTAGAAAAAATTGATATATAAAATTCTACATAGTATTAAAAATTTATAAACCATGTTTATATGAATCCAGTGATGAATAGACTATAATTTCAGTAGAAATAATTCTGTCAGAGAAAACTTGGGCTACAAAAAAAGCCCTTTTAAGGACTCTACCGCTCCTCATAGTAAAAGGTAAACATGAACTATGTCTGTTAAGAGTTGACTTCTTTTGACAAAAACTTACCTATCTCTCTGGGACTAATTCCAGTACTTAACTACCATCCTTGTCACCATCCATTAGTCTTCTAGACCAGTGGTTCTCAATCTGTGGGTCATGACCCCTTTGGGGGTCGAACGACCCTTTCACGGGGGTCGCCTAGGACCATCGGAAAATACATATATAATTGCATATTGTTTTTGTGATTAATCACTATGCTTTAGTTATAGCTGGGGGTCACCACAACATGAGGAACTGTATTAAAGGGTCGTGGCATTAGGAAGGTTGAGAACCCCTGTTCTAGACTAATACTTTGTTACACTTGGTTTAATTCAGTTTCCCCTGTTTGTTTTCTAACAGTAAGAAAAAAAAGACCTTTAAAATTTTGGGAAGAAGGTAAGACTATCACTAGCAATACTTCACCCAATTTGAGTTGCTTTTATCCCACATATAGAGACCTCCTACTTAAACTGCCCACATCAAGATCATTCTTATCACTTAACACACACACACATGTGCAGGACAACCACTAACATACAGGGTCTAAGAAAAGAGCAGAACTAGAGGTCTACACACTTTATATATAAACATTTTAGAAGTTGTAAATCAAACTAATAAAATATTAAATAACCATGCTGTGTGCTTCAGCTTGACAAATATGTTTTTACGATGATTAGAAAGACCAAGTGTGAAACTTCAGTTCCTTCAAGTTTTACAGGAGAATGATAACAAGTGGAGGCAGTGCTTCCTGGTCCTTGATGCACAGCTATCTCTTCTTTTTTCTTCCCATTACCCCTTTTCCCACTCCTGATTTAGTCCTACGCTGTCAGAAAGCTTATATCCATATTTGTAGATACTCCACCCTGCATGTCCAAGCTGTGTACACCCCTTGCAAAAGAATGGCCTTGTAGTAACTCCTTGAGCCTAGGAGTGTACACACTAGTACCAAGGCACGGCATCAGGAATAAGGAGACAGACAAGAGTGGAACACAGGCTCTGGAGGAAGCCTAGGGGCCTTTGGGGAGGAGTTGTCTAAAGTGACATGTGTGGGCTCATGATGCATATTCTTCCTGGACTCATGGACTCCAGTTTTGACACATTTCACTTTATGACAAAGGCCGGGGTTGGCCAGGGAAAGGGCCCAGATTTCTCAGGTTTAAGGATGGAGTTTCATGTACAGACTAACCTCTACCTGAAAAGTCAAGGTAAATAGGATTTTTTGTTTTGTTTTGTTTTGTTTTTCATGTGTTAAAGCCTGGATTCCTACATACAGAACTGGACTGGCTTTTTCTGCAGCTCTAGATATGCCATAGGCTGCTATACCTTGAACATGGAAGAAAACCACACTGCCCCCTTCTGTTGAATACCAGCTGACAATCTACCAAATAGACAAGGTATTGGAGGAGGGTGACTTCTGATAATCTTTAACTACTTTTCAATAGAAAGCATCAGCTGATCATGTACAGCCCAAGATTTTGTTAATCCCTTGCCTCAACAGTCTCCCAACTCTAAACTATTATATGATCTTCTCACCCAATCCTAATAAGTTCTCTGCATTTTAACCAGACTTCAAAGTCTCAGTATATATATTGACTTAGCCCCACACCCTTTTGAGGTACTCTTACCTTGGTAAGCAATAAATTCATCTTTGTCTTAACAATAGGTGAGTATTTGATGGATTACACACGTTCTTATTTTGGAGACCTATGCCATTGAAGAGATCAAAAACTCATTACTCTCCATTGCTTAGAATGAGATGGAGTCTCATAATTTTACCCTTATATTTGCATTAAATATTCTGGGATTTTCTGCCCAATTCATTTTGGTAAATGACTGTCTGATTCTTTTGCTTATGTGTGAAGTCTGATTGCATAACCATGTGTTAGAGTTCTCATCCCTTAGAGCTATTAAGATTGATCACAGATGGACAAAAATACCAGCTTCTCACAAGCCATAATGATCTTGTTTGTGAAAAGAGAAGCAAATGAATCCTGAGCCAGCCTTTTATTCAATTGTGTGTGAAGAGATCATAGACTTTAAGAAGCTCTCTATGTCTCTATTTACATATCATTGCCCTTCCCTCACCCTGGCTACAGAAATAAACAAATTACCATGTCTGTCACAATAAGATTTAAATCTCCTAATAATGATAATTATTGTCCTAAAGAGGCACATAGAGCATTGTCAACTGCTGTCATCTATAACTTGATGTGAATTGACATGTTACAGATATGCCAGGTAGCAGACACAGAATACTAGGTATTGAAAAGGAAAGCCAGAATAAACAGGGTAGTGATAGGAGGAGGAATCATTTGAAACCTCAGAGCTGAGAAGCCAGAGAGCCATGAATGATTATGACTCAGAGATGGTAAAGCCTGGCGTGGCTTCTGTGTACACCAGCACTTCACAGTTTTCTCAGGGTTACTGTGTAAACCTTTTTATTATTTCCCATGATGAAGTGTTCTGTCCTTTGATAGTGGATTTGATTTCAAAAATAATAAAAACAATCCAGAGTTAGATGAAAGGGCAGGTTAGGTGATGTAATTTTGGATCCAGAAGTAAGAATGGAGATAATCCATCAGGTTATTTTTATGATTATTGTTGTAACAATTATTTATTCCCTCTGAACTTGCTTGGAAGGCAAGCTCCACAGTCCTAATTGTACACCTCTGAAGATGACTATTATTACAAACTGTGCACTTAATTTAGAATATGAAATTCTGTTCAATCGTTTAAAATCAGCATGGATTCTGTAGTTCAATTTCATAGAAAAATGAAATTCAACCAGCTGAGATATTTCTTTATATCAAATTTCTCCCTGTCCATCAGGAGAATTTCATGACAGATGGAATTGATATTTTTTATTTGAAAAATCATATTCTCTCAAAATTATTTACTTAAGCTTAAACCAGGTTTCTAGTTCTTTTATTATTTACTCAGGCGCTTTACATGATTTAGTTGTCTTCTTGATGGAATACTTCTCCACAAGTTTTTGCACAGAGAATCTCAATTTACCTGAAGCCCAGAAAACCTGAGGTTTTACACATCTGAGATCTTGTATAAGACTTTGAAGGGATTAAAATACCTTCATTTTACCTTCATATTTAAGTAAGAATTTTGCCAGATATAAACTTCTACATTGATATTACTTTATTTATCTTAACATTTTGAACACATTACTCTATTTTATTCTTGGTTTTTGTGTTGTTAATTAGAAGTTTATTATCAATCTGACACTTGTTCTTTGTAGTATGTCTACTCATTTATTCCAGAAACTTTTCAAATTCTCTCTTTATATTTGATATTCTTAAATGTTAACCAAATATTTCTAAGTTAATTTTTCTTTTTTTCCTTTATATCTCCTGTTTGGTAATGTTGAATATTTAAGTCTATATATTTTTTTAATCTTTAATTCTTAAAAATTATTGCTGAGTTTTTTCTTCAAATATTTTCCCCTTTATCAAATGGTTTTCCTACTATTTTTTATGAAACATATTTTGCAAGTATTGACATTCTCATTTCTATCTTCTGCATTTTTCATAGTTTTAGTTTTTATGATTTCTTCACATCTTAAAATATGCCTTGATCTGATCCTTAAATGTACTAATTTATTCTGTACCAGCTTTATACATACTAGTATTCAATTAAATTATTAAATTCTTTACTTTTACTCAACTTGTTTATGCCAAAGAGTGCCTTGATCTTATTTAAATAGTTGTTAATTCATCTTCATGTGGTATAAGTTGTGATTATTGTTCATAGCCTCTGAATTTGCTTTGAAAGTAAACACTACAGACCTAAGTGTAACCTCCAATGATGATAACTATAAAGGGCATGCTTTATTTAGAATGTGAAATTCTGTTCACTTGTTTAAAAGCAGCTTGGATTCTATAATTCAATTCCATATAGTTTTGTTTTTGTTTGCATTTTTGTTTCTTGTTTTTTTAAATAACAGAAATGCTACCTGTGTATCTGTTTGATTGGTTCATTGGTTTTATGTTAGCTCATATCCCTCTGGAGCATCTGAGACTTGAGGATAGGTGTGCAGTCCCAGGATGTATCTTGAATTCCTTAGCTGGCTGAGAAAAGGTACGAATGGAGGGAAATGTGCCTTGTGGTAAAGATCCTCTGGTGTTACAACTTGAGCTCAACGAAAATCATTGTATATGTTCCCTGACCAGTGACTGTCCCTCAGAGAACTCCTGCTACCCTCTGCTTCAGGAACTAAGGTTTTCCAATAGTTTCTCCCTCTTTATATTATCCATTGCTTGGAAATACATGGGTGGGGGGTAGATATACTCAAGGGTTTGTGGGTCTCCTTGCACATGTTGTCTGCTTATAGTCCCAGAGGGATGCTACTTCTCTACAACACTACACCCTCCATCCCTGTTTAGCACAGAGGGAGGTGCTACCTCCTCTACCTCTGCTTCGTGGTGACTGAAGAGTAGGTCAGAACTCACAATCAATGTGGGTTCTATACTAAGAGCTTTCCTTTAGCCTGTCCTCACTATGCCATGGTACCTAATTCATTTTAGGGTGCTGTGCCCCTGAAACCAGAATATAGCAATCTACTTTTTTCTGGGGATTCTTTTTTTTTTTTTCATAAAGTGAGCTATATTCATATGAGCAAAGTGCACCATTGACTTAATAACTTAATAAGAACTGAGGGCTTGTGGGGAAAGAGAAAATATGTGTTTTTCTATTATATAGGTATCATTCCACCTCACACTGAGCTTTCTGTCAGACTACACAACAATGATGAGTTTATCAGGTTGACAGCCATATGCCATCTGTTTTTAATAGCTTTTAATGTTCTTGGATATCCAAAAACAGCACTGCTAATGGTTAAATGATATGTAAATAACCACAAGATTGTGCTTTCTGGAATTTCTATAGAAAGTCAGAGGGAGAAATAGTTGCTGTGAACTGAGATGATGAAGAAAGGCATACTAATGAAATAATAATAATACACATAAATAATATATGTATATTCCTTATGAAAGCCCTTTGGCATAGGTACTATTACTCCTTGTTTACAGATGATGAAACTGAATTCCAGAAAGCATAATACAATTAGTTGATATCACACAGGTAAAAAGTGCCATAGCTAGATTTCAAACATACAACTCTGACTTCAAAACTACTGTTCTTTTCAGTTTCTCATAGTCTCTATTATGAAAAAGAGAAAACAAAACAAACAAAACACTAAATTGTGTGTATATATGAGTAGGTGAAATTGGCATTTACAAAAATAAATCAAACTGACACATATATTAAAAGGAGAATACATGCACCCCACAATGATGATCACTACCTCTTGTATGTGCTGAATCATGGCCCCTCCATGTTCAAGTATAGATTATTAGAATTGTCCTGTGTAGTAAGATAGAGTAGGGCAGTGGTGGTCCATCCCAAAGAACAAAAGTTACTCTAGCTCCAAGTAAATGAAGCATTTAGAAAGAAAATTTAAGAAGATGAAAGTCTTTTAGATAAAATTGTAGACTCAGGTAAGGAAATGCAGCTCTGGAATTTATCTTTGGTATTGTCAGGGAGTTTCAGTACTACAAAATTTTATGAGCAATCTTAAAGGAAATGTCAGAAGTCTAGTCTGCTTGTCTGATTGTAGCAAGCATCCTGCTGTGGATGTGGAATGAGAAAGCCTGAATTTCCAGTAGAGGAGCTCATAATGGAGCATACAGTTATGGCTTCCCATGAAAAGTAATGTATGGTGCAAAAGATAACGAAGAAGAGTAGAATACAATCTGCATGCATTCCTGACTTTATAGCCAATCAAGTGGAGTATTAAAACCCGAGCACACTTAATTAAATGTCTCATTTTGAGTAGTGTGATGAATAAGGGTCGTGAAATTGTTACTGCTGAGAAATGAAAGTCAAATGCCCTAGATTCCATTGCAGACACCATCTTCCATTCACAGTTGGGATGAAGAAGGCAGGAGTTCAAGCTTCTGCTTACACCTTGCCTTGAGTACTGCAGCATGAACTCACGGATACTACTGTAACTTGTCAAACTACGTGCAACTTGGAAAGCATAACTTAGCCTATGGGTTATGAAGAGAAAAAGAAAAATGCTATCACTCAGTTCATCAAAAGGTGTAAAATGCCCTGTTTCTATCTTTTAAAAATGTATCTTCTTGTAATAAGTTTTCTAAATGTGTGCCTTTCTCCCAAAGGCAAATCACACATTCATAAAGTTTCTTTATTACGGGAATGAAAGTCACTCTCGGTAATGTAGTTTTCATTTGCAAAGAACTGTGGAGGAAGATGTAGAAATTCATCTTTCGGAAGGTCATTGATAGTGGTCTTTTTAATAACTCTGCAAATGCAACAGCCTATTTTGAATATCTATTTGAATTTAAAACTTAGGGCTTCTAGAAAGCTAAGCAAACACATGGCCCCTGTTGTCTTATCTAGGTGTTAGAAAACTCATCTACTAAACCCACAAAGTTAATTTATCAAAGGTCTGCTATTTGATAGAATTTGTGTGAGACTCTTGGTATTTTTAATATACATATAGCCTAGTTCTTATATTGTTGAAGAGTTTCCCACCAAATTAGAAGTCAGCATATTCACATGAAGAGATTCTTAACACTGTGAAATAATTTAGGAAAAGTGTTTCCTAAGTAAGGCATTTAGTAATCAAACATGGACTCATAACTATGTAATCAAAAAATTACTCACTTTCACTTCGTGCAGGACAATGAGGAAGCTGCTATGGGTGATACAAAGGAATTTAGAAGTGAAAATCAAGGTTTCCTGGATTTTCACTGCCAAAAGTGCATTCTTAGCTATTATGTAAATATTCAAACTGTTCTAAGTGCTTTTAGAAATAAAACCTTTACTTCTATAAAAGCTAAGACTAACCCCTTCCTCTTGTAAAGCACTTGACAATTTTCAAAGCACTTCTATATTCATGATCTTACTTCATATTCACAGCAAACCTATAAAATAAGTAGGGCAGTTGTTACTACGTACATATATTTTCCACCTTAGAAAATGAGCTGTAAAGAGATTGCTACTTTCCCAAAGACACAGCTAATGAATGATGGAAAGGAAATTATAATGAGAGTATTCTAACTTCTACTATGGTGTTCTTTTAATATAAAGGAGGCACAGTTATTTGACAGAAGACGAGAGAGGGAAGGAGAGGAGAGAGAAGAGAGAAGGTTTAGAGGCAGTTATCAGACAAAGCTAATGACCAGCTTTTCTTGTCTCTAAATATTCTTCATGCCATCTGCCCACCTTTGATTGCTATACCATTCTTGTGTCAGATCTCGTTACATACCATCACATTTACAGAATACTTTCAGATCATTTCAAACTTCACTTAGGGCCCTCTAAACTTGATCAGCATTTTTCTATGAAAGGGAAATAGTAATCACTTTTCATTGATCATTTGCCTGTGTATCCTTTCACGTTATTTAATAGATCAAACTTCCATGATTAGATGGTAAGTTTTTTGCAGACAAGTAGCAGAAAAATAAACAATTCAATTCCTTCTTTAAAACCTTTTTAGGTATACAAATAGAGATACATAGATGGGAAAGTAGGCCTTTAAAAGAGATCTCACCGAAGCAAAACATAGTCACTTGATTTTATATTGACCTGTTACCTATGTTTTCTACTTACACTTCTTTTGCTAATACAGTTGACCCTTGATCAACTCATGGGATTAGGGATAATAACAACCTCACCATCAAAAAACCACATATAACTTCGGACATGCCTTAAAACATAACTAATAGCCTACTGTGACTGGAAGCCTTACTGATAACATGAACAATGAGCACATATTTTGTATGTGTTATATACTATATTCTAAATAAAGTAAGCTAGAAGCAAAAAGTTAAGAAAATCATTAGGAAGGAAAATGCATTACAGTACATATTGGAAAAACCCACATATAAGTGAACCCACACAATTCTCGTGTTGTTCAAGAATCAACTGTACATCACTGTAGAGCGAAAGTGTCAAATATAGTAGCCACTAGTCATTTGTAGGTATTTAAACTTTAAATTTTAAAGATTTACTGAGGTATAAGTGACATAGTTTGCATATAGTTAGAATGTACAATTTGATAACTTTTGACATATGTGTAAACCTTCTGAAACAATCACCACAATCAAGATTATGAAAATATCCATTTTCCACAAAGGTTTTTTGATGCCCTTTGTAATCTGTCCTTTCTACTCTTCCTAGTCTCTAGCAGAGTGTGTCCACTCGATTTGCATCCTTAACAAGGTACTAATTCTGGCCAACAGGGCCTCCTCGAGCCTCCTGTCCCATTCTTTCTAAGTATTCTGGGATGGCTAGAAGACTGGGCTCCTGCCTATGTGTGTGAGAATCAAGCCTGCTCAATGCCCATCACCTAGCCCTACAATTTAGGAAATATGCTAAGTCAGTGATTGGCCCCTCTGGCTAAGGAAGAAGGTAAAGTTGCCCAACCAATCAGATACTTGGGCCTTCTCAGGCTCTGCAGAATTTGGACTGCGGTCCCTGGACAGCTGTCATCAGGTATGACCTAGGTCATCCTTGCTGACCTCACTCTGTAATAATCCCAATAGCCTCCAGTGGTAAAATCAACCAACCAAAATAAACAAAGAAACCACTGATCTTCTTTCTGGCATTATAGATCAGTTTGCATTTCCTCAAGTTTTATATAAATTGAATCACATTGTACACATTATTTTTGCCTGGATTGTTTCAGTAAGCATAATTATTTTGAGATTCACCCCCATTTTTGCATATATCAATAGTTCTTTCCTTGTTGCTGCTGGGTGTATTCCATTATATGGATGTACTCTGATGTACTACAATTTCTTTATCTAATTACCTGTTAGGCTGAATCCAGTTTGGGGCTATTACAAATAAAGCTGCTATGAACATTCTTTTACAAGTCTTTGTGTGACCTTATGTTTTCATTTCTCTGGAGAAAGTATCTAGGAGTGGGATGGCTGGATTATATGGTGATTATTTGCTTAACATTTTAATAAACTCCAATATTCTCCCCATTAGCATGATGCTAGCTTTGAGGATGAGATGGATGTATTAAGATAAAATCATCTCTTGCTATGTTATTGAAAAATTTTATAAGAATTTTTGGAGTAAAATGCTTTTTTAAGCATTTGTGGATATGCTCACATGATTTTTCTCCTTAGACTATTAGTAAGATGAATTATATCAATAGGCTCACCAATATTGGATCATTGTTATATTCTTAGAATGAATTCTTCTTAATCATCATTTTTAATGTTTTCCTGAATTCTATTTTTCAATATTGTACTTAAGATTTTTGCATAAATATATAGGTAAGTTTAATGTTAATGTGAGGAACTTGTGCAGCTGTAGGGTTTCTGTATTAATATTATACTTGTTTCATAAAAAGAAATTGATACATTTATTTTTTCCATATGTTCTGGTACATTTTTCTTAGTTTACCCATCTTTTAAACATTAAACCAATGGAAAATACTGCTTTTTTCTTACGTTTTCCTAACCAGATTTTGAAAGCAGTTTGGTAAGAATTTCTCATTTCTGGGTAGTTTTAGTTAATAACTGATTACCACAACTTAAAAACAAGACCACCTATGTCAGCCTGACTATTGGTTCAAGAAAATTCTCACCTGGGAAGATAAGGCTATAAATCAATAAATAACTTCACTATTAGCTTTAGGACATTCCTGAAAATCATTTTGTCCAGTTTACTTGCCTTGGAAAATAGCTATTCTGATAAACAATGGGTTGTTTATCTAGTTTGCTTAATAAACAGCAGTTTACTTCTGGGGACACATGGAACAGACTGAGGAGAGCGGGGAGGGGAGAACTGATGAAAGAAGGTGAAGGGATGAGCCAAAGACCTTGTATGCATAACTCATAGACACAGACAACAGTGTGGGGACAGCCAGAGGGAAGAGGGGTCGGGAATGCGTGGAGGTGGGCAAGAGGGGAGAAAATGAGGACATTTGTAATAGTGTCAACAATAAATCAATTTTAAAATAAATAAATGCATTAAAAAAGACATGTTTCTATAATCTCATTTTATTGTGCTCAACGATTCTAATATACAGGATGGGACAAAAGTAGGTTTACAGTTGTGAGTACACAAAACACAAATTTTATTCTTGTATTACTATCTATTATTATATTTTTCCATATGAAAAACTGTAAACCTACTTTGCCATACCCTGTATTATGTTATAAACTTTGTCCAATCCCAATCAGTTATCCACAATCATAGACCATTCTTAAACCACTAGATCCCAGACTACAGAACTCTGTGCACATCAGCTCAGCCTCCCCATTTTGTGATGGTACTAAGACTGGGTCATGGTTGTGTTCTCCTTTTTTGCAATCATTTCATGAACTTAGGTTCATTTAATCAATAGGTTATTCTGGGGACTTTTAGGGAGAGTTGACCGTTGACATGGTATGTTATATTTTCCCAGACTATTATCTGTTTTATCCACTTTTAAAAATTCTTTGCCTATAGTTGGACATACAGGTTTTTTCCTTTTTATGGTATTTTAAAATGATCTCAATTTCTAATGGTATTTTCTTCTTTTTGTTTCTGCACTTGAAAACGTTCCTTGTTTCCTGAAGAGGTCACCTACTGGTATTATCTATTTATGTTATTATTATCATTTATACTATTTTTTAGCTACAAAAATATTTTTTGAGAACTTTCAAAAGTGCCTTGATATTTAATTTTCAGTACAATAATTTTCTGGGAGTTTAAAAAGGCCAGTTTCTACTATAATTTTGACCTGAGTTGAATACTTAAGTTATTTTTGTATACATAACTTACTGATTTATGGTTGAGGGTCCTGTTGGCTTTTTGATTCTGTTAATTTTAATTTTATTACAGTTTGAATAAAAATATTTTTCATATTTCTAATTTTTAAAATTTACTGATGTTTTCTTTGTGGCACAATGTGTATATTTAATTTTTTTTAATGTCTATCAAATTTGGGAAAACAATTCATTGCCTCTGTTTTCAGGATATAGATTTTGTTATATAATAAATACATATATTTATTGCATGAATTTTATTTATGAACAATAAACATATATTTATATGTAATATAAATATTATGTTATAATAAATATTATTTATTTGACACAATATGTAAAACTACATAGTAAACATTTTACCTTATTGATTATATTATTAATATTAATATTTCTTTTTTATATACATGCTCTATTATGGAGTGAGAGCTGTGAAGAAGAAAGTTGTAGACAACTAATACAAATCTCCCAATATTTCATTTTCTCTTCTATTTCTCCCTATATTCCATGTAGCCTTTGCTTTATGTATGTTGCTACTATTATTTGATGTACTGATAGTAATAACTTTAGTTTTTATAAAGTGCCATTTTCTTGATTAATGTTTTTTATGTGAATTCTAGTTATTAAATATATAGTGTGGGATAATGTATATAATGTTTTCTTTTTCTTCAGTAGATATATACAACTCAATTGTGATATTTTAGTTCCAGAATAACTTTGGGGTAGTGTTAAATTTTCATTTTGTTTTCTTTTATGCCTCATTAGCTTTTATCTTGTTATTTTTATTACCTTTATTCTCTCTTTTGAGTAATGTGTCTTTCAAAAATTTTAGGATGACTTTACTGACAACCTTTATAGAATCAAAAAAATTTTAAACAGTTTTACATCCTTCCCATTGGTTGTGTTAAAAAGTTTCAGCCAGTATTTTTGGGTGTCTATGAAACACACATTCCTCTCTTATCCCCATTTAATCCAGTCAAGTAATCCTAATTAATGGTAGGTAGTAAATTATGGATTAAATTCATTTTACCTGTGATTAGTTGTTCTTAGTCATGTGACAAATTCTGGGCAATGAAATGTAAATGAACATCTACTGGGAACTCTGGAGAAAGGTTTATTTGTTCTTATATAAAGACATGCTGAAGGTAATGGTCTCTTAATTGAAAGGATGCTAGCACATTAATTACACCTGGAAATGCAGCAGCCTTCTTGCAAATGAGAGAGAGAGAGAGAGCTAAGAACAACTCCAACAAACTGAAAATGGGATGGAAGGAGGATCATTGGAAGATACACAGGGCCCTGATGATGTACTTGAGTAACTGAATTAAACTCTTGAAACATCTCAACTCAGGATTCATTGTTTTAGAAGATTATTGTTAAAGCAATTTGACTCTGGGCCCTCTTTAAATTTCTACATTTTTTTGCTCCCAATAATTTTTTACACAGTCTTTAATTTCTAAGAAATTAATATTTGAAGGATAATTTTATATTAAAATTACATTGGATATATTATCAGGCTTGTAAATTACAAAATTTCTTTTTGAAAATGATTTATTTATGGGCAAAATGGGAATTACTGCAAGTAGATCCTGAGTTTAAGGAAAAATGTCTTTTGCTCTAGGATGTTATGATGTACATATTGTACATCTGTGTATTCCCACACATAAAATCTAGTTTATTGACTATTATTCTATGCCTCTGTGCCCTCACTTATTTCTTGTCTATTATATCTGTGCAATTCTTGAATGTGGAGTAATAAAATCTTCTCCCATAATTGTATTTTTATCAAGGTCAATGTGCATTTCTAATATTTTTCTTTATATATTTAGCTGCTATCTTTCTGGTGCATGCAATTTTATGACTTTTATATCTTCTTCATAAATTGCTCCTTTTATCTTTGTGTAATGTCCTTCAGTATCCTCTTCAGTACTTTTAACCTTAAATCTCATACTTCTGCTTTGTCTTGTTTTCATTTGTCTAGTATATTTTTGCCATCTTTTTATTTTTAAACTTTTATTAATTATTTCATTTAAACATTTCTTGACAAGCAGTACACATTCAGTCTGAGGGTTCTGCCTATGTGAAGGTAGTAGAAAAGTGTCACTCTACTTAATGCTTATCATTTAATTTACTTCACTATGTCTTCATTTTATTTTTCCTCATTTTAACTTATTTGATTTAGGTTCTATTTATGCTACTCTTTCCCTTGTCAGAAATTTGATTGATTGACTTTCTACTTCTGTAGTTGCTTTCTTCACTTTCCCTGCATTACATAGCACACTCATTTATCTATTAGTACATATAACAAATGCTTTTATTTTTCCCTATCAAGGCCCTTGTCTCTTATAAGAAAGTCTGAAATACTTTTATACCCCTGCCTCCCACCTACAATATTTTTAGAACTCCTGGATTTTGCTGAAATATCTTAGTACTTTTATATAACTATATCATTACTATATTTTTCCTTGCAATGTGTCTTTTCTATTTCACAAATCTATATTTACTAATTATATTGTATATAATAATCTCTCATAATCAGTTTATATTTAACTAATTTTATTGCAAAATTATTTATCTGTGATTTTCTGCTCATCTAATTCTTCCCCTACATCAAGATTTGCATTTTGATTCATTCAGTGTTTAATGTTCTTCCTCAGGTCATTTCTTCTTATGGGCACTTGATTAATATATTTTCTCATGTTTTGCATATTCACAACTAACTTTTTTTGATGCAATAGGCCAACGATATCTTGGCTAGGAATAGCATTCCAAGTTCAAAGTCCTTTTAACTCAACAGAGCAAAATTTATTTTTATGTTATTGTCTATCAGCAAACTTTTTGTGTGAAGACCTAGCTAATAAGGAGTCTGGGCTTTGCAGACCAGCCTATATCTGTATCATTCATCTCTGCAGCGGTTGCACAGATGTACTCATAGGCAATATGGAAGTGAATAGCTGTACCATCCAACCTCTTTGGACTCTCCTTGCCTCTGAATCAATGAGCAAAGAAGGGAATTACTTTATTGGCTGGGTGATTGATCATAATTACCAAGGGGAATTTTGTTTCCTACTATAAAATGGAAGTAAAAAAGAGTATGTCTGGAATACAGAAAATTCCTAAAGCAGCTTTTAGTATAACTATGTTGTGATTAAAAATCAATGAAAAATTACCAACTCAATTCAGGCAAGACTACAGATGGACCATATCTTTCAGGAATAAAGTTTGGGTCTCAAAGAAGAGCCACAAGCTAAGGTGCTTGCTGAGTACAAAGGGAATATAATATGTATAGTGGAAAATAATAGTTAAAAATATCAGTTAAAACCACATGACCAGTTGCAGAAATAAGAACTGTAATACTTATGTCTTCCTTGTTTTGTTATAATTATGTTTATATATATATATATATGTATATATATATATATATACTATATATACACACAAAATGTTTTTGTATTTTCCCTCTATTACAGTTAACTTTATAATACAGTGTTTAAAGTATAGAATATAAACAAAAAGAGTGCACATTGCCCAAAGACTTTGCATTCTCTTTTGGGGAAAGATTTAGCATAGTTTGGTTGTACACAGGATAATTGTATCATGTTAAGTGGAAAGATAAATTTGTTATTGTCTTTATTAGTAGATTAAGTATGATTTAAGGAGATGTGCATAGATGCCATAAACTTTGATGTTTACTTTTATGTGTCAACCTGGTTAGACTACACCCCAGTTATTAATCATACACTAATCCAGGTGTTGTAGTAAATGTATTTTGTATATGTGACTAACATCCATTACAGATTGACTTTAAGTAAGGGAGATTACACTAGACAATCTAATGGGACTGATTCAACCGGTTGAAATGCCTTAAGGGCAGAGCCGAAACTTCCCTGAAGAACAAATGAAGCCTATGGGCAGCAGCTTCAGCTCTCACCTGGGTGTTCAGCTTTCCCCTCCTGATGGCCTGCTCTATGAATTTTAGATTTCCGTAGCCAAATCTTTGTAATAAAGCTCTTAATACGTATCTTCTACTGGCTCTGTTTCTCTGGTTGAAACTTAATAGATACAACATTATTATTACTATTAATATTTTTGGCTTGCATTAAAATATTTCCTTGGGTTCCACTGACTGTTGTCCATGATAATATGTTATGTTTTTTAACTTTTGTGTGTGTGTGTGTGTGTTTGTGAGAACCTATTAAAAATACCAGGGCTTAACCTGGAGTAGTTTGGATTTCTTGTTTCTGGGAAAAGATTTGGGTACAGGTCACATTTTGACAGTAGTCTTTCCATTATTACACAGGTACAAACTTACTACAACTAAAACAAGGCAAATGTTTTTCCTTTAAACTTTTGTTTTTCTTATCTATTTATTTTGTTTGGGTGCTTGTGGCTGGACTATTTGTTCACTTCCTTGTTTTGATTGTTTCCATTGGAATGATCCCATATCACTTGAGACTTCTGGGGGTACATTCCATCATCAACCCCAGAGGAGTATACCCACCACATTTGTTCTGTAGGTTTAGGTTTCTTTCGAGTTATTATATAAGAATGACTAAAAGGGACAAACCTGAAAACATTTTAATATTAATTTTCTCTGTTTGTCTAAGATTAGCTGAAATGAAAACAAAGTCCAAAATCCATTGTTCACTTTACATTTAGAAGTATTACTAGAGCTTCTGCTTGTGGTGGTCAGAATAATGCCACTCCCCTGCCAAATGTCCACGTTTTAATTACCATATACTGTGAATATGTTACATACACTGCATGGCAAAAAGAAATAGGTTTATAGATGGAATTAAGGTTACTAATGAGCTGACCTTAAAATAGGGAGATTATTTTGGATTATCCAGATTCAACATCATTATAAGAATCCTTTAAGTGGGAGAAGGTAGCAGAAGAGAAGGTCAGTGCGGTACTATGTGAGAAGATCCCACCATTGCTGTCTTTGGAGAGGGAGGAAAGAGGCAATGAGCCCAAGAATGCAGGGGCCCTCTAGAAGCTGGAAAAGCAAAGAAATAGATTCTCCTTTGAGGCACCAGAAAGGAATGTAGCACAGCCTACACCTTGATTTGAATCCAGTGATATCTGTGTTATATTTCTGACTTCTAGAACTGTGAGATAACAAATCATTTGCAGTAGTCCCCTGAACAAATGGACATTATTTTAAGCCATTATATTTGTGGTAATTTTTTTACAATAGCAATATAAAACGAATACTGTACACTGTTCATTTAGAAGTTATCATCCAAATCCCCCTTTTATGTGTGTGTATATATAGACATATATACATATATGTGTGTGTGAAGATATATATAGTCCGTCCAGAAAAATCCAGCCATGTCCTATGAATAGAGGCTTTTATTGAAGAAGATACAAGATACAAGAAACATTGTACATAGGACAATGACACCTCAGTCCCTTTCAAAGTAGGCACCTTGAGAACTCACATAGTTCTCCCAGTCACCATCAGCTGCTCCATCACATTTTCCTAGATGTGATTGATGGTCTGAAATCTCTTCCCTTTCAAAGGTGATTTTAGTTTTGGGAAAAGTCAGAAGTCACAGGGCACCATATCTGAACCATAGTGGGGCTGAGTTACCTGGGTGATTTGCTGTTTCACAAAAAATCTCTGCATGAGACATTATGCATGAGTGGGTACATTGTCATGATGAAGCTGCCAATTACCAGTTGCCCATAGCTGCAGCCTTCTGAACAATTTGCATAGTTTCAGTAGAGGAATGTTCAGGCTTCACATGAAATTTGATGCAGAATCATTGCTCTACTTGCCCAGTCATTTTGAATGTGATGGCCACAGAGTACACATGCTCACTCAATGGCATCTACCACTCCCACTGACTAGTACAGTGAAGTTGTCATTGTTCACACATGTGCATTCCAGTCCACTTCTTTTGGCTGCCAGGTTATATCGACATCACACAAACCATTCTCATTCTCATTATATTAAAATTGGTTGGACTTTTTCCAGAGAGATTTTATATATATATATATATATATATATATATATATATATGACCACTGTATTGAAAATAGTTGGAGATTGGCACTATTTTTAACTCCTTTTTGTATAAATCAGAAGATCAGGCACAATGCTCGTCACACAGTAAGTAATCAGTAATCAATGACTGCGTTCTGCCTTGGGCTGCATAGGAGAATGGAAAGCTCAAATTTTCATCTTCAAGATCTAGGATGCCAAAATTGCTTATGGATATTCTTTATGTGGTATTTGATTCTATTTTTTCCCCTTCTTTTCTCTCCACCTTGCAATTCTATTCTGAAGTAAATTTGGATTTTATGTGTATTTACTATTAGAAATATGCTTAATCAATCACAACGTAATAGACTAAGCAATGAAATAATAATAATAATAATAATAATAATAATAATAATATCAACTAATATTTTTAAACATTTACGGTCAGGATTTCTTTTTGGTGAATTAATGGAAATTCATTTAATATTTTCTCAGATGATTAATACTTAGTTTTCTGAAAGTTTTCTAACTGACTTGTTTCCATTGTTAATTCACCCATTTATTCCACATCCTTCGAATACTGATTTTGTGGCAGCACTTTGCTCAATTTGGAGAGCAAAGCACCTAACACAGTGCTCAGTGCATGGTCCCCGCCTCATCCTACACTGCCTAACTCATTTCTTGTACTATCCCTCATGAAGCCTCTCTCATCCTGGTACTCTTTTTGTTGAGTTGACAGAGTTTCTTTGAGTAGACAGAGTTCAAACCACTTAGATACTTTTCAAGTCTATACTCTGAAGAATATTTAATTGAGTAGTACGTATGTCACTATATTGTCAAAAGAAGGCACTCTGCGTGTACACAATGATGTTTTTTAATTATAATTAAAATTGTCTGCCAAACATTAATCAATGTAGTCCATGAATATATAAAAAGTTAAAGAAAGAAACAGAGCATCTACAAAAGAGTGAGAGAAAGAATCATTAAACGTTATTAAATCAATGACTTCGGGAAGCTCAGTCCTTACTTAATAGCAAATGTTTCAAATACATATTGATTCACCTTTATAACAATTATACTAGATGCAGGGGCAGGGGCAAGTCCAGAAATAGAGAAACAACAAATCTCAGGCATCTCTTCATGCCTCAAAAGACACATAACTGCCAAGCGTTCACACTTGGATGGGCAATCTGTTCTCCAAATGGCTGGAGGGGAGCTGCTCTTTGATATAGCCTGTCTTATGAGTTTTGTTTAATCATTCATGGCAAAATATCTGACATTAATGTTTCCGTTGCTTACCTTCATCTCTTCAAATTCATATTAGATGTATCACGGATCCTTTCCCTTTGGATGCCTGGCCTCTTTAGACAAGCTCGCTGCAGAAACCATCCTTCGTGCATTATTTATTAAAGTGTGATAAGGTGAAGTAATTACATTATCAGATATCTCTGTCATATTTGTGCAATAAGGCACCATAATAATAGTATAAGACATCTTGGAAGGAGGGTATAATTACCACAAGGCAATCACACTCCTGGGGATTATAGGAGCTTGGATACATGTCTTCCCTTATAATGCCCTTAGGATGTGATTATCTCAAGGAGAGAGAGAGAGAGAGAGAGAGAGAGAGAGAGAGAGAGAGAGAGAGAGAGAGAGAGGAATCCACTGAATAATGTTGTATTCTGCTCTACAAAATTTATAGGAAAGGGCAAAAGTGGATTTCATATGAAAATATGATGTGGCAGTTTAGAATATCTGAATAGCAATTTCAAATGAGCTGAGCTATTCAAGGAAGTTAACCTGTCTCTTCAGAAGGCAAGTAGGCCACTCTAAGTCATTTTGTAAAACAAGATTGGGCTCAGAAATGCATTCGAACCTTGGAATGGTTTAAGTGTTGAGGAAATGGTCTGATTAAGCTACTCAATACTAGCCACTCCCTCAGAGAAGGAAAACTCTGATTCCAAAAAACCTCCGCTGCCTTGCGGCATACCTCTTCAGGGGAAAGGCTAAGGGAGTAAACCCCAACAGAAAATCTGGAGCCGGAGTCCCTAAGGCGGTTTGACGTTGTAGTCAACACCGGCAACTCCTGCGGCGCACCTGAAGACAAGCTGTATTGACTCCGTCTTTCCCTTGGACCCTTCAGCTGCGAAGAGAGGGGGTGTCTGCTGCATGGGCAACAGCAGACCCTCCATATCACCCTGCCCAGGCTCTGTAGCTTCAGCTTCACTGGAGAGGACACTCCAGCGTCATCGCAAGATGTCGATTCAACACGGGAGGAGACAGATACCGTGTCACTCCCGAGTCGGACTGCACAGCCATTCTCGGTGGTGCAGATAGACTCTTAAGAAGCTACACCATCGTCTCTCGAGACGGACGGCTGCCGACGACTAGCCACTCCATGCATTAAGCTTTCCATTCTCTCGCTAGTGGGTGAGGTTGGGACTCATCCTTGCGGCTGCTTCTGGTATTCGTTGCCTGGGGGCACGAAAATGAAAAACAAAGACATGTTTTTAAATTTTTCCACCAAGTCTGAGGAAAATGTGTGTTAGTTGTGATTAAATTAAATTTCCAGGTGGAAAAAATTGAAGAATGAGTAAAGCAGATGTCAACCACCCTGGGGTCATATTGACATCCTGAATTCTCCAGGAGACGTCAGCTGAGTTTTTTTTGATTAAACCAATTCAAGAATTTTCTGATCTATAGATAATTGAAAATAAAAATTTCTACAAACATACATTAAGGTGATTTTTCTAAAGAACATTCTCTAGAAGTTCAAACTAGAAAGACAAGGCCAAAGATCAATTATTGGAATTGACTTTCAAATCTTTTTTTTTTAAAGTTGTTTTTTTCTTGTATATTTTATTGATTATGTTGTTAAAATAGTTCCAGTTGTCGTCTTGACTTTTAAATCTTATCAGAAAATTATTTCAATCAGCTAAAACAGAACATTTTGTCACAAACATTCAGATTTTAGAAAATGGATAACTGTCAATTACACAGTTCTTTTAAATCCTCATCCAAGGATATGTTTATTGATTCTAGAGAGAGAGAAGGGATGGCGAGAAACATCAATGTGTGAGAGAAGCACTAATTAGCTGCCTCCCACATGCACCCCAAATGGGGATCGAACTTGCCTCCTAAGTATTTGCCCTGACCAGGTATTGAACCTGCAACCCTTTTTTGTATGGGATGATGCTCCAACCAACTGAGACATCCACCCAGGGCTAATTACACAAGTTTTTAATCAAATAATACAGAACACCTGTATAAAAAGAAACATGTAGCTGCTGACTGATGATTCTATTCTGGAGACATGTTCTGTGACACCAAAACATCTACCAAGAAGGTAAACATTTTAGTACAACATTTTTATTTTGAGTAATTTGCAAAATTTTAATGTCTCATATCACTTAAAAATGTAATATCTTTATTAAATTGACTTATTTTAGTGTTAGCCAGATTAAGATATTTTATAATATCAGGCATCATGTAATATTACTCAGAATCATTTATCTATTATCTATAAAATATGGGTAGTAAGAAAAGAAATTGGAGTGCAGGGGAACACAAACAAGGAAGAGTCATTAAATCCCTGACTGGGGAGTGTCAGGTTATGAGCTCTCATTTCTGGTGCATTAGGGTCTTGAACTAGAGAACACAGTAGGAAATCAGACATTGTCCTTTTCCTCATAAAGACCCATGTCTTATTTAGTTCTCTTACATTTTTGAGTTCTTACTCCATGTTAAATTTTTTATGTGAATAAATTCATTTTATTTGACAACTCTGTGCCATCATATTACTTTCATCTCAAAGATGAAAAAATTGAGATAAGACAGCTGAAGTGTTGTACCCAAGATTGCACAACTCATAAGTCAGGGATGGGGCTTTCAACCAACCTATATGGATCTGAAACTCATATCCTAACCACATATGCCCTGTATTACTTCTAACTGAAGAAAACATGTGCAAAATAAGAAAGAAGCATGTTTTAGGTATGTGATAAACATATGTAGAAGACACAAAGGGGATACCTATATTCAATTTTATGGGGAAGGGAATGAAGAACCACACATTATAAAGGATATAATTAAATTCCCTTTTATGACAAATTACAAAATTGTTATGTAAAGAGGAGGAAGGATATAGTTTGACTTGGTGTGGTATTTCGCTTAATCCAGTTTAGTAATATCCTCACACAGGTAAATACAGTTGTGTTTATGGTCCTAAGCCTCCACATCCTGATGACTGGAGGATGGAAAAGTAGAAAGTTCACTGTGCATTGCCAGAATCCTCTCCATTGAGGATTATTATGGAAAGGGACTCACAAAACAGCTACACATTCTTAGAAATTACAACCAAGACAATGTTGATGAAGGTGTCATCAGTTGCATTACTTGCACTGTATTTTTTAGCTGGTGGATTTCCCTAAAATGTGATCAGATGGAAAGGTCAATAAATGGTGAGAAATTAATTATGGGCCCTCATAGTAGTGGTAATAGAAGGAGCTTTTTCATTTACACTGTGAGTGAAGGATATAGCCTGCTATATAGATTATGCTACATACTGTAAATTAAACTGGTGTAAAGGTCCACAAAGGCCTTAAAAATTTTAATCTCTCATTTTAGAGGTGAAAGAAGAAATGAAAAGAGTTGGGATGGAGGATATTTTGGAAGGGGTAATTAGAACCAGGATTGTTCTCCTGCAATGAGAAGAGCATTTTAAAAAAAGAACATTAACACTAACTCGATGAAAGAAAGAAAAATTAACATACAAAATATGCTGTAGTGATTGAGTAGTGACTGACAATCTCAACAAAAACTTCCAGGATTTTTGTGGTCTAGAATCCACATCATAATACTTAATAGATGCAGTGGGGCTGCCTCTCAGGAAAAATCAAGCTGCCCCAAGACAATGGTTTTGTGAAAAATATTAACAAAATTCTTCTATATTTGACTTCCTTGAATTACTGAATGAATAAGTGGGTAACATACATTATAATTTTTTTGCAAGTTTAATTTTTAAAAGGAGAATTCTAAGGGATAAATTTGGTGTTCTTCCCTTCAGATTCTGGTAAGAGATCTTTTATCATAATTACATGCTTGCACACATTTCCAGGTACAGTGCAATACTCAATAGGGTATATTCAGAACATAAATCTACCTTCTGTAAGCTCTACAAAAAAAAAAAAAAGATCATTCAAAAAAATATACCAAGCATGCATAATGTGTAAGGCTACCTACTAAGTTTTATGACAAATACAAAGATGCTTCTTTCTAAAGTTTATTCAGTAGTCCCTCTCTATATCATGGTTCACTTACCATGGTCTCACGGTATAGCGGGATTTTTAAAAATATTATATTTAATTATTTATCGCTGATTTTTCGCTATATCGCGGGATTTTGCAGTACTGTATATGTATGTTGTTAAAGTTATGTAGGTTTAGTAGTATAGAATATGTTTAAGAACATAAGTAGTGTTTATAAAAGTGCAGAAAAGGTTAGTAAGGGACTGCGAACGGTTTATAAGTGTGTGGGAAGGGTTTATAAAGCCTTAAAACATATATAAATACTAAATGTAAGGTTCCTACTTCACAGATTTCACCTATCGCAGGGGGGTTCTAGGACGTAATACCCACGATAAGTGAGGGAATACTGTATCCTGTTCCCCCATTCAGCGAGGGTGTGACCATTGGTGGTTTCAGCTTAAAACAAGGAATCTTCCATGGCAACCCTACTTCAGGGGTGCTTAGTGTCTGTCTGTGGTGCTCCTCGAACCAAAGACCAGAGCTCAATCTCACCAAAACTCAATCTCAAATTGGCAATCTTCATTTATGTGTCAATTCTTTTTTTTTTCTTTATAGCCAACTTATTGATAACCAATTTATCCAAATTTTTTTATTGTTGTGAGAGTGAAGGTGGTCCTAGTTAGTTAGCCATGCTACATTGGATAGAAACCTGTGTTAATATTCTTACATTTCATTGAAATGTTGGTTACTTCAGGTTCTCAGGGATAAATGCATATTCTTATTTATTTTAAAATCTATCCATTTATCCATCTGATTTATCTACTTACTTAGCTGGCCATCTAACACTTTGCTAACCAATATAATGGGGAAGCAAGGGAGAAGGAAGTCCTTGATTATGCCAAATTAAGGTTAAAACAAAACTAACCAAATTTTAGAACAACCATTACTTATGTAAATGGAATTCAAAGAACTTTCAATATTTTTTAATATAATAAAGTCTCTAAAGACTTAATGTAATTACGTATAAAAGTATACTAATAATATGAGGACAATAATCAAGGACCAAAAGTAGTATATAAATTGATAGATTTTAAAAAGCCCGAAATATAATATACATTAAAATAAGCTAAAATTCTTACTCTCCAAATTGTAGCCTGATAAATTATGCATTAAGTAGAGAAGTAAACCAAATATTAATCAATGTCTGTGCCCCCCACCCCCACCCCACAACCTCCAGCTGCTCAGTCCTGTTCTCCATGAGGAGGAGCACTAGGAAATTACACACCTCTGTAAGCCCCAGTCCTCTGAAAACACAATCCAAAAGCTAGTCAGCTCTAGGATACAATTTCTAAAGAATCAAGAGCCGGGAAAGAATTTCCTGATTTTCAAGGGACAAGGTAAGAGAAGCATCTAACCATCCTTCTTGATTGCTTGGTGAAAAATGGTGGGAGAGAGAACAAAGCAGGGGATCTCACTCTGCTATAAACAACAGGAGGATCACAGGTGTCCAGTCATGCACTTTTTGAATATTTGAGTATATTTTTACTACATTTATTCACATTTGACTTAGTTTATTGATTAAATTCCTTTTCATTTAGGGGTCCATTCTTTTGCTTGGTTAAAATATATACACAAAGTTAAATGCTCGCAAGAGAGTGTTAAAGTTCTCGTTATAACTCTATTAAGATTAGACAATATCTTGCGAACTAGATGCTTCAAGTTTAATTTAAACAGATGCCCAGATACAATTCCTTTTATAACCATGCACTCAGTGTCCCAATAAAATATGTAAACATTGGTAGTAAAAGGTTACTGATTTTCAATATTTATGATTTTGAGAAAACCCAAAGAGATACTGGTTAAATCATACGCATGTATTGCTAAAATATATGTTGGTGTTTCCCTACGAGAAGAGAAAGGCTGATGGAGTTACACATGCCTTACTGAGGAGCCAGCAGGAGCTGGCTTGCAATGACGTACAGGAGAGAAGGAATCCTACAGCCAGCAAAGTCACTGCACACCTGACCAGGGCTCTATCAGAGATGCCCAGGGGCCTGGAGCTTTCATACCGCCCTATTATTCATGCCTAAAGCTCATCAAATTTAGATCCGTGTTCAACTTCCTTAAATAGCAATCTTATTCTAGATTTTTATGAGCTTAGTGTGCTTTACAATGAATCAAATGTTTACAAACATTTTTTTAAAACAAAGAAGGATGAAGTACTGGCCCCAGGGCTCAGGGCTGAGGAAAAGCAAACATGGGCTGAAGGAGAAGAAAGCAAAAGCCTAAGACAAACCTGCATTTATCCTAGTGGTTCTCCCTGTCTGTGCATTATAATTACTGAGAGACTAAAAAAAATTAATAACTGAGCTCCTCCCCTGACCTCACCATTTTCAAATGTCACATAGATGCCTCTGATTGATAAACAGCTAGAATGAGACTCGCTGATTTACATACTGACTCCTGGGCTTTGCTTGATGTAAGCTGATAATTTGGCATTTATTTTTACTCCACACAGTGAACTTCACCTTCAGTCCTCCAGCCATTTAATATTTATTTCATGTAAGATAAACTTCGTGCAGTTTTCTTGAGAGAAAATCACTTTTATCCAAAAACATGCTACTTGGTAAGCAGCAAGGTTGGTAAAAGCATGTAGGATGTGAAATCACCAAATGCATGCATTAACTGTCACTGTCACTGAGGAGGAAGGACCCAGCTCATATAATTTCACAACAGGAACTCCAGCATGGGAGTTTTCTTTCCCCAAATGCCCAAAGCTGAAGAATAAGAAGCTGAAAATGCAAATCTTTATATCCTCCAACACATGTCTGTGAAAAGTCCTAGGGTCTTCTTGGATCCTCTGTGACTGAGGGAGAGAAAAAGAAAAAAAAAAAAAAAAAAAAGAAATCTGACAATACAGCTGTAAAGATGGCAGATGCTGAAGACAATGTCTTCTGCAAGAGTATTCATCAAATCAAAGCTAGTGTTTTAACAGGTAAAATGTTCTCATTAAACTCTAATAAAAGTCTCCTCCCTGAAAGAAGGAAAACCATTTTTATCTTCCCAGGTCTTCAGGGGAAGCTCTGTTATCAGAATCAAATTCTTCTAATTCAACTGCTCCACAGAGAAATCTAAAATTCCAAAGCAGTGTTTTATTCCTGTGAATTCCTTTTTTTCTTCTTAGAATTTATTTTTACATATTAAAGACAATACTATGTTGTAAATGTAGTCAGAAGCCTTTAAGAATGGTCTGTTATTATTAAGCATTGTCTATAATTAATATCAATTAGAATCTATTAAATTTAATAGACTTTGAGTTATTGAGCTTAATTCAATTTCAATAAATTTCAATTAAGTACAATTTGTTTTCATTACTTTTATTAATTTCAGTCACTATCAATTACCTTCAATTAATTTAATTTACTGGCAATATATGTTCAGGTAATTTCCTATTACATTCAATTAGTTTCTATTCATTTCTATGGGATTTCTTGGCTGCTAAATGATTTCATAAAAATAAATGTACAGCTATAATATAGTTTCTGTATTCTGCAGTCATACAAACTAATTAGCTTTGCATTCAAACTTAACATAACACAATGAGATCACTACTCAATCTACATACAGTCTGTATTCACCTCTCTCCATTTTCTCCCTGGGTCAATATGTCTGAGAAGCCTAGCCTGCTGTGAAGAGTCTGATATTTGCAAAGAAATGTCAGAATTTTCATCTGATTCATTGATCAATTTCATATGTTTTGTATCTAGAATTTTGCTTGGTGCTGGAGGTGATACAGGTAAAAGAAAGTACATTCAGGAGATTACAGCAGGATTGCCCCAAACAATCAAATTCACATTTGATCAAAGGTGCTATATGTGTCGTATTCACTATGGTACTCATAGGCATGAATACAATGTTTCATGGAGTAGGTACTCAAGAAATATGAATCTTTTCTGATGCTGTCAGTAAAGTCAGTGTTGAGGCAGAGAAGCAGGGGCCTTAGGAAAAATTCTGAGTCTCATAATTAAACACAAATATGCTCTCCCTATGGAAGAAAGAATTCAAAATTATCTTATAATTAGTGCTAGAGAAAAAAGTTAGAGATCTTGTTGTCTAACATTATTCTTCCATTGAAGTTTTCGAGGTCACATAAGTGATGTAACGTATGTATAACATTACTAATTCTACAGGGGACAAACTTACCTGTTCTACCTAGAGAGAATTCGCATTGAAAAGGTGGAGGTGGATAAAGGGGAGGGAAATGGGTACATCTGTAAGAGTGTCAAGAATAAAAACAAAACTTTTCATGGTTTGCAGATCAATTTAGCCCCCATTAACACATCGTATGCTCTAATAACCCTGTTAAGAAAACTGTGCAAGTTTTGTTATCTATATTGAGAAACTAAGCCATATTGAGGTGAAATGGTTCTTCTAGAATTGGACAACAAAGAAATAGAAGTAGGTTCAGTGAAAATGAAGTCATAATGACAGAAAAATCCACACCCAGGGCAGCTTATGAGGGCCCCAATATAGGAATCAAGACAGTTCAAATCTGTAGGTAAACAGATTATACCCACTCGCCGTTAAAGTGATGAATATGTTGTTGCGGTCCAAGCTATGCGGAGTGGCAACTACGTGCCTGGGAGAGATACTCAGAACAAATGACTCACTTACTAGGCCTCCTGTTCCTCTCCACTCAAGGTTTTCTTAGAAAAATGTACCTGTCTGAATGGAAGTGACTGGATGTGTGACAGCTGGATAAAGCAGAGAGCATGAATGGAACATAACGCCGTTCCAGGGGAGGCCAGTTGCCTGAGGAGGAGATGACTTTGAGCAAGGGTTCTTTGGCAGTGGGGCAATGCTCCAGCACAAGAGGACTTGGCTCACCCCCAACACATCCCTGGCAGAAAACTCACTGTGAGGAAAGAGAGGAGGAATTCAAGGCTGAATCCAAATCAAGTTGCCAGAGCCTTTCAGCTAAGATGTGGGAGGTCCTGAGAAGGAAACCAGGGACTTTAAGATCAAAAGAGAAACTGGCTGGAGGGAATGACAGAGTCATTGGAAAGAAGCCTAAAGGAATCTCAGAGTGGGACGAGCCCACCAGCAGGAATGACCCTTCCCCAGAGTGGCTTGCTGAAAGCAAAAATGGAGACAGGAGAAGGTGTGGACCATCAAAAAGCCAAATATTTAACAAACTGGGCCAGGGACAGTAGACAAATAGTCTGCAATCACTTTGCCATGTGATATTTTATTTCTTTAAAAACATCCTAAGTCACTATAATGAGTATTTCCATTAATGTTTAATGAATGTTCCTATTACTACCCAAGACAAACTCTCTTTTCCAAGTAACTGCTCCATGCAATTCACACACCCTGCTCTCCTTTTTCTCACATTGCCACGCTCCCCAACTCCCCTCTCCTCTGAATGCTGGTCATCCTCCAAGGTCTGCTAAAATCAGGTGTTAAGTTTTCAAGAAGTCTCCCTCACAGATATCAGTGAACTTCAACACAAAGAACTTGATCAAACATGAACTGAGCTCCTTTCTAGGAAATGCCAGGTTATGAGAGTGAAGCTGTTGTTTTTTTCCCTAGTAATACAGTGATGAGGTCCTGGGGAATAGCCACTGACCTACACGTAGGTTCCTCTTTCAGACCTGCTGTGGCACTTATAGTCTTCACCACTCCATTTGGCGTGAATAATTCTGACATTTGTATCATATTTCCATTTGTAAAGTACATGCATATGCCATGTTGTACTTTATCATACACTAACTTGTATGTTTTTCTAACTATACCCTATGAATAGACTCTTCAGTCAGGCATTGAAAACAAAAGCAGAAGCCCTTCTTTTTCTCTGTACTGGGGCATGCACGGCACTGGAAGATGTTTGTTATTGACTTATTACCCATACCCCTGGCTGGTTTGGCTCAGTGGATTGAGCGTCGGCCTGTGAGCTAAGTGTCGCTGGTTCGATCTTCCAGTCAGGGCACATCAGAGAAGGAAAACTCTGATTCCAAAAAACCTCCGCTGCCTTGCGGCATACCTCTTCAGGGGAAAGGCTAAGGGAGTAAACCCCGACAGAAAATCCGGAGCCGGAGTCCCTAAGGCGGTTTGACGTTGTAGTCAACACCGGCAACTCCTGCGGCGCACCTGAAGCCAAGCTGTATTGACTCCATCTTTCCCTTGGACCCTTCAGCTGCGAAGAGAGGGGGGGTCTGCTGCATGGGCAACAGCAGACCCTCCATATCACCCTGCCCAGGCTCTGTAGCTTCAGCTTCACTGGAGAGGACACTCCAGCGTCATCGCAAGATGTCGATTCAACACGGGAGGAGACAGATACCGTGTCACTCCCGAGTCGGACTGCACAGCCATTCTTGGCGGTGCAGATAGATTCTTAAGAAGCTACACCATCGTCTCTCGAGGCTCTGTAGCTTCAGCTTCACTGGAGAGGACACTCCAGCGTCATCGCAGATGTTGATTCAACACGGGAGGAGACAGATACCGTGTCACTCCCGAGTCGGACTGCACAACTATTCTCGGCGGTGCAGATCGACTCTTAAGAAGCTACACCATCGTCTCTCGAGACGGACGACTGCCGACGACGACCCATCCCCACAACCAACTGAGTGGGCTGGTCTGAAAGAATGGATCAACAGGCATGTTTCTAATTTATTTAATATTTAATAAGTATTAAGCATCTAGGATGCACAAAGCACCATGCTAAATGCTTCAACTGTGTGAAAAATTTCAGGTACCTCCAATTGATATAACTCCCAGAGATAGATGGAGTGGTAGGGATTCTTCTTCCCTTGAGTCTCTTTCAAAAACATTTAATGTTCTCTTTGTCTCTTTCTACCTCTCTTTCTCTAATTACTCTTTCCTCAGACTTCTATCATTTCACCCATTAAGCCACATTCTCTATTGTATTTGTTTGAATTATTCCATTAATGTTTATTTTATTGCCGTCTTGAGCTAGCAAGCTCTTTGAAACTAGATTTTCTTTGCTTTCCATCTTTCCCTCCCCAGCTATCATAATACTGGGCCCAATACATAATAATTGACATATTTTTAGAGGAGACATCCATATTATATTCATGGTGCTTACTTTAGCATGCCCATATCTACAACCACATTAAGAAACTTACAATGTTATGAATCCAGGGCCAGTTGATCAATGGTACCCTGTTAGACTCTGGATTTCTCAATATAATAACTAAAGGCAATGCTATAAAAAAACCTTCTGTTATTTGCTAAATATTCATTTTACTTCTATGTGCATTGGGTTTATTAAATTTTTGATGGTATAAATTTATTTGGTCCTCCATGGTCATGGTTTCTTCCTTATATGGGGAAAGGAGAGGTTCTCATGAATTGTTAGAGCCCATAGATACAGAAGTCTTTCTTGTGTCAATAAATACAGTTCTGGTAAATGATGATGAAAAAGTATAACATTAACCTTTGGACAAGATACCACAACTAAATGAAGTTTATTAGGGACCTATAAGTTTGAACCTCTTTAGGTCTTTAGTTTGGTAGAGAAACATAAGATAGAACCCAGGACATGAAGACAGAGTGTCAGAAGAAAAGCTAACAAAGAAGGAATCAGAGATGCCAATACATTGTACCAACTCTTAGGCCTTGGATTCAGTTTCCTCAGGATTAGACACCTGCAAACTTGACTTCCTGTGGGCAGTTGTCTTCTCTCTGTCATTCTTTGGTATTGGGTCAAGTTTATACTTACATTTTTCCCCTTTTCTAGTATTAGAGATCATTTAACTGTAATCATAGAAACAGAAAGTGGTTTATGTCCTTGCTCAGCCTGGAGTTTTAAGCAGGAGCAGGAGCAGTGTCTTTTTGAAGACTGTTCTAGAAGGTGACAACAGAAATCATAATGAGGGAACCCCAAGGAAAAGGCAAAACCAAAAGAAAATGCTGGGGGCTCTTTATTAAGAAAACCCCTCTGCCTGCCTAGATTGCTCCTTGATCAAGCATTGGAGAACAGTGAGTATGCATGTTTAACATGGAGAACTTCCCATTTATGGAGCATTCTTCTGCCTTTTAAACAAAATCAGATCATGTGTGATGTATAATGGATGATAGAATCATACATGCACTTAAAGCTTCACAATTCACTTTTATGTGTATGTAAAGCTGCAGCGGGTGGTTTACTGTAACAGGCTTCCAAGCACTCTTTCTTGTAATCTCAGAAAAAAATGTTGGTGGACTCATCTCCATTGATAGGACCTTTGTCATGTCACTGCCAAAACTGGCCTTATTTTCTACCACTTCACTTTTAAAAACTCTTACTAGGCCCATTGAGTCTTCCCATCCTTCCCATCTCTCCGTTGCTTGTCTTCTCTGAATTCACAGACCCACTCCTCACTCCCACTTCCACTTCTCTCCATTCCCTCTGCATGTCTTCTCTCCTCCACTCTGGCTTCTCAGAATCTGTATACCTTCTAAATTGACTTTGTAATAATCCTACAGCCTTCCATTCTTGGAAGCACCCTTAAACACACAGATGCAGAAGCACTGGGATCATAGCATCATTTTGTAATGCTGAATTCTGTGGTGACAAGGAGATTAATGGCTGCCTCAGGGAGATGGAAGTACTTTCTGCCTACTCTTCAGACCTTAATGGCAATGAATAGACATCAGAGAACCTTTCAGTGTCTTCTGAAATACCTGCTTTCTCCATTTCAGGGAGGTCGAGGTAATAAATTATTAAAGCGATTAAACCTAAAATCTGACATAGATATTAAGCATGTGTGATTGATGAGAAGGAATCATTTAGCTTTAATAGTCACATTCACTGGATCCAAATTTCTTTTTTTTTTTTTTTTTTTCTGCCACGGTATTTCAATATATTTCAGATAATTCAGCCTTTGATTTTTCTAAACTTTAAGAAATCTTAATGCTTTGTGCATCAGTATAAACTTTACAAATCATCCCAAATCATTGATTTATATCCCTGTGTCTTTGTATAATCCTTAGAGGACAAAGTAGTTTTGCCTCCAATGAGAATGTCTACAAAACCCAGCCTGAACTGCTCTCCTTTTTTCACAGTTGTTGGGAAGAATTTAGACCCCAGAGCTTGAGAGCCCCCCACATAATTCAAAGAACACCATTCCAATGATCCCAAATACCTTAGAAACCTCAAAATCTCTGGTAGTCTCGGAGGAATAATTGACCATAAGAAAAATGAAGGTAAGTTTTGATTACTTGTGGTAAGAAACCAGACGTAATTCAGCATGTCCCCAGAGACTAGGAGTGGCGTCTGTATAGCACAAGTTCCAAACGCAGCCTTAGGCAAGCCCTCTCTGACCTTGAGTCTTCATCTATTCAACAAAGGAATTAGACCCAATGTTGTCTGTTTTTTTTGTTTTGCTTTGTTTTTTAATTCTATTATTCTGTATTTCTGTGGTATGCTTGTTCTTCTGTTTTATTCTGCTCGGTGCCACCAGGTGCATTTTGTAATCCTACTTTGTTCTTGGGACCCAAGAGGCAAACTTCACTAACTCCATCACCTTGGCTGCCTTGCCCTTCACCTTTGACTGGGTTTGGCCAATGGGAAGCCTCAGCAGGAGTTCAGAGGGAGAAAAAGAAGATTATGATATGTCTTTCCTGTACTCTGAGCCTTCTGGGGTGTTTTCTGGCCGTAGCCATGTCCCTTCACAATCAACCGTGTCAGGCAGCACATCTTCACCAGCTTTAGCCCTCACAGGGTGCCAGTGTCACTAGCTTCCCCCTTGTTCCTTCAGGCCCAAGCTTGACAATAGCTTCCCACTTTTGCCAACCTCCAGGTGCCACAATATCCTTTTTCAGTTCCCTTAACAACTCACATTTCTGTGAGTAGTAACTTTGTTAGAGTCACATGAGCTATCCAGGTTGAATTTGCGTTTCCTACAAGACTTTAAATAATATTTGTAATTAGATAATATTGATAATATTTTAAAAGGTAAAACAATGAAAAATACAATTATTATAAATTATTTGAATTGAGTGGATAACAGGAAGTTGCACATTCTTTCTCTAATTAGACTGTAATCTCTGCTCTATGTAGATATTAGAGAGAGACCCCTTCCCTTTCTTTCTCTGACATGCAGATATGCCTGTGATAGGATGGAATTGGTAGAAAGGGGCTGGGCATGGAGCACTGACTATAATACAAAATATCCCCCTAAAGTAAAAAATATTTGTAATATAATTTGCTGATGCTTCTAAATAAGGTTGTGTATTAGTTTCCTGTTGCTGCTGTAACAAATCACTACAGACTCCGCATCTTAAAATAATACACATTTATTCTCTTAGAGTGCTGGAAGCCAGAAGTCCAAAATCACATTCACTGAGATAAAATCAAGGTCTTTGCAGAGCTATGCTCCCTCCAGGGGCTCTAAGAAGAGATTCTCATTTGATTGCCATTTCCAGATTCTAGAGCTGCATTCCTTATGGTTTTTGGCTCATGGCCCCTTCTTCTATCTTCAAAGCTAGCTATATAACATCTTTCACAAGTGGTCATATTTCTATCTTTTCTATTGAAACATTCTTGGGTCCCCCTCTATAGAACACTTGTGATTACATAGAACATCCACCCAGATAATCCAGGATAATTTGCCAATTCCAAAAAATTTAAATCAATCACATTTGTAAAAATTTGTTTGCTATATAAGGTAACATTCATGGGTTACAGGAATTAGAACGTAAGTATCTTTGGAGGCTGTTGTTCGGCCTACTGCAATGTGGTGGTTAGTTTTGTGTCTGTTTGATTTGGCCATGGATTGCCCAAATAAATTGTCAAACAGTATTTTGAGTGCATCTGTGTTTCTAGATGGAATTAACATTTGAATGGATATACAAAGAGTAAAGCACATTGCCCTCCCCAGTGTTGGTGGGGCCATCCAATCAGTTGAAGTCCTGAATAGAACAAAGGCTGACCCTTGAGGATGGTGAAATTTTCTCCAGTCTGACTGTTTTGAATGGGAACTTCAGTTTTTTCCCACCTTTGAATTCAAACTGAAACATCAGTTTTTCCTGTCTCCAGTCTGCCAGCGTCTGGACTATAACTACACCATCAGCTCTCCTGGATCTTAGACCTACGGCTTAATGGGAATTTACACCATTGGCTCTGTTTTTTTTTTTTTCTCTCTCTCTCTCCCTCTCCTTCCCCCGAATTAATATATGTAAGGGGCTGTTTAATCTGTGTCATCTTAAATTCTACTGATATTTTAATTAATGTAGAACTGATTTAAAGATCTAAGCGAAGAAGTTCTGAAACTGAGAATATCATAAAAATATAAAAGTAAATGAAACAAGACTACGAAGAAATATATGTAAACAGCTAAAGTATAAACTTTAATCAAGTGCATAAAAAACTGGTGTGAAGGTTTTAGGATAAGGATTCTATGCAGTGGTTTTTCAGCAAATATAATGACTAGAATTATAGTGTTAAGAGAAAGTTAATGACCAGATATATAGAAGCTTCTCTTATGTTTAGCTGACTGAAATCTCAGGACCATAACATTGGAAAAAAGAGAAAGACAAAAAATAAGTCACATTTCTTTAATTTTCTTAGTTTTAATTTTTTATTTATTTAATTTTGTTTTTAGTGGTGGCCTGTGCACAGAGATGTAGATCAATTTAGAGTTTTTCACTCTTCATGGCCATTATCTCTGTCTTCAGTCTTTTATCAGCTATTTCTGTATATCCCAAGTTAACTATTCCTCTTACCAATTATTTGGTTAGTTGGCTCCCAAATATGACTAATCATCAAAATCACCTGAGCAGCTTTTTGACTTCTTGATTGTGGTAGGCTGAATTCTAATACTGAGTACCTACAGTATTCCTGCCCCCTAGTTATTAAATCAAATACTCACCTAGGTATTGCTGTGAAGAAACTGAAAATGTAATCAGCTGACCCTAAAATAGAGTAGCCTGGATTATCCAGGTGGGCTTCATATAACCCAAGAAACTCTTAAAACATAGGAGAGGAAGGCCTACAAATGCAACAGAGAGGAAAAGCAGAAGAAATAGGCACCAGAAAAGTCAGAGAGATTTAAAGAAAAAGAAAGATTTGATGTGTCATTGCTGGCTTGGAAGATGGACAGGGCCATGAGCCAAGGAATCAACTTCTAAAACCTAACAATGACCTTGGACTAATAGTCAGCAAGAATATAAGAGCCTTTGTCCCACAACCACATGGAATTGAATTCTTCCCATACCGTAAAGGAACTTGGAAGTGAATTATTCCCAAAGTCTCCCAATAAGAACCCAGGCAGCCACGACTTTTATTTCAGACTTGTAAATCCAGATACAGACCTCAACTGAACCAATGCAGACTTCTGACCTACAGAACTGAAGCAATAAATTTGTGTTGTTTTAAGCCTCTAAATTTATGGTAATTTGTTAAAGCAGCTATGTAAAACTAATATCCTGTCACTAGAAATTTGTATTTTGAATAAAGATATAAAACTGCCTGACAATTTTGAAAATTTAGTGTTCCAAATATTATTTAGTTGCCACACTTAATTCAATAACTACATTATCTGACGTAAGCTATCAATCAATGAGAAAAATTTACACTTCTTACTGTGTCTAAAACCATGGGTGGATATAGTACTGAATATACTCATGGTGAAGGATATAGACATTTAGGGCTTTAAGGAATCTCATTTTTGATTGTGAAGAGAAGATTTAACTACATTAAACAATTATTGTAGATGATTTGACAATATAGAGATATTGGAGAAAAGCCACGTGGAAGAGTTACAATAGGTTTACTCCTAAAGGAGGGATGGAATTCACACAGATAATAGAAAGGAAAGTGAAGGACATTTTGTTTGGGGTAAGAAAAAAAGGAACACAGAGCAGTAAAGACTTTGGAGGTAAAAGGATTTCTTGATTTATATCCCTGAAGAAATTATCCCAATTCAGATTTCCTCCAGAAAATCTTTGGCAGGCTGAGGACCAAATGGCACATGTACAATTTCTAGTAGTTTTAACTTGTGGCTCTTCAGGAGTGTGTGTTTGTGTGTGTGTGTGTGTGTGTGTGTGTGTGTGTGTGTGTGTGTGTGTGGTTATATGTTCAAATATATTAGGCCGTTCTCTTGGAGAAGTGGATTGCAATAATAAGAAAACTGTTGGGGAATGATGTGGTGTTTCAGAAGCTGACCATTATTGGTCATGGAACCTGGTGTGGAAAGCCTTTTCTTGCTTTTTAAAGTAACCCAAGAGAAAATTAAACCCATACACAAGGAGGAATTAACTTTGTAAGCTTTATAAACACATGATTTTGAAGCCTGGAACACTGGTGGGAAGTTGAACATTTTTCATGTAATCTCATTTTATCATTGACAGAAGATAACTTTTAGAGCTTGGAAGTTATGTTTTTAAGCATTCTTAGGGACAAAAATATATATAACTTTGAAAATACATTTGCCATTATGAATACTGAATTGTTTTGCTGCCATCACTGCTAATTTCCAAATTCCATATGGGTTGTATAATACTAAAAGATTAGTCACTTCTGTGGTTCCATATACAGTATTCCCTCACTTATCATGGGTATTACATTCTAGACGGCCCCTGCGATAGGTGATAATCCGTGAAGTAAGAACCTTACATTTATTTTAGTATTTATATATATTTTAAGGCTTTATAAACCCTCCCTACACACTTATAAACCATTCCCAGTCCCTTATTAACCTTTCCCACTCCCTTATTAACCTTTTCCACACTTTTATAAACACTACTTACACTTTTAAACACATTCTACACTCTTAAACCTACCTAACTTTAACAACATACATATATAGTACCACAACATCCCACAATATAGTGAAAAATCCATGATAGTTAAATATAGTATTTTTTAAAATTCCGCAATACAGTGAGACCACAATAAGTGAACCATGATATATACATACACATATATACATATATATATATATAAAACTTTAGACCATGGATAGAGAAAAAACTTGAAGAAAAATTAATTTAGGACTCTAACAGTTCAAAAAGCTATGTCAATTGCATAGTTAAGATGAAATTTTGGATTCATCCAGATCCTTCTGACTTCAAAGCCACCACTCAAATGTAAGCCACCATTATCTCTTCATCTCTTGCTCAGGATGACACAATACTGGTCCCTGAATCCATTCTTATCAATCTCCAAACCATTTTCTAATATTAGCCAAGAATTATACTTCAAAAATAAAGGCAGCTCCTACTTTCTTCTCACAGCTGACAATTTTTTTTATTCTTTGCATAAAGATGAAATCCCATGTCAACTCTTCATCACCTCTTTCCCTTCCTCACTTTCTATGGTCCTTCAGCCCAAGTTTTCTCAGCCCTACCCTAGCTGTTCCTTTTAACATATTCTTCATTCTGATTAACCTCTGACCCTAGCCCTTTACAAGGCTAGCTCCCTCATTCTCTATATTTTGCTTATAGATCCTTTCCACAGAGAAGTCTTCTCTGACATCACTTCCCATCCACAGTTGATCCCCCTAATATTTTTTCATAGTCTCCTGTGCCTTTCTTTGACTTTCTTATCACAGTTATTAATCATATGTTTGAATGATTATTTCATATTTATCAAGATTCCATACACTAAACCCTGTACTGCAGTGACTATGTCTGTTGGTCATAAATGTTCCTTCAGCTACTCCAACATCTGGCACATTAACAATATTTAATACCCACAATTTTTTCTTAAAGGAAAGAAGGGACTTAGAAAGTTGGGTATTATCAATTGATGAAAATATAATCAAAACAAATGCCATAGGTGTAGACACTGCCTCATTGTAGTGCTCAACTGAGAATTAAGAATAAAGAAAAAGAAGTATTGGAAAATGTGGGTGAAAGCAGTAAATGAGAACTTGATATAAGACTAGGCTGTTAGTGTCAATCAGTTTGTCCTGAAGCCTTCTTCTTATGTACCAGTCACCAAAGTCACTTTGGGGAAAATATGTAAGCCAGTGCTAGTGATACACTGAAAATAGACTCCTATTCCTCAAGAATCCCTTCCTTACGGAGCAAAAACCAGCATGACAGAGCTCTGTTTCCTGAACCCTCATGGAGAGGTACCTTAGGTTTCTTATCTACTTAATTGTGGTTCAATTACGTGATTGTGAGCCTTGACTTTGTCTCCAGTCAGTTCCTTGAAGCTTCTCTTATGGGACTGGAATTGGGAGAAGCTCTCCACAAATGGAAATGTTTTGGAGCCCTGCCTTAGAGATCATGATTAATTTACATAGATGGATCTTGATTAAAGAGGTGCAAGCAAAGAGGCTTTAGGTTGAGACACTAGGTTCAAAAATGAGTTTGAGGAAAATGAAACACCCATCACCAGCAAGTGTACAATCTGATTTTGTCATCAAGAAAAATGTACAAAAAATTTTTTAAGCATCTATAATTCTATAATGATCTTAAAGGTCTATAGAAAAATACCACTCTTTTTTGTGTGTGTGTGTGTGTAATTCAAATTGTGGTTCTTTTATTTTTATTTTTTAAGTATATTTTATTGATTATATTGTTACGATAGTTCCAATTTTTTCCCCTTTGCTCCCCTCCACCCAGCACCCCTCTCCCCCAGCAACCCCTCCCATGTCCATGCCCATGGGTTGTACATACAAACTCTCCCACTTCACCTTTTCATATATTCTTCTTCTCTTTTTTTAAATAAATGATTAATTAATTATTTTAACACACACAAAAAAATAGCAATCCTTCCCTCTCAGACTTAAGACCCTTTATAATCTTATAAAGGACAATGGGCAAAGGTCTCGAGCTCCTCTAGCTGCTTCAAGCTGGACATGGTTGTTGTCCTACCTACCCTTGGGTCCAGAAATCCCTAGTAAGAGTGGGGGTGTGGAGGGGAGGGTGGCCTTCCCACATGGGGAAGGATTGTGCAGACTCCAGGTCAGTTGGCTGTCCCCAGACAACGGCGTGCTTGTTTAACAGGATGGCATCCTCGTTGTATTCTGGGGGCAACAGGGTTAAAAGACATCATTCAATCCATAACCACTAGATAACAGAAGGCAGGGATTACTTTTTCAATGTCCCACATTAGGGGGAAAAAGGGGCTTCTTTGGAGGAAGGTATGCCAGGTACATCTCACCTGTCCAAAACCCTTTGCCCATTATACTTAGTTTGGACTGAGGGAAATATTTTAGGTTTCCCCCCTCTCAGACCTCTGGGCTCTTTCTGTCCAAGCCATTAGGATAGAAAAGAGAAACCAGTTTTAAAGTGAAGCCCACAGACCACTCCATTATTCACCAACCCAGCCACTAGGTTCAGCCAAACCATTAAGTCTCATGAGGCAGCGATAAAGACAGGATTAAGTGAGGCCTATACATACAGACAACCACTCAGGTAATGAGATCATAGGCTTATGCTCTATGAAAACAGAAAACACATTTTAATTTATGTAACATAACTCACAAACAAGTCTCTAAATCCGTAAGACTGTCTTATTGGAATGACATCCAGTTGCAAGGCATTTGACATTCTTCTTGCCTGTGAATTAAACATCTTTGATGATACCACAAACATAGTTTAACTTTCAAATGAAAACATATTTTAAATGAAAAGAAACTTTAGAGATGGTTAGCTGCACTACTTTATAGTCTACCACTGAGCATTGTGATTTTCCTTAAATCACGATTTTTCTCCCTAAGATTACCCTCCTTGTCATTAAAGGGACTCCATTAAGTCCATTTTTAATTTATCCTGTTCATTTGCATAAACACAACAAGAGCAGCAAATGATCACTTATGATCTTTAGTTCTGCTTTGCTGGAACTTACGCAAGGAACATTTAGGGTGACCTTCAGTCTGTCCTTCAGGGCATAGAAGCAGACTCACATACCTGGCATTCAGCCTTGCCTGTATATACCTGTCTTTTCCAAGTCCTTCTGGCTTTCCATTGTGCCTTAAGGTCCCTTCTAGCCATCTTTCAGGAAAACAACCTTCATTCCTTCCCTGGAAAGATTGCTATGGACCGCTCATCCATCCAAGGTACCAGGCCTTTTATCTTGTGGGCTTTTATTACCTTTGAAAGTCAATCCCAGTTCCTCAGTCCATTTTGGTAACAACCAGAGCCCAAGCATGTCTCCTTTAGGCATGACATTCCAGTCAAAGTCTTGGTAAAAAAAAAAAAAAAAAAAAAAAAAAACCTCTATTAACAACTGGTCTTATTAGTTTTATGCAAAGAAACTTATGTCATTACTTACTTCTATAGAATGCCAAACTCTGGAGGGATCAGATAGGGAGAAAAATATACAGTGTGAAGGAAAATCCTTGTCCTTCTAATATTCACTGAACTTGCATTTCCGTTCTTCATATTTTCATTTTTCCCCCACTAAAAATGTTTTTGTTTGTTTTTCCATTACAGTTGTCCCACTTTTTCCCCCTCTTGCTTTCCTGCACCCTGTCTCTCCCTTCCCCCACATTCAGTCCCCTCTCAGTTGCCCATGTCTGTGGGTCATTTATACATGTTCTTTGACTAGACCCTTCCCTTTCTTACCCTCTTCTCTCCCTCCTGCCTCCCCTCTTATTACTGTTAGTTTATTCCTTGTTTACATACCTCTGGTTCAATTTTGCTCATTTGTTTGTGTTGTTCATTAGTTTCCCATAATAGGTGATAGCATAAGGTATTTTTCTTTCATTGCATGGCTTATTTTGCTAAGCATAATTTTCCCCATTTGTACTTGTGTTCCTCTCTGTCTCTCTCTGTTTCTTCATATTCTTAAAGCAGACCCTTTAGCACCTCTTGCAATGCTGGTTTGATGGAGATGTATTCTTTTAGGCTTCTTTTGTCTTGGAAACTCCCTATTTCACCTTCCATTTTGAATGAGAGTCTTGATGGGTAGAGTATTCTTGGTTGTAGACCTTTGTTTTTCATTGCTTGGAATATTTTTTGCCATTCCCTTCTGGCCTGCAGTGTTTTTGCTGAGAAATCTGATGATAGCCTTATTGGAGCTTCCTTGTACATTATTAGTTGTTTCTCTCTTTCTGCTTTTAGGATTCTCTCTTTGTCTTTGAATGTTGCCATTTTAATTATGATGTGTCTTGAGGTGGGCCTGTTGGGGTTCACCTTCATTGGGACCCTCTGTGCTTCCTGGACTTGCGTGACTCTTTCTCTCCTCATGTTAGGGCAGTTTTCTGTCATTAGTTTTTCAAAGAGGTTTTCTATTCCTTGCTCTTCTTCTTCTCCTTCTGGAATTCCTATGATACAGATATTATTACGTTTCATGTTGTCCTGCAGCTGTCTTAGAACCTCTTCAGTCTTGTTCAGTCTTTTTTCATTTTGTTGCACCATCTGGAAGTTTTTGTTTACGTTGTCCTCCAGCTCGCTGATCCAATCTTCTGCTTCCTCTAGTCTGCTTTTAATTTCTTCTACTGTGATCTTCAATTCAGAGATTGTATTCTTCATTTCTTCCTGGCTCTTATTGACAGCTTCTATGTCCTTTTCATGCTGGTATAATTCTCAGTAAGTTCATTGTAATTTTTCTGGAGTTCCTTGTAGTTTCCTTGGAGTTCTTTGTAGTTTCCACTGAGCTCATTCAGCTTCTCCATAATCCATGTTTTGAATTCCATATCTGATAGTTTGCCCCGCTCTATTTCATTTAGCACTCTTTCTGGGGATTCTACCTTTCCTTTCGATGGGCGGTTGTTTCTCTGTCTCCCCATTTTTGTGACTCTTATTGTTTGTTGGTGCTTCTTAGAATGATCTGCACTTCCTGGATCTGCCCCTGGTGGCGTCAGATCGTGTACCAGTCTGACCCTAGGCAGCCTGTTGGAGACTTCCAGGGATCTACTGCCTTTGTCTGTCTCCTTTAGTTGTTGATCTATTCAATCTGTGATTAGCTGTCAGGCTTAAGGACCAAGGGTATGGCAGCTTAAATCCTGTAGGCAGGGCTTTTGCTTCCCCTCAGGCTGACGCCACTTGGAGGGAAATGGTCTGCCTGCAGTACTGGGGATGAGTCAGCACTGGGACCTGGTCGGCGGCTCCCCCAGTTCTCCCCTCAAAGCCACGGCACCAAACTCTCCCCAAGTGTCTCTAGTCCTCTCTGCCTTCCCTCTGCTTGAGCCCAGGGTAAGTGGGTGACAAAATATTTTCATATGTGATCCGCTTAAGAGCTCTTTTTCTCCAGCTGTTTGTCTCCGGTTAGCAAGAAACCCTGTGGCTTTTCGCTTTTAACAGCTGGATACTGTTTTACTTTCTACTCTGTTGCTGTAGGCTAGGAAGCCCAGCTGGGGGTTTAGACTCTGCCTTTCTCAGGGGGAATCCCTGGCTGCTGAGCTGTTTCTCAGTCCCTTCAGCTGCCACCCGTGGGAGCCTAGCCAGCCCTTCTGCATCTCCGCACTCCCTACCGGTCAGGTTGTGATGTAGCGGCCTTTTCTGTCTCTCCGTGGTTATAAGACTTCTCTCCAGATAGTGTTTGGTTGGTTATTCCAGATGATTTCTCCAAAATTAAGTTGTAAATCCAGACTTGTCCTGGGAGGAGGTTAGTGTAGCTTCCACTTACTCCTCCGCCATCTTGGATTCTCCAAAATACCACTCTTTGATGTGAATAATATCAAATGAAGTTGACAGCTTATTTCATAAACATTTAGATTACAAAATCATTTTGTATATAAAGTGGGTTTACTTTCATTTTTCAGATACAACAATTACGGCTAACATATCTGAAGTAATTAATACAAATTAGTCAATTTGTAATTAGTAGAGGTATCGAGTTTTTCTATTTTAGAAACTTATTTAAATATCTCTAATTGTTCAAAAAGATTAAAATAATTCTAAGAGATGGTACAGATTTACCAATCCTTACCCATCTACACCACATATAATCTGATCAGGGATTTCATAGCCCTCACATTCAAAACATCCACATTAACAGTGGCACACAAAATTCTATTCAGTGTCAGTCCATTATATAGATATGTAGAAGGATAATGAGCACCTACATAATTAGGAAGACTTTCTAGCCACAATCCAGAGTATTCTCAGACTTTGTTGATTTCCAATTATTTAAATTATCCACAAAGATTGTGTGGTCTAGATTTTTAAATACATTTTTTTCAATAGAAGCATAATTTTAAAAAATATAAAGCACCAAATCCCTAAATATTTTTAGCTGTGTGTGTATCCTTTGCTAATATAGCTACCCTTTTAAGATCAACTGTGCTGAGTTGCACAGGGGGCTCCAATTCTTTCTTCACCCTTTTGCAATATAACTTACTCTTTCCACCAAGAGGGTAGGGCTTGCTATTTCTTCATCCCTTGTCTATTTCTCTGCTCCTTGTCACAAGTCTTATATTCTTACTTTATGTAGCGAAAGGAATGTTGGGCTAGTTCTGAGCACATGCTGCCAGAGGTATGGTAGCTTCTGCTCTCTGGCTGGGAACTCTCTTCTATATAAGCAGTCAGGACTAGTGTGTTTGGTAAGAATCATGTGACCTTGTTGCTTCCTTGGGGCTAACAGTCAGCCAATACCCAAAAGTAGAGCTAGTAGGTGACCAGCATCAGATCACAAGAAAAGTCAGCTAAGCCATGACTGGAAAACAGCCAACGGAGCCCAAACCAAATTGCTAACTCACAAAATCATAAGCTAGATCAATGCGGAAAGCCACTATGCAGTAGATATCTGCTACATCAACCTTGCTACTCTCTCAAAAACTCTCTTTAGATAGGTAATTTCACAGTTTTACATTGCTATATAAAATGCAATGCAGTCAACAGAGCCCTGAATTGGCATCAAGTGATCTGATTTAATTTCTAACTCTGCCATTCATTAGGAGTAATACTGCAAAAATAGTAAGCATGTACTCAGAGTTTCATAGACTGTAGCAGACATTATGTTGCATATTAAACACACAAAAAATAAATACAAAATTGCTTTGTACAACTTTACACCCATTTTCATTTTTCTAGGCTTTGGTTTTCTCATTCAGAAAAATTCAAGGACCGGAGATCCAAGATGGCGGAGGAGTAAATGGAAGCTACACTAACCTCCTCCCAGGACCAGTCTGGGTTTACAACTTAATTTTGGAGAAATCATCTGGAACAACCAACGAACACTAGCTGGAAAGAAGTCTTATAACCACGGAGAGACAGAAAAGGCCGCTACATCACAACGTGACCGGTAGGGAGTGCGGAGACGCGGAAGGGCTGGCTGGGCTCACATGGGTGGCAGCTGAAGGGACTGAGAAACAGCTCAGCAGCCGGGGATTCCCCCTGAGAAGGGCAGGGTCTAAACCCCCAGCTGGGCTTCCCAGCCTACAGCAACAGAGTGGAAAGTAAAACAGTATCAGCTGTGAAAAGCGAAAAGCCACAGGGTTTCTTGCTAGCCGGAGAGAAACAGCAGGAGAAAAAGAGCTCTTAAGTGGATCACATACGAAAATATTTTGGCCACCACTTACCCTGGGCTCAAGCAGAGGGAAGGCAGAGAGGACTGGAGACACTTGGGGAGAGTTTGGCACGGTGGCTTTGAGGGAAGAACTGGAGGAGCAGCCGACTGGGTCCCAGTGCTGACTCATCCCCAGTACTGCGGGTAGACCATTCCCCTCCAAGTGGCGTCAGCCTGAGGGGAAGCAAAAGCCCTGCCGACGGGAATTAAGCTGCCACACCCACAGTCCTTAAGCCTGACAGCTAATCACAGATTGAGCAGATTAACAATCAAAGAAGACAGACAACAGCAGTAGATCCCTGGAAGTCTCCAACAGGCTGCCTAGGGCCAGACTGGTACATGATCTGACGCCACCAGAGGCAGATCCAGGAAGTGCAGATCATTCTAGGAAGCACCAACAAACAATAGGAGTCAAAAAAATGGGGAGACAGAGAAACAATCTCCCATCAAAAGGAAAGGTAGAATCCCCAGAAAGAGTGCTAAATGAAATAGAGGGGAGCGAACTATCAGATATGGAATTCAAAACATGGATTATGGAGAAGCTGAATGAGCTCAGCGGAAACTTCAAAGAACTCCAGAAAAACTACAAGGAACTCACAGAAAATTACGTGAGCATGAAAAAGGACATAGAAGCTATCAATAAGAGCCAGGAGGAAATGAAGAATACGATCTCTGAATTGAAGAACACAGTAGAAGGAATTAAAAGCAGGCTAGAGGAAGCAGAAGATCGGATCAGCGAGCTGGAGGACAACCTACACAAAAACTCCCAGACAATGCAACAAAATGAAAAAAGACTGAACAAGACTGAAGAGGTTCTAAGACAGCTGCAGGACAACATGAAACGTAATAATATCCGTATCATAGGAATTCCAGAAGGAGAAGAAGAAGAGCAAGGGATAGAAAACCTCTTTGAAAAACTAATGACAGAAAACTTCCCTAACATGACGAGAGAAAGAGTCACGCAAGTCCAGGAAGCACAGAGGGTCCCAATGAAGATGAACCCCAACAGGCCCACCTCAAGACACATCATAATTAAAATGGCAACATTCAAAGACAAAGAGAGGATCCTAAAAGCAGCAAGAGAAAAACAACTAATAACATACAAGGGTACTCCAATAAGGCTATCATCAGATTTCTCAGCAGAAACACTACAAGCCAGAAGGGAATGGCAAAAAATATTCCAAGCAATGAAAAACAAAGGTCTACAACCTAGAATACTATACCCAGCAAAACTCTCATTCAAAATGGAGGGTGAAATAAGGAGCTTCCAAGACAAAAGAAGGCTAAAAGAATACATCTCCACCAAACCAGCAATGCAAGAGATGCTAAAGGGTCTGCTCTAAGAAGATAAAGAAACAGAGAGAGACAGAGAAGAACACAAGTACAAAGGGGAAAAATGACAGTGAATAAGTACTTATCGGTAATAACCTTAAATGTAAATGCATTAAATGCTCCAATTAAAAGACATAGGGTAGCTGAATGGATTAGAAAGAATGACCCACATATATGCTGTCTACAAGAGACCCACCTTAGAACAAAAGATCTACACAGACTGAAAGTAAAGGGATGGAAAAAAGTATTTCAAGCAAATGGGCATGGGAATGACTGGGAATGACTTTCAAAGGTAATAAAAGCCCGCGAAATAAAAGGCCTGCGGCCATGGTTGGTTGTGCGGTCCACAGCAATCTCTCCAGGGAAAGAATGAAGGTTGTTTTCCTGAAAGATGGCTAGAAGGGACCTTAAGGCACAATGGAAAACCAGAAAGACTTGGAAAGGACAGGTGTGTACAGGCAAGGATGAATGCCAGGTATGTGGCCCAGCTTCTGTGCCCTGAAGAGCAGACTGAGGGCCACCCTAAATGTTCCTTGGGTAAGTTCCAGCAAAACAGAACTAAAGATCATAAGTGATCATTTGCTGCTCTTGTTATGTTTATGCAAACGAACAGGATAAATTAAAAATGGACTTAATGTAGCCCCTTTAAAGACAAGGAGAGTAATCTTAGGGAGAAAAATCATTATTCAAGGAAAATCACAATGATCAGTGGCAGACTGTAAAGTAGGGCAGCTAACCGTCTTAAAAGTTTCTTCTCACTTAAAAAATGGTTTCACTTGAAAATTAAACCATATCTGTGATATCACCAAAGAGATTCAAGTTGCAGGCAAGTAGAATGTCAAGTGCCTTGCAACTGGATGTCTTCCCAATAAGACAGTCTTACAGATTTAGAGACTTGTTTGTTGGCTATGTTACATAAATTAACATGTGTTTTCTGTTTTCAAAGGGCATAAGCCTATGACCGCATTACCTCAGTGATTGTCTGTACGCAAAAGGCTCACTTAATCCTCTCTGCAGCGCTGCCTCCTGAGACTCAACGGTTTGGCTGAACTAAATGGCTGGGTTGATGAAGAATAGGGTGGTCTGTGGGCTTCCACTTTAAAACTGAATTCTCTTTTCTATCCTAATGGCTTGGACAGAAAGGGCCCAGAGGTCTGAGAAGGGGGAAACATAAACTATTTCCCTCAGCCCAAACTAAATATAATGGGCAAAAGGGTTTTGGACAGGCGAGATGTGCCTAGCACACCTTCCTCCAAAGAAGCCCCCCCCCCTTTTTTTTTCTCCTAATGTGGAACATTGAAAAATTAATCCCTGCCTTTTGTCACCTAGTAGTTATGGATTGAATGATGCTTTTTAACCCTTTTTGCCAAATCTGTTCCCCCCAGAACACAACAAGGATGCCAACCTGCTAAACCAAGCACGCCGTTGTCCGGAGACAGCCAACTGACCTGGAGTCTGCACAATCCTTCCCCATGTGGGAAGGCCACCCTCCCCTCCACATCCCCACTATTATTAGGGATTTCTGGACCCAAGGGTAGGTAGGACGACGACCATGTCCAGCTTGAAGCAGCTAGAGGAGCTTGAGACCTTCGCCCATTGTCCTTTACAAGATTACAAAGGGTCTTAATATCTGAGAGGGAGGGATAGTTATTTTTTACGAACCATGGGTACGGACTTGGGGGGGGATGCTGGGGGAGGGAGATACTGGGTGGAGGGGAGTAAAGGGGAAAAAATTGGAACTACTGTAACAACATAATCAATAAAATATACTTTAAAAAAAAAAAAAAAAAGAAAAATTCAAGGACCAATTTGGCTCAAAATGCTCCTAATATTATTATTGGTTGATGTTATTGGAGAATAAAATTCAAGATTCATGCCCTGTCCCACTGACTTCGTGAAAAGTACACAATGTAACCATTCCTATATAACACATAGTCCCACAGCAAGATATCTACCGAGGACTCTCTTAAAATTCATACACTATGCAAACCTGGTTTTATCATCCACATTGGAATGGTGGTAGTTTAAACATAGGGTAGAGTTTGGGCACAAATTTTGTGATCAATCCTTCCTTCAGAAATCTTTAAGAAAGAAAACTCTTACACCTAAATATTTCTCCATCTACCTTTTTTTTTTTTAATTTGTGAAGCACCCCTTTGAATGAGGCAGAAATTCCCAAAGTATTAATCAAAGACAAAATTAAAATAACAAGAAAGGCCTTGTAAAAAAATATGTAAAAAGGCAAATCCTCAGTTCTCTTCCCAGTTTACGGAATCAAAGTAAAATCTAGAATGACAAGCTACATAGTTGGTTCAGGAGCAAAGAAGTTTGAGAACTGTTAAGCTCAGTTTTTATTCTCCCCAGAATCAAGAATGGACACACTACTAATCTGTTTCTCATCATTTTCAGATCTGCTACTTTGATGAAACTGACACATAATTGCTTTTTATCCTTAAAAAGAATCGTGAGAAATTTTCCACTTTGATGGGAGACGTGAAAGAGAGATGAATCTGGGCCCTGTTATGAACAGTGAGAGATGTCTGATTAAACATTCTAGGCAACAAGAGAACATTTGAGTCTTGGAAGGAACAGAAACAGGGAGAGACAAAGAAAAGAGTTGTAGGAAAACAAATATCTCATGTTTTCCAAGGGCTAATCATTGCTAAAATCTCTGGGAATCATGCTGCTTGGATTAGTATAGTTTAAAGATAATTGCTCTCAATTTGAGGTCCCACTATTTTAGAAAGATGAGCAAGTATTAAATTCAAAGCAAACAGGAGATCCTATAACTTCTCAGCATTGTAGCTATCCAAAGCCACAAATATTACTTGCTCTTTTCTCTGCCAGATTTGCTAGTAAGATTTTTCTTGGTTCAGTGGCTGAGAATATTTTTCTTTGTTTCTTTCAGTTTGTAATTGACAGCATCCTTCATGAAGAGTTGGCCTTACTTCTTGGCAAATGAAATCAACACATTTTATGAGCATTATACCTTCTATTCTAACCATTCTAGGTTTAGTCCTTTAGATAACTGCAACTCTGCTTTCTAAAGAAGGAAGAAATGAAAAAAAGGAAAAGGAAAGGGGGTTAGAGAGAAAGAAGAAAACCAGTATTTAATGAATATATATCATACACATTCACAAACATATTATCACATTAATTCTCACAAAGCCAATGGTGTAAGCATGATTTTTATCATGTTTGCAAATGAACAAGCTGAAGCTGAAAAATGTTATGAATCATTTCTTAAAAAGATAGGTTTTAAATCTGGTTAAACCTGGCCCTAAAGAGCATAATTTTTCAACTCTTTTAGAATATAAGTTTGAAAACAAATATCCCTGGGAAAAAAGCAGGGATCAGTCAACATGCTTGTAGAACTACATAAACCTCTCATCCTTCAGGAGACATGTGATGTGTTTTTAGTAGAAAAATCTTGTCTAGGTCAATATTCTTTAAACTGTGAGTATCTGCTCATTAGTGAATCATGACATCAGTTGGGTAACAACCAACAATATTTAACAGAATATGATACAATGATATAGAATCAAATTAAAAATTCATGGGGTATCGCATAGTAATGAGAAATTTTCTAGAAATCTTTTTTTTTTCCTTTTGCATAGATGTGTACATATGTCCATGTAAACTGTCACAATGCAAGACACATTTTTTAACATAATTTGTTGTGCAAAACAAAAATTTTAAAGTTACTGGGCTAGATAATGGGAATGTTGCCCACGGCAGCTGTTACTAGGAAGCTAAATCAGAAAGAGAGAGTTCTGGAAAGGAGAAGAAGAGTAACACTGCAGAAAAATGTGTCAAATTATAAGTTTCATAAATTGTGTTGAATAGTTGCTCTCCTCTTTTTTTCAGCTAATAAAGTCACTGAAATGCAGAGGTAAAAAGTTCCTGTAGCCAACTCAGGTTAAAATTTGCAGATGTCCATCACTTATGAGGAACTGGGTATTCAGTTCAACTCCAGTGAGATTCTTTTTCCAGTTTTATCCTTACAATACAAGATCAACATCTATTTCCTTGTTCTCATGCGGTGTCCAACATGGATAAGGCATATCTTATTATCTCTCCCTTGAAGAACACACTCATCATTTATTTAGGACTTGCTGAGATGTACTCTATTTTCTTACTTAGGAAAAAAACCCTGTTACATTTTCTTCCCCCATTTGGATCAATAAAGGGTGACTGATAATGGATGCCAAGCCTCAGTTGTTCTGTTTTTTTGGATGTGATACTCTTGCCTGTTGAAAAGGCCAAGGAGAAACTTAATGAGGTTTAATATAAGGAAAAAATGCCAGTATACTTGGCCGGCCATTCACAATATAGTTCTAGCCTGAACTGCCGCAGATAAAGGAACAAAACTCAGTGGAATCTGGTATGACTATTTCAAGTTATTTTATATGGCCACTGATAACCATTTATTGAACCTGAGGACATGGGAATTATCAATAACAATAATGCCCATTATCTGTGTAATGATTAAAAGACCACTTCAAAGTAATTTTACATATTTATCTTTTTTCATTCTTGTAACAGCCCTGTGTGATTAGGGCAGTATTATCTCCATTATTACAAATAAGAAAAATGAGGCCCAGATGAGTTAAGTGATTTATCCAAGAACACACTAGTTAGTTGCAAAATTGGAACAGAATCTGTAACCACTAACTCCCAGCCCTGCATTCCTCCCCACAGATAGCAATGCCCTTATTAATTTTGCCTCATAATATACCTCTTCTGGTTGCCTAGCTGATCTGTTTCACATAAGTACTTCTTTAAAGTTTATGTTTATAAGGGGAAAAGGGAAATGGAAGGCAGAGTGATTATTCTGTCACGTCTGCTGAATGCAGCTAATTCATTGGTTTCATGAATACGAAGTGGTCTAGAGGAATATGTATCTATTTATGTAACAATTACATATGCTGGGAAAGTGTATGTGGTTGAAATACAGATACATTGGTTTCAATTCTAATATTGGTTTAAGTAAATTATATGTTAAGCCCCAGCCAACAAATATATCCGTTACAGTTAACTTCTCTAATTTGGTTGAAGGACCCTAGATTTATTCAGCAGTGCATGTATATCAGGTTATGTAAAATTAATAGCTGAAGTTCAATCATATGGCTTTAATTAGGATGCATGGGTTGAGATGAAAAAATCAAGTGAGAGCTCTGGCTTTGATTATAACTGTATCTGCTCCAGTATCGGTTTCTGCAAAGGCAAATGTGTGTTGGCTTCAGTTAATACATGCTCGTTCAAAGAAACCGTGCATTGGCTTAATCTTACTTTGAAGGCTTTCATTAAAATATATTGTTTGTCTAAATACCAGTTTAGTTCACTTTATTTATTTATCCGAGAGTATTTACAGTGCCGGGAATAGAATTGTATACATTGAAGAAACAGTTGATTGTGTTATGTATAGAAGAAAATAGATTTATTTTTGTGAAAACTTCTTGGAACTCTTAAAAACTGTCCTGTTTCCAAGTCCATGTACTTGTCTTCAAACTTGGATTTGGGATTTTGACTCATTTTTTTTCCCCCCTAAAAACAAAATCTGTTAGGAGAAAAGCATTCCTTGCTGGGCAGTAATGCTCTTCTCAGGTAGGTTACTAAACCTTCCCACCAAAACCAGGGGGAGAAGTGAGTTTCATGGTCAGTGACTTAATTTACATTTGCCTAAGACGTAATCTTTAAGATCAAAATAATTTCTCACCTCCTCTGAGATATTTTCTGTGATCATTTGAGTTCCCAGTGAGACTTCTTTTCATGCCTACTTGACTAGATTATCTTGATTTATCAGCAAGAGACCATGCTCCGAGTACTTGTACATCTTCAATTCCCAGCTCTGTGCTGTATACACAGTATGACTCTCTGTGTTTGTGAATAAAGGTGGTGTGGGAGCTGCTGGGTAAATGCAAGCTACTCTTTGCTTAGGATGAGGCATAATCAATAGCAGGATCATTTAAACCCAGGATGAGTCACACCAGTTGAGAAGGAAAGAAGTCCCAAACAATTCAGGCAAGGAGAAGCCTGGATAGGCAGCTAGGGCATCAGAAATGTCCACTGTCTGGCATTGGTAGTAGGCAGACGTCTGAAATGGCAGATGATCAGAAGCAGAGAGTTCCACCATGGACAGCACATGAATGTTGCCTAAGGCCAAACAGCTGAGATAGGCAAATCTGGTTAAGAGAATAGGCTGGGGCTTGAGTAGTGAAGGGTAATTGCCATGGACCAGGACTGTAACATGTGCTAGACTCTGGGCTAACAGAGTAAGATCTGGAGCTGTACAGACCTGGGTGTATCACAGTAAAGCCCCCTCCTAGCTGTACGACCTGAGGAAAGCTTTTCAATATGTTTGCACCCAAGTTTTCTCCTCTCCAAAGTTGCTGCTATTTATAAAATGGTTGGCACTACACCTAGAACACAGTTAGGGTTAGTAGTGTTAATCCTTATCATAGTTGTTCTTGATTCTCTCAATAACCCTACACTATATAAATTATGGTCCACATTACAGTGATCAGAAATTTGAGGCTAAAAAGAACAAAGGACTTACTCAAGTTTAATTACTAGTAGGTGGTTTGAATAGGATCCAATTCTACCTGGTTCCCAAAGACATGACACGTAGGATCATAACAAGCTGAGGGTCTAGGGCATAAGGACCAGAGGCCTGTCATCTGTGATTCTGAAACACATTGCTCCAGGCCAGGTCAGGAGTCCATGACTGTTTAAGAGGATGATTGGTTTGAGATATTTGTGCAGTGCCCACCTTGACAACAAGGATGGAGTGACTTAGCTGTGGATATTAGAGAACCTCTAGGAAAGGAGGCCAGGCCATGCCATCTAAATCTTGTCAGATTTTACCTTTCCTTTTCATTTTTTTTTTGCCTCCATTTTTCTTCAAATAGTATTCTTTTACTTAAGCTCTGGGCTCCAAATCATATGGCCAAGAACATACTGAGAAAGATCTGTGTATCCTGACCATCAATCCAGAGATATCCTCCTCACAAATTGTCTTGGTGCCAGAAACCCACCATAAAATAGTCATTGCTTTTGATCCTTAAGTATTGTCAGTCTGGAAAATGTCTTCTATTAAAAGGAAAATGTCCCTTGGGGGAGAGAGAACCTTTTAAGCTATTATCAGTTAAACTCACAGTGGGTAGTTGGTTTATAAAAATTGAGATTAAAAATCTTCAAGTATTGAAGGATAAAGAATATGTTTCAGGCAAAAATAGTAAAACCCCCAAGGGAAAGAAAGGCAGAGGAGGGATCACTGGAGGATAACATATATTTTTCCATTTCTTCCCGAAATTTGGTACTGCCTGTGTCCTGTGTACTCTTTTCCTCTTTCCTCTTTCTTCTGCTCCCACTACTCTTCTTCATGCAACCCATCTTGTCTCCAGAACTTGAAGCTATGAAGGTGTTTCACAATACTGAGAGGACAAGATGGGACAAATAAATATTGGCAATTTGAAGACCATTGCTGCATTTTGACTTTAAAAAGTTCTCAATAATTTATGACCTTAGAGTAGAGCTGGTTAAGAGCATGCATACTGAGGCCATGGTTCAGGTCCAAGTGTTCTAAGAAATTTTTCTGGTTTTCCTAAAGAGTTAAGACAAGCCAGGAGAATAAATAACAATGATGATGATGATGATAATGACCATGATTACTAATGACCATTACCATCCTATAAATGCTGGATGTATCATTAATAGTAATACCCACAACCATCCAACAGAAAGTTATTGTCCTCAGGGTAGAAATAAAGACTGAGACAAAAAAAAAATCATTTTGCACAATGTGACAGAGGTTGAATTTTTCAGAACTAGAATTCAAATCTGGGAGCTCAGACCTTAAGGACACTCCTCTTTAGCTTATGTCATGTTTACAAAAACAATATGACAGCAATATGCAAGAAGTCCAGAAAGTATCAAGGTGCCCTTCCCAGAAGACCTGGCATCAAAGAAAGACAAGGTACCATCCAAGGACCTAATCAGCCCCAATAGCATTGAAACTCGATTCCAACAGCACACTGTTCAATTAATTCTTTCCATAAGCAAACACTCTTAACCTAGGAGACCCAGGTCTGCCTGCCCAGCCATGTTTGACTATGTTCTGTCCAAACTCTGATTTGTCACAGGCTCTGAAATTAGCAGTCTATGATATTGAGCATAAAGCTAAATGGGCTTTCCCACTTTTCTGGGTTAAGATGAAAGGACTAATTTTGCCTACTTCAAAATTACGCATAGGGCTTGACCTTGTGTATTAATTCTATATATGAACAAAACATAGTCATCAGTGGGCAAATTTTATTTTGCTTTGCTTTAGGATCTTACTCTGTGAATTGAGAGCCTTGCATTCTCTTTAGAGGCCATGTTTTCTAAGGATACTTTGGACACTTGACACTGTGTTTTTAAGTTTTCAACCCTAGTCCTACTAGGGATTTTGAATGTATCTTGTATCATAGCATGGCCAGAACCACAAAGCACACTGTGAGACAAGTATCCCTGGAACTGGAAAAAGAAATTGCAAGTCTCTAAAATGGGTGGCACAGAAATGGGTGCTGAGATTACGATACCAAGAAGGAGGATGATCAGAAACAAAGTTTCATAAATCCAGTAGGCAGGGAAGTAGGCAGTAAGCAGTAGGCAGGGAAGAAGACAGTATTCAAAGGGTATGTATATTGAGGACATGACTTTGAAGGGACAAAGTATAGACTGTGAGAGTTTCTGAAAGTAAGTAGTCCCAATCCTATTTCTTTATTTCCACTGAAAAGCACAGAAAGGCTGAAAGACATGGAAATGATAGTAGGTAGCTAGGAAGTAGAAAGAAAGATCTAGCCAATTGTCTATATTAAAGGATAAGTTTGCCCAAACTCCCTGGTAATTTTTCTTTAATTACCCATGGGAAAAACAAATTTAAAGTATAAATAGTGGCATTTTCACTTTTTTCACATCAATGAACTTCCTAGAGTCTCTGTCCTCTGGCAAAACAGACAAAAGAAATAAGAGGTTTCTTCCCCAAGAGGGCAATGAATGGAGTGAAAGCTGTTGGCAGAGCTGATGGTGTAGGAGAGGGCTCCCATCTATCGGGCTGAGATAAGGTGGATCGGGAGCTGTCTCTTTCCCAGCCCTTCATGGTCAGTCCTTGCACCTTGGCCAGTTTCCTGTCTCATCCTATCATTTCTTCTCTGCGACTTAACCCCTCCTGTTGCTCTGCACTTCCCTCTCCCCGCTCATCTTGTTGCTGTCTCTCCCCTGCCTGTTTCTCATCCCTTTCAGTACTGCTTTTAAAGGCAGAAGTCATTAAGTATCGTGAAGTTTCTCCTAAAAGCATCTACACCAAACCTCTGTGCTGCTAAAAGATATCTCAGACCTTCAAATGGATATATTGATTAGTCCCTTCCACACTCCCCATGTGCTATGGTAGGGCTGATTCCCCAGCTCTGGTGTTTTCTTCCTCTGTGGCCTCATGTGGACATGTTCACCTGTGCTTTGTTCCTCACCCGTATGTAGACAAGGTAATGCTTACTTTGCCTGCCTCAATTTATCTCCTGAATGTTTAAGTGAATCCAAACTTATTTCACAAATGTTTATGGAGCACTTACCATGAGAAAATGATTAGAAAGTGGAAAAAATACTCTATCAATATTATGATTCCTCAGTTTAGTGTCAGGCTATGGGGAGAAAATTTATCACACAAGATTTTACTTTGTCCTAATATAAAACACACTACTGATAAATGGACTGATTTTTTTTCTTTTTACTTTTCATATACTGTGGATTCCATGTTCAGAACTGAATGAGGAAGAATAATTGCTCTCTGTGTTTTCAAAACCTATGGAAAATGAGGGAAAATAGATATAAAGCAACTGGGTTTTCAATGGAGGAAACAATCTCTTTGCTCACCCTGGAAGATAAAGCCCTGTAATCATTGTCATGATAAACCTTCAATCCAGACTGTTAACAACCCCAAGGCCAGAAATCCTCCAATGAATAAATGCTTCTGAGAGTTCCATAGAGCTATGCCATCTTGAAATTAAAGGTTTGACATAGGACATTCAGCTGAATGCTAAGAAGGATGAACTTCCTTGCATCCTCACAGTGAAGGAAGTATTTCTCCCTGCCTGCTGCCATCAGCACTGGAGACGATCCGTGCACAGGAAACCCCAGAGCTTCTTCACTCCATATGCATTAGTCACACTGGGCACAGCTCTGTCATTACCAACTCATTCTCATTCAGAGCCTACGTTCTCCCATCAGCTATTTGCCCGTGCTGCCAATCAATTTCCATACCCCTCTTTCAAAATTGGTGGGCAAAAGGAGCATAAATATTCAAGGGAAGAAAATGAGCAAGCATAGAAGTGGGCAAGACTACCGGTGACTCCAAGAGGGCAATAGAAATTCTTCACACATGGACAATTTTAACAAACTTTGCATAGAGGGCAAGACCTTGCTACAATGTTTTCTGAAACACTGGATACTAGGTTTGAATTACTGACTCTCAAAGAATGCCAGGTAAAAACCTTGTTAGGCTAGAATTAAGGGTATGTCACCAAATGCAGAGAATTTCTTCCCTGCATTTATTAAAATCAAGGCAATTAGGAGTGACAAAGTGTGTTGGGTAATTTAATGCAGACACTTGCTGAACTAATTTATGCTCTGGAGACAGTGCAGTCAGAAGGGAGTTGTCTGGTAGGGAGGTGTGAACATCATCTAGTTCGGTCAGAAATTCCAAATACCAAGTCTTGACCCTGGAGACCTTCTTTCTGGGATGTCCTCATTTTCTGAGCTTCACAATCCGAGGATGCTAGACCATATATATACATATGTGAATAAAACTTTCACTAAAATCGGTGCTAAAATCAAGGTTTTACTCAGACTTTCAATGGAATTACAGCCATTCCTCTTCCCACTCCAAACTGTCAAAGCATCAACATTGAATCATTCTTTGATCTCCAGAGTTGGGTTCAAATCCCTATTTAGCCATTTGAAAGTTTCTGACCTAGGCCATAACACCAAACTTCTTAGCCAAGTGAGATAATACCAGTTTCTACCTCTTTGGGTTTTTATGAAGATTTAATTAGATAAGGTATGTAAAACACTTGCTAAAGCATTGGCATATAATTGCTTAATAATACTTATTGTCATTATCGCTAATATTGTTTTTCATAACAATTGTTGCATTTTCAGCCAGTAGTGAACTTGGTGTTATATAAAACTGTAATCTCCTACTTCCAAGATTGTTTTCCAACTTTTCTACCTAAGGATAGATAACTTTAAAGCATTGTTAGCTCCTCAATAACATATACTAAAATGCAGTATGTTTTTCTGGAGAAGAAGGAACCGTACCTAGGTCTATTTCCAAACAAGTATATGCAAACTGATTTTAACATTTAAGATGCATATAATTAATGGAGAATGCCTGCTAGCATCAGTTTTTACATCCAAAATCATCCAAAACTGTAAGTTTTGCTTATAGAGAAGAGGCAAACTCTTGTCTATTTCTCTCCAGGAAGATTCTTCTCGGGAGTTTTTATTTCAGAGATATAAAGGTGTCCAGAGTAACCCAGCTTCCTCAAAACTGAAGCAAGTTAATTTTTCAGTTCTCCAGAAACAGGCAAGAACAGGAGGGTTTTCTGTGTAAAAATTTTAGATCTGACTTCCATTGCCATGGGGATTGGGGAATGATAATGGGAAGAGACACACACTTTCCTAATGACCCATTCTATGCACAAGGTAAGGGATTTCGGAGGCCAGCTCGTATGCACACCAATGAGTCACCATTCATTCATCCCAGCAATGCACTTCCATGCTACTGTTTATTGCAAAATTAATTAATTCATTAAAATACATTCTCCTGAGATGTTTTATGATTTTACATACAATTAAAGTAAATATAGTTGGAATAAGCTGGGAAGGAAAGAGAGCCTTATTAATTGAATATTAGCAGAGAGTTAACTAGAAAATATTATTGTTTTATTCTTCTGTTTAAATGCATAAACATGCCTTTCTACCTTAGGGATTATAATATTACCCAATGACTCACTTTGACATTTTTTGTAAAATGACAGAGTAGAACAAGATTATCTCTAAAGTTTCTTCCATTTTTATTATTCTGTGAATCTGCCATCAATAGCTAACCTAACAGGGGTGAGAGGATCCTCAACATGTACTCTGAAAAACATGTTTTTTTTAGAAACAATGCTTCCACTGATGGTTTATTTAAAATACTACTCTGACAAGTTTGCAACAGCTAGGGAGATGTCTTAGTAATAGGCAAAAGTTCAGACGTGGGTCAGCAGAGGCATAGAAGGCCTGAACAATCTAAGATGATTGGTTTGCCAGGACACTAGAAAATGCCTTCTCAGGAGAACAGCGTACATGTGAGACAATTTCCTCTCAGGCTCCTGCTCTGAGAATCAACATAAACACTTTAATGCTTTTGCTGTTATTTCAAAAGGATAGAGTGAGCCCTTTAATCTACAATTATCTGATTAGCAGGAATCTGAAACCAAAGAGGAAGATTATCAACCATTTGGATTTTATTTTCAGCCTAACCACCTTTCTTATTCAATGATTACCTCCATCTCAATAGTCAGCCAACAGGTGCCTCAGAGATGAATGAATTCCATGGGTGTTTTGATTTTGGAGGGAGATGGGGGGCAGTAGTAGAAATAGTTTAGAGATGATCCTTGTTGAATCTATGCTGAAATGCTGGATGTTTACTTTGAAATCCACAATTCCTTGTATCATCGTTCATAAAAGAGACTGACAGCTCCATTCTCTCTGCAATGCTTGTGTGTAATTCCTATTAGTGTGAGCAGTAATGCAGCAGGACAGCAATTTGAGACCCTAGTCTTTCATCTTTCTCTAAAGAGTGATGTTCAAAATGAGCTTTCAGGTAAACTGTAAGAAGGTCAACATATCTATCTAAAGATTTGGCAAATGGTTCTCTACCACATAGATCCAGAATGCTCATGCTAGGAAGAAGGAGAGTTGGAAGCGATTTAAGTGTAACTCTCTCACCTCAGTGATAAGGAGACTGAGTTGTAGACACGGTACCCCATTTGCTCAAAGCCATGATGTTAGGCTTATGTGGGAAGTTGTGACTATAGCCAAGAACTCCTCACTTCTCTTCCAGTGCTCCTTATCCTCCGTGTAATACAGAAGTCCAAACAAACAAACAAACAAAAAAGTACAGTATGAGCTTCTATTTCAAGAAATGTTGTCACAACAAAGATTGGTCAAACATAAACAAATGGAAAATGGAGCAAAATATATAAAACAACTGTTTTTAGAGATTGGACAGCAGGCAGTGCACAACTGTGAACACCAAGAGAAGAGAAACAAATAATATAAGCCTTGCTCCCCTGAGGCGGAGGGCAACAAACACAGAGCGCTGTTGGCTCAGGGACTTCAGGAGATGGAGAGCAAAGATTAGGAAGGCTGTGTCAACTGGAAGGTGTGGGGCACAATTTTGAGAAGAAGAGATATAGAGAAAAAGAGCTTCAGAAATCTACAAAGTGTCTTGTTGGGTACTATGCTGTACTTGTATAGAGTGAAATTTCAGATATCCAGGGAGAGAAGAAACTGAGTTATATCTGAAAAATTCCCAGAACCTACACGGATTGGAGAGGTTTTGAGGACTGCCAAGCCAGTCCCGCTATTCTTGGACACTCTTTTTAAATTTGTCTTTCAGCTGCATGATTTGTATTGAAGAATGCTCGTTTTCTAAAATTTTTTCTTGTCTGTGTCTATGGATGAGCTCATTAAAGGAATTTTTCATCTCTACTATTATATTTTCTGGTTCTAAAATTTGTATTTGCCTCTTTGTTATAATTCCCATCTCTTGGCCACAATTTCTCATCTGTTTATGTATTACCTTCCTTTTCAAATAGGTTCTTTAATCATAGTCTTTTTAAAGCCCTGTCTTAAAATTCCAACATGAGTCATCTCTAATTCTGGTTCTATTGGTTACTTTGTCTCTTCATAATGATTTGGTTTCACTTGATTTTTGTATGCATTTTATTTTCAAATTTAATGCAAGACATCTTATGTAGAACAGAAAAACCGGGGTTACTATTATTTATACCCAGTCATTGTTCTGCTTCAAATTTCTTCAAAGACGCTTTGCTCTTGGTACATGGGCTGGATTCAATGGCTGATTTTCTCACCCAGCAACATTGGGTCTTTAACTGTCCCTAAGAGTAACAAGCTTTTTTTGCCCTGACTACAGTAGTTTAAGTCTTTTAAAGGAAGTATTAAGTCGCAGACCTTCATCTGTTTCTCAAAGTGGAAATCAATTTCCTCCTTCACAGCTGTACAACGTTGGGAGTCTTTCTCCAGTCTTTTGCCCTGCCTTGAATCTTTCTCATGACCACTAGAAGGAGGTCTTTTGATAAGAGCCTGCGAGTGGATATAAATTCCTTGTCACACCAACCCACATTCAGTCTTTAACAATATGTTAACTCAATTCTTCTTACCCTCTCGTATGGTAACTGTATCTTCTACCTAAACTCTGCCATCGGCGACAGAGACAGGTGCCTTTCCTGTCTTGGAGGAGGGAGGGAAATGATCTATCATTGGATTTCAGACAGTTTTCCCTGCAACTTCAGATGGCTGATAGGTTTGAGAAAAAAATTGTGAGTTTGTATTTTATTGCACTTTTATTCACTGTTAGTGTAACAGCAATAAAAATTCCAAGACGGTGTAATAGGGCAAGAAGAAGAAACGTAAAATGTTGAAAATAAGAAATAAAACTGAAATTATTCATTTAAAATACAACTGATGTGTAGGTAATGTTAAGTATTCTGTTGGTTTATGGATGCAAATTCAGCAAGGCCAGTCAATAAAAAGTCAATATATAAAAAGCAATCATCCTTCATAACAACGATAAATTATAGTAAAGTTTAATCAATCACTGTAAAAACTGAATACAGTTGACTCATGAACAATGTGGTATTTAACAGCACTGATTCCCCCATGCAGTTCAAAATCCCATATAACTTCTGACTCCCTCAAAACTTAATCACTAATAGCCTACTGTTGACTGGAAGCTTTATTGATAACATAAACAGTCTATTAACACATATTTTGCATGTTATATGTATTGTATATTGTATTCTTACAATAAAGTAAGCAATAGAAAAGAGAATGTTATTAATAAAATCATAAGGAAGAGAAAATACATTCACAGTACTTTCATATTTATTGAAAAAAAATCAAACCTGTGTTTTCCAAGGGTGAATTGTATCTAGGATTGAATTTAATGAAAGAGGTTCATGGTCTCTTTGAACAAAACTCAGTTATATTAATGAGGGTTATTCTCATGATTGGAAAGTTCAATATTGTCATTTATCTCAAAATTAATCTGTATACCCTACACAATCTCAATCAAAATCTTAGCAAATCTTTTTTACTAAGAAAAATTTAAAGTTGACTCTAAAATATATGAGAAAATCCAAAGGTCCAAAGATAACTAAAGCTCTATTTTAAAAGACAGAGTAATTACTTTGGAGTACTAAAGTAATTAAAACTCTGGGGGATTAGAGCAAAACTGGTAGATTAATGATATAGAATACAGATTCCAGAAACAAATCCATACATACTTAGTCACTCCATCTATGTTGAAGAAGACTCTAATACATATGAAATATCAAAGCTGTTTTTTGAGATGATTTTAGTTTCACATGCAGGTATGAGGAACAATACAGAGAGATCCCATGTAGCCTTTACCAAGTTTCACCTGATACTACCATACTGAAAATTAACCCACAACATCATATCCAGGATATGGTCAAGATACAGAGCACTTCCATGACCACAAAAATCCCTCCTATTGTTTTCTTGTAGGCACACACACTTTCCTCCTATCCCCACTCCTCATTCCTAACTTTGGCAACCACTAATGTGTTCTCCATTCCTATAATTTTGTTATTTCAAGAGTGTTACATAAATGGAATCGTGCAATATGTAACCTTCTGGGATTGACTTTTTTCATTCAGAATAATCATCTGGAGGTCCATACAAATAATTGCATGTAGCAATAATTTGCTCCTTTTTATTTCTGAGTAGTATTACATGGTGTGTATAAACCACAATTTGTTTACTTAATCACCCATTAAATTATATCTGGATTGTTTTCAATTTCATCTATCATGGTTGAAGTGACAGAGCTTTAGACAGAGATAGACAGAAGTGGACTTTAGATACATTTTAGAATTTCAACCAACAGGACTTGATAATGCATTAACCATGGGGGATGAAGAGGTAACAATTTTTCATATCTTGACCACCTAGGAGAGGGGTTACTTTTGATGTGTAGGGTTGATACTGCCTCTTTCTGAGTTATGAGGACTAGGGGAAAATCAGTTTTGTGGGAAGTAATGGAGAATTTTTTTCTTAAATCTCATTTTGAGTATGTTAAGATTTAGGTGTCTATTACAAATCCAGAAGAATAGATTCACTTTGGTGCAATTAATCTAGCTGTTCTCCTTGCTTAGATGGCACTCTGTCCTTTGCATAGCTATTCTTTCTAGTTATTTAGTTCTTGATTTAGATGCTAGCTTCCCAGAATCTTTCCCTGATCACTCATCTAAAGTGGTCACTCACTTACTGTCCATTTATCCTATTGAAATTTTCTTGATAACATTTTTGCTAACATATATTATTTTATTTATTTATTACTTGTGATAATATAAGCTGAACAAGAGCAGGGCCTCAAATGGTGTTTGGCAACTTGGTAGGGGCTCAATGTAAACATTTTTGCAGGAAATAAGTACCATTGGAAACAATCAAGCCAGGGGACTTTTACACCAGAAGACCAATAGGTATTCCTAGAGATGGTAATGCCTACTTCGCACATTCATGAGGATTAGCAGTAATATATGCAAATTTCTTGGCAGTATTTGGCACATAGTAGGCACTCTGGCAATGATAGCCAAAATGATCATTTCTACTAACATGCTACCTGAATAGTTTTGCCTTCTCAGTTAGTACACTTAATTAGGGCCATACAGCACCATTATCAGCCACTCAAAGGGAATATTTGGTCAGAACTGGATAGTATTGCTTATTAGTAATAGTAAAATATAATAATAAATTTTACCTTTGTTTATTTAACTGAATTCAAATACATTTATTTTTCTTACTCCAAATTCAATCAGACTAATAAAAACATAGGCTTATGATAATAGATAGCAAAAAGACTAAGTAAAGAAAAAAGCCACAATGTCTAACGACTGAAAGCTGGCATTGATGTATACAGTAGAGTCACATATGCAACAACAGAGCAGCCTACTTCATACACAGTTCTCCGGGCCCCACCCATTAAGCTTGGGTCATCTGTACCTGGGCTGTGTCCCTTCCTTATACCACTGCTTTTTCTTGATATTAGTTATTGGTAACCACATTCTTTTCAGTTATTTCACAGCCACCATTGAGTAGTCTATGCTGGGTGGGTTTGTTATTTATAAAGTGCTCAGAGAAAAAGAAGTGGGCAATTTTAAAATTTGAAATCAAAGCAGGATTGCATATTGCTGAAGCTTTGCTCTGGGCTCCTCCTTTATAATAATCGTTATTTCTTCCCAAGCTTTCTGAATGATTCCATGCAAATCTGGAGGCCAGCACTTTATTTTATGTCATCGGTGTCAAAGTTGTAAGCCAGAGTGCATATTTTTTCCCTACCTTTATCATCCTCCCATATTCGATCTTCTCACCTTATTAAAAGTTTGCTATTGAAATGAAGGTCAGGGCCATGGTTAAAGCATTTGGAGAAAATCACATTCTCTCTGCCCTAGAAAAATATAGCTCTCTACAAGAAGGGAGAATCTCTCCAGAGACTTCTTCTTTGAATTCCAGAGGGCCGCATGTTTGAAATGTTAATATGATTTTACGGATGAAAATTTTACCTGCAAAACATTTCTAAAATAGGTACCTGTCGGATATTCTTCCCCCTAGGGACAGTCCTTCCTATACATCAAAGGCAGCTCCTCTCCCAGAGACAGCCCTCTGCAACTGGAGAAGTGAGACCTGCTGTTACAAGACTGCAAGGCACAAGTATTCGGTTACTGTCAATTCTCAACTGTCCTATCTACACTGTTTGGGGATAGAAAGCAGAAAAAAACCAACAAGCATCACTTCCTATAAAGCATTTTCATAAGATATCTGTACCTTTATGATCTCGGAAATGTCCATCTCTGTGGTTTAGATAGACAAAAATAGATTCATTTTTTCTCCTGAGTTTCTAAACCCCAGTCATCATAAAAATGCAACCTCTCTCAAAATGGAGAGAAGTGAATGTATAGAAAATAGCTGAGTCATACTAATAATGGTGGCAAGCTGGAGAGCAGTGATTGTCAAATCTTTGCAGGCAGAGTATCAATAGCAGCTGCAGGGAAAGTTCCCGTGTGATGCTAATGCTCCTGATCCAGGCACCACACATCAAAAACCATTTTAACTATGGCCTGTATTTGCTATAATTCTTGTTCTTCCTGTAGCTCCACTTCACTATGGTTCCTGCTCTTCATTAGTCCAGGTATGTAGCTTTTCCTGGGATTCTTTCACATGGGTTCTCACTGGAATAACCTTCAATAAGTCTGTGTTGCTTGCCTCCAAAACTGACTAAAAGTCAAGACACCAAGTTCCTTTTGTTCATCACTTATGAAATACCTAGACTATGGGCACGTGTGTAATGTATGGAGGCTGTCAAAGACTTAAGAGATTTGTCTCCGCCCTGTTTATGTCTATAATCTTCTGGGAGGAAATCTTGCTAGCTCTTTGAGCGTCTCTTCTCTCCAATCTCGATGGGGTGGAATTCAAGTTGGAAATAATTCAATAGTAACAAACATATTTATAGCTAGACAGTCAGAAGACAGAAGGGTCAAGTTAATTTGTCTGGAGGGTGTGAGAAATCATTCTTAATCTCTGTCTGCATTCAGGCCTAAGCCTACAAAATAGGAATTTCTCCCCATACTTCTACACTCTGGGGTAAGTACTAAAGAAAAACTGTTGCCTTTACACATTCCATTACATGGGAAGAATTTAATTTCAAACAGCTGAGACGATGAGCGCCTGAGGCTGACATTCAATATTCTGCATCTCTCTGGTGGCTGTAAGAGTTGTCAAAGGTTGTGGATGTTGTGTCCTCCCCTTTTTCTGACTTGTGCCTTCTGCTCATGTGTTTGTGTTTGGGGTTGGGGTGTGGCATGAAGCTGCCCGACTCTGCAACTTCAGCTCTCCCTCCTGTGTGATTCCTAATGCCTAAACTAGGCGTGTGGGATGTGAGCAGGTAAGACACCAACATGTTGTGGTCTCAGGTCCAAACCATGTGACCTAATCTGGTTTTATAAGCAAAGACTCTAAATCACTGTGACCTTTTCTTGTGCAAATGTCTCCATTTCTTCTAGTTCCAGATGAAAGGCATAATCTTACTATCAAACCCATCTGAGAGATGTGAGCAGGTTGTTGAACCGGGGCTAGCAAATATTGAGAGTAAAGCTAGAGAAATGCATTCTGAGAGGAAGGTTGAGTGAGTTCAAGCCCATAGATTCAAGTAAGGAAGAATGAGCAAGTACCAGCCAGATGATATGAGCCACACCAGACTGGACATTCAAATTCTAGGTTGGGCATGCACCGTTTAAGAACTCAGTCCTGGCAACAAGAACATGAGCTGTCTGAGAAATATAAATGCAGGCGAAAGAATGACGGCATAAGCTAAAGCTTCAGAGAGCATAAATGTTAAGTCACACATCCTAGAGGTGAAGCGTGGGAAGGTGGGGAGAGGCAAAACCCAAGTTCAAAGGACATGAGGCCTGCAAGAGCATTTCTGCTCCATCCCCATTCTACCGTGGAATCTAGTGGCTTTAGTCCACATTCATATTTTCAATGGTTTTTCTAAGCACCAATCTTTTCATTTGTTCTCTTTTCATTTCACTTCATTTATTGGGTGTTTGTTTTAAGATGGAACAAGAATCGACCGCCAGGTTCTAATACACTGGTAAAAGTTGTAGTTTGCTTTTTGAAATCTCATAGAGCCAGACCCAAACTGGTTTTTGTTGTCTTGTAATTTGTGTGTTTGCTTGTTTTGTGCTATGAGCAAGAGCGAAAGTGGGAAAGCAATATTTTCCTAAAACAACCTAAGGGAAGACATCACTGGATACAAATTATTGATTCCATGCCCCCCTAGTGGGCTTGTTATCCGATTGACAGTTTGTCCAAGATCACAAATTAATGCTGTATCTTCTAGGAGAAATATGATATTCATTCAATGTTGAGTAAATCCATATATTAAAGCCAAACATTGATAAATAATGTAGGCCAATAACCCTCCAAAAGGCATATTTCCATATTTCCTGGAAGGGTGACAGCATGCTACTATTTTTAATGGCTCTCACTATTACTATCTCATATGTGTGAATGATGTTTCAGTGGTTAAGGCTCTGATTTATTAATTAGAATGCAGTTTTCAGTGTGCTAATGTTACCCTGAGTTGAATGATAAGCACATATTTTAAATATGAGGTTTGGCAATTGCACAATATTTTACATTGAATTGGAATATGTAAAGGATGAAAACCTCTCCAAGGTATAGGGGATTCAGATCACTTCCCTGTGTACTGGCAGCTTAAAAACAGAATTAGCATTTGTTTTATCACGGATGAAACAGAACAGGGTGTTACTTTAGAAGCAACTTTTTTTTTTTTTTCATGCTTGGAAAACTTTCCCCCTTCCTCTGTCCTCTTCCACACAACCAAAACCCAGAAATTTTGAAACATGTTACTTTGCTATGTTCTGTCTTTGCAATAGTAACATGCAAGGATTTTTCTAAGGGAAACCTGCTTGCCATTTTTTTAGTAACCTATCCTTTTTTTTTTTTTTTTTTTTTTTTTTTTTAAATTCTGGAGAAGTCCTTTACACACACCAAAAGGCAACAATATTAACTGTGTGGGGTTTTGGATTTTGTGAAGACCATACTTACTTCCAGCCCACATTTTCCTTTCTTTTTTTAAATTTTGATTTATTTATTTTCTATTACAGTTGCCCCACTTTTTTCCCCATTGCTTCCCGCAACCCTACCCACCCCTTCTCCCATAGTCAATCCCCACTGAGTTGTCCATGTCCGTGGGTCATTTATACTAGTTTCTTGACTAGACCCTTCCCATTCTTACCCCCTTCTCTCCCTTCCCCCTCCCCCATTGTCACTGTTAGTCTTCTCCTTGTTTACATGCCTCTGGTTCAGTTTTGCTCATTTGGTTGTGTTGTTCATTAGTTTCCTGTATTAGGTGATAGCATAAGGTATTTGTCTTTCACTGCCTGGCTTATTTCACTAAGCATAATTCTCTCTAGTTCCATCCATGTTGTCGCAAATCGTAGGAGTCCCTTCTTTCTTTCTGTTGCCACATTTTCATTTGATTTTCATGGTTCCCAAATCCTAACATGAGTCTCTCAATTTGGAGACACAAAGCTCACATTTAAAAATGGGAAAAGCCTATAACAAGGCTGGCAATGTTCCCAGGCACCAAGTTCATAATGGAGCATGTGAATCTATCAGCTGATTACTGGTTGTCCTTGAACTGGTTGTGTGATGATAAACACCGTGCCATCTGATGGTAACATGGCATAACGAGGAGGACAGCTTACTTTGTGATATTTAGGTTTTATTTCTTTTAAGTTCTGACTAAAAGACATTAAGAAACATGGTCAAAAGTGGGAACTTCCTAACTGTACATTCGTAATGAGTGGAATTGGGAAACATAAAGCTGACCATTCCTCCTGTGCCCACTTTGTCAGAGAGTTGAGGAGTTCATCTGTTCCTGAACATGGGGGTAGTCTCAGTTCCTCCTGGGAATCCCTCTTGTCCCTTTCCTCTCAACATAATTAAACCATCCCTGAAGTCTTCACTCACACACAGGGGAGGTTAGAATCCAGAACTCAAACCACCTGACATTCGATGTGGTATACAAGGAGAACTCAAAAAGGCCTCTGACTAAAACAGTCTCACAGGCAGCTCCTCCAAAACTGCCATCAGATAGCCATCACTCTTTGGTTAGCAGATGCCAGGGGTGAGCCACTGGGATACCTGGAGGAAGACCCTGCCAAGCAGATCCCTGCCAACACATCAAGGTGAGCAGGGGCCAGTGATTAGATATGAGGTCAGCATAATAGGCAGAGACAAGTTCTTGTAATACATTTTAGACCTTTGTTAGAATAGTGGCTCTATGGTGAGGTAGATGGGAAGTTGTAAGACTTAGGCGGAGGAAGGGCATGCTTTACCTCACATTTAAGTGGATCTCTCTTATTGCCATTCAGAGTTGAGGCTATGGCAGAGGTAAAGGTAGAAACGGGGTGTTCAGTTAGGAAGCAGGGAAATAAAAGGTGTGTGGTGTCTCTGGAAAAGCACAGCAGGTCGGTATTAGTAAAACCTAGAAATTCTTGGATGTCAGGCAATGAGGGAAGAAGAGCCATTGAAAAGCTTGATTTTAGTGGGTCTTGTGTGCTTTGCCACCAAGTTTGGCTCTCTTCTTTAGGCAGTGAAGAGCACATAAAGATCTTTAAGTCAGAGCTTGATATGGTTCTATAAGCACTTTAAGATATAACAGTGACATCTTTGTGTTGATGGACTCAATATTGAAGACAAGGAGGTCAGTTAGAAAGTAATTGCACTGGTGTATAAAAGTGACAATAAGGGACTTAAATGAGTTAAAAGAATAGCAATTTGGAAGAAGAATTAGGGCCTAATCTGAGAGCTTTTTAGTAATTTGAATTTTATGATTTAGCAAGTTAGGGTTAAAGAGAAAGGACAGTAGAATTCTATTCAGGACCCTTAGAGGTTTCTCTTCTGCCAACTCTATCCTGCCCTGAAGTTCTGAGATGTATATGAGTCCAAAAGAGTAAAGACTTTTGCTTTCTTTTAGAGCAAATTCATATCCCTGGGCTTCATCAGCAGTTGACACAGAACAGTGCCTATTGTACCTGTTAAAGTCAGTTATATAGAAGAAAACATAGAATGCCTGATCATATGTACAGGAAGCTTCTGCCTTTATGTTAACTTTTCAAATTCAGTATACTCCTTCTCTGATCATATCCTATCACCTTTTAAAGCCAGCCTGGTGTTAGCCCTCCAGTTACTTTCCTGTTCTATGCGGATGTTTCTCCTATAATCCATGGGTTTGATGTATGAAGACACAGTTATTACTGCAGTGGGCTCTACTCACACCCTCTCCATCATAGTTATAGCTGCAACCTAACAGGAACTTCACTGGAAATGAATGTGAGAAATCATAATGGCATTTTGTTCCATGCAGTTTTATTTAGGAAAATGCTATTTGGGACATAAAACAAGGGGCTGCCCTAGAAAGAAATTAACAACTGAGCCTCATAATATCATGATTTGGTGTCAAGAATATTGTTTCCTGGGAAGAGTCTGATGATGTTTTTATTTTATATTTCTTTCCAACTTCTTTAATTTTATTTAAATATTAATTTATGCCATTCATTACCAAGTTAAAGATTTCTGGGGTGATTAAAATCTTCTGTTTTATGTGTAAACAGGAGGAGTCCTTATTACAATATAAGAAATGATGCCAAAGGGATGGCACCCTTATTTTCTTTTGCTCTCACTTGAAGCCATTTCAAGTTAATGCACATTTATGGAGCATCTCCTATTTGTAAGGCACCCAGTGGTCACTTTACAGATGCAATGGTGAGTGATGGGCCACAGTTCCTCTCCTTGGGGTTTTACAGCTGAGATGAAACTTGTACAAAATGTAAATATAAGGAGAATGAAATTGCTTCAAGTACCATGAGATGTGATATGTGACTAGGAAGGAGTGAAGAAGAGTTCACTTCTAGTTGCACAAATGATAAAGTGAATGTGAGTATCTTGCTTAGAAGTCAGTGGTTGGCTCATGGTGGTTTTGGAAGATAAGTCTTAGTACTGAAACAGCTAATGGGGTAAGGGGATTCCAATTCCAAAAATGAGGTATAAAATATAAAAAATACCTTGTTACTGCATATTTTAGGGTTGTGAGATCATGAGAAATGCAATGGACTCAGAGCTTGGCGTGGGGCAGCGGTATGATGTGATGTTGGAGAGGTCAGGACCACCCTAGGCAAAGTACTCTATATCCACAGAGGGGTGCACACTTTATCAGTGATGGGAGTCATTGAATGTTTCATAGTAGAGCAGAGCCTGGTAGTATAATGGGAGAGGTTGGCAGGGCAGGGCAGGCAGTGGTGGAGAGCTCTGTTTAGTGATAAATAACTGTTAAGACATGATGGGACCTTCATCTGAAATAATGGCAGTAGCAGAAGATCAAACATCATACATTTTAGAGTTATTTCAGAGTCAAATTAATAAGGTTCAGTAACTGTCTGCATATGGAAATTGAGGGTGAAAATGGACTTGAAGAGGATGGAGTCCATGATTAGAAATTAGCACTTCCTATTACTAAGGAAAGAAAAACCACTCTCAGTGAACTAAAGCCTATTCATTTGATTGGTAGATTCATAAAATGGCCATTCTTATGCATTTTAATATATGTCCAAGTAGGTATTGAAGAAATCAATTTGAAGGTATCTTAAGGCATATTTTCTCTTTATTCTGCCTCAAATTGTCAACAATGATGGGTTTTTTACTTTTCTCCTTCCTTTTGTGGCTTCAGTAAAGTGTAGTGATGGGATGAAATTTATTTGCCTATCAACCTTCTGCCTCCAAAGCATTTCCTCTGGAAAATTAAACAAGAAGCTCATCTAAAATAACAAAAATTATTGGCCCCATGGATATTCAGACTCCAGGTTTCTGCATGATAAATTGTAAAATCATCAGTACAATCAGGTGTTGTTGGCACTCTACAGTGAGTATAGTCATTAGTTTGTTCTTGAGAAGCTCTTGTGTTTAAAAGGGACATTGATTCCAATTCATCTCAGCTCATGTAATTTAGGTGTAGTTGTATATTTTAAAAACTTTATACTAATGCAAGGTTTTTAAAGATTCTCTAACTCATAAAGGAATCCTAATTTCTAACAACACATGCAGTAAAAATAAAAATAAAAATCAACCTCTGTATTATGGCATCCTTTTCCTCTTTTTGTAAGAGAAGCAAAGTAATTTTTCCTAGCAGATTAGATTTTTCAGATGAATAAGTTCCTCTCAATATGTGACAAGAAGAGCCTCCAGTGCCATGGGATTCCTATTCTCTTTAGTGATTAACTAAGTGTGATTTTGTTAGTCTGAAAGTTCCTGCCCTCCTCTAAAAGCTTGGCTTATTTTCAGGAACCTCATTACTCATAATGAACGCCTCCTTTTAGATGTTCAAGGGTAGCTCCCTTGTTAGATAAAACTTATATCTTAACAATCCTTGGCACTTTAAAATTTACAAAACACTTTGATGTGTCTCTTCACATTATACTCTTAACATTCTCTCAACCCTACAATACAAAGCAAGTGTCTATTATGGAAAAAGCATCTTTCACAACAGCCTACTAAGGCAAAGGGCAATTTCAAACTTAAGGCCCTTGCATGAAAAATATTAATTCAGAATGGAAAATGCCTTTGGTGTATGACTGCAAGAGAGAAAGAAAGAAATATTCAGAAGGTGGGCCATAGGGGAAAGAAGGGGCAGGGTCTTGGAACTCATCACACCAGGCCAAATTCTGATCAGCCACTCAGTTGTGTATCTTCTCAAGGCCTCCATCCCCCCAACAATATAATCATAGGATAAATGGACAGATATGTAAAGTTCTTAGAACAGTGTCTTGCATCAGTTTTTCAGTCCTCTGGCCCCAGGGGGACTTTTATAATTGCATGATGCATAGGTGTCTACAAAGGAAGCTTGTTATGATATTGTCACAGTTCCTTCCAAACTAGTTCCTTGGTCGCCCTGTCCTCAGCACCTCAGCCTTCTCTAAGATTTTCCTTGAAAAGTCTGCTGACCTAAAAGCTATCTCTCCAGATGTGCCCAGTCTTAGCTTTGGGTTTTTATTCCGAGAAATCAGCATTAACCTTCCAAACTGCTCTTCACTTCTGATCTGTTCATGCTACTTTTGGCTATTATCTCCTGGAATTCCTTGATGTTTGTATAGCAATGGTTTATTGTTCTCATATACCTTTACTTTAATCTATTTAAACTTGAAGATGACTTACAGATGTGAAAAGCCACTCAACAAGTTAGCACATCTTTGTTTTGCTCTAAAATCTTATCTTAAACATTGTAATATACTGATTGGCTACAAGACACTGCAATGTTGGTTCTTTTCAACTAAAAACATGCAATTGGTTACATGCCTATAATAATAAGTAATGAAGTAATTAAATGTTGCTGTCCTTGTATGTTCTTATAAAAAAGGTTTAGCTAAATCAAAAAATACACAATATTCTGGATGGTTCTGGAACTTATGACATCTTCTGGTTCATATTTACAGGAGTTTAAGTGAAACGAGACCCTTTCCTCTCCTGTTTGGAGATACAAGGGATGAATGCATGGACTCTTCTAGAGGAGAAGTAAGACAATGATAAAGAGAACAAGAGAATGGCAGGGAGCACACAGTATATATTCCTCTTCTCAGGCCTAGTAACTGACTTGGAGCTCTTCTGGCAAGAAAGATGATAGTAGTAGCTATATTCACAAAGGATCATAAGGGTCTGTCACAAGTGGTGCCACTATAGGGGTCCAAACAGTCTGGGCACAGACCTTAAGAGAGGCATATTCTAGTGCATAGCTCTGTCACTCAAACATAAGCATTGTGTCAGAGTCCCGAGTGTACAGCTGGAACCCTGAAGACTCAAGGACACACCCAAAGAGATGCAGGCCCTTACTGAAAAAAAAAAAAAAAAAAGAAAAAAATCTATCCAAGGAAAAATATATTGGAGCATGTGACTATTTTCCTTTTTATTAGCAATTATTTTCTTTCTTTTTAAACTATGAATTCAATTTCTTTAGTAAATATAGGATTATTGAGGCTATATATTTTATTCTTGTGAATATTGGTTGTTTGTACAAATATGTTTATAGCAGGGCAATTTTTAATATATCAGAACTAGAAACAACTCAAATATCCACCAATAGTACAACGGATATATAAATTATGGTTTGTATATAAATCTAATCATATAAAGGGATACTATATGACACTGAGAACAAATATGCTATTGCAATCGGAACAACATGTCCGAATATTCCAAATGTTAAACAAAGGCAAACAAACACAGAAGAGTATATCTGTATTAGTCTATTTATATTAAGTTCAAAAACAGACAATACTGAGTTATGCTGTTAAATATCAGGATATTATTCCTCTGAGGCAGGGTAGTAGGTGTGAAAGGGTATGAAGAATTCTTCTGGGGTCTGGTAACATATTTCTTGGTCTGTTTCCTGGTTTACAGATCTGTGCTTGATTTTGGAAAATTTATTGAATTATACACTTACACTTAGGGTAATTTCCTTAATGTACTTTATATTTTTCATAAATGTAACTTTAAAAGAAGTCATTTCCATGTTTATATGAGATACCTCTTAGGGATCCCCAAAAGCTGCTGAATAACAGTTGAGAGTATGATTGGGGAAAAAAAACAAGTGTCAGTGATAACTATGACTGTGAACTCATTGTACACATTGAATGGGCTGCCTTGGAAAATCACTTATATAGCGTTCTAGAGAATTTAATTTTTTAATGTTTAGTCCACTTGCTTCATTATTTACCACATCTTTCTCACCATATCAAATGTCCAGAAATTCAGAGTAATACCATACCAGCATTTCCTGATCTACCAATCTAAAAATTCTACCAATTATTTTAACTACTAATTTAAACAGGTTTGGTATCTATATGAATCTGTTCAGAAATACAGTCCAAGTTTACACAAGACTTCCCCCTTGTCCTCACAGTTTGTATTTTACAGAATCCAGTGACTCAGTCATCCTATTTTTGGTATATGGATGTTTTGGTCTCAGCTCCAATTTCCTGATACCAATTCTAACCCCCATTATTATTTAAGGATCTTTAATTATGCATTTATAATTACAACTGCAAATTGTTTTAGTACTCTGAAATTTAACTCACTTGGTCTGGAAATTTGAATTAATGTAAAGCTGCTAAATAGCTTTATACTCTCTCCTTAATTTTTAAGTCACTAACCATGTTTATTCTACCTTAACCAATTACAAGAGTCTCTTCCTGAATTGAGAGTACAGAAGTAGGTAAAGTTGAACAATGTCACTTATTCTGGTATTTATTAACATGACACCATCTGTTCTTTAGCAGTACAATTTTCTCTTTATGTGTTTTTTATCTTATTCTTTTTAGAAATTTAAGAATGTTGTTTTTTTAATTACCCTTGGCATTTTATAAGCCCAAACTCATTCTAGTTTTTTTCTCTTTATGACAATTTACTACCATTTTTATGCTATTCTTTTGTGCATTTGTAAATGCTGCTTTTATTTCTAAGATGTCTCTAGGTGATCATAAAATTGTATGAGGGTGATATTATTCATAGAAGGAGAAGAGATTTTTTCCAAGAGCAAGAGGTATAGTTATGATACTCAATTTTGCAATGCAATGACTTTGATTCAATCTCTTCATTTCTGAGAACCAATTACTTCATTTATAATTGGGAAAAATAATATATACTTCAAGACTGTTTAATGAACAAATATACATGTAACTGAAACCATAACCTACTATATATGCTAACATAATATATAACATAGTGCATATATAATATATATAATGCTTGCATAGATAGAATAGTTTATGTACTTAATGATATACTAATTACTAAGTTGAAATTGTCATCTGTTTTTTCTTTCACACTTTTATATTGGTAGTTATGTTTTTTCTCCTTCAAAGATCATGTTTTCTAAAATATTTTGGAATTCCTTTGACTATTATCTATGATTTCAGTCCCCTACACCCAGTCTTTTATTGGTAGATTATAATAAACTCAGAGCAACATGTCACTTTCTCTCTGAGTGCCTGTCACTTCTGCTTGACCAATCAGTTCCTCCTTGTTAGTCAAAATTATTTTCATAGTAGTAGTTCTCATTGCCTCTTTACCCTCCTGAGAGTAGAAACTGTCAGGAAGGCATGTTCAGAATGTATCAGATTATTTCTTTAGCAGAGACTACCAGCAGTCATCTGGATAAGTGAGTCCCCTACCATCACTCACTGCTGTGTATTGGACACAGGATATACCTGCCCTCCACTGGAAATACAACTTTCAGAGCTGATAGCCTAGGCTATCCTTCCAACAGCATAATTATTTATATTCTCTTAAATCATGCTATCCAAATCCTCTCCTCTAAGTAAAAGCTTAGGTTGTTGAGTTTTTATTTATATATTCATCTTCCTAATTATTCCCCTCTCTGTTTTCCATTTCTTTTTAATATCTTAAGCCTACCTACAAGTAGCACCTAACTTAAGAAGTTTCAGAAGACTGAATTTTCTTCCTTTTGCAAAGATGTTTACAGGTACGAGTTATTATTTCCAGGCACCCTACTATCCATACTCTGTCACATCTATGGAAACAGTTGAGTCTAAATGATCTCCTCTATTGTTTTCAGTTCTACTGATCATCTGTAATATTACTGTTTGTTCTTCCCTGGTCATTCCTGCTCCCCAAAGCTGTGCCCATTTTACAGTTATATCTCTGTACTTTATTTTCCTCTTTCAAATTTAAACCTCAGTTGCTGTTTAAAACAACAACAAAAACAGTTGGCTTTCTGCCAAACTCATTGTTTTTAGTCTTAATAAATCGCCCTTGACCCCTGGCCAATTGACTATTTTTCTGATTTCATAAATGAAGCCCCAGTAATCAATCCTTCTGTGTATCCAATTACATGTTTACCCCGAGTCACTTCACTTTTTAAACAGCGACCTCCAAATAAAAGACAAAACAACTACGTACAGTCCCATTTCTTACATATAACTCCAAAGTTGGTAGAATAGCATTTCAGAGTACAATCGGTGGATCACAAACCTCACAAGAAGCTTCACTCAAAAACCTTGCATCATTATGAAGTAATTAAAATATACAACTACATCTAAATTACATGAGCTGAGATGAATTGGAGTCAATGTCCCTTTTAAACACCAGAGCTGCTCAAGAACAAACTAATGCCTATACTCACTATAGAGGATATCAGGAGCATAGTTTTTAAACATGTTAATTGGTGGCTGGATCTATGATCCTGCATTATCTCATTTACTCCTCTTAACAACTTGACAAGCTGGGTACTAATATTATAGCCATTTTGCATTTGAAAAAACTAAGACCTAAAGAGGTCAAGAAATTGATACAAGGTCACTCAACTGACTCAACAAGTACTGAGCTGGGATTTGACCTCAGGGACACTTTACTTCTTAATCCCAGGTTAACAGCTGACAAAATTGCCTGCCCATATAAATGATTATTGATTACTGCTGAATTAGGAGATATTTAAGGTTTCTTACCATCAAAACAGCTGAAATATACACCACTGAAGGGCTTGATTGTGCACCTACCTCTCAGTTATCCATGTCAAACTAATTCCTTAATCTCAGGAGAAAATGAACATGCCCATTGCACACCTCTTCTTCTGGCATTTTTTAGCATCTTTAAATCCCCTTTCACTCTTTAGAGCAGTGGTTCTCAACCTTCCTAATGCCGCGACCCTTTAATACAGTTCCTCATGTTGTGGTGACCCCCAACCATAAAATTATTTTCATTGCTACTTCATAACTGTAATTTTACTACTATTATGAATCGTAATGTAAATATCTGACATGCAGGATGTATTTTCATTGTTAGAAATCAAACATAATTAAAGCATAGTGATTAATCACAAAAACAATATGTAATTATATATGTGTTTTCAAATGGTCTTAGGTGACCCCTGTGAAAGGGTCGTTCGACCCCCAAAAGGGTCGCAACCCACAGATTGAGAACCGCTGCTTTAGAGCATAGGACATTATATTCTCTTCAGTCCCACATCTGTGTTAGACCTCCTGTGACTATGAGTTTGTACTACTCATTTTCCTCCTCATAATGAGTTTTCATTCTTCTTGATCTTGGCTTTGATCCCCTTTTACTGTCTTAAAATTGTACTCTTTTTAGAATTCTTATTTGGCATCTTCTTTCATGTATTGGAATATTTCCTCCTCCTTTTAAGCCACAATATTAAAGAAAAACAGCTTTTCTCAAATTCTTTCACTTGAGAGGAGATATCAGTTAGAAGTTACAAAACATTATTTATTCCCAAACCTCTTGGATTTCAAGTGTAAGCACAGAATTTTTCTCCCCAAGGACTTTCTCAGTTTTGTTCCCAGTAAAAAGCCTGCAACAAGGGTAGAACACAGGAAAGAAATAGATGTTCAATGTGGACAGGGCCATTGTCATCACTAGTCTTAAGTTCTCTACTGATGAGTTCGGTCCTGATTTAGTGGACCATACTGGGAAACACAGCAAGTCCATGAATCACTGGGAACTAATAACTATTCTTCCCTCTTTGCCCCCATTCCATTCTGTCTCAGAGCTCAGACAAGGTGTAGGAGAAAGAACACTTCCAATACTGTGAAGCAGCCCATTTAGCTCCAGATTCTAAGAATGCCTTGCGTCAGCTTGCTGAGGATTCCACCAGTGAGTTTTGACTTCTCAGCAATCTCTCTCTGGAGAGGCTTCCCAGAAAAGCATCCATTCAGCTCACCCCTGAATGCACTTTGAGCAACTGGCTGCCTCTCCCATAAGCACGTTATTAAAGGTCTCTTTTCAAAAGCAGAGATAGTGCCCTGGAAAATGCGATATTGATTTTTCCCCTTCTTTTTCACTGTTTCAATCACTGCTCGTTTGAATGGCTTTCATTTTTAGCAACAACAAGAGAATCATTGGAGAAAAGTGGTTTATAGGATCAGCCTGAAATAAAATCACCGCTCAATTTAAGCTCTGAAAAATACTATTGATATTTTAATAGAAGTTTGGAGAACCTATTGCGAGCTCAATAATAGCTACAAGGAGTTTATACACAGAAATCATACTTAGGGATCATTTTATTTCTTAGGTAGTATGTGTTAACAGCAAATAATGGTTTAAACCTTCACTCACTTCCATTACTGTATATATCAAGAGTCTCAAGAGTGTGGAAATGTTCAGAGTACTTCAGAAGGGGTAAAAGCCTTTCCATGACTCAAATGATTTCTCTCTAATTGGCCCTTGAAGAAAAAAGCTGGGGTGGTTTTCTCTTAAGCTATTTCCCTGTATCAGCACCTGGAAATTCCAACTATCTTAGAGCTGAAAGACCTAGAGGTAATGTAGTTAAATGGATTTGTTTCACAGGTAAGACCAGCAAAGCCCAGGTGTTGGTGTGATTTGATGGAGGTGGCGCAGTCTCAAATTCCTGCTCAGGAGTCTTGCTTTGTGAGTACCTGGAATCCTTCTCCCTGCCTGGATCTTGCTATAGTACTTACTTCTCTCCTTCTTTATTTCCCTCCCCTACTCTCCAAAATACCAATGGATCTTCTCAGTTCTTAATCTTCCTATGCTGTACAAACATACTTATTTATGAAGAAGAGTAATGATATTACCACATGACTTGACTTATTACTTAGCAAGAAGACAGTGTTACCTTCAATTTCCTATCAAGACACAACTCACTCAGAAAAATCATTGTGTGACTTCAGTCCATACTGATATTACTCCTTTCTGTCAACCACTGTAAATCACTGAAAATACGCCTCGATTAATCCTTAAGTATTCTACGTGTGTGTCTAGATTTCTAGGTGAGCTCTTTGAGGTCAATGTCGATTAAATGAATGTGGTTAATAAATGTGTAAGGCACCATACTATATGTGAGGAGGGATAGAAATAAAAAATATAATATAATATTATATTATATTACATTATATTTTCTTGAATTATTTATGTTTAATACAGATGCATGTTTTAAATATATGAAGATAACTTTCACAGAAGATCTTGGTGTAAAGGAAAACAGTAGAAAGGAAGTTCATAAAAGCAGAAAAATTTAGAGCTTGCCAATATAGTAGAATTAGAACCCTTGGAAAAATGTAGTGGGAATTAGTTTCAAAAATATGAACAAAGGAGAGGAAATAGGATGAGAAATAAGATGTTTCTGAATTTGGAGAACAAAGCTGTTTTTAGTATATTACACAGTCAGTGTAAAAGAACCTTGATTAGGATGGAGAGGGGGCTATCCATGCATCCAATCATATAATAGCTACTAATTGCGAACATATTATATGTAAGGTACTGTTCTAGGCTCTAGTGGTAAGTTTGAATTGGTGAGGTTAGGAGGTATTATATTTAAAGCCAGACTAGCATGATAGCTGTGGAAAGATAAAGCAAGAGTTAGATTGAAAAGTATTGGAGAAACTGCACCTGGTTGAACATGAAAAGTAAGAGTGCCTATATAACTCAAAGCACCGACTTGGATGTCATTAACAGGAGGAGGGAAAGTGAGAGGAATTGATTGGAAGTGTATGCAGACAGAGAAGGGGCACCAAGTGTATTAAGTTTCCTCCACAGTATTAGAGATGGGATATCTGGTGGACAATTTCTCCTTTGGCTCTTCTTTAGAACCTCCCTTTTGGCTTTTTCTTTATAAAGCTGTTTGATTACATAGGTCTGCAACCACAGAGGCTGCCTGACCTGCTTATTCTGGTATTAATGGGAGATGCAGAGAGCCATCAGAAACAAGGCCACCCTGGCAGGTGTGGCTCAGTGGACTGAGCGCTGGCCTGCGAACCAAAGGGTCACCAGTTTGATTCCTGGTCAGGAAATATGACTGGGTTGCAGGCCAGGTCCACAGTTGGGGGCATGTGAGAGGCAACTACACATTGATGTTTCTCCCCCTCTCTTTCTCCTTCCCTTCTCCTCTCTCTAAAAATAAATAAAATCTTTAAAAAAGAAAAAGAAACAAGGTCAACTCCCATGGGAAAGGAAGTGCCTTACACTCATTTGAAGGATTCTCGCAAGTTCCACATGGCCAAGCACCTCTCATCAGGAGCATACGTGGTTGGGGGGAAAGCCTTATGGTAAAACAAGGTATAAGATTTTCCTGACCTTTTATTTTTTGTGTACATCTTTCTTGGGAATCATGAAAAAAAATAGTGCTGGCAGCTAGCCTTTCTCATTCTTTCCCCAGCAGAGGGGAGCCTAACATAATCCAGCTCTTTGATACAGGGTTCTTCCTTCCTGTTTCCATATTTTTAGCATGACATGACTCAGAACCTAATTAGCTCCCTAACAACAAGCCCGCCCCCCTAAACTTTTTCCACACTTTAACTAGTTCAATACCTAAAATGTGAACAAGTAATGATAAGATAAGGTTCTTATTTCTATGAAAAACATACCCTTGTTTAAAATTTGATGACTAGGAAGACTTCTGAATGACTCTATAACTGTACTGTGTAGAATGCTACCTTTTCTGCTTTAGGAAGACCAATACAACTTTCAAATGGCCAACTTGTTAATGAGCTTAAAACAAACTGGAAATAATATTATATATTTCTTACTCAAACTATGCTAACCATTAGAAAATAAATCAAATCACATGTCATCCTTATTTGAGATTAACTGGATTTGACATATGTGATTATATACAACATGGCATTGAGTCATGAAACAGAGAAGTAGAACTTTGGGTCTGAGTCTCAGGACATGAACTCAGTTTTGAATTTCTTTTGTTTTTGTTATTGCTGTTGTTTTCCAAGATAAATATGAATGAGCTAATTCTTTGAAATGTTTTAAATTCTACTTTTATTTCTAGGTATAAATTTAGCCTTAAATAGATATTTCTCCATTTCCTACAGAATTTATTACAAACATCTACTTCACCTGGATTTCAAAGGCCTTGAAATATTTGAACACAATGTGAATTACATTTTTTTCACACCAGAAATATTTTTTGAGGACCTAATTTAGGCTAAGCAGTTTTCTCAGTAATGTGGATATCAGAAAACCTTCTTCCCTTATACCTATGTATAATCACTTTATCTACAAACATTTTTTTTAAATGTTTACTATTTAACTGGCTGTGGAGTATGTGGAACCTCTTTATAATAGTCTTGCAACATTTCTGTAATCTAAAACTATTCTAAATTATAAAATTTGTTTAATGGAAAAGCATATCTCCACCAATTATTTGTAGCTACTTCCCTTCTCTGAACTTTTCTGTTTCTGGAATAGGGTCTAAAAAAGATACACTAACCATCACTTTGTCCTAGGCAACAGTATTTATTCATTTACATCTTCTAGTTGTTTAGATGGTTTCTTTGTTCCAAGAATATTGATTTATACTGGTGTTTCCTGATGTCCCCCAAAATACTGAACCCAAAGGATCAGTTAATTCATCATGGACTTCCCTGCCAGAGGGCATTGATATAACCAAGAATTTGCTAGAATTATTCAGGTTGGAGGTCTCCTGTAGTCACATTGAATTTTTTTGTCTTAACTTTGCATTGCATTTCTTTGGCCAAAACACCGGATTGATACTTTTATTATTATTCCCATAATGAATAATTTATATTGCTGATAATACTCATAGCATACTGCCAAAGCTGCTCTTCGAGTATAGACGTGAGTCTAACATCAAACATGCCCTTTTGAGATACTTAGAATTTATCTTCATAGTACATAAAAGCACACTCATCCAGCTCTGTCAGCCACACCACATGTCCTACATGTGTATTCACACCTATACATGACACATATATAACCAATCCCAAATTGTGATAAATACCTTTGCAGAAGAAAAACAGATAAGTAGATATTTAAATTTGGTTTAGTCTACTTTAAATAACTATCCTAGAGCAAAGGGCCAAATAACTTGGATCATAAAAAGTTATTTAGTATTAAATCAGTGTAATCATTAGTTTTTCAATTAAAATATTTTTAATTCTTTTATAGGATCATCTATCAACAACTCAATTAATAAAAAAGGTTATTATGCATTATCTCCATGCAGACTATCCCATTTAGTCACAGGAGGGATATGATAATAAAAAGAAACTTACTTCCACTTAGAAAATTTTAGTTTAGAAAAAAATTTAAAAGTTACATAAAAATTTAAATGATAAAAGAATCAGAATGTAAAGATACCAAGGTAGTTCATGTTTACTTGTCAATAGGGAGTGATGATGGTGCGTCTGTGTTCTGTGCCTCAGGTATGGCTGACGCTCTATTCTCCAGAAGTAAACACAGGGAAACTTAAAGGTTGTTATAAAGAACAAGTGATATCAACAATGTGCAAGACTTCTGGCCAAGATGGAGGCCTAGACCAACATGCTCTGTCTCCCTCCACAACTAAGAAGGACTACAACTACTGCAAAACCAGAAATAATCAGAAGGTCCAGAAAATAAAGCTACATGGAAGTTCAACCTATGACGTTATAAACAAGAGGTGCTCATCTGGAGGGGTAGCAGGGGTGAAGCTGCAGCTGAAAGATCAAGCTGTGCTGGAGGCGGCAGCTGCAGCAATGAGCAGCGGGACCCGGTAAGCACAGACACCTGTATTTAAGGGGAGGAGAGAAACGCCCAGGAACCAACCCTGGCTGCAGACCAGACCTGTCAGCTCATGATTCCAATGCCAGGAAGACAGACCCCCCCACTGTCTCGGATTGTGAGGCCCAGAGGGTGTGGGGATGGAGGAGGAGTCTCCAGGTCTCTCAGCAAAGAGTAACGGCAGGAATCCATCTTGGACCCCTGCCCCCACGCAAAGCCCCACAGTGTGGTGAGAAGGGCTGAGGAAAGGAAAACCAGGGATCAAATCAACAAATCAGAACATAGGGAGGGAACAAACAGTCAACCAGTGCAGAGAGAGGAAACAAAAAGTGAGGAATGTGAGGAGAGGCTCAGAAACCTCTGGGACAGCTATAAATGAACAAACATTTGAATTATAGGATTGCCAGAGGGTGAAAAAGAAGAACTAGAAATTGAAAAATTATATGAAAAAATAATGAAGCAGAACTTCCCTAACTTGGGGAAGGAAACAGACTTACAATTCCACGAAGCACAGAGAGTTCCAGAAAAACTGGACCCACGGAGAACCACACCAAGACACATGATAGTCAAAATGTCAGAAATTAAAGATAAAGAGAGAATCTTAAAAGCAGCAAGAGAGAAGAAAAGAATTATGTACAAAGGGGTCCCAATTAGACTATCAGCAGACTTCTCAAGGGAGACCCTACAGGCAAGAAGGGACGGCGTATATGAATGACTCATGGACATGGACAACGGGGAGGGATATAATTGTGGGAGAAGGGGTGGGCTGGGAGGGGGGAGCAATGGGGGGAAAATGGGACAACTGTAATTGAATAACCAAAAAATAAAATAAAAAAATAAACAAAAGAAGGGACTGACAAGAAATATTCAAAGTAATGAAAAGCAAAAACCTACAACCACAATTACTCTATCCAGCGAAGCTGTCATTCAGGCTAGAAGGGCAGAGAAAGTGCTTCCAGGGCAAAGTAAAACTGAAGGAGTTCATCAAACCCAAACCACTGTTATATGAGATGTTAAAGGGACTTGTTTAGAAGAAGGAGGATCAAAACTACAAACATTAAAATGAAAACTGTATCACAGCAATCAACAACAGAAGCTATGGAATCGAAACAAAGGCAAACTAAGTAGGCAATGAGAGGGGAAAAAGAATTATAGGTATGGGGAACATATTGGGGGGAGGTCAGCAGGGAGGGGGAGGGGGAAAAGGGAGGGAGATGATGCAGGAATTAAGAAGCATAATAGGAGGGAATGGAGTTGATAGGAAGATGTTGAGAAGAAGTATATGCACAACCAATGGGCATGGACTAAGAAGGGGGACAACTGGAGGGAGGGGAGGTCACAGGATGGAGGGGAGCCGAGGGAAAAGAAATTGGGGCAACTGTAACAGCATAATCAATAAAATAAAATAAAATAAAACTAAAAAAAAAACAATGTGCATTATAACTGTTTCAATGATAATTATAAGTATCCAACACCTGAAACACATCACAAATAATTCAGTGATGTACTGGCAACAAGAAAACATCACATTAAAGGGTCTTTCCAATGGAAATGGATGCCTGGATTTATAGATTATTAACCTATATTTCTTTCCATGACTTTACAGTTTAGAATTAGTTAAATTTATCCAACTTCAGTTAAATATTTAATTAAATGTCCCCTCTAAATAAGGCTGACTTAGGTTCCTTGCACTGGAATTAGATTCTAAGTCTCTAAGACGAGAGTGCAGAAGATTATTGCGGTATGATATTGAGAGCATCATGACCCGGCAGAGAGAGCAGTTGGACCAGGATGCAAGCACAACAGACACTTCACTCAACTCCACAGGTTCCCTGATTCTAGGATATCACTTCAGAGATGTCTGAAAAGAGGCTTAGGAGCTGGATTTTTGTAACCTTGAATCACCCAGTTACTGGATATAGATTTTCTTAGGATAAGGGAGTAATCTTGGAAGATATAGGTCCCTTCTACCATGAGTAATTTCTGGGGAGGATTTCAGCTACGGTCAGTCGATAGCCAATATTCCTACATTTGGATGGTACATACAACAAAAGTTTTCTTCTGGGTGTTTGGGGAATAAAAAGCTATGACAGATATGTTTCTACCTTGAAGAAGCTCTTTGAATTGGGAAGACAGAGCAGTCAGACAGATAATAAAAATCTCTAAAACTGTGAAAATTCTGTCATCAAGTACTGTCATCAAGGTTGAATAAAACACTCTGGGTGCACAGAACAGGGAGCAGAAGAGTGACAGCAAAGAACCACAATTGTACTTCACAAATATTAGAAAATTCAAAATCATTAAGAAGAACCGCAAAGTCATGAGAAATTGAAGTCTCATCAAATTATAGGAACAACTCACCAGCATTAGTTTGTTAAAGCAATGGTTCAGAAAAGCTCAATCCTGCAGAAGACAGTTATTATCCAGAGTGAGGCCAGAATTCACAAAAAGCCATTTAGGTCTTACAATGGGCCCTTAATAGGACATGGCCCAGCAGGACCCCTTGACAGTCTGAAACACATATTTAAAGAAAAAAAGAACTAATCAGAAATTGAACACTTTTTTATTCTATTGAAAAGACTGAAACTTTAGAACCAGCAAAAAATGGGTTCAAAGTTACAATCTACACACTACTAGCTGTGATAGAGCCTATGAACACCCGTAAACAGCAGATTTCTCTGAAAATCGAGCTAAATGATACTTACATTCCAGGGATGTTGTAAGCTTTACAGAAAATAAAGCTGGGCCCAAGCAAATGACAGACTAATTTAACATGGACCTCACTTTCACAACAAACACACAGAAAGTAAACAAACAATAATGCAAATACATGATTTAACTTAAAGGGATTGACATTCTCAGTGCCAGGAAGAGAAAAATTGATGCTGAAGCAAAACTTAAGAAATGGGGAGTTGGAAACTAATATTCACAATAAATAGAAAATGAAGTTTGGTGAAGGTAAAGATCTGTCAGTAGGAAAGGTATACGACTGGAGGTCACAAAGCAGTACCACTCCTATGAAAGGAAAACTAGAGAAACTACTTACACAAGAAAAATCTTCAAAAATTAAAAACAAAAAATCTCCCACAAGCCAACAAACCCTCAAGCCTAAGCCTCTACCCTTATCATGAAGTTATTCCAACACTGACATACTAAAGTTAAAACTGTCACCAAAAAACTCAAAACAAAAACAGAAACTGATGAACTCACTGGAGTTTCCAATAAATCTAAACAAGAATCTCTCTGTGGCACTATTTCCATAACTTAGGATGAAGTTGGTCCAAGATCCAAGACAGATCAATATTGAATTTAAGATAAAGATCCTACATGCAAATTCTAGAGTATTGTTATGACCATTTCATAACAATGATTAGTCTGCCTAGGTGAAACTAACAAATTCGTTCAACGAAACTGACAGAAAACATAAAGAAAATCTATCTGAACAGCCCTATATTTATTAATAAAATTGTATGAATTTTAAAATACTGAAACAAAACTCTAGGCCCCAGTGATTTCATAAACAAAATCTATCAAAAATATAAAGGAAGATATACTATTCTTACAAGAATGTTTTCAGAAAATAAAGGGAAAGTACTTTCCATTGTATTATATAAACAATGCCTTGACCAACACACACACGCACACACACACATGCACATAAGACAAAGAATATTAAAAGAAGGAAAAAATTATAAATCAATACCCTCCATGAGAATATACCCAAAATCCTTTGCAAATCAAATTTAGTAATAAACCTCAAGTAGAGTATATCCCAGGAATGTAAGACGGCTTTAAAATTTTAAAAATTAATCCATGTATTTCATCATATTTACAGAAAAAAATGTATATGATAATTTCATTAGGTAAGATAAAACATTTGACATGATGCAGTAAGCCTAGTAAAATCTTAGGAAAAAAGCAAGACTAATAATAATAAAAGGCTTAAAGATTAAAAAATAAAAAAACTGTCTCTATTTGTATGATTATCAATGTAGGAAGTCCTAAATAGTACACAAAAGATCTACTAGAAGTAATAAATTAATTTAGCTACATCACAGAATGTGAAGTCAGCATACAAATATCAATTGTAGTTTTTTGTCCTAACATCAAACAATTGAAATAAAAATATTTCTATTTTCAATAGTGTCAAAAATATTTCAGGAATAAATTAAGAAAACAAAACAACTTCTGTATGCAGAAAAAAAATGCAACACATTAAAAGAGAAAGAAGTTAAAATGTAAAAATCAAAGAGAACAAAAGCCCACCTAATTTTAATATTCAGCAGAAAATACTTTGGAAAGTAGAAGTAAAATAAACAAAAAATAAAATAGAGTTTTAGCTAAATGAAAACAGTAGTCACACAGCCTTTCAACTGAACTTTCGCAGACTGTAGTGATACAACTTTTCATAGACTGTATCGCTACAGTCTATGAAAACTGGAGTGATAAAGTACTGTTTGATTTAAAATATATGGAAACATAATAATATTTGGACTTAAAATGTTGAAAGCTGTCATATTGCCTAGCAAGAAGGCAAGAGCCACAAGTGGCGCTATTGGGGGCAGGACAAGGAGATGAGAGGTGAGGAGGGAATGAGAGACACTGGCCGCAGCCCAGTCCCCCGCTTATGACCTGATCACTCACTGCCTCCTTGCCCATAGTTTAGATCATGTTTTAAAAAGCTGTATCAACTGAAGTTTCTATCACTTAAAATAACAGAAGAGTCATCATTATTACAAGTTTGACCCTGATCTTTTGCAGTTAATGGAAGCTTAGTTATTAAAATTAATAAAATGAGGATTGTCTTACCTACTTTAAAAGAGGCTGTGGTAGTTAGAAACAATATGTGAAAACTATTGTTATTTAGCTATTATTATATAACCTATTTTGTGATCAGCTAAAAGTCAAATATAACCGTAACTCTCCCTTTCCTCAAAAAGGGGAAAATGAGGCAGAGAATGAGTCCTTGGCAATGATCTAAAGGTTGTGTTTATGAACTGTGTCTCTGAGTATTTTATAACTTTGCCCTTTTTTGAAGTTTAGCATAAGAACTAATTGTGACTTAGATGATTCTACAGCTGCTTAAATACCACCATGAAAAGATTTAATGTTTTACTCTTAACACGTGGAATACAATTTACTTCAGGGTGTAAAATTCTCCTTAGGGGAAAACTATGCTGTTGGAAATACACAAGTTGAAGAAGGAAATTTTTGTGCTACACAGAGGTATAAAAGGAAAGAAGTGAGAAATGAATGTGTGTATAGATTGAGACTGGAATTCCTTTTAGCAATGTATAATGTAATATTCAAATTCTTAAATTTGATTTTACCCTAGATTAAAGCATTTCCCCAGCCCCACTACCTCTAAATTAGTTATTTAGGTCTGTTTTATGACAGGTCTTAAGCCTTTAACAGAAATGCAAAAGCATAATTTGAAGTGCTAGTTCAGTAGAGGAAATATACACATCTAATGATTCCAGAGGACAATATTTTTAGGAATATAAAACATAGGAGACAAATTTTAAACATTTTAGAAGGCAGAGTTCTCGTCCATCATGTTCAATCACTCTGGGTATGTCAATTGAACTGAAAACCTTTTCAAAAGGAGCTTCTGCAATAAATATCAGGCCTGACCTATAATCGCATGGTTCAACAGCACACCAGGGTTGCCTAGATATGACCCTGAAGACTATGTGATGTCCAAGGTTATGGATCATCTCCCCCAATGTCATCCTGCCCCACCCACAGAATTTTTAAGATGGATAAACCCTAAATGTCATTCATGCCACCCATGCAGTAATCTTTCCTCCAACATTCCTGAGAAGTGAGCTTCAGCTTTCAGCTTAAATGCCTTCAGCGACAGGCTGCTCATTAATTTGACAAGGCAGATTGTTCCTTGGTTAGGCAGCTCTAATTGTTGGAAAGTTCTTCCTCAAATTGCAGCAAAAATCAGCTTCCTTGTAATTTCCACCCACTGATCCTTGTCCTGCTTACCAGAGCAATACAGAATGAATTGACTTCCCTTCTTCAAATGACAGCTCTCTGCCCAGGCATGCCGACTCCTTCAGTTGACTGCTCAGTGTACGGTGTCTTAGCACTGCAGTTTAGTCAAAAAACCTGGGTTCAATTCTCTGGTCTCAGGTGTCACTTCCTAATGCCAAATTCTTATCACTCTGATCCTCAGACTCCAAATATGTGTAATGGAGATAAGGGTATACAGGCCTCTCTTAGAGATATCATGGGTTTGGTTCCAGACAAAGACAATTAAAAAAAATATTGTAATACTATGCATTGCACAGAGTTTTTGATGTGCATATAAATGTTATATTTACACTATACTATAGTCTATTAAGTGTACAATATCATTATGCCTTTAAAAATGTGCATACCTTAATTTTAACATATTTTATTGATAAAATATGCTATCTGAGCCTTTAGTGACTTGTAATCTATTTGCTGACGGAGAGTCTTGTGATCAGGGTGGTGGTTGCTGAAGGTTGGAGTGGCTATGGCAATTTGTTAAAATAAGGGGACAATGAAGGGAGTGAGAAAAAAGTAGGAGAGATTCAAAGACTTGAAAAGGATTAGTAAGTACAGAAGAGGGGGAAGAAAGCAAGGTAAAAATATGTATGTACACCTCTTTACCGATGAAGAATTGCTGCCTTCAGCTCCCTCTCTGTAACTATTCAAATAGCCAGGAATATTATTCCTCTATAGGCAGTGAGTGAGTTTACATAGACATAAAAGAGTTTAAAAACAGAAATGGCACTGGAAATTTTGTGATCCATTTGGAAGGGAAATTCCAAGCATTTCATCTCTTATGAAAAGAAACACTCCACTGCCACCCCCCACCCCCCCATCTTATGACCAATGTCTGTTGTGCTGGGTCTGACCTGGAAGTCAAACAGGAAAGGGGGGAAGGTGGAACAAAAGGAAGAATGAAAGAAATGGAGCGATTACATTTTTATCTCATGTAAAGTCTGTAATAATCGCTATAATCTAAAAGCTTTTAGGTCCAACTTTTGTTTGATGGTTGGATTTCCACTGACACTGTGAAGAAATCAGAAGTAATATATCCTCCTTCATGGTAATGGCTGAATGCAGAATAAAACTCTCAATTTCGCACTTCTGGGGCTCAGGCCTTGGGTAAATTAGCTGCAACATTTTAGACCATTAGAATGATTATAGCTGACTGGAATACACAGTAATAGCAGCCTAAGGGCTGTAAAAGTTCTTGATAATGTTTGGTTATGTGAAATGCTGTGGTACCTAGAAATAGTTAAGGAAGTTAGTAAGAAAGGACAACTAGTATTTGGGCAGCTAGCTACACTTCAATAAATCAGAGGGAGGTTAAATTTCTCTGAGTCTGAGACCAAACGTCAGTGGTCTTATGACTTACTATTTTGGAGCTGTCAAGAAAAACTCAAAGACAACCTTCTTTAAAGAGTTGACATTTTTCTTAGAAGGTCTGAATGAGCAGTTTAAAAACAACTTGTATTCATATCATAACTAAACTAAGCTTCCTGAATCTGGAGAAAATAAACATAGCCCATCAACCCCTTATTGGAGATCTCACATTTAATATGTGGGTGTTAGTCCATTTATCATGTTATAACAAAATACCACAGACTGGATGGCTTATAAAGAGCAGCAATTTATTTCTCACAGTTCTTGAGGCTAGAAGTCTTAGAATGCCAGCTTGGTCAGGTGAGAACCTTCTTCCTAATGTTACAGACTTTTCTTCTATCTGTAGACATGGCAGAACAGGCTATCGAGCTCTGTGGAATCTCTTTTATAAGAGTCCTAATCCCATTCATGAAGGCTTCATGCTCATGAACTATTCAACCACCCAAAGCCCTTGCCTTTGAACACCATCACATTGGACACTAGGACTCCAAAAGCTGAAGTTTAGGGGGTCACAATCATTAAACCATAGCAAAAGTGTTTAAGACCCAGCAATAATCCCTGAGAATGCAGTCATCAAAGAGATAGATTTGAACCCAATGTCAAGATGCTTGCAGTGCTGCAAGACTTGTACTTGATGTCTTATACCTTGTTTATACACATACACACACACACACACACACCCTCATATATATATGTGTGTGTATGTGTGTGTGTGTGTGTATATATATATATATATATATATATATATATATATATATATATATAATTGAGAATATGTGGTTGTGTCCTCAAGCAATCAAGAAAAAATTGGGGGAAACTGGAAGTCAATATCATTCAAAATTTAAGCAAAGTGGAGACCCAATTTTATCCTGGGTTCAAAATCTACAAGGCTAAGCTAAGTTAGGTGATTCTTTTTAAATTAAATGTATTAGGGTGACATTTGTTAATAGAAATATATAGGATTTCAGAGTACAATTCTACAACACATCATATGTACATTGCATTGTATGTTTACCACCCAAAGTCAAATCCCATTCCGTCAACTATGTCTAATCCCCTTTACCCTTACTATCATCCTCACTTTTATTTCCTTCTGTTGCTTTATGGTTACTTCATTTACTCAACTGGAAACCAAAACCCCCATTCAATTTTAGAAACCAACTATAGAAAGTTCAATAAGAGCATCTTCTTCAACATATTCTCTATAATATGTAAGAAAGTTTAACCAATGCAAATGGCTATTAATTCCAAAACTTTCTCATTTTATTAGAAGACTTTCTGAAGAATAAAATAGCAGAATGGAGGGGCAAGTGCTGATCCAGATCTGAGAATGATGTCTTAAACTTAATTGAGGTTATTTGCAATTGGTTTCACTATTTTTTAACCCTCAAGTTATACAGATGATACTCTGGAGACCCAAGACATATTGTGGAAGTGTGTGTCTCATCAATGCTATTTTTCCATCACAGATGGAAGCCTAAACCTCTCAAGGTGTCTTTGACCTGCAGTAAAGACAACACACAAGGCCAAAGCAAAAATCAGACTCATTTCCATTTATACAGTTTTAGGATTAGGGCAAGAAGCAGAGAATAAACACCTCAGCCCAGAATATCCAGACCTCACATTCAGGTTTTGGATTCATAATTGATTGTTAAGCCAAGTCACATAACTTAGTTTTATTTCTTGCTTCAAAATCAGGAATCAAAGTTTCAGTGTGGCATATTTGACCACCGCATGCCACAGTGCACCCCTAAGTTGAAGTCCTAAGTAAGGATCATCTCTTATTCTCAACAAATTTATAAGAACTCCCAGTGATATCTATGGGCATTACTTCTTGGTAATGGTATGCTAACAGCATATTCAGATTCTATATTCTAAAATATTAAAATGTCAAAAATAATAAACACACTTCCGGCCAAGATGGAAGCCTAGACAGACATGCTCTGCCTCCCTCCACAACTAAGAAGGACTACAACTACTGCAAAACCAGAAATAACCAGAAGTTCCAGAAAATAACTGAAAGTCCAACGTATGAAGTTATAAAGAAGTGGGGCTTGTCCAGACGGGTAGGAAGGGCAAAGCCGAGAGGAGAGGTCAAGCTGTGCTGGGGGTGGTGGTGGTGGCAATGGCAGCAGGACAGCGGTAAGCACAGATGCCTGTATTAAGGGGAGGTGAGAAGTGCCTGGGGAGCATCCTCAGTGGCAGACCAAACCCATCAGCTCGCGATTCCAACGTCAGGGAAGGCAGACCCCCATTGCCTCAGACTGTGAGAGCCAGAGGACATGGGGATGAACGAGGAGGCTCCTGATCTCTCAGCGAAGAGTGAATGGCAGGAATCCATCTTGGACCCCTGCCCCCACACAAAATGCCACAGTGTTGTGAGAAGGGTCATCCGATAGTGATGAGTGCACAGGGCTCTGCCCCCTGTAGCATAGGAAGTGTGACTGCCCTGCCCAGGAAGCAAAGGGAAACACAAAACTGTCAGGATGGCACAGATCATGATAGAGATCCCAGAGATGCAGCTGACCAGACAGCAAATACCTAATCTAACAGCTCAGTAGATAGGAAATCTTTCTGAGGCACAGTTCAGAACTTTGGTTATAAAAATGCTTACAGACTTATCAGCAGATCTTAAACAAGACAGGGAAGGAATGAAAGCTAGTCCTGCTGAAATGAACAAAAACACATATGAAACTAGTGATGAGGGAAAGAAAACCAGGGATCAAATCAACAAATCAGAACATAGGGAAGGAACAAACAGTCAACCAGTGCAGAAAGAGGAAACAAAAAGTGAGGAATGTGAGGAGAGGCTCAGAAACCTCCAGGACAGCTATAAATGAACAAACATTCGAATTATAGGATTGCCAGAGGGTGAAAAAGAAGAACTAGAAATTGAAAAATTATGTGAAAAAATAATGAATCAGAACTTCCCTAACTTGGGAAAGGAAATAGACTTACAAGCCCAGGAAGCACAGAGAGTTTCAAAAAAACTGGACCCCACGAGAACCGCACCAAAACACATTATAATCAAAATGTCAAAAATCAATGATAAAGAGAGAATTTTAAAAGCAGCAAGAGAGAAGAAGAGAATAACATACAAAGGGGTCCCAATAAGACTATCAGCGGATTTCTCAAAAGAAACTCTGCAGGCAAGAAGGAACTGGCAAGAAATATACAAAGTAATGAAAAACAAAAACCTACAACCACAATTACTCTATCCAGTGAAGCTGTCATTCAGAATAGAAGAGCAGAGAAAGTGCTTCCAGGACAAAGTAAAACTGAAGGAGTTCATCAGATCCAAAACACTGTTACATGAAATATTAAAGGGACTTGTTTAGGAGAAAGAGGATCAAAACTATGAACATTAAAATGAAAACTGTATCACAACAACCAACAACAGAAGCTAGAGAACCAAACCTAAGTAGGCAACGGGACTGGGGAGGGAATTACAGGTATGCAGAACATTTTGGGGGGAGGTCAGCAAGGAGGGGGAAGGGCGGAAAGGGAGGGATATGGTACAGGAATTGAGAAGTATAGTAGGAGGAAGTGGAGTAGACAGAAAGATGTTGAGAAGAACTATATGCACAACCAATGGGCATGGACTAAAGGGGGGGCAACAGGAGGGGGTGTCACTGGGTGGAGAGGAACAAAGGGAAAAGAAATTGGGACAACTGTAACAGCATAATCAATAAAGCATATTTTAAAATAATAATAATAATAATAATACACACAACAGCTAACGTTGTTAATGTTCATGTTAACTCTTCCACTGACTAAAACAACAAAAACTAATGAATCATCCAAAAGTATCCTGTTTTCTTAAATCCCCATAGATGAGTCTATGTTTTGTTCAGCCAGTGCTTTGGTTGCAAGTGGTTTCTGAAACAAGTGTTGTTGACCTTTCAACTCTTGAGGCTACTTATACGTGCATTTCCTGTTTGCCCCTCAATTTATTTACATTTGGCCTACCTCTGCAGGCAATTTTTCAGTGAGTTCACTAAACGCACTGCCAAGAACTCACTGTTAAGGATTTCAATCCACCTGTGGGAACTGTTGTCACAAATCACAGGTTGAAAATTCTATATGATCAACAGCATTACCACCCAGAACAGCAGTACCTGCCACACTGACCACACGATTCTTCCATCTCAGGAGTTGCCAAAGGTTTTCACACCCTTTGCAGCAATTTTTGACCCCTCTTGTCTCTGTGACACATTTTGCATTTCTTGGGTCCTCTGAAAATCCCTTCTCTCTGTCACTCCTCACCTGTCAACTCCTGATTTCTTATTGCTATGAGGACAGTTCACATTTGTGTAATGCTATCTTTTTATGCAACAAAAAATAGAGAAACTATTTTCAAATTGCAGGTAATTCTGGGAGCATGGCTCATTTGATCTAGAGGACAAATGAAGCAAAAAAAGCTGAAGTGACTTGCTCAAGTTGGTGCCATAAGAGGCCTAGATCCTCAGGTCCCAAAAGATCTTTGATGAAAAGGAGGTAGACCTCAGGACCCAGAGGACCAAGCCTCAATAGTGCCCCACTATCTATTTAATCTCACTCAGGCTTATTTCCCTTAAATAAAATGAGACTAATTCTTGTCTTCCCTCCTCACATGTATATAACTAAATGAAGTAAAAAAAATTTTTGGAAAATTCTGAGGTTATAGTACAGGTTTTAACATTATATCTAAGAACTTAAAATTTTTATAAGTTTTTCAACATTCATTGTAAAATCTCAGAGCATTTGTAGCAGCAGACTTGGACTGAAGACCAAGTGAAGAATCCATTGTCTCCTTACATGTATCCATTTTGGTAAACAATTAACTGAAACCATATGTATTCCTTAATGCACAAAACCAATGATCATTTCAAAATAAACTGCGTGTAGAAAGAAAGCATAATTTCTTTGATGTTAAAACCAGTTACTTCTAACAAATTCTCTTCATGGTTTATTCCTTTTAGAATTTGACAAATACACACACACAATGGATTTTTGTTCTAGCAGCTTTTTCTGAAAAACCTAACCAAGATTTTTAGCATTTTATGTATTTTATTTCCAAGGATGTCCTGTTATCATATATTATCAAAAAGTCTACTAAATGAAAACAACATGAACTCAAAGGTCTTCACAGACTGATTGGAATAAACAAAAGGATATATTATTCCCTTCCTAGTCATATCCAAAAAATGAAGTCAATATTAAGCCTGCACCTAACATTCTTGAGAAAAATGACCACTTCATTCAATCACCTACATGTTTGCATCTATACAAAATCTGAAGCACCATATGAAACAGGAAATGTAGATAAGGAAACACAAAAATAACCAAACTACTTCCTTATTTATTATAGTGTTATTAGGTATTTTATTATAATCATAAACATTTTTCTAATCTTCTTTCAATAACTTATTGATATAAGAAAAATGCCTATGACAAGCTCTGAATTGGTCCTTATTACCAAATATTATGAACACCTGTCATTCCAAGAAAAACATAAAATATGTGACTGCCAAAAGTAATTATAATTCTAACTCTCTAAATATCCTGAAGTGCAATAAATACTACGTAAAGAAGTTTTCCTTAATCTCAGTGTATTTATTTATTTTTAATTTATTTTTAAATTACAGTTGACATAAAGTATCATATTAGTTTCAGGTGTACAACATAGTGATTAGACATTTATATAAAATATCAGCGTATTTAATTAAAGCCTTAAAATTAATTGATGCACTAGAAAGGCAAATGACAATAACTCCTGCACCAAATGAGAACAAAATCATACAGAGCTAAGTAGATGGCATTATTAACAGAAACCAAATAGTTTATAAATTAATTGAATGAAGTATGGGTATAGCTGTCTACAATCCAAATGAAATCAAGATCTAATAAAATATTTCAGAAAAGAGTACTTGTTGCAGTGAAGCTCCAGAGCCAGGAATCTAACTCACCCGCTACAGGAAGACAAGAACTGACACACCCAAGCATGACACAAAGCATGTAAGCCTGATGCCTACCACCAGCACGGTAAGGGAATCCTCCCCGATATGTTCTTTTATTGAACCCTGAGTTTCCTAATAATTGGAGGCTATTTGATACAGGTTGGAAAAATGCTGACATAATAGAACTTGATAGCAGGCTCAGAGAAAGAGGGGGGATGCCTACATTAGCTGTAGAAAGAGAAAAGCCAGTTAGTTGACTCCCAGGAACTCCAGGTTATTCAAAGACCCATTGAGCTGAAGGTCTATCCACAGCACATAGAAATATCAAGTCTCACTCACTCAAGAGTTAGAAAACACTCACATAAGCGAATGGTTGTCTTTCTATCTATTAATCAATCTGATTTTTAAAGATCTCAGTGGGCTGATGGCAAATTAGACAAAAAGAGAATCAATTCCTAACCTCAGTAAAGCAAAAAAAATCTTAACAACAAAAATAAGATATGGTCTACAGAATTTACTTCCTCCATAAAAATATAAAGCCTCATATATTTGAAGTTTTAGTATTGAGGTGAATAACAGAATATACATTAGAAATGGGAAAATACTTTGTAACTTATTTTTATGGGAAATGTGGTTGGGCTACGTGTTATTAACCACAACTTTTCAAAAAATAGCTCACATTTTTTCTCTTAGCTTTTAAGACTTTTTTTTCAATATATTTTATGACTCAGATAAAAGTAATATTTCCTCTGCTTTAACCCACTGCATGAGGAAGTCCATTCTGGAAAGGTTCAGACCCTCATCTTCTGGGAGAGTATTTACTGTGTTGCAGTTGCCTACCATTTACACTGACAAATTATATAGTTACTTCTTTAAAAATAACTTAATGTGTGTGTCATGAAATATACTTGATGAATTCAACTCAATAAAAATAATATTTAGAATAAAAACTATAAAATACACAACTAAATCTCTGATGGACCCAATATATGTTGACTCTTACAGGCATGGATAGAAATTTGAGGAAATCTTTTCTACCCCTTTTTTCTAAAATACTTAAATATGTCAGGGCTGTAAGAGACCTTTAAGAGCACCTTATCAAATTGTTACAAATGACATTTTTGAGAGTGACAGAGTTGTAGTGACTTCCCTGAGATCACATGGCTACCAACTGGGCTTAAGGCAGGCCTTTTGATTTCCTGGCCAAAGCTTTTCCACTAAACCACGCCATCCCTACCACCACCCGAAAACCAATTTTAAGTATTGGGTTGGCCAAAAAGTTTGTTTGTTTGTTTGTTTGTTTTTTCCATAAGACAGCTCTAGTAGTGCTTAGCTGACTTTAACTTCATTCAAAATATATTTGTTAAATTGTATTGTGACAGCTGTCATATCAGCATGCATTAAAAAACATCAAAACCAGTGAATTGGTGCGGCATTTTAATATTGAAGGTGGAAAAAAATACGGATCATTTTTGGCATATTATGCTTTATTATTTCAAGAAAGGTAAAAAATGCAACTGAAACACAAAAAATAAAAATAAAAAAGATTTGTGCAGTGTATGAAGAATACGCTGTGAATGGTGGAATGTGTCAAAAGTGGTTCGTGAAGTAACATACTGGAGGTTTCTCACTGAACAATGCTCCATAGTCAGATAAGCCAGTTGAAGTTGATAACAATCAAGTCAAGACGTTAATTGAGAACTATCAACATTATTCCACTCAGGAAATAGCCAACATACTCAAAAGATTCAAGTCAGTAGTTATTGGTGAAAATTAAAAATGTGTCTTTTATTTTATGGAAAAAAACCATAGGGACTTTTTGACCTACCCAATATAATAGCTATGCACATATGCATGTTATGTGCACATGTATACACTGTTTCCAGATCCCGGGAGGAGTTTACAGATACTATTGCCTATCACTTAATTCCTCCTGACATATTGGACCACAGGTCAGAGAACAAAGTCTAAGTTTAGGAACAAATCAGGAGACTCCAGATCCAGAAAATTTCTGGTAGTTAAGTGATAACGATTTAAGACAGAGTACCACAATAAATTAACAAGTCAAGAAAATCATCAAGACTCACAGATGGTAGAAAAGGTCAAGTCCATTAAATACAGTGAAGAAGGGCAAAAGAGCAGAACCTGAGGCAGAATACACCGTGCAGGTATACGTACATTATTTTATATTTTCCTAAGATGTCCCACATTCACTTCCAGTAATATTTTCATAGATGGTCTCAAAGGTAAATGTGTAGTTATTACTATCCTTGTTTTATAGGCTAAAGAAAATGAGAACCAGAACTTGTCTAGGATCACACAGTCAGCTTATGTGGGCAATCCAAGTGGTGTAACGCTGGGCCTAGGGAGCTTTGCGGCCAGAAACTTAACTTTCTCATTCAGGGAAACCAAGCTAGAAAGTACTGAAATTAATATGCCATACTCATTCAAGAAGTCAATAGTAAAAGCCCATGAGCTTGCAAAATGCCTTTTTTCCATCAAGTAACCTGAAAGGAGAGGGAGAAATACATCTTTTTTAAAAATGGAAAAGGAAAAAGGAAGGAGTAAAAGAAGCCCTTTGAAACCATTCCTATAAAAATCCACAATAGGAGTGTTGTTTTGTGTCTACAGTCTCTCTTTTCTGGACACTTTCCTTATTATAGCCTTCAGACACCCATGCTCTCAAATGGTCTGCTTCTATCTAACAAAAAAAGTTATGGATAAAGGGGGTGTAATTCTCTCCTAGGGCAGAATAATTGCAAAATTAACCCAGGTGCCGTGGATGATGTGGCTCAGTTGGTTGGGTGTGATCTGCAAAGTGAATGGTCAAGGTCGCTGGTTAGATTCCCCGTCAGGGCACAAGCCTAGTTTCAGGTTCAGTCCCTGGTCGGGGTACCTATGAAAGACAACCAATAGATGTTTCTCTCACACATCGATGGTTCTCTGCCTCTCTTTCTCCCTCCCTTCTCTCTCTCTAAAAAAAGAAAGAAAGAAAGAAAAAAGGAAAAGAAAAGAAAAATCAATAAGCATATCCTTGAGTGACGGTTAAAATTTAAAAAGCCAAAATAGCCTGAGATATCTTGTCTCTGAAAACAAAGGCATGCAAAATATGAGTCCATTGGTCAAAAAGACCTAAAAACTAACATGCAGGGACTCTCAGTTTCCAAAGGTGGAATAACAGATCCACCAAAATAATAATAACATCAACAAGTCCAATGGATTGAAACACATCAAAAAATGAAAACATGCACCAATTCATGATTAGATAATCTCATTGTCAGTGACAGGGTTTACTCAGGACCAACTTGATATTCTGAAAAATGAAAAATAAAATATTATGCATGTTCCCTGTATCAACTGTATTTCACTACAATCAGAGAGGTGATAAGGGAAAGTTTTTCTCTGAAGTATAAATATAATTTATAAGTGAAGAATAATTGATAAATTATTTTGTTATTCCTTATGAAACAAGATCAATGAATGACTATTAACACTTTGAAAGTTTAATTGGGAACTTCATAAAAAATGAATTGTATTTACATCTCTTGAATATATAATCTCCTCCATTTTTTAGAGAGAGAAGGGACGGGAAAGAGAGCAAGGGAGAGAAATATTGATGTGAGAGAGAAACATCAATCAGTTCCCTCCTGTACAGGCCCCAACTCAGGACCAAACCTGCAATCCTGGCATGTGCCCTGACCAGGAATTGAACCAGTGACCTTCATCTTTGTGGGTGATACTTAACCAACTGAGCCACACCAGTCTGAGCCACAGACCATCCTTAATGTTACCGAAGGGAGGCCAATCAGACATTCTATTTCTCTTCATACAATTCAATAGGAAGTACATAGTACCACCGATGTCTTACTCTTGCTAAGAAAATAAATAAATACATGAGCAAATAACCTTTAATGTGACTAATCATTTAGCCTCAACTGCTAATTTTCATGAAAAATAGAAACTTAGAAAAACATTTTAAGTGATCCACAAGGATAGAATTAGTCAAATATAAAGTGGGAAATTCTACAGGAAAAATGACCCAGATTTTTAAATAAATATATGGTATTAAAAAGAAAAGCAGAACAGCCCATTTTAGTTTGTTACAGATTAAAAGGACTTTAGAAGAATATCAAACAATTTTAATACATACAGTTTATTTGAACCATGATTCAAACAAAGATATTTTTGTGAGAAATGGAAAAAATTTAATATGGACTTTTATTAGGTAATTTTAAGGTATTATTTTTATTTGCCTTTATTTTATTTTATTTCTTATAATAAGATATTGAAGTTGTGATTTTTAAAAAGCCGTAGCGGTTAGCAATATACACTGAAGCATTTGGGCAGATGATATATGGAGGATCATAATATCAAAATGCATCTAACATTTGCCTTTTGTCAGAGAAGATATGCTCAGATATAAGGACTTGACTAAAATGTATTAAAAACATGTTTATAGCTTACATTACATTACATTCATATGACTCAGAGTCTGAGCTATTGCCACTATGCAGGAGTGTTTCACAAATGGTTATATGACAAGACACAAAACAAAGTCAAGATTTAGTTTTTGGCAATGATTTAGAAAGGATATCATATATTCTCATGAAGCCTATATTAGTATAATGGTTAAAATCATAGACCAGAGTCCAAAACACTTATTCAATACATAGTAACTGCAATAAAACAACCTAAGGTAAACCCTCAAAGTCCTCATAATACTCCAATGAGACAAGACTCACACACTTGACAAGGGTGTTTTGCTACAATGGAGTTCAAGGTATGTGTTCATCACCACAGAACAATCCCCTCTACCTATATGTTTTGGAATGCCTGGTTATTCAATTTCCATGCACTGCTAAATTTTAGTTGCTGACATACTATTTAATTTTTTTTTCCAATTTGAGACTGTGAGATTACTATAAAATGACCAGTTTGGGGTTTCAATATTTTATGATCTATTTTGGTTAACACTTGCCTGGTATATGGGCTTTCTTGCTTTATTGTTTCATGGCATTTTTTTCTTTGCTTAGTGTATTTTTAGAAGCAGTATAAAACTTAACTTTTTATTATGTTTAGACAAACTTTTGTTAATGCTTTTGCACTTATTTCATCACTATATTAAATGTATTTTTACTGTCTTATTTTGTATTTTTAATTTGTTATATCCTTTTTCCTTCATCTTTTTTTATTTTCATTTTTAATTGATTAAGGTTTTTCTCTATTCCACTTTTACTCTACCATTTTAGAAAATACAAATTGAAATTCTGTTCTTTGTATCCCTCCTTGTTTTATTTAATTTTTAAAAGGTGATATACAGAAGAGTAAAGTATATATATATATTATTAAAGTATTTATGAATTATGTTTTAAAAGTATATATGTTGACTATTTTATATTGATATAGCTTCAGATGCTTTTATTTTAATAACATGCATACATTTTTTCAAATTTTTAGCAGTTGAATTTTCTAAATTTTTATATTTTAGAAATGACTCAAAAATAGCAATAGATTAAATTTTTACTTTTTAATTGAGCATTTAATACACTTATAATTAATGTAACTCAGATTGTATTTGGAGTTAATTTGTCATTTGTTTTTTCTCTTTGTCCTATTTTATTTTTGCTTCTTTTCTCTCACGTAGTACCTTATTTTGTTTTTTTTGTTTTTTTTTTCAGATTTAATGTGTTTTATTGATTAAAATATTACATTTGTGCCAATTTCCCTTCCCTCTGCTCCCCTCCACCCGGTGGCCCCCCTCCCTCCAGTTGTCCCCCCCTTTTAGATTATGTCCATTAGTTGTGCATACAGTTCCTCCCAACCTCTCTCCATCTATTCCATTCCCTCCTACCATGATCCCCAATTCCTATATCATCTCCCTCCCTCTCCCCACTCCCCCTCCCTGTTGACCTCCCCCCAATATGCTTCCGTACCCACAGTTCCTTTTCCACTCTCGTTGCCTGTTTAGTTTGCCTTTGTTTCATCTCCCTAGCTTCTGTTTTTTAAACCAGTCCCTTTAACATCTCATATAACAGTGGTTTGGATCTAATGAACTCTTTCAGTTTTATTTTGTCCTGGAAACACTTTCTCTGTCCTTCTATTCTGAATGACAATTTCGCTGGATAGAGTATTCGTGGTTGTAGGTTTTGGATTTTCATTACTTTGAATATTTCTTGCCAGTCCCTTCTTGCCTGTAGGGTCTCCCTTGAGAAGTCAGCTGATAGTCTAATTGGGACCCCTTTGTACATAATTCTTTTCTTCTCTCTTGCTGCTTTTAAGATTCTCTCTTTATCTTTAATTTTTGACATTTTGATTATAATGTGTCTTGGAGTGGTTCTCCCTGGGTCCAGTCTCTTGGGAACTCTCCTTGCTTCCTGGACCTGCAAGTCTATTCCCTTCCCCAAGTCTGGGAAGTTCTCCTTTATTATATTTTCACTCAATTTTTCAAGTTCTAGTTCATCTTCCTCACTCTCTGGCAAACCAATGATTCTTATGTTGGGCCTTTTATAGCTGTCCCAGAGGTTTCTGATCCTCTCATTGTTGATTCCCATTTCCTCTCGCTGCATTGGTTGACTGCTTGTTCCTTCTCCATATTCCAGTTTGTTGAAATGAACTCTGGATTTTTTTTCCTCACCATCTGTCTCGTATGCGGTTTTGTTCCTTTCGTTATGAAAGTTTTTCGCTTCTTTCTTATCTTTTTCCTGCTCTTTTGTGAATTCTGTAAGCCACCTGATAACAATGGCCCAGAACTGAGCCTCTGACAGGTTTCTTATCTGTTCATCTGTCAGGTTCTCTATCTGTTGCCTGGTGAGTTGTGTCACCGGGATCTCTATAGTTGTCTGCCTCATTTTGACAGATGCGTTTTGTTTTCTTGGGCCGGCTGTAGGGGGCAGTGCCTGTGTACGCGTCATAAGTCAGCGACCGGCGCCTGTCTGCGACCTATTTCGCAGCCCTGTGGTGCTTTCTTTCTTTGGGGGCGGGGGTCCAAGATGGATTCACACAGTTATTCAGCTAGGAGACCGGGATCCGTCCTCCCGCCCCCCTGGGCCTCACTGTTCAAGGCGATGCGGTGGCCGCTCTCCCCAGCGCTGGGGTCGCGCACTGCCAGGGGCTTGACTGCAGCCGGGATTTTTCGCCGCCCGCCGCTCCGCAAACAGCTTTGCCCTCTTTAACTCTTACCTGCCCAAATGGCACCGCTGGTTTATAACTTCATATGTTGGGCTTCCGTGTAGTTTTATTTTCTGGAATTTCTAGTTATCCTTTGTTTTGAAGTAGTTGTATTCCTCTCTAGTTGTAGAGGGAGACCTAGCGTGTCCATCTAAGCCTCCATCTTGGCCGGAAGTTCCGTAGTACCTTATTTTGGATGATTTTCCTCATAGTTCTAATTTCTCCTTAATTAGTTTGAAAGTTACAATATACACACTTAAAAAACTTTAATTAATCATGTATTAACATATTTTACAGATTATAATTGTTTAATATCCTGCTAAAGTCTCTTTTAATCTGTAACAAGATAAAACAGACTTTCTTTATAGTCTCAGAATATAAAGAACCTTTATAGTTCTTTTACCATCTTCCTGTTTTATATGATTGTTTCTCTACTTAATCCTATCATAGTTTTAGCCCAACAGAAACAAACATTATTATTTTATACAGTTAATTTTTTGTTTACATAAACCTTCATATTTGCGCTGTTTTGTGTTCTTTACAGTTTCTTGCATCTCAGGCCTCATATCTAGTAAACTCCATTTTTCTCTAAAAATATTCATTTTACCCTCATTCTGGAAATACATTCTTGCTGCGACTAGAACTCTCATTGCTCAGGTACTTTCAGGAAATCAGAAATATGATCTAATTGTCTTCCAGTTTCCACTGATAATTTGACAAGTAAGTTGTCAGTCTCAGTGCTAGACTTTTAAGGTTTCTCTCTCCTTTTTCTCTCTCTTTCTCTAGTTCCTTTTAAGGCCTTCTCTTTATTTGTGAAGTTCTTGAGGTTGATAATAATGATTCTTTTATTTAAATCTCTTTCTTATCCTGACTGAGAGTTATTGGGCTTCACTATTGTCTTGGTTGGTATATTTTATCAGTCCTAGAAGAATTCTCAACCATTATACCTTCATAAATTAGCTCCACCCTGTTCTGTCTATCCTCTCTATTTGGAACTCCTATTCTCCGCATGTTTGATCTTTTCACTGAGTACAGGTCTCAAATTCTTTTACATATTTCCCATTTCTGGCCTTTCTGTACCACATTAAAATAATTTCTTTTGACATGTTCCCAGACCATTCTTGAGTTATATGTAATCAACTATTAAATGTGCTTGAGATTTTTAATCTACTTTATTGAATTATAATTTATATTCCATAATATGCCATTTAAACACAGTTCAATAAGTTTTGACAAATGTGAGTGCCCATGTAACTTTCACTAAAACTAAAAGAGAACATTTCCATCACCTCAGCAAGTTCTCTACGTATCTTTGTAATAAATCTCCCAACCACCACCACAGGCCACCAATTTTGTCTTTTCGAGAACTTCATATAAATAGAACCATTTAGTATTTTCACATTTGGCCTGACTTCTCCTATTTAACATAATATTTTTGAGATTCAGCCATATTCTTTCATGTATTACTAGCTTTTTTGCATTTGTATTAAGTAGTATTCTATTGTATGACTACAGCCAACTTTAAAAATTATCTCTTCTATGAATAGGCATTAGGACTATGTCCAGTTTTGGGGTATTAATAATTATTTTGAAAATTCTAATACATGCTAAATATTCAAGAGTAGAATTGCTTATTTCATAAGTATATATTTAACTCCATAAGAAACTACCTATATCTTCTTCAAAGTGACTGTTCAATTTTACATTCTCATTAGCAATATGTCTCACAATGTTGTTCCATAATAGCACCTACACTCTGTATTTTTGGTCTTTTCAATTTCAGCCATTCTAACAGATATGTAGTGGAATTTAATTACGACTTTAAATTGCATTTCCCAGGTAATTAATGCTGTTGCGCATTTCTTCATGTACTTACTAAACATTCTTTTATCTTCTTTTATGAAGTGTTGGTTCAAAACATTTGCCTGTGTTAATTGATCAAAATACTCAATATTATTAAGATGAGAGCTTCCCCATAATTGTCCTATAGATTTTATATAATTGCAATAAAAACCCAGCAGGACTTTCATTTTATTTATTTATTTATTTATTTTTAGCAATTGGCAATGTGATTCTAAAATTTATATGGGATACATTGAATCTAGAATAATAAAATTATTTCAGATAAAACCTTTCAAAACTCACAAAGACAACCCACTTTAAAAAGATTTGAACAGACACTTCACAAAGATATATGCAAATAGATGTATTAAAGATGCTTAATATCATTAATAATAAAGGAAGTACACATAAGACAGTAATAGAGCTATCATTACAAACTGATATTAAATGCTAAAATGTATAGAAATTGTGGGGATGGGAACCTGAGAATAGGGAATCACACGAAGAAAGAACTTTACAAGTCTGCATGATCCAGCCTTCCATAACCAACAAACCATCTGGAATTCATATAAAAATTAATAGACATATGAAATAACAGAAAACATTTCCATAGCCATGAGAAAAATTAGTCAATAGAAATAGACATGGGAATGACACAGATGAAGGAATTAATAGTGAGGGATGTTAAAACAGCTATGGTCCTGTGACCAGTGTCCAATTTTCTATTCATATTAGAGATGGTGCTGATCTAGGAATGGAACCAGCAGGCAATGGATCTGTCCTGCTTCTAAGCAACTTGTCTCCTGAAATGTCCTCAGCAGTAGTTCATTACAAGTTTTTTTAACATTTATTTTTTTTACTTTTACCGCCCCCCCCCTTCTTTAAGAAAATATGACCTATAGCCATTGCTGGCTCTAGCAGTGCCAAGTGCTCAGTCTTGCATTCCACAAATGAAGAACTCTTGGTTGCCCCTGTGAACCAGATCCCACCAGACTCATGGTGCTAGCCTTGATTACCTCCTTATAGTTCAGTTTCATTTATGACACAAGGAAATGTTTATACTGTTTTTAATTTTATCTTTTTACTTTGGTTTTTCTTGACCCATAGTATCTACATTTGTACGTATGTGTGTTTGGAAAAAAAGGTGGTATGTTTCCATCACATCCTAAGCACAGGGAAATGTATTTTAAAGGTACTCAGTTACACAATGTCTCTGTACTTATATGACTCCAGCCATTTCCAGTAAATGAAGTCATATACTCCCCCATTTTCACTTGTTATTACTTTATCATTTTTCAAAACAAGAGTGAACCTCTATCATAACAATAACAACAACAATAACAACAAAAACATCCTGCGATTTCTCATGCCAGAAATTATCTTTACCTTCTTTGAAATCTCCTACTTCTCAATGGGGGAAAAGTTGGGACAACTGTAACAGAACAACAATAAAAAAGAAAAGGAAAAGGAAAAAAGACATTTCCTACTTCTTTATGTCACTTATATGGAAATTATTACATTATCATTTGCATTACTATTGTTTACATAACTCACACTGTATTTTTGGTAATGTTTTTATCACCTAGAATCATTCACTTCATGTCATCCTATGGATCCTAGTTGAAGAACTAAGCTTAGGAACTGCCAATCATCAAGTTTCTTTGATAACATGGAGAGAATACTCCTCCCATCATGCAAGTTACTCCATAAGGCTTGTGCTGCTACAGTGGGAAAGGTCACCCAGGGAAAGAAAACCCACTTTTTCATTCTGCTATTTGGTAGAGAGAAGAAAAGAAAGAGGTTGATGAGATATGAGTCCTAATCTCCCTACCAGAAGGGTTCAAAATCCCAGAGAGAGAGAGAGAGAGCAATAGATAGGTGGTGGGGATTTAAGAGAAAATTGCATCCTAATGTCACAGTCTCTAGTTAATCAGTGGAAGGAGGATAAGGAAACACTGTGGAACATGACCACAGGCTACCACGGCCATGCCCTGTTTTCACACATTGTCTATTTTGTTTTCCCAGAAATCCAGGGATGCACATTTCACTCCTAATTTTAAAAGAAACAACTGATTTCTTACTCCAACTGTGTGGGAACAAGGCAGTTTGACAAAATGATCAGTTAATTCATATTTCTGCTGTCATGGAGACAAAATAATAAGTAGAAATAATAAAATATGTGTTCATGTATACTGAACTTGCTTCCACGTGTCTTCATATTATGATGTTCTTTTAAGGCAATATTGAGGATAATATGAAATGTTGATGTAGAGAATTTACCAGAGCAACTGGCACATTATAAACAACTAAAATTGCTACCCATATACATTTTAAGGATTCTTCATATCCTACTTGTTTAACTTTGACTATCCTCGGCTCCTATCCCTTCCTGCATACATTTCACGACTAGCGTGTCTGAATCTTGGGTAGCTTCAAAGCCTGGAATATAGTCACAGACCTCCTAATTGGCACATCCCAGCTCTGTGGATGAACAGCATATCAGGCAAATTGGTGAGGAGGGAAGCCAAGCCTGAGTGAAATGATGAAAGACCTAGGGAAGAAAAGCTAATTTTCAGCTAATTTCTAAAATATCAGCTAGAGATTTGTTCAGCTTCATGGGGGCAATAGAGAGATTTAGCCATCACCAAGTCATTCTCCAGGGAAGAGTAGTGATTCCTGGATGTTTCTTTTTCCTTTTTCTTTTCTTTTTTTCCTATATTGCTGGAAGAATAGAAACTGAGTGAGCCAATAGGTATTGTCTTACTGAAGTTTATTTTACAAAAGGAAGTGGCACAAAATCATGGCAGAACAAAATGAAGAAACAAAACTAAACTAAGGTGTGGGTTGGACCATCTCTCTCAGATACCAATGCTAAGATGGGCAAGAGAACAGGCAAGGCCCCCGCTGGACTACCCACCACTCAATGGGCTTTTCCAGAAGAAACTGGAAATAGGTCAAAGAATAGCTATAGAAAAAACAGAAATAAAAAAGTTAGATAAGGAGCCACTGAAACAGGAGTTGGGAGGAGAAAAGGCAATACCTTTCCTGGTGCCTCGCTCTATGGGAATTTTCAAGGCACTGAGAGCCTCCTTCACTCCATCCTTCCCTCTCCTACCATTTGTTCCTCTACCTGCATGCATGCTCATATACTTTCCTTAGGGACCCTAAACACGCTGGGCGAGTGTTCGAGATCAAAATTGAATGTCAAGTCAGAAATATACTTAGCATTGTCTTTCTTGGATCAAGCTTGTCTGATATTCCGGAGCAAGCCAGCTTGCTCTTTTGTGCCCACATGTTTTCTACCTGAATCTTTTACTCCATTTTAGGCATTTCCCTATGAAAACACTGCTATCCAAGTTAACACCATCTGAGCATTTCTACCAAGAAACTCTCCGCAGAGCACTGGAAGGAACTTGAATGTATTTCCAGACTGTGGGTAAAGAGCCAGCAGAGCACTGGAGAGGCAGTTTTGATGACATTGTTTTTCATTTCACAGAGGACGACTCATGTTTCTCTCCTTAAATATACACTGCAAGCCACGAGAGATGGCAGCTGTCTAATTAAACCTGATAAAGCCTCCTTAAAAATGAGACTTGGGGAAACACATCATGTCGATTGGAGAGCTGCCCAATTTTCCCTGGAACACAGAGGGAGCTGTGTGCTGTTCAGGAGGGACAGAGCAGGGGACCACAGGGAGACAAGGCAAAAATTACTGCCACCATCAAGTTGGTGTAAAGTAACAGAACTTACACAATTCATATTTAATGCAAACTAGATAATTTTACTTTATAAAACATGCAAAAGGATAACCTCATCTACCATTTTAAAAAGTCACTGATGAAGGCTTTGATGATATCCCAAATCCCTTCTTGTATTATAAAGACTTAATGGGAGCAGTTTATTTTCTCCAACAGGCTTCTGCTGGCAAAGGACCTGGGAAGTGGAAACAGGGATGTGATTGCTATGTCTAAAGCTTTGGGATGGCTCACACAGCCTCCTTCTCTCTCTCCCTTCCATTCCACAGGGAGGTAATGTTCACCTGAGTTTTAATAAAGAACCAGACAAATGAGTATACATACATTTGGTTCTCAATTGAAGTACCTACAGAAATGGGAGGACTTGGGCTCACGCATGCTCTCCTCATTTTTTCTCATTTTTATCAGTACTCTATTTTCTTTGATTCTAATACTCTCTGTCAACTCTGGGATAGGCTATTGCACAAACTGCCGTTATTTTAATGATGTAGTGAGAAGTGAAACATGCAATCTCTTAACCATGGATTACCAGAGAATCCCTTCAGGGGTAAGAGGCAGACTTTTGTCCACTGATGTGTCTTCAACAGAATCCAATATAAGAAAAATCAGAGAGTCTGGAGCTCCGAGCTTCTACAACCTGGGAGAATTTTCACTCTTGTGGGATACTGAGAATGCTAACTTCAGTTCAAGTGCATGTCTTTGAGAAACAAGTATATAAAAGCCAAAGTCACTGATTAATGACCTAATATTTCCTTCATACTACTTTTTTGCTGGCTAAATAGTAACTTGTAAGAAAGTAAACCAAAGCCTCATTGGGGTCATCCATCATTTATGATCATTTTGGAGTCCACATTAACTTCTTTAGTCTCATCTGGCTCATCCCATTAACAAAATGTCTCAATTTCCAGCTCAGATTTCATCTCCTAGAGGATCCCTCTCCTTATTCATTGCTCTCTCTCTCCTAAATTCCAATAGTACCTGTCATCTGTATCAGTTAATATTATCACTTAATTTTAATTTCTTCTTGTTCCCTGTACAACAGTTACTTCTTTAAGGCAAGGGTTGTCTCTTCCACTTCTTTTTATCATTCAGAGAATCCAACCTAGAAATTGTTGTTCTGCAATTGTTATATCGCAAAAAGAAACTTAGGAAATTTTCCTCAAGGCCAAAATCCAATGTTGAAGACGGACACTGTGCCAACCCCCTATTGTTCTGAGCAAAGTTTCAGAAAGGATTTGGCAGGTGTCAAGAGAAACATCGGCCTCTAGACATGGGTGTAGCATTATACTATATAGAACACCAAAACAAGGAGCACAGGCCAGACTTTTCCAAACTGTGTTCCATGGAATTCTAGTCCCATGGAATTATAATTGGTAATGCATACAGAAAAATTCTAAAATCAAATTAGTTTGGGAAAAGGGAGGCTCAACAAAGTTTAACAGGTTATTTTATTGCAGAGCCTGGCAGAATATTTAATAGCTAACACGCATGATGAAATTCCATGAAGGGGAAATTATAAGCAGAGTTCCCAAAAGGATTTCACTGTGGAATATATTTTTAAAGAGCTTTACATGAGGCTAGAAGTATTATACAATTTCGAATATGCAACTCTAGATTCAAATGTACCCTTAGGAAGATGTCTGATGTTCAGAGTCCCTTAATATTTATGGAGTTAACATGCTAATTGCTACTCAGCTTCCTTAAAACCATTGATATTTGGGCATTCTAAAGTTTTTATACTTTTTACAATCAGTTTGAATTGGAACTAGTGGTAAATATATGAGTATCAACTTACCTAGAAGTAATACAGGCAAGAAAATCTGGCGGAGGGCTCACTGTAACATCAGAGGATCTCAGACATCACTCCACAAGCCCCCTGACCTCCCATCGCAAAAGCAGGACATAAGTGTTCATGGTTTTTAACCTAGGACACTATTTCAACACCAATGTTTTAAGTATAACCAAATATTTTTTAAAGAACCCCTCATATCTCCATAGCTAATTTAATTTCCCAAGTGTTAGTTCATGCTGAGAATCTAAAGCCTGCCTCTACTGCCCTTTTTATTGCTGCTCCTTATCTGGCTGTATATGCCATGGACTTTGACAGTCCCCGAATGCCCCTACCTCTTTTAGAGAGGGTGACAGAGAGAATGATATGTCCATTTGAAGACAAGTTCATGATTCTGGAAACATAAGAATATCATAAATCAGTCAAACAAAGAAAATAACAATTCTAATATTCACAGATTAAAAGACTAGAATATATGTAGGTGAGTATTCTTAAAAGTTATATGTGGGATTCTAGCGCTATGGTGAACAGAACAAGCGCCCTTATGCAGAGCTACAAAAAGGAATATAAAAGGGGCTTCTGAAATCAAGGGGGACTCCCTGGAGTAGGTGACACCTGAACTGAAAATAAATAGAATTTACTGAGGCAAAAAAATTGGAGGGAGAAGGAGAGAATCTCAGGCAGAGGGACAGTAGGTGGCACTGTGCTAGCTGTTTTCATTATACCAAGCTACTGCTCAATGACAGTATTATTAGGCAAGTAACATTACCTTTATAACATTGTCCATAGGATAAATGTATCTTAAAATATACTATTTTGGTGACAGATTTTGTTTTCAGTCTATTATCTCCCTCCCTGAACAAAACTATAAGGTTTTACTTGGTGCTGCCATACTTTTTTTTTTTTTTTTCCTATTGAATCCCTCAGAGCATGGGACACAAGACTGAGTATTTGAAGATACCAAATAAAATCTGAAAATGCTCAAAACCAAAGTAACATAAATATCATAAAAATATCATAAAAATTACTTGAATCGGGAAGAAGAAAAGCTGAATTTCATTAAACAACCATGTGACTTGTCTCATTGTTTCTTGGAATCAGGTAATTAGCTAAACATGGGTGTCCCAGTAACCAAATATGAAGATCTGAGCTCCTTAGAGCACTGGAAACTTCACCTGCTTTCTCAATGTACACTCAGGTAGGCCTTGGCCTGCTCTAGATCACAAGATCCCATGGGAGCTGGCTTCCCAGTGTATATAATTTCCCAGCAGCCTGTGAAAAAGAAAATCATACCAGCAGCCCTTTCCCTGACACCTGGATAAAAACAACATGACCCTTTCAATGAGCATCCAAATGCAGGAAGGTTGGATAAATCAAGCCTCTGACCTGCAAAGCACTGTTTCACATCCTGTCTCCGATAAAAGGAACACTCCAACCTTTTCATAACCAGGTTCTAAAACACTGAGTTATAATTGCTTGTTTATTTGTTTGCTTCTTCCATCAGACTCGAAGCTCAGCAAAGGCAGGGGCTGATTTCATCATGGCCATCATCCACTCAGCAGCATTAAGCATCACACCTGACTCTTAAAAGGCAAGAGATTTTTAAATGTGTAAAAAATAGCGTGATAGGCCTTTGATCAAGCAAGCCTATTTTAATAGATTTCCTTTCATGCATAGGGAAGAAGTTATTCAAAGTCTGAGCAGTTACCAACGACAGGATTTGATTGCCTTAGACCAAATCTAAGCCCAAACAATGAAGCGCAGCAACAAAGAACTTTTAATCATCATGTCAGCAGAAATTCTGGAAAAGGGAGAATGAGTTGACCGAATGGGAAATGGGTCGACCATTTCCATCATGTAAAGAAATAATATTTTTCCCCATATCCCTGAACATACCCAAATGAGGGTCAGCAGGCATTTAGACTTTTTTTTTTTTTTTTTCCTTGTCTTGGCTCATTTTGTAATTCTGAATGGCTGTCATTGACATAAACTTAAAAAGTTAATTGCATCCTAATGCCTTATCACAAACAATAAAACGGCAGGCCAAACATAATCTTTTGAGCTCTGCCAGGTGCAATGTATTTACTTTTTATCATGGGATTTAATCTTTTCTAAAATTGGAAAACTGAGATTGGGGAAGGGAGGGAGAGTCGATGATGTGTGGACAGGAATCAGCCAGAGACAGAACAGGGACACTGGACCTGGCTATGGTTCTTTCCATTGGATGGACAGAGCTGCTCAGTTTTCGAGTTTCCCAGGCTCACACCTCTTTAATGATAAAATGTGCTGAAACACATATGTTTTAGATTGGGTACCCTGGGACAGAGTTTTGCATATAAATGCTTCTAAGGGAATTTCCTGGGTATTATTACTTGCGGAAGGGAAAGGAAGGAAGTGGAACTGGGCAGAAGGAAAAAATCAATTTGCAATGTAAGATCACCAGATAGCCTTGGTCAATCCCTACTTGGCTGAGATGACCAAGACTTATTGTACTCCTACATTGGATGTTGGACACCCTCAGAAGAAATACAAACTTTGGACAAGTTAGATCTCTGAAGCTGAGGCACTCTTTAAAGGGCCTAAAAATGGATTTCCCCAGTGCACGGGGCATCTCCTGCACAGCTGACAATAGGAACAAAATCCCAATAACTGAGAGCCCATTTCACATCCTTAAGGCTGTAGCAGTGTGGGTGAGGAAAGAAAGCAGGTCCCCTGAATGTACTTTACAGACACTGACCAAGAAGCAGCAATCTGGTTCAGGTTAGAAAAGGACTTGATGAGGAATAACAGTATGAAATAATAATTGCTGTTATTCGTCTGTTTTAAAATATATTCAATACACTGTCACATCCACTGTTGTGTTTGATCTTGGTGTCAACACTGTGCAATAGACTAGGAAGGGAACATAGGTTCTAATTCACAAATGAGGAAACAGGGTCAGGGAGAAAGGTGGCTCTCCTGTGGTCACTCAGTTTCTTTCAGAGCTGGGGCAATATTCAAGACTTGCACATTTATAAGCCCACAAAGACTCTTTACTCTTTTCTTCGTTTTAGTCTAATAAAATGAATCACTCAGAGAGTCCATCGCAGCCAAGGGCTCTAGCCAAGCCTGGTGCAGAGATCCCCAAATCTTGGGGGAAGTACTTCTGCTGCTAGCCCCCAAATCCACATAGCTCAAACCTTCTAACATTCTTTTCATTTCTTCCCTCTAGGCCCTGGTAATTCATTACATCCCCAACAGGTAAATTTATCATTCTCCAAATGTATTGTTTAAGCAAGTCCTGAATTCACAGTCTCACTCCAAAACCGGAAGCTGACACATGTGTGTTTTCTGTCATGACTTTGGGTAAAGCACTGTCTGTATCTGGAGCGTGGTTTCCTATTTTGTACAATAATTTATTGGGACAAATAATCTCTATAGTTATTCCCAAATCTGAAATTCTTTCAGTGAATGTAGAAGCTTCCTGTTATGGCTTTGTAAACCCACTTTGTGAGGTTGTTGAATAATGCTCCTCAGGTACGAATGATAACAGCTTCTAATTTTGCATGTGTGTGTTTGTGTGTGTGCTGTGATTTTCTGTGTCCCAGCTGCATGTTACTACTGAAGTGACAGCATCCTTTTTATTAATTACAACAGTTAGGAACTTGTATGCATATTATAACTCTCCCTTTTATTGGTGCTTTTAATTTTTCTTCAAAAATGCAAAAAGCAAGTTGAAAGAGAACATTAAAAGAAGTTTCATGATACATCGGCTCCTTTAAGTACCCAAAAATCTTGATTCTTCAAGGTTGCCAGGGACCAGAGTAATCAGACGTAGGAACCCACACATTTAAAATATAAATTATTGATGCTGCTGTAAAGAGAACTGCAGAGATCATCTACTCAACAAATTACTTTACAAATGAGAAAACTGAGGTCTAAATATAGGAATAACATACTGTAGGCAAATCTTAATTGAAAAAAATGTAATTTTTAAAATTGTATGCTTTGTAAATACAATTCACTTTTAAATATTATCCAAGCAATAATTATGAAAGAGAGCGGTGATGAGACTCATTATAAAGATGCTACTCTCTTGCTGAATATTTGTATGGCCTCCAATCAATAACTCAGATCCTTAATTGGCCAGCGAATCAGAGAGGGAAAAAAACTGCTGCTTCTGGTACTAAAAACTCGGGGCCTTTAAGCCACTGGGGCTGTATTTTCTTCCTCAAGTAGGCAGGAACTAGAAAGACCTAGACCAGCACAGTGGTCTTGGATGACAGGTGGGACGACCCACACTGTCATCTCTGGCATAGGTGAGGATAACAATATGAAGTGTTATTTTCTAGAAGTGGAGACTAAAAGATGCATTTGTTTCTCAGCAATCCTATGACTTCAACCTTACTGTGTCACCAGAAGTCCTTACCCTTTCAATAAAGTTCAAGCCAACAGTGACTTCTCCTTTCCCCCCAGTTTTAACACAAATACCAACTCTTTCCCAGCTATAACATTCAATTAGTTGTCATGAGAAGTACTGAGAAGCTAATCTCTGCTAAAATAATAATGAATCCATAAAATTTCATGTGCTACTCTTCCCCCCAGACTTGTTTTACAGTCGGAAAGAACATGGGAGGCTAATTCTTTAAATGAAGGGCTTTAGTCTCTGAAATTGAACTTTCAGGGCTATGGCAGAGCAGGGAGGGACATGTGCTGGACGGAGTCTTCAGGGTGATTCTCTAATTACACATTCTAGGTGCAATTGCACCTACATCAAATGGGCACGAGGCCATGCCTTGTCGCAACTTTTTAGAAAATGCCAATGTACTTTTCTAATTTGAGCTAATTTTTTATTGTTACTCTAGTAGCATTGATATCAGTCTACAAAGAATGTTGTAATTCAGTCATTATATGCAACCTGGCCTGGCTATTCACCTTGAGATAATTTGTCTCAGCCTTAAAATCATGGGGTTCAGTGTTTTGCTTTTTATTTTGGTTTCCTGAGGATATTTATATGTGAAACAAACAAGAGCAAAAATGTATTTGAGTTCTTATTTGCACAAAATACCCACAAAATTAGAGCGAAACCCAACACCCAGGCATTTTCTTCCTCCCCTGCCTAACTGCCCATCACGAAACAAAACCTCGAGCAGAGCAATTGAGTCGTACATTTATATCTGCATGACATTTAGGAAAATTGAAGACTGGAAGCTACACATACAAGTAAAACCAGTGATTAGAGACAATGAGATTCAGCCTGAAGGAAAAAAAAAAAAACAGTGATATTATTAAAGAGACACTGACAAGTCCTTCAGACCCCAAATATAGACTATACCAAAAAGCTAACGGTTTTAGAATTCAGCACGAATGTGAGTATGGGCTTCTTTTAACATCAATAAAAACATGTTTTCTCTGCAATCATGCACTATGTCAGAAACATTTGGAATTCACATATTTGAAAATATATTTTTAAAATTTTCCCAAGTGCCATGTATTTAGAGGCAGGAAAGCAAAGCCATCAAGAGCACAGATTTTGGAGGCAGACAGTGAGAATTTAACTCTATCACGAGTTTTCTGACCTTGGCAATGTATTTTGTTTCTCTGAGTCATAAAAATCCACTTCCTTAAATGGGAGCTCATCATACTTACAACACATGGTATCGCACCGTGCCTGACAGATATGTGTCTTCAATAAACACTAGCTTATATAATTATTATTGCTTCAACTTAATAGCCATTTCTTGTCTGTAATATGTTAAGTATTAAGCCAAAAAATATTTTCACTGCTAGGAACTAGGGGTACAGTGGGAGTTGAAATGGGGTTGAAGTGGCTTGAGAAAGGTTCTCAAATAAAATAAACTATGTGTAAGCATGATAGCAAGTGTGAGTAAGTATGAAAGAGTGTGGTAAACAATGAAAATTATCCCAGAAAATAGAGAACCCAAAAAGGAATGATCTCACTAAGCTGGAGATGTTCTTCAGACAGCTTAGAACAGTGGTTCTCAACCTTCCTAATGCCATGACCCTTTAATACAGTTCCTCATGTTGTGGTGACCCCCAACCATAAAATTATTTTCATTGCTACTCCATAACTATAATTTTGCTACTGTTATGAATTGTAATGTAAATATCTGATATGCAGGATGTATTTTCATTGTTACAAATTGAACATAATTAAAGCATAGTGATTAATCACAAAAACAATATGTAATTATATATGTGTTTTCTGATGGTCTTAGGTGACCCCTGTGAAAAGGTCGTTTGACCCCCAAAGGGGTCGTGACCCACAGTTTGAGAACTGCTGGCTTAGAACGTGGCATAATAGAGGACAGTTAGGAAAATAGGTGAACAGCTTGCAACAGAATTTAGACCAAGAGTAGGACTTTGTGACTTCCCAGGGGCATATCAATCAGCCAGCTTGTGTGAATCCTGACAGGGAAATAGATATGAATAAGACAAAAACCTTGCACCAAAGAAGCCAACACATAATTCAATGTAGGGTATAAAAGAACTAAGATCAAATTTCATTTTAAGTTAAAATATGTATAGAAGATATCCATTGTGTAGGGAAGGAGGATGGGTAGAATATATGTACCAATGCTTCATAGAAGGTATAATATTATTTAAATGTGGGTAATATTTTGATGGTAATTATGATGGTGATGACAACAATGACAATGATGATGGCATTAATAAAACACTCAGTGGAGGCCAAGTACTCCTTTACTTAGCTCCATATATACCAGCAACCCTGTGAGTTTGGTAATATGATTTATAGATGAGTAAGAGTTGGTATTCAGAGAGATAAAATAATTTACTGACATATGACTATGATGAGAGTGGCATTTACAGATTAAGAGAAGAACATGAGCAAAGACAAAGAAGAGATAATCAACCATGTAGTCAACAAATTTAGTGTCCTAGTTTGACTGGTACTTATATTAAACAGAATGGAGTAGTGGGAGATGAGTCTATACAGAAAGGTTACAAAGAGCCTTGAACTCCAGGTTTAATGTCATTGGTGATGAAAGTCATTGAAAGTATCGATGAAATGAAGTGATAAAATAAAGCTTCACTTTAAGAAGTTTGCTGTGGCAGAACAATATAGAATGCATTAGAGTGCAGGAAGAGAGGTATAAAGAGCTTATAGGTTATTGGAAAAAATGTGTTAAAGTAATAGCAATATTTCCAAGTTACCCTTGAAATTTCTCAAAGCAGAAAATTGAGGGCAAAATAACTTGACTTTGTAGGCGGGGTTCCTGTAAGTACAGAAGCTCTGTGCTCCCGGAATTCTGGACATCCTGTAGATGCGAGGCTCAGAAAGGAGAGAGAGGAGAAGAACCAGCTTGAGGTTAATTTGCTCTCTCGTTGGATGATAAAACTTCTTACTTCTCTCTCTTACCAAGGCTCTCTTTTTACCCTGGCTACAGACTTGATCATGAAGAGAGAACTAGGTAAACAATTTTGGACCTTTACCCTTACTTCTGATTCCAACCCTGTCCATCCTAAAGAAATACGTCACTTCATTACATCTGCAGTTTTGCAACAAGGAGCCTCTAACAGTCCCCTATTACCTGTCATGAGGAAGGAGAGAAAAGACTTGCAAAAGAGCAGGCTTAAGTGGACAGGTTACATAGAACTATGAGGGTGATGAATGTATAGGAAGATGAATGGAAGGAGAATGGTTCCAGGAGGCATGATTCAGGAAGTAACAGTGTAGTCTTTCAAAGATAATCCTACAGCTAAATTTTACCATAGCTTAAGTATTCTTATAAGGTGCTTTGTGAATTTTCTTTTTTAAATAAAAAATTAATCCATAAATTCACATGAAGCAAACAGTACTTTCCTATTTGTGTGTCGCTTGGAGCCCAAGCTACAAACACACCTTGAAATTTAATGAGATGCTACATAATAATAACCAATGAGGCTAAATGTCTTATTCCTGGACAAACAGATTGAGTTAGCCATGTAGCAAAGTGAGCACATTAGAGTCTTTGGTTTAAGGTCAGATTTATTTTCATTGTTCCAACATAGTCTTACAGAAGAGAAGCATTCGAGGTGATGACATCCAATCTAAAATGTGCTTGTACCCTCCAATTCTTTTGCCCCATTTCCTCCCACCTATGATAGTTATGAACTACGGTACAGGGCAAGGATCAATTTTCCTGAAGGCACAGCCTGGAGTTTTTCCATAGTGCTCTTGCCCTATTTGTATTGAATTTTATAACTGGATGGTATACAGTATACCTAAATGTTAAATGGATCAAGTTAACTGTTAGACTCATACAGTTGGGAGAAAATGAAAGGATCACGGCTATATTAAAAATTGCCATTGTATAAAGGTAACTAAACTGGGAGTCAGGTAACTTAAGATAAAAGCTAATAATGTGTGTCAGTGCGTAAGACTTTTAATCTTAATGGCCTCAACTTCTTCATCTGTAAAATAAGAGAGACTAGACAAAACACTGGTGAACCCTTTCAAGATGGAACATTCCACGAGTCAAAATACCTTAAAGAACAGCCAGTAAACTGAAGCTCCAAAGGCAGATGGTCAGGCTGGCAATGTCCAGAAACTGACAGCTCCTTGTTACCCAGTTACACCTTTCAAAGAAAAATAGGAAGTATCCAACTGCTTCCAATTATAATATGTGCTGCACTGGGGAAGGACAGAGTCAAATGTGTTAAAGGCCTAATGAAGTATGTGGAAGCCACTTTCATCTGCACTGTTCTGCCTTTTCACGCTGTTAGTTCTCCCTGACCAGTCAGCAGCCATGGAGGGAGAGTTGAGGAAAAAGAGTAGATGTTGTCTGGCCCATGAAGATGACACACAAGGAATCATGCCAATGTCTGCCTTGATTTTATTGTTTTAAGACAAACGTGATAGAGGACTCTAAAATACTGTTTTGTTTTCAACATCAATATACTAAAGGAGATGCCAGACATGTTAGAACTAGAATCTGATCCATTTTGTAGAGGAATTAATGAAGTTCCAGGAAATCCGAACGAAGCCCATATGGAATTGTCACTGTTTCTCCAACAGGCCGGGATATACACATCAGTGTGGCTGGGTCAATGTACACCTTTGGAAATTTCCCTGGCATACGTTCCATAAAGGGTCTACTTTGGTTCTGCCCCTCATATGATTAAAATAATCTAACTTTTAAAGTTTATTTGTAAAATATGAAAATTAATCTGTGTATGAAACCCAATAAGATTATGAGACTCAACTTGATGAAATATTGTATATTATAAATTTGGTTCCTATGTATAATCATAATGTTATTCTAAAATGCATTTTTCAGAATTATCTTTTTTAAAATGCTGATATTGTTGAATTCTGAGGATAGGAGAAATATCAAAAAATCTGCATCTGTAAATTATAAATTGAAAATACAATTTTTCTAATGGCTTTTTCTACTGACACAGAAGTCATAATCTTTCATAGTAGGCCAATCTTCTTTTTATGATATTTCACTTTTTATTTCCCAGAACTTACTCTCTCTGCAACTCCACTCTCCTTCAATCCTCATTTAATGGAATATTTTAATTTACCTAATTAGAAGACTTGATAATTGCATTGTAGACCTAAAAGATTAAATTAATTGTGTATTTTAATTGACAGTGTTCTCATACATTTCACTGAGTTCTGTAATGAATTCTGACTGGACACTGTAATGATCATTTTGTACATTTGGGTTTCCAAGTCCTACATGACCTCTGAATGAGCTTTGCTGTTGTGGCTACATGGTTTGAAATATCAGCCTACAAGAGTTTCCCACACTCTTCAATTATATTTTAAAAACAATTTGTTAAAATACATATGATCAGAAATTATTTTGTGTAAGGAAATACACATAACTTCATATTTAAAGATATGACAATGCAACTAAGATTCTTTCTCATTTAATTTTTAAACATTTATAATAACTGTTTAATCTGACGTTGGCTTTTGTCCCCAGACTCTAAACAGCCAGTGCATTTTCAATATGAGATATAAAGTTATTTTTCAGTTATATAATGTTAATACACTTACAAGTTAATAAACCCACAGTGATAACATTTTCATCATTTTCCAATTATGAGCTTTTTAAAGACAATAGTATACAATGCTACAGGTTGGAAATAAAATGGTATTTTAAATTATTTTAACTTCCTTACAATGCTAAAGGGGCAATGCCAAATCATCACTTTAGAACATATTACTTTGTGTTATTTTTCAAGGAATGTTATTGTTATTATGATGTTATTTGCCTTGAACTTGATGCCAAAAAATGATGTGAATCAACTATAAAGCTTAATCCATGTTCTCTAAAATTTCTTTATTTTCCACTGTAGTACTCAAACCTTCTTCCTTTATTAAGTGATGACACACTTAGGCCATGAATCAAGAAACTACCAAGGTTCTTCTGATGTTATAAGAAACTGAATTTATAGTTGTTCATATTTTTACTCTTTCAGGCCAAAAACATCCAATGACCAAGTTGTAAAAGGTCCGTACTTTGCCCTCTTTTTCTCTATCCACCCCTTTTTCTGCCCTGTCTGTTATGACATTCTATTCCAACTCATCACTGAAGACAATGCCAGTGGACTGACATTGGTATGTCAAATAAAACCTATTCACATTCCTGAAAACAAGCACTCTTCAAGGTGCATCACTGAGTTGATGAGATGTTGTAGGACAGGAAATGGTTTGAAAATTTTTTATAGACCTCATAGAAAAAAATCCTGGAGGAATGATTTTCAATTAGTGAAAAAAAAAATCCAGAAACTGATCTGATAGTCATTTTTTTAAAAATTTGAGACAAATAATTTTATAACTCAAAACCCTCATCAATCCTATTGATCATCAGGTGATCTCCTCTGTGGTATTGAGGCAGAGAGATCTGATTAAGATCACTGGGGAGAAGTAGGAGGAGCCGTAGGAGGAGTTTGCTGAGGCAATGGAAAACAGTCTAGGATGGGACTGGCTGAGAAGCTGAATACCTCTTGAGCCAATGGAAGTAAAAAGAGGGCTGGCTCTATGACTTTCTAGCTTTTCTGAGTTTTTCTGGCTCCTGAGCTGATTCTCTCCCAGGATCTGGCTCTGGCTCTGACTCTCAAGCTTGCCCTCAGGCTCTTCTTCCTGGATGATGGAGCTGCAGCTGCCTGCATTTTCCAACAGACAGTATCTTATATGGGAAGGAACTCTGGGCACAGCCTAGCATGAGGCTGGCTTGGCAGGGGGTGGCATGTTTATTCTTTGGGTCCTCTAGAGGGAACAGACTATGAGGCAGAAGCCTGCCATTCTTCCAAAACTGTGGAATTTTTGTGTATTATGTTGTTTTGGTTTATAAACTTAAAGATTCCTTTCCTTTATCACCAAATCTTTGCCTCTGGTATTTTGCCTAGAGGGTGGCGGCAGGCAGCAGGATGCCAACATTCGGTCATAACCGTATTATTGCAAAGGCTTCAGGAGACTCCATGTGAAAAATAACCCTCCCATTTTCATGAACTTAACATTTCATTGTGATACTTTTTCTCGTGTAGGGATTTCAATATGAATGCTTCTGGGAAGAAAAGCAACTCTTTGTTGTTATTAATTATGACTGCCATGAAATGATAGGCCTTATGCTTTCTTATAACTTTGAAATTCTGTAATTGTATTAATATACCTTAGTTAGTAGAAACAAAAGTACGTGGAAACAACTTTTGACTATGAAACGAACTTTACATTTTACCCAAACCAGCCCTTCCCCAATGCATTGAATAATCCAGTTACCATAAATCCCAGAAATCAGGCCATAGCATAGTAGAAAAAATAAGGTTTAGCTCCCTCAGCTTTGACATTGAATAAAAAAGTTTTGCTTAAAGACAACTGTAAATTCAAACTCAAGATGAATAAAAAAATTATCAGGAAAAAAAATGTAAATAATTACTATTGTCAATTTTGGTATCAAAATTGATACCAAGTAATTAAGGGACACATAAAGACCAATGAGAAATTTTAAAATGCCTCAAGCTTATTTTCTCAAAATAAGGTGTTGTTCCTTACCCCTTATCACCAGGGATGCTTTTGACCTCGATTTAATTTAGCAGTGAGGATGAGTTTCCTGATCCCTAAAGAATTACCCTGAACTCTACCAGACCTCATTGTCTTCTCCTAAATCAGCTTTATTTCCACTAGCACATTAGACATACATCAACTGGGAACTTGAGCTAGTCGCTGCTTCTTCAAAAATGAAGTTCTGACCTCTCCCCCACTCCCACGTTATCCCTGACCAAACAATTGAAAATGGGATGATTAAGGGACATTTGTATGTCCTTTAAAAAAAAAAAGGAAAAATAATTTCAAGTATTTCCAGTTTCAGTTTCTCTCTCTTCTCAGTATACATTACTTTATATTTATTTTCTGAAACATAGCAGTGGGGTCATTTATTAAGCATGGCACATTGACTAGAGCTGTAATCTGCTTTAGCGACTATTATAGAATTCTTCTGCAGTAATTTTTAAAAGTCTGGACAAATAAGATGAAGAGAAATGCACAGAGCAGGCAAGTGCTTAACAATGACTTATTACTCTACTGATGCAGAGACTATGGGCACCTCAATGGACAGGGTGATTTCATCTCTGAGTGAGATTATTATGAAACTGCTATCATTCTGTCATGAATAATTGATCATCACACTGCTCAGAAAAAAAAAAAAACAGATGTGATAAACAAAGCCACAAATGTGACAAAGAGGAAGCTTACGGTTTCTTATTTTACTGCCTAGTACTTCACCATTTGTGGAGATGTCACAGGCACGGTCACCCAATCACTTCGTGAATGTGTAAACTGAAAACCGCATGAGAAGTAACAAATTATAATTAAGAGATTCAAGCCTCACTTTGCAATGGCCCCTTTGGGTTTTGTGGAAGAGCCTGTTTGTAAGAAAATGCACAGACCAATGATGGTTCTTGTTGGAACAGTAGAGGTAGCAGTTTCTTTTGGGTCCTTCTCCCCTTCCATTTTAACTTTCTCACAGTTCATGTTCTGTGTGCTCTAAGAAGTCACTTACCTGAACAATCCACAGTCCAGCCCAAATCCCTCAATGCTGATTCCACCAGCCACCCCACCCAAGTGAGTCCACCTGTTCAAAGTTTCCACTTTCTTCTTTCCATCTATCAAATTTTATGTTCTCTCCCTGTCCTATTGTGTTAGTTCTTAAGGGGAAATTAATCTGATTAAAATAAACTAAACTAAAATTAGTATCATGATGGCCAGTTACTTTCTACTGTCCTGGCTAATTGAAAGAAATTTTGTTCCTAAAAAATAAAACTGAGATGTGAGAAAAAGCCTGCCAAGTTTCTTTAATCTACCTAACCTACCCATTTCTGCTGCCTTTTGAAAATTATACTATCTGTCAGAAGAAACCAGAATTTCTGGGTTCTTGAAGCTCTAGGTAAGAATCTTTAAAATAAGACTTCCGGCCAAGATGGAGGCGTAGACAGACATGCTCCGTCTCCTTCCACAGCTAAGAAGGAATACAACTACCTCAAAACTAGAAACAACCAGAAGTTCCAGAAAACCAAACTGCATGGAAGTCCAGCAAACAAAGATATAAAGAAGAAATACTCATCCAGACAGGTAGGAGGGGCGGAGCCGGGGTGAAAAGGACCTGATATGGTGGTGGCAGTAGCAGTGGCAGCAGCAGGCTGGCACAAAGCAGTCACACATTTCAATAAGTCAGGAGGGACACGTGGGGAGCATTCCCAGTTCCTCACCGGACGGGACCTCGAAGCTCATTGTCCCAGCACCAGGGAAAATCAAGCCTCATTGCTTCTGACTGTGCAGACCAGTGGGGGGTTGGGGAGGAGGTAGAAACTGCAGGTCTTTCAGCAGAGTCCGCTTGTTTAAATGGCCTCCATGGTCTTAGAACATCTGCAGACTCACCCACTCTGGGAACTACAGACAGGGCAGCAGCTAGAGAGGCGCCAGTCCGCTGTGGAAGTGGGAGAAGTGCCTGGAAAAGGGGCGAGTGCTGGGCAGGTGGCATTGTTCCCTCTCGGACCCCTCCTCCACATACAGTGAGTGCCACAATGTGGTGAAACAGGTCTCCCCATACTGATGAATTTCTAAGGCTCCGCCCTTTACAATGTAACAGGAATGACAGTTCTACCTGGGACGCGGAGGCAAACAAACACAGGAGCCTGTCAGAATGAGGAGACAGAGAAGTATGGCCCAAAAGGGGGAATGAATCAAGGTTCCAGTGGGAGAACTAAGCGATGAGGAGATAGCCAATCTAACAGATGAGGAGATAGACAACATAACAGATGCAGAATTCAAAACACTGGTGATAAAGGTGCTCACAGGCTTGACAGATATGCTTGAGTATGGAAAACACATAAGGGAAGAAGTGAAGGCTGTGCTAAGTGAAACGAAGGAAAATCCACACAAAACCAATGGTGAAGGGAAAGAAACCGGGGTTCAAATCAATGATTTGAAACATAAAGGAGAAAAAAAAGCAGTCAACCAGTGCAGAATGAGGAAACAAGAATTGAAAAAAATGAGGAAAACTTTCCAAATTTTGTGAAGGAAATGGACATACAGGTCCAGGAAGCAAGAAGGGTCCTGGGCGAGTTGGACCCAGAGTGGACCAAACCAGGATGCATCATGATTGAGATGCCAAAGGTGAAAGATAAAAACAGAGTCCTGGAGGCAGCAAGAGAGAGGTGGAGAGTTGCCTACAGGGGGGTGCCTATAGAACTATCAGCTGATTTCTCAGAGGACACTTTGCAGGCAGAAAGGGACTAGCAAGCAGTATTCAATGTGATGAAAGACAATCTGCAACCAAAATTACTCTATCCAGCAAGGCTATCATTTGGAATGGAAGAGCAGATGAAGTGCTTCCCAGACAATGCAAAGCTAAAGGAATTCATCATCACCAAGCCATTATTATATAAAATGTCAAAGGGACTTACTTAAGAAAAAGAAGATCAGAACGATGAACACTAAAATGACAACAAGCTCACAACTATCAACAACTGAATCTAAAAAATAAAAACAAAATCCAACTAAGCAAACAAGAATAGGAACAGAATCATAAGAATGGGGATCATTTGGAGGGTTATCAGCTGAGAGGGAGGAGGGGAATAAATGGGGAAATGGTGCAGGGACTAAGAAGCATAATCAGTTGGTACAAAATAGATAGGGAGAAGTTAAGAATAATATAGGAAAGGGTGAAGCCAAAGAACTTATATGCATGACCCATGGACATGAACTAAGGGGGGTGGGATTGCTGGAGGAAAGGGGGGTGTTGGGCAGAGGGGAGCAAAGGAGAAAAAAATGGAACTACTATGACAACATAATCAATAAAATATACTTTTTAAAAAATCTTTAAAATATGTAATCCCAGAGTTTTCATTTATTTCTCCAAATAAAGATAGTAAATAGAAAGAACATGAAAAAGTATCCTGAAGAAATTATGAAAAGAAGACTTTCCAAATTTTTTACAATATGACTCAACCAAAAAATAGGAATTTTTTATAGATAAAATTCTAAAAACATGTTAAGAAAAATAACATGTATATCAGATAAAATAAAGAAATAAAATGAAATGAGGAGCGGGGTAGAATCAAGGTGGAAAAAGATTTTTAAAAAGGAAAAGAGGAAGAAATTCTCAGTAGACATATTATTTGAGTATAATCTACTTTAATGGTCTAAATCCATTCATAAAACAAAATATAAGTAAGTTTTAAATCTCAGTTATGATACCTGCATTCATTTTCTAAGATTCACATGTTAAAACTCCCATAGTATTTAATAGTCATTCTGTCAAACACACTGTGGTAACTACAATATGCTAAGCGTCCCTTTAGGTACTACGTCTGCAGCAATAATAATAGTAATAATAATAATACAGAAATCCTTGCCCTAATTATCATGTATTTCAGTGAAAGAGACAAACAAAACCTAAAATAAAGGAATAAAATATTTCCCAGCCAGTCATTAATCAAATAAACAAGAAAATAATAAGGCCTGGAAGGGTAGTCCAGGATCCAGAGTTGCTATGATATACTATCTAAAATGTTCATTTTCCAACAAAAATTGCAAAATACTCAACAAAAGAGGAAAGTATGGCCTACACATTGGGAAAAAGGCAGGTAACAGACACTGCCTGTGAAAATACCCAGATTTTGGATTTAACAGGGAAAAACTTCAAAGTAGCCATTATAAGTGTTTAAAGAGCTAAAGAAAATCATGGTTAAAGAAATAAAGGATGGTATAATGACAATATCATAGCAAATAGAGAATATAAATGAGGAGACAGAAACTATAAAAAAGAAACAAATGAAAATTCTAGAGTTAAAAAGTATAAAATGAGAGGGGATTAATTATACATTTGTACTGGCATAAGAAGGAATTAGCAAGCTTAAGATAGAATGAGGTTAGTCAATCCAAAGGACAGAGAGAAAAAGAATGAAGAAAAATAAAGTCTCAGAGAAATGTGAAACACTAACACAACACACATATTGGTACTATCAGGAGAGAAGAGCGAAAGTAGCAGAAATAAATATTCAATGAGGTAATACTCAAAAAGTTCTTAAATTTTAAGAAAAACATTTACCTCATCTGGTAAACCCAATAAACCCCAAGTAGTATAAACACAAGGAGATGCATAAACAGACACGTCATCACAAAAATTTTAAAAGCCAAAAGCAAGAAAAAAATCTTGAAAGCCATGAGAGAAAAATGACTCATCACTCAGAAGGGAGCCTTAGTAACATTAGCAGCTAACTCCCACCAAAACCAAAGCTAATACTTAAAAGGCAGTGGGATAACATATTCAAAGTGAACATATTCAAAGTGCTATAACAACTCCAACAACTATCTTATACCCAGCAAAATTATCTTTCAAATATGAAGGTGAAATAAAGACATTTCCATATATATATATATATATATATATAGAGAGAGAGAGAGAGAGAGAGAGAGAGAGAGAGAGAGAGAGAGAAATTATTATAAATTGGCTCACATGATTATGGAGGTTGGCAGGTCCCAAGATCTGAAGAGTGGGCAAGCTGGAGAGCTGTGGTGTGGTTCAGGTTCAGTCTAAATGAGCAGTTGCTATAGTTCCAGCCCGAAGGCTGGCAGGCTAGTGCCCTAGGAAGAACCAATGTTTCAATTTAGGTTGAAGGCAAGAAAAAACTTCCCAGTTTAAAAGTTGTCAGGCAGAAGGAATGCTCTCCTACACAGAAGAGGCAGGGGTCAGACTTTTTGTTCTGTTCAGGCCTTCCTATGATTGGATAAGACCCACTGACATTAGGAGTGGCAATCTGCTATTCTCATTTTACCTTTTTAAATGTTAATTTTCTATCTCATAGAAAACCCAGAATAATGTGTGACCAAATATATGAGCCAAATATCATGGCCTAGTCAAGTTGATACATAAACCTGTCACAACCTATCGCAAATAAAAAGATTGAATTAGTAACCAAAGCACCAAATAGGTTCAGATAAGTTCACTGGTAAATTATAATGTTTAAAGAACAATTAATAACAATTCTTCACAAATTCTTCCAAAAAGAAGAGGAGGGAATACTTTCCAAATCATTCTGAGCCAGTAATACTCTGTCATCAAAATAAGAAGACATATGAAATGTCCAGAAGAGGGGAAGAGAGCCAGAAAGTAGATCAGTGTTCACTTTGTGTTAGGAGGCTGCAAAGACAGGGAGATAATAGTTACAAGGGTATGTAGTTTCTTTTTGAGGTGATGTCCTAGATTTGACATTGTAAAATTGGCTGTGATCATGTTTGCACATAGCTGTAAACATAATAAAAACCACAGAATTATACACTTTAAATAGATGAACTTACATGGTATAAATTATTATTCAATAACACATAGAAAGAAAAGGAGAGGAAAGAGAAAAGAAAGAGGAGAAATGAGAGGAGTGGGAGAGGAGAAGACAGGAGAGGAGAGGGAAATAATGAAAAAAAAAGGGAAGCTGGATTGATGCCCTCGTTAGAAGCACAGAAGGACATCCATAGAAATAGGAAGGAAGGCAGAGACCAAGGCATGTGCAGATGTGGTACTAGAAGCTTGTGAATCAGATTTCCAGAAGCTCCCGACATATGATGCTGATGCTAGTGTAATGCTGTGTGATGCTTTTATACAAGATCTGTTTTGAACATGCCTGCCCCAAGGCTTCCCCATATTTGATACCATAATTTTGGCACCATATGCCCTACACATGGAAAAGAAACCCTGGTGCAGCCTCTAGGGATTGCATATTAGAATCGTTTCAGGAGGCTTCCTATTGTAATAAGTCAATCAGAAGGGACGGAGTCTCTGTGCTCTCTTGCAGAATAATATGTTGCCCTATATAGATACTGAGAATCATTCAGAGCATGCCTACATTATAATCTAGTCCACTGCTCCCTAGGGAAGTACAACTAGTGTCTCCATTCCTCTGTTTTCTCAAATGAAAATAACATTGGGTCCACTTCATGGGTTTCTGTGAAATTTCAATTAAATAATACATACAGGCACTATAAAAAATGCATGGCCTATTAAAAGTATGCCAAAAAAAAAAAAAACATTTGCTATTACTACTCTAATAACAGTAGTTAACAAGTGATAAAATAATCAGTTGATATATGGTATGAGGGTGGTGGAAATCTCCAAACGTGAATTACAACTTAACTGTTATCATCTGACCATATGTTTAAAAACTTAGAGTTTGGCTTTGCACTGTTTAATAATTTTTAATTATTACATAAAGAATTAGAATGGTCCTGGATAAAGCATAGAGATGCTATAATTAGAACATACTTAATATATTACATGAGGCCTTCCAGGTTCAACTGGTTCTCAACAGACTGGCTGACATAAAACAAAATGGTTTAAATTTAAGAGGATTAGATGATACTTTTAAAGTGCAACCAGAGGATGGAAACTTGGCAACAGCATACAATAGCAGAAAAGCAACAAATTTGATGACAGGTGTATAGGATTGGATTGTGTGATTTTTGGTTACAAGCTATGGAATCTGGGAAATCAATCTATTCCGTTTCTTCACCTATAAAATAGATGCAATCAGAAAAGCAAATTACCATCTCCCTCCATTTCTGGAGATTGTTTACATGAGATATTGCTTCTCTTCTCCTCACATAAAATAATAATAGTAATAATATTTATTAGTATAGCTGTATTTATACGTTCAGTGTCAAATAACAGAAAATCTCACTAACAAGGCTGAAACATGTAAGGCATCAGTGTGTCCGTTTCAAACAATAGGAATTTCAGGTTCAGGCCTTGCAGCAATGGCTCTACATCTCACTCATGCCATTAAATACACAGACTTCTTCTATTTTCTCATCTGTTGACCCTAGCATGTGGTTTTTATCCGCTAGACTACAAGATACATGCTGCAGCTCTGGACATCACATCTCCATCCTGGGCAGCAAGAAGGGGAAGGACAAACCCAAGCCTGTTCATTTTAATGAGCATGCTCAAGAACCATTACAGTACACTAGAAAAACTGTCCACAGGCTACTGCTAGCAAAAACTGGCTGAGGCATGATGGGAGCTGAGTAAGAGTCCTTGCATCAGCTAGCCAGCAAATGGGGCTTCCATTGTAGGCGGTATGAAACTTTTATATACATCAATTCATTTAGTCCTCACCACAGCCCCATTTTACAAATGAGGAAACAGAGGCACAGAGAGGTTAAATCATTTGTCAAAAGTTACCCTGAGGACAAGTAGTAGTATGTACACTGCCTTGTTCAAATTCAAAAGAAGTCCCCCCTTACTTAATTACTCAAAGACACACTTCCCTCCTTGCTACTCAGTCTTAATGTCTCAGTGATGAGAGTTCAGGCTGCATTTCTATCCTCATCTGCAGCCTTGGCTGCAGAGCCTCTGTGCACGACATAACCTTAACAACTGTAAGTGGGAGCACAGGTCACACTGGGCTACTGGAGCCAAAGTGTACTTGAGGGATCGAACACCAGAACCACCCTCTTACCCAACATATATTAGCTATCATTCCAAGTTTATATATGAGCAAAGGAGTGGAACACTCATCCTAGGAATGTTATCTGGCCCCAGGAACAAAAAAAATTTTTTTAACTTCTGCTACAACCTAGTATAGTTATCCATATATAATTATTGTATTACAGCCATAATTTTTTGTACAGGTTCATAGGGGCAAATTCTGGGAGTCAAAGGTTGAACAACACTTGAGAATGAACCTCTTCATAATAATGCAAAGCAACCAACAGTGTCTTATGAACAGAACTTGTCACACTCAGGGCTGTCTTCTTTCTTAATATGGTGTTGGCCTCTTCCCTCAAAATTAATATAATTGTGTTATTATTTTTAACTTTATTGAGAAATAATTGAAAAATTCTGCATATTTAAAGGGCACAACATGATGATTTGATGTACATATACTCTGCAGAATGATAACTAAGATCATGATAATTAATACATCACCCCACATAGTTAACATAAGTTATTCTGTGTATATGTATGTGGTGAGAATGATTATGATCTATTCCTAAGGACTTTCAAGTATACAGTACAGTATTATTAACTGTAGTCACCATGCTATACATTAGATCCTCAGAACTTATTTGCCTTGTAACTGAAAATCTGTATCATTTGATACACATCATCCCATATCCCCTCCCCCCCATTCTCTGGCAACCATTAGTCTCTATTTCTATGAAACTGTTATATGTAGATTCTACATATAACTGTTACCATATAGTATTTGTCTTTCTCTTTCTAGCTTATTTCATTTAGTACAATGCCCTCCAGAATCATCCATGTTATTCCAAATAAGATTTTGTTTTTTATGGCTAAATGATATTCCATTGAATGTGAGACTTTACCCATTCACCTGTTGAAGAACATTTAGGTTGTTTCCATGTATTGACTATTATGAATAATGCTGTAATGGACATGGGTGTGCAAATATCTTTTGTAGATACTATTTCAATTCCTTTGGTAGTTCAGTTTTTTTAAGGAACTGCCAGACTGTTTTCTAGAGTAGCGGCACCATTTTTCATTCCCAGCAAAAGTCTATAAGGGTTCCCTTTTCTCTACTTTTTTTATGAACATTTGTTAACACATATATTTGATAACACTTATCCTAACAGATGCAAGATGGTATCTCAGTGTGATTTTTATTTGCATTTCTATGATTATTAGTGATGCTGAGCACCATTTCAAATACCTAGTGGCCATTTGTATTCAGTATTTCTTCTTTGAAAATATATCTATTCGGTCTTTTGCCCACTTTAATGGGATTATTTGCTATTTTACTATTTGAGTTATATGAATTCTTTATATATTTTGTATTTAACCCTTTATCAGATATATTTTGAAAATATTTTCTCCCATTGTGTAGATTGCCTCTTCAGTTTATTAATTTTTTTAAATTTTTCTTGCTGTGTAGAAGCTCTTTGGCTTAATATAATAAAGTTTGTATTTCATAATAAAGAGTCAGACAAGGATGTCAACAACACACAATGGGCAAACGACAGTCTCTTCAATAAATGTTATTGAGAAAACTGGAAAGCCACATGCAAAAGAATGAAACTAGACCCCTTTCTCACATCTGTCACAAATATTAACTCAGAACTTGTTTCTCTGTCTGACTTATTTCACTTAGCACCCTCTAGGTCTATCCATGTTGTACCAAATGGCAAGATCTCAATCTTTTTATTGCTAAGTAATATTCCATTGAATATCTATACCAGACATTCATTACCCATTTATCAATAAATACCTACATTGCTTCCATATCTTGGCTACTATAAATAATGCAGCAGTAATCCTGGGGGTGCATATGTCTTTTCTAACTTGTGTTTTCATTTTGTTCACGTAAGTACCCAAAAGGGGAATTGCTGGGTCATATGGTAGTTCTATATTTAATTTTTTTTAAAACCTCCAGAGAGTTCACCATACAGTTTATCAATTTATAATTCTAGCAGCAGTGCATAAGTGTTCCCTTTCCTCTACATCCTTGCCAGTACTTATTGTTTGCTGAGCTTTTGGTACCAGACATTTTGACAAGTGGGAGGTGATACCTCAATGTGGTTTTGGTTTCATTTCTCTGATGATTAATGTAGTAAGCATCTTTTCATATGTCTCTTGGCCACCTTATGTTTTCTTTGGAGAAATATAGATTGAGATCCTCTACTACAACCCAATTTTACCCATTTTTTAAATCAGATTGTTTGTATTTTTTTATGTTGAGTTATATAATTTTACTTATATGTGGAACTTAAAAACATAAAATAAACAAAACAAAACAGAAACAGACTCATTGATACAGAGGACAAACAGATGGTTGCCAGAGCAGAGGATGTGAGGGTAGGGTAAAAAAGGTGAATGGAAATAAGAGGTACTAAGTTCTAGTTTTAAAATAAATAATTAATATACAGAACAGGGGATATAGTTAATGATATCATAATAACTTTTTATAACAGATGGTTACTAGACTTATCATGATGATCGTATTTTAAGGAATGTTGAATCACTATGTTGCACAACTATAACTAATATAATATCATATGTCAAATCTACTTCAATTTAAAAAATTAACTCTAAATGGACCAAAGACTTAAATGTAAGCCCTAAAACCACAAACCTCATATAAGAAAACATAAGCAAAATATCCTTGACATTGTTTTTGGCACAATTTCTTGGATGAGGCATCAAAAGAACAGGCAACAAAAACTAAAGCAATTACTGTATTTGGAAGCTACAGTGGAAGCCTTCAAGGGGAGTAGATGCCAAGCCTTCCAAAGTATGGCATGAATACATGCTAGAGATGTGTTCAAGGATGTGGCTTATTACCTGGAGGACAATTGCAGAAACAGATCTGAGTTCCATATCTAAGCCCACATGAAACAGAAGAGAAGAAAATAATTGCAGGAGGACATCTGTGGAAGACAGGGTGGTGAGGACTAATTTTTTTTTTTTTAGCAGAACCAATACCCAGAGGCAGCAATGATAAGAAGACCAGCAGCTTCTTGCAGATGTGTAACAAATTTTGAGGAAGGCAGAACCTCCTGTAGAAATGAAAATGGGACTATCAGTCCACTATATAAGTGGGTAGGCACATTTCAAAAAAATGGTGGCACAGTTCACACCTGGCTGACTTAGGTATAACAATAATGCTTACATTTACAGTATATTGTGATATAGGTGTTAATTACCATTGCTACTTTCACTGATCTATTTATTGTTATTATTCTGCAAGCATTTAGTTCCTAGCCCTGCATATGTAAATTCTTGAATATTATAAGTGCAATTATCAACTGGCTGCCTACATGATTTCAAAAAATGAAAAATTTACCTATCTACTCTCTCTTGCCTCCTTTCTCCAAAATTCCAGCCTCTGGAGGACAAGGAAAAATTAACAGAATAGGCAATTCTAAGAGTTGAACCTTGCTGAAGGGACAGGCAGTAGACAACACAAAAGGAGGTCTGCTGAGCTGCTTGATGGGGCTTCCTCGTCTATTTACAAGAAGCGCATGCATCCTGATTGTAATAAGTGAGCTTGGAGGGCTAGACAGGCTCTTTAATCTCAGAAATGACACTGTGAACTCCAGTTCACCTGCTCGATTTATTTACATTGCTTTTGCCCGCTAACAAATCCAACTCTCCATCAGATTAATCAACATTTATCAGCCAGCGGCGGGAGCATCATTTCATAATGTAAGTAAAATAGAGAGGGAGTGAAATGGAAGAGAGAATAAAACTCCCATTACTCTGCGGCTATTTTATTCTCTATGTATTTTATTCACATAATGAATGATGTACTTCTGGCTTTAACAGCATAGCAACTCTGGGTTCTGTTTGTTTAATGTTTCCCACCAGGGACTGTGAGATTCAATAGCATATGCACAGTGGGATAAAGGAGGAGGATGGTCAAGCCTAGGTTTTGAGCTTTAATATTGCTCCCCAACCTCCACCAAAGGAAGGTTAATACCAAGTTGATCAGAGACTAGTATTGTATATTCAAATAAATTAACAGAATTGAACAATGGAATGTGTGTGGTATGTCACGCATACCACAAATGAACCGTTCATTCATTCATCCATTTAAATAACTGAATACCAGCTCCGTACTGAACTGTTCTAGATGCCAAAAGATGTAGTAATGAGCAAAAGGAAGTCCTTTGTCCTGTGGGGTTTACATTTGAAGGAGATTATAAACAAAAGCAAATAAATATGTATTACAATTTTATGTAGCAAGTGTTATGATGAAAGTAAAGTGGGCTATGGGAACAGAAACGAAAAGTGTTTCTTCTGATGGCTACACAAAAAAGCTGATATGAAAGTAGAGCAGAAATCTGAATAAAGTGGAAGAACCAGGCATTTGGATATCTGAGTAAAGTGCATTCCAGATGGAAGGAAAAACAAAGAACATTTGAGGAACAGCTGGAAGGCCACTGTTACTGGCAAGGAATGAATAAGAGAAAGAACGATAGCATTTGTCAGAGATGTAGCACTGGGCTATATCATGTAGACTTCTCTGCACCAGCAGGGATTTGAAAGTGATAAGAATTAGGTGGGAATTTAAAAAATCACATTATGATTTTCCCCCTGATTTACACAATATGAGGACAAAAAAGATAACTTGTAACTCTTTACTTTTCAAATGAAGTATTGATACTGCCTAGGTTACCAATATTTTAATAATGCTGATGGATGATGATATGATAGGGCATTGGTAATTGATTAATTTCTCAAAACTGAGCAAGTAGAAAATAACCTTTTTTTAAATCGGTTTACTTTATTTGTTTAACTTTTAATTGAAGGATAGCATGCAAAGAGAGAAGTGTACAATTCAAATATGAATGGCTCAATGAATGATCACCAAGTGAGAATTCCACCAGATCAAGAAATTGAACATTATTAACATCCAGAGCTCCCTTCCTGGCCTCTTCCAATCACAACCCCTTCTATCTCACCAGAGTTAACCACTCTCCTGTCTTCTAACAGCATATATCACTTTTGTTTTTTAATTTTTTTATGTACATATATGTGTTTGTGTGTATATATATATAGATAGATATATAGACACATATATACATACATATACATACAAAATGTGTTGTCCTTTTGGCATGTAACAATATCTGCTCATTTTCATTGTTATTTAGGAATCACTTATAAATATACCAGATTTATTTATCCATTTATATTCTTTACATTAACATTAAGGATATTTCCAGTTTGGGGCTACTAAGCACTGTGCTACTATGAATATTCTTGTAACTTGTCTATTTCCATTGTATGCACATTTTCCTGTTGGGTATATACCTAAGAGGAAATTAATGGGTCATAGCATGTGTTTATATATTCAGATTTAGTGGAAAATATCAATATTTTAAATAGTGAGTGTATGAGTTAATACTCCCACCAACCTTTTTATACAGGTGTAGTAGTAGTCACTGTAGTTTTAATTTGCATTTCTTTGTTGACTAATGAGTTGAAGCACTGTGTCACATGCTAACTGACCATTCAGATGCCTTCTCTGTGAAGTATTTGATTCTCTTAATATTATCTCTGGATTAATATTTTTCCTTAGTGATAGAAGTTCTTTATATATTTTGTATATATGTGTTGCCAAGTAACTCTTCCTGGTCTTGTGACTTTATTACTTTCTTAAAATTTTCGTTCCATGGTCAGAAATGTCCAGTTTTAATCTAGTTTACTTTGGGGATATTTTCAATTAGAATTAGAATTTATTGTGACCTGTTTGAGAAAATTTTATGTATTCCAACTTCATGAAGGTATTTGCATATGTTATAGAAGTTTTTTTGTAACTTTCACATTTAGATTTGCAGCACTCTGAGATTTACATTTTTGTTAATATGCTATGAATTTCCCTATAGTCACAGCAGTAGTGACAACTCACAAGATCTGATGTCATATTTTATCATTCAATTAAAAATATTTTTCAGTTTTCATTATAAGTTCTCATTGGCATGTAAGTTACTTGAAAGTGTACTGCATGGTTTCCAAGATGCTAAGGATTTTATGGTTAAAGTTTTATTTTGCTTTAATCCACTCTTTTTCCTAGTTTTAATCCACTGTTATCAAAGAACATACTCTGTGATTTTAAATCAGTGGCATTTGTTGATATTTGCTTTATGTCTAATTTATATGATCCTGTTTTTAAACATATTATACATGTATTCTGAAATTGTTGAGTAAAACAGTGGTTATATTTAAAACAGACCCAATAATGATTTTCTGGGGTGAGTAAATTGCCTGAATTTAAACAATGTAAAAAAAGAAGGAAAAAAAAAAAAAAAAACAAGAATAAGAGGAAAAGCCTGCAGCCCAAAGGAGGCTGAATCAGAGATTTCTGAATAAAGGTTGGATACCTACAGAATGATACATTCATTGGTGAATTAGAAAACAAAATACTTGCTCACAAAATGAACGTACCTCTCTTTCTTTTGCTTTTATATGGAGCCAGGAAAAAAGGGGAGTCAAAAGAGTTTAGGAATGAATTTCACAGTCATGATTTACTAAGTATATGAGGAACTCTTCCACTATGAAGGAGGGTCAACAGAAATAGAACATACTAATCAGATCTGCAAAGATTACTGGTATAGAAAATATCAGATTAATATAAAATAATTATGTTTAAAGGTTAAAGAAATAAAAGAGAGGGTCCAAAGGGTCATGAGTGAACAAGAGACTTTTAAAATTGATAAGACATATTGGCAAAGAACTAAATTGATTTTCTAGAAATGAAAAACATGAGAACTGAAATCTAAAATTCAAAAAATTATAAAATTAAAACAGCAGATAAGACACAGATGGAAAAAAGAGCTAATGAACTGAAAGAGGTCTGAAGAAATTACCCAGTCAGAGACAAGGAAATGTAAAACAGACATTGAGATAGGATGAATGTAATGAAAACTCTTACATGCATCAATTTGAATTCCAAATAAAAAGAGTAATGAATAGGTAATGTTCAGAGAGATACTGGCCGAGAATGTTCCATAACTATTTAAAGGCACTTAATATCAGACTCAGAAAAGTGAATCCTTGGCAGGATATATGGAAATATATTCATATATCTCATAGGCAAACTGCAGACCATCAAATTTTTAATGAAGTTAGAGTAATTAAGATAATGTGGTATTGTCATGGGAATATGGACCAGTAAAACAGAAGAACTCAGAAGTACATCCATGCATATAGGGAAACTTTAAACTTGGCAAAACTCTTATAAAACAATAATAATAAGGCACACATTCTAATAGAAAGATGGGCAAAGGATATTGTAATGGGGCAGGTCAGAGCAGAGGTCCCTGGAAAACAGGGGAAGCCCTCAAAAAAGCAAAGAAGCAGTGGGGCAGAGAAGAGTGCCAAGGGAGCAGAAGGCATGGTGCTTAAAGCACATTGCATAACAAAGGTAGATTAACACAGCGCCGTGGGGGGCGGGGGGGGGGGGCAGAAGCTCTTACAGCACCCACTTGAGCTGTGGGGTCCCAATGCCCCACCCTGGATGAAAAGATGCATGTGCACCTGTGCGTGATTGGGAAAATTCTGACCTGACTAAAGATGGAAGCCAAAAGGGGGTCAAAGACACCAGGGAGCTGAGAGAAATGGCAGACACTGACACTAGGAAAAGCTGGATGCTCCCATTGGCTTCCTGCGCACATGGGGTTTTGGGAGGGCCTTTTAAAGTAAAGGGCAGAAAGCTCTCTCTCTCTCTCTCTCTCTCTCTCTCTCTCTCTCTCTCTCTCTCTCTCTCTCTCTCGCTCTCTCTCTCTCTCGTTCTCTTGGTACAGGCACTTGGTACCGAGAAGTCACACTCTTGCTTTGGAGCTTGGTGCAAGCTCTCTCTCTCTCTCTAGGCATTTGGCATTTGGATGTTCTGGGCATCTGGTCTTACTCTTCACAGAAACAGGAGCCTTCGTGGGGCCAGGAAATGCCAGGCCTACCAGGGACTTAGACCTGCATGGATGGAAGTTCACTCCTGGAGGCAGGGTCCCACACTGGGACCTGTGCCTCCCTGGGCTCCAGCCTTCAGGACACTATGATCCAGTGTAGTGCGGCACACAGTTCCTGGGCTGCTACATGGAGACTGGGAGCAGCACACACCAGGTCCTGAAAGAGAGAGCTGCTGCAAGAAGATGGTGATTATGAAAGCCACAAGTGCACAAGCCAGAGAGGATGGAGATCTGTTTGCATGACCAGCTTAAGGACAGATAGGAAATGGGGAACTTATGGGCATGGTTTGGGCTTGTAGTCTTTTGGGGAACAAAAGAAGTCCTGGGTCTCGTGGGAGAGACAGGCTCAGAGGACGAGTGCTCTCAGCTCCCGCCTTCAAGGTTGGTACCCTGTTAATAAAAACCTGTTTCCTTTAACACAAATTGTTGAGTCATATATAAGGACATTAAGCAGCTGAGGCTCAGTCTACATGGTCACAATATGAAAATTATTATATAAATAAGTATTGCAGAAATGACAAAGAATGAATAATAAATGTAAAAACAACTTTTTCAATCTTCTTAATTAGCAGAGATGTAACCCATTCAAAATATTTGGTAAAATGGAGAGCAAGGGAACTGTCAGGTATCATGATTGGGAGTTTACATTGGTACAACTGAAGAAAACTATTCGGCATTAGCCACGGAATTTATACTATACTGGGGGAAGCTATATATACTGGTGTGTCCAGTTTACCCCTGTTTTCTTACGCATTAAACATACTCTCTAATTTTTTAAAATGTTGTAATTTGGACAACATATTAAGTGATCATCCTACTTATGATCCAACAAATCTACTCCTAGAGAAATTTACCTGAGAAAAATTATTGTTCACATGCACCAGGATAACTCTATGCGAATGCTTCGGGGAGCATTATTTGTGATAACAAAACCTGAAATCAATCTATACTGTCTGCCAACAGTATAATGAGAAAATAAAAAGGGGATATGTTTTTAATGCTGGAATACTGCATAGAAATAAAAACAAGTGAGTATGGCTTTACCCACAACATGAGGTAAACATGGTTGAAAAAGCAATGCTGAGTGAAAGAAGCAAGTGACTCAAGAACACATGCAGTATGTTTCTATCAATATGAAGTTTAAACACAGGCAAACCTATATAATAACAAAATCAAGAAAATGATTCACATGAAATTGAAAACATTGGTTATTTCTGGCAAAGAAAGAGAATTTAAGAAAAAGTATATGCTAAGGATTTCAAATGTACTGCTTTCTCTCTTAAGATAAATAGGGCTACTGAAAAATAATAATGATTATGCATACTCTAAAAGATAACACTGTATTTCACACTTAAAATCATCATTAAACTCTGAAAATCTTGTAAGAAAGATACTGAAGTTTGCTTTTTTTTCACACCTCACAACTATATTTAGGAGTCTTTTTCAATTGAGGTGATGATGCTTTTCACATTGATTGTAACACCTCTTTGTGTGCTTTGGATAATGTCCCCTCTCTAAAATGTGTAGGAAATAATTTCTGTTTACTGTTAGCAAAAATAATAATGATAACAATAAGTACATGAATATAACTTTGTTTCCTTTAAAACAGTCCAATATGTTCTATTACCACATCTAATTTAAAACTTTGAGTATTTGCTGTTTCATCATTCAAAAACGGAGGTTATGTTCCCATATATCCTTATTACCTGGAACTGAATGGCACTCCTGGATACTATCTTCACCTTTTGGACTCCAGGACCATTGATTGCTCCGTGAAGAAACTTTTGAGATTAGCCCTGCAAATATCCCTTCTTACAGTCAGCAGACTAAATCCCAGGGGAGACCGTGACAATTTCCACATGTTAGAGCCAGTGAGCCACATAGGTGAAAATGAATGCAGGTCCCTTGACCCCACATCAATCTAGTGGACTATTCGAATAAAGGACTTTCAATGAGCTTGCTCATGGGCCTGCTCAAGATAAAAATAAATTCATACATCACTTTAAACTGCCAAATAAAATAATGTATGCAAGATGCTCTTGAGATGTGAATAACTGGGTGGCATATCAATGTTCGGAAACAGGAGCCAGGCATAATTGTTAATTATGCATCAATGATAAACAACGTTGGATAAATGTCCTAGGACTGAGCTTATAGCTGAAAGTTAAGACTTGGCCACCAAGGAGAGGAAAGTAGCAGGAACTAATATGTTGTAATGAAACAAACCACATGGCCCCACCACTACACACAAGCTGCGCTGTGCTTCATTAATCGTTCCTGTAGCTTTCATTTTGAGTGGCCACCTTGGCCATCAGTGTAATGGGTAGTGGAAGAAATTACATATTACGTTTAATTGTCACATTGAGCAGCACTGCAATTCAGGCTTTCTTGGAATTTTAATAGAGTGACCTGGCTGGTTTGCCAGCTAATATAAAATCAGTCTCTTAACTACTTTTCTTTACTGCTGTCTTGACAACCTCAACTGATAAACTCTTATGACTTTTCTCAATTTAATTCAATTTGTTGTACATTTCAAATGGAATTCTTTTACACAAATTAGTGGTAAATGAGAGATTTTCCCCTGACCCCTCCCTTCTTCCTCCAGGAAAAATTACCGTAGATGAATTGGAATATAACAGGCTAAAATTGCATAAATGTTCATCATTAACTCATGCAAGGCAGCATGCCATTTCATAGTACAAAATATTTCTCAAATTGTTGGTCTTGGGTGAGTAACTAAAGTAAAAGTTAAAGTTATTTTTTTGTTGTTGTTTAATGAAAGACTAAACTTGTGGTTAATAATATGGCCTTTCAGGTCAGACAGGCATAGGTTTGAGTCCTGGTATGACTGCTTAGCAATTGTATTCTTGTTCAACATCTCAGAACTCCAGTTTGCCTGAAAATGGGAGTCATAATGCCTACTTCATATAATGATTATAAAAATTAAATGACAAAAGTACATTAAGCACTTCCCTTATTGTCTGGTACATAAAAGTGCTCCATAACTGGCTCAGTTTTTATTCTTTTCACTGCTAAGCCACATTGCAGTGAAAAGATTCTTCCAGAATCTACTATCTCAAGGTTCTCCACCTTAGTCAGATGTTCTAAGGTAACACAGGGTTGAATTTGCATAAGTTCCTGTGCAAATACATCCAATACCAAGCCCACATCTCACATAGGGAAGCAGTTAGGAAGCAGACACCCAGTCTGAGGACCGCCAAATGTCTTTTCTTTTCTTTTCTTTTTTTTTTTTCAAGTGTCTTTTCTTTTTCCCATGTTAAATTGGGGAGATCAGGTCTATTTTTAGCTATGGCTCACAGAGTGACCATCTTACAATATCTCTTTAAAAAGCAGGCCTCCCAATTGTCCCCAGCTTGGAAATCATGGCTGGGCTTACCCAGTCCCAGACTTGGAACAATTCTAAATCTAAAATGACTACCTGGAACAGTTATCACTCATCTCATACCAGGCTAAAGAGAGCCAGTCATGCCCTGCAGTTGAGGAAGAGAGGTTAGCATAGTAACCATATTTGTACGTAGCCTCTTCTTGCTAGCTTTAATTACCCTGGTCAGAAACTTGAATAATGAGCCTTCCTCCTTGATACAATATATATATATAGTTTATAAAATGCCACCTCCCAATTTTTTATTTGTGATCATAAAAACAAACTTTGGGAAAAGAAGGCTAAATAGACACATAATTCTTAAATTAATTAAAGGCTACTTTCATTCTCCATATCCACCTATTTGTCTTTAACCATAATCCACTAGGAAAATGTGTAAGATTATTATTTCTTTATAAACATCCTCATTATCACTTTTCTGCATGGAACCCAATGCCCCCATGCTATAAGTACACCACACACTTTGCCCTCTTTTTTCCAATGCCATTCTTCACTTAAACACTTCTCTCTACTGAGTCTAATGAATGCTTCAAACATGTAGCAAGCCAGTACTATTCCAGTCCCTTAGTTTGCTCTACTAAAAATAGCAGACTCATAAACTCCCTAATTCCCCATTGCCACTAATGGAATTCCAGTCTCAGAGATTTTAACAGTTATCTTCTCTGCGATCCATGTTACTGAAATGCCTCCTGTTACTGAAATGCCACCTGCTCGGCCAGCTCAGGTGTCATTACTTGGAAATATTACTTCTCAACATATTCTTTTTCTAGTTGTTTGCCTTTTTCATTATTTGCAGTTCAGCAGCTATTAAGATCCAGTGCGGTTGGAAACAACAATAACAACAAAAGAGCCGCTTAATAACTAAACTTAAAAACCAAACAAGTCAGCAGTGAACAATGCCTTGTCAACATTTCTAAATGGAGCAGAGAGAAGGCAAGCCAAAAGAACGGAGAGGGCAAAAGAGGGAAAGACAGGCTTCCTGATGAATTAGGATACATATGTGTTTCAGCTAATGGCTAAGAGGTACAGCTACAACACAGTAAAGAGGTGGGGGTGGGAAAGAAGTCAACACCTCAGAAGGGGAGCCCAATACAGGGACATCCAGACCTTGGAAAAATGCTGAAGTCAATAATATCTCTCTGGGATACCCCCTGCAAACAGCCCTCACTTCAAGGTTCTTTAGCCATCTGAGCATCACCGCCTCCTTTCTGAGTCCTGTTCCCACAGGGCTGTGCCCTCAGATGGATGAAATAAATCCCCTAACTGATGAGAGCTTAATGTGTTCTCCTTCCCAAAGGTATTTACAGAGACAGCAGAGACTCTCCGAATCCCCAAAGCCTTCACGCTCCATGTAAAACACAACAGATTTCAAGGAGGAGATATTTGGGGTCTGAAGAGTTTTCCAGTCCCTATCAAATCACTCTCTGTAAGTGTACGTCTGGTAAGTAATATATTATTAAATGGACTTTCTTTTGTGTTTTATATTTTAAGAGAAAAGGGCAGAATGGTGACCAACTGTGATGTCAGTTCCAGAATTAGGACCCACTCTAATTCCCTCTGAAAAAATAAAAAGGAGGGGAAAATATCCTGCCTCTGGCTTACTTTCAGAGCTCCAGTTGTTTTCAGTGTTCCCCAAGCAGACAGACCACCCACAAACAGCAACAAATAACAACTGTCTCTTCTTCAGAGGCAATTTCACCCAAGGCAAGTGATTAAAAATTGCAGCTTCTTTCACATTACAAGGACACTGTCAAACTCCAGCTTTCATCCTGGTTTTACAAGGCTGTGTTGAAAGGACAAAGTTCCATGGATTGAGTCTAGTTCTTCACCACTAGCCTAAAAGTATCAAATTGATGCTAGAATAGAAGCTTGTGAGAATAAGTTCCCCAAACCGTATTTTATGGATTGACTGACACTGCTTTAATTCATTCGCCTCAACTTGTTTTTCTTTTTTACAAGACCTATCACCAAAAGGCTCATCCAATTTTTTACTCTCTTAAGAGTGGATTCCTGACAAAATAAATTGTGTTGCTAGTCTCATATCATTTCCCAAATAATCTAATGTAAAACCATCACCTCATTGCAAACCTTTCTCAAAATTCACCTCCAGTGCGACTATTCCCAGGTATACCTTATCTACTACCTTTGTCAATAAAGGTATCTTACTGACCATCTTTAATTGATTTTGAGGTTTTAGAATAGGCAAAAGGAATCTACAGTGGTTGTTCCTGGAAGGGATGGACTGAAACAAAGAATGAGGAAACTTGGTAGGGTGATGGGGTTGTCAATGTTTTGCTAAGAGTTCGGATTACTCAGATACATTGTTATTAAAAATGAGCAAATGTACATGTAAGATTTCTGCATTTCATTCTATGTAAATTTCAAAAGAGAAGGAAGAGCAACTAATTGATTTCTATTTCTTGAAACCTGTATTTCCCTCAGTAATTTTGTCTCCGCAAAGTCCACCATTCACTCTTTCACTGAGTCAAAACCTTGAAGTCATCTTTGATTTATCGCCCCAAAACCAACCTATCAACAAATTCTGCTGACTTTAATTTCAAAATATTATTGAATTGAACTTATTTTGAGTTTTTCATTACCAATGTTCCAGGCCAAGTCACCATCAACTCCTCCCTGGACCACTACAAACCTCCTAACTGGTCTATTTGCTCCCACTCTTGTTCCAGGTTCCTCACATGTCCCTATCATCTACTCTCTAGCTGTAGAGCAGCTATATTGAACCATATAAATCATAAATCAGATCACAGTTCTTCCTGTTTTCCAATGGCTTTTCATCAAAATTAGAATAAAAATTAGAATACGTTTTCCCCCATGATTATAAGACATTAAATTATTTGGCTCTTAACAAACTCTCCAAACTCATTTCCAACCGTTTTCTCCCTCTCTCACTCCACTCTAGCCATGCTGGCCTCTCTGATGTTCTGCCAAGCACATGCCCCACTCTTTGCCTAAAGCACACTTTCCCAGATAATAGCACAGCTTAGTTCCTCACTTTAATCAAGGCTCCATTGCAATTTTAACTCTCAAAAGGTCTTCTTGAAAATTCCCTCTAAATCAGTGCCCCATTACTCTCTGTTTTTACCTTTATCATATTTTGTTTTTATAGCAGAGAGAGAAGAGAGAGAGAGCTTATGGAGGTTGCTAGCTAGAGATCCAGGAAAGCCCATGGTGTAATTTGGTGTGTCTGAAGGCCTGAGAACCAGGGAAGCTGATGGTATATATAGATTTCAGTTTTAGTCTGAAAGCCTGAGCACCAGGATCTCCAAGGGTAGGAAAAAATCAATATTGCAGCCTAAGCAATCAGACAAGAAGAAAAGGGGGGAAATTTCTTCTTCTTCTGCCTTTTGTTCTACTCAGGTCCTCAACATATGATGCCCACTCACAATGAGAAGGGTAATCTACTTTACTGAGTCCACCGACTGAACTGTCAATCTCATCCAGAAACAGAAATAGCTTAAAAAAAAATGTTTAATCTGGGCACCCTATGGTCAGTCCAGTTGACAAATAAAATTAACCATCACATAAAATGAAATCAAAAACCTTAATTTTTTTACTGCAATATTATTATTACAATCGCTAGAATGTAATATGTAGTCAATGAATATCTCTTAAATCAATTGATGATAGATCAATTATTCAGTAATGAATGCTTTTTGAAACTTTTTATGGTAGATTGTCTGTTATGGTCACCATCAATCCTCTCCCCATAAATGCATGTTCCTCCTCATATCAAATGAAACTCAATTTCTATCCATTTATATCTATACCATCCTTAGTGAGTTGCTCTATATAATAGAATACAGTAGAAGAGATGTTTTGAGAATTTCAGTGATGGGCCGTAAGAAGTTTTGAGGCCTCTTATGGAATATCTTTGAAACTCTCACTTTTTGACTCTCCTGGGCACCTAGCCATCTTACTGAACACCAAGTTGCCAAAAGAGACCACATATAAACTCTATTTGAAAGTCCACTGAGCTCCCTGTTAGTGAGCCATCTTGGATGTCAGCTGAGCCAAACTTTCAGATAATTCTAGGCCGACCCACCCTGTGATGACAACTGCATCAAAAACTCCAAGCGATTGCATCACAGTTGAGTCCAGTCAACACATATAATCATGAGCAATAAGTTGTTTTGAGCTGCTAGGTTTGGGGAATATTTTGCTGTCCAGAAATAGAAACCAGAAGTACATCTTCCTTCAACTCTTTTTAACCTCAATATGTTTTATAGTTGTTAGTGCACTTCCGTACATAAATATAGTGATTCAATGATGTTCTTTACATCTGCAAATGATACCTATGAACCACTTACAGATGACATCACTCTCCATGCACCCTCCACAAAAACCAATGTTATAATAGGACTTCTGATGCCTGAGCAAATTATACTTAGGTGTGTTCTTTCTACCTCAGGTGCAAGCCTGTTCACTAAACTTCATGCCCAAACCCCTTCCCCAACTCTCTATTTTACATTCAGTCTCTTTGCGTTTGATCATATTGCATCCCCAGCCCTCATTCTACATGTATTTAAATTAGTACATTCTTCAAAGACCCAGCTCAAGTCTGTAATAACCACTGACTGTTTCAACTTTGATTTGGTAGTATCATTAATTTTTCAATATTTATTTATTGATTCCTAAATATTTACCCAGAAATATGCAAGGTTCGGGACATACAAGATGAATAAAACTTGGTTCTAGACTCAATGACTTTTGATCTAAGTCAAGGAAGGAAATAAAGTTTATATAAAATACATTTAGAATAATATAAAATATTAATTAAGATAATAAGTGCAAGGGAACTCACAAGTGGGTGTAGGGTAAAAATGGTCATTTCCTGTGGGCCTTCTGGAATATTTCTTAGGCTTCTTAGGAATCCATGCTGAAACTTTGATGAGTTTCTGAATTAAAAAATTCACCGCCTAAATTTGAAGTACCTGGTACTTGGGAATTTGGAACTTGATGTTAAAAGCCACTTTTCATAACATTCCTTCCATCCTTCTGGGCTGCTCCCTCATCATTAATCTTCTCTCTGGACAACCTAAAACATTAGGATCACCATGGAGCAATCATCCCTTAGAATCTCAAGCTGGATGAACAACCCATAGCTCATAACATCCTCTTAGAGTGACTGTTCCATTCCACTACTATACAATTAAAAAAAAAAAAAAATCACAGTAGAATGGCCCACCTCCTGCATTATACATTCATGAAAGTTGGCCACACAGCAAAATGACCTCCTAAGCTGCTTTGGAGGAATACTTCTATATAGCTTTTCTGACTCCTGACAGTCTTGTTCACAGAACTTTGTTAACCAACTGTGGTCCTCTTGGCCATCATGAACACAGGTCAACAGGATCAGAATTTCCCATTGGTCCTTCCAAAAATGTTAAGGAAGTTTGTGTAGGAAGATAATATACAGTTTCTGTATATCCACCTCATAATATGGCTCCCTCTGAACCACTTTTAATATTCCTTTTAAATATTCCTTAGGGACCACATTTGATAATTTGCTGCAGTTGGGGATTACAGTGATCATTCTTTTATGTCATTGTTTCATTTATTTTTTCTTTCTAACTAACTCCAAATGCTATTTTACTACATACTTCTCAAACTGGAGTATCCACAGCCCCAATTCTTTGTAGGTAAGATCCAAAGCATAATATCCATGTTACATCTTTTTGCAGCACCAATTTTACTATAAGAATTGGAAGAAATGGAGTTAAGAAACATCTTCCCTCCCCCACAAACATGGAGGAAAAGACAGAGCAGAGCAGAGAAGGGGAGAAGTGACCCAGGAAAAACAGTCCAGTTTGTGAAGTGTCACCCAGGTGTGGGCCATGGGTCTTGCCACAAGCAGGGCCAGCTTTGCCTCTCATTATCCAGGAAGTTTCTGGCAATCCTTTCGAATTGAAGGCTATAGAGGTATTGGATATCATCTTAATTTGAAACTTTCCGAGAGAAGACTATGGCAGTTTACATACCTCTGTCATTCTTCAGACTAGGTATCCCAATAAAATGGCCACTCTCTATCATACTCTTAAATCTTATTGAGTTTATGGTCAACTAAAACATTCTGCACTTTTTCAAATAACTCACAGCACCACCTTTGTTTATTGAATGAATGATAGGTAATTGTACTTTACTGCCCATCTGCATTATAAAGGAATATGCCAGGCAGTAGCCATGTATATATCTTACAGTGGATGTTGAAAGCTAAAATTCACAGTCATTCTCTGTGTCAGTCATTGTTCTTTACGTGTTTCATGTGATTGTTCACAACCACCCCACAGATTACAAGAATGGGTCACCAAGTTTACTGTGGTAACCAAAGGCTAAGCAAGAAAGGTCTATGTTACCTGAAAACACTGGCAGCATAGAGAACAGTAGTGTCTGAGCTCATAGACTCATTCTGAGGAATCTGGTTCCTCGACTGGAGAGCTGGAAGCACTCATAGCAATCGACCCCTTCATTTTACGGACGAGTGAACAGACATCCCTGAACTTAATGTCATCTCCTTCTACTTCCTGCCTTTACTGTGGAATGTATTTAAAGACTTACTCCGGAAGATTATTTTATCTGGTATTTATAGGTAATAGTAATTTAATGAAGTCAATGAAAACTTCAATAAAAAGATTTGTCTTAAAGAAACCCTGAACCAGAATAGCATCACGCATATTGAATTCCTCCCCTCTCACATGCTCTCCACATTAACTTCATCACGGCCTCATCAAACCCGTCCCCAGCTTTTGAATATTTCCTTCTGAAATCTCACATTAATATACATTTCTAGGGAAATAATCATTAAGAAAAATAATATGAATTTTTAGATATTTTGAGAAGTTATACTAAAGATGACAAACTCTTGGAAAGAGGGTAATTCAGTTCAGAATCCAAATAATTTTAGAAAATGACATTATGTTGCTGATGCTTATTGGAATAATCCTTTGCATTTGATCCTTTTGGACTTTCCTAAAAATGTAGCCTTACTAAAAGGCTATTCAATAATTATTTTAGCAACTTTCAAAGGTTTCTCTGGAAAGTCTAAAAGGCTCTCGGGAATTTATCTAGTCGTGTTAGCACCACCAGGGAGAGGTGCACAGAATCAACATCCCTGATTGTGGAAGGGGCCTCTCTAGGCCCGTGTGACCCTCAAACCAGATGAAGACAAAGGATTCCATGAGGGCACTGTGTGGGGAATGAGGGAAAAAGAGACAATGAACATGGAAGGAGGAAAAGGCAATAAAAGATGTGTTAAACTGGCTACCACAGGGCCACCCACTCACTCTCAGTTCTGCAGGAGCCTTGGGGGAGCCTCATGAATTCCATTCAGAACTGTCTTTAGGGTATAAAAGGGGACTTCCGGGTACATGCAGAGTGCCAGGCAGGGTCCTGCAAGCATGTTCTAGTGTAAGTGAAATCCCAGGGCAGGAAGGCCCCAAGGAGCTACATCTGCATGAAGCTGACCAAAGCCTTTGTGCCCCCGTTGTAGAAGCTGGAGTTTGAATTTGGACAAAGATTTGTAAAGAAGCACAAAATGATTGTGGCACAGGATCTTAGAGAGATTCTAGCTGGAATTGACCTTTTTGTGGCTGAGGAAACAGCAGGTCAAAAAGCAACGATTTGCCCAACATCTCATAGATAACTAGCAATGGCAACAGAGCTAAGACAAGTAATAAATATTTGCTGTCCCTTTTCTCCTGGATGGAAAAACAATTCTCACAAACTTATATTAACCTTATTCTTTTTAGATGTAAATTTATTAAAACAAATTTATAATTCCTTCAGAGATGAAGCAGAAGTCTCTTAGGAGTCTGTGACCAGATACCAGGTAGTGAACAGAGGCAATAATCTCTTCTGCAGGGTAAAGGACAGTGATTTCCACATGTCCTTCTGTGGAAATGATTTATACTAACTCTGTGTTCAAACTCAGGGCGTGTGTTCTAGAGGCAGACTACAGAGATTCAATATCAGCCCTAGTCTGTTCTACACAGGGACCAAAGTCAAGTTAGTTCACTTCCTTAAGGTTCAGATTCTTCATCTGTAAGACCCAAAGGGCTGGGTGAAGGCATTAAATAAGATACCACATATAAAGTGTATTACACCATGGATAGAGAGATTTCACAAATACAGTTATAAAGAACTCCAAGTAACTATAGTAAGCCAAGACCAAAGTTGCAAGTGTTGTCAGCTGCCCACAAAGTTACAACCACCTTAGATTTGTGTGGAACATTACCCACATATAATTTATACATACAGTTCCTGCATTCATCCTTACATACATATTACTTATGCCACTTCCCTTGAACAGTTAAAGAGATTAAAACGTTATTTGACTATACTTTTGAATCTCCTTCCTGTCTGATACGTTCTTCCTCTTCTACCCATAATAACCTCTGATGTTTTTTTTCCCTGCTGATTTAAACCTTAGTCATATCATTTTCCCCACAATGATCTAGATGTCTCTCACTAAATGGATTTATAACCTGACCTGGAATAGTGTATAATAGATGTGTGTTCACTGAATGAGCTAAATGATGACTATCTCCTTAATCATTGCAATGTGTTGGAGCTTTGGATAACCCCAGCTGAGCCAGTAGGGAGCAAGAGCAAGCCATGGGTTCCACAAACATTTACTGGTCTCCTCGAATGTACTAAGCATGGAGTGAGGCTCTGGGAATTTAGCAGTGAGAAAAGCAGACTTACTCTCTGACCTTACAGCAGTTATAATAGATTAGTAGGGCAGACAAGCAATTGTTATAGTAAAACAAATCTAAGTTTACTATTTTGATAAGTACAAGAAGGGAGAAAATATAATGTTGTAACAGCAGAAAACCAAAGGGAGAATGGATGTGACTTGGTCAGGGAGGCCAGTGGGTATGAGCTCTGAAATATAACTGCAGGTGACCAGATGTGTGTATCCAAAGGAATCATACAGTACAGATCACAGAAGGAAACAGCATATTTAGAAAATCCTATGAGTGGAGAGACTTTGTTCTTAGGAGCAGATAGAGGAAGCCCAGTGGGACCCACTGAAACTGGAACACAGAAAGAAAAGGAAAACATGGCATGCTTGATAAAGCCTTGAAACAATTTGAATAGCAATTCCAAGAGCACATTTTTAATACAACATATCCACAAATCCCACCATTATGTGCAAGATATCAATATTTTAATTCAATGCATTGTACTATGATCACCCATGCAGACCATGAATATTCAGTTGGCATCATTTGGGTGGAGTACCTCCTCAAGATCTGGCAGCCTTAATAGGCATAGTCAGTTTTAAAGTATTGATCATTGCTTCTTATTACAACTTCTTAACTTTACAAATCTTAAAGTTTTTAGATTCTACCTCAAGCATACATACACACAAACACATAAATATGTATAGATATTCACTCTATAATATTCTTTCAATAGATCTATTATATATGAGGTATATCCAGAAGGTATCCAGACATGTAGTATAAAAAATACAGACATTTATTTAGAAGATACAAGATACAAGACACATCGTACATAGGACAATGATACCCCAGTGCCCTTCAAAGTAGGCACCTTGAAACTTCACACAGCTCTCACAGTCACCATCAGCTGCCCCGTCATATTTTCCTGAATCTCATCAACAGTCTAAAACCTCATCCTTTTCAAAGGTGATTTTAATTTTGGAAAAGCCAGAAGTTGCAGGGTGCCGAATCTGGGCTTTAGAGGTACTGATCATCTGAGTGATTCGATATTTCACACACACACACACACACAAAAAAAAAAAACTGCACAAGACATGATGCATTGTCAAGTGCATTGTAATGATGAAGCTGCTGATCACCAGGTGCCCAGAGCTGCAGCCTTCTAAATCATCTGAATGGTTTCTGTGAAGGAATGTTCAAGCTTAATGCAAAATGTGATGCAGATTCATTGCTCTACTTGCTCAGTCATTTTGAACGTAACCGCCACCCAGTACTCACACATGCTCACTCAACAGTGTCTACTACCCCTACTGACTAGTAGAGGGAAGTCATCATTGTTCACGCATACGCATTTCAGTCCACTCTCCTTGGCTGACAAGTTACATCGATGTCACACAAACCATTCTCATTACATTAACAGTGGTTGGACTTTTTCTTGACAGATCTCGTACATATATATTCTCTGTCACACACATATACAGTATTCCCTCACTTATTGCAGATATTACATTCCAGACCGCCCCACGAAGTAGGAACCTTACATTTATTCTACACTCTTAAACCTACATAACTTTAACAACGTATGTATACAGTACCGCAAAATCCCGTGATATAGCGAAAAATCCGTGATAAATAATTAAATACAATATTTTTTTAAATCCCGTGATACAGTGAAGCCGCGATAAGTGAACTGCGATATAGCAAGGGACTACTGTATACTCTTTACTACTATATACACTAGATTTTTTTAATTATTGTTTTCCAATTACAGTTGTCCCATTTTTTCCCCATTGCTCCTCCCAACCCAGCCCACCCCTTCTCCCACAGTCATATCCTCCCCCGTTGCCCATGTCCATGAGTCATTTATACACGTTCCTTGACTAGACCCTTCCCTTACTTATCCCCCTTCTCTCCCCCTCCCCTCCCCCCAATAACTGTTATTCTGTTCTTTGTTCAATTTAGCTCATTTGTTTGTGTTGTTCCTTAGTCTCCTGTATTAGGTAATATCATACGGTGTTTTTCTTTCATTGCCTGGCTTATTTCACTAAGCATAACTCTCTCTAGAATTTTTAATTAAATATATGTACTAGAAACTTTAAGATTTGAGGGGCACTTTATTTTTTAAGGCAATTTCTGGTTTAATATTCCTTTAATAAAATTTTAACAGAAATTTGGCATCCCAATTTTAATTAAGAAAACCAAGGCTTGCAAATGGGTACACAGATAGTAAATAGCAAAAGTGGAATAAAAACTCAGATCTCATGGCTCCTCTACCATTGTTTATTCTATTTCCCTAGAAAGCTGTGGAAGCTTGCTGATCCCTGACTACCTAAATGACAGTCAAGAAATGCTGCAGGCACTTGACTGGAACCACGGGAATCACTGGAGTGCAGACAACCTAACTTCCTCTTTATAGTCTTCTAAGGTAACAATTATTCTGGAGGTAGGGGTGAGAGGGAAAGAGAGAGAGAGCTAAGGTATCTATACATTCAACATATCAAGAGCTGTAGCCTAGATAAAGAGACAGAAATTTTTATGAAAATCCCTCCACTAATATGATCAAAACATTTCTCTCTCTCATAAGAAAACATCACAAAATCTATACAAATGGATGGTGTTATAAGAGAAATAATCTTTAATCCAGACTAATATATAGTTACCAGCTAGACAGACTCAAAGCAGAAAGCCACCTGAAGACTTGGCAAAATGGGAATCTTTGCTGGCCCAGCAATGTATGCATGTACACACACACACACACTGAAAATGACCCCAGCTAAACACACACAAATTTCTGGTGAGGGAGCTCATTTGAGAAGTCCTTTTCAAGCATAGAAAAGGTAAGGCAGGGGGCAGGCAGGCATGGAAAGTTTATTTTGAGGGTTGGTTTAATTTATGGGGTTTATTTCTATCCTCTACCGTTCAGTGGGAAACCCTGTAAATGATGTTTTCATGCACTAAACTGTGATAACTGAACTGATGAGTTAAAGACTTGACTGAACATTTAATGTTGCTTATTAAATAATTATGACGAGGTTTGATGAATGGCCCTGATTCCCTGAACTTCCAACTGAGATTTTCAGCATGAGTTTCATTAGACAGACGTGGATGGAGCCTGCTGCAACCCAGCCGCAAATGAGCTTGCAAAACATTTGAACTGGAAACCTTCAAAAGTGAATAATTCAACTGTCTTGGTCTATCTTTCTTGGTCCCCAAACTAGCATTTCATTTTCATTTGATGATGGAGCAGAGGCAAATTATTCTATGCCTATGGGGCTTTCTAAAAGTATCATTGCAAGATATCTCCACATGTCCTTAATGAAAAATTAATCTGTGTTCTTTGTGAAAGGAGAAGAAAACTATTCAACTTAAAATAAGTCTTATCCTGAGATGTCAATCACCTTTCTTCCACGAATACTGGGCCAATGTGTGTCCAATTCGGGTGAGAGAGGAGAAATGTTATGATTTATGAAGCCAGTGAACTTGCTCAGTGTCTGAGCCAGAGTCATTTGTTTTAATGACATGCATCATGCACTTTTGAAGCTTCTCCATGCACTGGCGTAAGGTCTCATTAGACCAACCAAAAATTTAATTTCAAGGAATCTGGGATTTTTGTGCCATATCTTAAAGTAGCCGTGACTATTTCTGATGGCAGATTCAATTTGTGAATTCACTAGCAATTCACATTTGTGTTTTATTTGTTGATGGTTTTATCAAGAGAAGCTGAAAGTCTACTCCACAACTGAAAGGAAAGTAGTCTGTAATACAGTGAGAGGACCCCTCAGATTCGAGAGACACAGGATTCAGACTGGATTCAGCGGGGCTGTAGAATGTGGTGGTGAAGGGCATGGGGCCCGGAACCTCTGCCTGTGTCTAACTCCCAACACTACCACCACTAGCTGTGGAACGAAGTATGGGCCGTGAGGTCAAGAGTCCCTGGGTTCCAGTTCCTCTCTCGTAGCAGCCAAACTGCATCTGGGAAGTCACTGAAACTATTTGGTCTCACTTGTCTCTCTGAATAATAAAGCTATTAGACCTGATATGGGTTCATAATTTAAATTGTTTGATAAGTTAGCAAGTAGTTCCCTAGAAGTAATGTCACCTGTAACTACTTAAGAATAGGTCCATAAAATATCATAATTTGAAAAAAATAATTTAAAATGTATAAATGCAGACTCTCTGTATGCAGTTTTGCTTATAAATTGCTTGGGCACAGTGGCTTTGAAAAGTCAATCTGCCTTGCCTCATCCTGAATTCCTGACTCTTAAATTAAAAAATAAAAAAAATGAACATGGTATCTAAATTCAATTTCTTTTTATGTTAATCTAAAAATAGTTTGAAAGCATTTAATAAATGACAGAGAAGCGCTAGAGGCCATAAATCACAACTGACAACATCTCTGCATAGGACCGTGGTTTGATCCTGGTGTCCCTCAGATTTTTCTACTACATTAATTGCCTCTGATCTTAGAAAAGAAGGAAGACAGAGTAGAAGAAAGGTTGATATCAAGGGGCCAGACAGTAAGCAAGGATGCACCATACATACCTCTGTTCTGGTATTTGATTCAGAGAGCCTTAAGACATAAACACCAGATGCAAGTGATACCTTCCAATTGTGTCCTTTCAATCATTAAAATATTTTCACCTTTGATTTTCTTGTTTGTATCTGAATAAGTATACAAATATACCTATATAATGGATTTCCATAGAGATTCCATGAATAAATTAGAAACTTGAGACCTTCCTTACTAGAATAGGGATTCCTTACTAGATAGAGAGCAGGGAAGTCTGTCTTTCAGCTGATAACCCAGCTCCTCCTTCACTGCACAGTAACCCAGCAGTGTAGCCTTGTGTTGTAAGCCCATCATCTGGTCTCTTCTAACATCTATTCCTACATTCTCTCCACCCCATTTTAGTCCCTAAAAGATCAATCCAACTGTCCTAACCTAGAGATTAAAATTTAACTGTTACCATTATACCATGACCAAAGCTGTATTACAGCAAGTCTTCCTAATCTACTTCTGCATTTTCTCTTAGCAAAAAAATTAATTTCCCTGACACCCTGCCCCTGATATTTTATCTTCCTCTGGCATTGAACTCCAAAATTAACTAATGGCTTCCCCTTGGAATAACTTCTAGCCTTCTTTACCTTTCTGCTTCCCAGAAACTATCTCCCCTGTTCCAAATGTATGGCCATCATGATCTGTTTTGGGTTCTGGAATTGCCTTGACAACTTCACCTGGTTAGGGATAATTAATAAATAGCTGAAGCCAACAGATCCCTAAAAAAGGGAGAGAGGATAGTGGAACAATCAATTAAAAATATGTCAACCGAACTCAGTGATTTTTACAAACCACCGGAAAATTAGCCCATTGCACTATTCAGGGAAAAATTAGCAGATAAAATACTAGAATAATTTGAGGATAAGGGGACCTATGTTAGGCTTCTGGACAGGATAGTCTTAACAACAATGGTAATAAGCACTAAGTGAGATCGCACAAATCACTGTGGTTCCCACATTCACTGGGAAGAAAGACTTTCCTTCAGCTACTTAAGCCTGGGTGTTCCTTGGAAAAATAACATTCCCTGAGAAGCCAGCAGGAACTCCCAAAGTTGAGGAAAGAGGTTGGTTAGCACACCAAACTTCTGGGCCCCAGTTGTCTGGGGCATGGGCAGGTCTAACTTCAGGCCATGTTCTTTGTAGTGTCTTTTTCTCTCACATTCCAATTTCCAGGAAATTCATTTTCTCCCTGGAAGCCCAGGTTGCCCCTCCCCAGAAACCCATTCCTAAACTGTTCCCCACATATTGCAGATTTTGGTTATATAACTATCTCTCCTCAATTTAATGAATTTAATCTTAAGTTCATAAGAGAAAAAAATAATCATTTGTGAAAAACAGGATTTAAAGCTGAGATTAGATTTAAAAACGAACAAAGATTTAGATTTGGACAAAACACATAAGTAAAAGTAGCAATTTAGACACTGGCCACTGTAACAGATAAATTAAGATCCCAATTATGGGCTAAATCTGGCTTGCTGTCTGTTTTTGTAAGGACTGCCACAAAAGACTGGGTTTTACCAATGAGCATTTGTGAATGATCTGAAGATAGGGAATACTAACTTTGAACCCCAAATCTGTGAAATGTTATCCCACCCTAAAAAATTAATTCTTTTCTTCCCATTACTTTATATCAGTTTCTCGGGGTTGCTGTAACAAAAGATCAGAAACCGGGTAATTTAAAAAAACAGGAAGTGATATTCATATGGTTATGGAGGCCTGAAGTCCATAATCAAGATGTTTGTAGGGCCATACTCCCTTTCAGGTTTCTGTGGCCAAATCAGTCTTTGCCTCTTCCAGCTTCTGGAGGATCCTAGCATTCTGTTGCTTGTAGCAGCATAACTGGAAATTCTGTCTTTTCTTGGTTTGAATCTCTGTGTCCTTTCTCTTAGAGAGAAACCAGGATCTTGGTACCACCCTAAATTCAGATGATGTCATCTTGAGATCTTTAACTTATATAATTGACCCTTGATCTTTAACTGAATTTTACAGTTGACCCTTGAACAATATGGGTTTGGGCAGCAAGGATTCACTTATATGCAGATTCTTCCAATAAATACAGTTGGCCTTTCCTATCCCAGGGTTTTGCATTTGCAAATTCAACCAACTGTATAGATCGAAAACAGCATTTTTGCTTTGCCAATCACAGATTCCCAATCAAGGATTACAAATACTGTTTTTGATCTGAGGTTAGTTGAATCCACATATTGGTAGGGAAGACTGTAGAGTCAAAACCTATATGAGAATTTTCAACTTAGGAAGAACACTTCACCCCCACATTGTTCACGGATCAATTATATCTGCAAAGACTCTATTTCCAAACAAGCCACATGGGCACAATCAAAAGTACCTGGGGTTAGGATTTGTATATACCTTTTTTGGCAGACTCAATTCAAGCCACTACAGGGTACCTGTTTACAAAAAATATATACTTAATTATTATAATATTTTTTAAGTTCAAAAGTGTTTGGAAAGTCATTTTCTTATTGTTATACAAAGAACTACTACAAAATAACTTTAATTTTTCCTCTTGACCCACAAAGGCTGAGAAAAAGTTTGCTGATTTATATTCTATATTGTACCCTTATCCATGCCTAAATATTAGACCTAGATTGTTTTTCTACCTTGTACTTATTACCTAGTTTTTATAAGTATCACAGATGAATAGTTCTTTGTCTTTAAGGTGATGGTTCTTATAAAAACTTATCCATCATACTTTCTTGGTTGCAGGTTTTTTCATAAAAAGACACATGGTAAAAACACCACAAGAAAACCACAGCAGTGTCTGTAAATGCAAATCAGTTTGGAAGCTGGTTAAATGTAAACAAATTACTCAATTGAATGCTATAATAGATATTATAGTAGGTTACCCTCGAACCTATAATAGTTCAAATTTAACAGGTTACTCCCACTCTCATCTACCCTCTCTCCCCCCCATCAATAAAAGCAAAGATATGTTTTAGTACCAAATATAAAATGTATATTTCCTGATCCAAAAGTTGACTTTGAAAATGTTTTGAACATTTTCTCAAATGCAAAATTAAAGTTAAGATGGAGAATAAAAATATCCAAAGTGGGGCAATGTTGCATCATGAGGGAATAAATTATGGAGTCAGCTTGGGTTGATCTTACAACAGCAACAGCATTCTTGCCTGATGTTAGTGTGTGACACCACATCAACATAATAGCAGAAAGATCAAGAAAGAGGTGGAATGAGTCATAAGGTCACTGAGATGTCTTTAAGTCTTGAGTAAGACTTCAACTTTGTGAAAAGTGGGCCAGCAATGTCTTTGAGGAAAGAAAGTCATCAATCTTGCAAAATACAAGGCAATGATTAGTAAAAACAATCCAAACATCCATCCTCTTCTCTCACATTCCACTAGCCCTAAATAAACAAAACTTATCATATAAGAAAAAGTTCCATAAGCCAAATAATTTCCCACAAAGTTCTTATCTGATAGATAAGAAACATTGTCAGAAGCACTTGGATACAAAATGAGAAATGAAAATCATCTGTTAAAATAAAGAAACCGAATGATGCCAGTAGAATATTGCTTCAAGATAAACAGTGACATTATAGTTGCTACAAAAATTCTGACAGAAGATAGATAATAACAAGAAAGTTCCAACATTCATTTCTATCCAAGATTCTGGGGCAAGGGCTTAAGTCTTTCATGCAATTGATAAACAGATGGTTTTACTAGCATTTAAATCCCATTTTCCCCCATTTACTCTCTGAAAGAAAAAAAAAGGCAGTCAGACTAAGAGACTAGTCATTACAGTTATTTGTGTGCATGATAATCTGATGTATATTGTTCTTAAAGATTTAGGGGTAGAGAATTGAAGAGGTGGTGTTTTTCTTATTCCAAACAAAACATCACACTTAAAGTGAAATTGACCAAATGCCTCACACAATGCTCTCTTCTGAGCAGAGAATGAGGCCAGATCCTGGGTCAGCAAGGTGAATGAAGAGTGGCAAGAATGCTGTGACTTCCACCATGGAAACAATGACTATGGGACATGCCAAAAGGACCATGGGACATGCCAAAATGCTGAATCCAAGGTATGATCTCATAGTTCAGTTTGATGGGCAGGCAACATAACATTTTCACTCATAGTTAAGAAACGGAAAATATCACTTGTTTCTCCCTCAGTGGCAGTGATTTATTGTATTTTGGCTTTGGAGGTTCTTAGATTCAGGCTTTTTTTTTTTTTTTTTTTTAATTGACTCCAGTCTGTGGCCAAGATCCAGATGGGCAAGAGCCACAGAGCCTGGGGATGATGGAAGGCAGCCCAGAGATCAGATCAAGAACAAAGATGGCTGAGGTCTAAACCAGAAGAGAAATAAACTTTTGTATTCCATTCTAGTCCAACTCTTTCATTTGGGGTAATACAGCTTCCAGAGTTCCTGGGAACTGCTCAAACCTCAAGTTTCTTCTCTTGCCACCAGTTGAGCTAACTAAAGCTGGACAGTCCTGCTAATTTGAGCCAAAAATTGGGATTGTTTGTTTTTTGATTTTTTTTTTTTTTCTGGTTAGTATTTTACCTTTGAAATCAATCCTGGGCTAATCAGCATATCCAAAATCATCTATCTGCCCACATAATCACGACACTGAAGTCACTATTAAGCAATAGAAGTTTTCCCTTCCAGTTTTCCCAAAATCAATGTGACCCTGGTCTAACTGGTATGAGTGATGCACTAGTACATGATGAGTCAGTGTGGGTACACTCTACATGTGTATGTTGCATGTGTATTTTCCTTCAGAGTAATTTGATATCAGTCTAATATAATAGCTACAGACAGAATCTGACAATAAATAGATCTTTCCTTATATATACTACTCTTTCTCTTGCTTTATATATACAATGATATAAAATAAATTTCCATTTGTTAATAAGCATTAAGCCATTGGAGGATAATTCTAGTTTCTTAGCATACTGATAGAGCACAAATTTTTTAATGATAATAACAATAAAGGATGTTAAGATGAGTTAAAGTCACTCGTAGAAGAGTTCATTTTTAGTTGAGATCATGTACACATCATGTTAGAACTGTAAGGACATATTTGCCACTTTTTCCAAATGTTTTATTTGCACTACTGCCTGTCTGAAGATGACCTGGGTGATTTCTTGAGGTCCCTTTAGCTCCTTAAAGTTAATTCTATGGTGATACTTGGAATTCAATTCAAGTCAGTGGACTCTTACAAGGCCTTCCATGTTTGTGTCCAGCCTTAGCAGGTCCTGTGCTAAGTGTTTTCCAAGGGAAAATACAAAGTGAGATATTTGCCACTGGCAAATGTACAATTCTTTTAGGGGAAATAATATTTATTACCTTGCATGCAAGGTTTAGAGGCACAGTAGAAAGAAGAGTGCAGGGAAATATGGTAAATAAATGAGGTACCAAAATGAGAATAAAGACAATAATAGAATAATAAAAAGCTCCAAATAGCATGACATATGTGGACTGGAAATCTCCTAGGTCTTAGAGATCAGAAAACACAAGGGAGAACCACACTGGCTACTTTTCTTATCTCTCCCCATCCCCAAATATGACTATTATGACTCCTGATCTCTTATATTATTAGAGCACACTCCTTTTTCTGAGTTATAGGAGACATCCTCTACCAATAAAATGAAAGGGTTAAGCAGGCTTTGAACTGAATTTAAACCATGAGACAGAATTGATGCATCTCCTTTGATTGTTCAGAAGCCAATAGAATCCCGTGATCCATTCCATTCCATTCATTTCTCTCATGCTGCACTAAAGGACACAGAAGACCTTTCTTACTCTAATAAGTGAATAGCCCTGCCTCACTCATTGCTGCTGCATCTTTGCTGACCTATATTTCTCAAATATGGATGGATCATCACTAGCGGGTGTGACAGACCCTATAATATCATTATGCAAATGAAGGTTCACTGCCATTTGGGAATCCTATAGACTGATCGCTTCATTATCAGCCTTTTCAGAGAATACAAGAGAACTGTGTCCCATACTCACTGAGATGAGAACATAATTTAAATTAAGTAGTTTACTGTCTGGCTACTCTATTGGCCAGGGTGGGAGATGAGGAGGGCTCATTTTGAAAGCTGGGACATCAACAGGCATTGCTCTGCAGAAGTGATGCTGGAACTGGCATCCTGTGCTCTCTTCCTCCCCTGGGCTCTGCCCTCTTCTTGCCTCCAAATCAGAACCTATACTAAGACACTTGGCAGCATTTAGTTTGTTCACCTGCTGTCTTATGTCGTTGAAGTGTCTTAGAATAGAAGCATTTTAGCCCTGTGCCTAAGAAAGGAAGGTTGTTTAGTAAAAATCTCTCAAACCTTTGGATGAGGTGACCTGAATTCTACCTATACACTAGGTCCACAGCATGACCTTGAGCATTTGATGTGACTCCTGTTTGTTAAATGTAACTTGACTGATTCAGGGCTCTCCCCTAAGATAAGCAGTTTGTGAAGATTGTCTATAAAGCCCTCTTTAGCAGTAATATTTCATATTGCCTAGAATTTTAATCTGGTATATTTTTCCAATTTTTATTTTGTATAAAAATATATGGCTATTGATACCTGTCTGATTAGCAGTTATCACAGATTTCTATTAAAATTGTGCATGTACAACTACAACTCATTCATGTAGTAGATTAGGGAAATTAATGTGACGTTATTATTACTATTTAGAGTAATGGAACCTAGACCTGGGATCAGGTCCTGACATTGGCCATCATATGCAGGGTCATCTGGCCCAGGGGCTCAGCTCCTGCCATTACACCTAAAGCACAATGCACCCTCACGTATCATCTTCCTGGAAAGCAAAGGTGGATTAAGGTCAGTTGAGGCCCCAGGTGCAGAAGGAAATGTTGGGCCCCTTAAAAAAAAGAGAGATACGGGGAAAATAAAAATACATGTTAACCATATTTTATGCAGCATAGTAATGAAACCATTGCCTAACCATGTTAGATTACTTGCAATTTTCTGAATATACTGTGGTTTCTTCCAGTCAGGGTACATCAGAGAAGGAAAACTCTGACTCCAAAAAACCTCCGCTGCCTTGCGGCATACCTCTTCAGGGGAAAGGCTAAGGGAGTAAACCCCGACAGAAAATCCGGAGCCGGAGTCCCTAAGGCGGTTTGACGTTGTAGTCAACACCGGCAACTCCTGCGGCGCACCTGAACCCAAGCTGTATCGACTCCGTCTTTCCCTTGGACCCTTCAGCTGCGAAGAGAGGGGGGGTCTGCTGCATGGGCAACAGCAGACCCTCCATATTACCCTGCCCAGGCTCTGTAGCTTCAGCGTCATCGCAAGATGTCGATTCAACACGGGAGGAGACAGATACCATGTCACTCCCGAGTCGGACTGCACAGCCATTCTTGGCGGTGCAGATAGACTCTGAAGAAGCTACACCATCGTCTCTCGAGACGGACGGCTGCCGACGACGAGTAATGAAACCAAACTTGGTGTCATTAGAAAAAACTGTAAAGTTGGGGTTTTGCGGGGCCCTTCAGAAGTCTGGGCCCAGGGCACACGTCCAGTGTGCCTGCCATTAAATCCACCACTGCAGGAAAGTTCTACTTATACAAAACCTAGCCCTCAGCTATCACATCCTCTGTCAAGCCTTTCCTTTGCACTAGGAGGCTGATCTGAGAGATACAAACAAACTCTTTTCTTAAAAATTGTTACATATATCAGATGCATGCATACTGTTTATACACGACTAATGTTAAGCCATTAACATTCAGGCTAGTCATGGCCTTGAACCTATGCACCCAATATATGTAAGAATTTATAAGAAAAAGAGTTTGTTTGTACCTCTCAGCTCAGCTGCAACCACCACAGGGTTAAAACCCTCTGTTTGGACTTCTGCTAGAGAATCTGTCCTATTGTAATACAGTTGTTTGTTTACACATTTCCCTATTTCTGGTTGTGGGTGTCTTAAAGAAATGAATTATGCCATTTTAAATCATTTCTTCTACCATTGTCACCATGGTTGCCATGTCTGGCACATAATATGGCTCAATAAGTAGTTGATCAAGACAGGTAACAGTGAACTCACCTCCAAAAGAGCTGATAACAAATACCTGTGAGAAGGTCATATGAAGAAGAGTGTCTCTTAGTGCCTGGAAGAAGGGGGAATACTTCATCATGACCCCAAAGGAGAAGTTCCAGAAAAATAGCTCCCATACACCCCAGTGCCTGTTGCAGGATAAATTGACTCATTACCTTAGGGGAGCTGTACCAAGAAGACCTAGTGCTAACATCTATGCTTCTGAGAGCCCCTCTCTGACTTGCCAACTATGTTGTTTCTGGTCTGACTCCAAGCATGAGTGTCTGCCAACAGGAAGTGGAGCAATTTTGACTGGATGGTGGCATAGAATTTAGAGTCTAGACCTAGCCTTTCATCTTGCAAAACCTCTGCCTCTGAAACAATTCCTCTGGCCTCTAAGTCCTTGGAACAAATGAGGGGTGGCACACATTTCTGTCAGCAGAAAACCCAGTTTGAAACAAGAGGACAAAGGTTACACCCATCCGAGTGGTAGGTAAGTGCCAAACTTGCAATTACATCCCTTAAAATTCACCATCGCTACCCAGATGTTTTGTTTTTTTTTTCAGGGTTCTACTAGACACACAGAATATTGTTATTGAATAAAAAAATGGAAGAATAGATCTTTAAGTACACAGTTGAGCTCCTTCGTTACTTAGCTGATTTCCTGTGGTTATGGATTTTTAGTAACTTATGTAAAATCAAAGAACTAGTAAAAAGGGAGCAAGATACTCATAAAATACTTAAAGTTAAAGGGACACATAAAATTAGCCTATATCACCATTCACTTGACAAATAAAACTGAGAGCAAGAAAGGCTGGAAGTATTTTTCCTACATTCCCTAATTAATCAGTGGCTATAGAACTCCCAGCTTCTAGTCTGATATATTATTCCAAAACCACCAACTCTGGGATCAGCTCTTTTGCATGAACTTCTGGCTTCAACCACTGATGGCAAAATTCCTAGAGCTGACCAAGATCCTCTTACAGTCTGGACAGTTTCTCCCAGCAAATAAGTTATAAGGTTTCAAGGCATTCCTTCCTTCCATAAACAATTATGGTCATCCAACTATTTGCCAGGTATTCTGGGTCAAACTAGAGCAACATTCAAAGATGAATATGCCATACAGACACTTGGAATTTCACATGATATATTAACTAGTACCTCTTTTTCCTCACACCCCTGCTTCCTATTGGTCACATCCAAGGACTAAGTGGAAGATGAGTCACTATAATAGTTGGAAAAAAGGACGCCCGATTTCACATGGCCAACCCCCAAGAGAATATTTCTAGCGAATAGGCATGCCAAAGCTTAATCTGCTTCAAAGTTCCAAGGAAATAGAAATTGGTTTAGTAGATTTTGCAACCAGAATGGTAAGTTTTGGAAAGTGTGAGAGACCTATTTCCATCCTCAAGGGGATGGAAGAGTGCTGGGTATACTCCTTGAAGTCACAGGTTCTATAGGAGCTCAGTAACCTGCACTTCCTCTTCTCTGGAGGTTTCCGAGAGTGCAAATCTCCTGCCAGTGAAACATGAAGAAACTGTGGTCTCATTGTTGGGATGGAGAAGATGAGGATAGAGAGGCTAGAGAGGATGGGATGTCCACACACCAACTTCCCACAGATTTTGAAGACAACTAGGCAAAGCAGAGGGGGTAAAGGAACCATCAAGCTGGTGTGGACAAAGGGAAATCTAGCCAAAGCCTGTGGCCTCCTTGCTGGGGAGTGAAAATTGAGTTGTATGTTGCTTGAATAAACCATAACCACTATTATTCTTTATTTTCCTACTGTCAGACACATCTGGCTTCAAAAAAAGCCTTATGTTGGTGGAAGTGGGAATGAAAGGAGGGATAGAGAGAAGGAGAAGGAAGAAGAGGAAAAGGATAGATAAAAGCAGAAGTGAGTTTGAAATAATTAAATTAGTTACTAAGGTACCACTAACCAACCTAGACTACCAAGTAACTACATTAAGTTGATATCACACAAAGGGACAGAATAAGTTACCTGATATAAGTAAACTGAGGTTTCAGAGCTGGGAAAAAAAACTGTAGTCATGATAACAAAGTAAGTACCCCATGTGTACAGGTCTGAATGGTGACTGATTACACATTTCACAGGGAAAATCAGCCTGAAAGGTGAGATAAACCTAACAATTTGGACATCTTTATGATAATAGAATAAAGAAAATGCCTTGGAGATGGTGATTAACAAATATCCATGGGAAGAATTTAAGAAAAAAGAAAATCTAATTAAAAAATCACTTTGAGCAAACCCTGAAGACAGAATAGGAGTTCTCCTGCCACAACAGGTAAGGTTGACTTTTGCAGAAAGTGGATGGTATATTTTAGGACACATAGTCTCTCTATGTGGCTAGAGTAGATGAGTCTAGAAAGGGGGGCTCACTAGACTCTGACGAGTAGAACAGCAGACCAAGGAGCTGGGATGCTCACCCCAAGGAATAGGGAGGCACCGAAGGTCTGCTCAAACCATATGCCTGGAGTCTATGCTGACTGACCCATATGCATATTACATACCTCATCTTCCACTACCTCACAAGGAGGGTACTAGAACTATCTCCAATTGCATGTCTTTGCAGGCAAAGAACGGGTAAGTAATTTAAATCTAGAGTTTCTAAGGAGCAGAATCTGGACTGAGACCCAGACTGGATGAGTCCGGAGTCCACATTTGTCACTATTAATAGCATTCAAAATTGATAAATGAATGAATGAACCTATCATAGGTAAATTGTGAAGATGGATGGATAATGAACAGTTTCTTCAAATAGCACAGTCATTTTTCTCCATTCTTTTCTGCCTCTGTTCTTTATTCTCACTCAATTTCTACATTCATTTATCTCCTGACCTCTTGTCTTTGCCCAGACCTTAAATTAGACTTTGGTCCTCTGGTCTCCAACTTTGATCCTTGACTTTAATGGTCCCAAGTGTGGTCAATATCTGGGGTCAGCAACACGTAAAGTAGGACATTAATATTTTGGGTTATGAGAGCATCTTCCAGCGACTCTCAAATAGCTCATCATCACATCTGTGAAAAAGCTTTTGTCAATCACACGAGAGTATTTAGTAAAATGCACTGTGTTAGTAGAAAACACACAAATTTCTTAAAACCAAACACCAGATAGAGCTGTCTCTAGTTATTTCCACACTGTAGATCCGAGCTGCAGTGATTCCTTGAGCATATTCTTCCCTTCAAGGATAGGCCAACACCCGCACTTCAAGTGTGGTTCCGGTGGGGCTTATTAAACATGCAAATTCCTGGAATTCATCCCCCAACTCCTGAGTTAACAAAAGTAGGACTCAGTTATGACTTTATACTCATCCCAAAATCTTACGCACTAAAATCTGATAGTGAAATTTATTTGACATCATGACCCAGCACATACATTTACACAAATATCCTTAAGTGAAACCAAAATGTACTGTTTCATATTCTATTTATAGTGTTTCTTTTTGCCTATTGCAACTTACAACTGAGAACGGGAAAAGCACTGATCTAGAAGATGACCCTATGCAGACAAAACCACTTTGCAGAGGTCCCCTTCCCCATTCTGTGCCATCCCCATGGGGTGCCTTTCTGAGCCAGTTCTCAACCACACTTCCTTTGCCAGACCCTCCCATTTTCCCCCCTTTATCAAAATTTACTTCCCTTATTATTTCCCAGCTCTTGTATCACCAAGTCCTTTATACTAAAGTGATCTGATCTGACCAAATAATAATAAGCTATTACCCCTACCTATTAATTTGCTTTCAAACCCAGAGAAACATTTACATATTAATGTAGAAATAAATTAGCTAGTTTTTTAGGAAAGATGTTTTGCTTCTGCTTTCTTTCTTTTTTTTTAATATTCCCCATAGCACAACCTGTAAACAGGGCCTCTTTTACCTATTTTGAAAGCAGCTCTGTTTGACCTTTTACCCTGCCCTACTTACCCAAGCCACAGTTTGGGCAATTCCCTGATCTTTTATCAGTCTAGGTTGCTCCTCTAGGTAGTAGGAAAATAATGAGCCTGACAGTGCTGTTTGGAAGATTAAGTGAAATAAAACGTATGTAACAATGGATACATAGAAGGCACTCTCTGCATAGTAATGGACTTCCCTTTTCTGCCGTCCCCACCCCTCTTCCTTCTGTGCCTTCTACACCCCCTGTCTTTCTTTCACTTTATTTTCTCTTCCTTACCCTTGAAAATGTAAATCTGCTTTGCCTCTTGCCTTTTGTATTTGTGTCCCCAGAACTTGGGTGTCATACCATTCATCCTTGACCTGACTGTGAAGGTCGTGATTTCATACTTTACCTCTGTGATGTCCAGATGTCATTTCAAAAAATGCTGACAACATAATTCAGAGTAAAATATAAGTAACAGCAGTCACTAACTTCCCAAGAACTGTAGCTTTAAAAAAAAAAAAAAAAAAAAATTATCTAGGGACATAGACTGACTGATCTCTCATTGGCAGAATTTTAGGCAGCAGCCAGCCAGTGGGGAAACTGAGAGAAAAAGAACCAGAGGATTGCTTACTAAATGCCCTTTGACTGTCTGGCCCAAGCCTGGCCCTAGACTCTGGCTCCTTTGTGGTTTCTTATATTAATGAGCTGCCTTCATGGGGGTCAGCTTGGAGGGAGAATGACAAATAGCTATCTTCTTCTGATTTCATTTGTTGTCAAGAGGCCTTTGATCCGTGACTGCTTAGCAGAGATTGCATTGCATGAAATGCAATTAGAGCAGGACAACCAGGCTAGCCTTGCTGAGGAGCGCATCAGCCCAGGCAGCCACCTGCCTTTTGAGAAACGGTGATCGCTTCTCCTCCCCTAGAAATATCTCCACCATCTGCCAGGCCCAGTGCTTCATGTCCTGAAACCAGCAAAGGCTCTGAGAAGCAATGAGAAGATAAAGAGGAGCATGCAATAGGAGCCAGAGTTAGCTTTTGCAGCGTATTCCTTCCATTCATCTTCAACTATTTATTGATCAGCTACCGTGTAAATGCTGCTAGTAAGAAAAAGATAAACAAACCATTGGTGAAAGGAGGAGAAACTTCACTTCTAGAACATAAAAAGAAGAACTTATGCATAAAGGACAGCCCTACACTTTGGAGGAAGGTGACTTATTGCAGATGTGATTTCCCAGCTTCACTACAAACATCTTGACTATGTGTATATTCTTGGAATGAGAAGTAAAGACTCGAGCTAATAATAAATCAGTTTTATCTACATTTTTAGCCCAAACTGACTTGTTTCCAAATAACAGGCAGTAAATTTTCTGAGTTCAATGACTCAAGATTTGAGATCACTGATTGCTGTTGCAGGCAATGCCAAACCTTTCTATCAACGTGATGTGGTCTGCGCTGGTGCTGCTTGGCTCCAGGGGAACTTCAGCTGCTCGGGTCGCTGGAGACTCCCAGATAGACCCCTCCCAACAGATAGGACATATACTCCTTAAAAATTAGATGAGGGAGAAGAGGAAAATGCCATGTAAAGACAGAAGCAGAGATTGGAGTAATGCAGTTAGTTACAGGCCAGGGAACCCCTGAAGGTGCCAGAAGCTGGAAGAAGGAAGGACTCCCCTCTAGACCTTTCAGAGGAAGGGCCATCCTGCTAACACTTTGATTCTGGATTTCTGTTTTCCAGAATTAAGTAAGAAAAGGTATATGAGTGGGAAGCAGCTAGCAAATCCCTCTGGCATATCTTCTGGAAATTAGGTTCTAATAGAGTGTAGCATGGGGCTGCTATTGAGCTCTCTCAGCAGTCTGAGGAGTTACAGTCTTTGAGGCTCAAAGAAATCAGTTGTTTTGCATATGGAATGCCCCACTAAGAATTTGAAAACTAGACTTCTGCCATTGTAGCACGTATGTGAAGACAGAAACAAAAACAACAGCACTGGCAAAAACCAAGCTCCCTGAAAAACCATCCTCATGAAGGAGGGCCTTCTTTTAGGGGCTATTGCAGATGCTCAAGCAGAGCTGAAGTCACTCTCTTTTCTTGATGAAGAATAAGCCACTGAGATACCTTAAGCCTCAGCTCCAAGTGTGACAGTGACAGAGGACACCCCTTTGAAAAAAAACTTGTGTATATATATATATATATATTTAAAGAAATACATTTAAAAGAAAAATTAAGAGAGGGGAGTAGGATAAATGTATGAATGAAGAAAGACTTTTTAGCTCAGTGAAGGGACAAATCTGCTGTAACAAACAACTCATCCTTCATCTGAGAGTGTGTGTGTGTGTTTTGAAGAGCCTGTTCCCTTTGGGGCAGAAATAGAGAAGACTTGATCAATAGGTTTCTTTATTTATGTACTATTTCTTTCCACCTGAAAAGATGCAGAACCCATTTGCAGAAAATTATATTAAGACACCATACCGCAAAATCAAGAGATCTTATAAACCCTAAGACTAATAAACATAAAGAAATCAACTTATTAGAGAAAACTTGCTGAAACACAAAAACAAAAAGAGATTTTGAAAGCATCCACAGTACCTTCTTAAAAGGACCAATAAATAAAACTTACAGCCAACTTTGAACCCAAAACAATGGACACAAAATGACAGTTGAGTTACAGCCTTAAAGTGCAGGAAGGAAATGACTGCAAAACTATAATTCTATATTCAACAACAATATCCTTAAACATGAGCTAATATTACTTCAAACAAGCGAAAAAATATTCTAAGAGAACACGTCACCAGGAAACACACAGTAAAGGAATTAAAAGTGTTGTCCAGGCAGAAAAACACTGACTTCGAATATAAAGTTAAATTTCCTGACCCACGTGATGGTTGCACTGGCGTGTTTGCTTTGTGATGATTCATTGATACGGACACTTATGACATATAAACCCCTCCATTTATGTATTATACATCATAAAAATTTAATAAAATTACTTCCTTTGTATAACTGGGCCTGCCTGTGTATCATAAGCTTACATTCCTTTTCTATAAAGAAGCATTGGTCAGGCTCAGAAAGTCTTACAGCATGCTCTTGTCACCTCTAATGAACAAATATTCTCTATTTCTTATAGGTTTCTCCAGAGAAAAGAAAAAACAAAAAAGCTGCCACATTATTTTATGATGCTTGTACCAATTTGATATTCAAGCTCAGAAAGAAAGTATAAAAATGTGGGAAATGTAAAATATTTTATTTAGGGATAAAGAAGCAAAATGCTAAATAAAATATAAGCAATTTAAAACGATCATGTAAAAAAGATATATAATGACAAAGTAAGGTTTTTACAAGGGTAAAGGAAATTTTAACTTAGAAAATACATGAATGTAATTCATCACTTTAATATGTAAGAGAAAATCTATGTGATCAGCTAAATAAATTTAGAAAATGCCCTTAATAAAATTCAATACCTTGATTCTTTTTATCTAAAAACTAAGATTACAGATATTTTAAAAATTATCCTTTATTTTGAAAAAATTTTGTTAAATATTCATATATTATTCAAATTCAGTTTTCTCTTGATTTTCTCCCATCAGTACCCTCTTCGCCCCACCCCACCCCACCCTCACTGTTTCTTTCTTCTCTCTTATGTGTTGTAACTTTTCAGTTTATCTTCTTCCTTGCCTCTTATACTTTCAAACAATTTTATTCAATTATATGTAATTTATTAATTCTTCAGTTATACCATTTTTAGATATTCCTCCTAATTTTTATTTTAATATATATTGTATTAATTTCTGATGCTTACAGGTAGTTCATTGTCTTACATATAAGTTTTCTTAGTAAATTCCTCTCTTGTTAAAAAATTTAATAATTCCTCGTTTCTGGATTACAACAACTTTAATGTTTCTTCCAGTGTGTTCTGCATGTTGAGTCTCTCATAATCTGTTCTATATATTTTTTTAATTTATTAAATTTATTGGGGTGACATTAGTTAATAAAATTATATAGGTTTCAAGTGCACAATTTTATAATACCTCATCTATGTATTAGATTGTTCATTTACCACTCAAAGTCAAATCTCCTTTTGTTGCCATTTATTTGACCTCATTTACCATTTACCATGACCCCTTCCACCCTCCTTTCCACTGGAAATACCTTACTGTTGTCTGTGTCTATGAGTTCTTGTTGTTTGTTGTGTTTGTTTATTTGTTGCTTTCAGTTATATATCCCACATATGAGTGAAATCATACGGTTCTTGACTTTTTTCATCTGACTTATTCCATTTGGCATGATATTCTCCAGATGTATCCATGTTGTTACAAAATTAACTCAAAATGGATCAAAGACCTAAATATAAGACCTGAAACAATAAATTACACAGAAAAAAACATAGGTACTAAACTTATAAACTTTGGGCTTAGAGAGCATTTTATGAATCTGACCTCAAAGGCAATGGAATTAAAAGGAAAAATAAATGAATGGGACTATATCAAACTAAAAAGCTTCTATACAGCAAAAGAAACTGTCAACAAAACAAAAAGGCAGCCAACTGAATGGGAGAAGATATTTACAAACAACACTTCCTATGGGGGTTAATATTTAATTTTCAAAATATATAAAGAATTCATACAACTCCACAAGAAAACAATCCAATTAAAAAACTGGCAGAGGAACTGAACAGACACTTCCAAGAAGCTGTAACCCTTATTTAGAACTGCCACCTTAGTCTTCTGGTCTGTACAGTCCCAGAACAGACTTTATATTTGTATTTTGCACCCTCCTCCTGAACTGGTAGTGTTCTTCTGCACATTTTTAGTATCTCCCTTTTGTTGCTGCATACATTTTGTGTTATTAATGTTTGTTATTGCTTGTCTGTTGTAGATGCGTCTTTCTTCCTAAGCCACAAAGGATTCTTTTATGACCATATCCATGACAGTTATAAGAATTATTTGAAAAGGAGTTCATTGACTAGGACAAAACTCAGCCCATACTGACACATAGACTGTCAAGTTTTACATGTGGTCCTGAACCACATGGCCTGTATTTGCCTCCACCTTCTTTTTGGTACCACTTTTTTGAACTAATAAGGGTTTTCTCATTGTACCTGCACAGGGATTTTATCTTTCTGTGTTTTACACCGCATACACACACAATTCCTATGTGCTTGTGGTAAGTCGCATGAAGAGTATGTATATGTATGCTGCTCTATCTTGATCAGAAGTTCCCCACACCCACCCCACCACTATGTTATCATCTTCCTGGTATTTTTTCTATTTTTATTTTAGGATGTTAAACATATAGAAAATTTAAAATGACTTTGTAACTTGAAAACTAATAAAAACTATAATAACACTTGGCTATATCTGCTTTACCTATGGGTGCATATATGTGTACAGATTAAACCATTTGAAACAAATTACAGATATTGTATACTTATCCTCTTAACTACTTTAGTCTGCATGTCCTAAAATTAAGAACATTCTTTTACATCACTGCAATAGCAATCCCACATTTAAAGAAATCAGCAATGTTTCCCAAGTAGTCCCCCCATGTGATTATTACTTCTTTTTGAACCAGTATACAGAAAACCTTTTTTCCTTACCAAGATAGTAGGCCAGTTAGTTTTCTTACAAACAGTTCCACATTCCAGAACTACCAGATTGTCTCCTAATTTTGTATTGTTAACTTTTTATTATATCATCTGCATTTCTTTAAAACTGAGGTTAGGTCTAAAGGCTTGATTAAATTCAGATTAAACATTTTTTTTGACAAAAATATGTTAGATGTCAACAACATAGTATACCACACCTAGATGCATGCATACATGAGATTGCCATATTAGCAATACTAAGTCTGATCATCTGGCTAAGGAAAAATCACCATGTCTCTTATCTTAGAGGAATGCTTTTGTTGCAACTAATAATTGTTGGGTGAAGCTTTGTTTTGGCCTTTGCAAATTCCCCGTTTCCCACCTAATTACTTTAGCATCCATTGATGATTCATTGATTGATTACTGAATCAATTATTTATTTGGAGTTTGCTGAAAAATGATTTTTCTTCCACTTGTATTAACTGGTATTTTTCTACAACAAAATTCCCTTATCAAGTTAACTGTTTTAGATTGAATATGTGCCCCCAAAACTCAGTGTCGAAGTCCTACCTCTCCTATGTGATAGTATTAGGAGATGGGGCCTTTGAGAAGCATTAAGGTTAAATGTAGTCATGAAGGATCAGTGTTCTTATCAGAAGAAACACTGCTTGAATGCACAGAAAGAAGGTACTGTCTGCAGCCATCCATGTTGTCAGTCTGATCTTTGCCTTCCAGCCTCCAGAACTGAGAGAAAATACATTTCTATTGTTTAAACCCCCTAGTCTATGGTATTTTGTTACAGGAGCCTAAGCTGACTAATAGCTAAATTAAGGATGAATTACCATTTCTTTTAAATAGACTAGATAAATGCTCAATTCTTTTCTTCTAATTCATTTTCTCCTTCTCCCCTTCCTCCTCTTCTTTCTCCTTCTTCTTTTCTTGAGCATGGATTTGATATAATTATCTCTGCTAATGGTGATAAAATGTGCTTTTTTCCTTCCCAATTAATCTCTCCTCTTTATATCTGACTTGCCACTAAATAAAAACTACATACTCATGTTGTACAGTCAATTATCAATATTATTTTTATGCAACTTTTTTTTCATTTTTTAAAATGTATTAATTTTTTCTCCATTGCTCTCCCCTGCCCCACCCACCCTCACTCCCACAGTCAATCCCCATCCTGTTGTTCATGTCCATGAGTCCTTTATACTTGTGACTTGATTATACCCTTCCCCTTCTTTCCCTCATTATCCCCCTCCACCCTCCCCTCTGGTCACTGTCTCTTTATGTTCATATTTTCCCATATTGGTCAATGGAAGCTCCTGCAAACTGGCTTCTCATTCCTTTTGGCATGCTCTTACTAGATTCTGGATGCATCTTTGCTTTCTAGCACAAGAAGATATTCCAGACTTAATTTATATTTGTCCTAGCTCAGATTTGTATCAGCCATTTCCCCCCAAAAAAACCTTGATTTCTTTAGTGAAAAAACCAAGATCTGCTTGCTATATATATACCCACTGTTAATTCTTTGTTGTATTGGTTTGTTCTAAACATCCCTGATTGTACCCCAAAATAACAGTAGCATCTTACCAATTATGACAACCAAAAATATCTCCAAATGTTGTCCAATATCCTCTGGAGGGCAAAATCACCCCAACTGAGAACTACTGGCTTGCAAAAATGAAATTATTGTATGAATACTATTCTGAGCCTTGGTTTGTTCCTTTAATAATGCACACTGAAGATCACTGCAAATCAGCACAAGAGGTAATCCTCCTTATGTTCTAAGATCTCATGGTTCTCTATTGTGCAGCAGTATTGATTTCATTTAATCATCCCCTACTGCTGAACAGAGAATACATTTGTGCATATGTTTGTTCTTTCATGCTTGTTGAGGTGTATCTTCAGGACAGAATCCTTAAAAACAGTATTTTTTAGTAAAAGGAAAAGGTATGCATATAATTTTGTTTTATACTGTTAAATTCCCCACAATAATTTAATTTGCTAATTTAATAGGTGAGAAGTAATATCTCCAAGTACTCTTCTGCATTTTTCTTACAAGTAATATTTCTAAGTAGTCTTCTCATTTCTCTTAACTGAAATAAGGAAAAATATTTTTATGTATTTAAAGGACATTTCTTTTTTTGTGTTCTTCATGTTTATATCCTTTGTCTTTTTTTTTTTTTTCCTACTACATTTGGAGTTTTGTCATATCTATGTTTTTAGAATGTTTTATATTTTAGGAATATTTTCTTCAATGTAATTTTGAAATATTTTCTCTTTTGTCATTTGTATTTTGACTTCCCTTATGGTGCTTTTACTATGTAATTCCTATTGTTTTTTTATATTAAAATTTTTCTTTTATTGCTTCTAGGTTTGAATCAGATGAGAAAGGCTTTCCATACCTGCAGATTATTTTAAAAATTCACCTTTTATATTGCACTTCTTTGGTGTTATTTTTTTGTAATTTTATCTGAGCTCTACTTGGAATTTTTTCAGATGTGGGTGCTAAGTATATAACAAAATTTTTATGGCTATCCTGTACTTTTAAAAACATTTATTAAAAGTCAACTTTTCCTTAGTTACCTGAAATGTCACCTTTATTTTATACCTAATATCCATATATGCATGGGTTCATTTTGGGGGTCTCCTGTTCTGTTCCATTAATGGAGCTAGATTTTCTTATTCTAATACCATACTGTTTTATTTTTTTAATTTTATTACTTTTTTGTGCTGCTACAGTTGTTCCTACTTTTCTTCCCTTCTTCACCTCCTCCCAGCCCCAGCCTCTCCCTCCTCAAGCTAATTCCCACTTTGTTGTCTGTGCCATGGGCTGTGCATAAACATTCTTTAGTTAAACCCCTCACCATCTTTCATCCCATCTTTCTGCCTCCTTTCCAGCAGCTGCCAGTCTGTTTTATGTATCTAAGCTTCTGTTACTATTTTCTTTGTTCATTTATTGTGTTCATTAGATTCCACAAATACAATTGTAGTGAGATGATGTGGTATTTTTTGTTCACTGACTGGCTTAATTCATGCAACATAATTCTATCGAGGTCTAAGGCTGCAGGTATCACAACTCCTGATATCAAACTACAGTATAAGGCCACTGTAATCAAAACAGCCTGGCTGGAACAAGAACAGACATACAGATCAATGGAGCAGAAAAGAGCACCCAGGAATAAACCCACACCTGTATGAACAATTGATATTTGCCAAAGGTGGCGAAAGCATACAATGGAGCAAAGACAGTCTCTGCCATAAATGGTGCTGGGAAAACTGGACGTGCAAATAAAATGAAGCTACACCACCAACTTACACCATACACAAAAATAAACTCAAAATAAATAAAAGACTTAAATGTAAGTCATAAAACTGTAAAAATCCTAGAAGAAAGCATAGGTGGTAAAATCTCACATATTCAGCATAGAAATATTTTTTGCCCATAGATCTCCTAAGGCACTGGAAACAAAGTAGAAAACAAACAAATGGGACTACATCAAATTAAAAGGCTTCTGTACAGCTAAAGAAACCATCAGCAAGACAAATAGGAAACCCACTGTATGAGAGAATATTTTCACCAATGATACATATGACAAGGGTTTAATCTCAAAAATATACACAGAACTAATACACTGAACACCAGGAAGACAACCAACCCAATTAAAAATAGGCAAGAGACCTGAAAAGACACTTCTACAAAGGGGATATACAGAGGGCCCGTAGACATGTGAAAAAATGTTCAACATCACTAATCATCAGGGGAATGCTAATTAAAACCTCAATGAGCTATCACCTCACCTGTCATAATGGCTCCCACCAATAAATCAACAAACAAATGTTGACGAGAATGTGGAGAAAAGAGAACCCTAGTGCATTGTTGGTGGAAATGCAGTCTGGTGCAGCCACTATGGCAAACAATATGGAGTCCTTAAAAATTAAAAATGGAACTCCCTTTTGACCTAGTGATTCCACTTCTGAGAATGTACCCCACAGATCCCGAAACACCAATACAAAAAAATGTATGCACCCTTATGTTTACAGCAGTGCTATTTATAATAGCCAAGATTTGGATACAGCCTAAGTGCCTATCAGTAGATGAGAGGTTTTTAAAAAGTTGTAGTACATTTACCATAGTGTGTAAAACATAGACTTTATAGTATATTTTAATATACAGTAAGACTACATCATCACTATACCTCTTCAAGATGTTCTTAGCTAATCTTGTCTATTTAATTTTCCCTATGAACTTTAGAATCAACATATCTAGCACCAAAAAAAAAAAAAAAAAAAAAAAAAGAAAGTATTTTTATCCAACATGGAATGTCTCCCTATTTATTCAAGTCTACTTGTATCTCTTTAGGAAATATGTTTTTCACATAAATATTATACATTTTTATTAAATATATACCTGGATACTTTATCTATTCAGATCTCTTATAAAAGGGGTGTTAAACAATAGCTTAAATTAGAATTGTGATGAATTCTAATGTTAGCTATTATTAAAAGTCATCACAAGTACAAACTTTGGATTGTCAAAAGGCATGATTTAACCACAGATTAAAGACAATATTTGTAAAACACATTTGATAAAAGACAGCTATCCAAATATATAAAGAATTTTACAACTCAATAATAAGAAATCAAATGACCAAACAACCCAACTAACAAAAAAAAAAAAAAAAAAAGGCAGAAGACACTTTACTAAAGAAGATACAAGGAAGATAAATAAAAACATGAAAATTGTTCAATATTATTACTTATTATGGAAACACAAAGTAAAATCACAGTATCATAATATTGCACACCTGTTAGATGTCTAAAATCAAAAGAAGTCAAAGGGTCTCACTTAATTCCCAAGGGCAGGCAGTTCTGATCTTACCATGTACCCAGAAAAATATGAAAACCTTTGATAAACAGCACTGAGATCCACAGATAGCCTTTAGGGTCTACATGGTTACTCCTCTACCATTCAGATCTGGTCCTAAAACATCTCCCTCTTGTTTTCTGGTCCTCAATTTCCCTAACCTTTTGTTTTTCTGTTTGTTTTTTATACTTTCCGTATTATCTTTAGCCACTGGAATTTCATACATATAGTTCTTCTGCCTCAAATGTTCTTCTGTCTTTGCTCAGTCCTGTTCTACTTATCTGAAGACATCACACTTGACTCTTAATTATCAGCTTAAATTCCTCTTCATCTTCAGAAGGCCTATAATACCTGGAATTTAATATTGATTATGAAATTATGTAATAAATGACTTCTTATCCACTAGCTCATAAAGCTCTGAGGGAGTAGAGACCACACTTGATTTTACTCCCATTATATTCATTGGACTTAATCCAGTTCTGGCATACTTTAAGTACTCATTCCACATTGTTGAATCAATTCATAAATGAATAAATAAGCACATTAAAAAGTGTGGTTCATTGCAGTTGTTACTATAGTCTAACAGGAAATAATACTTTTGTGAAGGAGGTGTGAAGAAAAGGTGATAATCCAGAAAATTTAGGGCAGAATCTTTAAAATAATTTTAACTAAAAAAATGTATTAGCCTTTCTGATGAGCTTTTAGTTTCAAGCCTGGTAGAATGTAAGAAATTACTACTTTTTATAACAAAGATAGGTGATGTTAATTATTGATAAAAGACCATTTAAAATAATACTTAAAGTATACTCAGATATCAGATTAAGTTATTTCACCATATGCTGTCTCTAAAATATAATAATCTCAAGATTCGTGGAATTACCAAATGTTAGAATAGAGATTTTTTTTTAATTCAATTGACTTATTTTATAAAAGAGGAAGCTGAACTTGTTTCCCAGTTTAAGATGACATTGAGGACAATTTTTCCTGAATTCTAGTCTAGTGGTTCTGCTCTTCCCTTTTCATTTTAACTTACAGGTTCTATTTTTATTTTCTTTTATTCATATATAATTATCTTTTTTCAAAGGATATTATTTTTAAAACTATTTTCACCAAAATTGGTCTTATAATTATTGTTTGCCTTACCATCAGGCAAACAATAAAAAACAAAATAATTATTTCATGTGTGCTCATTTTTTAATTCTTCAATATTTAAGTGGTACTCATTGAATACAACTTTGTCTTTTTAGTGTATTAGAAAATTATTGATTAATAAATTAAGTTTCTTATATTGCTTCAGAATTATGGTTCCCAAATATGTCAGATCTCCATGTCATGGATTCCCAGATAGATCACCTCCAATATTCTGAATACTGAATGCATGAGATTTTGAATAGCCCTTGTAAGTTTATATTAAAAAATTAAAAAATCCTTTTAAGCAATCCAAAATCTCAGCTAAGTTAGAAAACCACTGTCTTAGAGAAATATCAAATGTTGATAAACTCTGAAGCTAATCTTATAAAACATATTTAGCTCAATCTAAAAAATAATAATAATACTTCTTGATGGATATAGAGTAATAAAGTAAATGGATTATCTAAGCTTTTAAGGCCTTTCTATTGAAGCACTCAATTATTTGCACATGCAAAATTTAGTACAAGGTGGATTGGTTGAACCAATAAAATAATCTAGAATGTGAAATGTCTAAGTCCTATATTATTCACATTTAGAAAGCACCCCTCCTGACATTTCTTCCCGCTGCTTCACAAATGCCATCATCTTTATGACTGTAGCCTTTTTACTTTTCCTTACTGCGATTGCCTTCCTGCAGACTTTATAGTGGCTTTGACAGTCCCCCTCTTGATTCATTTAATCCCCCTCCTTCTCTCTGCTGTCTTTTCCCTCCATCTATTTTAAGTTACAGGGGAGAGACAAGAAAATCACAGCCTAAAGGCTTTCAGAATTTAACGTTTTCACTCTATGGAATATATGAATCACCCACTTGCACATTCTGAGGTTTAGTTATTTGTTTCTTTTTCCAAAGGAATTGTTTTTACAGATTGCAAAAACATTAATTTATATACTGATGTTTTTGATACTCTCTCGTCATCTGAAATTTCCCTTGCTCTCTGATCAAACTTAAATATGTTCACAATCCACAGCCAACAAAGTAAATCAGAACATGACTAATATGGTACAAAGTCTTCAATAGATAGCATCTTTAAACTACTGTTCTTATATGAATCTGGTCTTAGTTAATAGAAACTGTGCAATCCACTCACCAGCAAGAGTTCAAGACCCCATTTCGGAAAAATGCTAGCATAATTTAAGTCCAACAACATTTTTCCATCCAGGTGCCAGCCAGGCCCTGGAGCTTATGACATCATGAAGGGTTAAAAAAACTCTTGCATTATTAGGTGTTGTGCCCTGTAGCCCTGTATGAAATCTATTTAATCACTTTTTATGAAATCTGCTGCTTAGAAATATATTGGGGGTAAACGTAAACCTGCTCTGAGATGCCTCCTAGTAGTGAGGGCTCCCAGCACTTGTGATATCTAACCAGACCAGAAAGAGGATCAAGGTAAGAAGGGCAGGCAGTGGACCGCTGAGCTGGCTGCTGATACTTTGGGAAGAAACACTTCCATGCCTTGGTGAGCTTTCCACTGCATTTGTCTGCTGCTGCTTCTCTTTGTCGAAGCATTAAATTATCAAGGTTCAGGGCAGGGGAGCAGAATGGTTGTTTTTCATCCTTGCAACTGCCCCTTCAGACATAGCCCAACCCAGCTCATGAAGTCCGGGACCACAGCTGTATAGTAATAAGCCATAGATTTGTTCCCTACTTGCTTTTGACATTATCTCCCATAAACCTTCTTGTGGTCATGCCAGGTAACTAGACAAGGCTGAATGTGTGGATTTGGGATCTTTAATAATGGTTTCTAACTGTCTCTTTCCTCCTTGTGAAAACAACTAAGAATAATCTGTACCAGAATGGAAACAGTGGGTGTCAATGAATAGCTTTTGTCATATATTTAAGCAAAACCAAGAATCAGAGTTGGAGGTCAGCAGAGCCAACAACTGAAGCAGAGAAGAAAACAGAACAGAATAATGAATTCAGTTTTGGGATAGCAGTAGTTTCAAATATGCATAGTAAGCATCAAAAAGCAATCCAAAAATTAGTATGGCTATACACACACACAAACACACACCAGGGCCAAGGAGAATTTCTAAAATAACTCTATCCATGAAGGCCTCATATTTTGGCACTCTTCTGTTCAAAACTCCACAGGTGGTGCTAAACTCTAGATAGAGTTTCCTAGTTCTAAAGAAAACATGATCTGTATATTTCAGTTTGTCTATATCTTACATAGACATAGTAGGAATTAAACATAGTAAAAAAATAAATAAACAAATGATTGGTCTTTTGAGAAAGAAAAGAATGTGGCAGTTTAGAAAACATCCCAGACCTATTTCTATCAGTTTGGGCACACACCTCAGTGGAATCTGAGGTCAAAGGGAGCTTCCATTCTCAGGGGATTCGTCGTCGTCGGCAGCCATCCGTCTCGAGAGACGATGGTGTAGCTTCTTAAGTGTCTATCTGCACCGCCGAGAATGGCTGTGCAGTCCAACTCGGGAGTGACACGACATCTATCTCCTCCCGTGTTGAATCGACATCTTGCGATGACGCTGGAGTGTCCTCTCCAGTGGAGCTGAAGCTACAGAGCCTGGGCAGGGTGATATGGAGGGTCTGCTGTTGCCCATGCAGCAGACCCCCCCTCTCTTCGCAGCTGAAGGGTCCAAGGGAAAGACGGAGTCAATACAGCTTGGCTTCAGGTGCGCCGCAGGAGTTGCCGGTGTTGACTACAACGTCAAACCGCCTTAGGGACTCCGGCTCCGGATTTTCTGTCGGGGTTTACTCCCTTAGCCTTTCCCCAGAAGAGGTATGCCGCAAGGCAGCGGAGGTTTTTTGGAGTCAGAGTTTTCCTTCTCTGATGTACCCTGACTGGAAGATCGAACCAGCGACACTTAGCTCGCAGGCCGACGCTCAATCCACTGAGCTAGATTAAACCGGATTTAAAGCATAAGCAGAGATAAAGAATATGGGCTCTGAATCTAAAATCATGAGTTTCTTTTCATTGGTTTGTCCTCCCTGCTATTACTAGTATTGCTACTATTGCTGCTACTGCTACTGCTACTTTGAATTTCACTGAAGTAAATAGCCCAGATGCTGTCTGGGGGGGTCATCTGCACGACTAAGGTCCCTGTTGCTTCAGATCAAGACATCCGTGATCCATCCAAGCTCCATTTTACTGTTGCACATTGACTGGCACACCTCTATATTTGTCATTTCCTCCACTTCACTCTTGTAAAGTGATCTTCTCCAAAAACCTAAGCTTTGATTCACCATGAGTTTAAAACAGTCAGATAATTCAGCCTTCTGTGTGGACAGACATCATAACTGCAAATAACAGCAAAACTGAAAAATTTCTAGGACCTAATAGGAAGTCAGAACTGGGGGTTGTGGGGGAAGTAACATCCTTTAGAGTCATTATCCCAGTGTTATACCAGACAATAATCTTCCTTCTTAAATATTAGCTTTATCCTTGAACTTTTCTTTCATATATCATTTAAATACTCAAAGGTAGTCTTTTCTTATTCAGACTGAATAGTTACATTTTCCACCATTCTGGCTGCTAGTGGTATCATGTCCTTTAAAATGACACTCTAAGAACCTGACTCAATACGTCAGGTATAGTTTTGACCAGCACAAAGCTGAGAAAAATCACACTCCTTTGATTTGAATTATAGTTCTAACTCTCTGATCAAATAATTGACTGTGATAGGAGAAAGCATGGATAGGACAACAAAGTATAATGACAGATAATTTAGACAGTCTGAGTTTATGTATTATATATTCTGAGTTTAGCTTCAAGCCTGGCATCTTTATAGTATTTAGAGATTCAAAGATGTGTTTATATATGCTAAATGATGTGATCTATACCCCACACCATCATGGTAGATAAGATAGGGTGATTATCCACATACGATTTTTTTTTTTTTTTGGTAAAACTAAATATTTACCTATGACAATGGCTTAAAGCTCAGGCTACATATGTCGGAACCTTCTCTTGGTGGAGCCTAAACTACTGGCATAAGTGTACTTCCTTCAAAGGGTTAATCCCCATGCAGCCCACCCTTCACTCTGATATGAACCTACAAGCCCCAGCTTGTGGTGTCAACAATACATGATACATGACATCTTAAAACACAAAAATCACAGTGCATTTGTGATTTTATATATATAATTGCCATCCTTCTCTTTTCTCTTAAAATCCCACTTTCCATTTCTATTTATGGCATATCACCCTACTATATGATCTTTCCTATCTTTAGCATAATAATATCATCATATTTTCTTATCGTTTTTCTCTTTTCCTTGACTTGTTGGCCAGTGCAAATCTATGTGTATTCTTACGTGTGCATGCACATGTGTGTAAGTGTGTGGAGGAGGAAAGATAGATTTCTCACTTCCACCTCTAGGATTCTGGCTTTGAGACTAAGAAAGCTTGAGCGTGTGTCTGTGTTTGTCTTTGAGGCCATGTCTGTTTGGGCACATAACACGTCAGACCTAATCACATGTGGGTCCCACCAGGTGTGTTCCCGGGTTCACTTCTCATATATCTCCCCAGTGTGCCAGATGTTCCTTAAATTGCACTCTCATTGAGCAGATATGAAATCAGTGGGGCTCGGTGGTAAAGAGAGAGTGTTGTTGTTTCTTAATTTTGTTTCTTTCCTTCCAAGCTGCCTGCCACAGCTGTGCACTGATAAAACTAGCACAGCCCCCTCCCTCTGTGGCAAAATTCGGTGTTGAGTTCTAAAGTTTCATTAACCCAAACAGTCTCTCCTGGAAGCCATTTCATTCCTCATAACCCCCAGCAGAAACTAACTCTCAGAAAAAAATTTTTAAAAAAGTCTTATTGTGGTTTTATGTGTCTCTTTGATGCCTCACTGCAGGTGCACATACTAGGCTGCCGAGCTTCAAGATAAGTTCCCTGATCAATTCCTGTCTGTGGTTTTCTGTAAGCTGCCCCTTCCTCTTCCTGGAAATTCATGAACTTTAAGAGTTATTACTATGCCTCACAGAAAACTTCAGAGTGGGCAAAATCTCACTGATTATTTTGTTGAAATATCCTTTGTTGTCCAACTCAATGGAGGAAGTGTGTAATATAGTGGGAACTGCATTTCAAAAAACAAAATTAGAGTCAATTCTAAGCTCTTCCACTAACTGACTGGATGACACTGGGCAAATTATTTAACATCTGTACTCTGTTTGTTTGTTTGTTTTTTCATCTTAAAAAAAAGAAGTTAATTGACTGCTGATTTTTATGCTTTTGTCCAAGTTGACCACCATATGTTTATAAGTCATTTACTAATCTAATAAGTATTTAGTGTCTGCTCTTTTTACCAGATTTTGTGCTGAACTCTAGGGATATAGAGATACGTAAAATGCAGTGTCCACCCTCAAAGCATTATAGTCTACTTGGTGTGGATCCGACAGGAGTTAATAATATGTGCAATACAGGGTGGTGAGTGCCATCAGCAAGGGTCCAAGAGAGGTGTGATAGCAAAGGAAGAAGTTCTTACTCAGATTGTGGGAAGAAAGTGAGTGGTGAGCCCGGTATTATTTACTTCTCCATAATCAGCTGTCCAAGAAGGGATGCCTGACAGTCATGCTCATAAGCAAATATCTATATTATAATTATAATTATTGTTAACTGCAATACAGTTAAGGGTGCTGGTGCGAGGCAATAACCAAATATTTTCAACTTAAAAGAACTTTATGAAATGTGTGCCTGCGTTTGGCATTTAACACTAGTTACTGAAACAAACTCTAATTTTTGTAGTGTGACACAGAAAACAGTTACACTTCACTGAAAGCTTGAGGGGCTGCTTACTGTGCTTACTGTGCTCTCTGCCATTCGGTGACTCAAGATTCAGGCTTCTTCCCTCTTGTGGCGCTGACATCTGATACACATGACTTCCAAGTTCTTGTGGGGAGACAGAGGTCATTGAGTTGCAGCTCTTAAAATTCTCTTAGTCCTGCTTTTCATTTCATGAATACTGAATTACTCATAGCTCTTTGAAGAGTTACACTATTTCCTTCATCCTTTTCTTCGCACTTGCTGTGGCTTTAATCTGAAAGTGGTTTTCCCTTCATTCCTCTCAGAAAATTCTTCTTCTACTTTCCCAGATAATACTTTTGCAAAGATTTCTTTATAACAATGTAAAAGTTTTCAAGGACTCCAGGGAATTCGCTCCTACTTCTGTGGAGCAAAAAGCCAGGCTCCTAGTCCGGAAGACAAACACATGCCATCCTTTGCTCAAATGTGCATTATTCTCATTCAACTGAACACATCAGAAATCAAACTCGTCTTTTCACTACACCTTTCCTTTATGACCCTTATTATCTGTTCATGGCATGATTTTTCTTTTCCCTAACAAATGGGCCTGACTCCCTCTGCCTGAAAATTGACTTCCTAATGGTCCCAACAATACTCTTTCTGTAGCACAGCTCATGCATTTCTCCTCTCCCCAGTCCCATGGCTGTGCCCACTGGTGCAGTGCAGGTCTTCAGCACCTCTTACCCTGACCACTGACTGCAATGGCTTCAAAACCTCTAGCCTCTCCCTTCTTCAATAAATGTCATCTTTGCATTTATATATATATTTATCTCCATGATGCCTGCATAGTGACGTGTAAAGGTGCTCAATAAACTACTGTTATTGATCATTATAATTAGAGATATTTATCAAATAATGTAAATGACTATCCACATAAAGCCTACATATTATAGGGGAATCAATGAAATTGATTAACACCAATGAACTTGGAATATTGTTAAAAATCCAAAGATGTTAGAGTTATTATTGAGAAAACAATCTTCAGTTGTGAGTATATATATTTGTGTACATGTGCTTATATAGGTACATGTACACACACAAATATGAAATAATCAACCCATCTTGCAATATTAAAATGACTCTGTACCAACATTGTTCTTCAAGCAATGCAGCACTTTTTAGGAGAATTTATTTCATAAGCTTATCTAATGTCATATCTTAGATAAATATAAAGAATATATATATAATAAAAAGGACTCTGATCAGAAAGAACAAAAGCAGTGGAGTCTATTCATCTGTCTGAACTATATGTGTATTTTTAGCAGTTAGCCTCTTCTCAATCAATGAACATAAGTCTAGAACTACATGGGAAATTTTAGGGCATACAAAAAAGTAAATTACACAGATTCTGTCTTTAAAAGTTAATATTCATACCTTCAGGTAAAAAGAACTTTCCAATCATGGTGTTAAATCAGAAATTATAAAAGAAAGTGCTGAGAAATAATTCAACCAAATAAGAATGTCAAATTTATCTACGCGAAAAAAGCAATATCTAAGTAAAACACAAATAAAAATGGAAATATTAACAACATGAATAAAAAGGCCTAATATCATTAATATACGAACAGTTGTCACAAATTAAGAATGCTCTAGGAGAAAAATGAGCAAAGGCTATAACTAGAAAATTCATGGGACAGCAATCATAAATGACTTGTAAATTAATAGAAAATGCTCAATATCATCAGTAATGAAAGGAAACAAATAAAAACAAGACAAAAAATTATCTGTCAAATTGGCAAAGATCAGAAAGATAGTGTTGAGTTCTGGCAAGGGTTTAGGTAAAAAGGCTCTATCACATGAAACTGCTAAAAATTGGAACCTGTCCTACTTTTCATGACAGTAAGCTCTCCTTATATCTTAAAAGTATTAAGAATGTACATAAAGTTGGTCTGATAGCTTTACTCTTAAAATTATATTCTAAAGAAATAAAAACACAAATTTAAAAAGGTGTACATATAAGGACTTCCACCTGGCCATTATTTACACTAGTGAAAAATTGGAGACAGTAATGTTTAACAATAAGAAATTAATTAATATATGATACAACTATTGAAATGACTTAGATTTATAACTTTTGAAATAGGAAGATGCTCATAATTTACTGAGGAGGTAGAAAAGCAGACTGGAGAATGATATATGAACTATGAATCCATTCTTGAAGAAACATGTATAAATAAAATTCTGGGAAAATTTATAAAAATGTAAATTGTTTTAAGTCTGACTGATTCTTACAAGTGATTTTTTTTCTTTTTTCTTATAACTACGTATTTTAATATAAACGTTTAACATAAATTATATATAATATTTAGCTATAGGTTTTACATAATAGAATCTAAATTTCAAAGGAATCATTAAAACAATCTAATCTAGTTATCCTGGATATCAGTTTAAGAATCCCCTGTACAAAGGATCTTTAATGGATTATAACTCTGCTTATCCTGAGCATTGCTGTTGAAAAGGAGACCACTACTCTATGTTATTCCCTGGCTGGTTTGGCTCAGTGGATTGAGCATCAGCCTGCGAGCTAAGTGTCGCTGTTTCGATCTTCCAGTCAGGGTACATCAGAGAAGGAAAACTCTGACTCCAAAAAACCTCCGCTGCCTTGCGGCATACCTCTTCAGGGGAAAGGCTAAGGGAGTAAACCCCGACAGAAAATCCGGAGCCGGAGTCCCTAAGGCGGTTTGACGTTGTAGTCAACACCGGCAACTCCTGCGGCGCACCTGAAGCCAAGCTGTATTGACTCCGTCTTTCCCTTGGACCCTTCAGCTGCGAAGAGAGGGGGGGTCTGCTGCATGGGCAACAGCAGACCCTGCATATCACCCTGCCCAGGCTCTGTAGCTTCAGCTTCACTGGAGAGGACACTCCAGCGTCATCGCAAGATGTCGATTCAACACGGGAGGACACAGATACTGTGTCACTCCCGAGTCGGACTGCACAACCATTCTCGGTGGTGCAGATAGACTCTTAAGAAGCTACACCATCGTCTCTGGAGACGGACGGCTGCCGACGACGACTCTATGTTCTATTTTGGAATCTTCTAGCTATTGAGTTTTTTCTTCTTCTGTCAAACTGAAATATTCCATCAACAGTTTCTACTTATTAGCCATAGTTCCTAGAAAATAGAGGAGAAACTGACTCCTTTTTCTACATGACATCTCAATGATGTTCCTTGAATGAAATGATTATATTCCCTCTTGGTCTTGTTTTCACAAAGATATCACATCCAATGGGCTCAGTGTTGGCTCATATGGCTTTGCATTTCTCTCTCAACTTCACATTTCTCCATTCTGAGTCTTGATACACACCCTTAGAAAGTGGGGATCATGTCAGAATAGGAAAAATGGTAAATGAGAAAGGACTTTAGAAAAGGAAAATACTTCTGTGAATTGAAATGATAAACTCAGGCATCATAGAAAATATGGCACTTGTTGGAGATCTTACAGAATTGGCTACTTTTTGATGACTGAAGAAGAGAATGAAGGGCAAACTGGGCTCTGTGAACTTAAATAGTTTCCTTTCAGTGGTCAAAATTTCAATCCAAGAAAGGAATAAAGAAAAGTTAAGTTTTTGCCTTTCTTCTCATTCACTCTTAGAGTATTTTCACTCTCTCTTTACTTCCTGCATTCTTTGCTGTTTTGGGAAAAGGTAAATAAATAAATAAATAAAACCATGTTTGCCTTCTCATATTCTTTTGTTGCTATTGTTCAAAGTGTTGACAATCTTTAACTATTCGCTTGTTACTATTCCATAAGCTATTACCTATGTATAGGTTCCAAATCCCCAGTTAGGCTATAGAGTAACTTAAAGTCAGAAGGGCATCTTTAATTCACTCATCAGCTTTCCCCATGCCCAGTATCATGTAAGAAAGCATACTATGCCTGAAAGATAGCTTTGGGTTATTAAATTTTTTTATTGTCTGGTGATAAGTTCTCCTGAGATATCATTGCATTTCTACCACACTCTCATATGCAAAGGTCTATATCTTGTACTGTTGTCACATTAGGCCAAGGGATGAAGTCACAATAAGTATTCTCTTTGCTGGAGTCCATATTCCTCCCAGTTCTGGATAAACCCTTATATAGCTTCTTCAAACGACCTATTGTGACTTTTGTGAAATTCTCAGTGGGAAGTGGTAGGGATCATTCTTCCCATTGCATAGTTTTGGCTCTTCAGGCAAGAAGTAGGACTTAATCAGAAGGCTACTGAGCATTCAATTTAAGAGATGGTACCAGGCTGACACATGTTAACTGATGCGTTACCCTTTTTCCTGTAGACCTTTCCCTTTCTCCTGACACCGTCTGAGGCTCTACACAGTGACTCCCCTTTAAAACTGTGGACTTTAGGTTCTCATAGCCCTGGATCTACTCTGGCAGAGCCAACAGCCCAAACTATTGGGGTGGCCAAAAATTCTGTTTAGTTTTTTTTCATAATTCATTTTCACCAATAATTTTATTGATTTGGGTATTTTGAGTATGTCAGCTATTTCCTGCTATTGATTTCTAGTGGATAGAGGCTAGGGGTTCTGCTAAACATCTTCTAATGCATAAGACAGCCCCACAGCAAAGAATCATTTGGCCAAAGTGTCAATAGTACCAAGAAACTTCACAAACCACTTTGACATGTTCAATCAATCAAAGCACCTTCTCATACACTGCACAAATCTTTTTGTTTTCTTTTTTGGCTTTTCAGTTGTATTTTTACATTTTTTGAAATGATAAAGCATAATAAGCTGAAAATGTTTTGTATTTTCTTCCATTTTCAATATTCATGTGGCTGCACAATAATTCACCAATTTTGATAACTTCTTGTTAATGGATAATGATAGGACAGCTATCACAATACAATCTAACAAAATTGTTTCAAATGAAGTTAAAGACAATTAAGTGCTACTAGAATCATTGTACGGAAAAAAACACTACATACTTTTGGGCCAACCCAGCATTTTCCTCCCAGCGGAAAAGACAGTTAGGGAAGCAAGAGGAAATGCTCTTACTTGGTTACTATGTCTCCTTAACACAGGGTGGTAAAAGGAGAAACTATTGCTGCCTCTGAAGAGGTCTGGGATTTAGTTTTCACTGTTCACTGCAGTCAAGAACTAACTCAAGGTGCACAGTCAGTAAGTAACTCATGATCCACCAGCTGGGAGGTAGAGCCCAGGGCCTGATTTGACTCTAGCTCTGTATTTATCTTGCTAATATTATCTCAAGGGGACAAGTACTTGGGAAATATATGTAATAAGCAAAATCTATACACCCGATAAACACCCATTTTGAGTCAATATCCTTCTTCTAGTCACTTCCCAATATGTATCAAGTTCCCTTTCTACCTGTGTCTGGAGATAGGTGCTGATTTATAATAAAATATTCGCACATAGGTTTCACAATAAATGATGGCTATGACAGCTATGATGGCAAACTAGGTAAATTAAGTTTGACATGAAGGTCAGGGGACCTTCTAAGTTCTTTATTCAAGTGGCTCTGAATGGTATCATACATAGCATAACAGAAAAAACATGGCCTAAACCATTACCTGTTCATACCTTGCTTCTAGTTCATTTAGGATTAATAAGTAATTAAAGCTAAGTAGAAATTCTCTTTGATAAAAATTTTAAAAGGAAAAATTTTCATTATGAATATACCACTGAAGAAAAATTCATCTCCATGTGCGCTATTCAAACAACTACTTCCACTCAATGCCACCGGCCATGAAACAGATGGCCGACATCAATCTCCTCCCCTGCAATCACTAGATATTAGCAGGTCACTAGAAGCATAAAGGAGATTCAAATTCATCAGTAGAAGGGTACAGCTAAGTTAAGACAGGAAGTTGGTTGAATACTGAGCCTGCAACAAAGAATATCAGAGCAGTGGTATTGAAAGAAATTTCAGATGCATGATGCGGGACCAGGAATGAATGGTCAAAAAGCTTCTGCCCAAAATAATCGAGATCCCAAACACACTATTCCCTGCCAAAGTGAATTTCAGACTTTGATTAGTGCCTCATCAACCACACTACATCATGATTCATCAGTGAGTTTCTATAGAGGTGCATGATATGACGTCTCATGAAGTTATGATATAATACTGGATTGCTATTACTCCTCACTTATTAGTGACTGGCTTCCCAATGCATGATTTGGATACCCAGTATCTTGGGTATTAACTGGCACCTGATTTCAGTACAGAATTAGAAAGTGTGCTCTGTGAGAAGGATAATGCACACAAATTCTCTTCAACCTCCTTCTCATGAATGCCACATCCTCCCCAGAACCAAGCCCTTGACTGACTGACAGGCCCAATGGAGAAAGAGCAGAAAACAGGAAAGCCTGTATTACACATTGCCCTGCATTCATCAGACCGCCCTTCAGAAAGGGGAAATAACAAAGAGTGAATGGTGGGAAGTCATTTTATCTGCTAGAAAAATATGCCTGTTCCCTACTCAAAAAACAAGTGGTTGTAAAGCAACTGCATTATTTAAAGCTGCAAGGCAAACAGGAAGAGGCAAACCAAACACCCAGGCCCTGAGAACTTCCCGCAAGAGCTCCCCTCAGCTGGGCTGGTTTGCAGTAGTGACGGGCATGCTGACAGGCTCCAGTGGTTGCTGTAAACTCAAGGTATTCTTGATGAGAATGAAAAGAGGAAAGGAAAGTGCTAGTTCCTCTTTAACAAGCTATTTGGGAGGCAGTTGCTCATTCAAAGGAATAATGGTCTCTAGAACCAACCATCATCAGTCTAAGCATTGCCATCTGGTAAAGAAGCCCAATACTAAGATACAAACTTGGAAGATGTAAGAATTGCTTAAGAATAAGAGGTGAAAGAAGCACTCCTATAAAATCTTGGGAAATGATCATACCTTAAAGTCAATTGGCAACACACATGATTTTAATGCCAATGAAACTATCATCATTGGAACTTGAAAAGTTGACAAGTTGGGTGAAAAAGCCCCCAGATTTGGAATAACTGATATGAGTGGCCAGACGTTTCAGGAACTATCCTAGGATAATACTCTGAGGATCAGGTTTCATTTTAGCCACATTTGGAAATATCTAGAACTGCAGCTCATGGTCACCTCTGAGCTAAATCATTACTCTGCTACTTCACAAATTAGTGGCCGGTCTGAGAAGAGCAGAGGATGAATATTACAACTGCAAAGCAATTTTGGTATTTGCCTTCATCTTTTCAATACTCTACTGAATTAAGTGGCAGCACCATTATTTTAAAAGCGAGAGTCCTGAGTCTGAAGTGCCTTTGCATCATCATAGGGCCAGTCAGGGTGAGATCTCCCTCATAGGAAATCCTCTCATCTTCCCTCTGTGCCATGGGGATACATATTTAGGAGACAGTGGAGAGAAGATGCTTAATGGCAGATAGAGTACTCATTGTAGAGAAACAATTTCATTGGGGCCAGAACAAGCAGTCAACCAGCAAAGGTCTCCCCTTGTACACAACAGGAAGTGTGAGTCCACAGCTTTCTGAGAACCAAAGAGGTAGAGACCCAAAGCCCCTCACCTTCCAGATATGGATTACACAGAAAAATGTACTACTTGGTTGACAGTAATATTATTGTATGTTTTCCCATTTCTCTCACTCCTCTGACAAGATGTAGTGTCACAGAGAACCAAATTAACACACCGGGAGGCTTTGTCATTAAAGAAATACAAGCTCGCTTTGATTATTGCTGGCAAGAGAGTGGAGTGTGCAGTGCAAACAGCAATCCTATTCTCTAAACTAATATTCTTTCAGACAGCAAAGCTCTGTCTCAGAGTATCTTGAATTGGGAGACGGGGGTGTAATTTTTCAAATCTAGAGGGACAAAATGATTTCAGAGCTAGGTACTTAAAGGTATAGCCAGCCATAGATCGCAATGAACACAGCTGTCAATGTTGCCATAATCATAAAGAAAAGGAAGCATGAGAGAGGAGGGAGAAAATCACAAGTGTTTCTAGCTATATTTGTATGAACGGAATATGTCATTTGTGAGACTAAGTGAGAAAGAAACTTACATAAAAGGGTAAAAATAAGATTTATATATCTGAAAGAAGTTATCAAGTATAATCAGGCAATTTACTAAGAGAACTTCAGGAGTCTTAGCTTTATAGTTGTAATTGCTGTTTGCCTTTGCATTCAAAATAAGGTGTTACTGTTGGAGGTTTTTTTTTTTTTTAAGTGAACTTATATTTGTTGTTTTGCTATTTGCTTGGAATATGTTGAGAATGAAAAAATAGGTCCTAGACCAGGAATCAAAAATCAAGGTTCTAGTGCATATATTTTCCTCACTTACTTGGTACCATTTGATAAATTATGTCATCCTTTGAAGCCCTAGTTTCCTCATCTGAAAATAGGAAGAATGACACTATCTATTGTGACAACCCTGCAGAGGGTTGTGAATACAAATGGGAAAACTGATGAGAAAGCACATTGGAAGCATAAGACGGGGACTTCCCAAGGCTGTAAGTGTCTCAGCAAGCACCGCGCTATTGAAATCATGTTGATACCTGGCTGGGGAGAGAAAATGTCGGGGAGAAAGGGATGTAAAAAGCTACACATTCTCTCAGAAATGGAGCATAAATTTTGTTTTGCCACCAAAAACAGGAAAATCATTGAACTCATCTGAAACCAGACTCACTGCTATGTAGACCCAGACTTGAGGCAATCTGAGCTGCATCTACATCACAAAATATAAAATAAAGATAAACAATTCACATAATTAGCTCAATTAATTGTCTCACAAACCAGCATGATAATCAGTCTTTTAAGTGAATAGATAATTACACCTATCACAAAACAGTTTAGCTCTGTAAAATAATCCAAAAGGATATAACTAAAAGTAGAGATTCAGAGGAAGTTTTATGTCCGACAAATAAAGCATTTCAGATGCCCGAGAGGAAAAGAATGACCTCTTATAAAATGACCAAATAATGGAGGACAACAAATATAAGATAAGTACTACCCAATTCTGGACAGAATACTGGTAATAAAAGTTAAGAATTAGTCAATCCTGCCCTGGATGGGTGGCTCAGCTGCTTGGAGCACCATCCTGCACACCAAAAGGTCATGGATTCAATTCCTGGTCAGAGCACATGCCTAGGTTGTGGGTTCGATCCCTGCAGAACATATACAGGAGGCAACGGGTCAATGTTTTTCTCTCACATTAATGTGTGTGTCTCTGTCTTCTCTCCCCTCTTCCTATCTCTCTAAAATCAATGAACACGTCCTCAGGTAAAGATTGCTTAAAATAATTAGTCAATTCTTATCAACTGGTAGAAGGAGATAAGAGAGGGCAGAACCCAAATCTAAAGACTCATGTATGAGAACCAGAATGGGTGGGAACATCAACCCTGCTAAGATTGAAAAAGTTTAAGTTGCCTAAGGCCACAAGGATATTACAAAGGGGAAACAAATTTAAATAATTCTTATGACCATAGACTTCAGATGAGCTCTATGGGAAAGGCTTAAATTTAGATTATTGCTCTGCTACAAAAACATGAATACTTTAAAAGGCAGCTATGAAAGTTATGCTAAAACAACTAACAATTGGCTGCATTCTGTCAAACACCTAAGAAATGAAAACCGTTAGCCATGTCATGTAGAAATGCTAGCCATCAAAATGTATTTCCAAGGCCTTTTAAACACATCCCACTGCCAAGTGAACAGTAAAACTGGGACTCATTCAGATCAATAAAGGAAGGAACAAAGATATGGGCAAACTGACCACATCTATCCAGAATACTGGGCGAGAAAACAGGCCCAGCGGAATATATTTTTCTCTTAAAACAGGCTCTACATTTTGAGCCCATAAAACAGTATTCCTTGAACACATTTCTCTTGAAATGTGTTTTTCTCAGAATCTTCCAGCTCAAATAATGTGTTTGTAAGCTAAGTGATTCAAAAATCATGTGTAAAAATATAACTTTATTCCATTATAACTGAAATTAACCTAAATCTCAATTCCCACTTCCAATAATGATAGAAAACTGAGCAACTGAAGTTAAACCATTCTCTTTCCATTCACACACAGTCTCGGAGGAATCGCATCTTCTCCTTTGTATTTGCTCTGAAATGAAGCTAAATTCATAGTGAGCGGAAGTTTTATATTTTGATGAAGTTTGATGTATCTTTCTTTTTAATGTTTAGTGCTGTTAGTGTTATTTCTTTAAAAAGTTTTGTCTATCCCAACGTCATGAATATCATTTCCTATGTTTTAGTATAATCCATCTTGAATGAATTTTTGCATGTGGTGTGAGGTATAAGTAAATGTTCATTTTTTCCCTAAAAGTTTACACAGTTGTTCTGACACCATATGTTATAAAGACTTTCTAAATTCCCTACTAAGTTGACTGGCCATCTTTGCCAAAAATCAATTGTACATATGTGAGTCTTTACCTAGATTCTCTATTCTACTTTTTTGACTTATATGCCTGTTCTTACACAATTAGTACACTTTCTTAATTACAGCAGCTTTGTGAAAAGATGTAAAGTTAAATAGCTTAAATACTTCAACTTTGTTCTTATTTCCCAAGATATCTTATGAGTATTATATACCCTTTTATTCCCATATAAATCTTAATCAACTCAGTTTCTAAAACTATTGTAAATAAATTTTTGATCTACTGGGAATTTGTTGAATTTATACATTAGTTAGAGGAAATATCTACAATTATTGACTCTTCCAATCCATGATCATGGCATATTTCACCATTAATTTAGACCTTCTTTCATTTTCCTTAGGCATGTCTCATAGGCTTTAGATGTCTCAGACTTCTTTTATTAAATGTGAACCTAACCATGTATTTATTTTAAAATATTTTATACACATATAAATACACATATATGTAGAATTATTCCAAACCTTTTAAGAGTATTTCGCCAATGTGATACCCCAATAAATGCTTGATTCACAGTATATTTCCTAAGTACAAATAACCAATGTACTCTTACTAAAGTCATACAATTAATAATAATATATTATTCAAATTCTGCTAATTTTTTCAGTTATGTCCTTTACAGTAAAATCAAACACTGGATCAAGAGTTTTGTTCAGTTGTTGCTTCTCTTTAGTCTCTTTTAATTTAAAACAGAGCTGACTAATGGAACTTACTCGTCGTCGGCAGCCGTCCGTCTCGAGAGACGATGGTGTAGCTTCCCAAGAGTCCATCTGCACCGCCGAGAATGGCTGTGCAGTACGACTCGGGAGTGACATCGTATCTGTCTCCTCCCGTGTTGAATCGACATCTTGCGATGACGCTGGAGTGTCCTCTCCAGTGAAGCTGAAGCTACAGAGCCTGGGCAGGGTGATATGGAGGGTCTGCTGTTGCCCATGCAGCAGACCCCCCCTCTCTTCACAACTGAAGGGTCCAAGGGAAAGACGGAGTCAATACAGCTTGGCTTCAGGTGCGCCGCAGGAGTTGCCGGTGTTGACTACAACGTCAAACCGCCTTAGGGACTCCGGCTCCGGATTTTCTGTCAGGGTTTACTCCCTTAGCCTTTCCCCTGAAGAGGTATGCCGCAAGGCAGCAGAGGTTTTTTGGAGTCAGAGTTTTCCTTCTCTGATGTACCCTGACTGGAAGATCGAACCAGCGACACTTAGCTCGCAGGCCGACGCTCAATCCACTGAGCTAAACCAGCCAGGGCAATGGAACTTACTATGATGATAGAAATGCATATCTGCACTGTCTTATGGTAGCCTCTAGTCACATGTAGTTTTTGAACACTTGAAATATGTGTAGTGTGACTGATAATTGATTTTTAATTTAATTTAATTTTACTTAATTTTAAATTTAAATAGCCACACATGACTGGGACTTCCATACTCAAAAGTGAAATTTTCTAGGATAATTCTACAGTCTTTGTTGTTGGTTTTGTTTTGTTTTCTTTTCTTTTGTTTTTGATATTTTTATAGTGTCCTTAATATAGCTTTGTCAGATGTTTCTTCATAACTGGATTCAGATTATGAATTTTTGCTAGTAAAACTTCGTAAGTGATGTTGTGTTCTCAGTGTATCCTATCAGAAAGCCAAATATATCGATTTGTATCATTACCTGTAGCATTAGTTTTGATTACTTAGTTAACATGACCCCTTGCTAGGTTTCTCTACTATTAAGTAAATGGGGAGATTTTTAAAGATTATATAAATATCCTTTTACTCATCAAATTTTCACACATTATTTTAGCATTTATTCATGATTCTTCTCTGAGTCAATTATTACTATAATTTTTAAATATACTCTTCTCAAAGTCTCTAATTATCATCTGCTCAAAGATTAGTCCAATACAAGCTATTTACTGTCACCAAAATCAGAACCCTGAATTACTTTTTTTTCAGTTCTAAAAATAATTTTCTTTTACTATCATGTGTTTTTTATCATTATTTGTAGTCATTCTGCATTGAGTATAGTCCTTGTGCATGTGCCATTTTGGTGTATAAGAGTTTAACGCATGGCTTTCTTATTTATTTCTTATAATAACCCAATAAGGTAAATGCTGTTATAACAATTTGACAAAAGAGAAATCTGAGGTTTAGAGAATTGGTTATGTCTTGGACCATACATCTAAATGGCAGAATCAGTGTATAGAATTTAGGCCTTTTTGACCATGAGTATAAATGTGTGAATGCAAAAGTGTAGCTGGTTTTACTGGGACTTTTCCATTTCCTTCTAAAACTTGAGATTGGAAGAACCAGTGTTATATTACTAATGTGTCCAGTTCATTGGTTCCAGGTCACCAAGCAAGTGTCTGCATTGGCAATCCATTTGTGTGGACAGCATGTTCAGAGACAGGACAAAAAGAAACCACAGGGAGACACATATCTTAAGGAAAGACCAGAAAATAGAAGGATTTAAGTTATGCATATAAATTCAATTATTTCAACCAGACCCATCTCTTGAAGGATGAATTTCAAAAACATAATGAGATCCTTAGCTTCTCCACTAGGGAAGACCATGCATCGCAAGGAATACAAGACTAATTTCTACTCCTGTCATGCCTTAGATATTTGCTTCTATAATTAGTTCAATAATTGATGCTGGATGGATTATTAAGATAATTGAAGAGGGCAAAAATATATTTACCATAGGTTTGCAAAGAACATAGCCAATCCCTGATTTTATTCAAGAATCAATTATATAGTTGTAGGGTTGCAAATACTATAAATTATAGATCTTAGCTCTAATAAGTTTTCAGTTCAATAGAGATGATAGACAAACATGAAATGCTCATTGATATTGAAGAACCTAGGTTAACAAGGTAAAAGTTATCACTCAGCAGCATACAAAAAGTTGAGTGTATTACATAAGCAGGGAAAACTAGAAATGAAGACAAGGCAGATGCAACGCAGCGTACAGTTTCTGGGAAGGCTTCACAGTACAAATGGCCCCATGGTGTTGAACCATTCACCATTAGAAGTCATCATTATGCCTAAAGCATAGATAAGGCAAGGTATAACCCACATGTATTCCAGAAAGCTGGGCTGCCATGCATCCTTTTCTTTTCCAGTCAAGAAAGCACACAATAAATTGCAAGAAAATGTGAGGTTTTTTTAGAGAGATAATGTTGAAATGCTTTATTGTATATATTAAAAGGGGGAATCATCCATATACTTAAGCACTTAATCATTTTTAATGACTGTAACACATTTCACATTTCATCCATTATGTTCAAGAGCAGGTGATCTAACCTCTAACAATTCTTCCACTTTGAGCATTCCCTAAGTTCTTGATCAAACATTGATTAGATGTCTGTCTATAGGAACATGACACGAGAAGTAGTTTATGTAGAGAATAATTGAAATAGATTTCACACTTGCCTTTCCAGAATTAAAGGCATCTGGCAGTAGAAGACTTTTTTGGTATCGAAATTAGAACTGAAAATCAGCATGAGTAGACAATAAAATGACTGTGTCAGAATCCTGGAAGTCATGTTTGGTGGGGAGGACCTCTAGAGCAAGAATCACCATAGCTCAATGGAATAAAGGATTCCAGGTTGAGTTCTGTATCTCTGTCCAACATTACAAACCTCAAAAGAGTGATACCATATGGTTCTAGACAAAGGGTTGAGCTATGGTGTTATCCATGAATAATGTGATGGTAGTAGTAAAAGCTGCAAGAGATCCAGTTGATGACAAAGAATCATGATGTAAACAATAAGATCTGTCTAGAAGGTATCCACCCATGTACTATGAAAAATAGACATATTTATTGAAGAAGATACAAGATCAGGAAACATTGTACATAGGACAATGATGTCTCAGTCCCCTTCAAAGTAGGTGCCTTGGGACCTCACACAATTCTCCCAATCGCTATCAGCTGCCCCATCATATTTCCCAGAATTTCATCGACAGTCTGAAATCTGTTTCTTTTCAAAGGCGATTTTAGTTTTGGAAAAAGCCATAATTCTCAGGGCACCAAATCTAGGCTGTAGGTGGGCTGAGTCACCTGGGTGATTTGATGTTTTGCCAAAATACTCTGCATGAGACATTATGCATGATTAGGCGCATTGTCGTGATGCAGCTGCCAATCACCAGTTGCCCATAGCTACAGCCTTATGAATTATATGAATAGTTTCTGTGGAGGAATATTCAAGCTCTACTCACTCAGATATTTTGAATACAATGGCCACACAGTACACATGCTCACTCAACAGCATCTACTGCCCCCACTGACTGGTACAGTGAAGTTTTCATTGCTCACACATGCACATTACAGTCTACTTTCCTTGGCTGCCAGGTTACATTGATGCCATACAAATCATTCTCCTTATAATAACAGTGGTTGGACTTTTACCAGACAGGCCTCGTATAATCTCAGAAATGCTATAGTCTTTCCAAAATCCAAATACAGAGTTCTGCAAACATGAATATTGAATTATTAATGAAAAAAGTAACCATTACATTAGGGAAACAGCACTTATCAAACATAATAAGGTCAATTTACCTGACTTTCTTTGTTTCCCCCTTCCCCACAACTGTCACCCAGTGTCTTTAAATCTGGCCCAGAACAGAAACTTCACTAATCACACTTATATAATACAATTTGTTTACTAGTCCCTTCTAGGAACACAAGTCTTGATATACTAATTAAAATATCTAATCCCATTACTCCAAACTGGCTTTAAAATAAAATATTTTCCTCTGCCACATCAGATAAAGAAGCCTGCAGAAGGGGAAGCAGGTGTGTTCAGTATCTTAACCTTTCCAAGAAGTCTCCTTAAATTCCTTTCTTCCTGGTTCAAAGTAAAGGAAATGCATACCAATAGCTCTCTCAAAAAGCTTACCCTTGAATGATCAACTCTTTTATAATCTTATTGGGGGAGAATTAAAAATTGTCTAATTGGTTGTTATTTGATTAATTACTTGGCAATACTTCCTCTATTACTTAACTAATGTCTACTGAATATTTGCATTATGCATGCACTATTAGCCCAAATAAAGTGCCCAAGAAACATGAGACACAGTTCTTATTCTTTTTGGGATGAATGTCTTGAACTTGGCACCAAAAAACTCACAAGAGAAGATCATTGTTAGCTGGAATAGTCAGGGAAGTTTTCATAGAGAGCATGATTTATGTGTTATGGGAGAGCTTGATTTCTAACAGGTAGAAGTAAGGAGAAAATGATTTCACAGCTATGGAACTAAGTATAACTATAATCAGATGGTCAAAATGTAAATAAAGAAGGCAGATATTTCAGGGGGAAAAAAGTATTTTCTTTACCTTCCTGTATGGATTATATTTAACTTAGCATAGTTTACCTATCTCATTCACCAGGTCTGTAAGTTATAAGAAGACAGCAAATGTAGTAGTAGACACTTGCCTGTTGGGTAACCCGGGATTGGAACTCACTCCCTCAGAGAAAGACATGTCCTCCTTAGCTCCTGGCAACTAGACTACAGGCTCTTCACTGAAACTCAATCAACTGGATATATTCCCTGACACTTTAATTGGGAGCAAATAAAGCAAAGACACGGGAAGCAAATTGGAAAGCCTTCCAACAGTGGTGACTGGGCATCTCCTGCCAACGCAGTCAGTGGTAACTTCCATCGCCCAGGCCTGATATTGGAGATCAGAGTCATACTGTGGCATCTCCTTGGATGTAATTCTGGCAAATCTGCCTTCTCCAGCTTCTGCCCATTTTCTGAGGTTTGTTCTTGAGCCTTCCCAATTATTCTTGGAATTATCCATTATCCTTCCAATAAAACTCCTCTTCTGCCTAATTTACCCAAGCTTTGTATCTGTTGTTTGCAATCAAGGACCTTGACTAACAAATGTGTCTCTCTTTCTTGTTCTCTCTTGCTGACAAAAGAAGCACTTGGTTGTTGAACTGAGTTGAATCAAAGGGCCTTCTGCCAATTCTGAAAAGCTTTAAGTTATAAATTGACTCTGTTGTACTTTATTATTTTATGTAATGGACCATTATGTTTTTTGTTTGTTTGTTTGTTTTCAGCATACCCTGTCTTACAATCTTACCTATTTTTAAGGTGTCAGCAAACACGTTTAGACTAGTAAAGCTACAACCTCTATCTGCACTTCACTCTTCCTCATAAGTTTTCTCTTCACATTTTCAATTGTTTGAAGGACATTTTCATCTGGGTACACTGCCAGTACTTCAAGCTTATAAATTAAAATTTTTAACTTATATCCCAAATCAGCTCTTTTTCTTGACTTTACTAGTTTTCCTAACTTTATGACATTTTTCTTTGTGACTCAGTTCCAAAGCTTGGGAATCACCTTTGACTTCTTTTTCTCCTCTTGAACCATCACCAAGTCCACCTAAACTATAGTTCGGGAATTTATTACTGAGTATCTGCACTGGACTCTTAGGTCCTTTTGAATTACCAGTTCTTATTCTACTGTTCTGGGGATTAATCTCTTTATGCCAACCTAAGAGATGCCTTTAGTGATGAGGTAGAAAAAAATTAACTAAAAAGGAAACTAGGCTAATGTTACAGATATATCTGGAAGGACTAGGACTGACCATGAGAATGAATAACTTACATTTCACAGATCACTTTAAGAAATAGTAATGGTACAGGATGATAAAATATTATAAGGGAATGATATAAAAGTTGGGGTTAAAAATACAAAGAGTTTCTTAAGAATATGAAATGAGGGCAATAGGGAGGGGCAATAGGAGTAGAGGAAAGCTATACACATGTAGTGATTATAAAACATGAGAACTGGGGCCAGACTGCCCAGATTCAAATCCCAGTATGGCAATCCCCACCAGCTTCCTGGCCTTCGGTACACAGAGATGGTACACAGAGATTGCATCATTGTCCCTCAGTTTCTTCATCTTTAAAATGGAGATAATACATACTTCGAGGGTTACTGTGAGGACTAAATGAGTTTGAATATATAAAGCAGTCCTAAGAGTGTCAGTAAAATAATTAGATATCAGTAAACATTAGTCCTAAAAGGTGATTTCTTTTTTTCACATTATGAATGACAAAAGCAGATTTTAAGAGCCATAAATAAAAAATGTAAGGTAAAAAATGAAGAAGAGAGAAGGAAAACATTGGCAGAGCTAGACCTGTGAGGCAGGAAAAAGTGACAGATCAGCCCAGATTTATAAAGGTGGCTTTACACATGGAGATGGAACCTTCTATTTAAGACTCAGAGGGGAGAAAAGCAGCTCAAAAAATATATTCATAACTCTTGGGTGAAAAGGAGAATGCGATGGACAAGTTGGACTGAGCAATTCATATGTTGTTCTGCACTGGAAGAGCGGGGACTGTCTAGGGCCCGAACAGAAGATAGAAGGATTTTTGCAGTCTTCACTGGAATTCTTAATAATCACTTGGTCTGAGCCCAAGGAGGAGAAACATAACTGGTGATCTCACTCCTGGACCACCCATCTTTTCAACATGAGGTATTCCCATGTCCCTGAAGCAATAGGTACACCAACTCATCAGGCATACCTACTAAATGACACTTCCCCTTTTGTCGAATATAGTTAATAGAGGGAGAGAGTAAGGGATGCATTCTGAACATGCACTTACACAGCTCTGCATTTTGGAGAAGGACTCCTGAAACGTTTGTTTAAAACCTATGAGCCTTCCCCCAATGCAGTTTGGAAACATTTACACATCCCAGATAGGTATGTAAATTGGAGAATTACATCACATTACACACAGATGTATATTTTGTCTTCTCTGGGGCTGTCTCTGATTCTACCCTTCCCTCCAGGGAACTCTGCCAAGGAACTTCTGAGAAGCAGACAGGCCATGGGCCTTAAAAGAGGAATATGGCTCCCTCTCATTTGTTCCAAGCCCATAGCTGGACTCCAGCCAAATGTAGGTCCTGGGATCCATTTTATTCCAATATTATTGTCTCAGAGGCCAATAGCCGCCACCCATTCCTCTCTAGAGAAGAGCTACTGAAATGGTTGTGCCGTGCCGCTCAGTCAAAATCAGAGAACATTAAAAACAATGCCTTTGGAGTGAGAACACTTATAACCCCAAAGAAGGTCTTGGCATCTATTTCATTTCCTTCTGATAATAATCCAGCAGGTTGAGATAGGTACTAGAAGCCCCATTTTATAAATAAGATAACTGAGGCAGAGGGACACTTAATAAGCTCCACCCATGGTATCCACTATGCTTTAAGACAGCCTCTGTGAACTGAGTTTAGTTTCTACTTCTACAAAGCATAACTAAGCAAGGAAATTCACTACCTACTGAAATATATTGATAACTATGTGAGCAGGGATCATAACCTAATTATCTTTGTATTTTCAGTATCGAACACAGTACCTGGCATGGGATACTCAGTTAAATATCAAATATTTAAATATATTAAAACCAAACAGAATGAAGTGCTTTATTTTCCTCTTTGGGATGTCCTTGGTATTCTCACCTCTGCTGAAATTAACAGACTTGATTCCACTCTATTCTATAAACCCAAGGGATACCAAGAGAAATATTGACCCAAGAGTAATAATAGGTAACTTTATTTCAAAAATTTATTCATTCCCTGCCTAAGTCTACAGCTCTTTCTCTAAGGATGGGTAAAATACACAAAATATAGTCCCATTTACAGATTCCTCCAAGAACAGGAATCATGTCATCTACTTTTCTCGGGATCCCCACACACTGCACAAACTTCTAAAATTATTTGGGACAAAATTAGTTCTGGATGACTATATTTCAGGGTCTGAACACTATTCCTTTCATGACATAGAACTCAACCAGATAATAAAACCATAATAAATCATTGTAAAGTAAAGGCCAAGTACATGATGTTGTACCAGGTACTGTAAGAGATAAAGGATTTTCAAACAAAGTATTTTCTCTCAATATGATTAGTTGTTAAATAAATACATTTTACATATACAAGATATGGGGGGAAATGTACAGACATGACTTATAAAGTATAAAAGAGTCCAGAAAAGAGAGTTACATGGTACAGTGGTCAGGGCATCATTGAAAAAAGGTCACAGTGCTTGGGCCTCATCAAAAAGATATACATCAAAGGTGTTGCACCTCCCCCACATTCCTTATTAGTATCCTCATCCTGGAGGTATACGTGACAGGTTGGGGTGATAAGCCCAGTCTGATGAAATAGTTTTGCAAGACATTTGCTCCATATCCAGATTTCTTCTTTGGTAGCAAATGTGGGGCTTTGTTTGCATTTTGATTTATGAAAATCATCCAAGAGCAATACCAACTGAGTCCATAATCAAGATATAAAAGGAAAAGGAAAAGCTTTGGGAAGGTTTGATTCTTAGCAGCAGCACCCACGCCTGTCAAAGTGAGGTGAAAACCATGATTAGGGAGGCCACAGTGACAGAATGTCCAAACAAACCCAGTACACATTCACACTGAAATCCCACAATCCTCCATTGTCCAGACAGACAAACCCCCCCCTCAAACCAAAGCAAGCATATAAATACTCCAAAGTCAACTTGAATTTTCCATTCTCATGGGAGGTAAAAATCAATGATATCCACTAAAAAGCAAATGTTCCTCATTAGAAAATCCCTTTCCTCACCTGAGTCTGATTTAAGTTTCCTTTCTTCAAAATTACTCAGGGTCCTGATTTGAAACTTTTCCCAAATTGCTGTAGGATCAATTTTTTGTTCTCATTCTTCCTCTAACTTCTTATTGGCAATCAATTAACTTTAAGTTAGAACGGAATATTTAGGTACCCAGGTTGGAATTATTTTTAACAAATGCAACCACACTATAGACATTGACAATTCATCAAGAACTAACCATGTTAAAAATCATTATTTGCAAATTAAGCAGCCTCAAAGTAGTAATTAGGGAGGTTTGATTTTTCAGTGATTTAAGGTACTTAAGGGAAATGGACACACATGTATATGAGGTTATGGATATTCTCTCCTCTCTTGGTTCTCTCTGTCTTTAAAGGTTAAAATTTATACTAAGTCCTCCATGTGACCCCAGAGCTGAGAAACAGAAGGATATTCACTGCTAGGAGCATCCTTCTTCACTCACCTCTACCCAAACTGAGTTCCCAAAGGCCAACACAAAAGGCATATTATATGTCTTCAGCTCCATGGCCCGAAAGTACCTGACTGGAACTGGGAGCCTGTCCAGTTCAGACAGAAGGAAAATATTACCCTTCTATTTAATAAGGCAGTGCTGAAGGATTAATCATTAAGTAAACAGCAACAAGCCAGGAGGTTTGCAGGAGGGATAGAGTCCCACCCCATGTTCTCAATTTTTCTGGGATTCAGGATGGAAATTATTACAGGTTTGGAAGGGGCTTCACTAACAACCACCTTCCGGGGCAAGATGGAACAATGCATGAAACCTCAGGCCAGACCCAGCCGGGTGGGACGTTCATTCCTAGAGCCCTCAGAGAGCATGGGTCCGTTCTGTTTAACAGTTGGCATCCAAGCATAGGATTGATAAAACCTGGAGAGTGTTCATGGCCAGGCCACACGTTGCTGTGTGACTTCAAGCAAGTCATTTAACCTTTCTGAGCCTTGATTTTCTCAATTTAAGGGTCAATATATTTCCTCTATGGTCAGGTATGCTGCAATTAGAAATACAGAAAAGAAAACTCCTCAAAACAATCACTTGGGATGCTTAAGTCTCTTCAGCTCTCCCTACCATGAAGACAGACATAGATAAGAGCTGCCTCTCTTAATAAAAAAATTAATGTGTTACTTTTGTTCTGTAATCTGAGCCTGGGGACCTGAGGCACTTGTCTGAACAAAATGGGGCATATGCCTTCTCTTAGAAAGTTGATTAGGCATTGCTTCATAAATGACCTGACCTGACCTTGGGGTTGCAATATACATGGCACAGCCCCACGTGGCTGCATGGTGTTGATAAGATATAGCTATTTCATAAAATGTATTATCTTAAAGCTGATTCCCTATCTTTAAAAAGGAGCTTGAACAAGAGTCTTTATCTGTGATTGGATTAATCAGTCTCTTGTTGTAATGTGTACCTATTCATTTATTCTGACAAAAGAAAATTTATTGGACATCTAAAGTGTGCTAAGCTCAGTGCTTATTGCAAAATGGAAAGTAAGAAACTATAAGACACAAGCCCTGGATTTGCAACATAAAGTATAGTTAAGGAGAGAAAAATATAGCACAAATAAAATACATAAATCAAAGTATAACACAGAATTTGGAAGGAGGTCTGAGAGATACAATGTCTGCAGTAGCAGGGGCAAAGCAGCTTATGACCCTGTTTTTCTGAGTCTGTCTATAGTGGTCTAGGGTTGGGGGGGATGGCCTCTATGGTGGTAGCACTCCATGTCATGTTGGGGGCCAGAGGACCACACGGCATCATGTAGGGTGCCAATGCAGGTGGTGAAGCATGTGTGGAGGTGTATGAGATCCATTCCCTCAAGGACCTGCTGGAAGGTAGAGTGGGCAGGTCTCAGACTATGGTCTGATCTACAATCCTACACTTCAATGCTGTACCTCAATCCTGAGCCAGATGGTACAACCAAGGGTCCTTGCTGTGAAGTACTCTTCAAAGATGAGGGGGGCTATCTATTGGTACTGAAGTTTTTTAGGTCTCCTTCACACAATCCTAATTCTTTGGTGTGTAACTGAATTGTCACATCATGGTGAAAGATTTGGATACCTTTGACAGTGTAAAATAACCACAAATCATGATGAGATCATCCTTACGCACATCAGAAAAGGATGGCTGAGGACAGGGACAGGAGTCTACCTTCAGTGGAAAACTCTATATCAGGTTTATCAAAGGGGTGCTATAATAACCCCAAAGTCCATGCACTTTACATCATAGCAGGGGTGGTGAATGACATAGCACAGCTGCTGCTTCATCCAGGGATGAAGAAAAAGGAAGAAAAAGAATACAACAAAGGGTCTAATCTCAAAAGAGAGACAAAAAAGAAAAAAGTTTAGTGGCTATCCTATCCCACACCCAATCTCTATGTCTCAGACAAGAGCAGCCTCATTATTACCATCTGGTGGCCTCTGGGGTCTACATTCCAACTATCTTTGACTGCAAGGTATGAAAGCAAAGTACCATCCTGAACAGGGTAGATGCGCATGGGAAAGAAACCAGACATGGTTGGTTCTGGTTTCTTTATTTTTCACAATCACTGACAAAAAAAAAAAAAACTTAATGAAGATTATATATATATATATTATATATATGTAATATATATAAGATTTTATATATTATATATAAATATATGACACATTATATATATATTTATATATAATATATATTTGTATATATACTGTGTATATATAATGTATACAGGCTGTCCCCCAAAAATGTACATTTCGTTTCATATTTGTATGCATTCTCGTTCAATGGCTGATCTCAGTTCAGTGACTGTTGCAGGTTTCATAGCGTAGACTTTGTCTTTTAAGTATCCCCATAAAAAAAGTCTAGTGGGGTGAGGTCTGGTGAACGTGCAGGGTACTCTACAGAACCCCTTCGTCCAATCCACCTGCTTGGCAAGATCTCATCAAGGTAGGAGCTAACATCGTGATGGTAGTGTGTGTTGGGGGGGCCCATCTTGCAGTTTCGCATTGTTTCGCGTTGTCAGCAGTGCCTGGACCAGAACGGACATCAGTCTGAAAACAGGCATTGACAGAACAATTCAATAATGTCTATAGATTCTATTACATTTTGAAAATGAAATGTATTTTAATAAACACCTACTTTATAATTATTTAAAGTGTGTATACATTTTTGGGGACACCCTATATATAGTATGTGTATATATATATATATTGGCCCTGGCTGGTTTGGCTCAGTGGATTGAGCGTCGGCCTGCGAGCTAAGTGTCGCTGGTTCGATCTTCCAGTCAGGGCACATCAGAGAAGGAAAACTCTGACTCCAAAAAACCTCCGCTGCCTTGCAGCATACCTCTTCAGGGGCAAGGCTAAGGGAGTAAACCCCGACAGAAAATCCGGAGCCGGAGTCCCTAAGGCGGTTTGACGTTGTAGTCAACACCGGCAACTCCCGCGGCGCCCCTGAAGCAAGCTGTATTGACTCCGTCTTTCCCTTGGACCCTTCAGCTGCGAAGAGAGGGGGGGTCTGCTGCATGAGCAACAGCAGACCCTCCATATCACCCTGCCCAGGCTCTGTAGCTTCAGCTTCACTGGAGAGGACACTCCAGTGTCATCGCAAGATGTCGATTCAACACGGGAGGAGACAGATGCCGTGTCGCTCCCGAGTTGGACTGCACAGCCATTCTCGGCGGTGCAGGTGGACTTTTGGGAAGCTACACCATCGTCTCTCGAGACAGACGGCTGCCGATTCGATTCGATATATAAATATATATATATATATATAAACATGACAGAATTTGATTGTGCTAATTGAGAGAATGTAACACATGCTCAAAGGTGTCCTAAAAATGCAATATTGGCATGGTCTGGAATCAATAGATAAAGTTTCATAGAGGAAAGGAGAAACTGAAATACAGTTTTGAAGGACAAAGAAGAGAATAACAAACTGAGGACATTCTCTGTGAGGGGAAGGGTTTTACAGTTTAAGCAAAAGACTGCAAATATGGAATGAGTCTCATATTGAGGGAGGTGAGTAGTAGTCAAAACCGTGTCCTCTGTCCAGACCTTCAGGGTACAGTGTCCTATTCCTGGACCCTAACCTGCTGAATACTTCCCCTCTTGTCTTGTTCATCCTTATTTCCATATTCATGTCCCTTTGGCAGACTGGTTTCCCAGGACACTTAAGTCAAGAAAGCCCTTTGTTCTAGCATAACAGTCATCAGAGACCCCTCTAGTCCTTGCTTATTATTTGCCCTCTTTATTATATCATAAGTGTTAGCAGGTAAAGGGGAGGTCATGTCCACAGATGTATAACTCAAACAGGGTCTAGCACAAAATGCTTTCAATTTATTAAATGAATGAGCAGATGATTATCAGATTCTCAAGAATGAGATCTAGTCCAAAAGAAGTGACATTACAAATAAAAGATTTTTAAAATATGTTTTAAATCCTAAGAACTCAGAGTATGGTGGTGGAGGGGGTAATATATGCAAATCATGAATTATAAAATAATGTTATAGAGTTTAATAGATACACATGGTGCTATTGAAAGTATAAAAGGAGGCATCAACTGCTGGAAGGTCAAGGTAGGTTTCACAGAGGAGAGCTTTATGCTGAGTCTAAATGGTAGGAGGAGGAGTCACTCATTAGCCAGCAGAGAGTAAAGCAGAGGATTTGAAATATGAGTAATGTAGTGAACAGTAGACGAAATTAGAGCTCAAACATGCTTTGAATTTCAGTCTTTGTTTTATCTACAGAGAATCACAGCCAGAGCATATAGTCAATGAGTTGAAGTCTAAATTGCTTTAGCTCACAAGATCCCAAAGGGTAAGGACCATGTCTTTGGTGTGTACTCTTGGAATTTCATGCCTCCTGCACTGTGGGTGTTCAATAAATATTTAATAATAATGAGTTGATTAATTGAAAGCATTCATGTTCCATATGCATGGGTAGAGCCTCTTTTCACTTTAATTACTATTGCTTTAATCATCGTTAAATAGCATTTCTTAGATAGCAATTTGGTTCACTGTTAAACACACAATCTGCCTGAGTTTCTAGCCCTTAGGTAAATAGCAGTACCAGAGAATAACCACTTCTCACCACTGGTGAATGCTTTTGTGACACTGCCTATATAAAACAGAAGCAGCTGAATGTGAAAAGTCACTTATTGAGAGATAACACCTGCATAGGCGCTAGACAGGATTCATAAGATTGGGAAATACAAGGGCTATCAGCAGGAATCGGGAATTGAGGGAGCAGTTTATTCCATGGCGGAGACTGAAATAAAACCAGAAGGAGGCCTTCCAATAATGTGGCAGGAAATAGTTGGGCTCCTGGCTTGATAGTAGTTTCCAGGGAGTGTGACAACTGGTGGGTGTGCTCCAGACCAATTCAACACAGCAGTGCTGAGGTGAAGAAGAGAAACACACCTGTATGTCTGAGCATCACTGCCAGCCACATTCTCTATGACCAGACTATTTCAGGTTGTAAAAGATCAGTTTCATTTAACCTAAGCAAAAGGTCAAAGTCATTCACAATTCAAGCAAGCCTGGAGAGCAGAGGAGATAGCATTGTGCCCCACTGTGAATCTAAGCCAGATAGATAACGGAGCAGAGGCTGAAGAGAAGGTAAGAGAAGAAGATGGGGGAAGAGGAAATAGGAGCAGAGGTAAGAACACTTAAACTTTCACATAAGCACAAGGGGAGAAAGTATTTATGAAGGAAGAAAGACTTTTTTTTTTTTTGCCTCTGATGTCACCCAGGGCCCAGTGTAGAGCAGGAAAGCACTATAGATCAACATGGGACTGGGGCTTTTAGGCAGTTATCCTGGACTTTCTCAATTCCTATTAATAGGCATCAAATATGTTTTGTCTTCCATTCTTGCCACAGTAGATTCTATTATGCAGAAAACTCCATAGTGTTATTTTTTTAATTCAATTCAGGTTGTATCTTTGGTGTATATTCCAATGGTTTCACACAGTATAGCTCTGTGATTATTGTAGTGCAGGGGTCTCAGCTCAAAAACCCAGAGGGGCCAAATTGTAATATCACGTAAACACGTGCTATGAGATTGAATGGACCTCTCAGAATTAGAGTGGGTATGACAAATTTAAACAGTGCTGTTACTCCTTACCTTCAGCAATATTTTGACATGTGGAAATGTGAACCCATATTAGCTAGAACTTCTAGCTTTTTTCAACACAAATGGGATATCTAAATTTTCAAGTGAAATCTAATTTTAAATGTTGGATCAAGTTTATAAAATATAATTTATGCCAAGCAAAATGTATCTGCATGACAGTACTGCCTACTAGCTGCCAATTTGCCTTCTCTGCTATAGGAACTAGGCCAGTCTACAGTCAGCATCAACTTTATTTCATGATTGCTGGCAAAGGGGTTAAACTGTAGGAAATGTAATGAGTGTTGTGAAAAGCAAATGGCCAAATCAGAGGGCTCAACCTCTACCTGGGAGGTCTAGAGTGTAGCATCAGTGGCTAAGGATAAAAGATTAAGGTGGGGGAATTCACTGGAACCTGCAGTGTTTCACAGCAGCCAAGAGAGGTCCATGGAGCTGTTGATTCTTCAGTAACTTTCTAAAGCAACAAGCCAATCTAATGAGGTTGCCTTGCCAGGACCTCACTTCAGGACTTAACATGTCTGGTCTCTGACCATTCAACTTGATCCTCAATATTCACATTTCAAGAGGTCAAATAACTCAGAAGGAGTTAGAACATACTATTCATCTAATTCTCAGAATAATATCCATCTCTTCATAGGATTTAGTGGATGTATAAGTCACAGTAAAAATGTCCTTACTGAGTGGGTTCAAAAGTATACTTCTTGGTGACCATCCTCAGGGAGCCACCTCTAGTACTGGAGATATAAGACATGGGTACTCAACACAGTTAGACAATAATACTAAATAGTATCTGAAGCAAATCCAAAGATAGGCATTTTTAATCAATAGTGAGGAAGTTCAAAAACTCAGAGAGCAGGAGAGCAGCTAAGTATGATCAGAAAAGTTTTAAAAGAGGAGACAGGACTTGAGATAAACATTGGATTATTATATAATTTTCATTGATTAATTCAACAAATATTTATGAAATGATTCTAGACATGGTTCTAGATACAATAGAGAAGAAAACAATGCACTCATAGAGTTTCTATTCCAGTGTAGAAAAATAAACAATAAACAAGTTGACAGATAATTTCAGGTAGTTATTAGTGTCACAAAGGAAATAAAAGAGGGCAATAAATATAAGGGAATAGTATGGTATTGGAGATTAGGCATTTGAACTGAAGAGATATGGAAGGGAGCCAGACAGGTCAAGGTCTCAGGGAAAATTATCTCAGGAAGCAAGAATTAATGTAAGGAGAAAATGATCTTAGTTCCAAAAAAGAGGTGAAGGGACAGTAGTGCTATGAGATGAGATCAGAGAGGTAATAGAGAAGGGTCCTACAGCTTTTAGATGCATAGTAAGAATTGGGGTTGTTTTTAAAAAGCAGCCATTTGAGAACTTTTGGCAAAAAAGCGATATTAAAATGATTGTCTAACCACTATGCTGTACACCTGAAGCTGACACAAAATAATATTAAGTGTGAATTGTAAATTGAAGAAAATAAAATTTTAAACAAAAATTTTTAAAAGTAATATGATATGAACAATATTTTTTAAAGGTTACACTGGAAGTTATATGGAAAGTTGACTTTAAGGACAAAGAATAGTAGACAGACCTCCTAGAAAGTAAATGGAGTACATCAGGCAAGAGATTGAAGTGTCTTGAGTTGTCCTTTAACAATGATGAGTTTCTACACAAGTGCTGTGGCAGATAAATAAGATGAGGCATGAAATAGAAGATTTTGAATGCCAACTTTGGGATCTAATTCAGTTCTTAAGGAGAACACTCAGGGTCCTGGTCACAGATTGGTGTGACAGTAGAGCAGTAACTTCTTTGCTTGCTTGTTTATTACCTACTTCTCTCCACTAAAATATAAAATTATTGAGGAATTTTGTCTTAGTCTCCAGGACTCCATCACTATCACTGTCATCACCACAAAACTATAAGCAACTTGAAGAGAGACACCATGCTACTCTGACTTTGAACACATAGTTATTACCACAGAGTGAGATATCAATTAGTGATTAATAAACACAATAAATAAATAAAAACATCATGCATTGAATGAAACAAATTGGATTTAACGGAAAGTATTGGAACTGTGACGGGCAGTGAGGTTGCAATAACACTACAGATTTGAAGGGTTGAGGGATTAAACAAAGGAAAGAAGAAATAAAGTAGAGAATAAAACAATATATATTTTGAAGAGCATCAATAGAACTTAGAGATCATTCTGGCTCCTTGATTGTAAAGGATAAAACTGAAGAGGTCAAAGATGACCACAATGGATATGGTAGATTTCCCAGGGCCCTTAAGCTAGGGTTTTGGTTGTGATATAGTCTTGGCCAATTTTACGCATTTGCATATTTGAAAGCAGAATTGAAGTGAAGGACATACAGCCTGGCTGCTTTTACTCTTTTGTGGGAAGTGCAGCCAGGGAGGCATTTGGAATTTTTATGTAAATATTTAGCAGAGGTCTCAAGATGTAGTAAATTGCTTCAGGGGTGTCTAGAGTTAGGGAGCAGGGCTTCCACTTTGCTGATGCAGATTAGAGTAGGTTCAGTTGTGGTCCTAGGCTGGTAACAGTAATGGTTTCTGAATTGTAGCTATTTGATGATCCTGACCACTTCCAAGCCATGTTACAGTCTGGAATGCAGTAGTCATGACACAATCTGCATTATGGTAGTACCTGCTACCATAAAGAACCAGCAACTTCCTTGGTAGGCAGATACAGTATGGTGGGCTTGGTGGCTATTGCTGAAACTTGACATGTATTTTGTTTCTTCAGCCCTCTGAGTTATTCTAAAAGTTATTTACTACCTTCATAATAAATCTCTATTGCTTAAATTAGCTGGAGTGGATTCTGTTTTCTGTAATTAACTATGAGAGATATAGTACTGATAACTATTTCTGGATCTGAACCTGAAGGAATGAAACAACGGTGGAAATACTAGGAGAAAGAAAAAGTTGGGAAGATATGAAGCGGATAGAGACTGAGGAGAAAGAGAAGACATTCTTGCCTTAGAGGAATTAAAATAGGCAGTATAACAAGAGGGAAGCAGAGCCAAGACAGGGTAGAAAAACAGCAGCCCATCTACAAAATCACAGGCATATGACTTTTATTTACTTATAAATAAATAGACATCCTGGGAACTGATCACAGAGGTACTGGGTAGGCTGCACCATCCAGGAGGGCTGTGGAGGCATGGGGCATCCTGCTAGGAGGTGAGAGCTTCCAACAGGGTCTCTGAAAACAGACAGATTCACTGGAAATAATTTCCATAACTGTTTAGATAAATTAAAATGGTCTGTGTGCATGTTTTGGACATTGTCCCAAAGAGGAAAATGGGATTGAGCCATGAAACACGATGCCTGCCTTGTTTGCAGGCCTGGGCACCAGGGGCTGGTGCCAGCCTAACGTAGCAGAAATATATGGAAACACACACTAGGAACCAACAGAACACAGGGCACCCTGGAGGCTGCTGTTAGATAACACAAGGACAAAAATGCCTTCCCAACAGGATGTGAATGGTCCAGGAAAAAATCCCACACAGGGTGCTACTGAACACTGTACTTTCAGTGGAGCACCATAATGATTTACAGTTATGGAACTAAGGGTCAGCAACATTCTGGGTTTCCAGACTACTCTTACCAACTTCAGAACCAGGACTAGACAGGGAAGAGGATGATGGATGTGCAGTAGAAGAAAGGGAGAGATGGACATGGCTAAGAATCTGTTGATGTGCTGTTCTATAAATGTTTACATTTTTTTCATTTTACTCATTTGTCCTTTTCCTGTATTTTTACCCAGATCCATTTGGCAAAGCACTTAAGAGTTATGCATGACATATTCAGAGCTTTTTATACTTCTATTTTTTAAAGTATGCATTGGTGGTCATTATCTTGATAATGTATACCATTTTTGTCTCTTCTCCTGTATCCTTGTTCGTCTTCTCTCTTGACTGATTTGTAAAGAACTTTTAATAAAAGAAAATATACAAACATCAAGGTGCTTAACACTCAGGCCTCATTTTCATATGGAAAATTATTTAAATTATCCATTCAAACAAGCTCACTGTGGCAATCATACCACCTCCATAAATTGTATTTAAAGGGGAAACACACACTGCTCTAGTTAATATTCTCACTTTCAATGACAAAATCTACAGGCTACAACTTGCTGTTGGGCTCTAAGGTTCTGAAAGCACTGGGTGGGTTGATTTCACTTGACCTTTCTAAAGTTGGAGTCTCTGGCATCTTAGGACTTCTAAGCAGAGAAATACTACAATACTCTAAAAATTAGCGGGAAAGGAGAGATGAACTCTTATAGCTTTCAGATGCATATTAGCATAAACACCTAACAGTTCGAATTATATTTTTCAGTCTGGGAACTATGAGATTCAGCCTAAACATAAGCTTTATGTGAAGCCCTCTACAGTGTGGATCACAGCACTCCACACCAAGTGGTACTGGTCCCCTTCTTATCACAGAAGTGGTGAAAGGGACAATAAATGCTTGACAAGGTGTTAACAATCCAGGTCTCTGTATCTTTTGTGTCGTTCCCCCACCATCAGCATGTTCATGAAGTGGCTTTTATCTTTCAAAATAACCAGTGATGGCAAAGGAAGTATACTGTTTGTGGGCTGGTTCCTGTCTCAGTAGAGAACTCATGTCTCAAAAGAGTCTGTGATTCTCTTCCCCCTAAACTACAGAGGCCAAGGCAAAGCTAGGCTTTGGGAGTTTAAGCATCTCTGCAATTCTACTTCTTGCATAGATAGTGATGGTGATGCTATTGTCATGGGTTGAATTGTGTTCCCCCAACTTTACACGTTAAAGTCCCAACCCCTAGTACCTCAGAATGTAACCTTATGTGGAGATAGAGTTGTTCTAGATATAACGGATTAAGTTGAGGTCACGCTGAAGTACAGTGGGGCCCTCATCCAATGAGACTGATAATCTTATAAAATGGGAAAATTTGAGCACAGACATGCACACACACATGGAGAATGCCATGTGAAGATGAAGGAAGAGGCCTGTAAGACAAAACCACCAAAGATTACCAGCTGCCCAGCAAAAGCTGGGACAGAGGATGAAACAAACTATCCCTCACAGCCTTCAGAAGGAACCAATCCTTGTGACATCTTGCTCTTAGGCTTCCAGCCTCCAGAACTGTGAGGCAATAAATTTCTGTTGTTTGAGCCAACCAATCTGTGGCACTTTGTTAGGACAACCTTAGGAAGCCAGTTCAAGCGAAGATGCTAATTCTAACCATAAACATCTAATAACAATAACATGCATTTTAGAGCCGACTCCAGGTTCTTTCTCCAAGTCAAGAAACAAGTGGGGCAATGATTTCTGAACTAATAACGACAATAATTACATCTTTTCTTCCAGAAAGTTTTTCCTTCTGCTGTCTCATCGGACATTAACCTCAATTAGATTGTAACAACAGTTATTATTATCCCCTTTTTTGAAAATAGCAAAGCTGGGACTCCCAGAACTAGAAAGAAATTACCCAATCAGCTCAGGCTAGAGCGAGGTCAGTACTCTTTTGAAGAAACTGTGGTTAAAGAAAATGTTTCCCAGGGAGGAATATATGTAAAAATATAGTTACACAAATAAATAAGTAGCTATTTGATTTTACTGCATTTCCAAGGGTTCTGAGACCCTTGAGCGTGAGGTATTCAAACACACCTAGCAATGTGGTCGAGGAAGGGATAGTGAAGTAAGCAACCCAAGAGACCACTGAGGACTCCCTGCATGGGTTTTTGTATCTATGAATAAACTAGAGAAAAGAAAGCATCAGGCTGCTGGCTTTGATCTCCCCAGGAGTTCTGCAGCAATGGTTGCTCACATAGGGCTCTGTCCTGACTACTGATAACAGCAGGCTAGAGTTCAAGGTCAATGAGGGGAGTGATTGCATCACTACAGCTTAAACATCAGAAAACACTCGTGCTGCCCCAATCTTCCTTGGAAAACCCTTCTGTTTTGTCACCCAGAAATCAACCTTTCAAAAAATATTTTCTATTTTTCTTGCATGTCCTCTCTGGGAATAATAAGTGAATTTACCTCCCACTATTTTGCCTCTTTCTGTCTCACCATTTCAAAGCAATTCCTCTAGTTTTTATATTCCAGATGTGGTGGAAGTCCTCTTTCTCCACCCTCTACATGAATCTGTGATTTGTATCATTGTGCTGTTAAACTACCATCCAACCCCACAGTCACCAAGACTCTCTTTTCTGTGGGCTCTAAAACCCTATTTGCATCCTGAAGTAGTTCACTCTCTAGAGGCAGAATTACAATAGAATGCAAGGAAGAGTGGAACTGAGCGCAGCCCTTCAGGATGTGACTTGGGCTATTGGAGAACAAGCAGAGCATGTGGATTTTGTTCAAAAGAGGGCCCTGTGTTGATCAGTTTTTTGCAAATAGCAGAGGTGAATTCCAGCTACTTCAGCATAAGGAGAGGGGTTAGAATATTTGAGTGGCTTTTAGAAACCTCAAGAGATCAGAATAGCCCTCAGAAAGCTAGAAGCAAAGCCTGTTTCTGGAATCTGAAGAGCAGGAATTGTTATCAGAATAACTGACTCTAATCACTTCTGGTCCTTTCCTCATTCCACTTTAAGACAATGATACCAAAGAAAGAGAGAGAGTCTTGCTTGCTGGACCTCATCTCTTTACCAGGGAGACCAGGTCACCTGACAGACACCCGGTTGAGACTGCTTCCATTGGGGGATAGGAAGATCCTCAAAATAAAACAGTAAAGCCAGGCAGAGCAAATAAGAGATGTCTAGAAGAGGAACTAGAATAGGCTGGGAGATTGGAGAAGACTCCTCAGAGGAAAGAAACAACAGCAAAAATTTTAAAGAAAAATTAAGAGTTAGTGTGTTACGTATAAGAGAAAAGGGGAAAGGTTGGTGCTCTGGGCATTTGAACATCAGAGACAGAAGCATAGAACCAGCCCTAGGGAGGGTAAATAGGGGATAAGTAGGCATGCAAAGGAAGGGAGATGTAGTTGTGTAATAGCAATAGTGTAGGAAAGAAGATGAGGAAAACTCACACAAAAAAATTGGATATTAGCTTCAGTGTGACAGCAATGTTCAAGGAGACAAGAAATAAGGCAGGAGATAACACTGTAAAATGATGAGCAGAGCCAAAAACATGATTAATGCTTAATAAGTATCAGGTTCATTATCATTACAATCATAGAATGGGGTTTATTAATCCCTTCTTCACTGGTCTGGTTGAGAACTCGATGAGGTAAAAGGTATGAAGCAGATGGCATATAGTAGGTATGCTTCCTGTTTATTTCCCACCTCCATCCCCTTTCTTGCATAGGGATTAGAAATAGTACATGACCTAAAGTGATTGTGCTGAGAATAAAAAGAAGCAAATAGAAAAGAGGAACTAGGGTAAATAGCCACGAGGTATGAGGAAAGGAAGGCATCTAAAACCCCTGTCAGATTTCTGATGTGGGAGTTTGAGTACATACTGGCATCTTTCACCCAGATAGGAAAGGAACACTGCTTGATCTGGTGCATTTTGGGGTAAACTATGCCAGCCAGGGCTTAGTGCTGGGTCTGGATGGCAGGGAACCTCCTCAGGTGGTGATCCTGAATGGCACTGGCCTCGTCACCCTTTGTATGGGAAGCGAATGGCCAAGACTAAGGCCTGGCGCTCCAAACTAACAATGAGGTACCATGTCATAAGACCCGCTCTGATATAAGCCATGCTTAACCTTATCCTATTATCTTTTCCTACACTGCACTCCCTAAGGCATGCCATCTCCTCTTAGTTTAAACATCTGTGGAAATCTCCCCTCTGATGATGCCTGTAGTAAATAAACTCTTTCCAAAAGGAAAAGAGGAAGAGGAAACTTAAAAAAAAAGAAAAAACCCTCAGAGACCCTTTAATGTCTGAAAAGCATGTCTTCCTGAACACCTGGGGTTTCTGGGATATGAGTAGTTCCCAAGTCTCTTAAAACAAGTCAGGATGACCTGAGACTTTCTGTGGCCTGCAGGGCCACATCCAGTCTCAGCACTAGACACACAGTGATAAATAATAAAAAATGGAGGGGAGTCAGAATGGAACTGCTACTAAGCCCAAGGAATAATTTTTTTCTTACTTAGGATGTGTTTCAGACCTCATAACATCTGCCTGTTTAAATTTCAGCTGGGGAATATTTCTTGCTGGTTAAAAGATTTCCTGATTTCTTATAACAGTAACTGATGTTTCCCTGTGCATTCTCTTTTCCCGACTAACTTTACATTTCTTTCATCTCCTAATAACCTTGTGGCATACGTTTTATCTTCCTCATTTGAAACTAGATATCACAGAGGCTGTCGATTTGCGCAAGGACACAGGATGATTGCACAGGTTAGAAGGAATTAGACATTGGGGCCCTTGATTCCAAGTGTGCTCTCCCTTCCGTGGCTCTCTCCCATGTGTTTGGTTGGAGCCGTCCCTTCTCAAAGGACAGACCCTCATCAGAGCACATACCCTGCTAACAAGCAGTGCAGTCCGTGAGGAGGCTCCCCACACCCGCCTGCTCACCAGTGCAGAGAACGCTGTACAGTGAGCAGTTTGGGCAGCACTGGTTACAAAGGTCAGTAGTCAACACGTGGCTGGAAAGCTTTGCCAAGCAATAATCAGGAGTGACCTCTTTCCTTCCTCTTAGAACTTTATGATTTGATCAGGGTAACATGTTCAAGGGTGAGAGCTGACCTCTTGGAGGACTTTGGCTTTATGTTCATGACATTCATCTTTTAGAAATATCTGTGCCCCAGAGAGATAGCAAGCGATGAAATTAGAGAGGCTTTGCATTAGAAGGTACCAGAGAGAGAAGGAAAAAAAGGAAGCCAATCACTTCAATTTATAAACAAGGAAACTTGGCCTTAGGAAAATGAAGTCATTTGCCATAAGTCACAGAGCTGACCGGAGGCAGCTTTGGTTGTAGAATACAAGTTTCTTAACTCCCTGTCTAATGGTATTTCCTCACATTGTACAGCATATGGCTGCAAAGAATATACCAAAGTAACTGCATTCATTTCTCACTAACCATGTAAACTTAAGTTTAACACATTGGAAACAGCCCTCAAGGCACCACTGCAAAGCTGGTCTGAGCGCCGAGGATCCTGAGATCCTGAGTTCTCAGTCAAAGTCATTCCAGTGACTCATGTTTCAATGTTGACCCTTCTGGGCATACCATTGTATCTGTAGGAGCCATGCCAAATAAACAGGCAGATGGGCTCAGTGCAAACCATCAACCAGAAAGACTACTTCTGGCTCTTGTCTGAGGCCTCTGAGAATAGTTGCTTGTCATTGTCATGACTGATATATATATATATATATATATATATATATATATCCCTTCTACTTACCTTTGCCTGACTTAGAAAAAGTATGAGTAGGTAATTCCCTATCATGATATGGCTCAAGGATAGGTACCCTTGCCCCAAAATATCATCACCAGTGTCAAATCAAAGTGTGTACAATTTCAAATAAGATTTATGATTTCTTTGATTCTTAAAGCCCTTTGTCTGTAAAGAACTACTTGATGAAAATGTACATTCTCTGGAAAGGGACAGGAGATGAGGAGATGCAGAGGCTAAAGGGTAGATAGCAGTGGAAAGAGACATAGGAAACCACCCAAAACCACATTCACATGCTTCACCTGTCATTACCTTTTATTGAGCACTTAATATATACCAGGCACCAAGTTAGGTGCAGGGGAAACAAAAATGAGTAAGCCATGGCCTCTGTTCTTAAGTCCAAGGAAAGAGGTATGAACAACCATAACACTTTGCAATAAAGTGTTATAATGCTTATATGCTCATAATGCTACTTTGAGAAAACAGATGAGGGCCACCTAACAAGGCCCAGAAGACTTTGTAATGCTGAGGAATCGACACTTAGACTGAGTTTTTATAGGTGAGAAGCTCACCATGAAACAAGGCAAAGAGGGGGTCTGAGGTTGAAGGAATAACATATTATAAGGCACAGAGGCAAAATAGAGACCCTATCTTCAAGAACAGCAAGTAATTCTGAATAAGTACAGTGGTGACATCACAGACATCTGAGCTTTCTCTGGAATTAGGGAATCCTGGAACATAAGACTTTTAGTGCTAAAACCAGAAAAGATCCAGGTAAACCAGATTGAGCTGGTCACCCTCCAGATGGTCAGGAGGGCAAGGATGCTTACATTTAGAGAAAAGTAGTAAAGCAAATTGCATAGAAGGAGCACTGAATGAGGACCTAGAAGCCCTGAGATCAAACTTGGCTTTTCAAATACTAGAAGCCTTTCTAGACTGAGTTTTCCAATTTTTACTGTGGCAAAGGAGCTCTGATATATTCTCTAGTTCAAAACTCCATCATTTTAAATGGAGTTACCAACGGAGTCAAGTAGGACAGAATCACCTACCTAAATGACAAACATTCCACAAAATAATAATCCTATGATGATAAAGCTATATAGGTCCCCTGAAGCTTTTCCCAGGAGCAAAAAATAAATAAATAAAGAGCCCATAGGAGGTAGAAATCTCATAGACCATGTACTGAAACATGGCAGCTCATATTGTCATGACTATGATTTCATCAGTACCTCACTCAAAATTAGCCTCTTCCAGGTACTGGTTTGTGGCTAGACATCAGAGTGATTTAAAAAGCCATCAGTCCCTGTTTGTCATGACTATATAGACATATATGAAATTGTAATGATCTGGAGCTGCTAATCTCAGTTGCACTGTGGCTTGTCACAGACTTTCTATTTATTTATTTATTCATTTATTTTTCCACTGAACCAATGGATTGTAATAATACATTTGTTAATTGGTAAAGAGGAAAGACATGATTACAGTACCTGAGATATCACTTCATTTAGATGATTAGGTGACTGAGGTGATTATCTCATAGAATTTCAGCCACTTGTCAGACTTTAGAGATATTGCGCTTTTTATAAATTGAAGGTTTGTGGCAACACAGCCTCAGCAGGTCTGTCAGCAGCATTACCAACAGCATGTTGTCGCTTTGTGCCTCTGTGTCATATTTTGGCAATTCTTGCAATATTGGAAACTTTTTCATTACCATTATATATGCCGTAATGACCTGTGGCCGGTGTATTGTAATTATTGTAGGGTGCCTCAAATCGTGTCCATATAAGATAGCAATCTTAGTTGATAAATGTGTGTGTTCTCGCTGCTTAGCCAGCTGGTTATTCCCCTGTCTCTTTTCATCTCTCTCTGTAACCCTGGGCCTCCTTACTCCTTGAGACACAACAATATCAAAATTAGGCCAATTAAGAACCCTACAATGACCTCTATGTGTTCATGTGAAAGGAAGTGTTGCTGCCTTGCCTAGTGTGGCTCAGTTGATTGGAGTTTTGTCCCATAAACCAAAAGGTAACAGGTTTGTTTTGCCATCAGGGCACATGCCTAGGCTGTGGGTTCAGTCACCAGTTGGGATGCATACAAGAGGTAACTGAACAATGTTTCTCTCTCACATTGATGTTTCTCTCCCCTTCTCTCTCTCCTGCCCTTCCCCTCTCTCTAAAAATCAAAAAGCATGCCCTCTGTGGTGATAAAAAGAAAAAAAGAAAAGAAAGGAAGAGTTGCCTATCTACTTCTGGTGAAGATGCTGTGAAGATTGTTGAAATGACAAAAATGATTTATAATATTTCATAAACTTAGTTGCAAAAGTAGTGGCAGAGTTTAAGAGGACTGACTCTAATTTTGAAAGAAGCTCTACTGTGAATAAAATGTTGTCAAACAGCAACACATCCTACAGAGAAATCATTCATGAAAGGAAGAATCAATCAAGGAAGTCAACTTCATTGTTGTCTCATTTTAATACATTCCCAGAGCCATGATCATCTTCAGCAACCACTGCCCTGATAGCAGCCATCAGTACCAAGGTAGGACCCTCCACCAGCTAAAAGACTAATTCACTGTAGGCTTAGATCATGGTTAGTATTTTTTCAAATAAAGTATTTTTCATTAAGCTATGTACATTGTTCTTTTAGCTATAATGCTATTGCACACCTAGTGGACTGTAGTATAATGTAAACATAACTTTCACATGCACTTGGAAACAAATAAATGTGTGTGACTTGCTTTACTGTGGTATTGTAGGGGCCTAGAACCAAATCCGTGATATCTCCAAGATGTGCCTGTACTAAACTGGACCAAATCTAGAATTACTTTTGTAATTTTCTCAGACTAATGATAGAATTACTAAACAAGGTCCAGACTCCCAATTAAGTTGTGTAAAATCTCTATCCATCTTAACACCAAAACACCAAGAATGATTTATATCTACACTGCACCTTGACTATCTACAAAACATAAAGAGAGACCAAATTCAGTCAGAGAAAAATAAAAACCATCAATGTTTGGGTGAGTTAGAAGACACATGGAGTAAAATCATATGAGTTCAATAATCAGTGGGCTGGCAGTCTAAATTTAGTGTTTTGGGGTCTTTTCCAAACAGTCTTCTTCTATGTGAACATTATGAATCCAAGACATAATGTAAGCCTCTAAACTGCATTTCCATCTTCTGGATTTTTAAGTTTCTCATATACTTCCACAGATGGGAGATTAGCCCAGCTATCTTTGAACAAGTTCTATAAAATAATCAGTTCCATTTCCAACCCCAGTGATTGTTCTCAGCTTCACAGCTTGTAGCCTCTGCCAGGAAACGAAGCAAACGTTCCCTCTTTCAAAGCAGGTGCAGCAGCCTGACAATAATCCAATAAAAAACCTATTAGCTGGGTCTCCATGACACTCCTGGTATCCATGGGACCCACAATACCTTTAACGTAGACAATAAATCTAGACCATTTCCTCCCGCAATTACTCCCAATATGGCTCCACTCCTATGACTGTTCCACTAACCTTTTGTTGCCACGTTTTCTCATGAATGATGAATCACTCTCTAATCTTTGCCACGAAACACATGTGGTCCACTTGGTGAAACAGACCAATCTGCTTGTGTTAGCCAATTGCAATTGCCTACTGGGCCATATCTGCAGATTACAAACAGCAGGCCTAATACTGACCAAGTTGTAAATTATCAGCCACGATTTGGTGGTTAAGTGAGGATGGGTAAAGCAAGAAGGCAAGAGAGGCTATGTGACCACTGGAGTCACCACATATACCTCTGAGTAATCCTGCACATGTGAACTCCACAGCAGGTCAGTATGTTAAATAAAATTTCAAGAAAAAGATGTTCTAATTCATCCCGCAGGTTGCTTTTCCTTCAATAGTGCTATTATCGTATCTCATCTCAGTTCAGAAATCTTCTGTTGAAGGCTATACTGAAGACCAAACCTTTCCTCTACCAGGCATTCAAGAGAGTTTCATCAATAGGCACTCTCTACCCATCAACCCCATCTCTTATTGTTTCCATGTTAAGACTGATTAAAGAAGCAAACTGTCTCCCTGTTAAATATCCATGATGCTCACTGTCTCATCCCACCACTTACTGGCCTATAATTTCCAGAGAGGCAAAAGCCAAGTTTGCATCGCTCTGATAGCTCTCATATTCCCAGGACCTAGCACAGTACCTGCTGTTTAGAAAACATTTATTGAAACAATAAAATGATGAGCTTATGTGGTGGTTTTTGCTCTAAAAGGAATATTCTTTTCCTACTCTATATTGATTTTCTTAATCCTTAAGACTCTGCTTAAACCCTGACCCCTTCTGGAAGATATTGCTAGGCTCTTCTTGACTGTAGTGACTTCTTTTCATCAAAATCCAATTATGCTATAGAGCTCACGTCTCTATCTAACTTTTGACTTAGAAAATTTTAGGATTTCAAGAATCGCTAGATGGACCAACACCAGATTTTTTATAAATAAAAATGCTGTAACCAAAGAGAAAAGCATCACTATCCAAATGTGTAATAGTACAGCACAACCAGAACTAGAATAAGGCATTGTTTTTTATACAACCTCAACTCTGCCATAACTTGGTCTCATCTGAACCAGAAGCCTGTGATTCCTTAAAGGCTTGTGAGGTGTGGATCCTTCCAACTCACAGGGCAGATTCCATCTTACATTTGATCAATATTGTTAAGTGGCATATTTGTTCTCTGATTTAAATTTTTGAGCCCCACACTGTAGAACAGCATGAAACCTACCTTAGATAATAAAAAAAAAGTTGCTGAGTTTCTCTTTGTTTCATGTTTAATGAAAAATTGAAGTCACCTCGGATTTCTGATTATTTGTCTTAAATCGACAAAAACATCTGCGTTGCTATTACATGTCTTACAAGCAATATCAAATCAACAGCCACTCAGAATAAATAGTTCTCCTGGGAAACCGTTGCCATTCACCAATTCTTCTGCAAAATGTAACAAAAATATTGCAATAAGAACCTGGAAAAACAGAAATAAGTGGGAAACAAAAACAAGTGTCATTTTATAAGATGAGAAAAAAACTTCAAAAAACTCATCTGACCATCTGTTTTCTGAAGAGAAAAAAAAAAAGCGTCATAAGAAACACAGGAGGACTTGACCCCACCAACAGATATTGTCCCACAGAAAAAGTACTAAATAATAAGACAGGTTACTAAAATCCTAAACCCAGCTCCATGAAAAACTGGTTGGGTGGGTAGTCTTACAATTATCTGAGCAGCAGTGAGTATTATGTTTCCGATAAATCCAGAAAAGACAGTGGCTGTGCCTGTTGGCAATTTACCACTATCCATTTCCTCTCCTCCCTGTGATGCAGGGAAATTACTTTTTTTTTTTTTAAACTCCCAGCAGTTACATGATCATTTGCCTAAGATCTAATCCAAAGGGAGAAGAATGAACATAATCTGTGCTACCTCCACCCTAAGATCTAGTTGTTGAAAACTGCTTTACATGGTCCCCTTCATGCTCTTCCCTCTTTCAACTGATAGCGACATCAGAACAATCTTAGAAGCCACAGGTTGAAAATGGCAGAGTTGTCATTCACCTGAGTCACCAAAAGCATAGAAAAGAGCCACCCTGCCAACCTAAACACTAGCCCTAGCCAGTTGTTAACTGTTATTGAATCCACTGAAACTGGGGGGCTATTTGTTACTGTAACAATATATTCTAACCAACAAAAAAAATCATTTTCATGTTTTAAGATTGTTATGAAATAGAAATTTACTCTGAAAATTATAGAAAAATATAGTATAGTTCAGAGGGGAAATAATTTGTCAAAATCACACATAAACAAATTGTCCTTTAACCCTGACTTTACAGGTCTTTTTCTTAAGATATCAGTATGTTTCTATACTTATATTACTATAAAACAATTTCTTATATTAATAAATAGTAATAGAAAAAAATTAATCTAACACTCATCAGGTAATATATATAAATTTTCTTCAGTTTTTTTAAGCGTTCAGGAATAAATAAGATTTGAAGCCATAATTATATAAGGAATTTTTCCAGTCTTTATTCTGATTGGCTAGTGTAATTCCTGACCAAAAGAAAGAACTAGACCTCAAAGATCTAATGTAAGAGTTTGTGCAGAAACTTCAAGGAATTGGCACTGTTTTCTCTTGACTTTGACAAGGTTAGAAAGAATTGCTTCTCAGTTCTTCAGAGCAGAACAGTACATGAAATAAAACTCTGGTAATATTTTATCAGGTTATACCCTTACCTGTAAATGGATGATGCATACAATAATCAAGTATGCACCGTTTCAGAAGATCATAATTTACTAGGCAACATAATGCTAACTAACACTTTTATGACAATTTATAGTCAAAACACATTCTCAAATTTTCCATTTCAGTCAATGGCATCACCACCAGGTTTTCGAATTTTAATGTGGATCTTGACCAATTGTTTCTAGCTTCATGCTATCCCTGAATTTAATCATTTATCTCCCATTTTCAATATCCAACATCTCAAATGAACTTTTAAACCCCATGTCTAGAGTCCTCAAAATTATTCCTAATGTTCTTTGCTCAAGTACTTTCTCTATAATACCTAACACAGCTACCAAAGCAGGTGACCTAATATTGTTGTATCACATAAAACTAATTAGAATAGTAACCTTTTATTGAATACTTACTAAGTGCTGGAATCTATACTAAACATTCTACATTTACATTTTAAATTTTAGATTAGGAGACTAAGCCTTGTAGAGGTTAAGTAATTTATCCTCACTAGCAGTCTTCAGTGCTAGGGACAAAATTCAAAACTCAACCATGGCCTCTCTGATTTCTGAGCCTGAAATTCAGTGATTATATTATAGTGCCTTTAGAATAAAAATTTAAAAGTCCTTTAATCCATTGATAGCTCTTTAAGTAGGGATTCTTGACAGGATTTACTATACTACTTGACACAACTATTTCATTTTAATTTGAAATTTTTTAAAGTGATTAATAGTGAAAAAGGGATATTAATGTGTCAACTATTCAATTCATCAAGTATTCAGTGTGTCTATTATGACCTCCCTCCCACATGCTAACGAGTGTGATATGATTAATTATTTTTGTTGTTAATGTGGCAAAACAACAGTACTCTTCATGTGGAAGTAGGGAATTCAGTCTTGCTAAAGGTAATGCTTTGTATAAAAGATTCCTAAAAAGGTAAGGTTGGCTAATGATACAATCTGAATGGCTTCAAAAATATTGACCTTCATCCTGCAAACAATGCTGAAAAGTTTTCTAAACAGGCAAGTCACAAGAGCCAAATGGTCATCTGGTGGGTGGGGCCAGATGCACCGATGATGGAAGACTCCGAAACCAGACAGAGCAAGTAAAGGCTGCTTCAATAATATGTGTATAAAGGACAATAAAAGGTAGCAGATATATCTGAATGCCCGCCATATGTTTATGATGTACCAGGAATGGCTCGAAATTTTACATACATAATTGCACATTAATTCTTGTGAAAAAACTAGTAAGCTAATAATTACCTTCATGCTGCTGGTAGAGAACTTGAAACTCAGAGAGCTTACATAGTATCTAAAGTTATAGAAGGAGAGGCAAAAGGTAAGAATTAATATTAATGATGTTTCAAAGACATGTGTTTGAATGTGAGAGTACAAGACAGGCTAAAAACCTTTGCAAGCTTTTAATCCTGTGATACTAGAAAATGGGGTGTTGCCATTTATGGATGAGAGCTAAAGCAAGTAAAATAGAACCTCTTCTTCCTTTATTTACTATACATCCCAGATTAATTTTCCAGATAACTACCATTTAAACAATATTCCTTCTACTCTCAACAAACTTAACTTTACCAAATTTATCTCCAAACGATCATTATTTGTAAGTATCTAATGCATCTTCCAAAAACAATAATTTGTCACTACCAAGGGAAAATGAATCATTGTATTTTTCTTTTCTAGTTGAATATTCAAAGAGTGTTTGGTTAGCAAATTTAAGTTACAACAGTTTAGTACATGCAATTTAGTACAGGGAACAAAAAAATTTATAGGCATTGCATAGAGTTTGTAAGATTATTATTGAGATACCACCTTACACCAGTCAGATGGTGATCATTAACAAATCAACAAACAAGTACTGGCAAGGATGTGGAGAAAAGGAAACCCTAGTGCATTGTTGGTGGGAATGCAGACTAGTGCAGCCACTGTGGAAAACAGTATGGAATTTTCTCAAAAAAACAAAAAAGGGAACTGACTTTTGACCCAGTGATCCCATTGCCGGGATTATATCCTAAGCATCCCAAAACACCAATTCAAAAGAACCTATGCACCCCGATGTTCATAGCAGCACTATTTACAATAGCCAAGTGCTGGAAACAGACTAAGTACCTATCAGTAAGTGAGTGGATCAAAAAACTGTGGTACATTTACCCAATGAACTATTACACAGCAGAAAGAAAGAAAGAATTTCTACCCTTCATAACAGCATGGATGGAACTGGAGAGTATTATGCTAAGTGAAATAAGCCAGGTGGCAAAAGATGAATACCATATGATCTCACCTATAAGTGAATCTAATAAACAAAACAAACAAATGAGCAAAACAGAACAAGAGAGATGGGAATAAAGAACAAACTGACAATGACCAGAGTGAAGGGGTGAAGGGAATAATGGGGGAAAGAATAAGAAGGGTCAAGTCAAGGAACAAGTATAAAGGACCCATGGACCTGGACAACAGAGTGAGGATTGACTGTGGCAGGGGCAGGGCAGGGGAGAGCAATGGGGGGGAAATTGGGACAACTGTAATTGAACAATAATAAAATTTTTAATGAGGAAAAAATTATTATTGTGCTATTTTTGTTTTGCAAAAGTGATTGTAAATTTAGAAACTAAATTGTTGTTCATTATTGTTTTTGTTTTTTTAACTTTTTTGATGTACATTTCAGTTTGTACCACACACCTGGGCACCAAGTAAATGCTTAGTAAATATTCATCACTGTTGCTTTTGGAGACTGTCTCCTTCCATTATAAATGCAATATTCTTTCTTCTTTAAGAAGGGTCACCTACAATTCTCACTTTGCAAATGGAAGATGTCAAAATTTTCATTGTATGGTTGGAAACATAAGCAGACTTTTAAAAAGGGAAGAAAAACATCTTAGTATTTTTCTCCTACCCACCCTCTAGCCCACACTTCTTCCTTAAGTGCATAGCTAAGGAAGAAAATAAATGCTTTTAGTTGTTCCATGCTTTGTCCAAATGAGGTTAAGTTTCCCTTAAGCATGTACAGTGTTTTATATGTGCCCATATGTTTTCATAGCTATGACCACATTTTGCCCTTCTAATAGCCCCAGGAGGTAAGTAGGTAAGAATTACTATCCCTGTGGTGCACAGATAAGTTCCAAGTTCAAGGACCTTGCCTAAAATCACACAACTGGGTATTGGCAATGAAGTCTCTAGATAGAGTGTCCGTCTGTCTTCTTTCTCCTAAAGCAGGCAGCCTCTGAGGCTAGACTAACATTTTTCTCAACTAAAGCCACATGAATTGTAGCTGTTTTCCAAGTACATGGATGGGGGAGTGAACAGCTATACTTTTCCTTAAAGAGAGAACCACCACAGAGAATTGACAATGGGAAGCATCTTTCAGGCGATTTATGACTTGAGGCCAGGCCTGTATCTGCTATGGCAAATAGAACAAGGGGTTTGGTAATTACCTACAATGTTAATCCCTGTAGGTAGCCATTCTCTCTAAACCCCTCAAATCACTTTGTCCTTAGAAGCATTCCCTTCCTTCTCTTTGTGTAATTATATGCTTAATACTATGAGGGCAGGGACAGGGTCTTCTATACCCCCAGACAACTGGACTGATTGGCTCAACTCGTGCTAATGAGCACAAGGGTGTCATTTAGGATCACAGAGGAAAAACTATCTCTACTATACTGGAAACCGCTCAGGGTTCCTGTTTACAAGGGCAGCTGGGGTGAGTATGGATGTCCCTTAACATCTTTCCCTGATCCCTAACAGGCCAAATTCAACCTATTCTTCAAGGTCCAATTAGTTCCACCTTCACCACAAAGCTTTCCCTGAATATACCAAGTTGATTTCCCACTTTAATCAAATCCCTCAGGCTATAGGCGGCTCCTTTTCAGTCCCAAGTCATAGCCTACCTTTCAATGTTACTTAATTATGATCTTTACATATGCATGTCTCCTATCCTACTCCAATCCCCTTCTTATCTCACTCTCAACCTCAACTAATATAAGCATCTGGTACAGGATTGGAATCAGATGAGATATGACAATGTGAATGATTTCTCTAAATATGTTGGGACTTATCCATCCAAACAAATGTTATTCCCTTTAAAGCAGTGTTCTTGGAAAGTTCTGTATATTGTTGCCTTTACTGACTGCTTCTCTCCCAGATTGGTTTATCCTTCAGTGGAGAGAGATAACTGATGTTCACTTTATTTTGGGGTTGAATAATTTTCCCACTCCTATGCTTGCAACTAACCAGTAAATCAGGCACACAGCCCTGATTTAAAATACATATATATTTCCACCTTGAAGCCTTCTAGTTGAGATTTTAAAGGTATGGCAAGTGAAATATCAGTGAGTAGCCCAAAACAGTACATAACCAAATTTAACCAAATTATTGAATATCTTTACATTCTTCACTTCCTGTGAAAAACAGGTGTTTCCCCTTTAGAGCCTCCATCATACTGGGAATTCCAAGAGAGCATTCTTCATCCCAGCCAGTGAGCTCCAGTTGAGCACTAAACAAGCATTACTCTTCTTTCTTTGTCCAAAGACCTAGCATAGCATCTTAATTAATAAAGCCCAAAAAATCAAGTAATTAACAATTAAAAACTCATTCTCATTTTCAGTGCTAAGGGAATCCAGTGAAGGCACTGGGCAATGTGGATTTGAGAAGCCAGACAAGGCTCCATGGACCACCAGAGATCCACCATGGGAGGGTGAATAAAAGATAGGAGGAGGAGGAAGAAGGGCATCACAGAGAATCACACACCTAAAATATTGATACATCTTCTATTAGGCATTAAGAAAGAGGTTGAGGGTGATTCTACCATCACAACCCTCATAAATCTAGATAATATCATTAAATCAAGACATTGTCTCCATTTAGATAAAGGTTTTCAATGAAAGTATCACCACACCTTTGAATCGTGCACTGAAAATGACACTAAGTTATGTAGCTTTGGAAAATCAGTTACACTTTGTACACCTTGACTTCTTCGTGTTTAAAACTGAAATCATAATTCTTGTCCTGCCTTTCTTAGATGATGAAGGTCAGATGAGATAATATATGTGAAGTACTGTGAAAAGCACTGGAGCAAACATAAGTAATTACTATCTAATTTGGCTGCCACGTTGGAAGAGAATGCAGCTATCTGAAGGTGAGAGTGGCATCCATTTGAGTCACTTATTGTGAACCAGTTCTTACCCAGGGCCAAAGCTTCTGTGTGTGACGTCACCAGGCAGATATAATTAGGCTTGATAAAAGATGGTTCTCTTCTCCTTTCTTTTTCTTTCATCTTCTAGGAGTTTAGATCTAAGGAGTGGTTGAATGGTCAGAAAAATCAACTTAAAAATGCTGTATCTGCTTGTAACTACTCTGTATCTCTTTTATGTTGTAAGAAACTGTTTCTCAACATCTATTACAGAAAGAGGGGTTGTTTAATAAGATTTGATGAATAAATGAAGTTGCAAACCGACAAAGACTTGGAATTTATTTGTTAATTAATTTAGTAATTTATACCAAGAATGTATCCAGGTCAGTTAGGAAATAGCTTCTCTTTCTTGTGATTTAGGTCCACTAGTTAATTGGTTTCTCTGCCTGGCTGATTGTCAGTCTAGAGGCCTACATTGCTTATAACCAGCATGTTTATAAACAGAGAAAAGTTATTAATTTAATCTGCTTCAGTTGGTGGGCAATGCAAGGGAACCAGCCTGTAAGTACATAGTTCCACTAGGTTGTTTGTTTGCTGGATTACCACCTCAGAAAAAGCTAGGTTGTGTCTGTTTACACAACACCCGCAAGACTGGACTATTTAGGCTACCTAGCAAAAAAACTCATTGATTCAGCAGTACATAACTATTGCTTGCCTGAATTTCTGGTTGTTTAACGGAATTGAATGACTAATGAACTTTGATTGTGGTTGACCCAATAATGCTGTAGACACAGATTCTTTATTATTTTTTCATTAAAAAAATGTATTTCTTTCCTTGAAAAGACTAATGATTAGTTTTAATCACCTAAACACAAATAATTAGTCTAGGTTAATATAAAAAAATATTGGTTTGGGAGCTAAGAGATCTGTACTCTCACCTAGTCCTACCTCTCCCATTACTTTTTTGACTTTAGGAAATGTATTTCCACCTCACACCCCATCTCCTCTCCCCATCACCATACTCTTTCTCACCTCTCACTTCCAGCCTTAATTTTATCATTTGTGAAGGAAATATTTAAACCAGATTTCAAGTTTGGGTTTTATGAACTTCTGATGCTATACTCATACTGCCTTCTCATTATAGAATCCGTGCTTATATAGGCTTCAAGCATCTAAGTACTTGCTACTCATCTCTAGTATAGATAGTCTAATAACTTATTATGAGATAGATTCTATTTTAGAGAAATGAAGGGTACAAGCAAGTCTTCCCATTGGAGTTGACACCTAAACTTCATATTGGCCTATGGGTGCATGTCAGTTAGACTGGTGAAAAAGGGGAGAGTAAAGGGGAGGGTTTCAGGCTGAGGCAGAATTATGATCAAAGGCATGGAGATAAGATGAATCACAGTGCTTCTACCAACATGGCAACTGCTCAACTTACCTTGAGTGCAAACTGGGACAGGTGGCAATAATTATAGCACTGGATAATTAGGCAGTGCCTGTGGTGTGGTAGCTCATACCTGTCCGATGAATGATAAGTTCTACTGTTTTTCAAGACTTGTTTTGAGTGATGACAAAGACCCTTACAAGGAAGCTTACATCCATAAGCCTGGAAATTCCTGATGGCTCTGGAACACAAAATTGGTGCCAACAATATGCGATGTGGCTGGAAGGGAAAAGAGGTTTGTGTTAAAGCAGGAATGCCATTTGGGAAGCTGTCACAGCAATCTAGGTGAGAAATGAGGAGGACCTACACCAAAAGTCAGTGATGTGGGTATGCAAAAGAAATTATTTTACTTGGCACAGCCATTACCTGAGAAATCACGGGTTAGAGCTGTGAAGGGCAGCATGGTTCTCCCGTGCTAATTTAGGACTGTGGTAAGTAAGGGTATATTTTACTTTATTTATTTTTTAAACTGGCAGTTACAAAAACATGTCAAAGCTGCACACCAATTAATGAACCCCTGAAGGCTGGGCTGAGGTTTTATTAGAGGCTATGAGAGATCTGTTGGCATGGCAGCCAAAGGGAAGCTTTGGCTCACAGTGGTCTACGTTCAAGGCAAAGCTGTTTTCCTTACTCCACAGACAGCTATCTCACAGTTGTGTTGTCTGAGAAGTATTAGGTCTGAGATTATTGCCCTGACTTTACAGCCATCCATGCATGTGCTCAATAGAAAGCATAATGCACCCAACACAGTGTAAGAAATAGAGCATCTGAAAGGAGGCAACTTCTGCCGGATTCCTTGCCTGCTCACTTATCAGCCCTGTGACATGCCCACAAGACAAGGGCTAAGCTGATTCCCCAAATGATGTCAGGGTAATTAGTGGTATCTCCCCTAAGCCTACTCTCTCTATCCACTGAAATTTGCTCTATACCTCCACACCACCCTCCCATGCATAGTAATTGTTGAAGAGAGCTCTGGACTAAATTCAGATACCTTTGCAAGCCCTTTAATAAACCTTGCAACAGTTTTTAAGTGGGAGGTTAAGGCTTCCACTTCAAAACCTTGAAAAATAAAACAGTGCGTGAATTTCATTGTCCTTTTCCTTGTCGCTGCCTAGCTTTACAGCTTGTGTCTTCTATTCCTGTCTATAGCTAATCTAATAAACTAATCTAGGTTAGAAGTTCCTGAATGACAATAGCTTCAAAAAGTTGGCCTTCTCTGAGAACATGTTCATTTTTCTTAGCAGACTTCGAAGTTTTAAATCAAAGAATGATAGGAAGAGAGATGAGGACACCATTGTAGATGGGATGGAAGGTAGTTCAGAGGAAAACCTTATGAACTTTGACTTATGCTCCTTAAGCACAAGGAATGTATGATTTGTTTTTTAATGGTGAATGATTTCTATACAAGAAAACCATCCTGTATAAGAAGAAAATTTATTATTTGCAAAGGCTAAGGAGTTTTACTTTTAATATTGATACCAGTCAACTCCACTATAATGAAAACTCAGCTAAGACTTCCATGCTCCAGATGAAGGGCCAATGAATTCAGACCCAATGGCCACAATGTAAGTCTAACTCAGGATTCATTGCCACAGGCTTGAGGACACATTAGCTCTCCAGGTAAGAAGCTAAAGATTCCAAGATCCACCCAATCTTAACCATGCATTGAGTTTAAGCTGTGACTGAGGGTTACCAATAGGCCCATTGGCCTAAGACTTCTTCCGCCAAATACATGCTGCAAAGCCTATAAGCTCACCACTCAAAATTCATTCCTCTGAGTTTTTTAAATTATAAAATCAGCATACAAATACTCATTTTTATTTATTTTTTATTTTTTTATTAAATTTCCCTTTTATTGTTGTTCTATCACATTTGTCCCAATTTTTCCCCCATTGCTCTCCACTACCCTGCCCCACCTTGCTCCCACAGTCAATCCCAACCCTGATGAGAGAAAAAGTCACACAAGTCTAGGAAGCACAGAGGTTCCAATGAAAATGAAGCCAAAGGGGCCCACTCCAAGACACATCAAATTAAAACGGCAACATTCAAAGACAAAGAGAGAATGCTGAAGACAGCAAGAGAAAAACAGCTAATAGCATGCAAGGGAGCTCCGATAAGGTTATCAACTGATTTCCCTTGAATTTTTAAATTCACCATTTCTCTACGAAGCTGAACCAGGGGCAATCTAAAGCTGGTTCTGATTCATACCTTCAGCAGATTGTGTTCTATGCAAAACTTCAGCTGGGCAGAAGATGATAATTCAGGAAGTCATGGACCTACAATAAATTGATAATGGACTTCCAGAGAACTGTGGACCCTGGAAATACAAGCAAAACTTCTGTTTCCACACCAGAATCTTCATTCCTGTCTCTATGGAGAATGATAAGAAACCTTTAAATTCATGCAGATGCACTTTTCTGGAGAAAGCCTCAGGTTTCATGATGTTACTGATCAGATTCTCGATACAAAAAGATTTAAAATGACAATGAGACAGGATAGGATAAGGGATGCAAAACAGTTTGGCAGTGATTGGTGGGGTCAGGGGAGGGGAGCAAGTCTGAACAGGATGGCAGAGAGCCCTTGAGATTAACTGTCCTATGGTCACATCTCATCTGCAGTCTCAAAAGTGGCTTCTAATCCTGACTCTTGTTCAGTAGTGGTCCATGCTGGGATCTGTTCCATGTGCCAACCATTGCAGAAGTTCCTCTAATCCACCTGGGAATGCCAACCCAGAAGACAGAAGAGGCACTTTGAGCTCCTGCTCTTGGGACACCTTGCCACATGACTTTCCATAAATGGTCTCCCCACACAGTTTAGAATCTCTCATGAAAGGGCTGCACTATGCACTTAGGCATAGAAAACACTTCATGTCTCACCTTTTCCCTGCTCTCTTTGTCTTGAGGATTTGGGGTCTGGCAAAGCCTTTGCCACTGCTCCATGGGGGAGGCAGAGCAGGGATCTGGTTCAGGCCTAGGCAAGCTCATAAACACACTGGACTGAGCTCAGCTCTGTCAGGGAGGGGGCCTGCAGGGACTGGGACAGATGAGTCAGACCTCTCCTAACGAAATGGTAGGGTGAACCCATGTCAATTACAGCAAACATTTCCTTGCTTGTTACCGTTTACTGGGTCCTCTAGGCCAATGCAAAGAGTAACCTCTAGAAGCGCTTAAAATCTTTCTAGTACAGATAGTCAGGCTCCCACAATACAGCCAGAAGTGATGCATGCAGTCAGATTTATCTTCACCTCATACCTCACCCTAACGCCTCCATACTTCTCCCCATGTACATACACATGCACATACATAAACACACAGTCTCAAAGCTTACCAAAGCAATGCAGGTAAAAAAAAAAAAATGCCACCAAGCCTACTGTATAATATTTGTCATAGCTTCAGAGTAATATATGCCCATTATGGAATATTTAGGAAGGTATAGAGAAGGAAATGAAAAGTATCCATATTCATACCAATAGTGGTATCCTCTAGATGTATTTTTCTTCTAATAGAACACAAAATTGTACATGCCACATACAAACTGCTCCATTCTGTTCTATTTTATTGGTAGTAGGAGCTGATCTTAGAAAGATGCTCAAAAGATATTAAAATAGCCAGGTCAGTGCTTCCTAAAGCACTGGGGCTCTAGGCTTTATAACTTCTATGGACTATGAATAGCCATTTATGTTAACAGTGTTATGTGGTCAAACAAGATTGAAAATGCTGGGCTAAACAAAATTAAATAAGTTCCTTTATCACTATGTCTTTAAAATATTATATACATTAAGTATTCCCAGGCCATGAAACATTTCTCAAATGCATTTTGACCATAGAATCCCTCTGACACAGAGCATTTCGTTTGTCTCATGTATTTTGAATAGTTTAGGAAATGCTAAAATAAAAATGAGGGAAACGAAATCCTATGATCATTTCTGGCTCTAACACTTTCTCAGTATTTGATTTCAATTATCTAATGCTGTGTAACAAATTACCTCAATACATAGGGACTTAAATCAACATTTGTCATCACAGTTTCTGTGAGTCAGAAATCCAGGAGTAGCTTAGCAGAGGGCCAAGGGTCTGGCTCCGGGTCTCTCCCAGGCAGGAGTCAAAATGCTGGTCAGGGTTATAGTCATCTCAAGGCTCGACTGGGGAAGGATCGGCTTCCACACTCACTCACGTGGTCATGGGCAGGATTCATTCCCATAGCGCTGTCAAACTGAAAGTCTGTTTCTCACTGGCTGTGGGCCAGAAGCGCCCCCACCCTCCCCCAAAGTCTTTGCCAGGTGGACCTCTGCAGCTTGCTTCATTATAGGAAGCACATGAGAAGAGCCAAAGAGAGTACAAGCAAGAGGGAAGTCACAGAAGTTGTAAACTAATCTCAGAAATGGTATCCCTCCTACCACGTTTTGCCATATTCTATTTGTTAGAAGCAAGGCATTAGGTCCAACTCACACACAGAGAAGGAGATTCTAGAAGAGTGTGACTAACCAGGCAGCAGGGATCAAGGGAGGCATTTTAAAACACAGCTAATCCAGGTCCATCCCTGCTGTTGCAAAGGGTAAGAGTTCCCTTTTCTTACAGCTGTGTAGTATTCCACTGTGTAAATGCATCACAGCATTTTTATTCTCGCTGACAGACACTTGAGCTGTTTCCAGATCTTGGCTATTGTAAATAATGCTGCTATGAACATAGGGATGCATATTTTTTTCTGATTGATGTTTCAAGATTCTTAGGATATATTCTTGGAAGGGGATCGCTGGTCATATAGCAGTTCCATTTTTAGTTTTCTGAGGAAACTCCATACCATTTTCCAAAGTGGTTGATCTCACTCACATGTGAAATCTAACGAACAAAATAAACTGATAAACGAAATAAAACCAGAGGCATGAATCCTGACAGATCTCAGAGGGGAGGGTATGGGGAGGACAGGAAGAGATTGGCCAAAGAATATATATGCATATATGCATAGCCCATGGACACAGACAACCATGTGGGAAGGTCAGGGCAGGGAGGAGGGTGGGAGCTGGGTGGAGGGGGACAGAGAGGGAAAAAGGAGGGATATGTGCAATAGTGTCAACAATAAAAAATAAATAAGTAATACAAATAAAACACAGCTAATCACAGCTATTCATAACGATCACAGGATCCTAATTCCTCATTTAGAGAATTATCTGAGTTCCACAATGAAAGCTAAGAGACCTGAGGTTCTGTAGGGTTAAATGTGTTTCCTCAGATCACATGGTACTAGGTGGTGACAATCCATCCGTTAGCAGGGACTCAGATCTTCTGAGTGTTAGTTTGGTGCTTCTTCTAGTATGGAAGGCTGCCTCGATGTTTATATCTGTAAAATGAAATTAATGATCTCTGGAATGCCTTTCTCCCTCAACAGAGATCTATCAGAAACCATAGCAACCAAAAAAACTGAAAATGCTTTAAAAGGCATTAAATGATAGCTATTTAAAGTTATATTTCATTGTTATTATTTCCTTTAATAATCATGTGAATAGCACTTAGGTTTAGGGCCAACCAAACTTATGAGATGAAATTTCTTCTTACTCCTCCTTTTCCTTTCTTTGGTGATGCTCTTACCAGCTGTGGAAAGAGGAACACATGTACTTCCTGTTGAGGGAGCCCACAGAGCCAGGCACTTGTCTCCTTCTCAGTCCCTTGTTTCCAGCGCCACTTACGTGCCATTTGTGTTCCCATTACACTTGGACCAGTGTCTACTAAACTTGAGTTGCATTCTGTTAGTGGCAATGCCTATTGAACCTAAGAAAATTCTGCTTCCTTCCTAAACAGTTCTCATGTGAAAAGAATGGGTGGGGATACCGCCGAGACCCAAACATCCTGCCGTCTCACCTAGCCACACCCTAAGTGTCCCATGAGGTCGAGGAAGAGGTCCACCACCTCTGTAGACTCCTGTGGAATCCCCACCACTGGCATGTCCTCACACATACCTGAAACCTGACCTTGCTTAGCCTCAGAGCTACCATTTTGTTTGTTTGTTTGTTTGTTTGTTTGTTTTTGAGAATCTAATTTTTAAAGCAATTCATAGGATCATCTTTGATTTTCAAACACACTAACTCAAGTTGAATAGATGAGTTAAAGGAGATTAGAGGCAGTTAAACCCTTTGGCCAGCTACTAAACCAAGGGTAGAACAGGGAATCAGCCCAAGACGTGTCTGATCCCCACATCCCCATAAATTCCCAGGGTTTTGATTGTATTCTCCAGCATATTCTAGACAGCATGGAGGGAGGAAGTTTGCCTTCCTTATCTGTAACCTCAGTGCCTGGCACAGCCTGTAAGTTAGTACCACACACTGTTCATTGCAGGTACATTTATGATCTCACCATCCTTTCCAAGATTGTTGAGGACAACATCTTGCCTTATTCTCCCCTCAGCAGCAAGGGTAAGTCCTCCAATATACTACAGGCATGTTGTCTATGTCTCCTCACCCTGTCACCTCAGGAGTATCAGACTGTGACCTCCTGAGGCAAAATCCTGAGTTCTGTGAACACAGGTAGAAAAGATTATTTTGTGGGAGCTTGAACACCTAACCGCAGCCAGCCAATAAATGCCTGCCAGTGAATGGCTCCAAGTCACACTATCACTAAAGAAAGAATAAAGTGGGCTTCCCAGTGAATGTTCTTGGAATACAAAAGATGGTCCCTCAGGCTGGGGACCTTGCTTTAATTTGTTCTAAATCATCTCCTTCACACTTCAGAGAAGGCAAGCTCTTCTTTTATGTTCCCTGTTGAAAGCCAGTGTATCCACACATTTAAGGAAAGAAGAGCGTGTCAGGGGCTTCTGGATAGTCTTCACATTTTCTCCTGGTATATTTTGTTCCAAAATATTTGTTCTTCCAATAGTCAAACACAGTACCTTTCCAGTCTCCTTAGGCTCCCCACATGTTAACCTTATCTCAGTCATGAACATTAGCCTAGCTCAGCTGTGTATACAATTAAAGTGTTTGTTTACAGAGCTTTCTATCACAAGCACAGAATAAAATCAGGTATCATTCTGTCAGTTCACATTGCTGGCAAAACTCTTCTTGATATTCTCCCAAATTTCTCTCACATTCGTACACCTTGTCTTTACTTCTTGGCTCTTCATTCCCTTCCTTCCTGAAGTAATTGAGAACAGGAATCTCCCTGTCAAGTTAGTTCCTCGCTCTTTTGCCAAACATTCTTTATTTCACTTATTTATTGGGCTCATGCATGTCCCCAGAGTTTACAGTAAGCCGGAGATTCACTGAATCCCAATTTAGTATTTCCTTTGCCACTAAATCCATCTCTTTATTACTATTCAGCCTTAACTGCATGCACTGGTGCCAGAAAATACAACATTTATCTCACAGCTGAGGTGCAAATAGGATATTCTTTGAAATACTTTGCCCTTTATCCAGGAGCTATAAAAGACAAAAATATATTCTGCTTAATTTAATGTCAGCCTTCTAGCTCCAGCTGTGTCATCTACAGTTACAATAACAACCATCCTCTGTACAGTTTAAGCCTGGTCAAAGATTTACCAAACACACACAACATTATGATAATACTCCAATTCTCTGTGTAAATCTTCAACAGTATTTAAGTCATTTGGAGTAAAATATGCAAGGTGGTATTACATTTGTCAGCATGGCTATTAAAGAATTCTAACTCATGGAAATCACTCAAGTACATGGAAAATTGAAGTCAGATCTCACAAACTCCAAGAAAAGTCAGGCAGAAACCAAGATTAGATTCTGACACAGGGGAGGAGGTGGTAGCCTCTGGGTCCCTCCTGGGTCCCTTAGGCTCTTTGCTTTAAGGTGTCTCAGTTATTCCTTTGACACCCCTGTCTCCCACCTCATTACACAAAGAGAAGAGCCTTCCTGCCCCCAGTGCTCATCAAAGCACCTTTACATCTGTGTTTGACAGCAGCAGACTCCAGGAGTACGAGCGGTTTGTCTGGAGCTAGACCACTGTGTCCTCATAACATTGTCATAATGTTTTTCCCTTCGGTCAGATTCTCCCAGCTGGACTTTTGATCAAAGAGCATATTGAAGCAGTTGCTAAGCATCTTATACACAAAACATGCCTATATGCATAAAATTTTTATTTTTGAAAATTGCAAGGATATGAAGGAAATAAAATTTTAAAACCTGAAAGCTGTGAAGAAAATGAAAAATAAGCCATTGTTTTTATTTTCTACATCTCCTAGATATAAAGCCAGTTGATTCATTTAGGAATGTAAAATTGATTACATAATATTTAACATGCTTATAAGATTATCAATTTTTGTGTATTCTATGACTTTCCAGATAGCTTTAGTAAACTGGAGTTATTTTTAAAAGAAAAAGAAGTCAACAGGGATATAAAGTACCACATAGGGAATATAGTCAATGATATTGTAATCACTATGTGTGGTGTCAGATGAGTACTAGACTTATCAAGGTGGTCACTTTGTAATTTATATAGAAGTCTAATCACTGTGTTGTATACCTAAAGCTCATATAATATGGCATGTCAACTGTCATTGAAAAAAACACTTTAAATGAAGAATATTGAGTCATAGATATAAAAATGATACACACTCTTTGGGTGACTTTTATAATTCCATATTTTCTTTCTAGGCCTTCATGTCTCCATAAACAATATTCTGTTGAGTCCTACATAAGACAATTTAACTAGTCATAAAATAGTTTCAGCAAAAGGTCTTCCTTTGTACTCATTATCTAGTTAATTTTCATATTTTGGGATGGGTTAGGGGAAACTGGTGCTGATTCATTCAGCAAATAGTGCACATCAAAGAAAAAAGCACTTGACCCATGATACTATCTATTGGGTTCTGCTTACGGATGCACCCCTAAATGTCATTTAAGGGAAAATACTCAAACTCTATGAGTGGCAGTCTGTCATGGGGAATAGAAGTAGCTTTCACCTTACAAGGTTTCTGTGACAGTCACATAGAGGACATAGAAAAACTTCCTAGTAAATAAAACCTAATATTTAAATTAGTCATAGTCAGGTACTTCCATAAAATGCTGCCTCTTTATTCACGCTAGCCACAGAATCAGTGAAGATAGATTATACTGACTTCACCACGCTGTGAGCATCTTATGTGGTCTGTCCATAAACTTACATGTTTTCTTTCTAGGTCTAAGTTAGGGAGGGGGCTTTTAATCCCAGCTCCCAAGAGCCAGAGGTCTCCAGCACTAGCCAAGTTCCTGCAGAGCAGATGACAGATTTTTCTTTTTATATACAACATCGTGACATCTGCAAATAAGGACACTTCTATACCATTTTTTCCCAGTATTTATTCTTTTATTTCTTCATTATGCAGTCTGGAACTGTGAGCAAAATACTGAATCAAAATGGTAATAGACAACATCCTTATCTCCTGATATTTCATTAGTCTTTGTTTTTCTAACATATCTGAACAAAACCCCACTCAATTTAGGTTGTCTGAGATTTCTTCTTGGTTAAACTTGGATTATGCTTTTGGCAGGAATACTCCAGATATGATATTGTGTTCTTTTCAGTACATCATATGAGGAGGCACAAGATGTTACTAGTGATGTCAATTTCAATCACTTGGTTAAAATGTTGTTTTCCAGGTTTTTTCATTGTAAAGTTATCTTTCCATTTGTAATTAGTAAATAACTTATGGGATTATGAGACTATGTTAATCCTCAATGTTTAATCCACTATTTTATCCATTCTTTGATGACCTGGCCTCAATCAACTTTATGATGATGGTTGTCAAATAGTGATTTTTCTACTTCTACGTTTTCTTCTACATCTAATAATTGGTGTTCTGCTATTTTTAAAAAAAAGAGCTTTATCGTTTATTTGTTTGTTTTACAGCTACGTGGACTTAGAGATTCTTACTTCTTTGGTTACAATTACTTACCACCGTTATTAATTTAGAGCATAAAATGTTGCAGATTTGACCAAGGGGAGCGCCTTCAAGCTGGCTGCTGGGTCCGTTTGCTCTGTCGTCATCGTTCTTTGAGCACTTATTTACTTTATTGCACAAGATTATTTCAGGCTTATCTTATCCTTTCCTTCCCCAGTCTGGAATCAGCTATTTTTCTTAGGAGTCCTGGCTCCCTTTAGTAGAGTATGGAACTAGAAACCAACATCTGGTGCTAGGTATGGTTATTGTTACTTATAGTTTTTTTGTTTATTTATGTTTATTCATTAAATTAAAAGCAAATGAATAAACATCGTCGGCAGCCGTCCGTCTCGAGAGATGAAGAAGCTACACCATCGTCTCTCGAGACGGACGGCTGCCGACGATGTTTATTCATTTGCTTTTAATCTAGTCTGCAAATCTTAGTCTTTTGTTAAAATATTTATTATTGTATTAAATATAACTACTAAAATCTCAGTTTGTTCCATCAGATTTTTATACCTTATTATACTCCTTTCTTGTCTTCTTTTGAATTAATTATATTTTTATTTTTATATATTTCCCTCTCTTACTTTGTTATAAATGCATTCTTTTATCATTGTTATTTTAGTAATTATCCTGGAGATTACAACATACATCATTCCCTAATGAGTGTATAAAATTAGAAAGTGTATAAAATTTAAATACCTCATAAGACATTAACTAAATATACTTCTATCTCCTGTGTTACTGTTTTCATGACTTTTTAATTTACATATATTTCAAACCTTACAATACCACTGTTTTAAACAATAAATACTTGTTTATAGTTACCTACATTTTTTTACCCTTTTTAATGTTCATTATTTCTCTCTGTAAGCACTTTCCTCTGTCTCAAAAACTTGGATACATGTTGTTTTTAGTACTGGTCTTTTTGTAACCCAGTGGCTTTGGTTTTGTTTGTATAAAAGGATCTTTATTTCACATTTATTTTTGAATGATTTTTGGTGGGTTTAGAATTCTAGATGGAAAATTACTTTATTTCAAATATCATTCCCCTGTTTTTCAAAGGTTGGTTTCCATCTTATTGTTCCTACTTTGAAGGTAATCTGTGTTTAGTCTCTGAATGCTCTGGAAATTTTATCTTATCTTTAGTTTTCTGCAGTTTTGCTGTAATATACCAAGTGTTACAGATTGAATGATACCCCCCCCTCGCCAAAAAAATAATGCTGAAGCCCTAACCCCTAGTACCTCGTAAGGTGACCTCATCTGGAAACAGGGTCTTTACTGAGGTAATCAAGTTAAAATGAGATCATGAGGGTGGCTCTCACCCCATATGACTCGTCGTCGGCAGCCATCCGTCTCGAGAGACGATGGTGTAGCTTCTTAAGAGTCTATCTGCACCGCCGAGAATGGCTGTGCAGTCCAACTCGTGAGTGACACGGTATCTGTCTCCTCCCGTGTTGAATCGACATCTTGCGATGACGCTGGAGTGTCCTCTCCAGTGAAGCTGAAGCTATAGAGCCTGGGCAGGGTGATATGGAGGGTCTGCTGTTGCCCATGCAGCAGACCCCCCCTCTCTTCGCAGCTGAAGGGTCCAAGGGAAAGACGGAGTCAATACAGCTTGGCTTCAGGTGCGCCGCAGGAGTTGCCGGTGTTGACTACAACGTCAAACCGCCTTAGGGACTCCGGCTCCGGATTTTCTGTCGGGGTTTACTCCCCTAGCCTTTCCCCTGAAGAGGTATGCCGCAAGGCAGCGGAGGTTTTTTGGGGTCAGAGTTTTCCTTCTCTGATGTGCCCTGACTGGAAGATCGAACCAGCGACACTTAGCTCGCAGGCCGACGCTCAATCCACTGAGCCAAACCAGCCAGGGCCATATGACTAGTGTCCTTATAAAAGGGGGTAAGTCTTCACTATGGCCCATATATCTCTTCTACTTTTTTGTGCGTTCTCTGTTCTTTTTCTCTCTTTGTGCTTCAGTCTGGGTATGTTCTAATATCTATTTCTAATTTACTAATTATCTAGTCTACTTACCTGCTGGTAAAATACATCAACTTACGAAATTCCTAATTTTATTTATTCCATTTTTTAGTGCTAGTATCCCCATGTTACTCTGTTTTATAGATCCCAGTTCTTTGGTTACATTATATATATTTTTATCTTATAAATTAATGATAATTATTTCAAAGTTCCTTTCTTGTCATTCTGACCTATAATTCTCTTTCTTTTGTCTACTTTTGCTTGGGGTGGAGTTAAGGGGCTCAGTCATTGTCTTATTTTTTGGCTTACCTGGTAGCTTTTGACTGGATGCCAAATATGTCTTATAAAAACTCTAGTGACTCTATATGGTATTGTCTTTCTTCAGATAGACAGAGTACTGGTGTATATACTTGATCCAGTTAGGGCTCGCCTATTTCAGATTAGTCTTTATTTCTTTGGGTGTCTCATGATGAAGCCTGGGCTGTTCACCTGGATGCTCCTGCTTGATGGGTTATAACTACTAAACCTTGACTTCTATTACATGAGAATGCAAAATCTCTGCTAAATATTTAGCCTTGAAGCAGCAGCTCTTGCATGATTTTTGAGAGTATTATCCTCCATATGCACTACTTCAGAGTTAACAAATGTCTGGAGGGAGATTTTTCCAAAAAGCTTCAGGTTCACCTCTCTGTGGTTTTCTTTCCTATGGTATCTTTCCTCCTCAAACCATGGCTGTTGTAGTATATCTGAACTCCAAGTTTCATCTCCCTAACCTTGTGAGCCTGCCAAAAGCTCTAGGCTGCCAACTTTGTTTGGCTTTGGTGCCATCATCTGTGAATCAGCAAAGGCCCTGAGGATTAAAGCAGCCATAAATTCCGAGCTCACTTCAGTGCAATTCACTCCTGTTCAGGATCTTGGACCTAAATGTCTAGTTGCCTTAGTTGCTTTCTAATGCTTTCAAAGAACTGCCTTGCTTCTCCCCAGACCCAGATCTAACCCAACATTTTCGGTAGAAGATTTTGTGTTATCAGCAATACCATCACAGAAGTAGAAGTGTTGTTTGTTTATTTTTTGAATCCTATAACAAAAGAGATGATAATATCTGCCTTGCTCACCCTATGGCAAATTTAAAGTTAATTTAACATGGGGAAAGGAAAAGTAGTAGGAAAGAAAAATTATTAATTAGTTTACTTACTTATTCACTAAATCTTCATTGAGTACCCAGTTTGTACCAGACATTGTTCATCAAAAAGGAAGGAAGGAAGGAAGGAAGGAAGGAAGGAAGGAAGGGAGGGAGGGAGGGAGGGAGGGAGGGAGGGAGGGAGGGAGGGAAGGAGGGTCCCTATTCACATGGAACTTTCACTCTAATAAATTTAAATAAATTTATATGTCAAAACTTTATCCAGTAATGATCATTTCTAAACAGAATTAAATCTCAAGTAGAGAATTATTCCTTGAGATTAAGGGGTCAGGGAAAAGTTTTCTGAGGAAACAATGCTGAAACTGAGATATGAGTAAAAGAAGATAGAAACCACCTGAAGACTAAAGGGGGTAACAATATAAACAAAGGGGAACAGCTAATGCAACGATAAACCTTAAGATAAAAATGAGTAAGGTAAAAAGAAAATTAATGTCAACAACTTCTATGTGAAACTTCTCTCTTTCTCTCCCTCCTCATCTCCCACCATTTCCTCCTACTGCAGAACCTAACGGGAAGCTAGCTAGCAATGGAGACTGAGAATTATAATTTGCAGACATTTTTTTTTCTTTTATTTTTTGGTTTTTCAATTACAGTTGTCCCATTTTTCCCCCATTGCTCCCCCCACCCAGCCCGCCCCCTTCTCCCACAATCATATCCCTTCCCGTTGTCCATGTCCATGAGTCATTCATACACGTTCCTTGACTAGACCCTTCCCTTACTTATCCCCCTTCTCTCCCTCCCCTTCCCCCCTACTGACTACTATTCTAGTCTTTGCCTATTTAGTTCGTTTGTTCGTGTTGCTCTTTAGTTTCCTGTATTAGGTGATATCATATGGTATTTTGCTTTCTTTGCCTGGCTTATTTCACTAAGCACAGCACAGAGCACAGTATGCAAAGGAAGTTTGGGCTGAGAAACAAGAGTTTAAAAACAAGCATGGTCCATTCTTTTGATTACTCATACCCTTCTACACATATTTAATAAAGTTCTAAACAGTGGCAATAACATCAGATTTACACTATATGAGATGCAAGCATCCTTATGCAAATGAAGATAATTTTACCTTTGTCTCAAAAAAAAAAAAAGGTTGACACAAAGACCTAAAAGTCATTGTTCTTGTTTTCAAGTGACAATATTTCTATTTATAGTTAAATTCAATCCTACCTTATTCTGCAGCCTATAGACTAAATTTAAAAATCACGCACAATCAATGCTTTCTATGTAAAATAGTGAAAGGGAGAAGGAAAAATATTTAATGTATATATAACAAGGGATAAAGAGATTATGTTTAACTGCAACTTTCAGCATGTATTACCTATTCCCAGTTTTCCTTACTCTCAACCAGCACCTCATTTGATTGGAATTCTTTATTGGGGGTAAACCAAGTTGTCCTTCCATAGTGATCTGAATCTATCTACATTTCACTGTTGAGGTCTCCATTAACATTATCAATATGGAGGCACTAAGAAACCCCTGAGTTTCAAATAGAATCTCCCCTGTCCCACTTCAGGGAAGTCATTACATATTTTTGATCCATGGCTGAAAATCCACATATGCAGAGGGCCAACTATAGTTATACATAAATTTTTGACCATGCAGGGAGCCCAAATCCAGAATTCCCAGGCAGTTAAAGGGTCAACTGTATTTTTTCCCTCAGTAATCAGAATCAATCAAATTAACCAGTAAAATAAACCTATTTCTTTGCTTCTTGTTTCTCAGGCATAAGTGACAAATGTCAGCCTCAACTACCAGTTCAATCAAATTGTTGTTGTTTTCCCTAGTGAAGGCATCCCTCCATTGAGATCAAGGCTTCTAAATCAATGAGACCCCAAATTATAGGCTCAGGAAGTAAAAGTTCTATATCATACAATATCTGAACAGCCTTTCTACATCAATAGTGTGTGCTAAGGAGGATCCAGAGCAGAAATGGAGAAATGTGTGAGGGGACACCCACTCCAGAAAAGTTCAGTGATGTTTGTCCTCTGTAGACCAGGGATGATGGTGGGAGATATTGCCATTGACATGGGCTCCCTATTATCAGCTGGAATGATGGGATCCCAGAAAGGCAGGGTACACTCAGCGGCTCATAACCTCTGGGGACAAAGTGGGCACAAGCATCATGCTGGACAACAGAAACAGAGTGGTACCCAGAATGTGGCACAGAGTCCATGAGGGATTATTACAGGTGACTAATTGATGATGCTTTCCTTAGAAACAGATGGACAGCTTACCCTAGCAGCACTTCATCTTTATCTGACAGTGCTTATAGGCACTTTCTGAGACCCCATTGGGAAGCCATTATTTAAAGAAAGGTGTAAGAAAATGTGAGTAAAAAGAAATTAGTAAGGATGACTGAGTTTTAACTGTGACTATACTACTGAATCTGGCATAATCATGTGCAAGAGACTTCTCCTGGGATCTTAGCTTTTGTAATTTTAAAATTAAAATAACAAAATGATTTAAAATGATAATAAGAGGTAGTATAAATGAAGCATCTACAATGTACCAGACACTGTTTAAAGACTTAATATGTATTACTTCATCCAATCCTCTTATGAAATGGGTTATATTATTAAACCCATCTTTCAGATGAGTCAACTAAAACAGAGATGTGAATAATCCATTCAAGTTTCCAAATCTAGTAAGTGACAGTCCAGGGTCGTAAAGACATACATTCAATGCCACTAAGTCATGAATGAAATCCCTGAAACCTCAGTTTCAATATCAGATGTCTTCTTTTCCAAGTCTGCTATGTGATATCACCATGGCCCAAGCTTATCCCCCAAAAGACTAATTTTAGGGAAACAGAAACCAGCTTTCCGCAATTGTTCTTATTGTGTAACTTAACTCAGGTGGACTAATTTGGCTGTAAATTCTTTTACCAGGCAGCCATGCCCCACAGGCTTCTGGGCACAGGAACAAAAATAACTAAGTGCATAATGATCACAACAGGGACAACTTGCCCAAACATATCCATGTGCCAGAGCACACAGGAGAGGAAGAGAAATAATTTCCTATCAACACCCCTAATCATTCTGGGAGACTACTTCATAATGATTGCCAAAGCAGAAACAGGGTGGCAGGTAGGTGGGAAGGATGGGGGTTACCAGGCATCCCAGAACAGCTTGGCATTTTAGAAAAGCAATGGCAAAGGTATGAGACACTTATGTTCTAGTCCTGCCTTAACTCTGAACTCCTGTTCAACATTGAACTTGTTGTCATCACCATGGAATATTAACACTAAAAGAATCATCATCAGATTCAAACTCCTGATTTTATAGATAAGAATATGGAGGCCTGGAGAAGTACTATAGCCAAACTGAGCTCTACTGTCCTGAATCCTCAGATTTTCCTGCTATCTGCACTGCACCCAACTGTGGGCTCAGCCCTTCCATCATTCTGAGCAGAATGGAAATAACTTCAGATGCTAAAACTAACTACTGCAAGTGATTTAATAAGATCAAATGAGATAATATATGGGAAGGTGTTCTTTAAAAGTATATATACACCATGGAAATGCCACTGCTCTGAAAGTTTGGGGATGTAACACTTTCCTTCTCATGGGGTCACCATTTCACAGTCTTCCATGAGAGTGCCCTAAGGGTCTCCAGAAACAGACCTGTAGTTGAAAGTGAGAGATACATCATTTAAGGTTAATCCATGAGTTAGGACTAAAAATAATAAATTATGGGAAATGTCAAATAGATGGTTGGAGGAGAAAACGAGAAGTCCACATGGTAAACCACAAAATATTCTCCACAGGGACAAATGTACCACTCCACTGCTGGCATCATTTAAGCCCACACTACACAGAGCATTTAGAAATGTACCAGGCAGGGTGATCTACCATATTAGCAAGGTGAGCGAGCAAAGGTGTCCAAGTTGGGCTTTATCTGCTGAGTTGTCTCTTCGGCTCTTCAGTTTGGGCATAATTGCCCCTGCAGGGCCCGGTCATCCCTGATGGCTTCAGTTGGCCAAGTTTTAAATAATGGTGCGTTCTGCCCAAAGGGTCTTATTTACTGTCCAACCACCTTTCTCTCTGTTTTCATTCAGCAATTATTATGAGCCAGGGACTGTACCCAGTGCTTTTTGTGTATTACCTCATTTAGCCCAATGAAGTAGGTGCTACTGTAACCTTCATTTAACAGGTGAAACACCTGAGGTCCAGGGATGAGCCAGTAAGTAAGTTCTGGAGCAGAGATAGAAACCAAAACAGTTGAAATGAACATCTGCACTGTCAACACCCTGCCGTATTACCTCCCTGTGTTCTACTGGATTGTTTCATTGTCTTAAGCTATAATTGTAAGTCACCTGCTCCAGGAAATGAATCTCTCAAGTTACTTTCCATCTGTGCAATACTGTTCTTACAAATATTTAAGAAAGTCTGGTGCTGATGAGAAATCAAGCTTACTTTGTATGGCTTTTGGAGGAAAAACTAGGCTCAATGGCTGAAAAACATCAAGAGTCAGATTTCAGCTTAATAAGCAATTAGCTATTTTGTCACTATGGCAAGCAGAGGTCATTATTCAGAGGTCATGAGGGACCATCTGTCATGCATTGCTGCCATAGGGGAGGGACTTTCTGTCCTGCAGTCCCTAAAGTTGTGGCTATTCTTACATTTCACAATTTGATGACCAACAGATCTGAGTAAAGGATAAGTGAGTACGTCTGTTGTCTGGCCTCCATGGTGATTCCACACTTCTTGTGACCTAACCAATTTCCTAAAACAAATGTTTAAAAACAAAACTATTTCTTGTGACTTGAGAAAAGGGGTTCCTCTCTTGGGCTAACTCTCCTTTAAGCCATCGTACTATCCTCTGTCTGAAATACTTCCTTGATCACAATGATCAAATTCAACTGTCCCTTCCTTGTGGACCCTCTCAAGTCTCACTTCCTCCACAAAGATTCTCTGGGCTGTCCCAGGCCACCCCAGGCCCTACACACTCCCCATTGCTTAAACTCCTGCAACACTCTTCTCTGACACTTAATGTATTCTTAGTTTCAAGGAACATATTATAGGAGCTATCCAATTGCAGAAGAGTCAGTGACCACTCAGAACAAGGATAATCAAGAGAAGACATCAGAAAGGAAAACGTGGTCTGAGCCGCTAAATGTTAAAACATTGACTGTCAGCCCAGGAGGGTGGTGAACATAGATGTCTGATCTTCTGAGGGTACCCTGGGAGTCAGTGCAGAGGCTGGCACAGTGTAGATGCTCAAAGACATTTATCAAAGGGAGGAAGGAGGAAGGAAAAGAGGGACAGGTAGAGGAAGGGAGAGAGGAAGAAAGGGAAGGAAGCAAAAGCGAGCTAGGAGTCTGTGTGCAACAGTGATGAGACCAGGCTAATGAGGACAGTGTGCCTCTGTGCTGAACAGTGGGTATGAGGACAAATGAGCACTGTAGGTTCAGATCATGAAGAGCCCAGAAAGCCTAGATGAGAACTTGAGGCTGGCTGCAGAGACATTTATAATATTTGAATAGCATTAATAGTTTTAGTGGCTTTCTTATTAGGCTGCAAGTCATCTGACAATATTGTTCTCAGCTTACTCTTATTGATATCCTCAGTTTATTTAGCTTAGTGTGTACATTAATTGTGTGAAGAATAAATAAGCAAATGATTAAACCACTCTCTCCTTCAGTCATTTCAGAGACAAATATATTTTGTGCACCTTGCTAACACTCTGGTATTAGCCACAATGTTGGCTGCTCTCACACATAGAGGATTCCAGGTGATGTGAATAGTTCTTCAACTTAGACACGACAAAATTAAATTTAATGAAATTTCCCCTCTAGGGGGTATTTATCATTAGATCAATCTCACCTCTCCAGTGCTATTCTAAAACCCCCACTCCCAGGCTACACTGGTAGCCAATTTCCAAGGCTGAGTCATACACTTGGACATGAATCGAAATGGAAAGTTTAATAATCAGAGAATTTAAAAATGTACCCAGTCCCTGACAAAACATTTTATTAATAATATGTCAGTTTCATTTTTTTTCTGATGAGAATATACTTAAATCAATTAAGATACACATACTGAATTTCAGTTTTGTAGGAGAGTAGAAAAGGGTAAGGAGGGAGAGAACTTGGTCAACAGGCCTAATCTCTGCCACTTGTTGATTCTGAAATTTTGGACTAATTACTTTCTATAGGCCTTAGTTTCTTCATCTTTAAGATTACAATAACAATCCCTATGACATTTCTACACATTTTACACATTAGCAATTTTTTTGTACACCGGTTTTGGCTATGTATATATACATTTTTAAACTGCATATTCATCTATTTTAATCTAATAAAAACATCTGAGATTTCCCCCTAGGGAAACAGATCTGCCTTCCCCAGGAGAGACTCTTGACTTCAACCTTTCTTATTCCATTCTTCATTAGAACATCACTTTCTTTGCCATTCTCTTGAGGTTCAGCATTTGGCTAATAACTCTTCAGAATGATGTATTAATAAAACACTTCTTTGTGATGAAATATTCCCATTTTTAATGAGCAAATTCTGAATATCTTAATATTGTTAAGTGTAATTAAATTGGTAAATCTAGTCTAGTCTAGCAAATTCTGAATATCTTAATATTGTTAAGTGTAATTAAATTTGTAAATCTAGTCTAGCAAAAAGCCAGTATGAAAGTTTGGGTTTAAAAGTGTTTGGGGTACCTTTAAACTCCTTAAAATTTCCTCTGCATTGGTGACCGTCTGGGGGGCCATCATGACCTTGTCACTGGGGCCAAAGTCAACAAGAGACATTTTGGCAGAATACACATAAAGTCCTACATTTAGGTTCCAAACATCAAAACATTTTATAAATAGAGGATGGTACTTGTTTTGGCAATACTTACCTGCAAAAGATGTAACAGTGTTATTTGACCACAAGCTGGGAGTGTTTAAAAAGCTAACACAAAATTAGGTCAGTCACATTTATATAGCTATAAAGTTAATATCATGAGACAGGCTACACTGACTCTACTGTGATGACCCTATGTATCTGGAGTAAGAATGCAGTATGTCTTGTTTCAATTGTCAAAATAAGGCAATGAAAGGAAATACATCCTATGAGACCCACCTTATGCAAACAGGGATTTCTAGTTTGGAGGATAGAAGGTTAAAGAAATAGACAATAATTAAAGGGCTCTTATAAGTATGAGAAAAAAAGATGGTGTCTGATTCCAAAGGACATAACTAAGTTCACGTATTAGAAACTACAGACTGGGGGAGGGCTGGGTGGGGGAGAGAATTGGGGGGAAAATGGGACAACTGTAATTGAAAAACCAAAAATAAAAAAAATAAAAAACAAACAAAAAAATGATTTTTGTTAGATTGTATTATCACAGCTGTCATATCAGCATGCATTAAAAAATACTTATCCAAAAAAAAAAAAAAGAAACTACAGACACACCCATTTTGCTGCAAATAAGAACTTCTTAATAGGTAGAGCTATAAAAAAAATAGACATATTTAGTAGTTTGAAATAAATGCCATTTGGAAGCATGTTATCCTTTAAAAACTGGAATGGACTCATTTCTGAAATTTTAAGGTTTAGCATGTTTTTGACTCATGGTAGAAGGAAGGAAGAAGGAAAGTAGGAGGGAAATGAAGGAGGGAGGGAGGAAGGAAGCTGTTCTCTCAGTTGGCAGCTGGACCCAGTCCTCTAGACCCTAAATTGATCAGGATTTCTTATTGAAACCATGTCATCTGCCCTTTTCCTGAAAGTTCTCTGAATTACCATCTGGCCCATACCTGTTTTAAACAGGCTCTCTTACAATGAAATCCAACTCAGAATTTAACCTATCTTTGAAGAACAGACCATCACAAAGTATTAACCTTCCAAATTTCAAAAAAAAAAGCTTAAAATTTCTTATGTATATTTCATATATCTTCCTTGTAGTAATGTTAGAAATAGGACAATTTCAGTTTCTGATAGCATAAAATTTGGCCAAAATAAGACAAGATGACAGAGGCATGAAATGTACAGATTTTTAATAAAACCATATTTCCTTGAATTTTATATTAAATTCTACTTAATTTCCAATATTCAACATACCTTTGTTGAATAAAACATTGCATGTAAGTGTGCTTTGAATTTTCATATAATATAGTTTTGAGTCTAAGCAGAAGCTCCTGTTACATTTAAGAGTTTCATGGCATTGACCAGTTTTTAGATTTTAAGATTCAAATACAATGTTGCCATTTTATGAGTTTCTTAATTCAGCCTAGAGGGTAACATGCCTTGTTATGCATTATCCCTTTTTGATGTACCTAATTGTTTGGTCATTTCTGCTCACCTTACCTATCTATTCTTTTTTTTTTTTTTAACTTAAAAAAAAATTTTTTTTTAATTTATTTTTAGAGAGAGGGGAAGAGAGTGAGAAAGAGAAGGAGAGAAACATCAATGTGTGGTTGCCTCTCACACGCCCCCCACTGGGGACCTGGCCAGCAACCCAGGCATGTGCCCTGACTGGGAATCGAACTGGCAAACCTTTGGTTCACAGGCTGGCACTCAATCCACTGAGCCACACCTGCTAGGCTATTCTTTAGTTTGATCAATAACCTGAGAGTTGGAGTCAGGACATCTAGATTTGAGCCCCAGATCCATTGACTTGTAAAGATGTTACCTTAGGCAATTCACACAGCTCCTCCAAGCCTGTTTTTTCATATCTAAAACAGAATAATATTGTTATTTTTTTTACTACCCTTCTGGCTTACTGCAAAATTATCCGAGCTATCCTACATTAACATGCTTAGTGACCTGTAAATATTTCTAAATAAGCATAAGTCATCATTATCCTTGCACAACTTTATGAGTGAAGAAAAATATCCCTATTCCATTTTCAAGGAGCAACCTGACATTGGGTTTCTTCCCAAATCCACAAGGGCTCTGACGAGGCAATCATTCCTGTGACTGCGAGTAGCCAGGAGCATCGCAGACAGATGGCAGTGGGACCACGCTCCATCATTTTGATAAGTAAATAAATCAATAGTTATTTATGCATTTATGGGCTCAAGCAATTTCCTATGTGTAATAACATGTTTTGTAAACTTCTGCTTTCAATATTTTGGATGCACAGTTTGAAGTATAGTTTGTTTCATGTTTTCTTTGAAATCTGGGAAAGACCTTGAATTACAAGACCACTTTTATGATACCATGCACTGTGGAATTATGGGTGAAGTACGGGCATGGGGGTCATGCTGCTCTGAACTAACCCATAATAAACTGAACAGTGACTCCCTGAACATGTTCACATCCTAATCCCCAGGACCTGAACTACCTTACCTTACATGCAAATGGGATTTTGTTGATGTGATTGCATTCAGGAATTTGAATTGGAGAGTTTATCCTGGATTATCCAGGTGGGCTCAATGTAATCCTCAGGGTCTTCTAAGAGTTAGGCAGGAGAGTCAGCAGTCTGAAGATGATGGCAGAAGCAGAGGTCAGAGTGAGACAGGGCCACGACCCAAAGAGTGTGGACAACTTCTGGAAGCAGGAAAACACACAGAAACAGATTCTCCCCTACCACCTCCAGGAGAAACACTGCCAATCCAGCTGACACCTTGATTTTAGGCCACTGAGCCTGATTTTGGACTTCTGATCTTCAGAACTATCAACAAAATACATTATGTTGTTTGTAAGCCACTAAAATTGTGGTACTTTGCTACAGCAGCAATAGGAAACTAACATACCAGCTTTAGAAAAATGTTTATATCTTTAAAATAAAATAGTTGTTTTAGAGGTGCTCAAAGGTCCCTTTCAGTTCTGACAGCCTATAGACAGATACGGTCTCACACTTGGTAAAATCCAGGTTTTCTTATGGTAGTGCAGTTAGCAGTTACATCGATACTGATAGTTAGTGCTCTGCTGCCTCAAGAATTGGATTTGTTTATTCCTTTGTTCTATGTTGTCTGTGTTTTGTTTCAGTTTCTGTTACATTTATTTCTCTGGGCAGAAGAAACGTTATATAGTTGTGTTTTTTTCTGGAACAAGGTAGGGATGGAAATCAATGAATAACTGCAATGAAGAGAGCATTGGCTTGCAGTCCAAAGACCTGGCCTCCCGTCCTGCATTTGCTGGAGCGTAGGCCCCTTCGCCCCTCTCTCTCCCTTTCTGTGTTAAGGTCCTCGGGCTGCCGTACAAATGGCCACAAACTGGGTGGCTTCAAACAATATAATTTCACACAGCCCAGGAGTCCAGCAATCCAAAACCAAGCTATGAGCAACATTAGCTCCCCTGGAACCTTGGAGGGAGAACCTGATCCACGCTTCTTCCTAGCCTCTGCTGGCTGCCAGCAGTCCTTGGCATCCTTCGGATCACTGGTGTCGTTCCAGTTTCTTTCTCTGTCATCACGTGGCCTTTTTCCCTGTTTGTTTCTTCTGTTTTCTCTCCTTAGAAGGACACCACGCATTAGACTTAGGGCCCACCTTAATCTACTGTGGCCTCTGCACTTGTCAGGGTTCTCCAGAGAAACAGAACCAGGAGGATGGATAAAAATTATTGTTCTAAAGAATTAGCTAACATGATTGTGGAGGCTGACAAGTTCCAAGATCTGCAGTTATAAGCTGGAGATCCAGGAGAGACGATGCTGTGGCAGATCCATTGTGAAGGCCAGGGGGCTCCAGGTCCAAGGGAAGCCAATGCTCCAGTTGTAGTCTGAAGGTGAGGGGTGTGTGTGGGGGGTGGGGATCAATGCCCCAGGTGAAAGATAATAGAGTAGGAGGACTTCCCACTTATTCCAGGAAGAGAAGCCTTTTTGTTCTGCTCACACTTTCCACTGATTGGATGAGGTCCACACCCACATTAGGAAGGGCGATCTACTTTACTCAGCCTATCAATTTAAATGTTAGACTCATCCAAAAACACCTTGAGAGAAACACCCAGAGTAATGTTTGACCAAATATCTGGGTACACTGTGTCCAGGTCAAGTTGACACCTAAAGTTAACCATCACAACCTCATCTTAACTGATTACATCTGCAAAAACCCTGTGTCCAAATAAGATCACATTCTGAAGTTCCACGTGGACATGACTTTTGGGGGTCACTAGTGAGCCCATCACACCCTCTCCATTTGCTGACCTGAGACATGAGGGCTGGCCCCAGATGCACACTTCCCACGCTACAGTTCTGCTGGAGAACTGCTCTGGAGATTGAAGCCAGGCTCGCCATGGCGAGGCGTTCTGGGTGCTCGTAAGGTTGGGAATTGCTGCCCTGAACAGCACTGGACAGGTTTCTTTACCACTGGCTCTTGCTGAGGCTTTGCTTCATGAATGAGCACTGTGAATTTTTAGGAAAGGACACAGAGCTCTGCTTTTCCAGGGCTCACTTGATCATAGAAACCCCATCCATTTTTCTTGGCAAACGATGAACACCTCTCAATGGGGAATCCTGGGAACCCGGGCTCAGAAACACTGAACTTCCAAGGACTCCTCAATTTTCAATAATCTGTTCCTACTGATCATTAGTTCTCCAACTTCCTTTGAAAGAATAAATTTCTCTTCAGTTCTCAGTGTTGGTTTAAATTATCTTTATTATAATGTTACTTAAATAAGAATAAACATAAAACTATCTATAAATCCCTTATGCTTCCGACTCTCATAGAACTGTAAAACCCAAACAAATCTGCAAACTAATTTCAAAGAAAACCAATAAAATTAAAATTAGCAACATTAATTTAATGTCATATAATTTTGCTGGAATTATACCACTGCTCACAATGCACATATGGCATGTTCTGTTCTGGTATAGTTCAGCAAATCCATTACCATGTGCCACAGGTGATTTGATTCTCTCCCCAGTTTTTTCTGTTCAGATTCCAGGAATAATTTAACAGTTCCCAGTACTGCCATTTGCTTTCATAGAGTGGGAACATACCATTTTTTAAATTTCTTACATCTCTGTTCTTTTCTTATTACTGGTAAACATTAGACAATTCTCCTTCATGTCAATGTAATAATAAGCAAAAATAGACAAAGCTATGAAAATTGTGCGTAGGTTATTAAGTAACTATACAAAAGATTTAATGTATGTTTTATCTTTTAGTGATTATTATCACTAGACTAAAATAGAAAATATATATACACACATTTACATATACATATACACACAGATACACACATACACACACATATACACACACACATATACATATATGTACATACATATAGAAAACAAACAAAACAAAGAGGCTGAAAACCCCAGAAATTATTTGCAGATTGCAATTCCTTATAATCCATTTTTAAAGTGTTAACTATAGGGGCTGATGGTTTTCTTCTATGAGCCTAAACCTCCTTTAGAAGAGATGTACCTTGCTCTTTCCTTTTGTTCTCTTCCTAGGAACCAAGGTGTCAAATATATACATGAAGATGATGCCTAATCACAAATCTTAACATTTTTTTCTCTGCAGAAGGAGATCATGGCCATGAACCTTTCCTTTATGTAACTTTATGTAAAAATCTGTGTACAACTAAAACTATAGTGTGGCTTTTGCAAACTCACGACTTAACCTTCAGGGAGAAAGTTTAATGAAGTTTAATGCTCTTCTGAAAACAACTCTGAGGTTGCCCTAACCATAAACAAACTTCATTAATTCAGACTAACCGGGCTATGAAGAAGCCAGTATGAGTTACAGAAGTCAACGTTAGATTTTGTCTCTACGATCTAGTAAACATAACAACTCAAACTAGCATGACAAAGTGTTGAGGCAGAGGTCCTTAATGGGCTGCTTTAATGAACAGGTAAAAACAGTTTTAAATTAGCACAGTGATTGTTTTCTTGTAAATTGATTCTCTACTATTCTAATAAGTGCTTTAATTCCCTGCAATCTTGTTTACCCCATGAATTTGCTAAGAAAACTCTTTCTTTCATAGCTAGAGAAGAAACAACATTGAGCTCAGGCTGGTCCAAATGAGCTAGAGTTTCAAATTAGTAGCATCTGATTTAATTAGGTTTTACTAATAGCAAGTCAGGAAAATGCATTAACTCACTTGGCCCACTAGGGGTTCCCTCTGTGTGCTGACATTAATTCTGACATTTACTTCATTGCCTCTTGCTTCCCTCCTGACTGTCTTCTTCACTGACAACAGTGGGAGGAACATTTTGACAAAACTCACTCAACATCACCAGCATTGCCAGCTCAGCAGATGGTGTACGAGTGGTGATTTAGCTGTCAGTCCGTAATGTGTGATTAGAGGGTCACCAAAAGGTCACCCTGACTGAAATCCTGACTACCTTTTGGTACCTGTCCTAAAGGAACTATCACATAGGCATGCCTGCCATTAACATTACATTTTGAGGACTTTTAGAGATTTTGTGCACTTCTGATAACATCAGTGTCATGTTTCCTCTCATGTTTCTGTTATACACATATCTGATGTACGTTAGCATGGTGTGAACTATTTTTCTATTAATTTGCATTTCATAAAGATATACTTTGCCTTGCAACTAGAAGCAATTTTGAGAACAGAAGTTACTTTTCTCATTTGTGTGTGTGTGTGTGTGTGTGTGTTTTTGCCCAACCTCCACTTTCATCCCAAGCTCCTGGCCATTCTGAGCAAATAATAATAAATACTAAAAATCCATTGATGAATAATCAATAATATTTTAAATAGTTAAGCCTTGAGTCAGTAAAACTATCTAAACTGGTCATTAGCAGTTTTTGTCACAGAATAGACAGTGAGGTTCTGAGGGAATGGGACATGTAACAGGGAATTTTTGACCGAATGTAAAGTTTTCTGGTCAAAGGAGGCAGTAAATGAGCATGTGGGAGGCAGGGGAACGCGATGTGAGATTTGGCAAGGAAGATGAGGATTCTACTATTTCCCATTTTTCTTCTGGCTGGTGCTACTCAGATACCATGCTCACCAGGCCAAGGCAAAAACGACCGAATAAACTCAACTCCTGCTATGTTTTTCCACCACAAATTACTCTCGGCTGAGAATATGAGAATACAGAGAGGAATTGTTTTAGTTTACAAGACTTGCATGGAAGCCAGGTCTGGGTGTGAGGCAAAACACATCAGAAAACATGGGATTAAATTCAGGTGCTTCTCACAGAGGAAAGAAGCAACACATCTGTTTTTGACCTGACTGGCAGGTCATGGACAGGCAACGTGATGAAAAGTGATTATCCTGAGGTTCACCAGTCACTTTCTTTCCCGAACTCAATAATTAGTGTCACAATGTAATAGATGTCAACAAGCTTCCCCTGCATTTTTCTAAAGGAGAAAATGGCCTCCTGGTTGGAATCATCTGATCCAGTGAATTAAGGGATGTTTAAATAATGGGTCCTTATCCTGGAAACAAAAGTTTAATGACAAGAATCATCCTAAGTTTCTGTTTTGTTCACTGAAACACCAGAACATGACTGGGATGACAGGGATAGGGTGGACCGGTAACAGTTTTCCTAGAAACAGGGAAGGGGTCTTCCCCAAGCTCCTTCCATCTGCTTGGATGTCCATTAGCCAGAAAAGGAAGTATCACAGACGAAGCCACTGCCCTCCTGGGAGGCCCTGAAATGTGTTGTTCGGAGATTGGGAGGTGGTTAGTGGCAGCTGGGGATCCTCAGCCTTTACTCACCTAAATACTACCCGGTGACCTTAGGAAAGCTATGTAACCTTGCCAGTCCTGTGATAGGATGAATGTCTATGCTCCCCCCAAAAAAAATTCATTTGTGGAAGCCCTAACCTCCAATGTGATGGTATTTGGAGGTAGTGCATTTGGGAGGTGATTAGGTTTAGATACGGTCAAGAAAGTGGAACCCTCATGATAGGGTCATTGGCCTTATAAGTGGAGGAAAAGACACCACCCAGAGCTCTGTCTGCCTCTCTCCATGCACCAAGGAAAGGCCATATAAGTACACAGTGAGAAGGACACAGGCATTAACTTCTACTATTAGAACATATATTTTCTCATTACCTACCCTTCAATCTGGTTTTGTGTGTCTACTAGATGCCAGCTACTGTGTTACAGAGGAGGTGATGCTACGATGAGAAAAATGTTCCTACCCTCGGAGCAGCTTTCAGTTGGCAAAACTGGGTCCTGTAGCTATAAATAAAGTGACTCATGGAGTTTCTGGCTCCTAATCACTGAAAAAAAAATTTTTTTAAGAAAGGGGTCATGAGTAAAAATGATGTGTAGTATTATCTTAGAGAAAAATTAACATTATTAGAAAAAATTAAATTTAGGAGATATTATTTCAACTAATCACCAGGAAGGTATTTTTCTCCTGAACATAATATTAATAATCTTTCTTAGACATAAAATATAATGTTTATTTTATTCTCCTCTGGTTCTAAAAATACACAGTGCTCTGAAAGCCAAAATATCATTTGTAATTTTCACAGCTGAATCACATCCATTTCCTTCCAAATCGGATATTAGTGGGCATAGCCCCCAATGCCCAATAGCAGCCCAGCTCAAAGCCCAATAGCTCCCCAGCAGAGGGCCTGGAGGGTAAGATTCCATTTATAGCAATCCTGAAAAAGAACATCTCTGAAGTAGAAAATATTCGATCAACAGACAGGAAGTTGGAGTAGAAGACCTTTGAGGCTCTTTCCAATCCCAGATTCCATCATTCTGGGAGACTTTTGGCTCATCAAATGTGATGGACAACTGAGACAAGCTCTGAATGGAAGCCAAGTGTTCTCATTTCCAACTTACAATTTTGTAAAGCAGGCTACGGTGGGCCTGGTCTATAGATCAAAGAATAAAACACAACACTTTGTGTTTTAGTTAAGGGAAATAGTTTACAGGGCAAACAAATACGAAGGTTAGCAAACCATTTTACCCAAACCTACAAAGCCACCTGTAAGCCTCATCTTATAAGATACAGAAAGACATACACAAAGGATATAGAGGCAGTCACAGCTGGAAATCTCAAAACAAGCCCTTGAGAGAAGAGCAGGCTCTTCAGGGACATTGCTTCCTTCTGATTTGGGGTCATGGTAGAGGGAGAAGCAGCAACTGCTTCCTCTGACCTTTACTTTGGGCCCTGGACAAAGACTGAATAAAGACCTGGAACAACTTTAAAGTTGATTTGGATAGTCTTTTCGTGGCTAGAATGTTCATCAGGGGCAACTTTTTTGAAAAAAAGTAGGCGGGAGGCACACTGGCATGATAATTTAAGAGCCTATTTGTCAAGAGGGATTCTAAATTTTGATAACCCAAAGAATAGGCATAAATTCAAAGGACACGCTTGCCACCACAAAGAACATTCCAATTCAAAAGAACTATATTTTTCCAACCAATTTCTGACCAGGACAAGAATCAAGGGATATGCTGCTTATGGTCGTGTTTTTAAAAACTCATAGACATAGATTCTCAGAGGGGAATCTATATTACATGGAGGTTAGGAGCATGAGACTTGGAGTCAAAACTGAGCTTAGATCCCGGACTTATTCCATAGTGACCTTGTCCCAGTCACTTAATCTTGCTGAGGTTCAGTTTTTGTTTCTATTTTTATAATGTGATAGCAATACGTTCTTCAGAACATCATTGTAACATTAAATGAGATATATTCAGAATTTAGCATAAACTTAGGTACTTAATATTATAAATACAAATCTGAAAGTTACATTTAGAATAATAATATTAATCTAGAACATGATTACATTTAACTTAAACCTCTTATTCATGAATAAATCATGATTCAAAGAGGGAACAACTTGCTCAAGATGACAGCTAAGATGTCTCAGAGGCAGGATAAGTCTTCTGATTTCAGGCCAGTGTTCTCTCTTCAGCACCATGCTCACATACCTTGGGGTTATTTGTATGTCCAAAATACCCCTAATTTCCCTGTAGATCTGTTCCCATAGTTTGTTCCTTACTCAAGGGAACAAGTTCCCCAATTCTCTTCCGAGAAGAGTTCTCAGTTCCTGATACCCTGTGACCTGACTATTAACTGTTTCATCATTTAATCCTTAAAATTAAATGTGTGTGTTTTAGCTTAAGCTTTTCTTTATTTCTAATAGCCAATCACTGGCCATTCAGTACTGATTTCAGTGAGCTGTTTGACATTTATTTATTGCATTATCATCTTTTATAGTATTAATAATGAGGACTTTTAATCTCTAGCCCCATCAGAGTAGTCACCATGAAATAATAGAACCAGGTAGAGATAGTCCTGCACACTCCCTATCACACACCCAGGACATATATCAATAGATAATCAATTCATGATCTTCAGTAGGTCAACAGAAATTCTTGAATTAGAATTCAATAAGTTAGAAATTTTAAATGAGAGGGATGCCCAGGATATTGGGTCCCTGCACCTCTACTATCTGTCTTCCTGAACCCGTATGACTGAGGTGCCAAGAAATCTATGCCCTGAGCCCAGCTGTTGAGCTGCACAGGAAGAGGAAAGAGAGCAGTCCCATTCTTAGAAGAGGAAAAGGTTCAATTCCCTAAGGATCTGTAATAATTTAATCCTTTGGAACATACAAATGGATTCTTTGGCCTGTTTGCCAACTTATTAGCCCACTATAGTTTTGGACATATATTCTATCTATATAAGGAGAATATCTCTTCTATCTCAAGATTCATGATAGGACCCTTTGCTCCAATGTGGGGAATGGTCTGGGGTCTCAAATAGGAAGGAAAATTAAGCCATTTGATTTCTGGATCACTTATTCAGAACCATAAAGATAACTTTGCCATCTAAACTACCCAGAAAAAAAAGTAGTTTTCAGTATGCCTTAGTTTGTGAGTTTGAAAAGCCCTCCTCATTGTCTTCATTAATACAAAATTTGACAGAGATTAGTCATTATCAGTGGCATCTCTTTCAGATCAGACATATATGAGCCTGTGCTTACAATAATCAATTCCAAGGAACCATATTTCATTTCTACATGAAAGTTTCCTAAACCATACCTCAACTCCTGGGATCCCTTGAGCACCAATGTCCCACTTCCAAGCTTGCTGCTGCCTAAAAGTAATATACTTATATTTTCTCCAAAGTATGCCACATCTTATAAGAGGCACTAAATAAATACTTATTGCCTAAATTCAGAAAACTACCTGTTGATCTTGACATTCCCATTCATTGTTCCATCATTCCTCCAGTTCACTAGCATCATGAAGTCATTTTCTTTGATGCTGCCCTGGCCATGAACCCTTAAGTCCAATCAGTCACCAGTTTGTCAAATATTTCTTTAAGACACATCCACCTTTGTCAACACCCAGATTCAAGGATCTTAGTATTTTATGTCTCTATTGAACTCTTAATTTCTCCCACTCACTAATCCATCTTTAATCGATCTTTTTCATCTGTAGCTGCCAACCATAATTTTGACAGCAAACTTCTCATTTCCCCAATCCTTAAATGTTCTGAAGAGTGTTTTCAGATTCTAGAACTGTGGTTTTTAAGCTTTGCGAAGAGCTACGGGAGTCCCACAGAGGGAAAAAGTGGGAAGCCAAATGGAAAGGCTTTCCAGGCCCTCTCATACCTTCTTCCAACCAGAGACGATCCCTTTTGTTCTACTTTACATGCTGTTATCTATATCAGCTTACTTTAAAATGATCTCTATTGGCAAAAACAAGTCTGGAAATTAATGGCTCATGTATAGAAAACAAAACTCCTTAACTTGACATTTAAGACTCTTCCAATCTAGCCCCACACACCTTTTCAATAAAAGCTCATTTTCTTTCTCATCAAGTTGGATTTTCTCACTGAGTATCTCAATAGGTCCTAGCAGCTTCCACCTCCCTTTTGCATCGCCATTACCTAAATGCTGCCCACCTGTGGTAGTCACAAGTGCTATTACTAACCAAATATTTCTACTTCTCTACTCTTCCAAGGCAAGGCAAAATTGCTCTTCTTAGGAATCATGTGTAGTCCTGGCCAATGACATTTGAGTCTAAGTTACTTGTGTCCCTTATGGCGCATTCATTGTCACTTTTAGACCTCTCCCCCCCCAAAGATCTGCCCTTCTATTTGATACTGCAACTGGCTACACTCCAGATAGCAGTTGCACCACCAACCTGTACCCTAGAGTAAGGATGTGATTAACAAGAAGATCCTCCACTCCTCCAACAATGCAGAGTGAATGAGAACTGAAGATTAGTTGTTTCAAGCAACAAAGATTTTGCAATTGTGTTGTGTTGCTATGATCTTTCCTAAGTAACACATTATGCTACATCAACGATGGGCTAAAATAAAATCCTTTTCAAGGTCTTTTTTAACTAAATGATTTTATTATGTACTCTGAACTCCCTACTTCCACCAGAGAAAAATGCTTCTCAGTGACTATCAGTGGCATATCAAGGAGCCCCTCCATAGACCTACAAAAGTATGACAATCCCCTGTACTCATTTGGCATTTAAATGAACAGGCTGCCCCACATTGTTAAGCTACCTACTGGGTTGGCCAAAACGTCTGTTTCGTTTTTTTTCTGTACAACGGCTCTAGCAGTGTTAGTTGTCTTTAATGTCATTCCAAACAATTTTCTTAGATTGTATTGGGACAGCTGTCATATCATCCTGCATTTAAGAAAAACTTATCAAAATTGGTGAATTTTTGTGCAGCCACTTTAATATTGAAGATGGAAGAGATATGCAACATTTTCAGCATATTATGCTTTATTCTTTCAAGAAAGGTAAAAATCCAACTAAAAGGCAAAATGGAGAAGGTGCTGTGACTGATTGGACAGGTCAGAAGTGGTTTGCGAAGTTTCTTGGTACTGTGGACATTTTGGCCACAGGATTCTTTGCTGTGGGGCTGTCTTATGCATTGGAAGGTGTTTAGCAGCACTGCTGGCCTCTACCCACAAGAAGTCAATAGCAGAAGATAGATGACGTATTCAAAATATCCAAATCAATAAAGTTATTGGTGAAATGAAAGATCTCTTATTTTACAGTAAAAACGAAATGAACATTTTGGCCAACCCACTATGCATGTGTATAACATCTCCCATATAAACCAGAAACTCTTCACCTTGCACATCCCCTAGTATGTCTCAGGGTGGTGGGGGCATGGCACTGTGTTCTTGTCTTCCAGTACCCCCAACCTCAGTATACTCGTCCAGATGAAATTTGGTTAAATTAGTATCAAGGAAGTTGTTGAATGAAAAGTAACCTCATAAAAAGAAAGTGAAAAATGTCTGCAGCCTAAGAATTAAGTATACATGGGCATGGGGCGACAGCTAGTGCCTCAAAGACTACTTGTGGTTATTTAGTCCTTTACCCTACCCCTTCTATAAGCTCCTTGACTGAAGACAGAAACCAAGGGCTTTGTGAGGTCCATTAACTGTGGAGTAGAAGATGGTGACCCTACCTTGCCATTTTTCACACTTCTATCATCTGTGAAGTCCAAGACTACGGCAAGTTCCCTCTGAATACAGCCCCCTCAGTGTTCAGCTCAAAGATGCTTCACAAGCATTTATTTCTGGATTTATGTTTTGTTTTGCCCTTCTATGGGCATATAAGATTGAAATAAAAAATTGGTCACTTCCCAGAATTACTATAAAGAGTTGATAGCATTTGTTGATTGCTCTTTTGTACTTGCAGTGTGCTAGCTATTGCTGCAAACATTTTGCAGGTGTTAATCTAAAGTACCTGGTGGTTAGTGTGGATGCCTGGGTTAGACTGCCAGGACGTGAGTCCTTGATCTTTAATTACTACCCATGGGCAGGCAACCTCTCAGCACCTCAGTTTTCATATATATGAGGCAATAATTATAAGACTACCTGCCTCACAGGGTTGCTGTGAGACTCAAAGTAACGCATGCCTAAATCTCCTGCACCCCATGTAAGCTCAGCATGTGTTGGGCTGGCAGCTTCATTAGAGGGGGCCAGTCAGAATACATACTCCCAACTTAAAGATTGTTGCAGACAGAAGATACAAAGACAAACATCACAGATCACAGCTCTTAACGTCAGGTCAAGAAAAGCCTATCAGGGATCGGACATTGGCTCCCATTGAGATGAGGGAATTGGTTCCTGACAGAGGTTCGTGCTGCCTGGATATTGCTATATTGCTGCCGCTGTTTCACATTACAGAGGTTTTTTTTTTTTTTTTCTTACTCAAGAGATAACCATAATACACTTGGCAGTCCAGGTCTTTCATCCCGGACATTTATGGGATGTGATAACAACTCTCTTAGCATTTGTTTCCCACCAATGTATGCCAGGCCATCCCTGGGTAGAGTTTTATGGGAATGTCCTGCTGCTGTTAAACAGTATTAAAAAGAACCAGGCATAATATAATTCTCGAGAGAAGGAGAGAGGATATGGGTCTGACCTGCGATAATTGCTTTAGAACATAAGCAATTGTCAAGATAGGAAAGACAGAACGAGTAACAGGTCTGGGCTTTGGAATCCTGTTCGGAGATATTCCCAGGCTGCTGCGTCATCTGCCTACGTGGCCACAGCTTGTCAGTGATTCATTTCTCAGAACATCTGCAGGAGATAAACCAGAAGTGAGCAGGCCAACTTGGTCAGGTGGGTTGCAGACTTGGTTCATGCATATATGAGGATGGCAACCTTCCAAAGACTGGCCTGGGAGGGAGAGGGGAAGAGAAAGTCATCTCCCCTTCCTTCTCCTGCATCAGCTGCCAGGAAGGTGTGAGGGGGTGTGAGTGTGCTGGGGGGAGGGGTCTCTGAATGCTGAATGGTAGCCCTATTGTACAATTTGGGCAATTTGCAGTAGGAAAGAACATGAAATATTTTTGCAGTGCTTTGACATAATATTTATATTGTCAGCCTAACCATATTATCATTATGAAAAATTTAAATATATAAAAATAAAAATATCTAATTACTGACTTATAACTTCATTTTTTTACATTGCTATTCCATGTTAATTTTTCTCCAAATATCGTCGTCGTCGGCAGCCGTCCGTCTCGAGAGACGATGGTGTAGCTTCTCAAGAGTCTATCTGCACCGCCGAGAATGGCTGTGCAGTCCGACTCGGGAGTGACATGGTAGTATCTGTCTCCTCCCGTGTTGAATCGACATCTTGCGATGACGCTGAAGCTACAGAGCCTGGGCAGGGTAATATGGAGGGTCTGCTGTTGCCCATGCAGCAGACCCCCCCTCTCTTCGCAGCTGAAGGATCCAAGGGAAAGACGGAGTCAATACAGCTTGGCTTCAGGTGCGCCGCAGGAGTTGCCGGTGTTGACTGCAACGTCAAACCGCCTTAGGGACTCCGGCTCCGGATTTTCTGTCGGGGTTTACTCCCTTAGCCTTTCCCCTGAAGAGGTATGCCGCAAGGCAGCGGAGGTTTTTTGGAGTCAGAGTTTTCCTTCCAAATATCACCCTTCTACATAATATTACTTGATTATAACATCAAGTAATTATAACATCATTTATTTAACCTCAGCCCCCTCCCTCCATGTTTGAATAGTTAGGTTGCCTCTAATCGCTTAAAATTGCAATGGCAGAGATAGATCATTTTGAACATAAATCTCTGTCATCATTTTTACCTTCTTGCTCAGCACAGATTTCTAGCAGAAAAAAATTCCTGAGTCATGTTGTATGAGTATTTTAAGTTATGTATGTATTTCCATATTTGTTTTTTAGGAAGTAATTTTATACTTCCACAACTGTATGTGAAAGAGTCTTGATCTTCCAAACCTCCTAGCCTTAATGATAGGTGGGTAGGTAGTAAGTAGTTAGGTAGGTAGGTATAGATATATATTTGTGGACTTTATAAATTTTAAACCTCTTAGTTAAATTTAGAAATAGTTGAAGATTAATCCACATGGAACGCCATTGTGTATGGCAAAATGGCATAAAGCTTTAAACAGACTCTGAGTCAGACCAGAATTAAGGCAGGTAGAAAATCAGTAAAAGTAAGAAGAGTTGAGGAAGACTTCAAGAAACAGCTAGTCTTTAAGCTGAACCTAAAAGCATGGTTACTATTCATTCAGCTAGATAGGAAAAACATATGCCTATCTGGAAAGGAGAAAAAGTTGGATAAATATATGAAGTAAAAATGAGCAAAAAAACAATATTTGGGGGATAGTCTGTTCCTAACAAACGTTCATTTCTGCATCCATTCATTCGAGCAGTGTTTACTTGGTGCATATTAGGTACCTGGCAGTGTGCTGGGTGCTGAAATCACACGGATGAATAAAACATAACTTTGGCCTCCAGATGAAATAACCTCCTAACCAGCCTCCCTGCCTCCAAGTTCAATCCACCCCAATCCATCACTAACACTGCCATCAAAGTATCCTCCAAAGTCTAAACCTGTTTATATTTATATTACACCCTGGTTTTTTAATCCCCAGATCATTCTTACAAGATTGGGAAATTTCAGTGGCTTAGCCATGCTTTAGGATAAAATCCAAAGACCTTAATGGGGTTTTCATGGCTTTTTTCCCTCTGGAGGTGTCCTCCCTCCCTCCTCCTAACAACCAGCTTCTCTCTCCCTCCCTTTCCAGAAATAATAAGCTTTTTTTGGTTCCTTCGACTGGCCAAATGCAAACTCTTCACACAATGTCTAAGCTCTTAGATTCATGCATGCTATTTCCTCTTCTGAAATATCTCCTCTCCCGTGCTCTGGCTCCTGCGCATGTCACGATCCCAACTCCTGTTCCCATCCTAGCCATCAGCTTCAGAAAGTTGCCCCTTGGCCCTGCGTCTGGGTTAAACCTCCCTGTCACATGTTCTCAAAGCACCTTCTACTTCCCCTGGCATCACTCTCGTCATGATTTATTTGCATAATTTCTTTTATCGTAGCCCCTCAAGATTGTAGGCTCTATAAATACCAAAATAGTGTCCTTTACATTCTCCTCTAAATGCCTGACATTGCATTGTGCATATAGTAGTTTCTCAATAAATACTTGCTGACATGAATCTAGTTGCATGGGGCTGTGTTGGTGCTATTAACACAAAGATTAAGATTCAGAACATTGAATCATTTGTTCAAACACTTCAGCCCAGGTTCTGAACAGGACAGAACAGAACTCAGGCTCAGGAAACTAAACAGCAGCATGTCAATGTAATAATAATAATTACTCAGTTTGAGCAGTTTAGTTATCTTAAAATAAATCAATTCCTACTGTATTATCATGAATTAGGATTCAGGAGACAAGAACCAAACTGAGAGGCTTTGGAGTAAGACACATTTGAATCTACATATAGCCCATCTCCACCACTTCCTAGCTGTGTGAGTTTGGGCAAATTACTTAGCCTCTCTGAGCCTAAATTCCCTCTTCTGTAAATGGAGAGGCTAATGTCTCTCTGCCAAGGTCAGGAGCTCAAGTAGGTAGAGCACCACATACAGCTCTCATCAAACTCTCGCATTCACTAAATATTCATTTTTTTCCCTCTCCCTCTCAGCTCTTTCTCATGCCCCCACCAAAGGAACTTGGACAAATCGCTTCTTCCTGGCCTTTCATGCTCCCTCCTGTAAAACTAAGGAATTGGAAAAAAGCAGTGGTTGTCAAAACTGGTCAAATACAAATACCATCAAGAGAGCTCTGGCTGAAAATCTCCAAGGGTGGACATGGAAGTTCGTTTCTTTATAAAGCTCCCCAGGTGATCTGGTGGCAGCCAGCCCAGCTCAGAACTGCAGTCCAGTGTCTTGGAAACACTAGCCTTTTCCAGCTTGAACAGGCAACAGTTTCATTTTTTTTTTCACTGCTTCTCACATGGAAAATGTTTATTCAATAAATCAGAATATGATTCACCTGGCTGGCATTTTTTTGTTCCACCACACCAGAACTACGCCATAGTTAGCAATGAATGTTAGCTTTCCGCGTGTGCACGTGTGTGTGTTGAGAGAGGGGGAAGGAAAAGCATTATAAAATGTCTGGCCTGCTTCAAACACTTATTTTGCTGACCGGCATGTACACCCTACTCCACCCCCTCAACAATGGGACCAGAGCAGCATGAAGCAGTGAACTGCCTACAGAAAGCTGCACTTTTTAAAATGAAGGAATCCTTTGGTCTGCTGCTCTTGTTACATCAACAGCAGTCACATTAGCAGATTGGCCAATGGTCACTGACCTATTAAGTCAACATGAGAAGATGTGGTCATTGTGGACTCTTTGAACCAAGAAGAGTTAATAAGACAAAATCAAGATCAGTCCAGAGACTTCTGGTCAAGATGGAGGTGTAAGTGGACATGCTACACCTCCTCACAGAACCACTGAAAAAATTACAACCAGATCTCAAAAACAAATAACAACCAGAACTGTCAGGAAATTGAGCTATATGAAAGTCTGACAACCAAGGATTTAAAGAAGCCATACTCACCCAAATGGTTAGGAGGGGCAGAGTAGCAAAGATGGGGCGGAGAGGTGGTGAGGCTCAGATAAGTGGCGGTGGTGGAACATATGGTCCCACATTCATGTGTGGTAGATGAAAACTGGGAGGGAAACACGGGAAACCACACAGCCCAGATTTCATCACTGGGAAGATAAACCCCCATTACTTCTAGCTGTAAAAACCAGTAGGGATTGGGGCAGTGAAAGAAACTGCTGGATTTTTGCTGTTTAAAGAGCCCACATAATCTTAGAATATATGCAAACCCCGGGGCAGCAACTGGAAGGGTGCCAATCACATATGGGAAGGGGGTGAAGTGACTGGAAACAGGGAGAGTGCAAGGCAAATTGCCAGAAGCCAGGCAGCAATATTGTCCACTCTCCAAGATCCCTACCACAAACAGAGCCACAAAGTGGTGAAACATGTGGCACCACCCTGTCAATTCCCTAGTGTTCCGCCCCCACACAGTTTACAGCTATCTTTGCTACATAGTCCATGCTACTAAGACAGGGAGTAAAAGCAGCTCTACCTAACACACAGAAACAAATACAAAAAGGCTGACAAAGAAATATGACTCAAATTAAACAACAGAACAAAACCCCAGAAAAAGAACTAAACAAAACAGATAGCCAACCTATCAGATGCAGAGTTCAAAACACTGGTGGTAAGGATACTCAGAGAACTCATAGAGTATGGCAAAAAAAATAAAGGAAGAAATGAAGGTTACACAAAGTGAAATAAAGAAAAATATACAGAGAACCAATAGTGAAGGGAAGAAAGCTGGGATTCAAATCAACAATTTGAAACATAAGAAAGAAATAAACATTAACCAGAACAGGAAGAAGAAACAAAAATGCAAAAATGTATAAGAGAGGCTTAGGAACCTCTTGAACATCTCCAAACATGTCCACATCCAAATCATAAAAGTGCCAGAAGAAGAGGAAGAGCAAGAAATTGAAAACTTTTTTGAAAAAATAATGAAAGAAAACTTCCCTAATTTGGTGAAGGAAATAGACATACAAGTCCAAGAAGCACAGAGAGTCCCAAACAAGTTGGACCCAAGGAGGACCACACCAGGAAACATCATAATTAAAATGTAAAAGGTTAAAGATAAAGAGAGAATCTTAAAAGCAGCAAGAGAAAAGAAGAGAGTTACCAACAAAGGGGTGCCTATAAGACTATCAGCTGATGTCCAAAAAGAAACTTTATAGGCAAGAAGGGACTGGCAAGCAGTATTCAAGGTGATGAAAAGCAAGGACCTACAACCAAGATTACTCTATCCAGCAAAGCTATCATTTAGAGTGGAAGGGCAAATAAAGTGCTTCCCAGACAAGGTAAAGCTAAAGGAGTTCATCATCACCAAGCCATTATGATATGAAATGTGAAAGGGACTTAGTTAAGAAAAAGAAAAAGATCCAAACTATCAACATTAAAATGACAACAAACACAAGGATCAACAACTGACTCTAAAAAACAAAAACAAACTCAGCAAACAGCCAGAACAGGAACAGAACCATAGGTGTTGGGATCATTTGGAGGGTTACAAGCTGGGAGAAGGAAGGGGGATAATGGGGGAAATGGTGCAGGTATTAAGAAGCATAATTGGTAAGAACAAACAGACAGGGGGATGTTAAGAATCATATAGGAAAGAGATAAGCCAAATAACTTACACACATGACCCACGGACATGAATAAATTGGGGGGACTGCTGAAGGGAAGGGTAGTACCCAGCAGAGTGGGGCAAAGAGGAATAAATTGGGACAACTGTAACAGCATAATCAATAAAATATACTTAATAAAAGGTCAGTCCAGAAGTTGATTGTTAGTTTAACAGAGAGCATTAATAAAAGCAAAGCCTGTGAAGGAACAAAAGAAAAAAAGGAGGGAAGTTGCATGTTTACCTGATAAAACAACAGAAAACATAAAAATTGACTGAGGCATGTAAGGGATTCAAAGCCCATGGAAAAATCTGAACTCAAAGCCTGCAGTATTATATGACAAATTTCATAAACATTTCTTAAGCTCCAGATGTTGTTTATAAAATGAAGGTTAAAATCTATCAAGACATAGCTCATCCTGTTGAAGAACTTTCAGTCTATCGATAAAGAAATCTAAAAAGAATTGTAATTAGAAACATACTCAGAGCTAGCTTCATTACACATGATATCATATTTAATCTTAACAATTCTGCATTGTGGATATTATCAGATAGGTTCAATGGCTTACCCAGTATCAAGAGCTAATATTAGGAACACTGAACTACTTCTTTATTAATAATAAATGGACTGTTCAGAAACATTATAATATACAGAAAATATTTCTACATATTTCTTTCTAGTTAATAATCAAAATTCAAACATTCATCAAAGGAACATTTTCATTAAGATTCATTAAGCCTGATAAATTTCTCTGAGATAGCCCAGACACTTAATAGTGACTGGAGTTTTAAGGTCATAGATTCCGATTCTTGAGATGGTCATTTGGGTGTTAACATTAGAATTAGCTCTTGCCAGCCACGTGAATCTGTCCTCTCTTCACTAAGCCAGAATAAGCAAAGAACTTTCCCTTTATTTATACCCATGTGTTGGGTAAAGTGACAGCCCAAACTCCAAACAGTCCTATGGAATGCTTGCTGGGCACTGGTGGACAAAGGATCATGCCAAAAGGGCTGGAGAACTGGAAACAAAATTCAGCCAGTGGCTCCAAGAACAAAAATCCACATATTTTCTTTCTTCCTTTACCAACAAAAAAAGTCATCCCAAAACTAACAGTCTATCTAGGCTAATAATTGGACATCCAAGTATTCACTACTCCCCCAAATCCTTTTAAAAAGTCTCATTGATAGAACAGGAAAGAAATTGAAATAATCTTTGCGTCTGATTGAAAACATGTTTCCTGGTTCTCTTGGGCTTCCACGTTTAACAGCTCATTCCACAAAAACAATCTCTCTTCTCTCCACTTGGCCTAAAAAGTTTCTGACCTTATTGGTGCATTTTAACACAGACTGTCGCCTTTGAATGTGACTTGTCATCACTGAACTTTGAATATAAAAACTCAACCGTCCCTTCCCCCAAATTAGCTAAACACATCTCTCTGTTTTTGACTTGCATTAGTGGGTTGCTACTGAACTTGAAAAGATTGCATTTCACTTCCTAGCATCATTGGGTAGAATGCAAATCATAACCACAGTAATTAGCACATGGATTTCTGGAATCTAACTATGGCAGGCAAAGGGAGATGTGAAGTAGGGGAGAGAAGGAAGAGGTAGGGATCACTCAGGGGAGAAAATGGATGGGAGAAAGCATGGCAAAAGGAATAGTAGTGACCTTATTTTATTCTTGGAAGTAAACATCTGCTGGAGGATCAACTTCAGGAAAAGTCCTTCAGTATTAATCTTACTTTTTTGTTACTCAGGAATAAACGCTCCTAGTCTTTCTTCCTAGATCTTTTCCTCCTCTTTTGAATCATGAAAACACAACAGGTTTGGGGAAGTACTGAATTAATTATGTCTGGCCTTGCTGTCAACCACACTCAAGTCTATTGAAATCCCATCCATTATATAAATCAACTAGAAAAAATAAGTCTTTATTTGGAAAGTTTCTGAGCTAAGTCTTGCCATCATAGCAAAAATGGAAAATTATCATCTTTTTAAAGTATACGTGTGTGTGCACAGGCTTGTGTGTATGTGTATGCAAGAGATATAAACACATATACATATTATGTGTGTATATGTATATATATACATATACACATATGCACAGGTAGTTGAAAGAAAGAGGAAGGAAGGAAGGAAGGAAGGAAGGAAGGAAGGAAGGAAGGAAGGAAAGAAGGAAGAAAAAGAATAGATATGGGTATGAAATACTTTTGTTCTACCAACAAATAAAAGGGGCTTTGGAGAAAAAAGAAAAACAAAAACAAACAAACAAAAAAAACCCTCTCTCTTAGAAGTAACTTCCCATCCACACAGAATTCTTGAAAATAGAGCCTTAATTCCTTGTGTTACCCACCTCCTCCTTCCCTAAAGGCTCAGGCTAATGCATAGTCGTTCTCTCATTACAAATGTATTTACAAACTATCAGAAGAAACAGACTGTATGTCTTGTTTTTAATTTTGTCTCTTTGCTTTCTCTACCCTCCTCCACTCCCCCCCTCCTCCAGCCCTTCAAATAGCCCTGTCCTAAATGAACCTTGCAGGCTGGTCTGATGTTAAAAGAGAAATGTTTATCTTGGAGTGCAGAGATAATTGACAATTAGAAAAGAAGACGCTTTTAGCTCTTGGTCAGGGCACCGCGCTCCTGGACAAAGCGCTCTTTTCTTTGAAGCAGGGTGGGGTGCTGAGTGACTCAGGCAAGGATCTGTGCATGTTTATACTTAGGGCCTGACAGCGTCCAGGGCTGGAGCTTTCTGGGACAGAGTTCCCTGCCAGCTAGTCCCAAATAATATAAGTATCTCATAAAAGATAAGATCAAATGATTCCAGCTCCTCCTGGTGAGAATCTGACCTCTCCTCCCTGATGTGTTTGGTTTATAGAAATTCACTTATAGAGCTGAACCCACATCTGACCCCGGTTTTTGTCTTTACCACCCACCAGTGAAACATGCTGTAATGAAAACTGGCTTTCTTCCTGATTCCAATCTGAAAAATTAGGTAATTTATGGCTTCCCCCCAAATTATCATTATAGTGTTATCTCAAATGTGGTTTGCTCCATTATAAATCCATTTTTATTTTATGCAATTTTTATACTATTTTCAAAATCCACAAGCATTACTCTCTCCAGCAAGGATAACTGTTCTAATGTGTTTCATGAATTGTTTTTGTTTATAATGCAGTCTTAAAATTAGGTATATTTTATTTAAATAGATGTTTTAAATTTTTATAAAAGTTATTAAATTACATATGATTCAGTTTCTTGCTTTTTTTCTCATTATATTTTTAAGATCCATCTATGAAACTTTGTATGAATATCATCTATTGCTTCTATCGTGTTCATCTACCACTTCTTACCTCTCCCATACTCTGTTGCCCCCAAAGTCCAGGGATGACTAAATTAACGTTTCCAAAGAAAACTAAAAAATGAGGATTTGCCCTGTGATATATGTTAAGAGAGACTACAAAGCCATAATAATAAAAACAGCATATTCAGAGGTCAAGAAGAGACAAATACATCAATAGAGAGCCAAGAGACAGATTCTGCATATAAGGAGACAGAATATACTTAGGAGAGCACCATAAACCAAGGGGGAAGGGAGATGATGCACTAGGTGGTGGTGGGAAGCCTGCCTCACTATATGTAGAAATAACTAGGAGCCTAACGCCACAAAGATGGACCATAGAAGAATTAAAGGCCTACTTGTGAAAGGCAAAACTACTGCATTATAATAAGGAAATATGAGTAAGTTTGTAACACAGGAATAAGAAAAAATTTTTAAAGAGAACTCAAAAATGTAAATATAAGATAAAAAATGATAATTTATAAATAATTAAGTATTTCTGTTCAATAAGAACCACCAATAGCGAAGTGTTGATAATTTTTTTGTCTTTATCCCTTGGAAAGGAACCGGTATTGCTTCTTTTTATTTGACCTCCTCCAAATCCCAAAGACGACTCATTCGTTATTTCTTGTTCAGAATTGATGGCCAAATCAGCCTTCATTCTCTCCAAGTTTTGCATGGTGTGATAGATATTGACTGGAAACACTGTATCTTTTCAATCTTGCCCCAATTGGTAGCCCCAAAAGGGAAAGGCAGTCTTGGAGAGTTTCCTGATTAAGCAGAATGTGTGCCCAGAGAGATTTCACTTATTTCAAAGCACCAGAACGTGGAAACTCATTTCTTGCCCTTCTGTCTCAGGCCTGATACTAAGCATGCATGACATTCCTTAGATAGTTCCTGAGAAAGAATCTGAGCTTTCAGAACTATCAGAGGGTTAGGAGTGTTGGTGACAGTAGAGAAATTGTTGAATTCGAGACCAGTTTTGTCCTCACTTTCAAAACAAGGACGCAATAAAAGGACTGTTTGCTATTTAAGGTAGCAAATTCTTTCCAAGCTTCCTTGACAGCACTGAAAAAATAAGAAGGCATTCAATCATACGCACTGAAAGCTAGAAGGAACCACAAGGGATTAATAAATCCAGACAATCTTCCATGGCCACGAAGAAATGTGGTAAGGAGTGCTTGCATGACTTGCCCAGGGTCACCAAGTTAGCTCACTGAGCTAGGGCCGTCATGCAGAGTTAACTTCTTGCCCCATTCTCATGATTCCCTGACTACATTAGCCAAGATGTCTCAGAGTTCCACAGTTTGAGGGTTGCTCGACTCACAGGGTTGCTGTAGATATTTTAATTTTTTAAAGAGAAACAGCAATAGTTGACACCTGTCAGAAACCACACAAACTTCTAGGTAGTTCACAGTTCCAAAATTAGATTCTGCCACATTTCTTCGGATGACACCATATTTTTGTAAAGCTGGGCCTTCATCTGTTTCTGTGATTAAAAGCAAGTACTATACAAAAGTTGGCGGAAAACAGAAAATGAAGATGATAGTACTCAATGAATGTGATCCCAAAGTTTGAGAGTTTGTATTGGGCCCCACAAACATACATATTCCATCAGAAGTCATTGTAGTTCTTTAAGAATAAAATTATAATATTTTCTTCTTCATATAGATATGTTTTTCAAATGCCAACTAAGTTGTTAGAACATAAATACTTATTAAGTTGTTTGGACCTAATGAGGTTTAGCTTAAGAGCTCTGAGAGAAAAAAAAAAATACTGAGATACAATGGGCACCAAGAACCAAAAGAAAAAAAAAGGGAACTTCTGCCCTGTTCTTTAGCTGAGCAGAAGGTAACCTACTACATAGTTGCAACAGTGTCTATTCAGAGCCTTTGAGACTTGGTGTTTCAATTTCAACAAAGCAGCTTCTTATTGACCTGTTTTACACCTTGCACATTCCCATCACCTTTAATTTTGAAGAAAGATTGAGGAGCTGAGGACAAATGAACAGACTCCACTGGGATGGTAGACAGATGGGACTGAGATTAGGAGATGAAGAAATTCCTTTTATTTAAATGTCACAGAAAAGCGTGATAAATTTACTCCTGATCAAAAAGGTGATGCTAAAAATACAACACCAAGGAGTACCAGAGGGATTGTTTAAAATAACCCATAGTAGCTCAAATGGAAACCTTCCCAGGCCTTGCCTCAATTTCCGATTTAGTCTGTTTCAAAGTTTCTTTAGTTTTACCCTAAATACTAATGATTTAGGTTCAAACTCACTAGCCCTTACTGACTCACAGTTTGATGTGTTATTCATTTCTGCTGCTGGTATTACCATGCTCTAAGTCTTCTAGAGTTGAAATTTAAAATTATTTTGTCGTCCTCCCTCTGAATTACTCTTCATAATCTCTTCAGGCACCAAATCAGACATCTTACCTGAAAACTCTCTGTCATCCGCCCTCTCCTTTCAGTAGCTAGCTGAAGTAGGGATGGGGTGCTGGTTTAGCTAAGTACAAAAATGGCTTTTCTGAAGCACATGTAGATAGTGATATGAATGGATAAAAGGAGTTAAGGTGTTGGTGTCATCTACATAGAAGTGATACTGGAGACAACAAGAAGAGTATTCAGGAGAATATGTTCAGTAGCCTATGAAAGAGTGATTCCATCAGAGGAGACAGGAAAACAGTCACCTGCAGAGAACTATCATGTAGTTCAGGGTCATAGTCACTAAAAGATGAAACAGGGCAGGAAAAAAAGGACTATCAAACATCAATCTGTGCTCACATATTATGGTTGTCAAGGAGAAAAGGAAAAGACATAGGAATAGAATTTCTAGTCTCTAAAGACGCTATCATCCAGGTGAGGATAAATAGAACACATTCAGGGGACAATTTAAGAGTAATTCAAAAGCAATGTCACCTTAAACACAAAATAACTATTTATTGGGGCCAACAGAAGAGAACACAAAAGAGGAATTTCAGGTTTCTATTTTTTCCACATTCCTTTAAGGCCCACTGCTTGAGCTCCTTTGAAGGTATTTACAAGGTGTTTAAGATATGTATTTTGATGATGCTGAGCTCTATGAAAACTCACCACAGATTTCTACAATCAAGTTACAAGAAGTTTTATGAAGTCATGGAATGTTAACACTTACCAGGTTCTCTGCAAATCTTGCCATCCAGACATTGCAAACTGATAGCTTATAAGCTCAAACATTCTTCTTTTTTTTTTTTTTTTTTTTGAAACTTCCAAGAGATTTACCGTTAAGTCTCTAACTTCTCTTGCACAATTAGGCATCTCTGTCAGGGACTGGCACGTGCACATGGCAGCAAGCAGCCACAGTTGAGTCACAGTTGCCCCTTCACAAAGGCCCAACCTGGCCTGATGACTCGTGGGCACCACAGGCCTGGCTCCACTAGGGATTCCAGTTTTCAAGCCTGCTATAGTGCAACCGCACACTTTGCAGATGAAAAGCATCCTTCAACCCAGAGTGAAAAAGAGACTTGCTCAAAACCCATTGCTTATTAGAGGCAGAAATGGCCCTAACCTACAATAGCTCAACCAGAGCTCCTTCTTCGGGGTTTATGAAATGAGGACATTGTACAATACATAACACTAGAAAAAGCCCTAAAAAAGAAATAATTCCATTCCTACGTCTATTGCTTAATTCTGAGTGACCTTTAGCAAATCGTCCCAATGTCCCTCATCTATGCAGCGACAGTAAAGATATGTGTCCTATTTACTTCATAGGATTACAGTTACAATAGAATAAAATATTCTTAAATGATCTCTGAAAATAAGAAAAAGTAATTTTTAGAACACTGGAATTAGCCTAAGGTCATGGGTTCTAGGCCTAGTTTCTCCACAAGCTGTTAGTTTCTTAAGTTCTCCAGTTTCACATGCAAATACTATTTTGTTTTTCATGATCTTTGCAAGATTAACCTCATTCATCATTTCTTAAAATGTTTTTCTTGAACTAAAACCTTTATTACTTGGGCTGAACCCAAATGTGAATTAAACTCATAGAGAATGAAAGTGGACTATTGAGCTGCATCTACTTTGCAGGCATGTCAGAAGCACACCAAATTGTTGATAAGGTACTGTCATTTGAAACCTCAGCACCTCTGCTTTGGCACAAAGCAGACCTCATCATGAGGAGAGAGAATCAGAGCAGAGCTTAGAGAGGAAAAGGAGATATAAATGACTGGAGAAGCGCTTCCAAGGTGCTGAGTCGGCTGAAACAGCCTCCTGCTGAGCTCAATGGATCTTTTCTCAGTTGCCTGGAGTGTTGGCTGGAGGCTGCTTGGCAGTGCCTGCCGGGAAGACAATTTTTAGCCCATCCATTCATTTGAGCTGGGCAGTTTGCCCTGGTACTTAGGCACTCAGACAAAAATGTCCTTAATCACTGGCAAAACCTGGGATGTAGAGAGGGCCAGTGGCTCAGTCAGCACCCCCAAGGCTCCTTGAAGAAGGATGGTGTAGAAAGCTCCGGGTGCCAGTCACTGAGAATTCATAGGAACGGAGACTGGACTCCTCAGTCCAGAGCTCTAAATAACCCAGATCTTAGCGTCAGAAACGTTCTAACTTAAGAGCACTGAACTCTTTCCTTCACCCTCAGTCAAACCATGAGCAGCCAGGGAACAGGTTTGAAGGGCTTTGCTCACCTTGTCCGCTCTGTGTAACCTTGTGATCTATGCTGAGCTGACTCCTACTTATTTCAGGGTGTACCTCCTCCAGGAAGCTTTCCCTGGCCTCCTTCTTTCTCCTTATTGGGATGAGGCCCCGACCTGAACCTCTCGGAACCTTGCTCACTTACCGGTATTGTCACCATCACAGCATATTGTAAGTGCCTCTTGTTTACCTCTTCAGTAAGACTCGTGTGAGACTCAGAACTTCTATTTAATTATCAGTCTATCTCTAGCACCTAACCGCATGCCTAACATATGAAACACTCTTAAACCCTTGAATGCTTCTGGAGGGAAGCAAAGAGGGAATTTAGGAGGGAGGGAGACAGGTAGGCAGAGATAACTACTCTGATGAACGGGAGCCGTGTATTGACTGAGGAAACAAAATTGTACATCAAACTGGTCACCAAGGTCTCCCAAAGCAGTACTAACAACAGAATCTGGTGTCTCAACAGTTAGCACAGTCAACTGGAGGAAAAACTAACCCTGGAGCCTTGGTTTTACTTTTGACCCTACACAGCAACTGCTTAACACAGGGTCAGACAGCATGTATGAGGTTTCAGCATCCTCACCTGTAAAGCCTTAGGAGGACCAGGTGAGATCATTAATATAGAACTATTTTGAAAGTTTCAAGAGTCCTGTAAATGCAAAGGATTGTTAAAGTCTCAATCACCACTATGAAAGAATTAGGACTACTTTTTCTCATCAAGTCATGACTTCTTTCTCTGTCCAAACCTGAGGCCATATGACTCAAAGGAAAAATTTTTTAAAGATATGTTCCCTCTTTAGGAACAAACCCTTATGTTGTGAGTAAAATTTCTTCCTGAACTAAAAGCTCCTGAAACATAGATTATATCACATTTCAATAATACTAATAAGGATGCCTTAAGCAAATACAATGTCAGGAAGAGTCCTCAAAACACATGCAGGTTGAATTTTTACGAGACCTTCTAAGGAAAGGCCAATCAGATAGGATAGCCCCAATTTTACAGATGGTCATACTGAGACTCACTGAGGTTAAGTGACCAGCTCCAGATAGTGTTGTAAATTTAGTAAGCATCTGGAAGAATGCTAAGCCCAAGTGTGTATTTACAGAAATACAGTGCTGGAAAGAATCTATGTGGTAAACAAGTTAACTTCCTACATAGTGCAGGAAATCCTTGACAGAAGGATACACCAACTGACAGGTCACTTAAATATACTTTATTTTCCAGAAGCAAAACCCTTTCCCAATAATCTTTTGTCTCAGACCCAGTTTACTCTTGTATAAGAGAGATAATAATGAACACATATTTCCTAGGTTTTTATAAGGATGAAAATAGATTATGTAAAGTACTTCGCAAGAAAAATTCCTGGCACATAGCAAGTATTCAGTAAATGTTAGTTCTTATTAGTCCTGTTACTATAATTTTCATTAGTCTACTTTTGCTTTGATTTCTGCTTCTTTGTGTTTCCTTTTTTCCTGGATTCTCTCCAGCATCTTGCACCAGACTCGTTTACTGTTTCAGGTGAATAGGGGGAATTCTGTTTTCATGATTCTCTAAATCATCCTCAGTGGAGTGTTAATTGTTGGTCTTAATCTCTCTCTGCATCATAAAGACTTACAGATGTAGTGAATCCAGAGCAGCTGATTCAAAGACAAAGCCTTTTGAGAAAGCTAGGTTATTTTCTTCCAGAACCTGAAAGGATCCTGTTTGGCAACTTCCCACTTAAATAGCATGATGGTGTAGCATCTAGCATCCTAAAAATGTAGGCGAAATTCTTGTACAATAAAGTTTTACTATGAAGGCTAGATCATTGCTTAGAAAACTTGGACTTAAAGCATAGTCCATAAAATGTCTTTTTTGTTGTTGTTGTTAAACTCTTTAGTGAACATGACTTCGTAGGTGGGCAAGACCATACATTAGAGTATAGAAAGAACCTATGGGAATTTCAACTTTCGTATTAATGTAATCTTTTCTATTTGAATTTTATTTTTAGTAGGTTTTTAATGTCCATAATATATATATTACTACAGTTGCACATGGTTATTAGTAAATGTATATATAGTTGGGGCCCATGATCATAACTTTTATATGGAAGGCAGAGGTTTTAAAACCAATAGTTGATACAAATCCTGAGATTAGTAGGTGTTTAAAATGTTACTATGTAATAATTTTCACCATTATCCACAAAAAAATAGAAAAGATATGCTTCTTTATAAAATAATTTTGCCATTTTTCTTTTTTCGAATATGAATTTGAAATGTGATAAACTTGGTTTTATTCCCTAAATCTCTACTTTTTACTTCTCTTTATAAAACCTAATTCATATTTACTATGATCATTATATAGTAAATGGGTGGAAAATGCTACCAATATTCAAAGGAAACATTCCTAAGGGTGGATGGAAAACCAAACCATAAATCTAAGGGAAGATTTGACATCCTTTATAACAGTGGACCAAATCTCAGCTGCATCAGCCAGCACTTTCACAAGTTTTCATGGAATGAACAGAGACAAATACCAAATGCCAAGTAACCAAGTTACACCCCACTTCCTTTAGTTAATGCTGTCATAAGCATGGTTCATGTCTCACTTTCAAGTATGAGATGATTCTAGACTCATGCCTGCCCTCCAAAAATTTAGAAACAAGCTATGAAAGAGGTCTTCTCTGTGCTCTTTGGGACAGTTAATCTCTACCAGAGACTGACAGGTATTTGGGGATTTTTCAGGGAATTTTCTTTCTCAATGGCAGTTCTTTTTCCTCCCCTGGTGGGTTCATGATGAAAGGTTATAGATTAAATGTTTACATTCCCCCCAAATTCCTATGTTGAAACCCAACCCCAGATGGGATGGTATTAAAAGGCGAGGCCTTGGGAAGTGATTAGACCATGAGAGTAGAGCCTTCCTGAAGAGGCCCCATTGAGTCCCCTTGCCCCTCCCACCACGTGGGGACACAGGGAAAAGACGCTCATCTGTGACCAGGAAGTGGGCTCCCACCGCACACCAAAGCTGCCTGATGCCCTTTAACTTCCCAGCCTCAAGAACTGGGAGAAATAAATCTTCATTGTTTAAGCCACTTCATCTATGGTATTTTTGTTATAGCATCCAGATGGCCTAAAACGGTAAACATAGTGAGTTAAGCTCCACAAATCTCTGCAAAAACACCTAGAGACATCAGAATCTTTAAGGTCCCTTTGGAGACATATGATACCACCCTGACTCCATTCTAACAATGTCCTTGTGACCCAGCAGGCCTGGCACCTAAATCATGGCACCCTGGGAAACATGCCCTCTCACACATGAACGTGCAGGGCTTTCATGAGTCATAAACCCTGCAACAGAAATCATTCTGAATGCTCACCAAGACATTTTGCTTCCCTTCTGGACATCAAGAAAACTATATTTCTCAACTTTTCAAAATCTAAATGGGGCTGTGTGATGAGTTCTGTCCAACACAATGTACAAATATATCATATAGGCCAATTCCAGACCAGAACCTAAAGTGTCCTCCAGAATCAGTCTGACTACATTTTCTTTTTCACTAGCTGACTGGATGCAAAGTATCCCATGGAGGAGGCCAAAGAGTTCATGCAGAAAAGCAGAGCATGAAAGAAAAGAAACTGAGTCACAACTTAATCAGTTTCATTAAGTTGGACTTCATTAAAATTAGAAACTGCTATGCAAAACACACTGTTAAGAGAAAAAAAAAGATAAGCTGCAGACTGAGAGAAAATATTTGCAAAATAGTTCTCTAATTAAGGACTTATATCCAAAATATACAAGAAACCTTTAAAAATCAACAACAAGATAACAAATGGCCCAACTAAAGACTATGCCAAAAGATGGCAGATAAATAAATATATGAAAATATGTTCAGCATCATTTGACATTAGCGGAATGCAAGTTAAAACAAAAATTAAATATTACATTGGCCAAAAAGTCCATTATGTTTTTCCCTAAAATAAGACACAGTTATTTTTCATTTCCAGCAATAACTTTATTGATTTGGTTATTTTGAGTATGTTGGCTATCTCTCACTATTGGTTTCTGAAGGATAGAGGTCAGGGGTGCTGCTAAACATCTTCCAATGTGTAAGACAACCCCGCAGCAAATAATTATTTGGCCAAAATGTTAATAGTACCAAGAAACTTCATAAGCCACTTTTGACACATTCAATCAGTTACAGCACCTTCTCCATACACTGCACAGATATATATTTTGCATTTCAGTTGTATTTTAAATTTTTTTTGAAATAAAAAGTATAATGTTCCAAAAATGTTGCATATCTTCTTCCACCTTTAATATTTAAATCACTGCACAAAAATTCACCAGTTTTGATATATTTTTTTTTTTTATGCAGGCTGATATGACAGCTGTCATAATACAATCTAACAAAATTGTTTCAAATGAAGTTAAAGACAACTAAGCACTACTAGAGCCATCATACAGAAAAAACTAAATGTACTTTTTGGCCAACCCAATACTTCTACATACCTTTAGAATGGTTAAAATAAAAAAAAAAAAGAACTTGCTCAGAGTTTCAGCCAGGGTGGCTCAGAAAATGGCAGAATCAAGCCTGAAACGCTGCTGTCCCAACTACTCTTCCAAGAAGAAGCCTGATTGCTTAGGATCCTCGAGGGATCTCGGAGCTCTACAGGAACCAGATGGGAATATTGGGATGAGAAACACCTGGGTTCTTCCTTCTCTCCACCCTTGACCCCTGGCAACCCATGATCTTGCCATCTCCATAGTTTCACCTTCTCTTGAACTTTCCATATGGTTGGGGTCATACGGTGTTTGACCTTTTCAGATGGCTTCTTTCAGTTGATAAGTATGCATTTGAGGTTCCCTACATGTTTTCACATGCCTCAGTAGCTCATTTCTTCTGGCCATTGAATGGCATTTCATAGGCTGGATGTACCTCATTTTATGTATCTTTTCGCCTGTTGAGGGACATCTTGGTTGCTTTTACGTTGCAGCAGTTAAAAATAAAGCCACTGTAAAAATTTTAAAATAAAACAAATTTAAAAACTGACAGTACTAATTGCTGAGAAGAATGTAAAACAACAGAAACTTTCATTCATTACTGGTGGTTATAACTACTTGGGGAGATATTTTGTCAGCTTCTTAAGAAGCTAACCTAATTTTACTGTTGGATCCAATAATTGCACTTTTCAGTATTTACCTAACTGAAAACATGTTCACACAAAAAAACCTGCACATGAATGTTTATATTAGCATTCATAATCACCAAAACCTGGAAGCAACCGGGAAATCCTCCCATAGGTGAATGGATAACTGAACTATGATACATCCATATAATGGAAAGTTATTTGGTGATACAGATATGATCTATAGAACTAGGAGGAGATGTGTTAATCTTGGATACATGTTGCTAAGTGAAAGTAATCGGTCAAGGGAGGGGGGTCGCTTACACTTTAGTTCCAATTGTATCCCATTCCGGAAAATGCAGAATTGGTGGGATGGCAGAAAGATCAGTGGTTATGAGGGGAGAAAGGTTGGAACAAGTGAGGCAGCAGGACTATTTGGGGCCACTGAAACAATTCTGTATTGCTGTAAAGGTAGATACATGACACAGTGAATTTGTCAAAACCTATAGCGTTTTACAGCATAAAGAACAAACCTCAATGTATACAAATTTAAAAACCTAATTTAGGAGGTCAAGAAATCTCAGAATAGAATGTGGCAAAACAATATAACTGTATTATAAATATCTGGAACAACCTCACAGATGAGAACAGGGGCAAAAGTTACTGACCTAAATATTATAGCTTCAAATGAGTACAATCTGTAAGAATAAAGGCAAAAAAAAAAAAAAAAAAAAAAAAAAATGGACGTAAGTACCAGTCTTACTGAAAAAGTTTTCACCCTGGGGGTTAACTACTCTGATACCACTACACATAATGGTACAATTAAGAAAATGAATGGCAGTGGGGTGGAGCTAGGTTTCTCATTTTTGGAGTGGAAGGTTACAAACAAGAAGAGGAGACTAGAATGATCCATGTGGCAATGAATTAGAGTTTGAGGCATCAATATGAACTTATGTTCGGTGTATATAGACACAGATGGTGACATATAAAAAATGTATTCATGTGTGTATATACATAAACATTTATTTGCTGTCAGCTTATTCTGGAACAACAACATATCTAGTGTCCACAAGGTGTTTTATAATATCATTGTCCAGTAAAAGGAACTAGGTTCCCTTAAAAAAAATGATGATTCTAGGACTGGGGCAGAAATTATATAATATGGACTTGGAGCATCATGAAGTACCAGTAAGAAATTGCTAAAAAAAATCACAATAATAGGAGTAAGAATAAATAAATTAATGTGGAGAAAGAGACAAATCTCCCTTCCATAGAATTGCAAATAATTTAGCAATGTACTGCACTTGAGAAGAGGAAGAACATAACGTCCCACTAATTAGGCATTTGGGCTGCACATAGTAACTTCCTTCCAAGGAGCACAATGAGTATGGAGAGGGGGCAGGTGAGAGAAGAGTAACTTTACAGGAGAGAAGTACTACAAACACCACCTCAGCCACATGATTAAGGTGATCACCAACATGTCATGTCAATGAAATGTAGCCTTGATATGCTGCAATGAAAATGGCACTTTATCTCGGTGATCTTCCTCCCAGATGCTCATAACCCCAGAAAAAGGAGAGAGAGAGTGAGAGAGAGAGGTGAGGGGGGGGGGGGGGAGAGAGAGAAGAATGGAAACTGAGTCATTAATTGTCCATGTGGAGTAGAACATGCTTTCCCAACCTCCCAGCTGAACTCAGCTGATCAAAAATGAGAAATAAATCTTTAAGCTATGGAGATTTTAAAGAGTTGTTTGTTACAGCAGCCAGAAAGGCCAAACAATACAGATTCCTTTGAAAATATGATGAAAGTCATGTTCGGTCTTAACAGACCAATACAAATATGTCCATATATACAAAAGCTGGTGTGCAGATAACACCTTGCTGGGAGAAATCTTGCAGCCAGTGTCAACACAAGGTCCTACCTATCCTCAGTGGTGCTCTGACATTCTTCCATCACATGCTTTATTTTGAAAAATTTGTATTTGGGGTTTGATTGAGTTAGTAGTTTCCCTCTGGTCATGACCCATACAATTTGAAATCCGCGTTATCTCTTGGTCTCTAATTCCCAGGACAGATGAATGCAAGGTAGCAGGCAGTGTCCTTGGATGTCCAGAGAGTCCTTCCCACTTGGAGAAACAGACTGAGCTTTTGGTATTGCATTAACTCACCAGCACTGAGATGCACTGAATGGGTTTTCTAGCTCCAACAATGCCAATCAAACATCATTTTGAATATGGTAATGTGACCATCCCCCTTTCATGTTTTCAGGCCTGGGTAGGTTATGAAGTTGTATCTGACACTGAGAAGCAACTCAATAGCAACCACACTCCAACACTAATGTTGCCATGTATAACCTTGATGCGAACTACAGCCAGACTCACACTTCCCTTCACCCTCTCAATGCTTCCCTTCCCTCACCTGCTGTTCTAATCAACACCGGTACTGCCATTTTCATGGTCCCCTAGCTCCCCCAGGTTAATCATTGGTATAGGCAGTAAAAGCAGAGTTAGTATCAATTGTCAATTTGGGCTGCATTTTTAAGAGAAATTTGTAGGATATGATTTTGAAATTCTCCCGATATATAATTTTATTATATGACTTAGAGAAATAAATGTGTGTTTATTTCCATATCTGCCTGTTTGTGAATTATTTCGTTATTTACTGGTAGTCTAAGCAGCGTTCTCAACCAGCAATCACAATGTGGCCTGACTGGCAGTTCTAACTAAATCACCGTGGCTGGAAGCCCCAGTTTTCCCCAGATTTTCTCTCCCTCACGTAGTCCTTGGAATCACCAGAGGCTTACCTACATCAAGAATCAGCCAGACAAATCAGGGTCATCCACAGCTTCCGGGACCCTCTCACTCCCAGAGCCACAGAGTGGCCTCTCTGAGCCCGATTAGGTTCCTATAGCAAATGCTGCCTAAGGAAATGAAAATGTGCCCAACCCGATGCTCCTGGACCTAGAACAGACCTGCGGGGCCTTTGAACCAGAAACCCCTGTTGGCAACTCCTCCTACAGATGACACTTTCTACTACTTCACCGCCCTTCTAGAGATCAGGGCTGAGAAGAAGGAGTTACAAAAGTAAAAGTCATGAACTCAGAAATGTAAAACCTTTTAGTGCTACCACTCTCAACTCATATACACACCCAGTCACCTTCTCCCAGAAGAGCTGGGTCAAGCCAAGTCCCAGCTTCCGCTGCCTCGCTACATTCGGAACTTCAATTTCCTGTGTGTCCACAGGTGGCGCACAGGTGGGTCCTCCACCCCTGTGTGCACTCATTCATGAAAATGAACACATGAGAGAGAAGTGTCACTTTGTTTTCACTGCCTGGACTGCACCTGAGCCCCAGCATTGGTGCAGTTAAGGTAATTTGGTAATTATCACACACGTACATAGTAAATAATAGACCCGAACTGGTTGCTCAATAACAAGACTTTCTCCAAGCTTCTCATGAAAATTACTTCAATTTTGAAATCCTCCTTTATATTTTTATTCTCAGGAAAATTATGCTTACTCATTTATATACGTGCCTGTGCTTAAGAATATCACTTAGTCTCCATATGCTGAGGAAGAAATCATTACCCAAGTAGAAACAGAAGTCAGAAAGAAGAGTTTTTCTTCCAAATGTATTTATTGTTAAGAGTGTATTTTTATTCTATCTTGATAAAGAGAAAACTAGCTATATCTACCACACTGAAATTCTAACCACCAACTCTTTGCCTTGTTCATATAAATGGTTAATTTCTGAATTAATACTACTGGTACTATTAGTTTTATTTTTCAATGTCTGAAAGGGTTGAACACAGTATGAAAACACAAGTGACTATTAATTCTATATGGAAAAAATACATAAAGCGATGCTCAGAAAAATGTTGGAATGTCATTCACCTCACACCACACATACCTCATGAACTGTTAAGTACAGAATATCAAGAGGTCAGATTATTTTGAATAGTAAAATATACAGCTTTTGGATTTAGTAATTTCATTTTAACTCAGAGCTGAAAGACAATTTGTGGTGTTGGAGTGTTTGATAAACCTACCAGTGGAAGAGAAAACATTGCATGTTCCTTTCTGGGTTTTAATTAGCTTCCAGAATAATTTGAAAAAAAAAGTGTAGAAATTTGTATACTCCTTTGGCTTTCTTCATCTATTCAATATTTACTTTGTAGTAAAATGAAACTAATGACTTTTATTTGTATAAAACTTCCTGATTTGCAAAACACTGTCAAATCTATTGTTTTACCTGCCTTTCCAATGTCCCTATGAAAAGTAAAGTAAATTAATACCGAGTTTTAAAATGATGGGTAAGAAATATAAGCAGGAGTCAGGATGCTTGTTAAAATCAACACCAATAGAAAATTAGAGTCTAGAAATTAGTCCAGGAAATCTCGAAGTCTTTATTCTCCTCACCTTCTCTAAGCCAAATAAGCCAAAATGTGAATCTGGCTCTGGCTTCCTGAGTAAATGTTGGCAAATCAGTTATCATTCCTAAGCCTCAGTTTCCTCCTACATAAAAGAGGAAAATTTCTCACTACATTAAGATTTTTGCAAAGATGTATGGAAGAATGTGTATGTCAAAATACCAGACCTTGTGTAAGTCCTCAATAAATATTCATTATTTTCCTTCTCCTTTGATTATTTCCAGAAAGCCCCAGTCACACCATCACAGTTCCCCCCAAATATGAATCTCTGAAAAACCACACTCAGGATCCATCTGGAGCTAGGAAGATATTAAGTTGGGAAATCATGTTGGGTAAGAAACTCAGTGGAGGGATTTCATCTGCTGGGAAGTTTTGGCACATTTCTGAATTCCCGTCCTGCCCAGCTCCATGAAATAGCTTGCTGTCACCTGCAACGAATGTTCTTCCAGGGGCAGTCTGTCCGAAAGATTCACATCTTTCAATCTACCTGGTGTGGCTGCTCTGGGCACGCATCACCCTCGTTGGCTTGATTTAAAAAACCCTGGGGCTTAGCTCTCTAGGAAGGGTATCATTTGACTCTGCGCCGGACCCCACACAGCTGCAGAGCATTATGTGGGAGTTCTCTGAGATTTCAAGGTGTCATATAATCAAAGGAGTCAGTGTACAGCAGACAAGCACTGGCCACGATAAGGGAGATGGGGTCAGAGCCATTATCAACATCTAAGTGTTGACTCAATAAGGCCTCTTCACCTCTCTGAGCTTTTCATGTTTGTGAACATAACAAAGGGCACTAGACCCATCTTTACAATTCTGTGACTCTATGATGCAAAGGAGCCTTGCAGCTTTGGGCCCAAGGATGTCAAGAAACAAAATCACACAGAACCACATAAAGGAACAAAAATGTCGTGGGAAATCTAAGGTGGTAAAAGGATTAGTAGCATCTGTCATTTGTCAAGGTGTGAACCAGTGCCTGAAAGACTTGTCAACCAGCCAGCAAGAGTATTGGAAGAAGCCCTAGACGAGATTAGTAATTAGAAAGAGGGAGAAGAGTGAGAAGTGTGGGAGAGGGAGGCAAAGGCAAGCAAACCTTCAAAGAAATTTGAGAGTTGCCTGAGGAAACAAAACCAGGCAAGGGGCCAGGAAGCCCCTTCTGAGGAAAAAAAAAGAAAAAACAATGTGCTTAGGCCACAAGAAGAGAAAGGTTTTGGCTGCGGGCTTATTCAGGGTCCCTCCTTCCTTCCAACCATCTTGCCCATTCATTGCCAAATTATTCATCCTAATTCACACTAATGTGCCTGGGGGGATCTTATGAAAGGCTTTGTAAATGAGGTATAATTTGATAGTCTTAGGAGATGGGTAGGAACTCATAGGGGTGGGCCTTGGAACTCCCAGCAAAAGGAAGGAGAGAGAGCATAACGTTATGAAGCCGCTCTTTTGCTGCAGACGTGCTAGGTGCACTGCAGGCATTGCATATAAAACCACACACCACCACCAGGAGGCAACCACTGTCCCCATCTCACAGATGAAAAAGAAGAGGCTCAGAGAGGCTGAGGAATTTACCCATGCTTATGGGGCCCCTAATTTTAAAACCTCCGAACTTTAAAACCTACGCTAAGTTCATTTTGCAGTTTCTCCTTTCCCACTGCACCTCTCAACACACATAGAGGCAGGGAGTTGCAAAAGAGTAGGGTTTATTTTGAAAGCACCGCCCCAGCTGGATGGGGCATGACAGGTGGAGATGTGGTCTGAAAGTCAAGTTGAGGCCAGAGGAGAAGTGGTCTTGAGAGTCTTATGGACTCTCTTGTGGACAACAGGACACCACTGAGGCTTTGAAAGGATGGCAGAAGACAGAACCGTTGACATCAAACTAGTCTGATGTCTGTGCCTAGAGCCTGGCACGGAATCATAACTCATTAAGTGTTTACCTAATATCAGAATCATTGGTTTTTTTGAGAAATATCATCATCTAGAATAGGTTTAGGTCTTTCTGGGTGACCTCGGGTATCTGATTAAACTCCTTTGGGGTCTGTCATTAGGATATTAGGACCAGAGGTTAAAGATGTCAAGCGCATTCCCCCAATCTAAGGGGGTAAGAAATGCAATTGCAGACAGCTGCTTGTCTCACCCAGCAGCCTCCAGTCAAGAGAATACGCCCTTTATTTTTTTTAATGAAAAATAGAGACATTTATTGAAGAAGACATAAGGTACAAGAAACATTGTATATAAGACAATAAAGCCTCAGATCCTTCAAAGTAGGCACCTTGGGACCTCACACAGTTCTCCCAGTTGCCATCAGCTGCCCCATCATATTTTCCTGAATCTCATCGACGATCTCCAAACTCTTCCCTTTCAAAGGTGGTTTTAGTTTTGGGGAAAGCCAGAAGTCACAAGGCACCAAATCTGGGCTGTAGGGGAGCTGAGTCACCTGGTGATTCGATGTTTCATCAAAAAACTCCGCACAGTTGCCCACAGCTGCAGCCTTCTGGCCTTCCGAATCATCCGAATAGTTTCTGCAGAGGAATGTTCAAGCTTAACACAAAATCTGATGCAGAGCCATTGCTCTACTTGCTCAGCCATTTTTTGTTTGCTTTTTAATTTTTATTTTTTATCATTTTTATTGTTATTCTATTACAGTTGTCCTAATTTCCTCCCTTGCTTTCCTCCACCCATCCCAACCCCCATCCCTGCTTCCACATCATTTCCCACATTATCAAAATACTCCCTTTAAATACAGGTTCTTCATGGGGACCTCTTCAAGAAGCCTCCAGATCCAGTAGTACTTAGAGAGTCTTCCTTTCCACACTGGAATTTCGGACTCACGTTTCTTGCATGTTTCATAAACCATACTCTCCACTTTATAAACCAAGACCAGACAGTTGTAAGTTCCATTTTTTTCCATCATGCTCTATACAAGAAAATTGGAAGCTCATGTGTAAAAAATAAATAAACAAAATAACAATAATAATAATAATGGGACCAGCGCCACATGACAGCAGCAATAACAGCTTTCAAAATCCTTTGAGTGTAAAAGTCGTACTTGTTTTATGAGCCGACACATGGAGCTAGTCTTAAAAATAAAAAATAAGAATGGTTTCTTGCCGCTTGGATTTCATAAGAAAAAAATTGCATCTTTAATTAAGATTTATGGGCCTCAGTAGGGCCCAGCAAGAGAGAGAAATGGCTCAAGAGTGTAAAAACTAACAGTTAAAAATGGGGAAATATGATTAAGGGCCTTTAATTCCTCCTGCTTCTTTTCCAGGACTTCCAGTGGCCCCAGGCAAAAACAGGCACTTATTGTCTTTTAAACAGCATTATTCTTGGCATAAAATGTTTATGAATCAAGATGAAACTTGTAAGGAATAATAATAGCAACCTTACTTGAAAGGCTTCTCTTGCTAGAAACAATATTTAGTTTAATGAAAAAAATTCCTTAAGAGAAAAATATGCATATATAAGGGAAGATGCCTATAAATTGATACCTTGCCTGGTGTTGGGTTAGTACCTTTCAGTTTTCACAGTGACACATGCCTGATCTCATGGGATCTTCTTAAGAGCTCTGAGAGGCAGTCAGGGCAGATAGTATGGTCTCTAATTTGAAGATGAAGACTTTTTTTCAAAATATTATATTACTTGTTCAAACACTGTAAATGGACATAAATAGAACACTGATTCTAAATCCAGTGCTCACTCCGCTATACCATAGATTTATTCCTCTAAGAGTTTATCTCTGCATATTATTTCTACACCATCTATACATATATTTAAAGTTTAATGAAGAACATTTTTGGAAAGCATAATGTAGGAACCCTAAGACTATGTATTTCAACTCTAAATACTAAAATTAAACAATGTAAAAGTACCTTGAACATGGGTATTGAAATGTGATTATAGGATAAAATACGTTTAATTTGACACAAAAAATGCATATCATTAAGGTTTAGCACAAGTTCTTCCTTGAAACATTGTTTGAGGATCATATTTAAGAGCAAATCATTCCAAAAATACCTGTAGCCATTACTGCACCTGCCATCACAAGGAATAAAGACAATTAATTATCTAATGTTGTATGTTTGTAATTTTAACAAGAAATTGTTCTATCTCTTCTTTTTCTGCAAATAGTGTAAAGTATTTTAGAGAAGGGACTGTGTCATCATCTGTTATTGCTCTAGCTAATGTTGAAAATGCTGTCAGTATTTAATTTGTCGATTAAGTAGGACTTGCTTTAATTGTTTTAATTACTTCTTTAATGCTTCAAGGCATGCCCTCTTGATTTTGCACTTCAATATTACTACATAAGCTCTTCCTTTCATGACTGCATAGCTTTGATTATTTATCACGGAACCCGTCTTCTCAAATGAAACATCCAATCTGGTCCTAGCTCTGCTATTCATATATTGTTTCATGAGCTGACACACGGAGCTTTCCTTAAAGCCTGTGCTCTCCAATGAGAAGGGGGAATGTCTGTGGATGCCCACAACCAGCACTAGAATTTTGACAACTACTGTTTTTGCTCCAAAGATTTTCAAATCTGGTAGTCACTCTTCCAATAACCTCAACTTTTCAGAAAGGGAGGGGAACCCAAAAATTAGATGAAAAGGTTTTCTTTCCAAAGGAAATCTAATTCACTATATTCATTATACATTAAAGCAGTACTGATATTCTCACCACTCTTGATGGATCTCTTCTATGACTTCAGAAAACAATCTTATTAAGTGATTCTTAAATCAATATCGCTAGCCCCCAGATTGCTCCAAAACACCATCCACAAAAAGCCATCTATTTGAGAGACCTTGACACCTCTGTATTTAACCAGCAATGCAAACTCATTATATCTAAAATTAAATTCATGATTGTGTTCCCTAAATTCACCTTCCTTATGTCCTCTAATATACTAGCTTTATGCATTTCAATTCCTTCACCTGAAATAACTACATTTCTATCAATAACTGTTCCATTTTCCAATGATAGGCTTGAATCCATCTCAATGCTAACTCATGATCCCTATAGCTAAAATTAAGCTCACTCTCTTTTCAACTTCTAAAATATATTGTAATTCTAAATGTTACCCAGTTGTTATCCAAGTATCTCAAACTAGTGATCTGTGTGATGTCAACAGAAATGCCTCTTTTGAAATATCTCTTTTACAGTGTCATAAATTAAAGGGAAGTTTAAGGGGAGCTGTTTCCAAAGTGAGGGTGCAACATGATCTACTGAGATGCAAAAGGAAATGCTGAAATTTCTATTGTCTATCTTAAAATTGAGAAATTAATCTTATCTATAGTTTATATATAATTGCCTACATTGAACCTTGTGTAAGATATCATTGTATATTTAACATACAATTACTACAGTGAATCTCATGTCCCATGTGACACAGGAATCTTTAGGAAAGAGCAGAAATTTCTCAAAGCCAAAGAGTAGACATTCTTCCACTTGCTTTCTAAGAAACACCATGTGTTATAGTTTGTATGTGCCTAATTAAGTGCATTTGTGAGTAATGTTGTCTATCATTACCTTATACATTATCTCTACAATAAAGCAAACCAGCTTAAAATATCTTTCAAAATTATTTGGAAGAAAATTAGTTGAAGTTAATAGGAATAATGCAAATGCAAATGAATAATAAAAAAACTGGCAGAGCTGAAATATATAGTTTAGTATGATCTCTTCATCAGAAATGTTATAAAACAAAAATAATGGATTATATAATTAGACCCACCTGCAATATAGATTTTTAACCTCAGACTAGTCGTCGTCGGCAGCCGTCCGTCTCGAGAGACGATGGCGTAGCTTCTTAAGAGTCTATCTGCACCGCCGAGAATGGCTGTGCAGTCCGACTCGGGAGTGACACGGTATCTGTCTCCTCCCGTGTTGAATCGACATCTTGCGATGACGCTGGAGTGTCCTCTCCAGCGAAGCTGAAGCTACAGAGCCTGGGCAGGGTGATATGGAGGGTCTGCTGTTGCCCATGCAGCAGACCCCCCCTCTCTTCGCAGCTGAAGGGTCCAAGGGAAAGACGGAGTCAATACAGCTTGGCTTCAGGTGCGCCGCAGGAGTTGCCGGTGTTGACTACAATGTCAAACCGCCTTAGGGACTCCGGCTCCGGATTTTCTGTCGGGGTTTACTCCCTTAGCCTTTCCCCTGAAGAGGTATGCCGCAAGGCAGCGGAGGTTTTTTGGAGTCAGACTAGTATAGCTATGATATCATCATATTTGGGAAGACATTTTATAATATTTAACCTTGCATTATTTGAAAATTATACTTTGAGAATACTTCCAATGTTCACATTTATCCATATTATAATATATTTTATAATTTATAAATAAATATTTATATATTTTGGGTGCTTTTTTATTTCTTTTTACCAGTAGAGATGCAAAAAGACATAACTGAGAGACCGCTGCATTGGAGGCCTAATTTCCTATCAAGAGCCTTTGGACAGCTCACTAGTGAAGAGGTTCTAGTGCTGCTAGTATGCTAAGTCCCTGGTGTCCCACAGAGACGCTGGAGCCCAAAGCTGCCGGCTCGAATCCAGTGCTGACATCCACATGACCAGTGCCACCTGTACAGATCTCAGCCAAAATTATCCCGTAGAAAATCTGCCAGGCCTCAAATGCTGCAGCATTTTAATGGTACAGCACGTTCTGTTGACACGGCTATTTTCTCCGCATGAATTCAGAGCAGCAAGGTCAGAAGGACAGCCTAGAACCATCACTTCTCTCCGATGATTAGTCCTGCTCTTTATTATGTCAAAAATCCAGTGTGTTGGCACTACCACCACTGCTTTCTTAGCTCTGATAAATCTTCTCTCTTGAGACCTTGTATATCTTCTTTCCTTTAGCTATGTTCAGGGCCACTCTATACCATCAAACATATTTTAATAACTGTGAACTCAAAGGGAAGGGGCAGGACTCCCAATTTCCTTTCTGCCAAGAGTCTTAGCTGTCTCTTTATAGTTTCATGGACTCAAAAATATGGGGAAAATTATGCCTTCCAAGCTCCACATGGCAATAGCCAAGACACAACTGAAAGTGTGAAGTTTAGGAGAAGCCAGGCTCTTCTCTCCCATCAATATCCCCAAACTCTTGGCAGGCCTGAGCAATTATATGGCTCCTCTCATTTTCTCAATGATAACCTTTGTAGAGTGCAAGGGCTCGCAGCTCAGTGTAGAGTTTGGGGGCACATGCTTAGGGACAAGGTGGTCTAGATCCACCTCACAGTTCTACCACCAACCTCAGTGTTGTCCTTGGGTAACCCACCAAGTCTTTTTGGCCTCAAATGCTTCCTTGCTGATAGGAAGAGGAAACTGAGGCACTGATAATTCAATGAATTAATTCTTACAAAATACTTTGAACAGAGTTTTCTTTCATATTCAACTACCTAATAAATGTTAGCCTTGAGAATTGCTATTATTATCCATTTTCTGTTTTCCAAGAACTTCAAATACTCTCTGTTATTCTCCATATTTATTTTCTTAATGAATACATTAAAAAATAGTTGAATAAATTAATCAATGAATCAATGATGCATTATGTCATTATAATTATTTTAGAAGTGTGAATTTTTTTTTCTTTTTTTAAACATAATGTAAGTTCCTCAATATTAAGATGGTTCCTAATTCTTGTATGTTCTCCACAGGGTCTCACAATACTGCAAATACATGTATGTATTTGTTTCTCAAAAAAGATGGAATGAACAAAACAACAAAAAAGAATATCTGCCTAGCAGCCAATGCATAACTTTTCAGACTTTAACCAAGAAAAATATCAACTGCTAAAGGAGTCTGAAAAATGACATACAAGATGGTTATGTTATCTGTCTTCCCTCTGGAGTTGCCTGTATTCCTTCAACAGGTTTTTCACTCACCGGGGAACTCCCAGGAATGACTCTGGAAGAGACCTTCTAGACCTGCACAATCCCATCACCAGCATTTTCATGGGGAACCTCCTACAGTGCTCCTACTATGTAGCCTCAATCTACAGAGACATGATAATCAGGAAATCTTCAGGCTTGAACAGAGCCCTGGAGAACCCCTGGTACCAAGCTGAGAGGAACTGAAGAGGTGAAGACATTGCAAGGTGCAGGAATGTTAAACACAATAGAATAAATGGCAAGAGATGTGACCAACTTATTCAGCATCATGACATGCTCTGTGAAAATTTTCTTTTCTTGAAAATGTATTCATTCCATGAGATGTGAGAGCACAGAGTGAAGTTAAGGATATTTTTAGAATGCCCAAAGGAGACATATAAAGTTCATAAATAGTCTCTAGTAAGCATACCTGATGCCTTGGGATTACATTAAAATATATATGCCTGTACAGGATCCTTAAACTGGTGTTATATCCTAATAATATATGTATCTAAGCCATGGTAAAGATATGCAGGTATCCTAAGGCACGCAGTCCTGGAAACAGGTGAGGGATTCTTATTCCCCAGGTGTTCATGACACCACATCTGCCTAAGTGCATGTATGGCTGATAGAACCACATTCTCTTTATCTTTGGACAGGGGAGAAAGGTACCGAAGGATCATGCTACCTGTTTAGACAGAGCCAGGAAAATGAACCAATGAGGTGGTTGTCCTTGCATGTTTAGATTTTTTTGTTTGTTTGTTTGTTTTTTCTGGAGCACTTTGGCAACTGAAATCTTAGAAGGAATCAGTCAGCTAGTGTATCAGTCAGAATGAATGAATAGTGGATAGTAACAAACACCCCGGAATCTCAGTGTCTGAGAGCAACAAAGGCTGATTTCTTGTTCATACCACATGTGCCTCTCAGGTGGGCTGAGAGCCCTCCTCCACTGCATGCTTACTTCGGGCCCCTCGCTGAAAGAACAGTGGATGTTGACAGTCACTGCAGCACTGGGAAAGTATATGTACTCTGGTGGGTCTCATAGGTAATTAAATCCTCTGACATGGATTTATCATACAACTCATTGGCCAAAATTATTCCCATGTCCCCACCCAATCATTGTGGGTCCCAAAAGTTTAATTTCCCCATGTGCCTCAAGGGTAGAGGGACAGAAATACTGTGAACATCACTGAGGACTTTCTTAGGCAACAAAGGTGAACAAATATCCTATTATGAACTTAAACTTAGCACCAAGGGAAGGAAGGGGTGGAGAATATATAATTTGATTGCCCTCAAGAGTTAGCAATCTTTGGAGAGAAACCTACATCCAGAAAAACAACAGAAGTTCATTATTAGTAGATACCATTTATAATCAGAAAGAATATGAAACTCCAAAGTCTAGAACATCAAAATAGCACATAATTTCCTCTTTAATGTACTACCTGCTATAAGTGACTATTTCAAACTACACCCTTTAGATCATTAATGGTTCCACATTCTACTCTTAAATTTATTCTAATTACTCTTCTCTAAATATTCATTGTTATTGAATATCTTTACCTTCACTTCTAATATAAACCATAAAACTACTTTCGATGTAGAGATTATTGTACACACATTCACACTAATTTATATACCTAACAGTAACTTGTGAGTAAGCAAACACAAGTGAAAAACGAAAGCCTTTCTGAGAAACAATGCTTGGCAATGGGATAATCTCACTCCCAGCAGATAGAGGTGTAAAATTCAAGTTTGTGCTTCTGCATCACTGTTAAGTTTTACCTGTAAGATTCTCGGGGATCATTTAAAATGCAACCAAGAATGCTCAGCTTAAAAACACTAAATATAAGAGAAATATACAGAAGAGGGTGCATCTTATCTGAACTGCTATTAATGTACTATGTGTCTTGGGAAAGTAACATTTGCTTATTAAGTTTTATCACCTGTAAATTGGGTGTTAAACTACATTGAAGCCCTTTCCTGGGCTTGTACTTCACTTTAGAGAGAGAAAAAAATTTAAAAACTGCGATAGTTCAAAGACAAGTAGAGAGGTCATTTTGAGTTCAGTAAAACCAGGCCAAGTATGACAAAAATCACAGAGGTCATAAATAATAAACATTTTCTTCTCACTTATTTCTAACACACATACACACACAAAAAAATCTTCACATTCTCTTGCATTCATCCTATTTTTCATTCTAAACTCACTCCTTTAATGGAGAAAATTTTGTCATTAAGTTGCTTTTCCACTTACAGATGAAGGAAAGAGTATCAGATCCAGAAGGTCACAGAAATACAAAATTCCTTTTTTTTTTTAAACAAATGAAACAAGGATGCACTGCGTACCAGAGCCATGATAGATGTTGTACAATGCATTTTTAAAAAATGTATCCCAAATGTGTCCAGCATATTTTGGCATTCAGTAAGCTTACTCACATAAATTAAATTGTGATTTAAAGAACAGATCAAGAAATTCAAGAGTGAGAGTATGTATAAAAACAAACTTTTTTAAGTTCAGAAAAGGTTGATGCGAGGGGTACACAGAATGACTGCTGAGATACTCAAAGGAAAATCATAAGACAATAGAAGAGGGAGATAAGGAATAAAAAAAGGTGAGATGCTAATATTTGCTGAGTGAGCACATAAACAAAACAGTTTAGTTAAGAATAAGTAGATAGACTTCTTCCAAGCAGGGTGGAGTAGTTTGTAGAATTTCCCCAGGAATAACTTTAAAAGCCTATAAAACAGTCCAAGCATATATTTAAAGTCATTAGAAAGGTGCTGATTCAATGAAGATTAGGTGAACCAGGATTAGAGAGAATGAGAACTACAGAGATGAGCTGATTTGCAGCTGCTCATTTCCTAGGAGCATTGGCTGATGGCGGAAACAGGAAAAAAATGAGGACCAGTCAGGCCAGCTTTGTCTGCTCAGAAGACCACAGCTGGGGCCTAGGTAACTGCAGATCTGGTGGCCTCACATGGAAGAGACCATATCAGAGATTTGAGAACATTCATGCACTCCGATTTCTCCCTTTCATATAGTCTTAGGCCACACAAAATGGAAAGCTAAAAGATAATCAGAAGCCTCTGAAAGCAGAAGAGAACTTTATCTTTATGACTTTGAAGTAGGCAAAGATTGCTTAAACATAGTACAAAAAGTGCTAAATGCAGAAGAGTGCTGATAAATTGGGCTTTATTAAACTTAAAAATCTCTGTTTAGAAAAAGAAGCCAATAAGAGTTCAAGGCAAAGCCACAGAGAGGGCAAAAACATCTGCAATACATGAATCCAAAAAAGACTTGTGGCCAGCATATATAAAGAACTCCTTTGAATCAATAAAAAATGATATCAGAAAAATGAGCCAAAGATTTGAAAATGAGCTTCTTTAAATTCAAATGACAAATTAGCACAAGTTCATTAGATATCAGGGTGATGCAAATTAAAATCAAAATAAAATACAGCACAGAATGGCTAAAACTGGAACTCTCATACCCCACTGATAGGAGTATAAATTATTAACAGGCCATTTGCTGGAGCTAAACATATACATGTAATTCAGAAAATAAAAAATCACGGATTGTTAAACAAGTCGATTTATATATTTTTAAATGACTCAGTTTATTTTAACATAAGACATTATTACAACTTTGCTGCTTTAGCACATGATCACCTTAAAAATTTAAATATTTGTAGATGTATGAATCAAGTTTTTTAAGGTCAATTGAGCAAAAAGGCAACATTCTTACTATTCATGTGTTTATCTCCCGTGCCACAGACATTCCTGGAGTTTTGTCTTCCAGCTCAAAACACCAGCCACCATTGTGATATGTTTTATTGACAGAAGAGACTTTCTCAACAGACTTCTAAGTGCCAGGAATAAATGTTAGCAGTACAAATGCTTTTGCTTTTTAATGTTTAACATAATATATGTTTCATCTAGGGCCCATGTGTCTCACTAAGATTCATATGTCACAAATAGCTAAAACTGATCTACTTTATGATATTGACACAGATACTATTATTAATCTTCCAACAAAATTATTATACTTTATAGAGTGTCATGGTAGCTATCTTTGTAAGTTTATCCTTTAAACAGCATAGATGTCTAAACAGGAATAAAGACTTCAAGATGTTAGGGGATATCCGAACTGATTGTGCCTTGACGCCAATCAGTAGTTGTGACCAATGACCATATAAACATACTCATCTTTTCAGCCTCTCGGTATTTTGCTTTCCTGTTCTATCCCATCTCTCTTTCTTCCCATCCCAACTTCCCACCAAAATTCTATAACCCTCTGTATTTTAAAAAAATTCACAGAATTCATTACTTTATTAATAATACCAACAAATGAATTGAAGCTACAGTGAACTAATACTCCAGCCAAGAGAGGGCTGAATTCTTACAGAGGTCTAAATTTTCTTGGCATATGAAAACTGATACTTACATTCTGTTTGGGTCAACGAATGTTTTTACATGTTAAGAAAAGAAATGGTTTAAGCATTGCCCTCTTCCTGTAACCTCTTTTAAAATCTAAACAGCCTTTAAAGGAATAACATGCTCAGTTCTGAATGCTTAATGTAGGTTTGATTATCAGATTGCCTAACACCACAAGGCCATGAAAATGATACGTGGACACTGACAAAGGAATACAGAAATTGTAAAGCGGAGGAGTAAGTTGGAAAGACAAGCATTACCTCCTTCAAAATCATCTCAGGGACCAAAAAGATAGAAAACACAGAGATTGCTGTTCTCTGCTTGTGGCTGCCCCTTGAACATAAGATGCCTTCCCGTGTGGCATTGGGGTTGACATCAAAACTATAATAAAAAGATACTGAATCCCTTTCTAAACCAAACCCTGACTGCTAGGCCCCAGGAGCTCAGCGAAGACGGGAGAAAGAGAGGCTTCTTCTGTCTCCATTCAAGCCAGAGTTTACAGCAGCCAAAGTTATTTTACCCCATATTTGGCAAAGCAATCTAAAGGCTGTATCCAATCTTGCAGCTAGGCTAATCTCAACTTTCAGCACCGTCTGCAAACAGATCTGGGAGTTGCCAACTGCCTGATTCCACTGGCCTGGGAGAAGTTCTTTATTCGGAATGCTGCTTTCTCCTGTACTTCATTACTGACATAGGGCTCGTAGGTGGAATAGGTAACAGGACAGTATTTAAGAGGTGGAAACGTGGGCAGCTTCTTCTCTCCTTCATTAAGAGGTATTTTGAAGAGAGCAAATTCTCTATTAAAACACAAATAAAAAGACAATAACAACTCCTTACCTGTCCTTAACACCTTTGGGGAGTTAGCGCTGAACCTTGGGCTAGCAAGTGCATAGCACTAAGTGAGGAACCCAAGGCTATTACTGTGAAAAGGGGAGGAAAAGTGTGAAAATCATCAGAGGAAGAGAGCCATTTGAAACAAGGCAAAAGTTTAGTACTCCAGTCTCAGTACTCATCTTAGTACTTAGTGTTCAGCTGTGGGAGGGAAAGCAATGAGAGTAGGGATCAATAGCACAACAACAAAACCAATAAGAGGAAAATTGTGAAGAAGTCTTAGTCATCACCCTTTAAGCTGGATAGAGGTGCATCCTTGAGAAAACAGAGAACTCAGGCCCTCCAGAGAAGTCCTGGCCTAGGGAAAAGTTGTCAAGAGAAGTATTTCAGAAGGAAACCACCAATGCTAATGCCCATAACTTTCTCTTTGGAAGCTCCAGTCTACTTCTGATCCCAGTGACTCCAGAAATGCCAGTTCTCATGAAATGAGTTTTTCTGCCATGATAACTACTGGGTTCTGACCCTGACTGAGCTCCCACTCCTGCTTTTTTCTGTAGACTAAATTTTGTTATCTTGCCCAGGTTCCACTTTCCAGTGATCACCACTTCTTATTTTTGCCTTTGCTAGTCCTATCTTCTGCGAAGGTACTTCCTCTGAGCCTCCATAAGTTCAGATGGTTATGTACCAGAGACCAGCTTGTCTTGTCTTCCGGGTTTGGTGCCTCCACAAATTCTATGGGAACATCTGGGATGTTGGTGGGCAGGTGGCCTGTGCTGATGGTGACACCAAAATGTCTGATGAAGAGAAACAGTTCCATAGTCTTCAGAACAAATTGAAAGGGTTAGAGAGGAAGACACAGTAAGGTAGGGACAAAGCTCTGTACTGCCCACAGCAGCCCTGGGCACCAACACAACCCACCTTGGAAGCCCCCGCCTTTGCACATTGCAAAGTCCATTCGCATTTAAAGGAGACCTGGAAACTTCAAGCTCCTGGTTAAAATGTGATTTCCATGGACAGTTTAAGGGAGTCGAGGTATTTCCCTCCCTTTATTTGTATCTAAAGCAGAAAGTAGCATCACAGTTATAAGTCCCCTGGGAGAGGAAGGTGTGATTATCACTCACTAATCTTATTCCTCCAGGAGTGAGGCTCACCCAGCTGCTGCCCTCGCTGAACTGTCTCATTTGGGGTGAGGGTGGAAGACATTTTCAGGTTTGAGGATAATTTAGTGAAGCAACAGGGTGGAAGGCTACTGCACTTACAGGCAGGGGTGAGCTCATAATTTCGGACCTCAGGCTAAACCCTCAGATCCTTTGAACTGGCAGTGATTTTTCCTTTTGCTCAGGGAACAGAGAATTTTCCCTCCAGAGAGTTTCCAAAGAAGAGTGGGGAAGGAAAGCTGTGAGGCTCACAGCAGGTGGGGAGGAGAGGAAACTCTCACTGCGCCTTGTGGACTCTGAATGTTCCTGCAGCCAGGCCGCCCACCTGCGCTCAAGGAGGAGCTGCTGATGCTATGGACACTGAACTCTGGGAAGAAACCAGATCCCCATCTACCCATTGGTCTAAAGTTGGAAAAATTAATCTCCTTATTAGTCTAGCCTCTGTAAAGGTAGAAATCCTCACATAGAACATTTCCTTTAAAACAAATGGAAAAGAAAATCATGCAAACAGCTTTCTTAAGAAAACAAAGATGATTTTACTAAGGGATGTCCCTACACCCTTTGCTCATGTACTTCTGTCTGGGAAGGATGCTTAATCACCTAGCTCCACAGACCACCAATCCAAAGCAGAGTTTGGCTGTCAATACCTCTGAGAATGGAGGCACCCAGAGCCGCTCAGAACATCAACCCGCTGGTGCTATTGACCTAGAGGTAAATTTCCCATGGTCTCCTCTGGCCGTGAGCGGGCTTCACTTGAAATCTCCAAGTGAAAAGGTAAATAATGTGTTATATGCCCTGCGGAGCATCTCCATTTGGTTTTGGAGCATCTTAAATCTTCTAAGTTGCCACTTTCACACCCATTTGACTTTTGCATTTACAATCACAACTCAAAAGCAGTTTTCTCTGCTTGTCTGGAGCACACCCACTCGCCTGCCACTTGGCTCCCTCACCTAGTGCTCCAAGCTTAAATCCAGGCTTAGGGTCACTGACAGCTTTTACAATTATTCCTGAGGGCCGTGTGTCTCTCTATCCAAGTTCCTTATAATCTGAGGGATGCCTTTAATTTCTTACTGTTGCAAAGCAATAGTTCCAGTCATCCCATCACTTTCTCACACACACTAAGAGACCATTTTTGGATCTCTACATTAACAATTAGGGGAAGAGCTCTCTCTAGGAAAAATGGAGAATTGTTGTTTCTTAGCTCGTCATTGTGCTTTGAAGGCCTATGAGACTCATGAACATGGGGGGGGGTTAGAGAAACAAAGTGACATGGGCTGTTTTAATCAGGGTTTAGTCAGGGAAGCAGAGTCATCACAAACATCATGAAATAAGGAATTTATTATAATAACTAGACCTTATGTACCTGAGGGAGTCACTGGGGAAGTAAAAGTTGGCAGTGGAAGAATCAGAGAAATATCAGCAAGTAGCCATGGTGTAATTTGGAGCTTGTAGGAACATCTAAAGTTAGGAATACATAGCCCCTGTAGTCTGACTGTGAAGAGGGCAGTAGACATCTCTAGAAGGTTGCTGGTTCTTTGTTACTACTGCCCCTATGAGTTTGCAGGGAAGGGTCAGATGACAGATTGTGGATGCTATTGGTCATCAAGGACATCTGTTAAAAAGATCAAGAACAAACTGAAAACCAACTGCACCTTTGTGTCTACCTCTCGCCACTTCTCATCAACAACGATGGTCATCTTCTGCTTCACATCCACCTCCCAAATCTCATGCAACTTCACCTTGGACAACCCAAACCAGAAAAATCTCAGGCATTCCCCCAAGATTCTGAGAAATCTAGTTTCTGGTGGAACAAAACTGGCAATAGAAATCCAGCGCACACACACAACTTGTAGCCCTTCTCCACTGTTTCATCATCACCATCCTTCAGGCTCCTTGGCTTCAGAACTCCATAGCCCTGCCAGATCTAAACATACCATTTCCTTTTGTAACTGACATTTGTTTAAACCTGATTTCACCTAGGTTAAATCAACATTAGGGGGCACAGAATATGTGGATATATGATGCTTTCCCTGAGAGGTTCATTCTCTTGTACAGTCTGGTAACCTGTCTATGGAACGTGCCCATATGGTATCCTATGGATATGTCTGCCAATAGATCTCCAGCTAAATTTCCTGAATTGTTTTTTTTGAATCCCCATACTGAACCATACAAAGGGTTCCTAGCTGGTTTCAAGTTCTAAACTGAGGGACAGGGTAAACTAAATGCAGGGACAGCAATTGTCAATACCAAGGCCAGAATTGGGGAGCAAGTTATGACAGGACCGAATAAACTGGACTTTCTTGCTACACCATTCTAGCAGGCTCCATCCTTTCTCACTCACTGTGATTTATCCTAAAATGCAGTCCTGCCCGATGGCTGACTTCTTTTTATCTGGGCTATATCTCAATTGTCCTTGCTTTTATTTCCCTACTCCCTTTCCTTCTCTCCCACCCCGCCTTTTCCTTTTCCATTTCCCCAAATCCACAGCCCTTGGAAAGTTCACTGTGACGTATGAACACATTGTTTCTCACTATAATCGGTGGATCACCTCTTTCAGATATGCGCATGGTTTCGTAAACAGATTCTGGACCCCCACTTCAAACCCCAAACCCACTAAATCAGATTCTATGCTGATGGGCCCAACAATCTGAATTTTTCACAAGCATTCTAACTAATGCTTATGCAAACCCAGTTTTCAAAAGCACTACACTGAAGGCTGTAAAGAAACAAATTTTTACTATTAATGGTTGGTCCCTGATACATAATCCTTATGCTATCAAAATGTTGTTTACCCTGTTATTTAATCTCCTAATTATATTATTTAACATGTTTTGTTTCTGTGGAAAACAGTCTCCAGCAACCAAGAGAACAAGCTTCCATAGACCACAGTCAGCTGGAACTGATTGTTATTGGGAAAAAAGGTTGTCAGGAGATAGCACTGGGGTGGGGGCAGGGCATCCCACATGTATAGTCTTTAGTGGAAGAAGGCCTGAGCTTCACTCTCTTGCTCTTTCCCTTGGAAAATGTTTTCTACCATCTTGGAATTCTTTATTATTTTCTCTTCTTTTTCTACTTGTTCAAGCTTCTTGAGTATGTTAGTCTGTACAGGCTGCTGTAACAAAATACGGGCTGGAAGGGCTTGAAAAACAGAAATTTCTTTTTCACAATTCTGGAATCTGCAAGTCCCAGATCAAGGTCTGGCAAGGTTCAATTTCTGAAAAAGCCTCTCTTCTTGGCTTGCAGACAGCAAATCTTCTCACTGGGAGGGACCTCATAAGGACTTTCCTTCAAGGACACAGAGAGAGAGAGAGAAGAGAAGAGTCTTTCCTATAAAGATGCTAACCCTATAGGATCAGGGCCCCACCCTGATAAATTCATTTAACCTTTAATACCTCTGGTAAGAACCCATCTCCAAATACATTCACATGGGGGTTAGGGGTTCAACATTGGAATTTGGGAAAAGCACAAACAGTGCATAGTGCTGGGGCTTCAGAACAGATGTATGATTCAAAAGAATCACAAGTTCTCCTCAGAGGACCTTTGAACACAAGCAAAACAATGCATGAATCTGAATAACAAATTTAGAGCCTCCTTGTCAGAATACCGATTAGCATTATGTACATATCACCACATCCATCAAGACCTTCATCTTGTAAAATGATTCTCAGGCACATTATCAGGCATCTCACCACCTATCACTCACAGAAGTTTTTTAGCCGTTCTTTCTGGAGGAACATCATTTGTAAGTAGCTGTTCTCTGTCCTTTGTTCTTGATCTTGCCCTCTCTCTCGAGCTGATAAGAACATCTACTACAGGGTTCCTCAGCCTTTGGCACTACTGACATTGGGGGTTGGATAATTCATTGTTGCAGGTCCCAGTGCATGGCAGGATGTTTTGTAGGATCCCTGACCTCTAACCACTAGATGCAGGTAACACCCCTCCCAGTTAGGTCAACAACAACAACAAAAATGTCTACAGACTGTCAAATGCCCTTTCAGTTAAACTGCTTAACCTCAGCATCAGCTGCTACATATTACCCTCGTTTCTAGGGATTTGAGTACCCATTTGACTTAAATCTTCAGTCTAAAAAGCCCAATTCCTACTCTGTTTTTACCATTGTTAGGACTCAAGGGGAAATATAAATGTTTATCAGGCTTTTCCTTTAAACGCCAGGTGGTGCGGCCAGAGAGCCTCTGAGGCATCAGAGGGACTGTGCTCAGAGAGTTCCAAACCAGCCACAGATGATATGCACTTAGAGCAGTGACTTTGCCTTTGAATATTTTCATTTAAAAAGTGAGAGGTATCTGATTAGGGTTTGTTAAGTTCCTTTGAAGCATTAATATTCTATGAAATCATCCAATTTCTGTATAAAACATCAGCAGGCATTAATAACAATTATACTTCTGATTCACAGCCTAGATAATTAAGGCCAAATCTGAGAGTCAAGTTTCCAGGATGTAAGCAATAAAAGGCACAGCATCTGCTCTTTTAAGTAGTTTAGTGTATTGGTCAGGAAGCGCTTGGGTATTACAGATGACAAAGTTCAGGAGTTCAAATGCATGCGGACAAAGCAGGGAAGACTTCGCAGTGGAGACAGGAATTAAGCTGAGTCTCAGAAAACTGTAAGAGCGAGGATGAAGAGAAAAGACTGCTTTGATCTGCTGGCAATGGAATGTCAACCTGGCTGCATAGGAAAATCACCTTGAGACTTGGGCTTTCCCTTCTGCTCAGGCTTCCCCCTAAATCAATTACATCCACTCTCTGGAGATGAGGCCTGGGCATTGGCATTTTTTCAATGTTCCCTAGGTGATTTTAATCTGCAGGGAGTGTTGAGAATAACCACTAAGCTAGTCAGAGCAAGATGAGCAAAGCTCTCATTATTTTAATGTTATAATAATACTTAGCACCTGCAAGGTCTTTTCATGCTCTTGGCATTTAACTTGAACTTATATATTAATTACTTACCAAAAGAAAATCCCAAAAGGCCTTTCCTTGGCCCCAACCTTAAGCAGGAGCATGAACACCTGGGGGCCATACGGGTGCCTCTGTTGACAAATGCTCACACCTGTGCTTCTTTGCCCACCCACAGAGCAGGAGGAATGAGAGCCCCTCCCAGTGTGCTCCTAACCCTGACATACATCCACTGCAGGTGCTTTTCAAGGCACCAGGGAATGTACCTGTTCCTCTTCACTTTTCCCCAACAGAGGGTGAAGCAGGCACTGTGACTTAAAGTTGTGTTCACAGTAGTAAGCACAACTCCCAGTACATCCTGAGTAGCTGAAAGAATGAATGAATAAATAAAAATAAAATAATTCATCCAAGGACACCAACTCATTTTCAAAATGTTCTGCTTCCTGGAGATTTTCTCATGCTTTCTCTGATCTCCCGGACTCTAGAGCTTGCCTGGGCAGCCAGTTGATACCCTCATAGCCTCTTATGATTTTACTGTCTACACTGAGCTTGATCTCTCCCCTATTTTCACTTGTGGAATGTGGGTGGAATCCTCAGCCTTGCCAGTTCCTCTTACTTGGCAGACCTTGACCAGCCTGCCATGTTAGACTCCAGGCATGATCAGTTAGATTTGGCGCCAACTGATAGGCATTTTATACTTACTCTAACCAATTGTTATTAAATAAGCAGTCCTCAGAAAAAAACATGTATTATAAATTGGCCATTTGAAATTCATTTAAAACTTGACTCTTAAAAGAGTCTTTAGGTTGAGCAGTGCCCCATATCTCCCAGACCAAACACTGAAGGAGAGGATCACATTTTATGACTCTCCACCAACTTTTGGAGTTCTCCTATAATAAGAGAGTTTGAAAAGAAGAAACAGTATGCATAATACATTGTTTCAGGTGTACAACACAGTGACTAGACATTTATATAATTTCCAAAGTGATTACCCAATAAGTCTAGTACTCATATGACTGCCCAAATCATCTTAAATAGGCTACAGATTGGCATTAATACACCATCTGAAGACTCGATCCAAGATGGTGGAGGAGTAAGTGGTAGATACACTAATGTCCTTCCAGGACCAATCTGGAATTACAACCAAATTGTGGAGAAATCATCTGGAATAACTAACTGAACAATAGCTGGAGAGAAGCTTTATAACCACAGAGAAAGAGAAGAAACCGCTTCATCACAATGTGACTGGTATGGAGTGCAGAGGAGACTCAAGAGGACTGGCTAGACTCCCAAAGGCAGCAGCTGAAGGTCAAGAGAAATATTTCAGCACCTGGGCGATTCCCCCTGAGAAGTGAGGAGCCTAAACCATAAGCTACGCTCCCCAGCCTACAGCATCAGAACCAAAGAGGAACCCAGACAGCATCCAACTGTGAAAAGCCATGGTGTTTCTGCCTGCCAGAGAGACATGGCTGGAGTCACAGAGAGCCTCTTAAAGGACCAACACAAAAAAATTTCATTTGTACCCACTTACCCTGGGGTCTGGCAGAGAGGAGCAGAGTGGACTAGAGATGCCAAATATTGGTAATCCAGATTCAGCAATACATTAAAAAGATCCTACACCATAATCAAAGTCGATTCATCCCAGGAATGCAAGGGTGATATAATATTCACAAATCAGTAAATGTAATATACCACATAAACAAATGAAAGACAAAGGTCACATGATCATATCAATAGATGCTGAAAAAGCATTTGGTAAAGTACAGCATCCATTTATGATAAAAAAAATGTCAGCAATGTGGGAATAGAGGGAGCATATCTCAACATAATAAAGGCCATATATGAGAAATTTACAGCCAACATCCTACTCAATGGGCAAAAACTAAAACTTCCCCCCTAAGATCAGGAACAAGATAAAGGTGTCCCCTTGCACCACTTTTATTCAATATAGTATTGGAAATTCTAGCCATCATGATCAGACAAGAAAAAGAAATAAAACACATCCAAATTGGAAAGGAGGAAGTAAAACTGTCATTATGTGCAGATGACATGATAGTGTACATAAAAAATCCTATAGGCTCCACCACAAAACTACTCAATCTAATAAGTGAATTTGGCAACACAGTGGGATGCAAAGTCAATATTTAGAAACTGAAGGCATTTTTCTACACTAACAATGAAATATCAGAAACAGAAACTAGAAAAAAATTCCATTTACTATAGCAACAAGAAAACTACCCAGGAATAAACTTAACCAAGGAAGTAAAAGACCTATATTGAGAAAAGTACACAACACTGAAGAAAGAAATGAAGACGATACTAATAAATGGAAGCATATACCATATTCATGGATGGAAAGAATTAAAATCATTAAAATGTCCATACTACCCAAAGCAATTTATAGATTCAATGCAACCCCTATTAAAATACCAATGACACATTTCACAGATGTAGGACAAATATTTCAAAAATAGCCTCAGCAATCTTGAGAAAGAAGAACAAAGTAGGAGGAATCACAATGCCTGATATCAAACTATATTACAAGGCCACTATAACCAAAATAGTCTGGTACTGGCATAAGAACAGACATATAGATCAATGGAACAGGATAGAGAGCCCAGAAATAAACCCAGGGCTCTATGGTCAATTAATATTTGACAAAGGGGCAGCAGCATAAAATGGAGTAAAAACAGCCTCTTCAACAAATGGTATTGACAAGAATATGCACAAAAATGAAACTAGACCACCACTTACACTATATACTAGAATAAACTCAAGATAGATAAAAGACTTAAATGTAGACTGTGACAACACAAAAATCCTGGAGGAAAACATAGACGATAAAATCTCAGATATCTCAGGCAGCAATATTTTCACCAATATATCTCCTAGGGCAAGGAAAATAGAGGAAATAATAAACAAATGGGACTTTATCAAACAAAAAACTTCTGCTCAGCTAAAGAAAACATAAGCAAAATGAAAAGAGAATCAACCGTATGGGAAAAGATATCTGCTAATGATACCTCATACAAGGGTTTGATCTCCAAAATATATAAAGAACTCATATGACACAACACCAGGAAGACAAACAATACAATTAAAAAATAGAAAAACAATAAATAAATATTAAAAAATAGGCCAAGGACCTGAACAGACAATTCTCCAAGGAGGAAATACAGAGGGGCCATATGCATATGAAAGGATGCTCAACATCACTAGCCTTCAGAAAGATGCAAATTAAAACCACAATGCAATACCACCTCATACAGGTCAGAACAACCATCATTAACACCTCGGCAAACAACAGGTGCTGGCAAGGATGTGGAGGAAACAGAACCCTAGTGCACTGTTAGTGGGAATGCAGACTGGTGCAGCCACTGCGGAAAGCTGTATGGAATTTCCTCAAAAAAACTAAAAATGGAATTGCCTTTTGATCCAGTGATCCTGCTGCTGGGATGGTACCCTAAGAATCCTGAAACACCAATTCAAAAGAACCTATGCACCCCAATGTTCATAGCAGCATTATTTACAATAGCCAAGTGCTGGAAAGAGCCTGAGTGCCCATCAGCAGACGAGTGGATCAAAAAGATACAGTACATTTACGCAATGGAGTGCTACGCAGCAGAAAAAAAGAGGGAATTCCTACCTTTTGCAACAACCTGGATGGAACTGGACAGTATTATGCTAAGTGAAATAAGCCAGGCAGCAAAAGACAAATACCATATGATCTCGCCTATAAGTGGAACCTAATGAACAAAACAAACAAATGAGTAAAATAGAACCTGATGCATGGAAACAAGGAACAGACTGACAGTGACCAGAGGGAAGAGGAGAGTGGGGGAAAGGGCCTGGTCAAGGAACAAGTATAAAGGACCTATGGACATGGACAAAAGGGTGGGGATTGACTGTGGGAGCATGGGGTGGGTGGGGCAGTGGAGAGCAACGGGGAAAATTTGGGACAACAATAATAGAACAACAACCAAAAAAAATTTTTTAAATTAAGTTAAACAATAAAAAAAAAGAAAAGAACCAGTGTCCCTTGCATGGTGAATCCCTGAGTTGAGGTCATTACAAGGTTGTCAGGCAGGAAAAGAGATAGTGCTGCTTCTGCTGGCAAGGGGGGCAGGGTAGGGGTGTTCAAGGTACTTAGATTCATGGACATTTATCCAAATTTCTCTGCTGTGATTTTCAAGTTTCTACTCCTTACTGGTTAATGCTCTAACTGTAATATAAGAGACTTGTTAAATCTGTACCTTCACTTTTGTTTGCAATTTACCAATCCTTAGGATTGTTTATACTTTTGATTGAGTTTTAGAAATATTGGCCCAGTGGCTGCAAAAAAAAAAAAAAGAAATGCTTTCAAGACAGTAATTAAAATCAGTCTCCAGTACTTATCCCATTCCTTGAAAAACTAATTTAAAACCCTAATATTGTCTTTCTTTTTCCAAGTTCTACATTGCACTTGGAAATAGCCAGCCACACTTGACTTACTTTGTACTCTTTATTTCTACCATAAAGTTTTATTACTATTCCTACTCTTGGTACTTTGCTTTCTAACTCCTTGCCTTCTATGGGTATATAACTCCATAAAATTAGAGGTAATAATGTAAATAACTGTTTTGCTACTGTATGTCATAGACTATCAGTGACCCATCTTGTACTGTAATGGAAGTTGATAATGCTGTCAATTATAATTCTATTGGAAAATCAACTTGACACTTTCATACTTACAGTTTCATTATCCCAGAACCACTTGCAGTTAAAATAAAAAGCCCTCCATTCAGTCAAGAAATAGAGCCATTTAAACTATTACAAGTGCAAAGAGATTGAGTTAGGAAATAGAGGCTTAACTGTTACAAGAACTTGGAAGCACAGGTTGGGAGAGCTGACACTAAAGATCTTACCTGAAGCACCAAAGCAGAAAATGTCAAGAACTTGCTAGAAAACTGTTCCAACTCTCAAAAATTCCTGAGAAGTTTATACCAAATCTTGCAGTACTCAGAGCTGAACCAAGTGGTTCCCTAGACCTTACCAAAGACATTACCATGAATCATTCATCTGCCCATAAATCTGGCTGAAACTACCTCCAAAAAAATAGTGATTATCATTCTTTTCCTGTTTACAAATAACAATAACATGCAAACGTCTCTTATAGACAAATTCTAACTTAAAACCATAGAGTGAAGGGGATTCTGGGAAAACAAAACTCTCACTCCTCTCTACAATGCAGATGATGCCTAGAAGGAAGTAGTAGTAATGGCAAATTTGCCTCAGACAGTCCAGCACAATGATCTATTACTTTTACATGACATACCTTTAAATCATGTGTTAGAAAATGAATCTCTACATCTTATAGTTTCTACTGACTCTTTGTCTGCCTGAGTCTTTTTGAGGCATCCTCTCTGAAAGTGGGAATCTTTCTTAGCCACTTACCCTGGTTACTTTCCTTTCCAGACCAGCATTGCAAAAAAGAGACTCTGTTTAAAAAAAAAAAAAATGCTTCAATCATTCCAGGTGTTAGTGATGTTAATATATTTCTATGAGTTTTCATTGTTCAGTTCAAACTGGAAAGATATCCAGAGGCTGAAAATAGAAGCTAATATTTGGAACATGATTGTGTCACGTGACCTCCTAGATTCAATTCAACTAGACTTAAGGTCATTTTTTTTACTTACCTAGAGTTTACCTAGCCTAGAACACAGACTAAAATATTAGATTTTCACGGGTTAGATTTTCCAGCCAAGGTGTTGCCAAGAGTTACAATGAAATAAATTGTCTTAATTCAGAACCTCATGCCTCTTAATCTATCTGACATTACTTTGAGATGTCCTTTCGTTTTCTTTTTCCTGAGAAAATATTTATCAGAGCATGTAAATAAGCCAGATAAGATTTCACTTTAGAAATAGCAGAAGGCCAGAGGAGTGGGGGGAAGACTGTTCACTTTTTGAAAACATTTTGTTTTAGAACCATGTCTATGTATAACCTATTTAAAGTTACATAAAATAAACAGCAGAAGAGGTTTAGATTTGTTTTTGTTTTTTTTACATAAGTGCTTTTTTTTTTTTTTTTATCTGTAGCAATTCCAGTCAGTGAGTGGTGGTGACTAAGAGCACTGTGTTGAAAAGGATTCTCAAAAAAAAAAAGTGTCATAATCAGTTAGTAATGTCAGTCCATGAGCCCAGAAAAGTGATGGTGGCACTGTGCACTTTCCTTCTTTTGATTAATGTCATGAACACCTTGCTAACCAATAAGACTAGCATATCTTACTTGGCTACATAGGGAGGAAAGCAAGCAAGGTATAATCATTCACATTTTACAAAGGCGAACTCTGAAGCTTAGAAATCTCCAAAGCTTGTTGAAGTGTGGGTGACTTGTTGAAATCATCACATCTGATAAACTAGTAAATGGTGGAAGCCACACCAGAGCATGGCTTCCTGCATCATGCATCCAAGAGTTTCTCTAATAGTCCATGTAGTATGAGAACAACAGGTTTACACCTTTTATTAAAAGCAAAGGGGAGGCATGAATGTAACTCTTGAAAGGTATAACTAGTTCTCCATTAGGCTAAAATGGGTTAAATAAGATTACATTTAGCATTAAACATGAAAAGATAGAGTATCACTGACCCATTCCTTAAGTAAGTGTTCTCTTTAAGGTCGATGTATTGTTTCATGGGGACACACCTAAGTGAAGGCTGAATGTTTGACTTGCTGACTAAGGGCCTCAGGTAGCTGAGGAGGAAAGGGGATTAGCGGGGTGAAAGAAATAACAATGCTGACCTAATTCACAGGAATGTAATTACCTAATGAACCATTGTACTTTGAAAACAAACTGTGGTATGAGTGCTCACTAATATCACTACTAAAGCTAACTTCACGTTGCTATATCAAGGTTCCCAGAGTACTCATCAGACTTGCCTTGCCCTGCCTGCCCACTCCTGCATGGCAGCACGTTACACACTAACCAGTCACTATGCCCATTTTCCCACACCTACTCCTGCTTTCCTTAAATTCACTTCCTCGTCTTATTTCATGGCTGTAACTTCACATCATACTCAATTGTGGAAGAATCTTGGGTTCAATTATTGGCATTCCACAAAATGTCATTAAAGCATAACCAGTATCCCTCTTTCTTTATGATCAGCTTTCCTTTGTAGCTGTCTTACATGAACACAGAAGCCATGTCATAGGCCAATGGCTATTCAAGAAATGCTAATAATACCCTAACACCTCATAATTGTCCAGCCCTTCTATTTCTGCAAAGCCCTCTCCAAGCTATTCTCCCATAAAATCTGTCTGAGAAAGACAGGGCAGGGCTGATCACTATAAACAGTTGAGTCAACCAAAGCAGTAAGAGTTTAAGTGACTCTCAAGTTCCTATTAATATCCAAGTGGGGATTAAAATATTCAAGTCCACATTTACAGCATATTAGCCCAGTGACTGATGCATGAATGAACAAAATAATGAAGAAATAAAAGCATCTGTTGGAACTCCTAGCCCAATGCTCTTTGCACCTTGTCACACTGAGACCATATGCTGTATCAGAACAGAGCTCTAACCTGATAAACTACTGCATAGAGGAAGAGTGCCAGGGTGAGCTGAGTCCGCTCCTGCTTCTCCAATAATGTTCTGAACTGGGTACGAGAAGGTGCACACAGCAAGCCCTGTGTCTGTGGGATTGATGACCTATGTCCACAGTCCTTCAGGGAAGGAAAATGTGATTAAAATCTGACCATTATTATCAAAGAGCATTTATTGTGGGCCAATTATAATAACTACTCACATTTGAAACTGCTTTGCCATTTGAAAAGCACTTTCCCATCCATTAGTCTATTTGATCCTTCTAATAATGCTCTGGAGAATGTGTCATCATTATCCCACACTTTACAGATGAGGAAGATGAACAAAAGGTAACTTGCTCGGAGTTATATAGCTCATAAACAAATCTGGCCTGCGAACAGAACCCACCGCCTTTGAAGTCAGTATTCCTTCTACTGCATTGTGTTGACCTCCAAAGATAGGAGACTCATCTCTAGGACCATTTTCAGAGAAAGGTCAAATTCTCCATCACCTTCATCACCTCTGCCTCAGCCTCCTTGAGCGCACACACTTCCACCAAGGCTTCCTCCACTCCCTGACCATGGCCTCAGCTAAGTAACTGAGTGTGTGTGTATATGATTCAGAGCTCATCTGGTGAGATCCTTTCTCTTTCATGATGCATTTTTAAATGACTACATCTTCAAGTGCTACCTTCCTAAACCATGTTGCCTGCCAAAATGCAAAAAGGAAAAAAGAAAAAGAAAAAGACTAATGAAGGAATTTAGGGAATGTAGCAGGGGAGGACTTTGGGTGCAGGGAGGCAAGACAGAGGGATGGTAATTCAATGTTTGTGAATAACCAACCCGAAGGAATGAATTTTCCAGAAGTTTTCAATAAGAATTTGCTCATTCACTCTTTCCTATAATTATGAGTGCTTAACTCTTCACTCAGGGGTTTGCAAGATGCAGCAATGTGATAATAAATGAGAATAGATGACCTTTAAAATTATTCAATTAATGTCCTCCTCCTCTCCATAAATTCATCTATTTTGTATGGCTATTTTAACCTGAGACAAGGAGGGCCTCGCCCTTTGTGCTTCAGGTAAGAGGCATTGGCTCTAGCGTGGGTACTTCATGGACTAGAAAATGGCCAAGTTTTAAACTTTGCGAGTATCTTTTTGGTTGGTTAGTTGGTTTGAGTTTTGTTCTGTTCTGTTGTGTTGTGTTTTGCTTTTTAAAGATAAAGCGTGTGCCTTTTCATTTGTAACTCAAAGAAACTAAGCCAATGGCTAAAGATCAGATTAGGGCTGTTAGGCCCCCCACCCACCAAACACTAAGGTTTGCTGTCCATTTAGGTTATAGAGGAAGTCATACAAGAGATGGGAAGAAAGAACATGGGTTTGAGAATTACCATTAGAAAAGAAATTGAGGATTAGCTACTAACACAGACATAAGTTTGAAAGCAAATAGACTAGCAGCTTGCCACATGTTAAGGGTCATGTATTATGAAAAAAAAAAAAAAATGCAACTACTTAAAATTTAAAACAACCTTTGAGCCCCCAAACTGGCACCGACAGAAAATAGGCAACAAATGCTGAGCAGCCCTCAAGGAGGGCAAACTCCCCAACACCAACTTCAGAAGTGACCATAGGAAAAATGTTCAAAGAAGAGCCAACCCAAAACAGTGCACAATGGAATTTCTCCCAGAGGCATAATCACGGTCTCACCCAGACTTCCTCACCCTCTTCCCAAAAGGACTCTTTACAAGGACTGCTCAGCAGGATTTCATAATTGTTGGGGAACTTTGCAGATGGGAGTTTTTAATAGCTCTTATTCTGTCCCTACTTTACAATGTAAATTGGGGGGTAGAGGGTGGGGTGGGGTGAGAGGGCAGAAAGCGTGTTCTTAGAGTTCATAAGTCACCACATCACAGAGAGTTACACAGGAACCTCATGGATCAGATGTGCGTCACCCAGAGTACCTGAACATTCAGCTGCATGGATCTCTGAGGAGACTTCCATGGGGCAGGAACAAGTACTCCATAAAGGAGCAAAAGGACACACAATGCACAAAGGAGTGGGCCAATTGAGAGACTGCTATGTGCTCATCATGGCTCATTTCCTTTTCTTTCTGCGCGCACAGTGAGACTTCATAGTCCAGCCACCCTTGAAATTTCAGGGCTACGTTCTGGTTCTGGTCAATAGAATACCATGATGTGCAACCACACCCTGACCTCACCCATCCTCTGTCTCTTTTCCCCATCCACCAACCAGAAGTGAGTAACTCTAAAGCACAAGGAATGGCAAAGCCACCAGGCAAAGGGAGTCTGGATCCTGAAATTATCACATGGAAGAAAGCCCACCAAGCATTGCAGAGAGAAGACATTAACTTCCTATTGTGTTAAGCCGTTAAAATTTTAGGATGTCACTGTTTTGGAAGTTTGTGTCACCTAAGAATACATACAACTATGTATTTGAGTCTTATTCTTCTCTGTATTTCCTGCAGCTCCTAATACAGCTCCTGAGGTACCTTCTGCACAGAGCAGGAGATAAAAATACTTTTTTTTTTTTCAATAAATATACAAGCAAATGAGTGAAGAGAGCTACATCAGAATGCAGATGGATAGAATTCAGATTCCCTTGATCAAATCAAATAGGGAGATTCCTTGGTCGTTTCATCTGCTCAAGGGAGTTAATCCCTACTTCATAAAAATAAGAATGAAATTATGCAATAAATGCAAACTACTTAGCACAAAATAAGCATTTAATAGTTAGCAGGATGTATTATTATTAGCTGTGAACTCTACACAAAGTGGTTTCTTAGATAAAACAAACCATGTCTCTGAGAACAGAGAGAAAGTGGTATTCTTGAAATTAAATCCTGCGTCTGATTCATGTTGTACAGTGATCCCTCACTTATCACGGGTATTATGTGACCCCCCCCCCACACACACACGCAATAGGTGAAAATCCGCGAAGTAGGAACCTTACATTTATTTTAGTATTTATATATATTTTAAGGCTCTATAAACCCTTCCCACACACTTATAAACCATTCCCAGTTCCTTATTAACCTTTCCCACTACCTTATTAACCTTTTCCACACCTTTATAAACACTACTTATGCTCTTAAAAATATTCTACACTTTTAAACCTACGTAACTTTAACAACACGCATATACAGTACCACAAAATCCTGTGATATAGTGAAAAATCCGCGAAAAATAACTAAATATAATATTTTTTAAAATCCCGCGATACAATGAGGCCACGATAAGTGAACCCCAATACAGAGAGGGACTACTGTATATCTGAAGGCTCGAGCACAGTCTTACACACAGAGTTGTAAGTAAGGTTGAATTGTATTCTAGAAAAAGTCAGGGAAGAAAAAAATTATTTGAATGATACTAAGGAGAAACAAAAGAGTGAGAATATAGATAATGCTAATAAATTATTCTATGGATGATTTATTGTTTCTATGAAATACAGTGTTTGTGCTTTTGAATCTACATTGAGAAAATGTTTTTTCTCATATATAAATTCGCATTTTATAGTTAATTGTCACAAACAGCATAGAACTGCAAAAGGTCAAAATATTGCTGACATGAAGTCTGTGTAAGGGCCATGATAGAATAAAAATTCATGTAATGACTTTGATATTAGCCCCAAATTATTTGAGAATAAATCTAAGGATAAATCCATTGATCATTTCCTACTTGGGAATATTAGGAAGATATCTGAACATCATAAGCCCCTAGGAGACTTCCTTATAGACATTTAGATATAGTTAAAAGTATAGAAATATTTATTTATATTTTATATTTATTTATGTTTTATATGATTCATATTAAAAACATAATTCAGTTATGAGAAGTAGAGAAAGAAAGAAATTATACTAGCACTATGTTGAAAATTCAGTCTCACAACTTCAAACCGAAACTAAAGTATAATATATCAAAAAAAGGATGAGGGAATCAGTGTCTATTACCTAAAGAATGGGGTGGGATGCAATGTAATAGATCATAATGAAACAGTGATTTTTAACCTCTTTTCATCTCATAGTACATATAATTACTAAAATTCAGCAGCGCACACACAAAATATATTTTTTGCCAATCTGACAAAAATATAGGTATAATTTTGATTCATTTACACTGGACAGCTATTGTTGTGTTGAATGTTGTCATTTTTCAATTTGACCATCTGGGGGACAAGAGGTCAGTGTCCCTTACTAAATTGTCAGGTATTGTATGTATTAAAAACTCTTGCGGAACCAGTGTGACATAGCACACAGGTTGAAAATTGCTGAAATAGAAGCACACATCACCAAATGCAATTAAATGTCTCTGATTTAAACAGAAATTTCAATCCTTCAGCTCCCTACAATGAGGCACATCAGGGACTTCCAACCCCACCCTCCTTTCCCCCTCCTGGGTAAATGAGTAACATTTTGTGTCTCTCGGTGCTGGGAATAGGTTACCCAAGCACATTCCCAAACATTTCACATTCTTCAGAGAGAAGATAGTATCACTTCTCAGTGGGGAGCCTTGTTATTAATTCAGGTGAATCATGGAAGAAGAGAGTTGTGGGTTGACCTCCTATTTCATAAGCAGCCACAGCAGTGGTGCAGGGTGGAGGCTGGGGCAGGGATCCAGGACCAGCAAATCTGGGAAAGGTGATAATGGAAGGATGATTTCGTGTTGGCTACGGAAGGGTGTGTTGTCAAGTTTGGACTACAAGGCTAAGTACCAAGCATACCAGGGTCTTTCCCTTGGCCTGACAAGGAGACAAGTACAGAGTTGATGAGACCTTGTGCCAAGAACGCACTGAGAACGCTGGCCCTGCCCTTTGGGAACTGGTTACCTAGGACAGGTCATCTTGACCGAAGCTGCAGTCCACCTACAATTCCAGGGTTTGGAGGGCCCTGGAAGCAGATAGCATGGACAATGTGGAAACTGATTAACCAACTAAACATTGGCAGATATTACATCTGTAAAGCAACCAGCAGGACCCAGCAGAACTGTCAAGGTCATAGAGGGTTAGTAAAAGTGGTCCAGCTGTGACTGGCCAACTCAGTTGGTTTGAACATTGTCTTATATACCAACCAAAAGGTTGCAGGTTTGATTCCTTGTCACGGCACATACCTAGATTTTTGGGTTCTATCCCTGGTTGGGGTGGGTGCAGGAGGCAACCTATGTCTCTTACATCGATGTCTCTCTCTCCCCCCCCCAACCCCGACTCTCTCCCTCCCCCCATCCCCCACCTTTCCTCTCTCTCTAAAATCAAAACATATCCTCAGCTGAGGATCAAGAGGGGGAGGGGGAGGAGGAAGGGAGGGGGAGGAGGAGGGGGAGGAGGGGGGGAGGGGGAAGGGGAGGAGGAGGGGGAGGAGGGGGGAGGAGGGGGGGAGGGGGAAGGGGGGGAGGAGTTGCACACAGCCTTGACCAAGTTACTGACACGCTTTATTGGCTTTTCTCCTTTATGGCCTTTCTACTTTCCATCCCATCTGAAAGTACAGGGTTTCTGTAAAACCTTTCGTAAGCCAAAATGGTGTAAAGCGAAGAAGCAATTACCTTAGGATGCGTCTTGCTACCGGATGCACAAAATAAATCGAGATGAAGCGCAGATGCCCACAGACAAGTTCAAAGCCATGGGGACCCGACGCTGCGATGTTAAGTGTAGTTTCTGGGGAGCTTGGCTGGACCACGTTGCTGCTCCAGGTGCGGCTGCCTTTGTAACGATGTGCTTGCTGCAAAGCAAACGCCAACGCTAGGCTCGCTTTCCGTCTTTCATCGTAAACGGGAAAATCCTCTTCGCATTTCTTTCGGTTAGCGAAAGCAAATGCTAATGTAGATCTTAAAAGTGAAGCATTCTGGAGAGAACTTTTGAAAAGTTGGGGATACCTGTACTTGTTCTCCAGTTCTTGTCCCGCATCAACTTTTGGGACGACCCAAGTGAAGACATCAGGTAAAAGCTGACTGTGGCTCAAACAAAGATGGTAGCTCACATGAGTTGAGTAAATAATATGCATGTATTGTAGAAATATAACAAAAGCGCAAAAAGTTACCTGTAGTTCTACATTTATAGATACATAGTGTTAGCATTTTGATATACATTATCCCTGATAATTGATTCTGCTCGGATATATTTGTACATGTGTATGGTTTTGATGATAAAAGGGTCATAATAAAATACTATATTGCAGTTTAATTTTCATTTACTATATTATTATTCTTATTTTTCAGTAAACTCAGTGAATATACTTACAAATTTAAATACTTAAAGGTTCATTCTACATAGCTTTTTCTACTCTACATAGCATAAATGTTAAACTAATTCCCCACTGTTGAAGATTTAGTTTATTTCCAATTTCTCAATACTGTTAACAACACTTCAGTGAACACCCTTGTACAAACATCTTTGAACATGCGTCAGATTATTTCTTTAGGAAAAATTCCTTACAATGAGACCTCTCTGTCAAAGCATGTTTACAGTTTTAAGTACTTTACATATTGCCATATTCTGCCACAAGCCTTTACTAATTTACATTCCTATGAGAGTGTTTCTCTTTAATCTTGAGCGATACTCTAATGTTTCTTGAGTTGGGGGAGAGACAGAGGGAGGAGGAGAGAGGTGTGCTGGAGCACACAACGATCTCTCTGTGTTTCTATTAGTCTTAATTATTTGATTTTACTGTAATTTGATGCTTAATTTTTAGAACCAGTTGATTATTAGCATTTAATTAATTGAAATATTCCATGCTGATTTATTAACTTTTTAATATGTAAACTATTTTTTAAATTCTTTTTTCTTATAAAACAGAACAGAAAAATATTACCCACCAGAAACTCTACACTATTTTCTCATTGGAATCCATATTCCTGGTTCCCTGTCTTCTTTTATAGAAGAAATAATGCCTTTCTAATAGACATAAGATAGACCAAAGCAGCTTCTGTAACTCTGAACAACAAAATTTTCCAGAAATGTATTAGGTTAAATTCCACAAGAACAATACAGAAACTTTGACCTTGAAAATATTAAGCATTACCTTCATTTTTAACTTGCCAATCCATTTGGGAAAAAATAACTAGTATTTCATGTTTAATTAGCATTTGTATAATTACTAATGAATATAAATTATATATGTTTATATATTTGTCTATACATAGATAATGTGTGTGTAACACACACATACACTTTGTTTTACTGTTTGTCCTTTGCTCTATTTTTTTCCTGCTTTTGAGAGATAATTGACATGCAACATTATGTGGGGTTAAAGTGTACAATACAACATGATGACTTGATACATATATATATTGTGAAATGATTCCCACAATAAGGTTAGTTAACGTATACATTTCCTCAAATATTTACAATTCTGTGTGTGTGGTGAGAACATTTAAGATCTCTCTTAACAACTTTCAAGTGCATACTGTAGTATTGTTAACTATAGGCACCATGCTAAATATTAGAGCCCCAAAACTGATTCACTCTAGAACTGTAAGTATATACCCTTTAATCAATATCTCCCCATTATGTTTCGATCTCCAGTCCCTGACAGCCTTCACTACACTCTCTGTTTCCATGAGTTCGGCTTTTTTCTTTCTTTCAGAATGTATATGTAAGTGAGATCATACAGTATTTGTCTTTGTCTTGTCATTTTTGCTGTTGTAAATAACAGGAGTTTCTTCTTTTTTATGGCTGAATAATATTCACATATTATTCTTATATAAGTCAATAGACATTTAGGTGATTTTCATGCCTCGGCTCTTTTGAATAATTCTGCAATAAACATGAGGGCGAGAGATATTGCAATAATTTATTTCCTTTGGATATATACCTATACGTGGAATTGACAGGTCACATAGTAGCTCTATTTTTAATTTTTTGAGGAACTCCATATCATTTCTATAATAGTTGTACCAATTGACATTTCTACCAAAAGTGCACCCTTGCCAACACTTTTTATATCTTGCCTTTTTGGATGATAGCCATTCTCACTAGTGTGAGGTGCTGTATCACTGTGTTTTGGTTGACATTTCCCATGTGATTAGTGATGTTGAGAATCCTTTCATGTAACTGCTAGCCATTGTATGTTTACTTCGAACAAATGTCTATTTTGGTCTTCCACCCATTTTTAAATTGGATTATGTGTTATTTTGAATTGGATGAGCTCTGTATTTATTTTAAATACTAACAAGTTATTTGATATATGGTTGGCAAATACTTGCTGTAAGTTTACTTTTTATTCTGCTGATTGTTTGTTTTGCTGTGCAGAGCTTTTTAGTTTGATGTAGTACCACTTGTTTATTTTTATTCTTTGTGCTTTTGGTGTCATATTCAAAAAATCATTAAGACCAATGTCAAGAGACTTTTTCTCTAAGTTTTCTTCTAGGAGTTTCACAGTTCTGAGCCCTATGTTTAAGTTTATATTATAATTCACTTCACATCAATTTTTGGGAATGGTATAAATAGACCTCTGATTTTATTGCTTTGCATGTGACTGTCCAGTTTTCCTAGCACCCTTTATTGTAAAGATTGTCTTTATCTCACTCAGTATTTTTGGCTCCCAAATCAAATATTAGTTGACCATATATACATAGGCTTATGGGTCTGGGCTCACTATTCTATTTCATTGGTCTATGTGTCTGTTTTATTCCAGTACCATACTGTTTAATTACTACAGCTTTGTGGTAAGGTTGAAATCTTTCTAAAGATCACTTTGGCTCCATGACCTGACAGACAGTGTAGTTTAGTGGGTTTGGCATCATCCCTCATGCCTGGGTTGTGGGTTCAACCCTGGTTGAGATATGTGAGAAAGGCAACTTATCACTGTTTCTCTCTCACATTAATGTTTCCCTCCCTCTCTTTCTCCCTCTCTTCCCCTTTCTAAAATAAAAAAATAAAGATTAAAAAATAATTTCTTTTTTAAAGATCACTTTGGCTATTTGGAGTCTCTTATGGTTCCAAACAAATTTTAGGATTTTAAAAAATGTCTGTGAGAAATGCTCTTGGAATTTTGATAGTGATTATATTGAATCTATAGGTAGCTTTATAGAGTGGTGTGAAGTTTTTAACAATATTAATTCTTCCAATCCACAAAACAGGGTAACTTTCTATTTGTGTGTGTCTTCAATTTCTTTCATCAGTGTCTTATGGTTTTAAATGTAGAGGTCTTTCAGTTAAATTTATTCCTTAGAATTTCATTGTTTCTGATGCCATTGAAATGAAATTTTTTTTATTCCTCTTTCAAATATTTGTTGTTAGTGTATAAGAATGCAGCTTATTTTGTAAGTTGATTTTGTATCTGGGAACTTCACTGAATTTACTTATTAGTTCTGATAACTTTGGGTGGAGTCGTTAGGGTTTTCTATATATAAGATCATATCATTGACAGTTTTACTTCCTTCTTTCTAATTTGGATGCCTTTTTGCTTCTTGCCTGATTTCTCTGGCTGAGATTTGCAGTACTATGTTGAACAGGAGTGGTGAGAGTGAGCACCCTTGTCTTGTTTCTGATTTAGACTAAAAACTTTCAGCTTTTCACTGTTGAAGATGATGTTAGCTCTGGACTTGTCATATATGACCATTATAATATTGAGGTGTGTTCCTTCCATATGTAATTAGTTGATAACTTTTATCATGAAAGAGTTTTGAGTATGGTCAAATGTTTCTTCCACATCAAGGAGAGCTAGAAAAAGTTGCCTTGGAGGAAAAGGGGCAAGAGATGGTAGGATATGCCTTGTTTACAATGATATAGGGCGTCACACACAAGATACCCTTAATCAGTCTCTACAAATTGAAAAGCATTCTCAAAAGAGAATCTGAGAACAAATATCCACTATTTCCAAATTGCTTAAAGATTTTACCAAATTTCCCCAATTTTTGAGGGAGAACAACATACTAGAAGACTCATTTGAGGATAGCGTGAAAAGTAATTGTAGTATAGTCAAAAAATGTGATTCTGCTGTATAGCTGTGAAACTGAATGGACCACAGACATACATTGAAATATGTAATATCAAAGAATCAAAATAATATTGATGAATCTAAGCAATATAAAATTGAGTGGAAGAAGATTACATATAGAATGATACTCTTTTTAAATAAAATTCAATATCAAATAAAGTAAAACAATATTTTTTAAACAATATGTGATTGTGTATGTGTATGTATGTATGTATGTATGTGTATATATATATATATATATGTATAAAAAAGCTAAATTTCAAAAGGAATAAAGTTATAACACAAGGTTCAGGATAAGCATTACCTTGGATGGTAGGACAAAATGTGTGCAGGAAGGAACAGCCAACCCAAACAGACAACAGTTTCTGACAATTTCTAGTTCTCAAGCTGGGTAGTGGATTTATAGTGGTGAATTAATTAGAGGTGAATTAATAAGTTAATAAGCAAATAAATAAGCCAACACATACTAACCTACTTTTTTTGTTTATTCCTTTAGCAAGCATTTAATGGATATCTTCTATGTGCCAGAGAGAGAAGAAAACAACACAGAGCCCATTCCTTTGGGGAACTGGCATCCCCATTTGGGAGACACGTAAGTTAAGTAAATAACAAATAGATGCATTAAAAATATCAGGTTGTGCTAACTCCTATATAGCAAAATACAGCAAGACAATGGGCCAAAGAGGGACAAGGGGTAACCTCAAGTGGCTGACCAGGGAAGGCCTCCCTGAGGAGGTGGCCTCGAAGGAGAGATCTGATTCAAGTAAGGGAGGGAACCATGTGGAGGTCTGAGGGAAGTGTGTTCCATGCAAAGGGAGCATCCAGTAAAAAGGCTCTGGGCCGAAAGGTGCTGGACATCTTTGAAGAACAGCAAAAGGACAGCGTGGGTGGAGTGAGCCAAAAGGGTAGGAAATGTAAGAAAAGACCAGGGCCTGACCTAGAAGGGCCCTCCAGGCTATGGGGAAGACTTTGGATTTCATTCTAACTGTAATGGGAAGCCATTGGAGAGCTTTGAGCAGGGAACTGGCAAGAATTGCTTCACGTTTCAAAAGGATCTTCTGGTGATAGGCAGTTGAGGGTCCAAACTGAGCAGACCAAATCTCTTCACACACAGTTGTATGTAGTTCCTTCCAATGCTGGCATGCTAATGGCCAGATGGTGAAATAAAATTGCTTGCAATATGTGAATAAACAAATATCTCTCTGTCTCTGACACACATATTTATAACATTTGTAGGCATATTTATATGAATTTTACATGTATATTATTCCTTCAAGATATATACTAAAGATCTGGAAGCTGGCGAACTGCATAAAACATTGAGTCTACATAGTGTGTCTTGTACTTCTAGTGTGAGGAGGATTTAATAACACTTTATTCTAAAAACAGAGATGTTGTCACATGCAAATACTTGACCAATGGAAGGTATGAACTGGTGAAATTAATGCATGCCTGTGAAATACAGTCTCCTTTTAGTGACTAGGAGCCTCTGCATGAGGTGTATCCACCTGGCTAATCAAATCAAACATCAGCTTGGTGAATTTTGGGTTTTGTAGACAAAAACACAACTTATAAATCGGCTAATATTTTTTTTCTGTGGTGGGTTGATCTATTCTGAACCATGAAATGACACTAAATTTTGTGTCTCTCATGGTTTTTCTGGTGGGTTTTACCTCACTTAAGCAAGAACATATTCAAGGCTGTGGGATGCAAGCCATTGTGAGTAAGGAATGTTTCTGAATTTCCTGATCATCCCTGGGAATCACTCCATCACAGTATTACCCAGACCTACACATTATTTCTAAAGCCTAATTTTCCCAGGCTTACTTCCTTCAGTGTGGGAAGTCTCATGAGCAATTAGGCATTATACTATCTTCCAGCACATATGCACATATTCACATATATATTGGGAATATGTCTCTATTTTTATCTTTTTTTACTCAACCTCTTGGGATGACCTGCCAAATTCTCTACAGGGATCCCAATTTTTAGAATCAAGATAAAGGCCCTTGCAGACCTCGCATTCTCTGAGCCCAGCTAAAGTCCTGTCAAACCCCAGGGAATCTTGATCACTCTTCTCTCCAAATGCCTAAAAATTAGTCACCTGTACTATGCAACCTCACATTAACTATACACTGTTATTCCACCACTTTTGGATAGGATAAAGGTTTGGGCCCTAGTTTGATGCAAAATTGCTACATATTTTCTACATTCTTCTGTATTTCACCAGCTTCCTCGAGAAGTGCTAAGAACATTAAGATACTTAATAAACCATTTGGGTTAGAAAAACAACAGCAATGACATGCAAGAGGGAATCTTTCCAAAATAGAATTTATTTATAAAAATTTGTGTATTTCTTTTCACCTGTTTAAACTCTGGTCACCTTCCACGTACTCTCCATTTGATACAATACACCTATCAAGACACTTTTTCTGCTCCTCAACACAGTTTTTAAACTCATTGATTTTGAAGTTTTTTAGTGCTTCTGCTGTTTTTTGTTTCACCTCTTCCACATCATCAAAACATTTGCCTTTGCGGACTTTTTTCTTCCAGGGAGAAGGGGGGAAAGAGAAGAAGGGTCTAGTCAAGGAACTAGTATAAATGACCCATGGACTTGGACAACAGGGTGGGGATTGATGGTGGGAGACGGGGCAGGTAGGCAACGCAGGGGAAAGTAATGAGGAGGAAATGGAACAACAATTAAAAACTGAGAAACAACAGTTGCTCCAGGTAAAAACAGGTGAATAGGGAGTATGGGGCATGGGAGTCATGCTATTTTTGGTCAAAAACTGCTGAACACTCAGTGTAGCATGAGCAGGTGCACTTGTAAATCACCTATCATAAAATGGGCAAGTGCATTGAAAGAATCATCAAAAAAAAAAAAAAATCACGAAAGCCAAACGCAGCCTCTCACAACAACACCAGCTGGTACACTGATACAGATGGGTTCTTAGAATGCTCACCTAGCATGGAAAGCCTGTACTACAAGGGGCCCATCCTCCAGAAGATAATTCTGGTTGTTGTTGTTGTTTTGGTCCCCCTTGTATATATTGATATATTAGATTCATATGTTAATATATTAAAATAATTATATATTTAACTATATAATTATATGAATAATTATAGTTATATGAATAATTATATATGCATACCTTGGAGATAGTGTGGGTTCAGTTTCAGACCACCACAATAAAGCAAATATTACAATAAAGTGAACTCTAATCTTTTTGCTAGCGGAGGGAGTGTCTTTCATTCAACTTGTAAAAACCACATCAGTGAAGCACAATAAAGTGAAGCACAATAAAATGAACTATGCCTGTATATATTTAATTAAACGAGTATACTACTTGCCTATGGAACGCTTTGGAAATTGTAGAATCTGCACAAATGTAACACGTTACTATCAATACTAGTATTAATTGGAGTTCAATACTAGACAAGCTACTGCTACTAAGTCATTTTAATTACCAAATGGCAATAAAGTAGGTTGAACCACCGCTGAGCAGTCTGGCATGTCCTTGGAATTTTGGAGGCATAGGCTCTGCATGATGGGGTATGGGAGATGTCACACTGACAAGAATCTCTGACACCTCTCCAGGAAACCTGGCCACTGGGTTCTTCTGAGCCTGCTGAGCCCACTCCAGGGAAAAATTGCTCCCTTTCTAGAGGAAAAGCTTGCCCTTTGGCAGGATTTGGCTGTGCATGTCTTCTTTAGCTGGGAATGTTCATTATTTCTATTTGTACCTAAGCCTATATTTATGGATAATATATTGAAGGAGGAAATATGGCTCAGGTGAGTGGGAGTGACAGGGCTGTATTTAATGGCTACAGCAAATAACCTTCTAACGGCCAAAAGAGTGTCATATCTCACAGTTATGATGTCTTCAAAAGGTGATATTTCTGGCTATGTCATCATAGCTGTGAAAAGCATTTTCTCAGCATCAAAGAAAAATGGGAAGACTGTGGGGTGATGGAGGTGCCCTCCAGACAGGTTGATATTCATCAAACCACCCAGCCTCAACTTTTGTCTATTTTTAATGAGAGGCATTTGGGGTTGAGGGAGGTGGGTGGGAAGGATACATGCTTCTCAGCCTCCAAGGTGGGTGGTTCAGAGCTATGCAACTGCCATGGGGTCGTGCCTTAGGAAAATCTTTAGAAAGCTTGTTTTCTGTGATGCTCCCCAACCGCCTTCCACACAGCCCCGTTCCTCCATCTCCTCTGGCCCATAGTTCTACCTCTGGCCAGCACCAGCAAATCCCCAAGTCCCAGGTCTTTCACCTCATCCCACCTGCCATGCCTATCAAACCTCCTTATGTGTCCAATCCATGTGTAAATGTGAACAGAGTCCTTCCCACTGTACTTGAAATGCTGCCTGATGTTAAAAGGGCCTCAGGTAATACTTCCTGTGGAGACACAACTTATACAGAAGTACATACTTTACTGACATTGTTGGCTTGCATGAAGATACTCACTGCATAATGTAGCTGTGAATTTATTTTCTCTGTATTTGTATAAAGGGTTGGCTCTGGAGTGATTTGAGGATAATTTAGGACTACCAGTGTGCCCTCCCACCTCCACAAATGCTGTTCCTGAAAACGTATCCCTTTCCCCTGCACCTGCTGGCCTCCAGACCTAACTCATTCACACCCTCCATGAATGCACTCCATGTTACCTTCTACCTTTCTTAATGCTAGCTTACAGTGTCCCAGCATAGTCTAGCCTCTGAGTAGAATTTTAGCAATATCTTGGTAACATAACAATGGCTTGTTCACTCATTTCATGTAGTTTATTCTTGAAAAACTGTAAAAGGAAGTACTGTACATTTACTTGTACTTCATGATATTTAACCCAGATGAGGTACAGCCAAATCCTCTTGGTTTATAAAATTTGATTTCTGAATGGAGCCCTAAGTTTCCTGCTGTTTTATTCACACTCTGAGCCGAATTAACCATTTCACTATGATAATAGTAACTATTTATATTTTACAAATATAGAAAAAGAAGCTTTTATTACTTCTAGGAACTATAAATAAAAAAAATTGAGGCTCAGGATAATGTTTTAATTCAAAGCCACATACAACACACAAAAAAGTGTTCTTTCAGTTTCCCATTTTTTTCTCATGAAAACGTAAAATATTACCACAGTGGGTAAGGAAAAGTATATAGATGGGCTCTTACATTTAATTTCCAAACTATAATATCAACTCATTTTACTAATCACAGACAAAAGGTTGCAGCCATAGGAAAGGATAGAGTTTAGGAGAGTGTCCGGCACACCGAATGCATTCAATAAATGTTTGCTATTATATTATATGGATTATTGCTTACATTATATTATACATTTATTGTTATATCAGAATTATATAAGAAGAGTTCTTTCCCCCTAAATCCACTTTCTTACAAGAGTTTATTCCTATAAACTGGGGATGAGGATAAAGGCATAGAAATGTACAAGAACACTTGGAATAAGTCCCTAGATGATTCTGATTACATTTCCCCTCTCCGCCCCCCACCAACTCCCTACTCCCACACACACGCAACTGCCACCAGCAGTTTAAGGAACTCAGAGCATATACATCAGTACTTTCTTCATGAAGTGGAATTCAATTAACAATATGAGATGAGCCTTCATTATTATTTTGTTTGTACAATGATAATAATAATAAAAGTAACTTGTCACTCTTCATGATAAACACACTTCCTGGATCTGGTCCTTCAGTGTCTCTGGTTAGCAGCTACAGCAATGGCATGACTGTTTGCAGAGTACCTGGGAACTCCACATAACACAGGAGAAATGTTAACCCAGAAAAACATAGCCACATATGTCATCCACAAAATATGTGATGCAGAGGGCTCAGTGACAGTTTCTACTTGTTTGGAAAATGTGGCAGCATTTCTTGTGGTTCTTTTGCTGAGGTAAGTTGTAGTTATCCCAAGTGGATGGCAGCAAAGTTTGGGGGGCAGTTCCTCCCATTATACTTATGTCTCTATAAACAAAAATGCAACAGGAATTAAGATCTCTATTTCATGGCTTCAAGAAAGGGTATCATTTACCAAGTTACACACAACTGAAGTGTTTGCCCTTCAACTTGCAAAAGTCATTGTTCAGCTCTAGGATTTTCCAAGGAATAATTTGAGTAGAGAGCCTAGTGGAAAATATTACAGTATATGCTGTATGCATGCATAAGCCTTAAATCAAAGGCAGGACAGGTAACTTGGTTCTGTTTATTTACCAGGGTTTCCATGAGCACATAAGAACAATATCCCATTTCTTGTGCAGCTTTCTTATTTTGAATTATATTTAAATGCTTGTATTCATCTCAGCCCAGACTTTTCCATTAGAGTTTCTATTTTTACTAAGCTTTTAGGTACTGAATGCAGGAGAAATTTTAGCTATTGGTGAAAAAATACAGGGAATGAGTAGTTTAAGAGAGTTATCTAAATAAGTAGTTCAGCATCAACATTTATTTTTATTTTAACCATTTTTAACTAAAGATTTTATTCTCTATGCCTTTCTAAACCTTATGCATAAATACCTGGCCTGAAACAACAAGGTTTTCACTACTTGTTGGGGTGTGTAGATATGTGTTCCTAGATAAAAGCTCTCACCTGCCACACTCTGAAGCTCTTGTATTTGCTTTAAATAGCAATTCTCTCAGGCCATGATCTGTCACTTTCACTGGGCAGCATATCACTATGCCAGTCCCTTCTCTAATTCTATGCTTCCCACTGTCATGAAATCCAAGCCAAATCAGCTCTATGGGGGGTTCAGAAGGCTCTTCTCAGAGTGAAATCTCAAACTTTCATATAGATGCAGCAGTCCCTCTCTATCGCGGTTCACTTATCGTGGCCTCATTGTATCGTGGAATTTTAAAAAGTATTATATTTAATTATTTATCGCAGATTTTTCGCTATATCGTGGGATTTTGCGGTACTGTATACATATGTTGTTAAAGTTACGTAGGTTTAAGAGTGTAGAATATGTTTAAGAACATAAGTAGTGTTTATAAAGGTGTGGAAAAGGTTAATAAGGGAGTGGGAAAGGTTAATAAGGGACTGGGAACGGTTTATAAGTGTGTGGGAAGGGTTTATAAAGCCTTAAGATATGTATAAATACTAAAATAAATGTAAGGTTCCTACTTCGCAGATTCTCACCTATCGCAGGTGGGTCTAGAACATAATACCAGTGATAAGTGAGGGAATACTGTAATACTGTACTTGTTTCTTTCTGTTTCAGTGTTCTGAGGGTGATTGAAATTAGTGATAATGAAATTCCAGGGGGGTGAGATGTTGTGTACCTCAGTAGACTGCCTTTATTTTGCTAATAATGACTAACTTTATAGAATGATTACAAATATAATCAGTACAGAAATCATCTAGTGAGAGCTACCATGTATGACAAGTCTACCAATGTTAGATCTTTAACCTGAATGATTCCAACTATACACAATACTACAACTGTGAGTATTACTGCTATGACCAGATTTAATATCAGTAATTGAAAATCTTAAAGTGAGAGTATTCACTCAATAACACAGGATTGTTAGTGGCAGATTTTAACCCAAATGTGGTTTGTCTCAGGGGCTTTGTCATTTCCATTATATCATGCCATAGATACTCAGCAATTGAAAACATTTTAAACTGCAGCAAGATTATCCTGGAATTGTATTTTCCAAGTTCTTGGCCAAACTGCTTTTAAATATTATACTCTTAGAATATGTAGTAACTAACTATTCTATATGTCTTTTTTAAAACTGCCAAATAAAGTTATTACCCTGAAACTACTAAAAATAGCTATCATGAAAAACTTTACATCAGAAAATAGAACAAAGTGGAACAAGTTACTGAGGGGAATTCTGTATTCCCCTCATGGATTCCCCCTTTGTTGTTTTTATTTAATTGTGACTAGTTAATATATTCACATGGTTCAGAAAAAAACAGAAAATTATTTTAAGAAAATGTACAGAGTCAAAAGTCTCAATCCCTTCCTTATCTTCTTTTGGTCCCATATGAACCCATCCCAATAAGCCACTGACAAGCTTGTATATCTTCCAGTATTTATTTAGGTCCGTATAAGTATTTCACTTTTGGATGTTAGAACAATATTTATCTTTTGCTTCTTTCAGCTAACAATCTACCTTGGAGAGCTTTCCATATCACTACATAGAGAGGGTCTTCATTCTTCTCTTTCAAGTTTCAATGTATTCCATTTTTTGATTATACTACAATATATTTGAGCAGTCTTCCATTCATGGACCCAATGGTTATTCCCATTTGTTTATTTGTACAAACAATACTGAAATAAGTTTGGAAAAAATTGTTTTGCATTTGTACAAGTTCTAGTATTGATTCTCACAGGTGAAAATCTGAGTCAAGAAGATTATACCCTTATAATTTTGGATATTTTTCACTTGCTGTGGTAGTTTGTCCTTTTCATCATGAATGAAATTGCCTGTTATTCCAATGCCTTGAAATAGAATATATAATTAAACTTTTGGATTTTTGCCAATGAGATAGGTGAAAAATTACACCTCAATGAAATTTAAAATTGCATTTCTCTTATTATGAAGAATGTAAAAAGAATTATTTCATAAATGTAAATGTAAAAGATGTTTACATTTCTTTAACTTTGAACTGTCTGTTCATTCACTTTTCCTATTTTTCTATCAGATTATTGGTCTGTTACATGACTGGCCCAGTACTTTTTTCTAGTCTGTCATTTGGCTTTTGACTTTGCTTATAGTAGGAGTTTGTTTTACTTTGTTTTTGCTGTGCAGAATTTTTATTAAACATAATCATATATATCAGTCCTCTTTTTATGGTTTCTGGGTTTTGAGTCATAGTTTGATGGATTATTTTGGCACTTTGGAATAGGCTCTGGATTTGATGATGTCTAAGTTTGTGGCATGGTGACAAACACATTAGAATAGGACTCAGCAGGCTCCATTGCTAGGCCTAACTTGACTCTCATCATTGGGTAAACATTGTCAACTTAGGTGATCCCTTTGGATATCAAGCTACAGAATCAACTATCACCCACTCTTTTGTTTTCTGAATGGTATAAGCAGTTAGCTTAGTTTGTAAACAGAAATGCCTTTATAATTGAGTAGCCAGATTGATCCTTCTTAATTAGTTGGAAACAAATAAACATAAGCAATTTATCTGTGCATTAGTCAACTCAGTCTACATAATAACATACCATAGACTGGAACGTCTTTAACAACAGAAATCTATTTTCCCAGAGTTCTGGAAGCTGAGAAGTCCAAGATCAAGGTACCAGCTGATTTGGTCCCTAGTGACATCTCTCTTCTTGATACTTGCAGACAACCACCTTCTTGCTGTGTCCTCACATGGTAGCAAAGGAGGTCTCTCTCCCTCTTTTTATAAGGTCACCAGTCTTTTCAGATTAGGGCTCTGCTGTTATGACCTCATTTAACCTAAATTACTTCCAAAAAACCCTATCTCCAAATACATTCAGTCACACTTGGGGGTTGGGGCTTTAACATATGAATGTTGGGGATAGATGATTCAGTCCGTAGCAAACTGGATAAACAAATTAACCAACTTTGCAATGCAGAAGCAAAATTTCCTCAGGTATAGATGAGGTATTGAGACAGCAATCATCCAAAAGCATTAGAATGACAATATCAGATTAATAAATAATAGGCACCAAGATTGGAATCATGAGGTTCTATCTTAATTAACATTCTATTGTTTTGGTTTGGTTTTCTTTTTAAAGATGAAGTATAAATGAGGAGGATGGAGAGGGGACAAGTTGTTCCCAAGATGAGCATCTTTAAGAAAATCTGGCTGAAGCTTGGGTATGAGCAACTCAATCATACCCAATGCCATTCACCTGCTCAGCAATGTGCCAGGCAAAGGTGCTAAAGAAAGCTGTCCCATCACCATTTCAGACTTTCTCCCATCCCTGGAATCAGCTCACGTCCCAGCAGTCCCCAATTCCAAAGGCTCAGCTTTCAATCCATGTGACAGGCAGAGGAGCCAAATCTACAGGTACAGTAAAAATATTATGAGGTCTTCCATTGGCAAAATGCAAATATAAAAATGTAACAACATACCCTTCATCCACTAATTTTACAATTCTTTTGAGACAAGCTGTAAAGTTTTTCCCCCTATTTCTCTTTCTTTATATACACACATAATGTTTCCCATTGTATTCTTTATGTTTACAGATAGTCTCTTTGCTCCATTACTTTCCTAAATCAGATGGAAATCACTTGCAATGTTTCCAGAGCTAAACAGGAGTAAAAATGAGGGAAAGTGGCAAATTGGACACCAGGGATGGCCCTTAAGTGAGCTGTTTTTACATGATAACCAGTGCTCTCCTTCTGAGGCTTGGTTGATCTTATTGATCTTAATTGATCTGATTAGACCAGCAATTTTCAACCATTTTCATCTTATGGCATACATAAACTAATCAGTAAAATTCTGCAGCACACCAAAAAAAAATTTTTTTTTTGCTGAGCTGACAAAAACTATGTATAATTTTGATTATTTCACATTAGACAGCTATTGTTGTGTTGGCTATTATTTTTTTTATTTGACAATCTAAGGGAAAAGAAGTCAGTGCCCCTGGCTAAATAGTCAGATATCACATGTTCTAAAAATTCTTATAGCACACCAGTTACAAATCACTGGATTAGACTGTGCAATGGCCAGTCTGTTAATAAATGCACCATCTGCATACATGGTATTTTTAATTTCAGAGGACCACACAATATTCACAACCTACCTTGATCCATACAGTAGGTTGAGTAATTGAGTAGGCAGGAACTTTTATCCTCATTCTATTGATGAGAAAACTATGGACAGGAAAGGCTGAGACATCTGGTGTCCAAAATGCAATTCCAGCTTATGCCTTTGGCATCCTGACTAATTGATCATTTTGGATTGGGCTGCCTGGATGCATCCTGAAGCTGGCTAAAATAACATGGTTGACCAAATCACTGCCAATCAAAAATGCATCCCCTCAGTCAATTGCTGCAGAAGAAGGACAAAGGAGTTTAGGATCCATGTAAACAGCTACACTAGTTTTGTCTGATTAAATGTGTTTTTTACCATAATTATCTGATCAAGGTGGTTCAGACAATGTGTGTCTTCATAAAGTGAAAGATATTGAGGAACTGAATCAGTTAGCTGTGGATTTCTGGCTGAGAATCCTACTTGCAATGAATCACTAAAACTTGGCTAACTTGCACCTTCAATCTATGGATGCAGGGATATTCTCCAAGGAAACAGAAATGTTCTCTGAAGACTTTTAATTAAATAACCATGACTGTATTATGGATGCTGCTAGAGAACATGGAATGAAGGTGTAATACTAAAGTGGGATTATCTCAAGGGGTGAAAGTGGGCTCAAGGAATGAAAGTGGAATGATAGACATAAGTATGTCACAGAGGCACACAAATAAATGTGACTGTAAGATAAGAAAACATGGAGAAGGCAGTAAAGCCTACATAGGCTGTAACCATCCCTGTGATAGTCACTCTATTCCTCTTTTCAACCACAAAAGGTCACGCATAGAATCATAGAAATTCAACCTTTGAAATTCTTACATAGTATAGCAACTATCTCTTCTTGACATTTGTCACATGATATGTTTCTAGAGAATTTGAAAAATGCAGAGAAGAAAGGAATATTTTCCCCTATTTCTACCACCCATAATTAACCACCAACATGGTATCTTTAGGGCCCTTCCCTACAGAAACCAGTTGCCTCATGCTGACACTGGCTCCTCCACCTGTCCCACTGCAGACACTCACCTAGAACTGAGATCCAAATCCAGATGTCTTCTCTCTCTCTATGTCTCTCTCTCCCTGCTCTCTCTCTTCCCCCTTCCCCGCTTCTCTCATCTAACCATGCCAGCCTTGTATCCTGTCCCTTTCCCTCCATATTGGACTTCCGTTTTCTGAGGATACAGGTAGCTAATCTGAAACCCAATTAGTGCCAATGTACTGATTAATGGGTGCTACCATGCTAATGTCCCCCCCCGCCCCCCCGCCTTTTAGTCTTCCCTGGGTGATCTGTATATTTCAGCTATGCAATGTCTTCTGGAGACTCTGAGGCTTGACTCAAATGGAAATATAGGTCAGTGTTAGTTATTACAACTAACACTGAATCAGCTCATTGGCCAGACAGTGACAAGCAGAAATAAAAGTGCCCTGAGATCCAACTTAAACTAGCTACTGAGAGGAACTGGGTAAAGCTGGGCCCTAAAATGCTTAGGAGCTGGGGGAAGGCAAGCAAACAATAGGCAGGTTATGGAAATAGCATAACAGCACTGGTCTTCTCTGAGCTTCATTTTTACAAGGAAATAGTAACAGCTAAATTGGGTCAGACCTGCTGCAGTGGCTTGAACAAAATAACAAAGGCAAAGCTTGCTGTGCAAAGAATTATAGGACACATGAAACCTCATGAGACCATGTACTCCATCCCTCACCAAGCTGAGGCTTAAGATGTGCCCAGAGAGACATCTGCTTTCACCATAATGCTGGGTTTAAAGATGATGATCTTGGATGTTCCAGCCTCAAAACTGTGGCAAGGACTCCTGACATCATCACCAGGGTCTTAACATGTTCCTGAGTGGTGGGTTCATGATAGGACAAAGGGGTAGTTCTACACCTGCTCCAAATAGTTTCTGGTTAAGATTCAGTATTGGAAAGGAGCAATGTGTTAGATGTGTTTTGCCTATATTTCATCATTTAAACTTTATAGCCATGATGAAGGTATATATTATTTACAGAAAGGAAAATTGAATTTCAAAAATGTTAAGTAATTCGGCCCATGATTATGCAACAAGTAAAGGGTCTGAGATAAAATTGAAATTTGGATCTATGAAGCCTGCAGAACTTCTTTCTATTATGCCAAGTTGTCCCTGAAATGTAAATAAAAAGGGGGGAAAAAACACAGATGAATTTCTTGAGATTGATCTTTATAAAGATCATATTATACAAATGATATTCACCCAAGAGTTAAATAACACATGGATAGAATAGCAATTCATCGTTCACTTCCATTCTTCAATTTACTCTCAGAATATCTCCCCTCATTTTATTTTATTCTTTAAAATACCTCTAAACTTGAAACATAAGTTTCAAGTTCCCCATCACTTTCAGTAACTACTTAGCCTCCATCCAAGTTCCTCTGATATATTTTTTTATTATATGGCAAAATCAGGTCAGCTAGGGGTCCCCAGAAGCCTTTCTGCCCACTTTGGAACTATGGTAGGATCACTTCCAATTATTGTTTATCTCCCTACAGGTTGCTGCAAACCAATGTGTTTCCTTGAATGGTGAGGTCAGATAGCTAAGTGTTAGTTTGCCCCAGTTTTATCCCTTCCCTTCTACTCCCAGTGTGGGTTTTCCCAAGCAGTGCCCCCAAGGAGAATGTTATTAAGGCATGAGAGGGTTGTTTCTGTGTTGGAATTCCGGAGACTGTTTTAAGAAATAATTCTACACAATCACCTTCCATATGAACCAGAGCAGGACAGGACTGGTGTTCTTTTCCCCTCCAGGGGACACACAAGGAAAGGAAAGATCAACACTCTTGCATGTATGCAGGGTAGTCATTAACAGTCTAAGATGGATTAATTAATACAATTACTAGTTTTCCCTTGGAAAACAAGTACTTATAACTCAGGGAACATAAGAAAAAGTAGAAAAACAACATTAACTAAAGAAAGAGTCTGGGAAAGAGAGCAGAGCATGAGAAGCTGCAATGGGGACCACCTGGCAGTTCTAAGCGTTTTCAGGAGTGGGCCTTATGTGGGTAAAAGAGCATCCCCTTCTCAGTTTTATCCAGAACCCTAAAGAATAATTCATGATTTGTACCACAGAAACTTTGCAGAGATGTCTTCAGCTAACTACCAATTATCTCTATTCTAGAACTAAAACTTTATTATAGAAATAATACTAAAATTGGTATTCCCTATCTGCCAAATTTAGACTTTCGGGACATTAACCTAAGTGTCAACTGTTGGATATTCATTTCAAGCACAAACTAATATTTTAACAGGAAATCTCTGGTGACAGTATCTTAACACAATGAAACCAGTCTATGGATAGTCATTTCATTTTATTTGATGAGGCAGAGAATGCAGGCTAAGAAGGGCCCTATAATAACTCAAATTCTTCCTAGTTAAAGAACCAGGCAAATGTATGAAATTTGTACTGACTTTGGAATTCAAGCACAATAAAATTTTACCTCTGTCTAATGTGACATTAAAATACTGAGAAGTCATTACTACACTATGAGCTTGTTGAGGTACAGGAATATCAGCATGGCATTCTGATGAAGAGCCCTGATAGTTAGAAGCAGGTTAGGCAGTGAGTAAAGGAAGCCCTAAACTAATGGCAACTGCGAGAGAGTGGTTTCTCGTGTAAGGTCTGGTAGATGATTGTGGACAGGAATAGTACTCCAAGTGTCAGGCTCCTTCTCTCTTGCTAATTGGCAGTGTGTAACCCCAACCTCATGGTCTGAGATGGCAGCACCTGCATTTTAGATAGTAGAATATTAGGAGTTCTTTTCCCTGAAAAAAAAAAAAAGTCAAAAAATACATTTCCTGAAATTTCATTTGCCACTTTTACTACCATCGCGTTGGCCAGAACCACCTTGCTACACCTGGCTGCAAAGGAATCTGGAAGTGTAATCTTTATTCCCAGTGTTTATAAAAAAATATGCATATTCTATAACTTGAGGGGAAGTAAGTAACTGATATCAGGGCACCACTAGGTGTATCCACCACAAGTCCTGTTAAAAATTGGGCAATGACTGGACCAAAAGCCACACATGCCTTTGGGAGGTGGGGGCATATGCGTTTTACGTATTTCTGTTTCCTATTGCATGTAATATAGATGTGTTTTCACTGAAGGTTTTCAGTTAGAGACAAGACATGTATGTGAATAAAGATATTTAGAGAAACAAATAGGAAATGATAAGAGTAGATAAGTGATCAAAATGAAAAGTACAGTGGTTCTTCAGAGGAAAAGGGCTTCAATCAAAGGCTTCTGGGAGAAGCTGAGCCTTGAACAAGGCCCAAAAGAAAGCTGACAATTATAGGTAGGCCAAGAAAAGGAGGAAAAGACATGGGAAACGGCATAGAATAAGCAATGGTAGAAATAAAGATAAATGTAGTTGGGCTCCAATATTCCTGCCTTATTTCAAATACATATGTATATCTATGTAGGTATGTAGATATGTATTTTTAAATTTTTAAATATTTATTTTAATTTCCAAGACCATAAGCTTTCTATAGCTTGTGTAGCATACAAAATGGTACAGATTTATCAAATATTTACTTAATACAAATATTTATTCAATGCCCCATCTGCACCTAAAACCATGTATAGAGCTACAGCTCTAGTTAGAACCCTTCCTCTGAGAACCATGCAAGTTATTCTAATAAAAAGTTTAAGGTTTTGTTTATATATAGAGATTTATGAAAAATCAAGGTTACAAAATTAGGTAAAATGAGATAAGAAAGAGCTGATACATGTATTCTAAGCAATATCAAATTGACAATGAAGCTGAATTAAGCAGGTAATAGAAAAGGGAGCATTATGAGGTTAAAAGCTTGAGTTTCAGAGTCTGATATACTTTCCTGGACAGAACCACTCTACAGTGTGTTCAGAGGACTCCACTTCTGCTTTAATTTCTATTGTGACCATAATTTCTAATGACCTGACTTGCTTTGTATCCCTTCACCAGATCTGGGTCCATGCCTTACTCTGACAGTCTCTTCCTACTCCAGGCTGTGAACAAGCCACTAAGATGCTACCTGCAGAGTTCTGACTGTTCTGGCTTCACTATCACCATGCCTACCTATCGGCATACCCATGAAGTTATCTCTGACCCATTATTGCAGTTGTGACTAAACAATGATACCACTGTTGGAAGGTTGCCCTGTCTACTGCTTTAAGGGGCTTTCCTCCCAAAGTCTGCCACACCCTCTAACACATAGAGTACTAAGCTCTGACTCTTTTCACACCTGCCTTGAACAACTAATAAATATATGAGTCCTTAGATAAGAGGTATAATTGCCTTTTATCAGTCTTGTGTTCCGCACTAGAGAAAAGGCTTAGTCATCACTTTTATAGTGAGGTCTCCTTATTTGAAGAATAGCATTATTTAAACAAGCTAACGTTTTAGCTTATGCACAAAGGGTAAACAAAATTAAGTCTTACTAATTTACTCATTTCACTTTTCCTTTGTTCTTTCAAACTTGGGTGTATCATTTTGAGATAATTGCATTATGTATCACAACTCTGCAACTATATACAGGTCACTCCAGTGGTTGAAGCATTAAGTATAAATAATAATAATATTCAATTGATTATGTATCACCATTGCCCTGGCTGGTTTAGCTCAGTGGATTGAGCGTCGGCCTGCGAGCTAAGTGTCGCTGGTTCGATCTTCCAGTCAGGGTACATCAGAGAAGGAAAACTCTGACTCCAAAAAACCTCCGCTGCCTTGCGGCATACCTCTTCAGGGGAAAGGCTAAGGGAGTAAACCCCGACAGAAAATCCGGAGCCGGAGTCCCTGCGAAGAGAGGGGGGGTCTGCTGCATGGGCAACAGCAGACCCTCCATATTACCCTGCCCAGGCTCTGTAGCTTCAGCGTCATCGCAAGATGTCGATTCAACACGGGAGGAGACAGATACCATGTCACTCCCGAGTCGGACTGCACAGCCATTCTTGGCGGTGCAGATAGACTCTGAAGAAGCTACACCATCGTCTCTCGAGACGGACGGCTGCCGACGACGACGATGTATCACCATATGCAGAATTTTGAGTGACCTGAGAAATGAGAGTTCGTACAGAAGAGAGAGAAAGATAATCTAGGTAGGTAAGATGAGATGAAAACCAGTCCCATCTGCTGACTTGCAAGCCTATGTACCAGCCACTGTCCTCAGTAATATACCCATGCTATCTCATGTTTAGAAAGAACTTGGCTCTTGAGAAATTGAGGACTAGAATGGAAATGCTTATGCACACATATAATTTAATTGATTGAAGAATGTTTCAGGGGCTTATAGACATTTTTACTGCACATCAGTTTCTCCTAATTTTAAATAGTGGAGATTGAGTATAGATAATATCCTCAATTATGGGTACTCATACCATTGTCTATGAAGGAACTCATTTACTTATAATACTGTGCGAAATACCCAGAAGCCAATAACCTTGGTAAAATTAATTGAGGGTATGGATAAGCAAAGATGCAAATTATCGGATCAGTCATCATTTCCTATTGAACTCAGAATCATATTCAATCAACTTCTCTGCAGACCTGAAACTAAAAATTGTGCATTCCTGTCTGAATTGAGGGTGTCTCCCTGGCTAGGTGAGCATCTTACCCTTCTTTATCCATTTCAAAATGCCTGGCATCATGCCCTGTATCCAATGACTTGCAATATAGATAGATCGATGGATGGTTGGATAGATAGATCCTATATCTTCTTTCACTATGAATATATGACATTGCAATAATTGATTTTGCTTTACAAACATTTTTTATCAATAATTTTTAGTAATACCTCATTTGTGAGTTTATACTTATGGCTACTCTTCACCTCTCAAAATATTTTTCTTTTACTTTTTCCTTTAATACATCTTTCTACTATCAATTATTTAATGATAAAAATTTAAGTAATTGCTAAAGGATTATCAGTCTAACTCTGAAGTATTCAATCCCATTTTATTTCCTTTGGATCAGAGTTCAGAGTAAAAATGGACAAACAAAAATATATGTCAAATTACATTCTCAAAGAAAACACATCCAGATATCCTCATTTTGAAGGCCCATTTGATGAACTTCCTAGTTTTCAGTTCTCTTTCTTAATCTGAGTTGTTCTGCAGAGGATACGAAGGCCTGGCAGCTGGTTATAAAGGGAAAGGTTCTGGAAACTGCAATTCATTGTGTTGGTTTCTAAACCTGGCTTTGTCAGCTGCATAAAAATGTGGGAAAGTTAGTTTATCTTTCTGGTTCTCAGTTTTCTCTCATCTCCAAAATGAATTGCTTGATCCAAATGATCTCTAACAAACCTGCCAGCTCTATAATTTGAAGTTTCAATGTTACTGTGATTTAGTTTAGAAGGCTGAAATTGACAAGCTCATTCAATACATCTAAATAGGTGATGTAAGGAGCATCCAGGTGTCTCTACGGCTTTCTGGGTAAGCAGTGCTGCATTGGAGAGGCTGTATGGAGCTGTAGGTTAAAAGGTGAGTAGGCACTGGAGTCAGAGTACTGGGCTTTTAACCCTACTTCTATTACCTATGGGCTTTGTAATATTGAATAATTTGCCTCAGCTTTCTCAGCTGGTTCAGTTTCATGTAACTTGTGCTGGATCATTTGCCACTGGGGTTAAATCAAATGATATTTCTGAAGATCTTTCTGGTATCAGGATCCATAGTGCTATATTTGATAGGTGCCTTGACATAAATACATAAATAACTTAATTGTTAAGTGGCAAAGAATGACTCTGTGGATTCTAATCCCAGAGTCTGGGATAAACCCATTGAAACACATTGACCAAGAGGGCAGAGTTCAAATTAATGTTTGCCCATGGGCATAGCATGCACACACACACACACACACACACACACACATACACACACATTCTGTCTGAACAAAGTCTAGCCATTGTTGATACAAGATCATTTTGCGTGACATAGATGTAACCTGGCAGCCAAGGAGAGTGGACTGGAATGCACATTTGTGAACAATGATGACTTCACTGTACTAGTCAGTGGAGTCAGTAGATGCCATTGAGTGAGCATGTGTGCTCTGTGACCATCGCATTCAAAATGACTGAGTGAGTAGAGCAACAGATCTGCATCAAATTTTGCATTAAGTTTTAACATTCTTCCATGGAAACGATTAGGATGATTCAGAAAGCCACAGTTATGGGCACCTGATGATTGGCAGCTTCATCACAATATGCTCACTCATGCATCATGTCTTGTGTGGAGTTTTTTGGTTAAACATCAAATCACCTGGGTGACTCAGTGCCACTATAGCCCAGAATTGGTGCCCTGCAACTTCTGGCTTTTCCCAAAACTAAAATCACCTTTGAAAAGTAAGAGATTTCAGACCATTGATGAGATTCAGGAAAATAAAACAGGGCAGCTGATGGCGATTCAAACAAAGGATTTGCAGAGTGTTTTGAACAGTGGAAGAGACACTGATAGAACTCCGTGAGGCCCCAAGGTCCCTACTTTGACGGGGACTGAGGTGTCATTGTCCTATGTACAATGATTTTTGTATCATGTGTCTTCTTCAAAAAATGTCTCTATTTTGGGGTCAAAATGGAGGAATAGATAGGCACGCTTCACTGCCTCACATAGCCACAGAAAGAATTACAACCAGATATCAAAACTAATAACACCCAAACCATCAGCAAACCAAGCTGTAGAAGTCTTTCAAACAAGGAATTAAAGAACTTACATTCATCCAGACAGGTAGGAGGGGCAGAGTCACAGAGATGGGGCAGAGAGGTGGTGTGGCATGGATAGGCAGTGGTGGTGTTGGTGGTGATGGTGGCAGAATGGACGGCCCCACATTCATTTGTGGTAGATAAAAATTTGGAGGGATACCTTGGGAGTGAGTGATCCCAGCCCCAGGCCAGACTGCATAGCCCAGGGTTTCCAGCACCTGGAAGATAAATTCCCAGTTACCTCCAGCTATAAAAACAAGTGGGGGCTGGGACTGGGGAAGAAACAGCTGAATTTTTGCTCCCTAAAGGGCCCGCATGGGGCAGTGGAAGAAACTGCCATATTTTTGTAGCTTGAAGGGCCTGCACAGACTTACAACTTACAGAAACCCACCCACTCTGGGTTTTACCACCAGGGCAGCTGCTACAGGGAGTGGGTGAAGTGACTGGAAATGGGGCGAGTGCAGGGCAAACCTCCAGGCAGCATTGTCCATTCTCTGAGCTCTCTCTGTATACAGAGTCACAAATCAGTAAAAGGGGTTGCCCTTCCTTAGTGATTACCTAAGGTTCCACCCCACACAATATACAGGTGCCTTTTCTACTTAAGCCACTACTAAGACAGGGAGAAAAAGCAGCTCTACCTAATACACAGAAACAAATACAAAGAGGCTGACAAATTGAAGAGAAAAATAAATATGGTCTAAGTGAAAAAACAGAACAAAACCCCAGAAAAAGAAGTAAGTGAAATGGAGACAGCAAACCTATCATATGCAGAGTTCAAAACACGTGATCAGAATGCTCAGAGAACTCACTGAGTATGGCAAAACTGTGAAGGAAGAAATGATGGTTACACTAAGTGAAATATAGAAAAATCCATAGGAAACCAACAACAAAGGGGAGGAAGCTGGGATTCAGATCGATAATTTGGAACATAAGGAAGAAATAAACATTCAGCCAGGACAGAAAGAAGAAACAAGAATTTTAAAAAATGAGGATAGGCTTAGGAACCTCTGGGACATCTCCAAACATGTCAACATCCAAATCATAAGGATGCCAGAAGGAGAAGAGGAAGAGCAAGAAATTGAAAACTTATTTAAAAAAAATAATGAAAGAAAACTTCCCTAATTTGGTGAAGAAAATAGACATACAAGTCCAGGAAGCACAGAGAGTCCAAAACAAGTTGGACCCGAAAGGACCACGCCAAGACACATCGTAATTAAAATGCCAAAGATTAAAGATAAAGCATTTTAAAAGCAGCAAAAGAAAAGAAGAGACTTACCTACAATGGAATTCCCATAAGACTATCAGCTGATGTCCAAAAAGAAACTTTGTAGGCAAGAAGGGGTTGCAAGAAGTATTCAATGTGATGAAGAGCAAGGACCTACAACCTAGATTACTCTATCCAGCAAAGCTATCATTTAGAATGGAAGGGTAGATGGAGTGCTTCCCAGACAAGGTAAAACTTAAAGAGTTCATCATCACCAATTCATTATTACATGAAATGTTAAAGGGGTTTATTTAAGAAAAATATCAAAACCATGAACATTAAAAAGGCAACAAATTCACAACTATCAACAATTGCATCTAAAAACAAAACAAAACAAAGCAAAATAAAGCAAACTAAGCAAACAACCAGAACAGGAACAGAATCATAGGTATGGGGATCATTTGGAGGGTTATCAGCTAGGAAGGGAAAGGGGGAGAATAGGGGAAATGGTGTAGGAATTAAGAAGCATAATTAGTATATACAAAATAGACAGAAGGATGTTAAGAATAGTATAGGAAATGGAGAAACCAAAGAACTTACAAGCATGACCCACAGATATGAACTAAGGGAAGACTGCTGGAGGGAAGGGGAATATCAGGTAAGGGGGAAAAAGGGGAAAATTTGGGCAACTGTATTAACATAAGCAATAAAACAGACAAAAAGAGTCTATTCTTCATAGCGCATGGCTGGATACTTTCTAGTCAGACCTCGTGCACCCTCACATGTGTTCTTTGTATTTCCTGTACTCTTACAACATCTAACACAATCTTGGCTACATAGATACTTTTCATACATTTTATTATTCAACAACACTTAATCCTCACTTAAGCCCCAAAGAGTTGATGCTACCTTTGTCATTTTTCAGATGAGGGAGGTAAAGTTCAGGGAACTTGCCTAGTTTTTCTCACAGTGAGTCAAACCCAAACCTGTCTAGCTTCAAAGTCCAAGTTCTTCCCATGTGGCAAAATGACCTTGGTGTTAGAAACATGTGAATTTGCTGAGTTTTAGCTCTTCAATCTAAACACACTTGGAGTGCCAGTCCAGCCCATGCCTCATCATAGGAACGATCCCTGTGATCCTCCTAAAGAAATGTTTAAGGCTGTAGGGTCATGTGTGCACCAGCCTCTTGGCCTCCATCATGGCTACCATGAGTGCACCTTTAATGTACTGGGAGGCAATGAGATTTTTGATGAGAAAATGGAATCCTGAAAAGATTACAGTTGAGGTTGTCATAGTAGGGAAAACAAAAGTCAGATGTCTGTCAAAGTTGTGAAAGAGCAACCCTAAGCCTCATGCAGAAACTATTTGTCTCCATAAGGATGGAACAGATAGATGAAGAGAAGCACAGGCAAGAGTCAGGGTGACCCTGGAGGGAGAAGGACAGAGGAACTGCCTGGCAACTGCCTAGTTCCCTGAGGCTGGTGATGCTTCCTGTATCTTCCTTCTAGGAGGCTCCCATGTATTCTTTCAGTAAATCTCCCTCAGGTTAAACAAGCCATCCCTACCACACCTTTTGTGCATACTTCAGCCTATTAAGGCCCAAGTAGATAGATTCTTGGAAAAAATGAAGAACCTGGATCTCCTCCAGGATCTCCTTCTGGCTCCTGTGCTATACACAGTGATAAAAACATAAACTCCTTATACCTGGGTTCCTAAGGCTCAGTTAGGAATTGGAAGCAGTCCAAATCTTGCTGGGGATTTGGGACTGTATGAAGTCACAGTGGCAAAAAATCTGCCAGGAATCCAGAAAATAAAATCCTAGAAGAATGTTCCTCCCCACAACTTGCTGCCTTTCAGGTAGGGAAAGCTGCTGTCTTGGAACATCCATATCAGGAACCACGTGCCAAGAAAGCTTCCTTTAGTGACTTTCTTGCAGCCAGGACAACAAAGGTTCCAAAACTACAATTCGGTCATTGTCAGATCTGGAATTTCCTTCTTGGGACAATTACATTTTACTCCTGCTTAGCTCCTTGTTGCTTAGCAACCATAGTAGCATCCAGGGAAGCCACTGGAGAGAAGAGCCCTTTCCAAAGTGGGACTGGGGTTGGAATAATCAGGAGTGGAAATTACCTCCTCACTTCCTAGAGAGAGGAAGATAAGATATGATATCTTACCTATGAGGTAAGATAGTGGTGGTAGAACTAGGATGCATCTGGAGAGAGTCATTTAAATGTCTACATCATATTTAATTATCAGAACCAGTATACAAACAGAATTATTTAACTTTGCAATGTAACTTTATATCTGATATTTCCTGTAAGTCTCACTATGATGGATACTTTAGGGCATGATGGTGGTTCTCAGTTTTAGAGGAGTAAATTGAGGTGGAGGGGCTAGTAATGTGCTCAGCTTCACCTGGCCAGTTAATGGCAGAGCAGGACTAGAATCCAAGTCTGCCATTGTCTACCTTTCTATGGTAGCCTTTATTGATAGGTTGATTCATCATTCATTCATTCATTTATTCATTAACAATATAAGACCAAAGTTCATCTACTATGCATAGGTAGGCATAATGATGTCAAAATACTAAAATTTTAAATTAGCCACTGCTCCAAACTCACCCCATCTCCCTCACTCTACCACCCAGTCCCTCCTCAGGATCCAAAAAATTAAAGAGATATCACTTGGCTGAGCAGGGCCAAGTGTCAGTGTCCACTGTGACCAACTGGTCACATGGCATATTGTTAAATATTTTTGACATTTTACCAATTCGTACTGGACACACATTGGGCTCCAAGTACAATTTTATCCAGTGAAGATATGGAGGTATAATGGAAAGTCCTTGACCTCTAGGAGTTCACAGACTGTGGTTGGAGAGAAGTGAAAAGTAAGGGCACAAAATCTTTACTGGAATACTTCTCCGAACAGGGAGCTCATTATTATTTATGATTATCTGTTCTCATCTCAGGTCTAATCAGAGCATTTTCTATTATATTAAGCTGAGATCTACCTCCCTATAACCTCAGTCGATTGGGGCTGATTTTGCCCCCCAGAGCAGAGTCAAGCAAACTAATCCCTATTTTTCCTGATGCCTTTCTTACATCTAAATACAGTTTTCCTTCACATCTCACTCCAGTTGTCCACAATATACTCTCTCTGCTCTATTGGGACTCTCTTGTGTCCTATAATAAGAACTGGAAAGCATTCTATAGATGTCTTGCTCCTCAGAAGACTTTAGAATATACCTCCTTTTGCAAAAGGGAATCTGAGGGTCAAAGAGATAAGGGTACTTGCTAAATAAACTTAAAACCAAGTCTCATTAACAATCTGGTGTGTTATCTTCCCATTGCATCATTGGATCATACTTCCATTTTCTACATTTCCTTAATTGCCCCTAAACTCCAAGTATGATCCAATATTGCTGAACAGTTCACTGTGGTTATCACGTCTTTTGGTTAGCTGCACCTTTTATTGATGCTACCTAAGTGTATAGGATCTTTCTAAGTATCCTGAATACATTGTGGGGGCATGCCCTTTTTATTAGATTAGTGATTCTCAATCATTTGCATATTAGATGCACCCAGGGCATTTATTGTGAAGACCAATTAAGTCAAGATGGGTCCTAAGCAACAGTAATCCTCCCTGGTAATTCTGATTTACAATATGTGTTGAGAAGTGTTACACCAGGTAATAAGACCTCATTTTCCAAAAAGAGGAAAATCAGCATTGCATTTAAACCCAAGATGTGTGTATATGTATGTGTTGGGGAGGGACTGACTCTGAGTATTTGATTATACTACTCATTCTCAACTTCTTATAAAGGAAGAATGTGTGGGTTTGATGAATTTCTTTCAGCTCTTTAGCTCAGGTATGTGAAAATGACATGACCTATATGCTAAGAACCATACTTTGCTTGCATATATGCTGTTATTTGGCTCTCAAGTCATGTAGGGAATGAAGGATCTTATAGATCCTTGCAGTGTCTGATGTGGGGTCTGGGGCAAGTTGGGGAGGGGTTCCGTGATGGCCATTTTACAGATTAGGTACATGGATGCTTAGAACACAGAGCAATAGCCGAACTGGCAGAAAGCTGGTTATTTGGAAATATCAGAGGGACATTTATCCTTGCCCACATTTATTAATATTGCCCACTCAGGCATAGCCCAATCCTCAAAATTTTTATTTTTGATTCGAAAAAGACAGATTAGGGGGAGAAAAAGGTATATGTGTACAAAGGCAAAAGAAAATGCTTATGTTAAATAGATAATAAATGTTCAACAAGTCTAAAGAGGATATGATTTCTGACCTCGCCCTCCTCCTGCCATTTCTGCATCTGTGCTCCATGCGGTTTGTAAACATCTCCTTTTAAGTAGGAGTTTGCATGCCAATCTATCCAACTTGGTTGTGAATTCTGAGTTTATATCTCTCGTTGCTATCATGGTCCATGCTAGATAATTATTTGCAAAATGCTGATTTGGGGGATTGTGCAGGACTAAGAAATGTATATTGTGCGCATGACCATCATCTGCTCAGAGTTCCTTTATTTTTCCCAGGGCCCTGGGCAAAGTTATCTTAAAATTTCATGGCACTAATTTTCAGGCCAACTTCTTTACCAGCTTCAGACTTTCTGTGTTTCAGAGTCTAGTTCTCAAGTAACCAAAGACTGGCCTACAAGGGAAAGAAGGTCACAATTCCTGTGCCTGTAAGCAAGAATTTGAATACAAATCCAGTTCTTTACACAGACATTTCATTCAGAGATGGGGGTTTCAGTTTGCAGGAATCCTTTATGATTATATTATTATATAGTTAAATGTAAATATATACAATCTACTATATGTAACATTAAATGCAGATGTATATATGCATGTATATATATCTGTGTATATGTATGTCTATTTTATATTTATAGATACATAAAACCAAGAGTGAGAGGATTGTCCCTTTTTTTCCCCTTTCCTTACCTCTCATGGTTGAAAGATAGGCTACATATAAGTAAAAAAAAAACATTGGATGAGAAGTCAAGGGACACAAAGTCTTTTCATGGCTTTCCCTTAACTTTGTGACTCTGGGCAGTCCATTGCATCTACCCCTCTTTCTTCAGCTTTAGGGTGATGAGTTTAGGTGATATCTCGGATAAACATTTGCTACACTATATTTATGTAGATTCACCATTGATTATAGTAAAAAATTTTAACAATGCAAGTGTTTCTCTGAGTTGCTCTTCAAAGAAACACAGCACAGGAAGGAAGACCTTGTAAATATGCCTAAGTTAAGAGGAGCAAGGACTTGAGCAACAGGCAGTCATATGCTCATGGGCAAACCCTTCTGATTTCCCGGGTTCAGTGTTTCAATTTGGAAAGTGTAGGAAATGGCTCTCATGCTTAGGTGCACAAGGAAATGGGCAAAGGTCATCTGATAACAGAGAATGATTGTTTTGACACGGTGATTTGTGCCTTGATCTCTACCTCTATCATCAGCTCATATGCCCTGATAATTTTCCTATTTAAGCATCTCTTTGCCACTAATAACAATACCCCATATAAGGGGTAGTGGAAGACCTATTGAAATGTGGATTCAACAGAGGTCTTGCAAGGAGTAACAGAAGAAATGTTTGTGGCCAATCAGAACCTTCCTCTGGGGGGGGGGGGGGGAGAAAAAGAAGACAGGGAGGTCATCTGAATAAGATGGGAGTGAATTTTCTCTTCAGAATCAGACTGCACTTCATCCAGGATGGGGTCCAGGATGGGAGTTGAGGGGTCTTCCAACCCAGTCTCTCTAACCCCACCTCACTGCAGCATTTTTATGAAAAGTGTGAGGAGAGTGAAGAAGCTCAGTGACAGAACACAAAGGAGCAGCCAATCCAGGCAGTCATGGCTGATGTGGTTGTTGGGGGGGGGGGGCACTGATCCTCAGTCACTGCCAAATCATTCGTCAATCCACATGTCCAAGAACTCTCAACGTGACAATCAAGAGTGTTCTCAGAATCCGAGTTCTGAGAAAACTCTACCTAAGGTCTTCAGGTAAAACCAACTGCAAACCTTCCTGAATCCGTATGTCCAATATTGTCCTATAGTGTGGACATGCCCCTGAGGAGTTCTATTACTCAGTTGTCTGATTGCAATTGAGTGGCCTGAAAAAGTTCCCCTTTTGCAGCCCAACTACAGACACTCAAAGAGATTAAAATATCACTATGGTTTGTCTGAACTGAGACATTCCACCTTATTCTTTCCACCACCCTTCATGCCAGTGGTCATTTGTTATCTCTGTGTCTTTCTACTCATCGAGTATCCAATTTTTGTGAATAACGAGAAAATGCACATAAGTATCTGAATGCATACATGTCACTTAACAAAAAATAACCCCCTGAACGTGAAATGTAATTACCAGGTTAAAAAAATGCACCCAGTTTCCAGAGCCTATCACATCTCTCGCCTGGGCGCACAGCTCCCCCCAACACTGCTCCTGTTGTGTCAGATAGTGGCAGTGTTGAGCCCAGGAACCGGCGCCCAGCCCGCGGCTGTCCCCGCGGCCGCCCAGTCTCCGGGGCTGACTCTGGAGCGCAGGAGCCACTGGGCCGCGAGGGCGCTGGGGAGCGGGAGGGGCTCGAGGGGCAGCGAGGGGTCCCCGAGCGGCCTCCACGAACTGTTTTCTTCCTCTCGCGGCAAGAGCCCCACTCCCTCCAATTGATCGAAATTAAGCGAAATTCACTGAAAGAGGGAGGGTGAGGGAGAGGTCGCTTGTTACTGGCTACGCCTCCCGGGGCTCCAGCCCAGAAAGCGGCCCACGGCCCGTTGGGCAAGCAGTGTGGGCTCCCGCGCCTCCTCCGAGGCAGATCGCGGGGTGGCGGTCCCCGCTGGGCTCAGCCGCGCGGCCGCTCCGTTCCTCCCCCCTCCCCCGCCCTCGCCCTCCCCCTTCCTTTCAGTAGGACTCCCGGACTCGGGAGAGGGCGCGGGAGGCAGGCACACGGGCCCGACCCCACTCCAGCGCTCGCCGGGGACGCGGGCAGGCGGCGAAGGGACGCGGCGGGGGCGCGGGGCAGGCGCGGCCATGGAGCGGCAGCGGAGGCAGCACTAGCGACAGCGGGCGGGCCAGTGAGCGGGCGGCAGGGCCGCTCGGCACCGCGGACCGAACTGCACAGCTCAGCAAAAGCTCCCTCGCCCTACGCGCACCGCCTCCTGCGAGCCCAAACCCGGCAACATTTTTTAAAGCTCCAATCCAGCCTTTGAAGAAAAGGAAAAAAAAAAAAAATAGCATTGATCGGAGAGACGGGAATACAGATATATATAGATATATCTATATATAATTTTTTTTTTTTTGGTTTCTGCTAAAATTAGCCGACTCGCCGCGCGCCCGTGTGCAAGTGTGTGCGAGTGTGTGTGCGTGCGGGCGTGTGTGTGTGTGTGTGTGTGTGTGAATGTGATTACTCCAGGACTCCTCGGGCTCCGGAGACGCCATTTTCCCCCTTGATATCTCTCTCCATAAATCGGTGGCGCGGCGGAGGCGGCCGCGCGGGGCGGGAAGCGCGGGGCCGGCCGGGGCGCCCGCCGCCGCCTCCGCGCGCCCGGGGGCCCCGCGTCCCTCGAGCGAAGGCTGCACGCCTGCGGCTCGCTGTTTGACAGATGCTCATCGCCATGGAGTTACCGCAGCAGCACCTTTGGGGGCTCGGGCGAGCGACTGGAGCAGGGATCTGAGCGAGCGCCGGGGCCATCGGAGCCGGAGCCGCCGGGACATGGGTGAGCACGCGCGGCGACCTTGGCCCGGGAGCCCGGCACCCACCCTCCCACCGCGCCACGGGCCCCGCACGCCCGGGGCCCGGGCTGTGTGTGTGTATGTGTGTGCGCCCTGCATGCAAAAGTTAACATCGCCTCACCGGGGCTTTGACTTTGCACGGGGCGGGAAGGGGGAGACGGGGCTGAGGGGGCGGGATGCCGGTCCCGGCGAGACTGCCGAGGATGAGTGCGATTCCGGCCCGCTCGCGGGTGAGCAGCGATGCTGGCTCATTTGGAGTGGCCCGTTGGTGGTGGCGATGGTTCAGGCTGCAGGGCTGGGAGCTTATTGAGTTTCGCCTAATCTGATTCTCCCCAACCCCCCGCCTTTTGCACCCTCCCTCGGTCCTGCCGCCGGCTGCCAGGGCTGGCGGGTTTGGTGTTGGAGTGGACTCGGAGGGGGAGGGGATAGGAAAAGGGGTGGGAAGGCGGCAGGATTTTTTTCCCTCTCTCTCTCTCTCTCTTTGTAACTTGCAGGTTAAGTGGAGCTAGAGAGCTACATTGTAACCTAGTTGGATTTTTTTTTGCGGGGGGGTGGGGGATGTATCAGAATCTAACGTGTCGTTAATAGAAAGAAGAACAGGGACGAAGTGGTCCAGCCGGCGAAGGTTGGTGTGTGCTTGTGTTGTGGTTCTGTGTTAAGTCTTTCTCTTAAAATCTTAATCAATGGATCCGAGTATCTTTCTCGTGCTCTTTGGTTTTGGGACTCTTTAAAAGACAAGAATTCCCTTAAAAGCAGACGAATGTTTTTTTTTTTTTTTTTTGAAAGCACGCATTGTGTGTATTTCTAGAGGAGACGTGGGCTTGGGAATTAAGGGCAGGCTTCCCCCTGTTCGGTGGTTTCCAGTGGGAAATCACTCCGGAAAGGGAGCCCTTCAGTATCGATTTATTGTTTTTGTCTTTCGAGTCATTATCTCTTTGACTAAAATACTGTTTGAGAAGTTCCTCAGAGACAAAGTCAGGTATACTGGACTGGGCAGATCTATAGCAAGATGGTGATAACGGTGATGCTGTTTTTGGTGTCTGTTTGTGATGGAAGCATTGTTGGGTAATAGCAATTTCTGATCGGTAGAGCATGCTGGTTCTAAAAAAAAAATAATAATAAGTGCCGAAATGCTGTCTTCCATTCCCCTCCCCACACACTACAAACACCCCTTCTCCCCTGACCCACATCGATTATGATTACAACAATTCTGAAATCGGATCCAACTGGAAATATTTTATTTGGAAATCAGAAAGTTGTGCAGTTGGAAGTAGGAGATGAGGCTAGAGGTCCTGGAAGTGCAGGGTGGGAGTGTCTTACTGCCCCTAATGCTGCGTTTATTCTTCATGTGTTGTGTTGTCTGTGTGGGATCTGAGGGTGTGTATGTTGGTCTAAAAGGACTGTTGAAGGAAGGATTTCCGATTTGTTTCCGCTTCAAATAAACTGTCTTGAAAATCTCATGGTTGACGTCTAATGCTAAAAGGCCAATTTGTATGTCTCTTTACCCCTGCAGAAGCTCTCCCCCCAAAGCGCAATTTATTCTGGAATTCTATAACCGCTACTTTTCCTTCCTAGCCCCCTGCCCCCCACCCTCAATCCACACCTTCCCCTGAAGTTTGGTTGGAGTCCATGGTCTTTAAGGATATATATATAGTATTACTTGTTTTTCTCTTACATGATTTTTTCACTCTCTTACTTTACTGCTTTCTGTTTTTCCTGTAGATTTGTACAAAAAAAACAAACAAACAAAAAACAACTTCATAAACTAGCTGTCACCAAAACTATCTGGCACTTCAGCCCCATCTCTTACCCTCCTTTAGTTCACACTGGTAAATTGGATTTGTGCATCTGAATTCATCTTCATCTGCAAACCCGTGTGTGTGAGTGTGTGTGTGTGTGTGTGTTTAGAGGTGGGGTCCAACAGGGGGACTTGGAGAGGAAGGGTGGTGTTCTGTGAAAGCCACATCTTTACCACTGGGGCCAGACCTGAATGGTCTGAGAGAGTTTCCTTTGCACACCCCAGTTAGGTGTTGTCTGGCCCTGATGGGGAGGCGGGGCTAACTGGCCAGGAGGCGTGTAAGGGAGGAGAAAGTTTGTAGCACTTTAAAATGCAGCCAGTTTATAATCCCAGGTCACTGTCTCCCCCTTTTCCTGCTTTCTGTGGCTTCCACCATCCCAGGACTCCTTAAGGGAGGCAGGACCTTTTTTGCTCTGACCTGGGAGTCCCAGTTTTCAAACTAAGCCTAAGATGCTGTTTTCTTCCTCTGTCCTTAATCGAGTTCCCTGCTAGAAGAGAAGCACATTCAGACGGATCAGAAGTGACTGAACACAGAGTATTTGCGAATTTCAAAGAGTATAGGCTGAGACATTATGAAGATCAGGTACTCTGAAAGTGCTGTTTTGCACACCACCTCCCCTCCCCCATTAATAAAAAAAAATGTCTTAGTCTTGGGAAGTTGAATTGGTGTTAGAGCTGGACTGTGAGAGCTGCTTGCCACTATAGTAACCTGAGCTGGGCTGGGGGGAGGAGGTGGTGAGCGAATGCAGTCGGCAGCCAGCGGAGGGAAGCAGACTTGTCTCTGTTAGCAGGGAAAATAGATGTGTCACTGGAATAAACAAACTGGAAGTGGGGGAGGGGAAGGCTTGTAGTGAACATAAGGCAGAGTGGCTGAGAAGCAGCAATGTGGGTTAGGAAGGGGCCACTTCTAGCTTGGGAGAAAAATATCAACTGCCTTATATGTTCATGAATGGGCTAGACAAGTGATGGTGTAATCCGATCTTTTGTATGTTAACATCAGAATGTTACATAGGAAGGCACTGTTGGCACACTCAGTTCTGGACTTCACACGGGAAGCCTGGAGTATCCCTGGGTGAACCAAGGAGCCCTTGGTGCTGTGAAAGCTTCTGGTCCTGTACTTGTATTAGTTGTGGCAAGCTCCTTTGTAAATCATCTGACCTAAAAGATAGTTGGAGGGAAAGAGAAAATAGTATGTGGAATCTTTGCAGAATTTAGTTGACAATGATCAGTGAGGAGAGGCAGGAGGCAGGAGTTTGCTGAAGAAGAAATGAATTAGGCAGACACTTGCCCCTGGATTCCTGATTCTGTTTCTGCCTTTATCTTGACTTTCAGTTCCATTAGGGGCCAAATCAATACTTGTCTGGCACAAAAATGCACCCGCAGAAGAGGAGAGTTCTTTCAGCCCATCATTATTTTTAGTTGTGCTTCAGTCTCACTCTGAAGCTTCTTTATCCCATGCAAGAGGAGGAAGATGAGAAATAGCTACAGGGATGGGACATCCCTTCTGTGTTCCTGAGGAGACCCTGAAACTTGCCTGGGCCTCAGCCTCCCAGAATGCCAGTTTTTCCCTTGGAGACTTGAAGTTTTAATTGAAACCAGAAAGCTATTGAAGGCAGACCCAGCCAATGAAACCTTGTTTTCTCTGCTGCTCAGGAATGGGAAATAAATAATTTTTTGCTGATGGCCTTTCAAGTTGCTTCAGTTCTGCTCCTGCCAGAAGAATGGGGTAAATCTTTATTAACATATTAGCATTGTCAGGAGTTGCAGTGCCTGAAAAAATGGTATGATGTCATTGAGTTTGCTCAGGGCTCTACTATGTGGGACAGTTCTGGTGGGGTGGGGTGGGTGTTCAAGAGGCTGCTCCTGTCTTGGGGAGACGCCTGGAAAACAGGAGGCCTCATAAGAGTCCTTGCCACAGGTCAGTGTTTGGTCCTTGGGTTCCTGTGAAGAAGGGAACAAAACAATTGAATTCCATTCCTATACAGTGGCATATAAACCAGATAAGCTTCCCAAAATGTTTTGGGCCAGGATTAGGTAAGAAACACTATCAGCATACACATTGCCATAGGTTTGGGCCTCTTCTGGAGGTACTTCTAAAGGTGACCTGCCATTTCGCAAACTCTTCATGACCTTGCAGACACTTCAGGCAGCCGAACGCTTGGTTGGTGCAGAAAACTAAACACCAAGATGCCCACAGAGTATACTTCATGAATGCGGGGAAAGTGCCATCCTCTATTCTTGTTTAGTTCTGAGTTTTCACTTCCCTGTTCACTTAGCCTTCTGTTGGATTCTGATGCCTCCTTAGGCACACCAAGTTGGGGCAATATCAAATTTTCAGGGAATTGGTAACCTTAGTTAGATGATTGAGTTCAAGTTAGTCGCCCTTATAGTTCTCATCAGAAAGTTTTAAAGGTTCAGGTTGAATCAACTTCCCTTTCAGAGTTGATTTTCCTCCTTCTAAGGTTGAGGTGCCCTCTAAGGTTGAGGAAACATTATTTTTTTAAAATGTCTTCGGGCTTAGCAACCCACAGTTGACTTCCTGACTTCCTGTCCAGTTCAGAGCAAATGATGCCAAGGTCAAATGGAAAAGGTGAGCCCTGGCTGAATGGCTCAGCTGGCTGGGGCTTCATCTCTTATACTGGAAAGTTGTGGGTTTGATCCCTGGTCAGGACACATACCTAGGTTACAGGTTTGATCCCCTGTATGAGCATGCATGTGCTGGAGGCAGCTGATCAATGTTTCTCTCACTCTCTCTCTCTGTCTCTTCCCCCTCTCCCTTCCTCTCTCTCCCTCTCTTCATCTCTCTCTAAAATCAATAAACATATCCTTGGATGAGGGTTAAAAAATATTTTTAAAAAAATGAAGAAGATAAGCAGGTGTCAAGTCCACAGGATCACTTGGGAGGAAGAAACCATACCTCCCCAGGGGCTGATGATGGATTCTGATCAGCAGACCCATATGAAATACTTACAGGTAAAGCCAGCTGAGACCCCCCAGGCATGCAGAGGCTTCTTCTGCTTTTCCATGTGCTGGGGAGGGATTGGGAATGAATGGTGAGCAGAGAAGAGTTTCAGAACTTTGCCAGCTTGGGAAAATGTTTCCCTAACCCAACTTATTTTTTTTTCCTCAAAAATATTCCCTTTCATATGCATGGCACTTTGCCCTTTTCAAAAATATCTTCATATCCTATTTTACCCTTGATTCTCCTAGGGGACAAGGCCAGATATGTATTTAATCCTCATCCAGTTGAGGCACTTGATACACTGACTTGCGTAAGTGACACAAGTTGGTGACTGAACTGGGACCAGGCAACTATGTTAAAAAAAAAAAAAAAAAAGTGAAGACTATCACACCTGAAATGAGAAATCTGCTTTGGATCCTGTCCCCCCTACTTCCCAGTTAAATGACCCCCACCAAGTTATTTAACCACTTTGAGCCTCAGTAACCTAATCAGCAAAATAGGGATAAAGATGCTTACCCTGTCGACTTCACAGGGGTTGTGAGGATTAGATAATTCCAGCTAATTTCTGTAATAGAACTCTGAGAGGATTTCCATGCTGCCTCCTGGAAACTGGTCCTGAGATCCTTGTCACCATAGCGCAGAGATTAATAATCCCTTGGTATGACCAGCTATGCCCACAGGGGCCCCTTGGGTTCTGAGACATTCAGGGAATAGTTGTTTTCTGCTCTTGAATTGACTCATGAAAAAAAAAAAAAATCAGTTGAATTTTGGGATACTTACTATGCTGTACATATCTGAGATTCAAAGTCTCAGACAGTATCCACTTTGGACTCAAGGATGTGTTGCTGCTCAGGAAATGCTCTTTGAGTTAGGATGAGAAGAGAAAAGGGAAAAAAACAGAGAGACACAGAGGGAGAAGAGGCAAAGAAGAAGGAGGAGTGGAGAAGGGTGTCTGTCCATCATGGGCTTACAGTGGCTGAGCAGAGACATTCAGGACAGAATTTTTAGCCTCTGTAAAGAAACAAATTGATAGCAAGTATCCTAGCAAACCCAGTGATTTCTCTAGGATTGGGGAAGGGCTTCACAGTTCATTTGTTCCCTGACTCTGCTAGGTCACTCCTCTTTCTCTTTCCCATGAGTCCTGGCTCACCCCACTCAGCAGCCTGCCCCAGGCACCTGGCAGTGTTCTCGAGTGAACCCCAGTTTACACAACACATGTGGCCTCTGCTCCCATCAGACTGATTTCCTTGGTGACCTGGGACACTCTGCACGTGTCCATCTCCACCCCTCAGCTCGCTCTGTGTCACCACTTCCTTTGCAGAAGGTGTCCTGATTGGTCCCTCTTGCCAGAATGTCTTCCTCTTAGGACATCATACCAGCTCTCCCCCAGCTCCTCACCCAGGTCTCCAGAGCACTTCAGGTCTAAGGCACTTGCCTGGCAACCTGCGCCTGCTGCTTCTCTGTTGTCACTCCCTCCCCAGCTTTGTGCGTCCTTGAAGAAAGGAGCCAAGTTTGCCCCACGAAGCCCTGCCCCTGCTAGGGAATGATGCCTGCTGCATGAATGAATCACAGACTTTATCTAAAGATAGAGCATTAAAAGTGAACGCTGTTTAAGGTGTGCTAAAGCTCTGCACTGTGAAGCAACACATTGAGGACCTCCTAGACAAAGTGAACAATAACCACTTACGTTAATGGCTTTTTATATTTTTGTCTATCTTTCAGGGGCCATCGCCCACTCTTAGTTTCTCCCTCAGAGCCTAAAAGTTAATGATGTTTTACCACATGTACATTCTATCAGGCACTGATTCACTCATTCACTGAATCATCAAATATTTATTAAGTGCCTACTAGAGTCTCATGGTCACAATAGCACATAGGGCTCTTGACTTTTTCTGAAAACTCCCATTGCATTTTTTTGTCCTCCACACTCATTTTGGCACTCAACCACGCAGTCTTCTCTGTTCCTTCAGTCCAAGTACTTCCCCGCTTCTTGGTGACAGAGTGAGCCTGGCCATAGTGGGCAGAAAGGCTGAGCAGAGAAATGCACCCAGAGGGGAGAGGTCCAGGGAAAGGCTCCTGAAAGGCAGGCTGCAGGCTGTGCTGGCCACTTCTTAGCATATAATGTTGGGCCAATTACATACACTGCCTTTTCACTCCTTCGCTTGAGCCACGTTAAAATGTAAGAATTTGGATTACTATGAAATTCTGCAATTCTACTTAATGGTGGCCCAACGCCCTTCTAGAGCAGTGCCCCTGAGGATTAGTGCACTTTGCTAAGTGTTTACTCTGGAGAACTAGGTCACAGAAGGGGAAACAGGATCAGGAGAAGCTGTTCGGTTAGAACTGAGAGAGCCAGGCTTGGAGCACAGGGAAGGAAGAGGAGGGTTGGTGAATAATGTGGAAGGAAGAAAAAGATTGCTTCTCTACATCTTTCTTGAAAACTGGCCCTCTTTGTTGAAATGGTCTAGACAAGGGAGATGAAGGAGGCAAAGAGAGCTTCTGGACGATCTAGAATATATTCTCTTTCTTGCCTTTCCTACTGCTTCCTGTGCCCAGTAGGCATCTGGAGTCTCTGCTAGTTACTTGGGGGACCTCATGGATGTAGGAGGCTGGGTGATCCTCAGGTGTCTTCCCAGTTCCCACAGCAGAACCTGCCCTGCCATGGACTCTGTTCAGTAACTACTAGTGAGTTGGTATGTATGCGTTTTGAGGTCAAAGGGAGTGACCCATGGTTTGTCCAATGCCAGAGAGAGGCCTCTGTGCTTTGGGTTGAGGTGGGATCAGGAAAGCTGGGCTTTGACCTGAGGCCCTGAGAAAATTCAGCTGGAGGTCTGACTCGGAAGCACACTGGTTGGCTATTGAGGAAGAAGGACATTCTGCAAGCTACTGAGATGCCGCAGTTACTTTTACCTTAGGACTTGGGATAGAGAAAAAATAGGCACGCGACACTACTATTCTAACTGAGTGAAAAGCAATGTCTCCATTATTCCTTCCCTCTGCCAGAGATGAGCAGTTCTGTCAGTGGGAAGAAGCTGTTTGGGGTTTGAACTTGGAGCTGGAAAGATGTGGAGAAGGGAGATGCTGCATTTGATGAATACAGCGGAGCAGCCTCAGCACTCGCATCAGAAGCCCTGGCACTGTCATGCTTGTAGCAAAATAATGAAATCTGGGTGGCAAGTCCCCTTGCAGTTGTTGGTGGCTGTGTCTGTGACCTATTGTTATTTGAACAATGAGAGCTTTGATTTTTTAAAAAGTATTGATTAATAATGGTGGCTAAAAAGGATGATTTGATGTGAAAGCCCCGTGGGCCTGCTTTCCACTCATTATTTTGTACTCCAGAGCTCAAAAACAGTCGGTTTTTTGATCCTCACATATTTATTAAAGTCTCAGCATTACAGCTTGTGTGAACCATTGTTCCTGGCACTGTTGGGTGGGAAAGGTCTGGTGTGAGATGAAGCTTTTGCCTTTGGAGAGTGGATCGTGCCTCCAGAGAGACATGCTCAGATGGAAGGCATCAGCCTGCAGCCAAAGTAGGAGCCTGAACTAAGTGCAATTATGGTGTGTGTGTGATCAGGGCTAGGGTGCAGTCCAGGAAAGCTTTGAGGAGGGTGTAATTTGGGTTTAATGAAGGAATTAGAACAAGGGGACATTCTTGGTGGTAGAGTAGCTTTCACACAGGAGCACAGGTGGGACGAAGTTTGAATGTGAATTTGGAATTGTGACAAGAAAGGAATGCTGCACCTGGCAGGAGGAGTCGGGCAGCCCTGATGATGAAGGTCCAGCTGGGTGACACTGAGGGGCCGGCCACCCAGAGCAGGGATCTTGGTGGTCTGAGGTCTTCTGTTCACAGTGTGTAGGACAAACCCCATGATCCTCGATATTGGACCCAGTCTAGCTGTGCACAGTTTTAGTTCAAACTCATCAACTCTTCAGTCCTCTGATTCAGCAAACTTTGCTTGCTCGTTGACATTTCAACATGTGTATGACCAGACCACGCTTGGTATTGTTGGGACTCCCAAGAGATGGGGAGAAGCTTTTCTCTGTTCTCAGTATAGTGGAAGAGACAGTAAGAACTCATGGAAACCAGGGGCGGAATGGCAGTGGACAGTCATCTAGGGCTAAGTAACTGAACTCCTCTGAGAGCCCAGAGAAGGCCAGCATCTCCAGCAGTTAGGATCAGAAATGCTTCAAAGGGTAGGTGGGACCTGGGCCGAGTCTCGAATAATGGAACTGTCTTGGGTAGAGCAGCCAGGGAGATATTCATCTTGAGAACGCGTAGGCAGAAAGACCACTTCCTGGAGGCCACTTCCCAGAGACCAGGGCTCTGTGGAGCATCAGGCAGTGGGACAGACGGGATGGGGCCCTCTGAGGAACGAGCCAAAGCTACATCACCCCTCAGCCAGAATGGGAGCCGTAGCTGGAGCCTTCAGAGTGAGGGGAGCACAAGGCTGCTCTAGTCAGAGAACCTCCACACCCATCACCCCTGAGAGAACCCTGACATCTGACTGTCTGTCCCACCCATCCCTGCCCTTGTCGGCCACCAGCTCTCCAGTCTGGCATTCCAAAGAGCTTTCTTTAGAACAAAACCCTAAAATACATCTAAACATTTGGAATGAGTGAGAATCTACCCCTCTGAGGAACAAAAGAGCTGTATGATACTCATTTCCAGGAGTTTAAGGTATAATGGGAGAAAGATGTACAAATTTCAGTAGATGCAATATTGAAATGATAGTTCAAGGTGCTGAATAAGAAATATACAGGAAGGGAAATGGAGCTAATATTTGTTTAGCTCTCTGGTATGCCTAGCATCTCTTGTGGCAGAAGCACAGACTTGTGTCAGATTACACTTTATGTTCAATTGACAACAAACAAAGCAGTTGCTGAATCAAATGGTTGAGAAGTTGAGGAATTTGAATTAAGACCGAGCAAAGCATGGAGTCAGAATTAGAAGGGCCTAGAAAGAAAGACTGGAATTTATCATCTGTTTGATTTTCAGTTTAGTCCCATTGCCTTAGGGAAGTCTGTCATTTTCATCCCCATTTTACTAATGGCATGGTGGGAGACCAGAGTGTAAGTGGCTACTAATTCTGCGTGTTTAAAGACTGATGGCATTGTGGTTCAAAGGAAAACGAATGACATTTGGAATCAGAGAGAACTACTGCTGTCGTTTCAATAAGTTTCTCAACTTCAGTTTTCTTGCCTGTAAAATGAGTACATCTCAGAGTTAGATGAAATAATGAACTAAAATGCCTTGTGGTATACTAGATGCCTGTTCAAAGTTAGAATCCTTGTCTTTACCTTGTGGATCTCTCCACTCTGCTTGCACAGGACATATTATGATCACCGCTACTTCTTACAGGTCTTCCTTATGATATTTAACCTATTTAGGTGCTCTTCTGCATATATTATTTACTTTTTCCTTGTAAGATTCCATGAAGACACTAGGAGGACATATAAGAAAGTTGATGCCCAGGGGGTTTATGGCAAGTCAATGGCAAACTTGTTTTGGAGCTCACTTCTGAGGAAACAGCTAAGAGTGTTTGGTTGAAAGCTGGCATCACTTCGTGTTTTAGAGACATCATGGTGTACAAGTCAAAGGGCAGGCTTTGGATTTGATTGTGGAATGTGTGCCCATGAGCAAACTGTTAACCTCCGTAGACCATCATTTCCACAGCTGTGAATGAAGACAGGTCTCTGCATCACAGGGTTGTTGTCCCGATTAGACTGTTGATGCCCCTAAAGGCCATCGGTTGTGTTTAACCCCCTCTCTCACTGCAGCTGTGTGCTTTCCTTAACTGCATGGAGAAGGGAAGACCACAGGTAATTTGCCAAAGTGAGAGCTCAGACTTATAGACTTGAGGATTGGCCCAACCAGTGCTTTAGAGAGGCTTCCCCAAGGGCCCAAGAGCCAAGGCTCATTCAGTCGTGTTGTGTTATTGGTTCCCAGAGGAGGCACTATTTTTGCAGCTAGTGCTGGAACTGTTGTGTGCCCAGCCTCAGGCTTCAGAAGCTTGATTCCGTTTCTCTCCCTATTGTGGAGCTCCCTGAGCATTGGGATTGATTCTCAGTTTTCTGTTATGCTCAGCGGCAGAACCAGTAAAATCAAGAAAGAACTGTAAGGTGCCAACCCTTTCTTTGAGGGAGTTCCGTTGAGGAGGTAAAACTCAGCACCAGAGAATGTCAGAGCTGGGGGGAGCCATAGAATTCACAGCATCACAACCCTTGTTCCACAAATGAAGACGAAGAGACCCAGGGATGAAAAGGAACTTGCCTGAGGCCACCCTGTGCCAAATGGCAAAGCAGGGAATTGAATCTGGATTTTGAGACTGAATTCAGTCTTATTTCCTCTATGAAACAAACTGGGAAGAAGAAGAAAACAATTCTCAAACAATATCAAAATACTTGAAGTTAGCAGGTACATCTTAAACTGCTTGTATATGCTCCCCATTATTGAGGGAAATGGAGAAGTTTGTCCCCCGGGCTTCACTTGGGACCTATGAAGAGAAGGCATCATTTAGCTAAATGCTTGTGTGGGTGATACAAATATGGGAGTAAATCAAATTTTCCCCAAGTTTTGAAGATGCAGTAAAGTGATCCTATAAATAACTTATTTAATCTAAATTACTTTTCAAAACAACCCTGAGGTAGGGTTTTCACCCAATTTCCAGATGAAACTTGAACAGTTTAAGTATATTTTCCAAGAATACAATTACCAAGCAGAAAAGAAAAGCTAAGTAATCTAAACCTGTGACATCAAATCAGTGCTACTTCCATCCTTTTCAAGGAGAAGCATGGCTTGGACACTTTCTGTCAGACGCTTACTACTTGTGTTCATTTTGCTTTGACCTGTGGTAGAGACTTGTGAAACCCAGCCCTTTCCTTCATGGAAGTCCTGGTGGTGGGAGGGATAAATAAGTAAATGGAACATTTCAATACAGCTTGCCAAACACTTTGATAGCAGAATGCCAGGGAAGTTTGAACAAGACTATCTGTGAGTATGAGTGTGAAGGGGGCGTGTGTGTGTCCACACGCATGTATGCACACAGGGGAAAGGAATAGAAAAGGAAGGTCCAGCCAGTATGCATGAAGGAGGTGAAACTTGACACTGTTCTTGAAGGATGACTTAGAGGTAACCAAATGGAGAACGGAGAAAGGGCAGGCCAGCCAGACGAAGTAGCAAGGATTCATGGAGTGGCACAAATCAGTGGGGTTTGGGGGAGCCGCAGCTCAGGAGAAGCTGCTAGGGAATGTGGTGGGTGCAATACTCACGGGTCACAACTTGGAGGAGGTGAACTGTGATTCGGAAGGTACCACCCAAGGTGTGTAGTATAAAAATGTCACCGAATCTGAGCTTCGTTCTTTGCTGTAGACCATTGGTGTGCTTGCAGGGTCAGAGAACTGTGGTGCGCAGCTGCTTTTGCCCTTGCTGATTGAGAGCTGGGTTAGGGTTGGGTCACCTGATCGATTTATCAGTGTTTATGGAGCATTTACTCTGGGTGTTTCTGTAGCAGGGCAGATTTTAGAGACCATCATTCAGAGTCATGGGAACCTGAGTCAAATGGCACCTGGCTGACCTTTGACACAGCTGCTCATTCAACATTCACTCAGTGAATAATTTTGAGTGTTGCTCCCCGGATCAGGGATTGTGTCAGGCTGTGGGGGATCTGGGGTGAACCAAATAGACACAGCTTCTGCCCTCCAAGGGCTTACCTTCAGGTGGGGTAGGCAGAGTTGAAACCAGGAGTGGCACATACATTCATTAGAGAATATAGTGCTAGGGAAGAAAATTCTATGCAATAAGGGCACAAAGCTGGGAGTCCTAATCTGCATTGTGAAGCTCAGGGAAGTGTGATTTGACCTGTGTGTGAATAATGAAGAAGCATTAACTCAAGGAACAGCAAGAAGATTCCAGGTACATGCAAAGTACCCCAAGTTGGTAAAGCCACTTCTGAATCCCCACTGAAATACCTTAGAAGACATACAGAAAGGTGAATGCTCAATCACCTCCAAAGCCAGAGTCAGACAATCTATTGCTAGATGCTGAGACAATATTCTCCTAACTGTAAACCATTGAGCCTAGATTGGAAATATAATCGCTTCCCTATCTGTAGTCAGATAGGCTCACACTCCATCCTTTTATACCTTTTGCCCCCTAGGGTCAGAAACTTAACATTTTTGTCAACCAGAAAAACAGGTAGTCATCAGGTTTACTGCATAGGCAACGTTAATAAAACAACTAAAGATGATCTCTCCTCTAACATTATTACATGCATTCTCAAAGTCTACAGCTCTCAGAAAACAAAGGGCAAGACCGGAGGAGAGAGATTTGAGAGAAGTGGAAGAGGGGCATTGACTGCTGAGCAGAGAAATTTCCTGGAATAAAGTTCTGAGACACAGACCTAAAGAGTCTTTGTAACAGCGCATATTGTGGGTTTCAGCCTTTTAGAGTTTGAAGAATAGGTTAGAAGAGTCCCCTCTTAGTCTAGCAAAACAATGGTAGATAGATGTTCACTGTTCGTGGCATCCTGGTAAATGCACAACACCCTACTTTCCAGACTTTTTAAAAGCCCTGATTTAAGTGTGGTGATTCCTGTGATGTGAACATTCTTACCATGGACAGTTTTCAAGCTACCAACTTGATGCCCCTAAATGTGGCGTTGAGAAGAGACTCACTTGGTAGGCTCTTGGGAGCTCCTGCGTCTGGCTTCAGCACACCACTGGCACTGTTCACCGGGAACTGGGGTGATTGGATCCCTGATAACAGCAACCGCTCTGAGAGGAGGATTTGACTAGCTTCAAGATGGAGAGAAGACAGAATCAAGTGGAGACCAGCTTTTCCGGTAGACCAAGACTACCCTGTGACTCTGTCTGCACTAGAGCACTAGTAAAGAGAAACAATCTGAAATGAGACCCCAAGCAGGATGGGGGGCACTCAAAATCCATTAAGAGGAATAGTATCGGGATAATTATTTACTACAAGCTGCCAGGCATCTGCACCAGGAAGAAGCACAACCCTAGCGGAACAGGAACATAAAGTAATAAGGAGGGAGCGTTCTGAGAGGCAAAGGCATCAGAATCAGCTGTAAGGAAGGTGAATCAAGTAAAGGAAAATCACAAGGATACAAATTGTACAATAGCAGAATTAAAAATTCATAGTCAATTAAGGCGAAGGGAGGAGTGAAATAGAATTAAATTGATATTATGGAGTTTAAATTAGGGTGGATTAAAAATACAGAAATAAACACAGTGAGAGAGAGAATTAGAGAAATGGAGAACAGTGCTGAGAGTTCTAAACCAAGAGTATAAGACACATTAGGAAAGAAGTGAGAGCCATTGAATAGAAGAAATAATGCAAAGAATAATTGATGGGAACATTCCTGAAATAGAAAGAACCTGCATCTACAGATCCAAAAAGTCTGCATTCCAGGAAAAATAAAAGGAGCAAGATCCACTCGGCACTCACTTTGCCATTAATAAAATTCTACAATAATGAAAAATGTCTTCAAGGATAAAGTTAAAACACGTTGCCTACAAAGGAAACAAAACCAGGCTGGTCTTCCTTTTCTCTTCTATTACTTCAAATGCCAGAAGACATTCCACAGAGTTTTGAGAAAAAAGGTTTTGACCTGAAGAATAGATAGTCAGCCAGGGTCTTCTCATGTAAGGATGAAAGAAGTGCCTGGCCTTATGGGGATTTGCAAAGTGTGGAGCTGAGGTAGGGCTCAGGATAAAGAAGAGCTCTGGGCGAGTTCAAAGGTCAAAAATGAGGCTATAGACCTTCCAATATTTGTGATTGTTTGCCTTTAAGACTTCATGAGATACATATGTTGTTTTTAAAAATTTTGTATAAGGAGCATGTAATTCCATTTAAAAAGATTAGAACCATAACCGAATGAGGAAGAACATGAAGACTTTTTTTTTTTTTAAATATTTTGTTGATAAGACACTGAGGCTGAAAGGAGGGCCTAAGAGGGCTCCTCAGAGGCAGAACTAGGTCTAGCACCCAAATCTTTTGATTCCTGTTAGCTATGTCAGGGGCTCTCTCAGTTCTATTGTGTTGTCCCTTTGGAAAACAGCAGTTGTTGAGGATGGCCTGTGTGCACCCTGGGGACCAAGTGGATGGGAGAGGTGGATGATGCCAGGAAGCCTAGACTGAGTTTGTTAATTCATTTATTAATTGTCAACTAACATTTCTTAAGTGTTCATTATACATTGGGTACTGTGTTAGGCATTGTAATTGTGTGGATGAATAAAATGCACCTGAAGCCTGTTCTTAGGAGAGGAAGAGTAAAACTGTAAAAGAAAAATCCCTTTAAACACGGAATAATAGTGCTTTTTAGTCAAGGCAGTTGATGGGATTGGTACATAGAGTAGACAAAGCCTAAACTCATCAGAACCACCCGGAGAGTTTGGTACAAGCCAGAGTTGAGCCCCACCCTGTAGCCCTGATTCGGTAGGCAGGACTGAAACTCTGGAATTAGTAAGAGTTCTCCAGGACTGCAGGTGGAGAATGTTTTCTAGATAAGGAAAAATTCTTCCATCTTGCAGATTTGAAGTGGGACGAGGATGTACTTTTAGGGACTCATTTGTGTTATGATTCCCCTGTCCCTCAGAAAAATAATTCTGTCGGTTATACTGTCCAGTTTGGAGTGTCCCCATAGGTCAAAGGCTTGCAGAGTAAAATTACAAAGTCTTGAGTATGGAAGAGACCTTGATCCCACTCCATTCATCACTGAGATAAGTATGGAGTAAGAAACTCAAAGCAGCTACCAATGGGAGAACCAGGAGTAAGGGCCAAGTTTCTAGACTTCTCTCCCAGTGTTCTTTCCAAGTACATCACCTCCCTCTCCTTCTAGCCCCTCTGTTCCCCTGGGACCTTGTAACCAGTTAGTTCCTAAGCAATTTCATTGTTCCTATGTGCCCAGCCACCTCCACATCCTGTGGGCAGTCACTGAAGGGTTAACTTGTTGGACTGGAGGCCTGAGCCAAGTACACAGTGTCCATTGTGTGCCGCCCCCTCTGGAGGAGTTGCTGACTGCTGGAATGTGACAGGCAAAACGTTTTCACCTTGCTTGGGCTCCCCCCCCCGCCCCCCTCCCAATGTGTGAGTGAGTCAGTGAGCGCCTGTGCTCACACCCGAGTGTTGGCAGGGGCGCACCCAGGAGGACCCACCGTTGTCTCCCAGGGTCACCAACACATTGAACTCTGAATTTGGGATGGCAGGTAAGTGCTGGGAGAAGGCAAACGGAGAACAACAGCTTTGTGTGCTGGAGAAGTAAACAGACAGGTTAGGTTTCCTTGCTCTTTGCTTTTGAAAGCTGCTTTTTATTTTCTGAAGGTGAGGGGTGTATGTGGACCTGAGGGGCTGGGGTATAATCCTCAGCATAGGCAGTGAATTTTGCAGGGGCCACCTGGGTGGGTGGAACTGCAGTTGGAGTACTTTGAACCATGGGACTTGGAACAACTGTCAGGGGGCTAATTCATTTTCATCGAGAAGTCCTCCAAGTGCCCAGTCCTGCACTGGGTGCTGAGGTCAATATGAGTTGTACAGTCACAGCCAGTCGCAGCCTGACACTGAAATGAAATAAGATGTGCGTACTCAAAACAATGAGAAAACAAGGCAAGACTAGTATTTAGTGGCAAGCTGTGCAGCTGAGTGAGAGGAAGTCAGACTAGGAAGTGAAAGCTGTGGTCCAGAGTTGACAAAAATGGTCATGAGGAAGGGAAGACTTGGATGTGACCTCAAACTATGGGAAGGGATGGGATCTATTTGTTCATCCATTCCTCCATGCAACAGATGTTTGGCGAGCACCAGTTGTATGAGAGGCATTGCGTGGATTGATGGAAAGGGATAAAAGGAAAGATTCTGTACTAATACCAAGGCAGACATAATTCTGAGTGTATAACGCTACTGGGTAGACTGGTATAACTTGAAAAGGGAATGCAAGGTGGTGGCCAGTGAGCCCTAAGACTGGATTCATAGGGTGAAACCAGTATGAAGAGTCTGAAATTCATGTGTTCCTAAAGATTGGATTATTTGTGACTGCATTACAGCTTTGTCATTCTCACAGTGCTGTGGTTTAGGTCCTCGTGCAATGAGGATGGCATTTCAGCTGAGCCTCCTTATGGTCTCCCCTGCCTCTAGTATCAGGTTCTATTAATTCATCCTTCGCGTCACATGCCAGACTTATCATCTTGAAGCGTAGCCTTAATAGCATCCCTTCCCTATTGACATCCCTTAAATGGGTTTTCCCATTACCTATAAGATAAAATCCAACTAATTAGCATGACATTCAAGAATGTCCGCGATCTGGCTGTAACCTTTTATCTTTGCCATACCGCTCACCAGTCCCCATTTTGTACCATACCTCTTAGCCAAAGCTCACCTTCCTCTTCCCTGAACTTTGTATGCTTCTGCCCTAGGCCCTGCCTCGCCTCATGCTGTTCTTTCTGCCAGGTCTTCCTTCTGCTCGCTTCACCTATTCAAGCCTCTCAAGGTCAAAGCCATATCCAATGCTCTCCTTGAAGCCCTCTGGGGTAGTTTCCCATCTATCTGTTTACACTAGTCCCAGTGGAAAACACTTTCTCTTCCCTTTGTTTCTGTTCTTTATTATAGGTCATATAAAAATCTGTTCTGTTTTATTTTTCAAGCTACTCTTTAGAGTATAACCTTCTTGTATTTTTATTGTTTTAGGATCTTGTGGAGAACTGAAAAAAATTGTTGAGTTTTCTCTTTTTGTGTATGTCTCTTACTACTTGAGTTTTAACTTTTGGAACTTTGTCTCCTACATCAGTTAATTAATGATTTATACCATTAAATGAAAGATACTCTGAAGTGAGCCATTTTTTAATGGAGGATACTTTATTAATATGAATAATACATCCACTTATACACCTAATCATTCCTCTAGTTTAGATTTCACCTTCTTTTCTGTCATCACTGAACCTGCAATAATCATTGTCCTATCTGTGCTTCAAAGCTCCAAATGGGTTTAGGGTAGGAATGTTTTATGGAGAATGTGCCTCACCTTTTGCCCTAACTCAAGGGTAGTTTTATAGGTAGGTACCAGGGAATGAAAATGTAACATTATAGATTCCTGCCAGAGGGAGTAAACCACTGAAGACTACTGTCGTAAGAAAACCTGGCTTGCAGTTTGTATGGCCCCGGGATACACGCTGAGAATGACCTACTGGCCTCTTACTGCTTGACCAGCAGGGACATGTTCTTGGGCACCTTGATATGTCCAACAGCTATTGTGATACCTGACACTAGGAAGAGAGGCCTCAATGAATGCTGACTTCAATATGACTTTTTAAAAATTATGTAAGGTTTTGGGTAGGAAGGCAGATCCATCTAGATGAGACAAAGAATCTTATGAGTCAAAGAAACATCAAATGTCATCTGGTCCAACTGCCTTGCCTGGTCGTAAGTGAGGACCTGGTCCCTTTTGTAGCATGGAGCAGGGATGGCGGTTCAGTGTTTGATTTTGATTGAGAGCTTCAGCAAAGATGCTCATGTTCTCATTAGGCAGCGTCCTGTCTCCCAGAAATGCCGTATTCATTGGGTTTTCCCCGAGTGGAAGCAGTTGTAAATGCGTCTTTCTGCAGGGCTGAGTAGTTTCTAGGAGCTGAGGATGTTCCTGGGCATCTCTGGGGAACAGGTCCATGTTGAAGCCCGAGCTGCCTTGCTAGCTGGCTTCTTCACAGTGCAGCAGCTGAAAACGTACTAATTCCAGAGAGAGCACCTACATGCTCCCATCTTCAGGTTCCAGTTTTTGGCTGTTCCGAACATGTCTTTGCAGGCATCGCTGAAATTTTATTGTGGGCACGTTTGCTGACCAGTTCCTTAAATTGGTGGGCTCACTGGCAGAAACCTAAGTTGTGCAGTAATGTCTTCTGCTGGGAAACTTATAGAGTCTTCAGTCATTTAAGGAGGCTTGACTGTGATCTCACCTGTACTCTAGGGGTGGAAGGAGATGGTACAACCCCAGGTCTCTAGGTTTTGTCTTGAGAATGAGCATTTGGGCTTCCTTGTGGATTTGAAAATGATGAGTATGAAACTGGAAGTCGTGGGACATGGAGTGAATAAGAGCGAAAGGTAGTTTAGCTGATCCTCTGATGGTCTGGAGGAGACCTGACTGATTTTCTCTTTTCCTTCTGAGGAAGGCAGAATCAAAGATCCGGTCGGTGGGGTGGGGGGATGGGGGGGGGCGCTGCTGGTTCCTGGCACTTCCAGAGGCCTGTGAAATGCTATGCTCTCTCCCTTTCTCTTCTTTGTTGTCATGTAGACATAATTCCACTTTATTTAAGGACCAGAAAGGGACTTAAAACTGCCCTGAATTGCTATTTTTATCAAAATAATTTGTAATGATTAAATATCTTTTGTGTCAGTAGAAACATTTTTACGGTTGGTTTTTGTTTGTTTGTTTGTTTTTGTTTTCAAGCCTGTGCCTAAGCCTTACACTTGTTTAAAAAGAAATAGATCAGATTTGCATAATTGTAATACTTCATAATGAAAAATGATAAGGAAGGAATGGTCAAGACCTTGGCCAACTGTCTTTCCTGTAAGGGGTTGGAGAGTTGGCCCAGGCACCTCGGGGCTTGTCGTGTTCAGCTTTGCAAACTGTTTTTGATCTGTGCGGGAAGTGGTGCAGGAAGCCAACCAAACACGCTCCCACAGACCTGAGCATCAGCACTGCAGACTTCACTTTTGTCATGCTTGGGTTTGATGGTGACTCAGCCAGCTGTGGTTTCAGTTTAAGAAACTTCTAACTGGGTTCTGGACTGGAGGACTTGCCTCTCTTATATTTCTTGGGTCCACAGCCATCAACATTAATAAGAATTCAGTGAAGGGATGTGTGTTTGTGTGTGTTGTCCCCTCTGCTCCAGTTGAGTCCTTGTGGGGATGTGCACATTCTAATTAGATTTCTTTCCAACATTTTTTTTTTTTCTGATGCCATTGATGAGTGGGAAGGGGCTTCTGGAACTAGATTGAGTTACCTTTGAGGTCATTTTCCTCCCTGCCACATCTAATTATCTCTCTGCTTTTCAGTCGCAGATCTGATCTCTTCTGAACACCTCGCCGTGTCTCCATCCTTGGGACTCTGAACCCAGCAGCTGGACCACTTTGTCCTTGGAATTTTGAGTGTCCTCTCCTCTCATCTTCCCTTTCCCCCTTTTCCCTTCCCCCTCCTGAGAACTCCTGAAGACTGTGGGATTGTCATGGAGTCCAGGGAAATCTTAAGCAGCTCCCGGCAAAGGGGGAGTGAGTCGGATTTCCTGCCCGTCTCCTCAGCCAAGACCCCGACTGCTCCCAGCTGTGCAGGAGAACCTTTGCTCTCTGCTCCAGGAACTGGGAAGGGGATCCCAGTGGCTGGAGAACGCATGGAGCCAGAGGAAGAGGATGAACTGGGCTCAGGGCGGGACGTGGATTCCAACTCCAATGCAGACAGCGAAAAGTGGGTGGCAGGAGATGGACTGGAAGAACAGGAGTTTTCTATCAAGGAGGCCAACTTCACAGAGGGGAGTCTGAAGTTGAAGATTCAGACTACAAAGAGGGCTAAGAAACCCCCAAAGAATCTGGAGAACTATATATGCCCACCTGAGATCAAGATCACCATCAAGCAGTCTGGGGACCAGAAGGTGTCTCGTGCTGGGAAAAATAGCAAAGCCGCGAAAGAGGAGGAAAGAAGCCACTCCAAAAAGAAGGTAGGGAGCCCCGTTATGCAGGATTTTTGTTTGTTTGCTTGTTTGTTTTGCCACTTTTATCCTCAACTTTTAAAGGTCTCTTTGCTTATCACTTATTTTCACTAAGTCCTTAATGCCATCAGTAGATTCTGCGACTTTAAGTGAAATGACGTGACAAAACCAGTATTATTATAGGCTAATTAATATAAATGAGAGTTAAGTCCTATGGTATCTCATCAATGTTATAATGAAATAGTGTTGAACTAAATGACTTTACTCAAGAACCTACTGTACTTCTGAATTACCAGTTTCCTTGATGGAATGAATACTTAGGACCACCAGAAGAAATGCCTCTCATATCTTGGTATAGTATCCAACTATTATTATTTATTATTACATCTTCTATCCACCTGAAAAACAATAGCTCTAGAATTAGAAGTCCGGAGCATTTCTATTTATTGTGTAGCCAATTGGCTGGGTCAGGTCTGGCTAATCTGTGACAACATTTTGAGGTTTCTCTTTTGCTTTAATATTTGTATCTGTTCTCACAGTCAAAGAGTGGGATGTTGAAAAATCTTGGTTAGTCAGAACAGTCAAGAACCATTATAACCTTTTGGTTTCAATGACTACTGTACATCTTTCTAGCATAGGTGAGCCTTCCACTTGACTAAGAAAACCTAGACTTTGTAGTAACTTGAGACTCTTGGAGGACTGAGAGATCATCATTCCAAAAACCAGTGGTGAGCATTAGAACTGGAACTAGAGAAAGAAATGGGGCAGGTGGCTGACCTGAGTCTTTGCCTAACAACACATCATAGACTTAAGATTAAGTCTTGAATGAACTTGGTTGGTTGTCATTTTCCTCCTAGAAGAGAACCATGGGTGTAGAAAGCAGTTCTCTAGGTGATTGGTGGTATTATTTGGTGAGCAAAGAATGGGTCCAGATTTCATTGTATTATTGTATCACAGGGGTTTACAGTGACCTCTTTGCCTGGGAGCTATGATAGCAGATGACTGCCTTAGTCCAGGAACTTTCTGTTGCAGACAACCTTTGGGACTTGTGAATAGCTTGGAAAGGAGGCCTCTTGTTGACACAGTTTTGGGTTCTAGGTTGTAGGTGTTAACCAGTCATCATAACGCTTTTCCCCATATCTTATCATTTATCTGAGCTCTAGCCTTGATGTAATAGCTAAAAATGACACATATAAATTAACCTCTCACCTTTGTAGTTAGTCCACAGATAATTTATAGTATTTCTGTTGCCAATGGTTTTTGAGCTTTGGAGGCATCATTTTCAGTAAAACTGCTGGGAATCATATTCTTTCTTTAGTGTAGGGCTTGTGTCCTTCCTAGGTATTTTGCCTGATTTGGATTTAAAATCCAAAGACTTGTACTAGAAGAGGCTTTCTAGGGTAACCAATGCCTTCCAGTTGGCTCAGACTCTCCTGGTTTTAAAACTGAAAATCCTGTGCCCAGGACCCTACTCCATCCTGGGCAAGCTGGGACAATTGGTCACCTTACTTTAAATTTCAGAACAAAGAGGAATCTTTGTAATTATCTTCCTTTTGCACAGCATAGAGGTAGTGCTTTCCCTTTCCCCTCTCCATTACAACTTTGCTTTCTGCTTCTCTGTTATAAAACCAAAGGTTATCTGGATGCACATGGAAACATTGGAGGAAACTTGCAAGCAAACACAGCAGCTCAGATCAGGTCCCATGTAGAAAGTGAGGCTTTGCTTGGGAGTTGGGTCTTTTCAGCTTTGAAAATGAGTATCTTTTTCTCTGCCCATTGTGATGACCAGTTCTTTGTGTGTTGTTGGGTTTTTGTATGAGTGAGCAGTCTTGAAAACTGTGGTAACTGTTTTCCTCCATCCTCCTCACTACCAGGATTTGAGTAGCAGATAACCTTTTGGGTGTGCAAATCCAAATTCACTATCCTATAAAAAAGATACTTTATATAGGTACTGTTTTCCCTAAAACCATAAGATTGTTCCCAAATACAGCCTTCTGCCTATTGGAATGCCCTAGAATAAAACTCTAGAATTTGTGACATGAGGATAATTTGAAAGTTGAAATGTGAAATGGACTCCTATCCTCATATCTGAAATTCTCAGGCTGGTCATTCTCACCCAGAAAGGTGGATGCTTTATTGGGAAGAGAAATGAAATCCCTTACTTAAATTTGCAAGTTAACCCAGTCAGTGTTTCTAAGTCTCAGCAATTGGAGGAGGCAGAAGAAAAGGGGAAGGGCTGCAGTTCAATGAATTATGCTATAGTAGGAATATCTACAAAATTTTTAAATCACTAGGAGCTTGCTTCATGTTGTACTTCTCCAACCTTCCTGCATTTATTTATGCTTAGAGCTGTTACTTTTAGAGCTATACAGAAAGAAATGAATAAAGTTATTAGTATTAAGTATTAAACACTCGATAGATGATAGGAAACGTCTCTGATCTCTGTTGAATTAGGATGTTAACTTTATTACTCTTCAAGTTCCTGTTGTTTTGCAAAGAGGGAGGAAACAATAGCTAAGGCTGAGATGGAGAGGTGGACACTGGCCTACCATTTGTATAGAAAAGTTCATTGTCTTGAACTTGCAGAATTTACTTATTTGTATGAATGGAAAGTATGGGATGAGTAATTTAAGGTAGGGAAAAGGATGAGGATGGTATTTTCTAAGCAACAGGTCAATGTATAACTCTAAAATCCAGTCTTCTGGAACTTTTTTTTTTTTAATGAGACAAACAACTCATTGAAGAATTACACATGGGGTGGGCCCTGGGCCTCAGGTTCTGTGCTAGGTGCTAGAAAGTAAGCCCTGTTGAACTGGTCCTTGATCTGGTAGAGATGCCGACTTGGGAGTTTCCTGAATATCAGTGCTGACTTAAAGCAGGGTCATCAAATTGAAGTCCATGGGCCAAATGCGGCCCTCTGACTGTTTGTGTACAGCCCACAAGCAAAGACTGGTTGAAAAAAATCAAAAGAAGAGTAGTATTTTGTAACATGACTATTTTATGAAATTCAGTTTTTAGTGTCCATAAATATAGTCTTTTTGGAAACGGGCCACGTCCATTTGTTTACATTTTGTCTGTGGTTGCTTTTGCACCGTAACAGTAGAGCCGGGTGGATGTGACAGAGACTGTGTGGCCCACAGAACTTAAACTATATGGTTTTTTTGGTTTTTTTTTTTTTTTTTTTTTGCCCTTACCAGACCAAAAAAATGTTCGTCAACTCTTGATTCAGGGAAAAGACATAGAATTTCAGGAAAGCAAGGATTTTGTTTCGTTTTGTTTAGTTTTTCATGTTTCAGACTCCCCATTTTTTTCTTTTTCTTTTTTACAAGCCAGTTAATTTTGTTCCAGTCACTGTTTGACAGCCTTAGGCAAAGACAACTTATATTGGATCCCAGTTATTTTCTTTTTCACTGGGTTTTGTACAAAGAATGTTCTGTGGGATAATGATAGCATTCCTTACATGTCACAGCTATTTGTTTGCTAGGTTAACTCCATTTCTACATATTCCACTGCTTTGGGGTGAAGAAATACATGCATGGCATCCTCAAGAGCTTTATTCCAAATTTCAAACCTAGGACCCGTCCTCCAAACTGAGGAGGCATAATAGATCTTCAGGCAATATGGCCACTTAAGTGGTAGGGTATGAGGAGGGACCCATGAATGTATCACCTCATTGGCTCAGCAATGCATGGATTCTTCTAACCAGGGGACTGCTCACCTTTTTGCCATATAAAATTAGGAAAACAACTGTGATACTATCTCGAAGAGGGTTTATGACTATCGGATTTATGCAAGGTGTAAGAGCAGCATTTGGTAGAGGATGAGAAAAGGGCTCAGCACACACTTCAGGGCCTCAGAAGTGTCCTTTGGACAAGTCCCACTTTGCAGATGGCCTCCATATGTGCAACTTGCTCTTTACCAAGGCACCATCAAAGCTGTGTCTTAGACTTACTCAGGTAAGTGGTGTTATAAGCTTCCTTTAGTTCCCTTCCAGGTCACTCAGTGGGAATATGAGAATGTGTCTCTAGAAGCAAGTGCAGGTATAATACCTGAACATATATTTAAGAGGTGCTCAGTCAGGCAGAATTAACTGCTTTTCCTTTTTGCTGAGGACTTTCAGTGGGAGTCAGGGACACCTATCTGGGTTCAGCAACATGAGAAGGAGAGGAGAGTCCTAGGGGAGCTCCATACAGTGGCCCAGGCGAGGGGATGTGGTGTGATAATGTGCCCCGACTGGCTTTGTGACTTTGGACCTGGAGTACAACCTTGCTTAATCCCCACTTTCCTCATTTGCCAGGTCGAGATGATAATTTCCACATGATGTAACTCAATGGGAAATTTTAGGGGGCAATAGGCAATTACGAAGCATACATCATAATGAATAGTCTGATTTGTTGAACTAAGTCACAGACCTTCTGCTACCTGATTTACATGGATTCACCTTTTTCATTCGTCCTTATAATAGTCCTGCCAGACAGATAATATTTATTTACAGATGAGGAAATTGAGGCTCAGTTGCTTCAAAAAAAGCAGAAGCAGGAATGGGCAGCGTTTGCCTTTGAAGCCAGTTCTTTTAGACTCCAAAGTTAACGCTATATTCCAGTCATTAAATGACAACACTCTAAAGGACTGCTTGAAGGTAAGGATCAAGCATGGGGTTTTACTTACATACTTTCCCATATTAGTTAGGGTGGCAGGATTGTAATCTGGCATTCTGTCCTTAAATCCAAGTTTCTGGGATGTTTAAGGGAAATTTCAAAGCCTCATGTGTTAGTCTTTTTCCTGTATTGTACTTAGCAATTTTTATTTGCTTGGGACCAAAATACAACTTCTCTTTTCTTTCTTTGGACTTAATTTTCCCTTTTCCTAGCATCGCCAGAGAACCCGTTTCCCCAGCAGCAAGGATGTCCACTGTCAGGTGTCTACCATAGTCTCAGGAACATGCTTATGGTTCATTCTTAGCATCCTCGCCTAGACCATCATCATATGTCTATGGCAAGATTCTTGTGTTGCGTTCTGAGCAGTCACAACTCTCTCTTAGGAAGTCTCATGGATCACGCATTCGTTTACTCATTCTTTAAACAGCATCCTCCTTGCATTAAAGTATGGATAGAAAAAAAGGCCCTTTTTTGGTGATGTAGATGGTAAACTAGATTGGCAGCAGATTGCTGAGAGTGATGACTATTAATAAATGCGGTTGTCTTTAATTCTGTAAATAATGGGAGTGTTCAGCAGGCTTTGAACTGGGGAAGGGGAAGGATTGGGGGCCTGGGGAGCACAGTGAAAGTGGTGCAGGGCAGAGACTTAAAAGGGGAGAGATGAAAGGGGAGCCCTTAGGTAATGCAGGTGTCAGTGAGGCAGACTGCACTGGGTCCTCCATTTCTCCTGTAGGGTGCTGGGAGGCACCTTTGTCTCTTGATCCTCTGTGATAGCAGCAGTTTGGTATATCAGGTAGGCAGAGTGGGGTGAGCGAGTTGGGCAGGGGATGAAGGGCAGCTCAGATTGCCTGGCGTCTGGCTGCTGCACCCATCACCTCCTTCTTTACTCTGCTGGGTGGCGTTGGGCATCCAACAGAGAGCCTTCGACCCTCCTTAGGGTTCAGGTGGCCTTCCTTTACCTCATTGTGCCCAGCCCCTTCTCTAGTCACTCGTAGGTACACTGCCTAACTGAGGGCTTGCCCCTCTTTCTTCTTCTGGAGGTGCACATGTGGTGTTTTGAACTCACGGGAGTATGAGCTTCTTCCTCCAGCTGCCTAGGAGAGCAAGGGCTTGCCACCACTTCTTCTCAAGAGGCCGAGTCTCCCCTTTTATTTATTTATTTGTTTGTTTGTTTGTTTGTTTGTTTATTTATTATTTTCTCCTTACAGATTTTTTTTTAAAGCAGAATATCCCTATTTATTCACCAGAGTGCCTGGAAATGTTGTTTTCTGGTAGATTATAGCTAAAGCCACATGGAGGGCGGGGAATGACCTTTCACAAAGCAGTTGTCTCCATGAGGCAACAGGTAACACTGACATCTGGAGCCGGAGGTTTGGGGGACAGAACATTAAACTTGGGGAGAGGAACCCTGGGCACAGGCTCTGTCTCTGTTATTGACAGTTTCAATAAGAATGCTTCATTTCCATTGGTTTTCAGTTTCTGCCTATTTAAAAGAAAGAAAGGGAAAAAAAGGAATGATAACAAAAATAGTATTGGACCTCTGAAACCTTCTATTCCTAAAAAATGGAAACTTTTAAGAGCCAGTCTATAGATGGAGCAAGTCTTTCTCTTTACAAAAAATAGTTGCAGGACTCTAAACAACAGTTTTGAGCTCTCTTTGGACCCACTGTTCCATCATCAGATTGTTTCCTTCCTGTCGCAATGTCAAAGGCCTTTAGTCACAGGGAGCAAGTTTCAGTGTTGAGCTTAAATGGCCGTGAGATTTACCAAACTTGTGTTCCATGAAGGTATTATGGGATTGCTTGCTTGGTTCCCCCTTCCCTTGGGTGTTTCTTCTACTTCCTGTGTTTGGAATTCTCTGGGATTTAAAGTGATGTGTTTCTTCCCCTCTTGGTTTGATATCCCCTTGGTAGCCACTTTCTCGGACTTCCCCAAGGAACAATTTTGGTGAACTCCATGCCATTGAAGATCAGTCTGGCAGTGTCATCTCCCAGGAAAACTGTGTTCTGTTCCTACAGAGTCATTCCTTCCTGGAAGTGTTCAGATCCCAGGTGAGGAATAAGAGATCTGTTAGGAAGAGACCCTGCCCTGAGAGTGCCTATGAGCTCGGCTGCCTTGACTCCACTACTTGGCTCTCTCTGCAATGGAAGGGAAAGAATCTGCACTAGATCCTGGGCTTCCTATAACCTTCAATAGGTTGCTGAAGCTCTTGAAACGGCTTCCTGATTGTATGAAAACCAGGGATCATAGCAGTACCTCCTTGTTGGTGTCCTGTGGAGATGAAAGTGCCTATGGGCACTTAGCACACACCTTGCTAGGTATGCATTACCCTTATTCCACTTCCTCAGTACAGGCTCCACTAGACACAAGGTGACCTGCAGTGGAGCTAGGCGCTTGGGAGGCTTGGCTGTCTCAGAAGCCGTGTGTTTCTGTAGGACAGTCCTGCTTTAACGTTGCTCTCGGCTGGGTGGACTTGCGTTAGCTGAGTGGCAATGTTGGTGACTTATTTCTGATGCGTGCACAGGCTTCTGCTGAGAGAGTACGTCATGAATGCTTTACCATTTGGGGGTGGGGTGGGGATTGCTGTGGGGATTTATTTAGAGGTGGTTCAAAGATCTTTTATCTCTGTGGTCACTTATCTACTAAGCCTGAGTGGCTTTGGAGCTCTAAGTGAGACTCAAAATGAAAGTTTAAAACCGGTGTCATAAGAACCGTCTAGTGGGGTTCAGGTGACGTGCCTTCCACCCTGCCATGTTTCCGGCCTCTGCAGAGCCACCCCGCCTCCCCCCTCTCCACTCTGCATCCTCACCAAGCCTTCTCATAGCTGCATCACCAGTTGACTTGTGGTTACATTTCCTTCTTTTTGTTGTTCTTAATAAAAGGCAAGAGAAAAAAATACCTTTTTTTTTTTTTGCCCTCTGTACAGCATCCTTTGGTTCTTCTGATTCCTATAACTTTAAGTTAAAAACATTGCACCTTCCAAGCACTGCAATGCAGGATATTCCAGGATGTCTCCTGCCTGCCTTGCTTGTTCATGAAGGTGCTAGTGGCCTTGGTCAGGAAGGCATTGGGCAGAGAGCACAGAGACGTGGCAGGGAAGTGCTCAGAGCCTGGGCCCCGGGCATTGGTTCAGACTCCTGACTGCATCCTTTATAGGGAATAAACAGCACACAGCATTGAAGACTTGAGTTGTAGGAGGGTTTGTTTATCCACAATAAGCTAAAAAAAATCACTTTATAATTTTGCACACACCAAACTTCTTTGGGAAGAGGGTTTCAACTTGGATGGTCCCCAGGGTGAAACTTGATTTAGACGGTGCTGTTAAAGCCCTTTGTAACCCCTGCTGAGGAGAAACCAGTGGCCAGAGGGAGAGACTGCAAGAGGAGAGGGCAGAAGTTCAGTAGAGCCAGCCCCCAGGAGGCATTCAGACAGAAACAGCATGCAGACACCCACTTGGACTTGCAATTGTACCCAGTGTATTGAGGAGTCTGAATTACATGCTGGGTGGTGAAGCAGGCAGCCCTCTGTGCAAGCTGAGGCCGCTGTCTGAGCATGTGGGGACAGGACAGCCAGAGCTGCGTGGTGGGCAGGCTTGGAGGTCCTCACTTCCGGGGCTCCCTCTGACTTTCTGCACTGGAACAGTGGTCTTGCCCTGGGAAGGCAAGGGGGCCTCACACCTTGGATGCGTGTTTCTCTCTGAAGTCCCAGGTTTGTTGTTTTTTTCCCTGCCTGCCCCTCCTTCCCCAAGCCAACTTCCCTCACCTCTCCACCAGCCTGTGACCTCACCAGGGAAACAATAGAGGCCTTTATTGACTCTGAAAAGTCCAGGCAGTTCCCACCTCGGTGCCTGGCCCGTGAGGCCATTTGATAATCATCATTAGTATCAAGTGTAGGTTGCTTCAGTGTGTTTGCTAGACCTTGTTTATTGTGTTTTTCCCCAGATCCTCTTCTTTGCCTCCCACATGTTCCACAGAGCAGGGAATCAGAGGTGGGGGAGGGGATGGGCCACCATGCCTTGCCAACAAGAAGTAATCATTTGCAAATATGAATTTGCCCAGGAGTGTGGGCAGCCTTTTATGCTGGGCCAGTTAGTTCATTTGCTTAGTGCTGTGCGTGAGAACCCAGCTTAGGAGCTGAGTCATTTCATTTTTCATACCAGACTGTACCCCTGGAGAACCAGCTTGAAGGCATTGCTTCTCATGGGGGATCATGGGTGTAGCTAAAGGGAATCTATTTGTGGTGGATTATGGGAATCTCCATGACCTCTTCAGCCATGTCTTTTTGGGGGAGCAAGATGGCGGAAACTGATTTATTGGGGAGTGTGGTTCTATCAGCTTCCTGAACTTCCCAGTGTTCCCTCTGGATTGTTGCCATTGAATGAGTGGCAGGTTGCTGACAGGCTAGGCTTTGGGTGCTACTGAGTCATGAAGGAAGACAAAATTGGGAGAGTCAGAAAGGATCTGGAACCTAGGAGTTAAATCCATGGAGGACACAGGCAGGAATCTGGCACTGGGTCAGAAGGCAGGGGAAGGCTGACCACGGAAGCTGTGGGTCCACGGTTGGGTCACACTTTCAGAATCATGAACTTCGCTGAGGGTCAGGAGAGCCTCTGAATATTTCCATTTCAGCATCCCTTTTAAACAAACAAAAGACACCTTCCAAAATCCCTCATGGATAGTTATTTGGCCGCTGCTCAATGGTCCTCAAGGAGACAACTCGCCATCTCTCAAGGAAACCCTGGTTTTAGTAAAGCTCTTTCTTTTGTCACACTGAAATCATCCTGTTAAGGCCTAAATATTTTCAGTTCCTGAACTGTTCCTTGGATTCCATGGTTTCCAAATGCCAAACCACGTTGGTTCCTAAGTTAGGAATACTAGTTGGTCAGTGTCCCTGCTAAAGGCATAGGTGGGGAGGGCTCACAGAAGACAGTACAGTGCTGGAAGGCATTCTGGCCCTGCAGAGCATCAGGAGATTGTCACCTCCTCTGCTCTAAGCACAGAACCTTTATTAATAGGACCCCAGACTATACCAGCTCTCTGGCAATATCATCATTGTTGGTGTATACTGAACTGAAGGTCAAGGAAACTCTCCCATTTAATAGTCCCTCATGCTGCTTTTGCTGGTCCAGATCATCACAGCCTACATACATTGGATTCTTTGGGGTAAAATGCAGGTGTCTGCATTATTCTTACTATCATATCTTTGTGCACGCGTTGGTCAGATGCTCTGGTTTGGATCTGCAGATGACACAGAAGGCACAGAAATAAGGCCACTTTGGATTTTGAAGTTCCTCTCCTGTGCTTTTTCTAGTGGGGCCTCTCTGGTTGGCTCTCGCCCATCTGAGAACCTGTTTTCTCATTACGTGTTGGCCTGCTGGATCTAACTGGAAGAGTTGTTAAAAGTATGTGGTCAAAGAAACAAAGTTTGTTCTCAGTTATGGTGGAAGCTCTCTGATGACAGGAGGTATATCTTTAAATACAGCATTCACTTATTTCCCCAGCATGTTAAATAAGTTCTTGGTAGCTGTGCCAATTAAAGATAGTTCTGTGGAAAACCCTCTTCTCTACAAGAACAGCTTCTGTGTGGTCTGCCCTGTGTGTTTCAGGTTGATTTCTTACAAACATCTGAAACCTTCCATCATGCTGCCTGTTTGGGGCTCCCATGCAGATATACAGTAGTCCCTCTCTACTCGCGGTTCACTTATCGCGGCCTCACTGTATCGCGGGATTTTAAAAAATATTATATTTAATTATTTATCACGGATTTTTCGCTATATTGCGGGATTTTGCGGTACTGTATACATATGTTGTTAAAGTTACATAGGTTTAAGAGTATAGAATGTTTAAGACCATAAGTAGTGTTTATAAAAGTGTGGAAAAGGTTAATAAGGGAGTGGGAAAGGTTAATAAGGGACTGGGAATGGTTTATAAGTGTGTGGGAAGGGTTTATAAAGCCTTAAGATATATATAAATACTAAAATAAATGTAAGGTTCCTACTTTGTGGATTTTCACCTATCGCGGGGGTGTTTAGAACATAATACCCACGATAATTGGGGGATCACTGTACTGTAGCGGAGCTGAAGCTTCTGAATTCTACAGGAATCTACAGAGTTATATGGTGTGTTCAGCGTAAGTGCTGTATGGGGTATAGAAAGATCTTATTAGGAAGTATTGATCTCAGGGGCATTTAGGGAAAAACCCAGGGCAGTATATAAACTATCAAAATGAATGTTCCAGAGAATGCTGTGTGGAAAACTGGTAAGAACCCTCACATCTGCCCAGCGCCTTTACCAAGTATTCACATCCACCCACCCGTTGCCTCTTTCTGGTTTGTTCTTAGGATAGTTCAGTGAAGTAGCTGTTATTCCTTCCTCTTTTATAGACTGAGAAAGGGACTTTGAGGGCTCTTAATTTTTATTTTTTAACAGACTTTACAGGACTAGTGACTGAGGCACATGTAAGGCTGAGAACCTTTTTTTTTTTTTTTTTTTTTAATGGATCAGGGCAGGGTTTTCTCCTTCTAGGCCAACCTTAATTGCAAAGAACAGAAGAGCAGGCCTGGCTTGCCCTGAGGTTACACTAATTACCAGGGATAAGGGGAGGGGAGACTCGCACCCTCCTCACAGCCTCAGGTCTCCTGGTCTCCAGCAGCAGAAAGTGATTGCTGAAAGGTGCATTCTCACTGGTCTTGCTGTTACGTAGTCAAGTCCTGTGCAGCTCACCTGATGGTTCTGGCCGCACGCCCTTGGCCCAGGCAGTGAGTGAACCTGGATATTGAAGCTCCATCCTGGAGACCCACAGCTCTCTTCTCAGACTGCCCACAGCCTTCTCCCTGCTGGCCAACACTCAGCGGGGCACGGTGGCAACGAGACGTGCTAAGGAGTGATGGCTGGCAGCAGCACAAGGCTGCAGCATAAGAGGCTCACTGTGACTTACTCTGAAAAGGTGGGGTCAGCAAAAGGCCCCTCCAAAACAAGGTTCCACAAGCACTGTCCAGCCTGAGACTGGAAAGGAGGCTAGTTACCCCATGCCAGGGGTCTGGGTCTGAATCTCTTCTCTCTTTAGCAAATCAATGTCTGTTTTTTCGTATTTAACAAGGGATTACTACTCTCTCTCTTCCTTCTATGTTACTCTAAAGATAATCTGAGCGAATGGTTGTAAAGTGCTTCTGATATGTTAGGAGAGCAATGGAAATATTAGGTTGACCAAAAAGTTCATGTAATTGTTTTTCTACAGGATGGTTCTAGTAATGCTTAGTTGTCTTTAACTTCTTTTGAAATAATTTTGTTAGATTGTATGTGACAGCTGTCATATCAGTGTGCATTTTTAAAAACTTCCCACAATTGGTGAATTTTTGTGCAGCCATTTTAATATTGAAGATGGAAGAAGATATGCAATATTTTTGGCATATTATGCTTTATTATTTCAAAGAAGGTGAAAATGCAACTGAAACACACAAGAAAAAAGATTTGTGCAGTGTATGGAAAAGGTGCCGTAACTGATCAGATGTGTCAAAAGCGGTTTGTGAAGTTTCTTGGTACTATTGACATTTGGCCAAACAATTCTTTGCTGTAGGGCTGCCGTCTTATGCATTAGAAGATGTTTAGCAGCACCCCTCTATCTACTAGAAGCCAACAGCGGGAGATAGCCAGCATACTCAAAATATCCAAATCAATAAAGTTATTGGTGGAAATGAAAAATGTGTTTTTTATTTTACTGAAAAAATTAAATGGACTTTTTGGCCAACCCAATACAAGGTGTTGTTCTATAGGACTAGCCTACAGTAGATTCCTGACAAACTGTAGTCTCTGATTAAACTTTTCCATCGCTCCCTCTGTCATCCCCTTGCTCTCTGGCCTCTGTCTTCGCCTGCTTTGAATAAAGCCCCCAGACTTGGCTGTCACGAGCAGCAGCTGCGGGTTGGAAGCGGTCAGCAGCCTGGTCCAGATACCCGCCACATGGTGTAATTGCCCTTTGTGAAATTCGGGGGTGAGAGGTCAGTTCTCTGTGCCCATCTTTGTCACTTCTCAGTCATCTGTATCCTGGTGGCAGTTGTGTTATCCCAGCATCCTTCCCCTACTCCCACCTCCACCCCCCCCTTCTCGTGGACCCCAGGAAAAAACCATCTGCTGAGTTGGCTTTCAGAAGATTTTTTTTTTTAAATACCAATTTCTCTTTGTTCTGAGGCAACCTCCAATCAGAGCTGGGGTCTGCCGGGTTTGGCGAAAGGCTGGTATTGTGTTTTGTGCTCCCGGAGGAAAGGTTGTCCACTTGCTTTTCTTTTTGATTCGATTCCCTGCCATTCTGCAGGGGAGGCAGAGGTTGCAGCTGCCGCTGTCAGCTGGAGATGGGGGACCCCCTTGTTTAAGAACCTACGCGTTAATCCTTTGGCAGGGGGAGAACAAAAACCAAAACAAAAACAGAACAGGGGAAATAATTAAAACCATCAATAGCAAAAGTCTTTCTTCCTATCCCCATCTCATCTGGTAAGTCACACAAGATCCTGTCTACCAGTTGGTTACTCTCAGGCCTTGCCGTCCTTGGACATTTGTTGGAAGAGTCTTGGTGTTCAGCCTCTTGTGTTTTCTGACTTCCTCCTGAAGAATATGAACTGCATATTAGAAACTCGGAGGCCATTCTTTGATGGAAAATTTAAATCACAGGAAGGCAGTCGGCTGTCAGGCTGCTTCCCTAGGCACAGCAGCGACCATCACGTTGATACTTAGAATCACTGAGAACTCAGCCGACCACAAGACACGTACGGTCTGCTCAGTCCTTCCCACAACCACAATGGAGATCTTATCACCCCCACTCTCCAGGTGTATGAAATGAGGCATGGGGGCCCTCCAGTTGCTTGTCCTGGATCTCAGAGTCAGGAAGTTGTGATCCTACCATGCCTGCACTCCGAACTATGAGGCAGCCAGCTGGTGGCTCCTCACGCAGAACTTAGAATGGGAGCCAGGGCGCTTCACCCTCAGAGCCTACCTTCCAGAAGACCTGTGGGCAAGGTGCTTTCTCGATGCTTCTATTCCTCTGTAAAACTAGAACCACAGTAGCTAGATGCCAGGGAATCCAGAGAGACAGTGGGTCAGATCTCATGGAAGCTTTGTAAACTCTTCTATCTCTGAAGCCAGTGTTTTGGTCCTCTTTCTGTCATATTCCACACAACGAATACAGATCCTCTCAGCAGATTTAGGAGATTCTCTGACATGACTTCAAATGATCCTCAGCTTTGCAAGCAGAGCACCCTGCCTGCCAGCAGCCTGGTGGGGCCCACCCTCGCTACACCCATGCGCCCATCCTTACTCAGCGTCTTTGCTAGGTGGTGGACCTTTACAAACAAAACTGTGTTTTGCTCCTTTATGGTGATGAGAGGAAGGGTCAGCAAATGAACACATGCTGAATGCCATAAGTTGATGAAAATCTATATCTTTGAAGCTGTTTTTAAACATGCCGTTTTCTCCCTCTTCTCACTGTTGGACTGGGACTGTGATCCAGAGTGTGGGGGTACCTGAGAACCCTTCTAGGAAGGAAAATAAAAATAAACGCAACAGAAAGAGAGGTCAACAGTGTCTCTTTTGCTTCCTCTTAAGGATATATAATTTTCCTAGATACCTTAAAATGTGTTTGTTGATTGTAGTATTTAAAATACATTGTAGGTCCCTATTAACGTGGGTCATAGAAATGTGACTTTATTGAGCTACGTACTCAGCTTTGCTTCTAAAATTACCTGATAGAGCCCTTGTTCAGCACCTTACTCTGAAATAAAATACTTTTTACTAAATGGTGGGTCCTTTTCTTCACTTTCTAATACAATGTAGGTGTGAAAACAGGTCTCGCCTGAAGCAATTAAATAGAGGGAAGACAGCGTATAGACATATTAGAATAGGCAAGGGAAGTTGTAAGTCCACAGACTGGTGGCAGTGGGGACAGAGGCAGGCAGTGGGCCTGGGGTCAAGAAGAATTGTCCCTATGCTCATCTCTGCCATCTGACTCAGGCTGCACTGTGAGCTATCCAGGGTTCCTCTGCAGAGCTTGATTTCACCCAAGGCTGCAGATAGCAGAAATAGGGGAGCAGGAGGATGTAGGAAAGGGGAAATGTTGACTTTAGAGTAGTGGGCTCTGCTGGACCTGAGAAAGAAGCCCTGACAAAGAGAGAGTCGCAGAGCTAAGTTGAGTGGAACTTGGATACCTCTGCTGATGTTAATTGTCCCACTTACAGTGTTCTTTTTCTTCTGTGTCATTACTCAGCTACTCATTCTCTAACTTATGCATTCATTTAGTCAATGGTATTTTCTTCAATAATTTTGTATTGCATGGCACTGTTGTGGAGGTACAACTGGGTATTGCTCTTTATGTGTTCCATGTGAGGTAATGTGGTCTGACTTGCAAGCTCTGCCAGAGTAGGCAGTGAGACAGAAAAGCTTCTCCATAGTGCCTCAACTAGGAAGAAGGATGTCAGAATTCTACAAAAGTACCTTGTAGTTGACTGGTTGATTTGATTGAGTGATAGGGACAGTCCATGGCTACTTAAAAAGAAAGACAAGCACCTTGAAGCAGAACAAAATGACATGTGACTTGAAGGCATCCATTCTGACAGACACATGTGGCTTTAAGGTGCTGATGTATTTATTTGATGGGATGTCCTTGAGATTTCATCATAGAGAGAGGAAGAGAGACTGGCCAGATTGGCTGGAAACCTGAGAAATCATGTCACACATTTTGGCAGAGGGAGCAGAATCCAGGAAAAGAAGTGGAAGAGATGGAAGTGGAAAGGCCTGGGGCAAATCAGGTGCAAGGGTGAAGGCATGTGAGTGCTGGCCACTCCCAGGGGCAGAAGCAAGGGACAGCATCTGAGAGGAAAGGTCTACAAGGGGGTGGAGGACAGGGAAATCTCATATGCTTATGGACTGGGCCAGTTTTTTAATGTCTGCAAAAGGGGCTGCCTCAGAAAGGCTCCATCAGCCCAGGTGATCTTCGCAGAGGGGGAATGGAGCAACTGCTGGAGAAGCTTGGCCGGTGGTCCTGGACCCTCTTAAAAACGCTTACTGCTCCGCTCAGGGTGCCGGCGGCTTTCAGCTGGTGTGGAAGCTACTACTGATCCTTTCTGTGGGCAGCTAGCTGTACAGGTGGGCTTAGAGAAGGGCTGCCACAGGTGTGCCCCTTTCCCCCTTCAGGGAGGAGCAGGTGCTGAACCTCTGGATGCTTGCCTCCTGGCTTCAATCCTAAGTGGACACTGACCTTTGCTCCCAATTGTAAGCCTGCAGCAGATTCCTGTCTGTCTGGGCTGACTGCGGGAGCAGCAGTGACTGCTTCTGCTCATTTCATTTACTGCACAGAGATAATTGCTGGTCTGTGGAGCTTCTGTTTCTCAGAAGAGGACAGCCCAGCAGGGACAGGAGGGGAGCGGGGAGAGGTTCAGTCTGCAGGGAGTGGAAGCGAGGAACTGGAGGGAAGGACAAATATTTGAGGATTTGATCCAGGTCAAATCTGTAGAGCATCAGAGAATATATATTCTTCTGTCATTCTGTTTCTTTGAGAAGGCGTGTCTAAGAAGGTGGTGCAGTGTTAGTTGCACATACATGTGTGTGAGAGTGTATGTACAACCTCTGGGGAGACAGATGGTGTATGTAATGTAATATAGCCCTGGCCTGAGAAGCAAGAGATGTAGCCTCTGCCCCTGACCACCTGCCCCTTGTTCTGAGGGCTCCCATCTTTTTCTGTTTTTTAATCCCCACCGAGGATATGTTTTTATTGATTTGAGAGAAAGAGGAAGGGAGAGAAAGAGACATTGATGTGAGAGAGAAACTTGGATCAGTTGCCTCCCACATGCACCCCAACCAGGGATCAAACCCGCGACCTAGGTATGTGCCTTGACCGGGAATTGAATCTGCGACCTTTTTGATGCACAGGACGATGCTCTAACCAACTGAGCCACCTGGCCAGGGTTTAGGGGTCCCATCTTGAAATGAAGGCAATGAAACAGAAGATCCCAAAGTCTTGTCCAGTTCTGATATGTCAGGAAACCACTATATAAATATTGATTTATATATCTAGGTATTTACACCTATATGACTATGGAGAAATATTAAGACATGGACATGATTTTCACTGGTCATCGATATAATCAAGCATGTTTTTTTGAATAGTGCCTATAAGTATAAAATAAATATTTCAGGAAAAAAAATTTTTTCAGCCACACGTAACAGGAATGATGACTAGGAGTGAAAAAAGAGAAATATTACATGGACACCAAGGTGGGTGAAAGAATGCAGAGCCATCACTCCCAATTAATATGAACCTGTCTGGTCATTAAAGAAACCCCCAGTTTCCTGTCTTCTTGGAGAAGTTAAGCCTAAGTGTGATACTCCCAGAGTCCAGCAGAAGTGCTCCCTCTGTTGTCCCAGGTGCTGGGTTATGTGAGGAGGCCAGGGAGGGACAGATGGTGAAGATAGAGTACTCATGGTGCGCCTTAGTTTACCTGGAAAGTCTGGAGTGCCAGGAAGCCCTGAAAGGGCCAGTTGGTGAGATCTGACTTTTCCCTGAGTGCCACGTGAAAGAAATGCAATTACCCACTCCCATGTTGGGGAGAAGAGATTAGGGAGTGTGCTCAGCGCTGCTTTAGGATATGGTGATACAGCCAGCACTGGAGAGAAGGGAGCCCAGAGGTAGACAAGGAGTAGAGGTAGCCCCCACTGAGGAGCAAGTGCCCTTGAGTTCTGCTATCCCCCTGAAGAGGTCCAGAGAGCCTTCAGGCAGGTGGAAAGGAGAGGCCTCTACCACTTTGATTCCTGCAGCTTAGTCATTTTCTTACGATTTCATTGATTTAGTTTCTTAAGAATTCATAAGTGTCTTACTGACAGTGAGGAAAGGCTGACAGGAAAGTGTCTGGAGTGAAGAAGAGTGTAAGGCGTGCACAAAAGTCCCAGTACAGCCTTTCTGACTTGAAGTTTTCTTTCTGCTAGTAAGGCCTGGAGCAGGAATGCCAAAAGGAAGGAGTTCATCAAGTCCATCTTTTCCCGTAACGAGCCCAGGGTTTAGTGTCTGTAGGATTGTCACCCGTGTTGTGTGGGGAGTTCAGATATCATCTGGTGTGTTCATTGCATGTTTCCAGTCTGTTTGGTTTTCTGCTCTCTGTTGCCACCCGTTTTTTTTCTATTTTTAAATTTTCATTGAATTTATTGGGGTTAACAAAATTATATAGGATTCAGGTGTACAATTCTATAATCCATCCTCTGAATATTGTATTGTGCATTCGCCACCCCAGGTCAAGTCTCCTTCCATCACCATTTATCCACTCTTTACCCTTTTTACCTCCTCCCACCCCCCCCACCCCCCTTTCCCTCTGGCCACCCATTCTTCTGTGCTGCTGGGTTCTTCAGCTCTGCACAGGACTCAATAAATCTCTTCTTTTCCACCCCTTCTCCAAACAAGGCTTCCAGCAAAGGGGGAGAGAAAGCCAGCATCCTCTTGCTTCCATCATTATCTCCTCTCAAACCTTTCTTAACCACTTTCAACATGACCCGTTCACGCACAAGTGGAGAAACAAGTTGCACTTTTTTTCGTGTTAGGAAACAAAGCAAAAAAAAAAAAAAAAAAATGCATATGGCCACGATGTGGAATTTCTCCGACCTTCAGACTGTGGGGGTACAGAGCAATGGTGTGAAAGAATGAATTAGTTATGGCAAATCTTGTTAGTGTCCATTGTAAGCAGAGAAGCTAAGCCATCTGTGGCCACTTGCAAAACTATTCCTTGTTTGTTCAGGCTCCCCACCGGAGCAAATCTTTGTGGCTTCTGATAATTTGCATACTGTCACTTGTTTGCCAACTGGAGGGTGTCTGGACGTGTGTATGTGAGAGGGCATCTTTGTGGACATGTATGTGTGCTGAAAAGAGCCCAGCATTGGTATGCCAGGGGGCTGCCTTTCACTGGGCTCTGGGCTTAGGAGGGGAGGGAGGGACCCTGGGAGATCCTGTTTATATTGCTTTTGGGCATTCCTAGACAACATCTCCACTTGGCTTTTTGTGCTTCCATCTCTTACTCCTCCCCAGTCCCCTGTTGGCCTGATTTCTCTACCACCTTTGCTTTATCTTCTAAGTTCTTGATTGCAGGTGTGTGTTCTGCAAGAGGCAGAACCTGTTTAGAGCGGCTTACCTCCTAGTTATAAGCTAAGAGAGGTGCCTTGGGGCCGTGTGCGCCACCAGCATAACTACATCGTGCTGTGTCAGAGATACTGTTGTTTCACCTCCGTTTATTCTGTAAGCGTTTATGGTGGGCCTACTGCAGACACGTGCTGTTCCGAGTGCTGTAGGGGGTCTACAGACTGCATGACCTCCATCACCCCTGACCTCTGGGAGTTTCCATGGAGTAGAAGTGATGTATGATGAGCAATGCATGCCCTATGAATGGGAGGAACAAAGTTCTGGATGTCATGAGTGGAAGGATTACTCATTGTGGTCCAGTGGCCACTGAAGGCTTTGTGCCTGAGGGCATGTGAAAGACAGAAGACTGCGTAAGGCGTATGGCCAGGAGAGTTCTCATGCTAGACTTCTAGGATGTCCAGGCTGGCTCAAGGAAATGGTAAATGCAAATCTGCAAAAGTTAAGCAGCAGAAAGGCTCCCTCTGCTTATCGTCATAACATCCTACGGAAAGGGCGATATAATAGAATAAAATTTGGGGACAAAAGTTGGAGCCCTTCTGTGTTTATTTCTAACAGCACTAATAATTTATTCTCTTTAGGAGACTGACAACTTACTTGGTCACACTATACCTCAATTTCCCCTTCGGAAAAAGAGCATCGTGCTTTTTCCGTCTTTTCTTTCTCTCACATTCTCTTATACCAGGCAGACTACAAAGAAAGTTGGTGCTTTCATCTCATTGGAAGACATCCTTTTATATATTCTGACGTGGCGTTCTCTGCAGCTCTCTGAGAGGGTCAGACTGCTTCCCGTTGCTTGCTGGGTGCACACAAGGAATATGAAAGTTAAAAGAGACCTCAAAGATCATCCCAGCAATCTTCCCTTTACAGATGAAGAAACAAGAGTCCAGATCAGTGATGTCTCATGATTTGTCCAGGTCACATGGCCAATCGGTGACAGTCTGGGGGAAAAAAAAAACACCGTTTCTAGTCATCACAATGCTGGGAGCCAAGAAAAGAGACAGGACACTCAATCGCTGTGGCCAGTCACTGCCACTGCCTGTTTGCTTGGCCCATCTTATTACAGTTTGGCACTTCTCTCTTGAACCCTCCTGAACCCACCATGGCTTTGCTCAGGAGAATTGAATAAAGGAGCCTTTTATTCCCAGCAGCCCTGCGCATGTAGCATTCAGAGAAGCGGAGCTGGCAATGGGGGTGGGGAGGGGAGAAAACATTTGTCTTTCAATACTGGCCTGACATGAAAGCGTCACTGATGGGCACTTTGAGAACCCAGCTAAATAATGGTCGCAGCCAAGACAAAAGATAAAACTGACCCACTAGTTATGTCGTCACTTAAACATGATTTACCCTGCATAATGCTGGCTTGGACCTGGGGGTCTCGTTCGTAACGAGCCAAGAGACAGCACAATTAATTACCTGGGAAGGAGTGCCATCAGACGGCAAACTAGTCACTGCAAAAGAAAAGGCCCTGAAATACCTTAAATATTCCCCACGTTCTTCAGATACTCACAGAAACACGCAGACACGGCACCTCTCGCACACTGAGGACACAGGCGGGGGGGTAAATGGTGAGTGTGTTAGCAGAGTAGGATGGGGGTGCGTGTGTTGGGGGTAATTAGCTGGAACCCAGGAAGTTGCAGTGATTGGGAGAGGGAGGGCAGAGCTTTGGAAAAGAATTGTCATATGATTTGGCTAAGTGTGAAGACTGCCAGGAGCTCTGCCTCATCCCAGCCCTCATGGACATGATTCCCACCGCGTATGGTGCATCTGACAGCCGACCCCGAGCCTCTGATGCCACCTGGCATAGTTAGGATGTGGGGCTAGGGAACAGGCCAGAGCTCAGAAAAAGCTCTGAAGGCAGAGGCTGGGAGGCCCCGTTTTGGCCGGTGAGAACAGGAGCCCAGTCACAGGAAGTGTCCCTTCCACCGTGATGTGCACATTGTTCTGATCATCTTTTGACCCTGCGTGCAAATCCCAGCAGCGCTCTTAACTTGAGCTGTGTCAGGGGCGTCGACATGTCTCTCAACATAGTAGCCTGAGAACCCAGCTCTGGGGAGGAGTGTCTGAGCTGGAAAGATGAGAAGGTGAAGGCCGGAGGATTTGAAGAGGGCAGGGCCAAAGGTTAAAAGAGAAAGGTTAGCAGCAGGCAAGGACCCAGGATTGAAACATTTGCTGAAGAGTGACAGGCAACAGAATAGAGGCAGACAAGTGGCAAATTCCTATTTTCTCCTCTAATTGAGGAAATATTTTGAGTGGTATTCAGTCAGACTGCATAATGAGTGAGGGTGGGGCTGGACATGGAGGGAGAGAACATGAAAGAGGGTATATTATTAAATTTTCCCTGGAAGCCAGAGGGACTCCAGCATCCTCTTCCCATGGGTGGCACAGCATTCATTTCTTCACTCACACTTTCAGCATGTGGCCACGGAGGGCCAGCTGCAGGTGGAGGGTCAGTAGCTGCCCATAGGCATCAGCAGCAGATACACGAGAAAGAGGCCTGTCCTTCCTCTCAAGGGTGGGCAGGTAACAAGCACGTGTTTCCATCACAATGTGAGACCCTTGATTCATTGCTGTTACTGTTGTTTTCTTTCAACACCTAAATCTTGTTGTCATCTGTGCCTCTCCACCATTCAGTGAATCGTTTTATATCACCTGGCATTTGAGAGAGAACATAAAATGATTACAGGTCTGGCCATCCCAGGACACTGGTTTCTAGGGGGCTGCCCTGCGCTGCCCCAGGAATCGTGCGGTGGGGCTTGCGGGCTGCGTGTGTGGAAAGCGGAGCCTGGGTGTGGGGAAGTAGTGAGGAAGCGAAGCAGTTGTTTCTTGACTCAGCCATCGCCAGCTGCCCCGCCTCCTTGCTCAGCCCTTCCTGTTCTTGCTGCTGAGAAATGGCTGCGTGGTTCAGGAGGGCAAGTTTACCTAGGTTTCCAGGCTGACAGTGGGCAGCGCCAATGGTTTATTCACAAGAACCTTTGTGAATTGTAGGAGCGTGGAGCTGGGAAGGCCTTGAGGGTCATGTTGCACAGGGGAGCCCATATAAGACAAGTGACATTCCTGTGGAACTTTGTGAGGTGGTGGCAGAGCTGAGACCCTGTCCCAGCCCCCTGACTCCCCAGCTAGCTGTGGGGACACTGCCACCTCTTCCAGGAAGTGATGACTCAGGTTATTTTCATCAACATCTCTCATTTCCCCACCCCTCCACCATTTTCTTCCCACACCCACCAGAGCCAAAAATAGACCAAAGTAATTTCAAGTTTAGGCAATGTCCTTTTTTACTTAGAACTCTGTGGTTACTACAGGGTGCTGGGCTGGTGATGGTGGCTGGGGGTGGGGAGGGAGGCATGAGAACCTTCAAAGGGGATTGGCTTCCCCTGGTTCTCAGGTGCCTGGAGGAAATAAAAACCGAATAGCTTCATAGAACCCTACATAGGTCTCTGAAAGGTTCCTTCTGCTCCGATATTCTTTGGTTTTTAAGTTCAGAAGGGAATCTTCCCCCTGCCTGTTCAGGGACCACTTTTAAAGCTTTGTGAAATTCTTATGCGAGTTTTCAACTTCAACAACTAACTCATGTGAGTTGTAACAATTTGTAAGTGACATTTTGAGCAAGCTATGTAGCCTTCAAGGCCACGGTCTGCTCATCAGCAGAATGGAAAGAATAAGACCTTTTAGAGTTGTTGGGGGATTGTATTTAAATTTGTTTGTAAAGGACTTACTTAACTCAGTGTCTAATATACAGAATTTTAGTTCCAATAATCCTGGACACACATTACTTTCTTTTTTGAGGAAGATAGAGACCTGGCTTTGTTGCAGGGTCTAAAATTGGAAATCATTGAAAAAGATTGTGAAAATAAATAATAGTTGCCATCTCTTAAATTCTGTATATTAGATGCTGAGTTAAGTAAGTCCTTTACAAACATTCATATATAATTGCCCCATCAACTCTAAAAGGTCTTATTCTTCCCATTCTGCTAATGAGCAGACTGTGGCTACATGGCTTGCAGAACGGCACAGAACAAATGTATAAGAGAAGTCAAGTCAGTCTACTTTTGAAGTTTATACTCCTAATCACAAAGGTATATGGGTCCTCCCATTTGCAGTTGAGAGGCCCTACACTGTAATAATATCACTTTTAAATCTCATCAAGTATTTGATTCCAGGTGGCCCATACTTGAATTTTTATTAAATTTTTCAACTGTTTTTACACATGCTTCAAGCCATGCAATGATGTGCTTCATTGCGTAATTTGTTTTTAGAATAATATGTAGGGAAGAGCCCACGACAAAAGGACCCAACTGAATTGTTGTGTGTCAGCTCTGCTCCCAGTCTGGTCTCTGCTTTCACCTTCTAGGGTCAACTGAGGAGATAAAGTCCTTTGCCACTGATCTTCATGGGGAGGAGGGGAAGGCTGTGCAGATGATGGCTATCAAAGGAGCTTGAAAAGTGTACAGCATTATCCAAGTGCAAGAAGAGAACATGTTAGCAGCTTTAGTTTTCCTTTAAACAAAAAACTTCAACAGTCTAAGTTTGCCTCAGTCTTACTTTTCAGGTCCTTCTCTTTGAGGTCCTTTTCTAGAATGTTCATTTGGGTAACTAGAATGAAGCCCACATGCTGGAATGTGTGATCCATATAAGAAGAATTATATACCTTTGACTGAACTATTTGGTCAGCATGGGTGTGGGAACGTGTGTGTTTGCATATGTGTGTATTTTGATACCCAAACAGCAGCAATCGTTTAAGGTTTTACTGTCACCGTCTTTATTCTTGTCACCCATTTGGGGGTAAGAGAGTATGATACGTGATATCTGTGGAGGCGCCTGTCTTTAGGGCCTTCTTATCCTGTACTTTTCGTGTGAAAACATTTTCTAGGTTTACTGCTGACTGTCTTGTGTGGGTTATGATGAGGCATTCAGATGAGATTCTAAGCTTGTTGTTCTAGAGGCAGCCTGTGCCCTGAGTGGCTGGCATCACTGTTCAGTGCAGGCCAGTGGGAAGGAGGCAGATACTCTCTTGGTGGGAGTCCTGAAGGAAGTGGCCAGCTGCAGGATTTGAGGTCTCAAGAGTGTTCCCTCTCCTAGCAACACTAATTTAAGCAACCCCTATTATGTCTTCGCTAAACACTCAAGACACTTTAAAGTGAGACCTTGACCACCTTCATAAAAGGAGATCCATGCAGGGGAAGGAGACCTATGCGGGTCTTCCCCACAGACATTAAGGCCTGCCCTCTGTGTTTGGTGAGGGACCTTGTAAGTTGTTCAGCAGTTCTGGGCTCAGATGCTGTTTTCTTATTGGATCAAGGTATACCTTTTTGTAACCTTACTTTTTAATCTTATTTAATCTTAAAACACAGAAGCCATGCCAGAGAATTGATGACATTTTTGAAGACCCCAAACTGAAACCTATGTCAATTGTAGCTCATAAGAACAGAGACTTAATTTGAGGGGAGGTTCTTAGACGTACCTTTCCCACATTCCTGTGCTTGTTCTCCTGTCGCGTTATTAGGTTCACTCTAAAGAATTAATGGAAGCTATTTCAGGAAGAAAAGCAAAGCCTTCTCTCATTTAAGACTCATTACTGAGAAATACACTAATTCCGAGAGACTGAATAATGCATGTCTCGTCTATTGTGATTGCTCTAATACAGCTTGGCTACTGTATTCAAATTCCTGTGTTGTCCTGTCTGATTTATTTCCCATAACAAGGCACTCAGGACATAAAGAGGAGAAACCTTTTAGGTGCTGAGTGGCTATGCAGTATTAGAAATTGGTGGCTCTCATCATTGGCCACAACCCTGGATATCATCACATCTGTCTGCTAAATTTATTCGCTATCTATTAAAAATTACAGAAGGCATGCATGTTTGGGAAAAAGTCACTGTTTTGCTTCAAATGCAGGTAATCAGATTGAAGGTGCCTCTAGGTACCTGTTTATTAACATCCCATAGTGGTCATGTGTTTGTTCCACTAACATTTGATGAGTTGAAATTCTGAGGAGTCATTGTACTCAGTGTTAAGAGTATAAAATCAAATAAGACATGTTGTGGTCCCTCAAGAATCACACAAACTTGAGTGAGGTGGGCAAATAAAGTGGAAATTATAAAAGAATGTAGTAAATGCAGTGAATAGACATGATGACCCTCTGAATCACATTGGAGTGAGGGAGAGAAAGCTTCAGGGAGAAAGCCCTTGGAGCAAGTTTTGAAGAACAAAAGGAGTCAGAGGGACTAAGAAGGAGAATGGGCGTTCCAGGAGGAAAGATTGGCAAGTGCAAAGGCTTGGATTAATGATTGGATTAATGACATGGGATCAGATGGGAGGACTAAGTAGTGGGAAGAACACAGATAAGAACCACCTAATATTTACTGGCTCCTTACTCTGTGCCAGATAGGACTGTAAGCCCTTCACATATATGTCTCAGGTAATCCCCATAAAAACCTAGGAGATAGCTACTGTTATGACCCCTACCTTACAAATGAGGATGTTGAGGCACAAAAACATTAAGCCATTTCCCTCTGTCAGAGCCAGTAAGAGGAGGAGTTTGAATTTGAACCCATGGGATTCACTCTTTGAACCACTCTTCTTTGGATCTTGTGTACAAGGAGGTCCAACATTATCCTGGAAACTCTGATTTATTTTAGACACAAGACTGAGATGGACAGAATAATCTGGAAAGGTCACACACATAACGCTGTGGAGAGGCTGGAGGAAGAGGGGCCAGCTGGAGGCCTTTTACGTAATCTAGGTGAGAAGTGATAAAAACCTGAAACATGCTGGTGACAGGAGACATCATCAAAAGCGAATTGATTCAAAGGCATTAAGCAGGTAGAGTCTGCAGGACTCTGGCTAATGGGATTGAGTTGTTGAATGAGAAGGTGGAATTTAAATTACTGTACCTCCTAGGTAAATGGATATCACCATTCATAAAGAGGGGCAGGCTTGAGGAAAGGATGCTAAAGCAATTCAGAGTGATTCCAGTTGAGTTTCAATGGAAGCCATGGGTGGCTTAATTTGCCTGAGGCAGTTTGTAGAGTCTGAGGCCTGTGGAGAGAACTTTAAGGATTACAGACACTTAAAAGATGAGGGGGATTGGGGGAATCTTTGCAAAGAGTGGTCTGGTCAGAGCAGGAGAAACCCCTAGAAGTCCCCAGGAGTGTATGTTTTATGTAGAATAGGCTTGGCAACACTGATCACTATGACTTTTGGAAGAGTGCTTTCAATGGCGCTGTGGGATCAGAAGCCTGTGAGGAAGGGGTTACTGAAACTGTAGTATAGACACATCTTCCCAGGAGTCTGCCTGTGTAGCTATGCATTCATGTGAGTCATCTTCTTGAAAACACATCATGGAACATTTGCAGGAGCTCCGAGTAGTGAGGCTGGGGCATATTCTGCCCTTGGTGTGCGGGTAGTATTGAATTTCAGCCCCTAGGCACTTATTGAATGGGACTTGCATTATTGTGTTCAGTTCTGAGCCCAGTACTATATAGTATGAAGGAAAGTTATACAACATAGGTTCTGCCCTCAAGCAATTTTTATTCTAGTTCTAGGAATAAGATGGTCATGGGAAACTAAGACAAAAGGTGAGCTAAGCTGTCAATCAGTGGGCTGTCAGAGAAGGGAGAGGTGAGTTTCCCGGAGTCCTGGGGGATGCAGGCAGTGAACTCTGCCCTGAAGGATGGAGCCAGGGAGGATCTGGGGAGCAGGGTTTGAGCTTGGATGTGGAAGCATACATGGGGTGGTATGTGGGGGCTGGGGAAGGGAGGCAGTGAGGAGCCCACCTCAAACCTCCAGACATAAGGGTTTTCTCTTCTCCAATTGTCTCCTTGACCATCTGCCTTTTTCTAGCCTCCCTTTCAGGAACTTTTCATGTGCTCACCTGTGTTGCTTGATCTCTGCCTCCATATGTGTACCTCTTGAATCACTCTTCCTACCTAAGGGAATGTATTTGGACATTTGCTGCTTGTTACACCTGTGCTTTTTATAGGCTGTCAATTGATTGTTCTTCCAGAATCTCCCAGTGGTCCAAGAGGGACATCAAAGGGAGCAATGCGAAAAGCTGTGGGCAGGGGTCAGGGAAAGAAGAGGAGGCTTACTTAGATGGCCCCCAAAGTTTGGGATGATTGGATCATTACGGGAGCCCTTTATAGAGGAGACTGCAGTTATTCTAATCACTTCTATGTAACAAACCACCCCAATACTTAGTGGCATTGAAACTATAGCCATTTGATGATGCTCTCAATGCTGTGGCTGAGCCTAGTGGGGAGGGCTCACCCATGCTCCTCAATGACTGGGAATTCAGTCGGAGTGAGTGGGACAGCGTAAGTTTGCCAGACCTCTGCCTACCTCTAGCTGTTGGCTGAGTCTCTCTGCTTTTCTCCACGTCCTGTCCCCTGGGCACACCTAGTGCTGAGGCTGGGACGGCTGGAACAGCAGGAGCTGCTTGGGAACTTCGCTGTCTACACAACCTCTCAACATGGCTGCCTTGACTGTCCTACAGCATGGCAGTGTCAGTGTAGTTGGATTTCTTCCCTGACATCCTTCCAAGAGAATTGGGTGGGAGCTAAGAGGCTTCTTATGTACTAGCCTCAGAATTTTCAAATGTCACTTCCACCAGGTTCTCCTGATCAAGTGTGCCACAAAGGCCAGCCCAGACTATTACTGGTTGTAAAAGCCCAGCTTTTTTCTACATGGCCACAGGAGAGGAAGGCACCACTTATTTAACTGATGTGCTCTGGACAGAAAATAAGGTCTGCAGAGAAGTTTATGGGACTGTCATAATCCTCCTGGGGAAGGCCTTTGTCCAGTGGCTTAAAGAGCCCTGAATTAGGAGCCAAGAGACCTTAGTTCTAGCTATGGCTTTAGCTCCATCTAATTAACTTTAGAATAGCTTTGACCTGTGAATTAAAATCCTGGTCTTGTTGGTTTTATATTTTACTCTGTAAGACCAAGATTCTGGATTGAATGGAGTCAGACTAGTTGTAGAAGATGGAATAATTATAACTTTTTCTCTTTCTCTGTCTCTGTCACACACACCAGGCACATGCAAATCCTTATATTCTCTATCAACTAGAGAAAGTGTTGAATGACTGCCATTAGGTCAATATTGGTCCAGTTCCTTAGCCACTTAATAGACACATGGTCCCCCAACCTCATTTTTCTCATCTGTCAAATGGAGATAATACTGCTTACTTGATCAATAGGTAGCCAGTATGCAATCAAGTGTTCCATGTCTGTTGAGGGTAGATGCTCCATAAAAATCAGCATTATCATACTGATTACTTGCCATGGTGAGAGTGCAGATTTCCCTGATGTCTGGCCAGACTCCTTTACCTCTTCCTCATGCCATGTCTGATCCCATTTGGATATTTTTTTTTTTTTATTACAAAGTACCAGTGGCTTAGATATGTGTGCATGTGTGTATTTTAAGGTGTGGTTTCTCAGGTTTTTTGGTGGTGCTCTCTAGACCTGTTGGATGAATGATGTGCCTGTCTGATTGTGCAAGTGAGTGTGCAAATGTGCTTAAAGGATTTAGATCCAAAACTGGCCTATAAAACTGAATTGTCACTCAGATGATCACGTATCCTCATTATGAGTTTTGAATTGGTTGGAATTTATATCTAGCTATGATATTCTTGGAATTTGCCGTACTGCTTTGTGAGGATGCGTGGGGCCCGTGAAATTCTGCCTGCTTTAGCCAGCTGCATTCTGACTGCAGAGGCTGCCCGCCCTAAAGCCGCTGCTGTCTCCTCTCAGGCAATCACCACCTTCTAGCTGTGGGAACGTGGCGGGCTGAGCAGGCATCCAGTGACGGAGGAAACCCAAAGCCTGCGGCCCGATAGATAAATAAGTAAAGATGTTTGTCAAAATGCATTGAGAGCTGTATTTCTTACCCTTGCACCTTTGACAGGCGCAACTGTATCGTAAGGTGCATTTATTTAAACCCTGACTGCTGCGGAGAAGTGCCCTGTACATGTGCCCTCGTTAGCCTCCCCTGCATACACTGCTGCCTTTCTGAGGTCTTTAATTCAGGGAAATAAATGACTTTAAAAAGAAGTGCTGTGCAGCAATAAACAAGAGCAGTTCAGGTCTTTTCAGGAACCTGAAGCCAAGGGATGGTTTGTTTTTTTGGTCTCCAGGAAGAGCCCATACAGAAGGTGGTATTGACCTCGCTGCTTTGGCTGGCACCCACCAGGTCCCTTCCTGGCGCTCACATTCCCCAGCATGTAACTCAACACCTGTCCCTCTGCCTGCAAACAGAGCTCACAGTGATGGCTGGGCCCCCTCCTGCCCCTGCCCTGCCAGCAGCCCAGCACCCCTTCACCTAGGAGTTCCAACCCTGACAAACCAGAACCAGAGAATACAGTTCTCCCCAGGGTTCTACTGTGAGGCCAAGGAAAAAATTAATCAGAAAAACAACTCGCAGGGGAGGTCCTGGGATCAGCATAGCCTTCCATTTCTATTTCCAGATCTCCATAGAGGAAAAAGATATAGACATAATAGCGACCTTTAAGACTGGCAAGTAGCTCCCCTCTTCCGTAGACGTGGGCATGTGGCCTGAATGGCGTTCTCTCACACTGTGAGCCTCCCAACACCCCATACTATTTCCGTCTGACATCGCCAAGCCGAATCTCTGGTAAGTAAATAATTAATTTGGAAGTTGGGGATGTTAGTGGAAAAGTCAGCTGTGACGGGCTCAAATAACAAGCCCCAAATGTGATAGCCACTCTCTGGCCCTCTGAGCGAAGACCTGTCAGTTTTGTTAGACCTGGGCAGTCCTGTCTTCCGGCCTGTCTCTCCACATTAAAGTCAAGGAGCTGTGTCTCTCCATCGTTGATTCCCATCTTCGTCCCCCAGTGCTTGTGCACACTGGGCAGACTGGGGTTTTCTCTCCTGAATCCACCAGGCACGTGTAAGGCTACATGACTCATCAGAGAGATGAGTCTCAGTTCCAATACCTCTGTGGGTTTGGGGAGGGGTCAGGCCGTGAATAAACCATTACGTGGCTGATTCTACATCCATCTCTTTCACCACAGAAACCTCAATTTCCCTTTTTGTGGAAAACAAAACCCTCTTTCAGTGCCTCATCAATGGGACTGCGGCCTTTGAATTGCACGGTGTCCCAGGGAAATTTTAAAGATGAATGGTCCTTTGGGATGGGGGGGCTGGGAGAGCCCCTGCCCCATGCCCATTGGGGAATGACGCGTCTCCGCTTCCATCCTTCTGACCTCACTGCTGACCTAATGTGTACATGAGGAAATTGATCGGCCTAGGAATGATTTGCACATCCACAGATGTGTGGCTGAGAGGCCCTGAGGGCACCCACCGCAGGACCAGCTGGGTCACACAGTGCCCTCACCCCCACCACAATTCAGTGCCTCTGTGGAGCTGGGGGAAGTGGTGAGTTATGATGAGGCCTCAAATCTCAGATCACAGCAAGCAGGGGGTGGGGGGGTGGTGGTGGCTGGAGCAGGTACTAAAAATCAGAGGGCCTCTTGAGCTCTTGAGGCCTAGTCCGGGGAGCTTTCTAGGAGGCTAGGCTGAGGTCGTTCCCAGAAAGAGAAAACAAAACAAAATCAGACACTGATAGTATAAAAATTTGCAAACTGTAACCGTGATATGAGGGTGACATGTGATGCTTAGTGCTTGACTGAGTTTCCTTACCCTTTTGTGCATCTGGATTTGTCACTCGTGAACTATTAATTAAATACCCACTCTGCGCAAGTTTCAGCATCCTCCCTGTGCCTTTTGAAGATTGCAGGTATTTTCTATGAGCTGTCTGCTGGTAAAGCTCTCTTATGTACTTTGGGAGTATATGTGGAGAGGCTTCCGCCCTTATAAATGCCATTGCTCTTACAAGATGTAATCAAAAGTCAAAGATGCTTCCAGTGTCACCCAAACAGCTATTTAAAGACTTATCCGTCCCCACTTTCGAGTGGTCTGTTCATTCCCTTACCAAGCTTCCAGTTTCCCACACCCATACTTCTGTTCACATTATTCTAACCTTAAATGCCTCCCTCCCCCTCCCTCATCTAGCCAGCACGCACTTTCTTTTCCCCTGAACCTCTGCAGCACCTGTCACCAGATCAGTTATGTAGTGGCAAAATGTGTCCTCGTTGTTACATTTCTTCTTTTGACTATTTAAATTTAAATTGTTTGTTTACTTATTCTGTTGCTTTCACCCATGTAGATTAGAAAATCTCTTTGGGAGAATAAAGGATTTAATTTATCGGCATTTCCCACAGAAGTTAGCATAGCACCTTGCACATAGCAACTACTCAATAATTACTAATTGACACTGTATGATTAATTTCTGCACACCATAGAAATGTACTGTATTCCGTTTCTACCCCTAAGGAATTTTGCTGTCCAAAAAGTAAGAATGAGGTTACCTATAAATCTACATAGAGTTGCTCGTTAACTAAACATGGTAGAGTTGTGAAGACAAAGCTAAATTCTCAATATTTATTGGAGAAGAGTACCAAGAGAAAGGGGATTTGCCATAGGTGCAAAGGATTTAGTATATGTTACTAAATGCCATTGAAATTGTGCTTGAAGATTTCACCTGTGGAAGCCTATTTTTAGAAGTGCTCAAGTCAAAAGATTACAGGTTGAATTTGAACATCAAGGTAATCTGTCCTAGGTGGGAGGTGAATTCAGTAGTGTCCCTCCCAAGAATTTTATAGTTTCCCGTAGAAAATATGCTTCCTTTGTAGAGTATGGAGAGTTTCATTAACTGGAAGAGACCATGTTGCAATTTGAAAACATGACCCAATAGTAACAACTCTCAGACACACTGATGTTCAACTAAAACAAAAATAAATTTCAGGAACTATTTGGAAGTTGATGGGACAGGCTGCAGGAAACCGGGAGGGTCCCAGTGGCCTTCTGGGGAAATCGTCAGGGCCAACCAAAGAACCAGAATGGTCCTTGGAGGAACCAGAATTGCATGTTGGTGACTGATTTCAAACATCCATTTCAGGCTATAAGCATGACTATGGTCTTAAAATGGATTTAGGAAGATAGTTTCCCAACAGCAGAGGGATACACTTGATTAGACTTTTAAAAGTGTCTTTCACTCCCCACATTTTTACTAGCATCCAAGTCTTTTCCAAGCCTTGAACCAGAGGGAATAATAATACTTGTTTTAAGCTCACAGGTTGTACTTTAACCTATTTCTGGAATACGGATTTATGGGCCAGTTTGTAAGAGAAGATCAGCCCTATCAGAATGGTGTGTTGGTACATAGCAAGGACGTAGGAGGCAGGAGACCTGCATTAGGAGCAGGAGACCTGAATTCTAATTCTTTTTCACTTATGTGCAGTTCAGCTGCAGGCAAGCCATGTAATTTCCTGGGCTCAGTTGTTTCTTTCCTACAACTAAGGTTGTATTAACTATCTGAAGTTAGAGGTCTGAACCTTTATTAAATCTATTAAACTTCCTTTATATATCTAAATTCTTTGATTCCATTATTTAATGAGATTAATCCTGTTTGCTGCCAGGCAACCTTGGCCACTCTGTTCTCTCTACTCCCTCCCTCCTTCATACATGCTTGGCTGCTCTGCCTCCTCAGTTGCTTGTCTTCTTAATTCTATCCACAGTATCGGGCATAGGGCTTGGGGCACAGTAGACACTTAGTAAATCTTTTTAAAGGAATGAATGATTGATGAATTTATGAGGGGCTGTTGAGCTCTGGAAGCTCAGAGCTGATAGATGAGTTAGTAAGGAGAGGCAAATTCGGTTGCAAATGTGGAAAGTTTCTTGGTGGGTACAGGTTAGCAGGCCTGGCTTGTTGGAAACTTGTGTTGTTTGCCAGGGTCATGCCTACTTTTGTGACCCAGCAGAAATAGGTTTCAATACACTATAAAGGTCCAGCCTTCTTGGCTTGCTGCCTAGCGAAGCAAGATGTCATGTGCATGGACTGGTGACTGAGGTCAGTATAGCGCACTTGTACCCAGATGGTCAGCACAGGGTTACCTGTTCTAGGGGAGGGGATACTGGCAATGTGGTTTCTCCAAATATAGACTCACAAGCTGTCTACACACACACACACACGCACGCACACACCGCTAACAACTTATTTGGTTGGGGAGTACACTGTGCTTATTTTATCTTGTATGAGCGGTGACCAGGTTACCTTGTGAGAGGCCACATGATATAGTATAAAATACACTGGATTTGGGAGTAGAAGACACAGGTTATATTTTCAACTCTGGTTTGCTCTGAGTACGTAACCTTAGAAAAGTCACTTCCGGATTCTCAACTTCTGTCTGCAGAACGAGGGCATTGGACTGCCTGATTGTAGAGTCCAAAACGAGGAATGACCAGAGATAGAACAGGTGGCCTTTGAAGGTAGTGAGTTTCCAGTTGTTCTAGGTGTTCCCTAGCAGAGATTCTGTGCTCCAAAAGTGTGGTTCTGTTACACGGTCTTTCCAGCCTGAGTCCCTGATGAGATCAGCTGACTTGGAGCTGCATCTGCATAGGCCAAACTGATGTCAGGGGTGAGAGAGGGATCACATGGTTCACTGTGTACAACTCACAAGTGAATTAATTACCTACCCATGGCTATTTTGATAGGGACAGTGTCATCCCCATTGTCCACCATTTTTAAATCTTTTTTTTTTCAGACTTGTTCATTGTTGGGCAGTTGCATATCCAGAAGCACCCGTGGCTTCACGTGACATTTACTCATGCTCTTTCTCTTCCTCATCTGAGAAGCTGACACCTGAAGTCTCTTAAGATTTGCCACGTAACCTGCTACTGAAACTGGGGCCCTGGGTGCCCTGTACTGCCACGTCTCTCCTCAGAGGCTCAGTCACCGGGGTCTCTAGCGGCACTCAATGGTCCAGTTGCTTTTGTTTAGAGAGTGACATTCATTTTAAGAGTCATATGTGTCCTGAGTTGACATCCTTTTCCCAGACTTTTTGCAATCACGCCCTGCTGTCTATGCTGCTGAAGATCTTTATTCACATTAAATGGTTCTGACGCTTCACAGTCCTAAGAGCATTATGGTGTTACCTCCATTTTACTGGATTTCATTTTCCTGGAACTATTGAGAACAAGTTTTCACACATGTTCTAAATATTTATATTTTAAGGAGAACACGTACTCATATGGATACACACACCCATGCTCACACATATACGCACATACACTCACCCCTTCTGTGTGAGTTTCCTATTGCCACTGGAGCAAATCACCACAAACTGAGTGGCTTCAAATAATATAATTTTATTATATTATAGTTCTGGAGGTCAGAAGTCTGAAATGTGTCTCAACTGGGCTAAACTCAAGGTGTTTGCATAGCTACGTTCCTTCTAAGTCTTCTAGGAAAGCACTCCTTTCCTTCCTTTCCAGCTTCTACAAGCTGTAGGTCGTCGTCGTCGGCAGCCGTCTGTCTCGAGAGACGATGGTGTAGCTTTTTAAGAGTCTGTCTGCACCGCCGAGAATGGCTGTGCAGTCCGACTCGGGAGTGACACGGTATCTGTCTCCTCCCGTGTTGAATCGACATCTTGCGATGACGCTGGAGTGTCCTCTCCAGTGAAGCTGAAGCTACGGAGCCTGGGCAGGGTGATATGGAGGGTCTGCTGTTGCCCATGCAGCAGACCCCCCCTCTCTTCGCAGCTGAAGGGTCCAAGGGAAAGACGGAGTCAATACAGCTTGGCTTCAGGTGCGCCGCAGGAGTTGCCGGTGTTGACTACAAGCTGTAGGTATTCCTTGGCTAATAACTCCATTCTTCTGTCTTCAAGGCCTGTGACATTAGGCCCTGTCCTTTTTATACCTCTCTCTCTCTGGATCTATATTTTCTGCTTACTCTTCCATTTTTCGGGACCCCTGTGAGTACAGTGAGCCCACCTGGATAATACAGGACAGTCTCCCTTTTAAGGTCAGCTGATTAGCAACCTTAATCCTATCTGCTGTTAACTGCCTTTTGTCATGTTATATAACATATTCACAAGTTCCAGGCATCAGAACATGGGACACCTTTGTGGGGGGCATTCTTTATTCTGTCTACTACACATTATTTTAGTAGTGCTCAATACTTGGCTTAACAAAACATTAAACAATCATCCAACTTTGCTTTTATTTCCTTGATCTGTGAATACTTCCCTATGTATAGTCCTTTATACTTGGAAATGAAAATAATTGCTTTTTGTTTAATCCAATTTGCTGTAATTTATAGAACTGTTGAAGCCATAATACCTTCAAGATATATTTTAATAATAAGACATTTGTATGTTTGTAGAAGAGTCTGACTAAATATTTTCCTTCATCAGAGGTTCTGGAAAATCTTCTTTTCATTGTCAGTGATATTTGAATTTGGATTCAAGTCTTTCACATTTGAAGTATCTGGAAAGAATGATTTGGTTATGCTACTTTAATTGAATGGATAAAGGGCACAGAAGAGGTTGACAGTGTTTTCATTAAATTTACAAAGCCAAGATACTGGATTATAGTCTAGTAAGTGCACATTATATCTTGGCAGGTGTCTGAATCCCAGATAGGAGTGATTCTGGTTGCTGGGCAAAAACCTTGACTCTCATGGAGTTGTACGTGCACACATGGGGGTTGGGGGAGTTGCTCTGTGACCCTCCATGACCACTAGAAGAATGAAGAATCTAAAGAATAGACTTTGGTCAGAAAAACAGGAAGTCTGCCCCAAGGTGCTCTGGAAGGCCAGAGGGATGAGACACTCCTGTTTACTAAGAGTTGTCACAATTCTCTGGGCCTCATCTCCCCATTTGCTGGCAGGGATCCCTCCCAAAGAGACTTGTCAAGATTAAGCATTTACAGATTTTGTTGATCTTGAGTCTGGAGTTGCTGAAGTTTGGGTTTTTATTCTAGAGTGGGACTATGGGTCAATAGGGCTCCAAGAATCATTACATCAACCCCTTTTGGCATTTTGAAGTGAGAATATGCATATGCTTAATGCTCTGCTTAGAAAAATTGTCCATTTCACCATTATATGAATGCCCACATTACACATTACACTCCATGGCCATTACACCAGAAAAGGAAACTCAAGAAAGCTGGTGTCGGGAGAGCTGAGGACTTCCACTGTTTTAACACTTGTGATCAATTACTTCATTTCTTCATGCTTGGAATGGGAATAATGGTTCCTGTCCAATTTATCTCAAGAATTATTTTAAAGACCACATATGATGTGAATGTACTTTGAGAATATCAAGGGTTGAGTTTCTAATACTTTAAAAAGAAAGTGGACAGAAGGGGAAGGGTAGAGGTGAATGATCTAATGCAACTCTCAGCTCTGCATTATTTACTACATCTCTTATGGACACTGGGAAAGGTAGGCTGTCACAAAAGTTTATGAGACGGCTGTTTTGGGAAAACAAACCTGTTGAATAAATTTGAATTACATCTTGATTTCTCTCTAATTTTTATTTTATCTTCACCTGAGGACGTGCTTTTATTGATTTTAGAGGGAAGGAAAGGGAGGGAGAGAAACATCAATATGAGAGAGAAACATCGATGGGGTTGCCTCTCACATGCACCCCAACTGGACCTCAAACCCGTAACCCAGGCATGTGCCCTGACTGGAAATCGAACCTGCAGCCTTTTGGTTAACTGGACGACACTCCAACCAACTGAACCACACCAACCAGGGCTCTCTATATACTCTTGTAAGTGTGAAGCTCTACTGTATCTTGGACTATAGGCTTGGAGAGTCTAAGATCATAGAATGCTGAAGACTGAGATGACTTCAAAATTATCTGGGTTTTTTAAAAAAGAAAGAAAAAATTATGGCATAAATTGGGTGTTTGTTCAGTGTAATATATTTTCATTAATCGGTGAATATTTGGAATACCTGTTCTGTGCCAGGCTTTGAGCTAAGTGCTAAAGACAGTGCCTATCTATAAAGGGTTCATGATCCAGAGAGGAGAAGGGCATTAAATAATTAGTGTTCAGTGTGCTCCCGCTGGGGCTGACTGATAGGAGGATATGCAGGATAAACCCACAACAAATAGGAAATGTCCCAAAGATTGCCTGGGGCTGCCACAGCAGTAAGGAAAGGCCAAGCATTTCCTATCTCTTCCTCTAGATAAATAAAATCAGACTAGGTCCATAAGAGACCCGTTTTCACTGCCTGCCCAGAGGACCTCTTTTCCTTTTCAGTTCTGTGCTAACCTGTGACCTTGGAAGCCTAAGATCTATTTTTCACCATCATTCTTCTTATTGTTATTATTTATGACGGTCATTGTTTTAACTGCTCCAAAGAGATAATTGCCTTGTTGCTAAGGCAACCCAACATATTGGGTATAAGAGCAGCCAGCAGAAAGATTTTGCCAAATTGCAGGGCTGGGTGGGAGGTGTGGGGTGGGAGAGCAAGGGAGCTCAGCTGTGGAGCTTGAAAATAGCCATGTTCAAATTATCTCTGCATTTCTTCCACTGAGGAGCGTGAAGCCACTTGGAATCCGGTGCTTGCCAACTCCTCACCCACCCCTGACGCTTCCTATTTTCAACCCAGCTACTGCACTCTTTCACTCACCCTCCGTGATCAGCCAAGAGCTTCCTTGGGTTCCATTTCCCAGACTCACTTCTGTCTGCTGCTACTCAGCCCAGAAGATGTTCTTGCCCTTTATTTCTGGGGCCCACAAAGGTGGAGATAGAGGGGGTGCGGCACATAGGAATGCATCTGGACCCCCTCTCTGAACCCTGCACATTGCGCATTTCAAACAGATAAGAGTCCCTAGTGATCTTGCTCAGGGCTTGTAGGCTCCTCCCTAACCTGGGGAGGAAAGTACGGGCTGATGACAATGACCCATTCAATATAATAGATACACTGTGAAGAAAGTGTGCAGACCCAGGGATGCCACAGAAGTGGCTGAGCTAGGCCTTGAACCCCAGGCTGCAGACTCGTTCACTGTTTCTGCCTTAATCAGTGCCTTTGGCCTTTGGCCTTGGCTCCCATCTTAGTCTGAGGACTTCAGGTCATTTAGCTCCAGTCTCTGTGTCCTCTAGACAGCTGCTTATTTGTCTCCTGAAAATGGGTCCTTATGGCAAAATGGGGAGTGGTCCAGAGGGAGCTCTGGGACAGGAAGAGGTAGGAGACAAGTGCATCTCATTGGCTAGCTTTGCTTTACAACCTTTGGCCATCCAGAAGTAGCTATTGCCATGAAATAGGATAATGGGCAGGGGAAAGGGCAAGATGACAAAAGAATCCCTTCCCAGAAGACTTGAGTGGTGTTCATGACCTCTTTCAGCTACTCCTTTCTCCTTGTCTTTCCTGCTCACCAGGCACCCACACAGCCCCAGGATGTCCAAGGGCCAGGCTGTCTCCTTGTCCTTAGCAGCCTCCAGGGTGTCTTCCTAAGTGTGTCCCAGGACCCTCTGCTAGAGAGCTGCTCGGAGTTGATCTATCTGAGCAGGTTAAATAAACAGGTCTGTGTTTGGGTTAATTATCACTGGTTCTGTTGCTCTCCATTACTGCTCCATCCGGGACTGTGGCCAAGGAGCAGATGGGAGAGGCTGCATCATCACCCCTGCCTCCTCATTGTGTCTGGCTCTCCCTCCCTCCCTCCTTCCCTCCCTCCCTCCTTCCCTCCTTCCTCCTATTTTTCTCTCTGTCTCTCTATCTCTCTCTCTGTCTCTCTCTGTCTCTCTCTGTCTCTCTCTCCCTCCCTCTCTCTCTTCATTTGCCTGTGTCCCTCCCTTTCCCTCCCCTCCCCCTTCCCTGCTTTTCCTTCCCCTCTTCCCCTCCCCCTCCCTCTTTTTTGCTCTTTCTCTCTTTCTCTTTTTGGCTGAGCAAATAGGCCAGATGGCAGTGAGGGGAACAGACAACAAGTGAGGCATGGCATATGGGGAGCTTGTTTAATTTCGGCTCCTGTAGGGAAGTAGATTGGAGGAGGTGAGCTACAAAAGCAGAAAATGGAAAGGGGAAGGGTAAAAAAAAAAATCCAAAAAACACAACAACAACTGACCCCTCCATGGGGGAAATTGGATTCAATTTACTATTGTTGGCCAGTGGAAGCAGTTTGGAACGCAGTGACTCCAAAGCAGAAAATGCCCTTTCTGCATCTCTGGGGTGCGGCCCTCCTTCCCCAGTGGGCCCGTCTCGCACCAACTCTGCGCACTGCCCAGGAGTCTGGCTCTGGGAGCATGGTCTGAGGGGGCAGCGGGAGGTGGGCAGTCCCATGGTAAATGGCTGTCTGTTTGTGCATCAATTCCAGGAAGAAGCTTGGCCAGTACTTTAGGGAGAGTAAAAAATAGAGGTGTCTGGCTAAAATAAGAGGCTGAGGGAAGACTAGCCCCCAGTTAACCTGGCTCTTTCTTCGCTGAGCCTCTTCACTCGGTTTCACGTGCCCTTTCAGTTCGATTCAGCTCCGTCCACGGGTAGCTGCCCACCTAAACCACACCTCGTCCTGCCGACCCCGTCCACTCCTGTGCTTACATGGAAGAGTCCAGGCTGGATCACGGGGAACAGAGTGTAGGGACCTCAGCGAGTGGCTCTCCAGCAGAAGCCCTTTGTTTTCAACCAGAATTTATTTAGCCATCATGGTGGCTACCTAGAACATCAAATTTAAGGCAGCTTTAGCTGGAGTTACAAGAGACGCTCTGACCACAGCACATAAAATGGCCCACATCTTGGTCTCTCCAGTGCACGCATTCCCACAGATCTGTCAAGCATACTCTGCTCCCACCAGCGCCTTTCCACTCTGCCATGACTGGGGGATCATCTAGCAGGCTGACTCCTGCTGTCAGGGAAGGCTGTGACCCAGTGCAGTGCCCCAGACTGGCAGAGATGTAGGAGCCTTACCAATGTCCCCAGGAAAGGAGAATACAGATACACTGCAGGCTCAACTGCGGGAGGGAGCAGCAGTCTGCCCCCTCCCCTGTAGGAGCCTCCCGAGTCCCACCAGGCAGCACTTTTTGCAGCTGATAACTGGACTGGGCACAGAATGGGGCAGATAAGTTTCCTGAGGGGTCCTGCTTTGGAACAGGGGCTCCCTGGCCTGGTGTGGGGGCTGCCACTGTCAACAAACACCCTAAGCCGGTGCCTCTGGCAGGGCATTTGCATGTGTGTGCCCTACTGTACTCAGGAGCCAGTGGGAAATGCCTGTGGTGGAGATTCACATGGGCCACTGCTGCACAAAGCCCCAAGGCCAAGCAGCCCAGTGGCCCTGGCTGACAAATGTCGCACACGGGTCCCTTGCAAGCAGCGCAGGCGCGATGACTGCTCAAAGCCCTGCCAAACACAGCCTGCGCCCGACTGTGGCCGGGCTGCGTGAGCCCCGCATGACCACTGGGTGCTCAGGCACAGAGCTGCTGCCCGCCTTGCCCAAGCCTCCTCTTAAATAAAAAGAAATATATTTTTTTTCGTGCTGGCTTTCAGTGGCAGGCCAGCGGTTTGATCTCCCCTGAATGCTGTCCCCTTGTTTGAGCTTTGGATTCTGAGAAGATTCGGGGCATTGTCCAGGGTGGCGGGATGTCGGATTGATTTCGGGGCCTTTGTGTGGACGTGGGGCTCCTGAATGAAGCTGTTATGCGTGTCTGGGGCTGGCGGGCAGGCTGTCCGGCTGCAAGCTGGGCCTCCCTTTGTTGTGGGGGCCTCATTGAATCCACGGAAGAGGCTCATTTCAGGGTGATTTACTACCACCCAAACACCAGCTGTCTGTTGTGCTGATGCCCAGCCCCCACTGGGCAGGGGGGATATCTTCTCCTTCTGAAACTCTCAGAGCCCCCACCCCTTCTAGAAACACTTATTACATATTCATATTTATGTATATGTAAGTATACATATATATTATATATTTGCATATGTATATAAGTACGTATATTCTATGTGTCCGTTTTTTTGGTTTGTTTTTTATTAGAGGGCTCTGGGCTGAGGCAAGGACAGGTGATAGATCTGCCAGGCTGGGAGCCATGTCACCAGGGCTCCAGCCCTAGCTCTGTCCCTAATTACTTGTGTGACCTTGGGCAAGTCACTTGATCTCTCAAAGCCTCAGTTTCTTCATCAGAAAATAAAAAGTAAGAATATTATTCTTGATAAGAAGAAAGTCCTAATGAATTTCTTGAAATATTAATGTATTTTAAAGCTATGAGAATAAAAGAAAAAAGAGGGTGTCGTCTTACCATAACATTCCTGTAAAGCCTTACTCAGTGAAAAATAAGGCCCCAAGGCAGTGGGAGCAGGCGATATGTACAAGGAGGCCTCCTAACCTTGCTAGGCAACGTGCCAGGGGCGGAGGGGCGGCATCCAGATTCATCTGCTTTAGCATCTGAGTCAAGGGCCAATAAGGAAATTGGTGCCATGTTCTGTTGGAAGTGCTAAGTGAACATCAAAGAGGTGCTCAGGAGGAAGGCTGGGATGGGGGAAGGAGGTCAGGGAGGCTCTTGGAGGAGGTGATGCAGGATCGTTTTGAAGTTCAGGATAGAACTTTGGAAGAGAAAGGGCTGGGAAAGTTATTCCAGGGGTGGTGTTTGAGCGGTCACGGTCATCCCTCTCTGGGAAACTTTTCCTGATCTTGAAGGCTCCCTTGCTTGAACCAAGGAGCCATGATTGTGTTTGAATGGGGGTCAGGGACATAGTCTTTTGTGTAAGGTCAAGGGATGGATGGGTCGTCAGTCAGCCAGAAGACCGTTTAGAAGGCAGTTCTAACAGTTCAAGCAAGAATAATGTTTAAGGTTTGGTGGTTCACAGGAGTGAAGATCACAGTGGGAGGGGAAGACAATTATGATGTGCACCCGACCTCAAGACTGGTTAGATATAGGGGTTGGAGAGAAAGGCATGAGTCTGCGATGATATCCCCGCTTCTGTAAAATAGGACAAACAACAATACAACATTCATGGAATTGCTAACCTGACACATAATTAACACTCAATATATGCTGTCTCTAATAATTATTATTATTATTGATATTTTAGCTGAGTGCTTGCCTCCAGGCCATGTCCCAAAATAGAGAATCAGGAAAAGAATAGATTTTTTTGGAGGGGAGAGAACGTGGTAGGAAGAGTGGGATGATAGGCTTGAGCATAGTTAAGTCTTCATGGGTGTTATCTAATGTCATGTCTTTGGGAGCAGGGTCTGCATTGAAATTATCTTTAGATCCTCTTTAATGCCTAGCTCAGTGCTCACAACATGCAAAGCACTTAATAGATATTTTCTGAATTTATAGAGTAACATATATTCTGAATCTTAACAATTAGCTAAGATATAATCTTTTATCCTGCAGATTTTAAAGAGCACCAGTTAGTAACATGCACAGGGGGCACAATGAGGCACAAGCAGGTGGGGTATGTGCCTGCAAGGGGATTGTGGTCTGATGTCCACAAAGATGACAGAAAAGCCACGTGCTCAAGGGATTGGGGAGGATTCTAAACATTGTTCCTGAGTGTCTGAGCTTTGCCTTGGGGTAGGAGCAAAGGACAGGTCAAGCGTGCCATGTGTGTACGAGGTGTCTAAGTTGTGCTGACGTAGCCTCATGTTAATCTAGTGCCTGGTGGGCAGAGACAGATCTTTGTACAATGGTTATACAAGTCAACCCCAGCTTTTATTTTTTAAAGATTTTTAAGTTTACTGATTTTAGAGAGAGAAGGGAGAGAGATGGACAGAAAGAGAGAGGGAGAAACATCCATTTGTTGTTCCACCTGTCTGTTCACTCATTGGTTGATTCTTGTATGTGCCTTCGCTGGGGATGGAACCCACAACCTTGGTGTAATGGTTTGATGCTCTAACCAACTGAGGTACCTGGCCAGGGCAACTCCAGCTTTAACTGCTGTCTAAAGCTGTGCTCCTAGTGCTTAGGGAGACAGAAGGTATGTGGGACTTCCCCGTTCCCCATGACTCCAGCTACAGCCACATTGACTCTGATGTCTCTATATCCAGGAAATACTCTGGACCCCAGGGTCTTCTTCTCACCCAGGCTTCTTTTCAGGGATAGCTTCATGACCCTGCATGGGGGAAGCTTGCTATTGGTTTCTACTTTGTGTGGGTGGACAATCTCATCAGCTTTTTAAAGTTTAAATTTAGAATAACTATAGGCTCACACTTCTGGGACCTGTTCCAGGAGGTGTTACAGCAAATACTAGAATCCAGAAAAAGGGAACTGAAAAGAGCCTTAGAAATTCTTAGAAGATAAAAAAAAAAAATTCTCTTGCCCTGACCAGTGTGGCTCAGTTGGTTGGTGCATCACCACATAGACTGAAAGGTTCAATGCCCGGTCAGGCACATACACAGATTGCATGTTCGAGCCCCAGTCAGGGCACCTACAAGAAGGCAACCAATTAATATTTCTCTCTTGCATATCTCTCTTTCTCTTCTTCTCTCTCTAAAAGCAATGAAAAATTATCCTCAGATGAGTATAAAAAAGTTCTCCTTCTTTTACCGAAAATGAAAATATGTCTATTATAAAGGATAGGTGCTGGCTCAGGGCGCACAGCTAGAGAAGAGCCGGGAGAAGATGCCACCCAGACAACCAGGCCTACCAGTCCAGAGCTTTCTCTGCTTTTCATGTACTGTTTTGTGTTGCTATTCATGAGCAAGATTAAGTAAGTTTATGCCCCTCCCTATTTCTTAATATTCCCATGAGATACTTGAAGGTATTGGACTAAGTTAGGCCAGTATTTTACAATAGGCAGTCTGTGGAACATGCCTATTCTGAATATTAAAAGGTGGTAGAGACTTCCAGTCAAGATGGAGGCCTAAGTAGACACACTTTGCCTCCTTGAGCAACCACAGAGAGAATTACAACTATTTCTCAAAACAAATAACAACCAGAACCATCAGAAAATTGAGCTCTATGGAAGTCCGACAACCAAGGATTTAAATAAACCACATTCATCCAGATGGGTAGGAGGGAAAGAGGCATGGAGACTGTGGAGAGGCGCAGAGAGACAGCAGCGGTGGAATGGGTGGGCCTACATTCACGCATAGTGGATAAAAATTGGGAGGGATATCTTGGGAGTGGGTGATCCCAGCCGCAGGCCAGAGAGCACAGCTCAGGGTTTCAGTGCTGAGAAGATAAACCCCTTAACTTCTAGTTGTAAAAACAGGTGCAGCTTGAGGTAGTGGAAGAAACTGCTGGATTTTCAAGAGAGTTCATTTAAAGGACCCACAGGGACTTAGAATGTATGCAAACCCACCCACTCTGGGATTCATCACGAGGGCAACAGCTGAAAGAACACCAGTCACATATGGGAAGTGGGTGAAGTGGCAAGCAAACCTCCCTTCTGAACCCTCCTCGAACACAGAACCACAAAGTGATGAAGTGGGGGTGCCCTGCCCTGGCAATTACCTAAGATTGCACCCCACTCAGTATATAGGTGCTTTTAGAGGGAGTCAAAGCAGCTCTACCTAATATATAGAAACAAACATGGGAGGCTACCAAATTGAGGAGACAAAAAAATAGGGCCTAAATGAAAAAACAGAATGAAACCCCAGAAAACGAACTGAACAAAATGGAGATAACCAACCTATCAGATGCAGCATTCAAAACACTGGTGATCAGAATGCTCAGAGAACTCATTGAGTACAGCAAAAACATAAGGGAAGAAATGAAGGTTACACAAAGTGAAATAAAGAAAAATCTGCAGTCAACCACCAGTGGAGCAGACAAAGCTGAAAATGAAACCAATGATCTGGAACACAAGGAAGAAAAAAGATTTCAATCAGAACAGCAGGAAGAGAAAAGAATTTGAAAAATGAGGATAGGCTTAGAAACCGCTGGGATAATTTTAAGCTTACCAACATCCAAATCATAGGGGTGCCAGAAGGAGAACAGAAAGAGCAAGAAATCAAAAACTTATATGAAAAAATAATGAAAGAGAACTTCCCTAATTTGGGGAAGGAAATAGACATACAAATCCAGGAAAAAAGTTGAACCCAAAGAGGACCACAACAAGACACATCATAATGAAAATGCCAAAGTTTAAAGATAAAGAGAGGATCTTAAAAGCAGCAGGAGAAAAGAAGTTATTTACCTACAAAGGAATTCCCAGAAGAATGTCAGCTGATTTCTCAAAAGAATCTTTGCAGGCAAGAAGGGACTGGCAAGAAGTATTCAAAGTGATGACCAGCAAGGACCTACAATGAAGATTCTTCTATCTAGCAAAGCTTTCATTTAGAATAAAAGGCAGATAAAGTGCTTCCCAGACAAGGTAAAGCCAAAGGTATTTATCATCATGAAGGCATTATTACATGAACTGTTAAAAGGTCTTTATTTAAGAAAAGAAAATCAATGACAACAAACTCACAACTATCAACAACTGAATCTAAAAAACAAAAACAAACTAAGCAATCAACTAGAACGGGAACAGGATCATAGTTATGGAGGTCATTTAGAGGGTTTTATCAGCTAGGAGGAGGAAAGGGGAGAACGGGGAAAAAAGCGCAGGGATTAAGAAACATAACTGGTAGGTACAAACAGACAGAAGGATGTTAAGAATAGTATAGGAAATGGAGAAGCCAAAGAACTTACACGCACGACTCATGGACATGAACTAAGGGGGGCGATTACTGGAGGGAAGGGGATGCTGGGAAGATGGGGGCAAAGGAGGAAAAATTGGGACAACTGTAATAGCATAATCAATTATATATATATATATAGGGTGGTAGAGGCCAAAAAGAATTCTGTGAGCAAAAAGATTGGGAAACACCTGGTTAAGCAAAGCTAAAGAGAAGTTTTTTCAGTAGGATGTCTCAGAGCCTTTAATATGTTAATGAGCATCATGGTTCTCCAAGTGTGGTTGAATTTATGGTATTTCACAGATTCATTAGATCACAAGCTGATATCTCCCAGACCAGCTATTTCTGGACAACTCCCAAGTCTGATTCTAGTGTAGAGATGCATCCCTGGCAGAGGTTCAGATCTCTGGATCAGTGGGCCTTTGTAAAGATGTTGCACTGACTGATTCTTCAGCCTCCAGAGGCTGGATGGGGTTGGGAGAGAGGAAAATGAGGAAGCTTTGTAAAACACCAGTTCCATTAAGTGTCACCTCTTCACCAAGAGAAAGCAAGGAGGGATGGAAGGGAGGGCCATTCTGCTAACATGGAGAGGGGACATGGATATCTTCCTTGGAGTTAGGATGATCAAAGATTATCTCTTTGTTTCCTTATTAATCAGGAAGAATGAAGTTTGCAAATGTAGACCTAGAAAAGCAAAGGGCAAGAAGGGGTCAAACAAGAACATTTGTTTACTTTTTCAGAGTAGGAAGCGCGGAGCAAGTAAGGGAATATCAGAATCAGCTCTGTCCTCATTGCTTCTATTGAGTAAACATCAGGATAGTTCCTGATCTTGGTCAAGCCTCAAGCAGTTCACGAGTATGTGGTTTCACACAACATCAATAGCACATAGTCAATCTAAGACTATTCAAGATGCTTCTTAGAAGGAAAATGGCCTATGTGTGGACATCATGTGCATGTTCTTGTGTGCACCTCGAAGTTGTGATGCAGGTAAAGGGAATTGTGTCTAGAGATCATTTAATTTTCACCTAACTGGGTTGGATTTCCTGGACCTCGGATCCAAATGTACAGATCAGCCTCTGATAAGCCGCTCTTGGCAACTAATATGATGTCTGCTTCTTAATGAGCAACGCAGGATGCATCATGTAACAAGACATATTTGCACTCACTGCTTGCACATGTGGGAGGACACACAAGAAGACAGACTGATGAAGGAAGGTGGTGAATAAATGTCTCCCAAAGGCTGCCATGGAACCTTTGCTAGCTCTACTTACACCATTCTTATTCCTTTGTTCTGACCTTGACCACTGAGGCTTCCCTATCTGTGAGCAGAATGGTTATAATGGAGAGAAAGGGGGTAAAATTCGGGGGAGTAGTCATGATAATGCCCGATGTATATACAGAGCAGACACAAGCCTTCTTCCTTCTTCCCATTGCTGGAAGCAACATTCCCCCGGGGCCGGCACTTAATAATACGCATGACCCCCTCTGCAGCATTATAAGATTACCATAATTTAGTTTCATTCTAGTGAGTGTAATTGGACCCACTTTACAAAACAAAAAGTGAGGCACAGAGAAACAAGTGCCACTCTGGAACTCCAAGAAAGAAATCACTTTAGAGCCAGTATGTGCTTCTAGTTCTAAAATTTGATGATGTTGTCAGAAAGAAATGACCAAGGACAAAGCCTCCTCCATATCCAACATTTCCAAATCTCTGGCTTCTCTCTGTTTATCACATCCTTTTTTTTTTTTTTTTTTTTTTTTTTTTCCAGAAGAGAAGGAACGATCTGGGAACACAGACCCTGGGAGGCCGAGCTTTGTATTAGATTCCAGGGGAACAGTTTATTCCTTAAGCAAGAAAGTATGGAGGATCTAGGCTGACCTTTTCTAGTCAAGTAAAGAAAATCTGATGTATACAACAATATGTGGGTTCTTTCCTAAAAGAGCTTGCAGTTTGTTAAGAGATAAAGGATATACATATGAAAAGTAAAGTACCATGTATCATCAATCTAAGATGCCACAGATTGAGAGTAAATTTCAGAGATGGTAGAAATGGAAAATTGTACATCTTAAAATCAATGGGATACGGCAGTAATACAAAAGGTAAATACAAATAGAAGTTGATCATCCAGAGTTGTAAGCCATATGTGCTCTTTCACCCGTTGTTTCTGCTGATATGCCAAGGGGTGGTACAGACAATGCAACTTGGAGCTCCCAGTGAGGAAGGAGGGGGGTTGGTACTATGGAAGGATTCATGGATGATGTGAGACTGGGTGAGGAATTGAAGAACTTGGAAGATTTCAAATGAGTAGAGAGGAGGAAGGTGCGGTGGGTAGTGTTCAACCCTGGGGGTAAATTCCCAAAAAGGGTCATGGAGATGTGTATTTATTTATTAGTGAATTAAAATACTTGTGTCTTAATCAGCTTGGGCAGCTATAACAAAATACCATAGACCAGGTGGCTTAACAACAGACATTTATCTCCCACAGTTCTGGAGGCTGGTAAGTTCAAGATCAAAGAGTCAGTAGAAGATGCTCCTGCTGAGGGTTCCTTCTTCCCGAATCCTCACAGGCAGACACAGAACCTCTGATGTCTCTTTTTCTTCTTTTAAAAAAATTACATTTTATTGATCATGCTATTACAGTTCTCCTTATTTTTCCACCTTTGCCCCACTCCACCAATACCTGCTACTCCCTCAGACAATCCTCAAACCGTTGTTCATGGGTCATGCCTATGCTCTTTGGTCACTCCGTTTCCTACACTGTACTTTACACCCCCATGGCTATCCTGTAACTATCTGTTTGTACTTCTTAATCCCCTCACCTCTTCACCCATTCTCCCCCAGCCCGCTCCCATCTGGCAACCATCAAAAAGTTCTCCATATCCATGATTCTGTCTGTTCTTGTTGGCTTAGTTTGTTTTTTAGATTCAATTGTTAACTAGATATGTATTTTTGCCATTTTATTGTTCATAGTTTTGATCTTCTGTTTCTTAAATAAGTCCTTTAACATGTCATATTATAATGCTTTGGTGATGATGAACTCCTTTAGTTTTTTCTTGTCTGGGAAGCTCGTTATCTATCCTTTGATTCTTAATGACAGTTTCACTGGGTAGAACAATCTTGGCTGTCGACCCCTACTTTTCATGACTTTGAATATTTCTTGCCAGTCCCTTCTAGCCTGCAAAGTGTCTTCTGAGAAATCAGCTGATGGTCTTATGGAAACTCTCTTGTAGGTAACTACCTTCTTTTCTCTTGCTGCTTTTAAGATTCTCTCTTTGTCTTTAAACTTTGGCATTTTCATTATGATGTGTCTTGGAGTAGGCCTCTTTGCATACATATTGTTTGGGACTGTCTGTGCTTCTTGGACTTGCATGTCTATTTCCTTCACCAAATTAAGGAAGTTTTTGTTCAATATTTTTTCAAGTAGATTTCCAATTTCTTGATCTTTCTTTTCTCATTTTGGCACCCCTATGATCAAATGTTGGACTTCTTGAAGTTGTTCCAGAGGCTGCTTATACTATCCTCATTGTTTGGATTCTTTTTTTTTCTTCTTGTTGTTCTGATTGGTTGTTTTTGGGTCCTTATGTTCCAAATCATTGCTTTGATTATTGGCTTCATCTGCTCTACTGTTGTTTCCCCATGAATTGTTCTTTATTTCAATTAGTGTTTCCTTTGTTTCTGACTGGATCTTTTTTATGCTCTTGAGATCCTCACTAAGGTCCTTGAGCATTCTTATAACCAGTGTTTTTAACTCTGTATATGATATGTTGGCTATCTACATTTAATTAGTTCTTTTTCTGGAGTTTTGTTCTGTTCTTTCATTTGAGCCATATTTCTTTGCCTTCTCAATTTGGCAGCCTCCCTGTGTTTGTTTCTGTGTATTGGGTAGAGCTGCTTTGATTTAGTGTCTTGGTAGTGTGGCCTAATGTAGTAGGTGTCCTGTAGGTTTCAGTGGCACAGCCTCCCCTGTCACCCAAGCTGGGTATTCAGGGTGCGCCCTTTGTGTGGGCTGAGTACACCCTTCTCTTGTAGTTGAGCCTTTGTTTCTGTTGTCAGATAAATGAGAGGGATTTACCTAGGCCAATCAGCTGCTAGGACTGGCTGTGACCATTGACCACCAACCTCTGCCCTTCATGGAGGATCAGCTGTGCAGAGGCATGGTGGTGGTGCTCCAGTGTGGTCTATAGCTGTCTACTGGGTGTGCTGGCCCTGGGGTTTCCCAGGTGGTGCACACCAAGGTCATCCCCTACCTGTGTTTTCCTCAGGGCACCCTGCATGAGATATAAAGCAATCTGAGATGGCTGCTACTTGTGCTGGGCTTGGAGATTCCCAGGTGAAGCCAAGCTGTGAATCTAAGCTGGCTGCTGCTAGTGCTGGGCCTGGAGCTCACTGAGGCGAGCTCTTGCTTGTTTGGTAGGATTTAGGAAGTTGTGAAGCGTGAGCCAGGACCAGCCATTCATAGGGAAAAGCAGCTTGGGTAGGCTCATAAGTTGGGTGGGGTGGAGTCTCTGGGTATCTCCAAGGAGGGTCAAAGTATATTAACCAGATTGATGGAGTCTCAGATATGGCACCAGTTTGCCGGTTCTGTGGGAGGAGCGTTTAGAAAAGGGACAATGACCTCTGCTGGCCTTGATGCCAGACCCTTCAGTTTCTCCCTGTGTACCACTGATACTTTCCAAGCTGCTACCCTGGTGCTGGAGCTCAGAGAGAGTGAGTCTGAGAGGATGAGTCTGTGTGTGGGTTCTTCAAGAGGAACTGCTTGGGGCTCCAGTAGTTTCTCCCACTGACTCCATCCTCATTGATTTTTGCAGCCAGAAGTTGTGGGGACTTATCTTCCTGGCACTGGAACCCTGAGCTGGGGGCCCTGTATGGGCCTGGGACTCCTGGCTCCCAAAATATCCCGCCCAAATTTTTATCCACCACATGTGGGTGAGAAACCAACCCATTCTGGATCTGCGCCCCTTCTGCCCATCTCAATGGATGTGGTTTCTTAAATTCCATAGTTGTCAGATTTCCATTCAACTTGATTTCTGATGGTTCTGGCTAATGGTTGTTCTATATTTTCGCTGTAATTTTGATGTGGTTGTCTGCCTATGCTGTCATCTTGACTGGAAGTCCTCTCTTTCTCTTCTTAAAATGGCGCTAATCTCATTCTGGGGACATCACCTTTATGACCTAATGTAAACCTGCTCTCCAAATACCATAACATTGGGAATTAGATCTTCAACATATGTATTTTGGGAAGAACAAGCATTCAGTCCATAATAATTGGGAACCTGTTTAAATTACGTTTGGGTTCTGGACCTTGGAACAGTAGATGGGCTTGAGCGTGTAAGGGTCTGAATAAGGGAGCATTATCATGTGGATCTTTTGAGGGGCTATGGACATCTCCATCGGCTTTTAATTACACCATATGTCACTGGATTCTTCTGGATTTCAGACACCAGTTCTGTTCATCTTTCCTAGAGTTCTGCTCTATGAAGGCTACCATAACAGAAGGGAACACATTTCCTCTGCTCTCAGGAGGCACAACTAGAAATCACAAAGTTTAAACTTATGAATGATTTTAAGGATAAGATCAGGGAAGATGAAAGGTCTGTGAGGTACTGATAGTCTTTGATAACTATCAAAAGATAGTTAATCGTTGTGCGCTAGTTGATAAGGTTTCTTTGGACAGGTGGGATTTGTGCTGAGCCTCAAAGATAGCAGGTAGGATTTGTGCTGAGCCTCAAGATAGCAGGGTTTATGAGGAGATGAGAAAGGGCATGAGTAAATATATGCAAACATTGTATCACTGTTTGATTTATCTCTTACTTGTTACTTTATTTCTTGTTATTTGATTTATTTCTAAATCAGTTACAGTTATAGTTTGAGTATCATTGAGAAGTATACCCAGATGGCCAATGAGCATCATTTGTAGCATTTACCTATGTCGTGTAGTTCATGACAAGGCAAACTTTGTTGTTTGTTTGTCTAAGGTATAGTCAAGGCAAAGGCTAGAAGTGGGAGAGGGAGGAAGGTGGAATAGAAGGGAAAGTACCTTCCACATCAGCCTCAACACTGTTCCCTGCATCTATGGGGAGGAAGACAGAGGGGAGTTCACAAACTTACCCCATCAATTTGTAAAAACTTGGCTGCTTAAACCAAGTGACAGGAGTTTGAAAGATTTTGGAACAAATGAGCAAGGGCTAGAGGAGAGAAAGTTAATGAGGGGAACTATTGGAGTGGGAAGGGCAAGGCATTCACATTTGGATCAGTGCCCATTCTTTGCTTTCGATGCCCCTTCCTCTTTTCCTACCACCATTTGGCAATTAATCTTACAGGACTTGTGGCCTCTATTTTATTACTGTTTATAGTTACTTGCAGGTTGTATTGCCCTTTGATTTATCTCTTCCCTTGTTACTTTATTTATTGTGATTTAATTCATTTTGTTTCTCTTCAATTACAATGCCAATGCAATGCAGGGACTATTTCTTCATATCTCTCAAAGAGTGTTGGACATGTTTTCATTTCCTTAGTAAATACTGACTTCAATACTTTTAGGAACTAGGGCACAATTGTTAAATAAAGGAAAGAAGAGAAAAAATATGTGTATACAAAGAGTAGAGGAAGAACAATCCATGTTTGTTTATTTGATTTGTATTTACTTGATTGATTACCCTCCCAATCTAGCCGATTTATCAGTCATAGTAGAAGACACATCAGGATCCCAGTGGCACCTGAAGCCTGGATCATTGGAACACTGACTGGCAGTCAGTGCTTGGGTGACCCCAGGACTTTCTGCCTCATAAAGAGACTGGACAGCTCTCTCCAAGATCATAGATGCAAAGTACACATGTCATGGTGAGAGACATAGGCAAGCAACAGAGAGCTCTTGGTGAATGATCTAAATGGAGTGCTGGTGGCTACTTAAGTCTTTGGATGAGTAGAGAGACTGCACCCTAATAGTGGCGACTGCAGACTTGGCTGATTGTCTCTTGCTATCTCTTGTTGCCTGTTGAGTACAACTGACACATTTGGTATATTACTTTTATGGCCATGTAAGTGTCCTGAGAATTCTATGTAACTAACTGGTCCATGGAGTTTTTAACCAAGGATCCAAGGTTGCTAGGGAATCTGTATAGGTCATCTTTAGGTTTTCACCTTACCTTCTGAAATTGGATGCACAACTTTACCTGTATGTGCATGTAAGCATTTCTCTGGGACATCAGTAACTTTCATCAGATTCTCCAGATTATCTGTGGCCCAGGAAAGTTAGAAACACTCAAGCTTCTCAGATCTACAGATGAGGAAACCAAAGCTTAGAGAAGATTATTCACTTTCTCATGGTCTCTCAGAGCTGGGACAAATTATGTAGGTCTTTAGTCTTACTGCACAGTGTTCTCTCTACTATTCCTCTCTGACAGATCAAGAAGTCATCTTTGCTTGTAGATTATCTCCAAAATCCTACTGAGAAGGATGAGCCACCACAAAGAGATCAGAGATCGAATTACTGCCAAGGCCTTTAGTCCAAGTCCACTCTTGTGTTGGAATTATTGTGAACCTACCACAGGCTCACCACTAAGAAAAGGAATTTTGTGCAGTGAATCATGGAACCCCTGAAGGGTAATCTGGATAGATTCTAGAAGGCAGGTGTAAAAATGCTGTTGCACCCTCAGTAAACATCATTATAAGGAGCCTCACTTCCAGGGATGGGGGCCTGAGAATAGGGAATAGAAACATGGTCTCACTTGCCTAACGTCATAGAAATATCTTTGCCTAGCTTTTGAGAGTCTTATGTATTAGACCTAGTGCTACCCCTAAATAATAGGAGCACACTATTAAAGGCCCCCCCAGGCCTTTGCTTCAGTCTCCCATCCCTAAGGAAATCTTTTCCTCAAGTCCCTGATGAATGAGCATTGGCTTCTTTACCGTATGACTGGTGTGAGCATGAATGACCCAGACAAACCTCTTAGATAAACATGAGTCCCTGTTGGAGGCAAGGCTGTAGTGCGGCAAGACGTGTGTCCTGGGTGAAAGTCACAGTCAAGTGTCTGGAGAAAAGTAGTGTAACGTTGATGATGGTGGTGGGCGGTGGGCCAGGGATAGCAGGGTATGAGGACGGAAGGGAAGAGAGCCAAATCATGGGCATGAATGGGAAGGAAGTCAGGAGTTTAAGAGAGACAGAGTGAAGAAGCATGGCAGAACTCTTGGAGAAAATTTGAGGTCACCCTTCTTAATTATGCAGACATAGTCTGGTTACAGGCGGCTGTTCAAAGGATGCTGGACATCTGGGTACCTACGATTTTTGGGCAGCTCAAACTTTTAGAAAGTTATTTTTTTATGTTACACTGTAACGCTTTTTCTTGTATTCTCCATAGATCACCTCTGTACAGGTTCTTAAAGTACAAACTAGGTCTTTCATTTTATTCTCTCCCACAGGACAACTTCTATATTTGAAGGCAGCCCTACCTTAGTCTTCTCTTTGTTCAACAATCTTTAGTTCTTCAGTTTCCAGTTACAGTGCAGGTCATCCTTTATAACACTTCTTAAGTGCAAGATACCCCCCTAAAATGGAATCCATTCCTCCAGGTATAGCGTGATCAGTGTAGAACATAGTGGGATTTGTGTAGGGTACTTTAGTAATCAACTTGACTCTTCATGCTGTATTTATAATTTAGACCTAACTAGCCTTACCTATATTAAGTTGGTTTTGGATCACAATCCCAGGCTATGGAGATAGTTTCAAATTTGTTATCTTTTGTCCATTGTTTTAATTATTTCTTTCCATTTATGTCATTAGTGGTGTTGAATTTTAAAAAAGCCTTTTCTGAGTTTCTTTAAGCAGGTAATGGAGATATTATCGAATAGAGCAGGGTTAAGGAATCTGGTAGAGAAGTCCCTGTATGTCTCTGATCTTGACCTCTTAAAATGAGCACCACACATTCTAGTACCCACACTAAAACATGCATATGCCCCGCCCAGGGAATGAAATTCCATCTCAGAAATTTATCTAGACCACTCAAGAATCTGTGCAGGTTCCGTCACCCACGTCATGTGAACATTGTCACTGTGGCTCTCCTTGGCTCTCCCACCCCCTGTTGGACTCTGTATCTTAGCTTCATGCAGCCATCACTGGCCTTGATGAGCAATTTTGGATGTATTTCTTTTCTGTTTAAGTTTAAAATTTTCCCTCTGAGATGATTCTAGAATTTACTTTGCCCAAACCCCAGCACAGAGGATGAAAGATATTCCTCGTTCAGCCTACTGTTGACTGGAGAGTATGATTAATAGGTTGGTAATGATATATTGATCAATATTCTTTCTCAGCATCTTTGTTGATTTTCTTGAAACTATTCACAAAATGTCATATGCCTTTAATTCACTGAAAAATATGAATTACTAACTTGTTTGTGACCTGTAGTAGGTGACAAGAGCTCAGTATAACCATTTTGTATTTTGTAAAATGAAGGATCTTGACTAGAACAGGTTTTCTGAAAACATTTTCCGAAATACATTGTTGCTAGGAGTTAGGTTAAAAAATGAGGACAAGAGGAAAATCCAGTCATTAAACTTTATAAATGCTTGATAAAAAAATTAAATGAGTGTCTTTATAAAGCCTTTCTCAGAACCTTCCGCATGTTAACATGCCCTACAGCTCTCGAAGAGCGAGTGGTGGTGTGCAGTTTCCCAAACGCTCTTTGATCACATCGGAACAAATATTCTGTGGCCCCCCCTTTTGACAATCATGGAACTAGCTGGTTTCGGCAGGATCTTTAGGGGCCTCCATGCTGACATGTGCTTTCTTTGCTCAGAGAGCCCGGGGCTGGATGCGAAGGGCAGGCCATCAGCCAGGCCCCAGTGCCCACTGGGAGAGCTTATCCTTCAGCTGCCGTTATTACCACGAGGAGGGCATGTCCTGACCACACCTGACATTGAGGAATGGGAGCCATTCCCTATACATGTCTCTTCCACCACCCCCTCCTCTCGTCTGCTGTCCCCTCCCTGGCATTTGGGACATCTGCCTTGCGAAGTTCATTAACCTCTTTAATGATGCAATATCCTTTTCCCATATAAACGTCTGCTGCTCTCAGTGCTTCCCAGGAGGAGAGCCCTCACTCATGGGCTGCCCGATGAATTGGAACTTGTCCCTCCATGTGGGGAGGAGGATTGGTATGCCGTTTCTAGCATGGGGACATGCTTGGGAGAACACCAGGGGACAGTTGTGTGGATTTCTTGAATTTTCAGAATGACTTTACTGATTCACAAATGTGACATTTTGGTGCCCTGCCAATTGATGGCAGTGCTCTAAATCCATTTGATGAAAGAAAGATTTGACATTTTTTTATTCTTTTGGGGATGGGGAGAGAGGGGTACATAATTTAATTCACACATCTGACTTCTGAGGCATCCAAGATCAGAACTGGTTATTAAGGTGAGCCCCTTTGATTTTGTTCAGTAGTACCAGGTGATAGGGCAATGAGGGAGAGGTTTTGGGTTCATTTCTTATGTCCCTCCAGTGGCCAGAACTGCATGGCCCCTCCCCTCTGCCCTGAGTTTGTCTTTAGGACCAGGCAGGGGTTGACATCTCAGTTCTACAACTTACTAATATCTCAGTTCTGCAACTTACTAACAAGGTAAGTGATCCTGGACAAGTCACTCAATCTTTCCGATCATTTCCATCAATGAAGTATGATTAGAATTTAATACTTTTAGTCTCAGTTAGTGGTTTCCTACCTACCTGTGGTCCACAGTACAGCTACACTCTTGCTGGGGCACAGCACACGTGGCAATGGAGCCTGCCTCCCAGCTAATGCCAGGTCTCTAGGCATACCAACTAGCCATGGGTGCACGCATGCATGCACACATACACACAGGTATGCATGAGTTCACGTGTTTTGTCTCCTATCAGTCTCCACTATGCTTAATGGGATTGCTTTTATGAAATTTAACTAACATTATACTGATAATAAAAGCTAACATCTATTCAGCACTTGCTTTGTGCTTCCCACTATCTCATTTAATCTTCCCAACAATTCTGAAGGCAATATTTAACAGATGATGAAATAGAGACTTAAAAGAGGTTAAATAGCTTGCCTAAGGTCATGCCATTAGGATTTCAACCCTGACTCCAGAGTCTAGGCTCTGAGCCACTCTGTTATAAAGTATAGGGAAGCAGTTTATAAATCATCAAGTGCTAAATGTCTCCTAATTTGAAATGCGCCAAAGCTTAATGAGGGAGAAGCCAAGTCCCAAGCCACCCCCGCCACGTTGTTGATGTACATTAGGGAAATGTGTGTCTGATTGCTCCATTTCTGGTTGGAGATGGGTCTATATTACACATGTCTCTGAGGGTCCTGAGGTTGAAGAGATGGAAGGAATAGGGGAACCTCAGTATGACTCTCTACTTTATTGAGAGAGGGAGCTGGGAAGTTTCAGGTCCCCATCTCTCTCATCTGCCACCCACATGAGAGTCCTGTTCTAATTTTGTCTCTGAGTCAGGACAGGGTAGTCTGGGGACAGAGAGCCTCAGGTAATGGGTGATGTCAGAACACCGCAAAGTTCAGAGACTGACAGGACATGCTCTTGTACTTTATGCAAGTTCAGGAAATAAATAAATCAGTCCTCAGATCATTCCCTTGACTTGCTATCACTTTCCTTCGGGCAAAAAAAGCAAAGCAATCGCTGAGAATGGATCTCAGGACCTAACTCTTAAAGAGTCCAGAAGTCACAGGCCTAAAATAGATGTTTTTAAGATTCTTGCTGTTTATTTAATAATTTGCATCCATGAGCAACTGGACACCCTTAGTAACCCCACCTTTCTGCCTGCCTCTGTTCTTTTTCTTGTTTGGCCATTATGATGATTTTATGGGAAAATATGGACCTGGGTTCCTCCTACCTGTGCTTTCCACATAAGAAAATACAGACTTAGGGTAAGGGGCATGTGTTCCATTGTTGGCTGATGAAAGGCACTGTGCAGGTTCCCGTGATGGCTGCAGGGACCACCACAGATGCTATATTTGTATGACATTGGTGCATGGTCTAAACTCAGACTCTCTTCCTAGCCAGTTTCTCGAAGTAACGTTTTTCTTCATCAGAAAATCTAAACTTAGGCTTTCCCAAACTGGAGAAAGTCATCTTTCTTCTATTTACTTTGCAATTGGTGAATTAGGGTCTTTGGGGTCTTTGTATGATGAACTCATGGTGGGATTAGACAAAAAGGTGCTGTCAGAAAGCATTGAAAGGTGGGTGCATCTCGATTCTGTCTGTGGTGGTCCGTGAGCAGCGATCCCTGCCCTTCTGTTTATTTCAGGAGGTGTGTTTTCAATCAGTAGACTGTTGTGACTCTGCAGTTGCCCCTAAGAAATACCCGGTTTGCTGAGCTTTACCGCATGGGGGATACTTTCAACATGTAAAACATAATCCCTTACTGAAACCTTAAATTATCCAAACTGAGAGAACTTTCCGGGTTTAACTGGCTTCTCTCAGTGAGGTAGTTTGTTTTCATTGCTTCATTTCTCCACTTTTGGCCTTTGAGCTCACTGGTCAGTTTCATTCCTATTTAAAGTCAGTTTCACCTCTCAGTTCCCTTCTTCTACCTTAGCCTTACCGGGTTTCATTTCCCCACACAGTGTGATGGGGCCATGGGGGTCTTTGTAATTAAGTCTAAAATAAGAGGAATCCTCTCAAACATGACCAAGGTATTGAACAATAAGGGGAAGACAGGCAGATTTCGGAAGAAATCACTCATTGCAAGTCTTTGGCCCATGTATTCCTCATCTGTACATAATGCTGTTACTACAGAGATCAGACTTCTCAACTCTGGCTTCATGTTGGAGCAGTAGGAACTTAAAAAAAAAAAAAAGTGAGATATCTGTGCCTTAGTCCATCCATACCGATTAACTAGGAAATGTAGAAATGGGTTCCAGACTCTTGTATTTTTCCCCCTTAAGTTCCCCAAGTACTTTTATGTGCAGCCAGGTAGGGACAACTGGACTGGATGCTTGTCGAGGATCTCAGCTCCTTGGCTGAGCACTGTCAGGGTTTATAGTGCTGGTTGGTGCCTTTGTTACCACAGCAGCAACAGAACTAGTGTAACGGGTCTCCTGGCCTGATGGGTACAAAATCCCCTCTCCTAGCTCAGCAAAATGCTGTTTCTGAAACAGTCTTTGTTTCAAAGGTAGTCATCCAGAATATTTTTAGCTTAAGCTCCCAACTTCATTGTTGCCGTAGAGGGAGGAGGCCCCCCTCATCAGGCCTCACACAGCTCTCCCTGGATGGGAGGGCAGGAAGCTGGTCTCTGTGGGGTACTGCAGAGAGCCACAGATGAGTCAGGGCTCCTGGCTGCTCCACCTGGCTTCTAAATTGTCACCCCGGGCCCGTCCAGGGGCCCTGCTCTGCCTTGGCAACCCAAGCTCTCAATACAGCAATGGCCAGCTAAGCCAAGTTCTAAATCTCAGTCAACTGACCTCATTTCTAACACCTAAGACAGGGGCTGGGCTTTGACTGAAACCCTGTGGATTTCATTAACTTTAAATGCTTAAATGCTTATTCTGAGCCAATCTCATTTGCTCATCTTCTCTTTCCCTTCCATTGTCCCTCCTCTCCAGACCCTGCTATCCCGCACATTGATAGAAGCATAAAATCTAATCCAAATTGCAAGTGTGGTATGAAATAACAATCTATTTTTCTGTTATTTTACAGTGAGCAGACATGAACTTCTTTTGTTTTTGTTTTTGCCAGTTGGTGGGAAGATAGGGAGAGGGCTACAGAATATTTTCGAACACACAGTGTGTTAAATAGCATTGTATGTTGATTTCCACCCTGTCCTTTCCGGTTTAGAGGAATAAAGGACAAAACAAAAAGAAGTGAGGAGTCTCAAATAAGATTTAAATCACATTTATGAAATCAAAAACATTTCAGTCTTTGCAAATGGATGATGAGTTTGATATGGTATCTGCGGTACATGGGGTCTTTCATATTGAAGCTGATGATAAAAAAAATGGCCACAACATTTGGGGTCATCTATTGTGTGCCAGAAATGACTTAGAAACTTTACCTGAAATTGACTTGGTTCCTCGCCACAAAGTAGGCAGTATTGTTTTAGTTTTATTGACAAATAAAAAAAAACAAAAATCAAGGCTTAACAAGTTTACAAAACTTGTTCACAGTCACACAGATAGCAAGTAACAGGTAGAAATCAGCCCAAGTCAGCTTGATGTCCATGTTCTTGCCAGCACTCCACTAATTCTGAAGTATTGACAAGACCCTAAACAAGAGAATGTACCCACGGAGTGAGAGGCAGTGACAGGTTACAGTTCTCTCATTGGGTTGGTGTTAAGCTGTACCAATATATTTCTCAAGACAACCTACCATATTTTTGTTAGAGATTTATTTCATATACATATCACTTTGAAATAGAGCTTTGTTAATTATTATTGAATATGAATCTCATGATAACCCTACGAAGTGGGCAGAGCCATGGCCTCACACCACCCCCACCCCCACCCCCACACACCTTTTTCCTTTAAAGGGAGAAAGCCAACACAAGGAGAAATTGATTGCCTTATTTATATTTATAAGTTTTTTTCAGTGGCAGAGCCAAGCCTGGGACCCAGGCCTCCTGACTCCCGGCCCAGTGCTGTTTCCATTGCTTGCCACTAATGGTAGGTGTTTGTGCACAGCCTGGCCTCATTGTTGCATCCTGACTGACCCAGGCCATCAAAGGCAAGAGCTAGCTACATTAGGGCCATTAGGTAAGGAACTGGACTAGCTGGCCAGACGGGTCTTACCAGCTTTCTGTCTCACCTTGGCTGATCTGCAGGTCTACAGAGCTTCTAAACACATTTTTTTTTTTTCCTGCTCCAGGGACTGCTAACTTCTTTTCTCACTCCGGGCATGCTCTCCCATCCTGTTTGTTACCAATCCTTGCATTCCAGAACCCACCTCCTCAGGAATGCTTTCTTGATTGCAGACAAGTGTTGATATCTCCCCAGGCCCTGAGTTACCAAGATAGTGTTGTCTAGATAGTACAGCTCATTTAGCACTTAGCCCCTAGAGCTTTGAGTTTTGTTCAGATCCTCAAGTCTGTGTAAAGCTAGAGATATTTGTCTGTTCTTTTCTATGTCCCAAGTATGGAAATGGAGGTAGGAGTGAGTGCTTAGTGTGGCTTCAAGTTCGTGGGGGCCCTAGCAGATGTGCACTGACCATTTGCTCTTCTCTGCTTTACTATATAGTATTCTCTCAGTGGTTACCAGGGTATGCTGTGAAATGGGGGAAAAAAAGAGTAATTATTTGAAAAACAGGATGGGTCAAGAGCTTCCCATTGAGCCTGGGAGTGTGGGAGTGTTGCCCAGAGAAGGAAAGATTGTGCAGGCCAGTCTCTGGGGTGGCCAAGCAAAGGTCTTCAGAGTATATTTAACAGTTCTGTTACCATCAACAATTGACATTGGCAGAAGAAGAACAGACATTTCTGAAGGGTGAACCTGGGTGTCAGAATTTAAAGGTCCTGAACTGAACTCAATTATTGACTTGCATTTGGCTTTTAAGCATTTTGTGTTATGAGTCATTCACTCATCCTATAAATAATCATTGAGCACTTATTTGGGGCAAGGCATAGTTTTAAGTGACGTACAGAATAGAGATAATATGAAAAAGATATCAGGTGAGCAGGATGCAAAAAATAATGTGTGTATAACAAATGCCACGTGGACAGGGCAAAGGGAAGGGATAAATTACTTTAGATTTGGAGGAGCCTCATTTACAGAAATTTTTGTTGATAAACTTAACTGTGCCTAAAAACTATCTGAAGCTGGCGGAGGGAGGGAGGGATGCATCCCAGTCCAAAAGTAAGGAAGTGTTCCAGATGTTGAGGGGTAAGTGAGTAACCACGTGGCTTGGAATCAATAGTTGGGATAATGAAATAGTGGGTGATAGAGGACTTTGAAGGCCAGGTTGTGGAAGGCACCCTTTGGTAGACAATATCCATTTCGCATATGTTAATGGTACTGAGCAAGGTGGCATAGCATCCAAATTAGTTTCCCAGTGTTCTCACTACTAAAATGAGAAGAGGTAATCTGATTGCTCACTCCAGGCACCCGGGCACATGTCTGTCCAAAAGAGAGGTGAGTGACATCAAGGTACCTGCATCCCTCAGGTGGAAGTGAGCATCACCAGCTACCTATAGCACACAGCTGGGTTATTTTGAGGTTGACAGTTATTATATTGACTCACTAAGTTCTCATGTGATCAGCTTGGAGACTCAAGAAGGACGCCAGATGACAGTGGTCATTTAAAGCTATGAAACCCTTTATCTAGCACCTTCCTGCAATATGCCAAAAGGCAGAATTTACATACTCTTTGGAGAGAGATCCCAAAGCTTCTGGTAACATTAACTCCTGTCTGACTCCTGGGCCTCCTTTGACACATGTGATCCTTTCCTCCTTGAGACACTTTTCCCTCTGCTTCTGGGATAACACTCCCTGTTTGTCTCCTAGCTCTGCCTGCTCCTTTTCAGAACCTTTTGCTGGTCCCTCCTCATGTTCCTGACCTCGGAACATTGGAGTGTCCCAAGACTCAGTTCTCCAACCTCTTCTCTCTATTAGACTCTTTCATGGCACCGAGTATCATCTATGCACGTAAAATTCAGATGATTGGCTCCACTTTGGACTGATGAGGTGAACTCAAAACTCATACATCTGTTCTATTTACCACAGTATCTGGCTGGAATGAGCCTTTCAAACAGCAGTCAGATCAGATGCTCCTCTTCTTCTCCAAACCTTCCAATGGTTCCCTCTTTCATTCCACACCAAGATCAACTCTTGGCAATGGCCTCCACAGTCATAAGTGAGCTGGCCCCCGTTAACCGTCTGACCTCATCTCTCTGCACCACCTTGCAGAATACTTCTAGCACCAGTTGACCTTGGGGACTTAGCTTTTGATGTTTCCTCTGCCCAGAGGACTCTCTCACAAGTGTTTCTAATGCTTGCTCTTGACCTCTCTGCTTAAATATAAGTTATCCATGATGACTTTCCTGACCACGCACTATAAAATAATAGACTCCATCCTTTCTGACTTTCCCTGATCCTCTTTAACGTGCCTTATTTTTGTACCTAGCACTTACCTCTATCTCACCTACTCTGCATTTTACTTGCTTATTTGTTCATTACCTGCCTTTCGCTGCTGGAATAAAAACTCCTTGAGAGCAGGGGCTTTGCTTTACTCACTAGGGTGTTATTGTGCCTAGAATAGTGAGTGCCACAAGGTGGGAGCTCAATAAATATTTGCAAAATGATACATCAATTGGTCTCCTCTAGAAACAGGACTGAAAGAGAACGCCTGGGTTAGGATCTGGCCCAGGATCAACTTTGTCAAAGGCCATAGCAAAGGATGGTCCTCAAGGTGGAAGCCTTGGATGAGACCAGGTTTTACTGCAAACAGCATTTTAAGATTTGGGAGTAAATATTACAAGCCAGTTTCCCCCTGTTTTGAAGGGCGCTGACAATTTACCTACAAGGTAGAAGTAAAGATCAGTTGTACTTCTGCCAATTAGATGGTTGATCCTTTTCCCTGTTTACAGAAAGAACCAGACTTGGCTCCTCTTTGTTCTTGAAGAAGGATATGTGTCCAGTCAATTTAGTTTTTTTCTTTGGTCTAAGATAGTGACATGGGGTTTTTCTTATTGTTGTTGTTTCTAGCTTTATGCAGGCATTTTGTGGATGCATGTGAAGGTATTTGGCTTTATTTATGGGATGGTTTCTTATTTTATCCTCTCTTGTTTATGTAGGTTTTTGTTTTATTTTAATGTGATAAATGACCAGCAACTTCCCTAAACTCTGTGCAAATGGTATCCAGGCTACAGAATAATTATTTAGTGAATGGTCAATCCAGTTTATGTTGGTGCAGATGAAATTAATCATATTAGTCATGCTTCCTCTGACAGTAACCTCATCCCTTGCAGAAGTGCTCCTCTTTATGAAGAAGTAATGGCTGTGAGGAGTGGTTACACTGTGCTGTGGCTTTCCCCATATCTTGGCAAGAGAGATAACAGCCTATATCCAGACTGAACAAACAAACAAATAAAACCACCCAGGAGTGCCTCAGTGGATTAAGTACTGGCCTGCGAACCAAAGGGTTGCTGGTTCGATTTCCAATCAGGGCACATGCCTGGGTTGCTGGCCAGGTCCCCAGTTGGGGGTGTGAGAGAGGCAACCACACATTCATGTTTCTCTCCCTCTCTCTTCTCTTCCCCCTTCTCTAAAAATAAATAAATAAACAAATACTCTTAAAAAAAAAAAAAAACACGAGGTATCTCTTTCTCTCCCTCCCTCTCTCTCTCTCTCTCTCTCTCTCTCTCTCTCTCTCTCTCTCTCTCTCTCTGCTGTTACTGCCCAACACAGAAAGTTCAAGTTCTAATATTAACAAGAAAAGAAAGGCTTTGCAGTTCGTGGCCCTCTCAAAGAAAACAAAATAAATAATCACAATAGTAATGCATGGTGTTTATTATAGTAGGATTACAACCACAGGCTTCCCTGCTGGTTTCCCTGCCAGTGCTTGGATCTTGGGGACAGTAGTCTCCAAACTTCTAATGTCCTAGCTATCTGAAAGGTACTTCCCATTCTGAGGTGTGTGTGGATTGGCTTCCAACCATATAAGCTGTTGGCCTAGGGGTAGTTATAAAAGAGCCTCCTCTTCTCCTTCAGTCCATGGGAATATAGAACATTTGAAAGGCAGAAAAGGATGCAATGGGCAGGCAGAGCACAGGAGGTCGGGGACTTGGCTTCCGTTCTGGTTGTGTGACCTACGGAAAGCTCTTAACTTCTTGGAGCCTTGATTTTCCAGATGTGTAAAATGGAAGGGTAATGTGGAATATTATTTAGCCTTAAGAAGGAAGGAAATTCTGACCCATGCTACAACACAGATGAACCTCGAGGACATTTTGCTTAGCGAAGTGAGCCAGTGCAGACAGTACCTACAGAGAGACTGTATGACTCCACTCATAGGAGGTACCTAAAGGACTCAAATCCACAGAGACATGAAATAGAATGGTGGTTGCCGGGAAGTGAGGATGGGGAATCAGTGTTTAGTGGGCACAGAGTTTGTTTTCAAGATGGAAAGAGTTCTACAGATGGATGGTGGTGATTGTTGCCCAACAATGCGAATGCACTTAATGCCACTGAACTGTAGCAAATGGTTAAGATGGTAACTTATATTATATGTGAATTTTATCACAATTGAAAATTTTTTTAAATTAAAAATGGAATAATAATAATAATTTCTAAGATTCATGTCTTAGAATCTGTGGTCTGTAGTCATTCCTCGGAGTGATGGAGAGTCCTAAAAGTGAAGAAAGCACTGGAGGTCAATCTATAAGGCCCCGACACTTGGAAATGAGCTTCACACATCCACTGGGACATGTATTTAAGGGCCTGTCCCAGGTTGAGAGAATTTCAGTTTTATGTGCTTCCACAGAGAGGATTTAGAACCAGCGGACAGGGGAGATAGGGAGGCTGAGCTTTGTATCGACTGAAGAAAATTAAAAAATTAAAAATAAAGAGGCTGTCCAAGAGGAATGAGCTTCCCCAGGAAGGACTCGACTCCTCGCATGGGGGTGTCTGAGCAAACGATGTGGTCAAGTTCAGAGTCCTTCCCACTCTCGTGGGAGGCTGGGTGACAGAGCTGTAAATCGTCTTCCTTCCCGAGCCCTCCTTTCCTTTCCCTTGTCATTGCCATGAATGTTCTCTTTCATTCCCCCAAATAACAGCATCTATCACTACAAAGAGAAAAACTACTCTGGAGTTAAGGACTCCACTGGTTACGTGGGAGCAAAGTGAAATTATCTAGAGATAGATCAAATCTGCTTGCAAGAAACTGTTTTGTTCTCAGAGGAGTAACCAGCTGTGGCTTGGACTTCAAACTTAAGGGTTTCTAGTTCAGCAAAGGGAAAGAAATCCACAAAGTCAACTCCAAATTGCTATTAAGCTTAAGGAGCTCTTTACCTCCTGAAAATGGCTACATTAAATGCTTGGGAGAAAAAGATTTAATGAGTAAGTAAATTGTATCAAATGTTAACAACCTGAATATATATGTTAGTTTAGCTCTTCATTAAATGTTTCTCTAGTTGGAGGACTTGGGCTCGTTACAATACAAGTTGTTCCATGAGAGAGATGTCAAGACTGGCTAAGGATTTTATTCATGTTTAAAAAGTTTTTTGATGATTACTAGGTGTTTTGTACTTTTCCTTCTTAGAAGATTTGAACTTCTCATTAGTGGATTTGTAGTGATCAGTGCTTAGCCTTATCAGACAATGACTTGCGTAAGAAACACAGTTTCTGAGTTGTTGCAAACCCCATAGAGTATATAGAGAAATGGATTTCACTAAGGGCTCTGTTACTTCGACAGTGCCCCTGATTGCTCAAGAAAATCATGTTCAGATCCTCAGAAATAAGATACAGACTCATGGTTCTGTACTCATTCCCCACAACTATGGGGGTGATGCAGTGGCCCTATGAAGAGTGATGGACAAGGTGACCTGTTGGGTATAATATACCTGCTGATGACGTTTTAAGCGACAAAGGAAGGAGGGACACTGGGTTGGTGGAATGAAAAGAAACAAGCTGGGGGGTTGTTAATGGTTAGAGCTCAGCCTATAAGACTGAGGGTGCTGGGGTGGGATTTGCTGAGGTGTCTGGTCCAGAAGAGGAATTCTCACCTGTGAAGAATTCAAGGGGCCCCACATGGGAACCTGGAGTGATTCCTTCTACTTATCTCATCTCTTTTAAAAAAAATATACTTCATTGATTATGCTATTACAGTTGTCTCAATTTTTCCCCTTTTGCCCCCGCCCTCAACCTGGTACCCTGCTTCCTTCCAGCAATTCCCCACCTTAGTTCATGTCCATGGGTTGTGCATACAAGTTCTTTAGCTTCTCCTTTTCCTATACTTTTCTTAACACCTTCCCTCACCCCCCACCCCGACCCTCCATCTATTTTGTTCTTTTGTTCCTAACAATTATGTTTCTTAATCCCTGCACCTTTTCCCCCTTCCTTCCCCTTCCCCTTCCCAGCTGATCTCCGCCCCGCACCAAATGTTCTCCATATCTATAATTCTATTCCTGTTCTGGTTGTTTGCTTAGTTTGTTTTTTAGATTCAGTTGTTAATATTTGTGAATTTATTGCCATTTTAATGTTCATAGTTTTGATCTTTTTAAGTCTTTACCTTTTTTGTTTTTCTTGCCATGGTAACAAAACCTCTAGAAACTTTTCACTTGGCCTGAAACTAATCTTTGCTATTTAGGTTTATTTATTTATCAATTTATTACTAAAAGTACTCTGAAAGAGAAAAAATATAAGAAGGTCTTTTCAAAGTGTGCTCTTTATCGCTACTATTATTAAGTGATGATTTCTTGGAGCTGCGTCAATCAGAAAAGGCTCACCGAGATGAACTTGGCTCAGACCAAGTTCTCCTGAAGGTTCTGCTCTTCTACATGTTTTCTCTTTTTCTTCCACCTCATGTGGAATTCAGTGTCTGGAAATAGGGATTGGGATAAAAGTGAGAACAGAAAGTACAGAATTAAAGTTTTTATTCTTTCTCTTAGAAATCTACTCTTAGAAATCTAGTATTAAAAAAAAAAAAAAAAAGACACAGACAACTCAATTTCCTTTCCAGCATTTTGTCACCCAGAAGTTCACATGGGGCCATCTTTCTTGTTGTCATAGAATGAAAATGCTGAGGAGGGCTGAGGTACAGCACTCCAGGTACACATGCAGGCAACCGCTTTAGGACCTGATTGATGTCACCTATGTTCCCATATGCCATCTAGACTGTGTAATGAGGGCCCAGCAATCCCTGTGTGGGATCACCACAGACCTTTATTTGTAGAAGTTCCAGAATCTTTACTGTCAACCCCACGATCCAGAGAAAGGCTCAGATTATTCCTTACTGCTAATGGACCCTGGCATTTTTCAAAAAAAAAAGGAAAATACCCTCCCCACTACTCCTTCCCCTCCCTTCAGCCCAGTTGATAAATAAAACAAAACAAACAAATGCAGGTTCTCTGGGACTCAACTCATGCTGGTTTGTGTTCAGATTGAGGTGGCAATGCCTGGTAACCGATGTGCGCATGAGGAGGAGACCTGTAGAAGTAACTGAGGAGGGAGAGAGGGGTTGAGCCTTGTGCCCAGCACGTTCCGATGAGGGAGAGGTAGCAGCAGAGGTAGAGGGTGCTGGGTGAAGGCTGGGAGCCTGGTCCTGACCTGGTGATACACAGCATGCTCACCTCCCTCAGCTCTCGATCAGTTTGGCATCAAGCATGCTCTGAGTTGACCTGCTTTATCTAACGCTGTTTTCCTTGACCTGTTTTTCACCTGTGGCTTGCTTTTGGGTTGCCCTTGTAGCTGAGAATGTTGGCAGTATCCTTGGGATTGCCAGGGGATTCATCTTTTTACCTTTACACTTGGATGACACATAAGAAGCACGTCACAGTTTTTTTTTTTGTTGTTGTTGTTGTTGTTGTTTTGAGCATTTACCAGACCAAAACATTTCCCAGCCTCCATTGTTCGGGAAGAGTTCACAAGAAATGTGGTGTCTTTCCCTCAAAAGTTCTCCATGATAACGATGCAGACGTCAGGGAGCTTAGTAAACAAACCCCATGAGAAGATAAGGGAGGCCTTATAGACCAGAGTTGGGGAAGCCAGATGTTTCCCAGCAGCAGGGTGACATTGAGGAAAGGGAGATCGGAGAAGCCATTTCTGGCCCTCAGGGGAGGCGTGCCTCCATTCCCAGGACTGCCACTGGTATGCAGTGTGTATAACTCCATGGCACTTTGAACCAGCATCCTGAGTTGTATGGCTCATGGTGACTATCCCCGTGGCCTGCTACAGACTGGACCCTGAACTACTGGTTTCAATGTGCAAGGACGCCAACACTGTGATCTCGAATTTCCTACAGAGCGCTGTTGAGGTCCCTGACTGCTTCAGAAGGACCTGGGAGCTTTTCAAAAATACAGGTTCTCAGGACCCACTCCAGACCAACTGAATTAGGACTCCTGAGGGTGGGTTTGGAGAATACACACACCCACACCCATGCACATTTTTAAGCTCCCCAGGTGATCCACGTGAGCAGCCAGCATGGGAAAGGCAGAGAACTGTCCTTTGTAAGCGAGCCAAGCCAACACTAGCCTTCAGCGGCTTCTCCTTAACTGCCTTGGAGTCTGCAAAGGGGCGTTTTTCACGTGGAGCCCTAAGACAGAGGTGGGATCCCCATAGATCTGGACGCAGGGGCAGAATGGAGATCCCCGCCATGCGGGGAATCCAGGGGAGCCCATTCATCCCAGGCCTCCCTTGTGCTCAGTGGGACAAGCCATGCCTGGAAACGAGCGGAGGCAGAGGAGGCAGGATTGTGCCCTGCCTTCTCATCAGCATGTGACCCTTTCCACTCTTATCAAAACCTGCCTGGGTATTTCCTGCTGACAGACCCCGGGAGGTGCAGCAAGAGCAGAGGCCAGCTGGGAAAGGGATGGAGGAGAGGCTCCGTGTTGTGGATTCAATATCAGCTCTGTGGTTTCCCCCCCAAGGGATAAATATTGTGCCCTGCAGCTTGTATGATGGAACAGACTTCCTAAGTGCACGATTCCAGGAAGAGAGTTAATCAAACCTCTTGATACCTTGCCTCCCTGGCAGCATTTATTTGTCTAGCAGGGAGGCTGTGCGCTGTTCATACAGTGCTGGTGTTAGGTTGACATTTGTGTTGACCTTTAAACTTTCTGCTTCCTCCTTCCCTGTCCTCTCCCCCGCCTGCCTCCCCCCCTCCTGTTGTTCCTCAGCAAGTGAGTTTGATCTTCTGCGACCTGGGCTTTTCCAAAGGTTGACTGTCCCAGGCCTGGATTGGGTGGGGTGCAGGCTTTTCCTATTTTTTTTTTCTGTACAAGGGTCATCGTGTGACTGTAAAATTATTGTCTGGCGGCAGCATGAGCGGCATTTCACATGTGGGGAGTGTGGAGAGTTTTGTTTTTTCTTTAAATAAGAAGAGGAAAAGAAAACACCTCCAGGATTCACATCTGCCTGGGGAGCGAGGGCTGGGCCTCCTGTGTTGGCTGGAGAAAGCCTGCTCCTCCTTTGGAGTCCGGCCGGGGCCCAGCGGGGGTGGGGGGGCCACATCCCTGGGAATGCGGGTGCTTGTCAGGGAAAGGAACATTCTTGGTTCGGAGGCTTCTTCAGGTCCTGAGGGTGTTTTCATAAGGGTGTAACCTCAGGGCCAAAGGAAAATTCCACTCTTGAGAATGTTTCCCTCTTGTGATGTTTCTGTTCTCGGTCGTCCTCCCAAGTTGCTGTGTGTTGTACTTAAGCTTCCAGGCTTTGCACTCGTGCCAACTCAAACTGAGTGTGAGTCCAGCTCCACGGAACACCACTGGACACCCCGAGACAGGTCACTTCATGTTTCTCTACCTCAGTTTTTTCATCTCTTTAATGGGATTCATGGGGTATATTTAGAATTAAGTATGATGACACACACATACAAAAATGCCTAGAATAATACCTGGCATAAAATAGACACCCAAAAGACGTTAGTTCTTAATGTTATCATTCCTCCTTAAGTATCTTCTACTTGAAAGAACCTTTGGTTCTTTTGGTATTTTCAGAATGCCATTGGACTTTTGAACGTATGAAGTGTGCCCTGGTGCGGAATTATCTGGGAGAGGTTCATTTGATTTTTAAGTTTCTTTTCTTGATCACTGTTGAAGAGACACTTTCTTCATGTAGACGCACAGAATGAATTGTTTCTCTCCCTCATCTCTTTCCCCACCTACTCCTGTTGACTAGGATTCGTAATTATCTATCTGTGATCTGTGGTGATGTATAGCAAATAAACACACAAGTAGAAACAGGCTGTAGAGGAAGCAGGCTCACTAAAGGTGACCCTAGACCCCCCCACTGCAAGTGTTACTTGTGCTGGGAGCAAAAGGATGTCTATGGAGGGGGAACTTGATGGCTTCGACTCTATAACCAGTTAGCTGCAGATATGCCCCTAAAGGCCTCATGGCAGGCTGGCTTACAGCCAGACACAAAGGAAGGGGTGAGGAGAAAGGCTAAGCAGATTCTTCAGTGCTGGCTGGGAGGACAGGAGGGTCTGCTGGTCACTTGCCCACTCCTGCACAGCGGGCAGCACACTCAAGTTTTGTTTGAACGCGCTTTTGCTACTACACCAACAGAAATTCGCTTTCCTCTTACTCCCAGAATGCAGAGAAGTGGTAGTGGGGATGTTTGTAGCCTCACTTTTTAAGTGTTTATTCCCAATTGATAGAAACCAAAACCCAGACCGAAATAAACAAGTAAACAAATACCCAATCCAACTACTAGGGCCTTGCAGAAGATCTCAGGCTAGCTGAGAAGAATGTGATCCTAAAATAAGTTCATACTTCAGATTCCAAGAAGTATTCATCTCTCTTTCCCCCTTCCCCCTTTTGAGAGTGTGTGTGTATGTGTGTGTATTCATTTCTTTCTTGGCATGGCCTGGTAAGGTGAAAGGCATAGCTCCTAGATGACGTGTTAACATATTTCTGTTCTCCTGCTACAACCATTTATAGGTGTCTGGGGACACATGGCCATTGACTCAGATTGAAAACAAAAGTTTAAGCCAGTGGTATATCAAAGTTATTGAAGGGTAATGTGAGAAGGAGGAAGGGAGGCCCAAGATTTATGCACTAATTTGTGCTAGAAATGTGCTTGGTTTGCTGTGGGCTATGGCTGTGACTTTGAACATGTTCTTCTTAAATGGATGATAGTCTTTACTGCCTCTTTCCATGTAGGCATGAGTCTCAGCACAGTCAGGGTTTTCTCAGTTAGAGAGAGTGGTGAGGGCATGAAAAATCATTCTATCCAGGGAACTTTATTGAAATATATGTTCCTGACTAATGTCTTCCAAGAGTGAGTGTGGGAGTATATGACTGTGGGAGTGTGTGTGTGTGTGTGTGTGTGTGTGTGTTTCCTGGATGTATGCATCTTGTAAAATATCTCCAAAGAAGTTTTGATGACATAGCTCTGATATTTACCCCATGCCAACTGAGCATTGGAGGACTACTGGTAGAGGTAGATGAACCACTAGCTATGACATGTGCAGGAGCTTAGCAAGAGCTGTCATACTGAATGTGACTTGGCAGTAGCTGATTTGTGTATAGGGTGGGAATACATGGGATTATACAAATTTGGAGTTGGAGGTAACTTGGGGGTCTTCTAAACTAATTCCTCTACAGGTACTCTGGGAGATATACTCTTCACCCTTTGCTTGAAAATGTTATACAGACTGAATGGGTCCAAGCCAGAATTTGAGCTTGAGTCATTTGATCCCAGAGCTCACACTCTTGACACTTAGGCATTCAGGCAGATGACAGTAATCTCTCAATCTGAATGACTCACATGTCTCCGGGATATTTAACAGAAGACTCATGATATTCTACATTTTTTCCTTGGGTTTTATTCTAAGTCAAATTACTTCCAAGTTGGTATCATGCTTTGCAAAAAGGATAATGACAAGGTCCCTGGAGGTAAATTTAGAATTTTTTTTTTTTGTACTTTACTGAAAATGAGAACACTTATACTTTTAATCAGTGTGCCTTGCCTTGCTAATGAAGGTCTCTCCAGAAATTAAAACCTCTAGCCAGTGGCTTGGATCATTTTTTTCTTTTGTAACTGCTATTAGCGAAGTAATTTCAGTGCTTATTCATTCAAAAAAATTTTTGACCAATTACTTTATGCAGGCTCTGTGCAAGGTCCTACACACATTTGAGGAAGACGCTCTCCCTGTCCTCAAAGAACTCACCATCTTCTGGGAGAGACAGACAACTTGATCAGCAGGGATATTTCTGTGCGACAAGTGCAGTTGGCAGGATGCAGAAGGTGCTATGGTAACATGGCAGGGACGTCAGGGAGGTTCCCAGAGGAGGTGATACAAGGTTGTGACGTGCACAGCCTCTCTCTGTCTCACTGGGTGCCTGTGAGAGCTCAGTACTGAAGAAGCTCTGCTTACACGTTTTCCCTGCCATCATCTCCTCCAAAGCCTGGTTTCTGACAAATAAATTAAATAGAACTTTTGCCCATTTTAGTTTCTGACCTCTTTTTTCTTTTTCCTAATAGTTTTGATTTTCACTTCTTAATTTCTTCACTTAATGCAAGTAATTAACATAGAGCATAATATTCAAATTTAGGTCAGTTTAGGAATTCCCAAGCTTGTAAAACACCATGTTTAATCATTTCTTTTACTATCTTAGACTGAAAAATTTGAGTCATAGAGATTGGATTTAGGATGACGGCATTAAAGACTCCCAGATTTGGAAGGGACACTAATGGCCATTGTAGCAACTGCCTGCATGCTGTACATGACAAATCTCTGGCCCAGGTAGGCCAATGATGGGAATCAGTCACCCAGCCAGATAGCTTGGGCAGATGTGTGCTCCGATCGCTTTCTTTGCACATTGATCTCTACCTAAACCGATCACAGAGTGATCGCTTCTAGAATGACTGCAACCTGCTTCTGTCTCTTAACTGCTCTCCAACATGCAACAAACAAGGCCATTTTAACGTAATTGCTGTTTAGTTGTATCTCTCTTTTATCTCATATGAAGTTGTGAGGTATGATTATCTCTGTGGAGCTACCCTGCAAGTAAGTGGTGGGTAGGGGGCTGGATGTGATGAGCAGTCACTTCCATCCTGAGGAGGGGTGTGTAAACATGTAGTCCAGGACTACTGGACAGACGTTAAGTGAAGAAGTACTTTTTAGGGCACTTGCAGCACTGGCATTTTCTCCCGCACTGCACCCCGCACTGGCTCATTGGCTACCCCCAGCCCCCAGAACTCCCGTTGAGCTGCGCCTGGTGACCTCAGGGCTGGAGAGCCCTGGTCCTTCGTGCCAGAGCACAACCATGCTTCCCATGTGGACAGCCCTGCGGACCCAGCCGAGACTGATCTTTCCTAAAAGGCCAAAGGAAATAGGATTTCCAAACCAGACAGAATCTACTCTCATTTTATTTAGAGGGTACCGTGAGGTGGAACTGCCAGGATGAGACTCTATCTAGAAACTCCCACAACTGGAGGGACAGGAAATTTCACGGTCAGCATTTAAGCTGCTGCGCTCCAGGGCAATTGGAAAGTGCGGGGTAAGAAGCTTTCCTCTTTCCCTCTAACTCCCCGCATTTATCACTTGAGCTCTGCAATTTGGGCTTATCCTTTACGCCTAAAGAAGTCTTGCCTTTTAATCTGTTAGACAGGGGGAAAGGTAAAGACATAGAACACACCCTAAAGAATGCCGCAGGGAGATACTGTCCAGGGGGACATTGGCACTCAGATGTCCCTAACCTGCATGAATGTTCACAGATGCCCATCTCGGATGTGGACCAGTTTAGTAGAGGGAATGCTTTAGATAGGATCTTGGAGGACTGGGGGCTAGTCCTGGGCATTTTGCTTACACTTTGTTTGTGCCTCAATGTCTACACTGGTGAAGGAAGGAGAAAAAGCTTTCTTTAGGCCAGGAGGCCTCGTGGGTAAAAATTAGACAAGGAGGGAAGAAATGCTTTAGAGGTCAAATGTGGACAGTGAAAATATAACGTATAATTATGGTCTCCTCAGAGCCCACTGCAACCTGATGTGTGATTTTCAGCCTGGAGCACTGCCTTCTCTTTCCTCCAAAATATTGAAGTTTACACCAGGGATCAAATGTGAAGTGACTTGCCCAGTATTTATGAGTGGCAGAACTGGGTTATACACTAAGCGCATACACTTTCTGAAACTCAAGCGCAGCGCTGACTTGCAGCCGTAATTCCGTCAGCATGAACTGCTGTGTTGTGGCTGTTCTGGGTGTCCTCACCATTATGCCGTGTTTCCTTGTGGTCCTGACTTTGCTTCATGGCCCAGCACCATCCTGCGTGTGTCCTTTTCAGGTGGAGAGTGCTGTACCTACTTACTTGCCGCTGTTTTTTTTAATCCTCACCTGAAGATGTGTTTATTGATTTTTAAAGACAGTGGGAGGGAGGGAGGGATGGAGAGAGAGAGAGAGAGGGAGGAAGGGAGGGAGGGAGAGGAGAGAGAGAGAGGAGATCAATTGTCTCCTGTACACACCCCAACCTGGGATTGAACCCGCAACCTTGGCCTGTGCCCTGACCAGGAACTGAACCCGTAACCTTTTTTGGTGTACAGGATGATGCTCTAACCAACTGAGTCATCCAGCCAGGGCTTACCTCCTGCTGTTTCACTCCCTCCTTTTAACCAGGCATTGACACCACCCCCCTCCTGCCCTCAATTCCCCCAGTTTTCTGAGCAGCTAAAGTGAGGACACAGGAAATCCTAGGACATTACTCTGGAAGAAAACAGGGACTTATAACAAGCTAAAATAGGCTGATTTGGGGGCCAAGGATAAAAGCCTGATTTCTCAAGCACTTTGTCCGTTGGGTCAGAATGGCACTGTTAGTACTTTCCATGGAAAGGCAGATGCTGGGAAGCAGCCCGCTGGTTCCTGAACCTGACTGTTATACTTACCATTTCTGAGCAAATTTCTGGAATTTCACTGAAAGGTTCCCTGGGGCATGGAAATCAAGTTCCTTGTGTGTGGTTGGGCGGAGGGCTGGGCTGGTGTGCCCTAAAGAGTCTTTATCTGCCAGGCCCCCTCCTTTTTTTCTGCCAGAAGGAGTCAGTGCTAAGTCTTGAGTTGTTTAGCTTGGCTTGAATTTAGAAGCATTGAGGCTGAGCTGGCCTTGTAGGAAACCCACTGTCTGATTCCTTTGTCTGAAAGTCCAAAGTGTAGTAGAAGAACCGAGATCCCTTCTTCGTTCCCATTCCTCCCTCATGCTCAGGTGGATGCTCCAAGACTGGAACACCCACTCAGCAAACTGTTAAAGCTGGGAGGGAACCCCTAATCACTCACCATTGCCCCTACCCAGGTTTTATTCTTGGGCTCATGGTTGAAAAGTCCATCAGAAGCTTACCAGTGAGAATTTGGTGTCACTTGGTCAATATATCAAGGAAGAACTCTCAAGCACAGAATCTGAAGTATTTTTTATTTTGATCACGTGACTTTCTTTTGCTCTTCTCATGAATTTTATTAAGAATGCAAAACAAAAACAAAAAAGCCTATATTTTTATCTTTTCTGACGTCCCAGCCACTGGTGAGATACTATACTTATCCATTAGGTGACTCACAGTCTTTTACCTCCAGAGTACTACCGTAGTTTTGTGCCCCCCTCTCTCAGTGTTATCTGGGTGCCATCCAGGAGGGCTGGGGAGGGGCTGGAGGGCTCCTAGGAGGGCAGAACTGTGGAATTTGTAATTACTGTCCAAAGCCAGGGACAGACATGAGATATCTGCACTGGAACCCCTGTAAGGACTGAGCCTGATATGGTCTATTTGCTTAGCCCCAGAGCATTTGATCCTGGTCAGCGTGGGGTGATGCCACCAGGTCAGAGCCTCGGAGCTGTGCAGCAGAGTGGAAGGAAAAGGATGAATGGCTGGTGGAGGTCCGAGGTGTGTGGTGGCCACCGAGCAGTGGCCTGAGCAGCCTCTCAGCCCCAACTGTGCGTTGATTTTGTAGTGAGATCATTACCTTTCCTGGGCTGGTAAATGCAGTTTAATCTTCCTTAAGACAGAGCTGCACAATTTTGCTTTTGTGACTGACTTCAGAGAGTCGCTGGGTAGGTTAGAGGAGACGGGGTTTCTAGAATTCCCCTGGGAGAAAATCACAGCCCTGTCAGAGAGTCAGGGGACGGGTGATGCTCTGTTCTCTCAAAATATGCACCGCGTCCCCATCGTCAGAGCCGTGCACTTGGTGGGGACCTTGGGGGCCTAGAGGACATGCATGGAGTCCCTGCAGAGTGCTTGGCGTGAAGGAAGACTCACCTCAGACAGAGCATAGGGCTCCCCCAAAACCGGGAGTATAGGTTCCGAGCTACAAGACACACCTCCTGCGCTACAGATCTCAAAATACAGAAACTGCTGCAGCTTGTGTTAGTTTCCTTTTGTGGCAGGGTGAGCCTTGCAGCTTTTTTTTCTTTTACAGCAATAATGGCCTGTAAGTGGTTACTTTGGGCTCAAACAGTTGGCAGGAAAGGACAGGAGGAAGAAGGAACAGGAGGAAGAGAGGATAGGAGGGTGGAAGAGGAAGAGTGCTCATTGCTCACCCAGGCTGCCCACTGCTAATGGGGCGGGGACAGCTTTGTGAAGAAGTAGGCATTGAGGAAAAAATCCCAAACCATGCTTGGAGTCCATGTGTGAGCTTCCCCAAGGGTAGCCTCCTAATTACCCTGGACTCTCAGCTTCTTACCTACCTGCTCTGCATGAGGCTCTGAAGGTACGGCGTTACCCTCCTGATGCCTTGTATTTCTCTCTGAGGTTATGTTTCCTCCTCTCACCTTGACTCAACAGTCTAATAGAGTAAAAGTTAAATTACAGCCCTAAAGAGTCCTGCCAACTCCCTCCATCTCTCTCTCGCTGTCACACACACATGCACACATGTGCACACACATGAACATGCCACATTTTCCTACCAACACCTTGGGTCTATGGAAAAGAGGTCCCTTCCTGCTTGGGAGTGGGGTGCTCACAGTGTGTCGGCTTCCAGCATGACCTGTGCCCAGCTGTGTAGTCACATTATTACTCAGACACAAAAAACACTCGGCAAGCAGCACTCCTTCAGGTCTCCTAGGGAGACAGGTGTTGCAAGAGGTTCGGTTGTGTTCCATGACAGTGATCCTCAAAAGGCTCCTGCAGTAGGCGCCCATCCCCCTGCCTTGGCTCAGTTACGGTTACCTCCTTGACACCTTACAGAGGAAGAAGACATCCAGCTGGGTGGGGAGGAGCCCCCGGCCCCCAACTCCTTGTCCTGTGCACGTCCCACTGAAGTGTGCCTTTCTCACTTTGGAACTGTCATTTTGGTATTCCTTTCCCCAATTGATTCCCTAAGTTTTTAAATTGCCCTCATCCCTTTTTAAGATAATGAATTTTAAATGTTTGTTTTTTTTTCCTAAAGGTCCCTTTTTCATACTTTAGGGCTGGTCCGCTTGTTCTTGAGTTTGAGAATTGACTGAGCAAGTCTTCACTGGAACTTCCATCCCATGCATGGTTTGTAGCATATATTCATCCACCCATCCATCCACCCATCCACCCACTCATCCAGTCAAACAGTGAATATTTATGGAAAACTGGTTATGTGTCAAGGACTTCCCTTGGCCTTATAGTGCACAAGACAAATGTTAAGACTGGCCCTCATCAGGTTACAGTTTCCTGGGGAGGAAAGACCTCAACAAGGAAATACGTAAGCCTTTGCATTTTGGGCAGAGGACGTACGGTGCTATGGGAGACCACAGAGGTGGCTCCTAACTGAGTTTTGAGGGTCACAAAGGTCTCCCTAGAGAAGTCGTTTTTAAATTGAAAGCTGAAGAAGGAGTCAGCTGTGTGAATGGTAGGCTGGCTGGGGTGATAACAAGCCTGGCTAGGTCAGGAGGAAGAGTTCCAAAGAGAGGAGACAGCTTGTATAAACAACCCAAAGGCAGGAGTAAGTCTACTGTTTTGAGGAGCTCACAGGGGAAGCCTGGGGCAAGCAGGGGGGAGCTGGAGGGGAATGAAAGGAGGGAATGTTGGGGTCTTTCTAGACTCCATTCCGTGGACAATGGAAAATCATTGAAGAATTTAAGCAAGGGAATGACATGACTTCAGTTAGTGATTTCAATGATTGTTCTGGCTACTGTGTGGAGAATAGATTAGAGGTAATAAGGGCAGATATGGGGGATGTGCTCTCTTAAACTACCTTCTTAGAGACGGAGAAGTATTGGCCCAACGTGTTGTGAGTCGCACCTCTCCCACTGTGATGTTTTTTAATGTGCCCTGTCCCTTTGACTTGATCACTATTCCTATAATGTTAATTTGTACTCTTCACACACATTCTCTCTCTGTCTGTCTGTCTGTCTCTCTCTCTCTGAAGAAAGAGTCCACATCATTTGCATTTATGCATCCCCCATTACCTAAAATAATTCCTGCCATAAAAGGTGCCCAACGAATGTTGGCCAGATTTCTGAATGAAGAAATGCAGCATAATCCCTCATTAGACACTCTTTTGAAAGAATTTCCCCCTTGAGGTTTTCCTTGATATGAGAATGGCAAGGAGAAGGGAGTAATGCAGGGAACTGAATAAGGGGCCTGGTTCTCAGCCTGCCTCTGCCTCTGAGAAGCTGAGCACATGGGGCCAGGCTGCAGCTTCCTGAGACCATTTCTCCAAGCGTAAGGTGGACTGCAGAAAGCCTATTAATCACCTGGTTTTTGAAATTCTATGACTTAAGGCACTGTAAGACTGTTTGAATCAAATACAACCTTTACTATTGGCAATCCTCAGTATCTTGAGTTTGTCATGAAATGTCCTTTGGGAGAGGGATGTTAATAAACCAGGACTGCTTTATTGTGGGGTATGGCCTTACTCCCTTCTGGTCTGGAGGGTCAGGGAAAATGAAGTAGCATTACAAATGCAGGGCAGCTTCACCAAGAGTGTGAAAAACCACTTGGAGGCAGGGATGCTGCTTCCCGAAGGGCATAGGCAGAAACAAGGGATTCCATTCCGAAGAGAGAGGTTTGTTTCCTGCTTTCTTTCCCTTCAAAAGAAAGAAAGGGGATAAAAGAAAAACAAGACCTGAACTTTCACATCCTGATAAGAATTTCCTGGTATTTACAACATGTAAAATAAACTTTTTTTTTTCCCCAAAGAAAAGGATTTTTGCTACTTGGCTGACATGACTACATTGGGGGGTGGGGTGGAAATATGGCCTTTTGGTTCCAATATGTAGATCAGACAGAACAAAAGAACCACACAACTTTCTTTCTTTATAAAATAATTATTTACCTCTTAAGGGAAGGAAAGAAAATTTGAGAGGAGACAGAAGGGCAACCATGTCAAGAGTGCTAACTCAAGGTTTCAGGGCTGTGTGGGAAGTGCCTAGATAGGTGTGTTGTTTTTCCCTTCTGGGACTCCAGGATGGGGAGCTTTCTTAAAGGACTGGGAGAGTTTCAGTGGAGAGAGCTACATAACCTTTGGGCTACTCAGACAATCAACAAGGATAGGTAGATTCATACTGTATACTTTCCCAGATGTCCTAGGGGAAGCAGAAATACCTCGGATCAGTCCCCACCTACCGCCAGTTTGTATTCTAGAGGGATAGGCACCACTGATGGAGCAGGTAATGAGGACAGACAAAGGAAGGTGGCACATCACCTTGTCCTTATGATCATTATATCTCACATCTGGGAAGCCCTAACGGTTTTCATATCCATGACCCCACTGGATCTTCACTAGATCCATAAGTGAAAGTGACTAGAGGACTTCAAAGAGCTCTGGAGTTAAGAGTCAGACTACTTAGACATCTGGGATTTTCCTTGAGTCAAATAACTACAAAAAGCCACTGTTTCTCCTCTCTAAATGTGCTTTCCTCATCACTGTTCTCACTCTTCCCAAGGTTACTAAAAGGATCAAATAAAATAATGGATTCGCAATTGCTCCATAAACTCTGTGAAATTAGACAAATATGAAATATCTTACATGTTGTTGAAGACAGAATAAATGTTTTGCATATTTTGGGGTGAAATCACACTACATTAATGGTAGCCAGAAGATCAGATACTTGCTCAAGGTCCCATGGCTTATCTGAAACAGAATCCTGGGTCTTCATCCAGGGAGAGGTATTTCCAGTAAAATCTGTGGTTGCTTCAACCACTGTAGGAATTCAGATGGGAAGGAAACCATTGAGAAGTCTATGTATGAGGCATAGTTCATAAATCACTGGCATTCATGGAGCTCCTCAGATGCCATTTTTTTTAAACTCACAAAATAGAAAGATATTCCCAAGACGCATTCATGGTAATGGTGATCATGCAAGATTACAGAATCTTGGCAGTATATGGTCAATGACCTAAGGAGAGGCCATGTTAAAAAAAAGATATTCTGTTGTATTTTATACTTTTCTCATATTTCCAGGTAGATCGTAATATTTGATTATTTTAGAATCCTATGATATAGGGAGGAAAGGCATTTTTATTTATCGTTCTATTTTAAAGGCAGGGCCGAAGACCTTGGGGTGTTTAAAGAATTTGTCTTAGGTCATAATGCCTGTTAAGTAGTGAGTCTAGGGTCAGACCTGAGTGTGGAGACTTTAAATTCTTATCTCCATGTGCTAATGCCCCCAGTTGTTTACATTAAAATTTGGGCAAATGGTTTTGTTTTGCCGATATTGGAGATTCCCTGTAGATTTCCAGAAAATAAGTGGGAAGCCTTGTTCCACGCAGTCTAATGTAGGGTGAGGGGTGGGACCCTCTGGCTTAATAAGCTGGGTCCTGGAAAGCCATAGTCAAGGTCTCAGGTAAGTTAGTGCCTTTTTTCTCTGGTCTGGAAGATGAAGGGGTTGGACCAGATCCCTGGATGAAAGATACTATAATTCAAAATTTTCTGAGAGATACAGTATGGAGGACAGGGGTTTTTCTTAACATGCTGGCTATCCACTTTATTTTGTAGAGTATTTTAAAATTTTCTGAGGATGTGCCATTTTATTTTATTCATCCTGACAACATTCTTCAGAGAGGTTGGCCAATGGATGGCTTCTATGACTTCTGGCCATTTTTGCCTTTCTGTTTCTTGCAGAGGCCTTCCCCAGACCCTCCCCTCAGGGGTCTTACACTTGCTATTATCTCTGTGACCTGCTCCTTCTTGTCACTGGGTCTGGCGCACATATCCCTTCTTCAGAGGGGTCTCTGCACATGCTCTCAGTGAAGGTTCCCATGGCCCCCATTCTCAATCATGGGCCTGTTTTATTTCCTTCAGAGGCTTTATACTGAATTACAAATATTATTCATTTGTTTACTTATTTTCTCTCTCTGCATGCTGGGATTTAAATACTAGTAGAGCTTTTTCCCTTGTTCTGCATTGTATACCAAGCACCCAGACCAGAGGCAGATTTAACAGTGGGCGCACCGGGCGCAGGCCCTGGGCCCTGACTTCTGAAGGGCCCGGCAAAACCATGCATTTTTATGTTCCCTGTCTCTCTCTCTCTTTTTTTAAGGGGCCCAGTACGTATTTTCTTCTGTGCCCGGGGCCTCAACCGACCTTAATCCGCCTCTGACCAAGACCAGTGCTTTCCACATAATAGGAACTTAATGCCTGTTGACTGAAATAAACATCTTAGGAGAAATTTAGCCACTTGATCAAGATTACATAGTCAATGAGTGACTGACGTAGGACTAGAATTCAGTCTCTCTGCTTCTAGTTTACTATTCCGTTTGATATTATGCTGCCAACATGTATGCATATTTATGCTGGGCATTTCCTGATGACTGCTGATAAAATGTAGAATGATCCTGAGGCATTGATGTGAAACTGAATGCGTTTCTTAAAGGAAATGAGGAAATCCCCGAGGCTTATAACTTTCAGTTTATGACAACAGAATTTTGTCATCTGTAATCTATGTACTTTGTATGTTCAACATCAATCATCACATACTTCTTTAACTCATTTTTTAAGGAAGCTTATTTTAGAAGCACTTGCTCTATATTTTATTGATGATGGTTGGATTTTAACATACATAAACCTACCGTTGTGCACACACAGTCATGAGAGAACATAAACAATGACATACGACTTAGATTTGTTGTCAGACTGCAGAGGTTTTCTCTCTGACAGAAGCTCAAAGGACTTGAAGTGTGAGCCGTGAAGTCACCAGGACCTGGCTGCTCGCTCTGAAATTAGCCTCAGAAGTTACATGACAGGTATTTCCTCGAGAACCTCAATCACCATTATGAATCTGTGAGTTTATTAGAACTTGTTTTGGAAGTCAGGCAGCGTTGGGTGTCACCTAGATTCCCTTTCAATGGCATAGTTTATTTACTGCTGTATGAAGCAGATTGCCTTGAGTTTTCTCTCTGTTTTCTCTTCTGAGCACTAAGGAGATTCCCTCTGGAAGAAATTTTTTTAGGGTGAACAAGGTTGGGTTTATTGATTTCCCAGTCTCTCAACTTTCTAGTAATCTTCACTCAGCCTTCCCCTTCCATTTAGAAACCAAAAGCTGTTCATCTATCATTTTCAGACCATTGCCCCATGCCCATGTTGATTTTAGGTGTGATTCTTCCCCTCTGTTGTCCCTTTATTGATGTATAACATGCCCGACAGCACATGACATTTCATGTTAGGGCTAAGTATGCTTTTTCTCTGAAGACTTTAGTGATATGCCACAGTTTTTGCCACTTTGGATTTTGTCAGAAAGTCACATTGTCCTGTTAAGTTTACTGTAATAACCCCCACCCTAAATCAAAGTATTACATGTACTTTTGCAAACTAAGGAACTTTTTTTAGCGCTTTCCTTTTCTTCATCCATTTTCTCAAGACTTTCCTATTTTTCCCATTTTTATATACAACCCTCTATAGCCCCTCCCCCGCCTCCCTACCATGGGGGCCTTCTTCCTCTAGACCATTTCCGTCTATCAGCCCCAGTGTTGACTTGTCAGAGAGGCCACGGATGAGATGTATAGAGATATGCCCATTTGTCCCACCCTTCATTTTCCGGTCTCTAAGCCAACTTGCTGTCTGTGACAGAATATCGCCTCTAGTCCTTGGAAATGCGATCTTTCGATAGTTCTTGGTTGATATCTTTTCCAGAGTTTTTGTAAGCTACAGAGTTGACAGCCTGGATTTTCCCCATATACATGCTTACTGACTCACATAAAGGACACAAACATCCTAGATTTTGGGGGGGTTGATGTTGACATCAGCCTAGATTTAGACTTAAGTTCTAGTATACACAGAAAGTCGTAGCCACTTGGTTTTAGGGCTCTTTGGTTTTTTTCAGAACTGCTTATTTTCTATAGCACACATTTATGGCATCACCATGCACTGTTATGTAGTCATAAGCAGAAGTCATTGGCAAAAACAGGGGTGAGTATGTGATACGGAAGTTGGAGATCTTACATTAGGATAGATAAGCCTGCATGGTAAAAACCAAGGGAAACAGACAAGATGAAGATCCTAGGTAGGACCTATGGGGAAGAGAGGATGTGTTTCAAGCTCTAAAAGCACATAAACTCTGCCAAAGAGAAGCTATCTACGTGAGAAAGAAAAGATTTTTGGCATCAGTCAAGTATTCCCTAAAGATTTGGGGTTTGCTACCCCCGAACACACGCACATGAATACCAAAGTCAGTGATGTGCAGGGTTGGAGAACCACATGGGACCCAAGATGCAAAGGGTTGTATTGACTTTCACTTGATTTACTCAAGCAATTGAGTTTGTTGGGGAAATGTGATCGTCTCCATCAGCTGTCTTGCTGAGGTGCTCCTGTCATGCTGTCAGTTACTTTCTGTTTCTGATCCTTCTCTCAAATTCACTGTCTGTTAGGAGAGCAGACGAAGAAAGATGCTTTGGGTACCAAGAAGGAAAAGCATTTTGAGCTGTTACCTAGGAATCAGTTTACAGACTTTGAAGCCCTGTCAATTTAATCCTGATGGCGTGTAGTAATGTACAAGGGACAATAATGCTTTAGAAAGTAATTTAGATTTCTTTCCTTTGGAATGATTTTATTTATGAGGAGATGAGCCTGAATAGCACCAGGACTAGAAAGGGTGATGCTGTTTAGGCAGGCTTGTTTCCTTAGTTATGGTGATATAGCTTAATTCAATATAGTGCAGTCACAGTAATTGGAGGGATATTTCATTTATATTGCACCTGTCAGCCAGTACTTTTCAGAGACTCCACAAACAGGTACTGCTTTCCCTTCCAGAAAAAGGCCCCTGAGTCAAAGATGGAATTGAGATAAGCCTCAGAAGACCCCGACCAAATACACAACTGAGTGAACTATTGTGGCAGACACCTGAGGACAGGCATTCCTCACTTTATGAGACAGGCGAATTCATGAAAAGATATGTAGAAGCAGGTTTGTTTGGAAGTCAGTTTAAAAAAGAAAAACAATGCTTTAGGTGTTGGTCATTTTTAAAAAGCGTGGGAAAATCCTTGCTTAAGAAAAGAAAAGAAATAAAAGAAGAAACAAAAGACTTCTTGTAATATGAATAAAGACCTTCTGATTTGTCTGTTGTGCTCACTCAGACTTGTATACATTAGTGTTTTGGGTTTTGTTGTTTTGCTTTTTTTTCAAGACAGGAATAAAGCTATGCTTTAAAGATCAAAGGTCAAATGCAGCCCGAGAGGATAATTTCCCAGAGGATGTGGGTGGAAAAAACCCTTCAGCTTGCCGTTAGGAGTGTATGATCCTACTCTCTGGCTGGCTCCTGGGAAAGGCCATCTTGATATTGGGGAGAAATGATGTCAGTTCTCCTGAGCAGATGTGAGGGAAGGCTGCCTCCTCTAGAACCTCTCTCCCCAGCAGCAGGACGTAGAGGGAGTGGGAAGTGTGTGTCTTTGGAGCCTTATCTAGTGACTCTGGGGGACAGTGTGTAATTTCTGGTGTATTTGCAAGTTATGATGTCACTGGATGGCCCCTGGCTTATTGACTGTAGTCCCTTTTCAGTAGATGAAAAACTCCTAGAGCCATTCCTCTGTTTAAAATATTTTAAAATATTTTTTAATTTTTTTATTATAGTTTACATTCAATATCATTTTGTATTAATTTCAGCTGTACATCATATTGGTTAGACAATCATATAATTTACAAAATGTTCCTCTTGATATTTCCAGTACCCACCTGACATCATACATGATAATTATAATATTAATGACTATTTCCTATGCTGTACTTTACATCTCCATGATTATTTTTAACTACCAATCTGTACTTCTCAATCCTCTCACTTTTTTTACCCAGTCCCCCAGCCCCCTCGCCCCTCTGGCAGCCATCAGTCTGTTCTCCATGAATCTATGAGTCTGTTTCTGTTTAGCTTGTTTGTTTATATTGTTCTTCAGATTCCACATATAAGTGAAATCATATGTTATTTGTCTTTCTCTAACTGACTTATTTCACTTAGCATAATACCCTCAAGATCCATCCATGCTGTCACAAATGGTAAGATTTCATTCTTTTTAATAAGGCAGTAATATTCCTATGTATACCACAGCTTTTTTATCCACTTGTCTATTGAGGGGCACTTGGGTTGCTTCCTTAGCTTGGCTATTGTACGTAACGCTGCAGTAAACATAGGGGTGCATATATTCTTTCGAACGAGTGTTTTGAGTTTCTTCAGGTATATACCCTGAAGTGGAATCACTAGGTTATAAAGCAGTTCCATTTTTAACTTTTTGAGGAAATTCCATACTGTTTCCACAGTAGCTACCCCAGTCTGCATTCCCACCAACAGTGCACAAGGGTTCCCTTTTCTCCACATCCTCACCAGCACTTGTTGTTTGTTTGTTGGTTTATTTATGACAGCCGTTCTGACAGGGGTGAGGTGAGAGCTTTCTCTGTGTTTTCTTGGTGAAGATCCTTTTGAAGATCTGTTGGTATAAGTTTTGATGGTTGAAGCCTTTGGCAGAGGGAGGGAGAACAAGTGCCTGGAAGTCGGCCCTTGCTCTGAGGACATCCTGTGGATCTTCAAGACCTTATCTCTGCAATATTTCCATTCCCTTATGTTGTCATTCATTCTTCTAGAGACACTCTTAAGAAGGAGCAACATTGTTTATGGAAAAGGCAAGCACTCCGCATTAATTTAATTAGTAGAATGATAGGTCATAAAAATTATCATTTAAGCATACAGACCACTTCCCCCTCAAAGACACTTATTTTTCCCTGTGTTTTAAAACAAATTACCAGCGAAAAAAGTCTTATATCCCTTGGATCTAAATGTAGTCAGAGGTAAATTTCGTCTAGTGACAGTGGCTAAGAAGACACAGGGCAACAGGCAGGCTGTCCCTGCTTTACCAAAAATAGCTCTGTGACCTTAGAGAAACCACTTAACTTCCCCGTTCCTCCGCTTTTCTCTCTGTAAAATGCAGAACAAACTGGTTGTTGGTGTACTGTCTAGCTTCACATTTGTAAGGTTCTAATATTTAAAGCTGCATAAAATCCCTTTATCTAAATAATGTTTTCTTCCTGTGTGTTTCAACAAGTACAAGCGTGCTCGCTTGAATCTGACTTTATTCAGTTTATTGGAGAATGTATGGAAACTAGGACAGGATGTAAGGGTTCGTCCAGACAGTAAGTGGGGGGCACTCAACAGAGCTTATCTTCGGGCTCTGTCCTTTTCACTTCAGTGCCGTCAACACTGATATTCCAATTTGGGCAGTAGTCTGTCACCTCCTGCTCTCTTCTCCTGTTTTTCTCAGCTTCTCTGCTTAAAAAACAAACAGAAGATTTTTATTTTCTGGTGATTCTCTGTTCTTATCTATTAACCGAGAAGAAGGAAGTAGGATGGGCAGTGTGCTTTGGGCAAACTAGGTCTGTTCCATCTTGCACGCATAGTAAACTCACTCCTCCCACATTCCTGAAATTTAGCAAAACCAACTCTGACACGCCTGGTTTATGTTAGTTTTATTTCAGAAAGTACTTTTCCACACTGATTCCTCCTGATAAGGCCTGTCCAGAGCTGCTTTGCTGGCCCCAGGAGAGTCAGAAGTCATTGTGTGACAACTGTGGGATCCTAGTCACTGGACAAACCCAGGAATGATGTAATTTACCCAGATCTATTCTTTAAACCAAATCCCCACCCATTGTGAGATTTTTTTCCCCCCTTCTCTGAATCCTGGTAGTTGTTGCCCAGATTACAGTTCTGTGATCTCTGCAGGAAGAACAGGCTGTGTTTTATGTGGAAGAAATAGCCACATATCTCACTGTCAATTTTTCTTGCGATTACTTTTGCTCCAGAAGGGGAACGTGGGTACTTTTGGCTCAGCTTAAAAAAAAAAAAAAAAAAAAAAATTAAAAAAAAAATACAATATTAATAAAGCAAAAAACTCCTCAACTAAAGCCATTAGTTTGTCAACAAGTGTTATTCTGTTCTTACCGTTTCTTTGGGTCCTTTGAAAGATAAAAAGCAAGTCTAAGGTACTGTTTCCAACTTATCAGTCCCATGTGGACTTGTGTTTACAGAGATTTTATTTCCTGAGCAGAAGGTATTTAATCTCTCATTAATTTTCTCATTTTGATTAATCAAAGCCAAGCAGAACTTCTGATCCCGGATAGCCAGTACAGTTGCACTAATGCTCTATAAATCCATGCCGAAGCTGTTTTACTTAACACGGAGAGTCTCATTCCCAGGACACGTAAGATCCCACTATGCTTATGGAATAGATTCCCATGATTCATTCACAGAGCTTCGGGTTGAGGCCTCTCAGCATTGGCTGCCCATCAGAATCACCTGGGGAGTGTTTAAGAACTAGGATACCGGCATCTGACCCCTTCAGTTTCTGTTTACATAATTGGTGTGGGGGGTGCTACCTGGGCCCTAGGATTGTTAACAGGTGTACAGCCCAAGTTGAGAACTGCTGTCCTGGGGGCTCCTGAATCACTTGGCCAGAACTTCGTGCCTCAGAGAAATTTACGATTTGTTTGATGATAAAATGTGCATTCCTAAAAGAGACCTCTCTAAAGCAATGGGAAGCCTTGGTACACTCTTAAGAGCATTTGTTTCTTCAAACACATTTATGTTTTCAATAATGGGTTCATTCAGGGATATTGATTGAACCCCTAGTATGTGCCAATCACTGCTGCAAGCCTGGGAGGTGGAAAGGAGGCAGAGCTGATGAGGACTCTGCCTTTGTGGAGTTCATTTAAGTTCACGGAGAGCTGAGTCAGGTGGCCTATGGAGCCCTGGGGACCAGGGTGCCCTGGAGACGGGCCTGGAAGGATTGGTGGAAAGAACAAGGTCAGGAGAGGGCCCTTCCTGGGACTAGAAAGTAGATGGAGGTAGAGTTGGCCATCAGCCATCATAGCACTGAGGAGCTTTGGATTTTCTAGAAGCGCCTTGTCTGTGGCCTTACTCTTTCATAGGTGTCCCAATAGAAAGTACATGAGTCTTGGTTAAAGTACACAGATTATGAATCTTCAGGTCCTTCAAAGAGGATCTCAGACTTGCACTTTGGAATGAATGCTTTTCCTATTCATTCATGGTATCATGGTGAGACATTGTAGAATAGTGGTTTCAGTCAGGAGACGATTTTTGCCCCTCCCCCCCCCCCAGGGGATATTTGGTAATGTCTGGAGGCTTTTTTTGGTTGTTAATGACTGGGGTGGGAAGTGCTCCTGGCTGGGTAGAGGCCAGGGGTGCTGCTAAACAACCTATATCACACAGGTCAGCCCCCACAGCAAAGGAAGATCCAGTTTCAAATGTTAGAGAAGTGGTGGCTGAGAAACCCTGTCCTAGAGATCAGAAAGAGATGGAAGAAAGGCTTCATCCAGGATATTCCTCGTACTGTAAATGCCTGCTACTGTTTGAATGCCTCTCACCGCACACCAAACACACACACACACACACACTCATACACACCTGTACATACTAGTGCCAATAAAACATGTAAATCGATGGTTTGTGGTCACCAGCCTCAAGGGAGATGTCATCTTCCAAGGGGGTGGGTATATTCAGGGTCTTCACACACACCCTGAACCATACTCTTTCTGAACTTTCAACATTTTGGAGAAATTCCCATGGGGAGGAAGAATTGCCCTGGGGTTGCCTATGCAATTTCCTGCTCAGTTTTAATAGCAGTTGGGCTTCTCCCTGTCTAATGCTGAAACTGAAAGGTTGATTTTTTTCCCTCTTGGGGGCAAGAGAAAGTGAAAAAACGCCTCCTTGGATGTTCAGAACTTCTAAATAAAATTTTGGCTCAAGTTTTGAAAAGCACAGGATGATGTAAACTGAGGTAGGCTGGTTGGTCAATTGCCCTCACGTCTTGCCTGGGGGGAAGCAGGAAGCCGTTCACAATGCTGTTTCCTCCTCTGACTGTGGACAGGGCACTGGTCTGGAGCCAGAGGCCTGCATTTGAATCCTAGCTCTGACTTTCTTAACCATGCACTTTTGGGCAAATCATTTCATCTTTCTCTGCCTGTGCTCCATCATCTGTAATCTGTAAACATACTGCTCATTTGGGGCTGGGGTGAGCGTTAGATTTAATGTGTATAAAGTGTCTGATACATAGTAGGTGCTTAACAAGTGGTAGATTTTACAATGCCATCTGAAAATTGAGAGGACAGGACTGGGGGACTCCCTACGTCCCAAATAACTCCAATATTCACATACGTTGTCATGTTGGGAAATAGGGAGGCTCAGCTTGTGTTAAAAAAATTCGGAGAAAGGGTTTTGTATTTGTGTCCAAGAGAAGATATCCATGTCTGCATATGTCCCATACAATGTTTAGGTCGCATCAACTTCCCCATGACTGGCAGGAGCAGCAAGAGCCAAGGCGCCAGGCAACAGTGTCTGGTGTCTGGCTAAGAAATAAAGTCAGAGCTGTACCTGAGCCCCCCTCCCAGGGAGCAAGCAGTGTGGCCGACTTGCTCTCTGAGCCTTTCTCAGTAGAGCCAGCACACGGACAGCTGCCAGTGCCTGATGGCATGTGGACCTCCACGTTGCCCCCCGCCACCTGGAGTACCTGAACCCGTTGCCCACATTCCTTCTTCCTTCTGCTTGCCAAACTGGCACAAGAATGTGTTAATTGCCTTTTACCTGACCACTTCCCCCTCCTGCCTTACCTCCCCTCTGCACACCACACCTACAAAGTAAGAATAGCCTTTTTGATGTTGGCTGATGTTAGAAGTTTGCCTCCCACTTTTTTCCCCTCCTTCCAAAGGAGAAGAGCCTGAAGGCCACACACGGTGTTATCTTGCTCTGACTTTGAAGAGGAATTTCTCCCCTTAGGGCTCTATTCCTGGTGTAGCTTAATCTAAGGGGGAAAAAAAGTTTATCCCAGGGATGCCAAATCAGCCAAGAGTTATTCAGAGTATCTGACTGCCTGTTATATTTAGTAACTCCACGGAGGCGAGCTTGAAGAATGCTCAGAGCCTTCCAGCGAGTGGTTCTCTTTGATTCCTTGTGGTTATTTTGGGTGGCCAGATGAAGAAAGTGTCCCTTAGCCCTGTGCTCCTAACCTGGCTATTGTTGTTTGGGTGTGCTGGGATAGGAGCTAAAGGAGAAATGCAGCTATAGACTATTCCAACCACAGAATTAAAGACTGGGACTTAAAAATTACTTAGTGTCCCAACTTCCCTCTTTTCCCGTTGAGCGTGTTCAACCCGACCTCACTGGTGCCTATGAGCTTCATTCAGTTTTACTGTCTATACAATGAGGCAGCTGGATCTGATCGATGCTCTCTAAACCCTCACTGCACATTGTGGTCATATGGGCAGTTTTGAATACAGATGTCGTGGCTGCATGACCAGAGATTGTACACACTGACGCTGGCATTTTGTCAGCACTTCTCAATCGATTGGAATTCATAGCTACTGTTGGCAGTTCCTGGGCCAGATCAGTGCTTCTCAGAGCGTGGTCCTGGGACTGGCAGCAGCAGCGGTGGGAACTTGTTAGAAAAGCAGACTCTTGGACCCCGCCCCAGACCTGCTGAGGCTTGGGACCTGCGATGCATTCCGTCAAGCTCTCCAGCTAGCTCTATGCATGAAAAAGTTTTAAAAGGAGTTAGATGGGAGAACTTTTTAAGGGTTCCTACTAGGTTTCATAATCTAAAATCCTATAAACAGTCTAGATAGGCTACAAGACTGAGCAAAAGACACACAGCTGGCTAAATAGGTGATGAAGCCCTTACCAGAACATAAGTCTTTGAACTCTGTTCAGAGCTCATTTAATTATCCAGTTAGGAAGATGTTTAGGATTTATGACATGTTTTTCTCTCTGTCTGTCTCTGTCTCCCTGGGTTTAGCTTCTTGCAGGCCACAGGATTGTGGAGAAAATGTTATTTTTGGTTCATGGTGTACCTGCAGTGCAGGATGTGTTGTGAAGAGAAATTATTTATTTCATTCTTAGGCATGTGGCAAGGGGTGAATTATCTGTGAATTATTGGTTTCTGTAAGTACTATGAGCAGTTTTTGTTGAAGCTGATTGGCAGGTAAATATCAAGCTTGCAGGTAAGTCACAGCTTCCTGCGTGGGAAGAGGGGAGTGGGTCAGGCCCAGCACCTTTCTCCCAGGACACAACTGTAATTGTCTTAGCGCTTCGTTAACAATGATCGGGGACAGCAGTCCTTGTATTGCATTCTGTAAAGTTAATTCACTGGTTACGGCAATTTTAAAAAGAAAATTTTACGCAGGGTCTAGGGTGAATTTTAGCGATGAATTTAAGATGTGTTAAGAAGTAATTTTAGCCGATGGTTCGAGAGATTAACGAAGGAGTTGCTCTCAGTACTCAACAACCCAGAGGCAGAACTGGGACTAGCACCTTGTCCTCCTGACACACAGGCTGACGTAGCAGGAGTTAGGAAGAACAGAAGGAACTTCCAGGAAGATTTGAACCTGCACACAACTGGGATGATTACTGAAGGCTGTGTATATGGGAGACCACAGGCTAACAGGGCTAGTGGAAGGAGCTGTAGAGATTTTCCAGGCTTGCTCTCGCTTTATAGAAGGGGCTATGGAAACTGCTGGAGGTCACAGGTGCTGAAATAGACCCCAGTCTCTGAGACGTTATCCTTACCCAGTGCTCTCTCTGCTAGCAAAAGACACCATTTTTTAGTCACCAAAATACATCATTGTAAGATGTGCCGGTCCTTTTCCCCTTTACATTGCACCTCAGCCATTATTCTTGAGTAGGTGTTGAGACAAGATATGGCTTGGGATCCTGCTGTCATTATTTTAGGGATATAGCATGGGAGACAAAATGTTTCTTGGGATCTGAGATTTACATGTCATAATTCTTCCTTGGGTTGTAAAACAAGGAAACATGGATGGACAAAAGATCCTCTAACTGATATTACAGGCAGGGCTCAGATCCAGTAGAGGATTATGACTTTCCCACATTTGGCAGAAGCCCTACCTTCTGGTTTCAAGAAAAATAGGATTGCCATGCTGCAGAAAAGCAAGACACTAGCGTGCAATTGATCTGGATCACAAAATAGTGGTGTCTTATCAGGTGAAGTGGTTGTGAATAACACTGCTGATGGTCACGGCATTTTATTGCTATATTAGGGATCTTGGCTGTTTCCCGTTCAGTTCTCTCCCCCTCCTTGGAACACCGTGACTGGTTAAAGTGCCCCAAATAATTGTGATTATTGCTAAAAGAACATGTGTGGTCTCTTATTCGGCCAATCTTAGATTCCTCTTGGATTCCCATGATGTCAGTGACCCCAAAGGTCTACTTTTCATGCACGCTACTCAGTGCACTTCACACCAAGTCTTCTTCCTCACAGCCTGGCTTGAGTTCCTTGCATTTGTTACAGATTTTATTACAAGTACCATGGTGCTGGCGGAAATTTTAGAGAGGCAGGGGACTAAGAGTGGCAGGGGAAATTGTTTTCCCTATCTGTGTCTCAGGCTTCTCACCTGCAGATTCCGGGGTTTCTGAATTTGTTCATTGGTTACATTCAGGGGTGAGATTATCTGATAAAAACCTGAAGTGCAATTTTGATGTGGAATAGGCTATAGGTAGCAGGTATGTTAAAGCCTGAGAAGAAAACAACTGCTTTTCATGCTGACCCCACATTTTGAAAGATTGAAACCATTCCTTTGAAAATCACCAAATCTGTATCTGAATATACGCATGCATACACATGCCCTCGCCTCATTAAATGGAGTTCTCTGAGCATAATCTCTTATCTTTCTAACTATTCGTAACAGGGAGAGAGCATCAGGGACTTATTAGATGAGTAGGGTTTTGTGCCTGTAAGGAATGTCCCCAGACTATGTTTTGCATTGGTTCCTGTGCTGTGTTTTTATGTTTCAGTTTTCTTTCTCACTGTCAGGGTGCTAGTCTTTCTTTTTTGCTGCCATTAATAAACATAAGCAGTTTTCCCATCAAACCAAACTTCCAGTTTGTGCTTCTAGTTGGTCATGGGTGGGAAATAACCCAAGGCAGCTGTGAAACTGTGCTGAGCGAACACCTGAACTGGGACCGGAGCAGCTCCTCCATAATGGGGTCCTTTCTCTTCCCTGGATTGTCCTGTCCACTTGGCTTTGGGGAACTCAGTTAGGGGCTATTTGTAAAATGAAAATCAATATTTTATGGATTCAGTTTCTCTCAGGATTGTGATCCCTCCCAGGACCATGGAGGAAATGGGAAGAACCTTCTTTGTGACCTAGTTAAATGAAGTTTTAGGTTTGGAAGGGCTCACGAGTGTCACGCTGGAGGAGACCTGGCGATAATCCAGACTCGTGCTTGCCCACCCCTGACTGCATGTGTCTTAGGGTGACATGGGGACACATTAAAACTCCGATGCCTGCTTCCTACCTGAAGAGATTCTGATCTGGGCTGGGATCCCAGGATCTGTATTTTTTCAAAGCTCTTCATGTGATCCTAATTGCAGCAGGAGTTGAGAACCAGAGACCTCATACTCTCCTCTCATATTACAGATGAAGAATATTAAGGCCCAGGGAGGGGAAGTGACAGACAAGATAGCATTGTTTCTGCTGATAGTCAGCCAACAGTCATACAAATGGCAGAATGCTGTTATGATAGCCTTCTTTCAATGTAATCTGTCCCTGTCCAAACAGCTCTTACTCCTTCAGCTTTTCCTCAAGTGACCTGATTTTAGGATTTGTGCCCTCTCCATCCCTTGTGCACACACACCCACTCACACACATACACACACACACACACACACCACTTTTAATAAACTGTGGGATGCTCTACAGTGACAAAATAAGAATTTCCTCCAAAATTCTCTTTTTCACCTCCCCCGTCCTTTTCTTCTGATCTTCCTTACTCTTGAAAGGGGGGTAAATGAGGTCTCAGGAATGCATTTGCTCAATGTTATTGCCAGGACTCGATCTGCTGGTGATATATTAATTGGCTGGGGCCCTGCACCTTAACAAACAGGTTACAGGCAGATCCTGGTGTGTGTTAATGTTTAACCAGAGATGCTCAGCAGTAGTCCCATTGGTGGCCTAAATGTAAAGAAAGAACTGTGGTTGACTTATTTTTATAGATGTTTTCTTACTTTTCAGTGTTGACATATTGGTTTCAATGCCATATGTTAGCGTATTTGCTATGTGTTGTCTCACATATGTTGAAACTTTTGGATAATAGCATTTACTCTAGAAGTTCTAACTCCTAAGCCTCAATTTATCCATGTTCATGTTTATGTTTTCCCACGTGCATATATAACTATATGGTGTAACTTCCACTCTGTCATTAAAATCAGAGAATGAGATCCATTTCTCAGTAACCTCAGAGATGTCATGATTCATTCTTTTTATCTTGAGGAGAAGCCTCAGACCACTGTCCTGCCCCCCAACCGCACCCCGGGATGCACCTTCCTCTCGCCTCCCTGTCCAGGCTGCGTAAGCAGATTCAGACTTGGGATCTCCCAGCATTCTCTCGGCAAAAAGAGCAGCTCTGCTTGGGACTAGCTCCCAGCCACAAAGCCACGCCCTGTTCTTCCTTTGAACCTAGAACCCTGGAGGTTGGTGCAAACAGAGGGCAAGTGGAAGAAGAATGTGTGCCCCTCAAGTGCTCTGGAGAGAGTGCTAAATTAGTACAGCAGCCAGAGATTTTTACTTTTTTGAATTGAGACCAGAGCATATTTTACCCACAATTCTACTTCTGCACGGGGTTACCATACCGTCCTTCTCTTTAGCCTCTCTCTACCCAGTCCCATCCCAAATCAGGAGCTACTTGTTTCAGGAATCCTTCTAACTGTGAGGTCTCAGGGGTTTTTCTTCCTCTGGGAAAATAGCATGGAATGGTTGGATGAGTGTGTCTACTCCTGGGGCTGGTCCCTGGTGAACTCATCTGACACCTTCACATCTCACCTGAGATCTGTCCTGTGATCATTCACACTTACGCTTTTCTACTAAAAGAATATAGGACCCATATATAACATAAAAGCTATGGACACCACCCCCCTTTTCTTTCCAGAAGAAATACACATAGGCACAAAATGTTTTGTGTAATATCAAGAGATTCATGGGCCAGACTCTTAGAAGGTCCATTAACCATAAGATAAGAACTCTTGGGGGAGGGGAGCATGGATGATATGTTATCTTCCCAAAATATATCACAATGTTGAAAATATAATGACTTTTAAGACATATCCCTGAAATTAAAGAAAAGGAATGGTGCTCAAAATCATAAAATCCAAGGGTCTCATAGATCATTTAATACAATCTATTCATGTAATAGATAGGAAAACTGCTCCCCAGAGAGGAACGGTACCTCCCTGAGGCCACATTGAGGTTAATTACAGAAAAGGGACTGAACTGGGGTCCCTGTCCCAACGTTCTCATTTTCTATCGGTACAATAAAATACCTTCTCAGAAAGCGAGGTTGACTTTACTAGCTGCTTCTTGGATTCCTGCTCACTCTGAGGTATAGGGCGATAGCTGTGAATCAAACTTATATACCCTGAGGTTAAAAAAAAAGAAGAAACTTGCCGAATCTAAAATATCACTTCCCCTTTCAGAGAAAATGCATTATTTTTTCAGGCACCAGGGGCTTACAACAAAGGTACCTGTGGGTTATTGGGAAACGTCCAGTGTTCTTTGATGAGGTGCATCTTTCTGAGGACACATGAAAGCCCACACCCAAGGCTAGGAATGGAGGTCACCACTGTGTCTCCGTTCTCTGAAGCATTTAGGAGACCAAAATAACTCTCCCTGATCTTGTATCTGATTTGTTCAAAGCCAGCCTCAGACTTTGCTGGAAGTCAGCTCACATGCATTTTGCACACAGACCTCCCATGACAGGTGGCGCTGGGTCTCGGCTGGATTTCCCCATCCTCTAGTTCCTCCGTCGGTCAGTCAATCAGATGCATATGTGCCTTGAAAATACCATAGACAGGGTGGTTCTGTGTATTATTTCTCCAAGTTCTGAAAGCTGGAAGTCTGGAATCAGGGTTCCATCATGGTCGGGTCCTGGGATGGTCCTATTTCAGGTTGTACGTTGTCTTTTTTTCATATCCTCATGTGGCAGAAGGGGACAAGAGAGCTCTTCGGGGTCTCTCTTATATGGACACCAATTGGCTCCCAAAGGCCCCACCTTCTAATACCATCACTTGGGGGTTAGGGATTTAAAAGTATGAATTTTCAAGGGACACACACATTCAGTCCGTTACAGTATCCTTATTGGGCTTCAACTGCATATTTGACATTGTGCTAGACACTGTGGACCAAGTTCGGGCTTCCAAGAAGCTTTTATGTATTAGAGAAGTGAAACTGAAATCCGATGGTTTTTATTAATGTGGTTATTATTATTATCCATATCAAAGTGTGTTCCCCCTAAAAGCTTAAATAACCAAATGCAAAATGAAGGGCTAAGACCCTTTGTGTGAGAGTCACGAGGTGTGAAGCAAAGAAAGTGTGACAAGGCCTTTGTGCGGTGGTTCCCTCTTCCTGGGATTCTTCTGCTCCCTTGTCTAACCTCCTACCCATGTCTCCCACCTTAGCCTCCCTGCTTCCGATGTCAGCTTAAATACCGGTTTCTACAGGTCCCACAGCCCCCTCAAATCACAGAAATCCAGGCGCTCTCAGACGCACATTTCCTACTGGCTCAGATGCATTTCAGTTGCACTCTTCCACGCATGAGTATGCCCACTGCACTGATGTCGCTTCACTTCCAGGTGTGAGCTCGGGGTAGAGAAGCCACCAGGATGGCTGTTGAATCCCAAGCAGAGTAATAGCCCAGGAGAACTGTGATAACCCTGGGCTGGGAATGGGAGGAATGGCTTCCCAGAATATGTGGGTATGTGGGGGAATCGAGGGCAAACTGGAAATCGTAAGAAAGCTGTGTTGGAGGAATGCTGTAGGTTAAGGGATACAGGCAGCCTGAACAGACGCAGCAGGGAGGGAGCTTGGAGAGTCATACTGCTGATCTCATTCACCACCCTGCCCGTGTGGTCCTAATGGTGTCCGCCACTCCTGGGCTGAAGTCACAGGGAGAAGTAACCTGAACTTTCAGCCCACAGAGGTCAGGCTCCCCAGTGGGGAGCAGCATTAGACCTGGAGAGGCACGTGCAAGATGCCCAGCCCAGTGGACAGGTTACCCCAATCTTCTTTCCTTTCAGCTCCTTTTCAGGTCACTACCTTAGGAACTGTGGAAGGCTGTCCGCAGCTGACTAATCATTCCCTACCACAGTTAATATTTACTCTCCTTTGGCCGCTGGCACGTGAGACACCAGGTGTGTAGGTCCAGGGGACATGCTCCAGCAGCAGGGAGATGGTCGGGACTCAGGCTGTTTGTTGTCAGTAGCTCCCCTGGCCTGAGGGAAGTGGGTTTTTACTTGATGCCAAGAGATCCCAAGGCTAATCATTCACCAAGTTGTTCCTGTTACTTTCTTAGCCCAACAGAAAACAGAGCCTGCCTTGGGAGTTCTTTCCTTTTGATGTTTGGGGAAAGTGATGCTGCTGTTGTTTTATTTACATTTTATTTTGAGGGCAGGGAGTTTTTTTGTTTTTTGTTTTTTTAAAGTAGCAATGGAAAAGCTGTGATTTACACTGGGATCCTGCTTACAATTCTTTAAGGATTTCCATGTCCATTTTATGATTTGATCTTCCCAACAGCTCCTCGAGATTATAAGCATTGATAGAACAATCAAAATGCAAATAGAGAAAAAGCTTTCAGTTGATATGTCAGTATATGAGCACATAATTTTCAACAAAGGAGCAGAACACACAATGGAGAAAAGAAAGCCTCTTCAATAAATTTTGCTGGGAAAATGGGAAAGCTACATTCAAAAGAATGACTAGATTGCTATTTGTCACTGTACACAAAAATTAACTGGAAATGGGTCAAAAACTTAAATATAAGGCTGGAAACAATACTTTACATAGAGGAAAACATAGATACTGAACTTATGGACCTTTGTTTTAGAGAAGATTGTCTTAATTTGACCTCAGAGGCAAGGAAAGTAAAGGCAAAAGTAAATGAATGGGACTTTATCAAACTAACAAGCTTCTGCACAGCAAAAGAAACTAACAAAACAAAAAGGCAGCCACTCAAATGGGAGAAGATATTTGCAAACAACACCTCCTATAAGAAGTTAATATCCAAAATATATGAAAAGAACTCACACAACTCAACAGTGACAAAAAAAAGCAAACAATCCAATTAAAAAATGGGCAGAGGATCTCAACAGACACTTACTTCTCATGGAGACGTACGAGTGGTCAACAGACATATGCACAGATGCCCAACTTCACTAGCTATTAGGAAAATGCCAATCAAAACTACAATGATATACCAATTTCATACCCATATGACAGGTAATAAAAAGTGCTGGAGAGACTGTGGAGAAAAAGGAACTCTCATTCACTGCTGGTGGGAATATAAATTGATACAGCCACTGTGGAAAATAGTGTGGAGGTTTCTCAAAAAAATGGAGACTAGAGTTACCATGTGATCCAGCAACCAGGGTATCTACCCAAAAAATTCAAAAACATGTATTCGTAAAGATATAGTTAACATCACTTTAATTCAGTGTCATTAATGGTGCCCAAAACATGGAAACAACCAAAGTGTCCTTCAGTAGACGATTGGATAAAGAAGATGTGGTACATTTATACAACAGTATACTACACAGTCATAAGAAAAGATGAAATGCTGCCATCCAATAACTTGGATGGATCTTGAGAATATCACGCTAAGTGAAATAAGTCAGAAGGAAAAAGTCAAGAGCCATGTGATTTTACTCATATGTGGGATATAAAACTGAAAGTAACAGATGAACAAAACAGGACAAACAAACAAAAACTCATAGACACATATAATGATATGGTGGTTACCGGAGGGAAGGGGGCTGAAAAAAGGGGGCCAAATATATGGTGATGGAAGAATATTTGACTTTGGGTGGTAAACACGTATTGCAATACACAGATGATGTGTATTTAAAATCTGTATAATTTGAAACCCACATAATTTGATTAACCAATGTCAACCTAATAAACTTAATACAAATTTTGTTTAAAAATATAAATAAACAATTTCAAAATTGTTAAGGACTGTAAAGCAAAGCTGCCATGAAAGTCAGTGCAGTGAGGATGTGCCCCACAGATGAAACGATAAATACAGTGGAAGGAGATGCAACCAGAAATGGGCCGGGCACCTTTCCTACTCTCTGTTGGACCAGGTGAAAGATTGCTGGCATCTCAGCATTAAAGCAATGGGAGCTATTAAAGGGTTAAGAAGGGACATGACAGCATTAGATTTGATTGTAAAGGGTTCCTTTTGGAAGCCCTAGGGAGGAGGGATGGAAGGAAGCAGAGATATGTTATGATGGTATTGTGGTAGTTTAGGTGAAGAATGGGGGTGGGGGATTAGATAGAAAGTATGAGGCAAGTTTGGGAGTGGTTTGTGAGGCAAAAGGAAAGGGCTTCTTGACAGGTGTATGCCTGCATTTTGGAATTTGTTCAATTGAAATATGACATGAGTCCTAGAACTGCACAGCCAGCTGAGCAGTAGAAGTCTATTTTGTTACCAATGAAGGGCGTGTTTGTGCGTGTGTGCATGTTTGTGTGTATGGCTGTGTGTTTCAACACTGGGACCATCCATGTGCCAATAATTCTGAAGGTGTGCGTATATTCTGTATTTTCTTTTAGGCCAAATATTAGGCTTGATTATTGAGCTTGCCATCTAAAAGGGATGGGATGTGGGGAGGCAGTTAGTTTAACACATATTTTTTAATAGTTATTTGGCCTTAATAGTTCTTTACACAGAAGCCAAAAGGAACATTTCCCACAGTGTGATTGTGAATATGTCACCTTTCTAGGTAGACATGCCTATAAAATCATTAATGCATTTATGGGGAGCCACCTGGACTGGAAACTACCCATTTCATATCTCAAAGAGAACATGCTTATCTAGGCTCTTCAGTCCAGTCTGGGTTAAAGGAACTAGACAACTAATAGGTGAACTCAGACTAAGGTAAGCTCTTCACCCTGCGTGACACACGCCATCCTCCGGGGAGTCTCCTTTTTAAGGTTTAGACTAGGGCAGGCACTTCCATCATTTTTCCCTATCAGTGTCACTGGCTCTGTATTTTTTTCTGCAGCAGAGACAACATTCTTCCAAGGACTCGGACTTTCTCCATGCTAGTTTCGGCTTACCTTTGCTAGTCTTGTTTCATGGGAGAGGGACATTTAGCCTCTGGTTTATAGATAAGGAGGTTGCTTCTTGGCAAAAATCTGTGTGCAGATGGCTTTTGTCCCAGGAATTAATTATGAAGAATCTACTGATTATTTGTCAAGGTACAGGGTTGGGAACTTTAGTTTTACAAAAGCATCCCACTACACACAATCAAAGAGCAAGGGAAATCTTTGCTTTTTCTAATCTCTCCCCACTGAGATTCTCTCTTGCCTCTTTTCTGCTTATCAATACCCTATTTGTTCTTCAAGAAAAGAGTCTCCTCTGACAAATCATCCAAGGCTTCCCAGATACCAACTGCCTCTTCTTCCCTCACCATTTTCCTTGAGCCCATTTATCTATTCCCTGTGCCACCTTCTGTGATTGTTGTTGGTCACAAATGATAACCAGATCTCTTTGAGAGGGAAGGAAATGACTATGTGTGATTTTGGTCCACAGAGTCTAACCAAGATGGCTTATCCAGAACAATGACTCATTATTTAATAGTTCAATTAAGCTCTGTTGACTTTCTGAACTATTCCCGTATTCCCAGTCCTAGCACTTCTCTTGTGTGGTGCCAGGGTTCTTATTTCTTGGTTATAGGGTATTCAGATGGTAATTCGCCAATCCTCTAATAGCCAAGCTTTTTTTCTTTTTTCTTTCTTTTTTATTTCTTTCTCTCTTTCTCTCTCTCTTTCTTTCTCTCTTTCTCTTTCTTTCTTTCTTTCTTTCTTTCTTTCTTTCTTTCTTTCTTTCTTTCTTTCTTCCTTTCCTTCTTTCTTTCCTTCTCTTCTTTCTCTTTCTTTCTTTCTTTCTTTCTTTCCTTTCTTTCTTTCTTTCTTTTTCTTTCTTTCTTTTTAGTAAAAGACATTCATATTCCTCTGGCATCAAAAGAGACCTGTGTAGGTATTTTGATGGATCTGCTGGGGTGTAGGGCGCATGAGTAGGGACCAGAGAGTGTTCTTCCAAAGCACAGAGCTCTGTGAGGAGTTGAAGTGAAGACCAGAACATCAGGGAAGTTCTCAGGAAACAACACACCGTGGAAGGTCAGGGCCAATATTTTCTTGCAGAGTTGAGGATAAGGGACATCATTAGGAACCAGAAGCAGTGCCCTTGGTCTTCTGAAAATGCTGCCCTGTTATATGTACAGCAGACATGAAACTATGTTAGCTGTCACATCATTTATGCTGAAAATGCTGTTCTTTTGTATAGAAACACAATGGAGTTCTGTCCTGTGAAGGCCCAGGACTTTGACACGGCTGCTCCAAAATAAGTAGTAAAATGCCTCTTTAGGACAGAGCAGTAGCTGCCCACGTGCAACATGAGTGACTAGAGTTACATCGTAGTTAAATATAGAAGGTGTGCTCAAGGCTGCAGGATTGCATCTGCTCCAGGCAGCACGTGCTCCTTGGAGCTCAGAACTTCTTAGCTGCTTCCTGACTCAGGTATTCTTTTCCTCTCTGCCATTCTCTTTGCTTCCAAATTATTTTTCTTTTCCTCTTTTGACTTTCTGATTTTTGCCCCTCCCCATGTGTTAGGTCTCACTTTCCTCACGGGTGAAAACAAGGAGTTGGACAACTTTCTGCTAACATTCTTAAGTTCTCCTTACTTCTTCCTTTTGCCTTATGCTTTCCTCCTTAATTCTTTCTGTTCTGTTCTTTACAATCCTTTACTTTTCTCTATAACTTCTTCATTGTACCTATGTCTAAACAGAATGTATTCACTAAAAGAAGCCTTGTCATAGCCTACCTAGCTGTATGATTGACTGTTTTTAGGGAGAAAACTCTTCACAGATGTGGACAGTTATACCTCTTTCCATTAAATAGTGATGTCTTCTCATGGATTGCTGGAAAATAACAAGGAAGAATGTGGAAAAATGGCATCATGTTACCAGAAATTCTTTCCATGGGCCCTTCTGACTAATCAGTTACTCACGAAAGGAAAAGAGATAAAATCTGGGATAAGTAGATAGTCTTCAGCCATTCCTTGCCTCTGGGCAACCAGTTACCTAGATATGTGCCATTTTGAAAAAATAGAGGCACTTGAAACTAAGAAAATGTCCCAATGTCCCAAGGTGGTATAGAATTGAATGGATAAACCTCTTATGTCTTAAAATGAAGGATATATATATGCAATGTACTGTGAGTAAGAAGGGGGAAAACAACTAAGTTGACTTGAGCTATAGGATAATACCAAATAAAATGTTCTGAAATGCTCATTATGAGATATTGTACTTTGCTTCAAATCAGGTGTACCTTATTTCAAGAAGCACATATTTTCCTAAAAAGAGGTATAAAGTGAATTTTTATAAATTGACCTCTAGAGTCCAGTAGGGAACCTGGGGAAGAACTTTCTGGCAGAACATTACTTGTAAAATGGGGTAAGAATGCTATTTAAAAGCAATCCTGTAGCAAATTTATTTTGTAAGGACTGGTTTTCTTGTCTGGAAACATTTTTCCCCTTTTAATGGATACTTTAAAAAAATAATTTTTTACTAATGGATCTCAAACTATTTTTGTAACTCTCCTGGTCCGTGAGAGATTCTGAAGTTCTGTCCAATGTGTGGAAACAAAATGATTCAACTTGCCCCCAAAACACAAAGGCAGAGCCTGAGTGTTAGACGGGACCTTGAGGATCATTAAATCCATTCTTTTTTAAGTGAAAAAAAAAACTAAGCTAAATATGGGGTAGTAGTGATCTCTGACCTAATGAGCATCATCCTTATACTCCCATTGCAATCTTATTATGGGATGTTCTTATATAGCCTCCACGGAAACCTGAGTCTCTCCGGGCTGTGTCACTTATCAGTCTACACAAGTTGCTTTTCCTGGGAAGACATAGTGAGACATCACTAAGGTTTGGACATCCCTTTGAGGGCCTTTGGCATAAGGCTGCCCTGGAATCCTGGCCTCCCCCGGAGGGAGCGCTGTGTGTGCTTTACCTCCTGGACTGGGTATTCTCCCAAGACCTCAGCTGTTTGCAGTCCCCACACTCTGTCCACAGGACTAAAGTTCGAGGGCAACTGATAGAAGGAATTTCCTCTCTCCAAGGGTTATGATGTATTAGAGACTTTGAAGGTGAAAATCCCTCAAGACTTCAAGTAATGAAGTAATTAATGGAAGTGTTTTCAGTATGCAAAAGTTGACCTTGGAAACTTGGGTAGAGGAACCAGTTCGACGCCTCTTAGCCGAGGGTTTGAGTTGTTCTGTGTGTCAAAGAGCTGTTAGGCACTCATGGGGATGGTTGTGTCCATGTGTGTACACGTGTGTACATGTAGGGGTATATGTGTGTATGCACACCCCTCTTCCTTCACCTTCTCACAACCTGCTGATTTCTTGCTCAAATCCTATCCACTTCACAAAATCCATTGGTCTTCTGCAGAGGTGTCCTGGTGGTGGACATCTCTTCTCTTTAACTCTCATTATTTTCTGTTGGCCTTACAACTTAGTATGTGTTTATATAGTCTGTTGAACTGTTGTTTCTTCATTCCATGCATTTGCTTTTCCTTCTGAGCTAGATTGCCTATTCCTTGAAGGTATGAACTGTCTTCTTTATTTCCCCATAGCCTCAGCAAGGCTGTAACTTAGCTCCATAATGATAGGGTTAAAGCATCCTGGCTTTGGGGTCCCAAAAGAGATTGGTCGGACCAACTTGTTCATTCAGCAAATGAGTGAAGTGAACACTCACTTCTCTTGCCAAGGTCAACCAGATAAGGCAGTGAAGGGGCTGGGAGGGGAACCAGCTTACCCAGCTTTATTCTGCTACACTAAAATACAAGTGTCTGAACAGGTGCCAGGACGAAAGGTTGGCAGGTACCCTCATGCTCAGCCTGAAAGTATGCTGGTCAGTCTCGAAGTCGTGCCTTAGACCTTTTGTTTCTTTTTGCCCTTGTTATGCAGTTTTTAATATTTCCCTGATTCTATAGTATCATGTCTGTCTACACATATGTGCGTGCAGAATGTTAAGTGGGGGAAATGCCACATTAGGAAACTGAGAAGAAAATTTTTAATGTGGAAGGAGAACTGATCTACCTGTGATAAAAGCAAGAGAACTTCATTTACCTTTTAAAAGAAATTTTTTTATTGCCCTGACCGGTTAGCTCAGTTGGTTAGAGCGTCATCCCATACACCAAGGTTGCAGGTTTGATCCCTGGTCAGGGCACATACAATCAATCAATGAATGCATAAATAAGTGGAACAATAAATCGATGTTTCTCTCTCTCCCTCTCTCCTTCCTCTTTCTCTCTAAAATCAATAAATAAAAAAAATAAAAAAAAATTTTTTTTCTTATGGGTAACTTTCAAACGTGGCTTTTGTGTTTTTTCAAAGTCTGTGAGTCTGTCTTCTGCCATCAGCATACTGTAGCAGAAATGTTCACAAGAGCTTGTCCCTTCCTAATGAGTTCTGTTTCAGTCTTCCATGTCTTCTGCTATCAGGGAAAAGTTAATCCTAAGTTCTCTCTCTTTCTCCCTCTGTGTCTCTGTCTTTATTTCTCTCACTCTCTCTCTCTCTTTCTCTGTGTGTGTGTGTGTGAGCATCTTTCTCTCTGATCACAAAGATCTCTATATATCTGTCTAAAGATATTCATGTCCCAGTTTGCTCAGATTTTCTCACTTATGTGACTACTAGTAACACCCAAACTCTAAAAATGCTGAAAACAAGCCTGCAACTTTTCACTGGGTTTTGTTTTTCTCCCGTAGATCTGTGCTCCTGATAGGAAGCTTCTTTTTCTGGTAGTGGCGAATGCAGTGTTGGAAAGACTCAGTGTGCGTCCTTCTCACCACCTTAGCCATGTCTTCCTGTCTTTTTGTGTCTAACTGCTACCTGCAGCTTCACCCAGCCTAGACTTACAGCATCTACCTTGGGATTCTGTGATCGGTCACAGTAAACCCTAGGCAGCCAGTACTGAACTGGGCTCCAAACTGTTTCAAGTGTGTTAGTTGTCACTTCCTAACTACACTGTAGGTTCTGTAAGGCAAGATTAGTAGAAATCTTATATTTTGTTCTGTGACAACCATTTTGCATAGCATGATCTTGGCAATATAATGCAAGTTGAGGTTGATCAAGACTCAGAGCGCAAAGAACAGTATATTTTAAAACCATATTTTATAGCTTCTACATGCTGTTTTTTCCTTGATTGAATATTTAATCATCAATCTAAAGTTTATGTCCATGGATTCACTGATTTCAGTTTTCCGTCTTAAGAATTTATTTATTTTTTGTTTTATTTTCGGGTAAGATGTTAGGCAGTATTCTACCAAGAAGCATTTTAAATTTCTTTTACCCAATTTAGAATCATGGGACCTTTTCCATCCTATCTTAAATTACCCATGCACCATCATAGAGACATTTTCATTCATACTTGGTGACTTTTTTTTTTTCTTTGAGACACTAAGCCAAGAGTACTTGGCAGTTTCACTTTAACGCTGAGAGCCAAAAAAGCCCCCAAATGGCAATAACACAAAATCCCCTGGGCCAGTCAACATTTTATCATTGTGAATTTATTTGCTGAAAGCCCTTTATGCCTCCTTGCTTAATATTTCAATTATAACCTGATGCTGGGGAACCAGTAGGGTCACTTATTTCTGAAAGATTTATATTTCTAATTTAGGATACTCTTCACAGAGCTCCTGCTAGAACCCTGTGCTCTCTGGGGCCTCAGCGACCCCTTGTATCAAAGGGCATGAGCTCAGGGCAGCCACTCAGAAGGAACTCTAAATAATTATCATTGTTTTTAATATTTCTTTTTATTGTGTTATCTTCACAATATTAAGTTGTTTTCCATATTTTTTGAGTATGGATGTGACCAGTTTTGGCAGCAACAAATGTTATTTCTGAATCTTCCTTGCTTTATCTTGCCCTTCTGATTATAAAAAGAAGATATGGGTCCTTTGGGATGTGACCACATGGTAATATGGAAGGAGTTCAATTTTAAGACAGAATACATGTCTAGTTTGCCCCAGTCCCTCTATTTCTGCTGAAACTCAGAGACTTTAGAATTCACCATTTTGGTGCCTGTAAGAACTACAGGAGATATCCAAGGTGGAAATCAAAGCAAATAAGTAACTTCACTCAGGAGTGTTAAGCAAGGCCTAAGGAAAAGAGGCGTTTAGGTTGGATCTTGAAGGACAAGTAGGCCCTAGCTGGTTAGAGATGGCATTCCAGTTAGGGCGTGGTGGAATACAGCATTCACAAGGCCGTGATGATACAAAGGATGACAGCTTTGGAGTTGGGAAGTGACAAGCTTCTAACCATGGCAACTGGGTCCTGATTCTGAAGAGCCTGGACCAGCAGCCCAAGGAATTTGGACTTCACTCTCAGGGCAGCCGGGAACCTTCAGAGCTTGGAAATAAAGCAGTGGGATTTCCAGGGGCAGAATGAAGACTAGATTGGAGGTAGAAGACACTGAAAACCCACCAACCCTCTGGAGGCTCTTGTGTTTCCAGTAACCCGCTCCCTCTCAAGAGATAGTAACAGCTTTGTTAATTACCCTTCGTGCTTCCCTTACAGCTATCCACTTCACTGTAAATTAGTTCTCCTTAACAATCCTGATCTGGGTGTGCCATCTGTTCCCTGTTAAGACCCTGGCTGGTGTACCCTCCTTCACACTTCCTTATAATAATTCATTTCTATGCTCATCTCTCCACTAGCCTTGGAGCACCCACAATGCTGAGGGCATCCATGTGTTGTTCATTTCCAAGTTTTTGCGAATTCAGCTGAAATTTACCGTTTGCCAGCTAAGTTTTATTTGAAGCATTGGTTTCATGGTCAGGGAGGGTCAGGATCAACAAGAAAGCCTTCAGATGGGGAGACTTGAAGAGAGTTGAGAAGGATCTGCCAGTCGGGATATGTGGGGACAGATGATGTCATTCTCAGAAGAATGCAAGAGCATGTGTTAACCTGGAAGCAGGAAAAACCCAGTCAGGGGCCCCCGAGGAGATCTGCTGTCCTAAACACATGGTGGGCCCTGTGGAGGAGAATCAGCAGGAAGTACATTTGGGAAACCCTGTTTCCCTCCCAGAGCTTATTTCCATTTCTAATTACATTTGACCCAAACTAATCTTAACAGCATTTAGCTCACCGCTGAGCATTGGCTTTAGAAGTCCAGAAAAGAGGTTTCAGAAACTGACCAAAGAAAAAACATTTTTAAAACAGAAAACAATTGCCACCAACCAGCTTTTTTGTGAGCAACTGAGAGTTGATGCAAATCCTTTATTTGCCCATGCTGACCAATAGCTCATGGGATGCAAATGATATGCAAACTAGGATTAGGTGTCCTGCGCTGGTATGTAATATCCAATGGCGCTGGTTGCTTCTGTCTTAATTGTTGGCAGCAGAATCCTGAAAGGTATTTTTTGGCATAAATGTTTCCACTTGCCCAAGTGAGAATATTATGTTTGTCTGTTGACATATTGGTTGGTTCGTACAGAGGCAGTAAGGAGGGTGGTCAGGAGTTCATTGAATCCCATTTTTTGAAGGAGTATGTAAGAAGCATTTGGATGAATCTGAGCAATATGACTTTCAAAATTGCAATTAGATAACCCTAAGAAGACAAGATTCTCTTTATTTTCATGCAAAGGCAGCTCCAGGAAAAACCGAAAGTTCATAAAATTAATTCCATAAATACATATTACCCTTATCTTCCCAGTCTGGACCTATAGGTCTCAAGGAAGAGTAATGTATGTGTTTGATTCCTGATCTCAGGCTTTAAAAGGAAAATTAGTCTGTCATCCTGAAAGACTTCTTGAAACTGTGAGGGAAGGTGGTGATAAGGGGAACCAGCCCGTAAAAAACTCAGTCATGGAGTTACCCTTGGCCTATAGCATTTTGCTCAATCAGGAAGGAGCTCTGTTAAGCAATTTGTCCTTAATGAAGTTTCATGTTTCCACTAATACCGTTCCTTTAAATAAAGAGTGCTGTCTCTCATTGGCCACAGTTCATTACCCAGGTGTTTAGGAGTGGGGGAACAGGACTAAGGCTTGGGTGGGTGGGTGGAGCAGAGAAAACTCAAACCCAAGTGTTAGGAGGCATGATTCATGGAAGGTCAGTCTACAGTGAATATGAGAATCTCTGGAGCTTGTTGGTTGGTGTATAATCAACAGTTTATGAAATAGAAACACTCAGAATCACCCTTTTCATGAACGAATTTAATGCAGAAAGCATGAGTCCCTACACCCTATTAGACTTGCCAGTATTGATACTGACCTTGCTCTCCAGGCTCCCATCTACCCTACAAAAGGGAAATTGCCTTTTAGTCTCCTAAAGGGTTATTTTCTTCCCCATTTGGGCAGGTCCCCATGGATTAAATGGATTTTATCACTACTTTCGTCAGAAAGGAAAGTTCTTATCCTAGGTACCCATTTCTTTGATTCATAAAATAGCCCCACCTTTCCTGTCCTCCCAACACATATTTAACCTGCTTAATTTCTCTGTGTGAGTTCTCTGAAATACACAGCAAAAGACAAGGAAAAAAAATCAAGATTTGGGACTTGTTACAACTGGGTCTGAGTCCCAGTTCTCTCTGACAAGTGTCCTCCACTCTGAGCATTCATCTGAAGTGGAGATATTGCAACAGATATTGTAAAAATTGCCTTCTCAGTTCTAAAATGATGTGATTTTTAAGGAAGGGAATGAACAATGTACTAGAACCTCTTTATAAAGTTGTAGGAAGAGCCACCTAATATGTAATATTGTGCTGAAGGAAATGTGCCCCAGTCTTCATAGTTTTCTGCTCTTCATTCATGATCAGAAAGGAGGTGCCCCCCAAATCTGAGTTATGTAGAGACAGCACTTCCCAAGGTTTTCCAGGCTGTCTCCTACAGATGAGTGAATGATATTTGATTTAGTGATTGGAAATCAGGATTATAGTAACTTTTGCTTCCTAGTGTATCCTGTCCATTTTAGGGTTTGGGAAGCAGATTTATAGAACTTTAGAGCTTAATGTAAATTTACATGTAGATCTTGAGGGAATGAGAAAAACAGAAGCCAAAATGGCAACCAACAGGCACCTTTCTTTTTCCTTGAGAAATATAGAGGAGACCCTTAAAGTTTGAAAGAACACTGGATAGCACCTAATCTAGGGAGCAGGTGATAGATCCCTTCATGTGTCATACAGAACTGTATTCAGATATGAATTATGTGCATTTTCTGGATTAGAGCCATGTAAATTTCAAAAGATTCCAAAAGGGATCCAGGACCCAGCAAAGGCCCCCCATTCTCCTTTTACAGACTAGAAAGCTGAGACACCAAGAGGGGAAGTGCCTGAGAGCTCATGGTTCTCCTCAGAGCCAGAATTTGAATATAGACTTATTGGAAACCATTCTGTTGTTCACTCTTCTTGGGTCTTTTTGCAGACAACTTACTGTCAGATTTTAGACCAGACCTTAAATTTGAAATTGTTTAAAAAAAAAAAACAACTTCATTTATGTATGAAAAGACAAACCAGTCTAACAAGAACACTTCTGAGCTGCAGTCTTGACCATCCACCCATCTGACAACATTTATCCAGCTGTGATGTTTAATCAAACACACACACACACACACACACACACACACACACACACAGGTGCTTGCCCATACACTTGTGTGCACATACACATGTAACTATTTTAGGTATGTCTCTGTGGCACTGCCCCACATTTGTTGCAAAAGGCTGATTGTTATTTTGCCTCCCACAGTGCAGTCGTGTGACTGTGAGGATGACCTGTACCCCGCTGAGTATAGAGTACACATGACCATCTAGAACTTGTATTTTTGGAGTATAGTGTTCACCATGACTGCTGAAGATACCAACAGACCTAAGAAATGAGAGGGGTGGAAATCAATTTTACTTAAAGTTGCAGTTAAACCTTCACATTGACACTGAATGTCAGCCTCAGTCTCTCTTCTCTGTCCCGTTAAAGCAGCACAGCAGCTCATGCCCCATCATGGCTCAGCATCTGCAAGAGGCCTCCAGTCATGATCTGTCAGTGGGCATTCTTGGGGTGGCTTGTCCAAGTGCTGGCATGGGCATCAGCTTTTCATGTTCCTTAAGACTTGTGTGGCAACTTTTCTGAGCAGGACAGCTGGTCAGTTCTCCAGAGAATCTGGTTCCCAGTAGAAATAAGCTCTGGTTCCCAGTAAAAATATTTCTGGGAGTATCTGACTAGGCAGCCCGAGCAGCTGCCCATCAATATCCCTAGAGTTCACAGAGTTCAGGGCTATGGGAGGCTCAGAGAAGTGAAGGGCAGTGTGGTCACGGGGCTCATTGGAGGAAACCTATGTGTAAGCCTCTGCAAACATTGCTCTTTGCCTCTATTTTTTATATTTTCCATCCCCTTGGCACGCATGCATACACGCACCTCTGCAGATGTTATGCCCTGTATCATAGTGGTCTTATTCCTAAAATTCTTGAAGAAATTTATTTTTTTCAAATTCAATCATTTTTTATTGATATACAAGATCCTTTTGGACATCTATAATTTAGCTAGAATTCTGATTGATTTTTGGTGCTCCTTGATTCTTCTAGGACATAGTGAGCCAAAGGAAATGGTCTCTCAAACCATTGCGGGTTGAATTATTTTATTAAGTGAACACTACTTTTTATTCTCCCCATCATTGTGTTTGGGATATTTTTATACATCAGCTTGGCATGGTACACCATCACTTGTATGATGCCCAAAGGGATCTCCTGGTGCCTTGGCTGAGCACCATTTCTCCTCTCCCTGGATGCTGGGTGGTTGCCTTTCTGTGGCAACATTGATGCCTGTTCCTCAGTTACATATTAAATCAACTCCTGCCAACACCTTGAAAATCAAGTTTCTAAATGTGAGCTGGGGGGAATCCAACAGGTGGGCTGGACAATGGAAAGTTGTGGGGCAGCGTTTCTAAGCATTTATGTTTGGAGGAAAGCCTTAGAGCCAAGGATGACATGCCCCAGCTGACCTAGGCTTCCGGTTTTTTCAAGGTTATTTTCTTTGATATGAAAGCCCTGTGGGCCAGGACTGGTACCAAGATTGTCACTTCAGTGGCATTAATAATGGATGACTTTAAGAGGTCAATGACATGGTCATTTTGAGCATCAGTTGTCCATAGAACAGAGAGGAGACAGGCTGTAAAGGGGAGGAAGGCACTAAACTGTTTCCAAGAATCCTTTTCCATGGATATTCTACAGTCTAACAAAACTCAAGTTCAACGGTCCACTCTGTGGCTGTCTTTTCAAATTGTCTTTGGAACTGAAGCATTATCATTGGGAGACACTGAATGATGATGGCTTATCTCCTAAATTGTCAGGGTCCATAAAAACTTCTAGCTGTTGCCTGGAAAGGGAAGGCTACCCACTCCCTTTCCTAGGAAAACTCTTCTTCACTATTGAGAGACAAGTGCTGGAGAGAGATGGAAAGAAAGAAGCCAAAAGCCTGTGGCTCAGCCATAGGCCTCACAGGCTCTTGGATTTCCTGCAAAGCGTGACAGTGTGACAGAGTTGAACGTGTGCTAGACTGAGAGTAGGATGCCTGCTGTGAGATCTTGGACCTCAGTGTTCCCATCTGTAAATGAGAAATTGGAATCAGCCTCCCAACTTCATCGGGCTCTAAATTTCTGTGGCTTTGCCAATCATTAAAAAGGGAAACTTACACAGCTTTCTGTGCCTTCCTAGGAAAAAGAGAGTATATGAAGAGTGATCCAGCTGGATTCAGTAATTCATTTATTCCACAAACACATAGTACTTCTGTAGAGCGTGCCAAACACTGTGCTGGGATCTGTGAATGCAAGACTTGAGTCATAAACTCGGGTCCTCTGAGAGCTAACATCCTACTAGATTACATCTGTTTATGGACTCGGGGATCCTGGTGGGTTTTCTGCTCACAGATAGTCTTGAGGCCCCCAGATCTGCTGGGGTGTTAGAATAGTGCTGGTGGCCCTGTCTGTCAGGTCAGATTCCTAAGTCCTTTGGTCTGGTTCCATTATTGACTTCACATTATTGATCAAGTGCTAAAGTTAGCAAGTCTATAGGCTGGAAATTGAACAATGAGTAAGGGCAAGGGCCCCTGCCCTCCAGGATCTCCCAGTCTAATGAGAAATGGAGGCAAACAGTGACCTGAGGATGTGGCCTATAGGTGAGGCAAGGGCTGAAAAAGCAGAGAAGAGGCACCAACCCTGTGGGAGGGGATGGGAAGAGGCCAAGATAGAAGAGATCAAGTAGTCAGAAAACCTCACCAGGAAGCAGAAGATGAGATCTTTTACAGGCTACCTCTAGTTTATTTGATTTGGGCAAGAGTCACAGACTCATGCCAGACCTGCACCAGATGTAAGATAGCTGTGATGGAAATGGAGGTTGCTGTGTGGGGAGGGGAGCTCTGGCTCAAAAAAACCAGACAGCAAACTTAACAGGGGTGACTGAAGGGGTTTCCTGAGCACCTTGGATGATATAGTGGTTGTGACCTGTTCCCTGCTCTCAGGAATCTTGCCCTTCCCTGGTGGAGGCAGGTTCTTCCTCCAGAATAGTGAATATTCAAAAGAGTCAAGTGTAGTCAAGGAGAAAAGTGATGACTTTGACAGTGAATTCTCTGGATGGTCAGGAAAATAAGCATTTTGACCACAGAATGACGGGGAAAGGAAATGACTTTAGAGACACCTAGACTTGAGTTTAGTTCTGCTTTACAGTCTTTAGCTGAGAACAGAAAGGCATAAAGCTCCAATATGCAAAGTGAAGGAGGCCATCCCTGACTTTTGGAGTTGCCATGAGAATTGGGTTCTTTCTAGGGATGTGGCAGTGGCGCGGCTCATGGGAGCAACTCTTGTCTCATGATTAGATGATGATTTGATTCTCCAGACTGCACATCATTCCTTTGTCTCCAGAATAAAGGGAAGAAATTACCTGGAGGCAGTGGTGATTTATAGGTAGAATAATCCTCCTCTGGAGCTAGAGCCTTTCCCAAGTCACTAAGTCCATTTGAAGCCTTGTTTGTCCTCTCTTCATTCTTCCCCGTTCCTTTATCCCACTCTGCTCTCCATCTGTGGTATGGATCTCAGGTGCCTCCTACAACTCTTTTACGGAAACTCCTGTTCTTTCCTTATGTGTCTGGGTTCTGGAAGAAGTTACCTTGAGTCACTAGCTGGAAAGCTTCTTGTTTTTATTCAGCAGTCAATCTTGCATTTGCTCTTCTGGATTGAGGTAGAGAGGATGAGAGGCAGAGTGCCCGAGGAAGGGGATAAGATTGCCTTTCTCTGCAGGCTTAAGGTGGTAGAGAAGGTGGAAGTGGAGGTTGCTGTGTGGGGTTGGGAGGAGCTTTGGCCCAAAGGAATCAGGAGCAAATTTAATAAAAGACCAAGTCCAAGGGCCAAGTAAAATGCCTCTGGTTCCATAACTTTTTAAATAAATAGGGTAAAAGTTATTTATGGCTTCTTATGCACCCAGAATTGGCAAAGCAGAAAAATTGTCTGTGAGCTTCAATGATGGAAGATTTTAAGTGGCCTAGGAAGTAAGAGCTTCCAGCAATAAGCAGAAACTGAATAAAGTTCCCTTCCTGTTTTATCAAAAGTTTGATTAGAGGACCCCCCCCCCCCCATAGTAAGTCCTTTAAAGTCAGATCCATGTGAGCAGAGGCACGTAAGGCTTCAGGGAAGAGGCAGATGAAGGCTTGCTGCACTGTGAACTTTGGCCTCTGATGTTACGCAGCATACAACTTGGTCAGCTGTACATGATATTTCATCTAGGAGGTCAGAATCTGAACAGATTTTTTAAAAAATTGAGTTGCATTTGATAATCTGATTTGGAGAGGAGGTTTTCCTGGTGGATAACATAGCATGAGCACAAGTGGGTGGAGGTGGCTATGAAAATGAAGTCTATGAAATTCAGGGCCCTTGAATTCTGTTTAGCTGCACTTAGTGTCCCTTGAAATCTCAAATTGGCTATGTGCTCCACCTTAGTATCATAAGCACACTGTTGGGCAGGAGGACTGGGTGGGAAGATGTGGAGTTTTTCGGCTTGACGCATACTGAGCCAGGAACTCGGGAATCCTGTTCTCTCCTCAGTTCAGAAATCAAGCAACTAACTGATATTTACTAAGTTTGTTGGCCACTAAGCGATAGTAAAAGATTCAGTTCCTACCCTTAAGGATTCATCTCTCCCTTGATAAGGAAACAAAATTAGCCAATACACAATCTAGCATTAAAGTCTGTGGTAAATACCATCAGGACTTTAGAACTCCAAGATGGGAGCTATTAGCAGGGTCTTTGAGTTGAACTTCACACTGAGTTGGAATTGAAGATGGAGTGCTGTAGAGGTGGGTCTGTATCTACTTCCTAGTGACAAGGAAGAGCGAAATGGGCAATAAACATTTGGATTATCCAATAAGACTTATTCTATCTAGTAGGGCCCTCTATTGCCACCATGTACTTCGGTCATTTTCTTGGGGTAAGGGTTCCAAAAAGTGATATAGCCTTTTGACACTACCTTTTTTTTTCCCCCCCAATGTTATCAAGATATAATTGACATAAAACACTGTGCAAGTTTAGAGTATACAATGTGATGGTTTGATACATGTATATGTTGTGAAATGTTTAGCCCAAAAGGGTTACTTAGCACATCCTTCACATCTCATAATTATCATTTGGGGGTTGTTGTTGTTATGGCTGACGCCACTGTTTGATACTACTAATACTGAGGTGCGTTTAGTACCCCTGTGTGATTTGTGCCTGTGGCAACTTCTAGTTTGTGCTTCTCTTGTTTCATTGCCCCAGGAGCTCCAAGAAGTCAGGAGGGTGGCAGATAGAACCCCCTTGTTCCAGGATGACCGACACAATTGCCATCTCCAAGATTTTCTTTGAGTTGAAACACATTGTTTCTGTTGCCAGGCAGGTGAGGAAACTGAGGCCGAGACAGGCAAAATGACAGCCTGAGGACACACAGAGGCCCGGGGTGGGCAGAGGGCACTACAGCCTCTCAGGGCCTTCTGTTTCTACGTCTGTGAAGTGACAGGCTTGAAAGGGGTGATTCTGGAGGACGCTCTCAGCCCAGCCTCCTGATTCTGAGTCTAATGCAGCTTTCCTGATCTCCAGTGAATGCTTGCCCCGCAACGCCAGGCTGCTTCTTTGGCTGAACAAAAGTGATTTGGTTCCCCAAATCAATAAACAAATTAGAGAAAAAGTAAAGAGAAAGCCTGGGAACCAGAGGACAACAGATGAAAGAAGAGGGCCTGGGGGGAGGAGGGGAGGGGAAGGAGGGGCTTCCCAAGGAGCTTCCTATGAAAGTGGAGCCAGCAGGGCAGGCCGGCAGGGGAATTGCAGCGTCCACGGGGCTTTTTCATTCAGTAGCTTCATCTGCCTGGGAATCAGCTAATAGGTGGGAGGGGGGTTGGGGCAGACCCCTGAGGGGGGAAAGTAGCAGGTGCAAGCAAAGGCTACAATGCAAATAGTCAAGAAGGATTGAGGGGCCCCACTAGAGGGGCAGTTGTGAAGCATATCTTGGGAAAATACATAGAGAGACCAGCAGCTGGCAGGGTGGTGGTGGTGGTGCAAGAGGGGAAAGGGAGGGAGCTCTCTAGGGAAGGGCTGGCAGATTCTAGAAAAGGCCCGTAGTGAGTTTTGTACCTCAGTGGTACCTCTGTGCCTGCCTTTACTAGAAGGGAAATTTCCCATTGATGTCCAGTCATCAAGGCAGGGCACAGCCCCTTCTGTGAACACTGGGACATTGCAAAGAGAAGGGGTCCAGTCTCTCATGCATCTCAGCCCTCTTCTGTCATAACACGTCAGAGGCCCATGTTCATGGGATAGGACACGTCAGTTCATTACCCCGCACTGTCCCCTCCTTGAAATTTTTATTCTCCTGGGCACAGTTTTAATAAAGAAGCACTTAGGATTTGTTTTTAAATACCTTTCAAGTTTGCCACTTTCTGCCCTCCCTTCCTCCCCATGGGTCCTTTCAGCTCCTTCTGACCCAGAATACTCTGCGTTTTGCTCTAAGTTGACAAGAACACATTAAACACGGATCCAGCCACCGATTTAGGGAAATGGATGATCATCTGGGGCTTGTTCTGTTTGGGGTCAGATGATAATGCTGCCGCCTGGGTTGAATCTAGACAGCACTCTGGGATCTCCAGGCTCATCCAGTACAGTCCCTCAAATGACAGAAAGCAGATCTGCCCTGTGGCATTAACTCCGCTGCATCGCTGAGGGTGAACTAAGAGGCTGTGAATCCAAATGACTTCATGTGAGAATGAATGTAGCACTGAAAACATTTACTGAGAGACTTCGCTAAGAGTTCGGACAGCTAATACAGAAGCATTGCATTTGAAACCCGGAGCCTTAATGACATTCCAGACCAGCCTCTCACCAGGCAACCACAGCCCAGACTAGGCGGATGACTTCCCTAGGGTCACACAGTTAAATTTGGGGGCCTCTTTGTCTTTGTCCATTAGATCTCCCAAAGGCAGAACTCAGGCGAGAATCTGGCCAAATAGTGAGCGCTGAATCTGAGTGTTGTACCTGCATGGGGCGAGTGAGGTAACTGAACCCTTTCTAAAATCAGAGAGTCTTCTTAGTCTGGGATGAACTTGGGTCTCAGTTGAACCCAAACGAATCTTCCAAGAATAGACAGGTTATGACATATGACCCACATTTGTGTGATATATTTGCCATAGGGCGGGAATGTTATTTTAACCAGGTGTTTTGGTCACTTTGCATCAGTGTTGAGTTTGATGAATTGTGACATTTAATTCTCTTTTACAACAAAATTAAGTGATTTCCTAAAACAGTGTAAACATCTAGGAAGTGGCAAGACAGATTTGAGTCCTTGTCTGTCTGCCTCCACATTTCACACTCTTGTTAGTTTATGCTTCCTCTTAAGAAACAAAATTCTTTTTAAAATGGAGGTAAATTATTTTTATCATAGAGATATTTCATTACAAAGCATTTTGCATATAAGAAAGAATATGTTCTGGTGTAGAGTCAGAGGATCATAAAGTCACTGAACCTTAAAGAAAGAACTTCAGAATTCAATGATCTTAGCTTCCTTGTTTTGCAAATAAGGAAGTGAGGCTGAGAGCTGCGAAGTGACCTTGGCCAAGGTCAGGTGCCACTGAACCCAGGACTCCCAGTGGAGTGTGCTTTCCACTCTGACATGTGGTCTCCTTCAGTTTAAAACTAGTGACCACAGCCATTGGGGTAGTGACCAAGAGTTTCTAAGGTCACAGGTGTCCTTAGTTGGATTTGTTTGTGTCTTAACTCCAACTCTCACTCCCCAGTGAATTAAACACTTTTAAAAAGATTGCAATCATATCTGCCAACCTCTTGCAAAGTTAAAGATGGCCTACAGAGAGAACTAGGAGACATGAATTTCTTAAAATATTAGTTATCTTCACAAAAATGTTTATAAAAACATTTTGAGACTTCTTTTCATGAAAAGAACACACACACACACACACACACACACACACACACACACACACACACACACACACACACACACACGCCTAACAGGATTTTGTTCAGTTGCTAGAGTGCACTCTTCTGCCATCTATCTCTGTGAAAACAAGCTACGGCACGCTAATCATGGTTTATATCTGTTTGCATTTGCTTTCACTTAACATTGTCACAAATACTTCCCTGTTTCCTTAGTGATTTTAATGACCATATAATATTTCATTGAGTATATATATGTATACACAGGCACACACACAGATTTATTTTAGTAGTCTGCTATTATTGGCCTTTTGAAAGCAGCTGAACATTTTTTTTTATGTAGTTTTTATTCTCTGGGATTGTTTCATTAGAACAGATAGTTGAAAGTGGGAATAGATTTCCCTTTTTCTCTTGATATACGAGTCATGTTCGTTTTCTAAAGACTAATCGAGATGTCACCTTTAGTTGGGGCTGAGCAATCACCTGGTTTCCTCTGAACAGTGATACAAGCACCAAATACACTCAACGCTCATTTCCTCCCCCATCAGAACTTCTGAATGCTTACCTGCCACTCTGTTTACTGCAAGTGTGGCTATAATTCTTTCTCATATTTCCTCTACATAGCATTGGATCTTTTCATTCTATGGCAAGTCTTACTATATATGTTTCCTTCATTGCACACAGCCACACAAATATTTTTGGTGGTAGGTGGAGGTGCAAACAGAAGTGGAAGCTCTTTCTCTCATGTATCTGTATATCCTCCTGAGTGGTGGGAGAGGGCACCACTCTTATTACGGTGGGACAGTAGGTCAATAGGCCTCTCAAGGTCCCATGATGGGCAGCAGAAGTGAGGACCAGCCAGAACCTTGTACTGGAAGTCTAGTGTTTTTCCACAGTGCCATAATGAAGCATGTTTTCATGTCCACAGAGGCCACACAGGGGGCAGCTATCTTCGTCTGCTTCAGCTTAGGTGACAATGTTGTCCTTGGGTTACAACACAGCCAGCAGGCAGTAAGTAGATACTATAATATTCCATTGAGAATGCTTCTTCCAGAATGAAGTAGGGCTGCGTGCAACCGACTAGTACGCCCCTGAGAACAAGGCAGGTTGTAATGATCCCCAAGCAGTGACCAAAGGTAAGGACCCACAGCCAGCTTAGGGTACGCAGGATCATTCTTTTACAGGAAGAGGTGCCCTTGCTGTTGGCGGCACTCACTGGCAGTGGTAGAATGAGCAGGCAGCTGGGAGCTACACCAGGCCTGTCCTTCCAGGGGCTTAAGGAGGCCGATGGTGTCATGGGGGTGGTGGCAGCAGTCTCTGGCTGCTCTTTCTGGCCTGCACAGCGGGGGGGACATTCCTCACTGGTCCACCCCAGTCTGGGCTCAGAGCCACTGAGCCAAGCTCCACGTGGCAGCCAGGCAATGACATGGCTGGAGCTTGGGTGCTGGAGTCCAGTGCTGAACGTACAGCCTCATGGTTTTCCTGTTTCCAGGCTTTAGTGGCTTCCTTGATCACACAAAGGAATTGAGAATTATACATGTGCTACATGAGGACCTGAGAAGGCAATGACAGCATCTCCCTTAATGTCCTAACTCTTACAGCTCCTGGTGGGGTGCTTTCCTGGTCCCCAAACTCGGTTCCCTATCTGGCCTGCAGCCGCTGTCCGAAGCCTGGTGTTTCTGAATGGTGTGTGGGGTGAGGGCCAGGGGCTGAGACTCAGATTCTCTTTCCTCTTTAAAAGCTGTGTACACACAGGACACAACTTCAGCACACTGCCCTGATATTTTCAGAAAATAGTGCAGCACTACTAGATTTACTCACTCCATTGTTCATAGAGCTTTTTGGAGTGTCAACCCTGTGTCTAAGTACCAAGAGTCCAGAGATGGAAAGACCGCCAACATGCCTGTGGGCAGAGGCCCTGTCTGGTTCACTGACAGTGGGATATCCATAGTTAGCACAGTGCCTGGCACACGGTAATTGGTCAGTGAACACTGACTGAAGACATAGTCCCTGATTTCAAGGAGCTCACAGTTGAGGGCAGAAAGACAGACAGGTAAATATTCACAGTGATATTGTAGTGACTAGACAGAAATGTGTCCATGCTAACTTGGAAGCCATCAAAGTAACATTTCCTTTCACTGAAGTAAGAGGATTACAATCTTTTATTGGCAGGTGAGGATTCTGCTTCCCATAGGATTTCCAAAGAAATATATTGCTTCCCACAAAGATATATTGACTCTGGAAACAGCATGTGTTGGTGGGAAGCATCTGAGTTGCGAGTAGGGAGACTCCTGTGTTCCAGATCTCACCGGCTGAGTAGCCTCAGGCATAATCGCTTTGTGCTACAATTGTTTTTATATATAAGAACAGGACATTAACTCCTTCTCTGCCTACCTCTCAGCAAGGCCTTGCTTAAAAGCCTCTCCTGGCTCCCCACCACCTACAGAATAAAACCTGAAGTCTGCAAGGCAGAAACCAGGCTCTGTCATCTGACCCCTCTCTCCTTCCTTGGGATTATCCTGAGTTTCTGCAAACATTCTTTGTCTTTCTCCAGCCTTGTGCATCTGTGGGCAGAGCTGCCTCAGCCTAGAATGCTCTTTCAGAACTGGCCTGTCCAGAGACTTCAAGCTCGCATGTCGCTCCTTTGTGCCCTCACCTGTGGCTGCTCCTGTGCCCCTCCAGGGTCCTTCTAACAGCATTTGTCCCATTTCACTTTCTTGTTTATGCATTTTTCTTAAAGGCTTTGGCTCTACACTGCCCCACCCCATTCCCCAGCTCCTGATACATGACTGAGTGTTTAATAAGTGCGTGCAGCTTTGTTTTAAGGCATCCAGATAAGTTTTCTCTTTGGTATCTCACTGAAGTGGGCAGAGAAGAAACATGGGTGGAAATGACAAAGAAGCAGATTTCATTTGAGTGTTTTAAAGAACCTCCTCAGAATCAGGGCTAGTCAGCAAGAGCTTGGATCCCCATTGTGCATCTAGGGCAGCGGTTCTCAACCTGTGGGTCGCGACCCCTTTGGGAGTCGAATGACCCATTCACGGGTCTCGCCTAAGACCATCGGAAAACACATATATAATTACATATTGTTTTTGTGATTAATCATTATGCTTTAATTATGTTCAATTTGTAACAATGAAAATACATCCTGCATATCAGATATTTATATCACGATTCATAACAGTAGCAAAATTACAGTTATGAAGTAGCAACAAAAATAATTTTATGGTTGGGGCTCACCACAACATGAGGAATGGTATTAAAGGGTTGCAGCATTAGGAAGCTTGAGAACCACTGATCTAGGGACTTGTGAGCTGTCCACAGCTGGGAAAACCTGCCATGGGAGCTGTACCCCACATCTGTGGCAGCACAGCTCCTTCTGGGGTGACTCCCTTGGAAAAGAAAGTCAGAGGGACTGTGGTTTCTGCATCTGCTATCCAAGGACTATCCATCTCTACTGATCAAATTCCCATGTATCTCTCCCTTCATTTCTTTGTAAGCGTTCAATCACTGGCTGTTGATTGGGTAACTGCATTTATTAGTACAATAGTGACTTCTGCTCTGCAGAAGGGAATCATCCATATTAGAGCATGACCGATTTGGGAAGAACATTTGCTTTCTCCATCCGTGGCCCTTTAGTTTGACCTAGCACCCCCATCCTTTTCTCAGGGAGTGCGGGAAGAGAATGATGTAAGCTCAGGTTATCTCTCTCCAAGTCCTTCACCAAGTCCAGGTAGTGTTTGAGAAATCTCTTTCCAGCAGGTAATAATCATGTAGCATTCCTTTCTCTGTCTTCTCACATATCTCTTCAGAGCATCTAGCAGCATCTTGCACATAAATATTTGTCAATTTAAAAGTGCCTTCTCAAATCACTGACAGTTGATATTTAACCACTGCTTAGCAAACAAGTTCCAATCAAAATGTGCTAAAGGATTTTTTAAAGTCTTTAGCTATTCATCCAAAAATTCCTTTTAAAATTCACCATCTGCCATGGACAGCACGTATAAGTGTTAAGGCTGGGATGATAGAGTGTAGCTCTTTGCAACCCACTTGCCTAACCCGACTCTGTCCCTGGGCTTACTCTCCATCCCTCTCCATCTGACCCCACTGAAGATATCATAGGTAGCAGCCTAAGGAACCAAACTACAGCCTGCTCCCTCTAGTAGCTGCATCTGGAAACTGTAGATGCAGGTAGTGCATGGCAGTGGCTGGTCCGCTGTTGAAATCCTAAGTCTCTGACTGGGATGGTCCCAGGGCTCCCTCCCTGTAGGTACATGTATGAATGCAGCTCCAAGTCATCAGTGGTGCAGTGATCCAGTGGATGGAGAAAGAAAAGAGACTTTACCTTTGCCCAGCTCCTGATGAGGTATTCATTAGCCTAGATTGCTACCTACACAAAATGTCAAGCAGACTCTAAATCCTAGAGTAGGTACTGGTTAGTTGGAAACTGTTTGCATTTAGTAGGCTAAAAAATAAATAAATATCTATTGTATGTTTTCTTGCAAATGACATTAATGGAAAATATACAGTTTTTGGTCCATCTGGGGGAGAATACCTAACAAAACAAAAACCAGTGATAACTTCCCCTGCCCTGTTCTAACAATAGCAATTATATCTTAAGAAAAAAAAAAAACAAAGGAAGAACACACCTTTTATTCAGCAGGACAGAGATGATGACACTTATTGTTTTATGCCTGGTTCTGTCACTTGGTGCTGGAAACATTTGCTCTGTGACAAGGACTCACATCCTTAAGGCCCATGAGTTGGGAGCTTAAGTACCACAAACTGAGAAGGAGGCACCCTACAACATGAGGCAGCGATACAGCACTATCAGAGGAGTTATTCTCCAGTCGAGGAAGTTCAGGCTTTGCTGCAAAACAGACTCTTTCCTTTGGGAACAGGGACTTTGGGGACAAGAGGGAAATAGGAATAATCTTTATTAGCCAAGATGCCAAAGACATTGCTGAAAAGATAACGTAAACGTGAGAGCCAAAACATCTTTGAGATCAATCCCCTTGATTCATGAATAAGAAATGATTTGACTTCTCCTTTCATCATGCTGCTTAGTTGTTATAAGTTCTTGTGGCGAGCAATGTGATTAAGTCCATTTTTAAGTGCGGGATTAGTTGAACTGAAAAAGAAACAATAATTCATGAATCCTCAGTGTATAAGCACCTTGGCTTAATAGCAACCATGGTAATCATCCCAGATGGCTGAGAGGATGACTCCCTGGTGTCTTGATGGGAGGCATTACTCATCGTCACCCTAAACTCTACACCCAGGTACCCTCTCCAAGCTCCTGCCTGAATCTTAAAGACAAGCTATTATGGTGCCTTGGGAGGTGATGAGCAGGGGTTGGTGGACAGAGCATGGATCTTCTGGCTGCAGGTCCCTTCTGCTTCTTGGCTCTTCTACAGAGCTCACCTATCCTTCTGTGCTCACCTCCAGCTTCCCTTCCCTGAGCCCGCCCCTTGGTGTATCCTGCCTCTGAGAGCCTGGTGCGCTCCTTGTCTCTAGTACTCTCTGCCCCGGCACCTTCATGTGCTGCATGTAACAACACAGGAAGAGTTTTGTATAATTCATTTAAATGGCTATTTAATGTGTGTCCCACTAGATTATATCCTCTCTAAGGTAAATGTTTCCACTAACATTTATTTCTAATTTTAACACTATTGCTCCACTAACCCAGTACCTGTATAAAGTAGATGCTCCATAGGTGTGTACTGTTGGATTTCTTGATTTCTATTCCATATTTCTGAGGGTCTAACATAACATTTCAATGGCTATGTTTATAACCTTTATTCTAAGGGACAGAGTAAATATTTAGCACTAGCAGACTATTTTTCTGAATGACAAGTTATAGCTTTTGGCTATCTCCTCCTCCTCCTTTTTCTTTTCCCCAGGGTATTGCCCTTTTGAGGCAATTGGAAAAGAAGGAGGGGTAGGGGAGAGAAGAAGCCAAGGAAGAAGGCAGAGGGAGCCATGAGGAGGGAAGGGAGTGGCTAGGGAAGGCCACGAAGAAAGGGGTGGATAACCACAGAAAGTAGGTCAGGGCTAAGGGCCCCAGTACAAGGAGATGAAGGAGCAAAGAGAGTCTTGACCTTCCTGCTGCTACAGAGACTGCAGTCTCCTCCATGGATACTGTTCCTCTCCTCTGCTCCTTGGGGTAGGTGCTTCTCAGCTCTTCTCCCACAGGAGAAGGTACTGGCGCTCTAGTGCATCGCTTACCAAGTCAGATGAAACTAGATGTTCCTCTCCCATTCAGAAACTTGCTCCGTCTTACTCTGCTCTATCCACAGGTGAGGACATTGAGGAAGAACGTTTCAGGTTATGGTGATAGCCTGGGTAGACATATATACTGGCTGCTTATTTACCAAGGACTTCTGTTTCATCTCTTTCCAAAAGAATTTCACAGGTTTACAAGCTTAGTACAGTATTCAGCAGGGAGAGAAAAAGCAAAGCAGAAATCACCTAAGAGGAGTGGGAGCTCCCTGGCTCCTTCAGGGCTCTGATTTTCTACGTTGGGGACTGGCGTGGGCTTTAAGTTCGCTGGAAGCTATGAGGGAAAGAGAAACATTTGACCATTTTCATTTAACAAAAGTTCCAGATTTATCTACAAATATTTCTGAAAGTATCTTTAAACAAGAATGGTCTCTTACATAGCAGACAATATTTTCAAGTCTAATATTAGAAAAGACAGAAACACTAATCAAGCAAATGGCTTTCAAACTGACCCTCTTGAAATGTAGAGGCTATAAGGTAAAATTGGAAATCCAAGAAAACATTTTCTAGGTAGAATGAGAAAATATGGTTCATCAACTTTGGGGCAACCCTCATCTGACCCATGTATCCCAAGACAGTCATGGAGAGAGAAAGGAGAAAAATAATTTCCTGGATGATGCCGATTTCTGAATAGTGCAAATAATACTAATAGGAATAATAATAATGTCTCCATCTTTGCCAGAAAATCTTCACTCAATCATTCTTTCAGAGTTTACTGAAGCTGCAGAGTAGAGCAGAAAAATTAGAGCCTGTTGGTATCACAGGACCTGAGCTCAACTCACAATACTGCTCCCTATTAGCTGTGTGATCCCAGGACAAGGAAATTAATCTCTCTGTGCCTCAGTTTCCCCATATGGTGATAAACAGTACCACCATGTTGTTTCAAGGATTCAGTGGAATCGTGAATGAGCAAATAAGTGGCACAGTACCTGGAATTTAGTAGGCGCTCAACAATTGTTAGTTGAATCTTTTTGTAACAAAATATGACTGAAAGTGTGATGTTTTATTTCAAGGGAACCAATGGGGTTCAAAAGGAAAGTTCTAATAGAGTGATTTTCACTGGTCCAAAATATACTTGGTCCTTTGAAGTCTCAGTGTAGTTGCCTTTCACACGCTGGTTTCTATTGAGATTAAAGCATTCGCCTTTCTTACTAGGGCAAAGAAAAGGGTGGCAAGAAGGTACCGAGAGACCCTCTCACCCCATCCCCACCCCTCCTTGGCTCCTCACCCTCTCTCTGCACTCCCTGCCAAGCCCTGGCCCTTGCACAAAGGCTCAGTGCATTCAGCTCCAGGGTTGCTTTGTACCTGTGGGGCCTGCCCCCTTCCAGGGCCCCTCTTTGGCCTTTTTTTTTTCCCCTTCTTTTAAAAGACCCCAAGGGGGTCTCAAAGCCCAGTGGCTGGGCTCCCAGGTCACCTCACAGAGGCTGTGTTGCCCAATAGAAAGGCATGTGGAGTCCCGGGGTGAGAGAGAGGACATTATCAATCATGAGCTGTGAAAAGCCAGGAGAGAGAAGGGAGAGCTGGAGAGAGCAGGGAGGACTGCATTGAAGTGGAGGATTTTTTTTTCCCCTGTTCCTGTTGTTGTCCTTGTTGAAGGGAGCTTTCTTGGATATCTGCCCAGACACATGCTGAGTTAAAGAAGCAGCAGGGTAAATTCTTAAAGAATGAATTGGGTGAAGAGAAGGAGCTGGGGGTGGGGAGGAGTAGTGAAAAGAAACCAAGGAATGATTCCAACTCCCAGACAAAGGAGGCCCCTGCAGACCAGCCCAGCCCCAGCCCAGCCCTTCTGTGGTTCAAATATTGGTTTGTTTAGCACATAATCTAGGGACACCAGTGCTCCTTAATAGCTGCTTGGGGCCCACAAAGGGGCCACAGGGAGAAACTACCATTTCTTGAGCTTTCTTCTTTCTATTCAGTGCAGTCTGAGGATGCTTTTGGTGACATAAACATGGGGTTCACCAATAGTGAGGGCATGTTCTGTGTAGTGCCAAATGACTTTTTAAAGAAAAGGAACTTGTAGAAAGCTCTCCTGGATTCTGTGTTGAGAAACCAGGGACTTTCTAATTCAGGATCCCTCAATATAGTTTCTGAAGTGAGAAAAACAAAGCAAGACTTGGTGATGATGGCAGGCCAGCTGGATTTTCACTGCATTTCCCCCTTCACTGGACTAGAACCATCCATAGAAAGGTTGATAGAGAGTCACTTTAAAAAAAAAATTTTTTTTTATTGTTTTATTTATTATGTTTGCTTTGAAGTCCCCTGCTAGGGATTTGTCAGATGTTTGCATCAGAGTAGAACAGTGGGTGAGGATCCAGCTGTCAGAGGGCCCCATGGTAGATTACTCATTCATTTCTTTGTTGCAACATATATATTTCAACTATCCAGTGAGTCTTCACTGAAGAAGGCTGGTGGACCCAGGCCTGTGCTAGGGCTTGGGCAGATGCAGGTATATTGGGCCAGTCCAACCATAGATGGCCCACATTTGCAGCAGGACTTAACAGATCTTTCCCTTGCACAGTGAGTAAGTTCATACCATGGAGTAATTTCACAATTTATAGAGACCACAAGGGAAGTAAATACTAAAGTCACAGTGTAGCCAATGTGGATAGCACCCCTTTGAGTTAAGCATTACACACTTGGTGTGCCATATTGGCTAACCCACTAAGCCTTGGGTGAGTGCACCCACTTTCTCTGCAGTTCCGCAGGAACTGAAGAGAAGAAAGAACAGTGAATATCCAACAGAGCTGCTGTGTAAATTCAACCCTAGTCACGCTTGGAATTTTCTATCGATGGCCCCCAAATGATGAAATATGAGCATGCTGCAGTCCAACACATGAAAGAGTAAAAGACGAAGTTTTCAAAACACAAACTGGACCTTATTATACTTCCAAGGAAGCATAGTCACCTCTCAAAGTATTCTTCTAAAGAGGCTATGCACTAAATATTGCCATTGTACAAAATGTGTTTAAAGTATAGCTTTGCTGTCTCCAAGTCACTAGTTTAAAAAAAAGGAGAGGCCATCACAGCAGTTTCTAAGTCATGAAGCTGACTTTTTCCAACAGGACCCACGGGAATTATAGTTAGGCAGTTCCATTATGCTGACATGCAGTGGAGCAGGTTACCCATGGCCTTGTCACATGACAGTGAAAACAATGGGACTCACAATCTGTGAGCTGCCACAAGTCCTGACTTGTCACATCTGAAAATGGTTCTTAAACCATATAAGTCATCCTCAGTGTAGTGGTTGAAAAGTCAGATACCATTGAACTGGGAATCTCCTGGAATATGGTGCTTTCAGGGGCAGCTGAGACAATGAGGTGTTTTCAATCTATTCTGTCCATCATTGTGAATGTTTCTTTGTTTGTCTGTTTGTTTTTGTGTTTTAGCATTGACTGTTTTTTCTATTCTGAGTAATGTAAAGGGTTAGACAGAAAGGGGTTAGAGGGGAGAAGGAGGGGGAAAGGATGTGAGAAAGAGAAGAAGCTTCCAGTGACTTGTGCTTTGCATCTTCAGACCTGCTATAAATTCAATTGTGTTCCCATGAAATTCATATATTGAAGCCCCACCCTCTGATGGGACTATATTGAGAGTAAAGAAATAGCTGAAATTAAATGAGATTATAAGGGTGAAGCCCTGAGCCTATAGAATTAGTGTCCTTGTAAGAAGAGACACCAAAGATCCACTTTGCTCTCTCTTCCATGTGAGGTCACAGCAAGAAGGTGGCCATGTTCAAGCTAGGAAGAGAACTTTCACTAGATACCAAACCCCGCTGGAACCTTGATCTTGGACTCCTGAGCCTCCAGAACTGGGAGAAAACAGGTTTGTTGTTTAGGACTCCCAGTGTATACTATCTTCTATGGCAGCTGGTGCTAAATCAGACAGACTCTTTTTCCAGTTACCTCTCTCAGATAAGTGAAGTCTTTAATACAGTACTGTAATCTGCATTGTGAATCTACAAAAGGGAGACGAAGGTAGGTGAGTGATATAATATGTATAGCATTTCACAAACTGATTTGATCACGGGACACTATTTTGACCTGAGGTCAGACAAGACCCACATTATACAGAATACATTTATAGTAGGAAGTGCTGTTGCAATTTAAAACGTGAATTCTTACATGAGGTAGTGACCTTACATAGGTACTATTTTACCCAACTATAAAATTCGGGAACTAGACTAGATGGTCTTAAAGGCTTGCTCCAGATTGAAATTTTATGCCTCTCACATTTAGCCTTAAAATCATCTCTAAGGGAAGCTGTGCAGAAGTGTTTGGAGCCTCTGCAATCATACTGAAGTGTTTCCTTCCTCCTTGTTGTCTATGCAAAGGTTTTTGTTTTTTTTTTTTGCTTATTATTTAATGCATTGCAAACTTCTGGGATTGCTCAATTGGAGACTGGGTGAGGCAGCCTCAGAGAGTAGAGTTATGGGGATACCACTCTGTTTCCTTGGCCTAATGCAATTTTATTCTCCTCTTCTGTAAACAGTGAATACAGGAAAACCACACACAAGTTTTAAAATATACTAGAAGATTGAAGGTTACTGTGTACTATGGAGGGGAAGGGAGGGGAAGAAACCCTATACATTGAGAATTTGAATTGATTCCAAGAGTCTGGATTCACGCAACAGTACATTGTGTTTTCCGCAGTTTGAAGTGTTTCCTTGGTTTCATGACTTCCTTATAGTGGGAGTAGATCATTCCACAAAACATTGGGAGGATGGGGAATATGTATCATTTGTAGAAACTTAAATTCAATTTTCTGCTCAGTGACTTTCTAGAGCGCTTATTCAGTAAGACCTTGTATAGAGTTGTCTTTTTTGGTTTTATTCCCAATCCTCCTTAAAAAAAATTTTTTTTAAAGAAGAAGAACAAGCCCAGTTGCACATTTTGTGAATCCAGCAGAGGCTTGTTTGTGATCATTGCCAGTGATGAACTGTTCTTATCCCCGCCTCAACCAATGCAGAATAACATGGAGTGGAGAGTGAGCTCAGTTTGACTTTTCATAGAACATCTTAGATTGAACCTCCCCTCCAGGGATCCCAGAGCTTTTCTGAAAAGATATGTGGTCAGGAAGTTTCAGAGTCTCCTGTCCAAACAGTTCTCTCTTCCCTGAAGTTTAGTCCTAGCTCTTACACACTTCTATGATTTTTTTTTTCCTTTGGGGTGCCATTATGCCTTTTGATTGACGTGCCCATTTCTGACATTTCATTACATTATGCCTAGGTTATTCATGATTGTTACACACAAGGACGACATGGGTTATTGGAATCAGGCAGAACTGAGCCTACTTTCTGACTCCCAACTCTTTTACCTGTGTGAACTTGGTCATATAGTTAATGACCACAAGGCTCAGAATCCTCGTTTATAATTGAAAAATAATTGTACCTACCTCATTAGGTTTCAGAGAGCATTAAGTGAGGGAATTTTAAAGAAACACATTTGCACCGCACCTGGCTCTATGTAAGTATTTTATAAAAGGAGGTTATCAAATACATGAGGCATATGGGTTTTCTTAATGAAAACTAATAATATTTAGGTGATGACTGACACAGATAGTAACAGATTTTAAAATAACAACCCTGCTGTTCCATTCACTCACTCACTGTGCTTTCTGCCTTGGGGTGTCCATTGGCATTGAGTTGCCTCTATCTCATGAACTTCCAGTCTTGCTGTCAGGGACCATCGCTCACATTTCTTGGTATTCCCCTAGTAGAGTGATATGCCCAAGTTTAGTATTAAATAAATATTTGTTGATTACTGAACAGATTATTTGGAAAATGCCAAGAATGAAGAGCCAGGTGTTTCCCTTGATTCTGGAGAGCGTGTGGTCTTTGGGGTACAGTGTATAGGAGGGAGCCCTACTTTACTATCTAGGGGTTCCTTGATTGCCAGACCTGTCTGGTGAAGCTAGACACCATTTAGAGATGCAAAGAAAAGTCTTTGAGAAGAGCCTTGGCTTCCAACACACATGAAACCCAGGCTACTGTTGCTCTTGCCAAACACCAATCAGTGTAACAACAGTCACTTGAGGAAAATTTGGAGCATGTAGATTCCCAGGCCATGGGCTGCCCCAGAGGTTCTGAGTCTGTAGACCTGATGGGGCCTGGGAATCTGCACATTCAGGAACATTCAACTCAGTAGATCCTAATGCCCTTGGTGTTCTAACTGCCCTCTGAGAAACAACCCCAGCAAAGGGGCCCCCTTCCAGCTCTTTCTCTGGTAAAGTTGAGTTTCCTCAGAATCTCAGTGTCTCAGAGTCCTCCTCCACCGCCTCTCTCCTCTCACCACACCCACCCGAGGAAAGGCTGAGGTGCCCTCCATGTTCTGATTACAGACACCCGACAGGACAGCCCTGTTCTTGGCTTGCCACTCCCTGGGCTCCGCTGGTCCCTGAATGAGAAACATCTGTCTGCTCCCCTCCCCCCATTCTGCTTAGACTGGTTACTCACAATGCATGCTGTTCTGCAAGCCAGGTCCCCAAAGCTCCCAGTTCTCCGGCCTCTGCATTTCATCACAGTTGGTTTTTAATTACATCAAACCAAGGGCTGCAGTAGACCAGGGCTGCCCCTTAGAGCACAGTCTTGTATCCAACCTGTCACTACTGGATTCGAGGCCTGACTGTGTTCCTATGGGGCATTTCAGATCAATGGGGGGAAGTGTCTGCTCAGATCCGCAGCCCATGACACTGGGGAGTATGTCTAAGAGCACACAAACCGGGCAGGATGGAAGCCAAGGGTCTGGGCCAGTACCTAGGCCCCACCATTGCCTGGGAGCTTGTTAGAAATACAAAGTCTTAAGTTACACCTCAGAACTTGGGGTGCAGACCTTCAGATGTTTCTGATATACACTTTAGATTGCTTCTGGAGTATTTGAATTTAAGCCACCATTGCGCGTAGACTAGAAATAAATTTCTGGAAAAAAGAAACTGCAGAGGGCCTGACAGAGGTTGGATTTCCTGTTGCCCTGAGACAGGGAAGTGGGTGACGTGCTGTGGCCGGGGCCTGGAGCAGGAGGGAGGGTGACGAGGGTGTCAGATCAGAAGAAGGCTGTGAGTCTGGAAGCCTGGGAAAAACAGGCGTGGGTACCGGAGCCCATTTGCAACATGGACTCCCTAAGCCATTGCGCTGGGAACTGGATGGGGAGGGAGAGAGAAATAGGGCTGAGTGTTCTGAGCCCAGGTAACAATGGACAAGTCAGGTGGCCCCTCCTGCAACGGGCAGAGAGAAGTAGTGGTGCGTTCCTGCTCACAATGCAGACGTGCAAAGGTGGGATCATCGCATTCAACCCAGAGAGCAGTCTACCAACGCTACACTTCCTGGGTCAAAATGGTCACTGTTTACTCTAAGCTCCCCTGACTTATAGCTTGTACTGTGTGTGATACTTATTTTAGTTAGAAAGGGAAGAAGATGAAGGATCTTTCAAATGATAAGATTTGCCTCTGATTCTGCCTCTAGGAAAGTGAGTGGCTTTTTTGTTTAACATTTACCTGACTTAGGGCATGAAAGGTGAAGCCCCCATTGCTGGCCATCAAAGGAAACAAATTGTTCTTCATTAAAAAAAAAAAAAAAAGGATGAAAATGTTGATGTAGTTGAGATCACAGTAGAAAGCTAAAAAGCAGGACTGCGGAAGGGAGATCTTGCATTGGATCAAACTAGAAAGTCAAAAATAATAATACAGGATTGGACTCCAGGAATTTTCAGAAACTTGGGGCAGACAAATAAGGTAATGGGTGTAAATGCATTTTATAGAGATCTCCAAGGATGGTTGGCTGGCGTATGGGTTAGCCTCTGTTTTACCATATCTATATAATAAAGCTCCCAGAGAGCAGGGGCCTCGTTTCCTAGCTTTACTCACCAAGAACATGACCTTAGCCTTGCTTGACAAAGCTCTAATAAGATACTTACCAATGGGAATGACAATACAGAATGTATTTTAAGAAGTGGCACGAGAAAATATATGGCTAATTGTTACATAAATATGAACTAGTGTATAAAATAGTAGATGCCAGCTCAGAGCTGTGAGTCTAAAGGAGGGCTTGCTCAGAGCTTCAGAGTGCAGTGGGGTGTATGGGAATGGATAGAAAGTGGCTCTTTCCAGAGATGATTTGTGATCCCCGGGAGTTATGAAGAGGCACAGAGGTGGGGAGGAAAGGGCCAATCAATTCCTCAACAAATGTCCTTAGTCACCAGGGACCAGCCAATGTATTAATTAATCAATCAAATAATTAGTGTAGTCATCGAATGCCAGGCGCTGTGGCAGGGACCAGAGATTCAGAGATGAATTAAGACAGAAGTACTTGGCCCTCAAGGAGTTGTGTAGGCAGTGACCAGCAGTGGGAATGTATAAACTGTGATATCCTGCTCAGCAGAAGCTCCCCTGGAATACAGTGAAGACCGAAGAGATGAGCTGGCTCGAAAGGAAAGAGGGAGGAGCCAGGGCCAGTTATGTGGGAAGGGTAGTCTTTGGCATTTGGAAAGAGAAATGATTTTTCCAGGCATGTGAAGAAGGAAAGGGTATGGTGAGAGGGGCAAGACACCAGGCTGGGAATAGGGGGCTGGGGAGGCCTATAGCACGTCTCATGGGCCTTCTGTGAGTTTCTAGGAAGCTTGGATTTCACAGAGCAGCTGGAGAGAGCTGTGAAAGAGGGTTATTGAGGGAGCAGGTAAGGCAAGTTTTGTTTTAGGAAGGCCACCACTGTGTTGGGAGGAACAGCGGAGGGTCAGGTCTCAGGCAGGGAAGTGACCAATCATTGCTCAGGACATTCCCTGACCTTCTTCCCTTCCAATGGAGGGCCTCTGACAGACCTAGCATTTGGCTGACGCCCTTTGGTGAAGTGCGTTTTATGAATGTCATCACACTAGGTCAGGAATTGGGAAGGAAGCAGCTTTATGCTTGGAGCTGCCCCTGACCCCATCCCTCTGTGCTCCCTGCCTTTTCCGAGTTACTGCCTATTCTCTCCCTGGAGTCTTCCCTCTGGAGAGAAAAGTCTATCTGATTAAGGTTACCAGATTAAACATATAAAAATATAGGGATCTCACAAATTACATTTTAGTATAAATATACACAGGATATACTTATACTAAACAAGTATTTGTTATGTACTCAAAATTCAGATTTAACTGGTTGCTCTGCTTTTTCCCTGGTAACCCTACACATGATTTTAGAGTTTAGAGGTCCATCTTATCTACCTGCCCATGTCTCCTTTCCATATGAAGGTGCCGGGGCCCTGAAGGGTCAAGTGGTTTGTTTGCCAAGCTCAGGCAGCCGAGCTGGAGCAAAGCCAGATTTCCACACAGGCTCGGGTCTGCCTGACAACCTGTTCTCCACACCTTAGACTGAATTAGTTAAAAGTGTCAGCCTGCCTAGAGGTATTTGCATTTTAAAAGAAGGCCTAAGGGCAAAAACTCCAAGAGTGTGAATCTAAGTAAGTAGATCCAAGTTCTGCAATAGATGTGAGGAGAGGCATGCTGGTCCTGGAGCTTCTTAGAATCCAGTGAGGACCTCTCACAGCCTGTTCTGGTAGCCGGGGGAGCCCACGTGGCCTTCCGATTTAACAAATAATTATGTGAAGTATGTGGCCTAAGACAACAATCTCTTTCATTGTAACAACACCCTGTACTTTTCAGAGCACATTCACTGACATTAGTTTGCTTAATTTTCATTTTTAAAGTTGTAAATATTTATGCACTTTACATGTTTCCAGTTTGGTTTCTGCCACCAAACCAACTAGAAAAGTTTCCACAAATAGTGAATTATCTATCAGCTTTTTGTAAACGCGCTGTAGTCAAATTTTCATTTTTTTTCTTCCCCCGCCACCCCATACCTCCCCACCAATTTCACCTTTTAGAAGGCCATAGCTTGTCCTCAGCTTGGTGCTTGTTAGCACCCATCTGCAGTAGCCTTTCTGCTGTCCAAGAAGGAAAGTCGGATTGTCAGTCCCAGAGAACCGGAGAGTTGAAAGTGCCCTGAGGCACAGCCAGCTCCTGTTCCTGCTGGAGCTCACGGGTGTGGAGCCCATTTTCCTCCTCACTTGACTGCACTCTATCCCATCCCACCTCCCTCTTTCCTTAGGAGTCCTAGTCTCTCTTCTTTCCTGCCTCAGAACAATGCTCTGAAGGCTCCTGGAAGCCATGCCTGGCCCACTCTTCCCTTCTCATAGTTTTTGTTGCTTCTTAAGATTAGTCTGGGGTATTCTAAACTAAACAGATTTGGAATTGGCTGTTTGGCAGATGAGAGAGACCAGTTTATGAACATACTAAGCAAGATACAGGGCAGAACGTGACAGGCCTTACTGTCCTTGGTTCTTTCAGCTCCTGCCCAGTTTGGGTTTTGCTGCCATTTGTCCCTAGCAGCTTATCTAGTCACACCCAGCCTATGAGGACCAGGAGTTCTTGTTATGTCCCTATTTGAGCCATTGCAATTATCGGGCCCTGCCACTGACATCCCTATTTTTCTGCAACTGTATGTAGCCATGATTTGCTCACCATCCATTTCCATTTCTTCTTTAAGAATCTTTCCATGTTAATTTTTTGAGTTGTTTGTACTCTCCTATCTGCACAAAGGATTGCCAGAGGGCACACTAGACTCTACTCTGCAGGCTAAGAATCTTGTTTGATGTCTGGGAAACCAGCCGTGCTGGTAGGTCACCATGCAAGTGCCCTGGATACAGGTCCCTTTTCAACCCAGGCAGTCTTTGATATACACTCCTTCCTTCAACTAATGCAGACGGTACAAGGACTGTAGAAAGTGTGATCTGAGTACAGAGCAGGGGTGCTTCGTTCTCCTGGGAAGGGGGTCAACCAGGCTTCTTGAAGGAGGGGGCCTTCCTGCCTGCCTGGGAACTCACCTATCTGCGGGTAAGTTATTAGCATTGTGATCCATAGCAGGTCTTTTTTTTTTTTTTTATATTAATATGGCATACCTGTGATTCAGTGTAGCATATCTTTTATTTGATAGTGAATATCAAATTATTGCATGTTCTAGTCCTGCAGAAACTAAGGATTGTGCCTTTTTCATGTGTAATCATCTTACTCAACTGTCCTCCTTATCTCTGGAGGGTGGGGTGTGGGAAAGGCCTGACCTCAGCACCCTGGACAACGTGGGTGTTTTGCCCCAGCCTGGGAGCGATGCTGTCCATTTGCTGCAGGCAGGAAAGGCGGGGACACATGCAGTCACAGGACCAGCATGACAGCTGCCCAGCTTTTCCTGACTCAGGTCTTTAGAGGCATTTCATTGTTTTGTGGGAAGTATTGTAAGTTCTGTATTACCTCACCCATCCATATCAATTCCAAGACATAGATGCATGCTAAATGATGTTTTGATTATCTGTCATCTCAGATTATCTGCCCTGGAGTCATCGGTATACACAGAGACACATGCAAACACACTTCTTTCCCTAGGCATGCCTGTGTCAGCTGAACTGCCCCCGTTCCCTGTTACGGGTCATGTGCACCACGTTTCCATAATTCTCAAGTCCCATTCCCACTTTTGCTTGTTCTATCCTGCTGGCCCGTGCCTGGCCGGCCCTCCCTCCTCCTTTAGGTAATGAAGATGCTCCCAGCCCCAGGCTTCTTCAAGGGAAAATACATTTTATGAACCACGTTTCACACCCACCTACATTCATTTTAGCATTTTATTATCTATTTCATATTTTCCGTCCCATATTTCAATGTACAGGCCTCTCCCTGCTTACCTCCCTCTCTTGTATACTGATATTTAGTATCGTGCGACACTCATGCAGATGCTACTGTGTGCGGTGCCTTCACACTGATGTGAATGGTAGGCTTCAATGTAGCAGAACAGTAGAAGATTCTACTCTTTTATCTGATGCTTTAGCGCAGCTCTCGCCTTCGTAACAGTATGGGAAAGAGTCTGGGCACCGTGAAACAGTTTCATAAACAGGTATTGAAGACATCTGGACCCCTGCTACAATTGTGCTGGGTCACCTGGCCAAAGTGAGGTGGCTCTTGGGGCAAGAAGAGACATGTGCTTATAACGGTTGTATTGCCTTCACCGTATCCCTTAGTAAAGTGACTTACTCCGAGCCTTACCATTGCTGCTCAGGTGAATGGGCCCTAGCAGTGGTTCCTCCGTTCTCCCCTGGCCAGTGGGGTATGGGATGCTTTGGACGAGGACCAGCCCCTCCCCGAATTCAAATGAACAAATCAGCCCACGAATGACACATGCTCCATATCCCATTGTTTGGTAATTTGGAGAACACACACCCAGTCAGCCTTATGCATACACCTGCCACACCTAATGACACGATGCCCAGAGCTGACTGTGGTTGTGGCATGCAGCAGCCACGCACAGACAGATGTGACGAAGATGAACTGATCTTGTTTTTAAGAGAATGAAATAAGCTCTTTGAAACTAGCAATCAGGCTCTCTCTCAGGCTGATCCACATTCAGCTGTTGGTTTGAAGGATGCGACCTTGATGTGACTTCTCAGCAATGAATGATTTTCTTAATATCTTTAAAAAAAAAAAAAAAAGCCTTCTCCTTGCTTCTTCCCAAAGAGTTAAGTATTACAGAGCAGACAGATGAGAGACCTGAGAAGGACTGTTCCTGGGGAGCCCGTGGTTCTCACCTGGCAGCGTCTTAAACAGTTTAGGCATGTGAATGAACCACAGCGATTGTGTTCCCCGATGTGGGAATCCAGGGTGAGGAGCCACCAGGGAGGTAGCGGCATCCGTTTAAACAGAAAGTTTAATCCTTTCTTTCTACTTCCCATACCCCCACCCCCCAGAGATGGGCAGGCTGATGTGCAGATACAGAAGGAAGGAGACTGATTCAACTGCCAGGCAGACCTGGTGCTGCTGCTGCGGGACTGCTGATCAGTCCACAGTGGCTTTGAGTGGCTCTCAGCTACTGTTACAGGTGACAGAGAACCGTGGGAGGTGGCCGTGCCCTCATGGATCTTCCATTCCCTTGGGGGCCCAAGGCTGTGCACAATGACTTGCCAGCCCTGGAGATAACACTGAGGCTGAGGCAAATGTGCAGTATTATGGGATGCAGAGGATGTCTAAGGCTGTAACAAGGGGTAGGTGGAGCAGCTAGATAAGTGAGGATTTGAGATAAAAGGTAGATGTGATAAGCCTTCCTTCCCAGAATGACTTCTCTGGGTACCTGTGTGTAATCAGCACTCTGTAAACACTAAATAAATGAATAGCCTGGTGAATGAGGGAGGGGCGCAGACTTGACATTTGCTGTATATTCAGAAATGACATGTAAGGTTGCTTAAACTTCCTTAGGAAGAGTAAGTTAAGAACAATTCTGATAACGTGATTTTTTTTTTTCTGCTCATTAATGATCGGGATGAGGAAGATGGGGGAAAGGGGGTGCCACCACAAGGTTCCAAAGAATGAGAGACACAACATGTGAGTTTTGATAGCATCAGGAACAAGAGACCATGAGAAGATCAGTCTGACCATATGGTGCAGATTGTCTTCTTGATACTTACTGTTGTTTATTGTATTTATGTATTTAGAGTTTTCTTTTCCTCAAAGAAAGAGACCTATCCTGGTAGTGGAATTGTCTCCATGAGTTTCCATGGTTTAGGGACACAGTTCTCTGACATGTACACTCCTCTCTGTAAGGCTTCTCACCTCTATTGTCTCATTATTCCATATGACAATGTCAGTGTGGCAGATACATAATTTCCATTTTTATAGACACAGACCCTGAGTCAGAGACATGAACTGACCTGTCCAAGATTTCACAGCCATTTAGCAGCAAGTCTTTGGGCTCACATTTCAGTACATTACTGCTGCCCAGGACCATGCCCATCCTTGCTAGACCACTGGAGACATAATCCTTGATAACAGGCCCATGCTTGATAGTACTCCTTTTTTTGCAGAAGAACTCTGCCAGACCAAGCATGGTCCACTTTTAACTCTTCATGCAGTGGGTTAATGGAATTGATTAATGCCTGCTCTCCTCAAATCTGAGATGTTTCCCTATTCCCCAGGACTCATCCATAGTGTAATGACATTTACATCTTAAAATATAGTTCTTTGTTTTGGGCCAGCTTGCACCAGCTGGAATAAAGGAATTGTCTTTGGCTTTTCCTGGTCAATCTTTAGGCACATGGAGTAATAATGAGAGAGGTGGGAATGAAGAAATAACACAACTCTTACACGCCCAGTTCCCAGATCTGCCAAGTGTTTTATAAGATTGTAAAAAGTATTTTAGAACACAAAATTTATCTAGTTCAGTGATACTTAATCCTGGAAATACATTTAGAATCACTTGGAGAGCTTTGCAGAATGCCAGTGCTAGGGCCGTTATCATGCCCAGAGTCTCAGTTTCAGTTGTTCTGGTACTGGTCCTGAGTATTAAATAATTTTAAACGGTAGGTAGCTAGGATCTAAAACCTCTGATTTAGCCTATCCTTTACATAAAAACAAGGGCACTACTACCAAGAGTTTAAGTTTGTTGTCCTGTATTAGCTAGCCATCACTACATAAAAAATACCCCCAAAGTTAATAGCATATAACAATAAACATTTATTACCTCTCAGACTTTGTGGGATAGGACTCTAGGAACACCCTAGCTGCATTATTCTGGCTCATGGTCTCATGAGCTTTCAATCAAAAAAGATGTCAACCATGACTGTCATCATCTGATGGCTTGATGGGTCTGTTTGATCCTCTTCCGGGGTAGTTCATTTGCACACCTGGCAAGCTAGCTCTGGCTTGTGGCAGGAGGCCTCAATTCTTCACCACCTATACCTCTCCATGGGGCTACTTGAGTATCCTCACAACTTGCAGCCGGCTTTTCGCAGAGTGAGTGATCCAAGGAGGAAGCCACAATACATTTTATGACCTAGCCTTGGAAATCACACACCTCACTTTTGCCACAATATGTTCATTAGAAATGAGCCTCTAAAGCCATTTCACACTGAAGGGGGGAGTGGGAGTAGACTCCACCTTAAAAAACAAAAGTATTGATTCCAAAGAGAGGGAGAGAGAGAGAAACATTGATTGATTGCTTCCTGCACTTGCCCCAACCAGGGACCCAACCCCTGACCTAGGTACACACCGTGACCAGGAATCTAACCCATGACCCTTCATTACATGGAACGAGCCACACTGGCTTGGCTTAGGCTCCACCTTTTGAAGGGAAGAATATTAAGAAATTTGTGGACGTATTTTAAAACCACCGGTGGCCAAAGTCATGTATAACTTTTAGTACCAGAGCTACAAGTCTCTTGACTGTTAGTTCAGTGCCCCATCAACTAGTCTCATAATTAACTGATTGACTCTAAAGAAGGAAATCCCCATAAAATATTTAAGATTCCATCAATTGCCTACTTCCTATGAACAGACTGGTTCTTTAAAACATCAACATCCAGAGATCAGATATGTAACTGTCCCACCCCTCATACGATTCACTCCAACTCACCGCCTCTTTTCACCCATTAGAATCCTCTGAAGGCTCGGATTACCTTGCCAGGGGAAATATATGAGCTCCCTGTGTGATATACCATAACTGCAACAGCACATCATATAATTTTCCCCGAAGGCTTGTTGCAGCCTATGTCGAGTCATTTGTATTTATGACAGTTCGGGCGTGATTTAGTGCGACCTCACTTTGATAAAAGCCATTTAAAGCTCATAAATATGGGTGACATGCTGCCTCCCTGGCTGGGGTTATTGAGGAGAGGCTGAGATTTGCATTGCCATTCCACTTACATTGTTCAGGAAGAAGAGGAAAGAAAAGGGCAAGGAAGTGGGGAAGCAGAAAGGAAGGTGTCAGGGCGAGCGGGACAGAGAAGGACAGAGGGAGACAGGAAGAGCCATGTGGTGGCCACTGGGCTCCTTGCACTGCAGTGCGCTCCTCTCTGGTCCTCCCAGGAGGGCTGGGCTATGTGAAGAGCACCAGCTCAGAGGGAGGCCTGATGAAGCACATGAGAGTGAATAGGTCACCAGATTTTATGAGGCATTTACTTCCTCTTTTAAAGACACTGTTAAATCACAACCAAATTATAGTAAATTGTCGATTTTTATTGAAACAGGAAAGCCCTCTAGCTTAACTCCTTACAATACTGCTCTCTGGGGACAGCTTTACTACAGGTGGAACAGGTGACTACCCTGGTCATAGGGCCTGAAAGGCACCAACATGGGGCCTGTCCCGAACCCTGTCTCACAAGGACCCTCAAGGTACCTGAAATTCCATCATTTAAGAACCAACTTGTTTGAGTTCGGAGGCCTGCACAGGAAACAAAATCCCAAAAGGAAATCATCTTTAGCTTACCAGTAGAAAGATGGGTTGTGGGGATTAGGGCCCCGATTGTGGAGGTGCCTCCTGGTGGGCAGAGATGGGAGGTGTGGGCATAGAAGCTAACAGGAGAGGCCACAAAATAAACATCGCTCCAGTTCTGTTAATGGGCTTTGGTCTGATGGCCCTGCTCATTTGTCACCCTCATTTCCTATCTGAATCAAGGAACTATTGATCTCACATGTGGATTCCCGTTGGCTGCTTAGCCAGACCCATTTAAAGATGCTGACATCATCAGCATTGAGCTGGTGGGGACCCTGGAGACCTTCTAGGGCAGCACCTTCACTCTACACATGAGGAAACCAGGGTCTGCCAACTGGTCAGCCAAGGAGACTGACAGCAGCCAGGTCATTAGGGAATCTGGGAGGGAGAGCAATGGGAGGGTAGCTCCCTAGGCAGTGACATGATGAGAGAAATGGAAGGGACTTCTGACAACTGTCTTGTCAAGAGGCCTCAGGTTGGGCTCCAGTGGTCAAATTCATTCCGAGACATGTCTTTTTTGACCCACTCATTGTTTCTCAAAAACGTGCCAACATTGGAAAATAAGGAGATTTCTCATATGGACCTACAAATGCAACCACGCTCACCACACCCGTGTTAGGTTTTGGCTTCTGGATGCAACTGGCTGGAGCAGAGTGGGGCCGGCTTTGGTCCTTCTGTTCATTGATGCTCCCTAGGTGATCCGCCACACTTTTACATTATTTGTTGAATTTGCAGCCTCTCTCATTTTCCACATGGTACCACTGGGTCTCAAAGGGGTGGGGTGACTCCTTCAAGCAGGCACAAGGGAGGTTATTGGCAGAGCAAGAGCCAAAGTAGAGTACTCCTGACACCCATTTCTTAAGATCCCACTGGCAAAACCCTGCCCCTCAGGCCAACCACTGTCCACAGTGCCACACTCGTAGGCCATGTCCCTCTCCTAGGAGGTTCTCTGTGGGTCACATACCGCCCCAGCCAGAGTACACCCCCTTCAAGGACAGGCTTGTGGAGGTAGTAGATAGGGCAGGTTCATGGCACAGAAAGGCAGATTCAGCACTGTTTTTCTTAAATACATTTTACTGACTATTACAGTTGTCCCAATTTTTCCCCCTTTTCTCCCTCCACCCAGTACCCTCCTTCCCTCCAGCAATACCCCCTGTCCCCTTAGTTCATGTCCATGGATCATGCATGTAAGTTCTTTGGCTTCTCTTATTTCCTATACTATTCTTAACATCCCCTTGTCTATTTTGTTCCTATTAATGATGCTTCTTAATCCCCATACCTTTTCTCCCCTTTCTCTCTCTTCCCCCTCCTAGCTGATAACCCTCCAAATGATCTCCATACCTATGATTCTGTTCCTATTCTGGTTGTTTGCTTAATTTGTTTTTTAGATTCAGTTGTTGATAGTTGTGAATTTGTTGCCATTTTAATGTTCATAGTTTTGGTTGTCTTCTTTTCCTTAAATAAGTCCCTTAAACATTTTATGTAATAATGGTGTGGTGATGATGAACTCCTGTAGCTTTACCTTGTCTGGGAAACACTTTATCTGCCCTTTCGTTAATGATAACTTTGCTGGATAGAGTAATCTAGGTTGTAGGTCTTTGTATTTCATCACAGTGAATACTTCTTGCCAGTCCCTTCTTGCCTACAAAGATTGCTTTGAGAAATCAGCTGATAGTTTTATGGGAACTCCTTTGTAGGTAACTCTCTGCTTTTCTCTTTCTGTTTTTAAGATTGTCTCTTTGTTTTCAACCTTTGGCATTTTTGTTATGTGTCTTGGTGTGGTCCTCTTTGGGTCCAACTTGTTTGGGGCTCTCTGTGCTTCCTGGACTTGTATGTCTATTTCCTTCACCAAATTAAGGAAGTTTTCTTTCATTATTTTTTTAAGTAAGTTTTCAAGTTATTGCTCTTTCTTTTCTCCTTCTGACATCTCTGTGGTTCAGATGTTGGTATGTTTGGAGATGTCCCAGAGGCTCTTTAGACTATCCTCATTTTTTTTTAATTCTTTTTTCTTCTTCTTGTTCTAATTGATACTTTTTTCTTCCTTATCTTCCAAATCATTGATTTGAATCTCAGCTTCATCCCCTCCACTGTTGGTTTCCTGTAAACTTTTCTTTATTTCACTTAATGTAACCTTCATTTCTGCCTGGGTCTTTTTTATGCTCTTGCTGTGCTCAATGAGTTCTTTGAGCATTCTGATAATCAGTGTTTTGAACTCTGCATCTGATAGGTTGGTTATCTCCATTTCATTTAGTTCTTTTCCTGGAGTTTTGTTCTGTTCTTTCATTTGGGCCATATTTTTTTTTTTTGTCTCCTCAATTTGGCAGCCTTCCTGTGTTTGTTTCTATGTATCAGGCAGAGCTGCTTTGACTCTCTGTCTTAGTAATGTGGTCTGTTGTAGAAAAGGGACCTGTACATTGTGTGGAGTGAAGCCTTAGGCAATCGTCAGGGCAGGACAACCTGTTTCACTGTTTTGTGGCTCTGTGTGGGGAGATGACTTGGAGAGGGGACATTGCTGCCGCCTGACTTCCAGAGGTTTACCCGGGAAGAAGCTGCCTCCCAGCGCTCACCCTGTTTCCAGTCACTTTACTTTCTATCTATATGTCACTGGTATCCTTCCAGCTGTTACCCTGGTGCTGAGTCCCAGAGGGGGTAGGTCTATATAAGTCCTAAGTCTGTGCGGGTCCTTTAAGAGGAGTCTCCTGAAAATCTTGCAGTTTCTTCTGCTGCCCCAAACCCCCACTGGTTTTTACAGCCACAGTTATGAGGATTTATCTTCCTGGCACTGGAACCCTGGGCTGTGTGGTCTGGCCTGTGGCTGGAATCCCTCACTCCTGAGGTATCCCTCCTAATTTTTATCCAGCACGTGCAAATGTGGGACCACCTGTCATACCACCTCTCCTCACCGCACCACGTCCTGCATCTCTCCACCCGTTTCTGCATCTCCGCCTCTCCTACTCTTCTGGATAAATATGGCTTCTTTAAATTCTTGGTTGTCAGACTTCCATACAGCTCAATTTTCTGACAGTTCTGGGTAATATTTGTTTTGTGATCTAGTTGTAATTTTTTCTGTAGTTGTGTGAGGAGGTGAAGCATGTTTATCTATGCCTCCCTCTTGACCGGAAGTTTTTAACAAACCTTTTGTATAAACTTTTTCAGAAGAACTTTTCTGGGCTACACAGCTGCTTCCATGGTGGCTGGCTGGGCAAAACATCCCTGACTCAGTGTTTTATCCCTCAGGGTGCCTCACATGAGACTGGCAACACAGTAGGACTTAGGACACGAGCACCAGTTTGCACATGGAGAGGCTCAGTGCATCTGCATGGACTATTAATTACCATTAAATACAGGAACAATTAATCCTCACTAGCACCTGTATCATAGTGTCCTCAGAGCAGACAGGGAGAGGATATCTTCCACAAATAAGCCTCCGTTTTGGCCCTGCTGACCTCTCAAGTTCACAAACTCTTTTTGTCTTTGATTCAAATTCTTATTTATTCTTTTTCCAAAGGTTCAATTTTCACTCTTGTCTATTCTTTGACTTATAATACCCTTATTTGCATTAAAGACTTTTATTTTTCATTTAAATAAATTAGTTGTTAATTAAAGCTCTTTGATGTAGTACAAAAAAGAGGGTATATTTGATATTAGCAGCTGTAAGCCTTTTGATGAATAGTTTGTCTAAGTTCTGTCAGGAGTATTAGCTTTCCCCCAAAATGGTTCTGTTTTCCTCCACCCTCCTCTCTCTCCCTCTCTCCTTCTCTGTTATTCATACACATGCATTAAAAACTATTAAGCTACCACTGCATTGCTCTGACTTCAATTAAATAGAGACCTTTGCCGTGTCTTACTTTCTTATTCGGTGGCCAGTATTTCTGGAGGCCATGCATGGAATTGCGTGGAACCTGAGTTGGTGTGGGAGAGGGTAAGCAGGAAGGACTCCTGGAGCTCCCTGCACTATGCACAGTTAATAAGGCCAGAACTGTGATTTGAAGCCAGATACACCTACTCCAATGCCTTCTACTCATCATTGTTCAAGGGGAGAGAAAGCATGGGCTTTGTCCTGTAGGTTCTTACCATCCAGCTGCAGAGGCAAATGAAAACGTGACTCAGTTGTTTAACTCAATGAGTCCATTTGTGCTCAGTGTCTCCATAAGGATGCTCAGTCATTGAAGTCTCAGGGTCCAGAAGAGGAGGTTGCTGGAGGGTGTCAATGGCTACAGATGTGATACAAGGCACATGGAAGCTTCCAGAACATGACAATCAGAGGTGGCTATGTGGGGGGCTGAGGTTGTCGTGGTAGCTGGTGAACAGAGCCTAGGAAAAGTTTTCTTTCCAACATGATGTAACAGTCATACTTAGGCCTGCAACCTGGAAAGAGACTGGCTTTGTGGCAAGAAGGCCTTGTGCTGAATCAATGACTAATGAGGGTTGATCTTGTGAGGGAGGGTTTTTTCTGAATGGTAAGAAGGAGTTACGCCTGACTATTCTCTATACTATAGGGCAATTGCCAGAGAGGTCAGTCAGAGTGATTAGAAAAGAGGTAAATTTCCCATGTCCTTTTAATCTCAGAGCAGAAGAGGTTTGATTGAGTGTGGGTATTGCACTGGATGGTGTTGCTTTAACTGTGTTAGTTGTCCCCCTCCTTGCCCCACAGTGAAGTAGCCTCCTGGACCATGTTCTTCCAAGGCCTGGGACCTCTCCAGGAGTCTCAGGCAGCCACCCAGCATCTTTTTACTCTCCTCATTGCCCTTGGCCCCTTCAGAGATGCCTTACTGCAGTCATTTAAACACATGGACCTTTCTAGGCAGTAGGAGGTTTCATACTTCATCTCATTAAGCCACACAGACACCCGTGAGCTGAATTCTCACTTGAGGCACCCGCATGTTCTGCTTGATGTTCTTCAGCAGTCAGGTTCTGTCTGGTCTCTGGGTGGTCGCTTTCCCTGTTGGTTTGCACAGTGCTCAGAACATGCAGGAAGAAGAATGCAGCTGGGGGTCTCGAGGGCCATAGACCCCCATAGGAATGGCCCATTTCCACACCCCGGGACTGCCAGGGACACGATCTATCCTTCCACCCTGGGGACCTTCCCCATGGGCAGCTGGCTCATTGATCTCTCTAAGGATCATTCCAGGCAAGGCCAGCCCCCCAGCCACTGCTTTCTCATTTATCTGTATTCACCAGGGAGCCCAGTTCTAATTAATTACCATCTACACTCTTAACACTCCAAGAGGGAAACCTGCTTGGGGGAGAGTGGGGGCGAATAGACATAGAAATTCAATCAAGATCTTCAGGTTGCAAGGCCTGGTATTGGCAGCCACACTTCTTCCCAGGGTAACTGAGAAGAAAATATCCAGCTTTGTGCAAAGCTGTGTAAGAGGGGACTCCTGGAGGTGCCTGAAAATAGGAGCTTCCACCTGGAAATAGAGCTTCTCAAGTTCAGGATTAGGACACACATTTTTGCCTGTTGTCCTGGGAGGGCTTAACCTTTCAGCTGCCATAGCCTTTTCTGAAGTGATTCAGAGACTGACCACAGTGGTTCTTAACACTGGCTTCACTTCCAACCACCCGTGGCATTTTAAAAAAAAAATCACACACACAGTCCTGTTGCTTTACTTTTTTAAAAATGTGCCCCCATAGCATCTTTTTTAAAAATTGAGATGGAATTTACATATTATAAAATCAACCCTTTTAAAATGCACAATTTGGTGGTTTTTAATGTATTCCAGAGTTGTCAGTAATCACCACCATATAATTCCAGACCGTTCTCGTCACCACAAAAAGAAACTACACATTAGCTGTCACTCTCTGTTTCCCTTCTCCTGTACCCCACTCCCCACTTCCACCTCAGCGCTAGGACACCACTAATCTACTTGCTGTACCCATGGATTTGCCTATTCTGGACACTTTCCGTAAATGGAATCACTCAGTACATGTCCAGCCCCGAATTCTGAACCTTGTGAATTGAAATAGCTGAGACTTATACGTTAAAAAAATTAAAAAAAAAAAAAAAAAAAGCCTTGGTGGTTAGGCATGGCCACGGTCTGAGTTTCTTGGGCAAGAAACGGTGAAGCGCCCTACGAAGGGTGCCCCATGTGCTCCAGCACACAGTCAGTGCTTAGGAAATGTTTGCTGGATGACCAAGTCCACATCCGAGAGAAGTCTCTCACAATCTAATATGCTTGGGATGTCTGCCCCCAAAGATATTGATTATAGTCCTAACTTTTCCAATTAGCTGTTTCGTCAACACTATATAGAAATCTCAGTCAAAATCCACTATGGTTTCTGTTTCCCCAAATCAGTAAATTGAATGAGTGTCAATGACTGTTACCACGTCTCTGACTTGTACAGAACTTTGCCTCGTAGGCTGTGGCTGGAAGCTCATGAGCGCCACTGTCCTTTCCAGAGAACTCTCTAATGACAAGCGAAGTCCTGGTCACTCAAAGGAACATCACTGAAACAGCCAGATGAGGTTCTCATGAATGCATCAGAACCAAAGCCAGACTGGCATTGGAAAGGAGATAAAACACAGCCTGTCACAGATGAGCAAGTTGGGAGCCCTGTGGGGAGGGAGGTTACAAACAGGCGTAACACTGCAGTGATTAGAAGACACGGTTAGGGTCTCGGTCTGCATGATGTCTGTGGATGCTGTCCAATAGCCCAAGTCCAGCTCCCCCGTTTCTAAGGCATCCTGTTTTCCAGAGGCACCAGCCCCGGGCAGAGGACACGCAGGCCACGCCTGGTTGCCCAGCGCCTCACACCGTTCTCTCGTGGCTCCCGCTTGGTCATTTATCGCATTACATCTCCATCTCCTGCTTTGTGCCTTCCGGGATGAGAACACTGAGGCAAGGAATCCAGGCTCACCTCTCAGTGGGCACCTGTCGACAGAGAACAATTGGGACGTACACGGGGCCATCACTGAATGTCCAGATTTGGCCTGCCATTGTGTGACGTAGTGGGAATGGCTTGATGCAAACCCATCCCCAGTGCTGGGAACACAAAGCAGAGCCCTCCTGATGGAGCAGAGAGGTATTCGAGCCTTGCTTTTTCAATGAATTCTTTTGGAGCACCTGCAGTGTGCCAGGCACTGCTGGGATAGAGCAGTAAATAAAACGTGACAAGTTCCTGCACGTGGGGAATTTACACTGAAGTAGGATGGGACAGGGAGTGGGAGAAGGGAGACAGACAGTGAGTGAGTTAGCAAGCATATAATAAGATGTCAGATAGTGGTAAGTGTACAAAGAAAGATAAAATAGGTTCAGAGGATGGAGAGTGATGGAGGAGAGGAAGGAGTGCCAAGGTGGAGAGACTAGTCTGATACAGCATGACCTGCGTGCAGTTAGGGAGCGAGCAGGCAGCCCTCCCCCAAAAAGAGAATTCCAGGCAGAGAGAACAGCAAGTGTGAAAGCCTTAGTACCCAACCCTGGCTCAACATAATAATCACCCTGGAAACTATAGATTAAATTCAAATCTCTGGAGTGTGCATGTGCATATGTGTGTAAAACTCACCAAGTGATTCTGTTACAGAGGTAACCAGGATTGCAAACTATTGTACAAGAAGAACAACACGGAGGGCATGGTAGCTGGAGCTGAGTGAGCCTGTGGTCCAGGCGATGGGAGGATAAGTGTGGAGGGGTCGGCAGAGTTCTGCCTGGTTGCGGGGGGAGGGGGCTTGATGGCCTGGGTGAGGGTTGCAGATTGTTATTAGAAATGGTGGAAAGCCAACGGAGTGTTGGAGCGGGGCTGCAGTGAGCAGAACCACAATGCTCCACGGCAGAGCGGTGCACACGCCTCCGCCCTCCCCGAGAAGTGCCAACAAAAGCTGGGGAAGTGCGGGCGGTGAAGCTGTCTTTGCTTGTGGAGACTGTGCACACAGTTAATCCGTGTTTGTTTATGTGTCCAGAGTAGACATGTTTACACACAGCATGGGCTAGAAATCTCGAAACTGGAAGACCTCCGGACTCACCACATTCTACTTTTCCCCTGGCGGTGACGGTGAAGAAGATAAATGCATCTCTAGGTGCAGGAGCAGGGATGGCCTCCAACTGTCTCACTTCTTCCTGGGGAGGTGCTTTTTAAAAATGCAAACACAATGAAACAGATGAGAAGAGTTGCAGATTACGTTTCTGACAATGCGTAATCTCCACCTGTCCGAGCGTTGTCATTAGCAAGCCTTCTGATTACCCTGGCAGCTCTCGTTTCTAACTCCCCATGGACAGAAAGAAGCATGAAGAGAATTACATTTGCTCCAAGGCTGGGGCCAAAGGTCATTCTGAGCATTGGACAGCTGGCTCTGGTCATATTGAAGTGCCATGGCCTCAAGTGTTGATAACAGAATGGCTGATGGCCCTGTTGTCACTTTCTTTATGCTCACTATCTCTAACAAATGAAGCTGAAAGTGTGGATTCACAAAAATCAGGGGAGAAAATCTCCCCTGCTCGCCCTGCTCTCTTGCGTTCATTGTAAGTCTCTGGCACCGCAGTGCTGAAAGCCACATGGATGGGTACCTCGCTCCGCCACTGGGAGGAGGAGATTGACACTGGGCCCACATGTTAGTAAAACACCTCTGGGCATTTTAGGTAAAGCATTGACCTTGCAATGCCAGTGACGAAAAGGCAGGCACCCCCATGTCCTCGCTCCCCAGCCGCCGCTGCGCTCTCGGATACCGTGAGTCAGTAAAGATTGCACTGGACTGAGAGCCAGACACTTGGGGCTTAAGCCTCAGCCTATCGCAAACTAGCACTGTGACGCTGGGCAGGTGATGAACCTTTAAGAACTTCAATTCACGAATCTGTAAAAGGCGATGATTCAACCTGAACAAGCTCTGTTGTTTCTCCCAGCAGCATGCATCTGGGGGAGTTTGCTCATTTGGGAAGGGACTGGAGTGTGAGTGAGCAGAAGGGAGGTGGGTGCGGGGGTGAAGGCCTTGGGGAGCGTGGGCAGGCTAAGGGACCAGAGAGAGGAGTTCAGCTCTCAACATAATCACTTTGTAACTCTGTGGTCTTGGGCAAATGACTTCACTTCACTGAATCTCAGATTCTTTATCTTCAAAATGGGAGTACTGATGTCTACTCAGGAAAATTGTGCTGAGAAATAAATGAGAGGTGTATGAAGCACCCAGTACACGTGAGAGCCTATTAAATAAAGGCTAGCTATTACCATCGGTTATTCACTCCGTACCGGGTAATTATGCCTTTGGAGTATTTCGTTAACTTCCAAAATGATGTAGAACTCAGCAAGAGAAAGATCAGTTCCCTTAGCATTGGGTTTTATTGTAAATGATTCTAAATTGCCCCCAAATCTTCGCACTTAGCTCTCACCCCCCAGACTTGATCATTCTTGGTGTGAAGGACCCTGCAATGTTGTACACAGATTGGATCTGGGGTTTTTCTTTACCCACTAAATCCTGTGGCGCCTGGGCTCTGCCTGTGCTGCAGGGTGTGATGCATTGAAAACGGTGGCATTACCTCATGACGTAGCATGGAGTTTGTATCCCAGGCACCCACTGGGATCAAAAAAAAATGCATGCAACTCCCAAAGGACTCTTCTCCTTTGGGGAAGTTTAGAATCTGCCCTAAATCAAGGGGTCCAGTCCCACCTGGTGTTGCCATGCCCCTAGGTTATGTGTATATACCACTAATGAGGCCCCTGGTGGTTTCCCATATCGGGGATCCGAGTGAGGCACCCCCAACTTCTAGCTCTAGGAAACCTTTTTGTAAAGAAGCAGTCTTGGCTTGTTACTACCACTTGCGCCATCCCCCTCTGCGGTCCCTTGGGAATGGTGCAGAGGTGCTGGTGGACATGGAGAGCCTCCTGGCACCCGCTTGGACCATGTCCAAATGAAATCACAGGACATGCTCATGCAGTACTTTTTGTCTTTAATTCAACCTTTGGCAGACACTTGTTACAGGTCTCCATATCCAGGACTGTGCTTGGTCCTGGAGACAGATACCAAGTCATAAAAGTCCAGCTCTGCCCTCAAGGAGATCCCAGTGTTTGGCTCAAAGACTCAGGACCTGTTCAACCCCAGATCAGGTGCGGAGGGGTGTCCTGAAGTTCATGGCATAACAGCCGCACTTAGTGGCTTCGATATGGCTGATGGAGCAGGGCTCATACACTCATCATTGTCATCATCATCGTTGGTGTCAGTGTCATCATTATCATTGTCATTTCCCAAAGTCAAAGGAATGATTTACTTTGTCAACGCAGGAGCCATCAGAAGGACAATGCTCCTCGGTTCTGCCCAGGGAGCCCACGCCTCTGGACTGCCACGGGCTGCCTGTCCCATGCCCTCCCAGGTGCAGGTGGCTCTGGGAATCGGGCAGGGGACATGGCTTTGATCACACACACCATCACCTCAGCGCGGAAGCATCCATGCTAATCACTTTTGATTTCAAATGGATTAAACAGGACAGCAGCTGCACCGGGCTGCTTAGCTTCAGGCCCGCTCAGTAATGAGATGCATGGGCTGGGAGGCTGCCGTCTCCCTGCCCAGCCCCCACTCCTGCAGGGGCACCTTTGGGCGGGGGGCGCTGCTCTGAGACAAGGGAAGCCCAGGCAACTCGCACAGGCCCTGTATTCAGCTGGCCTCAGCCGGTGCCCTCAGCCTCATTCAAGATGTCCCCCAGGGCCACGTGAACGCCTGCCCTTTGCCAGCGGTTCAGCCATGTTCTTCCCCATGGCCGCTGCAAATGCAGCCTGGTCCCTCCGTATTCTCACGAGGGAAGGTGTAGGGACCAGGGTTAAACGGCAGCTGCTCTTCTGAGATGAGTCCCGAGTTTCATTCAGGAGCAGCCAGAACCACAGAGGGTCCTCCTCCCTCCAGTAGCCATGCCCTGTATCTGTTCATGTGGCTTATCAGAGATAGTAGAAATCATGTCCTCAGTAATAACCTTCTGTGTAGAACAAGGATGAAGGGCACTCGTGACCCTCTCCCATTTTGTTTCCCCACAAATTCTGTGAATGGGCCAGGGTTTTTGGACCCCTTTCAGAAATAAGGAAATGAAATTCAGACCGGTACAAAGGCTTTTCCCTGGTGTCTTTGTGTACCCTTTCTGGATCTTTGGAGACCAGCCCAGGCTCTGTCATTCGGCCATGTAATCATCGACCAGCTCCTCTTTCCCCTCCCCGGAGCATGTCCTGAGTGTATCTAGTTTCTGATGATGGCTCCATGAAAGCAGGGACCGCCTGTGTGTGTCTATTTTTGTACATAGATTGGACCAATTTGGGGTTGCAGGGTATGAGCAGCTGCCTTGGCTAAAATGCAAGGCTCAAGGGAGGGAAGGGAGATAAGAGGGATTCAGCACCAAAGCCAAGAGTTCTTCAGGCTATTAGATGCACTACTAAATTTGACCTTGAGGCTTTTCATGTTAGGCCAGAAGTGGTCAAAAGAGCGATGGGGAAATCCCCTGTTTCTAATAAAAGTTTCCACAGAACAGCCATTATTTCCAAACACCTCCTGCCCACGCTTGCCTTCAGCCCAGGAAGACAAGTTGTCAACCTTGTGCTGAGGTGGCCACTTAAAAACCAGCTATAACAAAGCCATGCATGGCCAAAATCCCTTCACATTGTCCCCAGTCCTCCCATGCTAAAGGATTTCAAAGTCATGGGCTTGGAGGCAGGTAAGGGCAAGGAAGGGGTGTGAAGTTGAATGCCAACCACCCTATCTGTTGATGTGGTACAACACAGCCTCCCCATTATCTACTCAAGTGGTCCAAATTGAGCCTCCCTGAACCCCTGAAAGATCTAAGAAAGAGGAAGGCAACTCATGTTTATGAAGCATTAACTTCTTAGGGCTCCTTATGGGCAGATATTTCATCATCCTAACACCCCTATGAGGTAGCTAATGTCACCAGTCTTGTGGATAAGAGAACAGAGGCTCAAGATTAAGCTGCTAGAAAGCGTTAGCAGCTGAACTTGGGTCTGGTTGACTATGAAGCATGTGCTACCTGGCAGAGCACGTTGCCTCGTCTGCATTCTCACTGCCCAGGTGAAGAAATTGTGCTCCAGGGATGATAAGTGGGACAATGTCATAGTGCTTGGTAATGGCAAGATTTGGATTAGAATTCAGGAGTTTTAACCTCCATCTGGCCTTCTTTCACATTACAGATTGTAGGGGCCCTTCCAATTTGCAAATAATTTTCCTCTTTGAGGTCTTGGAGCATGACGTCCCGTTTCTCTGAAGTGCCTTTTCCACAACTCTGTTCTTAGTAACATCAGATCATCGTTCCAGGCCCAGCCGGATTATTGCTTCCTGGGGAAAGCCTTCCTTGACCAACCCCAAATTCTCAATCAAGGGTTTCTCCATTAACTCTCTGTCATACCCACTCCCCCCACCCCATTTATTCCCAACTCTGCAACCAGTGCCTTTAAGTTGGTAGCTTGAAATGGTGAGTTATTTGTACTATGGAAATTGGCAAACACCTTGCATCAGGGTTTTTATTTTTCTCCCAGAGAGTCGGTTATTAAAGATTGGCCAGCATAAGGCTGGTTAGAGCAGTTACTTCTCCTCCAGGCACCATGTACTCAGATCTGAGAGCCACATTTTGAGGGAGGCATTTATAAGCTAGACAGTGATGACATAGGAAACCATATTCAGGGAAGAAGAGTTGAAAGCACTTGGGATATTCCACTTGGGGATGATGGATATGACACTTGTCATCAAGTGTCTCAGGGATGGCCAGTGGCAGGAAAAATGAGCAGACTATAGGGCGTGCATGGGCAAGACCGGTAACTTGGGGGAGAGGATGTCTGGAATCTTCTGAGTTTGGTATCTGGCTTTATGTTAAGATATGGGATCTGGAGTAGATTGATTAGTCCATCTGTTTCTCATCTGTTAAATGGGGTTCACATTTCCTACTTAACAGGAATTTCAGAACATTAAAAAAAAAGCAGTTAGTTCCTACTCCTCAGAATTATAGGGATGCGTTTTAGTGAGGCATTTTTCCACTGAATAAAGGTAGATTTGCTAAAAACTGTTGCTGGGCACTGACATAGCAAGTGCCACCTCCTCAGAGGTGTTCAAGCTGGGTGTCCATCTGCCAGAGAGGGGGACTCCTGCATTGGAGGGGGGCTGGTCTGAAAAACCATGCCCCAAGATCCCTTCCATGCTAGGACCTGTAAAGTCCAGAACATGTCCCTGGGCAAGTCACTGACCAATTTTGTGCCTCATTTCCTCCATCTGTTAAACAAGCAGGACAGTTTCTCTCCCTTCCGTTTCTCATTGTTCATTTGAGCAGCCCCAGATTCTCAATCAGGACTCTCTTCATTAACTCTCTTGTCATACCCTTACTTTTTTTTTAATCACCCTTATTTTCCTTGAACTTATCATGACTCTTAAGTTATATTTATTTTTGTTATTCAAAAGTAACGCTGTCTCCCAAGCTAGACACTTGGGTTCCATGAGGTGTGGGGCTGTTTTATTTGTTCATTGATGTATCCTCAGAATGTAAGCTACTTGGCACTGTTGTTGGGGGGATTAAGTGAGCTCATCACCTGCAAAGTTTTTAGGTCTAGGGAGGAAAGGTATTTAACCAATCTCATATTCACCATTCCTGTTATAATAACGACACTTTATACCTTGGACTAAGGCAATGTTCCCTGTGACTTGGCTATGAAGAACACCTGCTATTTTGCACCCAATTGGTTATAGGTGGTTAATCATTAAAAGTCAAATTAATAGTCAAACGCTTTGAAATTGTAGGTGGAAATAAGCTTTTGTGTCTTAGAATTAGGGTGCTTGTGAAAATCCCATAGGGTCAAGGAAAGCCTTAAGTGCATGGAGATGTTGGACCACTGCTCTTGACACTCACATGCCTTACATTTAGATGTGGCAAAGGTAAGTGGTTGGACACAGCTAGGTGTGGCTACCCCTGTCCCCTTTTTATCCCAGAGTCAGGCTTGCTTCATATGGCTCTCCTTGTAGCAATGCGTTTTTTGCTCTCCACATTATGGGCCTCTCTCCTCTCTGTTCTCAGCTGCAGTTCCTTAGATTTGGAATTTTTTTATCAAAAGGCAGGGGACTCCTGTTTTTGTTTCTGTTTTTGTTTTTGGCCTGGTTAGAAATGAAACGCAGCAATAGCTATCCTGAGAATATCTGCACAGTGATTATGGTGTAATTGATTGATAGTGTATACTTTCCTAAAGCTGTATTTAGTAGGAAGGGATGTGCAGAGAGACAAGAGACCACTTACTCCCTGAAAAACCAATGAGAGGTGAGGGGATGGATCCTCCTAAAGGTACACTTAGGCTTTGCCAGCTCCTCAGTTCTACCCAGGGCCCTCCCTCTCCTTACGTCCTACCACTCCACCATTTTTGTGATCATTATCTCACCCCAAATACTTTAAGAAATAGTTGGTGTGGAGCCTGATCGTGCCTTGGGTGAGTGGCAGGGCCATCTATCACCTTTCCAAGATTCAAAGGCTGTCAGATCATGGGTGATCATTCAGAATGTCTCATGTCAGAGGTGGGCCAGGAAGAGATATAACTTGTCCAAGGTTGCACTACCAGTGAATTTCCAAATGTGGCTGCAAAAGCGAACATCATCAGTCCCCGTGGTGGGCCCTTTGTTTGTGCTATAAATAAATGGCTTGGGCATGTGATTACTAAAGGGGCCTCAGACAGAGTTAGCAGCTACTTCTAGTCCTGCTGCTGGAGCATCTGTGTTGCATTTATTTTGCTCAGTCTCAGCAGGCAGTGTATAGAGAGACAGCCCCCATCTGAGCCAGCCAAAAATTATGGGCAAGTTTGTCCAAAAATAGGTGGACTGTGAGTCAGGCACACAGGTGATTTTAGGGAGAACAGGTAAATGATACTATATTTGGAGAAGCGGTCCAGGGAGGTATGACTCACATTTGACTGAGCCACTTTCATGAGAAGCAAACCTCCAATTCCAGATACCTGTGAGATGATCTTCTTGTTCTTGAGAAGGAAATCATGAGGCCATTTTTAGCAAACTGTAGTGAAGGCGGGACTGCATGAAACACAAACAGATACATACACACCCCAGCAAGATGAGTTACTGGTGTACCAGCTGTTTCCAGAAGACCTATATAGAATTCAAGAGGGAGAGTTTTTTTGTTTTGTTTTTTTAATTTTACTTTTCAATTATAGTTTGTATTAAACACTATTTTGTTTTATTTGAGGGGTACAGTACTGTGGATAGACATTCATATAGGTTACAAAGTGTTCCCTCTGATAATTCAAGTGCCCACACAGCACTATACATAGTTATTACAATATAGTTGACTATAGTCCTGTGCTGTACTTTACATCCTTGTGGCTATTTTTAACTACCAGTTTGTACTCTATCCTTTAACCTTTTTACCCAGTTCCCCAATTGTCCTGCCCTCTGGCAACCATCAATCTGCTCTCTGTATCTACGAGTCTGTTTCTATTTGGCTTGTTCATTTATTTTGTGCCTTAGATTTCACATATAAGTAAGATCATATGGTATTTGTTTTTCTCTGTCTGGCTTATTTCACTTAGCATAATATCCTCTAGGTCAATCCATGCTGTGGCAAATGGTAAGATTTTATTCCTCTTTATGGCCAAGTAATATTCCGTTGTATATATGTATCACAACTTTTTTATTACTCATCTATTGATGGGCACTTGGGTTGTTTCTGTATTTTTGGTTATTGTAAATAATGCTGCAATGAACATGTGCATTCCTCCTGAAGCTTTGCGCTCGGTCAAAGAGGACAACCTTCCCCATTCTTGAGTCAAGGGTATACAAGTGGCTGCATTCCCCTGCTAGAAACTCCCAATAAGCTCTCACTGCTGGAAAGAAAGAAGGACAGGGGGAAGGAAAGAAGGGACAGAGGGGAGGGGGTAAACTTGGTTAGGGAAACAAGGTACTCGTGATAATTAACAATGTTTGTAGCATTGTAAAGTGTACAGTGCAGACTCTAGTGAGTCCTCAGTCAGCCAGGATTCAGGAACAAAGACTCTTTGGAAAAAGTCAATTTGAGTTCAGAAAAACTTGAGAGGGAAGATCAAGATAGTAGGATGTTACCTTAGATGTCTACGCTGAGAGGCTGCATGGGGCTAATGGGAAGTCTGGCTCACACCTGCACAGCAGGTTATCCGGGACACAGCTGGAAGTGGTACCAATGTCCCTGGGTTCAGGGATGAGTCCCTAGCAGAGTATGGAGGAAGGAAGCAACATTCTATTTAGGGATTCCTGCGGGGGTCATGGGTGCCTTAGAGGACTGGACTTGTCATGATTGAAAGCTATGCTCAAATTCAGATTCTGCCAGTTTTTGCCTCCATAACCCTGAGTGAGTTATTTAACCAATTTGCACCTCACTTTGCTCAATTATAAACTGGTAAAAATAATACCATCTTGCATAGATAATGCGAAGATGAAGGGAGGTAATAGAGTTAAATCATTTACCTGGTATAATAATAGGCAAAGTATGTCCTGAAAAATCAATTATATTTTTATCGTCTAATTACCAAGAGTTCAGAGTAGGCTTTCTGGAGCAGATCCTTTCATCTTACCTGAGGCTTACAAAAGCTGTATCTGCCTACAGCTGTCAGGTTCAGCTATCATTGGGTCCAGCTTGACATTATCCCTTTCAGATATTCACCTGTGGCTCTGATTAATTGCTCTAGATTTGGCCCAAGGGACCCAGATTCTCAGCCAAATTGGCTATGCTGAGCTCAGGAGCAGAGCTTTTGACTCCAGTGCTCAGCTACTCTCTGAAGCAAGCACCTTCTGACTTTTCCATTCTCTGCTGCTCAGTGAGCCTAAGGGGGTACATCAATTTCCTGGGATTCGCCAAGGATCACAAAAAGCTTTAATACTACCTTGGAGCCAAGTGAGCTGATCATCTGGCCATTCTGAGCAGAAATTCAGTAAATGATGAGAAGAAGAGAGAGACAACAGTGGATTTTCCCCCAGCATCCAGCTTTGCTTGGCGGATGTTCAATGAGGGGAACCTCCTTTATTGGCCTCTTCCAGACTTTGGAAACAGCCCACTGATGCTTGCATGTGATTTCTTCATTTTGTTTGAAGGGAAGCACCTACAGCCCAGGCTTTGCTCCTGAGAAGTAACATCCCTGTAGCTCTGTCCTTTCCTGATAAATTAGTTATGCTTTCTTAAGCATGTACTTGCCGAACTTCAGGTGAAGAGAACAGACATCACTGCCTTCAGAAAGCATGAGGTAGGAAGAGAAAGCATTTTCTGATGAGTGACTGTATGTGGCAAGTATTAAAGGCAGTTTTCATAAAATGAGTTCTGGCCACGCATCTGTTCTGCTGACTGGTAAGAGATGACTATCTTGGCATCTCTGAAGAGGTGAGCTGGCTAATTCTCTTTCCCCAGGTGAATTTTGTTAGCACTGCAAACGGCTTGCTTACCTATAGAGAGCCTTCTCTTTTTAGAAAGGAGTGTACAAAATCTCTTTTGATAAAGCTTGCAGTCAAATATATCTTAACATGGGAATTCAATATAAAATAACAATGAAAGTTGTGTTGTTTGTGGGGTAAGTGGGATTGGGGCTGGAACTCTCTCTCATAGCTCCTCTCACCTACATCACAATTCCCAAGACTGTTCTATGGAATCCAGAAATCCTTGGGCTACAATTTGAAAACCACTGTTCTATAAATTTCCTCTGCATAATTCATTTTGAAGGGTCAGCGCATCATAGAGGACCTGGTAAAAGCTCTAATAGTGCACATTCCAAAAACAGCAGGAGGCTCATGAACTGGGATGAGCCAGCCAAACGGCTCCGTTGCCATTCTACCACCCACTAACTGTGTAGCCTCCGAAACAGCCTAACCCTCTTCAGCTATTTTTTTAACCAAAATACTTAATAAATGGGGATATGAACTTCCATGTTGCCAGCTTATATCAGGTTTGCCTTTGTAAATGTCCCATCCAACACTATGCTATCTATGAAATCCATTTTCCTGGTTTGGGGAACAAGGCATTTAAAAAGAATTCTACTGGGAAGTTCAAAAAGGGTGGGACAGTCTTCTGTAGGTTCACCAGGTTCAAATAAAATAAAGACCCCTTGTCTCAGTGAGTTCTAGATTAGGGCATTCAGAGGCCTCTTCTTTCATTAGGTCTCAGTAGTTGCAGCTTTAATCTGCAAGAAAGAGTAAAGGCATTTGCACCCAGAAGTTGAAATAGTTGTGACTTGAACAACTGCCATGTACACACACCACCATGAGAGCATGGGTTATATGTGGAAGGTTACTCATGGAATTAAAAAAAAAAAAGAAAAGAAAAGGTAAAAGCTCTTTTGGTTGCCTATCTAGGGGAATTTGTTACAGGTCTCACCTGTAAATATTAGAACCCCATCATTTGACATATAATAAAAGGAAAATATGAGCCATCAAGACCAGGCTTGCCTGGAGTGTATTCAGTTATTATTAGTCATGCTTGTTACTTTTTGGGAAGGAGCCCAAAGCTAAGACTGGAGGTGTCCAGTGGTTTCAGGTTTAACCTTTAAAAGTCCATGAGTCTGAGGGGATTTAGCAAAAGGACTCCACCCAGCTAGGATGGCAGGTTCAAGTGCGCAACTTGCCCCTGAGGATGGTGGAAAGCTGACTGCGTGGCCTCTGTAGTGCCCACCCCAAATGGCTGGGCACTTGGAACTAATGCCTTCTGAAGTGTCACGTTTTTCACCCTTAGCTTCGATGTGGATGTGACCCCAGCCTCACTAGTCTGGAGAACCCGGGGAGCAGCCTAAACCCTATTTGCACACCAATAATGGAGGTGTAGAACAGACTCATTTCCCTCTCCTCTGTCCTTTCGATTAGGAATCCTTCCAGAAAGTATAGACAACACCTTAGAGGTGTGTGTTTGGGGAACGGGTGGGGAGCTGCTGGCAAAGAGGAGTTCGAGGAGGCTAGAGAGAGTCTGTTCCATCTCTTTTCTGTCCCAAAGTGTAAGGGCCATTTGGGGGTGCTAGAGGTGTGGGGCCAGAGGGAATGTGAGATTCATTTTGTAGGTGGTAAAATAAGACCTGACTAGGTGAAGTAAGCCCATAATTAGTGAGTGTGGGCAGACCCAGGGCTAGGACATGTATTTTCTCACTCCCAGGCCAGTGAACGCCCTTTTATGCTGCGCTGTTTCGTTTATCATCCCCGGGAAGGACAAGCTCCCGGGTGGGTCCATTTTACCTACCTTTCTACGGTTTCCACACTTCCTCCCGTGCTCCTGGTAGAGCTGTGGCTTATTCATGGACTGTGGTTCCAGAGCCTGTTGCTTGGTGGAAATCACCTTAAGCTTCTTTCTTTTTCTCTGTGATACCCCTGACTGACCTTGCAACACTGCCCTTGCCTTTCAGAACCTCCCAGGGTAGGGTAGCTGAAACTTGCTTTGGGCTATATCCATGTTGTTGGGTTCGTGGGTCCAGGTTTTCCAGTGGATAAGCCACTTACTCTTTCTGAGCCTCAGTTTCCTTTTTGCCAAGATAGAGGCGGGACTAGTTGGTTTCTAAAAACCTCAAACACACATATGATTGGGTGTTTGTCTTGGCTTCCTGGCTCATTGCCTTCCACATAGGCTTTCCTGAACTGTCTCGTGGATTGAGGGATTGGGGTGGGATGAGGTTCAGTTTTCATCCTAGAGCCAGAGAAGGAAGGAAATGATGCTTCACAAAGTAAAGAGGGAAAAAAAGATCTATTTCTTATGAAATAAAGGGAAATGAGAACAGATTGAAAGTGGGAGTGGGGGCATAGTAAGTAGAAGTTTTACTTAATAAAAGTGTCTTTAAGAGCATTTTGAAAATGGGTTATCTGTGCTCCCCAAAGCCATCTTTGCTCTGTTCCTTTAGCTACCTACCTACCTACCTACCTACATGTCCATCTCTCTGCCCATCCATCTCACACCGTCATCTGTTCTCTGGCTCCCAAGGGAAGAAAGAGCTGGGAAAAGCAAATGACCTAGAGGAGCCCCAGGGAAACCAAGCTTCAGTTTGTCCAGTCGCATGTCTGTGAGGCTGAGATCCTTCTGTCCAGTGTGACCCACATCCCCATTTTGTGTCAGTGACCCACTTCCGGGACACATGTGTCCTGGACCAGCCTGGGGGTGATGGTGGGGATATTGGAGGCCCCAGTCTACCCAGATACAGTGTATGCCTTTGGTAAGAGACCAGCCCAGGGGAAACGATGTTCCTGGGACAGGGGAGGACACAGAAAAGCGGAGCAGCCTTCTTCCCTCCTATGGGGGAAGGTTTGGAAGCTGTAGAAGTTAGCAGGTAGGAGCGAAGCTGTTGGAGGGGCGGTCCTAGGCCCGGGGAAGTCACCAGGTGATGCTGGCTGCAGCTGTCATAAGGGTGACTGTTGGTGAGAGGGTGAGCCAGCAGTGAGAGAGCAGAGTGCCTTTGCCTGGGAAGCTGAGGGCATTGCCCCTTCCTGTCACCTGCTCCGGGCCCCACAGCTGTCTGATCCTCCTCCAATCCATCCCACCACTCCCCAACTTGCTCCTCGGGCTTGGAGAGACCAAAAAAAAAAAAAAAAGAAAAAGACAGTTTTGCCAAGAGAGAAAACTGCAGCTCTTCAGAACTGGCAAGAAGCAGGGTCATCGTCCTAATATTCTGCATGTGGACTGTTCCAGAGAGCAGCGAGACGTGTCAGGAATGACAATGGCCCGAGACAGGGCGCAGGGAACATGCCTGGCTCCACCGGGGAGATGAAAGAATTTTTCCCCTTCCTTTGCCTTTTAAATGTAATTCTGCCTGCCCTTCTCCCCACACCCGCTCAACCCTCTCCCTGGTGCAGTGCAGACACTTAGCCACCCTGGGAAAAAACAGGACCCTTTTCATTAACTTCAGCCAGATTGAAGTCCCCAGAGCCACCACAGATTGCATTCTCCTCCCTCCCTGCCTCCCTGCCTCAGCTGCCTCTCCACACAGCTGGGCTGTTCTGGCAGTAACCTGTTTCCCAAAGGGCCAGAATGAGGATGGAGTCTGGTTGGGGGCACAGTTTGGAGAAGGCCTACCTCTGTGCTCTTCAGGCCAGTGGCTTTATAGAGGGACATGCTCGTCTCTGCTTGCCTGTGCCTCATTTTCCCATGAATTTCTGAGCACACCTCTCCCACCTCCAGGCTAGAGGTCAGCAGTCAGTCGTGTCAGGGTGTCAGGGTTGGACTGGACTGAGACGGTCGCTAGTGGAGGTTTCTGCAGAGGGGCTAGTGGTTAGAGGATCCACCCAGGCTTGGCTTGCTGCTAACTAGCAGTGCGATCTTGAAGTCTCCTAACAACTTCTGCAAAATAAGAACTCAGTCTGAGGTTTTAAATTTTGTTTTAGTGACAGATTATTCATTTTCAAATGAACTTGTATACATGAAAGAGCATAAAACAGAGCCTCTTTGGTTGAAGGGAGGGAGAGGTGGACAAAGTGAAGGTCTTCTGTCTATATCACATTCCCTTGATCCAGTTCTGCAGTAAAGGTGCCTCCTGAGCCCTCTGTGGACACAATGCTTTCTTCACCCAGGGACCTCTGACTGTCTCCTTCAGGCCCTGACACTGTGGAAGAATAGAAATATCTTTTGAGGACCAGATCTAGGTGGTCTGCAATTTTGAAATATAGAACTTCTTGTCCTGTGTTTTTAATCCACATCTGCATGCCCTACTTCAGTGCACACGTCCAGCCCTCTCTTTTCCTGGGTGCAGCATGTGGGGATGTCTGGGAAATAATCAGTTGGAAAGGAAAGTGTTCAAGAGCTCAGGTGTTTTGTTGGAGCATAGTTAGAACCCGAAGCCAGGAGGCATGGATTCGGGGGTGGATGGCAAGGAAAGGCAGACCTTTGCACGCTGGTCCTTAGGGAGGCATTGAGAGAGGTCACAAGGTTTGCCTTTGGTTGTTTCCCAGGTCAGATAACACTGGAAATGCACACTGGATTGTGAGTATAGTTCAGAATCTACAGGTAAGGAATTCAGAAGTTTGAGAAGTTCCTGGATAAACCATTCTTGATACTGCCTCCCTGCCCCCCCCAAGGCCCATCAGAAAGCAGTAATACATTGGGACTGCGATGGGTTCGTTGACCATTTTATTGTTTCATCCACAGGAAGAGGAGATCTCTCTCTCTCTCTCTCTCTGTATGTGTGTGTGTATGTGTGTGTGTATGTGTGTCTCTCTCTCTCTGTCTTTCTCTCTCTCTCTCTCTCTCTCTCTCTCTCTCTCTCTCTTCACGCTCTTTCACTTTCATACTGTCTTCTCTTCAATTTAACCTTTCACTCCTACACTGAAGTGTAAGCCAATATTCTCTCATAAAACCTACAGTGGATAGAGAAGTTTGTTCACATCACTGATTAATTCACTCAGATATTTGAGTGCCTACTTCATGCAGGAAATGCATTAGGTGCTGAGTACCACTTCCTCTTGTCAGCTAGAAAGATGTCACAAGTTGTCTCTCATGAGTCTCTTCTCCAGCAAGTTAGTCACGCTAATCTTCGCCTCCAGGGTGACAGTATTTCCCACCTTCCCTTTAAGTCATTTGACCAATAGGCAATTATTGACTAATTGTATGTCCAGATTCATCAATGCTTTGAGAAATGCAGAAGTTACATAAGATAGTAACTATGGTCTTGTTGGTCATGGTCTTGTTAGGTGAGAAAAAGAAAATAAAAAATATATACAACAGCACAAAACAGAACTTTAAAAAACTAGGAGCTAAATTACGTGCAACTGGCTCCTTCTTAAAAGAAGGAAAAGAGGGTCTAAGGTTTCCATGGAGAGTGGGATAAACCCTGACTTTGTTGAGCTAGGGACATTATGAATAATAACCCCAAATGCCATTTTGAACACCCTCGTAGTTGATTTGCAGTTGTGGCATCAGAACTGGGGGGAACTAAACCTTTTAGTCTCAACCTTGCTGTCTACTTGGGGCAGCCCGTTAAAAGGCTGTACAAGGGTCCCTATCCAGTATCTGAGATTTGATTCCTATGTGCTAACACATATTGGTGACCTTATCTTTAACAAGGTCACTCTCATACCCATACCTTTCTCCAGCCTTTCTGTTTCTCCTCCCCAACACATCCTAACCTGTGCTCAGCTCATGTGAGAGGCCTAGGTTGGACTGATAAGATCTGAAGAGTCGATGGTCATTACCAATGAAATAAAATAATGTCTGGAAGGAAAGGTCACTTAAAGGTCATTCATAGGGACACATGTTTTATGTTACTGTCTGTAACTGATTTGATAAATAGTCTGGCACTCATATTTCTGCCCTATGCGCTGTCACATCAGCAAATTATCTTCAATGTGCTATAAATCAGATGTGTCGTATTATAAAAGAAAGAGAGTGAGCTTTGAGATAATATAATTTTGGGCTTAAATTCTAGATACATGCATTACCTGTGTGACCTAGAACATGTTCTTTAACTTCTGTAAGTCTCAATTTTACCATCCAAAGAGTGGAGGTACTTTCTATATCATGATGGAGTTGTGAATACTGAATAAGAAAAATGGTGTAGAGCAGCAATCACTGGGCCGATCTTCAAAGCATGATAATGCCCTTCTTTCCTCCTTAATGTGCTGTGGCCCTCGAGGGGCAGCTGCAAGTGCAAAGGGAGCTGTACTGGGATTGGTGAGGCCCTTTTTTATGGCTTTGTTCTTGCAGCTGTCCCACCTGAAGTGCCTCGATCTGCCCCCTTTCCATTTTCAAGGCTCAGTCAAACTCTGTCTTATTTCGGCAATCCCACTGTGAGCTATCTTGCCTTATGTCCACAGACGTTCTGTTGCATTCTGTTTACACGTACATACATGCCTTATCATTTGGCCAGACTGTAGGTTCCTTAAAGGCAGGGACTGAGTCTCATAATATTGGGTCCTGAGCATCTAGTCAAGCACCCTCGTGGGGGTTTCGTTACCAAGGGACCAAACTGGCTCTCGGTCAAAGCAGTGCCACCTTCTCAAGGTACCTTCTGCGCAGAGAGCTGACCCTCAGGACTGAGTGTCCACCCAGGCTCTGTCTCCTTTCTGCTTTATCACCACAGTAACACCCTGTGCCCCATCATTTTTGGCTAAGACATTTAGAGAAGTTAAAAAAGCCTAGTGGAGCTTTCCTCAAGGCTGAAGGCACTGGAGCACAGCGTGACTCCCTCTCTTTCTTGAACCAAACAAAATATTGTCACAGAAAACATGAAATCTTTCCTATTGTTCACAAAATTCTCTCTAGGCCTAACAAAACTAGCAGTCACACTCCCTGAATTAAAATAAGCATCTACCCTTTTTCTCTTTACCCCACACTTTTCCAGCATTTTTGAACATTCAAAACCAAAGAACGTTATTATTTCATTAATTAATCATGGGAGTCTATTGAGTGCTTTCTGGAGGGGAAACAAATATATTAAAACTTTAACTTTACCCTCTACTATTGATTAAACACAGAGATACAGCAAATATATAAACTTGACTCTTATGTTTTAATATTGTGCATGATAGTTTGAGGAATAAGCTATGAATACATAAATAGTATAAGAGTCAAAGACGTATGATAAAGGGAAACTGAGTCATGCATAGCTGGGAAGAAAAAAGGGTCATTTTTACTGGTCTGATTAACAAAAGAAGAGGAAGAAGGATAAGAAGAAACCCTAACTATCTCTTTAGCTTATGGCATCACAGACTACTGTGACACTAAGAAGGAAGTCAGAGACCCTCCTCCCAAGGAAGTGCATGCATCTATAGACTCATGTGTAATTTTACTTATAATTTCAGGGAGTCTGAATCTGATGAAGTTCGTCCATAGTCTGTGATCCCTAACTTAAGAACTTGTGAAGTATCAGGGGCACTTAGAAGAAAGGTAGAGAGACAATAGAGAGGGGCCATGCAGAGATGTGGTGGCCACAGGTGAGAAGGTCTCTGAGTCAAAGTTCCTAGCCCAGAAACACACTTACCTCTTGCGATTCTGCTTCTTTAGCTCCAGACCTAGGCTATGGCAAGTCCATTGCAGATCAGGTGTCCTGCGGATACTGTATGCAGATTTTAAGAAGCATCACTAAGGAAAATTCCTTTGTTCTTTCCTAGCTCCTCACAGCCAGTGACCTTGCCGCCAGCGACCTCAAAGGATTTCAGCCACAGGTAAGTTCCATTGATCCTCTTATGAAGTTTGGGAGCGTGAAATGTTCCATAGTCTGGTCATGGACAAACAAAGTTGGCACCTGGGCAGAAACCCTTGTCTTGGATTTCCGGCTTCTCTGATTCAAGATGCCAACCTTGACAATGGCCTGGTATCTTGCCCTCTCCCTCCAGCTCTTCTGTCACCATGTCATGATTAAAACTACTTTTTTCTTCTCTCTCTCCCTTAATATTTCATAGTGGGGGGAAAATATAGACCAGGATGCTTGGAATGCATGGAGGTGGGTGACTTAGCTTAGAAAAAGACTAAACCAAAGAGGTAGAGGGTGGGGTGAGGCTGGTGTATTTCCCTTTGTTTTTTGGGCGGAAGAGGGGACAGAATGGGCACATTTGTGTAATCTTTGTGTGCACGGGCCTTGCAGGCATCGGTCTGGCAGCCCAGTCCATGTGAGACTCTGGGAGAGGCAGATGGCTGAGCTTTGGTTAATTTTGCTCATCTTGGTTAGTTTTGCTGATCTTGGTTAGGAAATGGTCCACGCATCTCTCTGGCCAGAATGCTTTTTGGAAGTCACTATGAATAAACCACAGGAGGGCAGAGAGAGGCAAGGGCTCTCTGGGGACCTCCTTGACAGCAGAGAAAATGGACAGTCACCTTCCCTGTCTCCAAAAGGGGACTTAGTCTGCATAACACAAACAGATAAGCACCAAACACATTCCCACCAGATGCACAGAAGTCCTTGTGTTCCCAATGGACCTGGCACAGACAGAATATATATCTAAAGACAGGTAAACCCTAGAATGACCCCTTGGCATTCCGTCCCCATTCCCGTCCCCCTTTCAGCACGAACCTTTCTCTCACTCCCCAACTCAGGGCTGCTGTAAGATCCCACCATGTTGTACCTTTGTGGGGAGACACATCTTAGCTCATGGCAGAGAACTTCAGGTGATCGAGCAGATAATTTTCTAATAACAAGGATTACATTTACAGTAGCCCCTCACTGTATTGTGGGATTTTTTTAAATATTATATTTAATTATTTATCACGGATTTTTCACTACATCGCGGGATTTTGCGGTACTGTATACGTATGTTGTTAAAGTTACGTAGGTTTAAGAGTGTAGAATATGTTTAAGAACATAAGCAGTGTTTATAAAAGTGTGGGAACGTTTAGTAAGGGAGTGGGAAAGGTTAATAAGGGACTGGGAACGGTCTATAAGTCTGTGGGAAGGATTTATAAAGCCTTAAAATATATATAAATGCTAAAATAAATGTAAGGTTTCTACTCTGCGGATTTTGACCTATCACGGGGGGGGGGGGGGCGGTCTATGACATAATACCCGCGATAAGTGAGGGAACACTATCTTTGAAAATGTTTTCTTCTTTAAATACGTGTCACATCTGAGAGCTCACTGTACCCATGTTGCACTTCTGTGTGGGGTATATTCTGTGAGCCCCACCTGTGCTTCTGGGAAACTGAGGACCAGAGTCCTGATGACAAGTAGCCTCAATTGACACAGAAAGTTAGGGACAAGGTCAGAGAGTGGGAAGTGAGAGGCTCCGAGGAGAGAATGAACAAAATAGCAGGCCCCCACTGGTGAGTCAAAGATATAAATCCTTGCAGTGTTTGGGGTATTTCGATCACAGGTTGTTGATCCTTCCATAAGGGATGCAATGAGGCTTTCGAACAGGTGATCAGTCAGCCTGTTTGACAACTATGGAAAACTGGTAATTAATTAAAGGACTGATTCACATAGTCACATAAACTTCCAGGGGAGTTCAGGGAATGTGAAACAAAAACAAAACAAAATCAACATTTACCCGTATCCCACCCACTGCCACCCCCACCCCCACGCAGTAGCAGCGCAGCTACAGATTTATTCTTGTCTGAAAATAAAAGGAAAAATGCTTTGTGTCATGTCGTTTTGAGGGTACATAGTAGAGATTGAATTTATCATATGAAAGGTGTGTGTGTGTGTGTGTGTGTGTGTGTGTGTGTGTGTTTGTGTTTGTGAAAGATTTGGCTTTGTTCCTTTCTGAGATGATTGTATTCTCTTCATGTTTGTGAAACCAGGTTTCTAGATTAGATTTAAACTGACTTTTTAAGAGAAGCGAAAGTTAGACATGTTTAGGTGCCTCTATAGCATTTGAGGCCATGGCCCTAGAAAGTTGGTGTCCTTGCTGCCTCCACACAAACCCCCGGTTGCTGGTGCAGATCGCTCACTCCCCTGCTTCCCGCATGACTCTATTTGTGTGTCATCCCCACGAGGCTGGAAACAGAAATACATATTTTTCACTCCTCAGGATGCCCTGGGAATGTTGTGGCCAGTATGTGGTGTGTAGTGCCCAGATCAAGGTTAATTTCCCGGTGGTATTCCTAAATCAGAAAAGCCCGGATGTGTCTCATGCAATGCCACCCTTTGGGTGCTTTTCCAAAGAGAAACTGCGCTGCCTGTGTGCTTTGGGCTGCCCCCACCTCCCAGTCCCATGCACCAAGTTGTTGGCCTCTGCTGTTATTGTTCCCTTCTCTCTTTGGGTTTCAGATGAAACGGAGTCCCAGGCATCCTGGTGTTCACAATAATTCATGGGTTTGTTCCCTTCCAGGAACTGTCAGTGACTTGCAGGAGAGGAATTCGCTGAGGACCCCTCTCAGGGGTAACTGTAATCAGGCTTGTCAGCTTTCTCACAGTCTACACTTATCACTTGCCGGTAAAAGGTTTTCTTTCTTTCTTTTTTTTTCCTTGATGCCTGATCCTGCTGCAACCTCTTAGGGAAAATGGTCATGATTTCCTCGCTAACCGTTGATGACTCTCTGCTTCAAAAGTGTGGACAAGGGCAACTGTATGGGGCTGGCCTGTTCTGTCTCTTTGTCTCTGTCTTCCTTTCTGCTTCCAGATAGGGAGGAGGAGGGTAAGGAAGGGACTACCGGCCTTTCTCCCCGTGATTATTGGTTTGCAAGGATACTGTGCTCGTGTGTGGAAATAAACACATTACTCTGCAGGTGGAGTCTGATGGCTGATGCTAAGACTCTAAGGTTGTAATTTGCTGGGGGAGTTCTTCCCAGCTAGTGAGCTTGGCCTCTGGACCACAGGGGGCTACTATTTCAACAAGTTTTAAAGGCACAAATGAAAAGGCTTCTGAAATTCACACCAAAACCACCCAGACTCTTCCCTTTGGTTTTCTCGTCAAACACATTTCTCATTTTTTTAACATCCTGTTCTTCTTGCCTTTTGAATGAATGGACACACTTGAATTTCTCCTTTCTGGTCTTTGAATGATTGGAAATGATTACCCTCATCTCCCTTTGCCAGACCATCTCTTTCTACCTGCAAAAGGAATAAAAGCAGGCATCTTATTCCCTTTCATAGAAGCCTGACAATCCTAAGCTTTCTTCTCCATGACTCTTTTTATCCCGTTTTTCCTCTCATTATGAAAGCTAATTCAGAAAGGGTGAAGGTAGTCACAAAGTACAAACATGCAGTTATGAACTAAATAAGTCTTGGGTATGTATATCACTATGACTATAGTTAATAATTCTGTATTGTATATTTGACAGTTGCTATGAAAATAGATCTTAAAAGTACTCATCATAAGAAAAATAATTTGTGTGGTAATGGATGTCAATTATTAAAAAAAAAAAAAAAGTAAGGAATTGAGAAAATACAAAAAAAAGCCATAAGCAAAAAAGTCTCTTCTGGATGGTCCCCAGAAATACAGATAATGACATTTTGAAGTGTGATCTTGCAATCTGTATACACATAGATGGATTTTTGAACATAATTTGTATCATATTTTATATGTTTTTTGATTACCTTCTTTCTTGTTTGTTTGCATGCTTCCCATGTCACTGGAAAAATCTTCCAGCAGCTGGCTATTTTTGTCCGGTTGCTAGTACCATCATTTATTTACCCCTCCCCTCTGGTTAGACATTCCATTCCTTTTGCAGGCCGAGCTCTTCAGGAGGAATTCAAGGCCAGTGCTAGATCCAGAGCCCGCATCTAGGACACAAATATCACCCCCGGCTTCTTGGCATTTCTTTGTTTCTTAGTTCCTACAAGGATATGACGGTGGCTCAAACTTTGCAGTAGTCTGTCCATGTGGGTGTGCCCATGGGCAGTTGTACGCATGTTTACAAGGGCCTGGTGGAGATGTGGTGATGAAATAAACACATGGGGCCCAAACCCAGATGCAAGGTTCACATGCCTGGCCCCTATGCTGGGGAAAGCTACCTTGCAAAGACCCATCCCCCACTGGCTAAAGGTCTTGATCCTCTCCTATTTTCTAAACTCTCCATTGTCTCAGAGGAGATGAGGATACTTCCTTTAGGAAAAAATTAAGTTGTACTTCAAGTGTGCCTCATGATAGGATTTTAGAGGAGAATTTTAGAGGACAGGTGTAATAGGTATTCTTTAAAGGTTAGCTGTTGGTAAGGAATTTCTAAAATGTGCATTGCCAAGGACATTTATGGTCAGAGATACACTGTAGTAAAGCATGGAAAAGAATAAATCAGGACACACAGGAAGACATTTCTCTGTGTGGAGAAAACAGGACTTTCGGTCACTGAGTTATCATTTCATTCAGAGTCTTCCAGGGAGACCTTTATGTGGGGCTTCCTGCTGTGCACACTCTTCCCCAGAATTTGACAATCCTGCAATGTTCTGCCACTAATGTTAGCTTTGTGACCCTGAGAACACTCCTCAGTGTCTTTAATCTTCATTTTTCTTATTCAGCAAGGTTAAATTGTGCAGTTTATCTCACAGATTACGTGAAGATCAAATAAGACAACGTGTGAAAACAACCTAGCACAATGCCTGCCACACACAATGGATGTAATTGTTTTTCTTCCTGTTCATGATGCACAGGTTAAATTATGTAAGGAGAAATTGCATCCATATAAAGCAAGCAGGAAAGTCTTCCAGGTGAAGGTGTGTCTGTACCTGGGCCAAGATAGATGAGAAGGAAGTGAGGTAATGAACTTCTTCAAGGCACAGGAAGCCTGGGTGAAGGCCAACATGACGGTGTAGGGGCTTGAATGTATTCTGGAGACTTGCAGTGGTTTAATTAATCTGGGTCAGAGGCAGTATGGTGGGATTTCAGTTGCAAATTAGGTTGGGTCCAAATTGCAGAAAGTTTTAAAACTCTGGAAAAAGAGTCAAATTCTTTTTTTAATTGACCATTACTGAAGATTTCAAACTTACACAAAAGCAGGCATAATAGAATAATAAACATCCAATATATTATCCAACTTCTGTTATTTATTATCCAACTTCAGTGGTACAGTATGTGGCTTAAAAAGCCCTGGTTTGTACCATTTGCCTGTTTTGGGGTGTAAATATCTCCACCTTGACCAATTTTGAGCTGCCTGTGGTTTAACAACCTGTTTGCAAAATCCTTGACAGTCAGCTTCCCGGAGCTGCTATGACTGGCCCTGAACACACACCACTGGGCCCACCTCAATAATCATTATCATTTGCCAGTCTTACTTCGTGAATACTCGCAGCTACTTTCGCTTTAGATCTTAATTTTGGGAGGTGTATTTTAAAAATCCCACCCATCATGCTATTTCACTCATAAATACTTAAGTAACCTTCACTAATAAATAAGGGCTTTAAAATAATGCAATCACAGTGCCATTATCACACCTACCAAAATTAGCAATAATTCCTTAATATGTTCTGAGAGCCAGTCTATATTCAGATTTCTCTAATTGTCATAACATGTCATTTTACAAGTTGATTCATTTGAATCAGGATTGAGTTTAGAATTTGACATCCATCTGAAGACAGTGGGAGCACCGAAGGTGGGAAAGAGCCAGAACTGTGTTGCAAGAAGATCATGCGTTAGATGGCTGGGGTGAGGAAATGAAGAGGAGATGCAGCAGTGGTCCTGAGCCATGGGTCCCTGTGAGAAGTAGTATGGACTGATGCTGAACTAGGGGTAATGAAGATGCTGCTAGAGTAACAAATGCCAGAGAAAGTGTATGGGATGGAAGCATTGGCCCCATGAGCTGCTTGGCTGATGGAGGACCAGAAAGAAGTGCAGGCTGAGAAGGTGCAGTGTTCATGCCGACTTAATAATGGTAATGGCACCATATTCAAAGGAGGAGGGCTTCGTCCTCCCTATACAAACCTTTACTTCATTTTTCTTCAGCTCCATAATCAGTTCTACTCATAGGTCATCAGGGGATATAATTATCTGCAAAATATCTTGAGCTTCATGGTCTTATCCAGAAGGTTTCAAAGTGAGAACCCCAAACATTTGGTGAAGAGAAACTACTTTTCAGGATGGTGTGGTTGTGGAGTTTCCAAATAGCAAGAAATCCTAGCTCTGCTCATCCCCTAATGGAAAAGGCAGGTGAAGCCAAGAAGGGACCTTGGCAGTAGCCTTGGTTTGATGGTGTAGTATGTTTTTAATTGCTGCGGATGGGTGCTGCCACACTGAGAAGTAACAAGGCAGGTTGGAGAGTTAGAGGTTTCTGACAGCTCCTCTTCTTTTAGTGTGAAGCCCCTTATTCCCAGGTTGCTTGTTCTTGTAGGGCTGAGCATGTCTTTCCAACAGCCACCATGATCTGACTCTACTCCAAATGGCCACCTGCTGCCTACAGGTTCAGCATCACCAGTTGTAAAGCTTGGAATGGAAGCTCTGGGATTTCCAGAGCATACAGCCTCTGCTGAACTCAACAGGGTTTGATGTTACTACATGCTCACAGTGCCTTGGATTGAGTACATAAATGCTGAGGATTTGCAGAAGCTGTGCTATATGCCAGAAATTATTCTTTGAATTTGATATGTGTTATCTCACTTAATAATTACAAGACCTTTGTGAAATCAGTAATAATACTATCTCCTTATTACAAGTAAGTATAGGGAAGTTATGTTCACAGAGCCTATAGTGGCAGAACTGGGATTTGAACCCAGGCAGTCTGATCCAACATCTTAGTTCTTAACCACTTCCGTTATGCCACATTGAACTAGAGCTTATCCCTGTGATAATGATAATTCAAACCTAGTTTTGCCACTGATAAGACCAGGACAAGCAACCTCACCTTCACTTGTGTACATTGTATGGAGTTTTCTTAATCTTTGCCAGGCTCCAGAAGAAAGTAGTTGGTATGCCTCAGGGTAACAGATGGAATTAATGCACAGCAGTTTGAATCCTTCCATCATATCGAGGAATTTCTGTTCTCATTTCTTTCCCTCCTAAACTCCCAATGCAAAAATTGTGGTTGTAGTCACCCCTTCTACACAAGAGGAAACTGAGTCAAGGCAGAGGTGGGCAAGTGGACTTTCCCATCTGAGACACACAACAATGAAAACTAGGCTGGCTTACTTTGAGTTCACCACATAATACCTACTTTGCCATTTGGGGAAGAACCATCCCAAAGCATCCTGCTCCTGATGCTCACTTACTTCCTCCCTCCCTCTCAAAACTGAAAGAAGAGAGAGAGCACCCAGGGAAGTGGTTCTCAACCTCGACTGCAGATGGGAATTAATGGGGGAGCTTGTAGAAATTGCAGGAGTCCAGGCCTAACCCCACTGAATCAGTTTGAGTGGAATCCAGATATTGATGTTTTCAGAAGCTCCTCAGGATCTAAATCAACCCGATCATTTTCTAAAACAAACAAACAAAAAACACTGCAGCACAGAGAAAGTGTTGGAGAGGAGAGAAGGTAAAGAGCCCAATATTCAAGTAGTGTCTACCCTGCATCAGGAATATGCCATGTGCTTCACTTTCCCCTGGCATCTGACCCCCACACTCACCCCTTTATCAGACATCTTACAGCTTCCCTTTCCCAGGAGGTAACCGTGGTCCAAGCTAAGGGAATATGACCAAGTATGGATTCTGTAAAGCATACACCTTTGCTTCTCCCCTGCTATTGCCACTCAGCTACTGAGATTTGCCTAATATTTTAAACTAGCTAGTGATGGTGTTTGGGTTCATGGCCTCCTATGAGTGACACTTAGACATTCTTTCTGGACTCTAGGAGCTATCCAAAAAAATTCGGCCTCACAGCACCACCCCAATACAGAAAGCATCTAACTGGCTAGCGCATCTAATGCTCCTGACTTCAGGATTGAGGTTGATCCCCACGGGTCTGCCTTGCTCAGATCCCTGTCTAGTAAATATATGCCTTTTTCTCAAGGCCTTACTTCAACTTGCCCTCTATCGGCTGCTTAGTGTCTTTGCTCTCTGATTCAGTACTCTTCGGAGCATGGACTGCAGACCAGTGCCAGCCTCGCAAGTGTGCGTTCCTGGTTCACAATGAGATATATCCAGAAACAGAGTGTTTAGAAATGTTTATTAGCAACTTGCTGTTTCCATGATATCCAATCATGTGATCGTTTTCCTACTTACTTACCTTTACAGTGTTTTACCAAAGTCTAGTGGAGAAAAAAACATCCGGTCAGTCAGCAGAAGTTCTAATTATGCAGTTTCCTAGTGTATTCAAAGGGTAGGATTTGGGCTCCTGTTTTCCTTGGCCTTCTTCTGTGAGCTCCTGTGAATGTATCTGTATTATGAGTAAAGTTTCCCCCTGGCTCCCCCAAAATGACTCTACCTGTAAAGGTGTCTTTCTGGCTACATGTAGGAAACCTACATGAAATATGTATCTTTTCTTGTAATTCCTAAGGCAACCCATTTAATTATTTTTCATCCCAAACATGGACATCTGTGACGATAAAAGATCAGTTTTAAAAAAATAATTTGCTAACATGCATACACATACCCAGCACTACAACCCAAACTGACACTATTAACTCTTTCAATATGAAAGCCACAGCTTCTCTCCACAGGTGTATGTTCTTTGCACTGCCTGCTTTGACAGTGGCTTTAATGGGTTTTGGGGGCGGGGGAAAAGCATTGATATTTGCTCTGAGAGAGAGAAGTTCTCCAGGTGTCTCCAGAGTGCCTGGCCTTTCAGTGGGACATTCTGAAGCTTTAATATGTTCTCTTGGGATACTAAATCTCTTTAGAATTTAGTGAATATTTTTGTTTCTCCCAAGATGTTCTGACCATCTGAGAGCTGCGTTCAGGTGGACCCAACTTAACATAAACTCATGTGTAGACAGACGTTCATGACAGAGAAATTGATAGGTGGTGGGTGGGTGTTAGGACAGGATTATTCATATGCAGAAAGAAAGATTTTTCCACTTTATCAAAGGAATCAATATAAGTGATCTCTGCTAGTGTATTCAAAAATGATTTAGCCTTTTAAAATCAAATTTAAGCTCAACTTTTCAGAATAGAAGTGATTCCAGCCAGTGGAGATTCATTTTGAATATCATCCTCTTCTCTTCTTTTTCAACTATAGTTTTCTCATCTAAAACAAACAAACAAAAGAAAAAACTTAGCAACAGGGTATGGGATTAGATGATTTCTGTGCTTCCCCTGAGGCTCAAAATGTTTAATTACTCTGTGACTTCTTCCACGGTCTTCATGATTCTAGTTTTCTATTCTTGTTTTTCCCCTTCAATCCTTCTGGTAAAGAGGCCTCAGTCTGAGGTTCTTAAAAATCATCCTATAACTCTGCTCATTCAAACCTGGGGCCATTGCTGTTTCATGATAAATCTCATGTATTCGTGTTTACTAGCAGGTTGAGTTATAGAGTCAGATTTCCCTGTGTCTACATTGTAATATGATGCATAACTTTGTTCTATACATTTTTTTATAGCTCTTATGTATTTACTTTTTAGAGAGAGAGAAAGGGAGGGAGAAAAACCTCAATGTGTAGAGATACATCTACCAGTTGCCTCTCACATGCCCTAAAGCGGGGACCTAGCCCATAACCCAGACATGGGCCCCAACTGGGAATTGAACCAGTAACCTTTAGGTTTGCAGGCCAGTGCTCAATCCACTGAGCCACACAGCCAGGGCTGTTGTATACATTTTTAAGTCTATGACTGACTCACATACAGAAAATGCAAATTCACAGACCACCTTTAGGACTTGAAAAAAAGTGTCGTCTTCATTATTGCTTTAGAAGGCCCACCTCTCCAACAAATAAGTTTGTTCGCTTTTTAAGTTCTTTCCAGCCCTACTGCCGTCTCACATCTCAGCCCTCTTGTCCTCGCACCCATCTACCCAACCCCTTTCTAAGCATCTTGTACCAAACAAAAGGGATCAATTGAGAGGTGTCAAGAGACCCTCAAAGAGAGGGGCCCCTCATAGTGGAACAGCTTGCAGCTCTCAACGGCAACTTCCAGCCATCTGCTTGCTTGTGTTGGGAGGCTGTTAAGTCTGCAAACAGCCTCCACCATGGTTTTCTGATAGTTCTCTGATAATGACCATCCCCTTCCTCCATTTACAGCTCTGCACATGATCTTCTTTCTCTGTCTCCCACTTTTCTAAACGTGTGTGTCAGAGCATCTGGTAGAACCATGGTTCCAACGGGTGTCCCAAGCCAATGACACATGAGACAAGAAAACGTTGTGATGTGATTGTAATCTTTATCACTGTATGTTGTAAAAATTGATGCTCATCTAGTGACATAACACACATTCCTCCCACCCTGCTGTATCCAATAACTAGCACAGTTACTTTGTCATTTAGGAGTTAAGAGCGGTGATTTAGGCTCAAACTGACAAACTCGAATCACAGATCTGCCCTGAGCTGTGAGACATTCATAAGTTACTGACCTTGTTGCTCATCAGTGGAAGGATACATAGCTGATGGGATTTTCAGGAGTATTCAATATAGGGCCAAAGAACAGGGTCTGGCATCGGGTAAACACTTCATAAATACACTCTGTAACTCTTATTATTCTTAAAAGTTACACAGTTGAAACTCGACCTGAACCCCTGAAGCCAGGCTTAGAGCACAAATTGCAGCTCCCCAAGACAATCCGATAAGAATTTGAGATTATCAAAGAAGGACCAAATAAATAACCAACAAACAGGAATCTAGATCTTGTCCAGTCTTTCGGCCAGTTTGTTCTTGACACTTGCCAATCTAAGTGAACAATGGCAGACATGCCAGTGCTGTGAGGATGACCCTCAAAGGGGCTGCAGCGGGACGGAGAAGGACAAGAGCAGGTAAGGGGTGGACAGGGACTGCTTGATCGGGGATGAGAACACCCACAGCTGCTTTCATTGATTGTTTCCTTTCCTTACCATCTACATCCCTTTATGAATTAACATTTTTATCTCTTTCTCATGGAGGAGGACTAGCTCGAAAGTATTAAAACTGACTTTAAACACATGTACCTAGAGCTTTCCATCCCCCCAGAGTATCACCTGATCTGGACAACTGCCTTGGGTCCACGGATCTCAGCATAATGCTGGATATCCACCTAGGCTCCAACTGTACAAGAATCATGGGTGCAGTGATTTACTGCCCAGAAAAACTAGTGAGGAACTGTACCAAAGGGTATCGGTGTGGGTGCTCTTCAGGAGACTGCACGAAGGCGTAGGAACTTCGGGGGATTTTATGTGACTTGCACATCCATAAATTCCATTGTCTCTGTATGAATAAATGAGAAAAGAGGTGATTCAGGAGTGTGTGGGGTCTGGATTTTGTGGACCATAAGACCAAGATGGTACCTGCAGTTAGGAGCCGTCCTGACCGCAGTAAGCAGTCCATCCCCATGTGCAGACAGGGCAAGGAGCATGTTATGGGAACGAGAAGTCTGTGCCCAAGAGCCAGACTTGTCTCTACTATGAGAAAGCCCAGCTAGTGAAACTTGGGTTTCTTGCCCTTCATCTGGGTAGGAGCAGAAATGCCAAAGTGAGGGATTGGGGGGATGAGCATTGCGTGAAAAGAAAAAAAGAATCTGTGTGCTTCTAGCAAAAAGGAGATGTTCCATCACTATTTGTAGAGCCCATTCTAGGAATGCTTATATAACGGGGTGAAAATGGATATCCCAAACAAAAATGCATGTATGCAAACTATTTCTCCTGTGCTTTCTAGTCTTGTGGTTATAATGAGGTCTTTATTACTTGTCCTGTTTTTGGAGCTAACACATTTTGTGAGCCTTCTTTAGGGCAACCAAGTCATTGTAGGTTTTTGTGTCTTTCACCATTATTTTATGGTGTTTATAGTAGAAGTATTCAAGTACCTCTGGAACTGGGACTAGAAACACAGCTTTGAATTAAATCAGAGTTTGATTCACCCAACTCCAGCCTATTACATTATTGGCACCCTGCAAAAGGTGACCGAGGCATGGGATCCTAAGAGAAGTGGGGGGATGTCAAAAAAAAAAAAGTCTGTGAAATCTCAGCCTGCAGGCGTCTGGAGAGACAGCGTGTTTTATTCTTGATACACTCCAGCAGGAAAGAGCAATCAGCTACATGGGAGCTGGACAAATTAAATGGCTGAGTATTATTTCAAAGGAGAGCTTGGGCAGCATCAGAAATCCCCCATCAGCTGTAATAACACCAATTACTTTGCCAATTGTAGATTCCATCGTGATGTGTTTAGTGCAATCAGGCGTCGGACTCTTGCAGGGACCTGATGGGTTTTGTTTACTCTGAATGTGCATTTGTAGAGAATCTTTTGCACCCAAAGGCTGAGAGCTCTGAGCATCCTCCTCTCCGTCCAGATTCATACACAGCTGAGGCAGATTACCTTTCAGACGGAAGCAGGAGCAATCTGGGCAGGCTGGACCCAGCGGCCCTCTCACTGGAGAATGCCCAGGATTTAAATACAAAGAGCACAGCTGGGTGTGGTAGTTCTTCCTGATGTAGCGGTTTCCAGAAAACCTCTCTGTAGATTCCCCTACTAGTAAGTAAGTATTTCTGATCACAAGCAGGGCTTCATGGCATGTTGGAGCATTGGACAGATCGCCATTAAACAATAATAGCAAACACGAAGCTTGAGGAGGAGAGAACTCACCGAGAGTTCTTTAAGGCTTAAATACTGACAAATGGGGTTGAGGTGCAGGGGCTTTCATGGTCTCCCTTTGTGAACCATTTGGTTGGATGGCAAACATACATATCACTTCAAATATGGGAAGGGATCATAAGAGAGGGCGTTATCCCTCCTCCCCACAACAGTTTAGCAGGGAAAAGAAAATTTGGAGAGTGCACAGGACCATTCATTTTCTGTTTACATTTGGCTCCGTGGAAATTAATTGGTGTGTGGCTCCGGCTACGCTGAGGAGCTAGCTGTGATTCTCCATTAACAGTCTCCATAGAGGAAGGCGCTAATCATGGGCGTTCACTGAGCGCTCCGCCTGACTGACAGTTGGATTGGAAGCTGTATCTGCGGCTGCTGGGGACCCAGCTGAAGAGTTAAGGGCTGATTTGGTTCCACTTGTGCTCAACTGTCGTTTGAGGCCAGAGCCTGGAGGACAATGGGCAGCTATTCTCTTTCCTCTGCTTTGTGACAAGCAACCATTGTGTCATCTTCCTTTTTTTTAACCTGCCTCTTCATCTTAGGGGAGCCCAGGATAAAGCCCCTTTGCCGGGAGAAGAAAGGATGCTTCCAGATTCAAAGGGATTGGCTCACAAGTCCTCCCTTTCAACTGCTGCTGACTCCCTGTCCACCAGTGTCAGGGCAAGTCCTGTTTTAGATAGGAAGTTAGACATGAGATCAGGCAGGGACAGGGCAGAGGTCCATAGTGTATCAGGTTAGTGTGGCAGGGCTCATGCTATGGGCTTCAGCAGCCTTGCACCTAATTCATTTCAGGAGTGTGTGTGTGTGTGTGTGTGTGTGTGTGTGTACACGGGTATGCATGTACATGTGTTTGTTTCCCCTAAAAGACGTACTTCAGCCAGTGCATTTGGTTTGACACCAGCCATTCTGCAGGCAGCAGCTGTTCAGATAACGCTTCTGGCTCTCAGATAAGAGGCAGAGCTTGTCTCCTGCAAACCCCCGGGGACAGCAACAGCCCTCAGAAACCACCAGATAACACAGGAAGCATTAAATGGAGGTGAGGGTGTCAAATCATGCCCCGTAGACTCAGCATCAGTTACTCCGCCCCCAGTGGCAAAGGGAGCTGCCACATCTGGCCTCCTCATCAGCATGACTTGGACAGTATTCAGGGATCTCTTGACTGTGAGGAGATTCATGTATTCACACGTGACCTCGCAGGACAGCTCTGGCTTGGTGACAGCTCCACCATGAGCAAGGGATGGTGCTCCAAGACGCATTCATCAAAAACAGTCTCAGTGAGCTGTGATTGTGTCTGCGCCCTCAAGACTGGGTCTCAGAATCTCTGGCATAGCTCAGCCATGAAAATGAACCCTACTCTTGAACCCCATCTTTCTCTTAACATCTCTTTAAGAATATATATGCAATAAACAATCCAACATTTTAAGAAACTTGGCCCTTGTGCCAAACTTAGTGATTTCACTTTCCTGAAATATCTATCAGTCTAGATTAGCTAATTGGGATGTCTGTGGATTAAAGGCATCTCCACCCGATACAGGACCATCTTACCAAAAGTTATGGCCAGAGAGACTTTTTAAGAAGGTATTTCATTCCTTGCCTTGAATAGGGTCAGTCTCTAAACCCACAGACAGGATACAAAGCAATACAGTAGTCCCTCTCTATATCATGGTTCATTTATCGTGGCCTCACTGTATCGCGGGATTTTTAAAAACATTATATTTAATTATTTATCGCAGATTTTTCACTATATCGCGGGATTTTGCAGTACCGTATACGTGTGTTGTTAAAGTTACGTAGGTTTAAGAGTGTAGAATATGTTTAAGAACATAAGTAGTGTTTATAAAAGTGTGGAAAAGGTTAATAAGGGACAGGGAATGGTTTATAAGTGTGTGGGAAGGGTTTATAAAGCCTTAAAATATATATAAATACTAAAATAAATGTAAGGTTCCTACTTCGCGGATTTTCACCTATCGTGGGGAGGTCTAGAACATAATACCCGTGATAAGTGAGGGAATACTGTAAATACAGCCTGTATTTTTGTAGCAGTTTTATGTACCTTCTTATACTTAGTGAGCACCTGAAACATGTGAAATGTGCCAGGATAATTAACCGCATTTTCCAGAAGAAAAAGTAGAGACTGAGGCAGATTAAGTGATTTGTTCAATGTCCTCAGTCGTCGTCGGCAGCCGTCCGTCTCAAGAGACGATGGTGTAGCTTAAGAGTCTATCTGCACCGCCGAGAATGGTTGTGCAGTCCGACTCGGGAGTGACACGGTATCTGTCTCCTCCCGTGTTGAATCGACATCTTGCGATGAAGCTGGAGTGTCCTCTCCAGTGGAGCTGAAGCTACAGAGCCTGGGCAGGGTGATATGGAGGGTCTGCTGTTGCCCATGCAGCAGACCCCCCCTCTCTTCGCAGCTGAAGGATCCAAGGGAAAGACGGAGTCAATACAGCTTGGCTTCAGGTGCGCCGCAGGAGTTGCCGGTGTTGACTACAACGTCAAACCGCCTTAGGGACTCCGGCTCCGGATTTTCTGTCGGGGTTTACTCCCTTAGCCTTTCCCCTGAAGAGGTATGCCGCAAGGCAGCAGAGGTTTTTTGGAATCAGAGTTTTCCTTCTCTGATGTGCCCTGACTGGAAGATCGAACCAGCGACACTTAGCTCGCAGGCCGACGCTCAATCCACTGAGCCAAACCAGCCAGGGGGAATGTCCTCAGTAGTTTACTGATAAAGTGACAGGAGGGATTTACTAAGACCTTCAGGCGGTAAAGCCCAGCCCCACCCTTTATTCTTTGCTCTCTTGTCCACAAATTGTGAGACAGCAGGGTAACTGGTATTCTGTACTGGTGGCAACTCTGTACATTTTTGTTTTACCAATAGAAGAGATTTAGAATTTCTCTTAAATTAATTGTTCCCTAAAGGAAAACTAGAACCAGTGGGAGTTGGTTGAAGAGGCCGACTTTCAGCGTATTTGGGAAGTATTTCCCAGCAATGGAAATCTATTCCCATGAGCTTTTTTTGCACCCAATCTCCAGATGCTGTTGAGCATCTGAAGGGAAGGGAGTGTAGCAGAGGGACCTCTGTAGGTGCAGGTCCAAGACCTGAAAATGAATCTCAGCTTCAGTACTTGCTAGCTCTGTGACCTTGTTCAAGTTAAATAACCTCTCTGAGCCTCAGTTTTCCCATACATGCCATAAGAATGTTTAAGGACAGATGTTAGGGACCTAGTGCTTTGCCTGGAACCACATACTTTCTCAACAAATGTAGAAGATCTCCCGGCTTGGCATTTGTCCAAGTCCCTGCACGCTATGTGTCTCCTCTTTCGTTGCTACCCCTTGTGAGCAAACACCATTGGCACAGATGAGGAACGTCATCCCAGCAGGTTTCTCCAATGGCAGCATTGGGTACCAATAAGGAACCTTTTATAACACATTTTAGATTCAGAAACCAGAAAAGGTGGGCAAGGGAGGTAGGGAATAGGGACGGAAAGAAACTTTGCTCAGGGCGATGGGCACAGGAAGCAGTGTGCCGATGATGTTCTGGTGAGCTGTACACTCAAAACCTGTATGGTTTTGTGAACCAGTGTCACCCCAATAAATTCAATAAAAAGAAAAAAGAGAAGAAAAGGGTCATTGGGAAATGGAACTGGAATCTCCTCAGCAACTCTGAGTAATTCACAAGTATGCCATTAGGGAAATATTTTTTGTTTGCCAAAAAATGATACATCCTCTTGTTCATATAAAACTGCTTCCAGCCCATTACACTGCACCCTGCTGGAATCTCGAAGAGGTCTTTCCAAAAATAAATGACCTGGGTAATCTGAGTCTCTCAGTCATGAGTGCAGTGCCTAGGTGTGTGTCTCAGGTTCTTTATGGCCTCAGATGTCTGTTTAGCACAAGTGGAATCAAATCGGCCTTTAGCTTTCCACCTGAATCTTCAGCAGCCACAGATGCAGCTGTCAGTCACATCAGGTCTCAGTTTCTTTAGGTACCAAAGGAGGGCTGTGCTTGAATGATGTCTAAGAAGCCTTCCAGCTCTGGTATTTATCCTTTTCCATTCCATTCCATTCCTGTAGAGATCAGACTATTCTAGAGGCTGTAAAGAATAGACATAACTCTTCCATAGCTCACTGCTTGGAGCATTAACTACTTAAATATTTATTTACTCTTGCCTTAGATGTTCCTCAACCCACTTGTATCAAAGCCTTCCACTTGCATTTTTTTTATGCTTTCCTATTTTTCCTAGTTGGAGAGTATACTTTCATATTCTTGTGTCAAAGTGGTTTTAATTTAAAATAAAAAGAGCATGGTTAGAATGTGTAACCCCCTGGTCTGTACAGATGCCTTCCATAACAAGAGCCCTCTCACCCTTCAGGTATATCCAATTCCTCCTAAACTTCAGCACCCATGAGAAATATGGAGAAAACCTCATCTTGGGGAGTTTTATGAGCTTGGCAATGACTTCCCCTTTTGAAAGATTGTTGGACTGAGCTTTTTACTATTCTCTTTGTTATTAATTAAAAGGAAGCTAACTACTCTATTTGATGTCACACATAAATGACAACTTCCGTAAGCCCGAAAGAGCTTCTCATTGACCTCCTCCAAAGAAAGTGACCTTCTAATTCCTGCTGAAGGATCTGCTCACACTGAATGTAGCAGAAACCCAGACATGCAGCATGCCCACAGGAATGCTTGCCAAAGGAATGAGTAGTAAATTGATGAATGAGTGAGCTGTGTTACCATGTGATGTTAGGGAAGAATGTGGAGTTTGGGGGAGAGAGAGAATTGAGTGTGAGTTCTGTTCTTTATTTTAGTAGGTATACGATCTTGAGAAAATCACTTCACTTCAGTTTTCTCCTTTGTCAAGGGGGGACATGAACTCCCTTTGAGTGTTACTGGAAGGGTTAGAAACGATCGATGTAAAGTGTCTCATACAAGGTAGGTGCCCATTAAAAGAAGGCTTTTTAAGTCTCCTACCTCACGCAGTGCCTGGCGCCCAGTGGGCCTTTAGGAAGTGTTTGATGACTGAAGAGAGCCCAGCACCATTCATCTGAGGCCACGAGTCATTCACACAGAGAAATTATACCTCCTTCATCTAACGGGCTGCTGTTCTCAGCTGGGGAAGTCCCCAGTCTCCTGGTTGGCACATCAGTCCAGCCAACCAAGTGTGTACAGCTCTCTCTGGCTACTCTGAGCATGAACACAATTACCTGGGAATCCCTTTCTTGACTAGATACGCCTGCCCAGAGAGCAGAAAAAGCTGCACTGATAATGAGCTGACGAAACAGAGGGCATTTCCCTGTTCTCATCTGAGTTCAAGTGGTGGAAAAGCAGGGAGGAATGTGCCAAAACCGGGGCCAAGGGCTGTGGCAGGTCTTCAGGGTAAGAAGCCAGGAACAAGCACTGGCTAGGATCAGTTATTTTAGGGTGAGCAACTGGAGTGGGTAAAATTTTCTGACCACTGACAACAGAAGACACAGGCAGAAAATATAACTCTTTCCAGGATGCTCAGGGCTTATCCAAGCATGGGCAGAACAGAAGGATGTCAAAAGCCTAAACAAAGGTGGTCAAACAAAGATCACACAGAGGAGTGGCAGAAGAACATCCAGTCAGGAATACCGGGAACTCAGGCTCTAATACACAAGAGCTGGGTAGGAGGAAGAGAAAGGTACTCAGGTGCAGGACAATAAAGCCAAACTAGGAAAGATCTGGACCTAAAAGTAAGAAATACCATTTTCTGGGCTCAGATAAGGAACTTACACATTGGAGGAGTGTCCAGTCTTCGTCCCAGATGGAAGGCAACATAGCCATCCCTTTTTCCTTGGACTAGCCTAGGGTGCTGGTCCTACTCTGCCAGGAAAGAAGATCAATTTCTACACCACGCTTCCATTGAATCAAGTTGTATAGGTCCAGCCTGCATCCATGCACTTCAGCTGGTGAAAAATAGAGTGAATACAACTCAAACCCATGGCTTGTCCCCTATGAGCCCATTAGCTCTGCGGTTGTGAAGGTACATTCTTATCAGCTCACCAAATGTCACATAGTGGCCACTTTGTTTTGGTCCATCCGTGATTGGGGAAATCTTTTTACAGAATCCCAAGTAGTGCTTCAAAGTTGATACCGTTCTCTCTACTCTTTAGCTAAGGATTTATCTTCCCTGAAGTCTTACGAATTGAATTGGTACCAAAAGGAATAGACTTTCCATTGGCGCAAAATAAAAAAGCTGTATAGCAGATAAAGGAGCTTTGCGCTTTTATTAAAATGGTGACAATCAACCTGTTCATTTCCTCAGACTTACCTTGTCTACTCATGGCCTAATGCCCCTCTATTATGTTGATCCCATGTGTGAACTTTTATGAGCAGTGACTGTCATTCACGTGGCCACTGAAGACTAATAATATGGATGCCTCTGACAGCTTACCAAGAGGTTTGGGACAGAGAAATTGAGAGTAATTTGGAGGTTCAAGAAAAAGGTGCAAAGAAAGAGGGTCTAGAAATAGTTGACAATGAATACTTCCTGGGAGTGAAGTTAGTTAATACCTTTAATTTTAAGATTTCTTCTTGAGGACTAGAGAGATGGCTTGATCTATGTTCCAAGTAGTGCCGACCCATTCTCTCCAGAGTGTAAGGGGTACTGTCAACACACCTGGCCCCTCACCAGCAACTGGAAGATTCTGTCTCTCATAATTTTTGTTTTTTTAATTCTGGAAGAAAAATAGCAACCTAATTTCATTTACCTATAGGCCTTAATTGATTTGAAAGTTATCTTCCCAAACTTTGTTTTTCTCCCTGTCATTTTAAAACTACAGCCCTCCCACCTTTTTTCCTTTCAGCATTTTAAAACAGATAAATAATTTTGCTGATATTTTCAGGGTTTCTCTGATTCTTTCATTAATCTCCAGGGACAACAGTAGACCTCTGTGACTTTTAAAAGTTTTTGTTTTCTTGCCAAATAGAAGGAAAAGAATCAAAAGAGGAAGTTAACTTTGTACTGAGATGTTCATTCTTCCTCTAAAAGATTAAGAGCTATCCTCAAAGTCTTATTTATCATCCCTATTGAAGCTTGTCCTAAAACCAACAAATAGCAAAATAAAACAAAACAGAACAAAACAAAAATCCTTGATCTAGATGGTCAGGTCATTGTCTGCTATAGAGACCTACCTCCAAGCATCACTAAGGGGAGTCACAGTGTCTCCCAAATGTCAATGCACTAACTGGCCTCTTAAAAGAGCTGACACTGAGATACTCATTTGTTACATTCTGCTGTGGGGGTCTTAGAAAACTGCTTAGTTAAACTGTTGAGATAGCACCTTTTGATATATAGTTAACCCAGGACAGACATCATATTTATATGTCCAGGTTCACATAGAAGGGACAGGTAAAGGTCGTGGTTAATGTAGATGTTGATAATCCATTGCCATCTATGTGGAGAAGCCCAGTTCCACTGCTTTGATAATAAATGACCACTAGAAATTCATTTGAAATTATGATTTCTCTGAAAATATTCTCCTTTTGAATTGAATGGCATATTTCCTCCAATATTTAATGGAGGATTTGTCACTTTATGTGTTTTTTTTTTCCAGTAGTAATAAACCTTTATATAATAAGTAGGATGAGAACATCTTTGTAAAACGCAGAGGGGTTACTAATTCCATATGTTATTAGTTACTTCTGCATTCTGGGCTTTTCAGAAATAACAGAAAGAGGTTATTCTGTTTTCCTCTACCTGGTAAAGAAACTTTAGCAGATGGGGAAGCCACTTCCACAGGGATCTTCTCAGAGGTCAAAAATGGAGCACTTTGAGATCTCTGTGCACATCCTATTAAAGTAATATATCGTCAAGTTAGTAATGGGAGAAATATACCTACTTTTCTCTAGTTTTTCAAAAATTTTTAATGAATGAGTTTTTGTTTTGTTTTGTTTTGTTTGTTTGTTTGTTTTTAATTTAGGGGATCCTTAAAGTAGCCTAAGCATACAACTGGCAAGAGAAAGGTGAAAAGGTGTCCTACAGACTAAAATTTACCACCTTATCTTACATTGGATTTACATGGTCTTCTGATTTCAGGTATAGGATACTTGGCAAATGGAAAATGCTAAAATGTTTGTCAAGAAAGAGAGACACGTCATCACAACTGAAATAAAGTGCACTTTAAACACTCATATATTTGGTCATCTGTGGTTAATCTGCATTTTAATTACACATATTTATCAGCAAATTGTATTAAGTGCCTACTGTTTGCTAAGCATTCAAGGAAACTGGTTTGAGGAATAGACCTTCAGTTTAATGGACTCGTGATTTATTTGTTTTCTTAGATTTAGTTCTTGAGTAGAAACATTCAATTCCCTTGTATTTTCTTTACAGATGTGAACACAATTTTATATAATAGGGAATGGTCAGGGACCTGTCAGATCACAAGGTGTTCAGAACCAGAGCAGAGTGAGTCAGATCTTGAAGATGGAGCAGGATTTTGATGGAGGAGGGAGAGTGTGTCAAGCAGGAGAGAATTTATAAAAAACATATATTATCTACTCTGGGCCAGACACTGTGGTGGATTTCTTATATTACATCATGGTCCCTGGTACCCTGGAGCAGAGATAGATATTAATGCCAAGGACAGAAAAGGACATTAAATAAGTAAGCACACATATAGTCTTATTTTTACTACTTCTTGCAGTGTACATTGTTATCTTTTTCCTCTTAACCCTCTTCTCTCTACCTGTCTTCCTCCTCCCCATGCAGCTACCTGCTTCTAACGCCGTCATGAGGGGGTCTGGTCCTCCGACGTGAGGCAAGGTTACTGTAACCGTGCAGTTAATTCAGGCTGCAAGCACCCTATTCCTAGTTCAGGCTGTAAGGAAAATGATGTGTTTGAGGCCTCAGTGATCCCAATTGGCTGTAAATATTTATCAGATTTCCTGGACTATAGCTTAGGCTTTTCTTTTCTTTTCTTTTCTTTTCTTTTCCTGTTTATCTGACTATTTCAGAGTCCTACTTCAGAAATACTAAGAGATCTTGGTTCTATATAATGGAGGCATTTTCCCTCCTTCTTTAGGTCACATGTCTTTTCACAGAGATTTTTGTCTTGGATGTCTTGAGATGGAAACTGTAAAAGACATTATTTTTGAACATTGCTTTTCATTTTCTCAAAGGATTTTGCACATGATCGACAGACGTATTAATCAAACCCACCTACGAGATGAGAATCCCAGACTCAGAGCTAAGGGGAGGGAGAGCCCTGGGTACTCTAGTATGAGAAGAAACAGCAGAAATTAAGCTCCAATGTCTCATAAAATGAATCCTGAATAATCCTTTTACATTTAAACATTTTGACATTTTTTAGGCATGAGAGGGAGTGAGGAGTTTACACAGAGACCAAGTTTTCTTCAGATTGTTTGTGTGCTATTAAAGGGCGGAAAGAAAACAAAACAAAAAGCCTACTGGCTTTTCACTGTAGACAAGAAGTTGTGTGCACAAAGCTCTAGCTGTTTTGTCGGTATGAGTTCCGCACCTGCCCAGATTTTGTTTTAATCAGGCACTTGAGGGCTGGTCATGTACAGAAATTCAGGGTGGGAAGCAAAGTGTCTTCAGAGGACCTACACAGACGTCTAGGGGGTGCACACAAGTGCAGCTGGCATTGAAATTATGTCACTTTGCATATGTACATAGTTTTAGGCCTTTTAGGACACATTTATACATGTCATCGTGCAGAATTTTAGCTACTGATTCAAGAACTCAATCAGTCTTACCTACTGGGTCATCCCCTGTCTGCTTGAATGTTTCCAGTGATGGAGAGCTTCCTACTGGGCCAAACATCTTCTTTTGTGGCTAGATGGCTTTTATTGTTTGGAAATTAGTCTCTATATCAAGTTCAAATCTATTTCATTGAAACTTCTATCTTTATTCTATCATAGCCCCTACATAATTTTTCTTCCTCATCCACACAATAACTTTTTAAACCATTCGAAAGCAGTTATCAAGGCTCCCCTAAATCCTCCTGTCTCCCAGCTGAACACCTCTTGTTTTCTCAGTCAAGCCTTAGAGGATACAGTCTCCATCCTCTCCTCAGCCCTGTTCACCTTTCCCGAGAACAGACGCTCCTGGTATCTCGGTGGGTCTGAATCAGGGCCTCAGAATTTGACACAGTATTCTAAATGTGCCCTGACCAGTGTGGTGTCATTGTTAGTAGCATCCATTAACATTTTCTACTTCAAATTCTGCCATCTAGGATTATGGTGACTATTTTAGAAACTACTGCTAGCTCAGGAAGAGCTTGTGGTCAAATGACATCATTGGTCTTTTTTTTCAGAACAACTTTGAGTCATTTCTCTCCGTTCCACTCCTCATATCCTTAGAAACAAACAACATACCTAAGTAAAAAGTTTCGGGAATTAGAACAGATGCTGTTACCTCAATTAAAAAAAAAAATTAGATAACATTTTCTGACTGTTTACTAAAGGCCTGGCATTGACACTTCTAAGAACTCTTCCTATATTAATTCATAAACACTTGGTTCTATTAATGTTCCATTTGAGAGATGTAGAAACTCAGTCGTGGCGAGATTCACACAACTTTAACTGAGAGAGGTGAGAATCAAACTGACTCTCTGGCCCAGAGCCTTCATCCTGCTTTCTAATTGTGCACCATCTGGGGTCAGCAGGAATAGACCCTCAGTCTCCTGGCTGCTAGATCGACGTTCTTTCCTCACCCCAATGTGGCCATCTTGTAGTAGCAAAAAGTCTTTCACTTTTGTTCCTCCTATAAGATTTTATTTGTTTGTTTGTTTCCAAATTGAGACTCCTGATCCATTAGAAGATTGTGAATTTAATGTAGTGGGTTACTACTAAAGGAGGGACAGAGGGAGGCAGGAAGGGGCAGAGGAAAAGAAGAGAGGGATAAAGGTCAAAATGCATCATTCTTAGTATTTCAATTCATAAAATTCATTTTATTGTGTGCGAAGCACAAATATACACTGGTATGTGTGTACAGTTACAATGGAAAAATTATTTCCTGCCATTTCTTATGGTCAAAGCAGTTTGAGAGTTGCTGCCTTATATACTGGACATGCCCAACTTTGCTCCTTTCTTTAAGCACAGATTATTTGGCACCCTGAAGTTTTAGAACTCCCTCTTGATCTGCAGCCAGCGAGTACATGACCTGCAACTAAGCAGAAAGTTTAAGCACAGAACCTCAGAGAGAAAAGAGGTAATTGAGGACTAAGAAAAAAATAAATAAATAAATAAAAAGCTGTTATGATTACAGTTGAGTTTCCACTGAGCCTCGTAGGTTCCTAATTCCTCACCTCAAGCCAGTTACTTCCTCTCTCCCCAAGCTGTTTGCCAGAACCAGCCAGAGAATTCAGGAAATGCTACTCTCTTTTTCTTTGTGAAACTTGGCAAAATGACTTCCATTTAGCCATCCATGCAGGAAGCAATTGTAAATATAAATTTGTTCTACCTATTCCTCCCAGAGGAGACTTACAGTTTGCCTCCCTGGTAAACAGGGAATATCTAGACTTGAGTTTCTGGGGATCTTGCGTGAATCTTTTTTTTCTTTTCACCCCTCAGGGTAGCAGTACCTTTGGGGTGGTAATACAGAGCTTGGTGGATTGTTGTGAAGTGTCATTTGCATGCTTAAAAGGCCCCCTTGGTGCTCAGTTACAGATCATTATATAAGGAGGAAAAGAAAATTATTATGTTGATTAATTATAGGCATGTGGAATTTCTGTCAGCCATGTTCATATGATGTGTAGATTGTAGACTGAAAAATAGTAACTCTCCATGGTTATTTCCAGAATCATCTTAGGCTTCTGGAAAAATGCATTCTCCCATTTTATTCAATTAAATTATGTCTAAGAATGAGGCAAGTACAGTATAAAATTCTCCTGGAATCAACAAAGGACCATCAAGAGAATCTGAATAGATTTCAGTTATTGAGAATCGAAGACTATTTAGGCCCAGCTCAAGGTTGTAAACATAACTGAAAACTATTATTTCACATCAAATTTTTTAGGTAAAGGCCTTTAATGAAGTTACTGAAAATTTTGAAAAATAAATACCAACAGAAAGTACCATGAAATTTTAGTCTATTCTCCTTTCCTGAGTGCAGTCCTCAAATGTATTGAATAATTGGGTATTCAAATAATGTCCATTCTTCTCTGTTGGGTGATTTTGGTTGAATTACAAGTGAGAGTAACCTTTAAGGGAGTGAGGTGGGTGTCCACGCTGCCACAGCAAGTCCTTGGAGAAGGTAGTTGGACTCACACGTGAGTGCTCTTTCCACAACCCCATGCTGCCTCCAAGTGGGAAGGTAGCAGTGGTGTTAGGATGAAATGTCTTCATAAATTACTGTCTTTTCCTCCAACCAGACAAAGTAGCTAAGAATTTTAGGGTGGCTTAGAATCTCAACAGTGTAGTGTTTAGCATGTAATTGAAGAACTAAATGACTTCTCTCCAGGGAAATGAAAATATTTAGTTTTACTTATTTCAACCAAAGAGAAAAAACACTTTGGATGCCTTATAAACTACGTATTAATATCAAGTAGCAAATCCAAAGAACTATTTAAAGGAGTTTTGGTATAAATACTTAACATAATGGTGAGGTCAACATCAATTCCCAGTTCCCCTCTTCCCACCCTACCCTCCCTACACACATTCCATGATATGAGCGTTTCACTCCATCAGTGAAAGGGTTGGAGAGGGATATGCACTCCCAGCAGGGCTTTGTGGGTATTACATACCTGTAACATTTGATCCTCTTAATATTGCAGATTGTCACTTCCCTGTTCTGGCAGGTGAGACGAGGAGGGTGGTATGGGGAAGGGGGTGGGGAGCAGGCTTTCAGCACACAAGAGTCTCTGAATTGGAGATGAAGGTATCTGGGAAGTTCACTCTTCTGACTTTCCATCTAATGAAGAAGTATCTGTGACAGAAGCATATTCTACCTCTTCGAAAACATCCAGTAGTTTCTTGTATTTCTGAACAATTCTGATTTTCAGGAAAACACTTGGCATTTAGCTGAAATCTGTCTCCTAGTGACTTTCCCCCATTAGCCTATTTCTGCTCACTAGACCCACACAGACAGTGTACGTCTAATCCTTCTTTCATGCCTCTGTCCTTGATGTGTCTGAAGAGAGCTGTCATCCCTCATCTTCCCCATTCTACATGCAAGTTTTGATTCTCCAGGCTGAGTGTCCACATTCTTCCTCCCGTTGTATCATACCACTTTCATCACCGTCCTTATTCGTGATTCTCTTCATCTGCTCCTGTTTGTCAGTGCCCTTACTCGGTACTCTGAGGTTACGATATCCAAGCAGCCATCAATCCACCAAACTGCATCATCACACACATGAAAGGTTCTATCAAAACTGTGAGGCTTTATCAGAAATGTTTACCCAGCTGTCGCCCGGAGCATGTTGGCTCACTCCTGTTGGGACTTTGCTTCTGGGTGGGCAGCTGTGCGCTCCTAACTTTTGATTTCCTGCCTTGCTGCAGAAAAACAGTCGAGGCTGAGATTGTGTTTGAGCTGCAGAGTTGCTGCGTTTTCCTGCTTGTAAGTTGTATAAGGTCCATTTGGGGCCACTTAAAACCCAAATTGTTGAGTTATATCCCAGTCTGTGGCCATGAAACTCACCGTGGGCTGTTTCCCATCACAGACCGTAAGCTGATGCCTTGGGGCATCACCGTGTTTGAGAAAGAACAGTCTGGGACTTTCTGTATAAGAGAAAGGGTGAGAATCTAAAGCTTTTGTGAAGACAATATGGTGCTTCTATTGAGTCATGTGAGTTGAACATATGGAGGCTCTGAGAAAAAAATAAAGAAGTGTGCCCTTTTTAGCGACCCGGGGCTGATGAGAGGTGTGTTACAAATCTGTATTCCTCCCAGCGTGTGGCCTGGGACACAGCAGCTCATTTTACTGATGAGTTCCTCTCGAGTCAAGCAGGGGCCATCATCTCTTACCAGTTTATAGCATTAATTGAGTTGTGTGAGAAACAGTGCAGGTGCGGCTGGGAGAGGAGAGAAAACTAGGAAACACTATTCCTGCTCTCAGAGATGAGACCCATAGAAAAGCGCAAGCAGACGTGTAACTGGCAGTATATGAACAAGAGCAGATGTGCGGGTGGTACAACAAGGTCATCTTGTTAGATGGAGGTGATGGTGGAAGGCAGGGCCAGAGCCGTGGACTTTTCCTCTGAGTGACAGTGACCATGTGCACTGAACAGTAAGTATAGACCCACAATCTGAGAAAGCATTTTAGTACACTTCGGGGTATATTGAATTAATATAACTTAGATATGCAAATGTGGAGATTTGTAGTACATGCCAGTGTTTTATGAACACAGAAAGTCAGAACCTTGGAAGTACAGGCTGTCACAGAAAAGCTTGGGTACATCCTAGTCACAGTGCCGAGACTTTTGGGGAGCAGGTACCTACTGGAATCTCAGATGAGCCTTTATTCGAGTCACCTTGGCTGTGACCTAGCATGACTATAAGATGTAGAGTTGTCCATGTCATTGTCCCTCCACATTCTTTCTGGATCCTATGGCAATGACCCATGGTGATCAAGGGCCTTTTTGATTATACCATTAATTGATCCTATGTATTTATAAATTATAATATTTAAACTCAGGTATAATATTAGCCAGTAGTGAGTTTCCTGGACGTAACACAGAAATATAATGAATATACATTAAGGATGTGGATGGCTAGCCACTTGGGTTTCACTTGATAGATATGAGAGTCAATGGGGAAAATTTAAATATAGAGAGAGGATAGATGATAGGTAGATAGATGGATAGACGTTAAAAGGAGTTCCTGGATTTCCTGTTTCCAAATCCCAATTTAGTGTGGCTAGAATGAGATGCAGAAAGTTAGAATTTTAACAAGCCCTCTCTGTAAATCTGATGCAGGACTCTCAGGTCCATAACTTCAGAATATTAACTGGGACCCCAATTTCCTGAGTTTCTGGAAGGAAGCTGGGAAGCCTCCCTCACAGTCTCTGTGAAGGGGCTCCAGGTTCTACTGAACAGAATGTCGCCAAGCCAAATTCGGAGCAGAGTAAATATTTTTTAGGATTAAGAAGCTAAAAGATGATTCAAATTTTTGATTAAACAGAAAGAAGAAACAGAAGGGGACATTCTTGAGCATGCACATCACTCCAGTGTGTTTTCTCTGTCATCAGAGGAAATGATGGCAAAATATTTGAGAGGATTAAATGCTCAGAGAATATAGTGATCAAATAGCATGAGATGCTGTATTCTTTAAAATGATCACTGCCTTGGCCTTGCACATGTGGTTGAACTGCTCTCACCTGTACCTCAATGTTGAGGGAATGCTCAAAGGGAATTCTCACTGCTGTGAGTTTAGGAAAAGAGCCCTGGGTCTCCTATTGGGAGACACTGGATCCTAGTCTGGGGTTGTCCACGATATTCTGAGTGACAGCAAAATAAGGTATAATGTCTTTATTTCTCAGTGTTCTCTTCTGTGGAATTACAACAATAGTCCCTACAATGTCTTTCTTCACTTTAGCCTTTATTGATATCTACTAATTCAGCTACCCCTGGCTGGTTTGGCTCAGTGGATTGAGCGTCGGCCTGCGAGCTAAGTGTCGCTGGTTCGATCTTCCAGTCAGGGCACATCAGAGAAGGAAAACTCTGACTCCAAAAAACCTCCGCTGCCTTGCGGCATACCTCTTCAGGGGAAAGGCTAAGGGAGTAAACCCCGACAGAAAATCCGGAGCCGGAGTCCCTAAGGCGGTTTGACGTTGTAGTCAACACCGGCAACTCCTGCGGCGCACCTGAAGCCAAGCTGTATTGACTCCGTCTTTCCCTTGGACCCTTCAGCTGCGAAGAGAGGGGGGGTCTGCTGCATGGGCAACAGCAGACCCTCCATATCACCCTGCCCAGGCTCTGTAGCTTCAGCTTCACTGGAGAGGACACTCCAGCGTCATCGCAAGATGTCGATTCAACACGGGAGGAGACAGATACCGTGTCACTCCCGAGTCGGACTGCACAGCCATTCTTGGCGGTGCAGATAGACTCTTAAGAAGCTACACCATCGTCTCTCGAGACGGACGGCTGCCGACGACGACGACGACTAATTCAGCCATAATTTATTGAAAAGCTATTTTAAGTCCTCTCTAGTACACAGGGAGCAAATTTTTCACTTAAATAATCACATATATTGAGTGGCTTTTAGATGCCAAGCTTTTTGGGGAATGCAGAGATGTATTTATTCTTCAAAGAGTTTATATTTGGGGCTTGAGCAGGGGTCATAGTACAGGTATGTTGGAAATAGACATGGGCGTGGTTTCTCAAGAAAGAAGATTCCATCTCCAAAGGTGGTTAATGGCAGTAGTTCGCCATCAGTGCGTTGTGACCAGTGGGTCAGCCATGAAGGAGAGCGTTCCCACCCTCAGAGCCACTCAGGTCATGGGTGTGTGACCTGTATAGTCACACAGGGCCTGACACTTGGATGACTGCTCTGTTCTCATCATCTTGCAGTTTTTCATAACTTCTGAATAAGAGGCCTCACAATTTATGATGCACTGGGCTCCGTAAACTATGTAGCCAGCCCCGGTCTAGATTTTGTGTGCCTTTGGGTGAATTATTTGACCCTGTGATTTAGAAGGGACTCAGAACCCACTTATATGATTGTAAAGGTAAAATACCAAATATATATATTAAGTGCCTTATTTATAGAAGATGTTTTGAAAATGTTATGTTTAAGGAGAAGTAAGAAGACTAGAGCTGGGGTTAGCCATTTTTTTCTGTAAAGGTCCAAACAGTAAATATTTCAGGCTTTCCAGGCTATTCAGTCTGTGTTGCAACTACTCAACTCTACCATTGTACTTTGAACGTAGCCACAGACAATACATCAATGAATGGGCGCAGCTATGATGCAAGAAGACTTTATTTAGAAAAACAGGTGGTCATAGTTTGCTGACCTCTAGACTAGAGGCTAGAGAAATAGAAGACAAAGAAAGCTGAGACAAGTAGACCAGTTCTTTCCAAGTGTGTTCCCAGGACAAGCGCCATCAGTAACACCTGTAGAAATGCTGGTCCTCCGGCCTTACTCCAGAGGCTGCACCTGGGAGTGGGGTGCAGCTCTCAAGCAATGTGTGTTCAACTTAACAAGCCCTGCAGGTGGTTCTGTTGCATGCCTCATGTTTGAGAACCTCCTCTTCTAAAACAAAGAAATTCAAGAGAGTCAAAAGGTAAAGCACAAGAGAAAACCTAAGAAGGCTCCATCAACAGATCGTTGATCATTACAAAGGCTTACATCTCTATGCTGTTTTATAGTTGTGGACACAACCTCCAATCTTTCCTCCCCATTGATCCTCACCACCAGCCTGGGGTCCATTAGAGACTAGTCTTACAGAAAACTGAGTGACTGCAGCTACTATCATTCTAGAGGTGGCTGAGGCAAACACGTTACATACAATGAACTCCATGGTCCTAGACCAGCAGCAGCAGCATCACCTAGGACCTTGTTAAGAATGCAAGTTGGCCAGCTTTTACCCCAGGCCCTTTGGGGAGCGGCATGTCAGCGGTGAACCAGCCCCTCCAGGTGATTCTGAGCATACTCAAGTTGGGGAACCATTGGGTTAGGGCATTGGGGTTTAATTGTCAATCCTGCTTGAAAAGAGCTGCCAGGAACACCCAGTAAGGGAGGTGTAACTGCCTCAGGGCGTTTGACTGGTACCAGGAGGAGTATGGACTTGAGCCCAGGCCTTCTACTTCTGAGTCCAGGGTTCCTTATACTCTGCCAAGTAAAACTAGAAACAAACAACTCCCCTACCCCAGCCTTTTTAATTTAACATACGAATCCACTTAACTCCACAAAAACAATAAATTGCACATGGGTCTTTAATATATAAAACAGAGCAACAACTATTAAATGTGACACCCTGAGAAGATTCAGCTTTCTCACTTGAGCTAATAATGTTATTTTAGTTTTATTCTCTACTTTTGAAGAATTAGGTACCTCTTACTTTGATCGATGCCTTCATTCCCACCTTACCTCTCCCAGCCAGCATGAGGATTAATTTTTACTTCTGTAATAGTGTGGAACATGGACTATCTTGTGTTATTCTGTCTATTCTGGAATGAGACTGGACTTCCCTGTCTTTTGTTCAGGCAAGAGTGATGAGAGTGAACATTTGAAAGAGGAAATTAAAGTCAGCAAGAGACAGACTTTTGAGATTTTAGCCTCTAGGACCACCTAATAAATTGAGTCTTTTTCTTGTTCTTTGTGTCCTTCGCATTATCTTTGTTTGTAAGTGAGTGACTTCTGTCCACTGGAGGGGCAGCACTTCAGCCATGGTCACAACGGAGGCATCCTTTTCCTTTTGACTGCAGCTTTGGGTCTGGATGGAGTAGGGAAGGTGAAGAAGAGGGTGACATGACCCCTTCCTTGCCTGTGGCACTTACCTCACTCAGTGGGCCAGGAAAGATCCTGGTGATGTGATGTATCTCACCTCCTAAAATAGAATCCACCTTTCCTGTCATGAGAGCCCTGTCATTATCCATTCTGTGCACAAGCGTGTTGCATGGGTAAGCTATGTGGAGAGATTGGATACTGGGCCTATCTACTCTGCAATAATTGTGAATTGACCAATTAGAATTATTACTCAGGGACAAGCACTTTTAGTAGTACGTACCATGAAGAAGCACCCTTTTTTCTCTTTCATTCTTTTCCACCCGATTATGTATTTTAAAATATCTTTTTAATATGTCGAGAAAATGTTAGTTCTCCTGTCTACCAGCTCACTCATGGGAAGTAGTTACAGTAGTCCCTCGCTATATCGCGGTTCACTTATCGCAGCCTCACTGTATTGTGGGATTTTTAGAAATATTATAGTTAATTATTTATTGCATACTTTTTGCTATATCACAGCTTTTTGCGGTACTATATACATATGTTGTTAAAGGTACATTGGTTTAAGAGTGTAGAATATGCTTAACGTTCCTACTTCATGGGGGGATCTGGAACGTAATACCCACGGCAAGTGAGGGAATACTGTATTCTGCCTTCCTAGACTCATATCTCCCTAGAGCTGCATGGTTCAGCATAGTAGTTACTAGTCACCTGTGGCTCTTTAAGCTTAAATTAACATTAAATAAAATTAGTTTAGTTCTTTAGTCACACTAGACATTGAAAGTACCTAATAGTTGGATGGGTCTAGGGGCTACTATCGGATAGCATGGATGCATATTTTTATCATGGCAAAAAGTTCTATTGAACAGCACAGCCTTAGACCCCCCTCTCATCCATCGTATCTCTCTGTCTCTCTCAGGACTCCCGTGTAAATTCTCGTGTTCATTCTTCCCATCACCTCTAACCAACACCTGTGTCATGTATACATTTGTACATAATGTAGTCTGACTAATTGCTAACACTGTTTGGTATGTGTACATTTTACTATGAAACCCTTCAGTTAAATTGGGTTGCGGCTCTTGATGATATGAAATTCTTGAGGAATTTCAGATATGAACTAGAGAAAGAGAAAGTAGAGGCAGAGGTGGAGAGTATTAAACCAGGCCTTTGAGTTGCCCCAAAGTATACAAATAGGCATTTTCTAAGGAACTTGTCACAATGAAAATGAAAAATACAGAAAAATTGAAAGAATAATACAATGAAAATCCATATAACCTCTCCTTAGATTCAAATACCACTGATATTTGTCAAATTTATCAAATTTGATAACCCAGTTGAAAAGCAGACTGCAGGCAGCATGACCAATTACAACTACTTACTTCAGCATGCATCTCCTAATACCAGGAGCATTCCGTTTTATAACCACATTGCCATTACCATGCATACAGAATGAACACTGATTTCATATCAGTTAAGCACTCACCCCAAACACTTCCATTGTATCCATTCTTTCCCAAGTGAAAAATGGATTTTAGGTGCCTGATGAGGATTTTGTTTCTCTTCTACTCTGGGCAGTGCCTCTCTCTAAGTATATACCCGCTATCGCATGCAAGGATCCCAGAGGATTTCATCTGCCCTTGGTTGCCCTGAGATGTCAAGAAGTGTAGAAATAGAACATTAAGTGATATTGTCAACAATATGGATTCCCTTCACTCACCATCCATCCTCTGAAAGAGAGTTTGTAAACCAAGGACAGGGAGCCCAAGGGGACTTTATGAGGGTGTCTCTGATAATGAGAAGGAAAAACAAAGAAGTAGGAGCATTCCCTGCCCTCAAAGCCTTCATGAAACAGTCAGTGGTTTTGAACTAGACAAATGCCGTTGGCATTATTACTGTAACACATATCGCATCGTCGCTTTTTCTCTATAGTCAGCTTCCTGTAGCGTCTTTATCCACAGTGCTTAGCACAGACTAGGTACAAAATGATTGCTTATTGAAATCAAAATCCCAGGACAATGATCAGAACAAACTCATTTAATGTCACATAGTAGATGCTCAATAAATACCATACTACTTAAATTGAATTGATTTTTCAATCTCCTTTCTGAAAACTCTTTGACACTTAATATCTGTATTGCTTATTTGATGATCTGAAGTTATTTAATCCTTGACATTTCATTTATTTTTCCTTGTATATTGCTTGTCTCCACATTAAATTATAAGGTCTGTTGGACCAGGAGCCATATCTTTTAGTTCTTATTATCCTATATAAAACCTGCTACAGTGCTGAGTCTATGGCAGGCTATCCATACATATTTGCTGAATAGATGAATGGATAGATGAATAAATGAGTTAATTAAGCAGAATTGAATCTTCTGAACAGGAAATATAATTACTTTGGAAACTAGGTTTAGTGTGGCTACAAGCTACAAAATTTTTGACACTACTTTTTAAAAGATAAAGGTGAAATGAATGGCTTCTCTATGACTGCTTTTTTTGTATAAAATTACTGGACTTCTGACAATACACATACACAAAACCCAACACAAGCACAAAGATACCTGTCACTCCGTGCCTGGGGATCAGCACTTGATCCTTATGTTCTAGGCATTTGTGACTGTTAATTGTGCCTTTAGTGCTTTGCTCTTGCAGGTATAACACTGTTGGTTTAAATGCCCTCCTTATACAGTTTTTTCTCATGTTCAAAGATGCTAAATTGAATTATAAATGAGGTTTGTATAACAACAGCAACAACAACAAAATTCTCCCCGAAATTTAGACCTATTTACAGACTTAGCAAAGCAAAATCCTATAATCATTTGAAATTAGCATAGTGTACAAGCAGAGGTTATAATGAATCTGACTTGGATCTGAAAGAAGACTTGGTTACGTGTGTCAGTTAGAGTAGGCTCGAATGACTTAACACATATGTGACAAAATATGTGATAGTTCAGGGCCAAATATTTCAGTCAACAAGCAGTATTTCTCCATGTAGTGGCCCAGGGACCCAAGTTCCTTCCCTCTCATGGCTCTGCCATCTGCTGGGGTCTTGTTTTCTTGCATCAGATGGGAAAAACAGAGAAGCGGGGCATGGCCATGCACATCCATTACTCCAAATACTTGCTTGGAAACAGCACGCATGCCACTTGCCTAGCATTCATTCTGTGGCCTCACCTAACTGAAAGGCCACAGCTAGCAGCATGTCCAGAAAAAAAATAAATGTTTCATGAGGAACTAGCAATTTCTGGTACAAAGTTTCAGGTGACTTCAAAATGAAAAGGATAAAGGGACATCTTAGACCCCACAGACAGAAATATAAAGGTCCGCAATAGGAGAGGCAGTAGTAGTTCTGCGATGGTCCTCTGGTCCAGCAGTGTCCGGGTACCACATTTTAAAGGAACATTGAAAAGACAGAGTCAGAACCTAAGAGTACAGACCAAGATGGTAGGAGTCCAAGAAGCATTTCTAGGGAAAAAATGCTGGATGGGATCATGCTAAAGGTCTATTAGAAGAGGAAATTGGCATCCTTTGTGGGATTCCAGAAACCTGAGTTTTGACTTATATAGAATTTAGGAGACTAAGAAAAATATACAGTATTCCCTCACTTATCACGGGTATTACACTCTAGACGCGCCACCCTCCCCCCGCCCCGCGATAGGTGAAAATCCGCGAAGTAGGAACCTTACATTTATTTTAGTATTTATATATATTTTAAGGCTTTATAAACCCTTCCCACACACTTATAAACCATTCCCAGCCCCTTATTAACCTTTTCCACACTTTTATAAACACTACTTATGTTCTTAAACATATTCTACACTCTTAAACCTACGTAACTTTAACAACACATGTATACAGTACTGCAAAATCCTGCGACATAGCGAAAAATCCACGATAAATAATTAAATATAATATTTTTTAAAATCCCGCAATACAGTGAGGCTGCAATAAGTAAACCACAATATAGAGAGGGACTACTGTATTCCTCAGCTCCCAGCACATGGCCAAATACATCTTAAATGGTCGGTAAATAGATATGAATGGAATTAATTAATTAATCAATTATCAGGACTCAGGTTTTGGTGCTGGATCCTTAGTAAGTTCCCTGACAAGTAAAGGGTTCTGGTCCCAAAGACACCAAAGAATTGGCTGAACACATGAGGAAGGTTTCAGCCGTGATCCAACAGGGGTGTCGCAACAAGACACGGCATTCAGTATCCCCTACACTAAGGCCCCTTCACGTCTGATTCAAAGACTCAACATCTTACATTGAGCTTTAAGGAGGTGGCTGTGTTATAGCAGGTTTCAGCCTCCCAATCAACAAACATCAGGAGCCACACAAAAATGAATTGAGCTGGGCTCTGTCAGATGAGTTATTTCCTCAAAATTGGAAGATACTTCTGGAAAACTCTTCCAATCCCTCTGTCTCCTAGCCAGGATTTTCCTGATGCTACCATGGGCTATGACTTGGGATTTTTATCTCTACAACCTTTTAGCTACACCCCCCCCACTACAGGAGCTTCACAGCAAATGGTTAGGATCACAAGCTGGGCACCCTTTCCTTTTCACCTGCCCCAGCAGCAGCCCCGCGCTGACCAGAAGGGTCAGTTGCTGGGTGATGAAACCTCTGAATCCTCCTTAAAAGATAGCCAGGCTTTGTGTAGATGGAGTCAGTAGTGCCAAGACTCCAGGAAACACTGAAAGTCTTTGCCTTTCCTGCTGAGTTTGGAAATAGATGGTGATTCTTGGGATTTAGGTGATTAAGTCCACCTAAGAGGCTGAAGCACCAGAATTGTAGCATTATAGACTTATTTTGAGAAAGTTCCAGGGAAGTGACCCTCTCCCTTTTCTAATAATGGCATTCGTAACTACTCAAGTGACTAGTGTCCACTCTTATCTTTCCTTAGTGTTCTTGGTGACACTGTGAGGTAGTTAAATCACCAGGGGAAACTTGAAGAAAGAAAATTTATCTCCAGCAGAGATAAAATTTTAGGGAACTGTCCTTCATATCTCACTTTCATCAAGAGAGAAACTGCCGGGACACAGAAACAAGGGTCCTTCTCTCTATAAAGAGGAAGAAATTATATAATGTAACAAAATTGAGTCAGGTGCTAAAATTTTGCTAGATTAATTTTATGTTTATTTATTTATAGTCCTTCTTGTTTTAGAATTGATTTTAAATGGCTTCAAAGATAGCCCTGACTGGTGTGGCTCAGTTGCTTGAGCGTCATTCTGCAGTCAGTTATCATTGGTTCTATTCCTCGTCAGGGCACATGCCTGGGTTGCAGGTTCAGTCCCTGGGCAGGGTGCACACAAGAGGCAACCCATCAATGTTTCTCTTCCTCTGTCTCTCTCCCTTCCCCTCTCTCTAAAAATAAATAGAGTCTTAAAATGGTACATGGCTTCAAAGATAAACAAAACTCAACAAGGTAAGAAAAATAAAAAGACACAAAAGAAGAAAATAAAAATGGGATATAAATTAATTTAAGAAAGTGACCAGGCCAGCTACCTAATACTGTTTAGCTTGTCAGGTGATTGTGTGACTTAGGGAACTGACTTAGGCTCTTTTTTAGATTTTAATAATAGCTTTATTGAACTGTAATTACCTACCAAAAAATTTACCCTTTTAAAGTGTATAATTCGATGATTTTAGTATATTTGCACATTTGTGCAGTAAGTAACACAATTCAGTTTTAGAACATTTTTATTATCCCCCCCAAAATAGTATATCTTGTATCCACAAGCAATCACTCTCCATTCTTAGCTCTCTCCAGTTTCTGGCAACCGCTAACCAACCTTCTGTCTCTTCTTATTCTGGACAATTCATGTAAATAGAATCATACACTATGTGGCCTTTTGTGTCTCACTTCTTCCTCTTACCATATGTTTCAAGGCTTACCCATACTGTAGTATGTATCAGTATTCCTTATTTTTTAAGGCTGAATAATATTCCATTGCCTGGATATACCACATTTTTTTAATCCATGCATCAGTTGATGGGTATTTGTTTTGTTTTTACCTTTTGGCAATTAAAAATAATGCTTCTATGAATATCCATGCACTGTTTTTATGTGAATATATATTTTCTCTTGGATACACACCTAAGAGTGTAAGTGCTAGGTCATATGCTAACCCTATGTGTAACATTATGAAGACCTCCCAAACTATTTTCCAAAGCAGGTGTGCCGTTATATATTCACAGTAGTAATGTGTAAGAATTTCAGTTTTTCCATATCTTCGCCAACATTTGATATTGTGCATCTTATTTATTAAGCTATCCTAGTAGTTATGGAGTGGCATCTCATTGTGGTTTTGATTTGCATTTCCCTAATGGCTAATGATGTTGAGTATTCTTTCACTTTCTGTTGATCACATGCACATTTTGGAGGAAGAAATGTCTATTCAAATCTCTGCCTGTTGTTAAATTGGGTTAATTGTCTTTTTATCATTTTGCAGGAATTCTTTATATATTCTTGATGCAAGTCCCTTATCTGATATACACCTGAGTTATAAAAGATTTATCCTATAGTGTAGTCTGTCTTTCTTTTTCACTCTCTTGATGGTGACCTTTGAAGCACAAGATTTTGTTTGTTTGTTTTCTTTTTTATGAAGTCAAATTTATTTACTTTTTCCTTGTTGCTTATGCTTTGATGTCATATTAAAGAAGGCTTTGCCTAACCAAAGGTCAGTAAAATTTACTCCTATACTTTTCTCTAAGAATCTTTTAGCTTTAGCTCTTATATGTAGGTCTCTGATCCATTTTGAGTTAATTTTTGTATTATATAAAGTAGGGATCCTACTATTAGTAATAGTAGCACTGCTACTACTGCCCTTTCCTCATTCTCTTTTTCTCCTGCCTCCTCCTCCTTCTCCTCCTCTTCTATCTCATTCCCTTTCTCCTTCTCTTAATTGTATAGCCAGTTGTCTCAACACCATTTATTGAAAAGACTTTTCTTCATCATTGTATTGCCTTAGCACCCTTACCAAATATCAATGGGCAGTACATGTAAAGGTTTATTTCTGGATGATCAGTTATATTCTATTGATTTATATAATTCTCTTATGTCAGTATCAACACACTCTTGATTGTTCTAGCTTTGTAGTAAATTTTGAAATCAGGAAGTATGAGTCTTCCAGCTTTTTTTTTTTTTTTCAAGATTCTTTGTGGCTATTCTGAGTCCTTGGCATTTTCATATGAAATTTAAGATCGACTTATTAATTCCTGCAATAAAAGGATCTTCTAGATTGTTTCAGTCTTCATTTCCTGGGCTCTTTAAAAAGATTGATAATCTATGCCCTATGGAGTTTTTTTGTGTGAGGGCCCCCAAAACATGAACCTGCCTTAATGTTAAAAGCACTAAACAAATTTTAATCTTCATTTTTAGTAAAATCTGCTTTTGCCCTTTTTATGAACCTGGCATTGCTAACTCATGACCAGCATTATCATTGTCCTGCTTCTGGAATCAGTGAAACCATGGTGTCATCTTCTTTATACAAGGACCTTGTATGAGTCTGAAAAGGAAAACGACCTCATCTACCTGAAGGCAAGATGTGATTGCTGTCAGAAAAAAGGAGGGAGTAGCAGTTGGAGGGAAGGAATAGTAAGGAGAAATGGAGAACTTCTTTGGCTGCTGGCAGTGCATAGAGAATTAGACTAGATATGGGTTTGTCTCTTGAGAGGCTAGAGGGCAGTACCAAGGGGAAAATATGTTCCCACTCTCTACAGACTCCACTCTACCTCTGTTGGGAAAACCCATTATCTGAATAGATCAGAATCCAGTTATCCGGTTTGTAGGTGTCTGCTTGGCTGCCCTTTATTTTGCTGGCTGACTCCAAATGTACCCCAGAGCAGTGTGGACACAAGGGAGACCACCTTGGTCAAGACCCAAGGCCGTGAGCTTTTCTCATTTAGGCTGTCCTGCTGAACTTGGGATGGAGTAGCATAGGCAGCCTTCCTGCTGCTGGGCTCAGAGTGGCCTGAAGCTGAGAATAATTCATCATCAGACCTTTTCTCCTCCTTTCTTGCTCCCACCATTAATGGTGACTAATGTTGTATTAGCTAAATTTATTGAAGATAAGACATGCTATGTGGTTTACATGTATCATATTATTTAATTCTAACCACAGTCCTATGAAGTCAATACAGTTATTATTATCTCCATTTCACAATTTCACAGATATCAAAACTGAGGCACAGGCATGTTATCCCATCAAAGTTACAAACACTCGCAGGGACATATCCAGGATTGGTCTCAAAGATACTGTGCTATAGTATGTCAACCATTTTTACTTTTTCTTATCTATTTGGTTTAAATAGAATGTTCTCACTTTCATCTATACTTGATGGTCACAGAATCAGCTTACAGTCCTCAAAAATTAAAAAATTTTCAAGGGCAATGGCTTAATCCCATTGCTCCAAGGAAGCCTATGCCAAGACTCCTCCAGGCCACACTATGATCTCCTCTCTCTAAATCCCTGTTGCATTTTATAAGACATTAGCACTGATTCCATAAATCATTCCAAATCTTGGATGAGTTTTTCTGAGAGCTGAGACCCAAGACCCATTTACCTTCTGGGTTGCAGGCATCACCGACAATGCCCAATGCCTCTTCCTCTCCAAGAACATTTGCTCTCTTGAGTAGTAGACTCTCAGTGAAGACTTACTGACTTCATTCTACGGCCTTCACGATGTATCCTGCCATCAACACGGTCCTATAATAATGGGACGCCATTTGGGGACTGACAGTATTGAAGGACTCATTCAAGAGGGGATGATGGGAAGAGAAGAGGGAAAGCCTGGTAAAATGAGGTGCTATTGGGGTGTTTTTCTTTCTTTCATAGCTTTATGTGGGCCAAACCTGCTTTTCCAAAACCTTGGTGTCTTTGATGGAGTCAGGAGATAAAAGAAACTGTTTCATGGACAATCCAAAGCACACATACCTGTTGACTCTTCCCCTGCTGTGTGAATTGAACTGAACTGAAACTCTGCCCCATGTTTTATAAAAAGCACCATCATCCACATATCCATGATGCAGTCAAGTATCCTGCCAAGGGCAGCATCATGGGTCCCTGTGATAAGAAAGCCTTGATATTCTCACCGGCAACTTCTTCTCCCAGAGGAAACTGAATCTCTTGTCCTGGAAGACAAATTTCTGTTGTTTGTTCTGTTCTGTTGACAGTGGGAAGGGGTTACCTCTACCTTTGGATCTTGTCTAGAGTCTCTACGCAGGGAATAGTAGCCTTGGACCCCTGTGCATTTTAGGTTTCTAGGTCTCAGGATTACCCTCTGTCCATTACCCCCTTACCATCTACCCTACACTATTCTTATTTGCCGTTCTTTGAAGTTACATGGAAGGAGAAGTCCAGAAAAATTGCGAGTACAATATAGCACTTAGGTTTCCTCTCATTCCCGCCTATGTACCTGTGTAACCACTTTGTAACACAAGGCTATCCAAGGGTATAATTTCTGCCAGAAAGAGAAGAAAAGTGAGAGTGATTCCATAACATCAAAGGGCATTGGACCAGGCCCCGAATTTGAGGTGAGGGTGAGGAAAACCTTGTATCTGTGATAAAAGGCATTTTGGTCTCACATGATCACCCCCCTTTTCTCCAGTGTGTCTTTAGCTCATTGAGGCTGCAGTTACGGAAATACCAAGCTCCTTAAGTGGAACCTGTGTTAGAGCGTAGAGCCATCAGAGAACTAGCTGAAAGGGCCTTTAGAGATCCATTACTCTGCCCTTTCATCCTATAAATGATGTTCCACAATGAGGAGACTTACAGTGACTTTCAAAGACTCTCCACAGAATGCAGGTTCGAACTCTAGCTGCTTCTGCTTGCTGCCTCCCAGCCGGCTGTCTCCAGAGAACTGTAAGTTTTGTTTGGATTCTTAACAGATTAGGAGACCTTCATTGAAGGTGGCCTTTGCCCCAAGTATTGAATAGGTTCAGAAACAAAGATGTTTATCTTTCTAATGCTAAGGTAAAGCAATTGCATTGCCTGACTTGGAGAAGTTGAACAGTATCTCATCAAAGGGGTGAAATAATGCTACCTGCTGGGTCTTCCACTGTGAGGTTGTCCTGCTTTCCCACTCTGCTTTGCCTGCTTAGTTTCTACCTGCCCAGCCAGTCCCTCCGCAAAGCCTCTCTGGGCTCTCCAGTAACATTACCATAAAGGGCCTGCTCCTCATGCTCAGCAGCCCATATCTCTTCTCTAATAGACATTTAGGCGATTTTCACTAATGCCTAACTGTGTATTTATAGCAGGGACTGAGACAGATGTGGAGGGAGCACAATGTGTAAGATTTAACGTTTATCATTGAGGAACTTAGACAATAGTGGAGGAGAGAAGATGCATAAACACACACACACACAAACTTAAAGGTCATAGAGGATGACTGATACATTACAGATTACTTTAAAAGGTGCTAGGGATTTTAGAAGGGAATTGAGTGCCTCCAGCAGGGGTGAAAAGATGTGTTCTGTATCTGAGTGGCATTCACTTCCCTTTGAACTATAGGTCAGGCTTACTTATTAAAGCCTTTTTCCCCCTAGATGATATCCTTATTGTTTAATAAGTGTCAGCCTTGACTCCCTACTAAATTTGAAGCTTTTCAAGGACAGGGACTATGTATATGACACATAGTGATAGCTTAATAAATATTTGTGCAAGTGTTGAGTTTTACCTGCTTCCACTAGAACTTGTAGTAATATGATCCAACTAATGATGAAATTTAATTGAACTGAGTCTTAAGGGGAGTGTGTATATTATGAAATGATGCTACTTCCTACCAGAAGCCTAATTTATTTCTTGATGCTCACTGAGCGCATCTATACAGATTTTTAAGGCAACTTTTCTTTACGGTGAATATCTTATATTCAGAGGATTTGCACCTACGTGTTCTATGCATGATCATTGACACAGATCTCAGTCAGTCACTGTCTTTTCCGTTTCCTCCTTCCTTTCCTCCTTCTCCCCTCCTGGTCACTCCAGTGTGACCAAGGACGCAGTGAGGACTGGTGGTGCCTTCACCTCCTCAGTGCCCTGGAGGTCCCTCTGGCACTCCACTTTACTGTCAGCAACCATAAAACAAGAAGCTCCCTTGAGCTTTGACTTTAAACCGAGAGGAATTAAGAATTCTGGAGCTAGGGAGTTGAGTGTCTTGAGGAGGAAGAATACGTCTATCATCTGAAGAAACCCATTGCTCTAAGCCCTCTTTGGCTCAGAAATGGATTGTCTGAATCCAGGTCACTAGGGACATATTGCTCCATCAATACAACTTATGGTTCTCTGTACCAATGAAGGTTAAGTTCAGCTTCCTATAACAGAACACCCACAGAGCAAGTCCCAAACAAGATCAAGTTGAGTTTTCTCTTCACTCGGGAAGTCTAGAGGTAAGAAGGCCCAGAACTGGTGAGCCTGCTTCACCATATCACCAGGGACTGAGTCTTCTACCTTTCTGCTCCGTCATCTTTAGAGCATGGATCCTGCCCTCAGATGCCTTGTGGTTAGGTTCAAGTGTGAGTTCTCCGGTTCAGACTGTCGGTGCTGTGGGCCTCCTGAGTAAAGAGAGAAGTGTGTGCAGGGTGTAGGGTCAGCCTCACAGAAGACCAAGCATAGCAGTGGGTGAGAACTAAATGATGAGTAAGACTGGAGCATGCAAAGATGGAAGGGCCTGGAAAACTGAAGGGAATGCTCTTAGAAAGGGCTAGCATGGGAAGGCGAGTCGTTTTCCTGGGCTTCAGCCAGGTCTAGGGCTGGACCACGGGCTCACACTGGCAGCCAGCACCTCTCCAAGTGAGAGAGCCTCTTCCTGCTGCCAGTACAGTAAATGGAGGGAGCATTCCTGCCATCATCAGCTCAGAATTGTGTGTGTGTTGGCTTTTCAGCATACTGTCTCCGATAGCTTTGAATGGCCAATGGTGACCACAGCTGGCTGTGTAAATGTCAGAGTGACACCATACTATGGCTGGGCCCCTTCCATTTTTAGATACTCAGTAGGCTTGGTTTTGTTGGTTTATTTTCGGTTTCCACCTTCCCTCCATTCCTTTCTCAGTCTTTTGCAATACAGGACTTCATGCCTTTCTGATGAGCTTAACAAAATAGCACAGGGCTCAGGACGGCTGCCCAGACCTGGCCTTTCAGTGTCTATAGCTTTTGTCCTTACATGGGGGACAGACCCCTAGGCTCAGTAGAGAGTGTCTGGAGCTGCAGAAGCCACCCTCATCTCCCCTAACCCCAGCCCAAGACATGCCTTCCTGTCATGGTCTTTTGTGTGGTTTCCTTTTGCTGCTTGCTCAGGCTTTGCACAGATGTCAACTCAAAGTAAATTGCAGTATTGTGAGTTACCTGGGGGGATAATATTTGTCATCAAGCCCTAAGAATCACCATTAGCTGTTGATTATAAACACACTGGCCTGGAACAGAATTTGACTGCTGAGGCCAGGCCATGCTCTCTAGGAAATATTCTGCTCTTAGGCAGCACAAAGTACACTTGAGTGATTGCGGGAATCATGCATTGTATTTTGTTTTGCCATTTCAACACCATGGTTTGCAATTTGATTTTTAGCTCAGTTTAGTTTAGTTTGTTTTTGCTGGGCAGGATCAAGGTCACAGTTTCTCTCCATGGCAGGCAAAGACTGGCAGTAAATGAATGGATATGGTATTGTCTTGGCTCTTTGAATGGCCACTACCTTCTAGATTCATATGGAAGGAGAGATATTTCTTCCAAGGATCTATCTAATTAAATGATGTAGGAATAGATAGAGAGAGATAAGGATAGAAGCTATGAGATATTACTGATTAGGAGAGGTTTGGGACTGAGGTGACTTTTTTTTTTTTAATATTAAGATCTGGAAGAAGGTTAAAAGTTCATCATGACCAACCCTCTTATGTTACAAAGTATTTTAATAGCAGGAATGGGACTTGAACCTGGGACTCAACTCCCAGACCAGTGCTCTTGGCAGTAAGCCTGCTCTGAGTGCTTTTATGCTGATCCCCAGGTGCACATTCTGAGGAAAGGTGCCTTTAACACCTGGGTTTCTGGAGTAAACTTTGATTATCTGAATGAAAGCCTATTTTAATTCCTTCACGGATCATAGACAGCAAATGGGTCCACTTAAAAATACTAAAATTTACTTAGTAAATGGCTCAGGTCATGGCTCATATCATTCCTTTTGTTGTAAATATGTGCTTAAAATTCATTTGAATATAATTGTGGAAATTCATGATGAAGAAATATTGTCCACTTCATCCCCAGCTTGGCAATCAAAGACCCCTGTCATGGACAGTATTTGCCCACTGTAGTCTCCCCTTCGTTTCATTACGCTCCAGAATGAGCTCTCCCAGCACTTATCCAAGCTTCAGAAATATGCTCAAGGATCAACCCCCAAAAGATGTATGGGGTTTCATTTAGTGACTCAGGGAAGCATTGCAATTTTTTTTTTTTAATCAAAAGAATATTGGAAAAATGTCCTTCTCTATCAAGTGAGGGTACAAGTGAGCCAGTTAATAAGTACACACATGGCACTTAATAGTGTGCCCAACCCTATGCTAAACACCATGAGAATATAAGAGAAACATGACCCTCAGATCCCCACAGGGCTCAGAGCATTATTTAAAAGAAAAAAAGCCAGCAATACGTAAACATAAATAAAGAGGATGTGTATCAATATGCAGAAAGAAAGATGTTTATCATGAGGACTTTGCTCACGTGGTGGTTGTGGAGGTGGAGGAGTGCTGTGTTCTGCTCTGCAAGCTGGAGGAGGCCCAGGAAAGCCAGTTGTGGAGTTCTTGCTCAAACCCAAAGGCCTGAGAATGGGGGCACCGAAAGTGTAAATATCAGTCTGAATCCAAAGGCCTGAGAACCAGGAATGCCAATGTCCAACGCCAGGAGAAGATGGATGTCCCACTCAAGCTGAAAGCAAATTTACCCTTCCCCGGCCTTCTTGTTGTACAAGCCCACCTCACTTTATTGCGCTCCACCTGTTGTGCCTGACAGAGCTTGTAATTTTTTGAAACTGAAGGCAGAACCTTCCACCGGCAAAGGATTATGACTTACTTTATTGTGATACTTGCTTTATGTGATATTCTCTTTATCATGGCGGTCAGGAACAAAACACACAATATCTTTAAGGTAAGCCCATACAGTAGTCCCTCCTTACCTGTGGAGGATACATTTTTATGCCCCCAGTGGACACCCAAAACTGCATATCGTACCAAACTCTATATATACTGTATTCTTTCCCATACATATTTGCCTATGATAAAGTGAAATATTTTAATTAGGCACAATAAGAGATTAACAACAATAACTAATAATAAAATAGAACAATCATAACAATAAAAGTTATGTAAATGTGGTCTCTGGTTTCAGAGCATCCCTTACTGAAGTCTTTGTATTGGCTCAGTGTTTTCTGCCATATTCTGTCAATCAGAACGTTTTCAGTTCATGTCTTCCACCCACAGATTTAATGCCTTTTCCATTTTAACTAAGCTTGCATGACATGCCCTGGCCATAACTTTCACAGTTGGAGGTACGACAGCAAAACTAGCATGAATTTCTTTTTCTTTCTTCACAATTTCATAGATGGAGGGTTTGTTTTTACCATAGATCTTAGCAACCTCAACTTACATTTTTTTCTTTCCTTGTTGAGAACTTTCAACTGTTTCACTTAAAGGAAGCATTTTACAGCATTTCTGTGGCATATCCAAATTGCTGGCTTCACTACTCTTGTGCTTTGACACCATGATTAAGTAAACTAAGGGTTACCTGATCCCAAGCACCGTGATACCTCAACAGTCAGTCTAATAACTAAGACAGCTACAAAGTGACTCCTGGGTGGGTGGTGTATGCAATGTGGAGATGCCCGGGGTGGTGCAAGATTTCATCACGCTACTCAGAACAGCACACAGTTTAAAACTTATGAGTTGTTTATTTCTGGAATTTTCCATTTAATATTTTTGAACCATGGTTGACTGTGGATAACTGAAACCCTGGAAAGCAAAACTCCAGACAACGGAGTGTGGGAATTACTGTTCTCACGCCCTCAGCAGACTGGGACTCAGCATCCATATGGGGAAGAGAGATCTTTACTCAGCCTACAGGTTCACATGCTAATCTCTTCCAGAAAGACCCTCACAGACACAGCCAGAAATGACATTTTACCAGCTCTCTGGGCATCCCTTAGCCCAGTCAAGTTGGCACATAAAATTAGCCAGACAGGGCTCCCATGTTCAGTATTAGCTATTAGTAGCAATCAAATGTTAGACACATGAGATAAGAGACTGTTGAATAATAAAGAGTTCAGAGTAGGCGTTGGGCAGACACAGAACGTGGTTAATGCAAGGAAAAGGGAAACTTGGGAAAAATCACGCACAGGCACCTGCTCCCACTTACCGAGGGCCCTGGGAAAGACACTTCACTCCTTCTACCTCATTCTGTCCTTGTGATCATCAGTCCACACAGTAGTTATTATGATCCTCATTTTACAGATGAGGAAATGAAGCAAAGAGACTACACACTTGTTCCATATCATCCAGCCAGTAAGGATGAGTGAAGATCCAGATCTGCAACTGGATGACTCCAAGAAGTTTCCTCTCAACCACTCTCTTCTCTTTTCCATTCATCCCGCTTATTGATGTTTTTCTCAGTCCGAACAAACACCTGTTCTTTTTCTGATTTCCAATTTCCAGCCTGCCTGGAGTTTGTGTGACCAGGAATCCTGATTCCATGATGAAAGGTTCCTCACAGTTTTCTCATACAGAAAAATCCACTGCTGGCTACCCCAGAATCTTTCTTCCTTCTGTCTTTTTTTTCTTTTATTGCATAAATATTTATGAATTTTTCTTAAGCACTCAAATTTCCTAAACAGAATTTGTGTAAATATTGTTTCAGTCCAGGTCACAATGGAATCTGATACTGAGACAGAGTCTCAGGCCTGCAGATGAGGCATGAATTGGCATTGCCCTGTTTGGAGGATATGGGACAAAATGTCCAAGAAGCAGCCCAGACACGGAGAGCACATTTTCATAACAGTCAGTGGGATGAGGTTGAATGAGTCCTAAACTATGTCAAGAAATAATCTATATTTAACTCTCAACTTGGCTCTCAACCTCAGAAAAACTGAATCCATTCTTCAAGTATAAATTGGGGCTGATAATTCCTTCTCTGATGAACTTTACAAGGGTGTCAGGAGGCATGAGAGATAATGTATGTGAGAACTGTTCCAGAAAGTGTAGCCCACCCAGGCCTGGTAACACATTCTTGCCAAATAAGATGTTTTCCTGGGTTCCAGACCTCATCAACTCATGGCTCCTGGCCAACATGCCAATTCATTGGCTGCACCATAACTCCATTGGCTGCACTATCAAAGGAAAAGCTTAATGGACAGAATGGCTTGGAGGTAGCCCCATTCCCCAGAGAACCTACTGAGTGTCCCTCTGGGTAGACATCATGGGACAGACACTGTCTTTGGGACGCTGTATGAGTTAGAAATAGCTTGGGCCAGAATATCTATAAGCCAGGCGAGGCAGCAGAGTGGCTTTGCATCAGCCCTTTCTCCCTAGGCCTCGGTTTCCTTATTTGTAAAATGAACGCTAATTGACTGACTTGGTGGATTTTGAATGGTGTTCTCTGAGAGCTCTATAGGGCCCACACCAGTCACCACCTGGGAAGAGGTGGTTTGGTGCATTCTAGTCAGGAGTGTTTCCAGCCTTTGATCCCAGGATGGCTTAGCTCTTACCATCTTTATTTGTTTATATTCAGCTGAGATTTCATTTAAACCAAGGATTACAAAGCTTGAAACAATGTTTTTAAGCACAGGGCCAGGTAATATTTAAGGGCCTGACTTTCTGGTTCTATAATCCAGGTAATGAGTGAGTTATCTTCCATCCTCTTTCCCCATTCATGTGTAGGTACAAGGGGGTTCAATGCTCTGTGTTCTCCCCCCACTCCACCCCCCCAGCAGGAGGGTTGGAGCTCTGACTCCTGGTTTCATGGATTTCTGAGTTGCCCAGGACTGCCCCCCACCCCCACCCTCTCCACCTTGCCCCCAAGGTCACCAGTTTCTGCCTCCTGCCATGGAGGCTGAGAGGCACTATGGAGCTCCATGCCCTCTGTCTGCACTCAAAGTCAGTGCACGTGAGGGCTTTGGAATGCTATGTTCCAAGGGCTGATGGCAGCATTAAGCATGACTTTTGGGAGCCCCAGAAGCAGGTTTAGAGGAAGAAGCTGGAGAGGAAAGACAGCCCTGAACAGGTCAGTGCTTGCAGCAACCTGCTGGTATCTCCCCAGCAAAGTCTCATGGTGCCCTTACACGGACTTGCTCGCCACGGCCGGCCTTGAGCATTCTGCCCTCCGTTTGTATTTTTGGAGGGCTTAGAAAAGTAGATTAGATGTTTGAAAGCCAAAATCCTTCCTGGTGCTACAGAGAAATCCATACTTGCAATAAACAGCTGCCAGATAATTTGATTAAATGAACACCCGCCACCGCCACCACCAATCTATTTCTAAAAAATCATCCGCTGAACAGCCTATACCTCTGCATGATGTGTGTTTGCATTTGGATCTGGTCATCATGCTCTGGTTATACTTTCTGGAGACATGCACTTAGGGGCAGTGGAGTGAGTCTCAGCCTGAGGAATATTGGCCTGGGCTTAGCTGAAGTGACCTGGAACTCAGCTTCTTTCAGACCAGGTCTCCTCCATGAAAGGGTTTCTTGGCCATGGCCTGAGGCGAGTCCTTCCTGGAGAATGTCTCAATGTACAGGGCTCTTGACCTCGGAGTCAGGAGAGCTAGTGTAAAGGGCACTAGACCTGGGAGTCAGGAGACATGGAATTTATCCCATCTGACCACTACCAAGCCATTGGGCTGCCAAAAAATGGAAGCAATTGCTTTGAGAGGCATGGCTGCCTTGTCATTAGAAACAGTGAAGCAGGGATGGTTGGCCATTGATCAGAAATGCTGAAGATAGGAACCCAACAGTGGGTAAAAGGTTGGATGGGTCAAATAGCTTCAAAGATTCTTTTCAACTGAACCTTTCCAATTCTGGCCATTTTACTCAACTCTAAAGAATTATTAGAATGAACAAAAGGATGTATATAAAAAAACATTTGACTACTATAATATTGGCATGGAGGTATAAGACATTGTAGTCTAGCTATCAGAATTACACCTGTGGAGATACCTGGGGTGCACTGTTATAGCTAGATGCACCCCCTGCCCAGTGGTCTCAGCACAGTTTTAGTAGAAACCACTTTTCCTGGGGTAATTTGCTGAGATTATGGCAGCTATCATCCTAGAGTTTAATATCTGCCAGCCCCACTTTGGATTTAGATAAAGAAGTAACACAGGCAGCATAGCTGGTCCCAGTGTCCTTGACACCTGTTCCTGCACTTGACCATGAGCTTTATGAGGGCAGTATCATGCACACTTCATTCCCTTCTTTGTTCTCCTCATCGAGCCACAGGATGGAGTTAGTGCTTGGTAAATACTCATTGAATCAAAATATGACACAGTAATGAAATGAAGGGACTAACTAGAGGGTTCTGATTCTGTAAGTACTAGTTGTTTAGAGAAGTGTTCATTTCAGTTGCATCTCTGCCTGCATGTTACTATCTCCGAAAGGGCAGCCCTGACCAGCTTGTCTCAGTCAAATCCCCCATCCTTAAACGCTGTCCTTATATCCTGTTTTATTTTCTTCTTAATAATTAATGCCATTTGATGAATTAGTATACGTTATGTGTATATACTAGATATACTTGTATGTAAATATATGTATAAATCAGATATATGTATGTGTGTATGTGTAAACACATATGTAGATATGAATATAGGTTTTTGTTCGTTTCATTTTCCTATCTCCCTTCTTCCTACTAGAGCCTAGAATGGGGCCTGACATCTAATAGTTGCTCAAAAAATTATCTCTTAAATGAATTGATAAAAATAGGTTTATGAGACAAGATGGACTTCAGTTGGGTGTTACAGACCGATTACAGTTTGGCTAAGCTTAACAGAAGAAGAAGAATCCTGCAGATGAAGGGCAGAAAGATCAAAAGCAGGCTGGTAAAAAGTTGCATAGCAAGAGCCAGTGGTTTAATGATAATCTCTGTGCTGATTTATCACATGGGTAGCTGGCAGTCATCAGTGGTTGCCCACTGTGGTTTGCAGCTTTTGCCAGGACCAGCCACGAAGGTCCATATCAGCTGCTTCCCGGGAATCTGGAAAGCTTGTCCACTCAGGCTTCTCCAGAATTTATGCCTTAAGAATTTATGCTATTAAGAATGCAATAGATTAGTTAGAAGCTAGTTCCCACCATTAAGATAGCTGTCTTAACTCTTTGCAAATGATATGCTTACTCAGCCATAGGTTTTCAGTTTTCCCCTTTGTTCTCATATCTACCAAAATATTGTACTAAAATATTACTAATAACAGGGATGTGGTATAGAGGAAATTAAGCTAAACTGACAAGTCTGAGATCTGGGTTTCAGTCTTTGCTCTGTCATTAACTAACTAGGTGATCTCTATGGCTTTCTGTTTCCTTATTCATAAAAGGAGGTGATTGGGCTACATCAATTTTCAGATACTTTAATTCCCCAATTAATCCTCAAGATCTACAGGGTTTTTTGTTTGTTTGTTTACATCATAATAAAGTCAATCCTTGATTTATAAATAGAAGCAACTCCTAAAGTCTACTGGCAGGCCAATAGTGAAAACCTATCTATAATGTAATACATGATGGGTATCTAGCAAAGCTTGCACATGCTATTTGAAGGGGAAGGTAGTTGAACTCCTACTGCTAGTCCAGTGGTCTCTAGCATCACTGACTGGTGGTCATCAAGGGCTAAATTCCTCTGAGGCCTATCTTTGTGAGCTTTGAGCAGAGGGCCAGACACTGTCTGATGGGAATGGGCGGGGATTTCATTAGCAGCAGATCTTAGAGCAGCTGTGTTAGAGGGGTTAAAAGCAGAGCAGAAGGGATGCATGGGGTAGTCCCAACTAAGGTTGGTGCACTAGAGGAGGCCAATAGCCAAAAGAACAAAAATACCCTGCTTTCAGTAGTACTTTGCAACTTCTACAAAGACTCTGTGTTATTATTTTTTTATCATCGTGGTCCTTATAGGTGCTAAATGTGTAAGGGATGTCCTCAAAACATTTACAGTCCAGAAAGGAGAACAGAAACACATAACTATACTGTAAGGTCGACTGTGCTAAGCCCTGTAGGGTATACAGAGCAAATAACATGGGAGCCCAGTGGATGGATGGCTACATGGCAGCATGAGGCTTTATGAAGGGTGTGGCATTAGAGTTTGTTTTTGCCAGATGAGAACAAGACATGCAAGGGTAACAGAGAATGGCTTTCCAGTGTCCCACTTTGAGGGTCCTTTGTGATGCTCAGCAGTCTACCAATGCTCATGTGTTTCAGGACATCAGTTTGGAGAAACTAATTGGCCAGACAGGAATTTGAACTCTCTCCATGAGTCAAAGAGTAACCAGAAAGACTTATGAGCATAAGAGAGACTCAACCGTTTTATTTCAGCGACTTGCTATGTAAAAATAAAATAAAGAAGCTTAAAGTAGTCTCACTGTTCTCCAAGTGCTCATAGATTAGGAAGGAGCACATATTCACGAAGAGATGGAGAAAAGAAACATAAGCTCTCTTTCTTAGTATCTATATCTTCCTCTCAGTATAATCATGTGTAAGGCATTCTCATACCCATTTTATAAGGGCAAATAAAGTAATAGAGACTATAGTAACTGACTTGCCCCAAATCCCACATATAGTAATTACAGAGGCGGAACAGGGCTTAGACCTGCAGAATCACAAAACTGGCGGTCTTTCTAATAAAGTATATACTAGGCGTGTCCATGAACCTTACTGAGATCCTAGGAAAAGACATGTTTTCTGCTTCATCGGGTGCGACCGTGTGAGCTACAGTCATTGTTGGAAGGTAAAGTGTTGATGTTTCAGGTTATTTTTATAAAGAGCTAAAGTAATTATCTCTTCTCACCCTCCCCCAAGTCACTGGGGTTAAAATCTTAGCTTTGTGTGGCCCAGTTAAAATTCTCTTTTCTTCAGTTCTTTGGAGCAGCTGTCCAAAGGACAAAGGCCCCATTTTAATGATAGTATTTTCCCTGCCCAGTTGAAGTGAACCCCAGTGAACAGGCACAGCACCGCTCAGCTCTTATCCCTGGGTGAAGTGTCTCTCTTCTTTCAAGCTGAAGGAGCACAGCATCTGTAAGGCAGGGAAATCTAATTACATGGTACATGTTCTAACTTAAGATGCGGTCAGTTATAAAATATTGGAGAAGCAGAGGCATTAGGATAGGCACTTACCAGAGAACACAGTATCCTCTAAATGATGAGAAAAGTGTCAGGGACCCCTCTTGAAGGTAATTTACCCAGATCTGAGACATTCCACAGGTTGGTCCTCTATCCATGGATTAACCCAACCTTGAAAAACAGCCACTTGCCTAATTGCCATAGGCCAGCTGCCATGTTGGTTAGTGTGTATAACAAGGAACTGTGTTATAGTTTTCTAGGATGGCAGGCCTGGGAAGAACTTTAGAGATCATCTCATATGACCACATGGTTTTTTGTTGGAGTAAACATACAAGGAAGTGAAGTGAGTCACTGAAGGTCAAAGAGTATAACCCTCTGAGCATCTGAAGGACACGTAACTTCCCCTGCATGAAAAGTGTAGATTTTAGCTCAGTGCCATAGTGTGGCATCAGCTCCTTTCCTTCTGTACAACGTGGCCAAGCACTTGACAGGCAGGGACAGTATTGCTACTTAACTGGTGAACAAACTGAGCCCAGAGTTTAGGCGTGTGCCCATGATGAACAGGGATTTAGCATTGCGCTCTGTAGCTGCAGGCAGGTCTCCTGATGCTATTGTCTTTGCACAGCATCGACTCACAGTTATTTAGTCATACTTGGGATAAATTTGTCAATGAGCCAACCATGCTCTTTAAATAAATTATCTTTATGGCCAAGATTATGCATTTGTGAGCCAGCTAACAAGTCAGAGTACTACATTTAGAGGCAGAATTCAGTAAGACTCACTGGTCAACCCACCATTGAGCATGGAACCTGTAGCATTAAACACTAAATCATTATCTTGATACACTGCTTCTCTTCCATCTATGGGCATGATCAAATCCTTAGTCTCCTGTTATGATTAGTCAGGGCTTTGAGCATTTGTTGTTTTTTAGGATGAGTTATCTAGTAAGTTAAAACCTATAATGCCTCTCCACCATGCCCTAACACTGCCTGGAAGAACTAATGAATCTAGAAGATACACCAATGGAAATAAGCCAGCATGGTGGTGGTTTGAAGGTTAAGATACTGAGTGTTGGGATGCATTTATAGAATCTCTGTACCTGCCAAGGAGATCCAATCCCTGGACTTTTTAAGCCTTCTGTCAAATTTTCTGCTTTTCAGGAAGTCCTTGCAAGACTACATTTTATTTGGTTGTAGATAGACACAAACAGGAAAACTTCAGGATGACCTAGTTGTATATGTGGGACCCTTGAGACTATGGCCTCCTTTCAACTTGTACTAAGAGGGCAACTGCCATCTAGTTAACAAATGATGCCAGGTTGGAGGTTAGGCACCTCCGAGCTTCCGTTTCCCCAGGCTGCTGTCACTTTGTTCTTCCTACTGATAAACAGGCTTTGGGATCAAAGAGTCAAACGCCATCCACAGCCTATGGTTTTGTTGGTGTTTTTTTTGTTTTGTTTTCTTAATAGAATCAGCTCAGGCAAACCCAATAGGAAAAGGCTCGAGAGGGAAAATTACCTCTCCTGTATTTAGGGCTTTCAGGAATGAGATTCCTCCTTATACTTTTAATCCTAATTTAAGAATAATTGCACTTGAGAGTTTACAGTGCTAGAGTGCAGAAGAGCCTTGGACAATCCTCTAGCACATTAGCCATTTTGTATCACAGATGGGGAAACTGTGACTCAGAGGAGAAGTGTGCTGAGGGTTCCTGATGCTCATCTTAATGCTTTCTGCCCACTGTGTCTCAAACTGTCCTTGCATTCCAAGAGCCAACTTTACCAGCATCCAGACATCGGTTCATTCATAAGAAACCTGGAAATACACCATAATTCTGGGGGTGTCTCAATGCCAACTTGTCTGCTTACTTAGTGAGAAATAGACTCCCAAAATACATTACTTACTCCTCTCAAGGATGATTGACTCGTCTAGGTCCCCCTTTATTAAGTTACACTGTGTATGGCACCAGATGTTTTTCCAGGTGATCCAGGAGAACACAGCTCTCGAGGCCCAGGAGAGAAGAACATGACTCAAGCTGAGAGATAGGTGGGCGCAGCCTAGGGAACCCACAATGCTTCTTTTCCTTCTTGAGCCTGTGTGGGTTTTTTTTTTTTCACTTCACCAGAATGACCTAAATTTTCCGTGGCCTTTTTAATGGCTAGAAAAGTCGCTACCATCCTGCCTGGATTTTTTTTTTTTTTTTTAAACCACAGTACCCAAGTTGTCTGGTACAGTCCCATGAGGCAGTAACCATAAAACAGAGGGACAGTTAAATCTTAGTTTCATCTCCAAAAATGTATACTGTTTTTCCCCTGTAAATTCACACGCAATAAAATACTAAAAATTGCCTTTCATTCCCCAATACATACAGCGCTGCCGGGGGGGGGGGGGGGGGGGGCAAGGAGTAGGCTTGAGGAGGAGAGGGCAGGACTGCCCCAGACCTGGGACCCACTCAACCTGCAGGCTCACTGCAGGAAAACAAGGCTGGGTAGTCAGGCTCCTTTTATGATAGGAAAAATGACTGTTTTTATGGCACACTAAATAAAACCTGCTTTAGAGCTAGAAGTTTATTGCCAGTGTGGGGAAGCCTGTTGTTTTTGTTTTCTGCTCCTTTCCTCTTCCTTCTGCCTTCCCCTTTGATGGAGACAGAGAAAGGGGGGGAGGGGTTTAGGAATCCTTAGAAAGTGTATAGAAATAATATTATTTTTAAAAATTATTTTAAAACTTATCCCAACTTAGGCTCACATCACGTGTTGATTTTACAGGGAAAGTTTCAAGATTCTTGGCCTATCAAAATCGTTAGAAGAGTTCTCAACCAAGCAATAACAAACAGCTGCTATAACCTGCATTTATATAGTGCTTTATGGTTTCCAAAATGTTTTCACATCCAGTAGATCCTCAGGGCAGCCTGGAGAAGCAGACAGGCCTGAGGTGATCATTTCTCTATTACAGAAAGAAGAGTGGATGCCCAGAGGGTTACGTTACTTGCCCAAGGTCACACCACTAGTTAATGGTTGAGCCAAAACTGAAACCCAGTTTGATTAAATAAAAGCAAAATAAAATTAAGATCCTGGCCTGGGGAAGAGGGACTTGTCGAAGAATTAGAATGAGAAAGAGGTAAGGCTGACATCAGTCTGAATGTAGCAGCAAATGCGATGTGTCTTTGTTTTTAAAGGCCTTATGCCTTGGTGCTTAACCAGCGAAGGAAGGAAGAAAAAGACCCAACATAGCTAAGCATCTGCGAGGCCATAGAAGAAAGTTTTTCACTGTATGATTTTGGCACGATGGTTAATGCCATTTCATCGGGAAGTTCTAGGGCAAAGCGCTTCCGCTCTCTGAAATGCAGTGTCATCACTGCCCTAAAGGGCTCTCCTAATTCCCTTCATCCCTGTTCTTTCTTGGATGCAGGGAATTACTGAAAACCACCTCAGAATTACCTGGCTTGAGACATGGTTAAGCCAGTGCACCAAGGAAGGAGGTCGTTAAGGTGACTGCTGTTAGAGCAGTAATTGGTGAGGCAGGTATCTGAGAAGGGACCTGCTTAAAGAGAAAGTGGAATGATTAAGGCCAAGCTCTCGAACCACAGTTAACAAGGAGCTGAGAGAAAGACAGGTGCAGCCACCAAGGAGAGGCAGGAGCATCAGATCCGCCTCACCTTGAAGGTGGATTCAAGAATTCAGAGCCATGGGGCAGGTCCCGCAGGTGCAGAAAAATTCAGCAAAGTACATGGACTCGCAGAGACCCAGAGAGTAACATCAGGTCAGAGAGCTTCACTACAGTTCTTGCACCTTCTCTCCTTACAGAGGAGGTTCTCACAGGGGAAGCAGAACGACCAGCTGGAGTCTGAGTCAGGAGACTGTGCACCAAGTGAAGCCCTGGTTATCTGCATGTGTTTAAGCCATGCATTAGTCTTCTAAGACTTCGCGTCTTCATCTGCAAAAGGAGAAAAAAGTCTCCAACATCCCTCCAACTCTAAGATTCTGTAACTTTGTAAGAGCACCATGCATCTTCCGTAGTGTGCCTAATATATGTGTGCTTAATGAATGATTCCAGGATGGATAGAATCAGATGCACCAGGCTGTGGCCTAATGTAGGTGTAGCCCACATCCGAACTTCTCCATCACCATTTAATGCCATCCATTGCCCACAGACAGGTGCCAGAATTCATTATAGACAATATGCAGTACATCTTGTCCCCATGACTTTATAGAATGGCAGCACCCTCATCACAAAGCACCCCAACAGGAACTCTGTACAATGTCCAGCTTTCTCTGCTTTGATGCAGAAAGAGCTTAAAACCCTTAATAAGCTAAATCATGACAGTCAAAGACAAAGGGGGAGAATCTGTGTCCAATTTACAACTTTTAGAAAATCGATTAATACTGTAAGGTATTTATGCTCCAGGAAGGGACAAGGTGCAGCTGGGAAGGCCAAGGCCAAGCCATTCAGCTCAGAATAACTTCGCAGAATCATGGTCAGTGAGTTTTCTTGGGCTGGATTCTCCTTTCAACTAATTAGTGTCCCTCTGGTCATCAGAGACCTCCTCTCAGGCTTTGCATCACATTTCAGGAATTTGAGCTAGAACCCTTGTCAAAGGGACTTAGCTAACTATGGGGATAACTAAGGGTGAAGGACAGTGTTCCCTGATCCCACTTACTAAGGAACTGAGTTTCTAATGGGAGGTGACAGTACTAATTAATTAGTAGTCATACAATTCTAATGTTAGTAGTAACTGGGATTTGTTGAACACTGATAATGTGTTCTGTGAATACATTTTACCAGTGTTGTCTTGTTTAATTCTTAAAACAGAACTATTAGACAGGCTGTGTTATTTATCCCATTTTAAGGGTGAAGAAGATAAGACCTAAGTTCCAGGTCACACATGTTGTAAGAGGCAAAGCTGGGGTTTGAAGTTAGGTCCTTCTGATTCCCAAACCTAAACATGCCCTCAGGATTCTTCATTGACTACTGAGCCCTGGAATAGCCCTGACTGTGCACCAGGCACTGGTGCAAGTGCTTTACGTAGATTGACATACTCAGTTTGCCTATTGACCTTAGGAGGTAAGTACATATACAGTATTCCCTCACTTATCATGGGTATTACGTTCTAGACCCCACCTCACCCCACGATAGGTGAAAATCCATGAAGTGGGAACCTTACATTTATTTTAGTATTTATATATATTTTAAGACTTTATAAACCCTTCCCAGACACTTATAAACTGTTCCCACTCCCTTATTAACCTTTTCCACACTTTTATAAACACTACTTATGGTCTTAAACATATACTGCACTCTTAAACCTATGTAACTTTAACAACATATGTATACAGTACTGCAAAATCCAGCGATATAGCGAAAAATCGGTGATAAATAATTAAATATAATATTTTTTAAAATCCTGCAAAACAGTGAGGCTGCGATAAGTGAACCACAACAGAGAAAGTAGAGAGGGACTGCCCTATTATTATCCCCTATTACTATCCCCTATTACAAGTAAGAAAACTAGGGCACAGAGAGGTTAAGAAACTTGCCCAAGGTCATACAGCTAGTAAGATTTGGACTCAGCTAAGATTTGAACCCAGCCATCCTAGCTCAAGAGTCTGTGCCCCTATGTTGCAGAGAAACATAGAAGACAATCCACAAGTGACAAATGTCTTGCTACCTGCAACAGGGGGTCTTGTAGAGAAAGTTAAGGAGCAGAGATTTATTAGAAGATTCTGAGGGTCATCAAAACAGGTTGACATGGGGGACCACAGGACTGCCGCACCAGGAACACCATTGTGTCCGTTCATGTCCACGCTGGACATGAACTTGTTTCTGCAGCACTACAGGGGCAGGTATGAACCTGCCTCTCAGCCCCCACCCACAGGCCAGTCCCTCATCTCGCCCTGTCTGCCTGGCCTTGGGAAGTCAGCGTCATCTTCCAGATGAGACTCATGCCAAATGACGCCCCAAATGCCCGCAGTTTGCAGTGTTTATGGGAAGCTTTAAAAGCTGGGTGTTCCGGCAAATTCAGCATCTTCATGACATTTTAGACTCAATTTATAATCAACGGTTATTTTAGCTCTAATGGCAAAAAGCACCAGTTTTGCAGTAAAAGGCATTTATAAAAAGGAAAAAAAGGAAACATGAGGTAAAGAGGAAAACAATACCTTTTTTGCTTCACCATCTCCCATCTGATTTTTTTACTCCTCTAACAAGCAGAAGCTCGATGGAATCTTTGGGCTTAATCTTTGAGCCCTTTCCAGCTCATACTAGTTTGGCCTCACACTGTTTTCTCTGCCACCCCTCTACCCTGGAGCAGAGTTGAACAATTTTAACCCACTTTCCATGGAGAACCCCTTATACTGTTACCAAGTGTTTACCAAACTTGAAGGAAGTAGGGATCTCTGGACCCCAGCCCAGAATCATGACTCTGAACTTGCAGGAGAGAGAGGCCTGGTGAGCTGTGTATCTGCAGAGGCCACTGATGATTCATACGCTGAGACAGGTTTGGGAAATGCCCTCTGCTTGGCCAGATTAACTACGCACTCCCCTTATTCATTGAGCTTTCTTCAGCCTCACCGGGTCCTCAGCCACCATGGCTCTGCCTCTCTCTCCATGGGCTTACGGAGTGACATCTCATATGGACGTGACATTCAAACTTTAATGTCCCACCCCAGTCATTTGCCACTTCATCAGAAACCACTGGTTCTCAAAGAAGAGGCAAGAACATATTCTGCTTCCTCCTCCTTTGAGGGAGTGGAATGAACAACTAATCTACAGAGGAGAAGATCCAACAAAATTTTAAAACCTGGCTATCGCTCCATAACTCTTCTGTATCAGGACTAGTCTTTAGTTGTTGCTCAGCTCCTTGACCACAGAATGTGTTCCAGGCCAGGAGTGTGTCCTTATTTCCGCTCTGACCCCTGGTTCCCACGGTGCTGAAGGCCTAGAGGAGTGTGGACAGGAAGGGCAAAGCCTGCTGCCAGGCTGAGGCGGGCAGTGGTGCTGTTACTGAGAGTCTAGGGTAGCAGGTCCTCGCACTGGATAGCTGAATTCCGAGGCCTCCCTGTCCCTCCTGCAAGGCTGCTGCTCTCCAATTAGCCCTGCAAGCCTGCTCCATGGCTGCCTCTGAAGTAGCCACTCCGCGTTTTCTTAAGTCGACTTCCAGATCTTCTGCTGATAAGCTGTGTTTTTTATTTGCATGTCACAGTTGAAAGGCCGGTTTTTATCATGTTTTCCCCTAACAATAGCACATTCCCAGACCCATGGGAAAAACCCCTTGTAGTCTGCTGAGTATTGCTGGGTACGGGGCAGACTGGGAACTCACTTCCAGGGGTGCATTCGCTGTCTTTCAAGGTCCTGGTCCTCAGGTCCAGGCCAACACAGGCAGGGGTGCTTGCCTTTCTGCTTGCCAGAACCCTCCAAGGGCAGAGAGACAGCTCAAAATAGGAAAGCACTCTCTAATAGAGAAAGCAATGTATTCTGTGCAGAAGGGAGCTCCCAGGACTGCACATTGCCAAGTAGCTCCCAGGGAGGTTGTGTAGAAAGACCTTGAGCTCTGAACGATGGGCTGGGGTGGGAGTGGGGGTAGAGGGTGGTCACAGACTGTGGCCAATGAGCCCTTTAAAATGATTGATTGACAAGAAACCACCATCTGAGCTTAAATGAGACTCACCCTGGTTAATGTATCTACCCCATCCTCCATTTCTGCTGGATGTTGCTTTTCAAAAGAGCAGTTTACTGAAAAATATATAAGTATAACAGCTATATTTATACAGTAACTACTATGGGCCAGGCACTGTGTTCACTCATCAACTTCGAATCCTTCCAACTTCCCTCTGAGGAGGGCACTGCTCTTACTGTCTCAATGAGGAAGCTAACATAGGAGAGGCCATGTGACCTGTCCCCTTAGTTATGGAGCTAAGCTTCAAACCCCGACACATAACCCAAGCCTCCCTCCCAACCCTTGGGTCTCAGAAATAGTGACATGGGTCAAGGGCTTGGAAAAAAAGGGCTTGGACCAATGCATCTCAAATGGTTGACCTTGGACAGCACTTGGGAGCTTGTTAGAAATGCAGAATGCCAGCCCCTCCCTAGACCCCCTGTATCCGAATCTCCATTTCCACAAGATCCCCAGGTGAATCATGTGCAATTTAAGTTTGAGAAGATCTGGATTCCAATGTCTCTGTCCTATATGGGCCAGCTCTTTCATTTCTACTCCAGTCCCCTACTTCTAGCCCCTCCGGTAGTTGAGTGTGGAGAGACCGTGGATGGTTTGAAAGTACAAAATGATCTCCTGTGCTCTTATTGCTGTGACAAATTCCCCTCACCTCCAGAGAGTCTGCTCTGTCCTCGGCAGAGTCCTGATTTGTGCTGACAGGGAAAGGGACTCTGGCTAGCTGGAAGAGGGGGAGTGGGGCAGCAGGGGAAGGAGGCAGTGGGGATAGCGGTCAAGCTCACTGGTGACCCAGACAGGTCCTGTGTCCCTGCATCCAGCTTGCCACCACTCCTGCTCTCCTGTCCCCTGCCCTGTTGGCATCCCAACTCTGTGCAGCCTAACAAAGGGTGTCTTTCCCACCAGGAGAGTCCTGCTTTGTCCCTGAACATGACAGTCCCTCCAGCCACTGCCGATGTTATTAATTTTTAAAACAAACTTCCTGATTGAGGTTCTGGCTGCCTGTAAATTGTCTCTACAAGGAGACTGTGTACTAATTAACCCATAGAAACAATCAATGATGTACCTTTTTCAAGTTTCAGGGTGATTAGAATATGAAAATGAAGAGCACAATGGTGCAGATGTTTTAAAATCACAGCAGACAGCAATTAGTGACACAGAAACCAGCTGCTTATCTCTCCAGATAAAGCCTCTTAATAGGGAATTACACTGGAGGAGTCATTACCCAGATGGATCTCACATGATTTACAGAGGAGGCGGGGCAGCTTTAACTTGGGTCTGTGAGCAGGTTCTTGTCAAGCTTCCTTCAGCAAGGTGGGTTTGTGGCTGGTGCAGAGGCAGGCTTCACCTTTCTACTACCTGTTGTCCCAGATCAGGGGTGCCGCCAAGAACCAGGAAAAGGCAAGAGTGGGCCCTGCAGCAGCCACAAGCACCTATCTCCTTGATCCGGGCTCCATTATTTGGGATCAGTTCAGTCCGTTGTTCCCGTGCAGAGAGTAGAGTGGGGACTGGGGGAAGGGAAACAGTGAGTTTCTGGCTGCCTTAGGTGTTCCCTGGAACCAAAATGTCCCTAAGTTCTGTAGAGTGGCTTTGATGCGTGTGTGTTAGATATAGGGAGTTTTTAATAACTATTGTTTGTTGTATTTTCCTCTCTGTTTTTTTACATAACTGAGGTAAAATTTACATTTACTGCAATGTATAGACCTTAAGTTTATCATTCAAAGAGTTTTGGTAAATGTATACAGCTGTGTAACTCATACTCCTCCTATCGTGATACAAAACTTATTCATTACCTCCAGAAACTTCTCTCCTGACCCTTCCCGCCCCACCTCATCCTATAAGCAACCACTGTTCTGATTTCTCTCATAATAGATTAGTTTTACCTGTTCTAAAACTTAATGTACATTCAATAACACAATGTACCCTTTTTGGGGGTCTGGTTTCTTCTCAGCATCTTTTTGTGCATGTGATGTATTTCCATATTGTTGAATATATCCATACTTTGTCCTTTTTATTGAAGCGTTTGTATATGACACCACTGATGAACACCTGGTCTGTTTGGGGGTGCTTTCTCCTCTAAATAAGCTGCTGTGAACTTTCTATAAAAGTCTATTTGTGGATACATGTTTTCATCTGTCTTGGGTAAATACACAGGAATGGAATTGCTGGCTCACAATGTATATTTAGTTTTAAAAGCATGTCCAAAACATTCTCTGAAGTGGTACCATTTTGCATTCCCTCGAGCAATGGATAAGAGTTTCAGCTTCTGCATGTCCTTGTCAACACTTTTTTTAAATAAACCTTTTTAATATTAGCCATCCTACTGGATGTGTGGTGGTAGCTCGTTGTGGCTTTAATCAGCATTTCCCTGGTGACAAATAACATTAGAGGGCATTGACATGGGCTCACTGGACACTTCTACTTGCGTTGTCACCAGCATATCTCAGCGAAGGTATTTTGCAATTGGTTGCAATTAATTTGGCTGAGAGTATCACTGAAACCTTTTGTATATTTCTTTTTCTGATTCTTTTTTGTTAGTTTGTTCTAGCAGTTACTGAGAGAGGTATATTAAAATCCCTTTAACTGCAGAATTGTCTTACTTCCTTAAATTCTTTTAATTTTTGTTTCGTGTGTTTGAAATTCTGTTACAAGGTACAAACACATTTGAGATTATTGTCTTTTCTTGCTGAATTGACTCGTATCATTTTGAAATGTCCCTAGATTATCTCTGGTAGTCCTGTTTGTTCTGAAGCCTATTTTGCACTATATTAATTTAGTCAACCCAGCATTCTTATGCTTAGTATTCCTGCAGTATATCTTGTTCCATCTTTTTACTTTAAAGTGTATCTCTTTTAAACACCATATAGTTGAGTCTTACCTTTTAATTCAGACTCATATCTACCCCCTGTTTTTGTTGTTGTTGCTGTTTTTATTTTAGAATGTTTAGTATATAGATCTCCCATTTAACTATGTGTTTTCTATCCCATCTATCTTCATTATCTTTTCTCAGTTTCTGCCTTCTTTTAGCTTCATTAAACTTTTTCTTGGTATCCTTGTTTCCTTTTTGTTGATATTTTAGATATACAACTTTTACTGTTAGTGGTTGCTCTGGAGATTACAATATCCACCTTTAAAGTATTACAGTCTACTTTGAATTAATATTGCATCCCTTCAAATGTAAGCACCTTATAAATATCAGGCTGTTCTTTGTTTGATTGTTGTACATTTTATTTCTACAAATGTCATAAGCTACATGATACATGATTATTTCTGCTTTAAGCAGTCAGTTGCCTTTTTTATTAAATCATTTTTTATTGTTATTCTATTACAGTTGTCCCAATTTTTCCCCCTTTGCCTTTCTCCGCCATTCCCACCCCTTGCTCCCACAGTCAATTCCCACACTGTTGCACATGTTCGTGTGTCATTCATACATGTTCGTTGTCTAGTCCCTCCCCCTTCCTGAAGGTCTTAAGACCAAGAATAAAGTTGTGTATATGCACACATATTTGCCATTTCCACATACTTCATGTGTTCATGTCGATCTGAATTTCCATCTGGTATTATTTCCCTTTAGCCTAAAGAACTTCCTTTTATACTTTTAATAATTCAGGTCTGCCAACAATTAATTTTCTCAGTTTTTATTTATCTAAAAATATCTTTATTCTGCCTTCATTTTCAAGGATGTTTTAAGTTGACTTTTTATTACAGTACTTTAAAGGTTTTATTTCATTATCTTCTGGCTTGACTTTTATTGATGAAAAGTCAGACATTATTTTTGTCACTGTTATAAAGAGTGTATTTCTCTGGCTGCTTTAAAAAATTTTTTTTATCTTTGGTTTCCATCAGTTTCTTTATAATGTGCCCAGAAGTGGGTGTGTGTGTGTGTGTGTATGTGTGTGTGTGTGTGTTTATTCTGCTTGGGATTTGTTGAGCTTTATAACTAGGTGAATCCAAAGGCACTATTTTCTCTCCTCTACTTTTGGGATTCTAATTATATGTATGTTAGAACACTTGATACTCTTCCATAGGTCACTCTAGTGCTGGACCTCTTTTCATCTTTTCTCCCGCCTCTGAGTTTGGATAATGTGTACTATCTTCTCTTCATTTTCACTGAACTTCTCTTCTACAGTGTCCTGTAAGCTGTGAAGCCCATCCCGGGATATTATTGAATGATATAATATTAAATGATATTTCATTTCAGATATTCCATTTTTCCAATTTAGAATTTTAATTTTGTTATTTTGGTGTCGTTGCTGTCTCTATGCTGTGATTCCCCATTATGTTCTATCTTTTTCTTTAAATAACCAAACATCTTTATATGGCTGTTTTAAATGTCTCTGCTGTCTTGGTTGTAGGTCCTATTTGCCTGCTATTTTGCTCATCAAATAACTTTCTGTTTGTTTGTTTCCCAGATATCGTGGATACTATGTTGTAGAGATTCTGGATTTTGTCGTTTGCCTTTAAAGGGTTTAACTTTTGTTCTGATAAGTTAATTTACTGACAGATTAGCTTAACCTACTGTCGATTCTTTTTAGTCTTTGTTAGGGACGGACTAGAATAGCTTTTACTCTAGGGCTAGAGGCATCCTGCTCTTAATGAGTACTATTAATGGGCGATCAACATGAAGTCTGGGATAGTCGTTAAAGTGGCCCCTCTCTGGCTAGTCAGAAATCCAACATTGCTGATATTATGTGGCCCCAGGACTCTATGCTCAGCTTATAGCTCACTAGTAGCAAGTCTCTGCTAGACTTCTTGGAGTTGTATACACAAGTACAGGTTAAAATTTGGCCAAAGAAATAGGGAATCCCTATTAAGGTGTCTAGGGTTTCTTTTCTATATAACTCCCTCTTCTCAGGTACCCTCTCCCCTAATTTCCAGTCCCTTCAGGAAGTCCAGACTCTGATCTCTGTTTTTTTTTTCTGTTCAGTGAACTCACAGCTCTCTGGGTTCCACTTCCCTGTGCACAAGTTTTTAAAAAATTCTCCCAAGCAGAAAACTTGGGATAGTGTGGAGCCTTATGAGTTTCCCTTCTCTCTAGAATTCATAGTCTTTATTGTCCAAAGCCTGAAAACAGTTGCTTCATAGTTTTTTCAGTTTTATATTTCCATAGAAAGGTTAAGTTAATGCCTATTAATTTCATTATGGCTGGACCCAAGTTAGTGACCATTTTTATTATAGAATCACTGTGTACTCAGGGAAGCATATGATAGTGGCCTCTGTCTTTGCATGAGCTGTTATCACTCCTAGTAAAAGGAGTGCTTTAGTATCACTCATGACCTCCAAATAGCAAATAAGGAATATTTCCTATGGGAATCACATCAAGGTGACTTTCAGGGTAATTCGTGTGACAGGAAATGAGGACACACTCACTGCATATACAATATGTAATTGGAAACTTCACATCCATTTAGTAGCTGGTCAGCTTTTCTGTGTCCTCTTGCCTTAGACTGTTTGGGCTGCTATAACAGAACACCATAGACTGGGTGACTTATAAAAAACAGGAATTTATTTCTCACAGTTCCAGAGGTTGAGACATCTAACATCAAGGTGTCAGCAGATTCAGTGTATGGTGAGGGCCTGCTTCCTGATTTATAGGTGGCTCTCTTCCCTGTGTCTTCACATGTGAAGGACAAGAGAGCACTCTGGGGTCTATTTTATTACATGAGCATTGATCCCAGTCACGAAAGTTCCACCCTCATGACCTAATCACACTGTGCTCCCAAAGACCCCACCTTCTATAACCATCTCATTAGGGTTTAGGATTTCAACACATGGATTTTGGAGGGGCACAAACGTTCATGGGATTCTGTGGAATCAGAGGATCCTAAAGCCATGGTTCAAAGAGGGTATTAGCAGCATTCCTCTTACCTACCATTAGCAAATGTGGGAATGAAACTGGGTTGAAAGACGTTTTGGGGGCAAGTTCAATGACAGCTGGCATGTGCATTCCTTCTGTTCATGACCCTAAGTGGTAATTTTCAAAATCATTTCTTAAATGACAGAAGCATCTCTCCCCACCTCCCTTCTGTGACATGAAATCCTTTGCAAGCTGCTGTGTTCACTTGGGGGTTAAAAGAAAGGTCTGAAGCTTCCCTGTTGCCCAATCCACTGGCTAAAGTTCAGAAATGTCTTTACAAAATCCTAGGACTCTGTGGAACACATTTGAAAACCACTGAGCTGGAACATCTCCTGATAATATCAGAGCCTCTTTAGTCCCTAACCCAGACCCCTGTCTTTGACATAATCCAGTGGTTCTCAACTCTGTCTGCTCATTGGGATAAGTGAGAGGTTTGAAAAAAAGAAAGAACTGCTGTTCAGGCCCCACCTCTAGAATTTTAATTTAATTGGTCTGGGTCAGATCCCAGGTACAGAGTTCTTTACGAAGCTTCCTTGATGATTCTAATGTACAGGCAGGGCTGAGAACCTTTAATCAGACACTTTGTGGTTGCCTTCCTTGTCTCCCACACTTAGCTCTTGCTCAGGCTTGAGCACTTGCTTCAAGCCTCAGGGATGAAATGCTAGGATTCCCAGGAGCTCTGGGGACTGGCCTGGATGAGTTGGGAAAATTGAAACCCCAGGGTTGGAGGTCATGACAACTTGCATGCCTAGTCCTTTCGGAGAGGATAATATTCTCATCCATCCATATCATGACTCTTCTGTCTACCTCACCTTGCAGTGTACTTGGAATACCTAAACAGGGGGCCATGTTAGAGTTTCTTACTATTTAAATCACAAAGAGTTCAGAGAGCAAAGCAGGAATGCTCAATGGTGCCAAACTGCATATCCTAACAGGCCTATGGTGGTTTGCTCTGCATACTTACCACCAAAAAGGGCTGCAAATGTCATAGCAACCACAGAAGAACCCCACCCCAGAGGAAGTATTGTGTTGAAACATTAGATCGGAGGTTTTAAAACTTGATTGTACATCAGAATTATCTAAGGAGCATATAAAAATACACATTCCTTGGTCCCACCCTGGAAGATTGCAAATTAGTGAATCTGCAGCTGGGCCCAGGAATCTGTATCAATGACCTGTACCTTAGGGTACTGTGATCCAGGATGACATCTAGAGAAACAGCAAGTGCCAAATTAAGAAATAAAGCTCCCTTCTTTCTTCATAGCCAGACGTATTTTCCTGCTCATGTAAAGCAAAATATCTCACAAACGGTAAATTGAAATTATCGAAGTCAGCAAAAAGCAGCGTGAACACAGCTAACCCAAAAGAGTTGTTTATCTCCCACAAAGTCAAGCTTAATTTTTGATGAGTGATATGATTTTCCTCAGTCTCAAATCGCTATCTTCTCTCATTGAGGCAAACCTTGCTTTTTAGATAAGCCTGAGATTAAGGCCAAGTGACTGGTTTTCTTCCCACTTGTATGGATCTTAAAGTTTTTATGCAGTGAGATAATGCTCATTTTAGAATTTAAAAGAAAATAAAGAGCTTTCTAAAAAGAAATCTGACTTGTACAAAATTTAAATGTATATTATTCACGCACTTTACTTCTGGGGGCGGAGGGAAGAGATAGTTATCTGCTCTACAGAAGAATTCCTCACATTACTGAAAGACTTGCTTCCATAGACACATCTTTTAGGAGAGAAATCTGTCCAGTGTTGTCAGAATGGTGTTTGAACATCTGGCCTGGGCTCACTATGCATGGAAAGCACTGTTCTTAATAAAGTAAGCCACACCTTCGAAATGACTGTGAGTGCCACAGACAGTCAATTAATAGGAGCCGGGGAGCAGCCAAGAGACATGTTGAGCTAAGTTGGTATTAAGAGTTTTCCACAAAAAATAACTGGCCCAAAGTAGAATATCGTCCCTCCTTCCCTTATTTGTGAACCATTTCAGGAGATGGCCCTGCTGAGGGTTGAGGATAGTAGAAAGGCCTTAAAAGGTGCAGGTCTTGTCCCCCAGAAAAATTCATAATCTGGAGGGGAAATGGAAACCTCTGCTGCATGGGTTACTAAAGCCCCCGGTCCAAGACCCCCTTAGGGAATCATATCCCCAAACTGCTGGAGAAATATGGGAGGGAGAGCCTGCACTTCTCCCACGTGCCCCAGCCTTGAGATGGGGGCCTGGTTTGGCATGTCTGTCTCTATGAAGTGCTCAGTTCTCAGTGAAGGACATATTGGAACTGACAGCCTCACCATTGTGTGTATAATATGTCATGGCTGACAGATGAAGAAATGGGATTTCCTGAAATGAGGCACAGTACAGCCATCAGCCACTGCTAGAAGAAAGCCTTGTTCTACCAGTGCCCCTTAGAAAGCACTCCTTCTCGGTTCTCTTTGCCCCTGCACTTCGGCTCCTCCGAGTGCGGGATTGAGAAAGCATCATTTCTCCCCATTACTCCTGATCCTTTGTTGGGGTTCCGTTTTGTCTGTCCTGCCCTTTGATTGCCCGGCTCTCCCAGCAGGGCAAATTACAGCTGATAGGATGGAACAATGGGATCAGGCAGTGTCCAGATGGAAGCACCGGGAACCAGGCACGCTTAACTGCATTACTTTCAGCTGGTCTGCCCTGGGTGTAAGTGAGCAGGCCCCACCTTTCAGCTGCCAGAGGAAACCCACCCTCCTGACAGTCACATGGCCTTCCCCAAAGGCAGAGTTCTTTGAAAAGTGAAACAATTAACAGGAGGTGGGGGAGGGCTAACAGTAAAAATTACACTGAATGGAAGTTACCTTGCCAAGTACCTTTTAGTCCTTAAGTATTTGAGAAAGATTTTTTTGTTCAACACCTAATACATTGAAGCGATCCAGTTTCATTATGAGCCATTACCAAACAATTGATGGTGGTTTATTGTCTTTCGTGTGCAGCCATATATTATGTCACGGTAGTAGGCAGCTCAAACATGATTTTGTTTATTCATTCAACACACCTTTATTGGAAACTTTCTGGGTGGTTTGCTTTGTAGTAGGCATTGGGGATAAAAAGATAAATGAGGGAGTCTCTGATCTCAAGGTACTTACAGTAGATGAGAGGGAGAGAGAAAAGTACACAAATAAATGGCACATACAAGGATTGTGATAGATGTCACAACCTTTATGGGAAACGATGGCTCATGCAGAAGGAATGGCATAAGAAATTAGGCTGGAGTGGGTGACAGTGTTTACAGACAATACGTTACAACACACAGGTCATTAACCTCACTGTTGACGAAATGAAATACCCGTAGTAAAATGTATGTTCCTTTATTTATTTAATAAATATTTATTGAGTGCTTACTACTTGCCAGGCACTGTGCTTGTTACCTCTGTGATGGTGTGTATATAGGATAGAAAGGGAGACGGGTGTTAATTAAGTTAGTCCACAAATCAAATGTAAAAGAAACACTGAGATCAGTACACCCAAAATGAGATCCATGGCTTTATCATAAAAACATGTAACAGGAGTATTTCTATAAGGTAGGGGTTTGCCTCCTAGGATTCAGCTGAGATTAAAACATAAAGAGAGCGTTAACTGAGGACTCTACTAGATGCCAAGAATAAGACGAGGCAGCACAGAAAATGTGGTGGGAATCAGTGACTAAGATTCCGGCGTCACCATGAAGCCCCCTTGCAGACTTCAGTGTCTAGATCTCAAAAAACAGAGGGGTTGGTGGCAGGAAGTAGAGGAAAGGGAAAGGGAAAGTGACTCTTAAGTTTTGCTTCACTCAAATCCAAAACAATAACTTAGACCTTTTGTCCCACTAGAATTTTTAATAAGTGCCACCACTAATTCTCAAAAAAAAGTGGGAGTATAAATAATCAACCCCACTGCCACCCTTAGGGATAGGAAGCTAAGTCCTCTTGTAGACTTGTCATCCTGTGAGTATACCCATAGTGCCAACTAAAACCCAAAGCATAAATAAGGAGTCAACAAAGCCCTGATTCATAATAAGTAAGTGCCATTTAATATTTTATGCCGCGAATAAGATTTTTACATTTTTTTCAAAAAAAAAAAAAGAAAAACGGATAGCAGCCTGTGTCCACAACAGTAATACCTAGTAAGCAAAGTCAAGGGGCAGGATTAGTTCTCTAGATGTTGATGGTGTGTTAGTGTGTCTGCTATTAACTACATGATGATTAAAAAGTTCAATAAATGTTTTTATTTTCTTCTGAGCACTTATAGACTTAGCCTAGGGAGACTCTCTTATGCTATTTAAGAAATAGAGTCCAGTATTAGAAATATAAACAGGATTTCATAAAACAAGGGAGCAGAAAATAAGCCTAAGGATTTCAGGAACTAGTATGAAGGAGACTCTGGTTGTTTTATTCCATTGAATTTTACCTGTAATGCTTCCTGACATCTGTACTTTGACTCGTAACAGGGACTATAAAGAAGTATTTTCAAATAAAGCATAGGTTCTGAAGCATCAATGCCAAATAGATGATAGATAGACAGACAGGCAGGCAGGCAGGTACATATTAGGGATTAAAACTTCCTAAATTCACTACACTGATAATCATATACTTCTTAGAAGGGATATTATCCAAAGCTTTCAATAATTTACTAACATTTTCCCTTCCTTAGCAAATCCTAGGGTAATGCATACTGTAAATTTACTACTCTATGCATAAAACAGAACTTATAAGAAGCTTTGAGGAATGCTTCTTTGTACTGGAACAATGTAAGCATCTCTATATTAAAAATAGTTTTAATATCTCAAAATGATATGTTCACTCTCCATTCCCTTTATGATTTTACAGATGCTGGTTATGCTTTGCCCCCAGCACAGGTTCTGCCTTCCCTAAGGAAGGAGCCGGAGTCTGAAGACGTTCATTTAGAATCAATGTAGGGGAAAACACGTCTGACAAGTTCAGAGGTGTGATCATGAATGATAATGATTTTTTCCTGGCACATTTGTCCAGGAGATTCAAGGTTCCTTTTGAGAGTATCCAAGAGTTTCCTCAAGAGAGCAGTCACTGCCTAACGTGGGCTTAAGGATGCCTTAGAGGACTAGCTCCCAAACGCAGCACTGCTCCTAGAGCCCGCAAAGGCTTGAAGGCTCTTCCATTTTTGATCATGCCTTTGACTGGCTCACTTCCCCCATGTGGTCTTCAAATTGCCACCTGAATTCCTCCATGTGTGCTGCTTTGCCTTGTCACAATGGTTCCTAATGAGCCACTTGTTCGAGTACAGGGATGTTGACATCCAGGATAAAGTACCAACAGAAATGGCCTGCAATCGGAGGCAGCAAGGAGGAGAGCCCAGGACAGATATAAGGGGCAGCTTGAGCTGGGCAAAGAGCACAGCGAGTCGGCAAACTCAGATTCTCTCCTGCCTTCTGCCACCTTGGGCAGGACTCTCTGTTGTTGAAGTTTCAGCTTCATTTGTAAAATGTACATGAGTTAACTGACCTTTAGGTCATCTCCTCTCTCTAAACAGTTTATATCCTCAGATTGCATTTGACCAAGATAGGTTAAAGTTTCTGTTATTGAGGGGGAGGGGGATAATTAAAGCATCCTTATTAATGTTGAAAATCTGTGCATCATATTTTTACTACGGCAACTGAGAAACCCTCCATAAAGCATTCTGCAGTTGAAGGTGGCTGTTTCCAACTTTCACATCATTAAGCCTTTTGACATTAAATTTTAAACAGCTCCCACATGCTCATCTTTGTTTCCCTCTCTCTCCCTCTCCACCCCACTCACCTTTAGGCTTACGAGCGGCCACAGAAACACTCAGCTCTCCATTATGACCCAGGCCTCCCGCAAGACTTCACCGGTGACACCTTAAAACCAAAGCACCAGCAAAAAAGCAGCAGCCAGAACCACATGGACTGGTCCACCAACTCTGACAGTGGACCTGCCACTCAGAATTGCTTCATCAGTCCAGAATCTGGCAGAGAAACTGCAAGCACCAGCAAGATCCCTCCTCTTGAGCCCGTGGCTTCCTTTGCAAAGGCCCAGGGTAAGAAAGGCAGTGCAGGGAGCACATGGAGTCAGTTGTCCAATAGTAGCAAAGATCTGCTCTTGGCAGGTATGGTTCCATCCCCAAGCAACCACAGCTCGCCTGCCCCACCCAGCAGTTCTGCCGAGTGCAACGGGCTTCAGCCCTTGGTGGATCAAGATGGGGGAGGAGCAAAGGAGCCCCCAGAACCGCCTACTATAAGCAGCAAGAAAAAGTCCAGTAAAAAAGATATGATAAGTCAAACCATACCAAACCCAGACCTGGACTGGGTCAAGAATGCCCAGAAAGCATTTGACAATACGGAAGGGAAAAGGGAAGGCTACTCTGCAGATCATGCCCAAGAGGCATCACCAGTCAGACAGAATGTGAGTTCCCTAAGTAATCCTGAAAATGACCCAAGTCATGTCCGGATTACCATCCCTATCAAGGCACCCTGTCTAGATCCAACCAGCCATAAAAGGAAGAAGAGACAGTCCATCAAAGCAGTGGTGGAAAAGATCTTGCCAGAGAAAGCCCTGGTTTCTGGAATCACTATGAGCAGTGAAGTAGTCAACAGGATACTTTCCAACCCTGAGGGAAATAAGAAAGATCCCCGTGTCCCAAAGTTGGGTAAAATGATAGAGAACGAGTCCCCTTCCATTGGCCTTGAAACTGGTGGAAATGCCGACAAAATTGTCCCAGGAGGTATGTCTAAGCAGCGGAAGCCAACTATGGTCATGACGCCTCCAACATGCACGGATCACTCTCCATCAAGAAAGCTGCAGGAAATCCAACATCCAAAATTTGCTGCAAAACGGAGGTGGACGTGCAGCAAACCCAAACCCACCAGTATGCTTCGGGAGGCAGTCATGGCCACCTCCGATAAACTGATGGTGGAGCCACCATCTGCTTATCCCATCACCCCATCCAGCCCTCTGTACACCAACACAGACAGTCTTACTGTGATCACACCAGTCAAAAAGAAGCGGGGACGACCAAAGAAGCAGCCTTTGCTCACTGTTGAGACGATTCATGAGGGGACTTCCACCAGTCCAGTCAGTCCCATCAGCCGGGAGTTTCCTGGCACCAAGAAAAGAAAGAGACGACGCAGTTTAGCTAAGTTGGCCCAACTCGTGCCGGGAGAGGACAAACCCATGAGCGAGATGAAATTTCACAAAAAAGTTGGAAAGCTTGGGGTGTTGGATAAGAAGACCATCAAAACTATCAATAAGATGAAAACACTCAAGAGGAAAAATATATTGAACCAGATCTTGTCCTGCTCCAGCAACATTGCTCTGAAGGCTAAAGCTCCCCCGGAGACCAGCCCTGGGGCAGCAGCGATTGAGAGCAAACTGGGCAAGCAGATTAATGTCAGCAAGAGGGGAACCATCTACATCGGCAAGAAGAGGGGCAGGAAGCCAAGAGCAGAGCTGCCACCCCCGTCCGAAGAACCCAAAACAGCCATCAAGCACCCAAGGCCTGTTTCTAGCCAGCCGGATGTTCCAGCCGTGCCTTCCAACTTTCAGTCACTTGTGGCGTCTTCACCAGCAACTATGCACCCACTTGCAACACAGTTAGGTGGGTCAAATGGCAACCTGAGCCCCGCCAGCACTGAAACCAGTTTTTCAGAGTTGAAAACTATGCCAAATCTCCAGCCCATCAGTGCTCTTCCAACCAAAACCCAAAAGGGAATACATAGTGGAACCTGGAAGCTGTCTCCACCCAGGCTGATGGCCAACTCACCTTCACACCTTTGCGAGATCGGATCACTCAAGGAAATAACGCTGTCCCCTGTGAGCGAGTCGCACAGTGAGGAGACGATCCCAAGCGACAGTGGCATTGGGACAGACAACAACAGCACGTCTGACCAAGCAGAGAAGAGTTCAGAATCCCGACGGAGGTACTCTTTCGATTTCTGCTCCCTGGACAACCCGGAGGCCATTCCGTCCGACACCAGCACAAAGAACCGGCATGGCCACCGGCAGAAGCATCTCATTGTGGACAACTTTCTGGCCCATGAAAGCCTCAAGAAGCCAAAGCACAAGAGGAAACGGAAAAGCCTGCAAAACCGTGATGATCTCCAGTTTCTGGCAGACCTGGAAGAGCTCATCACGAAGTTCCAGGTGTTCAGGATCTCCCACCGGAGTTACACTTTTTACCATGAGAATCCGTATCCCAGCATTTTTCGGATTAATTTTGATCACTATTACCCGGTGCCATATATCCAGTATGACCCGTTGCTCTATCTTCGTAGGACTTCAGACTTGAAGTCAAAGAAGAAGCGTGGTAGGCCTGCAAAAACCAATGACACCATGACAAAGGTGCCTTTTTTACAAGGGTTCAGCTACCCTATTCCCAGTGGAAGTTACTATGCACCCTATGGAATGCCTTACACATCAATGCCTATGATGAACCTTGGTTATTACAGTCAGTACCCAGCTCCTTTGTACCTATCGCACACGCTCGGAGCAGCTTCCCCATTCATGAGGCCAACAGTGCCGCCACCTCAGTTCCACACAAGCTCCCACATGAAGATGTCTGGTACAGCGAAACATAAAGCAAAGCATGGAGTACACCTGCAGGGACCTGTGGGCATGGGCCTTGGTGACATGCAGCCATCCCTGAATCCTCCCAAGGTCGGCAGTGCCAGTCTGTCCGGCGGGCGGCTCCACAAGAGGAAACACAAACACAAGCATAAGCACAAGGAAGACCGGATCCTGGGGACCCATGACAACCTGAGTGGTCTCTTTGCAGGCAAAGCCACAGGCTTCTCCAGCCACATCCTGAGCGAGCGGCTGAGTAACGCAGACAAAGAGCTCCCACTGTTGAGCGAGAAGAACAAGCATAAGGAGAAGCAGAAGCACCAGCACAGTGAAGCCAGCCACAAAGCTTCCAAGAACAACTTTGAGGTGGACACCCTGTCTACGCTGTCCCTTTCTGATGCCCAGCATTGGACGCAGGCCAAGGACAAAGGGGACTTGAGCAGTGAGCCTGTGGACTCATGCACAAAAAGGTACCCTGGCAGTGTTGGGGATAGTGGCAGCACAAGACCAGAGAGCCTGGACGTGTTCAATGACATGAACCCTTCGAATGACAAGTGGGACAGTGACTTGAGTGGGAGTAAAAGGAGGAGCTATGAAGGCTTTGGGACATACAGGGAAAAGGACATCCAAGCCTTCAAGATGAACCGTAAGGAGAGAAGTTCTTACGACTCGTCCATATCTCCAGGTAAGGCCATGTTTTTTTGCACATTGGGACTACCTTGTTACTCAGTTGCCGAGATTGGCTCTTTAGAGGTCCGCCATCTTTGGCACATTGCATGCACTAGTTTGCAAGAGGTAGGAACCACGTGAACATTCTTGCACACTTAAGTCTGCTGCACATTTTACATATTGTTTCATGGCATTTATTGTCTTTACTTCCTCTTGGAGCCATTGCCTGAGAACTGTGGGCCCAGAGGCAGCCCCAGTAACTACCTAGACTACAACTATACACACTACCTTCATGTTTTTCATTAAGGGTGCTCTTACATTCTCATCTGATTGGATGGTGCAGTTTACTAGTTGGATAAAGCCTCTAAAACTCACTAGGAATACCAACAAGACCCCGAGAACGCCAAAGCTGGATGTGAATGAATGTCTAGTTTATCTGACCTGCATTCTCTAGAAGTTACACATCCCAGGTTGAGAAGTCTACAGCTGAGTCTTTGGAAGCTGATGATAAGGGAGCCCTAGACCCAGGCTATACTGTCTTCTCTTTCTTTATGGGCACTTGATAAACTGCCTTGGGCAGGCCCCCAAGCTGAACCCCTGTCAGTCTGCTACAGAAAAGTGAGGGAGTTTGGCTGAAAGTTGCTGCAAGCCTTCTGCCCCCAAGGGGACATTACTGCTAAGTGTCTTGGCATAGCCCTTGGGGGTGGGACCTGCCCACTAATGTCTAGACTGAAGGATTGATTGCTGCTACAAAGAGTTCATTCCTTATCAGTTGCTGGCAGAATTTCCTTGTTAACCTGGCCACCCATACAAACTTTCCTTGCTGTGGAAGGGTCAAACGTCTGCTTAAGCATCCCTTTGTCCCTGTGCATACATCACGTGGATAAGTCTTCTGTAAAACAGAGCAGTAATTTACTGGACAACTACTTCCCTAGGAGTTTCAGAAGCTAAAAGGATTTCTCATGTTTCCCATGCCCCAAAGTAGCACAAAACCCCTGGCCAAAGGTTGATTTTAAAGGACTAATCATCCCTATTTAAGATTTGGGTGTAGTGTTTCACCTCTGTTGATCATGTGTACCTCATACTTGTCCTTTCCCTTCCCGGGGAGTTTATAATTAGTGAAGGTGAGGGCAGACTATTCATGAGGAATTAGAGACATTTACTAAGCCGACAGATTTCAGGAAGAAATATGATTATGAGTTAGAAGCCACTTTAAGATTGCCCCAAATTGCCACAAGCTAGTGAGTTGCTGTGGTAGATTTTCTCCTCAGTTAATGAAGAGACCAATTAGCAGTCACGTCTCCTTCATTTGCTCAGGTGATAAATGGCCCACACTTTGTGTCTGCCCAAAGTGGATGTTCTCAGCTGGGTTTCCCATTCCTCATCATCAGGCTTTGTTGAAGGTGCTTGTTTTTTGTGTGCAAAGCCCAAGGCAAGCCCACTTGGGCAGGAATTGCTAGATCAAATTATCCCATGAGAAATACTATTGCTTTCTCTTTCAGCATGATAGAATTGACTCATAGGACCCAAACTAGCCATGAACAGAGGGTGTTCTTTGTGTTCGTTTGTTATTTTCTTGACATTGTTTAGCTGGAAAAATGATGGTGGTGTGTTATTTCTGAGAACCTACAAGCAAGACTCCTAACTTAACAGACTTGAGGAGCAAGATCTCAAAAGCTAAAACCAGCTATTGTTGCTCACTAGGTTTCTCAGCAGTCTTACTGTGATGTTTTTTGTAGTTGGACCGTATTTCTGGGCACTGGTTGAAATTTCCCAGCTACTGGGTGTGTCGCTGAGGGTGCCTACTCCAGCCTTACAGTTTTTCTTGTGCCTGCATTCACACAGTGGTCATTAATTTATTTAACATTCTTCCTCCCCTCCCCCCATCTTGTTCGTTTTTCAGCCAGCCACATGAGGTGGGAAAAAATAGGCATCATAACCGCATCATGAAAGAAAGCTGGATTCAGCCTAAGCTTTGGGCACTGGTCCCAGCTTTGTTATGAATTCCTGCATGACCTTGGGCATGGCATTTCACTTCTTATGGGTACTGCCTGCCAATCTGCAACTCGGGTTAGGCCACACCTCTTCTGTATAATATGTTTCAGTTCTTAAAGCCATTTTATATGCATCTTCATAACACCCTTCCTGCAGTTTTATAAAAGAGGCATTTTTATTCTAATTTTATAAACCAGGACACTGAGGCTCAGAGATAAAGTGACCTACCCAGGTTCAGAAAACTGTCATTTTTGATTCTAAGCCCAGGGGTTCGTACCCTGCCTTGCAGTTCAATACCATGTCACTTACCTAGGTAAGGCCTAATCTGGAACACAGGTCCTTGTCCCCAGCCCATTACTTCTGTATTCCACCATCACCCTTCCTCTCAGACACCAATCCATGCTCTTTTACATGCCTTCCCCTAAGGCATCTGTGCAGCTATTATGTAATGGTAGCAGAAGAGAGTAATTAAGACAAGAAGGCATCTCTTTATTCAACTTGCAACCAATGGAAGATTCCTTATGGCCTAATTTTTCAAACATCAGCCTGGAGATATCCATATGGATAGAGCTCTCACCTCCGTTCATACTGAAATCCAGTTCTCTGAGTTAGTGGGGTCACTGCTTTGTGCCCATCTCTGTGTTATTTATATGAGTTTATTTTACCTCAGTATTTTAACGAATCATAATCTTTGGTGGCTTCTATACCTATATGAGTTATGCCTGTTGTCCCTACACATATTGTTGAATAACATACTAGCACAGTTCGGATTCCCTATTATTTCTCTTCCTTCCAACCTTGGCCTCTCCTTGTCTGTATCCCAAATTCCCCTGCTATTTCTGGACTCCTAAAGCATCAGTAGGAAAATGTCTTTGGCGACACTAGGAGCCCAAGGTCAGAGTGTCAAGATTCCCTGAAGAGTGTTCACCTTAATGTAATACACTCCAGAGAGTGCCAATTATCAATGAAAGATGGGAGTCAGGCGAGGTGAGACTCAGGGTACTGGCGCATTCGGATCTCTAAGAGACTTTATCTGGGTCAAGGTGTCTGTTTGGCTGGAGGATACTGACGGTCATGACTGGATGTAAGCATCAGCCCTTCCCACCACTTTTCTCTCCCTCCAGTTTTTCCTTCTCCATTCTAGATTCATTTCTGTAGCATCTCAAGGCCCCTATTTCACATGAGCTAGTCTTCTCTAAAATATATATGACATAAATATAGATGTCATCCTTTAGCCTGTTGAAGACCAGATTTAGGAGCTGTGTCAAGAGAGGACTTGGAGCGCTTTCTGCAATCAGAGTTGATGAAAGGCGCCATATAAATGTAAGTCATTACCATATAGAGAAAGGACATAAAGACCCCATTTCGCAATAGCAACAGATGCACACTCTATTTTCTCTCTTTTTCTTGGAATATCATTCATTCTCCATCCCCCTGACCCCCTTACAGCACACCGAGTGCTTAGAAGTCACGCAGACTCTTTACCTAGTTTCTGTATTTAATCCTTCCGCTCTTTTGGTTTTAGAAGGCAGTGGCTCTTTTGACCTGTTTTCTAAATGTATACCATCTGCTAAGTCTCCATGTATAAAAATGCTTGTCTGAGACCAAATAATAGATTGGTAGTGAAAGGTGAAATCCACAGGCTCTCGGAGCTGGACGAAGCCTTATCAACCCTCGTTTGTACCCCCTTCCCATCATGCATCACCATCTTACATGTGCTGACATGCAGGAGATTCCCTGAAAAGCAAGTCTGTCCAAGGTTGACAATATATAGTCAAAACCTAGTTATCATAAGGTAGTGGAAGAGGTCTCTAATGTGAGTGATGTTCTTTCTGTTGAGACCACTTGAAAACAATCCTTGCATACTTTGACCTCAGTTTACACCAGGAACTTCAGACCCCTTGACCACTGCTGTCTAGGCCCCCATCAGAAGCTGGACAAACAGTGAGAAGAGTTAATTTAGATGACTATACACTGGACTAATCTCCAATGTCATTATTATTCAGGTAGCCATTCTGAGTACTTTCCTCATGATGAATGGATGCTGAGAACTAATCCTAGGCTCACCTCCAAGATATAAGAATCCTGCCATAAGGTAGCTGGATTCCCTTGAGCCTGGCTGACTCCACTTTTCCTTGTGGCTTCTATCTTGCCCTTTGCCAGTTTGTCTTATCAGCCCTATGGGGCATTTTGGGAGGCAGCCTCTGTTGTCACTCAGCAGCAAGAAATGAATGCCAAAGCCAAAAATAATGCAAAACCTCCTCCAAGCAATCATCCAGATGAGGGAATTAACCACACGAATGAAATGTCACAAAAACTATACAAAAGAAACATGTGTGAGAAGAGTCTTCTAAAAATGGAATAGAAGGAATAAGAGGACTCATGGGAGGAGAAAGTTAAGACCAGGAAAAAAGAAAGGGTAAAAAATGGAAATCTGATGAAGTGTAGACTGTTTAACGTTAATCCAAGTGGAATTCTGGGTCATCCTGTGGGAGGAAATGAAAGAATAATTAGCCGAGGGCTGCTGCGTGGTTTAGCGAGATTATGAATACCTGCCCCAGTCTTGTTTCCTGCACTAACAAGCTGAAAGACCTCATCATTTTAACTCTCAGTTTTCTCAAGTGAGATTCTGACAATAAAGGTTCTGACCAGACCTCATAGTCTAGGAGTCTAAAAATCTCTAATTTATAAAAAGGAATTTGAATACAAACACATACACACATTTAGATTGGGCAGATAGGGAGAAAATGTCCGAGTTATTGGCCATGTTGGCCAACTAATTAGCTGTTTAGAGAAGTTTCAGAACATATCCCTCTGGTCCATGTATTAATCTATGTGACTCAGTCCATTTATTTTTGGCTCCAACCACTTCTCTTAGCCATGATCTCACCTTTCAAAAGAACTCATACTTGACTCCCACTAACAAATGCACTCGCTCCTTGTGTGGGCTGAAGCCAGTCATCATCTTAGAAACAAACAGGTTAGAGCACTAAATGACCAACTGTATAGGAGCAGATAGAACAAGCTTGCATTTATATTTAGACTCAGAAGTAAAAGAATCTTAATAATGCAGTATAAACACCTTACTTTGCTGGTAAGCATACTGAGGCTTAAGAAGGTCAAGTGACTCATTCAGGGATACATATCTAATTGGTAGAAGAGCTCAGAGTGGGGAGACAAGGAAGCATAGCATCTGGGAAGGGGAAAGGGAAAGAAAGAGAGACACACACACACACACACAAAAAAAAAACCAGAAAGGTAAGTTGTTGGGAGAGATGTTAAGCTATATGTTTTCTTTTGCTATGAGCTATTGTAAAAGGTAAGCATCTCTTTGACAATAATTTGGTTTCCAGGCTACCTCTGGGGACCCATGTTTGGGACTGGAAACAATCTTTGTGGGCTCTGATGGAAGTCATTTTTTTTCCTTTCCTGTCTTAACAATTGCACATACTTATTTTATGGAGCCTCCCAAGGTTTCTCCTAAGGTTTCCTTTTGGAAACCAGGAATTAATCAAATTAAATGTTGTGACCCATAACTTTCTGGCAATGAAAAAAAAAAAAAAAAAACTTAGACTTACAGCATCTCTTTTGCTACATTGAAATAAGAAATCCAGTCATTCTGCCTTTGGAGCATGAAGTCCCCAGGCCATTTATCTTCTCACAGTTGGCAAACGTTCCCCTGTCCTGTTGGAAGTTTTTATTTATACCTCTGTGGCTTTGGAGAGTTATGCAGATTCAGGTGTGGATGCAGAGAAGTCACAATTTTGACAGGCTTGGCTTTGGTACAACATGGAGCCTTTCTTGGCTAGAGAAATCGGGAAAGCATGCCTTCCAAAGACTGCCTGTCACTGGGAAGAGATAACGATGCTGCCTTTGGAAGGGCCCTCCAGAAAACCATCTCTTCACTCTATAAACAAAAAAAGTGATGGGACTGAATACTTGCTAGGATTGTAAGCTCTACCTGTGTAGTAGCACTTAATGCAAATGGCTGAATTCAAGGGGAAGTGATAAAGACAAGAGGAAAATTTTAAAGTACGTATCTAGTGTATGCAATGGCTTGGTGTAGTTCTGAGGGAGGAATTCAAGGATGAGTAACTCAGTGTTTTTGACCTCCAAAAGTTACAGTCCAGAAGGTTCTCCTCTATAACGTGGGGGGAGGGAAAGAGAAGCAACTGATATTATATGGCAGACCATAAGGCCCATCAGAAAGTCAGAGAGAAAGTGCCAGGGATATCCAAGTGAGGGTGAACCACCTCCATGTTTTCAGTGGGGGTGGAGAGAAGGGACCAGGAAATGCTTCTTTACAGTAGTTACCATCCAAGGCGCGTCTTGAAGATTGGAAGAAGCTTTTGGAGAGTCAAGACGGTGGAGGGTAGGGGAAAACACAACACAGAAAGAAGCCATGTAGACAAAGTTAATTAGGTGGAATACCCAAGAAACATATGGGAAATGGTGTTTCATCTGGTTCTTTTGAGGTTAAGATATGAAGTTGAGGGATCATGGCAGGTGAGGTTGGAAAAGAATATTGTGGTCATGACTTACAGACTTTTCCTGCCACACTCTGGGTCTTGTGCTTAAGTAAGTAGGCAATGGAAGGCCATTTTTCAACCAGGCAAGGGCCATGAAATGACCAAATTATGCTTTATCTTTTTTTCCCTGACCACTCCTTTCCCCTAGTCTCGGTCGAGAAAATTTACTCCATTTTGCATTTTTCTTACGCTGTTGTGATTATCCATTTCTTGTTTGGATTATACCCACTACTCTACCCTTCCTCCCTCATTCCACCCCCTAGATTAAAAGCATCATAAAGGCATCATTATCTACTCAGGTTCTCCAGCAACAAATAATAGGAAGGAGTCATTCTTGATTCATCTGTTTCCCTCTCTAACTAAAGTCAAAGATGGTTCCAGTATGTTTGTCCCAGGCACCTGGAAAAGTGGGGGCACATGAACAGAATTACAGAAATCAAAGAGGGAATCTGGTCGGTGTAGGAGGAGATGAAGCATTTGGCAACATTGTACAGAGCTTAGAGTTAGAGACTTATCAAAGGGAAGAATTACAGGGAATGAAGTTAAGAGGGAGGGAGGGAGGACCCTGTGGCCCACCCTAAAAAGAGAGGCAGAATAAGAGAGCGAAGATGCGGAGAAGGGATGACAGAAGACCTGGAGGAGAGCCAGGGAGTCAAGAAAGAATGAATTTAAGAAGAATGGGGTGGCTGGTAGGACCAGCAGTTGCAGAGAGCTCGTGGAAGATGAAAACATACATGAGCGTATCAGCAGTTCTGAGGACAATAGAGAAGTTAAAGACTATGTATTCAACACCTCATATGGTTAAGGTGTGGTGGGCTGTGTGCCAAGTCCAGATGGCGAAGAGTTAAGGAACAAGTGGATGATGAGAAAATGGGGGCTGCAGGTGCAGAAAGTGAAACTTGGCTGTGGTTCCAGCAGTGCTCCAGCTTCTAAGGAGACTTCACTTCTGTAGTCAGCCCTCGTTAGGAAGTGACACACTCATCCTCAGCAGGTCTTAAGTCTAAGAACCCCCAATTCTGGGAGCGTAAGAACGGTGCCAGAATTCTGCCTCCCCTTGAAGGCCATGTATAGAAAAGTGTAAAGGCTACAGTATTTAAAAAGAGATAAGAGGTTCCAAGACAGCTCCCCCTTTTTTTTTTTGCCTCACCAACCTATAGGCATCTGCTGATGGCAATTTGAAAGCTGCTGAAAATCCCTCTCTATCCGTGATGCCCCTGGGTGTTATCTCTGCTGATGTGAGTGTGTGGAGGAACAGTCCAGGTTATCACAAGTTCTAGTAAATGGGTCATTTATTGAATGTTTACTAGGTGCAAGGTCATCTAGACTAAAATCCAATAGTTGGTCTTCCAGAAGTCTTTACTGTTTTGTGGAATAAAATGAATATGGTGGTTCATAAAGAACTCAGCATTCTCAAGAATGACTGCGAGCTCTTTAGTAACTTAACAGATGACACCGTTCCAGAAACAACGAGAGAGGCTAGAAGAAAGAAAAAACTGGGAAGGGCTCCTGACCTCCCATCCCTTATGCTATACTGAAAAGAGATAAGTTAACATACATAAAACAACCAGAGAATAAAATGCAGACCAAGTTTAATCCATGCTAACTCAGTGGCCAGCAGTGGAAGCCAGAGGGGTCCAGGATCAGAAAAGATAATAGTGTTCAAAAGACAAAATCCTGAAGCTGAACCATAGGTAGCCCCAGGAGCTGCCTTGGCTGTGGTTTTGCACCCTCCAGTGGAGGGTCTGGGAGACTGGGAAGGAGATGGGATCCCCTTGTTGATGGAGGATCTGAGGACAGAGAGATAAAAAGCCTTCCCCGAGGCTATGTCCCAGGCGTCCCTTACATCTGAACGGGACACTGTGTTTTTCAAAGCACATTTCTTCATTTTCATTTGATCTTCAAAATCCACTGAGGTTTGTAGATAGGTGTTGCTCTCCCTCTTGACAGGCAAGAAAATCAAAACCCAGAGGGTTAACATCTTTGTCCAAAGTCACTGCACCAGTTTTGCACAGAGAAAAGTGCAGGAGCCCAGGTTTTCTGACTTTTCTCACACCTTCTTTTTTCCTACTAGACTTATGAAGTCTTTGACAAGGTCAGTAGGGTGACTCAGCTTCCGAAATTATCTCTGAAGAACCCTTGCCAGTGGGTTAAATAGTGGAGCCCAGAATAAGCCACTAGCTAATTGACAATCTGGTCTTTGCTAAATTCAGTTTTCTTATATAAAAGGGAGCTCTTTGGAGCCAGGGTCAGCCAAGCCCAGGGTATGAGGCTGATTCTGTGTGGAGCCATCATCCTGCCTTGGAAATAGAGACCCCGTACGAAGCATGGATATCCCGAAAATCACAAACGAAGAACAAGAATGTTCTTATTCACTAAATCACAAAACACTAAAATTAGTATTTAAAACTTTGCTTCTTTTTAAAGGAAATTTTACGCAATTTAAAGGATTTTCACATCTACTCGTAAACACACAAAAACTTGTCTCTTGAGAGCGATATAAGCTAAAAAAGAACAATGGAGTGGAGAATTAAACTATTGGTTTGGGGCTCCATCTCAAAATTTGGTAAATTGTTGAAAAGGAGACTTCATCTTCTCTTGAACATCTACCAGAAATTGTGGGCTGCAAAGACTATGGTTCTGGACCAGTTTCTCATGCCTTATATTTTAAGTAAGACCAGTAGGACAAAGATATTTCTCTTATAGGATATAACTAACAGCACAGAAAAGTCTATTTATAGCTTTGATATTGCCCAGTACTATGTCTTATACATATTGAGCACTTGATATTTTTTAACTGCAAGCTATAAATATGTAAGGGACGCTTGTCACCCTTCACCAGAAGAGGCGTGGTCCTAAAATTCTGTGTTAGGATGTCTCCTACAAAAGAGCAAACCCTTTTCACACTAGATCTTATTTTTCTCTTTGAGGCCACAACAACAACAATAAAAATATATTCCCCAACCATAGCACAGAACAAATTATTTGAATAAACAAAAACATTTATTGTTTTTAAATAAACTAAAAATGCCTGTTAGTGAAGAAAGTTTGGATAATTTAGAAAAACATGTGTAAGAAAAGATCAAATCACCTTATAATCCCACTGAATAACCATTATGATCATGTAAAAGCGCAGGGTCCCCAGCTGATGGTAACTGTTCCCTTTGTTTCTTTCCTTTCTGCCTTCCTCCACCCACTTCCCAGGAGAAGCTCAAGAAGGCCACCCCATGCTCCCCTCTGTCACTGCTCCTTCTCTTTTCCCCTGTCTCCCCGCAGCCACTTTGCTTGCCTGGTCTTTTCAATGTTCTCTCAAGTACCTTCCCAGAACTGACCCCCATACCCCTTCCTTCTGCATTTTGTGTCATTGACCACACATGGGAATATATCTTTAAAATAAAGGCAGCAGCTTTGGGGGATGAAAACCATCCAGATTTCCAGACTGTCCTATTTAAGCTCTCCACAAGAATTCAAGTTCCAGGATAGCAACCAGGAAGGAGACAAATGAGTCATGGCCAAAGATGATTGCCAGAAGTTTTCCCCAAGAGCTGCTTAGTGTTGAGTGTTTCTCCTCAGATCAGAATCTGACAAGGGAGGATGAAATAGGCTGTCCAAAGACTGAGATCCACAACTCCACCCTGCAGTGGAAAGTGCAACTACCCACCCTCATTTCACATGCACACATGCCATTCATACACAGTCGCTCAGAACAAGTTGTGGCTGCTCTAATTGGTCAGTGTTGCTGTCACTCATACCAAGAGCATTTAAAGGGAAGGAGCCAGCTATTAATTTTAGGTTTATGACACAAACCTTGTACTTGCTTATTTTCTTCCTGGTATGCCTATGGATATTTCTGAGGTGAAGCTATAAAGCCCATAGTTTCTATTTCAAAAGAAAATAGTTCCCCTGTTTGTTTTTTCTCCCATTCCTCCTCAGCCAGGAAGTTCATATCTACAAATGCTGAGCTGGGCATTTGTACAGGGCATCAGGCAAAGGAGAAGACAAGATCTTCCAGGAGATTTCTTACATCTTCATGGATGCTGCAAATAAAATGTTATCAAACAAAGGAGCTTAAATAGCTTTTCTTATCGACTTTTTCCCATTAGTTTCCTAGTTCCAATTAATATTAATTTTGTTATTAAAATATATCTGACTTGTCTGTTTTAGAGAGGAGAATCTCATTCCTGAGTGTCATCTCCTGATGCTGCCGAGGGTTCTGAGTAATATCCCCCTCTAGTGAGTCCCCCGAACAGCACGCCAGCTCCGCCTGCGTAAAATAGTCACTCAAACCCAGAAATACTCCCTCCATGTGGGCTGATTTTCTTGGTCCAGAGCAATGCTGCTCTATTTCATCACTAAAATTAGTGATCCTTTTGGCTATAATCAACCCAGAGCAAAACTCTTGTTATATTCACCCCCACCCCCATGGCTCTAACTAAACAGATATATTAATTATTAAAATGGAAAAAGAAGAATAGAATAGTTTTTCATTGAACACCTAGAAAGGCAGCCACAGGTAAATGAATAATTTATTTCTATTGCATCAAGTCCAAACTTCTTTATCTGACTTAAAAGGCCCTCCATTATCTCCCCTCACAGCCTCACCTTGTTTCCTGATCATTTTCAGCTTATTCCCTTGCTGTGAGTTCTGCTAAATCTCCTCCTTTTTCTACAGAAAAGACCATAATTAACCCTTCTGTGACCCTCCAGTCCCCAGGCTGCCTCCTTCACACAACGTTTTCTTTCCCACCTGGCTTCTGAATCTTACCTACTTGCTTTCTTAACCATTCTGGCATCTCCTGGTTCTCTGATATAACTCGAATAGCCTTTCATTTCAATGGTTATTTATACATGGCCTGTATTGTTTACATTTATTTTAGGTCACCATTCTCAGATAGAATTTCAGTTGGGGGGGTGGTCAGGATCATAGCATCCTCCTTTGGTAGTTTATAGTACGTTAAGGTGGCTCTGAGCATGAATCTCACAGAGGGACTGATTGATTAGGCTGATCCTTGCAGACCACCAGGGGTTCCTGGCACATGCTTTGAGAAGCACTAGCTTAAGAATAAATTCAGCAACCTCTAAGGCAGCCTAGTAAACCAAAAAAAAAAAAAAGATTTGGAGTTAAAGTCTCTCAGATGTAGATACTAAATTCCCCACTTGCTAGTTGTGTGACCCTGGGCAACTTAGCCTCTTTGATCTTCTTTTCCTCATCTGAAAAATGAGGCTATTAATACTTACCTGGTGGACCTTTATGAGAGCCAAATAGAAGTGGCATATACACAAGAGCTTCCCACACACTGCTTAGCACATAATCGTTAATAATGTCCATTTCCTTTCACTTCCACTATGGATAATATATTCAAGCCCAGAAAATACAAAACAGCAGACTACTATAGAAATATCCTTTAAGCAGCGGGCTTTCCTTCCTAATTACACTCTTACTGGGGTGAAGTTAAATCCTTCTCTGAACACACATACACAGAGGAGCAGGCATCACCTGGACCACAACTATATCTGATGACAAAGATAAGGTGTCAGGATTATACAGTCATGGTGGATAAGTAACCAGAAACACACGTTGCGCCCCAAAATAACTGAAAGTCACTGTGTAGACATCATCTGCGGGACTTGGAAGTTCTCCCGAAAGGGGCGGCAATTTTAGTCCCCGGGCATTTGGTCTGTCACAGTGAGCGCTTGTTAGCACTATTCAGTAGCACCTGTTGTAGACCAACCTATCTACTGACCCCAGCCATAAACATGCAGTGATAAGAGAAATCATCAAATTTTTATTTACTTTCTATTGCTGCTGTAAAACTTTATCACAAATTTAACAGCCTTGAAAGAACACAAATATATTATCTCATAGTTTTTGTAGGTCAGAGGATCAGGGGGCCCAACTGGGTCCTCTGCTTAGGGTCTCAGGATGCTGAAATGAAGGTGTGGGCAGGACTGTGTTCTGTCTTGGAGCTTCTGGAGAAGGATCAGGTTCCCAGCTCATTCACACCGTTGACCCATTCAGCTCCTGGCACTTTTAGCACTGAGGTCCCTGCTGGCTATTAGCCAGGGGCTGGTCTTTGCTTCTAGAGGTTGCCTGTATTTCTTTTCCTGTTTTCCATGGGGCCCCTTGCAGAGGTCAAATCCCTGTGACTCCTAGACACTCATCTTTCTACCCTTGTATTCCAGCACCTGGGACTTCTTGCTATTTCCTGAGCACAGATATACCTGCTTCCCTGCCTGCTGACTTTTGCACACATTCTTTTTCCCACAGTACCCTTCGGAAGGGACAATGCTAGCATACCCCTCATGACTGACTGTCTATGTTCTTTGTAAGTTTCCGCTTATGTTCTGGTAGGTAAAGGTCTTCCTCATGGAGAATTTTGAAAATGCAATAAAAAAAAAAGTCAGCTTGGAATCACAAATTGCTAACATGGAAGGTAAAGAACTCAGAAAAGGGACAGTTCGTTTTGACAATGAAGTAGTATCTGGAATGCTTCATGAAGGAAGCAATACCTTACCTTGGCCTTGAATTGGTTGTATTTAGGTAAATGGGGAGTAGAGAGGAACAGCTTGAAGACAAATACTAATATATATGTAGTGTTCTTTGAAAAAAAAATGCATTTATTCATTCTTTTTTATCCTCATCCGAGGACACGAGGACATGCTTATTGAAGGGCGTTGGGGGAGAGACACACACAGAGAGAGAAACATTGATGTGAGGGAGAAACATCAATCAGTTGCCTCTCTTATGCACTCCAACTGGGAACCAAACCCATAACCCAGGCACATGCTCGGACTGGGAATCAAACCCACAGCCTTTCTTTGAGCCTATTGGATGACACTCCAAACAACTGAGCCATACTGGCCAAGGCTATTCCTTCTTACATATATATTTATAATATATAAATTTTATATATTTCTAATTCCTGGGAAGACAAGAATAAATAAGAAAGACAGAGCGCCCATTTTTGTGGACTATTTATAGTCTACTAGTTGATGCAGAAGAGAAAAATGTAAATAAAATAATTAATAACAAAAGGTAATCAATTGGGGAGAGGAAGGATTAATAGTGGGACATGGTCTTCTTGACTTGAATGGCAGGCAAGTCCATGTGGAGGACTAGGGAGGACGTTGGCCTAGGTGGGGCATGTCCTTATCACATAGCTTTGATGTCAAGTGGTAGCTTTTGATTCATGCTCCTAGCAAGAGGGGACTATCAGGGTCAAAGAAATGGCATGGCGGTCACTGTGCTTTATGCAGACTAATATGGCCATGCAATTACTTACCTTGAACATTTAAGTAGTTCCGGACCATCTTGCAATTCTGTTCCATGTCCAGATGGCTTAGCAAGCACTTTCTGTGTAAGTAGGCAGCGGTGGCTTTTCCTCTGATCTTTACCTGAGTGGCTGAGTTACAGTGACTCGCTCTTTGAGAGAGCCCTGTGGACAGACCAGCCACCAAAACCGCCATTTGTAGCCCAGACGTAGCTTGCACACTAGGAGGAGGCAGCTCGGAACATGTAGTAAATCAAAATAGCTCTCACTCAAAATCTCTTTTCACAGTTCAGAATCTGTGTTTTATCCCATGTGAAAAGGAAAATAACTCCTCACTTGCATTTCTTGCTGACATTTCTCTTTGGTGGAGGTCAGGAGTAGGGGTGGGGGTTCACTCTGAAGGCTTACTGTTCCTCCTAGTACAGTGCTGTGGCATTTTCATAAAATACCAACCACCAAAATTCTAGTAATCACAAAAACGTGTGCTTTCTTTTTATATCCACTAAAATTCTTTCTCTCACTAAAAAAAAAAAAAAAAAAATAGAAAGTTCAGAAATTAAATTAGAAAGCTAAACTTGATATCTTTACATTCTTTTGGTTTCCAGGGAAAAAAAAAGCTACAGTTTTTCTGATTTCCCTTCAGTTAAATGTTACTCCTGAATGGGGCAAATTGTACCAAAAACCTGAAGAATTGAGACTGACATGAGAGGAGGGTTTGTATTCCTGTGCTAATAAAAGGGAAGAAGAAGAAACCCTCAGTTATGTCTAATCTTTAGGAACGCAGTGCCCTGTCCAACCCACAAGCTGTTGGCAGCATCGTAACGCTACACAGAATGTTCTTTTAAGCTCTTCCCTCCCCCCCCCCCCACATCCCGCCGAACCTTTCCTGTGAAGTTATAAATCTCAGCATTTAGAGACTTTTTTATTCAAATAAAATATGGACTTTAGGTTGGGCCTTTTGGCCTCGTTTCTGCTGGCTGCATGCTGGAGAGGTGGTCCCAAGAAAAGCAGGCATACACTTAGCTGGCTGGGCCTGTGTTTGCCTTCGTTTGTGAAATCCCACTTGTTCCTTCTACACCCAGGGCCTACTTTGTGAAGCTGTGATTGAATAGTTCTGTGCCCAGAGGAGGAAGTTTCAGCCAACTGCTTATAACATCCTCCTGCTCATTTGGAAAATAAAATAAAATTACACTGAAGGTAACCCCACTGCCACCTTGCATTTCTCCGTGTTCTGTTTGTACCTGGCCTTCTGGTTCTGCTTCCTGTTGGGTTTTCTTGCAGCACACTGATCAGTGTGGCCTCAGGTGTAGCTGCACCTGGAGAAATGTCAAATAATCTTCAGTCAAGGTCAAATAGACAAGCACATGCCCTAAATCTGCCAAACTCTCCACCCCTGGTTATTTAGCACATTTTGGGATGGTGACGACTTCTATCTTGCAAAGCACATTCATGCATTCTCTTCTTTGATCATCACTGCACCATAAGCTGAGAACTCATATCACTTCCTCAGGGAGCAGCCAAAACATGAAAGGAACCCTCTGATTTAGAGCAATGAGCCGTCACTGGAGGGAACGGGAAAAGATAGAGGCCAACCACAGAGGTCATGCTTGGAGGCCTTGCGCAGGTGATTTAAGCAACATTTGTCTCTGTTTCTCAAGTCAATTTAGGGATGATAGTTTCCACCTCATAGGGTATGTTTGCTTATAAAGTTGTAGCATAATGTCTGACTCATTGGAAACATGCAATAAATTTTGGCAGTTATAATTATTGTTATTATTAAGCACATCCTTTGTACCTATGGTATGCCAACCTTTATGTCAGATTTTTATATTCAGTGCTTCCAGTAGGTTTTTAGTAGTTGGATATATGTATGGTTTCAAATGCACATGAGTGTCCTTAAACACATAGGTATTAAGCATCTACCTATGCTGTGTCAAAGACTCTAGTACACAAAGACCCGTATGACTGACCCACTCGCTGCTCTCCAGGGATCGCCATTCCAAGAACGAGAGAGATGCATGTGGAGACAAGGCACTGGGATGCCTTTGGTACCTAGATGGTGTGTGCCCAGGTCCAGGAAGGAAGTAGTTCAGTACTCCCTGGAGGGCCAGGAATGGTGACTGGATAGAGAGAAAGAGCAGGTGTAAGCATTGGCAGCAATGAGGATGAAGACGAGCTGTGCCGCAGCCTGCCCTGTTAGGGACAGGTGGGTGATGAGGGCCCTGCCACTGGTTTGAACTGCAGGGGATGGCAGGAGGCAGACATGGAGGAAGTACTGCTCCATAGGACAGAGAGGCTTGGAGTGTTGACCCTGCACTGGGACACCCCTCAAGGGTTTTAAGTTGTCAGGGATGGAGGGTGGGGTGATTGATATTCTCAGAGTTGTGCCAGAGAGCAGGCTTTTTGGATAATCTGTGATCAGGAACTCTAGGACTCCAGAACTGCAGAGAGGGGGCTGGGGGGGGCCGAAGACTGTTCACCTTGCATACCGGGGTGCTTTCACTACATAAAAGGCTTTGAGGTTTTAAACTAAAGCCAGGAGAGGGTCTGTGCTGATGCCTATCTGGTGGACCTCCCCACGTGACTGATGTGGCCTCAGGAACACAGCACAGGAGGGGTGATTAGATCTACCAAAGTTTAGAAAACCAAACAGCAAATAGATGGAAAAGGAGAAAAGTAGTACCTGATCTTTTTAAAAATAAACTAAGAATATCCCCAAGTGTCACAATTAAGAGCAAAACAAGTCAAGAGTGGACCCGTTTCACTTAAATAACAGATGTTTTATAAAATTTATTTTCCATTCAAATATAAAATATGCTACATAGAGAAAAAGAAAAGCAACAAAACAGAGATACCTAATTAGAAATACTAAATTAGCCTGTGAGCAGCTGTCTTTAAAAATTGGATGAACTATCTTTGTGCCCTTTTGGACATGTATAGTTTACAAAGGCACTTTTTGAAATCTGATTTTGACCAGTATCTGTTTATTAATTTCTCTGTGTGTGGCCCTGTTATCAGTGCCACAAGGCATATAAAGATCAATAAAGGGTACAAAGATATGTTTGGAAATCATCAGATCCAAGGAAAGAAGTTCTCATCCATTCAAATATTTGAACTTCTCTGAACTTAAGAGCCCCTCAGCACAAAAAAAGGAAGTCATCATTAGGAACCCTGGACTATGGTATAATAAGTAAGAACTGTCTGCATCTTCAGTTCTGCTAGATGCTGGACACAGTCCGCGCCTCATCTGTGCGACCATTCATTTACCATTTACTGTAGAAATGGAGTTTGGACTTAAATTCTCTGTTCCTGTTGATTGCCTTACACAAAAATAAATTCGCTTTTAAATACCATTTACAGTTTTTCTCATGTTAGCAATCCAATCATTTAACAAATGCATTAACTGTTCAGTTTCTAAAGTTTGAATGTGGAAGATGCTGTGTTTGAGAATGGTTGCTATCCTAAAACTAATTCTGAGTGTTATCCATAGGCATTCTGTGAAAAAATATAAGGGGATGGGGTTAGTTATTGAATAAGTTTATTAACTATCAAAATAAACAAAAATATATAATTATCTACAGCAGAACATCTTGTTGCTCTTAACACCCCTGTGGACAATGTGAATCCATCCCTCAAGGAAAAGAGACTTTTCCCAGCTTCTCTGGCTGGATAGCTCTTGTTTTCCAAATCCACCCACTAATATATCAAGGAATACTAACATTCTGCAGAAGTTGGTTTGGGAAATATTAGTATGGTTTAATCCCCTAAAATTAGAAATGACAGAATAAAAGCTCAGAGGATTCAGTGTCCTGGCTAAGATCAGTAGTAGCGGCCACGCCAGGCTCCTTCCACTTTCCCTCTGCCTTGAGGAATTACTTATTTGAATCCCTTCTGTCAGATGAGATGTGTGTATTCAGTCAGCAGAGAGACAAGCTTAGGGGGAGGAGTGTGGGAGCATGTGAACATGCATGTGTGTGTGTTTGTGTGTATTTATACATACATATACTCCAGAGCCCCACGGGGCATCAAGGCCCCCTTCACACAAGACCCAGGAAATGCTCTGGAGCAGGAAGCAGGTGCGGGGACAACAGACCCACAGTGGCAGTGGATTCGGAGGCCCCTTGTTTGCACTTCGCATTAACCTTGAGCTGTTGCAAAGGCCAAAGCTTGGCTTGCATTTGAGATCTGAAGCTCTGACATTCAAGAAGCTCCAAAGTAAATGAACCTGAGTGAGTAAATAATTAAATCACAAAGAAAAAACAAGTATTGAAAAAAAAATGTTAGCGATCTGGTGTAAACTCTAGAAAGCCAGGCATTTGGGAAGTGTTCTGACCTTTTACCTGCCCCTTGTGCCTAGTCTGGGCACCAGAACATGTGCAGAAGAACACGATTGAGCCTTCCTGTGTTTGTGGCCTTAGTAGAGTGAGACAGGTACAGATCCTTAGGGCCATATACATTCCGGACAAGTAGGGAAATAACCCATCAAACCACCAATTATGATTAGTGGATATTAGAGGCACTGGCTTCACATTGCTTATATTAGAACGCCAGCTCTGTCACTCACTAGCTGGGTGATTTGGATGAGTCATTTACTTCTCTGTGATCCATCTCCTGTTTGTTAAATCTATGATATTTGAATAACAATATATGACATCAGAGATGTACTGTGAGGATAAAGGAGTGACTTTATATAAGATGCTAAAAAGAGACCCTGGCATATAGGAAGTGGCCTAAAAGTATTTCCGTGTTTATTTCGTTGCTGTTATTCTGAGGCCCATTGCCCGTGAGGTTAAAACAAAAAAAATATGGCCTTTGGAATCAGACATACCTGCAACCTCAACTTATAGAGTTGAATCCCAACTCTGTGGCTTACTAGCTCAGAGATCGTATAACCTCTCTGAGCCTCAGCTTCCTTATCCATACAATGGGGAATAAATAGTGTCTTTGCTGGGACTTATTGTAAGGATTTAAAGAGCTGGTTTGTATAAAGAATGAGTTTCTAATCTGTAGTAAACCATCAATAGAAGCAGCTCTTATTATAATCTCTGCAGTTCTCCTATCTCAGAGATCCCTTCACCTTTACTATGAAGACAACCCCCGGGCCATTGAAAGGCTTCTTGTAATCATCAAGGGAACCAGTTCTGAAATTGTTCATGTAAGACTGCAGGTAAGGAAAGGAAGGCGAGCTGTTTGTATGTTCTTTCTGATCCCAGGTAGAAAGAGCCCATGGAAGTCTTTTGGACATTTTCTAGTCTATTTTCAATAAATATAGCAAACAAAACAGAGGAAGTGTGTGTACACAATGATATTCTGTGGAAAGAGAAAGGGGGAAAGAAAGGAGCAAAGGGAGAGAGGGCAAATAAGCTTAATCTAAGTTTGATTATAAACCCTGGCCAATGTTCAATTAAGAATTAGCACCAGCCAGGAAAACGGGCTGCTGCTGGCAAATGTCCTGGATCATTCTGTAGAACGAGGGACTGTGAGTGGAGAAATGCTGCTTGATAAATGAATTGGATTGTAGTAAAATGCTGCCTTCCAGGCACTAGCCTTTGAATTACTCTGATATGTTGATTTAATTCAAATCCTTGGTGTTGCCTGGACATTGACTTTTTAACCTTAATCATCCCCTGATTTATTAGTAGATGGCTGTGCTTTTTATGTTTCCCTGATAGAAGTTTAGATCTTGCTTCCTGGAAAGATCCTGTAAACTGGGGCAGATCTTAGGGCAATCAGGCTCAATTCACAGAGACCACTCAGGCCTGTAACCACTAGTGTTCCTGAACCTTTAGCCCACTGCCTGCCCAGCCAGAGGGAGACTGTCCCAGAAAGCCACTCATTGGTACTGCAAATAAGAAATGCTGGTGAATTGCTAAAATCTTACCCAGTATCCAGAGGAACAGTCTTCAAGTAGCATGAAGTTCAGAGGCATGGTGCACCTTTCAGCTTGAGGGCCAGATGCCCTTCCTGTTCTTGAGTCTGGACTTAAATACACAGCATCCTAAAGCCTTCCCGATTCTTAAAACAGATCCCTCCTGGCACCACAGCCAGAGCTGCTCCCAGCCCTGAGACCAACACTGGTTTGGAAAAAGCAAGGGGAAAAAGAGCTCCATTATTCCTCTCCTTGCAAAGGAAACTGACAGTCACAATTGATGACATAAAGCACTGAGACAGGCTCATATTTTAAGAGTGTCAATACAAACTTCACCCTGAGAAGGTCCCAATTTCAAGAGGCATTGCACCACATTTATTGCAAGTCAGCTTCTTTTCTGTTCCCACTGCAGGGGGGGACAAGAGGGAAGCCAGAAGCTGGAATTTGTAATAAGATGTCTGCCTCTACAGAGTCGTCGGCAGCCGTCCGTCTCGAGAGACGATGGTGTAGCTTCTTAAGAGTCTATCTGCACCGCTGAGAATGGCTGTGCAGTCCGACTCGGGAGTGACATGGTATCTGTCTCCTTCCGTGTTGAATCGACATCTTGCGATGACGCTGAAGCTACAGAGCCTGGGCAGGGTAATATGGAGGGTCTGCTGTTGCCCATGCAGCAGACCCCCCCTCTCTTCGCAGCTGAAGGGTCCAAGGGAAAGACGGAGTCGATACAGCTTGGGTTCAGGTGCGCCGCAGGAGTTGCCGGTGTTGACTACAACGTCAAACCGCCTTAGGGACTCCGGCTCCGGATTTTCTGTCGGGGTTTACTCCCTTAGCCTTTCCCCTGAAGAGGTATGCCGCTACAGAGTAAACAATGTCATTTTATCTTACATCATGTAGTGATAATAATCAGGAAGACCCAAAATGCCAAAGCCCAAAAGGGTGAGCATTAGTAATCTAATCCTAATAGCATAATGTCATTCAGTATCAACACTCCTTTGCTGTGATCTTTACAATGAGGTGGGCGGGACCTGAATATAAATAGCCCCATTTAACAGATGAGGAGACAAAATTTCAAAGGAGGACTATTATTGAATGTCAAAATAGAAAGTTGTCTTTCTGTCATTCTTAACAAAGTAGACAACACCAAGCATAGTGAATCTTCGTAGGTGGATGTGGAGATGTATGTTTAAGCAAGCCTGGCTCTGTCCTCTTCACTCTGGCCTGCCCTGCCTGCCCATGGTGGATCTCAATGAAAATTAGAGCTGTCCACTTGCCTTTTTTTTTTTTTTTGCATTTTTTTAAGTATGTTTTATTGATTATGTTGTTACAGTAGTTCCAATTTTCTTCCCTTGCTCCCCTTTGCCCAGTACCCTAGCTTCCCTCCAGCAATCCCACCCCTCTTAGTTCATGTCCATGGGTCGTGCATATAAGTTCTTTGGCTTCACCCTTTCCTATATTATTAACTTCACCCTGTCTATTTTGTACCAACCAATTAGGCTTCTAATCCCTGCACCATTTACCCATTTCTCCCCTTCCCCCTCCCAGCTGATAATCCTGCAAATGATCCCCATACCTATGATTCTGTTCCTATTCCGGTTTGCTTAGTTGGATTTTGTTTTTATTTTCTAGATTCAGTTGTTGATAGTTGTGAGTTTGTTGTCATTTTAATGTTCATAATTTTGACCTTTTTCTTAAGTAAGTCTCTTTGACATTTCATATAGTAATAGCTCAGTGATGATGAACTCTTTTAGCTTTACCTTGTCTGGGAACACTTCATCTGCCCTTCCATCCTAAATGATAGCTTTGCTGGATAGAGTAATCTTGGTTGTAAATCCTTGCTTTTGATCACCTTAAATACTTCTTGCCAGCCCCCTTGTTGCCTACAAAGTTTCTTTTGAGAAATTAGTTGTTAGTCTTATAGGCACCCCTTTGTAGGTAACTCTCTGCTTTTCTCTTGTTGCATTTAAGATTCTCTCTTTATCTTGAACCTTTGGCATTTTAATTATGATGTGTCTTGGTATGGTCCTCTTTGGGTCTAGCTTGTTTGGAACTCTCTGTGCTTCCTGGACTTGTATGTCTATTTCCTTCACCAAATTTGGGGAGTTTACCTTTATTATTTTTTCACATAAACTTTCAATTTCTTGCTCTTCCTCTTCTCTTTCTGGCACCCCTATGGTTCAGATATTAGCACATTTAAAGTTTCCCAGAGGTTCCTAAGTTTCTCCTCATTTTTTTCAATTCTTGTTTCCTCATTCTGTATCGGTTGACTTTTTTTCTTCCTTATGTTCCAGATCATTGATTTGAACCCCAATTTTCTTCCCTTCACCATTGGTTTTGTGTGGATTTTCCTTTGTTTCATTTAGCATAGCTTTCACTTTTTCCCTTATGCATTTGCCATACTCAAGCATATCTGTCAAGCCTGTGAGCATCTTTACCACCAGTGTTTTGAACTCTTCATCTGTTAGGTTGGCTATCTCCTCGTCACTTAGTTCTCCCACTGGAACCTTGATCCGTTTCCTCTTTTGGGCCAGAGTTCTCTGTCTCCTCATCTTGACAGGCTCCTGTGTTTGTTTGCCTTCATGTCTTAGGTAGAGCTGTCACATCCATTACATTGTAAGGGGCAGAGTCTTAGGTATTCGTCAGTATGAGGCAACCCATTTCACCATGTTGTGGTGCTGTATGTGGGGGAGGGGTATGAGAGGGAACAATGCCATTTGCTCAGCACTCACCCTTTTTCCAGGCACTTCTCCCACTCCTGTATGGGACTGGCACCTCTCTATCTGTTGCCCTGGCCATCATTCCCAGAGTGGGTGGGTCTATGGACATTCTAGGACTGTGGGGCCCTTTAAACAAGCGGACTCTGCTGAGAGACTGGCAGTTTTTTCCTCTGCCCCAACCCCACTGGTTTGCACAATCAGAAGCAATGAGGCTTTATTTTCCCTAGCACTGGGACCGTGAGCTGTGCAGTCTGGTCTTGTGCTGGGAGCGCTCCCCAGGTGTCCATCCCTACTTTTTAAAATGTGTGACTGTGCTTTCCACCAGCCTGCTGCTGCCACCACCACACAGCGTCCTCTCCATCCCGGCTCCTCCCCTCCTACCTGTCTGGATGAATATTTCTTCTTTATATCTTTGTTTGTTGTACTCTCATGCAGCTTGATTTTCTGGGACTTCTGGTTGTCTCTAGTTTTGAGGTAGTTGTATTCTTTTTTAGTCGTGGAGGGAGATGCAGCATTTCTGTCTACACATCCATCTTGGCCGGAAGTCTCCACTTGCATTTTTTTAAAGCTCCAGGATGTGATGCTCTTTGACATTATTCATAAGATATCTTTAATTTTCCCAGATCTCTTTATAATAGGCACTATTCTTCCAATTTTTTTCAGTTTTATTGAGATATAATTGACATGTAACTTTGTATAGGTATAAAGGGTACACATAATGATTTTATATCTGTATGTGTTGTCAAAAGATTACCACAAGTTAACATCCATCATCTCACATAGGTTACAGCTTTTTTTCTTACGATGAAAATTTTTAAGACCTACTCTCTTAGCAACTTTCAGATATTCCCTACATTGTTGTTAGCTACAGTCTCCACATGGTGCATCACATATCCCAGAACTATTCCAATTTTAAGACTACTGAGCCTCAAGAAATGAGTAATTTGTCTAAAATTATGTATGTCAGTATATGAACCTGAACTTGAACCCAAATCTGTCTGACTTAAGAGTTCATGCTCCTTCTTCTCTACTGACTAGAATGCCCATGAGCCCCACCGGGTGGGCTTTCCTCTCACCTCTGGTGTCCTGGTCTGGACATTGATCACAGAGCAGGGCAGGCTCCCATCTGGTGAATGCTACCTTAACAACTGTATGAAAAGTCTCACATGGACATTCCTGTCCTTGACAGAACCAGTGAAAATCTGAATTTGCTTCCCATGGCAATGCAAGATGTCAACTCCAGTCTTTTTTTTTTTTTTTGCTTGGAACTGTATTCCTGGAAACTGCCTATTTTTAACTTTATCCCTAAGCCTTTCATATTTGTTTGGCCCTTTGTTCTAGGGTGACTTCAAAGGAGCTGTCTTACTTTAATCAAATTCAGTGTACTATTGGTGGTGTCCAGTAGAAGTTTGAATGAGCTTGTGGTTCAGTCCCCAATGCTGAAACAAAATGGTAGTCAGTGAACATTTCTGAATAGAACTACTGTTCATAGCTTCAATGACGATAGAGTAAAGTTTGGTCCATGGAAAAGATCACAAAGCTGTATGATTTCACTACACATGGTGGGGTGGTGTTTTTGTGTTGAACAAATCTGATATTTTGAGCCATAGTAATAGAGCTGCTGGTTTTCCTGTAAGAATTTGAGACCTTAGTATTCCAAACCCTAAGTGCTAGCAAATGATCAACACTGATACAAAAATCACCAATGGCTGTCTTCTGGAGAGACTCTGCAATACACAAAACATGGTTCAGGTTCAAGAAGACTCACTTGATATGCTTTAATATTCCTTATTATTTTCTTAGCACCATCTTCTGTACCTATATTGGCTGGTAAGGAGGAAATATATGACTGCCTTGATCCTCCATTTATGAACTTCCTTTCATAGCTTTATAAAACAGGAATTCCTTCTGGTTCCTAAATTCATATTTCTGAAAACCTCTGTAGATATTAATTTGGAGGCAAGGAACCTTCAAAGTCATCCACTGAGCAGATGCTGATCCACTGCCACTCAGTACTCAGCTTGGTGACTGCTATGGTTAGAGCAGTGGCCCAAAGACATAATGTTTCACTCTCACAGTGTTTATATCTTATCTTCGTGGGACCAGACAGTGAGCAAGGCAGTAAGTCTATAATATAATCTCAGACATCAAAAAATGCTGAGAAGAGAATAAAGCAGGTTCAGAGGATATAGAATCTAAAATGTAGAATAGAGACTGGGTATATTTTAATACAAATATCAGGACACGCATTCTGTAAAATGATTGCTAAAAATAAAAAAAGATTCAGGAAATAGAAGTTGCACAGTAAACTGTTTTCAGGGTTCAGCATTACTTGATTACAGCTTACATTCTATTACAAACTATGGTTTAGTAAGGTTGAAATGAGAAAGTCTTACTGCAATATGTATTAAAAGAGCCAATTTCATGGGTCATAGATCCTTAAAGTTAGGAGGGGACTGAGAGGTCACCCAACCCCAAATAGCTTTTCTGACTTACCAATACCTTCTGCCAAATTCCTCTGGTAAGGAAAAAAAAAAAAGTGTGTAGTCTCCAGAAACTCTTTACTCTGTAAGACAACCAATTCCACTCGTGAACATCCCTAAGGCTCCCTGGTCTCTCATCTTCTCTGACAAGCAGGAGTCTAGGGAGAAACCCCCTTACACAAAGGCTGTTCCTTTTTCCCAAGCATGGAGACTGTTTGTCTTGCATGAATGCATGGGAGCTTCCAGCGGGAAGACAAGCAGTCTACTCCTCTGCCGCCTGCTTAAGAAACAACTACTTTATCTCTAGATTAAGGTTGTGTTTTTGCGCAACAGGTAGAAAGGCTGCAAAGCATGGTTCTAGGGAAAAAGCAAGAACCCTGGGTATGAGAGCAGGAAACACTGGTTTTCTAGGCCTGCTGGGTACAGCCTCCACAAATCATTATTTCTCCCTGTGCCTTGGTCCTTTGCCTATAAAATAAGAGAATTCTGTGAGACCAATGTTTCTCCAAGTACGGTCCCCAGACCTATGGCATGAGCCTCACTTAAGAATTTGTTTGGAATGCAAATTCTCAGGCCTCATTCCAAACCTACTGAATCAGAACCTCTGGTGCTAGGGACCACAGATCTGTGTTTCAACCAGCCCTCCAGATTCTGGAACACACCCAGTGTTTGAGAACCACTGTCCTGGATACTCTTTAAGTCTCAATTCCAGCTGCAAGATGCTGTGAATCCCTGAAGCAGAGCAATGGAAACTGGCCAGCCCTCTGGCTCCCAGGATCACCACAATCTCCCAAGTTCCAGTGGCTCCTCTCTCTCTCTCTCTCTCTCTCTCTCTCTCTCTCTCTCTCTCTCTCTCTCTCCATCCCTCTCCCTCTCCCCCGCCCCTCTCTCTCTCTCTGGATCCATGAGCCAAGCTGCCATCAGCTTCTTCAAGAAGTGACTCTAACTCCCAGGACATGCACCTCCCTTAAAAAATCTATATCCGGTCTTACATGGAATCAATGCTTACAGTCACCTTGTATCTAAGTAAATTGAATAAAGCTGGGAGCTCAAGAAAACCTGCTTATTTATCTCATGACAAGGCAAACAACTTTCAGTTCTGCAGGACTTGACACCTTTGTCAATAAAATCTGCAGATTGCACAATATAGAGTTGTTTTAGAATCCATCTCCCTGACAATACCAGGACTTGCCAAGAGAAGAGCATCCAGGGGTTGTGATGGCAGCCCTACCTCTGCCCTGTGACTCCTGTCTTGCCCGTGTTTACATTTTACATGGTCCCATTCAGTGACATTGCATCAGCACAGAGAGGAATAAGAAAGAATTACAAAGTACATGCTCCCTCTTGGTTGTTTTATTTCTCTCTCTACATCTAAAGGAGGCAACCAGATTTGATTTTTGTTTCCTAAAGAAGCACTTAGTTTTAATAGCTGATTAGCCTTCAATAAGGTCAAACTTGTGTTTGGTTTCTAATTAGCAATAAAAACAACAGGGTATTATGTCTGCAGTTGTTTCACTGTAGCATCTTTCCAAAATTTTTCATTCATGCTGCTCAAAAGTGCTGTATACTTTGGAAATGTGCATTTATATTGCGTGGACTTATTGCAGGGTGCCTAAGAAAGCACCTCACAAAGCGTGTGTTTGGGGAAGGGGGTTGGGATTAAAGACAGTGTAAGCCCCTCTGAAGTTCCTGGTGGAGGGGAATCACCATTTGTGGTTTCACAGCTCTGGAATCAATGACACTTCCGATAACATTCTCCTACACAGGTATAAAATATACAAGTTGGGTGAGGAAAAGGGGAGCACCATTGAAATGCACAAAAGCAAAAAGCCGAGGAAGCAAGCCTGTGGCGAGGAGCCGGCCTGGGGCGGCGGGGGACGCCGCTGGTGAGTCCGCACACCTTGGCTTTCTAGAGCCGTCACCTCGGGGCGGAGCGCGAGCTCTATCCTTCCACATCTAATTGGGATAATTCTGTAATTATTACAGCCCTTCGGGTTGTCCCTGCCTGGGGTCTTTTTTTCTTTATGTGTGGCTCTGATTTGCCTTGTTCTGTTTCTCTTTTTCTCAACTCTTCTAAGTTGTTGAAAAGTTTACTAAAGCAAGCAGCGATGCAACTTTTCGTTGTACCCATACCAGTAATACAAATTTGGTAAACCATGAATAAATTGTTAGCCATGTAGATAATTACAGAGACTGAAAGTGGGATGTTTTATGTATTTCCCCAATAGCTGAATATTTGACTCTTCCTCCTATTTGATCCCTGTCCTCAGTAGGTTAAATAATTGCCTGCTGGCTTATGAAGGCTATTTTTTGCAAACCTTTTTTGACCTCTAAAGGCTTTGGAAGTGAATATGGTGTAGTGAGGGGCACTTCCACCTTTAGTGAGGAGTCAGGAGCTCTAGTACCAGATTCCTCTGCAAACCCAGTCCAGGGCCTGAAGCCTGTCTTTTCTGAACCTGATTTTATAGATGAACACCAAGATCTTGAACAATTAAGAAATTTTCCCAAGGTCATGGGATGGCTTAATTTCAGCCATGACTGTAGTAGTAGTTATAGTATGTGAGACCTTTCCATAGTTACTGAAACCCGTGTCTGATATATATGGTGGACCCTCAGCCTTATAGGGAACTTACTGGGTAGAAGCCTGGCCTACTGAGTAGATCCCAATTAGGAACACTGAAAAGTGAGGGAAAACCTAGAAGGAGCTATTTTAGTTTATAAAACCATAGGATTGGATGCTTTTATGCTTATCAAAACAACATGAAATCATTTTTAAAATAGTAATTATTAAGGGCTTAATAAGTGTTAGGTGCTATTCTAAGTGTTTTATATGCATAATCTCATTTTTTGCTGACCAGCCCTAAGAAATAGGTACTAGTATTATCCCCATTAGGAAAGAAGGCCCAGAGAAGGGAAGAAAAATTCCAAGAACATAGAGCTCACAGAGAGCAGAACCAAGATTCGCCAGATCCGGATTGAGCACTCCTCACCAGTCTGCTCCTGGTTGGATCAGGTTTGCGTGTCTAATTTTAATCCCTGGTACTGTAGCCCAAGTCCTTCTTTTTCTTACCAAGTAACACCAGAAATGGCCATCAGCCTGTGCCAGCTTGGGTGGCTTCTTCTGGGCTTGGTGACAATTATGAGCCTAGTTAAATAAAGCCCTGTTTATTAAATCTTTTTCCAAAGTATTATGATAGTATGAAATTACAGAAGGACCACAACAGTAGATCCCTGTTTGCAGTCTGTCTTTGCACAAAAGACCCATCTTTTCTAAATTTCAGTTTTGTCATTTCTCAAAAAAGAGGGTTGTTCCTGCCCTCCTTGTCTTATGAAAAGTACAGAATCACAAGATGGTATATGATAAACCTACAAAATGACGTACAATGATAAGGTATTGTAGTTGGGATTAGGATTATATATCACATGGGTGTGGTGTGGATTAAATGAGGCCATACATCTAAAGCACTTGGCTCTGATAGTGCCTGATGCATGGCAGGTACATGCAGGTATGGCTTTACTAATTATTATTCTTCACATTGTTAATGTGCCCTGCAGTGACTCAAACGTCTCAGTCCATGCTCCATTTCTAGAGAATGCTCAATGCCTCTGAGATCAGCAGTAGGTAGTGTTTTTTTTTTTTCAGATAACTTATAACTTTTGTAGCGCTTCACATGGTCCATATTTTACGTCTCTGGAGCGATGCTATTCTGCCATCTCTTTTTGAAGAGGTTCAGACAACCCTGCATGTAATGGTATAATGGTAATAATAATAATTCTGACTTAATGCACTTATTAATGTTGACTATTTTAAGCTGTGGAATCTATCAGCAACCACAGTTGTATTTATTTTGTATGAATCTCACACAGACCATAGTTACTAATGTGATGTTTCTTTTGCTTCTTCTAAATGGTATTAATTTAAATCTACAGTACAACTGTTCTGTGTTTATAGTGTCTAGGTGCCAATATATCAATTTGTCAGTAATCACTCTTTAATCCACCATTTAGTATCTGCAGGGTTACTTTTAATCAGCTTTTAGGACTATGGATTCCCATTGTTCATGTTCAGTGTTCGGCCTTTAACCAGCTACATTGTCATAAGTACCATGATTCCCTCCCAGATTTACAATGATGGCCAGAGAGATCCTCTGCGGAAAGCTGGCATAAGACTTTCTGTTTTAAAAACAATATCTGAGCAGAGAGTTAGAGTATACAATACTCCATTAGGGCCTTGTTGCCGGAGGAAAAGAGCAAGCAATTTCTAGGCTTTTGGTTTTAAAAGTGAGAAGGAAAATATATTATACTACAGAGTATCCAAGGAACACCTGTAAAGTGATATCGATTCTTCTAGTGTGCTTAACCAAACACCTTTTCCCAGGGGGCATTGCCCATCAAGATGCCCCAAAGACACGGTCTTACTCAAGCATATATCTAAATGTCCTTCTGAAGAGCAGCCCTCAGAGTTACTTTGTTGACCATTCTGCAGTCATATAATGATATTTGAGATGGACAGGGGGAAAAGTGGCTATCAAACAGTGAGACTCATGAAGCCATAGCACCCAAGTCCCTCAGAGAGGACTGTTGCCCGCCCAGCAATGACCAGGCTACACAGATCCTCATGCAGCTGCCTCTGCTCAAATTGTTTGGAACCCTCTCGGAATTTTTTTCAAAGCCCTGTCACATTCTTTTGAATATCTGAAATATCTTTGTTTCTGGAGGGAAGATGTGATTTATGGGAACAGTTGAATCACTTGGAGCCAGGTCTGGCCAGGAGGTCAAGATGGGTAGTGTTAGTTCATAATTACCCATTTTAGATAGGACTGCTGTCTGGGTTTCCTTGGCAATGACTCGCTTGGTTCTCTCAGTGAAGCTCAGACAGTTTATTGTCCTTAAACTTGGAGTAAAAAAATACACATAATTAAAACAAATTTATTATTGATAACTCAAGTTTCTATTTCCATTTACTAGTTTCTTTCAGGACTAGAGTAGCATGTGCCTGCAAATATAAAAGTACGGGCACATGTGTGTGTATTCTGTGTAAATAGGTGAATCGATCTATACTTAGACAAACAGGCATGTGTAGATAGATATAGCTATATATACTGTTTCTCGTGGGATATTTTTCACTCCCTTTTCCCATAGTTTCCAGAATTCTCCTATAAAGTGAACCTTTTTCATTGTTGATATTACTCTAAGATAAGCAATTCTTAACCTAATTTTTAAAATTGCGTACTTATTTTAGAATCTACTAAAAATTATAGACCCTTTTGTAGAAAAAAACAGAAATGTATACACATGTATGTGATCTGAAAAGGAGAAGACATGGATGTCACACTGAAAAGTTTTATTTTAGGACTTAAAAAGAAAAGTGGCTTAAACTTCCACATCATAAGATATAGTTATAGAAGCAAGTTAAGCATTACTTTTCAAAAACAAGCTGCATTTTATTTATTGTGTAGTATCTTTAGTTAATTAACTGAATTTCAGATTGCCTGGATAAAGCTAAAAAATAAGTAATGATAATAAAGGCAAGAAGTTAGTGGGTTACGTTGTATTAACATTGCAATTGAAATCACATACACACAAAGGTTTCTATTTTCAATATATAGCAGACAAGACATACTTGGAACCTCTTCTGATACAAAATCTTTAAAAGCTAAATAAAGTGTAAAAGATATCTTTTTAAATGCATGTCCAGGTGTCCAGGTATGTGTATGTGTATGGGGGGAGGGGTTCCTCAGAAGCTGAAACTGATGAGAAAACACTAATACAAAGAGGTAGGTAGTCTTAAAGTTGATGGATATTCTGGGGCATCTTCCTATCCCTGGATGTCCGGACTTTTTGGTTCATTGGACTACATGAAAAAAATAGGAGACAAATATAGTACCCACGCAGTGCGGGAGATATGATCCAAAATTCTTTCATAAACACTGTGTTTTATAAGGCAAAACCCTCAGTGAAAGAATAGCTAGAATCTAACTCCACAAAGAGAGAAAGGAATCTTGTCTGTCTGTGCTCTGGTTAGAGGGACCAGCGACCTCTGAGAAATCTTAACCCTAAGACAATTCTCACGTGAGTGAGGCCAAATAGATACTTTTCGTGAGCTGAAAATGGTCAAGTCAAAATTTTAGTTTAAAATGCCCCTGGGCTGGTGGAATGTTATCTCTGGAAAAGTGAATTCTCTTGGGTAAAATGCCAAAAACATGAATCATAATAAAAAGATTCTAATGCAAAGTGCATTAGAATAAGCTTTTGTAAGAGTCAGCAGAAACAACGAAGAGTAGAATTGGACCCACTGAGTCTACAAAAATATGAATCTCTCTCAAATATGAACTAAGTAAGCTTAGTATGTTTGAAAACATAAAGGCAGTCATCAAAAGAATAATACAGTTGACTGAAATATGACAAAGTAGATATGAAAACTACACAAAAATAAATTCTATAAATGAAACATGTAATTGAAATTGTGCGTGCTATGTCAAATTAGTCATAACTACTAAAGAGAGAATTGTTGAATTGCGGATAGGTCCAAAAAATCATATATACTGTAGACAGTTAATACTGGCTAATAATAAACCAAAGTTAAGAGAGTCATGGGATTAAAAAAAACAGGGTTAATACATTTTATTGAAGGTCTAGAAAAGAGATAGAAGGAATATGGAAAAGAATCACCCTTAAGAATTTCTGGGATAAAGATATGGGTCCCCAAAATCAGAAAGCCTCAGAAATTTTAACATGCTATTTGTTAAAGAAAAGAACTCCCAAGGTGGATACACTAATCAAGCAGTAGCCTGGAAGAAGGGATAAATAACCTTCAAAAAATTACAGTAGGCTTTTAGCTGACTTCTCTATAATAACAATGAAATCTAGTAGACAATTGAAAACTATCTTCAAACTGCAGAAAGAAAAATAAATTGTCAAAACAGAAAAATATCCAGAGTAATACAATCTTTCAAAAACAACAACAAAAAATATTTTTAAGTCTAACGAAATTGTGAATTGTACTACCTGTAGACTCTTCCTGAAGAAATTTGTAAAGTATGTGCTTCAACAACAACAACTATATATATATATATATATATATATATATATATATATATATATGTGTGTGTGTGTGTGTGTTTGTGTGTGTGTGTGTGTGTTAAAAAAAAGTACAGGTAAAATATTAAATAATTATAGTACAATGGTTAGAAGTAACAAGGTTAAAATACTCAAAATTTACTCTATTGTTTTGGGAAAAGCTAATGATAATAGCTTTTCATATTTCATTAAATATGGATTTCAGAATGTCAGGGTAGCCATAAACAGATAGAATTAAAGGTATAACTTAAAACCAGTGGATGGGGTGGGAGAAAGAATGAGAAAAAAATATCAAAAAAGGAAGAAATATAAGAAACTGTAAATTTTACAAGATATAAAGCACAAAGGAATCCAAATAACTCAGCGATCATAGCAAACATAAATACTTAAAAGAGGTCAGATTGGATCTTCAAATTTATAATCCAGAAATATGCTGGTTATAAGATATACATCTAAAATCTCTGAAAGCAAATAACTGAAAAGAAAAATATGAGATAAATATACCAGACCAATAGTAATGGAAAGCTGGTATGCCGATATATCAATATTAGCCAAAATAGCCTTATTAACTTTGCCTTTTAAAAAAGTTATTGGCAGTCAGAGGGTCATAGTATAACCTTAATGATATATTGTTCAGTAAAAACCAAGAAGATTCTGTGTATACATAGTAACATAGTTTAAGACTAAGTAAAGCAACCAGGACAAAAGTTGAAACTGACAAACTTAGTCTCAGAATGGAACATTTTAACCAATCTTTCTCAGTAATTAATCAAGCAAACAAAAAGAGGTTGAGTAAAGATATAGGAAATTGGAGAAAAACAACCTGCAAATCTCATTTTAATAAATGTAACATTCAACTAACAAAGTACAACAAAGCTCACCTATGAAAATTAATGACATATTAGACCATAGAGCACCTCCAACAAATTTCAAAGTATCAATATTATAAAGATCAGATTCTCTAACAAATGACAATTATATTAAAACTCTAACAAAAAATCATTTTAAAAGCCTCAAATTATTAGACATTAAGAAATATACTTCTAATTAACTCATAGGTCAAAAAACTTAGAATCTCATTTTAGTGAAAATACTGCATAACAAAACTTGTAGGTTGGTTCCAGGTGAGAAATTTATAAGGGTTTATATTACAAAAAAAGAAAGGCTAAAAGAAGGAAGGTCTACTGTGCCACTTAAGCAATTAGAAGTTACTTTTTAAATGAATAAACCCAAAGAGAGTAGAAAGAAAGTAAATCATAAAGATAGAAGCAAAAATCAATAAATTACAAAACACATAGAGATACAGGAGAAGGGCAACAAAGCTAGATGTTCATTTGAAAAGACTGATAAAGACTAATGAATTTATGGCAAGAATAATCAAATGGGGGCAGGGAAAGCTAGAAGGCAAGGAAAGATATTAGAGGAATAAGAAAAGAAAAAACTCAGTATTATGGCAAATATACTACTGCCAATGCAGCTGAGGTGAAAAGACTAATAATATTCTATCAACAACTAGATACAATCTATTTGAAAACTGAGATGAAACCAGCACAGTTTCAGAAAAGCATATAACCAAAATCAATACAAGAAGAAATAGAGAACCCAAATTTCTTTTTAGTCATTAAGTAAATTAAATAAATAGTTTGAAATCTTCTCAATAAAACCCAGTCCAAAAGACTTTCGGTAAGTTCTACCAAAAATTCCATGTTTACCCAGACTTGTCCATAGCACAGAAAAGGGAACTCTGTCCAAGTCGCAGCCCACGTCACTGTCAGACAAACACAGAATGAGAAAAATAAATCAATAAATCAAAGGCCAATTTGAACCAGAAACATAGATATAAAAATTCCGAACAAAATAATAATCAGCCTCATCTAACAATGCATTTAAAAGAATACACTTTGACCATCTTTGATTTAACTCAGGAATACAGTTTTGATTTGACATTAGAAAATATATTAGTGTAATTCCCCATATTAACAGAAAAAAAGAGAAGAGTCAGATGGTTATCTCAATTGATGCAGAAGTAATTTGATAAGTCAACCATTTAAGATAAAAACTTTCTGGGAAAACTAAGAATAGAAAGACACTTCCTCATCCTGATAAAGGATATGAAGAAAAAACCTTCCAGTAGGCATCATACCTAGCAGTGAAACATTAAAAACCTTTCCTTTGATATCAGGAACAAGGCAAGAATGCCCTCTGTCACCACTTCTGTTCAATTTGCATTAAAGGTCTCAGCCAGCAAAACAAGGAACGTCAAAGAAGTAAAATGTGTAAGGTTTGGAAAAGTAGAAATACAACTGACATTATTTTCTTATGATAAAATTACATTGAAATCCAGAGAGAATATATGAACAAGTTATCAAAATTAATAAAAGTGTAAGACAAAGTTACTCTCATTGGTATATAGAAATGCAGATTTATACCAAAAAGAATATGGTACCTAGAAATAAATCCAACAAAATATGTGTATCATTTTTTTAATGGGACTTATTGAAGTATATTAAAAATGAAATTGGGAAAGATGTGTATTGATGGATAGAAACACTTGTTATCGTAAAGTATGAAATTTTCTCCAAATTTATCTATAGATTTAATTAAATTCCAATCAAAATTTCCACAAGCAGAGTTTCTGAACTTTATAATTTTATAACTCACATGGAAACCCTATATGACAGGTACAAAAATAGCTAAAGTACTCCTGAGGAAGAAAAAAGATGGAGAAAGTTACCGTATCAGATATTAAGATACCCAATTTCAGATAAATTACATAATTTAATGTGACAGGCGAAACTTGAAACTTTTAGAGAACATTTTATGACCTCAATATAGGAAAATATTTCTTAAGACAGAAAATGCAAACCATAAAGATTTTACAAATCTATCGTAATAAAAAATGCTTATCAAAATAAATTATAAAGATAGTGATAGCCTATCAACTGGGAAAAATATTTGCATTTTATATAACCACCAAAGGAGGAGAATTCTGAATAGTTAAAGAACTCTCACAATTAAATAAGAAAAAGAAAAGCAATTCTGATTTTTAAAAAACTGGATAAAACACATGAAAAGGCATTTCATGTAAGCGGACACAAGAAAAATTGTTAACCTCATTTTAATCAGGAAAAGGCAAATTAAAGCCACATTTACAAGATTGGAAACAATTAAAATCTGATACTACCATAGGTTGGAGAATTTGTACAATGAATATTCTTTATACCTGCTAGTGGGAGTATCAGTCAGCATAATCATTTGAAAAACAGTTTGGTATTACACAGAAGAATCAAAGATCCTTACTACACTGCAGTATCATTTCTAGTTGTCTACTCTAGAAGAACTCTTGCACACATGCATAGGAAATATTAGCATGCTCATTTTTTGTAATAACTAAACACTGCACACAACTTGGATATCCATTGACAGGATAATTGATCAATAAATTGCAGGATATTCCTACCAAGGAATGCTATTAACAAGAAAAAAGCTAATAGCTTTTTCAACATCTACGCTTGGATATTGACCAAGAAAAAACATGTGACTATTTTTATAAGGTTCAAAAGCATAAAAAGAAACAATATATTATTCAGGGATCCATATATACACAATAAAACTGCAAAGAAGAGGAGATTGGGCAGGATTGCCTTTGCTTTTTTGCACATTGCAAGAATATCTGGCCAAGAGGGTGATAGAGCTAAAATCTAGTCCTTTAAAGTTATTCCCAAGCCTTTTACCCTGGTGTGAGCAATGCATCTTTATCGGAAAGAAGGGGGACCTTTTCCAAGTTTACTCAAAGGCACCAAGTCGGGAACTGAAGGTAACATACGTGGGATTGTCAAAGATGTATCGGGAACATTCTGTGTCTTAAGCTGAGTGCTTAACTGGGCATGTGGTTTACATTTTGTAAGTGAATATATGAAGAACACATTTTAAATATACATATACAAACATATTCACAACATACATAGATAATTGCACATACAATGTATGTACACATGTGGAATATATGCACTCTATATGCTTTGCATATATGAGGTGTGATGTAGCTTATAATTTTACAAAATTTGCATAAAGCATATGGCATTAAGTTTCCTTAACATGGCTATTTTACTAATTTTTTAAAAAGTAAATAATGGATTTCCTATGGTGAATCACTATTTCTCTCTGGGAGCTAGTATATATTTTGTGTTATATATTTATATCATAAATAACATTGACAAATGTTTATTAAAATGTGTTTTCCCAACTTTAAGAAATCAAAACTCAACAGGCCTATTGTCAGGTTTGAATGAGGCTACCCTAAAAATCCAATACAATTAATCATCAGGTATCAAGTACCTACCACCCTTGTTTCTCTCTCTCTCTTTCTCTCTCCCTCACTCTCTCTCTTTCTCTCTCAATAAAAAAATGTATAAGACTACACAGAATGGCAGCTCTAAATAAAGCCCGATGGCCAGGAATGATGTTGGCCCAGAAGACAAAAAGCCTTCTGAGAACAATGTCAGAGAATTACAGAAACTCGAGTGTGCTCACCTTAGTGCAGCTTCTCTGTCACTTAGGGCTGTCGGTGTACAAGGTGCTCAGAACTTGTGGGGAAGAGGAACTTCCTATGTGGAATTCAAGGGACTGAACCAAAGCCATCCCGTCTCCCAGGCTGCATTCAGCCCTGCAGACACCTCTGGGATGGGCCTCTGAGCGAGTGTCAGCCCCACATTGAAGAAGGAGGCACCATTGCCTCTAACTCCACTGCGTCAGGCACTGATAATTCTACCCATGAAGATAAAATGGTTGAACTGAATCTAAGAATCTTTTCCATTTAAATACAACTTTATAATTTGCAAAGGGCTGTTGCATGTATTATCCCACTTGAGCTTCCCATCACTGTCGTGAGGAAGAGTGAGACCAGCAGTTGTTAACATTCACTTCATGACGTAGAAAATCGAGCCCTGGGACATGAAATGACTCCGTAAAGTCAGGTCAGTCTGGTCTTCTGGCTTCCACTCCAGTGTTGTCTCATTTCATCCCATGGAGGATTGGATTAAGGTAGGAGCAAAGGAGTAGACAGAAGGAAGAGGGAAAAAGAGAAGGGGCTAGTGGAAGAAACCGGGCGGAGAAAAAAAGGCAAAATGATAGGCTATCCCGTGCAGAAGCAGTGAGGCTGAGCATGGGCAGGCCTCCACCAATGGGTATACACCAGGGCGTTCCCTTACAGCCCCATCACTCACTCCAGGAGGGCAGATTAGAACGAGGGGCACCATCTGCCACATGGAAAGTGGTGTCTGCAGGGATGAGCAGGCCAGCTTGAGGGTGATGGGTCTGAGAGCTGAAATTTAGGTCTCTCCATTCCAAGACCTTTCTTCTCTTTGTTATCTTCTTCACTGCAACCCATGGGGCAAGTAGCATCTGTCCCTGTGATGCTGGCTGGTAATCCAGCTCTCCAGGCAGGCACCCCCAGTACCCTGGGGCCCTCACTCATGGCATCCAGAGGGACTTAGGTCTTCCCAGAAGCCTGCCATCCCAGGACCCCATTCTCCAGCAAGCACATATACCTTCCACTGTTGGAGCAAACCCAGGCCTTATGCTTGGCCTCTGCCAGCTGGCTCCCAGCTCTAATCATTAGGTACTGCGGCCCATTACCGGCGTGATGCTGAGTATTCCTGTAGAACTTTTTTGCAAAGTTCTGGCCAAACCCTGGCAAGATGCAATTGAAGACAAGAAAAAACAGAGTCTTCCTTTAGGTGGAGGTCGCTATACAATGGTGCAATTCTTGGAATCTAAAGGTTGAGTATTTTAAGCTAATGATTTGATCTCCATTGCCTAAGTGTAAATTAGAAATGGATACCATATCTTTAATGCCAATTAGGCGTCGCATTACTTAGTCTTCCAGGCCTCATGTAAATAACAATTAGCAATAATTTAGCAGTTGTACATGCTGGCATCTTCTAAGCCATACCATTGTATACCATTCCAAATTCCTTTGCATTAATTAGGACCATAATCCAATCAGTACTAATTAGGAAGAAAATAAGTATAATAATAAATGCAAGAAAATTAGTGATTTGTATCTGGTTGGTAGTTTCTTCCCTCTGCAGTTCATCAACTAGTCTTAATGCGTAGGAATTCCTGTAATTGAAACTAATTATGAGGTTTCCCCTGCTACTTTGAGCCTCGTGTTCAAATCCCACGAAGCTCATTAAATAAGTAACAAAACTGGAATCTTTAACACATATTGTAACTTGGATCATGTTAATTAGCACCACACGCAAAAGGCAGCGAGAGGCCGTTTAGCAGCCCGTGCTCCAGTTAAAAGGAAGAGAGATTGGGATCTTTACAGTTCTTCAGGGCTTTCAAAAAGCCAGGCCAGTGGTGGGTGGCACTGTGATGAGGAAGCCTGTGTGGCGTTTCAGAGGCAGAGAGGGACCCGGAATCTGGAGCTAAGCTATTCGGTGACTAGGGCATTTCCAGCAGTCCCAGGTGTGTGTGGGAAACACCTAAGTGTGGTGGTGGCCCAGTTACAGAGTCTTGTTTTACTCCAGGAACCTGCCCCACGTGTGCCTCCTCTATGGCCACCTCTCCCTTACTTTGGACCGGTGATAGAGCTTTTCTCCTCCGGGTTCAGTGGTGAACATGAAGGACCCTGAAGAGTTTACTTGCCCTGCACAGACTGAAATTGTATACACATAAACCCATGTGTCTGTTTCTAGTCAAACATATGTACTGTTCAGTAGACATATTGACTGTATTCACAGCTTCCAGTGCTGATCTAAACGACTGTCGCTCCTTTTCCACACATAGCTAGATCTGGAGATAGCTCTCTAGGCCTCAATTGGAAGATGCTTAGAAATACATGCACCCTCCATTGTGTCTTTCGTCCTGCTCGCCCTGCCTCAGAACTCTGGGAAAGGTCAGATACAGGGAGGTAAACCACAGGGATGTTGGTTTATAGTGTATCTACCTATAGTCCTAGAACTCCATAACAATATTACTTACTACTGTTTTATGAGAAGTAGTTCTAACATTATCCTAACAGAAAACACTTGTTATTCTACTACTATGACTTATCAAGCTTGATGACTTGTTGAGGAAAAAAGCCATGAAAAGAGATTTTCAGGCACCCGGCTAAATCAGGGCTAATGATGTCTTAAGCTGTTAATGTTAACCTTATATATTGGGGGATAGAATCTTCCGATTCTTATGTAATAGACAATAATTCTGAACATCCTTCTAACTGCAACTAAGGCCTCACTCTTAAGTAAAGCAGCTCCTACTATTTATTGTAGCTCATAAAAATCATCCCTTTTTTCTTTCTTTCTTTTATTTTTACTCACATAGCTGATTATTGATATGAGATTTTCTTATGCATAGCCCTGAGTTGTTTAATGAGAATTTACTGGCAAGTTGGGTCTCCCAGACCAGCCTATCGGTTATGCAAGAGTGGGCATCCTGATGTATCATATTCTTTCTGAGCCCTACAGTGGCTGAGACAGGCTGAGAACCAAAAGTTTCTAATAAGTTCTGAGCCATTGATGAATTAAGCATTTCAAAGAGCATTTGGAACGCAGCATAAGAATGACACTTTGCAAATACAGAAGTATAATTTTAATTATTCTTATAGTATTCTCAGTATTTTAAATGCCATGTGTGCTATGAGTGGTTGGGAAGGGAGAGAAGTCTGCAGTGTTGATATTACCCACTAAATGATATCTGAAGAGTACTCTGGGACTTATGCAGTGTGCATGGCACATACATGTCACTTGCATTACTTTATCTGATACTAGTGGATCATGAACTTGGGGCTCTGAATACACATATGCACAATGGGAAAGAAAGTTACAACAGCCTAAGTCATGATAATCCCTCTTACTTATACTCCGTAGTAAAGAGGAAACTAATCATTATTAGTTTGCCTGCACTGATAAAATTAGCTTACCTGGTGAACCCATTTCATACTAGTTGATTCAATCTGTCTGTGTATGCAGAGCACCCAAAATGACGCACTTTTTTTTTTTTGAGGACATGTAATGCTAACTAAATAGGCAGTGAAACTAACAAATAGTAGTTATTCCCTGAAACTAGTAGCTTACAGTCTGTAGGATTTCTTATTAAGAGCTTTGTGACTGGTCATAGAGAAATTATATAGCCAGATTGAAATGTTTAACCAACAGAGAGAAAAAAGCAAAACACAGAAAGCGTGTTAGTCTTTCTTTTTAACCAGAGATTATAACCTCCAATTTTTTTTTTTTGTCTATAGTCCAACGTCACATTATATGACAGTGATCTGTTGCATGTCCACCTCCCCTTCTAGCACCGAACTCTGACTTCCTTGCTGGCATGAAAGTCAACAAAGGATCTCAGGTGGTATTTAAGCAAGATGGATCCAATTTGGCATAAGAACACCTAGGCAGGGCTTCTACGCCAAAACTCCCATCCCCGAGAGAGGATAAAATAGGAGATTAGTTTTGGTTATGAGGAAACCAATGTAGACATTTGGACTAGGACAGACAAGAACACTTCGATTTAATAGAATCAAGTCACTAGGCAGAAGCACATCACAAGGGAGAAGCAGGTGCCAGGGATGAGGACCAGGCCCAGGGACAGAGCAGGAGCTGCAGTAACCAGCCAGGATGCTGGGCAGCCCACATGTTGTCCTGAGTCTTCTGTTCATGCTCCTGACTAGAAATAGGGTCCCCCTGGTTTGGAGGGGCAGGGGAGGGGAGGGATAACATTAGAGACTAAAGTTAGAGAGAGTCCTATGGATCATACACAATCCCTTCCCCTCAAATCTTCAAAATGTATCCAATCTAAATTTTGCCAAAGATAATTTTAAAATTAAAAATATACATGTATGTTTTAGGCTTAATAAGGAAATCTCTCAGAATTCTACAGCTTTAAATCTTATGATTTTCTCATTGGAAAAAAGAGAGAAAGCAGAGTAGTTATACAAGAATATAATGAAGAACTTAAACGCTAAATAAGATGCTATTAAAAATCTCTATCACTAGACCTGGGGTGCGCCATTGAAAATGCATAATACACACACACACACACACACACACCTACAAACCTTACACTAGACACAGTGTGCCCTTTCCCTTTACATTTTTCTATGTGGTGCTGAGTTACAAAGACAGCATGAGCAACAAAGATGAGGCCAGGAGGTATTGAAGGGCCCCAACTCAATGGAGGCTGCAACAGTCCAGGTCCTCCTTAGAACTGAGCAAATAGGATGCTTCTTTAGTGCGTCTGCAATCATTCATTCACACATTCTCCATCTGCTGAGTACCTCCTCTGAGTCCAGTACTACACTGAGTGCTTCAGCGCAGAAGACCACGAGATAGCCTAGGGATTGTCCATGAACTGGGAGTCAGGCTGATTTGTCTTTACACCTAAGCTCTTCCACTTGCCATGTGAGACATTTTTGGTAAGTCGCCTTGCCACTCAAAGCCTCGGTTTCCCCATCTTTAAATTGAGGGCAGTATTAATTCCTGTCATGAGGATTAAACCTGATAATGCCTGAAAAGCTCTTAGATCAGTGCATGGTACGAAGTAAGTACCCTAAAGTGTTAGCTGTTTTTATTGTTGCTTTTAAATGTCAGTGTTCTACGTGAGTAGAAAACAGAGGCGAATGTTGGCTCACGGTAAGAGCTTCCTAACAGTGAGAGCTGCCCGCACAGGACGGGCTGCTGCTCCAGCTTGTGATGAGCCTCTCTTCTCGTGGCTGCCTGCCTTGGGGCAGAGCTTGGATGCTCCGTCTGTCTGGGATGTGGTAGAAGGACTCCTCCTCAAGAGGCCGCTGGGACAGATGTGAGTTCCAGGCTTTTGCAGCCTGCACTCCTGATCCTGCCATTCTCCAGGGGAACTGCCATGGGGAAGGACTGCACCCAGGGCCTGCGCCCGACACGTTGCATTGCAGATGCATTCTAATTTGAGCTTTGCAGATCTGCTGCCATGAAGATATTGCTCCTCTACTTTTGCAGTGAGCGAAGCTGAGGCTTAGCAGGCCCACTCACATCCCCAGCCAGGAAAAGGTAGAGGGGACATGAGACCCCTAAATTCATTCTCTCTCACTGAACTACATTCGCTTGCATTGTGCATTTGAGGGTCCTCAGGGAAGCTGTCCAAGACAGAATGAAGTCATGCCAGACTTTTGTCCCTGCAAAGTTAAAGGGAGATGCCCCTCTCTGAATCTCCAGATCCTGTACATTACCCAAAGCCCCAGAAAAAAAAAAATGCCTAAAAATACCTCAGTTCCAACAGGTCTGAAAAGCCCCCTCAGAAAATCTCCCCTTCCGCACATTGATCTCTTAAAAAAAAAAAAAAAAAAAAAACAAAGCCACTCCATCATTTAGCTACACTGATGAAAGACAGGCCCAAAATGAACATTCCAGAAATTCACTCTAGAATCCCATCTTTCAGATCTGGGATCAGAACAGAGCAGGGGGTAGAAGGGGTGGGGGAGGGTGAGGGTTGAGGAGGATCTTTGTGTTTGGGTTGTGTTTTTTTTTTTTTTTTTTTAAGAGGAGCAGATTACATTCTTGAATCCTTTGCCATGTTATAAACAAGACTAAGCACACAGCATTCCTTCCAAAGCACATGGCCCTGTTTTTAAAACACAGGTCTGGTCTCCCCTGGAATTCAGTGTTTGTCTCAATACTGCTCTCCCTATTCACTTAGGATGTGTTATAATTCGGTGTTATTAAAGGTGGCCAAGAATGGAACAGTTCTTTCATTCAGCTTCTCTTTTCCTTCATCTCTCCCTCCATACCCTCTATCTTTTATAATTATGTTTTTAAGCCTGTAAACATTTCCTAGGACAGTGCCAGATTTGAAGTGCTGCTTGTTATAACCTCGTGTGGGTGGTTTCACCCTGCTACCTGCAGCCTCCAGTTTTCACTGGCAGGTTGTGGTTTCTTCTCCAAAGTACTCAGACCTCAGCAACAACCTCAACTGAGATCATGTTATGGGGCTTCTTTCTTTTTCATGGAAAGGAGCTGGGTTTTTTTTTTTCTTCACCTCTTCAGGACAGTTTTAAGGGGTCCTTTGAAAATGACTAGAACAGTGGGAGGCCTTACCTCTCTCTTCTTTGAGGATTGATAGCTAAGGACTTGGGTTGTTGGGGTGGGGAGATTAGTTCCTTCGTATATAAGAAATATTAGTGTTGAGTTGTTAGGTTAATCCATTTAAGAAATACACTGATAAGTTCTGAGCCAAATGAATAAGTTCTTGTCTCAAAAGGACACATCACATTCTACAAGGTTGCTATAGCTCAGAGAATTTTGGGAATATTTCTGTAATCACCCCCAGAGACTTGGTTGCATTTACTTTTACATGTTCCAATCAGAAAATCTTCATCCTCTGTCCATGCACAAGTCAATCAGTATATCTTCTTAGTTCCAAATCCGTGGTCATTACAGGCTCCTGAGACTGACTCTGTTGGTTGGTTCCTAATCTAGTTCTAATGATTCCAAACTTGGAGCAACGTTTGGATAATGACTTGTGTTTCATGATGACTCCCTTTCATCATGGCTCATTTATGTGAATTCAGGCCTACTCCGTGGGCCACGGTCCTGTTCAAGGAGCATGATTACACCGGGAGTCTATGCAACCCATCACCATTATGACCCTAGCATCTAGAAAGTGTCTGCTCTGGTCCCAGCGTCAGAGCAAGTGCTTCCCACTGGAAACACGTGAAGAAGACCACCCACATTCTCACAGTTAAACCATCCTCCTGGGAGTCTTAACAAAAGACCCTGCTCTCCCTTTTCCCCTTAGATACCTCAGGAACAGTGATGGGATGAAAAAGGAGACAGCAGTAATCTCAAAGTCACATTTTGTGCCTCTTTGGAAGACATTTAGTTGCACAGAAATACAAATGTATGTTGATACTAGTAGCCTAACATGGTGACTTTCTTTTCAAATTTAGGAAGAATGATCTTTCATAAAGTTGTACACTATGATTTGGGTGTGCATAATCTTTTGGTGAGATTATATCCCACTAGAGCAGGTATTCTCATCTTGGGACAGGAGACATTTGGCAATACCTGTAAACATGTTTATTGCCACACTGTGTATGTATGAGTGTGTGTATGTAGGGGTATCCTACTGGCATCTAGTGAGTAGAGGCAAGAGACATTGCTAAGCATCCTACAAGAAACAAAACTGCTTCCCTTTTCCCACCAGAAAAAAAGAATTATCTAACCTAGATGTCAAAAGTGTTTGAACTCGATAAATCCTATACAGGTCTCACCTAGTGAAAATCAAGGCAGCATATGGCATAGACCTGGCAAAATACTGCATACACTGCAGCCTTCTTTGAGCAAGATTTAGTATAGGGGCCACTTCCTATGGTTCAAATCATACCATGAAAAGAGGACTGCTCCAAGCCGATGCTGCCCTTGGCAACCCAAATTCATCTTTCTGCTCCAGTGTGTGGTGTGAACATTGCCCTCCTTGTACCTCAGCTTGGCACATCCTATCCCATGCACTGTGCGGAGGACACACAACATCCCCACTCTTCATGCTTTCCTGATACTTACTTTCTATTGTATGACCAGATGACTGTTATAGAATCAAAGAATATTAGAACTGAAAAGGGTATTTAGGTTGCCTTACCTGCAAGGGAAACAGACATCTTGAGAATTCAGATAACTCTTGGGGTAGATAGTCATGGATTCAAGGATGAGAACCAGGTCCACCACCTTATTTCTATCAGACTTTCTTCTCATTAATATGAAGAGCAGCAACTCCAGGTTGATTGCACCCAGCCGGGAACAGATTTCCTTACATGCCCAAGCAGTGATCTCACGGGCTCCACTCAAGGGTGAGAGCATATTTTTCTCTGTTGCTGGACCCTGCAGAGTCTCTGAACTGTGAAGCTCAATTCCCTGACTTTTCTGCTGAGATTAGAGAGTGATTTTCTTTATTCGGTTCATGCCCCATGTCATTTTTAAAACATCATTAATTGGCATTGGGAGCAATCCTGATAAGTTTTTCCATCATCATAGTCAGGGAATGCACCAGGAATACAGCTGACTTGGGACAAAGGAATTTCATGGGTTGCGATTGTTTCTTTTTAAAGTAAATAAGTAGGAGAAGCTCAGTGATCTCCAGAGTATTATAAGGGTTTTGCCACAGTATCATAGCAAAGGTATGAAATGTGACAAGATGGACACCAGCCATCGTCACTACAGGAAGAAAAATTCTACACTAAGGGTGTACCAACTCAGTATACTAATTAGTCACATTTCATTTTCCTTGGGATTTACTAAAAGTCTTGATGGTCAATCCTTTAAAAAATGCCCAAAATTAAGGTGCTTTTCAAAACAATCAGTCTTACCATGCGGCAAGTGAAAGGAAGTATAATGGCAGTATTTCTACTGGGAAACTTGAGAAGAATATTCAGCCCACTCACAAGAAGATAGGTCTGGTTTAAGATGTGGCCTGTAATAGAGGTCTGGTCATAGAGTCAACAGACTTTTAAAATTGAGAAAGAACTTCTAGGCTACCCAGACCAGCTTACAGAAACGCACACTAGATCAGGGCTCAGGACTTTATATAAAGAGGAGGGTGAAATAAAGCCCGGAGAGAGTTGTAAGTGTCCTAACAGTGGTGGGAGGGGGTAGAATGCAAAGCCACTTGCAGACTCACCAAATCAGGGAATGAACTTTAAAAACTGTTCGAAGCCTGACTAAAGCCCTCCCTCCTTCATGAAGTTTTAACTCTCTCAACCAGCATATTCCTCCCTTCACTAAGCACTCTATTTCATATATATCAGGTGCTACTAACTCTCCCTTTAATTGACCTGTGTGGGTTTGTTCAGTCTCCACAACTGCCTTAGTTTCCTAGGGCTGCCATAACAGGTACCACAGGCTGGGAGCTTAAGCAATGGAAATGTATTAGCTCCTACTTCTGATGGATAGAAGTCCAAGATCAAAGTGTGGGCAGGACTGGTTGCTTGTGTGAGTTATGAGGATCTGTTCCATGCCTCTTCTTGTTTCTGGTGGCTTCCTGGCAAACATTGGCATTCCCTGACTTGTGCCCACATCACCCTGGTCTCTGCCTTCATGTTAGCATGACATTTGCCCTTGTATGCATGTCCATACCCAAATTCCCCCTTTTCATAAGGACACCTATCATTTAGATTAGAAAGACAGCTCAGGATTTCCTCTCTGGGAAATGATGATATGGCAGATCACATTTTGTTCCTCTCTCAGAAGAGGAGCTTGGGAAGGTCCAAAGACCAGAGACTTTGGGCTTTGCTAGACCAGGCTGCCTCTTGTGACTTCAATTGTCTGGAAGGTCTGATCTCAGGCAAAATATTTGAGAGATCTAAGCCTCAATTTCCTCCTCATAGAAATGGGGGTAGTACCTTAAGGTATTCAAGAGAAGCAAAAATAAATCCACCAACTCTGATTCTCTTCCTTTCAGCTAAAGGCAAGGTTCTGACTGCCCTATAAGCTAGAAGTAGCAGACCCCAATCCCTGCTGTGGGCTCAGTGGTCAACCCTGAGACAGCCAGGTGGGCACAGAGGCCAGGACTGCCTCCGCTCTTTGCCATCCATGTGGGTATTGCTCAAGTGTGTTTGCCACGGCTCTGACAGCAGATCGGAGAAAGTGAGGTGGCAGAACAGTGAGTGTCTTCTTGGCTCTGGGGCAGGATGTGGCACCTCACCCAGCGCCCGCTTCCACAGATGAGAAATTGGGGGAGACTGGGGAAGTGAGTGCCACCTCACACTGTGGTGGCAACACTCCTTTTAATGAGGGCTCCTCAGAAGTCATGTTCTCAGAAGGGAGAATGAAACAAGAACTGTGTTTCCTCCCAGCCGCCAAGCATACCTACGGGGCACCAGAAGGAGTTTCGCTCTCAGCACTGAGCCCTGCAGCCAACCTCACATATTGCTTTTTGGTGTTAGCCAACGGGGCAGCTCGGTCTGCAGCTGCAGCAGCAGGTGCTAGCTGCCAGGTTCCCCATGGCAACACAGGTGTACGCCAGGTTAGCAGCTCAGCCTTGGAGAAATGGCTTCATCTTGGATACATGTGGCCCGGAGCATGGAGGGGCACTATGCCCTCCCACCCCGCCACCACAGTAGGAAGATAATGATTGTGCCAGTTTTTATGGGGCATAATCTACCCTCAGTGGGTGGTTCAGTACAGCTATGCTTTTAGAAGGCATGGGAGATTATAACTCGCTTGTTCTTTCTTGCCGGAGGGGTCTTTTTGTTCTTTTAAAATCATCATTCAGCCCGATTTATTACCATTCGCACGTTTGCTCAGGCCCTTGGTTAATATGTTGATGACTCTAGGAGAGCAGCGAATGATAATTCAGGCTTGCATCCGTATGTTTTGAAGAAATGTTCACATCTGGGATCTTTTTGGGTGCTCTCTATGAAATCATGAGTGACATAGATTAGGAATTGCTATCCTGGCCTGTTTGACGTATCAACTAAGGGCCAGAGAGTGACTTGCTTGGTTGTGCGCTGTGTGTGCTGTGGAGCTAGCGCCCCATTTGAGGTCTCCTGAGAGCCAGAGCCGCCTCTTTTCCAGTCTGCCGCTCTGCTCATGCCTCCAGTGAGCCCCTGTGTTTTTGTTTCCAGTTGCCAGTGAACTGTTTAATCACATGTCTTTACCTCCAATCGGCTATGGTCTTTCCTTTGGTACACAGATCAATGCCTGTTAACCACAGTCACCCGCCTTGGAGGCTCTGTTACTGAGCACAGCGGGAGGAAGAGGAAAGGAAAAATCCTCAGCTCTAAAAGCATCTTGTCCCCTTCAACATGCCTGTCTTCTCCATGGGCGCCCCTGCCCTGCAGGCCCCTGGCTCTGTCTTCCTCTAGTCCACCTCAAAATGCTTGTTTGGTCAGAAATGGTTGTACCTCTTGGAGATTTTGGCTAAGTGGAGCACCAAGGGAAGCTTAACCAGGGCCTAAGGCCCTTACCACCAGCACATTGGTAAATCCACACTGTAGTGGACTGCTAACTTCGTCATAGGAAGAAGCCTGGGCCTGGGAAATCCATAAAGGCTGATAATCCCCACACTGCACACACACACACACACACACACACACACACACACACTTCCTATAACTTTTCTGTAACTTTTTAGGAACTTAACAGTGACATGTGGCATGACATTTTTTGGCTTAGGCAGATGTTATAATATGTTTGCATTCCTTAAACAAATAACTAAGTAAACACGAAGGCAGCCCAGAAGTTTATGGAAGCATTGCACTGAGAAAGCATGTGTCATTGATGGTTCTCATGGGCGTTACCAAGAAAACAGTTTCTAGGACTCCTACCCCCTCACGTAATTCACAATTACCTGAAAAGAACAACAACAAAAGCAACAAAGGAGCATTTACCATGTGCAAGACGTATGTGCATTACTGATTTATTCCTCACAGCAGCCCTATAGAGTTGGATATTACTGATACTGACAGATGAGAAAATTCAGGCTACGGGGGTTAAGGAATTTCTCAAGGTCATGGGTAACATAACTGGTGTGGACTTCGGCTAGAGTCTAAAGGAATGCAAAGCTCTAATATTTTTTAGCTTTATAGCAAGTTGTTTGTTATTTTAACCACTTTATTCATGTTCAAGTGACACGTAAAAAGTAGTACATAGTTAATGTATACAACTCTCCATTTGGAAATAACTATGCACCAGTGAAACCACCATTACCATCAGGGCCATAGACTCATCCATCACCTCCCAAACTTCCCTCCCGACCCCCTCTCTTATTATTTCCTGTTGTTGTTGTAAGAACATTTAACATAATAAGCTCTACCCTCGTAGAAAATTTTAAGTATGCAATGCAGTATTGTCAGCAAAGCTCTAATTTTGAAAGACAAATGTTAGTTTTATAACTGGATGCTGACAGAATTGCATATGATATTCAGTAAGGAAACATAATTCATGTGATCAGGTCAAATCAAACAGTCTCCTGTTATGGATGCTGTGTGGGTGCTACAGAAATACACAGCACAGCTCTAGGATGAGAGGTTCTACCATGTGTTAGGGGTAAGATGCACACACATGGAATAGTCCATCACAAATGATGGTCCCGATGTGATCTAAGTAGGACTGTGTTGTTAGAGTTACAGACTTCCGGTATAGAAGAGACTTGCACTCCGGTAGGTAGGGACAACGTGTTGTGACACTAGCAGGCACCACAGTGTCAGGCTCCTAATGAAGATTTGTTCAATGACTAAACAGATAAACCAGCAAGGCCATCTCATTCATGGTCTAGTGGAGGAATTAAGTGGCAGCCCAGTGCGTCAGAGAGTGTGGGGCAGTGTATACAATTTTATAGCAGGGATTGCATTTGGAGTGCTGATCTGTGATAGCAAGACAAGGAAATGATGCCTCAGTGGAAACCACTATATTGCTTCCTTCATCCACCAAGTCTTACTAAAAAAAAAAAAAAAATTAAATTAAAAATCTGAACTAAACATTATGCTCAGTGTCATACCTGATTTACATACAGTGCAATCTCTGTCTCTCGGGGGCCAGGTAACAGTGTACCGACCAACAGGCTGTTCACAGACGCGTCTTTGTGCAGCCCTGTCTTAGGGCTGTGCACATGATGTCTCGGTACTCACCTAAGCATCTGCTTCCCGGGCCCGGGTGCCCTCCGTGCGCACCAGCTCTGTGTGCTGCCTCAGGAGTCAGACTGCCACGTCTGTCTAGCAGTGTGATCTTGGGCAATCTGTCCTTTTCTGGAGACCACAGGTGGAGATTGATGAATTAAATAAAATGCTTTATGGAAAATGCCTAACATAGTGATGCTTTATAGCGTTGCTGATAATGTTGTTATTAGAAACCCTTATAAAGTAGTTTTAAAAAACAAAGATTCCCGTAAAATAAATATTCTAGTATAAAATAAAATAAAAGAAGATCCCAGCTTATATTAATAGATTGAAAAATGGTAGGAAGTGACTTCTTTTCAGTTCTCTAGCCTTAATCCAGGGGGAGCTGGGGAGGTTAAGGACAGACATGAACCTTGATGTATTAAAATGCACTTAGGATTTGCTTTCATTAAATGTGGTAAGATACAAAAATGATTGTCATGAAGGAAGAAGTTTATACTCACAGATCCCTAGAGACAGGAGATACACCGCTCTGTGCCTATTATGTGCAGGGCCACACAAGGAAGCACCAGGGCAAATCCCCTTATTGTGATTTTCATGGGAATGGACAGGTGAGACAGAGTAGGCAGATTTGGGATTGGCCCTAGTTGCCTGGTACCTGGCCCCAGGGGTGATATTATGGAAGTGGGACAGCGGCTTGACCAGCAAACACTCCATAAAGGATGTAATTGGTGGACATGGGCCCTGGATTGGTTGGTTTGCACGTGAAAGGCATGCTCTCAGGGGAGTCACGTGCTATCTCTAGAAACTAGTGAGCCTTGGGAGAGACAGTCTCTCCATGACCACTAAGCCCTCAAATGTCAAAGAATCACATAATATGAAAAATGAAAAACACGATTGATACACATGGCACCTCAACCCTGGATAGCAGGAGTAGCATTGATAATAAAAGAAATACTGGTAGCTTCTAGCCAGCTCACATCCAACTCAGACATCTTCTGGGTGAAAGAAGCCCATGGATATCTCCATAATAGGGAGTAGGAAGCCGGGTTGGTGCTAAACACAGTGCCCCAACTCTATACTACCATGCCCAGTGGTCAAGATGATTTGGGAAGGCGCAAGAGCTCACCCCTTTGGCCTTCAACCCTACCTACCTGCTCTACTTTTGATAACTCATTTCATGAGCAGTGCTATGACAATCCGGTTGCCTCAGTCCAGTGGGAATTTTTAGAAACCTGTTCTAGAGCTGGATCCACTTAGACACAGACTAGTTAGGACAATATCTGATTGTTTTTGAGTAGCAGCCACTTAATGATCTGGCCCTTGTGTTGTCACTAGGTATCTCCAGCCATGCTGTGAAGTCTGAAGCTATAATGGTTAGGTTTGACAGACAAAATTCACCCACCAGGTTTCTCCCTCATGCTCTGTTTTTAAATTTGCTTCCAGGGAAAGGCATGTGGTGTCCAAGACACATGGGAATACACAGATGTGTTTAAACTACTTGGTTTCTTCTCAGGTTCTGCCTTAATTCAATCATCCATTCATTCTTTCATTCAACAAGCAAATGATGTTTGACAGAATTTTTTTTTTTTCCTGAATTCCCAGGCAGCATAGCAAAATGAATCATTGAGCTTTGGGACTCAAATTCTCCAGAGTGGGAGGGGCAAGGAAAAGCCAGCGTCTGCTATACAATCAGCAGCCAGAGTGTGGGCTGAGGGAGTTGGAGAAGGCAGCCTGCAGCCATCCATTAAGTAACAACTGGACTTCCTGCAGTCCATGGCAAGGAAATGGAGATTTTAAGGGCTCAAAGGAATCAGTTTCATTCCCATGTCACCCAGTTAACTCTGGTCTGCTTCACTGGCCACAGAGTCTTCCCCTGGCTCTGACCTGCTGCCCTACACTAAGAGAGCAAAGGAGGAGGATGTACTGATGAATCAGGGTGCAGCCACCCCATCATGAGAAAAATGATTCAGGGTGCATCCTCCTGCTATTGGATCAGGGTAGCACATTTCAATGTAAGCCCATGCCATCAGAGACATGGCACACATGGATAGGAATACATTAATAAATGTGTTCTTATTTAACTGGCAAACTTGATTTGGCTTCCTGTTACCCTAGGTCTAGTGGTTACTTATTGAATTTTCTCCTGGCACATACTCAGGAAACCAGAACATTAAAGGAACCCAGTGTCTAGTACTTGAGAGAGCCAAAAAGCCAAGAAACCAGGACTGTATGGCATTATTTAGTGGTTAAATCTTTGAAGTCAGCTTGCATGTATTTACATTCCGACTCTACCACCTGCTAGTTGTGGTAACAGAGGATGAATTGCTTATCCTCGCTGTGCCTTGGTTTCCTCCTCTGTAAAATGGGAATAAATATAATTCCCCTCCCTTGTTGTAAATATGAAATACATATAAGGGGCTTGAAGCATGCCCTAGTATAGTATATGCACTAGTTAGCTATCTGCTATTACTATGACCAGCATGGTTGTGTGGTAAAGAGTTTCATGACTCAACCAGGGCAGAACCTTCTCTGGCCTCGCCACCTTACCCTCCAGGGTTCCCTGATCAGCGTTGAGCGTCCTGTGGTGTGGGGATGAAGTTTCACCTCTTCACAGGCTTTCCAGGGTTTGGGGCATGGAGAACAGAAAGGAATGGCTCTGAACCTAGCCAGACCTGAACAGGAGCTGGGTAAGTCCCAGCACTAAGATGGAGCAGGTATTAAAGTACTAGAATGAGTCCAACTTCTCAAGGGTCATTTCTACTCTCTTGGAGGTCTGAGCAAGATGGGATGTTCACATGGGTATATCAGGTCCTCTCCCGTCTTTGCCCCAATTCAGAAACCTATCCTCTCAGCCAGTACTGTGTACTGTCACCCAGCAACTGGGCCTTGATCTCCCTTCGCCACTATCACTATGAAACTTTGACCTAAGAAATTACCTTTAGTTAATACATACACAGGGCTTAGGAACACTTTTACCTTTCCTAAGTCCTTAAAATACAACAGACACACACTTGGGTTTTAGGGGGTGAGCATTAGCAGGCTTCTGATCACCCCACACATGCCCTGGATCTGCTTGTGTGAAGTAAAAGAGCAGTGCAGGTCTACACGTCTTACCTGTTAGTTTGCCCTTCTCAATGTTTCACACCAACAAACACATGTATGATGAAAGGCATTGAAGGAGAGAGCTGGTGGCAGAATTTTGCAATTGAAACAATCGTGGGTTGAACAGAGAAAAATAGTGTATAGACATACTTATGGCCGTAACAGAGAGAAAGAAAAGAGATTTGACATTTGGTCATGGGGATATTTTGTTCTTGAGTTAGATGTCTCTATGCGGCATTTTATTCATGCAGTCCTCATAATTACCTTATAAGAGGAATTCTTACCATTTTACACATAAGGAAACTGAAGCCCAAGGTCCAACCCACAGTCTCCACTCACTAGAGTTTACTTCCTAAAACAGACAGCCCCTCCCAGCACCACTGAGAGATATCAAACAACAAAAGGAAATACAGACGTGATAAAGCCAACCAGCCACTTATTTTGCTTTGCAAAGGCCAACAATTAGTTTGCGCTCTTGCTGAGTTTCATAGGAACTGGGCTGGTAGGCTAGGGGAGATTTTCCCTTATATTCACTATTATAGGAAAGCCCATAATTGGATCTAATTTCTGCAGCTGCCTTGAGAAAGCAGGATGGCAGCACAGCATCTGGAAGACAACAGAGGCCCACAGAGCAGGCTGCACGGGGCAGAGCCCCCTCCCTAAAGCGACACCAAGGCCAGGATCCAGCCAGTGGGGGTAGTGGCAGGAGATTGTGGCCCCTGCAGCCCCCACCTAGGAAAGGCGAGCATCGCGCAGAGTTCCTGCAGCAGCGGAACCTCCTGTATCTTTGTTCTCTCTCTGCCACGGCTTGTAAGTATTAGCCTGATGTTGTTTACTTCTTTTTCCCCATCTCTCCAAGGAATAGGATTCACACGTTTTCAGATTTATTTGAACAAAATGCAATAAATATGCTGCTTCAATTTTAACTGCTGGCCTGTAGCCAGGGTTTTTAATGAATCTGGCCAGTGCTACTGAAGTGTTCCAGGATCTCCAGGGCTCTGGGCACTGTGAGATTATACACACTGGTGCGCACACACACATGCACACATACAAGCACCTCCCCACCTCCTATTCCCTGGAGGACCAGTGACTCACAGTCAACTGCAGCTTTTTCACAGCCGACTCTGGTTAAAATTAGCTGGAGCCCTTATTGTTCGAGGAGAAGAAGGATTCCTCCAGCTCCTTTCACAGCTGCATGGAAATGTCATCTTTTCATTTCTCCCCCTCCCTGTTGGAATTGCTATACCCACCTCTGCAAGCTGCCTTCATCAGCCTTTGTCTCTTCCTTTGTTTTATCACAAAGGGTCACTAGACCAGGCCCAGCCTATGAGGACTTCCATATTAAAACAACTGGACGTGGGGGCTAATATGGGCGTGAAAACACTCTGTATGGAGTTTCACTACAACCAGTCTGCACCCCGTGCTTTTGAGAGGTGGGAGAAAACAGGAAGAGGGACACCCACAAAGGTAGTCCTGAGAATGGCACTCTTTCTCATAAAGAGGAAGAGGAGAATGAGGGATGCCCACAGCAGAGCCAAGGCCCCCACTTCCCGACCATACTCTCCAATAAATGCTGCCAACAGAGGGTAAAACTGAGGAATCTACAAAATGAGTTCCCCATCGTGACCCCAGCCTCCTCTTTCCTCAGGAAGATGGTCACCAGGACCCCCTCCAGCTTCAAGAACCTGAAACTCCAAAATTAGGTGCCCATAATGAAGACTTAGGGCCATTATGGGTGGTTGGCATCTGGGAACTTTCTCAGAAGGGAGGGGCTGTTGCAAGCAGGGGCAAATGTAGGGCCTGGGGCATGATTTCCCTCTGGCGACAAAGAAAAACCATCTACCAAGATGATGGCCAAATGCTGCCTTGTTGCTATGAGACGCTACCACCTATTTCTCTTGTGAAGAACAAACCATAGTCTGATCTCTTCTGTTGTTACCAGTGACTTTCAGTGATGCCAGGTGCCCCTGTTTGCCTTCTCCTCTGGGAGAAATCAGATTGTTCGACAGGGGCTTGCCCACCCTCTCCTTCCCCATCTCATTTCATCACATCTTCTGATGGGACTTTCACAGTCATTAGACAAAATAAGCAAAGAAACTTGGAAGTCAAGTCAGGCACCTGGGCAGACAAATAACAGGAAAGGCCTGGCTGCCTTTACCGACTGGGAAAGAAAACCAGAGTTCAGAAGTCCAGGTTGGGGTAGCTTCACCAGGAACACCCGGCGTGACCCCTGGGAGCCTTCGTATCCTTGTCCACAGAACTGTGGAATCCATGAAGTGATCTTTCCAGCCCTGTTATTCTGTAATTCTGACATCCAGCTGCAGACTTTAGGTGGTTTTCCCTCAACATCTTTTACCCTCATAGTTTTTGAGAATTAAAGACACTTTACAGTTAAACACTTCCTTCTCTGTGTTCCACTTTCTTGAAATGGAATAATAAACAGCTCTGATTTCTGCCATGATTACTCAAATCATAAAAATCGCATGCTCTTATAATACTCATAGAATTGTGGAATGTTGTTTATGGAGACTGGAAAAAAAAGAAAACACCATCTTGTTTCCACTCCAAGTAGTAATAGTGGTGTGTTTGAGTGTGTCTCTCCCATGCCCTTCCAGGCAGTGGTACAGATCCATTAAACACATGCCGGCTGATCACGTGATCTCTTGTAGCCCCTTGCCAGCTGGACACTGCTGAAAACATCTGAGAAATATAGGACGCAAACTCTGTTCTCAACCCTTCTTTACCTACCTTATTGGGAAGTCAAGATACGTTTGCAACATTTGAGAAACATGCAAGAACAATAATAATGTTAATAATATACAGTAACATAGGAGACATGTAACAAGAATAATGTGCATAACAATGATAACTGATAATAGTGTGTCTGGTAGGAGCCAGGCATTGTGCAAGATATTTGAGAGATCTTCACCTCACTGAAGCCTCATCAAATTCCATAACGTATCTCTTTTTATTTCCATTTTAGCAACAAGGAAGATAAGACTTAAATTAATTCATCTGCCCAAAGCTGAGAAGTGATTGAAAATGCATCTGACTGATTCTGCAAGTTTGAAATGTCATATTACCAAGCATGAAACTGAGTGTAAGCAAGGTCTGCAGAGCTGCGGCATAGCTGGGGAGCCGCACTCTGCAAGGTCAGGGATGTGGACGTTCTGAGTAAGGGTGCTTGGGTTGATACTGAAAGGAAGGTGTAGGAACTAACCCAGGGCGATGGATGAGGCACTGGTTCCAAGGTGTGAAAAGGAGCATATGGACTCCTGATAGGAGATGTTAAAAGGAACAGCAGAAGACCACTGCTTTGCCACACCCCCATCTTCTTTTAACAACAGGGGAGCCTTTGATGAGATCACTGAGGGAGAGCTTCTGCTTTTCCAAACCTAGACCCTGGTACTTCTTTACATTGGATGGCCTTCAAGCTAATTCCTGGCTTGACAAAGGGCTGCCCTCAGGTAGTTTTGATTATTTTTAGAACGATGCTTATAGAAACAAACACATTCCACCCATTACATAACCAAGACTGGAAAAACAATATTTTACTGTCACTTTTATGACTTGGGAAATGTAATAATTTCCAATTTTGAGAATTACAGTCAGGGAGTTTTTTCAAACCTTTTTTTAAAAGGGTTGCATTTGCTTTAATGGTACTTCTTGGCTTCCCCACTTGCTCCCTGTTTTCAACTTTGTCTCGTTTCTTAGGGAAGCTTAATTGTCAGGTTCATGTCAGACATGGACGTTAGCTCTCAGTTCCTGGAGATTTTCCAGAGTTGTAGCCTAATTGCACATTCAGTCAGATTTTTTTTTTCCCAACAAGTTTGGCAACTTTTTAATCCCACATCAGGCCATCATCTGCTTGTATCCAGGGCCAACTAGACAAAATTTAAAAACAAGCCATTTGCTGACAAGAGCTCTTTTCTTAAGCCTTTGTCTGAAGGAAACCTCTCCTATTTTGTGTCGCTTTTGGGAGTCCAGACAATAATGTATCAATCTGTATTCCTAATAGTCATGGGAATGGGAGACTGGGAGACGGACTCAAAGAGACTTGGGGTCAAAATTCTGCTCACATTTAGCGGTTTTGAGACCCTGAATATGTTTCTTAACATCTCTGAGCCTTATTTTCTTCATATAAAAAGTGTACTTAATATTATCTTACTGGTGGGATTGTGGGGAGGTCTGGATTAAAAGCGGCACATGTAGTTGTGTGATCTTCGACCAAGGACAGTTAGCTGGTCCTGAGTTAACCAAAGGGACTTCATTAAAAAGTGATGTCCCCTGCCAGGCAGCTGTAAGGTGTTCCCTCCTGAATCATCATTCCCGTGAGGTATCCACAGCCCAGGACACATGACCAAAACACCCAGACGAGCCTGGACCCGACCGTTTCCCAGGCCTCTGCCTGCCCAGTGACTACTGCATCTTGTTCAGTTTATTTAATAGAAATTAGGTCTCTGCTGTCGTCTTAAAAAATAGAAGTGCTCCCACATTTGGCTCTTAGAGCTTTATCATGGCCAGATGATTTCCCTCCTGATTGAGATGCAGAATCAGAAGGAATCAGAGGCCACAAAGAAACTTAGGACAAAAAGAAATGGCAGGCCCAAAGTCACAGAGCAAAAGATAAGTGAGCCTGGGAATGCCACCTCCTGAGCCCCTGTGCTCCCACCTCCACCTTTGTGATCTTAAACAGTGCGTGAACCCGTGAAGTCACCCCTGTGTGGAGATGCTTCTGCACAGCATGATCCTACATGAATCACTGGACCAATGTGAAGAATATCCCAGACACCATCATGGCACCATGACTCATTCCCTATTACACATTCATCTATGGGTATGGGGGTTTTCTGTGTCAGACTCATCCCAGTGTCCTCTATTCCTGATTCTTCAGTGGTCAGAGATTCCGTGTGTATGGCTTGCCTTACGGTGAGAATCATCACTGCCCTTTCTCAATTATTGTAGTCACTCCTGCCCATTCATGTGGTGCACCAATGGCTTTTTTACCAATGTCCGCCGAAGTTCCTCTTCATTATAGGTGCTCAATAGATGAGTGTTGAATGAACGAATGGATAAATGCATATATACATGAGTATTCCCAGCACATATCAATTCAGTAGTATCTATAACTTGCTGGACTGACTTCAGTTTACAAATTAAACAAGCCATGAAATTTTAATTTAGTAAAAGAATTGAATGTGGGGCCTGTATGCCAACTAATAATTCTGAACTACTTTATAACAAGTTGTTACGATGCTGGAATTTAAAGCTGTAATACACCTGCTTCTTTAGGAAGATGGTCGCATGCCTTCGCCTGGCCATCTCTGCGCTGCTGGTTAGAAAGAACTGCCTGAACAGTTTCTGTCTGCATACTGTCCTCCTGTACTAGTGAAATGTTTCCTCCCGTCATTGCTGTTCAGTTATTTCCTCTTCTCTCCCAAACTCCCATTTTCTTCCTTGTGGTCAAAGCTTCTTTAATAATCTGAGATTGAGCACCACTAGGAGATTTGAATGAATGAAGTCCTCCATGAAGACAGGAAGAGTAAGTGAAACCTTCAGTGCAGATATGTGTAAATCCATACTTACAGAACACACATTAGGTGGGGACTTACCTTCTTGAAAACATAACTTTCTGAAAGCCCCCGCCTGCAGCTTCCTTTAAACAGCGAGCTGTCCAGAAAAAAACAAGACTGGATTCACAAAAATATGATTTGAACATGGCTTTAGGTATCTTCATGGCAAGAGCCATGACTTATTCATCAGCTTCCCCATAATGTTTCAACGGGAACATCTAATACAGAATTTGCCCAATAAAGGTTGAGGACAGGACAAGGAAACACGAAGGGTGGGCACGTAAGATTGAGCACAGTAGGGCACACTGCTAACCACTCAGGATCAAGGGGTCCATTTCTACCCTTGATGTAAAAGCATCTTATCTTATCTTGACTGTCTTCTCAGAAACCCACTGGGAACAGTTTTTATTCCTTCTTATCCAAGCTGTACACATAGAAAACGAAGCATCCATGGCTGGGTGTTTGTATGTCTACATGGAAGTCCTACCTGACTCCTTATTCCCCTCACATAAAATCCAAACTGCTAGCATCATTCCCGGCCTGAACCAGGGCCCTGTCTTCTGTGATACTTTACCCAGCACCCTAGAAACTATTTTGCAGCCACACTGAATTCTCGCCTTTCCGCAAACAATCCATTCTATTTTATGCTCCGTGCCTTTGCACCTGCTGCTCCCTCTTCCTGGAATTCTGTTTCTCCCCCTTCAGCCAATGCTTGTGCCTTGTGAGAGACTGAAGTCAAGGGTCACCTCCTCAGTGAAGTTCTTCCCGACCCAGCAAGGAAGTCACTCATTCCCCTGAGTAATAGCACTTATGCCAGTTCCTGTCCTTATCATACAGTATTAAACACCAGCATTTACTGTTTGCCTCCAGCACTCTGAGAATAGAGATTTATCTTGGTATCCTCACATTTAAGCTGGGGGATCGGTACTATTATTAATTTCATTATGAATGAGAAAACCAAAGCACAGAGTGGGTTAAGGAAGTTTCCCAGGTTCAGACAACCAGTAGCTTGTGGAACTGTCATGTGAACACAGGGAATGTGGGCTCAAAGCTCACCGTTTTAACCACTTTGAAATGCCGCTCTTCCTTAAAAATTATCATTTTGATTATGTTGTTACTTTTATTATATTAACATGAATTCTTAATCAACCAAATCAATCATATATGTTTGAATATGAGTTACACATTTAATAAATTCCATTTTAAACTATTGTTCTAGAATATTTGCTAGTTAAGGTCTCCCCAGTACACCTTTAGTGTGACCCCAGGTGCAATTGAAGGGTATGTGGGTGGTGTTTTCAGCTCAGGGGAGATTGTTATTTTTATTTAAATGTCTTGTTCCTGCATCTTGTTTCTTCAACTAAATATTTGAGTGCCCGAAGACTGGAGTATTTCTTATACCTTAAGGGTCTCCCAAAGGACCTAGAGTTGCTGTGTTCACTGCATGCACTGAAACTTCTGCTGAGTAAATGAACACAGGAACAAAACTGCTTCCTTATTGCCAACTACCAACAGTGTATTGAGAATACAGCATCAAGTTGAATATTCAGGAGCTGACAAACTTTCTTACTGCATTCCCAGCTCTCAGAGAGTTGGAAGTTAGTTGGTATGGCAAAGATGGAGTGACCAGTTGGCCAGCCACCTCTCATCTAAATGTCCCACCCTCAGTCAAGCATATGGTAGCCTCCATCCTAATCATCTTGTAAAGACCCAATGTTTCCTGTACTCATTCCTATGGCTGGCTTGTTCTGAGGACATTTTCTGTGCCAGCCACTGTGCTAAGCATTTTACAGGTATTATCTCACTTAATCCCCATATAGCCCTCTGAAGTAGGTGATTTATTAAACCTTTTTTTTTTTTTTAATAAGTACACTGAAGCTTTAAGAGGTTAAATAACTTGAACAAGTTAAGCGACAGAGCTGAGTTTTAAACAAGGGCCTTCTGGCTCCGGAGTCAGGGACTTAACACTCCTTTTCTTATAAGTAGTGTAGTCTCAATTATTAGCCACTGCATTTGGATTCTGATTCTCTCTTACACAGAATGTTTCCTGTCTCTGTGTCTGCTTCACTTTCCTATTTTTTAAATCCCCCCCCCTTTAGAATAAGGACCAAAAATTGTTACAGATTTCTTTTTATTCTGAATTATCATCTTATCCTCATGACCCTTGATGGTTTGAAGCTGCTTCTCCTGAAAGTCTTATTCCATTTTTTTCAATAGCATTCTGCCTCCAACCTTTGGAACTGCCTTTTCTTGGCCTTCCAAATGAGATTCAGGGTGCAGAAGCCCTTATTCTTTATCTCTGTCTCAAGCCTAGACCATTAGTAAACTAGACTGACGCTCTATGAATCTTTGAATCAAATGTAGGAATCTTGTTGCCAGTTCCAAACCTCCCCAACGACCAAGTTTCCTTCTCTGATCTCAAGCTCCACCATGAACTCTTTATCCCTCCTGTCCACTTTTCTAGATTTCCTGTCACTCTTCTCTGGGTGACCAAGAGGCCTCCTTAGAGGCCCTAGGTATTAATATGCTCCCCTTTTATCTTAAATTCTATTTTCAGTCTTGCAGCATGTAATAGCACATTGTCTGTTAGATTTGTTTGTGTACCATGCAATGTTTGGGACCAACACAGGCATTATGCAAACCAAACTTTTGGGGCCCACTTTGGGGTCTGGAGACGGTGAAATTTCCTTAGAGGATGGTTGATTTTTTTTTTTTTTAAATGCACAGCATCCCATTTCTTGAACAGAGGCTTGCATAACCAACCAAGTAGAAAGAAGTGTTGAGATGCATTTAACCTCATTAGTTTCAGGAGGACTGGCTCTCCCCAATCCATCAGAGTTGAGCTACATTAGTGAAACTCAACTATTTCCAAATCTCATTTACATAATGGATGAGATGTGAAATGAGCTCAATGCAAAGGGAGCCGCCCGGAGGCACTAAAGTTTATCACAATATGTAAGAGATCTTTTAGATCATTGCATTAAATTTCCACTAACAAGATAACAAATTAATTGTCTGTGTTACTGTACTAGTCCAAAGTCTATTGAGTGGAGAGTATCAGTGAGGGAGGCAGCTGGGTTTTCATGCCCTGTGGGCAGGGAGGGATCCTCAGAGGGACGTTATGAAAGCTAGGTAGACTTTCTTCTGCCCCTTTAAAAAATCCTAGGCACCTCTGTAATCTGATGGTGGACTTTGGCTTTATTCGTGAGGTAAGCGAGGATGAGTAAATCAACTGTATCAGACAAGCCTCAGGACATCTAGAAATTGATCATTCTGCCGAAATAAGCACTCTGTTTATTAGCTGGGAGTTCATCACTATCACTACTCCTCATCCAATTCCTAAGAGATTTCAAAGCCATCATCATGGTATTAGCTCGTCTGACTGAACTACTAGAGATAAAGATTAGGAGATCTATCTAATGATGGGTCTGAATTTCTGTGATTTTTTTTTCCTTCTATTGCAAAGAAGAGAGCTTTTCTAGCACACATTCTGTGTCTGTATGCGGATGCCCACACACAATTACAATGTGCTTGCGTTCCACATTGAAATAGTGGAGCAAAGTAGTTGGTTTGAAGAAAGGACGCCCAATTAAGCTCTTAAAATATTGCAGCTTTCCTATACATAAAGGACTCGTGAACAGGGGATGTAGGCTGAGTTAACTTCTCTAGTTGAGGCAATGTACCTATACAGTAGGTGATATTGCACTGAGAAGAGTAATTAGATTCCATAATCATATTTATAATTCCAACATCCATACATGGCCAGACTCCTACAAATGCACCCATGAGAGATGAGTATATATATTGGACTCATCTGTCACAAACCAGTAAATATGCATTTATTTATTTCTACATATATTTATAGGCACACATGCACTTAAGATCCTGATATCAAGCTCTTTTCTCAATGTGGCTTCCAAATAAGCAGCAATCAAAATGCAAATAAGGTGACCCAGTTAGCATCCAGATCTGTATTACCATGCAGATGTTCTCTGTGACTCTGAAGGTAAAAAAAGGAAGACACTACAAAAGATGCTTATATTAAACAGCGATGACTACCAAGCCCTTCTTACTGGAGAACTTCTAGCGGAGACTCTTCCAGAGTTAATGGACTTAGAGCTTAGATCAGATCTCTACTTTTAGGCTTGGTCTGTTTTTAAACTGCTTTATGAGCGCAGAATAATAACTATGCACCAGGAGAGCAAGAAGACTGTTTCTGTAAAGTCTCAGAATGTAACTCTTGTAGCACAAAGCTAATGAGAAGACCTGAGACAGTCCCAGAATAAGGCCAAGGTCAGAGCCATGGTTCTGCCATCACCCAGTGTGACACTAGACAAAGCAAATTAAATCCCTTTCTCGGGCTCCGTTGCCCAGGAAAAATTGGACTAACTCTGAACTGCCTTGATATTACTTTACTGAACCTCCTTTGTATTCATCTATTGATGAAGTCTATAACATGCTTTGGGTACATTGCAGTAGCAAATTCTTAAATTACTTGTGAGCCAAGGAGGAAACAAGAGCACACTTGGTGAATTGTACTATTAAATTGGTTTTAATTACATGTAGGAATTGTTTCTTCCCTTGTTAATACCTTTTGAAAACCCCTTTGTTATATTTTTCAGAGAACAGGTACCACTCTATTGTCTCTACTTTTTTTTTTTAAGTACAAGAACAGTTACATCAGCATTCTGTTTGGTTCTGTCTGCCCTCTGTCCTTCTCTGACATGAGAGCACATGCATTTGGATGTAGGAATTAACTTGGCCAGGTAAGAGTTCCAACGTGAGCTTTCAAGTATCTATGAACCTCAAACTGTAGAGAAAACATGTTCTGTGTGTATATGTGTATGCACTTTTTTCTCCTAAGAAGAGGTTCTGATGTCTGAGATGCAGAAAGATTAAAAACCTCTTACTCAGTTTGTCTCCTCTTTGTGGTTCTGATATCTGATATATTTCCATTCTGGATGATATCAATGGGCACATCTAGAAAACACCATTCATCTGGCATGAGCTTTTCAGGAGAGGATCAGGAGAGATTTATTTATGCATGGTTAGAATTTACTGCTTCTTTAATATAAATCTGTGAAGTTCCAATGGACAGAAATATTATTGTATCTTCTCATCCCATTTCTGCATTAAGACACAAGACCTAATCAGATTGTTTAGTCGCTTTTCTGAATGTAGAAAGCTTAAAATCAGAATGGTAGCGCTAGAATAGATTCTGACCAGAAGAAAACCGAAGTTCACTGAACTTTCAAGTCTTGTGTAAGTTCATTCAGTAAGTGTGGGGCAAAGCCTGCAATAACGCAGTGTCTCAGGACTCCAGTCTTTTAACTTTCATATTAACAACTTATTTGTCTTTGATACAATTTATTGACTCTAAATACTCACAGAATAGTTTCTGTCAGCTCTATTCTAAGAAGATATAAGAAAAGAATGTAAAGTCTCTGCTTCCTAAGAAATTTAAATCTTGTAGGGGACACACATGACATCAGCATATTAAATAAGTTTAAAATGAGACAATTAGTACTAAGACAAAACCGTGCTGGGAAATAACAGTTAACACAATAGAGCTTTGCTATATCGAGGCATCATAATAAGTGCTTTTGTATTAGTTTGGTATTGCTACTATGACAAATTTCCACAGTCGTAGTGACTTTATACAAATGTGTTATTTTACAGTATTGGAGGTCAGAAGTTCAAAATGGCTCTCCGGGAGCTGAAATCAAAGTATCAACAAGGCTGCATTCCTTTCTGGAAATACAGGAAAGAATTTGTTTTCCTGCCTTTTTCATCTCCTAGAGGCCATCTGCATTCCTTAACTCCTATCTCCTGCTCCATCTTCAAAGCGAGCAACAAAGCGTCTCTCTTACCCTGCTTCCATCACCACGTCTTTCTCTGACTCTTCTCTTCTACCTCCTTTCACTTGAACAGACCCTTTTGATTACATTTTGACCATCTGGTAATCAAGGACACTCTGCCTATGTTAAGGTCAATGGATTGGCAACATTCGTTCTATTTGAAACCTGAATTCTCCCTTGTCATGTTACATAACATATTCACAGGTTGTAGGAATTAGGATGTAGACCTCTTGGTGAGCGGAGGGGACATTATATATTATATTTGGGGACATCAACTCCCCAAATCCTCACAACAACCTCATTTACCAGATGAGTGAACTGAGGCACAAAAAGTTGCCCAAAATCACACAGCTAGTAAAGAATGTAGTCTTACTCCAGAGAACATATTCTTCACCTCTACTTTATACTGTACTGAAAAGGGAGTTTTAGAATAGAGGGCCCTGTGCAGATGGAAGTAGTTAGGACAGCTTCCCCAGGAGTCTGGGCCTAGAACAAGAGGTGTGTTCCATTTATCCATTCATCCACCCAACACTTTTGAATATCCCGTATCTGTCAAGCCAAGTGTTGGGAAATCAGGAGAAAACAAGACATGGTTCCTTGCAGTTGCCTACAAAAACTGGCAGAGATATGCACAGGTGATTACACAACAAGATATAAGTCCTACTGCAGAAGTCTGTCCGAGATGATAAGACATATGGGAGGGAGTTGACATGTGTCAACTCTACTTGACAACTAAATATGGGTTTAACTTTTCCCAAATGCCTTTTCAGGCATATCTTCGAGCATTTGGTTTTTAGGACTTGTCCCAAGTACTGTTGTCTCATTTGCACAAAGAAGATCCCAGCCCCAGCAGGTCCTCCCTCCACTTCTAGCTATTGACCTCTGCCCATGGGGCAAGACTGGGATTTTTGTACCTGTAACTGTCTTCCTGAGTGTGTGGTTGGTCCCATTCAGAATGGGTTCATGTTCCCTATGCCTAATGATGCCTGGTACTTACAGGCTCTTAAGGAACATTGAATTCATAAATGAAAGACCACAGACCACTTCAGATCCCACCGAGATCTCATTTTCTTCCAAATTTGTGGAGTACTCATTTGGACTCCTACCTTGCTTAGTTTATCAGTTTTGTGTTTCTTCTTATCCTACTCTCCACTTCTAAACCTCCTCTGCAAAGACAGAGAGCACATCTTTTAAGATTTGCTAGTCAGAACGCAAGTAACTGTCGATTTTAAGTGATTGATTTTAGGCTCACTGGATAGTATTTTACTTATGAGTGCCCTCACCTGAATTTCATCTCTCAAGGTCCTAGAATGAAGTAAAATTCATTGGACACAAAATACATGTTGATAGGGCCACCAGCTATGGTCCAACAGGTTGTTCACTATCCACAGGGCCCTGGCTCAAAGGGATAGTGGGGTTTAAATCCAATCTGTGTCCCTCTCTCCAAATCACAAGCAACAGGGATGCGTTTGCCCACAGTAAGTCATGCTTTTTTCTCATCTTCACAACGGTGCCCTCTCTTGGCTAAGATTTGTGTCCTTGGTTTCTGCCAACCTAGATGCCTTTCTCTAATTCACCCAAAGCTGCTATATAAAGTAGCAGAGGCCCTGCCTTTTGACAATTAAAAAAGCACTTTATGGTCTTTCAGTGCATTTAAAATAAGTGACAGCTATGTTATGCTACACAGAGATTATCAGAATGTAATTCTTAGCAAACCAGGATTTCAACTGTTTTGATCAGTGCCATGTTGCTGGTGTGGTAGATGTTCAAAAAAATACCCATTGAATTAAGGAATAAGATGGTGCAACAAAAATAACACTTTATTGACTTTGGCACTGGAAAATATTATTTCCCAAATCTTAGGGATATATGTTGGCTTGATTTACTTTCAACTGTAACATATATCCCTCTTATTGCCATGAGTAATACTCATTTGCAAACAAGAAAAAGAGCAATAGGAAAATGTGAAAAGACAACCAGTATATGAGAAAGCGAATTATGATCAAGTTTTCAGGAGCCGTTTTCTCTTGTGAAAAATAAGCTGTGTACTGCTTTACCCAAAAGTCAGTGTGTTAAAGTAAAGGAAAGAACATCAGGTCAAGCAGCATAGATCACAGCATCACTTCCGCACACGTGACATATGGGCTGTGGCGAACCACCTGGTTATCTGTGCCTCAGTTTCCTTATTTGTGAATTCATACTTCTACAATCTGCCTCTTGTTATCCATAGGGATGCTGCAAGGGGCAAATAGCATAATCCATGTTCTCTGCAAAATTAAAAGCCACCGACTGCTCCATAAAGCATGCCTCCCAGTCCATGCCAGCGCAGAGCAGAGAGGTGACTGCAGGGACCAGTCACCCCAGTGGTGTCAGCCTCTCCCACGATACCTGCCTAGCCTTTGTCATCAGGAAACATCCGTATTTGCCTATCTTACAACTAAAAATTAAGGAAGGTGCTCAGCCAGCCTGTATTCATCACAAACTCTTTCAGATGTACAGTGATCCCTCACTTATCACAGGTATTACGTTCTAGACCTCCCACGATAGGTGAAAATCCGCGAAGTAGGAACCTTACATTTATTTTAGTATTTACTATACAGTACCACAAAATCCTGCTATATAGTGAAAACTCCGTGATAAATAATTAAATATAATATTTTTTTTAATCCTGCGATACAATGAGGCCACGATAAGTGAACCGCGATATAGAGAGGGACTACTCTACTGCTTTCTGCTGAGGATGTTACAAAATCCATTACATATGATCCCCGGATAATGATCCCCACCAGCCCCTTTATTTTAAAGAAACTAGAAGATGAAGCCCCAACTAGTTCTTACCACTCCTTAGGACCTGTGTAATTTTATAGAAGTTATGTGACCTCTCTGAACCTCTACTTTCTCATCTAGAAAAGGGGGGTAAGTAGTAGCCATCCCACAAAGGTTTTTGTTTGTTTATTTTCCCCATAGAGAAAATGAGAAAAAGTAGATAACTAGCTTTATAATTACTCTAAGGTGAGGCTGGTTTTTATTATCTGAGGTCACAGAGCTTATTAAAAGGATCCTGGGAAAGCTAGCCTCCGTGGAGCCTGCTTTTCCTCCATGACCCTTGTGACCTTGAGCAACCTGGAGAAGAGGTAATTGAACAGCAACTACTACTTCGGAAGAAGCAGAATCAAAATATCGAAGGTATTGACTCACCCTGGAGGCAGTAAACAGTGCTTTGGTTTCTGACCTTTTCGCATCCTGGGGCAGTCAATAACCTGGCCGCTGGATGCAGTGCCTGCCACTGATTCTGATTTGGGAGTACTTTAACCTTGAACTGAGCTCCCAGTAACCAAGGCAACAGGAAGTCAGCTTCAGTGTTGGAGGAGTAGGAATCCATAAATCAAATCCCTAATGCAAACACGGTGTGCAGGTAGAGGTTTGAGGGGATAAGTGGACTATGAGAAATTACCTTTGAAAATGAGTGACTGTCCCTCGGTAGGCTACAGCACAGTTTCAAAGACTTTGAAAAAAAATGTATCAATAGAGGTCAATAGGTTATAACAGAATGTTTTCATATAGGTTTAACTTTTTTTTATTTCCTCTTGGCTCTGTCTTTAATTATGAACAGATGTTGGATCCACAGAGTTATTAGCATTGTTATTTCCTCCTTTAAAAACATGCCGGCCTCTAAATAAGCAAGTCACAGTACAGTTTGTCCTGTGTTGGGGTTTAGGGATGCTCTGAACACATTCACCAAGTGGGCTCTCCATAAAGTCTGTGTCTGAGTTTGACGTAAGGATGCCTTCCCAAATGAAAGCCTTTTCATCTTGAGAACTTGATTTTGAGCTGTTTCACATTCGCCTGGTCATTTGGGGCCCTCTCCATGGAGGGTCAGCGGCCACCTGGAATGAAGGGGAACAAAGACTTCCAGGGACCAGCCTGCCTGATGCTGTCTCCCAAGAAGTCACCCATTCCAGTCTCGCAAGACCTCTCCTCTCAGACTGATTTGGGGGAATACAAGTGCTATTAGGTTAGCCTTTGTTTAAAACTTATCCAATATTCTCACTCTTGTATACTGTATTTCTTGGAATTTTTTCATAATCCTTTCAAAACCCAATAATGTCTGGGAAAACATGAGGGCTTTTTCGTTCCCCCTCAATTTGTTTTCAAATTCATTGGAGGGCAGCTAGCACACAGTACTCTTATAGAAAACCTTAAATTATCTAGGGTTCTCAAGACAGCTAAATAGTGACGATGTGAATTATAGAGTGTTTTAAGTGTCATTTTATTACTTTTAACGTATTCTGTAATGTAAACACTTGAGTAGCAAAGTATGCCCAATAGAGGTATGATCGGATCAACTTTAATGAAATGATGTGGACTGAGACTAATTTGGATTGTGAACATTTGCATGAAAATGGGTACAACTAAAATGACTTGAAATCAGTTTGTTCCCAAGTGAGAGTTAAATATCCACCTGCTAATCCTGTTTATGGCTCATTCTCTGAGCATGTCATCATTTGAGCAAAGAATTACCTGCCCAGCCTGTGTCCATAGGTACAAAGTTGACATAGTAGAGAGTTTTTCCAAAGGAACTGTGATCCAGTAGCCCTCTGACAGCTCGGTGTGCGTGCTGTGGAAAGTACACCTGCATCCATCTGAGGGGCGCACACACAGCCACGGTCCTGCACAGCATCGAAGAGGGGAATTATCACTCAGGCTTGTTGCCCCCACTTCAGATTTGTTAGCAACCAATTGTCCAAGCACATCCATCTGTCCCAGTACCCATGCTCTGGTATAGGCTTCTAGATTTTTTTCCCAAAGTGTGTGTCTTTCTCAATGGAAAAATAGTTTGATGCATGTTTGTGGTTCTAAATATATTAACTATAAAAGAGGGTAAGGAGCAAAAATAAAAACTTCCCCCTTCCTCACCAATTGTTCCTGTGCCTGCCTTCCTCAGAATAACCACTGTTAACTGTTTAGATGCATCTCCGTGTGGATGGTTTTGTGTGCATTTAACACATTTATATGTATGTATTCACCTATCCCTGGTGCACCTGCATATGTTAAAAGAGGATATTCTATACACATTTACTGCACTTCCCAATTCCCGGGTGGTTGTGCCTTACAATCTTTCCATCATAGAATTTTATGTTTGTCTACATTCGCTGTCAAAATGCTATGAACTATAACATTTTTTAAAAAGCCTAAATGGTCTTGTTATTCTCAGCATCTGCAGCAGGAGGCTCAGAGACTAGAATGGAGAGTCAGAGGAAGGTAGTGGGAGAGAAATAAAAATGTTCATGTGGATTTTCTTCCTTGGGTGCCTGGAAAGGGGTCTTTTCCAGGTATTGTACTAAGGCCTCTGCATCCTCCATGAGAAACATGTCATTCGCAGACTGAGGTCATGAATAGGTGTTAGAAGATGGACAGGTAAAGCAAGATGATCCCTCAGTTGAGCATCTGGCTACTTGGAAATGTCCAGCTCTTATATTAAGAGCTATATGAGTTTAGTCAGTTCTCTCTCTGTCTCTTAACCACACAGAAATCATTTGCCCTCATCTGTAAAATTAAGAAAATTAATTATAACCTCCACACTTCCTGCTTCACTGTGCTATCATTAGGCCCAAGTAAGATGATCTCACTGTAGTGGCAAGATGTTACTCTGGGAGGGGACTGTATCACTCAAGTTCATTGGGATGGGACAAAAAAGGTCAAGGACTACCGTGACAAAGCCCCACGTTATTGTTGCTGCTGGGGGCATGGGGCCTGCCAATGAAGAAAGTCTGAATAGATGACTATTTGACATGGGTTCACAACCACTGTGCCTCTGGACTTATGCTTGGATGAGTTAGAAAGTCACTTTTTTGCAGCTGAGAATATGAAAGGTGCTCAGAAATCCTTGGTCACATCAGGGAAGAGAACGGACACTGTTGGCTGGTTTCAGCCAGGCCTGAGGAAGCAGCAGGTTATAATAGTTATAGTCATACTAATAGGAATAATAATAATGGGGAATGCTTACATAGCACGGACTATGGGCCAGACACTGGTCTAAGCACTTTATATAGATTGACTCCTGGATGCTCCCAGCCACCCCTCTGAGAGTGTTCCATCCCATTTATACGGTTAAAGAAGCTTAAAGCTTGGAGAAGTTAAGTAACTTGTTCACCACCACAAGGCTAGAAACTATAAAAGCCTGGATTCGAGCCCAGGAAGCTAGGTTCCAGAAAGCTCTTACAATTTGTCATATAGTAAATTTCCAGGCCCTTCCACAGGCACTTCACAAGAGCCTTCCCAGGCCTTTCAGCATCATAAAGATGTAACTTATGATGCTTTTTATGGCTAGGGGCTTGAAGGCCCCAGGTCAGCTCTCACTTGGCCTGATGACTGTTGTGACACCCAATTTCCCACAATGCATCTTCTTCCTCCAGCAGGCTGGTCTCTCATCTGGATCGTCATTTGTCCATCAGTGACATGCATTTCCCTCATCCTTGCTGCTCCAGCATGTACTCTGGAAAGCCTTTTCTTACTTTTCCCACACAAATCCCTATCTCCTTAGACTCCCCACATACCTAGGAGGAATGACACACAAGCTGGCCTATATTTGTTGCCCAGTTTTTCTTGTATCCCTAGCTGGATGAGAGGAGTAGCCTCACAAGGGTGGGATCCACTTCTCATCATGCTGCACAGAGCACACAGTACAACCTCCATAGAGACGGCCTTTTTAATCCTCAGAAAGCAAAGCATGCCTGGTGGAGGATTATACTGCTTCATTAGGCCTGTGCCCCGACCCCGCTTCCAGGCAGCCAACCTGGAATGAGTCACCACTGACCTCGGCCACAAAACCAAAACCAGTCATGCTGCTATTTTCTTTTTCTTTGAACATTCTAAAATGTTATTCTTGTACCAGAAGGAGGTCAGATCATTTGACCATTTCCTCAGATCACTTTCAGCTCTTATGTTGTCTGTCTTCCTGGTCATTCAAAGTAACTGCAGGCTTTGGAATTTTATTTTTTAGGGATGGCGAGTCCCCACTTAAAAGTGGACCAGACGGCAACGCATGGTAAGAACGAGGGCTCCGCGTCCACTGTGATGACCAGGAAGAAGCCAGCTGCTGTTGACAGTGTTGCAATCCCACCCACTCCGGTGTTATCCCTCCTCGCTGCATCTGCAGCGACCTCGGATGCAGGTGAGCACTTTTCCAATGCTTGGGTTCACCCTGGTGAATGTGGGCTTGGAGAAGACCTCTTGGGAATGTGCTGCTGGTTGAATACAGGTAAGAGTTCTCCCGTAGACACCGAGCGTGTGAGCTGTTTCAGCACTAGATTTTCCAAGAGGAGGAGGTCTAAGAAAGAAAGGAGGTCAGCTTGAAACCCAGAGGCAAAGTCCTCTCGAAGATGCTTTCTAGTTTATTCTAACACATGTCCAGTGAGCAGCAACGTAATAACAGTCTCAATTACTCTTTGTCAAGCTTTAGTAATTACAGATCTCTGTATCCAGGACCTTATAGATGTTATGTCATATAACTCATAAAAAACTCTGTGAAATAAATACTTGTATCGTCATTTCGGAAGAGGAAGCTAAGAGTAAAGGAACTTGCCCCAGGAACCTGTGGACAGTCAGATTCCAACCCAGGTACTAAACCCATGCTCCGACCACTGCACTTCACAGCCTCTCTTGCTCCCAGGAACTGGGAGACACTAATCAGTTTCCCTAAGACCTTGATTCATTCTACCCTCATGTCATGAATCCCTCAGTCATCACCAGACTCCTCCCGGGGCGTTGATAAAATATAAAGTTCTTATTCAGACACCCAAGATGCTCTGCCTTCCTCTGCCCTTCACACAATCTCTCACCAGTCCCTGCGCCAGCCCCCACTTTACCACGTTCATCCCGACTACTGGAAAGGTAGGCCTCAATACCTTTATTTGCAGACAGGCTTACTTATTTTCTGTTGACATCCCACAGATCTTTAAGGCCCAGCTAGTTGCACCTCCTTTGAATGCTGGTAGCACCCAGCATCTCCACCATGCATCCACCACCCACTCACAGGCTACATAAGAAGTGTCTTCTGTTTAGCCTCTTCTTCCTCATAACAGAATTGTACTTTCCCCAGAGGCAGAATCCATGATTTAGGTTCTTGTTGTCTTCACAGCACACAGAATAAGGGCCCATTTCATAAACATTTGTTGAATTAATACACTGGTAAATGTTAAACATGTTGCAGTATTTAGAAATGCCTATTATGATTAGAAGCCCAAGAAGAGACTGATTATTGATATTCACTCCAGTCTCTTAATTCAGCAGAGAACTCAACTTATCTACATACCTACCTCCTTCATAGAAATTATTCGCAATTAGAAAATGAGCCTACTTGACATAACAGGAAAAAATATTTGGGAGGACACTTCCTAACATGAGTTCAGCAAAATATCAGTAGGTATTTTGCAACAAAAGACGTTTTCGTACTTAAATGAATGTAGGGAATGCTGTTATTACACCTGCAGAGCTGCTTAGAACCTTTAATTGACCGGTGTTCATTCTGAAATTTCAGGAAGGAGAGACACAGGATTTCAGAATTTTACAGTCTTATCTGACCATAAAACCCATTTTCCTGGAAATAGATCTTAGCGTCTCTTTGGAAAGGGTGTTTCTCCCCAGCCATTTGGGAAATATTCCTCTGAAGGCACAGGATCATCTCTCAAATATGATTATAAATTGTCACACCTTTCACATGGTGGATATGAAATGAGAAGTTTTTGGTGGAAATGTCAGGCAAATAATGCCAGCGATGAGTACAAGAATAGGTCAGAGGAGGGAAAGTCACTGAGGAATGGAGAAGAAGCTACCCCTGAGACTCAATGGTTGGCAGCCCCTTGTGGGAGAGCGTGCATGCAGAGGGAGCAACGTGGCAGGGTCCTGGAAGTGGGAGCTGGTGTCATGCCTGGAAATCGGGGAGTCATTGCTTGGCTGGAGCGAAAGATTTGGGCCTCCGTCTGTGCTACCCACCCAGAAAATTGCTTATTCGACCTTGTCAGTTAGGCTTTGGAGACCTCCCTTTATGGATTTAGAAATTAGCCTGACATTTCCGCCTTTGCTTGCCAAGCACAGATATTTCCCAGGGGCAAAGACAGATAGGTGGTCCTCTGTTTTCTTCTCCCTGAACTCTTTCCGTTCAGTGTGAGAGAAAGCATTCTTGGGATCCCAGCTTTCCACAGACTCACCTCCTGTTTGCATTCAGTAATTTACAAATATGCCAAATGAACACAGAAACAGGTGAGTATTAAAGTTTTAAACCTGCCTGTCTCGTCATCAGAGCTGAGACAAAGCTCTCCTGTTTCAGGATGCAGGAATGGGCTGTTTATTTTGGACAGTGCTAATTGAGACTCTCATGAGATTTTCACAGATTTGGTCCATGTCCGGGTTCCAGGCCACTGAGTAGAATTTGGGGAGGGTGGACAACCCAGAGATCAACCCCAGGTGCTAGAGGCCAGACCTTTCTGAGTTTCTGCTCCCCATAGATACACGGCTTCCCACAAACCAGGGAGAGTTTGTTAGGGTCCCAATCTCTGAAACTGTGCAATTTGCGATTACATGAGGTCATGCAATTGGACTGGAGCCGAATTTCTTGATTTACCACCTGGTTTCCAGTGGAATCTCACTTCAGTCATAAGCCCATCATTAGCAAAGGCAGGTTGCTTTCTCCCTAACTATGGGTTCCTACTTCTTTTAGAGAACAGTGAGTGAAACCCATATTTGGTGGGGTGGATAGCCTTAACAATATCAAGTACACAGTAGACAGGTAATACATCGTTTCTGGACTTGAGTCCATTCAATTGGCTGCTTATGCATTAGTTATTTACATTTCCGATAAGACAACTCACTTATGTTTTTTACAGTCCTTTTACTCATCTTCCACTATAAGCAAGATAATTTAGAATTACATCTGGCTGTATACAGAAATCAACTTATTTTTCAACAGGTCTTCATTTCTACAGAATGGTTTTGAAAGCCCAGATAAGTACAAAGGAAAGAACAGTAAAACCAAGTGGCTTGTAAAGCAAAATTAACTTAAGAAATCACTTATTGCAATAAAAATCACTGAAATAATTGGATTAATCAGAAATGTCTTTCATTTAAAAATAATTGATACTAAAGTTTCTGGTATAGTGTCTGACACATAGTAGATGCTCAGGAGGTCATCACTGAGTGAAATGAATGTTGGCGAGTCAGTAGCTGCATGCTGATCCAGCACCCAGCATGGTGGGGATCTCTTGGACCTGCTTAACCATCAAATGTAAAACATTTGACAGACAAGAGCTAGGCTCTTGGCAAATTCTTGCCAAATAATTAGTCAGTCTACAGTCCCACTGGTACTTTTTCAAATAGGTGATCTTTGGGAAAAGAAAGAAAAGGGACATTTCCATTTTCTTTTATAAACATTATCATGTAGGAGAAATGAAGGTGGGTCAGAGGTATAAAAATATGTCTTTTCTAGCTCAAGTGTGTGTGTGTGTGTGCGCGCGCACATGCGCACGCGCACACATGCATTCATGTTTTGTGTAAGGCAATCTTTTCGCTTCTCTGAGTCTGGGAGGCATGTGATTATGCAGTTATTGATTCAGAGAAGGAGGCAGAAGAGGAGTTGAGAGGGTGGCCAGACTGAGAACATGTCAGTCTGTGAGCTGCGGGGAGGAAGGCATGGTGGTGGCTGCCATTGGTCCCAAGAAGCAGGTCAGCCTTTGTGATCAAACTGCTCAATAGCTATTGATCAGCCAGTCCCCTGGCACAAGGCAGGAGGCCTGGTTCAAGGGAGCAGTGCATCATTATTGTGAGTAATTAGGACTAATGCAGTAAAGGCTTCAATGAAGTTTGTTCAAAGTGCTGCATAATTTGAAATAACTTCTATTGCACAGCCCCAGTAATAACTTACTAACCATATCAGATAATCAGATAAACCTGAATGGGCCAGGCTAACTTTTCTGGTCTACATATTGAGCTAACTTTTCAGGGAGGTCATGCAATGTGTAGAGAGCTCTTAATTTTCCTACTGAAACATGCCCCCACCTTTGTATTTTAAGATGAGACTGTATTATTAAGTAGATTACAAAGTTTGCAGGAGCTCAGTAAAATACCAAGGAAACATAATCTCTGTGGTTCTGCACCCGATGGAAAAACAAGCAGACATATCCCCTCTCCCCTCCCTCTCTCCTCTCTCTCTCTCTCTCTCTCTCTCTCTCTCTCTCTCTCTCTCTCTCTCTCTCTCTCTCTCTCTCTCTCTCTCTCATAACTGATAGTCTTAAATCCAAGGAGAAAAAAGACATGTATCAGCGTTGCTATCACCAAATCTCAACTGCTCAAAGTATAGCCCAGTTGGAGATCACAGAGGGAAGCAAAATGAATATGACACTTAGTTCGGTTTTGTTTTGCATCAAAGCTAATCCATTATTCTCTCAAACTATAGGGTATGCCTTATTTGAAACTACCACAGTCTATGAGTAAGTGAAACTACTTAATTTCACAAGTCTATTAAATTTTAAGGCATTTTGCTTCTGAAAGCAGAGACTATATTAGGTAAACCATTTCATTGATAACCAAACTATCAGCCCACTCAGAACTGACTGATGCCTGTAATCAAGATGCAAAACTTTAAACTTGAAAAATTACTTTTACAAATAAAAGAATGGATTCTTAATTCTAATGGAATCAGAATGAAATCCAGTAGTCTAGTAGGGGAAACAAAATGATTGGGAAAACTGCTTCTAACTCCCAAACGTGTGGCTGTCTGATTTTTCCTTAACCAACTGCCATTTATGGAGAGTCCCAGAATAACGAAATAATAATCAGTCCAAAAAGCAACGAACAGGAATTTAAGAACTGTAAAATTATTTATTTCACTTGCTTTTCGCCCTGTGTGCACTCATGAACTGAAACTCCTAACCAAAATAATAGGTCACTTGAGCCAAAAGTCTGGTCTTTCAAAAGAACTGAAACAGAGCAACTAATTGTTCAAGTTAACAGGATTTGGAGCAACCAAGGCCTATAAGTATACAAATTGAAGAAGTCTTCAAATTGTAAAATAAACTCCTGAAAGCCCAAACTAGTCATTTAAAATATACAGTAGAAAACTCTGAAAAAGTCCAGAGAAAATAAAGCTTTATTTTAGAAACAAATCGTTCCAATTGTCTGAGAAAGGCTGCGAATGGGCCCATGTTGAAGCAGCATGGAATGGCTGCCGAGAGAGCTCTGCCGGACGTGAGGCTCCTGGAAGGGTCCCTGCCCTTGTCTCGGAGCCGTAAACAGACCCAGCAGGGTTGGAAGCTTCTGGGGTCCCCTAAAGACCCCATCACAGTAAGGGCTTTCTGAAAAACCTCCAAAAATATGTTTTAATTTTGCCCACAAATGCTGAAATAGGCTCTTTTCTGATTTAATCTGGACATCCTAGAACAGCTTAGCTGTTCCCATGACCCAGGCTGTAAACATTCGGAGAAGCACCAGAACTTTCCAGAATCTGGCTTTCTGCCTTCTGCTCCAACCCCATTTCCTTGGAAATGCCAACCAGCACAAAACTTCTTTGGAATCTTCCATGTCAGAGCATAATTTTCAAAAATGATAAACTCATGTCAAAGATTCACACAACTCTTTGATGAGGAAACCAATGTGGTGGTAGAGCTGGATCAAAGAAGAATTGGAGGAGTGGAGCATTATGGGAATATGAGCATTGGAGAAATAATGTCAAACAATATTGCTCAGTTAATGTCCTAATGGTGAATAAAACCATAACCTCTGGGGTTATCTTCTCTACTGGACAGAAATCATATGTATCTTTTCTGGGCAAAAACCCACAAGCTTTCATAGTATCGAGCACAGTCTGGGCCTTTTAGTCAGTAGTGGACAGCAAATCCAAAAAAAAAAGGTACATTTCCCTAGATACTTAATCACTGGTCAGACCTATAAAATTTGCCTTGTTCCTAAGTTTTGGCTCATTTTTTCCTTAATACCACACACAGGCCATGCAATAGTCTACTCAGATGCTTGTGTTCCTGCTTCAGATGGCCTGTGTTGAAATCTCAGGGCTGCATTGATTACAGACCTCAGTGAAAATGGGGAAAAGCGTACCACCTAGTGTAGAGAATTATGGGGAGGAATAAATGATCTTGGCAGTGTAGCTAATACATAGGAAGAGTTCATTCAGCAAATGAGTGCTATCGTTGCTACTGCTATTGTTGCTATTAGTATGGTTATTGCTATTCCAGCTTTCCACCCTGGAATGTATCTCTCTCCCTCACATACCCCTCAAGCCATCTGCATGGCTAATTCATGATTATTCTTTAAGACTCGGCATAGGTGCCTTCAACTCTAAGAAGCATTCCCTTTCCCAGCCACTTTGAGAAACACCCCATGGCCTATTTGGATACTACATCCTCTGTACTCCATGGTTCCCTGTAAGCCCACTGATCACTGATCTCTACATTTAATAGTCTCTGTGCTCATGCGTCGCACACTGGACTGTCCACTCCCCTATTGTCAGTACCTAGCACTGAGGTGGACAAACAATAGATAATCGTTGAATGTTAGTCCAAACGTGCTGAACTAGTGTTTCCTGTACAAAACCACCTGGTGCATGACAAAGCATACTCTAGCATTATATTCTTTAGAGTTGAGAGGCAATGCTGTGCCTTTATTTTCCATATCAGCACCAGAAATAGCAAGCCATCCTGAGAATGTTCAGCACAGAGAGCAACCTGAGAGGGACCGCTGGGGCCTCCAGAATTCTTTGTTCAATAATGGCAGACCAGCTCCTGGCTAATCCACCATAATATCCTGGGGAAGATTAATGTCAAGTTCAAGAGTCAGCCTCTATGGTATGATATGTGCAATACATGAGTATGTGTTTATTCAGAGAAGGAGGATCTTGTGTCTGTCTCCACTTGAAAGTTCTATGGGGTGTTCAGGATGAGCCACTCAATGAAAAGCTGGACATTGGCCTAGGCTGTACTTTAATTATCTTATTTGTATATGATAGTGTTGTGGCCGGGAGTATTGGTTTCCCAAGGACAGTGACCATCTTCTATGTAGCTTTTTGTCTCATTCAATAAGGACTGAGTATCACATAAATCCCCAGAACCTTGGGCTATATGGGATGATCATAAAAGAAGGAAAAGGCAGGAGCATTGCTATTAAACAACACATAAATCCTATTTGGATGTCAAGAACCTCACACAGCATCGGGTGCCTAGTAGAAACTTAATATACATGTCTGAACTCGATTTAACTAATTTTTTTTTTCTCCAGAGCTGAAATTTTAGAGAAGACAAAAGGTTTAATGACAGGTTTGAAAGTCTGTGTCTGTGAGAAGCTTAACTCAATTTATCTTCTCGAAATGCTTCCTGCAGATTACGCTCCCAACCTCCTCTTGCCACAGTCAGACCCTCTTAAAAAATAGAGTAATGATAATAATACATTTTATCTTCTTCCCAGTGATAGTATCATTCACACCTCCATTGAAGCCCAGTGGGAGGCTTGGCTGGGAGGCCCACGTGCAGGGGGAGTCAGGTGCGATTATTGTAATGAGGACTCCACGCTGGCTCTGCGAAATGCAGGGAAGAAAACCTCCCATACGTGAAGCGATTTCTATTAAGATACCCATTTTATATCAAATATTCTTTATAAATGGGAAAGAATGAAAGGAGACTCATCCAGGGACAGATTTTATGCAGCCAAGAACGAAAGGGCTGAAATATTTTATGATCGGTTTTGAGATAGTGGTGTGCCTGCCTTATTCACTGGCTCTCTCCATTTCCAGAGTTTAATTAGATTGTTGGTTTAAGGGTGGCAAGATAATTTAGTGGCAACCGAAAGCAACTGTGTTAATGAGAAGAGGGGGAAGGGGGACACTGCTTTGCGTTTCCTGTAATTAATGGAGAGTTTTTTAAAAACTTCTTGGTTCTAGTGAAGTTGGCACACTGAGCCCAGCTGTTGAGAAGTGGGGCAAGGTCTTTCCTGCTCATTGCTGCGGAAATGGCCTCAGGCGACGTGGAAGAACTGTGTAATGACTGTCATTAAGAATGATCTTTAGTGGTCCAGGCAGGCAGGAGTCCATCTGAACAAGAGGAAAGACAGAAAAAGAGGGACAGAGAGAAAGGAGGCAGTGAGAGAGAATACAGTAGCATTGTAGACAGATGTGACAAAGAGACAGATAGCACTCACCCATAAGCCCTCGCCATTCCAACTCCTGGAAGCCACTGGAATAATACCAGAGTATTCTCCCAGGGGTCTGCTTCTCCTGCTGCTTAAACTGGAATCGACTAGACTGTATTAGAAGAGACTAGAAGGGACCTCTGCCAACCCCTTCATATTGCAGATGAGGAAATTGAGCCCGGAAAGGAGAAATGAATACAAAGTATTACCTGACTAGGAGTTAGGAAATCTGGACTCCTTCTAACTGCCACACAAATGCATAGTGGAAACTGGATTTGGAATTCAAGGGTCAGGGTTATTGTAGCCAGCAGTAATTATTATTCGTTCCCTCAGGTAAGTCGCTGAGTCTGACTGTGACTTCTGAGTCTGTTTCCTCATCAGTGAAATGGGAAAAATAATGACTCCCTTTTAGGCAGTGGTGAGGAAGAAATGAAATAGCAGATCAAAACACCAATAACATTCAAAACAATATATCACTTTTATGACCCCTCTCATGTCAAAAATGAAGTAATGTTATGTAATGATTTAATCATGTTAAATCACAATTTAGTCATGTTATGACTTAGCTCATGACATCCATTAATTATTGTTAGAAGTTTCGTCCTCACTTCACCCTCCAAAAACCCTTATCTTTGCGCACAAAAGCCCCCCTACCAGTGAGGGTATTAACTGCTATATGAACTCATCTTACTGGAACGTCTATGTTTTCAAGCACTTGTCACATTGATACATGTAAGGATAAGATTGATTAGACTTGCCTTCGGGGACCTTTCACAGGTCTTGTTTGGAAAGACCTGACTCCAAAACATGAGATGAACAAATAATATTTAAAATGAGTAGATTAAATAATCTCAGATCTAACAGAACTATAATTTAGCAATTGACAAGTCATTAATTTCCAGCTAAGTGGTATTAAGGGAGTTGCAAGACAGTGAGATGATTTGGAAAAAGAAGAGCCTTCTGAAGATGAATGGAATTCAATATGCAGACAGAGCAGGAGGGGCACATTTACAGCATCTCCGAAATAGGAGTGTCTGTGGAAATGACAGATAGGCTGCAAGAGGGGCTGGGGTCAGAACCTGGCATTCCTGAAATTCTCAAATGAGGTGTGGTGACCGTTCTGAAGGACAGTGATGGCAAAATGGCAGCCATGAGCCAATAGTGGCCTACAGTCATATTTTGGTTGGCCTACAGCTTGGAAACAGCAGAATATTTACATAAGAATCAAGATTTCTTTAAAAATTACCAGCGTGGAAACAGCAGAAGATTTACATAATAATCAAATTTTCTGGCTTTTTGAAACTCAGACTATCTGCCAACTTTGGGCTCAGATTTCTACCTGCCAATAATTGATACAGAATAACATTTTGCCATTAGACAGGCCATATTCTCCTTAGTTTCTCAGGTCCTCCTCCATGCCCCCTACCTTCCTTTACAATCCAGACTAACTTCACTCGTTACGTTGGTTGTCTGACTCCCTATAGGAAACTGTTAAAGAAATTTGAACCAGAAAAAGTAACAAAATGCAAGCAATGTGCAGGAACACATAATCTAGCAGAAGTAACAAGAATCGTCGTCGTCGGCAGCCGTCCGTCTCAAGAGACGATGGTGTAGCTTCTTAAGAGTCTATGTGCACCGCCGAGAATGGCTGTGCAGTCCGACTCGGGAGTGACACGGTATCTGTCTCCTCCCGTGTTGAATCGACATCTTGCGATGACGCTGAAGCTACAGAGCCTGGGCAGGGTGATATGGAGGGTCTGCTGTTGCCCATGCAGCAGACCCCCCCTCTCTTCGCAGCTGAAGGGTCCAAGGGAAAGACGGAGTCAATACAGCTTGGCTTCAGGTGCGCCGCAGGAGTTGCCGGTGTTGACTACAACGTCAAACCGCCTTAGGGACTCCGGCTCCGGATTTTCTGTCAGGGTTTACTTCCTTAGCCTTTCCCCTGAAGAGGTATGCCGCAAGGCAGCGAAGGTTTTTTGGAGTCAGAGTTTTCCTTCTCTGATGTACCCTGACTGGAAGATCGAACCAGCGACACTTAGCTTGCAGGCCGATGCTCAATCCACTGAGCTAAACCAGCCAGGGCCAAGTAACAAGAATAATCTGTGTTAATATCTTCTCTTACTTAATTATGGAATTTGGGGGCTTGAAGAGCCCTTTGAGACTGGAAAATTGAGAGAAATTTGGCACTTCAAGGCAGTCAACAATGGAAGATTAACGTGGAAACACATACCTGACTCCTTATGTAGCTCCCTGTCTTCTTTGCTTCCTTAAGGAAATATGGTATGAAACTGGCTATGAAACAGGGCAGCCTTTGCTTGAATCCTTGATTCCATGACCTCTAAAATGTGTGCCCTTGGTAAAATTATTTAATCCCTGAGGTCTCAGAGTTCATCTCTGTACCATAATGCTAATAATGTCCTCATGCGGTTGCTAATGACATGAGGAAATATGTGAAATACTGCAGATCACACTGTAGATTCTCCAAAAATGTTCATTTCTTCTTTTAGTTTTCTGTGAAAGCAGGAACAATGCATTTCACTTGCCTTGTACAGTCTATGGTATGATAGAAAAATAATCATTGAGCAAATGAATGCTGGAAAACCCCTTGCACCTCCCCTAGCAAAAAATGAAAGTCTTTTTTCTCTCCTCTCTCGACCCAAGGCTCCTAAAATGTGACATCTGTTATTTTAGTCCTTTGCAACTCACTTTGGGAGTTTGTGTTAATGTGGTCCTGCCCTCGAAAGGGACACAAGGAGAGAACTTGACTGCTTCCACCACTCTCAGAGTTTCTCACCTGTTTGAGGAATCTCCTTCCCTAAGAATCACGTTTCCTTGATTCCTCTGTAAACTAAGAGAGACCAGATAGTTTTCATACAACATGAAGAAACGTCCGTTTATGCCACCAATGGACAGGTTCAAAAGACAAAGTGAATGTCCTAGTGGAGGGAATTGCCGCTGCTCGATGATCCCAGCAATGTCTGAACACCCTGGGTGGCCTGGACTCAGGGCTTGCCCCATAAAGATGACAGAGCTCAGAACAAAAGAATAAGCCTGATATTAGCTTTAAATTCAGCAGGGGATCTAGACCAGCCTCAAGCAGTGTTCCTGGGTTGCTGTAGTTTCAATGCTCAAAATCACTTCTCTAAGGGAATTTCATGCCCTCCAAAACCTGAGGGTATTTTGAGAAGATTTTTCTTATTTTGAAATCAGTTTAGTTAGTGCCTAAATAAAAGCCATAATCCTGGTCTTTGTCTCGTGCAAGTTGCCAGAGTTAAGTGATTTGGGCTTACATATGGAAAGTTCGTTCTGTTGTGTAATTAATGGGAAGCAGACTTTGGGAAGCTGATGATCCAGGCCCTTATTTATATGAGAGCATATGTCTGTGTTTTGTTTATGACTCACTCTCTTACTCCACGAATTGTAACTTGGGTTTGTTTATGCTAACTTTTCCTAGAATCCAAGCCACATGGTATATGAGCCAATAATTTATGGTCTCTAAAAGGGAAAGATGATGAATGAGCTTTTTCCTCTTAAATTGTCAAATCTTAAATTGAGGAAGGAGTATTTGCTGCCTTGAGTCTGTCCAAGCTTATATTAGGAAAAAAAGAAAAGGAAAGCAATAACTAAAAAAAAAAAGAATACTGGTACAGTGCTCAGAACTTCAATATATAGATATTTGCCAAGAAAGCATGTGAATACTCCCCCACAATAAACCATTATAATTTTGATCCAAATGTTCACCCATGAAAACATATCTCCCCACCACCACCTCTCTTCCTCCCTCCCTCCCCCCCTCCCTCCTTCCCTCTTTCTCTCTCTCATTTTTGGTGTTGTATGATTAATGTATAATATATACTTACCTCTGTTTTCCAGGGAACCCATGATTTTAATCAATCTGTGGGCTTAAATGCTCAGGCTAGTTTGCTTAATGAAACCGAACAAGTCCCAAACTTGTTTTTATCATTGAAATGCCACCTCTCCTATGGAGTGGTTTGTACAGTATTCCCTCACTTATCGCGGGTATTACATTCTAGAACTGCTCCCCACCTCCCCGCCCGAGATAGGTGAAAATCCGCAAAGTAGGAACCTTACATTTATTTTAGTATTTATATATATTTTAAGGCTTTATAAACCCTTCCCACACACTTATAAACCATTCCCAGTCCCTTATTAACCTTTTCCACACTTTTATAAACACTACTTACGTCCTTAAACATGTTCTACACTCTTAAACCTACATAACTTTAACAACATACATATACAGTACTGCAAAATCCCGTAATATAGCAAAAAATCCGCGATAATTAAATTAATATTTTTTAAAATCTCACGATACAGTGAGGCCACAATAAGTGAACCACGATATAGAGAGGGACTGCTGTATATCAGCCTATATTTCACAGCACTCCCGTGCTTTTGGTCATAGCACTCCAAGCAGAGAATGGGGCTCTGAGGAAAGCAAGGAACAGCTGAAATGAGTGAGAGGATCTGATTTAATTTACAGTGATTTGGATTCCCTTCAATAAATCCTTTGATATTTCATACACAGACTTTACAAACTGGATGTTAAGCTTTGGTTTAGGTCAAGTCATGTCAATTGATTTCAGTTCAAGTAAGTCATCTGAGCCCTGTGCTGGTCACTAGAGATAGGAGCACAGAATTGAGTGCCCAGCACAGTGGCTGACACAAAGTGGGGTTCAGTTAACATTTGTTCCAACAATGAGTGGGAATCGTTAAGACATGGTTCTTGTTCCTTAAGAAAGCACAATTTAACTGGAGAGATAAATGTAGATTGATCCCATCATCTTAATACAGGACAAACTATAAAGTGCTATAAGAGAGATCCAAGCAATATAGAGGGACCAGAAAGATTAATGTGGAAATGAGAGTACTCAGATGGCTTCTAGGAAGACAACTTAATTGGAGTTTAAAAAAATGGGTAGAATGTATCGAGATGAAAATATTGATAAGAAGCCTTAAGTCTGAATCATAAACTGAAGTCCAGTGGAAATTGGAAAGCACTGGAACTACATCTTGTATTGTGTTGTTCTGTTTTTGTCTTGTTCTTTATCGCTAAGGCAGGAGAATTGCCTCTGGATGAAAGAAAAATATAAGACTTTTTCCCCAATCCAACATCAGGTGCAATATCCTCTTTGACAGAAATAATAGAGTTGGGCACACACCTGTAGGCTATGCAAAGTTATTGTTTCTGTGGTACATCCATCATCTACTAACTAGACAGACACAAAAATACCTGAAAGTCTAAAGCAATGGGTACAAATTGCTTTTTGTTTTTAGAAGAATTCAGGAATACTTTGTTGTATAAATTGAAATGTTTTCTTTAAAAAGTTTAATAAAGAGATTGGGACAACTGTAATAGCATTAACAATAAAATATTTAAAAGAAAAAAGAAGCTTAATAAAGAGAAAAACAATAGCATGCATTTGAGTCACTTAAGTCATGCCCAGAAGGAGTTAAAGGGAGGGTCATTAACTTTGAGGGTATTTAAACCCAATAGAAATCCCTAAAAAACTAGGCCTTCTTTGAGAAAACAAAATTAAGATTTAAAACTTTCACAACAGGCTAGAACACTGGACTAAAACCAGTAAAAATAAACTTTGCAGATTTAAAAAGTAGGCTTGTATTTAAGCTCAAAAACCAGTTTCACATAGCAATGTCCAATTTGATGCCAGTTTATATGAAAACATTTAAAGGAGTTAATTGAGCTTCCATCTAATATAAGCCAATAGTGTTAGTGCTACAAAAAAAAATCTGAGCTGTTTTGTTTTGTTTTTTAACATAGCTCTATTGTTGGATAGTGCGTTGATCACAGAAATTAACCCAATGTTTCTGCACTCATCACTTCCTACTTTGGAAAACCAGTTCAATTCTGGGCACCAAAATTTAATGTGATATTTGATAGATGATAAAATTTCCAGAGGAGGGTGATCAAATGTAATATAGTCTAGAATTCATCTCACATAAAACAGATGAAGGAATTAAGGATTTTTTACCTAGAACAGAGAAAACTTGGAGATGTATGACTGTTTTTAAAGAATTCTGTTTATCTAGAAGTAAGGATCCTGCCAAGAAGTTAAGAGATTTGTCTGGAGCCACAGATCTAAGAAGTGAAAAATCAAGACAAGAACCTCATTCTTCTAATGCCCCTGTCAATATGTTTTCTATCAGATTGTAAACAACTAGACTGAGTTTTTAAGTAAACAAATACAGTTATTAAGACTAGGAAGAAAATAAAACACGGATACCCACCATTTGATGTGTAATTCTTGGAGTTCTAGATGGTCAACAGGATTTATTTCATCTGAGCCTAAATACTAAAAATGTGAAAAATTTTATAAGATCCTGTTTGTTACATTATTTTTTGTTCTTCCCTATTGTTTTTTCAAAATTCAAAAAACAAAAATACTCTCACAATCAAGTATGAACATGCATCTATAATACTTGGCATATTATATAAAGGATGGTATTTATGCATAGGGATATAGCTATGCCATTTTGAGAGGGAAAAATTTATATAAGGAGCCCATTGAGAGGGTGCAACCACCCTGCCATGTGACCACCTGGCACACTGTGAGACTCAACAGATGTAGCGTTAAACTCTTTGGCATCAATTACATTTCTATCCAGCCTTTCACATTGTCTAGTCAGTCTGCCAGGGCTTGAGCCACGTGCAACTTACAGAAGCCAAAGTCGGCCGAAACCGATTAGCGCTCAATGGCCCTAGTATTCCTCAGTTTATGAGTGTTGCCACTCACAATTCACTCCTTGCCAAAATCCTAGAAAAACACTCTGATCCTAATAAGTATCACCCCGGAAAAGTTCCCAGGCTTAAAAAAGACTCTTCTGAAGACCCACCTTGCACAATTCCTATTAATGACCATGTACAGTGCTCCTTATAATCACCTCTGTTGCTAGTTCTCTGATCTCTGAGCTCCCTCTTTTCAGGCTTGCCAGAATCCTGGTTACCTTCCTTGGAGGTTCATTTGAGCAAATTAGCAGTGTTCTAACTCTGTTCAGGTTCTCTCTGGAGACAAGTTACCACTGCCTTTATCTGTCCAAAGCCAACAATGGTTTGTCCAAAACCCAGCTCATGCAATGACTGGTACTATTTCCTTGTGGTCAGAGAAGTCAGGATTCTAAAAACCTAAGGACCAGGGCCAGAGCTGCCTAACCAAATAAAAGAGGTTAGCATCAAAGCCCATTCCAGAAGTTCTCCGTGGGTAGGACACTCTTTCGACTGCCTTAGAATTGCAAGCAATTCAATTAAAGGCGCTATAGGAAATATAGAGATTAATGCTGTCCAGGCTTTAGACTCTAGGAGCTTACAATCTGGCAGGAAATATTAATCAAGCATCTACTGTGAAAAAGGAACTGTGTTCTTTGTTATGAGGGGCACGAAGAACACATACTGTCTGTCTTTAATAAGCTTAATGCTTTTTAGGCCACATGCTCATGGAAAGTGAAGATCTGGAATTAAATACTGAGTTAATAAACTCTTCAGGACTTTAGTAAAGGAAAGGAAAACTTTAAAGCAGTCCAAAATTTTGAACATGTGGTGATATAAGTAACATAAACTTGAAGCATTACTGCATGTAAATACGTATGAAGAATATATTCACTCATCCTTCAAAATATAAACTTTAAAAAGTTGAGATAATATGAAATAAATAGTATTCTTAAAATAATTTTAAATTTTATTGATTTTTTTTATTAGTAATGCAACAAAAACACTTTTACTGTCATTAACCTTTTATATTAATTTTAATAATGTTTTAGTGAGGGCCAAATAATTTACTTTGAATATTACTTTTTGAAAAGCTTGTTTTTTTAACATGTGATAAAGCAATGTGAAGGTCTAATTCTGAAGTCAGTTTATTTCAATATAGATGTTGTAGGTTAAAAGAACATTTCACATATAAATAGATACAAAAAGATAAGGTGCATCGTTTTGGTTAATGCTTTTTTTTCAATCCTATCCATCAATTAAGAAAAGGTTTTTTTGCTGAAATTTGGCTAACTAACATCTTTATCAATAATAAAATACTCTTGCATATCAAAAGGCATTATATTTTAGTAAGTTGAAGTCCCTAAAATGCTTCATTTGGAAGTTAACTCTCTTTACAACATATTTTAATTTGCAGATTTAAAGGACTTTATAGGTTATAATTTATCATTTTTGGCCACAAAATTGCCAAACAATGGAAACATTTTCAATCGATTTAAAAAATGCTGTTTCCCGAGTGTGTTTCTTTCTAAAAGCAATTACTTTCTTGCCCATTTTTCCCTAAAAGGACATTAAGTTTCTGTTTGTTTTTTAACAACTGCCAGGTAACATTACTGATAGCCCATTGATAGCACAGGAAAGGTGAGAACTCGTACAACCCTGTCTTTTTGTTTAAGAAAATTGCCAAATTCATCTTTGAAAATGACAACTCTTATGCAGTTTGCTGAGATAACCAATAAAACTCTGTATGATATATTTCATGGATATTCCTGATCTTGTTACAAAATGTTTTGAATTTCTTCTCTTTTTAAAGATTTTAATTTTCTAAAAATGAACCAGGGAAGCTGACTTGCTGTAGCATTTAGAGGGCAGGACACAACAACATCCTGAAAGTAACAAATTGATGGGATGCCTGTCAACCCCCTTGAACGCCTATGGCCTCATCCTTTCCCAGAACCTCATGCCCAACCTTGGCAAGTGACACATCATCTCATGTGCAGCCCAAGTAAGGGCCTTAACATTCCTCCATATATTAAGCATTAGGATACTTAACTTAGTTTTTAAGTTTTTTAGATAAAATATAAATAATAAACATAAAAAAAACATTAACATGTTTTTCTTGCAGCCCAGTAGGTAGTTTTGCTTCTTTCTTGGGGAAAGTACACCCATATGGGAGGCTACGGATGTAAAATATGATCAAATTTGGAGGGCAGAGAGGAGGTGATCAGTGTTTGCAGGGGCAGGAGAATGCAGGGCAAGTTACTGAGTCCCTAACCCAGAAGATCTAGGGAAGACAGACACCCTGTGGCACTGACTGGTCAGTGGCCTTTGACACTTCAGAATTTGCACACCTACACATACACAGGTACACCCCCATGGCTTCACCTCTCAATCAGCCAAACTGCCCACCTCACTTCCTACCTTCACTTGTCCCAGGATGAAATGTGAAATGGGAGCAAAACCAAGGTGAGGGTCCTGCAAGTCGTTGCAGCAGAGAGCAGATGCTTTGTTGATAAACCCCTAAGAGCAATCTCTTGTTTCCTAGTCAAGCAGTTACTGTGCTTCAAACAAGCTAATCACATTTTCAAAGAACCCTCGAGCTGTGTTAAGATGACTTTAAGAATAGCATGGAAGCACCTTAATATCGTGACAAACCCCTGACACCTGCAAATCCTTGCTTCTACGCTGTGGCTCCCAAACTGGAGAGCAGTACCACAGTCCTTGTGCTGACAACCAGCACAATGCGCCCTGCCTTCCAAAGGCCTCACCAACTTGCCATTTTTTTCAAAAGCACTTTTGAGGCCAGGAATGTAGACGGTTAATTTAAATTCTAAGGAAGAAGGGAGAACATGTGCGTGCCAAGGCAAGTTGCTTCATATATCCCATTAAAAAATAAGAAGCAGCAAGGAAAACAAGAGATCATTACTGAGTTAAATATAAATATGAAGTACCCCCCAAAAGGCACAATTTGCATGGGAGAACATTAACCATTTGAATCCCCTTGAGCTTGTATTTGCTGACTCTGTCCTACATAACAAGTCAGGTACGGCTGCGGGGGTGACCTGTGCCCGGGAGAAAAGACACGGCCTTTGCCTTCTAAGACTCTTCTAACGTGGGTCAGCATCGGCATACAGTGCAATTCAAACCGCACCTCTCTGCCTTGCGTGAGGCAGATGGTGTTCCAGCCCTGTGCATCCTGAAAGGCAACTCAACTTCAGGCAGTTCAACAGTCCCCAATATCATCCTACCTCCCCTTAGGGAAATTCAAAGAGTAAGAAAAATTCTGGTGAGTCTAGAGAGAAATTGGCCTCCTTCTCTGACCCACCCTCAGATTCCTTATAAAACTAGGATGTGATTTGCACACAGGCAAAATATAGTCTCCAAACCATTGGCACCTAGAAACCGTCTATAAAACTAAGCCTGGTGAGCTCTTACCTTGCTCACAGTGCCTGTACTACATCCGTAGAGTCAGTGTGTGAAGAATAGTGCTAAGTCCAGTCTTTGATTATCATAAAAGACATGGCAAAATAAATGAAGGTTAATGAGTCAATCCTCTGATGATGGGAGGAAAGAGAAAGAAAATCTAGATCTAGACCAAAACCAGCTCAATCATCCATTAACCTGGCACTTTTAAATACAGAGGATGGTCCAGAATGACTTGCATTGTGAAGTTGAGAGGTGAATTTGCATTTTGCCTTGGCTACTCTTAATTATTTTTTAAAACTGACAAAGAACAGGCAAGATATAATACAATTATGGGAAGGAGGGCAAATATGGAATCAATCTTGCTGCAAGAGCCCAGAAATTACTGTCTAATAGTGAAACAATTTGAAGAGAGAAAAATCTGAAAACATTTAGAGGAACAGTGCAATCATAAGCAATAAGGGGAAAGATCTGTGAATATCAAACCCTGCCAAGTCCAGAGTCCTCCCCGCAACTAAGTTTTCAAAATTATTAGATGGAATAAATGTTATAGAAAGCCACCTCACATTTGGCAATGCAACTGATAATGAGTATAGGAAAGAATTATAGCAATCTTTAAATCTAGAAGAGAACTTTGAGAGTATGTAGTCTAACCATCTAATATAATGGATGAAGAAAGAGATCCAGAGAGGCTAAGAGATTCGTCCTAGTTCAGCTCACTTTCCAGCCACACCTGCATGAAGCCCCTTCCAGCTACACTGTACTCTGTTCATACGCAGGGATAATGGTCAATCTTGTTTCATCAATACTTCCACTTACTTCCTCCCTTCCTTATTATTTTGAAGGCAATCCAAATTATGTAATATGACCTCATCTATAAATGTTGTAGTCTGTACTTCTAAAAGATAAGTGCTTTAAAACAGCATGATCCCAAAGCAATTATGACACCTAAAAATATTAATAATAATTACATAAGATCATGCAATGCCCAGATAGTGTACAAATCTCCATGAATTCATGAAACATCTCTTTTGACAGTTTGTTTAAATTGGCATCCAAATATGGTAATTTAGTCTCTTAGGTTTCTTTTCATTTACACTTCCACCCCCTCCCCCACCTGTCTCTTCATGCATCTTATTTGTGGAAACCTCCAAGTTATTTGCCTGGAGATTCCCACCATCTGTAGTCCACTAAATAAATTCCATTGTGTCCTCTGAGTTTCGCAGTGGTTAGGGCTAGAGCTGAGCTGTCCAACATGGTAGCTACTAGCCACATGTAGCTATTTAAATCAAAATTAAGTTAAAAATTTAGTCTCTCGGTCACACTGGCCACATTTCAAGGTTCAATAGCTACATGTGACTAGTGGCTACCATATGGGACAGCACAGATAGAGGACATTTCCAGCAGTGCAGAAAATTCTGTTGGATGACACTACTCTAGAGGCTTAATAAAGCCCCTTGGGGCAGCTTTGGAAGGAAGAGATTCTGAAATCTCACCCTCCCAGTGTTTGGCCCACAGCTGGTCTCCTGAACTGTAGTAAATTTAACTTCCACACCTGGACATTGGAAAAAAAATTAAAATTCAAGGGATTTCTGTGTTTTTCAAACTTGTATAAATGGCATAGTTATCAATACTTTGTTTGTTTTTTTAATTCAACTTTTTTATTTAGATTTAACCATGCTGATATATTTATTTGTAGCTTATTCCTTTTAACAGAAGTGTAATATTCCATTGTTTGAATGTATCACGGTAGGTTATTATCTTTTTAATTAACATTTAGATTGTTTTCCGTCTTCAGAGCTTCAAGGACCATCCTTGTACATCCTTGGCCTCCTGTTACAAACAAGTTGAGGAGGCACTCTGGACATGGACTCGCTGGGGCACTGAGCATGCTCATCTTCAACTCTAGTAGCTATTGCCCAGTCATTCTGCAAAATAGTTATACTCATTGACACTCCCACCAATGGTGTACAGTGTTCCCATTCCTTACAGCATTAGCACATTAGATAGTTTCAGACTTTTAATTTTTACCAGTATGGGTTCATGCAGTAAAAGTGTGAATACAAGCCTGGACAGAGAAGAGAAGAGAATGGAATTGAGAGAGGAGCCCTGACTTAGCTGAATCTATAAGCATATATAAAGCAAAGATAAAATGTGAATGATGGGTGGGAAGGAGTTAGTTATGATATTTTTAGTACTGTTTGGTAGGTTCAAACTACTCAATTTTTTTTTCATAATCATTTATCATTGCTCCCTAATAACCTCACACTCATGGATTTTTTTTTCTTTAGTCAAGCTTTACATGATCAAATATTGCTAACTAATTGCCCAAAATGATTTGGTTTGTACATGCATGCCATATTATATATCACATGGCAAGTCTTCCTCTGTGGGTGATATAAACTAAAAAGAGGTAAACTGAAAGGGGAATCTGTATTTGGAATAATGCCAGAAGTTTTGTGGAGTATTTGTGACTAGTTTGCATTTACTTATGAACTATGTGGACAAGGTAAATTGCTTGGCTCTGATATGGAGGCCTGCTAACTCTTACTATCACTACATTTACAATGGTTGCTTTAAACATTCAAGCTAGAGCACTTTTAGAGAAGATTGTGACTATAGGGCAACAATGATTAGCATGATTCATCAGTCCAGATACAATTTTTAAATCCTTTCCATGCGTGAGACACCATGGTATGCCCCATAAGGGAAGTAAAGACCAGCAAAAGTTGGTCCCTGCATCTGGAACTTCCAATCAAGCAACCTTTTCCTTTTGCAATACTAACTACAAAAGAAATTGTATGTTTTGTAGTCAGAAACTCACTTTGGCTTTGTTCTACTTTGATCTTTTAACTTATTTTAAAGAGTGTTCAGTAGTCATTCATTGCTCAGTAAGTCTTGCAATGACCTTTGGCCAAAAGCAGTAACATTCTGACCTGTCCAATGGAACTCAGAGCTTCCCACTCCACAAAGCTAATGGTGTAAATAACTTCAAATGAAACCCTCCTGGAGATCTGTGCTGGGCACAGTGAGAGAGACAAATGGGGTAAAGCAGGGGAAAGAATGAAGTTAGAGTGCCCAGGAATAAGTGAAAGTGATACCCATGTTTTCAGCATGTATTTCCTCATTTCCCTTAAGATTGATTCTCCACTAGTAGTTGAAAAAATTGGGGATAACACAACAAACCGTGATACTAAAATGAATTACATTTCCTTTAGGCCTGTGACATTTAGTAGGGTCAATGTCTTCTATCCTACAGCTACATATAAAATGTAAGGTAAATTATAGCAGCAAAGAACTAAATGAAGACACACTTCTTAAGTTAATTAATGGCCAGAAGGAGTGGCCTGCGTGGATATGGGGAGAAAAGAGTATGTGAGTGCCTGTGTGTATGTGTATACCCATGAATGTACATATGTGTCTCATAAACAACCCAAGAGAAAGAATGACCTAAAGAAGAAAAACTCTGCTTTGTCTTGAAGCCATTCACACTTTATTGTTTCTGAACTTCAAAATGAAGCAGTACTGAAGGCTATTTAGTGGCAGCAGTACAGGATTTCCTGAGACTAGAAGTTTGGCTCATAAACTAGAGGAGCATCTGGCCACCAGGATGTGAAAACAGCTCTCTGAAGACAATAGCCCAGTAGCGCAAGTGTAAATGATTCAGAAACCCCTGGCTGATGTTACTCTGAAGGTTGAACTGGTTAGGAAGGACCTGCTCAAATGGACATCACCAGGCAATTAGACAAGTCCAGCAATTTAGGGCGGAGTGAGAGGGAGGAAAGAATTAGAGAGATGGTGTCATCCCAAATGGTGTGTCCCAGAAAATATTCCTCCCTCTCAGTGGAGGAGGAAGGTTATGAATAAAAGAGGCTCAGTTACATGCTGCAGTTTAGGTCAAGACCTCTCCTTCTGGTGGTTGACAGTACATAGGCATGATCCATACATTCAAGGACATATCAAGTTGGCTTGATATGGCAGGCTGCTTGTCATTCTATTTATTAAATGTGTTCTACAAAAAAAAGTGTAAAATACTAAATTGAGTCAGATCAACTGTCAAAGGGTCATAACAAGTTAAAGCTATTAATCGGAAAATTGTTGTTTGACACTGACTCCCAAGTAGATCTCCTTAATGGCATGAGCCTCAGTTTCCAAATCTCAAAAACGGGAACAAGACTATTTTGTGGATTGTTGTGAAAATTGAAATAATAGAAATAGAAATGCTTTGTAGACATAAGATATTTAATGTTAATTTCTATTATTTTTAATTTTAATAAGGAAAAGGGAAGAATAAATATTTGGCACTAAGTCATAGCCATAGCATTAAAGCTCCCTCATCTTCACAGCCAAACATACTGCCAGTTGTTACTGACAGCTGGCATCCTTGCTCAGTTTCTTCTCTCTTCTCCTCCTACAGCCAGCTCCTCCCTGAAGAAACGCTTCAAGAGGCGGGAGATTGAAGCCATCCAGTGTGAGGTGCGGAAGATGTGCAGCTACACCAAGATTCTGTCCACCAAGAAGAACCTGGACCATGTGAACAAGATCCTGAAGGCCAAGCGGCTGCAGAGACAATCAAAAACAGGCAACAACTTCGTCAAGAAGAGGAGAGGGCGTCCCCGAAAGCAGCCCACCCAGTTCGATGAGGACTCCAGAGACCAAATGCCGGTGCTGGAAAAATGCATTGACCTGCCCAGCAAAAAGGGTCAGAAGCCCAGCCTGAGCCCGCTCGTGCTGGAGCCCGCCACCACCAGCCAAGACACGATCATGGCCACCATCGAAGCAGTCATTCACATGGCCCGGGAGGCGCCGCCCCTTCCCCCGCCACCACCTCCACCTCTCCCGCCCCCGCCGCCCCCGCCCCCACCACCACCTCCACCTCTGCCCAAGACCCCCAGAGGAGGCGGGAAGAGGAAACACAAACCGCAGCCTCCAGCTCAGGCGCAGCAGCCCCCGCCCCCGCAGCAGCCCCTTCCCCAGGAAGAGGAGGTCAAGGCCAAAAGGCAGAGGAAATCCCGAGGGAGTGAGAGTGATGTCCTTCCCTAGGGTGGGTCTGGGCATCTGAACCTGGGGCTGGAGGAACTGAGGCATTGGAAGTGCAGTGAGCAGGGATGGGGGTCGAATCCCCCACTGCAGGGACACCCTTGCCTTTCTCTCCAGAAGCTGGGTGGGCAGAATCGGGCCGCATGATGGGGTTGAGCCGTTGGTTCTGGGGAAAACAAAGCAGGGGGGACGCATTCAAAAGAAGTTTGTCTATGCTTTGCAGCAATTCCCAACCGAGCGGCACTTCGGTGTGGCTAGATCCTTGACAGGCGAGCCAGCAGAAGACCCATCAAGGAGGAGAAAGCTGGTGGCACTGATGGCCACCTGGCATCCTGCATCCAAGGTGCACCCTTGATGCCATTGCATCTGCTGGCCAGGAAAATTGGAAGGGAAACACCCTCAATTAGGAAACATTCCAAGGGCAGAAAAGCTGCAGATTTCTCAGCTGGCTTTGCTGTTACCCACTTCCATTTAATTGGGTTTTTTTTTTTTTTTTTTTTTTTTGGATTTTCAAGCTCGGCTAGGCTTTGGGCACCAACATTTTCTTCAGGTGACCTGAATCTTTCTGTTAACGATACAGTTTCTCTAATGGACTCGTCATCAGAAGGTGGAATTCTAGCGATAGGCAACCTTAGACTTGCTTTCATATTCTTCTCTATGCCTCCTCTATCATACATACACTGGTATTTAGCATTGTCTGTTCCTCCTTTCCCTTTTCCCATTGTGTGCTTCCATATACCTTTTCATTAACTTACTTGCTGCCTTCTTTTCCTTGGTACACACCTAAATAATGTAAACCTTACCTGCGTTGTAATGTTCACCCTTGGCATGCTGACCCCAGGAACTTGGCTTTGAATCCTGATCATTGTGAAACACATACTCAGTATTGATAGAACCTTTTTAAATAAGTGATTTAGAGCAGCTGAAGATATGTTGACCCAGGTGTCAACCAGGTTATTTTTATACTTAAAACATATCATCAGAGAATAGCAGAATAAGATGGTTTTAATACCCCACAACAAATGGAATAATTGGCAAATCGCCAAAAACTGAAACCCCAGACCCACCAGGAAGACAAGTGTTTAGCAATGCCTTGGTATATGATTTTTTTTTTCTTACAGATAACTATCGTAGATCATGGAAAAAAGGAAACAAGAAAGACAACAGAACAAGTCCATTATCTCTTGATAATTATTTCTTAAAAACAAATGGGAGTAAGTGTTCTTATCTGAAAAAAATAAATGAAAATGCCCAAGGGTATCACCACTCCAATTGTATCAAGCCACCTTGGACAAAATATCCAAATTGTGGTTGCCTTAATAAACTAAAACATTTTTGTACATAATGTAATTATAAATCTATCAGTCTGCATGAATGCAAACTGTGTGTGACAAATCGTCTTTTAAATGGTCAATTTCAACTGTACATTTCTCATCCAAGTTGTACTCTAGTCATTGGTTTAGTGTGGACAGATTATTCCATCTCTATTATCCATTTCCACAGCCCAAGTAAGACATGTTGAAACTCAGAATGAGTATGAAGTCATTCCATTGCCGTAGATGTTTTCTAAAAGTCGGATGTGGAAATTTCAAATGAATATTTTCAATTTCCTCTCTCCCTCCTCCTCTTACCTTCCCCAAGACATCAAACACCTGGCATGGTAGATTATAAAAAGAGAGACACTGAGAGACAGAACTAAATTTTTCTATTGGGAATTAGACTATCTGGTTTGCCTCTAAATTAAGTTTCTTTACAGGAAGTTGGGACTGGCTGGAAATTGTATTATCACTTCAGAACATAACATTATTTCCTTAGAGAGATGGGTTTTTGTTGGGAACATAAAAGAATAAAAGAAGGGGTGTCTATGGGAGTGAATTTTAAAATTCCAAGTTAATATGCTGACAAACATCACTTCTCTGTCATGGTACCAACAGTTGGCTGAAATTACCCACAGAGTCATCTGTTCTGCACTGTCACCATGGACTCCACATCATTTGCTGCCCACTAGGTCAGTCACATTTAAACCTAGCAATATGTAAGTTTAAAGGAATGCATTCTCCTGTACTTTAAAGCTTGTATTGTAGATTCTCAATTTGTGACCCTGGTTGACCTTTGGCATTTTACACAACTTGAACAGCAAAACCAAACCAGCCACTTTCAATTTGTCATTCCCAAGCTATGTTTGAGTGGTTCCAAAGTCACTGGAGAGGAAGTTTTGAATTAGCCCCACTCACCTCACCATTGCTATTGAAAGAGCAACCATTTTTATTCCAATTAAACCATAATGAGGTTTCTCTCCTGTTGGATTTTGAAAATCCTTTCCTTCGTTCTTTTTACGGTCTTTCTCCTTCTAGTGTTATACTATTTCCCCAACCAGGTCTGCAAGCAGACTACATCTTCCCACAGAGGAGAATGAGCTGACACTCTAATAAGCTTCTTAAAGGAGGGCCCAAAGCTTAATTGGCATTAAGCTCTAGTAGGCAAGAAATTTCAAATATCTTTGGAATTTTCAAACCAATGAAAAGTATTCCAGGAGAGATACAGCAGAGGTGCAACTTATCCATAAATTCAGTTCTTCAGTTATCTTGTGAGTTAAATGAAAATCCTCTATGTTATCCTCAGAATAGATTGGAAAACTACAGAGGACCCCAAACTAAGACATACTAAACAGCTGTTTGGAGGTCCAGTCACCTGCACAGCTGACTCCACCACCCAGATTCTCCCTCAGTATCACACATTACTTTTTTTCTTTGCTTTCCATTAACATATCTCATCTGTACAGCCATTTCTTTATGTTCTACCACCTTTCCATTTGCCTCCCCTTTCTGTCCCGGCTCAACACTGGGCTAGTCTAGATTCATGTCTTTTTGGTTGGTGGGCGAACCCAGATCTCCTAACCTGAATGCGGAGGTCTGTTGCCACTGAGCCCTGCCTTCTGTGGCTGCATTTTTATTTAGAGAGGATGTCATTTGGGATGCACAGGACTCCATACACAGCTCCACGAAATATTTTCTAATAGGAGAAATCCCTTAGTTTTCTGTTTTTGAAAACTTGCCTTCAGCAAGCATGAGTGAACCTACTTATAATATAGGGAGTCTGAGTAGGGGTAAGCAAAGAGTGAAGTCAAGATATAATAACCTCCTTGAAGGCGATGATGGGTCTCTAATCCACCTTCCTAGGTGGCTGGGGAGCCACTTGGTTTTCAACCCATTATCTCAGATGAAAGAAACAGAAATTTAAGTTCCTCTAATGGCGTGGCTCTGGGTACAACCCATGAAAGATGGGCAGAAGGAAAGGACAGCATGTCGGGCTGGTATATGACTTGGCAGGACCGGGACTCAACAGCCCCTGACAGCCCAGAATAGGTGACTAAAGGCTGACAGAGGATTATTAGCATGTTAACTTGGCTGCTGTCTGGGGTGGGAAGCCATCTTTGATGGCAGTCGGAATTTGTGTTCTACACGTTGCTGGGTCTATAAATATGATAAGCAAGCGGTAACAGAATTATAGTATAAGGTGATGTACTACATGCAGATCATAAAGGATTTGGTTTTAGGACTTAAGTAGAAAATTCCACTCTTACAGCTTATTACCCAACAATATTCAGATAATGAGCTTTTGGAGAATATTTTTTTTCCCTACCACTAGGAAGATTTACCTGGGAACTGTCTAAAGTCTATACATATATTTCCAAAGCCTTTAAATGCCAACTGTAGCATGGAGAGACAGGGGGTGGCAGAAGCCGAAATGCCTCAAAAGCCATTTAAGTGTTACATTGCAGGATTTTCAGTCCTCATTATGTAAAAGTAGATAAATATAGACATTATTCTCAACACTACCCTGTAGTATCACAATGGTCCAAATGCCAGAGCTTACAGATAATGTCATCACAGTGCCTAGAAACTCGAACTGTAATATATCGTAGCATTTTCTTGGTGTTTTTTAAAGTTTCTTTCCACAATGCAAGGCTCCCTCTGCCTCTTGTTTCTTGGAGAGTTCGCCCCGCTGATGAGTCTGCCTTCCTTGTTGGGTGTTGGGCTCTGTCACTTGGGGAACAGTCTTAGAAGCACATATCAACCAAGGAAGAAACTTCCTGGATATCTATTGGCCGCTTGCCCAGGTATAATAAACACTAAAAGAGGGGGAAATTGAAAAGAGCTGCCACTGGTCAACACAAAAGGGCAGTTCCAACCTAGGTTGGTGTCTTTCTTTTTCTTCCTTTTTAAAAAAATCTATTTCTTAATAATAATAAATGCACATGATGTGTTAAATATGTATATATATATTTCAAAAGAAAAAAAATAGGGCACAAGATTGTCTTACAAGTCGTGCTGGCTAATTTTTAGTTTGTATTCATAAGTGGTTTTTAAAAGCCTTTTTTAAAGTGTAATTTGCATGTTCTACTTTGATTGTATGTAAACATATTTTAGAACAAAAAAATGTATTTGTATTTTATTGAATATAGAGGCAAGAAAAATTGTACATTGTTTGAAATGTTCTTTTTGTAACAGTTTTTATTCATAAAGCATTTTTGTACATTTAAAATGAACATGGACTTGCTGTTATTTGAGGCGTAGATACATCTGGCATGCTTTACTGTCATGCTCCTCCATGGTCTTAGATGTTGGGTTTTAAACATTTTTTCTAAAAGAAAGCTCAGTCTTTTTTGCTACCAGATCAGGTTAGCACAGTATAGAGCACTTAACTATTAAAAAAAAAAAGTTAATCCTATTCATATGTTATTCATTGTGTGAAATTAAAGACATTCAATTCAGTCTAACATGAGTTGTGAATTCTTTTGTTTTCTTTCCCATCTGGTTCAAATCACTAAGGAGTTTAATAGCATTTGAGAATCTTTGCTCACACCAACTGAATATGGAATCATTGAGAAAATTCTAACCAAACTTTTGCCTTTTTGTATGAATCTGGGATGTACATTGTGGGCAATATTTGGGTCTGATTTTCTGAGTTACTGTTCACAATATATCACATCTTGACATAAAACCAGGGCTGATTCAAAGATCCAGTGAGACTTATGCTGAAAGTACTCAAAATACATTTGTAAGGTATTGGAGACCTATCTTGTCCTAAATTTTTAGAAGAACATTCTGGATGAAGATAAAACTTTCTTACTAATATCTCATGATGTCTGATTTGGACTTCAAGTTTGACTGGAGTGATAAGAAAGGCTATTTAATCAATCACAAAAAGTTCCTGATGGCCTATATCTATAGTGACCAATCTGGGCAAGCCCTTAAGGGCAATGCCAGAAACATTCAGGAATTATTAGGGCAAGTGTGTGAAAAGTGAACCAGCAGTTCTTAGCAGAATGTGGCATGTGATCAGTGCTGGGGTCTCAGAAGGGCCGAGCCCCTGGACAGAACTCTTCTCTACTCTTTCTGTTCTAATTTTTAGTTCACATTTACAAGTAGATTTCAAAACCCCTTTTACAGTGTCACCTGCATGTTCCACTTTGAGAATATGGAAACATACACATATATCTGTATTTTTAGTTTTCTTTATCTTGTATGCCTCTCGCAAAAGCCAAGGTAAGTAAGGAATGTTCTGAGCAGCTCCCCATCCCTAATCATCACTCTGACTCCCCATTGCTTTGTTGTGCTCTCGGTCTTTGCAGCACCCGCAGTGGAATAATGGAAGTCTGCTGGAATGAATGAAAGTCTTCATGAGTAGATTATTAGTAGGTTACTAGGGCAGCCTCGGGTTGGCTGGAGCACTTGTGCTTTAGGTAACCTTCTGGGACTGAGAGAATTGAGTCAGCAGCCTCTGACAAAGTAGAATTTACCCTCTTTTCCCTCTCGTCTGCCAACTATCTTACACTGAACCAGGAAAATGTAAAGCATTACAGCATCCTCTTTCTAGCTCAGGTTCTTTAGACCATTAGTATTTCTGAAATCAATAACATCTAAGTGGGCCCTCAACCTCTTCCCACCAGCTCCTCAGGCAGGGACAAAGCTGTTGCCTTGAAATGATTGGCTCAACTTGTAGGGTTTTAAAATCAGTCCATAGAGTCGCAATGTGCTGACAAAGACTCAAGAAAGTCTGATGTGTTCACACATGTGGCTGGTATGAATCTCAGCCTACAAATAAACAGGTGAAAGGAATATAAGTTTTAAAATTTCTCTGCAGCTCACTTTTGTTCATTTATAAGACCCCGTTCCACCAGCATAGCAGACAGACTCTTGGTTTCAGACCTAGAGAATCTTTTTCTAACCTGGAGGGGAAGGAAGGAGGGGCCACATAGACAACCTTGCTCCGACTTTCTTCCAAATTGCATTTCTGTGTCCAAGTCCTCTCTATTTCCCCAGTTTCTAGGCATTTAAAACTGAAAAGCCAGGGGGAAAAGTCTTTTTTTAATTATTTTTCCCTGTGCTTTGTGCTGTCAGGAACATACCCGAGGGGATGAGCTCACACCAGCCTGGCTGCGTGTATGGTGGGGAGGAGACTGATAGAAGAGTGGGCATATCGGGAATCGGTTACCTCTTAAAATTTTTAACCTGTCACACATGTGATAGGGAGTGAGAACAATGTGATGTGAAAAGCTAAAGGATGTGCGCAAGGTCCTAAAAGCCTCTTTAGAGGTCAGATGAGATCATGAATGGGTGTGAAAGAGACTGGGAAGGTGGCAAATGGTGTGCCTTGTTTGTCGTTAGCAGCCTTTTTCACTGTTATGGGATATGCCCACATCCAGGTTTTTAATTGTTATGAGGCTGTGGCAATAAACTGCCCTAAAGTGTCATGAGGGCCTTTGTTTCCAGGTTTATTTAAAGGAAAACCCGTTCCAAAGTGCTATTCTTATTCACATATGCTAAAGTTGGGAGGTAACAAATGAGAAATATTAAAACTTTAGAAGAATTTTTTTTTTAATGCATATTCTCTTATGGTTAAGCTTCATAGTTTAAAACATAATTCTTCTCTTTTTAGTGGACAGAACGCTGGAATGAGAGTCAAGAGACCCTGCTTGGTCACTAAAGAATTCTATGCCCAGGAGCCAAACCTTTTGGAGTCCCACTCGACTACCTCAAAAGGGGAGGTTAGACTCTCAATGGTATCTGCAGTGCCTTCCTCCCAAGTCTAAGTATCCAATCTCTTATTTTTGTACCTTCCAAACAGGCCCTACCTGTAGTTTCTAACTTCATCTCCCATCATTGTGAGCCAGTGACATTTTGGGGTTGTTACCTCTGCATAGTCAGTCCTATCCTAATAGGTTTGATGATAGGTGTGAATATATGGAAGAAGTTTAAAAATATGGAATTATGAGGGCACATGATCAAGTCTTTCCTTCCTCCCTCCCTCCCTCCCTTCCTTCTCTATTTGCACATCAGTAAGTACCAAAAATGTAAGGATAAACAAGAAAAACAAGGCCTCATTGAGCTTTATTCTAGCAAACCTAGATGGTGAACTGCATTCCATTCTCTACCTATGCAAATTCTACCCACTTTTGAGAGTCAATTCAAACCCCACTTCCTCCAGGAAGTCTTCACAATCCATAAACATCTCTCAAATCACTCATTTGGTAACTATCCTTAATAATTCCACACGTGGCAAGGTATAATCCAAGCCTGCCATGTCAAATTGCTCAGGTTATTTCCTGCACAAGAGAATTTCTGTCAAACTTTACACCCTTGGTGCAACATCTGTCCCCAATAGGCATCTTTTTTTCATTGTCGTGAAAGTGATTTTGTGAGAAAAAGGCTAAAAAACATTTTCCAGCATGGTGATGTACCTCTAGAAGGTAGAGGTGATCCCTACTTCTTCTCACTCAGACCATCCATCCTGCTCTTGCCCCTGAGATCTGGAGGCCAGTCTCTTAAGACTTCCCCCATTTTCATCCATAATACTGTATAATCCACAAGACCTCTGAATCCATTCTCTAAATAGTTAGAAGAAAACCGTGAAACCAGGTATTATCATTATTTTTATGTGTCAATTTGACTGGGCATTGGGTATCCAGATGTAACATGATTTATCTTTGTGAGGGTGTTTGCAGATGAGATTAGCATTTGAATACATGGATTTAATATATGGCCTTGGTATCATCCATCAATGCTTTGAGGGCCTGAGTAGAACAAAAGATTGAGGAAGGAAATTGCCCATCTTTTTCTGCTTCACTGCTGAGATGAAATATCTCATCTTATCTTCTCCTTCCCTTGGATCGGATTTATGGATTGGCCAAAAAGTGCATTTATTTTTTTCCATAAGATGACTCTAGTAGCGCTTAGTTGTCTTAAACTTCATTTGAAACAATTTTCTTAAATTGCATTGTGACAGCTGTCATATCAGTGTGCATTTTAAAAAAAATCAAAATTGGCGAAGTTTTGTGTAGCCGTTTTAATGAAGATGGAAGAAAATACGCAACATTCTCAGCATATTATACTTTTATTATTTCAAGAAGGTAAAAATGTGACTGAAACACACAAAAAAAGATTTGTGCAGTATATGGAGAAAGTGCTGTGAGTAACTGAACGTGTCAGAAGTGGTTTGCGAAGTTTCATGCTGGAAGTCTCTTTCTGGACGATGCTCCATAGTTAGATAGAGTAGTTGAAGTTGATAGTGATCAAATCAAGACATTAATGGAGAACAATCAATGTTATACTGTGTGGGAGATAGCCAACATACTCAAAATATCCAAACCACAAAATTATTGGTGAAAATAAAAAATATGTCTTTCATGGAAAAAACCATATGGACTTTATGGCCAACCCAATACATCATAGGCTGTCCTGGTTCTCAGACCTCTGGACTTGGACTACTTAACACAGCCAGCTTTCCTGGGCCTCCAGCTTGCAGATGACAGCTTCTAGGACTTCTCAGCCTCCGTAATCATGTGAACCAATTCCTACAATTGTTCCACCTCCTTAAAGGATGAGTTATCTACATAAATTATTTGAATTCTTATGCACAGGAGATTTTTCCTTTTTTTACACTTTGTATTTTGAAATAACTTCAGACTTACAAACAAGTTGTGTATATAGAGAGAATAAAGATACAAGTATGTGTCTGGAGAACCCTAATACGCCAGACAATGGCCTTGTGCAAATGTATTAGCTAGTCTCAATGTCACACGTCCATGAAGATAAAATTCACTAAGTTGGTAGACATTTGAAGTCCCCAAACATCTACAATTTTCCAAAGGCTTTTGGAAATTTTATTTTGAAGTAATTATAAATTCACAGGAGGATGCTAAGGAATATACCAGGAGGTCCAGTGCAACCCTCTCCTAACTGTTTTTCCTTACCCCGTGTCTCTATCCCATATAAACACAGTTCAATATCAAAACCAAGAAATCGACATTGACACAATCCATAGAGCTTATTCAGATTTTACCAGATAGACATGAACTCATGTATTAGTGTGTGATTGTGTATGTGCATAGATCTGTGATGCGATTTTGTCACATGTTTAGCTTTGTGTAACCACCACCACAATAAAGATACTCAGTTGTACCATCACCAGGAAGATTTCCCTCTTGCAAATAAGCCACCCCTTGCCCTAATCCCTGGCAACCACTAATACGTGCTCCATCTCTACAATTTTCTTACTTCAACAATATTACATAAATGGAATTATGTAATATGTAGCCTTTTAAAAATAAAGTCTAGTTTTAGAATTGTTTTAGATTTATAAAAAGTTGTGAAAATAGTACAGAGAAGTCCCATAAACCCTGCACCAGGCCAAGTTTCACTTATTATTAACATGTTAGTGTGGTATCTCTGTCACAATTAATAAAACAATATTATTATATTATTAACTAAAGTCTACACTTTATTCAGATGTCCTTAGTTTTCAGCAAATGTCCATTTTTCTGTTCAGGATCCCATCCATGGCGCCACATTACATTCATTCATCATGTCTCTTCAGGCTCCTCTTGGCTGTGACAGTTTCTCAGATTTCCCTTGTTTGTGATGACCTTAATGATTTTGAGAACTGGTTAGGTATTTCACAGAATCTCTTTCAATTGAATATGATGTGGGTTTTTTTTTTTTTTTTCCATAAGTTCTTAAGAAGATGATCATAGCGGTGAAGTGTACATACTATCAATATGAATTCCCACTGTTGATTTAACTTTGATCACCTGGCTCAGTAAGTATTTGTCCAGTGTCTCCACTTTAAAGTTGCTCTTCCCACCACCCTCCTTTTCCATATTTCATTCTTCAGAAGGAAGTCACTACTCGGAGCTCACACTTAAGTGTCGAGTTGTGTTCCATCTCCTTGAAGGGTGAGTATCTACATAAATTATGTGAAATTCTTACACAGAGATTTTTCCTTTTTTAATACTTTTTATTTTAAAATAATTTTAGGCTTACAGGAAAGTCGCAAACAATTTTATTTAATTTTTTCACCCAATTATTTTGACATAAACATCTTACGTACCCATGGTACACTTATCAAAACCAAGAATTTAAATTTGGTACAGTACTATTCATTAAACTACAGACTCTAGATTTCAAAAGCTTTTTCCAATAATGTCTTTTTTAAAACATTTTTTAAAAATATTTTAATTGGGGTAAAATCCATATGGTATAAATTTACTATTTTAACCATTTTGATGTGCACAGTTCAGTAGTGTTGACTATGTTCACAATTGCTGTGCCTCTCATCTCTGGCACTTCTTCATCTTGCAAAACTGAAACTCTAGACCCATTAAAGAACTCTCCATTCTCCCTTCCCCCCACCCCCTGGCAACCACCATTCTACTTTCTGTTTCTATAAGTTTGACTGTTGTAGATAAGACATGTAAGTGGAATCATGCAGAATTTGTCTTTTATCTCCAGTTATTCATTTATTCAGTGTTTTATTTATACTGGTATGAACTTGGATATTGATTTTAAATTTTGAGCTATACTCTAATATCACTTCATTTACTTTGTTGCTTAAATTATTAGAGTTATAGCCATTTGGAGTTCTTTCAATTGGCTCCCACATGCCTTTGACATACTGTCATCATTATGTATGTACAGTTTTTGTTTTTTTCTGTTTTGTGTTTGCTAGCACTTTTTTACTTTCTGACACTATAAGATGCTTCAGGCTCATCTTGTATATTTCCCATGCCAGTTCTAGAATCAATCATTTCTTCAAGGATTCCTAGTTTCTGTTGATGAAGGATGGTATTAAAAACAAAAATCTGGGCACTAGGTGTGCTCATTGCTATCCTAGCATCATTACTTCTTGGCCCTATCAGCTGGAAAAGCAAGGAAATATGTGTACACAACAACCTCTGAATGTACACTATATATAGAAATTGTTATATGTAACCATCTGTATCTATATTAAACTAAGCATGAGTCTAAACATATCTCTAACTCTACTACATTACTGCATGGATCATTCTAGCCTCCTTCTTTTGATTATCTGTAACCTTCTACTCCAATAGTGTTAAAACTGGCTCGCACGACCTGCCATTCCTTTTTTCAGTTGTTTAATTCTGGGATACCGGTATCAGAGTAGCTGACTTATACCTGTCCTTTTCATATTGGCCTTTTCTCACTTGGCATAATTTCTCTGAGGTTCATCCAATTTGTTCTGCATATCAGTACATAGTGGGTTTTATTTTATTTTATTCTATGGCATGGCTATATCAGACTTTTTCAACTATTCACCCACTGAAGGACATTTGGATAGTTTCCAGTTTGACACTATTACAAATAAACTTGTTATGGACATTCATAGACAAGCACTTATGTGAAAATAAATTTTAATTTCTCTGAGAAAATTGTCCAAAATTTCAGTTGCTGGATTGTATGGTACATCCATTTTTAGTTTTGAATGTAACTGACAAACTAGTTTTCAAAGTTGTTCTATCATTTCCCATTCCTACCAGCAATGCCTGAATGATCCAGTGTCTCTCTCTGCACCCTCATGAGCATTTGATGTCATCGCTAGCTTTCATTTTAGCCATTCTGATAGATTTGCAGTGGTAACTTATTATAGTTTAAAATTTCATTTCTATAATGTCTAATAATGCTGAGCATTTTTTCATGCATTTACTTGCCATCTGTATATCCCCTTCAGATCTAATTAGATTTTTAATGCTGAGTTTGAGAATATTGTATATGTTTTTTCTAGTCTGTAATTTGTCTTTTCATTTACACTTAGTCTTAAAACACATGTGAAACATAAAAGTTATGTACATTTTAGCATGGAGAAACAGGCTCAATAAGATAAAGGACTTTTTTTTTTTCTCCAAATACACAGTTATGAAGGGTATACCTGTTCTAGAGGCCATCTCTGCTCACATGTTAAGGTTGTTTCCAACTTTAATCATGGACATGAAAGACACAATGAAAGAAAATTAATGGGCCAGGGCCCCAGGATTTGAGGAGTTAAAAGGAGAAAAAGAATGTATCTAAGTCAAAATTTTTCAACTGGTGTGCTGCAAGAATTTTTAAAGCATGCAATACCTATTTAGTCAGAGGCACTGACCTCTTTTCCCTTAGATTGTCAAGTTAAAAAATGACAACAGTCAACATAAAAATAGCCATCTGATGTGAAAGACTCAAAATAATATGTATTTATTTTTGTCAGATGGGCCACAGAATTATAGTAATTAGTTTACGCGCGACATGAGATGAAAAAGGTTGGAAATCGCTGATCTAAGTGTAGATAGGACCTGAGCCTGGCCTTAAAGGGTGGATGTGGTCTGCCTGAGAAGGCAAAGAAAAGGCCTCCCCTGGCTTGGGTCAAAAATGGGGGGTCGAGGGGAATGTAAGCAGATCTGCTGTAAGAGTTATGCACATGGGACGTCGGCCTGACAGTTAGGGTGAGATATTACAGAAGAAGAAGAAGAAGAAGAAAATCAGTGGGGAATAGAAGTGAATAAATAGGAGAGAATCATAATATTAAAAAGAAAGACAACCGAGGCTGAAATTGATGAGCATTTCTGATACGTTTTAAAAACAGTAAAACAGGATTCAAAATTCCAGAGAGATTGGTTTATGGCTTGTGGGCCAAGTCATGTATTTTGATTATGCAGTCCCTTTAATACTTAGTACCATTCACATGGACTACTCTCAAATTTGCTGATTCAACACAATAATAAATTAGAGTAAGCGTACTCCAAAAAAATGTCTGTGAGAGCCAATATAAATACAGTGGTCATAAAACAGGTGCTGGCACTCAAGGAAAGTATACCTAATGATAGCTAACATCGTTGATATAAAAAATCCACAAACAAGTGTGGCTATGCATGACCATCAGTGTGGCTCAGTAAAAAAAAAAAAGAAAAGGTACACCCCTTTCTAATATGTCCAAGAGATGTTATTTTCAAGAACCACTTAACATATATGAAGCAAGCAAAGAAAAAATGAGTTTAAACTCAGAGGGAAATGTCAGAATGTCAGTATTTGATAAATGCTCTTTTTCTCTATCATCCTCTCTTCTACTCCTTTCCTATCAGAAGTAGAAGTGGTTAATGTTTCTACTAGACCAGGAGTTGGCAAGCTATGGTCCCAAAACAAGCTGCTGCCTGTTTTTGTATGGCCCAAGCTAAGAATAGTTTTTATATTTTAAAAAGTAAAAAAAAAAAAAAAGAGGGGGGAATGTTCCATATTCTGTGAAAGTAATATGAAATTCAAATATCAATGTCCATCTATACAGTTTTATGTGAACACAACCCACTCATTCAATTACTGGTTGTCTACGGCTGTATCCCCGCCACCTCAGGGCTGAGTAGTTACAACAGAGAACATGCAGCTTGCACAGCCTGCAATGTTTACTATGGACCCATTAAGAAACAGTCTGTTGGCCCCTGGAATAGAGTAACCCAACTGTTAGTCACCAGGCAGTTAAAATACAGATCGTATGCACATGATTCAGGACATCAGGAAATTTGCCTTGTAGCATTAAATCAGCTTCTCAGAGGGAACCATCCCCTGCACCTCGTTTTTGTAACTTCCCACCTCTGCGACTCTCATCCCATCCTTCTTGTCCCTCAATCACTGGTGCTTTGAGCTCCTTGCTTAAGCTGTATTTATATAGACTGTTCTTACTAACCCCTTGATGTTTTCATTGTGTCTAGGTTTCCGGTTTAGTTAAACTCCTCTGGCCTTGGGAATCCCATCCTTTGTTCTACCAGATGAAAGCAATTGCCCCTCTGCATTTAGGGACTGGAGCCAGATAATCTAGTCCTGATTGATAATGAACTCCGTCCCGTTGTTATCAGCTGTTTCAGCGTCTGCTGTAGTCTAAAGTGAGCACCTTAGGGGCAGAGCCTCTGTTTAGTATTTTATTCTGTCCTTCCTACCCAAGGCCCATCACAGACCCTTAGTACATGATTGCTATGTGTTTGTTGATTGACTAATTGTCTGATTGATTGAGCAGCTAAATCAATGAGGTAGCAGCCTGGGGCCACTCAGAAAGGCCTTCCTCTGAGCACTGTGCCTCAGGCAGAGTTTGCTTTCTTTGTATTCTTTCTCCTTAAGTTTCTCTGGGCTCATTGGTTTTGAAAGCACTTGAGAAAGAGGGAAGATGGTGCAAGTGAACCAAAGCAACTCGCCTCCATCTGCCTTCAATTCTCAGGCTGGGAAAACATTTCCAGAAGGCCTAGTGCATGAGAACCTGACGCGGTGACAGAACGTTCTGTCTCTCTCTTGTTCCACGCGCAGTGTGCCGAGTTTTTGCAAGCTCATAAATCCTGAGGGCCTTTTCCAGCCACGTCAGCCCCCATTCTGGCAAGTGGGTGGACGCTTTGAAACCCCCATCGGAAGAGAACATTGTGTTTCTGCACAGCCAGCCCCACTGCAGGCTGATTTCTCCCGGTGCAGGTAGGCTGTGCCGGCCAGTGAGGTCAGAGGTGCTTTCTGCTTCACAGGCTCTTGCCTTTTGGAAATATGCTGGAAAATTGCCCAACACTCTTCAGTGATAGGTTTGAATGAGGGGAGGTAGTATTACGAATTTATTAGGTTAAATTTTCTGGGAGGCGACCTAGAAAAGTGTTCCCTAGGGGCTAATTAATACAAAGTGATGGTTGCAGAGGGGAAGCAGTTAAAACCAGCACCCAGGCAAACATCTCCTTTGTTTGGGGAAGAGGGTCTGGTGCCCAGCCTGGAGGTGGCGGGAGGAGGAAGAGAAGTGAAAAATCATCCAGGTTCACATACGTGTGAACCGTGGCTTAGCCCAGCACCCCTGACACATCCCCACCACCACTGCTGCCACCAGGCAGCTCTTGTGTCTTGGTGCCACCTTCTCTTCTGCTTCTTTTCCCATCAAGATGTGTAGTGTTCCTGGCCACATCTGGAGTCTTGTGTGTTTGGCAACACATTAAAAAAGACGTAGCAGACAGAGTATTGCTTACTGGCTCGAAGGCAGAGCACTGGATGTGAGAACTTAGGCAAGCGATACCTTCACTTCCCTCTTCTGTAAAATGAGAGACTGTGATATACACCTGCCAGGGTTACTGTGAGAATGACACGAGACAGTGGCTGTGAAAGCACTTTATTAACTGCTATTCGAGTGGAAAGCGTTAGTATGCCAGGCAATTCTATGTGAGCTGCTACTGTTACACCTACTACTATGACGGTGATATGTCCTGCTAATACTACCAGTAGTACCAATCCAAGGGCTAAATGACCAGGTGGAGAATCTGGAAACCACATCACACCTGAGAGGAAAGTTTAAATAAACCAGCTGGAGTTGGCCCAGTAAAAATCTCAGTGGGAAAATAACTGTCTTCAAGGATCTGAAGGTTTGCCATGTGGAAAAGGAGGTAGGTTTGTTCTGAATCCCTCCAGTGTAAAGGCCGCAGAGCAGAATTACAAGGAGAAGTATTTTATTACAGGAAAAGAACTTGCTCTTAATAAAATCATCAAACAATGCAAAATATCATCTTGGAACACAGTGAAGACATTGTCTTGGGAAATATTGAAGCAGGGAGACTTGAGTATCTATACAGACTCTAGCCATTTACCAATTACTTATATATATTGTAGCATCTGTTGCTGGCCCACTGAATGCCAGGCTGTGCTTCAGGTACGGGGACCACCACAGTGAACAAGACCAACTTCTACTCTCCTGAACCTTACATTAAATTAGAGCATTGCGTGCAGGTTGGATGCTATGTCACGCTAGTCTCTTCCTGTCACTTCTGTCATTCTGACTCTTAGAATACTGTAATTTCACAGGTATACAATGAAGTTGGGAGAAGGGGACAATCAACATGTTTCTGCCCTGTAGGGAGAGTCTCCCTCCAGGCTGGCATGGAAAGGCCTTGGCAGTAGAGAGGGCTGTGGGAGGAGCCTCCAACTCCCTCGGAATCCCGTTCCGTAAGTAAGTGACCCTCCTTGGCTAAGAGTGGCCTGCCTGCCTGCAGGAAGTTTCAGGCAGTGGCTATCCTGGCAGCTGAACATTCCTCCAAGAAGAGACCCTGGAGGATGATGGGCCCCGAGCCACCGAGACCTCTTGGAAACTTCTGCAAGGTGAACAGAAAGGTCTTTGCACTCCGACAAGTGATGGTAAATGGCCAAAGTAAGCTTCTCCTGCCTAAAATACATCTTCTCTCACCCTGAAGGTAGCCTGCAATTCCCCCCAGGGAGCTTCTCTTAAAATGTAAATATTCCTGGCAGGAGTAGGAGTACTGCCTGTATGCAAGCAGTCAGCAATTCCTGAAGATTCACCCTCCAGAGATCTCACCTGGACATTTGGCCGTCCCTCTGAATTGCCACTGCCACTCCACAGATTGCCTAAACACTTGTAGTACCTCCTGGTCTCCTCTCAGCTCCTGGGATGTGGCCAGAAGAAAAGCAAAAGTCTAGCACGTGTAGATCATTTCTGCAAGTGCATCCAGCTCAGTTCCGAAATGAAACCCTGAGATGTAAAGCCTAAGATGGGTGGGACACCGTTGTGAGATACCCAGGGGTGTGGAGTTTTCTATTTTACAGAAGAGTTAAATATAATAATAATTGAGGGAAGCAGTTGGATCAAAAATTATTTGCTGGGCAATTTCAAAACCAGGAAATGCTTAAAATGCAAACCACAAGGTGAAGATAACCTTAAAGGTTAATGAAAACCTGCGACAACAGACAGAGGAAATGAAGAACTGTAACAGAGTCTTCCTTCCAGATCCATTGAGCAGCCATACCAACATCTTTTCAAATCAGGAACACGATCCAGCTCCATTTATTTTGCCTTGAAAAACACTGAAATAGAACAAGATGCTGAGCTATACCGAATGCCTCAGTGGCTTCTCCACTAGACCAAGAATAAAGACTGGTTCCTGCAAACGTTACTGAGAGAAGCTGGCTTGTGCAGCTGTGCCTGGTAGGTGTCCCACAAGTATTTGTTAATACATTAGAGTCCCTTGGTCTAGCCAGTTAAAAATGTCAAGCATTTATTAAGGGCCAGGGAGGAGAGGAGTAAAGCAACTGTGTGGACGGTTTAGGATAAAGCCCAAACTACTGGTCCAGGGAAGGCTCTTAGACAAAGTCAAGGACTCGAAATTCATAGGAGTGACAATGAAATTTTTAAAGTAGTGACAGGGAGGATTCAAAAAGTCAAACTGGATATAGTTCTGGCTTGAGAGGAGATAATGCCATGCTGTAGAGAATGCAAGTTCAAGATTCAGGAATTCAGAAATGTGCCCAAGTCTAAAAAACAGGAGGACATTTATCCTGAGAACTGAATGGAGACAGGTGAACACGGGCCTGGCGAATGTGAAGGAGGGAGTTGCCTCTACATGGTTAGGTCTCATATGTCATAGGACCTGGCCCTGCTCTGTTGGGATGCATTCTTAAAACGGTGCCACGTTCCCTGTACTGTGGTCTGGCAATGAATGCCTGTGACTTCCTGCCAATGCCCTTTTCAGTGACCTTTGAGAAGCCACTGAACTACATCCATTGCTGGAACTGAGAAAAGAACAAGATCCCATGACACAAAGTAGTCAGGGCATGGTCCAGAAAGGTCACTGGGCAGTTGTCAGGGGGCCTGGGTCAAGGCCTAACTTCATAGCCAATTCGCGTGTGGCCTTGGTTTCCTCACCAAGAAGGTGGGGACAGAGGGCCTCAAGATTTGCTCTAGGGTTATTGTGGAACCCAGATAAGATCCTGCAGGTACGAGGTCTTTGGAAACTTGAAAGCATCATTCACACATCATGACTTACTATCTGGATTCAACAGCAGGACATCTAAATTGTCAAACTAAATATTACTTAGGGTGTCAGCCAGTACCATCCTAAAACTGTATAATTTATTTCTAAGGAAGAACTAAATTTTCTTGTTTGGGGCCTATTTTGTTTTATTCTACTCATCAAAATCTTTAACTTTCTCCTAGGAAACTGATGGTTGGCCTGGAATCCTTTTCTTTTCCATGGCACTAGACTTGAGATATTTTGGCCCTGGCTGGTGTGGCTCAGTGGATTGAGTGCCAGCCTGTGAACTAAAGGGTCACTGGTTCAATTCCCTGTCAGAGTACCTCCATCGGTTATGGGCCGGGCCCCTGGTTGGGGGCATGTGGGAGGCAAGTAATTGATGTTTCTCTCCCACATCTGATGTTTCTCTCCCTCCCTTTTCCTATTTCTGATTAAAAACAAACAAACCAAAAAAAAAAAAAAAAAAGAGATGTTTTGATGTTGGACCCTCTGCTTAGTGTCTCCAGCACTGGCTGCATTTCCCGCTTGTCTTGCAAGCTCTCGGGAGTCAGGAACTTTGGGAGTTTTCATCAGAGTATCACCCAGCCACCCTGGACTCTGTTTCTTCTAAGAGATAAGCTTAGTTGACTGTGAAGGCAAGTGGAGTGTAATTTTGCAGAAATCCCCAGAATTAACACAATTAGGTGCCACAATGTGGCAGTCTCATGTGCTTTCGGCAAACTGAAACATCACCTCTGTCTGTTCCTTTTTCTTTCTTTTTTTTTTTTTTTCCTGACAGAACACAGGACTGCTGAGCCAGGAGAAATGTTTGCAAAGTTTGGCCTGAGGTCTTCCACACACCCAGATGCATAAGCATCTCCCAGCAAAAACCACTTCTGGTAGGACCAAGTCAACTGCATTGTGGCTGTTGGTTTGCCCTTCTATGCTCTTTACCTCTTCTACCTCTTTAAGCATTGTTCTCTCTTCCTATGGAACTTCAACATTTGTTTTCCTAAAAGTCTGTTATCATTCATTGAGACTTGGGGTGATGTATAATGCAGTGAGCCCAAACGATGAATGAAGAGATATATGTTCCATCCTGGGTCTCCCACTGTGCATTTGAGTGTCACCAGTGCTGTCCCTGAGGACCAACTGGTTTCAGTGCGGACAAAGTGAGGGATAATCATACCAAAGCCTCCCTTCTTGCCTTATGCACTTGTGAGGGTAAAGGAAATTTTAAAAGGCACTTCAACAAATGGAAAGTTACAGCAATTTAGATGGGTTTTCATTGTGACTATTATTGGTAGGAGTATTTGTATGTGTATTGGCAGTAGCAGCCATACTAGCATTTATAGAATGCTAGAGTCTTGGTGTCAGAAAGGACCAATGTCTTACCAAATACAATAATATTGTATTACCTGTTAATTTCATTATCATAATTACTATTTTATATGCTTCTCCCATTCTGTTTTCCCTAGGGCATTCACCAAAGCATGACTGATGTCTTTCTATTCTTTTTCATATCTCTCTCATCCCAACCTGCCCATAAGAGATGATCAGTCAATAAACCAATGGTAGACATAGTAGAATAAAGATTCTAAACCTAGAGAACAAAATAAGTGAAAAAGAACAAAAGAGAGAGACCAAGAAAGAGAAGGAGAGCATTCTTCCAGACTTAGAAATTCACTGGGGGGTGGAGGGAAGAAGAAAGACTGTATTATCTCATTAGGGCTTCTCTCCTTCACTCCTCTAGACCAGGAGCAGTTGTCCCAGTGGTCAATTGCATGGCTGGCTTAGACTTCCTCACTATGGGATAAGATAGCTCTTCTAAAAGTCTCAACTAAATTTGGATAAAGGTGATTCTGTCATTCAGGGTAAATCTCTGTGTTATTTTACACAATTAATTACTTCCTCCACATTTCCTATAGGGTGCTATTTTCAGAGCCAAATGAGCCACAGGAAACACTGAGACTTCCTGGGATGAATGGATGGACTGTGTCCCAGTGATCAAAATTCATTTCTGAGTTACTTCCTGAAATGGTATTTTGACACCTGGGTCATATGTTAGCTTTATGGAGCTCCTCCGTGACAAGCAGTGACAATGCAGATATGCAATAGAACATTAATTGCAAGGAGCTAACATGGAAGTTCATTGATGCTTGTCAAACTGGATTAAGTAAAGGGAAATGTTTAAGTCAGATTTTACTCAAACACCAAATGCAAAAAATATTTAGCTTACTTTTTAGTTGGGAAGATCTTTTGCGTCATCATCATTCCAGACCCTGTTGTCTACAGAGCCATGGTGAAGCTCAATTAAGAATCAGAATTTTATATCTTAGGCCTACTCTAAGGGATCATTTTTTCAGATATCTGCCACCGGAAAAACATTACTCCCAGTTTCCTGATGGGGCAACTAAGGCACAGAAATTTAAACAAGTTAGGTACAATCATGCAGCTGACAGTTAGTGGTCAACAGGTTCAACCCAGGACTTCATTCCAAGTAAAGGGCTGCCTCTAACTTTCGTCTGAAATCGTTCAGGGCTACTACTGTTGCAGGGAACAATGAAATACTCTTTTTCCTGGGCTTGAGAAAGATCTAGAGGTCAGTCACCCTTGGCTTTTCTATTACAACTGTCAGTGTTTTCTCTTCACACATTGAGCTGACCCCATGAGCTGGCAGAATAGGAGGCTATTAACAAGATGTAAATACCTTCTCAGCCCCCAGGACCTCCAACACTTGAAATACCTTTACCCAGGGTCAACACCTCTCTTTCTTCATTAAGTAAGAAGACCAGGAAAGCAAATCTTTGTGTGACAGCATGCTACCCTGATGAAGAGAACAGGTTTTGTAGTTAGGAATACTCAGGACCAACTGGCTGTCTCATCTACTAGCTATGTGCCATCGGGAAGTTATTTATATTACGATCTAGTTTGCTTCTGTATTAAACATTAGTACAACACTTATCATATGGATCTAGTGACTGATTAAATGAGACTATAACGTCCAGACACATAGAATAGGTCCAAGGATTTTATTCTCCCCACATGGAGAAATACAGCAATCCTTGGCTTCTTCCCCCAGATCAACTCTTAAAAAACTGTAGAAACAAGAAGCTAATATGGCTTCCAGAAACTGGTAACAACTACAAGGGAGGAATCCTTGGGAGACTGGTATATTGGGAGGTGCTTGGCTACCCAGAGAGGTAAAATTGGAGGGAGGGAAAGTTATATTCCGTCTTCCCTCTCCCAGCATTTGCATAACTTTGGGATAAGCATTGCCTGTACCTTTGTGCCAGAATCTTCAGCAAGAGCCCAGAGCACCGGAACAGGTCAAAAGCCTTGCTGGGTAAGAAACTGAAAAATAGGTGCAAAGGGCTGGTTGTCCTCCGGCATTCATTGCTATCTTCACCCTCTTCCCTGTATGCTATCAGCTGGTGTGTTAGTTTGCTGTTGCTGCCATAACAGATTGCCACAAACTTAGCAGTCCATTCTGTATGTTACAGTCTGGGTACAGCAGGGCTCATTCAGGTACTCCGTTTAGTTTCACTAGACTAAAATTAAAATGTCAGCAAGTCTGTGTTCCTTTCTGAGGCCCAGGCCAAGTTCAGTTCCTTAGAGTTTTGGCATTGAAGTTTCTGTTTCCTTGCTGGCTGTCATCCAGAGGCTGGTCTTTGTTATTAGAGCCTGTCTGCATTTCTTCTTATGCTTTCCTGTGGCCCCTTCCAATAATAATGGGTTGAGCCCCTCTCATGCTTCAAATTTCTCCAACTTCTTTTTCTGCCACATCATTCTCATTTCACTCAGAGAAAATGCTCTGCTTTTAAAGGCTCGTATGATTAGACTGTGCTCACCTGGATAATCCAGAATAGTTTGTACCTTTCCCTCCCAAAACTCCTCCTTCCTTAGTCATCTATCTATCCATTTTTGTAAAAAGAGAGATGTTATCCTTGATTCCCTTTTCTTCAACTCTCCACAGGAAATCGGGGGCCAAGCCCTATCTAGTAGATTCTACTTCTTTAGCTTGTCACACCCTCACAGCCTTCTTTCCCATTGCTATGCCTTTACACTAGCCCCTACTTATTGAGTCTCTTTGCACGTGAGCCATGGTGTTAAACTCCTTTTGAAAATTATTTTACTTTACCTTCACAATAATCTTGGGAGGTAGACAACATTATTTTCATTTTACAACTGAGGGAACTTAGTCATGGCTTTTCTAAATGACTTGGCAGGTGTCACAGTGTTTCTAAGTAGCATTCAGGTCCTCCTAGTTCCTAAATCAATGCTCTTTCAAGTATGCTGTTGCAATTTACTGTTTGGGCTCTTAGCATGTTCATATGGTCTCCTGAAAAGTTTTTCTAACTAGTCTCCCAACAACACTTCTTATCCTCTGTTATTCCCTCCCCCACATCTGCAATCAAAGAGTATCTATAGAATGAAAATTCAATCATGTTACTTCCCATCTTAAAACCTATCGTTGGGTTGCCTTTGCCACATTGGTATAATTCTCACCTCTTAAATAGTCACCTTCATCTTATTTTCTTAATTTAATTCATATACTCCACACATCAAGCTTCTAGCAATTCCCAAATTTGCTCTCTTATTTTGCACTTCACCCTCCTCTTGGGGTGTCCTTTCCTTCCTTGTAGTCTGGGGAACCTCTAGTCACCATTCAATAAGATTCAGCTCAGCTTTCTCATTGAACCCTTCAACCTCCTAGAAAAAAAAAAATCTTTCTAGCCACCCTCCCACCCCACCCCAATGCAATTACATGCTCTTTTGTGTATGGGTGTGCTTCCACCATGCCTTATACATATTTCTTTGGTTGAACTCAACATTGCTGCACTTATTTGCTTATTTATATGTCTTCCCCCATCTCCTAGAACTATAAGGTCCATGGATCAAAGAACACATATTACTTGTGTTTACATTCTTAATACTGTGCCTCTCACATGTGAGGATTCAATGATTGTTAAATGCTTGGATTCATGAAAGATAGAGACTTGAAGTCCAGACTAAACAGTCTGGGTTGTATTCCCTAGACAAAAAAGAAAAAGAAAATAGACGTTGAACTTTTGGGGGCATTTGTTTGCTTGTTTCTGAGCATGAGAGTGCCATGCCCGAGGCAGATATAAGTGGCAGCAGTGTGAAAGATGACTGCGGCGGAGAGAGCTAGGCACAGAGGAGACTTCACTGGGCCAGTTCTACAGGCCGGGTAAGAGAGGAGATGAGGCAAAAGACAATGGCATTCAACAAATGAAAAACGAAAGCCTCATAATGACTGTGCAATAATACACTCTTCTGATATGACATATCCACAGGCAGAGGGTATGGAAAAACGGAGGAATGTGTCAAGAGTGATTTCACAATGCCTTCGGATCCTGGAAATGGTGGGTGGGTGATGGGAGAGTTTATCATATCTTTTATACAAGTCATAAATATTCCTGTCACTAACTAAAACTAAAGGCAGCAGCCTGAGTGTTTATTTAGATTTTATGGTCCATTTATTGTCTCCTATTCTCCTAGTCAAAGATAATTATTTCTTAATTAATCATATGTAAACAGTCTATATCCTTTGCAGAACTGGCTACTTAAAAGAACATTTATCATAGCAATTGGTCCCATATACCCAACTGCAAATCATCCACTTTTTGGCTGGTCTTGCTCTAATTGACTTCTGATCATTTTTGTGTTTCTGATGGCTTGGCGAGAAGACAGAAGTTGTTGAAGGCCAGAGAATGAATAATATGTGAAATTATCCATTATCCTTGTTATTTCCTTTTAGGAAAAAAAATGCCCGAGGATGGAAAGAAAGGAAACCTTTGTCAGTTGAGACGTTGGCAATTTGTCTTAGAGTTGGTCAAAAAGCGATTTTGTTTCATCTTCAAGAAAAGCTCCATCAGGAATTTCCCAGAGCACAGAGGATTTTTGAGAGCATTGAAAACACTCTGATATTCTAATGATGGATACAAGTTATTACACATTTGTCCCAACTCCTAAAATGTACAAGACCAAAAGTGAACCCTAATGTTACCTATGACTTTGGGTGATTATTACATATCAATGTAGGCTCATCAATTGTAACAAATCACTCTGGTAGAGATGCTGATAATGGAGAGTCTGTGCATGTGTGGAGATATAGGGGAAATCTCTGTACTTTCCTCTTAATTGTGCTGTAAATTTTAAACTGCTCTAAAAATATAAGATCTTAAGAAAAGTTTGTCAGAGAAGAATGGCCACCATCCCATTCAATCTTGTGGGGGTGGTATTTACCAATGACCCCAAATTGCATAACTGGGCCAGTGCCCATGTGGGTATACATTGTGTCAGCCTGGAAAGAATGCAGTGAGTGTGTTTATCTTCCTGGATTCCCAAGTTAAGAAGCAATAATAGTATTTTGGCATTGAATCAAGAAACATCTAATCATTCTGTCTAGTGCTTCCTCAGTCTATTTAGAAAGTGCAGATCAGCTTTCTCTACCTCCTGTGGACAATAGTTGATTGACATGCAGTATTAAATATATAAGTTCTTCTAACATCAGGATATAGAGAGCCGATTCACCTGGGAGCAGTTAGCTGTTGCCTGGAGAAATCAAGAGTACTTTATCTTAGAGAGCTTAAGTGAACCCCAGCCCTGTATGACAAACATTAAGTAAAAACAACAGAACCTTCAGCCTTCACATGGCTTCTTTTTGAGAACAAGAACACTCTCTCTATTCCTATAACTATTTTACAGATGAGGAAGTTGAGGCACTGAGAAGGTAAGTGACTTCACTGAAGTTTATTTGGATATGTGCAAATGCTTAATATAATACATGTAAATAAGCTGAGACTGAAACTGAATTGTGAGTTCAAAGATGAAATGAGATAGATTCTTAGTAGTGCTTGTGTAGTGCCTTAGATCCACCAGGGTGACCTCTCCCACCCACCATGTAGCCTTCACCAGGCCTTCTCTCCTGTCAGCAAATCCATGTGGATTAACTGGCCCTGACTGTGTCATTGGGGCAGGTCGTATGACCAGCCCCATTGTTCCTAGTGGAATCTTCTGTGCTTCTCCTGCAAATGAAGACTTGAAGAAAATTCCATCCTCTCTCCCTCCTTGGCCCACTTCTATGTATTTCCCTCAACTGTGTCTAACTGTAGATTATTCTGAGGAGAGGAAATATGTCTTATTCATGTTTATTTTACTGACCCCTTTGTACAAAGCAGTAACAATAAACACATATTAAATAAATATTTTAAAAATTGAGAAGCTTGGTAATTTCTTTCAGAGAACTAAATTATAACAATTGTACAAGCAAAACTTTGTAAGCCAACCAATCTAATTCTCTTCTCACTTAGACAGGAGGAAACTGGAGTTCCCTGGAGGAAACTGATCCAGTGTCACGTTGGTCAAATCACAAGATCCTAGAAATTCAGCTGCTATGGAATATTCTTCCTTCTTCCTATATGTCTCCTTCCACTTCTTTCTTCCTTCTTCTCCTCCCTCTCAATGGTAATGTGTCTTATATTGTGTTAAGGGCTCTATCTATCTTTGAAAGATTCACAAAAGTATTGTTTTTAAATTTTTTAAATTTTTCAATTTCATTTGACATTAAATATTATTTTACATTAGTTTGGTGTACAATATAATGGTTAGACATTTACATAATTTACAAAGTGGTCTCCTCAATAAATCCAGTACCCACCTGGCACTACATAGTTACTACAATGTTAATGACTATATTCCCTATGTGGTACTTCACATCCCCATGATTATTTTGTGACTACCAATATGTACTTCTTAATTCCTTCATCTTTTCACCCAGGGCCCAAGACTGTTCTCATCTGGCAACCATCAGTTAGTTCTCTATATCTATGACTCTATTTCTGTTTTATTTGTTTGTTTATTTTGTTCTTTATATTCTACTTTTAAGTTAAATCATATGGTATTTGTTTTTCTCTGACTTGTTTCACTTAGCATAATACTCTCTAGGTCCATCCATGTTGTTGCAAATGGTAGGATTTTATTCCTTTTTATGGCTGAGTGATATTCCTCTGTAGATATGTACCACTTTTTCTTTACCCAGTTGTCTATTGATGCACACTTGGGTCAATTCCACAGCTTGGCTATTGTGAATAACTCTGCAATAATTTCTTCAGATCAACACTCAGAAGTAGAATTGCTGGATCATAAGGAATTTCTATTTTTAATTTTTTTAGGAACCTCCATACTGTTTTCCAGAGGACTGCACCAATTTGCATTTCCACCAATAGTACACGAGGATTCCCTTTTCTCCACATCCTCACCAACACTGGTTGTTTGTTGATTTATTGATGATAACCATTCTCACAGGGATGAGATATATCTCATTGTGGTTTTAATTTGCATTTCTCTGATGATTAGTGATCTTGAGCATCTTTTCCTATGTCTATTAGCCATCTGTATGTCCTCTTTGGAGAAATTTCTATTCATATCCTCTGCCCATTTTTAATTGGATTTTGGAGTGTGGGGTTGAGTTATATGAGTTCTTTATAAATTTTGGATATTAACTCCTTACTGGATATATGATTGGTGAATATTTTCTTCCTTCTGTAGGTTAATGGTTTCATCTGCTATGAAAATCCTTTTTATTTTGATGTAGTCCCATTTGTTTTAAGGTTTTTCTTCCTTGCCTGAGGAAATATATCAGAAAAAATATTAGTCAGAGTAATGCCAGTGAGTTTACTGCTTATGTTTTCTTCTGGGAATTTATTGTTTCCAGTTTTACTTTTAAGTCTAATCCATTTTGAGTTTATTCTTATGTATGAGATAAGAAGGTGGTCTCTTATTTATTTATTTGCACAGATCTGTTAACATTTTCCAACACCATTTATTGAATAGACTATTTTTACTTCATTGTATATTCTTGCCTCCTTTGTCATAGATTGATTGACCATATAAATGTAGATTTATTTTTGGGCTCTTTTTTCTGTTCCATTGATCTATCTGTATGCTTTTATGTCAGTACCATGCTGTTTTGATTATGATAACCTTGTAGTATAGTTTAATATGAGGTAGTGTGATATCTCCAATTTTGTTCTTCTTTCTCAAGATTGATCTGGCTAGTTGGGGTCTTTTGTGGTTCCATATAAATTTAAGGATTAATTGTCCTTGTTCTGTAAAAAATATCATTGTTATTTTGATGAATTTGTAGATCACTTTGGGTAGTATGGACATTTTAATGATGTTAATTCTTTCTGTCCATGGGTATGGTATATGCTTCCATTTACTTAATCTTCCTCAATTTCTTTCTTCACTGTTTTATAATTTTGAGTATAAGTCTGTTGCCTCCTTGGTTAAATGTATTCCTATGCATTTTATTTTGACTCAGTTGTAAATGGGAGAGTTTTCTTAATACCTTTTTCTGGTAATCTGTTATTGATTTATAAAAATGGAACCTATTTCTGAATATTAATTTCATGCTCTGCTACTTTACTGAATTCATTTGTTAGTTCTAATCATTTTTTATGGAATCTTACATGTTTTCTATATATAGTATTGTTACAGAGCAGGGTCCCCCAAAATCCCCAGAGCCTGTGGTTGGGGGATGGAGGAAGAGGACAGCTTTCAGGATGCCTTTACATATCTATGGCTGGTAGCTAGTGTCTTTGTTATGCAAATGGTTTGGCTCTTCCAAGGCCTCAAGGAGATGGGAGGGGTTTGGATCATAGAAAGGTGAGAAAAGGGCATACAGGGCCTGTGCAAGATTCTGTGAATGGTCAGAACTGTTTACCATGACCACTGCATCACAGGCCATGGTCAGGGATTTAAAAATAATGTGGCAGCCATTTTTGGAGAGATTAGAGGGAACTCCAGGTGGTTTGCAAGGAGATAGAAGAGAGATCCATGCAGCTTTGAAAGGGCAGAGAGAGAACCATGTGTGATCCAGTGTAACATGGCACATGTTCTGCTGGACTGTTATACAGAGGCTGATGACATTGTACCCCAGATTCTGAAGGAGACGGCTGACAGATAAGGGATAGGGAACTTCTGGGCATGTTTTTTGCTTATAGCCTTTTGGGGAGCAAGGGAAGTGCTGGGTCCTGTGGGAGTGTAACAGAACCCATGGGCTCTTCAGTTATGAGGGGCCCGATTGCCTGCCGCCAGAAGCGTAACTTATTTTCTTTAAGACACCCACAAATACATAGTTCTGCCTCCCCCTGCCAAACCAGGCTAGTTTTAGAAAAGTCAGACATACAGTTTTCCTACGTCCCAGACTCAGTGCTCCCAATCATTCCAGCCTGCTTGGCGAGGGTTTGCCTGTGTTGCGGTGCCCTCCAGCTCTCAATCCAGAACCATGAGGAGTTCCCAGCCTCCTTGTAAACTGCATGGATCTCTCCTCTGTGCAAACTAGGTGGTTCTACTCTCTAAAATGGCTGCCGCCTTATTTTTAAATCCCTGAATGTGGCCTGTGACACAGTGGGAGTGGTAACCGGTTCTGACCATTCACAGAACCTTGCACAGGCCCTGTATGCTCTTTCCTCACCATTCCATGGTCAAAACCCCTCCCCTTTTCTTGGTGCCTTGGAAGAGCCAAAGCCATTTGCATAACAAAGACACTAGCTACCAGCCATAGATATGCAAAGGCATCCTGAAAGCTGTCCTCTTCCTCCATCCCCCATCCACAGGCTCTGGGGATTTAGGAGGAACCCCACTCTGTGACAGGAGAACAGGGATCTGGGAATAAATACTCACAACCCTACCTAGGTTGGAGTATTGTAAATAAAGACCAGTTTTCCTCAACACTAGTTGTTGAGTTTTACACTAAGTATCCCCTTTCACTCTGTAACAGTATCATGGCATCTGCAAACAATAACAGCTTTACTTCTTCCTTTCCAATCCAGATGTCTTTTATTTTTTCTTGCTTGATTGCTATGGGTATGACTGCCAGTACTATGTTAAATAAAAGGTATGAAAGTGGACATCCTTGTCTGGTCCCTGATATTCAGGGAAATTCCTTGAGCTTTTTCCTATTGAGTATGACATTAGCTGTTGGTTTGTCATATATGGCTTTTATTTTGCTGAGGTATGTTCCCTCTGTTCCCATTTTGATGAAAGTAGATTGCTTATCTCCATTTCTTTTAGATCATTTTTTGGAGTTCTTTAATTTGGGACATGTTTCTTTGTCTCCTCATTTTGGCTGCCTTTCTGTATGTGTTTCTGTGTATTTGGTAGATTTGCTACATCTCCTAGCTTTGCCAGGGTGTAGCCTTTATGCAGTAGTAAGCCTGTGAAGCACAGTGGCACAGTCTCTCTGGTCACCTGAACTGGGTGCCCCAGGAGTATCCCTTGGGTAGGTCATGTGTGCCCTCCTTTTGTAGTTCTGTCTTGATCACTGTTGGCACATCAGTGGGTGGGATTGACCCTCAAGCTGTCTGCCTGTAAGGATTGGCCATGGCCACAGCTTATATATCAGCTGCTTGGGAAAGGCTGACCCCATGGATCTGGGTTCACCCCAGCAGGCTTTGTTGCCTGCTGATAACATTCTTTGGGTGTACCACCTGTGCAGCTAATCAGATGGTGCACTGTTGTGGTCTGAAGCTGGCTACCAGGTTGGTTGGTTCTAGGGCATCTTGGGAGGGGCTTGTCATTGGCCCAGGGCTACCTGGTAGGAGTTACAAAGCAATCCTCTGGTGGTAGCAACCTGTGTTGAACCAGGAGGCATGTGGGAAACCATGTTGTGAACCAAGGTTGGCTGCCACCAATACAGGACCTGGGGTAGCTCAGCAAAATGCACAGGGCACCCCAAGCCCTGCTGCTGCCTGCTGGCTACCCATAATGCTCAGCCACTGAAAGAGGCAGAGCAGTACGTGGGTTGAATGAGACAAGAAATCCTGGAGTCATTAGGGTGGGGTGAGTGGTGTTCACCAGTTTAATGCAGATTCAGATTTGGTGCCTGTGCTGAACCTGGGTCCATTTAGTGAAAGGTACAGGGCACGGAAGTACAGCAGCTGCCTGCCTGGGACCTGCAGACCTGAGAGTTGTTTTTCTTTTAAAGACTTTATTTACTTATTTTTAGAGAGGGGAGAAGGGAGAGGGGAAGAGAGGAGAGAAACATCAATGTGTGGTTGCCTCTCACGTAACCCCAACTGGGGACCTGGCCCGCAACCCAGGCATGTGCCCTGACTGGGAATCAAACCCATGACCCTTAGTTCACAGACCTGTCCTCAATCTACTGAGCAGCACCAGCCAGAGGCATAAAGAGTTTTTTAAGAAAGACTGCAGGGCAGGCCAAGGTCAGGTGAGAGTTGCCGAAACAGCCTCAGGCAATGCACAAGCTGGGTGGGGCAGGGTCTCAGGGAGTCATCAGGTGGAGGAGTGGAGTTCACCAGGCTAATGCGATTCTGATTTGGCTTTCCCGCAGAGGATTCAACACAGAGGCAATTGCAGCTGTCCCTCCAGCCCTGAAGCCACACAACTCAGTTTCTCCTTGTACTGCTCTGGTGCCTCCTGAGCCACTGTCCCTCCTCAGGAGCCCATAGTAAGTGCCCCTGAGTGAATAAGTCTGTGCACAAGGCCCTTTATGAGGACACTGAGTTTCCAGCACCCTTCCATTTTACCTGGATGAACAAAATCCCTGTTGATTTTCATAGTCAGATGTGCTGGAGGCTCCTCTTCCTGGCACTGGTGCTCTGCGATGGGGAGCCCAGGATGGTGCTGGGATCCTCATTCATAAGGGGGAGCCTCTGCAGCTGAGATATCCCTCCTGATTCTCAACTGCCACACGTGGGTGTGGGGCCAGCCTGTTTCCCATCATATTTCTTTATTTATCTTTGAAAGCGTGTGCCCTTTATTAACCTCCTCCTACTTCCCCCACCTCCTAGTCCTTGGCAATCACTTTTTACACTCCCTTTCTGAGTTTCACTCCCCACCCTCTACATACACATTTGTGCTACCATGCAGTATTTACCTGTCTCTGTTCACTGAGCATAATGCCCTCAAGGTATATCAATTTTGTGGCAAATGGCAGAATTTCCTTCTCCCCGTCTTCCTTTTAGGGTAAAATAATATTCAATTATGTATGTATAACATTTTCTTTTTTTTAAGTATATTTTATTTATTATGTTGTTATAGTAGTCCCAATTTTTTTCCCTTTGCTCCCCTCTGCCCAGTACCCCACTTCCCTCCAGCAATCCCCCCCCCGCCCCGCCTAGTTCATGTCCATGGGTCATCCATATAAGTTCTTTGGCTTCACCCTTTCCTGTATTATTCTTAACTTCCTCCTGTCTATTTTGTACCAACCAGTTACACTTCTTAATCCCTGCACCATTTCCCCATTTCTCCCCTTCTCCCTCCCAGCTAATAATCCTCTCAATGATTCCCATACATATGATTCTGTGCCTCTTCTGGTTTGCTTAGTTGGACTTTGTTTTTATTTTTTAGTTTATGTTGTTGATAGTTGTGACTTTGTTGTCATTTTAGTGTTCATAGATTTGCTTTTCTTTTTCTTAAATAAGTCCCTTTAACATTTTATATAATAATGGCTTGGTGATAATGAACTCTTTTAGCTTTACCATGTTTGGGAAGCACTTCATCTGCCTTTCCATTCTAAATGATAGCTTTGCTGGATAGAGTAATCTTGTTTGTAGGTCCTTGCTTTTCATTACATTGAATACTTCTTGCCAGTTCCTTCTTGCCTGCAAAGTTTCTTTTGAGAAATCAACTGACATTCTTATAGGCTCCCCTTTGTAGGAAACTCTCTGCTTTTCTCTTGCTGCTTTTAAGATTCTCTCTTTATCTTGAACCTTTGGCAATTTAATTATGATGTGTCTTGGTATGGTCCTCTTTGGGTCTAGCTTTTTGGGGACTCTCTGTACTTCCTGAACTTGAATGTCTATTTCCTTTGCCAAATTAGGGAAGTTTTCCTTCATTATTTTTTCACATAGTTTTCCAATTTCTTGCTCTTCACTTCTTCTGGCACCCCTATGGTTCAGATGTTAGCGCATTTAAAGTTGTCCCAGATGTTCCTAAATTTCTCCTCACTTTTTTCAATTCTTGTTTCCTCATTCTATACTGGTTGACTGTTTTTTTCTTCCTTATGTTCCAAATCATTGATTTGAACCCCAATTTTCTTCCCTTCACCATTGGTTTTGTGTGGCTTTTTCTTCATTTCACTTAGCATAGCCTTCACTTCTTCCCTTATGTGTTTGCCATACTCAAGCATATCTGTCAAGCCTGTGAGCATCTTTATCACCAGTGTTTTGAATTCTGCGTCTGTTAGGTTGGCTATATTCTTGTCACTTAGTTCTCCCACTGGAACCTTGATCTGTTCCCTCTTTTGGGCCAGAGTTCTCTGTCTCCTCTCTTGACAGGCTCCTGTGTTTATTTGCCTCTGTGTCTTAGAGCTGTCACTCCTGTTACATTTAAGCAGTGGAGCCTTAGGTATTCGTCAGTACAGGACAACCCATTTCACCACGTTGTGGTGCTGTATGTGAGGGAGGGACCAGAGAGGGAACAATTCCACTTACTCAGCACTTACCCCTTTTTTAGGCACTTCTTCCACTTCCGTATGGGACTGGCACCTTTCTAGCTGTTGCCCTGGCCATCGTTCCCAGAGTGGGTGGGTCTGCAGATGTTCTAGGACCATGAGGGACCTTAAAAGAAGCAGACTCTGCTGAGAGACTGGTAGTTTATTCCTCCACCCCAACCCCCGCTGGTTTGCACAGTCAGGAGCAATGAGGCTTGAATTTCCCTGACTCTGGGACTGGGAGCTGCACGATCTGCTCAGGAGCTGGGAATATTCCCCAGGTGTCCCTCCTGACTTTTTAAAATGTGTAACTGCACTTTCTGCCCTCCTGTCACTGCTGCCACAGCTGCCATGGCTGCCACCACCACATCATGTCCTCTCTGCCTGGGCTCCACCCCTCCTACCTATCTGGATGAGTATTTCTTCTTTATAGCTTTGTTTGTTGTACTCTCATGCAGCTTGATTTTCTGGGACTTCTGTTTGTCTCTAGTTTTGAGGTAGTTTTATTCCTTCTTAGTTGTGGAGGAAGACCCAGCATGGTCTGTCTAGGCCTCCATCTTGGCCAGAAGTAACATTTTCTTTATCTTCTCACCCACTGATGAACACTTAGTTTGTTTCCAAATCTTGTCTATGGTGAATAATGCTGCAATGAATGTGGGAGTGCTGATATCTCTTTGATATATACTTCCTTTGTTTATAAACCTAGATGTGGAGTTGCTGGGTCATTTGGTAGTACTACTTTTTCTTTTTTGAAGAATCTCCATACTGTTTTCCATAGTGGCTGCACCATTCCCACAAACAATAAACTAGGGTTTCTTTTCCTCCATAACCTCTCCAACACTTGTTTCTTGTCTTTTTCATGAGAGTTATTCTAACAGTTGTGAAGTGATAAGTCATTGTGGTTCTGATTCACATTTCCCTAATGATTAGTGATGTTGAGCACCTTTTCATGTACCTGTTGGCCTTTTGTATTCTTTGGCAAAAAAAGGTCCATTCAGTTTCTCTGTCCATTTTTAGTTAGAGTGTTTGTATTTTTGCTTTTGAGTTGTATGAGTTCTTTATATATTTTGAATATTAACCCCTTATCAGATATATAGTTTGCAAATGTTTTCTCCCATACCATAGGTTGCTTTTTTACTTTGTTGATGGTTTCCTTTGCTGTACAGATGTTTTTTAGTTTGATGTAGCCTTTCTTGTTAATTTTTTATTTTGTTGCTTTGGCTTTTGCTGTCAAGTTCAAAAAATCATTGCCAAGACCAATGTCAAGGAGCTATGTTTTCTTCTAGGTTTTTAATGGTTTCAGGTCTTATCTTTAAATCATCAATCCATTTTGAATTGATTTTTGTATATAGTATAAGATTGGATTTCAGTTTCATCTTTTCACATGTGGCTGTCCAATTTTCCTGACACTGTTTATTAGAGACTCTTCTTTCTTCTTCTTGGCTCCTTTGTAGTAAATTAATTGATTATATGTGCATGGCTTTATTTCAGGGCTCTCTACTCTGTCCCATTGATCTATGTATCTGTTTTTATGCAAGTACCACACTATGTTGATTATTATAGCTTTATAATATAATTGAAATTAGGAAATGTGATGCCCACACATATATTTAGGTCTCATAAAATCTTTGTAAAGTGAGAATTTTTTCCCTCATATTATAGAATTAAAAATTAAAAGTTTACAAAAGTTAGGAAAGCTACCCAAGGCACATAGAGAGTAAGATATAAATTTTGAGTTTTTCTAATACCAAATCCTGTGTTCTTACCTTGTCTATTACAAGAATATGTAATAACTTCCTAAAAGAGAAAACTTTCTGTATTGATATGAAAACGTCATCAAGATACACTGGTGAAAAGGTAACCAGGATATACAGAAAAGAGCATATAGTATGCTACTTTGTGTAAAAAAAGGAAGGAAAAAATCTCATTGGCTTACAAATGCCAAAATACAAGAATGAATAGTAAACTAATCTCAGAGGTTACTTGTTAGAAGAAATTGAAACTGAGCAAATGGGACAAGGATAGGAGACTTCTGCCTGTACTTTTAGAACACATTTTAATATTTTAAACATGCATATATATTATCTCTTAATATTTTAAAATTTAAAACAGGGTTTAAAAAGTATATGGCTTCTTGTCTTGGCTGTTTTGACATGGGGCATTTTAACATGGTTTTAAATATACAGCTTTTGTAACTGTGTAATTGCATGTCAGACACACTCCATTACATTGCCGAGCCATGCCAAATCAAAACCAGTACAGAAGCCTGGGGATTATATCCAGAGCTTCTGCTTTGACCAGAAGAACTTGAGAAATTTGAGAGAGTCATTGTGATGCTGATTCCACAGCCTTTAGCTGTCTGGCTGCCAAGAAGTCTCAGGGTAGCCATGCCATATTGAAATAATCATATTCTGTGGCCAGTTCTTCAGCCCTATGTGCTCATACTCTTGAGTTTTCCTCTTGACCAAAAGTGGATTTGTATCTCGAGAGTATATTTACATTACCTGAGTTTACAAAAGCTTGGACTATAAAGCACTGAGCCAGGTTAGAAATTTATAATGAGACATACAACAGAAAGCCAACACATTCTCTCCCTGAGGGCAAAGACACATGGCAATGCAACCTGTATAAACAGATTGCTTGATCCATATGTTGTGAGAACAGAGGGATGAGTGTTGTGGTGGTATCACCGGAAAGGGACCGGGACTGAGGCGGGTCTGCCCTGGCGCAGTCTGGAATGTGTGGGTTCTTGACTTCTTGCAGGAAAGATTTCACAACATGAGTTCAGGTGATTTTGAGAGTACATTTTTTTAAAGCTGGGGACAGTGAAACACAGGAAGGGCTTAAGATAAAAGACCATAGCAATAGAAGTGAGCCGAGGCGGAGCTGCCTTGGCTCTTTAGAGAGAAAGTCACAGAGGCAGAAGTGAGCTAGCTGGGCTGCATGCACTCAAGAAACAAGTACAGAGGCAACAGGGGGGCCCTTGGAGACAGGTTCTGGGGTTTAGCCCTGGACAAGCTGCCACTGCCCAGAAGTTTACTGTGAACCTTTAGAGCTTAAGAGAAAGAAAGCAAAGATAATCACCTAAGGATATAAGGTGGGGGAGGGGGGTGGCATGCTCCAGAGAGAGAGGGCACCAGGTCCTTTATCTGTTTTCTAAAGAGGGGACTACTAGGGGGAGTTCTCAGGGGGAGGATCTCAATAGAATATTCATCACCTTTCCAGGTGTGTCCTTTGATATGCTGATGTATCAAAATGAGTAAATAGAGAAGCCAGGGTCATTCTCTGGTCAGTTTCACCTTCCAAGAATGTCATGGAGGAGGGACTGTGTCCGGGGCATGGTCTGGAATGTGTTAGCCATTAGCTCCTAAGTGTTCTCGGTTAGGGAAGATAAGACCTCATGATTTATTATCTGGCGTAAATTGTTCAGCCATTTAACTATCTCAGTTTCCCCATTCTACTTGCCAAGGAATTCTCCTAGCTTCTTACTATCCTGCCACAGTGATAAATGTTGGGTCAAGGCTGATGCTGTCATCTCTGCACTAGAGACAAGCCTGCCACCAGGACAGGGTAGGTTATGCTCTCAAGTCCGGATGCCTTTCCCCTGGTTATGACTCAGATGGACACCACCACCACCTGCTCCTGGGACTCCACTTTGTTTCGCTTCTCTGATAGGCAGCTCTTTCTCTTTAGACAGCTTAAATTGCTCAGCCTGATTTATTTTAAACTGGTGGTGGTTTAGCTCCCTAAAATGACTCTGCACTGTTTAGTTCTAATCACGAATGGGTTGAACCGCATGGATCTAGCAACGGTCAGTCTCATTTTCCTTAATTTCCCATTTTAGAGCCTCCTCCCTGTCAACTCCATGCCACACCTGCTGTGAACAGTCTACCGAACCTGGTCTCCCAGTCTCCAGGCATTTTCAGTCTCTTCATGCACTGTTCCTGTGGGCTGATCAGTGGTAAGAGCTGGCCAGCTAAAAATATTCAAGTCTGACACCTGTCATCCAATCGTGATGCCTGGTTTCCTTTGCTCTGGAAAACTTTATTTCCAGTCCCACTGTGTACAGGGGAAAGGAACTGCTACTTTACGTCTTTATTAGGACTGCACATCTGTGTAAGAGTGAGTGGACAGTCACAGTAAGTATCAGAGAGGGGTGTGTGGAGGAAGTCTAAGGCAGAACCCTAGTAGAGGAAGCAGGGTGACTGTGACGCTTAGCTATTGGACGGTGGTGGAAGAGACACCTACGACCCGAATAACCTCACAGTTTTGTGAAGAGGTGATGCAGCAAGAGAGAATCCAAGGGAATCCCAGATCAGCATCTCTATCCTCACTCCTTGCAGGGTCACTCTGCTAGGGCAGGTCGCTGGCATTTTTTTTTTAAGAAATTTTTCTTTTATCAGTAATATACCCCAAGTCAAAAGTATGGAAATGCATATGGTGGTGCCAGTCCACAAAGTCTTTGCTACTGGGACACAACAGATATTCAGAGTAAAAATGTAAAAGTTAGGAACTTTTATAGTAATGTGACACTGTCAACCAAGCATGACACCAGTGGACTCCAGTCCAGGAAAAGGGAAGAGATCAGTTTGGATGTCGTCAAACTCATACTGTAAGGGACACACGGAGCAAGCTGCATGAAAGCGTGCACACCGCGTACTGGTCCGTGATACATGACAGAACTAACTGGTGCCTCCCCCAACAGGTAGTTCGAAAAGCACTGAGCTGTACAGTAACAAGTCTTCCTTCTGTTTCCATACCTTAGTGATCCAGCTCCCTGCTGGAGGCAACAAACATTATTGGCCTCTTATGTATCCTTGTACAGTTCACAAGCATGCATGTACATGTGTGTGCATGAGCGGCCCCCACACATACATACTGGAGCATACTAAATGTTCCGCCACTTGCTTTTTATTTGACAGTATAACTTGAACATTATTTTTCTCATTGTTTAAAATAGCTGTACGATAGTCATTTATATGAAGACACTACAGTTTATTTAACCACTTATCTATTTTGTTTTAAGATAATGCTGCAGTGAATATAATCTGTATATATTTTATTTCATATAGGTAAGTAAAATCCTTCACACTGAATAGCTATGAGATTTTAAAAGCAGGAGGCATGTGTAGCATGCACAGAGTAGGTATTTAATAGATGCTTACTAAAGTAAAAGAATGCAAAAATTGGTGAAGTTTCTGAGGAAAGATGAGCCCAGCGAGGCCCTCAGTGCAGGGAGGACTTGGCCTAGTGGGGTGGGCACTACATGAGAGGAGGGATGGCTTCCAGAGTGCTCAGTGCCACCTCGCTGCTTTGTAAGAGAGCAGCAAGCGACAGAAGTTGGCCTCAAAGTCAGGCCACTCCTATCCCACCTTTCTGCCTCTAGGCTCCCTCTGAAATGGTCTGCTCCTTCCTCTCTGCTAAACTACATTGTGCTCACTCATTACTTGATAGCTGGACTTGCATCTTTTCTGTAACTTGAAGCATCACAGGACAAACTGGAAAAGTGAAGTAACCTTGGCCTTTGGTGTAGACAGAGGTCCTGGCTTCAAAGCCAGCTCTAGCTATATCACATGGGTGAGTTGCTTGACCTCTCCAGATCTTGTGTCATAAATGCAGGTGGTAGTGGAGGATGAAATGAGCTGGCCCCTGTACTGCTCCTATCTTGGTACCTGGGGTGTAATGAACAAAGATTCTTAATCCTCCACTCTGCCTTTTCCCAAACCTAGGCACTCCATAAATGCTTGCAGAACTGAATCTAATGACCTTGAATACCACAGGATGTTTCTGTGCCTCTTGCCCAAGTAGGTGACTGCACTCTGTCCTCATCATGTCTCCAAGATGCATTCACTCCTAGTTCTTAAGAGGCTCCATTATAAGGAGAAAAGCACAAGGAGCTGATGTTCCCCTAAGATAGCCAGGCAAGACACCAAATAAAATTGAGACGGCTATTCTAGGTGTTCAGTGAGAAACGGTCATTAGAGCCCAGGCCTATAGCACAGAAGACAGGCTGGCATTCAAGAACGGTTTGGAGTCAGTGACCTGAAGTGTGTGTTCCCATCTCTTTGGTGCATTGTTACATTACCTTAACAAGGGCCAGCTTAGCTGCGGAAGGTGCACCCGGTGCACTGCACAGAATGAACTTAAGTTTCAAGCTCAGTGTTGATGCCTTCGAAGGGCAGAGTGGGAGAGAATCACCCTGGCTAAAAGGCATCTGTTGCCACTTGGTCAATTAGAGTCGTTTCCTGGCAGATTAGTTCAGGGTGTGGGCTGACAGTGCTCTGGAGGTCCTGTTATACCTCACCCATGAGCTCTTTAACCCAAGTGCACTCAGATGCTCACAACAGGTACTTAAACAGCACTTGCTGGATGAACGGCAAATGTGTCTTTACAATCTCCTGTAGGATTAATTAGCAGTTTCCTAGTCATTGGTGTGATATCCTTATTGCTCAGCAACAGTCCAGCACAGGTCAGAAAGCTGCCTAATGGCTATTACTGAATAGAAACTGAGACTAGGAATCCCTGCTTTCTGTTATAAAAGATCTAACTCCTTCTATCAGGTAAGGCATATTTTAAAAATTTAAGATGCCAACATTTTCTTAGAGAGACCCATGAGGTCCTCCCCCACCCGATAGCACCTCTCTGACCTCACCCTTCACAATGCTCTTACATCCTCCCTCCTCCTAGGCCATGCTGCCTCCTGGGGTAACGAAGCTGCCAGGCACAGCCTCCTTGAGCACTTTGCCTTGGTGCTTTTTCAACTGGAAGCTTCTACTCAAGCCGTCACTGTTCCCTTCTGACTTTACTTTTTGTCATAGCACTTCACATGTATAATATATTACATGAGTTTTTGTTTGTGCTATTCATGTTTCATCTGTTCCTCTAGCATGTAAACACTATGAGGGCAGGGACTTTTGCTTGCTTTTTGATGTTTTATTCACAGTTGTTTCTCCAGTCCTGGAACCATACTACCAAGCAGAACCCAATTAATGTTGGTTGAGTAAATGAATGAATGCATGATAAAATGAATGACACATGACAGCCAGAAATTTAACTAGGGAAGGTTTACTTACTGTTTACATAGTAAGTGAGATTTAATATTCTAGATAAAATGACTTCATGTTCTAGATAGACAGGGGTCACATAAACAATTGCTAAAGGACCAACTGGCTAAGCGACTTATGTCCCAAAGTCTTGAAGTCACTAAGAGACCAAATTGATGGATCCAATTATTCAATTTCAGAGCAGAATATTCTCCTTAATGGTCACTTATAACATTGATGGTGTATCAGACCCCCTTGACTAACATATAATATGTCAGTCCGCTAGCCACAAAGGAAGGCTGGAGAAAGTGACTAAGTCAGGAAGTCAAGAAAATGAATTAAAAATATTTGCATCGGGATTTTCTTGTTAGCATTTTTTTACAAACTGCAGGCACTGTAGAGATCTGGGTGCCCCCCTAGGAGAAGACACTGGGGGCAAAAAGAATCAAAAGAGGAGTTAAGAAAATGTGTACTTTGCTCCAGGACCAGAATTACTATTCAGATTGTTCCATTCCAAGAAAAATGCCCCTGTAAGTGGAGGTGGAGCTGCAAATGCCTTGATAAAGTATAGGTCACTGTCAAGGAGACAGAGGAAATGAAGACTGGACCCAGAACTACATTGCTAGTTTTTCACATTGCCTCTGTGATACCAACACTGCAATGTCCACCCTCAGGCTTCTTAGATGAAGCTAGCAATCAAGCAAGAAATAGTGGCATCATGTCTTCCATATAAAAATAATAAATCAAGGACTTGGAAAGGCCAACTAGTTTAGTCTGATGAAATTTGCCTAGTATACGAGTATATAGTAGAGCAGTCAGAGAAGGAAAACTCTGACTCCAAAAAACCTCCGCTGCCTTGCGGCATACCTCTTCAGGGGAAAGGCTAAGGGAGTAAACCCTGACAGAAAATCCGGAGCCGGAGTCCCTAAGGCGGTTTGACGTTATAGTCAACACCGGCAACTCCTGCGGCGCACCTGAACCCAAGCTGTATTGACTCCGTCTTTCCCTTGGACCCTTCAGCTGCGAAGAGATGGGGGGTCTGCTGCATGGGCAACAGCAGACCCTCCATATCACCCTGCCCAGGCTCTGTAGCTTCAGCGTCATCGCAAGATGTCGATTCAACACGGGAGGAGACAGATACCGTGTCACTCCCGAGTCGGACTGCACAACTATTCTCGGTGGTGCAGATAGACTCTTAAGAAGCTACACCATCGTCTCTCGAGACGGACGGCTGCCGACGAATGCCTGAATAAAACAACTATATGTTAACTTGTGTTGGGTGCTTTGTATACTTTGTATACATAGTGATTATATGTGGTTTTTTTTTTCTTCATTATGTCCATTTTATAGGTTGAGAAGATGAGGCACAAAAAGATTAGGTAACTTGGCCAGGGTCACACAGTAAACTATGATGGATAGTGCAAAGTCCTGGATCTAATGACGGAAGTAGTGCTGCTGCCATCTCTCATCCTGAAGGAGCACAGGGACGGAAATGGTTAAAGGAGCATATGGGAGAGCACCGCTGATGGGAACCAGGGCTGTAGGCTGAGCAATGCAGCCAGCTTAGGGGAAGGTGCGAGGGGGTTAATAATCCTCAACTCTTCTCCACTCTCAGTCTACTGCCTCTTTGCAAGGTGCCTCATTAACAGAACCAATCAGAAAGCAGAGGGCAAGAGAACCTGTTGATATGGTCCACATAGCTCAGTCTTGGGGGATACTGAAGAGGGTAGATGGTGAGTCAGGAGAGGTAAACAGAAACCAACAAAATCAATTCTCTGCCAAAGAGGGATTCCTTCAGGTTAGCAACAGTAGTGACTTACTCATGTTCACATTCCACTAAACAATGGCTGTCACGTCATAGAGTTAATGAATAAAATGTATTCCTACTTTTTCCTTCCTCTCCTCTCTGCTCTTTTGTCTCCAAGATATCAGGCCAAAAGTGAAGATGGCATTCCCAGCCCATTGTGGGCAGCTGGTGATTATCGTATGGGAGAGTGTTGTTCCTTTCTCTGCTCCTCACCATGGTTTGGGTGGCATAAGTGGAGAACATTCTAGAGCAGGACCCCTCTTGTAAAGACTCTGTGATCCTTGCTCTTTTGCAGTTGGCCTGGAGGCTGGGAACAGGGAGGGTGGAGTGTTTCTTTTTCTGGGGATGCTTCCAAGCCATTTTGTAGAGCATCAGCAACTTTAATTTGGGTCATAACCAAAGTTTGAGAACCAAGCTATTCAGTGAACTTCTTTATAAGACGTTGGGAAAAAAAAAAAAAAAAAAAAAAAAACCACTGTTTTTCAAGTGACTAAAATTGTCAAAAGCATTTCAGATTTGAATCATATTCATGAGAAAAATGTGGCAAGAGAAGGGCTGCATATCTGTTCCTTCAATTAGTACTTAACTGTCTACCAAGTGCCCATGTACCAAAACCAATCAGCTAGAAAGGACATTAATGACTTACTACAGTGAATGAACATAGTTTAAAGGCTAAAATAAAAAATTCAGTGTCCTTCTCTAAGGAGGTCGTCTTGCTCTAGTTCGAGTATTTGTTTTTTACAGACCTTTCATATGGTTGTTGATGGTCTTTTAACCACAAGCAGCTGGGATCTCAATATTTGTTAAAATTTCTCTGGATGCATTTGCACAAGAGAATGTGTTCTGGAATCTTCAGGCTTGAAGGTTCTGGGGAGGTTGTCTGGTATGTCTCCCCTATCTTTTTGTACTTAGCTTTTCCCACATACCTGATGGGAATCTTCCTGAGGGTGAGGACACTGAAGAAGAGAAATCATCCTCTCTTATAATTTGCCTTGTCTTGCTGTGAGAAAGCACGCTGCTCTCTTTAAATCTTGCCTGTTCAGAATTAAAAATGGGAAGTATAATAGTTTAATACATTTTATGACCTTCATGTTTTATTAAATTTCATAAAGGCATTCCATCCAAAAGAGGGTCAGATTTTAAATTAAGGCTCTACAACAAATATTTAAACTCAGATTTAATAAAAAAAGTTATTGTGTATTCATATAATTGCAATTGATTATAGAAGACTTAGGTATTGAAGTTTTAAAAGGGTAATAGATATTGTAAATGGATAATAATGTTTAACAGGATACTGATTTGGGTATTTATTTGGCCTATATTATGTACATTTTGAAAATTTATGGAACAATGGCAATAGTTTTTTTAGATACAAGTGCTTCACACACAGAAGGGGCACAATATTGATAGAAAGAATGTGTGTATTATATGAATGAAAAAATATCTGCAAACGTTCCACTCTCTTTTGTTATTAGGACTAATATACTTCAATTAACTCAATGTAACAAAACTTCATAGAGAGTATAATTTGTTGTAGCATTGTAGCAAGCTTTGAAGAAGTTATGTGAAATGTTCATGCATCCTTAAGGCACTGAGCATTGAGATTGAGAAGCATGGACTATATGGACATAAAACACTCAGACAACAAGAAAAAAGAGATATCTGGCTCTGTTCCAGCTCTCAGGGGAGCTGAAATGGTTAGATAAGCCTTTATGGAGGAAGTAAAATTGAGAAAGCTCTTGAGTAACTTCCAGAGGGGCATATAATATGCTCTCCCATTTTATCATAACATGCATTTAAAGATCGTCAAAGGATTTGCCCAATATTCTCAGCAAGGCAGAGTATATAAAGGCTATTTAAAAAATTAAACTTCTCCCTCCATACCAGTATTTCTCTCTACTCAGAATTTCCCCTTAGTTTTATTTCCAGAAATTTTATTTTATTGTGCTTAGATATGATATATTTGTATTTTCCCACATGGCTCACTGAGCTTTTAATCTGCGTAATGGTGTCTTTCATTAGTATTGGAAAGATTGTGACCATTATCCTTACCCCCCAAATATTGTTTCTTTCCTATTCTTTCTCTTTTACTTTCCTAGGATTGCAATTACATATATGTTAGATACTTTAATTCATCTCACACATTTATTTATGTTCTATTATTTTTATTGTTTTTTTCTTCCTGTGCTTTAGTTTGGGTATTGACTAACAATGTCTTTTAAGGTCAATAATCCTGTCTTCCACTGTGTCCAGTTTGATATCAGACCCATCCTATTTCAGATACTGTATTTTGTGCTTGTAGAATGTTTATTTAATTATTTTTAAAAAAGATTCTAATTTCCTATTGAACTGTTTTATCTTTTAATCTATTATATACACTTTCCCTCTATTTTCTTTGATAAAGTTTTTGAAGTTCTGTCTGTTAATTCCAACATCTAGATTATCTCTAAATTTGTTTCTGTTAACTGTCTTATCTTTCCTTTTTCAGTTACTTTTTTCATTTTATTTAATTTAATTTTTTAAGATTTCACTTAGTTATTTTTAGAGAGGTGAAAGGAGGGAGAAAGAGAGGAAGAGAAACATTGATGCAAGAGAAAAACATAATTGGCTGCCTCCTGTAGGTGCCCTGATCAGGGACCAACCCTGCAACCCAGGCATGTGCCTTGACCAGGAATTGAACTGGTGACCTTTTGCTATTCAGTATGATGCGCAATGAACTGAGCTACACAGGTCAGGGCGGTTTTATTTTGTGTCTAGTAAATTTTGATAGTATGTTGGACATTTTAAATTATGTTTACAGAGGTTTTGGGTTATGTTATCTCCTATAAGGAATTGATTTTTATTCTGGTAGGTGTTAAATTTCTGGTGAACCACCTTTTTTTCTTTTCAGACTTAATAAAAGTTTTGTTAAAGCAGCTCTATTTCAGTTTTTTTCTTATTCTCAAGTCATTGTCCTTCTAAAATATGGCCTTTTAAGGGTCTGTAATTTTCCAAGGTGTTTGCCAAAATACCTTCACTCTGGTTGTTCCCTATGGGATCTTTGTAACCTCTGATTAGCTCTTCACTTCTCAGCATCTGCTATTTTCTAGGCTTTCTATAGTCTGATAATGTACTTATGAAGGTCAGGAATTGGCCTGGAAGCTGATGAATGTTTCCATACAGATTTTTGAATGCTCTTTCTGTGGTTTATCTTTCTGTGTTACCCTTCAATAAAAAGGTCCATTACAATAGCAGGCGCAGACTCCGATTTTGCTTCTTTTGCCTGGTAAGTTCACCATTTATTGCTTGGGCTTCTCTGCCCTGCATCAGAGCCCAGCAAACACCACCAGGGAGAATGTCTGAGTGATGTGGGGATCATCTCTTATGTCTTCATTCTCTTAAGGAACACAACATTTCAATGGTTGCACCCCAATATCTGCAGATAGTTATTTTATCTGATCTATCAAGATTTTATAGTTACTTGGTGGGCAGATGAGTTTAGTACTAGTTACTCTGTCATGGCTGAAGTCTCCCTATTAAAGACAGGTTCAAGCTCATATATTCACATGTATAATATTATAGTTTACTTATATAATCCCATACCACATGTGTAGATACATATGTACACATACATATAGGTTTACTTGTGTGTGTAGGTCTATACATATGTAAATAAATATAGCTATACCTCTCTATATACAGAGATATAGATATATATCATATATATGTTTACTTGTGCATCTATACAATTATGACCATAACTATGCATGTGCACACACACAAACACACACATACACTCATGATTGAAGTTCAAGTTACATAACCAGAGTTGGTTTTGGGTGATTAAAAGGCAGATGTTTGCTTACCCATTGCCAGGTCGTCTACTGGAGATTTATTTGGTCAGTTAAGGAGCCTAGTCATTGACTCCTTACTATGAATTCCTTGAAGTAGGCTCTACTTCTAGTAAAGTCCTACCAGGGTAAATGCTAGAATTGACCTTCCAGAACAGGTTTCCAGTTGTCTCAAATGCACTGTCTACTATATCAAATTGTCTATTTTTAAAAAATTAGTCTTTTTCTGGTATTCCTCACTCACTCCCCAAGATACACAGCTCCTTGCTGCACTCGGCAGTGGCTACTAATTGCGATGCTCTGAGGGCTTCCTGGAGACTCCACTCTATTCTTCTACTTTGGTTTTAGGTACAGGTTTTAGCAAGCTTTTAAAAAATTCTTCCCCCAAACAAAAGGAGCTATTGCTCACTCAAGCAGGGTGAAGAACGAAAAGAAGAACTAACATTCAAACAGAAAAAAGGCTGGAATAAAGCCAAAGTGGATAGTAGTTCCTAGGCAATTAGTCAACTGAGAAGCTTTTATTTTTGATGTCCCCTGTCCTCCACATCTAGTTTTGTCCCAGTCGTGGCAGAGTCCAGAGCTTCTTTCATTGATTCTCATTCTCCCTTCTAATGCTCAATTCCAAGTTGTCAATTTGAGGTGACAGTAACCAATGATGATAAGCTAAAAGTTATCCCCCTCAGACACATTTGTGTTTTTATAAGGGGTCTACACCTTAAACTAATGAAACAAAACTCCAAAAGTTACATTTTTAGCATTAGAAAGTAAGTGAAAGAGGATTGGACTAAGTCTTGGGTAAGGCAGAAATGTCTTAGTGCACTCTTAAAGTAATCCCCCACAGTTAGATGCCTAAGGAATTGAGAATATAAGATTGTAAAAATCCTAACATTCTGCCTTCAATCTAGGCACCTTGGAGATGAGAATATTACCAAGCCCAGAGTGAGGGGGGAATAGACAAAGGGACTTTGTGAAAATAAAAGAAATGGGACTCCCTGAGGTGCTTATTCTTTAGAGATTTGTTTTCAAAGTAGATAAGTGTCCTCATCAAAGTTTAGTTTAACAAAACTCTTTACAGGTCCTAGAAAGCTATACAAGGCAACAAAACCCACTTACCATATAAAACTCTAACTTACTTTTAAAAATGTAAACCGTGCCATGCCCTTTTGCAACTTAAAACCCTTCAGACACCATATATGGAGACTGGACTCTAAGTACCGCTGTGATCTGATGACTGTCTCCTCCTTCTCCCTCTCCAAGCTCCAGTCACACTGACCTTTGTTGTCATAAAGAAAACCAGCTTGTCCCTGCCTTGAGACCTTTTCATTTTTTTGTGTTTTGCACCTGAGCAGCTCTTCCCATCGGCCTTTGTCCCTTCTTGTCATTCAAGACTCAGTTCCATTATCACCACCTCAAAGAGACTTCTATGACCCATCACACTGCATTCCTAGGCTGCATTTTTCTTCAGCAATGATCTCAGTCATTTGTGGTCTGAGCCCTTCTTTCTCCAGGAGAATGCCTGCTTTGAGAGCAGTGATCACTTTGTCCCTTTCAGCACTGTATGTGTGGCTGCCAGGACAGTACCGATCTCAGGGCAGGCTTCCAATAAAACGTGTTGAACTGAGGATTTGATGATTCAGTGAACAAATAGTTAGCTCTGGTATGTTTATAAGAATTTCATTCATGAATTTATAAAACGCCTAGACTGAGACACCCACAGAAAGCCTCTAGTTTGATTTCCACTTGATGTACTTCATGCCCCTAATATCACAGAAGAGGGGTGTGTTGACAAGAATGCAGACATTGCTATTGAACTGGTCTACATTCAAGTTTGCACTGGTAGGGTGACCTCAGGTAATAACCTTGGTAAACTTCAAATTGTTCACTTATACATTAGGAAAATGAAGTCTTCTTCTGAGAGAGATGTTGCAAAAATGGATGCAATCTTTCTAAAAACTTAGCCCTAAATGTTGACCAGGAGGAAATGTTCAATAACTGCGAGCTGCTCGTATTACAATAAAAACATTCATTGTGATGGCTTTATGAGTAAAAGGATAAGTTCTGTGCAGTAAATTTTATGAATATCCAACACCATTACTCTTTCTACATTTTAGTATAAAATAAAACTTTAAATATCCAAACAGCCTGGTACAATTCATATTAATGCTAATATAACTTATTTTTATAATGTTTTATGTTTTGCAAACCCCTTTCAGAGATACTCTCATTTGATGGTTCACAGCTGGTCATTCACTGAATAATGTACAGCTTTAGCAATATTTTGTAATAAGAGTTACCTCTATTCCAGTGCAAGAACCAGCTGCACCTTGAACTCTTCAGTCTTAATGTTTTGTTTGGTTGGCCAAATCAGATTTCCTATGCCAGAAAATAAAGCCAATTTGTTCTCTTGAATGCTCAAATTTTAAAGGTAAGGAAGAAAAGTCTCTATCTTTAAAAGGCAGCTTGGAGGTGTCAGTTAAATTTGCTGCCGCCCACAGATGCTTAACCTGGAGAAATAAGAAATAATGGAGGATTAAAGATTATGTGCCTACAGTAATTTTGGAAAATGAAGGAGTCCCTCAGGTAGAAACATGATTCATTAGCCCAAAACTTTTCAGGTTACAGCCTATAAATATTTGAAGTGTTTCGCTTCTAAGGAGGCAAAGGAATTATTCAACCCAGTACAAGGAGAGGTGACAGAGGAGTAATGGGATGACATTAACAGAGAGAACATTTCCTCAGTAGGGAGAACAGGTGAGAGAAAGGCCTCCCTTAAGACGGAGCTGCCTGTGTTTATAAGAGCGGAAACAAGACTGCATTGGTGGCCGGAACTGATGACTGAGCTCCGTTTTTAGTTCCCATGTCTGGTGACCTGTTCAAAGGACATTGAGTGATTTTAATTGTTCATTCAGCACCTTTTTAATTGGTTTGAATGAACTGATATTTTTTTAAAGTCAAAATAAGTAGAAATGTTGGTGATTCCCTGGCATGTTGATGTCCACTTTTGCTGGGGATTTTTTGTACAACGCTAATGAAAACACCCCATTTTGCCGCTTTTATTTATTTGCCAATTCTCAACAATAACGAAATAAGAGAAGGAAAATATAATAGATGGGGTCAGAGTGTAAAAGGAGGGAGAAATGTGGATGTTAAACTGACTCTCATACACACCTAATCAACTGAGGAACAAAAACATCACCCTGAACAACCAGCATTAAGGCATCTCTATTTGTACACATTGGCTCCTTTTGCATTCTTTTTGTTCATCTTCTCCAGTAACCCTGCCTTATATATTATTAAACTATAAGGAGATAAGAAAAGAAATATTAAAAATACAAGGACCAGGATGAAGATGTTTCTGTCCTCTTAATTTATCAAGCTTAAAGTTGATAATGAGGTTTCCGAATATTTAGATGAAGTAAATACAGTTTAAAAAATTTATTGTATGGTTCCATTCACATGAGATACCTAGAATAAGCAACTTCTTAGAAACACAAGGAATAACAGAGGTTGCAGGGACTGGGGGTGGGGAAATGGAGAATTATTGTTTAATGGGCACAGAGTTTCTGTTTGGGATGATGAAATAGTGCTGAAGGTGGGTGGTGGTGATGGTTGCACAACATTGTGAGTGTAATTAATGCCACTGAATTGTACCTTTAAAAATGGTTGATTTGGACTTCTGGCCAAGATGGAGGCTTAGACGGACACGCTAGGTCTCCCTCTACAACTAGAGAGGAATACAACTACTTCAAAACAAAGGATAACTAGAAATTCCAGAAAATAAAACTACACGGAAGCCCAACATATGAAGTTATAAACCAGCGGTGCCATTTGGGCAGGTAAGAGTTAAAGAGGGCAAAGCTGTTTGCGGAGCGGCGGGGCGGCGAAAAATCCCGGCGGCAGTCAAGCCCCTGGCAGTGCGCGACCCCAGCACTGGGGAGAGCGGCCACCGCATCGCCTTGAACAGTGAGGCCCAGGGGGGCGGGAGGACGGATCCCGGTCTCCTAGCTGAATAACTGTGTGAATCCATCTTGGACCCCCGCCCCCAAAGAAAGTGCCACAGGGCTGCGAAATAGGTCGCAGACAGGCGCCGGTCGCTGACTTGTGACGCATACGCAGGCACTGCCCCCGACAGCCGGCCCAAGAAAACAAAACGCATCTGTCAAAATGTGGCAGACAACTATAGAAATCCCGGTGACACAACTCACCAGGCAAGAGATAGAGAACCTGACAGATGAACAGATAAGAAACCTGTCAGAGGCTCAGTTCTGGGCCATTGTTATCAGGTGGCTTACAGAATTCACAAAAGAGCAGGAAAAAGATAAGAAAGAAGCGAAAAACTTTCATAACGAAAGGAACAAAACCGCATACGAGACAGATGGTGAGGAAAAAAAATCCAGAGTTCATTTCAACAAACTGGAATATGGAGAAGGAACAAGCAGTCAACCAATGCAGCGAGAGGAAACGGGAAGCAACAATGAGAGGATCAGAAACCTCTGGGACAGCTATAAAAGGCCCAACATAAGAATCATTGGTTTGCCAGAGAATGAGGAAGATGAACTAGAACTTGAAAAATTGAGTGAAAATATAATAAAGGAGAACTTCCCAGACTTGGGGAAGGGAATAGACTTGCAGATCCAGGAAGCAAGGAGAGTTCCCAAGAGACTGGACCCAGGGAGAACCACTCCAAGACACATTATAATCAAAATGTCAAAAATTAAAGATAAAGAGAGAATCTTAAAAGCAGCAAGAGAGAAGAAAAGAATTATGTACAAAGGGGTCCCAATTAGACTATCAGCTGACTTCTCAAGGGAAACCCTACAGGCAAGAAGGGACTGGCAAGAAATATTCAAAGTAATGAAAATCCAAAACCTACAACCACGAATACTCTATCCAGCGAAATTGTCATTCAGAATAGAAGGACAGAGAAAGTGTTTCCAGGACAAAATAAAACTGAAAGAGTTCATTAGATCCAAACCACTGTTATATGAGATGTTAAAGGGACTGGTTTAAAAAACAGAAGCTAGGGAGATGAAACAGGCAAACTAAACAGGCAACGAGAGTGGAAAAGGAACTGTGGGTACGGGAAGCATATTGGGGGGAGGTCAACAGGGAGGGGGAATGGGGAGAGGGAGGGAGATGATATAGGAATTGGGGATCAAGGTAGGAGGGAATGGAATAGACGGAGAGAGGTTGGGAGGAACTGTATGCACAACTAATGGACATAATCTAAAAGGGGGGGACAACTGGAGGGAGGGGGGCCACCGGGTGGAGGGGAGCAGAGGGAAGGGAAATTGGCACAAATGTAATATTTTAATCAATAAAACAGATTAAATCTGAAAAAAAAAATGGTTGATTTAATGTTATGTGTGTCTTACCACAATAAAAAAGTTACATTTTAAATTTGAAAACTGAAACCAAGGGCTCGATTTTGACTGATTTGCTGGCTATAGGACACTTTTTCAAGAAAACTTTAGTTTTTCAAACTCCCTAGACATCCAAAGTATTTCCTAATACCCTCTCTCCTCATTATCACTACCAATAACTTTCTAACATTTAAAGTAAACTTAAAGATTACACTCTAATATTTATTGTAGACACAACTGATTTTAAATTTGTGATATACAAAATGGGGCAAAAGTAGGTTTACAATTGTTTATATAAAAATAATGAAATTAGTAAATAATGATTCAAGAATGAACTATTTTGCATATTTATAATTGTAAATCTACTTTTTCCCAACCCTATGATTGATAATAAGATAACATTTATTTATTTACTAACTCATGCTGCAACCACACTTATGTGTTTATTGGTCAAGATTTTATTCTAGGTAGTAAAATAATGGTACTGGGTGCAAAGATATTAGTGATATTAGTCTCTATTCTTAATGAGCTTAGTACCTATTGGGAAAAAGAGGACATTAACAATTGAAAAAATGTGTAAAGTGTAATATATGTTGACAATACTGCAATTTTATTTAAAGTAATATTTTATACTTGAATATATTTTACAGTTTGGACAGCATATTTGCATAAAAGGAGGCAGATTTGTTTTAACAGTGAGTCTTCATGGAGGACTGGAATTTTATCTAGGCCACAGAAAATGGAAATTACATTTATTCCCATTTTACAGATTATATGGACTTCATTTACATAACCATGTACAATTTAATGACTTCAGAGGATTATACATGTTAAAGTTTAAAAGGGAACATTGGAATTTGGAATCAGATCTAAATTTAATTTCTAACTCTATTGATTATAACTATGTGATTAAGAGCAATTTACTTAATCTCTTGGAGCTTTAATATTGTTTCCCAGGAAATGGAGCAGTAGCTTCCAATGGTCCTGTATTGACTCAGATATTATGTGGAAAGCACTTGGATATAGCAACTCCTCAATAAGTATTAATTGTGTTCTCTAGTTGTGATTATTTTAGCTTAGTGTTATATATAACATAATGCTGATTAAACCCATGATTTACTTGGTGTGATCCCTGGGTCTGGCACACCAGTTCCAATTACAACATTATTCCAATCTGAAAATATAATCTGGGTCTCAGTGATCTGTGTTTGATCATCCTCTTTCTGGTATGGTTCCCAGGAACATGGCTTGATGAAAAACAAGAACTGTCTTATGTGAGTGTGTTTGAGTACATATATACATATATAAAATATATATTTGTACTATTTTCAAGTACTTTAAGTAATGTGATCTGATATTTAGCAAAGTATTAGAGAACATAGTTCCCACCAGATGTGTTTGAATGACTGGCTATCAATCATTTGTAATTAGCACACTGTATGTAAATTTATGCAACTTAAGTGTGTGAAAACAATTTATTCTTGTAGGTTGATTAAATTGTCCTTTTTACAATCCTGTTTACATTGGTAATTTATTTAACAGACCTCATTTCATTGATGGTAAACTTTACCCCTGCCCAAGTTCAAATTCTCTCATTTTGGCTAAGTGCCATCTGAATTCATGAGGTTATATTGCACTAAGAATTAAAAAAAAAAAAAAAAAAGGTGGAGTACCAAATTCCATCCATCAAGTGCTGGCTGTCAGTGACAGGAAATTGGCACACACACTGGGCCCCCTGACCAGATGGTAGACATCTGTGATTTTCTCATCAGCAGGGCCAGGTCAACTGTGTACCCTCCGCAGACAGGACGCTGAGAGTCAGGGCCCCATAAGTGGAGGGCAGCTCAGGGCTTTTAAAATATTTGGGTTATGAACATTAAAGAGGAAACTGCCACTTCGGGATGCCTTGAACTTTTTAAAAAATTATGTCAGAGAACTTAGGACTGGAGCCAAGTGTGATCTCCTTGAGAGTGTCCAAGACGGGGTTAGTATCTTGCATCTTCACAATGTAGGAAAACACAGAGGAGCAATTCTCCAGCAGGAAGTGTCCTAGGAGGGAGTCCTGAGGACTTTGGCTCTAACCTGATATGAGAACATGGCCTACTTCTCAGGCTAGAGTATCAATTTCTCCATGCAGAAAGGGGGATTAGTCTTTCTGCTTCCCCTACCTTCCAGAGAGAATAGAAGAAACCATTGTATCCCAAACTCTTTTCCCTTATTTAAATCCCTGTTACCCTTATGACAAAATTAAACATTTTGTCCTCCATAAAAGCCACCACCTCAGTTCTTAACACTAGGTTATGCTTTCCAAATCCAAAGTTCTAGAACTCTAAGATCTAACAGGGTCTTTTATCCTGTTCTTAACTTTGCTCTGAAAAGTGAAGGAATTTGAGTGTTCTGTCTTCTCATCCTCTTTCACAGGAAGATGCTAAATAAAAATGTGTTAACTGATTCATAGCTCTGACATTTCCACTCATATTCACAGCCCACTAGGCTGCAGTACTTCTCCCTCAAATCTCTGGCTGAAATCCTATTAAAAGGACAAGCAGGGTATTTTCATTCTGAAGCCCAGTAAGTAAGCATCAGCCCTGCCAATGCCCACAGATCAATTCCTGTCTCTTCTGTTTTGGGAAAGTGAAGGGACTTCATCAACGGCCTTTTGCACTCTAAGAAAGACATCTTTCAGCTTCAAATGTATTTGGAATCTGGACTCTCTCTTTAAAGGTGTCAGTATTAAATTTTGATAAGCAATAATGGTAGCAAGGATAGAGAGAGAGAGAGAGAGAGAGAGAGAGAGAGAGAGAAAGAAAGAGAGATTTTATTTCTCTGATGATAGAAAAAGCCGTAGCCATAAAAATTCAGAGATCTGAAATCTAATTCTAGCACTGCTTTTAACTAGCTCCGTAACCATGAGCAAATTATTTCATGAATCTGAGTTTCAGTTTCCTCTTTTCTGAAATGCTCATTTGGGCTAGACAGTCTCTAATGACACTTTATGTTCTATCATTTAATGGTTCCTCGTGAAAAAGATCACAGGTAAAATTGGTAAGTCATAAGAAGGTATGGAGTGGTCATAGGAGGCATGCCAACTCATACACTCTTTTCTGCAAACAAACCAACAAAACATGGATAATTATTTATTTGTTAGCAGAGTTAAAACAGAAGGAGATCATTAAGGTCTTCCAGACTCTAAGTCCTAGATTTTGAAAAGTACCCAAACTTTTATATGAGTTGAAAAAAAAGGCAAACAGGAGATTACAGTATTCCCTCACTTATCCACTTACCACAGGTATTACGTTCTAGACAACCCCCTGCCCCCACGATAGGTGAAAATCTGGGAAGTAGGAACCTTACATTTATTTTAGTATTTATATATATTTTAAGGCATTATAAACCCTTCCCACATACTTATAAACCATTCCCATCCCTTATTAACCTTTTCCACACTTTATATTATAAACACTACTTATGTTCTTAAACATATTCTACACTCTTAAACCTACGTAACTTTAACAATATACATATACAGTACACAAAATCCTATGATATAGCGGAAAATATGCGATAAATAATTAAATATAATATTTTTTAAGATCCTGTGATACAGTGAGGCCGCGATAAGTGAACTGCGATATAGAGAGGGACTACTGTATACATATATATCTCCCTAAACTTTTTCTTTAGAAAAATAAATACAAAAATATGTAAGTATATGTTATTAAGTGGCTATCTCTGGATGGTAGAATTATGAGTAATTTAAATATATTCTGCCTTGTTTTTTGTGATTCCAGATTGTAGTAGCTTTATTTTTTAAGTATATTTTATTGATTATGCTATTACAATTGTCCCACTTTTTTCTCCCTATGCCTCCCTCTGCCAGGTGCTTCCCTTCCCTCCAGCAATCCCCCCCACCTTTAGTTCATGTCCATGGATTGTGCATGTAAATTCTTTGGTATCTCCCTTTTAAATATTATTCTTAACATTCCCCTGTCTGTTTTGTACCTACCAATTATGCTTCTTGATCCCTGCACCATTTTCCCCATTTCTCTTCCTTCTCCCTCCCAGCTGATAACCCTCCAAATGATCCCCATACCTATGATTCTGTTCCTGTTCTGGTTGTTTGCTTAGTTTGTTTTTCTTTTTTAGATTCAGTTGTTGATCGTTGTGTTTGTTGTCATTTTAATGTTCATAGCTTTATCTTTTTCTTTTTCTTAACTAATTCCCTTCAACATTTCATTTAATAGTGGTATGGTGATGATGGATTGCTTTAGCTTTACCTTCTCTGGGAAGCACTTTATCTTCCCTTTTATTCTAAATGACAGCTTTGCTGAATAGAATAATCTAGGTTGTAAGTCCTTGCTTTTCATCACTTTGAATACTTTTTGCCCATCCCCTTCTTGCCTGCGAAGTTTCTTTTGAGAAATCAGCTGATAGTATATGGCAGCTCCTTTGTAGGTAACTCTCTGCTTTTCTCTGGTTGCTTTTAAGATTATCTCTTTATCTTTAACTTTTGGCATTTTAATTATGATGTGTCTTGGTGTGGTCCTTTTTGGGTCCAACTTGTTTTGGACTCTCTGTGCTTCCTGGACTTGTATGTCTATTTCCTTAGCCAAATTAGGAAGGGTTTCTTTCATTATTTTTTCAAATAAGTTTTTAATTTCTTGCTCTTCTTCTTCTTATTCTTCTGGCATTACTATGGTTTGGATGTTGGTATGTTTAAAGTTGTCCCAGAGGTTCCTAATCCTCTCTCTATTTTTTTCAATTCATGTTTCTTCTTTCTGTTCTGGGTGAATGTTTATTTCTTCCATTTGTTCCAAATCATTGGTTTGAATCCTGGCTTTCTTTCCATCACTGTTGCTGTGCTGTATGTTTTTATCATCTCACTTTGTATAATCTTCACTTCTTCCTTTACTTTATAGCCATCCTGAATCATTTCTCTGTGAACCTGAATCAATTCTCTGAGCATCCTGATCACCAGTATTTTGAACTCTGTACCTGATAGGTTGTCTATCACCATTTTGCTTAGTTCTTTTTCTGGAATTTTGTTTTGTTCTTCATTTGGCCATATTTCTTTGCCTTTCAACTTGGCAGCTTCCCTGTGTTTGTTTCTGTGTATTGGGTAGAGCTTCTTTGACTTCGTGTCTTGGTAGTATGTAGCAGGTGTCCTGTGGAGTCCAGAGGCAGAGCCTCCCCTATCTCCAAAGCTTGGTATTTGCGGTGCACCTTTCGTTTGGGCTGAGTACACCCTCCTCTTGTATTTGAGCTTTGGTTGCTGTTGGCAGGTCAGTGGGAGAGATTTACCCAGGCCAGTCATGTTCAAGGACTGGCTGTGATCACTGACCACCAACCTCTGCCATCTATGGAGGCTCAGCTGTGCAGGCATAGGGTGGTGGTGCTCTGACATGGTCTATAGCTGTCTACTGGATGCTCTGGCCCTGGGGTTTCCTGGGTGGTACAGGCCAAAGTCTACCTGTATTTTGCCTAGGGAACCCTGCCTAGGTTATAAAGTAATCTGAGAAGGCTGCTACTTGTCCTGGGCTTGGAAATTGCCAAGCAAAGATGAGCTGTGAATCTAAGTGGGCTTGTGGTAGTGCTGGGCCTGGAGCTTACTGAGGCCAGCTGTTGCTCATTTGATAGGATTTAGAAAGTTGTGAAACATGAGCCAAGACCAATCATTCATGTGGAAATAGTTTGGGTGAGCCTGTAAGTTGAGTGGGGCAGAGTCTCTGGGGATCTCCAAGGTGGGTTAAACAGTGTTAGCCAGGTTCATGGAGTCTCAGATATGGCACCAGCCCACTGACCCTGTGTGGGGAGGGTCCAGAAAAGAGACAACGGCCTCTGCTTGCCCTGATGCCAGGCACCCCAACTTCTCCCTGCACACCAATGGTGCCCTTCACCTACCATCCCGGTGCTAGAGCTCAGAGGGAGTGAGTCTAACTAGGTGAGTCTGTGTGTGGGTTCTTTAAGATGAACTGCTTGGGGCTCCAACTGTTTCTTCCACCAACTCAATCCCCTCTGGTTTTTGCAGCCAGAAGTTGTGGGGACTTATTGTCCTGGCACTGGAACCCTGGGTTGGAGGGCCTGGTATGTGACTGGGACTCCTCACTCCTGAGATATCCCTCCCAAATTTTTATCCACCACACATGGGTGAGAGACTAGCCCATTCCACATCTATGTCCCTCCTATTGATCTCCATGGATGTTGTTTCTTTAATTCTGTAATTGTCAGGTGACCATTCAGCTCAATTTCTGATGGTTTTGCCTGATGGTTGTTCTATATTTTAGTTGTAATTTTGATGTGGTTGTGCAAAGAGGCAAGCCCTGTCTGCCTACACCACCACCTTAACCAGATCCCCAGATTGTAGTAACTTCAGAGTTTTAAAAAATTTGTGCTTTAAAAAAATAGTCCTTAAGACATGGAAGTCTATCTCAAAAATGCATATGTGTGTGTGTATATATATATATGCATTTTCACACATGCACAGAAACATAGACATCTTTTAATCTGGAAATGCAGCTGAATGCAACATAGATAAAAATCCTGGCCTTCATGGAACTCATAGTCCAACATTCTAACAGTGACAGATAGTAAAAAAATAAAAATAAAAATAAATAATAATGCAAGGTAGGGTTAAGGAATATACATAAAATAAAGAAAATTGGTTAAAGATATACAGTTAGGAATGTCAAAGGAATGAACTATTTTCAATGCACCTGGTATGTTTGAAGAACAACTGAGAAATCAGTGGCTGGAGCTGAGAGAATAGTGAGGAGAGTGGTAGGAAGTGATATGGGAGAGGTGGGGGGGGGCTGGGAAGGTAGCAGCTTCTAGGAAGACAGGTGTGTGGGCTCCAACGCCGAGGAAGATGGGAAACCATGGTAGAGTTTTGAGTGGAGGAGTGTCATGATCTGACTTACCTTTTAGATGGATCATTCTGCTGCTTTGTAGAGAGCAGGGTGTGCAAAGGCAAGAATGAAAGCACAGAGACCAATTTGGAGACAATTTAAATAATTCAGGAGCAAAAAGATGGCTGTCAGAGTAGGAAAAGCACAGTGAAAGTAGGGAGAAGTGGTTTGGAAACTAGAGGCATTTTCGAGGTTGAGCTGACAGAAGTTGCTGTTGGATTGGATGTGTGACATCAGAGAGAGACACATGTCAAAGATGACCCATATTAAGGATAAGTCTACATTTTTTTGGTCTGAGCAACTAACTGGTAGAATGGAGGTGCTGTTTGTGTGACTGGGAATAGCATGAAAGGGAAAAGGACTCTGGTGGAAGGCTTAGAATCCAGAGTCCTCTTTCAAACATGTTCAGCTTGCGATGCTTATCAGACAACCAAGTTGAAAGGTGAAGTAGGAAGTAATAGATATGTCTTTGGAGATCAGAAAAAGGTCAGCAATAAAGATATAAATTTGGGCATCATCAACATAAAGAGGGTATTTAAAGCTGTGGGACTGAATGAGTTCACTGGGTAAAAAATAAAAAAAGAAAGAAAGAAAAATTAAAGAAGATTACCAAAAATTGAGCCCTACAGTTCTCCAACATTTAAAGGTCAGGACGATGATCTGTGTGGTCAGCTTTGTCAAATGTTGCTGATAAATGCAGTAGAATGGGGGATCTTACTTAGAATTCTCAACATGACTCAGGTGACTTTACTCCCTTGTATTCAGTTGTGGTTCCCATCAATAGCCTTTCCTACTAATTTAAGTAAGAGAAATGATTATTAAAATGAAACCAAAAGTTTCATGCACCACTTGCATGAAGCCTCAGGACTCACTTCTATTTGGGATGAATGAGTGTGCGTGTGCGTGCATGTATGTGTGTGTGTGTGTCTGAGAGACAGAGTGATACAGAGATATTATACAGAGAAGCTCAATAGTACTAGACACTGTCCCTGGCTTTGGGAACTTTCTCTAGAAAGAAAGACAAGAGAACCACTAACAAGTCCATGTGGATTCAAAATATACATAAATAACTTAAAATGGAATGATTAAGCAATCAGACAGGTGCTGTAGAGCTGGGAAGAATCTATAATGCCTGAAAATTATTGTGACTGTCTTTGAGAAAGCTTAGGAATTAATTTATTTTCAGGGACTCATGCCTCAGAGTCATTTCTCAAGTTATGTTATTACATTCTAGCTTTTGCTTAAGAATGTCCGAAGGCACTCCATTATCTAGAGGATAATATCTCCCCATGGCCCTGGCTGGCATTCAGGGTTTTTCAAAACTTATCCCAATCACTCCTTTTAAGTATTCAACCTTACAGCAGGCTCTCCCTTCAAACCTGTAGATTGCTAATTATCTGCCTGTCGTTCACTGGTTGTTTTTTAAAAAAATTATTAAGACTTTACTTGTTTAGAGCAGTTTTAGATTCACAGAAAAAAATCGAGAAGAAGGTACAGAGATTTCCCATGCAGTCTCTGCTCTCATATATCATACCCACCCCCATTATCAACACCCCGCACCTGAGGGTATAATTGTTAAAACTGATGAACCTACATTGACACAACTTAATAGCCAAAGTCTATTGTTTACATTATGTTTCATTCTTGGTGTTGTACACTCTACTGGTTTAGACAAATGTATAGTGATAATATCCATCGTAAAGTATCATACAGAGTATTTTCACTGCCCTAAAAATACTCTGTGCTGCATTTATTCATCCCTCTGCCCAACCCCAGGTAACCACTGATCTTTTTCCTGTCCCCATAGTTTAGAATGTCATGTAGTTGGGATCATATTGTATATGGCTTTTTCAAATTGGTTTCTTTCACTTAGTAATATGCATTTAAGTTTCTCCAAGTCTTTTTTTGGATTATTAACTCATTTATTTTTTAGCACCGAATAATATTCCACTGTCTGGATGTACTATAATTTATTTATCTATTTACCTACTGATGTACATCTTGATTGTGCCTGAGTTTTGACAGTTATGAATAAAGCTGCTATAAATATTCATGTGCAGATATTCATATAGATAAGTTTTCAGCTCCTTTCGGTAAATACCAAGGAGCACATGGCATGATCACTTGTAAGAGTACATTTAACTGTAAGGAACTGCCAGACTGTCTCCCGTAGTGGCTGTACCATTTTGCACTTACGCCAGCAGTGAATGAGAGTTCCTGTTGCTCCACATCCTCACCAGCACTTGATGTTGTCACTGTCCCAGATTTGGCCATTCTAATAGGTGTATAGTGGTATCTCATGGTTGTTTTAAGTGTCTTATCTTTTAATAAGCATCCTCTTTCCTCAAACAGATTAAAAGATACCGAATAAATGGGGCTGTATTTTACTCTTTTCCCCTGTCCACCACCACAGAACTGCTGTTAAATGGGCACTTGATAATGCTACTTAAATAAACGCACAAAAAAAACATCCATTTGTTTTACTTGCCATTCCTAGTGTTTACCCAGATGTAATCCAACTAAAAAGAATATGAACAGCAATGTTTTGGGGTGATGGATGAACCATTGGTGAGGTATTCAGTTGTTGTGTTTTCTAAATTTAAGCAAAATATAAAGTGAAGGAATTTAAATCGAGTTGATATGTTTATTATTTGAGTTCAGAGAATTTCATGCAACTTCTCTCAAAGCTGCTCTCTCTGCTGTCAAGTCATGACTTCCACAAAAAGGAAAAACACTGCCTTGACATGTGGACATCACTTAGCATGACCAAATAATGTATCTTCTAGGCTGGAACAAATCTGAGAAAGAAAGGGATGCTAATAAAAATTATACCAGATAAACAGGCATAAGCCAGGACTATGCTAGGTATTCTCTTTGGGGTCATAAATTCCTTGTAAAGGGTGGAAACTATAATTTCTTTCTTTAGAAGGATTTTACCTAAGTTACAGGATATACTTACCTCTTATAGCCTGTTGGAATTCACTGATTAAGAATTTCTGACCCATATTATCTCATGTTCATATGAGTGTGTTGCTCCTTCAATAAATTCACAGCCCACATAAAATGATTAAAATGATCTTCTAGGGCTCTTAAATTAAACCAGAATGACAACAATATACAAATAGTATTTGTTGTAGCTGACCTATGCTTTCACCTAAGATGCCTATAAAGTTTGTATCTACAGAGAAAATTTTATTTTCTATAACTTGCATTTTAAAGTAGGAGATGTGTTCCCATTTAGGGAAATACAATTGAATATTTTTTTATCTATAAGGGCATAGTAATTACCTTTGAAATAGATCCATTATTTTTCAGTACTTTCAAAAGCAACCCTAGACTCTCTGTCCTTGAATTCCTTTTGGCCTCCTTGTCATACATGTATAGTCACCTAACCTGCTATAATGTCTGAGAGAGCCTGGTTACTGTAGGCACTGTTGTAACATGCTAGCCCTCTCTGGGGAAAAGCTTCTGTTTTTTAAATTAAATTTATTGGGGTGACACTAGGTTTCCAGTGTACAATTCTGTGATACATCATCTGTGTATTGCATTGCGTGCCCACCACTCAAAGTCAAATCTCCTTTCGTTTCCGTGTGAACTAGTATTTGACCTTCTTTACCTTTTACTACTCCCCCAACCTCCCTTCCTTGTGGTCATCGCCATACTGTTGTCTATGTCTGTGAGTTTTCGTTTGTTTTTCTTGTTTGTTCATTGGCTGCATTAAGTTTTGTATCCCACATGTAAGTGAAATCAAATAGCTCTTGACTTTTTTTGTCTGACATTTCACTTAGCATGATATTCTCAAGATCTATCCATGTTGTCGCAAATGGCAGTATTTCATTTTTTCTTATGGCTGAATAGAAATAGCCAACCAATATATGAAAATATGCTCTGCTTCACTAGCTATTACAGAAATGAAAATTAAAACTATAATGAGACCACCTCACACCTGTTAGAATGGCCATCATCAACAAGACAAGTAATAACAAGTGTTGAAGAGGTTGTGGAAGTAAAGGAACCCTCAGTCACTGCTGGTGGGAATGTAAACTGGTACAGCCACTATGGAAATCAGTATAGATCTCCTCAAAAATTAAGAATAAAGTTACCATATGATCCAGCAATCCCTCTTCTGGGTACCTGCCAGAAAAAATTTAAGCCTTTATCTTTAACTTTATATTTTTTTATAATTTCAGATTTTCAACAGTTAGATTGTAATAATCTCATTACATAGTCTCAAGCAAAGCTTTGTGTGTGTGCCTCCGCTCTATTTATTCTATTTCTTCTATTTTCTAAACACAATGAGCAATGTGTGAAAATATATATTTGATCAGTAACTTCATAGGATACTGCTAACCACTTGCTCTAAAAGATATTGTACACACACACACACACGCGCACATGTGCACCTTTGGAAGATCTTTGTTTTAAGGACTATTTAAAAAAATAATACATATTTTTAAATAATACATTTTTAAAAATCTAAAGTTACTACATTCTCATTGTAGAAAATTTGAAGTCACACAAAATGTAAAATAAAAAATGCTTAAATCACTCATAACTCTACCATTTAGAGATAACATGCTATGTATTTTTATATTTATTTCCCAGTAGTATATACATACAGAAAATGTTTAGAGAAATATCTACATATAACCTCCTGATTATCATTTTTTCAACTCATATAAAAGTATAGAAACTTCTCAAATATCTAGAACTTAGTGTCAGAGAAGACCTTAATAATTTTCTTCTGGTTTATTATTATTTATTAGATGACAGGTGAAGAAATTTATGTATGGATTTAGCACCCATTTTTTTCTGATTTTCAAATGAGCAAATAGACGAAGAGTCTATATTTTCTATAAGTAAATTATTTATTGATGTGTTAATCTCAGATATATATCATTAAATAATTCAAAAACACATATAGACTCTCTACTGTAAGCACAATTATACTTTTCTGAATAGCCTTTGAGAGGTAATAAAGAAATATCTGGTGTTTTTTTTACAATCTTCAGAATGTGAGAAATACTATTATTGTTGTAATCCCCATTTTAGACAATAGAGAACTGAGGTTCATATAGATCAAACAACATGCCAAAATCATAAAGGAAATAAATGAAAGATCTGAAACTTGAAATGAAATGCTCTGATTTCAAACCCCATGTTGTATTATTTAGTATAGTATTGTAATCTAATTAGTAAAGTTTGTAAAATAAAGTCAGTTCTTAAGCAATCTTATAATTTTGCCAGAGAGAAGATATGTTCATCAGAATATATAACAAACAAAAATAGCTAAAATTGATTGAATATATACTAGAAGCTGAACATTGTGCTGAAGAATTATCTGATTTGATCCTCACCTCTGAAGTAAGAACTATTTCCCCCATTTTATATTAAAAAAAAATTGAGTCTTAGAGAGATCAAATAATAAATAGTAAGGTTCAGTCTTGGGCCCCTGGACCACAGAGTTATTATGTTGCACAGTGATCTAAGTACCATGAATTTTTTTTTTTTTTTTTTTTTTTTTTACTAAACAACTGCAGTTCTGTTTTTTCCATTAAATCTGACATTGTTCTCAATGCTAGGAGTAGTGGGAAGAAGAGTCATAAACATTGTAGTATTAGGCTACTGATAGCCCAGTAGGAACTTAAAGTGGACTTTGACATTGAGTAGCGCACGTGAATGGCCTGAGAGTAAGACTAGAACTGTTGTCACTACAGATGTGGACAAGAGCAAGAGAAAGGTAGAAATGAGAAAGAATGTGATATTTATGGGAACATTATAGCAGCCCTAAAGTGAGAATCCTGGGACCACAGCTTGAGTAAGTGGTTCGAACGGACTCAGGAAGGGCTGGGAATGCCTGGGTGCAGAGTTTGGGCTTTGCCATTGAAGAACTGAGGACCACTGAAGATCTCTGAATATGAAAGTCTGACACTGCTGTGCCACCAGAGAAGTGTGCCTGGAGTGGGAGGATGTCTAGGTTAGTGTAATTGGCATTGAGCAGAAGCAGCCGTCAGGAGCTTCTGCTTAAAAGCTCATCTTTGGTTTTGTCTACAGAGTCAAGAACAAGAATCATTGCTGTCCATAGTTCTATTGCAGCTACAGCCTGGAGCAAGTTTGGAAAAAATAAATGTCAGTCTGATGTCTTCTGTTGAGAAACAAAAAAGCAAGCATAAACTCCATTCTGCTTTAGCAGTGTGAATTTTAGGATTCACATTTCAATGGCTCATAAGCCTGGCTGCATGTTAGAGGGTATGTACCTGGGCACTTTTCAAAGGCACAAGTGTTCTGGATTCACCCCTGGAAACTCTGATTTAGTTTCTTTAGGGTAGTGTCCAAGAATTGGGAATTTTGAAAGCTCCCAGATTAGTCTAATGTGAGCATTTGGTTGACAGCTATAGCTGCAATGGAGGGAGTTAAAACTAATGTTCTGTATACCTTTCTTATGGATTTAAAACAAAATTCTCCTTTCCAAATTTATTGTTTAAACCTGAGCCCTGGCTGGTATGACTCAGTGGATTGAGTGCCGGTCTAGGAACCAAAGGGTCGCTGGTTTAATTCCCAGTCAGGACACATGCCTGGGCTGCAGGCCAGGTACCGAGTTGGGAGCATGTGAGAGGCAACCACACATTGATGTTTCTCTCCCTCTTTTTCTCCCTCCCTTTCCCTCCCCTTAAATATAAATAAATAACTCCTTTAAAATAAATAAATAAAATAAATCTGAGCATCTGGTCTCCTGTAGCCAGAAGACCACGATTAAGTATCTTAGAGGATATCTTTGGATGCTTTCTTTTACATTTCTGTATAAGTTTGCTGCAGAGGTCAAGAAAAAGAATGAAACACTTGGCTGTCCTATTAGGTTCCCCCCACACCACCCCAATTCTACTTGTCTTACATCTAGCAAATATTAGGGGCAAGGAGCTGATCTTACATGTGAATTTACCATCTAAACCTACTTTTCTGGCTTATCTTCCTATATTCCCTCCACTAAACTCTCACTGCTCATTCAACTCTTAGCAATTGGTACCCATTCTTTCCTCAAGAAGTCTTAGGACTCTGCCAAGGCAAGTCTTACCTCCCTTATGAATTTTCCCCTGGTGGAATATATTTTTGAGAGCTCCTTTTTTCTCACTTAGTTGTACCTATGGTTTGAACAGTGCCTTAAGGCACAAAACTTTTTGTGTGTGTCTTATCTCTTCCCCTCCAACCTGCAATGCCTTAGGTACTGTTCTATGCTGCTCATAGCGGATGTCCAGTGCACATTCCCTAACAGTCTTTTATGATAAACTCCACACACTCATCACTCTTTAATCATAATTGTGGATCCTGATGATGAGGCTATACCACACTTGCTCACTTTTGTTCATTTTCTCAATGTTTCTCATCTGCTCACTTTCAACATGGACTATTCTTTTTTCCTGAGGCAGATTCCGCAAGTCCTTGGACCCCTCTTCTTCCAATGGGATTTGAAAATTTGTATATATTTTATAGCTCCTAGATGGTTTTGATTGTTAGTCAAGTTTTGAAAAGAACTTTCTAGAGTGACGTTTTAAATTTCTTTCATTACAATGCCCAGTAACTAATACTTTTTCACTCTGTGATTCAATACCCCATACACCCATAACCGAAACAAATATATATTTACCTTTACTGTATGTGAAATATTCTGACATTTTCTATCCTATTTTATTTCATTAAAAAAATGGCAGTCTCGCAATTCTCTATTGAGCTGCCACTCTTAGCTTGAAAATACTATTCTAGAATCCAGCACAGAGTTTCTCACATAGGTTGAAAAACCCTAGTGGTATTGATATATATCTTTTCATTTTAGTTCTAGGGAATATTTTTCCCTATCCCATTTGTCTCTCTTTTAAACTAAGTTGTAAGTATGAGCCATTTCCCTGAGCTGCTTACTCTGTTCTAACTCTCTGTTTCTTTAAATCTTGAAAAATGCTTCCAGGAGGCATTTCTTAGGAGAACCTCATTCATGCTCTAGCCCATAAAGACAAGAGAGTAGTCCTTGTACATCTTCTCTGGTGGATTTTAGCCTCCTAGAGAACACAGACCTTGCCTGCCTCTATCTTTATTTCAAGAAGTGGCAATACTGTTGAATACCATTTGCTCGTTCAATACATAGTTGTTGAATGTTTGCTTTGTGCCCGCTAACTTGCTCTAATAAAACTTAACATCTATTTATTCAGGCAAAGACCTTTTAATATACCAAGCTATCATTTCCAGCTTTCCAGTTGAAAGACAAGATGGTTGACATTCACACCAAGATGGACTGTGTCACCTGTTCTCCAAAGTGAGAAAGTAGGGACAAGAGCTAAGTCACAGGTGATCGACAATACAGCAGCTGATTTCTTTTGTTTTGTTTTTGTAATTGCTGGATGAAGCCCTAAAAATAATTACAAGGGTAGAGCTCTAAAGAGCCCTCTCAAATTTCTATTCAGTGTTAATTTGACCAAGAAAAGTGCTACGAGGACCTCTTAAAGCCTGCAATAAATATATGTATGTATATATTTATAAATTCATACACATATATATACATTTGTATATATATTATGTATATACTATATAGGAAGACTAGCTAACACTGTTAAAGATGTCCAAATTCTGTTGAGCAAGTATACTTGTTTAAGGAGAGAGAATTAACTCCTTTGAACTGACTATTGATATTTGAGGCTGATAACTTCTTTGAATGAATTAGATTAAATAATTGGATGAAGATCATAAGATATAATTTTCTTTTGATTTTTATAAATTTGCTTTGCAGATTTCTTTTCATTTATTCAACAATAATTTATTGAATACTCATGATGTGTCAGGCAAAATGCCAGGTTCCTGACATTAAGAAGCTCTCAATCTAGTGATAAATCATGTAAACACAAAGGTTTTTTGAATATGTTTCAATAGAAGATATAATAGATGTAGTTTTTGCTGATGTAATTCAAACCAGTATTTTGTTTCTTAAAAAAGTTAAAGGGAAGTGCTACAAAAAACACTAATGCTGTAAATACTATATATTTTGCTTAAAATGACAATTAAAATAAACTAATATTAATGTAAGGTCAAGTAGTTTTGTGTACGGGTTCAATGAAGTTTACTTGGTCATTTTTTTTCATAAACCACATCCATAACGCATTATATATAATGTCCAATTTTATTTTATTTTTTGTTTTTAAGAAGAGTAAAAAGTTAAAAATACTTGCATTAAAACAATCTGAGTTTGAACATCTCTGGAATTTTATTTGTTTTTTCCCTACTCTTCCAAAATTTCTTACCCATACTTAATTTGACTTGCTTTTATCTAGTCTTTTTAAACAACTTAATTTCCACAGAAACAACAACTCCTCTTCTTTCACATTTCTATTTCATCAGTTAAAATAATAATTATTTAACTCCATAATTACAATTAAAGGTTCAACCATCACAAACAAATTTGGGAACAAACATGGTTGATTCTTGGGAAGTGTGCCATTCAAATGCTGGTGGGAATAAAATATCAGTGTATTAGACAGCAGAGTACCAGCCTCACAGCAGACCCTCCATATCACCCTGCCCAGGCTCTGTAGCTTCAGCTTCACTGGAGAGGACACTCCAGCGTCATCGCAAGATGTCGATTCAACACGGGAGGAGACAGATACCGTGTCACTCCCAAGTCGGACTGCACAACCATTCTCGGCGGTGCAGATAGACTCTTAAGAAGCTACACCATCGTCTCTCGAGACGAACGGCTGCTGACGACCAGCCTCACACATTCAGGGTGTCCTTCTCAGTTGTTTCACAGAGGAAGAAAAACCTAAGCTAATGTGAAGAATTAATTATTTAAAAAGTAGTAGGCTGTGCAATTGAGAGTTGAGCAAAATGGAACAGGAGCACAGAGGGAAAAATGTCTACAGCCTGAGGAAGTTAGAGAAGGTTTCACAGAGGTGATGGTATTTGAACTGGATCTTGAGGTTTGAGCATAAGTTTTCTACATGAAGAAAGGGTAAAAGGATATTCCAGCCTGAGGAAACAGCTTGTATAAATGCGCAGAAACAAAAAGAATATGGGGCATTTGAGAGGGACTCCATGGGCAGAGTAGTGAATGATGTTAAAAAGTAGAATTGACGTGTATTTTAGGGAGAAATATCAATTAGTTAAAGATGTAAAAATAATTTAGAATACATGACTTATTGATTTATAAAACTAAGCAGAATACTTACTAAGTATTTACTAAATAAATGAATGGAAAAACAGCTAAATGACTACTATTGTGCATCACTTTTGTCAGAATAGCCAGGTCAAGATTAAATCTTATCTAGGATTTAAAATATAAAAAAGTTTTAATTGTCTTCCATAGAAAGCTTGAAGTCAGTATTTGTTATATAAAAAAGCCTTGTCTTGAAACTCAACATAAAGAAAAACAATCCAACTAGAAAATGAGCAAAAACATGCAGAGACATTTCACTGAAAAGGATATATAGTGTGTGATTCCATTTATGTAACATTTGTGTGATAACATTGATGTAGAGATGGAGATCCGATTGGTGGTTTCCAGAGATTAGGGGTGTTGAGGAGGAAAGTGGGTGTGGCTATAAAGAGATGGCATAAGAAAAGTTTTTGTAGTTGTGGAACAGTTGAGTATCTCAGGTGTAGTGGTTACACAATGCTACACATGTGGTAATATTTTACAGAACTATGCACACACACTCACATAAATGAGTGCATATAGAATCAGTTAACTTTTAATATAAATGAGTGCATATATAACTGATAAATATGAATAAACTCTATGGATATTATAATGCCAAATTTCTGGTTTTAATAATGTACTAGACTTGTGTAAGATGTTAACATTAAAGGGGGAGGGGAGAACAGTGCACTTGACTTCCTCATATTGAATAGGTTTTCTTGCAGCTTCCTGTTACTTTAATTATTTAAAAAGAAAATGGTTTTTAAAAAATACTTTGTACATGTATAATGATATGTGTTATAATGTTGATATGTCCAATTTAATGTGCCAAGCATCAATCCTGAGCCATGTATGTCACCTGGTAGCAGCCTCTGTGTTGGTGATTCTTTGCTAGCATGTGGAAAATCTATTAAGGATTAAACTTAATCCCAGAGCCACAGTACATGTGATAGACAAATCTGTTATCTTGACTAAGTGATAGGCTTTGTGATGGCTCACTTCACAACTCCTTACACACTTTGTGTAGAATAGGTCTTGGCAAGACACCTATGTTCATGAGAAATACACATTGATTATGTTGAGTGATATCTGCCATATGTTCCACCTTAACATATTAATGCATCTTTTTTAGAGAAAGAGATATAATATAGCACATTCCAAAATAAACTAACTGAAATCTAAATGTTATCAACAAAGAGGTTTCTCTGATCAATATAACTATGAAAGCAAGAAAATCACTTCATAGCAATACATATGAAATCAAGAATATTCTGAAGTCATTCCTAAGTAGTTTCACTCTACGTGCACACTGTTAGAGCAATCTTTGTTTGCAGGCCTGCAGGGTGGGATTTCAGGATTGTCATGAAGAGGCTATCCTACACGCTGCTGCCCTTTCCCCGATGCCTAAACTTGCAAATGCAAAAGACCTACATTTCCTTTTGGGTGCAGAAATCAGACATACCGCTAGTCCCCCTAGAGGGGAGTCAAATGATGATTTAAATTTCTCTTAAGTTACTGGAGTAAGGCACTTCGATGATTACAGGTTTGACTAGGAAGGCCAGGAGTCACCTGAAATGAAGACAGGGGCATGGCTTCTGAAGAGAGAGGCAGACTTAAAGATGGGGGATGAGAGAAATGGCCCCTAGCAGACTCTAGTTGAGTTTAAATTCAAGTTCTATTGCTCACCATCTGCACCATGATTTCTCCCTTTAAAACAGATGTATTCATACTAATCACATCAAGGAGTAGCCACGAGGAGTACAGAAGCCCAGAGCCAGGCCATAATGGACCCATAGTCAGTGGTAGCCAGTGGTGGTGGTAACAGTAATAGTTGCAGGACTGCCGAATCCCAACTCCGCACAGGATGTCTTTCAGTAGGTACTCTTCACTTCTCTACCTTGGCTCTCAGCCACAGGAAGGACTAGACAGATTGCAGACCCTGTGTTCCTGCAAGTCTCACTTTCCACAAAGAAAGATGCAATTCTATCCAACACAGGAAAACCTTTCCACCTTTGTTATAATTCCCTGCAAAGCAAGAACCTTTTCTTTTGAATTTTTGTGTCTCTGGCAGGGTTTAGCGCAACCTACAACAAGTGATCAATAAATATTTTTTGACAATTAGGAAGAAAGTAGATTATCATAGGAGTTTTTTGAGTGCATAAAACAGAAACCTACTAAAGCTAGTTTAGCAAAATATATATAGAAATGCATAAAACCCACTGTGAGATACACCCTGGATTTTAATGCCCAGGACTTGGAAAGATTGCAATCAGCCATTCTTTCTCCCCCTCTTGACACAGCTTCTCTATAAATTTCCACTTAAGTTTTTCATTCTCCTTTCTGTAAGGCTCTTAGATTCCACTCTCCATAATGTTGTCTTGAACGTGGCTTTTGTGTCCTGGCACCAACTCCAGCTTGGAAGAGTTACAGTTCAATGTGTAACATTTTTTGATTAGTTCAATCTCAATATTTTAATATCATTTTCCTGAGAGACTGAATATGCCTGACCCACCTCAGTCAGGTATTCATCTCTGGTTCAATGAACTGTAACAAGGAATGAACTTGTGCAGTGTGAGTGCTGCCCCTGACAGCTTCTCAAAAAGAAAAAAATGGGCAGAGTGGGTATAATGTATGTCTCTAGAACATGGATGCAAATATTTCCACTTGTTTTCCAAAAATCAGTATCAGAGGAATTTTCAAATTGAATATGATTGTAGTTTGCTAAGTAACTTCCAGAATAGGTCCTGAGATTAATTCTATTTAGGTTCAGGTTAAGAGAACTATCCTTGTGTGTGCCAAGTAAGTTCTCTCCTGCATTTTGTTAATGCAAGGCTGTCAGAAAAAGGCCCTTCTTCAAGAACCTGACTCAAATGCTACACTATTGCTACTTTTGTCCCAAATGGACAATAAATATGTGTTTTCCCTGTCACACAGCTCTTCTGCCATCTAAGGCACCGAGACAAAGAGGCCAGGTAGATCCCTTCAGCTGCCCTAACGTGGCACCCTGTCACAGACCCCAATTTGCATTCAATTCCCCTGGTCTGGTCTCGGTCTCTGGTGCCTCAGCTGCCCTCTGCGGCACATTAAAGACTTGCCGTCTCTATTAGCCACCAATAATGCACTAATACATTCGTTCTCCTATTACCTCGGACACTAATTTGGTGGAATTGGATAGTGACAGCACATTGATGTTGTTGAAGTTAATGACCCAGCAATTTACAAGATAAGTCACATTAGTAGTCAAATTGATTGTAATCATTGTTTCGCTGAGCAGAATCTGCATTAAGTACAGTATGTGGTGCTCTGTCCTTCACTACCCCATTAATGGTGAGAAAGAGGCAATCAGAATCTTTGCTTTTATACCTTCCATCATATTTTTGCAGTGCAGATGCTGGGACTTCTACTTTCTCTTACATCTTTCACAGAAAGATGTTAAGCACACAGAGATAGAATGGGATTTTAGTTTACACACCTGTGAATTCAGCTAAGCCACTCAAATAATTATGGTTCTTTCTTTCTTTCTTTATTGGATATCTATGATTTTCTTGGTCTTAGGATTCATGCTAGAGGCTCCAAGATGAATTGTAAGACATAGTTTCTGCCATTAAGAAGCTCACATTCAAATAAAAATTATGCACCTGTTGATGAGACAGTAGAATGTTCTATGTGAAATTCCCAGAGAGTGGAATAATCAATCCTGAGGTCAGGGAGAAGCTGGAGCAGACAGAGAGAATGTCATAATGGAGATAGGTTAAAATTTCAGATTGGGATAAAAGGTTAAAATTTCAGATTGGGATAAAAGTATCTTTAAAGTTTAAGTTGTGTATTTATTCTTACATCTTTAAACTTCAGTCACCTTCAAAGTACTCTCCATTTGATGCAATACACCTATTAAGATATTTTTTCCACTGCTCAAAACAGTTTTTGAACATGTTGATTTTGATGCCTTTTAGTGCTTCTGACATTTTTTGTTTCACTTCTTCCACATCAGCAAAAAGTTTTGCTTTGAGGACATTTTTCATGAGGGGAAAAATGTCACTCAGAGTGAGATCAGGTGAATAGGGAGGTGAGGCATGGGGATGATGCCATTTTTGGTCAAAACTGATGAACTCTCAATACAGTGTGGCCAGGTGCACTAGTAAATCACCCATTATGAAACGGACAAATGCATTGATAGTCTTCAAAAAAATTCACTGAAGCCGGACACAGCCTCTCACAATAATGCCAGCTGGTACACTCATACAGATGGGCTCCTAGAACACTTACCTAGCGGGGGAAGGCTATACTACAAAGGGCCCACCTTTCAAAAGATAATTCCAGGTATTTGGGTCCCCCTTGTATATTTACCCTTTGAAATTGTATAATTTTAGCAAATCATTAAACTTTGTTTTCCTCTTCTATTAAATGGAGATAATATTGTTGCTCTCATATGGCTCTGTTAATATGAGAATGATTGAAGAGGAGGCAAATGGAACTTTATGGCAGATTTTTGGCATATGGTAAGTATTTCAATAAAAGCTATTTGATTCCATATCTGATTTAATATTTTTTAAAAATTGAGAGCCACCTGAAGCCAAGATAGAAATAAGTTTGTAAACAGTCAGATGTAGAAATATCATTTGGGTTATAAATAAACAAGATGTATCCCTGAAACAACGATCTCATCTGTGCTGTGTGTGTGCACACTGTACTTGTGCATGAGTGAGTTTGTGTGTGTATGCATATAGTCATGCAGGAAAATCAGCTCTAAGGGCACTGGAAAGAGGGAGATTCCAGACTGGAGAGGCAGTAGACTGATGTGGCAGTGTGTGAGTGGGAGGACAGCTGAGAAACCACGTGGTACAACTTAATTTTATAGATGAAGAAACCACAATCTGCAGAGGGGAAGAAGCAGATTGCTCCAAGACATGCAATGAGGTAAGCACAAAATTTGGATTAGAACCCTAATTAACTGAATTTTAGAAAAATGTTCTTTCTACTACTTCAAGGCCCTCAGGTGTCTGTTGTGCAGGACAATATTGACTACACATTATGGCCCACTTTTTGGGTGTTTAGCCTCATTTCTTCATCTCCATGGACCCTTTAAGAAACCCTGTCTCTCCTCAGGTTGCCAGAGTCTTATTCTCACTTTCATTTCTCTGAAACAGGACCTCCTCACATCCTGGCCTCTGCTCATGTCAGCCTACAGCCTTTACTCTGCCTGCCACTTATATTGCAAGCGGCCTTGACCAGGGCAGATGGGGCGTCCTGATCTGTCCTGAGAACCGCACTGTGCCACCAGTCCTGGCCGGTCTTTGAGTGACTTTCCTGCCTGTCATCTGGAGCTATCCAATCATACAGCATCCCCATGTCCTTATGGATTAAAAGAATGATACTTAATGCTTCCTCATTTGAACCCACCCCTGCTTTGTGCTGTCAGAGAGACTGGGGCCTGCAGAAATCTCTCCCTTTGATTGGAATGTCTGCCTGCTTTGCAAGCCCAAAGACCTTTAACAAATGCCAATGAAGCAGTTGAAAGCAAAGGCAGAGAGAAACAACATCAATAATAATAATAATAAATGGGTTCCTTCAAGCCCAGAGAAGCCAGCGGGAAGGGCATGTCAGCACGGTGCAGTGTGATGTATTGTGGGAAAGCAGCCACTCACCCTTGAACAACAGCACACACAAGTTATAAATATGAAACATGCTTCACGGACTGCTGCAAATGCAGCCTGGCCAAATGGCATAGCAGAAGTACCCCATGTTACACATTTCTATTATCTCACCATAATTAAAAGTTGCTGGGATACCGAGCTTCCCCTGGTCTTTCGTTAGTTTCCTTCAAGTAGTCAAACTGTCAGGGCTTGCTTACTGGGGTATACTGGTGATGTGGCCAAACACAATCATGTTCAAAACTGCTAGTGAGGTGTGGAGGAAGGTGTTCAGTGAGGAAATCATAGTTGCAGTATGTGGGGAAGGGCTTGGCTGCAAGGAAGGACATTGGGTAACGTGGAGGCGGGAGGATGGCAGAACGGTGCCTCTACAATGACAGGAAAGAACAGGCAGGGTGGATCACGAGGCTCCAAGTTTAGAAACAAAGGCAGTCAGACAAGCAAAGGCAGAAACGCATGTCCAAGAGGTGTTAGAGCTTTGGAGCTGTGAAGCTTGACTTTAGAGCTGGCATAAGGAATGTGCCACAGCCACTGTGAGGTATGGCAGGTTGGAAATGTTAATTCCAGGAAGATAGAGTAAGCTGCCATCTGCCCATCTAGTGACCGGTTTTATGTTCTTTTTAATCTAATGATGAAAGAGACATCAGCACTCCCTTGTTTGTTGCAACATTATTCACAATAGCTAAGACATGGAAACAACCGAAGTGTCCATGAAGGAATGAAGGGGTGAATCAATTAAAAAATGGGATTTATACATGTCCCATTTTTTATATGTATAATGGACTATTATTCAGCCATAAAAAAGAAGAAAATCCTGATGTTTATGACAACATAAATGGAACACGAGGGCATTATGCTAAGTGAAGGAAGTCAGAGAAAGGTAAATACTATAGTATCTCACTTATATGTGGGACCTAAAATGCAAAGAACTCATAGAAACAGGATAGAGGAGTGATTGCCAGGAGCTGAGGGATGAGAAAAATGGGGCAATATTGACAAAGGTTAAAAATTTTCAGTTATAAGATGAATAAGTTCTGGGGATCCTAATATATAGCATGGTGTCTATAGTTGACAATAATATATTGTTGACTTAAAGTTACCATGAGACCAGAGCTTTAACAACAAAGTGGTGATTCTGTGAGGGGAGGGATGTGTTAACTACCCTTATTGTGGTAAACATTTTGCAATATATATGTATGTATATATATATTTATAGATATATAAATAATATTTTTTGTGTCACCAAAGAAATATTTGCCAATGAAGGCATCTGAGTCTAGATTTTCTTTTGTCTGAAAGTTTTTAACAACAAATTCAATTTCTTCAAATATAAATAGACTGTTGTTGGGTCAAGTCTTTTATAAATATCAATTAGATCAAGTTGGTTGATAGTGCTGTTCTGGTTGTGTATATATATATATATATATATATATATATATATATATATATATATATATATTTTAATCTTCCCATGCCTCTTTTCTTTGGAAACCATCAGCTTGTTCTCTGTAGCTTTGAGACTATTTTTGTCTTGTTTTGTTTTGTTTTTTTAGATGCTAAATATAACATATGACATTTGTCTCTCTGTGTCTGACTTAATTACTTCACTTATCATAATACCCTCTAGGTCCATCCATGTTTTCACAAATGGCAGGATTTAATTCCTTTTGTCACAAATGGCAAGATTTAATTCCTTTTTACTGCTGAGTAATATTAATTGTATATATGCCATATTTTTTAATCCATTCATTTATTCATGGACACCTAGGTTGTTTGTTGTTCTCTCTATATAGTTTCATTTATTTTTATTGATTTTCTGTTTACTTGTTCTATTGATTACTGAGAGGGATATTAGACTCTATAATAGCAGATTTGTTTATTTCTTTTTTCAGTTCTATCAGCTATTGCTCCATGTATTTTGAAGCTTTGTTTTAAGCTGCATATACCTTTAAGATTTTTAAGTAATTTTGGTGAATTGATTATGTAACATACCTCTTTACCTCTTGTAATATTTCTTGTTTTAAGTCTACTTTTCCTCATGCTAATACAGCCACTCTAGTTTTCTTCTGATTTGTTTGTATATGAATCTTTCTTCAGCCTTTTACGTAAAAAAAAAATTGTTTGTTTGTTTGTTTTTAGAGAGAAGGGAAAGGAGAAAGAGAAGGAGAGAAGCATCACTATGTGGTTGCCTCTCACTTGCGCCCCCCACTGGGGACCTGACGTGCAACCTAGTCATGTGCCCTGACTGGGAATTGAACCAGCAACACTTGGCTCGCAGGCCGAAGCTCAATCCACTGAGCCACAGTAGCCAGGACTCTTTTACTTTTTAATCTATGTATTTAAGATGTGTTTCTCATAGACTACGTGTAGTTGGATTTTTTTTCTCATCCAGTCTTATAATCTCTGACATTTAACTGGTGTGTGTAGCTTATTTATATTTAATATAATTATTTATATTATTTGATTTAATATATACTTTGCTAGTTATTTTTAATTTGCTCCTTTTTATTTTTATTTATTTATTATTCTTTTTGGATTGAGTGTTGTTTATGATTTCATTTTATCTTATGTTTACTATTGGCTTATTATTTACACATCCTTTAAAATGTTTGTTTTAAGAGTTATCCTAAGATTATCAATAAACATTTTTAATTAGCTATAGCCTTCTTTCAAATGATAGTATACCATTTCATGTGTAGCATGAGCCGTTTATAACATCGTATTTCCAATTCTTCCCTCCCATCTGTTATAATTACCACACATTATATATATATAATTGTATATTTCTTAGAGTTTATATATGCTGGTAATAAATTTTCTCAGTCTTTGTTTGAAAAAGTCTTTATTTTTCTTTATTTTGTAATCCTTTTCCCCCAATGGGTAAAGAACTCTGTGTTGACTTATTTTTTAAGCACTTAAAATTGTTCTCCATTGTCTTCTGGTTTGAAAAATTGATAATGAGTAGTCTGCTATAATTCTTATCTTATGTTCTCTATGTAATGTGTCTGCTTCTTCTTCTAGCTCTCTTCAGGATGTTCTTTTTATTTTTGACTTTAAGCACTTCACTATGCTGTGTGTATGTGTTTTTTTTTATTTTGGATGTAGGAATTTATCCTGATTCATAATGTTCTCTGAGCTTCTTGGAAATGTGGTGTGATTGTTTTTGTTAATTTTGGAAAATACTCAGTCATTATCTCTTTCAATTGTTTTTCTCCCTCCTCTTTCTATTCTTCTGAGATTTCAATTAAATTATATATTGTCCCACAGTTCTTAAATGCTCTTTTATGCTTATTTTATTCAATATTTCTTTTTTAATATATTTTTTCCAGTTTAAGTATTTTTATTGCCTTATCTTCAAGTTCACTATTATTTTCTCCACTGTGTGGATTCTTCTTATGAGCCCAACAAAGGCATTTTTATCTCTTTTATCTTTTTTTAAAAAATTAAAGCATTTTTATTTGATTCTTTCTTATAATTTCAATTTTTCTGTCTTTTCTAGAAAATTCTTTGTATGTTCATTCATGCTCTATGCTTTTTTCACTTAAGTGTTTAGCAGATTAGTTATACTTACTTTAAAATTTTTATCTGGTTGTTGAAGAACCCAGATCATATCTGAATCTGGTTTATTTGCTGTTTCTTTTTACAGTGTGTTGTCTGAGTTCTTGCTTCATAGTGGTTTGTTGGGTTTTTTTTTTGTTTGTTTTTATTTTTTGTTTTTTTGAAAGCTGAGTATTTTAGGTAGGACAGGAGAGATTAAGACAAATGTATTTTTGTTAGAAATAGGTATGCATTTTCCTTTATTATGCTGTTAGTGATGGTGATGGTGGTGTTAAATCAATCTAGTTAGAAGTTGAGCTGGATTTGTTTGTTTTTTTTTCTTGCTATGTTTATCCCTAGCCTACCACAGGCTTCAATTTTATTTAGCATTACCTTGTGCATGGGAGAAGGACTGGTTTTGTCAGTTATTTTCCCAGTGTCTGATTCATCATTAGCCCTAGGTCTTCTCTTTGTGCCTGAAAGTCATAGGGGCCTACTCTGGATGTTGTTGCCTCTTCCCTCCCTATAAACTGCTCTTATTTGTTATTCAATACTTGCCTGTCTGGTTAAGGGCAGGGGGAGCAGATGAGCATTCTCTGTCATCCTGGTTCAGCCTCAGTGTTAGGCAGATGCTTTGTCCCTGGGTTTTATGTGTGGAATCTTCTCCACAATCCTGCCCCCCCTCAGTGGTTTGGGATCTTTATTATTCTGTACACAAGATGTTTTCCTGTTACCCTTCTTCTCTCCAGGGATAGGGTTTTTTTAATTATCTCTTCCCCCAGCTGTGATATGTCTTCATGTGTACCTTGAAAGTTATAGGGTTTAATGCTCTTCTTGCAGCTTTTTGTTCTGCAAGAGAGACAGAGGAGCAGAATCCATATTGGACTTTATACCTTTCCTGCAGCTGTTAATGTTCCCTTCTCACCATGTGAGAGTCTTCCTCTACTCAACCGCATTCTCCTGTTCTTCTTGTGAGTGTCCAATGTGATCCATGGAAAGAAGATTGAGGGCCGGTACTAATTTCCTTTGTGATTGTGGCTCCCAGTGTTTCTATATTCTCACACAATGCCATTCTTAGGCTTTACTAATTGTTACACATTTTAGCTGAGTACTTCTTACCAGCTTGTATGATGCTCATCACCTGCCTTAGATGATGTGTTTGCGTCCTCTCTTCCTTGGAGAGTTGACTTTTTCAGAGGTTTCAGGCCCATCAGTTGGCCTGCAACCTTAGCTCTCTAATCGCTTTAAGAAAAATTTTATTTTTACAGATTTGTCAACTTTTTCTTGTTCTAAAAGTGAAAATAATTTTTGTGTGATTTTTGCATTCTATGCAGAAGCCAACTATTTGTTTCTGTTGTTATTTAACTTGCTAACCTACATTTTATGATCTCTTATTTCCTGAAGATATTTCAATAATTTTAGATATATATATATATAATAAACACGGTAATTTTATAGTATTTGTGTGATATTTATAAGACATGAAATCCTTGTGACTGTATTTTTGCTGTCTGTTGTTTCTGCTGGTTTGTAAACATATTCACTTATCTGTATTCCCTATTTATAATGACTGTGGACCCATCATTTCCCTTGAAAATTTATTTGTGGACATTCCCCAAGTCTTAGGATGAAGATATTTTATTTTATTTTACTTTATTTTATTTTTTGGCTTTTCAATTACAGTTGTCCCATTTCCCCCCCATTGCTCCCCCCCACCCAGCGCACCCCTTCTCCCACAATCATATCCCTCCCCATTGTCCATATCCATGAGTCATTTATACACGTTCCTTGACTAAACCCTTCCCTTACTTATCCCCCTTCTCTCCCTCCCCCTCCCCCCTATTGACTGCTATTCTGCTCTTTGTTCTATTTAGTTCATTTGTTTATATCGTTCTTTAGTTTCCTGTATTAGATGATATCATATGGTATTTTTCTTTCTTTGCCTGGCTTGTTTCACTAAGCATTTTCCTCTACAAAAAAAGTTGTATTTATTTTGCTGGGTCTTTACTTTTTAATGTAAATTGATTGTTTTAAATCAATTACTTTGTGGTATAAGGTTTCTTTGATTATCTTGGGGAATCAAAGGTTGGATGTACACCCCTATTATCTTGGGATTGGTCTGACCCTCTCTCGCCTTTCTGTGCCTCTTTTTCCACCCACCCCATTTTCTTCTTTGTTCTCTTTAATGAAAAGGCAATTATTCCCCAGTTTTAGAAAGGGAAGCAGTCAGAATGAATCATTCTAGAAAAACTTATTTATACTGATACATAGGAATCTGGAAGCACTTGAATCTTAAGGACAAAGAGGGACTTTTCTAAGAGATCCACCAATTTTTGTTGTAACCTGTCTTATACAAAAAAGTAATAGCTGGCCCCAAAGACCAATTTGCTGCAAGGTAGTCTATAGGAAAAAAAAATAATTACATACCAGATCAACAACTCATTAGCTAGTCTAAGAATCAGGAGATAGAATCCTGGGCAGGGACAGCATTATCACTTTGCTTGAGGTTTAGGCTGGAAGTTTTAATTGGCTTAAATGTATTCTATGGAGGTCACTGAGAACCTATTCTGAGTCCAGCTTCCTGTGTTTTTCTGCATGCTGGTTACTAAAGCCTTTTTCCAATAAGCTTACTTTTTATATCCTCCAGAGGCCTTCAGCAAAGAAAGAATGTTGATCTTACACAAATTTTTTTGACATAACAATCTATACCTCTATGGTTCTCCCTAAACAAGACAGAGTTCAGGGTTTATCAAAATCAATAAAATTTAAGGAAAGAACTATCATTATAGTTTAACATACCAAGAACATAAGCGTCAGATTTATCCACTTCCTACCTTCTATTAGATAAAACCTTCAAGGCCTAAAATTATCTTTCTGTTGCTCAGATTTGAGAACTCCAAGATTGGTCTCTGAAATTCACATCTTGGTTTTATTTTAATTGTTCTGATCATGAAGCAAATAAAGAGCTTTGCTCCTATGTTCTTTCAGGTGAATCTGTCTACTTTTTCTCAATATTCACAGAACAGCAAAATAGCCAAATACTTTTCAGAAAATTTATCCTTGAAAGTTGCAATGTGACCCTAGCCTCATGCTAGCTCTGTGCTACGGAACTACATGATAAAAAACATTAAAAACATTATTTTTATCTATTTAGAAGGGCTTTTTCAGTCTAGAAGGGACTTGAGATAGTTTACCAGGATATGGAAAATATAGAAAATGGCAGGAAGGAAGGAAGGAAGGAAGGAAGGAAGGAAGGAAGGAAGGAAAATGAAGCCAACATTCCACAAATACTACCTATGACTTTACCACAAATTTGGTTATAAAATATTAGTTAGTCTTCCTTTAAAAAATTTGATGAATTATGCAAATTATATAATGTCTTATCAGGTAAAAATAGATGTATCATTTAGGAGACAAAGCACTCTTCTAATACTAACACTAGCTAGGAAGGTCTTTCATAGATCATCACAGAAGGGACCCCTAGTAAAAGCACAAACAACACTCCTTATAGAATCATTTGGGTAGTGGCACAGCATATAGTCCTTGGAGGTTTTATGTGGCCCCTCAGCATTGAACAATGACACTACATGGAAGCACAATCTATAGATGTAACACCATGGAGGAACAAAGCAGTATATCACAGGGGTCCTGGACATGAAAGACTGTTTATGAGTCTTGGGAGATATAGAATAAATTCATGGGAGACATATTCTTGAAGATGCATATTTGAAAAGGAAATGGTGGTCTTGGAAATCAATATCATGTACATATTTGAAGTCTTCTAAATATATTGAGTAGATGCATGGGAGATGGAAGAAGTAAGTTCTCCTAATAGCTCTAAGTTCCTTGAGCAAGTGAGTTAAATAGAAAACTTTTCCAGGAAGATTAGTTGCAAGAACACAGGCCTGAATCAATTAGGACCAGGATATTATCGTAAACAAACACAATACTAAAACATCTGTTTTATCAGGTAATTTTTCATATCCACATAGCTCATGCAGATGAAGTTTTAAGATAACATTTTGCTTAAATTATACTTTTCCTTTCCTTAGCACACAAAAATTTATTTTCTCAAGTTCAAATATAAATTTTTTCCTATGTATATTCACATATCTTTAATATCTTTGGGGGGAACCCATAAAAACAGCATGAAAAAAGGCACTACTGAGAACTGCCATGAGGTTTGTCTGTTTTAAGGGGAAAGACGATAAAAGGTAAGTCATATCTCTGAAAGCCTGAGAAAGCTGGACTTTTTCCTACTCTAACACTAGCATTGGGAAGTCGTTAGCCTTTCTGAGTGTCCATTTTCTTATTCATCAAAGGAAGGATAATAATGTTTTTCATATCTTAGTCATAGGGCCACTGAGGGCAAGAACTTTGTCTTGTGCCATGACACAATATAGATGATCAATAAGTATTTGTTGAAAGAATGGGTATATTATATAATGAATATTTTAGTGTTGAGGCACGTCTCTAGATTTTAGGAATTGACATCATTAAAAACAGAACCACCTTATATTTGTGCCATTCCATTTTTGCTCATGCTCTGTGGCTCCTGGGGTGCAATAGATTGTGGGGCAGGGACAGAGGGTACTGGTGATGAAGAAATGACAAGGCACTTTAATCATTTAGCTCTGGGTGTCTTGGAAGATGCCTACAGAGCCTGGTCATTTCCATAGAGGATTCTGGATTCCATCTACCCTGTTTATCAGAAATTTCTGTGTCCACAGCCAGAATTGATATGTGTCTAATTTTAACTCAGGTGGAGCAGGCATTTATTTTGGGAAGGCAGGATCCTTCTGTGAATAGTTGTAATTGCTTGTGGGCTAGGTCAGAGTTGAAATTTTTAATCATCTTCCTTACATGAAAGACTTTATTGAATTTTTACCTGGCCATGATATGATCTCTTTCTCTAACTTTCTAAAGCACAACCAGGATAATTTGTTTTTAACTCCACAAGATCTTTTATCTTAGACACATTTCCTGAAGTCTATCTAGTTTAGCCTACATATATGAAGCCGGTCCGAAAAAAATCCAGCCATCATTAATATAAGCAGAACGGTTTGCATGACATCGATGTAACCTGGCAGCCAAGGACAGTGAATTGTAATGTGCATGCATGAGCAGCGATGACTTCATTGTACTAATCAGTGGGAGTGGTACATGCCACTGACTGAGCATGTGCACGGTGTGGTCATCGCATTCAAAATGACTGAATGGGTAGAACAATGAATCTGCATCGTTCCTCCATAGAAACTATTCAGATGACTCAGAAGGCTTTCAGGGAAAATGCAATGAGTGCAGCACAAATAAAAGTGTGGCACAAAAACTTCAAAGATGGTCAAGAACTTGTTGAAAGTGATCCATGTTCTGGAAGGCCTGCAACAAGCGAAGCACCTGAGAAAGTTGAATGTGTGTGGGCTGAAATCAACAAAGATCTGCCACCCAAGTGATTCAGCCCCCCTCCAGCCTATATTTGGTGCCCTGCAACTTTTGGCTTTTCCAAAAACTAAACTCACCTCTGAAAGGGAAGAATTTCAGACTGTTGACAAGACAGGAAAATATGATGGGGCAGCTGATGATGATTCCAACAAAATATATTGCAGAGTGTTTTGAATAATGGAAGAGACACTGGGAGAACTGTGTGAAGTCCCAAGATGCCTACTTTGAAGGGGACTAAGACATCATTGTCTTATGTACAATGTTTCTTGTATCATCTTCAATAAATGTCTCTATTTTTCATATCATGTAACTGGATACTTTCTGGACAGGCCTTGTATATCCAACAGAACGTTCAGGCAGTAATCTTTTATGGCATTTTGGGGACCACATTCTCCTTGCCCTTCAGAAAACAGGAGCTGTGATGAGAGGAAGGATTACTGAACTGAGAGGTAGATAGACTGGAAATCCATCCCCAGATCCTCCACTTATTAGCCACATAATCTAAGTCACCTCAGACATGAGACCTGCTAAGAATCTCCATTTATTCTTCTAATATATATATATATATATATATATATATATATATATATATATATATTACATAAAATAATATTGCTTTTATTGACTCCATAAATATGCCTGGAGCTTATGTCATTCATCTTAATACCCAAACCTTTCAAGACTATGTAAGTTATTACACTTTGAACCTCTAAGGCCTGATTCCACAATCATTCTTCATATCTTTTATACCACTTTAAAGATGGAAATTAGGAAATTTTCCAAGAATGCCTTCAAGTTAGGGCTGCTTCTATTTGGTGGGGAGCTGGCTGCATCTTACTTCCAGCAGGATGAGTCCATATTGGTGTTTTCTCAAGATCATATGATCACGTACTTTTCTCAGGATCAGGTACTATTGCAGAAGTACTTAACAGGATCATGGGCAACTTCCTCCTAAGAAGCATTCCATTCAAGTTCAGGAATGTCTACAGGAGTCTTCTCTATGCCTCGGTATATAGTGTATGCTGCTGGAAAAACTATTAGAAATGGTTCTTCCTCTCAAGTTTACAGTGTATTGTGGGTATGTGGTATAGAAACAAGAAATAATCAGAGAACAATGAGAGATAGTATATAATAAAAATTAACTGGAATGCAATTCAAGCAGGTTGGCAGAAAAAGCAATGGACTATCTGACATGCCAGCTCAGGTTCCATTACACTTATAAACTTCAAAAAAATTTCTTTTTCTGGGCCTCATTATTCCTTTTTCTAAATGAGTGGTTGTATAGTGTAGCAGTTAAGTGTGAATCATAGACCCAAGCAGACCTAGAGCCTCTCAGAGTGTGTCTTAGGTGAATTAGAAAAAGACATCCTTTCCTTGAGGAAGTGCTTATTGTTGGCTTGTTGAACCAAGAATGGGTTAAATATCAGACCCCACTTGACTCCTTGCCACACACCAAATATGACAAGCTTGGTTCTGTCCTGGCGCTGTTGTGTACTTGCTCTCTGAGCTTTAACAAGTTACTTAGTATTCCTTCACTTTTCTTACCTGTAAAATAGGAGTAATAATAATAATATTTACTTAACAGTATTGTTTTGAGGCTTAAGTAAAACAACAGATACAACATGCTAGGTATACATTAAACATTCAAGGTAGGTTATCAGGAAGAGCATACAGAGAATTTTGAAAATACCAAGATATATTGAACAAACTCTGCATTTTTGAGAGTCAAGAAGAAGCGAGTATCACCATGAACAAAAGATGGCTTTGTGGAGGATAAGTGCCTGCGTGGACCTTGAAGGATGAGGCGAGTGTAGATGAGCACATACCTGGGTGTAGGGGGTGGTCATCGAGAGGATGTGGCCACTGGTTGACATGAGAGCTGGACCCGGGCAATCAGAGGCTCCTCACCCCTTTCCCTATCCTGGAAGGGGCATTCCCTGAACTAGCACCTTCCCCAGGGACTCAGCCTCGAGAGGGCAGTGTGTTGTTGAGACCATGTTAATGGTCTACCTGACTGAACCCTGTTAAAGCTCTATGTCAGCTTTGAAGATTCCGGCAAGTGGGTGCATAGACTGTCTTTTGCCTGCCCAGGACAAGCCTCATAAGTAAGTTCCCTTGTTTATTCAAACTGCCACCTACCAATCTGGAGTGGCCTGCCTTTGTCTCCTGTCTCTCCTTGCCCTCTGTGTATAAGAGGAACCAACAATTGGCAAGCCAGTCAGGACGTGGAAGAAATGGGTCTTGGAAAAGAGGCATTAAGGGGGAAATCCCGAGTTGGCACTGACCTCTGCATGGGGCAGGGTGCCCGCATCTCAGATGCTTGTGGGCTGCCATATCAGTATGGGGATGTCCTGAAAACATCAGCAAGTTGGATGCATTTGTTTGGGAAACTGCACATAGGAAATGCTGCAGCAAAGGAGGGAAAGGAATGGCTGTGCAGCGGGCTGGCCTCTTTCGTGGGAGCTTCAGCTGTGACCAAAGTCCAGCTAGAGGCTGAAGCTCGTGCTCAAAAGTTGGAAGGAGAGCTAAAGTGGAGAAGAATACGCAGTTGTCGCTGCTCTGCTAGCTTTGGGGCTAACAAGCGGGTGAGTAGAGTGAGTTGGAGACCTTTCTATGCCATTTTGCAAAGCACGGAGGGTGCAAGTGCTGCGAATTAAGGTCCCAGCACTTGTGACAAAGCCTGATTGGGACACTAAGAGAAGGGATCCCTGAGAAAATGAGGAGAGTGAAGAGGAGAACATTGTGGTGACTGACAATAGAAGAGACAAAGTGCCCCGTACCATTCAGCTCCTAATACAAAAGGAAATAAAGGCACAGCTAGAGCAACCCCAGCCAGTGAGGCAGCCCCCAGTTCAGGAAACTTTAATGATGACAGAATAGACTCCCTCTGAGCCTCTTGATATAGTTGCCAGGGTCTAGCAAAGGCCAGGGACAGTATCCAGGTGTGGTTAGTGCGGCTTTTGGATACAGGAGGGGGTGGCATTTCTCTGACTGAGCAGTGCCCGCGTGCACTCATAGGCTTCAAGGAACTCACTCGCTCATAGATGAATACTCTAGCTGCAGCGGGGCTTGGCTCAGTGAGGGGGATTTCCCTGGGCACGTGAGACCATGGAAATCTACAGAGGAAGTGCAGCAACTCCTTAGGGAGCTGGGAATGAGGCAGACCATCTATGCCCCTGTCTTTTAAGGTCCTGATCAGGCCACATTCACTGCAGGAATGAAATCCAAGATACTCCAGTCTGCCCCCAGCCCCTAGTATGGGACACTGACATCCATGCTGAGCCCAATCATGGGACAAGGAAGTTTCGGTGTTGGGCAATCAACTGCTGATCTGGCATGGTAACCCCCAGAAATTTTCGGGCCCCCTCAGCACCATTGATGAGTAAGGAGGGAATGCTGTTATGATCAGAAAGGTTGTTTTGACACTGCACATTGTGTACTTTCCCCACCGAGAATAGGTGGATTTTATCTCTTCAACACCACAGAACGTACTGGGCATTGATATCCTATCGTACAAGGTCCAACTCTGCAAACCTCTGTCAGTGAGTTCTCCCTTCAGGTTAATTCTCCCTCCGTTGCTGAGGGAAAATGCTAACTTGAAGCCAGAAAGCCTGACATCCCCACAGAGGGTGGTTAACTGTCAAATAGTATAAATTGCCTGGGTGCCTAAGAAAATGGGAGAAACTATCCAGGAACTGCACTGAATGGGTATTGTACGTCCTGTCCATAGTGCTTTCAATAGCCTGGGATGGCCAGTAAAAAGGCCAGATGGCTCATAGCAGATGACCGTAAACTGCTGAGAATTTAGCAAGGTATTCTGCCCCATCTGCGTGGCTGTGTTCAACATTGCTGCCATCTTAAATCCCTTGGCTTCAGTCCTCCAAGTTTATTGTGCTGTGCTGCACTTAGCAAATAATTTTTTTAGCAGACTCCTGGCCGCTGAGTCCCAGTTAAATACTGGCCTAACACAAGCTTTTCCTTGTCACCATGTGGCCACTACCATTAGGGGGTCAGAGAAATTGAGTACTGTGTGCCCTCATCTAATAGACTGTGACTGGGAGTCACATTTCAAAGCTTATGATAATGCAAGGCTGGGCAAAAAACATGACATTAATGGAGGTTCTATCTTAGCTATAATCCACAAACTGAGCAGGGTTGGTAGAAAGGAAGACTAGTATATTAAAACAGCAGATTAAATTACTAACAAGTAACTCACTGGCCAGGTGAACTAAGTACTGTCCCAGAATTTGAATGATCAACTAGTAGGATCTATTGTCCCATATGCTAGCTTGGGGACCCCTGCTGAGACATCCAGCATTGTCAAGGTCTGAAAGTCACAGGAGACAGCCAGCTACAGCCCGACTCTCATCACGGATCAACAAGTTATGCTGTTGAGAATACAGAACTCCATCAAGCCTTCGAATAGTGTTATCTATGGAATTTGCAATGGCTGTCCCACTGGGATGGGTGAGTTACTTCACACTCCACTGGGATCTCATTTTCCTGTTGCAAAGGCAGACCTGTTGAAATGCACTCACTACCTGTAATGGAATATGCCCCACTGAAGAGGGGGAAAGGTTGGAGTTCTGTTGGGGCATATCCTGTCCTAGCCCATCTCCTCCTGCCTGCCAATGCTACCTCCCCAGCTAACAAGTATGGTATGCACAGGCAGGTCAAGTTGCTGAAGCTGCCGACCTCCTTCTCCTTAAGGCCAGATGGGCACATTCTGCTTTTCACAGGCACAATCATTTGGCTGCTGTCTTTGTTCCCTCCACCAGACTGGAAGACATTCTAGCACATGTAGAAGCTCTTACTTACTAAATTCATCCAGCAAGCGGTTCATGATCGCTAACAATGCCATCTTTACTAGACACAGAAATGTCTATTGAGAAAAGCTTTCCTCCAAAACAGGATGATACGGCCTTGGGCATTATCGCTTGCCTCCCAGGAGGAGCCTGTGCCGTTAGCCAAATAGAAATTGCATGTTCATACCTAAGTCTGCTAATGTATCATCTTTATTAAGTTGCATGAGAACAAAAGTGAACACCCTGCAAGATCCCAGGATCAGGAACAGATCAGTAGTACAGATTATGGAACTCTTGGTGGAAAAAAATGTTACTTATTTGGAGGATAGTTATCTTGATCTGTGTGTTCTTTTGTATCTGCCTCTAGTGCAGCCAGGCTGGTGCCAAATGAGCCACCTTCACACTGGTGAAACCCCTTGCTGACACATTGCAGATGAGGAAGGCAGGTAAGAACTGATCACAAGGGGTTATGTGTTGGAGGAGGTCATGAAGAGTCACCAGCTCACTTTGGACCTGGACCCAGACAATCAGAAGCTCCTCATCTGCTCCTTTGTGCTCAGAACGTACGTCCCCCACCCCCACCCCCAAACCCCGCCACTTCCAGAGCCAGAGCCATTTCAAGGATACAACCTTAAGAGAGGAATGTGTTATTGGGACCACCTGGATGGTTCACGTGACTGAGCTCCCTTAAGGCCTGTACATGAGCTTTGCAGATCCTGGCGGGTGGGTGTGGAGATCTGCTCATCTCGCAGTCACCAAGACAAGCCTTGTAGGTAAGTTTCCTCATTTCTGAAAACTGCCATCTGCAGTCTGGAGTGGCCTGTGTCTTCTCATCCTTCTCTCTTTGCCCTCCATGTATGGGATAACTAACACTGGGATAACATTCCATGCAGGAGGAACTGCCAAAGTAAGTAAAGCTTGTGAAGAGCAAGGGAGCAAACTTTCTCTTTTGGAATAGAAACTTCATATTGGGAGAACCAAAAGGAGGGCGCGAATATTCTGATGCTTCAGGGGATATTTAGGCATAAAAAAAATTGTGAGGGGGTAGTGTTGTTAAAGAGATTCTGCAGGTGTTAGGGGTTATGGTTCTGTCTCCATGTTGTAGAGAAGTGAAATGTCAGATTACCCCGTAAGTTCCCAGGCAAACATCTGTGTTCTTCCAGAAAAAAAAAGTCACCTAGAATGCAAATGTGCTCTCTGATTTCCTAATGAGATGGCTGATGTCACCCTATTCTCATCCCTTTGTAGGGGGTCTGCCTTTTCTTTCTGGCAGCTTTTAGAAATTTCTCTTCCCTTGATTTTCTGAAATTTTACAGCTCTCTGTCCAGATATGTTGTAGTTTATAATTCTCTTCAGGTTTTCAGATCCTTACAATCCAAGAACTCATGTCTTTTCTTTCTTAGTCTGGAGACAGTCAGGCATTCTTTCTTTAAATAGTGCCTTTTCTCTAATTTTTTCTTTTTGCTGATTGCTGTTTCTGGAACTCAGGTGGATTTGGAATTTTGGATAAACTTTCCACAAAATTTAATATTTGTCACATTTTCTATCTTCTCTTTGTGAGTTCAACTTAGTATCTAGCTTTCTGGTTACCCTTCAGCTGTGTCTTTTTTTGACAACTAAATTTTTTATTTTAAAATCTCTTGTCCTTTGCATAGTTGTCTACTCTTGTTTCATAATCTCCTCTTTGTTTCATAGGTTTCTTTTCTCAGGAATGCGATTATCTTCCTGAAGATATTCAAATATATTATCTTAAAAGCTTTGCAGATCACTCAATTATCTGTTTCCTGTTATAGTGTTAGCTTTCCTCAGGTTATTGGTGGTGGTTAAATGCTTGTCTTCAAGAAAATGTTTTCACATGACTTCCCCACACACATTTTTATTATCTCTGAGAGCCTCCTTGTGAAATGGCAAAGTAGCAGGTGTCTGTCCTCATTATCACAATGGGAGTGGCTTCTCTGGAAATTCTGTATTTCTCTTTTAGAGATGTTTTTGTTGTTTTTGAATATGGCTCTGTAGTAATTGATTTCTTTCTTCTATGTAAGATGATTAGGTGCAAGATGTAGAGATTTTTACAAAGTGCCCAGTCCACTTTCTTAAAACCAGAAATACAAAATTACCTGTTTCTAAGATCTCCTATAGTTCTAAAATTCTGTAATTCTTTAACTTTCCTGAAGTATATAACTACATGTTAAAAAAAAATATGGGCTTTACATTTTATTTTATTTTTTTATTTCTTATAAAGGTCAAATCAGTGTTTGTAAAGCAAAATGAAGTCTGTGCTAAGATATTACAAGACATTGAGTTTTTCTTTCTTTGTTTAGCTTTACTTGCTGTTTGTTTCCAAACAAAACTGAAACCATGTTGAATTTTTCCATATAGTCCAGAACTGCATCATCCTATCTGATAGCAACTAGCTATGTGTGGCTGGCAGGGTTGGTAGACTCTGAGGCTTTGCTTCTTGGCCTGCAGATGGCCGTTCTCTTGATGGCTCTTCACATGGTCTTTTCCCTGTGTGCGTGCCTCCTATTGTCTCTCTGTGTGTCCAAATCTTCTCTCCTTAGGATAGCAGTCATACTGAGTTAGAACCCACCCAAAAGACCTCATTTTAACTTAACCATCTATTTTAAGGGCCCATATCCAAAGAAGCCACATGTCAAGGTACTGGGGTTTAGAGCTTCAACATATGGATTTGGAGGGAACATAATTCAGTCCATAACTGATAATATTTATTTGATTAAAAATATATAGTCAACTGCTGATGTACTACAAGGCTTGAAGTCCTTGTAAATTTTATTCTTTGTATGCTTGGAGGACAAGTAGAAATTCCCAGTGGTTTCATCTTGTTATTTCCTTGTAATTGAAGTCTGTTGGGTATCAGTACTTGTTTTTGCCCACTAATGAAGAGGCATCACGGCCTGGGAGTAAATATTTCTTTTAACATTATGTAGAAGGTTTGAGAGTTGCCTTGGAATTTTCATTCAACTTCTTGGAATCTCAGTGTCTTCCACTATAAAATGGAATAAAATGGAAATAATCAGAACTGCCTTATAATGCTGTTTTCAGAGTTACTGAATCCATGCTCTGTAAATATCTATTGGAAAGAGAAGAGACTGAGTCTATATTGACTTCCAGACAACCCATACCTTTTTAAAAATTCATCTGTAGTGTTTTTATTCCTTTTCTGATAAAATTAAAATGTTTAATCCATGTAGTAACAACTAGGTAATTAAACATTCCAGCTAAATGAACTTTAGCTTACTAAGGTATAATGAAAACTCAGGAGAATTAGGATGAAACATATAGAGGACATCTTCTTTTCACCAGAAAAGTGGTGGTGATCCCTGCACAAAATTCTTGGCTTAGCTGATTAAGAGCTTGGGGAAAGCATCTAGCTATTCCTGCCAGTCCTCTTGTCCTAGACTTTCTATGCTCTGACAATCCATCTGGGAGTGCCCTGGAAGAGTTTGCTCCATTATATGTTTTCTCAATGAATTATATCCCTCCAAGAAATAACTGAGGAAAGAGCGCAAATACTTTTGAGTTGGAAGAAAACATTATACAACCTCCCACCCAATGGATGTTCCGTTTCTCCTGCACATTCGTCACTTCTCTGCATCTCAAGCTCACCATCTGACAAGGCACATCTTTCCCTTATAAGATTTAATTATTAAGAATTCCTATGGTATAGTGAGAAAAAATTCTCTTCTAATTCTGGAAGCAATTTTCAACACCTCCTAGCTCAGTCTTAAAGACATTCTTTAAGCCACATTTATGGATGAGAAAAAGGACAAACTCATTGATTTAATGACACCATTCACATTCTACTGGCAGCAGTTTTAAAAAGCTGCTCTGAGGACCATCCCTGCAGTTCAAGTTTGCCCGTTGTGAATTGAGTCATTAAAGGTGTGTGGGTGAGTGGCTGATGCCAACCTCATGGAGAGTTGGCTGGATGATTAATGGCCTTGGCTTCTGATTTTAGAGATTCCCATTAATTACAAGGGATTGAGTCTTTTTCATGAAGTCTCTGTTATAGCTTCTCCCGCCACCTCCTCACTTCCTTCTAACGTGAATTAGATGAGTATTTTTAATTTTAGAGTGTGGAAGTCATTTCTTGTCATTTCATTTTGAACATTTCTGGAAAAATCTCTCTAAAAACACATTTCTTAATCCTATAATATTTGAACAGTTCTGGAACAAGAAGAAAACTGGTAAAAATGCCAGTGAGTGTGCTTCTGCAGCTTTGTCTGTGAAGTCATTACCTTTACTATGGGCAATTTCAGGGGTAGCATTTATAGAAATCTAAATAGACCAAGAATATCAGTATCACTAGAATTATTAAAATGTTGAAGAAGTATGTATTCTCATTGTCTCTCTCCCATGGGTGGATAAAGAGTTAGATGAGAACATGGTGGATTGTAACCAGCCCCAAAATATGGGTCAGGAAATCTGGGTTTGATTCTTGGCTCTGAAGTGAACTTTTATTGGCCTCAGTTTTCTCATCAGAAATAACAAACGGGAAATGTAGATAAGGTTCTGTAAAGAACATGGAAAAATCTGCAGAGTCAAATTTTTATTTAACTCCCACTTGCTTCTTATCTAGATACCATTTTTAGCTTCTGGGTTTTAGTCCTACTGTGCAAATTGAGGTTATCCTCTTGGTTAAACTTTTAAGGCCAGCAGCAAACTGACCTTAAAATGGGACTGGAAAGCAGCATCAGGAGGAGGGACAGCATTGGAGTCACACATTCCTGGGTTCAAATTCTAGTTTTACCCATGTAATCTTAAATAAGTTGTTTCACTGAATGCAACTTATTTCATAGGGCTATTGTAAGGATGAAAGCGATAACATTTATAAAGTAACTATGCAGTGCCTGGCACCTAGCAGATACTCATTGAATATTGTGAGTGCGTAAACCCTGCTCTCCCTCCTTCCATACCTCCCTTTGTTTCTTCCTTTATTTCATAAAAATGACTCAATCTCCTGCCAGCCACTGTAGAATGCAGGAAGTGGAGTAAGTCATAGATTGGGCTGCATCCACAGTCAGCAGGACAGGAAAACAATCTACCATGATCTTGCCCATCTCTTAAGGGATAAGAATTCTGTGAGGAATTTATTCTCTCCTTTCATCACAGACCCCTGATGAGTCCTCTCTACAAAAATAATGGAAGAAGAGAAGAAAGGGCAAGCAAAAATCCTTGATCTTAAGCGTTTTTACAATTTCTCTCCTACAATATCTTGTTTCCCAGACCAGGACACCAGGCTAAAAATAAACAGTCAAGCTCTCTGAGCTACTTGGAAAAAATGCTTAAAAGCTGCATTTTTGACTTGTAAGTCATATAGAAAATAAGAAAATTTCAGATTATGTTTGCATGTAACCACACCGAGTCTCCCTTATTCTTAAAGTGAACTCACTTGGAAACTCTTCCTAGTATTTCTCTAGTATGAGTGGGTCATAAATACTCAAAGTCATTCCTACCAATCTAACAAGCCAAGGTGAATTTGATCCTCATGATTGTTAATCTCAGGACTCATTGGAGCAAACTGGGTGAGGTCCTATTTAGTTATACACCTGGAAGTTTCGGGGCACCCTGAAGATTCAAGGTCATGTGGAGAGCTCTGTGTGATAAGTTCAGAGGTAGGGATGCTGGTCCAGACTACACTATGACTTGTTTGGAACCTTAGAAGTGTCCTTTGAGATCTCAAGGACCTATTCCTCATCTTTAAAATGGAGATAATCATCATCATACCTCTTTACCTCACAATAATATGATGAAGATGAATGCAGATTATGGGTGATTATAGGTGTACAAGTGTTGTATAAAAGCAAAATGCTATTATTATCTTTAATAACAGTCTTCTGAAGTCTTGCCATAACTGTCCTAGGGCTCTAATCTATGGTACTGCTTTATAATGAGGACTTTTGGGAATTTCACTAACCATATTTCCTTGGGTGCCATTCAAATTGGACCAGAATCATAGTATTTAGAGAGTGTTAAAGCTGGAACAGAGTGTAACAAATCTAGTCCAACCCCTGTATTCTACAGATGAAATGAGGAAGTCCCAGAGAAAGAAGGGGACTTGCTTCAGTGCACCTAGCTACAAAGTGAAAGTGTTGGTACAGGAGCCACTGGCTCTATATACTCTGCACACTGAGTGCGTCTTTCACATACAGAGTGCATAAACCAAATCCACTGCTTCCCTGCACCACTGCCAGAGTTATAGCTTGATCCCTCCTTGTTTCTTACCTGACGTCTCATAATAGTTCCTCCTAGCTTTCAATTTGCCAGTGCAATCTCATTCTGCTTACCGCCACTGTGAGCTTTTCCAAGTAAAGATTTGATCATAGCACGCACGCACGCACGGGCGCACACACACGCATGCACACACACCCCTTCACAACACACCATTTAAATCCTTTAATGCTTCTCCATTATCTTCAGTGTAAAATTAAAGTTTCTAACCAATAGGAAATAAAATATTCCAGGATCAGCTATCCATCCACCTTACCTCCAAGCTCCCTTTTATGTAGAATTTAATCTGCAGACCTCCTGACTTTCTTGCTGTTTGGTGAGTTCTTTATGCTTTCTCGTCTTCCTCTACTTTGAGTGATCTTCCCTCCACCCAGAGCCTGGTATTCTGATGTCTTGATATGATAAATCCCTCCTAACTACCTATCATGAACTCTTCCCTTCAACTCCCATGCCCTTAATTATAGGTGCTTTTTTCTCACACCAGACACACCTTTATTACAACATTTCCATACTGTGAGAATTCAAAGAAAATTGGGGCTGCCATTCTTAAGTTCCTATCATTCTATGCAATCATAGAGGACCGGAGCTTCAGACACTATTTGTGTAGCAGTAAGGATTTGAAAGCTAAAGGAGTTTGGAAAAAGGTGAAAGAAAAAGTTATATCAATTTTAATTGTTTGTATATTGTTTTATAAGACACTTACAGTTGTCTGTCACCCAAGTTATATTACAACATTCTTTATAGGCAGGTCACATGTCTTCCTAATACTATTACTCTATCTCTGTCCCCATACCTCATGCCCAAACAGGACTCTATATGCAGAAATGTGATGGCACAATTACATGTATTTGTCTTGAAATATACCAAAGAAAAATTGCTACCTTGTCACTTCTACTGCATTCAAATAATTTCACTGCCCTCTTTTCCCTTCCCTTTCTTCCTTCTGCTCTTCTCCTCCAGGTAGCATCTCAGAAGAAGTAGGAGGAATGAGGAGAGATGCTCGGGTCACTCAGAAAGAACTATTCAGTTGCCTCCAGTAACTCCATTTATCCTAGACTAAATGAAGTGTCTATAATGTCCCAAAGCAGAGGTCCCCAACCCCTGGACCACAGACAGGTATCAAGCCATGGCCTGTTAGGAACTGGGCCACCAGCAAAGCTCATCTGAGCTGTGCCTCTAGTACGCCACCCACCCCATCTTCCATGAAACTGGTCCCTGGTGCTAAAAATGTTGGGGACCACTCTCCTAAAGCAACATTATTAAATGTCACGAAAACCTAGGAAGCAGGTGGAGACCAATGTTATTGTAGTTATTTGCTAGATAAGAAAACTGAGGCTAAGAGGGTTTAAGTTACATGCCCAACTGGAAATGCTGGGATTGAAAGCCGTGGCCCTGACTGCCCATTCTGTGATCACTGAGGCCAGAGTCCTGCCTGAGCACCTGTTATAAACACTTTCTGATCAATAATTTGATGAGTGAGGGATCCTCTACCTTAAATAGTACAATATGGCTGAACACCTGCCACTTTGACACTAGGCAGATGAGACTGACATTAGTTTATTAGTAATACTCACAATCAGGGAGGGTGGGGACAGGGTAGAGGACACTGCACACTGTGTAGGGTCACATGGGAATTGCACTTGGACTAGAGTGAATAAGCAGAGGCTGTGGGAAACAGGACTCTGTAACAAGAGGGTGAGGTGACCCCTGGTTCCCGCAGGAGGATGTGATGGATTTATTTGAACAATTCTGCAGGCTGTCAGGGCAGTGAAACCATCAGGCAGAGGACTGGATGTGGGGTAGCTGGTCCAACTGAGAGGGCCTGGGTGGGAGACAAATCTGCAAAAATCAAAGGATCTCACAGTTATGCCTTTACAGCCATGGGCCTCAGATATGTTAAGGCAGCACATGAAATCTTAGATCTTACAGCTGCCCTTCCCTGTGCACACTGCATCTTCTCTGCAGAAAATGCTCTTCCTCGCCGGCACTTTCATTAGGGCTTCCACCAATATTTTCTCTCTCACACGAACAACCGGTCATAAAAGAATCCTGTCAAGGAGCTTTCCTGTCCCTTGATGGCCTCGTAGATAAGGAGGCCTGAAGTTAATTTATTTACTTAATGAATAACATGGCAAAGTCTTGGTTTGATAAGTACACCACTTATACCAAGGCCTTTTATTCACATTCAGCTTCATAAAGTGCACCTCTCTGTAGAAACAAATTGAATCTTGCTGGTGTCTGGGATAATAAACAATGTCAGCACACTTCAGAGAGTAAAGATCCACACCAGAGGGAAGCGGCAGCCGAGGAGATGCGCTGTGCTTTCCTGGAAACATCGGCTGAGCAGAAGGTCACTGCAGCCTCCTGTGGGTAGACCATGCTCCCCACTGCAGGCACCGTGATAGCCAGTACCACCCTCTAGTTTTTCTTTTTTTTTTTAAGCCTATGGTTTGAACCTAAGATTTCACTGAAATTGCCTGATTTCCAAGAAGGTTCATGTGGAATGACCTACACAGCAGCTCATAAGACTAAAAATGATAGCTTGATTTCCAAACAGGTTTGCAGCTATTAGCAGGGTTATGTTATGTCTCCTCTCTAAATCTGCTTAATGATCATTAGGGGTACGACCAGTGGGGCTAGATGGAATTATAAGATGCGTGCCTTCTCTGCCTACAGATGTTACCTCTACATGAAATCCTGCAAAACTAGGGTCAGGGTAGTGGCCCCATTAACTGGCACCTGGATACCTGTGGTCTCCTCTGTTTTAGTTTCTGACATACTGTGATGGAAAAATGTAATTTTGGACTTATGCAGCAATAGGTAAGGGCAGGCCTACGGAAACTATGATGTAATGTCCAGTTAAGCGCTCCTCATCCTTGGCTGTACATGAGAATGATCTGTGGGTTTTCTTCTGTCCTTCGCTGTTTTGTTTTTGTTCTTCTTTAATACGGGTACCTAATGCTACTCCTATTTCTGCTGAATCAAAATTCCAAGGACAGAGGCTATGTAGTTTACACATGGTTTTCATGCGCATCCAGGGTTGAGAACCCTTCATACCTTTTGAATAGGAAGAATTGGCCAAGACTACACATCCAGGAAAGCCATAAGTTCACATCAGGGGACAGAAGCAGGATGAGCACTTGGACCCAGCTGTTCTGTCCTCCCCTGCCAGGAGTGGCTTCCAGGGCAGGAAATGAAAGGTAGCTGACCAATGGCCAAATTCAGGGGCTAGATTTTCTCAAGTGTTTGTTGGAGGCACCTTCTGCCACCTCTGCTGCTGCCTTTTATTCACATTACAGATGTACCCAGCCTGTAACTACCTGCAGACTCATGCGTCCCAAATTTTCAACAGATGTATGTTGTTTGAAAATCCAGATTTGTAAAGTGGACGCATTAGAGGTTATTTACCTCATAAAATGATTCACAATGGGACTCTTAAATAGTATGAGGTTCCTCTGGGCCAACTGATTTTATTTGGCAGAAATCATTTTACACAATAGTTTTCTCTAAGCACATCTGAATTGTGAACTAAGTTTCAGTAGACAGTATTCCTTGTTTTTCTGACACCAGTTTTGAACTTAAACACATAAATTTACTTATCTGGGACGCAGTTTACTCATTTACAAAATAAGAATCACACCAGTACCGATCAATTTAGTATTTTAAAGTAATGAGAGAGTATTACAGAAGTAATTAAAACATACTAAATGTTTTAACAAAACATAATATTTAAAAACGTTATCAGTAACTCTAAAACAGTGATGAAGGAATCTCAGGATTCTGTGGCCATTTAGCTCATGATACTGGCTATAAGATGGAGACCTTGGTTAGTCAGTGGTTTCCGGGAGGATACCTAATTGGTCCGTGCACTGTTCCACATCAGGAAGCGAATCCCTGTCTTTGTGGTAGCCCAGGAGAGAGGAGAAGCTCAGCAAGAGAACCTGGGCAGGGGTGCATGCTGAAGCTGCTGAGTGAACTCCAGACACATCAAGCCATTTCTAGAACTGACGAGCAAAGCAGGCAGCTAATGTTTTGCAGAACACAGGAAGGTCATCAGGGCTCCAGAAGCACAAGTTTACATTGAAGTTGGGTATTTGCAGATAAAAAGACTAAAAACTCAGCCCTGGCTTCTGTGGCTCAGTGGATTGAGCGTCAGCCTGTGAACCAAGTGTTGCTGGTTTGATTCCCAGTCAGGGCACGTGCCTAGGTTGCATGCCAGGTCCCCAGTTGGGGATGCATGAAGGGCAACCACACATTGATGTTTCTCTCTCCCTCTCTTTCTCCTTTCCCCTCTCTCTAAAAACAAATAAATAAAATAAAATTTAAAAAGACTAAAAACTCAGTAAGGGTCCTAGAATGGAAAACAAACATCAGCTCAGTGAAGAAAGGCTGTAATGAGTTGGAAGAAGAGGTATCACAGGTTGTATCTGAGCAGAGGGCAGTCTTATTGGAAGCTTTAGTAAAAGGTTACTGATACATCCTTTTTTGAGCTGAACTAGGAGGCAATATTAGAACTCTGCTGGACAGTGTTTACAGCTAATTACTCATAAGCTTAAGATAATTTGTAATGAAAAATATATATTTATTGTTGTCAATCCATTTTTGAAACTTATTTTTGTTTAAATAATGAAATCTTATAAGTAATGTCTCCTGAGTCCCATTATATACAGAATAGTCCTTCCTTACTCTTTGGGGCAAGTTGCCGATTCTCTAATGGACATAGCAATGACCAGCATTCTTGCAAAATGATATCTGAATAGGGGCTTATTTGGGTCTAGTCAGCCTGGATATTGTACACACAGGCCCCTTCCCTCCTTGTTGACCTACACACTCACCTGGTCATGTCTAGGGCAAGTTGTAGATTCATGACCACATAAATTTTCCCTCCTTGGTGGCAGCACAAATCCACAGAAGTAGTTGCCAGATCGAGAAGGTCAAGCAATGCAGAGTGGAAACAGCATGGAAGATGTGAGGCGGTGGACACATCTGAAGAATTCATATTTTATGATAAGTCAGTTGGGAATACATTTTTATAAAGGAAAGGAAAGGGGATTAAAATGAGAAGTATTAGTCTAGAGGAAAACATTGACGTCTTAAAGAAGGCTTGTCAGTATGCTGGCTTTGAGACTGGCTAATCATTCTTTCCTGAGTCTAGATATTTCTCTTGCATATTTGCTATATTTTTAGGAGATAAAGCAAAACTGAGGCACATTCAGGAATTTGAGTGGGAAACTGATTTTCTTTCTTTTTTTTTAGTGAGTTGCATGGAAGCTAAAATAAGCGATCAATGGGATTGCTCCCAAGAATGCATTCCTTCAGATTCCTGAAACCATGAAGCATGCAAACAGTTACTGTCTAAGGTCATGATCTAGGTCAGCTGGAAAAAGTTCTGTTGGAATACAGAGCACTTGATGATACATATGTCTAGAAAGTGTCTAAACATTATGTTGGGACTCGAGGCAAATGAATTGTCAGACTAACTACACCTGTTTGTTCAAACAGCAGAGAATGCATGTTTTGGAAGGTTTCTAGTAGGCTTGCCTAAGAGTTGAAAATACTGTGCAAAGTAATCTAAAAGCAGATTTGGCACGACAGCTTGGGTTCATTGATTCCTTTTACTAGTATTGGAACACAGTCTAAAGAACATCAAACCCTTTATAATGCTCATGTTTGAGGAACAGATTTTTCCTACATATGAAGGTTATAGTATTTATGATCACACAGTATACATAATCAGATATTTTATAATTGCTTTCTTTCATTTTGTAAACTGTATTTTAAAATGTGATAAGCAAATGTAACACAAATATTGCTCAACATAAGCACATGGTCATCAAGATCTTTCTGGCCCTGACCCAGATTCTGTCCTTGAGTTTAATTGGCTGGACCCAGTATAGATGTCGATACGCTCTGATAGGCACATAAGGAGTTCAAATTCCTATCTCACAACTCACCAGGCTGGTGCACTGGGCAGTTCACACACATTTCCCAAGCCCTGTTTGTACCACAGACACCATGAGCGCAATGCCAACATTCTGTAACAACTGGGAAGAATAAATGAGTTCATGCATATGGGCTTTAACAGTATGGAGATTCATTCTCAACACATAGTCAATAAATGCTACTCCTGTTTCCCCTGTTTCCCCTAGATGAGATGTAGTTACTTACTACTATTCTCTGAGGCCTTTGGCCTTGGTATTGTCCCTAATCTGTTTTGGCTAGAGGCCCAAAGAGGGCAGCACCAGCCTATCCGATTCTGAGGTTCTGTCGCTCTCTGGTCTGAACTCATAACCCTTTTGATGTGGTGAATTAGACTAGTGTCTGGAACTCAGGGTTGCCCATGAGGGTTTCCAGGGGGATGTTATGGTCAATGAGGGAAAGCTCAGCTAGCCACAGCTGGCTCTGCATTGTGACAGTTGCACAGAGAACATCTTATTTCCACTTCTTACTGATCCACAAAAAGAGGTTATTGCTTCAATCAGCCACTTGATATATTTTATGTTGACAGTGTGGGATTTAATGACTTTCAAACATATTGACTGTTTCTTTTTTTTCTACATACCATGTACTATTGAATGACATCATCATCCTTGCTAGTTCTTATGTGCAGTTGGGTCAATGTCAAGCCTCAGTGCAGCTCTGGATGTCAGTTTACCCCATGTGACACTGAGCTTGTCTCTCACAACCCGTGAGCTGACCATGACCACAAGAAGGTGAACCTAGCATTTGGTAGCTAATGCTTTCTTCCTAGATACTCCTGACAAGTAGGCACAGAAAGAACAGCTGAGAGTGTCAAACATCAGGGTTATATACTGGCTTCTGTGTGTTCTCCCCTCTATCACTACTTTTATAGAGGTGCTCAGGCATATTAATTAATAAATCTCTGATCCTTATTTTGCAGAATATGCTAGTCTGTGAATGAACAATCAAGGAGTTATTTCTGGCTTGGGAATTTCCCCAGTGAAACCTGGGGATAGGCCATCTCTCTCAAAGTTTCGCCTTTTGCTCGAGGGCCCAGGCAATCCACCTTCCTGCCTTCCTGCCTGGCAGTAATTCTGCTACCCTTCTGATGACTTTGGCTGGTGTTCATTCTCAGGATTTCCCGTTGTTGTCTAGTTTTATAGCAAATAGGGTGTTATTTGAGCTCTCTGCATAGAAAACAAATTGAGACAGTACTCAAACACAAATTGAGACATAAGCATTTGTCATTTCCCAGTTAAGTTCTGCTGTTATACATCACAACCTGACTTGAGCTTATATTTTCTATGTCAGCCTCCCCTAACATGCTGTTGTGCTGCTTTGCCATGTGTATAATTAAGTGTGAGCCTGGCCAGGGCATCATTGCAGGTCCCCCTCTGCTAGGATGACTAGCTCAATAAACAGCCAGTTTGTTGAATAGCTTGGTGGAGAGCTCACTTATCTGGATGTCACCTTGGATCTGCAACTTCATATTAATGTTCAAGAGTTTTCTTTTATAATCATAGGGTTTGTGACAATGCCACCCTTGTCAAGCTTTATCTTTCTCACTTTTTACAACTTCCTTTTAAGGTTACACCTAACTGGCAAAAAGATGGATTGTTTCACTTTTAAGTTTCCAATTTATTTCCAAAACTTCTCCAGGGATAAAAAACTAATATGATTCTTAATATGGAATTTATATTTATGGTGAAGACAGACTACTATCAAATGGTGTAGCCAATAGCACGTGGGCTCTGGAGGCAGACATTTGGATTTGAATTCTGACTGAACCACATCCTAACTTTGTGTCTGTGAACAAGTTATTAACCTCTTGGTGCCTCAGTTTCCTCATCTGTAAGATGGAAATAATAAGAGTAGTGCTTACTTTTATAGTTTTGTGTAGGTTTAATTCAACCACAAATAAAAAAGTTAGAATAGTACCAGGCATCCAAGAAGCACTCAGTGAATGACCCAGGTTCTGTTCTTGAGTTTAATTGACTGGACCCAGTAGACATGTCAATCTGCTCTGATAAGCACATAAGGCGTTCAAATTCCTGTCTCACAACTCACTAGGCTTGTGCATTGGGTAGTTCACATAAATTCTCCAAACATGTTTCTACCATAGTTGCCTATGATAATATTTTGGAGATGTACTTGTATTTGAAGCATGCATGGAGACTACACACATAGGCCCTTACATCATGGTGAAAGTGACTTCCTTTTGAAAATTTACCATATTGTGATCTATGAGCTTAGCATATGGCTGATCATGAGAAATCTTTTCATGAAGTATTCCAATTAGGGCATTGTTTTGATGGGGAAAAGAGCTCTCATTTCATAAAGCAGTCAGTGCCTTGAATAGTATGTCACAGCTGATGATAGAAGAGCCCTAGAAATGGAAGAACAAAAATAAAAGGGTTTTCAACACATAACTGCTGCTCCAAATTTATTAAAATGTATAGGATATTTTAATTCTTGTGTGAAGTGGTGTATAAAGGGTGTGTTTATGGCTTTAGCTCATTGGACCCAGTTTACTGAGGACAGATGCCATGCTACGTTATAACTGCTCTCTATGGGCCACAACTCAGTGCCGACTACATAGCAGCACATGAATACCATGCACTAGATGCACAACCACTGGAGGTCTGAAAGTTTGAGTCACTAAGACATTAACATTAGTGGTTGTCTTTATATACATTTCTTTTATTTCAACATTCTGAGGGAAAGAAAACAAAAGCATTCTGAAAATGACATTGATAAAAGGTCATGTGATTTAAAGTCAATTATTTGCCACAAGGTAGACTTGTTATGATAAACTTGCTGTGTGAAGTATGAGAAATATTTTTAATATGACCAAGTTTAACCTAGTATCACATAAAATTTTTATCAAAACTATTTGATGACCTGGTTTGTTCTTATATTGAGACCCATGACTGCCACATGTCACCTTACATGTCTGACTTCACCAATGATGTGATAGCCAACAGTGACACACCTGCTCCTCACACAGGCCACACTCCCCCCTAGATAACTCATCCCTCTTCTAAGGTTGTTCCCACTGCTGTCACCTTTTATAAAGCTCTGTTCACAGAGTGTAGGTACCTTAGGTTTCTACAATGTCCCTAGCATCATAGTAGCTCTTTCACATGTCTCTCAATCAATTTATGACAAGTTATAGAGGTTGGATGGATACAATGAAACATGGTGAAGTTCTATTCAAGACTGTCTCTTCCCTACCACACTTAGCCCATGTCCCTGGAATAATCCAGGTGTCTGTGCTCCCTTTCGCCACAGTTGCTTCTCCATGCTGAACACTGCCCACCGAGTGAAGGGCAGCTGTAATTCCTTGCTTACAAAAGCCTCAGTCAGGGGGTCCAGAAATTGGGCAACACCACCCACCCACTTTTCCTTCCCAAAGGAACCCTCACGTCATTAGGGAAGTAGTACTCCAGAGACTCACCCAGTCTCTTTGTTCTCAGCACAGGGAATAGTTTTAACTTGGAACCTTGCCAACAGCAAAAACACAACCTATAAAGGACTAAGTACCTCAAGAGTGCTACAAATACAATGCTTCCTGTAGCTAAAGGAGAGAGAACATTTCTGACTGGGATAATGAGGAAAGCCTTTCAAAGAAGGTGGTAGCTGAAGGTGGTTCTTGAAGAAGGAACTTCAAAGAGGCAGAAATGAAAGACTTTGGGAACATTTTTGAGTCATGGCTGTGTCACCCTGCTGCAGAGTATTGTTGAATAGATCTGAGGTCCATTGTTTCTTCATATTCAAAGTGAGAGTGCCACACCAGATTCCTAGGGCCCCTTCACTATACAATTTCACAAATCAGGGATGCTACAAATGGGTAGGATTTAAAAAGGCAGAGATGGTGATCATCAGAGACAGAAACGAAAGAGCAAGCAAAGATTCAAGGTGTCTTTGGGAAACGCTGAGTAATCTATAGAAGTAGAAAGAACTAAAAGGGAGAGAATAGACTTAGCATAGGAATGAAGTTAAAGTAAAGAGTTTCATCTTGAGGAGAGAAGTGGGTTGCTGGTCCTGGTTTTCTGGAGGCAGGGATGCATTAAAGTCAATGTCTTCATATGGACACAGGAGGAACTCACTACTTTGTTAGACTTTTCAAAGACATCAGGAGGTTTAGTGCCTTGCAAAATGGAACTTGCAGGGTAAGAACAAGTAGAACATAACTGGCAAGTTAGGAATTCAGCTTAGTAGTACTTTTTAATTCACTAGAAATAATTAGATTAATTTATATTTTTCATTGTTACAAGTAATACTACTCAACTGTTGTGCACCCCAATGTTAATTTTTATTGAGTCCCACCCTTTTTTGTGTGTGTGGTTGTGGACTAATATGGCATAATTATGTTATCTTAGTTTGAGAAAGAGGCAGACTGTGACTTAATAACTGGAAGCAAGTACATGGATTGTGAAGGAGTCTCAGAGGAATCAGTCAATTTTGAAATAAATAATAAAAAGCACCATTGAGAGTAGGAGGAGATGCAAAATGTCTACTATTAAGTTGTGTCTCTCACAGGACTTACTCTGTAGTTAGGGAAATCAGATGGGCACAAACATTCAAAATGTTGGATAATAATGTAAATGCACATAGAATATTTCAAATGAAATTCTGTAGGACTTTGGGAGTAGAATAGGGAACTCTGGCCAAAGGAAGAGTTACTAAATTTAGCAAATAAAAATGCAAAATGTCCAATTAAATTTGAATTTCAGATAAAAAATGAATAATTTTCAGCATAAACATATTCCAAAATTGTATGGAATGTACTTATCCTGAAATATTATTTATTGTTTATCTGAAATTCAAATTTAAATGGATGCAGTACATTTAAAAGTCTACTTCATCATATGGCCTGATGGATGTAAAACCTTTAGAGAGAATGGAATATTTAGAGGAAAGAGAAAGCATGTATTTTTTAAAAAGAAGCTATCATTTGCAAAGGGATGGAGAATAAAACAGGTAGTCCAGAATAAAAAGAAAGGTGGGCCAGAAGGAATTTACTCTAATTACATGGAAATTTAAAACTGATAGATCCAATGACCTCTGAGTTGAAGATATAAATATTAGGTAGATATGATCTTTATTTTGTATAAATAAAAGTTCATGGACAATTAAAACTGGAAGAAATCTTAATAGTCATCTCTCCTCTCATTTACAGATGAAAGCATAGCCCAAATCCACAGATCTGAGACCAGAACCCTGCTCTCTTAATTCTCAGGCCAATGTTCATTTCACTTCACCATGCTAGTTAATTTTTCTTATTTCTAAAATAAACTAGTAGCTCCACACCAACAATGGACCCAAACCAACAATCTACTGGGACATGGCAAAAGCTAAACAATGAAATTCTTTGTTAAGTTTCACTGTGAATCTCATAAATCACCTCAAAGAACTTTGGAAACCTTCCTTGGGAGTTCAGACTTCTCTAGGGCACAACTTCTTTTAATAGCCTTCAGTGGGGCAAATTGTTACTGACATCCTAAAAAGTTTCGAGAGGCAGTTTTCCATCAGATTCTGGTAGTTGTTATTTTCCACAGACAACTAAATTCTCCACACACGGATTTGTGCCAGAAAATAATCTTCCATGTGTATCAATGTCGTAAGCAGTGATTGGCTTGGGTTGAGCATGTAACGAAGTCTTGACTTCCCTGGAAGAATTATTCCCTTAGTTACTTTACTTCCTCCCTAACCTTTGCCTTGCATTCCCTTCAAGGACTCTCAGGCTATGCTTGCTCTGGAGGTTTGACTCAGGTGATCTCCTGAGTGTGGCCTTCCTTCCCTAAGCCAACCAATATGTTGACCCATCATCAAAATAATTTATAGAAAAGAGTCCCATAATTCATAAAGTTAATTCAGCATTCCCATTTCAGGTGGGATGATCTTTATTAGGAGCCTGTGTCATTAATGCAGTAAAATAATGAAGAGTCTAAGTGAAAATGTCACCTCAGAAGTTACCAAGGATGTGGAAGTCCTGATTTATTTAAATGTGCATGGATTTTGGTGGCAATTGGAGCTTTTACAGTAACCCTGAGTTATATCTTCTGAATTATTATCTGCCTTGTCTACATATTCAGTTGGTCACAGAAATTCATGCATTCGTTTACTCGTTCATTTAATTATCATTTTGGTATCTTTCTTTTGCAAGGAAAAAACACTGTGATGGCCTCATTAAAAGTTATAGTTGCAGAAGAATGGTGCTTAAAAATGATCTATTCTCTTCCTCATATTTTACATCTTAGGAAACTGAGAACCAGAAAGAGATGTGGCTTTTCCTAAAATTACCACTTGTGAGCAAAGCTGTAACAAAATTCTAATTTTCCCATCTTCTAATCCTGACTCACCCATAGATTGCCTCAACCCTAATGGAAATGACTTCCTAAAATGTAATCATTACAATTGTATCAACAACACAAAACAGCTAGTAAAGACGACAGCTGGTATTTGAAATTTTTACCATTAAATAAACACTAAATAAGTACTATCAAACTGCCAAATAAATGCTCTCTCCTAATTTAAGATCAGTAAAAGCATGAAGAACCATGGATCAATGTCACAATGTTTCTAAAAAGGAAAAATGGAAGCCATGTATTGCCATTACTAAAATGCTAATATGATTAGATGACTGTCAGGTAATAATAAGTTCTTTGTCAGCAAGTGTTAAGCAACTAGATGGCCCTTTGGCAGGGATGGTGTATAAGGAATTTTGGAAAGGGTGGAAGCTGGAACTGGATGATGTTTTTAATGTTCCAGCCATTTCTAAGATTCTGTAATCAAGCTTAGGGAGTTTTAAAGAAAAACCCATATGTGGTTATTTAAGTCAAGAAGCAATGACAATAGCAACAGCAGAGAAACATTACACAGGATGATGACTAGTACAAGTGCCTGCTCAAATATGGAAGGCCAATATCAGTTTAAGTTTTTCCTTTTATTGGCAATGCAGATGAGAGTTGGAGTGTCAAGAGTAGAGATTGTCTGAGAAAGATTTTAAAAGAAGAAAAGAGAAACCAAGACAAAACTTCATGGATGAGTATAAGAAGATGACTCAGCAAAATATCCTGATATTTAAAATTGATTGGTCTGCTCTGAGCCCAGTTGTTTGGGAGCTGAGGGACTGGAGAAGAGGTGAATGTCTTTGGGTGGTGGCAGCTGGGTAGATTCAGAACCTGACCTGTAACTTGAAGCATGGGTGAAGGCCCACAAATAATTGTCAATTATTTTCAATTAGTGATGAGCATCATTTAAGTGTAAATTTTCTTTAAATTCATGGAAACTAAATATATGGTCCTGTTTGATAGCCTCTTGGCTCTATGTTCCTTCAGGGAATCAGTGTGATGAAGCTAACAAAGGGGCTTGAGTTGCTCCCACTCATGCTCCCATTTTACAGAAGAGAAAACTGAACCCAAGGATAGTTTAACAACTCATCTTGGGACACATAACTAATAACTGACAGAGCTTAAATTAAAATCAAAGTCTCCTGGTTTTACTTTGATTAGGTTTGTGGTCATATTTCAAATCACTGTCTGAGTTTTACTTTAAAGGGTATTATGGAGCAAGCCATTACCATATATGAGTGTCTATTACTGGGTCAATTCTTGCATTTGGTAATACTTCTTTTCCACCTTGAACAGCCCCTGAACTGGGCTTGCCATTTCTATTTTTAAAGCACAGGGTAGATCAGATATGTGTACCTAGGGAATGAGTGTTTTTCTGGCAGCGAGCATGTCGAAGCAGATCTCTCCCACCATGTCAGCGTCTCTATTAAGAATGACACTCTCTCTACCTTCCCCCTAGTGATGACAGAGTCCTATCCATTTGTTTTTCTTTGCCAATGGATTTCCAAGTGACTGACAGGTGGTTGCAAGGGTAATTCCTCCTGGACAGTTTTGCCCAATCCTATTCTTTGCTCCACCGTTTTCCTAACCACTCTCCTGAGAGTAATTGTTCTAAAAGGGCCATTCAAAAAAAGCTACACATATTCTCTAATCTGTGCACTTCTTTTAGAATTCAGAAGAAAGGAAACTCTGCTATAAGTGGAGAGAGTCTGCCAGAATCTGCATTTAAAAAGACCGAGTTTGAATTAGTCATAAATTGCTATTCCTCTCTGCTTCTTTCCAGTCCTAATAACAGTTTTATGTACTCCTTTCCAATATACACATACAATATGTGTTTATTAATAAGAAATTAAGGCAAAAATGGCCCTAACCAAAAACATAAAAGTTAAATCCCTGAATGGTGTATTAAAAGTTACAAAAGGGGGGTTATATATATATGTTTAAAATATCTGAGAAAAAGAACAACCCAATAAATGGGTGGTTTATGCATATGAACAGTGAACAGAAATGAAAATGCATTTGGTATGCTCTTATATGAAAAGATGCACAACTCATACATTATAAGAGAAATGGAAATTGAAATTACACTGTGATCCCATTGTTTACTTATCAGATTGGCAAAAATCCAAAAGATCAAAAATATACCCTGTTGGCAAGGCTGTGAGAAAACAAGCCCTTTTGTACATTGTGAGTGGAAATTTGTATTAGTATGATACAACCCCTATGGAGGACCATTTGGTGATATCTGTGAAAATTACAAATGCAAATAAGCTTTGACCCAGTAATACCACTGCTGGGAATTTATCCCACAGATACTGCACAGGTGCAAAATGATATACCTCCAATATTATCAATTGCAGCTTGTTTGTAATAGTAAAAGACTAGAAACAAACAACTGGTCTGTCAATAAGGGCCTTTAAAATAGATCATCATATGTCCATGTGATAACATAATACACAGCTTTTAAAAAGAAGGGAGCATTCTAGATACGGATATGGAAATCTCCCCAAGCTTTATTAAATGTAAGAAAAAGGAAGGTGAAAAGTAATGTCATAATATACCACATTTGATGAATCAGTAAATGGGGGCTTGGGGAACAATAATATAAAACAACAACTCTGAAAAATTCATGAAACACTGATAGATTGGGTTGCCTGTGGCAACACCAAGGTCTTTGTGTGATAACTGGACATGTGGGGGAAAGGAGAATGTGCCTCTTCATTCCATACTGTTTGACTTGTGTGACATGAATAGATCGTACTCCATGGAAAACAGGACCCCAAGCTGTTTTTCTTGTTTGTTTGTTTGTTATTTTATTTTTTAATTACACTCGACATTGAACTTTTTTATATTAGCTTCAAGTGTACATTATATTGGTTAGACAGTTACATAATTTACAAAATCACCCCCCCTGTAATTTAAGTACCCATCTGGCACCATACATAGTTATTACAATATTATTGACTATATTCCCTATGCTGAACTTTACATCCCTGTGACTATTTCATAACTACAGACCCAAGTTCTTGAATAAGCTGTTTTCTAAGGTTACAGGCAGGAAGGAATAAGACCTGGGTTCAGTAAGTCACACCACAAGCTCTTCATTGCAGAATATTCTGTGGTGTTCACTTACAATTGGGCCACAGGGCTAAGAACATTGATGAGCCTGCTGTAAAGGGTGCTGACATTACCCGTTTGACAGAGGTCACAGTATTTGAATACTACTTGTTTAGAGGAGTAAAACAAGGGTGTTTTCAGTTTGTTAAGTCTAATTGTCAGTCTCTATGACAAGGAGTTCTATTATAAGGAGCTTATTTCTTCTTCAAGTACCTGATTCAAATAAATAAAATTTTGAAATTATAGCATAAAATAGTCTCTGGCTAATAACCTTCTATACCTCCCTGTAAAATTAATATGAAGAAGCAGAGTAGATAATATATCTTAGCAACCTGGTAAAATGGTGGCTGTAAGCAGACCATTAAGAGAAAACACTTGCCCACTTAAAATAAAAATCATAGTTAATACTCTCTAAGTGTTCCTAAGTGCTAGACACTGTTAGGAGTACCTTGCAAACAATAATTCATTTAATATTTACAACAACAACCTGTAATAAATAATATTTTTACTCCCATTTTGCAGATGGAAAAACTAGGCACAGAAAATTTGTTCAGGGTTCCTTAGCAAAGAAGCAGAGCTGGGATTTGAACCTAGGCAGTCTACCTCCAGAGTCCATGTGGTCCTTCTGTCCCGTTACCACCACCCCAACCCCATCCCAATCCACTTCTTCTTGTTCAGAAACACAGGATTTGTGGCATACAGAAAACTTCCACACAGTAGATGCTGATTGCCCTGTCTGGATTTTTTCCTTTGCTTTCTCTTCCTCTCAACTAATAATTTCATTTTGATATCTATTCACCGATGGAAGCACCCAGAATAATATTTTTACAATCTTAGCTAGAAAAATAGGAGAGGAAGACTAAGGGTAACACAATTTCTTATTTGATATTGTTGACCATTACTCCTTTTGGAAACGCCCTCTTCCATCGGTTACTTTCACACCCTCCATCCTGATTTTCTTCCTACACTGTGAATCATTCTGACCTGGTCTGATTTGCTGGCTCGTTCTCCTCCCCCAATCCAGAAAATGTGAAGTTCAGCAAGGCTGAGCTTAACCCACTTCTCTATGCACGTTAGTTTCTCTTCCTCTGACATATCATGGAGGACATCCATAGCACTGGTTACTCTCTATTCCTCAAGGACTCAAATATCTCACAAATTCAGCCCCAGACTTATTTTCTGCTCCAAACATATATTTCAATTGCCTTCTTGACATTGTTACTTGGATATCTCAACAGTTCCTCAAACTTCAATGTTATTTTTAAAATGTTATACTTTTTTTTCCCCTAAAGCTATTTTTAATACTTATATTAATGAAAAAATTTACCATTCATCCAAGTTGTACAAACTAGGACCTAAGGGCCATCCATCCTTGACCCTTCTTTATCCTTCTACCCCATTCTTCCACCAAGTTCTGTCACTTTTGCTCTCCATATTTCTCTCCAAACTACTCATTTTCATCTCTACAGAAGCTAGCCTGGCAGTAGCTATCATCCGCTCTTAATCGGGCTGCTAAAATAGACACTCCTGGTTTTACTGTGGCCATAGTTTGCCATCTAATTCATTTTTTAGTCTCCAATCAGGGAGATCATCTAAAAACCAATTCTAGCACATTTCTACACTGTTTATAACCCAGTTGGTGGCATTCCATTGCTTTTAGTATAAAAATTAATATCCTTAGTAAGATCTGCAATCCTTATCTGAGCTGTCCCCTGGCTACTTTTCCAGAGCGTTGCATTCCAAAATCCCCCACAGGCTTTCTTTCAGTCCGACATGGGTGTGTTTACATACACTGTTTCCCCCATGGGGTGCTCTTCTCCCCATCCCTTTGAACAGCTCCAAGTCACTCTTCAATTATCAGCTTAGATGTCAGTTCCATAGTGAAGTCTTCCTTGATCACTACCTATACTGGATTCGTTTCTGCTCTGAAATAACATGTTCACCTCATTACTCTTTCTCTTCACAGTATTCACAAATTACCAATTATATATTGTTGCTATTATTTGTGTGTGCTTCTTGAGAGAGAATATCATGTATGTTTTATTTTATCCCTAGTGCTTGGAGTTGATAGACATACAATTTATAGTTATTAAGTGCTTGTCTGTATAAATGAATAAATAAATGCATGAAAGGGGAAAATCCAAAGTAAAGATGTACATGGAGGCAGGGTAAAGACCATGGTATCAAGATACCCTCTGTTTTCTCATGTCTTTCATTTCTTCATACTATCAAAGCCCAAGCTGAAGATGAAGACGCATCATATAGAAAAAAATCTTCTAGACGGTGAGAGTTGCACTGATGATCCGCTGCAAACCTAAGACAAAGATTTTGCCCACACTCACGAGGGCTGAAAGAAGAGCCCAGGCAAACAGCACAACCTGCCTGTGGGCAGTGGAGGAGCTGGCTCCACTTCTCTCCTGGGAAGAAGAAACAATTCTTCTACTATTGAGATCCATAAAAACAAAATACTTAAAATAATGGCAAAATGTCATATCAAAGACATAATAAAAGTGAACTGCTATGAAAATATCATTTAATGTGGAGAGCAGAAAAATTTTTGAAAATAGTTTTGCATTCTTAGTAGGAAGCAATAGGAACTCATTTCCATAAAAGAGTGTTTGAAAGTCATATTGGGTGGGAAAGTAATGAAATAAAATCATCCGTGGATGAGATTAAAGAGATGGGAAAAATAAGGAGCAACTGCAAGAAAACTGAAAACGGTAGCGGAATTAAAGTATACATTATTGGTATTGAAGAATAAGAAAGACATATGAAAAATTAAACCACTGGTTTAGAGGACAAACCCAACATGTTTTACTGTAACATGAAGCCAAAGCAAATTATGAAAAAAGGAGAAGTATAAATGCCTCTAAATGAATAAATAAATAAATAAATAATAAATAGCATAAAAAGTATAGACATTCTGGAGGAAGGATCTGGAGTAATAGAAACAGAATTGATGGTTAAATATGCAATGTTAATGACAGCTAGCTTCTATCAAGTCCTTCCTTTGTGCTGGGCATGTGCTAAAGCATCTTTACATCATCCGCTCATGTTAATGCGGCAGAAAACAGACAGCTGCAATGTTTCTCTCTGTTTTACAAATGAGGAAACCTGGGCACTGAGAGGTGATATAATTTGCACAACTCAGTCATGAGAGAGCTTTGATGCATACCCTGGCTATTTGAGTCCAGTACCTATACTCCTAATTACTATAATTAATTAAGAAGTATTTCTGAACTGAAGAAACTCTCTGATCATGTAAACAGAAGGGATTAATGACTTTCCCAGTAAAATCCATAATTAGAATGTTGCAAGTTTATTATATCCAGAGAACTTTATAGAATAGACAGTTGCTACAGATGTCAACTGGAGCCTCCCTGCCCCTGAAAGATCTGAGTAAATTGTCTTTAATCTCCCATTCCCTTGCCTGAGATGGTTTGAAGCCTTCCCAAGTGATTTCTGGAAATTTCTATGGAGTGCTCTTTCTCATTAGCCTCTTTGCTTACTCCTCTGCATTCCCAGGCACTGTCTGTTCCACCTTGACCAATCTTCATGCTAGACTCAGCCCCTCCATCAGTTTCTACAGAGCCACAGGTCACAATGTAACACCAACTCATCCAGGAGTTTGAAGACTTGGGAAACGTCCTAAGGAACCATTGCAGAGCATGATGGAAGCTCACAGGCCATCTCAATGGCTCTTCCTTCCCTCTCCTTGCCCTGAACTCCCCTCCCTACTCTCTGCCCACCATGCCTTGTGCATACCAGTCTAACTTCTTTGTCACAGAAACATACTCTTTGAGCCCCTCCTCCCAGCCCTAGCAGCTTATCAATGTTCTCCTTTGAAAAGGAAAAGATAAACTAAAAACAACAAAGGGTTCTCCCTGAAAATTATTCTGTAAATAATTTTTTTCTACCCTGTGAATAAGAATAAAGATTTTAAAAATCTTATAATTATCTGGCTGACATGAGACCTCTGCATCACTGGGTGCCAAAAGACAACACAGCAAGGTTATAATTTCTTTTTATTTAAAGAATATGCTCCATGTTAATTTAAACAAATAAATTGGTACCTCATAAATTAAAGGCATAAGAATAATTTTCAGGCACATAAGAACTTGGAAAATACACTATTCAAGTGTTGTTTTTTGAAAAATGACAAGAACCTATAGAAAGATTAATTAAAATTAAAAGCTTACAAATAAGAGGCAGCATAATAGATTTACTGAAAACCTGGGCTCAGCACCTCACTGCCTGGGTTTCGATCCTGGCTCTGTTGACAACTAGGCACGTGGCTGTGAACAAGTTGCTGTCTCCATGTTTTCTTTTATTCACCTATAAAATGGGGATAATACTAGCACTCCTCTCATCAGACTATTATGAGAATTATATAAGTCCTTGTTCTAATATGCTTAGAATTATTGGTACCTATGAATCATGATGTAGTTATTTGCTAATTGTCATAAGGAAAGTGGAGATTGAGGTATAAAAGATGGAGAAACAAGTATTGAACATAGTTTATTCATTTAAACTTAGAATTAAAACTAAATAATTCTGGTAAACGTGGTTGCTTAAAAGTAATGCAAGTGTCAAAGGATTTGTGAGATGAACTCTATATTATAAAAGAATAATGATTTATTAACAAGCTGTATAAAAATCCCAGTTTCTGTTTTAAATGAAAAAGGAATCTCAAGGCAGGGCAAAATGACCATGTTAAATCCCTTCCCCTATATAGATAGGACTCAAGAGATTCCACTCCATTTTTGATTTTGATAGTTATAGAAATGGCAACTAAAACTTAGTAAAATAGTATTTTTGAAAAACTGGTGGATACTTACTAATAGAATTCAGAACAGGCTATAATTCTTTCAAGTCTCTGGAGCACATAATATCAAACAACATATATTCCATATAGCAAAATGGACAAAATAAGAAAAGAGTAGAGAAGGATATCAAACAGAATATGAGAAGCAACATGTTATTTGGGGCTCTCTGGTTACAAGCTCAGGCACGCTTGGACTCCCCAGAATGAGAAGGGGGACAGGGGAAGGATGCAAGCTCATGACGCGGGCTGAGTTGACTTGACCTGGAACGCCATGCAGCTGTTGGCCTGCTGTACCTGCTCTCTGCACCAGTGCCACACTCCTGTACTCTGAGCGTCCTCCATGTCACCTGCTGACCAGCTGCTCTCATCCCCTCCTTTGCTCCTCAGGACTTCTGCAAACACTGCATGTCCTCAGGAGTTTGTACCTCTCTCTTGACCGCTGACCCTCTGTCTGACTTTCAAATTCCGGCAAGGTGAAGGAGTGACTGGGCTGTTCCGTTGCACTCTGTATAGAGTGCCCTATAAAGTTCTTGAGATGTTGAGTTCTTGACCCATTTCGTAGGATCTCTTTGGATTGGTGCCTGAGCCAAATCAGTCCTATTACATAGTCCTATTCTTATTCCCAGTCCCATTACCTTTGCTCAGCAGAGGTGGGAAGCCTCAGGAAAGAGATTTGGGTGGAGTAGGTTGTGTGGCTTCTTAGAAAGAGGTAGTGCCACTCAAAGAATCATTGCAAGGTCTTTTCAATTTCCCTAAAGGAGGTCCATACAAGACAGGGGGTGAATGTAAATTATTATTACCCTTTAAACAAATCTGTTTGTAAAATTCCAAGTATACGTTCTTAATAAGCAAAATAGGTCTCAAAAAGAGAGAGAACTGTCCAGCATTAAACAAACAACAATATTAATTTCAAATAAAGTAAAATAAAAAGAAAAATTGCACAAAATAAGACAATGATTCATTTTTAATTGGTATATGATGCCATCTGAATAAGATATTTATATTCCAATTAATATCAAAATATATTTTAAAATTATGTGAAACATAAAAAATGCATAATAATAATACTTTAATATATCTGTCACTTTTTAGTAAATAAAGTAAACTAAGAAATTTGAGTATAATCATTAATGAGGTTTCATTAACATGTATAAAATAAGAATTAATTTTTTAACCAGACAATTTTCATAAAAATTTCTTGGGTTTGAGAGAACATCAAGGCTATAACTATAAACTTGCTAGGAAGTACCCAAAACAAGAGCAATATTTATCAAAATATGTGATTTGTGGTCAAAACAGAATCATTGGGCAAATTTACATATATATATATATATATATTTAAATTAAGCACCGAGGAATAAGAAATTTTGTGTTATGTGTGTTTTACCACAATAAAAAAATTGAATAAAGAAGATACACAGTACTTTTAAAGCAACATACTGCTATACTAGCCCCTCTGGAGGTAACTTTGAGATTCTTGAAGAAATTGCTAGTTTCTTAGAAAAATATGAATTTCCACCTTGATTTAAACAAAAGAAAAGCAATGGAATAAAAATCCTCAAAGACTCCAGCTGATTTGAAAAATGCATTATTTCAAAAAGATTGATAATTCTCTTCTTATATCAGAGCACAGAAAAAGACCGAAAGTATTTAGCAAGAAAATTAACTACTAAAACCAATAAGAGTATTTGATAATATAAAAAGATAAATAGAAATCAGAATCTTTCCTATATTTCAAGAAAGATTAGATAGAGAATATCATTTTAAAAACCAATTTTTAAGAATACAAAAGGTACAAAAGTATATAAAACAACAAAAACACAGAAATATATAAAGTAGTCAAGTATAAAATGTACTACAGTTACATAAAGAAAAATAAAGTTGATGGAAGGGCACAAAATATGACTTAATATATAACAAATAGGCTATGTTTATATACAGGAAAATGAAATATAAATATGATAGTGCAAAGACAACCAAATGGAGAAAGGATAGATTTTTCAACATATGGTGCTGGAACAAGTAGATATTCATTTTAAAAAAAGAGAGAAAATAGAGAAGAAGAAGAAAAAAGAAAGAAAGGCAACAAAGAAAAAATAACTTTAATTAATATTTTGCACCAACTACAAAAAATAATTCAAAATGGATGGGACATAGATTCAAATGTATAACCTAAAACTATAAAACTTTGAGAATATGTAGGGAAAAACCTTTAGAAACCTTTAGTTTCAGCTCCTTTATGTGAAGAACTTTGAAGCCAACATTCTCTCTATTACTACAAGAAAAGCTGGATGAACTATCAAGCATCTTTTCTTGGACCCATCAGAGAAATGGCCATGCATGATAAGTTGCCACCCCCAAATCTGGAGAAACAAGCACATCCCATCATGCCAATGCTCACAGGTGAGAAAAGACAGACTCTTTGGTCACTAATTTATCCTGGCCACTGATCCTGATCCAATATATATATCCTGTGTCTTGTAAATGGGTTACCATCTTTTCCTTTGATGCCTAATCTCTGCTTTGGTAACCTACTTGAAAGTTAAGGTCCACTAGGACTGTATCTAGCATGTTCTTCGAATTTCCTGCCCTTGTCCCTATATTCCAGCTATTTGTTGTCACAGGCTCTGGATGCTGCCTGTCTTGACTAATACTATCCACCATAGGATCTTCCAGATGCCAAATCCCTGCCTACCTGAACATCTTTCCTTTCACGTTTTACCATATTTTCCTGATTCTAAAAATGGCCTAGAACTTGACTTACAGTCTGTGGTCTGCAGCCTCACTGATTGCTTGTCCCACAGAAATGGTTTGCCCTGTCACCTGGACTTCAAACTTCTCTTTGTCAGCCAATCCTGCCTGAGGTGGAATGTGGGGGCAGCCAGTCCTGGAGTTCCCAAAATGTAGAAATCAAATTAGAGCCAGGAATCAAAAGTCATTTGGACAATTAATAGCTCTGGATACTCCATAGTGTCAGAGAGCAAAACAAAGGCAAGGTTGGCTACAAAGAATGACTTGCTGACAATAATATGTCAAAGAGCAGCTGAAAGTGGGAATACTTCTTCCAGGAATCCTATTGGATGATTCCACAAATAGTTTTTGAGTTCTGCCCCATACATTTACATGCCTTTACATAGGGTTGGAGTTTGTGACTCAGTTTACAGGGCAAAAGCCAACCCATAATTCTTAGGTAGAAACAGCTGTTACATAAGAAACTGGTAAGTAGATTAAACTAGATGTAGCATGCCAGAAAAGAGTGACAAATATTATGGAGGACAGAAACTATGCTTGAATGTTACCTGTTCATGTTTCATAGTCAGAAAACTTGAGTTCAAATCCAGACTCAACAATTATGACATCTATAACTCTGAGCAAAAGTCTCAGGCTTAGTTTCTTTTTAGGTTGAATGACAATAATAGTATAAGCTGCCTTCCAGTGTTCTTACGAGAATTGAATGATAATGCACAAAAGTACTTGTAAGTGTCCCTGGAACATCAGTATGTGCCAATAAGTGTTGTTTTCCTTGTTGATAAAAATAAGTTGGGAAGCCAAATGAAGAGGATTGAGCCTATGGAGACACTGTCATCAATAGATAAAATGAAGTTATTGTAAGTAGAGGTTTGGAGAGGGAGGTAGCATCGTTAAAATCCTGAATCTCCTACTTAGACCTCAGTTGTCTCACTAGCTGTGCAACATTGACCATATTGTTTACCCTCTATGAACCTGACTTCCTACATCTGTAAGGCATGTGTGTTTCATGTATTGTTGAGATAAAGCATATGAAATGTTTAAAGCAGTGCCAGGTTCTTAGTAAGTGCTTGTCAGGAGATAACAACTATCCTCCTAATGTATGCTAAGTGAAATAAGCCAGCCACAGAAAGAAATACCACATGATTCTACTATATGAGGAATAAAAAATAGTCACATTCATAAAATCAGAGTAGAATGGTGGTTGCCAGAGGCTGGGGGGAAGGGGAAATGGGGAGTCACAAATCAATGGAAGTAAAGTCTCCATTAAGAAAAATGAATAAGCTCCAGAGATCTGCTGTACAACAGCCTGCCTGTAGTCAAGAGTAACGTATTATACACTTAAAATTTTGTTAAGAGGGTAGAGCTCATGTTGTGTTCTTATCATAATAAAATAAAATTTAATAAATAAAAAAAGAAAATAACATCAGAAAATAAAAGAGGTAATAATTTTTCTTAACGGAAGCATTGATCTAGGCATGAGGAGCTGAGGACTCTTGACTATCGTGGTGTTAATGGAGGAAAGATCACAAATCCAACAAATAAAGTAAAGCCAAGGGTGTGTGTGTGAGCAGGTGGGCAGGGCCATCTCTTAGTTCACATTTAGATGAGCCCCCATCTCCCAGGAGTTCCTGGGGAATGTCATCTCCTGGTGCCAAAAGCTCTCTCACATTTTCTCCAAGATACAGATGATGCCTGGGTCCTGAGCAGAGTTCAGGTTTATAATATGAATTTGAACATGCTGAAAAGCTTTGCAGGTATGATAAGAATAATTTGTAATTAGCATGTCCCCTGTTTAGCAGCATTATTTGCATACAAAGTGGCTTTTATAATTGCTTGGGAACCATTTGTTGACCTTTCTTCTTCAGCCAGCTGAACATTTGCCTTGTTTATACAATCATTTTTTCTACAAACTCTTCCTTTAGATCTTGCTTATGGAAGCAGCAAATCAGACTACAGAAGTTGGCAAATCCCTTTTTAGGGCACAAATAAATGAGTGTTGACACTGAGTGTACAAACTGACAGATCTCAAGGGACACAGATTTCAAAATACTACTTTAAGACTCACAGAGTATCCATTGAAAATACAGTTTTTCTGCTCCTATCCTAGACTGATTAATAGAACCTCAGGATGGGTCCAATAGTCTGCACTTCTGACATCTCTCCTAAGTTATTAATGTAAGCAGTCAGGTTTGAGAATCAGCATTTCAGTTAGTGACCTAGATCCCTTTGGAACTTCTGCCACTAAGTCAATGATCAAGTTGGTGAACGGACCTCGATGGGCTGTGGCAGTGTCACAAGAAACATCACAATCCACAGCTCCCTTTCCCCTGGCCTGTGCCTTCTCATTGTGTCCAGCTCAGTAAGAGCCAGGCATCTTCTTACCAATAATTCCATGACACAAAGGAAGTTTGCCCTGCCAACCTACCTTGTTTGAAACATCTTCTAAGAAGAGTCAGGAACTCACACACAACCTTCAGAATATTATTTAATTCATCAACCAAAACAAAAGTATTGTGCTTTTTCCAGTTTTACAGATGTGAAAAACTAACATTCAGAAGTGTAAATAATTTCCCCCATAGCTAAGGACTGCAGGGCTAGGATTACAAACCTGGTGCATTTCCTGCTACTCTGTGTGGACTTTTTTGAGAAGTAAAATGGGTCACGATCCCCTTGCTGGGGGCAGGGCATTTTGGCTTTCACTGACAGGGAAGATAGAGAGACAACACTTTCCCTGCACTTGAGAAGCTTATTGCTCAATGGGGAGATAGGAGGGCAACCCCCTACCCTGTTCTCCCAGCTGGAAGCCAGGTCTACCTCCTCGGAGATCCCGTCCCTTATGCTTATTTCTCTCCAAAGCACATTCTCCATCAGATTTCTGTCTGATCCCAAGTCTCTCTCCAAATTGACCAAGCTCCTGGAAGGCAGGTGCTGGAACCTGCCTGGAGCCATGTTCTTCCCAGGTCTCCTCAGGTATCCCAGCCCTGATGCCTGACCAGTGCGTGGTCTCACTCACTTTGCATGCAGTGAAGATACATTGTGAGAGGATAAATAAAATGAAAGCATATGAATTAAGGTGTCTCAGATAGATCTGAACCAGAGAGACATGATCCTTGCGCATTTCTAATTGTTCCAGCACCTCTTGCAGGGAAGATTGTCTTTCTACACTTTCTACTTTTTACACCTTTGTAGAAAATAAATTGTCCATATATGTGGTAATCTATTTCTGAACTCTGTATTCACTGTTTATTGGCATGACAATATCGCATTGTTTTAGTTGCCGCAGCTTTATAATAAGACTTGAAGTCAGGCAGTGTTAGCCATCCAACTTTTTTCTTCTTTTTCAAAGTTGTTTTAATCTTTCTAGGTTCTCTGTATTTTCATAAGAATTTTAGAATCTATTTGTCTATTTCTACCAAATGCTTGCTGAGATTTTAAATGGAACTGTTTTGGATCTAGAGATGAATTTGTGAAGAATTGACATCTTGACAATATTTTGTCTTCTACCCCATGAGCACCTTTACTTAGATTTCTTTAATTTTTTTCAGTAGAATTTTATAGTTTTCAGTGAGTAGATTTTGCACATTTTTCCCCAGATTTTCCCTCAATATTTTATATTATCTGATGCTATTTTAGGTGGTGTTTTTTAAATGTCAATTTGCAATTTTTATTTGATAGTATATAGAAATACATTTGGTTTCTGGATACTAATTTTTTATCCTAAAATTTTGTTCAACCTTCTTATTAGTTATAGTACCTTTTTTTGTAGATCCTATTAGACTTTTAAAAATAAATGATCAGAGAGCTCTGTCTAAGACACAGAGGAAAACAAACACAGGAGCCTGTCAAGATGAGGAAAGAGAGAAGTATGGCCCAAAAGGGGAATGGATCAAGGTTCCAGTGGGAGAACTAAGTGATGAGGAGATAGCCAACCTAACAGATGAGGGGATAGCCAACCTAAAAGATGCAGAATTCAAAACACTGGTGATAAAGATGCTCACAGGCTTGACAGATATGCTTGAGTATGGCAAATGCATAAGAGAAGAAGTGAAGGCTATGCTACGTGAAACAAAGGATAATCCACACAAAACCAATGGTGAAGGGAAGGAAACCGGGGTTCAAATCAATGACTTGGAACATAAGGAAGAAAAAAAAAAACAGTCAACCAGTAGAGAATGAGGAAATAAGAATTTTAAAAAATGAGGAGAGGCTTAGGAACCTCTGGGACAACTTTAAACATGCCAACATCCAAATCATAGGGGTGCCAGAAAGAGAAAAGGAAGAGCAAGAAATTGAAAGCTTATGTGAAAAAATAATGAAGGAAAACTTCCCTAATTTGGCAAAGGAAATAGACATACAAGTTCAGGCAGCACAGAGGGTCCCAAAAAAGCTAGACCCAAAGAGGACCATACCAAGACACATCATCATTAAAATGACAAAGATGAAAGATAAAGAGAGAATCTTAAAAGTAGCAAGAGAAAGACAGAGTTACCTACAAAGGGATGCCTATAAGACTCTCAGCTGACTTCTTAAAAGAAACTTTGCAGGCAAGAAGGGACTGGCAAGAAGTATTCAATGTGATGAAAAGCAAGGATCTACAACCAAGATTACTCTATCCTGCAAAGCTATCATTTAGGATGGAAAGGCAGGTGAAGTGCTTCCCAGACAAGGTAAAGCTAAAAGAGTTCATTATCACCAAGCCATTATTGTATGAAATGTTAAAGGGACTTATTTAAGAAAAAGAAGATCAACACTATGAACACTAAAATGACAACAAAGTCACAACTATCAACAACTTAAACTAAAAAATAAAAACAAAATCCAAGTAAGCAAACCAGAATAGGAAGAGAATCATAGGTATGGGGATCATTTTGGAGGGTTATCAGCTGGGAGGGGGAAGGGGGAGAAATGGGTAAATGGTGCAGGGATCTAAGAAGCATAATTGGTTGGGGGAAGTTAAGAATAATATAGGAAAGGGTGAAGCCAAAGAACTTATATATACAACCCATGGACATAAACTTAAGGGGGTGGGATTGCTGGAGGAAGGAGGGTACTGGGCAGAGGGGAGCAAAGGAGAAAAAAATTGGGGCTACTGTAACAACATAATCAATAAAATATACTTAAAATAAATAAATAAATTATTATATCATTTGTGAATAAAGAACATTTTCATTCTTCCTTTTCAGTCTAGATGACTTTATTTATTTATTTATTTATTTATTTATTGCCTGATTACACTGAGTAGAATCTCTAGCACAAGTCTTAATAAAAGTGATGGGAACAGACAACCTTCCCTTGTTCCTGATCTTAAGGGGAAAGCATCCAATATTTAATCAATAAGTATAAAGGTAGCTGCTTTTGTAGATACCCTTTATTAGGTTTAAAATATCTTCTTTTATCCTTAGTTTGTAAGAAGTATTACCTGGAATATATGTCAGATTTTGTTAAGTGCTTTTTTTAAAAAATGATTATGAAATGATTTATTATAATGATTGTGTGGGTGGATTTTTGTTTACTTATTTAGATTTTAGATTTTTTAATATGGTAGATTATTTTGATTTTCCAATGTTAAACTAACCTTGCATTCCCAAGATAAATCCCAGTTAATCATTAAATACTGTCCTTTTTATATAGTGTGAGCTTTAATGTGTTAAATTTTTGTTACAATTTTTTATCTATGTTTATAAGGGATTTTGGTATGTGGGTTTTTTTGCTTGTTTGTTTGTTTGTTTTTGTAATGTCTCTGTGCTTTTGTCTTATAGACATTCCAAATTTTTATGCTTAACACTCTTGGAGATGTCCCTTTCCTGATTCAGGTGTGAATGGGCAGGGAAAAGGGTAAACTCCCTTTACTAACACTGCACTTCCCTCATAGCTTACCTTTTACTGCAGTCCTCTTCCTACTTAGACTGGGGAGAGGAAGAAGGGGTGATGGCTTATTGCGGGGGAGCCGTCTGTGACTTGTCAGAAAGCCCTGAAGGAAAGTGTCTAGCTGCAACATTTCACATTGAATAAAACTCTGGTTTTAGCCATAATCCAAAGCAATAGGAAAATCTCCAATAAAATATCTAGGTTCAAATTTCCAGAGATAGAAGATCTTATCATATATTCCAAAGAACTTTTTACTGATTACAAGGTCACTAAAAAGGTTGAAGCAGATACTGGATGATATGGGAATAAGAAATTTGTGTCTGAATGTCAGGTATCAAAGTCATAAATTCAATATACCTGGTCATATCCAACAATTTTTTAAAAATGAATTTGGATAGGCTCCACTAGATTAGGATAGGACATATTATCAAGTGCACCACATATAGTAATTAGAGTTTCCTGAAACACTTTCATTCTCTCATTCAGTCACATGTATATACTATGTTGCAATGTCAAATGGAGTTCTTATTATGGATTACAGTTCAAGAATTTTGAAGCTGCTAAGCTAAAGGGCTTTCATTCTGAGAAGATGTGATTCTCTGAAGTGGCAGGAGACTATGCAGTAAGATAAGATTTATAGTTGCGGCTGATAATCCTGTTGTTTTTCCCTCTAAAACAACATTGGCTTTGAGTTTGCCACCTTTAAGGTAATACTGAGCAAGACTTTCTTAAAACAAGCTGCTACCTTTGCAAAAAAATGGAGAATCATGACAGTCTGAGTATAGACAGTCTGAAGGTGTCCTGGGTTCCACCAACTCTGTGACTATGAAGGAGGTCTGATCCAGAGGAGTGGTGCTGGTGTCTTCTCTCACCAGAGGAGGAGCCTGGACCAAATGACCTGCTATGAAACAATCAAGCAACATGTAGTTAATGCTCCAGTGCCTTACAAGGTGTTGGCACTGTTCTCAAACTGTATTTCAGCCCCTGACACCAGGGGCTGCTCTCAGGAGGCTCTTCATTTAGTTGGCAAACAGAAGTAATAGCTCTGAGGTAACTCACAGACCAAGGATGAAGCTTCATGCAACATCAACACAAAAGGAGTTCAGAGGCAAACCAAAAGGGACAAGCAAATGAGGAAAATTACTCTGAGGTAGACTGTACTAATCATGAAGAATGGATGACTTCAGAAATCCAGAGGAAACAATAGGAACATTCCAGAGTCACAGACCATAGTTCATGGACTTAGACATCATGTACACACTCTGGAAAACCACAGCCTGTTATGTGCTCCAACTCATTCTCTCTTCTGGGAGTTAGTTCAATGCCAGGAAGAGTGAATTTTCATTATATCTAAATGGATGTTCACCTATTAGATTACTCATTACCTTTCTCATCTAGTTATTGTAGCTCTAAAACATATGGCATGTAGCAATAAGTTGGTTCGATAAAAAGCTGCGTGATAAATAAAAGATCTGCCACCTACTCTCAAATTTTGTCCAGTGTGGAGAAAGTGTAACCCACTAAGAGAAGTAAGAAGTAAAAGACTGTAGGGATGAGCCAATAACAATCAAGTTCGTAGGCTCCATAAGCAAGCAAATAATTCTGGGTCATAATGAGATCAAGATGAAGGCCAATATAAGTCAGAGGATCTTGGAAGAGGTAGATGTTTCTGTTTGTGACAGTCTTGTGGGTCCTTTGGGGCCAACCCTTCTGGGCAGTGACTCAGCACATTGATTTCAGAGGCAGCCTCAGGCACTTACACGCCTCTGATGGGTTTATAATGAAAATGCTGACGCACTGCTGAGTTGCACTGGGTCTGCTGAGCAGCACTACAGAACTGAGTGCGTCATTTCCCCCTGAACAATGTGTCTCATTCATTGCTTGAAGTGTGACCATTCATGTTGAAAATGAAATTCCGCAGAGTGATCTGCTTGGGGAAATTATGCAGAGCTACTCACTTAAAGATCTCGCTATCTTTTGTGGTCCTCAATTAAGGCTCACAAGAACCTCTCCAGGATAAATTGGTGCCAATCTCAGCATTGAGTATAGAAGAAAAAGGGATGAAAACCCCAAAGCTTGTATGAACTTTCAAAAGTCATCGCTAAAGGCTCTAGGGAGCAGCTAGCATTGATTATAACTAAAACACCTAGAATACTGGTTGAAAAGAAAGAACCATGGACTTGAAATTAGGAAGCTGTGGTCTAGGACTGATTCTGCCTGTAGCTCTCTGGGTGTGTTGGGGTAATTCAGAGATATATACATTTTTAGACATATTTTTATTAAAAAATATAAAATATATGAAAAAAAAATCTTGTTTCCATGCCCCTAATTAATGAACTGGAATATTTTGCTGTATTTGTCTTTTCTCTTTTAGAATATACAAATAACTAATATATTATAGTTAAAGGAAATCTTGTTGGACCTCTTACCCAATATACAACCACAATCATGAGTTTATTTCAGTCTGTTTAAAACATTCTCTAGAGTTGATTATATATATGTATATGTGCATTATAATTATTTTATTAGGGGTTTAAAATTGTTAATACTAGGCATTAATGCTATATACAAAATATTATTCTGAAACTTGCTTCCTCGTGTATCTTTGGATTTGTATCTACCACCTTATTTTATGTGTTCTTTTCATGTTACTTTCACTTTACTTCTCTTTATCGCTTCATTAGCCATCTTTATTAGATTGATATAAGAGGACCCTCTTATACTGGCTTGTAACTAATGTATTTTGTGTCTGTTCTTTTAGTGGTTCCCCTCAAAGTAGAGTAGGGAAGACTGTATTATGCCTCATGCTCCTTAGATCCCTTCATTTCCAATGTTCGTGATATTGCTGTCTAGAATTTTAATTTTAACACCTTTTAAACACAAAAGAAGCCTGTTTTCTTTAATATTTTAATAAGCCTATATGTATTTTTATTATCACTATATTCAGTCTCTTTACTCACCAACTTTCTTGAATTCCACTCCTTACTTCTGAATTTATTTTCCTTTTTGATAAATTATATCCCTTAATAGTTCTTGCAGTGAGGATCTGATAGTAATAAACTTCATCCTTAAATGTCTGAGGATGTCTTCATTTTACATTTACTCTTGGAGGCATAACATTCTACATTCAAAATTATTTTCCCACTCTGAACTAGTTCTGTTATTATGGAAAAAATTAGCTGTCAACCAGACTGCTGTTCTTTTGGGGTAATTTGTCTCCTCTGGTTGGATTTTATAGTCTTCTGTCCACTGCCATGTCTCTGCATGTAGGTATTTTTATTTCTCCTGCTCTGCACACAGTAGGTTTCCCTAATCAGAAAATCCTATCTTTCTAATTCTGTAAAATTCCAGCCATTACCAACTGCTTCACTTTTTTTTTCATTTTTATTGAATTTATTGGGATGACACTGGTTAACAAAATTATACAGGTTTCAGGTGCATAATTATACAACATATCACCTGTACACTGTATTGCCTGTTTACCACCCTATGTCATCTCATCCATCACCATTTATCTGCCTTATATCCTTCTTCACCTTCTCCTCTCCCCTCCCCTGGATAATCACCACACTGTGGTCCATGTCCATGACTGGGAATCACACCGGCAGCCCTTCACTTTGCTGGATGGCACACAACCAACTGAGCCACTCAGGCTAGGGCTAGAAGACCATTTTATGATTGCTTCAGCCCATGGACCCACTGGAAACCTTGTGTGTTAGCAGTTCAGTTCCTGTACCAGTGCCTGTACCTCCAATAGCCCAGAAGCTAGGCTGAGGTGAGAACCTTTACAGGCCTTAGGCTTTTATAAAGGACCATGTTTCCAGAAACCGCCTGGGCAACTAACAGAAGATGTTCCAATTTCTACAAAGCACAGTCTGAGTTCAGTTTGGAGCTCTCACATTCCCATTTGAAGGCCCTAGCTAGATCATCCATACATAGCTAGTCTCATCCTCTTAGTGACCATGGGGCTTCAGCCTCTGCCTATGCCTGTAATTTCTATTCCTTTTGCATCCTTGGACTTTGGGGGTAATACTTAGAGCAGTTCTGTATTTATTTTAAAATAAACAAATAAATATATTTTATTTTATGTGTTTGGAGTTAGAAGGGTATATTATACATACTTCCCTTTACCATAAAAGTTACCCTTCATTTTTCAGACAGGAAAACTAAACCCCAGAAAAGTGAGATAGCTTTCCTAAGCCACAACCTAATTATTGCCAATACAGGCACACACTGGATATATTGCAAGTTTTGTTCCAGACTACTGCAATAAAGTAAATATTGTAATAAAGCAAATCACACTTCACCTCTTTGTACAACCGTAAGTAGGGTCACAACTAGCCTCAAAACAAAAAACACCCAGAACTGCCAGAAAATTGAACTGTATGGAAGTTTGACAACCAAGGATTTACAAAAATGGTATACATCCAAACAGGTAGGAGGGATGAAGCCAGGTGGGAGAGGATAGTGTGTTGGCAGTGAGGTGGTGGCAGAAAAGGAAGTCCCACATTCATGTGAAGTGGATAAAAATCAGAAGGAATACCTTGGGAGTGAGCAACCCTAGCCCCAGGCCAGATCACACAGCCCAGGGTTCCAGCACTGGGAAATTAAAGCCTCATAACTTCTGGTTGTAAAAACCAGTGAGAGTTGGGGGCAGTGGCAAAAACTACTAGTATCAGGAGAATCCATTTAAAGAGACTGCAAGGTCCTGGAATGTACGTAAACCCACCTACTCTGAGAACCAGCACCAGAGTAAGAGCCAGAAGGACACCAGTCACATACAGGAAGGAGGTGCAGTGCCTGGAATAGGGTGAGTGATGAGCAAGCCTCCAGCAGCCAAGCAGTGGCATTGTCCTCTCTCCAACCCCTCCCCCACATACAGAGCCACAAAGCAGTGAAGTGGGTTGCCCTGCCCTGGCAAATACCTAAGTCTCCACCTCATACAACTTAACAGGTATCCTAAGACAGGGAGTCAAAGCAGCTCTACCTAATACACAAAAACAAACATGGGAGGCTGCCAAATCGAGGAGATAAAGAAATATGACCCAATGAAAAAAACAGAACAAAATCGCAGGAAAAGAACTAAATGAAATGGAGATAGTTAACCTATCAGGTACAGAGTTCAAAACACTGGTGATAACAATGCTCAGAGAACTCATTGAGTATGGCAATAGCATAAGAGAAGAAATGAAGGCTACACTAAGTGAAATAAAGAAATACACAGGGACTGAACAGTGAAGTGAAGGAAGACAGGATTCAAATAAATGATTTGGAACATAAGGAAGAAATAAACATTTGACCAGAACAGAGTGAAGAAACAAGAATTCAAAAAAAATTAAATGAGAATAAGAAGTCTCTGGGACATCCCCGAAGTGCCAGCATCTGAATCATAGGGATGCCAGAAGGAGAAGAGGAAGAGCAAGAAATTGGAAGCTTATGTAAAAAATAATGAAAGAAAACCTCCCTAATTTGGCAAAGGAAATAGACATAAAAGTCCAGGAATCACAGAGAATCCCAGACAAGTTGTACCCAAAGAAGACCACATGAAGACACATCATAATTAAAATGCCAAAGGTTAAAGATAAAGAGGGAGTTTTAAAAGAAGCAAGAGAAAATAAGTTAGTTACCTGCAAAGGAGTTCCTACAGACTAACAGTTAATTTCTCAAAAGAAACTTTGCAGGCAAGAAGGAACTGGCAAGAAGTATTCAAAGTGATGAAAAGCAAGGACCTACAAACTAGATTACTCTATCCATCAAAGCTATCACTTAGAATTGAAGGGCAGATAAAGGGCTTCCCAGACAAGATAAAGCTAAAGGAGTTCATTGTCACCAAGCTGTTATTATGTGAAAGGTTAAGCAGAGTCATTTAAGAAAAAGAATATCAAAACCATGAACATTAAAATAACAACAAGCAACTATCAACGACTAGATCTAAAAAACAAAAATAAACTAAGCAAACAACCAGAACAGAAATGAGAATCATAGATATGAAGATCATTTGGAGGGTTATCAGTGGGGAGAGGGAAAGGAGAATGGGGAAATGGTACAGGGATTAAGAAGCATAACTGGTAGATACAAAATAGACAGGGGAATGTTAAGAATAGTATAGAAAGTGGAGAAGCCAAAGAAATTATATGCATGACCCATGTATATGAGCTAAGGGGGATTATGGCTGGAGGGAAGTGGGGTACTGGGCAGAGGGTACAAAGGGGGAAAAATTGGGACTACTGTAATAACATAATCAATAAAATATACTTCAAAAACTTGTGTTTACACAATATTGTAGTCTATTAAGTTTTTGATAGAATATTTCTTTGAAAAAAGAAATGTATATACCTTAAATAGAAAATTTTTTATTGCTAAAAAAGTGCTAACCACTATCTAAGCTGGTTAGAAAATGGCACCAATAGACTTGCCCAGCTCAGGGTTGCCACAAACTTTCAGTTCATAAAACCTACAGTATCTGCAAAGTGCAATGAAGAGAAGAACAATAAAATGAAGTATGTAGATTATGTAGGTAGATTATGAAGCACTTCTCTGCCTTAAACACACCGGGCATTGTCTCTCTAACTCTAGATATTTGATGTTTAAAATAGAGAACATAATATCTATCTTGCCTTTTTCAATTCATTTCTAAGAATTGCAAGAATTGACGTTGCAAATAAATGTGGAAGTATTTTGAAAATAAAAGACTTAGTATCTTATTAGCATTATCATTTTTAAAGTTCTATTGTGATAGAGATTATAAGTGATGTCAATATTTACTTTCATTGCTAAGAAATTACTTCTGATTTTTTTCCATGGCAGAGTTTGTTCTTTTCATATACCAGTTCTACCCTCAAAGTCATTTTTGATATTAAATAAAAAAAAGACCTCTTGGATATGAAGGTCAACTCACAGAAACCTAAGAACAAATTTTATTCTCATGCATTTACCAAACATCTGTTGAGTGTCAATGCGTCCGCGCACTTAGGTTTTGCCTGAAATATAGTAAATAGATTCTTTTGGTAAGAATAAACTTTTTATTTTAGACTTAGGAAAACTTAACATTTACAGTAAAATTGCAAAGGTAGAGTTCCCACTTACCCTACACCCATTTTCCCCTTATATTAGCATCTTATATTAGTATGGTAAATTTGTCACAATTAATGAACCGATATTAATACATTTTATACTTTTATTCAGATATCTTTAGTCCTTACCTTTTTCTCTTCTCATCCAAGATACCACATTACATTGAGTCAGCATATTTCTTTAGGCTCCTCTTGCCTGTGACAAAAAGTCAGATTTTCTATTTTTAGATGACCTTGTTGGTTTTGAGGGCTCCTGGTCAGGTATTCAGTAAAATGCCCCTCAATTAGGATTTCTGATATTTTCCTCATCATTAGAATGATGTTGTAGCTTTTGTGAGGAAGATCACAAAGGTAAAGTACCATTCTCATTACTTCCTACCAAGGTTACATGCTATTCAGAGATCATTTTTTATGTTTGAGGTAATGTTTGTAAGGTTTAACAACTGGAAAGTTAAACTCTTTCCTTTGTCAGTATTGCATGCAGTTTCTTGGGAAGGAAGGCACTGTGAACAGCCTATGCTCAGAGAGTGGAGAGTTATGCTCTGCCTTTTTGAGGGCTGATTATCTCCATGAGTTACTTAAAATTCTTCTGCTTGGGAAATTTGCCCATTTTACTTACTTATTTACTTATATCAGTATGTTTTTAAAGAGGTTCAGAAAATACACCTCAAAATATGTCACTGTGGCATATTGATTACCTGGAGCTGAAGGCACTAGAGAAACAGCAGATGCAGAGAGAGCTCTCTGACCTCCCCTTTTCTACCTAAAACCGGGTCCTAAAATTTCCCATAACAAAGGTGCCCACTCAGTACCAGGATCAGAAGAACAGTCTGACACCAGAGAGTCAAACTGAGCTCTGACATGGACCTGTATAAAGAAACCTACAAAATCACCCTGATTCCTCACTGGTTTCCCCCAGTTATTTCCTAGTCACTGCCCCACAATTTGCTGCCTTGAATGTAAACTTCTTTGTCTTGTCACATCCCCATGATTTATCATTCTTTGATCAAAAAGGTACTTAAGCTTTAGGGCCTGCCATCTTTGGGTCTTCATTTTCCTTCTGAAGACTCTCATGTCCATGTAAAAATATGAAATGAAAGTTGTGCGTTTTTCTCCTGTTCATCTGCCTTAGGTCGGTTTAATTTTTAGCTCCCTCTGCAGAATCTAAGAGAGTAGAAGGATATTTATTTTATTTTACTACTTTATTTATTTTGTTGTCCAGATTGTTTCAGCTTTGGCTATTGAAACCTCCTGCCTCTTGTGCTTCTTTGACATTCCTGCTGTGTGTGTGCACGTGTATTTAAACACTTTCTTACTCTTTTGGTGCTGCAAGAGTCTCCAGGTTTACCTTATGTATTTCCTGTCTCAAAGCCCAGAATCAGCTATTTCTCCAAGGAGCCCTGATTGCTTTTAGTAAGGAGATTATTGGCTAAGAGGAAACATTGCATAGAATCCACTTATAACTAGGCATTATTTACTTTATTTGTTCCCACTTATAAAATATTTGGTTCTTGTTCTGTCATTCTCACAGGAAGGCTGAGAGTAGGCTGAATGGATCACAAAGCCATTAGATTTCTTCGAAAGGGCTGACTTGCAAAAGGGGGGATGTACAACTCCTGGAGAAAATTAGGAAATTCTGCAGAGATAACAGAGAACTTTACCCTTAATTGCCAACTGATGCCACAAAACTCTTCTAAACATGGATCCAACTGAATTATCAGATGGTAATGTCTTTAATACAAGAGTAAATTAACTTGGAAATATACTAAATTTCAAGAAGTGGAATCCCTTTTCTTTAGTTAGAACCAAGGGCAATACCTCAGCTGTTATTAATAAGCTATTGTTGATGGTTTGAACAAAGAAACTGCAGTGTTTATTATTGCAATGTATCTTTTTATATGTGCCCAGACTCCAAAGCCTAGTTTTATTTGTAAGGTTCCCCAGCAGAGTGGTTGCTATAGATATACCAAAAGCCCAAAGGACAGCATGCTGAGCCTTTGGAAAAACGTTTTCAGTTCCAAAAGCAAGGGATAGATGTTGAGGTTTAAAGGGAGTTGATCCTTAGGATAAACTCAAAGCTAATGTAGGTTTTTCAGAATAAAATCTTAAGATTTCAGGGAAATCTAGGAACCAATTATGTGATATTCAAAAGACACACTGAATACAACTGAGGTTTAGTTTTTACTCTATGCTTAAAGTAAACATGTGCAAATCATTCTACTCAATGTTGGGAAATAAAAGATAATTTTTGTTCCTTTTTGCGATAATGATAATGGAGAGGAGAATGGCATGAAGCTGATAAAAGGTGGAGTTCTGGGTACCTGAGTTTTAAGTTGCTTCGGTTTGCAAATAATCACAGTAATGGAACCTGACTTTGGTCTGGTCCTCTTTCAAAGAGAAAGGGAACACATCCTATGGGAAGGTTTCTCTTAATCTTTTCTTTGAACCTGCCTCTCCCACCTGAATTTCATGGTAAAGTGTGCTCATGTACCAACCTTTAGGACAGCCAATTCATTTCTCAAATGGAGTTTTCCATCCTGGGAAGGCCAGGTGTATGAGCCCTTCTTATCTCTCATCAGTTCAAGGACCAAAAAAAAAGTCTTGTGAATATAAGATTTGTAAAAATTTAACCTCTCAGTAATGTGTAAAGAAAAAAAAGGAGGAAGCAGTGTAGCAAAGGGGAGGCCAAGCAGAACCAGAGTGACCCCAGAAAGAATGCTCTTCCAATGGTTCTCCCTGGGGCCCCTGAGATGGGTTGTCTGGCTACTTAATAAGGAGCAAATTCTCCAATGGGAAAACAACCTGACGCTCATGTATCACTTAACCATTGAAGGGGAACGGGATGTTAATGAGAGCTGTCCAAGGGGAGGGACTTCAAAAGCAAATCTCCTAGAATGACAGACCCACTTTAGTGCTCAGGCACTGAAAACGAGTGAGGAAGGGTCAAGCGAGTCAGGATAGCAAACACCTGGACATCCTTGTGTCCTCCATGGTGGCTGACTTCTTTGCCTTGATCACCTGAGAAGGATTGCAAATTCTTAAAGTTGTCTCTTTGGCAACATTGGCTACTCTTCTCAAAACCATTATTTCAAGGCTCAATAGGAATTATCAGGTAAGGCATATTTTTCTCCAACTTTGTCCACTTTTGTTAGCATTTGAAAATTCTTTTCTACCAGTTCATGGGAGAAATTATTGGCTTCTAAGCTTCTTTTTTATTGCTTCCTACCCCACCAAAATTAAAATGCAACATTGTGTGTGTGTGTGTGTGTCTGTGTGTGTGTGATCATTTTCCTAGTATTAGAACATTTGATACTTGTTAGTTAATAATATAGATGATTCGAAAGGCTTTTGAGGATGGGATTCCATTTTCGATGGCATGAAATGATATAGCTGTTATTTCGCAAAGAGCATCTTTCAATTAGTTTACTTTCAACCCCATCCACACCTCAACTCCAACCCCAGTTTAGATTACAGTGTTAGAAAAATCATCATAAAATATAGTCTTGTACAAGGAGATGATCTAATTATTCAGCCTTGCATATGAGCCTAATAAATTATGCAATTTTACCCACAGTATTTCACCTGAGAGAATGAGTGTGTCAAACACTATAGTGCATGAATTCTCCAGCCAGCCTGTGTATATGCCAGAGTGAGTTTTTAGTGCCTGAGAGTTGTTTTACAGAGCTTGAAGAGTGAGTTAACATTTCTGGGTTGGAACTGAGAATATACATTATCCTGAAGGGGCTTATTTCACTTAGTATATGCTATATGTGATAGTTGTTGTATATTTAATAGTGTTCAAATAAAGGACATACTGTCACCTAATTATTTGCATATTATTTCAGAGTGGTAATGAAAAAGCTAAAGGGAAATTCCCAAGAGTTCAAACAAGTTTATTTGAGACAGATGAATATGAGGCTCTTGAGGCTTCTGTCAGTGGAATAAGAGGGCATATTTACAGCTCTATCTGTGTGCATGGGAGGACACTCCAAAATCTACTCCAACTATTCAGGCTCACCTCTTTGGGTAGATCTATTCTGGCGTACCTGAAGGTTTGTGCTGCCTTCACCATCATGTGACTATAGAGCTGACGTGCATGTCTCCCTGTTGACTGTGCGATCTTATAACTGGTCTGATGAAGAATTGGGATTTGATCATCTCTGAGAATCTTTGTATTGTGGGGTGTTTAGATTCTGGATAAGGGTGGATTTAAAGGCAATGATGGTGAACATGTAGTCTTATTTTGTCTTATCAATAATACTCTCAAGAGTAAAGTGGATACTGTAAATTTCTCATGGCTAAAATGCTGAACGCTAACTGGAATTAGCACCAAAAGAAAGGTAACAAATCATTGCCATATATTCAGGTTGACTGGCTGATGTCAAGGACATTTTTATTGAATATGTAATCCATGATTTTATATCAGTGAACCAAATTCAATTGACATATTTGTATGAAGCAAAAGCAACTTCTCATTTTTAACCTCTACTTGAGGTTTCAAACTTTTTTTCTAGGGATGTTACCTGCCCAATTGCATGCCAGAAACCCCCTCTGCCTTATATCCATCTATATAAATTTTGCATGAAAAGAGAATGAGGTGAGGAGGAATGGGAAGTAAGGGGTATTTTGCTGAGAGAGGAGATTCCACTCTTTAGTAGCATTTCTCTCAGTTCTGTTTAGAATACCTAGAAATGAGACATAGGTACTGAGGTACAATTATGGCCCTTACTATGTTATGAAACTAGCGAGAATAGAGGGCTGCCACTTGGTGCTGAGCATAAAGACCACTCTGTCTCAAGATCCTTTCCTCCAGCATCCCAGCATCCCAGCATTACAGCATCCCAGCATCCCAGCATCCCAGCATCACAGCATCCCAGCAGGAGTAGGGACCTGGACCTTCCCCTGCAGCACCAGCTGTCAGGCAGCACAGAGAACCAGAGATCAGCATCACCTCTCATCCACTGAAGGATGATACCTTCAAATCAGTGGTTTGGATGTGATGTGTACAAATACAGGTTTCACAAACTTTGAGCCAGTGAATGTGATAGACAGGCTGGAATGTTCTTTTATCAATTACCTGAAAGAGGATCTTTAACAACTTTATGCATTAAGTTGCAAAACATTTTATTATAGACAACTCTATGTGAGGATGGGAGGAACATTCATTGAACAGATAAATATAATGAGGAGTGTTGGGGGTTAAATACAGAAGTAAAGAAAAGAGCATTGTCTTTGTGGTGTTTATGAGTCCTTGATAAAAAAATAAATCAAGTAGGTGCAATTCAAAGACTTAAACCTCAAGACTTTACTGCTTGCAATGAAGCTGAAATCTTATCACTAGAAAACCAATAAATCCTATCACTAGAAAACAAATTCTGAGTTTAGAGATTTTTCAATATTTCACATCTTAAAAATGTGAAGATCCAGTAGAACATCAAACACATCAGAGAGTGAGGTTTTCTAGAGTATATTCTCATTCTGGAGTCCATTCATTCTTTTATTCAATAAATATCAAGTGAGCACTTCACATATGTGAATCCTTGAGATCACAACAAAGGAATCTGCTGCAGAAACCCTCCACTCTAGTACAAGAAGACAGGGAATAGGAAGAGCGGGGCCACTGCAAGGGGAGATGAGGGAGAGAGGAAGGGGAGTGGTTCAGATCATGGATTCTAATTAGGAGTTATGCTTGAAGCAGAAGGATCTATTCAAGTGTGAAGTAGAAAAATGACTTGGAGACGTTGGTGGGGACATGAAGCCCATGAAAATAGAAGAACGAAGAAGTGTGTTTCTTCTTCTGCATATGTGAGAGTGGTCATTCAAAACAGAGTCAATCTTTATATTGAAATTCAGAAGATAACTTTTCCAATAGACCAGATGGGGATAAGATCAAATTCTGATCATCCGCCCAAAATGTTCCATGTAGCCCTTACGTAAGCTTAAGTTAGCCGCTGGAGAACCATTTCCTGAGAGGCTGTGGGACATGAGGGCTTTGGATTAAACAAGCTCCAACAATGACCCTTCGGAAAAATCAGTACACGAGCGTGAACACACACAAAGAGTTTAAAAAAGATTGTTGTCTTTAATCCACCAAAACTAGCCTTAATGTACAATAGGTTGTAAACAATTTTATTGTATTTCATTCCAGCTTGAAAGTTCTATGATTATGTATTTATAGGCCTTTCTTTTTATAATTGTGTGTCTGGCAACCCACTTATTATTTCCTAGGGGGTATTACTGTGCCTGACCTTGTATGTTTTAAGGAAGGCTGAAATATTACACTTTAAAGACAAACATTATCTGAGCAATTGAGTGCCACAAGCAGCTGCTGTGCAGGTGCTGGTTTGGGGAGTTCTGAGCCTCAGGCCTCCTCAAGGGAGGTTGCACACACATTAAGCTAAGGACACCCAGAGGATGAAGACTTGATTTATTATCAGATCAATAATCTGCAAACTGTGAATATGCAGGAAACCAGAGTCTGTTGGCTTTTTAATCTGTTGTGGACATAAGGGTCATTATGTGGACTCCAAGAGCGTTTTGGTCCAGCGAGTCAATACTGCCCATCATATCACAGAAAATGTATTGCCCCTATAGGCTGTAGAATACCTGGGGAATGTTCTTTGATAATCAGGTCTCCTGCATAGTAGAATATGCATTAACTTTATAGTCTGTGCTGGGACCTAACTGATAAATAACACACAGTCAGGTACATGTACCTACTTAGAGCCTAACTGTATGCTCTGGAGAAAAAGACAAGGCTTTACAAGCATTTTAAGCAGACTTAGGCAGGGGAAAATTACAAATAGTCACTTTGGTCAAAGATTCAGTTTACTGTGAATGTTTCTAGACTCTCATTGAAGGAAAGGAAAGGAAGAAAGAGATGGAGGCATGAAGGAAGGAAGAGGAAGGTAAGTAGGTAGGAAGGAAAGGAGTGAGGGAGGAGGGAAGGAGGGAGGAAGGAAGGCAGGAAGGATGGGAGAAAAATCTGAAGGGGTGTGTGTGTGTGTGAGAGAGAGAGAGAGAGAGTGTGTGTGTGTGTAGTTGAAAGTTCAAGGTTGGAATCAACATCTAAAATGGAAAATTTAGCTATAGCCACAATACTTAATTGGGTTACTAACAACAGCTTGAGCAGCAGTCTTCAAACAATAAAGCGATGAATTTTTTGTTAAAACAGTGACTCCGGTGAATCTAAATGTGAATAGAGAACTGGGGCAATGATACAAACACAAGAGAAATCAGTCATTTCATCACAGAAAGTATTCTAGGGCAGTTGTAAACACCTTTATAAGTGCCTAAAACAAACAAACAAACCAAAACAAAAACAAAAATCTTGGAGCTGTCCGTAATGTTTTCTTAATAATGGCTAGCATTTGCAAGTCCCCTTATAATTTACAAGGCATTTTACAGCAATTACCACAGTTAATTCCCACAATAACCCTGTGAGTTTAAATATTAGACTCGCTATTTTACAGCTGAGGGAACTGTAGCCTAGGGAGGTTTAGTGTCTTTTGCCAAGGCCACTCAGGAGTCAGCCATAAAACCAGAACCTAAAGCCGGACCCTGTGACTAGAGATTGTCCTGCTATCTCAGCCTCTCTGCCTTCATATCCATTGACCCCTCTTCAAACAGTTACTTCCCGAAAATAGAGATTCAGCTACCTGGAGGACAGAGCAGGTGCTTGCCACAAGCCCGTGGACCTAAAGCTGCTCTTAAAACCAGTGAAAAACTTGGGTTTGAAGGTCTGGAATTTCTCTACTTATGTACTTTTAAAGGCAGAAGTGAAATATGTGTTACTTCCTCCACTCCACACACAAATGCAATTCTTGTCAGTATTTCTAACTTCTATATAATAAAGCTTTGCCACCCATAGTTAAAATTTAAAATAAAACCCCATGAATGGCTAATGTCAAGTCATAAAATGTGACTCTGCTTGTAGACATTCACTTTTGAGAGACATAAGAGGAGGGCTGAAGGTAGTGCAGGTGGATGACTGGGGTTGTTACATCCTGGTCAAAGGCATGCACCAGATGCTTTGAGGGGAGTCATGATGAGCAGGTAACAACCTCTACTCTCAAAGGAACTTGTGCTTTATTGGGAAACACACCTGAACAGGCAGAATGAGGGGGAGAACAAAGGCTGGGAAAGGGAGCAAGTGTGCACTCTCTTTAGGGATCAGAGCGTGAGCCAGGTGGTTAAACCAAAGGGTTTACCTTGGAGAGAAGTGGGAAAAAACCTCGAGAGAAAGATTGGAACACCAGGCTGAGAAGTTGGATTTCATGGTGAGAACATTGGAGCATCGTGTTGAGTGACGGAGTGGGTGGAAGGCATAGTGAAAGTGTATTTAGGGAAGGAGAAAGTAAGAACATAGAGAATCAATCAGACAGGAGAAGTTGGGGTTTGCAAAGACCTGTTATAAAGATAGGATAGTATTCTGACGTGAAAGAATATGAACATACAAATACCAGTAAAAGGACTTCACTATCATTATTTTTCATGCTACTATTATTGATAAGAAGTGTCCCAGAATTTTTTCTGAATTGCCTTGAGATGCATTACTCAAAATGGGTTTTGAGGAATACTAGTGTCTCTGGATATTGACAGGTGTTTAAAAATTAAATGGCGATCAAATGTATGGAATTTATGAGGGAAATAATAGCCACTTTCACAGCTATTGTAAAGGGTAAATGAGAAAGTACATAAAAAGGCCTGGTACACAGAACACATTCAAAAGGACCTAGTCCCCTTCCTCCAACACGATTCCCATTTATTGTAAGAATGTCCCCCAATCTATACTTATATCAATGCATATATGCATCTCCTAATATATAGGTATGTATATTTGTGTACACAGATGTCTGTATGTGTGTGTATGGGTATTCACGCACTTGCACATTCATATCCACATATGTAATTACACTCATAAGAACATATATATGTACCATACCAGGTATACCTTCATGTAGAAATAAATTAAGTAGGTATGAAATACCCACATATACTAGCTTTAATCTTATGGCACTATCTAGGGCCTTGCCTACAGAGATGTGTGAAAGCTGATGCTATCCCTCTGCTCTGTCTTGGTAGCAGTCCCCATGGGTGCCACAGATGTGTCCTAGTGCCATCTAGTGGGGAATCCCGTTTTCTGCCCCATAGTGCCTCCTTGTGCTGCCTCCAGCCATTGCCCCCACTCCTCACCATTTCACGGGCTGCTTCCATCATCCTAAGAAACAACAGGGCTAAACGAGCTCCTCTCTATTTCTATTTAGGTTCTTTCCAGTTTTCCATCTGGGTGTTTCTGGACATGGGTACATCTCATTGAAATATTTCCACCTCTACCTACAGACAAAGAAAAGGCTTGGAGCACCTCAGTCCACTGTGCCAACAGGACGTGAACAACTGTGAGTACATGAATCATTTCTAAGTCCACGTCTTCAGGATCTAGAAGGAAAACTCTATGTCATATAACGAAAGCTTCCTGCATTCACTAAATTTAGGAATACTTTATGTATACTTCTTTCTTTAGTTCAATAAGAACTTTGCTCACAAAAAAGATAATACAGGCCAATTGTTTCAAAGAGATGAGATGGTTTTGGTCTTCCTTTGTCTGTGAAGAAAGCCATGTTGGTTATAGAAACTGCTACACACCGATTAACCCATGGAATTCAATCCTTGTTTCCTTTAGCTAGTGGGTTTAATAGATCAAAACAGACTAAAAATAGTAGAGAAAAAACAAGCCATGAGAGCTGTGTCTAGGTAGCCAGTTCATATTGCAATTTCTTTAATCCATTCAAAAATTTTAAGGTGACTGAGAAACATGGTAGTGGATGAAATGAAGAGTGAATGCATAAGTTCAAATCTTGTGGGTTGGTTAATTAGGCCAAAGAACTAGTAAAGTACTGTTAAAAATCAGTTGAATCACTACGAGTATTCCACTGAAGTGATCAGTTAAATTAATCATCATTTCTGGTTGCCCATATGACAATGACGCCTACGTAAGCTGGGGGCAGGAGTGGGAATGTCCATCTGTGACCCTCACTTACTTCTCCCTTTGCCTGAGTTCTCAGCCCAGGGTCCAGGGACTTTTGGATTGGTCTGATTGATTTTTTTCCCCTGCTTCATATCAGTTAGATCAATGCTAGTGCTGAGTATGTTACCTCTACATTCAATAAATGTGGTAGATAGAGCCTTCTGCCTAAGAGTTCCGCACCTCCAGGCTAAAAGAAATGTGAACGTATAGAAAGGGTAAACAAGAGTGACCAGGAATGGCAATGCGAGGTTCATTGCTGAAATGAATTTTGCCTAAGCTTTCTACCCCTAAGATACCAAGTCAAATTTTATGGAAGAAGACAGGAATTCAGACCAGAAGTAAGTAGATTTTTCTACCCTCTTTGTGTACGTAAATGAAAATTGTATGAATTTACTCAGCCTGATTCACATCGTGAGAACATAACTCAATTGAAAGGGTTGGGTTTGTTTTGGCAAAGGTTGAATGCCCCAGTTTGCCTTCCTGCTCTTTTGTTTAAGGGACAAGTGACGCTCATGCGACCTATCTTGCAAGAAATCAGCATCTCAGTATCTGGGCTGGGGAGATAGAAAAGGAGGAAATGAAAGCACCATGTTTTTATTATGCTTGAAGTTACTTATTTGCAAATAGGTTCTTCATCCGCTTAATCTATCTGTTACTCTGAATGGCTTCTCAGTTCTGTTGCCTTTGTTGTTGTGTTACATTTTGTATCTAATATTTCTTGCTACTGTTTAGAAATCAGTGTGACTACATTGCACTTTATCGATAATTTTATGTAGCATAATCCATCACCATGTTGGATGTTGGGGCAGGGAGAAGGGCATTACTTTGTCTTTCACTCGGTGCTCAGACAGCTCCCTTGTATTGATTTCTTGGCTTACATGTTCGTTAGATGATGATTTGCACTTTTCCTGTATTGTGTTTATCCAGATTGTGTTTCAGATGTGTCTACAACATATCATCATTAACAACAAACATTTATTGAACACTTATGGGCTGTGGATCAGGCTCCAGGCTAGGTACTGAGAATAATATGAGGAATTTAATGTGATCCCTACCCTGGAGAATTTTATTATCTATTGAACTACGTTTGTTTGTTTTTGTTTGCTTTTTGAAGATACCTAACAGTTTATACCGAGTGAATGCTAACGGCAATAAATATGCTCCTGGAGCTCAGGAAGGGAGTGATGGTGAGGGCTGGACAGGTCAGGGAAGGGTTTATGAAATATAAGTGGCTTCTTAAAGGATGAGAATGATATTTTTATGGGTTGCTGCATATAGAGTTTCTGAATACCATTGTGCCATATTTAAATAAAAGCCTATATCTTTAAACTACAATTACCTTATTAATTAATTATGTGCTTAAGACAGAGAATTAATATTCACCTGCTTTCCACCATGTTTTTTGCAGAGTTCTATTGTTAATAGCCTTGCACATCTTGTCATACACACCAATGAAAAGCCAGGCAGTCTGTTAACTTTCTCATTAACACTTGCCTGGCCTGGTTGCCAACTTTTCAGATTGTCTATTGCTTTGTCTAAAATTTCTCCCCCACTGGAAGCTCCAGTTGGGGAGAAAAAAAGGTATATTCAATGACTTCTCAAAGCAAAGTGGATTTAAAGGCAAGAGAATAGTGGAGGAAACATCACTTTCTTATAAAGGTTGCCTCACTGAATCTCCAGGAGAATGCTGGTTTGACCCTGGAGAGGATATTAGTTCCCCAAGGGAAATATCCATTTATGAGAAGTCCCAAGATCTTTACTATAAGGGAGAGATGTTCAAACATTTTTGAAGATTGAAAACTTTGCTTATTACTTTTGCAGAACTTTACTGGTCAGATAGATATTTACCTCAGTTTATTGACAGAAAGGTTGGCAGGAGACTGTCTGTGGCCAGCAGTATTAATATTCTAGGGACACAGTCCTGTGACTCTCCTAATATCAGTTCTTTCTCCAAAACTAACTCTCTCTCTCTCTGTTTCTCTCTCTTTCTCTCTCTGATTTCTCTAATGTTATTCTTTTTAAAAAATTTTCTGATTTATAATTTATTTTGACTTTGGTGAAATGACAGTCTAAGAAGAAATGAAATTTATATTTTCCTCCTTTCAGTTCTTCATGTAGCATATATTTATGGGCACCTACTATACACCTAGCATAGAGCCTGTCACAGATCTCCTGGAGATTACAATCTACTTGTTATGCTAAACAGGTGAAAAGTGATGAGCATTTACATACCACAAGTTAAATAGGTCAAGAAATAAAATTAAAAGAATACATTTCTTTCTTATACTTGTTCTCTGGCCTACCAATTTGAACTTTCCAGTTAAAGACAATTCAATCTTTTTCATTTTAGAATCATTTCTTAGGTGTAATTTGGTCTAATTTGGAGAATATTTAGGGAATTTGAAGTATAAATGCTCAATCAGGAATACAGTATTTCCCCTTTCTTCAGAAGCATCTCTGCGTCCCTCCCCAAGATGGTTGGATGCAAGTCGTACGCCCTGGTGGTAAGGTGGGCTGCCCTGTAGGCTGTTCTTCCTGCTGACCACCAGAATGAGGTTGGTCCAGTCTGGTCCTGAACACTTTGTACTGGTATCTTCCACATGGCTAATGTCACGTGTTTTTATTGCTGCTGCTGAGGATGTTATGTTGTTGCTCACACCATCAACATGCATGTACATAGTCATCAAATAGTATGCCCCTTGGCGAGGTCCCTGCATTGTTGTCCTTCCCACCTAACTCAGTGTTTCAGGGTCTCAGCACCTCTGTGTGTCCATAGAAAAGTCAAGGGAACTTAAGAGACCCCTACATGCAATACACACATCATGTGTAATTAGAGTTCTTTGTCTTGGACTTTTCTAAGATTTCTCCTAGCCAATTAGGTGTAAAAGGGTAGAGGAAGCAGCATGGGTGTCCTAGAACTCCTAGTCCAGTGTTTTAGTCAACTAACTTCCCACCTTTGGTCAAGACCTAAGAAAGTTCAGGCCTTTAATTCTCAGAGAAACTGACTATATTCTTACCCTGGGAGCATCCACACAATGTCCTTCTCTTCCTTGCCTGGGAATGTTTTCTCCTCAGCTTACCTTGGAGGGGGGGGGGGGGGAACCTCCCTATTGTCTCTATTCTGTGACGGTTCTGTGAGTTAGGGTAAAAATTCTACCACTGAGTTTGCCAGGCTTGGCTTTGCATCTGACAAGGGGAGCTTTTGGAATTTAGAAAACCCTCTCTCTCTTGACCACACCTGGCTTTCAAAACCTTTTTGTACTATGGACTCAAAAAACCAATTTCCCCCCCTTTCCTTTTATTTCTACTTTAGCAACCTGAATCATTCCCAAAGCAATGGATGCCTCTAACCAGGTAGGGAGGACACATAAAAACACATTAAAATATATATTAGCCATTTTACAATGTCTACCTAAATCTATAGAGGGGAAAAGGGCAAGACTCTGAATAGTTAATAGAGTGCAGTTATAGCAAGAGATCAAAGGCTGGACCACAGTAGGTTAGAACAATCAAGAATGGCTTCTCAGAGGCAGTGGGGCTGGATCTGGCTCTCACGAATGAAAGAATCAGGTAGGCATGAAGAAGAGGAAATGGAGCTGCAGTTAGACTTACATCGTCTTCCTCCACACTCCCTGAGCTGTGCATTTGTAACTCATGCATATCTCTCTAAGAACAGTTTATAATTCGGGCACAGTTTCTGCTGTCCCCAGCTTACTCATGGTTGTGTCTTCCTGTAAGATTATAAACTCCTTAAGGACAGGGATCAAAAGTTCTTGTATTTGTATTGGTAATATTACTTACCTGTGCTTGTACACATCAGGCCTCCATGTATATTTAAAATTTAGCAACATGTTAACAACAATTTTAAAATTATTTTCCCTTCGCTCTCCCTTTTAAAACTCCTGTGTTGCTTTACCTCTTGTATTAAAGAAAAATATTTTCAAAAAAGAAACCTGAATAGAGATTTTATATTACTCAGATACCAGTTACTCAGATTCTCTTATCTTCTTGACGTTCCACCGTCTTATCTATTGGATTTCCATATGATGGTCATCCCAAGTTGTCATTTATTTTTCTGTGGTAAAACATACATAACATGAAATTTGCATTGCTGTGCAACCATCACCACCATCCATCTCTAGAAATTATTTATCTTCCAAACTGAAACTCTATACTCATCAGACAATAACTCTCCACTCCCCCTTTCCTTCCCCCCAACCCCTGACAACCACCACTCTAGTTTCTGTCTGTAAATTTGACTATTGTATGTAACTCATTATGGGCGAAATCGTACACTTTTTGTCCTTTTGTGTCTAGCTTATTTCACTTTGCATAACGTCTTCAAAGTTCATCCACGTTGTAGCATAAGTCAGAATTCCATGCCTTGTTAAGGCTGAATAACATTTTATTTTACATATAGGCCACATTTGATTTATTTGTTACCTCACATGTGTGGTGAAGATAGAATGCTCAGTACCAGTCAGTGGGCATCTATACATACCTCTGAGTATTTTTGGTGACCTTATTCTCTTCATCTTATGACACATTTGAACATTTGACTTAAGGGCTTATACAGAATGTGCATCGTGGTACCACTAGAAATAGCACTTCCTCTAAGACAGATAATAGTAGTTCTAAGGTCAAGTAACTTTGATTTTTACAAGAAAAGTAAACATGTTTTTATTTTGTTCCTTTAAGGTTTATTCTGTAAGTCATTGAAGTGGCTAGAGATGTCCAGCTGCCATTCCCCAGACCACTAATTCTAAAAGCTCTTTTCTACAGAGGCGGTACGGGAGGTCGAATACATTTTGGAGTGTTGCTTCCAGTGGCAGCCCTTGTAGGTTCTCTTGCTACATATGCATTTTAAAAAGCTCTGCGAAGCCTTGCTGCTTCAAAAAATGCTTAATTTATTTCATCCAGCATCTTCAAGCGCATCTAAACTCAGAATCATTGTTAGTTGTTATTTGGGTAATACTCTGAAATATTACGTATTAATACAATGTAAAGCTGTTGAGAAGATAACAAAAGTGAGAACAACTGAAAAGTGGAAAAAAGGGTTCTTTCAGCGCCTGGAGATAAGTGGATAGTGACACAGAGACAAATAAATTTTTCTCTATTTTCCCTGAATTAGGACAAAGGCACCTCGAGTGATAATCAGAGAATTCATTTGTTATGTGTTTTAAGAAGTCCCTTAGTTAAACTCAAGAGTTTATCTTTGTCCACATAAAGAACATTGAAAGGTAGATATAGTAAACAATTTTAATATTTTTCTGTCTGCATTCTTATGGAAGGCATAGCAATGTTACTTAAATACATGTATTTCATTAAATAAATATATTAAAACTTATTGAAATGAAAGGCTGTTTAAATAAAAGTTTTCTTATAGTCTCTTGATCTGTGAAGCAATGAGTAAAGGTAGTTAAGTTCTTTATCAGGAGCATGTTCACTACAAAGAACAAAGTTGTAGCTGTGATAGAATCTAGTGAGTAAGAGGAGGTGAAAGGTAGAAGAGAGTATCTGGGGTTGGGTTGCGGTGGGGTGTGTCAGTGTAGACTTCACATAGGCAATGACTTTGAAGGTAAATCCTAGGAGAAGGCTAGTTGAGTGAAGTGAAGCATGAGGAAGATATGCAAAGAGCTTTAGGACACTGTATGTATTTCCACAAAGTGGAGTGGAATGTAAAAATGGAGGCTGAATGGCTCGTGTCTTCAAAGTAGGCAGAGTTTGAAAGGCCCACAGTGCATCAGAAGTGAGCATATCCTTTTTACTGTTTTCCAACTGAACAAAGCCCAGAACATCTGTCAAGATGAAGGCATGAAGGGTAGGGGAGACAATGCAGAAAGCCGTAGTCTGGTTTGGGTTTTCTTATAAAGCTTAACGTTTCTCACAGCCTGAGTGGAGAAACACTAGTCTAGGCTCTGACATTAAGTGACTCTGGGCTGGGAACATCCTCTCTGTTGTCCTCAGTCTACTTATGTACTTCACATGAAAGGATTTGGACTGGATGAATTTTAAGTCTCTGCCAAGTCAGTTGGTTGCTACTTATCTTTCTGTCTAACAAGTATGCAGACTGATTATCAGCTACATCTGGCCTCAGTACTGACCTCAGTTTTGGAATGCAAAAATCTGTATTTGGCACAGGTCCTGTCCATGAGGAACTGCAGACTAATCATCAAGGCTTAAATGTGCACAATGGAATATTAGTGCAAAGTCACCATACTGAAAATGACATTGAGAAATACAGGTAGCTGTGATGTAAGGGTTCAGGAAGGAAAGGGGTGTTTAAACTGCAGTCTGAGAAAAGCTTCACAGAACTGGGGAGATTTGAACTGAGCTGTAAGAATTGTTGTGATTAACGTGGACAAAGACCGGGAGTGAGGATATGGAAATTGGGGACTGGGCATCAGTGAGGGGGGCTGTGAACAAGAGAGCAGAGGTGAAAAAGAACAGTTTATCCCAGAGGGAGACGCTCAAGCCTGAGAGATAGTATATCACTGTACTCCGTCTCTTTTAAACCATTCCCTCCATTTTTATCCCATTGTTTGACACTTCTTACGTTACCTGCTGGGGATCAACCTCCCAAGAAGTTGGTCCTACTCACGGGAAGCAGCCATTTATAGAACTTGAATTGTGTAAGATGGTGTCCCCTTTGTCAGCCCCTGCATTCCTCATTGGCACTCAGCTGAGGTCACTAAAAACCCTTTACTTCCCTCTCAGTCCCACATGGGGCCCCAGCCAACCCATCTAGACCAACACTTCATGAGGGGCATGTGAGGGCTGCTGATTCTATCATCACACTCCTCCTCATCACTGACAACCACAGCCAACATGACAGCATGCTAAGTAGCACTAAGACTTTGTAGTCATTATTATATTGACTCCTTCCAATAGTGCTATGAGATTGGCTCTATATTATTTATCTCCATCTCTCCAAATGAGAAAATAATGCTGAGAGATGCTCAGTGACCTGCCTAATATCACACAGTGGTGACTAGTAGAGCTAGCAGCTGGACCTGGTCTATGATTGCAGGGAGCTCACAATCCCTGTGTGTGTACGATTACAAAGAATGGAAGTTCAAGACAGAGAACAACCCTACTGTGGGTAGTGAGGGGTCACTTGCTGTTACGCAGAATATCCAAATCTTTGTTAATTGATGTGGGATCCCTGCTCTCTCTTCCTTGATAGAGTATTTGGTTGCTGGCTCTGCTAGGGCACAGCCTGTACACTGGAAAATTTGAAGGTTGAGTTGGGCTCTAAAGAAAACACAGAACTTTTGATAAATAAAAGAGGAAAAACATATTTCAAGTGTTGCGTTTCCATGGAACGAGTGCAGATGCGGACATTATGGCGGAAAGATGAGGCAGGACGGTGGATGGGGTGACACAGAATGCACTGAGTTAAAGTATGGCTTTGGAGCCAGGTAGAGCTGAATTCCAATCTTGACCTTATCAAATCCATGGACAAGGCACAACTTCTCTGAACCTCAGTTTCCTATTCTCTAAAGTGATGCTAATAGAGATGAAGATTGTACTTTTAAAATCATATTAAATTCTGGAACAGGGCCAAGCAAAACAGTGCCAAGCTACCATTTCAATAAAAGGTAGCTATATTTTTTAATTGCTTTTGTGATTGAGGAGTGAAATCCTGTCCAGTTCCTGAGGCAGAGAGTGATCACTCCTACCTGGAAACTTCCACTTACCATTTCATTGATCCACCTTTGTCCTTCATCAATTCACCTGTGCTGTTATTTCATTGAAGAACACTTACTTAACCCTTACCATATATCAAGCAGTGTGAAGGCAGAGAAAAATAAAAGAGGATCCTTTGATAAGCACTTTAGCTTTTCAATATATAAGTATGCTGATGTCTTGTCCTCCATCTAGAATACAAGGAAAGAAAAAGTACTTTATCACTGACCTGCGTGTCTGAAACACTTGGGGAAAACCAAGCATAGTCAGAAATCCTATTTTTTACTAATGGATAGTCAGGGAGCAATCCCAACTTCACATAGTTCTTACTTCTAATAGTTTTCACTGTGTGTGTGGGGGGGGGTGTGTGTGAGGGTGGGATCAGCCATCCCAATTAGTCTTCCATGACCTGTTTCCACTAGGAGTCCTTACATAGCAGGCAGCCACTTTCTTTCCCACTGACCAGTTGGGATACAGATGTACCCTCCCGGCTCCCAAACTAAGTCAGCCCTGAGATCCAGAGACGAGAGGTCATCCACTGTGGTCAGAGTCTGAGGATGGGCTTTGGAGGCTGGCGGATCCCCAAGGCCCCATGGGGTAACTCTAGGGAAACCAGCCTTTGTGAACTGCTTCTTTGATGAGAAGCATAATATAAATACAAATTGCTGTTATGTCAGCTTCTGAGGAGCCACTTCAATCCATTTGGGCACCTTTGATTTTATTCTCAAATTGCTTTCCTACTTTAAAATCTTAATAAGAGCATGTTTTCATCTGGCCTCAAGGGAGTAATTTATTTATTTAAAGTAATAATAAAGTTACAGCATAATCCCTAGGTCCACAGGGGGAAGGAGATTCTTTGAACAATTTACTTTTCCCATCCTTGAAGTGCAAGGAGACCAAGCGGCGTGGGGGTGGTGTCCTGGCACCCACTGCCATGGCAACGGTCAGAGCCTCTTGGGCCACTGGGAAACAGGCCTGGAAAATGGTCTTGTAACTCTCTTCTTTCCCTTTTTCTGCTGCACATTCCCATTCCCCCTTTAAAGAAACTGAGGTATAAAGTAGGACAAGCCCCCAAATAATTTGTGGGAGCCATATAGCAACCAGGATTGCCCAGCATGATGAAGTCCAGCTCTGGCTTTAGAGTGGAGGCCCATGAGAAGCTGCTCTAGGGCCATGGCGGGTGAGGGCTGCTTTCGATTCTTCCTTCCCAGGGCAGAGTCCAAAGTGGGGCTTGAAGAGCTGGAGGAGTGGCCCAGCTGAGAAACCTCAGTCTGCTCTGGGTGCTGGGGATGGGAGTAGTGCCTCTACGAAGAAAACCAGTGTTATCTGACACTTACCTGCCAGACAGCATTTTCAGTATCGTATGTGCATTATCTCACTTAGCATTTATGTGACACACATACCACTGTGATTCCGATTTTAGGGATAAGTATAATGAAGCTTGGAAGTAAGGCAACTTGTCCAAAGTCATGCAACTAAGAATTAATAGTCCTGGGATTCAAAACTAAGGTTGGTTCCAGAAGCCAAGCTTATAACCACTATATACATTGCCTCTCATGTTAGATTCCTTAGGGAAGACTAATGAGAGTGGTTATGTCAGTTAAGAATACTTTTGATTACAAGAAATAGAAAAGCTGACCTGCAGTGACTTCAATAAACAGGAGTTAATTTTTATCTCCTAATAAGGGTTCTGGAGGTAGGTTGCTGCTTGTAGAGAGAAACAGCTCAGTGGGAGGGAGGCTGTCTCCCTGGCCTTGTTCTCATGCACATCACCTTCTTGTCACAAGAAGGCCATGCTCCTCCAGACTTCACATCTATATTCAAAGCAGAAAAATGAAAAGGAGAAAGGTTGGTGCCAACACTGTCTCCTTCCTGCAGGGGGAAAAAAAAAAGCATTTCAGGACCAACCTCAGCCCAGTAACAGCAGACTTCTTATGTCTCATTACAGACAAAAGGGTCACACAGCCTCCCTGAGCTGGAAGGAGGTCCCAGAAGAGCAATAATTGTCTTTCTACCTGCTACATTAGAAGGATAGGAATAGCTTTGTGCTCACAGCTAAAATGTGATTGGGGCATTGGATGATCAGAGACAAGGGGAAGGTGACAGAGAGGAGAGGTGCGAGTATGAGGACGGTGAGGCTGGGCTAGGTCTGGATCCCAGTTTGCATGGAGCATAGACTGGAAAGCAAACTTGCATTTGAGCGGTGTTGGAATGTAAGTACTAATCCTGAGAGCCAAACTCCATCTCCATCAGACACGTTCTTTTGCTCCCTGCTTTAACAACAGGCATGTATTAATTACTTTAATTTGCCAAATTTTAAGAACTTGCTACAAGCCTAGGGGATGGAGTCCACTGTAGGGAAAAACACGTTCTAGGTTCATATATGAATAGATCCCGTGTGCTCCATTTAGAGTATCACTTTAAAATAAATAATGGAAGGATTCTTCCTTTTCTACCCCCATTTTCTCACTGGAAATGGCCCTTCTGTAAAACAAGAGAGAATCTGTCATTGATTAGAGGAATTAAGAATAGAAGACAATGACAATACAGGTTGTGTTAAGTGACAGGATAAGGGGTGATTTATTATTACCACATTTTCTTTGAAGTTGAATTGTACTTTAGTAAAAAGAAAAGAAGACTATTTAGAGTCACTAAAAAAGAATATCTGGTCAAGTTACCACAAACTGGGGTTCTAGGAGAGAAAGGAATGAGTCTTAATAAATGCAGTTGTTGAAAACTTTTCTAGAAGTGGGACTCTCACCAGCAGGGATGGGGTGCCTTCTCTTGGCTCCCTCTTTCCCCCTTTTGCCATGAGATGAGGCCCTCTCTGGCTTTTGGGTTCTTTCAGCCTCTTCAGAGCTATTCTAGACTCTATGACATAGAGGCTGTGCCCAACTCATTGCCATAAACTGAGGACACACACACTCGGTTCAATGTTCCTCTTAGACTGGGATGTCTTCAGAAGGGTCTCTGAGCTTGCCCCCTTCTCCTCTTAGTGTGAGTGGGTAGCAGAGAGGGAGGCACTGTTCTCCAACCTGGAGGGTAACCAAAAGTCCAGAGCGTCTCCCACAGGGTCCCCTGCTGAGATTTTTCCGGGCATTAGTGTGCCTTTCACTTTTATCACCCCTGAAGTAAAATGCCCCCACTTGCCATTTTCCATAAGCACTGAGTTCAGACCTTTAATGGATATTTTGGGAGGCTGCAGGGAAATACCCCAGTACATACAGCCTAGCTCAGCTGCTCCACCTAGATGTTGTGTTTCTCAGGCCCCACACCTTCAATATCCCGTACAGCTGTCATGGGACTGTTCATGGTCAGCCCCTGAGCATGCGGCCCACTCCACCTCTCTGTGGTTTCCAGGGCTGAGAGCAGGCCTGGTTGGCCAATGGGCCTTCCCCAGCTCCCACATCCCCTCAACACCATCACCTCATCTCCCAGGACAAAAGTCACAGAAACTGTTGAGATCCGGTATCCTGAGACCCTCTCCATGTTTAGCTAGACTGCTTGGTTTGGCATGAACATGGTCCTGTACCTCTGTTGGCCTATAGACTTTCAGACAGCAGACAGGGCATATATCTCCAATAATGCACGACTTAAACCAAATGTTCATCCATTTATTGATTTCTTCTCTATAGTAAAGCCTTCTGCTGAGTCAGGCCCAATAGTATGTCATGGGGATAACCTGAATAGAATCTAGTTCTTGCCTTCTAGAGGATTAGCACTCAGAAGTTAATAATTAAAAGAGTCAAATGTTGAGGAGAAATTCAGATTTTGAGATGTGAATAACAGCTACAGATCTGAGAGCAAGCCAGCAATTTTCCCCATGGAATAGGCTTTTTAAAAAATAAATGCCCCACCACCCACCGCGCTGCCTTCTAATCTTTGCTTTCTTGGTGGGTAGGGTGAAAGTTAAATGAGTTCTTTCATGTCACTCCTCCATGTAGGAACATTCTATGGCTCCCATCTACCTGCAAACTGGAACCCAATTGCCTAGTATCATCACCAGACCCTTCATGATTTGTTTTGAACCCCCTTTTCCAGCCTGTATCTACCAATACACCCTCTGGCACTCTATGTGATATCTTGCCTAGGATCTCTCCTGAGTGTCATGGAAATGTTTATGAAGAAAGAAACATCTAAGTGCCTCTAAAGAGAAACAAATTTAAACTGTGATTGGGCAGTATGTCAGGCAAACTCTTACTGTTTGTAAGGGGTTTTTTTTGTTTCTTTTTTTTTTTTTTTTTGGCTCACTGGGTTGATTTTTGTGAGTGCCTCTTAGCCTCGTTGCCTCTGAAGGATGTCTTTATGTTTCAGGGTTTATTCCCAAGTGCTCTTCACTTTTCACCTGACCCCATGCCCCCAACTAAAAGCATTTGCCAATGGTCAGTGCCTTTATGTAGTAAAGCAGAATTGTTTCTTATCTCTATACACTTTCCTGTGCTTTTGTGGAGCACGGGGTTGACTTTAGAGGTACCATTCAGAAAAGTGAGAAATAAGCTCATTAAGAGAATGCAGGCTTAATATGAGATAAAGAAAAGCCACCTGAACGATTCATTATCTAGACTGCTTCTGGTCTTCTAAGCACTCTCAGAGATAAAATTTCTTCACATTATACCTCTGGCCAGAGTCAATTATTCTCCCTGTTTGAAAAATTAGGAAAAATTAAGTGCTGATTGCTAAATTCCTTTATCTGCCCAACATTGTCAGATTACTCAAGAAGCTCGATAGTACTATAGATACAATCCTGGGCTGAGAATCTGGGCCTTGGTCATCAAATATTATTGGCCCCAAATATCTCCAAAGGGCTTGTGTTGGAGTTGCTAGGTAGGGCAGAATCTCCTCCTGTAAAGAATGAACTAATTTTTGAAGATTACCATTTAGCTCTGACTATATATTCTTAGTGTTCAAATGCTCTATTTCAGTGTATTTACTTATTTTCAGTGTCTTTGATAATACCTGGCATTCTATGATTTAAAAAAGTTCAAAAACTACTGATTTTAGTCTAAATCCTTCATTTCACATTTAGGAAACTAAATTCCTGAGTGGTTATGTGGCTTCAAAAATATACATAATTTTGGAGGAAAGGCTAAAGGGAACAGCAATTATTTAAGTGGGAGATGGATATTGTAAACTAGCAATACTGTCCCGGTAACCATTTTCATTTGTCATTCCATTCTTTCAGCTTCTCCTCTGTGTTTGCACCACAAATCAAGCTTGCTCTGTTCTTGACCTTCCTTGGGGAACCAAGTTTTATTCTCTACTTCTTGTTTCCAAAACCTATCTGCCTAGAGGTGAACCCAGAGTTCCTATCTAGAACCAAACTCTTTCTCTAATGGAATGAATCTTCTGTATACCAATTCCTTGGCTTTATTATCTAACTTTCTTTTTCTGCTTCTCAAAATGCATGTTTGCAACAAATGCCTTATTTGATCTTTACAACATCCCAGTGAGATAGATGAAGCAAGCATTAGTAAGGCACATTATATGTACAGAAAAAGAAAAGCTATGAAGGTAGAACTTATTTTTTTAACAAAAGAATTTATCTGCTATTTCATTGTAGCGGTGCGCACAGAAAGTCACTTTGGAACCCTTCAAATTTGTCTCTTCTGGAGCAAACAAGCCACCCCTCCTAATGAGGAAATGTAAGATGTGAAGGGCATAAGCCTTCACGTTGTTTCATACCTTCTAGTAGGTGTAGCTAGAGAAGAGATGGTAAGTTTGCATAGGTGCCAAGGGGTCCCCTGGAAGGCAAAGGAGACTTGGATTCTAAACATGCCCTTTTAGATAATTTATGATAACGTGGGGTGGGTCAGCTGATATCTGTTGGCAGCAAAGAACTTCAAACATTCTGGAACTATTTGCTCTCAATCAAAGGACAGAAGGCCTAGAAGTACTGCTGCTGGGCAAAGGCATTTAACCACCAATAGCTCTAACTAGGAGGTCACAAATAAGGAGATCCATACAACCTATAACAGGATCTGGACAAGAAAAAAAAGGCATTGTCTCAGCCATGAAACAAACACAGGGGAGTGTGTATTGAGGGGCCCTTTTCAATGGCAACATGTGTGATAAGAATAGAAACAAAACCAGCTCACCTGGGGACCTGTTTATGAACACATCCAGCTCCCAAGTTCTCTCCTGACATGGGCATAAAGATGGGTCCAATGACAGAAGTTCCTGCACAAATAAAGAAGGAGATGTCTCAAGAGTTTGACACTAGACTCCCTCTGATCTTGAGGAAGGTGTTTGTAATTTTCTATAAATGAGGTACAGATTACGTGAGATGTGGCATCTAGGGGAAGGTCATGTGGCAGCCCAGGCTCCTCCCCTCCCCCTTCCTAGAACGTTGTTAGCTCTCCAGCTGGCAGAGTACACTCAATCCACTCTTAATGCCTCTGCCTTAACCATGCTCTCCATTTCTCTTGCCTATGAGTGGAAATGTGACCTTGGAGCATGGTGGCCGATCGTAAATCCTCCTGAACCTCTCTCCTGCTCGTGCGCTGGCTGTTTCCCATCTAATTTTTCATATTGTTAGGGACAGTTCTCGGAAACCATTAGATGTATCATTTAAGGGCTCTTAAGAACAGCCCTGGAATGCTGAGAGCTCCTGTGCTGCTTGTGGAGTCTGGAGGTAAAAGATGATTCTTCTTCGCCAGCCCCTCCCTTGAGAGACTGCAGCAAGACCAGGGGCACCTTAAGGTTTCAGCGGAGTCCGAGGGCCCTGGGGAGTGCACTGTCCTGGCTTCTGAAGACTTCCATTGTGGCTATTTGTATGCCTGAGAATGGCAGTTTGGTTCTCTTCCCTTGAAGATAGCTTTTAAATTTGCTCTGTTGGCCTCTTGATGAAATAGCTTCATGCATATTAATGACATCTTTTATTTACTGAGGAATGCCATTAAGCACTTTGAAATACCAGATTCTACCCAAGGTCTCCCAGGAGACAAGCCAGTATCTCTAGACTTACTGAATGAATGGGAAACTGAGGAAGCAAAAAAGCTCAGTAACTTCCTGAGAGCAACCCAGAAAGTCCCTCAACAATTGTAGATATGCTGTCCATGTAGCAGGTGGATGGTCTTGACTTGTAACATTATGGTGGGGTTCCTGAGTGCCCATTCATCTAATAACAGGCTTTTGTTGAATACTTGCTATGTATACAGCACAGGGCACAAGTGCAGAGGAAGGTGAATATAAGACTAATAAGGCGTGAGAGGTACATGGAAGGACATAGTCTAGTCAAGGCACAACCAAGTGCCTGGTAACCTGAGAGTTCAGAGAAGAAAAAGCAATGTCTGAAAGGTAAGCTGGCTCCAGACTGTGGCAGAATTTCAGGGATTGCTATGCTAAAATGCCCATGCTTCTTGACTGGACTTCAAGAAGTGCAGCCATTAAAAAACGAGTTAGATACAGATGACTTGGAAAAGTATCCATGATATAACACTAAATGGGAAAAAAAAAATCTGACAGCCAATATTTTATGTTTATTAACTATATGTGTATATGTTTAAGGGATCATATGTATACATTATGCACATGGATAAAAAGATGGAGATAGATAGATGGATAGATAGGACACAAGAGCAAAAGCAAGAGAGAGGCAACTAGAGAAATGTAGGAGAACGCATATACAACTAATAGTAATGTGGGGCAGAGGGGGAGCTAAAAAGAGTACATTCCTGTTTTTTATGTCACATAATATTTTAAAAGTCAGATTAGGAGTGATTTCTTTGTGTCTTAGCATTTAAAAACTAAGACTTTCTGAAGTAAACACCTAAAGTGCACAGTTCCCAAACCCAAGGACCTTACAACCCAGAAAAACAAGCAAAAGAGCATCAACTACATGATCAGAGAGAATAAAGTAGAGACACTACTAGTCCACGAGGAGTGTTTTCTTGAAAAGGTGTGCATAAAGTAAATTTTTTAAAAGTTTCCCACCAGTAATATTGAATGAGTACTTTATTCTTTCATCTCTAGAGAGGCAGCTGTCCCGTGAAATGCCTCTTTGCTCTGGGGTGGCAGCACTCAGCTCCTCAGGAGGAAACTATAAGCCAGCTCCAGAGCCCACCTAGGTAGGAAAGTGTGAGACTCACTCTTCTAGACCCCTGTTCCAATCCTACTACTACTGCCCATCTGTCTGGAAGAAGGCCTGTGGATGAGTGAGGAAGCTTTGGGCAGCTTTAGTGATTTAAATTTTCTCTGGAACCTTGAGCATTTCTTGACATGAGTCACAGCCAAATCACAGGTAATGTAACGGACATTAACTCTGTGCCATGTGTGTATGCATCCCACAACAGGACTCCAAAGGAGGCAAACCCATTGGGTGAGGAGAGCACACTAGGCTGACCCTGCGGGCGTGTTGCCTGCTGTGATCCCCTCAGGCAGGGGCTCCTGCTGATGATGGAAATCCTGCCCTTCTGGGCAGACACATGGCACCTCAGTAGAAGTTTTAAGTAAAAAACACATGTGGAGAGTAAGGAGGGCACAGAAGAGTAACTTATTCTGACAGGAAAACCTAGGATGGCTTCATGGGGGAGAAAACAGGCCATTAAAGGATTGGAAGAAGAAAAGGATCTAGAAGAAGAATCCAACATCTAAATAGCAGCTAACATTTCAATAGCTCTTACTCTGCCAGATCTTGTCCTAAGCTCTTCGCCTATAGTAAATGAATCACTCTTCATAACAATCCAGTGAGATGGGTACTGCTATTAAACCCATTTTGCAAACAAGGAAACTGAGGCACACAAAAGTTAAGTGATTTTTCTAGGGTCCCAAAGGGAGTAAGTGGTACAACTGGGATTTAAACCCAGGGAATTTGGCTCTAGGGTCTAAGTCTTGACCTCTGAGAACTTTTTAGTAAATGGAGTCCAGGTTTAAAAAAACGTGATAAGGAATACTAAACATAAAACCATGCTGGTGCACAGAGCTGGCCCTCCCTGGCATGGCTGGAATAGAGGCAGAACCCTTAAAAAGTAGGAGGCTGTGATGTGGCTGTCTTTGGATGCTGAGGAAAGGGTTGAGAACTTCCTCCAAATAAGTGGGAAGCCACTGGACATGGTTTTGGAAGAGAACCAACACTAGAGACTGAAGATTTGGAGGCCCGTTATATAGGAGATGCTGAAGGCCTGATTTAGATAAGTCACCTCACTTAGAGGGGACATTAGTAGTGAGGGTCCTTTGTGGATGAGAAGTGACCTTTCATTTGTTTCCACCTCACTGCTGGGTCCCTAGTAGGAGTGAGATGTGAAGACTGAGGTGCCAGCCTATGAGCAGGTGACAATTCCTCGGTAGTAGCATCATCTTCAAGCAGTTCCTTGGCCTACTTTAGGCCTCAGTTTTCAAAACCATCCTGCCTCATCAGCAACCCCCCCACACCCCCTTCTCCAACTTTGAAACTAGAAAATTGTTCTATGTTCTACAATGTCTAGGAAAGTATTTCGGAGCACCGGTGTGGCTTTGGCTTTTCCCAGTCCGGCTTCTGTGGGGATGCAGCTGGGACAATTTGCTGGGCCATTTTGGAAGCAGATGACTCCATGCTCAGGCCCAGTTTGTTCTGTCCAATGTGTAACGTCCTCACACTGTAAATTGCAGGCATTAGAGCCAGGCACTCTCTTTATGGCTTACTTTCATCCTGAAATGTTCCCATGCTACATTTTCATGTAACTTATGCACCGCAAATGTTGTAAAAACTACCGTAAAAGTCAATATAAATGCAATAATGTCACGTCAGTCAAAGGCAGTGGAGCAGCCCTTTTGAGCAAACAATTGGGAAACCAGAGGGAAAACTCAATTGCTCCATGTTGCACATTGATTAAAGATATGAATCAGAAAATTAAAGGGCTTTTGGAGTTTAGGTTATTACTAACTGCTTTATTTTATGGAGCAATTACTTTGATTCTATCTCGAGTCCAGTAAAGTGACTGCCGGCATATGGCAAGATGAGGCCCTGTGTCTTTCTTATTAATGTGAATTAGTCAAGATCAAGCTAAATGAATGCATGCATGCATCTTAGTCATGTGAGTTTATTTCCTAAGCTCTGTATTTAAAGTTACAAAGAAATAATATATAGTTAGGGTCACATCTCTACTAGACTAAACCTGCATATTCTTTTCATCGGGACCATCATATTTTCAAAGAGAAAGTGGTTGTAACAGTCGCCTGCATGTTTGGCTTGTTTTCTTAGGCTATGTTGGGAATCCTCGGGTATTGTCAACCTGGGTTGACTCGTGTTGTGCTACCACCAGGTTTGGCCCATTGAGTGCTGACATATCTTCCTTTTCTGATTGTCTTGGTATCTGAAAGTCCACAATCAGATAGCCATTCCTTTAGAACTTAAACTTGTGTAAGTATCATAAGATTGAATAAACTTCGGTGCAGAAAAAAACCCTAGCAGTAATTAATATGACCCTTTGGGCCTTGGCAGTCAGGAAGCTAAGAGCTAAATTTAATATTCAGTTGTAGTAATTACCCCATGCTGGATTCCTGGCCTAGCATGGGGCCAGGCACATTTAGTGGGTGCTCAGTGAAGGATGGCTGAGTGGAGAAATGAGAGATCATGATTAATAGTGACATTTTTATTGCTTCCTGTGAGTGAGAGTTTTCAGGTGTGCTCCATGCTTCCAAACATGACTGTAATTCATCTTAACAATAGTCTTCTCATCTATTTTTATGACCATTTTACAGATAAGGAAGTAGGCTCATAGAGGTTATAGGATTTTCCCATGTTCACTCAGCTTGGATTTGAAACTAGGGCTCTCTGTCCCCAGAAGCAGCACTCTCAGCTATTACCTGATCACGTGGGGGTGGGTTGGGGACAAAAGACTTGAAATTAAGGGAACTGGGGTTGTTCTGAGAGTCAACTTAAAAATATGGAGTATATAACAACAGATATTACCTGTCTTCTTATAGAGAGGAAAGTTTTCAAATGAGTACATCTTGATTTTAAATGGGCTGGGAGTTCCAAGACATCGCTGGAAAAAATGAATCAGGCAGAAGCAGTGTTGTTCAGCAGTAGAAGCACTGACCAAATGACTGTCCAGGAGGCTGGTGTGGGTAGTGCCCACTGAGCAATGTCGAAGAAACCGGGGGCTATAGCCTGGGCTTTGCACATGGGCTTTGTCACAATTCTATTGGCAACTGAATCTAAAGCCACTGTCAAAATTCCCTTGTTTTGATCCCAGAGCCAAGCAACTCACTGGTTTGGTTTTGGCATGTGAGGTATGTTTTTCTACAGGCAAGAATGTGCTGGCTGTACCAAATCTGATTGGCACAGAAGTTACAGTATTGGGGGTAAATTAATTAATGAGCAGTCTGATTTATACAATGTCTCTGGGGTTAATTGGAGACTGCTCCTGACTAGCCCATTCATTCCAGGGTGCTGACAAAACTAGATTTCTGAGTCTACAAGCCTGAGAGGCCGATCCTGGACTGTAAAGTTCACCAAGGTTAGGAAGGCAAGGCTGGAAGTTCCCATTTTGACACCTGGCATCACCTTTATTAAATTTTTTACAAGTGATTCTTTCTTCTTTCTTTTGTAGTAACTGAATCTTCTGATTACTACGGTCATGAGCCAGTTAACAATGAGGATAGATTCTGAAAAATGCATCATTGGGCAGTTTTGTCATTGTGCAAACATAATAGGGTGTACTTACACAAACTTAGATGGGATAGCCCACTACACAGCTAGGTTATGTGGTACAGCCTATTGCTCCTAGGTTACAAGCTTGCACAGCATGTCACTGTACAAAACAACACAAGATTAAATCAAGCACTAGAGAAAGTGATGCAGTCAAGAGATGCCTTAAACACAAGATGTGTGAGGCTGCTGCCAGTACAACAAAGCATATGTTTTACAGCAAACTTTTTTCTAAGTAGAAAAAAATACACTCTAAAATAATAATAAAAAGGATAATATAGTAAATACATAAAACAGCAGCATAGTTTATTATCATTATCAAGTATTGTGTGCTGTATATTATTGTCTGTACTACACTTTTATATGACTGGTGGTGCACTAAGATTGTTTACATCAGCATCACCACAAACACATGAGTAGTATGCTGTGCTGTGACATTGCAGCGGCTGCGATGTCACTTGCTCTGTTATAAACTATAGGACAACCATGGTGATCTGTCATTGAATGAAACATCAGTCCATGGCACATAGCTGGATTTTATTTGTTTGGCTTTAGAGGTGCCTTATAAATAAGTTATTTCAGAAGCTTTTTGTTTTAAAGGCAAGTGGCTTTGAAATAAACATGAATATACAGATAAGCCTATATGAGAAAAGCCTGAATCAGCAAACCCATTGTTAGGATACAGGGAGAGGGATTATATAGCACCCTGCTGTGGTCAAGGTCCTGAAGGAATATGGTACAGAGAGATTACAGAGAAAAAAAGCAGAAAAAAATAAGAGAGACAGTGCCAAACACCCTCTCTTAAACTTTGCCAGAGGAAGACTCAACTGTCCTGCTTCTGTTCATTCATCCATCCATCCATTTATTCATTCCTTCCAACTAATACTTAACTAAGAATCAGTCATGTGCCAAAAACTGTTGAGCATGGGTATATAGACAGCAATTAGTGGTTCTATTAACAAGGCAGTTTAACCCTTTTCTTGCTAAACCTTTGATGCCAGGTGCCATGGTCAGACGTACTCATCACACAATTCTATGAAGAGTATTTCAGGGGCCCTACACATCTCCATTCAGTGCATCTCTCTAACTCCTGTGACTTCTTACATCGTAGGCCTTCCTGTGTCTCCTCTCCACCAAGGACCACAGGGACTACAAAAGACAGAGGACAAAATTTCTACGAGAAGTTCCCAGCTTGGTGGAAAAAGTATTTGAGGAGATCCTCAAATTATTTCATAGCCCCTTGTTGCCTGTGGGTGTGACCAGCTCTAAAAGTGCAGCTGGAGCCTGAGGTCTCCACCGTGTTCTCTTTGCTGCAGTAACTGTGTATTCTTGTCCCTCGTCACCACCTCCATAACCTTCGCTTTGCCTTTTCTTACTCTGGCCCCATAATTATCTCATCTCTTTAATTTACCAGAGCTTTGGGCAGGATAATTTCATCAAGGATAGTCTCAAGGGGAACTGAACCTGTTGGACATTTAAGAAATCAAAAAGCTTTAAGAGTGTCTTGTCTTCAAGCCCCTGGATTTTTCTTGCACTCTCTGACTTGGCCTTTATTTGGTGGCCACAACTGACTGACAGATGGGTAGGTAGAGTGCAGATGAAGGGGACAAGGGTTCAGTAAACAGTACTGGTTTGCCTGCGAAAGTAGTCTTAGTAAGGAGAAGAGGATGTTTCTACACAAGTTAATTCATCACTTATTCATATGCTACTGAGTCATTCATTCATCGCCCATTCCTAATTATGCATTCATTTCTTTATTTAGTAAGTTCTGTTGGTTGAACACCTCTTCTACTCAGCTATATGCTGGTGGAATTTTCAAGCTCTCAGACCTGGTATCGTCGTCGTCGTCGGCAGCCGTCCGTCTCGAGAGACGATGGTGTAGCTTCTTAAGAGTCTATCTGCACCGCCGAGAATGGCTGTGCAGTCCGACTCGGGAGTGACACGGTATCTGTCTCCTCCCGTGTTGAATTGACATCTTACGATGACGCTGGAGTGTTCTCTCCAGTGAAGCTGAAGCTACAGAGCCTGGGAAAGGTGATATGGAGGGTCTGCTGTTGCCCATGCAGCAGACCCCCCCTCTCTTCGCAGCTGAAAGGTCCAAGGGAAAGACGGAGTCAATACAGCTTGGCTTCAGGTGCGCCGCAGGAGTTGCCGGTGTTGACTACAACGTCAAACCGCCTTAGGGACTCCGGCTCCGGATTTTCTGTCGGGGTTTACTCCCTTAGCCTTTCCCCTGAAGAGGTATGCCGCAAGGCAGCGGAGGTTTTTTGGAGTCAGAGTTTTCCTTCTCTGATGTGCCCTGACTGGAAGATCGAACCAGCGACACTTAGCTCGCAGGCCGACGCTCAATCCACTGAGCCAAACCAGCCAGGGGTACAGACCTGGTATATTTTATTCAAAAACATATACTCTTTTAAAAGATACTTCTCTATTTTTTCCTTATGTAAAAGTTACTTATTTTTAAAGTAAGTTATAACACTTTTGCATATATTATTATGGCATGGTATTATGGACTGAATCGTGTCTCCCAAATTCATATGTTAAAACAACCTGTGTTCTGACTATATTTGGAGACAAAGCCTTTAATAAGGTAATAAAGGTTAAATAAAGTAGGATCCCAATTCAATAGGACTGATGTTTTTACAACAATAGGAAGAAGCATCAGGGGTACACACAAAGAAACTACCATGTGAGGGCACAGAGAAGGCAGCCATCTGCAAGCCAAGGACAGAGGCCTAAGAAGAAACCAAACCTGCTGACATCTTCATCTTGGACTTCTAGTCTCCTGTACTGTGTGAAAATACATTTCTGTTATTTATGCCACTCCGTCTGTGCTACTTTGTTTTGGCAGTCCAAGCAGACTAATAAAGATGGTAAGAAGGCAAAATATAATATGATCCTAGGTAATAAGAAATATAATATTAAATTATGCATATTTTATATAACATATTAGTATGAGTGTCTTACAGTAATGTACAATTTAAAATATTTTTCTAGGCTTATGTCATTTTGAAACACTCACCTTATAAAGCGGAAGTAACTATTGTTCTTATCCCCATTTTTCTGGTGAGGGAAATGAGGTTCAACAGAGATAACTGACTTGTTCAAGGTCATCCAGTTAGAAGAAAAAGAAACTGGTAATTGAATTCTTTACATCACAGAAGATGGTCTTATTGGTAGTGACAGGAAAAAAAAAACAAAAAAACATAATGCAACCAAAAAAATCTTATTTAGGACATCAGATTAACAGAACATAGAGTAATATGTATAGGTGTTTCCCATCCTATCCCCAGTCCTTTTCAATATAAGTAAAAGTCCCATGTAAAAATCTGTATTCAAACACAAAGTAAATTCTAAGGCTCTTTCAACATTGTAAACAAAACTCTCACTTTCTTTAAAAAATTATTTAAACCGTAAACTCTCCCAGTTCACTTACAATTTGTTCTTTCTTTAGAAAAATTGACTTACTTGTATTTTCCATAAACGCCCACATCATATAAAAACATTCAACTGTTCTAGGATTGAGCAAGCAATGCTTTAGAGTTATGGAGATGGAGAGGTGAGCATTCAGTCTCTGTCAGTGAAAGGTGGGAGCCTGGAACCCCCAGATTCGAATTCAGCTACTTACCTGTATTAAAACTTAAATGTGAACAACAGATTTGCTTTACAAATAGTTGCAGATTTCTCTGAGAAACGCGTACAACTTTATCTACCCCTTCCCACCTACCTTCCTTCTTCTAGAAATCCTCTTTTTCCCTCCTCCCTTAATGAATTAAATGGGCTCACCATTCTTTAACTGTTCACCCCCAAAGAAGTGGAGGCCAGTTATAGGACCTCACTCTGCTAGCATGGTTGGTTAGTCTGGTCACGGGCACCTGACTGACATTAACCCAATCAAAGCGGTTCCTCTGCATCTTAAAATTTGGGCTCCAAAAAATGAGAGCCTCTCCTGAGACGTGATACGAGGCACTGGAGTTGTAGGCAGCCATGTTCCAATTATACAGAAGCCATCTATGGAGAGAGAGTGAAGCTGACTGAGACAGAATCACAGATGAGGGAGAGAAAGAAGGAGGAAGGTGATGGGACTGTGATCTCTGATTCCATTCCAAGTGGCCCTGAGGCCCGGAACATGTATGCCCTTCCAGCAGCCAGGTGATCAAGGAAGTTCTCTTAGTGGCTAAACTAGCTCAGGTTAAATTCATCTCTTATGGATAAAAGACTCTGTGATATTGATTTATAATAAGAAGTGTATATTTGTATCTGGTAAGGAGCTCCTCAAAACCTTGAAATTTCCTAAGTGATGAAAGATAAAAAGTGTCTTGATATTCATCACCAACCCCTTTCAATCACTGCACAGTTTATGTCAATAAGGTGACTTTTGGAAACACCTAAAAATGGGGCTGGTTGCCATAGGAACCAACCATGAGGTTAGAAAGTTGAAATTTCAGTCCCACCCGCAGACTCTGGGGAGGAGAGAGGTCAGGGGCTGTATGTTGAGCCCATCATCACTGGCCAATGACTTAATTAATCATGCCTATGTAATGCAATCTCCATAAACCTCAAGTGACAGGGTTCAGAGAGCTTCTGGGTCAGTGGGCACATGGAGGGGCTTGGAGAGAAGCACCCTTGGAGGGTATGGAAGCACCGTGGCCCGTCCCACGTTCCTTGCCCTGTGCATCTCTTGCATATGCTATTCCTGAGTTACGTCCTTTATAATAAACTGATAATCTAGTAAGCAAAAATTTCCCTGAGACTGTAAGTTGCTCTAGCAAATTAATCAAACCTGAGGAGAGAGTAGTGGGGATCTTCAGTCTATAGCTTTGTAGGTCAGAAGCACAACCTAGATTTGTAATTAGGGTCTAAAGTTAGGATGGGAGGCAGTCTTAAAGGACTGAGCCCTTAACCTTCATCCTATGGGATCTGACACTATCTCTGGATAGTGTCAGAATTGAGTCCATTGCTTGGTGGTGTTGGAAAAAACACATGCTGGAGACCTCTTCTGTCAGTGAGATCCAGAGGGTAAGAATGTATATCAAATATTCAATACTACCTTGAAAAGATGGTAGCAGTCTGAATTTGTGCAGTAAATGCTTAGCTGGCAGGGGTCACTGCATAGAAGAGGAGGGGAAAAGACAGGGAAATGGCAAAAAGGAAATATTCTCTTCCAGTTTTGCCAAAGATATACTTTGCCTTAGTGAGGAAAGCTCCTCCCGCACAGAAAAAGGTCTTAGCTACCATCAAATCTATTTTGTTTGCAAATAGCACATACTGGATGCTTTGGATTGATTTTTATTTCTTCTCCTTGAGACTTTCTGGGGCCTATGGAATGCACTAATCCATGCAGAAAGACCCTGATCCCCAGATCACAGGATTTGAACTTGATTATTCTCCTCCCAGTGCAAAACAGGAAGACTTGGCCTGGTCCCTTCAGAGATCTCAGCACACACAAGACCCCTTTACCACAGAATGAGAGACTATGAAATTCATAGAACTTGTTCAAACAAAGTCTCAATTTCCCGACAAGCAATTGAAACTTGGGGTTACGTGTTGAGGTAGACTTCAGACTTTTTTAATGGCATTCAGAGACATGGTTCTCCAACCAATTGGCATTCAGGAAATGTTTATCAGTTCTGACAGCCACACGTTCCACCCTGGCCAATTTTAGCTCCTGTGACTGGAAGTGACTTGGATGTTTGAAATTCTGTAAAATACAGGCTAGTTTTGAAATGGAGCCACAGAGCTACAATGGTATTCAGGCTTAGCTCTTAGGCAATTCAGGTCAAAATTTTCTCATTTCTGAATAAGGGAAAGCTTCCCTGAAAGGACTGGTGATAAATTTTCAATAAATCTGCTGGGTGGCAGGAAATGAAAGAAGAATTTTTTAAATGATTTATGAACCTGAGTGAAATGATATTTTCATTGCTGTCCACTTTCCATAATTTTTCTCTTTTAAATTCCCTTTAGTGTCTTTTCAAGGAAATAGAAGAAAGGATCTAGCATCCTTTGGGGGTTTGTCTTCAAGATAGTCAGCACAGGGCTGTATATGTGCAGGTCTGTGTGTACACGTATGTAAGCAAACTTCACTCGGGAGCACCTGGTAACTGTTTAAAAGTGTGTTTGCTTTAGTATCAATAGAAAAGGAAATGTTTTCATAAACATATTTTTGAGATAATTGTTTCCTTCCTTAAGGACTTTTATAAAAAATATTTAATCTATTTTTAAACTAGGAAGGAGAAGTCAATTTCCTTAATTCACTTATTCATTCACTAATTCACTCACTCACTTACTCTTTTTCTATTAACTTATATTTGACTTGCCCCCAAAAGGACACTGAGGTTATAGTCAACACCTCAGCCTTATTTCTCATCTGCGAGGGGTAGGGCATTAGCCATTCATATGTGCGTCCACATGTATTCATTCAACAGTTACTGAGCACCCACTTTGGTTTTGTGCTATCTGCCTTTAAAGCATTCCTTTAAAAAAATCTTCTCAAAGATCCTTGCAGCAAATATTGTAACATTCATTCGAAAGAAGATATAACTGGGCTCAGAGAAGTTGAGTGACTTGCTGGAGTTTCAGTGGGAGGCAGAGCTGGAGTGGGTGGCCTCCTGAAAACCACCTGACCTCTCAGGTCTTTGTGTTCTCTTAGATCCAATGAATGGTCTCTCTCCAGTCTACCAGCTACAATGGTGTTGAGTTTATTCTACAAATCAGAGACATTAACTAAATATCAAATGGGCCTAATAACCACACCCTCTACACCAACCAAAAGAAGGATCCTCACTAAGGCCAAATCCTGCATTTGAAATAAAAGAAAATGGAATGTAAACCCACATGCAGGAATTCAAACAAGATGATTTACCAACAAACCCTGACAAGTCTACTGAAGGTGTGGTCACTTTAAGAACAAAGTGACTATAATCAACAATAGGCATTTAAACAAGTCCTCCTGAGCATCTATGCAAATATTTCCTTGCTCAGATATTAGCCCCAATTTCATCTTTGGATTTTTAATCAGGTACAGCATTGACAGACACCAATGCGTGTGTTGAAAGCACACATTTGAAGGTGCATTTTAATTAGTCCTTATACGATTTTTAATCTTGCTTTACTTCCATGACCACATTAAGGTGTTTTATTTTCACATGCAGCTAATTCTCTTCCATCTGTATTCTTTTTTCCTTCTTTTCTACTCTCCCTTTTCTTTTTCGCTCTTCTTTCTTTGCCCTAATTTTATCAATGACTCTTGTTTCATCTCTAACCTTGACGTTTTATTTCTTTTCCATTCTCTGGTTGTACTCATTTCCAGTTTTCTAGATGTTCCTTTTAAAATTTCCCTTGTCTCCAAGCACTAACTGGAGATAGATAGGTTTAGGTAAGGACTTTACATGGGAAATCCACTGAGTGGTTCTGGTCTGGAATTAATAAATGGTCCAGGAGGTTAAAGGGGCTGATGCTCTTGCATTTATTACAAAAACCTTGTCCTACAACTGAATCCTGTGGCTGGTTGCATTTCTGGCTCTGAGATATCTTTGGGGGAAAAGAATTGTTATCTTTACAGGTCTGTTTCCCTGAACTGAGAGTCAGCTGTGAACATTATTGGACACTTTGAAGATGAACTGCCTGAGGCAAGTTAACTGGGAAAATGTGTGGGCCCCACCAGAAATAATATATCAGCTCTTCTGAAAGAGTGAGTGGAAGGGCTGCCTGCACAGGAGGTTTCGTAGAGAAGCTCTAGAAGATTAAGAGAAACAAGTTGCCATCTCTTTTGGAGCTGAAGCCCCCATTCTTCTCTCTCCCTATCTCCCTCTCTCTGTCTCTTACACAGGCACTAACCCTCCCCATGTATGCAGCCATAAGCCAGCTTCGGAGTCTTGGTAGTACAGTCACCTCTCTTTCCTAAAATGCAGATTGGCTGCATGAACCTGACATTGAATTCCAACTCTGTGGATTCTTCGGTATCTTCAGGTCAGGCTCATGGGTGAGCTAGTATTAAGGAATAATATTTTCTTGCCCTGATATTGTCAAACCAAATGTCTATGTAGACAGAAGCTATGTGGTCTTTCATATAATGAAGTCAGAGTAATTAAAGACAGCTTCCTGGTCTTTCCATCTCCCTCTCCAGATATGCCTTCTTTTATATTGTGGGGGTGCATTGTTCTTTCCCTAGGGTGCTAATCTGAAGACAGTCGTGGCTATAATCCTAGTATTCAACTGTGAGCATATCTTAGAAAGAGCACTTGCTACATGCCAGCCACTGACTTAGTTTATCCTCCAGCTCCAACCATACTGTCTCAAAGGGTAAAATTTTTCTTCTTTTTTTTTTTTTACAGCTGAGTAGTATTCTATTGTGTAAATGTCCATAGTTGTTTTATCCACTTGTCTACACTCTCACACCTGTCAGAACAGCTACCATCAGTAAATCAATAAACAACAAGTGCTGATGAGGATGTGGAGAAAGGGGACACTTGTGCACTGTTGGTAGGAATGCAGGTTAGTGCAGCTACTCTGGAAAGCAGTATGGAGATACTTCAAAAAATTAAAAATGGATCTGCCTTTTGACCCAGTAATCCTACTCCTGGGAATATATCTGAAGGAACCCAGAACACTAATTTGAAAGAACATAAGCACCCCTATGTTCTTGCAGCATTATTTACAATCACCAAGACACAATGTGTACTATTAACAAACACTGTCTTTAACCTAAAGCCTGTATTACAGCACCTCATATAAAGTAGTTCAATAAGTGTGTACAGATAAAGGATCAAAGGCAGCTTGATATAGTAAAGAAAGGATGAAGGTCAAGACTTTGGGCCAAGTTCTGTCTCTACCAGTAACTAGTCAATGACTCAATACAATTAAAACTTCAGTTTTCTTTTTCTTGGGTGACCAAAAAGTCCATATTGTTTTTTCCATAAAATAAGAGACACATCTTTTCATTTTCCCTAGTAACTTTATTGATTTGGATATTTTGAATATGTCAGCTATCTCCCATGTGGTATAACATTGATGGTTCTCAATAAATGTCCTGATTTGATTGCTATCAACTTCAAATGATCTACCAGACTGTGTAGCATCACCCAACAAGAAATCTCTAGCACGAAACTCGGCAAACCACTTTTGACACATTCAATCAGTCACAGGACCTTCTCCATACACTGCACAAATCTTTTTTGTGTGTGTTTAAGTTGTGTTTTTATTTTTCTTGAAATAATAAAGCATAATATGCTGAAAATGTTGTGTATTTTCTTCCGTCTTCAGTATTAAAATGGCTACACAAAAATTCGCCAGTTTTAATGTTTTCTAAAATGAACATTGATATGACAGCTGTCACAATACAATCTAATAAAATTGTTTTAAATGAAGTTAAAGATAACTAGATGCCACTAGAGGTATCTTACAGAAAAAGCCAAATGAACTTTTTGGTCAACCCAACATAGACAAATGATGGGGAAGGCAGGTAGACCAGATATCTCTTAAATCTCTTCAGCTCTATCATTCTAGGAAGGTTTGTGATTCAAAATATAAATGATTACAAGCTCATGCACTGTGAAATTGGGTTGAGAAAACCTCATATTTCAGTTATAGACATTAGAGAAAAATCTTACGAAGAGATTTTTCACCTTACTCAAGGAATTCAAATTATGCTTGGTGTTAGGATGAAACTATTCCATTGCAGATGAATTCTGATTCACAGGATGAATAGCGTATTAGTTTCCTGGGGTGCCATGAAAAAGAACAACAGACCCAGATGGGTGCCTTCAAGAACTGAAATTTATTTTCTCATGATTCTGGAAGCTAGGAGTTCAAGATCAAGGTGTCAGCAGGTTTGATTTCTTCTGAGGCCTCTCTCCTTGGTTATAACTGGTTACCCTCTCCCTTTGTCTTCACTTAGTTTTCCCTCTGTATGGGTTTATGTCCTAATTCTATCTTCTTATAAAGATACCAGTCATATTAAATGAGGGCTCATTCTAATGACATCATTTTAACTCAATCACCTCTTTAAAGACCTTGCCTTCAAATACAATCACATTCTGAAGTACTGGGGTTTAGAGCTTCAATATATGGGTTTGGGTAGAAACAATTAAATCTCTGACAGGTAGTGAAAAAATATGTAAATAACAAACATATTCTGCCTAACTATGATGACAGAGTCCATCCTGGTCTGAAAATTGAGGAAACAAGGAAACATTAGCTTAAAGAACATTAATGTTCATATATTGAAGCTCTAACCCCCATTAAAATCAAAATCGAAAGGCAGTTCCATTTTTAATCTTTTGAGGTAATTCCATACTGTTCTCCATAGTGGCTGCACCAGTCTGCATTCCCACCAACAGTGCAGTAGGGTTCCCGTTTCTTCACATCCTCGCCAGCACTTGTTGCTTGTTGATTTGTTGATGATGGCCATTCTGACTGGTGTAAAATGGTATCTCATTGTGGTTTTTATTTGCATCTCCCTGATGGCTAATGATGTTGAGCATTTTTTCATGTGTCTATGGACCTTCTGTATGTCCTCTTCGGAGAAGTGTTTGTTCAGGTCCCTTGCCCATTTTTTAATTGGGTTGTTTGTTTTCTTGATGTTGAGTCGTATCAGCTCTTTATATATTTTGGAAATCAGTCCCCTGTCTGTGATGTCATTGGCAAATATGTTTTCCCATATGGTTGGTTTCCTTTTCATCTTGCTGATGTTTTCTTTTCCTGAGCAGAAACTCTTCAGTTTGATGTAATCCCATTTATTTATTTTTTCCTTTATTTCTCTTGCTTTAGGAGATGTATCTGTGAAGAGATTGTTACGTGAGATATCTGATATTTTCTTGCCTATGTTTTCCTCTAGGACTTTTATGGTGTCACGGCTTACATTTAAGTCTTTGATCCATCTTGAGTTTATTCTCGTGTGTGGTGTAAGGTGGTGGTCTAGTTTCATTTTTTTGCAGGTCCTATACCCGAAGAATCTTGAAACCCCAATTCAAAAGAACTTATGCACCCCTATGTTCATTGCAGCACTGTTTACAATAGCTAAGTGCTGGAAACAACCTAAGTGCCCATCTGTAGATGAGTGGATCAAAAAACTGTGGTACATTTACACAATGGAATACTATGTAGCAGAAAGAAAGCAGGAACTCCTGCCATTTGTGACAACATGGATGGAACTAGAGAGAATTATGCTTAGTGAAATAAGCCAGGCAAAGAAAGAAAAATACCATATGATATCACCTAATACAGGAAACTAAAGAACAACACAAACAAAGGAACTAAATAGAACAAAGAGCAGAATAGCAGTCAATAGGGGGGAGGGGAGAGGGAGAGAAGGGGGATAAGTAAGGGAAGGGTTTAATTAAAGAGCCTGTATGAAAGACTCATGGACATGGACAACGGGGAGGGATATGATTGTGGGAGAGGGGGTGGGTTGGGTGGGGGAGAGAAATTGGGGGAAAAGGGGACAACTGTAATTGAAAAACCAAAATAAAAAAATTAAAAAATAAAAAAAAATAAAAAATAAAAAATAAAAAGAAAAACACTGGAAAATAGAATACGGCAGAATTCTACTGCCATCTTTTCCCCCCTCAACATTTATGCATTATGTGATAGGCAATGTTGTAACGGCAAAAAGAAATATCATAAACATCAACTTAAAACTTGCTTTTCTAAAAATTGGTTAAATTTTAGGAATCATGATTCTGTATCTTTATCAAATAGCTTTATCTATTTCAAACAAACAAGGAAGTTTAATTAGAAAAATATTCTAGATGCTGTGTTATTAACAAATGCTAATTTGTATTTGTATAATAAATACTACAATTCAACCAAAAAAAAAAAAAAAAAATCAAAATCGGAGACTGTCACTTTGCAGTTTATCTTGGTGCCAATATACTTACAGCATTTTGATGTAGAATTCTTTTTAAAGACAAGAGAGTTCAATGGGAGAGGGCAAAAGGAATTAAAAAGCAGGACTGAGTGCATTTTCTCTCACATTATATATTTAAGTACAAGTTATGAATATTTCTACAGTTAGGCTAAAATTAGGAGAGTCATTCAAAAAGGTTGAGAGTTGGAGCTGTCAGGAAGTAAATCTATGACTGATGAATGAAAAAGTCTGAGTTCTTTTACTCTACAACCTTCTGTTTCAGTTCCTAATCACTTCCTTTAACACCAGATTCTCAGAGATGAGCATCAGACACCTGGAAGACTTGTTAAAACCTGATTATTGAATCACACATCAAGAGTTCATGATTTCACAGGTCAGAGTGGGACCCAATAATTTGCATTGGTAATTAGTTCTCAGGTGAGGCTGATTGTGGAGGGCCACATTTTCAGAATCTCTGCTCTAACAAAGACTGATAAGGGGAGCATCCCCAGGGGCCAGTATTGAGAGGCAGGACAAAGCCAGTGCAGAGACCAGTAAAGAGGTAACAGGATTGCAGACCAAGAAGCCACTCAAAGCCGTTTCAGAGAGATCCATGGATTTGGAGAAATGAGCAGATTACTTTTACATAATACTTCTTAAAGTATTTGCTATCTGAATTATGCTGAATGCTTTGAAAACAGACATTCATTATAATTTTAAAAGTCAAATGACTGCAAAAAAAATCTTAATTTGAAAGCACAGAACCCAGGCACTTTAAAATTTGGTATGCACGCATGATTTTCCATCAGCAGCTGTTAGAAGGATAATTAAGGATTAAATTTTCATTTAATCATTTTCAAATATGAATATACTTTCTCCCTTACCCCCACTCCAAGCCATTTGAAAAATGGAACTGAACCTCTAGCTCCAGGTCTTATCTTTAGAGAACAAATAGATTTACTTCAATTCTGTAAACTCATTAAAGTGATTTAAGACATATTTAATTTAATTCCTATTTCCTAAATTAAATTTTCATAATGAATAGTTTTTTATCAGAGTTCTCATGTGACTGAATGGGTGAGGAAATCTTATTCCATGCCTAAAAAGAAATCTGGGTAAATCATATCTTATTTGATTCCAAGGCTTGTGAGAAGTTGGTGGAAGTTGGCATAGGGAGGAAGTAAGGAGGTTTTGTAGCAAAATCACGAAACTGGAACACTAGAAGGGACCCTACAGGTCTTGCAGTCCCACAGCTTCACCCTACAGGTGGAAAATCCAAGGTCCTGGGCGAAATCCTTGCACCCAAGGTCACTCAGCCATGCAGTGAATTTCCTGAGACTATAATCCCGGTTGTTTCATGTAGAACCCTGGTGTTGTTTGGTGGGTACATTGTCATGTCCTTGCTCTTTGGGTTTCAACTCAGTGTCCTGATATTTTAAAGGAAAACTTAAGAACATGGAAGAGTTTGTAAGCAACCTGAAGACAGGTCCCAGGCACATGTCAGTCACTCAGCATTTCCTGCACAGAGCCAGTGAACAAACACATTGTAGGGCATGCACATATTTTAATCAAATGAGCTGAAATGCTTAACGTTTGGAAAGGAGCCCTGGGAGGAGGAGGAGAGAGGTGCAAATACAAACCATCCAACTGTACAACTTGGCCAAGATTTCATTTCCATATACTATGAAACACTAGACCTCAATTTTAATGTTTTGAAGGCCTGAAGGCAGCTGACTGGGTTTTGCTTTTTCCCCTTTGCCACTCCCTTTGAAGAAAGAAATACTCCTATTTGAGGCTTTATTCTACCAGTCCAGGTGAAAATATGGGTAGAGCCTCTGCTGTCCGAGGGAGCCTGGGTTTCAGTTCTGCTGAAGGCCATGGTCGGGCCAGGTTCTTGCTCTCCACGGCTGCCCCAAGGAAGCTGATGATTCTGGCAGACAGGAGCCAGACCTTGCCAAACCCGAGGGAAGGGCTTCTCACTGCTTCCCTGGGGGCAGGCCTGGGCAGCTGCCCGTGTTCACATCGATTGATTCCAGCTGTGTAGTGCCATGTTGGCCAAGTCTCCTCATTAGTGAAAGGAAAGCGGGCTTCCATGAAAGTGCCTAGAAAGGGCGTGCTCTCACCTCTGCTTATCCCCTTTGCTGCCCTTGCCTTTTGCTCATTTCCTCCCTGCACTCACTTCCATTCCCCATTTCTTTCCTTCTCTTTTTCCCATTCCCTCTCCTCTTTCCGTCTTTATCACTCCCCTTTCTCCATTATATTTACCCCTCACACTGAACCACCCTTTCACTTTTTCTCTGCATCTTGTTTGACTCTCTCTTTCCATCCGCCCATCCTTTCTCCCCCTCCCTTGGCACCTTCTATCACTGTGATGTTTTTTCTTCCCATCCCTGGCTCACATTACCTCTAGAATCACACCAGAGTTAAACTACAGTCCTTGATCCTTAAAAATGAGAGATCTTGGTTTTGCACAGCTACAAGCAGGATTGAGTAAGATGGTACTTAACAGCATGGTCTTTGTGGCCAATAAGAAAGAGGGCGCTTGTGTGTGTTTAGTAGCTTTGTCGAGGCTTTCATTGTCCAGCATTCAAGAGCAGATCCTTAATTTGCTTGAGAATCACAGCTGAATAGTCAATTTGCTTTAAAAGACTCTTGATTTAAGCCTTCTGAGAGCTCTATCTCTGGCCGTGGTTTTGGAAAGTGATTGCCTGTCATCTCAAAATGTTAGAGTAAACAGCGGGTCTGCTCAGCATCATATGTTTATTTTCCACAGTGGCATTTGCTAGGTCACGTGGTGGCCGTTTAATTTCCACAACTGACATTCCACAGGTCTGAGATTTCATTTCTTTGGAAGGATTTCAAATACTTGTGGTTTTAACCAAGATGAAAAAATATATATTTAAAAGAGAAACACATAGCCACCAGCCCTTTTCAGTGGTGTCCCTAGCAGTCTCATGGGCAGCTCCTCTGTCCTTCAGCTCTCAGACACTAACAGACACTGAGAGGGTAAGGAGGCCCAGACACCTGCTTTTCAGAGCTCTCACAAGACTAAGCCCTTCCAATGGACTCTAGCCTTTCACATATGTGTATTTCATTTCACTTTTGATTCTTGATAACCTGTTTGGTCTCACCCACTAAAGAACTGGGAGATGGTGCTATCCTGGGTTTCAAGACTCATTGTGCTGGAGGAACCTGAACAGATGCCACTGTACCCCCAGGATCCTTGAGTTACTTTAATAAAGAGACTGATGCTACCTTCTATCTAAAATTCCCTAGTTAGACTTCAGACCATATAGGACAGAAGAATACATTCTTATTGGGGGATCTGGATTGCTGCTCTCTCACTGGAAGTTAAAATAAAGGAACATAAATAATTAGAAAAACTGTAGCTACTAAGGAATAAGGTGCCAAAAATAGGGCCAGCCCAAAACCACTTCATGGGAAAAAATAAGATTTTAGTACATCACCACCATTTCAACCACCCCTTTGAGCTCCTTGAGCTCCACTGGAACTTGACATCTTTTCATTATCTTCCAGCCGCCTAGAGAGCTCCCTGTAGGTGACTTCTGCTGGGGTCGAGAATGGCTTTCTGCCTCCCGCCTCTCATTCTCTGTGACTCTCTCAAGTCCATCATCTCATTTCCTCTTAGCCTGCCCTCTGTTAGGGAACCAATAAATCCCATTGAATGAAGGCATCTTAAATGATCATGTTTCTGTGTTACTTTTTTGGTGCATTGATTTCATTCTAACAAAGACCAAGTTACCAATTCTGGAACTGTCATTAAGACACATTGAAGAAAGTTCAAGTCCAACAGGAAATTTTCTATCACCAGTTGATGACTGAAATAAGAACCTAATAGTTAGCATCTTTTACTTCTCCAAGTTACTTTACTTCACTATCTAGGGAAAGAAATAGGAAAGGATGAAATCACAGGTATGACATGAATTAGGACTTTCGGACATCAGCCCTGGAAAGGCCCTGAATGAAAGACCACTCAAACATCATTTATACATTGTAGGTCCTTTCAAAAGCCTGGGGCTGTCAGTTTGTCAGCCCCTTAGAAGGGCTATATATTCTTTACAGGAACCAGTGTTGGTATTGTCTTTAGATTACATGCTCTAAACTGGAAAAAATGATATTTATTTATACATCTTGAGACAATGTCAGAAATTAAATTTTGCCAGGTACCGTTACTCTTACCTTCTTTCCTGAGACCTCCACCAATGTTCTGCTGAAAGACATATCTTCTAAAATGGTGGCATGTGGACAAGGTGGGTCTGTGCAGGGACCGCCAATAATGACATACTTTCAAGGAGATAGGATATGAACATTAAGCTGATCACAGCATCTGGACATATTGACCCTAAAACTGCCCTATAAAGTTGGCAATTTGACTTATGAAATTAATTGTTCAAGGGATAATAAAAAATGAAGAGTTTTAGATAAATTCACACATAATAGTCTGAGTTATCTAGGAAGTTTTTCCTAACTTGTGTTTACCAGTGGGTGAGGTGCATATATTCCTCAAAATATTCCCTGTGGCCTTTTGTCATTTGTGAGACTGAAAATGACCCAATTTTAAATTCTCTCTCTTTAAAAAATTGCAGGTTAACTGTTGGCCAGAGAGAAAAGTCAATATTTTAGTTGATTTTAGTCTCTCAAATAAAAAAAACTAACAATTGCATTAAAATATGCAAACCATTTATTTGGTAACTTTTTAAAAAATCATTCACAATACCATTAATATTTCAAATTTATTTCCTCTTGCTGTGCAGTCCTTGCCTGAACTTAAAATATTTATAAATTGGATATTTCACACATGTTCTCATCCCCTTGGAGCAAGTTCCTTTAAATGAACTCTGTGGAGGAAGCTTAAAATCACCAGCATTATGGAGGAACCAGGAGCTACTTGGCCAAGTAAGTTTAGATAACCCTGGTTAGTAAAAGTTAATGAATTTCTTTAAGGATTTCTTCTATTTTTAGTCACCCATGTGCATTTTTACCTACAGAATGCTGGAATTACCACATATTGGAACCACAGAATTCCCTCTGTGAGGACTATCTTATAGGACAAGTGTCCTCTGAACATATTTTGGAAAACACTACTGTAATAATAATAATAGTAATAATAATTACAGTGGTGACAATGGCCACAATTAAAACAAGTTATTTACTGAGCATGTACCACATGCTAAGCACTGTTCTCAGTACTGGCCATGTATTAACCCATAATTCTCACCACCACCCTATGATAGGTACAATTATGAGAACAACACCAAAAGAGCATAAATAATTTATCCAAGGTTACCAGCTGTTACATTTGGGAGGTGTGATTTGATCAAGGCTGACTGACCCTATAGCTTACACTTTTCCCTCTCACACTGCTTCTATCCTTCTCTTCTGTGCCAAGAGATTGTTCGTGGCAGGAGAACTCAGCAGCCAAGAGCCTGAGTCCCCTGAGCTAAAAGCATGGATGCCTGAGAGGGACCTGCATCCCATGTATCACCCCTTGTTGCAGTCTAATTAAGCATTAACAGGACTTAGAAGTAGAAGTGTACAGTCAATATTATCATTGCCTGAAGTATATAAACCTCTAACTTCTTAGCACCATTGCAAAATATGCTATAACACACATTTAGCACCAGATTTTCTTGGCCTTCTCATAGATTCGTCTGGGTAAGTCTGGACAACCTTGCAAGTTTTGTCTTCTCAACTGTACTTGAAACTTCTGTGGACAAGGACCTTGTTGAATGCTTCTTGCTGATGTAGTCAGTGCAAATCATATTGATCAATGCACCTGAGTGGTTATATTAATAATAACCCTTTTATTCATTGCTTTAAATCTATTTTTGAGTAACAGTGTCTTCATGGCACTTTATAGTTCATGAATGTTTTGACAAGTGGTGAGTTTCTTGATTACCATGACAGCCCAGTGAGAGAGATGTGAGTTATCTCTCCCCTTTCCAAAGATGACCAGGTATGTGATTTGATCGAGGTCATAGAGGAGAATGTGAAGGTTTTGGAACAGGAACTCGGTGTAGATTCATCAAATCCAGACCTTGGGCTTCCCTCATTGCCTTGGTCTCCATGTCACCGCAAAGAGATGGAGCATTTCATTTAGGAGTTGCCATTCTCTTTGGAGCGTGTTCTTCCACACATGCACCTCATGGGTAGGTGCCCCTCATACTACATAGCCACGTAAACTCCCACACTTGCATTTTTTGAAATAGAAGGCAGTGGTTTTGGCCCAGCAGAAGTCAGGCAAAGAGAGAAAGGAGAGGAGATTTGAAGGATTTTGGTGCTTGTGTTTATCCTCTTCTTCCCCTCCTAGAGGATGGAGAAGAACCTCTATTATTCTGGGACAAATTTTTGGGTAAGGAGAGCAACAAAGCTTCTTGGAATCATGAAATATTTCCACCATTGAGTCATAGGGGCAACACAAGAGGAAATAATATGTTGAAGAGAAATGACAACCAGAGGTGGGGGAGGGGGCTGGCAGCGTATGAATAATTCTCTAGCACAATCGCTTGCTGTCCGCAAAAATGAAGTAGCCTGCAGTGTGCCTCAAATCTATGGGACTTCATTTCATAAAAATGGCAACAAAGAAATGATCATGACAATAGCAACAGACCCAGGATTCCACCTTGGCTGTTTGGCCAAAAATAATTTAGAAGCATGTAAGTGGAAGGAGCACAAAGAAAAGGAAAGGTGAAGAGTAAAGATAAGAGTGATTCATAAATTGAAAGATGATATTTTTGTCTTCTATGGAATAAGGCATTCAGTGAGGAAACAAGTACATCTTCAAGGGCACCAAGGAGCACTGCACTTTAGATATTGAAAATGAAAACACCAAGAAGAATGTGGCTGGAGTGCTTAACGAAGAGGGTAATATTTTATTACTTCAGTAATTGCCAAACCTTGAAGCTCAAGTTGACTCCGAAAATGTATTCTTAGAAACAGGAACAAAAAAGTATAAAGAGATAATTATAGGAAAGTGGATGGCAGGATTCTTTTTTCCTTCCAGACAAGAGGAAAGAGAAGGACAGAGCTAAGTCAAAGATTGAGTGTCGGGTGTGTTATTTCTGAGTTCATCTTCTCAGATGCGGTGGTGACAGAAAGATTTTGGGTGGAGGGGGATGGGAGGAAGAGATGTCAAAAAGCAAATGACTTTCATAACAAATTCTGACAGAGTTCAGGAAAGACCAGTCCTAACACTAGAGAATTTTCTATTTTCCAAGTTTGTTTAAATATACACCAATGACAAGTTGGCCTGAAGCAAAATTGTGAAGTAAGAGAACATTGGCTTTAGGGCCTTATTAATCAATCAATCATCAGATATTTATTGAGCACCTCCTCTGCACAAGGCATCATGCTGGAGAAAGCTGAAGCACAAGACACTCACCTCTTTGCCCTCAAACAATCTACTACTGTTTAGTTAGGAAGGTACAAATTGCTACACTCAGAGGTCAAAGAGTATTCTGAATAACGTCTTGAAGCATCAGGAAAAACGATATTAAAGTAATGTGAAGAGCAAACACTCTACAGCGTTCACCAAGTTGCAAGACAACTTTTAACAGTTTTACAAATGTTACCTTCTTTAATCCTCACAACAGCCGTATGGTGTAGGTTCTGTCACTACCCTCATTTTATAGCTGAGGAAATTATGACATAGCTAGTAAGCCATGGCATTAGGATGGAAACCAGGCAATATAAACCCAGAGCCTGGGGCCTAGCCACTACACATGCTGCCCCTCATAAAACACTCCCACGTACGATGAAAAGTAAGTGAACCAGACAGGCAATAAAAGCTGCGGTCATTCTGAGTAAGGTGATGTTCTGTCATTATTTTGGTTCAGTCTCTCACTAAGTCCTTTGATCCTAACTAAAAATAGCCTGTGAGGGAGAGAGGAAAGGTCATCTGATGCTCATTTCTACAGTAGAAATGATTGAACTTTCTCAAGGTCATATCATGAAACACAGCAATGTGATAAGTGCAGTAGTAGAATTAAGGTCTTACTGCTTGTCAGAACTTCTGAATCGAGGCTGAGTGGGGTGGCAGGTTGTATCACTTGCAGACTAGACACAAGGCCCATACCTGGGTGCTCTCTATCTCACCACCATTTTTTCCTTCTACAACATTGAATGAGTGTGTTGTTCCATGCTGGACAACAAGGAGAAGATGGAGCCAAGGCAATGCCAGCATGAGCCAGGATGAGTAATTATCCCCTAGAATGTTTATGTTTGTTTTAAATTTCTTATTTTGAAGTTATTTTAGACTTACAGAAAAGTTGCTAAACTAAAACAGAAGATTGCAACATATGCTCCACCCAGCTTCCCCTGATGTTAACATCTTGTACCACCACAGCACAGATATCAGAACTAAGCGATTAGCATTGGTACAATACTGTGAACCAACTATAAAACATATCAGGATTTTACCAGCTTTTCCACTAATGTCCTTTTCTGTTCTGGAATCTAACCCAGGACCCTACATTGCATTTAGTTCCCGTCACTCCTGAATCTTCCGCGGTCAGTGATAGTTCCTCACTTTTTCTTCATTTTTTATGGTTTTAAAACTTTTGGAAAGTACTGCTCATTAATTCTGTTGAATGTCTCTCAATCTGGAGTTATCTTATATTTCCTCATGATTAAATTGTGGTTATGCATTTTTGGTAAGAAATTTAACAAGGAAGTAACATGTTCTTCTCAGTTTATCAGTCAGGTGTTATGCAATGTTAATATGTCTATTTATTGGTGATATTAACCCTTATCCCTTGGATAAATTAGTGTTTGATGATTTGCTCTATTTTTTCTTTTTCTTTTCTCATTGAAATGTATAAATATATTATGAAAATATTTTAAGATTATTAAAATATCCTGTTTTCCCTCAAACTTTACCCCATTAATTTTAGTGTGCTTTGGGGACCTCAGCAATAACAATTATAACATAGTGTTTTAATCATGATTTTCCATTTCCCAACTCTTTCTCCATTTTTAAGTGAAATTATTCTAGAAGAAAAAGCAGTCTCTTTCACATTTAGTTATACAAATGTTTATTTATATTAGTATGGACTCATGGATATTTATTTTATTCAATTTTTACAGATTTTGGTAACTGAGAGCTTTTTCAGATTAGTTCCTGTGCCATTTTGACATATCCACATCCTTTTTAAAGCATTTCTTTACTTTTTGGCATAACATGTTCCAAGTATATCTTGTATGCTCTCTGATCTAGCCTTGGAATCATAAGGCTTATCCAAGGAGCTCTGACTCCTTTTATTGGAGAATAGTATTAGAAACCAAGATCTGGGCCCTAGGTGTGCTTATTGCTACTGCAGTGTCATTGCTCTTTCTTCTTCTTTTCTTAATTGTTTTTCTATTACAGTTGTCCCATTTTCCCCCCATTGCTCTCCCCCTCACAGTCAAACCCCACCCTGTTGTCCATGTCCCTGGGTCATTTATACCAGTTCCATGACTAGATCCTTCCCCTTCTTTCCCTGATATTTCCCCTCCTCCCTTCCCAGTCGCTGTCAGTCTGATGAACAAAACAAACAAACAAGCAAAATAGAACCAGAGGCATGTAAACAAGGAACAGACTGACAATGTCATTGCTCTTAAAGCCTCTCAACAGAGCTTGAAAATATGTGAATGGATACTAACCCATGAATGCACATGCATCTATATTTATTTTTATATCTTTTTATATCCATATATATTAAAGAGCCATGAGTTCATACTCATACTTTAGATTCTAATCCAATGCCACAGGGTTCTTTTTAGCCTTTCCTCTTTCTGTATTTGTAATTTCATTCTCCAACAATGAAAAAGAAGAGATTTGCAGGTTTTTCCAATCTAATTCTCATTATCTACAATATATTTACCTATTGGTTCTAAAGTAGAATATGTAAAAATAGTTTCAGAATTACTAATCCACACCCTATTGAGAAACAAATTTACTAACTATATTACAGTACTTATATATAGTTCTTTTTGTCTTTTGCCTAGTATGGTTTGGGATTTTGAAAACCAGAAATTCACATTTAGCTCTCAGTTGTACTGTTCTCTGTATGGGCCACATCTCCCCTTTCATCCATTAAAAAATATTTATTTGGGGCATATAACACATGACCTATGAACAGCAAAGTGTTCATATTACTGAGGTTAGATTAAAAGTTGGAGTGAGGCAACAAAAATTCGACTCACTTTTGTGAAGGTCTTTCATGTGAGATAAGAATTAGACTTTTTCTGACTAGCTTCACAAAGCCAAACTCAAATTAATAAGTAGTTAATTCTATTAAATGTAAGGATGAATTTTTAAATTTTTCCAGTGGTCCATCAATTGGATGACCATTTTATTGAGTTATAAATCCTCATTGTTAAAAACTTCTGCCAGAGGCTAGAAAGTTGGGCAGGAGGTCTTCTAAGGTCATTTTAAAATGTGATTTTCTGTGACTCTCTAACACGCCCTTTAACATTCAGATGTCTGTTTTTTCTGTGTCTAACTCCTTTTTCATTTCATTTGGACCCTTGTCAAAGGGACTTGACTTCACAGAATACCATCAGAGATGGAAAATCGTACCCATAAGTGACAAAGATTCTGTCATATTAATAAAGAGACAAATTTATAACTTGAACATTTTTTAAACGGAATCATTAGCAATTTAATATTTGCTGGCTAAGTAAAAGGTGCTCCAGGGATTGGTCTGAGGAGAGGGTAAGCCCATTATTTGGGGAAGTAGTATAGATAAAGGTAATCTATAAGCATATATCAGTGAATTGTCACTGTTCCTAAAATTAACTTCAGGTCAACAAATATTTTTGAACACCTTATTTGCACTGGACATTGTTTTAGGTGTTAGAGATATAGTGGTTATCAAAAGAGACAAAAAATCCTTGCTATTGTGGAGTGTACATTCTACGAGGCTGAGACAGACCATAAGTATACTAGATACGTAAAGTATATAGTAAGTTAAAGGGAATATGTGAATTGTTTTTTAAAGCAAGAAAAATTAGGTACACCAGGGACCAGGTAGGAGATTGTGATATAAAATGAAAAAGTCAGGGTGGATCTCTTTAAAAAAGGTGATTTTGACCACAGACTTACAGGAAGGGTGGAAGGCATTATTGCTCACTCCTGGACCCCTTCTCTGAGGCCATGTAATCAGCCCTGACCAATGAGCTAAGAGAGGAAGTGACCACATCCCATTTGGGCTGAAGCATGTAATGGCATTGAATTTAAGAAATTAGTGCTAATTTTGACAGGTTCCTTTCCCAGTCACATCACACTAGTACTTGAGGTGGAGAGCAGGTGTTCGATATGCCATGGCAATTGTTAGGTTCTTTTTAGTCATTGGCTTTGTTCACATCTCCTTACTCCTTTTACTCGCATTCTTTAAAGTTCTTTCCAGACTGTGTTAGCTAAAATTCACTGAGTGTGGGGCCTCTTCATAGCTATTAACTTAGGCTTTATTTTCATGGAGAGTTCAACCAAAACTCCTTTTTAAAATATTATGTTATATATCAAATATGATTAAGCAAAAAAATAGTTTAAAGATCAGATTTTTATACTTTCTACATGTCCTTTCATGGCCATGATAGTTGGAAAAGCTCACTATAAAGTAGAGTCTATAAATTAGTATGTGGTTATGCTCTGGGTACCAAACACCTTTCCACTGCCCAATTATGCATACAAGCTATGTGGAAACTAACTTTGTTGCAACTGAGGATCCAGTAATTTTATAGGTATGGGTGTCAGGCTGGAGTAATTTGAGTAGTTCTTGCTACAGGTCAGGGATAAGGAATGTGGTGTATGATCAAACAAATATTAGAAAAACATCCTGTGTTGTCTATAACGTGTGAGAACATTGCCTGGTGAGTTAATGAGATTGGAGTCTGGACAGTGACCAGGTCACCTCAAACAGAATACAAATTTGAAGGGTAACCCAACAAACAGTGTGTACATTTATGAGGATACCTTTATGGGCACTGGGTGATTCTTTAATTATGAGCACGAGGATGCCTTTTTGGGTACTGGTGAATGTCTTTTCCTCATTGACAACATGTTTAGGAACATTTAGTATTTAGTGTTCTGCCAAAGTTTTCAACTGTTCAATTCTGTCTAAAAAATTCTGACATACAGACATAGGCTTGCCATATAGGGTCCCTTTTTCAAACATGAGATATGTGGGTATGTATATGGCAGTAGACACAGAATAGATTCTGACTCTGCCTCCCCAGACCTGTTAGTCAACGTATTATGCCACCTCACTTGACAACTCTACAACATTGTGTGAGTTACCACCATTCTCTTATTGTCCTCATTGTATCCTCCCTGATCCCAAGAGCATAAAGAAAATGTGTGCCACTCCACTGTGTTATCATCCCTCTTAGACTCATGGCAGCCAATGTGGGGAGAACTAGGTGCTTTTAGGAAGGTGAGCTAATCTATGTACCTACTATGTGCCAGCACTAGGCACTGAAATACAACCATGAATTGGAAATGTCTAGATGTCAAAGAAGATCAGAGCTGTCATTTCTGAAGTGCTCTGCATCCCACAAGTCACACTGTAACCATTTATTTAATATGAGGAACATTGTTGGGCAGGAATATGATCATCATTGATAGGGGATATACAAAGGAAAGAAATCAGAGAATGAAGAACAAGAGAGATGAAATATCTGGAACTCTGGGCCAACCACATTAAGTAGATGGAAAACAAGGTACTGGAAGACATAACTGGAGAAACAATGAAATTAAACTGTGAAGGGCAGTAAGAGATGGAGCAATAAAAGGAAAAAAAGACTTCCTGAGACAGACAACACTTAGGCTGCAAAGGTATTTCTCAATGGCTGTGTGGAAACTGGATCCCTAGCAGCATTCAGGAGGAGACTAAACAGAACTGAAAAGAGATAAATTGCAGGAATCAGTTTGCCATGGACTAGAGGATGGGCCTGTTTTGTGTTCTTCCATTTCAAGCCCATGACTGTAAAAACCACCACAGGTTTGGCTGCCCAAAGGTTGAGCTCCACATGACAAGAGAGACTGGATGGTCAAGCCGGGACCGTGAGAGTAATTGGAAAGGTTCAGAGTCTAGCAGATAAGAACAGAAGAGGTACTGGACCAAAGTGGAGGCACCTATGGGAGTTCTGGTATGAAGGCGAGGCTCTTCTTTATCATTTGCCTTGCTCTATGCTGTGTGTGTATGTGTGTGTGTGTGTGTGTGTGTGTGTGTGTGTGTGTGTGTACAAAATAGAATGGGAGGAGGCTAAGGTTGGAAGTAATGATTATTGACAGAAGGAGGCTAGGTCCTGAGGGTAAGTCCTGCTTCCAGAAAGAGATCTGAGTAAGGCATGTTTTGCAGTGTCAAATCGAGATAAAACTTTGAGGATGAGCTGAACCTGATTTCCAAGGGTCTGCCCTTTTATTTCCATAACAAAGGCCCTTCCTACCTAAAAACATAAGGGATGGAGAGGATTTCAGATGTACTGAAAATGTTCTTCCTTTTTATTTAAGGTTGATGCCTAAGGATCTTTTCTTTGGTATAAGACTTTGTTTTAAAACAGTGATATGCCATGTAAGAGAACATAACAAGCATTTAGCTGCTATTGTACATCAGTGAGGGTGTTCTTCAAAGTCATCTGTGTGAGGTCAAAAGTAGACAGCAGGCATTGGTAAATGATTGTGCTAAGTGCCCACCTCTCCAAGACTCACCATCCCTGCTTCCCCCCCATTCAGGGGATTCCACTTCTAGGTAAAGAAGTTTAGTATCAGCAATGTTTCTCCTTGAAAATCAAGCTGCATTTGCAAGTCTTAATCAAGTCATACAAGCAAAGGGAAAAGTAGTTCCTTTCAGATCAAGCAGAACTTCCCAAGGGAAATGCCCTCTGTTGTATAGATACCTTAGTAGTTGGGTCAGTTTAATCGTAGCTCTCTCTACCAATGACTGTTTTCTCTTTTCCCTGAAAAATGATTCTAGAGTCTTGAAAGACCATCATAACCCAGATTCTAGAAAAATTAGGAAATTCACAGCTTTAGTGGAAATACAGGCTGATGGTTAATTGCAATTCATGACATTATGAAAAAGCATGCAGCACCTGATTGAACAGTGACTTTTAAATTATCTTCAAAACCTACCTAAGATAGCAACCAAATCTCTTATAGGTGAGCTTACCCATTAGAGAAATTAGATACTTCAGAATCTGTCAGAAATCTTGCAGTTACAAGTATTAGAATAATGGTCCCAACTGGCTTAAATAAAAAGGTGATTTCTTTGATTTGTTAACTGAAATGTCTAAGGGTTTTAAGCTCAGATGGATCAAGTACAGGTATCCCCCATATAACATGGTACTTCTACAACATGGTTTCGCTCTAACATGATATGACTGTAGAAAATATCCAAGAATTGCTGGTAGAAGAAGAAACTGCTGAAGCAATTTTGGTGGAAATGACATCTGGAATGTGCCAAGATAACTTAGGGGATGAGAGCACTGATGAAAACAGAGACATTAAACACTTTACTCTGAAAAGCATAAAGAAAGTCCTAGACTTAGCCAAACAGTTAGAGTTGTATTTCTTAAATGAAGATCCTTGCATTGAAAGGAGCACAAAGTTTAAGAGAGAACTTCAAAAGTACTTAGCACCGTTTAATAAAATTTGTAAAGATCTCTCAGCTAAAAGCAAGTAATCTAAAATTACAGCTATTTTGCAAAACACAGAGCATAGAAATCAAGATAATGCTGAAGAAAGCTCAGAGGATGAGGATATCTTGTCAAAATGAAAACATTCGGTTAATGGAGCTTAGTAGTGATAACAAAAATATTACTTAATTCATGTTGATATGTAATGCTTTTGATGAAATCACTTTAATAAAATATTTCCCTTAATTATAAAAACATAATAGCATGTTTTTTAAATTTTTGTAACCTAGCCCCCCTTTTTGTACTAGTTCTTTGTTTCGTATAACATAGATTCGTATAACACGGTATTTGTTAGGAACCTAACAACCGCATTATATGGGGGTTACCTGTAGTTCTAATAATATTATTAGAATGGGTTTTTCTTCATTCCTTCACATCGTTTTGCTATACATTGATTTCATTCTCAGTGGTTCCATTCTTGCAAAAGTAAAACGATCATCCGGCAGGTCCATGCTTATCCTTCAGTAGCTGTAAGTTCAGCAGTAAAGACTGTCTCTAATACAGCAGTCCCAACAGAAGTCTTGTGACTGCCTTGCTGGGTCTAACTGGGTCACAGTCTCATTCCTGAACCAATGTCTGTGGCCAGGGCAATGGGACATTATGAGTGGTCAGGTTTGAGTCACATGGCTCTCCCTGAAGCTGAAGGTAAATTCAAGGGGAAAACGCTGCACTCTGCACACCATGGAGACTGAAGTGGGTTGGAAGAGTATTTCCCAGGAGGAAAAGAGAGTTCTCCCCACCAGATGAAGAGCAAATATGTGGTGTGTTGTCATAAAACTATCGCTATACTCTAGATTCAAATTGTTCTCTAATAATGTGTATGTGGAGGGGTGGGGCAGAGTGGGAAAGAGAAAGAGAGTAAGCACAGACAAGTGAGCAAAGTAAGTAGGTCCAAAGAAATGTCTGATAAGTCCATAAAGAAAATACTAACAAGGAGCTGGAGGCGAGATATAGGCCAAGTACAATAGGACAAACCAGATTCTGTTTGTTGGCACAGATTTTCCTTCTGGTGAAACAAAATTTTCTTCTCTTTCGGAAATTAAAACTTAACTGTGACTTTCCACAAGACACTTTTCTTCTCTGGCATGGAAGAATAAAGAGAAGTTAGACCAACTGAACACTCAGGTTCCATTATGTTATAAATTTATATCATATTTAATGTTTAATGAACTTTAATTGAAATTAAAATTCCAAGACAGGACTAATGAGCATTAGCTAGTACAAGACATACTTAATTTAAGAAAATGTAATATAATTCACCACTACTTTCTTAAGTTTTTGGATCCATTTATGTGATAATGGGCTTGCCAGGAGTCCCTGGTATTGGTGATAACGCAACCGAACTGACCAACAGTGGCACCCACTGAGGCCTTCTGTATAGTGCTTGAGGTCACGGCCAAAGTAAATTAATCAGTGGTGGTTTGGCTGGATACTTGCACCCAGATTGACTTTTCCTGGGTCAGTTCAGGCGAGATGTGTATTGTTCTCATTAAGAGATTATACATCTGGCTTAAAGAAAAAATTTGAGTCTGGTGCTTACTTAAATAGCAGAACTTAAACAATTTGCTAAAGTGACATTTTTTTCTCTTACATTATTGGAAGTCTTTGGAGTGTTGACTGAAAAATAATATCGAGTAGGTGTTTCATCACCAAAAAGGATTTATTTGGGAAAGGGAAAGAGTTGCAACCTAGTACATGCAGTCATAGCAATTCAAGTGCACACTCTAGCCTGCCAAGATAGAGGAGTATTTATGTAAGGAAAAAGAAAGTTAAGGGAATGAAAAGTTAAAACCATAGAGCTTTATTATAAACATAGAATTCTTTCTGTTGGGTTCTCACATGCAAGGTTCTCATGATAACATAGAGTGGGAGAACTTCCACAAGCCCTAGCTTCTCCCATAGACCCTCCCCACTGATTATGTTTTCTTAAAGTTCCAGTTAGTCTTTGTCAGGGGTTAAACGATGCCTTAGCCATTGTTTTCCAGGGCTAGGAGCCAGCTATAGATCTTTTATTACAGTTCTTCATAGTTGTAGTCCAAGCTTTTATAAGATCCAGGTTTTCCAAATGTTTGATTTCTCCATTTATGAATGCAACATTTTGTTAAGCTGTCTTTATTCTTTAAGTCATCTGTAGGGTAGGAAATTCATATTTTTTTCAGGGCAGGATATTGCCAGTCAACAGATGTCTAAGGTGGGACCACCATAGCCCAAAAGAGGTAAATGTTCTCAGATCCAAATTTACAATCAGATCTGTAATAATATTTCAGACCTTGCCCATGGGAGTCTGGCTCACTTATTGCTCTGTGACTTCCTTGATAACTCAGCTCTCTTGTCCCCTTGAACATCATTTACTCCTTGTTGAACACATCCCAGGCCCCCTTGAGAATTTTATTCTTGGTGTGTTTCTCAAGCACAGCTCTTCCAAGAATAGTTTTTCCAGACTTGATTTTCTGCCTGATGAGTACATTTGAAGGTCTCTTCCAGGGAAAAGCTGCAGAGGTGCATTAACTGAATTCTCTTTTAAGTTCCTTCCTTAGTTGTGATCTTTCCTTTTCTCATGTGAAGAGTATGTTTCTCTGCAACACCTTATTTAAACCGAAACATTACAGAAGTTAGGGCCTGGAAAAGGGTGGTAGTCACTGGGGACAAGTAAAGCGCTATATTTCATGTTTCACAGAATATGAAATAGTTGTTCATTTTCAGTGACTTTACTATTGAATGAAAGTGAAAGAGTACATATAAATAGTAGGGAAAAGAAACAAATACTTTTAATTTTTCTCTTAGGCTTTTAAAAAATAGATATCTCATAACAGAACCATAGATATGGAGATCATATAGAGGGTTATCAATGGGAAGGAAGAAAGGGCAGAAAGGGGGAAAAGGTGCAGGGATCAGGAAGCAGAACTGGTAGGTACAAAATAGGGGGGCATTAAAGATAGTAAAGTAAATGAAGAAGCCAAAGAACCTATATGCATGACTCATGTAGGTGAACTAAGGGAGGGGAGATTGCTGGAGGGAAGGGAGGTACCAGGCAGAGGGGGGCAAAGGGGAAAAAATTGAGACAACTGTAATAGCATAATCAATAAAATATACTTAAAAATACATATCTCTGCTAGCTTGAAAGTAGTTAGGAAATATATGTAATCTCAGCACTATTGACATTTGAGGCAGGATAAATCTTTGTTGTGGAGAACTGTCCTGTGCATTTAGGGTATTTAACACATTCCTGGTCTTTACTGACCAGATGCCAGAATTAACCTCCCTTCCTGCACTTGTGACAATCAAGAATGTCTGCAGACATTGTCAAATGTCCCCTAGGGGACAAAATCACCCCTGGTTGAGGACCACTGAAATATATGCCCTAAGCCTGCTATTCATGCTGTATATTTTTTATTGCAAACCAGGAAATGAGGGTCCAAGAGAGTAACCACTTTGTGCAAGTACACAGGGCTGAGGGGCAGAGGTAAGACGGGTGGAGCCTCATGACTTCGTGTGGTGCTGTAGCCCCCCCACCACACTGCCTGCTGGATACTAAAGCCAAGGATGCTCACTAAGGGAAGTCAGAACGAGGATATTGCATGCACAGGAGCAGCGGGGCACATGGGAGAAGGGACCTCAAAGCAGACAGGTGGGAACAGAGATGAGGTCAGGACAGCCCAGGCTCAGGGCTGTACCAGAGTTCTGAGGGGTCATGGGCAGGCTGGAGGGGTGGGCAGCAGATGGTTTGGTTCAAGTTGGTTGTGACTACACAGTTTGAAAGTAATATGTCTCTATGGAGGTGTCCTACCTCGCAGACCACAAGTTATAGGGCTTTCCTACCCCTCCAAGCTGTATTTTCCCTCCTGAGTAACATTTCTACAGGTCCTGGCAGAGAAACACTTTCTGTATGGTTGCTTCTGGTCGAGCTGTGCTCTCTAGCCCTCGGCCCTCATGGGAGGCATCTGTCACCAGGGTTTTCCTTCTTGGAGCTCTAAGCAGGCCTGCCAGCTCCGTGAACAGCAAAGAGAAATAAAACGCTGGGAAGTAATGCTTATCTCCATTGAGGTCTGGCTTTTGGCCCCTGCCTTTTCCTCTTTAATAATCCCAAAGAGGCAGACATGGTGAATGCAATTCTGCCCTTCTCACCTCACCCCACCACCAGCATCCCAGTTCCACTGTGCCTTCATCTTCTTGTCCTTTCTCTTGCCTCCCTTCACTCCAAGAAGAATTCCTGCACAGGCTTGTCAATCTGTCACGGAGGTCTCCAACCCCCACATGCCCTGCCACCAAGCACCTCCTTGGCTCTGTCCTGAACATCAGTCTGTGTCTGTCAAAACACTGACAGCGCTTCTCCCTGCTCAGAGAGCATCAGATCCCATCTGTACTGCAAACAGTTTCCCAGGTTTATTTTGCCTATCACTTCTGAACATTGCTATTTAAATTCCAAATCATTTTTCTGGGGGTTAACAGTGTCCCTGCTATTCTTGGAGTTTACTCACTACATCTCCAACGTAGCCATCTTATTTGTGTGCTCCTAAACTTGTATATACACACAATTGCACACACATAAATGTACATTTGTACACACACACACATGCACATGCAGACACATGAATAACATCTTGCCCACAACATCCCTGCCACAAGCATCAGGCTGGGCTATCATCAGTTTGTCTGTTACATGAACAACAAAAATACTTTCAAAGACCATTTGAATTATTTGGGGAGGAAAAAGGAAATATGGAATAGTTTAGATATTTTTTTGTTTGTTTCTTCAGGCTCTTTCCAATCAAGATTTAATTATGTGAATCTGTCAGTTGAAATATGTCAAGAATGCCTGTCATCATTCTCTCTTGCCTCTCTGAGATGCTGGGTGGAATGTAGAAGTATTTCTTGGTAAATAAAGCATGCTCTTCACTTTTTCTACGTATGAGTAGAAACAAAATGACTTGACAGTGGGAAGGGGGAAGTAATCCTGCCCCTCTGAGGCGCCAGACTCCCTGACATCTTTCTGTTTATGTTAAACACTTCTATGTCCAATGATACTGACATGCAACCAAGAGTTTAAAATAGAAGAGGGCAGTCTTAGGTGTAGGAATAAAAGTTGACCTTGTTTACCAGAGCTCCAGTGAGTGGCTTGGCCTCTGACCAGGTTGAGCCCTGCCTGCCTTTCCAGCAACCCTCACCTAGCCCAGGCTTGCTGCCTGCCCCTCCCCCCATGTAGCTGCTCTCCTGCTAAACATAGGCCTTCCTCCTTGAATCTGTGCCTGGAATCCTGAGTCCTGGACAGCTTCATGTTGGTGCATGTGGCAGTGAGGGTCTTTGGGTCAAGGATTTTGGCACCACCAGGCTAACACAGACAGAATGAGATCCTGAGCCATTGCTATCTGGGGGTTTGATTTTGAAGATGAGACTGGAGAGCTGCTGCCTGCTTCAGAAGAGAAGTCCATCCTGCCTCCCTCGGTAAGGCCTATAGGGAATCCACTGTGAGTGAGAGAAGTCCCAGCAGCAAGGGTGCTTCTGGGAGGAATCACGAGGTGCTCAAGAGTTATTTGGATCCCAGCTTAAGCACATAGTATATATTTTTCAAGTCTGGAGTTATTCCAAGAGCCAAGGGAAGGTCCCTGATGGATTGTACATTCAGCTGGTGGTAGAGTTTAAGTCACACTCTTCTGTCACACCAACACTGTCCCAATTTTTGCAAATCATGTGCCTTTCCTTTCTTCTCATAAAAGCCAACCAAAGAGTCTGTCTTCAAAGCATCATCTCACTGAGGGCAGGTTGTCAAATTGACAATGGACTTTGCCAGAGGAAAATGACAAGGCCCAGGCTCATCCACCCTGAGGCCTCTTCACATCTAGGAGACATCTGCCCTAGGTGCATAAATCTGAACAGTGGGGCAAACAGTAAAGATGTGATTTCAAAATAACAACAAGGCATCTCCCTGGTTAGTATGCTCTGGGAAAGGTCAACTCACACTAATTGTATTTTCTGCCTTCTTTTGGTTTCTCCTCATTCATTCATTCCCTCCCTTCCTCCTTTCCTTCCTTCCCTGCTTCCCTCCTTCTTTTCTTTTTTCCTTTCATCTTCCCTTCCTTTCTTTTCTTTTATCTTTTTATGTTGCATGCATTTGTGTGGGTATAATTTGTTATTTTATTAAATACCAAAAGAATATAAAATCATTTATAAAATCATGTAGGCTATGAAAACTAGCAATACAATCAACACTCATGCATCCATCACAGAGTAAAAGAAATAGGACGTGGTCACAACTTGAAACTCCCATCCTTTCTCTTCCCTCCCCCATCAGAACTTATCATTACCCCCACATTGTGTGTTTCTGACATGTGATACTCACAGTCCATTGAAACTATTATAAGACTGAAGTTCTCCAGATGCTGAGTCATGTAAGGAAAATTTTCCTCCAACTTTGAGAAGATCACAGGAGGGAAGTTTCTGAACATGTCCATTCTTGTTATTATTAATAAAAGTGGAAGCTATTAAAAACTAATGTATCATCATCCACCATTATCCGAAAGAGCCCACAAATCAATAACACAGCCCATGATTCTAAAGCTACTTAACAAGTGTAAAATAGTTTTAAATGTTATCGAATCTGCAATATATAGCACTGCCTTTCTCCAACTTCTAAGATCTATGTTGAACAGATTTCTGTTGTATTTTCTTCTTCCTCTTTCAATTTTAAGTTCAATAAAGAGTTTGTTAAAATTTTCACTCATGTAAGGTTTCTCTTATATTTGGAGATGGCCATGGTGGATTCTTGTCTTGTGCTTGTTCAAAACTTAGAAATCATATGAAATCACTCAAAATTTCTATAAGGGAGCCACTAGCTACATGGAACCATAAGCACTTGATATGTCCAAATTGTGATGTGCTGTACATGTAAGAGACACATTGAATTTCAAAGACTTAGTATGAAAAAACATATAATTTACCTCATTCAATCTGGTAATATTGATTACATGTTGAAATGATAATATTTTGGATATACTTGGTGAAATAAAATATATTATTAAAATTAATTGTACATACTTTTTATTTTTTTAAATATAACTACTAGAAAACTTTAAAGAGCATATGTGGCCCACATTTCATCACTTACATTATATTTCTACTGCACAGGCTGTCTTAGAGTATCAGACAAGACAGGATATAATCAAACATTAGATCACGTTATACAAGCTATAAGCATAATGTAGGTTCTTGGTCTTTCACCCTCAAACCTATTCCTTGTCCTGTTCTCACTTTCCTCTGTATCACAGGGTGAGGATGCTGCTTCTTGTAAGATTCTGTTTCCCAAGTTTCTATGACACCTGGCTTTTGCCTGGATTTGGCCATTGAGAAGCAGTTAGGAGGGTGGAGAATAAAGAGGAAAGGAGAAGCCAGTCTTCCTTTCAGTCTTCCTTTCTGTCTGCTTTGGGCAGTGTTTTGGCAGGGGCTGCCTTGTCTTCATGATCCAGGTCCTACTAGTCTCCTCATGGCTTTAATACCCTACCAGGTAGATGGTGACCTAGACCCTGGGCTCTGGGAACACTACTTTAGCCTCAGTCTTCCAACTTGGCTTTTCATCTTTTGTATCACCTGTGTCACAAATTCCCTCAGCTTTTTTCCTGGTTGAACACTGACTGATACAAAACCCAAACGAAGGGCAAGATCAGTCAGGGCTGAAGGAGATGATGAAATACAAAATGAAGATCTGACAGCTGGTAGAATCTCAAAAGTGATCAAAGAATATTTTATAACTTATTGGGAAAGGAAAGAGGGAAAGGAAAAAGAAAAATTCAGGGGAGGAAACTAGCCTGGGGGAAGTCTCAAACATGGGAGTTTGTGGGGGCTGTTCAGAAAAGTAGAAAATAAACCACCTGATAGGATAGAGTTTTTTAAATAAACTTTTAATTCTGGAATATTTTGGTCAGCCAAGGTTTACAGAAAAGTTGCCAAGATATTACAGAGATTTTTTGTAGACCCTTGTCCCCCAGCATCCTCTAATATTAGCACTGTACATAACTATGGCATCTTGGAAAGTTTATTTTAAATGTAGTCAATAAGTTCTATCAGTAGAAGCAGATTACAGAGGATCTATATTCATTTCCAGAATTTATAATTTGAAGGGGTTTTGGAGATCTGCGATCTAGTCTTTTCATTTTATAAGAGAAGAAACCCATGCCTGGGAGAGAGCTCAGTAACTTTTATTCATTCAGTAAATATGAATTACAATCCATGCACTGGAAGAATTGAGAATAAAGCTAAATGCTTCTTTCTTGCAATTCAGAGACTATTCCGTCAGCCACTATGTTGTTCTTGGAACAGTTGGACTTACCTACTGACAACAGGGACCAAAGTCGGAGTTTTATGCATGACATTTCCCAGGACCTTGGTCTGTGCATGTCTATTTTCTGGGGACATGTTGGGTCACCAGTTGAGGAAATGTGCCACTGCCCCACAGTGCAGCAGATCTAAACCTTGACTGCCCAGTGGAATCAGCTGGGGAGCTTGAAAAATACCAGTGTCTAGGCCACCACTTCTTACCATTGGCCTGGTAATTTGTGTTTTTAAAAAGCTCCCCAGGTATTTCTAACATGTGGCCAGGGTTGAGAACCAGACTTAAATGTTATGGCAGCTCTAAAAGTTGACATTTTGTGGCTTAACAAATCCTCCAGCTGTTGAGGAGCTGACAGCTGATCCGAGTGGTGTGTTTCCATGTGCACTGTATTTAGTCAGGAGTCCTTCCAAGATCAGTCTTCCTAGCTTCCTCGGAAACACTCAAGTTCCCATATGGGAGCTTCCCATTTGGCTTTACCACTGTTAGCATACAACTGAGTATCAACTCTTTACTATGGTCCGTTATTTCCATCTTTGTTCATATAACCACATGGCTTTGACTGGATGCTCAGAGCTGTTAGGATTCAGAAATCTGTTAATGTTTTGAATGTTGTCTTTGCCACCTCCAGCCTCTTCATTTGGTTCTATTATGCCCCATATCCACATGTGTCCAAAGCTCCCATTGCATTGTGGCCTCTCTTCTCTTTTTTATTAAAATTTAATTTGTAATTTCTCATTTATGTTAAGTTCCAAATCTTAGACTCAGAGAACCTAGTGATGGCAAAAACTAAAAGATTATATTTGCCCTTATTTTATAGAAAAATGGAAAGTGCCCTAATTTTAGGTTATTGTTGGCTTTGTTCATCTTATACCTCTTCTCCCTCTCAGAAGTTGAGAGACTAAAAGGTTTTCCAGTGTTCCTAAAGTCCTGTTTCTTTTTATTGGTATTCACAGTTCTAATGTATGTGTGACTATGTGTATGAGTGTGCATGCACATGCCTGCATGTGTGTGCACATGTTATTGTCTATGATATATAGTACCTGTAAATGTTCATAGATGATATGGAAATGATGGAAGGGGTGTGCCAATCTCGCAAGCACAGAGCATGCATTATTCTAAGACTTTGGCTTTCCAAATGGGAACCTGTAAAAACAGCTGATAGATTTATGTTCACGTATTAAACAGGCCACCCAGCCCCAGTGTAAAATCAGGGTGACAACTGAATACATCACTTTTCCCAGCAGCTACCTGGGTGCGCTCATTACCCAGTGGAAAATGGGCCAGGCTTGTTCATTAGAACTCCCTCTCCTAAGGAGAGCCATTTACACGCTGTCTCATTTAAAACAAACAAACAAACCCCACAGAGATTTAAGAGAAACCAGAAAGACCTTTTCCTTTATAACCTCGGGAAGGTGGTATACAGTACTTCTGTCTGCCTGTGTCTGAGCCGTCGTAGATGAAGGATCACTGCACACCTGCTCAGAAGAAGGAATGGTTTCCTGCGGGTGGAGGGATTACCTGTCAGCATTAATTAGACAGACATAGAGGCTGGTAAATATTTTGGGGAGAAATTACTGCAACTTGCTCGTACAGCATACTGATCGTCACCCACGTCACCTCAAAGAAACAAATGGACAGATTCCTGTGCACATAGCATGCAGGCCAAGGCCCTGCTGGTGAGCTACCCCACAGGCACCTGGAAAGCAAGGACTCATGGTCCACAGTAAGGGAGCTCGTTGTTATACCGGGGGGGAGTCCATGGGGATGGGAGGAGGGGTTACATTCTGGACTTCACTGCCGGCAGCTTTACTCTCTTCAGTTCTGACACTGTAGAATTGCAGAGGGTAGTGGCCTTGAGGATCAAATGATGGCTCTTCATTCTGCCCCATCTGTCCTCCTGCCCCCCCACCTCACCAACTGTTCCAGACTTGTACCTTCTTCCTCTGAACCTTTGGCTCCTTGTCTGGACTTCCTTCTTCCCATTGGGGCCCTCCTTGCTCTGATGAGCCATTTGGTCGGTGCCTCCTGCTTCGAGATTCTCTTGATACCACACATTTGCTCTGTCTCTCTCTGGCATATTTCCACCAACTCAGGCTAAATGCAAATAAGAGTCCTCAGGGTCACTAAGGCAGGAGCTCACTGGCCTGTGCAGACCTTAAAGATCTTCAAGGTGGATCGAAGCCCTGAGCAAACAGTTGCCCAGGACACCTGGGGGTCATTCTCAGTCACTTCAACAAGAATCCCCGTGTTTGATCTGTAGAGGAGTATTGGCAGGGACCTTGTGTGCTTCTCATCATTGGTTTAAGCATTGCATCCAGCTTTTTTATGATGTTTTAGTGCTTAATTTCTTATCTCATTTTACAGTTTTTTTCACCTTTTTCTGTAAACCTGTTAGATGAGCCCCACCAGCCTAAGGGGGAGGTGGCAATGATGCTACAGAAAGACTCAAACAAAAGACACCTACCCCCCACCTCCAGTCACCTCCATAAATTTCCTGGAAGCTGAGACTTAAGAAAATGCCCTAATTAAATGCCTGTGACCAAAAGTAATCTACTTGTCAATATAAGAGGGTTAGCCCTGGCTGGGTGACTCAGTGGGTTGGAGTGTCATCCTGTCACCAATAGGTTGTGAGTTCAATCCCTGGTCAGGGCACAAACCTATAGGTTGTGGGTTTTATCACCCACCTGACTGCCACAATCTCTGTTCTGGGAACGATGGGAGGCAACCATTTGATGTCTCTCTTCCTTCTTGCTCTCTAAAACCAATGAAAAAATGGCCTTGGGTGAGGATATATATATATATAAAATATATAATATGTGGTACCTTCTACCCATACCCAGGTCCCCTGGTCATAGCACTTAGGACTCCTGCTCTAGGAGAAACTTGGCTCAACTTCTGGAATATAATCTATATCCTCAAATGAAAAACTCTTCCAGCAATGGATTCTTGATAATAACTTTGACAGGCCTTCAACTGCCAAAATCCCATCTGTGGCTGATCTTCCCTCCTCCCACGAACCTTTCAAAGTTTTCACCGCACTATTTTAAGCTTATATTGTTAAAAGTGAGGCAAACTGAACTTCTCCTGAGGTTTCTAGGCTTTGTGTGGCTATGAGCTTCTCAGAAGCATTTGCTGCACTTCTGTTCATGACTGAGACCAGGGTATACCGCAGGAGACAAGAGAAGGGGAACCACCTCTGCCCAGTGTAGTGGAAAGAATACTTGCAGGATGGTTAGAACAAATGGGTTCTAGAACTGCTCTGTCTCACACAGCAGCCACCAAACCCATGTGGCTACTGTGCACTTGCAACATGGCCAGTGCAAATTGAGATCTGCCTGGAGTGTGAATCACATACTGGGTTTCAAAGACTTGGCACGCAAAAAAAGAGGAATATAAAAACTTGATAAATTTTTATTGATTACAAGTTGAAATGATACTACTTGGGGTATCTCAAGTTAAAGAAATTACATTATTAATTTCATCAGGATATTTTTAGTTTCTTAACGTGGCTACTAGAAAAGTTAAAATTTCACATGTGGCTTGCATTACATTTCTAAGATTCAGCACTGCCCTGGACAAATCTGTACAGCTTTCCTAATTGGTAAAATTGAGTGCATTAGAAACCACCTCTGATCATAAGTATTTTCCTTGTATGCATTATATCCTTCAAAGTTTGCTGTCTTTTTTCATACTTGAAAAATGATTCCCTGATATCATCAATGAATGTTAAAGAATTTTGCATACAAAACATCTGTCTTGTGGGTCACTTTAGGGGCATCTAGGCATCAGAAAGTTATTTAAAAAACATCCTTTCTTCAAGCAACAAATGCTGGGGATGAAGATATAAGACATGGAAACACAAAAACAATCACTAATGATATAAAGTCAGATGTGATTAACCACCAAATTAATTTTTTTCACAATATAGGAAGTGAAAGGCTGTGATAGGTCCAGAGCACTTTAAATTGGGAAACTATTTCTAGTGGGAAACACAGTAAGAACCAAGTAAAAAGGAGACTATTATTTCTCCTTCTCCCATAATATGATAATAATGAAGAATGATGATGAGTGAACATGGGTGAGTTAAATGTGTTTTCAGTAATAAAAAGTCATTATCTTTCCCTCTAAGAACCTTTTTCCAACCTGCTCCCCATCAAGTTTGGGAAACTTGGGTAATGATACCCAGTACTCAGAATCTCAACCATTTTCTCCAGACATCTAAGCATTGGATTATATTAGAGGCCATTGGGAGATTATATTAGAGAATTCTGGTGGCAAAGGACAAGAAAGGTATGAGGCATCTTTCACTCTCCAAGAAGGAGCAAGTAGGGGTTGAATAGCACTCCTTGACACATTGGGCTGCTTCCCAGTTTGCATTGTGACCTTCACCACCACCACCAAGGACAAATGCCCCCTCAGTAAATGCACTGTAACATTTCATGAAGTTTACCTAGGAGTTTTGGTGATGAACCAATTGAACTGTCATGCTATTCTGGATTCCTTTGGGGGGAAAAGCAAAAAAGAAAACCTTTGGAGAAAACCATGAAATGATCAATGTCCTCGCTCTTCTTCAAAGTTATCCTCCTAGCTAATTCAGGAAATAGCATCTCGAGGTTCCCATCTTGGTGTGTGTGGTGGTTTTAAATTCTTTTTAAATGGCTAAGAAGGCAATTCTTTTCAGTCATTTGTTTTGTGCAGCCCACCCCTTCCTGGCAGAGACACTGTATGCACTCTATTAGAGCATTTTTTTTTTCTACATATAATGGCACCAATTAAATTACCTTGCAGCCCGACCTTAATCTGGCAGGAATGATTATTCCATGAAACAGTTAGGCCTCTAATTGACATGAAGTGCCTGCAAAATATGTCTTTTGCAGCAACCCCTGTCAAAGTCACATTGATATGCTAATCCCTATAGCTGGCAGAATCACTTCATAAAGAGAGACATTGAAAATTGAATTATTTCAATTTCAGTACCTAGGAATCTAGTGATCTGTCTGTATATGTAACTAAATAGGTGCAATGCTTTATATGGGTAAACAGCTGTACTAGGGCGTTGCCATGGAAACTGCTTGACTCATGGCAGTTGTGTTAGTGATGAAGTCATTAGCAGTGTGAAATGTACTTTGAGGTTGTCAAGTGTAACACTCCAGGAATATTTCAACGGTATTAGTGGAGCCTTTTCATTTACATAATTTAGGCTTTCACACATGATCTCATTATGGTGCAAGAAAGGAATAGGTTATAGGGGCAATTGTACCCATACCAGATGAATCTCCATTATATCATTCAATTGTTATTCTTTCCCCTGAAATAGAACCCCCCAAGTAAGTCTTATGAGAAATTGATAACTCCCTCACAAAAATGACTTTGAGAAACCCTATTGTTGATGGGACAGGCTAGATTACCCTAGCAACCATGGAGGATATGGGGACAGTTTCTCTTCAGATGCGTTAGTTATTTTTGTTCTGATGTATTATTAACCCTACAAATTAGAAAATAAAACTTGAAAGTCACAAGATTTATTTTTTAACCAATATCCAAATGAATACCACCCCCATTCATGTACATCCCCAGTGAGTCTTTAATGATCCCAATGATGATGTGATGTGCAGTATTAGTGGATTTCCAGTTTGAAAATCATCCTCTGAGTCAAATTATGAGCTCTGTTGTTTGGGCCTCCAAAATATGACTCAACTTCCTCCCAGCTCTCCAGAGTCAGTTCTTAATGATTTCTGGCTATTTCACAAAATTAGATTACCTTGAATCCAGCTCTGAACACTCTTCCAAAAGGAGAATTCTAAACATATTTTAAGCAGTGATTACATTATTAGAGTAAACACACAGCTTCCCATGGGAACTTTCTTGACATGCAAGGCAGTGAGATGTATGAGTTTAGGTGTATGAGTTTATAGCTACATCCCAATCTTTAGTTCAGTGTTCTAATTTCTTCATTCATTTATCTATTCATTCATGTATTCATTCATCAAATATTTATTGAATATCTATAAAGTACACCAAGAAGGACTGTAGGTGGTAGGAATAAAGTGGTAAACATGATAGACACAGCCTCTGTCTTCATAAAGCTTAATATAATGGGGAAGACATATTCTCATATATGGTTCTCTGGAGAAGTGCCATTTCATCTGAGACTGAAAAAAGGATGAGCTAGGGAAGAGTAACAGGAAGTGTGTTTCACACAGAAGATGACGATACATGTGAGACAGAGGCCAGGGGAGTTTTCTGGGATGAAAGAATTCAAAGAAAGGGAGTGATCAAGAGTGGAGTTCACCCTAGGCCTCACCTTTGGTGGGAAAAACACATGTCATCTGAAATGGAGCATTGTGTTTACCACATCCAGGTAAGAGGTGATTTATCAAAGAGTGCCGTACACAGGGGATGAGCCTCTTCATTTTTTTAAGAAATTTAAATCTTTGTCAAAATCTCAAATAGATACATGTTTTCATTCCTGCTTTTCCCTTGTAGAGTGTGAGTCATTGAGCATATATTAGAAATTTATTCAAGCAAGTAACTTCCAGGCTTTGCCATAGTGTCTGCTATAATTTATTCTTCTTCCATTGACTTCTAAATCCAGTTACTTTCTAATAAAGTTGCCCTATCCTTTGTGTATCCTTTCTCATTGTGAACTTTAAATTAATATTAGTACTATTAATATTAGTGTACCTGTTGCTGTTCTTATTCAATTGTAAGGTGTTCAAGAATAGGAACAAGCTGTTGTTTGTTTTGCATCCCCCTCAATTTTCTCTTAGAACTATACTCCATAGATGTTATAGAAGTTTATGGAAGGAATGTATGAAGGGTAGCTAATATGCACCATGGCATGCCTTGGTCCTATAAAATTTTTGAGTGCCTATTGAAGCTGAACTGTTTTCTGCAGAAGAATTTTGCAAATGTTAATGAAAGTAACTTGAGAACTATTTCCATGATCAGATATATTGTGGTACACAATATAACACATTTGTGAAGACATACAATACATACTGGAATCTTACAAGCCTGAAATCCTGCTTTAAAGATCATGTGTGACTTTGTTGAACTCTAAATTCCAAAATTCATTCGATCATGGATGAACCTCCTTTTACTCTCCACTCCATTTTTAGCCAAAGGTATCTCAGCATCCGTGAAATGCAATTTGGGGAACCCAGTTCACTTAAAGGCTTCTACTAAACATTTGAAATACATATTTTTAAAAGTTTTTTTAAAGCATACAACATTCTTTAGGTCAAGTGAATTCTTAATGAATGAAAACCATTCATTCCATTACTCATTGGTCAAACATACATTGACCTGCAATGGATGACAGTGTGCCAAGAACTTACAATTTAAGGGAAGTAGCTGATAAGAAATCCTGCTAAGAAATCCTGCTTTTACAGAGCAACATGGGGTGTGGTGATAGAGCAGTTCCCAAGGCCAGTCTTAGCCAGAGGTACAAGCCCCTCCCATCCTACTTTGATCCAATGAAAGATTGTGATATATGCCAATGCAGGGTCATTTTTCAACTTGATGACACATTGTCCATTCACTCAGAATTTCCTTTAAATGTTCCTCAATATACACTTTTTTAAATTTATTTATTTTAGCAAGAGAAACATTGATTTATTATTGCATTTATTGATTCATTCATTGGTTGATTCTTGTATGAGCCCTGACTGAGGATCAAACCTGAAACCATGGCATACAAAGTTGATGCTCTAACCAACTGAGCTACCTGGCCAGGGCTCAATGTACACTTTTAAGGCATATTTTTTGAGAGTAAGAAACTAACCCTGGAAAGTACAGCTGCTCATAACCTTCTAAATCCTTTGATGCTCCACTTAGAGCAGTGGTGATTATGACCATGATCAACATATTATGGGTTATCATAGAGCTGCCCAATAACACCATCAAGAAGCTGCCCATCCTCTTCACAGCCCATAGCCTTCTACATTTGAAAAGAAGAACAAGGAAAGAGCCCACTACAAACATTTTCCTGATGTGTTTCTATAAAAAAAAAAAAAAGTCAGTCACTGTTGGATAAGAATCAGCACATTTCTCGGAAGCAATCCCAATCCTTTCCATCAGTCCTCCCATTGAGACATGTCATGTTCTGTCCATTTTTACAGGCCTTATCTCTATGCTGCCTGCCTTTTTCCTTGATAACTGATTCCTGCACCATCAATTGCACTGGCTGTGGGAACTATCTAAAGGACCATAGAAGTGGGCATAACAGCAGGTTTACACTTTCCCTCTCTAATGTCTTTTCTCACAGAGACACTTTGTGAGATCCTGGTTTTCACTATACAACCATGGGCTACTGAGTTCATCTCTATACCCATCTGCAGAATGGGAATAGGAACTAATGCTGACCTCAAGGGGCTGTTATGAGAATAAATAAGATGACAGAAAGAAGTCATATGCGTGAGGAGTAGTCTATCACTCAGTAAGAAGTACTCAAAGAATGTAAACTATTTTTTTTACTCTTATTATGTCTTAGCACTCTTCATCAGAGACAGGTTTGGAATTAATTTTTGAAGTCTTACCTTCTGTTTGGATTAAATAAGGCTTCACTGAGCACTATATATGTGATTCAGCAAATATTTGTTAACTACCTGTGATGTGCAAGGCTTTGCACAGAGCTCTGGGGAAATAAAGGTAAATAAGATAGAATCCTGTGAAGAAAGGAACCAAGAATTCACTGTGTGTTCAGTCCTGTGCTAGGTCCTGCAATGGGGTGGAATAAAGACAAATGTAAGAAAAAAGTCCTTGTCTTCCAAGGGTCCTATAGCTTTGCTGCTGTATAGAGACATCAGCTTTGTACACAGGTAGTAAGTTAAGTTGGGATAAAACTAGATGCCTAATGGACAAAAGTATTTCTGTGACATTAAGCACAAAAGTGAGAGATGAAGATAACAACTGTCACCCAGGGGTAACATGGTATCTCAGGATTAGCTAAGCCAGTGTCTTGGTCCTCTCACCCCAAAATGCGTGCTAGGTCATGGAGAAAAACCTGCCTTCTAGAATTCTGGGTTCATCAATGACAAATAACAACATTCCCCCACCAGGCACCTCAAACCAGCTCTCTAGGCCCATCGATAGGAGCTGATGTTTCCCAAGCTCCATTTTCAGGGGAGGAGAGGAAGCATTGTTGCCCAAAGTGGTGGTCTCCACTTCTCCAGTTTAGGGAGAAATGTAAAATAACTTATTTTCTGAATGTATTTTTCCCAGGGTAACCATCATAAAAGTGTTCATCACTGTTGGCTGAGATATTTTTTCTCCTTTTCAAATATCCTATTGTTCTTTTCATGTTTATTGTTTCCTTTATGCCTCTTTGATAGCTTCTTTTTGAGGCCTTGTAAGACACTTTGATACTGAGTAAGGAAGGCAGATGTGAGACCCTCTATTATTCTGCCTCTTATTTTGATTTAAAGTTACATGCTCCCTATGGAAAGAAACAATAAAAATACAGTGCTAGAAGAAGGGAAGAATGTAGGAAGATAAATAGGAACCTGTTTCTTTGGAGAACAAAAAAAGAAAGCTATTGGGCATAACAATCAATGCAAGTGATCATGAGTGACGACATTTAGATAGTCTATTAACTCAATAATAATTGCCTAGTTTGAAGACTGTATTTCTTGAAGGTGCAGCAACTATTGAAAGATGGTCTAAAGCTGTGGTTTCTCTCTATATGTTGTCTAATTCAGTGTAATCACCATCTTTTATGTATTAATTATAGCTTAGCTTTGCAATCGAGATGAACAGAAGAGCTGACATCAAATCAGGCCAGATTTGATTAGCATTCTTTGACAGGATTCTTATCTGGGATTGCATTTTGAATCACGCATCCTCTGAGGATGAACGTGGATGAGAGGTTTTGTTGGTAAGCTTGAGCAAGGTAGTACATCAGGTCAGGATGCTCCATGTGGAAGTTACCTGCAGTGGAAGAGACAGCAGGGTTCAAGAAAGGCTTAGTTCTAATTGCCTGCTACCTATGGATTTGGGACAGCTCACTGAACTTCTCTGAGTCTCTGGTGCTTAATCTACAAAATGAGAGTAAAGATAGCAACTCTGTTGATCCAACAGGATTATGTGGAGGAGCCAATGGAATAATGTAAGTGAAAGTACATTTTGTAAACCTTAAACTGTTAAACAAGAGTTTGTGTCAGTCCCAGGGTAACCAGAGACACCACCTCCTGCAGCTCCTTCTTGGCTAGTCTTCTTCAAGGTCCAGGTTAGATATTTCCATGAACAGAAGGCACGCAACAGAAGGCATAGCCCTGAAGGAGAGAGTTTACAATCCCATTTAGGACACAGTTAAAATGTGACAAGCCACTCATTCAAAAGGTCAAAATAAGTTCACTTTAAAGACAAAGAGACATTTTATACTGCAAGCCTATGTCTCCATTTTAAAAGTGAGTGAGAAAATCCTTCAAAGACAAATTTACTTAATCAAGCCACAGTTGGAACCATGAAAAACCTATATCATAATATAATATCTCCTGAATATTTATTGCTTTTTACCAGATATACGCATCATTTCTTTTATTCCTCACATCATTCTCTATCAAGTAGCAAGGGAGATCATTTCAGATTTAAGAAAAAGTGTTCTAGACCCATTTGTCCAAAGAGACGTCCTGTAATTAGTGGAGCAGCACTGAGAGAGCAGGTCATCCAGGGCAGTCCTCATGGCCATTTCTTAGAGAAAAAGCTAATCAAATACCCATTTATTTAAAGTGGCTTGTTTGTTTTATTTTCCCCTTGATGCAAATATGACAGCGTAGCATGGAAAAATTCTACTGTAAGCCCAGGTCACTCCTATCCAAGGACAATATAAAAAAGATTAAGTGTGGTGTTCAGACCTGTTTAGCCTCTAGTGCTCAAATAATTTCAAAATAGAATTTTCTTTTCCTATGGTCCCTTTAGCCAATTTCTACTCACCAGCCCTTGTCCCTTGTAGGTTCCTTTTCCTTCTTGTTTAGATAATAAATCTGATCAAAGACTATCTGTCTGCTGGCTTTCAATGGAGGTTAAACATGTGTCAGAACGTGATTAATGTTTAATTGTCTATTAACATCATTTTAATTATGAAAATGGAATTTTAAATGAAAATACCCAATTTAAATCTCTCCCAAAGTCAGTCTCCTGTGTGGTTCTCTGGGAGAAAAAGGAAGGGGAATTATCTGACCTAATTCAGTGGGAACAATGGGAGACCTTATACCCCCAAAGTCAGGTTTTCTTCCTTTTCAGTATGACAATGACATCTTTTTCATTTAAAAAAATCTTATTAATTTATTTTTAGAGAGAAAGGAAGTGGGGGACAAAGAAGGGAAAAGAAACATCAATGTGCAAGAGAAACATCCATCAGTTGCCTCTCACACGCCCCCTACTGGGGACCTGACCCTCAACCCAGGCATGTGCCCTGATCGGCAATCTAACCGGTGACCTTTTGGTTTGCAGAACAATGCCCAACCCACTGAGCCACACTAGTCAGGGCATTTCTTTCTCATTTTTGACTGAGAAATAATTCTCCAAGTTTTTGTAGTTTTGGAGACACAAAATCTGGAGCTGAGTTACTTGACCCATTGGTTGAGGAGCTGTTGTTTAGCCATGAAAAATGCAGGGTAACTGATAAAGCTCATCACAAGCCTCTGGCTAAAAGGTAGTTTTGTTTTGCAAATCAGATCCTTTGACACATTAGAAATGCAGTAATAGATATGGCATTCAGCCTGGGTTTTGAATAGAAAATGTTCTGCGAGATAGCACAGCTCCTAATACGGAACCCCGTGGGGTACATTGGACTGCTACCGGCATTGCCGATGACATTAAGCTGCCATCAGTAAATGAGAATCCCTTTCTCTTTAGAGGGTTTCCAGCATTCTGCACAAGTGTCTAATGTTCTGTGTAAAAACAGGGAACTAAGGAGTACCACTTTTTAGGCCAGGTTGCCTAGTGTCTTCTTGGGGTCTTTTTATTGTTGTGATGTACATTAGATTCCAGGAAAAGCTAGGAACATTTATGCACACACTGGCACACATGCACACACAAACGCACACATGCATGCACATACACACACACACACAGGGCCTACTTAGAAATGTGGTTGAGGGAAAAATCTGCAGAACAAAAGGCCCTCTATTGCCCTTTCTTTTCTCAAGTCCTGGCTTAATAGTCAGTTTCTGATACTTGTGTCTTCAGACTGTCTTTGGTGGCTGTCCCAGTGGGTGCTAATGCTTGAGGCTGGCATAAAGGTGCTCAGGGCATGGCTTCCTGTGTTTTTAACTATTTTTAGTTATTTGGATGATAACGAGGTTTGTGGTTTTGCTTCATGCAGTTTTGGCTGGAAGAAAAGTAACTATTCCACCCTAATTAGTGTCCCTTTCGAAACAGACCCTGACATCAGACCTAGGTTTAACCTGCGCACACTTCAGAAGAGAGGACTACGGTGTGAAAGGAAGGAATAAGCTATTTCATCAGGCCTTTCTTTGTTTTTCTCATTGTTATTTTTGTGGTCAGTATCCAGTGGGCCCCTTCTGAGGACCTGCAGAAGTTAAACCTGTAAATTACATGGTTAGCTTCTCCTTCCATTTTTCAACATCACTAGAGAGTTATGGACTGTTGTAGCTTCATTTTACAGTTGAGGGCACTGAAGATCAGAAAGGTTAAGTGACTTGTTCAAGTTTGCACAGCTAATTATATATAGCAGAAACTGCCATATCTGTCTCCAGCTCCCTGTAACTAAACAATATGCTGTTCTACTAAACCTTCCTAAATTGAAATCATAAGAAACCACATTTCTTTCCCACTTAATCTGAAACTAAAGGCAATAATACTATGTTGTAGTCATTCATTCTCTTAATCAGAGGAAGTTTATTCATTACTGTCTTAGTCCATTCAGGCTGTTGTAACAAAATACCACAGACTGGGTAGCTTATAAACAGCAGAAATGTATTGTTTCTACTTCTTGAGGCTGAGAAGTCTGCAGTCAATATGCTAGCCTGGTCAGGTGAGAGATCTCAACCTAGTTCATAGTGCAGGGGAGGAAAAACAATTTCCTTCTGCCCTTCTGAATTCTTAGCTGAGATCCCTGTAATAAAAGAGAAAAGCAAACAGATGTTGATTAATGTGTATCTCATATATACTTGGGAGATACTCAGGAAAAAATGAGTAATTCTCCAATGTGGCTTAGATTTCAGGTTTAACTATCATCTTTATGGAGAAAGGGGAGGGAGAATATAGGTATCTTAGGAGAAAATAAATGATTTTTTGGAAAGCTAAATTGACCCTTGGAAGAAGAGATGGAGGTATTATAATTTGTGACAAAGTTTGTCTAGATGATGAGGGTTGGAATTAATAGATCATTGACTTATACTCTTGCTTGTTGGCAAGTGGGTACCATAGAATTATCGGATATCCACACTAGTCAGAGCCTTACAGAACAGTTTTTCCAATGACTTCTTTCCATAGATGAAGACATTGAAGCTCAAAAAGGGATAGTGACTGTCAAAATTATTTCAGAACTGTATGGACTGAGGCCCCAAGTTTCCTTGTCCGGGCCCTTTGTCTCCTTTCCCACCACAATACCTGATCCTTCCAAGATGTCTGGCCTTCTGACATCTCTAGGGGCAGAGATCTTTATTTCTTTTTTTTTTTTTATCCATTCTTCTCTTTTACCAAGACCTGGGTTAGAGTCTTCTCTCTAGAGCCAACAGAAACTCAGCTTTTATTACCAAAAGAAAAATAATACTTATTGTAAACTTGTATGCTCATCCTAGTACAAACCACTGTGGGAAATTCAAGATATATTAGATGCAGTTTTTATTTATAAAATACATGAGATATAAGTGAGGAGATGGGACATGTACATGAAAATTGTTAACAAAAAGACAAAGAAAGCTGTAAGTGATCATGTGCAAACTAAATTAACTGGCCAAAAAAACTACCAAAATAATTTCTCAGAAAGATTCTTCCTGCAGAAGTCAGCACTGAGTAACTGTGGATAAAAGCCAATCTTGGGTGTTGAATGACAAAGTCAGAGCCCACGGTCGCTGTGCATCAAGGAACTTCCCCAAAGGTGTCTAGAGGTGGATATCCTGGGAGAGACAAGAGCCCTGTGATGGACATTCTTAGGAACAGTCACCAATACTGACTACTTCTCTTTATTTCTGTTGTATTTATACAACCTTGACTGGTGTCCCAGATGGGCCAAAGGAGGAGACACCTTTGCCCTTTTCCACAATCCCTTGTGTTCTTTATATTGATGGGTCTGGAATGTCACAATATTGTTCATTGCAGAACCACCTTGGCAAATTAGTTTGTAGGTTGGTTGAACAGTTGAAACACACAGTATTAATTTAATACATATGTCTGGTTTCAGTATATTATTGTTTCTTTTTTCTTCCATTTGGCCAAAAGATCACATGATTCAAGCTTTATACCAAGAAGACAGTTTGGAATACTGATATGTGAGTGAGGTTTGGCTTTCCCCATTAGTCAATCAATGGTGCATTCATCCCCAAGTATTTATGATGTGAAACAGGTGTGTTAAATATATATTGTCCTTGAAAGCCTTCCACGTATTTACAGCAATAGAAAAATTGGACCTACTTACCAAAAGGTACTGATGACACACAGTTGGGCTGTTTTAATTTTAATTTAAAGTGTGCATTCTTTGAAAATTTTGAGAAAACTGACTGTTGAAGAAATCCAGTTCTGCTGAACTTGGAGTACTTTTACGTTTTCTTCCCCGTTTTTTTCAGTATATATAAGATGAGAGCCTGCAGGAAGTCATTCTCTCCTGTTTCAGCTCAGCTTCATCAGCCCTCCATGATTTTACTCCTGCGAGGGTCTTTCGACCCTGCCCATACATCCCTTTGGTTTATGTTGTAGGTGGGTTGGGCTATGTTCCTGACTAGATTCTAAGCCTACTGAGGGCAAGAGCTCTGTATTGTGCAGATGCTCCTTTACTTACAATGAGGATATATCTCAATAAACCCACTATAAGTTTAAAATTTCATGAGTCAGAAATGCATTTAATACACCTCATCTTCTGGAACATCATAGCTTAGCCTAGACTACCTTAAACATGCTCAAACATTTACATTAGCCCACAGCTGGGAATAATCATTTAACGCAAAGCCTACTTTATAGTAAAATGTTGAGTATCTCATGCAATTTATTATGAGTATCACTTTTGCATCATGGTAAAGTCGAAAAATCCTAAGTCAAATCATCCTAAATCAGACACTATCTGTACTTATAATCTGGCTCCTCCCGCATCTAACAGTTTTTTTTGCAAATCATGGAAACTTTAAGAAGATACGATGATTAATTAATAACTGAAATATTTTTCTAATGACTGACATCTTGATCCATGGAAATTATATTATTTAGGGTTTTATATTTCTACAAATGAAAATGTAATCATCTATAATAGTTTTTCCAACCTGTGGACCACTGACCCCTGAGTTGAATAATCATTGCAAGAGAATTTTAGTTGCACATAAATATTTTCCTGACAAATACATAACAGAAATACAAATATCATTTGGGGGTATTAAAAACATTTGGTTTGTTTGTAAGGACCTTTACACTAAACGAATAGTAGAAATTCATCTAGAAACTGTAAGAACAGAGTTGCAACTATCCCTTGTATGTTTCTCGTGGCCTAGGGGACACAGATGGTGATATAACATTAGCTTCAAGACCACTAGTTTCTGTTCATGGACCGGGGCTTGTTCTGTGCTGCAGCCAGCAATATAGTTTTGGGTTTTGTCTCTATTTTTAAGCCATTTCCAAAAAGGGACAAATGAGACTGGCATAAACAGAAGCTAAAATGAGGTATTTAAAGTGGCACGGGAAAGTTCTAACACCCTTCCCACTATGCCATTTCCACCTTAACATTTTCATTAAGGCTTTGGAACTAACAGTGCAAACCCTATGCAGTGCTGAGCCTGGATCCCTGAGATGCGGCAACACTCAGGATATGCTCCCAGTCTGGGTTTAACTGCTGGAGAGGAAGACTCAGAGGCCCATGAAGTTCAAGAAACCACCTCTGAATAAAGGTTCTTGTTCCCCATTTCACCTAGAAACACAGGTTAACTCTTCATTAGCACATAGGTCATATCTAACACAGATCAAATGATATGTAGTGAGATACTTAGTGATGTTTCCATGTTTCCTTGTCCTCAGGGAGTCCGTTTGAGAGGCAGAAACCACCCCCTGGGACTCACTGCACAAACAGTGCTCTTGACCAAACGCAAAATGAGAGCTTCCAACCTGACCTGTGACCAGGGTTGGGAAAGGGGCTGATGGGCTTGTGATGGAAGTGGTCCTGGGAAGAGATGGGACTTGCTCAGATAGAGAGAGCTAATAAGGATGTGATGCCAAAGCGTTTCAAAAGCAGCAGCAAGGTCTAGGTGAATGGTAGGAAGCAGCACGTTGCTGGGGAGACAGGATACAGAGCTCAGGGTGAGTCAAGCCAGTCAGCTGTTCCATGTCATTGCCACCTCCCAGCTGAATGTGTCCTTCAAAAGTCACAGAATTTGAAAATCTTAATCTGCACTTGGATGTCCTCTAGTCTGACCTCCACCCATGGTAGCAATCTCCACCCCAGGATTCTAAAAAGATTCTGCTTGAGTTCTTCCCATGACCAGGAGTCCACTGCTTCCTGAGGCTCTTGTTTCTTTCTGGACAGGTGTCATTATCAGAACAGCCACCCCCATGATTTTATGATGCTCTGTCTTCTCATGTGCTCTCCCTTCCACTCATCACAAACCAACCCACCATGCAGTACTCCAGACCCACCTGACCCCACCATTCATCACACTTCCATCCACTCCTTGAGATTTAGACTCTAAGGGAGACCTACTTCTTTGCCTAAGTCACCAGTTTAGGGCTTCTTATTATATTAATTGCTATGTGAAGCAAAGACGATATTTTTTTTTCTGCCAGGTTTCTCCTCAGCCTTATTATTGTTCGGAAACCATAAAACTGAAAACTGCATTTTTATGACTCCAAATGACCTTCAGAATTCCAGACACAGCTGACTCCTGCTTAGCTATAATATTTTGGCTCATTAATTTCAAAGGAGATATTCCCATTTATAATTTTATTAAGTTTCTGAGGATTTTTAATACTGTGTTTCTAAATATGATGAACTTCTCACTACAAAATTTTAATTAGGGAGCATATTAAATCCTCAATTAATGCCACAGTAATGCATATTTAATATCCAATAACATTTGATCAGGATTCTTTCAGCGAGAAAGGGACCGAGGCATGACTGGTCTTTGGTTCTCACGTACTAACAGGGCAACCATACCAGCCTCCCAGTCTCCCCTTGCCCAGTAGAGTAGTCTATTATGAGGTATTGGTCAGGAATAATTAACACTCTCACTATTAGCTTCTTTATCGGAGTGAGCATAGAGTGTTCTGCCACTGGGTGTACAAGAGGCACAGCATAGATTTTTCTGAACAAGTCAGTCCAAAGCATGAAGGAACTTTTAAAACTACGTGCCTTAAAGGTCATTTATTTCCTCTTTTCTTCTCTAATCCACTTCCTCATGTACAGGAATAACATGCATTAGTGCAGGTGTGTCCAAATATCTTCTGTAAAGGGCCAAGATGTAAATACTTTAGGCAGTGCAGCCTACTGGTCTCTGTCCCAGCTGCTTGATTCAGCCCTTAGAGCACAAAGGCCACTGTAGACAATACATAATGGGTGGCTGCGGCTGTATTTCAATAAAACTTATTTGTGGACACTGAAATCTAAATTTCATATCATTTTCAAATGTCAAGAAATAATATTATTAACTTTTTCAACCATTTAAAAGTGTAAAAGCCATTCTTAGGTCATGCTTTGGCCAATGGCCATAGTTTGCTAACCCTTGCTTGAGTGGAAAGAGTCCAGAACTGAGGTCAGAAGGCCTGACCCCTTGTTCCAGCTCTGCCACTAGATTACTGAGAGACTCACAGGAAAGCCCCTGCACTCTTATGAGCCAGTTTCTTCATTTCTAAAATAAAAGGTAGTCCTGGATGATAGCTAAGATCTTGATCTAAGAATGAGTGATTCCTTCCATAGCAGTCACTTGCTCAGGTACTCTCTCGAGAGGCCCTCAGAACCATCTGTTTTCATTCCCCTCTTCTTAAAACAATCTCTCTCCTCTATCACACAATTGAGACAAAGGCAGCCAGGCTATCAAGAGTGCCTGAGGCACAGAGCCTACAGTTTGAGAGAAACAGGAGCTTCATTCTGGCCTCAGTTGCAATAAGAAAGATTTCTCCCTCTGCTCTCTTGGGAACCTTTATTCTCTTGAGAGCTTCAGAAACTTCATCCAGGAAACCCATCCAGGGAGGGCTACCCACTGGGAGAAACCCATAGAATTCAGAAGCAAACAACATGGCTGTGGAATGGAGAACATGCTTTGCCTTCCAAGAGCTGGCCTTCAACTCTATTGAAGCTGCCAAGAGAGGCTGAACTCGCTCCAGCTTCCCACATTGGCTCTCATCCCTTCTATAGCCAGGCTTGTCTCCTCATACCCTTCTCCCTTCTATAAAAACCCACCCTCAGAATAAAGACATAATTTGGTCATTCATGTTGAGATGAGAACAATTGCTGAAAACTTGTAACATCGGAGAAAGCTGGAAAAATTAGGCTTTGATCATTATAGAAGCCAACACTTAATGGGTCCTTACTGTCTACTCAGTTCTGTGTGTATGCGTACACACATGCATGTATGTGTGTTTTGCCATCTAAAATCCCCATCATGCAGATGAAGAAATCAAGACTTAAAGAATCTTAATAACTTGCCCAAGGTCAGCATCTACTAAGTGTCAGAACTTGGATTTGAACCCAAGCGGTCTGACTCTAAAGCTGTCATTCTTACATTACAGCGTCTCTAGAACAGTAAAATTTAGAGAATCTGTAAGTGGAAGAAGAGTTGTATTTGGAAAAGCTTGCCTAAATTGCCATATCACATGTACTGTGTAGCTGCCACCCATTTTGTCTCTGTGTGAGGTTGTGTCTCCAGTCACATGCTTTCCTTCCCTCATTCGCAGTTTGCCAAGAAGCAGGGTACTTGTACTGGAATCTGGGAGGTGATTTTCCCTAAAGATGTTGGTTCTGCTTCCCCCACTTCCTTTCAGGTTGTCTTGCCATCATCCCTTGAAAGATGATTTCATCCCGATGCCACATAATAACTTCATTATAAAAATAATTGGTTAACTAAAGCTAATATTTATGATTTATACTCAGAATTTTCTTTCCCCCTGTTTTGAACATAGCAAAAACATGCACTTTAAAATGCCACCAGGCCATCTGCTGTTTCCTATCAGTCCTTGACATCATTTGAGTGGCTTGGTGATTTTAGAGTTTCCAAAGTCATGGTTGCAACAAGAAGGCATTTCAGAGCATTAAGACCACTGAACAAGAGACTCAGACTTGCGAGGGATGCAGAGGTCATCTATTTCATTTCCTGTTCTCCTAGTATTTTTTTTTTCTGACAGAGTTGAGCCTTAGTTTGGAGATTCCTGGTCTAGTTGTTGAGAGATTTGTTTATTAGGAAGTTCCTCCTTCTATGTGCCAATTTCTCCTGTCTGAAACATCTGCCCATGTGTCTAGATTCTACTTGCTAGACCTACACAAAATAAGATGCTTGACATGAACAGATATTCCAAAAATCATAAAACCCTCCTCATGTCATTTTTCAGGCTTCCTTGTTCCATGATAAGCATCCTAAACTCCTTCAAAGCATTTTATATGATTTGACATAGATCATGCTTACTTTCCTAATCTTTCTCCTCCTATTAGACTCCAGGACTCCTCTTAATGAGGGTGAGCACAGTTCTTAAAAGCACTTTAAGACTATTATCTCACTTAATCTTCATAACCACCTGTGAATAGGAAGAACATTATGATTCCATTGTACAGGTGGGGAAACTGATACCAAGGAGGATGAACAATGTATTCAGCATTAATCCTGAGTTCTTTTCAGTCCAGTTAAGAGTAGCTCCTTGCCCACTGCTCTTCTCTCTGCAGTCTGTTACCTGTTTATGGCGCAGCACCTTGTAATGAAAGTGATCACACCATTTGTTTCTGTCTTATTTTATATTTTTTGCTCATTTTAAAATGAAACACTTCAGACATACTAAAACAGTGTAATTAATACCTTAATGAACACCCTGGTAGCCACTACTCAACTAAAGAAATAAAATATTTCAAATAATATCTTCTATACCCTTCTGTAATGGCCCCCACCTCATATCCCTCCTTTAACCCCAGAAGTAACCCTTATTCTATATTTCATGTTGATCATTCTTCATTTTTATATCTATCCCTATACAACACATAGAATTAATTCATGTTTTATTAAACTGCATAGAAATGCTGTTCATTATCCAGATAGCCTGATGTTTTCTCTCACTCAACAGTTTGATTTTGAGACTGGTCCACATTGATACATGTGACTACAGTTTATATTTTTTATGCCCCATAATAATCCCGTCAATGTGTATTCTATTTGCTTGCCCATTCTACTGTTGATGAACAGTTAGGTTCTTTCCCATTTTTGCCATTATAATAATGCTTTATTATAAGTGGTATTTGTTTCCCTGACCCCACGTCTGTCTAAGGTTTACTTAGAAATGGAATTACTAGGTCATAATATATGTGCATCCCCAAATTGGCAGTGTCTCTACCCAATTGCAGAGGCTAAAGGACTCCATGGTGCTACCTCTTCATCCACACTTAATATACTTTTACAGTCTGACAGGTATGATCATTGTTGTTTTGAGAAAAACAAATATTATTATTTCTAACTTATATTAAAATTTACTGGCCTGACCAAGCCACACAGGTCCAAACTGGAATGTAAGTTCCTTGACAGGACTTAGAATTTGGTCTGTTTTTATCAGCCGTTTGTCAATATTTCCTAGGCATTGGTTTATGAAGAACACTCTCTCAGGTGTCATGATACATTTTTGGAATTGAATTTGTTCATGCTGATGCAGGCAGTAGGCAGGTAAAGTGGGTTTGTCATTTGGACTTGTGCTGCTTTTGGAGACATAAATGAGATGTACACAAGGTCAGGCTAGAAAACAGCAAGGCGTGTGATCATGTGGGTCTGCGGGAGTGAACACACTCTGTGCTCTCAAGGAGCCTGTCACTGAATAGTGGAGAAAGTGGAGACCTCACAGCAGCCGGGATGGAGGGTAAACAGTGTTGCTGGGGTTAAAGTCATAGAAATGGAACTTTGAAGATGTGCTCAAAAAGATGTTCCCTGTTGACCTATGGGTGACAAGAAGACACAGATCACCTAGGCAAAGGTGTGAGGACTTGCCAGCCGGAAGGGTCAGGCAGACAATGAAAGCTAAGGCAGTTTGGCTAACACAGGAAGAAGATAGGAGGTCAAGTAAGCCAAATGTCAGCTAATCTGCTAGATCAGTTGCACTGAGGGTATACAGACATACAGCACAGGGAGTAGTGACATTTCCCTTGGCCCCACATGGTGGCTTAGAGAGGCCCAGAGTAAGGCTACCGACTAGATCCAGAGGCTAGCCTGCAAGCCCACAGGTGAGGCCTGCACAAATATTTGCTATGTACCTGCCTTCTACAGACACTTGAGAGGTACTGAGATCCTTGCATCAGATTTCATATCTAACTAGAGAGTGAGAATAAGAAAAGTAAGAAGGAATTCTACGCTTTTTACATGCATGTATTCAAAAGTAGAAGTGAAACTATAGTAGAAGGTCCATGGTGGGGAGCCTTGAATGCCAAGCAAAAGAACTAAAATATCATACAGTTAGAATATCGGCACACTTTATATATATTTTGATTTATTGGAGTGACATTGGTACATAGGGTCATATAGGTTTCAGGTATATATTTCTATGATACATGATCTGTAAATTGCATTGTGTACCCACCCCCCAAAGTCAAATCATCTTCCCTCACCATGTAATTGGCCCCCTCAGCATACTTCAGAGCACTTGTTATATTCAAGGCATTAAACACTCTAAATACTTTATCTTATTTAATCCTCTCAATTACTCTATCAGGTAGATATACTTTTATCCCCATTTTATAGATGAGGGTACTGGGCACAGAGACATTTAGAGATTGTCACTAAATCTTCCAGCTACTGAATGGCAAGGTGAGTGGCTATGGGGTCTGGGCTCCTAATCACTAGGCTATATTCCCATTATAGGTTCTGGGGATTCATAAGTAAGATTAGTTAAAAACTCACAATAAAGACTCACAGCTTTTTCAAAAATCCCAAATATCTGGTCCTATCCCTGGGCATTCAGATTCCACGCATTGAGATACTGAACAACTCCCTGGGTAATTCTGATGTGCACGTACCTACCTCTTTGACAGTCACTACATTTAGCCATTGGGATTCACATGGGTGTCTGATAAGTCCAACATCGTCCCCAAAGTTGAATGTTTCAGCAAGGAAATGTCACAAGCAGAGCGGTATTTTAGGAGGACTGATCTGGCCATTGTGCTTGGCTGGGACTAAGAAAATCCACAGAGTTGAGGTGGGGAGAGAGAGGCAGACTGTTCAGAGGCTGTCATGGCAGAGGAAGGGCTGGGCCAGAAGAAGGAAACAGAAACAAAATAAGCCATCGATGCCGGAGACCAGCTAGGACTGTCTAAAAAGAGTTGTGGGTGCCTTCAAGTTGGGAAGGCTTACAGAGTAACGAAGTCCTCATGCCACTAAGTCCATCATAGCTGTTAACATGTGGTCTACGATCCCCATCCCTGCTCCCTCACTTACAATCTGTGTGACGATGGGCAAGATACTTAACTATTTTGTACTTTGCTTGGTTCATTTACTGTATAAAGTGAAAATAATGACGACACCTCTCTCATTGGGAGATTAATACACATATGGTGCTTAGAGCAGAGTTTTGCTTATGATATGTGCTCAAGGAATGCTAGTTTTTATTACTTTTATTGGCCGGAGGGGGGAATTTGGTTATGTGAGCAACGTGAGAGATAATAAACAAAGATGTAGAGATTTTGGTCTTAGATGCAGCAAGATCTCTGATCTTATTATAGGCTACCTTCAGATTAAATTTAAAAAAAAAACCCAAAACTCTTGCTTTTTCCAAAATCACAGCAGCTTCGTTTTCAATTTTAAAAATGATGCTAGTTACTGGGTATTGACCCAAGATGAATTTCTCTTTGATGAACTACATACCACTCTTCAGAAAACCTAGCCAAATCATCTCAAATACCAGGAAGTACGGGGTAATGTAGTAAATTAGGGGAAAATGTGTATCAGAAAAAAATTATTGCTACAAAAATATTTTCAGTAAGTTTGTTCCCTTCATAAATAGTGTGAATGAATGCCTCAGCAATCAGCTGAAAGCCTGATCTTCACTGTGGGCTAATTGCTCCTCTGGTTAGTGCAGAATTTAATTTGTGCTATTGTGCAGGCAAGGCTGAGAGCGTGAAATAAACAATGTGTGTTAATTTCACGTTTTCCAGTCTACTTAGCCAAACAGAAAGCTTAGACTCCTCTCTGGACTCACCCCACCCTCTCCCAGTTTCTCATCCTGGAGCTTGCAGACCACAGAGGGTGGGACATTTTCTGACTGCAGGTGTGGGGTTCTTGCTTCAAGACCAAAGGCTCAGGAAAGCCAGCTGATCCCAGCAGTGATGCTGACCAAGGACACACTGGAGCTCCCTTCATCTCGTTCTCGGGGCTGGGGCTGGGGCTGAGATCTTTCTTCCAAGACAAATGGGCACCTGCTGGTGACGAGCAACTGGCTTTGTGCTCTTAGGTTCGAGGATGCCCCTGGCCTCCCATGGAGCGGCCTCCACTGGGGCAAACAGAGCTACTAATTGGATATATCCACAGTGAATGGATTAATTTAATGAACTAGGGGATTCTTTTCTGTGAAGGACAGCAGAGTTAGCTTTATGAAGAGGCGGAGGAGATGATCATGTGCAGGAAGGTGCTGAGGGAGGTTGGAAAGGCCGCTGGCCCACATGTCTCCCTCCCTGTTCCACTCTAGGAATCAGAGGAGTCAGAACTAGAGCCTTGGCTCAGATGCTGACCAAGGACACACAACCGCTCCAATCTCTTTTCCCTATGTCTGAAGGCTCTGAGGCCCAAGAGAAATGGCTACTCGGGGTCAGAGAGGCAATTAGTATCTTAACTAGGTTAGAACTCAAGGACCCCATTGCCCTTCCAGTACGCTTTCCAAAATATCATATCTCATCAGGTCTTTAAAGAGAACCAAATTTTCTTCTTGATAGCTAATTGTGAGCAGGGACACTGGAGTCAGACTGCCTGAGTTCAAATCCCAGTTCTAGTTTGGTAACACTGCACAAGCCACTTGTGCAATAGCACACAATTCATAAGGTTATTATGAGTATCAAACTAGTTCAGACATGTAAAGTGCTTAGTACAGTGCTGGCAAGAATGCAAATGCTCAGTAAACATTGGCTACTATCAGTATTACTATTTGAGATATTCTAAACCTCCAACCTGTCCTTACTGTATGGTTATTTGTATGTGTGTGTGTGATCAGAAGTTCCTGTCCTCCCAAAAAGAAGAGGGAGTTCTGTTCTCTTGCCTTCACATTTTCATCTCCCTGATTTTATTATTAAAAGTATAAATGGGAATTCCAGTATTTGGAAATGTTTGAGGTCTGCTTTTAATGAGGGAAGAACAGAAGAATTTTAGTCATTGGCACAAGTCATTGGAATGGCAAGAAGCTTGCCTATTTATCTCTGTCTCCCCAATGACCAGCACAGACTTGACACACAGGACATCTTGAATGTGTGCTGAACCACCAGGGAGTCCAACGGGTGGGGTAAGATACAGTTTTCAAAGCTAAAAAGAGCAAAGAACCAAATGAGGGGGAAAAAAATCTCCTTGCCCTTTAGGCCTTCCTTGAGTGTGGTATTTCTTTTCAGGAAAGAGCAAGATTAGCCTTACTTTAAGTCTTACTTACTTGAAGCATATGGTCGAGCTCCCTACCCCTGGTCTGAGACACTACTGTATGTGCTCTCAGTGGGGCCTCCATAAAAATTATGCCCCTGCCTCTGACTGGTTACAACACAGGACACCAAAGATACAAAGACTGTGCCAATCCTCAGGGAGGCCACAATCCCCATAAGTAGGGATCATAACCATATAATGGAACTTGACAGTGAAGCAATAGCCTGTAGTTTTTGAAGCACTGTATTGGCCATTCCTACATCACAGGTAAGGTCACTAGGATAATGAGAGATTGAGGGACTTGCTCTAAGTCACACTACTGGGATGTGACCTCAGGTCTCTAAACTTGAGGTCTTGTTTTCTCTTCACTGCACTGATCTATCCCTTCATGAAATAAGGGGTATTTTTCCTGACAAACTTGCCCCACTGATTATTGGCAATGGCAATAAAAGGGGGTGGCACATTTTATGATAATACAAGATGGAGCTGTGTAACCTGAAAATAAAAGAACAAGAATGTTTCTCTACTGTCATGATGGTGGCCAGGGAGCCTAGGGAAAATTAATATTATCAACAAAGCAGCTGATAGTTATGGAGCACCAACTGCATGCAAGACACTGGGCTAGAGTTATGGGAGGGGGCACAACGATGAGTAAGAGGCTGTTCCTCCTTTTGGTGCATCACAAACTCCAGGAGATGATAAATGAGTATCCAGAGAAGAAAACTTCATGTTAATATGTTGTAGCTCCTACCTGAGTAGTTTAGACTGGGGGAGGGGGAATTGCTTAGAATTTGAGAGAAGGTGAGAGTCTACAAAGGCAGGGCTGGATTTAAGCAAGCAAAAGGAGAGCCAGGTGAGAGATGACCCCAGGAAGCACATCACTGGCTGACTGACAAGAATAAACTGTATCTGCTGCAGGGGGAGCTTATGGAAGCAGGGGAAGGAAACCACAGGAGCCTGTGGGAGGAAGAATTTGAATCATTGGAGGAGTGGGACCATGGATTCATTCGAGGAATGTCAAGATCAAAGGCAGCAGAAAAGCTGGGACAGCATCAAATCTGTCCCTAGTTGCAGGCTAATTGGAAAGATCTTCTGGCTCTAATGACAGGCAGACTTTTTGACATTAAACGATGGAGAAAATGGTTGTTAAGGGCTTCATGGAGCAAAATCCGGGGGAGAATGGAAAGGGAGCTTAGAATGAATATACTGCCCGGGGACTTTTCTCCATGACTCCGCTCATCTGGCCAGCACTCACAGATTAGACAATGAACCACAGCTTGAACCTTATCGGACAAGTTGAACAACAAACTGAGAATTTCCCTGGTTTTGTGGGACCCAAGAAGCTCCCCTCCCTAATCATATATTCCTAGCTTAGAACCATCCCATGGCCCTGTTATACCCGGTTACTCCTAGCTTGGGGAATGAGGGTTTCCTGAAAGCTGGTATGTTGGTAGTCAGGAGGGGAGAGGGAATGCCCTGGGCTTAGTGGTGGCTCCGCTTCTGTCTGTACACCTGATTTCTTTCTAGCACATTTTCCAGAGCTTCATTCTGAGCTTGGCCTCTTGCCTTGTTCATTTCCTCCTTTTGGTCATGATTGGGGCTTCTGAACCACATGGAGGACGGGACTCATGATTCATCCTCCTAAACAGGGAGCCCTGAGCTATCAGAGCCTCCACCTGGAGAGCTTTGCTTTTGTTTACCTCCCCCTCCCAAGCCTCTGCAGGGGAGCTAAGACCTGGGAAGACTGGAAATTGTATACATTATTTCCTTTTTGATTAGGTGAATAAATAACTTGATTGAGATGCCTGTCTTCAGAGGGTGATGCTGGCAAGTTTCCAGGTGTGGGAGGCAGCTGGTTGGCTCTGAAAAGAGAGGAGGTAGCAACAGAAACCTGAGGGATAGACACATTGTGGGTAAGCTTGGGATCCTTCCCCGTCCCTGAGAGAGAAGGTTTTGGTTTGGGCTTCCTTTTCAAGCATTGAGACATCTGTCCCAGCTCGCTGTGCACCTGAGGGACACGCTTCAGCTGGGAGGAACAGGCATAGGCTCAGGGCAACTGGTCAGTGTACTACCCAAGTGAACTGGTCTGGGGAAAAGTTTTCCACATGACCAGTATCATTTTTAAGACTGGTCTTTAGTCCCTGTGCATCTCCATATGTGCAGGGGATGGAGATGTTGGGGCATGGAACGTATTCACTAGCCTTTGATCCAAGCTTCTCTTTATTACTTTCTAAATTTAAAGTATGTATCTCAGCTATGATTCTCTGCCCTTCCCCAACCTGAGAGACACTGCTGGCCACCTCCACAGCCTCAAAGTGGCCCTGCCCCACCTGCAAGGTATGACAAGCTCCTAACCACCCATGATGCTCTGTAGCAAGGGACAGTTTCAAAGTAGGGAGGAATGACATGTGAGACTCTTAAGTGATTCAGATACAAGCCCCACCCCAACTGCTAGACTTGAGATTCACTACTCTGAAGACAGCGGAGGTGGCATGCTAAGATTTAAGGCATCTGAAATAGGTCTCTCAGTGCAAAATAGGGTTTCCTTGCTGGTTACTGGTCTATGTCATAGAGAGCTGTTCCTTGGAGTTAAGTCAAGGTGACTTCAGGAATGTTCAGTTAAAACATCCTTAAGATGGAAAATACATTAATTACCATCATTAATGCCTTATTTGGTTAGAAACCAGTTGATGACTACCCTTTAGGTACAGTGTGCAGGGCCCAAGGAGATAAATGAGGGCATAAAACACTTTGCTGCCCTTTATGGAGCCCATTACAATCCCACAAGAGCACAGGGTCCTTCACGTAGGTCTTTCCATTTAATCCCCAGGACTTGAACCCAGGTTTGTGTAGGAAAAATCACTATGCTCTTTCCACTGTTCCAGCTGCCTCGGTGTGAATGAGCTGCTGGGGAAATGAGACCATTTGAGGGAAATGCCAGCCCTGGAGAACCTCTGAGAGAGCTTCTCTGAGTATCCAGACCTCTAGGTTGGAGGGGAGGCAGTGCAAGCCAGCAATGTCCCAGATTTGGCTCTGGTCAACCTGAAGTCTATGTCTTGTATTATAACCCCATACCTGTGCTCCTGGCCCAGGGAAAGCTCTCCCGAGGCTGTGGGTATCACTTAGTAACAGTCAGGAGGCTGGCTTCCAACCAGATCCCTGGGAGTTCCAGGAATGGCCAAATATACCACCAGAATCTGAGCTACATGTGAGTACAACAGAATGAAGAAGACATCCAAAGAACTGGAGAATCTGACTCTGAGTTGAAGTGTGAGGAGACTGAACTGCTATCCTTGTGAACACTCTTCACTCCTGCAGGAGAGCCCCATTCTGGCTTCCATGTGGGATAAGGCATCTTACCCCTATGATTCTATCCACCTTTGACCCTGACTTCTCATCTTTCCATGCGCTCCAGCTCCTTTCTACGGCAACTGGCTCCAGTCATCACCTTGTGCATGGTAAATGCCTTCAAAGATGGTCTTCCTGATGATGTATAACCCTACACCTCCCTCTTCTGTGTTGCATAGTACAAGAGTGTTGCCCCACTCCTGTGATTGTATTGATCACCCTGTTATGCATATTTATCTTCCACTCTAGACAGGAGGCCTCTTGAAGGCAGTGTCTGTTACATTCCTGACCTCTAACACAGTGTCTGGCATATAATAGCTCTTATGAGAAAACTTCCCTGACCTCTCCTCTACCTCCCAGTCTTGGTTTGTTATGTACTCTCTGTATGCCCACACTATACCATTCATGCTTGTGGCACAATGGGGACTGTCTGTTTATTTGTTTGCACCATCCCAGACCATGGACTGAGCCCATCGGACAATTACTAAGGCCCAACAGCTAATATCTGACACCTAGGAGTATTCAATAAATATATGTTAAATGAACAAATGAGTCAATCTGGACTTCTGAAGACCAATTTGTTTGCAGACTTTGCTGGCATCGGACACCTTATGCTAATAAACACCTTCTTCTTTTCAGTTCAAGCCCCTTGCAAGGCACATTCAATCTGCAATTGCCCTCATTCCCAATACCATCAAACTGTACTTACTTCAATCACTGTGCTGATGTTAGTAGTTATAGATTAATAGCTTCAGTGGAATATGCAATTTTTTTCCAGAAGCTCTGGGTTTTCTCCTTTGCTCTAGTACAAATAGAACATCAGCAACTAATGGGCTTTTTTTCATTATACACAAGGTGAGAAGAGAAACATGCTTTATACTGTGATAGGTTTGATACTTGGCAAAACCAGGAAATCTGTGAGTGATGTCTTAGAAAAAGCCTTCTTCCCAAGAGTTAGGAGACCAGACTCCCCTATTAAATTGCTATGAGGCCTCAGGCAAATTCACCCAACTGGCCTAGTTTCCTAGTTTCAAGTGCTGACTTCTGTATACCACCCCCGTTTTTCTAGTCTACTTTTTCTAGACTTCTTTTCTAGTGTCTAATAATTGTTGCAAAGATAGCAAAAATTGGTCCCATAGGTAACACCTTTTAAACATTTATTAAATTTATTTATGTGCCTTATCTCTTATACCCTGTGAGTTATTGATAAATAAGGTAGTAAAATTCTTCTTTATAGGAGTTTGGACTAGATGATCTCCAATATTTGGCACAGCTGTCAGTGCCTAAAAGATTTGCATTCAAAGATTTGTGTCCTTTGACCCTTCCCAATCACATGAATAACAGAACACAAACTCATTCACATAGGAGGTTAAGAAAGAAAATCCAAAGGAGTTTCTTCTCCAAAGACATGACCATCTGGTGGAGAAATTTCCCAGTCATAGTGGTCTGTGGTTTTTGACAAAGGTGTCTTCCTACTTCATTAACAGTCACAGACCAGGGCTGCTAATTTCTTGTAGTGCATCAGGCTGACCCTGACTTCTGACTTACAGTCCAGTTACCTTGACACTGGATCTTTTGAGCTTGGCAGGAATCATGAAAAGGGTTCATGTTGAGATGTTCTGGACTTTTAATTGAGTCCCAGTTAAGGGCCCAGCTCAACTGCTTTCAGCCATGTTACATCAATTACCATCATAAGGTAAGAAGGGGAGGCAGGTTTGTTACACTATTTGAAATATAAGGCTTAGAGAGGTGTGATGGCTTGCCCAAGGAATTATCAAAATTCACCCTGGTTGGTGCGGCTCAGTGCATTGAGCACCGGGCTGTGAACCGAAGGGTCACTGGTTCAATTCCCAGCCAGAGCACATGGTTGGGTTGTGGGCCAGGTCCCCACTTAGGAGCTTGCAAGAGGCAACCACACATTGATGTTTCTCTCCCTCTCTTACTCTCTCCTTTCCTCTTTCTCTAAAAATAAAAAATAAATAAAAAATCTTAAAGTTTTTAATTTTAATTCAGTGGTCAGTACACATGACAATATCTTCACTCATTGTCAGGAGAGAAAGCTGCCTTCTCATCTAAAAGTGCCTTTTGAACTTTGATTCAAAAGCATCTGCATGACTATTGAATCACCAGTGGTCCGAGGCTTGACCTGAGTGGAAACCATGTGATTTCATATGGAAAGCATTTGCAATGGGGACCCAGGGTTCTAGCAGCAGCCCTATTCAGAGAATTGTTTCCATGTTCTCAACCTCAGTTTTCTCATCCTTACATCACAGAATTAGTTCAGAGAAGTGGTTCTAACCAGTTAGTCTGAGGACCAATGGTATCCAAATCACCTGGGTTTGTGTCTATAAAGGTGGATCCCTAGTCTCATCCAAAGACTTATGGTCAGAATATTAAGGGGCGAATGTAAAAATTAGCACTTACAGCAAGCTTACCAGGTAAGACAGTGAAGCATACCAAGGTTCAATAACCCCAGGACCAGATGACCTCTGAACTTCCATCAGGTTTTGTCTTAGGATTTTATGAACATAAAGGGAACAATAGCTAGGAACCGAACTGTACTTTTAGCCTCTTGATTTTTCATTCCCCACCCATGTGTGCCAGTTCTATGTGGAAAATGGTTGCATTTGAAAAATCTAGTACATTTGGAGGGGTGGGGGGCACTGTATCTCAGACTCATCCTGCGGTTCCCTCCAGGCCATTCTGGAGCATGAAGCAGGTAATGTGGGGGGAGGAGGGAAGAAAGCCTGCTCTGAGGGACAAAGAGAGTCCTTAGAAACAGCAGTCCCGGAATTATCCTCCAGATCCCACACTGTTGTAAAGAAAAGCTGACACAGCAGAGTCTGGGGGAAGCCGAGTGTCTGCAGAGCACTAATCACTGAGGCAGGCAGGCTAAATGCAGAAAAAACATTTTCTCAAACAACACCTGTACCGAGCAGTCATCCACTGTTTTTAGAGCTGCTGCAAAAAAGCAGAAGGACACTTGGAGAGACTCCCAAAGGGCACCAGGCAGGAAGAAGGTGGAGAAGTTTGGGCACATTGCCTCTGACTGATTCTCTAATGCCCCGTTGGTTGAGTCATTGAAAACCTGGCCAGTCTGACTTTTTGGTGTGTTTGTTTTGTGGTTGAGGATGAGGTGCGGATATGGTAGTGAAGGAAGAAGACAGGATAAGCAATGTCATTCTGATCCATTGGTTGTGCTTCTGATAGCAGCACACAGATTTAAAAATTCAGATGATTTTAATTTCGAAAAGAAAAGAACAGTCTGATTGTCCTCTAGGGATTATTCCGGAGCAGCTCTAAGTAGAAATAAATGGCAAATACTTTTATTTTATTCATTTTATCCAGCTGCAAAAAAATGTTCTCCTCATTGGGATTGCTGTGTCTTACAGTCATAGATAGAATAAGTTATGTAATTTGGTCCTGGCTATATATTACTTAAGTTAGGTTGGTTAGAACCTAGAGCTTGGAGATGATGGCCATTTGGAGAGACTATAGACTCAAAGCATCAACTCTTGTTCCCAAATAAGAGATAATAGTAAACACTAATTGAGGGCAGGCCCATTGACAATTCCCTAAAAACATCAACTCCACACAGAAAGGTAGAATGGGACTTTCGTAATATGTTCCTGACATGGCATTTCCCATCAAAGTGAATACAATGGATCTGATAAATGTTACACATTTGTTTGAACTTTCAGGTAGATTCATAACACTTAGGGTCAGAAAATGTCATTTTCTGATCTACCTCCTCCTCTTCTCCTGCTTGCAATTAGAAAATTCTCCTTTTTTTTTTTCTCAGCCACTCAGGGAATATTGGGTTGAACTATAATGAGATATCTGGTCCAATCCTCTCCTATTCTAGATGAGGAAAAGAGTCTTCCTCAAGTCTACTTTTCAAGTTCGCACAGATATTTGTTTGCAAATTTGGCTTACAACCCTGGTTTCCTGACTCTTAGTTCATTGCTTTCCCTATTATATCAGAAAACCTGAAACTCCTAGAGTTGGAAGGACCTTCAAACTCATTTAACATTAACAGTTAGCCTCAATACTTGAAGAGATCACACAGACTTTTTTCTAATAATTGTTTTGAAATACAAAATTGGGCAACAGAGGTGAATGCCAAGTTGAGGCAATTTTCTTTTAATTCTGCTTAATATAAATACAAAACAAACAAATAATAATGCCACCTGGCTGCATCTTAATGCATAGTGATCTTGAGGACCTCACAAGAACTTGTGGACCTCACAAGACTATTTTACAGGGTAAACAAATTGTGATGGGAACCAAGCTGTGATTTTTCTGCATAAACACTATATGAGTATATGTTTCCTAATGCATTCTAACTAATGCAAACACTTTGAAATTGTTGGAACAACAACCTCAGTAAACCGATTATTAACAGAACTGCAAAATAACAAATTTTGATATTTTCCAATGTCCATTAAACTTCCCAAGGACCTGTTCCTTGGGACAGGCCTCTCCCTAGAAGTCACTTTTTGTGTTAAATATCATCCTTTAGATTCTTGCTTAGCCAGCTGCCATATCCATCTTAAAGTATTTGCCCATAAAGATGTATTAAGTTTGAGGCCCTGGCTGGGTAGCTCGGTTGGTTAGAGCATCATCCAGATACACCAAGGTTGCAGGTTTGATTCCCAGTCAGGGAACATATAAGAAGCAACCAACGAATGCATAAATAAGTGGAACAATTCAATGTTTCTCTCTCTGTGTGTCTCTTTCCCTCTTTCTCCCTCTCTCTCTCTTTCTCTCTCTCAATATACATAAATAAAAAATTTTACCTAAGATGTAATAAGTCTGGGAAGGGCAAAGGGAATATGAGTGGTATGTTAGTCCATTTGAGTTGCTACAACAAGATAAAGACTGGATGGCCTATAAATAACAAAAATTTATCTCTCACAGTTCTGGAGACTGGGAAGTCCAAGATCAAGGCACTGGCAGATACAGTATCTGATTAGATCCTGCTTCCTGGTTCATAGAGGGCCTCACATAGTGAAAAGAGCTCTCCTTGGTCTCTTTAATAAGGACATGGATCCCATTCATGAAGGCCCCACCCTCATGACCTAATCACTTTCTAAAGACCGCACCTCCTAATACTATCACATTGGCCATTAGATTTCAGCACATGAATTCTGGGGAGACATAAACATTCAGTCAATAGTTAGAAGGAAATGGAGGTTTAAAAAGTATAAAGTCCTGAATCTGATCATATTTTTCTCTCTCCTTTCGATTGTGTTTACTTCCATTTATGACTCTTTCAAGTTCTGCTTTGTATTAGATTGAACTCTAGAAAATTGTCATAGCTGTAGGTCAAAAAACAGTCAAATATCAGCAATTTAATAAGTTTCAACCTAATATCATGGAGTCACTGTGTTCCTGGGACTGAGGAGGCCCCCATGGTATCCAGCTATTTCCTTCTTCAGAGAGAGGCTGCCATGCAGTCACCCAAATAAATTAAGGTCCTCATCTCAATGGACTTGTTTGCCAAGACAGGTTCCAAACACTACTAGTAGCCTGACCCCTCCCATCACCAAAAACCTTCATGATTCTTGGGCTTTTGTACTCATACACATTGGGAAGGAGCAGGTTTTTCTTTTTGTTTTCATTGTTGTTCTCAGGGATATCTGTTGAACTATACTTAAGCAGTCTATTAAAAATGGATGTTCTGGAGATTTCAAGTTTAATGGCAACGTGGAGGAGAGAAAAAATAAATATATAAAAAAGACATTATAATTTGAAAACACAATAAGAGCACTGTGTTTAGTTGTGGTAGTGAGGTGTATGCCTACCAATCAAATAGGAGGAAGCTCCTTGGAGGTAGGTATTGACCCGTTCATTCCATACATCACCAGGAACATAATAGCTGTTCTACAGTATTCATTGAATCAAAGTTAAATATTCCTTTTAGGATCCTCAGTAATGGTAACAGGATGCCCCTACTCTCGACATTTTTCAAACCACAACACGGAAGTAGCCACTGATTCCCTGTATTTGCAAAGCCAGATTTGATCCAAGTTTTTTCAATCTGTTTATTCTTCTCTGTACCCAAGCAATCTCCAGCAATTCTTTTTTAAAGATTTTTTAAAGTATATTTTATTGATTATATTGTTACAATAGTTCCAATTTTTTCCCCTTTGCTCCCCTCCGCCCAGCAGACCCCCTCCCCCTACCATCCCCCCCCAAGTCCATGCCCATGGGTCATACATACAAGCTCTCCTGCCTCACCCTTTCATATATTCTTCTTCTTCTTCTTTTCTAAATAAATAATTAATTAATTAATTAATTTAACAATAAAAAATAACAATCCCTCCCTCTCCGACTTAAGACCCTTTATAATCTTATTAAGGACAATGGGCGAAGGTCTTGAGCTCCTCTAGCTGCTTAAAGGTGGACATGGTCATTGTCCTACCTACCCTTGGGTCCAGAAATCCCTAATAAGAGTGGGGGTGAGGAGGGGAGAGTGGCCTTCCCACATGGGGAAGGATCTTATTTATTTATTTTTAGATGGAAGGGGAGGGAGGGAGAAAGAAAGGGAGGGAAACATCAATGTGAGAAAAAACCATCAATTGCCTATTGCATGCCCTAAAGTGGGGACCTGGCCCACAACCCAGGAATGTGCCCTGACTGGGGATCAAACTGGTGACTTTTTGGTTTGCAGAATGATCCCCAATCTATTGAGCCACACCAGTCAGGGATCCAGCAATTATTTTAAGCAGGATTCACATTCCTCCCCCAAAGAATCTAACAGCAAAGAAAATAAGTAGTGGAATGTTGAAATAAGCAGCGAACATGGAGGGAGGGAGGGAGGGAAGGAAGGAAGGAAGGAAGGAAGGAAGGAAGGAAGGAAGGAAGGAAGGAAAGGAGGAAGGGAGGGAGGGAAGAAAGAAGAAAAGAAAGGAAGAGAGGGGAAAGAGAAAAAGAAAGCAAAAAAGAAAGAAAGAAAGAAAAAGAAGAGAGAGAAAGAAAGAAAAAGAAAGAAAGAAAGAAAGAAAGAAAGAAAGAAAGAAAGAAAGAAAGAAAGAAAGAAAGAAAGGAAGAAAGGGAGGAAGGGAGGAAGGGAGGAAGGGAGGAAGGAAGGAAGGAAGGAAGGAAGGAAAAAAGAAAGAAAGAAAAAGAAAGAAAGAAAGAAGAAGAAAGAAAGAAAGAAAGAAAGAAAGAAAGAAAGAAAGAAAGAAAGAAAGAAAGAAAGAGAAAGAAAGAAAAGAAAGAAAGAAAGAAATTAGGAAAGTTGGGGTTTTTGAACTCCATGCCACCCTTACACTCACCATGTTAGCCCCTCCCAGCTTTTGCAGGGCACAGCCCAGCTCTCCCCACCCCCCTTCTTTGTGCTGTTAGCCTGTCCAAGAAACTCCAGCAAGTCTTGGAACAAAGACTGGCAGCAAATGAAATTCCCTTTCTGGGCTGAGAATAGAATTCAATTAGCCAGAGAAGGTTGTGAAATTTGTTTTTAAACACTACGAATATTTTATCTCCTGACCCTCACCTCCATGACATTCCCCTTCTACACTCCACCCCACCCCTCCACCCCACCCCTCCACACAGGGTCTTTGCAAAGTAACACATGACCTTTAGATTGAGACATCCTCTGTTGCAATATGGTGGAAGACAAGTATGTTTCAACATGGTAACTTGAGATCTATTTACTAAACTGTTTGGCACATTCAGCACGTTGTGGGGGAACTGTTGGTGGGGACCTGCAGTGCGTTTTTCAGTCTCCCCTGATGCATTACCAGACATAAGGTCATCCCAGTCTAGCAGAGATGGGTGCTGCATGGGTTCATTACCTCACAGCAAGCCAGCCAGATGAGGCTGTGGGATGTTTTCTCTTCATCATTCAGGCTTGAAAGGAAACTGTCAGCCTCCACTTGCTCTTAAAACAATGAAAATTTAGATGACAGCGCTTTCATTAGCTCAATGGAAATGAAGTTTTCTAGGCAAAGACTTTCCTCCTTTGTAACATACTAACCAATTCAAGATCATTCTAAAAGCCAAGGCATGGGGATACGTATCAGCTTCTAGGGACAGGGTGATGACAATGAAATGACACACACATCTTAAGTAAGACAAGAAATTTATAGGACACACAGCTTATGAGCTGAGAAAAATGGGTACATTTTAGATAGATCCAGGTTTTCCATGGCTCATATTTGTTGAGAAATAGGCACATGTCCAGGGCTGTCCTTTTGACATGTAAATTCATATTATCAAAAAACAAGAAAGGATATAATTACACTGGCAAATGCTCTCCCAAGGAGAAACACAAGCCAAAGTGCCAAGTATAGATCCTATTCCCTAAATTTACCATTGCAGAATTTCTAATCTAAAAGAGTTTGGTTAATACCTGATGAACCACTTAGGTAATGCACAGAATTATGGGAGCCCTAATAATTAATTGCCTATGTGTGTATAGCACGATGTTCTAAGCAACCTTTTTCATCTCATGGAACACATAAACTGATTAGTAAAATTCTGCAGCATACGAAAAATAGTTAAAATTTTAATTCATACTTTCAATCTGACAAAAAAATAATAGGTACAATTTTGATTCATTCACACTGGACACCTGTTCTTGTGTTAGCTGCTGTCATTTTTTTATTTGACAATCTAAGGGAAAAGAGGTCAGTGCCCCTGACTAAACAGTCAGGTATTTCATGTTTTAAGAGTTCCCGCAGCCCACAGTGTGCAGCAGCACACCGACTGAAAATTGCTGTTCTAGGACATCCATATCATCGTTTTCTCATTTTATCCTTATAACAGCCATGTTTAATGTTCTTGGGTATTCATTCTTTGATTTTTCATAAAATCTTAGGAATATTAGAACTGAAAATGACCCCTTAGCTATCAGTTTGATCAGTAAATACCAACCAAGGATACCTATTGATCATCAGGGGAACTATTTTCAAAACCTGTGTGTGTATGCCACTCTTCTAGCTTGCCTGGTTCTTGCTACACCACCCCAATGCACACATACAGAGTCTGAGTCAGTAAGTGGGGATGAGATCCCAGACATAAATACTTTTCAGAACACTCTCCAAAGCAAACCCTGGGTTACACCACTGCTTTAGACACCACCACCACCACCACCCCCTCTTTACACTGGGGATATTGAGGATTAAAGCAGTGACATGACTGACCCAGAGGCACAGACAATGGCAGAGTCTGCATTCCATCCCAGACCTCCTGATGCTTAGTTGGGGGGCCTTTCTCTCACAGTTTCCTACCATCTCTCTGAGTTAAACAGGGGACTACCAATATGGTGCTATTTGTTTTAAACCACTTTTTGAAGGGAAAATGATAAGCATTGCTCTGTTAAAAGTATACCTGATGTGAGCAAAGTTCGAAGAACATACTTTTCTATTAGAAGCATTTCTGCTAGAATGTCTGTTCCTCACAGATTTTGCTCCTCCACCCCAAGATTTGGCTCTGATCCTCATGATAGTGACTTCCCTCTTTCCATTGGTGACACTTCATTTTGATTCTCTACACCTTCCCCAAACCAGAGGAGAGTTCCATTGAATTTTGGGATCCTATAATCAATAACCTAAAATACACGGGAAAACACTGATGAAGAAGAGGAAAGAGACTCTCGGTGGCAAATGAGTTATATTGAAGAGAAGTACAACAGCGAGCCCCATTTCTCTACCCCTCTGTCAAACCTCCTCGCCTGATCCCTCTCAAGCTCTCAGACAGGAGGGGCTCATTGGATTGCTCAGAGCCAAGGCCCTTCAGGATTACTGCTTGAAAGGGTAGGTGCTTCCTGAGTTTATGTGCTAAGAAAAGCAGACAGACCGTTCCTCCAGGCTCACCTCTTTTATATTGCAGTTTAAATAAGCAGATCTAAGGCAGGCTCTCAAAATTTCTTATTCTCAATTCCTGCCCAGGGTGCAAAAGCCTCATTAGGAAATTCCCAATGGAGGAGGAAATGGCGATTTAACCAGTCCTCCTCTTAGTGAAAGATGGTCTGTCCAAAACGTCCTTGATTTGATAAGGTTTTAAGTATCACAATTTTCTATTATGTGTGATTCCACCTACTTGGCAGCAGCCAAACTGCAATTAATTTATTTCTTTACCTCCAAACAGCATACATTTGTTTTTCCAGTCATGAGGGTCTACAAACCAATGGCCCCAGAACTTTGTTTTTATTCTGGTAAAATATCGTCGTCGTCGGCAGCCGTCCGTCTCGAGAGACGATGGTGTAGCTTCTTAAGAGTCTATCTGCACCGCCGAGAATGGCTGTGCAGTCCGACTCGGGAGTGACATGGTATCTGTCTCCTCCCGTGTTGAATCGACATCTTGTGATGATGCTGAAGCTACAGAGCCTGGGCAGGGTAATATGGAGGGTGTGCTGTTGCCCATGCAGCAGACCCCCCCTCTCTTCGCAGCTGAAGGGTCCAAGGGAAAGACGGAGTCAATACAGCTTGGCTTCAGGTGCGCCGCAGGAGTTGCCGGTGTTGACTACAACGTCAAACCGCCTTAGGGACTCCGGCTCCGGATTTTCTGTCGGGGTTTACTCCCTTAGCCTTTCCCCTGAAGAGGTATGCCGCAAGGCAGCGGAGGTTTTTTGGAGTCAGAGTTTTCCTTCTCTGATGTACCCTGACTGGAAGATCGAACCAGCGACACTTAGCTCGCAGGCCAACGCTCAATCCACTGAGCTAAACCAGCCAGGGCCATGGTAAAATATACATAACATAAAATGACCTATTTTAACCACTTTTGGGTACACAGCTCAGTGTCATTAAGTACATTCACAATTTTGTTGAACTATCACCACTATCCTTTTTCGGGTGTTTTTTTGTGAACCCAAACAGAGATTCTGTACTCATTAAATAATTGACTTTCCATTCCCTCTTTCTTCCCTCTCTCAGCCCCTGATAACCTTTATTCTACCTTCTGTTTCTATGAATTTTCCTACTCTAAGAACCTCATATAAGTGAAATTATACAATATTTGTCCTTTTGTGACTTATTTCAATTAGCATAGTGTTTTCAGGGTTCACCCATGTTGCAACGTGAGTCAAAATATCATTCTTTTTTAAGGCTGAATAATATTTCGTTGCATGCATATACCACATTGTGTTTATCCATTCATCGGTGGATGAACTAACCCAAGCACTTTTTCATGTCATTGGTTTGGCATGATGTATATGTACCTAAACTAAGCTGTGGAGGGTTGAGAAGAGGAAAGGAAATTATGAAGATTGATGGGTCCTTAAAGGACCTCTGAATGAGGCTTCGTAAACTATTGGAATATTATGATGTCCATATTTTTCTGAACTAAAAATGGGGGATGTGATTTGACAGATTTCATGTTTGTACATGGATAACCAAAGCAAATGTTGAAAACAGACTTTCTAAAAAATTAAGCAGATACAGTCACTATAGCTTCCTTAGCAACTAAAAAAAAAAAAAAAAAAAAAAAGCCAAGTGGTGGTGTGTGTGTGGGGGGGGGGGTTCCTTTATACAGACTTCTCCCCTTCTTAAGAAGGCTAACACTCTCTGTTCACTGCCCTCCTCGTTTTCACTTATTTTCTGAAAGTGAGCATCTCTCTTCCTGAAGGGAGTGAGGCTGGAAGACCCCAGGAAGAACATCTCAGAAGTAGCTTGTGGCATAGGAGGATGCCTGTGTTATCCCTCAGCTTCTTAGGCCCTCTATCCTATCATCACTAAACATCACACCCTGGACCAGGGGCAGAACAAATGGGCAAAGCCTTGAAAAGCAGCATAAAACTGAAATCAGCCCTGTCAGAAACTGCTAAGGGCATACTGAGGTTGTGTTTTAATAGAGCTGCTTTGGGTTTGGATAAGACAATTCAGTGTTGAGATTCATGAAGTCTTGTTACCTCCCTTGGGAGCTGTGTCAACTTCTTGGAGGGGTATTTAGACATCATGAAGTTGGTAGCATAAGAAAAGGTTTACATGAGTGTGGACAAAAACTAAATCCCCAGAAAAATCGTCCTCCTCTTGCTTTACCCTAACTGGTGGACTTTACATTATGTAAGAAACACATGCTTAACACTAAAGATGGGAAGCCGCTGAGGGGTGATGGTGGAGCCTTGGGGGAGGGGACAGCTGGTTTTATGAAAAGGAAAGGAATTATGAAAAGCACATTGCAAGTCCTGTTATTTTTCTTATACTATGTTCCAAACTCAAACAAACTTGAAAAAAGTATGTGTGCAAAAGCAAACCTTAAACCATTTTTGTGAATCCCACCCTAGATTTTACATTTCTCCAGTGAAGCTCACATTCCTTTATTCAGATTCCAAAAGTAGAGATAATTTGTTCCAAATGTTTCCAAAGCCGACCAGCAGAAGGGTTTAACGATTTTTCCAGAGCTAGAGAAAACTGTGAAATCTTCTACACTCTAATAGAGCATTCAAAGTGGCGGGGGAAAGAAGAGAGAGAAGCAAGGGGAAAGGGAAAAGGAATGTTTTGATGACCTATTTGTTTATTTTGTTACAGTTATGGCTCTTTGACAATGGCTGCAGAGACATGTTGATCTCCAGTGTCTCATTTCCTTTGGCAAGGTAGCATGTCTTCTGTATTAGGGAGATGATTATGAAGAAGAAATCACCCATGCAATAATACATTTCTTGCAAGATAGTGAGCAAGCTCATTTCAAAGAGGCTGAACTTGGGAACCCTTTGAGATGGGGTGTGTATGTGTATATTTATGCTGGTGGCACCCAATCCTCCACACTGCCTCCCTTCCTTCTACCTAACAGATCTATAGATAACTGTAAAGTTGCAGGTAACAACTTCCTCTACTAATAGAAAAGACTGTGTTGCAACGTAGAAACATATGGGCCAAAGCCGGTGACTGACAGCTGGAATAACTTCTAAGGTGGGGCAAAGATCAGTGAGACTGGAAGGAAAGACTTCTTTCACTTTGTCAGACTGTCAACAAACCCTATTGTCATCCTGTAGTTTAATTACGTTTTTGCTTTGTCTCCATTTTGAGATTCTAAGTTCCTGCCAGTCTGGAAGTGGGTCTTCCTCCTCTTTGTAACTCCCACAGTGTACAAGACAGTGCTTCATCAGTAAAAGATGTTGTTTTAGGAAAAAAGTAGATAAAAGGAAATGTGACACACAGTAGCTCATTAAATTTGCAAGGATTCAAAGAAAACTTAGGTAAACTCAGCTAAGCAAGTAGTCAGTTCAGATTTCAAGCCATCATGGTTTGCAATATAACAAGTAATACTTATACATTATTATTATTATTATCATCATCATCATCACTGTTTATTGTTATTGCTAGGCACAGTGATAAGGGCTTTATATATATCATTTCCCTTAATCTTCATAATAACTCTGCAAAGAGGAAATGACTGCCTTATTCTACAAATTTAGAAACTGAGGCTCAAAGAATTAAATAACTTCGCATTCCAGTGACTGATGTTGGGTCTGATCCAGGTCGATTAATGGGTCTTTGAGGATGAGCCGAGGCCTTGAAAGTGAACAGAGTTAATGTCACAGCCACTGGGGTCACTGGGGTCAAGCAAGGGACTAGGGAGCCCAAAGCTATGATTGTGATTCTTTGTGTTGCATCAAGACAAACTTTTTTGGCTTCTAAGCACACCCTTAAACTAAGTCAGCTGGGTTTGAAATTGTGCAATTGGTCACAGGCTAAAGAGTGTGGGTGGCTTGGGGAAAATTCGTCATTAGGCTTGAAGATGCATTTCAGAGCACATGGCCTTCTAATGGGAAGCTGGGAAAACATTTTTATGCCTGAGTAATGATAGTGCATGGCTACCAGGGTCCAAAGAAGAATGGACATGGAATATTAGCCATGATCTCTGTCTTTGAATGATGGGGGATTTACTGGGTAAGGCAGAATACCTATCCACTCTGAGTAGGACATAAGAACAAAGATATGGGCTTCATGAATGAGGACGCATATGCCCTTCTTAAGCTCTAGACACAGATGTGAAGTCATGGATGTGCTGCAGCTAGGCAAGTGTTTTCCCTTCCACCCAGAGTCATCGTTTGTCACTTACTCTAAGACCCTTCCTCCCCAAACCATTCCCAATTATAGGAAGTCACATGCTAGAGATAAAGAGCATGGGGTTTGAAATAAGACTATGTCTCAAGTCTTTCCCTGCCACTCACTAGCTAGAGAAGCTACCTCAGTCTTCATTTCTTGAGCTAGAAGTTTGGGATTATTTCTACCTTTATGAACTTATGCTACTTATAAGAAGATAAAATTACACACAATATACATTCATAAACATGGAAGTTCTTCATGCATTTTTCAAAAAGTATATGAATGATAAGTTTTGTGATAGCTCATAAAATCCAAGGAATATAAGAAATATATAACTAAGTAAAATGATTGCCAGATATGTCTTTGTCCAAAATTCTATTAGACATTGGATGAAATGAGTAAAGACATATATGACATAGCTCTTACCCTTAGACAGCTTATCCTACTTTAGAGAAGGTAAAACTAGGAATTGTAATTGGTTTATTGGAGCAACTGGACTGATTAGGGTATGAGAGGGAACCAAATTAATTTCTTCCCACTACTGGTTTTCTCTAACTTTGCTGATATCACAGATCCCTTAGTTCTCTGAGTCACTTCTAGATATCAATGAACAGCCTCATTATGAGGTATTAGAATGTTAGGACAAAAGTGGGGGAGAAACTCCACCCCACCAGAGCGCAGGAAGAAAGGGGTGGAGGAACATAATCTGTTTTATATCTTTGCTTCATTCCATCTTCTTGATAGAATGTACTTCTGCATTCTCCCATCCCAAGATTGGCTACAATTCAGAAAGAGAATTTGAGATAAAGAGCACCATTTTTAATAGCAAATTCTCTTGTTCTGATATGTTGAACCTTTTTGTACATATCAGGTGAAGAAATAGTGGCTCTTTCTCTCCTAGGGCACTTTTGTGGGTTCTTTGTTGACTTTTCTCTCTCTGAGGTCTAACCCTGAATTGTTTCTAGGTGCCTGTCTCCTCTCTCTGAATAACTTTAAATCTCTCTTTTAGTTCAAGCTGTCAGTAAGCAAAGCCCTTGTAGAATCTTTCTGCTATGGCTTCCCCATCTTGGCAGGCAAAGTTCTTAAGCACGGTCTTTTCAAAAGTGCCTGTCCATCTTCTGCAGAATCCACCAGCCTTTCCTCTAGCCCACAGGGATGCTTGGAAAACAATACAGTCCTCACTCCTTCCTCAACTACCACAGGCTGCTGCAGTTTGGGGGCATTTTCAGATGAGAATCAGGCACTAGGCTCTTAATCCTTCCAAGTCTAAGGGTCCATCTCCCTGATACTTTTCTAGAAGCCCCGTGACCTAGTTGAATGTGGAGAGTTGAGGGGAAAGAGCCATAGTCCCTGAAACTCTCTTTGCAAAATTCCATTTTCCCCACCTTCCTCCCTTGTGAAGCCCCATCTTATATGTAGAGGAAGGAAGAATGATGGGTTCTGGGCAATAGAAGCAGGGTTTGGCCATAGTATTGGTTGCCTAGGGAAGCCATAAGAAATGACCACAAACTGGATGGCTTCAAACAGCAGAAATCTATTCTCTCACAGTTCTGGAGGCTAGAAGTTGGGAGTTGAGGCATCAGCAGGGCTTATTCCTTCTGGATGCCCTGAGGGTGAATCTGTTCTATACCCCTTGCCTAGCTTCTGGTAATTACCAGCAGTACTTGACAGTCTTTGGCTTATAGAGGCATCACTCCAATTTCTGCTCCGTCTTTACAGGGCCTTCCATCTGCGTGTCATCCCCTGTTCTTGTAAGGACACAAGTAAGTAGTTTTAGGGTCTCCCTAATCCACTATGGCTTCTTCTTAACTTGATTACACCTGCAAAGACCCTATTTTTCGATAGGTCACATCCACAAGTACCTATGGTTTGTACTTCAACACATATTTTTGGAGAACACAATTCAAACCACAGCAGCCACCTTCCTAGCAACTACTGCATAGACATTCAGACATCCCTCTTTAGATTATATGGACACCTAACTCCCATTGTTCTCAGATTTGGGACCTAACTGAAGTTAGACCCAGTGACAAGTCTCCTGCAATATCCCCTTAAACACACACACAAAATCATTTTTTAATGCCATAAAAATTCTAACAAGCTAACGAAAGCTGCTCTTCCCTATTCCCTAACTCAGCCAGTTTCTAAAGACAGTGATGCAGTAATTTCATTATGTTTTACCTAAAAATTTTAGTTATTTACTCTTTTAATCATACACAAGAATAGAATAGTAAATATCTATATCCCATGTACCCCCACTCACCTTAAACAATTGTCAAAATTCTGGCATTCTTATTTCATCTGTTTCCCCCCCACCAAATATAAACTCTCTTTCTTTTTTTTTTCTGGAATATTTTATCTGTAAATATGAAGTGATCTCTGATAATTATTGATTTCAGCCCATATTTTGCCCTTCTACTCTGGCGGTGGGATTAATAGTGACAAAACGTCATCTCTGCCCATGGGTACAGCTGGGTCGATCTGAAAATTTTAGGTCTTTGTAGAAGAGAAATCCTTGGCCCTTGAAAATTCATGTCTACTATCTTCTCTCGTCTAAAACCTCTCCTCTGAAGTTAAGGGCAGTCGTTACATTCCAATAAGCCAGCGTGGTGAAGTTACTCTGTTTTCATCCTTGGTAGCCAATTCCATGTTTCAAATATATAAGTGTCCAGTAATAATCAATGACCTGGACGAATGCTGTAGAAATTTCTCTCAAGGGACTTTGAGATAGTAAAAGGCAGGAAATAAGGGAAATACATAACCATAAATCAAGGAGAATAAAAAAATAACCTCAAAGAGGTATTAAATATTGCAATGTTGAATCAAAGTCTTCACTCAAATTGACAAGTGCTATCCTGGTCTACAGAGAAGTTTCCGGAATGATGGCTCCTACACAGTATCTACAGCTTACACTGGAATAAAAGCACTGGCAGCAATTTGGATGATACAAGTTTACATGAAGAGAACAGCACAGAGGATCAGGAGTGGGGAGATGTGCAGGGTAAATTTCCCAGCCATGTTTCTCAAGACTCAGGCCACCTTAGGGAGCAAATGCAGCCATTCACATACTGACTATTAGGCTTTCCATTTCAAAAGTTCTTTCCTCAAGAATTCATAAAAATGCAGCTGGGGTGAATGGGCTGAAACCCCCTGAGCTACACAGGGTCTGGCAATTTATCATTCAGCAAGACTTTTCTCTAACTCAATTTGGCTTTTTTTCTTTTTGTTAATAATAGAGTATTTAGGGCAGTTTGTGCTTTCAGGTTATCTCCTACCCTGGCCAAATTATACTCCCAAAAGCATCAATATCTTCTGGGGAATCATATCCATTGACAGAATAAATTATTTGCCTTTTCAGAGAATCAAGTGGAGTGATCTGGAACTGAGAGATGAAAATATTTAGATAGAATCATTATTTGTACTAGTGGCTACATCCTGCAATAGAGACCCCAGTGACAAACCATCTCTAAGAGTGACTGTATAGGAGTTTCTGCTGTAGGAAAGAGGAAGTTGGGAAAGAGGCATAATGCAGGGAGGGCTATCTGAAAGGCACTTGGTAGGGCATTTTCTTAAAACCCAAGGCATAGTTTAATGCTCTTTCTTTAGTATTGACAGTGTAATTTATATTCTGCAATATACATAGAAAATAACAAAGGCTATGTCCCAGCACTGGTCTTGAAGACAATTGTGGAGTCAGTAAATTGCAATCACTTAGGCCATGAATCTTTGCTAAAGGCTCTCAAGGAACCGTGCGTTATGCAAGGGAAACTAGACATTTCGACGTGGCATAAACTCCTGCTCCATGTCTAAAGGAACTTATGCAACCCATCATCCATCAGCCCTTTATGCGCCTTGTTAACATAGAAAACAAAGAGTAATGCTTGACTGATTGTGCTTCTAATCGTGCTTATTCTGGGCAACAGGATCTTGACTCCATTCATTAATGCAATAAGTGTTTATTGCATGCCAGTCACTGAGCTGCATATTAGCCCACCCAGCACTGATATCTATTAATAGTATTTGAAATGGTTCTTTAACTGAACTAAAGTGTCTGTTAAGATTGGGCCCAATTTTAAATTGAGAACTACATATAGTTTATCACACCTAGAGGTGTGTGACATACTGCAAAGTACATACCAGGTTCCGACATTAGTCTCAGTTTCTTCTTACAAAAACTAATGAATTGAAGGTGAAGGGAATATTCCTAGTTTGTTCCACATCCTGTTTCCTTGCTTCTGTCCCCTGAGGCCTGGTCAGCACTGCATTGTTTGCTTCAGGATTTGTATGTAATCAGTGATACAATAGAAGAGCTAATATAAAAATTGAATCTCTGTTATTGACCTTTATTGTAAATGTAAGTCTGCATATTAGGAATACAGAAAGCAATTGTATTTTCCTTCTCCTATTGATTGAGAATTTTTTGTTAATCCTTTATTAAAGCCAGTATAATGTGGGATGACATGTGATAGCTATAGAGTCTATGTCCTTTAGGACTACCATATATATGTTTTTAATTTCTTGCAACTTCTTTCACTATAGGGGCAGTTACCAAATTTCCATTACACTTACTGAATAATACAAAATAAAATCTTTAAATAGTTTGGTCACAATACAACATAAATGTACTTACCTCTGTGGATCTATCTGGATCTGTAAACTCATCAAACTTTAGAAACCATCTTTTGAATGATAGTTTTAAATGACCTCTCACTATGAGATTCCACTTTGCCTTGATCTCTTTTTTTCTTCTATCTACAAAATAGGTTTTAAAAAATTGCCCCTCTACCTCATGGGGTTGTTGTGATGAATAAATGAATTAATGCCTAAAAGGGGCTGCGAGCATGCCAGTGGCAGCATTAGCATTCAGTAAATGGTGAGCTCCACACACCACACATAGGTGCTTCTCTCACCCTGACAGCTGAGGGAGTCACTCTGAGAGCCCTGCCATCCACCCGCCTCCCTCTGCCTTTCATCTCCTGCCCTCACACACCAGGGCTCCCACAAGAATCTGAATGAATGAGTGTGTAGCTTACTTTTATGTATGTTTGTGTTCATTTACTTATTCATATAGCTTTATTTAAGCATAATGCACATAAAATAATTGACATTAATATAAAGTATACAATTTTATAAGCTTTGACAAATACATATGCCCACAATTAATATTGTGAATACACCCATCACCTCCAAATGTTACCGTATGCCCCTCTGTAATCTCTTCTTTCCCCTCTTCCCTACTCCAGGCTACCATCCTTTTATTTTCTGTTACTATACAGTACTTTGAATTTTATAGAGTTTTACATAAATAGAATTATACAATGTGGACCACCCCCCTTTTTTGGTTTGTTTTTGACTAGCTTCTTGCATTCAGCATATTTTGAGAATCATCCATGTTGTTGCGTGTATGAATTAGATATCACTTTGAGGACATCATATAGTAGTTAGATTTATTGATTACAGCAGAGGAAAAAGTGAAAAAACTATTATCTTCAGGTATAAGAATGCAAAGTATTCTGGCTACAACAACCAATGTTGCACGGCACATATCATTCACTAAAGCTAGTAGAATTGGTGTCAGCAGAGATGACCCTTAGCCATCAAGAAAAGATCGTATTATGGTTAGGATTCCATGTTTAGAAGGACATAGAAATGCTAAATATACTTGGTATTGTAGAAATTTATTCTATTCCACCCCCTCTTTGTGCTCTGTTTCTGTCTTCCAGAAATGCCACCTGCCCTTTCTCCTGTGGTCTCTTAATCCAATAATTGTATTACTGCCATTAAAGGAAACAGTTATTTTTTAACAATTTTCTTCCAAAATAGCTAGAATTATTTTAAATTTTAAAGTCTAAGTAAGCCATCTTAAGCTATCTGGAAAACTTGCCTCACCAGAATTCCCCAAGGGTTCTGAGCAGCCAAGGCTTTACTGCACTTGACTTGCAGGGCTTCCTCTTCCAGCCAGGGGAGGAGGAGCCTCTCCCAACTTCATTGAATAAATGGGTCCTTTCAGAGGAAGGTGCTAAACTCTCCTGCCTCCCTGCCCAGAACAGGTAGATGAAGGCCTGGATCTCCACAGCATCTTTGCAAGCTTAATGGGGCGATAACGAGGAGAAAATGGCTTAATCTGTGTTTTGGCCTCCTTCTTGCCAAGCTGGTTGGAATGAGAGAGGCTGTAACTTTGGAAAACCTAGTCATAAAATGGGTTTTTTAACATGGCTGTTTTTGGCAGGGGTAGAGAGACCCTAAAGCATCAAGCGCCTGCCAGTTTCAGCTTTGAAAATGGACCAATTAATTAGAAATGTGAGGGGTAGCAAAGGAGATAAAACACACACCACCTGGACAGCCTGCTTTTGTGTTGCCTCATTGGTAAGGAAAACAGATTTAAAAGATGTGAATCCAAAAGAAAACAAAAAGGCATTTGGACTGTGAAAATGTCCTCTGGGCAGTAGCCTAACCAGATAAAAAAAAGGTGAGGGAGAGAGCCTAGAATAATGGAGCTTTCCAAAGGAAGCAGCAGGGAACCCTTATTAACATCAGCCTGCCATGGTTAATAATTCTGCACTGGGCAGGAGGCTGGGCCAGATGATCTCTATGGGCTCTTTCTCACTCTGTGATTCTAAGATGCTGATATTTATAGCACAATATCCAGAACCTATAAATCGACTACTCCCGGAAGGTGTGCCTTATAATGTCTTTTTTATTTCATCAGTTTTCCCCCTGGATCATGCCTCCTTTCCTCTGTTACCTCCTTGCCAATAGAGCAGGAAGACTGCGCTCATAGATCCCTGAGTAACATCTGGAGGATATGTGTTGGCCTCCAGCCCTAGACAGATGTTCTGGGACTGTTCCTTTGGCCCCATATTTCACATGGAAATGTAACAATAACCACCTATGATGGCTCCCAGTTTCCTCCACCACCAAATTCAGCAACCTTTACCAACTGGCCTCCACCTTGCCTCACAGTCCAAATTCATGGAGGCTCAAAGCTTGTTGGTTCAGGTTAAGTAAGTTGACTGACCAGGAATTATTTACTGAGCATATTATGTATCTGCCTTTAGGTCAGGCATTAAGAGGGCAGCAAAAGGAATAGAATGTATCTCTACATCAGGGTGTTTATAAAAAGTATGCATACAGGAATAATTAGAGAAAGAAATTTTTTTAATGTGTTAAGTTGTGTGTGTCCAACTATAGGTGGTTAAGAGTTCAGAACAGGGATTCAAAGGCATTGGAGTGTCAGGAGACCCTTTGGCTATGAAAGGCACTTGAATTGGGCTTGAAGGATTTGAACAAATCAGGTCAGGGCATGGGAAGAAGGGACCATCTAAACAAGCACAGAACTCTTTGCAAATGGACCCTTGTCAGTTATTGTTATTTTTGTAGAAACTGGTAACCTTCAAAGTGAGAAGTCAGAGGGCTATAGGTCTGTTTCCCTAACTTGATTCCAGGTTATAATCTACCAGATAGTTAGGCTTTCATGAAGTACTCAATTATCCCACATACATACACGTTTATTAGCAGGCAGGTTTGAAAACAATTATACAACCTGTGCTATAAACAACATGGGTCCTCCTCCTCTGTTTTTATACAAAAACATGCCTGAAACAGATGCAGCACTGTTCTGGTGGCAGGAATCCAGTGACCTTCCAGTCTGGTAAGCAAAGACCCATTTGGATTTCTAACCCTAGGGACACCATTCCAAAGTGAAGAGAAAATTGCTCTTGCTAAATTCTTATACCTTATTTGTGCAAGGACAAGACTGACTGTAAAACAATGCAAGATATCCCACATTTCTAGCCATCAATGGAAAAAAAAATGGTTTCTGACATCCTTTATTTCTGGTCACAGCCAGAAATAAAGATAGATGAAGGCCTATAGTAGGTACCTCTGGAGTTATGTTTCTGATTAGAGTCTTTCAAATGCTAACTAACCACCTCTGGGGTGTGTACTCCTGAGGAAGGAACTACAAATGTTAATCAATCACCTCTAGGGTATAGATTAAAATTAACACACACACACACACATTATGCTGTCTATGCTAATGAATTTTGAAGTAAATAATGATAACATAAATAAATGGAAAAGAACGTGGCGTGGATTGTAAACAGTGAAAGAATCATCAGTTGAGCAATAGACATTGAGAAGAAAGGAGAAAACAGGTCATGCTGGGAGGTTTTTAGCAGATTGATGATGCGTTGGGTTCCAGATAGGGCCGGTTTGATGAGGTGGACTATGGATAGGATGACCATATAATTTATCATGCACAGGGGGCACTTTGGAAAGTAAAATAGGACACTATTAGTAAGAACATCAGAACGACAGATGTAATCTGGTTCTGTCCTAAGCAAACTATGGTCAACCAAGCTCTGGTCATTGCATTAAAGCATGGAGAAGACAAGGCGAAGTTGCATTCTATGAAGACTCAGCCATCAAACACCTCCGCTTTGTCTCGCCTGGACACAGCAAAGGTTTTCTTGTTTTGTTTTGTTTTGTTTTGTGAGGGGTGTCGCAATTTGGTAGGTCACGTAGACTACCAGGGAGGGAAACTTCCTCTCACTGATTTTCTCAGATTTGTTTATCTGCAGCCAGTGTGGTGCCCTACCTTCTCAGGGCAGCATTTCTGGAACATGTTCCTTATGTTCATGGAAATTTATAGAACAGAACTATACTGTGAATAATGAGAATTGACTGTATTAACCTATCTTTTTTAAATGAATGCAACTGAATAGTTGCTGGTGCTATAAGGTTGGGATGACCAGGTGAGGCTTTTTGGATGAAGGAGCCTTAAACTGAAATCTGAACAATAAGAAGGGGGAAACCACAGCAGGAATGTTTTCAGCATCAGGCATATTAGGGAGGCTCCTCTAAAAGAAGTGTTTTAATTTGAGAACAAAGGGGCATGGTAAGATTTACATTTTCAGATCACTTTGGCTGAAATGTGAAGAGCACTTTGAGAACAATCATGGTGACTGCCAGGAGGCTGAGAGAAGATTGCTAATGTCTTATAGAAATATGGTGCTTATTTGCACCAGAGTGTTGATGATTAGGACTGAGAGGGGTAATTATTCAAGGTATGCTAGGAGGCAAACTGGGTAGGACCTGGCAGTAAATGAAATATGGAAAGGCAATTAAGAATTGATCCTAATTTCCAAGGCCTTCCCATAACAGTGCATTTCAGTAACTGGTGCTACTCAAGCTTTGTCCTTGGGAGAAATAGAGAACTTCCAGACCTACTTCTAGATATAGAACTAGTGTTAGCGCAGGAACCTCTCAGTATATCAACCTTTCTAAGTAGCCAGAGGCCATTAAAGCACCCTTTCATCAGTCTTTCTTTGAGACCCTGAGCCACAGACTCCCAGTACATTGTCCCTGATCTCTGAGACTCTGAGGACTTGCCAAGTGTGGCAGTAGCTGGGGGCCAGAAAGTTGAACACAGGACTTAAATCTCAGCAGATGGACAATGAGCCCAATCATGGGAAACCTTGAACACTCTGACCCGTTTTTCCTCTTGGCTGTTATTCTTTACTGCTGAGGAAAACCTCTGTTTGTCTTTGATTCTGTTGCTTTTCCTCATAAGCAAAGCCCTAACCCAACTCCAAGGAAAACTGCCCCATCTCCCCCACCAAAGCTACCTCTATTTATCGAGGTTTGTTTTGTAACAGCCTCTTCTCCTGCTCTGAGAATCAACATTTGCAATGAGCCCAACAGAGGAGGTGAGTCTTTTTTTATTTGAGCTACATTCTGCCTTTTGCTCAGGTGGTCCAAAAGGAATCAGTAACTCTAGGGGTTCAGGGTGTTATGGTAATGCTCCCCTTTTTGATCCAAATACTCCCATGGCAGTTGCTGTTTCTCTCATCGCCTTACTGTTCCTGTCTCCAGTGACCCTCGCTCTGTGGCTGTGACACACAGAGCATTCACAGCACAGAGAGGGAGAACATGATTCAGCGTCTCCTCCATCCAATTAAAATGTTTTACTATCTCTCCTTTTTATCTCGCCTTTGTAATTGGATTCCCAGTTTCTCAATTTTCATGGCAGCAAATGGAGGGGGGTAATGATAGCAAGTCTCTGATAAAAATAAAATGCTATGGTTTAATTTCTGCTGGAAGGATTCTCTCTCACCTTTATGAAGCTTTTAAAAGGTTCCCAAGACCCAGACCCAGTCATATTGTGGCCCTGTACTTCCTTCTGGGTATTCAAAGGGTCTTTGAAATTCTAGGTACCATGAGATCAGAAAAATTCTAAAACCACTGTCTGTACAAACTGCAGGGAGGATCAGAAAGGGGCAATCTGTGAGGCGATGACAAGATTAGATGTTGTGTGACAGCAATATCTGATTATATGAGACCTCAGGCATGCTAAAACTGTAGTTCCTGGGGTGGGCAGAGGGGCATCCTGTAAGGCTATGTTCTCCTAAGAAAACAAACATGTATGATAAAATTTGCATGTGGAAACAGCTACAATTTGCTGGCTCTGTAAGTTTCATAAGCTGTAATTTTCCAATTTTGTTCTTATGACGAAACGGGTCTATGTGAAAGCCCTCCATATAATTCTCAAGTCAAAATGTGTCACTGACTTTGTTATTATTATTATAATTATTACTAATACTATACCCCATAGTGCCTGTTGGAGTCTCCTCAGATAGTCTTTACGAAATAAATATACACTGATCAATTTATTGAAATATGACTTAATCCATATACACACCAACATCAACTCTCTGACACCAACCAAGTGTCCGGCAATTCAATTCAATTCAGTTCTGACACTCACTACCTGAAGTTAGCGCAGACCCCACAAGTTAAGGGCTCAGTCCCATGAACTGCCCCCACTTCAGATGCCTGGCGCAAGTCCCGGGTGTCCCAAGCACTGCTGGCAGACTGCAAATCTGGGGCTTGCCACAACCTCCTCAGTCTTGATAATTCACTAGAACAACTTCCAAAGCTCAGGAAAGCTCTGTATTTACAATCACAAGTTTATTATAAAAAATACACATGAACAGCCTGATGAAGAGGTACATGGGGTGAGATCTAGGCAGAAAGCAGATATTCTGGATACAAGAGGGAAGAAGCAGATCCAAGATGTGTTGTCATAATGATGTGTCCAATAAATAGTTTTACCTTGTGAAGACCCAGAGAGACTGAAAAATAGAGAAAGTTGCCTGGCCAGGAAGTGAATGGCAATATAATAACCCCAAAGAAGCACACTGTGTCTATTTGTTTATTCCTGCAAAGAAGGGTAGAATTGGTTATCATATTTATTTATTCATTCATCTAAAAATACATTATTAAAGACCACTCTATGCCAGGAATTCTGATAGGTGCCTGAGAGATAGAGATTTTTAAAACAAAAAACAAAAAACCAAGTCTCTGTTCTCTAGAGATGACTCTTCACACATTCATTAGAGAGATGTTTAGGAGAGAAATGTAGCTCACATCATTCCATTTTCTGTGTCATTTTGTCTCCTGTTTCCTTAGCATTCAATCCAGTCACGTGGCTCTATTTTCCATTTACATGGCTCATCTCAGGACAGGATTAGCCCTTGACTTTATTCAGCAACAATTGACTGAAATGTTCGTGTTCAAGATTTTGACTTGCATCAAGTTCCTGCTGGTCTCCTGTATTGATGATGAACCTGTTGTTGACTCAAAAGAAGAGATTGGATTTACAATACAACCCATGCTGGATTGAGATAGTTTACAATGAGTTTTCACTGTGCTATGCCCAATTTTTCTATGTTCATTTTGCTTTCTTTTTTTTAAAAGGTGCTTCATGTTCCCTGTCCACTTGAACACAGATCATATTTGGAAGGACTATCAGTTCACTGGGAAGTTTTGCTTGATCAAAAACAAATGAGTCAGACTGGGGATGATATCAAATGGGAGAAAAGTCACATGGTAGGGAGTGCATAGATCAGTTCCAAGGCTAATCTATTACCCTTTGCAGCCACATGAGAACTTTGCAGAATAGCAAAAGTGGTATATTGGGCCTGTTGACCATGTTGTAAGATTAGAAACTGATTCTTTGTTTTAAAAAGTTGCTAACAGTTCCCCCTTTCCCTGCTCTGTGTTTTGATTGGCTGGCCACATTCCAACCTCCTCCTGGGGTTGGATAGAAATATATCAGGGGGCCTCCTGGGTGGTAGGCCAAGCACATTCATTGCAGAAATTGCAAAGGTCAATTAGAGACAGGCAACAACAGTTGGCAGCAGGTTGCACTGGGCATTTCAATTCTGACATATTGTACAGTGAATGCAGTGAGAATGGGGAGACTACACAGACATAGCCTCTCTTGGTTATAGCACTTTCCTCTCCTGGGCATTTCCCCAAATGTTCCCCTTGAATAATCCAAGGTACTGTCATCTCTAGGTTGTAAAAAATTAAAAGGCAAGAAGTAGAACATAGAAGGAAGATTAAGAGGACTAACTAAGCATAACTTAGCTAAATGAAAATGCCAGGGGACCTCAAAGCTGTCTCTAGGTATTTTATGTGCCAAGATAACTTAACAAAGGCAACATCTAAATCCACCAATGACAGGAAATAATGACTGCTTTAAGTAGTATAAGAAGTCAGAAGTAGTCAAGAGAATCAGTATTATCAACGGTTTATTAAGCATCTTCTATGTGTCCAACCCTATGCTGGGCACCCCTCCACCCCCCAAAAAAGATGTAAGACAAAAGCAAAATAAATTATAGCACTCACCCTAAAGGATAGTGCAGCTAAAAAGATAAAACACATACCTTGGAACAGAGTCCAAGGAGTGGACAATCTGCTAAAAGAGTTCAAGTTTTGAGGCAAAGAGAAAGCCCCATGATCTGATGTGGCCAAGTAGAGAAATGTAAGAAATGGACTCAAGAGTATTTTCTCCAAAGCAAATAAATATTCCCAAAACCAAACTGGATGGATCCCCAGAATCACAATGTTGTCACTGAGATACACTGAACAGTTGCTATTTCTGATTTCTCTGATTCCCAAGAACACCCCCATGACTCATATAAAGTTGCTTATAAAATGAACACACTCATGGCTTAGGGTCACAGAGAGAGCACGTTCGTCATGTTGAGGGAAATTCCTCAGGAAGAGGCCACAGTTCAGTTGCCTGATGACAGGACTGGCACAGCTCTGCGTGCTTGATAATTAGGAGGCTCAGTTTACTTCTAAATATCTAGGCCACAATCAATAGTGGGAGCATGAGGGGTATATGGCTTGACTGGTTTATGTGACGGGTGACATATTAGGTACCTAATTGATGTGGCTTCTTGGGAAGTGGCAATGCTGTGGATGCACGCTGCTTTCCTATTACTAGGCTTAATGGTTCATCTTGATTCCTGCTTCACTCCCAGCACAATGTTATTTAAATAAAATCCTATTAGGAGATTTATTTATCACAAAGAAGAGATTTATCCAGAAAAAAACCTACTGAGACACAGCAGTTCCCTTTTCAGAGGTGTCATAATAAAAGAGACAATAGCAATATTTTTACTCTTTAGATCGATACAATTATAGGATGGGAGAAAGCAAGAAGCAAAAAATATAAATTTCACACTCAGTGACCTAGTAATTTGTCAGTCATTTTCTGCATTAAGCCTAATGCGTCCTTGGGGACTGGGGTAGACGATACCAGAGAAATAGCACTCTTGACCTGGCCACATACTGAATTCCACACATCTCCTTTATTTTCCTTCCCTCTTGATCTTTTCCTTCATGTCTTTAATTGTCTTTGTCTGCTAAGTTCCCATGGCTTTCCAATGATAGTTTTCTTTAGCCTTTTATTCTTATCCCAATTGCTGGAAAAATAATCTTCACTTTACCTACCAAGTGAATGTTTTGTATTTCTCTATTGAAAGGAAAAACGCCTAATATGGGTGGTAGAAAAATCTTGACATGTATCATTTTAACTTTGCCAGACATGGGAAAAGAAGGATAGCTTATTCTTCCTGCTTTTCCAGCTCAAATAATCTCCATTTTTCCCATAATAGACTTCATTCGGCAATGAATTTCCACTGTGTTTCCAAACAGGTTTTGGGTTTGAGAATTATGTAATGAGGGAGAAGGAAAATTGTTTCTGCCAGGAGCTTACAATCTATATGAGGAGATGAGACACACACAGAACACAAGAGTAGGATAGGGCTGCAGAGGTGAGAAGGGAGCAGATATGACAACTGTATCCAGATATCACCCCTGGCTGGTTTGGCTCAGTGGATTGAGCGTCGGCCTGCGAGCTAAGTGTCGCTGGTTCGATCTTCCAGTCAGGGCACATCAGAGAAGGAAAACTCTGATTCCAAAAAACCTCCGCTGCCTTGCGGCATACCTCTTCAGGGGAAAGGCTAAGGGAGTAAACCCCGACAGAAAATCCGGAGCCGGAGTCCCTAAGGCGGTTTGACGTTGTAGTCAACACCGGCAACTCCTGCGGCGCACCTGAAGCCAAGCTGTATTGACTCCGTCTTTCCCTTGGACGCTTCAGCTGCGAAGAGAGGGGGGGTCTGCTGCATGGGCAACAGCAGACCCTCCATATCACCCTGCCCAGGCTCTGTAGCTTCAGCTTCACTGGAGAGGACACTCCAGCGTCATCGCAAGATGTCGATTCAACACGGGAGGAGACAGATACCGTGTCACTCCCGAGTCGGACTGCACAGCCATTCTCAGCGGTGCAGAGAGACTCTTAAGAAGCTACACCATCGTCTCTCAAGACGGACGGCTGCCGACGATCCAGATATCAGAAGGATTGTGATGGAGAAGGAGGAGGTGATGTATGTGGGGAGTTCTGGGGAACATAGATAGAATCAAAGCTTGGGATCAGCAGGAAGACAGAAATTAGGTGAACAAAAGCAAACCTTCTCAATCCATAAAACACAGTCATCTTCCCGAAGAAAGTGATATCTTTGAGAAACTCATGGGCAGGGCTGTGGTAGTGGAGCAGCTGCACAGAATAGGGCATGAGACTAGCCTATTCAAGCCCCAAGTTTTCTAATGTGACAGACATGTACTTTAGGAGTCTGTGGAAGGTACACATGTGTGAGGGCTTTAGTCACCAGGAAAGACTTAAAAGAAAAGGTAAAAACTAAGCCAGGCCCTGTGTAAGAGCTGTACTGGTCATGAAGATATGGAGAAGATACTTCTAGAGAAGGACCAACACATTCAACTTGCACCCCCACACCCAATATTTCTTTTTATTCTCTCTCTCCCCCTCTCCCCCCTCAAGCAGTGAGAAATAGTTTGAAATGTTCATTCATCCAACAAAAAGATGGAAGAGATGCAAAAACTAGACTAAATTATAAAATTGAGGACTTTACCTTTTTTTCTTGTTTTTTGTCTTTTTCATTATTTCTACCTTCTATCTTCCAAAATAGCTGACTGAAGATCTAGGTACTGGGGCTAAGTACTACAGATACAGTGATGTGCAAAGACAGATATGATCCTTGCCCTCATAGAGCTTACAGTCTACCAGGAGAGAGAACATTAGCTAAGTAATGTCTCACATATATATTTACAAATCACACCAAAGGAAAATACATGGAGTGATCAAAGCAAGGAAGAGAGGTGCCATGTTTTAGGCTGCAGTGGAGAAAGAGTTGGCTTCCCCAAGGAAAGGGATAGTTTAGCTGAGGTCTAAGGTTCAGGGGTGGTCAGAAGGTGAAAGAGGGTGGCAGTAAAGAGGGTCAAAATGTGAGAGAGGAGGAATAAATGATACCAGGAAAAGGAAACAACATAAAAGTAGGAGAAGGGGCTATGTATGCAAGGAACTGAAGGAAAATTCTTGGAAACATCAACATGGTATGCATCCACAATGGTAGAAAAAGAGTTGAATTACATTCGTGATGAGTGAACCCAATTATAGGATTAGATAATACTGGGAGGGAATGGGAGTAAACTGATAGAATGTAGGAACCTAAAATTTCTGTAAATACTATAGCCCTGATTTCATATAGTCCTTTGGAAAGATGGGAAGTTAGCCTTCATTTTATAGGTCAGTTGTGTTACAAAAAATATTTATGTTTGGGTTCTATGAGACCTGTTTTAACACAATTGTCCTGCAGGTCCAGGCAGATTTACAGATTAAAATTATAATCATCTCATAATTATTCACACATATATTATTCCTGGTGACCTGGGCCCATAAATGGTTTTCCTTTCTACCACATTATTTAGCTTCAACAGGACAGATAGACTAACACACATGAAGTGTGAAGGAATCCTGGCACTGGAAACAAAGATGGATGTATTTCAGAGTCTAAGTGTGGTAGGCAGGCATGAATGCTGTGACTAGTGGTTTTCTTCCTACCACCTTCCAAGACTAAGTATGGTCCCTAGATTACCTGCTCTTCATTGTTAGTCTCCCTACGGCTGCTTAGGCTGGCTTTATTCTGATTTCTTAGAGATGTGTTAAATGGACAGATTAATGAACGTTAATTGTTTTCTCCTTTCTGCAAGTAAAAAGATTTTTAATAAGATAAATGGGGACTCTTCCAAGAAAGATACAATGATGGGAATTATTTGTGCTCAACTGGTCTCCTTTCATTATGATTAAAGGCAAAACTCTTAGCTTTATTTCTAAAGTATTGAAGATGCTTACAATCATTTTTTTGGAGAGGGTAGGATTCAGATAAGCTATAAAGTGAGTGAATAATTTTCCTCTTTAACATTAATATTAAGTAAATATAAAGACAAATTACCTATGCTATAACTAGTAGAAGTCGCTGATTCAAGATTATCTAAGCTATTGATGCTCTCTGGCTCACCAGACCAACTTGTTAGTATTCTATTTACCTAATCAATATACTCCAAGAATCCCCTGTGAATCACTCAGTCAAGCTTCTAGACATTGAGATCAGGCTGATTTATAAGGAATCTTTGGAAATAGTCAAGGTCTGGATGGGTTGACTTATGAACTATCGCTGGCAGCAAAAGTACCTGTGATTATTCTCTCTACTCAACACTCCAACCCATCTTGAGTAATGTCTACTGTGTGGCCAATGGTTGAGAAGACATGTCAAGGAGAGTGTTGACTTGAGGTTCATCAAGAGGAGCAGACAAATACACAAGCATGCCCTTGGATCTCAGAGGAATGCCGTAGCCATGTCTGGTGGAGTCAGAAAGATAAACCCAGAGCTGGTGGCATTTGGTCAGTTTGGTAAAGCCATTGTTTTGGTGAAAGATAATTTCCATATAAATGGTCAGATGAGGTGAAATTAGGAAAAGATGAATTTTACATAATTTCAGTTGGTATCCTGAAACACTTGAGGACATGGAGATGGCTCCTTCACCTCCTGGTTCTATGGCCTGGGGGATAGAAATGATCCTGGATTCCTATATTAATTTCTTTGAGTTTAAATGTCCAAGACTATAAAATAAGGATGATCGTATTCCTCCCTTTTGGGGAGACAATGTATACAAAGCACAAGGCCCAGAACATAGTAAGTATTCAGTGAAGGACAACTTCACTGGTAACTCTAATCTCACTGGTAACGCTAATCTCACAAAAGTGAAAGAGACCATCTTTTTTTGGCTGCCAGTGTAGATTGGAGAGGGAAGGTATTTTTGCATAAGGAACACAAAGACCACTGAGCCACACTCACATAAGGCCCTCCATGAGACTTACACTGGCTTTAGACAGAATACCTGGGTACCAAACCTCTAAAAATTATTGTCTAAATGCTCCCACTCCATCTCAGGGCAGTGAGCTGGCCTGATTGGGCTAATAGCAAACAGTCAGGGCAGGCTGATCACCCAAGGAAGCAAATCAAAGAGACCTGGAAGGGTAAATCCCAACCAGTTACTAGGAAGGAGCTGACTTCAGAAGCCAGAGCAGATCAGAAAGCAGAGATGGAGACATAGCTGAGACAAGAGGAGCTGGGGACTGGTCCAGGACTGCTAAGAATGTCTGAGAATGACACTGGAGGGTTTTAGCGCTTTACTGGCACTAAATGAGATAATGGGTATAAAACAGCTTTGTTTCTTATCACAGGCGACTATTCTTGTGACTGTGAGTACTATATCTTCAACAGACATCACTGTATAGGGGTTCTGATTAAATGGCAAAGCCCACTCAACAGACTTGTATCCTCTTTGCAGAGTTCTCTAGTATGTGATAGTATCCCACTTATAGATGTTCTGGAAGAAATTTGTCACATTAGCATAGACAGTGACAAATTGAACTGATGAGATGTGGGTCAGAATTAAAAACAATGTGGAAAGTGGGTGAATCTGAGACCAGAAAACTCATTTCCTTAAGGTCATAGCTGGAGGAAATAAAATGTAGGCCAAAAGTCTGGTTACAAAAAGATCAACTAATGGTTTCAGAGTGGTATAATAACTAGTGGACTTGATCAATGGTCCTCAAACCTGGCTGGCTGTTACTAGAATTATCCTGGGAGCTGTAACAAAAATATAGACCACCTGAATCAGTATCTCTGGATGATGTTTGGGCAAATGCTTTTAAAAGTTCTTTAAGTGATTGGGATGATCAACTAAACAGGTTTAGAGAGCCAAGGTCTGTGCTGGGTCTTGGGGCCAGGTACAAGAAGCCATAAGTCCGGTGGGACCAAGTACCTGGGAGCCTGTGGTCTAGAAGTTAGCCGGACCATGACAGGGACACCATGCTTTGGACTGTAATGGAGAGAATGGTGGAACAGGCTTCATTGGCCTATGGATTTTGTGTATTTGCTTAAATCTAGAAATGTAGGGTCTACAGTTCAGGATATTGGAGAGGCTGGATCTGTAGTAGGAGGGGAGGGAAAACTAGTTAGGAAGGGGACCTGGAGGAGCAGCTGACCGTCAAAGCTAAGTAGGTTTTCTCTTCTCACACTCTCAGATCTTCTTTCCTGAGGCAGTGGGCTTAGGACATAATTTTCTCCCACTGCTAAGAGGACATGGTAAGAAAACATAGCTTAAGGGAGAAATATGGTAGAATTACAAGATAAAGAGCATGTGGATCTGTTTCTCTCTTTCATCCCATCCTTCCTCCGCAGCTATAATCAGAGGAGTTAAGTGTCCAGAGGAGAGTGATGTTACCAGAGCTCATGTTCTCGTGAGTGTGAGGAAGAGACCAGCGTGGTGCGAAGGTGAGGTCCTTGGAGAGAAAGCTATTCTCATAGCTTGGTGAAAGGCTTTGACCATGCCACATCTCAGAAGACTTCTAGAAAGCCCCCAGCTCTAAGACAAAAGGTTTTGGTAACCACAATACACGCATGCATGCACACATGCACACAAAATCTCCTTGGAGGCACGGCAAAGTTTGTGAATCAACACAGATGAGGAGGCAAGGGACATGTAATTCCCTAGTCAGGTAATTGATTGTGCGTATCTTCAGCTTAAGAAAAAATTAAAAAGAAATTCTCTGAAGGGGGGCGGGGGGGTTAATTGTCTATTGCTTGTCCTAATGAAGAACCAAAATGAGGATTCTACATTAAATTTTTCATAAATTTGCCAGAGAGACTGAATTGAAATAAACAGGAGGCTTCCAAGCCTTGCTCGCTGGGTAAGGCCTCACAGCTCCTACAGGCCACCCCTGTGGGGCTGCCCCTTCTGGAAGCCATGCCTGCTTGGGTTCAGATGAAGCTCTGTGATGTGGGAAAGTTGGTAAAGATCTTCAGAGCCCCAATAGCCCATCAGTGGAACATCGTAAAACATTGGCTCATGAATCATGACTTGGTTCAAATAACCTCTCTTTCCCCGTAAATAAATGTGTAACGTGTGACCAAGATGACACAACAGAGAAAGGAGTATAATGTTTTTTAAAAATAATTTATTTATTTATTTTTTATTTATTTTTAGAGAGAGGGGAAAGGAGAAAGAGAGGGAGAGAAACATCACTGTGTGGTTGCCTCTCACTCGCGCCCCAACTGGGGACCTGATGTGCAACCTAGTCATGTGCCCTGACTGGGAATCGAACCAGAGACACTTGGCTCGCAGGCCGACGCTCAGTCCACTGAGCCACAGCAGCCAGGAGGAGTATAACTTTTAAATACTGACTCCAAACCTGGCTTCTAACACTTCTGGTCATATGGCCATGTGCAAGTCAATAAATATCTGAAAAATGAACACAAGGATACCTACACCTGCCACCTACAATTTTGGAGAGACTCAGATGAGATCATGCGCATTATGTCTTAAATATAGCAGGCATCACTAATATGTCTTTAAATGTGATGATCTGTCTGTGTTCCCTCCCAATTTTTCAGCCAGTTGTTTATATTACTCTCAAGTCCCCTGGGTCTTTCTGCCTGTGGATGACCACAGTTTGATCTATGGAAAAGTAATGTTTGAGCTGAAAGGGAGGCATTTGGATAGATAAGGAGACCAGGATTTCAGGCATAAGTTAAAGGAAGACCTTTTAATAAGGCCAGTTTGAGCTGAAATGGAAGAGTGGGCAGAAGTGCAAGATAAGCTGGGAAGAGAAATCAGAATCAGATTGTGAATCAGAGATAAGAGGCAGCAGGCCCCCACTTCCAGCATGGCATCCGAAGTGACTCCCAAGGCAATGGCTCTGGCTCCTACTCCCCTCCTCTTTCCAGCCCCTCTGAATCAGCCAGTTAATGTTTAATCCTTTAGTACAGGTACCATTGGGGCAGAAGGCTCCAGAGCCAGAGCCTCCCTTCCCTGGGAGGAGATAAGGAGAAGGCCTCTCTGGACAGGCCTGGGCTGCATACCTCGGTGCCCTCAGTTCTCCAGGGTGCACCTCTGTGATCAGGTGCTTATTTCCAGGTGTTTGCCTGAAGGGAGGTTATGAAAAATCAACACCAATCAGAGCAGTTTCCTCGGAAGCTGAAATTATCTCACAGACATCTCAGAGCAGGTGCACGGCTATTTTGGGCCAGTAATCACTGTGTGCAGAGGAGGGAGCATCGCCTCTCCTCGCAAGAAGGCAGCAGCCTAGAGAGAGCCAATTATGGCGCACTGCTTCCAGCTCCTTATGTCTCTGTCCCTGAATGCAGCAGAGCATCCTGGCACAAATTTCTGCTGCCCGATCACTGGTGAAATGGTAGGGGCTCAGCTTCCTGGTCTGAAAAAGAGCGTCTCTCACCTCCAGGATAAAGTTCACATCTCTATGCTTGAAATTCAAGACCTCCATCTCCAAATTCACATGTAATCTCTACACAAAATCTTTGCCCGTATCCCTCTCACGCTCTTTGCCAATCCAGACCTGACAGTCCCATCAGGAGATGTCTCATTTTAACCCAGATTGGCGGAATCTGCATCTGGACCTCTGTCCAAGCTACCTTCCACCTTCTCCCTTCTAGTTAACTCTCCTCTACTTGATTTCCCGTATATCCAGATACCCCTTCTCTGCAGAATTCCACACAGATCTCTCCCTTTTCTTCCCTGTTGAGACCACAGAACCCACTGGTGCATCTCTGCATTCTTCCGTTGGCAATGATGGCTTCCTAGGGATATTATATAACCCCCCTGAAAAACAGAAAATGACTTAAGGATCTTCTACTTCTTTGTGTCCCACCTCCCTCCCCCACAGTATTTAGGACAATGGGCACTGAAAAACTTACTAATTCAAATCCTATCTTTCTTAATTTGCAAGTCTTTTGCAGAGCTTAGCTCATCTCCCTTTGTCCCTTGAAATCTTCTCTAGCCACTCAAATCACTAATGCTGATAAATTCATAGGTAACATTGCAGAGTTTAGGAATTCACCATTTTCTAAAAACTTCTGGCAGATTTGTCTTGTGTCTCCAAATAGTCTATTTCTGAGAACAGAGACCATATTTTATGTGTGCTTCTTCATTCTTCACCACACCCCCCAACCCCATCTGGTTTCCAAGGAAGGGAAACACTTGCATTGTAAACTGATGTATTAAAATACATGCCCACCATTCTTGTCTTTTTTTTCAGAAGCCAACAATCTAAAAATATGCCACAGAAAGAAAGGGCATGCAGAAATTGAAAAGACAAGAAGTAAGAACAGACAGTATCTAAAAATGTCAGGGTTCTACAGAAAAAGGAGGTTTTATAGTGTTACATGTTGAAAACTTGTCCAAAGCAGATCTCCCCCCTGCCCCCGCCTCTCTCTCCCTGCCACCCAGAATTTCTTTACCTCTTTTTCCTACTCACTTCCTCTTTTCAATATTTAAATCTCAAAATGTCAGAATAGAAACTAAAGGACAGCAAGCACTCATGCCCATCACCGATTGTTCTCGTCACCTAAACCGGGTGGCACATTGCATCTCTCCTATCTAGTCACTTAGGTGAAAGTCCTCTCTCCTTCCTCTGACAGCATTTTGTCTCTTTCTGATCCTACACTGATGAAGCTGCCCTGGACTGTAGTTACTGTGTGTGTGGTTTCCATCGCCTATTAGAGTAGAAACCACTTAATAGAAGAAGCTACTCTTTCACACCAAGTAGCCAGAGGCCACAATGCCGTGTTTTTGGTATAAGCAGGTGGCTTTTTGCTAAAGGCATGAGCGAGCTATTATTTGACAGCTCATGGACACACTGATATTAATAACTATGTTTTGGTCCCACACAACTCCCCACTACCCCACCAGACAGTCTGTCCCACACTGACTCAATCTGAGTCAGGAATGAAGGAAAGGGGCACCTCTATATTTTTATTGAATGGAATCTCAGACAGACCCTAATATAAAAAACAGATGGGACAGGTTAAAATGTCTGGGTTTGGCAGAAGCTGCTTTGTTGTATGCAGAGGCTTTAAAGCAACAAGGGGGGGCCAATGCTCTGTGCATGGACGGGAGGGGCCATCTCAGGAGTAGGAACCAGAGCCAGTCAAGCATGGCCCCAGCAGCCCCCTTTCCCCTTAACAAGGGCTTCCCTGCCTCTCCCAGTTTCATAGTGTGGAGTTCTATGTAGCATTTTGTCTGAAAAAAGCCTTCCACTAATTGAAAAAAACAACACCAAGTTAAAATAAAGTTTCCAAATCACTGCTCCATGGAATTAAATGCCACTGTTCATGCCCACCTTGTTCCCAGGAGCACCACTTGACGGCTGTCCCCAGAACTGCATTAGATCGCTGACCATTGGGCTGGACATTAGGGAGATATGGCTTTGAGCCGCCCCCACTGACCAGTGGGATAGTGGAAAGTGGTCTTGCCTGCCACACTCCCATTCAGGTTCCTCCTACGCCCCACCCCACTCCCAAAACTTCTCATTATGCTCTTCACTTTCAGGAGTGAACATCTGAGTGTGAGAGTGAGCAGGACTCTTAGAGAGCATCCAGACCAGCTCCCAGGTCTCAGAGACAAAGAAATCCACGTGAATTACACACAGAGTGACTTGCAAGAGTCACATTGTTAGATGATGGCCGCAGAGACTCATCCCCCTGACGATCTTTGCATATTTAACAAGTTTAAAATATCACACACACAGGCACACACACACACACACACACGCAGAGAGAGACAGAGAGACAGTGAAAAGGGGAAATGAGAGAACTGGGGGCCTCAACCACTTCCAGGGATTCTGTTCAAAGCTGGGAGCGCACGGTTCTCCTCAAGTCACACTCAGCTCATGGATCGTCACCCACTCTGCCTGTGTGCAAATTCAGTGCTGCAGAAACATTTCTTTTTTTCCTGAAAGACCTTTAATAGTTTCATCCAAGCAAGACTGGCCTTGAACTCCACAACAAATATTTAACTCCTATCATCCTTGGTTTACCTGTCAGGAGCATGTGCTAGATGGGCTGTGCTGGAGCTGCCTCCCCCCTCCACCTCTCCACCCCCACCCCTACCCCCATCCCTAGGGACGGAGCTGCTATGGGGATCAGAGCTCTCTGTGCGGTAGCAGCCTGACAGTGTCCCTGTGAACGGAATCCACCCAGGCTGGCACTTCTCTGTCTGCTCACACCCATCCCTGCCTCCCTTCGCCTGCCTCCTCTCCCCTGAAACCGCCTCCCCAATCAAGAGGGTTGTATTTCCCACCCCCATTTCACAGCTATATTGTTTTATATACGGTCCCTCCAAAATACCTTGAATAGTCCTTTTTTATCACTTCCATTTTCTGAAAACTCCAGCTGCTCTTCTGAAACCATCCAAATCTAATTAACCGCCTGAGCTGGAGCTAGGGACAGCGGCTCACTTTCGGGTCCTTAGCATACCCATTCAGGCTTTCTTTCAATATGGGCACAAAACCAGGAATTTCTAATAATTGTATCTATGGGCCTGGAAGGAAAAAAAAAAAAGGAAAAGAAAAAGAAAGAAAGAAAGCTGCTAATAAGTAGCTCTGTGAAAGGAGGGAGATCAGCACCTCCATGAACTTGGCAGCCTGGCTCCCAGAAACTTGGAGACAATGCCACTGGGAGATCTAAAAAGCTTAGTCTCCTGACTCAAATCTTGTGAGAACGTACCCGGCTGTGAATAGAGATCCGAGTCTCAGCTCTAAATTGTCCCAGCTCAGACTCATTGAAATGTCTTCTCACAGAATTAGAAAAGAAGAGGGCCAGAAAAGTTTGCGGCATATCAATGAGGCCGTGCTTAGAAGTGGAAGGTGGAGAAACTCGGAGGCTTATTCCTGAATGCCCTCCATTAAGACAAAAGGAGCACATTGGGTCTCTGCCAGGTGGCCCAGACAGGAGGAGCCCTGCCACTGGCGGAGCTGTCGGGGCGGGAAGCTGCCTGGCACAAACAGCTTCCTAGAGCATCCTGATGCAGATGAGGGCCTTGGGAAGTCACCCACCCTGTCCCCACTGCTTCTTTAACAGATGAGAGGAGACACTCAGAGGGGGCAGGGGTTTCAGCCTGCTTCCCTCTGCCCAGGCTCCCTGCGTCCCTTTTTGCTGCCTTTCCATGTGGCCTCCCTTACCACTGCGATTCATTCCCCGCACTTTGCCAAAAGAGGCCACGTAGAAAGAAATACCCCATTCTTCCAGACTGTTTCAAGTGCCAGTACTTCCTTAAAGCCTCCGCCAGACCTCACCTTCGTCTCACCTCCCCCCAACCCCTTTATCTTCCCTGTGCTGCCCTAGCTCCTTGGGCCGCTCCTGTAACTGGTGAGCCCTGGCCTCCTCGCTCACATTGTGGACATTTTATATCCTGCTCTGGGTGGCTGGTTGCAGGGGTCGGGGGGCTTCACCCTATACTTCTGCTACTCCCCACAATTCCTTATGCTTAGTAGATAATTAATAAACATTGTTTAAATAGACACATGGCTGACCCGAGCTGAACCTGAAATTGTGGTCTCCTGATTCTTAAAATAACTCAAAATTTCACTGCTCTGTCCTTAAAGTCTCTTCCATGTGGCTGGTCAGTTTACTTGATTTTAATCATTGTGAGGGTAAAGTTGTAAGAAGAACAAGAGAATTGCTCTTCTGTGGTAGTGGTATAATGAAGGTGGACGAATTATAATGAGAATTAACCTACATATGAACATACATACACACGCATGTGTACCTATGTTATGTATGGGTGTGTGTATACAAAGACATGTATATCCATACGTATATGGAATGGGAATGCATGTGTTTATAACAGAGCAACTACAGTGAAGGAGAAAATACTTTGCTTCTGAAAAGAAGTCAATGGTCTCTCGTAAAGAAAAAGGTTCTTATAAGCAGCACCGATTAGCCAACACACAATTTTAGAACAGCACTTCGCATCTAGCAAGCAGGAGATGTTTGTTCATTTTTATTATCATTGTCTCGAGTTGTTTTTTTTAGGAGTGGGAATGGGTTGTCTCTTATGAATAGGAATTCACTCACAAGGCCTCACTAGCGAGCTCTTATTGAAAAGAACTAAAGCACATTCTCCAGTTACATCTTTGCTCTTGGTGACAGTGGTCTGAAGCCCAGTTGCAGCCCCATACCTGAAGAGTGAAAGACATGGAACAGAGTGAATCACAAGCTCTTTTCAGGCCATAAAATCCTCTTCAAGTGAAATCACAGGCAAGTAAATAAGTCAAGGAGACCACTTTTATTAAATGATGAGTACAGAAGTCCTCTCTCCTCCCTCTGCTCTCCTCCCTCCTCTCTCTCCCCCATCCTCCCCTCCCTCTCTCCCCTCCCCACCCTACAAAAACCTGCAGCCCCAATGGGGCTTATGGAGCTTCTGAGCCCCTAGATCAGAGGAATACTATGCTTTTCTCCAATATCCCAGCTTTACAGAGTTAGAGCTAGAAATTCTGGGTTTAGGTCCCAGTTCTGCCTCCTTCTAGCTGTGTGGCCTTGTGGATCATTCCCCTAGAGCAACCTTAGTAATACTGCCTTGAAAATGGTCCTTAGAGGTACTTCTTACTGTATATACAAAGCAGTGTACATCCATGCTCTTGTGGAGTTTGAAGAACCCCAAACACAAAGCACCCACATAACAATATAACTTCTTGAACTTTTTAGTCTTCTTTGCTACTCTTGGTACTTAGAGAAAAAACAAAGGATTAGAGGCATTTAGTCTTGTGCCCAGGGTCACAAAGGTTTTGGGTCACCTATAGCTTTTACCTCAGTGCTCTCCCACTGTCTCATTTGGGTGACATTCATGGTGAAGAGGAGCATTTGTCTTTTGGTGGTTACGATCACAGACTTCATAGCCAGAGGACAGGCTCAAGTCACAGCTCCACTACCTGGCTTATAATAAGCACTATATGTATTATCTATTATTATTATTATCTTTACTATTTTGTTACTTTTGATTATTTTTCCAGGACTGTGAATGAGCTCTCTCTTGTACCCTCAGCACACAGAAATTGTCCAGTTAGGGTTACAATTGGGCCAAGATTATCCCCTAAACCAGCAATTTTCAGCCGGTATGCCACAAGAATTTTTAAAACATGTAGTGTTTGATTATTTAGTCAAGGGCACTGACCTCTCTTTTCTCTTAGATTAAAAAAAAAAAAAAGACAACAGCCAACACAACAATAGTCATCTGATGTGAATGAATCAAAATTATACCTATTTTTTTTATCAGTTCAGCAAAAAATGTATTTTTTGGTGTGCCACAATTTTAATAATTAGTTTATGTACACCATTGCATGAAAAAGGTTGAAATTTGCTGCCATAAGCATACAGAATGCATACACCCAAGTGAAGCAAAAATAACAATAATAATAATGCAACTACAATAAACATTGTTTTACTAGACCCATGGCTAAACCAGACTGAGCCTAGAATTCAGGTCTCCTAACTCTCAAAATAACTCAAAATTTCACTGCACTGTGTTTAAAGTCTCTTCCCTATGGCTACTTATCAAAATAAGTAAACCAACAAAAACTTGGTTCTGTAATCAGAAAATTCTACCAGCAGGAGTAGAGGGAGCATAACTACATGTTTTAGTCTTTTCTTTCCAAAGGACTTACCATGAAGCAGAGTGTGCCCTGGAGGAGATAGCATAGCTACCTCCCCCATCAGGAGTCTGAGCCCAGCCTCTCAGCTTCCTCAGCCAAGCTCCTCCCGCTCCTTGCACTCCCTGGCCACAGCGGTAACCCCTTCCACACCTGGGCTTTGTCCTCTGGGCTTTGTCCTCTGCTTCCCCCAGGGGCCTCCTTCCTAGCCTCCTCCACACTTTGGTCTCCTGTCTCCTTCCCAGCATGTGCTGGCTGAATCAGCCACAAAAATGGTTTGTGATGAGGCCGAACTGGCCTCTGTCCATCCAGGTGCTAGCAGGTGGAGAAGCCATTTATGACAATCATAAAGGCAAAGGGACCATTGTAGCTCACATCGAGAACTCTTCTGTCACTGCTTCTATCTACTGCAAATTCAGTCTGAAATATATAAAGTAGATCTCAGCAAACTGGGAGCTAGAAAGTGCTCTATCATTTTCTACCTTCCTCTCCTGAGCTCTCCTTATTTCTTTTGTACCTTCCTATCGCCCATCACCCAGAAGTGACCACTAGCTGTCTTCTGGGTAACTGGCTGCAGCTTGCTGCTCAGGACATGCTCCCTGCCAGGACCTAAGACTGAAATTCTGTCTCTACTTCCCCACCTCCACATGTACCTGGTGTGTGTCCGTTGTTGTTGAGAGAGAGGACTCAGCTGGTATCTGCTGGAGTATTTATTGATACAGAAGCATTTGTGGCTACTGATAGATTCCATCTGCTTCATCTGAGTGGTCTGTGCACTTCAGCATGGAGCAGAGCTTATGTGTAAAAGTAGAATGTCAGACCAAGTGCCCGGCCTGTGGGAGAGCAGTTTAAGGACAAAGACTGGGACTTGTCGGTGTCCTTTCAAATCACAGAGCATGCTGAGGCCCAGCATGAGGAGTGGAATAAAATTGTCAGAATCATAGTTCCATTTGGTTGAGGGGCAGGAACCAGTTACCCAACAGCATGTCAACAAGAAAGGTATTTCCTCAACTGGTTATTTTCACTTGTGTTTTTGTTTTAATATCCTGAATTTGTAGCTTTTGGACCTCTACTTTGAAATGAGAGAAATGTCAGCATTTTGAAGGACTTGGGAGATGTTATCATCTACCCTCCTCATTTTACAGATGCAAAAACAACACCAACAGTGACCAGCATCCCACAGTGAGGTGGTGGCCTATGTGTTTGGGAAAAATTAGCAAGACTTCACAAAGGTTTTCTATAGATTATGGGAGGAATGAGGTCCCTTGTCATAATACATTCCTCTCTTTGATTTTGGGATTCTAAGAAACCAGATGAATCTGGTATGCCCAAGAACAAACAAAATATGCGGGTAAAATATTACCATCATTGGATGTGAGGGTGATCTGGCTACAACATCTGTCACCCCATTGATCGCCAGGTCCTTTCCTCCCTCACTGCTGCATGTGCCTCCTTACCAAAGACGTGCTCCTGGTCAAAGGGGATAACCTTCCCTGATAGAGGGGGATCATTCTTCTGACAAAGGTATACAAGTAGCCCTGCTCCCCTGCTAGAACTGCCAAGCTTTCAGGGTCCATTTATAGGAAAATGCAAGGTAGTCAAGCTTCCAAGACTCCAGACACAACCGAATGAGTTGCTACATGTGGCAGTCTGCCTGTTTTTTAAAAAATTAATGCAAATAAATATTTTTTAAAGTTAAAAAAAGGAAAAAGATTTCCGTCTTCCTATTTTAAATGACACATTGACCAATCAGTGAGTGAGCAAGCTGAAACATCATGTGTACCTGCGGTTTGATCTTTTAGTGACATGTGATCTTGAAAAAGTGGCTCTCAGTAATGTGCTGGAGCCGGGTCACACCGAGCCAACTGTGCTCATCTTTCCCCAATTCAATTTGAGTGACTTCAGATTGGTAGCTTGAAACTGGCTATGCGATGGAAGCGTTTATACCAAGGAAGTCAGCAAGTACAACAAGTCAGAGCTTTGTGTTGCTGTTGAGCTAATTCACCAGCTCTGTCTCTTCTTCTACTTACTCTGCTATCAGAGGCTAGGTAGGCTCAACTTACTTCTGGCTCCTAAACTGAGGAATTGTAATCAGAGCAACAGCTCTTTATCTAGAGAAAGAACCACTGAAGGCTTAATTCCCATTTTGAGCTCACTGGTTGACACCTTGGATTGGAAACATCTGGATTGTTGTGATCCTTCATGTGCCTTTGGTACTTTGTGCAGTTATTCTTCATGCCTATTGTGGGGACACAGGAGGTCAAGGACAAGGAATACATCCTTGCAGCAGATTTAACTTGAGAGGGATGGAGAGACACCCTCTGATGCTATCCCTTTGTCTGAATAAAGGACATTGAAGATTTTCTGGCAGGTTTGATGAGTAGTGCTCATGAGCATGTAAGTAATAGTCCCATGCATATAGTTATTCGATTCCTTTGAATGTATACTTTGGTTATTCCTGTTGAACTTCATATTAGAATACATAAAGGCATGAGTCAAAGATGGGAGTGTGGGAAGGAAAAGAGAAGACTTAACATAACAACCATAGCTTTGCATACCAAGAGCTAAGAAATTTTGGTTCCTTACACTCATTGTTAGCTTTTCCATGAGTGCCAGCCACTAGGAGTTAGAGTCTAAGATGTGAGTGGGTTTGATGATTGCTTTTACGGCAAGATTTAAGGAAGTATGCATAGAGTATTTCCGATCACATAAAGCATACGACTTTACAATGCAATTTCCCTTGTTACACATTTGGGGAGTCAGGTTTATTATCTCCATTTAACAATCCATGAAACTGTGCAAATGTCAAACCCAGAAAGGTTTGGAGGCTCTAGTGTTGAGGTCAGAGAGGAAAGGCTATGTGAACAAGGGAGAGATATGAAGAGCAAATGGAAGGGACTTAAGACAAATCTCAGTTTCCTAATAATTTTGCTTTGATTTGGATCAACTCCTTGCTCCTCTCACACCAATAAGAAATTAGTCCTATTTAACACTGGAAGATTCCAAATAATGTTAATAGCCACCAAATACCAAACACATTAATCATCCAACTAAATTAAATTTTCTTAAAGTGTTTGGACATTCAACAGTAGAATGCCAGGCCTTAGGAGTGATGAATTCCCATCATCTGCAGCCAAGAAGAAGCTGGGCAACAAGTTGGGTTGTTAGGATATTGTAATGAGCACGTGACTGCAACCAGCCACCCAGAAGAGGCTAAGATTCTCTGTTAGGTAAAGGTAATTCTTCTGTATGGGTCTCAGTCAACATGAAAAAAAAAAACAAATGAAGAAATACTAGCACTGTTCATTTTTCGCTCTCTGCATACCCACCCCTTCCTCCCCACTGTATAAGAAGGAATTAGGCCTGGTTGCTTAGAGCAGAAAGATGGGGGCAATTCAATCTTTGATGAAAAGACTCAGTTTCCAGCTCTCTCTTCCGGTATTCTTCTACCTACCCACTCCTCTCCAGTGCCAAATAATAAGGTACTAGGTCTCTTCTAAGTTAGGAAATCATTTTCAAATATTTCACATATATGATTTAATGTGAAATTCAACTCAGGGGCATTTGCATTTTAAAGAAGGTCATTAGGAAAATGTAAGGCTTAATCCAAAGAAATATCATACACTTCATAGCGAAAGCTCACGTATCCAAGATGGGTGTTTTATATATGGATGGGAGGCAAAGGAACAGTCTTCCAGTGGAGAGGAAACTAAAATTATATTATATTTGTGTATATATATATATATATATATATATATATATATATATACACACACACACACACACATATATAAATGTTTTATGACAGGAGCATTATTCTAGTGCATTGTTCATTGTGCTTTCATTTCTCCTTTAACGATAAAAGAAAAGCTAGTGCAAAAACCCTCTAAAGGCCTAGGTCACCCTTATCAAATCTAAGGCTCCTGATAACAAATCCAGAATTCTTTCTATGTTAAAGCTGTTCCCTGGAAAATATAAGAAATGGCAAAAACATGTACTGGTAGATTGCCCCCACCCCAGAGAAACCCCAGGACCACACCAGATGAGATTCTATGGGCTGAGAACTATGGAGTTCTAGGCAAAGCCATCTTCTCTGATCAGCACTGAGGGAGTTAATTTCTGCTTTCACCATCTTTTCCTTCCCAGTTCCTGGGATCCAATCTTTCCCTCACATCAGAGGGGACTCTTGTAGGAAACACATAGGAGACAGCAATGGGGCAAATTGCTACATGGAAAAAGGATTTAAAAGCTGAACAGATGAGAGGAGCTCCAGGTCCTGAATTTTTAGACCCTACCTCAACCATCCCCCAAGGACTAAAATCATCAAGGAGAGTCAGCCACAGGGAAAGATGCAGGCAGGTTGGAGGACTGAGGGCTGGCAGGGAAGTGAATCCAGGCAACTCTATCATTTGCTCCATGGGAGAGGAGGATGGTGAGCTCAGAGGTCTGTTTTTCCCTTAACAGATGCAATTAAAGAGCCAGAAAAGGTCAGAGATAAATGCAGCCCTTACTTTGTTCTGCATACTCAAAAGAATTTCTCTAAAGAAAGACCCAAAATATATGTGTGTTCACTCAACTTTTTCCTGTCAGGCGCAGGGTTCCAGATATGGAAATGGCAGGGTAACCACTGATGAAAATCATACAGGTCTGTGCAATAGCAGTGCTCATGAGCAGGGCCCCCCAGAAGATCGTGTGTCACATGGGACCCATCAATCTGGCTGGAGAATGGGAAGCTTGGAAGCAGCATGTTATCTTGAGAAATCACTCCCAGAAGGGAGCAGAAAGTTCACAGGGAGACTGTCAGGAAGGGGAAGCAGAGGGAGACTGGAACTCGGTCATCAGAAGTGGCTGGAATTGGAAATGGTCCAAGACCTCATCATGGCTGACATCCCTGCGCATAATCAGAAATTCCTTCCAATTACGTGGGAAAAGTCTTTTTGCATTGTCAGCCCAGATACCCCCCCTGAAGAAAGAGCATGAAATGAGTCTCAAGGAGGTGTCAGCGTGGGAGTAAGATCCAATTGCCAGTGGCTTGGATGGAGAAAGACCAACCAGAGAGATGGGGTAGGGCTGATGGGATAATCTCTTGTCCTTAAAGCAAAACAACCACTCCAGAGGTAAAGAGACTCTTCACCCTGGTTTGGCAGAGTAGACACCCATTTTCTCAATGTTAATCAAAAATGTTTAACTCTGAGGTCCTGAAATATCTCTTCTGTCTCAGTTTCCACAGCCAAGGAGCCTACCTTTTCAACCATCACCAAACCGAACTATTTGCCATTCTCCAAATATACCTGAGTCTTTCTTCTACTTAGGATTCATCCACCTTTCATCAAACCTTGTTATACTTCAAAGAGCATCCTTCCTGTGGCATTTAGTTGCAATTAGTACTCTGCCATACGACTCTTGCCATCCTCCTAATTCCTAGTCCCAAACTATATTAGTCTCAAATAATAACATTAATAATAAAAAGAATAGCTCATATTTATTGCACCCTATCACCATACTACATTAATTTAATCCTTATACAATCTATTGAGTAAATAAACAGTGACATTATTTAATTCTTTTTGCAGAGAAATAAGCTGAAGTTTAGCTAGGTAAGATTACTTATCTGTAATTACATGAATTGTGGAGCCTGGATAAAAACCTCAGACCTTGTGACTTGAAATGTTCTGATTTTCTGCTTCCCTTAATGTTTGCTCATTGTCTATCTATTAGAAAAGAATTGATGAATGCCCACTTTGCAGTGCTAGCCAAGGGATGTTCAAAAGGCTTATTGTGAATTATTGATGCCTTTGTTACTGACCCTTTCCTTTATTCAGTTCATATTTTCCAGATACTAAACTCTCTACTGCTTGCTCACATGTAAATTCACTGATGAGTATAAACACTGGAATGAAGTTTTCAAAATATCATGGGACAGGGTTATCTGGTACAGAATTAACAAATGTTCTTGAAAAGAATTGGAAAGGAATTACCTTCTTAGATAAGACCTGGATTGGGAACTAGAGATTCTAAAATTAAATGTTATAATAGTTAAAGGATATGATAGTGAAGTTAATGGTATGATGATTGTTTCTTCTACCAGGTAACAGAATTTCTACATTATAATTATAGGGTCATAACCTGTTAGATAAGGCTGAAGATGACTCTAAGTGCAGCTAACACGGCTCCTTTTTGTTATAGATGGAAATCTATGGTGTAGACTAAGAAAGGACTTTATTCTTGGTTGTTCAGGTAGTTAGAAGAGCTGGCATCAAGTATGAAGACCAATAAAGACTAGCCCACAAAGGGGACATGAAACACTGCTAATTTATTGCTTCTCCAACTTTAGTGTAGATGCAGTCATATGGAGGGTCACAGTAACATGCAAATTCTGATTCATCAGGCCCAGAGAGGGCCCTCCCTTTCTAAGAAGGTCCCAGGTAATGATGCCCTTCCTAATGTTCCATGGACTGCACCTTAGGTGGCCAGGAGGTAATCTAGCCCAGCACTACCCAATAGAAATATGAGAGCCACCTATCATTTTAAGTTTTTTGGTACCCACATTTTAAAACACACAAAAAGATAAAATTATTAATTTTAATATTAGCATTTATTGACTCTCACACATGTAATAATATTTTAAAATATAATTATATGCAGAGTGAGACAAAAGCAGGTTTACAGTTGTTTGTATGGAAAATAACACAATAATTAATAAATAATAACACAAGAATAAACTCTGTTTTATATACTCATAACTATAAACCAACTTTTGCCCCACCCTGTATTTAACATACTTTTTACATACTAAGTCTTTGAAATTCAGTATGTTGTTTAAATAGACAGCACAACTTAGACTAAACACATTTCAAATGCACTATAGACACACATGGCCAGTGGCTAAGAGATTGGACAGAACAGTTCAGACCACACTGCTGGCTCTTGTAGACGTCTTGCAGCTTCCTGAAACCCAACTAGACTAGCTCCTCCCTCAAAACAGGGCTCTGTTCTGTTATATGTCCCTATGATATCCTGCCCAGGTCTAGATACATATACATACAGTCCATGATGACTTATAAATTGATTTCTTTCTGCTTTGACCTGTTATGGAGAGAAAACAGCTTTTCCCACCATCTTCATATATTTAAATTATTCAGCTTAGGGCTCTCTAGTTCCTGCATTGGGTGTGACTTTAAAGGAAGTGACTTTCAAGCTTCTTTCTGCTTCCAAGAGTCTATGATTTTATCCTTTTCAACACTAGCTGCAGTCATTGTCCCACATACCCTCTGAGCCTCCTCTTTTTCTTCTTCACAAATAGTTCTTATATCCCTCCCTCATTTCCCCTCTTAAAAACTCATTAATCACCTTCACACTCCCTCTGGAGCCAACTTCAGGCAATTCTCAGATTTAGAGGCTTAAGTGGAACACTGGAGTCTAATAGAGGACAATTGGGGGCACTATATCAGATGCTCCTGTTTCTACATGCCCTCAGAATCCAGTCTTATGTTTATATACAGCCCTGAGAAAAATGGCCCTTGGTTAAAGTACTAAGTGCCTGAGGAAGAGCAGAGTGCAGGGTTAAGTGCGCAGGCTCTGGGATTAGACGGCCTGTGATCAAATACCTGTTCAGCAAGGAAGCATATGGAAAGTCTCTAAACTTTGGTGTGTTCTAGTAGCTATGAGGTTAAATGAGATAACTTAAGTAAAGGACTTAGGATCATGCTACATAACAGTGCTCAGTAAGTGGCAGGTGACTATTAAAGGTGCCATTGTTTTTGAATTGCTAGGAAGGAACCTGACCTTTGTTGCATGATGCAGCCAGAAGAAATGCGGGGACTGACAAGGATGGAGTGCGTGTTGGCTTGTGCCTAACTTAGAGCAAAACTGTTTTCCTCTCATGTTAGACATTTGATCACTCTAATCTCAAGACCTTCTAATTTCAGTCCTTCTCTTAAAACCTGGATGCTGGCCTCCTTATCACCTCACTACCCAACACCTGTTAGTGACCTTGACCTGGCACTTTAAGAACTTTGTAAATTGCTAGTCCTCTTGGAGAGCTGCTGAGTGAGGGCCTTGAGAGGGTGCCCAAAGTCACCCTCATGCAGTTTACAAATAAACAACTTCTCCCCCAGGAAGAAAGAACAAATAGTTCATAATTAGCAATCTGCCTAATGAGCAGAGCATCTATGCAAATATAACATTTGGAATAATCTATTAATATCCCGACTGTGATGTCTGTGGGCCACCATGTCCCATGCTAAAGAGCCAGAGCCAAATATTTTCTGACTCCTGTTGAGGTGAGAAGAGAGATTGACAAGCTGCTGTCTTCTTAGGGTTCCAATTAGAAATCTGGAGACCACCACAGATGGAAGGGATCTCAGAGGCTGTTTAGTCCCTGCCCCCACCCGCCTCTCGCATGAAGGGTGAGAGGTGAACTCCAGAGAGTCATGAAGACTCCCTGGGATCCTATGCTGTTAGTGGCTGACCCAAGGTCACAACCCAGTGGCACTCTCCCAGCCTCAGCCTTCTCTAATATGCCAACACATGTCTCTCCTGCTGAGCAGTGTTTCTGCTATAAAATGCAGGCTTCTATGTGGAACTGTCTCTAGCTCTCCATCACCTACCTTCCCTTTCTCTCGATTAAACTCCTCTTGCAGATCTCTCTTTCTAACCTAAAGAACAAGCTTCCAGGACTGCAGGACAGATGGTTAGGGGACTCAGACAAAAGTGTCTGGCCTCAAACAGGGCCATTGGTGTTAACCAAAAGATACATCTTCTGGATAGGGCTGAGCCCCTTTGCTCTTGAAGTAGAGAGGGTCTTGAACACACACATGCACGCCCGCATGCACACACACACACACACACACACACACACACAAACCAACCCTCAGATTTACATAGATAATAATACTAAACTACCGCCAGCAGCACTGGGGGAGTCCTGAACAGGCTCTGTGAGTAATTCATAACCACATTTCCTCCACCCCTTCCTTTTATCCATGCTCGCCAGCCAATCTCAGGCAGCCCCACCATTTTTGTCATGCTCTTCCCCTGCCCTAGAGGAAATAATGGCTCCTTCTGTTACCCAAATATGCAAAAATCAGCAGTGCATGTCCACGTACCTGCTGGCCAGGGAAGGTTTAAAAACTGTGACTGAAGACAGAGCAATAAGTTACTCAGTCAGGCAATTAACCATTGCCCACGCTGGAAGGGTTTGGGCATCAATACTAATGAGCTGTAAGTTCTTGATCTTTCTTTAAGGCACAGGGCAAATGATTCCTCTTCTCTGATCCTTTCTCTAGACTTGACCTCACTTCTTAGATTTAATTAATAGTCCCTTCTCTTGCTTCAGCTTGTACAAAGCACTATTTTACTTCATACAATTCATATTTTGTTGAGCTGTTCACATATGTCTCTTCTGAGTTGGATTGTGAATCTCTTTGTCTCCTGAAGTCCTGAGAACCTTACACAATGTCTGCTGCTAATAAACGCTCAGCAAGTGCTTGACAGATGACAGATGAGTAAATTAAGTCATAAAAACCACTCCAGACTTCAATTTCCGCATCAGGAAAATGAAGCACTTGGACTTTCTTAACTTAATTCTATGACTCTAAGATATAATCGAGCACCTGCTGTGTGCTCAAATTCCATAAGGGTTACTGAGAATCAAGGGAAGTACGAAACCTCTTCCTGGCCCTTGTGAGTCTAGTTGAAAAGATAAACATTCAATGAAGGAAATCATTTCAGGTTATGCAGTAGAGATTTAGAGAAAAGACACATCACTGCCAGCTGAAGCATTTAAGTCATTCTTGATGGTATGGTGGTAGGCGGGTGAATGGGCACATGGTGGGAGCATTCTAAAAGGAGAAGACTACATGAGCCTTGGCATGACTTTGGGCTCAGCATTTAAGCCATTATCTGCAGAAGGGAAATGGCAACCTCAGGAGCTGTGGAACCTGATTTCTGACCTTCAATTCAGTAAGAGATATTTACAAGTAGATTTTCTTTCTTTTCTCTTGCTCTTGCTTTAGTCTCTTACTTTATACCCACTTCTTTCTAAAAATAGATCCTTCTATTTCCATCTTAATACAACATTTGTCATCTATGATATTCTCTCAAAATATTCCTTTACCTCCTATCACCTTTGAAAGGTGGCTTATATCACTGCCTCTGCTGCTCGAACAGCCCCACGCACTCTGGCTGCTTCTTCCCCCATGTGCTGATGCCATTTCCAAAGGCCTCCAAAATATCTGCCATTATCAAATCTCACAGCTATTTCTTATTTCTGGTCTTCCTTGACCTCTGGCACTATTTGATCTACTGACTACCAGTCCACCTCTCTGGAAATGTCTCCTCTGGTTTCTGTGGTTCATTCATCAGTGACTTCACAGTCTGTCTGTTTTTTGTTTGTTTGTTTTTTTACTGCTTTTGTTCATCCCTCCCTAAACACAGGTATTCCCCCAAAACAACTGTGAATCCCTACCCTTCATCCCTTGATGGTTACATCTTTTGGCTTCTACCCAGATGGCTTGTAAATTCCTGATACTAACCCTAATCCCTATCCTAAGCTTTGGACACAGGTCTCCAACTGCCAACTAAACTCTCAGTTTGGAACCCTAACAATATCTCAAAACCAGTGTCTAAAATCCGGCCCTTCATATTAGCTCTTAACCTAGCTCTTTGCCCCACTTTTGTTCCTCCCTTTCCTCACCTCACCTTCTTCCTGACCACATTTATTTCAAAGCTTATGCCTTATAATGACTATCTCCTTGGCACCTCAGATCCATCCTTTTCTTTTCATTTCATGTGCCCACCCATTTGTTTGGGTATTCTCTATCTCTTAGACACCTGCCCTGACATTTGCACTTCTAAACCATGTAAAACTGCCCGATACACCTATTCTATCCTCTGGTTCAAATGATGTGAATTTCAAATAAACCCTTGGTCTGGGCATCCTAGCCTCTGTCTTCTATAGCCCCAACTTCCAGCTTTGCCTCCTACCACTACCCACTCAACCTCCCAGTTACAGGGATCTTGACTGTTTTTCCAAATTCCAATCTCTGTGGCTCTCTCAAGCTCATCTGCCTTCCTGGAAGATCTGACCCCCTACACGCACGATTACCATAAAAATTGCCTATCCTTCAAAATTACTGTGAAACTGACATTTTCTTCTTGAACCCAGAGATTGGTGTAATCTCAACCTCGTTATTTCTCTCCTAGGCATTTAGATATTTCACAATTATTTACCTGTGGGCTCCAAACTAGACAATGTGCTCCTACGGCTAAGGGCTAGGTCTTACTTGTTTTTGAAGTCTCTGGAGTATTTAGCACAGTGCCTTAAAGGTCCCCATTAAGGAATGAATTGAATTAAGTTTAACTGAATTGAATTGAATTATTGGTAAAGAGATCTTAAGACAGCTCCCTTTATTCCTTATCTATAGAGTAAAATCTTTGGAGATCTACCTCTTGAGACAAATCTGTGAGCTAACAGTTAACATTTAGAATTGAACTTGGACAGCTGTCCCCTATCTCTAGTGAAAACTGATTTCAAAGACTTCTGGATGTAGATTTTCCCTTTAAAACGCTGAGATAACATGATAGAGGCAGGTGATTTAGCAGAAATTGTTTTGGGTAAATTTATCCCTGCATATACAAGCACACTTATGGGCCCACATTTTACTGATGCTCTTTGAAAGATAAAAAATCAGATTATGATACAGTTCCTATTCTAAAGTTTAAGATCTTAATAGAACTCTATGAGAAGAGGGTCCATGTTTGTTTTGTTTACCAAGGTATCCACAGAACCTGGAAAACAAAAGTGTACAATAGATTTTTACTGAATGAACCTAATGAGGAAATAATAGCTGACCAAACAGCTAATTTAAATTAAAATGCAAGGTAGTAAATGATCAAATTAAAAAATCCCTGAATTTTCCTTCCTACCCTCACTCCCACCTAAAGTCTAGCACCGTGTCTGGAGCAACACAGAAGGGCGTGTTAGTGATGGAACAACCATAGGTGTAATGGAAAACAAACTTCCTCCTGGTACAGGATTTACTCTCAAGTGTCTTTGACAGAATGTCCTCCAGACTCTATTTAAATTTTCTCAAGAATACTAAACTCTCTGACATCTACATTATTGGACAATTCTCCATGTTAAAAAGATAATTTCTATATTGAGCCAAGAGTTGGCTTCTTTTAAATTCCACCCACTGGTCATAATTCTGCCTCCAAATTAACAGAGTGAAAATCTAATTTCTCTTCTATGTGATGGTCTTTTCTATGTTTGATGACAGTTATCATATCTCCACCATGTGAACTGTTCTCCAGGCTCTTCCTATGTCCCTGCCTACATTCCCTAGACCATTCTTCCCATGACCTGGTTTCAAAGCCTGTCTTCAAAATCATTACCCTCCTCTGAATGTGTTACAAGTACCCACTGATCCTCTCAAATGTGATTCCCAGACCTGCCCTTTCTGAACTGTTACCTTCTACAATCCAAGCCTCTTCCTAAGGCCAAGAACATACCAAATTTTACCAAAGCTTCATCACTTGCTCACATGAAGCATAAAATTATGTAAACTTTATGTCCATTTTATGTAAATTCCTCCCCACCAAGTTTCCCACCTTCTTATTTTACAGTTATCACAGGACTTGACCATGGCCAAAAAGAATGTTATGCATGTACTGCATTTTATGCATGGACTTGTAGGAGTAAAATGATGGATAAGGAAAGAGCTCTCCACAAACTAGCTAAGGACCACAGTAAACCACTTTCTATCCTTCCTGCCCAAAAGCATAATAATGCCCACCCCGCCTCCCTCACTAGAGTAATTTAGGGCTCAAACGAGAAATAGGAACTCAAATAGAAATTATTCAGTTGATTTATTCTCCTTAACCCCAGTGTCTTGCAATTATCTCTTGCAGGCCACCGCTACACTCTCTGGGCCTCTCACCTATAGTGGTAGTAAGGGTTAGCTTTGTTCAATAGTGACCAGCCCTTACTAACTCTGTGGCCATGGCAACCCATTTAACCACACAGATGCTGTCAATATTCTCCAGCCAAAGACCACTAGGAATACATCTACAGTTGAACATGTTGTGTTTATTACTCTTTGCAGAAGGGGAGAATGTGCACCATGGGGCACCACAGGTCCTCTCAGTATTAAGGTGTTAGAAAAAATGAGAATAAATATATAACTAAAAAAGAAGTCACTAATTTTACCCAAGGGTGGGGGTTGTTTAGTATTTGTGGGTGGTATGGAAACCTGATTTGTGTCTGTGTTTAGACAAAATTATGAAGTAGCCTTGTTTGGTCTTATTTTATCCTGGTCTCAGAGTAACCTTGTCTGAGGTTACTATTTTTTTATGTTCAGCATGAGAATAACATGAGCTTGCTGTGAGCACTAGACCAGACTTCAGATGTCAGGGGCTGCTCTGTTTTTCTTCCTCAAAATTAATTTAACTATTGTTAACCTCGTTCAATCTCAGTTACCTCATCTAGAAAACAGAAAGAACAACTCAGGGATCAAAAGTAAAAATTTTTTGCCAACTCTGTAGTTGTTCGACAAATATGAAGCTGCCTTGCTCAACTCTGGCCTCCAGGATCCATGACCTGTTGATGTTGAGATTTCCTGGGCCCCATTAGGTCATCATCCCTCAGAAGAAAAATCTTACCTATAGTGTCATAGCTTCAGTGGTCTGGGGAGGCCACTCTTGAACCCTTCTGATAAGCCTCTCTCCACAGTCAAAGCCAACCTGTTTTCTGAACTTGTGTGACACCTGATTGTCTCCTCCCCTCAACTGCATCTGAGCTCTCTGGTAGAACATAACCTAGCAGGCCTGAATCCATCTTCCCATGTAATGCAATTACATAGTGACGCTTGACACACATATGGTTAAAAAATAATTGTACTCTTCAAATCAAAACACCATTCGATATTAGCTTTGGAAGACACTAGACCTATTTTTTGACCAACCTCTTATTTTATAGTTGATGAAATTAAGGATCAGAAAAGGAAAGCTATCCTGGGTTTAGTTTTCTGCGGTCTCTTGACCACAGCCAATCCAAACTGCATAAGCCACAAAGACACAAGGCTGGATTTGGTATATTCTTTTTGCTTTCAGATCCTGACCTGAGCCAATTGAGGACTTCAACACTAGAGTCAATTTTTTCTTCTTCCTCAGTGTGTCTTAGAAATAGCTTTTAGGGATATAATAATACAAACTACAAATGCCTAAGGGACAGATTAGCTGGAGACAAAATTATGATTTCAACTCAATTCAAGTAACATTTGGTAGTAATACTTGTATTCGATGCTGGGGCTATAGAAAAGAATTAAACACAAGAACTTTTGCTATTGCAGGAGAGATAGTAAATGGCAGAATGTATTGATTAGTATAATGGGTATCAAGGGAAGTGGGGTTTCATTCTACCCAAAGGTATGGGGTTCTGCTGCATGTGAAACACACAATGGGTTAGTGAGAAAAGTGGGACCTAACCCAGGTGTCCTGACTCCACATACATTGCTTTTCCCATAATCCCACGCAGCTCCCAGAAGCAGCTGGGAAGTTCTATGCAGTCTGTGGAAAACAGAGGAAATTGGCCCATTGTATAATAAAAAACAACTCAGCTCCAGGTGGAAAACACAGTGACCATCTGGAGGCTCCTTAAGCCACGCCACTTCAAAACTCCATCCAGCTCGTTGAATTCCAGACACTGAGAGTTGAGATGGGCTTACGGATCACCCAAAGACAATTATCCAGCCAGTGCAAGAGTCTTTTCTACAGCTTCCCTGAGGGTCACAGATAAAATTTTGATATAGGCAAGGTCTATATTTGTTACACACCTACCTTCCTTGCTGCCTCTTCTCCCTAACCTTCTGGGTCTCCTTTCATGGGCCTCCTGGTATTCAAACCTTCATGATGTTCTTGCTCAAATTTCACCTTCAGCCCAGGCTTAATCTTGCCCCACGTGATTCAATCACCTAAAATGTTGAAATGCTGTCCCTCCTGGGTGTTATAGGAGAGCAATCTGAAATATATCTTTGGGTAGCTGCTCTAAGCAGTGCTTTCCTAGGCTTCTGTGTTTTCTCCACTTCCAGACCCATCTATTCCCGCCCTTTTTGCTCCTGAAGCCCCCAAGGGACCTCTGACAGTGAGGTGAGGTGAGGTGAGAAGGATCAGTGAGGTTAATCTGAGAATCACTTGCAGGATGGACTGGAGGAGAAGGATCAATACCGAGGGTAAATCCCCAGAAAATGAGCAAAAGTTTAGTGTGCCAAGGAGTGTCTCTGGGTTGAGCAGAGAGGAAGAGAATTGCTCTTAAACACCAGACGTGCTAGCATCGGTACTACACCAGAAAATGAAGGTTGGACATACATTGCATTTGTTTGAAAATAAGAGAGCTGACACTAGAAACCTTTTCCCTAAAGCCACTGGGACCTAACCCTTCACCCTAAAAGGAGGAGTAAGAGCTTAAGAGAGACACATGGACCCTCTCCTCAGCTGGCTGTGACTGGCAGGCTCCAGCAGTTGATTTCATCTTCAAAGTGAAGAGCAGTGTGGACCAGCCTGGGAGTCCATGAACAAATTCTCTTGCTGTAAAGTGAATGGATCAGACTTTTGCTCTCTAAAGGGCTTCATGGTTCCACGATTGTCTATGCTCCTCAGTGGAAGTCAGCCTACAGACTTCATAATGAAAACATCCCCCCACTTTCTTGGGGCTGCCAAGGATGCCTCGAAGATACCCCCAACCTGCTTGACCTGTCTTCGGAATAAAGGAATGGATTTAGGATTGACTGTTAGGCACTGCTGCCCTCTGCTGGGTGGTATGTAGCCAACTGCCCCCACAAGCTGCTCTGCCCACCCCACAGCTGCCCAGCCACTAACCCTGTCCTGCATTTCAAGTGGAAAACCATAAGTAAACCAGAGGGTATATGTAACTGTGTGTACTGGGGGAATATGAGCATGTGAATATAAACCCAATGGCCAGTTGTCCTCCATTAAGTGAAGGTTCCCCTATGACTCGAGTGAGACCTTAACCGAGCTCTCACCCAGCTGAAAACCACACGTTAGTTCCACAATGGTGGCACCTTCAAGCAAAGATGACCAGGGGGCTTTCAAGGCTCACCCGCCTTTTGTTACTGTGAGCAAAACACAGAAGCAAAATGGGAATAATTGGACGGCAGGGGAACATCAGGATATTGTAATTGTTCTCCTTGGAGATGAAAAGGGAAGCAGAAAAACATCTGCACGCTGAAATCTGCTCCGACACGCTAAGTGGGCCAAGAAAACCTGCAACCACGAAGTGGGGCTAATTTACTGCTCTAATCACCAGCATCCAATCTGAAGCCAGACATTATCTTAAAGTACACACCAGTTCCAGGTGGTGCACAGCAAATGTTTGATTAGTGCTACCAAATTCCCTGCAACTTGATAAGGCTTCCGAGTGCGCAGGAATCACAGGGCTGAGCACCAATGAAGCCGGGCTACCGCAGGATCCACAGCAAGCTATTTGCCTTTGGGTTACAACCTTCCTAAGAAATATAGCCCAGACCTCTTCCCAGGATGCTGAGACACTGCGTTTCAACATGCCAGACAGAGAGAGAGAGAGAGAGAGAGAGAGAGAGAGAGAGAGAGAGAGAGAGAGGAAGGAAGGAAGGAAGGAAGGGAGAAAAACCTCACACAGGAGCACACAAAGGTACATTTTGCAATTGAGGAAGAACCAGATTATTTCCAGTCAGGCTTAAAAATGGAATAGAAAATGAGTGGGGTATTAAAAACCCTATAGTATCCAATGTGACAGGTGATGAATGTTTTATATTTCATTCATTTTACATTATAATACATGGTTATCATCATGATCTTCCCATTTTGCAGATGAGAGAACTGAGGTGTAGACACTTTTAAGTGACTTGCCTAAGATATTTTAGCTAGAAAATTTTGGAGTCATAATTTGAACCCAGGGCTTACTTAAATGCCTTCAAAGTAAATGGCCCAGAAGGAATAGGGGTTCAAACAAGGCAGATGTGCAGGAGGCTACACAGAAATGTTACAGGAAGAATATAGGTCAGTCAATGGCTTCAGAAAAGATGGGAATGGATTGGAGTCAATCAAGGCGTTCACTGAGTGCCATGGGTGAAGCAGAGGACACAGTCCCTGCCCTCAAGAAGCTCAGGGTGCATTTGAAGGAGAGGAGATCAGCCCAGAAATGAGAGATGCTGTGGGGTTCAGAGTTGAGAGCTTCCCTGACAAAGGATGATCAAATCAGCAGAGGGAATTGCTTAAACTAAACAGTGGAGGCGAAAGTGATGGCAGTGAGTCATTCTGAGGCAAATGACAAAACACACATGAGAAGTTACATCTGTCCAGTTGGAGTTGGTTTAAAAATTGCAACTGGAAACCACTTTTCACCAGCTTTGACTTCTTACCAAACCAAAGAGTCAAATGCCTCATGGAAATTTCATATCCCAAGCCCAACAGATGGGATGGGAGACAGTCTTAAGATTGAAGTGAGGTGGCAGGGTAGCATGAAGAGTGGTGATGAGGAACTCAGTTTTCATGACACCTGGAGTTAGAGCTCTTTTTTCAGTGTCTTCCAGAATTAAGACCTCAGGAGGGTCTTGGAAAACCAGGGCCAACCACAGCATTGTGATCTGAAGACACAGCACCCCCAATGGACCCAGGCATTGTCTTTGTACCTGTCTTTTCCATTAGTGCTTACCCGGCTGGGTCCCTTCTGAAAAGGCTTGCTTCCTGCTTCATGGCAGTGGGCACAGCTGCGTTACCAGATGAACTGAGTCTTGCTGACACATACCTCTAGATGCCCACTCCATTCAACATCTGCTAGGATGCCTTTCATAAGCTGAACATCACTGTGGTCAACAACACGGACTCTGGGGTCAGGCTGGGATTTGGGCCTCTGCGGTGATACCAACTGGCTGTTGGACCTTGAACTTGTTACTTGACCTCCTGAAGCCTCAGATTCCTCAACTGTAGAATTGGGATGATGATATTACCTACCTCCTAGGCACACTGTGAACATTGATGGCAATAATACATGCAAACCACTTAGCACACAACCAGACACATGGTAAAGAGAAGCTTATTAGTAGTAAATAATGATTCAGTCTATGAACATTCTATGAATGTTAACTCTCCCTCCAAACCCAGGTTCAAACTGTTTTTGGAATGCTCTTGTCTGAATTATTCTTTTTCTCACCTTTCTGACCAGTTATTTGCTGGCTGTGGAAGCTTGTAGCTTGGGTGGTGGAGCAGAATGTGTGCCAACTCCAGGGCAGGCATGCAATTTATTTTCTTGACTAAATTTTGATATTTATTTTATGCTTTATAATTTTTCTTTCTTACAAATATGGGCCACAGATTCTATCTTCATCATTTCTTGAACCATGGAACTTAGCTTTCTTTTCCAAAAGTGATGGTCAACCCAGTGGTCAAACTAAGCTTTTCCAAAAGGATTGTCTTATTCTCCATCAAGCTATGCTATTCCTCTTCAAGGACTGACCATTTTTGCAATATAGAAAGCATTTTGCTTTCAATGACTCCCAGGGTCCCAAAGCAGCTTCAACCAACATATCGTCTCCCTTGGATTAAGTTGATGGGTAAACATTGCAAAATTGTGACCTTTTAAGGTTTTACTACATACCGTTTCTCAAACAATATTCAACTGCAGCATTAAAAGCTGCTTTCTATTTGAAGATATTTGCCTGCAGGTGCCAGAGGGCAAGATAAGCCTTAAGCAAAATAAGAAAATTGTCGGAGTTTGTCATACCTCACCTAATGTTTCTCCCCTTCATTCTCTCCTCTTTTCTGAGCTTCGTGCCCCTTGCTCACCCTTATTCCAAAATATCTGTATATTAGATTCCATACTCACTCTAAGAAGTAAAATTGCTGATGCTGCTAAAATAAAAAATCTTTGCATTTTGACAGATATCTAAACTTTAAGCTAAAAGATCACCATAGCAGACAAAAGCCTCCTCGGAATTTGGGATAGAATTTGAGAGAAGGGAAGGGATTTGTCATAGGCCCTGGAGCTGCGGAACACAGGTGGTCCCTTATTCTCCCTACACACAAGGCTGCAGAGAAGATGTGATTTGGCAGGAAACCAAGTTCTGGGGCAGGCACTGACATGTCCAGGTGGTGCCAAAGACAGACCTCTGTTTTTCCTGCTTCCTCTGTTCTCCCTGCCATCGTCTCACCAGACTTCGTGAGACAAGTAGTGCGTCATCTCAGGCAGCAGCATCTCATCACTGCCTCATGGGCTTATAGGCCTCCAAGAATGGGACAATCGGGTTATCTGTTAGTCTACTAAGCCTCACAGCAAGAATGGTGTTCCATCGTGCTATCTACCACACCCTTGTCAGTGAATTCATTTATTTGTCATTAAAATTTCCCTGAGCACCTGCTAAATGCCAAGCACTTTTCCAGTAATGAACAAAGAGACAAAATTCTTCTGAAAGAGATAATTTACACAGTTGGACAAATAAAATGGGGTATATATAGACTGAGTGGAAGGGGTTAGGAAGTGAGTGTGAATGAGGGCTGTGATTTTAGCTGGGGTGATCAGGCCTGAAAGACCTAAAGGAAGTGATATCAATTGCTATCTGTCATGAATGACCACTAGGGTCAGGCACTGTGCTGAGCACCTTTCACACGGCTCATTGAACTCTCAGAATTATCCCGCGAGACAGTCAATATGCTATGCCAGTTTCACAGAAGAGGGAAACAACATTCAGAGAGATTAAATGCATTGTCCGGGGACCCACAGCAAGGAGTGAAAGCAGGACCCGAATCTCAGAATTCTAACCCATTGTGCTGCATCACTAACTGGGAATGGGCAAGGTCACCCAAGGACATTTGGGCCCCTCAGAGACCTCAGGACATGCTCTCACCAACTGCCTTCCTGACCCTAACACATACATACTTTTCACCTATACTTGCTGGTTTCGTATTTTTTATCTAAGGGCTTCATTTTGTTTCACTTATATGAATTCATGTTACTAAATGTTTAGAAGAAGGAGAATTGAAAAAAAGAAAACACATATACACACAGTTGACTGGCCCCAGGTAAAAGCCTGGGCCAATGAAAGCCTCAGGGCTTCAGAGCACAGCAGGGTAATCAACGTGCATAATGTTGACCCGGAGTTCACCATGAAATGTCAGGATGCATTAAATAGCTCTGTTTAAGATGGGCCTGAGCAGAATAACATATTTTTAAAAGAGTTCTGCTAAAATACTTGTTGTATACAGTATTTGCTTCTATGAATACACATCATGCTTATGTAAAGAATTTACTTATCTAAAATGCTGGAGTGAGGTGTCATTTGGTGTGATTATACACTTTATATCTGAACCTTTGAACATATGTCCACAGATTTATATGCAAATAAGTACACATCTTGTTTTCTATCTCACATTGCAATAAAAACACATAGACAATTAGCCCAATTTTATTTGCTTTCTAGTAATGTGCATCAACTTATTTTCTTATTTAAGCAGTACATTCTCAGTAAATCAAGATAGGGCATGAAAGATTTTTCTTCATCAGTTCCTTCAGCGTTCTTTCTACAAAAACGCTTGACTGGAAATCCTCTCCTCTCTCAGTGCCTCCCCTTGTGCCTATGTGATGGCATGGTTAAATATTAATTTTATAAGTCGATATATTTTTAAAGCTATTTTGCATGCATATTATCTTAACCTATATTTAAAATAAACTAAAAGGGTCTAAGAAGACCCGAAATCCTAAACATGCCTTGCCAAACCATGGCTGTAGATTTACTCGCTTGGTTGAAGGCTTGTCCTCTGCAGCATAAATTTATAAAATGTATACAGCCCTCGAAGACGTGACATATCAGTTGCTTTAATGGAAAAGCATGTGCCAGTTCATTTTCTCCACAGAAAAGATTATGACTGTAGATTGTCCCTGTGCATCATGGAAACCCAAGGTCTGGAACAGGGCAGCACTCAGAAAACTTTGAAGGTCTGCTAGCCCTAGAGGATAAGAGAGAGCTTGATGCTCTTGAGAGTCAAGGAGTCAAGCCCTAGGGGTAGACCCAGCTCATCCACTCTCATTTGTCCTCTTCCAAGTTGCCTGAGGGAGAACCCAGCTTGCTCTCTTCCCCACCCCATTTTGCACAGCTCTGGCCTGCTTTGTGGGCTTTTTGCACAACATCCATCATTCTTCTGCCAGTTATCTTTATCAGAGAAGCAGACAATGTTCACTGAGTTCATACTACCGGCCTTGTACCTTATAAGTGCTATAATCCTATTGAATCCTCCCAAAGTTCTCTGTGACATTATCATTCCCACTTTACAGAAGAGAAAACGGAGGCCAAGGTCTCACCATAGTAAGTGATGGGCGTGGGGTCCAAACTTAGGTCTACATGGCCCCAGACTCTTAATTCCTCCTCACCCTTTCTCTCAGATGGTCTTAATTCATTCAAGTTTGCCTGGTTAGAGCAACTCAGCATTTTATCATTTGCCTTCTTAAAGAAACCAAAAACATTATGCACATCAAATACTTTATTGTGATGCAATGATGCTTTTACTGGTCCAGGTTTATGGGACCAATAAGCCATGAGTTAAAAATTCTTGTGTCTACTTCTTCTCATTGTTCTGATGTATACCAGGATGTCAGGAATCTCTTTGTACTGTCATCAGTTTGCTACTTTGGACATCCCCATTCCTCTTAATTGATTTCATAGTATCTGTTGGGGTACTGGAAATCAAAGAATCAGGCTCTTTAAAACTGTGTTTAAATCAAAAGTAACAATACAACAAATCAAGTACTTAGGCTTCATGCAAATAAAATAAATATGAGATTTGTAGCATCTTTTGCAACTCACAGTGTTTGAAATCACAGACTGTCAAAATAGAAATTACTTTTAAGACTTTTTTTGTAATGGCCATCCTACAGGTATGATGTATAATGTCATTATGGTTTTTATTTGTATTTCCCTAATAATTACTGATGTTTAGCATGTTTTCATACACCTGTGGCCATTATATGTCTTCTTTGGAGAAATGTCTGTTAAAGTTCTGTACCCATTTTTTTCCAGGTTATTTGTTTTTTTGTCCTTGAGTTGGAGGAGTTCCTTATCTGTTTTGGATATTAACTCCTTTAGCTATATGATTTGCAAATATTCTCTCCCATCTCATAAGCTGCTTTTTAACTCTATTGATAGTTTTATGTCTGAAACTGGAAACATTATGCATTGTTGGGCATCTAAAATGGTGTTACCACTATGGAAAACAGTATGGAGGTTTCTCAGAGAATTAAAAATAAAACTACTGTATGATCTAGCAATGTTACCTCTGGTTATTTATTCAAAAAAATGAAATAAGGATCTCAAAAATATATTTGCACTCCCATGTTTATTGCAGCCAAGAGATGAAAACAACCTAAATGTTCAACAAGGGATGAAGGATTCAACAAATGTGGCATACACATACAATGAAATATTATTTGGCCATAAAAAAAGAAAGAAATCTTGTTATATTCTACACCATGGATAAGACTTGATGACATTATGCTAGGTGAAATAAGCCAGTCACAGAAAGACAAAAACTGAGTGATGTAGTCAAACTTTCATAAAGTGATCAAACTCTCAGAAGTAGAAAGTGGAATGGCAGTTGCCAAGGCTGGTGGGAGGGGGACATGAGGAATTGCTTCTCAATGGGATGTAGAGTTTTAGTTATGCTAAATGAAAAGGTTCCACAATGTGCATATAGTTAACAATACCATCGTGTACACTTAAACATTTATTCAAAAATAGATCTCATGTTATGTGTTTTCAGGACAATGAGACATATATCTAATGTAGCCTATTTTATTTTATTTTTTAATTTATTTAATTGTATTACCATTTATCCCCGTTCTATCCTCTTCCATCCCCATTCAACCCCCACCCCCTGCAATCACCAGACTGTTGTCTGTGTCCATGAGTCCTTTTTCTTTTCCACTCAAACCAAACCACCCCAGAGCTGTCAACCTGCTACCTATAAGTCTGTCTCTGTTTTGCTTATTAGTTCACTTTGTTCATTGGATTCCACGTATAAGTGAAATCAGATGGTACTTGTATTTCTCAGACTGGCTTATTTCACTTAGCATAATGTTCTCCAAGTCCATGCATACTGTCACAAAGGGTAAAATTTTTCTTCTTTTTTGCAGCTAAGTAGTATTCCGTTGTGTAAATGTACCATAGCTGTTTTATCCACTCATCTACTCATGGACGCTTGGTCCAGCCTCTTTTTTGCCAATGAAAAAATTGAGGCTTGGAAAGCATAGGTAGACTTCTCAAATCACAAAGCTGGTGAGGGAAAGAATCAGACCTGAACCCAAACACTCAGAAACCTGCTCCTGAGTATGCCTCCTTTCCTGCAGGGCCCCCAGGGAGCAACTGAAGATGCATCCATTCCGGGGTTTGTAAGGGCATGTAGCCACAACCATTTCAATCCAGTCGACTGCCTGACAGAGAATGTCACCTAAAACATCTCTGACGCTAGTCCAACAACTTCTGCCTGAACAAAAAGTTGAGCTGCTCAATGTTGGCAAGGAACTCATTCTATGTTGAACAGTAATAATTTTGAGAACATTATTTCTTATATGAAATTGCCATCTGACCCTTACATCTTCCATTCACTTATTCTAGTCTCACTTTACGGGTTAGCAAGGAAATAAATATTCCTTTTTTCCATATGAGAGACATTTGAATATTTGGAGACAACTACATTATGTCCCTATAAGTCTTCTCCCCAAATTGGGTTGGCTCTCTCACCCACCACGTCATGTGTGATACAGTTTCCAGATCTCTCACCCTAACCATTCTGATCACCCTCTTCCACACAAACACAAGTTTGTTCAAGCTGTTCTTCAAATAGTACTCCCAGCACTGAACACATTGTCTTAGATGTGGTCAAACCTATGTCATGGTCCCCATCTTTGTCTGAGTACTCGTCGGCGGCAGCCGTCCGTCTCGAGAGACGATGGTGTAGCTTCTTAAGAGTCTATCTGCACCACCGAGAATGGCTGTGCAGTCCGACTCGGGAGTGACATGGTATCTGTCTCCTCCCGTGTTGAATCGACATCTTGCGATGACGCTGAGTACTACACTAATAGCAAGGCCTAAGGGAACATTGTGTTTAGCAAGCATATCCCACAACTGGAGCATGAAGCATTTCTGGCCAAATAAATCATTCTTAATCTTTTTTCACTTAACTTCTGGCAAGTGAGTTCATCTACATTCCAGTTGTGTAGTAGTTGTTTTTTAGCCTGAGCTTAAATCTTTATATTTATCTTTACTAAAATGTATGTTCTTTATTCTGCATCTATAGCACATACAGAGAACTTTTTATCATCTAGTAGCTGTCCTTCGCATATCCATGTGATTTTATAATCCTTCCTTCTATCCTTTATACAAGCCATTGATAAAATAAAACTGCCAATCATGTCAAGGGTAGAGTCCTGTGGAACTCTATTAGAGACTTTATCTTTATATTGGTCCATTAACCAATGCCCTTGAGATCAGTTATTTACTTAGATACATATTCATGCAATACTCTCATCCTTATTGCTCTCCGTGCTTATCCACACATGCACTTACAAAATATCAGAATTCATTCTGTTTTATTTTTTATTATTTTTATTTTATTTTCATCTTTACTTATCCATTTAGTTAGTTAGTTAGTTGTAGGGATAGTGGAGTATGAAGTTCAAGAATACATCACTAGAGTCAGCCTGCTTAATTTGAATCCTAGCTGTGTAATCTTGAGCAAATTAGTGAATCCTTCTATGCCACAGTTTCCCCATCTAGAAATTAAACATAACAATAAGATTTACTTCAAGAATTAGCAATGATGATGATAATGATAGTGTTGATGACCATCATGGTGATGACAAGGTTGGTAATGATGATGATGGTGATTGATGCTGCTGCTGCTGCTGATGATGATGATACACATGAATCACCTAATTGCAAGTTTATATTACCTTTTTAGGAGGTAACAGTCATTGAGGGCCTTCTATATGCCAGGAGCTTACATGTGTAATTTCAGTTAATTTTCACACAAACAGAAGTAATATTCTTTGTATAGAATTAATTTTATATGCAGGAAAACTGAGGCTCGTGGAGATTAAATGAACAAGGCAAGATCCACGTAGAAAAGATAACAGAATCAGGACTCTAAAGCCCTTGCCCTCCTCCCTATCAGTCACTCTCCTCCCTGCTTTCTGCATTGAATGTATGTCTGAGCTCAAGACTGGATGTTAATTTCTGACCTCAATCAGATGGTGAAGTCTGAGACCCCAAAAGGAAATAAAACAGTTGGGCCATTCACAAGCTGCCTCTGGGATAAGACCAACAAGGTTTGATCATGAAGCAATAGGAATTAAAGGGGCAGACTTTCAACATAAAACAATAGTATACTAAAAAAATTGAAAGTAGAAACTTGAGCAGATATTTGTCACCAATGTTTATAGAAGAATTATTAACAATAGCTAAAAGGCGGGAAAAACTCACATATTCATTAACAAATAAATGGATAATCAAAATATGGTCTATATACACACTAGAATATTATTCGAACTTAAAAAGGAAGGAAGTTGTGACACATGCTACAACATGAATGAACCTTGAGGATGATATACTAACTGAAATAAAGCATACACAAAAGGACAAATATTGCACGAGTCTGCTTATATGAGGTACTAGAGCAGTAAAATGCATACAAACAAGAAGAAAAATAGTGCTTACCAAGGGCTGAGGTGGGGTGTAGTCATTGTTTATTGGGTTCAGAGTGTCAGTTGGGAATTATGAAAAGTTCTGAAGATGGACCGATGATACAATAGTGTTAGTGTACTTAACGCCTCTAAACTGTACATTTAAAATGGAAAAAATTATACATATATTTTACCACAATAAAATATTGTTAGACAGCCAAAAATGGATAACACTTTTTAGTGCTAATCCGATCTCATTTACTCTTCACAATAATCTCAAAGTGTAGGTTTTATTATTGTTTTCAATTTCAAGATGAGGGCATTGAGGTGAAAAGAGGTTAAGAAAAAAACCAATGTTCACACAGCCAATAGGGCTTGGAGTCAGGATTTGACCCCAGGCAATCTGGTTTCTGATTGTATGCTCTTATCCTCTGTGCTAAAATTGGCAAAGCAAACTGCCATTACAAACCTGAAGAAGAACCCTGGGTTTCAGGCAGCCAGGGCATTCCCTGGACCAGGGTTGAGGTCCCCCAGGAGGAAGGCACTTGCTCCTGAGCCCAGCTGCTGCAGAAGAGCTGGCTGACCCACAGCACTTGAGGTCACGACCATGCTTTGCTGAGGCAGGGTTTGGAGTTTATCTCCAGCTCTGAACACCTTCCCAGGGCCTCAGTAATATCCCAGATGTGGGAGACCTAGCTGGGGTCCATTGTCAAGACAGCTGTGTGGGTCAGATGACACTTCCTTGGCTTCTGCTATTTGGGGCTCAGAAGAACTTGGGAGATTCTGATAGTGGCTGATTTTCTTTTTTTTTTTTTTCTTTTCCTTTCATTATTCTGTTTGGTGGGGCTATTGGGGGAAGAAAAACAATATATATGATGACATATTTTTTTGTACTTTTTCAAATCTTTCTTCTATTCAGTGCCACCCCCACACTCCCAACCACACAGGACAACTGGTGAGACTATGTTTGGAGTTAAAAGGGTTCTGATTATGCTACTGCTCCTACAAAGAAATTTGAAAATAAGAGTTGGTGGCAAGAGCCAAGTGACTTTTCTTCCTCCCCATTCTCATCAGAGCTGGTGGCAGCCCCAAAGGTCCTGCAGACCTGAGGCAATGACTGTCTTGTCACCATTCATGGCCATGTCACATTCAGCTGCAACTCGTGTTGCAAGGAGCTTATCACTAGCCATAGTTGAAGTATGAAAGTTGAGGGTAAATTTTTTTTAAATGTAATATTATTTGAAACAGTTCAAATTTACCCCCACCCCCCCCAGAAAAAAAGTTGCAAGGAGAGTACAAGGAGATTTCACATACTGTTCATCCAAAGACCTCAATCAAGTTGCACATCTGCTCCAATGATGTCCTTTATAGCAAAGGGGACCCTTCCAGGATGTTGGGTTACAATCAGTTATTACATCTTTCTAGTTTCCTTTAATCTGGAATAGTCCTTCAGTCTTTTCTTGTGCCTCATGCTATTGACCTTTTAGAAGATCACGGGGCAGTCATTTTTCAGGATATCCTTTAACTGGTGTTGGTTCAATCCTTCCTCATGATTAGACCCAGGTTACACAATTTTTGGTAGGAAATCCCATAATTAATATTCCTCTTCATTGGCATTCTTTCACGTGGGGTGCAATATCAGCTTTTCCCATTCATGTTGATGCTGTGGTGAATATGACGTCTTCCACATTTCTCTACTGTAAGGTTACTTTTTCCCTTTTGTACTTAATAAGTATTCTATGTGAAGAGACTTTGAGGCCATATAAAGATCTCTCTCATTAGCCCACTCTCAACCACTACTTTTAATACCATCCATTGGTGTTTATACACTGAGTTAATTGTAACTATGATGATCACCAAATAGGGATTTTCTGATTTCATCATTCCTTTTATACTTATTAGTTGGTATTCTATAATGAAAGGCTTTATTTCCTCCCCATGTTTTTATTCATTTGTTTATTTATATCACTGTTGACTCATGGATTTCTATTTTATTCAATGGGTCATAATTCATTTCTATCATTATTCATTTTGACAGTCAGCTTTGTCCTACACTTGGCCAGTGAGAGCCCCTTTCAAACTGTGTCCTTTCCATCTAGTTGTGTATCTCTTTCTGAGCAATTCATTTGCATTGTGCTTTCCCTGCCCAGCCCTGGAGTCAGCCATTTCTCCAAGGATACCTAGTTATTTTTTGTGAAGAATGGCAGTCAGAGCTAAGATCTGGGTAGTAGGTGTGTTCAGACCTACTAGGAGGTTGCTTCTCTGAAGACTTTGAAGACCTTGAAGACCTTCCAGCAGACAGAGCTCAGTCCCCACCTCCTTCACATCTTTACTTAAACACCATCTTCATGGGCCTTCCCTTTCTACTCTTTTTAAAATTATAACCCTGGCATCATTCCTAGCCACAGTTCACCCCTCTCCCCTGATTTAATTTTTCCCTATCTTTATGTATTTACTTTATTAAGGTTCCATGAGGGTGACCACTGTTTTAAGTAACCAAAACAGATAAAAATCCTGTCCTCATTAATGAAGTGAAAGATGTATAGAAATTACCCAGGACAAAAGTCAAGGCAGAGTATATATAATGGTCCTAGTTTAGTAAAGCCACAAGCAAGCAGGAAATGGCAGGAGGCTGAGATTAATGGTCAAAGAAGGGACAGTGAGGTAAATTAGTACAGAGTAGCTAGCTAAGCTTCGACCCACCAGGGCTGTGTGGTTTAGCAAAATAATTCAGTGTATTTCCTAAGGGCAATGGGAAACCCCTGCAGGGTTCTAAATACAGGAGTAACCTTATCTACCTTATATCTTTCAAAGAGTCACTGGTTGCTTAATAGAAGAATAATTATATAGGAGTAAGATTTTTAGCAGAGACCCTCCTAGGGAGGTTTGTTGCAGTGGCCTGAGAGAGATGATGGTGTGGGGTGATGAAAGTATATATAATGGTAGAAGATTTAAGGAATATCTGGGAGACAGTCTTCCTAACACCACTAGTGATTAAATGGGTGTGATGGGTGAGGAAGAAGGAAGTATCAGTGATGATCCCCATGTTATAGTTTCAAGAATAAGGAATTGAATCTGGACCTGTTTGGCTTCAAAGCCTGTCATCCTAAGTACCTTGATATCCCCAGATGGCTAGAGACAGAGAATAAAGCTTTGCAGGTGAATATTTGGATCAAGAGTGGCTTTATAAAACCTGTCCACACTTCCCTACTTGCCAGGGAGCCAAATCCTCCTCTAGTCACACAAATGATGATGTAGGCCCTTGACACCTGTGACCAAGGCTTATAGTCCCTTTGGAGGTCTTATCAGAGAATCAGAAGCTGGCAAAGGAACCCCCATAAAAACCCAGGAACCAGGAATCACATTCCAACCTCCTCACCCAACAGCCCTCCCTTCCTTGCCTCCCGCAAAAATGTTTCTCTTTGTAATTGTCTATAAAAGATTATTGTCTGCATTTTATTTAATTATTCCGTATGAAGTAATTATGAGAGAATAATCAGCCAGTTCACCGATAATAGATGTTTCATAAAAGAACACAAAAGATGCTAATAAAGGCAGAGCCAGCCCTCATTGCTGTCATTATTAGTTTCTCTACATCTTTAATTTTCATACATTTTTATTGTTTGCCTGAAATTAATTGTCCATTTCTTTTCCCAATCAGGTTTATTGCAAGTGGGCCACTTCTAGATAGCGATGCCATTAGTGTGTTTATCTGGTGAATGTCCCAATAGATCTTGTCAATATTGAGATAACTATCTAGGAGGATAGGAAAGAAAAATATTCACACAATCATTGTATCTTGGTAAACTAAAGGACTTTAAATGATTTTAGCCACTTCCCACTACCTCACTCCCACCCAACGTCATCGTTGTACAAATGAAGGATCAGAGTCATTGCGAGGAATGAAGCTTGCTGGTGTCAGTGAGGCCAACACCTGACTATTTGGGGTGAATCTAGAATGGAGAAGAGCTATAGCAGGATTTAACCAGCCCCACATGAAATTTCACTTTCTGTGGTAGGTGTGAACCATTTCAGAGGACGGTGTCTGGGGCTTCACCACCTCTGTGCAGCCATGAGGAAGGTTCTTCCTTCCACTCCTATTTCCTAAAAAATGTTTATTATGAACAAGATGTTTCAGTATCACCTAACAAGGTGGATGTATTAGTCTGCTAAGGCTGCCATAATGGAATACCATGAACTAGGTGGATTAAACAACAGAAATTTATTTTCTCAGAGTTCTAAATGTTGAAAGTCCGAGTTTTGGCTTCTGTGAGGACTCTCTCCTCATCTTAAAGACAGTCACCTTCTCTCTGTCCCCACATGGCCTTTTTTCTGTCTGTGGAGAAAGAGACAGTTGGATAATCCCTGGTGTCTCCTCCTCTTCTTTTTAAATTAGAGCCCCACCCTTAGTTCTTATTTAACTTTAGTTACCTCCTTAAAGGCCCTATTTCCAAATATAATCATTGGAGATTAAGACTTCAACATATACATTTGGGCTGGGAGAGGGTGGGGGAAAGGGCATACAATTCAGTCCATAACATAGGATAATAATTTAAGTCTGTTACAGAATCATTTTGTTGCTGTTGTTGTTTACTTTTAAGGCAGTAATCATAATAATTGCTTGGAGGCAACAGTTATGCTCTATCGCTGTAAGCCACAGACAGAGTGGTGTTTCTCCGACCCTGGAGATGGGCTACCCTTGAGCCCCCTGCATTCCTGTTCACTCTCCTCATGTGAGCTGGCTTCAGGGCCTGTGCAATGGAGACAGACTGGGCATGGAAGCAGGCAGGAACTAAGTGGATAATCCACAGCCAAGTTCATAGCCTCAGCCTTATTCACCCTACACTCTGGGTAGAGACCATGTTTTATCTGTTCTCCTTTGTATCCCAGTAAAACAGGTTCTGGCACAGAGTAACCACTCAGTCAGAGGTGAAGGAAAGAAAGAATGAATGGGTGGATGAATGAATGAATAAGTGCTCTCCATGCATCAGATTTGATCACCAAGTTCCTCTACTTAAAATGCTGCAGTGGCTCCCCACAACCAGACCCTGCTCTACTCCTCCAGCCGCAGAACTGCCTACTTGGGCCATGGCTCCTTTCTCCCTATATCTCCATCTAAGTTAAGCTTCTTGCAGTTTTCAGAATCACTAAAGCTCTTTCAAACATCTGTGTCTTTGCTCATGCTGCTCATGCTGCCTGGAAGGATCCCTCCTTTGTCTGGTTGGCTGAGTTCCCCAGCAGGACTCCCTGACTTCCTCCCAGTTTGGGAGGCTCTCCCATTTTCTGGGCTCCCATTGCTTTCTGTCTGAACCCTTACTCCAGTGTTATATGTGTCCATTAACTTGTCTACCTCCTTCCTTTAGGTATGAGGTAACTCTTTAATCCATGTTTTCTTAATGTCTAGCACAATGCCCAATACACCAGGGATCAATTAGACTAATGAATAATGATATTAATTTTTGCATTATGTAATAATAAGACTAAGTTTCTAATTCATTAATCAAAAACCAGTATTATACACACTTATGTAAGAAAGTTTATGGACTTGGGAGCGCAGGGAATTTGGCTGACTCCTGATTTCCCTCCCTCCCTTCCTTCTTCCCATCAGTGGGGAACTGTCTTTCTTATGTTGCTTAATACCTGCTGGAAGCGGAAGCTTGAATACAATGGGCATGATGCAGTAATTCCCAAACCTGTCAGAATCTCCTGACAAACTTATGATTACATAACCCCAGTCCATGCTCCCCATTTCTGGTGAATCAGTCCCTCCAGAAGAGACCCCATGTGTTTCTAATGATCAGCCAAGTGGTAATCACTGAAATAATGGAACAGAAACTGAAGCTGGAGTTTCTAACTGATCTGGCCGCTGATGAGCTGGGTTTCTTTGGTAAGGTCATTCATCTCTTTAGAATTTAACCTTGTCTTCCTTGCATGGGAAGGGTGCAGCTGGATTAGTGTTTGCCAATCTTGTTTTCTTAGCAATGAAACAAAATCTTGCACAATACATAAAACAGGCACACACAAAAAAGCAGGTTGCAATGGTTGAAGATGGAGAGGACTTCCCACTCAGCCTCATCCTTAGTTCCACTACCATTGTCCTGAGAAGCCCACAAGGTACTTTCATGTGGGACTTCCAGGACTCTCTAGCATATAATTTGATAAATCCTGAGCCGGGAGATCTATGTTTCTGCCAACAGTAGCATTCTGTGACTCCATGGTAACAATGTGCTTGGAGATGAGCCCTCAAGTCACTTTCTAGACAGTCTGGTAATTTGAAGAACATCCCCCAGAGGAGGAGAGCAGCCCGACAATGTACAGGGAACATCTCGAAGGAAAAAAAATTAAAAAACAAAACTCAACAACAAAAAAACCCAGAAGAACACCTGGGGTCAGCTCTGGAGCTCAGAAATGCAAAAGTTACATAGAGGAAAACATGGGTGAGCAGAACCCATCAGTGAGGTCCAAAGCCTGGAGAGGTGCAAGTAGCAAAGGGTTGAAATAGAAGAAGAATCTGGAGCATCCAAGAAGAATATTCATAAATCTTAGTAAGAAACCAGGGTGTGCTTATTGCTGAAACAGAGGTCAACATCAGGATTTGTCCCATCTAATTCTTCTACATGGAGGCCTGTATAACCTTAATAAGTCCTTAGGACCCATATGGTTCCGTTTCAGGACAGTATCATATGCAGAGAAATAAAATTTAATGATCAAAGCCAATTTCAAAAGTCTAATCTCATTGGTATTTTTAAAGTCCAAATTATAACATATAGAAATACATACCTAAAATCCCCTTTTCTCATCTCTCCAGTTCTTCTCCACCCCCACTGTTAGAATCGTTTCATTCTGAGTCTTCCTCATTTTCCACCCTCCTGACTTCCCCCAGCACCCAGATGAAAACCTCCTTGCCCGACAAGGATCCTAAGCAGTTTTTTTCAACGTGTATCTCCACCTCATGACTCTGTGTTCGTGCCTAACTCAGGCTCATTCCTGAATTTCTCTCCTTTCAGTTGAAGCCACTCCGTAATTTTAACCCAATTTCTCATTTAGAGGAGATGCTTTTGAACAGTCCCCAGCATAGACATCTTTCTCGAGACTGGGCTTTGCTGCTGCACACTGCTTGGTTTGAACCTGCCTCTTCCTCCTACCCCCATCCACCCCGTTGCCCTGTCTCCTGCTGTTCTGACACTAAACAGACAAACCCAGGTTCTTGGAAGACAACTCCTGATCAATTAGGCTTGAGAGGGCAGACCCTGAAGAGTCAGGTATCAGTGATTCCTACCCCTCACTCCACAGACAATTCTCACAAAAGCTATCTCCACAGCGTCGCAACCACTAAGCATGACAGTTGCCCTCATTTAGCCCAATAGCTTTACTTACTTGCTTGATTTCAGCATTCAAAATCCTGAGTTCTGGAGCTGGTGCAAGACATAGCTCTGGCTCTGATGTCCAGTGTCACTCTCCGTTCATGTCACAACCAACACATGACATGCGTCTGGTGGCCTTGCAGAGGGGCAACTGCAAGCTCTAATCCATGGGCCTCCTTAGTGGAATTCAGCCACGGAAACAAATCTCACCATTTCAGCCTACATAATAAGCAAACCGCAATTCTGAACCTCCCCACCTTCCTTGCTTAATTATTACCTAGGTCAGGTTGAAATACACTTGGTGGAAATTGAGCTGACTTTCTTTGAGGTGAGACACAAAGGCTTTCCTCTTCACTGTTAATATCATTGTTAGGGAAGTCAAGCTGGCATATGTTTTCGGTCTCCACCACTGAGATCATTTTTCTCTCTCTAGGGTAATTCTGGGAAAGAAAAGCATTCTAAATATTATATTTGCCATTCCCTAGCACATTCATGTCATGTAGCACCTACAGTTAATGAGTGGTACTTGTAAGGATGTGAGTCATTACTGCAAAGCATTTAATTCTATTCTTCTTCAATGTGCTGATTTAATCCTCCCTGAGTTAAACTGGAGCTGTAACACACCTTTCCTGAACAGAGCTCCATGAGATAACACGGTGTGTCCAACTGACAGTAATTTTGCACATGTACATAGCAGCTTCCAGGCTAGGATCTCCAAGAACTGTTTCACACATGGTAATTGATGGCACCTCTAAGCGTTACATTAAACATTTAATTGAACAGTTAAATGTGGATTAATGAGGCCATTAATTAATACAGCAGGGAAGTCTGTAATTCTTATCTGTGGACCACAGAGAAGATTTCCCCATACCATGTACTTGAAACTCCATGATGAAAATTCAAAACTGTGAAGCTTTTGGGAGTGCGGAAAAAAAGAGTGCAATGGTAATAGAAATAGCATAAGGCTGGCAGAAAGGAGATTCAGAATTTGGAGACTTGAGTTCAAGACCAGACTTGACTACTAAAAGGCTGTATTACTTTGTATAAATTACTTTACCTTCCTGGGAGTTGGTTTTCTTAACTGAAAAATAAGGAATATACAACATTACCCCTAAGATTTATTTTATTTAACCAATCCTCTGAGTCTGTGAATTTAACCACACAGATTCTGAGTGGCCTACTTGCTCAGCTATTCAAGTATCTCTTGACTTCTGCTCATCAAACATTTGGCTCAGAGTCCCAGACCCTCTAGTTACAGCCTACCCAAGACAGATGGAAGAGCCCTGGATTTGGAGTCGCAAGTCCCACCTTCTATTCTGCTGCTACAGATGATATATCAGAAGTCAACAAATGCCCCCAGTTCTCCAGTCCTCATTTTTAAAATGTAGTTATAATGATCTACTACAAGGATCATTATGAGATACTTTATATGAAAACCAAAAAGTGTGATGCCTATGTGAGCTACTTTATCATCATCATCATCATCATCATCATCATCATCATTGCCCACTGATAGCTGGCTCTGGGAGTCATATTAGGGCCTATGGCTGCTCCTTCATCTCTCTACTTCCTTTCCCTTCTTCTTCCCCTACCTTAATGTTCATTCTTGAATTTCTATTTTTCTCAATATAGAGCAAACTATCAAGTCTTTAATACCCATAATTCTTCATTCAGCAAACCATTATCAAACTCCTTATGACTGTGGTAATGAAAATGAAACAGAAAGAAAATCCTACCATTTCATATGGAACCGTAGCCTCTTCCAAAGTTAACCCACCCCACTGAACGTCAAGGCAAGCTTTTCACTCATCCACCCCTTTTCCAGCAGAGTTCTTTCAGGATTCTTTTTAGATGTAAATGAAATAACAGAAGGATTAAGTAAGAATTGTTTGTGCTATTTTATTCCCATATACAGATCATTGTACACCGTAGTTTATCTAATGTTATCTACAGAGAAAGAGTGTTGGAAAGTTTTATTAGGCAATTCTGTTGAGGAGAATTCCTACCTTCAGTAACAAGAAACTCAACAGTTTCTGTCCCTAGAAAAGGAATCTTTTTCTGTCAGTGGGGTCTCTTGGATGAGCTTGTAGAGTTATAAACTTGCTTCTAGAATTGCGTTGATTGTGGTAAGAAGAGAAATGAAGGTGGTTGCATCACACACATGCCTGAGTTAAAATGCTCACACAACAGTACTATATTAGTATTCTTCAGCTCCCTTTTCATTTTTCCTTTCCCTCATCTGGACTCAGGCCCAAGTCCCTAACTTTCAGGAAGGCATTCTTTCCCCTTCTTGCTTAAGAAGGAGCAATCAGAATTTTAAGGTAATAGCAACATTTTAGATTCAAAATTCCAATGAGTTTACAAAACTTGGCTGCTTTTTCTCCAGCATTGTCATTTGGCAAGTTGATCAGAGATGATCTGTTTCTGCCAATGCTGACCCATAGCAGTTAATATGTGTGGTCCTAAGCAACAGTTCTGGATCCAGGTCCCACTAAGCTCTCATATTAGCTGTGTGGCTTTGGACAAAGTGCTTAACTTAGTCCTAAGCCATAATTTTCTGATCTACAAATAAGATAATGATGGTGCCTACTTCTGGGGTGTCTTGTGAGGGTCAAGTGAGATCATACATGTAACTTTATATGAGTGAAAAACCCTATAAGTAAATCTAAGAGACTCCATGTGTCTTGGGACCTGTCGGCTGTGGCAGTCTCCCTTCCTAGCCATGGAAGAGCATATTCTTGTTTATTGGCAAAGCTGTCACCATCTCATTGGTATCAGATTCTGACTTGCACAAGTGACATTTCCAAAAAACAAAAAACAAACAAACAAAAAAATCTAATAGAGTCTGGAAAGAAAGATCATCTGTAGGTCTATATGTGAAATAGAGATCTGTGCCTGGCATGAAGAAGTGTTTAAATTAAAGAGAGTCAATATTATTACCAAATAGGGGCATGAACACTTCCTTGCTATGGAGTATTGTGAGAATAAGGATACATCTGCATAATTTCCAGTTGACTGGAAATGGAGCAAGCCAGTCTAGGCAAACCCACACTTAGTATCATGGAGGTGGTGGATGAGCTGTGGCATGGCCAACAGAGAAGTGTGCCACTTGGACCATTGGTTTCAGGCCTAGTATGCAGTATGCAATATTGCAGGACTGAGTTGAGGCACCATGCATGGAGACCAACCCCAAACTACACTGTGGGGACTGCTCAGTTGGAAAGCATCCCTAGGTAAACAATGAACAATGAAACACTCAGTATTTTTCAAGATTTTTGGACATCTAGGATACTGATTGAGGATAAAGAAGTCTTCTGAAAGAACACAGCAATTTAAGAGAAAGAAAATTCCTTCTCACTTTCTCTCATAATTCTCTTCTCTCTTTCTACCTATCTATCCATATATCCAATGGGAAATTAATTGAGACATTTGGGCATATATGCAATTAACTATTTTGGAGGAGAGTTTGTCTTCTGCAAAGTTATATAATTATATCAGTTCCTCTATGACACAATGGCCCTTTCCATGTTCCAGGCACTGTGCTAGGCATTGAAGATATAATTGAGAAATATAGTCCATGTCCTCAAAGATCTCATGGTCTGGGAGACAAAATTATTTTTTTAAAGCTCAGCCTTCTCTTTTCTTCTCCCAGTGTTCCTTGCCTCCTAAGTGTCCATTGTGTTCACTTGTTCAGAGCAAAGAGTCTGATCAGCTTCTTTGCACACAAGTCTGCTTGGCTACATTGCACTAAAGTCTACATGTCCAACCTCTTCAAATCACAAGTGTGTCTGCTTTTGATAAGATGGTATGTCTTAAACCAAAAATGTTATCTCAAATGATAGAATTTAGGCCTTCTTGGAAAGGTCCATGGAGTGAATTTTTACATATTGGTATATACTTGCTGACTCTGAAGTGAGCCATCTATTTGGCTACCAAATATATCTTGGTTAGGATCCTCCTTGGTCTGTTGTGTAGGCTTAGGGGAAGTCACATTCCTTGTATGTACGCTATATCACAGACTAGTAGAAAAACTTAAGGTTTGGGTCAGAATTGAGGCCCAAGGGCAGGGTGTGTTTCTATCACCATTCTCTCCAATTTTATATGACTGAGAACTTCCGGTGTTGCCCAAGAAAATGTGTAGTTTCTTGCACTCTTTGGAATGGTCCGATATGTGTGTATACTCTGCGACTTGATCACATACTGAATTTGTTCATCAAAGTTCTCAAATTGAGCCATCTCCAGTGTTAGATGGCGTAAGTCAAATAGTAGTCTTAATTTGAACTAAGCCATTAACATATCAAACCTCTCTGTCATTCTAGATAACTTCAGAGCCAATAGTTCTCACTTTCCAAAGTGTTAAAGAATCAACACTTCAAAGGGTTCAACTCTTCCCCAATTTTTATTGAGAAAACTGATAATGGTTGAAATAAACCATAGGGGGGGTCAAAGAGCCAGGTGGCCAGGGAGCTTATCCTCATATGAGCAAAGCTCTGCTGCCTGCTGGCTTAATGGGCTGCCCTTATTTCTAATGGGGCTTGAGTGGAGCCGAAATCGAGGCCAAAAGACCGTATCAGAACGATCGTAACATTGAACCACCTGACATTGGGTCTGTGGGGGATATTTCATCATTGTCTGCTTGACCTTTGGCCCCTTAGACTTACAGCCCATCATTTCTGGGAAGCAGCAACTAAGAAAGCCATTTGTCTCCCATCGAATGTACCTGTCCTTATGTGCCGTCAACAGCTGTTTGCATTGCTAAGTGTGCCAAGGGAAAACATTTGATGCCGGCAAACTCAAATTTCTAACCACCTCTTTTATTTTTGTCACTCCTGGTGCTAATGATGACCTATATTCTCTACCATGATGATTATCTTAAGAGTCTTTTTGGCTTTGAAGAGAGCGGTTGAGTCCTAAGTGCCTGCGTTGTGAAAGAATATAATATGGAGAGGTCTATTATCTTAGAATTCATTTGCCCATTTCTTTTCTTCTTCTTCTTTTTTTTCAAGGCAGCGCTGTAAATTAAACTGCTTGAGTTGGCTTTTTAGATTTTTCTTTCTTTCCCCTTCTTTTTCTTTTTAAACTTAATCTTCATTGTTTTTTTTTTCCCATTACCATTTAGTCCCCTTATACCCCCCTCTCCCCAACAATCACCACACTGTTGTCCACGTCCGTGAGTCCTTTTTCCTTTTTGCTCAATCCCTCTTTTTTTTTCCTTTCGCATACACAGCAAGGATAACTACACCTCAGATTTATGAGCATTGTGAACAGGTTGCCATAGCAACCACTCTGGCTGCTCTACACCAAATAACCTTGTCATGTGAGCGTTTATCACAGGAACATCAAGGACTGGATTGCACTGTACGCTCTTTGGCTAAACAGCAGGATTTTTCTGAATAATAATTGGCCGTGGCCTTTTATTCCACCAGTCAGAGTTAATCATCCTCGGAATCTGAAATTAACCATAATGGATTCAAGGCGCAGAGTGCAGCCATTCAAAAATTCCTCTTTGGAGAAGAAAACTTTCCAATGATTTTTGCTTTTTGTTGTATATAACTGTTGTTGTTATTGTCATTATTATTATCGGGAAGGCTTAAGGAGGGGATGTGCACATAGAACTCATGATCATGATATAAGTAAAATAGGCATTTTAACTGGCCTATTATTTATGAGAAGTAAAAGATATTTTAAACTGCCATCAGAACTAGTAGGTTTTTTTCCCTCTCAAATTACCTTTGCAGGACATTTCATCATTTGAATGGATTTTACTAGGTTAAATTATTTTTCTTAGATTCATGTTTTACTACACACCTAGAAATTTCGATGTGCTTCTGATGTATCATATGAGAAGGGGAAATGAATGGGGTGTAGAGAACTAGTGAGCTGTCTCCATGCCTACACAGCATGTGAGTGTGTGCACACACACACGGGTGCTTGTGTGCATGTACACAAGCCCACAAGATGGACCCCAGAAAGAAAACAATTACATCACGAGGATACAGCTGCCTCTCTGTCTCAAGAAATTATGTAAGATCCTGGGGTGGGTAGGTTAAAAAAATGTCATTGTGATTGTGATTATTCATCAGCAGAAGGTTTTCTGGTCCATGAAGAATTGCCACTTAAAATTCTACTAAGGATTGGGCCAAACTTCAGAAAATTCACCAAATTGTAGTTTGCTTGGGCACTTGAACACTTCCTGTTTTTAATAACCCTCTCTTTTACCCCTTCTTTTTGCATTTCCTTAGTCCCAGAATCTCATATCTTATAGGTCCTCAGTCATTGTTATTATTGATAATAACCTTGACACCTTAAGTCTGGCCTCTCCCAAGAATAGTTGCATTAAAAAACTAAACATTGAATCTCAAATGAAAAAACTTTTTTAAATATGTAAAGAATAGTTTTCTAAAAAGATGAATTGAAGAAGAGAAGGACATTTTTAAATTCCCATTAAATTATATACCTCCTGGGTAGCCACATACTTCACCACCTACTATGAGAAAGACCTACAGTCAGTCCAATATAATGAAGTTAAATTATTGGATTTGGAGATGAAAAGTAGCTAAGTGGCCAGGTGTTAGATAAAGCTCTTCAGAGAAATGACACTGTCCACCCTTAATCACATCCCTGCTCTTGTCTTTTTGAGGTTCTCCCTTGGATATAAATGTGTACATGGGGTAGGCAGTAAGCTGAGCTTTGGAAATGCAAGAACATTAAGCAGTAGTGGGGGCACAGTAATTCATTTATTCACCAACTATATATTAAGCTCCTTGTAAATGCCAAGGACGGTGCTAGGTGCTATGGAAGCAACAGCAATGAGTGACACCTGATTCCCACTCTCTAGGCACTTACCAGCTTGGAGGTGAGATAAAATATATATAGAACCTAGATGGAGGTTGCACTGTTGCATGAGAAACCAAGCACTTGTAAGTGGTATAAAAGTCTGGAGGTGGCAAAAGTCACTGGCATTGTCATGGGAGGGCTCCTGTCATTTGTGGTATTGGAACTGCTGCACTCCAGTGATGTATGGAAGGCTGGTGATTGGAAATAGAGCATTCGAGGGAGAGGAGATGGCAGGAGTGAAGGCCAGAGGCGCAGAAGTGTTTGATGTGTTCTGAGAATGGTCAACATTTGTTGGGTCCCTGGTCCACATCCATGAGTTGTGGGTAGATAAGACAGGAAAGTGCCTTTAGGCTGGATTTGAAGTGAGGTTCACTTAAGTGGCATCCTAAGGTGCTTGGACATGTATTTGGATGGCATTAGAGAGTCATTTCAGGTTCCTAAGCAGAAGAGTATTGATCTGATCAAAGCTGCAGGAAAATTTTAATGAAATAGGGGTGAGGAGGAGAAGGAAGGAAGACATCTTAGAAGTGTTTTCATTGCTTGAAGAAATATATTTACCTCAAGTCCCTGTTGAACTAAGCTTTTCTTATTATTTTACTTCTGGGGATATAAAAGAGGCATTTCCCTTTTGATGATGGTTTTGAAGTACTATGTTAAAGTTGGGCAAACCAAACCCCCCACCCCTAGTAAAAGCTTAGCAATTGGGTAGGAGAATAGTTAGAAAAATGCAACTGGTCATATTCGGGCTGGTCAGGCTGAAGCACCAAAGACACATTTAATTTGATTTCTTATGTTTTACCAGAAGTTTTGTGAAGAGGAAAATGGTTGTTGACCAGTGCTCAGTAAACTATGACCAATCTGCCAATGACCATTGCTGCTTTTAGGCCCAAGAGTGTTATGGTTAGAAACTAACAAGAGAATCACACTCACACTGTGTGGTGGAGAACCTCCGCAGAAATGTATCTGGAACTCAGAGCTCATGAAGCACACCTGACCCGGGTGATCCCTGGGGTTCCTTATCGCCCCCTCTGACTCTGTGAGGGGAGTGCAGTGTGTGTAGGTAAGGTTTAAGGTATGAATAAAAGGGTAAACAATTCTCTCTTGTGTCCCTTTCCTCTGCTTTACTCTTGATCATCGGACTACTGAGCAGATGTGTTTTGTGCTGTGGTTCTGTCCTAGAAACTGTTAAAAATGATCTTTTTCCCTTTCTCTTGTTTCATTTTATAAGATCCATGAGGACAAAGAAGCAAGGTGTCCTTTGTACTCTCAGTAGAGTGGGCATTCTTCCCGCTGTTAGCACTCAATGTTGGGTTCTCCCTGGTAAGAAATAGCAGCTCTGTGTGAGAAATAGTGTGTTACCTAAGACTGCATAAAAAAACACTCCAAGATGTAATGGCTTATAGAAATAATAAAAATAATTTAATATATTTCACAGTTTTAGATGGTCACAAATTCAAGAGCAGCCTGGCTAGGCACTTCTGGTTTGAGGGGCTCTTACGAATTGTCTGTCAAATGTCAGCAGGGGCTACTGTCATCTGAAGATTTGATGAGGGCTAGAAGACACATATGCAAGGTGGCTCATTCACATGGCTGGCAAGTTGGTGTTGGCTGCTGTTGAGCATCTTCGTTTCCTCACCACGAGGGTCTCTCCACAGGGCTGTTTGAGTGTCATCACAGCATGGTGGTGGGCTTCCCCCAGAGTGAGTAAGTGACATAAGCTATTGAGCTAGGAGCCCTTATGACGCAGTCTGGGAAGTCCTACACAATCACTTCTCCTCCTCTCTACTGATCACATAGAACAGCCTGACTGGATGAAGGAAGGGATCACACAGGGTGTGACTCCAGGAGGTCAAGATCATTAGGAGGTTTCTTGGAAGCTGCCTACCACAGAAGCACTATATCTTTGCACCTCATAAGTGGGTTGTGAAGTTCTAGTATTCAAGAGAAATTGCCCAGTTTCTGCTCAAAAACTTTGGAGAAATTTTTACCTGTGCTGAAGTTGAATGGTGTTCATTGGAGAACTGCTTTAATCAGACACACAATGGAATAATTGATAATGGATCAAATTATTTTAAACATACGTAAAACAGTAAATTTTACCTTAAATTTATAAATGCATGTTCATTTACCAATCCTCTCATATAGACCCAGTAATTCTTCTTTAAAGAAAAGTTTTGTAGAGGAAGTTCTGTATCATCTTTTCCCCCCAAACCATTCCCCGGAATAGATAATTTACATGATCTAGTTTTGGTTCCTTTTAAGAAAAGCAAGAGCCTAAACTGTATTCTCCAAGCAGTCTGAATACAGAGTTCATCAAAACCTTTATGATCTTGGCTAATTTATTAGAGATGTCTCAATTCAACATCAATTCTTTTTTTTTAACTTCTCATTTTATTGACTCTTTCTAAAGTAATCAACTTAGTTTTTATCAAACAACTCTCTTTGCATTTATGTTTAATAGTTTGAATAATATTTAAATAAATTACATAATTATAACTAAAATTGACATTATAACTAAAAAGGTTTGAGAGCACATATGATTGATTCTTGGGAAGCATACAGTGTAACAGGTAGGAATAAAGTACATCAGGCTCCGAAAGAAGAGTGTACTAGTCCCAAAGGTTCATCAGGATGTCTTGAAACATCATAGAATAAACAGCATCAATTAAGTGGTCATGTATTAAGGCAGTGTTTGTGGTCAGCATTTTAATTTACTTGCATTTCCTTAAAAATATGCTTTGAAATAGCTGATCTTTGTGCTCCTTCCTCAATAATCAAATCTGTGCAAATAATTGAACTTACCATGTAGCTGATCAGATGATCATGGATATCGACAAACCCATAATGCTCCCCTCACCAAGCATGTAGGACAGTCCTGATGAAAACTTCAAGGAATGGGAAGATGAATGCTTAAGAGTTCATTGTTTGGTCCCAAACCATATGGTGACTATGCAGATAAGCTTCTAATTTAGTGCTAAATGGAAATACCTAGGCAATGAGTGCATCAATACCAGTCTCTATAGTCAGGGTAGGCTTCCTGGAGGAGGGGGTCTTGACTTTATTATTAAATAAAATATAAAACATCCAATGGGATAGGAGGTTATACCATAGAAGTGAGAATGAGTGGGAACAATAAGAATGTGGAAACAGCAAGGAGAATACGAAGAGAAGCTGAAAATGTGATCTCTCAAGGAAGATAGAACCAAAGAGACCCAAGAGTTTTGCTTCATTGTTGGAAACAGGGAGTCATGGCAGGTTTCTTAGCAGGGGAATAACATCACTAATGAAGTATTTGAGGGTTGTCAGACTGGCAAGAGAACATTGGGTAGACTCAAGTAGGAAGAAGCTGGAACCAGGGCCAGTTTGCAGGGGCTGTTAAGAGTGATTTGGAAATAATGTGTAGAAAGGTTTTGACAAATGCAGTTTGTGGGTACAGAGATTTTACCAGAAAAAATAACTGAATTGGGAGCTGTACAACAAGGGAGATAAGTAGAAGTAACAAAAGTCTGAGTCTAGGGAGATATGAGAAATCATTAATGCTATCTGGTACCATTGATGTAGTATGAAATTTGGGGAAGGGGAGCCAGTGTGAGAAAGGAAATGATGAATGCAGGTTTGGAGTGAATGAGAGGTGGCAGAGGCAGCGTGAAGAGGGATGGTGGAGGGTTTGAGACACAGGAGGTCTGAATCCCAGGGACGAAAAACAGAAACCAAGGGATAGATGTAGGTATTATCCACAGAGCAGCCTGTCAGAAACCCTAAAGTGGACAGGTCAAACCTCTAAGGAGGGTCCTGCAGAGATAGGAAAGCCAATGTCAAGCCTGAGCTTCAGCCAAAACCTCTGCTCCATCAACCGAGCCAGAGCTTTTCATGACACAGAAGATGTGACTAGAGGTGCTGCTGTCTAAGATCTTACAGCCTAAGCTTCCTGCTTTTCATTCTCCATTCTCCCCATTTGGGAGTCTTGTCCTCTGTCTTTCCTTTCTGGGTCTCCATTTAGACAACAGGCAATTAGACTCTGTATAATCATGTGCTTAGGTTCAATCCAATTTTTATTTCACTGTCACATGTAGACTGATCCTGGCTCCCCCAGTCTCTCATTTCTTTCCTTTCTTTTCTCTCCCCTCCTAACTTTTCTACTGAATTATTACTTTAAATTTCTCCCTTGTTAAAGATGGGAAGCCCTCCATTAGGACCCACACTCCATTGTGTAACACATCATTTAAATATCTTTATCACTTTCCCACTGGGAAAAACAGTAATTGATGGTATTTCCATTTATCTTCACTTTCTATGCTCCATCTGTGGAAAAGATGAGGGTTTCAAATAGCTCATTATTTATTTTCCACCAGGCTCAAGTTGGATTCCAGCACCATCCTTACAGGGACCCAGTCTTCCCACTATCCCATAATGTTTTATGAGCAGTTTTACAATCCAGACATTGCATTATTATCATGTCCTTCTGAAAGATGCTTATGTGAATTGTCAGCAAACAGCAGCTGGGAGACAGGATAATCTGCCCCTGCTTGATGGCTGGTTCACAGTTTGCCCTGGGAGAACCCTTTGCTCCGGAGCTCCTGTATGGAGGAGCCTCTGCCATGGAGCGGGTGACCACTCATGTCCAAAAGCTCTCAAGTTCAACGACAGTGTGCATAAGCTAAGATGTTGCCTTGGAGCATTCTCCCTGCAGAATTCCTTAGTGAGCATCTAGGCTCTCCCATTCATTTATGAATGAAGAAACTGAAGCTCAGACATAAGATATAATCTGCGAGGGACACAAATACAATAACCTCAGAACTGGAAACCAAGCTTTCTGATGATTAAAAAAAAAAAAATCTTAAAAATTTTTTTTCTAAATACATCGCAAATATAACATCCAGCAGGTTTATTCAACTCTCCTAAATAGAAATGAAAACCCACAGGTGAGGGCATACAGTAATTCTGACTTGCTATTTCCTGTAGAGAAAACAAAGTGAGCAAAAGTCCTGGTAACTGGCCTGCCTTCGATTCATCCCCAGAGTTGGGGCTCAGGTGCTCTACTCTTGATTTACCTGTCAGACTGCATTAGTTCACCCAAGAGTTATGAAATTGAGGTGGAGTATTTTCCATCCCTTATTCATTGCTCTTTTACTTTTCTACAAGAGAGAGAAATAACTGGAGGTGAGTGGAGTTGCTTCTCCTCACTGTTTTGGGGACATGCTAACCAATGAAACTCTTGGGGCTGGCTTTCAGAGAGATACCTGAGTTGGGCAGAGAGAGGGAGAGCACAGCCTTCAGATTTCCAAAACAGCAGCCAGCAGGAGTCCAAGTTGAACCCTGGGCAGGTGGGATTTTCTGTAATAAAACGGGGTTGGGAAGAACAATGTTTAAATAGGCCTGAGGTAACATGTCATAAAAAGGATACTGAACTTGGCCCCAGGTTCTGGTTCTGACTTTGCAGCCAGATGGCTGCACAACATTTCTGAGCCTTCATATTCTCATGCATAAGATAAGGGAGTTGGTTTGTAGGAGCATAGACCCCACCTGGCTCTGGCATTCTGGGATTCGATGGAGACTTTGCATCCGGGCAATGGTGAGCAATGATTTCAAGGAGCACGGGCCAGGAGGGGAGTGCAAAGGAAAGGCTAATGGGAAACACGTGGTGTGGATGACTAGTGACAGGAAGCAAGAAGGTAGGATCGGCAGGCCCAGGGACGCCCCATAAAGGCTTCCCTTCTCCAGGGGCAAACTGTTTCCAAACGCACAGCTGAGCACAGGCATGAAGTGTTGAACACCCATAATTCACTTTTTCATTGCTCATCAGAGAAGAGCAATTCATAATCATCTCTGCTGACTTTCAAAGCACTACTTTGAAGCAAACAGATTCTATTATCCTGCATTTACATATGAGATAACTGAGGCTCCAGGAAGGTGAGAGACTGCCCAAGATTTATTGTTTATGGCCTGGCTTGGACAAGACCCAAAGTTTCCTAGGTCCTTCTCGCAGGCCTTTTCCAACTTTGTTTGCTACAGCAACCACATGTATTTCTGTAGAACTTCTTACTTTTAAAGTGTGTTAAAAACCATTACCTCATTTTATCCCACTGTGACCCTGTTAACTGGGGATACTAGGGGCTACTTTTCCTGTTTTAGAGATGAGAAAAGTGAGGCCCAGGGAAATTAAGTGATTTTTCCTGAGTTTCCTTTTTATTCAACAAACCCTCACGGAGCACTTACAATCTACCCAGCACAACCCACACACAGCTGCCTAACAGCAAGTACAACTTTGATCTCCCAGTATCTTGAATGTATAACTTGTGCCCTTTAGGAGCTGCAATTTTTCATGTGGAAAATAAAAGCCCTCAAAAGAAGCTTCCAGATATGGTATAGACAAAATGGCCCCTCAATGGTAAGATCCCACCCAAATGCTGGTCCTCCATTGTCACTCTTTCTTTAAGATAGCCTTCAGCCCCAGAATTAATGACTTATGAGATATAGTTGACCCTTGAACAACACGAGGGACTTAGAGACACCAAACCCCTGCACAGTCAAAAATTTACATGTAACTTTTGACTTCTCCAAAACTTAACTACTAATAGTGTGTTGCTCAATTACAGCTGTGAATACTTGAAACACAGAGTTAATAAAGCTATTGTAATAATCATAACCTCCATGTCTTCTTCCATATGAACAACCATGAACCTACTTTTGCCCCACCCTGTACTTTGTATATAATGTATATTCTTACAAAAAACATGCTAGAAAAAATAAAATCATAAGAAAGAGAAAATATAGTATTTACCTTGTTTATTGAAAAAAATTGCTTATAAATGAACTCACATAGTTTAAACTCATATCATTCAAGGATCAACAGTACATAATAATTGTTAGAGAAATGACAGACAATAATAACAATTGATGAGGATGTCATAGCTGGGCTTCAACTTTGATTTGATATAGTCAAAGCATGTATCAATGCTTTCCAACCTCCCAATGCTGTCTTCTCTCTACCTTCTCAGCACCATGATTCCATAGTCTCTTCCATCCTGGACCTGAATTCTTTGTTCAGTCCCAGCTAATCCCTACTAATGGATTGCCAGTACCTCAATGGAATAAGCCATAGAAGAACAGAGGCTGGATGGCCAGTCCACAAAGATGGCTTGGAAAGATGTCTGCCCTGGGGGAGGGCACTGAGATTCTCTCTGTCTTTAAGAATATACAAAATGTACTCACTGGAAGATAGTACAACTACCTTCTAATTATGTGGCCTCTCCTTGAATTTTGTTCTTCAGTCAGACTCTCAAATATATTAGTAAATTGTCCAGAACTTCCCAGTTAACAAACATTACATTAACCTTCAACAGATCCTCAAAGCAATCCCAGTCTCCATATTTCCATTTCAGCCTTTTCTGTAGATAGATACCACAGCCCTAGAGTTTCGGGGTTTTTTTTTAAGTTGGGGAAGAAAGATTTTATTAGTCTGAAAAACTGTGCTATCCCTCCACTTCGTAAATGGTACTTCTCGCCTATTATCAGGATGCACTTTGAGCCTCTAGAACTGAAGTCAAGGCCCTGGCTGGTGTGGTTCAGTGGTTTGAGCACCAGCCTACAGACTGAAAAGTTGCCAGTTCAATTCCTGGTCAGGGCACATGCCTAAGTTGTGGGCCAGATCCCCAGTTGGAGGCATGCAAGAGGCAACCTAAAAAAAACATATTTAGAAGTGAAGTCAAGTTTATCCTGAGCCATGTGTAGTCCTTTGCAATCACAAGAGAAAAAGTCCCTGGGAACAGAAGGGCAGTCTGTGTCCAGGAAAGTGAACAAGCCAACTCTCATGCTTCTCCCACCTCCACCTCTCTTCTTGCCTTTGACACTGCCTCCTTGATGACCCTTCCTCTCCAATAGCAATCCAGCAGTCAAGACCCAACTCAAGTGCCACCCCTTCTCTGATTCTTTGTGGACCATACCATCCCTCTTGGACCTCTCTCTTTCCTGGGCTACCACAGCCAATTTTTCTATTCTTCATCGAGTGCCACTCATCATCAACATTCTTGAATTGCTCACTCACTTGTCAAATGTTTAATTATGACTTTTCAACTGGACTGTAGGCTCCCTGAAAGCAGAAGACATACTTCCTTCACCTCCGTTCCTCACTGTGGTTTATGTTAGCTAGTCACATGAAATATGTTAGTTGGTTTAAAAAATAACTTCCAAGTAGAACACACACTGATTTAGCCCTGACAACACAAAACAGAGCTGAATGACTGACTATACTCTTTAGAATTTGGAATAACAGCTTTTGAACAATATTTGACATTTTCTAAGGGAAGCATATTACTGTCCCAGGCTCCTGGCTCTGCCCCAGGGAACTAGCATTGGTCATATTGCCTGTGTGAAGAAGCCCTTTCTTTGCTGATTCTGGACCACCCATCACAACAGCAGGAAATCTATCCATCTGCTGTCCTCCCTCAGGGAATTACTGCATTGCAACCATCTCCTTTCACCTATTAAGATGCCAAATATATTTATTCATTCTTCAACACAGAGTTGAGGAAATATTAGTATTGGCTGAGTTGAGATGGTAGGTCATTTTACCAAGCTAATAGTGATCAAGTTATTCCAAAATACCTACTGAGGGACATAAGTAGTATGGAAATGGACACCCCCATCCCCCTTCACTGGAAGAGTCTGGGAGTGATCCTTCACATTTGTCATGGGGGAAACCAAATCCCTGATCTGACATTCACTTCATTTTCCTTCACAGTAAAAGCTATTGACTTCTTCTATTAATGGGATTAGAAAAAGATGCACTGGCCTGGAAATCAGGAGGCCTGGTTTCTCACCCTGGCTCCATGCCCAAGACCTCCTTCCCCTGGTTCTTTCCATGAGACCACACCATGTGCACACCTGCCTGTCACTTAGTACCAAGTGATGGGTTTATTTGGGTGGCATGTTCCTTTGAAGACCACCCAGAAGTTCCTGCTGACACTCATGCTTTCTACTTAAAATTATTGGCAGCAGGGAGACCAACCTCTGAGGTACACTGTGTTGTGCAGAAAGATGTGAAAGTTCTACCTGGAGAGCCCAGTTCTCCCTCCTCATCCACTAATCCATGTGTGACCAGGAAAACCCCTTACATCTCTGTGCTTATTTCTCTGCCTATAACTTGTAAATAATGATACAGATAACCCCCATCCAAGGGTTTCCTCCAGGGCTCTTGTGAGAACTAAATGGGATTAGAAATATGACCATATTTTAGAAGCAAGATGATTTGGTGAAACATGTTTGTCAGAACATCATCATGTATGTGGCCAGCAGGACCATCCAGCAGGAGAACTTGCATCTGGTTCTAGCTTGGCTACTAACTATGTGACCTTAGGTAGGTCATAAGATCTCTCTGGGCTTCACTTTTCTCATCTATCAAATGGAGGTTAAGCTAACTGCCTTACCTTTCATGCATGGGTGCAGTGAAGATCTGAAATAAGGTGTGTGAAAGAGCATTGAAAAGCATAAAACATTATATTCAACTAGGAAAGAGTTCACTCTTTATTAGAAAGTCTATCTGGATTGAGGTCCATTCATTCAGTGTAAGAAACCCATCTTCCTAAGAAGGGGACCCAGAGGGAGAGATTATATGTAAATTGCCCAGTTACTACACCTGCATTACTTCTGGAAGATGTGTCATTCAGTAGAAGAAGCACCAGCCTGGGAATTAAAGATATGGGCTAGACACTTACAAAGAAAACTCACAACACAGCCAGTCCCTTGGGATAGCATATATCTTAGCAGTATCATATCCAATGCAAATCAAACAACACCTTCCAAGGGCACAGTGTAACTTCTTCAGATTGTTGGATAGAAATGATCCATGTTTAAGAAGCTATAAAATGGTGACTACAGACCATAACTTTAAAATAAAAATCCTGCTTCTCAGAACTGTGACTGCAGAAATTGTACACAGTATTGGATGTGTGGAGGAGAAATGGTGCTAACATGAATATAAAGCAGAGAACAGCACTGACCCTGGGTGTTATAGAATTACAGGAGAGGGAGATTCTTCAGGGCCAGGGAGGTAGCTATGCCTATGAGTTGGAGATCATGAGAGCCCCGAGGGCACATACCACCCAAGCTGGTCCTGAAACACGGATTGTAATTGGAAAGGCAGGGGGGAAGGAGATGATTCCAAGGTGGCATAGTGGGTCTAGGTAAGAAGGTGAGCAAAAGAGAATAGTAGGTTTAATGGCAGGATGGACCAATCCTTGGGACTGTACTTATAAAAGACCATGCTCCGCTCACCATCCCAAGTCAAAAGAAGAAAAACTAAATAAAACTTCCTTTTAGAGTCTGTTTAATAAGTATAATGCACTATGAATTTCAGCTTTTCTGACATCATTCAGGATGATGACTAGTCATTCTTGATGCATCGTGGTTCTTCTTTGGCAATGAACTGGTGATGCCCAATGGTTCTTGATAAGCCCCAAACTTGTGCTGTACTGTTGGTTCTAGAGTTCTTGGATGAGATTGGCATCTGTTGCTCTCATGGGAGGAATCCACGTTCTTTTCCTGCAAGCACTGACACCGCTCCCTCCCAAGTACTTGATGGACAAGAGGACTGAGTAGCAAGTGCGTTACTGAACAGGGATGGATGAGAGAATGCAGGAGCCAAAGGCAAAATGTACTCTTTTATGTGCTTGGAGAAACATTGCTCTGACCGTGAATGAAGTTATTTAATGGAGAACAAGTACAAAGATACTAGAGTTCTGAATTTGTTGTCATGAAAAAATGCTTACAATTTTTCAATAAATTTTAAAAACTCCCTCCATAAAACAATATATACACTATGTTTTTATTTTTTGGAAAAGAAAAACACTTACTAGATGACTAAACACAGTTAAAGTTTTTTTTTTGTTTTTGTTTTTTTTCTAGATTTTATTTATTTTTAAAGAACAGGGGGAGGGAGAAAGAGAGGGAGAGAAACATCAGTGTGTGGTTGCCTCTCACACACCCCCAGTTGGGGATCTGGCCCACAACCCAGGCATGTGCCCTCACTGGAAATCAAACCAGCAACCCCTTTGTTCACAGGCAAGTGCCCAATCCACTGAGACATATCAGCCAGAGATAAACATAGTTAGATTTTTAAAGGCTAAGTCCATCAAGCCTGGAGTCTGTGGGGAGCTCGTGCTCCTAGCGAGATCCTGCCTGTGACAGCAGTCTGGCTATGGCTCAGCAAGGGAAGTCATTCTTCATACACTATGGTTTGAGAGGCTTGGACCTACCTGAGCAGAACCATTCTGATGGGGCTCTAGGAAGACCATCTAACCTGACCATTCTCGGGGGCTCCATGGTAGCACTGGGGAAGCCTTGAAGGAGGAATCCTAGCTCATTACTCAGCCCGCTCTTGTCAAGTCTCTGTGATATGAGTCCCTGGCAGCTCCCAGGAGCCAACTCATAGTCAGAGAGGCCTCTCCAGCCCAGCCACTCTTAGAAATATAATTAACTCACATATTTCACCCTCACTAATAGAATCTAATCGTTGACAAGGGTTCAGGGGAAAAGAAGACAGTTCTTGAGTTTGATCCTCCAAGTTAAGCTATCTCCTGGGGCAAATGGAAGTCTCCTTCTGTGGTGCCCCTAAAGTTGCTAAGTTCTGATTTGCTTAGTGGGAGGACCTACCATTATAACCGGGTCTACTTAAGGTCTGTGCTTGAGGAACCAGATCCTCTTCCCTCCAGAAGTGTTTTGTTGTTGTTGTTGTTTGTTTGTTTGTTTGTTTTTTAGTCAGTTTCTCAAGAACCAGCGGTGCTCATTGTAAGAGAACCAAGTTGCTTAGGCCCAGGGATATTTAAGCCTTTGCGGAAACTCAGTAATCTGCCTTGATTAACTGACTATGCTTTCTCCTGCTCCTTCATTCATATTACATTTCATTATATTTCACACATAGCCTCCATTCTCAGAATGCTTATATGTTAAGTGATTTGATTTTAGGATGGGCCTCTCTTTGCCACTTTCTCTTCAACTGTTTAATCAGTTCACTGAAGTAGAGTTGCAACTTTGGAAAGTGTCTTAGAAGCCATTGCTCAAACATTATCATTTTTGCAGATGGAGAAAACAGTCTTTGAAAGTTAAAAAACTAGCAGAGTTGGAACAAAAGACAGGTTTCCAAATTACTAGTCCAATGTTCTTTCTACTGCTTCATTTTAACAGTTATTTGTTGGACATTTGCTACAAAAGTTTAGAGAAAAACACAAGACATGGCCCCTACCCTCAAAGTAATAAATCAAATTGAAGAAACAAACCTGCCCAAGGGAAATGAGAGGGCTACTATGATAACCCAGGTAACGCTGACCAAAGGGTTTCTGAGGAGGGAGGGAGAAGAGCAAATTGGAACCAACAGACTGGCTCCCCTGTGGAAGGCAACTAGAACATCGGGAAGAAAATAAGAGAGAAGCTTCAGAAGGCTGGTTGGAAAGCCAATTTAATGTATATACAGAGGGCTTGCCATGTTGGGTGGGCTTCACATGGTGGTAAGAGGGAGTCTGCTTGCTGCCCACAAAAACAGTGAGATTTATGGATCAGTGGAGCTGACAGATGGAATGGGCACCCAGAGAGACCTGTGAGCTCTTGCCCAGTGTGAGCCCATGTTGAATGAGACTTCGCTGTCTGGGTGTGGGTGACTTTTTAGAATGGGAAGGAAACAATCAGGAAGGGAGTTTAGGACCCAGATATGGTATATGAAGGATTTGGAAGGGTGAACAAGGAGATAGAAGATTTTACATAACCTACTTTAGATTTCTTACCTCCTATTTGGGTTGATAATTAGACAAGACTTAATATTGACTAGGCAGAGAAAATAGCTCTCTATGTGGTTTTATTTGTGCTAAAGACGAACAGTGACCAATCAACTCTCTTCTTAAGGGATTTCTGGAGTCAGCACATTTTGAAAAAACTAAAATGAATGCATGTGTGTGTGTCTGTGTGTGTATAACAAAACATGCCTAGTAAGTGAATGAGTGTGTGTTGCATGTATGTGTGTGTGTGTGTGTGTGTGTGTGTGTGCAACATCTGATTAGTAAATGAATCCCGGCCCATCACTGACTAATTCAATTACCTTGGGTAATATAGTGAACCCCTATGTGCCTTAGTTTCCTTACACTAAAATAAAGATAATAACACAACTTTCAGGATTATCAAAAGAAGTAAATAAGGTTAAAACAGGTCACATAGTGCCTAGCATACAGTATGCACCCAAATAACATTAGTTCTCTTTTTTCTCTTTTCCAGCTACTGTCACCTAGCAAAGAATAGTACTTTGGGGGGGATTGGACATGGGGGCATAGAGGACTGAAGGGTAGGATACAATGTTGGCACAGTTAGAAACTGTTAGAAAATGTAAGTCATGGGCAAGCAAGGGAGGAATAATGTGTGCCACGTGTTTTAGGAAAAACAAAAAACAAACGGTACCCACCGGTCAGTGAATATAAACTAGAGTGATGACCTGCCATCATCACTGAACCCTCAGGGCCCAGAACTGGGCTCTGCAAGGGACCCAGGATAACCAGTGTGAGGCCATGAGTTGTTCAACAAGATGAAGGAAGGCAGAAGCGTGATGCTGGGGAGAGGAAAAAACAGACTTCCCCAGGTGGGGCCCTGCACCCTTGTCCTTCCAACAGAGTGTCTTTTGTTAGATTGCTTGACAATGGAGGCAGTACAATGCTAATAAGTGAGTTCACACCACCCCTGGTTTGTGCAGAGGGGAATGAAAACTGAGCACAAAGCTTTGCTGTTGAATATCATTTCCCCAGCAAGACAATGCCTCATTTGAATATTTGTTCTTCGTCACTATTTGTTTTTATTCTGAGCAGCCATTAACCTCCTACTATGTCTCCATCTTTTATAATAAAAATAGCAGTGTTAGAAAAGATAACAACACTCCCAGCGGGACACCCTCCCCATGCAGTGTTCTGCATGGCAACGGAAAGAATGAAAGTGACAGACACTCCTGTGCCAAATGGTAAGACCACAGAGGCAGGCAGGGCCCAGGTGACTGTTTGAAAGAAGCTTCTAGTGGAGCTTTTAGGAAATTGCCATTATGAAACCGGCCTCCAAAGAAAGTAGCTAGAATAATAAAGGGGTGATTAATTAACAAGTGACCGGGAATATTCAGTCTCTGATCACTCAGTCTCACTCAAAATACTCATACACAGAATTTTGCAACCCAGGAGTCAGGAGGGGACATGCATCCCAGCCCAGTGGGGCTGACTTCTGTGCCGAAAAAATAGCCAGCATGATCTAGGGGAGGCAGAGCCCAAAAGAAGTCACTGACTCCGGTTTCTCCGCTGCATCCTAACAGCCAGGCCCTGACATCCAGTCCTGAATTTGGCCTTGTAAGTCAGCTGTGGTGTGTTCATGATTCCATACTGTTCCTTGCAAAAGACTGCATCTACCCAGCATTTTAGTCTCTGTAGTTCAGGGTCATGTAGATACTCAGGACAGCCTAGTGGATGATGTCTAATCCTAAAATGGGATTTGATGACATAGACTCAGTCACTGAGTGTCTGCTAGGTTGACCTTGAACCATCAAGTCCAAACTTATGGGCAAGAGTTTATTTGGGATTTTGATTCCCTTATATTAGCAAATAAATCCCTTTTGCACATTTCCCAAAGGCCCTCATTCGTCACCACAGCAGATTTTCTAAACAATCTCTCTTCTTCCTCTTCTCCTAACTCCTCTTTGTCCTCCCTTCTCTCTCTGGGAATGTGCTCCATCAACTTTTCTCTTTTACCTCCTAAGAATAAATATTTACCTCCCCTGCATTATATCTTTCGCAATATGGCTAAGATAGACATGGGCCTGAGACCTGGCCTCAGCATTTATCAGTCAAGGGACCACAAGCAGGATCATCCACTTAATCAAGCCTTAGTTTCCCCAGGTGTATGTTCCCCTCTAAGTGTTGATGTGAAGGTTAAATGAAATAATGTCTGCAAAATGCCTGTGTGGTGTTCATAACAGAGCATGTCATAGATATTATTTTATAATTAATAAAATTATATTACTAATATAGTTAGCCAAATAGAACTATTTGCTTCTTCTGGAATGTAATCTCAGCTTGCCTGTGCTCATGCCTTTGTCTTCACTATTCCCTTATCTTCGTAGGCATCCTTCTAGGTTGGATATAAAAGCCTCAGTCATTTTTAAAAGTCATCTGAAATGCATATAACTTGCTCTCGTTCTCTAAACAGACATGCTCATTTTGGCTCTGCACTTCATACTATTCTTGTGGCACGTATCTTCCTCTATCACTCTTCTTTCCCTTGTACCTGCTACTTGGTTAAAAGGATCTGGAAGTCTAGGGTTATGCAATGTCCAACCCTTGATATGAGATTCATAAATATCATTGTTGAGTTGCATTATCTTCAAGTTTCTTGATATCTGTATCTGAGGCTGGAAAGAAGAAATTTGCCTTGATCTGATTCAAACCAGAGACTGTATGCGTTGTTCAAGGTCACAGCACATTCACATCCTGGAGAATAATGAGACCAAGGGCACAGATATCCTTAGTGGGCATTCAGGATAACCGTAGTTTAAAAAGAAAGTGTGGCTCTTCCTCCTCTGAGATGCGGAATATGGATGGGACAGGATTCAGTCTGGCCAACTTCTCATGGCCTTTGGTTCACTTCAAGTTCATAATACATATTCCTAAACCCCAGATGGTCCTCTCCACCTGATAGATTTTCATCTCCATCTCTGAAGGACCTTCCTGGGTATTGGAAATGACCCATTTACCCTTTTATTTCTTCCATCTCTGAATCACAGATGATTCTATAGCCTGAATCTTACCCCTTAACTTTGTAGATTGTCTCATACTGTTTTCACTCTAAAGCAAGAGCCCTCAGGGTCAGAGACCATGTCTTCACTTCCTTTATTTGATTCACAGCCAGCCAAGGGTGGGACCTTAAGAAGTATTTGCTTTGAGACTGATGGAATGATAGCCCCTCTCCCAAATGAAACTTGTCCTCAATGGTGTGGAGATACTTTCAGTCTGGGTAGACTCTGATATGCTAACTGTCACCAGGTAAAGGAAAAAGGTGTAAGGCCTATTTTATATTTCATGGCCTAAAAAGGCTGAAAGTTTAATCAGACAACAGTTGTTGTTGTCGTTTGTATAAGTTTAAATAAGTTTAATGCATTAAACTTTTAATGTAGAAGCAACAATGAAAATCTGGGGTTTCTTGGACAGAATCAATAGCAGGAAAAACCCACGAGCCAGGGCAGTCCTCGGAGTCACTGCATTGTGAGCGGGTTTACTAACTGAAGTCTGGAGGCAATCTATTTTATTAAGAGATTGAAAAATAGTTTAAAAAACCAGCATGTGAAGATTTCCATCAAAAATAGATGGGCAGTTTTTAAACTGCAATTGGTTTCTAAAGAACGGGCAAGATAAGAATTGATAGAGGTGAATAGCTATCAAAACGTGGGGTGGAAAAAAAGAAGCAAATTGCCACCTACTTGAAGTGAATAGCTCTTGTAATGTAATGGCTTTTAAACTTTAAAATTGTTTTGTATTATGACATACATAACAGTAGAAATCTGGGTTGAGAGTGTTTATTGGTTTTTTTTATTCCCCAATGGAAGATTGCCTGTTTGGTATTTGAATAATAATCTCCATATAAAAATATGGTAATGTAATTATGCTAACTAGTATTTTCTATAATTCAGGAATCTGTTTATAATAATATATCATATTTTGCAGTCAGGTAGGAATCTATTTGTCTCTTCCACCTGGGCCTGGAGATAGGAAGAGGAAGTTTAATATACAGTTTTCTATAATCTGATCCTCTCTGGAGTTAGCATTTCCTGAAGGTGATACAATAAATCTCACCAGAAATACCTTCATTTACCACATACTGGCAACTGGAGATGAAGCTGATTCTTCAAAATTTTGCAGATAAACTGCCTTGACCAAACTCACAGATGGAAACACGCTAGTATAAGGATATTAGCCAAATTCAGAGGCATAGAAGTAAGAGAGAGTTTTAAATTACTTTGGAGAAAACAAATAGAGAACGTCAATTACATTTGCTATTACACAGTGTGTTATTGAGAAATTTATATGTGAAAACTACTTTATCAGCTAAGTTTTACCTAGCATCCACATAAGAAAATGCAAATTGCAAAGTTGTAGATGGGTTTACACTTCATTGAGTCCCCCTTTAATCTGGCATTGTCCTAAGACAATTTGGACAAGGTTAGTCCATTGTTCTTATTTCTATATCAAGAATATTAACAATGGTGGGGCCCCTGGCACTTTCTAGTGCAAGAGTTTGCCTTTGGTTAGGAAAGCTAATCCTGAAAATACTGATTAATGGAGTCATAGTAACCCATTGGGTAGTGTTAGAGGCTTGTCCCAGGGTTCTGCATCAACTCAGTTCAGGTTTATAGCCCCCTTAACTAGGATGGGGGTACAGAAAGTTATAGTTTAAGTAAAAGTGGTAAATACGTTGGAAGGTATATTGCAAGGCAAACTTGTCTCTATGACTAGTAAGATGGGCCAAATTTAACCTATTAGAATTATAAAGCTAAATGTAAATTCCTATATAGGAATTTATATAGGTTTCTCAAAAAGCCACAACCAAAGAAACACATCATAGGGAAAAGGTGGCCAAGAGGCAGCATATGACAAAGCAAAAGCTTTAATAGCTTTGGGGCTCTATTAATAGTCATACCATGCCCAGAAATAAGGAAGTGATTGCCTCTCACTAAACATAACATGCTTGGAATTTTGTATTCAATTTGAGGGTTTTACCTCTTAATAATGAAGTTGATAAACTGGAATAAAATGCCCAGAATGGTGAATAAGAATGGTTGAAAGAAATAAGGCTTTTTAGGTTGAAACAAGCAATCTGTTTTCAAATACGTTTAGGGCAATAAAGACAATGAGAAAATGGACTTATTCTGAGTGATTGCAGAAAGCAGATGTAGTTCCTGGAACAGCTGGATCTAAGGACCACCTTCCCCTCCGTCTTATTACTCCCAAGCCCTTTGCTTTTGTTTTTCAGCATTACTGGAGTATAATTTACAAAAAATTGGCCTGCTCCCTCTGCAGACAAGGGAGAGCTGGGTAGGAGGCAAACTTAGGGGGAGATCAGGGGAACTCTGCAGGTCAGTCTTTATAGGAACAGAGACAAGCCCTTCCAGTCTTCATTCTCTTCCCTCTACCACTCTTTTCTCCTCTTTCCTGCCCCCAAAACTTCCCCCTACAATTTTTCCTTCACATATAGGAACCTTGAAAATAATGAACTGACCAGGACAAGTGTGTTGATTCCAATGTCTAGCAACATCCTGGTTACCTTTCTATTTTTTTTTTTTCAATAACAGTGACAGGTGATTTGAGGTGATGATAAATCCATGCATTTAAAGGCTTGATTGCCTGAATAAATAGGTTGGATAGCTTCCATAATTGGGTAATTAAAGCAGAATGGAGATGCCAGTGGGGCCAGGTGCTGAGAAAAGCTGGGTGGCTGGAGATTTCATTTTGGAAAAGGCAAAACCCATAACTGTAGTAGTAGACTAGGTAAAACCAAAAGGTACATATTCACAGCAAAAGTGGCTGCAGGGGAGGCAGGGGCTTGGTTTAATTGAACTAAGATACAAATGGAAAGTAAAGACACACTTGAACTTCTTTGCATATTTTCTCGCAGAGCATGTGGATCCCCTGCTCAGAATTCCAGGTTGGGCCAGGGAGGTGACAACAGGGGGTGGAGTCCTCCTCTGAATAAGTGCTTTCCAACACCGTACCCTCCTCCCCAACCACATCCAGTGAGCCAGCATGCACACGGGCGCGCGGGCGCACGCGCGCGCACACACACACACACACACATATTCCTCTGCCTTGCTCTTCCCTTTCATCTTCTTTCCATTTCCCTCCTGTTCTTATTGCCCTGTAAGCATGCTCCGGGAGAACTGTAATCAGAATTCAAAATCTGTAAGAAGTCACCAGAGAGCGCACCCACGAAGACGCAGCTGATACCATCAGACCCCAAGGGAGCAGAAAAGAGAACAGAGCCATAGGACTGGCACCTCTTTGTTTCCAGGATCTTGCTGCCAGAGAAGAAAGCCATTTTCCCCACTGCTACTAGTCAGATATTCTCCTCCCAAAAAGCCAGGCATGCCTGCCATCACCGGAACAACACAAGGGGCCTCATCGCATCCAAGCCTCCCATCTGGGAGTGGCCACATCTGATTCTGCTCCTAGCCACCCCCACCTCACGTGGTACCTGTCTATCTTTCCCCCATGCACACCAACTATTAAGTGCTCACCATGCAAATAGAACTTCACTAATCTCTTCCCTCCCAACCTCCCCAGAGGCAACAAGGGAGTTGCACTTGTGTGCTGAGTACTCACCATGTCAGACACTGGGGTAAGCACATCATCAGTAGCCTAGCCCCGCAAATCACCATATCATTTTCCGTTTTGTTGATGAGGAGATTGGGACTTGAGAAGGATAGTTAACTTCTTAGCAGATAATAACTCACAGAAGGAGAGTTTACATTTATATTTGAGGAAAAAAACCCATGCTTTTAATACATGATACCACATTCCAAGGGCCTGGGAGTCTTGGGTTATAAATACCCATATACTGCTGCCTTCCTATTGCCCCCAACAAAGCATTTATTGAGCACTTGCTGTATGCGAGGGACTGTGCTGGGTACTGAGACTATAGAAGTGAACAATAGCATGGCACCCTCAGGGACACAGAGAGACAAAAATAAAGACTTCCAGAAGTAAGTTCTTTTCCTCTGCTAGGTGCTTAATGCATATTTGATTAAATAAAATCACTTGAATTAAACCTCCCCAGTTCACTTCTCTGAGAGTAGGAAGCAAATCAGTATTTCTCTGCATGACTGGCTGAGGGAGGTGGGCGGCTATTACTATTGAAATCACAAGCCTGCCTGAAAAAACACAAAGAAATATGTATTACCCCACAGCTAAGAGGCTTCACCTCCTGTTATCTGTATCTACACATACAAACTAGTTTGACAGAGTTCAGGTGCAAGTTTAAAGAAAGGCTCTGTGTGTGTGCACGTGTGTGTATTCAGGCATGTGTGTATGTGAGAAAGAGATTTTTTGTATTAAGACTCTGTTTGTTTAAGTTGATTTATGATAGCCAAAGTGACTGTTTAATGCACACCATCCTGCTGGAGGCTAAACCATACCATTTCCACTCAAACTATTTGTGAACATCATCCCTCAGATTGGAAACCAGGAGTAAAAATATCTTAATGATCTAGCAAAAAAGCTAAAGTGTTATGTCTGTCCCATGGTAGAAGAACAGCCTGGAAGAGCAGCTTCTGATGCCTAGAAGGCAATCCAGTGCCAACAAAGTTACCTAGGAATTCAGCATTGGGCTCTGAGGGACACACCTGTAGTTCATTATTGCCCATACCAGGCACTGAGCGCTTTCTGTACAATATCTCCTTTAATTTTCCCAATGACCCTGTGCAACCCCAGGACCTCTAGCATTTCAAGATTGGGAGAAGCCACTGTAGACCTGGCATAAAAACCCAGGCAAACATACTTGTTTTCCTTGTCAGGTTCTAGCATGTCCGTAGGTTGAGTTAGTATAAGGGATTTGCTATTCATCAAGTGTTCAGTAAAGAAACTACTGATTCTCATGCTGTCTGTATTTCCTGAAATATTTTCCCTTGGTTTCCTCTTTGAAAAAACGTCAATGAGCATCTATTTCTGAAGCATCTACAATGCGCTTGCTACTGTGGTCAGTCCTGGGGTTCAGAGATGAACAAGGTCAACCTGGTTTTTGTTCTTACGGTGCTTAGAGTCTGGTCAGGAAGAAATGCCAGTGACATCATTACATGTAATTAGCCACATCATTATAGACCAATCTCTGCTCTACCATGTCAAGGAAAAATACAGAAAAGAGTTATGGCTACACTTGATGCAGTTTTAAAGAAAATGACACCATATTGGGGTTCACAGGGGGCTAAACAGTGACCTTTGTAAGCTGATCAAACCATAGAAATCACAGTGTGGGGGAACCCAGAAGAGAAGAGACCACTCCAGGGACAGAAGTGGTGCCAGCTCACTTTTTCTACCTGCAGAGTCTTGCCAAGGCTCTGCCCTGCATATCCTTGGAGACTCTGTGCTTTACTCTCATAAGCAAGACCAGTTCCTTACAAGGGAGCAATTCGGCTTTGGAAAGCTAGTGTCAGAGCCCAGCAATTGGCTTAACTGAATGTTTTCCTTCTCAATGAATTGCTTTTGGCGTTATTTAAGCCCAGTCATAATATTGTGGCTCACAGGAAGCTAAAGAATAACCTTTGTAAGTTGATCAAATCACAAAACTAATGAAAATGGATGGCTGGGGCTTACAAAGGGGCATGAATATAGGCCTGCTCTAGACAGCTTCACCCAAGCTCCTTCCCATGCAAACACAGCTCAAAAAGAATATTTTTTCAAAGTCTTTCTTTTCTTTCTATAAGCCATTAATTTATGCCAGCCTGAACTAAATCCAGAAGTGTTTCTCATAGCTTTTGAAGACACATACGTACACTGAATCTCGTGTGTATCTGACAATGTATCCACCCCCCATCAAGTCCGTCAATGGGCACTCACTCGGAGACTAAACACAACAGCAGAGTTGAGTAGCCTGGGATTCCAGCATCAGCTCTGGACCTGGTTTCCTTTTGGTCCTCACCAGGAAAACTGTTCCAGCTTATTGGAAATGAGAGGGATTCTACAGGCACCAGATCACATAGTCACATCAGTGGTTAAGTGGGAGGTGAACCTAGCAAGCCTATAGTAAGTAGAAGGTGAACCAACCTGAGGACAGGGTCTCAGACCACAGCATGGAAAGCATGTTTCCTACATGGTAGGCAGAATTCTAAGAACAAGACATACCTCGATGGAGTGTCAACACTAACACTTTCTAGGTAGTTGTGTAATATTTCGCAAATTAGACCATGGAAGCCTCTGCTTTGTCATCTGTAAATGAGGAGAGTAATGGAAACTACATCAAAGATAAAGTCCTTAGTTCAACCCAGGACACAGAGACATTGTGCAATAAAAAATAAAAACAATTTAAAAAAAACAACAGCTGTTGTTATTGTTACTTGAGACCTCCATGAGTTAAGAACTGTGTGCACTTTGAGTCCTTAGGTCCCAGGTTGGCTTTGCCCTGGGGCACAAGTGGTGATTCCTGTTCTATTATCCTGGAGTACAAACAACTTCCTCTCTAAGGAGTACCAAGGCTGTTGTGTGGGTGCCGCATTTTTTAAATCTGATATTGGCCTACTTTCCTATTTTGGGTCTCTTGCTTGGCCTGGCCTCAAGGTTGGACCCTGGGTTTGCAATCATCGGTCCTGCTGTTGCTGTTTGTGGACCGCCTATTCTGATGGACAACGGTGCCCTCTTCCCTAACATGTTGGCTCTCTTTGTCGGCATCTTAGTCATGCCAATGTTCTAGCCTAATGGGTTGGAAAAATAACAGGGTCTTCTTTTCATATATACTTTTACATAGTTCCTCGGCTTGGGACATGCTGAGAAAAGGCCTTTTATTGCAGAGATTCCAAGGATAAGTCTGCAAGTACCCTCCTGCTGAGGGACACTAGATTCTAGTGATCTGGAAATAGAATCGAATCCAAGTGGGTGGCCATTTTGTCACCCTGGGGCTCCCCTTTCCTCCACCCAGTCAAAACCCTGACATGAGGGGTGCCATCATTGCTAAGGCCAAACCACCATGGATTTTGGCTTTGGGACAGATGGTGGGAGAAGGCTTCTAAGGGTGGAACCACTAGTGCTTAGTGCTGGGTGGATGGTAAGATGAGGAGACCCCAGAGGAATCTGGCCTGTTTGGCTTCAGTAAAAGAGCCAAGTTCAACTTTCAGATATGTGTATGTGTGTGAAGGCTGCAGGGATGGATACCAAAGAGTAGGAGGGTCCTCTGACCACAGAGACCAGGAATAAGGGAGCATTTTTCTGAATTTTACTTTCCTTCCTATTTCTAGTGAATTTAGGGATTTACCCTCTCAGAAACAGTCTGAAAGTATACACTGTATTGGGGGAGCTCCAGTGCATTTCCACAACTAAATAAAAATAATAAAATGGGAAGATTGAAGTGAGAAAATTTACTTTCTAATGCTAGCTCTGGGTATTTGATTTGGGGTTCTGTTGATTGATGGAAAAGGAGACATGTGAAAACTAGAGAATACACATCAGGGTTCTGAGTTAGTGGTAGGGGTGTGCACTGGGAGACCTAGCTGTCCTGTCCCAGGCTGAAAGAAGGTATGTCACATCTGGCTTGTCATGGAGAAAAAAATTGGCCTTTTCTATGCGTTGCCAGCACAGACTCCCAAATAAAAGCAGCAGAGCATGCAGAACGAGGTGTAAACCCTAGCTCCGCCCCTTTCTAGCTGTGTAAACTTAGGTAAGTTATTTCACTTCTCTGAGCCTCAGCTTCTTTGTAAAATGAAAAAAAAAGTCTCAACATCTTTGTACTGGTTTCCTAGGGCTGCCTTGACAAGGTACCACAGACTGGGTAGTTTAAACAGATGTTTATTTTCTAATAATTTTGAAGGCTAGAAGTCTGACATCGAAGAGCCAGCAGGTTTGGTTCCTTCAAATCTGTGGAGAAGGGTCTGTCTCATGCCTCTTTACTAGCTTCTGGTGGTTTGCTGACAATTTTTAGAAGTCCTTTGCATATAGAAGCATTGCCCTGATCTCTACCTTCAACTTCACATGGTGTTCTATGTGTGTGTGTGTGTCTCTGTGTCCAAACTTCTCCTTTTTATAAGGAAAGCGGTCATACTGGACTAGGGGTTCACCCTACTCCAGTATGGCCTCATCTTGACTAGTTATATCTGCAACAACCCCATTTCCAAATAAGTCACATTCTAATGTTCGAAGGGTTAGGATTTCAACTTGTGATTTTTTGGGGGTGGGGGGGTGGGGAGGATGGCCATAATTCAACCCATAATAGGATTGTTGGAAAGAATTAAAAAGTGTGACATGTTCATAAAGTTGTATATAGAGTCTCTATTGCAAAATGTTCAGTAAAGGAAGCTATTGCTATTGTTATTTTTGCTGAACCTTCATTTACTAAAGATTTATCTTTAGCTAGGCCATATCACCTCCCCTATATATCAACCACATCATCTAAGGTACCCAGGACGTGTGGTGCTGTCGAGGTGAGGGTACTAGACTGGAGAAACTTTCAGGCTCTTTCTACACAATGTTGATATATGGGTCAGCTATACCAGCAAATGTATGGTTATATGTGTTTTGAAAATTATACTATAGGAAAATCTCTTTGTTTCAAAATCTAAACCCCTGAAAAGAACCATGGGATTCATCCTAGCTTAGCTGCCACTCACACCGATCTCATTTTGAGTGAGGGTATAAGACATTCCTCCTCTTTGCCTGAAACGTAGGATTAGGGAAGGAAGAAGATGTGGTCATTCCAGGGCCTGAGCCCTGTGGAGAGAAAAGCAGGTCTAGTTAGCAAGGAGAGTTCCTGGGATCACGCCTAGAGTGTGGGACACCTGAAAAGTCAAAGGGACCCACAGAAAAGAACTGAAAGCACAGCAGAGTGACCCTCACTGATTCTGCAAATGTGCCTCCATTGTAAACAAAGGGGGTTCGGCTTTTCTGTGAAACTGTCAGCAATTTACCTGAAGGCAGACGTCTGTGCATGTGCTGGATGACCCATAGCCCTGTTCCAGTGTTTTCTGTGGCACTAGTGGCAGTCATGGTGATAAGATAAGTTGAGAACAAGGATCTGGAAATCTGGAAGCAAGGTGCTACAGCCTGCTCTGTGACCTTGCTGTGTGACCTTAGGCAAGATGCCTTTCCTCTCTGGGACTTAGTGGCTTCATCAGTAAAATAAATGGCTGAACCACCTTCTTTCCACTGACCCTGCTAGCAGGTCTGACATCCTTTGATGTTCTGATCCTGGCTCAGGTCCAGCCCCACAGTCAGATAGGAGGAAATTCCGCTGCACCAAGAGTATCATGAGGAATAACGCTGTCCTCAGCTTCAGTTTTTTTCTGGCTGGACTGCTGCTGGGCTTGGGTTGTGTCTCTGGAGCAGGCTTTTGGAAGGGAGAAAAAAGAAGAAAAAATCACCTGCCTGTATTTATAAAGAAGAGAGCCAAGTGCCACGTGATGGGAAGCCGGCAACAGGCTTGCTCATTCCCACCTTTGAAGCATGAAAAGACACTTTCCCTGAATAGTATGAGTGAATATGATGAATGAGGCTATTTGATTAAGCAGGATGAAACTGGCGAACCAGTGTTCTCCGTATTTTATTTTGCCTAATGGCTGTAATCAGAAATCACACAGTCATCTTTGAAAAGTGGGAGCCAGTGGTATGGCGAGGCTCACAGGTACTTGTATGTCTGCAGTTTTTTTGAAAACCCCATATCTCCCCTGGAGTTTACAAGAGACTAAGAACATGAATGGGGTCTCCAAGGAAGTCCCCACCAACAGCAAAATAATCAGATTACTTTGTTAATTCAGTTAACAGTCTATTGCTTCAATTTCCTTTTGTAGATTTAGATGAGATCATCAGTACTTAGTACTGGGGCTGGCACCAAGTAATGTACTGCAAAAATATTTATTAAATAAATTAATCAATGAGGGAATAAAGCCAGGAGGAGATGGAACCATGGATAATGGATAAGAACGCTGTAGGTCACGTAAAAAAAAAAAAGTGCAGATGAATTTTTATCTCTTTGCATCAAATTGGCACAGTTTGTGATAGCAAACAAAAGGCATTTATTATGTAGGCTCTAGCTGTTAATTCCTTGGGATAAAAACAAAGATGCCTACTTTTGAGCTCTAAGTCTTTTCATCACTTACTGTGTAAACTTAGGGAAGCTGCTCAACCCATCTGTGCTTCAGTTTTCTCATCTCTAAAACAACCTACCGACCTACCTCATAAGAATGGTGGGAAGACAGAATGAGATAATATGTGTGATCACTAATCGCACTTTGTGGCCCAACAAGCTACAGATTCAGTTAGCTGAGGATGGAGTCGGCTCTCTGCGGGTACCACAGAGGCACTGAGCAGGTGCTTTTATGGCATGATTTCAAAAGGCAGATCAGGCCCTTCTCTTCCAAATATCATTCCACTGACCTGTAGTAGGCCTAAAATTCCTACTCTTAGAGTTCCCTTTAGGCTAAGTTACCTGGGAAGGTGAACACATTCAGCTATTAACCCCTTGTTATTTCCCAAACTTAAATCTTACTTCAAAAGATAGGGCAGTCTGCATAGTCATTAAAGTCTGGGCTTTGGAGTCACTCAGATCAAATCTTAGCTGTGCTGTTTACTAGCTGTGTGACCTTAGGCAAGTTACTTAACTTTTCTGGATCCCAGTGTTCTCAATTGTAAATAACTAATGATATGTACTTCTTGGTGTTACTATGGGTATAATATGAGATAATATACATAAAATTCTGCATGCATCACTCATTCTCAGTTAAAGGGAATGATTATTATTAATACAAATTTTCTCCCATTGAGGATGTTCATAAGAACACTGCTATGGACTGAATGTTTTGTCTCCCCAAAATTTATATGTTGTTTTCCCAAAATTTGTATGTTGAAGCATTAATCCCTAACATAATAGTCTTAGGAGGCAGGGTCACTAGGAGATAATTAGGTATAGATGAATGTCCTTATAGAAAGAGGAAGGAACCAGAGCTCTCCCTCTCTGTCATGTGTGGATATGGTGAGAAGGTGGCCATCTACAAACCAGGAAGACAATCCTCACCAAGAACCCAACCATGCTGGCACCAAGATCTCAGACTTTGATCCCCCAGAACTATGAGAAATGAATGTCTGTTATTTAAGCCACCCAGGCCAAGCTAAATTTGTTATAGCAGCCCATGCTAATACAAACATGAAAGGCAATTTGCAAAGATTTCCAACAATATTTGGAGCCCTAGCAGCATTATTGAAACAAATTTCAGCTCCCAACGTGACCACTTTGAATAACACCCTCATTTTTATGCAGCCCCTTTTCACCTTACTCAATCAAGGTAAAGGTGAGCACTACTGGAATGCACAGAGCACTAGGGAAAGTCAACTGGAAAAGGCAGTCTCTAAATGGAGTTTAAAGAGCTGGGAAATGGGGAGAAAGATTATTATTCCCACTTCCTTGTAACTGTCACCATTTTCATGAGCCCCTGGCTCTTTGTCTCCTACTTCTCTCTCTCTCCACCTTGCTCCCCACCCATTACTCCCACCTTGTACCAAAGGGAGTCAAGGAGAGAGATTTATCCCCCTCCATTGGAAACCTCTGTTCTGAGCTCATTCATTTGTCCCCAGCATTTTGTAGCTCAGGAAGCTGGGAGGTTGCTCAGTGTGTCTTGTTCACCAGCTACCACAGCTAGGGTCACACCAGGCTCAAGAAGAACCAAGCTAGAGAATGGAAGGGTACTTGAATTCTAGTCATTTGCCCTTTTGAGGCGTTACCTTTCTCTTTTAACTGGAACCTGGCCTTGTCTCTTTGCCCCAAGATAGAATTGAGGATTCCAAAGGTCTGCCTATCCATTCTACCTTCACTTTTCCAGGGAGAAGGTGGAGGTCAGAGAGGAGCAGAGGAGGCCCACACAAAACAACCCAATGCAGTATCATAGTTGGGTTGCAGCAATGAAAAGGGTTAAGCAGAGATTTCCTTCTCATATCTTATTTTGATCATTTTATGGCACTCATCTCAGGGGAAAACGAGCAGTTTGCACATTTACCATTTCCTATCAGTCGACCATCTGCAGGCACCACCTTTTACAAAGAGCTTATACATTAACTGGTCACTTTATCATTGTAATATATTTGAAAAATCAAAAACCAGCTGTTAGAAAGCTATAAACTGGAGACTTTATTACATATTGTTTATCGTTACTTTAGTATTTGGAGATTCATACTGCATGGACTTGGAGATCTATCTGTATTGCCAAGGAGGCCAAAGTTTATTTCCCTAATAATATGCAAATGGGGCCTTTATACCAGATAATGAATAATCACTTTAGATTAAAGGCTGAGTTTTCTTTTAGTGGTACTGGCAGTGCAGCCTTTTGCACGCAGTTAATAATTAATTTAAAGAATTACCACTTCAGTGAGCCCTGCTTACATTATTTATTAAGTGTAATTAAAGTATTTATTAGTCAAGTAATAAATGAGGGACAACCCCCAGCACCTTAACAGTGTTGTAAAATAATCAGACCATGTTTATCTGCAAAGCAAGACTGAGTGTGGCTCAAGTGTGTTAATGGATTATTCATGATCGGCGGAATGCTCGTAGTGTACCTCGACATCGGGTGTGGTTTTGTTGAGCCCAGCTGCTCCCATGGCTTGGTTCCTTCTGCGGAAAATGAGTGCCTTGGCTTTTCCTCTTTGTTGGTTTGCATTTGTTGATTTGGAAGCAACATAGAGGGGATTTCTTGGTTCAGGTAAATACCCCCTGTCTGCCATGTTACCTGCAGCTCAAAATGGCTGTTCCAATATTACTATCTTGGAATTTCTTGAAGGGCTGCTGAAAGTGTTACCTATAATTAAGATGCAATTCATGGTCCAAACAAGGACAATTTTGGAAACAAAATAGTACGTTACTAATAATAATACATGAATTGAAAAGGTTGTAGGCAAGGCAGGACAGAACCTCTGAAAATGAGCATGGCCTTTATCCATCTAGCTAGGCTGCTTTTATTGGGTTGGCCAAAAAGTCCATTACATTTTTTCTGTACAATGGCACTGGGAATGCTTAGTTATCTTTAACTTCACTCAAAACTGTTTTCTTAAACTGTATTGTGGCAGCTGTCATATCAGCATGCATTTTTTTAAATTTATCAAAATTGGTGAATTTTTGTGCAGCCACTTTAATATTGAAGCTGTAATAAAATATATAATATTTTTGGCATTTTGTGTTTTATTATTTCAAGAAAGGTAAAACTGCAACTGAAACACAAAAAAGATTTGTGCAGTGTGTGGAGAAGGTGCTGTGACTGATCAAACACGTCAAAAGTGGTTTGAGAAGTTTCTTGGTACTATTGATATTTTGGCCAAATAATTCTTGGCTGTCTTATACATTGGAAGATGTTTAGCAGCATTCCTGGCCTCTACCCACTAGAAGCCAATAGTGGGAGATAGCCAATACACTCAAAATATCCAAATCAATAAAGTCATTGGTGAAAATAAAAAACATGTCTTTTATTTTATAGGAAAAAAAAATAATGGACTTTTTGGCCAACCCAATACCAGGCTGCGAGTATGGGATTCATCTTCTACTCCTGACTGCCACTCACCATATTAGCTTTTAGATGAAACCCTGGCCCTGTACCTTCCCTCAATTTCAGACAACTTTGGGCCATACATAGTCTTCCTCAGGAAAGCTTTCCTGGTGCCTCCAATTGCAAATGGTCACGCCCACCTCTAACTCCCACCACATTGCTTACTCTCTGTTGGTGCATATCTCGCCAGCTTGAGCATCTTCATTTTGTGTTTATTTTTCAAATCTACTCCATGAAGAGAATGCAAACTCTCAGAGGAAAGAGAGACACTGTACTTGCAGATTTTTAGTTCTCCCAAAATTCCTACTTTGGTGCCTCACTAATAGTACATGCATAATAAACATTTACTAAATAGATGTAATAGTTGGGAAGCCCCATCCCCTGCAAAGAGGGTAAAATTTCAGTCCAGGATCACTGACCATGACTGAGCAGATGGGCCTGTGGAATGGACACACGCAGAGGCGGTATGGTCAGTAAGTGACCATCCAAGGGACCTTCAGGTCTACCGTGAAAATCACTTTAGTGTGGGGTTATTCATGAATCAATGAACAAAGTCTCTGGTCTTCTTGACCCTAAAGTATCATGCTCAGCCTTTGTGTCTGGGTCCTTAACCTGGAATGTTCTCCATCCTGTGCTCTCTGTTAAACAAGGATAAAACCTACCAAAGTGTATATAAGTTAAGAGACAACTAAGCTTGCCCAGAAGACTGGTATGTCTCTGCAGATCCTATGCCTTCATCTGTGTGCATCCCACCTACCTCATGTTTCACCTCTTCTCTGAAGATATCTCCTGACCACCTCTCTGACCATTTAAAAGTGTGCATTGTCTGTACCGTTCATTTTGCCCTTTACATCCTTGGGTTGCACTGCTTCCTACACATTAACCTCTGGCTCTCTAGGAAAGGGTGTCACTGTCTCCTTTTCCTACATTACCCCACAGTGCTGGGCACACAGTAAGTGCTCAGCAGGTGGATAAAGGAGAATCACATCTCACCCAGTTTTCCTTAAACCCTTTCCTCCCTTGTCTGTCTGTCTGCACCCTCACTCGCTTCCTGGAATCCCACAGGAAGAATATTGTCACTTATCAAAAAATATGACCATATTAAAAAGGAAAGGAAGTGATGTGAGGTCAAAGGTAAGGGGCCTGAGTGGCATTTGAGAAAGAAAACCCAATGAATCAAACTTCATGTTTAATAATAGCCAACACAACTGGGCTGAAATTTGTGGGCTTATAAATTGATTTGTCTTCAGGCCCCTTTACAGAGCTGTTTCTAGGCGACCGGCAGGTTGGCCGTATATCATGTGTGCTCTGGCCTCATGCTGTGGCAGCCTGCTCCTGACCTCTTAATCAAGCAGAGTGCTGGGACACAGAGAGGAGATATGTGATCACTTATGGAAACACCCAGCTGGCATCAGTCCCACAAACCATCTGCCTGTCTCGCTATGGTCAGACTGACTGTCTGCTAATGCCCCCTTCTCCTGTGAGCCATTTATATAGCTCCCCAGCTTTTTTTTTTAAGTGGAAAACAAATAGCATTATTGGTTATGCTCTGCTTGGCTGTAGCTGTGAATCACAAAGTTGGAAATCACTCCAAGACAGAGTCAGACAGTACATGCTCTGCTTGGTTGGGGAAGAGGTCCAAACTGCTGATCTAGCCTCATCTGATCTTTGATGTTTTATTTATCCATAAGCTTGGCATGGCCCTGTTAGGAAGCATCTTACTTTTGTGCATTTTCCCATCCCTTTTGTGTTTCCAAAGGAAAGGGGTCTCTGCTTTAGTTGTAACCCAGGGTCAACATTTTTGCTTGGTTTTGTCAGGAGGTAATCGGCATGGGGACAATACAACTTGAGGATTGTACGCAGCTGGTAGCAGCAGGGATGGGAGAGGGGTAATAGATATTTGGCATAATACTGCTTGGCTCTTTACTACTTACCAAAGTCAATAATGGATTAGAAATACAGAGTATTGTACAGAATCAAAGGAACCAGGGGTGGGACCCTTGCCCATCATCATCATTCCATTCAACTAGCATTGAATGAGTACCCCTGGGAGGAGAGTATCATACCCTCTAAATAGAAAATATATAGTACCTATGTTAGCAAGGTAACACTCTGGTAGTCAGTTAATCATTCAATCAACAACTCAGTGTTGACTGTATCCTCTATGGCACCTTAGTTTGAGTGTTGACTGTATCCTCTATGGCACCTTAGTTTGAGTTCTCCAAGAAGCGGACCCTGAGATAAAGATGTGAATGCAAACCACTGAGTTGGGAATTGCAGGTACACACAGGGGAGAAAAGGCAATGACTGAAGGATGCATCATTTATTTAGCCAGCTACTGCTATGAGCCACTGGAGCTTAGCTCTCAAGGGAACTCTGGGAAACGGTACAAAACACATGGCTCAGAACCACATCAAGAGATGAGGGTGCTGGGGTGTTTATATACCCACTTCCAAGAGTCAAAGGTTTGAGGGCTGCTGCTAGGAGATGATCATTCTTACATACTCTGACCTGCCATATACACAAAAAGCAAGCTTTCTCCTGTTGAAGATGAAGGAGAGAGCCTTCAGGCACAGAAATGTAGATTCTGGTCATTTTAAGTTAGATGGAGCCAAGTGAAAGATCCAAGGAGTATGGGCAGGTCCCTGAAGGCCCTTGCTACAAAGCCAATCCCTAAGTGAGGGGGTTCTGGGGAAGTAAAAAGTTGAAGACACACTCTGTGTTCTTTGTGCAATCAGTTTGGAAGGATAAAACTACTAGAAAGCAATCCAAAAATCAAGCACTAAGTGCCATGGTGAAGACTGAGAACAATAGAAGTTCAGGGGAAGGAACAATAACTATCCAACCATTGGGAAAATTCCATGAAAATATAGGATTAAATTAGGATTTGAAGAATGGGTAGGATTTGGATTATAAAAAGGAATGGAAGAAAGGTTGAAATAAAGTGTATTTATTCCCCATATTGGGCATGAAAGTCAATTTGAAAATAAATAATCAAATTGAGGTCAATAAGTGCTTCCTTCCTCTTCATGTTCACATAATCATCTTAGAGATAGTGTAACAATATCCACAATTACACTCCAAAAAAAACCATTTTTGATTTAGTTTCTTGGCCTCCCAATAGTCAAAGAGATTTAGATCAGATGACTGCTAAGCTTCTTTCCTACCAGAGATTTTTAAAATCATAAGTCATCAATAAACTATTCAATGAATCAAATAAAGTCTGTTTTGAAAGATCATTTTGCTGGTTACATGAATAATTACCTCCTCATTTATATGTTTGCCCATTAAGCAAGTCAAACCTCAGTTAACCAGAACACTCTAGGATTAGGGGAGGGAAGATACTCATATATATAAAAGGAGGGCAGTTGTGAAGAGGTCCCTTTAACAGAGGACTGGATACATGTGTGAGAGGTGTCCTCGGCTGCTGGCTGACTGTTGATGGCAGGCAAGACAGTGCTTGGGCCTGGCTGAGAGTTTAGACTCAGAGAAACCTGAGTTTAAATCCCAGGCCTGCCATTTACTTTGTGACTTTGGGCACAGTTTATTCATCTTTAACGTGTAGGTAATATCATCTACTATTAGAGTTGTTACCGAGATAAAGTTAAAAGACACCATGCCTGTAAGGTATGTAACCCAGGGTTTGAGACACGAACAACTCCATGTCTGATGATGATGAAAACAAATGCATTAGAAAAAGACACCACGTGCATTTTTTGCATTCATCAAAGGGTGCGTGCCCTTCTTCTGGTTTCAACACTTCTTCATCACTTGAATTTGCTTACTATGTACTAAACCCCTGTATTAGTTCACACCATGTGTTAATGAGATGGGAACTTGGTAGTTCTGGCTGGGTACCTTGCAGCTTAGCACGTACATGCATTTTAAATTAGGACAAACAATACAACAGAAAAGGTATCAAAGTTTAGGATAATAATATAGAAATAAGGAGTTTTTTTATTGGCATAAATGTCATGTATTGATCATTTTTCTTACATTTTTCTCTTCAACACTATAAACTAAGAAAACACAGTGCTGCTTTGTGAGTGTTGCTCCCTGGAGAGCCGCTCTGTAGGGCTGGCAGCAAGGTCACAATTCAAGGCCATGAAGGGCTTAGAGTCTGTCAAGACAAGGGCAAAGTCCGATGTGTGAAAGATGGCTACAGGACAAAGAGTAAGAGCTATGAAGCTAGCTAAGGTCTGGGATGGGTCTGAGGAATTCTTCCAGTAGCATTAAACGTTATCAGAGATCAGGTCTCAAATGAAGAGCAGCATCTTCCTCCTTTGCAGTGCTCAAGAGAGGCCCTGTGCAACACTTGCTCAGAAGACAGCTTGACCCAGGGCGACCTTGTACTTATGGGCCAACTCTGGACAGTTCAAAGAGCAAGTGGAGGAATTATCGATCACCAGGCTAAGACACTGTGCAACCAGGACTGGCCCAAGTAAACCAAGACCTATATAATCTCCCCAACCTAGATAGGGATTTTTTTCCTTTTCACTTGGAATCAGACCCTCTACTTAGTCCCACTCTGCTTGGGAAGCCCACCCCTCAATTCTAAGTTCCCACCAGCTGTCCCAGAAGCGCCCTCTCTCACCCTGTCTCTTCCCTTTAGGGATGGATGTCAGGAGTTCTCTGAATCTAGACATGCCCACTGCTCTTCAGTTACCCCATCTCAGGCCCCAGCCTAGGGTGAGGGGAACGAGGCATCGTCTCCAGCCCAGAATTGAAGGAGATGACAAAAAGCTTAGAATGAAAGACAAATCATATTTCAATGCAATGTTTTAAAAATCAGAAGTAATGCAAAAAAAAATCAATATGAGCAATGTATCAAAACTTTGAATAAAGACTGATCAGTAGCAATGCTATGCTAAGCTCTATTGGAGCCTGAAGCAGAAGGAAAAACAGTAACACTGATCTTGTCTTTAGTTAAGATCTTGATGTTTCACCAGTATGGATTTTTGCATTAATTTTTTGTTTTTAAAAAATATTGCATTAAAATACTATTTATCTTGACAACTGAGTTTTTTGACACCTCCTTCGATTTTGTGCCTGAGGCTAGTGCCTCACCCTAATACTGACCCTGACATCTGCATAAATAACAATAGCTGCCATTCACTGGGTACTTAGAGGAAACCTGACCTTGGGCTGAGTGTTTTCCTCATTTAATTCATATGCTATCCAGGTAAACACTCCATCACAGACACTTGGTCTGCACAATGCTCCCTTACTTAAAGCCTGCCCTCTTAGTCATCTAAAATTCCCAAGCTTCACTTTCTTATAGAATTTTTTTTAAAAAACCTAAAGCTAAAAAGACCCATGGAAACATTCTAATCCTCAGCTTTCTTCTTTCAAGTGTGAATCTTAATGCCTATTAGAGTGGTCAAGTGACTGGTCCAGGGTCACACAGAGGCTTGGAACTAGCATCTATTCATCCATTAACTCACCAAATGTTTATTGAGCATCTACTCTGTCCTCTGTTGCGCATATTGGGAACAGAGTAGGGAACAAAAGAGGCAATATCCCGGCTGTCATGGAGCTTTCATTCTAGTAGGGGAAGGCAATTAACAAACACAGACACACATGTACATATATCAGACAAAGATGAGAGCTATGAAAAGAATCAGGGTGACAGGGAAAGGAGTGATGGAGTGAGACATGGGGGTTTTATTGTATATAAGATGGTCACATAAGGGATTTCTGATAAAGTGGCTTTGAGCAAACAACTAAATAAAGTGAAGGAAAGAGGAAGCTATGTGGATAAGATATGGGCAGTGGGAGATATTTCTAGGCAAGCTTGCCCCAAATTGTCACTATTGACATTTGGGACTGGAAAGCATGTGTGTGTGTGTGTGTGTGTGTGTGTGTGTGTGTGTACGAGGGAGAATGTTAACCTGTGCATTGTAGGATATTTAGAAGCGTCCTTGGTCTCTACCTACTTGATACCAGCAGTACCCCTTCAGAATTTTAACAACCAAAAACGTTCTCAGGTATTGCCAAATGTCCCATGGTGGGTAAAATTGTCCCAGTTAGAACCTTGGGTCTAGGCACAGTAAGAGGCAAGTGCCAAGGCTTTGAGTAAGGCAGACTTCCTGCAGCACCAACTCCAGCCCATCAGTTCCAGCCAGCCCCGAGCACACACCACCAGCAGAGTCAGCATCACCGGATACACTGCTGTCTCTGATTCACTTCACCCTGACCCTTGGCTTCCTTTCACCCACAAAGACCCAAAGCTCCCTGAGGGCAGGTATGCCGCCTTCACTCCTCTGTATCACGCGAAGGCCTGGGCTCTGTGTACAGCAGCTATGTGTCTGGTATATGATGGCTGTGTGTCTGCTGCTCCGTGGTGGAGATGCTGTCCATGGACTTAGGGCTGAGGGTCAGCTCTAGAGATCGCTGTGTCCCAGAGCTGCATCCAGCCCATTGTCCTGTGAGTTGCCCTCTCCACATATTTAAAGGTGTGCCGCTTTCACAAAGGGACAGCATGTTATGAAAGTTCACCTTCCACTCAATTAACCTTGAGAGAGAAGGGTTTTTTTTTTCTTTTCTTACCCAAGAGACTTTTTTTTTAATGACCTTTTTGAAGCATCTTATTTTCTGGGCAAGAAGCCAAATGATACACTCGCTTCCCAGCTGCAGGGCTGTTGCAGATTTTCAAAGCTGAGGTAAAGACAGCCTTGGAATAAATGCAAGGTGGACAGTGGGGCTGGGGGAATGTGAGGAAATGCCTTATTATCCCAGCCAAGCTGTGCCTGAAGGGATGGAGCCTTCATGGATCACGAGCCTGCAGGACCCATGAGATGCAGGGACCTGGAGTCAGGGCTGCCAGGCACTCCCTCCAATTAGGGAGCCCACATGAATACAAATTTTTAAAAAATCAATTCTACTTTGGGTGAAAGTTGAATATTAATAAGTCATAACAAAGCACATCTTGCACAGTACTTTGCAATAACCAAAGAGGTTTTTTATCCCACATATTTAGTCTCTTTGAGTCTCAGATTCAACTATCAAATAAAATTGGTTGTTATTTAAAACTGGATCGGTAGAGTAAATTAAATAGCAATAGTCCCTCTTCAATGGATTTGTTGGACAATCGCACCCAAAAACCTTCCTGCACCATCTGAGATGTGTACCGTCCCTAACAGTGGTAGAGAGGAACAGCACATGCATCCTCTCTCCCTGCCCCCACGTAGGGCCTCCAAAGTCAACTGCATATATGTGCAGAGTGGAAAAGAAAAGAAAGCACCCAGCTAGACTTCATTTCTTCCTGGGGCTTCACCACTGGCAGCTCTGGTAGCAAAGGGAGTTTAATGAACATGGCCTGGTTTGCTTCACATTGCAGTTTTGCCTCCAACTCTGTGAGGCCCAGAGGCTGTTGAGAATTTTTTAGAATCCTTAGGAGCATTATGTGAAAGCAGCTAGAGAGAGTCACTGGGTGACATCTTGCTTCTGGGGATCAGGAAGTTGTGATTGGCAGAAGAGGCACACGGTCAAGAGCACAGTCTGGGGAGCTGGACTGCCTGGGTTCCAGTTCTGGCTTTGGCACTTGCCATCTGCATGACCTTGGCCAAATCTCTTTCCTTCACTACACCTCCATTTTCCCATCTGTAACATGGAGGTAATGGAAGTAGCTTCCTCCTGGGGATGGGAGGAGGAGGAGTATCCTGGATTCACATGTTCTCCATGGGAATCTGAGGATTAAGAATTGAAAGTTGCCAAGAGAGGTGGCAGGGGAGCGGAGGACATGCGTGTGCAAACTCTCCTGAGAGAACAGTGTTGAGAGAAGGGCCAAGGAGCTGATGCGACTTTGGGGGTTTGTTGTGGGTGTGAGGAAGCTAGCTAGAACCTACTCTGGGGACTCTGGGCTTCAGCCATGGAAGGAGACAGACGTAGAAGAGATACCTTCCTGGGGGAAGCTCTGCTGCCTGATCATCTGCCCTCCTGCAGCCCCCAAGTGAGGCCTCCAGACCAGGGACTGAGCAGCCCAAAGGAGCTTTCTGGAACAAATCTGCGGCAACAGGCACTAATGTAAAGGCGTCTCGTAAGTCCCAGTTTCAATCATTAGTCTCCATTTGCTGTCACAGGATGAAGGACCAATGATTTGTGTTCCGTGAAATGTTCTTCCCGGAACATTAGGAAAGGGGAATTGGCATCAGAGAAAAACCCAGGGTGGCCTGTGGCTTCTGGGTAGGGAACCACAATCAGGGGGTGACACTGAGCAAGAGAAGCCTTTCTTTCCCTTTGAGCTGTGGGAGCCCCATACCCCTAAATCTCTTCATTTTCCTCCCCAGCAAAATAATTGTCTTTTCTTCTTGGTATTGCATTTGAAATGATTAACTAGCCATGCACTGAATTCAACACCTCTGCTGGCCCCTCAGCCAGTCCCACATCAGTGAATTAAGTTAGAACTAGAAGAAAGCTTAGAATATTTCTAGTTCAGCCGCATTTTCTTTTTCTTTTTTCTTTTCTTTTCTTTCTTTCTTTCTTTTTCTTTCTTTTTTTTTTTTTTTTTTTTTTTGTAGAATAACAAGCTGTGACCCATGAGTATATTTACATGCCACAAGACAGTCTCTGAGCTCAGTGTTCTTGTAAGCTTGTGAGCTTGTGGAGGTGTGACAGCAGAATCAGGGTAAAGTCACATCTAGGTCCTGTGTGAAATGACACTTCTCATGCCTTTGCATGGTTCTGATAAAGTTAGAAAACCTATGAAATGTTCAGTGAAAGTGAAAATACTGTTGTACAGAAAACGATATTTTGGAGTACATATGACAGTAAAACAAGACAAGTGTGACAAGGTGCTCTTTATATATTGGAGGAAGATCCAAGATGGGAGCATCGTGTGTGGCCCCTGGTTCTGGGCATGGGTTGACTTTTGGAGACCCCTCAATTTGTCAGTGCAGCCTCTCAGCACTGGTGACTGCGCATTTTCTGAGTTCTGTCCACGCCTTCACAAGACTTCAGTGTGTTTGACCTCCAGGTGCTCTAGAGAGAACAAAACACTCTGTCCTCATGGGGTCCTTACCTTCCTTCTTCAGAGAGATTTTGTTTTTCTTTTGAAGAGCTTCCCGTTTGGCTATACTGGGGGCCATCTTGAAATAGCCAGTATGTCTTCTCCGCCTCAAACAAGATGTGTGATTTTGAGTGTGTCACCTCCCAGCTGGGTCTCACATCCCTCAACTGGGAAAAAAGGGAGGTGAGTAGCTGAACTAAAAACACATGGAGAGCCAGGACCACAACTTAGATTCTTCTACATCTAGGCGCCTGGTAGAAGGCTGCTCAGAAAACATTCAGGAATCAGGGAATATGCAACCCCTTCCAGTTCAGACATTTCGGGACTAGATTTGGAAGCTAGAAACTCTCGTGATGTGACCTCTCTCATTTCAGTGAGTGGCTCTGATCATGGCTTTGAGGAGAAAGCTCTCCATTAAAGGAACTATATCTGTGTGGTGAAGGCCTCTCCTGACTCAGCCATAAGATAACTGAACTTGAAGAATTCAGCATAGACCTAGACATGGCTGCATTCAGCTCCCTCACATCTTTAGCCTCCTCTTCACTGTGTCTCTTTCCTCTCACCCTTTAGCTATTTCCTACTGGCACCTTCATGTGCTCCCTCCCAAGTCTAGTATATTTGGTCACTAGTTCAGGACTCTATATTCTATATTCTTCCAAATTCATTTAATACTCAAAATTGTTCTGTTAGATCCATGGGGTTCTGAAGGATTAGGAGGACATTTGCATGAAGATGTCAGTGACCTATTACCTTCTCAATCATATTCTTATCGGAGAGGACATAATGCTGCCTTAAACCAATGACAGTTCCAATATGGTATATTTCAGGCAACCGCTAGAGTCAAGTATACAGGAGAAGGTGGAGGCTGAGAATCCCCATTGAGGGCACTCGGCGAATCACACATTGACTTTTTACCTGTTCTCACCTCTACCTCAATGCTGTACCCTCCTACTGAAGTCTTTCTTTTGGGGTATTTTCCCCACCTGGACACACCAGGGTTGCTCACTCTACCTTGGGGTAGAGCCAGCCCAGAATTTGTGATTCAGGGGATCTTTCTGTCTCTTCCTAATACCCATGCACAATAGATTTTTTTTTTTTTTCGGAAAGTTTCTTCTTAGGGGAAAATAGAATTGGAAAGTCTAGGCTATTTTTAAAAAATGCTAAGAAAGCCTTAAGGAAGTTGATGCAAGCCAACAACCGAGACTATATATGAATAAAGAAAATATTAATAACATTTCATGTGTCTTAAATTAGTAATAATAGTTACTACTGAGTTCTGTGCTATTAATTCCATTTACTATCCCCCCCTCCCTAGATACTTTCCACAGTCTCCCTCCCTGCAGCTTTAATGAGATACTTGTAAATTCGTTTTGCTTTGTTGCAGAAAATACTCACCCTAAGAAGCATTTAGAATGTGTGGGCTTGATCTTTGGGTGTCTTTAAGATTTTATTGGCTCCTGCTTCCTGGGTCTCCTGTGTGACTAGGGAGTTGGAGAGAGAAAAGGCTTTGGCTCACTTTTATTTAATTTATTTGGAGACCAAATCAATATTTCTCAAATCTTTTCCTAATACCTAGTGTCATAGGCCCTAGGCCCTGCACTGATCCTTCCCGCCAGATTTCACCTCCCACCTTCCTCACAAAAGCCAACGTTATTTTCCCCAATTCGTCTTTTCTGCCCCCAAAAGCTCACCCTCCTCTTCCACTCACTTTGCCCTTATTTTCTATATCCTACTCCATCCTTCCCAAGTTCTTCTATTTCTTATTATTCCTGACACTGACAACCTGCTGGTCCCAGTGGCTCTTGGTTGCTGAGCAGACATGCAGAGGTAAACTGGAGTTGGCTAGAAGTTTTTATGGCATTGAGGGAAATTTTTACAGGGATTACTGTGGCCACTTCTCAGAGATGCTTTTTTGCATTAAGGGACATCAGAGAATGTGAGAGTGAGTCTGAGTGACAGGGTCATCTCCAGGAGTCACCTTGCTTGGGTGTAATTGAGCAATTTATAACAAGAACTGCATTTCTCTTTCTTCCTCTCCACTAGAAGCAGGATTTTCAACCATCCTTCGGTAGCACCAGACTAATCCTTTTTTTTTAGGATCTAGTCTAATGTATTTTTGACCCTAGGACCTATCCCTCAACTCTGCTAGGAAGCCTCACACAGATATTTGAGATCAAAGTGTCTCAAATAACGTTGGGTCTATAAAGAGGCAGTTCTAAAGCAAACCCTCGTTTGTAGCCAGAGCCAGCCTCATGTTTAGGCAGAACCCACCATGGCCTGTGTAACAACATGAAGGGCAACAGAAAGGCCTGCAAATTCCACCCTACCTCATTTTTCTTACAAGTCCCTAAAATCACCTCATTTGAGAGGAAGGGTATACTTATTTAGGTGGCATTTACTCATCTTTGGCATTTCCTAAAAGACAAAAATTCAAAAAGAAACTGTGATCCATCAATTCTTCATAATTGCTATGAATTAATGCTAGGTTGTTTCCCTCCCTGGGACAGTCTGCAGGTGCATGAACCTTGGGATCATTGCTAGTGAGACTTAAAAAGGAAACATGGGGTGTGAGGGATGCAGAGGGTGAAGGAGAAATTCCAAGCAACGAACCTCTCGGTTTCCCCAAGGCTCCAGTCTTACCTGCCAGACTCATGGCCCTCTCAGATCACTGAAAACATCAAGTTATCATGAAAAGAGTGACAGACCCCAAACAAAACAAATCAATGTTTCTCTTTTCATAAATCCGTAGAAAACAACATGTCTTTTTCCCTCTTCAGCAGTTTCAAACGCAGGGCAAATATTTTCACACGACTCCATAAATCTGGAGTCTGTTGAACTATAGGGAATTTCCTCTTCAACTGTCCCCCATAACACCATCAAAAGGGAAAATAAAACCTCAGTTTCAAAGGCACAGACATTCAGGGCCCACGGCCTCGCTAGAACAGGTCCTGGTTTCCACGGAGTCCTCGATGGGTCTCATCCTGCATTCTGAGCAGACAAGGGTCTTGCAGGCCATCTAGCAGGGCAGTAAATCCCCCAGTTTTAGGACCCCCTCATGAAACTGCCAGGCAGGAGGCATGAATTGTCTACTAGAGCCTGAGGGTGGCAGATAGATGATTTGAAACAGAGTGGAAGAAGAGGATAGTCAGGGAGGTTGTTCTGCCTCAGTGGCTGTTCCAGGTAATTAAAATGTATCACTTTAAGGACTGGGAGCATTCTGGAGTTTTAATTATTTAGTAGGAAAGCTTTGGAAATGTTAGTGTGTGCTTTCTTGAGAGCGGCTGGTGGAAAAGCTTTGGAAGCAGGTGGCTTAACGTTTGAATCCCAGTCCTAAACTTAAAATGTGGATAAGCCTGAATTCAACACCTGCTTCCTCACCCAGCAGCCCTGTGGCCTTGGCCTTCCTGAGCCTCAGTTAGGGAAGCAGCCAGCAATGATGGTCCTGACCCTGCAGGGTAGCAGTGAGGATTCAGGGAGACAATGAGTGCAAAGACCCCAGCAGTGTCTGGTGTAGTGTAGATGCTCAACAAATGGCAGCTTTTATTATTAAAGGTGGGTTTTATTATTAAAGGCCACAGGGAACAACAAAGGCCATTCGATCTGCAACTTTACACTTGACCCAATAGTAAGGCATGATTCAGTCAGGTTTTTAGGGTGTTCTGTGACCCTTTTTGCCTACTTCCATGTCCTCTGGGCTTTTCTGCATGTGAGTGAGGTGGTAGCACAATGCATATAGGTAAATCCCTATTACGAAGCAGGTAGCCAGCAGGTCACTAAACCCTGGGATCAAGAAGGTCTCTGAGGGAGTGGATATGGGATATAGCACCATGCACTCAGCAGGTACAGGGTACCCTGGCATGTAACAGACCCATGACACATAGTCAGCCCTCAGCCAAAGGCTGTTTGATCATGAATAAATACATTATGACCAGGTTTTGCTTCAATATTGATGAAAAGAGCCTCCAAACTCAGACGTAGATGAAAAGGCTCAAATCAGCATGAAGGGACTAGCCCTGCCACCCTTTTCTTAATATCCCTGATTACCAGGATGCTGCATGAGGTTAGTTGACTAGTTGAAAGGACACATTTTTAAATAGATGAGATACAGGAAAGCATTGGAACTCTTAAGACCTAAAAACCAAGTGACCTGGGCAGAAAGCCATGTGTCCTCCTGGAAGATGGATTTTTCTCTCCATGCCTACCCAGCAGGGGCAGTAAGGTGCACTTTATCAGGGGCCTGAAAAGCTGAGCTCCTGCCTGGCCTTTCCTACCAACTAATGGGCTGACCTTGGATAACTGTGTCAGTCTCTTTGGACCTTAGAATTCCCAGCTCCAAAATGAAGGCCTTGGTATAAATAGCCTCATGAGTCCCTTTCAGCTCTAAAACCCCATCAGCTTCTGAGAGAGAGTGCGTCAGGTCACCGCTATGACTCAGTTTACTAAACTGCACAGAATCCTATAAATGTAAGGTCAGCTCCCAGCCTGGAGGTACCAGGCACACAGTCAACTTTCAGTGAGTTGTGTGGGTGAATTAGTTATAATATTTTAAGTAAGATAGATTCAGATGCTACCCTTTAAAAAAGAACTAAAGAAATAAAAAATTTGGATGTATGCACTGTTAAGGTGTATGTGTGTGTGTGCTGTTGTTGCTACTGTTGAGTATGCTATGTGCAGTTTACAATTTCTATTTTTTGCTGTTCATTCCTCACCTCTATGAAATGCTAGAAAGTCTGGAGGGACATTTGCAAGTCTGCCCAATATCAATTCCACTCGTGGAGCAGTCCATCTTTTTTGGAGTGTGTGTGACCTTTGCAGGTTGTCACATCCTGGGCACGGCACCAAGCTGTCCTCCAAGGGGGCTGGCATGAAGGAGCAGGCCCTGAGCCACAGGGCGGTGTAAGCGGCAGTTTCCGGGCCCCATGCCAACCTCCAGATAATGGCCGGCAGTGGGAGAGAGGTGGTCGAGGTTGGCGGAGCCTGTCTCTAACAGATACAGTCTCTTGTTCACCGCTGCAGCATCATGACAGTGAGAAGGAATGCTGAGAGCCAAAATGCATAAGGAGATGGGGAGAAGGCAGAAGACAGGGGGAGAGAAGGGAGAGTCAAATGAGAGAGACAGGCAGACACAGACAATGAAGGGATAGCTAGAGGAACGATGAAAAGAAAGAGATGGGGATTACAGAGCTAGAAAAAACAGACTCATGGACTGAGACAGAGGAAGGAGAGCCAGAGACACAGAGAAAAACATGGACCCAAAAGGAGGGGAAGGAAATGAGCATCCTCTGTCTTAGAGTTTTGGTCCATGTTAGCCTCGGGAGCTATTTGGAGTGAGGCTGACCTTTCCTTCCCTCCTCTGCTGGCCCAGGAGGAGGGGCAGCCCTGGTGAGGGGTGGACTCCAGTGGCTTCTTGACTGACTAGGGTGCAAGGTAGCCATACAGGGAGGACCCTTGAAGAGAGCGGATCTATGGCATGCCACAGGTGAGGTGTGAAATGGAGGTAATTGTCAGGTTGTAAATATCAGAAGCCTCACTGGGTGGGAAGTGGGAAGAAACATGTCCTCTTGGCTGTCTAACTATTAATAACAACCACCACCAACACTACCAAGCACCTAATTTTGTGCCAGGAATTGGGCTAAGTAAACCTTTTGCCATGTGTTTTATCAGCCATACCCCAATGAAGCCTAGAGTTCATTAGCCTTACTCTGCAGAGAAACCATGCAAGCTGCTTCCACGGGCTTGTCCCCGTCAGGCCAGAGTTTTCCGTTTGGCACCCATGTGCAGATAGAGTCATATACGATATGATAATAGTCATCAGACATCCACGTTGAGTGAGACTGTGCCAGGGTCTGGTTGGTGGTACATGTGGTGGTGGGTGGTGGAGAAGAGGGAGGTAGAAGGAAAGGATTATGAACAAAGACAAAGAGAGATAGGAGCACTGCACCCAGGAAGCCTAGAGTTACGGGGGAGAGATGGTATGTCATCAGTAGCTCTTATTAAGACAGCAGCAGAGGTTGAGGGCTGAAAGATGTGCGCTGAGGGTCCAGCAGAGCATGAGATCCATTCTGAATGGGAGAGACAGGCCAGCTACACGGCATAAGTTTAAAATGTGAAGTAGTGAAGTGCAGAGAGAAGGTGCCTTCCAGATGGATGGAATTGCCCAAGCAAAGGCACAGAGGCTGCAGAAATAGGCCACAGTCAGGTTAGTGTATCTCCTACTTCACGTGAGGAGGTTCTTTGAACAGGTAGGGAGCGGTAAGGGACAAAACTAGACTGGTAGGTTGAGGTTAGACTGAGGAGGGGGTTAAATTCAGGATGTGGCGGGCAGTGACTGAAGATGTCTGAACAAATAAAGATAGGCATCTCAGCCCTCTGAAAGGCGCTGTTAATGAATGAATGGCCACATTCACTGATTCTTTCATTCAACAAATATCCATCCTGCATTCACTGTGTGCCTGGCCCTGTCCAGACAGATGGCCACAACAGCAAACAGAGCAGGCGGAGTGCCCTGCCTGGTGGAGCTCTAATTCTTGCAGGGACACATATATTTTATGCCTTATCTACCAATGATGAGACCATGTCCATGAGGAAGGGACTTTCAGGGTTCAAAAGCACTCAGGAATCAACCCCCTAGGAGCCCCCAGTGCTGCTATGTGAAAACACCTGGTCTTGAGCAGCTGAGGGACAATACAGGGGCATCTGGGACCTGTGATGGGAGAAGTCACAGACAGAACGGTTATATTAGAGAGGACTCTCTTAGTTGCAATTACCACATTAAACTGGCTTAAGCAGTTAAAGGTGATTTATAGGCCTATGTAGCCAAACTCCTGAAAAACCAGGTATGGGAGCTGGCCTGGTGAATAACTAGAACTGGGTATTTTCATGCCACCCATCCCTCAATCTTCATTTACATTTCTCTGTGGATGCTATGCCATTTCCTCAGTTAGCTGTTGCTGAAGATTTGCCATCAGCCCCTACAGCTTCATATCCTGACAGTTCAATATTCAGATGGGAAAGTTGGCCTCCTCTGTCCTCCTGCTTTTTGAAACTCCTAGGAAAGGACTCGGGCTGGCCTAGCTTGGGAAGCATACCCACCCCTTGGGCCACTTGGATAGCCAAGGAGATGAGTTTCTATGCTGCACCCAGGCTGAGTTACCTATTTCCCTCTATGGCTAGTAGAGACAGAGGGGGAACAAAAATAATAGATATCTGCTACTAGGATTGAGACAACTTAAAACTGACTTTACTTAATGGACAGTTATGCTGAATGGTGCAGCAACATTTCTCCAAAATACATAAGAAAAGGTCACTCCTACTCAATTATGTCTGGGGGCCTAGATATTACTCTCCCCACCCCTGCAAATTATAAAGTGATATCATTGAACAATTTAGAGAAAGAAAACAACACAATATGAATGATCTCTCCTGGAAGAAGGCAAGATGGATTATTTTAAAGATACCGTGTTGGGTTGGAGGAGACTGAAGTCATTTAAAATAAAACCAGGGACCAGCCCGTTCCAGGGCTCACCAGAGCTGCGTTAGTGATGCCTCCTGCTTCTGATCCCAGGGAATCAAGTCAGGGCTGTCATTTCCTCTCCCAGCCCCACTCCCGCCTCCCAACAGGACTGGGAAACTTGGTCAGGAGCAGTGTCTTCAGCTAGAGGCTCTTCATTAGCCAACAAGGGCAGCCCTGCAGGAAACCCGGAGCTGAGGCACAGGAACAATTTGAAAGGAGGCAAGAAGCATTAAGCCAGAATGGTTCTCCGGGGGGTGGCAGGGCTAAGTGGAAACTCAAGTGAAGAAAACCAAAGGGGGACTGAGTGGGGCCATCATTCAAGAAAGAAAAAGAATGCTTACCATCAGGGGAGAAGGCAGTAGCTTCACTAGGAAGGAGAAATCAAAAACAAAATAAAGAGAAATTTGAACCAAAAAAAAAAAAATCAATGTTTTAAAAACACACATTTATCCTTCCAGAGAGAAGTTCTAGAAACTTAGAGAAGAGACACAGATTGCTCTGATGTAAAGAACATTGGACTAGAAACAGAAGGTGGAGGTCTGGCCTTGCATATACCAGTGACACACTGACTGTAGTTCCCCATTTATAAAATGAGCTGACAATCCCCACCTTGCGCACAACACAGTATCATGTGAGGGTCCACTGACATGATGAATAGAAAAGCAGTTTTTAAAATATTAAGCAACTCTATTGTAATTAATTAGGTTAGGTGAATAATTAGAAAATGACAGAAATTGGGTCATTATCTCCCTGAAAGGGAGGAGGCAGTGAAGGAGGCTGTTTAAGACTCCGGATGTAGGTGAGCTGGCATCCTACTAAATAACATGAATGGAAGCAAATGGTTCCTTTTTTTTTTTTTAAATCACAGAGGATTGCTGAGCACCTACTATATTTTCAGCCTCCTGCAAAATGTTGAGGATAATGTAAAAGAAGCACAAGGGTCCCTGAGGCTTACTGTCTGGCAAATGAGATATGCATGTACAAATTAGTGCAACTCAGAGCGTGAATTATGATAAAAGCCACACCGGGGTGTTGATAATAAAAGTCAAAAGAGCTCAGAGTAGAGCTCCGTGGGCTGATGGACCAGGGAGACGTGGCCCTACAGTTCCTCTCTGGTTAGGGAGGCAGAGAAATGGAGAGAGGATATAGAAACATAATTAAGGTGCAGGTCAGGATGGCCGGAGTGACGACATGTGTGTGTGGCACAGTTGAAGGGGCTGTCAGTGTGGCTAGAACAGTGCATCAGATTGGGGTGGAGAGTCATTTTGGAGAGGGGATTATCTTCAGTAGCAGAAAGGCTTGACACCAGATGAAAAAATTGATCATAAAGGAAATGGAGCCCATTGGAGACCTTGGGGCAAAGAAGCAGGTTTGACCAAGTGGTGCTTTTGGAAGGTGGGTTGCAGGTGCTGAATGTTGAATCAACAAGAGAGGGTGAGGCTGGTGGCAAGAAACTCAGAGCAAAGAAATTTAGGAATGCAAGGAGCAATGGTCACATGGGAATGTGACCAAGGGAATGAAAAATATTTTCAATTACGGGGACAGATGACAGGACTGAGTACCTAATTTCATGTGGGGAATGAGTGGTGTTGTGGAGTAAAGATAGATAACACAGTGGCCTCAATCCAAAAGAACTAGGTTAGTTACTGGAAGGTGGAAGCGTGTACTAACTGTGTTCCATGCCTGGCAGTGTTAGAGACAAAAAAGACTTCCAAGAAAAGTGACATGTTCATGAAGTCTTAGTGGTTATATCCACCTGGTGTCAGATGGAGTGAAGGGGACACAGAGAGAGGAAACAGCATTAGACAAGACAAGGAGATGCGGGAAGAGACCTCCGACTGTGGGGATGTCTCTGAACACATGAAATGGGGGAAGGCTGGAGAACTAGTCAGGGGCCAGATCATCCAGGAACTTGAACTTTATGCAGCAGATATGGGAAGCTATAGAAGGCTGTATAGCAAGGCTGAGAAACTGTCAGATTTTTCTTGTAGCAGTTTGTACAGATATAGGGAGTTAGAAAGTATTGATAATTCCAAATGAAGTGTAATATGACTCCGAAACATTCTCTGATTATTCTGAACTGACAGGATTGATTAATCTCTTACTACTTATATGTCTCTGCCTTTATTTTTATATGTACTTCCTTTCAGCTTAATAAATGTTATTGCTATATTTTTTGGTGCATAAATACTCATCAGATTTATAACAGCATTGTAGATTGCAATCAGATTCCCATCTTTCTGTCATTTACTGTTTTGTGCCCTGAATTCAGCCTTGTCTAACACGTATCTGACACTAAATTTGGGGTGTCTTGTTTTGTTTTGTTTGCTTGTTTGCCCTTGCTGGTTTAACCTTTGCCCATTTTTCTATTTTCAACTGCCAAGTTACTCTGTTTGTGCCTCTTGTACACCACATAAAATTATAATTTAAGATGAGAGTCTATTTCTTTTAATTAATAGATTTTTACTTTTTTATTTTTTAATATGATAGATATGCTTGGACTTCATCTTAACATCATGTGCTTTCTGCTTTTATTTCTCTTTATAGTCTGTACTTTCTCTTGTTTTTAATTTGGTATATGTATGAGTTCATAGTGATAGTTTAGAAAGTATTAATATTTTTCATTTTGAAGTGGTTACCTTTATAATACTAAATATACTATACTTAATCCTCTATATCCTTAGTAGCTGTTGACTGTCAACTCTGCAAGATGATAAAGCTTACATACTTCTCCCACCTCTCATTTTCTTATTTTACCGAGTTTTAGTTAATGGTTATGAAGATGATGGTGATGATAATGGTGATAGGATGATAATAATTCTGCTAATCTTAACTTTATAATTTTTAATACACTTTTTCTTTTTCATTCCTTGGTTCATTAGCCCTAAGTGGTAACTTTTGAATCTTGGCTATCTCCTACCTTCTCTCATCCCTTACCTGGAAAATTATGTAAGTTTCAGCATTTTTCATGTTTTAATAGTTCATTGCAATTTACATTATTTTATCTAACCATAATTTCAACAGGTTTTTTTTTTTTCTCAATCCCAAAATAAATTGTTAAAAACTCAGCAGCTCTCTTTCTGCCATAGCTCCTCCATTCTTTACCAGTTAGTTAAAGTTCAGCCTCTACTTTATTCCAGACAAGATTCTGGTAACCACATTTTGGGGGTTCTTCGGTGTTTAGTGCAGCATTAGTACTTGAACAAAAGTTTGAGCATAAAAATTTTAGATGTTTTTTATTTAATTCTTAATTAGGTTTTGTAAGCATGGTTCCACTGTCTTCTGGCATAACATGTTGCTGTGGAAAACTCTGAAACCAATCTAATTTTCCCTCTTAGGAAAGGAATTTTGGGAGGAGGAAAGATGGCAGCAGAGGAAGTAGCAGCCTGGTCTGCTCCCATCGCTGAGCAGACTTGGAGTACAAACAGGGAACGCGTGTGAGTGAGAGCAGCTTTCAGAGAGGACAAACAGGGATGGGAACATGGCAACAGTGCAAGAGAGGGCAAAAACCCGCAGCCCGCACTTTCTAAGTGGAGTCGCCCGGGCTGCCCAGCCCAGCGCCTCCCACCGCACTGCACAGGGTCAGCTCCTGCCTGGCTCATTAGCAGGGCCATGCGGGGTGAAAAGAGAAGGCCAGGGTGGTGCAGAGGCCTGGAAACTGCGCTCCCGTCCTAGGTGCCCAGTCCAGCGACGTCGGGAAGGGAGACAGCAAGAAGGTTTGGTGAAACAATTAGAGGCGCAGGAAGACAGAGACCAGCCCTGACTGCAAGAAACTGTGTGAATTTCGGAAGCAGGGAGAGCACGGAGATCAGGGCCCACAGGGACTGGTGCTGAAGCATGGGGTCAAACTGAGACTCTTTTAGAAGGAAAGCTGAGGTGGGACTGAGACTCGGTAGGGACCCCCGGTCTTCCAGGCCTGCACGTGGGCACAACGGCTCTGCTAAACAAAAATGCAGACTGGTGCTGCAGTTTGGAAGCCGCGCAGAGACAATTTTGGAAGAAGACCTGAAACAGGACCTGAGACTTGGCAAGGACTCTGAGCGTGCAGCCAGCTCGCCGGCATAGCAGCGCTGCTAAACAAAAACGAAGAGGACTAGAGGGTACCACAGGACCAGTGGGTGGGACCCACTGGGTGGGACCCAACCCCCAACCCAGTGTGGCTCTCAGTAGAGAGCTGCAGTAAGGGGAAAGGTCAGCAGACCCCCAAGCAAGAGAATAGCAGCCTCAGCATCTAACTAGATCTCCTCTCAGCCAGCCAGCCAGAAAGGAAGACATGAAACCCATGGAACTTTGACCAGGGGCGGATCCAGAAAGAGAAGAAAGCGGTAAAAACCAGATATTACTGGGACAAATTCCACTGCGGTATTCTTCATGAGTTATTTTCTTGCCCTCCCAGTTTATCCATTTTAAGTCACTAGTTGTTATATTATAGTCTATTCTAAATATCATATTTTGCGCCTCTCTTCTATTATTCTACTTTAACATCCGATCTCCTCTTCTTACTTTTAACTTCTAGCCTCTCTCTTACTACGACTAGTATCCGTTCCGCGCCCATACTATTGTTCTCCTTTACAGACTCTCAAAACCGTTTTTCTTCTCATTAGTCATCTCACATTCTTTCTCCTGTTCATAAAATACACTTGTTCTCTCTCCGCCTTGATCAATCTCTGTGCATTGGTCATGATATGGTGGTAGTTGTGGCGTTACTGAAATTTCATTCATAGATATTCACTTCTTCAGTATTTCAAATTTCAAATCCTATAGTGCCCCTCGTCTACTCCATTAATACCTTCCTCTAGCCCTTTCCTTCTTTCAGCTTAAATTTGAAATTTTTTTCTCTTTTAACCTGGCTTTTATTCCTCATTCTTAGTATACCTACCCCTCTATCACCTCAAATTCACTTCCCTCTCCTTTAGACATCTCTTAAGCTTTTCTTTCTTTCTTTTTCCCCTCTTATTCCCATTCCCATTCCCATTGATATGATATATCAATCATAGCCCAAAGGTTGTCCTAGTACTGGAAGAAACTATTTCTCTAATTTGTTTCCTACTTTTTCTTTCTCATTATTTATTTTTTTGTTTGTTTGGTTTATGTTCACTCTCACACTAAATACACACTCTATAACTTCTGTTTAAACCTAACACTATATGCTTCCCCTCTCTTCCTTCATTCTGCCTTCTTCCCTCCCTTTTTAAACATACAATGTGAATTTTACTTACTGTCTCACATTACCTTGTCCCTACTCACCACTATTATTCTCTTCCACCTACCCTCTCAAAAATCATTTTTCTTTCAGTTAATCAACTCTTATCTGATTTTTCTTTAGTATAATAGTCTTAATCTCTTTACATCTATATTAACACTGGCTCATTCACTGTTGATAGTGTGATTGTGGGTGGGGGATATTTTTGAGGCCATGGGTTTCTTGCCTGGGTTGTGTGTTTATGTTTTAACAGCACCTCCACAAAATTATTCAAGATGTGGTGGGCAGAGTGACTCTCAATCAGTTAGCTGGAGGGAAGTTCCCACCAAAGAGCAACACAACAACAACCAAAACTGAAATACAAACAGACAGCCTAAATAAATGGCATAGAGGGCATCCCGAGAACATCAAGCCCAGGAGATCGAAGAGACTGCACCACTGAATCCCACAGCTCTCCTATTTCAGAAGGTCACAGAATGAAAGCAGGAAATCAAAGCATACCAACCTAAGAAACAACAACAAACAAGAAGGGATACCTAAAATGGGGAGACAAAGAAACAATCCCCCAATGAAAGGAAAGAAGGAATCCCCAGAAAAAGTGCTAGATGAAATAGAGGCAAGCAAACTGTGAGACACGGAAATCAAAAGAATGGTTATAAGGAAGCTCAATGAACTCGACAAACTCAGGAAACTACAACGAACACCAGGGCAATTTCAGAGAACTCCAGGGAAACTACAAGGAACTTACTTCAAACTATATCAGCATTAAAATGGACATAGAAACTATCAATAAGAGCAAGTAGGAAATGCAGAATACAATATCTGAACTGAAGGACACAGCAGAAGGAATAAAAACCAGGCTAGATGAAGCAAAGGATCGAATCAGCGAGCTGGAGGACAACACAGGAAAAAATTCCCAGACAGTGCAACAAAATGAAAAAAGACTAAAAAAGAACTATTTACCTCAGCCCAAACTAAGTATAATGGGCAAAAGGGTTTTGGACAGGTGAGATGTGCCTAGCACACCTTCTTACAAAGAAGCCCTTTTTTTTTTTTTTTTTCCTAATATGGAACATTGAAAAATTAATCCCTGCCTTTTGTCATCTAGTAGTTATGGATTGAATGATGTCTTTTAACCCTTTTCGCCAAATCTGTTGCCCCCAGAACACAACAAGGACACCAGCCTGTTAAACCAAGCACGCCATTGACCAGAGACAGCCAACTGACCTGGAGTCTGCACGATCCTTCCCCATGTGGGAAGGCCACCCTCCCCTCCACACCCCCACTCTTATTAGGGTTTTCTGGACCCAAGGGTAGGTAGGACGACGACCATGTCCAGCTTGAAGCAGCTAGAGGAGCTTGAGACCTTCTCCCATTGTCCTTTACAAGATTACAAAGGGTCCTAATATTTGAGAGGGAGGGGATAGTTAATTTTTACGAACCAGGGGTATGGACTTGGGGGGGATTGCTGGGGGAGGGGGGTGCTGGGTGGAGGGGAGCAAGGGGGAGAAAATTGGAACTGTTGTAACAATATAATCAATAAAAAACATTAAAAAAAAGAATGAAGAAGGTTTAAGAGAAGTGCTTGACAACATGAAATGTAATAATATCAGTATCATAGCGGTACCAGACGGAGAGAAGGGGAGCAAGGGATAGAAAGCCTGTTTGAAAGAGTAATGACAAAAAACTTCCCTAACTTGAGGAGAGAAAAAGTCATGCAAGTCCAAGAAGCACAGAGGGTCCCAATGAAGATAAACCCAAAGAGGCGTACTCCAAGATACATCATAATAAAAATGGCAACGTACTAAGACAGAGAATCCTAAAGGCAGCAAGGGAGAAACATCAAACAACATACGAGGGAGCTCCAATATGACTATCAGCAGATTTTTCAACAGAAACACTACAGGCCAGAAGGACATGACAAAAAAAAAAAATATTTCAAGCAATGAAAAACAAAGGCCTACAACTAAGACTACCCAACACAGCAAGGTTCTCATTCAAAATGAATGGTGGAATAAGGAGTTTCCCAGACAAAAGAAGGCTAAAAGTATACAGTTCCACCAAACCAGCATTGTAAGAATTGCTAAAGGGACTGTTCTAAGAAGATGAAGAAAGAGAGAGAGGGAGACAGAGAAGAACAAAAGCACAAAGGGAAAAGAATTGCAATGAATAAGTACCTATCAATAATAACCTTAAATGTAAATGGATTAAATTTACATAAAAACACAGTAAGAAGAATCACAATACCTGATATCAAACTATACTACAAGGCCACTGTAATAAAAACAGTCTGCTACTGGCATAAGAACAAACATATAGATTAATGGAACAGAATAGAGAGCCCAGAAATAAACCCAGGTCTCTATGGTCAATTAATATTTGACAAAGGGGGAAGGAACATAAATTGGACTGAAAATAGCCTCTTCAACAAATGGTGCTGGGAGAACTGAACAGAGACAAGCAAAAAATCAAAACTAGACCACTAACTTGCACAATACACCAGAATAAACTCGAGATAGATAAAAGACTTAAATGTAAACCATGACACTATAAAAGTCCTAGAGGAAAAAATAGGCAGTAAAATTTCAGATATCCCATGTAGCAATATTTTTGCCAATATATCTCCTAAGGCAAGGGAAATAAAGGAAAAGATAAACAAATGGGACTACAGCAAAATAAAGAGTTTCTACTCAGCAAAAGAAAAGATTAGCATGAAAAGGGAAACAACTGTATGGGAAAACATATTTGCTAATGATACCTCAGACAAGGGATTGATCTTTAGAATATATAGAGAATTTATATGACTCAACACCAAAAAGACAGATAATCCAATTAAAAATGGGCAAAGGACCTGAACAGACACTTCTCCAAGGAGGACAAGCAGAGGGCCCATAAGCACATGAGGAGTGAATGCTCAACATCATTAGCCATCAGAGAGATGCAAATTAAAACCACAATGAGGTACCACCTCACACCATCATAAACAAATCAACAAACGAGTGCTGGTGAGGATATGGAGAAAAGAGAACCCTAGTGCACTGTTGGTGGGAATGCAGACTGGTGCAGCCACTATGGAAAATGGTATGGAATTTCCTCAAAAAACTAAAAACAGAAATTCCTTTTGATCCAGTGGTTCCATTGCTAGGATTATACCCAATGAATCCTGAAGCACCAATTCAAAAGAACCTATGCACCCCTATGTTGATAGTAGTGCTATTTATAATAGCCAAGTGCTAGAAACAGCCTAAGTTCCCATCAGTGGATGAGTGAATCAAAAAAACTGTGGTACATTTACACAATGGAATACTACACATCAGAAAGAAAAAAGGAACTCCTTCCTTTTGCTACAGCATGGATGGAATTTGAGAGTATTATGCTAAGTGAAATAAGCCAGATGGTGAAAGACAAATATCATATGATGTCACCTAATACAGAAAACTAATGAACAAAACAAATGAGCAAAATAGAACCAGAGGCATATAAACAAAAACAGACTGACTGTGATGGGGGGGGGGGGGGGTGAGAGAAAAGGAAGAGTTTAGTCAAGGAACTAATATAAATGACCTGGGGACATGGACTATTAAATGGGGATTGACTGTGGGAGAGAGAGGAGGTGGGACGAGGGGAGAGCAAAGGGAGAAATGGGACAACTGTAATAGAAAACATTTTTTTTTAATAAAAGAAATTTTGGTTTTGGTTTAATTTTATATTGTTTGTTTTGGTTTTGATTTGGGGGGTATAGTAAAGGGATCTTTTTCTACCTTTTGGATTGATAGTTCTGTGTCAAGTCTTTCTGAGACGGTTTTCATTTTGGTTTTGCTTTGTATGTAGACTTAAATATCTTATTTCTGGAAAATGCTTTATAATTATATTTCTACAAATACATTTTCTATTCTTTTTCTTTTTTCAGCATTCTTTGTCAAGTGTGGCTTGGTCTATTTGTGCATATACATATGTCTATTGAATCTATTTTATTTCCATAGCTATCATGTTCTTTCTGTAATCCTTTTAAACTGTTCATTTCCATTCTGTTTTGCTCATTTTATCAGTCCTATTCTTAAACCCATTTTTTTGAGCAGTGTTTAACTTTTTGTTGACTCTAATGGTTCCCTAACTTTTATGATAACATTATGTTTCTTCCCTACTTCTCTTCTGAGCTCTGTTAGCTCATTTTTTGTCTCTTTCAGTTGTCTTGACATTTCTTCCTTGAGCTCTTATTTTATATAAATGATCTTTTTCATTAAGGGTATTTTTGTTGTTGTTTGTCTATGCTAATTTGCTTGGCAGTTTCCTTTAGCTCTATGGCAACACAATCTGGTTATGTGTTCTTTGTCTATTTGTTTTCTCTAATCATTACCTTCTTGCAGTATCTTTGTAGAGCTCTTCTAATGGTCTCTTTTATATTCTGACTCACATTTGACTGAGACAAGCTGGTTCTTAACCAGCTATTTTAAAGAATGTTTTTGAGGTTGGGGCCAGGCCATGATGTCATTCAGGAGAAAGTCTCTTTCATTTACAGGGTGCACTTTATGACACACACGCATATGTGCACATCTTGATTTAGCCTTGACTTCTTCTCATAAAAAAGAAGAGATTGGCAGGTGTAAGACTTATTAGTACTGAACCTATCTTCACCAATTTGCCTCTCCAACAGACTGCTTCCTGTAGAGATGGCTTACCTAGGTGTTTTCTTATTTATACCACCTTCCCTGCTTCTAGATGAAACCAACCAGGGCCCAGGGATGCTCCCACAGATAGTCCCAAAGATGGTATTGGTTCTGCCCTCCTTGATAACCTCTGCCAGCCTTGTTTGAGGTCTTTATCAGCAGGCATTTTCAACATCTACCTCTCCCTGGGTAAAATTTTATTCATTTAAAAGCCCTTCCTCCACAAACATAAAATTTGCATTTCTGCTTCTCATTTTTTTTTTGTCATTTTGGAATGAGTTCAGAAAGAAGTGGACAGGGTTGTCTTAAGACCTCCATCTTAAAAACAGAAGTCCCTTAAAAGGCTGTAAATCCCTGTTTTCCTCCCTCTGAATCTCCAGCACCTAATACTGTATCTGGGGAAAAGGAGATGTTCAATAAATACTTGTTATATGGAAAGAATAAATAAAAGAATGAAAAATTCTCAAATGTAATAGCTGAGACGTAACTGCATTTAAGGCCTCTTTTCAAAAGAGCTGCAGCAACTAATTCTCCTGATTTCTCCCTACAACAGCATAACAAGGCATATCTCCCAGTGTTTCTCATGGTTCAGAGATCTGCTCACTTTTCTCCCATCTTTCATTATATTGTCTTAGATTCCTGCTGTCGCTAATTATGTAAGCCAAATCAGAGCACCTGGCACACGTGAAACAATGAATTCTATAGAATACTTTATATTAAGTTGTCTTTTTTTAAATTTCTAATCTGGTATCCAGCTTTAGTTTTCATGGATGCATTTTGAATTTGTTTCTCCTTGGCTTACTTCTGAAATTGAAAAAGCTCTATCTTCTTTACCATGAATCATCAGAAAGATAAAAGTAGAAAATAATTCCATTCTGCACCATGTTTTGGTAAGGAATATATTGATGATTGTTCACATTTCCCTCAGCAACTGGCCCCTGGGTCCCACAAGCATCAGGACTCCATCCAGATGCAGCCAGGAGGAAGGATCCTTTGGAAAGTGAAACACCACAGGCTATAGACACCCATTTCAGCCCTTGCAAATTCTGCGGGGGTCTTCACCATGGGCGTTATTCAAGAAAAGGTCAGCTTGGCTCAGTCAGAATAGCTATGGAGTCCAGGTTTCTTTCCGGTTCCCTTTCAGAGCCTTTGACTCAAAGACTCTTTAAGTTCCTTGAGAACAAGCAGTATGTCACAGATCATTCTCTTGCCTTCCATATGGAATATACTAGGCACTTGAGAAATATTGTGTTGACTTATGGCTTTCTTTGGGTTAAAACCAAAAACTGTCCTGCTCACTCAAAACACTTTAGTGTTTAATCTCAGACAAGATTCCTCATTCCTTTTAGAGATCTTCAATGGATGGTTTTCTTTATTTTTTCCCCTTTGTCTTGAGTCTCTCAAACTCCTCCAACTTGCTCATGCTCTGTACCTTTTCTCACTGCTGTGCTGCCCATGTCAACAGACATGGAGCACACAGACAGTTGACTGCCCATGGAGTATCCATGCTGGCCGGCAAGATTAAGATGGTAGGACAGTAGGAAAGAGAGGGCCTGAGAGAAGCACACTACAGTCCCTATTAGTATTGCTAACAAAAGCACAGTCCAGCCTTCTATGCCCACAGCTAAGAGTATCAATGCTCTTTCATCCAGACAGCCCACACCAAAGCGAACTCCCTCTTACCTGCCTGAAAAATCTATGTCTATCCCCTCCCTAGCCTTAGATGGGTTTTCACAGTGGAGGGCACCAAGCATCCTGGTCTGTCTGGAACAGTCCCAGTTTATGTCTGCTGCCCTGTCCAGTTACGCATTTGTTCCTGTCAAAGTGCTTTTTGTATTATAAATTATATGCTCTCCTTGGTTTAATTTAGTGCTTCATTTTCAACAGGCAGCATGAGTCAGAATGCCACTGGTTATAAGAAAAGTTCTTCTTTCTACCTTTGTAAAAGAAGATTAGGACTCACCAAGAGACTGAGGCAGGTAGGGATTCAAAGTCCAGGCATATAAATGACCTGGGACAGGTGATCAGGGAAAAGTTGACACTACCAGGGTGGCCAGATAGGCTCAGAGAAGTTTTATATGAGGCTTGAGAGGAAAAGCTATCCCAAAGATTAGTGGGGAGGAGGCAGGACTCCAGGCTCAGGTGAGATATTTTGGGCTGATAAAATCCCAAAGTCAGAAAAAAAAGAGCACTTTTGGAGGACAGACATTTTGCATGGTCTTCTTTCCTCCCTCTTTGCTCCTGCACATTTTAGCCAGTGATTTCTCTCTTTTATTTTATTTATGGCGATAACTTCGGGTCCTGTGTCTGGTCATAATGGTGATCTATGTATGCCATCTACAGTGGTCATGGATAATGAATCCTATTTTATTTCTTAATTAAGAATTTCAAAGTACCACAAATTACTGCAATTAACATGGATTTTCTTCCTCATTTATTTACTTATTTAGATGCCTGAAATTGCACCCTTAGCTTAAACCAACTGCAGGGTTCAGAGCCTATTATAATATATAGCATTCATTAAAATATTTATTTCTTCCCAACAGTGAAGTTGCAGTTTAAGAATGGTGGTGGTATCTATCTATGCAAAATGCTTCCCCCAAAATATTGCTATTGAATTCAGTCCATCCAGCTTGGTAATTTAAAAAGTTGAATTTATTGACAATCCTTTGCGTGACTGAAATAAACTAAGATTTTCAAAAGAGCCCTTTGTTAATGTTGACTTTAACAAGTGTTGTTCTTTTCCTTCTAAGTCCTTGGGGAGATGAGCATCATCGTATTTTTAGTTCACTACTTACCGAAAGATAACAGTTACAGTTTGAGGGTGGTTGAAGCCATCTAATTGGTTTCAAAACAATACTACTCTGAATAAACTGTTTAGCTTCAAATTATCTATTACTTTTGAAGATTCAACCTTAGTATTCATTCTTGGGTTTTTGTATTTGTATTTGGTTTTGTTTCTAAATGGTTTTCATGGAGACAGAACTCAAGACACAGTGGTGGAAATTAACCAGAAATATGCTTCAGAAACACAAACTCTTTGGTGTGGGCCAGCAGCCACTGGAAACTACAGCCAGCAGGGGTGTAAATGGGTACAGTCCTACCAGAAAACAACTGGGAAATAGCATCTCAAAAGCCTTAAAAGACGCAAACCCTTTGAAGTTCAGCTATTCCACTTCAAGGATTTATCCTTAGGAAAGAATGAAGAGCATACCAAGATTTAGCTAACAATGACATTCATGGCAGCCCTGTTTATAACAAATAAAATAAATAGAATACCAAAATGAGCGGCAATAAAAGATTGAGTTAATTATGGTACAACTTTTCATTGGAATAACAAACAGCTACTAAAAACTGCATGTTTTGTATTAGTTATCTATGGCTACATTACTCCAAAAGTTAGCAGCTTAAAAGAACAAACATTATCTCACAGTTTCTGTGGATCTATGGGCATGGCTAAGCTGGGTCCACTGACTCAAGCTGCAGTCCAAGTGTTAGAATCATCTCTAGGCTAACTTAGAGAGGATCCACTTTCGGACTCAGTCAAGCGGTTGTTAGTAGGATTCGGTTCCTCTAGCCTGTTGGTTGGAGATCTTCTTCAGTTCCCTGCCTCAGTTTCACTGCCCTTTTTTCTGTAGGGTAGCTTCTAACAGAGCAATTGGCTTCATCACAGAAAGCAAGCCAGAGAAAAGGAGAGGGTGAGCAAGGCAGACGCAAGAGACATTTTGAAACCCAGTCTGAGACCTGACACCTCATCTTCCTTGCCATATCCTATTGGTTGGAAGTAAGTCAGACATTCAGCCCACACTCCAGAGGAGTGAATTACATAATGTGAGGACATGAGGGGGAGGGATCTTTGAGAAGATCTTAAAGGCCATCTACTACACAGTTGAAGTATATTTGTTGACAAAAGATATTCATAAAATCTTATTCAATGAAAGAAAAGCAAATCACAAAACAGTACATGCAGTATGATCCCAGTTTTGTAAACTATTTAAAAACAGTAAGAAAACATATACTCATATGTACAGAAATATTTATGAAACAGTCTGTAAGGATTCCATGGGTTAACAAGGTTATACCTGGATGATGGGATAACTGATAAGTTTTATGTCCTATTTTCTAAACTGTATCCTCTATTCTTTTCTAAAATAAACAAGTGTTAATTACAATTTTAAAAAGAGTAAATGTTATTAAGTTAAAAAACAAAGCAATTTAAATCCTCTAGATTTCTTGTTTCTGACCACCACTGTCTATCTTTACAGCATTATTTCCCACTTACTACTTGAAGTCAACTAAATAGAAGTTCACAAGACCCTTCGAAGAGTCCATTGATCCCACTGTGACCAAGGACATTGTAAGTATGTTCTAGAACTTGTCACTGTGTTGGTGTCTTCTAAGACAACTGTTATTACCAAATATGCTACTGTGGAACACTAAAATTATTGTTTCCTTTGAAGTCACCAGGATCACATGAAAACTATGACTGACCTGAGAGAACTGAATCCCATAATAATATTCTTCCCCTTGAGCCAGTGCCTTCCTAGTTCAATTCTGGTTGCTTCCAGACCACAAGCTAGCAAGACCACATGACTATCTTCTCTGCAAAATTTCAAAAGGATAGTTTCTATTTCTATGTCAAAAATGGATGAAAAGATCTGGCACTACTGAACATATTTGTAAATTTGAAAAGTGGGGGTGTGTGAATGAGAAGATACATTTATTTATAACCCCTACATTTCATTAGTTTTCTTGTGTAATGCCACCAAGAGGGCCTGAGTTGGGATGCCGCTGATTTAGGGTTAGAATAACTTTTCTAGCAATGATGGAAATGTTATCTTAAGATTGCTTACTGACTTAAAAAAAACTACTGTTTTACCAAACATAGATTTTTTTGGTTGTTTGAAAGTAGGCAGCTGATCTACATCCACATAGAATACAATGAAAGCTGCTTAGGATGGTTGAGCTGGTATTCATAGGGAAGGCAATGGTTTCCAAGATGTCAGGGAATTAGAACCAGGTCTGAAATACTAGTGGATCTTTTCCATTGGGATCTATAGTACAATAGATGCTGTGAGAGATAACACTCAAATCTTGATGGTACCGAACACTGAACACTGAGTATTGCAGGGAGATATTAAAAAAACTTATTGGCAACACCAAGCTAGAAGGATGGCAAACTAGTGATCAAAATATGAACTCAAAGGTTTTTAAAAGCAGAGATTGAGGGTTAGGGGTTAGGGGTCAAGGGTAAAGCTGATTGGTTAGTTCTTGTGTTAGCTTCAGTGGTTTTCTTTGGTTTGATTAATTCAGTTACTGATGTCATCTTGTCTGATGCCTTTGTCACTGTGGTCAGGGGATCTAACCAGACTGAGACACCAAGATTCTGAAAAATATCTCATAATTGTATACCAGTGATGTTCTCTTTAAAGCAAAAGACATAAACTAAATATCTAGTGACCTATTTCATTGTTTAAGCTAATATTGTTTTGTGCCTGACTTGCTACATTTTTCTATTATATCAAGCAAAGTGCACTATTAGACATGTTTTCTGCAACTTGCTTTACAGGTAGGCCTATAGACCATCACTAACACACTTACTTAATCTTTGGCTATAAGCTACATGCCAACCATAGCAATTGAAACATTCAGTTAAAGCCTATACCTATATCTCTAAAATCTATGATCTAACATTAAAACGTGTCTGCTGTTAATTGCTGGTTTTATTAACAATAGATCACTTTTCCCTCATGGAAGGCTCAAATGGGTGCTTGTGTAAGTGGCAATTCAGAAATCCAGGTGCCTCAGGTCCTGTGGCTTTGCCGTGTTCTAGTGCCTCTGAGTCTTATGTGGGGCATTCTGCATCCACTTGGTTTACAAGGAAAGAGAAAGTGAAGATGCCACACCCACTTCCTATCACGGTGGTCTACAGATGAACACATCACATTTCATTGGAGAGAGCTAGTCACAAGGGCCTCACCATGAAGAAAGAGGACTTGGGTTGGGCATTGGCTGGCAGTAATTTCCCAACAACTCTACTCTGTGGCAGGGGAGAATATATAGCTTGGGCTCCATCAGGAAAAATCAATCTTAGAAATTTCTCAGGTCATGGAGACTTAGTGTTAATAATCAAGGTTACCTTATAGCCCAATCCAAGTTGCCATTTGGCTCTTAAACTCATATCTTTTAGGTCAACATGATGCTACCACTCCAAATGTAAAATGGGACCTTGTGGAAGAAATAGAATCATTAAGGAGACCTAGTCTCAGCCCCTCATTTTCAAATGAATAGGAGATGCCTTTGAGGATTTTTCCTTTTTATATCACTGGCTTCAGGTTGTCTTGCCTCCTCTAAGGGTAGTCAGTCTAATTGTACCTGGGCTAGGGGGTGGAGGCAAAGACAAGTAGTAATGGTGTTGGTGATATCATTTTACAGAAGCCATAATCTACAGAGCTTGTGAAAATTACTCCAAGGACCATGAGTTTCTTGGGGTCCCAGGAAAGAGGAAAAATAGGTATTTTTTCTCCACTCTGGTACATGTGGAGACATCATTGGTCAGTATCACCAACCTTAGTGAGATGGTAACAGACTGGAATCCACTGCTAGGTTTCTTAGGGGTTTTCTTTTTTGTCCTCTATTAAATTCTTTGGGTTTTTCCCAGCTAACATTAATGACTAATTCTTTAGCGTCTTTATTCTTTCTATTGAGAGGAAATTTAAAAAACGGTATCCAGTAGCATTGGGTTTGCAGTTTAAGGTCTTTGGAGACCATGTTTCACCCTCATTGGGTGATTCCAACTGCCAGTAGCAAGGAATTATAGTGGAAATGGGTCTTCATGTGGAGAGCAGCCATCAGACACACACCTGCTGCTGACTGTTGTGTTGACACCAGGGTCCTTTAAATTCTGAAGGCCACAATGCTCTCATCTGTCAAATCAAGTGGATGATGAGCACCCCAGTCACCTCCCTGACTTTCTTATGGACACACTGGGTTTAAACCAGAAAATAGAAGGTGCTTGGAGAAACATAATGTGCTAGATAATGTAACATCATTATCACTGTGCTATTGCCATGATTATTTTGTGGTCAGCTCAGCTTCTCTTAACACAAAGTAGTTAATGAAGTGGCAACTGTATTGGTTCTCTATTAGGAGGGAGAAGGGGCCAAATGAGACTCTATTTTTATTCCATTTTAGTTTCTAGTTTTGTTTTTTCACAACTATGTCTAGTCAGTTTATGATATAAATATTTTAATTACAGTGGCATTTCATTATACTTACTCCTAGCAAAAATTAGACTAAGGGTATTTTCTTTAACCCTATAAATAGTGGATTTTCTTAAAGGCTGAGTTAACTTTTACCAGCAACCAGAAGACTGCTGCTACTTTTGATCCCATCTCTAACCTTGGTACCTACACCTTTTAACAATTTATCTAACAAATTTAAAAAATAGTAATTATACCCAAAGGTCTACTAAAAGAGGTAAAATGACAAAATCCATTAGTCATCAGGCTTTGGTTCATAAGTTGTTTACCAGCTGAGATGTATTTTTCCTATGACCATGAGGAGTTATGGGAATAGAAAATATAGAAATTGAGATAGACTAGAGGAGCCAGACAGACAAAAAGAAACAATATGTTGCTCCTGACGCTAGTGCATGGTCATTCTATTGCTTCCTGTAGCATCTCACATATATTTGCCTCAGTATAATCATCAAATACACAAGTGAACACCTGCCTTATTAGAGGAAAAGGATAAATGTTGCAAAGTAAGGAACTTCATCAAGTTGGAAGGAGTTTTGCAAGCTTATGGCCCAAAACACCACTTTACAGATAAGAAAACTAAGGCTCACACAGGCATATCCAAGGTCCTGTAAATGAGCAAGTATTAAGATGACAGCTAGGAAGGGTATATTAGTTTCATATTGTTGTAGTAACAAATTACCACAATTTTAGTGGCTTAAAGCAACATAAACTTATTATCTTACAGTTATGTAGGTCAGAAGTCTTACATGGGTCTCACTGGGTTAAAACCAAAGTGTTGATGGTGTTGCACTCTTTTCTGGAGACAGTGGGAGAACCCATTTTCTTGCCCTTTCCAGCTTCTAGAAGCCCCCTGCATCCCTTGACTTGTTGCCCCTTCCTCCATCTTCAAAGTCAACAATGTTGCATCTCTCTGATCTTTTCTCTGAAGTCACATCTTTGATGACAACCAAGAAAGTTTCTCTGCTTTTAAGGAATTATGTGATTATACTGGGTTCATTTAAATAATCCATGATAATCTCCCTCTCTTGTGGTTGGTAACCTGAATCTCCAAAGTCTCTTTTACCATAGAAAACAACACATTCACAGATTCTGGGAGACTAGGGTATAGACATCTTTAGGTGGAGATGGACATTTTTCTGTCTACCACAGGGAGGATGAACTGATGGAGAAGGAAGGTGATGAGTCCATAGAGATTTGGTTAGCTGAGCAAGGAAATTGCAGATTAGGGTATCCTGCTGCAGATTAGGGTCTCCAGGAACCCAACTCTATATGGAGAATTGCACGCTGGAAGTAAGAGAATTCTCAGGATCAACTCCTGCAGGGGAAGGAAAGGAGGTAAAAATGGGCAGAGGAAGGAGCTGGCCTCTAGGCTTGGAAAGCACTGGAATGAAATGGCCCTTCAAAGTTGTCATGAAGGGCTGGGTCTTTAAAGCTGTGACAGGATATGTGGTGCCCCAACGAGGAATTGTGACCTTGGGAAAGTCAGCTATCTTCTGACAAAGGCAACCCCCAACTGTAGGTGAATTTGTTCTTCATTCATAAAGTAGGATCTAAGCAGACAATCAGAGCTTCTACTAGAGCACCCATTCCTAAGTTTCATGTCCACATTTGGAAAAAAATAATAATAATAACAAAGTCAGCTGTGGTCTATTGGGAATGTTACCTGACTGACAGATTTCACAGTGGTCCTATACTCAGAACTTACAAATTGGAAGGAAAAGAGTCATGTGCTTTATCTACAGTGTATAAAGCTAGAGAAGAGAGGGTCTTGAAAGAGAGTCAAACTGTTGATGCTCCATGAACTTGAGAATAAGAGCAGGCAGACGTTGCATGGGGAAAGGAGAATGAGATTGGGTCAGTCATAGTATGAACCCTAGAGGAAAAACCAGACAGATCATGAATTCTGGGGACTAAGATCCAATCCCAGGTCAAAAATTCAGGACACTGTGCAAACCACAGCAGGGAAGTGGACATTGGCAGAGGCTAAGAGCAGGGGTGATAAGGCTGCTATTGGCTTAGAAGGATTACAACAACTTCTAGCAGACACTGGTGGTCAAAACAATAGAGTTCAGCATCAGCTATGGAGGTTGCTAGAGAATAGGTGAGAAATCCTGGTTCAGTAGAATGGAGGAAAGGGCAAGAACCTAATTACTAAGAAAAAGGATGTTCTGTATTAGATTACACAGGTGGGCCACAGTCATGAATGCCATTTGGCCTAAGCTCAAGTCTGATTTTAGCCCAGGAGCAAAAGATGCTCCAGTCATCTGAATAGCAAGGGTGAGAAATATGCGGGGGCATTGCCATATGTTCACTCCAAGGGAAGTCCTTTCCCAGAACATCAGGGCTGACCTTAATGTTCATTTTAATGGAATGGAATTTGCAAGCAGGGTACAATTAATGACTCATTTGTTCCCACCCTTGAACCCCCTGAGGGGTGCTCTCTCTCTCTCTCTCTCTCTCTCTCTCTCTCTCTCTCTCTCTCTCTCTCTCTCTCTCTCTTTCTCTCTGTCTCATCACTGCTGAGCCCAGCTCTTGCACCAGAGGAGCTCTGATTGTCCAGACAAATATCATGGACTCCCAACTACCTCCGTTTCTCTACATGTCCAGCTGCAAAGTCTAAAAGAAATGGTATTTAAGAAAGGGACTTCCTATATCTTGTAGAAGACTGTGTAGACACTGTATTGGGTGAGCCACAGTTACAGACAAATGTGTTTGATTCTCCTGTGTGCCTTGATTCAAGTGGCAAGAGCAAGGCACTTTAACAGTAAACATCTTTGCCCTCCTGTCAGTCCTTTCTCACATATAAATATCAGCAAGAACATAATGATAATGCCTTCTGATTATTGTAAGGCTTCACATTTTACCAAGCACTTCCATCTACATTATTTCCTCTGAATTTCACAATGCTACTTGGGGAGGAAATTATGTAAAAATGAATAAATTGGGATTCAAAGAGTTTGAGTGGCTTACCTTAAGTCACAAGAGTCTGACGTTGAACCCAAGCCTTCTGAATACAAGTTGCCCATAATACATTATCCAGAAAAGTCTACTCTGATAGCAGACCTTTGTGTCTTATGACCCTAGAAGTCTGTGGTAAAAAGAGAGGCAGGAAGGGTCAAGAAATCAGAAAGCTGAGGAAAAAATAATCTGAAGTTCATGTTTTGTCCCAGGCCAGTCCTGAGATTATTGTTTTTTAACTTTTTTTTTTTTTTTTTTACTTTACCTCAGTGTTTTTAACTCTCCAAAGAATTCTCACACCCTCATCTCATTTGATTAGCTTGATAACCCTGTAAAGTAGGCAGAGCAGACCTGACAGATGGGGAAACTAAGGAGAAGTCAGATACTCGCCCAATAATAGGCAGCCGCTGGGTGGTAGAATTGGAGCTGGAACCCAAATATTTGGAATGGGAATGGCGTAGGAGAAATGTAGCTTCTGAAAGAGGTAAGAAGGAAGCATTTCATTAACAGATTAATCAAAATGCATATACCTTTCACAATAGATGTAAGCCAAACCATTATGCAATACACCTAAAACTCATACAATGATGTGTTATTTATAGCTCAATAACACTGAAAAAAGTTAAAATTCATATAAAATTTTAAAAGCTGAAGATAGCCAAAAAATTTTGAAATAGAATACCACAGTTATCAAAAACACATGATAAAACCGCATGATAGGGGTGTAGGAATATAGAGACCAATGGAATAAACTCAAGCGTCCAGAAAGAATCTCCTGCATTTTTTGAAATTTGGTAACTGACAGGGGTGATGACAAATAAGTCAGCAAAGTATGAACTATTTGATACATAATGTCATAACAATTGGGTTGCCATACTGGAAAATTAATATTAGATCTCTATTTCATACACAAAATATTGCAAATAAATTCCACATGGATTTAAGGGTAAAAGTTATTTAAAAATTTTAAAACTATTAGAAGAAAATTCAGGAAAGGATTTCTTTTTTTAAAAAAAGTACCAAAAAAAGATGACTAAATTAGATTACATTAAAATTGAAGACTTCTATATGACCAAAGACACCATGAACAAAACAAATGAGAGATTTTCAGGAGCTTACAATGCATTTGATTAACAGAGAATTAATATTTAAATTACATGGGGTGAAAAAACTACAATAGATGAAAGCCAAACAACCCAAGAGAAAAACAGGCAAAACATAAAAATTGGCAGATCGCAGAAATGTCAGTCAAAATGGTCTATAAAAATATGACAAGATGTCCTACCTCATTAATGATCATGGGAGTACCAATTAAGGCAAAAAGATACCATTCCGTACCCATCCAGTTGTCAAAAACTAAATGGTTCGACAATACAGAGTTTTTGTGGGAAATGGGTCCTGTCATTCTGGAGGGAGTGCAAATTGTTTTAATTCCTTCAGAGAACCACTTGGAAATATCTTGTAAATGGGAGGAAATGTGTCTCTTTGACAACTAGTTTTACATCTGGATATATACCCTGCAACAGTTGTTCTCAACCTGTGGGCCGCAACCCCTTCGGGGGTTGAACGACCCTTTCACAGGGGTCACCTAAGACCATCGGAAAATACATGTATAATTACATATTGTTTTTGTGATTAATCACTATGCTTTTTTAGTTATGGTTGGGGGTTACCACAACATGAGGAACTTTATTAAAGGGTCGCGGCATTAGGAAGGTAGAGAACCACTGCCCTAGAAAAACTCACTCCTGTGTGAAATAGGACATGTAAAAGGATGTTTATTATTTCATTCTTTACAAGATTGAAAATTTGGAAGCAATCTAAATGCTCATCGGTAGGGCAATGGAGAGGCAATGTACATTTCAAAGCAGTGAGCCCCCATAAGCTAGACACATATATTAAGAGGAGGATTTTGGAAAACCCAAGTTGAGCAAAAAAATCAAATCATATTAGCATACCATTTATATTCATGTTTAAAACATACAAAACAATATTGTCTCTCACTTATGGATTTAAACGTCTGTGTGGTTTCTTAGAAAGAGAAAGAAAATAGGCTCAAGGACAGTTCAAAGCAGGTTGAACTGAACTTGTAATGTTATTTCTTTAATTAAAAAAAGAACTAAAATCTAGCAAGATGTTAACATAACATTCTGTGCTGTGGCTATTGTGTTTGATAAAGTAAACAATTCAGAAAGAAAAAAGTCGTTCACCAGCAACCTCTCTATCCTCTGGTGGAAATGAGAAGGCAGTGGGGAGCATGAGTCCGCAGGATGCAGAGCTGACAGCTTTGCAATTATTTTGGCTTTGGATTCCAGCTCATGCACACACACTGAGACAGTTCCACATACGGGAGCAGTGGGGTCAAGAAAGAAGCACTGCCAAGCAAGATAGTCAAGGCACAGAGGGGGCCCAGCCAGCTCCGGCTCTGCCAGGGCATCAGAAACAGCATTCTCTGGGTAGGACTGGGGCCCAGGAATAACGGCTTAAATGCAGTAGGAGGGTATGTCTCTCGACTCCAAAGATGTCAGAGTTAGGCAGTCCGGGGCTAATATGGTAGCTGCATGATGTCTAGGACTCAGGGTCACTGCAAGGTCACCTCATTATCTGAAATGGTCACTGCAGCTCCAAGTCATCCAGGCATGAAGCAGAAAGAAAAGGGAGAGAGGAGGGCTGCAATAGCAAAATGAAAACATCAAAATGCCACCCAGCCACTTGGTGACACAGAGAACAGGGCAAGTAGTGTTGCCTTGAGGACAGGTCAGAGGAGCAGTGACTAAAGTCAAGGCTGAGTCCCAGCTCCAACCTTGGCATCCCATCTACGTGCATTTCTGCTGGGACAGAGACCACCTTGCTGTCTTCCTGAAGTGGGTCATTTCCATTTCTTCCCTGGTCTCTCCATGACACCCAGGAAAAGACATGCTCATTAATAAGTCGTCTACAGCTCTTGAGGAATTTTGATCTCTTGTATCTGATGATTCATAAAAGATGCCACCCAGGCCACATGGCTTAGTTGGTTGAAGTGCCATTCCATACTCCAGAAGGTTGCCAGTTCGTTACCGGGTCAGGGCACATACCTAGGTTAGGGGTTCAGTCCCCAGTCGAGAGTCCAGAGAAAAGAAAGGAACAGAGATGCAATGTCTGTAATGTGAGACCAAGCACCACTCTCCCAGAACCTTAGGAAGCTCCAGCTCACAAGTCTCACCAGCTTGCTGAAATCTTGAAGGCCACTAAAGGCACTTTAGCAGCTGATGTGAGCAAAAACTGTGGCAACACCAGTTTCCTGAGGGGCAGTGCTTCATGCCCATTAATGTGGTGGTCTATTTCCAAGCTGGACAGTTGAAGTTGAAAAATGAATGAGCAGAGGCCATTCCCATCTCTGATACCAACCTGATAATAGCACCCAATTCTTCACACAAATATTGGGATGGCCAAAATGTTCATTTAGTTTTTTTCAGAAGATGGCTCTAGTAGTGTTTAGTTCTCTTCAACTTCATTCAAAACAATTTTGTTAGACTGTATTTTGACAGCTGTCATATCAGCATATACTTTTTAAAATTTATCAAAATTGGTGAATTTTTGTTCAGCCATTTTAATATTGAAGATGGAAGAAAATATGCAACATTTTTAGCATATTATGCTTTATTGCTTCAAGAAAGATTTAAAATGCAACTGAAACACACACAAAATGATGTGTGCAGTGTATGGAGAAGGTTCTGTGACTGCTTGAATGTGTCAAAAGTGGTTTGCAAAGTTTCTTGGTACTATTGACATTTTGGCCAAATAATTATTTGCTGTTGGGCTGTCTTACACATTGGAAGATGTTTAGCAGCACCCCTGGCCTCTACCCACTAGAAGCCAATGGTGGGAGGTAGCCAACACACTCAAAATATTCAAATCAATAACGTTATTAGTGAAAATGAAAAATGTGTCTTTTATTTTACAAAAAAAAAAAAAAAAAAACTAAACAGGATTTTTGGCCAACCCAATAATTTATTCAGTGCACACAACCTTCTCTGAGACAAGTATTGTCCTTATTATACAAAAAGGTTGGAAACTCAAAAAAGGTAAGTGACATTTCCAAAGTTACCAAGTTGGTGTCAAAACCAAAATATAAACCCACCCTGATTAGCAATAAGCCCAGTATACTCTCCTACACTTCTCTTCCTTTCAAAAATCCAAAGAATGTCAGTGTTGCCACAGGTTTCAGGGGCTAGCTCACCTTCCAGGTGGTTTGGGTTGAGGTGCATGGAGGCCCATGACAGAGGCAGAAGGTGAACCTGGATTTCTTGCCTCCCACTTCAACTCTTTGTTCACTACAACTACTGCTTTCCAGACTAGGAAGTAGTGACCTGACCACCACATTCATTCAACAATTTATTTAACAAATACGTATTGAGCTCTTACTAAGGGTTGGACACTGGGGATACAGCAGATGGAAAACAGAAAGTGTCTCTGTTCCCATGGAGCTCACATTCAATTGAATGTACAAAATAATTCATCATATGAGGGTGATAAAGCAGAGTGAAGAGGTCAGAGAACAGTGGGGCAAGAGAAACACATATTATTTTTTAAAGGATATTCAAGGAAGTCTTCTCTGTGACACCTGGCTATAAACTTCCCCAGAAAAATCCTTTCCAACTTAACTTACCACTTCCTTGTACCCACAGTGTGGCAATGGACTGACAATCAACTGGTTAGACACGCAAAACAGTAGACATGAGAACAATAGACAAGGAAGAAGGGGGATTCAAAAGTTAGCCCCAACACTGTGACTGTTCCGCCATGGGACAGTCCTCATGGGTAGGGAGGATGGCCACCATGGAACATAATCCCAAAGAAAATGGCCCAATGACGTAGGAATTTAAGGAAGATAACCTCACAGTCTGGTAATACCCAGCCTTCAAAATGCTTCTGAACACCTATTAAAAAGGTAAACTAGAGATGAATATGGTTAATTTTAGTGGCAGGAAAGAAGCCTTTAGATGTGCTTCAGGATCTCAGTGAAAATGTTTCCTTCCATCGACTTAGGATAGTATGTCTCTAGGAAAGTTTCTAAAAATGAAATAAGAAGAACACCCTGATTGCACCTTAGAAACAATATGAAAGTCCATTCCTGTCCAAACTCAGAGAAAACGCTTTATACAAGAATTGCCAAATATAATCTATTTTATAACCATAAAGTGATATATCTGTACATTGTGTAGAGCAAGTTTCCTAAAAGGCTTAGCAGTCAAATAACTCAACAACAAAGAAAACCACTGTCCAAATACTTCTTTGTATTTCACTACTGAAATCACCCCCAGGAGAATTTTGTGAAGCTAGGGACTCAAGGAGAGGTCCTAGAGAACAGCTGGAGAAGCCTCAGGACAAGGTCGGTGCCAAACTGGGAAAGGGAGAGACTCGGAACAGGCTAGGAAGGACAGTGAGAAGCTGCCAGATGCCCAGAGCCAAGAGGCCTTGTGCCTGGAGGGGGCAGGAACAGGCGTAGCTCGTGCTTTCTGAAAGTGCCATAAGTAACACTGTAGATGAAATTGGCAGGAAATGTGCGAGAAGCTAACACTTTTCTCTGTATCCTCACCTCTCTCTCCCATCATCACTCCTGCTTCAGGGGAGTCTCAAATGTTTTCTGAAGTGAACCCTCCATCTCAGCTGAGGATCCATCCCCTACTATCTCTTAATTAGTCTCCTTCGTTCTCACCTGCTCTCTCCCTTTCAATTAGATTCTTCCTTGACAAACACATCATCTTTCAATTTTGAGAGGAATAAAAAAAGCTGAAGAGAGAACTTTGCTTGGCCCTGCTTTCCCCCTACGTCAGCATTCCATTTCTCCACTTTCCTTAATTGCCAGACTTTAAAGAAGTACTTCCATGCCCACTGTCTTCCTGTCCTCACTCTACCTTCTTTAACACCTCACAGTCTGCTTTACGCTCTCACAATTCCACAGAAACTTCTCTAAGTTCCAGATACAGCAGCCTGTCCAAGCCTTTGACCTCAGCAGCATTTGTCATTGTGTGACCGTCATGTGAAACCATCTTAAAACATTCGCCTCCTTCAGCCTACATGACCCTGTTCCTCCGGTCTCTCCTGAAACCATCTCACCTCCTTCCCAGTCCCAAGACCCACCCCCACCCCCACCACCTTAGTCCTCAACTGGAGAGAAAAGACCAGAATCATCTAAATCACTAAATGGGGTCATGTAGTCTTTAGAAAACCTGATGAAAGTTTTAAAGAATCTCTCCAAAATATGGTTTATATATATGTATACATGTATATGCATATACATATAAAAATGTTATTTCAGAGGAGGCTTGTGAATTCCCTAAATTAAGAGCCTTTGTCCCAGAAAATATCCTTATGTACAAAATGTAATTATTATGTCATGTGGCTGTTCCCTGTTGCTTTTAAACCACATGTTTCTAGTAAATTCTTGGCTTGCAGGGGTGCTGTAATGAAACGAAGCCCTTCATCAGAAGGCAGGGCCCAAGGTTCTTATCACAGTTTTCGCATCTTAAAGACATGAACCAAAGTTGGTTCCTCTGTAAAAATGAGTATTATAATTTCTTCTCTGCCACACAGTGTTGTTGTAAAGATCAAATGAGAACAGGAATTTGAAAACATTTTGCAAACTTCAGAACACTACAGAAATGATTACCATAAAATCATTGACCAATATTTTTAGAGATGTACTTGCAGGTGTCAATGTAGGTTTTATTCCTATCTTGAACTCCACGCTATGTTTTGACCTGGGTTTGTTTCCTAGTTTGTAAACTGGAGATGATAATAGCTATTCTAGCTACCTTGTAGAGCCAGTAGGAGTATCATCAAATGAAATAATGAATGTGGAGGGACTTTACAACTCAGAGACTGAGGCTCATCCCCTTCTTTGTCTCTCTCCATTTGCATTAATTGAGCTTCGAGAGCTCAACAGAGTGAGGGTGCATTCATGAGAGTCCCACCATGCCCAATGACGGAGAATTCCTACAAAATCACGTGAGTCAAATTAGACTCCATAATGTTAATCATGGATAATATAATTATAAAAAGCAGCAAATAAAATGAAATAATTGGCTACTTATTATTTTTTAGAAGGGGAGATAGAGGGAAAGAATATAATGTGTGAGCGAGATTATCCTTTGTAGAAATAGTCACTCCTCCTGGCCACTTCGCCTATATTTGAACCCGCCTCAAGGAGCACTGTTGTCTCTCTGGTATACTGGCTTGCCATAAAATACTTTCTTACCTGAAATCCTGGCTTTACCCTGATGCATGAGTGTTCATAGCATCTAGAAGGTGTGCATACATTTTTAGTTCCCCAAGAAAGACCTTGGTGGCTGGAACCATTGTGCCTTCCTTATTCCCAGCCCTTTCTTCTATGTTCCACTATGCAGAGCTGACATTCAGAGAGGCAGGGGTCAGGGACAGATGCAGACAAACTGGCAAGCTCAAAGTTAGTTGATCCATCTCTTCCTTTTCACCAGGTTCTATCTAGTTTCAGAAAGATGTGGGATTTCCATGATGCTCTAGAAGGGGAGAGATTAACTCTGGTGAAGACAAACCAGATTGCTGTCAAAATCAGATAACAGGGCAAGAAGCATTTCTCAACAGTCTCTAGGACTTGAGAGGAATGAAACTGGTCCTTCATTGCACAGGTGAAAAGAGACCAGCATCTTGGGTTCCATGAGCAGAAGAATGAGGAAATGGAATGGAGGCTAACATTTACTGAGCCAAAGACATTACCTATGCTACTTCATTCAATCCACTCAGCAGTTCCCTCTGGCGCCGATTTATTTTCCCATCTTACCAACAATGAACCTTAGAGTCAGAAAGGCTAGAACTTAAGAGCTTCACGAAGCTGAGGGAGCAACAGGAAGTAAAGGGGCCCATCCTGGTGACCATGATGGCACAAGCAGAGGCTGAAGGTTCCCTGTGGCCACGTTATCAATGGGGGTGACCAAGGGGCCTGAGCACCTAGGCGACTCAGGCTCAGAAGTCAGATTCCGAGCCAGACAGGATGGACCATCACCAGTCAGGGACTGGCCACTATAGGTGCTTCAAAATGAAGAGGATAATTCAGAATCATCTACTATAGAGCAACCAGCAACTTCAAACCCAACACCGCAGACCTCGCAGACTGTTTTTCAGCATCAGTACTCGAAACTGACTCTTCTCCTCCACCGTATAGTAGTATTACTGTGGAATGGCCTACAATTTCAGATACAGAGGTTTACAGTGAGTTTTATCCTGTGCCACCTCTCTACAGTGCTGCTACCTCTCTTCCTACGTATGATGAGGCTGTCACCCTCCTCAGGTATTCCTGCTATTATGTCAGGTTCCCTGTGAGATGCATTTCTGTTCATTCTCCGGCCTGATCTCCACTTTCTTTCCCTTTATCCAAAATCCTATACACCGTTTCTTGGCAATTCCAGTTAAAATGCTAAATTACAGAGGTGAGCATACCCCCATCAGTAGTAGATCCAATGAGAGAGGCTGTGCCCTTCTTTCTTTGTCCACCTGTGCTAAGGATTGGAAAATAAATTTCTCTGATAGCTCACCTGCTGATCCAATGCAGGGTAATCAGCCTCATGAATTCAGAGTAATTTTCCCCATCAAAGACCTTTCTCTCATGATGCTCCTCACACCACTGGGAAGCAGATAAGACAGAGAGGGTTGTGTTCTTTCTGCAGGGTTCTTAAGCTGAGGATCAAGGATCAAGCTGACTTACCCAAATTTAGTAATAGAACCCCCTTGAGAAGCAAGGCTTCCCATGTCCTGGTCTATAATGATGTTTAGTGTTTATTTCTCTTCCATCATGCTCTTGCTGGAGCCCAAATGTACTCATAGGTTGGCTGATGTGTCCTCAGTAGGATGGAAGAGATGGAGGAGGAGGATATCTTTGTTTTCTTGTCCCGGAATATTCCAATGGTTCCAGCTGTGGCTAGAGTTCATGACTGTAGGGATTTTTTGCTTGTTTGTTTTCTTTTGCAAGATTCTATCTCAATTCCAGCAAACTTAGCAGCAAATGGTACTTTGAGGCAGCTGGGGAAGTGAGGGCTGTTCCTTCCCTGTCATATGTCCTTAAAATTACACAACAGGAGAGGCAAGCCCTCAGGGTCCCCTTGAGGTATCAAGGATAGCATAATGAACTGGCTAATCATAAACCATTCACTCCTGAGTTCCAAGCAGCATGGTAGTGAATTGCCAACAAGCCATTCACCAGACTGCAGCCATATGGTGAGGGATGGGACCCTGGCACATTGTGGCCATACCGTGGGTTTGTCTGTATAATTGTTCCCATCCAGGACCTCCCCATCTCTAAGGCTACTAATTAACGTCCTGTTTAAGCTGCTGTTGTCAAAACTAATCATTTTTTTGTTGCTGTTGTTTTATGTGGATAGGTCCTTCTCTTATCGGGTTAGTTAATAGTGACCATTAAGAAATGAAAATGGGAGTTTACATAAAAATATTTGAGTCACAACACATCTTGCATTACCCAGACCTAGCAGCACTGGCCTATGGTAGCAACTCCATCCAGGAGCTTATTAAACCCAACGAATTATCATCATTCCATACAGAAACGCAAATGAAGATTCAGTTCATTAATTTCTCCGTTGTTCTTCCTGTCCATGGACATTACTCTAGTTGGATCTTGAGCTATTAAATGTGGATTTTATTAGAATAGTGAAGATAATAAAAATAATTAGAAGGAGATTTCATTTATCAGAATTATCCAACACACACTCCCTGTTTGCTCAAGGAGATAGGGAAATGTTGGGGGGGGGGGTGGATTCCTTTCTGCCCCTCTGCCATTTCTTTGCCTCTTTAATTGGTTTCCTTAGTTGTTACCCAGTTGAACCTGGGAAAACAGTTTTAAGAAAAACAAAACAAAACAAAGCTACGCTGGGAGGATAGGGGGATGAGGGCCTACTACTAGTGAAGAGGGAAGCTAATTTGAAAGAAATAATTTTATTAAGGATTTGGGAGAAGAGCAGAGTAGGGGAAGCTAGGACCCCATGTGCTGTTCACATATCATCCAGGGTGTGTCCAGTGTCTTAAGTCCCCATCACCACTGAGGCACAAAAGGGGGGTTGACCCTTTATACCCTCACATGCACTTTTCTGGCAGCCCTTTCTCACGAAGACTTCCTGTTATTCTGTAAACTGATATCCTTTTATAACGATGTTGAAGAAAACAAAGAAATGGAGGCAAAGAGGAAAGAAAACTGAGGTGAGGACACCCATAGGCTGATATTACTCCCTGAGTCCCTTGCTTCCTAGAGGACACAGTAGGAACAATGGCTACATCTCACAACTTCCTGATTTTTCCCACATCCACATACCACAGCCCAGAAGGGACCAACATGTTCATTGCAAGTCAAGGCAGTGTATTACGTGGCATCTCGGATGTGCTCTGATGCAAACAGATTTCCATATGTGGTCCCTTCCAGTAGTCCTCGGCCCCGAGCACCCACACCACATGAGAACGTGGCTTCTCAGGAGATGCTGACATTTTAATTGGAAGCATCTGTTGCCTTTTCTGTTATTTTTGGCCATGTTTGGTTTATTTGTATGAGCCGATGTTTGTGTACAGACCCGCCTACATGTCTCACAGGAGGCAGGACATGAAGCCTAACTTCACCTCTTCTCTCATTTTCTTCTCAAGGAGCCAACTGGGACATTGTGACAGGGCCACTTGACTTCACCCCAGTCTGTTCTCTGCTGGGTTTGTCACAGCAGAACTGGGGGTGAGGAGGGCCTAGCTGAAAATAGAAGATTTCCTTCCTGGGAAAATAGAAATTTGGGAGAGAGACACTCACCTCTTCCCACTCCTAGCAAAGGAAGGTTGTCAGCCTCCCAGCAGGGGCCCGCACCTTGGCAGGCCCACTCTGACTCACACCTAGCTGAGGCCATCATCCTCAAGTCTCCCACAAGCCTTGTTCCCCCCATCCTCTCAGACCTTGCCCTTCACTTTCTCCTCACTCAGAAAACCCACCCTTCTTCTCTCCATCCAAGCCCAACTGCCTTCCTACAGTCAGCTGACTGGCCCGATCATACACCCAGGAGTGCTACTGTCAATCAGTCATCAGTGTGTACTGTTTTTACTATATTCTAAGCTATAGGGGGTTGAATAGTAGCATGAAGATCAAGGTTTAAAAGAAGAGGAAAAGGCATTTACAGGAAAGCCAAGATAAGATTGTGACTACATTTCAGGTCATTGAGGGGACAGGGAAGGAAAAAAAAAAATAGAACGGAAAAGTTGAGACCAAGAAGGCCAGCCAGGTCGTGTTGTGTCGGCAATCTGCTGCTCTAATGGCCACGGCCCTGCATTCTGTGCTCCCCACCCCTGCCTCTTCAGAGTGTTCTCAGAGGACATGTCGAGGCCCAGAGCCTTTGAGATAAATTCTCTTCGTAGAGCTGTCTGACTGGGGAGGCCAAGCAGTTGCTTTTCCTGGAACACAGAGCATTGTGGGGTCAGGGGCTGGGCCTCTGCTGCAGAGACAGATGAGCGATGCTCCTTCCATGTCAGGAGTGGAGGAGGCCTCAGAGAGGATTGTCCAAAACCCCACAGCGCGTTCCAGGGAGCGCTGAGCACTCAGCCTTTCTCTCTTGCCTCCTTTGCTGTACTTCCCCGGTACCCACGACACCCCCATCTTTGATGGGTGACTAGGGTGACATTTAACCTCCCTGAGCCTCAGGGTTCTTGTCTGTAGAATTAAGGAGTACAGAAGAGAACGCTTTTGAGGGCTTCTTATAGAATATCAAGTGTTAGTTACAATTATCCTCACATTTAAACCTGATGCAGTTCTGTGTTTTACAGTAGTCATTAAAATTCACATGTTATAGGGGAGAAAAAAGTAAGTCTCTGTGAGCTTAAGTAAACTTCTTAAGATCATAAAGTTCATGGAGTGGGAATTTGAATCCTGATCTCAGTGGCTTCTCCGGAGCCCCCCAGCTGTACTTAGAGGACGATGAGAACTGAGAATGAGCATGGAACTAATGACCAAGCTCTCCGACACTGCCAGGCCCCTTCATGCTTTTCCTGCCAGAGGGGACAGGGAGCTGTCCCCTGCCCCCAGACTCTGCCACCAAGGGAGGGCAGAATCAGGTGGCCATGCCCACAAGAAAGCAACCTGGCTCACTCTTTCATGGAATGTCCCAATGTCACATTTTCTTTTGCCTGCTGGTCAGGGTCCTGCCTCCAAAAAGTGACCTAGGCCAGTCCTCCAACCAGCTGCAGAATGAAGCATTCGGCCACACTCCCCATACCCAGGTGTCTTCCCCACCAGGAGAGAGGCATTGAGATCCCCAAAGTCCTTCTCAGAATAGCCAGAGGACCCTCTAAAGTCAAATAAGAAACTTACTTGCAGAGATGACTCCTCACTAGCTTGTTCTCTCCCTCCTTGTACAGCACAGTAGCCTTTCCAGCTGCCATTTGCAAAGGCCATTCCCCCACTTTGGTTCCGGACACCTCTCCAGCAGGCCTAGCAGCATTGTCAGATGTTTCTTTGGATACACACTCACTCACACACATGCACACCGGGTCCTTTTATTTATAAGATTTCTTTTCCCCCTTTCTCTCCTGGAAACTCTCTAGATTCTTCTTCAGGGCAGAGGCCAAGAAGACAGCCACCCATATCATATGATTCTACAGCCAACAGAAAGGTCCCTATTCCTAGCTCATGTATTAACTCCCCTTTCATCGTTTCCTGGAGCACTCAGAGCCAGCAGCCTCACTTTTTTACTGGCCTGCACATGGGGCATTACCTCGGCCAGTTTAGCACTTGATATATCCTTGGTATTTTTTATATCTGAAGTAGCACTTTATTATGTCTAACCTTGTAGTCTTGTTTAACTGTTTACTGTGTGAGGAACTTCACTCAATCAGGATGTAGCTCCTGTGGGGCAGGAACTGTATTGGGGACAGGAGGTCTCTGAAACACTAGGATTTATACAGCAATTTAAAAGCTCAGGCACTCATATAGAACCCATAATGGTGGGCCCTTCTGGGGTGACTCTTCCCTGGAAGACGCTTGTCCAGCAAATCAACTCTTACCCCTCTTTTAAGGTCCACTTGAAATATTTTCTTTTTGAGGTCTGTGGTCCCATGTCCTATTCCAAGTGTAATCACTAACCCCCTTCCTGAATTTGCTCTAATGGTTCTTTATACAAGACTGTATTATTGACTGATCATGGTGGTTCACATTTATCTGTTAAACACCTAGATGTCTCAATCCAGGACAAGGAGGCATCTCAGGAACATGTGCTTAAAAAGAAAGAAGTTGAAACTAAGCAGGAAAGGAAGTGGAGACTAATCCAAGTATCCAAAGTTCTATTATTTGTGCCAGGTCCTGCCGCATAAGGATCTCTCATAAAAAGCACTGCTTTGGGAGAAGACAGAGATCCCAAGGGGCGTGACACTATTAAACTGGAGTCAGGCCTCCATCTGTACATCAGAGGGTTTGGTTTGGTAGGAGAACATCTGGGGAACACACAGTTTTTGAAGACAGGCTGTGGCATCAAGGTACTAAGTCATCAGCCTACTCCTGGCAGGGCCTTCATAGGAAGAGGGGGGTGGAAAGCAGGCTCTTAATTCTCAGGAGAGGAGCTCAGCTAGAGCTCAGCCAAGCAAAGTGAACTTAAGAGACATTCTTCCTAGCCCAAAGGGGAATTAGGAGGCTGGACAGGTAAATCAAGGCAGGAGCCCCTATCATGTAGGGAGCACATTTCAGGGGAAAGTGAAATGCCTGGAGACTATTTACCAGGGCCATGGAGCATCCCTAGACACTAGACCATCGCCATCAGATAATGGAGGTGAGGCTCCCATATGAGTTCTTGTCTTTGTCAGGTGTAGCTCAGGAATTAGGGTGACCTCAACCAGCATGGAGGGAGTGGGGAAAAGGGAAGCAAAGCCAGATGGGGAGATTCCCCCACCAGGAGGAAGGGTCCTTCCTTGGTTTATACTCTCCACAACCAGAAAACTGCCTGATCTATTCCGAACAGTCAAGAGAAATTTGTTGGAAGGCAGTTTAAGAGTGAGAGAGGTTTCCAGACACCTTTCCATCATTTTGGCAGGTAACTCCCAGCTTTCCTCGCCAAGCCCTGCTTACTGGAACCCTTCGTCCAGTTCCACAGAGAAAATGCAATTCCCCCTCTGCAGTATTGCTCATTACCAAGAAAAATGACGGCTTGATAGTCTTCCAGCAAGAGAGAACAATCTATTTCATTTGGAAGTTTGGTAATTGATTAGGGCAATAGATTTTCTTCAGGGCAGCCTCTCTGGGAGAGTCTGGCTGGGGCACAAGATTTACATACATCAGGCTCACTCTACCTTCAAAATTTGTCTCAGAGGATGAGATCACAAGGCCATTACTGGAGTGGGTGGTGGGGAGGCAGAGTGGAATTCCCAGACATCATTTCTCAACAAGGAGGCCTGTGTCTACTTCAGAATGCTTTCAAGTACTTTTCTGCGGGTAACTTTGAGGTAAACCCATTGCCAAGGGTCTGTGTACTCTGGGCTGTGATCAAAGCATGGGCTTTTTTGAGGGTCTCTGCTGACCAAGCTTTAGTGTAGATGACCTGGAAACTTGCCATTAGCCTATGTGGTGCCCAGTCATGGCTATACTATCCCATGGTTGCACCACAACCCCGGTGCAGTGCAGTGATATCCTGAGAGTGTGCAGTAACTCCTCACTTAATGTCATTGATAGGTGCTGTGACTTTCAGGGAAATGACATTTAGTGACCCCAATTTTGCCATAAGCTCATTGATCCACAGGAGTTAATTTCTACAGCAGCACGCCAATGTTAGGACAAAATAATGTTGAACAAAATGACATTCTTCAAGGACATGCTGTAAATCAGGAGGCCATTGTCAAGGTTAGCGTCCCAGCTCTTAGCAAACACATGGTCTCTATCACAAACATCTGAGGCGCATCCTGATCCTAAAGCCCCCAGCCTTTACTTCTAACTCCCTGTGTGTCTCTGGGTCAAAACCTGCTCTGGGAAAGACTTTCAAACCTGTCATTTACCCCCCACCCCCAATGTGAATATAAATCATTGTTCTTTTTCCCAAAGGAATCTTCACTCTAAACCTTATCACTGACTCTCTGGTAAGGAAATTTCTAGATCATTTCATTGATAAGATGGAGAGGTGTTGTGGAGGTGGGGGGGGGGGGGGGCGCGGGCATGTATACCACAGACAAAACACATTTTATAATACCGGTGTGTAGTGATACTGCCTTTCTTTGAGTTACAACACCATTTTCTAAATTAGTTAGGGCCTGTAGGGCTCAGATACGAAGGCTGAATGTCATCGTCGGCAGCCGTCCGTCTCGAGAGACGATGGTGTAGCTTCTTAAGAGTCTATCTGCACCGCCGAGAATGGCTGTGCAGTCCGACTCGGGAGTGACATGGTAGTATCTGTCTCCTCCCATGTTGAATCGACATCTTGCGATGACGCTGAAGCTACAGAGCCTGGGCAGGGTAATATGGAGGGTCTACTGTTGCCCATGCAGCAGACCCCCCCTCTCTTCGCAGCTGAAGGGTCCAAGGGAAAGACGGAGTCAATACAGCTTGGCTTCAGGTGCGCCGCAGGAGTTGCCGGTGTTGACTACAACGTCAAACCGCCTTAGGGACTCCGGCTCCAGATTTTCTGTCAGGGTTTACTCCCTTAGCCTTTCCCCTGAAGAGGTATGCCACAAGGCAGCGGAGGTTTTTTGGAGTCAGAGTTTTCCTTCTCTGATGTACCCTGACTGGAAGATCGAACCAGCGACACTTAGCTCGCAGGCCGACGCTCAATCCACTGAATGTCATATATTAATTATAATAACAGCATTTGGAATTTAGCCCCAGATGCAAACACTGAAGGGTAAAAGTGTTTAGATCATATCTATGTATATGTAAATAATTGATGGACGACTTAAGCCTACATTGCCTGGCCCCAGATGTCTGAGTTTTCTCAATAAGAGGCAGGTCAGTGCAGTCAGGACTATGTCTCCACAGGGGAAACAGAAGCACATCTCTGGGAGATACTCATCTGGTCTGTGTCATTCTCACTGTACCTACTCAAACCCATGATGGAAGAAGTTTCTCCCTTCACCAGCTGAGGATGGGCTCCATTTCCATGGCACCCCAACAGACTAAGGGAGCATCTTCACCCTCCTCTATACCCAACACACACAGTGTTGTGTCTGGGGTGGTGAAAAACTGAAACCCTTCATGCCCCTCCTTGGGGAGGCATCCTACCCTCTACCCTAGAGAATTAAAAAGTTAATCCTAGTCACACTAGTAGCACCAGCCACAAAAAGAATAAAAGGTTTTCCCCAAAGACGACACCATGGCGGTAAACATCTACTCTGATAAAATGTAAATCTGGCCTTGTAGTTGAACTTGACTTGTTAGAAAAATGCTAGAGACGCCTTAGTGTGGAGTCCTAAAGTGGACCTCACCTGTATTTCTTGTTGAACAAATGGTGGTATTGGGAAGCATAACGGTCTATTAGTAAGTGTTATTGCATGTCTATGATGTGGAAAGCTAGATTTTCTGAGGGATACAAAGATAAATAAAGCCCAACCCAGGCCCTTAAAATGTAAGCGAGAACCTACCCATGAAAAAATTACTGTAAACTCCCTATTGCTTATAGGACACTAAGGTGACTATTAGTATATCCATTAATATACACTTAAATGTTAATTAATATATTAATAAGTGGATTTATTTCTACTTATTATATCTACCTTCTTTTCCCTGTTCTCCAATTTTTCAGAAGTAGAAATTCAAGCACCAGATTCAGTAATTCTCTTAAAATCCAATAAAAAACAATAAGAACCCCATTAAACATCATGACTGCTTTCTCCCGGGATAAACGTTGACTGAACAGGATTAGTACTGCATTCAGATGTGAAGTACCTTGTGATGTGTGCCTGGCACCACAGCGGTGTTTGGCACTCAATAATTGTCAATAATTATTTGTCCAATGAATGAGTGATTGATTAAAAATGAAAAGGTTTTAAATGCTCTTAATACAACTACAGATTCTAGATATTATGATTTAAAAGTAGCTGTCTCATCACACTAACTAGCATCACCAAGTTGAAATCAATTTTAAGGAATGATTATGGAGAGTGTGGACAGATTGTAAATTTGGTATCCAAAACCTAAGTATTAAGCTTGATTGCTACCAACCAGCCTGGCTGGCCTTGGGAGGGTCCTTTAATCTTTCTGAGCCTCTGTTTGCTTATGAATTAGACTGCGAAAGGGAGTACAAGCAGAATCCAGAGGGGTTACTGAGGAAAAGACAAAGGAGGACCATCCCACCCAATGCTTGGACACCCTTCACAGCTCACCCTCCATTGATGGCTGACATATGTCACCTAGGAGGTCATGGAGGTTGAAAAACTGCACATCACAGGAAAAGAGACCCAGAGAAAGAAGTATGTAAGGCAGAATGCTCTGCATTCCTCTCCTTTAAGGTAATCGAGGCATGAACAGCCTTGCACGCACAGACCACCCTAGTAACCACAGAAGGTCCTCACTGTCCAAATTCAAAGGTGGCAGGCAGTGGGGAACCTTAATGTTCATAAGTAATTGAGGTAATCATTGACATTTTCCTCTAAACATCTTTCCTAAAAAGCCTCTTTACAAAACTTAACATTTGGACTTTGGGGGACACAGGGGATCTGCTACACCAAACATAAGGCAGTGTTGATGCTGGGATCAGGAAGAACACTAAATTGAATTTTCTTTTTTCTTCTTTATTTTCTTTCCCTGCCTCCACTACTTTCTTCATTCTTTCTTTCCTTCCCTCTTTCCTTCCTTCCTGCCTTCCTTCCTTTTTTCCTCTTTCTTTCAGCCAAAAATCAGGCAATATTATAAAATGGAAGGTCACTAGGGCAATACTTATGAAATCTTGGTTCTCTTCCCAAATTTGCCACTATAATAAGCCTCAACCTGGCAAAGTCACTTTCTTTCTCTATCCCTTTTTTAATTTTATTTTATTTCATTTCATTTTTGTACAGACCCCCGCTCTGTAACAATTCCCTCCTCTTAGACTTAAGACCCTTTATAATCTTATAAAGGACAATGGGTGAAAGTCTCATGCTCTTCTAGCTGCTTCAAGTTGGACATGGTCATCTTTCTATCTACACTTGGGTCCAGAAATTCCTAATGGGGCTGTTGAGGGGAGCGTGGCCTTCCCACATGGGGAAGGATCTTTCAGACTCCAGGTCAATTGGCTGTCCCCAGGCAATGGCATGCTTGGTTTAACAGGCTGGCATCCTTGTTGTATTCTGGGGCCAACAGATTTGGCAACAGGGTTAAAAGGCATCATTAAAACCATAACCACTAGATGAAAAAAGGCAAGGATTAATTTTTCAATGTCCCACATTAGGAAAAAAAGGCTTCTTTGGAAGAAGGTGTGCAAGGCACATCACACCTGTCCAAAGCCCTTTTGCCCACTATACTTAGTTTGGGATGAGGGGAATATTTTAGGTTTCTTCCCTCTCAGAGCGCTGGGCCCTTTCTGTCTAAGCCATTTATTTCTCTATCCCTTGGTGCCCTCATTTACAAAGGAAGGGTCTGGACAGATCAATGATTATCCAATGCTGCCTCAGGGAGCAGAGGTGGGGAGCAGAAAGACCAGAGGTGGGATTGCAACCCTTTGTGTGCTCCTCAATCAAGGAAGCTCATTTCTTATTTCCTTTACATGGGGGAGGAGACTCCATAATAGTTCATTTGAAAAGGATAAAGTGTGCCCTTTGTTTTTAAACACAAAATATTAGAAACCCACCAGCTAGTTGATCTGGGAGGTCCTTTCCCACTCCAGGGTTTACTGAGTTTCTGTCATGTGAAATACTTTGTGCTTGATGCTGTGATGTAAAAACAGGAGACGTGTTCTAGATGAACCATGGAGGTTAAATTAGTGTTGGGGGCACAGGGAAACGTGGTGCTCTGAGAAGGAAGAGATCAGGGAGGGCTGTAGTGAGCAAAGAAAACATTGCAAAGGGATGAAATTTGAGTCAAGTCTTGAAAGGCGACTATCTAGAAGAGAAAGGAGAACACATTGCAGACACAGAGAGCTGTCTTTCTCTCCCCTGTCCTCACTGCATGCCATCTATGAACTAGCACAGGGGCACAGAGGTAAGCGAGGCAGGCAGGGTGGACAAGTCACTATAGGACACTGTGGGCTCGGGGACCAGCTCCATTTGGTGGGCTTGATGGTGATGACAGAGCTTTTCCCACAAATTTATCTGACTCTAGTTAGCTTGGGACAGGCCACCTGAGTCAGCAGCAGGGCAGACAAAATGACCTCTCAAAGTAACCTCTCATGAGACATGGCCCTGGCTAATTCGGTTTGGCTGGGATTATGAGACATTCCAATAACTGCCCAGAGGGTAGGCCCTCACCCCAGTCAGACTGACCTCAGCCTTGCCTTTCCCAATAGATAATTATGTCTTCAGGTGTCCAAAGCAACCCCATTGTTGGTTACCCTTGGAAGTGACATGCCGTTTTCTGATGGGAATTAAAGTGTCTGAAGTAACCAAAAGGCTTCTCAGAAGGAGAGTTTATTATTCTTTTCATTGTGGCATTAAACCTCAAGCTAGCATTACTTGAACATTCATGCCACTTTCCAACTTGCCCAATGACAGGCTTTATCATGGGCAGGGCCAGTCTGACCCAGTGAGAGTGGCCACCAGTTCTTGGCTAGGAGCTGTAAATCCTGGAACTCGAGGAACACCATACCCAACCTTCTCTCCCAGAGGTTTGTTGTCTTTTGACTAATACCAGACATTCTTCTTCAGGGATTAGGGGCATTCTATTGAAGACTTAAATCCCTCTTTTCCCTGGGAGTGAATATCAGTTAGGTTCATAGAGCTGCAAAAATAAAAGTCCCCTGGTTACAGAAAATGGTTAGGGAACAAGCAGCTTGCTCAACAGGACAGCTGCTATAAGTGCTTTATTTTAACTGTTGTCAAAGATCGTTGAACTGGAGCGTCCAAATTAATACTGTATCTTAACTTCAACATCTTCAGTTAGATGTGTTACCTTTAAACTAATAATAATAATAATAATAATAATAATAATAATAAACACAACATCTAGAATCAATCTGCTTTATACTTTATCATATAGAATAAGGAATAAGATGCATAATATATTTTCCCAAACTGCAATCCTGTGTTTTAAAGAGCTGTTGCCTGCCAAAGCGTAGATCACAGTTCTGTTTATTAGAGCATTTCTGAGACACCTTTGAGAGACTATTTCATTCATAGCTGATACACATTAGATCCTGTTCACCATATGCTACACACTTTAGCTTTTATACTTTATTAAATACTGTATTTTTTAATAGATAATTCTTTTTAAAAATTATATATCCATTGTTTGCATGTTCCCAGTGTTAAACTTCAGCATAAGTCCTCTATGATAGCACTTGTATTTGGTCATTTGTTCATTCATTCAACCTGTTTAGCAATCATCAACTATAGTTCTAGACTCCAGGATTACTGGTGGAAAGCCCACATTTAGAGTCAAGAGGTGAAATAGACGTATTAGGAAGTTACACAACACTTTAACTGCTGGTCATGTAATGACAGAGAGAACCCAGAGGGAAGAACTCCAACTTCCTGGGGGCCAGGAGAAGCTTCACAGAGGAGTGATCCAAGTTGATGCTGTCTGAACTCAGCCCCTGATAGCCAGGGATTAAGACACTATGACCAGAGCGCACCTCTTTCTCATGTTTTCACAAAAAGATGGATAGTTTAGGACACTAGAGTTGAATTTTTTCTAGTCCTTTTCTTACCAAAAAAAAAAAAATGAACAGGTGGATCTCAAGGTGTTGCCCACCTCTTCGATAGAGTGCCACCTTAGCTCCTTCTCCCCAGAGAGCAAAGCCAAGGGCAGGCAAGCTGGTTTGCACAGGTGTCAAAAAAATGAGATGTGTCTACCGTGCTTCTGGCAAGCTGAGAGCTCCAGCTGGCAGAGGGCCAGCCCGGTGGCATGTGAGCAGTATAATACACAATCTAAATGCAAACGTTTGGGGCCTGTTTGGGGAATCAATTAACAATAAGCATATACATCCATTTACAAAATAACAGTGTGCTACAGTATACCCACATTGTAATTGGAAACTAAAATAATACCAGGAGGAATCATTGTTAAAAACTGTTCTCCAAAAAGCCAAGTAGAATATTAAGAAAATAAAAAATATTGTCCATCTGCAGAGTTATATCCTTAGGGAGGCACCACAGAACACACTAACAAGCAACTGAAGCCACGTATAAATGAACTGAAATCTGCGAAGGTGAGGAGAGGCAAGATGGGGCACAGACTGAAAAAATCTCCCTTGCAGATTAGCTGCCCCTTAGCCATGTGATCGCTTTTTGTAGGAGATGGAATACTCTGAGGCTGGACACGGCTCTCAGGGGAAATTATCTGCCCATTCACAGAGTCCTCAGTGTTAGTTCTAAACTTGGATCACCTTCTCCCACTTCCACACCCTCATGCCCACACATGAGCATGTTCAAACACACAAATACCACACCTCACTGGCTCACCTTTCAGAGGGAATCCCAGACACATCATTCACTGTCAGTTGCTAGCTGGGGAACAGTCCCTGGCAGGGACTAATTGGGATATGGGGACACAGATGAAGACAAAGGAGGTGAAGAAAGTTCATAAACCATAACCTGAGCGTTTGGCATTCAAAAGGTGCCAAGCCAAATATCTCTGGTTAATAACTTTAAGAAATGAATCTAAAGGTTCAGAGCAACCCCACCATGCCCTTGCTCCAGGATCTGCATCTACGAGACACTTTGGGTTCTACTCTAGAGTGAGGTCTCTGAGTGAAGCCAGAGTCAGGTGGACTTCTGAGCTAGAAACTAACAGGCTGCTGCCACCAGGCACCTGGCAGTGGCATCAAGCTACTTGCCCAGCTTCTCTGGGCTTTAGCAGACTTTGCATACATGGATTGGAGGTGGCAGCTACTGCTATCCTCACACACTGGAAACCACACCTGTGCGTGCTCAGAGGTCTGTGTGCCTTGTGCCTGCCAATCCTTTTAAGTTCCTAAAGGGCGGGGACCATATCTGGTGTGTCTACAGAGACAAAAAGTGATGCTTTAACCCTTGGAGTGCCAATGTCACTGTGAGCGATGCTGACAAATTTTACCCAAAGTGCCAGCATCACTCCCAGCGACTCTTTTATCAATGGCTATAAATGTAAATAACAATGGAATGATTCATATTTTATGTTTTGTTCTCTTTTTGTGTACCTCCAGTTATATAGTGATATAATTTTTTCTCATGTCGATCCAAATTTCAAATTACGCATGGCACTGAAAGGGTTAACCATGATCTTGGAGTGAGTCATTCAACCCTGCTAGACTGCCTAGCACCACTTCCTCCCTCAATGTGGATAATCAAGCCCTGGTTGTTGCAGAAGCAAAGCCCACCACCAGATAGGCATTGAGTCCCTACCAGGGTGTAAAGCTTGAACTAAAATTCAAAACTCCCTTCAAAAATAGAAATGTACTACACGTGATTTGTTGGCAGGTTACTTGGTAGAGCAACTAGGGTGATGGTGGGTGGTGCCGGACCTGGGTCAGTGGGAATACTTTGAACATACCCTTGCATCCCTCACAGTGCCTACCTAGCTCAATGCTTTTACGTAGAACTGAGGACTACATGCACACCTATTGAGTGACTGATTAAACGTATGTAAATTTTTTCTGGTTTTTAATTAAAATTTATGACATAAACTCTGCATGTGAAATGAGTTAGATCTTTATGAAAGTGTTTCTCTGGGAGCTGACATCCTAAAGAGGTATGGCCCGTGGGCCAGAAGCAGTGCGGTACCCTGGGGACAACATGAAATTTCAGCATCGGGAAACTTGGTTCAACACCTCTAGCTGTGTGACCTAAGGCAATTTACTTAACCTCTGAGAACTTCCATTTCCTCTTCCCTGAACCTAGAAGTAACAATTTACCTAATTGGTAGGTGATTGTGAAAAAATCAGGAAAAAGGTTTAGTAAATGGCAAAGCCCTGAGCAAATATAAACTATTATCATGATGATTACCATTGTAGGAGCCTGCATTCTCTCTCACCATGTTCTATATTCTTTTGAATGACAAAAAAAAGATTTTCCTGTGCTCTGCAGAGTAGGGACTTCAGTGTTTCTTCCAGCAGCCCTGATGGTGTGCATACCTTCTCCCCACCTCCTGTGAGATCCTCTAGGATCTGAATGGCTGGCCCAGGCTAGAGTGATGCCTACAACCAACTAACAGGCCTGCTTGTGGGCTGGACCCACACCCTGCACCTCCCATCACCCCAGTTCTGGATCAGGTGATCTGTCAACTATCATGTTTAGTACACCCATATTTTTGAGTCCCAAAATTTTTAATTCACATATAACATTATATTAGTTTCAGATATACAGCAAAATCATCCAATACATGTACATATTGTGTGGTGACCACCACAATAAGTCTAGTTAATATCTATCCGTATAGATAGTTATAACAGTTTTTTCTTGTGATAAAGACTTTGAAGATGTACTCTCTTAGCAATAATAATACACGATTAACTACAGTCACCATGCTCTACATTACATCCCTATGACATTCATTTTATAACTGGAAGTTTATGCCTTTGACCCTCTTCATCCATTTTTCCCACCTCCCACCCTCCACCTCTGACAACCACTCATCTGTTGTCTGTATCAATGAATGTGGTTTTTGTATTTTGTTTGTTTAGATTACACATTTAAGTAAGCTCATACGTATTTGTCTTTCTCTGTCTGACTTATTTCACTTAGCATAATGCGCTCAGAGTTCATCCATGTTGTCACAATTGTCAATATTTTATTATTTTTATGGCTAAGTAGTATTACATTGTGTGTGTGTGTGTGTGCATGTGCATATATGTATAGATATATAAAACATCTTCTTAATTCATCTATCAATGGATCCAAATTTGTTTCTATATCTTGACTACTGTAAATAATGCTATAATGAACATAGGGATCCATCTATCTTTTTGAATTAGTGTTTTATTTTCTTTAGATAAATAAATTGTTGACTTACGTCATAGTTCTACTTCTAATTTTTTGAGAAAACTCCAAACTGTCGTCCATAGTGGCTGCACTAGTTTTTATTCCTATCAACAGCGTATGAGGGTTTCCTTCTCTCCACACCCTTGCCAATACTTATTATTTCTAAGTTCCCATATTCTTGAAGACTGTTTTGAGATATTAGTCTGGGCTTTACAGCTGGGAGGGACTCAATGACTACCTGATAATGGGCTTTGCTTCCGCATTATTTAGATTATTCACATAATTAAAAGGAGTAGTGCTAAGCAGAGTCTAACAGAGGTAAATGGCACATTCCCAGATTATGGTTAAGACATATTTTCCAGCTTTGTCTCAGCATTATACCAAGGACTCTTGGATGAACAGAAGACTCACCCTTAGAGAGTGCCCAGGATAGGGACAGAGAACCACAAAGGCAAACCCACAGTGATTCCATAGTAAGTTAAGTATGATACGGTTCAGAGACCAGAGGAACAGGTGCAGGGAAAGTGTCAGAAAAACTTGAAAGTTTGAGAAAAACAGGAAAGAAGAGGGGACATTTGGGACAGGAATAGTAGCCTTGGAAAAGACCACCAAAGAGGAAGCCTGTTTTTGTTTTGTTTTGTTTTTTCATTTTCTTCTTTTTATTTACATTTCGAGGGAAACAGATTTACATGTGAGTTTATATCTGACTCAAGTGATCCTCAAAATTCACTATATTCCCTAAATCATCGAGTTGCAAAGTTTAACGTGCACCAGAACCAGTGTGTGTGTCAAAACTATAGATTCCTACAGAATCAAAATCTCTGGAGGTTGGACCTCCAATCTGCGTTTGTACAAAACAGCCTGGTAGTTCCAGGGACTCATGCTGAGGGAGGCAGGAGGGGCTGTGAGTGTGCTGATAAGGAGAGGTAAGGGGCACCATGAGGAGGCGAAAGAACTTACCCAGAGACCTGTGGAGGAACTGACTTCAAGTTCACTCATTGAGCAAAAGTCTTATTTGGGGGCAACTTGTCATGGAGGAAAGAGTGTTGGGTTGGGAGTCAGAAGACATGGGTTCCAATCCTGCCTTGATTACTTACCCCCTGAATAATGTTAAAACAGTCATGTACATTTTCTGACCTTCAGTTTTCACATCTTATTACCAGAGATAGCAAGCCCTCTCACCAGTTACTGTGGAGTTCAAATGGGAATATGAATGCTAAAGCACCTTCAGAAATATAAAGTGCTGTGGGAACACTGGCCTCATGTTATGGGTCTGTTGTGTTCTGAAAAGGAAACATTTCTCAGCGTTTGAGGCAGCTAAGCCCTAGAAGCAAAACCACTAAGCACCCACGAGAAAACGTCTAGCTTGCAGTGATAAACTCGAGAAGTTGGCCCTGGCATTTCAGGCCAGGGTGAGTTTCAGACCTGCCCTCTTAGGTGCAGCGGCTTCCCAGCAGCATCCGTCAGTCCCTGCCTCTCATTCTGCTTGAGATGGCCCCCAGCTCGGGGCGGGAACAGTCCTACATAACTCAATACCCGGAATGGAAAGGCCACCAAGCACACTTAATTCTGCACTGACAGTTCCCGGGAAATGAGCCTAGTTCTCCATCGTCCTCTAAAAGAAGCTGATGGTTTTGGTAATAGGACTTTCTTCAGGAAATGCCAGTCATGTATTTATTCATTCATTCTAGGCCACAAATATTTATTGATTTTTTTTCCATTGTGCTTGTTGCTTCTTTTGTTGTAGTTTGCTGCGTAAGGATATTGTTTGCTTGCTTGCTTTCCTCAGGCTCTCTCTCATCTGATTTCTCAGTTTTCTCACATGTGGGTCATGGGACAATCATATTACCCAACAGCTACACCCCATTACTTTGGGCACCGGAAGTCAGAGGACATTTTTAAGGACACCTAAACAATCTGGATTGCTTGAGTTTCCCATTATTGCTAAATTTCAATGCACAGCATACTACAGCTTTGTGTATGTGCAGCCAAAAATCTGGTCTACTTAGGGTTCGAGTCAGAAGGAGTTCAAGTGTCTTACCAGGACCCCATAGATGGTCTGCAAAAGGCTGTGGTCTACACTGGTCACTAAGATAGCAGAAACTCAGGGGTCTCCACTTTGCAAGCTGGAGAGGTTATAGCCGACACTCAATTTGAAAAAGGGATTAAATAAATAAAGAGGGGGAGATGCCAGGGAAGTCCCTCCAGACTTCGTTACAACAATGGGTCTAGGTAACCCAGCCCAGACACCCTGCAGCGTGGGAAAACATCAAGAAGACGGGTCACTCAGGGCCCCAGCAATCCCTTGGTGGCTGCCATTCTCTTCCCCTACCAAATTTCCTGTCCTTAGATACCTGGCTCACATGATGCCTCCTGCCTGTGACCCGCACCCCCCAGCCCAGGTCAGCCTCTGTTCTGCCATGGCAGTTTGCCTGGACCTCTGCTGAGGGCTGTTTTTGCCAATGTCCTTCCACTTTTCCTGGAGCATCTTGGTCTCCAGTCACATTTGCCAAATATTTATCCAACACTCAGCCCTTTGTGTGGATTTTAGCAATTAACGCTCATATCCATCCCAGGAAGAAGGCTTTATTACCCTCATTTTGCAGATGAGAGATGCAGAGAAGTTAAGTAACTTGCCCAAAGATACATACATTGTAAGGGGGTGGAGTTAGAATTTAGCCTCTGGTCTGATTACAAAACTGGAGCTCTTTTGGACACACTGGGCTGCATCTAATGCCTGTCTTTCCTGGCCTTGGAGGATTGGCAGTAACAAATATAAAGAGCCTGGAATGGTGTCTGGTGATTTGTAGGTGCTCAATCAATGACCCTCATTATGGCTGCTTTTGGCCTTAGACTGTGGGTCTAAATTGTTTACAGATCTGTCTTCTTCTTAAGCTTTAAAAAAGAGTTAGTTTTATTCCCTTAGGGTCCTCAACATCCCTAAAAAGTGTTTGGCTATACAATACCTTGTATTTGTGAGTTCTTCAGTAAATGTCTGTTGAATTGCATTGCATTGTATTGAACTTAACTGGGCCTTGAAGACCTGACAGGGTTTGAATATGGTCGGAATAAGAGAAGACAAAAACAGTAAGAGGGATGTGCACCTGACCCAGGGTGGAACCAGCCCAGCTGGAACCCAAGTGAGAGGACAGATTGCAAATGACCTCAAGGAACCTCAGAGCAGCTTGGTCACCCATGGTCAGCATGTCTCTCATCCAGCCCACAGGAGGGTCAGCAGGTAGCACATGTACATAAAACTTTGACATTTTATTCTTTTTCTTACCTCCGGTTTCATTTAGAGAGTAGGTGAGTGATGTTTCAGTGACAAGAACAAAGGCCCAGAAATGAAAATGTATACACAGATGTAGAACCTAACTCTGCTGCATCCTTAAATGTCTCACCTGTCTTCTCTGGCCTCAGTCTTCCCATCTGTAAAATGAGATGTAGGCACCATGGCCCTGCCAGTCATGGCATGTTTGTAACTCTGTGACTAAACAAAATTTATAACTCAGAGTGCCTTTCCTTACAACTATATACAACAGCTGCTCTACAATAGCTCCAATTAGCACTCCATCAGCCGGCACCTACTCTGCCAAGATTGGTGTCAGTCACTGTGAAAAATACAAGAGGAGGAGAAAACATGAAGCCCTCTCCTCAGGGAGTCTAAATCTAGTATGGAAACCAGAAATGACAGGGGAAGAGCAAGCAGGTTGGCCATTCAATGCTCTTTTGCAGGCTCTAGGGTTAGCTGTCCCGGTTACAACAGGATACCCCCAGCAGCACTTCCTTCTGAGCCTGGGACAGTATGTGAAGCTGGAGAGGGGCATGTGGGATGAGCCCCAGCCAGGGGCTCACAGAGGGGCTGCCAGAAGCTTGATCCAGGTTCTGACAGGTAAGGGCAGCAGGGCTCGTAGGCTATGGGAAACATGGCTTCCAGTGGTTCTCTGAAGGCATTGGCCCTGTTCACAGTCCTTCCTAAATTGACAGGTGCCCATCCAACTGGCTTTCTAGCTGGTTCTCCTGGGAAACAAAGGCACTCCTTGGCCAGAGTCATCAGGAAGGACACTCAAGGACAGGCTGGGTGACCTTTGGCTTCCACAGCCATGGAGCAGTCTATCTTCCATCTCATTTATGGAAATGTTCCTGGCAATTCCCAGGCTGGTTCTGAGATTCACTGGGAAATCCCTGACTCTGGCCATTTTGCCTGCTCTTGAATACCTCCTCAGATGCTTCCTGCCTCTCTAGTCTACAGGTCTCCCCTCTTCCACCACCCTGCATTCTATGCTTCTTTTAGATAGCAAATCCCTCCAATTCTATTATTCTTCTCTGAGAGTCCTTGTCACATCCACTGTGATTGCCTGCCAACTCTTCTGTCTCCCCCCCAGCTTCAGCCTAGTACCTGGCCATTGGTGGGACTCAGTAAATAGTTGTTGAATGAATGAATGAATGAATCCAGAACACTCAAAATAGATGAAACAGATAAATGAGAAGGTCTGGGGCTGTGTCCAGCTTTGCACTAATTATCAGAGAGTTCTGGGTTATCTCTGTCTCATCCTGATCCCTCCCCGCCTGCTCCAGATTTCAGATACTTAAATCAAGACACCATCCAGCTTCTCTTACATTAGAACAACTTTTTGTATATCCAAGCAGCTACCACAGTCATTATGCCATTTGAGGCTGCACAAGACTTGGTCTGGAATTTTTGTTTCTGCCACATACACTAAGTAAGTTGTTTAACCTCTCTGAGGCCCAGTCCCTCCTATATAAAACAGATAATGTTTACTTCAAAGTACTGGTGCCATAATCAAATGAGGGAAAGAATTCAAGTGCCTATCTCAGATATGGGTGCCCATGGATCCCTACACCTTCCTTGGGAGCCACGGGGTGGCTACCCCATCACCACTACAAATAAACAGATGGAGAAACCCAAGCTGAGAGAGCCAGTGAACACCTTGCCCAAATATGTAGCAGAATCAGGAAGAGAACCTGGCCTGAGATTGTCTGCTTCCCCCATCTGCATTCCCAGAAACTCCCAGAACCACTGCACATGCCACAGGGTCACACTATCTGAGATGGATCATGCACAGCATCAAAGGAGCAGTTTCAGGTGCAAGAGCTGCCACCCACTAGGTGTATTTGGGCAAATCACCTGATTCATTCATATGAACCCCAGAATTTTCTGTGTTTCAAACTGAGAGCTATGACATAGCCCTAGCACACAGGATGTTTTCAATGATTCAACTAAAAGATAGTGTAAAATGTTTTAAATAATATAAAATACTATAAGTCTTTGCAGCATAGTCAACATTATTTCTCCTCCCTTAAAGCTGGAAGTCTTTCCCCCACATTTTGCCTTGCCTCATGCCCCAAGCCCAATCGTGAGATGAAAGGCCTTTCTTCTTTTTTCTGAACTTGGCACCTGGGAGGTTTCTGGTAAGGCTAATTCTGGAGACTTAACACCATTCTACCCATCTTCTGTCCACCCATAGTCACCAAAGATGGAATAATTTAGAACTCCCAAGGCAGACACCTGTGTGTGTGTGTGTGTGTGTGTGTGTGTGTGTGTGTGAGAGAGAGAGAGAGAGACAAAGAGAGAGAGAGATTCCTTATTTTAAGGTGAGATGCCATAAAGTATTCTTTCTTCTTCCCCTACCCATCCCTTAAACTTACCCTTATACCTACCTGGGGGTTCTTTAAATATGATTTCTATTGGTGATGAAACAAGCAGAATAACTTGCAGTTAATCATAGAAATTAGCAAATGAAATAAGGGCCTCAGTTGATCAACCATGGAGTGCCATCTCCCCATCTCCCTCTCCCAGGAAGTGTCAGGTGGATTGTGCTTTCTATGAATGATTGATTATCGTGTCACTGGTACAGTATACCTGTGTGTCTTGAGCAATGTCTCTTCTATCACTTCCAAGCTCCCTAGGGATATGCAGCTAAGTTATTCCTTGGCTTTATTTTCCTTTATTACTGGCCATTAACTCTTCTTACTTGCTCTGAACATGTGCCAAAGCCCTTGGCCCTGACACAGAAATTGCTTTTATCAAACACTAGTGATGAAAATATGCTTATATCATCCATGATAATTTCAAAATGCTCACAAACTAAACTGACCTATTTGCTGTGCATTTCAGTTAGGGTTTTAGAAATCAGCTCAAGGATTATTTTCACATTTTTTTATAAGACTCCTAAGACCAAAGTGTATATTCTGATAGTATCCTAGATGAACTATGGCCTATGACCACACCCAATGCACTGGCAACTCTAAAGTTTCAATTGTACAAATTCAAATTGGTGACAGATGTGCCCCTTTAACACAGTTGGTAGCAGCCATTTTGTTTCTAGGTGTTTGCTGAAACACAATGGAATTCAAGGTGCATCTTGGGGCTCTTTAATTTCACACAAGTCTCATCAGAATCAACCCACTAGTTCAACGATATTTGTAAGAAAAAATGGGAATGAAAAATGTTAACTGGTCAACAAAAGCATCACTCTACTTGGTTAAATGAAGAAAGAAAGCGTAAGGAATTTAGATGTTCTTCTCTATATGAGAGAAGGTTTCAGAGAAAAGGAACTGATATTGCATATGTAAGTATCTGGTTTATTCAGGGAGGGTCTTCAGTGTAGCATACTAGCCTGTAAAACCATTCTCTTCCCAACAGTGACCCCTCATGGTTTACAGTCACTGGGATTTCCAGTCCAGCTGAAGGGAATAAAAAAATCCTCTTTGCTGCTGTAATCTGAGAGAACCATATGTGACAAGGCCAGCAGTCATGGTCAGGATGCTTTGACACTGCAACAAGTGGTAATTCCTAACTCTGGCCTCTAATTGGGAAGCAGGCTCTTCTAACCAATAAGTTGAGGCTGTCGGACATTCCCACCAACCAGTAGACCCAGGCTAGCTTTGCTTGGCACTGTGGGGCCACAGAAGAAAGAATCACATGATGTCTGAGACAAATAGCTTATAATTTACTTGGAAAAATAAAGAAACTAACCAGAAAATCCAGTAAATGGAAACTGGCAGGGCCAAACTAGTGCTTCAGGTAAGAAGCAACATTGAAGTTGAAAGGTCAGCAAAAAATCACAAAGTAGACAATATTGGAGGCCTGAGCTGTGAAGAGGGGAAGGTGGGTACAATATCTGATTTAACTGTAACAGAAAGTTTGTAGAGAAGAGGGAGGGAAAATAAATACATTGTGGACAGGCAGAAAGGAGTAAGGTTGCAAAGGCTTTATAGGCCAGGCTAAGGGGGTGGGTTTTAACTTTCTCAATCTTTTATGATAACCTCAAGCAGGAACTTGATAGACAAGGAGGGAAGGAACTGCTACAAAACTTGCCAAGACCCCACATAGAACATAAATAGCGGAAATGTAATTAAAAGAGGAGGAATTGGATGAGAAGGGTCTTGAAATCAGAATAATAGATGCTGGATAGATAACGATGGAAAGTTATAAACATGAAATGTCAGAGCTGCAAGGATCTCAAGGAGAATCTACCAAAGCCTTCATTTTATTGATCAGGAAAGTAAAGCCCAAAGTGGAGTCGGTCTTGCCCAAGGTCACACAGCTAGTGAATGGCAGAGCTGAGATCTTCTAGAATCTGTTCCCAAGAATCCGCCAAGAAAAAATAGCTTGGCTCCCTGTCCTGGGATGGCAGAGTCATCTGTGTTTTGATGAACATTAAGATCCTGTGTCCTTAGATGGCACCTCTTGACTGATGAGACACACTGGCAAATCCAAGGCTTGAGATAATTAGGAATAAAGTCACTTTATGATCTCATTTTTCATCTCTAAAATCTTAACAACACATCCCCTGAGCTGTCTTATTTGTTATAGATGAGGTTGGTGATGTTGTCTAAAATAGTTTAAGAGAAAAACAAGAAGACAAGCTCCCCCTAAAACTAACAGTCACAACAGAATTACATATATTACCCAATCTATTCAGTTCTTTGCAAGATGAAAAAGAAAAATATATATTTTAGAAAAATATATAAAGCTCTATATTTTCTACCAAGTTCCTTGAGACTATCTGCCATAATATTAAAATGTCATTCCATTGGACCTAGAGTTTTTCTTTTTTATCTCACACTATCAGCTTTATTTTTTCTTAATGTCAATGGCTGTCATACCCACTTTCAGTTGCAATCCTCCATAGCTAACTTTTTCTAAGCCTTGACAATCATCTATGATTAAACATTTTGGAATTATTTGTTGAACAAGTATCAATAAAGTGTGGCATGACAGCCAAAAGAGAAAGAAAAGTACAAATTCTGTGGGAAGCTATCTCAGTTCGGAAGATTTTTGCAAATGGAATCCAAGGTCCAAGTTGCTACTAGTATGGCCTCTGAATAAATTAGATACTAAAATAATAACAACAGTAAAGAAGTACACCCCTAAAGCAATAGTATCTCAAGTCCCAAAGGAACTTCAGAGTTTATCTAAAACTCTTACATTTTATAGCTACTTGTTCAGAGTCAAGCAAAGGATAAGTTGGCCTTCATGGAAGCTGTGGGACCTGGGCAAAGGGTTGAAAGTGGAACATAAATATATAAAACGATAGGAAACTCAGAGACCATTAGTCTTACCTTGCATTAGGTGAAGGGTCACCCTGATATTAGACAGGGGAACTGGCTAGTTCCTGGTCAGTTAATGGTAGAACTGGCTCCTAAATCCTGGCACCATTTTCTCACCCTGTTATGTTCTTCACTGCACCACAGGACATTTTTGCATCCATTGATGAGAAGAAAAAATATATCCTTCAAACATTAGCATATCGTAAAATCTGAGTTCACTGGAATTCTCAGGAAATGAGGCATTCCCGCTAAATGAGTTAGTTGGTTAATGAGACCCAAGGTCTGTTCCGTGTCTATTCTTGCCCACTCTCCCATCTGCTATGATATCTGATCCTTCACAAAGAGTCAATCAGAAAGCTCTTCCTGTTTCTGCTCTGGTTTTTTGGAAATCTTTCCAAAATGTCAGATTCCCATTTTCTTTTTATACTCAGTCTAGTCTAACGAATATCACTGGGCCTTTGTTTGCTGATGAAGGATCTCGCTAACACTGTGTAACACTTGCTATTAATGACAGGGCTGAGATAGATGATTTTACACACTTCTATTATTTCTGACAACTTTTCCAACTTGATCCGAATGTGGTAAGGCCAAAGATTTTGTTGAAAAGATAATTTGTTTCTACCTTATTCTAGTCTGGAGTGTATGTGATGGGAATAAATGTTAAGGCATTAGGTTTGATGAGCTCCCACAGTGCGCAGGCTCAGTTCCTCAGGGACATTTTCATTGAATCCTCCTTACCACCCTGTGAGATCTGTATTTCCATCCTCGTTTTTCAGATAAGGGATGCAAGGCTTGGGGAGGTTAAATAGATTGCCCAAGATTGTACAAATAATAATGGGGCTGGGATTTTAACCTAGCTCTGAGTCCATGGCTAGCAATGATTGTGCAAGGACCAGGGGTATATTCCTAACTGACTTTGAATAAAAGCCTCAATGTTAACATTTCTATGTGAAGACAAAATGGAAATGTTTGATGGTTTTTTTTCTTTTGGGCATCGCTCTTCCTGTGTGGGCCTCAGTTTCTTCATCTGTAAAACAGGAAAAGGAGAGAAATGAACCAGGCCCCTACTTACTAAATAGTCCTCATCCAGCAGCATGAGTCTTTTTTCTTTACCATAGTTGGATGTGGAGCTACAGGCAGCAAAAGAGACAGATCTGCTTTTTGTCATCTGAGGACATTTCATCAGAGACAACATGGCAATGAATGAGCAAGTCAAGAACAAAAGGGACTCTACATTTTCTTAAGCCAATAGATAACACACTAAGTGTAAGTAGAGAATCCAGGTGTTCCAGACTTTAACCTTAAATACAGGGATGTCAAGAGCATGGACTTTCTTCTTTTAAAGCTGTCCAAGAGGGCTTCTTGAAGGATGTGAGAGTCATTGTATTGTGTGAGAGAGAGAAAACATCCTGGAGAAAACCAAAGATGGTGTTCTAATACTCTGTTGATGCAGAGAGAAGGCTCTGAGGCAAGAGTGGGATGACCTTAAAGTAGAATGAACAAAGTATGTGTTAGTTTCCTGTGGCTGCTATAACAAAGACCACAAAGTAGGTAGCTGCAAACAACAGAAATGTATTCTTTCAGAGTTTAGAAGATAAATGTTTGAAATCAAGGTGTTGGCAGGGTTGTTTCCTTCTGAGGGCGCTGAAAGAATTTGATCCTCCTCTCTCCTATCTTCTGGTGATGGCTAACAATCCTGGGCATTCCTTGACTTGTAGGTGTATGTCTTCAATCTCTGCCTCTGTCCTCACATGGTGTTTCTCCCTGTGTGTCTCTGTCTTCTTGAGAGCACAATCAGTCATATTGGATTAAAGGTCCATCCTTCTCCAATATGACTTCATCTTAACTTAGATAATTATATTTGCCAAAATTCTGTTTCCAAATAAATTCACATTTTAAGGTATTGCAGAAGTTAAGACTTCAACATATCTTTTGGGGGGAGACAATTCAACTCATGGCAAAGTACAAAAAGCAGAGAAGCTGGATGTGAATAGCAGCAGCAAAAATAAAAATAAAAAAAACACAGAAGTGAAAATATCCAGTTTTGCTGAATTGTGAGAACAGTGAAACTGAGGGATTCCTGGGCGGGCAAAGACTATCAGTCAAATGCATTCCCCGAGTCCTGGCTTCAGCAGGAAGCCCTGCTGAATCACTGGATGCTGGGTAGGATCTAGCCTTCCGTGACCATGGGAGGAGACAGGAAGCAGATAGGAGGCTGTAGCTGGCATCCAGGTAAGCAGTGTCACCAACTGAAATGGGGGGGAGGGGCTGTTGAGGAAGCAAGTTTAGAGAATGATCAGGAGTTCAGTTTGGAACGTAGGACAGAGAATGTAAAAAAGGCAGTTAGATATACAATTCTGGGATTCAGCAGAGAGGTCTGCATGGGAAATAAAAATTTGGTGTCCATCAACATATAGATGGAATTTGTATTTGGTATCTATAACTTTGTAGTATATTATTCTAAAACTTAGCAACCTAAAATAACATTCATTTAATCACACAGTCTTTGAGGTCAGGTATCTGGGAGCAGCTTAGTGGGACTGCAGTCAAGCTGCTGGCCAGAGCTGCAGTCACTGCTAGGCTCAGTTGGAGCTGGAGAATCTACTTCCAAGCTCACCACCTAATTGTCAGGCCTCAGTTCCTGGCCAGATGTTGACCAGAGGCTTCAGTTCCCTGACCTGTGGGCCTCCCAGGAGGGCCGCTCATACAACATGGCAGCTTACTTCCCCAGAGCAAGTAATTCAAGAGAGAAGGGGAGAGGGAAAAAAGACAGAGGCTGCAGTCTGTTTTATAATCTAATCTCAGAAGTGGCATGCAACACTTCTGCCATGTGTTAATAGTCAACAAATACCAACCCTGGTACAATGTGGAAGATACAGGAAATGAATGCCAAGAGGTGGAGGTCATTGCAGTTCCTCTTAGAATGTGGTTTTCACATTAGTTAAAGCCATGAGACAGAAAATGATCACTAAAAGTCCCTCTCGCCCTCCTTTCCTTCCTTCCTTCCTTCCTTCCTTCCTTCCTTCCTTCCTTCCTTCCTTCCTTCCTTCTTTCCTTCCTTCCTTTCTCTCTCTCTCTCTTTCTTTCTTTCTTTGTTTTTTTCTTTCTTTCCTTTTGCCCTTTCTTCTTTCCTTTCTATTCTTTATCTTCCATTTCCTCCTTCCTGCCACATGGTTGCTGACTACTTACCATGTGACAGGTGTGTGTAAGGCCACTGGGGTCAGAGACAACTTAAACACAGTGCTTGTCCCTGAGGAGTTCTCAGGGATGGTGAGGCAGCTAACTATATACATAACCACACCCAACACCATGGTGTCCTGAAACTACACAGACCAGGTGCCCTGAGAGCCCAGAGGAAAAAGCAATGGGCTCTAGGTGGATGTGGGGATTCAAGGAAACATCACGGCAGAATATGGAGTCACTTAAGTGACCATGGGGTTCTCAAACATCCAAAAAACAGCTTCAAAGAGAAAGTTGGGGACCAAAAGTAAGAGAACCATTGTATCATGAGGAAGGTGAAACTAAGACCCCTCCCCACCTCATCCTGGCTTTGGGCTCTGTCTGTGAGGTGGGGTCACACCCCACGTCTAGAAACCCTCCCCCTAGACCTTAGATGCTCACTGCCATCAGAGATGGCAGCTTAGCAGTCCAGGATGTTTGTGAGGCCAAGGGCTGGGTGTGCCTCCTGCAGGTGGGAAATGTAATGACATGGCCCCAGGGCTGAGGAGCAGATCAAATCCAGACCCTGCCTCTATCCCCAGGCAGCCAGCCCTGCTGGAGCCCAGCCAGGCAGCCCCATCGATCCCAAACCATGCAGGAGAGCCTTTGAAATACGGCTGCCTCTTCCTGGGCCTGCTCCCTGTGCCCCTATGGTGTCATTTCCAAATCCATTACATTCCAATGGCTTTGGGATCTTTTAATTACATGTGACGAAGCTTTGCCATTGCTGGAATTAGACGGCCTGTGTTGACGATTTATAGGCCTCAGCTTTCACACAAGCAGGGTAATAAATAACATGAAATGGGCCCTTCAGTATTAAAAACTTCAGAGCTACCCACTAAGCCATGACAGAAAGAAAAAAAAAATGAAAGGGTAAAAAAAGAAAAAAAAAAAAACAGTAATGTCTGTGTCTCATGTGTTTAAAATACTGTATGTGAAACAGGGAATGTCAAAAATACGGGGAGCTGAGCAATAGGCAACTCATAAAATTTTATCTCTGGTATGAGGATTTCCAACCATATAATGAGGACTTTCCTTTTTCTTCTTTTAATCCTGCGCAATTTGTGCCTGATGAGGTGACTGAGAGGGCAGGTTGGCTGGTATACCCATTTTGCTTCCCCAAACTTAATGGTAGGATAAGTACTACAGGGTGAAGCAACCCCAGACCCCAGATCCCCATCTGGACTCTTCCTGGCCCCCTTGACCAACCTTGTTTCCTTGCTCAGACTTTTGCTCGTTCTGGTCTCCATAACTGGGATGACATCCCTATTTCTTTCCCTCCAATCACATTTTCTGATGTCCCCCTCCTCCCCCCACAATGCCCAAAGGCTCCCTTGACCTCATATGGTGCCTGTCCCGAATGTACCATGTTCAGGGTTGGTCAGATGCTGTGTTTGGGGAGTTACCAAGCTCAGTGGTACTCATAGGCCTTATTTGTCCTGCCAGAGTGGAGGCTGCCTGAGGGCCAGGGCTGGGCATCTTCCTTTCTTTCTTTTCCATCTTGGCAGCTGGTACAAAGCTGAATACATAGCAGAAACTCCGCAAAGCCTTTCCCTTGCGATTAAATCAGGAAGTTAGCTGGGTTACATTCCAGAGAGGCAAGAAATAGAAGGTGAGAGAGGATGACAAGAGAGAAGGATAGGGCTTTACCAGCAGAAATGTCTCATCTCAGAACTCTGGGTTGGGAGGAACATAAACTCAGGATACCTCAAGCACAGCAGAGCCTCTTCATAGAACAACAGTACAATGGGAATCAAAGAGCATGGGGAGCCAAAGCCATTCTGGAGTCAGGGATGCTTCGTGCCCCTCAGCAGCAGGAGTGTTTGGTCTTCTTGCCAATGCTCTGCCTCTCCCATGATTCAGTTGTATGTGTGTGTACCTGTCTGCTCCCACTACTAACCAGCCTGATGAGCTCAATTCTAAGATCAGATAGCCCACTGAAGTCACTTTTTTCTTAGACAAATCTCTCAAATCAAGTTCTACGCATTGTTACCTGGCCAACCTAGAGATAAGCTGCCCCCAGATCAGGCGCCCACTCTGGTCCAATCATCCGTCTGTAAGGAACAGGCTTACAGGCACCAGTTTAACTGCTCAGGTAAAGAAGTAGACCAAACTTGTGCCCATTGGGAACTGAGGAGGGACAGGCTTTCTTGGGGCTTCAAATACAGAACAGTTCACAAAAGAGATTTATCTTGGTTTGAGCCTTAAAGTTGGTTCAAATGTATGTAGATAGAGATTATTCTAAACCTGAAAGAGCCATAATGTCAGACCTAGGACTACCTAATAGCCATTAGACATCCAAGCCTTATGGATAAGATAAGATCCAGATTTTCAAATCTGAAAGACAGGAGAGAATTGGCAGAGGACGTCGAGGTGGATGAGAGTGTGTGAGGTCACTGGGTTGCCTACTTGCCTATGTCTGAGGATTCTTGATGCAGCATAATCTCCATATGGATGAGAATCATGGTGCCATGTTTATTGTTGTGTTCCCAGTGCTTAAAACACGGTCTACACAAAATAGGTACTTATTTGTTGAATGAGTTAATAATGTTGAAAGGCAAAGACCTCTTCCTGAGAGCAGGCTAAGTTCTTTGATAGAATTTATGAGATGCATCTATCCTAGGGGCTTGTTAGATGAAAGAGAAAAGGGTCTTTAGCTTTTGGGGTCCCTCAGGCATCAGCAATCAGAGAACCTAGCTTAGGTTTTCACCTCCCTTGCCTGAAATAGCCTTCAGGACTATTACAAAGCTATATTTCCCTGCTTAATAATAACTTTCTAATCTCTTTGGGCTAGAATTCCCAGAGGTCATGGGTTAGAAATGCAATTAGTGGCTTTGGAAGTCCCAATAAAACCCAGAGTAGATGATCAGTGTCAAAATATTGTCACCAAGGACTGCCTCTCCTGAAGGAGGGACAAGGAGAAAACAGAGAATCAGACTAACTTAGCAATCCCATGTCTCAAGCACAAAAATCATTTGAGGGAAATTTGGTGAAAGAATGGAGAAGTGGAAAGTTTGGTTTAAGATGCAGGAAGTGATTAATATTTATCAGGAAGCTGGGTGATTTCTGTATTTTCTTTTCTCCATAAACTTACTGCAATGAATAAACAACAACAGAATCCATAAAAGTGAATCTTGTTTTATACAAGAAAAAAAGAATTATTGAAATATGGAGTAAAAACTAAATCCCCTTTACCCATTGACTTACATTGCTAGATCTCATAGAATCAGTGAAGTACTATCTAGTAGATAGTAGAAGGTGAAGTACATAAAACTTGGAGTCCATAGTGAAGATAAAAATGTGATAGTGAGGTTTTTGCAGTGGGTGGGATGGTGGACTAATTGGCATCAGCCATTTGCTCACTGTACTACCCTCAGGAGCTAGACATGGCCTTGGAATTTTGAGCTGTTATTTATTTAATGTATAATATATAATATATTTCATATTTTAATTTTTAATGGTTGTATATTTATTCATTATTTAATATTTGTCTCTAAATTTACCCACACATAAAAAATGAGCCTTACCCTAAAAATACCTATACTATAAGGGTTTTACAAAGATGATAGGTAGCAAGATATATAGCTAGATAGAGATGCATACACACATATATACATAATATCTATAACATATTATAAAATATTATATTATTATTATTAATTTTATATATAAATTAAAATCAAAATAAATACATAAACATTAAAATATGAAACATTCATCCATAGATGGCCTAAAATATTCTTGCATACCAATAGTGGTATATACTTGCCCTTTGGGAAGTACTAAACTAGATGATAATTTTTATGGAGAGATTTGGTTTTGTGAGTATTGGCCATGCCTGGAGCACTTCCTCTTTTTCTCTTCACATTCCTAAATCATGGCCCTGTTCAAATCTCACCTCCCCCATGAAGGCTTCTGTACCGAAAATAGGTAACATACCAGGCCTGAGAGTGCCAACTTTAGGAAGGCCTGCTTGCAAGGTTGGCCTTTGGCTGGTGTGAGGACAATGGAATCTAGTCAGGCTTTCTCACCATGGATGCCCAGGCGTGGGCTGCTAGAGATAACACTAGATTTGCTTGCACTGTGCACTTGCAGTTGTATAAGCATTGATGTCATATTTTGGCTGTTAGCCAGCTTTGTCTATTCATAATATAAAAGGGGCAGGAATCCCCATGGGAGGGGTTCATGAGCAACAGTTGGCACAGTAAGTAGGGGCACAGCAAGCACCAAGGGCGTTGACCTGCAGGAGCGTGGCCAGTGGCTGGCTGGTGGTTCAACACAAGCCTAAGGGCTGAGGGCAAGTGTGAATGCTGTAATGTCTGCAATAGAGGAACTGTCAGAGATTCCATCCTTGCCTCGTATACTCTTCTGGCTGCCGGACACAAGGAACCTGCATTATTGGCATGACAGCTGGTGTCAGGGAACCTGGATTTCAGAAACGTTCCCACCATCTCCTAACTGATCAGCTTGGCTCCCTGGGCCTGGACTGTGTGTGCAAACCATGTGGTTGATGCTCAACAACTGCTTTCTTCTCTGGGAGTCTGGAATTTGGGTATGTGTGAGGCAGAGGGTGTCTGTAGCCCCCAGTAAAAAACCTGGATACTTCATCTCTAATGAGCTTCCCTGGTAGATGACACCTCACATGTGTCGTCACAGTTCGGTGCCAGAGGAATTAAGCAGGTCCTGCGTGACTCCACTGGGAGAGGACTCTTGAAAGCTTGTACCTGTTTCCTTTGCTGCTTTTGCTTGGTGTCCCCTCACTGTAATAAATCTTAGCCACGAGCGTAACTCTATGCTGGGTCCTGAACCACTGAACCTGGGAGTGGTCTGGGAACACCACATAGAGCTTCTTTCCATGACCATCCCACCCTTCACATTTCTTACTATTCTGAGCTCCTTAAGCAAGTTAGACATAAATACAGTCATACAAATCTGTTCCTTGTTTCTTCATTTAATACACCATTAGTAATATATGGCGTCTCTCTCCCAATCATTAATAAGCTTCTACAAAATCAAGGAATCATTTCTTATATGACTTCAATTTGCATTTGTGTTTGTGCCTAATAATGTCTCATTCATAGTAGCTGTTTTAAGTTTCTTTTAAAAAAAAATACAAAACTAACAACAAAATGGACACAATATGTGGTAATTGTAAAAATAACTTAGAAAATACAGACAAATAAAATAATTAAAAATCATCCATGATTCCCTATCCAGAAATAACCATTTTAACCACTTGGTTATATATCTTTTTAGTCCTCTCATTATCCCAAAGTAGGTTTTATAAAAATGATACCATGATTTTTGTTAGTTACCTTTTACTTAATATGTAATGAACATTTGTCCATGTGATTACATATTTATCAGTACTGTCATTTTAATAATTACTTAATAATAACTCATTATGTGTCCCAAATTGGTGACTCTCAAGCAAAACACAACCTATAGACATGCTATTTTTGTGTGAGTAGCATAGTATTGACCTACCCAATATTTATAAAACATATGTTAGAATTAGTTGCCAGGACCTATATATTGGGAGACTTCACATAAAAGTCTACATTTTCTGCTCTTCTCTAAAAATGGTAACACCACATTCCCAACAGGTTACATGGAGAGAGCTGAGTAGAAACTGCCCCTTTTAGATGAAGCTTGGACCCTCTATTTGCCTCAGTCCCCCACCATGCCCTGTCACCTCCCTGAAACTGAAGCTGAGGGTTAGTTGCTATTTACCATGCTCCTGGGATGATTTTCTTTCACTATAATCAGGAAAGAAGTGCAACATTTCTTATACTCATATGTCTATCAAAAGCTAGACCAAAAGGAGCAAAGAAGGCAGTTTGTTCAACACAATGGAAAAGGACATGTTTCTGAAGTTCTTAAATCGTGTTCCAAGGAACCCCAGTGCCCCACAGGGAATCCCCAAGAGCACCGCAGGATATTTTTAATGATCAAGGAACACACTGTGATACTCATTACTGTCAAATATTCCCGAATACCAGCTGGAGGGAGCTCAAAGGTTCAACATTAGATCATGCCACATATGATATTGTCATATTTTTGCAAAGCTAGGTTTTTATTGGTTGCTGTGTTAATACTACTCAGCCATAAAAAAGAAAATTTTACCCTTTGTGACAACATGGATAGACCTGGAGGACATTATGCCAAGTGAAATAATCCAGTCAGAGAAAGACAAATACCATATGATTTCACTCATATGTAGAATCTAATGAAAAACTGAACTAACAAGCAAAAGAGAAGCAGACTCATAGATAGAGAGCAGGCTGACAGCTTTGGTGAGGGTGGTTAGGGGGTGGAGGGATGGAACAAAAAGGAAAAGGGACTCATGGGCACGGACAACAGTGTGGGGATTGTGGGGGAGGGGAGCTTAAGGGGGATAAATGGTAATGAAAAAAATACAATAAAAAATAGTTTAAATTTTTTTTAAGTACTATACAAAAAAGGAATGTGGGACAGAAAATGAGAGTGGAGGTGTGCAATCTTATTCCAAGGTTTTGACTGAGGATACAACCCCCAAAAGGTACATATATCTCATTAGTAATTAACTATGATTATTTAAGAATAAAATATAAATTTTTTTCTTTCCATTTAAGTGTAATATTTTTTCAAACAGCTATGAAATTGTTAGGACACAAATACTTATTAGTTTATTTGAACCTATATACTTAGGTGAGGCATTTATTTGACCTAAGGGTGCTGTAAAAATATTACTGAGGTGAAGTTTGGCAGCCTTTGGCACGTTCCTTGTGGAACTAAAGATACCATGCAGGCTGTTTTCACTCTTGCCTGACTACTCTCAGCTCACATGGCCACTGTGTCCTTACAGCTTGTGCCACCTGTATTAGACACATCTAATGCCTGCCACTGTCCCTGAGACATTTAGATTGCTTTCTACTGTTTAATAAACTAAGAGGAGCATCTTCACAGCAGATATTCTCAGGTAGTCAAGATTATATTCTTAGAATAAGCTACCAGAAGAATTGCTGATTCAAAGATTAACTAAACTTGTAAGGTGATGAGAAATTATTTCTAGATTGACTTGGCTTCACTCGAGAATTCCCAAGACAGGGAAAACTCCCCTTTACACAAGTAGTACAGAATACATGAGGACTGGGTGGAATTGAGTCCAATCACACTGAAGAGAATCAAACCAAACTGAATTTCTAAAAGTACTGGGCTAAGCTTTTTCTTTTCTTTGCCTGAAGTTGCCTCCACCTCTGACACAGGCTCTGGAAAAAGCAGTCAACATCACTGAAACAGGAGCGCTCTTGCTACTGAAAGGAAGCCTGTGGACAGGTTCTTTTACAAAAGAATATTTTCTGAACCCCAAAAGACCAAAGAGCTGAATAGTTAAGTCCAGCTTTGATGCCAGACTAATTTCAGATCTACCACTGCCTAGTTGTTGACTTTGGACATATTACTTAAACATCTGTGTCTTAATTTTCTCATCTGTATAATGGGGATAATAATAGAAATGACTTAATGAGTTTGTGATGGAGATAAAAATGAGATATTCTTTGCATAGTGCCTGACACATATTAAGCTCTTGATGATAGTCAGTTTTATTCATTTTCTTGGATGTTTTTAGATGTCCTCAAAGCAAAATCCACTTGGATTTCCAATTCTTCCTAAAGGATGGCTGCTCTTGCTATGTGTCAAAGGTATAGGGAAGATACACCTGACAAGGCCCAGCCTTCTCAATCCAGGAACTAATCCATTTCCTATCTAGGTCTCTGGACCGTTTTGTACCAACCTGAGAAGAAGGTACTTTTTAATCTGTTCCTGATTAGGACACAGATCAGGAGGCCCAGGGCTCCTTCTTGTCCTGAGTAGAGGCAGCTACCTGAGCAACCTGTTCTTAATAGTTACAAAGCCAATAATATTGCCATCTGAGCAAAGCAAAAGCATAAAAATGAAAGATGTTTGTTGATTTGGGTTTAAGAAGCATGAAGGGTTTTTTCTTGGTCTTCATTTAGTTTAGAGACCCATTACTTTGAAAATTAGAGGGCCAGATCCCTACCTTCACTATGTCTACTCAGGGAGAATTTTTCCCAAAGACATTTAAAGCCTGACTTAGCATCCTTAAAATTCCTCCTGCCGCATGCCCCATGCCCCTTTCCTCTAATCCCTTCCTAGTCTGTCTCATCCTGCAGCAACTCCTCCCCTGATTCCTGGTGTATCTTCAGAACAAACTAAGGTGCTCTGGAATAAACTACACCAAACCAAGGGAATACCCACAGACCCCACAGATACTTGAGTTTCACAGTCCGTGATGTAACTGATGGCACTCTTAGTTTGGAACCTACAAGCTACATTTGAATCCCTGTCCTGCCCCTTATAGGCCTTTGGGTGACTTCCTTGACCCTCAGTTTACTCACCTATAAAGTGGGAATGATAATGTCTATGGGATGATAAAATGAAATGACCTCCATGAAAATGCTTTGTAAAATGTATACGTAGCTGTGAGGGATTTTAATCAAGAAAAGCATGTGAAATCCACTGTGTGTTGATCAGGCCCAGGAATACTTCCTGTAGAAGAGGGACTTTGGAGAACAGAGGGATGCATCATAGATGGGTAATGAGAAAGTCTGAGAGGGCCAGAAGGCCCTGGAATAGGTGGAAGAACAAAAAGGTTGTCCTAGAACAGACAGAGGAGGGGAAGATTGAAAGTTAGACAGGGTAGGGTAGGACGCAAATGAGACTTCGTAGCCCAGAAGTTGGAGTCTTTTTTAACTGATCAATTATTCAAAATATTATTAGTGAGAGCCTTCTAAGGGTTTAGCCTGGTGCCAAGTACATTTCAGGTGTCAGGGAACTCTCTAACCTGTTCGTGGGAGGCAGGATCATGAAAGTCAGAATGAGAGAATGATCTGAGAGAGCAGGGAATGCAAGGACAGGTGTCCAGTGGGAGCTCTTGAGAAGCAGAAAGCAGGCCCGACATGTGCTGTCATCCTGGGCTCTGGACTGAAGATGGGGGTGGGAAGGTGGGCTTTGAGGCTGTCAGAAGAAGCCTTGTACCCTCACCACCACCACATTAGCTTTTCCCAACAGCACATGAACAAGATTTCCTTCGGTGAAGGACAAGATCCTGAGGGGAATGACCAAAGGAAAAATGACTTTTTACTAGGAGAGAAGAGTAGTAGAGGAAGCAGATAAAAGAATCATAAACTTCAGAGCTAGATGGGGTCAGTTCACCCCCAAATCAGAGCCCTCATTGTACCCAAGCAGAGGCTTAGTCGGATGCTGTCACTTAACCTAGAAATGGAAAGCAAGCCTCCAGCCTCATTGTTTGATGATTTTTCCACTCCTGGAAGGTGACTTGCATGGAGTCAAAGCATAGGATCCTAGACACAGGCTTAGAGGGCACAGTGGGGCATCTGCAGTGGGTATTGCAAAGACCCTATGTAACTAGACAGTAAAAAGAGACCCAGAGGATGGAGAGAGCAGCACTCTTGAGCATCTCATAATAGTGCCAAATGTTGGCTTCTTCCTCATTTTTCTTCCCATGCTACCAGTTCTCTCTGATGAATGCTAGGATTTGGGATATGCATTATGTAGGCAATGGGATGTGAGTGAAAGTAAACTTCCAAGGGCTGGAAATGTGACCACAAGGAGCTCCTTCACCGTCTGTAGATCAGAATAGTTAAAGAAACAAGAGCTTGTCTTCTGGTCCATCCATGCTCTGCCCTCAATGGATATCGGGATCCAATAAACCCGGGTGTCTCCAATGAAAGGCGAAGATGTGCTGTACTCACAATTTACACAAACAACCAGGATTCAGATGTGCTACAAGCACGGCAGGGCCTGAGCCCGCCAAGCTGCAGGAAGCATTTGGGGAAAAGGCTGGAGCAGCTGCCTTCTCAAATCCCACACACCACCTCGGTGCAGCCTTGCTTCTGCCTTCCCCAGACAGGAGACAGCTTGTTCCGGAGACACTTGTGAACATGAAAAGGGAGAGGGAGGGAAGCAGAGGGGAAGAAATCTATTCTACCTCGCAGCTTTCCATCTATACCCCAGTGGAGCATGGGTAATTTGTTATGCCTAATGAGCAAGACTCTCCTTATGTGAAGGCAAAAACGCCAGTGGGATGACAAGGCAAGTTGCTATGGGAGACCAAGGGACCCCACCGAAGCTTGTACAGCCTGGAGAGGAAGCCTTTACGGGAGGAAGGAGCAGCTGTCTCCTTCCATCAGGGCACCCTGCCCTTGCATTTGGGCTGAGTTTTCTGTGTTTTGAGGCTCTTTTACATCTATTGTTGCAGTTGAGCTTTATAGCCACCCAATGTGGTAGGTGGGACTGGTGTTGTTTTTCCTATTCTTCAGGTGAAAAGACTGAGGCTCAGAGGAGTTAAAATAATTGTCCAAAGTCGTGAAGGTAGGAGATGGATATAACTCCAGGTTCCTAGTCTCCACATTTTATTCAATGTTTGCCTTGTTTTTTAAAGAAGACTGAGGTCAATCTGGTGAGCTTGAGAGATATCAACTACACCATGCCCTATATAGAAAGATGGAAATGAGCAATGTAAGGCAAATCAAGTCTCACTGCCTAGAAGAGGACAAACCCATAGACCCTTGAGAAGCTTAGACAATCGCACAGATTGAAACTGGAACAAGTGACTCAGGAAACCTGGGTGGGAGTCTCGAGTCAAGCAGGGAAGGGCTTGCACCCTGAGCCTCCTACCTTCCCAGGCCAACCTCTGAGCACGGCCCACTCAGAACCACAGCTGCTCCCTGAATCCACCAGACTCTCCCCACTTCCCTGCCTTGTGCATCCTCTTCCTGCAACTTCAAGTTCAAATATGAAAAATTTTAAATCCCATGATGAGTTTATTTCTCCCTCCTCTGAAATCACATTGAAATGCTAGCATGTCCCCCTACCTATCTCTTTCGCTAGACTGTGAGCTCCTTGAAGGTAGAATCTGAGATTTACTCATCACTCATTCCCCAGTACCTGCCAAGGGTCTTGGCACTTATTAGGATTCTAGTACTATTTGAATGGTTCCATCATCAAAACCATCTTAATTTAAATCAAAACCATTCATTGAGCATCTTCTCGAGCTGGTCATCATGTGGGCAACGGGGTGTGAGTTAACTAGTCACACGCTCTAACACTCCTGGAGGCCTTTGGCAAAGCAGAAAGAATGTTTGTGCTATATTGAATTTGGACAATGTAATTTACACTATAGGGGTTTGAGTGTGGTGAACATCGGAGCTGTTAAAGGAAGGCTCTGAAGAGCCTTGAAAGAAGAGTTACAGGACATTCCAAGATTTTATGGGGAGTCCTCCAGGCTGGGCTCTGTAGCAGCTGCAAGATCAACATGAGGCACAGTCCCAACTGTCACAAAGCTGAGAGGTACAAAGCCAACCCAGATGAGGCAAGTAGGAGAAAATGAAGGACTGTGTGCTAAGGAGCCGTCCTGTTCTACCATGGAGATGTCAGAAAAGTGAGAGCTAGAGTAATTAGGAAGGTTTCATGGAGGAGGTGACAGGAGCTGGGATTTGGATTAAATTTAGATTCAGAAAGATACACATTCCTAGAATAAGGGACAGCATGAGTCTAGAACCAATAACTAATCAATATGGCTTAAAACAAGCAATGAGTAGCCTTAAATCTATCCTCCACTCTAGGACAGGTTCCACCATAGGCAGAAAAAAAAAATGAGACATGACACCTCCCTTTGCACCAAGACATTAATTTTTTCTTAAATATAGAGAATTAAAAAAGAAGAACTCCAGATGGATTTTTAAACACAGTGAAGACTTGGGTGGTATGATGGCAGATGGCTATTTCAGCTGCACACGGGTAAAAATAATTTAAACTCCCCAATACCCAAGACTGCTCTGCACTTGTGAAAACCTCTGAAGGAGAAGCTGCAGTGTGATGCTCAAAGCACAGAGCTGCAGCAGGTGGGGTCCGAGGGCTTGGAGCTCGCCAATGAGAAAATACCTACCGCTGTTGGAACAATGGTGCCCAGACCATTTGGGGGAGTCCCCTTCTCACCAGGCTCTGTCAGGGCTGACTCTCGTTTTAGCCCAGGCTGAGAGAAGTTCTCTGGTATTTCTTCCTCTACCTTGAGAGGCAGAGGAAGGGAAATGAGACCATTTGAGGGCTATGTGTGGGGACTGTGAGTTAAAGACATCAGGGAAGCAGAAAATATCCAGAAGGAGATAGCAATGTGGTGGTGGGAGGAAAGGTGACTCCATGACTCCAGGTGAAGCAGGATGGCAACTATCAAAGTTGACACTTCTCGTGTCTGATGGCTGCAGATTTTGCCAGACTGTCTTTACTGTGACAGGCTGGGTTTTCCCACATTTACTGTCATCTACACTGTACACCAGGAATGGAAGAGGGGACCTAAGTGGAAGCTCACCTTTTCCATCCAACTGCCACCTTGTGCAACACTGACCTTTTGTCACACTCCACTATATGGGCCACCAGAATGCACTGACCACAAGAGTGAGGGAGTCAGCCAGGCCGCTAGCAGCACGATGAATCAGGCATTCAATAGGTCTGGTGCAAAAGATCAGACAGAGATAAGTAGGCAAGGACTAGGAGGGATATGTGTCTACGTCACCTAGGAATTTAAATTCCGGAGGCATAATCTAGAACAGGAGTGGTTAACAAGAGCTGCTGGCTATTTGGTTCCTGGTCCAAGGTCTTGGAGGTCAAAGGTACAGGTGGGAGACCCTGAGTGAGCTCTGACCCTATACAAAGTCAATGTTTTCTGCCTTTCCCAGTAGATCCTGCCACCTAGGGACCATATTCACTCACAAAGTCACTATGGTTTCCTGGGCAGTATGGATTTGTCTGGGCAGCATTCTGGGTACACATTAGCTACAAAACAGAAAGGATGAGGAACACTGTGACATCAGGGAAACTGAGTTCTTAAAAGGAATTATTTATTTGTGTCCCACCCAGATTGGCCTCCCTATTTTAAGGTGACAGAATGAAGAAGGCAGGGCCACAGGTTTATATGCAACTGATTCTCAGTGACAAATGCAACAAGAGGTTCTCTTCAAATGAATTCAAGGGGCCTCATTGTCAGGACCAACTCCAGGGAGAAGAAAATGACAGAATCTAGTTTAAAGTCTGGTCTATGGACCAGACTGGGGCTCAGAGCCCAATTCCAGCACAAGAAAAATGAAATTGTGTCTTTATTCACATATGAGGCCATTCAGGGCAAGGCAGAGAAATATTGATAATAGATCGTTTTGATTTATTGGTTCAGAAAGAGACTCAAATGACTCATTGTGTTTACATGTGGTGGGAAAGGGGATGTTGGGGACCTGTGGTAAGGGTTACTGCCCACCAAGCCGGCTCTCTTACAGCCAGGGTCTAAGTCCAGCTCATTATTATCAACACCTCCATTCTGTTCTTCTTGTCTTGCTCTCATCATCCTTGTCTCTAACTCCTTCAAGGGGTTTCATGTGACCCACTCTGCCCCTTGACAATGTCATTTCTTCATTCTATCCCTATGGCAACTACAAACACTTTCCCAATGATGCCTTCTCTCCTTCATTTTCCTCTTTGTCAGAATCAGCCACCAACAGGAGGCAGCGCCTTCAGCTGCCAAATGGCAGCTAAGGGGGTTACTGGGGACAGAGGAGGCCATCGGATGAGTGAAGAGAAACTCATGGTAATATGGGTTGTGGGGTCAGCTGCCTCCTGAAGCCAAGAATGGGCAGCAGTGAAGCCAACAACATAGGACGTCAAGAAAAGAAGCAGCAGGAGTAGCTGGGGCTTCCAGGCAGGCTCTGCAAGAGAAGCAGTGCCTTACATGACCTGTAGATAAAGGGGGTGGGGGGCTTCAGGCAGGTGAGGAAAGGGAATCAGTTACAGATATGAAATTTGGGTTTTTTCAAAGGCCCCTGAGAGTTCAGTAAGTATTATTGCATAGCATTCTTATAAGGGGTTAGAATTAATTCGCATATCACATCCATTTTCATAATAGAATCAAACACTTAGATGTGGAGATTTTCTAGACAAACCTCTTCATCTTGTAGATTTAAAAATAAGACCCAAGGAAATAAAATAATATGTTAGCTGCAGATTTGTGACCTGTAGTGGGCTTCCAGTACTGGCTCTTGTCCACATACGACCTTTATCATTAGGTCAGCCCTTTCTAGGGCTTAAAAGATGCACCAGCAGAGCGTGAAATGGACCCAAGCAAATACCCCGTGCAACTCTGTTCAGTTGGAAAGGCAAGGCGAAGCCTCTCCATGTTAGAGGTGAGATGACTGATTCCAGTGCCCTTACCACAAAGTGGGAGAAGACAGCAGGGCTGGGCTCTACAGTCCCTGAGGCTCCTGTCCTCCCTGCCTGTGCGTGGGTTTCCCTCTTCCCTCCTCCTTTCTTAGTCCATCACACACTCTGGACACTCCAGTGGACACCCCAGACAAAAGTGCGGTTCTTAAGGAGCTGATATTCTGGTGGGGAGACACAGACCAACACAAATCAACATGAAGTCAGGCGGTATTGGGTACTCTGGGGAAAACAAAGCAGGGAGGAGGGACCAGGAGTGCTGGGGGCAGATGGTGGCTGTGTTAGACGAGGTGGGGAGGGAAGGCAGCTCAGATGAGTGAATGAATGAGCAGCAACCTGGAAGGGGAAAGACGAGCCATCAGAACACCTGGGACAGGTATATTACCAGCAGACGGTAGCAGCAAGTGCAAAGGATGTGAGGACATAGCTTGTCCAGCATGTTTGAGAAGCAGCTAGGGGCTAAGGCAAAATGAGCAAAGGAGAGAATAAAAGCAGGAGGCCATGGCAAGAAGTTGGCTTTGACTCAGAGTGAGATGGCAGTCATAAAAGAATGTAAGCTTAAGAGGTCCTGATATCCTAAAAGGACCACCCCGGCTGCAGTGTTGGGAGAGGGGCATGAAGCAGGGAGAAGCGTGCTCATACTATAGTAGTAATCGAGGTGAGAGGTGATGATCAGTAGACCAAGGGCTCTCAGCATGATGACAGTTACTATTACAGTGTCTGTCAATTATGCAAATGCTTAAGGTCCCTATTACTAAATGAATCCACAGTGTTCACATTACAACAGCCTTTACATACCTTTGAAAAACAAATTGTACATGGATATATTTAAATTGCATTATTTACAAGGCCTGAATACTGCATGTTCAATGAATAGCTGATTTTTAGACCCCCTCCTCCCCTACTGTGACCCAAAAATGGGCCACTGAAACTTTGTTTCTGTCACCTCTCCCATTCCACTGAGCAGCCTAAGCCCCATTTTCTCAGGCCTCTCTGCCAGAAGGGTCTGATAAGCTCGTGTGGGCTAGGGTGTCAACCATGATAACTGAACAAGGATTCATAACCTGGAATTGATCCCTACTTGGGATTCAAAAGACCCAAGAATGGCCCCAAACTGTAGGTGAAATATGTGTGGGTGTATGCAGTAAGAGGTCAACTTCTATTAGATTCTCAAGGGGTCCTTACTAAGAAAAAGAAAGTAAGGCCCGCAAGTAAATAAGTTATTCCTCCCAGATACTCTATATGCCTTCACAAGGACTTTCAATGCTTGGCCCCAAACAGTGAGCACCAGATGGGGGTGAAGGAGGGGAAAGGACCGACATTTTGAACCCATCAGACTTCATTTCACCCCAAGCAGAAAGACCCACACAATCTATAAGTAAACACGTAACTTCTCGGGTCCCAGAAAGACAACTTTCTTTCTCTCCGAACCTCCGTCTTGGACACTGCCTCTGATACGCTCATTAAAAATTCGTGGACTGGAAAGAAAAAGCTATACAAGTGTTCCCATCTGAGAAACAACAGAAGGGTAAGGTCATTCCAAAGGAACACCCATATTGGGAGCAATAAATAAATAAATAATCTGAAGCCTATATGCTACCTTTGGGTAAATCATGCTTGATTTGAAGGTCAAGAGCATTACAATGCCCTGCTTCACCGAGGTGCATGAAGGCTGAGGCTTGTGGTCTGGTAGAAGAATTTGCAGGGTGTAATTATGCACCCCTTCAACATCCCACCCCTTCCACATGATGTGAAACAATGTGTCACAGTCCCGAACAGTCAAAGCAGTAATTTACAAGAGTCAGCAATTCCACAGGGCAGGTAGACCATATTTCAAAATGGTAAAGGGAGTTGGGGGGATGAAGGAGGGGGAACCAGCCGATCAATTTACAAAGATCCTGTTTCTCTGCCACTCTGTTGACCTTTCAGGCAAGACCTAATGCCAATTAGCTCAGTTATAAAGTCCATAATTCTTGTGGGGCAGGCCGTGTGTAGCACATGATCATTTTACAACGTTTGCCCTAATTTGCAGCCCCCAAACATGGACTCCTGGGGCTGCAAGGTGGGGGCAGGGGGAGTTTGTTGGCAAGCGGTGGGAGCAGCTGGAAGGGATCACAGAGCACAATTACTGTCTGCGCATGGCCACATCTGGAAAACAGCTCCGTGCTGGCTTTAAAACAGTATTAATGAAGAATGGAACCTTGTGCTGGGAAGGACGGGGTAGGGGGAAGGGGGGTGATGGGAGGAAATAAGAGGGGGGCACCCTTCTGCCCAACTTGGTAGGGATAAAAAGACAACAAAGAAAACAGCCGGCAGGGTATAAGACCAAATCCAGGGAGAGCAGGGTGTTGACAAGAGAGAGGCGGCAGAGCAATGCTGTTCCTTTAGCAGAGGTCTCTAAGCCTCCTCCTTTTCGCCATCTTCAAAGCTGGGCGCCCATGCCAGACAGGACCTCTTTGCAATGATGGAGCAGACATTCTTCTGTAGTGTGATATTTTAGTGGTATCTGTAGGACTCGCAATAAAAAAAAAAAAAAAAAAAAAATAGACCCTACCGGTACCTAAATTCTACCACTACACATTCAGTCCTTTGGTCAAGGGGTCCCTTCTCCTGAGATGGATTTAAAAGTGCAGATGCACCTGCTCCTTTAGGGTACCAGGCACATAGTAGCTGCCCCATAACTATCTGTTGGCTAGAATTGAATTGAATGAGCTGAATAACTCATTTTGTGACTATGATCAGATTGATTTCTATCTCTGATTTCTCAGCTATAAGGGGGATGCTAGACCAGTGACTTTCAATTGTGAGGGCAGAGGGAGAGGGCAGCATTTCTTTCCAACAGAGTGCGCAAATTCCACGGGGAGGGGACAGGTAGTATTCATGATCTGAGAAAGAATATTCAATAGTACAACATAGTTTTATATTTAGAAAACCAAAGAGTCTTCCCCTAATACAAAAGACTTCCCTAACACAATCTACAGAAAGAAATGCACAACAGAATCTTTCTGGATGGTGAGGATTTATAAACTGACCTTAGAATTCCGAATGGGCACTTCCTATCCCACCCAAAATCAAAGCATCTCTAGAGCTCTCAGGGAGGGAGGGGGATTTATTTTATTATGCATCAGAAGAAAAGGCTGAGGCTGAAAAACCCCAAGTAGATGGATTTGAGGCCTCCAGGTCCAGTGTTCTCCATTTGGCAGTTTAATGAGACAGAGCGGCTGCTCAGATTCCCAAGGTCTAGGTACCCTTAAAGGAACAGCAAGGACAAATTGCAAAGAAAACAGGAAGTCACAGAGGTGTAAACAAACTTCCCCTTCTTGCTCTGTACCTGTTTCTCTGCCTGCCCAACACTGCATCTTCGGCATTGCTTAGGGGTGTGGAGAGCATGGCCCACCTGAGCATGTTCCAGTGTTTACCAGAAAACCATGGAAGGAAGTGTATCCACTCCCACCCCTGAGGCCGGGCACCCTTCATTCTTGTTTAGATACCTCCTTCAGAACACAGAAAGTATGCCCTTCAAACAGGTCTGAGTTCAAGTCCTGCCTCAGCCATTTAGACACTAAATGACCTTAAGCAATTTATGTAATCTTTCTATATCTGGGTGTCCTTTTCTGCAAAATAAAGATAATAATACCCATCTCGTGGGATGATCATGAGGATTAAATGAGATCATATATGTTGCTGTGATTTCTCTGCTGCTTGGAATGCTAAATTTCTATTTATGCAACACAATTTATATTTATTTACATTCAACCTTATATGTAATCTGTGTAGAGCCAGATTCAGGATGGGCTGAGTATACATGCCAAAAACAACGTTTTATTTCTGCTAGGAATTGAGCCCTCACACGAAGCACCCACAGAGATGTTTGTGTCACCTTCCCTCTCCTGACAGCACAATACTTCTACACGATATTGCCAATATTAAGTATAAAAAGTCCCTGCATATGAGAATTCTTTAGAAGACACTTGCCAAAAGAAAGCATTTCCCACGTGTTCCTAATAAGTCCAAATGCTGTATCTGCAAGCCTAAATACAGACACTTCTCTGCTACAACACAATAGAGCATCAGGCCCCACACATGGTAAGTGCTCCAGAAGGGTAGGCGATATTCATACAGGCAGTACCTTTGCTTGTAGCATAGTCCTCACGTGTTAAGAAACCAGTGCCCTCTAAATTCTTACTTTTGCCCCCATGGAAGCACTACCCACGGAGTTGAACCCCTCCCCCCAGATGACCCATCATCAAATAGTTGACAGCTGCTATTTTGTACTGTCCCTCACTCTCAACCGCTATCATCTTCCCCACGGTTCTCATTTCCCTTCCCTAATACTTCCTGCAGTAGTTTTGACCCTGCCACACTGGTCTGGATGTCCTGTGCCAATGCCTCTCTTAAAAGGGCGTGCATGGTCAGACCAGGCTGCTGAGCCCGGTGAATGTGTCTAAGTTTGCATTTATCTTCCTGCCAGCCCTGCAGCGTTGCAGGCTCAGGTGCTGTGGCTACACACTCCTGAATGAACTTCCTAAGGAAAGGCATTTGGAAATAGCCTAGAGCAGTGGGATTTGGTTCACACCTTTACAATTGTCTTTTCATCTTCTAAACACGCTTTTATAGTGCTCTGTGCACCATTCGACCAGATTACTAACATCCGAGGCACTACTTTGTTTCCCATGTCCTCCTTGGAGTGAACTCAGGGCTCTGATTTGGGGTGCTAGAACCCACAGGACCCTCCGCTAGCTACAAGTAGAAAATATCAGCCCGAGGGCTCTCCTCCCTTGGGAAAGAGGACATTTGACCAAGCTCTCTGGCCTTCAAGGGATAAGGGATCAACCACATCAAAGTCATGGAGCAGAGGCTTCCTGGGTGTGGCCTTAAATCCCTACCTAATATTCTTTTCTAAGATCTATCCTCTGCCCACAAGTCCACACCCTCGGCCTCTGGACCACCTGTGAGCCCATGCCCGCCTCCGCAGCTCATTCCTTAATTCATTCACTCACTTGTTCATTCACCTATTCATTCTCACTGGCCTATATTTACCTGGCGTCTCTTATGTTAGCCACAGTGATAGCATGTATTTGTATAGCTCTCAAAGGTTGCTAAACCCTTTCACACACTTTATTCATTTAAACCTCAATAGCCCAGCAAAGTTGTATCATCCCTTTTCTAAAAATAAGAAAGCTGGGTCTCAGGGAAGATAAATGGCTTTGTCCAAAGTTAAAAGGTCCATACTCAGCTATTGCAATACCACAGATGAGAACGGCACACTTACCCTCAGGACCTCCTCCCATCCTGGGCTTTCTCACTACCACCTTTGTTCTATCCATAAACCTTAGGTTGTAGCCCAGTTACCTCTCTCCTTTACTGTCATGGCCTCCAATTCTCCCTCCTGAGCTTTCTCCTCCCTGGCACTGGCTGAGAGATAGGGTGTTGATTCCTGATGTCTCCCCCACCTGAAACTAACAACACCTCTGCTTTCTATGGGATCTTATCCCGAGATCCTATAGAGGAACCAGAAATGAAAAAAGCAATGTCAAGCAACGCTGGCTGCAGTTAACCTTGATCTTCTCTAAAATGAGTTTAAAACTCAGCCTTCTGTCTGGAGCCCTCTTTCCCGACAGCTCCTTGTAAGGGTTTCCGTGCTATGCTCTGTCTTTCAATCCTGAGGGTGCACTCCTGCTTCCCCCTATCCCTCTCCAGGAAGGTTCTCTTTTACCCTGACTCTGGAAGTTCTGAACAATGTATTGTAAGCCCATGAGACTCACAGAGGACACTAGATAGACTGTTATTCTTGTCCCCCTGCTTAGCATAGAAAAAGTCAACTTAGGTCCTTCCTTGGACAGATACAAAAACAAGGCATTGTTCCCATCATCAAGATATAAGCCATAGTGTGGAGTTAAAGCCAAAATAAGCAGTATAGATAAGAGTTCTGAGGACTGGAAAAGGAGTAGGATGGGAGGTGGGGGATGTGGAGTCATATAGACAGTGGCCTGGGCCAGGCAGAAGGGTTTTACAGTAGAGTATATGTTGTGAAAGCAGGGATGTAGGGGGGACCTTCTAGGTGGGGGAGCAGGTCAGGAATCAGCAAAGTGCGTTTTAGGGACACTGAAGAGACCAGCCAATATGAGTCAAAGGACAAAGTGTCTGGGGAGTTGAGGGGCCATGTGGCAATTGAAGATGTTACCTTCATCCTGCAGACAGCAGAAGGCTCCTGGACTTTGCCCAGGGGTCCTGCTTCCCTTGTCCTGTTCCTTATAGTTCAGCTTAGTCTGTGGAAGCTCCCTGGGGAGAGTTACAGCAAAATCATTGGTTGGTTTGTCTACTTCTAGGGCTGCTGCCCAGCCCAGGTGTTCAGGGGCCAGGCCTGGAGGTGATATCTATCACTCCCGCCCACCTGCCCACTTTGCCAGCCAGACTGAGGCCACATGGCTGCACCTCACTACTGGGGGGCTGAGAAATGGGGTCCAGGAGGAGGGGCAGCCCATTAGGCCATTAGGTGGGCATCCTGCCAGTCTCTTCCTCACAGACACCTGTGTAATCGCCAAGCACAATTAGCAAATGTTAACATTCTCTTATTTGCTTCAGATTTTTATTATGAGAAAAAAACATACAGAATGAGTTAAAGAGTCTTATATCCCATTCCCTAATCCCCTGACTCTCTCCAGAGGTGGCTCCTGGCAAGAACTGCATGTATTTCTTTCTCATCCTGTGTTCTCACATGTACGTGGATCCATTGAACCTTCATGAATTGTATCTTAAAAATCAACATTTCCATTTGGGGAATCTACACATATTGATAATTCATCTTCATTTTCTTTACTTTAACTGCTCTGGAGTATGTCATCATTTTCCATATTCTCTTTATCCATCCCTATCGATGGACATTTAGCTCAGGTCTTTTTTTATTATTTATTCATTATTTGTTATTTCTTCTATGTAAACCATGCTGCATTGAAACCCTTGTACCTATTTTCTAAAGCCCACATTCTCCTGTTATAGAGATACTGTTGAGACTCTCTATTCCAGTCCAAATACAATTATTAAGTCTAGATGGCATGCAGAACAACAAACGAAAAGCAATAAATAATGCAAAAGAATGAATCCAGAGATCCTGCCTTGGAGGAGCTTACAGTCTAGAAACTGGGATAAGCCTATTAAAAACCTGCATGTTAAAAGCTCTAGGACAGTGCCCAGGATGCCCATGTACGATGAAGAGATAATATCTAGTTGGCTCAATAGAGGGGAGTGGAAGGCAGTGAGATGAAGCAGAAAACCTACATGGATATGGATTTTATCAAGAAAGCTTTCTTAAGAGAACTTCATCTTGATAGGGACCTCCAAGAAAATATAAGATTTAAGTGCTTAGTGATGTTTAATAAACAGGAGAGAGGATATTCCTGGCAGGGGGAACAGCAGGAGCAAGTGCCCTGGGGCAGAACTAAGCGTGGAATGTGAGCTGTCTCGTCTGGCTGGAGTGCCTGGCTGAGATGGGCTGGGAGCCATTCTTCCATTTTCAAATTTGAGCTCAGCCCCACATTCGGGATGATGTCCACGTGGCCTGTTGCCCGGGGCAGGCAGCCCAGTAGTATTTTTCCATTACCCTGAGCAGAGAAGTTCAGTCACTTGTTGATAGCAATGTGACCATTCAAGGAGAAAACAATTAGGGATGCTGACCTCTGGCCCCTGGAGAAGAGGGAGGGAAGGAAAAAATTCTCCCCAGGGGGAAGGAGCTGGGTGGGAAACATCCAAGAGGGTAATTGGTAAATATTATTGTTTCATTCCATGTTTGCCTGCTCCGCTCAGGTCCCCGTGCGAGTGGTGCGTTTAAATCACACTGTCTGACTTTGGCAGGTTTAATTGAGTCGCCACTGAAAAAGAAATTATCCCTGTGCTATTAATTTTTATAGTTCCTCGGGGCTTTTAAAAAGTGTTTGGATTTTCTAGGACTTTGAAAATGAAAACATTAAATTTTATTAAAAGGAAACGCAGGGGGGCTGGCAGGGCCCAGCCAGGTCCTGACGCGACTGTTGGTGGAAAGGTTTGGGCCCTCACAGGCAGCGTGACAAAAGTTTTGCCCCTTTTGGAATTAGAGTCAGATGGTCTCCAAAGATGTGTAATGTCAACCAGGCCCACCTTCCCCGCTGGCACAGGGCACCCAGACCCCGTGCCCAAATCCAAACCCTCTGCCTGCAGTTACGGGCTAAGGGAGCTTTCTTCAGGACCAGGGGGTACACAGGGTGAACCCCGCTTGTGGGGGCCAGAAGTTTTCACAGTGTAAGCATCCTTCTTAAGAAAAAGAACTGCAAATACCAAATTATGTTCGAAAGTAAAATAAATGGTATTTAGAAAGAGAAAAGAAATCAAAGCCAATTATAAATTTTTAAAAGCTGATGAATTCCACAGCCACCACAAAATTTAGAATAACTTTCTGACACTCCTCCAGAGTATTTTTTCTTCCTCTTTTTCTTTTTTTCTTTTTGGCTACCAATTCTTTGATCATCTCTTTAAATGACTATCACTTTTTCAATGTCATTTTTATAAAAAGAATACAAAGATAATTCAGTCTCTCCTTTAACAAGTTGATCCAATTTTGTATTTTATTACTCGTGCTTTGAAAAGGTTTCTTTCCATCTCGCAATTTGTCACTGGTAATGCCATGTGAATTTTCAGGATTGTTATCAACCTTGGGAAAACCTCTGTCAAGTATCTTTCATTATGAGCTATGAGATTTCAGGGCATTTCGGCTTCTCTTTTACAGTGACAAATCTAAAATATGCTTTGAATTTATGAAACTTACTAACCAGATTGTCATCGACGTCCTCATTGCAGTGGCATATAATGAGTTTTATGTTATCTCCGTCAATGTCAGCATTTCCTGTCAAATCAGCAAGACACTTAAACACGGGGATTCTGATAAATCCTATGTTGGTAATTCCCATCAAAAAAGAAACAAAATGAATGGTGCATTTATAATTGCATTACTTTGCATGATCGAGTATATTCCTGGCAGGAGAGAACTTTCATTTTTGCCTAGGCAGTGATAAGAACAGAATCCTCTGCTTAGAATTTCACATACCTGATGATTGGAGGAATTCCCCACCAATTAGCTTCTCTGTTTTACACCTTGTTTCTCCTCCAGTCTCCTTGACCTTTTAGTGCTGCGAACCATGGGACATGTTCACTCAGGTCTCCACACAACTTCAGGGGGACCTTCATGGCATGACATAGAGTGCACCTGCACAGGGGACACAGGGTGTGCCTGGAAGTCTTTGCTACATGGTGACAGCTAGCAATAAGTGAATTACAGAGAAGTGACCAAACACTGTGAAAATATATCCCACAAACCTAAACCAAACATACACCCAACTCAATTACCCCATAGCTAGTCTCCAAAGTGGCCACCCTGATGCCATCAAAAGGTGAAAAGTATAGCAGGGAACTCATCAGAAGTGGAAAAAAGCATCATATAAACAGATTATAGTTAAAATATCTTGGGTTCACCAAGTATATGAAAATGGATGACTAGACTGATGAAGGGCCCAGAAGCTTAAGTGTCTTTAGCGTTAACAGAAAATTCACTTCTGCACACTACGAAAGAACTGAGGGGAGGACCTTGAACCTAGAGCTGTCAGGGAATTAACCGCATGTGGAGACATAAAAACACAGAACTACACACAACCCAAATATGACAAGGAAATGGAAGGGAGTCTTGTGTGGAGCTGCCGATGAGGTTCAGACAAGCAAGAGATCAGGGTGAGACAGGAAGGCCCAGGAAGGCAAGGAGTAGAACTTGAACTGGGAGTGATTCAGATAGCTGAAGAGGAGCACACCTGTGTTCATGGGTGTGTGTTTGTACATGTGTGTGTTGGTAGTATACCACGTATGCATGTGTACATGTGTGTACCTCCATGTGGGTATGCATGTGTGCGCCTGTGTAGGGTGCACATGTGCATGTGTGGGTGTTTGTAGGGAGGAATTAAAGGGGTCAACCTAAAGTCTGCAGGAAAATGGCCTGGCATAAGGTGGACATCAAGGTGACAAATCAGGAGGACATTTGAGGCTCAGAAAGGTGAGGCCATTTGCCCCAGGTTTCACATTCCACAGCTGATCAGCAGCAGAACACAGAACCATCCCCAGGCCTCCTGACACTACATCCAAGATGTTGTCCAGCACCCCACACAGAATCTCGGGTTCCTCTCCGGGGCTGTTTTAGTGCACCCTGAGCTGCTTCTCCACGGGCAGAGCATCCTTGTAGATGCAGGACGGACGCCAAACAAACCTGATGTAGTCCTCCTGCCTCCTCTGAGGGCCACTCTGGTGTTATAAATCACCCAGCCAGTTCTGACTCCAGAAAGAAAGAAGTTGCCTTACCTTTTTACCAGATGCCTCAGTTCCAGCTCTGTCTCTATTTAAACCCACAAGGCACTGAGTGTCAGGCAGGAGATGAGTTCAGGGGAGATGCGTCTTTTGCTTTGATGGCAGAGTTGTGGCAGTTTACCCACGCTTACTTAAGGAAACAGTAGGTGTGGGTCATTTCTGACCCAGAAGTAACAATTCTAGAAGCTTGATGCATTATTGCAGGTGAGAAAACAACCCAAACATCAGTAGAATATCAAGGAATAATAACAGTAACTTTGAGTTTCAGCAGTCTCAACTCTACAATTCCAATTTTCTGGTCATGCCCATTTTACAGGCGAGGAAACTAAGGTTTAGAAAAGTTAAGGAGATTGCCCAAGTCACATAGGTAAAGTAGCAGAACCCAAAATTAGATTCACATAGTCTGATTTCAGGATCTGTGTCTTAACCACTACATACTGCTGCCTTTAAAGGAAGTAAGTAGAATAATTCTCCCATAAGCACCGAACCTTGACCAGATCCCCTAAAACATGGGACCATTTAAAAACCCTCTAAAGAGAAAGCTGATGGAAGCCTTCTCTGTGCTGTCATCCCCAACACACACACACGCATGTCCACGTCACTGCCTCCCTAGCCAGAGCCAGACTTCCTTCCTGTGACTGTCCCCCCACCAATAACTAAGGCTGCAGCCAGTTAGTTGCTGATCTTTGACTCCTGTTTAATCTCCACATGGGCCCTCCGGTCTTACAGCTTTTGCCCCTGAGTATTTCAGTTATAAAAGGAAGAGTCTTGGGGGTGAGGAATTCTATCTGCATTAACAGATACCTGCTGCAGGGTGGTGCAGGCTGAAAATACTCCCAGCTTTGCTCAGTAGGTCAAGTTTATGAGTGGTGCTGATGAGGCCTCTGGGTAAGATGAAAGGTTTTCAGAATGTGTGTGTGTGTGTGTGTGTGTGTGTGTGTGTGTGTGTGTGTGTGTGAAAGCATTTTCAAGTGACAACTAAAGTTGCAGCCTTATGTGGTCAAATGGGAGTCTGGAAATTTATTTGGGTTGAGTATTTGAGGAGATCTAGGAGCAAACTATTCTATCATTCTGTCTCATTTTATAGCTGAGTGTGTGCACATAGCATGCTTGTAAGTGTGAGTGTAAGTTGAGTGTGTGCACACAGCTCACAAGGAGAGAAAGGACCAAAGAGTTAGCCTGACACAGACTGAAGGGTACCAGTTCCAAATTTTCTTCCTAGCTCTGTTTATCATTGTTCATGCCAAAAAGTAAAGGGTAACACCCCCCTGTTCCAGACTGAAGTCATAAATCTCAGGCTTGTGGGAACAGGGCCCACCCTTCCCCAGCAGAGACACACAAAGTGTGGAAACTTCCACTGGCCTGTGGTTGACCTCCCTACCTCCAAGTTCTTGCATCTTAAAGGGACCCCAGCTGGCCAAGGAACAGCAAGCTGGCTGGACAGCCCAGTTTTGAGCTGTTGTCCTTGAAAAGAGGGGAGCTTCATTGTATTATTCAATGCCTTGCATGCCTTAAAACTGGGGAAGAGTGTCCCTTCAATTCAGAAGCCTGAGATTATTTTCTCTCTGCTTCTGAAAAAGCTAACCTCTCTCTGGGGAACAGCCAGGTGAGTGTGTGGCACATGGGGGATGTGAGAAGGTAGGACACCTGGTCATTAGCTAAACTGTCTTGAGCAAGCCACCTGCCACTCTGGGCCTCCACCTTTGCTAACAACTTCATTGGCGAATGACTGGGTTCAAAGTCACAATGGTTAGTTACCTCCAAAGGAGGTCTATAAAAAAGGATTATGAAAGGGAGGCAAGTACAAAGAACTTTATGAATAACAGACCCATCCCACAACCTTCAGGAGATGAGCACAATGATGTAGAGAAGGGCACCTGCTCCTCAATGTCACAGGACTTGGTCTAGGCTGATCTTTCTAGTGTTATGATGCTCGATTCACCGCAAAGGAACTTCATGGGTGTTGAGCTGTCCTTATCCCCTCATCCAGACACTCGTGGAAGTGCCCAGCATTCGGGGGACTGAACTGCTCAAGATGGCAGCATCTGTGTCCTGATCACAATCAGCAACTTCCTTTCTGTATCTTCCTCTTTGTTCCTCGCTTCCTTTGATTCCTGCCTGCCACCCCCAACAGGGCCTTTCCTCACCCACTCCCTGGATGGCTGTGAAACTTGGCTAATTGTTGAGCTCTATGGGCGCAACCAGTACATCACTGTCTTGTGTCTGGTGCTATAGCTGCCCATGATGGCACCTCTGCCAGAGAAGCAGGAGGCCCATCTGGCCTTGCCTTCAGAGGGCATGCTGTCTGATTGAAAGAGCATGGTAGTCATTAGTACTGTTGGCTAAACATTTAGGGTGGTTCCCCATTCAAGGCACATGGTAGGATTACATGTGCTACTCATTGTGGTGGGTAGTTCCACACAAATAGTTCTGACCCATGATTTGTGAGCAAAAGTATCATGTCACTTCCAAGCCACACATCTCATTGCTGAGTCAAGACCTCACAAAGAAAAATTTTGTCTTTGACATGAAGGCTAACTTCTTCAAGAAGGCAGCTTCTTTGTCAGCCTGAGTCCTTGAAGGACAATGTTAAGGAAAGCCCAACCCAATCCCCCATTGACCATGACATACATTTAATATGAGCAAGAAATAAACATAGGTTTTAATCCATAGAGATTTGGCGGTTGTTACTGCAGCACAGCCTAATCTACCCTGACTGTTACAGAGACACAAGGCATATAAGTCTTAGACAAGATGAGAGTAATACAGGGCTGTGGATGGTCATATTCTGAACATTATAAAACTGATGGTAAACACTGGATGCAACAAAAGAGGAGTTTATTGTAAGCTTGCATGGCCTGAGACCACTTCTAGGAATCTGTGTAGGATTTAAATTAGGTTGATGGGAGTGGAAGAAATGTCCACCTCTCCTGTTTTTCCCTAAACATTGTGTACTGATTCTGTCCTAAATTGCACTTCCAACATTTCACAGTTAGGGGGACTTCAGGCTTCAATGGCACCCCTCATGACCCCCTTCCCTCATCCCAGCTACTTCTCAATACACACCCTCAACCTTCTATTTATTTCTACCTTCACTCACCCTTACCTCCAGTCTGAGAAAATATGGTACCCTCCTCCTGTCCAAATTCAATCTGCTCCACCAGCTCTCAGGGACTTCACTCCCTCAATGACTCACCATCCCCCTCTTTTGTTTATACCTCCCTCCTCCCTCTCCACTAGTTTCTTATCAATAGCCTGTAAATGCTCTCAAACACCTTCTTTTTTGAAATACAAATCATCTCTTAACCTTGAACCAACCCCTTTATTCTAGTCCAAATGATTCATTAATATACCAATTCTATTAATATACCATTCCATTAGAATTCACTATGAGCTTCCTCCTTACAGAATAAAATTCAAGATTTAGGGATCAGATGCTATAAAAAGCAACTTAAGGTATACTTAATCCAGACTTTATATCTCATCCCTGGTCAGTGTTAGCCATCTCACAATATAGTGTCTAGGAAATCAATATTCTATGAAATAGCAATTTCAGGAGGGAAGTTCACCCTGGCTGGCTATATGTGGGCAATTAGGTATGCTATAGTGACAGTGGGCCTGATTTACTATGAAGTACTCATGCCTTTATGGTAAAATAATTTGGCTCATTAAGTAATCTGTCTGCCAAGTGCTGGTCCACACCAATATCTACTTCCATTGCCAGTGGGAGACGCTAGAGTCCAGGGATGGAAGTCAGGTGTTGTGGGTCCCTGTCTCAGATGTCATCTAACCAGCTATGTGACCTTGAACTAGTCACCCTTCTGCAGGCTTCAGTGTGCAGCCCACCCAACTCTACCCTTAATTGGAAGAGTTTGATTAAAGGCCCTGCGATGTCCTTAAAATTCCCATTATTTGATTCTCTCTCATCATTCTTTTCTGAGCTGAAGTATAGTGTTGTCAAGCATGAAGAAGGAATTGGAACTGTATCAATTTGTTCCAGATAAGCAGGGAAAAAGAACCTTTCATCCTGTAGCAAGTATATGCCATTGAGGGGAACCAGCTGGTGAGGGGTTGATATGGGCTGGTATGTGGTGGGCATCTCTTAATAGAGAGGAAGTAGGGAAAGAGCACAGCCCTCTGGTCTCATCCCAGCAACAGCTGGTAATAGCTGTGTGACCTTGAACTAGTTCACTTAATTGCCCTTTGGACCTAAAATTCCATGACATCTTATATGTTCTTTAAGACCCGGTCTGCAATCTCCCCAAACCCTCACCCTACCATCACCTTGAAATGAAGCCCTTCACATATCATATGGTTGGCACTTGACCCAACTGGTGTATTTTAAAGCAGATGTCCTTTCTAAGATCTCCCATTAGCAGACTTCTGGGCAATATCCTACTCTAAGACAATCCGTGCCTACATGTACCCAAATACTGAGGTCTGAGAGCAACGTGAGAGTAAGACAGCATTTTAGAAAAGTCATTGCTTATGGGCACTGAGTTCACTATATTCTGGTCGACAGTATATTATAAAATTATTTAAAAGTGTGCCATCGTTTACCTTTACATAGTATGTTGAAGTCTTCAAGCAGTGTGACTTCCATCATTTTCTTTGATCTTCACAATCCTCTTATTCTCAGTTTTCCCATCTCAGAACACATGCCTTTGTCAGTAGACCAAGGCAGGCCAGGGGTCTGGACAAGGCACCTCCTCCTGGAGCGTCATGTGACACTGAGATTGTGAAGCAAGGGCAGAGGGGATGTTAAGGAATTTGAAGTAGTAAGTAATGTTTTCTTGTTCCTATATTAAACAAACACATAAATTATGGAGTTCATTGTGTCTCCTTCTACTAGACTAGAATCATCATGAGACTACGGTCTTTTTATTGTTGTTGTTCCTTGTTGAGTTCCAAGTGCCTAGAGTAGTACCATGTATGTAGTAGGCTCTCAGTAAAATTTTGATTAATGAATGAATATACATTGTGTATGAATTTTTAAGATAAAACTTGAGACTTCAGGGAAATGATGTCATCAAAGGAATGTCACTTTAAACTCTAATCCTAGACTCCTTTAAGTTTATCCATTTATTTACCTGTGCCTTTGGGTTACTTCCTGAAGATAGGAAATTAGGATATGATGTAGCCTAATTCATAGAGGAAAAAGCAGAGCTCTAGATGAATGAAGATCCTACTCAAGGTTATACAGCCCGGAACTAATGGCGGTGAGAACTAGCACACATCAACTTGAGAATCATTTCTTTAATAAATTCAGTGAGCTAGGTATTGGATTAGTTGCACTTTTTTAAAAAAAAATTATTTATTTATTTGTTTATTTATTTTTAGAGAGGGGGGGAGGAGAAAGAGAGGGAGAGAAACATCATTGTGTGGTTGCCTCTCACTCATGCCCCCAACTGGGGACCTGACGTGCAACCTAGTCATGTGCCCTGACTGTGAATCAAACCAGGGACACTTGGCTCACAGACCGACGCTCAATCCACTGAGCCACAGCAGCCAGGGCAGATTAGTTGCACTTTTAAACACAGTGGAGTCACAGGGCTCTCTACTTTCAGCTGGCTATCTTTTCTCTGTCCATCTCAAGCCTCGTCTGGGCATTCCTTTCCTCCATGACACTATACCGCAAAGCCTTCCATTCTCCTTCTAGTCCCTGACATTCTTTTTCTTTCTTTTTTTTTTTAACAAGGTTATTTTGTTTTATTTTATTTTTATTTTATTTATCTGCTTTTAGATAGAGGGGAAAGGAGAAAGAGAGGGAGAGAAACATCAATGTGTGGTTGCCTCTCACGTGCCCCCTACCTGGGACCTGATGTGCAACCTAGTCATGTGCCCTGACTGGGAATCGAACCAGCGACACTTGGTTCACAGGCCGACGCTCAATCCACTGAGCCACGGCAGCCAGGGCCTGACCATTCTTTTTCAAGTGCAAAAATGTACTGGTAGTTTCTATGGGGCTACAAAGAAGGGTATTAAAAAAACCATGTGAGTGATTATAAAGTCTAAGAAATTAGACAATGTTTTACGATTATGGTCCTGATCCATAGCTCCTGACTTATTACCGGGTGTTATGTAGAAGTCTTCAGATGCCCACACTTAGACTCCTTTCCACTGTGCCACCGCACCTTGTTTTCTTTTCTGGGTCCATATATTTTAATATGCCAGTCAAGATCACTTGTGTCTGCCGACGCCCCAAGCTGCCAAGGCCATGGCAATCTGCTCCATTATTTGAAGAGCCACCAAAAATCAGAAAAAAGTAATGTCTGAAACAACAGAAACATTGTCTCATTGAGCAGAATATGTTACACGTTGTTGGGAGTGGTTGAACATTATCTGAGATCTACAATTTATATCTGCTGGACCCTCCAGGGGCATCTGGTCATAACCTGAGCTGCACATCAGAATCCCCCAGGGAGCTTTTAAAACAGCACACAGACCCCACCCTGGACCAATTAAATCAAAATGTCTGAGGGAGGGTCCAGATATAGATTTCTTTTAAAGCTCCCCTGTGATTCTAACATGTAGCCAGGACTGGGAACTGCTACTATGATGAGCTTGCTTTTTTTCCTCTGGAGGGTCTGGTTAGGCTAGTCATTCAAGCTATTAGGAGTTAATTAACACATATGCTTTTAGACTGGTTTCATTGAGCCAGCTAAGACAGTTCCCAAGATTGGTTCCAAGGGTTCAGGCCTCAGACATCTGTCTTCTCTTCCAAAAGCATGGGTCAGATTCCCCCAAATGCATCACCAGGTGAATATCCCACTGACCCTAGCGAAATCTAATGCCCAGTGACCGCTTACACTAGTTTTATCACTCGGCATTTCCAGATTCCCTTGCCTGTCATCAAGACCCTCAGCACCTGGCCCAACATCATTTTCAAAATTTTTCCACTATATCCCTCAACACATATCCAGCTGCTGGTACTTGCTCACTGTCCCCCTCTGCATCCCCATTTTAATCTGCATATTTAATCCTGGCATTCACCTACCTGGGCTGGCCAGGAGTGCCCTTCCCCACCACCACATCTTGTAGCCTGTCTTTATGTCTCAACTCAAAACCCACCTTTGATGTGCTTCTCTGTGTGACCACTACAGCTCTCAGAATCTGCTTCCTCTTCTGAGTTTATCGTCCATTGCAGGCGCCATTCATCTGGACACTTCCAATGCACTGTGTAGGCATTCCCTCAGTGGGCTGTAACACCTATGGTAGAAACCGAGATTTCTCAGTTGTGTGATCCAGCATAAAATAATAAGAAACCAGGCTCCCTTGAGAATTCTGAGAGGTTCTAAAAAGAATCCTGTGAGGGTGTGCGTGCAATTAATTATTTGATCTTTTGAACCCTCTTATGAAGTATCATTATTTTTACCATGTCACCAGTTGAAAAGACTAAAAGAAGAACAGTCCGCCTTTATCCCCAAAGATGTCAAGACAGACAGAAAAACTGGCATGGGGAAACTAAGACTCAGAGTGAGTCATACCTCCTTTTAATAATAGAGCCAGACCTAAAATTCAGGGTCTACACTGCCAGCTGTGTTCTTTCAACCCATAGAGTGATTCTCAAACTTTTGTATGCATCAGGATTAGCTAGAGGACTTGGTCAAATAGTAGATCTGGGCCAGGCTCTGACAACTGTATTTCTAGCAAGTTTCCAGGTGGTATTGATGGTACTGGTCCAGGGACCACCATTTTGAGGATAACTGTTCTAATACAAGCTGTTGCCTAAAACAAATAACATAGACACATAGATTTCAGGCCTATTAGATATTAGAAAAGCAAACCAAAGTCATATGGAAATAATAAGAAATAATAAATGACTAAACTTATTTGTTTCAACATATGGCTGTCTATAAGAGTAATTTGTTATAAATTACAAATAAAAACTCAAATATGTAATAAAGAAATCATTCTTGTTAAGACTTCAAGCCAAAATATCAATACATTCAAAGGAGTTGAAATAAATTCAGATGCGTAATGGATCAGAAATAGTCCAATGGAATGGGAAAAAAATGGCAAGGCGAGCATGGAAGCCAGACCACCCGAGCTCTTTGCACATTCCTCTATGCAGGATGGGAGTTGGCAGCAAGTCAGTTGATAACCCATGCATCTGCCTAGCACTTAATCAATGGACCTTTGCTGTTTATCAATTTTATACTAACTACTCAACTCTGATAGCCAAAGACTGGACTATAAAAGTGGCCCAACTGCTTATAAGGAATATGTCATCTAGTTTTGGATACAAAATCTACAACTAAGAAAATCTGGAGAGCAATGTTGTAATTTCATTAAAATTTAGTAGTAATGACATCATATGAAGTAGAACTTAGGAAAATCAAGATCAGGGTGAATTGGAGTAGGAAAAAAAAGTGTCTCATGGCTGTAACCCAGGAATTGGCATATGCCACGGTTTCACTGACCAGTCATTGAATGAATGAACCAATGAATAAACAAAGTTTATAGAGTTCAACTTGAACTAGATATTTTAAAATGGGTTGGATTTGGTGGATGGAGAGAAGGAGAAACAGCATTTGAGACAGAGTAAGTGTCATGAGTAAAGTGTGTGTTATATGTGGTGGGGGGTGAGTAAGGTGGAGCAGTGAGGAGGTTTATATTTACACACAAAGGGTTCATGGAAGGGAGGTTGAGGAAGTAAGCTGGGTCCAGAATGTCCTGTGGGTCTTCATGGGCTAGGAAGGTTTGTGAGACCCATTAAAGTCGAAAGCAATACCATTCCATAAATACCACCCTACCCTCAAGGGAGAAGGCTAGAGAAAGACTGAGCTCCCTGCCACTGACACAACAGACTGAAGGCACACTCTGCCTCTGCCCTGTGCCCAGAACCTCTTCTAACATTTGCAAGCCTGGGGCAAAAGTACATATGGAGGCCCATGTATGCCATATGGCTACATACGTAAGAGTTAAAAATCAAGATAACAAAGGTCAAGTACAGTATGTTCCCTACTCCTCCATTGACAGATATACCTTTATGTCAACCTAGAAAACCATATTTGAATTTAGAACTCCCAGAATTCTCAGCTTTCTGTACTAAAGCTGGAGGCCTGAAATGTGTAGGTTCCAGCCTCTGGCCTATACCTTTCTTCCCTTCCCTCCCTTGGCTCCACCCCACAGTTGAGAGTCTTGTGCATGTGTATGTGAGCATCACAGACCATGTGTCCCAGCTTCTCCACAGCTTCCTGTAAATAGCCACCACTTGGCCACTCCTCACATTTTGAAATGTGCACAACACCAGTGTAATCTGTCCTCAGAAAGGTGAACTAAGGAGGAGGCTCATGCAGCCCCTAGAAGTGGACTTGGAGCAATTTGGTCAGGGAATTAAAGATCCCATGTACCCAGCATGAAATCCAGAAGGGGACAATGAACTTCAACTAAGTACATCTTCTTGGTCCCATGGGTTTCTCACCTGTGTGGAAGGTGTGGCTGGAGGAGAGTCAGAGTAGGGAGCCAGGACCAGGGGCCCCTCTCCCCTGAGCCGCTGTGAATCTGGATTCTCCCATCACAGCCCACTGCCAATCAGTCCCCCTCTCTCCACACTCCTGTCATTCTCCCCATGTTAGAAGTTCCTCCCTCCCAGCTGGTGGTAGAAGGGTCACTAAACATGCCAACCTGGGCTCAGATCCACCCTTTCATGGAGAGCTCAGCCTATTGGGAGCCAAGTCCAACAAAGCGTCCTGCAGGGGTCTTACCTGCAGAAATTGTAACCCATCCTTCACAGGCCCTTCCCCCTCACTACACTGCCAGGTGATCCAGGGCTTCAGAAGCACATATTATCACTTCCTCCTTAATCTCAGTGTTAGCACTTGTGCCCTCCTCGAGTGCTCCAAGGTAATTTTAAAGAATACCTCATTTTGCTTTCATTTTGCTCTGGCCTGGCCTTCCCATAAATCAGGGCCAAGGCAGAAGTTGAGAGAACTGAGCTAATCATAACTTCAATCTCCAGAAATGTTTGAATATAAATCAAAATAGTTGAAGGCTCTCCAGATATTCAATTTTCTTCGAAAGCCTAGTTTGTCTGGTTTTCTACCCCCACCCCCTCAACCCTTTTTTTTTTTTTTTTTTTTTTCTGTTCTGATTGGCCATGCTGAGCTCTGAGTTTTATCCTGGTGCCCCTAGGAATATTTCTAAGTAGTCTTAGATGTTTTCTTCCAGGCACCGCACCATGCAATACAAGAGAGATATTACTGGTGTTCTGGGGTAAGGGGCAGGGGCAGTCTATTTCATGTTGCTAGAACTGGAGAAATTTCCAATTTTGGAAATTAAATGATCCCAAAAAGACATAAACAGTGATATGGCAGTCAAAAAACTAGAAATGAAATCAACAGAAATATAACTTTGATCGTGCCTCCCGTTTTAATTACCTATGACTCCGTAACAAAACATCCAAGCCTATTGTTACAAAACAATAGTCATCTTATATGATTATCTCTCATGGTTCTGGGGGTTGACTGGCAGTTTTTGCTTGGCCTCTTCCATGGGGTTGCAGTCGGTGGTGGCTGGAGCAGAGGTTTGCTCACATATCTGGCACCTGGGCTAAGAAGGTAGCAGTATGTGAGGCTGCAACAGACGGGGTTCCTCAGGTATCTGCCTCCCTCTCTATGTCGTCTCTCCACGTGGTGCCCCCAGCATGATGAGGCATGATGGCTTCAGGGTACCCAGACTTCTTACATGGTACTTTAAAATGTAGGTTTTATTACTGTGCAAGTATGATGAGGCCAATGGATCAGGAGACAACTGTCATTGAAAAGATAGTTTGTTATACTCATGGATCCCAAGAGGAGGGGGATGTCCATACCATAGAGAGTCACATGGGAAAGCACCAGGGTTAGTTGGAGGGCAGGGGTATAAAATGTAGATAAGAGCCTTCATTGTATTTCTTTGGTAAGGGACAGGTGAGACAGAGTATAAAGTCCTAGGACTAGCTAGCTTGAATAAATTCAGCAGGCTCTAGGGAACAGGGGTTGTCCCTAGCTATCTGGTACCTGACCCGAGGGTGATTAGAGCAGGTGGTTAGTGGCCTGGAATGTGAGACTCCAATAAAGGAGTCAGTTGGGGGTACGGGCTCTGTATTGCTTAGTTGAAAGGTACACTCCCAGACAAATTGTTTGCTATCTCTAGGAATTACCTCTTCCTGGGAAAGGCAATCCTGCCAGGATCAGTAAGACCCCAGATCTCAAAGCCTCAAAATACGGAATATAAAAAACATGTTTAATACACAAGGTGGCTCAGGCATGTGTCCAAAGCAAGAGAGCCAGGCAGAAACTATTATTGCCTTTTATGAGCTAGCTTTAGAAGTCATGCAATATTACTTGTCACTTTTTATGTGTAAGAAGCTAGTCCCTAAATCCAGCCCATAATCAAAAAGAAGAAGCTTGGACTCAGCCTTTTGATGGAAAGAGTGGCAAAGAATTCATGAATATATTTTAAAACCAGCGCACAACCCATAATAGGGTCTCCACACTGGCCATTAATGACTAATGGGCCCCTTTACCCACCCCTTACGATCCAGAAGCCTTGGACTTGAAAGCTGCTAAATCTAATTGCTCCTCTATTGGCACCATGTTTGCCCAGCCAAAATCCTAGACATCAACGTGGGGTCAGAATTATCCTCAGGACTCCCTCAATGGCAAGGGTCTAGGGGAAAAGTTGTGATCCCAATGTTGTGAATTGCAAGAACCTGCCACAGTGAGGTTCATCATTTGGTCACTGTGTACATGTCAGACTGTCCCAGGAAATGTCCAAATCCAAGGATGGCATAAAGAGAGGAGACCAGCTCTGGCCTCCAGGAACATACACTCTTGTGTAAGAGAAAAGTCATGAAACATGTAATGCAAGGCATGGAGTTCAGAGAAATGATGAACTAGTCTTAGGGGAGAAACCAGGGACAGCTTCACAGAGGACATGGACCTTAAAGGACTCCTCTGATGTTGTCCCACATGGAGGCAGCTTGTGTCCACATTCATGGTTAACTCACTTTCTTCCAAGGCCTGGAAGTCTCTTTAGCCATGTGGGCCAAACCTCCTGATCTGTCCCACACACAAAAATGTGTTCCTCCCTTCCCCTGGGCCATATAATTGTCTTCCTAGAAGGCTGTTCCATTGCTTCTTCTCCCATTAAAAATCTTGCCCTGCTTTTCACTCCAGTTTCACCATGACTATTTTCTGACTACTCCCAATCAACCAACTCCATCTCTATCACACCCTTAGGACCTAGAACTTCTACCACATAGCTCATTGCTCACTTACATGTCACCACTTTTATGCTGCTTATGTAATTTCAGACTGGTTTATCTGCCCCCTCCACTAGATTGAGGTGATTGCAGACCATATCTCACTCATTCTGCTTGCCCTGAGTGCTGCCAACTGTCTCAAAGCCAAGTTTAAGCATACAGTAGCTATTCCATGTATATTTTGGGAGCAGGTGAGTAAGTGATGGTGTAAGTATAGTAGTTGTCAAACTATGTCCCTCCAAGGGTCACCCCAGGAGCTACCATGCAGAGAAGAGCCAAGAAGGAAGAAACATGTGGGACTCTAATGCCCCAAGACAACTTCTTTTGATTGGCTTTCCATATAATTTTTCTTGAAGAAAAGGCTCTGTGACTAACCAACTATTGAAAACTGCTGTTGTTATGGGAACAGCATCGAATTAAGAACCAAAGCTTTGGTTCCTCAAGCCTCTGATTCCTTGGTTAGGAAATGGGAATAACTTCCAGTTCTGTCCTACTTTTCCCACAGAGAATGTATCAGTTAGCTAGTGCTGCATAATAAATCACCCAAACTTAGAGGCTTAAAAAAATAACTTATTTGGCTTATGGGCTGAACATTGACTATGGGCTGGCTTGTTGAGAATGACCTTGTTCCTGTGTCTTCTGACATCTGAAAGGTCAACTATAGTTGGTTTAGCTTAGCTTGCTCACATGTCAAAGACCTTGGCTTGGATGAATCAGCTAATTGAGCTGTGCACCATACAGTCTCCCATCCTCCAGTAGACTGGTTTAGACTTATTTAGAAGTCATCACAGAGGTCCAACAGAGAGAACAGAAACTACAAGGTCTTTGGTGGCCTAGACTATAACTAACACAATGCCTCATGTTCTACTGGTCAAAGCAAGTCATGAGGCAGCCCAGATCCAAGGAAAATAGATTCTACCTCTTGGTGGGAACAGAGATGAAAGTTCTTTGTAAAGGACATGGAAACACAGAACATTGGAAAATCAGAGCCATTTTTTCAATCTACCACAGGGAGGTCATGAAGATCAAATGAGATCATATATATAGAGCTCATTCAAAACATATTCACTGTAATGCAAGGAATAAATATTATCACAGGAGTTTTCTTTTTCTCATCAGTAAGACTGGGTTGGTAGTGATGATCTAAGACACATTCACGTGTTCAGAGAACAGGTAACTTGCTTCCCCTTCCTAAATGGTTTTGTAAGTTATAATTATTCTCAAATGTTTTTAGATTATGTTTCCTTTTAAAGGAAAGGGAAGAAGCCTGCTTTCATGGTTTAATGCTTTATCATTGTTAGGTGTGTGCCATTGTCAGGCCTTAAGCTTCTATGTCAGCAGCATGGAATCAGGTAGTTCCTTCATTCATTCACAAGGCCAGGCACTAGCTCTGCAACAGACACTAGAGCTGCAATGACAAATAAGACCCACCCTTGCCCTCAAGATGCCACAGATTAGTGGGGGAAACACAGAAGTACTGGAGGTGTGAACTTTAAACCCACAGGAAACATGAAGAGAAGCATCTGGTTTTGCTTGGAGGAATCAGAAAAGTCTGCAGTGAAAGTAAACTGAGTGCTAGAAAGAGAATATGCACCACACAGAGAGCCAAGAGGAAGGTATACCAGATGGAGGAACCAGCAGGTGCAAAAGCATGGAGCTATGGCAGTGAAGGGGAGGTGGTGCTGAGGTGTGCCTTGAAATTGAAACTGGAGTAGGTGATGAGTAGGAGGGAGTGTTAGAATCTTGATATTGGAGGAATAGATTGGGGCAGGTTGTGTAAAGAGGCCACAACACTTCAATTTTTAGGCAGAGTCATGAGATCAGACCTAGAAGATGTCTGCTGGCATCAGGGAGGCTTGCAATCATGCAAGAAATGAGACAACATGAGCCGGCTCCAACATGGAGATGTGAAGGAAGGACCATGTGCAGGAGATAGTTACAGAGGACGGGAATAAACACGATGGCTCAAATGTGGAGCGAATCTGTCAGATTTCTAGTCCGAGAGATGGAATGAGTAGAAAGCCACCGTTTGCTAAGGCTGGGAGAACAAGAGGAGGAAACACAAGTTTCATTTGGAGTTTGTTGTTGTTGAAGCACCTTTAGTGGAGGCGTGCCCTGCAGTCAGTTAGGAATACGGGTCTACATCTCTCAGGGCTTTCTCCAGAGGAAGGTAACAGCTAAATTCCTGGGACTGCAAGTGCAAAGAAGGTCATCATGGCAACAGACTGAAAGCAGCTGGATGGCACAGAAGGAACTGGTTGACTAGGTCATGGTACAGCATATACTGGAGTATTACATAGCCTTTAAGATGATGACAGAAATCTGCATGTATTGTCGTAAGTACATATAAACATATATATTACATACCATATAAACATACAGAGAGAGATGACTGAGAGGATCTTGCAGAGGTATAAACAGTTGGTGTGTCTCAGTGGTGAAGTTATAAATGATTCCCATTTCTTTTTCTCTTTTCTTATCTATACTATGTAATTTTTTATGATGAACATGAATCGCTTGTGTAATAAAAGTGCCAGAATTGAAAAAAAAAGAAATATGGGCCTTTTCAACGGCTCTATCTCAATCAGTCATGGGAGTAGATGAGCTCACTGAGGAAGGATATGCAGAGAGACAAAGGTGAGGAGAGCCGAGAGAGCACTAGCCTCTAAGGGGGATCTGGGAAGGAGGCCAGTACTGCAGAGGAGCCTTGGACGGCTCAGCCCTGGGGAACAGGGAAGCCTGGAAGAGAATGATGCCCAGGCACCCCAAGAGAAAACCGTCTGAGGGTGTAGAAAGGACAGTCATTACAGCTAATTCTCACTGAGGGCTCACCATGAGCGAGGCCCATTCTAATTGTTCTAATCCTCAGAACAGCCTTATATTGCCGTTCGTGTTATGAACTCCATTTACAGATGCAAGAATGGAGGCTTGAGGAGGTTATATAACTAGCTCAAGGTCACAAAGCTAAGATTTGTGAAGCAAAGCCAAGATTTAGACTGAGCCTGTCGAGAGAATCCATGCTCTCTGCACTATGCTGTGTGACCTCCCATGGTGAAGAGGTACATGGCCAGTGGGGACAAGAACCGACAACAGGCCTGTGGCTGAGCTATGCAAAGACAGAGCAGTTGGGGACACACAGAGGCAGATGTCTGAGAGTGAAGCACTGGCACTGAGGAAGCAGAGACTGAGAGAGCAGAGGCCTCTTTCCAAAGTGGTAGTGGGGAGAAAGACAGAAAAGACTGTAATTTCAGGGGGACAATGGGCAAGCAGCTGATTTCTAGGATGAGAGAATCAGGACCCACGGAGGTCAAGAAAAAATTGCTGCTAGAAAAGGATTAAAGGCAGAGGAGGGGGTAATCAGGCAAATGCAGGCTGGGAATGAGGCAGGAGGCTGGGCTGTTCTTCAGGGCTGATAGAAGGAGGGAAGGCCTTGGGAAAAGACAGAACAGCTAGGCAGTAAGGCCAGGACAAAAGACAGAGTCCATGGCCTGGGGAGGGGGGTGGGTGGGTAGGAATGTGAGAGAGTGGAGGGTGGAGTTGCGTGTTTAGAGAGAAAAAGAACAGTGAGTGTTTAAAATGTGTACCTGGGAAATAGAAAGGGGGCTGAGAACAGTGGCAGGATGGCTGTGGTCCAGCAGGGCAGGCACCGGATGGGCATGAGCTACATGTGTGCCTAACCTCCCCCATAGAACTCAACACCCCAGGGCAGGGTTGCAGAGCCAAAGGTCAGGCATGGGATGACATAAGATCATGGGGTTCCAGGGTCCAGGGTCATGATCCAAGATAAATAGGGAGGCCATAGAGAGGAGAGAGTCCAGAGCAGTGGGTATGTTCATTGATGTTAGAGAGAAAGGAAAGGAGAGAGAGAAAAAAACATCAATATGAGAGAGAAACATTTATCAGTTGCCTCCCATATGCACCACGACTGGGGGTCAAACCCACAACCTATTGGTGCACAGGACAGTGCTTCAACCAACTGAGCCATTCAGCCAGGGCAAGAAGTAGCACTCTTAAGAAGCAGACTTCCAAAGAGGAAAGGAGAGCCAGAGGTCAAAAGAGAAGAGAGAAAGAATCACCACACCCCATGGGTAATGTCCAAAAGCAGCACCAACATCAAAGTCTCTGAGTCAGAGACACAGGCTTCCAATGTTGCCTCTGCCATATACCTAAGTAGTATAGCTTCTTCCAGCCTCAATTTTCCCACCTGCAAAATGGGCAAAATAATAGTTCTACTCACACAGTTCAGAGAAGTGAGAAGTACATGGCCAATAAATAGCACTGGCTGTGTTGTTGTGTTCAAGCAGCCTCTGAGTCCTGAGCAAGCCTAGGGGACAGTCATTCAGTCTAGTCTCTGAGCAGCACAAAGAAAACCATGGTCTCAGCTGTTTCTAGTCCTACAGAGAAGCTACCTTCATTTCCCCAATGTGTGCTCAGCCTGGGGAATGCGCCCTCATGTCTGCAGCCCTCCAGAGTGCCTCTACGGTCCATAGCCCCAGGGCCCAGAAACAGCTCTACTTACTAGAAATTTCTTTCGTCTCTAAGACATCTGCCTCCTTCTGGGTATCTACAGCCTCCTTCCACCATCCAGCTCCAGGCAGAATAAGTCTCTACCCAACAACCCTTCAAATGTTTGAAAATAGCTATTACTATATCTGCCTACCAACCCACATCTTTTCTTCCTTTTTTTAACTAAGCATAATTCCAAACATACCCATGTCCAATTTTTCCCGCTTATGTGTCTGTTGGAGAAACAGTTTAAGGGGAACATCTCTGGGACTACTGTTGTGACAATCAGTAAGTGCAAAGCACAACAGGAACATTCAGTTCCACCTCCTCCCTGACTATTTACTAAGCCCTCAACTCCTATGATCTATTGTCCATTCTGATTCTCAAAGTGTCTCTGTGAAGGACGATAGGCAATCTTACCCCCATCATACAGGCAAAGTAGTCGAGATAGCCAGCGAGCTGAAATAACATGTTCAGTGTCATGCCGTCCCCAGGAAAGCACGCAAAACTCCCTCACTCAACCTGCACACCTAGAAAAGAAATCTGGGGAAACAAAATATCTAGAATAGAACTGAGAAATGTAATGTGATCTGAGGTGTGTTGGTAAACCTGTGCTCAAAAAATAAAATCCCACTTTGTAGCATATACCAATTCCCAATTTCTATGGTGCAAAAACTTCTACCATGGCTGATTTTGAGCTACCAACCTGACCTCAAGAAACACAGAGTTGGGAAGAAGGGTACACATTACTCTCATGAGCAGGTATGGGCCAGCCCCAGAGCACCATTAAATGCAAGCCATGCGTGTAATTTTAATTTTTCTAGTGGTCCCATTTGTAAAAAGAAACAGCGAAAATTAATCTTAATAATGCTTTAGCTCAACATATGCAAAATATTATTTCATCATCTAATCCTCATAAAAGACTATTAATGAGCTATTTCACATTCTTCACTTCATAGTAAGTCTTTGAAATGCCAGCATGTATTTTACATGGCAGCACGGCCTCACTTGGACTAGCTGCATATGGCTGGTGGCTTCCGGTCTAGAATCAGCGTCAGAGCCACACAGAGACAGCGACATGGCCACCCTGCCATTTTTAAGATTTTGTCAATGATGAAATTTTTAAAATAACATTGCCTTTTTACAAATATATGTAGAAACAGTGCTTGTCCCATGGGCTAGATTAATTTAAGAGGAGGCCAGATCTGTTGTATCATAATGGGACCTCATGCCTCCTCCCACCCATATCCCTCCTCCCTCAGAATCCTGAGCCCTTATTAGTTACCACACATTCTTTCCAGCTTTCAATAAGTGAGATTGAAAGCAGCTAATGCACACCAGCTACACATTTTTCTCTACCCCACATGCCAATTTAGCCTCATAAATTGCCCACTTCCCAGGGCTATTCCTCTCTTCTCATGACTTCTGGAGAGCATACGGGAACACAGATAACAAGGCTTGATTTTGCAGAATCAGAAACACACTGTTGATTGGCCAAAAGCAGCCAACCTTAGTGGGAGGGGCACAGACTGGAAACAGGAAGACCTGGGTTCTTTTCTCGCCTGTGTCAGAAATAGGCTATGGTCGAGTCATTTACCCTCTCTGGACCTTTCCTCATCACTAGAATGGAAGAGGCCCATCTAGGAGACCAGTGTAAGTTAGATCATGTCATCCTCTATTAATACCCTCCCATGGCTTCCCATCTCGCCCGGAGTCAGACTGCCCCGACCCCACTCCCTGACACCATCTGCTTATACCACTTCCACTTGCTCTAGACTTCAGCCATCCAGGCCTCCTTGTGATTCCCTTGACTCTCACTTCTCACTCAGCTGAAACCCTTCAGTAAGGTACTCCCTGACCACCCTATTTAAACTGTAACTCTCCCTTCTTTTACTTTCTTCATAGTAATTCTCACCTCCTAGGATAATATAGATACTAGGCTTGTGATTTCTAGGAGGACCTGGGCCCATGCTAGTAGTCAACCAGTCAGGGTGACTGTTGAGGGGACCCCAGCTCTTTGGGGGAGTTGGACGGAATAGCCTCTGAAGTCCCTTCTAAGCCTGATACTCAGCAATTTTGTTCACCAGGAACCTGGGATTAGGTTCCCTCCCTTTGAAACCAGAAAGAGTTTCTCCTACCCACTTGGCAGGAGGCCTTCTCCCCAGTGAAGTCTTCCCAAAGGATGGCATCTCAATGGCTTTAAATCATGTGACTTTCTTAGAACCTGTGAAAGACTTTCTATATGGTGAGCTTGGAGGTTGAGTTCAGTTGCCAGCAGATGCTCTAGAAACCTCGTTGTGGTGATCTCAGAGAATGTATAGCTACCAGTGGACCTCAGTGCTGTAGATAAAGGAGTGTGGACATAGGGGGATGGACTTCATGACCTCCCTAAGTTCCCACCAGCTGGTTCCAGCTCTAATTCTATGATAAAAAACCATGAGAAGGCCCAGAGGTGATTTAGCCTCATTTCTCCCATTCTGGTGATTGAACACATTTTTTTTAATCCTATAAACCCTAAACCATAATTCTTTTACAGCAGCAGGAAAGACAGGACAGTCGTGCACAGTTTGGAGTGAGGGAATTGAGGGGAGAGGTTAAAGGGAGAGGGAAGTTTGTTCAGATTGGGGTTGATGGGGAGGATGTTAAATGTGAAGTTTGATGACTGAACAAAAGCAAAGCAAAGGAGGAAAGAGTGTGAAAAAACCCAAACCTTCAGTTTTCTGATACGCAGAAGGGAAACCCAAACTCTACTCATTACGGCGCATATTTATGGCCGATCATAACATGAAATTACAACTCCGCAGCCTCAGCCAGGACTGTGGAGTTCTTCCCATGTGCTTCCAATTAAGTGTGTTTGAAGTTGCCCTGGATATTTATTTGTAGGGGATTTACTGCACAGAACGATTAAAGTTTTGTTCGTGTTAGGAGTTTAGGGCTAGTTTTGGGGGTGGGGGAGTTGGAAAGTGGGAGAGTTAGCTAGAGAGAGAAAGGGGGGCTGCCAGATACCCTGAATGAATACCTGTGTATGTCTTAAAGTGCACACAAACACACACACAAGGGCCCTTTGTTTGCAACATGGTGAACGTCCAACATCTCTTACTGTGATTTTGTTTATAGGAAATCCTTTATAATGCACGTCTAGTGTTTCCATATGGAAATCTCATAGGACGTTTCCCCCGCACCGCCCTCCCCCTCCCCTTTTTTTATTTGGATAAGGCAAGAGAAAAGGGACTGTACATTCCAAAGATTCATAGTCATTCCGGATCAAATTCAATGGATTTTGGCAAGAGTTGAAAAACCCAGATGCAGGGCTTCAGCCTCCCGCTGAGCCGCCTCCAGCTGCGAGTGTCTGGTGGAGGCACTTTGTAAAATCATGAAAACCCTATTAAATTCGTGAAATATGATATACTGTCGTTCAGACTAACTTTCCATTGAACTGTCCATGAAGAGAGAATTTGGTTAACTCGCTGAAGCAGGGGAAGTGGCATGGCGGGGGCAGGGTGGGAGGCGAGAGACGCTGTTGAGGAAAGAATTGCTGGGAATTCTAAAGAGGTTGTAAATTTCTGTGTCTGAGCAAGAGGGCTCCTGCAGGCCCCAGCAGCACCAGGCTTTCTCAAGGATTGACCCTTCTTAGAAAAGGAGGTGACCGCCATGATCCCTCTCCCTGTCAATCTGCGGAAGATGCAACAGTTAGCTATCAGGATGATTTATTTCAGAGCATGAGATGCCAGCGATCTCAAAGAATACATAGGATCCACCCCCTTGTTTTATTATAGCTGAGGGGCCAAGGGCAGAGGGAAAGAGAAAATGGCTTGCCTAAGGTCCAGCATATTGAAAATCCAGAGCTCCTGAGTCCCAGTTGAGTTCATTCCACCAAAGCATGTCACTTCTCTGGACACCAGAGGCAAAGCCCTCCACCGAGCCCTGGCGCACCCTGCCCGAGATCAGAGCTGCTGACAACATTGCTTTCTGCGCGAACTCTTGGGCCCAGGCACGCCCCAGCTATGAAATGGCCTATCCTGAAGAAGCTGGACAGTCTGAGTTCATTTCCTTTTGGACTGTAATTCACATCATAAAATGATTGCATGTTTATTTTCAAACAGAGCAGAGTGAGGGCTCCCAGGAGGTAAACTGGTTTTGTTCTCTAGAAGCTGCCACAGGACCTGGGCAATCGCAGGTGTGTGTGCAGAGTTTACCTCACAAGAAGCCAAGTGGGGCCCTCCTTCCCCATATGTCCCAGCACTCTAGGGATGCAAAGTCCAGACTCCTGGAATGGAAGGGCACACAGAACATAGTGGCTCACCTGTCATTCATGCAGGTGAAATAGGAGTGGCATATTCTAAAAGCAACAACACCTCTGCCCCAGGTGCCAGGAGCTGCTTCATGCAGAGAAAAATGATTGGAATAAAAGTTGCCTTTGATTGAGTGCTTACAGTGCGTAAGACACTGTTCTAAGACTGTGGCATGAATTAAATCATTTCATTCTAATGACCCTCTGATGGATTGGTGCTACTATCCCCCTTTTGCAGATGAGAAAACTGAGGCAAGTTGCCCAAGGTCTTATCACCCACTAAGACCCCATAACTGACATAAGTGACTGAGCCAGTATTGGAACCTCCACGGTCAGGCTCCAGAGCCTGAGCTCTCGACCTTCCCACCGCCCGGCTCACCACCCGACCCACCTTCACCTACCACACCACACCCAGACCTGAATACCAGTGGCAGATGCTGAGCTGCTCACTCTCTCCCTTTCCACCCCTCTTGGAGGTGTACTCTTTGAATTAGACTTTTCGCCGTTTCCTCATCCTTTTAATATGCAAATACCCCTGAGTCTGGTAATGTATTAAGTCACTAATACACTAAGCCAGAGTTTCTCAAGCTGTTACTGGAATACAAATTTCGTAGCATTCTTGTTGAAGTGCAGGTTCATTCGGTCAGTCTGCAGAGGGGTCTGGGACGCTGCATTTCTAATGAGCTGGCGGGTAGTGCTGGGCTATGGAGCACACCTTGAGTAGCAAGGCTCTGGGCTATTGATCTGATTGCTGTCCTCCACCAAAAGAGGCACCCACATGAAGCCACATGCACAAGAAGGCAGCTGGAGGGGCTGAAGACATGTTATCAATTTCACAGCAGTGACCCAGAACTAGCCTTCCTACCACCCATCAGTAGAGCCACTAGATATCCAAACTGCAAAACTCAGGCACTGGGAGACCTGGGGAAGGTGTAGAGTCTTTGGGGCCATGAGAAGCTCTTTGACTGAAATCTTTGCGGCAGCTGGCAGCAGCCAGACACCACGAGAACAGAGAGTCCAGTGCCCCTGCCTCCCTGGCAGAGACTGTAATGAGTATGTAGTAATCTCTGAGCCAGCAACAGTCAGCACCAATCTGCTCACATCATGGAGGGAAGGCTACTGACCCAGAAGAACCCGTCCAGGGTGGCGGTGTCCACCTCTTGCTGGCGAGTTGAGGCAGACATTGAACCTTTCTGGTTCCATTTGTTTGGCGTGTAAAACGGGAGGCTTGCATTGCACTAGTCTTTCAATTCCTCCTCTCCTTTCCATCTCATTCTATGAGTCTATAAATGCCTGTACAGTAAATAAAAATTCATCCCATCATCTGCATGTCTAAATATTCAGATGCCCTATTGCCAATACCACACATAGGCTATCTGATCGAAGCAGTTTCCTGTCCAACCGGAAGCTAAGCACCATAAAAACCTCTCACATGAACCTGGGCACCCTATTTCCCCTGCCTGTATCTTTGGGAAGCAGACACAGGAGGTTGATTCCCTGCAATCACCAAGCATGCTGCCCAAGAGCTGAGACTAGAAAGCAGAAGCCTCGTTCCCAGGGCTCCCTTGCTCTGTTCACAGCCAAAACACACCATCTTGTGTTCCTCCCAGCTGTGAAGGCCTATACAGCCAAGAGAAACAGGCATTTGAGAGTGGGGAGGGGCAGAACTTGACCTCTGGCCTCTTCCGTCTGGCGCTCTGGCAAGAGGAGTCAAAGCATTGTGCCAGGGATGCCCAGCACACAATTGGTCCAACAGATCTGAGCTCGAATCCTAGTTCCCCCAGATCTTAGTTACAGACTCGTAACCTCTGTGGTCTTGAATGTTACTGTGAGCATCATTCTTTGAAAGGGTGAGACACAGAGTAGGTGGGCAATAAGGTGAAGCTGTTCCTCTCAGTGACTGATGGTATTAATCAGACACTCCCCAGATCTATTCTCCAATCTGACAGAGTCCACGGGGACCATTGAAACCTGTGTTGCCAAACAACTAAAGATCCAGGGTTCTAGACCAACACTGTCCAATAGAAATATAATGCAAGCCTTTGTGTGTCAAGTATGTAATTTTCTAGTAAACAAAGTTTTTTTAATTCAAGTATATTAATTTAAAAATTAAATGTAACAGACCCAATTAATTATAATCATTTATTTAATTTATCCTAATATATCCAAAATACATTAAACCACCATGAAAGATTATTAATGATGTATTTTACATTCTATTTTTTTGTCCTAAGTCTTTGAAATCCAGCCTAACTTCACATTCAGAGCACGTCGCCATTTGGACCAGTCATATTTCAAGTGCTCAATGGCCACATGTGGCTAGTGACAACTGTACCAAAAAGTGCAGCTAGAGAACAGAAGACACAAGTGGGCAGCAAGCCAGCGGCGGCAATGAAAACTGTTGGGGAACGGGTAGGGTTCCATTATTCTGTCATCACCCACACCACCACCCCAGCCATCCCAAATAATAATATTAATAACAATAAAATCCTGAGAATAATGTTCTTAGATGTGGTGACTAGGCATTTCCTCAATCTCATGTAAAGGGTGAACAAAAGGATTTTTAGAAAACTTGGCTATTTTTATGGATCTTTAATACTCAGGCTAAGGTCAAATCTATGGCCTTGCTATGCACACACAACTTTAAGACATTAACAGCCCCCCCCGCCCCCCCCCTTCCAACCAGACTGTTTGCCCCTAAGCTCCTTGGATGAAAAATGTTTTTAGTTGTGACTGACCAGTTGGGCAGGCACTGGGCAGCACAGAAAACACCTGTGGGAGTAGTCCCTCAGAAAATGAAGTGTTCGGTGCTGTTTAATTTTAAAATGTGATTTAAATGAGGACCTTGACTACCAGAGGGTGCTGGTAGAATAGACTGCATGGGTGCAGAGTTTAGAATACCGAGTCAGAGAACTAGAGGGCAGAGGAGGGTTAATGTGTATGGAATGGAATATTTGGTGGTAAAGAAGAGGCTCGAGAAGTGCCCCAATACAGGCGACTCGAGTACAGGATGACACCAGGCGAGAGGGTGCCAGGATGCATGGCTTTGGGAGCCACACTGTAGCAATGGGGGGGTTACGTGCAGGACCTATCATAGGAGGTTGGGCATTAGATATGAGATTCAAAGGAACCAGGGCATGGGGTGAGGGGAAAGCAGTGTTTGAACAACTCACGGCCTCCTCCAGAGAATGGTACTGCAGTTCTTTCCACTAGCTTCATGACTTAACTTTATTTATATGTAGGCTTGCAAGGTCCTGCTCTCCCTCCCTTTTTCCCTGACACCATCCCTCTGCCCCACTCCTGGACCAATTGCTGCCTCTTAACAGAAGGCATCAGGACACAGGGACAGGCCAGGGGAGAGTGGGGTATGTGACAGAAGGCCCGTCACAACTCTGGGCACCTTACAAGTCTCTTTCTTATTAAAAAAAATGGGATTATACTTACTAACCTGATAAACTGGAGACTGAACTAGATAGTTTAAACATACACAGAGTCACACACAGACACAAGCAGATACACATATACACACATGCATACACAGAAACACACATGCCAACATACAGTCACAGAGAGATACACATGGAGACATACACACACATAAAAAAACTGTCTCCCACCTCTGTGAGACTTTACCCACCTCCAGAAATAAATGCTTCTTTTTCCAAAACACAGCCGTTACCTCTTTCCAAACCCTGCCAAGGCTTTTAATCTTCCATGAAATATTTCTGCATTAATCACCCCAAAATCTGACCCCCTTATTTATTCAACCACCTCCTCAACAGTTTTATCTACTTGCATAACCACCTTTTAAAATTATTTCCTTGCATTATAAAAATAATAATAGTATGCTTTATATCCTTTCAATGCGTTTGCGTATCTAGTATAGTACCAAGCATAATATTATGCAAAAAGTGCGCTGGCTGGGATGGATCAGTGGATTGAGCACCAGCCTGTGAACCAAAGTGTCACTGGTTGTTCCCAGTCAGGGCACATGCCTGGGTAGCAGGCCAGGTCCCCAGTTGGAGGTGCACGAGAGGCAACCACATATTGATGTTTCTCTCCCTCTCTTTCTCCTTGCCTTCCCCTCTCTCTGAAAATAAATAACTAAAATCATTTTTTTAAAGCAGGGGCTCATTAAAAATGAGCTGAAAAAATGACCTTCACAATGTTTCTAAACGGAATTAATAATAGTTAACATTTACTTAGTGTTTAACAATGTGGCTGGCACTGTGCGAAGCACTTTATGTGCACTATCTCATTTCATCGATAGCCCTAAAAAGTAGATATTATAGATTTTTTTAAAGCTGTGGCGCAGAAGTTTCTAGAACATAAAGCAAAGACTGATTTCAAACTCCTCACTTTACCACTGCATTGAATTATCTTTCCATTAAACTATTAACTAAACTGAGGCACTCGAGCATTAAGTGAATTTCCCAAAGTCATGTGCTTGGGGCCAGACACCGGGTTCTCTCCACCAAGTCTCGGCTTCTTTCAGACTTCGCTATCGGATTCTTCCTTCCATGTAAGGGATGTCACATATACAGGAAAGAGAAGAGACTTTAAAGCCAGGCGGAGCCTCGGTTTTCCCTTCTGCAAGATGAAAATAGAGATAATTACTTAGCAGGGTTGCTATGAGGAGAAGAACGAGGAAAGACTCACACATCCCCGCACGGAACTGGGGAGTCAGTCAGTGCCAGCCTCCAGCCTCTTCTCTTCCTCTAAGCCTCCCTCCTCCCACACCCTGCAGTCCTGAAGGCAGCATCCTTGTTTGATTCACCTGACTCGGTCCATGGGAGCGGGTGTCAGGCTGAGCAGGCTGCCCCCAGCCTATTCAGAGGGAGCTTTTTGCCCTCCGACAGTCATGAAGACAGTGCAGAAATAGGACTGTGAGGCCTGGGTTGCTCATGCTTCATGGGGGCCCTCCTGCTGAGTACCACAGATTTTATCCAAGAAAAAGAAAACCACCCATTGTGGATGGGAGGAAAGCATCTGCTCTCAGAGGATGCCCCCTGCCGTGTTCACAAAAACTTTCACCCCTCCAGTACCCCTTTACACTCTCCCTGTGTGCCCCAGTTGTACCCTCTGGTCTCGCCATGGTGGCAGGAGGCTAAATTAATTGATGGGTAAATCATGTGGAAATGTTTGGCTTGCCAAGTGCTCCTGATAAGTTTGAAATACTATTGGAAGCAGTGGAAATTGGCACAGCTACCTGGTATGAAATTGATTTCACCCCCAGACTTCTGAGATTGATTTTGGTTAATGGAGGCAAATGCAGATAGAGTGGGATCTTCATTAAAAACACAGTGGAGATATTTCAAACCTTCACTGGGGAGCAGGAAGGTATTAGAATTGAAAAGGAGAGAAAGATGATGGAATAGGCATTTCCTGTGATGTGTTAAACCAGAGGGAATTGCCCAGGAGTTGGATAAGAGAAAGGGGGTAACTAAAGTGAGGCACATTGGGTAGATTGCTTTGGGTCTCTTTGAGAGGCAGGACTCAGTCCTATCATTGCAGGCATGTGTATTTACCTACACACACAAGGTGGACAGGCAGGAGCTTCCCTTCCCCAGCCAGACTCATCTTTGCTGCCTGCTGCTCCACAGGAGTAGTGATAAAGGGAGCAGGCAAAGAGGCACCCTCACCTGGGGAGTGAGATGGCTGGAGGAAACCTAGTGGCCTGCCTCAGGCAAGGGGCTGGGTTTGGTTCCCTTCATAGCTGGTGCAGCAGGCGGGTCAACCAGAAAAGCAGGTGAGGTAGATAGATGATAGATAGGTAGGTAGGTAGATAGGTAGATAGAGATCATTGATACACAGATAGGTAGATATAGATTGATTTATTGCAAGGAACTGGTTTATGCAATTGCGGGGCTGGGTGGCAAGTCCAAAATCTATAGGGAACCCTCAGGTATGGGCTAAAGCTAGAGTCCATAGGTAGATTTTTTTTTTCCTCAAGAAAGCTTCAGGTCTGTTTTTAAAGGGCATTTCAACTGATTGAATTGAGTCAGGCCCACCCAAGATCATCTAGGAAAATCTCCCTTTCTGAAAGTCCACTGATCATGAACTTAAATCACATCTACGAAGTACCTTCACAACAACACCTAGATTGGTATTTGATTGAATAACTGGGGACTGTAGCCCAGCCAAGCTGATGCATTAAACTGACCGTCACAACTGCTCTGCCCTCCTGCCACTCCGCCCCCACCTCCTTTACTCTAGACCTGTCTATCCCTCCTGAAGTCTTCCCTCTCTAGTGTCCCTGCCCCAGAAATGGCCTTTGAGCTGTCTGCCAACCAATTTCACATAAACCTCAAACAAGTCTCCAAGACAGGTTGCTTGAATGTCTTTCTGTTCATCACTTCTCAGATGAGTTCCTGAAACAAGTTCCTGTCTGCTCTGCCTGCTTCCGAGTCCACATTGCCCAGGACAGTGTATTTCTAAGCTCTGCCTCTGGACCAGCCCCTTGAGCGGCTGCCCACAGGCTACTAGGTAAACTGTACACTACTCACCTGCCCACCCTACCCTCTCACCTATGCACTTTACCCTCTTTGCTACAACTGTCCTCGAACTGGCCACACGGGCTCCATCCTCAGCCTGAAGGCCCGCGCCCCGCTCTGGTCTGCACGCATGTCTTGCCTCACCACCTCTTACTCCCCATTGAAGACTAGTTCAGAGCACACAGCTCTCCAGGTGTAGGGAGCCCCCTCTCTAGGCTCCCTCAGCACCCCTGCTTCCTTCCATCGGGACACTCATCACTCTGTGATCTAATTACTGCCTCCTGTCTGCCCCCACCACAAGCTGATGAACATCGCACCTCTGTGCACACCCCCACCAGCACCCATCCTGACATCCGTCTGGCTCCCAGTGTGTCTTTGTGAATGTTGGCTGAATTACGGGACAAAATGTTTGCCAAGAACATTATCCTGGCCCCTCCACTGCATCTCCAGCTCTTTCTGCAATGCTCCTCTCTCTTCCTATGGTTTCATCTGAAATTTATTGGGGTGAGAAGTGACTTTTTTTCTTCTCCCTCTTCCTTCCCTGTCAATTTGAGAACTGTTCTTGAGCAATAATAGTGTCACAATAATGTATGGGATACAGAAGTTATGGCCTGAGACAGTGGGACCAGTTTCAGGAGCTGACAAAGCACAGATGGCTGCAGCCACAAGGATGAGGCAGGTGGGTGAGGAGGGAGGCTGGACGCCGGTCTGCTCAGTGCCATCCACCCTGAAGGCTGCAGGGAGCCTCAGTAGGGGAGGGACAGGATCAGGTTATATCTTAGAAATACCCTCCATTGGCAAGATGAGGACAGAAAGGGGGGCCAGCTACCCAGCTATTTCCGAAAAGCACTTTAAAAGAAATGAGGGATGGAACTAGGCAGGGCCCCCAGGAGACAAGAAGGGATCAACGGTATTTGAGGATCCAAATCTGGGATAAAAATAAAACCTACCCATACAAACAGATGTTCAGACATTTTTAAAGAATAAATTACTTTTCAGTCCCAGCCTTTTATCCGTTTGTGCAACAAATATCATTTGAACATGTGATTTGTTATAAGCCCAGAGATGTGACAGTGAGTAAGACATGGTCCCTTCCCTGAGAAAACAGATGGGATATGTTAGAGTGTCAGGTGGTGGTGATTGTGCCGAGAAAAGTCAGGGTAAGGGCTGCTATAGTAGAGAGGTGGCTGAAGGAGCCTTGGCTAGCCAGGGCAGGGTGTTCTAAGCAGAGGGGAATGACATGTGCAAAGATCCTGGGGCAGGAGTGGGTTTGGCATGCTCAAGGCAGAGGAGGAATCAAGGGAAAGGAGATCACATCAGAAAAGCAACCAGGCGCTAGACTGTGGAGGCCAACTGGGTGGCAGAAGGACTTCGACTTTGACTTTGAGTGAGCTGGGCAGTTACTGGAGGTCTCCTGAGCAGGGGAGGGACTCATACTAGCTATTCAAAGGACCTCTCAGGCTGCTCAGGCTAAACTGAAAACAAGCACAGTAGGAAATGAAGAGACTGGTCTTACTCACACAACCCAGGATGATGATGCCTCAGGCTCAGCCATGTATCAGTGAAGAGTGATGAGAAAAGCCAATTCCAGATGTAATTTGGAGGTGGAGCTGACAGGAATTGGTCGTGTATTGGGGGTGGGGAGCAGGAGAGAGAGGGGGGCCTGAGTATGGGGGTAGTGTCTTTAGTCTGTTCGACATGCTATAATAAAATACCATTGAATGAGTGGCTAGGAAACAACAAAAATTTATTTCTCACAGTCTTGGAGGCTAGAAGTTCAAGATCAAGGCATCATCAGATTCAGTGCCTGGTCAGAGCCCACTTCCTAGTTCATAGACGGCTGTCTTTATGCTGTGTCCTCACATGGTGGAAGGAACAATGGAGCTTCCTGGGGTCTCTTTTATAAGAGCACTAGTCCCATTGTAAAGGCTCCAAGCTCACGACCTAGTCTCCTACCATAGACTGCACCCCCAGATACCATAACATTGGAGGGCAGGATTTCAACATATGAATTTGGAGAGTGAGGAACACAGACCTTCAGTCTAGAGCAGTGAATGGCAGTCTCTTTTGCTGAGATTGGGGAGCCCCACAAGCTGATCAGGTTTGAGGAGGTACAGACCAATCAATACACGCCCACCCAGAGGTACCCAACACATCTTTCATTTTACTCAATGGAACCATCTCTCAATGGGTCACGCATACCTCTGCACAGCAGCTGTGACCCACACACACCATGGAGACCCTGAGGCCTTGAACACCCTCAAGTGGCTTCAGATCAAAATTGAGTCCACAAGCATTTACTCTTCAGTATGGATTTGCCCATGTAGATGATCTCTGTCACTCCTTACCCATAATAATGTGTTACCCAGAACCCCATCTCTGCTGTTTGAAATGATCTCTCAGGAGAGAAATAAACAAAAAGACATTTGAGACACTGGGGCTTCAAAGGGGGTGAGGTGGGGAGGGAATGGAGCCTCAGCATCATTGCGGGGTAGGGGTGACTCAGGGGGCTGCCCTTCTCACACTTCTCCCATAGCTCTCTTGAGCCACATCATGACTTGTGGGGCCCTGGGCACTTGGCTTTCATAGGTCCCTTTCTCCATAAAAAAAATATTAAAAATTATATTTTATGACTGCATTGGTATCAAGATGAACCTAATGCAAGCTGGGCTATATGCAATTTTTTCTTCTGATTTTAAAATAAATTAAAGCATCTCTATGGGCTTTTAAAAGCCTCATGGGCTCTAGGTACTTTGACTGCTGTGCCAAATGGAAAGTCACTGTGCACCTACAGGAAGGAAAGGAAGGTGAGTCTGAAGTAGCAATGGCCAGTAGGAAACCTGGGCCCTAGTCTTGACTTCTGAAAACTAAGCTATGAGACCTGTCTCCCCACCTCTCAAGGCCTCTGCCTCCTGCTCTTTCCAGGAGGGGCAGAACTGAACCATCTCTCAGCTGCCTTCTATCAATAACTAATGCATGCAGACCTCAAGATTCATTTTTAACTTTCTCACCCCAAGGGAAGGCTCTCTCCCCCACCCTACAATATTAAATTTGTTTTCCTTTCCTGGATCTCCTTTACTCATCAAATCATGTGTGGTGTGTGGAGCCACTGATTCCAAAATGCAGCCATAAAATCATAATGAGTACAGAGATACCAATGTGAAAATGACAGAGAGAAAGCCATAAACACTCAAATAAATATATAAATATAAACAAGTCTATAATCCAAACCCTGGAGGTATTTTAAATGCATAATGTAGCATTTATATCTCTTACTTTGCACAGCAGAACTTTCAAAGGAAATTCATTTAATTCTATTGCTCACACCCCCTAGCCCCCATCCAGGAGTACTTGCTAATAACCAGCACAATTACTGCCTCCCTCCTGATCGAGAGTTCATTTCAGAAGCTCGTTCTTGAATTCATTATCATGCTGGAAATGAGGTGAATTGCAGTGGATGTGACCACATGACATCCCCCTGCTCCCTTCCAGTTGGGTTCAATGAGATGATTGCCATGGCCCTGATCCTGACTATTGCAAAATTAGTTCCCCCTCAATACCTGGCCCGAATTAAAGAAGCATGTTAGGAGTTAGGAAGAGAACAGATCCTTCTCTGTTTTGTTACAAGCTTTACGGGCTGAGGGAAGCTCCCCCATAGGGCATGACTGTGACCTACCCTCTCCAAAAGGACAGAGCCCAAATGGACAAGCGTGTACTGAGCACTGTCTGACACTGGGCCCTTTTCTGAGCACTTTCAGAATTAGATGCTTACTCATTTGATCCTCACCATAACCCTGAGGTAGAGCAAGTGCCAAACACAGAATTGGTAGGACCCAGTGCAAAATGAAAAAGCAGGGGGAAAGTGCAGATAAAAGTACTAAATGATAAGACTTTTTAATTCTTCCTTGGTGGTTTCTCTCTCTCTCTCTCTCTCTCTCTCTCTCTCTCTCTCTCTCTCTCTCTCTCTCTCTCTCTCTCTCTTTCTCTCTCTCTCCCTCTCTTTCTCTTTTTCTCTCTTTCTCTCCCTCTCTCTTTACCTGTCATGGTGTTTTTATCTGCTGTTTAATGTTTCACTTCCTGGGGTACCAGGATACCTGCCAGCTGAGTGTACAAGACCCTCACAGGCACCCGAGGCCCTACCCTGCAATTGAGAAAACTCACAAAGGCCCACCGGCTGCCAGAGTTTTCTCCCACCAGCCATCAGGCTGATAGTCCAACCAGAGTGCAGGAGATGAGCCAGACATCACCCCTTCCCGTAGGCCCCTGCCCCAACCTGCTGTGAGAGGGAAACCCCCAAGGGATTGCAAGCCCTGAGCCAGGATGTGCTTGGTACCTGGGATGGACCAAGATACTGCAGATGCGCCGTCCAATTCAAACCCTTCCCACATCTGTGCACAGAGGGTAGCAGCAGGCCCAGGTGAGGGTACGAGGGAAAAGTGGCAGTAGGTGGTTGAGAGAAAGAAGAGGCAGTGGGAGGAAGAACTGAGTATGAGCCAAGGATCCAAGCCTTCCCCAGTCATGATCCATTGCCCTATCACACTTCACTGAATAATTGAAGATCTTTGAATTATTAAGAATTTCAAGATGGCAATTGTAGAGCATCAAACCCCAAGCCTAGGGTCCTTTTAAGGTCAGGCTATATGCAATTGCACTGGCTGATTGCCCATGAAACTGATCCTGGGTAGATATTACCACTGTCCTCATTTTGTAGATGAGACACAGGCCCTGTGATTTGCCCTAGGTCATGATGCTGGGAAATGGGGGTGGGGGACACTAAGACTCGAATTTAGTCATCTGGACACAGAGCCTCCTTCTTGATCACTTCTCTAAGCATTCCTCATTCCACCAAACTTGATTTCTCCCCTCAAAGGGATTAACAGTACCACATGGTCTTGAGAAAAAAGGCAGAAAAGAGTGCATGCCCAAATCTGACCCATCCTGCTGACTTAGCCACCACCTGGCTATGTAACCTTGGGAAACTCGCTTAGTTGCTCCAAGCTTTCACCCCTCCTGCCACATGGAGGGACTGTAGAGAAAATAAAAAACATGGGGGCACAAAGTCACATTTATATGGAAGCACCAATGTCACCTAACACATAGAAGACAAGTGGAAGGGTCCTCTCCTCCTTTTCCTGGCTTTTCCCCCACCCCTCTCTAGGCAACTGATCTTGGCCCCAAGAGTCCAAAGAGGACAGTGTTCACACTTTGTAATGTAACTGCTCTGTGAATGAACAGTAAGAGAGAGAGAAGGGTGGTCTTTCCTTGAGAAACTCAGGTCCTTGCAAGAATTAGAAGACATAAGAAATTATTCAGATTCTTCCAAAGAAAATTCATTTTGGGTCCACTTTTTGTTTATTAAGGCCAAGAACCTTGTACTTCTTTGTTGTAAAATGCAAACACTTGAATGTTTTTTCCAAAGCAACAATTGTCTGACACTCCCCATTGATGGATTCAAACGTTTTGACTGAACTCATTCAAGTTCCCATCAGTTTAGTCAATTGATCTCATATCAAATATCTGTCAGCATAACCAGACCCATTGATTAGATGCCTTATCTTTTTAGTTAACTAAACTTGTTATTTCTGAAAACAAAAATAATAACTCAAGAAACTGATGAATAACTTCTATCAAAAAAGTACATTTTTGTCAAATGATTTTGATTTTTTTTTTCCACTGGATCTACTAAATCAATGAGTTATGTGCAGGTGGGGAGCTACTGAAGAGATATATCAGCTTGCTGAACAAGTAGGGAGGTGAATATCAGAAATAAAATCATCAAAAATATTTCATTAGAATAGCCACTGCTCAGTCATCCACAATAACAATAACAAATAGGATCCTGCAAAATGTACCATAGGTAATATCTAATCAAAACTAGTTTGTGTGTTGAAGAGCGTTTTTCTACTTTTTTCTAGAAACACCTTCTTGTCTCTTGTTTGTCCATAATTGATAAGAAAATGGGTATGACTGCCCAGAGAGTGCTGTGATTTGTATCCCAGATTGCCCATCAAAGATCAAAAAGCCAATGTCAGGGTCACTGAAAACTGAGGGTTAACTGTACTTGTTAGAGTCCCTTGAGTGTTGTATTATACTGAATTAATTCTGAAAAATGTTATTTCTTCCTAAGTCCAGAAGATCATGATAAATTCAGTGGTTGACACAGTCTATTTTATACCTAAAGGGTTCTAATCAGATTTTTTCTTTGTTAACATTAAAACCATTAAAGTTAGCCTTTGGCACTGTCCTTCTCTGCCTTTACTCTTTCCCTACATCTCAGCAGCAAACCACCTACTCATGCACCCCCTTCCAGGATGCCCAGAGCCCTGATAGTGTCCCAGAGCTCTCCGCACAGGCAGAACCATTTAATAAACCAAGTCACACTAAGGGATCTTTGACTCAAAGTGCTAACTCTTTCCAGGGGTGCTTGCTTTTCAAAAGAGAATACAGGAAAAAGTCTGTGTTTAGATCCAAGGGGTGAAGCAGTAATGGTATAATTTCAGATGCCAGGTAACTGGAAATTGTCCAAGTGTCAGCAGACATGGTTTTAACAAAACCAGGTGTTGTGAAGAGCCATTGTGCTTAGAGATTCAAAATACATTCACTCTTGAATGTGTTCATATAGAATTAAGTGGCCCACTTTTGTCCAATTCAAATTTTCCACTGGCCAGATTTTCTCCTGGTCACAGACATTTCTGCAATGGGAATAAGCTGATTACTTATTGCTAGTCACTCGCCACCTGCATTTCACTTTTCCAGTTTCCCTCTGTTGCCTATACAATGCCACATTATCAAACCCTGCCATTTGTTGACTGTGTCCTGATGGCTGAGGTAAACAGACTACTTAGGGAATGACTGGGGCATACAAAGGGCATTGCTTGCTGCATTCTAAATGATGGAACTAGTGTGTGATCCAGTTGGACCTAATGTCAAGAGAAATTCACCATCATAGGGGAGCAGGTCACCATAACCCATCTGCTTAATGACATAATTTTGTATGGTATGTAATATTTTCCCTTTTTCTTTTATTCTGAGTAAATGTAGGAGGACAATATCCAAATCAAATAATTTTGCAGATAACATGCTCTAAATTTTTAAGACTAGTTCTTTAAAGCCCACTGAGAATATACTGCATTAGAATATAAAAGCATTAGAAGCATCATTGACCAAGGAGTCTGCTTTCTTGCATTAGGCCCAAGACCATATATTGGATCTCAGGCAAGTCATTACACAGTTTAAACCCCAGTCTATGCCTTGCTCAATGGTCTCCAAGTTTCTTTATTGTACAATTCTACCAGAAAATATTTTTGAGTGGTCACCCCCAAGATGTTTGTTTGATTATAAATTATGTACATGTACTTCCAACAGCCAATATGTCAAAGCACACCAGGTGCAAGTAGATCTTCAATGGCAGTGAATATAAATCCTTTTTAAAGTAGATTTCATAATTTTGACTTTTTTTGGGGGGGGGGGTGTTGCCTAATTCTTATCATGGCTAATTAGGTTGTCATTGTCTTTACTTCCTAATGTGGTAGTGATGATTTCATAATCAGAAGTGAAGGAGCAATAGCCCCACCACGTTCTTGGGATTCATTTGGACATATATTAGTAAATAGTTCTTTATAATCTGAAACCTCTTTGCAGGAATTGTGTTAATCCACTTGCCCATTTTGTGTAACTCCTTTTGTACCTCGGGAGCTCCACTCTTTGTCAGAATGATGCTAATAATATTAACAATAATAATAATCACCAATAAAAAGCCCTTATCCAGGAATTCTGGCTTCCAGAGCCTACACAATCACCAACCTCTTAAGCTTGTGATGCTGACTTTTACACATGGTACACAAGATCTATACATCACAAGTGACAACTTGAAAGATGAGCTGAGCCAGAAAGCCTTATGTTAGATGGTGGTAAAGCTTAATCTCCTTAATTTTTAGAGGAAAATATACATAGAGGTTCTAACATTTTCAACCCACACCTCTTAAATACCCCTTGGGATGAATGCCCCACTTCGGGGCCACTGGTTCTAGTTCACCTTAAAATACAGCCTTTTCTGGAGAGGAGGGTAGAGAGGCCCACTGACACCAAATCAGACTTAATGTCCTGCCCGTAAGTTCTGACATCCTAGAGGCACTGGGAAGCGTTAACGAGCCTTAAAGAAAAGATGACGTGATTTGATTTGCATTCTTACAAGATTATTCTGGATGCCCCAAGAATGGATTCTGGAGCATGCACAGAGAGCAGAAGTTATAACAGGAGAAATTATAATGGTCTGAGTTAAGGCTGCAGCCTTTAAAATGGACAGAAGTGGGCAGATTCACAAGGTAGTAAAGATTTGGTTATTAATTAAACTTGGCCAAGGTTAAACAGCTGGTAGGCAACAGAGCTAAATTTAGATCCCAGGTCTCCTTACTCTCAATATAGTGATTTTTCTTCTGATTTGCCATGTCAGAGAACACCTGGTCCCTGTGTTTTATGCTTCCCCAGGGAGATAGGTGATCAGGAGCTGAGCCCAGACAGCAGCCTGCAGTTTCCAGCTGGGTGATGAAGGGAGGCAACAGGAAAGGAAAAGCACTGCCTTGTCCAGATGTATTTATCTTTGCAGCATCCATGAGGGGCTCCATGACAGTCTGTTTTCTGGGTACTGAATCCCATATTGAAATAACACACTTCCCAGTGACAACAAACAGATACTCCAAGTAACTATTCATTCCAGTCCAGGCCTTAATGAAAACCATAATCCATCCAGCTGAAGAGTGAACGTTGATAGGGAGGTACCAACCTGGGGAAAGAGAAACAAGCTTTTGTAATCACTCCCACACGGAGTGCTCAGCTTGCCTTCTGGACTGTTTGAAATTCTTCTTTCTTTGTGCTAAAACGTTACCCCCTCCCCAAACTCCTTTCTAATTACCCCTTCCCTCTCCCCCCTGCCCCAATTTCTTATGGCATCCATCACTCAGGGTCTAGTGCAGGAAACAGAAACCACTATAAGCATTTTAAGCAGAAAGAGATTTAATACAGGGATTTAAGGGAGTATAAAATCTGGGGTAGAGTTGTAAGAGAGAACTCTCTGGGTTGAGGTTGAAATGACTCCTGAAGCACTACAGAACGGATTTGCCACAGAAGCTACTGCCTCTGAGGCCACTACTGAAACTATTGAGTTCAAGAACCTGCCACTTCATTCCAGAATTAGGAAGTCAGAATCATGAAGTCACTACAGCTACTGCCTCTCGAACCCCACAAAGCTGGTGGCTGAGCATTAAATGACAGAAAACATCACGTGGTCATGACCTTACCTTCATGAGAAAAGAGCTGAAAGAGCAAGACTTTTGGTCCACTTTCACCTTCTAAACTTTACCAGATTGACAAAGCCTGATTTTCTTCTAAAATCATAGCTGCAAGGGATGCTGAGAAATTTGACTTCTAACTTTTTAGACTTCTGGGTATAATAAGGTACCCTAGAAGAAGGATTGAGCAAGCCAAATATTCAAACCTACAAGAATTTTCCAAATAATCCATCCTACATTATTTTTGGTCTAACCACCCCTCAGTTCCTGGAGAACAGGGATCATAGATTTCACACCCATCAGGCTACCACCCTTGCAAATGAGATGTCCGTGCTAAGGATATCCAAATAATTGAATAATGGAGCACTTTCACTTTCTGTACTTTCCTACTTTGTTTTCTGATTCTGTTCCTGCATTTAAGTGTTGTCTCTGCATTAAAACTACTTGAAGGCAATGTTGGTTAGTATTTCTCAGGTATGTATCCACAGAATGAGCAAAAGACTAGGTACATACATTCTTGAGTTAGTGAGTTGTATTTTAAAACTGATCCTCAAAGTTTTTACCCACGGAGACATTTCTGCCGCATGAGCTCAACCAATGGAGAACTAATTTCCTGCAAAAGTGTGAGGCCAAGAGATCTTTCTTACATGCCCTGTCTTCCCATTTTGACAGGAGATTACCTCCAAATTGGTAAGCAAGCCATCTACACTTTTCTACCTGGTTGCTATAAGAATTAAATAAGATAAGGTAGGTAACATAATACCTACCACATAGTAGGTGTTCAAAACTTATTGGGTTTTTTTCCAAAAAAAATATTTTCCTCCATAAAAAAATATGCCTTTCTTCCCTAACTGTTGTGGCTCAGTTGGTTGGAGTGTCATCCCATAACTGAAGAGTTGCAAGTTCAATTCCCAGTCAGGACACATACCAGGGTTGCAAGTTTGATCCCTGGCTGGGGCTCAGACAGGAGGCAACCAATTGATGTTTCTGTCCCTTCCTCTCTCTCTAAAGAAAGGTTAATGAAAAAAAAATGTCCTCAGGTGAGGAGTTAAAAGAAAAAGGAAGAGAAAAATATATATGCTTTTCTGGGTTTCTACTAGGAAACTGACTAATCAGATCTTTGAAGAGATATTCGTCATCGTCGGCAGCCGTCCGTCTCGAGAGACGATAGTGTAGCTTCTTAAGAGTCTATCTGCACCGCCGAGAATGGCTGTGCAGTCCGACTCGGGAGTGACACGGTATCTGTCTCCTCTCGTGTTGAATCGACATCTTGCGATGACGCTGGAGTGTCCTCTCCAGTGAAGCTGAAGCTACAGAGCCTGGGCAGGGTGATATGAAGGGTCTGCTGTTGCCCATGCAGCAGACCCCCCCTCTCTTCGCAGCTGAAGGGTCCAAGGGAAAGACGGAGTCGATACAGCTTGGCTTCAGGTGCGCCGCAGGAGTTGCCGGTGTTGACTACAACGTCAAACCGCCTTAGGGACTCCGGCTCCGGATTTTCTGTCGGGGTTTACTCCCTTAGCCTTTCCCCTGAAGAGGTATGCCGCAAGGCAGCGGAGGTTTTTTGGAGTCAGAGTTTTCCTTCTCTGAAGAAGAGATATTAATGACTAACATATTAGTAATCTATTGATATGTAAAAACTGCACAAAATTTAGCAGCTTAAAACAACAACAAACATATATTATCCTCACAAGGTCTTTGGCCAGAAGTCCAGGAGCAGCATAGTTGGGTTGTCCTGGCTTAAGGTCTCTGAGATAGCAGTCAAGACAGCAGCTGGGGCTTCTGTCATCTGAAGGCGTGCAGCATCCATGCTCACAGTGGCTCATTCACACAGCTGAGAGTTGATGCTGGTTAGCGGCAAGAGGTCTCAGTTCCTCTCCGTGAGGAACTCCTATGGCTGCTTGAGTGTCCTCATGACATGGCAGCAGTTTCCCCCAGAGCAAGTTACTCAGAGTGCAAGGCTAGAGCGCCAATGTCTTTGATGACCTAGCCTCAGAAGCCACAGACCATCATCTCCACAATGCCTTGCTGGTTACACAGGTCAGCTCTGTGAGTACGAGGAGGCAAGAAGGATCAGGGAGCACTGCCTTGGAGGCTGGCTGCCACATCTATTACCAGCCTGATGCATTAGCTCTGCCAGTGACTATAATTGTGATTTTAGAGAGATTTTGAATGTCTCAGTATAGATCCTTAGAGATGAATTAGTCTTTGTTGACATTTTAGCTCTGGTATATATTTATTAGACACTCAGGAAATATGTGAAGAATGAATACATTTGTCCTTTAAGCAATATGTAAGCATTCCCAAATGTGGTGCAACTCAAGGATAAAGCATCTATGGGCCCTTTCTTTTAAATATATATATATATATATATATATATATATATATATATATGAATTAAGGGTATGTGTGTAAGTGATAAAATGTCATCCACAAAATGAAATACAATAAAGAACTTAGGACTGTGTAAGCTATAATAAAAAAGTACTGATGGTTACTGAATTCCTAAATATATACATGTGTGTATATATATATATACACACATGTATATATATATGTATATGTATATACATATATGTGTGTGTGTATATATATCATATAAATATATATTCTACATATAGAATTCTTTCTTCTCTCAATAGATAGAGATAAAATATATGAAAACCATGGATTGCAATGAGATAATAGAATGAAATGCTATAAACCTTAACAAAGCAAAAATAACAGTAGTGATAAAATTATTAAAAATTAATAAAAGTATGAGAAAACAAATTTTCTTATTTTTCTTAGTGAGAAGGCAATCAATACTATCTAAATATGAAACCTGGAATTTTTTGAAAGATACTAAGTTCTTAATCTTTTTCCAAATAGTTTTCCTGTTTTATTAACCTTAAAGGATTATAAAAACTAAAAATACTCTCTGTAATAAATAAACATTTATCTGAAGTTTAGCAGTTTCTTTCATTTCACTTCAATCCATTTTTCTTTTGTGAAAGTCACAGAAAACTAAATATAATACTAATTTTAAAAAATAGCTCATAAGGCATGATCCTGTTTCTAGAAAATTATTTTTGTCTATCCATTTCTCCTTCTGCTTGTGAATTTGAGCAGAACACATTGGAGGGAAGGTACCCCGATGTTTATGGTGGCCATTTCTGCATTTGGAAATGGCAATAAGTTTCCGCTCTCTCCTGTACTCTTTAGTAGTTGAAGTTTTCACAATGATTATGCACAATTTTAGGAACATGATGATGAGGGACTTAAAATAAAAAGAATGTTATTTAGTGGAATATATTGTCATCTCATTTTAATGCTTATGCCCCAAAATGTTTACAACTCAGAAGCCCTTGAAGATGTTATAGATGAGTCATTAGTTTGTAGAGGTGTGGTTTACCTGCTTTTTGTCCTAGTGTTTAGAGTATAGATTTAATGCAGCCAAAGACTGCAGATCCCCAAATAAAGCACTTGTCTTCTCCCAAATCCTCCGTCTACTCCTATCCAGAGTTCAACCTCTTATAGAGGCAAATTACTCATTAGGATTCACTCCTGAAATCCTGATCAAATCCCATTTCTTAGTTCACAGTTTGTGCATCAGTCTTATGCATGAAGAAATTAGGAATATTAACAAAAAAAAAAAAAGGCAGCAACACAATTGATATGTGGGAAAAAAGGCCTCAGGAGAAGAAGGATGCACCTGTAAAACCTGAAAAACAGAAAGAAACAGGACACGGCACCCCTTAACACCCAAGTCAAAGAGCTCTTAAAAGTTGATCTTAGGAAAATGATGATGTTAAAAATCTTTCTGTCAAGAGGCAAGTTCTTAGTTTTCATGATTTTTTTCATCCTTGGTCTACCAGGGTTTCTCACTGAGCATCTTGAGTGGGACAATCTCTTGTCATTTAGGCTTGCCCTGCATATTGCAGGATATTTAGCCTCCCAGGCCTTCACCCAATAAATACTAGAGGTGCCCTTGAGTTATAAGATATTCCCCTCGTTTCTACCTTCGTTCTACACTCTCATCCCCCAAAGATGCAACCAGAGCAGTCCCATCCCTTGGCACTTACAGTTTACCTTCTGGTTTCCATTAGAGTAGAAAGCTTTTTCTTGCTCACTATTGAATCTCCAGTGACTGGCACATATAGTAGGTGCTCAACAAACACTTTTGAATGCATGAACAATATCCAATATAGGTTTTTCTATAGAGATGAGGATGCTGGTGTTCTAGGAAGATTAGAATTTTCAAATATTTACATCATAAAAATTCCTTCTCATTAAATCCCTTGTAGTTGGAGCCTTTAGAGCTTGTGAAAAGATAGGAGAACTAAGGCAGAAATAAACACTTGTTGACACCTACTCCATGCCTGGCAAAGCACTAGGCCCTCTGCATGTGGCCTCAGGGTGTAGTCATCATCATCCTGCTTCCCAGAGGACAGGGAGTCTGTGCCTGATATGAATCTAGACCATGGTAAATATCAGAACTGGCATTTGGCTGCATTCCTAAGTCCGGGCTTTTGTGTTCCACCCTCTATGACATTTCAGTGGGGTTTGCTCATCAACGTTCACCCTCCTTTCAGATGCTCTCGAGAAAATACATCTTCAGAGATTTCACAACAAGCTTAATATATTTTCCAGGATGTCCAGACAAATTCCATCTCTTCAGAGTCTTGGTTGTGTAAATACAGCCAACTTGTCTCAACCATTACCTCAGTCAAGCCACAGGGGTCAGAGAGCAAGCATCTTGGCAACTCCTTCAGCCACTTCCAAAATGAATACATTCCTTAATACTCAACTGATGCAACCCCAAGAGGCTTCTTGGGATCTGAAGAAAGCTCATTTTGAAAATCTGGCTTTGATTGAAGGAGGAGAAAGGGTGGGGTAGAGTTGGAATTGTTACGTTCCCGTCTCCACGTCAGGTCTGCTTTGGTTTTCCTTCTCACGTAGCTGGTCCAGGGGCTGTCTATTTCTAAGTTCAGAGGATATGCAGGAGCCACAGGGCAATGAAAAAGAGGCACCCCAGTTCCTCTTCTCAGGGAAGACTGTTGCTCCCTCCTTCACAGGAGTCCTGGAGGAGGGGAGGAGAAAGGGAAGCCCACCAGGGGTTGTTGGCCCCTTCAGAGCAGGGACATGGCTCAGGGGTGCTCTTCAGTCTCCCTGGCGCCATCTCCTCTTCAGCCAGTTTTGCTCCCCTCTCAGCACCTCCTCCTCACCAGCGCTCCAGCTTCTCCTGCTGGTGGGATGCTCTGTTTTCTCTTCTTCCTTTTCCTCTTTTGCTTTTTTTCTCTTCTTCTTTCTTCTTCCCTGTGCCTATCTATAATTCCCCAATCTTTCCACTTTTTCCTTCCTTTCTGCCATTCCCAACTGTATTTCTCTTCTCAGCATTCCACAAAGCGCCCCTCTCTGCCCCTGGTGGGGTTTTGCCTGTTCTCCCCTCTGGTATTGCACAAACTTATCATCTGGTTGCCGGTGGTTTTTACTAGTGCTCTCCATTCCTGCCTCTCCCCTGCCCAGCATCCCCCCCTGAAGTTCATAGCAAGGCTGCATGAGGGCCCATAAACAAAGCTCCCTAACTTCAACTGGCCCCAACATGAGTCCATGCCTCTATCCTTTTCAAGGCTGGGCAAATCAATCACCCATCTGTCTCCTCTTTATGGACGTGTATGAGCTTACAAAGCAAAGGTGAAGATTCTATTTAGATTTCAACAGCTGAATGAACCTCCATTTCCATAGATGGTACATTTTCATGTCTGAAATTGTGCACACCCTACACCTAGCTTCCTTGAGAGTGTGCTGTTGCTACGACCCTGAGCAGGATACATGGGAAGCAGGGATTTCGTTTCCACAGGCCAAGACATATGCTGGAAAAGACTGGGGCATTTGCCACCTCCTTTCATCTGAAGATAGAGGAAGTAAAAAATATTTAATTAAAGTCATAAATCTAGCTTTTGTTTCATTTGGGTTTTGCTGTTCCTAGCTCTAATCTGGTCTTGCTTCTCCAATCTGAATGCTCTGACCACTAAGCAAAAGTTCAGAAATGAATGAAGATTGTTTCCAGGCCTTCTCCCAGCATGCCCCCCTCCCTTCTAGCTCTGTGTACTCACGGCCCACCTCTCAGCAAGAGCACTGCCCAGTGAGGCAACTACCTGGGCCTCTTAGACCTGAATGAGCAGAGTAACCACCACAGGGTCTTGGCCAAAGGCAGGTTTGCCGTCTGGGGGTGGAACTGAGATCCTGCATTTAGAAATGCAGTTGATCCTCAGCCCTCCCCTTGAGCAGCAAGGAAATAAAATGGGGACAGCGGGAACCAATACAGGGATCTAGGCCAGTGCTTCCCAATCTGGGCCACATGCTAGCTTCACCTGGGACGCTTTTAATAATTCACTGCCCACGGTGCACCCTAGATCACTTCCATCAGGATCTCTGGAGGAAGAGCCCAGGCATCAGCATTTTTCAAAGCTCCCAAAATAGTGATGACTGTGTGCTGTCCTGGCTGTGGATCGCAGCTCTCTGGTTTAAAGGAAAGAGCATCCACATCCAGGTGAAGGGACAGAGGGACATGCTCTGAAAACAGCATCGCCCCCCATTCACCCAGTCAGTTCCCCAACAAGCCAGAAAATGGGTGGCTCAGGTCCATCATGTGCGGAACATGAGTTATGTGAGGCCAGTCTGAAGACCAGGTGACTCCGGGAAAACCAGCGTCTGTGATGACTCCTGAACACGTGCAGGCAGGCTGAAAAGCACCACCTACAGACATGGAGGACAAGACACGTGGGTAGCTGCTGGAGGGGGGCCCAGCCCCGTGCCCCTTAAGAAAGACCTGAGATTTAACACCAACCCATTAACTACCTCCCCTTACCTCCACTCAACACAACTCCTCATCCTCCTTAAACATCCCACTCCGTCTACAGAAGGTCTTTAATACAGTTTTACCTGAATAAGAGGCTCTAGGGACAGTGTCTAGTGGGATCTGTCCCAGTTCCCATACCCTCCCATTCTAATCAGTCCCACTTTCAGGAAACAAATACCTATCTGTAAAGGCAAAAGTATTATCAAGGTATTGTTGAAAAAAATGAAGATAGTTCAAAAACCTAAAGGAAACACTATACCAAGTCCTTGGAGAGGTTAAGTGCAGAAGAACTCTATCCCTGCTGAAGGAATGGTGAGGTGACACACCACCCCCAGTTACATACAGGAATTCTTAGCTTTGCATCACGGTCCAGTTCCTGAAAAGAGGTGTGTGTTTGTACACATTGAATCCAAAACCAAAAATCTCAACTATAAAGCCAGCCCTCAGAGAGAATCAAACACCCCCTAGCCCCTGGTCCCCACATAAGAGGAGGGACATCCTCGGGTAAGGACGCGGGGCCTGTGGCTGCTGGGGAAAGATCCCTAGTCTGAGCATTAGTCTGGGTCAGTCCCAGCTCCTGTGTCAACTCCCCGTGCAACTCTAGGCAGGAACCATCACTTCTCTAGGCCTGTGAAAGGAGAAGAATAGGACCCCAAACTCTCTCCACATCATAAGGTTGTTCAAGGAAACAAATGCAGTTATAGGGAGGCAAGTGCTTTGTCAAGCATGAAATATTGTGTGCATAAAGGTTCAAAGCAGTACAAAATTTGCAGAGTTCATAGTGTTTTTTGTGTGTGCATGTGAACATGAGTGTGTGCATAAGTATGCATGTGCACACCTGTATGTGTGCATGTGTGTATGAATGTGTGTGTGAACATGTGTGTGCCTGTGTGTGTGGCTACTGCACTGTGAAATAGGTCCTAACTACCACGAAGGCCAGAGGCGAGGTCATAGCCCCCCAGATGGCCAGGAAGGCATCATGGTGATAGCAGGGCTGAGGCATGTGGACAGCTTTAGAGTGACTCATGGAGAACAGCATAGATGGAAGCCAAACCAAGCCTGACGTGGCTGTGGAGCAAGTGGAGGCCACGTGCTCGGAATAGGGGCACCTGCTACAGTGAAGCTAGAAATCAGCTCAGGCAGAAGTGGAGCCCCCCAATCCCAGGGCAGAACCATGGGAGAGCGAGAACATGGCTACCTTCAGGACTGCTTACCCTTTCCCCCAGGGAGCCCAAACACGTCACCCCCAGATGGTATGGGGACACACCTGAAGCAGCTGCCTGCAGATTTCAAAGTGTCTTCCCACAAATTTTTGTTTCAAAACTAAAAAGGTTTGCATTCTACTCTTTTTTAAGCCCTATTTGCTTAAATATACAACTAGTATTCTCTATCTGTTCCCAACAAGTACAATTAGCATTCCAGAACACTGGCTGTCACCGTGCTCTGCACCGGGGCCACCCCCAGGGGTAACCTGCCCAGTGCCAGCAGCAAGCCATTCAGACAGGAACACCTCAGAAGGTTTCAGAGCCACAGCATGACAAGTAGTGTTTTAAAATAATTTGTCCATTACCAGTGGTGAGCTGGAGAGGGACTGGGGGGACCTGAAGTCAGAGAGACCAGCTGGGAGCTGACCTGGACAGGGGAGGGGCTCGCCCAGCAGGAGAAAATGAACTGATCCAGATAGAGGTTCTGGAAGGAAAGTGTGATAGCCTAGTACTTGCTGTTGCTGGGAGGTGGGGAGACAGTGCCTCATTATATCGCACAGGGAAAGCTCATCCCACTTTCAAAGAATCAGCTGAGATGGGTGAGCCATGCCCCTCCAATGTCCTTCCAAACACAAGCTAATAGCTAAGAAGATCAAAGGAGGTCTGGCCCCTAACCTCCATCCCACCTCACTAGGCTCCTGAGCCAATCAGCTGAGGGCCAAAGCTCCCCTGCCAGGCCCGCTTAGACTCCCAGCTGGCTCTGCCAGAGAACTCAGAAAGATAGAGCCCCAAGTGTGCTGGCCACCAGCCATCTCTAATCCCACAGTCTGCAGATGGCCCAGGGGAAGTTGTGCTGCCTCCTGACTCTTGTCCCACCCGGCCTGACCTTCTGGCCCCAGTGAGTCAGGCTCCTCTCAGCCCACATCAGACTCGTTGGCTGGAGCTGCCAAGAACAGCTCTGAGCCACCCCTAATTAGAGGCAGCACTCAGCCAAACTCTTACACAACCCAGCCCCGAGAAAGGCACCTCTCACCTTAGCCCAGCTGCTGGCCAGGCCCCTTTCCTCTGTTCCCTTGCCCTATCTGTCTAGTCCCAGGCCTTTCCTGGCTTCAGCCCCTCCCTGGCCTCCAGGGCTGTGCGCCACTAGCCCATGAGTATATTTTTTCCCCATTCCAGCATCCACTTAGCCCTACACAGCTGATCTCTCCCTTTCAGCAGCTGTCCACCCAGCTCAGGGATCAGCAGAGCCCCTGGCCCAGGGACCCAGCCTGACTCAGCAAGGTCCTGTCGGGGTGATGTCTCTACCTTTGATCCAGTGGCAGATGGCAGAGTCTGGGGGCTTTGTCCAGTGAGCCAAACAGAAGTAAAATGAGAGGTCTGCCTTAGAGGGAAACAAAAAACCAGAAGGCTTAGGATTAATCTCCACAGTGCTCTCAAGGGGAGAAGAGAGTCCACTTATCCTGTGCTGAGATGGTGGCCAGAACTAGAACCAACTCTGGGTAAAAGTCCTGAGGACTTGATGTCAGCTCCATAGTTCCAAGGCTTTCTTGTAATCCGAGCTGTTCACAGTGAGAACAGCCTGCCCCATGGGGCCATAGGAACCCAGTCAATAGTCAGAGGCACTAAAAAGATGAATTCCTTCAATTTTTAAGAGAGAGAAAGAATATTCCTTTTGGTCCTTAGGTTATAGAGATTTTTGGAAACTCTCCCATTCTATGATTGCATTAATCACAAAGTCTTGGGCAAAATTAATTAATTCAGCAAATATTTTGGGGGAACTGATGATCACCTTTCCTTCTCCAGAGCTGCTGTGACCTCAATAACTCAGGTGACTGGAAAATGACATAATGAAGCCATTTTAGATTCACCCTCCCCCGATAACAAGTTTACTGGCCTATTTAAAACCAATTGGTCATAAGGAAGGAGAGAGCTTTGAATCTGCACTAATTCACAGCAGCAATTTAAGAAACCCCTCCAGTCATGGGCCCCTTTCACTGATGACAGCAAGAACGTGCTAGAGAGGGCACAGCCATTGGCATAAACATGTCTTTGCCTTCCTACCAGGAATGTATAGTCTTTCAGAGAAAAGAGCCAGGACAAGAGTTTCTATTAGTACAATAGAGTCAAAGCCATGTTTTGTAAATGTTGGAAGAAGACTTGGGATCCAAATATAGGAACCGAGAACTCTTCACTGGCTGGCTTCTGATACCCTAGCTTCGTCTTTCATTGCCTGCTGACACCTCTCCCCACACTCCAGCCGGGTCCATAAGCTGGGATTTCCCAGCACAAACTATGTGTTTTCTCAGGCATTTCCTTGGCCTGGAGTATGCACCTCCCACCTTCCCAATATGGAAGCCTGGCCCCCATCTCTCCAAGGCTGGGAAGTTAGGAAGCTGCTCTCTGCTCCTGTACCCGCCCTCGCCTCCCCTTTGCCATTGCACGTCTCCTCTCTACTGAATGTCTGTTCGCTCCCCTCTCTCTGCCACCCTCTGCAGGCAGGGCCTGGGCTTCCACTTCTGCTCTTTTGGGGGTAGCCCAAGGACTCACAGTAGGTACTCAACAAAAAGTGTTCTCACCCTTGCTGATGTGGCTCAGTGGTTTGAGCACTGACCTGCGAACCACAGGGTCACTGGTTCAATTCCCAGTCAGGGCACATGCCTGGGTTGTGGGCCAGGGCCCCAGTTGGGGGTGCATGAGAGGCAACCACACATTGATGTTTCTCTCCCTCTCTTTTTCTCTCCCTTGCCCTCTCTCTGAAAATAAATAAAATAAAATTAAAATAAAAATGTTCACACAAGAAGGATGGAAGAGCCACTCTGTTTCTGGAACCTCCTTGAGGGACCATTTCAAAGCCTGGCTTTTTGGAGAGATGTGAGGCTGATCCAAACAGCCCTTTCTACCCACATTTCTGAAGGAGAAGAAGAAGGTGTGGGCAGCCAAGGAGAGCGTGAGCACGCCAGGCAGATAATTATGTGTTCTTGGAAGCAGGTTTAATGGGCTGGCTCCGAGCTGAGCTGGGAATGGACTCTGAGACCTGCGCCTTCAGACGGGACGTGGCTCAGGCAGGGGTTTTGCCGTCCAGATCTAACAAGTGGCCGACGCCTTATGGAAACTTTTGAAAGGCGTTCTGTTTGGGACCAGCCAGCTTGTACTTCATCTGGTTGCTCTAGCCATCTTTCCCTTGCATTTGGGAGCACAAGGAGAGGGGAAACTAAAAATTACTGAGCGCCGCCTGTGTGCCAGGAGCCAAGTCAGCAATTCCACTGTCCCAACCGTCCTGTGCTGTCCTGTAAGAGGGGAGAAGAGGCCCACGCAGCCCCTGGTGGCAGAGAAAATGGTGAAGCTGGGCATCAGAGCTCCAGCCTGTGCTTTTTCCAGACACAGCGACCTTCTTTTTACAAGGTCATTTTCGCTGCACATCTCACTCCTACCCCAAGGCCAAAATTCCCCCGTTTGAACAGGATAAACATTCCCATGGCAAAAGAACGCTGTGTTCCCCAGAGGAGATGCAATCACATTGTTCCTGCCGAGGCCATGCAGGCTTATGAAATAGAACACTGGGCTGAGAGCCTGGACTAGGGTTCGGGCAGCCACCCCTCCCCTGTATCCCCCAGCTGTACCCCACAAAGTCGTTGAAGTAACTGAAGGAGCCCAGGAAAAGGAACTGGGTCTCATCTTGACCCTGGTGCAAGCTGCCGGTTTTTCTGGGTCTCTGCTTCCTGTGTCCATCACAGGGTGGAGAGCTTGTTTCAGGAAGTGTGGAGACTTACATCCATGTGAGAAACAACCCCTGTTTTACTTTCTTGAACCTTAACTTCTCCATCTGTAATTTGGGAATATTGTTTGCATAAAGGAGGGACTCAAAGGTGGAAAAGAATGTGGCTTTTTGGAAACAGCTCTGGAGAGGACATCTCTTGTGCAATCATGCATTCTTCCATAACTCACTGAACAAATTTTGAAGGCTTATTGTGTGTCAGGCTTTCTCTTGACAAAGTAATCAACATGGTAACAGGCCCTCTTCTTAAAGGGCTCATAATGTATATACACATTTTCTATCAAAAGAAATATAAAAATGTTTGCAGTCTCATGGTTAGGAAATAATTTTTTAAGCTACCCAGTCTCAACTCTCACCTATATCCTTGAGCCCCATCATAAAAAATAAATAAGTCCACACACGTTTTTCCTTGATTAGATGATATATATTGTTTTTATATTTTAACACTTCTGAAATCACATGTATCCTACAGTTTTGGTTGGCAGCATTTTCTCCTTTCTCGGTGATACACAAAATAAAGATGCATCTTACACTTGATAACATCTTAGATTCAATGAAATATATTTGGCAAAAAAATGTTATTTTTCAACTGGATTTTTAATGGATTTTGCAGCCACTGAATTTAACACAAGCTCCTTCCAGAATACGTCTATTTCATCCAGATGTATGGTGTCATGGAAAGCCTGTGTCTAGATATCTAATTGCTCCTAGCCTTTTATCTGGATGTCTTGGAAGGAATCTTGTACCAAAAGACCAGATGCTTTGTCACCTCCTGGCCACCAGAGGGAGAGAAAGCATTGGAGAGGGACAGGTTGTCAGGCTTGTTGGCTTCTGCTCTCTGAAACCTTTGCCACTTGCTCTCTCCAGAGAAGTCTGAAACTCACTGACACTTACCAGCAGGGTCAGAATAGAGAAGAAGACCCCCTAGAGCAGTAGCAGCATCAGGAAGAGGAGTTGGTTGGATCTGAATGATATTTGCAGATCTATGCTAAAAATCAGCTATTGTTTAAATGAGCTCCTCCTAGAAATGAGGGCCGGTGATAAGCAGGGCAGAGTACTGGCTCAGAAATGCAGGGCTGGTGAGTGGCTCCATACCCTTCTGAAGCCATTCTAGCCTCATGAGACCCATGTGATTTGCAAAGCTCTCCAAGGAAATGTCCCCACTCTAGTAGTCACCTGCAGCTTTCTGTCCTTCCTTCCTTTCTTCCTTCCCTCATTTAACTATTTACTATGTGAACACCTACTACTTGCCAGGCACTGAGGTAGGAGCTGGGGTCACGGCAGTGAACAGAACAGAGAAGGTCGCTGTCCTCAGGCATCTTAGGTGTCAGTGGGGAAATAGATACTATGCAAATAAATCTATCATTGAATGGTGCATGGGAAATGCTGTAAGAAAAGATTCTGGGACCCTGATAGCATGTGACTGGAGAACATAGTTGAGGGTGCACCTGAGAAGGCTTCTCCAAAAAGTGATTGTTGAGGCAAAGCCTGGCAGATGGGTTGGAGTTACCATGTAAAGAGCAAGCGGGAGAACTTCGGGCCGACAGACCACCATTGCAGAAACCCTGAGGTGGAAAAGGACGTTATTAACACCTTGTAGGCACTAAAAGGAGGCCAGTGTGGAGCCCAGAGACAAAGGGCTAGAGAAGCACAGGATGGCCTGAAACATAACAGGGACTCAGTGATGCAGAGTTTTGCACACCCTGTTAAAGGTGTATTTTTCCATCTGTAGTTGTTTCCATCTGTAGCTGTTGAAAGGGTTTAAGCAAAGAACCGACTTAAGTGGGTTTGAGTATTAATACGACAGCTTTGATCACCCTGCAGAGCATGGCTTGAAGGAAAAACCTGAGAAGTGGGGTGTCCAGTTGGGGGTTACTGGAGAAGTGGCAAGGGAGGATGGCAGCCAAATAGTAACACTGGACTTGAAGGTGTATTTTAGAAATAGAATTACTGGATTTGGAGAGTGGAGGAGACAGGAACATTAAATCTGACTCCCGAGATTTCTGAAGGAGCAGTTTGGAAGGGGGAAGGACTTGTGCTTTGATGAGCACCTCTGAGGGAAGAGGACTGGACTTGGGAAGAAAACATTATGGGTTGTTCCACTATATTAACTTTAAGCTGCTTCTGGAGTGTCCACACGCAAGTGTAAACTAGACAACGAAATCAATGAATCCAATGTTCAAAACTGGCCTGGAAATAGTAGCTTTCGGAGTTCTGGACATGCAGATGGAAAATCAAGCCATGGCGAGCGCTGAGTTAACTGGGTGGGATTATCACTGAAGAGCAGAAGGCCCAGAGCAAAGCTCTGTAGAAGCTCATAGGGACAGGAAGAGCCAGCCAAGGAGAGTGTGGAGGAGCAGCCAGAGAGAAGGTTGAGTATGAAAGCTAAAGAGAGGAGAGTGTGTCTGGAGGGATGGTCAAGTCCATAAAAGACCACTGAGTGGTCTAGTGAGATGAGGACTGAAGCATGTTTGGATTTGCCAACATCGGGGTCTCACAGCAAGGGAGTAGCAGCAGAAACAAGACTGGGGCGGGTAAAGAGAGAAAGAAAAATGCCAAGAGTCCATTTGAGGATGGGAAGCATAAATTTAAAGTGAAAGTAGCCTACCCAGTTACGCAATTTTTCTCTAGCCGTGTTCGGTTGTTTGATGAGAGTTCGGTTAACCTGGCTGAGATTTCACCACACAATAATGAGGGAGGAAGAGGAGGAAGAGGAGCAATAGACTTGAAGAAGAAAAATGATGGGCCATGAAATTTAAGTTAAGGAGAAAAGGGGAGGTGGAGGCTGGTGGAGGTAAGGGGTTGAGAGTCTCCAAGAGGTGAAAAAACTGTAATAGAGGGCACACTTGAGCAGGTAAGCTGGAAGTCCAGGAGGTGGTGACCAGAGGAGAGACTCAGGCTTTTGAGGTTTCATAGTTTGTATGATATCAAATCCATGTGGCAGTTATGGAAATCAGTGGCTGAAAGACAGAGGAAAAACAAGTCACTGGAGATAAGGAAGTCAAGGATCTGCAAAGTCAGAGAATAAATAATGATTTAATGTCAGTGAGGTCAGTGTCAATGCCTGGGCATTGAAGTTGCTGAGACCATTGGAGTGGAGATGAAGATAACTACGAGAAGCTCCTACAGTCTTCAGTGAATGAGAAGCATGACCAGACACTCAGTAACAGAACAGTGAGCAGTTAGAGGGGTGGTATAAGCCTCAAATAAAAGAGGTTTCTATACAAGCAAAGTATATAGTGGTCTGGAAGCAACAGAGAAGAACAAGAATTACTCTCATTGGGAGTAGAAGAGGAAATAGCCCAGGGAAATGCTACTAATGCAGGTATAGAAAGGGGAACTTTATCACCTTTGGAAAGGAACTCTGCAATCTTTTAGCAATGTCTGCAATGGTAAGTGTAAGGAATGCCGGCACTCATGCTAGGCATCTGCAATCACTGTCCTAAGGTACACTGTCCTGCAATTCAGGATAGAAAGCATGGAGCAATGGGAAAAATCTACATCCTTCTTAGGAGGCTAATGTGCAGGTTCAAAACCACATCTCAAAGAAACAATAAAGTAAATGAAGATATAACTAAACTGGAGGAGGCCGAAGAAGAGCAGTTAAGATTATTGAATGGGAGGAGCAGTACAGTACTACCTGGAACACCAGAAGAGATTGGGAAACCGAGGACCTTAGGTAGATGTTGTCCCAAAAGCTAGTCATGTCATAAACTTCATCCCTAATGCTCCCACGCAGAGGGGAAAGGATGTCCAGCCTGGTGCACACAACTTCAGATAGATTATACCAGTCTTCTTACTGTTTCTAGGAAAGGAAAGCGGAGAAGGAAATGGAAAGAGCTCTGAGGGCAGAAGGGAGAGAACAGAGACTAGAGGTCAACTGTAAGCAATATATCTTCCACAGCAACTAAGAAAACAAGTTTCTCTTTGATCCCCACTCAGTTGAAAGAGCCAGATCTATGTGTATGTATCAAGGGAAAACATTCAAGGGAAAACATATGTACAACTAGCTACCACAGTAAGATAGTACAATAAACAGTACAAAAGGTAGAGGAAAAAATATTTTAGTAATCAGGAAAAAAAGAAAGATATAAAGATATTCATTCTAACTGAGCAGTCAAGGAAATCTTCACAATGGAAATGGACTTTCTTCTGGACTTGGAAGCACGGGGGTATTTGGAAAGGTAAAGTTCACATGGGTGAGAGAATGGCTCCGGCCCCTCTAAAAGCACCAGCAAAGGGAACAGTAGGCCTCTGTGTGTCAGGACAGACCTTCTGCCTCCTGAGGCCTCTAGTCAGCCTCAGCCAAGTCCAGGTGGGCCCAACTCTGACTCACTTGTTCTTTCCCTTTTTTTTACCAGTTGCATGACCAATGAGTGGCCGGTCCCTAAGGGAGATGTCTGATACTCGCAGCGGTCCTCTTCTGGCAGAGCCTCTTTCCAGCAGATACAAACTCTACGAGTCAGAATTAACCAGCCCCAGCTGGCCCTCCAGCCCCCAGGATACACACCCGGCCCTGCCCCTCCTAGAAATGCCTGAAGAAAAGGTAAGGAATGTCCCTCCCAGGATGTTTCCCAGGTGGGATAGGGATGGTGAGAAGAAGGGTGGTGAAAGATGATGCTTCCCCAACTACCCAGTGCATGTGTTACATAATGCCACAGAGGGGCCACGGTTCAGGGAGTTTCTGCCCCTGATCAATACATGGTCACACCTGTGACTGGTCCTACTTGTCCTAAAATAGAAACGTGGCTTGTATGCAATATGATTTTAAGGACAAGTAGGAAATGCACACCTTTACACACCAGTCTTCCAACCAGTCTCCAAAATCTTGCTCCTTAGACCTGCCCACTTGAATTAACTTTTGTCTCCAAAAGGAGGGCCTTCGTTCAAATGCCAGCCTTTAGAACTCCTTGACCACAGTAACACAGAGGTAGCCTGGCTCTAGCTACTGATTCAGTGGAGAGGGACACCAGCTAGCAATAACACACCCTGAGGAGAGGGGAGAACCTAATTCCCAGAGTTGCCACACTATATTATTTAAAACATCCTGTTTTCAACAAACAGTTATAAGACATGTCAAGAAACAAGACAGCATGAGACAGGGGAAATAAAGCAGTCAATAGAAATTGTTCTTGAGGCAGCTCAGACATTGCAATTGCTAGAAAAAGACTTCACATCATCTTAAGTACAACCAAGAAACAACGACAAAACATGTCTAAAGAGCTAAAGGAAAGTGTGAGAAGTATGACCACGATATCTCACCAAATAAAGAGTATCAATAAAGGGGGGGGGGAACAAGTAGAAATTCTGAAGTTGAAAAGTATAACAGAAAAAACATTTTTTTAATTTGCTAGAGGAGCTCAACATTAGATTGGTACAGTCAGAAGAAGAATCAGAAAGTTTAAAGACAAGTCAATTGCTGATTTGTTTGTCTAATGGCTTTTCTGAACTAATCCTGGAAAGCCCATATTTTTTGTCATTTCTAGCTATTGACCTCTGCTCAGTTAGCCTACTGGTTGGCTAATGATTGGACAGACATTTTCTAAGTGATCTGTGTGCATGCTGGAACATATCTTCAACAGTCATCCAGAAAGTTCTCAAATCTGCCCTACCCTTCATTTTATGCTTCACTGAGACTCAAGCTCAGCCAGGTGAGAGCTTAGGGAGTTCTCAGTTCTCCATTGAGCATGCACCCTGTCCTGGACATGTGCCAGCCCTACACATGCATGAGGTCTTCTAGATTCACAGAAATGAGTCCAAGCATTTTAAAACCCACTTTGGACAGCCCATTCCCCAGTTCCCCAATTCTTATCCAGCACCTCAGGCACAATTTTTTCCAGAGTTCTCATTGCCTTTATGGAGGAGATAATTTTTGGAGGTCATTTTGACTGATATCCTTAAGGCATTTAAGTTTTGGTGCAGGGAAGAGATTGGGGAAATCTATCGACCATCAGTGTACAGTTGAAATATAATGTGAGCCAAATATGTAAGTTTAAATTTCTATTAACCACATTTTTAAAAGTAAAAAGAAGCAGGTGAAATTAATTTTAATAAATATATTTTGTTTATCCTAATATACAAATATATGCTATCATTTCAATATATAATCAATGTTAAGTATCGTTGAGGCACTCTGCATGTTATTTTTTTATACTAAGTCTTAAATTCACTTAAAGCACATCTCAATTTAGACTAGCCACATTTCAAGCACTCAAGAGCCACATGACTGTCAGAACATGGTGACAGCTGAACTGCCCATCCAGACTTATGACATATGCAAATGAACTGTATGCAAATTAACCTGGTCCCAGCCTCTCCTATAGGAAATAAAAATGGACTTTGCTCATTCTCAGAAATGTTGATGGACCTAACACAATATATTGACTGGCCTGGTGTGGGGAAAGCAGGGAGATGTAAATAACCTGCTGAATGTGTTAATGAGTAAACTCACCCTAACCAAAATGTATGTTTGGGAAGGTGTAGAGACGGCACCTGCAAACTTACAGGCAAGCAGTTTCTAAAGGCATGTGTGGGTGATTGGGAGTCTCCACTTCCCACAAGTTGGTCCGGGAGTTTCCTCTTCCCTCCAACCCTCTTCTCCATCTTCCTTCAATGAGCCAGCTGTAAATTTCTAGACTGTTCTCCAGGTGATTTCCCAGAGCAAGACAACCTGACAATGACCTATTGGCTGCTATATTGGAGAACATAGCTTTAGAGCAAGGAGTCCTGACCAAAGGGTCCACAGATGAAATTAAAAGGGTATGAACTGGGGTGGGGAAAATAATTTATCTTAATGTTTGTTAACCTCCAACAAACTTTAGCATTTATTTTAATTATGAATATAGGAAATGAACAACAGTCACATTAAAACATCTAAGATTTTTGTCATTGTTAGATTAGGTTCCCCTAGGAAGCTGACTAGGAGATTTGCATGTAAGAAGTTTACAGGGGCCCTGACCAGAAAGGCTCAGTTAGTTGGTCATCATCCTGCAAAGCAAGAGGTGACTGGTTCGATTCCCAGTCAGGGCACGTGCCTAGGTTGTAGGTCTGGTCCCTGGTTGGGGCGTGTGCAAGAGGCGGTTGACTGATGTTTCTCTCACACATGAATGTTTTGCTCCCTCTCTTTCTCCGTGCCTTCCCCTTTCTCTAAAAATAAATAAATAAAACTTTTTTTTTTAAAGGGAAGTTTACAAGGGTATGCCATGGGGGTCAATGCTTGTAGAGAAATGAGGCAGAGGATTAGACAGGAGCTGGACTGTGATGCAGCCACAATAAAGGCCTCAGCTGCTCCATGGTGGGCTCTGGAGCTGGGATGTCTCTACAGACTTATCTCAAGTTGGTGTGAAGAGGCCCCAGATGGTCACTCATCGCTACTTTGAAATTATAGTAGGTACTGGATCTGTCATGCCTCTATCTATGCATATCATAGTCTTTTTAATATTATGATAACTGCATTTCAATGTAATTGGTCTTCTTTGTAAATCTGCTTACTTTATTTATTTACAAGCATCATCTTCTGCAAAGAAGTCCATAGGCTTGTCCAGCTGCCAAAAGGGATCCGTGGCCCAAAGGGTTAAGAAACCCTGCTATGAAGAATGTGTAATAATCCTGGGAACAGCAGGCATGTGTGGGGTACTCTGGGCAGCCTTAGACAGTGTATATTTGTCTTATGATCCTTTATATAAAAAAAAAAAAAAAAGCTGACAACCTTTTTTATCCCCAAATGCACCTGCTCTCGAAAAGCTGTATTATCTGATATTTTGTCATGTCTTCTCCTGAAAGGATCTCCGGTCATCCAACGAAGAGAGCCACATCGTGAAAATTGAAAAACCCCATGAAAGGAGTAAAAGGAGAGAAAGCAGGGCCACCCCCAGGGGCTCTGCAGGAAGTGGGGGCATCAGCTTTGTCCAAGCAGTGGGCTACCTCACAGGCGAGATGAAGGAGTGCCGGAGCTGGCTGAAAGGTAAGCAAATTCCTGGGGAAGAAGCAGCCGGGCCAGGCCAGCGAGACAGCCCTCTCTCCGCTTGGACTGAGGAAGCTGCTCCCTCACTCACCCACAGCTGGGGGTGCTCCTGCCCTGAGTTGACTCCAAGGTGGTATAACATACCCTCCTAACTTAGATTTCCAAGGTTTCTGAATAAAATGCATTTCACAAAATTTTAGTTCTTTGGAAATTCTTCACTCCTTCCTGGAATAATGGAATAGCTATAGGACAACCACTGAGCTACATATAAGCCATTTCCCAAATGAGCTAATTAGTCTTTTTTCACTTCTCCTAGCCAAGTAGCATGTGCCAAGAAAGTATTGGCATTACCCTCCCCAATGTTGCAGGGTTCTGTCCTCTGATGCCTTCTTTCTCATCATTTTCCTGAAGTTAAATGCCCCAACAAACACCCCAACCTCCCTGCCCCCACCTGTGCAGGCCGTCCTGGAAACAAACCCAGAGAATGAAGCAGAATGTACATCCCTGCTTCTGCACTTGGCTTCCTCTGGGTCCTGACTCAGTACTGATTTTCACAGCTGGGCTAAATGATTTCCCAGCTTCCTTGCTCCAGACTACTTTCATTGCTGCTGAGATACCAGCCCTCAACTGAGTCATAGAGCACTCTAAATAAAGAGTTCCTACCCTCTCCACTCCTTCTCTTGGATCAATACATTTCCCTTGGAATGCTCCTGAGGCTTCTTTGCCAACCGAATCAATGGCTGGAACGACGTTAAATTGGTCTCAGCATGGTGCCTCAGTCCTTAGAGCAGAAACTGACACCCACTGCGAAATGATTGTTGGGCCACTCAAAGATGGGCTGGATGCCAGGCTGGGTGAGGGGAAATGTCCTGGCTTGTGCATCCCTGGCCGTCTTGGTTGCCACGCCAACCACTGGTCCAGCAGGGAAGCACAGGCTGGACCCAGCTGATGACCCTGCCTGTCTCTTTCAGATAAGCCGCTGGCCCTCCAGTTCACAGACTGGATCCTGAGGGGGGCTGCTCAGGTGATGTTCGTCAACAACCCTCTCAGTGGGCTCATCATCTTCATAGGGCTCCTGATCCAGAATCCCTGGTGGACAATTGCTGGGGGTCTGGGGGCCGTGGTCTCAACCTTAACTGCCCTCGCCTTGAGTCAGGACAGGTAGGTCCCATTCTGTGTTGGTCTTGGGGCTTGGGGCAGACAGGTGAAGAGGTGATTACTTCCTGTCAGCCTTATCCTATCAACCAGGCTAAGGTCCCCTGAGTATCAGCTTGGAACAGGTCAGTAGAGATCCTTACAGACTACAACTACTCCTATGCTCACAGCAAATGACAGCAGCAGGCTCCATTTGACTGCAGAGCCTTCTGGAAACACTCCGTCTGAGGCAGGTGCACACCTTAGGCATTTCTTCCTTTGTAGAGCTTGTAGTCTCGATGAGGGGGACAAGAATAACAGGCAAGACATGTCTCAGAATAATATAAAACAGTATGTAATGGGAGTTCAAAAAGGCAAATTTAAGACAAATATGCATCAGATAAAAATCCGACCCCTCAATTTGGCTTCCAAAGCTGTCTCTAATGGACCCACCCTACCTACCACTCACCATCACTCTTGTTCCCAATGGAACACTTTTGCTTCTGCCTATCTAATTCTACCATTCCTTTGATCTCTCCTCCTTCAGGGAGCTTCCCCTGATTACCCCAGTGCACTCTGACCCTTCCTTTCTCTCTGAACAACCACAGAACATACCCCATTACTACATTGGATGGTTTTCTAATTGATTTCTGAGTCTTCTCTCCCTGCCTGTGTTTAAGATGAGAAGGCCAGTTCAGATGTTCCATATTCTACTCCAGTGCCTAAAAAACATTTGATCTTCACTGCTGATACACTACCTCCATACTATGTTCTATACCACAGGTGCTTAACTCTAGGCACCCTACCCACATGTCCTTCCACAGACCCACAACTTCACCACTGTCCGCAATGAACCACAGACACAACCTCATATCCTGTTCAGAACCTCTACCACCCTCCTCCACCACCACCACCCAAGTATCCCACCCCAGCTAGTCCAGACACTGTATTTACAAATTGTAACTCAAGGTCAGCAACACTGATGCTGCAGTGTCCTGATGGAACATGGTCCTCATGGAGATCCTTTTGGCACTGAAGTTGAACCTAATTTTATATTGTTAGGGTCAGAGCAGGGATGTAGAGTAATGGGGTATCCTTTTGAAACCAAGCCCAGAAGCCACCAAAGTTTTGGTAGAGAAGAGTTCTGGGAGGGCACTCCACACAGGGGAGGGCAGCCATGGAGGCAGCCCTTAGGGCTCCTCCAAATTTTATCTCCCCTGGGTTACCTCATTTTATCCCCTCTACCCCTGCTACACCCAGCCACCTGGGCTGCAGGGCCCCACCAGTAGGGGCCAACTGTCTCTGCTCAGTCTGCCTGAAGCATCTGGTATTTAAAACAAAAAAAGGACTAAATTCTAGCACTGAACACAAATGCAAAAAATACAGAAAAATGCAAGCACAATTAAAAATAATGATTTTCCCAAAACATGGGTTTCTGCTCCTTAACAGTTACTCTAGTCCCAAGGAGATTCTGAACACCAGTGGTCTTCTCTGCCACCCCCTTTTCTTTCCTCCCCACCCCCATCTGCAGCTGCCCATATATTCCTAGCCTCCACCCCCAACCACCCCTCTCTCTTACACACACACACACACACCCCTTCCCAGTGTCACACCTCACGTTTCTTTTAGATTTCCCACTATAGGTAGCAATCTGAGACTCCCCTGAGAAAGATAGAAAGATAGTTCAGACACAGAGAAGACAAAGTGCATAATTTAATTCTAGATCAGCAAGGGTAATCAAGGTGTGTGTGGGTGTGTGGGGGGGGGTGAGAGCATGCGTGTACCTAGAAAGTTACTGGCAGCTATGTGATTGCCCAACATTCATCACATAAGCTGACTCTTTTCTGTGAGTAGCAAGTGGGAGGGATCATGAAATTCAAATGCAGAGTAACTGTTTTACCCCAGGTCTGCTATTGCCTCCGGACTCCACGGGTACAATGGGATGCTGGTGGGACTGCTGATGGCCGTATTCTCGAATAAGTTTGACTATTACTGGTGGCTTCTGTTTCCTGTGACCTTCACCGCCATGGCCTGGTGAGATGCCTCATTCTTTCTGCTCTCAAACCCACAAAGCTGCAAGATGGTGTGTCTTACACTGGATGGGGACAAGCACTGTCAATGGGGCCCAGTGTCTTTATAGTCAGGCTGATCTGTCCTGAAAGACCATGAGTTCAGTGGCAACCCAAGATGATCATTTTTGAATCTGGAATGACAGGGATCCTTTAAAGCAACAAAGCACCACATGTTTAGTGTCATGCTGTTATTCTTCCTTGCATGATGGGCTTCATAAGAAAGGCCAACATTTATTGAGTATTTCCTACATGCACAGTCCTAAGCACCATAGGTCTATTAATGTCCTAATTTACAGAAGAAAAGACTGAGGCATTCAGAGCTTAAGTAACTTGCCCCCAGGCCATACTCAGCACTGGCATTCTGAACCCAGAGCCTATGCTATTAAACTCCAGGCTATATGGAAATCATCTCTCCTGTGGCCTAACCAAGATCCAGGAGCTGTAAACTCACTTGTGATAGAAGCATAAAGCTTTCCTGGACCAAAGCATCTATATTTAAAGCATCAGTTGAGATCTTACTATGAAGTTACCTCATCTGCAGAAGGAAGAGAAAAGCAGGGTGGAAGGTATTAAGAAGAAATACCCCCTGAGTGCAGGGTCTGCTGAGTCTTCTGCTCACATGAACCTCGGCTCCCCTGCACCTGCAGCAGGGCTGGGATGTCCGAGGGTGTCTGTAACAGGCCCACTGTCGCACAGTGGCAGAACCCGTGACCCCAAGCCCTGTGCTTACCTCTCAGACATGCTGGCTGATTTTTAACATCTCTTAAGAAGTAAATTCTTTTCTTCAGTGTCAAAGTCTGGAGTTACTAAAAGCAGTTTAATTTAGTTTCAGTACTGTTCCATCACTTTTTAGTAGTGCTTGCAAGTAAATTACTACATTAAGCATTCTGGGCAATTTATGTTTCTTCTTAGGGTCTTTTTCTTAATCTATCAGGACAAACAACTAAAGCCGGCGTTTCTGTGAGGATTTCCTTAGGGTTTCCTGCAGGCACTGCTCTTCCCTCCCTTTTACCCCATCCTGTAAGGTGTAGGGGGACCTGTCTTCATTTGCACACATTTGGTTTATAACTGCATAGATTAAGCCCCTCAGCACAGCTCCTCAGCCACATTGCACTGGGTGGCAGTTTGTGTCCAGTGTCCCCACCCCACCCTTACTTCCCAATTTTAAAAACAAAACACCACTGCTCACCCAATTCTGGGCTGAGCCCTGTGCTGCTGACGTAGTTGTTCACTCATCTCCGGTGTCCTAGAAATTGAATCCACAGAAGAGGTCTGAGTAGTGTCATTTTCTAGGTTTATCCAGCCCTGGCTGGTTTGGCTCAGTGAATTGAGCGTCAGCCTGCGAGCTAAGTGTCGCTGGTTCAATCTTCCAGTCAGGGCACATCAGAGAAGGAAAACTCTGACTCCAAAAAACCTCCGCTGCCTTGCAGCATACCTCTTCAGGGGAAAGGCTAAGGGAGTAAACCCCGACAGAAAATCCGGAGCCGGAGTCCCTAAGGTGGTTTGACGTTGTAGTCAACACCGGCAACTCCTGCGGTGCACCTGAAGCCAAGCTGTATTGACTCCGTCTTTCCCTTGGACCCTTCAGCTGCGAAGAGAGGGGGGGTCTGCTGCATGGGCAACAGCAGACCCTCCATATCACCCTGCCCAGGCTCTGTAGCTTCAGCTTCACTGGAGAGGACACTCCAGCGTCATCGCAAGATGTCGATTCAACACGGGAGGAGACAGATACCGTGTCACTCCCGAGTCGGACTGCACAGCCATTCTCGGTGGTGCAGATAGACTCTTAAGAAGCTACACCATCGTCTCTCGAGACGGACGGCTGCCGACGATTTGCTGAGGGTCTGCTATGTGCAGGGACTCTTCTAGGTATTGGGGATCATTGTGAACAAGAGAAGGTCTCCATCCTCTTAGAGCTTACATATTTCTTAACAAAGATAGGAAAAAACTCATGAACTGGTTAATGAAAAAGATCATCTCAATCTGCGATTAAGCACTTTGAGGAAAGCAAAATGGGCAAATGGAACTGGGAGTGGTTCCAGATGTGGATGTTAGGAAGGCCACTTAGCAGAGGGGCATCTGACCTAAATGATAAGAAGGCATCTGGCATCTGAAGATCTGGGTGAAGGACGCAGATGCAGCAACACAAAGACCCCAACTGGAGAAGTGCGATGTGTTCAAGAACCACGACCAGTGGGGCTGGAACCCTGAGTGGAGGACTAGTGGCCAGAGATGAGAGCAGAAGGAGAGGAGGCCCAGACCCCGGACGTCTTGTAGATCCAGTGAGCCTTTGGATTTTCATTATGACTGTGATGGAAAGCAGTTAACGGATTTTAAGCAGAGGAGTGGTAGGATATGGTTTAAATTTAGACAAGTCACTCTGCTTGGCATGTGGAGAATGGATTTTAACTGGACAAGAGTCAATTCTGGAGGCAGTGAGGAGCTTGCTGCAGTAGCCAGAGGGATGAGAGTGGTTAGGACCAGGGTGATAGCCAGGAATGTGCTGATAAGTGGTTGGCCTTGGGTATATTCTAAAGATGGTAGAGGCAACAGGACTTCCTGGGAGTCTCTGGGGTGTGGGGGTTGTGGGGATGACTCAGATACTCATAATTTGCCTGAGCACCTGGATGATGGAGAAGACTAAGAAAAACAGGTTGATGGTTAGAGACAAAATGCAAATTAAGGGTTCTCTTTGGACATATGAAACTTTAAACTGCCAAGGAGATATGTTGAGTGGATCATTGGATGTACAAATCTGGAACTTAGTGATATAGTCAAGATTTGGAAGGCAGAAGCATACAGAAGGTGTGGGACTAAAGGTATTACCCAGAAAGAGAAGATTTAAAAAGAGAGAGTCATAGGATCCCCTAATATTTAGAAATCGGCAGGACCACTGACTGAGAATTGAGAAGGAGAAACTGGAGGAAAACAGAGGATGTGTAGTGGCAAACCAAACAGAAGGTGTTTCAATCCAGTCAGAGGGTCCAACGGTCCAATGAAGGAGACAGGGAATGACCATGGATTTCGCAAGACAGATGTCATTAGTGAATTGGACAAGAATCATCTCCACAGCCTGGGGAGAACTCTGATTAGAGTGGGGTTTAGGAACGAATGGAGTAAGAATATCGAGGGTCGCAAAGATAGACAATACTCTTGAGGAGTATTGCTGTGAATGGAAGTAGAAAAATGGGGTGATAACTGAGCAGACATCAGATTAAATGGGGAGGATTTGTAAAGGTACAAGATACTAGAGTATGTTTGTATATTTATGAGAATGATTCGGAGAAAAAGGAGAGAGAGGAGAGAACAGATCGGATCCCAAAGTCCAGCAGAAAAGAATTTGCCTGGTAAAGGAGCAGGAACATTTCCATTATATGAAAAGGGCAGAGAAGAAAGTATATGGACACAAGGCAGTTGAAGGGTGGATCTTATGGGTGGGGAAATGCATGTCACATCTTGTCACTTCTATTTTCTTAATGAAGTAAAACAGGATTGGCTGAATTTCAAGGGGAACAGATGTGAAGATTCGAGGACAAAGGAGGAAATGTGAAATACTTGCCTCAGCAATTGGAGAGTTAATTTGCTGGGGAGGTATAGCAGGGTATTCAGACAGTTGTAAATGCCCATTTATAATTGACAGTCATTAATTAAAAGTAGACCAATCAACCAGATCATGTGATTTCATGTTTTGTCCTGAGCTCACCGAGTGTGGAAGAAGTAGGGTGTTAGGTGTCTAAGGTGCCCGGGCCCTTCACAGGAAACTCGGGGTAAGGAAGATTAATTACCTAACGCTGCTCACTCAGCCTTGCACCTAGCTCTCCCTTTCTCCAAAATCTATGTTCTTCCCAAGTAAGAGACCAAGAAGAGAAAGAACACAAACAACTCAAGGTTTCATGTTCACATGGTAGTTCCCAGAGCAGCTCAAAGCACTTGAATTGAACCCAATCCTGTGTGTCACTTATGTGTCATAGCCACCTTCTCTGAGAAGACCAGATTCCTAAAACATTATCACATCCCAGCAGAGTAGCCATTGCACATCCTGATGATCCAAAGGTAATATATGATATTTTGTTCTGCTTTCTTGTTTTACAAGAAATACTTAAATTATTTTATAAAGCTTTCAAGACAAATTATATTACTTTTATATTTTGTTTCTCAGAGGTACAGCCTTAAATTGAACACCCCATTCCCAATCACATATCAATGGGTCAAGGCCCCCAGGAATGACTGTGCCAAGAGGAGAGGACAGAAAATGGCACAGTGGCCAGCGCAGATAAGATTGTGTAGACTAAGAATGATCAAAGGATGAATCCTTTGTTTCTTCCATCTTCAGCCCAGTTCTTTCTAGTGCCTTGAATTCCATCTTCAGCAAGTGGGACCTCCCAGTCTTTACACTGCCTTTCAACATCGCGGTGACCCTGTACCTGGCAGCCACAGGCCACTATAATCTCTTCTTCCCCACGACACTGATAGAGCCCGTGTCTGCTGTGCCCAACATCAACTGGACAAAGATGGAAGTGCCCTTGGTAAGTTACCCAGTGGCAGGTGAGTCAGGCCCCCTGCTTCCACCACAGACCTTCTCACTAACAGGTTTATGCATTAACCAGCCTCTCAGCCTCTCGAGATGCCTCTTCCTCAGATGGTATGCCGGGTGGGGAAGAGGACAGGAAAGGGCCACTGCCACCTTCACATGCTCTTTCAACAAGCCTTTCTTGAAGACCTACTCTGTGCCAGGCACTTTGTCAGGCACTGGAATACATGAGGACAGCACCATCCCTGCCTTAAGGAATGAAGCCTACACTCTTCACAGAAAAACATAATAAATGGGAGTCCATATGTATTCAGCTGGCAGTACAGAATGGTGGGGTTGAGGGGGAAATACTATATAAAATGGATAGTTGGGTGAAAGGGCAAGACACTAAAAACATGTTTAAAATTAGGATTTAAAAAATATTATCAATAGAACTGGAGGGTGAATTGTCATGTGCTTTCCATATCAATGTTTCTTAAGCAGGAGTGGTTTCGCCCTCCTGGGGACAGTAGGCAATGTCTGCAGACATTTGTTCATTGTCAAGACTGGGGATGTGGGGTGTTACTAGCATCTAGTGTATAGAGGCCAGGGTTGCTGCTAAACATCCTACCATGCAGAGGGCAACCCCCTCCCCATAACAAAAAATTATCCAGTCCCAAATGTCAATAATGCCAAATCTGAAAAAGGTGTTTTGTATCCTACATCACAAATGTACATATTCATTTATTCTACTGACCTCTAGACATCATATAGGAAGAAATATAATAGAAATCTAACATAAGATAATATATAGAGAATTGTAACATTTTGGCACTGTTAGCAAACCTCGAGATAGCTAACAGCTAACACTAAGGCAAGCTTAATATGTATTAAATGCTGTTCTTAGCCTTCAACTTAATAATTCATTTCACCCTCATAAAATCCCCAGACTAGAAGTACCGTCTTCATCCTCATTTTATAGATGAGAAAGCACAAAGAGGGTTACTTGCCCAAGGTCAAAGTGCAGCTAGTGCCTGAGCTTCAAACCCAGGCAGCCTGATGCAGAACTCAAGCTTTGAACCACAACCCCCTTAGTGCATGGCAGGCTCTGCATGCTCAGCTGGGAGCACCACAATGAGGAGAACCCCTCTGCTTCTCAACACAGCACCTCATTACTACATAACTTTCACTGTTGGAGGGTTCTTCGCATGCCTCAGAGATCACCCTTAATTTTTCATGTATTAATTCTAGCTCTCCTTTTTAGAGTAATTTAGAATATTGTTTCCATGGCTACCTTTTGACTATTTGAAAACATGACTTATGTCCTCAACTGTTGTTTGTGTGACCTGATTTCTGAGCCCTTGTCCCCCAGCCTAACCTGTTGGCTAGATGTGCTTGAACCTCAGCGTGCCCCAGCTGCTGGGTGTTCAGCTTCGGGCCACCGCTCTGGGGCAGGTTGGATGGTGATGGTCCTCCAGAGACAGGCAGACTATAAATTTAACCCTGTCAGAAAAGAAAAGCCACCCCTCTGCCCCTAGGGGCAGACACTGTGGCCAACCATTTTTCAAGTTTTTGTCTTTATAAAGTTTTGTCTAGGTCTGGGGCTACAGTAGGACCAGAGGCAGAGTTAGGGCCTAAACCCAAAGAAAGAGAAAACAGAAGCCTGGATTTAAGGAAAAACCCACTCTCTACAATGGAAAATGGCTGGGGTAGTGGCAAGGACAAAGCTAACTTTAATAGAATCGTCAATGACCAGCCATCTGGCAATCAGGCACACCGCCTTTGGGGCACAGACTTGCTGTCCCTGAGCTCTAGCCATGAGGCATCATCCAAGTGACAGCTGCAGTGACATGTGCCATTGCCAGAGAGAAAGCCGTCCCCCCATCCTGTACTGTGTGGCTGTGCAGTCCAGTTCTGAGCGGACCAGAGTGGAAAGGCCACGGGGAAGAGATTCCTCTTGTTCATCTTCAAACTAAGCATTTAGAAAATGGTAAGACCAAAATCCATGTACCCTGAACCCCAGGCTCACTCTCTGACCTCCCCACACACCACCTCTCTGACAACAGGCTCCTTCTCTTCCACACCATCCAGGTCTGAGTTTGGGAGAATCGATGCCATTTTCCTCTTTCTCTTTAAAACAATGAAGGGAGTAACTTCTGTTTTGTTGAACAGGCATGTTGTTGTTACACAGGGATTATTTAGAGAATGAGCAGGCTGGTGCTTGGTAAAATTCCACCACACACCTGACTGCGCCTCACACCAGGGTGTCCGCTGTGGCCTGGAGAGCAGTGTGGAGGGAGGGCAGGCCGCTCCAGCGCCACAGTTCACCAGGCTAAAGTATGAGTCCCCCTGGAGGAAGCTTCATTCTAAATCCAGGCTCCACTCCAAGGCAGCTTGTTCCCTCATTCCTCTCATTCTTGACTGCTTGGGCTTATAACCTGAGCTCCCGGATGGGAAGGTAGGAGCTGTATCCCCCTCAGCATCCTGCATTCCTCAGACTTTGGGAAGCCATGGAATATTTATTTATTGAGTAGATTTCCAGCCTGTTCCCCCCACTTAAGCTGAGTTCCCTGGCCTGGTACAAAGTGTTTTCAGGGTTCTTTGAAATAACACAGGGTCCTACCCTGTCATTCCTTGCAAAAGTCTATAGGGTCTGGACCAAACAGTGTTTGACTATTCAAAGGCCACCTACTCAGAGACAAGAGGGGACAGAACTTAAGAGCTCTCTGAGACTCCTCAAACAAGGAAATCTGACTCACTTCAGAATTCAATCAAGTTGTTAAAAAGGTACAAAATCTCACCACTGGGAGAGAGACAATTAATTTCCAACGTTTACATTAGATTATCAATAACTAATCCACGGGTTCCCAAACTCTGTTGCACATTAGAAACCCTTGAGGCCCCAGTCATGCTCCATATCAGTTAAATCAAAAAGTCTGGGGAGGAGCCAGTTATCAATATGTTGTGAAAGATCTTTAGGTGATTCCAATGTACACAAAGTTTAGAAACCACTGAGCTAAACAATAATAGTTATTAAACACTTAATATGTACTCAGCCATAAGGGGACCTTGTCCTCAAAGAGTGTATGCCCTGGTAGTGGATAAAAGCACTTTAAAGCTGGAAGATCATCTGCTAGGGCAGCCTCCTCATTACAGGGGAGGGCACCAGAGCCCCAGATGAGGAGGTGACATGGCCATGGTCACAGAGGAACTTTGCAGAGCCCATCTGAAAGCTGGAGCCCTCAACCCCCAGGCTAGTACTCTGCCTACCCTGCCAATCTCCCTCCTTTCCTTTTTGCCCTCAAAGAACAGCCAAAATGTGTGTGATGCTGCTTGAGCAGAAAAAGGCCATCTGACATTACTGCCAATTAATCATCTTCAATTCCAACATGACCAAATGGCTCTTGGGTTCAGAGACGGTTGGGCTTCGTGCTGTGCTCCAGATGTTCTTCACATTACCTTTCTTCAATGCTGAGTGCTCTTTGACAGCAGGGAAGTGCCTCCTCAGCCCTCCCAGGGCCTCTTCATCCCCAGGGTAGCACTGAATGTGCAGCAGCCACCAACAGACTAGAGGTCAAGCTCAGAGGCTGTAGCCTGGGCTTGGCCACCAATCTGTTGAATGACCTTGGTCCACTCATCCATCAAAATGGCCTAGAGTATTTCCAATATTCCTGGAATATTTCTAGGATCTCAGAAAGTCTAGAGGAATTTTGTGGTACCCTGAAACCCCCAATGGCAGTCTAGAGAGAAAGTATCTGCTGGTCCCCTCAAAGCAGAAGCCATGTGTCCCTCAGAAGCACTCAGCCCAGCCCCTGTGTTGGGGAGCTCTGCTTGGTTTTGCATGAGGGATGCTCAGATGCCTGGTAGGTGGTGGAGTGAGGAGCTGTTTGTTCCAGCTCGTGCCTCCCATCCTCTCTCACCTGCTGGAGGACACAGCCATACTCCCGTTCCACCCCATTACCCGCCCACCACCCCAGGAATGGCTCAGTCCTGGCCCCAAGGCCTCGTCTGCATTATCAGCCCACACTCCAGTAACCTGGATTCTATTTACTTTGCAGCTGCTACAAGCCATCCCCATCGGGGTCGGCCAGGTGTATTGCTGTGACAATCCCTGGACAGGCGGCGTGTTCCTGGTGGCTCTTTTCATCTGCTCTCCGCTCATCTGCTTGCACGCGGCCATTGGCTCCATCGTGGGGATGCTAGCAGGTAGGGCAGGAACCCTCTATGCAGGGATCATATTCCTAAGATCGTTCTCCCCCACACAACAAATATGCTAGACTTACTATCTTCACTGGAGTTTTTAAACACCATCAGTGGTAGGGACTTACTTTTCCCTTTCTTGACTCTCCAAAGGGAGCAGACTGCAAGAGTGGGACATGTGGAAAGAGGCAAGGGGGATGAAGACTGGTTGGCCTGCAGACTGAGACCCTGGGAGCTGAGGGGTAGGAGAAGGGGGTAGGGAGCAGAAGCTGACCAGGCAGGGCCATAGTGAGCTGACACTTTGAAATTTCATGTGAGCTAAAAGAAAAATAATTTTCAAAAATTGTATTGCCGCTTGACAAATGTGATTTAATATTTCTACATCTATGGGTATGTGTGTACACACATTTATATATGTGTATGTGGACAATAGAATAAGAAATTAGAGTTCAGAGCATTGGGAATAGGAACCTATTGACTTATTCCAATATTTTTCAAAAATCTCTTAGAAGAACTTTAAAAAATAGTTATCTGGAAAAAAATTTCAAACTTAAACAAAAATGAAAGTAGCACAAGAAGCTCCCATAATTCTTTACTCAGATTCACCTATTGTTCACATCACACCTGTTTTGCTGTATCATTTCTCTATCTCCATATATCTATGCATGTACATTCATACTGTTGTCAACCATTTGAAGCAGAACATTTTCAACTGAAATCTTTCTTGCTGAAAATGCAGCTGATCTAGCCAAAGAGAGGACCTGAAGTGCCATGGCCTTAGCCACCCCTCACCCTAAAAGTAGTCTTACACCTGTGTGAAATCTTTGAAAAACAGTTTGTAAACCACTGCCCTCTTCTGGCTGTTGGTTTCCAAAGACCAGATGCTATATGTAGAGGCTCCTTTGATGGGTAAGGGGAGGGATGTGGGGGGAATGGCTGGAATGAGCCCACCCTTAGTCTCAGCACCAGCCACAAGGTAGCCTTTGTGCTATGACCCAGAACCAGCCAGAAACACCACACCTTGTCCCACAGCCCTGACAGTGGCCACGCCTTTTGAGATGATCTACATGGGCCTCTGGAGCTACAACTGCGTCCTCTCCTGCATCGCCATCGGAGGCATGTTCTACGCCCTCACCTGGCAGACCCACCTGCTGGCCCTCGTCTGTGGTGGGTATATGGGAAAGCTGACAACCAAGTCACTCTGCTATTTCTCCCTCCCCTCCCCCACCTTTAGTGATCACTAATCGGAACTGAGCAGCAGTGATAGAAGGACTAGTGGCTTGAGTCTTTCACAGCTGGGGAAGTTGAGGTTCCTCCTCTGTCAGCAGGAGTTACACTCACTATTACTGCTGTTGTAGTCACACAGCGTTGGAACGTTGACGAGGAAATCGCACATGCATTTCCTCGTGCGCTAGCATCAGCGCTCCCGCTCTCAATAGCTCTTCATTCACCAATAATTTGTAGGGTACCAATAGGAGCCGGGCCCTAGGTGAGTCATGGCAGACACAGTGGCAACCACATCCTCATGAAGGCATGGTCTAGCAGAAGAGCAGTCATTGCACAATTATTACAGTTGTGATGTCTAAAAAGATAGTTGGAAAGATCTACTGAGATGGTGTACCTGGGAGCACTGAGCTCTAAGGAAAATAAAACATAGCTCTATGGAAGCTTGAATTTCATAGAGTCAAGAGAGAATGCTGTGTCCAAAGAGAAATTGGCCACAATCTGCACCCAGCACCATACTCTGTATAATATAACCATAAGACTCGCTTAATCCTCCCAAGCTCACTGCCAAGCATAGATTGTCAACCATCTTACAGAGGAAGAAATGAGACTCAAAGGAGTTAACAAACCTAGGACACAACTATTACTGAAACAAGAGTCAAACCCCAGTCCCATCCTCCCACCAGCCTTTCTGCCCTGGTTCGCCTGCATTCTCTGAAAAGAGCGGATTTTAATAAACAAAACTAGAGGTAGGTAAAGGGCAGAATAGCATCCAGAAGAGCTTTTCTTTTGTTTTCTCCCACTTCAGTGTGGAAAAGCTAAGTGACTTCCATGTCCCTTGTATACCCCTCAGCAGCCAGCACAAGGGTAGACATGAAGAAAGTGGGCTCAGTAAATATTTGTTAAGTCAAAAGTGCCAGATATTTTGAGGTTCAGATTGTAACTACCTTTAGTCTTCAGAGAAGTGACAGCTTCCTGTGGCTGGAACCATCTGGGAAGGCTTCAGAGGGAGCCTGAGGTTTATCTCCACACTTTCAGGGTGGGATTTGTATAGGCAAAGAGAGAGAACGGATGTTCTTGACAGAGAAGCAGGAAGCAAAGGAGCAGGAGCAGAGGAGCTTGTCCAGATGCACCAGGGGTGTGGCAGAGCTCCCCACCTGTCCTGGATGTCCTTATCCCGTGGTTAAACCCAGATGCCTGGCTCATAGGCATGAGCTCAGAGACCCAAAAAGGTCCACCTCTGATGAAACTTGGTGAGGCAGGAGGGCCCTTATCTCGAACTCATGTAGCCTGACCATCACCCCTAGACAGGTAATCATCCAGTCATCCAGCCTGTGCTAGACCATCCCCAAGGTTAGTATGGACAAACAGAAGATGTTTAATGACCCCTGAATCTATGCAAGACCACCAAGGAAGTGAGAGGGGATAGAAGGATATGTAAGCTTTACTCTCTGCCTTCAGAGAATGCACAGTCTGGTGGGAGGTGGGCCACACTTACCTGCAGAGATAATAGTGTCAATCACATGTGCCTAATGTCAAGATGTGGTGTGGACTCTGAGGCTGCTGGAAACAGGCTGAGATCCCTGCTCTTGGGGAGGGTTGAAGGTCAGCCCTGGGAAGCTGACTCAATGATCTTTGTTCCTCCACAGCTCTGTTCTGTGCATACATGGGAGCAGCCCTCTCCAACATAATGGCAGTGGTAAGTTTGAACTCTCCTGAACACTGTGCCCTTCCCTAGCCAGGGCTTCAGGGTGTTTGGAGTCTTCCAAAAGAATCTTGGGTGGGTTATGGTAAATGATACTCTGCACCATGCCTTTGTCAAGGTTTATCCAGGGTTTTTCCAGAGAAGGACTGGCAGCTGGGTCCCTGTGGCCTCTGATATATGGTGTGTGTGTGTGTGTGTGTGTGTGTGTGTGTGTGTGTGTGTGTGTGTGTGTGTGTGTGATACAAACAGCAGTGGGGAACAAGGATGAACAGATAGAAGTACGTGTGTTTGTCTAGATGTTGGAGGTCATCCAATCCTAGGCCAATTTTCAACTCCAGCATTATGATTCTGCTTGTGTCCAAAGATGATGACACCTCAGATTCCTAGGCCAATTCCTCTGTCTTTATGACCCCAGAAACCAATGCTGTTACTAGGGGAGGGTCCCCATCCTCAACCCCTACCACAGCCTTCTCCCCCAGGGTCCCTGGAGCCTAGGAACATTTCAGACCCCAGTGTTTTTGTTTCCAGGTTGGCGTGCCACCGGGCACCTGGGCCTTCTGCCTCTCCACCCTCACCTTTCTGCTCCTAACAACCAACAACCCTGCCATCTACAAGCTGCCCCTCAGCAAAGTCACCTACCCAGAGGCCAACCGCATCTATTACCTGACAGTGAAAAGCAGTAATGAAGAGAAGTCCCCCAGTGGTGACTAGCCAAGTTCCAGGCAGCAATGCTCTTTGCCTGAACTTTGTGTCTGCTCTCTGTGGTCTCAATTCTGGGTTAATCAGCTGCAGCACCCACCTTCTTTACCTCTCCTTGCACCTGTGTAGAACCAACCATACCTAAAACTCTTTCCTGATGCCAGTTTTCTCTCTCTTCCAAATTGCCATAACTATCATGTGACATTAGAGGAAGTTTATAATGAGCTTACTGGAATCAGAAGCAAGGCATGTGTTTCGAGTGTCTTAAAACAAGAACGTTATTTGTATTTAGTCTTTTAGAAAGATGATTGAGAGATAATTTTGTTGGTATGCTTAACTAAATAATAGATGCTTTAAAATTGAACTTGCTGAATGGTTCCTAGGCAGATACAGAGTGAGTGAAAATTCAGGGGACATGTGCACAGAGCTAGTGGCTGATGGACACGTACAGCTTTACATAAAAGAGAAATTTCACACTGATAAATTTTTAAAGTCAAAATAGAGACAACTAGGGCACTGGAAGTTCTAAATAGGAAGTCTTGAATATTTAGTGGTCAGAGTAATGGGCAAGATTACATTCAATAGCAGGAAGGAATAATTAATTAGAATCATATATGTGATTTTATTATGAAGGATAAGCATTTCTCAATGTAGCTCAAACCAGCAACATCGGGCAGAAATTTCATTTTAGGAAGATATCTGAGCTCCTTTGTGAATAGCTAGGAATATTTATTCCAATTTCTTATTTGCTTGTGGCTATTGCAGGCTCTATGAGATGTATGATACTTAAATGATTAACCTTGACTCTAGAAAAACAATCATCCATGAATTTTACAATTTGGCTTCTCAATTAATATAGTCATTAGCTTGCATTCATTCCTTAGTTATATATAGATCCAGAGTTAACAAACTTTTTCTGGATAGAGTCATACAGTAAAAATATTTGGCTCTGGAGGCCATACAGTCCCTTTTGCAAATACTCAATTCTGTTATTGTAGCAAAAAAATAGCCTTAGATGGTATATAAATGAATGAACGTGGCTGTGTTCCAAAAAGACTTGATTAAACAGGCAGCCAGCTAGATTGAGCCTACAAGCAATAGTTTGCCAGTGCCTGATACGGATAATCAACATGATAATGGTTAGGAGTTGATGGGCAGGCAGCAGGCCCAAAGGCTAGCAGCAGGTTCTGTGTACAACAGACATAGCCACGAAGGTGTGAAGAGTCTTAGGAAATGGAGGGGACACAAGAAAATGAGGTTAGTATGACCAGACTCAAGAAGATGTGCCCTGAGGCTCTCGGAGAATTGACAGACCCAGTGATGTTCACTAGCGGTTGCAGTTTTAAACCTTACCTCCTTCCACACAAATGTCTGGGAACCACTTCTAAGGCTCCCCATCCTCTACCTCCTCCCCCTGTTTCCCCCTCTGCCATTGAGCTCACCACCATGGGAGGAAGTAAAAAGCATGACCCTCTGGAAACCCAGGAGTTTCCAGCAAGAAGAGCAGGGAGGCTCAGAGAATCTTGGGGTTGGAAGGAAGTGTGAAGGCCAGGTGATTCCCCCATCCTGTGATGCATGATGCCTTCCAGGCTTCCAGCCAAGGCTCAATTCCCCAAAATGGAAGAGAGACCCCCAAGGTATTCTAACAACAGATAATCAAACCAGAGATAACCCAAAACCATCTCTCCTCTCCATTAAGCCCTCGATAAGCTCCACCCAAGAATTGGATTGGATGGGAATTGCCTTTTATTGGATTTCCAGGAGAGGAAAAACTAGTTGAATATGAAAATTCTTTCATCCTACTTGGGCAACATTATCTCTTTCCCTCCCTTCTCTTCCCACCCCACTTCATAGTTTATCATTTACAAGGTACCAATTGGTCACAGGGATCTGGGTTTGGGGTTTTTTTTCTCCCAAGTTCCCACTTTAACCCCCTTAGGAATGAAAAGTTAACTGTATTACAAGCTGCCAAACTCATCTGAAGACAAATGGATAAAAGCTGAGCTAGTCATAAAAAGGGGGAAAAAAATATGTGCGGCAAGTCTGGAAAAACCACAGGGCCCCAGAAATTCTATAATACATTATGATCAAGATGGCCAGATATTTATGTAGAAATAGAAAAACAAATTACCTACTATTTTGATATAAGAAAGAAATGCCTGGATGAAGCAGTGTTAATCACTGAATTCATTTGCCAAGAGAAGCCAGACAAGAGTGATGACATGTTTTTAAAAAATACTTTTGGCGCTAAGATGCAGAAAATTGATGGTATTTCCCAAATGTGGTTAAACAAGGCCCTGCTGGAGACAGAACAAATCTCATGAAGCCAGACCAGTGGGCAGATGCTGCATCTCTCTGTCCTGGGCATGGATGAGGGTGGGGCAGAAAGGAAAATCCCCACCCTTCTAAGAAGTCTACCCAGTGCACGTCACTTTGTCCACAGGCTATGGACAGATCCCCAGATGTCCTTTGAAGTAGCCCAAATAGTCTCATGGGACAGGAGAGCTCCCTGCAGTGGCCTTGTCGCAACTTCACCAGCACTTCCCCATTTCACTGCCCCCCAACCCCCACAAATGAGTAGAGGCAGGAGCCCTAAATGTACAGGTTCACGCCACCAACATGAGGTTGCATGGGAGCAGGCCACCAGATATTTTCTACTATCACCCAGACTACCAGCAGTAGCTCTTGGTTGTATAAATAATAATTGAACATAAGTATTTGTGGCTGAACATTAATGAGCAGTCATTAAAGAGAGAAAGAATGTAAGTGTGGGACTGGGGAGAAGAGGGCCTTAGAGGAACCCCTGACTTAAACTTCCTTTTTCTATCACAGACACCCTTTTCTACTATCTCCTCCCTAAATCCTCTCATCTCTTCTCCCTCTGGCCTCATCATCTCCCTCTCCCATTTTCATCTTCTCTCCTACTCTAAAAAGTTCTGTCAGCATGGAACAACGTTATTCTGCTGCATTTTTAAATCATTGATCTCAAATCATCTTTCCAATCACTTCTATGATAATTGGCATAGTCAACTTTCCTACTTCTTCTTGGTCAAACCTGAGAGTTTGCTGAAAAATAATCCATTCTCTTTATTTTTGTATTTTTGACACCATAGAATGTTCTCATAACAATTCAATCTCTCCTGTACCTGTGGCTTTGTGTCCTTTGTACTTTCCAATCTGATGTAATATTGTTCTCTTTTCCTTAATCAGGTTTGTGAGAGATTTGTCTATTTTATCAGCTTTTTCAAAGAAGCAGTTTGGAATTAATTTGTCATTTCTACTTGTTGTGGTTTATTTTCTATTTTATTGAGTTTTTCCCCTGTTTTCTCATGGTTCATGTAAATGTTCTTTTTTCCAAATGTTTATAAAATTGATGTAAAGTTTCTCCATTTTAGATCTTTTTTCTTCAATGACAATGACATTTAAGGCTATTAATTTTCCCCTGAGTACACCTTTAGCTGTGTACTATAGGTTTTGGAATAAGATATTCTATTTTTATCAGTTTTTAAATAGTTTGTAATTTTAGTTTTGGTTTCTATTTGATCCAAGGACTATTTAAGAATGTGTTTCTTAATTTCCAGAACTTAGAAAATTTTGATATTTTTAGACTTCCTATATTTAGTTTTATTGGATTATAAGCAGAGGATATGGGCTGTAAAATTTCTATTTTAAAATTATATGAATTTTTCTTTGTAGCCAATTACTTGATTGATTTTGGACATATAAAATGCAATTATTTTATTTGAAAGTAAGACATATTAAATTGATTTATTAACTGCATCATTCAATTTTTTCTATGTGCTTTTTTATTCTTTTTTATTTTTAATTTTTTTTTTTTTTTTTTTTTTTGTCTATGGATCTTAATTCTGAAAGGGGTTTATTAAAATTCAGCTATACAGTGGTACCTCAGTACTCATTGTTAATTCATTCTGGAACTCGTGACATGTGCCAAAACCAATGAGTACTGAACAAGTGACAAGTGATGAAACATTTTCTCTTGTGGGGTAGTGTTCTGACTCATACAATTTCTGGCAAGCACGATGAGTCCCAAGTAAGTGCCGAGTGCTGAAACATTTTTTTCTCATCAAAATGCAATGAGTAAAGGGTTTGATGAGTTCTGAAGCTGACAAGTACTGAGGTATGATTGTAATTATATAGTTTTATTAAACTCTTTCATATTTCCAAGAGCTTTGTCTCATATATTTAGCACCTACATTATTTGATGCCTATTGACTATCATTGATTCTTAATAGATTTTATCTTTTACTCTTACAACTGCCCATTTTTATCCTCATTAGTACTTTTAACCACGTTTCAGCTTATTCAACACTAATGTTGCCTTGCCAACTTTTTTCTGATATTTTCTTAGCCCTTTGTTTTAACCATTATCATTTCCTTTTAACTTTATTATTTCCTTTTAACTGTGTTTCTTAAAAATAACATAGAGAAATGTTTTGTATTTAACCTAATCTTGGTGTTTCTCTAATTTAATAAGATAATTTAACCTCTTCACATTTAGTGTAACAATCAATATGCTTGTTTTATTTCTTCCACTTTATATTTTACTATTTATTTTTATTTTTTATTGTTTATGCTATTACAATTGTCCCCTTTTTTCCCTTTGCCTATTTCCCCTCCCCTCCCTCAGTAAATCCCCATATCATTGTCCTTGACCATGGGTCATGCTTAAATGTTCTTTGGCTAATCCCTTCACCATCTTTCATCCAGTCCCACCCTTTTCCCCTCCAACACCTGTCAGTCTGTTCCCTGTAGCTATGCTTCTGTTTTTATTTTATTTTGCTTATTAGATTCCACATATAATTAAGGTGTTATAGCATTTGTCTTTCACTGACTGACTTATTTTACTTAGCATAATATTCTCCAGGTCTAAGTGCCCATCAGTAGCTGAGCAAATAAAAAAGCCATGGTACAGTTACACAATGGAGTATACACAGCATGGACGAACCTGTAGAATATTACTATTTATTTTTTGTTACTGCTTTTGTTTTTCCTTACTTTTCTCATTTTATTAGGTGAATTACCTTTTTATTTTCTTTCTTTCCTTTGTTGATTTGGAAGGTCTGCTATTTTTTTTCCATTCCATTAGTGGTTACTGCCCCTTTCCCAATGCTCATAATCAAAAGTATATTTCACTATTATTATAGAAGAACAAGATGCCAAATAGTTTATCCAGACAAGATACCCCATTTCTCTACTGCTCATTCCTCACCCTGAAGAATGAAAACCTTTAAGCTACTTTCACTATCCTCCTCCCCAGGGCCTCCATCCCTAACACTCCTACTTCTCCTATATCTCCCACTCCTAGATTTTATTGAGATCATTTATCATTTTTAATTTTTTCTCTTGCATTATTCCCCTTTTTGTTTTACAAGAATTCTTAATTAATCCCTACATCACACATTCCCAGGAATTCTATCATTGTCCATTCAGAGTTTACTATTTAGATTGGGCATGTTCCTTTTATCACTGTTTTCAATACTCATCACCTCCCCTTGTTTTGTGATCTTTGTTCTTATTCATTAGTTACCTGCTGAGGACACTTTCTTGAGTATTTTCTTCAAATAATATATGACAAGATACAGGTGACATGTTCCCTGATGGCATGTCCACAGTTTCTTTCTCCTGGTTAAGTGTCTGACATTTTAGCTGGGGGTGGGGCCCTCAGGCTGTAGCCTCTCCCCTCAGTTGCTTCTAGGTGTTGTGTCTTCATTTTCTGGCTTCCAGGTGTTGCAAATTTTAAAAATCTCATGTCAATCTCATCCTTTCCTTTTTGTAAACAACGTGTTCTTTCTTCCTAGAAAGTGTAAGATTTTCTTCTTATCTCTGGAGTTCAGGAATTTTGTAAGCCTACATGTGTGTCTACCCACGTCAAAACTGCCTTTCAATCTGCAAACTCAAGTCTTTTTTAGCTCGGCGGCTTTTCTTCTAACATTTGTTTGATTATTGCTTTTCATTTCTCTCATTTTTTTTCTATTTCTGAAACGTTTATTTTCTATATGTTAGTTCTCCTTCATCTTTGCTCCGAGGTATTGATCTCCTTCACAATTTTTTACCATTCGTATTTTTGCTCTGCTTCGAGATATTTTTTCCATTTGATCTTCCAGACCACTGATTTAGATCCCAACAGTAACCTGTTTTTTCTTTGATTCAACAGATAAGTTGAAAAATTTAGTTCAAAAATAATGTTTTTCATTTCCCAATATCTTTGGGATGGGAGCCAAAATTGAATCTCCATGTATATTTATATTATTTTTTTGTTGTTGTCTATCTATCTACTCTTGCTCAGTAAATCAGATACAGATTCTGGTAACTTGTGGCCCCAAACTTCTACCTAGTTCCCTTACCCCATGATTAATGGGATTCTGTATTGGTAGTTCAAAGACACTTGCCAGCTTCCATGAGCCAAGCCCATAGAAACTGCCTTGTGGCCTGACCTCTTCCACTCATTCATCCGGAAGACACTGTATGAGAAACTATTAATGTGTTACTCAAGCCCCCACTTGACAACCAACCAGGAAAGAATCAGACTAGTTCCTGCCTCCAAGGAATTCACTTTATGAGGGTTTTTCTGGCCAGGTGAGTACTTGCACCTGAGGTGAAGATGAGGATTGCATCACAAATTGCCTAAACCACATAAGTTAACATCACCAATTTCATTATTTTGAGTGAATTATCTGGTTGGATTGATCTTCTGTTCAGGAAAAGTATCAAGCATTATTTTAAGGGACCCAGGAAATTTCTGTGTCTATCCCTCTCTTGTCTATCATGCCATTACCTGATGCCCAAACATTCCCAGCCATCCCTCAGTTGAAGGCTTTGAACCTGTTAAAATATAAACAATTCTGGAAAGGTAACACAGTAAGCATGATTAGTCATTTACATCTTAGGTTGAAGGAATCATTTCTGAGAATAGGTTGAATGAAAAAGTAGGAGACAATACAAAGAAAAAACTGGGTAGCACCTTTTAAGAGAGCTTTGGCAAGGAAAGGTATGCTGAGATGAGGCCAAGCAGGGTGAATAAGGTCAGGAGCCCCCTTGTCTCATCAGGAATGATAATGAAGGTGCTGTCTTTGGCTTAAAGGAAAGGAGAAATGACTGGAGCCAGGACTGTCTGCAGTATGAGGTAACGCACATGGAAGGGTAAGTCAACTTACTCAAAGTTACTTCAGAACATGAAACAAGACCCACTAGGAGGGAGTGATAAGCAGGCAGACTTTGAACCAGTGGAGAGGGGCTTTTTAACCATGAAAGTTGCCTTAAAAATGGCTGTCCAGTGCAACCATGAGTTCCCTGCTCTAGCAGTGCAGGAGCAGAAATCAGAGGCTTGTGGGCGATGCTTGCTTTGGGTGGGGATAGACAAGCTAACCACTAAAGACTTTCTCTTCCAATTCCAAGTCTGTGATTCTATGGCCTTGAGTTCCTGCAGAGGAATGAGGAGGTTATATCACTGGGATGGCAAAAACTTAAGAACAGCCCTGATTGGTGTGGCTCAGTGGGTTGAGCATCATCCTGCAATAGGTCACCTATTCAATTCCTGGTTGGCACAGGCTTGGATTATGGGTCAGGTCCCCCATTGGGGGGGCATGTGAGAGGCAATTGATCAATGTTTCTGCTGCACATCAATATCTCTCCCTCTCTGCCTCCCTCCCATTCCCTCTCTCTAAAAATAAATTTAAAATCTTTTTTAAAAAGGTAAGAACATAGAGATCAAATATATCCAAAATATGCCATTGTTCCCTCTAAAGCTCTCCCTAGAGCTTAAGCAGTTAGCTATTTGGTCAGTTTACCAAAATGCTCAACATGGTTGTGGTGTGTGGATGCAAGCTGTGGGACCAGAGTCACTCAGTTGTGCCTTGTTCTTCACTTTCTCATCCCTATCACTCTCCTCTCTCAAGATGTTCTTCTTCTGGTCAGCCCTCTAAGATCTGCCCATCACAATACTCAGTCTTCCTGGCCTGTATCTGTGGCCATGTCAAATCCATGTCTTCCTTTAGGAGTCTTTGTTTTCTTGGGTCATGCAGGTTGCAGGGGGCTGGGACAGCTACAATCTAAAACCAGCTAGGGATTGGTAGTTTCAGGGTGGCTATGATTTCTACTCAATAAACTTCAGTCCCATCTGACAACTTTAAAGGCCTTCATTTCTATGTGAGATTATTTTTTGCTTGCCTGCCTTTTCCTGCCTCTTGCCATTTAGAGAAGATAGGCAAATCCACAGGGAAGCTTTCCATCCTTCCAATGTCTCAAGAAGAGAGGTAGGGATTTCACCAGCAAAGTTTTTCCTAAACTCTGTGAATTGATCATTAGGAGCACCCAGTCCCCTCCTACAGCAGCACAGGCTGCTGGAACAGATCAAATAAAGAAATCGGCTCTTTAGAGAACTTTTAGCTCATCTTGCATTTATGCCTCATGAACTCTGGCCTCTTCCTCTGGAAGAATCTGACTTCTCCAAGTTTAGCTCCTAGTGGTCAGTGCAACCTCCTCCCTCTACAACACTGAAAATGTAGAGTTGAGGGGAGCCGTGAGCATTGCCAACTTAGTTCTGAAGCAAATTCAGACGGAGCCTTTAAGGAACTTGGGGAGTTGTTGGTGTCTGAGCTGCAGCCTTCAATAGGACCTGTCAGAGACAAGATTCCATCTTGGTTTTCCGCTTCTAGGAGGGCACTTGATCGGCCCACCCTATGTCTAGTGTTTGTGATTGGTGCTTACTACACTGCTAACTCACTACACCACGGTTCAGTTTGGCTCATGGTATGGCATGTGAACTTCCTGAATGGTTCCTCCGGAATAATCATTTCCTGTCTCTTCAAATTGGTTACATGCTTCTCATGGGTAGCATCCCCCTGTCAATTCTGGTGCAGATGCTTAGGAGGCGGGAGTGAAGGAACCACAGGAATTTCAGGAGTGTCCAGTAGAGGCCAGAGCAAGAAGGCAGACCATGAGCATCCAGGGCTGAGCCAAGAGACCAGCCAGCTGAGGAACAAGAAAAAGTGCCATTAGCAGAGAGCCATGGGCCCTGAACTTGCAAGACCAAGGGAGGGCTCCCTGTGTAGGAAACTGGTCTGCAATCAGTTCCACACCTGTCCCTGGAATGTGGGGCCTGCCAGGTTCCTCTCCCACCCCCACCTTTGTTTGCTTTCCTTCTTTTGAAGGCCCTTCGTGATCAGGACCCCTCTTTGGCAGTTCCAAAACACCTGGCACAGTGCGTAGGGGGGGTTTGACGTCAGTGGGGCATTTGTCTACTCAGGTGTAGCTAATTTCTGCAGTGTGAGGTTCTGTTTCTGAACTTGGGTAGGCCACGTCACACCCTGTCACAGAGTGGGTGGGGAGGCCAGGGGAGGGGAGAAGGGCAAACAAGCTCAAGGTGGCAGTGAGATGATTGACCCACCATACCACAAAGCCAAACAAAACCTGTTTTGATTGGGCCCCCTCCCCAAACTCCAGCCTATCAGACCCCATGGCCTCATGGGACTTGGAAGGGCTGGCTTTCCTCATATATAGAACTCAGAGTCCTTGCTAGAGGCAGGGGTTAGGTCGTGCCCATCTTGCTCCAACAGAGTCCCATGGTGAGTCCCCAGGATCCAGAAGAAGGAAAGGTCTGAAAATTTCTGCAGAGCCAGAAAGACAGCGTCTAGTATCGGGCTGTACAGAAATTTCCATCAAGATGCAGATGGCAATACTATTCCCCAGCCCGTGCTCTGCCTGTGTGGGGAACTGAGAGCATTTATTAAGGTTAGAAGGCAAATTGGCCTCCTGAGGAGACAACATTTAGATGATTGCTTTAAAGGCAAATACTGGAGCAAGAATTCTAATGAGAGGAGTAACTGGATGGTAGTGCCTGAAGGAGGACATAAAAGCCACTGCTAGACAGTCCCTGGATCTGCCCCTTTAAAGGAAACCTGCCTGATCAAACCAGGTCAGGGAACCATGGTAGCCAGAGCCAGGATTCCCTGGGGAGTTTAGGAAGTAATCTTTAGTCAGGAAGGCCAGAGAGAGCGCGGGCAAACTGCAGAAAGAGCTCTTGTCTTTCGTCTCCCCCATCCCCCATGGTACCCTTCCTCAACTAGAAGGTGTGCACCAGGCATAAGGTTAGGAAATGCAAAGGGAATTTACAGAAAGTCAGCCAGAGAATGGGGTAGAGGGCTCAAGGAATTGAAGGGGTTTGGGTTTAGGGAGAAGTCCAACGCCTGGAGTTGAGGACCAGAGGCGCCTCCAATCAGAAAGCAACTTCTTCTCAAATCTCAGTGGCCTAGATTCCTCCAGCCTGTGTACAGGACATCAAAAGGAGCCCAGGTAAGAGGTCCCAGGGGACAGAAATGTTCCAGGTAACCCCTGTAGTCAGCAGGACCATCAGACTTGTCCAAGGAAGAGAAAAGAGAAAGGCCGATCTTTCTCTGTTCCTTTTTGCTGCTGAGCTGTGGAGTCTGGGGAAGGCCAGTCTTGGGAGGGGAAACTTTACTAAGAACTCTAAAGAGAGTTTAGATTCTGAAAGCTTCAAAGTGCAAGAGCTCTTTTTTCATAGTTCAAATCCCTCTCTTTATGCACGAGGAAACCACAGCTTGTCCAGGGAGCTGTCCAGATAACCAAAGAGTCTGGACAAATGCCCAGGTGTCCTCACTCACAGCCCTGAGCTCTTCCTGCTCACCTGGTGATAGAACCAGGTGAGTCCATCAGCCTTTGAATCCCCTTCCCACCATACCTGCCCACTGGATGAGGCTTTGTATTAGTTGTCCTCCTTCCCACAACTCTGTAACTCACAGCTCTGACGTTAGTATGGTTCCCAGGGCAGCACCACTTTAAGTTGAGCTGTGGGATATTAATGAGGTGGATTTGAAAACCTTCCTTCGAGGAGTCATTACCTGCTCCTCCAGCCGAGTGGCCTCTGGTCCAGGCATCTAGGCCTCTCTCCTCAGGTCCTAACCACTCCCACAGACATGCTGATAGAATCAGACCATCTCAGTATCCACAAACATCTTAACATTCCAGGTTAACAGCCTATCTTCTTGGTCCCTGTCTCTTACACAGCCATCTTAGATTACTGTAGACATATTCTGAGTAGCTACAGAGAGTGGATGTTTCTGGAAGACAGATAGCTGTGCCTTAAGGGACAGATTCAAGGGCATTGAAGTTATCTGGTCAGAGAATGGACAACCTTGTAATGTAGTATGTGATCTCCTCCAAAACTGTTACCAAAGGATATGAACCTTAGTGAACTTGCTAAAGAAAGATTATCCTGTAAGGCTTAGAAGTGCCCATGGCCAGGCCTCTGCCTCCTCCACACCTTCCTTTAAGGTTAGAGGGAAAGAAGAAGGGTATTATCAAGTGCCAACTCTGACTAATTGGTACTGATTCTCTGAAGCACTGTGTTAAGAAGGATTCTGAGGCTGTACTGAAATTTATAGGGAGAGTGCTATGATCGGTTAGCTATGTTTATCATAGATAATGGGGAGAAGGAGTGATTGAGAAGAGGATGTGAGGAAAGGGAGTATGGAAATGTTACCACTGGAGAAGAAGCTGGTGTACCATGGCCCAAAACTTTCCTTGGCCTTTCATTGGGTATCACAAACATAATGATACACAGGTGGGCTTTTGTATTTTGTTTTGTTAACTTCTGTTACTCCCTTTGGGGTATGAAATAATTCATAATTTCTTTAAATTAAAAATGTGACAAGTCCATTGATATCATTTGGGAAGGCTCCAGCTGTCTGTAAAACAGCTTCAGTGCAGGGGTAAAGCATCAAAACCAGGAGGCCAAAACCTTGCTCCATAACTGACTAGATATGTGGTCTCAGGAAGCCACTTCTCTCTGGGCCTCAGTTTCCTCCTGTCAAAGCCTAGATTCAAAGGTCATGTGGTCAAGGGTTGATAATTCCAAATAGTTTCATTGGATTGGAAAGGGTTTATTAACTTTTCATGTGCATGGTAACTATCAATAGAAAACTTCAAAAGATGTAGTCTAGAGCATAGGTCCCCAACCTCTGGGCCGTGGATCAGTACTGATCCAGGCCTGTTAGGAACCAGGCCACACAGAAGGGGGTAAGCTTGTGTGTAACACACTTGAATCATGCCGATATCATCCCTCCCCACACCGGTCCGTGGAAAAATTGTCCTCCATGAATCTGGTCCCTGGTGCCAAAAAGGTTGGGGACCACTGGTCTAGAGTCTTCTGCAAATGCCATGGGAATTCAAAGAATGGAATGATCCATATGGCCAAATAAGTCAAGGATGGCATCATGGAGAAAGTAGAACATCAACCGGACCTTAAAGGGTCAATAGAAATTAGGCAAGAAGAGGAAGGAAGCACAGAAGGCCAGCAATAAGGCCAGGGTGTCAAAGCAGGGTGTGTGTCAGGAAGGAGCAGAAAGAGCTGGATAATGAACTTAGCCATATTGTGGAATATCTGGAAAGCCAGGTGGAGGAACCTGAGCATTATACTCTGGGCAATAGGGAGCCATGGATGTTATTGAGTGAGTGACATCATGGTATGGTCTAGTGGTTGAAGCACAGAATGGATTGAAAAGAGAGAGATCAAATTCAGGGAGATTGACAATGTAGACATGCAATTCTGAGGGTGTGGGCTGGGGTGGGAGCAGGAGGAAGAGAGCACACAGTCGTTCTGGAAGAATTTCAGACAGGTGTTACTCCAATGACAGACAGCCTGTTCCAACCATTGCGTTCTTTACCCTCATTTATGAAGTCATCATATGGTATCTTGAGCTTAAATGAGGTACCAACTCACTTACACTTACTAATGTCTTCTCCATGCTATGAGCCAAAGACACCAAAAACAAAGCAAAACCAAACACAATCTAGGCAAGTCCATTGAACAACTGGTGAGCTGTGTGTGGAGGAAGAGAGTTTAAAGCACTTCCTTTGAGGCTGAGGCCTCACTTATCTCAGGATTACAGTGACTCATACGCCACCTTCTTTTAAAAACTGGTCAATTAAAAAGTTGGAACTTCCAAATCACTTATCGCCAAGTGTTACTACGGACCTGATCTCCACCTTTACTCTGTCCATCTCCCTCATAACTCACTTCCCAGTGTAGGTATATTAGGAAGGCTCAGGAAGATTTGTGGGTTTGTCTTGAATCCCCCAAAGGAAAGAGAAATGGATTCTAGAGGACCTTATCAGATCAAAAATAAATTTCTAATAGGAAGGGAGGTTTAAGGGAATAAGTCTTGGGCTGGAAGGTGAGAGACAATAGCTAACAGGACTCCAGTAAGTCCCTCCATTTCTCTAGGCATCAGTGTCCCCATCTGTAAAATGAGATGGCTGGACAGTGTAATCTCAAAAGCCTTTCCAGTTCTAACATTCAAGGCCTCCAAGAGGTTATAGAATGATCTTTGAAAATATCAACTAAACACAACTTCGCAGAAAAAGATACCATCCCATTTACCACCCATAGGCATTAATATCACACACACGCACACACACGCACACACATACACACTAGCCCTGGAAATGACAAGTCATAGTGGTACAAAGCTCAACTTGTGCATAGTGAAACATGCCCAAATTGTGGCCAAAGTGTAACCATGTAGAATTGGATGTTAAAAAAAAAAAGAAGTCAGATAATATACAATGTGTCATTTAAAAAAGTCATGCTGACATAGTAAGGAATGGCCTCCTGATGTGTGGGTGTGTTCGCAGACAATAAGCTAGAGAGACGGGAGACCCCAGGATCTGTGCAGGGATGACAAATGGGTCTTAATGGTAGGTTCCAGATGCTCCATATGTTCAACATTGCAAGTGATACAAGGACAGCATCGATCTACCTCCAGCAGATTGTAAAACCTGTCCAAACCCTGAGAAAGACAGCTTGTGGAAAGTATATAGGAAGGGACCTGTTTGAGTCAAGGTTGACATTCAGTAAGAATAACTAGATCAGTTTTTCCTCTTCTGAAAGATGTCATGTATGGTTTGAGGTTGTTTTGATCCTTTCAAAGAAATTGCAGTCCGCTTCAGAGTTGTATTTGCAGGTGGGGCTCTTGTACTAAATATCTCTCATCCCTGTTATTGGAACGGTCGGCATTTTCTGTACGTTAGAAGTCAGTAGGGGCGTGAGTCCTACGGGACACGACTCTCCAGAAAAAGTGCTTCTAAGCAAATCATTATGGCTCGTAATCATCCTTTCCTTCTCTGAGTCAACAGGAGGAAAGCATCGTTGGACTCTCGCCTATTAAAACATGAGTGGCAGAATTCCTCAAGGGCAGGGACCATGCCCCTGAAATGGTCCTGAACGGCCCCAGTGTGAAGCTACATGCCCTCGGACACCTAAAAGGCTTGTCAGAGTAGCAGAGGGCAGCAGTTCCTACACCAGGCAGGCACGCCAGGGAGTCACTCAGCTGCTAAGGTCTACCCACAGGTTACCGAGGACAGAGCTTCCCAAATCATGTGCCACAGCGCACTCAAAGCAGCTCCTTGACCCTCTAAGCAACCAGGTAGGACCTGGTGTACCCAGAGTCCCTGGGCCCAGCTCTGTGGTCCCAAAACTAGCAATACATTGCTATTACCTTAGCTTTAAGTTTTTTCACAGCCTCAGGAAATGTGTTACTTTATCTCTAACCTACTTTGTGACATCGGTTCCCACCTTTCATTCTCAGCCCTTGGCCAGCCCATCTTGAGGGGCCGCTGCCCTCTTCGGTGGTCTGGTGCCTGGCAGTCCAGTACCACCCACCTGAAACCCAGAACCAGCACCGCATCAGATCATACTCAGTGCCACCTCCCAACTCATCCCAAACAAGGACAGAAAATGAAATGTTTTCAAAGGCAAGAGAGATGCTTTTTGATTTTGTCTTTTGTGGCTAGGACATCCACACTAGGAATTCATAGTAATATGAGCCCTGCCGAGCCAGAGCATGAAAGGTGAGCCAGGCCTTCTGCAGCATCTGTGGAGCAGCGAGGCGGAAGTCAGGAGACGCAGGTGCGGTCCCTGGCTGCGCCATGATTAATGAGGGACTTGGGCAAGTTGATTTCTCTGGATCTAGGAGGTATCATCTTGAAGCTCCATGCAGTTCAGAGTTTATGATGCTCAGATCAAAGTATTGGTCTTCCCAGGGTGTCTGGGGTAACTTACACTTAGCATATGAGGATCAAGAAGTCATGGGCTGGCAGAAGTGCCTTTCCGGCCAGGCAGACCTGCACAGGGATGGGTGCTATGGAAGAATGCCCTGCTTTGTCAGGTGATGTGATGATCCCCCACCTTGGTCCTTGTCACTTTGCATGAACCCTATCTGCAGAAGTGTCCCAGGGTGAGATGACATTCCAGGTGCGTCTGAAGCTCAGGGTCAGGAGGGCTTCTCCAGACTCAGGAGTTATGGTTCAATGCTGACCCACTAACAGGATGCTGAATCAGCAGCTTCTTCCCCACCCTGAGCCAAGAGGGGTGGCACATGGTTGCATGTTTTACCTTGAAATTTGAGAGTGCAGACAAACCCCTGTCCTTGCTCATACATGTCCCACACACTTTCTGGTTGTTGGCCATGATATATTCTGAGCTTTGCTTAGTCATTTCTAGGTAAGCAGTGCAATCCAGATCAGGGCTTTCACACTTTGATGCTCGCACAAGTCAGCTGGGAAACCTTGTTTAAAAAAAACAGATTCCAATTTAGTCAGTCTGGGATAGGGCCTGAGGGTCTTCATTTCAAATGAGCCCCCTTTGACCTCCACGAAGCTGATCCACAAACCAGACTCTGGGCAACAAAGATGCAGAGAAAAGGATCAAGGGCTGAGAGTCACACCGCTCACTGTCTGTAGGCTGCTTCAGAAATTATTCAGAGCCTTTATTTCCCATCTTTGGGAGATAACACTGCCTACTCTAAAGGTTTAAAGGTGCTATTAAAAGGGCCAAGTGAGTTAACTTAGAAAAAGTACAAACATAACAGTGGTGTGAATGTTCTCCGCTCTTCCTGGCAACCACTGGATACCTAACCCTAATGTGCACTGGAACCGCAAGCAGAATGTGTTTAAACCGCATGCCTCGGGACCAACAAATACTCCAGCGTACGGACCTGGGTGGGCATGGGAGCACGCAGTTTAACAAGCCACCAAGGTGACGTGACGCCATCAGTTCTCAGACCACACACTCTGAGAAACTCTGTTCCAAGGGGCAAGAGTGCTTTGCTCTCCTCACGTGTGTAAATTTAAAATAATAAGGTACAGCAGAGAGTTTCTTACAGCTGGTCACAGATTCAGGACACTTACGACCCATAGATTGGCGCTTGTCACACTTTGATGTGCCCAGAAATCACTCAGGAAATCTGGTTGGAATACAGATTTCGGTTTTATCAGTCTGGGTAGAACCTGAGATTCTGCATTTCTAACGAGCTCCCAGATGGTGCTGGTCTGGGGACCACTCTTGGAGTAGCAAGATCCTGGCTCAGCAGTTCTCAGCCTGATGATAGCCTGTGACAGCCATCCTCTAAATGCTATGAGCACTTAAAAACTTTAGTTTTTCTAATTGGTCTGGGGCCGGGTTCAGGCGTCTTTAAAACATCCACGTGATTCTAATGTGCAGCCAGTATTGAGGGGCTCCCCACACAGACTCCCTGCCACAGGTATAAACCGAGGTGTTGGCTGAAGGACAGAAATAGGCAATCAGCTAGAGTCCACCACCCAGGCCAGCCCAAGGTCAAGTTAAGTGAGTCTTAGACTAGTTCCTTGCTAGAGAAAGAGGCAGACTGGCTCATGGTCTCTTGACACGGACAGGTGTCTGTGGCACGGCTTCTGTGGGGAAAAGAGTGAAGCTTTAATGGCAGGGGTGGGGGGGTGGAGAAGCTGGATGGTTAGCAGATGCTGATGCAATGGCTACTGCAGCTTCAGCCCACACGGCTCTTTCTTTTCCAGCTTCTGCCTGTGATTCTTCCCGCGCTCTCTGCTTGGCTCTCCCAGGGTGCGGACCAGGGTGGGATACTGACCTGTGCCATTCTGCCCCTGGCTAGGAGATGGTGGGGAGCTACCAGTCATGACAAGCCCCAAGGCCGATGAGGGCTCAGAGGCCGTGCTCCCCAAGCCCAGGAGTGTTTTCCACATCGAGTGGTCATCCATTCGGAGGAGGAGCAAAGGTGTGCGCTTCCTCTGCTCGCTCTCCTCTCTAAAATGAGGACAATGGCAGTACCTGCATCACAGGGTGGTGGGGAGAACCATGGGGGTCAGGCTTGCTCTTATCACAGACAACCTCTGACCACAGCCACATGTCGCTGTGTCTAGACTCTCCCTGCTTGGGAGACTAAACAGGCAGTGGACTCTAGGTCAAGGCCAGGAGGTCTCAAACTCAGCTGCACATTGGAGTCATCTGCATCCCTCCTGGAAGACTTTAATTTAATTCTTCTGGGGAGCAACTTGGGTGGGCTTAAGGATCTTGAAAAGCTCTCCATAAAATTCTGTTTGCTGCCAGATCACCAGCCACTGGTCTTGGAGGCTAGAGGTGAGAAGTGCTCAGTAAGACAGCGGTGAAGATGTCAAGGCCAAGGGAATGGGTAGAGAGGCAGGGAGGGGAAGTGGCTCCCAAAGGCCAAGAGTGGGGTCCAGAGGGCAGCTAAAGCTGAGCCAGTGGGGGAGCTAGAAACTTGGATTTGGAAGCTGAGGGCATGATGTGGCAAACAGGAAGGAGTTGGAGGGTCTCTCCAACCTGCTGCAAGTTTGGAGAAGCCTTGTGAAAAGCCAGGGCTGAGAGACCAACTAATTCTGTCTCCAAAACTCCAGAGAGAAGAGCTGACTTGCCTAGAATCATGCAACTGGCGAGGGGCACAGCAAGGGATAAAACTGATTCCTGGTCACTGTTCTTTTTACATCACATGCTTTCCAGAAGTGACTTTCTTGCTCCAAGTCATCTGGGCCTCGTCCTTTCACACCCAAAGTAGCCAACCCAGAGAAATGGGTCTAGAGTGTTATGGAAAAACATCACACATGACAGAGAGGGCATCAGGATATTTCAAGGCTCCCTCTAGCCCAGGAGTCTGTATTTGTCAGGGGCCCTGGGGATGGTGTGTAAGAGAGAGCATGGCTTGTCTCCAGAAGTTAATAATCTCCCTCTAAGCATCCTCCTATGATAGTGATTTAGGGCAGAGAGCCCCATGGGAGGTGAAGCTTGGTCACAATTGCTGAAGAGCTGGCAGGCAGAGGGGAGCTTCAGACAGAAACAGTGGGTCCATGGGAGTATCACACACAATGGCCTCAAAGTCTAGAGCAGCGGTTCTCAACCTGTGGGTCGCGACCCCTTTGGGGGTCAAACGACCCTTTCACAGGGGTCACCTAAGACCATCGGAAAACACATATATAATTACATATTGTTTTTGTGATTAATCACTATGCTTTAATTATGTTCAGTTTGTAACAATGAAAATACATCCTGCATATCAGATATTAACATCACAATTCATAACAGTAGCAAAATTACAGTTATGAAGTAGCAACAAAAATAATTTTATGGTTGGGGGTCACCACAACATGAGGAACTGTATTAAAGGGTCGTAGCATTAGGAAGGTTGAGAACCGCTGGTCTAGAGGAAACCTCTTTGCTTCCTACTCTTTCTTTTATTCAGTCTGATAAATACGGGGTGTTCAGAGCCCAGCCTGCCATTATTACACTTGACCACAAGAGGGAGCCAGAGCATCAAGACCAAATCTTCCAAGGGCCCTAACTTCTTTCACCTTGTCTAAAGTCCTACTACTGTACCTGGCCATATTTAAACATAAATTATCTGGTAACAATGAAACATATGTTTAGAGCCACTTTACAACAGTTATTTTAGAATTACAAGGACATGCCAAAATCAATTTCAAGTAATGATGTGAATATTGCTTGTCTTATTTCAACCAGCCATTGCTGCTAAAACACCTGACATTCCAAGGCATACGACCAAAAAAGAGGTCCAAACAGCCCAAGGTCACCCAGTTGTGAAGAGTCATAGAAAAATTTAAGCAGACGTTGCATGGCTCGGGCAGCTTAATACTTTATGAGCAATAACGTCCAAGTTCCTTTCTTCGCACCCCTACAAGTTGTCCATGTGGTGTTCAAGAAAGAACCCTGCATTCAGGGATCATGGACAAGTCACTGTTTCCTCATCTAAAAAATACAAAAGTTGAGCTAAATCAGAGTTTGTTAACTAAAGGTCAGTCGAATCTCTAGATTCCTTAAACTCCTGTGAAATGTTTACATGAGGATGTACATTTTTTTTTCCCTAAAGGGAGAGCCCAAATGGGTTCCTAACCAGTAAAAGAACAACAATTAAAAAAAGGACCTTCCAGCTGCAAGATGCTATGGTCCTAGGCTTCCTCTAGGGGAACAGGAAAGGGAGATATTCCAATGCCAACTTTCCAAGAAATTTGCTGCTCATTGGCAGGGTAGAGGTATCCTAATTGACTTTTTTATTTTTCCTTCCAACTCCAGTGTTTGGGAAAGGTGAACACCAGGAGAGACAAACCAAAGACCCTTTCCCCTATCAATACCGGAAGCCCACGGTTGAGTTGCTGGTGAGTAAAACGTAGCCTGAACTAGGGGCAGCACCCCACGTCATAGCCTGCAGCGGCAGACTAAGGACCTGAGGTCCAGGGAAGGCATTCGCTAGGTTAGACAAACTTTTCTTGAATCCATGTTTCCAAAACCATAATTACCTGGGATTAAAATATCCGTTTTTCACAGTTTACTTTATAAAGTTCCACATTACTTTTATTTGAATTCTTCCTCTAAATCCAGCATTTAAGCATTTAGAAAATGAGTGAGAGGCAATTTTCAAAAACAGAATCTTTACATGTTTAATTTTATGGATAGTTGCATTTTAATGCTGGGGAGGGATGATTTCTTCTGGAAAGCATGTGGTATAGTGGAAGTAATTTAAAAAAAAAAAAAAAGAATCTGTGGTTAAATCCTAATTCTACTGTTTAACTTCGACATCTGCCAATGAGGGAATCGGTCCATTGCTCAGCCATCATCCACAGAATGAGGATGAAGATGTTGTCTTGTTTTAGTTCAAGGCTGTTGCTCATCTTAACTGAGGTGACATGATAAACAACACCAAAGATATTCTGGTCGACAGAAACGTGGAGATGATTAAATAGCAATGGCACTAAATGCCTAATGAAGGTCTTAGCTTGGGCCCTTCTCAGCGTGAGAAGCACAGACTTGGGAGTTTCTTGCCCATATCTTGTCCCCGGGCAGGACCTGGACACCATGGAGGAGAGCTCAGAGATAAAGGTGGACGTGAGCATTTCCAAGACGACCTGGATCCACAGTTACATGGCTGCCTGTGGGAAAAGGATCAGCCAAGCCCTCAGTTATGTCACGGGAGAGATGAAGGAGTGCGGAGAGGCACTGAAAGGTAAAGAGTCCATGAGAGCAACCCCTGGCCCTACCCTAAAACTGTCACCTCCAGTCCTCCCCCAGGAAATGCTTTGCCATGGTTCTCTATGGACCAGACTGAGGGCTGTCTTTCAAAGACAGGAGTTTTGCTGTTAGAACAGACCTACAGGCCCTTGGGAGGGAAATGCAATCCCTGTGAGCACGCAGGCTCTTGTTGAACACAAGAGTTACGCTTCTCGAAGAGCCCATCACCATGTTGCAACAGGCATCTTAGTGCTGGGATTCTGGAGCCAGAGACTTCTAGAAAAAAAATTTCTGTCCTATGGATGGCTCATGCAAAAACTGAATCTACAATTCCAGTAGGTCCTCCTTAGCAATTTCCCCCAGAGCTCAGACTGTGGGTTTGACACACTCTGTGCAGCAAGAGTTTTCTCTCTGGATCTGTCTTCTTGAAAATTCGTGCCATTCTCATGGGGACACAGGTAGCTCAGGGTATCCACCGCTTGAAAAACAACCCGAAGACCACAACCAGTTAGCAATGGGTCTGAAGAGTTCTCTGGGCAGTCAAATGCCCTCGTGGTTTCTTGGTTTACCTTCTTCTGAGGCAGGTGACAGCAGGGGGGCTGGCTCCCTGCACACCTGCTTTGGGTGGGGATGTTCCCTCACACCCTCCGCTCCCTCCCACTCTGGGGCCTGACCCAGGGCCGCCATGCCTGAGCATTGACCTCCTGGCCTGGGTTCCATTTTCAGACAAATCACCCGTTTTCCAGTTCCTCGATTGGGTCCTCAGGGGCACGTCTCAGGTGATGTTTGTGAACAACCCCCTCAGCGGCATCCTCATCATCCTCGGCCTCTTCATCCAGAACCCCTGGTGGGCCATCTCGGGCTGCTTGGGCACTGTTATGTCCACTCTGACAGCCCTCATCCTCAGTCAGGACAGGTAAGTTCCAAGAGACCCAGGGTCCCAGCACGAGGCCTGAGGTCACTCCCTGCAGGAACCATTGCCATCTTCCCATCCCTCGCTGCTTGACTCCCAGCTCAGAAACACCTCAAAATAAGGACAGCCATTCTCTGGTAATTCTGTAGCTGCTACATGCCACCCAGGGGAATGTGAAGAGGGGCCATGTCTTTGAAGGCGGGTGTCGCCAGGCCCCAGCTGAGAGAAATCTGACTCAGAAGGAAAACTGAGATGGCAGCACCGCTATGATGGGGCCTCAGGGAGCCCCCACTTCCCCTGCCCTCCTCTCTCCCTGCAGATCAGCCATTGCAGCAGGACTTCAGGGCTACAATGGGGTGCTGGTGGGACTTCTGATGGCTGTGTTCTCGGACAAAGGCGACTATTATTGGTGGCTTTTGCTCCCTGTCATCATTATGTCCATGTCTTGGTAAGTGGACTTCTGAGGCTGTGGGTGCAGGTCAAGGGCTGCCAATGTTTTTATCCCAGTTCCATGTCTGTCTGTCTCAACTCCATGGCTGTCTGTCTAAACTCACTGTTAAAGTGGCAGTTACTCAGCTAGCACATCAGAAGCTTCCACTGGAAATAATTCCTAATGCCATACAGTGTCAGCATTGTGCTAGGTGGCCTACAGACCGTATATCATTACCTACCAATATTTACTCCTCTTTTTCTGTTTTTCTTGGAGACCTAAAAGGGTTTCTAGTCCTGCCCTACCAGAGCACGGAGAAAGAAACTGAGGGGCACATAGGTGAAGAGCCACACCATGGGGTCCCATCAGTTTCTGAAAATCTTCTCATTCCTCCTGCTGCCACCCATGCCCTCTCAAGCTTTTCCCTGTCCTTGGGACCCCTGACCAAACTGGGGCAACATCCCAGTATAGGCCGAAGGCCCTAGCTTCTCCTTCAGCTCCAGAAGTTGGAGGGCACCTGGCCATGAGCCTCAGTGCTCTCAGCTGCTCAACAACCACTTGTTGCATGAACGAATGTCATTCCCTGCCTCATCACCCCCCAGCCTGTCCTCTCTCTTCCTGCCTGGATGTGGAGCTATATCATTTTTTAAGGAAGTTCTGTGACTCCTTTCCTTTGAACATCCCCCAGAAAGCCCTCCTTCTCAAGTCGAGTCTGGGCATCTACCCTGTCACTGTGCCAGGAACAGGGAAGAAGGGACTCAGGGAAATTGCTGCTCAGGGCCAGTCAGGCACAGGCAGGGCCAGGAAGGCACAGGGAGCACCCCTCTCCCGCTCAGTCTAGTGTCAGGCTCAGTGGCTTCTTGAACAGCATCTCCTATGCTTCTGCCATCAGCCCCATCCTCTCCAGCGCCCTGGGCACCATCTTCAGCAAGTGGGACCTCCCAGTGTTCACACTGCCCTTCAACATCACGGTGACCCTGTACCTGGCGGCCACAGGCCACTACAACCTCTTCTTCCCCACAACACTGCTGCAGCCTGTATCCTCTGTGCCCAACATCACCTGGTCGGAGGTCCAAGTGCCTCTGGTAGGTATTGTGGGAAGTGAAAGAACAGCATCTGTCAAAACTTATTGTTAAAGTGGCACTTATTTTGCCTATCAGAAACATCCAGGAGTAATAACTACTATTAACAAGTATATATGAGAGGCACTCTACACACAATTTGTCATTAGCCACCATCCTTTTCCTTCTTCTTTCTAACTAAGAGCTAAAAAGGCCATTTCTGGTTCCACAGAGGAAGAAACTGAGGCCTGGCTGGGACACAGCTAATGGGTGAAGAGCAAAGTCAAGGCTAGAGGTCTGGCCTCCCGTCTGCCAGGCATGGGTTCTTTTCTTTTTTCCTTTTTGTAATAGTCTCTTTGATGCTTTATTCCAGTTTTTAATCCAGTTTACGCTGCGTATTTTCTTTCATCCAATCTCACTGATTCATGAAAGACGAACACATCACACTGCCACCTATCGGCTAAGGAAGCCTCTGCTCCAACCTCCAGAGTTAATTCCGCTTGCTCTCTGAGGCATGCTCACGCTTTAACGCACAGGTGTTCCTCCATTAAGACATGCATATATAACAGAGCTTTTAAAGTTTTTTACAAGTATTTTGTATGTAATGCTGGCCTCTGGAAGTCTGCCAAGATAATTAAAAAGAAGCTACACTAAGAGCATTAAATCAGCCTGGAGAAAAGAGCCCATTAGCCTCCTTATCTAAGTGGACACGTTTTCTCTGAGGCCCCGCCCCCACCTTCCGTTACACTGAACAACCCCCCAACTGCGCTCACTCGGAGACTTCGCTATTGGCAATTCATCACCTAACCACAAAACCACTTTCCCTTGTTGAAAGAACTTTCAGAACTAATGTTGCCTAGTTTCTCCTAGCGTTTCATAGTCTGCAACATCAAGACATAGTAGAACGAGCCCTGCACTTGTACAAAAAGCGTCATTATTTAGGAAGAGAAATATCCACATGAGCCCCATCCTTGTTGATTTGCATGTGCGTGCACTCACGCATGCACACGTGCAGGCCTTCATGAGCCAGAGGCGAAAAAGGGGACCGTGTTGCAATTTACTCCTGAGACTTCCCTTTCATGGTGTTTACCCCATCTATATCTTTGGGAGGCAAAATTGCTCTAACTGATGTGTGACAGGGAGACAATGTTATTATAAAGGGTAAATTTAAGATATTTTGAATTCTCCAGGCCACATTTCCCATGGAAAAGCTACCTAGGGATTTTGTAGAAATGAAAAACACAGAATTAAGAGATCCTGTACAAATATTTTAAACGCTCCAAAGTTCCAGGAAAGAAAAATTCAATTTTGGGTGGTTGTTTAGAAATAACTTTCTGGAAAATTGAATGGATTCTGGTCATGATGAAGACGTTTTGTCTTTTGACCAACTCACGAGAGCCTTGAGTTTGACGGACGCAAGCAATAAATGTCAGAGAGGATTTAAAACTCCCAACAGGTTTGAGATCGCGTGAGTTCCTCTGCTCTTGTGGCCACTGGACAGCCCCCTGGTGGCTGACCAGCGCCAATGCCTCACTATAAAACCTTCCCCCACACCCGACCCACCCTACTTGAGGAGTCCTGAGCCCCGGTTCTTTTCTCTACTCCCTGAGTCACAGAAGACTGTGCCTGGAGCTCCCGAAGCATCCCCCTGTCTCCGCACCCCCCCACAGGGCAGAGTCTTCTCAGGGAACACAGGCCAACAGAAGACTTGCCTCATCGTAAGATATACACGTTCTGGCCCCAGGCCTCTGCTTCTCCTCAGCTCACTGTCCAAGGGGTGAGACCAACCCCAGTGCCTCCCAGCATGGCCCAGAGCCTCTTCCCTTAAACTCTTTCCCAGCTCAAGGGGCCTTGGCCAAAGTTCCACAACACAGCATCCAATCCCAGTCGCTGCATGCCCAGGATCCTCTCCCCAAATCCAGGGCACGTGCACCAGTGCCCCCAGGCCCTGGATCCTGGCCTCCTCAAACCCTCTGTCATGCACAGACGGGCCCCTCTACCCATGAGAAGTGTGGGAGCCAGATGCCAGCAGGGTGCTTATCTATCAGCCACCATCACACCATTTAGCCATCAAAGAACAGATGCGATGGTACTACTTCTCGGGGCCCCCTGTGGGTGCTAGCCCACTGGCTCACCCACACCAGACTAATGTGACTGCAGCCCAGACATGTTTTTGAAAACAAAAAGGACCATTTTTACATCTCATCTTTAGCCTTCTGGTCATCTTTTTAGCTTTAAAAAGACTGTTTCCAGAAGGTTTTTAAACCCCAACTTGGATCAGACCTCTACTACTTTTCTAATGAATAATACCCTCATTTGAAAGGTTTTCTGTTTCCCTTAATTGGGGGTTTAGTGCCTTACAGTCATGTTTCTAAACCAAGGAAACTTAGCATCCTAACCCCTTAGTGTTCTGAGAACTCAAGATTAAAACAGTTAAAGCTCATGTTTCTTTCAGAGTTAACTATATGAATAATAATATCTTGGAAACCTGTTGCAAAATGTGAGTGTGTAGGGTTTGACACCAAATTTTTTCCAGCCAAGGGCAACATTGTCTCTTTGCATGTGATACCTGCAGCTTCTGAGAGCCATCCCTGTCGGAATCGGCCAAGTGTATGGCTGCGATAACCCCTGGACTGGAGGAATTTTCCTCATAGCTTTGTTCATTGCATCACCTCTTATTTGCCTGCATGCTGCGATTGGATCCACCATGGGGATATTAGCAGGTGAGCATCATCACTTCTCCCTTTCTAACGAGCCATAGGGATGTTAGGACCTGGGACTAGCTCCAAAGAAAAATGATGACATGAGTCTTGAATGCTTCACCTACTTATTTCTGTCAACGCTCCCTCATTTTATTGTACCATGTTTTTTCTATTTTGGGTGCCAGTGCCCTTATGCTCCCATGAGCAAAAGCTGCCCTAGTGAAAGACTTTGGTGTTAGTCATTTACACTTTAGTATAAATTTAAAGTTTGGGATGGGTTTCTTCCAGGTATGTTTATATTTTAAGTCTTATATTTAATGATGATATGAAGGACTTATTCTCCAGTGGAAAACATTAAGATGTCAGTGAAGAAGAAGTCATCCTCCTTTTTGGCCAGGGAAGGACCGTCTCTGAAGTGCTTAAATCAGACTTCAGAGTTCTACTCAAAGGGTCTCTTCTACCCATAACAGCTTCACCACTAATATTCATGTGACACGGCAGCCATTTGTTTCCTGTAGGTGTTTTTTCACTGAATAAAATCATAAGTTGTTTCTTATAAATGCCTAAGGGGATAACTAGCCTGGGTTTGGAGGACGATGGTGGGTTTCAGGGCTGGCAGGGAGCCTCAGGAAATGCTGCCCTCCCCCGCCCCCCCCCCCCCATACCCAGCACGGTGTCTGCTTTCTCTCATAGCTCTCACTCTTGCAACACCCTTTGACTCCATCTACTTCGGCCTGTGTGGCTTCAACAGCTCACTTGCCTGCATCGCCATAGGGGGCATGTTCTATGTCATCACCTGGCAGACCCACCTCCTCGCCATCGCCTGCGGTAGGTGCTGCCAATGAATCCCCTTTGCACCAAAAAAAAAAAAAGGATCTCTAGGTCTATCCCCAAGAAGAAAACCACCCTGTGAAAATGCTGCCAATCCTTCAGATTAAAGCAAGGATCCTTTGTTTTATAAAAGGGTTTTTATTTAAAACTGTTTTTGAATGATTGGTTAGGAATTAATATATTAAAAACCACTTTCACTGAATATAAAGTGTCCAGCCACTTGAAGACAGATGTTTTTAGATAGTGCTTGTTTGGTTGTTATTCGTGGGCTCTGTCTCCTGTGATTGCTACCTTCTGGCCAGTGATTGGAACTGACCAACAGGGCAACTCTTATGCAAGTTTATCTTTATATTTGAAGTTGGGTGATTTACATCCAGCACCCAAACCCTGACCATTGGACTTTCAAATAGTGCTTACATTGGGGGATGTGGTCAGGGTTAATACCAGCTGGACACTCAGTATCTCTCTAATAAAGATTTGTTGTTAACATCCTAAGAACAATTGGGATGCTTTTAGTTGAGCAATTGAAGGTTCAGAAGCAAGGCCCAATTATCCGAGCCCATTTTCACAGAACCTCACCAAGAGCTGGCACTTGGCCTTTCCCAGTGGCCAGCCTGGTTATGTCCTCCCCATGCAGAGCCTAGAAGAGGCAGTCAGCATACTTGGTCTTCCTCAAGTTTGCAGAATGCTGCTCCTCCCTGGAAAGCCATATTATGTTCATAAATTGTGATGAAATATACCAGCAGGGAGCTCTGGGATTCACTCTCCTTGGCTGTATAGTAAAATTTTCATTTATGCTTTATGCTGCTAAATGTTCCTTCGCTAGAATGTAAGGTGATGGGACCCAAGAGAATAGTAACAGCTCAATCCTGGCCTTCTTTAATAAAGTTCATCTGCTGTCTTGGGTGTGCCAGCATTTGCTTGGAATTTAACACTTTTCTAAGCTGCCAAGCAATAGAAACAAAACCCAATTTTTTGTAATCTGAGAACGAGCATTTGTGGCATAAACTGTGTGGGGAGAAAATATATAGACAAAGGCTGAGGCACTGTTAGTCACTTGACTGTTTCTTGGTTCTTTTCCAGCCCTGTTTGCAGCCTACCTGGGTGCTGCCCTGGCTAACATGTTATCTGTGGTGAGTTCACGTGAGCTAAGAATGTGCCACAACCCCCTTCCTGGTGTTCTCGCATCTCCCTAAAGTCCGCGCACAGCCCCTCCTCCAGGAAGCCTTCCCCAGTTCATCCCTCTTGTCTCAAATTCCACTACTCACCTCAGTACCTGCTGGACATAGGAAGCTGGGCCTCAAAAATTTAAATGTCAAGTGTCACTCAATCAGACCCATTGTCAGTGGGCCAAGGAAGGACAATTTGAAGAGCATTATCTTATAAATCAAACTCCTTTCTGACAGAACTCTGGTTCTGACATCCTCTAGAACTAGTTTTAAATCTCTATTATCTAATGTTTTGTATGTTTATAGATCATCTGCCCAATTAATTTGTGGGCCAGTTGTTTGTCCCATGGTAACTAGCATGGTGTTGGGGGTCCTGAGGGAAGGCTTCAAGGGGAACAGGGAGCCAAGCCCCAGCCAAGCCTGAGAGAAGCTAGAGCTGGTGGCCATGGGTACATGCAGCAGCCCAAGAATCCCTTCTGTGAGCTCCAGTGCAGGTTGTACATGAGGTTAGAAAGCACCACATGGCCAGCCCAGCCCCCCTTATACACAGGGAGGGTCCCAGGCCCCAGCGCAGAGTACTTAGGGCTCAGTCTGCAGTCAGCCTCCCCATCTTGGATAAGGGTTCAAGGGCACAGCTCCCATGGGAAACCAGGAAAAGTCATATTGATCATGCAGGTAGAAATAGAGGTAGACATTCTACTCATGCCTGTCTAAATCCCTCCTTAGTGAAGTTGGACTTGGCATGGGAAAGAAGTTTCTAAGCATAGAATTAGTCTTCCCTGATACCACCATCCTTTGTCTCCCAATGGGCTACGTGCCTCCTGTGAGCCCCATCAAATTTTGTTCATGCATCTGCTACAACATGTGACATGCAGTACTGAGATGACATGAAAAACACATGGGTCCTGTTCCACTTTTAGCCTGTGTACTCCTTCAGAACAGGGACAGAGTCACATTTCCATCTTTATCTCTAGTACCTATTACAGTGCCTGGCATACAGTAGGTGTTCAAGAAATGATGAATGAGTGAAACCTTGAGGTTGTGAGCTCCACCATTAAAGCTGGGACTAAATAGCCGACCGTCAGAAACACTGACGGGGGACAGAAGGATGGAGTAGAGGTTCTGAGGCCCCTGTCTGCTCCCATCATTCTTGCATCCATCCATTCTCCCAATGGTTCACCCAATCAGTACATGTCATGTGCCTCCCTTGGACACAGTACTGGAAGGGATGTGAAATAAGAGGCTTTGGTTCTTGTTCATAGGCATCTACAGGGTGACTGGCCCTTTCCTCTGTTGCAGAGAAGTTACAGGTTATACCACTCAATTTAGATATTTTTCAAAACAAATTCAAGTTTACTTTCTGTGCACCTATTATGTTTTATTCACTGTGCTAACCACTCTCAGGGATACAAACACGTGCAGGCTATTAGCACACTCTGAAGGAATTTCCAGTCTCCTTGTGGATATATAAACGTTGAGTGACATTTATGGGACCGTTCAAATCCTCCACAGAAGAGAGCACTTAGAAGCTTCCTTCTTTTGCTTTCTAACTGGCCCAAGTCTGTGCAGCCCATGTCTTCAACAATGCCACCCTCTGACGATGACCAAAAACTGAGGGCCTTCATATGCTCTAGACACCAATTCTCTGAGTATACATTATTATCCCCACTTTATTATTGATGAAATAGGTCTTGAAAAGATAGAATGACTACGACAAAGTGATCAGAGCTGAGATTTGGATCTAGGTCTATGGAATGCCTAGCCTACATCCTTCCCACTACAGGACTCAAAGGAGATGCTTCCCCAAATGCCCTGTGCAGTCTTAGCAGAACTTCGGAAAGACTCACTGAGTGGAGTTCATCACTCATGAGTGTTCCTTATGGTTGCAGTTCTGGTACCAGGCTGTCATTGTTCTTCCCCAAGTCCCATCCAACGGTGCCATCTCTGAACACACACATGACTGGTATTGTTACCCTCATGGTATTACCTGAGGTTTTTATTCCTTATAATAAAGTGGTACTTAGGGGCAAGGCGGCATAGTTTGACCCACTTCAAAGCTGAAATTGAAAGTTCTATGTTAGCAAGCTAGCCATTCAAGTTATCTCAAACAAAGAGCAGGGAAGGGTATTTAAAAGCCTCAGGGAATGTTAAGAATCTCTTTTTTAAAAAAAAAGGTCAACACCATGAGAAAGAAAACTGGGAATGGGAGAGCCTTGAGAAGAGAAGTAGCTATTCTCCAAGTCAAGCTCTCGGGCCTAGGATGTCACATCTCTGCCTCTCTATATATGTCTGCTCTGTTTCCCTGTGTCTCTCTGTGATGACATAGCCCCCAAATGGCCATCTAGATCAAGAGCCTCTGTACACAGTCTCTGTGCCTCTTAGTTCAAAGTCTTAAGAGAGGGATTCTATTCCCAGGAACTCTGCTTACAAGAAGCTGCATTTGAGTCAGGTGTCTATCTCTGGTCCAGTCAGCTGTGATTAAAGACAAAAAGCCATGAACTACAAAATGACCGCCAACACCATTCCTTCAACAGCAGGAATGGCCACAGTTTCTTAAGTTGAGGTATAGGCTGGCCAGGTAACCCAAGCAAAACATGTCTCCTACATAAAGGCATATTATAATTGGGTTCAAATGGCTCATTTTGAAGTAAGTGTGTTCACCTGTAACACCAACTGACACCGCTGGCATGGTTTTATTTATACTGGTCATAAATTCAGTATTATTCCTATCAATGCCCACAAAGCATCCTCTCCTCTACCCAGGGCTGGAGGTGTTTGGTAAGGACTGATGAAACAGGCACAAGCATCTGAGGTAACCAAGGCTTCTCTCGTGTTCTTCCTTCCACCCAGTTTGGATTACCAACCTGCACCTGGCCCTTCTGTCTCTCCGCGCTAACCTTCCTGCTTCTGACGACCAACAACCCCGCCATCTACAAGCTTCCACTCAGCAAAGTCACCTACCCAGAGGCCAACCGCATCTATTACCTGTCCCAGGAGAAAAACAGAAGACCATCAACCATAACAAAGTACCAGGCCTATGATGTCTCCTAAGTTGCCCTTTCTAAAGCATGTCACTGTAAAGTGAGCCTTCAGCAGGCTGTGCAGGTCCCCGGGCTGAAGGCCACTTAACCTCTCCTTCTGTCTGTTCTGTGATTCTCCTCCCACCACCCACACACCCAAAGCAAGCCTAACCTCACTTGTCCCAAGCACAGGGAAGTATTATGTAGTCACCATTCAGGAACCTCTCCATTCTAAGAAGCACAACACTTATCAAAGATATGGTTAGTTTAGACTTGGCACAACTCACTGCATAAGAGCTTCCTTTAATGGGAGTGTTCCCTCTTTGGCAAAATAAGCCACATCCCTAAAGAGAACTCACCAAGAAGAGGACAGAGGTTGGTGACCTAGTCATCCAACTCGGTCATCAAATGCAGCAATGCACAGTGTCAGGAAATATGCACTAGACTAGAAGGCAAAAGGGCTGGTTCTGCCCCACCTCTGACATTAAGGAACTCCTACCACCCTGGGTGAGTCCATCCCCTCTCACAGCCTCATTTCTTACTGGGTTTATGACAGGGAAGGACTTGAGCATCCCTTCCACCTTAGAAGTGTTGATTCATCTCTCTCTCTCTCTCTCTCTCTCTCCTGTAAATTGGTAAAATCAGCATGACCAACAAGTAATTACTTTGAGTTAAGTAAGAGATGGACGGGTTACCTGGGAAAGAGGCAGAACAATTTTAATGATCTATGGAGATTTATTCTTGAGTCATGAGAAGATGTTCTCCAGACTTGGGGTTAGCAACCTAATTCACTGGAAATGCCAACGTGCCTTTCTTTACATAACAGAAATATTTCTGGAAATGTCGTAAGATGAAAACTGATCCTTTTCAACATTCAAATCGTATTTTAAACAAATGTGTCTCCTTTTGTAATAGACATAAACATCTCTCATTAAAATGCTAAGCTTGCAAGTTGGTATCAGAGTTTTCTTAAAATGCAGCTTACCTACTTTGTTCACACATTGCCCATTTGAGGGGTTTTCCACAGTCACAGATGTGTCTGAAAAAAGATGAGAAGGGGTGAAAAATTCTCAGGAGAGGTTTTGAATTGTTTGCAAAGTGGGTTATACAGGAAAGACAATGATCGTTGTTGTTTTTGTTTTTGCTTTTTTTTCTGTTAAAGTACAAGTTGTTAACAACCCATCTTGATTTTTAAGGCACAGTCTTTTAGTCTTGTACCCCAAAATTTACAGATTTAAGCCTTTTTGTTATTTAATTACTTTCATTATAGCACTAAGCTCCTAAAGCACAGGATCCCTTTGTTGGAAGCCAGGAGGCTCCGCCTTCACACCCCTCCCCCAGTGGAGTGGGGATGAACCTCTTAGAACCCTCTTCTTGCCCCACCTTCATCACACACACTTCCAGTTTAGCATGATGGGGCAAGGACATAAGATGGGGGATGTAGAAAGGAAGCAATGGGGAGGGGACAGACCCCCTATGAATGCAGCTTTAAGGAAAGAATTGCGTTTGACTAAAATCCATCATTCAGGAAAAGCTGGCATCCACATATATCTTTTCTTTTCTCTGCCTGCCCTGAGATCCCGGCCATGTTCTGCCAGCCCAAGAGCACGAGGCTGCCTGTTTCTCTCCCAGATTGTACCTCGCCGGTGATGACTTGTCCAGGAAAATGGAACACTTCTCACTGCAAACAAATCTCCCACATAGGAAAGGGGAGAGAGTCACACTCCAGAGGCTGCTTCTGAGTTTGCGGTCACACCTTGAGGCCAAGAAGGTCTCAGGCTGTGTTTTAATGATGACGGAGTTATGGCTCTCTGAGGATTAAGCATCCAGGAATTTCACCAGAAGGCTGTTTATGCTCACAGCTCACTCAGCTGCCCCAGAACCTCTAAGTGATGACATAGAACTATTAAAATACCACTTTTTATGCATTTTCCAAAAAAGTGTTATAATCTGGTTTTATTAAGAGCAGGAAACCTCTGCGTGCATGCCTTTCTGATTATTGACCACTAACAAATCCCTTTAGCTCTTCTAAGTATTTCAATATCCTCACCTATAAAGCAAATTCAGTTGGCCTAGGATAACAAGCAAGGTGGAAATAGACAGGACAAAATAACTTGACTTAAGAAAATGTACAATGACCATAGGAGTCTATTCCAGCTTCAGTTAGGCACTGACAAAGGAGAGAAAGAGCCAGCTCACGCCACCTCCTGAGACCTGATGGTGCACGGGAGCGCATGTCTCCAAAGGCCACATTCAGTGATATCACATGGGTAGCTTGAAATTGGCCATGCTGGGAGTCTTTACACCATAGTAATTGGCAAACTACAGATCTGGGTTCTTTCCCCAGATAGCCAGCTTATCCAACACCACACTGACCAGCCAGTTAGGTGGGAAGAAAAGAGGACAATTAACAGGGCTCCTAACCAGACTCTCAGAAACTAGGGCTGGAATATTCAATATAGCAGTCCTAAAGAGATGCCATTGTGCATACAAAAGGCATTGAAGAAAATAACAAAAGTATACTCAGGCATAAAAGGACCTTGAAGATTTACCCACAGAGCCCTACACTGAAAAAACTACAAATAAGAAGAAAACGAATCTAGGAAATGTTACAAGAGACACAAGAATACTGTAGGTGATCACATACCTTGGTAATGCTTATTGTTTATTAGGAGCCAAGGAGGGAAATAGAAGAAATATACCTATAACAACCTAGAACTGGAATATTGAATGATGGCCAGAAGGGACAGAAAGACAAAAGAAGCAGGAGAGCCTATTACAGCACTTAGCTTGTACAAAAGCTGATAAGTTTAAAAAGCCCCGAGGGAGGAATAAACACAGATGATAAGGGCAACCACAATGAGAACAAAATGAGAAATATAAATTTTGAACCAGAAGAAAATTATCTTTCCAATGGAGAGGAGAAAGGCATTCTAGAAAGTCACCCAAAAAAAGATAGTTAAGTACAAAAAATAAGCAGAAGGCAGAAATTAGTCATAATATGACAGTAATTGACCCCAAGAAAGTTAACTATTAAATTTACCACTGGAAGACAGAGGTGCAAGGGTTGTACTTTTATAAAAAGAGCTAACTAACAATGTGCTGTTTCCAAGAAACATTTAAAAGAGAAAGACACAAAATGTTTACATACAAAGATGCAATAATATATACTAAGCAAGTGTAGACTAAAAGAAAGCTGGGGCATCCATCATAATAGCTTGAAAATTGAGATTTGAGGCAAGAAAAAGTAAAGAAGAAAGAATGGTGTAAACAAGTAATAGGGTAAGAATATATAATAATTAAAAACACATAGGTGCTAATAAACAATCAGCCTCAAAAGACATCAAGCAGCAATTGACTGAACTATAGGGAGAAATAAACAAATCAATCATTGTAGCTAAAGTTTTACCAAAACCTCAGAAACTGATACATCAAGAAGACAAAAAAGGAGCAGAGATATCAGGGATCTAAACAATAGAATTAATAAGAATGAGCTGTTATACACATTTAGGACTCTAAACCCTCCCACTCCACATCCCACACCCCCAAAAAACAAATAAAGGGCACACATTCTTCTCAAGTACCTACAGAATATCTACAAACTAGACCATGTATTATACTAGTGGAAAGTGGACCAGTGCAGCCATTTGGAGAACAGATCCTTGGGACAAGGATAAACACCCCCTGTGACCTAGAAGTTCCACTCCAGAGTACACGCAGTTCCCAAGGAAAGTATCCTTCAGGTCCAAGTTGTGCCACCAGGAAGGCTGTTCACTGCAAAGTGGGTGGGACACACTATGGAGTCCTACCCAGCATGTAGACTCAGTATTACACATATGGCAATGAGGATGGGTCTTTAAAACCTAGTGCTAGGGTAAAAATAAGAAAGTGATGTTTATAATCTATACTATTTGCATGAATTAAAATGCATGCACACAAAACAACAATACATATTTTGCAAGCACACACAAAGAAAAACGGTACATTGAAATGCCGAAGGGAAAAGAGAGTAGAATATAAAAATGAAAAGATAGATACACCTTCATACATTCAAGAGAGGGGCCTTGCAGAGACCAGTGAAGATAATATGCAGGGACTACGCCACATAGTTAACCCAATTCTGTCAGAAAATGTTTACGTGGGTGGAGCATAGTAGGTGCTCCGCTCTGAGCCATCAGAGCCTCCAGTTCTCCGTGTCAGTGAGCCCAGAATTGGGCAGAGTCCATCTGCAAAGGCCCCAGCACTCTATTCCGCCTCCACGAGCATTTGGAAGCATTCTGGCCACACTACAACGTGTTTTCTATATACTATAAAAAAAGGTTCTGCACCTCGCCTCCAAATTAAATAAACATTTTAATCCCTGGCGTAACAGTGGTCATGAACATAATGTATTGATTTGTGTTTTTAGAATGTTTTAGAATCTCTGATGAAATGTGGAAATGAGGGGAAACTGCTGATGTTGTTTAGGTTATAGAAAGGTAGGAAAGAAAATACACTCCTGAACATAAAAGATGCAAGATATAAACTAAGTTTGGGAAGAGCAAGGGCCTAAGAGAAAGGTAATGAATTCACATAACCTCCTATAGTGATCAGACATCACTGGTAAGTCAAGCAGAGGTACTGTAGAAAGGTCCAGCCCTTCTCTGTCACGACTGGTGGGGAAGCTGCTCTCTCAGAGCCTGCAACTTACCGTCTATAAAATGAAGATCCTACCCACCTAGGAGCAGTGTTGACAGGAAGGCTAAATAGGAAGCCGGGGAATGTAACTAGCTCATGCCGCAGGGCCCATTGGCACTCGAGGAACAGAGAAGCCCGCCCTCTTGCCCACAATTCCCAGGCAGTCCCAGTAACCAGAAAGGCCCAGCAGAGCCTGGGCATCATCTGATGGGTTTTCTTTAAAATGTGGTTTTCCAGGGCAGAACCCTTTTTAGCTTTAAGATGTTAAGGAAAGGACTGGCTGGTGATCCAAGTGGGGATGTCCTAAAGGTGCCCCTCATTTCCTACCTCATCAGAGCAGAACATTAGTTGTTTTAGGAAAAATTCTTCAAAATGAACTCCCCAGAGGTCCCCTAAAGTCATTGCCATGAGTGGCCCACACAATTGTTTGTTCTGTTTCCATTATATGACTCTTTTCTCTCCAATTAGATTGCAGGTCCTATGAGGACAGTAGTTGTAATATATACACCCACACATACACATAAAACATTCAGTTGTTCCTATGGAAAATAATACAATAATTAATAAATAATAACAAGAATAAACTCTGTGTTTGCATACTCACAATTGTAAACTTACTTTTCCCCCCTGAGTATAGAAGTATATGTACATATACGCAGACACGCAGTTGTTGTTTTTGTCTCTTTCCTTTATAGAACTAGCCCACTGGTGGGCACATAGCCCTAAGAAACAATGGATTGAGTAATTGACTGAAATACCCTCCTATCCCCATTCTCTCTCTCTCTGCAGAGCCCGCCCATCCACTCATTCTGCCTGGAACTTGAGATTCGTTTCACACACCCAACCACATAGACATAACAGACATGGAATCTCAGGCAGGCCAGCTGACTGAATCCTGCTTCCCAAACTTCCTGCCTGTGGCCTCCTTCCAACATATATTCCCCGGATAGTGTTTAGGGAAGGAACTCTTCAGAATGGACCAACCATCTAACCCTAAGCATTTCATCATTTTATGGACAATAACTTCAAGCCTCTCTAAATGTTCTTTCTCACCATCTTTTTCTTACAGAACCTCCACAGTTGGGACATAAATCATGTAACGGTCTCAGGTGAGGCAGGTAAATTGTAGACCAGGAGCGCTCAAATTTGCTTGTTAAACAGATTGCTGGGCCCCATCTCCAAAGTTTCTGATTGAGTAGGCATGGGGAAGGACCTGAAAATATGCATTTCTAACAAGCTCCCAGATGATGCTGATGCTGTTGGCTGGAGAACCGCTGATGTCGACTGAGAAATTGAGTGCTGCTTCCGGTCATCCCTTCTCCCTTTGTTGCATGTATGAATGCATCGGTCTGCAAACTCTTACGTATAAAAAAAGGTCTACAGTGCTTATTAAATTAACATACAGATCTCTGGGCCTCAACTCCAAAGATTTTGACTTGGTAGTTCTGGGTGGAGCCAAGACTCTGACTTTCTAGCAAACTCTTGGATTTTGCAGATGCTACTGAATCAAAGTCCAGACTTCAAGATCATTGTGAAGGAGCACTTAATCCCAGCTGGATTAAGCCGCCTGATTCTGATGCCCAGGCTTTAGCCAAGACCAATTAAGTCAGCAGTGGGCCAGAGAACAGGTACTTTTTCAAGCTTCCAGTGTGATTCCAATGTGCAGCCTGGGTTGAAAGCAGCTATGGTGTCTGTTTCCTGGGCTTCAACCAACCTCCAGTCAGAGTCACTCCTGATGAGTGTTAAGCCCCGGTCACGCTCAGGCCCCAGGTGTGTTTTGATAATGAGGAATGGGAAGCACTGGGCATGTGAAAGCAGGAGGGGTATGCACAGGGGGCACAGAGAATCCTCAAAAGTGAAGTGTGCCTCTTTCTCAGTGTTGATGGGCCCCATCCTGCACCCCAAAAAAGACTATATAAAGAGAAATGAAACCACTAACAGGAAACATCCGGCCCGGTATGTAAGGATGTGCATTGGCCCCGGAAGCCTGCTGAGTGGGCAGCCTTGACTAGAAAGGAAGAGGAAAGCAGCGGTGAGGTTGTCAGCAGCCCCTCTACCCCAGACTGCTCCCAGACTCGGGGCATCTTCCTGGCCCTTTGGGCAGTGCTGGTCTGAGGGAGAGTCATGGCTACAGGTAAGAAGCTGCAGCTGTGCTGCGTGAACAGGTGTGGGATGGGCTGCCCCGGGGTGGGGGCAGAAAATGGAAGGGCTGGGAAAGCAGTGACAGCAGGTGGACGAATAGAAGGGGACCAGCCAGAAAGGTCTATTAAGACCTACAGGCAGGAAAGCTGGACCAGGTAGGCCTCTAAGAGGTAGAGGAGATGGAGAAAAACACAGAGAAATGCATAGAGCAAGTATGGGGGGGCAGGTGCTCCAACAACTGGAAGAAGACAAACAACAGGCAGCTTTGATGGTGAGACAAGCTCCCCCCCCCCCCCGCCCTGTGAACTGCCTGGTGGGACAGGGACAGGGGGTGGTTCTCACTCCTTTCCCCACCACTTGCTTCCTAAGGAGTCAGAAGGACCCACCAGGGTGTTGCAGAGAGACTGTCATCTGCATATAGTGTGGCCTAAGCAGATGTGGCAAGGGAGGTCTGCACATTTGGGATTCCTCACTATCACAGCCATCACCAAAATGACGCAGAGAGGAGCCTGTGGGGGCCACAGCTACTGCTGACACTGGGGGGAAAGGGTCACCTTATGGGAAACATAAATGATTTGTGCATTTCTCCCCGAAAAAAACTTCAATTTACCTTCTGCATAAATTTTAGTGGCTTTTATATTCTTTAAGAAAACTGTAGCTTCAACATAAAATGTGATATTGACTATACAATTTAACATTTTCATCACCCCCAAAAGAAACCCTGTATCCACTGGCAAAAAACAAAACAAAACATAAAAACCTATACCCATCAGCAGTCACTCCCCATCCCTCCACCCCTTCAACCCTAAGTAAACACTAATCTACTTCCTGTCTGTATAGATTTGCCTATTCTGGACATTACAGATCTATGAAACCATATAATATGTGACCCTCTATGACTGGCTTCTTTTACTTAGCAAAACATTTTCAAAGTTCATCATGCTGTAGCATGATCAGTAGTACTTCATGCATTTTTACTGCTGGATAATATGCCACTGTATTGTTATTCCACGTTTTCTTTATCCATTCAGCAAGTGACGGGCATTTGGATTGTTTCCACTTTTTGGCTATTGTGATAATGCTGTTGTGGACATATTATAAGTTTTTGTGTATTTTATTTTCACTTGATGTATGAGGTCTGTCCAGAAAAAGTCTAGCCATTATTAATATAATGAGAACAGTTTGCATGTCATCAATGTAACCTGGCAGCCAAGGAGAGTGGACTGAAATGTGCATGCGTGAACAATGACAACTTCACTGTATCAGTCAGTGGGGGCAGTAGACACCATTGAGTGAGCACATGTACTGTGTGGCCATCACATTCAAAAAGACTGAGCAAGTAGAACATCTAATCTGCATCAGATTTTGTGTTAAGCTTGAACATTCCTCCACAGGAGCTATTCAAGTGATTAAGAAGGCTGCAGCTATGGGTAACTGGTGATTGGCAACCACATCACATCTCATGCAGGGTTTTTTGGCAAAACATCAAATCACCCAGGTGACTCAGCACCTCTACAACTCAGATTTGATGCCCTGTGACTTCTGGCTTTTCCCAAAACTAAAATCATGTTTGAAAGGGAAGAGATTTCAGACCATTGATGAGATTCAGGAAAATATGACAGGGCAGCTGATGACAATTGGGAGAACTGTGTGAGGTCCCAAGGTGCCTACTTTGAAGAGGACTGAAGCATTATTGTCCTATGTACAATGTTTCTTGTATCTTCTTCAGTAAGTGTCTCTATTTTTCATATTACATGGCTGAATACCTTCTGGACAGACCTCGCATACATAGAAGTGGAATTACAAAGTTATATGGTAACTATATGTTTTACCTTTGCAAGGACTGTCAGACTGTTTTCCAAAATGCTGCATTGTTTTACATGGCCGCCAAAAGCAATATATGAGAATTTAAATTTCTCCACTTCTTCCTCAAAAGTCATATTATGTCTTCTTTAATTCTAGCTAGATTCTAGCTATCCTAGTGGTTTGAGGTGATATTCTGTTATGGTTTTGATTTGCATCTTCTTAGTGGCTAATAATGTTGAACATATTTTCATGTCTTTGTTGGCCAGTTGTACATTTTCTTTGGAGATACATCAATTTATATCTCTTGCCCATTTTTAAAATTAGATTATTCATCTTTTTCTTATTGTGTTATAAGAGTTCTTTACATATTCTGAATACAAGTTCCTTATCAGATAGATAATTTGAAAATATTTTCTACCACTCTGTGGGTTGTCTTTTCACTTTCTTGATGGTTTCTTTGAAGTATAAGGTTTTTATTTTGATGAAGTCCAATTTATCATTATTTCTTTTGTTGTTTGTGCTTTTGGTGTCATATCTTTAAAAAAAAAAGAAGAAGAAGACATCGCTTAATCCAAGGTAATGAAAACTTTTATTGAAAGGGTTCATAGTTTTAGCCCTTATATTTAGATCTCTGATCAATTTTGAGGCAGTTTATGTATACAAGATGAGGTAAGGACGCTCGATCTCTTGCATGTGAATATCCAGTGGTCCCAACACCACTGATTGAAAAGACTATTCTCTCCCACCTATAGGAATTTTTTTCAGACCCCAGGAAAATATCTTTAATTTACATTCCAGTTGTTCTAGGGTAGTATTTCCTAAACTGGTCTATCATGAGCCTTAATAAATGTGTAACAACAACAAAAAAAAAGTCACATGATTCAGCAAGATCCAAGTAGATTAGCTACATAAAGTTAAACATCTTTCTTTTCTGTAGGCGCCTCAAAGACTTCAGTGCCAGCATTCTTTAATGACTATCTCATCCTTACTTTATCAGAGAAGGCTTTTTGTGTGGCCACTTATTAACATCTCTAGAAGCACATGTCCAAGGAACTCAAGTTCTGGATGCACTCTTTCGAAGGGACAGAATTATTAATTTAAATTCTGTTAAGATGTTTTAACTTTGCCCTTTGAGAATTAAGCCACCAACATGGTTGGGGGTAGGGGGATGTTTTGTAGAGTTGTATCTTTTATCTTTAACCAGGTCAGAACAGAAATAAGACAGTAAGCTGTTAATTCCTCTAAATTCCTTTTAGTAAATGATTTAGGAACCATGTATTTAGTTTACTGCTGAAGCATCCAGTTTTTAAAGCTAAATATTAATATCAAACAGTATGGTTCTTTGAAAGTGTGGTCCAAGAACCACCTGCATCAGAGCCACATGGATGTGGTTTTACAATGTAGACCCTGGGCCTCTTCAGACCTAACAAGCAGAAATTCTGGAGCTGGAGCCCAGAGGCTGCACTCTCAAGCAGCCCGGTGATTCTGTGCACGCACACCCATTTGAGAAACCCCGCTCATTCTTGAATTAAGGGAGAGAGCCAAGTTTTCTATAAAGAGATGAGCGGCAGAGGCTGACAGGTACCTAGGACCAAACTGGCTCCTTTTTACCTTCTTCCCTTCTCTTCGTTCCCTTCCCATCTCCACTGCCCACTTCTGCGCGCTTTTGCATGTTGACACATCCTGTGTAAATGATCCCCTGAACTCAGGCACACTAAGCATTTTTCTTGTGATACTTAAATCTTACCACGAGAGGGCACAAGAGTGACTCCAAAACCGGGAAAGGTCCACTCTGTTCTTTTCCACTGTTCTCACCTCGCGTCTAGCCTCCCAGTGTCAGACCTGTCCTGCAACTCACTGGTCCTCAAAAATTTCACCGGGTCAAATGATCCTGCATAGCTACTAAGAAGCACTTACTAGTTGTGAGGCCTGGGGAATTTATGAAATGCCTCTGTACCTGTTTCTCATCCTAAACAGGAAATAATGCGAACCTATTATTGTAGTTCTTTTAACAGTTAAGTGAGATAATAGAGGTAAAGTTCCTCGATCAGCTCCGAGGTACTATTTATTATACCATAAGGTAGCGATTTGCATTAAGAAAGCAGAAACCTTGAATTGTAAAAATAATATTTTCAAAACTTTATTATTAGCAAATCTAAGTTCAGTCTTGGCTGTCTCTCATCCCTATACTCAGAAGCCATTTCGTTTCCTCTCATTTTTGATGTGGGCCTTGTCACTTTCCCTGCGGCATAGTTCACTGCGTGCAGGTTAGCAAAGGGGAGGCTCCCTCCTACAAGGCAGCTGGGCTCCAAGTTCCACTCACTCAGCGTCTTCCCCAGGCTATAGTAGTCAGTCCTTTAGATGCTGCTCCCTAATTAATTGTGCTATAATTAACATTATGACAATTCATTCTGTGGAGACAATTATTATAATGTACTCTGGCAATGTAGGTGCTGGTGATGGAGGTGAGGGGATGGTAAAGGTGAAGAAGGTGGAGGTGGAGGTGAGTGGATGGTGAACTCCCCTAGGTAGCATGATCAGAAATTCCAGCTGCCTGAAGGATAAATCCCAAGCTCCTGAGCTTCACAAAGTGCTTCATGATCCGGCTCTTGCTTACTTCTTCAGCCTTACTTCTCATCAGTCACATTCACGCACATCCTCAAACACGTGCGCGTGCACACACACAAACGTCCACATTAGAATGCAATACACCTTCATTTTATTCTTTGTTTATGCCATTCTCATCGTAACTTTCTTCTGTGTTCCACCAGAAACACTCCCGTTCAGAATTCAATACCCAGTTCAAATGTCACCAGCATCTTGTGTGAGGACTTCTCTGATCCTCCAGGCAAAGTTAAATTTCCCTTTTCAACACTTTCATAGTATTTTGTGCACACTTAAATTCTAACATTTTTACTCTGGCTTATGAGGCCTCCCTGCCCACCAGAGGTGGCCTTAAAATGGACTTCTCCAGGGGTCCCTTTAGATTGATCTGAGAACTCTGGCCCAGTGCCCTCGTGCTTATTATAAAGTTGAGTGGCAGAGCTCAGACACCCTGTAACAAATCTATTTTTCACATATACCCAAACAAAAGTTTAAAAAATCACAAGTGAACACTTCATAAATGAATTTCAAAAAAAAATGAGCTGACATCTCACTCTGCCACTCCCCAGCCCTGAACAGTTCACCTAGCCTATGCTCTGTTTCTCAGCTTTTAAAAGGAAACTGATACCACCTGAAGAGATGATGGAGCATCTTCCCTCCACATTATCAAATTATAAGTTTCAAAGGACAGAAATCATGGCTAGCAGAACCACGTGGAGGGTCCTGGTACAGGAAAGGGCTGACTGGACTGCTGATGAATACCTCTGCTCACTCCTCATCTTCCTCATGCCTTCTGATGCGCCCAGCGCTTCCCTCCTGTCCCAAAAGACACAGCCACACTCTCCTTTTCCCTGTCACTTCTGTGCGAACAGTCCCCAAATCAAATGTCTGCAGCCCTGGATTCTTGCTCAGACCTGAAGTCCCCCTGGCGCCCTCTTCCAATGGTGATTAACACCCTGAACTCTCTCAGTTTAGCCTGTTTCTGAACTTTGTGTTCAAGGTCTGTCCAGAAGAAGTCCAGTCATTGTTAATATAATGAGAATAGTTTGCACATCATCAGTGTAACCTGGCAGCCAAGGAAAGTGGACTGGAATGCACATGTGTGAACAATGATGACTTCACTGTACTAGTCAGTGCAGGCGGTAGACTCCATTGAGTGAGCATGTGTGCTGTGTGGCTTTCACGTTTAAAATGAGTGAGTAGAGCAACAAATCTACATTAAATTTTGCGTTAAGCTTGAACATTCCTCTGCGGAAACTATTCAGCTGATTCAGAAGGCTGTAGCTATGGGCAACTGGTGATTTGCAGCTGCATCATGTCTCGTGCAGAATTTTTTGACAAAACATCAAATCACCCAGGTGACTCAGCACCCCTACAGCCCAGATTTGGCACCCTGTGACTTCTGGCTTTTCCCAAAACTAAAATCACCTTTGAAAGGGAAGAGATTTCAGACCATTGATGAGATTCAGTTTTTAGGTCATTCATTCTCTGCAGTGCAAATATATCCTTATTTATCCACTCTACTGCTAATGGGCTATTGGGTTTTCCATTTTTGGCTTTTATAAGTAGTGCCACATTAGACTTTGGGTGCATGTCTTTTGGTGTGGCCATATGTATGCGTTTCTTTTGCGTATGTTCCTGGGAAAGTATTGCTGTGCTGCAGGGTGTGCAGGTGCCCAGTAATTTTCTAAAGTGGGTGTATCCACATCCATTTCCCCCAGCAGCATATATGAGTTACAGTTTCTCCACCTCCTCACCAACACTTGGTGCTGTTTTTGACTCAGCCTATGCCTATCACCCTTTACCCTCCCAAACAATCTCATATTTGCCATCCTTTCCACTTGGTACTGCCCCACTGCAGGCACTATGAGTGAGCCTCCCCGGCTTTGACCTTCAGACAACCCCATGAATGATCACCCTAAAGGCTGCTGTCGTCTCACACTGTTCTGTCCACAGAACTTCAGTCATTCCTGATCTCCAGTTACTTTAGAGTTAGATCTGTTTAACCGGCTTGGGTTTTTGAGATTCTGTGCAAACCCAGTCAATGGTCTGCTGTGCCATTTCTCACTCAATGTGGCCTTCCCACATATCTTGTCCCAATGCCTTAAACCCTCTTCCTGTAAGCATAGGACATCAGCTTGTTTGGCAGGAAAACTGTCTTCTATGTTATCATTACTATAAGAAGCACTCAAGCTGGAGAGACTTAGTGCTCATAGAGCCTTAGAGAGCTTGTTCCAATACCCTCATTTCCAGAGAAGCCCCAAATTAGAAAGAATGTACAAAAATATATATACTCATGAGTTGGCAAGAGTTTCATGACTTTCCTAAAGGGACAACAATTCCTTTTTGTTTGCTGGTGGCCTTCATTTGATCTTATTGCAGACAGAGGTTTGGATATTAACTAGATGGGGAGGAGAAGGGGTAACAAATAGCAATTTCAAGTCAACTTTCCTTTTAAAACTGCTTCTTGGTGAGAGAAACATCCTTACCTCCTAGCATTACTGAGAAATAGAAATAAATGCATGGGAAACAGAAACAGCAAATTTTGTTTCCTTCTCCCCAATTTTATAAGGTAAATGAAACTATGTGTTTAATGTTTGCTTACAGTTTATTACAGTTATTACTTGAATGTATACTGTACACAAGGGACCCCAATACATTCTAGTTCATATCATCCATCATTAATCTTAAAGTATAATTTTTCTATTTTAAATGGTGTAGAGGTTCATAGTTCCATCTTTTCTTTTTTTACAATGTAGTATTTTTCTTACTTGCACTTTTTTAATTTTTTTAATGTGTTTTATTGATTATAGTGTTACATTTGTCCCCATTTCCCTTCCCTCTGCTCCCCTCCACCCGGTGGCCCCTCTCCCTCCAGTTGCCCCCCCCCTTAGTCCATGTCCATTGGTTGTGCATATAGCTCTTCTCAACCTCTCTCTGTCTATTCCATTCCCTCCTACTATGCTTCTTAATTCCTATACCATCTGCACTTTTTTTAATGTTTAGTTTTTAGTAGGGGCTCAATGCCTGGTTAGTATATCATACCACAAGGCAGCAAAATCGGAGGGCTGTTGATTCAGCTGCCTAATGCAAACTTGAAGGAGCACTGCTTTCCTTGGGGACCCAAGCAGAGGCCGGAAACTCAGGCATGACTCATGGCACACACTCTCCAGTGCAACCACGGAGCTGCTCACAGCCCACAGATGGGCCATGCCTTCCTCGGCTGGCACTCGAGTTTCTCCTTAAAAGGCCATTTCTTCACTCAATGCTATTCAAATATAAAGGGTCTTGTGAGGCTTATATCTTCGGTAATTCTCCCTCTGCCTACTCTAGACACCAAACTCTTAGCTCTAATGTGTGTGTGCTTATAGTTTAGCACTTAATTGCACATCATTTTGTATCATTCAAGAGAGCCTTAAAACATGGCAGTTCTTGATGAAAATTGACAGGCCTCCTGTTCCTCTCTGAAAGACTGCATGATGGGCTCCCTTGTAGGCCAATGATGTTACAAATCCCTTCTGTGCTAAGGCCCAGACCATTGATCGTATACAGCCTTGACCCTGACAGTAATGTTCCCTGTATCTTGTTGCTTCATCAGGGTGCGAGAGCTATCTTGCAGTTCATACCATCTCCTACAGTCTGGAGAACTCATCTTGATACACAGCAGGATGGGAAATCAGGTAGGGTAGGGGGTGCTCAGAGCTGAGAGGAGATGCTAAGTCCCAGGTCAGGAGGAGGTCACTGAACTGGCCAAGGCATCGTGCACTTACAGTCTCTGACCTGGAATATACAGGGAGGAGAAACCAGCCATACTCCACACCCAATCTTTGGAGAGCTCAGGCCTCCTGGGTTTGGGCTGAGCCCAGGTTTGGCAGCTTGGATTGAGACTTTCCTCTATTATCCACATTGATCTCCACTGAGGAGGTCCTGAAGAGACAGGCTTCCTTTCTGCGTGCTCACCCTCAGGATGGCTCAGGTGCCCCCAGAACCAGCCACATGCAAACCTGGAGCTAGGGCTCTGCCCTCCCTTGTTTTAGGACAGACCTAGAGAAAAGCCAAAGCCTTTGACTATGGTTGACTTGCAAGCTGGAGTGCTGGGTGCTTGGTCCCTAAGGCCGATTGTCCTGTGGCAGGAGTGGCCATCGGAGTGTTCTGGATGGCAAAGGCACTGCCCGCTGGACTACACGTCTCACTCATAATGCTATAGCCTGCTCTGAGGGCTATGTTGGGGGCAAATTCATCCCCACCCCTTTGCCGCAACAAGGACACACACACACAACTATCTCAGTGCTGTACAAGAACTCATCCTAACCCTTCAAGTCTCCAGAGTCAGAAATCCGTATACTCAGTGAATACCTATTGAGGATCTCTGTGCACCAGACACTGAACCTGAAATTGGTGCTTCCACTGTGAACAAGACCAGCCCAGATCGTGCCTTAAGGAAGCTTGCCGTCTAGTGGGAAACACTAAATAAAGCAAGTACTCACACAATTAGGTCATTACAAATAACAACCAATGCTGGGAAAGCAAAGAGAAACACCTTGGGAGATGCCACTGACTGCAGTCCTGGCCTGAAGTGTCACCTTCTCACAGCGAGCCCTGATGGGAGGCATTTACCTACCCCTGCCCTGGGGTCAGAGGGATAGCAAAAGGGATGGCAAGTGCATTTATAATCTGAAAAGTGTATTTAACAACTCTGTTGTTGTAATGTAAGCTTTAGAAAGTACAATTCCACACAGGGTGTTTTGCTTTTTAAGCGAAGGACTTGTGTACTGGGGTGGGATGGGAGATCATTGAAGAGGTCCTGGGTAAAAAGGCCAAGGATGCTAAGATAGGGAACCAAGGGGTGAAGGCCAACCATGAAAAGGCTTAGGGAAGATCCCCAAGACCCTGAGTGTGGGGGTCGGTCCTGTGGACTCTGTCTGGACCATAGGAGGCCCTGCCAGACTCCGTGGGCAGGAAGTACCCTGCCCCTGTGCATGCAAGCCTCACCTCTCGGAACCTTCGACAATTTGTCATAGTGACTGGGGGCGGTTAGGCACCCACTGAGCCTGTGTGAAGCAATTGGCACCAGGCAGAGGGTGGAACCCACTGGAGTGCCTTGATGGAGTCTAACGGGAGGAGGAGGCTTTGCCTAGGGCTCTGCCATGGGCCAGCCTGGCCCAGCATGTGCCAGCGTGCTCCGTGCTGCCAGCTGGAACACAACCATGACTAATTTGGGCTCACCATGGTGTCTCCAACCAAGACACTGGAATTTGTAAGCTGTCACTGCTCCAGGGACTTGAATTCATCCCTTTTCACCAAGTTTCCAGGACAGAGATGCTTAAGAGTGCTGCTTCCTAAACTTGAGTGTGCATGCAGGGGATCTGGTTAAAATGCACATTCTGACTGAAGGTCTGGATAAGGCTGAGAGTCCTCATTTCTGAACAAGTTTCCAGGGATGGCGATGGTGCTGTTCTGTGCACCACACTGGGAAGACTTCAGAACCTCAATAAGAGTAATGAAATAAACCTTCCCCTCTCCTTCCTGGTGGAGAATGGTCAGATCCACCAGCCATTATCCACTCATCAAACATTTGTTGAGCCTAAGAACTGGGATGATGATGGCACCATTGGCAAAAATAAGGAAGTCTGAGGAAGGAACTGTTTTAGGAGGGAGTAATAATAAAGGTTACTTTTGCTTGAATGCCTATCACATGCTCTGATCTTACTTAATCGTTACATTTGTCAAGGTAGGTATTATTAACCTCCCTTAATGTACTAATGGAATTAAGGCATGGAAAGGTGAAGTAATTTTCCCCGGGGTGTCATGGCAGGCTGGAACTTGAACCTGGTCTGTCAAACTCCAAAATCCATCTGATTCCACTATGACACACTTCCTTGTTGTGGAGGGTGTTTTGGAAAGTTCGGATTAGATTCAGTCCAGTGGTTCTCAACCTTGCCTGCATGTTGGAATCACCAAGAGGACTTTTAAAGCTCTCATGCCCCTAACATTACATCAGAATTTCTAGCAAAAAGAACTCATATCAGCATTTTTTTAAAAGCCCCCTCTCCCCCAGGTAAGTCCAATGTGCAGACAAGACTGAGAATTACAAGTCTGAGAATTAGTCCAACTCCTCTTGTCATAAGTGAGGCAAGTGGGAAGCTAGAGGTGAAATGCCAATCTCGGCAGAATCAGTGCCTCTCGATTCCCAACACCAGGGAAAGAGACGAGGGGACAGGAGACAGGTGCGGGCCGGCCTCTGAGTCCCTCTCCAGCTCTTGGCTGCCAACTGCTGGAAGACAGGGGACGGTGACAGAAAGCCCTTCTGATAACCACAAAGGGTCCTTTAAATCAGGCTAGGCCGACAACACTGTGCAGCCAGCAGTAATGAAGCTTCCAAGCTGGACAGCCGTGAGGAACCTGAGGCAGCTGCCACGCCTCAGCTCCAGAGGGCAGCCTCGCTTTAGGTAACGCATCCATCCAGCCCTTGCAGCTTCTCAGCCACTCTAATGCCAGCTCTCTCCGTGGTGCCCGGTGGTGAGTAATCCTGGTCAGGGGCCCTGGCTGGGAGTGGCCTCAACTCATGCCCCTCCACCTCTGGTGGCGGGTGTCTTTGCCAAGAGCCTGGAACACTTGGCCAGCCCCCTGGTCCAGAAAGCCCCATTTGCAATGGTAATGCTAGGCCATCCCACCTTCTCTTCACAGCCTAATTAAAAACGAAGGCTCCACTGCCTAGGCGTGGGGCCAATACCACAATATCTTTAAGGGTGAGGAAACAATCTAGTAAGTTGTCTATTACCCTCAACAGAGAGTCAGGGAAGCAGGACCGGCCCCAACCCTCACTTTTTCTCCTCCTCAGTCTAGTCTAAAGAGATTTAAATGCTTCTCCTGCTGCCCCTTTCCCTATTAATTCTCGTTGGGAAAGAATTTTTGAACAACAGGAGGATCACTGCTAGCCAAATGGCCCCTTTGTGCAAAGGCATCCCAGCACCCCTTTCCTCAAGACATTTTAGTGCCCCCCACGGGAGTTTTGCAATAAATACCTAAGCGTCTGGGATGCTAATGGCGCCCCGCAAACCTTTGTCCTGTGTACAACCTGCGTGCCCTGAGGCACTGGCTGTGGCCGCCGGAGTCCTCCATGATGGGCCTCACACTGGCTTGAATTTCATTTAAAAGCTGGAAAAGAGATGATGCATTTTGGACATCTGATAGAAGTCACTGGTGGAAATGGAGATTCCTTCGCCCTTCTGTACGCAGGAGGAACCCCCAGCTATTAAACAGAGGTGAATAATGGCACTGAAGGACTGCATTTAGAAGCTAAAAATGGAGGCTCCGCAGTGCAGTTGTCCTGTGTGCCTGCTCGCCTCTTGACTGCGCTCAGCTTGGCTAGGGAAGGCCTACCTCAAAGTGTAATAAGCCCCAAGTCCCATGTGGGTCAGCGGGGGTCTGGGGACTCATCGGGTGCCTTTTTGTCTGACTGTTTACGAGCTAAATGTTGTGGGCTCAAAGCACACTGCAGAGGAACGTTCTGTTCCAGACTTGCTGTCTTTGCTTCTCTCTTCATGGAGGGTGAGCAGAGAGGAGGAAAAGAAGGAGAATTTTTTTTAAGCACATTCTCTTCCATTTACAAAAGGCCTGCTCAGGATGCAGGATACAGAGGAGCCCTCTGCCGCCGTCCTGTAGTGTAAGTTCCTGCGTGTGGCCCTGCCCATTATGCTTGTGGTGCAAGAGATTTGAAAAGTTAAACTGCCTGTAGCTAGATCGCTACCAGCAGTAATCAAAACGAAATAGAGTGGGAATGACTTCTGACTCAAACAACATGTCTTTAGAAATACCTACAAATGTAAGAAATTATAGAAAAAAAAAAAACATTAAAATCAGATCATTCTTCCCCATTTCTTCACCTCATTCTTATCTCCTCCTGCATATATTTTATGAACTTCCTCAAAATCTCTATGGAAAGAAAGAGATGTTATGAATCAAGAGGAATAAGAGATCGTGACCTTGTCATCCAGTATCTTCCAGCCCAGGTGGAACAGTGCAGCATGATTTCTTTCTTTTTTTTTTTTTTTAATAAAAGATAATACCAAAGCTGTTTGCAGGGGTGGGAGAGAGGCCCCTTGCCCAGTGAGCAATACTGGCATACATTGCTTTAGGTTTCCAGAAGAGCAGCACAGACTGGAGTCTCCTGGGAAATCCAAACAGAAGGGGAGTGAGAGCGGGGTGTGAAAGTGGAAAGCACAGGGAAGGAGAGAACTTTCTTGGACCCAGAACTCTATGGAGAAACTCAAAGAGGAAGAAAGCTCTAATATGTTCTATTGTGTTGAGCCAGACAGAGAAGTGGGAGACGAATCTAGAGAACAAAGAGAGCAGAAGGACATGACAAGGAGAAGCCTTGGAAAATACTTCAAGGAGCCGAGAACAGCAAACAATGTCAGGGATTAAACAGCAAATGATACTCTGTAAATGACACCAGGAGGTGCCGGAGAAAGAACTGTGAAAATGTCATTGACTTGTGCAATTAGGATTGTTTTAAAATACCTAAGGACCCATATATGACTTCTTACTGGGAGCCCAACTGTCCCTCTCATCTCCAGCTTCGGGATTCTTTCCAAAGCCATGGCGCTTCATCGACAGCAGACCCTGGCATCTTAGGATCTTGCAGCGTGAGAACTTGGCAAGCCACATCGGCCACCTACCTGGCTCAGGGTGCTTGTGGAATACTTATCTTTCTGCTCATCACTACATCCTTTCTGAGCGCTTTTCCCCTGCTTCAAGCTGGGAGGAGGGACCCGTATAAGGGTCCTCAAGGACAAGCCAACCCTTATCGAGAGAGACAGATGTCGGAATGGTGGCCCCTCTTTGTGTCCGGTGCAGAGCTTTCCATACATCATTGTCAAAATTCATCACAAGCTTCGATAGGAAGTAAACTTATTCCACTTTACAATGAGGATTCAAGGGCTCAGGGAGGGTAAGCAACGTACCTATAGTCAGCTTAGGTAAGGGACACAGCTAGTACGGGATGAAGCTGGAATTCAAACTCATATCTGTCGGACTCAGAACCCCACAGCTTTGTGCTACCTTGGGAACGCCACATAAGAAGGCTGTATTTTGGGAACAACACATAAAATGTGATCAGGTATGGCTTTACAGGGACCAGGGGGAGGCCAAGGAGGAAGGATAGATAAGGAGGTGGTTCTGCCAAGAAGACTTGAGACCCCAATACATACCCTCAGCCCCTGACCAGGGCCACTGAAGCAGAAGACTTCATGGGTACCTGTGGAGGTGGCGTCAGGACAAGGTCTATAAATATATGTTGTTGGTCAGCTTATGCTAGTTTCAGCCTATCAATAACCAGTGTTGTGGCTAGCACCTGTGTTTCTCATGACAATCGCAAGACATCCTTTAGCAATAACCATCAGAAAAGTTGATAAAGGTTTATTACTCAGAGAACCTGGAAATTAGTTACACAGCACACCTGGGGCCACACAATGAGGTCGTGAGGAGAGAGAGAGCACAAACTCTCATGGGTCTGAGGTGCTGCTTTTATTGGGGTTGAGGGTAGGGGCTAAGGGTTTCTCGGGCTTTCTCTTCTTGACCTCAGGAAAAAATATACCTATCAAAAAGGATTCCTTGTGCCCCGACGGGTGTGGCTCAGTTAGTTGAGCATTGTTCCGAAAATGAAAATGTCACCAGTTCAATTCCCAGTCAGGGCACATGCCTGGGTTGCAGATTTGGTCCCTGGTTGGAGTGCACACAAAAGGTAACCGATCAATGTTTCTCACATCAATGTTTCTCTCCTTCTCTTTCTCCCTCCTTTCCCCTTGCTCTGAAAACAAATAAACAAAATCTTATTTTTTTAAAGAATTGCTTGTGATTATGGACCCAAATTTATAATCCAAGTCTAGCAACCGTTATTTACAGAGGGCTTCCCACACATGTTGCATTTCAGGGAAAGCCACAGACTGGGCTGCCTAGACCCCTGCACTGTGTTCCTTCAGGCTGAGCCAACTTTTATACAGGAATTCCTAAAATCATATTTCTACCAATGGGCTGCCCCGTCCAATCAGAGCTCTGCAGCTATATCCATATTTGCATCTTTACTAATCAATCAGAGCTCCATATGACCAATCAGATTACGCAATTCTGACCAGTTAGGACAATGCTGTGTGGACCAATCAAACTGTGAAAATTTGGATTTTCCATTTGCATAGAGTGAATGCTCAACTATTTGTGCAATTTTTGTCATTATCATTTCTGCCAATATCATTATTATTACTATAAGGGATTGTAGCTCAGCTGCATAAGGAACACTAGTGTGATTCCTTTCATTTCTATACCAGACCTTCAGACTGTCCTCTTGTGATTCATTTTTCTCTTTCAGAGAAACCCCAGGAGTTTAGTTTCTCCTTATTTTAACAGGGGGGAAATGTTGGAGGGAAATATGCCAGAATCTCAAAACTCTAATCACAAACCTGGAACTATGGTTTCCTTCCCGTGCCCTGGACACAACCACCACCCTCAGCGAAGGAGGCACCTGGAGGGAGGAAGTCTCCGACGGGACAAGGAACCCTGCGGTTTGGCGGCCGGCCAGGGGATGGAGCCAGAGAGTCGCAGCTGCTCTGCTGACCACTGACAAGAGCTATCCGCTCATCCAGGAGGGAGGGAGGGAGGCCCAGAGAGAACGACTGGTGATATCTGCAGTTTTCTGTGGGTTTGTTAAAATTCTGTGCTCGTGAAGTACACCTGACTTAGATTCTGCCCTAACAGAATGTGTCACGAAATTGACATTTGAGAAGAATGAGGAAGAAGTGGATTTTTTACTTGAAGTTCAGATTCCTCTGCCATGGAATGTTTGCCTCTGGACTTTTTAAATTTATTTTTATTTAAGTATAGCTAGTATACAATCTTATATTGGTTATACTAGTTTCAAGAGTACAATATAGTGATTCAACATTTTTATACCTTAAAATATGATCACCCCACTAATTCTGGTCATCACCTGTCAGCATGTAAACTTATCACAGTGTTGTTGATTATGTGGCCTCTGGACTTTTAAAAGGCAGCAGAATTTGTACTGGGATTTCCACCTTGGTAGAGGGACATTCCAAGTAAACATTTATAATTTTTTTTCTCCTCACTGGGGGAAGTGCAGCTTGGTTTCCAGAAAACACACTGTCTACCCCTTGTCCTCACCTTCGCACCGCACCCCTGTGGACCTTGCTGGATTCTCACACCTGTGCAGAAGCTGCCTTAAGCCTAGGAGAAAATTCCCTCTGGGTGCAGCCACTTAGCTCCAGAGTCCATTGCATAGCAACCTGCCCCTTGCTTTTTAAAGTGACACTCTCTTGATCCTGTTCAGTTACAAACCTTCCAAAAAATATTTCAGGGTGAGGTAGGAGCTACAGGAAACAACAAGGAAAAGAAAAAGATTAATTTGAGTAGGATTACAGCTGGAGAAAGACCTCGAAACTCCAAGGGAAAGGATGGCAAAGATGTTGGCACCGAATCAAGAACAGAGAGAGACATGAGGTACAAGACGGGGGACTAGTTTCTCGGCAATGCTTTGGCACTGGTGCCTGAAGTGGGAGGAGATAGCTGAGTGCACGAATATGCAGAGTGGGATTCTGAGTATAAAACTGTTAGGTGCCTCCCTCCCAGCACTGCCTCCTCCTAAGCACCCTCCCTTTTAGCAGAGCCCGGTCAGGCTTTATCAGCCAGTGCCTTCTGCCACCGGGAAGCCCGCTCAAGTGTGAGTACCCTCCTCATTTCCAGTCATTTCTGACTTTGGGGTGTTCAGTCCACTTTAGTTTTTGCTCTTTTTCCCTTTTCTTTGTTTTAATGCAGAAATGTCTCAGATGGTCGGAACTGAGTAGGAAGATCAAAGTCAGAGTTCTGGTAGACTAGAAAACAGTTTCCCAAAGCCACAGGCTTCTTCCTGGAAGCTTGAAAGCGATGTCTTTGTTTATGATCTCAGTTCCATGTGGAGGAGGGTTTTCAGCAAGGTGTCTCCCAGATGTGCTAAATGACTCTGAGTGTGTCAACGCTGTACGGGAGTTTTGGGCTGTGTTCTTGAAATAAGTAAAGTTGGAGACATATCAAATTGACTCCAAAAAAAGTGGGATAATGGCAATGGTCCTTTCCTGTGCTGTCATGCTGAAGGGAGTGTGCTAACCCATCAGGAGAACTGAAGCCTTGAATTTGTCAGGTTCTTTGCAGCTGCACTTTTTAATGTGGAATTCAGACCTCAGGGCTTCTAGGAGTGGTGTGTTCTCAAGAGATAAGTATTTTAATCAGGGGATAGGAATACCTGACAGCATTTTCTTTGTTTCTGCTTACAGCTTTAAAGAAAACTGAGCACCTCCCACCATTTAACATCAAAAACGACCTAAAATAAAGATTATTGTAAGTACCAAATAAATGTTAACGTTTAATATGATAAAGCACGAATGTTTAAATTCTTTCTTTTATATCCTTACCCAATACTTTGACTATTTTTTAAAGTGATACCAGCATACCTCATTTTATTGTGCTTCACCTTTCTTGTGCTTTGTGTAAATTGTGGGATTTTTTTTTTTTTTTCAAATGGAAGGTAAGACCCTCTACTAGAAAATAGATTATGACTTACCGAATGCTCAGATCATGATTAGCAATTTTTTAGCAATACATTATTTTTAATTAAGGTGTGTACACTGTGTTTTTAGACATAAGACTACTGTACACTTAACAGACTACGTACAGTACAGTGTAAACATAACTTCTATATGCACTGGGAAACCAAAACCATTTATGTGGCTTGCTTTATTGAGATATTCCCTTAATTGTGGTGGTTTGGAACCGAATCTGCAATATCTCCAAGCTAAGTCAGTACTTGAAACATAGAAAATTGAAGACTTTCAGGTCTCTCCACTTGGACAAATTTCTAATATATGCTGACAATGGAATGAGTTTTATTTTGTATAATAAAATAGGGAATGTTGGTTGGATTGAAATTTTGATACTGCCTTGTATTAAAATGATGAGCACTGTTTTGTTTCACTAGTGATCTAGGCTTTCTGACTTGCCAGAAAGCAGCTTCCAGAATATTCTCGGGATGTTAAGTTCAGCACACACAGACCTAGTTGTAGATGTGTCAACAATACAGCAGAATGGGGTTTACTTTGAGGCACGAGGAGATGTTTATTTTTCAGAACAGTCAGTGGTTTCAGCAAGGGCATAGGGTGAAACTGGGGATGACCGAGACCTTTGCCATTGTTCAACCCCCATCTCAGTTATTCCAAGGCAGCCATGGAGACAGGCTGTGTCTGCTACTTCACTGAGCCCTAGAGCCCACTGCAGGCTGCATTCAGAAACTCTTTCCTCACTGTTCATCAGCTTCAATAGAATCTTGGGAGGCATTAATGTGCTCCAGACCGGAAGACACAGAGCCACCAACGCTTACCTATTCCAGAGACTGACTCTGCTGAGTGGACTTGGATGGTCCACCCTGAACCTGCGCTTTCTCTTCTATAAAATGAAGTTTTAAGCTATACACTCTCTCAAATCCCACCTAGCTCTCGAATTTTTCCATCTCTTGGACCTAAGGAAATACTGATTTTGAGCTCAAAGGATGTGATTCTCCAAGATGTGTGTGATTTTGGTGGTGGGTGAAAGGCAGGAACCATGCAGGGGCAGAAAGGCTAAACATTCACACTAATGAAATGTGACAGTTCCTGCTTATCGCTTTCTTTCCTTTTTTCTTTATCTTTTTAAAATCATGTATGAGAGTCTTACCGCTGGGCTTCTTAATGTTGCTCTTTCTCAAACAAAAATATGCATAATGTAACCCACAGACACTTCAGTTTGGTACTTACCTAATCAGATAGTTTAACCACAGATAAACAACACACATACATGCAATTTTTTTCTAAGATACGACAGTGATATTTTCCACAATTGTAGAGTGTTGTGAATCCTCTAGTAGTGTACAAGTTCTCAAGTTTAAAGCCAAGCCAGCAGAAGAAAGTGAAAGGTAAATAAAGGGAGAAAAAAAGAAAACCACACATACAACTTTTAATGTTTTCTGGCACTCCTGAAGGACGAATGATATTGTTGGATGCAACGGAAGTTTAAAAAAAAAGAAAACGTAAAAAGCTGCTACACTTGTAGAATTCAACTAAGAATTGTTTGTTATTAACAAGATGATGGCCAATATTTAACAATTGTTATTCAGATACAGGGGGAAAATGCCATTTAGCATTCTCTTAGACCGGGTTTTACAGTGTGTTAAGTGTAGCTAGTATCTTATTACAGGAAAGAGTCCACACCACTCCTTCTTACATTTGTAAAGAACAAGACTGAGGACATTGTTGCATTGGCCTTGGTCCCCAGGATGGAGCCCTAACAGTTTGCCCTGAAGCATTTCAGAGCCGGAAGCCACCCCTCCTGGTAGTGGAAAAGCGCAACACAGTATCTGTGCGTTGGTCTCTATGCAAGATGGTTTGCTATCACTTTTGTTTTGTTCTAAGCAAAGTAAAATGAACATTCAATGTCTACAGTCAGCCCACTCTCTTTGCTGCTGGAACTCTTGGCTGCTGGAGAAGTGCGCCCTCTCTGTTAGAGGTCTGGGTCTGGGGCCACATCTCTCCTCAGGAACCCACCCGGTGCGCTCCCGCCTCCCTCCACCTTACAGTTCACCTGCTCATCAGAGCCAGGGCGTGCGTCCTGCTGATTCATGTATTTTTTGCCCTTTGTCATGTATGGAGAGTGTGGAGTGGAAGGAGGATGAATGGACAGGCTTGGACTGGCGGCGCTGATGACGCCCCTCCTGTTCCTCTTTGGAGGAACCCTTTTGGAAATAAAGCTGGTGAAGCAAGGCGCGGAGGCTTCTCCCGGCTAAAGCTGGCCTTCGCTCGCAGGCGGCCAGAACAGGTATGCTTCCTTCATGCAGCCTCTGTCTCTGGGAGCTTCAGCACCTGCGCGCCTGTGTCTTTCCTGAACAGAACCTGGGAAGCGGGTCCTCGTGCTCTGCTGAGTCGCGCGGCGGGGGCTGACCGGACGCACGTGGGGCTCGGTCCGGAAACTCACACGGCGCTTCTCGTGGTTCAGATGCTGGGCGGTGAGCTGCGTGCGGGGTTTTCATAACCGCGGAAGAGCTTGGGAAAAGTAGTCTGGTTCGTAGTTTGTTTGTTTGTTTTTTACCTTATCCTGCTTCTGTCTTATTAGGGCTTCTTCTTTTCATTTTCTTGTCCTGCCTTTTCAGTTGAAATTTCGTGGCCTACTTAGTTGGATATGAAGAGTTTGCACATTAGTAGGTGGTCCCTGCTCCACGGCCTTCCGTTGTCTTCCTGATTAGGGTGTGTGGACTCTTCAAGTGCCCTAAAGAAATGAACGAAGTAGGATGAACTACAGCCTTTTAGGTTACTAGCTTCTCATAACCAGTACTCATGCCTGAGTTCTGGAGCAAGCAGTCAGGGCTCGCAGGTCGTCCAGAAGGTCAGAATAAATGTAGTTCAAAATAAATAAATGGTTCCTGGGGTCTGCGAATCAGCAGCCACTGCCTGCTCCACGTGGGCAGGAGAAGACCCCTCTAAGACAGCGAAGCCCCCACCCATCCCAATTGGTAGATCCTGGAAAGACTCCTGGCAATAAACCTTCTTTATGGTGAGCTGTGGATTTAGACAAAAAAAATTCACTCTATTTAACTTCAGGTGGCTCCACAGGGAACTCAGGTCATTCAGGTTCCTGGGCGTGTCGGGCCAGTTATAATATCAAGTTTCCTATCTATATCTCAAAAATCTCTGAGGCCATGGTGAATTTAAACCCTCTAAAATAAATAGGGACTGGAAGTTTTGAGAACATGAATTGGTTCACTCTGGAATAACCCACGTACACCTATTTGTTCCTGTACTTGATGGGAAATGCCCTATCAATGTTTTCATTTCATGCTGCCTCTGTGGATCCTGATCTGCTCACTTACAGAAACTCAAGGCTGTTGTAGTGAAGCTTTTTGTGGTTGCCTGGGCTGAGCCTGATGCCTCGGATAAGTTGGCACAGCTTTTAAAATTGAGTCACTGTAGCTGAGGAAGGGGCTTACCAAGCAGTATTTTCACTAATGACATTTAAAGAAGGAAATATCTGATAATAACTGATAGCCATCACTTAGATGATAAAATAAAAAAATCAATTTTTCATAATTGCTTTAAAATTCAGTTTTATAGGTTTAACTATGGGGGCAGTGACCTCCATGTAGACTTAGTTTTGGCTCCTGACCTCCAGCAGTTTTCAATTTAAGAGTTTCTTAATGCAAAGGTTCTTTGGAAGTCTCACAAATGCATGACTATTTTGCCAAGATAAAATGAGTGTCTTCTGGAATGTGTTCCATAAATACCCTCTACTTTGTGTAATTATTAATGGTTCACCGTGTTTGAAAGCAGGATAGTTAGTTGGGTGGTAGAGTAATACAATTAAAGTACAATTGTTACTTAGTAAAAAATCAGTTACCTACATTGATTTCCATACCAGTCTAATAGAAGACAAACTAAAGTCAGGATTGAAGAAAAAATAAAGGCATAACTTTTCTGTCTGTTAGTAGCTATTTGTTGGCCATGGTAAACAATGATGGTGCCAAAAAAAGCCATGGGCACGAACCCCTTACAGCGTGGCCACAGGCAGAAGGTGAGGGCGTTTATCCACACGGGCTTTGGTATCTCCATGGTTGCGTCTTATGTGCCTATGGCTTCAGCATTCCAGTTATGCCTTTGGGGGGCTGATGGTTTTGGTTTTCACCTACTCACACTTACCTGGTTGTGCTCTGGGCTTCTCTTGCACGCTCAAGGTGGTTTTGCCATTGTCTTCTTCCTTTGCCTACCTTTGGATTACATCACCGATATTCTTTTGTGTCCACCATCAACACGTGAAACAGTTCTGTCCATGTTGGGGCTTCCCTATTACACACTAATCATGAGAAGAATCTCATAGTGAGCACAAGCCATGGTTATGTTGTTGGTATTTTCCTGAAGCGTGTTTACTGTAATTAAGGCCCTGTTCATCCTTATATTATACAATCCTTAGATGTCAACTCTGGTTTTCAACAGCTTGGTCTACTTCCAGCTTACTTATTTTCTGTACCTTTGTATAATGTTATTCTTGCCTGTTTTAAAAATTTAAATAAAAAATTCCAACAATAAGGATTATCTGAGGCAGTTGCCTGCTGTGAGGATATATTCAAGTAATCTTTAATTTGGAGAATGTGTGTAAAGGGGTTTCTTATGTAGTGTTGACACGCACAAACTGCTTTTTAAGTTTTTCTTCCCTTCAAACTTTTAAAAATAAAACCTTTTTTTGTAAAATTAAATTTTAATTATAAAAGTCTTTTGGTCTTAGTAGCTCATTGGTCTGCATTAGTGAGCGCCAGTTTGTAATCTTTTAACGGGCTCCCTTGATTTCCAGCAGGAAGCTTAAACATGGGATGTTAGCTCTTTCTATGTTATTATTTGACTCATTATGTTGAAATTAACTGTTTTTCAGCCTTTTCCACTAAGCTGAGTGAGATCTTTGAGTCAGGATAGAGGTGCTCAATAAATGTTTTTCTTGAATTAGAAACTGCACCTTATGAAAATGAAGACCAGAACCTTCTCATGGTAATATCAAAGACAGTAATGCCAAAAACAGGATGGAATTTGGGTTTGGGCAATAATGTCCATGATGATATTTCAAGAGGACAATGATGTTTTCTTAGTATCATGGAATGTCATGGTTCAGACAAAGCACCTTTAAACTCATTCTCTATGACTACTGTGACCAGGCCCAATGCTGGACAGTCTGGAGTATTCTGCATCAAGGTATTCATGAGTTCTGTTCTTTCCTCAAGTGGTCCGAGGAAGAGAGAGCCATGGAGGAGAGTCCTGCTATGGTTAAAGTGGACCATGGTGAAAACCAGGTTTCACCATGTCGAGGGAGAAGGTGCTTGCCCAAGGCACTTGGCTATGTCACCGGTGATATGAAAGAATTTGCCAACTGGCTTAAAGGTATTTATGCTTCTATCCCTTCAAGAGATGTGAGGAGGGGCTTTAGGAGAAATTGTTTTCTGGTTCTTCTACTCACATTTTTAGTTATATTCATCTACCTTCTATCTCTTTCCTCTCCATGTTTTAACCTTTTTATCTCCTAACCTGCAAGCCTCTTCAAAAAAAATTTTATGGAGATAGTGGTCAGGGCCAGGGTCCTGCTCATATCGGAGGAAGGCAACTAGCTCCATTTTATAATTTCAGTTCATAAAATCTAAATTTTTACTATTGGTAATTCATTCCTTTGGCTTAAAAGTCTGTACCCCAAAGCATGGTAAGTAAGTGCATTTGACGCTTTCTGTGGCTGAGGTTCTAGTAGGGGTAGTGTAGGTTGAGCATGAAGAAACTGGGTGCTACTAAAGGGGAAAGTGTTCAAAGAATATAAAAATAAGTTTCACCTTCATCAGAAGGTATTTTGATTATTTTGCTCAAGAGGGCCCTAAACTTAGGAAGGGGTGCCGAGCGGCTTTCTTAGCTCTGCCTATCTCATCTTTTCCAGACAAACCCCTAGTGCTCCAGTTCTTCGACTGGGTTCTTCGGGGCCTATCCCAAGTGGTGTTCATCAGCAACCCCATCAGTGGAATCCTGATTCTGGTGGGACTCCTGGTCCAGAACCCCTGGTGGGCTCTCACTGGCGTTGTGGGAACCGTGGTCTCCACCCTGACAGCCCTGCTGCTCAGTCAAGACAGGTAGGCGCATCCATCCAAGATGCTCTTCTAACTTCCAAGGACACAGGAGCCAACCAGTGGCTTTGGGCAGCCCTAATAAAGCCCCACCCTCCCCAGGAAAAACAACCTTTATTCCACAGAACTCTTTATATTTGCTTTTACTGAAAGGTTGGGGTATCGTTCATTCACAGTACCTGAATAAGTAGCCAGTCTGAACAATGCCAAATTCTCATACATGTACATGGTAATCAGAGCTAGGCTACAAGTAGATCCCAGGAGAAATTCTAAAGGGATCTTCTTTAATAATCGATCAGTTATTTATCTTCAGCACTTTTTTTCTTTGGGCAAAAATGCGTAAGTTCATGGAAAGTCCTCGAGGCTTAATAATCCCCTTTACATCTTGATTCCATGATTCATTAAGGAAATCCATTCTGTTCAGCTTCTAGAAAGATGAGTAGCCACAAATTCCAAGTTAGCAAGTTCTGATTTAAGTAATGTCAGGATATCTTCTGAACTACATGCTAGGTTAGAAATAGCATCTGCTTTATAAATTGCTCTCTCAACTGTCTAAAATGTTTTATGGTATTTTAAAAAGTAATACATATAAGGAAATTGTCCATTTTGACAATTTTTGTCTCATTTTACAATAAAACTACTGAATTAAATGTGATTGAAATGCTAAAAGAAGAAGAAGAAATCATGAGCTGACTCTCACCAGGGGTATAGAATGTTCCTAACTAGTTCCTTCAGGGAGGTTTTTGGTCTTCCAGGTGTTCAAGGTCAATGCATAAACCCAGTGGATTGTCATTATACAACTAAGCTGTTGTAACTCTTACTGTGAATTGTTTAAGGAGATAGGTGGGGAGAGAGTAAGCAAATGCTCCACTTTTGCATCAGGTCCAAGAAGCCTGATTTGTTCTCTGTAGAGGGTGATTTTGTATCTTAGGTTAAACCCTATTCTAGTGCGTGTCCAGAAATGATCTTCCCACATTGGAGGTGTGGTCCAGGACTGTGACATATCAAATATTCCTTCATTTCTTTGCTCCAGTGAAAGCTGACCCATTTTTTTAAATTAGGTATATTTTAGATCAGCCATATTCACATATGCTAGTTTACAAAACTCTTTTCTTTTCCTCAGTCCTAAAAGGACCTCATTAAAATAGCAATCTTCTGTTTTAAGTGAATATTCATCTTCTCATTGCTTTAACCATGGTGTTCCACACCTTATAGACATTGCCATTAAAATTTTTGACCAAACTCAAGCATTAATTCTGAAAGTTAGTTGTTGAGAGGATAAGTCTTTGCATATGCTCTCCATTGTCATCATGTTTAGTCCCAGTTTCTGAAGGGCATTATCACTCCCCAGTTAGACCAATACAGATTATATCACCTCCCAAGTAGTCTGCAGGATTATTAAAGGCAGACAAAGAACAATTTGAACTGGGTATCCTTCCCCTAATGCTCTCACTAAGAGTGACATCATCTTGCTGATGCACTTGTGCCTCCTACTTCACTTAAAAACAAGCCAAGAAGGCGCTCTCATGCCATCCTCTACCACCTCCATAGTGTGGCCCACTGGCTGCATCCCCTCTCCCATCAGGCCCTGCATTGACCTCACCTACTCGCTTTCGGATCACAGCTGTGGCCCCATTTGGCCTTGAATGCTGGGCCCTTCAGAGTGCCAGATGTTGCCAATGGCTTCTGGTTTCCAATTATGAAGTGGGAACTCTCGTGACCAGAGTAGAAACTTTACTCATAGGACAACAAACTTTTAGAAGTGAGATTTGCAAGTGCCCATCAGTATAGATGGATAAAAAAAAGCTGTGGTGCTTTTACACAATAGAATGCTGCTCGGCAGTGGAAAGGGAAGAAATCTTGCCTTCTGCAGAGGCATGAATGGACCTGGAAAGTATTGTGCTGGGTGGAGCGGGTCAGTCAGAGGGGGACAGGTGCCATGTGATTTCGCTTATGTGGAGTCTGATGAACAGATTAAACTAACAAACAAAATAGAAACAGACTCAGAGCTCTCAGAGGGGAGGAGGTAGGGGGGCTAGATGAAAAAGGTGAAGGAATTAAGCAAAACAAAAAACTAACCCTCATTGATAGACAACAGTATAGTCATTACCAAAGGGAAATTGGGATGGGGAGGCATAAGAGGATAAAGCGTGGATAAATGGTGATGGAAAGAGACATGACTTGGAGTGATGAACACACAATATAAAGATGATATTATTGACTTGTACACCTGAAACCTATATAATTTTATTAACCAATGTCACCCAATAAATTCAATTTAAAAATATATAATATTATATATATATATATGTATGTATGTATTTTTCTCTGAAAATCCCCTAAATCTTGTGACATGCAGTTATTGGGCCAGACTGTCAACATAAGAAATGTCCAAACCTGTAAGAATTTTTATGAGGTTTTTTGAGCCAAATTGGTAAGCTGGGAAGCAAAATCTCAAGGGATTGAGAAAATGCTGAAAAAAATGGCAGCTTTACCACCTATTTTATACATCAGAATCAAAGGGGAAGATGTAACGGGATTACGTGAAATCCACTGGTGATAGTTCAGGAAGACAGGAAAGGCAAAGGGGTAAACCTCTGGGATTGGATAAAAAGTAAAATGAAAAGACACATACTTAACATGGTAATCATAACAATGAAGGGATTTGTGGTCTCTGCTTTGGTGCAGTGTTTGTGCCCTGAGAGCTCTGAAAAAGGGAAATTACCCTGATATTCCAAAGAAATGTTATTAGAGATGCAAAAAGACAATATACAGACTCAGTTAAGGTAAAGATTGACCTTTGTCAAGGAAGTTACCAACCTAGGACATGACCATACATCATGACTCACTTTTAATTAGAGAGTTTTAATTTCAGCCACCCTATATGGTTGCTTTAGGCCTCTGTGTTTGTAAGGCCACCATGTGGGCCTCCCATGAGACTGTCATGTTTAGCATGTGGCCCCGTTTTCATCTACAGGACAATAACACAACAGGCAACTACCGGGCCGGACAATATCATGACAGGCAGCTCCCTGGCTGAGTTATATTACAACAGGCAGCTACCCAGCTGGGCAATACCACAACAGGCAGCTACTATCATGAGAGGCAACTTCCCAGCCAGGTACTATCGTGAGAGGCAGCTACTATCACGAGAGGCAGCTACCCGGCCAGGCACTGTCATGAGAGACAGCAACTCTCAGGAGAGGCAGCCATCATCACAACAGGCAGCCAGTATCGCAAGAGGCAACCACTATCACAAGATGGAGACCCTGTCACAACAGACAGACACTATCACGAAGGGAGGCCACTATTATGAGAGGAAGACACTATCGCAAGGGGCAACCACTATCAAGGGAGGCAGCCACTATCATGACAGGCAGTGAGTGTCACGAGAAGAAGACATGAGAAGTGGCCAGCATTGCAAGAGTCAGCCAGTATCGCAAGAGGCAGTCACTATTGTGAGAGGTGGCCACTATCACGAGAGGCAGCGAATATCACCACAGGCAGCCAGAATCATGAGAGGCAGCTGCTATCGCAGGAGACAACTACTGTCACGAGACGTTGTCTCTATCACAACAGGAAGGCACTATTGTAACAGGCAGCTACTAGCACAAGAGGTAGTCTCTATCACAACAGGCAGTTACTATCTTGAGAGGCCATCACTACCACAAGAGGCACCCACCACGGCAAGAGGCAACCACTATTGCATGAGGAAGTTGCTATCGCAACAGGCAGCCACTATCACGAGAGGAAGACACTATTGCACCAGGCAACTACGATCACGAGAAGCAACCACTATTGTAACAGGCAACCACAGTCATGAGAGGAAGATGCGTAGTGACAGATGGTCACTATCACGAGAGGAAGGCACCACTGCCAAAGGCAGCCACAGCCACGACAGACCTCTACTATCACGAGAGGCAGCCACTATCTCAACAGACGGCTGCTATCAAAAGAGGCAGCCACTATGGCGACATGCCTATACTGTCCCAAGAGGCAACCACTATCACAACATGCAGCTACTATCACGAGAGGCAGCCACCGTTGTGACAGACAGCCACAGTCATGAGAGGAAGTCGCTATCGCAAGAGGCAGTCACTATCACAAGAGGAAGACGCCATCACAATAGGCGGCCTCTATTGCCGCAGACAGCTGCTATCACAAGAGGTGGCCACTATTGTGACATGCCTGTACTGTCTCAAGAGATGACCACTATGGCAACAGGCCTCTACTATCGCAAGAGGCAGCCGCTACCACGACAAGTGGCTACTGTTGCACGAGTTGGCTTCTATCACAGCAGCAAGACCTTATCGCAACAGGCAGCTACTATTGCGAGAGGCAGCCATTGTTGGGATAGCCAAACCACAGTCATGAGAGGAAGACGCCTTCGAGACAGGAGGTAACTATCTCAATAGGAAGACACCATTGCAATAGGGGGCCAGCCTGCAACAGGCCTCTGCTATTGTGATTGGTGGCTGCTATCGCAACAGGCTACCGCTATCGTGATGTGCGGCTACTATTGCGACAGGCGACCGCTATCACGATATGTGGCTACTAGCGCAACAGGCGGCTGCCATCGTGATGGGGCACTATCGTGATGGGTGATTACTGTCGAGACAGACAGCCGCTATCATGATATGTGACCACTATCATGAAAGCCGTCAGCTATATTCAATCATTATCACGACAGACGGCCGCTATCGCGATTATGCGGTTGCTATTGCGACAGGCTACCGCTATCGCGATATCCGGCTGCTATCACGATATTTGGTTGCTATCGTGACAGACGGCCACTATCACAATAGGTGGCTGCTGTCGCAATAGATGGCTGCTATTGCGGCAGACAGCTGCTCTCACGATATGTGGTCACTATCACAATAGGGGCTGCTGTCATGACAGGTGGATACTATCACAACAGACTTATGCTATGGTGAGATGCAGCCACTATCTTAACAGGCAAACTACTTTCATGAGAGGAAGACACCATCACAACAGGTGGTCACTATCGCGAGAGGAAGGCACCATCGCAACAGGCAGCCACTGCCTTGGCAGGCCACTCCTACCATGAGAGCCAGCCATTATTGCGACAGGTGGCTACTCTCAGGGGAGCTGGCTTCAAGACATCCTGACAGGCAGCTACTGTTGTGAGAAGCAATCACTATTGCCAGAGGCAGCTACTATCTATCATGAGAGGAAGACACTATCGCGAGAGGCAGCCACTCTCTCAAGGGGCACCTAGCCAGCCGGGAACTATCCCGAAAGGCAGCTGCTATCACAAGAGGCAGGTACAGGGGCTGGACTGTGTCACGACAGGCATCTACACAGCGATTCCCATGATAGGTAATAATAGTAAGGGGGGGAATACAATATGGTCTTGAATGGGGAGGAAGGAAGTGAGGTTAAATGCTGAGAAGAAAAAGGGACCCAAGAACAATAAGGTGCTATATATGCACCTAGTTAAATGGAGTATTTTTTCAAGTAGAAGAAAGCAATTGTTTTTCTTTGCAATAACTTGGAAGTGTATATTTGGAGACAACAAAATGGAAGCACAGGCAGATGAAATATATGCTCAGTCGGAAGGTTAATGTTTATAAGATCAATACACTATGAAAGTGAATTTACATTTCAAGAATCTTACATCTCTCACCAAGAAAATCAAACTTCTGAAACAGTTTCATCTAAAAGCTTTATTCAAGTCAGAGGCTCTTAATGATTTAAATGAAATAACAGCTTCCCAAAGGAAAGCCTAAAAGGAAACAACCAGTTGCCTCGCAGGTTTTTCTTTCTCCCCTAGATGCTATAGTTCTATCTTTAGCTATGATGCCTCTGTAGGGGTTGTTCTATGTGCACATTTATATATTTTTTCTACATAAGTTTTACTTTTTTATGTTTTTATTAGTATTTGGCTTCTATAGACTTCAAAATAAACTTCTAAATATAATATCATTTTCTATTGTGAATATGATTGGGAATTTACAAGTGTCATTAATGTGAAAGTTCAGCCAATATCCACCCAGGAAATGTCCATGCTGTGTCTCCCGCCCACAGGTCAGCAATTGCAGCAGGATTGCATGGTTACAATGCCGCCCTCGTGGGAATACTCATTGCTGTCTTTTCAGACAAAGGAAACTATTTCTGGTGGCTGTTATTTCCTGTATGTGTTATGTCCATGACTTGGTAAGTTGTACCTGGTCTTCAAAATGTTTTTAAAAAATTTATAGTTAGCAGCAGGAGGAATGGGGAGTTACTACTGAATGAGTACATGGTTTCCGTTTTGCAAGATGAAAAATGTTTTGAGAAGGGATGGTGGTGATGATTGTACAGCAATGTGAGTGTACGTAGTACTACTAAACTGCACACTTTAAAGTAGTTAAATAGTAAGTTTCTTTCTTTAATTATATTTTATTGAATGTGATTTTTCCCCCTTAGCTCCCCCTCCACCCAGCACCCCCCACTCCCTCAGGCAATCCCCTCACCATTGTTCATGTCCATGGATCATGTGTATAAGTTCTTTGGCGCTTCCATTTCCTGTGCTGTACTTTACATCCCCAGAGCTCTTCTCCACTTATTTGTGCTTCTTATTCCCCTCACCTCTTCACACATTTCCTACACTCCCTCCTATCTGGCAACCATCAAAACACTCTCCATATCCATGATTCTGTCTCTATTCTCGTTTGCTTAGTTTATTCTTTAGATTTAATTGTTGATAGATTTGTATTTTTTTGCCATTTTTATGTTTATAGTTTTGATCTTCTTTTTCTCAAATGAGTTCCTTTAACATTTCGTATAATCATGGTTTGGTGATGATAAACTCCTTTAGTTTTTTCTTGTCTGGGAAGCTCTTTTTCTGCCCTTTGATTCTAAATGATAGCTTTGCAAGGTAGAGTAGTCTTGACTGTAGGACCCTGCTTTTCATGACTTTGAATATTTTTTGTCAATCCCTTCTAGCCTGCAAAGTTTCTTTTGAGAAATCAGCTGACAGTCTTATAGGAACTCCGCTGTAGGTAACTATTTGGGGGGGGGGTAACTAACTTCTCTTGCTGCTTTTAAGATTCTCTCTTTATCTTTAACGTTTGGCATTTTAATTATGATGTGTCTTGGAGTGGGCCTCTTTGTATCCATCTTGTTTGGGACTCTCTGTGCTTTCTGGACTTGTATGTCTATTTCCTTCACCAAATTAGAGAAGTTTTCTGTCATTATTTTTTCAAATAGATTTCCAATCTTCTTTTCTTTTTTTAAAAAGATTTTATTGATTCATTTTTAGAGAGAGGGGAAGGGGGGAGAAAGAGAGGAAGAGAAACATGAATGTGTGATTGCCTCTTGCACAGCCCCAACCAGGGACCTGGCCCATAACCCAAGCATGTGCCCTGACTGGGAATCAAACCAGCAACCTTTGGTTCACAGGCCAGCACTCAATCCACTGAGCCCCACCAGCCAGGGCTAGATTTCCAATTTTCTTGCTCTTTCTATTCTCCTTCTGGCATCCCTATGATGCAAATGTTGGACCTCTTGAAGTTGTCCCAGAGGCTGCTTATACTATCCTTTTTTTTTTCCCCTTGTATTCTTTTTTCTTCTTGTTCTTTTTTTTTTTTTTCTTCATGTCTCATATGATTTATTTGATTCTTGGCTTCACCCACTCTACTGTCATTTCCCTGTAAACTGTTTTTTTACTTCAATTAGTATATCCTTCATTTCTGACTGGATCTTTTTAATGCTGATGAGGTCCTAAGTTCCTTGAGCATCTTTATAACCAGTGTTTTGAACTCTGCACCTGATAGATTGCTTATCTCCATTTCAGTTAGCTTTTTCTGTAGTTTTGATTTGTTCTTTCGTTTAGGCCATATTTCTTTGTCTCCTTGTTTGGGCAACCTCCCTGTGTTTATTTCTATGTATTAGGTAGAGCTTCCTTGACTCCGTGTCTTGGTAGTGTGGCCTAATGTAGTACATGTCCTGTATGGTCCAGTGGCACAGCCTCCCCTATCACCTCAGCTAGGTACTCGAGGTGTGCCCTTGTTGTGGGCTGAGTGCACCTCTATCTTGTAGTTGAGCCTTGGTTGCTGTTAGCAGATCAATGGGAGGGATTTACCCAGGCCAGTCAGCTTCAAGGATAGGCTGTGACCACTGATCACCAACCTCCGCCCTCCATGGAGGATCAGCTATGCAGGGGCAGGGTGTGGTGCTTGGACATGGTCTGTAGCTGTCCACTGAGTGCATTGGTCCTAGGTTTCAAAGGTGCTGCAGCCCCCACCTGTGTTTTGTCCATGGCCACACTGCCTGAGCTATAAAGCAATCTGAGGTGGTTGAAAATTGTGCTGGGCTTAGAGATTCCCAAGCAAAGCCAAGCTGTGAATCTAGGCTGGCTGCTGCTGAGGTCAGCTGTTGCTTACTTGAAAGGATTCAGGAAATTGTGCAGCATGAGCCAAGACCAGCTATTCATATGAAAAGCAGCTTGGGTGGGCCCATAAATTGGGTGGGGTGGAGTCTCTGGGGATCTCCAAGGCAGGTGTTAACCAGGTTGATGGAGTCTCGGATATAGTTCCAGCTTGCCTCCCTGTTGTTCTGTGTGGGGAAGGTTAGAAAAGGGACAGTGGCCTCTGCTTGCCTTGATGTGAGCCACTTTACTTCCTCCCTTTGTACCACTGGTGCCCAGCAGTTTCTTCCATTGATTCAATCCCCACTGGTTTTTGCAGCTAGAAGTTGTGGGGATTATCGTCCTGACACTGGAACCCTAGGCTGGGGTCCTGGTGTGGGGTTGGGACTCCTCACTCCTGAGAATCACTCCTGAGTATCCCTCCTGAATTTTTATTCACCACACATGAGTGTGGGACTAGCTCAATTTATGTCTGCACCCCTCCTATCAGTCTGGATGGATGTGGTTTCTTTAATTCCATAGTTGTCAGGTTTCTGTTCAACTCGATTTCTGATGGTTCTGAGTGATGGTTGTTCTGTGTTTTAGTTGTAATTTTGATGTGTTTGTGCAAAGAGGCAAGCCACATCTGCCTACCCCACCATCTTGACCAGAAGCCACCCAAAATTTCGTGTTATATATATATAATACAACTTCTAGAGAAATAATTTATTTTTTTCAAACTGTAAGAGACTTATTTAGAAAGTCACTGAGGTAGAAGATATTAGTGGTAGGAGGAATTGGCTCAGGAAACAAGTTACAGAGGCAAAAGAAGAACCTTGGGAGCTTAGGAGAGGGGATGGCAGTGGTAATGTGCCTGGTGAAGGGGGAGGGGAGGGGAAAGGCACGGGCATGCTCCCAGGAGGGAGAGTGAGAAATCGGTTTTTTAAATTTAGATTCAGGTTGTGTTTATTGGAGAAAGGACACATTAAAATACACTGATGCATATGGCCCTTGTCATCCCCTCCCCCACCCTCCTACCTCTCCCCTATTCTGATGTAATTGCTCTTGGTTGGGGTTGTTCCCTGGGCTTTGGGAGGGTTTTAGTTTTTGTTTGTTTTTTTAATTCTCACCTGAGGATATTTTTTCATCACTCTTTTAGAAAGAGGAAGGGAGATAGAGAGAAACATTGACGTGAGAGAGAAACAGCGATTAGTTGCCTCTTGTAGGCTCCCCAACCTGGGATTGAACCCGCAACCTAGTTATGTGCCCTAACCAGGAATCGAACCCACAACCTTTTGTTGTATGTGATGATGCCCCAACCAACTGAGCCACATGGGCCAGCGCCTGGGCATTGGGAGTTTTAAAGGCTCCCAGAGGGTCCTAAAGTACAACCAAAGTTGAGAACCTCCCACTATGTCAATGGTCCTCAAATGCACACACTATCAGAATCACCTGCAGGGCTGGTTGAAACACAGACTGTTGCTCTTCTCCCCAGAGATTCCTATTCAATTCATCTTAGATGGGGCTTGAGAATTTGCATTTCTACCAAGGTCCCAGATACTGCTGTTATAGCCAATCCAGGGATCCCAGTTTAAGAACCACTGTGACTCTATGAATCCCCTTAAAAAAAAGTCTTTACTGAGGAGTGATCTCAGCATCGTGGTGGAGTGAGAAAAGATTACTGAATTCAATTCCTTTTTAAAAAAAAACAACTGAATTCTTCAAACTAGTTTCTGTGTTGATAATATCTTAAATCCTTTTTTGGAAGCAAGTATTTCCTTCTTACTGTAGCATATTTAGAATATAAAATACTAATATCCACACAAATGAGAGTAAAGCCCACTGTGGACAGCGTTAGCAGGAAAGCCACCCGCCCTGGCTGCACCTGCAGGTGTGTGGAGGAGAACCTGCCAGCAAAGCCAACCTGCTCAGGAGGAAGCTTCCAGCCTGCTCAGAAGAACAGGTTCAAGGGCAGGAGTCATTGCCTGTGGATGCTCACCACACCCCCTCCCACAACCCATGAAATCTTAGTGATGCCCCTTGATTCTGTCAGCAAGTGAGTGCACAAAAGTGTCCCAGAGACCAACTAATCCAATCCCCCAGTTTATAGACAAGGAAATGGAGGAGCAGCGCCTTGGCCAAGGTCACACAGTTAAACTACTCAAGGACTTAAAACTCTGCACCCTGAGTTTAGGTCCTTTTTCATCCAGCCCACATCACCTGTATTCTCCCTTGAATAATTGTTTATCTTTTTAAAAAAGACGTAGACTAAAGACTTGCAGAGATGAAAGACAAGTTCAAGATGGCAGTTGCCTCTGGTGGGGAGGGAAGGGCATGTGACCAAGTAGGTTACACAGGTGGCTTTAACTGTGTAGATATTTTATTTCATATGCCTTAAATATTTCAAAAAATATTTTTGAAACCTAGATTTATAGTTCACTGTGAACAGCCCCAGATATAAGTTTTGAAAAGCCAAATAAACTATGAGTTGATGTTTTGACTTTATGTAAGAATTATTCTATGGTAGGATTTATCCCCAGTGTATTTGAATTTTTTGTTTGTTTGTTTGTTTCTGTGAAAAATTTTCCAATACAGCTCTTTAGGGACATACTTTACGATGAAACAAAGGCTTTCCATAGTATAGAGATTCAGTTTGTCAACATGGCTGTCACATGCATATTCTTCCATCTGTTCTGTTGTTGTTTTCAGTCCACTTTTCTCAAGTGCATTGAACTCCGTGTTTGCCAAATGGGAACTCCCTGTCTTCACCCTACCCTTCAACATGGCAATAACCATGTACCTTTCGGCCACGGGACATTACAATCCGTTCTTCCCAAGCAACTTATTCTCACCTGTGACCTCAGCTCCCAATGTCACCTGGTCTGATCTCAAAGCCCTGCAGGTAAGATACACTATCTCTTCACCTTCCCCAGGCTCTGGAAGACACCCAGTGTCCTCCTGTTTAGTCATTGATGGGCATCTGAGCCTTTTAGAGACTCACCTCAAGGGAGGCCTTGCTGTCTTCATCTTGCCAGCTAACGCATTTGTTCCGCTCCAAAGCTTTAGGCTCTAAAATATTTTTTTTTTAATGACTGTTTGGTCAAAGCTAAATTTTCCCCTCTTTATTTAAGAGCTGCAGTGCTAATGCCAGAGTATAGCTCCATTGGAAATCAGACACTCCATTGCAAACTTGGCGCTTGTTTGGGTAGATAGGATGGGGGCCAGCTGTTGATGCAGGGACCTCCAGCCTGGGGCTAAGTCCTCGATAACCTGCCTCCTCCAATCAAAAGACCTGGCTGCTTACTGTTATAACCACCGCAGAACTTCTCCGTTCTGCTTTTCTTATGGTCATCTCACAGAATGAGTACAATAATTCAGGGTCTTCAAGCTTCAGTAGGAATCAGAATTATTGTTTTTTCAATACCAATAAAAGCACCATCTCAGACTCCCTAAATCATAATCTCTGGAGGGTGGGGCCTGGAAGACTGTATTAACAAGATCCCTAAATACTTGTCATGTGGGCCAGAATTTGAGAACCACTATCATAGGCTGTATACTATGTATGTCATTACAGCTGTGCATAGAGAGAACACCATTTTTAAACACCTGGTTAACCCAAATCAAGTTCTGGCTCTTCCTATTGGTGTTTTTTTTTAATAAATCTCTCTAAGGTTTCCTTATTATTAAAAACAAGAGAACACTTGAAATCAGGATAAAACCAAAGAAACCTTACCTATCTCAGGTGGAAAAGACCAGCTTTCCCACTACCAGGTTATAAAACACATTTTGCTGTCCTGTGTGCTGCACAATCAAAACATATGAGAAGCTCAAGTAGTCTTTTCTTTAGCTTCTTGCCCAGAAAATGAATGGGAACATTTAGAAATAACTCAGAAGAAAAATCAAAAATTTATTATAGCTCCCCATAAAAAATAATATTATAAAATAGTATTTATTGATCCATCTAAAATTGCACTGTCCAGTACAGTACCTGTTAGCCCCATGTGATTATTTTAACTCAAAGGTACAATTAATTAAAATCTAAATTTACAATTTTGTTCCTTAGCCTCATTAGCCACATTTCAGGTGCTCAATAGCCACATGTATTAGACAACAAGATAGAGAACACTCCAAGGTCATGGAAAGCTCAGTTGGACAGCGCTGATCTGAGGAAGTGACGGTCTTGTCTTTCCCCTTCCTCTGAACTACCATCTCAGCATCAGCACACATCTCACCCAAACCCCTCACCTCCCTGGCTACATGAGGATAGTTCTGCGGGATGTGCCTGTGTCAAGTTCTCTCAGTAGAAGAAACAGGAAATGATCTTGTGTAGACATGAAAATCCAGCATGGGCTGGAAGAATTTAAGGTCCGTCTTAGTGTAGAATCAAACTCAAAGAATATGGCTCTGTGCACTGAGCAATGGCCAGACCAGCAACTGGAAGCCGGCATTACATCCAGCCTAATGCATGAAGGTAGAGGACACCTCCTTCGTGCCAAAACTGGGACTCCCTGTATCAGAGTCATTACCCCCTGAAGGTCCTTCATATGATCTGGGGAAGTCATCTTTTTTTTTAATCCTCACCCAACGATATATCTATTGATTTTTAGAGAGAGGGAAGAGAGAGAGAGAGAGATATCCATCAGTTGCTTCCTACACGCCTCAACCAGAGATCACACTGACAACCTAGGTATGTGCCCTGACCAGGAATCGAACCTGCAACCTTTTGATGTATGGCATGATGCTCCAAGCAACTGAGTCACCCAGCCAGGGTGAAAGGCATCTTTCAGTAACTGCCTTGGTCATAAGGAAACTAACATGACCAATAGTACCTTTCTTGGCCCTACCAGAAGTGTTGTTATAAAGAATTATCATTTGTGCCCAGGCCAGATGGCTCAGTTGGTTGGAGCACCATCCCATACACCAAAAGGCTGCAGGTTCGATCTTTAGTCAGGGCACATATCTAGGTTGTGGGTGCAATTCTTGGTCGGGGCATGTACGGGAGGCAATCGATAGATGTTTCTCTCTCACATAGGTTTGTTTTTTTTTTTTTTTTTCTCTCTCTCTCTCTGTACTCTCTCCCTAAAAATCAATGAACATATCCTCAAGTGAGGATTTAAATATTTTTAATTGAAAAAAGAAAAGAGAATTGTCATTTGTTAGTTCAAATCAAACTCTGTACGTTAAACTGCCATTCTATCAACACACTAGCTGAATTCAGGCCTCAGCCAGAAAGTGAAATTGTGACCCTTATATGTTTTCTTGTGCTTTGAGGACTGACAGTTGTTGATACTAGAATAAGCTAAGGATATCTTGGTTTAAAGTAATACATATTCTCATTAACAACGTAAGTGTGAATAGGGTCCTGATTCACAAACTTATCAATAACAGCTTCTGAACGGTGGAAAAGGTAACATGACTTTGGGCCTCTGGCCTTAGCATTAACCACCAGATTTCATGGGAATAATAATATTTCTATGGACTACAGAGACGTGTGGATGGACTGGCCTCAGCACTGATGGACAGCTGAAAGCAATGGAAGCACAGCTGTGGTCTCTGCCGTCCTCACGAGGAGGCATGAGAAATCCTCACAGTGGTGACAGTGAGAGCACGCTGGGAGCTTAGCCATTACCAAAGTCAAGTGTCAATGCCAGCGGGAGAGCCAGGGAGTAAAGGGGGAGTTTTGAGAAAATAGGCTCTGTGTGCACCAAGGAGGGGCTGGCGTATCTCCAAGGACAAAGTAGAAACATGACAGATTTTTCTGTAAAGAAAGAGAATTTTTAAAATTAATAACACTGATCTCAAAGATAGATACACTAAATCTAAAATTACTTTGTATGGGCTTGTGGGTGTCCTGTGGGCTTCTGTCCAGTTGTTTTAATGACTTTATTTCCTGAATTATTTTTGCAGCTATTGAGATCCCTGCCTGTGGGTGTTGGCCAGATATATGGTTGTGACAATCTGTGGACAGGGCTCATTTTCCTAGGCGCCATCTTCCTTTCCTCCCCACTCATGTGCCTGCACGCTGCTGTGGGATCGCTGGTTGGGATGGCAGCAGGTAAGTGGGCACTGAGAGCACCTCCGGCACCATATGCATTGCTTCAGGCAATCTTCTATGCTCCAGACCGTTCTCAAGGTCTCTGCTTCCAAGGGACCAATGGGAGTTCTCCATTGCTTCCACCACCCCAGACCCATTCCAGAGCATCCTGCCTTGCGCTGCAGCTCTGACTCCTCCTGTCTTATCTAACAGCACTCAGCCTTTCAGATCCATTTAAGAACATCTACTTTGGACTCTGGGGTTACAACAGCTCTCTGGCCTGCATTGCAATTGGAGGAATGTTCATGGCTCTCACCTGGCAAACCCACCTCCTGGCTCTTGCTTGTGGTGAGTATCCCATGCACCTGGGGGGAGGCTTGCTCGAGACTGTGGGATCAAAATCCAGGACAAACAGTAAAAAAGGACTGCATGAGAAATAAGGGCTGGGGTTCTGGTTTGGGACCCGTGCTATCTAAGCGTGTGCCCAGGGCAAGTGGCATCCCCTCTCTGGGAGTATTCAAGCCGGCTCTGCCTTGCTCGGTGGTTATTGAGCCAGGAGAGCCTGCTGAGTTGTACTGCCAATATGTGTATGTTGGGAGATAGAAACTCAACTAATCCTGTGTTCTTCGTACTAATCATTTGACTCAAGAAACTAAAAGGAAATAAGCTAAATACAGAGCCATTTCCCCTGGAGAATCGGGTAGAATTTTGTGCCAGGACCCTTTGAGAATCACATTAATCCAGCTCTTCTCAGGCTTGAAGGTGCATCAGAATTACCTGGAAGGTTTGTTCAAATGCAGACTGCTGGGCCTACGCTCACACCCTAATTCACTGTTAGAAGTGGAGGAAGGAGTTTGCTTTTGAAACCAAGTGTGAGGTGGGACTGTTGCCCTGGGGACCACATTTTGTGAACTGCTGCATTAACCCTGTACGACCCCTGTATTCTAGCCAGAGCTAGAAGGGGTTCTGGAGAGCTCCACTCCATCCTTCTCATTTTACTGTTGGGGTACTAAGGCCAAAGGACATCCAGTTAGGTTAATGTCAGGTAAATGCAAACCCAGAACGCACATTTGCTAACAACCTGAAGAGTTAGGCCCACTACACTGCTCCGCTTCCCTGTAGGAGCGCGCAGGCCTGAGGTAAACACAGGCTTCAAGTGATTAGGGTTTGAAAAGCTAAGGACTTCTCACGCTGGTGTAAGGGATGCTTCACTTCCCACAGCCATGACGGTCCTAATTCACTACTCTTAAAAGCAAAAGCATCTAAGATAATATGCTAGACTGAAGGGAAGGACACTCCCTGGAGGACAAAGGGGTGAAGAGATAGTGGACTGTACAGAAATTACTTCAAATCTAATGGAAATACAGTATTCCCTCACTTATCGCGGGTATTACGTTCTAGACGCCCCCGTGAAGTAGGAACCCTACATTTATTCTACACTCTTAAACCTACATAACTTTAACAACATACATAGACAGTACTGCAAAATCCCGCGATATAGCGAAAAATTCGTGATAAATAATTAAATATAATATTTTTTTTAAATCCCACGATACAATGAGGCCGCGATAAGTGAACCAGTATTTGTCTAGTCAGTTTATCACCAGACTGGTCAATCCAAGGTGTCTAAGTCATTCTTAAAATGGCAGACCACATTGGGCAATTGGTGGGATGGGACCAAGGATTTCTAAGGCCTCGTTCAATTTTTATTTCCTCGTGTAGGCGGCCACTTATGTCTTTTTGCCAGTTTCTTTGCAGTTACACAGCTATTTTCCCTAATAACCTTGTCCAAACTCTTTGCTCATTCTACCATATTTGTTCATAAGCTTAGGGCAAAAGAGAAGGCTACAAGAGATTATATGGCCAGTTGAGCTCAGCTACATTAGGATCTTTATTCTGAGACTAGTTTGAGGTTTCAGACCTTTGTTTGGAGTGCATACCTTTATTTTTCTGGGTTGGCAGCAGCAGCAAGTACATATTAAACATTCATGATACAACCCAGACTAATGAGAGCTAGGAATTTAGATTCCTGGTGGTTCCTGTGCACAGAGAGATAGTTAAGGGCAGAAGCCAGGTGAGTGAGGAGCCCACGGGAGACCATCTAATGTTTATAGCAGAACAAGGAGACATCTACAGTACCAGATACTTGGGGGAACACTGTAGTTCAGAATCATCAAGAAGCACCTCCTAGAAAACCTGGCTCTTCCATAAGTCCTAAAAACTGAGAGGAGAAATTCTCATTGATGGAGACCGTGGTCTGGGCTACAGGCACAGCCTGAATGTGTCCTTAAGGATTAAGCAGAAACTATTTCAGTCACAGGAGCTGTTGACGAAGTCTTGACAGACCATGGACAGGGATGAAGCCAAAGCTGTTTGCAGATTTATTTCCCCACAGCAGGAATATCTTCATTACTTTCTTTATTATAGAAGTAGCACTGGCTTATTGAACAAAACAAAACAAAAATTCACTCAATACAGAAGAATATAAAGCAGACTGATAATTCTTCATCCTACTCCCCGGATAGAACTTTTTTGCCTCCCTCTTATAAGAACCCTGTGATTACATTAGGTCCACTTGAATGACCAAGGATGACCTCCTCATCTCAAGATTTCTGATTTAGTCACTGCTGCTAAGTCCCTTCTGCCATGTAAGGTAACATATTCACAAGTTCTAGGGATTAGGACATAGACATCTTTGGGGACCTTTATTCTGCCTACCACATCTACCTTCCTTGGAGTAAAGCAAATCGTCTTTACTAGTTTAGCGTGATGGTTAAGGCAGCATATTCAATCAGTTAAGAGCCCAAATGCAGGAGCCAAAATTCCAGCTCTGCCACTTTTGATTGTAAGATATGCCAAATTCACACCACAAGGCCGTATCAATTTCCTTGCCACCAGCAGTGTGTGAGTGTCTGTTTCATCCACACTGGGTACTCTCAGTGTATTTCATTTTAGACATCAAGTTTAGAGACAGACCTCCAACCCCTCTTGGAAAGCAAATATCACATGTCAAACACCACAGCAAGTTCCAGCTTGCCCCACATCACCCTGATACTGTCAAACAAAAACCGGCCTTGTCAGCCAAGGTAAATAAACAGCAGGCATTTATCACAGAGGCGCTCTTTCATATGGCTTTGTCAGGAAAGAAGACTTGGCAAACTCTGACAGGCCTGGCAATGCTGCCTAACCTACCTCTAAACCAGATACTCTAGGGCCAGAGAATTCTTCAATTTTGTTATTTTATCAATTCAAACTGTAAAAACATTTTGTATCTCTTTTGCATGGCCAAGGTATCATAGTAGGACTCTGTTGGGAGGGACAGTGTGAAGAGCAGAAATCCAGTCTTCCCTTCCGCACTCAAGGGCCTTTTCTCTCCCTCGACTATCCAGAATGCTGTCAGGGGTGTCACCTACAAGCCATCACATGCAGACTTTCACTTCCAACGAAGGCTTTCCCAGTCCAACTCAGCAAGTCTTACTGAATGGGCAGCTGCTGTTGGCTAGTCTGACACTCACTGTGGAGAGAAAGGCAACTTGGAATTGGGGATCCCTTTGCAACCGTATAGCAGTATGAGACTTGAACACCAAGACTGTGCCTTAGAAATGCAATAAGGTCTCATGTGCTCAGGAAAAGTGTCATAGAAGAGCTGGCACTCAAGAGAACAAGGGCAGAGTGTCCCAGGTGCTTAACAGAGGGCCAGGAAATATTTGTTGAGTGAGTGAAAAGGAAAATAAAAGGAAGGAAATTATGGAAACCAAGCTGTTACACCCTTCTGCTCAGAGTAGCATCTCAATCCCATGGCGACAGGGTTGAGTAGACAGCTGTTGTTGTGGAAATACATGATTTCATCTGAGATTCACTACCTCCTTGTAAAGCACATCTCCAAATTGCCTTTTTACAGACAATGTAACTAGATTCTGAGAAGTTCAGTGATTTCCTGTTCAACAAACAAAATGGCAGAGTTGGGATTTGAAGTCCAGACTGTTCCCAAAGACAAGTCTTTCCCACCAGCCTGAGACAATTCAGATGTGAAATAGTTAGGTATACTGCTGAACAAAAATGTCAGTATAAAAAGACAAACTCTTGATAAAAGGATGGAAATGAGGCTCATGGTGTTCCTCCTGCCATTTCCTGTCCCGCCCCCAAGATAGCTGATGAGATTTCTCATCGGATGGAAAGACGAGGTGGTGAGCTTGTCTAACTGTGCTGGTGGCCCAAGAGGCTGGGGGGAGATCTGTTGAGGTCGTTCTTCAGGCTGCTTCCCTGAGCCTCCTTGAGCCCCCTCTTCAACCAAAACTGAGAAATATATGATTTGCTAGTTTGAGATCTTTGTTTTTGTTTTACATTGAAAGTCACACATACACTCAAATTACATACTCTTCAGATTCCTACTCACCCAAAATAAATTTTAAAATAGCATGTTTATTCATTGACCTGTATGCCAACCTTAATGGTACTTGGAAAAATGTTATTCTGGGGAGGAATCCCAAGTTTGTGTTCAGTTTTCTGCCGATCTCTGAGTTACTACTTTTTGTGTTTCTTAACACCATGATTTTTTTAAATAAATTCATTAATTTAAGAATCCTAGATATAGTCAGGTACAGTATAGAAATCGTACTATCTCAAGAAACATTTATAAGTTTCATTTTAATTCATCTACACTTGGATAATATAACAGGGAAGTTTATTTGCTGCCCTGGCTGGTGTGGCCCAGTGGACTGAGTGCCAGCCTGTGAAACAAAAGGTTGCCAGTTTGATTCCCAGTCCAGCACATGCCTGGGTTGCAGGCCAGGTCCCCAGCTGGGGGCATGTGAGAGACAGCTGATCAATGTATCGCTCACACATTGATGTTTCTCGCTCTCTTCCTCCCTCCCCTCCCCACAAAAAATAAATAAATAAAATTTTAAAAAATAACAGGAAAGTTTATTTGCTAAGGAAGGACTTTTCCTTGAGTATCAATCAACAAAGCAGCAACAAAATAGTAACCACAGAAAAGCAACCTTTTACTGAGTACTTACTGTGTGCAAAGCCCCAGCATTACTCCCTTCATGCTGACAACATCCCTGTGAGAGAAATATTCTTATAACCTCCCTTGTACAGGTGAGGAAATGGAAGCTTAGAGTGGCCACCAAGCTCCTAAGTGGTGGAGTCTGGATTTGAACCCAGAGCTGCTGACTCTGGACTCATACTTGTAACCAGGGTGCCGGGCTAGCTGGAAAAACATGGATATTTACATTCCAGGATATTTATACCAGAAGGCAGTCTTTTCATGACGAAGGGAAGCCCACCGAGCCTTGTTCTGTCTTCTCTTTTTGTAGCCCTGTTTACTGCCTACCTCGGATGCAGCATGTCACACCTGATGGCTGTGGTGAGTTTGCTGTAATCTTGCTTTATCTTCAGCATGATTGATCGGTTTTCAAGACTTACCCTCAAGTTGCTTAGCATCTATTGGGAAGACAGAGTGAAAAGAAGTAAAGCAAGCAGAGTCTAAGGCCTAGTCTGGGTGAAAGGGGAGAGCAGTCAGTGTGGGCTGAACTCATCAGAAAAGGCCTTGTGGGTATGACAAGTGGTCAGGAGCCATGGGTGGCTTGCTAAATGTCATCTCTGTACACCAAGTATCATCTTTCCACATCTGGTGTAAGAAACCTGAATGTGTGTGAGGAAGGAAAAGATATACAAACCAGGCCTATAACCAACCACCTTAAAAAATGGATGATGACATTTCTTCTGCTAAATGCCCTGAGATCTCAGACTCAGTCTCTGTGGGCAAAGGCAGAGTCCAGAGCAATGGCAGAATGACAACAGAGTGACAGGTGATGCTTTGTGAGCATTAGCTTTCTGACAGGGTCTCAAAGGAGGATGTGGCTTGTCTCTTTTTCCTTAGTTTGGATTGCCATGTTGTACCTGGCCCTTCTGCTTGGCCACAGTACTGTTCCTCTTGCTGAACACGAACAACCCCAACATCTACAAGATGCCCCTCAGTAAAGTCACTTATCCTGAGGAAAACCGCATCTTCTACCTACAAGCCAAGAAAAGGATGGTCGAAAGTCCTCTGTGAGAGCAACCTTCATCCCCAGCCGTGGTCACAAGTCATTTCTGACTAACTGCCCAGTTGGCTTCCAGGGCCTCAGCAAACCATTGTTTTTCACTAGTAATCGCTTACCTACTAACCCATCGGTGATCTGTCCTTATGTTCATTTTGTGGTTATCTTTTAGACTTCAGGAACATCCCTAAACATGTGAGAGACACATCCATGTGCTCTTTCTGTGGAATTTTAAACCCTTATGGGGGATTTCCGGTCAAGATGGCGGCATAGGCAGACATGGCTTGCCTCTTCACACAACCATACCAAAATTATAACTAAAATATAGAATAGCCATCACTCAGAACCATCAGAAATCAAAGTGAATGTAAGTCTGACGGCTACAGAATTAAAGAAACCACATCCATCCAGACTGGTAGGGGGAAATGGATAAAGAGATGAGGGGATTAAGAAGTACAAATAGGTAGTTACAGAATAGCCATGGGGGTGTAAAGTACAGGATAGGAAATAGAGTAGCCGAAGAACTTAAAGGCATGACCCAAGGACATGAACAATGGTATGGGAATTGCCTGAGAGAATGGGGGGTGCTGGGTGGAGGGGGCAAAGGGGGAAAAGTTGGGACAACTCTAATAGCACAATCAATAAAATATTTTTAAAAATAAAATAAAAAATAAACACGGGGCTCTGGCACTAAGACTGTAATATATTTATAAAGACAAAATGCTCCAAGAGAAAGAGGAAGTGAGATTGGAGCTAATTATTGATATTTATTGATATTTTTGATGTTTAGTTGGCTAGATGATGTTAACAGTATTAAAAATTAAACTCTGTAAACCAATGAAGTCTTAAGGGGATGGAATTCATGATTACAAAATCTAAGTCAACCCAGAATCCTGCGATAAGCAGTTTGGCTCATGAAAAACAGCGTAAGCCACACACTGCAGCTGTGGTCAACGTGGCAGGCGTGTGGCTGGTGGCTGAGCCCGCTCCCAGCCCCTCAGCAGGATGGCCGCGGTGTGGCCACTGCACTGCCACTGCGTGTACATGACACTTACGGGAGGCAAGGTTGGCGTTTTCCAAGCTGACAGAGCTGCAGTAGGGAGAAAGGGCTTTTGTCAGTCAAAATCATTCTGTATTGTTACTTTTCTTAGATTGCAAAGGATTTCTTTAGGTAGAGTTTATCATTTTCTTGTGGGAATGCCCCCTTCAGTGTGTATCAATTCAGTATTTCAGGGCATGCAAGATGCAAAGCTGCAATCTTAAAGGTTTTTTCCTCTTTGGGTTTGCTGTGCTCGGTGCAAAATATACAGTTTGCTGAGTCAGTGAACATAAAAAAGGAAGTAAACCTACAGATAGTTTAGGGAGAAGGTCACTGCTTTATTTTCTCAGGAAAACAAACATTGTTCCAGTTTAAAAACCCTGTGACCAAAGCCTTTTGAAACCACAACTGTGCAACTGTCATGGAATCACATAGATTCCTGTGGAAAAACTAAAATTTCAGTGTTTGAACTGAAATCTCTCTGGTTAGGGAATTTGAAAAATAAAACTTGTGAGGGATGGGGTGGGCAGCGACTACAAAGCAAGCATAACCAAGGGTAACCAGGAGTCAAGAGCCTGGCAGTGGGTGAGTGAACCAGAGACGTCTAAAATGTCTCCAAGCCCCTCTTCAGAATGGAGCTTTATCCAGTGTGCTAATTACGAACCTTCTCCCCGTGTGCTCACACAGACTTCTAAAAACCTCGTACATTGTCTAATTTAAATGGTATTGATTTTCTCAAGCTATTTTTGTTACTAAGCATGAGCCTAAAATTGTTTTTTATGAATTTTCTTAGAAAGCACTTGTATTTTTTCCTGTTGTTTATATAACAATTTCTATGTAAGAATACAAATAAATTATACCCACAAATCACTGTTGTGTAAATTTTGTTTAAAAGTCATACATGCCCTTTATAGACATTGTGTATACTAACAATCACATGTGGAAGTATGTATTGCTTGTATCTCACACTACTAGAATCCTGTTTCTTTATTATACTTTGTAGAAGCATCAGAGTTATATCTGAACAAAACCTGTTCAGTTTCTTTCATATTTATGGGCTCATCCCCTAGGGTATCCTCTCAACTATCATTGCTCTGCTCACTCAGGGTTGAGAAAGGATTACCAGGGACAGTTAGTTACAGATGTTGAGGGCGTGCCTGCTACCACTAGAGATGAATATGCTGAGAGCAGCTTCCGTGCATTCGCAGAGAGGCCCTGGGCCTGCCAAGGCTGATGCTGGGCCCCTGAACGCCTCAAGCCAGCTCTCTAGCACAAGCCATGTGGCCTGTGCTTGTCTCTGCCACCCGAGCACTTCTCTTCCACCTCCTTTGATCCACAGTTAGCATACTTCAACGAAAGCATGGTAAGAATGGAAATGTATTCCAAGTTTTAAGAACAGCCCAAACCGAAAACAAACAGAGGCCACAATGCGTTGGCCCATTGCAGTGCCCTCGGTCAAACAAAACTTCCCCTGTATATTGTTTCAAGATATTAAATTCACGAGAATGATCTGGTCATTAAATGTCCCCTTTGGTCTGAGGTAGAAAATAGAGAAAAGGTTTTGAGACTCTTCTGCCAAAGACCCCAGACATTGTACGTCTCCCTTGTGGGAGTTCTGGGTGCAGATTTGCTTGTTTCCCATGACACCTGATTAGCATGGAATATGTTGAAACAGAAGGATAAGTTCCACAGAAGAGGAGGATTTTCCAAGGGGCTTCTTACTGACAATCTTGCTAGAATATTTTGTAGTTGTTGAGTACACAACAAGGTTTGATGCATATGAATGTTTTCAGCCTTCCCCCTTATCTAACAACTACCTTCCAAAAGGCTTTAATCTTTAGTTAAATTTCCTTGAACGTGCATTGACAACCCACAGACCATTGAAAGGGTTGTAGCTTCCATGCTAGAGTTCTATTTGCTAAAACAACCAGCAATGTAGATCTTGAAGGAATCTTAAAAAATAAATAATAGACTTTTAAAGAAGTGAATATAAGTCCTATAAGAGTCTACTTTCACAGTTCTATTATTAACTATAAAATACATACAATAGATCAGAGCCAGACATATGCAAAATCATCAAAAAAAAAAAAAAAAAGACTACTCCCAGGTCTGACCTTAACCCTGTTAAGTATTAACCAAGTAGATGTTAATGTATCTAAAGCAAACTTAAGACTGATAGGGTAGCATATTAACCACTGAAGCTTAGGAACTGGAAGCGAGCATTGGCAGGGGTCTTCAGCACTGGGGTGGTGGCCCAGGAACGGGTGTCAGGGGAGATAGATCTCTGTGGTGGGGATTGTGGTTTAGCAAGTTTAAACATTTAAATCATGCAGTCATTGCCCCTCATCTGCTCCTGTACTCACAGCTATTTGACTTTCTGTGTAGATTTGCCTTCTAGAGGAAAAAATATACTTATCCATACAAGTGTCTGGTCCTCAATAGTTCCATTTCTCATTTTAATTAATAATTGAACTTTGATTCATAAGCCTTTTAAAGTTTTGTTTGCTCCTATATGCCACCAAAAGCCCAATCGCTGCATAGTTATCCAACAAAGTTAAACTTCTGAGACTACAAAAGTGAGTGAGATAAGGAGTAGTCAAAGGTAGTCAAGCATCCCTGAGAATGTCATGTTTAGACTGAGACCTAAAGAAGAGATCAGAGAGGGACAGGTGAAGGATGGATGGAGCAGTGTTCTTGGCGGAGGAAACCTCGTGGATAAAGGCCTTGAGACAAGGAGATTGACTTTCAAAGAGCAAGAGAAGACTGATGTGGCTGGAATACGGTGAGTGAGAGGGCATTGGAGTGGACTCAGGAAACCAATTCAAAGGCATTGCAATAGCATGGGAGAGAGGTGGTTGGCTTGGACTCCAGCGGTGGCAATGGGGACGGAGGGAGGTTTATGGGTATGAGAGTACGAAGTGGAACCTTAGTACTCAGTGATGGATTGATATGGGAGGTGAGGGAGAAGAAGTTACCAAGGATGACTTCCTGATTTCTGGCTTGGGCAACAAGATAGATGGTAGTTACCACAGTCAGATGGGAGCACTGAAGAGTGATTTATGCTACATATTCTTCCTGGCCAGTTCCATCTATCTTGATTTTCAGTCTAGATCCTGGATGGAAGCTGTCTGCAGGCACTATTCCAAAAGCGCTTCCTCAATTTCAACACCCCCAGGACAAAACTCAACTTCTTCAACTATTCTGCCAACCATACAATCCAGAAACAGTGTGACACCCTTGACTTCACTCTCATCTCCAGGCAATAGCCACAGTCTAAGCATTCTACCTCCTTCATAGCCCCCATTCATTCACTCATTGGCAAATACTTACTGAATGACTATTTATTACATAATGGGAACTGGGACTATGGTAGTGAATCAAACAGTCACGGACTCTTCCCTCACCAAAACTTAACAAGGTGAACTACCAAGTAAGTGAGCAAATGGAGTAGTGTGATGATGAGGCTTAGTAAGAGCTAGCCAAGCAACAAGGTTGAAGGACGAGTATTCCAGTGACTTCTTCTAAGAAACAGAAGACGGGAACATATCATTAAATACCAGACAGCCATGCTAAATAGAATGTTTTGGGCAGTAAGTAACAGAATACCTGTCTAAAAGTGCTCTGTCCAATAGTAGTTTCAGTCCTAAAAGTAGGAAGTTCTTATCCTGGTTTGGTGCAGCTCCTCAACAATGTCATCAAGGATGCAGTCTCTTTCCATCTTCCTCATTATTCTCAGCATCCTCAGAAGACTCCACTGTCATCCTCAGGCTCGTTTCCTCGTGGTCTCTAAACAGCTGCCTTCATTACAGATATCACATCAGGAAGGAGGAGGCAACAAGAATTGCAAGAGAGTCATTCTATCATCTCTCTATCAGGGAGGAAAATCCTACCCAGAAGCTCTTCCAAAATATGTTTATTTATGTCTTTTTTGGCAGAACTGGGGGTCCTATGGCCATTCCTGGCTGCAGAGGAGTCTGAGAAAACATGCATTTAGTATTCTCAGCCTCTACTGTAGCAAGTGAGCTCTGCCATATTACAACCAAAGCAGGATGAATGGCTATTGGACAGGCAGCCATCATGCCTGCCACAACAATATATGGTACCTCCATATACTGTACAGCACCTATGTGCCTTGGTCACACTGGATAGTCATGCAGTGACAGATAAGTCTGTCTATTGTGGGATTCACACAGAAGGTTGGGACAGAGGCCTAGACCAAGATATTTTACAGTGAGATACTTTGTGGAGTACTTACTGGAATATTCCCAGAGTACTTTAGAATAAGCCAGCTTCATACAAGGTTTTGTAAGCAAAGGGTGAGACAGCTGGTGATAATGATCAAAGCAAGGGAAGTTTAGGGTCACTTTATGTTCTAATTAGTCCTCTTGATGTAACATATGAAGCCTCTAAATCATTCCACATTGGAAGGCCCCATTGAAAAGAGTTGAATTTTAATTCAGTTCCAGCTCAACGAAGCACTGAAAATGAATGTCCAACATATTCTGTTTCGTGGTTCCAAATAAACAACAAGAAAGCCAGTTTCCTCCTTGGGTTGGGTTCATTGGATCCCAGCCCATAAAATTTTGAATTATATCACAATAGCATGCAAGGGCTTGAATGGAATAAAATGAAGCACAGAGGAAATTTGGCACAGAGCCAGGAAACCTGGCTAAAGTTAAGTCTCTGAAACACAGAAAACAATGGCAGCTAGGACACGAGTTTGTGACCCAAGAGCAAGAACATCTTGGGGAAACAAGAACACACATAGACCAGCCATAGTAGTAGCCAATCCAACAGGGAGGCCTTTCTATGTGCTTCTGGGGACCTCCTTTAATCTCTACACCTGTCTTATTTGTCTCACCTCTGAAGTTCATGTTCCTCATGGACAGTATCCTGTCACCTACAACCCTGCGCCTCCCTGCCCATCACAGGCTCTGAGGCACAGAACCCCAGTAGCCTGAGAAGACTCTTCTTCAGCATCATGGATCTGATTGCTCAGTACGCTTGCCAGACCAATTGTTCAAGTTTTTGAATATCACCGTCATGTACATTTGGTCAAACAGTTCAGTGCAGATAGACTTTGCATGCCTAAAGCTGGTAGTAATTTAACGCAAAGCATTCTTTCTTTCCAGGTTGCAAGGTGGCTTCTCAGGAGCCAGGACTCAGCAGTAGGTGCAGGAGGGGCAGGCATGCACCTGCTATCAGGATTAACACAGTCACACCTAGCCCAGATCAGGCCAATACCTGCATAATCAGAGAGGTACCAAGGCCAGAAGGTGCCTTCACCAGCAGCAGCGTGGAGTCTAAAGTTTCTCCCTTGAATTCTCAGTAAAAGAGCCTTATGCTGTGATAACAGCAACTCACCATAAGAGCTCAGGTATTAAAATCCTAGTGTAACTAGTTTATCTGGTATTTTTTCACCTCATAGCCGGCAAGAGCAAATCCTATAGGAAAAAGATTCTAGAAAGATTAGTGTTGATGGGCAAATCTAAGGAAGGTGGTCATCCGGAACTAAAGGAGCAGTCATGCAAAGAACAGGAAAGAGAAGGAGGAAGGACTTACAAGAGAAAACCAAGAACAATGCATGATCAAAACACATTCCCTGCTGAGCGCATCAGAGTGAAGAGAGAAGCCAGGAGGCGAGGACCGAGGAGTCCAATCAGGTATGTGCTTGTGCCAGCAGGACAGTCTGTGCGTCCATGTGGGTTAAGGAGCAGCTTCCCTCCTTCATGCCATTTAGAGTGTGGTTACCTTCTCTTCCCATATTCTTGAAATCCTAGGTTGCCTGTCCTCATGACCACTTGTTGTTTTATCTTCCCAAACTACTTCTAACCTTCTTCTGGTAACAGTATCTCTTTCCTTGAGGGATCTGCCCCTTCCCCAATCACGGGGTTCTCTTGGGGCTGTCAGTCTCAATACCAACTCCCAGGCACAGTGGAGTCCAGTGGCTCAGGCCTGCCAATCAATGTACTCCAATCCCTGGTCACAGGGATTGGCCCAAGGGATACCTACCTGACTCAAACTAAGCCAATCAGATTCTGCCCTCCAGGAATTTGAAATCTGAGCAGACATCCCAAGATAGAAGGAAACCAGAGCTGGTTCTAACAATAGTGATCTGGAGAAAGGCCAGGAAGGCTCAAAGCCATCCTGGCTTCTTCCCCACGCCACCCACCAAGGCCAGGTTACCATTACTTTCATGTAATGAGCAATCCCCTTATCTTTCCAATAAACTCAATTGGTACTTCAGTGAATCAGAATCTGTTTATATTGCAACAAACAACCAAAACTGATACAGAGTAATTGCAAGTGACATACTTAGAACATCAAATAGGCTGAGTCAAGATGGGGTAGGGAGCTAAGTGAGACCTCCTTCACCCCGCACTCCCCACCCCACCCCCCGGCCACCATCTGGGCTGGGAATCTGATAGTCCTTGCCTCATGGGGTTAAACTATTAACTGATATATATTGTGAACAAAACCATGTGTTCTAAAGCTTTAGAAAAGGCTTGGCAGGAAAATGTCAGGATATTGGAATTCTCTGGCTATTTTTTCTGGCTTACATTAAAGCAGGATGTATAAATATGTTGAGATTGTCTTTCTGCCTTTAGCAAATGCAACAGACCCCTGGGGGTTGAATAATTGTGCGCTCTGCCCATGTGGTTTATTAAGCTATTGTCTCGCAGCTCCAAATTCCCCCTTCTCTACTCTGCATTGTGACGCTGGGGCTGGGACTCTGCAGCCCACATTTCCTCCTTTTCCTGCTGGTTTCTGCTAACAGTACGTGCCCAGGGGAACGGGGAGCAGGATAAGGGGAGAGGGATTTGCCACTTTCGGCAGCAGTTTCCAGTTTCTCGTCACTCCCACAATGTGACCCACTACATACCCTCAGCTGAGTTCTGTTCCTGCATGAAAATGAATGTCTTGACTAGGAAGTAGCTACCTGAGAGGATGAAGAAAAATGAGGGGGTCTGATCTCCAGGCCTTTCCCAAGCACATTCTATGATAAATTCACTCATTGCCAAAAAGAAAGTTAGCAATTCCTGGCCATGATTCTGTGTCACTGGGGAGCAGCCCAGGGACAGGGGCAGTACTGGCTTCTAACCTGGACAAGAAGGGCCCTGTCCTAAGCCCCCATGCTTTAAAAGATCCTAATCTGACCTTCCTGTGGCCCATGCCCTTTCCCCAGGACAAGGAGCCATGGAGACAAGAGGACATGTCCACCTAGTCTAACCTTCTTCTAGACCATGCTTCAAGAACCCAAGATCAAAGAATATCCTGGCCAAACAGCCCATGGTCTATTTCCTGGGTTCATGAGGGCCCGTTCCCTGAGTCAGTGTTCCAAGTAAATGCTGTGATTCAGGCTACACATCCCTTGGCCCTTAGTACTGCTAAGATATGGCTGATGGGGGAGGGGGAGTGAACAGAGCTTGGATGTGCCCACTGAGTTGTCCATGTGGGTGTATGGGGCCCCACTGTGCAGGACAGAGCCAAGTAGGAAGAAAAGAGTCAGAGGGGATAGACCAGAGACACTTTCGTGCTCTTGTCTCAGCCCCGTAAATGCTAAGGAAGAGCCTGGCAGGAAGCAAATCAGCTCTGGTCCCTGGATCTAAGGCAAAGGCCAAACAAAACCCTCAAGCTGAAGTCTGGGGACATGGGCTAAGAGACAGAGGTGCAAGGCTGGGGTCCAGATTTAAACATTATCACTTGCTGGTCAATAACACTCCGCGAAATGTAACGAGTGAAAGAGTTTTTGTTTTGTTTTGTTGTGTTCTGTTTTGTTTCCCAAGACACTCGAGGTCTGACAAGCAGGAGCTTCTGATTATCAACCCCAAGCAAACCCAGGCCCTAGAGCCCATGCCAGGAGGGAGTAGGCCTCAAGGCTCAGCCCCAGCAGCAAAAGCCTGCCCAGCATCCCTCAGGTGTGGCAAAGGTGAAACCTAGATGGGGGCTCCAGCAAGCAGAACACAGGGAAGCCACAACGGCCAACTGTGGACTGACCCGTGGCCAAGACAGTGAGTCGACAGCATGTCTGCCCGCTTAGTCACCGTTCCTGCCCAGCAGGATATGCTGTCCTTTGGACCAGTGGCTGTCATCTCCTGTTCCCTTTCCCCTTTTTAAAACAGCGCTTTTTATTGCTATCCAGTCCCTCCGCCATAACGGTCATAGAGTGGTGTGCTGGGGGCACACCTCTCCCTTGCAAAGTCAACAGGAGCACATTCAGATCTAAAGGGGTGGGGTATTCAACCGACTTCTGCTTGTCTGCCAGGGGGAAGGAGGTATGTGGTTTTTTCTTAAACAGGGACATTTTTGAGGTTTTGTATATGAGAAGAAGGGTGTGTGAGAGCTGAGCAGCAAAGTGACTGTTCACTCTGTCCAGTCTGTCTATGCCCACCTCCCACCCACAGACCTTGAAACCATGACCTCAGAGAAAGGCCCATGAGGCCAGGTTAGAACAACCACCGCACTTGACCACAGTGATTGATTTGGGAAGGTCACATGACAGCAGCTGCCAATCTCAATTCTTCTAGCTGGACCTGACGGGAAAGTAGTGCCCCCTGTCTTGGTGACACAAAAAAGTGTGAGTGTAAGACTGTCAGTGGCCCTGTTCCCTACTGTATGGGGAGAAGCCATCTAGGGTAGGAAAGAGCAGGGCAGCTGGTAGAGGGTGCATGCTTTAGAGGATCCAAGCCTCCGCTTTCAGTCCCTGAAGGTCCCATAAATTCCCTGATTCCAGTGTGTCTTCCTCACCTTTCGATTCTGTGAGCTTCCTCACCTTTTCTAGTATACAAAGTATACTGTCTCGGGTGGAAAAACCCGAGAGTCCCAACTAATCAACCAACACTGGACATTTTAGTTGAACTTTTTAAAACTATGGCTCTTTATAATACTTTCTCATTCTGATTGCATATCCCTGCGAGCCTGATAAATTTTCAGGCTTTATTTTTAATAGTTTTATTTTCAATAGTTTGTATTTTAAAAGAAAAATATACAATTGAATTAATTTAGTATGACCGCAAGCCAATAAAAATGATCCTGGAGAGCATAGAACATAAGAAGATGAATACAAGACCCTGGAGAGCATGGCTGGCATGGCTCAGTGGATTGAATGCCAGGCTGCAAACCAAAGGGTCGCTGGTTTGATTCCCAGTCAGGACACATTGCCTAGGTTGCACACCAGGTTCCCAGTTAGGGGTGTGCGAGAGGCAACTACACACTGATGTTTCTCTTCCCCTCTTTCTCCCTCCCTTCCCCTCTAAAAATAAATAAATAAAATATTTAAAAAAATAAATAAAGACCCCAGAGAAAATCAGCCTTTAAGTTGCAACAGAAGAAAAGGGGCATGAGAAAGGCTGAGATGGAGTACCCAGAGAGGTGCAAGGAAACCCAGGACAGCGGGTGCCACAGAACCGAAGATAAAAATATATTTGGAGAAGAAGGAAGGGCTGATAGTGGTTACTGCTTCTGGAAGGCTGTCCATGGGATCCTGCCAATGCTGGGAGGCAGAGCCTGGCATGCTGGGAACAACAGCTGGAGAGCTGTGGACTTAGGAGAGAATGGGAGGTAGGCACTGAGAGAGTGAGTTGGAAAACCTTTGTTAATTTCTAAAGAGTTGCGGGGGGGGGGGGGGGCGGGCAGCAACCAGAGCTGGATGGAAATGCGAATAAGATTATTTTAAAGATGGGAGACACTTAGGGGTCACTGAAATGACTTACTTTTTATTGAGTATTCATATGTGATTTCATCGGAACCTTCTCATAACCTCATGAGGTTGCTCTCCCATTCTGCAGATGAGGGGACTGGAGCCTTGGCTAAATGATTATTAAACGTACACGGGAAATCAGGGGAAGAGTTTGGAAGAGGAGACACAGCCATTCCTTCCTCCCTGGAACTCCCACTGCCACTGCGCTGGAGGCTGGGGACAGGGAGGAGTGGGGAGAACGAAGGAAAGAGGACTGGGAAGGAAAACTCAGGCTCCCGAAATCTCTATGAGATACAGAAACTGTAGCCACTTTGTCCCCTTTAATCAAATCCCACCTACCCTTTGAGGTAGGCACTGTTAGAGTTTCATTGTCCCCAGGAATAAGAGCCCTGAGGTTAAGAAAGATTACACCTTCGCCACACAGGCAGTAAGTGACAGCATCTGGGTTTGAACCTGGGTCTGCAGATGTTGAGGTGTCTGTTCTCAACACTTCCATGAGCCCTCATCTCAGGTTCCAGGTCCTCCAGCGATGGCTACCTGGTCTCCACACCCCCACTTTGGGTTGCTGTGAGCCTTGCCTTCCGTCATTCCGTGGTGTCTCCCAGTCCCACTCCAGGGTCAGCAGGCTGAGGCCCTATGCCTGGAGAAAGGGAAACTGAAGGATAACACACACCAGGTCCTTCCCTTTTACTCAGAAAAAATTAAGTTAAAAGATGATTTTTATATAAAAATAAGCATGGAAACATTGTTGAATAGCATGCAGGACTTACATGAACTTCTGAGATAAAACAAGACTTCCATGAAATTTCTTGCTTGTGGCCGCCCCTTTAAATTCCAACCAGCTCCTGTTTAGAATATTTCTAAAGAAAATGAGGAAAAACAACCGGCAACCAGGATAAAGGGCTTGGGATGGAATTCCAGAACTTTTAGCCTGTCGCTCTGACGATCCAGGCTTAGTTAACCCCAATGCCCCACAAGAACATTACTTGATATCCCCTCTACATCCCTTCTGTTTCCCCCTCATCTCCTTGGCTTCCCCAGAAGCCTGGAAGGTCCTCCTCCTCCCACTCATTTATCAAAAACGTGCTCACCTTCCACGAGCTCCTCCAGGATTGCATACATCCCCTGTGCCAGGCTCCTGTCCTAAGCCTGCACGTGTCACAGCTACCGTGCGTGCTGTATTATCCATGTGTGGTGGAGCGCCTGTCTCAAGACACTGCTGGGCACAGGAACCACATCTGCCCCATCTTTGTGCCCCCACACATGGAGCAAGATCACTTTCTAGACAGAGATGATGCAGTGCCCACTGGCATGTCAGGAGCCACCTGCCAGGGTGCCTGCCTGCAGATCCACTAATAAAGATGCACTCCCTTAGGGTAAAACGTTGCCTTCTTTAGGCACTTTCTTTAAAAGTGAATTTTAATGTAAATTGAGACAGCCAATTCCTTTCCCTTACAGGTGGTTGAAAGCGGGGCATGAGAGGGTAGGATTATTAAGGAGGAGGGAGGGAGGTAAGGTTATTTAAGGTCCAGGAATGGGGGAACTCTGCTGTGAGAGGGGGGAGGAGGGTGACAAGTCTGGTCACTTGGCTACTTTGCCCTCCTTAGCTGTGTGATCTCCTTAATGCACTTCCCCTCTAAGTCTCAGCTTGTTCATGTGGAGGAAAAAAGGGTGGGACTAGAGTAGTGGTTCTCAAAGCCACTTCCAGGTCAGCGACATCAGCATCACTTGGAAACTTGTCAGAAACGCAGATTATCAGGCCAACCCCAGACCTACTGAACCAGAAGCTCAGTGATGAGCCCAGCAACCTGTCTTTTCACAAACCCTCCAAGAGGTTCTGCTTCATGCCCGAGGGTGCAAAATGCTAGGCGAGATGATCCATGGAGTCCCCTGGAAAGAAAAGCACTCAGGCTTCTTGGCACAGCTCATAAGGCCACCCAAGGCCATCGTTAATCTGGTATCCACGTAGTGGTCCCGTCTCTTAGGTCAACAGGCCTCCGCCTCTGCACAAGACTTGCTCTTGGAAAATCCGTGCCCTGACAGATGCTATTTTATCTTCCTGAAATAACCATTTTCTGCCTATCTCCTACTTGTCTTTTAAGACTTCTTTTGGTGGTTGGTCACCTCTTCTAGGAAGGCAGCCTAATGCCTCCCTTCTCAGGGCAGGTATCGCCCCTCTGTGCTCTTTTAACACTTTATAAATATCTCTGTCGTATCACTTGCCACCTCTACCTGGTCCCCCGTCAGACTGAGAGCTAAGTGTGGGCAGAAACCGTTTTATTTCTGACACAGTGCAGACCACAAAGTAAACATCATTGCATGGGTGAATGAATGGATGACTTGAATCCTGGTGGTGTCAACCACCTGAGGGCTCAGATAATGGCTTTTGATTCTTGTTCACCTCTAATAATTGATAGTTTGATGTTCCTCATGTTGTAAATACCCAACGATTGCTTGATCATCATGCTTATTACTGTTACTAATTCTTTATAGCATATTAAATAATCCAAGTTCTTTCATATCTATTAGCCCATTTCAGCCTCTCAGCAATCTAATGAAATAAGTCAGAGGAGACATTGTTTCAATCATTTTACCTGATGACAACACCACTCACAGATATTAGATGGCTTTCCATGGTAACCTATTTCTTTAAAAATCACATTAAGTTTCTTCTCTGTATAAAGCATTGTGATAGACAATGGGAGATACAAAAGTTATTGAAGACTGATCCTTGTCCTCCAGGAAGATATATTATAGGAAAAATAAAATTTATCCTCCAAATAAGCCACAATACAAACAGTATATAATAGACTTGGTCTTGAGTGAGTTGGTCCATGAAGGCTCTAGGAGCTTGGGGGCAGAGGAGTCATGGGTGGCAGAGTAGCTAGGAGAGAGATCATTGTGACAGAGGCAGAAATTGTGTGAAGACTGGTCAGGGCATCCCAGGAGAGGCTACTAAATTAATAAATGAACAGGAACAGGAATACCCAGCACAGTCAGGGACAGTGAATAGCTCTGATAGCCATAGCAGAGACCTTCTGAAAGGGAGCTGTGGAAGTCAAAGGTATAACTGGTGAGCCCACTACATGTGCCCCTGAAGGTGGGTTTGATGGCATTCCTTATTTGCTTGGTTATTTCTTAGTGTGTGTTGAATGTTTTGTTTGAAAAATAATCTCTAGAAATAACCTGAGACCTAGGAGAGTAACTTCTTCCAGAGAGGATTTCACTTGCTCCACCAGGCACCTAGGGATAAGAGCATTCCCAGATTAGTTTAATCCAAAATCAAGGCCTCGGAGTCTTTGGCCACCCATATGGCTCAGCTAGACTGCACTCCATGGGAGAGCAGTTTACTTCTGGTTTACTTTAGTCCTACGGTGCAGCACAGTAGGGCCCCAACTCTGAGTGCCGAGGAATTTGTCAGGGCCTCTACCCTGCAAAAGAAGGTAAGCTGTAGATCTCTACTTTTGGGTTCTTAGCCACTTACAATTTTCAAAGCATAGCTGGTTCCTCAGCCTTCTCTTTAGATCAGCCAATGTCCCATGGGCAAAAGTAGCCCTACATACCAAACTCACCTCCGGATTTCTGCCTTCTAGATTTTGGCTTGCTAATTCCTCGCTATGATGTTTTAGGGGGGAAATTTTTTTGTTTTGTTTTGTTTTCTTTTCTTTTCTTTTTCTGAGCTGTTTTCAGAAGGAAGGTTGGTCTGATATTGGCTCTGGAGAGAGATGAAGATCAGAAATTGTGAGCATGGAGGGACATGAGAGCAGAAATTAATCAGAAAGTGATGTGCAGATTGTTTGAGGAGTCTTTTGCAGGGGTCAGTAGAGAGGTAAGAACAGAAGAAAAAAAAAGATTCTGTTTATTGGTCCCCTTCCTTTACTCCTGCCAGCATACAAGATCAAAGAATTTATTGTGTTAATGTCCAAATTGGTACTCTTAATCCTTGTTAAACCCCATGGGATTTCAAAAACAGGCAGCATTGTTTAACTTGATTGCTTCCTTGTTGGGAAGCCTTCAATTCCAGCTGCAAAGTCTGCCAAGAGAAAAGGGAAACCTAAACCACAGATGGATTAGCCCCTACTCCAGGAGCCGGAACCATTGTCCCTGCTCTAGGAGAGCCACCTCGGGCTGTGCTGGGGCAGTGGGGGAGCTCAGGGTCTCGGGCTGCACCTTGGGGCAGCAGCGCCAGTCAGTCCAGGTTGAGGACCCCGCATGTGGCCCTCTGGCTGCCTGTCTTCCAGGGCTGAAGGTGCCGGAGCCTTTGCTGAGCAGGATGGGGCAAATCCTGCTGCTTGGCCAACAGGGCACCCGTCCACCACCTCCTTTCCCTTGGCTCTTCACTCTCCCAGACTCCCTTCATCTTAGGGTGGTCTTGTGATATAGTTCTGGCGAGTGAGATGTAGTCAGAAGTTTAGTGGGAGGGTTCTGGAAAATCTCTTTCCTCCGATAAAAGAAACAAATGGAGCTGGATCTCATTCCAGACTTGAATGCAGATGTGTGGCCAGAGTTGGAGCAGCCTTGGTGTGAGGAGACCTGCAGGAGGGAAAGGCCTGGAAAATCTCTAAGACACCAACCCTGACATGGCTTCTGTTCAGGTGAGAAAAAGAAACCACTATTTGTTCAAGCCATTGTGATGAGGTTTTCTGTAATTTGCAAATGAAACACTTCTAACTACAGTAGGGAGATTTCAAATGCCAGGACCCAGGCTAAGAGCAAAATCATCTCTGGCTTTAAAATGAAAACATGATCAAATAGCAGATGTGAATTCAAACTTCTGTGAGCCCAGCACTGAGCTAGTTGGCAATCACCAAGGTAGCAGGCATTCACAGATAAATCGGACACAATTAATACAAATAAAATCTCCTCAAGTATTAGACAAGCCTTTAAGACAATCTAATTGTGTTTGACAAAACACTGTACAGAATTCAATGTATAAAGCATAAGAGCTGCTTCATTTTAAGAAGAATTGGTAACTAGAAACCTGCCCAACTGGCCTCTTCACATCTTTTGTGATGCATGGTTGAAATTTTCTGATCAAATAATTTTCTGATCTAATACCGTGTTTCACTTGACAATGGAGGAAACTCAGGTCTCCCTGTAGAATGGAAGCACCTTGCTCTCAGAGATGTAATGCGTTTGCCATGATGCATGAAAAGCCTACATCCCAGGGACCATCTTCAGGACTGTCTTCCCACAGAGGTCAAATGAGGGGAATAGAAGATTACCTGGTAAATTGCATGGCAGCAGCAATGATTGGTACAAGAGAGCAAAGAAAGCAGAAACCTATTGAGCAGGAGTAACCAGAGCAAGAAGCTTCGGGGAGGAGGCGGGACTTGAGTGAGGAGCCCCTTTGTCACTTCCAGCAGCTCAGCCCGGCCTCCCAGCTATCACCCGTGTAAGTTCTCTGGAGACCAACACATTCTCAGGTTGGAGCCCTAGGCCCCAAGAGAATCACACCCTCTTCTGAAGGACACCTTTGAGCAAATGACAGATGCTCTGTGGCTCAGACTCATTGCACATCTTTTATGCCTATCCTGATGGGAAACATCTCCTTGAAATCTAATTGTCTTCCCCGCCTCAAAACTATTCATCATCTTACTGTATAAAAGAGTGGTCAGTCAAACTGATCAGGGCAACAAATGTAGGCCTGAGTGAGCTTCTGCTGTGAGGCACCAGCTCAGTAAATGTGTCCAGGAAACAGCAAAGGATTAAACAACCATAAGAGCATCCAAAACCAGGGCCTGCCTTTTTTTAATTTTCATACCCCCATCTCTTTTTCAGGCCTCACTACCCTCAAGATATCTCTTCTCTTCTTTTCTCTTCTCCTCTCCTCTCCTCTCCTCTCCTCTCTTCTCTTCTTTCTCTCTCTCCTTACTCCTTAACAAAATACATTCTCTTAAGATCTGCTATCAGTCACAGACTCTCAGTCTAGCATAGCTCCAAGGGACTACGGTCTCATCTCTGGTTCCAGAAGAAAACAATGAAAAAATTGTCCTCCACAAAATTCATTTCAGGCTCTAGGGCACAGGAGAGGATGGAACTTTGTGTGGTATTTATGATGGGGGTGGGGTTGCTCCCTGGGATTCCTGAGATAGCTCAGGCTTATCACCTCCTTCAGAGAAGCCCAGCTCTGACTCTTTCAGATTAATTTACCCCCATTCCTCAGATGAGCATTAACAGACCCAAAAGTTTACAGCTTGTTCAGAATCATGTAATTCAGTGTCAAAAAGAGTATTTAAGTCCAGATCTGTTCTACCCCAAAGACTGTGGCCATAACACTCCTAAGCAAAAAGAATGGGAAGTAACACCAGAGAGTATAAAAGTACACACATTTGTGGGAATCCATCCACCTGCGCAGGCCTGGCATGGCAGTGACATCAATGGAAAGACAGTAGCACACTCATGCTATGAGGACACACAAGTGAACACAGCCAGAACGCATCATAAGCACAGATGCAGCGAGCTGGCTGATGGGGGTGAAGGAGGGTCTCCATAAGAAATCATGTTCTGCTAACACCATAGTACCTAATAAGGTATTGTGTGGCCTCTCTGACAATTTTAAGTTAAAAAGGGGAGGCAAACTATGGAAAATAGTATGGAGGATCCTCAAAAAATTAAAAATAGAACTACCATATGATCCAGCAATTCCACTTCTGGGCATATAGCCAAAGGAAACAAAAACACTAACTCGAAAAGATATAGGTACCCCCATGTTTATTGCAGCATTATTTACAATAGCCAAGAGAGGAAAACATCTAAATGTCCACTGATAAATGTATGGATAAATAAATTGTGGTATCTATATATAATGGAATGTTATTCAGCCATAATAATGCGGCAATCCTACCATTTGTGACAACATGTATAAACCTTGAGGTATTACAATAAATGAAATAAGTCAGAGAAAGACAAATACTGTATAATCTAATTTACATGTGGAACCTGAAAGAAAGAAAGAGAGAAAGAGGGAGGGAAGGAGGGAGGGAGGAAAGAGGAAGGAAAGGAAAGGAGAGGAGAGGAGAGGAAACTCAGAAAAAGTTAAGACCTTATCTCTTAGAATAGCTACTGCAGGTAGTGGGTGAGGGAGAAGGTAGTCAAAGCTACAAACTGACATTTATAAGATAAATAAGTATGAGGAATGTAATGTACAACATGATAACTAGAGTTAACACTGTTGTATGATACATAGGCAAGTTGTTAAGAGAATAGTTCCTAAGAGTTCTCCTTGTAAGGAGAATCATTTTTTTCTTTTCTTTTTATTGTATCTAAATGAGTTGATGGATGTTAACTAACCTATTGTGGAAATCATTTCACAATACATGTAAATCAAACCATTAGGCTATATACCTTAAACACATACAGTAAGGTATGTCATTTATTTCTCAATAAAACTGGAAAAAGAAAAAGAACCAAGGGAGACTGGGCAGTAAGTTATTTATCCAGACTCAGGGGACTATCTAGCTGGGACAGCACTATTGACAGCCAGTCCCACTGCCACCCCTCTGGACTCTTATCTTTACTGCCATTGCTCAGTAACCAACAGTTTGTCCCTGCCTATTGCATCATGCCCCAACCAAGGTTCACAGCCCAGGTGGGGATCCTACAACTGACCCGGCCTTGGCCTTGGTCACGGACCCACCTTCATCTATTTGCTCATTAAACTGTGTGCCTGTTTAAAACTTGATGAAATTTATCCATGTCTTACCTTGATATAATTATAGCTAATTAAAAAAAAAAAGTTTTTGAAATACAATTTAAAACAAATTCTCAGAGTATATATAGGAGCAAAATACTAGACCAACCCAAATGTTATCAACAATAGAACTCATTACAGCATTAAAAATGAATGAACTTCCCTGGCTGGTGTGGCTCAGTGGATTGAGTGCTGACCTGCAAAACAAAGGGTCGCCAGTTTGATTCCCAGTCAGGGCACTTGCCTGGGTTGCAGGCCAGGTTCCAAAATGGGGGCACACAAGAGGCAACCACACATTGATGTCTCGCTCCCTCTCTTTCTCCCTCCCTTCCCCTCTCTCTAAAAATAAATAAATAAAATCTTTTAAAAAATAAACAAAATAAATAAAAATAAATGAACTACAGCTAGTACATCCATGTGGATAAATCTTAAAAACAAAATATTAAGCAGAAAAGTGACAAAGCATATATACTGTGTGATTCCATTTATACAAACATCAAAACTAAAGTACAGCTAACTCTTGAACAACACGCATTGAACTGCTCAGATCCTTTTATATGCAGATTTTTTCAATATATTAATTTTTTTAGATTTCCTCACTATCATAAAGCAATCATATTGCTGCTTCTTCATTATCAATGCATGAATATTATACCTATAAATATGGATTTCTTTTTCACATTATCTTTTCATTTTTGATATCAAGTGTTAGTAATGTGCATAACATCTACAGTGTTTTGTATCCTATAAGACAATATTGATGTAGGTCCTGACAGACAATTCATCCTGTAAACAGATGATGTAAGTGTACAATATCAATAAATACAGACAATACTGTAAATGTATCTTCTCTTCCTTATGATTTTCTTAACAGTTTTTTTCTAGCTTAATTTATGGTAAGAATACAGTATATAGTACATATAACACACAAAACATGTGTTAGTGGACTGTTCATGTCATCAGTAAGGCTTTTGGTCAACAGTAGCCTACTAGTGGCTAAACATCGTTTACCTGACATGGAAGCAGGACACTGATGTGGAAGGAAGAGGAAGGAAAGGGGAAAGAAGAACAACCCACCCCCCCAAAAAAGGAAGGAAACTGCACACAAAAGAGCATATATATAACCATATTTTTGCAGTTATTAAATTTATGTTAGCAGAAGGTTAGAAGTCCAAAATTATTAAATTAAAACTATTTTTCCCAAGGCATCCCCAGGATCCTGCAGCCTGGACCTTAGAATTGGGACTGAAGCAGCAGTTTTGGAAAGTCTCTGCTTGCATAAGCATTATGACAAGATCTGGCCCTGGCCAGTGTGGCTCAGTGTGATGGGCATCATCCTTCAAACCGAAGGGTCGTGGGTTCAATTCCAAGTCAGGGCACATGCCTGGGTTATATAGGTTCAGTCCCTCATCAGTGCATGTCCAAAAGGCAAACAATTGATGTTTCTCTCTCACATCTATGTTACTCTTCCTCTCTTTCTCACTCCCTCCCTCTCTTTCTCCCTCCTTCCTCTATTTCTAAAATCAATAAGCATGTCTTTTGGAGAGGATTAAAAAATAAAAAGAATTATGACAAGATCTGGAAAATCAAAACCACAGTTGAATATCACCTCATACTTATTAAAAGGCTAGTATCAAAAAGACAAGTGATGTCTAAAGCTGGTGAAGATGTAGAAAAAAGGGAATCCTTGTACACTGTTAGTGCGAATGTAAATTGGTGTAGCCACTATGAAAAACAGTATGGAGACTCTTAAGAACACTAAAAATAGAACTACCATATTATTTAGCAATTTCACTTCCGGGTATACATCCACAGGAAATGTAATTGCTATCTTGAAGAGATATCTATCCCCATATTCACTGAAGCATTTTTCACAATAGCCAAGACATGGAAACCATCTCAGTGTCCATGGATGGATGAATGGATAAAGAAAATGTGATAGACAGATGGATGGATGAATATCATTTAGCCATGAAAATAAGTAAATCCTACTATTTACAACATGATGGACCTTGAAGGCATTATACCAGTGAAATATGTTAAAGACAAATACTGTATGATCTCACTTACATGTGGAATCTAAAAACAAACTCATAGAGACAGAGAACACACTGGTGGGGGAAATAGGTGAAGCTGGTCAGAGGGTGCAAATTTCAGTTATAAGATAAATAAGTCTGGGGAATGCAATGAACAGCATGTTGACTATAGCTAACAGGACTGGAGTATATGTTTGAAAGTTGCTAGGAGAATAGATTTTTAAACTTTTCACTACACGCACACACAAATTGTAACCATGAGAGGCGATGGATGTGTTAACTAACCTTATTATAGTAATCCTTTTGCAATGTATACATATATCAAATCACTACATTGTATACCTTGAACTTACAGAATGATATATGTTAATTATATCTCAAAGCTAGAAAATAAAAAAGAATTATGACAAGATCTGTCCTTACAGAGACACAGCCTTGAGCAAACACCCCTAAGCCACCTGTTGGCCTCCATCCCAATGACTGGTGACCAAGTGCTGAGGACAAAACCACAACCGGAACTGAAATGAAAACAACCCCACCCCTGGCTCCCAAACCCTTCAGAAGCCTGGCCTCAGCATTCAGCCTCAAGTTCTCTCCCCTTTTCTTGGACATCTTGTAGTGTGTGGCAAGAGCATGGGTGTTAGGGGCCAGACAACTGGGGTCTGTCTATGTCTCTCCCCTGCTTGTTCCCCTCTGTGTGCCCTGGGGCAAATTCTATATCTTCTCTGAGCCTCTGCTTCTTCTTCCATAAGATGGAAATGTTGCTGACTCTCAGGGATGTTGTCAGAATTACATTACACAGCCATAGAAAACATCTACACACAGTTGGCACTTATTAAAAAATTGTTGATTCTCTTGTGATCATTAATGTTGTCATTGTTTTGGGGACAGGCTCTGTCACTATAATAGCTTAAAAGTGGACACCACTAAAATATCAACAAAATAGACCCATTTGTTGAACAAAACAGACATACTTTTGACAAGATGTAATGTAGTCATTTAAAAATGATGCTTACTTATCTGACTGATGTGGCTCAGTAGGTAGGGCATTGTTCACAGACCGAAAAGTCACCAGTTCAATTCCTGGTCAGGGCACATGCCTGGGTTGTGGGTCAGGTCCCCAGTTGGGGGCAGGTGCAAGAGGCAACCAATTGATGTTTCTCTCCCACACCAATGTTTCTCTTCCTCTCTTTCTCCCTCCCTTTCCCATTTTATGTTTTAATAACATAAAATGATGCTTACAGAGTTTTTAGGGTTTTTTCCTTTTTATTGAATGCATTGGGGTGACACTGGTTAACAAAATTATATGGGTTTCAGGTACACAATTCCTCAACACATCATCTGTACACCATATTGTGTGTTCACCACCCCAAGTCAAGTCTCCACCCATCACCATTTATTCCCCCATACCCTCCTGCACCCCCCTCCCCCTCCCTCCTCCTCCCTCCCCCTCCCGCCCCCACCCCTGCCCAGTAATCACCACACTGTTACCCATGCCCATGAGCTTTTTTCTTTTATTTTCTTCTTCTTTTGGGGGGAGCTCAATCCCTCCACTCCCCCCCCCTCAATCCCCCAATCACTGTCAGCTGTCAAGTTTCAATGTCACAGGAAAACCCTACTGGTATACAGTTAGATTTTAAAAGCAGTATAGAAAGAATATACACTACTTGATCTCAACTATATTAGGAATAAATGAATTTGAAAAGAAAGGACAAAAAGATAACAAGCGAAACTCACCAGTGGGTAGTAAGATAAAATTTCCTTCAGTCACTTTATCATTTTCTCTATTTTCCAACATGTCTACAATGGGCACGCAGCACCATGATGACTGGGGAGAAATAGCAGAAAAAATTTGAAAATTAAAAAAAAAGCAAGTAAAACATTTCATTGAGCAGCAGCTGCACACTTGTCATTGGAAGTCCTATTTCTTGACAAACATGCAAGTTTTCTCACCCTCTGATCTTGGAGCTCCATCCTCCCGCAGTGCCTTTTCTGCCTGGGGGAAGGATGCGTCCCCCGTGCCAGGCCGTCCAGGACTCAGGTAGGGACCCTGACACCCCAGAGCAGGGAGCTCCTGGGTTCTGGACAGGAGCAGCTTTGAGCTGAGGCCAAACACCATCAGAGAACCCTCTCACTGCTCTTGTCAGGGAAAGCCTCTTAGAAAGGGCGCGTGTTGGTAGCTATTTGGAAGGAGGGGATGTTTGTTGATGGCAGGGGTGGAATCAGATAGCTGAATATTTTTTAAAAAGGGAGTGAATTGACTCCAATGCATCCATTTTCCTGCGTTTTAAAGTTCAGTGGATGATGCTGGCGAGCAGAAATCTGACAGTTAATAGATGGAAGACCACAGGCAGGGGCCATACCCAGATGTGAGGGTGGGGGGGTGGGGTGGGGTGTCCATGCTGAGCTGAGTGAAATCTGCAACATGGAACCGGGGACATTTGGCGTACACACGCTCCACCACCCGTTCAATGTTACTGCCTCCCGTTCTCCCACTGTTTTAACCCACCTGGAGTCCCATCCCTAGGAAGGAAGAGGTGGTGAGAAGGAAACTGTGTCCCTCCCAAGGTTGCTATGGGCAGCTGAAACGGGTCTCAGCACAGTGAAAGGAAGCCCAGTTGGTGGTTTTTCAGGTGTGGGAACCAGGGAAGGACTTCAGCACCAAATCCCTTTCAAGCTCCCCTGGAAGGTGAGGGCAGGGCCTTCTTCAGCCTTACGGTGGGGTTCTGGGTCCTGCCCACCCCCACCCTCAGCTCTACGGGGGGCCTGGTGGAAGGGTTGACAGGAGAATGATGGTGCTTTGGCCTCTGGCACCTCGCCCTCCTGTGTCCACTCCCTCCTCCCTCAGCCTCCCCTGTCAGGACTTTTGTTCCCATGACCCCTTCTCTGGTGAATGCTGAGAAGGTAGAGAGGCCCTTCCCTGGCGATTCATGGAACCGAAAGGGTCCTTCAAGTGCATCTCACCCATGGCCACAGTTTCATACATAAGAAAAAAAAAAAAAAAGCATATTTTTATGGAGCCCTTCCAACTGTCCCCAAAGCTCTTAAGTTACAGAGGACCAAAGTTGTGACAAATGCTGGCACCGATCTTTGAGACTCAGGTGGTTCCCAGCTACCCCCAAACACCCAGCCCCATGCCAGTGCCCATGGAAGGAAGGAGGAGGGGACTAGGCAGGGCCCAGTAGTTCCTGATGCATCTAACCTTTCCCCATGGGTACTAGCACCTTCCCTTGCCTTCCACCCTAACCCCACTCTTCGTGACTGAATGACCTCACGCAGATTGCATTTATTTGTTCAGTTCTAATCACATCCTAGGATCTCATGCCCTCATGATGGTAAATAAAGGGGAACAGAAGATGCCTCCTCATGACCTGGAAAATCAAGTTTCTACCTTTCCCAAATCAGAACCAATTTGCACTAAATCTAGTCCTGTCAGAACTGAGCGTTGGCTGGCAGCCTACACACTTGGTCATTTCCCCCAGTCTCTTAAGGTAGAGTGAGTCACTCTCAAGGGCTGGATTAGCCCGGAATGAGTCAGTACCTCCTCTTTGCCTACATACTTATTATTTTTTTCTTCAGAAAATAAAAAAGCCCTTTTCTATAGATGGGGTGGTCATTGCAATTTGAAAAGCATTAACAAAAATTCTCCTTCTCCAAAACACATCACCAGCTTTACATGGGGTCTAAGAATCCACCGTTTCAGACATTTCTCAGAGCAATGACCCTTTATAGAGCACTTAATGAGGACAGAACAGCATTTTGCTAAGTAACAGAGCATCTCTGTGGTTAAGCATCCAGCTTCTGGGCTGTGCTATACTTCTGGTAAGATGAGTAAACGCTTACTGTACTGACCTTCCTAAAAAGAACAACTATAAGTTCTGGACCAAAAAAAAAAAAAAAAAAGGACCTGGAGATCAGGTGAAAAGCAGGGAGATTCTAGAGGGAAGGTGATACTTACAAGAAGGGTGAGTCTCCTGTTTTTTGAACCTGTGATCCTTAGGTTCACAAGCCGGTGCTCAATCCACGGAGCCACACCCACCAGGGCACCAGTCCATTTTAATGGCCACACAGGTTGTTTACTACAACAAAATAATGCTGCAAGGAAGGTTCTAATATGAATATTTTTGCCAACTTATATCAGAACATCTAGAAAATAAAGTCCTTGGAGTAGAAGTGCTGTATGAGAGAATATACACTGGCAATCTTAATTGATTATGTCAAAATGTCCTCCAAAATGACGACTAGTTGATAAATCCTCTGTATTACTGACAGCCCATTTCCCTGCCATCAGCAACACAGGTTTTAACCTAGATTTGAAATGTTTGCCCATCTGATAGGTGACACATGGTATTTCCTTGTTGATTTAATTTGCTCTTCCTTAATTAACATTAAGTTTATCAGACATTTTTATGTCTTTTCTATAAATTATTCTACATCTTATTAACGTGTGAAACCAAGGAAACTAGTCTTTATCTACCATACGTGCTGCAAATTTTTCTCCTCACTTTGTCACTTGCCTTTTCTTAAAAGATTTTATTTATTAGTTGGGTTTTTTTTTTAATTAAAAAAATTTTAATTTTTAAATAGTGAAGTTTAAAGTAAAATTTTTAAGAGATCAAATTTATAAAATTTTTATTTTATGGTTCCTGGGGTTTTTTCCAAACTTTGAAAGATCTCCATGATTCATTAAAAATCATCCATGTTTTCTTCTAGCATTTTTATGATTTCAATTTTTACCTTTAAGTAATTGTACCATCTGGAATACAGATTATGAATTAAGAATGACATCTACCTTTTTTTTTTTTTTTTAATTCAGATGACTAATTGGTTTTCCCAGCATCAACTATTAAAGAATTAATTTCTCTCCAGTGATCTGAAATGTCATTTTATTTTATATGCTATGTTCCCTCTGCCTTGTTTCATCAATCTGCAGCTTCTCTCTGAGGAAGGGCAGTTTTTGAGACACAGAGAGAAGAATGGTCTGGAGCTTTAGAGTTCAAAGCCAGGGAGTAAGCACAGCTGTAGGGCACAGCAGGGACTGTCTGAACAGCAGGCAAGGGACAACAGGAAGATGGATGAGGATTTGGAAAACCACTGGGAATACAGAAGAGATAGATATCTAAAAGCAATTGTGTTGCTTCCCAAAACAACTCAAACTAATAATGAACACTTGTCCAGGTCCTCAGAGGACCTGTTTTAATTAACAGAAGATGGGTTTGTTAATTAGTTTGCCAAATGTTTCTCAAGTGCTTGAAATCATTTGACCTCTGCAAAATATCTATTTTCCACTATTACCTTTCATCTAACTCTTGCACTTATACCATTTCTTTTAGCAGAATATGAATCTGAATCTCTCCACACAAGTGGGACCCAAAAATAAAAAGATAATATTGCACCTTTCTGAAGATCAGTCAAATTCTTGTTAAGAGGCACCATCTCCTGTAAACCTTGCCCTGTTGTTCTTGCAGCAACCGTGCAAAGAGGCCATTATTATTCACATTGTACGTAGAAAATAAGTAGTTGCCCAAAGACACGCTCTAGTCAGTGACCAAGCAGGGACTGCAGAAGCTGTGCCCTTGCCAGGACACCAGGCTGCCTTTCCTGTGTGATTGCTGGGGAAGAGGGGGAAATGACACAGAAAGCTGAAAATAACTGGGTTTTCCAGAGAAGAGGAAATGGAAAGAAGACACGGAAAGGGACAACCAGTCCCTCACCTTCATTCAAACTAGAAAAAGGACATGGCCTCTGTGACCCTGACAGGATGACTCAGGAAACCCGAGTTTTCTGTCCCTCTTCGCAGCCTAAGTGTGGTGTGAACTGGTGTCCCCATTGGCCCACGCCCATGCTCTAGCTCCTTGTGTCCTTGGGTCAAGGAACACCCTCCTCTCTGGAAGTCTTTAGACAGAAACATGATTTGACCTTCCGGGCTTCCTGGTGACACAAACCTTGCAGTTGGCCCCCTGAACTGGGACATCACCCAGCTGTGGGTAGGCAGGGAATCAGCAGGTGCTAAGGAGTGAGAAAATTATATCCACCTGTAATCCTGTTACTGGAAATTCCCCCAGGCTCCTTCTGTCCTTTCTCCTTGCTGCTACATTTTCACCCACAGCTGCTGTGAAGGTTTACACCTCAGTGCCACTGACCCAGGCCAGCTGGAGGGTTCACTTTCAGCAGATTAAACCAGACTGTGAGTGTCAAGGGACAGAGAGGGACCCTAAAGCTCCCCAGAAGCAATCCTGGTTTCATGCTCCATCCCTTTCTTACCTTCCCCCAGGCACTCACACAGGGTGAATGCACACAGTTGTACAGGTTGTACAGGGCACAAATATACAGAGTGTATAAAGCGCAATGTCTCCTTAGTCACATATTCTCATTTGTCCTCTGCTATAAGGACACCAGCGTCAACTTCACCCTTAGAGAGCTATGCTCATACATCCTAATCTGATTGAAAGAAGGGGAAGGGATTAGACAAAGAACATACATGAAGGACCCATGGACATGGACAATGGCATGGGTATTGACTATGGAAGTGAGGGGTGGGCTGGGTGAATGGGGGGGTGAAGGGGAAAAAATGGGACAATTGTAATAGCATAAACAATAAAACATTTAAAAAAAGATTCAGGAGAGTATAACAACACTCAAGTGCTAGACAGGTGAGGAAGGGACAGAAGGGCAATAGATCAGGCAGGTGGCTTACAGGGTTATCAGGCCACCATCGAAAGAAGAAAGTGGCCAAGAAACTGCTCCACGGATGGGTCAACTGCTCAAAGTTCAAACGTCAGCCCATGTGCCCTGTACATCCCGGATCAGGAACTGAAGACCCAGCCCAAGCCTGCACAGCAGCAGCCCCTGATGACCTGCTTAGCCTGCCTGGCAAAGCTTTTACTCCACTTACTTATCCTCCCTCAGGACTGCTTGTTGTAAACCAAAGCATTTTCTCAAACATTGAGATTTTGCTTCCCAGCAATTGTCATCAGTTTGGCTCAAATAAACTTATAAAAATTTTATTCCCTGCATGTTTGGATGCTTCTTCTGTCAATATTTACTTGGCGTACTGCAGTGGGATTCCAAACAAGACCACCTTGCAGACCTGGCGCCCATTATGCCCCACTGGCCCTTTGCATCAAGTGAACTTGGATAAGTTTTTCTTGGAATTCCAGACCTCCCTGTTTTAAGGTAAAAGGTCCTGACTTTATTTGAGCTATTAAAAAATAAATAAATAAATAAAATAAAATAAAAAAAACTCCTCGAGGTGGAACTAAAGGTTAAGGTTTGAGAAAACACAAGCTAAGGATAAGAGTTAACTCAGGACAGGAGAAGAGAAATGGATGGCTCGTTTTTAATTTGGCTTTTCAATTGGAATTGCTTACTTAGAGTCTGAACAAAACCTTTTGCTGGATAAAGGAGAGCCTGAATTCATTCAGCACCAAAGATAAGGGGCATTTACTCCCTCCAGCTTGAATTTCAGGTATTCTTAGGTGACTTAAAAACCTATGTGGACTTGGTTGCTGTGGCTCAGTGGATTGAGAGTTGGCCTGTGAACCAAGTGTCGCTGGTTCGGTTCCCAGTCAGGGCAAATGACTAGGTTATACATCAGGTCCCCAGTTGGGGCCATGTGAGAGGCAACCACACAGTGATGTTTCTCTCCCTCCCTCCTTTCCCCTCTCTCTATAAATGAATGAATGAATGAATAAATAAATAAATAAAATTTAACAATTGCCTAAAAAAAAAAAAAAAAACACAAAACAAGTTAACAATTACTATAAAAAGAAAAAAAGAACCTATGTGGAGGTGTCAGAGGAAATCCCTCATGTAAGACCCCCCATAGGGAACTTCAACTCAACTGCAATGAAATGATTGACCCGTCCAAGGACCACACATGAAGGTCGATTACCAACTGCTCCAACTATATTAGATAGCCAAGGAGAGAAACCAAGACACGTAAGAGTTGAGATTGTTACAGAACCCCTGGGCTGCTCCAATTGAAAACAAACCCACGGGCTCTTTAGTTAGGAGCCTGATTGCCCGCCGCCAGAATTATAACTCTCAATACCAGAGTTCAGTGAAAAGAAAAAGAACTGTTTATTTAACAGTTATATAGATTTAGATTATTTGCGGATTTCTGCTGTTAAGTCTTATGTTCTTTAAAACACCCATAAACACATAACCTTGCCTCCCCCCTACCAAACCTGGCCAGTTTTAGGAAAGTCAGAAACACCATTTCCCTACTTTCCAAACACAGTTCAGCTTTACCAGCAGCTGCCAATCACTCAGTTCTGATTGGGAAGGTCCTTTCTGTGCTGTGGTGCCCTCCAGCTCTCAGTGCAGAACCGCCTGGATTCTCGGCCTCCTTGTAAACTGCCTTCTTCCTGCAAACCACATGGATCTCCTCTCCTTCTCAAAACTGCATGGCCAGAGCCTCTTCTTAAAGCAGCCTGGAGGCCCCCTCCTCCAAGCCACATGGAGGGAGTGCATGAGAGCAAGAGAGAGCTAAAATGTCCGCAGCTCCTTATATATCCCTGACTGCGTCCTCTGATGCAGCGGGTGTTGCAAACAGTTCTGACCATTCACAGAACCTTACATAGGCTCTGTCTGCTTTTTCCATACCATCCCCTGGTTCAAGACCCCTCCCATCTACCTGAGGCCTTGGAAGCATCCAAGCCATTTTGCATAAGAAAGACACTAGCCACCAGCCTCAGGAATGTGGAGGCATCCTGAAAGCTGCTTCCTTCTCCCCATCCCCCAGCCGCAAACTCTGGGGATTTTCGGACTCCCCTGTGTCTGTAACAAGATGACTCAGGAGGTGACAGCCCCTTAGGCCTCAACCCATAAGCAGCACATTTCACCCATTACACAATATCCCTACAAATTTTGTTTAGACTCTGCAGATCTCAAAATAAAACTAAAATTAACATGGAAAATGCACCTCCAAGGTCGAAAATTTTATTTCTTTCTTTCTCCTAATATGGAACATTGAAAAATTAATCCCTGCCTTTTGTCATCTAGTAGTTATGGATTGAATGATGTCTTTTAACCCTTTTCTCTAAATCTGTTGCCCCCAGAACACAACAAGGATGCCAGCCTGTTAAACCAAGCACGCCGTTGACCGGAGACAGCCAACTGACCTGGAGTCTGCACGATCCTTCCCCATGTGGGAAGGCCACCCTCCCCTCCATACCCCCACTATTATTAGGGTTTTCTGGACCCAAGGGTAGGTAGGACAACGGCCATGTCCAGCTTGAAGCAGCTAGAGGAGCTTGAGACCTTCGCCCATTGTCCTTTACAAGATTACAAAGGGTCTTAATATCTGAGAGGGGGGGGATAGTTATTTTTTACGAACCAGGGGTATGGACTTGGGGGGGGGATTGCTGGGGGAGGGAGATGCTGGGTGGAGGGGAGTAAAGGGGAGAAAATTGGAACTGTTGTAACAATATAATCAATAAAATACATTTAAAAAATAAATAAATAAATAAATAAAAAATAAAGCAATGTGCTCCAACCTGAAGGCAAAAAAAAAAAAGAAAGAAAATTCCCAGCCCCCATCCCCCATTAAAACTCTTGCAGGTATGCAATTAATAGAAAGCCTTTACTTGCAAGTACTTACAGAAATGGGAAGGTTTAACTAGAGATTATGTCAACCTATGATGGCCAAAATGGCACTCCTTGGATGCATAAATTAATTTTTTTTGCATGCAAAAAATTAGAGAAAGCCAGTTCTAAAATTAAAATAAATGAGTGGAAAGCATATCTTAATTGGCAATTAGAAGCTTCTGAAACTCAGATAAATTAATTTCGCCACAAGAAGTTAATAATAGATAAACAGTAAAAAAATATTTAAAAAGTAACAAAATTTTATAGACTCTGAACTAAAGAAAGCTTCTGAAGCTAATAAAAGCCAACACCTCATTCCTCCCCTCCTACAGCTTCTCTACTATATCCTTTGCTCTCTGAGCTTCCTTTTCCAGATTTGCCCTCCCCCTCCCTTCTTCTTTCCCCTTTTATTTCCTCTATATCTCCTCCACTACCACTCCCTACTGGCCTAAGGGAAAATGAGAACAGAAATTCAGACAAGGATATCCAGGAATTCTAGCAACTCCCTTAAGGGAAGAGCCAGTCTTAGGCAGAGGGGAACCAGTGATTATGTGCATTCCTTGGACTAGTACGGAATTAAGGAATCTACCTAAAGATTTCACAGACCCTCTCCAGGACCCTGATGGGTTTACAAAGGAATTTAACTGTTAGAACATATGATCCTGCCTATTCTGACCTATTCCAACTGATATATACCTACTGGTTTCTGAGAGAGCAAAACAACAGAATTACTAAATAGGGTTCACTGGGAACTCCTATAGGGGAATCTTTTTATTGTAGACAGCCAGGTCACCTTAAGAAGGATTATGGGAGACTTCCGACCAAGACATGCTGCATCTCCCTCCACAACTAAGAAGGAATACAACTACCTCAAAACTAGAAACAGCCAGAAGTTCCAGAATATCAAAGTGCATGGAAGTCCAGCAAATAAAGATATAAAGAAGAAATACTCATCTAGCCGGGGTGGGGGTGGGGTGGGCAGAGCCAGGGCAGAGAAAACCTGGTGTAGTGACGGCAGAAGCAGCAGCAGTGGCAGCAGGGTCAGGCTGGCGGAAAGCACAGCCACACATTTTAAAAAGTCAGGAGAGACACCTGGGGAGCATTCCCAGCTCCTCACCAGACCTCGAAGCCCACAGTCCCAGCACCGGGGAAAATCAAGTCTCATTGCTTCTGACTGTGCAGACCAGTCGGGGTTGGGGTGGAGGCAGAAACTGCCAGTCTCTCAGCAGAATCTGTTATTTTAAAGGGCCCCCACGGTCCTAGAACATCCACAGACACACCCACTATGGGAGCAAAGGCCAGGGCAACAGCCAGAGGGGCGCCAGTCCCATATGGAAGTGGGAGAAGTGCCTGGAAAAGGGGTGAGTGCTGAGCAAGCAGCATTGTTCCCCCTCAGATTCCTCCCCCAAATACAGCACCACAACATGGTGAAACATGTCGCCCTGTACTGAATAATACCTAAGGCTCTGCCCTTTACAATATAACAGGAGAGCCAGCTCTACCTAAGACACAGAGGCAAACAAACACAGGAGCCTGCCAAGATGAGGAGACAGAGAAGTATGGCCCAAAAGGGGGAACAGATCAAGGTTCCATTGGGAGAACTAAGCGACGAGGAAACTGCCAACCTAACAGATGCAGAATTCCAAACACTGGTGATAAATATGTTCACAGTGCAACCCAGAAAGAAAACAAACTGTAAAATCTCTAAAGAATTATCTAAAACTCCCACTCAGGGACAGCTTAATTATAAACTTTCTAACTTTTCATACATGAAAATAAAGGAAATATTTTAGAAGTTTTAACTCAGAAACATAGAGATCACCATAGACCTACAGGATATTATAGTCAGCGGTTAGACTCAGTAGCCAAAGGGTCCCCTCCCTCCACTACAGCCATGTATGGACAGAAACAGAAAAAGTAGTGATGGGCTCTCCTTTGTTTATGTTCCTCATTCTGTTGACTCTCCACTGAAGTCTCATCATACTCAACACTTCTGTCAGTCAATGGGTATTTGCTCTTTGTACCTAATATTACTTGAACTTGATGTAATAATCTTAACCCAGAAATTTTGCTACCTTCTGTGCAGAATGAAGACATCCACAATTGTATTTTGCTTATTGACCACATTCTTTTTTTTTTTTAATTTTTATTTATTTTAGAGAGAGGGGAAAGGAGGGAGAAAGAGAAGGAGAGAAACATCGTGTGCAAGAGAAACATGGATCAATTGCCTCTCAGCATGCTCCCATCTGAAGATTTGACCCAGACATGTGCCCTGACGGGGAATCAAACTGGCAGCCTTTCAGTTCACAGGCTGGCGCTCAGTCCACTGGGTCACACCAGTCATGACATTGACCACATTCTTGTTCCTAGGACTGGTTCACAGGAAACTCCTACTGATAATGTTGACTTAATTTGGTTTACAGATGGATCTTTGAGTGATTAATAGGATATTACCAAGATGGATATGCAATAATTTCCATGGTAGACATAATTGAAAATTCTTATTTATCTAAATAAGATCTGCTTAAGAAGCTGAATTGATTGTTCAAACTGAGACTTGTCAATTGGCCAAAGACCAAGTAGCCAATATTGACACTATTAGTATCTATGCCCTTGGTATAGGTCACAACTTTAGAATGTTGTAGAAGCAATGAAGCTTTTTAACTGTCAGGGAAGCCCATAAGAGAATGGAAAATAAGTTGTAGAATTATTAGATGTCATACAAAATTGAAACGATTGGCAATTATCAAAATTCCAAAACATTCTAAAGCTTCCACCATGAAAGCAAAAGGAAATCATTTAGCTGATGCTATGGTGAGACAAGCAGCATTAAACAGCCAAATTAGCCAGACCTAAGAATGCTTCTTGTTCCTATTAAATCAATAAAAGACTCTCTTTTACAGCTTCGATAGCCATGTACATTAGAAGACAAGAGGATATGGCAATAAAAAAAAGGAACACAACTTCTGGCCAAGATGGAGGCAAGGTAAACATGCTTTGCCTCTTTCCACAACCATAAGAAGAATTACATTTACTTCAAAACAAAAAACAACCAGAACTACCAGAAAATCGAACTGCATGGAAGTCCAGCAAAGATATAAAGAAGCAATACTCATCTAGACAGATAGGAGGGGCGGAGCCAGGACAGAGAGGATGCAGTGTGGCAGCTCTGGCAGTGGTGGAGGTGGCAGCAAAACAGTGGCTGTGGGCTGCCATCGGGAAGAGCAGTCACATGTTATAAAAGCCAAGAGAGACACCTGGGGATCAATCCCAGTCCCAGACCAGACCGCGCGGCTAACAGTTCCAGTGCTAGAAAAATAAAGCTGCATTGCTTCTGGGTGTGAAAACCAGTTGGGGCTGGGGCAGCAGAAGAAACGTCCCATCTCTCATGAGAGCCTGTTTAGAGCCCCCCTGACCCATCCTAGAACATCTGCAAACACACCCACTCTGGAAACCATCGTGAGGGCAAAAGCTAGAGAGGCACCAGAGGCATTCAGGAAGTGGATGAAGTAATAGGAAAAGGGGTGAGTGCTGAGAAGGTGGGATTGTTCCCTCTCTGACCTCTCCCCCACATACAGCACCACAAGGTAGTGAAATAGGTTGTCCTGCACTGATGAATACCTAAGGTTCCACCCCTTACAATGTAACAGGTGTGACAGCTCTACCTAAGACACAGAGGTGAACATAGGAGGCTGTCAGGTTGAGGAGACAGAGATGTATGGCCCCAAAGAAGGAGCAGATCAAGGGTCCAGTGGGAGAACTGAATGATGAAGAGAGAGCCAACCTAATAGAGAGTTCAAAACACTTGTGATAAAAATGCTCACAGACTTCACAGACATGATCGAGTATGGCAAACACATAAGGGAAGAAGTGAAGGCTATAATAAGTGAAATGAAGAAAAATCCACACAAAACCAATGGTGAAGGGAAGAAAGCTGGGGTTCAGATCAATGATTTGGAACATAAGGAAGAAACAGTCAACCAGTATAGAACAAAGAAAGAAGAGTTGAAAAAAATCAGAAAAGGCTTAGGAACCTCTAGGATAACTTTAAACATACCAACATCTGAATCAGACGGGTGCCAGAAGGAGAAGAGGAAGAGCAACAGTTGAAAACTTATTTGAAAAAATAATGAAGAAAAACTTCCCAAAATTGGGGAAGGAGATAGACATACAAGTCCATGAAGCACAGAGAGTCCCAAACAAGCTAGACTCAGAAAGAACCACATCAAGACATATCATAATTAAAATGCCAAAGTTTAAAGATAAAGAGAGCATCTTAAAAGCACAAAGAGAAAAGCAGAGACTTACCTACAAAGGGCTGCCTGTAAGACTATCAGCTGATTTCTCAAAAGAAACTTTGGAGACAAGAAGGGGCTGGCAAGAAGTATTCAAGGTGATGGAAAGCAAGGACTTACAACCAAGAGTACTCTATCCAGCAAAGCTATCATTTAGAATGGAAGGGCAGATGAAGTGCTTCCCAGACAAGGTAAAGCTAAAGGAGTTTATCATCACCAAGCCATTATTATATGAAATGTCACAGGACTTACTTAAGAAAAAGAAGATCAAAATTATGAACATTAAAATGACAACAAACTCACAACTATCAACAACTGAATCTAAAAAATAAAAAAAAACTAACTAAGCAACCAGAATAGGAACAGAATCATAGGTATGGGGATCATTTGGAGGGTAATCAGCCGGGAGGGGGAAGGAGGAGAAATGGGGAAATGGTACAGGGATTAAGAAGCATAATCAGTTGGTACAAAATAGACAGGGGGAAATTAAGAATAATATAGGAAAGTATGAAGCATGACCCATGGACATGAAATAAGAGGGGTGGGATTGCTGGAGGGAAGGGGGTTACTGGGCAGAGGGGAACAAAGGGAAAAAATTGGAACTACTGTAACAACATAATCAATAAAATATTTTTAAAAAGAAGACCAAAACTATGAACAGTAAAATGACAACAAACTCATAACTATCAACAAATGAATCTAAAAAAAAAAAAAAAAAAAAACTAAGCAAACAACTAGAAAGGAACAGAATCATAGATATGGAGATCATATGGAGGACTGCCAGTGGGGAGGGAAAGGGGGTAAATGACGAAAAAGGTACAGAGATCAAGAAGTATAACTCGTAGATACAAAATAAAAAGGGGGACTTTAAAAATAGTATAGGAAATGGAGAAGCCAAAGAACTTATATGTGACCTATGGACATGAACTAAGGAATTGGGGGATTTGGGGAGGTAAGGGAGGTACCAGGCAGAGGGGAGAAAAGGAGAAAATATTGGGACAACTGGAATAGCATAATCAATAAAATATACTTTTAATAAAAAGGAACTTCTGACCCAGACAAACAGATATGTTTTGGACCCAAACAGATCCCAATCTTACCTATACTTTATCATGTACATGAGCCCACACACTGAAGTCCTGAGGAGATGATTTCATGAAGTAAACAATATTATTGGAAACCTTCTCCTACTGTAGCTCATACGTGGACAGCAAATGTTCTATCTGTCCAAATATAATACAAAAATAATTCTATGGGTCTGAAGGACATTTCCTACTTCTGTTAAATCCATCTGATGTATGGTAATTGGATTTTATCCAAATGCCACCATTTCAAAAATAAAAATAAGTGCTACTTATGATTTGTGTGTTTTTCACTGGGTTGACGCATTCCCTTAATGGCAGGTAAATTATTTCCCAATGGGGCAATTCCCTCTGAGTTACAGGGACTGAGGGACTCATTTCACTGGGCAAATAATGCAATCCATTTGTAATATTTGGCCTATTCCACAGTATTTTCATTGTGCCTATCATCCCAATACTCTGGTTTGGTAGAGCATATAAATGATTCAGTTAAAACTCAACCAGGTAAATTTTCAGAAACTTTTAATTTCCTTGGCCAAAAGCTCTCCTGATAGCGCTCCTCAACCTGAAATCTACTTCTTTTGGTAAACACATAGCCCTTATCCTCATTAAATAATCACTGGTCACCCTACACATCTAGATAAAGGGACATACGAATCAATCTACTAAAAGGAGACATTCTGCATTATTATCAAGAACTTATTAACCAGTTTATAGGGACTGATAAATTAGTAACCAATTCATTCCACAGTGCTCTCCAAGAGACTAAGATCACAACTTACAACCAGGAAGTTTTGTCCACTGAAAAAGACATCAGTTAAAGACTCTCTTCAATGTCATTGGAATAGATCTTATCAGATGCTTAACTGCAAATGAACATCTGCTTCTGTCTCTGACACTTGCCTCCACCTAATGTGGAGATCAAGGACTTCTATAGAATGAGAAGCTGCCAACATCAGAGATAGATCACCTTTCCCAAGGGATCAACAAGGCCCATATACTTACAAATGATGTTGAACTTTATTTGTTTGATTGTTTTTACCTGTCTGCTAATGTTAGTCATAATAGTAATTATTATACTTATTCTTTGGGCTTTTATCATGCCTTGTATATATAGCCCAATTGTTAATAATTATGAAGGTGCAGGTAGCTAACCTTTGTATTACCAATAATACTATTTATGGTTTCTCTTTTGAAATTTAGAAGGAATGTTAGTGCAGAAGGAAGGAAAAGGATGTGTGTGTTTTTAAGAGAAGTTAAAAGTAAGTAGTTTGTCGTAATAAGTTGGTTATTTCTGAATGAGTAAAGGAAACAAAGAAGAACAAGGGGAGTTGTAGATTAGTAGAAAAGGCATATTGAGAAAGAAATTTTATGTGTAAATCTAGAACCTAATTATGGGAAAATGCTTACCCCCAGCCCAACAAGGACTACTAACTATATTAATTGAGATGGAAGCTGAAGTGGTTATAAAAATAAAGCCCTCTATAACTACTGCTGAGGCACAGGAAATTTACTTAGGGAAGTCTTACCATCCTCCTGGCCTCTAGAATTTTTAGATGGTAATTGTAATTTATAGCATTGTGTTCTTACAGCCTTGGCCCCAAACAAACCTTCGAGTTACAGCTTCCAATTGCACAACTAGTGGGAATCAGATTGATAATGAACAACATTTAAGTGCTCCCAATGGGAAGTAGATGGGCCATAGGAAATGGAAACCCATCTGATAGTCAGATTGTGAAAATTGGTGAGTGGTATGGTGTGCCCTCAAACTGTAAATAATGTTATACTAGATGCAAAATACAGAGCAGTGAGACAGACATCAAAACCTGGATCATGATTGTTTATAGGTTGGAAATGATCCAGTGTTTTTCTTAATGAAGGCCCATGAGACCTGACTGCCTCCCATTCACCTGCTTTTCACCTTTGAAAATAATTCAGCCTTTACTTCCATCCAAGGTTACTGTCTTGCCCTATTCCCAATGGTCCATCCTTCAGCAAAACAAATGTTGACACTGGGGCTTCCTATGAATGAGCATTTCTAGCACCTTGGGGCCACATTATTCAACCAAAAGGTTGGTAACCAGTGCATCCCGTAGAGTGATTTATGACCAAAGGGGAAGTGTGGATGAAAAAGTGGCCACAGACTAAGCCTGACAAGCCTGCGTGGTAGTTTTACACACTCCGAGACCTAAAGTAGCCACGGAGGATGGTCTGAAACTAAAACTTCCTAACTAAAATAGAGTTATGCGGGTAGACCTGTCCTAGGCCGGTATCTTCCTTGACAAAGGTCAATCTTTACCTTAACTGAGCCTGTCTAATGTCTATTTGCATTTGTGATAACAGACCTTTGGAATGTCAAGGTCATTTCCTTTCTCCAGACCCATCAGGGCACAATCTCCCACCAGAGCCACAGAGCCCCTCACTGTTATTGTTATTGTGTTAATTGTTAACGGCTAACTATCCTGTACCCACCTATGTAAAACACATGTCTATTTATTTTACTTTTTATTTATCCCAGAGATTCCCCTCTTTGCTTTTTCCACCTCCCTAATCTATCACCAGTGAATTTCATGTAAACCTCTTCCCCCTCCTCCTTTGTAATGTATAAAATAAGGAGCAAAACAGCACTATGACTGCAAATTCTTAGGAGCATAATCTGAGCATTAAAATTAAAATGCAAAATGTGAATGAAATATAAGTATTAGTATGTAAAGATACATGTGCACGAATTCCTCCTGCAGCTTTGCCTACAATTTCAACACCCATTAACAGGAGTGATTAAATAAATTATACTACATAAAATATATGCTGTGGGATTCTACGGAGCTATTTGAAAGAATGAGATAGGCCCGCATCTTCTGAAAGTTTGCCCCGGGTCACTAGTTAGAAGAAGAAAGCAAGCTGGAGTTGAGTGGAGCTCAGGAAGGAGTTCCAGGCCGTTTGAGCTGAGCTGCGACCCTGCTGTGCCAGGAGCTGGGGAAGTATTCCAGCCAAGAACACTCTGAAGATCCTGGGACCCCCAGAGCCTGACCCTCCTCTTCTCAGGGTGGCCAGGTCAATGGAGAGAACTCACCTTGGGGCAGTGCCAGGCAGGGCAGGGCCTCCTGAGGGCGGTTGGCTCTCTCACCTGAGAGACTGAGAGGTTGCAGGTGACGGGCAGGACACACACTGGACTTGGCGGGCAGCATTTCCTCTGCTACCTGGATGGGAAGTGACACTGCTAATATTACCTCTGTATGGGGCACTTGAGTTCAGTGCATTAGCAAAAAAGAGGGAGGAAAGGAGAGAAGGAGGGAGGGAGGGGGAGAGGGAGGGATGGAGGGAGGGAAGGAAGGAGAGAAGGAAGGATGGAGGGAGGGAGGGAAGGAGAGAAGGAAGGATGGAGGGAGGGAGGAATGGAGGGAAAGCTGAGCACAGCTTGTTCAGAGGGACCAGGCTGCAGAACAGGGTCCTGCATCTTCCCCATCCACTTCTCTGTTCCCTGTCCTGAAAAATCATCTGAGTGGTTCCTCTTGGTTTTCCACATGACTAAACCCCACGGGTCTCATCTAATCATACCTCGGGCTGCCTGGCCGCCACTCCCCAGTTCCTCTAGCCCCGGCAGAACCCAGCACAGGCGGACACAGACCTGAGCACCAGCCCCCACCTTCTTCTCCCACACTCAGGCCAAGGAGGGTTCTCACTGGTGGCCTGGCCGAATGTGGGGGCTCACCTGGAGTCTCCAGGTGCTCACAACATGGAATGGTCCGTCTGGTTCCTGGCCTGCTTGCTGTGCGTCCTCCCGATGGGTGAGTTTCCCACTCTTCTCTGGCCCATGCTGGGGACAGAACAGGTACTCATAAAACCCTCAATAGAGTTTTCTTTCCTTGAACTCAGAGCAGCCAGGTTTACCCAGAGCCTCTGGGTCTGTGGGGGAGGAAGAGCTGGCCTTAGGGAGGCTGTGGTGACAGAAGCCAGAAGTTCAAGTCTGGGCTTTGCCTTGGGTTCCGAGTGACTGAGGCAGGCCTCTGACTTCTCTGGGCCTCAGTGTCCCTACCTGTAGAAGGGCCACCTGGGCCATCCATTGCTGTGAGGATCCAGGGAGATAATGGGCAAGGTATGGGGAGGATAGTCCAGGCTCTGTACAGACTTTGGGTGTCACTGTCACCTAATGTCTTATGTCTTGATGAGCGGACACAGCCCCGAGGTGAGGGGAGGACAGCACACCGAGCTTCGGGGTAAGGATGGGGACGATTTCATGTGGGAAATAGAGCAAGTGATAGAGGGCACCCCGACCTCCCAGCAGGAACCCCAAAGGGTGAGTGAGAACTCTGTGGCAGGCTTAAGTAACAATGACACCTGGGACATTTAGCTCAGTGAGTTATTGTCCCTGGGAACAGTGTGTCTCAAAGATTGATCACTGGCCATCTGCATCACAATCCCAGAGGAAGGGGGCACCTGTTAAAATGCAGTAAGTACTTCAGCGTCACCCCAGACCTGTGGAATCACATGATCAGACAGCAGGGCCCAGCAATCTGCATTTTCAACCATCGTCTTGAGCAATTCTGGTGGTCTGCGGCACTGAGGCCGACTGGGATAAATGACAGAGACCGTCCTCTGAGCCTTGCTGCCCAGGCCCCCATTCTTTCCTTCACCCCAGCCTAAGATGTCCTTCCCTTGACTCCTGAACTCAGCCTCCATCCCGCCATTTCCACAGCCACCGCTGTCACGTGCTGCGTGGCGACATCACTGACATCACGATGTTCTAGGCTGTCGGTGAACATTCCTTGCATGGGGTCCTGCCTCCAGGACTGGATGACAAACTCCCACCCCTTCAGCTCCTTTCCTTCCTCTCTAGCAGAGTTCAGTCTCGCCTGGGTTGAAGAGTAACAGGAAGCGCCCGCATAGCTCTGGGTGCTGACACTTCAATTAGCGACTCATGTCAGACTCAGAACCCGTGAGAAAGGGACTATCGCCTTTCCACAGATGAGGAAACTGGGTGAGCGTCTGGGGGTGGAGCTGAGGTCTGACCCCAGCTGTGTGTGGCCCTGGACTGGACCTCCCGCCACTGCCTGCTGTCCCCTGCACAGAGCCCTGTAGTCGGGGCGTGTGGGGAAGGGGCTTTTTATTTTCCCAAGGTGACTTAACTCAGCCGTCTCTCTGGGTGCTCTAGGGCTGGAAGAGGTGACCCTGCCCAGACCTGGGGCAGGCAGGTGAGCAGCAGTTCAGGGCCTGAATGTTGACGTCAGACATGGCTTTGAATTTGGCTCTGCTGTTTACTAGCTGTGCGGCCCTGGGCAGGCTTCCTAAACTCTCTGAGCCCCCATAAAGTGGGGTGCCTGCCACCTGATGGTGGTGTTGTGAAGGACAAGGAGATCATGGATGAGACGCCCCAGCACATTTCCCAAGCCTCAGTGGTTGTGCAATAAATGGCAGTAAAGTGTTGCTGAATTCACATAGCTTTAAGAGAAGCTAGGTATGGGGATATTTTTGCTTTGGTTTGGTTTTTCTTTTCCCTCCTACTGAGGGTCAGCTGCTATGAATCAGTTAAACACAAGATTTAGAGGAAGCATGTGCAGTCACATGTTCAAGGACAAAACTGAATGGCACATATGCTCCAGCTGTATGTCAGGATTACTCGGGAGGCTGAGCCACGTGTGTGAGCCGTATCAGGGAGGAGACCGATTTCCTTCCATAATGGCAGCTGCCTCATGGCTAAAACCCAGAGGTCCGTCATTAGGGTGAGCACGGCCCCGCATTCTGAAACCCCTCAGGTAGCAATAGGACGGGCAGGAGGCCCCCGGGCCAGGCTGGGCTTGGCTGTGATGTGGGAGCACAGGGGGCTGCACGAGCAGGGACCCGATCACATCCCTGCCCACATCTTGGAGCGTGGGGCCCAGGGAAGGCTGCTGGCAAAAACAAAGTGGGACGAAGTTGTCCCAGGAAACCGCCTCCTCCCCGTGTCCTCACCCACAGCACCCAGGGCTCTGGGCAGCCCCTCATCTCTCAGGGGTCCCCACACACTCTGCCTTGTCTTTCCCCTCCCTCTCCCTACAAATCTGCTTTGAGAACATGGGGGAGTCCAGGGAATGTGGGGGGTGGGAAAAACAGGGATCTGAGAGCTCTTACCACTTGTGTGACCTTATCATGGTCCTCAATTGGCCCACAAGTCTCTGATGAGCATGTTTAGCAATCACAGCAGCTGTCACCCTCAAGGACCTCTGTGCCAGACCTTTGAGGAGCAGCTCATTTACTCTTCGCCACAACCCTGCAAAGGGAGGATTCTTGCCCCTGTTTTAGGGAGGTCAGGTGGCTTTCTGGGGTGTCACAGCCTGGATGTGAACCACAGCCTTCTGTGCGCAGCCCACCTGTTACGCCTCTGTGCAGTGGCAGTGAGCCTGGGGCAAAGCTTGGTGCTCAGAGGAATTAACTAGACCAGCTCTGAACCATGGCAGAAAAAAACAAGCTGAAATGTCAAACGGATCTCAGCAGTCACCTGGGTGTGTGGGGGTGCTTATGTGGGATGCAGCTACGGTCAGGGAGGCGAGGCAGCAGCTGCCATCATAGGTGGGAGGAAAGGGGAGGGTTTAATGAGCCAGGACGCTTTTTCTGCTCCTGGTGGTTACTCTGGCTAGCAGCATGGATGGAGAAGTCCTACCTGGGGAGGAGGAGGAGTGAAGGGGGACGGGACCCCCGCGGAGGCTCAGGGAGCATGGGCAGGAACAAGCTACATCGGAACTCTGACGAGCAGCGTCCCATGGTGAACACTGGCCCCCCGACTGAGGCTCTGCGTCTCAGTCAGCTCAGACAAGTGGGCACTTCCATAGCCAAGTGGTCAGAGAGGCGAGGGTTTCGGGGGGAGCCAGGGGAACCCTGAGGGCAGGAGGAGACCACAGGCCCTGTACGCACATGTCCCTGTACCTCACCCCTTCCCTAGAACCTTCTGGATCTCCTTCTCAATGAAGGACGGAATTCCTGTATCTGCTCCCTCCTCTCCCCTCTGGACTCCACCCCTTTTCACTTTTCTCTGCTGATTACCTGTCTGGGCAACGTGCAGGCCCAGAAAGAACTGTGGCAGCAAACCGAGGGGCAGGAGGGGATTGGAAGAAAGGCAGCAATCCTCAGCTCAACCCACATACCTAACTGGTGGGGTTTGGTGGCCACCATGGGAGCAGCAGCGCAGGCCTCGGAAGGGCCTCAGCTCTGAGTGCCAGGAGGCTATCCCTCCAGAGGTCCATGTCGACTGCCCACCTGGCATCACCCTCCCCTGTTCCCAAGTCCATAACCTGTTTCCTCCAGAAAATGCCGCATAAGCCCACCCAGCAGACCTAATTCTCGTTAAAGCACCATTCTGTGAGGGCACCTGCCCTCGCTGGTCACTGGTCTCCCCCCACAACCACCTCGGGATCACTTTCCTGTCTGTGACCCGCAGACAGCAATGGACCCACATTCTGTGATGAAACCGATGAGCAGTTTTCTCTGGAGTTAACACAAGCACTACAGCACCAAACGCACACCAATGACCTACAGAGAGGCTCCCAGGCACGGTTCTGCTTCCCTCCTCACCAAGGAGCTGGTAGTATTCTTTGGTCAGTGGCAGCCAAAACCAAGGTTTCTATTTCTGATCCGTCCAGATACCCCTTCTGCCCGTCCAGGTTCTGCAGCTATGCGCGGGGCTTTGAGATAGTAAGTCCAGGGTTCGTCAACTACCCCTTGGTGGAGTCATGATGATGATGATGATGATGATGACAATGCAGGAGCTGGCGCCCAACGCCGCCGCCCAGCCTTTCCCCGCTGAGCACCCGAGAGTCTGGTAAATGACGGTGTGGGACCATAAAGCGTGGATGCAACTGTCCTCGTAGCTAAGTTTTCTGGATACCAAATGGCTTAATAGTACTTAATAGTTTTTTAATTTAAAGACATATTTCTAAAATGCTTGACTTCCTTATCATTTTTATCCAAATGTCATTTTCAGAATTGACTCTTAGACTGAAAAGTCACCTTAGTAAACATCCAAGACATCACTTCATGGATGAGCCCACTGAGGCCAGAGAGCTCCGGGGACTTGCCTGAAGTCACAAAGTCAGGGTCAGTCTAGCCAAGGCTATAGTCCCAAATAGACTCCTGACACCCCCATCGGGGGGCACACCTCTCCTGGCAAGGAACCGGCCCAGGGTGACTCGGGTCACAGCTGTGAGCATGTGTCACATCTGTTACACAGCCTGCTGCAGCATCACATCACCATGCCTGAATGCTCTGTGCCGTTACTCCTTCTTTGAATGGTCCTTCCGTGCTGTGCTTGAAGCAGTTCTGTCCTTAGCTGTCTTTCCATCATCTTTACTGGATCCTTCCTCCCGGACTGAATGTCAGTTGTCCCTTCTGGCTGCTTTTAGCGAGCCTGCAAACAGAATCCACTTTCCAGCTTTTCACTTTGTATTTCCCTAGGCTAGATGCTAATCAAACAAACTTGCTAGAATTGTGTATAAATGAAAAACAAACAGTGGCTGAGCAAGGACCAGACTATAAACATACCGAGGGCCACTGATTGTCACTGTAATTGCATCCCCAGCACCCTGCGCAATGTCTAGCACACCACAGACCCTCAGTGACTAACTACTGAGTAAATAAACGTATGAATAAATGACTAGCTATCAAGTGAGTTAAGGGCAAGGACTGGGCAATTGTATTTCCTGTGGTCTGCGATGCCAAATGGAGCTGCAAAGAGTGCGATGTGAGGGTACCAGTGTCCTAACCCCCCGCTGCATCACGCTGGGTTATATGCCCACAGCACTTCTCTGCTGTGGTCAGCACGCGTCACCCTACCCCTCTTCTATCCCCACCTCCTTCGCAGGGCAGGTGAATGAAGGGAGCTGACAGCCACTGAGCCTTTGCTCAGCATTGTGATCTACATATGTGATTCCTTGAATCTTCAGTCCTGCGAGGAAAGTATTGTGTTTCCTTTTCTGTTGCAGAGAAGCCTGAGACCTGGGACATTAAGTAAGAAACTTGCCCAAACATCTCCTAGTAAGCGAATGAGCCTAGAACAGTGCCAGGCACAGACCGGGTGCTTGATGCAAGTCAGATGAAAGAATGCCCACAAGGAAGATTGTCCTCCAAGCCTAGCTGGGCTAAAGCCCAAATGCATTCCACCATGCTGTTTGGCCCACCATTGAGGGGAGGAAGATATTTTGGACAATGGGAAGAATGTGGGCCTCCTGTTGACCCCAGAGGTTGACAGACCTGAGATAAGGAGATTAGAGACCCTCCAAGAAGGGGCAGTAGCTCCAATTCAGGAGTCCTCCCCACCGCCAAGAGACAAGAGACCTGTCTGAGCTGCCAGAGGGAATGATAATTACCACAGGATGCTGGGAGCTTGGATTCCTGCCAAAGAAAATGCATCTGCTCCCTGGGCAATTCCTGCCGACCTTGAGTCCCCTGGGAGGATTCATTCAAAGGTCTGTATGTGAGAGGGAGTCACTCAGCAGGTAAACAGGAAACACAGATTCCCTCCAGCCAACTCTGCAAGGAGCCAGGATGGTAACACTTGGGGAAAGGGTCTCTGTGTGTCCTCTCTACTTCTACAGCAAAACCCCTCAGGGAAGGAGGGGCCTGCCACCCATGTCACACTTCAGGATGATTCCAAACTGGGCTATCATCCTCAGGCAATGTGACAAAGTAAGAGTGTGAACTGAGGGGGAAGCCTTGGCTCTACTTCTGGTTAGTCAAGTTACCTGGCCAGGTCACCTGTGCTTTCTGAGCCCCAATTCCCTTTCTCTTAAAAGGGGCTAATGACAGTCCCTCATGGGGTTGTTGTGCATATGAAGTGTGATATGAGGTATGTCCCTCAAGAGGACCCAAAGCACAGTGAACCCTGGCCCCCTTATCCCTGAGCCCTGCAACCTCTCTGCTGATGTCCCCGACTCCTGGTATGTCCCCTTTACCTAGACTGCCTTCAATCCACCTCAAGGATTAGTAACACCCCACTCCTTTCTCAAGGCTCAGCTGAAAAGGCGTCTCCTCTCTCACGGGTCCTCCACTCCCTGCCTGCCCAATATCTGCAGGAAGCCTCTCCCCAACACACCCCCCACCCCGTGCCCAGCCGTTCCTGCCAGCCAGATCCCCCTCCCTTCTGCTCTATCACAGCAGTTTCACTTACTATGTGTGTGGCACGGCACCGTGCTGGGCAGTAAACACAAGAGCGACCACACGCACGTGGCACCTGTCCCCCCCAGAGCTTCTGGGTGCCTGGCTGACACACAGAGAACAGACAATGCCTATGCAGAGGAAGTGCCTCTGCCAGCCCTGGGGCACAGGGTGGGGGTGCCACACCCAGCCTTGGGGCTCAAGGAAGGTCTCCCACTCTCGGGACTCAGAGACCTGGGGATGGTGAGGAGGGAAATGGTAAACAGGCCTAAAACCATGTTCAGACAAAGGGAACATTGTGTCTTTCATTAGCGCACCTGGCAGGCAGTGGTGTAATTATGTGTTCCCAGATCCGCCTCCCTTTCTGAGCTGTGAGCTCCAGCAGGCTAGTCAATTACTCTTTGATCTTTAAACCCCTCTCCTATCCCAGTGCCTGGCTGAGAGTGGGGACGTGTCTGATAAATATTTGCTAACTGATGAATGCACAATAGCAAAGACTGGGGAATCTGGGATGCCTGCGAGAGGCAAGGGAGCGGGTCAAAGGAGGCTGAGGTTACAGAGGGTGGGAAATGCAGAGAAACTGAGGCAAGGGCTGAGTCTCCAGAGCTAGGAGATAATCTCTGCAGCTGAGAGTACTGACTGAACAAGCAAAGCCTTCAGAAAGGGTTTTTCAAACTTGTAACTGGGCCCTTTGATTATTAACAACCGAGTGAACAAGCTCTTACCCAGGGTAATTGTCGAGTCCTCCGTTTGGGTTCAAAAGCATAATTCCACTTGTCCAGAGAAAAGAGAGTTGGCTTAGAAGCAGATTGTGTGAAAAAAAGAACTTGTGGTTTTATTTGATTGCAAACGCAGTACAAGGGCAAAGTGAGGTTGTATACAATGCACAACTCACACAACCCAATTCAGACCCCACTCTGGTGGGTTAGGGTTAGGATTAGCGTTAGGGTAAGGGGCCGCATGGTGGTGTAGACGTGGAGAAATGTTCTGACCTGTAGATGATCCATAGATGTCATGGGCTGCCTGGAGGATGGTCTGCCAGCCATGGGCTGAGAGGATTTCTGCAGGGCGTGTGTCCGGCTACCCCAAAGAGCAGAGAGCACTGGACTTGGAGTCAGAAAAGCTAGCTCTTTCCCTCCTTCTGTCTGTGGGACTCTGGGCCTTCGTTTTCTCATCTATAACAATATCTGCCCTGCTTTTCTCCCCTGGGTGTTTGAGGGTCATGGGACATGCTGTACTTGAAAGAACTATATAAATTGCAAAGCTCTTTAAATATACAAAGGGCTGCTATATTATTCCCTCTAAATATTCTTTTTGTGAACTGCACCTGGGCATGAGCTGCACCTGGGCACTAGCTGCTAAACCTGCCCTCCTTCCTGGTGGAGGCACAACCCCTGGCACTGACAGCCACCCACCCACCCAGCTCACCCCTCTCTCAAAGCAGCACATATTCAGTTACACAGGCGGGAACTCACCAGTCCTCCGTGAGTTGGAGGCAGCGTGAAGATTCTGCAGCTTCACTTGACCATACTTCAGAGGCTCACAATGCAGGGGCTGAGGAAACTCAGTCCAGAGGCACTTGCACAGAGCAAGGGGGCAGCATAACTGCCCACCACGCTTAGCCTCTCAGCTCCCTGCCTGGGCACTAGCCTCTTGGGAAGCCCACGTGGGTTCACCTGGACTCTAGAGGTAGCTTACCTACCAACTTACCACATTAGCTTCAAAACATCACCGACTCCCATGCCTCAGCTTCCCGTCTGTGAATGGGATCGTTGGTCTCTTTGGCTGAGTCCCAAGGTCCCATGTCTGTAGTGCAATAGAGTGCCACTGCAGAGTCAGGCAGTACTGGCTCTGAATGCTGCTTTTGCCTTATCTCAGCTGTGTGACCTCAGGCACTTACTCCACCATTCTGTGTCTGTTTCTTAACACTTAACCAGGGATAACTTTGTTTACCTCTAGGATCATTCATGAGAACTAAAAGAGATACTACCGGGAACTCACTCAACACAGATGTGCACAGTAAGTACTTCCATTATTCTCATACCTTGGAGGTCTCGGGACTCTACTGTAACCACAGATATCCCAGGAATTTGCAGCAGGACAGGTGATGGGGTCACTGGGCCTTTAGGAGAGATGGGACCATGGAATCTCTGGGAGATAGGCAAATAGCCCCAGGAAAGTGGGGGAGGGTCCAGGAACCTCGCCCCGTCATGGGAATCAAGGTCTCATGACACCTGGTGGGTTTCCTGACCCCACTTTCCCCGGGGCAGGGGTGCTCCCTGAGTCATGGGTTTCCGGGGGTGGGGGAGGGGTCTTCTAGAGTCCTGGGGCTGCTTCCTGAATCCTGGGTTCCCAAGGGGCCCCTCCGGAGTCCTGGGGTTGGGGCCCATGGCCGGGTGGAGCAGGTAAGACTGACGTGCCCGGCCCACCCTCCCGCAGGTGCCCCGACGCAGCGCTGGTCCATGCAGGTGCCTGCGGAGGTGAGCGCGGCGGCAGGCGAGGCGGCGGTGCTGCCCTGCACCTTCACGCACCCGCACCGCCACTACGATGGGCCTCTGACGGCCATCTGGCGCGCGGGCGAGCCCTACGCTGGCCCGCAGGTGTTCCGGTGCGCGGCGGCGCGGGGCAGCGAGCTCTGCCAGACGGCGCTGAGCCTGCACGGCCGCTTCCACCTGCTGGGCAACCCGCGCCGCAACGACCTCTCGCTGCGTGTGGAGCGCCTCGCCCTGGCGGACGATGGCCGCTACTTCTGCCGCGTTGAGTTCGCTGGCGGCGACATCCACGACCGCTACGAGAGCCGCCACGGAGTCCGGCTCCGCGTGACTGGTGAGTGCGGCGGCATCCTTCCTTCCTCTCCGCCCTCTCGCCCCTTGGGGACGGGGTGGGAGTGGGCGCTTACTAGGTACCGGGTACTGTGCCTGCCCTGGGATAGGAAAGGGATCAACATATACTCCTTTCTCTAGAGTCGGAGGCTCACACTTGGCAGTGGTTACGAGCCATTGGGCCTTTGTCAAAGATGCAGGGAAGGGCTGGGTGGGGCCTGGGAATGGGAATTGTAATGAATCTCTTAGAAAGTCCCCAATAGCTAGAATTCCACGGGAAAGAAGAACTAGTGAACAATAACCCTAAGTGTGGCAAGGGCTGCAAAGAGGTGAGTGCTGTGTGCACTGAAGAGCATCCGCATCCCCTGAGAAGTGCCCAGAGAGCCGCACTTTATTTACTAGACTCCAAGGTATAAAGATGTGGGCAGTGGTTCTTAAGCCTGTCTGTGCATTGAAGTTATCTGTGGAGCTCTAAAAAAAAAAAATCCAGGATCCCCTGCTATGGCGGTGGTGGGGTGTGTTTGTGCAGGAGTTCTGAATACGAGTCTGGCTCTCCCAAGAACTTCTCATGGGCCCTTGGGCTGGCTAGACCACCTCTTTGCAGGCATTTCAGTTTCTTCCCAGGGTTGCCATCTATCTAGCACAGGGCCACAGGTTCAGTGATTAGTCTCCACTCTAGTTCTTGGTGAGGTTGTCTGGTTGTGGGCAGAGCCCTTGAAATCAGAAGACTGCTCTCAACCCTGCGCTGCCACAATAACAATGACCATTTAGTGAGCACTTACTATGGGCCAGGCCCTAGTCCAAGCACCCTACACATATTAATTTGCCAAATCTTCTCACCAACCCCATAAGGAAAGTGCTTTCTCTATTTTACACATGGAGAAACGGAAGCACAGAGCGGCATAATACTTTGACCAAGACCACACCTGTATGAGACCCAGGCAGCCTGGTGCCCGAATGCCCACTCCCTCCCTTCCGCGTTTCTCCCACCTTTTCCAACTCCCTGAAAAGGGACAAGAAAGGGTACCCATTCTCCTTGTCTGCCGCATGCGCGCCCTCTGACCGTGGTTCCCTTTCTCCCACATCCCCCTGGCCCACACCCTTTACTGCCGCCCGCAGCTGCCCCGAGGATCGTCAATATCTCGGTGCTGCCAGGTCCCGCGCGTGCCTTCCGCGCGCTCTGCACCGCCGAAGGGGAGCCGCCGCCCGCTATCGCTTGGTCCGGCCCGGCTCTGAACAACCTCTTGACTGCCCGGCCAGGCCCGGGTCAGGGTCACGGCCACCAGGTGACCGCCGAGCTGCCCGCGCTGGCCCACGACGGCCGCTACACATGCACGGCCTCCAACAGCTTGGGCCGCGCGGAGGCCAGCGTCTACTTTTTCCGTTTCCACGGCACCTCCGGGACCTCAGCGATCGTGCTACTGCTCGGTGCACTGGGCCTCAAGGCGCTGCTGCTGCTCGGAGTGCTGGCAGCCTGCACCACCCGCCGCCGCCTAGGTGGGTGGGTCTGGGTCAGGGTGGGTGCAAGGGGAGCAGTGGGGAGGGGGCTGTTCTTTCAGGTAAGACCATCTGACTGACCTCCCGGCATGACGCAGCCCAAACATGTCTGGACCTATGCAGCATCTCTGTTTCTTCTTCCTGCATCAAGCCCCAGGAGGTGGCAACTAGCTTGAGCCCATTTTACATCAGAAAGCTGAGGCCAGCAAGGTTATGGAACTTACCCTTAGCCTAGAGTCACAGAGATAGAGACCCAGACACTATAGCTCTAGAACCCGCCCCTTTACCTCCGTCCCATAAAGGACTCCTCCCTAAGATCTCATAGGCCCTGTCAAATAGCACCATTCCATTAGTTACAGCAGCATCTTGAGGACCCACTGGCGCTGTGTGTGTGCTAGCAATACAGAAATGAATAGAAACATGGTTCCCTGCCCTTGAATGGGATGCTGAGGAGTAAGCAGGTAATTGCAGTCTGCACAAATGTATCCTAGAGTCCAGGTACTGCAGAAGCCCAGGGTACGTATCCACTGCTCTGGTGAGTGTCTGGACAGGGGTCAGGAAGGAAGGCGTTAACACCATAAGGTGAGGGTGAGAGTGCAATCATGACCTAGGAAAACAAGGAGCTAATAGTATTCCCAGCAGAGGGAACAGCATGTACAGATGTGTGGAAGGGTAAACTAGCAGTGTCTTCAGAGAGATGCAGTTTGCCCCATATTGCTCTCAACTGGGCTGGAAGAGAAATTTGCTTCTGTGCCTCAGAGGCGGGACTTCCCACAGCCACTCAGACCACCCAGGTCAGTACCACCGGCCTCAAACTATCCTGGGATGAAATCCAAAAAGTGTCACCATTGCCCTGGCTGCCATCTGGCTGTGGCCACGCTGGCTCTCTCGCTGGTTCTTCAAACTCCCCAGGCAGTCTGTGCTCAAGGGCCTCAGAGAGGCGGGTTCTTCTGTTGGACCACTTCTTACTCCACCCTTCTCCTCAGTAACTAACTCCTGCTCATCTTTCATGTTACTTCATCACCCCCTGCTAGCTTGCTGTTTGTTGCATGTTCCTTTCGGCCCACTCTCCACAGCGGGGTGCGGTGGGGTGGACGGCCAGGCCTATAGTCTAGAGGCTACTGTGTAGATTCATGTCCTCTTTCTCTTTTTCCCTGTCCCTCACACAGAGCATCCAGTCACCCAGGACACCCCACCAAGGTAAGTGAGCTATCCCACCCCCATCTCACCAGGCTCTAGTCCTCACTGGTCAAGGGGTACAGGCTCCTCAGGGGAGAAAGAAGAGACAAAGGGCCTTGACCAAGGTCTAGGTCCTCCCTGAGTCCTTCAAAGGAACTCCTCCTTCAGGCCACCATGCCTTCTCAAGCCAGACCAGTCCACAGTGTCCAGTTCTGCCCACCCCGACCCCACCCCACCTCACTCCCAGCATCTCTTGTCTGGGCCTTACACTGGCATCTCCCCTAGAGCTGCCTGGTGTCCCGGTGCTAAAGGGTCATTTTTCTGTGTGCCTATCTTACCTCTGCACCTAGATGTGATTCCTTGATGCTGTGTTTCCTCTTATAGTGACCAGTCTTCTAGAACAGGCAAACCCATGCAAAAGCCACCTTAAGGCACTCATTCTGCCAGACGCCCTGCTGAAGGCTTTGTAAACTAATGTCATTAGAGGTTGTGAGGGCTTAGGACAGGGGCCCAGGGACCCAGCTAGGAAGTGCTGACCCTCCCATCCACGCTCCCATATTTTTGGTGTTTGTTCAAGTGAAGGCTTATGTTGATGAAGAAAGAATTCAATTCAGAGGCCCTGGGTAATCTATCTGGGACGCTTGGTTAGGTGGGAGTGAGGAGGAAGATAGTCTTCCAGAGCCCATTAGAAGAGCCCAGGCTCAGCTCCCAGAACTGCACTCCACTTGTGCCCCAAGGGTTAGAAAAGCCACCCTGCCAACCTGAGCCCCTTTCTGCAGCTGCCTGTTCCACCATCCCCACACCCCTGAACGCCTGTGCATTGTCCCTTCTCTTTGCTAACTTACTACTGCACCAAGGTGCCTAAACCAGACAGCCAACTACTGTTCAAACATTCACTGACGACCTATGATGCACATATGTTTTAGATGCTAGAGATACAGCAAAAATCTCCAACCTCAGAGAACTCAAACTTTACTGTGGAGAGTTTTAACAAAACATAAACAAAATCATCTTAGGCCTTAAAATAAGAGCTGTGAAGCAGAGCTCCGGGCTAGGACGATGGCCACTGGGCTGTGGCTACTCTAGATCAGGACATCCTCTCTGATGCCATGACATTGAAGATACCTAAGTCCAGAGGGGCAGGCAGGGGTGGTGGGGGTGATCCAGGAGGAAAATTCAAGTCGAAAGGCTCAGGGGAGACCCAGGAAGAGGGTATGGAGGGCTGGCAGGCCGCAGGGTTTATTCTGAGTACTAGGGGAAGTCACTGAATGGTTTTAAGTGCGCAAGTGTCCCCATCTGAACAAGAAAGGGGGCAGGAGACTTGTGAGGAGGCTGATGGCCAAAGCTGAGGCTAGCATGGCTGCCTGGATGAGGGTGACAGTGGTGGAGGCAGGGAGACGGGGCAGTCGGAAGACAGGGCTGGCCAGAAGACAGGGTGGGCAGCATGAGCGGGGAAGGGAGCCAGGATGCCCAGGTTTGGAGCTGGAACCCTGGGTGTCACTTACTGAGATAAAGCTGAGGAGAGGACAAAGGGACGCTGAGGATCACGAAAGCACCACGGACATTTACGTTTGAGATGCCCACTCCAGTGTCTCAGGAGCCAGGCCTGGAGGTCAGCAACACAGAGGTGGGTTTTGAAGCCACAGATGAGAGACCTCCGAGAAGACAGCGACTCTGTGGCCTGGCATCAGCCGGCACCCACGGCAGGCCCTCCCACTCCACAGCTCTGCATTGCCTGCCACCGCCTTCAGGTGGTGACCAGGCCCTTTGGGTCAGGGCCTCTACACCCCACTGCCCCAGCTCCTTCCTGCCCCTTGCCAGGCTGTGGATGGGGACGTCCAGGACCCCCACTTCTGGTACTGAGTGATCAGCCAACTTTCTTTTGCCCACAGGCCTCAGGCCCAGGAGTCCAATTATGAGAACTTGAACCAGATGAGCCCCCAGAGCCAACGGGCAGCCACGTGCTCACCATGAGGAGCCCCTCGACCACAACCATCCACTTGTGCAGCGTGAGTTGCAAAGGTCATCGTGAGGCTTGGCCGGGGCAGCCCTTCCTGGCTTTCAGGCACCTTGGCAGCCACCAGCTTGGCAACACCCTGGGGGTCAGGACCCCACTCACCGGAGCTCAGTGGTCTCCTACATGGACATCTGTCTCAGAGCCCCGGCAACATTATGTCAGTGGGGCCAGCATTTTGAAAGGGTGTGTATATGTCTGTGCCTGTGTGAGCTCCAGTGTGAAACTTTTGGAAAAGCCCCTCTCGCCTTTTCTTACCTAGAACATCATAATAGCAGGCAGGACACTGGCCATCGGGTCTCGAGGCCCAGACTCCATCCTGACTCTGTCACAGACTTGCTGTGTGGACGAAGGCACTTTTTTTCACCAGATGAACTAGGTCTCAGTTCCTCTACTGTTAAGCATGGACAATAATATTTTTGCCTCCTGGCTGGTAGGACTATCAGGATCTGAGGACATGAAGGGACTCTGGGAAGCACAAAGCTGTCTACGTTATGGGCTCTCCTCACAGAGCAACCTGGGGAAATGCAGAGAGCTCGTGGACAAGTGCAGCGCCCGCACTGGCCTCGCTGAGAACGAGAGTTCTGGAGAGCAGGCCTGGGGCCGGGGCTGTGCAAACCTGTGGGTCCAGCAGTGAGGAGGTGCCTGGTGCCTCTGCCGCCTGCTGTCTCCTCCGTGAGCACCCCACCCCTCTTTGCCCGCCTCTTATCCCACCAGCTGCTCTGCTCAGCCTTGAGCTGGGACTCCTGGGAAAAGGAAAAAAAAAAAAACAAACCACCCATCATCTCAAAGCATCTGGGACCCACTGTCTTCAAGGCTGGGAAACCTGACGGGACGTCTGGGCTGCAGGCTCCCTACAGATAAAACAGCTGCAGCTCTGACCTCTCTCTGCGACCTGCATCCTCCAAAAGCACCAGCAGTTTCACCCCGTTTCCCAGAGGCCTGCCAGGCTGACTCTGCTGGGTTCTGCCTTCCGTATTCACACTTCCGCATGAACTTGATCACTTCAGCTCCTGCAGTCCTTGGGGTCAGTTAGAGGTGGGCAGGCATGCTTGAGACCTGGGTGAGCTGGCAAGAGGGAAGGGCCACAGAAATTGCCCCCACAGTGGACTTTCTTCCTTTCAGAACTTCTCCCAAAGCTGGAATGGTAACCTCCTCTCTGATGCTTTGCTGGAAGATGGCCTGAAGGTTGAGAGATCTTTACAAGTTAATAAGCAGGGCAGTGGGTTATGAGATTCCCCTCCTTGCCAGAGGCTTCACCAGGGCCAGTGGGTGATGGTGATTCATGGTGTCTGCGCTGTTGGCATTTGTACCTCCTTCCAAGGGATACTTTGGGGCACCTCAAGGGAGGGTCCTGTATCACCAGAGAAGAAGTGAAGGAACTGAATTATGTGTCTTGGATCCTCTGTCTGGTCTTTGAGGCCAGTTTCACCGTCAAGAATAATAGTGATAAAAATTATTCTTATGTAGCTGTTGAGTGCTAGGAGTTGGGCCAAATGTTTGAGAGATACAGAGATGTATCAGTCAGGTTTCAGTAACAAACAAACCCCAAAATCCCATGGGCTGAAGGCAATTAGGGCTTATTCTCACTAAAGCTATATGCCCACCACAGATAGCAGGGGGCTTTGCTCATTGTACTTACTTAGGGGTCCACCATTTTTAATGTTGTGGAAGGCTGGGTTAGAGATTAAAAGAAAGCTCTAGAGAGGGCCTGCCATTTGTCATCATAGTCCAGTGGCCAGAAATAGCCACATGTCCCACTCACCCTCAAGGGGCTGGGCAGTACAACCCTCCATTGTACCTGGGAGAAGGAAACCCAGGACACTTGAGGGCAGCCCCAATACTCCACAGTTAATGGAAAGTCATGTAAGGGCAACAGTGTGCCGGGGGTGCTATGGGAGCATGTAAGAAAGGGGGTGATTGGCACAATCTTGGGAAGGCTTCCTAGAGGAGGAGACATGGAAAGGGTACACATTAGCCATGCAAATGGGGAGAATGGAGGTGGGAGACAGAAAAGAAGGGTATTAGGAGCAGAAGGGACAGTCTGAGCAAAGGCCAGGAGGTCAGACACAGCATGGTTTAAGCAATTGAAAGTTCTGGAGCACAGGGGAAGAGGCAGGGTGTGGCCGGAGCTGAAGCTGCGGTAGGAGCCTCCAGTCCCCACAGCAATGACAGTAGCAGAAGGGAGTCAGAGCACCCAAGGGGCTGAGCACGGGGCTGCCTTTCTGTTCCGCTTTAGCATGGCTACCCTCACCTGTCCAACCACTGCACCTGCTCCAGCCCCATGCTGTGGGGCTGGGTTTCCACCTGGGAACACTGGCACCCAGAACAGTGTTTCCCCAGTGGGTTGCAGGGATGCTTGAATCAGGAAGGCCCGAGGAGCTTGCTTAGATCTGCGTTCTGAGCACCACCTTGACTTGCTATATCACAGGCTCTGAGGGCAGGGCTGGAATTTTAAACAAATCCTCCAGGTGATTTTACCCTAACTTTGTTTTATGATCACTTTCAAACACACACACAGCTGAAAAACTAAGATGATCATCCAGGTACCCACCACCTACATTCAACAGTTACTAACATTTTGCCATATTTGCTAATGCACACATATGCACATGCATATGTGTTTGGCTGGACCATTTGCAAATAAGCTGCAGATATCACAGTAATTCATCCCTAACGCCAATGCCATTATCACATTTGCGAAAATTAATAATCCAGTAATACAGTCTTACAATCCACATCCATATTCCCCAATGGTGGTCCTTCCTGCATATTTTCACTTGGAAGTAGGGCTTTCTGGAAATGGAAATAGCAGCACTCCTCAAAGGAATGTGCCTCTGACAGAGGAGTTCCAGACTCCTGGGTACTGGGACGCATGAGGAGGAGGGACAGCAGAGGGTCCCTCTGGCACTCCCTCCAACAAGTTGCTCACAATGCACAGGCAGCCTCCTGCTTGGTCTCCAGATAAAGCAGCTGATCTAAGGGCAGAAAGGGAAGGGAATGCATTTGACCATCAACAGACCCCCTTGTCTGGCCTTAGAGCCTGGCACCTTCACTGAGAGGTCTGGGGGGAGCAGAGCTTCCTACCCTCCCTAATCAGACCCTCCGGGAGCACTCAGGCTCTCTGGGTGGCAAACAAAGCTAAGAGCCCCTGGCAACGGGCTCGGTCAGCAGTGTGTCCTGGGGCCCCTTAGTCATAAAGAGAAGTGACCTAGGAGACCTGGCATTTTCCAGGCAGGACTTCCCTTCCTTGGCGCAGTGCTCTGTGAATGTGAGCCCATTTACAAGAGGGCTCCTGACGAGCCACAGGCTCCCCCCCCTTGGCCGCCCACCAGACTGCTGCAGGTGGGAGCAGGAGGAAGAGGCCGCAACTGCCCAGGTGCCTGCCCAGATCCACAAGAGTCCAACACACTTTCCCTGCCCTCAGAGAGCTAGCTAATAACCTAAATTTTAAATTGAAATGTAGCTACAGAAGAAGACACGGTCCATGAGATACTCACGGAAGGTGGTCTCCCTGCCTTGGGAGGGAAGTGACACTCGGTGGGACTGAGTTTTCCCTTGTAGCTCCCTTCCAGACTGGGTGAGAGGCAAGGTGTCTCCCTTCAGGCCAGAGGGACCTTAGAAACCAAGAGTTAGAGGTCTTGTACTTGTCCCATCTCCAACCCTGGTCACTTAGATTCAGCCTCACCCCCTCCACAATAACAGCTCCTCACATTTCTGGGGCTCCTGGGATCCTCAAAGCCCCTTTCCCTCTGTGAGCTCAGGTAATTCTCACTAAAAACCCAGGAGACAGGTAAGGCTTCAATTATCCTCACTTGAAAGTGAGGGAAAAGTCTCAGGGAGAAAAACAATCTGGCCAGCATCACGCGTGTTTGCCCTCCCACCATACTAGGCCCATTACACAGGCTATTAACAAATGAACACTAGGGGAGAACTCCCTGGTGTTCCGATGCTGAAGCGATTTCCAGAACAAAACATGACCAGGCTCGAGGCACACTGCCTTCCCCTGGGGATAGAGGTGCCCCTATCCCCACCCAGGAACTCAGGAGGTAGGAGCCTTTGTGCGGCACTGTGTCCCTCCTACCAATGTCACAACCATATATGGACCCTCGGATTTATCCTGAGCTCTCTGGAATTACCAGGTGGCTGCCCATCTCTGCCAATAATCTTAAAGTCCCAAGGTTTCAATTCTCTTGCGCAGACTTGCCCCATGTAGTGAAATGTCACAGAATACAGGTTCTATCCAATACAGCTTTCTCATTTCCCATTTTGTCTTAGTGTAATTTCTGGATGAAAAGACCTGCCAACAAGCTTGCCAAAAAATGAGACATATCCACCACATGTAAATTAAATTTGAATCTAGTTTATTTCACCAGTTCTCATTTCCTATTTCTCATCATTATATTAAAAACTTGTCCTTTGTACAAGTGTGTTAAATGCTGAACAGTAAAAAGTGAATATTGCACATGTAATGACCAAATTAAGTCATGGTTCTTAAAGGCCACACTAGATGTGTGGGAAGGAAAAAGAGTTGAACATACTAAGACATGGAAAGAAAAATAAGTTCCAATCCTCAGTGCTCAATGTGAGATATTACATCTGTACATTAAAAAATAAGTTATAATAACTGACATTCCTTAGTGACTTTATTATTTCTAAATAGGGTCAGTAGTTCATTTTTTTCAAGCTATTGTCATCAGAAAGCGGGAACCTAGTCAGACTGAAGGCAACTTCAACTATAGTTTCCAAAGGCCACATGACGCCTCCGTGAGGTCGGGGCCTGGTTTAAGACAAGAACTTCACCCAGCTTGACCCAGATGCAAATGAGGGTCACAGCAGAGGGTATTTTTTTAAGCAAAACACTTATTTCCAACATTTTGCTTAATAAGACAAAGTTAACTGAGCAGGAAAAAAAAAAAATCAGCTACTACTTCAAAATAAGCTGTAGTGTTGGTCCAAAATGAAGAGCAGGCAGTTTTAAAGAAGAAGCACAAAGCACCTTATTGTTAGATCCATCATGCAGACAATAGAGACCAGTCTTTGGCAGGAACAGGTGTTAAACTGAGGCCTGAAGTTTGCACTCACCCCTAACAGAACGTACCAACCCCAGGGCACAGCTGCTGAGAGCTGATACCAAATGAACTTCACTGCTTGGCCCGCACTAGTGTGATCAACCCACATGGCAGGGACCGGCTAGGGGACAGAATATAAGGAGGGACACTTGGCATCTGCAGGTGAGTGACAGCTTAAATTTGTGCCCTGGGTGCCTCGTTTGTCTCGCCTGAGTTCTCGCGCTGCTAATCCCAGGCGCAGCCCTTTTATAATAACATGGGCTACTTTGGGCACTTTACCCTGTTGGACACTGTGCTGGACCAGGACTACTAAAGGCACTGAGCACTCAGCCTTGAAGAGGACAGAGGCCAGACAGACGGTCAGAGGTGTGATAAGGTCTGAAAGTGTCTGGAGGTTGTCAGGAGGGGAAAGAGCAGCCCCAGCCAGGCCCACTCCAGCAGAACCGGAACCAACATTTCCAGGAGGCCAGTCCTGTCTTAATATTAAGCAGTACAAATAGAGTCTGCCAACAGCCTCAGGGGCTGCCCACCAGGGGCGGGACAACCTGCCATGGGCAAGGGTGAAAGAGAGGCTGAAGGGTTGGGGCTGGGGAGCCCTGCTGAGTGAGAGGTGGGACTAGATGAGCTTTAATGCCCCTCCTGACTTGTGATCCTATGACATGCTTCCTGCTCCAGAAGAAATCATTAATTTTAGGCTTAAAAATCCAGTGGAAAACTGTGCATCACCTTCATTCGAAAGAAGGAAAGGGCAAGAACACTCTAACTTGTACAACACAGACACACTATGATTCTGGTGACTGATTGGGAGGAATGGAGTTGGCACCTGATTAAAGTGAGGTCAGGCTGCTCTGGGAATTTCATTTTCCAGACTAAGCCTCCCCAACTCAGAGAACAGACTCAGGCACAACCCTGGGGAGGCAGACGTGATAACAAGATGTGCCTGGGGTGAGGTCCATGTGCGCCCAGGAGCTTCAGGAAGATGCAGGCATGGGACTGGCCCCCATCGGGTGGAGCAGACACATTAGCAGGCCCTCCCTCCCTTAGCCCCCATGCCTCCCAGATCAGCATCCTGTGTACAGCGGAGCAGGGACATGAGTGAAGAAGCATAAGATATGCTTTTCACAAGACTGGAAAGCTGCTAGACACCCCCATCTGCACCCTCAACACTGCTGGACATAGAGGTGGCCTTGGTGTTGCCTGATCCAGGTATCCACATGCAGCACCGATGACAGCCTCAGAGACTGGCCCTGCGTCCCAGAGGCCCGGTGTTTTTGCCAGCAATGGTCTGTTATTCCTGAAAGCCAGTCACACTGGGTCTACTCATTCCCAGGAGGCTACAGCAGCACTGCCACCTTTGAACTAGCTCAGTGTCTAAAACACTTTCTCAGCCCAGAGCCTCTCAGGAACTAATGTGGTAAGTCAACCACCTGTTAAGCATGGAGGAGTTAAAGAGGAAGCACTTTGACCAACCACCTCAGATATTCAAGTTACACTGTCAAATAAATTAGATGACATCAGGCATAAAAATCTGCATCAAGCTTAACAACTGAGAAACTTTAGAGGAGAGTGTGATAGCCCTAAAAATTGGATTCTTACCAGCTACGATCAAAGAATGATTTTATTTTTTATAATTTTTAGAGACCAAATACATTATAAATATCATAAACCTTCAAAAATTAACAGATTAATAATTTTCTTTAAAATGTATGTACTGTCACGCAAAAAATTCACATTCTAGGATATCCATAATTACATCCTTCTCAAAGAAAACAACACACAAAATATTTTGTCATAAAACCTTTGTTCCAAATCAGCCTCTAAACTGTCCACAACTTCTAAAATTTTCTTATACCCAGTACGAGGAAGATGACTGATTTTGAAAATGGAGAGAAGCAAAAACAAGGACAGCTCTGAGATGTGCCTGAGAGAGACACTTTGTGGCCTACAGACTCGGAGGCTGAACAGGGATGATCTTTATCAGACCATGTCTGTGAGGCAGAATTGTTCTATCCACCTAAAGGAGTCCCAAATGATGAGCAGCTACACACTTCAAATATTTGGGGAAGCATTCCAAGAGGGTGTCTGAAAAGAAACTATCTCTGTTAACTTACATCTCCATCCCCTGCTGAAAGCTCTCAGTGACTATTTATAGACATTTTTAGATAAATATCCTTGGGCTACAGATAAACCATAAACAAAAGGCACATTATGCAAGTGGACAAACAAAATCAATTTTGAGCCAACAGAACTATGACTATGATGACAACAGTCAAATTGCTAATTCCTGGGGGAAATGACAAAAGCAAGAAGATGATAACAGATAAGGCAATTATAGACAGACTTCGGTAGTGAATGAACTGTTAACAACAGAAAGCACAGGGCGATTGAAAAAAAAGCCAATTTTCAGTCAAGTCTCCTGACCTGACCTGGTTTCCATGGACCAGTGTTTCAATAGGTTTGCTAACTTTATTTCAGTTTCAAAGGGAAAGAAGAAACAAGCAGGGAACAGAGAACCAAGTTCTCTCTCTCTCTCTCTCTCTCTCTCTCTCTCCAACAGGGCCTTCAGATATCTAACTTGATGTCTATAAGGAGTTGCAAACCTACAATGCCCACAGGGGCCAGGTAAGTGATGTGAATGAGTGATGGGCTGCGATAGAATGAAAGGGAGTGCATGCCTATACTGAGTGATCCCTGTTTACATTCTCCACCCATATGGACCAAACAAAACACATCTGTGACCAGTAGGCTCATCAGACTCTCAGCGTGCCACCCCCAACTTAGACGGATGGCTCCTTCTCCATGAGGACACAGGGTGAATGGAAATGTACTGGTCACCATCTCGGCTGTCCATTATACTCAGGATCAAGTGGTCACATTTTAGACGATGACTTACTTCAATTCAGCATTCTTATCTCCCCCCTGAGAGAAATAACATGCCTTTGAGTAGATGTATTTCCCATACTTGAGAAATGCAAAAATTTTCAAAGCTTGTTTTACTTTGAAAACACACAAATGGGGTTCAAAAGTGAGGGTTCTACATGATCCCCAAATTAGTTAGATCTGGCACGGGAGTCTTGACATTTAAAGAAAACAGGAGAAGACAGAAGTGGAAACAGACAGAAAACCCCATCCTGGGCCCTTGAAAAATGATTAGGATATTCGGGAACTGTGAGTAGCTCTGTCCCCAAGTGGAACTTAGTAAGTTTATCTTGTTGGATAAAAATAAAAACTGAAAAGTCCATGGAAAGTTTTAAGAGCTAACACACACACACACACACACACACGCACATGCACAACAGAAATATCTAGTGCTTCTGACTTGCATCTCAGTCAACCACTTCATTGGCCAAACTGAGCTCCGCAGTGAAACTGAAGTTACTTGTGCAACAGCAAAGGTAAATGTAAACATAAACAGCAGTGGGTTTTTCAAGAGCCTCAGCATTGCTATCGTATATTGTCCAAATAATGCACTTCTGGATAGAGACGGTTAACGAGAAGGGCCAGGAAGCTTCTCCCATCTTGGAGGCAATGGCCAGGATGCTTTATAAACTGTGCAGCTTGCGATATCTGATCCTGGTATTCAACATACTGCTTACTGGATGTCAAGGACTCGAGTGCACTCAGAGCCTAAAAGACATGGAAGACAAGAGGGTTAACCACCTAGATGCATGTAATTGACTCCAGCAGGTGTGCCACACCTGCTGCTATCATCTGGTAGAACCGTGAACCTCTGGGTAAGCTATGGAACTGAAATTAGAAGTCCCAACGGCAGGCACTGATTAACCACACGCAAAAGAAGGCCAGCACCCCAAGCTTCTGGGGCTTTTACCACTTTCTACATACAGCCTTCCCCCTTCCTGGCCTGTGCTACTGCCCAGCCCTTCCCCACAGAGCCACAGTGACAGCCACACTGCCTGTCCTCCCACCAGTGCCTGCCGCGGAGCCCTCTCCACCAGCTCATTGGCTGCCTCTCTTCCTGCAGCCTCAGGCGGAACTCACAGGCACCAGCTGCCTATGAGGCCTATTTAATTTGCTGTTGGGTTTGTTCTTAGGTTACATAATATTGTCATAGTAAACTGTCTAACTGAATGAAATTCAGAAGAAACCAGTGGCTAAGTGCTGCTGAGGTTAAGCAAAGAGGTCATTCTGTTAGTCAACAAGCATAGAAGTACAGATCCCTCCAGCTAATGCCCACAGAAAGGACTAAAATGTTCCCGTGACTCTCTTATGGAATAAAGAAAACATCTTTAATTCTATAATTTTATTTTTTCTTTCCTTCATAGAGGGAGAAGAGGAAAAAAAGACTATTTTTGAAGAAAACAAACAAAAAGTCAGACTATGGTTCTCAGGAATTTTATTTTCCAACTATACAAACCTACCCACCCTAAGGATTCTGAATGAGAGCCATGAAGTCCCCCACTCCCCACTGACCCAATTTATGAAGACCTCTGCACTAGAGAATATAGATTAGAAGATAAAATTTGTTTGGCTCAGTAAATAAGAAGGGAGATGATTTTTTAATATTGTATTTATTTTGAGAGAGAAAGTAAGGGAGGGAGAAAGAGGAGGAGAAACATCGATTGGTTGCCTCTCTCACGTGCCCAGACAGGGAACTGTACCAATAAGCCAGGCATGTAGCCCAACTAGGAATCGAACCAGCAACCCTTCACTTCACGGAACGACACCCAACCAACTGAGCCACTCCAGTCAAGGCAAGAAGGGAGATTTTTTGAGGATAGTAAACGGAACTGGCATCTTAGAAATAAATTACCAGGCAGCTGAAGACAGAATCTAGGGTTGAAAAAAAACAACTGGAAGAATTTTGGTACTAGGCTAAGTGCTATGTGAACAGTCAATCCAAGAACAGGAATCGATGGGGACAAGCACACCTCCCACCACATTGTCCATACATCTCTCTCTCTCTCCCATTTCTTTTTTTAACGTTAGTCCCCAACGTGGTCTACTATGAAAGTTTGCCTAAGAGTAATCATTTTATAAAAAGATGACTTTTCAAGTCTAAAAATCCTGATGACAGGTATGCATGGGTACTTTGATAAGTCTAAAGAAATGCAGACAGAAAGGCAAGACCTGAGACACCTGGTGGCCACAGTTAAATCAAAAGCCATGTTCCAGGTACTGGTGGCCAGAGGAGAAGAGTAGACTTCTCAAATAAACCCTGCAATGCATCCCACTGACTGTACAACAGGGAGACTCATCTGCCAACTTGGGATGGTTCTCGTAAGGCACAGGGATTCAAACAGCAATTGTCTAGTGAGTTCATGACAAGTCTCGGGCATTGTATAAACCAAGATGGTGGTGAAGAGCCTGCTGATTGTGCTGCTTCATCTTAGCTCTTAATAACCAAGATACTGCCTGAATATGGCTGCCCAGGACATTACAAAGCTGCAGAAGAAGAGCTAAGGGGTCTAAGGGGTTACCATTAACAGGGACCGTACTGCAGAGTGGCAAGAGTGTGAGTGTGGAGCCAGTCTGGCCAAGTGAATCCCAAATCCCAGCTCCAGCACTCAGTATCCTCTTTGTCTCCATTTCCTTACCAACAAAAACTAGGATAATAAAAGTTCCTATGTTATAAAGTTGTTACGAGGATTAAATAAATTAAAACTAACTCATCAGCATCAAGTGAATTCAAATTTAGAACAGTGCCTGGCATGTAGTAAGCACTCAAGAATGCAGCCATCATTTTATATTGCATACCTTTGTACCTGGCCAGCATCATGAGAGGTGACAATAGTTACAGGAATGGGACCGCTGCCATGTGGCGCCCTATAATTTTAGAACAAACTATAATCTCTCACAGGTACCATTTTGTCCATGTCAAGTTATTCCAACATCAGCTGACAGTGGTCAGCCTCCAGATTCACAAAACAGGAACTATTTCCTTGGTTTCAAATAAAAGCTCAACTAACCTCCATCGTTCTCAGCTGTGGTCACCTCCTCTGTGCCAGTCCCAGCCTTTCGCATGTAGCAGGTCATGCATCAAACCAAATTCTATCCCAGGCTGGCCTGCCTGTGGCCTTGCTTCTTCCACAATGGTAATATTGCAAGACCCTCCATAAAATGTGGCTTAGAGTTTGAGGAAGGTACATGTGGTCCCCATTTCCCTGCACATCAACATGCACTATGTGTGAAGACTGCAGCTGCCACCTGGCCCACCTCCTCGCCTCCTAGGCCAGATGGAGAACATCTACTCCTTCATTGTAAAGCAGTTTCTACTGACCTGCTGAGCTTTTGGGGTGAGGTATAATTCAGAGCCAGGTTTCAAACGAATCTGATCCTCAGCAGGGACCTGAACTGAAAGGAAGGCGGCCATGCCTCGGGCAACCACTCGGAACCTAGGGATTAGGGAGAGGTCAGAAGGAAATGACTATTAAAGTAAGCATTTTAAAATAATACTGTATTTCCTATTAAAGAAATAGGACTAACACATTTCCATACCTACTGTTGTTTTTAGCCTCTTCAGGAAACTCTTAAGTATGAACAAGAAGGAACCTTAATCTTCCCTTTCATTATTACCACCCAAACAATGTGAGCATAATTCAGATCTATGAATGAAAGTATTGGCAAGATGCAGAATAACTGGAACTCTCCAACACTGCTGGTGGGAATGTAAAAAATGGTGCAGGTGCTGTGGGTAGGTCCGGCAGTTCCTCGCTAAGTGAAACATAGAGCAATGATATGACCCAGCAACTCCATTCCTGGGTTTATATACCCTATAGAACTAAAAACAAGTGTTCTAACAAAAACTTGCAAGCAAATTTCATAACAGCATTGTTCACAACAGCCAAAAGATAGAAAACCCCCAATGCCTATAAACTGATGAATGGATAAACAAAACGTGGTGTATCCATACAATGGAATGTTATTCAGTCATAGAAAGGAATGGGGCATTGATACATGCTAAAATATGGATGAGTCTTGAAATTTTATGCTGAGAAAAGCCAGAAACAAGAGGCCACAAACAGGATGTGGCAAAAGTAGGTTCACAGTTGTTCACATGAAAAATAATACAATAATTAATGAATAGTAGTAACAAAATAAACTGTTCTGTGTATTCACAACTATGAGCCTACTTTTGCCACACCCTGTATTATTATACATTATTCCATTTATATGACATGCTTAGAATAGGAAATACATAGTCAGAAAGTCAATTAGTGGTTGCCAGAGACTTGGGGGAGAAGAGAATGGGGAGTGACGGCTTACTGGGTATAGGATTTCCATTTGGGGTGATGAAAACATTCTGGAACTAGATTGGTGGTGATGGTTGCAACAACATTGTGAATATACTAAGTGCCACTTAATTGTATGTTTTAAAATGGTTACCATGATAAATTTTAGGTTACATGTATTTTACCAGAATATTAGTGAATCATAATTGCACAGTCCGATAAATTCTACCATAAACAAAGAAACATAATGTTAACCGGTTTGAATTAAGTGGTTCCCAAAGTTGCAACAGGATGAGCTATTCCACAAGAATGCGGACATCAGAATGGTATGAGAATTCTTTCCAACACTGATAAGGGCTTTAAACAAAACCAGAATAAGTATTAGGAGATAAAATGAGAGGCTAATGGCAAATTCTTTCATACCTTTGGAATTTTTAGCAACAAAAATCTAGACTTGTTTCTCATTGCTTTCCCTTCTTATCAGTTAACTTTAACTCATCTTGACTTAACAGTTCTAGTAGACTGTATCCTGCCTGGAACCTGGATTACTCTGATAAAATGCCTGCAGTGAAGCAGCTGACAAGGAGGGGTATTTTAACCTAACCCCACACACTAGCTTCAAGGCAGAAAGAAATCAGTAGTGTGGTCAGGTTACATAGTTAAAATATGAAACACTACTAAAAAAACATTATTTGAATGTAAAAACAAAATTGTTTTAAAATGAGAAAAATATAAATGATTTTTAAAAGAAGATGTAGTCCAGGCTTTGATCATTTTCTTCCCTTAAGACTTTGAGGGAAACCTAGGCCATTATGTCAAAAACCTACTAAAGTATCACAAACCCTAGGTAGGTGCACACTGAAGCCCACTTAGAAGAACAGCAGCAGGTGCTTCCTTACCTGTTAGACAGGGGTGATTTTCGGCCAAACCCAATTGCCCCCAGAATCCCGGAGCTGAGCCTCTCCTCGGCCAACAGGCTCTGCCTGCTCTGAAGCATGAGCAGAATTCGAATGACAGATTCTGTCAGGACTGAATCATTCTGCTCCATCTGAATCAAGGACAGCTGGAGGACCTGGTGCCACCACAAGAACAGCTTTGCCTCTTCCTGCACAGACCTGGCGGGAGGCCCAGGAAGAAAACAAAATTAGGAGTGGATTTTTTTACTCATATTTGAGTTTTAAGGGTAAGGGGCATTTCGTACTTTTAAAGCTTAAGTTAATGGGTAACAACGTTAATAACGTAAGGAGATTATAACAGCTACCACTGACTGAACACTTATGACAAGCCAGACACCGTGTACGAGCGTTATGTTCTTTCACATAATCCTCTTAACAACCTTGTCAGGTAAACATTGTTATTGCTACTGAACTGATACGAGAGCAAAAGGTTGGTGCTTCAAAATGTCTGTTTCAGGAAATAAAAAAATCTGCTCAGAAAATTAGCATGTGCAAGTAAAAATCTTTCTTTAAAAAGTGTCCTGTACCTCACTCACAGCCTTGTTTGTTTCTGCTTCCCTTGGTTCTACGCACTGAAATGAGCGCTTACTTCAACCCCACACTCCTCATTATCCAAACCCAGTGGGTCTGACCCAGCAGCCAGAGGGCCAACCCACCTCGGGTACACCTGTTCCAACCACTTGCTTACGATGAGCAGCACTTTCATTTCATTCCTCAGCGTCTGTTCGCTATTTAAACACTGCAGCAAGTAGACATAAAGAGTCAAGTAACTGCCAAGGGACAGGCACTCCTGCAGAAATTCTTCTATGGTGAGCTCAGGAACTTGAAGGGACACCAGAATGGGGCCCCATCCTAAAATCTGATTGCTGGAGCCTAAGAAAAGAACACCAAGGGGAGACAACAAAATAAAAGCCAGATTCAAATTATGAGACTGCTCTAATAAATCTCTTCATTTTAAGCTTCACGTCAAGAAAACTGCCCACAGTGGCCCCACAGGCCACAGGAGTGAAACGTGCCTCGCAGCTTAGACTGGAAAGCGCTCGTGCTAAATGCCTGTGTCCTGGCTAGTCACTAGAGAGGGTTAAGAAATCAGAATTCAGGGTTGCATTTCTATAAATCACCTTTCTCATCATATTATGGTGATTAAAGTCACATGTAGACACTGCTTGACCTAGCCATCTAAAAGTGCTAACGTTAATACTGTTTATGTCATGCATACTAATGCATTCCCAAGGGAAATCATTACTCTTATTTTTACTCATGCTTAGTTTCACTCATATCTCAACAAAAATCCCTGGAAATGTTTCACAAATTAAAAAAAAATTTTTTTTTTTTTTAGTAACACAAACAGTTCTCATGGCTCTCAATTCTTTGGGGGGAATTAGCAGGAGGTGATATGCACAGCACCTCCCATGGGGAGTCACAGGCTGCCGACAAGAGCAGAGGACGGCACGTCCTGGCACGCTCACTCCAGCACCCTTCTTCCTCACTCCCTGCTGCACCATGATGTGTGTGCCATGAATTGAGAAGTGCTCTTCTGAGCAATTCTTCTTAACCAGATCAGGTTGTTTCCAGAATGTGAGAGTTTAGAGATAAACAGTAAGAAAGATAAAAGCAAGGTGGTCAGGGTCGGGAGTCGGGGGTGACCTTCATAATGGTTTACAAGATGTGATGAAGGGAAACAATAAAAGGAACCTTATGAAAACTCATTTTAAGAGAAAATTAATATAGTGGGTCACTACTCTATAGATTGTGGTTTACAACATTTTCTCTGAGGACTGTGACTGGGCCTGTGACACCCCCGATTTGTCTATCATGGAAGTGTTGATATGATACTCCAAAACCAATCAAATGAATTCGAGGTTCGAAACGTGACTGTACCAACAGACATGGATCACAGGTTCTCATGCTAACTGCAGATCTTTATGAAAAAGACAAAATATATTCTGAAACATCAACATTTACTGAGCATGAGGTGACGGTCCCCACACCTTCTTTGAAGTAGGCAGTGATGCAGGCTTCTGTGGTCTCAGCCATGTGGCGGACAGAAGCCAGGCTCTGGCAGGCTGCAGTGAGAAGGGGCAGAACCACCAGCCCGTGCACATTTTGCTCAATCCAGGTCCGGATACTGCCCCGGAGGAACTCTGACGTTGGAATAGTTGCGTTGTTCATCATCATTAGGACTTCCATAAAGAGGCTGCTGAGGGCCATGTGGCGGGTCTGGCTGTCCACGTCTGAAGGAGAACACACACACACACACACACACACTCGTGAAAGGCTGCTGGAAAGGTGATGCACATGATCGAAGGAACAGTGCTTTCATCTCAGCTGCTCTCCAGGCAAATTTGACAATTCTCTGGCTGATCTCACAGACCAGAAAGAAGACTCTGGGTGATACTCAGCTTTTAAGGACAGGATGTGGCACATAAGTACTTTCTAAGAGCAAAGCAGGAACTACTACTGCAAGATCCTTGGGTACAGCAGCATGGCCAAGCAACACTTTTAATAAACAGACATAAGCTGGTGTGAAAGAGGAACTTATCAGAAAGGCTTAACTAGTCATTATTTCCCAAACTTTGCGCATTTGGAAAACCAAATACATAGATCTCAGCAGTCATTTGATAAACTAATTAGAAACAGTACTTCCGCCCCACCCTCCACTGCCAAAGCTGTTGATTCTAGAGGGATTTACACATAACAGTTATTGTTTAAAATGAAATATAAAAGGTGGAAAACCTTCTTAAAGGCCCCTAATAGCAGGTTGTTGTTTGGTTTTGTTTTTGTTTTTTTGGTTTGTTTTTTGTCTTTTTTAAGAAAAAGACAGACTAGTAATATAAATGGGTCTTTCAAAAAATTAAGATGTAAAGAGAGAATAGCACACAAGAAAAAGAGCAAATTCATTTAACAAGATAACTGCAAATGAGTCAATTACTAAGATAGATTCCTTCTCTACATTTGAAAATAGAGACTCCATTTCACTGAGAGTGCGTGGAGAAACTATTTATACTTTTTGCCAGCTACTTCTAGCTCTCCTGGAGTAGGGTACACACTTTTTTTAATGGAATGGAGTTGTGGCTTTCTCACACTGCGGCATCAGTACGCATGTCGATGGGAGCAGGGAGGTATTACTCATTGCACTCATCAGCCCAAATTCACCCACTTGCACAACATTAAATAAACCCTAATTTAATTGTCACTGTAAGACCTATTTATAATCAAGCAAGCACTTCAAAGGTTTATGTCTGAATGTCAGCTGAATAGCAATTTTAATTTACCTTTTAATTATGACTCATGGGAATAAAAAACCGACTGCAATAAGCCTAACAGATCTCAGCCTCTCCCCTTCACATTAATCATCAACAGAGCCAACAAATGTTTTCTTAAAAATCAGACCTGATCCCATCATCCTTCTGATTAAGATCTTTTTAGAACACCCTTCTCTCCTTTGCCTGCTCAGCTATTACTCAAACTTCATGGCCCAATTGCATGATCAACTCTAAAAGTTTCTCCAGTACTGCTCTCGAATTTTTCTTTCTTTTTTTCTTTTAACATTCTCTGCACGCTCTGACACGCCAAGCTGGTGCTAAACTTTAGGTGCATTATCTTCTTCCATACCTACAGTATCTATATGAAACGGGCACATCATTCTCTACATGCCCATCACATCCAGCTGTGCTATTCAGACTGCCTACAGTCTTGCTGATTCTCTGTCTACTTGATCTATCAATCACTGTGAGACATGTGTCAAAATCTCACTGTGAGTGAATCTGACATTTCTCTTCCTAGTTCTGTCAATTTTCACTTTATGCATTTGATACTGTTATTAGAGACAAGTTGAGATTATATCCTCCTTGTGAACTGAACCTTTTATCAATTTCCAATGACTCTCTTTATCTCTACTAATGCTTCTGATTTTTTATTTTTTTGTCATGCAGCTTCAGGAAAACACATTAGAGAACATCTGGCTCTGTACTGCTTTCTGCCTTATAGTCCTATCTGTCTAATATTAAGACAGTTATGCCAGCTTTCTATTTTAATATTTGCCTGATATGGTTGCCTTACGAAAAGCTTTTCATGTACTTCTTATAAACAATTGAAAGCAGGGTGGTGATGCTTATTAATCCAGTCTGACAGTCCCTTTAACCTGAACATCAGTCCCCTTACAATTACTGATGTATTTTAACTTTATCATCTTATTTTGGTTATTTTTCTCAGCCTCTCCATGGTTTTTTTTTTTTTTTTTTTTTTGCCATCTTTGGATCCTTTTTATCTCCCTCTGCTAGATTAGAAATCATACATTTTATTTCTATTGGTGAATTTCTCAGACTGTTTAACATTTACATTTTAATCAAGGTGTCAGTTTCATCAATTTCTTGATGCTCTCAATCAATACTAAAACCTTAGTTTAATTCGACATCCTTCCTAACACAGATATACCAGTGGTCATATAACCTAATTTTAGCTTTTGCTTTTCAAACCCCTAAAGGCATGATTATTGTAGTTTTATGCAGGCAGCCTTTGTTTACATGTACCCACATTTTACTGCTTTCTCATTACTCCTTCTTGCAACTCAAGCCATATACTTGTGATCGCTCTGCTGCTGCTGAAAGAAGACACATCCACCAGATCCTAAGGAGGCTCGCAGATGACTGCAAGGTGAAAGCCACCTGGTACTCCATCCACTTATACAGGTTCTTCCTCTCACTTAGTTCCTGACCTCTTGAGATCTTCTGCCACTTCTTTGATAAGTTTAATTGTGGGTTCTTGAGAACATTTTATCCAACATTTCTAGTTCTTTTCAGCAGAAGAGGCAACCAGGATGTCTAGTCCATCAAATTGCTGGAGCACACATTCTCCCACAGTTTCTTTCTAAGTCTACAGGTGATTCTGAAGTGCCCTCTTAGAAAGCCGAAATAGCCAAGAATGCTGCTCCCAGTCGCCTGTTATCTCCCAATCATTCAATCCAGTCATCCATCTTAGCCTTCAGTTCCGTTAGCCTCACACTAGTGCCTGGCAACATCCACCCTCCTCCAGTTCTTCACATTCATGCCTCCCCCTCCATGACCCACCCCCGCCTCCATTTTGAGAGAACAGTGTCCCTAGGGTCCAGTCACCTCTAACCACTGCTTCTCTCGACAGAGAAATGACAGTATCTTGACCATTGTCCTGATGTCACCATGCCTTACAGACGACAGGAATTCACTGACTGAATATATACATGATCTCCCAGTGGTCACTTACCAGGTGGGTTAAAGACAATGATATCATCTAAGAGCTTAGACATTTGCTGCTCTAGAACGGCTAAGGTGATTTTTCCATTTTGTTCCAGGGAGCTGAGGAATTGAACCATCTGATGAATGAAGGCTCGGCATTTTGGAACTGCATCCTAACAATTAAAAAAAAAATCATTCAAACAAACCCATGCATGCAGTGGTAGCTGAATATTCCCTAGGAGCACGCACTGCACTGACCGCTGTGGCAAGGAGCACAGAGGACACAGCAGGAAGCCACAGCAGTGTGTCTAAGGGGTGTGCAACTCTGTAGTGATACTTAGACTAGAACCTGCATCCCCCCAAATTCAGGTTGAATACTCTTCCTTTTTCACTACGTAAAACATTAACTACACACTAATTACTTATCAAGAACTTTCCCCAAAATGTTTATGTTCATTATCTAATTTAATCCTCACAACACTTTAAGGCAAGGTATTACTTCCAATTCAGCTGAGCAAACCAAGATCAGAATGGCAGTGAGTTGCAGACTTGAGTTTTTCAGACCCCAATCTCATCACTTCCCTGCCATTCTGCTGCCAATGGCTTTCAGAGCACTATAGCATAATCCTTTTGGCCTCTTTCTTGTTGGCCTGTGATGCTGCTAGTAAATAAAGGCTTATCAAAAGAGATAAATAAAACTGAAAGATCCGAGAGGCCAAAATATGAGCACATATGATAGATACCCTCCCACTTTTTCTGATGAGCAGTATCAGAGTTCAAGGCTGTCCTCAGTACCACTTATGCTATTACCAGCCCTGAAGAACACTCTCTCCCTTTTAAAGTAGCCACTCAACTTACAAGATGTTTCTGGCTGTCAGTAGGAATAGAAAGGCCTGCAGTCACTTTTAGGAGCTTCACGATTAATTCAGCAGAGGCATCCTTTGCCAGGAGGATGGCTGGCTGGTAATGGCTGCTGAAATAGCCTAGCACACTCTGATATGACACAGTATCCACAAGATGCCATGACAGTGAACTTGTCTGCCCAAGGAGACTAAGCAGAGGCGAATCCTAAAAATAAAATAGTTTAGTTCAAGAGCTCCCATTTTTCCAGAAATGTGTCTCTAGTTAGTCTCTGAAGTGACCTCTAAGATAGCCTATTTGATAATCAGCATAGAACAGTTATGATGTCCAATAAGTATCTATTCAAGTTCGGTGTACTTGGGAAAGTAACAAAGTCTTGGCAAAAACACAGTAAGTGTTTTGAAAGTATTCAGAACCCAATTTTCAAAGGAACTATCTGATCTGGTGTTAGAAGTAGCAATTAATGAGATGTAAAATAAAACTGATTTTTATATTCTGACTCAGTGTGGTTCCCTTCATAATCTACAGTTAGATTATGAACTATCTAAGAAAACCAGGCATCTAGTTAAGGGGACATCCCTAAGCTGAGCACAGTCACACTGAGAGACAGAGGAGGGATCAGGGAAACAACTGGTGAACGGCAGCTTCATACAGTGAGGATCCCAGCGGCCTTGCCAAGCTTCACCATAGACTCTCCAAACTTACTGGTTGGTCAACCAGTTGATCTTCCTTTGCCAATAAGATCATCATAAAAAGGAGGCAGACCACCATGCTCCGGGTCTCTGGGAGGGGACTGGGACTCCAGGCATCAGAGAGCACACTGATCCAATTAACTTCACAGAGGACAGACCCCAAAAATAAGAAGCAGCTCTTGGGGCTTCCCCGTTCCACCTAAAAGAAAACAAATTAAAGCCAATGTTTTGCTTTAAGCTATCTCTGCATCTTGGAAATATATATAAACTGATGTTTACTGAATTTTATTCTTAAAAATAACATCTTTTCCAGATTATAAAAGTCATGCATAATCCTACCCTCCAGAGATGCAGAGTTAAGAATCTTTTATTCCATGATCAGTGTGTGTACATTTTGTAGCCTGTCTGGAGCTCGTTGCTTATTCTACTAATTCTTAGCAGAAGAGGAATGAGCTTCCCCAGGTCTAACCAGGTGGCAAATCCCTGCCAGAGACACTGGTGCTGGGGGGCCTGTCGCAGTCTTCAGGTGGGCTGGGATATAACGAAGCCTGAGATCCACTAGTCAATAGTCCCCTAAGCAAAGTGTGTCTCAGAACCACCTGAAGACTTATAAACCATAGACTGTGGGCTCCCACCCTGGAATTTTTCACTTCCCTACGTCTGGGGTGGGTACAGAAATCTGCATTTCTAACAAGCTCCCAGGTGGTACTGACACTGCTGATCCTGGAACCATACTTGAGACCTATTATATCAGTAAATACGTGTTAAACTGCCTTTTTAATGTAATGTTATGTTACAAAAATGTCTCCATATCATTAGTCTTTATAATTTTTTTGTGACAATATTTACTTAAATTCTATTTAACATTATTAGGGATCTGGGGGGTGGCATGTATTATAAAGTATATCATCAATGTCAAAGTTATCTAATAGCCTATTTCAAGTCTGTTTAAAATACAACATGGCTAGCTATAAATTTTTCCTTTCAAAATAAAGATTAAGTAGCTCTACTCCATTTATAAAATCACAATCAATACAATTTGGTGATGGTTTATGTCGTCCCATTACCACCATCATTATACCATGCTAACTACTTAATCCTTTTTCCTTTTAGAACATGAGTCTTTTTTTAAATATATTTTACTGATTATGCTATTACAGTTGTCCCAATTTTTCCCCCTTTGCCCTCCTCCACCCAGTACCTGCATTCCCACCAGCAATCCCCCCCCCTTAGATCGTGTCCATGGGTCATGTATATACACAGAATATGATTCTTAATCCTCTTTTATAACATATCCTCTCAACCCCCTCAAAAAATATACCTTATTACACCAACAGGGCACAAAGAACTAAAACGTTCCCATTCTCTGGACATGTCCGGATCATCTATTATTAAACGAAAACTCCTAGAGACACAGAGTCTACAGTATCCCTTTACAGACTGTTCTATTTAGTCTTTCATATAGCTAAGGCTGCTTTCTCCCTTAAATGCCATCTTACAGCTCCATATTTATAGTAATGAATATCTACTTAGTGCCCCTCTCCCATACTCAGCCTAGCTATATAATCCTTCTGACCTTGTATTTCTTGAAGACAACTGTCCTCACCTTTTGCCAGAGTTACAGAGGGGTGGCTGACGAGAGCAGCGCTGGCTAGGTTTACATGTAAAGCACTAAAGGACTGCAGTACCTTTTACTAACTGTCATAAGTAACTGGGCCTGTAGTAATTAAAGCAATGGTGTTTCAATAATAAGTGTGACATTAAATTAAGAGTAAACACAAATGAACTGATGACTATGAACAAATAAACTGAAACAATCATATAAAATGAAGATAATAAATGGTTTTAAAATTAGAAAATTAGAATAAAAACTTCCTGATTGGTATGTGACACACCGTGCCTGTGTTTTGTAACTATTGCTTCTACCGCAAAGACTCACACACTTAGTGGCACCCCTCCAGGTCATTTCAGGTCTTTAAACAATGATGCATCATCGGTGTTACATGTCTATCTCCTATAACATAACTACTCCCTGTATAACTACTTAAAGAAACTAATGGCTTGAGAACCCATTTACCTTTTGCTTTAATAGAATACTTACTGGTATGTAGTTCTAATGATACTATCCTAGAAAAACATGCACGTACAGAAAACACCAAGGAGAGTGTGATGTAGTCATTAAACCATGGACTCACACAACAATATTACTCAAGTCTAGGGGATGACAGCCATATTATAGACAAAATCTTTCCCTGGGTTTTAAAAATGGTCGTATAAATGTTTTCCAATAATCTATCCACCAACACTATAAAATGATTTCCATGAAACGATGTGTTATACAAATACCATCTGGACCACACAGAATGCAGGCATGGTCCACTTTGGCACACATGGCAAGTGTGCCTAAAACCCACAGTGTAGGGAGCACAGGTTGCTGCTCCCTGGAAGCCAAATCTCCCCAGGCTGTGGAGAGTGAAGGACTCACTTTGAAGAAGGCCTCCATGAGCATCTGGTCGGGGTGCAGGTCCCTCCACGGCAGTTTCCGGTAGGCACTATGAAGAGCGTACAGAATGAACTCCGGCATTTTGGGCGCTGTACACTCTTCACAGTAATGCACCAGGTGTAACCGAAGGGCTCCTGCATCACCTGGCAACAGCTTATCTAAATTCAGAAAGAAAATACAGTCAAGACGTTTTAGTTTAGCTTTTAAAATAATAATAATGATGATGATGATAAACATACAAATATGAACTAGAGTCTAAAACCTAAGATTCTTAATAATTACCCAGTTTCACATACGAGGGGGGAAAAAAAAACTAGTGGCAGGTCAATAATAAACAATGGTATTTTAGCCCTGACTGGTGTGGCTCAGAGAACTAAGTGCCAGTCTATGAACTGAAAGGTAGCCAGTTCGATTCCTAGTCAGGGCACATGCCTGGGTTGCCGACCTGGTCCCTGGCAGGAGGCATGCGAAAGAAAGGCAACTGATCGATGTCTCTCTCCCACATATCTATGTTTCTCTCCCTCTCTTTCTCCCTCCCTCCCCTCTCTCTACAATTAAATATTTTTTTAAACAAAAAAAAAAAAAGAATGGTATTTTAATTACTTACTGCGGTAACTGGAATAAGCAGCTGGTATGTGGGAAATAGAAGGAGTAATCAGTTTTCCTCCAAAACTTCTAAACAGATGGCTTTTTAACTCAAATATACTTCCACAACCCTAACTACTCTAGATATCCCTTTGGTCTGTGGCCCTCGGCATGTATTCAGTCTCATGCATTTAGCACTTGGCTCATTTTGCACCTTGAAGGCATCCAATATTCCTCAAAGGGACATGTTCCAAATGACTAAAACGTTACCCCTCAGTGCAGTAAAATGAGACTATTAACTGTCGTTCAGGTAAGTCATTCTAAAACAAATCTCACATTCTTCTGCAACCTGGATCACTCGGTATTATCCTCATAAGAATCAACTGCCTTAGTGCCTCCAGAGCTAATGTCACCGTAAGGGGCACTTAGTCTAAAAAAGATGGCTTCCGCCTTTCTGCTTCTATGCAAAGGAATGCAGCATAGTCAGAGGAGAGAGCTACACACAGTGAGAACAGAAATCTGATGGTGGTTCTCAACACTCGCTTTTGAAAAAAATGAGCATCAACGCATGTTACCAGTCAATTTATCATTTCTAACATTCCTGTGCCCTAGATTCCCGGTCCTTACGCTACTCTGCTATATAGATGAAACATTATCATATGTTTTTAACCACCTTTTAAGATGGGGTAAAGGTAGCAGTGGTTTAAATATGGATAAAAGATAGTTTTGTTTAGATAAGGATGGATACATAGGTTGGACACATCTGGCAGGTAATCTCTTAGAACAAGAATGAACTTCTAGTTCCAGCCCAGCTCAGAAAAATTCATTGTGCTTTTCAGTCCTCATTTTTTCATAAATAAAAGGAGAGAGCTGGATCAATAATCGTGCTAAAAGGCTACAGTTTTATACTTTATCCTGCTTTGCATATTCGGTTTCCTCTCTCTGAACTTAACTACCAGTTTGTTTATTTATTTATTTATTTACTTACTTACTTAGAGGGGAAGGGAGGGAGAAAGAGAAGGAGAGAAACATCAATGTGTGGTTGCCTCTCACACGCCCTCAACTGGGGATCTGGCCTACAGCTCAGGTATGTACCCTGACTGGGAATGGAACCAGTGACCCTTTGGTTCCCAGGCGAGCACTCAATCCACTGAGCCACACCAGCCAGGGCAGCTACCAGTTCTTGACGTTATTCCTGTATTTTCCTGTTCTTAAGCCATTTTCTTATTTTACATAGATAGACAAGAGCCTATGAGAGTGCTTGCCCCTTATACTAAGAAATGAAACATAAAGCCTTTGTGACTGTAATTTTATGCTCAAGTATTTCTCTTGAATATATATATATATATTCTGGATAGAGAAAAGCAGCTAGAAGAGTCTGCCTTTCAAAAATTAAAAAGAGGACTTTAGGACGTCATGTGTTATTCATTGAACCAATATTTATCAAATAGGCACAGAGTATAAGACACTGATTAGTTGTGTCCATGTAAGTTTGTTGTTTCTAACAAATTTAGGACATTAACAATGGGAGAGGCTATGCGAGTGGGGTGGTATATGAACTCTATACTTTCTGCTCAATTTTGCCTAAAACTGCTCTTAGAAAATTAAAGTCTATTATATATATTCTACAGCATGAAATAGTAACACGTTTTTAATAACCTTTTAAGATGGGTGATGGACACATCTGTTCAAATATGGATAAAAGATAGTTTTCTTTAGGTACGGTAGAAGACATTTGGGAGGTAATCTCTTAAAACAAGACTAAGCTAGTCCCAGCCCAAGACACAAATAAATTCTGTGACCTCACAAGTGAGGGGCAGAGGGAAGGTTCAAGGACTTTTAGGGAATACTGAGTACAGCAGTATGGCTGGAGTAGAATGTTTCCATTAAAAAATCATCACATAATGTTGAAATGCACTGGGTCAGACATATTTGAATGTTGAGCTAAAACATTACATTTAGGTTTCTGAATAAGTTTAGGACATAAATAGTATTTTAGAAAAATTAATCTAGTAAATAGGAACAGAAACTGGAGATAGGAAAACAGGAAGCTATTGCAAGAATCTGAGTTGGGTGGACCTAATATCCTCATAAACCTAATACAAAACATTTCAATACACTAAGTAAAATATTACATCTTTGAAAACGCATAGCTCAGTACACTCAGTGGAAGAAACACCAGCAGCCAAAAGCAAAGAAACTAGGAGACCGATACTGAGAATAGTAAACTGATACTGAAGACATGGTTGCTGTGGGACTATTTGCTAATGCCGGATTTTAACAGCACAGGGAGACAGAAGACAAGATCTTGTGAGGATTTTTAGCTCACTGACAGAGTAGTTAGGGGAAGAAGGCGCCTCTTCTACCTTAGCCTGGACTTGGACTCAGGGAGGAAAAACGGTTTACTGTGATAACTGAGAACTGCCTGCAAGTTTAGTTTGGACTTTGATTTCATGTAAGTGTGTGGTGTGAGAAACCCAATCCAAGAAATCACCACAGTTACGACTGGCAACAAATGCACCTTTTCTCTGGAGGCACACACCCTCATCCTAGTCTTTATAGACTTTCCCAAGATAAAGTCTCTAAACAAGGCTTAGGACACAAACTTACAAAATACACAGGGAACAAGCCTCTAAGAATAAGAGTTGGAAGGAACATCCAAAAGCAGCATCAGCCAACCCCCAAATGGAACTTCAGATAATGGAACTGTTGCATATAGATCACACTTTTGTGTTTAAACATTTTAAAGAAATAAAAATTGGAATTTTAAACAGAAGAAAGAAATCAGATGCCATCAAAAACAATCAGAGCATATCTAAAAAATAAATAAAATATCTAGTACTTGAAATGAGAAATTCAATAGATATTTTTCAAAGTTGATTAGACATAGAGGCACTGAGTAAATTGGCAAAAAAAAAAAAAAAAAAAAAAAAACACAAACCTCAAGAATTTGCCCCAAATGAAATGCAAAAAGATAGAAAACATGAAAAAGAAGTCACAGTCATAGAAGACAGAATGAGGTCCACCACTGGGGTTGCCAATATTTGAAAGAGAAAGGCTGCATATTTTCCACACTGATGAAATTCTGAACGACATCACAAGTAAGGTAAGAGGTTACAAACTTTACACTGAATACTGTATGAGTGATTTTCCTTTGGTCAAAGAAGACTGCCTCCTAATTAAAACAAGATTAAATAAAGTACGAAAGCAGGAGCAAAAGATTAACTGAATGACTTAAGGAAAACGTGAAAACCATCCAGACATCTTCCTACCTTTAAAACTCTCATGCAACCAGTCGATGCAGTCACTGAACAACTGCACAATGCTGGCGGCCACCACAGCATCACTCTCCAGCCAGGGATAATATTGCTGGCTGCTTTAAATAAATAAAGTAAATAAATAAGTAAATAAACAAACAGAAAAAACATACTTAGAATGAAATACCATGATTAAATTATTGTAGGTTCCAGAGTATAAGGCTTGCATAAGACATAGAAAACACTATTATGTAGCCTTAAAACACATTTAAAATCCTAGAGGTGAATTGTAGCTTATAATTATCAACCACATAGTTTTATATACTTTCCTCCCTAACCTTTATTCCAACATAACAAAACATTTTAATTATAAATGCCTTAGAAATACACTGTCAGGTGGCTTCAAATGTGAGAAAGGGAAGGAAAAGGGGAAGGAGGAGGAAGGAGAGGAAGGGAGAGGAAAGGAGAGGAAGGGGAAGAAGAGAAAGGGGAGGAGAAGGGGAAGGGAAAGGAAGGGACAAAGAAATGTTTATGCAGCAAAAAGATGTCCAAAATGAATGAAGAAAATAACCAGACAAAAAACTCTTGATATGAAAATTTGTTTCTGAACCTGGTCCAGAAAGTTCAATATCAAAATACATTCCATTAACTCTTCCTAGAAATAAATAGGCAGCCTGCATTATGGTCAGCAGTTCAATAAACTACAAAATCCTGAAAGTTGAAGACTGTTTCAGAATAGCCCTCTGGCAAAAGTGAAGATCCAGAACCTTTTCTATTTTCTTCAAGAAGCTCTTAAAGCAGCATGGGATAATGCAAGGGCTGTGGTCCCAGTTCTGGCCCTCACTGCTGTAGGACAGGAGGAAGACATTTAATTTTTCTGAGTCTCAGAATCAGATTAATCAGCAGGTGTGAAAACACCTTAAATACTATAATGTCTACCATTGTTGTAAGTTTTACAAAACTCCTGTCAAGTTCACCTAGCTTTTGTCTGTATGCTTTTAGGGGGGAAAAGACTCAGAAGGGCTCTATACCTCTCTTTCAAATGCTCACAAAATAACGCTTTCATTTAATCAGAGTTCATGTTAAAAGGGTAATTCTCACCCACTAAACTGAAAGCCAACTTAGTTCCAAAAATAACTAAGGAACTAAATAAGATCAAATTAGTCTCATCCTTTTAGTGTTATTTTATCTGAACCTAATTAAAGAGAGCAACATCTGTTTTTCTGAAATTAAGTACCAAAACTCATTCAACTTCTTTAACATGGAAAACTGGAAATGACTGTCCAGTTTTGCTTCAAAATTAATATCAAGAGAACAGCTCTGGTCAACCAGACTAAAAACTCCACAAACAGAAAATGTTTTAGGTTTCTTTTGTAAAGAAGCATTTTCTAAATTTAAATATACCCCTAAAAACACCATCAGAACTTTAAGCCTATAAATTTCACAGGAACTTGAATATCTGAAGAACGGTGTACCTTTCATTGTCCTCTAAAACCAGGATCCATGGCTTAAAGAGCTGGATGATTACTGAATGCAAGGATCTCAGCACTAACACACAAAAAAAAATTTTTAGAGATAAGAAACAAGCATATCATTTGTCAATATATTGATAACACTATATGAAACACTCTACTTATCTGTATACTCATAAACTTATGTTATCAAAAACAAAACATTTAATGTAACTACGCATGTTTTCATTTGCTACAGTGGAATTTCTTGAATGGAATTTGTACTACAAAATGTCATGGATAATTTTATAACAATACATTTTCTTAAAGATCAATGCTTAAATACTCAGGAGCCCTTTCTTAGCAACATTAATAATAGAAAGAAAGAGTTGGAGACTGAAACCTATCTCTTGGTACCCTGCCCTATAAAAGCAGGGGAAGACAAGCTAAAACAAGCACCTATTGCCTATGTGAACATAAGTATGACACATAAATGGGTTCACACCTATGCTGTATATTTCCCATTTCCTCTGCTTGATACTCAGATAGTTTTATTGCAAAGAGTTAAATCTCTTAATGTGTCCATTAAAGTCTCTTCTAATGGAAGGTCAAAATACCCACCTCCATGTTGCACTCAAGGCCTATTACCTGTTTTGCTGCTAGCAGATGGGTCTTGGGCAAAGCAAGCCATTTCTGAGTCAAGCAGCCTTTTCACAAGATAGCCCAAGAGTGTCTTCATATCATCCATGTAAGGACTCCATTTTGAGAATAAACCAAAACTTTTGAAGTCCAACGTGGATAACCGAAGCTTATAAAAAAAGTCTGAGAGCCACTGTATAGTCTCCATTACCTGGAAGAGAATGACTTGTTTAAAAAATGCTCACTGAATATCTACTTGCAGCAGATTATCACAGTAGACTGCGATGGAAGGCTTTGATTTTGTAATAAAGTTGCACAGTGTATAACCCGTGAAAAGTAAATCATCGTATTTCAAACTTTTTCTAATGCAGAGGAACCATTCTTTCAAATAAATTTTCACGTAGACCCCTATCATATACAATTTATGAAACCGAGAGTCCTGGGGGCCACTGCATGAAACCCTGGCCGAAAGAGCCAGTGGTATGAGGTTAAGAAGCCCGTGGGTTAAGGTGGGAGAGGGGAGGCGGGGCTGCTCTTGAACAGATGCGCAAGACACCCAGACAAAGGGGGGTGGGGGAAGCAAGTGACTGACAAACAAAAGCACGGAGCTCTTAAAGCAAAGACAATGGAAAAGAAATGCACAGACAAAAACGTCAGGCGCCTAAAGCTACACACCTGCTCGTCTGACAAGAGAACGTCCGGAGAGCCTTGAAGCGCCGCACTCTCAGCGGCAGCCGCCCCCTGCTGGCGGCTTGGGGCGCAGCAGCCCAGGGCTCTCAGGGTGGCTTTCCAGCACTCGGGGCTCAGCAGCTGCTCAGCAGAGCCTATGGGACAGGGACAGAGGACAAGTCAGCATCTTTCACAAACTAAATTGTTCAACTTGAACCAAAGAACACGTGAATTTTACAAAGGAATGGATATTAAATAAATTTCCAAAACAAATTCATAAACATTTGTGGTGAAGAGAGCCAAGTAAAGAGAACCTATTACAAGAACTATCCACCTGACCACTTGACTGTCCTTGTTCCTGGTAACCCTGCTGCGAGCGAGCACTGCCGGAGCCATCTGAGCTGGAAGCTGAGAGGGAAACCGCACCTATCAGGCCCTGCCTGGGGAATGGTACAGGGCCATTTCCCTGGCTGGATGACGTGAAACAAACAATGGTGACAGGACAGGGAAGACTGGGTGCAGATGCAACAGCAGTCTAGGGTCTCTTCAGGAGGTGTCATATTTACCCCCAAACCGCACTCCTACAATGGGCAAAACCTAAAGCAACACGGAGACAGCATGCAGAAGCAGAGACTACCAACCAGCAGTCTGCTACTTGAAAGCTCACATCCCAGATGTCAGGAATAATACCTCCTTGGGTCCTCTCCACCCAGAGGCGGCATGAGAAGCAAACGAAATAACAGAGGCAGCAGGTCTGAGGGGAAGGATGGTGGGTCAGCTAGCTGCACTATATTGAGAATGAGGTGTCCAGGGCACAGGAAAGCGTTTGCGTCCCACTGCTACCTGTGGATCTTTGGGCAGAGGCCTTGAATCAAGCTACAAGTGTGGGAGTCGTGCATATGTAGAAGAGAGCAGTGAAGCCAGGAAAAAACAACAGGCTCACCCCAGGCGAATGAAGAGGGCAGAGGAGCAAAGAATGGAACCCTGGGAACCGACATGGTGGTCAGGGAGGGATGAAAAACCAGGAGACTGGAGGTCATGGAGTCTGACACAGGTGGTACTGGTTTGTTTTTGTTTTTTTCCTTAAGATTTTATTTATTTATTTTTAGAGAAAGGGGAAAGAAGGGAGAGAGAGAGAGAGAAACATCAATGGTTGGGAGAAACATCGATCAGTTGCCTCTCACACATGCCCCAACTGGGGACCGGCCGGCCTGCAACCCAGGCATGCACCTTGACTGGGAATCAAATCAGAAGCCCCTCGCTTTGCAAGACAACACTCAACCAACAGGTTATTCTTAAACCTTAAACTGAATTACTTTCCCTGGGAAGTATAAATTTTCTGCCAAATGCAAGTCTACGATTATCTATATAAACAATTTATAATCTCTTAAAAAGGTTTCAGGAGGAAGAAAACAATACATACTTGATCAAATTTTGAAAATTTAGAATAAAAATTAGTTATGCAAATATGTATAAAAAACTGCATAAATACATTTCTCTATCAGTTTTCTCTACCCACCCTGCAACTTCCCTCTATAGGAAACAATGAAAGCTTGAAGTACTTTGAAAATGAGGCCACACATTTCCATGTTCTTCAGGTAGTTCAATACTTAAGATCATTAACTTATTCATTAAATAATTTCTGTTAAGTAACACCAAGATTTAGCATAAAGCAAAATTTAGTTTTCCATTACACCTATAAACAGTATAAAGTCTATATGAAAAAGTAAATACTATCTCATTTTCAAATAAAATTCCTGCCTAGTGACGTTCCAAAAATGAAAAAGCCTACATTCTTTATTTCTCCTCTAATTTCCAGTACTCTGATGGGAAATTGCTGGAGGGAAACAGAAATGGTGGGAATATGGAAAATGTAATGCTGCTCTTTCCCTTGGCAAATATAAGTACAGTCTATCATTATACAGGGATAAAATTAGGGGGGAGTGTCTTTGAACTACAGAGAAACCAACTGTCATATAAAGAGCAACTTCCTTCTCTTACCAAATCTGTAGTCAGCAGAGACATCAAGCCCACTTCTATCCCACCCCATTCAGGACAACTGCAAAGTCAAGGCAGAGAGATGGGTGCACAACTGTGGACTCCAACACCAAATATTGACCAACTAAGGCGCTTTCTAACATTTAGGATAATAAATGACCATTTTTTTACTGGCAGCAACCCTTTGGGCATTGTTCATGAAGTACTTCAGGTAAAAATCAGTCATTCTAAACTTCTGCACCCTTGTATTATTTTTACATTTTTGGATGACATCTATAGAATGGTGTCCTATTACTCACTGCAATCTAATCAGTCACTTACTTTGCATCAGCAGCCTGAGAATGTCACTGTACTGATCAGGGAACTGGTAGAGAAGAAGGTAAGTCCAGTGCTTACAGAAAAGATTAAATGGCATCAAAATATCTTCATCTGGTTCAAGGCCCCAGGCAGTAAGTGCCAAATGAATGGACTCCAGAAGCCTGGTACGATCAGATAGAGGAGGTTTAGTGGCGTTTAACCATTGCTTAAGATCAAACTAAAAAGGAAAAGAAATAAGAAGCAATTTTATTGACACTAGAAAATTAAGTAGAACAAAGTCTATACAATTTATTTTAAAAGTCAAAGATTACTTAGCATTTAGTTTTTCACAAAGACTCAAACTAAAGTTTATGTACAAGCACCTAAAAGAATCAGGTCAGTTCAATGATTGATGGCTACCATTACGCCTGTACCTCTACTTCACTCTCTGAGACTGCAGAGGCAAGAGTTTTCTCAGCACCGTGTGCTTTTCTGTCATTTAAAAACCTTGTTGGTAAGTTTTCCCTACAAGACAAGGATCAGAACCTTGTAGCTCTCCTTCACTGGTCACAGTGCCACAAGCAAGCCCCCACTTTCTGGAACTGTCTCCAACCAACAGCCACGTTCCTCAATCTGCATCAGTCACCTATCTCAATTAATAAAAATTCAGGGTGCTGAGATCACCTTCCAGAATCCGAAACTCTACATGTTCTCCCCCAATTAGACTGAGATCAGTCCTGGCCCTAAAAAATAGGTTTTATGGCTCATGTCAGAGAAATACAATGGAAGACAAAATAGCTAAGGCTCTAAATTTCCCAACTCATTAAATAAATTCATTGCCTTGGTCTGAGTCAACATTCTACTTGGAATGAGGACAAAGGCAATTTGTTTAGATCTGGCTTTTTCTAAATATGAGAGACTTGGACATACTACAACTCATATATCAAACACAATTTAGGCATCAATTCAGGATACATTCAAAAGAAGGATGTACTAAGTTACTATTATGAATATTCCAAAACCGTACTAAGTTTTTAAAGAGGGTTTGGGAGCTAGGTCCTTTTCACAGCAGCATAAGACTGTCCTACACAACACCACGCACCCCCCCACAAGAGGAAGCTGTGGGACTTGGATGCTTAAAGGTCATGCTAAATGGGAAAAGGGCCTGTGAGCCTACGGTCTGCCTGGAATCAGGACTCCAGAGGACCTTGGTATCTACAAACTGGAAAACAAGCATACTTTCTACATTTCAGTGATAACATCAGGATTGGATCACACCTCACCTTAGTTAGCAACATGAAAATCATGTCACTGTTGTCCTCACTAAGAAACTTCACCACTTTCTCATACAGCTGTATGAACTCTGCTGGCGTAGCATTGGGAGTAAAGAAGGGAGACAGAAGAGAGCAGAGTCTTCTGTTCTTCAGAATGGTCTCAAGTACTTTTTTGCATTCTGATTTAGTACCACTGATAAACACCTTGAAAGAATAAAAGAGAAAAATCTCATCAATTCTCCACTCCCCAGTCTTTATTTAAGCAACCAAGTTTTAAGGGGTAGTATATAAGGCAAACAGAATTTTTTCTAAATGAAAACATAAAACAATCAAAAGAAATCTAAAATCAATAAAGGTAAACCTATCACTTCCAACGTAAGTAATAGTAAAAATTTGCAATGTGCCTACCAAATGATCCTGCATTACGTCAAAAAAAAAAAAACCTTCTAGGTTATAGATTTTAAAACTTTCAAAAAGCTAACTTTTTACAATTAATGTATAATCATAATAACATCACACTGTTTTAACTTGGTTCTAATGTTTAAAAGTACTAGAACGTATGTGGCCCTGACTGGTGTGGCTCAGTGAGTTGGGTGTCGTCCCACAGACCATGGTCACCAGTTCAGTTCCCAGTCAGGGCACATGCTTGGGTTAAGGGCCAGGTCCCCAGTTGGGGGCATGAGGGAGGCAACTAATTGATCTCTCATCGATGTTTCTCTCCCTCTCTTTTTCCCTCCCTTCCCCTCTCTCTAAAAATAAATAAGCAAAATCTTTTTAAAAAATAATTTAAAAATAAATAAAAGTACTAGAATGTGTGAATATTTAAATAATCTCTGGGTGAAGAAGGCTTTGATAAACTTGGCCACAGGCAGAAATAATAAAAGACAAGACTGAAAGATTTGAATTGACAAAAATTTTAACTTCCATAAGGAAGTTAAAGGAGTACATAAAATTAAAGAAAAATGATGAAGTAAAAAATTAATTTATAACAAGAATTGCTCTTTGAAAGCAATAAAAAAACAAGACACTATCCAACAGAAAATGTGCAAAGGACAATAACTAGCAAATCACCAAAAAGGTATAAATGGCTAGAACACACGAAAAGTCATGCAACTTAATAAATAATTAAAGAAATGTAACTTCAAATAATTAGTAAAGTACCACTTCCCTATTAGATTAGCAAACTTAAAAGAATGATCACTCGTACTGTAGGTTATGATATGAAGAATAATAAATTCAAACCCAGCAATGACAGTGTAAATAGGTACAAGCTTCCCTGGAGGGCAGTGTGACAATATACGTCAAATGCAATCTTACCAGAAATTATACTAGGAAAAAAAAGTCCAAGTTCACAAAAAGATGTGTAAGATTATTTATCTCAAGGTTACTCTAACAAAACAAATAAACCATGTAAATATCCATTCAGAGGGTACTATCTCAATACATTGCAATATATATCTGTACCATAGAACACTACATATTAAATACCATGTTAGAAACAGACGCATAGATACAGAGAACAAACTGAGGGTTGCCAGATGGAAAGAGGGGTTGGGGGATTGGGTGAAAAAAATGGAGGGATTAAGAAGTACAAATTGGTAATTACAAAGCAGTCATGGGAATATAAAGTACAGCACAGGGAATATAGTCAATAATACAGTAATAACTATGTGTGGTGCCAGGTGGGTACTTTAATTATCATAATTTATGTAATTCATAATTTATGTAATTATCTAACCACTATGTTGTACACCTGAAACTAATATAAAATATTAAATGTCAACCGTAATTGGAAAAATAAAAAAAAAAATAATACCACACTATATATAAGTCTGTATTTACTAACACAGAATAATGTCTAAAAAATGTGTTTCAATGAAAGAAAAGCAAGTTACAAAATAGAACGTGTGGCTTTTGAGTGTGTATTTGTATCTATTCATCTACTTATTTATATGTAGGGATAAAATATCATTGTCATATATACACATACATACACTAATATACACCCATACCACAAGACAAACTATAATGAAATGTGAGCTGTGTAACCATTATCTCCAGTTAGTTAGAATTCTGAAAATCTTTCCTTTTCATTTTTACACTGTCTGCATTGCTTATAACAAATTAGCAGACATTAATTTTATAATCAGGAAAAAATTTTTCATCTATTTAATGTCTTCTCAGCAATCACCTCCTTACAAGTATCCAAAAAATAAGTACTCATCAAATGAATTTAGGTGACAGTACGTGGTTACTTATTGTTTACATATTTTCCAACATGTGGCTTTTTTGTTTTATGGCACATTTCATAAATCTATATGGATACATTGCCTTTGCTCTTGTTAAATATCCTTATTTTAACAGTAAGTCAAGTAAATAAATAAATGGTGACTGAGAACAGCAACTGGGAGGTGGCAGAGCTTCGAATGTTGAGTCAGGAGATCCAGGACCCAGTCTCAGCTCCAGGGCTCACCAGCTGTACTCTTTAGACAAGTCACTAATCTTTTAAGAGCCCAGTTTTCTCATTTTTGAAATAGGAATGATATTAATCACAGAAAATCACTGTGAGGATGAAATAAAATAATAAACCAGAAAGCATTTTATAAACAACAAGAGCTTCACTGATGTTACAGGTAACATCACCAACAGCATACGACAGAATCTGATGTCTCCCCGGAGGCTTCCAAATATGAATAATCTCTTGTATGAGAAGCAGAATTCTATATCAACAATTCTAATCACATCTTTAGAAGCCAACAACTCAAAGTGGCTTCTGACTTACGTAAGACTCTGAACCTACAATATAAACTTAAAGTCACATATCTAGTGAGACTACTGCAGGGACTTATTGTAGCTGAAAAAGGCTAACAACACAGATTAACCTTACCTGTCCCAAAATCTCAATGCATGAAGTAAAGAACTGCCTTGTGGGAGGATGGCGCTGGGTCTCATCGCTGACATAATCCACAACAGTAAAGAAGAGGCTAATGCCAACCTTCTGAACCCCAGGGGAAGGCTGCAACTTGTAGGCATTCACTAAGGCCCTGTAGGGAAATAGGTAAGAAGTGGTCTACAGTATGAGAATCCAGACTCACCAGTGTTTGGGTGATACTCCACCTTTCTAAGGCAATATTCTTTTTTTTTTGTTTTGTTTTGTTTTGTTTTTCAATTACAGTTGTCCCCTTTTCCCCTAATTTCTCTCCCCCACCCACCCCACCCCCCATCCCGCAATCATATCCCTCCCCGCTGTCCATGTCCATGAGTCCTTCACGCAGGTTCTTTGACTAAACCCTTCCCTTACTTATCCCCCTTCTCTCCCTCTCCCCTCCCCCCTATTGACTGCTATTCTGCTCTTTGTTCTATTTAGTTCCTTTGTTTGTGTTGTTCTTTCGTTTCCTGTATTAGGTGATATCATATGGTATTTTTCTTTCCTTGCCTGGCTTATTTCACTAAGCATAATTCTCTCTAGTTCCATCCATGCTGTTGCAAATGGCAGGAGTTCCTTCTTTCTTTCTGCTACATAGTATTCCATTGTGTAAATGTAGCACAGTTTTTTGATCCACTCATCTATAGATGGGCACTTAGGTTGTTTCCAGCACTTGGCTATTGTAAACAGTGCTGCAATGAACACAGGGGTGCATAGGTTCTTTTGAATTGATGTTTCAAGATTCTTCGGGTATAATCCTAGTAGTGGAGTCGCTGGTTCAAAAGGCAGTTCCATTTTTAATCTTTTGAGGTAATTCCATACTGTTCTCCATAGTGGCTGCACCAGTCTGCATTCCCACCAACAGTGCAGTAGGGTTCCCGTTTCTCCACATCCTCGCCAGTACTTGTTGCTTGTTGATTTGTTGATGATGGCCATTCTGACAGGTGTAAGGTGGTATCTCATTGTGGTTTTTATTTGCATCTCCCTGATGGCTAATGATGTTGAGCATTTTTTCATGTGTCTATGGACCTTCTGTATGTCCTCTTCGGAGAAGTGTTTGTTCAGGTCCTTTGCCCATTTTTTAATTGGGTTGTTTGTTTTCTTGATGTTGAGTCGTTTCAGCTCTTTATATATTTTGGAAATCAGTCCCCTTTCTGTGATGTCATTGGCAAATATGTTTTCCCATATGGTTGGTTTCCTTTTCATCTTGCTGATGTTTTCTTTTGCTGAGCAGAAACTCTTTAGTTTGATGTAATCCCATTTATTTATTTTTTCCTTTATTTCTCTTGCTTTAGGAGATGTATCCGTGAAGAGATTGTTACGTGAGATAGCTGATATTTTCTTGCCTATGTTTTCCTCTAGGACTTTTATGGTGTCACGGCTTACATTTAAGTCTTTGATCCATCTTGAGTTTATTCTCATGTGTGGTGTAAGTTGTTGGTCTCTATCCAGTTCTCCCAGCACCATTTGTTAAAGAGGCTCTTCTCACTCCATTTTATGTTCCTTCCTCCTTTATCAAATATTAGTTGACCATAGAGGCCTGGGTTTATTTCTGGACTCTCTATTCTGTTCCACTGATCTATATGTCTGTTCTTATGCCAGTACCAGACTGTTCTGATTACAGTGGCTTTGTAGTATTGTTTGATATCTGGTGTTGTGATTCCTCCTGCTGTGTTCTTCTGTCTCAAGATTGCTTTTGCTATTCGGGGTCTTTTTTGGTTCCATATGAATTTATGGAGTATTTGTTCTAGGTCTGTGAAATATGTCATTGGTATTTTAATAGGGATTGCATTGAATCTGTAAATTGCTTTGGGTAGTATGGCCATTTTGATGATGTTGATTCTTCCCATCCAAGAACATGGTATTTGCTTCCATTTATTTGTTTCTTCTTTAATTTCTTTCTTCATTGTTATGTAATTTTCAGAGTACAGGTCTTTTATCTCTTTGGTTAAGTTTACTCCTAGGTACTTTATTTTTCTTGTTGCTATAGTAAATGGTATTTTCTTTTTTGTCTCAGTCTCTGCTATTTTATTGTTGGTGTACAGAAATGCCTTAGATTTCTGTATATTTATTTTGTACCCTGCGATTTTGCCAAATTCACTTATTATATCGAGCAGTCTTTTAGTGGAGTTTATAGGATTTTCTAGGTATACTATCATGTCATCTGCATATAATGAAAGTTTTACTTCCTCTCTCCCAATTTGGATGCCTTTTATTTCTTTTTCTTGTCTGATTGCTGTGGCTAGGACTTCCAACACTATGTTGAAAAGGAGTGGAGAGAGTGGACAACCTTTTCTAGTTCCTCAGTTCAGGGGGAATGCTTTCAGTTTTTGTTCATTGAGTATGATGTTGGCCTCAGGCTTCTCATATATAGCCTTAATTATGTTAAGGTATGCTCCCTCTATTCCCATTTTGCTGAGGGTTTTCATCATAAATGGGTGTTGTACTTTATCAAATGCTTTTTCTGCATCTATTGATATGATCATGTGATTTTTGTCTTTCATTCTGTTTAGGTGATGTATTATATTTATTGATTTGCGAATATTAAACCATCCTTGCATCCCTGGAATGAAGCCCACTTGATCGTGTGTATGATCTTTTTGATGCATTGCTGGATCCTGTTTGCCAATATTTTATTGAGGATTTTAGCATCGATGTTCATCAGTGATATTGGTCTGTAGTTTTCTTTCTTTGTTGCGTCTTGACCTGGTTTGGGGATTAGGATAATGCTGGCTTCATAGAAAGAGTTTGGGATTCTCCCCTCTTCTTGGATTTTTTGGAACAGTTTGAGGAGGATAGGAGTTAGTTCTTCCCTGAATGTTTTGTAGAATTCGCCTGTGAAGCCATCTGGTCCAGGGCTTTTGTGTGCAGGGAGATTTTGGATTACTGTTTCAATTTCCTTTTTTGTTATTGGTTTGTTGAGACTTTCCACTTCTTCTTGATTCAGTTTTGGAAGGTTGTATGTTTCTAGAAATTTGTCCATTTGTTCTAGATTGTCAAATTTCTTGTCATACAGTTGTCTGAAGTAATTTCTAACTATCTTTTGTATTTCTGAGGTATCAGTCGTGATTTCTCCTCTTTCATTTCTGATTTTATTTGGGTCTTCTCTGTTTTTTTCTTGATTAGACTGGCTAGAGGCTTGTCGATTTTGTTGATTTTTTCGAAGAACCAGCTCCTAGTTTTGTTGATCTTTTGGATTGTTTGTTTAGTCTCTATGTCATTTAGTTCTGCTCTGATCTTGATGATTTCATTCCTTCTTCTTGCCCTAGGCTTTGTTTGTTGTTGTTGTTCTAGTTCTTGTAGCATTATGGTTAGGTTTTTTATTTGAGATTCTTCTATCCTTTTCAGATATGCCTGTATTGCTATGAACTTCCCTCTCAGGACTGCTTTTGCTGTGTCCCACAGGTTTTGGGTTGTTGTGTGCAATATTCTTAAAGAGTGCTCAGAGTCACTTTAGAAATATTTTATGGGTTATCTTCCAACTTGACCCAACACCTTTTCAATACACAAAAATGATTTTATGCCCTCCTGGAGAACAAGAATCAGCTGTATTATCAGGGCTAATTAAAACATTCTTACCCTTGTTAAATTTTTTCACATTTCATATGTAATTCATAATTTAATTTCATGTATTTTATATAACACATTTTTAAAAACAAGAACTCTGACTTCTCTAAATTTTAAAATCCAAACAGTGACTTAGGTTGAGGATAAAGGTTTTTGTATAGAATCAACTTCTTGTTCACCTTCTCTCCTCCCTCCTTCCCAGGCCCCCCACTCCACCCCACAGAAAGACTCAGCGGCACCCCCCACAGCACCGTCCCAAATCTATGCTGGTATTAGTTGCTGGTTCTAGAATGTGGAGTCACTGTAAAGTAAAAGGCAGAGTCAACTCCCCACTCCCAAATCATGTCCTGGTAGCTTTGGGAAGAAGGAGGATGGTGAGAATAAGCCAGAACCTCCAAAAGAAAAACACAATAGCCTAATGCAAGTTGACAACTATACCTGAGCGCCCTAATTCCCCTGAGCAAATCCACTGTAAACTATGCACTATAATCTGAGTTGACAATGACGACTTCCTAAATAAATGTGACTCTGATATAAAACTTCAGCACTAACTCTCTCCATGACTGAATTTCAATGTATTGTATCATCTCTCATTTCAGGGGTCTGCACACTTACTTTACAAAGGACCAGATAATAATTATTTTATGCCTTATGGGCCTTAAGTTGTTACAACTACTCAATTCTGCCACTGCAGCATAAAAGCATAGACATTAATAAATGGGCATCGTTGTATTTCAATAAAACTTTATTTATAAAAATAGGAGGCAGGGCAGATTTGGTCCAAAGGCCACAGTTTGCCAATGCCTGTGCTAATTTAATTAGTGGGTGTCCAGCGGGTGTAGCAGCATGATTTGTATCAATAATAACAAAGGAGTATTTTAAAGAAGAATGCCCTCAAACTTACGTAATCAAGTTTTCCGCATGCACAGCAGCTTCCACAATATTAAGTGGTGGTGGTGTAGTAGCTTCTGCTTGCAACTGCTTCACTTCTTTCCGCAGAACATGAAGCTGTTGGCTTACTGCTTCATTCTTATGCATACCTTCAAACTGACAAAAATTAAAGTGGTCAACAGACATTTTGCCCTGACATGTTCCTAAAGCAGATATTTTATTACATATATATGTATTACATACATATGATGATAATACTATTATTACAATTAACATAATAACTCAAAACTCTTGGTTGAACTTGACAGACACGGGAAAAAAATCATCAAAGAACTATTCAGGACTATCAGGTTTCTTCATCAAGACTCACACTTGAATTAGTTTATCATTAGTTCAGACTCGTCTGTAGGATATGTTCTATGTCACTTATGTTTTGATTCCCCAATCCCCATCAATAAAATGACTCAATGTCTTCCACCACTGAGGCTTTCCTGAAGCACATCAAGCCCCTCCTCTGCTGACCATGTGCCCCTCTGTTCTCCCAACCAGAGAGCACATATAATTCAACTCGAAACACAGACTGTGCATCTCACATGCACCCAGAATAAAAAAGGAGGACAAAGATGCTGTTACTAAAACATCTGCCATTTTGAAAGGAAAATAAAAGACATATAAAGCGAACAACAAAATAAGATAAATATAAAGTCCCTAAATCAGCTGCATGCCTAGGAAAGAGCAATTGACTAATTCAGTGGTTCTTGAAAGCTGATTTAGATAAAATTTTTATTGGTATTTAGTAAGGAAGTACAAAAGAAGGAGAATTTAAGCTTTTCAAAACAAAACCTAAATTTATCTCAATTTAAAAGACTATCCTTTAAGATTATGCCTGTCCTACTTGAAGGGATACCATCTAATTAACTGATGGTGACCTCTATAATAACTGCTTTGTTTGTGCATTTTTATTGTCCTTTTTTGGATATGGGTTGATGCAGAAAATATCCTAAGCCCAGGCTGCAACACAAATACAGAACCAAAGTAGGAGATGTGGGGGACAGGAGGACAGGACACTGAAGCGGAGCCCAGGCAGGCTGATTGGGGGCAGGCACAGGGCTGAAGGGTGCAGTACAGTGAGATGGGGAGAGGGGCCCTCTCTCAGAGGCCTTTAAAGCAAACTAGGGAGCCTGAACTTATCTTTCAGGAATGGAGAGAGTGCTGAAAAGATCAGAACACTGAGAAGGCAGTTGTTTTAAATTCTACATTCTCCTTAGATGGTTTTCCACAATCACGTGGGGGAGCAGCAGGGACTACCTTTTCCTTCATATGGACTTCCTAAACCAGTCTTTAGCCACCACTACAATGGTAACAGGTATCCTTTGTGAATAATATAAATACTTAATTCACAAACTTATTTAATAGAGGTTCTTATGTCCCTGTCAGGGGACATAAACTCCAAATCAAAAGCTCCTGAAAGGCAAATGGTCCTGTTTGTGTTGCTTTACACAGCACCCAGCACAGCTCCGACAAGACACCGAACACCGACTTTTTAAGATCATAATGGTAACTTTCTTCTGTAAAATGCACTACTATTGTGGTAAAAATCTTTACAAAACTTATTATTTTAAAGAAAAAATAGGATGTTAGTATGAGTCAAAAGCCATGAATGTGACTATCCACTAAGATATAATATTAACAATAATTACTTTAGTTTTTACTATTGGAGAAATGAAAGATACAAAATTAAATTACTTCCACTAAACCACATACTGAATCAATACAAAGATTAAATCTCAAATCTTTCAAATAACAGGCCAGTGTTTAATAGCTTAAAATGTAATTAGGAATATATGCAGTCAGCTCTTTTGCCCAATATGTCACCAATTACAATTAGACTGGGTCTTTGAGGGCCACAGCCCTTGACTGGCCTGGAGAGGAAAAGGAGAATCTAAGAAAAGGAAGGAAGACAGTGAGAATGAAGGGAAGTGGAAAGACTGAGGACAAGAGAAAAATAACAGAGGTTGGCTTGACTGGGAAATGCAGCTACAAGATCAAATCCACTTTGTTGACTGCCATCCCATGTTGTAGAAACTCCTAATGCTGAATAAAAGAAAAGCAACTAGCATAAGAAAGTTTAGACACTCTCCCAAAATTATCACTATTTCCCAGTCTTCTTATTTTGTTCACTGTGCCAACCACTATTGAAAGTTTTCTTTTCTTCCTAGAACGAGGGTGAGAGAGATTGAATGACTACCTGCTCATAATTACAAGAAGTCGTGGACAATAGAACAAAGCAGCACGGTGGAAGCCCCGCCTCTTGAGTCACTTAAAGTAGACAAAGAAATTTAAAAGTAGTACACAGCTGGTCCTTCAGTAAGTTTTCACAAAAATGTGAAACCCTCAGTGGGTCTTTTCCATCTTTCATTTCTAGGAATGAACAAATTTTTCACATGACAATAAATCAATTCCCAATCCTGCAAACATGCCCCACAAGGAACAACACAAGGAACCCTATTATAAATCACCCCATTTCCTCAGGGAATATCACTTCTATTAGGAGAGACAACCACAGAAGAAGCACGTCTCAATTCCCATAAAATATATTTGGCTTTTGTATACCCCAAAAAAGTTCACACACTTGCAGAAAGCTGGAAATTTCCAGGGCATTCCCTCCCAGAAAAATTTTAACAAGCAATAAAATATTTTAATGATATAATTTAAAATATTCACAAATTAGTCATTAAAATTATATTAAAACACATTTATGTATTTTAATTTTAAAATTTATATTTAAAATATAAACATTTCCCATGAAGTTGATTTTTAAAATGGATCCAATCCATGAATTCTCTACTCACTGGTCACAATCTGGGTTGAATTTCCTAACAAATAAGTTATTTTATCAGAAATAAATTGTGAAGGTAATGAAAAATACAAATATAAAAGTTATTTCTGAGAAGACATTTTAGAGAAAACAGTCACCCAAGGAGACTGATTAAGAATACATTAGAACTGTTAAAATGGGGCTTAGCACAAAAAGAGGAGAAATTTTTGAAAGACAACCAAGAGTCAGTAAAATAAATTTTTCCTAATTTCTAAAAGCTAACCAAAAAGAGGTTCTATTTTTGTGCAAATGTAGTCCGGCAACAGGTAGGCCTCTCTCTGAGCATCTCTCCTGGGAGCTGCAGTGATGGAGGCGCACGGGCTCTGCAACCAGACTGCCGGGGCCTTCCTGGGTTGCCTCCTCACTGGCTGGGCCACACCTTGGATATGTTATTTAACCTCTCTGTGCCTCTATTTCTTCATCTGGAAAATGCAGATAATAAAAGCACCCTCTTATAGGGTTGTGGTGAAGATAAAAATAAGTTCTGTAAAGTGTTGAGAGGGTGCCTGGCATGAAGCAAATGCTATGATATGCTGGCCAAAGCTAAACTTCCATTTAGAATTCCTCCAAAGTCACAGACCCAACTTAATTTTATTTTTCAACTCAAAAAGGTGACTCTAGAGGCAGTTCAATTTTTAATCTCTCCTTTTGCCTGTTGGCAGGCTCCACCCAGCTGATCTGCCTTCCCCAGGTCCTTCCCATGTTTGTCTTCAGTGCCCCACCCCACTGTCCTCTGCACAGCCAGTGCTCCCAAGTGATCGTCCTTTCCAGTGTGAACTCCAGCCTTCCCAACATGGATGCCTGCGGCCACTTCCAAAACCAACTTGAAATAGACTGATATGGCCAGCCATTGACCACTAGATAAAGTCACGCTGACTCCATTCCCACACTTCTTCCAACTGAATTCAAACTATCATTACCAAAATCTATTAAGAATCAGTTTAAGCCCCCTCCCCTCAAAATCTTCTCAATGATCCTACCTTTCTCTGAATTTCTGTTTTATTGGACATATCAGTTCTTACAGAAACAGGTGATTAGCTGTGTGTGTCTTCACTCCCCTAAAAACTATTAAATGTTTTTCGACATAGATCACCTGCTCCATAATTCTATCAGTCTTCCTCAATGATATGCCAGTCATTAGGGTCTCAAATAAAATTCTCTGAATTACAAAGAATTGTAAACAGACTTACCTGGACTGTTATAACTGCTGCTCCTTGGCATTTCTTACCACTACTGCCTCTGCACTCCAAATGCAGTGTGGTCTGCTCTTCCCGATTGGCATACTGTCTGGGCATTGTGTCCAACAGCTCACTATCCAGGGCAACCTGCTGGGATTCCCGAAGAGCAGCCGTTCTGAAAAACATCATCCGGAAGTAAAAGAAAGTCTTAGGAAAGGTCTCATGATAAGTGATAAAGGTTCCCAGTTACCCCCAGCCTGCATTAGAGCACAGCAGTTCCATAGTAAGAAGACCAAGGGTGTATGTGCCAAGATTTAACCCAAATCCTTTCCCTGGAACTCATGCTAACCAGAAAGTTAAACAAAGAAGAAGTGGGACAACTTTTTAGCCAGAAATAAAGCTCCATTTAGAATCTGTGTTATATCAGCAATGCTTTTTAAATGGACCCTTAAATGTCAGGAACAAATGAGAATTCATCCTAATTTAACTATCCTAAAGGGGTTCTCTTACTTGTAAGCAGCACTGATTTCTTAGATATTAGCAACTCAAACAAAATTGTCAAAAATGGAAAAAGTTAATTGTTTACATGGGAGTCAATACTTTTCTAACTGTAGTTATTTTGACATGTAGGCCAGCACATACATACATATGCATATGTGTTGTGTGTACACACAAAGCATACAATAAATACCTGGACCAAAAACAGCAAGGAAAAAAGGGCCAATAAGAGACTTGATTCCCATGGGACTTGCCAAATAAGACTCTTTTACTCTATAAAATATATTTACTACACATACGCTCCTTCTCACAAGATGGCAAGCAAGAACCAAAACCTTAAACAGTTGATCTCTCGTACACTCAGAACATTAAATGATTTTCCTACACTTCAATCAAGTGCCTGTGCCAAATTTTAAAATATAGAGAACAAAGCAGTGACAAAACAAAGTAAATCTCATTTCATGCCCTTTAAACACAATCTTTCCATTATCAGAACTGTCTCCTTGGGAGAAGCATGAGAAACACTTAGTTGGCACTCAGAAATGCCGCACAAGAAACATGTAAAAATTTGTAGTCCATTAAAGTGTCACATAATTTCAATGGGAAATTAAAGGACATGTCACAGCTTGGTTAACTAAGTAACTGTCTGGACCAGTCTCATCCAACTTTCCTCACGGTGAGAATGCGGGTGAGGAAGCCCTTCCAGGTATTAAGTCGCCCGGGCTGTCAAGGCAGCAAGCACGAAGTGTGAGCGGGGGTCTCACGGTCTCACCTGGCCTGCTGCTGCAACAGATTCAGGTCTGTGCGCACCAGCTGGGTGGTGTCCTTCTGACTCAGGAGCACAGCAGACGAAATAACTGGCACAGGAGGCCTCACTGGGTGCAGGACCAGGGGAGGCTGGGGAGCCTCGTGCTTCCGCAAGTTACTTAAAACCCTCTCTTTAGCTGAAAGAAAATAAAGTCATGTTTACTGAGTAATGGCTACTACAAGTGGTAACGTACTAAGTGGGTGCAAAGCCTGGCCTGTTACCTTCATAAAAAATGCTGGAGATCTACAGAACAGATACTTTAGAGGTCTAAATGAATAAAGTCATGATCTTTTATCACTTACACGCTTTGAGAGAGCTCCCACTGGCCTAATAATATTCTACCAGGGGCTGGTAGATCAGGAGCATGGGGTGTTATTAAATAGAATTCCTACCCTCGAAAAGTCTTAATGATGGTTAAAGCTCATGATCTTAAAGTATTACCCTAGATACCTTGCATGGTGTACTAGGTATTTGGACTTACACTAGCATGAAGGAAATCTAGTGAACAGTTCAAGTAAGCTTGGGAAAGACGGTAGCTACCACCAGACAATGGGCTGGGGAATGGAGCAGGAAGCCCGGTTATAAGGTTACTGCAATCACCCAGATAAAATTCATAGGAAAGGCAGAAAAAGGAATGAGCATTATGCAATACAGCTAAGTGAAAAGTATTAAATTAGGCCATAGTTTAGACAAGAAGGCTGAAAGTAGTAGAGTTAAAATGAATAAAGACATGAACACAAACTGCTACATGTTTATATAGTCATACAGTCATTCATTCAACAATTTACTAATTTATTTACTCAATAAATGATTTATGGAGTCCAAATAAGAAATCAGGTGCCATATTAAAAAAAAAAAAAAAAAGGTAAATCTGTATCATCCAACTTTGCACTACCCTTGCATATGATCTCATACTGGCCAATCCATTTTAATTTTTACATTTCTACACTTAGTACAGAGCAGAACACAGGAGATGTCCACTATATCCTATCTTCCTTCCTTCTATCTTAACTGCACTACACACATACCACACAGCAGGTGGGAGCTGAGGAACAGGAAAAGCTGCCACACACCTGATTCTTTTCAGTAGTATGATAACGGGGGACAAGAGAGGTCAAGGGAGTTTCAAATCAGTAAGCCAAGTCAACAAGTATTTAATGGACTATTATGAATTTCTGATTTCATTCCAAATGTAGCATTCAATTTTCTATTCTTGTTAATCAAAATCCAAGAAAATTTAATAGCCATGACTTTATTACTTGGCATAAGAAGACTTGTATTGTTTGTGCCCCAAGCAAATGGAATTTAACATTCCAAACAGGGCAAGTACAAGATCGTCCCTTACAGCTGGGGTTTTTCCACTAGAACTACCACTTCTTGAACAGAAGGTAACGAAGTTGGATATTCATCACTGGATAAGATTTCTGGCTATGTTTAGGTTTGTTTCATACAACTTTTTCAAAATTAGTATCACTTACCATGGGGAAAAAAGAAAATTCAAGGATATTTTAAGTGCAAAATAAAAGACAGAAAAAAATAAATTCATTTTTAACTATAAATACCACTCTGGACCACATGTGACAAAAATTTTGAAGACAACAAAACAACTTTAATTCAAGGAAAAGAAACTGGTGTCACAAGTGTGCACTATCCTGTGAAGTACTGCTAAAATTAACGCTACCACCACAACCACAAGTTCCTTCATTTGATGTAATCATCATCTAACCTGCTATCATCCAAGAAAAACCTGAAGCTTCTTATTTTAAAAATCTAGGTCTTCATTTTATTTAAAATGTCACCCTGTACTGATCATCAGAAACAAGAGGTAGGAAATTAAGTGATGAAGAACAGGGTCTCTGGAACAAGACAGCTCTACCACTTACCAGCTTTGGGACTTGGGCAAGTTACCTAATTACCTTATACCTCTCAGGTTCATTATTTACTCAATGGGGATAAATCTCAAGAGGGTTGTTAGGAGCACTGAATTAATACATATAAAGTACTAGGGCAGAGCCTAGAACAAACTGAAGGCTTAATAAATTAGTAGCTTTACTCTGGAGAAAATAATCAGCTTTTTAGGGCAATGATAAGGTGATGTCAAAGCACTACAAGTGGGAAGACATGATCAGAAGTATTCAACAGCTTGCAGAGCTATAAACATACGAGTATTTCTTCATCTCATTTGACAAACTTTCAGGAATAAAAATGAGACTCGATATAGCAGGGCTGAGGATGGTTTTTATACCTTCTCCTATATACTTTTCTATATTGTTTAATTTTTTTTTCAATGAACACATATAACTTTTATAATTAGAGGGAAAATTATTATTATTTCAGGGAAGAAAGACATTGGAAAGAAAAATTTTAAAGCCTTAGTTGAGACTGTTCAGCACCTTCATTTTACAGACTAGTGGACAAAAGCCAAGACAGGTTCCTATTCTTCTCTGATTACACAACTAACTAGTTGGTTAGCAGGAGCGCTGGACCAAGGTCTTTTTGCCTTTCTCTGAATCAGTTCAGTGGTCTATTATGCTACATATTACAGTATTTTGTTCAATAATTACATTCATTATTGTATGTCCTACATTTTAACTATATATTTAGTAATTAAAAGTGTGACCCCCCAAATATTGTTTTGTTACTTTTATTGTAAGACATGTCATCAGCTTTCCAGATTAAATGAATCTCTGTGGCCTGGCACGGGAAAACTGCTAATTTATAAAATTGTTTTTCTAGAAAAATGTACTGTGAGAAACAACAAACTTAGAAATTTGAGGAATATGATCCAAGAATTCCAGAGGAAAAGTTTATAAAAGAAGACTTCTGAATTTTAAAACTGTAAACCCAAAATAATGAAATTTAAAGTTGCACTTTACACACTGATATCAATCAAAATATCTTTTAAAGCATTACAAAGAAAATGAACCAAAAACATCTTTAGTCTCTTTCCAGTCTCCTTTTCAGGTAAGTAGACCCATGTGTCCAAGTTTGGACCAATGGGATGTAATTACATAGTCTGTAAGCAGCTGCTTAAGAGTCCTTAAAGAAGGAGACTCCCCTCCCTGTTGAGTAAAATGGTAATGTGACCATAATCTTAAGCAGCCACTTTGGACCATAAGTGAGTGTCACGTGTGAAAACAGTGGGGCAGCCAGATAGGAGAAGCAGGGGTTCTTGAAGGCTAATAGGTCATGAAGCTACTGCTCTGAAATGCCTACATATTCCCTTTACATGAGAACAATTTGACTCATGGACATGGACAATGGGGAGGGATATGATTGCGGGAGAGGGGGTGGGTTGGGTGGGGGAGAGAAATTGGGAGAAAAGGGGACAACTGTAATTGAAAAACCAAAAAAAAAAAAAATAAATAAATAAATAAATAAATAAGTAAATAAATAAATAAAAATAAAAATAAATTAATTAATTAAATCTTTATCTTATTTAAGTCATTAAAATTTTGTAATTTTCTATTACTCATAGTCTAACCTAAAAGTGGTAGACAAGTTAACTATGAACTCTCAATAAAGCAATTCTTACTGAAGGCATACACTGTGTACACCTTAACCCTTAGTGGCTCTGATTCACTCACTCATTCATTCATTCATTCATTCAAAGGGCTGATGCTCCTATGTCTCACCTGAAAAAGGATCAGTGAAGTCCAGCTGCACTGACAAACTGCAGACTGCAGAATGGGATTCAAGCTTGGTCTGTGTCCACAGACCAATGGTTTCCTGAAATTCATAATGTATGCGCTCCATGTTTAAATATTCCATCCACAGATCCTAGAATGAAACCACAGGACATTAACTTTCACAGGTATGTTCACATATAAAACTATATATTTAACTATAAAGTGAACCAGTAACTTGGAACACAAGGTGGTCCATTTCAAGTTCTCCGGCACTAGGATGAATCGCATTTAAAATTAATACTCTAACAATCTTAGCAAGAATCTCAAGACTTCTGAATATGTACCATGATCAGAAAAATATGATTTTAATAGCTCTACTAAATGTATATTTATAAATTATGCACACATGTTACTGAGCTAAATTATAAGACATAGGTAAATAACAGAAATTTTACAGAGAAAAATAAACACATTGAAAATAATTGAATCTGGACTAAATCAAACCTTCTGTCCCACTAACAATTTACAGGAATATAGGGGACAGAAAAACATATTAAACTACATCACAAAGATAGAGTAAGCAATATCTATACCGTGGGGAAACTGTATGGACAAACTACCCAAGTTCTTCAACAAATAAATTGCAAGGGAACAGAAGTGCTCAGGGGAGTGCCCTGACCAGTGTGGCTCAGTTGGCTGGAGTGTCATCCTGTAAACCAAAAGGTCGCAAGTTGGATTCTTGGTCAGGGTATATGCCAAGGTTGAGGGTTCGGTCCCTGGTTGGGGAAAGTACAAGAGGCAACTGATCGGTGTTGCTTCTCACATTCATGTTTCTCTCTCCTTCTCTCTCTTTCTCTCTCCAAGCATGTCCTCTGGTGAGGATTTAAAAAAAGGGGGGGGGGTAGGATAAGGGGAGGACTTATAGATTAAACAGACTTATAAGAGCTATGAACCATTCACAAAATGCAGATTCTGACTCAAACTAAAAAATAAATAAAAACAAACTTTTATGACATTTATGAGACAATTAGAAATTTGAACACTGACTAATAGATTTTAATATCTTCTTATTAATGTTTTTTCAGATGTAAATGCTATTGGGTTAATCCTCATCATTTTTTTTCATCAGCAAAAAGGACTCAAGGAAAAAGAAAGGGCTGCAACCCAGTGAACGCAAACATGGCACACCAGGTGCACACTTTTTATCCTCATCTTTTAACACGTTTATGCATCAAATGCTCCTAAGATTAGCTCCAAGATAACATGGTGGAGAACATGCATGAACTACAGATGAAACTAGGCACACGATACATGGTTTGGGGGAGAACAGGTGTACATGTCCATTATACTATTCTGTTTTCTGTATGACTACATTTTTTCATGGTAAAAGGTGAAATAAGTAAATAAAATGAGAAAAAAGTAGGATTTCTAGTTATCTCTTCCCACACTCCAGTGAGCTGTCTTGCATATTCTATGTAATTTACTTTGGTGATCCTGGTTCCTAGATGCACCCAACTGTTTCAGGTGCTACCAGGCCCTCCTGCTGTGCATACACGTCTCCTTTAAGTGGGGTCACTATGTCACCTTGTCTGCCTTTGTGCTAAGTAACTGTTGGCAGAGGCAAACAAATTAGAAAAGAATCCTGAGAATCAGCGATGAGTAAGCAAAGATGCCTCAGAAAACACAAAGACAAAAAAACTGAACTTGAATTACAGATCCAAAATAGGAGCTGTAAAATCAAATGGCAAGGAAAAACTTAAGAAAAACAAAGCAATTAATTCTGTAGAAGCTGGGAGCCAAGATAAATATCAAAGAACCAAAAAAGCTATGATTCATTTTTTAAAAGATTTTATCTATCTATCTATCTATCTATCTATCTATCTATCTATCTATCTGAGAGAGTAAGAGAAGGAGAAGAGCGGGAGAGAAACCACACTGTGTCAGAGAAACATCAATCGGTTGTCTTTCACACACATCCCAACCAGGGATCATCCTGCAACCCAGGTATGTGCCCTGACCAGGAATCAAACCAGTGACCTTTGGCTTTGCAGGATAACGCTCAACCATCTAAGCTACGCCAGTCAGGGTTATATGATTAATTTTTTAAAATACTGACCAAGTACCTACACATGCAAAACCTTGGATAAGGCCTTGGTGTGTGGAGTATAAAGAAATGAGTATGAAGCCCTGGCTGCTGTGGCTCAGTGGATTGAGTGTCGGCCTGCGAGCCAAGTGTCACTGGTTCGATTCCCAGTCAGGGCACATTACTAGGTTGCATGTCAGGTCCCCAGTAGGGGGTGTGAGTGAGAGGCAACCACACAGTGATGTTTCTCTCCCTCTCTTTCTCCTTTCCCCTCTCTCTAAAAATAAAATAAATAAACAAACAAATAAATAAATAAATTATTTTTTTTTAAAAAAAACAAGATTAAGAATGGAATTGCAAGTCCGTTTCTAAAAAAAAAATGAGTATGGAACTTCACTCAAGACTTCGAGATACTAAGATCACTTATTTATTTTTCCTATTACTCTGGCTCTACACTCGCAGCCTTATTTCTCTGTGCCTTAAATGTTACCATCTCTCAGATTTTCGCCTTCTCAATATAAATGGTCTAATACCATTAGACCCCCATTTCCTACACTGCCTCATTCCTGAATTCTATACCTGTATATCCCCTCCCCTCCAACTCTTTGACAGAGGTTCTCTCTGAAGCCCCTCTGGCAACCGACGAATGTTTTTCTCACATCAATGTTTCTTTCCCTCCCTTCCCCTCTCTCCAAAAATAAATAAATAAGACTTTTTTTTTTTTTTTTTTTAGGAAATATCTTTTTAATACAATCACTTAAATACTAAAAATCCACCAAAACAATGACCATTCAAGCAAGCCACTTCCATATCAGTAAGTGGTTTTACCAATGGATTATGAATGTGACCAATTCAAATTCCAGTCAGATGTGCTAAAAGAGATACTGCCAGTCTCACCTGCTGGTTCTGCATCACTTTGGCTAGCCTGTGGGTGTCATAATGCTTTGGTAGAGAGGGGATATAGGTATCTCCTTTTTGAAAATTCTCATCTTCTAGCCATAATATATATACATTGAAGAGCCTAAAAGAAAAAAAGACATAATTATATAAAATATAAAAAGATGTGCAATGAAGTTTCTTACATCTCTAGAAACAATGGCACCACAACAATAAAAGAAAGCACATAACACAGAAAATGTTTCCAACAACCACCCTCCCAAAAAGCTCTTGAGCCAAGAAGGGAGAAAGGTCACAGATAACTAAAATATGATGCAGTAATTGCTAAAAGGTGTGAAGAAAGGGCTCTGTGAACTCTATTATTAATGTTGGATTAAATACAGTACACAGGAAAAAAAAAAGACCTGTTCTTTCCTGAGCAATCCAGTCACATGAACCTTGGTGCTTTAAAAAGTTTAAGTAACATTCACATAAATACACTTCCTGTCTTTCAGATAAAACAGTAAAAGCCATTTTCAACTTATGCATTGGCACAACCTGCCAACTTTACACTCAATGACATCTCCTGAAGGAGTCACAAACAGAACTCACAACATGTTTGCACCCTGTTCCCATGAAGAAGAAATAAAACAAAGACAGGTTAAAAAGTGAAAGAAAAATAAATCTTAATTTTCCAGTAAAAACTTTTTAAAAAATTGAATGATGTTTCCTTTGTTTTTATTTTGGTTTGTTCTTACAAAGAACACAGTCCATTTAGCTAAAAATCACCGTTATTTCAAGCAGCTGTTTGCAATAAAAAGTACTAAGAGTAGTGTCTCCAGCACACGAATGACTGGGTGGGGAACTGGGTGGAGGTGACGTGACCTGGCTTTGCTCAATGAAGTGGAAAATTACCTCCTTTATGACTCTGAGCTACTCTGTGTAGGAAGACAGAGGGGAGCAGGGGTCTGAAGCTCTTAAAGAGAAGAGGCTGGTATGGATCTCTCTTCCAGCTTCTGATTCGATTAGATGGACAATTTACCAACATGCCAAGGGAACGGGGATTTAAGAGGAGCAGGAGGGAATAACAAAGACTTCCCTGGCTGATCTAAATGCTCAAAGATAAAGTCTTCCCACTGGGTAAGCCGGTTAAAAGTCTTATTACAAAGTCTTATTTATAAGACTAATCTGGTTTATAACAAACTTATAAGTGAAAGGTAAAAAATGTGAAAGGGACCCAAACTTACTTCAGAGTTCTTAACCTTCTGGGGATGCCAATATTGTGCCCAATTTTATAAGCAGTTTTGGGAGATTACTAGATCCCATCCCACCCCAGGTGAAGCCCGAAGTCCTGCAGACGGGCTATGAACTCCCACTTAAAAGAACCCTGACATGCTCATTTCTTTCTTTTAGAAAACTACCCTACCAAGCTTCACTAGCTGTTCACCTGCTACAACCAATTGTTTTTTATTTGTTTCTGTTTTTACATAAAAAAGGACATCAGCCTCTGGTTTAAGATCTTTCACTCAGGCTCCAGTTACTCAACAGAGGCATTTCCTAATTGCTGACTCATTTCCCACAAGGAACATAAAGATAAACACTGCAAGATGTAAACTTACAGTCAAAACTGCCTTCCACAGACAGTCTAACAAGAGAATAGCATCTAGTAGTTTATAACACAGATAACTGCCCCCGCACAGTACCTGTGCCGCAAACAACGTAAATGGCTAAATAACCTCGGGCTACCTCACGAGCTCCTGGTGCAGTTCGGGTGAAGTCAGGTAACCAGGGGTGCCGGTCTGGCTCGCTGGTGGCCCTTCACTGCCCTCTGCTGGAATGCGGAGGGCCTTGCTCGCAGCGTGGTGGAAATCAGCCACCTCAGTCAGGCGCCTCTTCATTTCTTTCAACAAATTGGTATGAGCTGCGCTTTGGAAAAACCTTCTTCCCATACAACCATCTACGGGTAACCTTACAAAACACAAGCACAGATCACAACAAGATCAATACAAGGTGTTCTCCCCATGTGACACAGAGTCACAATTAACAAGTCAATTTACTATTGCTGAATATATAGTGCGTTAAATTAATACATACTATTTCTACCATAATGGTTATTATGAGGTTCCAACAAGGTGATATAACAAAAAGTTGTTTTTTTAAAAAAAGGAAATGCTGTGCAAATTCAAGATATTACCACCACCTAGAGGTACAGAATAGATTAAAAATAGTCTTTGCTCTTGAAGAACTTGCAATCTGGTAGAAGTTGTGAAGAATTAACATTTATATGTTTGAAGGGGGTGAGTTAAGGAAGTGAGAGGGTAAGCTAGGAACTGAGCTGGAGCTGGAGATCAATGGTTGATAACAGTAAACAGTCCCAGCTGGCCACAGTCTCTTCATAGCCAGTGCAAATGTTGGACGCCCCCAGGTACAGTCCAAGGGCTGCCAGACATGGCAAGGCAATTGTCCACACTTGCATGACATCGCAAGTCTCCTTGAGTGAGCCCCATGATGGTCACACAAGCAGCCTGTTCTTGGCAGTTTTTCTCCCTTTGCATTTTCAGAGGTTCTATGCTCAAACCCTGCCAGGCTCCAGGGTGTTGTCTTCACCACATTGGGTATGGGGGATGGTAAAGAGAGGGCTGTCACAAGATACCCTGAACTCAAAAAAAGTCTAGTCTAATAAATGTGAAACAGGAAGGGAGACTCCTAGCCAGAGAATGAAGCTAACTCACCTGCCACAGAACAGCAGAGCAGAGCTAAGGCAGGAAGGACTCACAGAAACTTACAACTACAATGGTTACCTACCCATATTGCGGTCCTGGGCGGTGAAGGTACAGGAGGAAGAACTTCTGCCAGATGAGCGGCAGAAGAGGATGATCAGAAGGTGTGACAAGAGCCTGGTGGGCCCAACGATAAATCAGCAGCCTCTGGAGAGACGGGACGATGGGGAGCTTCAACTGGGCCTGGGCTTTCTACAGGAGACGGGGGGGTTTGAGCAACCATGAAATGAACCCAATTGCAAAGTCTGCTCTTTCTAAATGATCCAAAACTTATTTCTCCACTCCACTAGCTAATACTTCAGCCTCCTTGTTAGCAAGAGATAAGGGGTAGCTTTTATTCTGCCCAATAATTTCAAAGATACCAGAATTGGAAAGGGTCTTAATTGTCTAATCTCATGTCCTGCCTTGACATGCCTTTACATCCTTTGCATGTAAAACACTACAGTGCAAGAAGTAGGCTATGAAAACCAAAAGCACAATTTACTGTCAAATTTTATCAATCTCATGATAAATTCCTTGACAGGCTCTGAAATCCCAAAGTAAAGGGGACCCTAAAAGAGAAGGTCCTTAATTCTAAGGCCTTATTCCAGTCTTTCTCACACCTTAGTGAGCCTAAGGATAGGCTAGGGAGTTTTTAAAAATAAATCCCTGGTCCTATTCCAGACTCAGAAACTCAGAATCTCATAAGTCAGGGGTCCGATAATCTGATTTTTAACAATCTCTACACTGGAAACCGCTTTAAGACAATCGGAATCTCCTTCACGCATTCAATGAACACACCCCTCAATGATTAGGTTATGACTCTCAATGTTAAATGAAATTTGGGAAGAAGTATACACTTCAAGTATACAATTTTCAGCACTGGTTTAGTTATGTGCTTTCCGCACATTCACAACAGAAGGAAACAGGCATTCAAATGCTACAGGTGAGCCTATCAGCACCCAAGTATAAACTGCCTTTCCCACTCAAATGCAGAACCGCTGTTTGCACCTTCAGAGCTTGGTCGGGAGTGAAAGAAGGGTTTACAACTAACTCCCCTTCAACAACTCTTCGGAGCTGAGAGTCTTCTTCAAAGATGGATTCCATGTTCAGGATGGTCCACGCAAACCAGACCTACAGTGACAGCAGGTAAAAGGGAGAGTAATCAGCAACTCCCTCGGACAAATAAACCATAGCCTGGTGTTCCTACTTTTCTATCACAGATCTCAATCAACAAATATTTAGGGTTCCTAAAATTGAACACAGTTTTCATACCAATCTATATTCTTAGTACAGATATATAGTCGGATAAAATAGATCACTAAAAAAAAATGTTAAACTCTTTAGTAAAAGAGGATGTTTGTTCACTCAACAGTGTTTAGTGGGCAGGTTCTGTATGCACGGGGGACAGGAAAAAGGTCCAGAAACAGCTCTGCCCTTAAGAAGTTTTCCATCTACTGGGAGACAAAACTAATATATATAAGTAACCAAATGTGAAGTGAGCAGTGGTGACTACTGAATCAAAGACAAAGTGCTGTGTGAAGACACAGGAGAGAGGGCAGGATCAGGAAGGCTCTGCATAGAGACTGGAGGCGGAGAAATGCCTGGTAAGACAATCAGCTAGGCAAAGGCGAAGATGTGCACAGGTAACAGCAAGGAGTCGGCTTCAGCTAGATCAGAGGAGGTATAAGCAGGAGGTAAGACTGTGGCAGGAGGTTGAAGGATGTTACTACTGGTTTAAGTGATGAAACGGACATAATTCAACCCAGAAGTCTGAGGTGGTAATAATGATGAAAATAATATGCTGATGATGATAATGACAACGATAATTAATAGCCAATACCTAATAAGCTCTATATGCTAAGCACTGTTCTAATGTTTTACATGTCAGTGCAATCATTATCCCCTTTTGACAGTTGAGGGAACGGGGGACAGAGAGGTAAGCAAGCTGCCCAAGGCACAGCGTTAGCAAACGGCAGAACCCTCTGGCTCCAGTGTCCACTCTGAACCACCACTCAGCCATGGGGCTGGGCAGGCGATGCCATCGGGCAGACCGGTTCTGATCAGGAGCTGTTAAACCCTTCAACCTCAGTTAAATCCTCTGTAAAACAGAAATAGCAGCAGTGCAACCTCAGCAGAGGGCTATGGTGAGGATGAAATTAAAAAGTATTCTCCCAGTGAGTGCTATATAAATGCCGCTTGTGTTAGGCTAGTAATAGTGCCAGTAAGGATAACATTTAATGTCCACTGAGATAACAAATAGTCCTGAGAGGGTTTCCTACCTGAGTGGGCATGGCCAAGCCCTCCACGAAGGAAGGAGTGATGTTGCCTGCCACGATCCAGCTCACCAAGGAAGAGAGCAGACTCCGGTCACAGTGGTAACCCAAAGCATTCTACACCGGGCAGAGGATGTGGAGCAGAGAGAGGAGGCGTTGAAAAAAACCTCATCAATGACCTTTTCAGAACTATCAGCAACTATCTTACTACAACCTGGTAAGACACTGATTTCAATAATTAGTCCACCAGCTTTGCCAAACGCGGCAGTGTATTAGAGACAAATGTAACGGAAGGGGGAAGCAGATACCCCTTCGGCTTTATGGGGATCTGACCTGATGGACTGTGGTCACTGAGATAAGACACCATTACAGCAAGCTTATTCAGTGACCACAGAGTAGTGCCGAGAATGGTGTATTTGGGAGAAGCGTCTTAGAAGGCTACTATCTAGCCAAGGACTGAAAGATAAATTCTCTAACGGGTTTACCTTATGTTGCTGGTAGAGTAATTTCTGCACACAGTCCTCCTGCATCAGCTGAAAAGCTGTTTTACACAAGTGATCCATAAGGAAGAGGATGGGTGGTTCTCGATACCAAAGATGTTGGCTTATTAGAGCCTGAACCCAAAACTCCAATACGGCAATGGGGCCCACTTCGTTGGGCTGAGTGCTTACAGATATATGGGCCTGTGGAGAAAGGGCTCAGGTGAGGTGAAAGGCAATAACCAACCGCCCATTTTTAAAACACTAACAAAATAGTATATACCTCCACTCCCAAACCCATATCAGATGACTTTCTTAGCTAAAAGTTCTGTACCAAGTGCTCCAAAATGACCAGCACACGGACGTGCTGGGGTGTTTGATTGGGAAGCGGGGAGAGGGTGTGTTTAGGGATTTACTAGGGCCCTGACCTGGATCATGCTGTTGAGAAGTCTCACGTTGTCCCCATGGCTGGCCCCAGTCAGATGCTGTGCCACCTTGTGAGTGACCTGCTGCGTGACACCCTGAGGGACACCACTGTCCAAGTGCAGGAACAGAAGGAGGTGTGACAAAAACCTGCCAACACACAGGACACCACATTTTATCTTCCAACCAAAGTCAACAGAATTTCCAGATGCTAATTCCTTATGAGAAAATGGAAAAGTATCAGAGTGGTCCCATTTTCAGACCAAAGCTCTATTTAAAGATTCTGATAAATCTTCAGGAATTTCAAAGAAGAAAGTTTTCCAATTTCACGTGTGTTAAAAGAAACTCTATCAACATGGTGAAGTATAGTGAACAGACTCAAGACACACAAACACGTGCAAATTAAAGAGCACCCGAGGAAAAGCACCCAAAAGTGCCCTGGTAACACTCTATACTCCCCACTTCCACTAACAAAAGCAGAGATGTTTATAAAATCATTCCACAATCTTTTTTGGGGTGTCTACTTCACACAGGTATCATATGGGACACTTTGGGGGATAGCCCCACAATGAGAGCATGGCAGTGTCCCCAGTTCCTGGCGGGCACTGGGCTCCTTCCTCAAAGGACACTTCCCGACTCCTCTCGCCATCTAAAATACATCTAAACCATTAACCTCTCTCACAGAAACCTGCTGATTTCCTTCATGGTCCTTAAAACAAGTAACTACATTCTTTTTTTTTTTTCTTCATTTTTTTTTTTTTTTTATTTTGGTTTTTCAATTACAGTTATCCCCTTTTCCCCCAATTTCTCTCCCCCACCCAACCCACCCCCTCTCCCGCAATCATATCCCTCCCCGCTGTCCATGTCCATGAGTCCTTCATACAGGCTCTTTAATTAAACCCTTCCCTTACTTATCCCCCTTCTCTCCCTCTCCTCTCCCCCCTATTGACTGCTATTCTGCTCTTTGTTCTATTTAGTTCCTTTGTTTGTGTTGTTAAAAATATGGAACGCTTCATGAATTTGCATGTCATCCTTGCGCAGGGGCCATGCTAATCTTCTCTGTATCGTTCCAATTTTAGTATATGTGCTGCCGAAGCGAGCACAAAACGAGTAACTACATCCTGAGGCTGGAATAGCATCCTGTGTGTCCGAGGGCAACGTCGGGCTTGGTTTGCTCACCATGGTACAGGTGGTGGCAGCACACAGACACCAGAGGCAGAGGCATTTGTACCTACTGGGCTGTTCTCTACTTACTGCTCATTCTTTAGAAGGTAATACTGGCAAGGGTAGAACAAAGGCAGAATCTTATCCAGGACATGGACCACCGTTCTCAAATGCCTCGACTGGACCAGAATTCCCAACAGTGGGATGCCTTCCGCACAGAACTTCTCAATGCTACGGAACAAGAAAAGGGCAATGAGCATGCAAGGTACCCAGTTCATAAAATGATGTTCTTCCAATGAGCTGCCAGCCTTACATGCTACCAGGATTATCTTAGGTCTCCAGCACATTCTTGCATAACCAAACTTCACACAGAAAAATTAGAATCAAAACTCTGGAAATACAAAGGAACTTGAAAGTTCATCTATATTTTCATTTTATAGATGAGAAAGGTGAAGTATCATGCCCAAATTCACATAATTTCCTAGTATAGTGTCAAAATGCAAACCCAGCTTTGAAAATGTCTAGTCCAGAGCACTTGCTGCTACCCTATTTTGTTTCTTAAATTGTGCTTCTTCTAAAAGTCAGAAGGCTCTCATTGTCTGCTAGTCCCCCAAGGTATTTGCAGCAAAGAGAAGACTCAAAAGTGAACTCCATCTGACAGTATACTCTGGCAGTATACTCATAGTCTTCTGAAACCACTTTGGCATCAAAGCTTACTTAATTTTTTTACTCCAGAGAATCTATCCTTAAGAAATAATCTCAAATATACAAAAATAAAGAGATAACCCACATAAAAATGTACTTTTCAGAATTATTATAATTGTAAACTCAGAGGCCAAAATGACATGGAAATATTGGGAAAATCCACTCAATGGAAAAGTTATTGCACGATTTTAAAACAATGCATATCATGGCCAAGAGTAACATGAAAAAATACTTCTGCAACAATAGTGGAAACAAAACATAAAATTGTACACTTTTGACTACAACTACTAGTAGATAAGAATTATACAGAGGTAAAAAACATAGGAATGACATTGCACCAAAAGGCTCATTATTATTACAGTGGAATATAATATAGCTTTAAAAAAGATCAAAGGAAAAATATTGCACAAAAATAACAAAAACAACAACAACAACAAAATGTTTTAGGGTGAGGAAAATTCTGGGTAATTTTTTGACTGTTGGCCTCTGAACTGTCTATGATGTTATATATTGATGTACAACTTATATCCCTGCATACTCTACCCCAAACCTCAAGCCCATTTATAAAATTGCCTTAAGTTAGTTCTAGCATATACAGTCGTCCCTCTCTATATCGCGGTTCACTTATTGCGGCCTCACTGTATCACGGGATTTTTTAAAATATTATATTTAATTATTAATTGCAGATTTTTCGCTATATCATGGGATTTTGTAGTACTGTATATGTATGTTGTTAAAATTACATAGGTTTAAGAGTGTAGAATATCTTTAAGAATGTAAGTAGTGTTTATAAAAGCGTGGAAAAGGTTAATAAGGGAGTGGGAAAGGTTAATAAGAGACTGGGAATGGTTTATAAGTGTGTGGAAAGGGTTTATAGAGCCTTAAAATATATATAAATACTAAAATAAATGTAAGGTTCCTACTTCGAGTATTTTCACCTACCGCGGGGGTGGGGGGGGGGGGACACGGGTGGGCGGGGTCTAGAACATAATACCCCCGGATAGGTGAGGGAATACTGTCTACATCCCAGATGATCATGGTGGACTTTTACACTAGAGTTCAGCCCCAAAGAAAAACCCTTACCCTTACCCTCACTCCCGCTGAGAATTCAGTAATTAGCACTAAACAAGTACTTATCTTTAGAGAGGACCTATAGCAGTATCAATGAATAAAGGGTGATGTTCCCAAAATGGATACAAAAAAATAAATTAAAGAATCATGAAACAGTTGAGAAAACTACCTTCAAAGAATTCACATACCAGACACTGTTCTAAGCACAGTTAAATTATTATGACTCACAAAAGCCTCATAAAATCTAAAACTACTATTATTTCAATTTGAAAGACGAGGAACCTGAGATACAGGAAACTGTGAAAGACACCAGAGCTACTGGGAAACAGTGTAGAGTGCCTTCCAAAAGGCCCATATAATACCTCTCTCTTCCTAGTATAGCAATTCTACCCTTTTATCTGGCCTTCAAACTTGGCCCTACGTTGGCCCTACTAGCCTACTGATCACCTTCATTCACCAACATGAATCACAGGTTTCAGTCAGGAGTGTTTCTTCATCCCTTCCCCATTTCTCCTCCTAACCCTTAGACACCTGGGGCTCCTTCCCACATGCATTCAATCAAATACCTACGAAGTTCAAGCTCTAGAGATATAAAGATGAAGGAGACAACGCCCCTAACTTGAAGGAGGAGGGGAGAGAAACTTCTACACTATACACAGTAAGTGTGCTGCTCAGAACACACAGGTGCTCTGGGTGAGGGGGCCTTGGGTTGACTCTTCGACACTGTGGGCACTGACCACCCGGAGAAGGTGAGAGCCACCACTCTGCTCCATAGCAGTCTTCTCTGATTAAGGCTTCTCTCCAAAGCTTAGCTCCTCCATGAAGGTAATCTGCTCTCATGTTTCTCCTTCCTTCAAATTACTCCTGCCTTGGATGGGTGGCTCAATTGGTTGGAGCATTGTCCCATACACCAAAAGGGTGAGGGTTCAATTCCTGGCTGGGGATGTACCAGAGGCAACCAATTGATGTTTCTCTCTCACATTCATTTCTCTCTCTCTTTCCTCTCTCTCTCTCTTAAATCAACATATCCTCAGGTAAGAATTAAAAAATATAAATAAATAAATTCCTGCTCAGTATGGTTCTCAATCTATACTGTAGGTTAGAACAATCTGAAGACCAGCAGAGGAAAGCACTGCCCATGGAAGCTACAACCATAGGGTCACTGCAGACACTGATCAAGAGAAAGGAAGACATCATTCGGCTTCTCACCTCCAGTCTCCAGCCAGTGCCTCTCGTTGGCGGGACCCCAAAAGAACGAACATAGCTGGGATCTAGGAACTGTAGTTTGCAGAACTGATCCCTCTGTGGTCTGTGATATAGAGCAGAATGCAGGAAAGCGGGGGAGGAGGTGGGTCTGAGTGAAGAGGACAAGTTTCAAATCTCAAGGCTAGCTTCCTATTTCACTTCAGATCAACCCAGCCCCAAGAAGAGATGACTGGAGTGATCGCTGGTAGGAACACCAATGATTCTGATTCCTTTGAGACCTGGAGATGTTTTCTGCCTGCTTCTTTCAGCTTATTGGACACAGTACTGATATTATTAGGGATCTTGGCTATTCAAGGCAGTTACCAACTTCCAGTCAAGATGGAGACATAGGTAAACACGGCCCGCCTCCTTGCACAACCACAGCAAAAATCACAACTAAACTACAAAACCCAGAATCGTCAGGAAAATCGAGCTATATGGATAGCAGACTACCAAGAAATAAAAGAAGCCACATTCATCCAGATAGGCAGGAGGAGCAGAGATACGGAAAAGCGTGGAGAGGCGTGGTCCCATACTCACATGTGGCAGGTAAAAATCAGGAGGGATACCTCGGGAGCAAGGGACCCCAGCCCCACCCCAGACCACCTAGCCCAGGTTCCAGTTCCAGGAAAATAAATCCCCACAACTTCTGGCTATAAGAACCAGTGGGGATTGAGTCCATAAGAGAAACTTGGATTCTCAAGAGTCTCCTCTGAAAGAGTCCACAAGGGACTTAAGACTTAAGCAGACTCACTCCCTCTGGGCTCCAGCACTAGGGCAGCCCCTGGAAGGGCACCAGTGGCCTACAGGGTGAAATTGAAGTGTCTGGCATCAGGGCGAGAGATGGGGGACAGTTTTCTCCTGGACAAACTCCAGAGGCCAGATAGGAGCAGTATCCCCTTTCTAAGCCCTCCCCTACACAGAGCCACAGAGCAGGGACACCATATCAGAGATTCCATCAACCTGGTTCGCACGTGTTGCCCTGCCAATTACTTGAGGCTTTGCCCCATCCATCTTACAGGCGCGCTTTTCTACAATAGGCCATGCTACTAAGACAGGAAGTCAAAGCAGCTCTACCTAATACATAGGACATACACAGGGAGGCTGCCAAAATAAGGAGACAAAAAAATATGGTGAAAACAAAATTACATAAAAAAGACTAAACAAAATGGAAATAAGCAATCTCTCAGATGCAGAGTTCAAAACATTGGTTACTAGGATGCTCAAGAAACTCATTAGGTACTTCAAGAGTATTCGTAAAAACACCCAGGCAGAAATGAAAGTTTATACTAAGCAAAAACTTCTTTTAATTTACAGAGAACCAACAGTGGAATGGATGAAGCCAAGAATCAGATCAATGATTTGAAATATAAGAAAGAAAAAAAACATTCAATCAGAACAGCAAGAAGAAAAAAAAAATCTAAAAATACAAGGATGGGCTAAGGAGCCTCTGGGACAACTTCAAACGTACCAAGATTTAAATCACAGGATTGCCAGAAGGAAAAGAGATAGAGCAAGAAACTGAAAACTTATTTGAAAAAATAATGAAAGAAAACTTCCCTAATTTGGTGAAGGAAATAGATATACAAGTCCAGGAGGTACAGAATCCTAAACAAGATGGACACAAAGAGGATCACACCAAGACATATCATAATTAAAATGCCAAAGGTTCAAGACAAAGAGAAAATCTTAAAAGCAGCAAGAGAAAAGCAGAGACTTACCTACAAAGGAGTTCCCATAAGACTGTCAACTGATTTCTCAAAAGAGATTTTGCAGGCTAGAAAGAACTGGCAAGAAGTATTCAAAGAGATGAAAAGCAAGGACCTACAACCTAGATTACTCTATCTAGCAAAGCTATTATTTAGAATTGAAGGGCAGATAAAGTGCTTCCCAGACAAAGCAAAACTAAAGGAGTTCATCATCACCAAGCTATTATTATATGAAATGTTAAAAGGAACTATATAAGAAAAAGATCAAAACTATGAACATTAAAATGGCCACAAATTCACAACTACCAACAACTGATTCTAAAAAACAAAGTATGTGAACAAGCAGAAAAGTTACAGAATCACAGATATGGGGATCATTTGGAGGGTTATCAGCTGGAAGGGGGAAGGAGGAGAATGGGCAAAGACTCGAAGTGATTAAGAGGTACAAATTGGTAGGTACAGAATAAACAGGGGAATGTTAAGAACAGTATAGGAAATGTAGTAGACAAAGAACTTATATGAATGACCATGGACATGAACTAAGGAGGGGGATTGCTGGAGAGAATCAGGATACCAGGCAGCGGGGGGTAAGGGGGAAAATGGGACAACTGTAATAGGAAAATCATTAAAATATATTTTCTAAAAAAGAACTCAAAATACTAAAAAGGTGCTACAATGACTATGAAATGCAAAAACCAGAAAGCAAAAGTGAAGAGTTTTTAGAAAAATGGGAAGGCTAAAAAAAAATAATACGTCATAGGAAAATGATCTTTAAAAAAAAGAATTTTTAACCAACTAAGAAGTCATTCATTCACAGCTACTTACTTACTGGTAATACAAGACAAACATGGTCCCTGAATCCTAACCTCAGAGAAGACCCTTGATAAAATTAAGCAACTACAAATATAGTATGATAAATGCTCCAGTGGAAGAAGTACAGACAGCTATGAGCTCAGACCAGCGAAGCATGTGACCTCATCAAGCATTTTATTCCCATGGCATGTTTAGCCCTTCAGCTAAGGAACCAGAGTTGGGGCACATCCTCTTTAAAATTATGTACAGGTGACCAATTATTTTTATTTGATCATTATTCTGAGAAAGAGAACACATCTACTGCTGACATAAACATTCCCCTCCAGATGACATGTTCAACTCTCTTTATAATGCTGATATAAATGTATCATATGAATTTGGGAAGCATTTCCCCTTGATAAGCTATTAATCAAGGCTAATGATTTGGCCCTGATTACTCGTAGGTAGGTTTGATAGAAGCCTCACACCTCGGGATGTAAAAGATGAGATTCTAGAATCACTGACTATAACATGTAACAACCTAAGAGTTTCAGCCCAAACACAGTACCTGTGGCCCACCGTCGTCATAGCTAAGGCCAGATAACAGCCAATGGGCATGCCTGCTTTAACAGCCTTCAGAAGAGGATGAAACGCAGGTGACTCTGTCATGTCAGGCACAGTGCTGGAGAAGCAAACAGTTGGACAATTCTGCTGTATTCCATAATCATTTTTATGCAGTTTTAACCTCAAGATCAAGTTCCAGGCCCATTGGTTAAATGAGGTCTCAGGTGTCTCTCCATATCGAACAATACTGGCCAAATATGAAACCTAAAACAATTATTTATTTTAAACCACATTAGTCACATACACATTAAATCAGTAAGTTCACTCACCCATCTCCTTTTGTGATCAACAATGCCCTAGAAAGAGAGGACATATCCTGGTATTCCGTGTTTGTGATACTAAATCAAAACAATTTCTCAAAGTGACCACTTCTGCTTACTTGCTAGTCATTTTATGAATTTGATCTGAGTCAGCTCAAGCAATGAAGTAATAATATAAAAGTTATTATGCAAAAAATGTTGTGCTAGTAAATAAATTTAACCAGTTGGAGTGGGAGAAGCTCATTCACACCATTCGCCAATTTTGGTGGTTTAAAAAAAATTCCTACCACAGTCAATTTCAAACTACTTATACCCTGGCTTGGAGAGTTCCTGAAAATGTCACAATCAGTTCTCCTGAGCCCGTACAAGCCGGCTCCAGCACACCACTGTAGCACAACTCAAATTCCACGGTATTAAAATGGTTGTATGTAGGCTACTTCTTAAAGAAAAATTTTTATCCTACCACAGGGTAAACACTGTACCTTTATCCACCCAGGCTATTTATAATAAAGATCCATGCTCTTAATACATAGAGATGGGAATACCTGCTTCATACTTTCAGAAAGAAGCCCAGCATATGGCTTCTGTGCGAGGTTTATCTGGTACGCTTCCAGAATCATTAAAGCCACTTCAGCATGGACTGCTTGATCCAGATGAAGAGTACCCTATTAAAGAGAAAATCACAAATATGCAATCTTGATTTGACTTTTTTATATACATACCTTTGAACCAAAAGACTAGGCAGAATAATGAAGAAGAATCTTGGATGCAGAAGCTAAATTTTCTAAAAATCACCTACCCTAACTATTAAGTTATAAAGTGACAATAGGAAACAAATTAAAATCTTGTTTTAAAGAATGACTGTACCTAGGTAGATTTAGACCTAAGTCATCCTAGACTCCAGCCATAAGTTATCTTTGAATGTAATCCTCTTCCCCTTCCCTAGAATCTCTATAAAGTTATAAGTTTAAGAGCATTGCCACGAACCAGGAATATGTTTAATTATTTTTAAATGGGAAGATATTTAATAAATTAAGTCTATATTCCCTTTCTGTGTTCTATCAGCATTGAAAATATAAAAAGTACTCAACAACACAAGTAAAATATTCAGGAGCTTCAAGTTGTCTATCAAATTTTCTACCCAGTCTTCCTCTGCAGCCTGAAGAAATACAGTCATTAGCTCTCTCATAGAAGATGACTTTTCTAACTCTAACAAGGAGCACGGAGACTCTCGCAGGGGAACCTTCATGCAGCTCTTGGAGAAGAGAGGGGCCTGGGAATGTGAAGGTGGAAAAGAGACCCCCTGCAGTGCTCACCCACCAGCACCTGAGAGAAAGAAGATCCAGATGAACCCCTGGGTGGTCCCATGTGGTCAGGGTCACCCTGGGGAAAAGCTCCCTAGCTTCAGTGTCCTCATCTGTACAACAGAAGTCACGTTCATGCAAGTCACTGACAATGGCTGTGAGGACTAAGTGACTTGCTCAGAACAAAAGCTGGCTGACAGCTGAAGAGGACTGAGTTCTCTCCTATTTTCCCTTTGAAATGTTTAAATATATTGATCAAGAAGGGCAACTACTAAGGCCTAGGGTAAAGAGACAGGAAGAGCTTAACAGTTAAAATCACTTGACCTGACATCTTTGGAGACATATGATAAGTAGCAAGTCCTTAAAAATAATAAATTATTTTTTATGAAAACTACCACCACTGAGTATTGAATGTGTCCAAAACCTGTCTTAAGAGTTTTACCATGTCCTAAGCTACAGAACCCTTACAACCACCCTATGAGGTCAGCTTGTTAATCCTGTTGCTCAGAGCTGAGCAACTGAGGCCCAGAGAGTACAGGAAGCTTGCTCAGCCAGGGTCGCAGAGCCAGGAGGTGGCAGAGCTGGGATCAGAACCCAGGCGGGCTGGCTTGGACTCTTAACCAATGCAGTGTTTCAGAAGACAAATCTGAAATAACATGCAAGACAAAATGCAGGAGAAAGACGGACCAGAGGCAGGAGAGGCAATGAGGAGGGACTGCAGTAAATAGCCAGAGATAATACAACAGATACAAATGGTCTAAAGAAAAAGGGAAGAATTTTCAATGTGCAATGTTTTATCTTCTTTCAGAGGATGTTCCCTCTGCAGAACAGAATTAAAGAGAAGATCCTAAATTCAGACAGCTAAAAGCATCTGCAAGCCTTGCAAATAAAAAGATACATATAGAATCTCCGGTTTCTAGAGCCACAAGAATTTTTAAAACATGCTTAGTCAGGGGCACTGACCTCTTCACCCTTAGATTGTCGAATAAAAAAATGAAATGGCCAACACAACAATGGCCATCACGTGTGAACAAATAAAAATTATACCTATTTTTTTGGTCAGTTTGGCAAAAAAATATATTTTTAGTGTGCCACAGAATTTTAGTAATTTGTTTGTGTGCCAGGAGATTTAAAAAAAAGGTTGAAAATCGCTGTTCTAGAGAATGGTTTTAACACATACCTGTTCATCAACTCCCCAATTCAGTCCTTCTAGAATAATACAGGCCAATTTGTTCTTCACCATTGTCAGGTTATAATTCAATAACCAATTCCGAATCACAGCTATCTCAGAGGCAGAAGGTCGCCAAAGAAACAAAGGCAGTTCTTTAAACAAGTATAAAGACACCTTATTAAAAAGAAAATGATAATAATTAAAATAAAAAACTTAAGAAACAATCCTATATTACTACAATACTACATCATTAAACTGCTTGCAAATTTTCTCCAAAAGCAAGAAGGGTTTTGTTTGATTTTTAGACATGTGAAATGGACAACCAAATAAAATGAATATTAAAATGGATACATCTAATATGAAATAATATTGAATGTCAACTGTAACTGAAAAGTAAGATAATAATATACCAGTCACAAAAGATCACATATTAAACAATTCCATTTATATGAAATGTGCAGAGTAGTTAAATCTATAAAGTAGATCTGTGGTTGCTTAGGGTTGGAGGATTAAACGGTATGTGGTTGCTTTGGAGATGATAAAAATGTTCTAAAATTGACGGTGGTGATGGTTGTACCTTTCTGTGAAAATACTAAAAAACAATGACTTGTACATTCTAAACAGATAAACTGTATGGTATATGAATTATCTCAATAGAGCTATTACTAAAAACTACATCGAGCTACAAAAATGTAACAAATGACAGAAATAAGCTATATGTGTCTTGCTCAACTTAAACTATTGCTTTTGACTAATTTAAATAGTGCCTTGTTTCTTAATCAGAGTTGTTTCTTCCAAGGATAAAATAACTACCTTACTATTTTTCCCATTTCTCCATTACTCCAGGATTTAAAGGGGGAAAAGGTAAAACAAGTAAACAAATAAACAAAAGCAGTGCTCTTACCATTCCAACCTGGTCAATGGTGTCTTGAACTCTAGCCAAAAGGATGGAAATTATCTCAGGGTGAACAGCTGTGATAGCTCCTAAGAGCTCTCGACCAACCTTTGAAAAAGTCTCTCTGGTGGACAGGGTAACATACGATACCTAAATGTGGGAGGGAGTGGAAACAGCACCTTTAATAACAATTATCAGTCAAAACACATTTCCATAATTTACTTAGGATGTCTTCCAGTAAAGTAGAAAGACATCCTTAGTTCACACAATGCTCAAAAAGATGTCAGAACTTCAAAGAACGAAGTGTCTACCCTGAGGTTGAAAGGTGGGAGGAGAGGGAATGGAGGGGAAAGGTAACTATGTAACAATGACTTAAGTGCTGGATTCAGGAAGTATAGCAGTTCCTCTCTATATCACCGTTCACTTATCGCAGCCTCACTGTATCGCAGGATTTTAAAAAATATTATATTCAATTATTTATCGCAGATTTTTCGCTGTAACGCGGGACTTTGCAATTTGTACAGTAAATACTAAAATAAATGTAAGGCGGATAAGTGATGATCCAAGATGGCGGAGGAGTAAATGGAAGCTACACTAACCTCCTCCCAGGACCAGTCTGGGTTTACAACTTAATTTTGGAGAAATCATCTGGAACAACCAACGAACACTAGCTGGAAAGAAGTCTTATAACCACGGAGAGACAGAAAAGGCCGCTACATCACAACGTGACCGGTAGGGAGTGCGGAGACGCGGAAGGGCTGGCTGGGCTCACATGGGTGGCAGCTGAAGGGACTGAGAAACAGCTCAGCAGCCGGGGATTCCCCCTGAGAAGGGCAGGGTCTAAACCCCCAGCTGGGCTTCCCAGCCTACAGCAACAGAGTGGAAAGTAAAACAGTATCAGCTGTGAAAAGCGAAAAGCCACAGGGTTTCTTGCTAGCCGGAGAGAAACAGCAGGAGAAAAAGAGCTCTTAAGTGGATCACATACGAAAATATTTTGGCCACCACTTACCCTGGGCTCAAGCAGAGGGAAGGCAGAGAGGACTGGAGACACTTGGGGAGAGTTTGGCACGGTGGCTTTGAGGGAAGAACTGGAGGAGCAGCCGACTGGGTCCCAGTGCTGACTCATCCCCAGTACTGCGGGTAGACCATTCCCCTCCAAGTGGCGTCAGCCTGAGGGGAAGCAAAAGCCCTGTCGACGGGAATTAAGCTGCCACACCCACAGTCCTTAAGCCTGACAGCTAATCACAGATTGAGCAGATTAACAATCAAAGAAGACAGACAACAGCAGTAGATCCCTGGAAGTCTCCAACAGGCTGCCTAGGGCCAGACTGGTACATGATCTGACGCCACCAGAGGCAGATCCAGGAAGTGCAGATCATTCTAGGAAGCACCAACAAACAATAGGAGTCAAAAAAATGGGGAGACAGAGAAACAACCTCCCATCAAAAGGAAAGGTAGAATCCCCAGAAAGAGTGCTAAATGAAATAGAGGGGAGCGAACTATCAGATATGGAATTCAAAACATGGATTATGGAGAAGCTGAATGAGCTCAGCGGAAACTTCAAAGAACTCCAGAAAAACTACAAGGAACTCACAGAAAATTACGTGAGCATGAAAAAGGACATAGAAGCTATCAATAAGAGCCAGGAGGAAATGAAGAATACGATCTCTGAATTGAAGAACACAGTAGAAGGAATTAAAAGCAGGCTAGAGGAAGCAGAAGATCGGATCAGCGAGCTGGAGGACAACCTACACAAAAACTCCCAGACAATGCAACAAAATGAAAAAAGACTGAACAAGACTGAAGAGGTTCTAAGACAGCTGCAGGACAACATGAAACGTAATAATATCCGTATCATAGGAATTCCAGAAGGAGAAGAAGAAGAGCAAGGGATAGAAAACCTCTTTGAAAAACTAATGACAGAAAACTTCCCTAACATGACGAGAGAAAGAGTCACGCAAGTCCAGGAAGCACAGAGGGTCCCAATGAAGATGAACCCCAACAGGCCCACCTCAAGACACATCATAATTAAAATGGCAACATTCAAAGACAAAGAGAGGATCCTAAAAGCAGCAAGAGAAAAACAACTAATAACATACAAGGGTACTCCAATAAGGCTATCATCAGATTTCTCAGCAGAAACACTACAAGCCAGAAGGGAATGGCAAAAAATATTCCAAGCAATGAAAAACAAAGGTCTACAACCTAGAATACTATACCCAGCAAAACTCTCATTCAAAATGGAGGGTGAAATAAGGAGCTTCCAAGACAAAAGAAGGCTAAAAGAATACATCTCCACCAAACCAGCAATGCAAGAGATGCTAAAGGGTCTGCTCTAAGAAGATAAAGAAACAGAGAGAGACAGAGAAGAACACAAGTACAAAGGGGAAAAATGACAGTGAATAAGTACTTATCGGTAATAACCTTAAATGTAAATGCATTAAATGCTCCAATTAAAAGACATAGGGTAGCTGAATGGATTAGAAAGAATGACCCACATATATGCTGTCTACAAGAGACCCACCTTAGAACAAAAGATCTACACAGACTGAAAGTAAAGGGATGGAAAAAAGTATTTCAAGCAAATGGGCATGGGAATGACTGGGAATGACTTTCAAAGGTAATAAAAGCCCGCGAAATAAAAGGCCTGCTGCCATGGTTGGTTGTGCGGTCCACAGCAATCTCTCCAGGGAAAGAATGAAGGTTGTTTTCCTGAAAGATGGCTAGAAGGGACCTTAAGGCACAATGGAAAACCAGAAAGACTTGGAAAGGACAGGTGTGTACAGGCAAGGATGAATGCCAGGTATGTGGCCCAGCTTCTGTGCCCTGAAGAGCAGACTGAGGGCCACCCTAAATGTTCCTTGGGTAAGTTCCAGCAAAACAGAACTAAAGATCATAAGTGATCATTTGCTGCTCTTGTTATGTTTATGCAAACGAACAGGATAAATTAAAAATGGACTTAATGTAGCCCCTTTAAAGACAAGGAGAGTAATCTTAGGGAGAAAAATCATTATTCAAGGAAAATCACAATGATCAGTGGCAGACTGTAAAGTAGGGCAGCTAACCGTCTTAAAAGTTTCTTCTCACTTAAAAAATGGTTTCACTTGAAAATTAAACCATATCTGTGATATCACCAAAGAGATTCAAGTTGCAGGCAAGTAGAATGTCAAGTGCCTTGCAACTGGATGTCTTCCCAATAAGACAGTCTTACAGATTTAGAGACTTGTTTGTTGGCTATGTTACATAAATTAACATGTGTTTTCTGTTTTCAAAGGGCATAAGCCTATGACCGCATTACCTCAGTGATTGTCTGTACGCAAAAGGCTCACTTAATCCTCTCTGCAGCGCTGCCTCCTGAGACTCAACGGTTTGGCTGAACTAAATGGCTGGGTTGATGAAGAATAGGGTGGTCTGTGGGCTTCACTTTAAAACTGAATTCTCTTTTCTATCCTAATGGCTTGGACAGAAAGGGCCCAGAGGTCTGAGAAGGGGGAAACATAAACTATTTCCCTCAGCCCAAACTAAATATAATGGGCAAAAGGGTTTTGGACAGGCGAGATGTGCCTAGCACACCTTCCTCCAAAGAAGCTCCCCCCCCCTTTTTTTTTTCTCCTAATGTGGAACATTGAAAAATTAATCCCTGCCTTTTGTCACCTAGTAGTTATGGATTGAATGATGCTTTTTAACCCTTTTTGCCAAATCTGTTCCCCCCAGAACACAACAAGGATGCCAACCTGCTAAACCAAGCACGCCGTTGTCCGGAGACAGCCAACTGACCTGGAGTCTGCACAATCCTTCCCCATGTGGGAAGGCCACCCTCCCCTCCACACCCCCACTATTATTAGGGATTTCTGGACCCAAGGGTAGGTAGGACGACGACCATGTCCAGCTTGAAGCAGCTAGAGGAGCTTGAGACCTTCGCCCATTGTCCTTTACAAGATTACAAAGGGTCTTAATATCTGAGAGGGAGGGATAGTTATTTTTTACGAACCATGGGTACGGACTTGGGGGGGGATGCTGGGGGAGGGAGATACTGGGTGGAGGGGAGTAAAGGGGAAAAAATTGGAACTACTGTAACAACATAATCAATAAAATATACTTTAAAAAAAATAAATAAAATAAAATAAATGTAAGGCTCCTACTTCACGGATTTTCACTTATCCCGGGGGGGGGGGGGGGCGTCTAGAATGTAATACCTGTGATAAGTGAGGAATCACTATATATCCTGAAATAGCAATAAAATAGTACCTTCAGTGTTAAAACGTCTCAAAATTTGAGGAAATCACTAAAATGGTAACATTCAGAATGCATTTCATGGGAATATGCATTCTCTCCTACAAAATAAGATCCCCAACTACAAGAGCTCCTAAAATATCCATGTTTATCAATTCCTCTTGAACAATGTCTTCTAAACTATAGGTTACAATCCATTGATGTCAATGTCCAGCATTATTTTTTAAATACAATGGAATAGAACAGAAACATAATAGCAGAATAAGATAGAAAAATGTGAGAGTGTATCCGCTTAAAATTAAATATTGTCTTAACTTCACGCAAGAACTTACACACATGCACACACAGCATCAGAATGTAATAAAGAAGGTAATTTTACCTGAGTACTGGTCAGAACACTTGAAACATTACTCAAGATTATAAATATTGCTTTAGGATCTGGAGAATGCTGAGATCCACTGATAAAGGAATAGTAATGTAAAGAAATTTTTTCACAACATGGAGATAGTCTGGAATTGCTGACCCATCCAGGTCTTAACCTCATGCATGGTTACAACATACAGGTGCAAGAAGAGTTCAATAGAGTATGAGATCCTAGAAAAGAACTGATCCAGCCTGCCATTCTCAAATTGGAAGAGGTTAATAAACTCAGAGAATCTTCTTGGAACATAATTTTACTTGAGTTTACTTGTACAGTTTGGAGAAAATATTTTTTTTTGAAGATAAGCAGATTTGTGACAATCTAAATTGAAAAAGTACATTTTTTTTTTTAAATTTTATTTTACATACACAAAACTCCAATGAAAGTTTTAGTAATGATTTTGGGTTATGTCCCTAGACACTCAGGGTCCAAAGTTCACTCTCCTCCACCGTTAAGGATGGCTCAGTGAAAAAGTGAAGAAAACAAGAATCTCATCCCAGCCTCACATTTTATAGATGAGGAAACTGAAGCCCAGAGTGATAAGATAGCTTTTCTGATGTGAGATGGAAAATTAATAGCAGATTTAAAATAAACCCAGGCCTTCTAACTCCAGGTTCAGTATTCTGTCCATCACCTCCTTTAAACTGACTTATGAGCCAGCGTTCCATATTATGGGCAGGGTCAGGGCAGGGAGGGCGGAGACAACAGACAGTGTAAAAACTCCGAGTGTCAGGCTGTGTCAGATTGTCTGTTTCTTACCAGAACTCATGTACCGAATGTCAAGAAATAGTCAGGGGAAATGTAATGGGTATGATCCGTATTTTCAATATTCCTTATAGCAAAATGATGTTCCATTGATTATCTGCTCCCATTGGTGCAGACAGTACACAATAGTCACTTTCCTTTTTTTAAAACAATCCCAAAAGAATCAGTAAGTGGACAATCCGAAAGAAAATATTTCTTAGCAGACTTCTAAAACTTAATATTCTAACCTCATATATCTCCAGAACAATAATTTTTATGAAGTCTTCATCCACATCGGTTCTTCTGGCCTGAGCCATCTGAGCAAATGTAGTCAGAAGGCAAATCTCTTCCGAGCTATTCATGGAAGAAAGACACTTCTCAAAGTTCACAAAATGTTCTGGGTCTGCAGGTTCACATCAAGAAAATTAAAATGGGGAATGAATAAAAATATATCACTTTAATCATTCTTCCAGAGAGAAAAGATATATAAAATTAAAAGACATTCAGAAATATTTAAAGATACAAAAGTTCTTTCCTGAAGTTACTCAGTGTTCCTGGGTTTCTTCTGTGTACACAGGAGATATACATGTTGTTAACCTTTAATATGTATTTCTACAGATAGAATTCCAACTTTAAATATAATGTAGCCTCAGGGGTGACATTTAATATCTCCAAGCCTCAGTTTCCTCATCTATCTCCAAAGGTTATTTAAGATTAAATGACATTCCCCTAGTATAGTGCTCTGTCAACTGCAAAGCACTAGTACTGTTACTAGGTGAGAAATCTTCAAAGGCAAACTTGGGTCTACCTGATATTTGCCAGGCAAATGCTAATGAAAACCACTACGACTGGCAAACTACTCAGCACAAGCATGGCATTCCAAATAAAATAGATTTGATTACAAATGAAAATTTGGGACAAGAAATTAATTATAACAATAGCTGAAATACTAATGAAATGTGACACAGTTGCCTATCTCTCAGAGGATGTCATATAAGCAATACTACATTTTGTCACTAGGGGGCAGTATTGATCAACAGCTTTGCAACACACCACAGAAAACTAAATATTTCAAAGGCAAGTTATAGAGGAATACAAAAATCTGTTTAGAAAATATATTCCCTTGATAGAATTTTTCAGTTAGGAAGCAACAAGCCAACAATGCTTTTCATATGTTTACACATCTGAGAAAAAGGCAGAACGTACATCTAATTTCCTATTCATCTTCAAAGCAACTCGATGAAGCATTTATCAACCCAATTTTCATTTCCCATCCCCAAATTGGGTTTACCATAGAAATAACTACCCAGAGACATTCTAAGATAATGAAAACTGGAATTATATTCTAATACGTCAAAAATCACAAAGCAGTCTTTCGAATTCCAAAATAATCACACAAATACACAAAGTAAAACATTCTCTCGGTCCTTCTAAGAGCAAAGCGAAGAAAGCAACGAAGAGGGCGGGCACAGAAGGTGCCCACTGCAGCGAGGCCATACCTTGGAGCTGCTTCTTGCACTCAGCGGGCGGGAGGGCGGTGCAGACAGTCTCCAGATTCCCGCTCTCCACCTGGTGCATGAGGTAGAAGAGCTTCCAGAGCATCTGGACTGACAGTGTTCCAAAAGGCATTTCCGACATAAACAGCCAAATGCCAAGTCTGTGTGTTTTAAAAAGAGCATAAAGCATTTAATATTATCAGTCACTCTCACCATACTGAGATAATAAACAAACCTTCAGTTCTGATGGGAAAAAAATTCTTAAATCTCACTACAGCGATTTTTCTAGTATGTCTCAGTCATAAACCTTGAGGATAGGTAACAGTAACAGGAAATACCAAGCACTTAGCTTGTGCCAGGCACTGTTCTAATCGCTGCATCATGCTTATATCCCCTCATTCCGTCCTCACTAAAACCAAGGCAACTACTATTACCGATATTATCCCAGTTCACACATGAGGCTACTAAGACACAGACAGGGTGGTAGTAAGAGGTAGAGCTGAGTTTTGAACCAAAGATTCTTTTCAGACCTGCGTGACAGAGAGGCTGCATGGATGTGGATGTGTGTGCCTGAGCAAGCATACAGGTACACATGTAGTGAGAGAGAAATCAATCAAAAACCCTCCAGTGACTCCTCACTCATCTCCAAATGAAGTTCAAACACCTCATATTACTGTAGCTCATCCCTGTAACATATTCATGAGGCTGATGGGAGAGGTAGTATTTTATCATCATCTCCACTTTATAAATGGAGAAGGTGGGGCCATAACTATTAAGTGGCTTGCCCAGAGTAACAGCAAATGGCAGACCAAGACTCAAAGCCACTACACAACAGAAAATAAATAAGAGGCTGAGGCTAAGAGGCCCAGAGTAAGAGAAGCATAGACAGCTCAGAAGAAGACAAAGGTGAGGAAGAGCTGGCAGTTCACAAGTGGAGGTGGGTGGGGCTGGAGGGTGGCCCTCATCTCCCAGCAGGGGGTACAATGAGGCAGGTAGAATCCACTCCTACACTTGGCCAGAAACTCAGGGTACAAGGTACACTGCTATGCCCCTGCCTCTGCACGAAATGCAAACTAGGCCGTAAGCGGCAGCAAAGACAGCGTGATCAGAAGACAACATTTAAACAGCCAAGACAGAGGACCAGGACCCATGACTGTCCTGGACATTAAAACCCTTGCAGTAAGGCAATTTGAATAGTCAGAAAATCATTTGTGCCATGCACTGAGCACCTACTCTGCCTCACTGCAGGAACCAGAGATGGGTGTGAAAAAGAATTCATCCCCTGCTCAAAAGTTCAGGGGTGCCAAAACTAGATCTCAGAATCCAGTTATTTTAAGACTAACAGAAACCTCAAAGAGAGATCATTTCAGTCGGCACTAGTTAAGGAAACTAAACCCATGAACTTTCCTAAGATAAGAAACAGCTGAAATACACTAAGATACCACAAAAAATCGACTTAAGTCAATACTTTCATGTCAATCTTTCTCACTAGCCAGGGAGCCACTCCTCAACACTCATCATCATACTCCTTACCTTTTGGCTTTCAGCACATGTAGGACAGTTCTCAAAAACAGCTCATCAAATTCAACCTGTAGCTTCTCCATGGAGTAGGGCTCCAGAGCCAATCCCCCGCCTCGGTTGTAAGCCACATACTGTGCCCAATGGTCACTCACATAACCAAGGGTCATCCTGAGCATGAGGAAAGACAACATAGCACTCTTCATTAATGGGCTCAGTGTTGGCAGCTTTAATTATATTTGAAGCATTAATCTACTACACACATGGTTACTGAACACCTACTACCTTCTAGGTTCTGCAGGGAATTCAATTATAGGGTTGGGGGGGGGCATCCTATCTTCATGGGGCTTACATTTAGTTATGGCAAACAGACAATAACAAAATAAAGTAAAATATATAGTCTGTCACATGGTTGTAAGAGACATTGAGAAAAATAAATTGGAGAGGAGAATAAAGTTTCTCTGAAGTTGACAGGAGAGTTGGTTGGGAGCAGGAAAGGTCTAACTGAAGACGGACACGTGCATAAGGACAGGAGGAAGTCGCAGGGATAGCTAAGGGAAGAGCACCAGGTAGAAGAAACAACCAGTGTGAAGGCTGCAAAGTGTGCTCAGTATGTTGGAGACACAGCAAGGCAGCCAGTGTGCTAAAGCAGAGTGAGAAGGGGCCTGGCTAGAGAGGAAATCAGAAAAGTGACAAAAACCAGACCGTGAAAGGTCCTGTAGGCCACTGGGAAGACTTTGGCTCTTACTCTGAATGAGATTGAAAGCAGTAGGGTCTTGAGCAGAGGAGTGGCATGAGCTGACTCACCATTTTCAGGGAGTACTGACTTGTGAGAATAAGCTGGAGGCAGGGTGAAGGGGGCGCAAGGGCAAAAGCAGGAAGATAAGCAAGGAGGCCACTAAGAATGAGCCAAAGTGGTGGCCATGAAGGTGGTCAGAAGCTGGATTCTGGAAACAGCCTGTTCTATTGATTCAGAAGGATGCATATCTATTCCACGTTAGTCTCTGCAACTGGAACATAGAGTGATCCCTCACTTATCGCGGCTATTATGTTCTAGACCCTCCTCCCCCGCGATAGGTGAAAATCCATGAAGTAGGAATCTTACATTTATTTTAGTATTTACTGTACAGTACCGCAAAATCCTGCGATATTGTGAAAAATCCGCAATAAATAATTATAATATTTTTAAAAATCCTGCGATACAGTGAGGCTGCAATAAGTGAACCACGATATAGAGAGGGACTACTGTGTGTTAAAAACTGATGGCAAGCCATAATTTGGCAGCATTTTTCCTTCCTGAGTGGCACACAAAATATATCATCAGAATTGGTGGCACCTTGGACTTGATAAAAGATGGTGTTTTAAGGCAGATGACAGAGCTGGCTATGAGATGGGATGTGGGGTGTAAAAGAGAAAAGTCAGGAATGACACCATGTGTTTCAGCCCAAACAGCCAGAAGAATAAAGTTGCCACAGACTGAAATTGAGACGACTGTGGGAGGAGCAGTCTGGGGGTGGGAAGCGGGAGTTTGCTTTGGGAATATTAAATTACAATGTTCATGAGTCATCCAAGTGGAGGTGCTGAGCTGGCAGCTAGGTAAACAAGCTTATGAAAGAGATACAGACTGGGAATATAATTGAGAATTGTAACAGTATTTAGATGACATTTAAAGACATGAGAATGGATGAGAATCCAACCAGCAAGGTCAGATAAAGAGAAGAGGTCCCAGGACTGAGCCCTGAGGCCCTCCAATAATAAGAACTTTTGGAGGTGAGAATGGAAAACCAAGGAGGAAGAAAATGAATAGCCCTTGAAATGGAGGAGACACCAGGAGAAAGTGGAAACCAAGCAAAGAAAATATTTTAAGGAGAAAGTGATCAACTATGAGAAAGGCCGCTACATGGACTATGTGAGCGACGTAAACCAGGATGAAGACTTAGAATTGGCCACTGGGTAAGTTGCACAAAGTTCATTAGTGACCTTCACTCTTCAGAGCTGTTTGGATAGTGTTGCAGGAGAAGCCTGATAGCGGCGAGTGCCAGCGAGAACAGAAGGAACAAACTAAGACCCAACAGATGACCTGAGGAGGCGGGCCTTGTGGAAAATTGTTCTACAATGGAAGGTATGAGAAGAATCTGTGATAAAGCAAAGCAAGCAGACAGAAAACAAAAAAATAACTAAAATAACCAGCTATAAATATTTACAAGGAAATAACATAGAGAATGCTGTTCTTAAAACAATAATAACAATGTCTTTCCTGTAGTTATTACAAGAAGAAAATGAGAAGGCATAGTCCTGGCACATGGTAAGCAATCAATCCTACAGCATGTATGTGAGCAAGGATGAAATTTACCTTATTTACCAAGCAGAATCAGAAAATGAATACTACGACTTCTGATAGTAAGTAAATAAGCTTTTAGCTTTTAAGAAAGTAACTCTACAAGTCACCAACCCTCCCTCCACCCACCATTTCCATTTTAATTACCATCTACTGAAGGTTTTCTCTAGATCTTAAGAGTAACCCTTGACCTTCTCAGGACATCCTACAATCATTTACCTGACGTTATAAAGCTGATGGATACATACACATCTAAAATAAATTAATTAAAATCAATGCTGTTTTACAAATAAATGTAGGAAGAAAAAGTTTTGCAGATTTTTGGAGGTTTTACAGAGGAAAAGGATGTTGGAAGAAATAACAGCTTATGCTGTAGGAAGTGGCCCAGAGATAAATATTAACAATGCAGAAAACAGGACATAAAATTAATTCAATAAAAAGTAGTACTTAGTCTCAAAATTTATTCATACTTGATAATAAAAACATTAGCCTACTTTTCACTCAAATAAATCAGATGCTTTTCCAGATCAAAAGAGTAGCCACTGACGAAATCTGTACAGTTTTCTTTAAATGATATTTAACAGAAATTAGAAAAAGAATAAATAAAAGAAAAATGAAAACAATGACACCAAAAAGCTATTGCTGATTTCCCATAGCTAAGTGACAAGCGCCAGGCAAAAGCGAGGAGGCAGAAGAAAATAGAGAGCAAGGGAAGGGGAAAGAGCCGGCATTTTCCTTGACCAAGTTCAGTTTCTCTGGCCAAGTTCAATCCAGCAGTTGCTTTGAGGACCTTGAGCAAACCAGTTAAATTTGAGATAATTAACCAAATATTCTGATTGGAAGCGTTTATATAATTTCCACCTAGTAGATGGTAAAAACAGCAATTATTAATTTTATGATAAGACCTGAAACATACACAACAGTGTCCATGACCCCAATTATGCAGTATCTGTGTCTGACCAGGGTGAAAGCGAAGAGAAACGATGTACCAACGGCAGTTATTACCTGATCATATAACCAATTCGTTTGACAAACTGCCTATAGCGTGCTCTGTTAAAGGTTTCTAAGCCCACAGCAAGAAGTTCCACTAATGAGTTAGCAAAGGCAAAAATTTTCATCATCTCTTGAGGTCTTGTTGTTTCAGGTAAATAATCACCTAGAAGTTCAAATCAGAGAAAAGAAAACAATTATAATTACTATAGAAAACACTGAAAGATACAGGTATATGTACCTCAACAAGAAAACAAAGCCAAGATGGAGAAGAATTAACAATCCCAATTGCTCTGGCTCCTGTGTCAATGGGAAATGGGAAACTCAAAACAAAGTACAAAATTAAAACAATTTATTTAAGCTGGGCAATGTGCTCGCTAGTCACCCTTTTTGCATTTAAACACTAAGTAGAAAATTACAAGCACGGGAGAAGGAAAGGAGGCCTTATCAAGGTGTGATGCAATCGCCTCAGTAGAGCATTGCTAGGAACAGGGAGGCTGAACCAGGAGCCTGCATGAGGTGTAACACTTGATGCTGAGCTCCTGTGTTTGATCCTGCTATTACTGCATTTTACATATATGACCAAAGAAATTAGTCTACCTTTTGCCTTAAACCCAAGAAGATGCTGAAAGAGTTCATGAAATGGGAACTGTGATAAAAGGATAACCAAGTCATCTTCATTAAGGAGACTCCAACTGGTCTCAGGGTCTTCATCCTAAAGGAAAAGATGCAAAACCATGTCCACTGATTTGATCAGATCACACCACAGTCTACAGAGTTACAGAAGCTAAATTATCAAAGGTCTCAAAGACACATGTGTGGTATTCTCATGAGTATTCATGGACTACTCTTCCTGGACATAGATTTATAGTATCAGTTTCAAAGATGGGCTATAGCCCCTGAAATTGCAAGTACAATTTTATGTGTATCTGGGTCATGTCCATTTTTCAGTAATAACAATTGGAGAAAAAAATTCCTTACAGATATACTGACCACTACAGTAGAAAAAAAACCAACAAATGTTATCTTGAGAAATTGGATTTTGATCATTCAACTGTCACCAAAAACAGAGAACCATCTTCTACCTTTCAAATAAGATCTGGATAAGAAGTTTATAAGAGGTAAGGCAGAATCCTGGTATGCTCAGCTCTTTATTACACAGACTCAAGATAATCTGTAGGTGAGAGTTCACATCCAGAAAATTATTACTACAAAAAATACAATCCTAATATAAAGTTTACATTATCTGTAAATATTTCCATGTTCTAAATTCTCCCAGCTCAACAGAGATATTCTAGAAAAGGGTGCCAGCACAGCACACTGGATCAGAGCAGAGGCTCCAGAGGCTCTGCCATTTAATGACTTGAGTGATTTAGAACAAATTCCTTCAGCCCCGTGCACCTCATCTGTAAAAATGAGATCACAACAGTACTTGCTTCGTGGGGTTGTTGGGAGAATTAAATGAGATAACTTGTGGAAAGTGCTTAAAACTCAAGTGATTATCAGAATAATGCGGACATGATGAGTTACCTCTTCTCCTCCTTCATCTACGAGTGTCCATGACCCAGACGCAGGCCCCGAGGAAGACGGCTTCCCCTCGCTGGGCTTCATGTGGCACAGGAGCTCTGCTCGATTTCTGGAAGGACAAGTGACATCACTCCAATCACAAACACAGAAAGCCCACATGTGTGAATTCTGATCACCTACTCACCCTGAAGAAGAGTCAGACATCGACTCAATCTTCAAATGGTTTAAATTAGTAAATAAGAAATAAGAACTGACTATAACTCAAGGACACCAAAATCTCACTTATTTCAGTACAGAGACCACAACTGTTTGGACATAGTAATGATGAGAGAAAATGCAGAAAAGTGGTCAAACTAGCACCTCTCCTGCACACAGTGGGACCCCAATACACGTGGACTGCTGCAGCACCTTAACTCTGAGCAGGCTTACAGAGTGTTGCCAGGGAGAGAACTTTAAAAATCATGCTTTCTTGCCCTGGCTGGTGTGGCTCAGTGAATTGAGCATTGGCCTGCAAATCAGAGGGTCACAGGTTCGGTTCCCAGTCAGGGCACACACCTGGGCTGCGGGTCGGGTCCCCAGTTGGGGGCACGCGAGAGGCAACCACACATTGATGTTTCTCTCCCTCTCTTTCTCCCTCCCTTCCCCTCTCTCTAAAAATAAATAAATAAAATATCTTAAAAATCATGCTTTCTTGAATAAAAAAGGATAATCCACAGGTAATGCAGAAGCTTGTTTGGGGCACAAAAATACATCTAAGTACAAAAAACATTTTTAAGTCAAATCTTATCTACCATGTATCCAGGAAATGAAACAGGAATCAGGAAAAATTCCTGCCTGCCCAATTTTCAGCATTGGCCAGATCTGGTAAGGTGTAACCAGAGATGTTTCTCCTCTGAGACCGTAGCCCAGTTCTCAGTCTGCCATTCCTTCCTCTCTGGCCTGCCCCTGAAAACTCATCCATTCCTTCCTTTAACCAGGATCTTTCTTCCATGACTTCCAGCTCTGTAGCTCTACTGCCAAGGAGCTCCAATCCTGAAGCTCCCCATGTCTACTGATATCTGTCATTTTTGTATCAATCGTACACCCGCCTCAATGACCTCAAATTTTCCTCCTTACGAAACAGCTCCCCCTTCTGTGTTTCCTGTCTGCTGGGCTGCCGATACCCTCTCTGTCACCGGGACTTGGGAGTCTGTGGAGTTGTATCTGAACCACTCCTTTCCCACATTTTGTTACTGAGCAAGCTACCTAACCCTTTGCTGGGAAGATGACCTCTGGCTTCCCCTCCTTCTCTGTCCCACTACTATTCCCCCAACTCAGGTCTGGAGGCAGACAGGCTTTCCAAGACTGAAAGCCAGTGGTAGTAACACTGTTCAAGGTCACCTAGACACAGACTCAGCCTTCTCCTCCAGTTATGGAAGTGGCCCTCTTGATGCTGGGTTGGATTCCAGGGCCAGGAGAGCAAGACATCCATAACTGTGATTGAATTAAGCAGAAGTATACCTTCTGCCTCCAGTTGAGCCTCATCTTGCCTAAATACAGCTTTCACGGGTGTTCAAAAGCCCGCAACTACCACAAAGGCCAGGCCATATCAAATCTAGATCCCGCTGTCTTAATGCAGGGCCTTTTATAATCCGACTCACTCTATTCATCTCTATTACCACCTCTCACACACCCAGCCAAGCTGCCCTCTTACCTGTCGCCTGTACAGCTGCCCTTCCCTGTGCTTAGAGCCGTTGCTCACTGTTCTCCCCACTGCAGTGCCCGCTACTCCTCCTCTCCCACTGAAATCCATTCCACCCTTCAAACCCAGCTCATCCACATGGAACCCTCTGACTACTCCACTCTACTCTTTATTCTCCTCGTTACATCGCTTCACACTCAGCACTTAAATCTGTGTTTTTTCTTCCTCTGACACTAAATCTCTTCTTCTAAGAAACAGATTATCTTCTTTGACTCTCCCCACAATACCTTTCACAATAACACATACGACAGGAGAAGCAAACCCATTAAAAGGGGGACCCAAAAAGATTAGTAATTTATATATAAGCAGTCAATAAGGTCACTTTGGGAAAAAGGGCAGCAAACCCAAAGAAAATCTGCAATGTAAAATTCTGGAATGCTGATGCAGCCCTTGACAGTTCTTCGGATATGGACAATTTAGGAAGCCAATTCTTTGATAAAGACACATTTTAATTTCTACATCAAGAAGATCTTCCACACTTACTTGACAGGAGACATTAGTAGGGCAAGGGACTGCATAAAATGAAAGACCCCTGATGGGTTATTCAACACTTTGATCTGAAATCAGAAAAGGAAAAAGCATACTGTAGAAAACCAACAACCCAAGTATCCATAATCTTAGTGCACAAGAATTCTGAGAAAGGGAGCTGTTAAGAAAACAAAGATGGAATTGGCACCTAACCCACAAGAGTGAGAATACAGCTCATGGGTTACCTGGCAGTAATGACTCAGCACTACTCATAGAGCAGAAGTAGCTAAGCAGTTTATATCAATTACCTGTAACAATATGGGTCAAAGAACAATGTGCTATTTTAATCCAAAGATAAACCATAAAAAAAAAAAATCTTCTACCTAAAAAATCCAAACTTCTTGCCACCAGAAATACTAAAGAACAAATAATGTGAAGTTGAATTTGGCATACACTTGGCTCCTACTCATCTGAGTAGTTACTATTAGTAACGAAACAACCCAAAGGCAAGAAGCAGAGAAGAAAATCTATAAACCATATAATCAACACTTAAGTTGATTATATGAGAGCTGATCAAACAGACCTGGATATATGCCAATATTAATCAACTGAGTTGCTGGTAGTTTGCTTTACCTATAACAACTGTGCTATGTAGCCCTGGCCAGTGTGGCTCAGTTGGTTCGAGTGTTGTCCCATAAACTGAAAGGCCACAGGTTCAATTCCTGGTCAGAGCACTGCCTAGGCTGTTGTTCAGTCCCTGGTCAGGGCACGTAAGAAAGGCAACTGATTGATGTCTCACATTGATGTTTCTCTCCCTCTCTCTCTCCCTCCCTTTCCCTCTCTCTAAAATTAATAAGCATGTCCTCAGGTGAGAATCAAAAAAAAAAAAGAGAGAAATTTAAGGAGTTGAGCATTACAGAAAAAAGTCCTAGAGAGCCTTCCCGCACAGAAATTTTACAAAATTAAATACTACTGAACTACCAAGCCAGACCACTACGAAACTTTTGCAGTTCTAATTTAATCAATTATAGGTGACCCAAGAACTTCTGGCATATAAAACTCCTATAAATATATTCTAGATATATTTTAAGAATTTTATTTTAAATATAAATATTTTTTAGCTAGCCTTTTTTTTTAAAGCAATTTCTTCAGGAAAAATGTTTAACAAAATCTCCTTCCCATATCCCCCAAAACCAGAGGGATGTTCATCATACCTGCACAAAAGGAACAGCCCATTTACTAACACCGGCCGGACATCGAAGAACGTGGTTTAGAAGGAAGAGGTGGTCTCCAGTACAGCCAACTCTTTGTAACACTGATACCTAAACAACAAAGGACATACACATAGTATCACTATTTAAAAAGAAGAATAATGTATCGCGGGGACTAGTGAAATCACTTATCCCATGTTTAAATACATGTAATCTTCCAAAGAGTAACCAGACATAAGATAAACTATTGACAGATTGAGTTTCTACCGCACAGACACACATAGGCTGATGAATCTCAGTACTACGATAAAAATATCTTAAGTCGTTTCTCAGTAAAATTTTTATATCTGGCAAATAACAAATCACTAACATTCCTGGCCATTTGTGAATAGACGGGAATCAAGTATTTTAATCTATTCTCAGTTTGTAATAGTTTGTCAAATCTATATTAAGTGAATATGCCTGGAACCTCACGCCATATTTAAAAACTCTAGTATGAACCTAATAAAAAAGGAGCCCCATTAAAAAACATAACCAATAAACAAATAACCTTCTCTGTAACACACCCAACACCTTTCCTACGTTTTTCTAAGATCTTTCTTTTTTCCTTTAAAAAACATTTTTAAAGTATGACTAAGTGCAACAATATAAGATGGTAAAAAGAAATATGGAAACTTTTTAGATCAGATACCTATATTTTAAATATGAATCTAGTCTTAAATTTAGCAGGCTTCACACATTTCCATTTCTTCTTAATTTGAAACCAAAAATAATTTAACATAAAGTTTATCAGAGAGAAAAGCACTTTGTGTTTAATAATGCACTAGATAAGTACAACTTATTTCCATGTGTCATGATCACTGTGATGAAAAAAAATCTTAAATTATCAGGGAAATAAAAGATAGACTACTGTATCTATTTCTATTCCTTTACCAATTTTTGTAGCCAGAGAAGAAGATCATCCTGGAACTGAGTATCTTCATTAACTCTCCTGGTGAACATGAATAAGACACTAATACACTCCTTCAGTTGACACAGATCAGAGGGAATGCTTTCCGCCTGTTTAGAAGCTATAAATTAGAGAATTAAATAAATCCCATATTAACGTTTTTTTAAGGGGGGAATATTTATTATCTTCACTTTGAAAAAGAACTCTTCAAAATATTTACTTTAAATAAAAATTGAGGAAGAAAAGCTGCATCAAAAATAATTTAAATTCTACTAAATATGTAAACCAAAAAACAGTATTTAACTTTGTGCAGTATTTCAAAGCAAGGGAAAATTAACTTCATTAAAAATTATTTTTTATTTAAAAATCAGCGGATCTCTGGCCAAGCTGAGGTTCTTTGATTAGTAATGAAAACAATAAGGGGGAAAGGACTTCTTACTTTAAACGATCCTAATATCTCTCCCAGAAATAAAAAGTACATGATTCAATTAGCGTAATTAATACTTTACACACAATACAGTAAAACCTAATTTCTTAAAACCCCAAATAAGATGAAAATTTCAGAATATGAAATCTGAAAATTAAATACAATTAGAACAGCCCAGCAAATGGGACAGGCGAAAATAATGTGCAAGAGGCAGAGGATGAAAAAGTACTGATTATCAGTTTTACAACCAAAAAATCTATTTGGACCTGATTTGGTAACAACCACATAAATGAGGACAATAAAAGACATGAAGGATAAATAGCAGCTTTCTGGCTTCCTAGAAAAGCAAAGGATGGCGGGGAAGGTAGATCTCACCTCGCTCCCTCCAGGTGTTGGTAAGGCAGATAGCAATCCCATCCTTGGGAGGCAAGGTAAAACCACAAGCACAAATGGAACCTTTTAATACCAATTAGTGCACAATCATTTAACCAGATCATACCCCTCAATTTTTTTTTGCATTTCAGACTACAAGAAAGAATGAGACTTCCATTACTTACACACCTTGGCCTTGCTGATGAATAGCTAAAGATCTCACAACAGCTGGACTATTGAGCAAGGCATAGATATAAGACTCCACTTGCAACCTAGAGAGCACAGAAGTGTAGGCGTGCAGAGCCAGGGTCTGGTGCAGGTGCTCAGATTTGGCATCAAATAGCTTCTTTAGCTCCTCCAGAGCATTTTCATTCATTTCTACTCTTTGGTAGCGATGATAGCCTGAAACTTTCACTTGATCTGCACAGATACCCTAGCAGTGGAAAAAAGAGTAAAAAAAGAAACCAGTTACTCTTTGCACTTAAAACCATCAGGCAGCAGATGTATGATGCATAGTCTTTAGTACCATCTTCAATACGCTTATAAACCAGTGTTTCTCTCTCCACACTCCTTCCTATCTACAAAGAGAGAGAACACAAGTACCCCAATGAATGAGGGTTAGGGATGGGGGAAAATCACAAGTTTCCCTCTGATATCCCCTTCAGCTTCTCTCCAACGTCAAGCTTGTCGAGTGGCCTTCTCTTCCCATCTCTTCCAAGCCACTATGAGATGGCTTTCCTGATAGTGACCTTGGTCTCTACTGGGACACATCTAATTGCCTTCCCTGTTTCCTCATCTCCTCTTAACCTTATTCCATGAATCATCCACTCCTTGATAACTCTCTACCCATTGGATGTTCTTGCCATTATGCCCAAGGTCACAAACTAAAAGGTCCACGGGCTAAATCTGACTTGGAGACATGACTTGCTTGGCCTATACTGTGTGAGTATGTGTGTAATTAGTTGCCAACATTTTCAAATCAAGATTCCTCACATTTGGCAAATCATAAGATGTGGCAATGCTGGATCAACACAGCCTCAGAGCAATAATCAGCCAGGACTCAACGGCAGCTGCCCCTGGTGGACTAGACATGAGTTTGCTCAGTGACCACTGTCCTACTCAGTCTGCTGCATTTCTTTGGTTACCTGCATGGTCTCTGCAGGCGCCAGACTCTATGAGTCCTGCAATGTGCTACTCTGAGCTCAGACAGGGTCAGTGTGGGTATAGGAGCAGACTCCAGGCCCAGATGGCATCACAGGGTTAGCACTACCCCAGGCTCCTAAAGCTTCACAGAATACTAGTTAAAATACCTGTACAGACAATTGTTCCTCCTTAAAGTGCCACAGTCGACTCTTAGCATTTTGGCAATCAGATGTCAGAGCACATAGCTCCGCTTCAGCCAGAAGCAGCTGCTTCCTACATCGTGAATAGTTCAAAAGCAACTCATAAAATTCATGCCTGTCCTGATGAGCCATGCTGTCAAATTCTTCTAAATATGAGTCAACATTTTCGAGCCATGAACCAGGCTCAAAAATTTTTAGCTGTTCTTTAGTAAATGGTACTACTTCTGGCTGAGCTGGGAGCTCCGGGTAGAGTCGCTCATTGCGAAGCAAGGGTTTTGCTGCTACCAAAGGGGGCACTTCTCCAGCAATTTCAGCTGGCAACTGGGGATACAATCTTTTCACTCTAGGTGGCTGAAAAAAGTCCGTGGCTTCACAAGAACTCTGCATGGCAACATTTTGTAGCACCTCTGAAGAAAGACCTAAGGCTTGTCTGTCTTCTTTGCTATGCTGAGTTTCTCTGGACTGTAAGTTTTCCATTCCCTGCTGGGTATAAGAAAAACTAGATTGCAGTGTACTTTCAGAAGGTCCACATTGTACCACTTTACTTTCCTCTACTTCTGTAAAGTTCTTGGGAGTTTCTACTTTGGTTCCAACATTGTCTCCAGGGTCAGCCTTCAGCTTGACTTCTTCATCCCCAACACAGGCTCTGACCTCCTTCCCTTCTTTTAGGGTCTCTGTACTACATGGCAGGGACCCTTCATTACTTATAGTTAAGGAGGTGAGTTGTTTGTCAAACATTTCACTCTCATTTTGTCCACGGGCATCATTCTGGAGCTCGGAATCAGCTAACACCTTCAGATGTTCTCCTCTGAATTCAAATGCTAGAGTAGGCATTTCCAGTTCTCTGGAGGGTTTTGGAAGGGAGACTTCATCGGACTCTTCCCTCTGAAGGTTTTCATATTTCTTCTTTTCCTAAAAACAAGATTTATACTGTGAAATAACTTATAACAAATAACCATGCTTTCAATACGAGGAATTTTTTAATTGTATGTAAAATCTACATTTTCTCATTTAACAAATGGAGTCTATATTCACTCCATAAACAGTGTTTCATATTTTGTATTATTCAATTTTGAGTGTGTTGAATTTGGATATTCACTAGTATAATCTCAACAGAGAAAGACATCATAATAAACAGCAAGTTATGATTCAAAAATAGGAAAGAAAAGTCTTAATTAGGTCATTCTCCATTGCGCTAGAGGTGAAGTGAAAAAGAACAATCAAACTGGGAATCAAACTGGTAACGTTCCTGTTCACAGGCCGGCATTCAATCTACTGAGCCACACCAGTCAGGGCCATTGATTTATTCTTTTATGTCCCTTGACTGGCGGGACTGAACCTACAGACTTGGTATTTTGGATGACACTCTAACCAACTGAGCTACCCAGTTGTGGTGTTTTCTCATAATTAGATTGAGGTTATAATTCTTGGAAAGGATACTGAAGAGGTAGTAGGCCTTCCCAGAATTTCATATGGGAAGCTGGTCCATGGTGAGAAGGAAGAAGCAGCAAGCAGCTATGCAGTTTGTAGGGATGATTCAGCCATGCAGCCTAGGCTAATAAGAAAGCAGGCACACTGCTGCTTTGATCATGCCTGCTCTACCTGACTCCGAAGCCACCACAGACTCTGCCTTGCAGACCCAGACTCTATCTGAACTCTTGGAACTCAGGACATATGGAGAGGACCCTCTCTTAAGATTTGTGCCTTTCCTGGGCTTCACCATGATCCAGTGTAACACAACACATGCTTTCTTGGACCACTATATGGAGGCTGAAGACAATGTGCCCAATATCCTGAAGGAGAGAACTGACGGATAAGGAATGGGGAACTTCTTGGCATGTTTTTGGTTTATCGCTGTGTGAGAGATACATCCATCGGTTGCCTCTTGCATGCCCCCAACTGAGGACCTGGCCAGCAACCCAGTCATGTGCTCTTACCTGTGTGGAAGAAAAGGGGCCACATATTAACCTGACAAGCTCAGAGGAGGCTGGCGTGGCAACCTTACAAACTCATCAGAGACCTAAAGTAACCACAAAGGATGGACTGATATTAAAATCTTTCTAACAAAAAGCAGGTCATGGTGGGTTGTAACATCCTAGGCTGGTATTGTTCTCTAACAAAGGTCAGTCTTTACCTTAACTGAGCCTGTCTATTGTCCTTTTGCATCTGTGATAATATACCTCAGGAATGTCAAGGCCCCTCCCCTTTTCCAAACCCCTTGGACACAACCACACATCAGAGCTGAAACCACAAATTCCCTCAGTGTTATTGCTATCATGTTTAAAACAAATGAGATTGTAAAATCCTACTGAGTTGAGAAATAAAGCAAGCATGCAGAGACAAGACTGGGGAAAAAGAGGGAAATTTTTTTTTTAGTTCTCTTCTCTTAAACTCTAAGAGATCGCTGGGGATATTAAATGCTAACTATAAGACAGGAAGCTGATGAAGCAGGCATATGATGGGCCACATGATCAAGGGCACAGCAAACAACCGCACCTCCTCCAAGCCACCCCATGCTTCCTCTCCAGCCTGTCCCTCATGCATTTTTTAACTTCCCTGTGTCCCCTCTTGCCCCACTCCAACCCCTCACCCTTCCTCTCTCCCCATTACAGGATTGCCCTTGCAATTTCAAATTCTCCCCCTCTCTAAACAAAATGAAGTCTCTAGCTGCTACTCCCAAACTAGTCTGCTGAAATCCATCAGATCTGCCTTTCAGGGAATAATCATAATAACAGCAACAGATAATGTGGTTAGATAATCAATTCAAGAATTTTTAAAAACTTCTAGGCCCTCTAGGGAAAAACACAGAAGCCTTTTAAACTTTTATTTCCCCTGAGGGAAGAACTCAATGCTTCACCTGGTTTCAAAAGTGGAATCAAAGAAAACTCTCTACCAGGGCAGATAGGAAAGTTAGGTCCAAAGAGGAATTAACATAGAGTTGCCCCAGGGAAGAAAGTGAGGGAAACGGAGAGAGAAGCTGAACATTTGATTGGAAGAATGGACTAGCCCATCAGAGGAGGCCAGAGAGGGAAAGATGAACAATGGCAGGTTGCACAACCTTCGAGCAGGTGCCAAAGGCCTGACCCTGCCCCAGTCCCCACACAGATCCTTGGACAGGGACAGAACTTCTCAGGGACATATGTATATGGAGGAGAGGAGATTTTATGCAATCACCACCAATGTCATTGTCTCATGAGCCGTGGTAACCTCCCCATGGCTCATTTACTTCTCTCAAGCACAGAATAGGGGAGCAGGTCTTGAATGACTCCACGCCTCCAGCCTCTGCCCCACCACCAATTCATCGCAAACATCATTACAAGATTGGTCTCCATAAAACACTACTCAGAACAACATAAAAACAGTCATGGCTCTCCACTAATAAAGACTGACTCTTAACTCTGGCACTTGGTGCCTTTGTTAACATAGTTATGATCCAGTTCCAAGACAAAATTTTCAACAACCACACCAACCCCTGAACAACAGCAGTCTGTACTTGTCATCCGGTCCTTGTCACGTACCACCACATATGATTACTTATCTTTACATTCTGTCCCCCCCAAAATAGACCACAAGGATCTTTAAGGCAGGAAAGTTAAAATAGGGAACAAAGCCCTCAAGCTCTACCCCACCCCTTCTCCATCTTTGCTGTAACATCACAGAACAGACCTTCACTGACCACCTGTTCCCCCTCCCCAATTTCCTGTAATTGGGAGGATGAAGAAGAAACTGCTATCTGGAGAGGAGAGCCAAGGCCAAGCCCACCACCAGCATCAGAAACAGAGGACCATCCTATGCCCCTCCCTCACCCACATTTAATAAAAACCTTCCACCCAGACCCCATCAGGTCACCAGCTCTCACTTCTCAAGTGTGTGCTATTGAAACGAGTAGAATAAAGTGTTCCCCAAAATTACTCCATCAAGTTAAGCTCTGGCGTAATTACAGCAGTTATCCATAGGTAGTTATCAAACAATGGTCCAGGGACTATCCTGATTTCTTTTAAGTTAGTTTTTCAAACCTAAAGCCAAGCCACAAACTCCATAGACAAACTCTGGTTGGGAATGTCCCTTCCTACATCCATAACAAGTGCTGGACAATCTCAGAATGCTTCGCTTTGCTGACATGTATCCAGACATCAGTGTTCCAGGAGAGAAAAACCTAACCTACTCCCAGCAATTTCCGTGTTCCCAAGTTACAGAAACCCCTATGCCCTACATTTCAGGTGCAGAACCCAGGACCCTATCTCAATGTTCTCGCCCTCTGCAGAGCCTCAATAAATCTGCCTTTGCTTTTATCAGTGTCCCTGGTCTAAATTATTTTATATCAAGAGACAAAAACCCAAACTCATTGGTAACACTATCACATTAATGAACTGACTGTGCTTTGCTCTATCTTTCTGTCACACTGTCAAATTCCTTCTTGTTCCATGACAAGGACCTGGATCCGGCTGAGGCCTCCCTAGGCGTCCCCGGGCTTCCCTTGGCCTCCCCAGATGCTGTCCAGCACCATCTTGAGGCCAGGTAGGTATCTTATGCTTCCTTGGATCTGATCTGCCTTTGATTTTTCACACTGCGTTCAATAAATGTTTCTTGAGTACCAACTACATGCTGAGCTCTGTCCTAGGTACAGGAATCACAAAATAAATTCTTAAATTATCCAACAATTATTTATACTTACCATGTGCCTGGAACATTTAGAAATTTTTTTTAATATGCTTATCAGAAAACAGAGGGACTATCCAATGAAGTAAGAGAAAAGTGAACTTTTATGCCAATATCTGAATCTGTTATTATACTTAAAATACAAGATTTCATTTAAAAATAAAAAAGACCGACTTCCAGCCAAGATGGAGGCTTAGACGGACACGCTAGGTCTCCCTCTACAACTAGAGAGGAATACAACTACTTCAAAACAAAGGATAACTAGAAATTCCAGAAAATAAAACTACACGGAAGCCCAACATATGAAGTTATAAACCAGCGGTGCCATTTGGGCAGGTAAGAGTTAAAGAGGGCAGTGCTGTTTGCGGTCGCACCTGAGACAGCGGGCGGGCGGCGAAAAATCCCGCGGCAGTCAAGCCCCTGGCAGTGCGCGACCCCAGCGCTGGGGAGAGCGGCCGCTGCATCGCCTTGAACAGTGAGGCCCAGGGGGGCGGGAGGACGGATCCCGGTCTCCTAGCTGAATAACTGTGTGAATCCATCTCGGACCCCCGCCCCCAAAGAAAGCACCACAGGGCTGCAAAATAGGTCGCAGACAGGCGCTGGTCGCTGATTTGTGACGCGTACGCAGGCACTGCCCCCTATAGCCGGCCCAAGAAAACAAAACGCATCTGTCAAAATGAGGCAGACAACTATAGAAATCCCGGTGACACAACTCACCAGGCAACAGATAGAGAACCTGACAGATGAACAGATAAGAAACCTGTCAGAGGCTCAGTTCTGGGCCATTGTTATCAGGTGGCTTACAGAATTCACAAAAGAGCAGAAAAAAGATAAGAAAGAAGCGAAAAACATTCATAACGAAAGGAACAAAACCACATACGAGACAGATGGTGAGGAAAAAAAATCCAGAGTTCACTTCAACAAACTGGAATATGGAGAAGGAACAAGTAGTCAACCAATGCAGCGAGAGGAAATGGGAAGCAACAATGAGAGGATCAGAAACCTCTGGGACAGCTATAAAAGGCCCAACATAAGAATCATTGGTTTGCCAGAGAGTGAGGAAGATGAACTAGAACTTGAAAAATTGAGTGAAAATATAATAAAGGAGAACTTCCCAGACTTGGGGAAGGGAATAGACTTGCAGGTCCAGGAAGCAAGGAGAGTTCCCAAGAGACTGGACCCAGGGAGAACCACTCCAAGACACATTATAATCAAAATGTCAAAAATTAAAGATAAAGAGAGAATCTTAAAAGCAGCAAGAGAGAAGAAAAGAATTATGTACAAAGGGGTCCCAATTAGACTATCAGCTGACTTCTCAAGGGAGACCCTACAAGCAAGAAGGGACTGGCAAGAAATATTCAAAGTAATGAAAATCCAAAACCTACAACCACGAATACTCTATCCAGCGAAATTGTCATTCAGAATAGAAGGACAGAGAAAGTGTTTCCAGGACAAAATAAAACTGAAAGAGTTCATTAGATCCAAACCACTGTTATATGAGATGTTAAAGGGACTGGTTTAAAAAACAGAAGCTAGGGAGATGAAACAAAGGCAAACTAAACAGGCAACGAGAGTGGAAAAGGAACTGTGGGTACGGGAAGCATATTGGGGGGAGGTCAACAGGGAGGGGGAGTGGGGAGAGGGAGGGAGATGATATAGGAATTGGGGATCATGGTAGGAGGGAATGGAATAGACGGAGAGAGGTTGGGAGGAACTGTATGCACAACTAATGGACATAATCTAAAAGGGGGGGACAACTGGAGGGAGGGGGGCCACCGGGTGGAGGGGAGCAGAGGGAAGGGAAATTGGCACAAATGTAATATTTTAATCAATAAAACACATTAAATCTGAAAAAAATAAAAATAAAAATAAAAATAAAAATAAAAAAGAATGCCAGCTTACAATTACTTGCCTATTTGCGTTAAACACAGATAAAGACATACAACATATTATATTTATAATAACCATTACAAGTCACAAAATGAAATTCAAACATAATGCTAGGCATAGCAAGTCATGTGCAAAAATTAATATTTCAAATTAAGAAAAAAACATGTTTCTTACAACCAAAAATGGTCAGAAGATTAAGAAAAATCTGTATGTCTTCATTTTTTATCTCCACATAAGTTACATACAGGTAAAGAACCAATTTTAAAATATATAATCTCATGAGAGAAAAAATAATCAAGAAATTATACAGGAATGGAAGAGTTGTTAATAAACATAGAAAAACATTTAACTATTTGTTACATTTAATATGCTCTGAGGTGTTGCAGCCTGCCTGGGAAAAACCTAAAGAAGACAGAACAAACTGTTACCAACAGTTATCTTCAGGAGATGGAATTTAAAGCATTTCATTTTTGAGTATTTGTTTCTCTGTAGGTGTTTACACTCATACATACATAGGTTTTTAAAGCAATCAGCACTTTTGTAATTTAAAAAAATAAGGTTTTATTTTTTAAGTTCTGAAAAACAAAACAAGTGGGAAGTTTCCATTCATTAATCACAGTTCTTCCTCTTGGAACTGCAGTTAAGAAAAAAATTACAAAGCCCTGGCTGCTGTGGTTCAGTGGATTGAGCATCGGCCTGCGAGCCAAGTCCCTGGTTTGATTCCCAGTCAGGGCACATGACTAGGTTGCACGTCAGGTCCCCAGTTGGGGGCGTGAGTGAGAGGCAACCATACAGTGATGTTTCTCTCCCTCTCTTTCTCCTTTCCCCTCTCTCTAAAAATAAAATAAATAAACAAACAAATAAATAAATAATTTAAAAATATATATTAAAAAAAAAAATTACAACTCTTTTCCTTCCTTAAAAATTGTGAGCTGTTTCTTTACAAAGGATGAAGGTCCAGTTTTAAACGTTGCATAGAATACTTTTAAGAAATTATTTTAATACTTTCTAGAGACTCCGGTATCCTCCTTTTCCAGATACAGTAAGGGAAATACCCTTACAAATGGAGATTTCCCTTACAAATATAAATGTCCTTTTACAAAGCGTAGCTTCTACTTGGTTTTCAGAGTTTGTCCCATGTCTGCTGTTTTTTAAAATTAACCAGCCTAAAATAATCAGTAGCTCAAACAGGCATATTTTTGGGGTGGCAAACTCTGCTCCCCTTCAAATGTCTAGTAGACATTTATTACAAAATTAGCATATCCAAAACTGAACTTCTGATCTGTCCCCTGAAACCTGCCCCATCCACAGCTTTCTCCACCTCAGAGTCATCCTTGAATGTTTTTTCCAATAGCCCACATCCAAGTCACCAGCAATTATTGGCTCTATCTTCTGAAACACCCCAGACTAGAGAGCACATAAGATCTTGCTCCCTGGCACATGTGGTCAGTTTTGCTCAAATAAACTTACTAAAATTCTCTAAATAAATAAATAAAACAGAAACTCCCCAGACTTGAAACACTTCTCATCACCTTTGCGCCTACACCTCTGGTCCAAGCCACCATCACCTCTTCTTGCCTGGATTAATGCAATCATCTCTTAGATCAGCAGTTCTCAACCTGTGGGTCGCGACCCCTTTGGGGGTCGAACGACCCTTTCACAGGGATTGTCTAAGACCATTGGAAAACACATATGTAATTACATACTGTTTTTGTGATTAATCACTATGCTTTAATTATGTTCACTTTGTAACAATGAAAATACATCCTGCATATCAGATATTTACATTATGATTCATAGCAGTAGCAAAATTACAGTGATGAAGTAGCAACAAAAATAATTTTATGGTTGGGGGTCACCACAACATGAAGAACTGTATTAAAGGGTCGCGGCATTAGGAAGGTTGAGAACCACTGTCTTAGATGGTCTTTCTGCTTCTGCTCTTGCCCACTTACAGCTTATTTTCAACAAAGCACACACAGTGATCCTTTAAAACGTAACTCCAATCACATTATTCCTTGTCTCAGAACCCTGAGGTGATTCCATATTTCACTCAGAGATGTCCTTACAATGGCCTCCAAGGCCACTGACCTGGGTCTGTGTTGCCATTCTGATTTCATCCACACTACTCTCCCTCACTCACCCGACCCTAACCGCAAGGCCTCCTAGCAGTTCCTAGGACAGACATGCCACTGCCTTAAGGCATCTGCCCCAGTTGTTGCCTGAAACATCCCCCCAATATCCAGAGGTAACTCCCTCATCTCTTTCATGTCTTTATGTAAATGTTATCTTCACCAAGGATTACCTTGATGAACTATTTAAAATTGCAACCCATCCTACTTTCTTACCAGTATTCCCCAACTCCTTACAACCTGTTCTTTTGCTTTCTTTCATAGCACTAATTATCTTCTAACATGATATATTCTATTTATTTGTATAGGGTTTACTGTTTGTTTGTGTTCTCCCTCTAGAATGTAAGCTCCACTAAGGCTGGGTTCTTTGGGGGTTTTCCCCTCTATTATTTCCCAAATGCCTAGAACAGTTTCTGGGACATAGTAAGTGATTAATGAGTGTTTCTTCAACAAATGACTGAATCTTAGGAGGCACAAAAGGAGCTACATAATATACAGCATCCCGCAACCTTACTCCTACAGCCCCTAATGGCAGGGAGGGACAAGAAGGTACAAATCACCTAGACCAAAAGAGCAACAGGGGATAGGGATTTAAAATACGTTATAAGCTTTCTGGGCTACCCCTCAGTCTAGCCTTAGCAATTACCATATGCTCTCACTATTAATTAGTTGTTGGCATTCAGAATTTAAAATTAACTATAAAATACTTTCCATGACTATAAAATATACTGCTTCTACAAAGTAAGTCCAATCTATTGTTCTTAACCCATAATCTAACAAGATCAATAAAGTCAGGGTCCTGTGAAGTGGGGAATATAGTTAGCAGAAGATTATTTATTTTTTAATAAAGATGTTATTTAGGACTGTTTATTAGGTATCAGAAGATAACCACAACCTAACACGTGAGGTCATCTACCAGATGACTAACATTGAAAAATGTAGGTCAGCAGCTGGGTAAAATCCAGAAGCTGCTCCAACTATTCAAAGACAACAGCACATGACCCTACTCGCTTCCTAAACTGAGCCTTGGAACTACTTTATGGCTCTGTAAATAGCTGCCAAATTATACCACAGATGGTAAAGGTTTCATTGATGTAGGACTTTATAATCAATGCCAAACCACAGATAGCACTAAGAGAATTAATTGTCTAGATTGACAAGTATGAGTGCCTTGCTGGTATCGTGGACTTTTTTTCACTTTTCTCATACTACTCAGGAAATTTATAGGAGGAAATCCTTCTGAGTGACAAAGATTGGAAATATTCTTCAATACTGATACTTATTCCTTCATCCAACAAATATTATCAAGGGTCTACAATGGCTGTGAAAAGTATTAGGAACAAGACAAACAAGACAGGTCCCTCCCTGAGTTCACAGTTTTAAGGGAGCAGAAAGATTTTGACAAAGTACTACAAGTGAAATGAGTGACACAAAGATGCAGGGTGGCACTGATGGATTTGGGGGGGCGGGGGGAGGGGGTAGCGGAATAAAGCTAAGGCTGAAGTGGAAAAGGCAATCACTGAGAGCCCTGAGTCCAAGCTAGGGACTTTTATGGACTCTAGCCTCTGGGCTATGGGAAACCTGTGAAAGGTTTTAAGGGGAGTAATCAGTATTTTGTTTTTAAAATACCAATCCGTATCAATCCAGCTTTAGTTTAGAGAATGGGCAGCAAAATTGTATTTGAGAGGCCAGTTTAGCAAATACCATCCTTGGAGGATGGTGGTAGTTAATGTGGAGAGAAATGGGCAGAATTGAGAGAATATTTTTAAAATACAATTGGTAAGACTTAATGGTTGACTATATTTGGAGGGTGAGAAAAAAATATATGTTAAGGATTTCTGGTTTAATTAAATTCCTCTAGAATGAAGGGCTCTTCATAAATTTTTTTTAAATTTTTGATTTTAGAGAGAGGGGAAGGGAGAAAGAGAGGGAGAGAAACGTTGATGCAAGAGAGAAACATCAATTGGTTGCATTCTGTACAACAGGAGAACAAACCCACAACCTAAGCATATGTCCCAACCGGGTATTCAACCGACCTTTCAGGTTTGCAGGACAATGCCCAACCAGCTGAGCCACACCAGATGGGTCACTGCTTCATAAATTTTAACAGACAAAAAATAAGTCAGCATGATTGTGTAGGAAAGTTGCCTGAAAGTGGTCAATAAAATGAGCAATTGATTTTTCATGATGGATTTAAAGTTTTAACATTTTAAATTTATTTTAGAAACTGGTCCCAACAAAATAACTTGATAGAGAATCCTCTTAACTATTTTTAGATATTTATAACATTCTACCTATAGGTGGATACATATAGATATATCAAACCATTAGGCAACTGGATTGAGAATTCAGATTTTTAGCTTTAACTTTTCTCACTAACTGCATATTTTTCAGCTTATGATTTAATTTCTCTGGGTTTTAGTTTCATCATTCATTTTAAGAAAAAGATTAAAAATTGATTAAGATTCTGTTCTCTACAGACTCATGTTTACATGTTAAACACTACTGTATTCTAAGTTCAGGGACCTTACAGATGACTGACCAATGGTTTTCTTCCTCCTGTTTTGATAGTTCTTGCCAAATTAAATGCAAAAGTATTTCTCTTAAAAATGTTTCTATGCCCTGGCTGGTGTAGCTCACTGGATTGAGTGCCGACCTGGGAACCGAAAGGTCACGAGTTCAATTCCCAGTCAGGGCACTTGCCTGGTGTGGGCTAGGTCCCCAGTTGAGGGCATATGAGAGGCAACCAATGTATCTCTCACACATTGATGTTTTTCTCCCTGTCTCCCTCCCTTCTCTCTCTAAAAATAAATACTTTTTAAAGATTTTACTTATTTATTTTTTTAGAGCGAGGGGAAGGAAGGAAGAGGAAAACCTCAGTGTGTGGTTGCCTCTCATGAGCCCCGAACTGGGACCTGACCTGCAACCCAGGCATGTGCCCTGACGGGTAACTCTTTGGTTCGCAGGCCAGCGCTCAATCCACTGAGCCACACCAGCCACAGCAATAAATAAATAATATGTTATTTTTAATGCTTCTGAAATTAGGTAGCAAAAGAGCTTTCTCTCCAAAGAGTAACTCCTCACAGACTTGGGTACACTGATGTGTTGAACTCCACTAAAGCCTTTTCAAAAAGCATCATAGTGAAAGGGATTCTCCTAAGTCATTTACAACTTATTAAATATAGTACCTTTTAACCCTAGTCTCCTGTTCAAGCCTTGTCCCCATAAGAAAATCAGATTTTGGTCTCATTTTTAAGTAATACCTGCGCTGGAACGTGACCCATTTGTAGAAATGGAAATTTTCTATACTTATAATACCATCCTCATAACTTCCTTAATGTCAATTCAGTTTCAGCTAAGCCAAAACTATCTAGGTTCAGCCATCCAGAGGCAGCACTTATCTGTTCACTGTACAATACATGTCACTTCAGAAAAATATATAGGAACAAAATGAAAACCCAGGCTGCACCTAAAAACAAAACAAATCAACCAAAAACACACCAATATCATATGCCAGTCTAATCCAAGAAACCTAGAAAGTTCAAATCCCGAATGTGTGAGTCTTGTCCTGGTTTAACTTCTGGACATTCGTGCCCCTATCTTAAAACAACCAAGATAACGAGAAATAACTAGCACCAACACCGTCTCCTTTAATTTGAAAAGTGAATAGGCCCATCACTACAGTCCACTTCTGTCTGTCGCTATCCATAAAGCTCTGCCAAAGGACACGGTCTCCGAGTGGAGGAGAGGTCCCTTGCCTCTACATGCACGAGCGGGACTGAAAATGTTCCCAGGTTATAAAGGAGAAAAGAAGACAAAGATGAGGCCGGGACGAGAAAAGCTGCTTCACGGCAGGAATCCAGACCCAGGTGAGGAAAGTCAAGAAGGGACGAACGCAAAGAGATCAGAGAGAAAAAAAAGAAAAATGGGCCCCTGACAAAGTCTGGCAGGGGACAGTGGGGGAGGAATACAGGAACAGGACGAAGTCAATAGGTGGTGGAATCAAAAATGGATAGGTGCGGGTAGAGGATGCGGAGGGCTTAGGAGATGGGTAGATTTGGCCGGAGAGGCCCAAGAAGGAAAGGGGAGATAGAGAGCACCGGCCAGGGCCTTGGAGGGTGGGGGGCGGAGGGAGGAGGGGTATCCTCACCTTGCTTTTAGTCCGGCTGGCCTTGGCCTTGCCCCGGCGAGTGGGTCTCACGGCCTCAGCCATAGACCCTACGGCGTCAGCGTCGCCGTTTGTTTTTGTCAAACTCCTGCGCTTCCCACAGCCTGCCCAGTTCCGCCCCCAGGCTGTCACATGATCAAATCTCCACCGCTCCCGGAGAAGGGGCGGCAACTCGGAGCCTCTACGGGCTGCAGCGTAGGACAAACCACTCTGAGAGTTCTTTTTCTAGGAGCACGGGGTCGCCAATCCCCGGGCCAGACGCAAAGCTCGCCTCAGCTCCGCGTCCTCTCTCTACCTCACTTCACAGCGGGCGAGGGAGCAAAGATCACCTGAGCTCCTCCTCTTGTCTGCCCCTCCCCCTCCCGTCTTCGCTGAAATCAGCCCCTGGTGCCAAAATGCTGGGGACCGCTGCCCTACAGGGGAGTGGCTTTGCCTCCTTCCGTCTAGGCCCCGCCCCCTTGCCCGTGTTCTCTCGGCCTCTAGGCTCCGCCCAGGGCGCCAGTAGCACCGGGTTGTACTGGGGAGGGGGGCCTGCGTCGGGAATCATCCGGCTGTCAGATCGCGTCAGTTTAGACCCCGGGTGCACTGCCGCGTCTCATCCACATTGGCTCACCGGAGTTCGAGGATAGGTGCTTATCAATCTTGTTTTGATAACCAGATCAAGTTAACCTAAACCTCTGGTTTGCGCTGAAGAGAACTTGCCTTTTCGGGTGTAATGAGATAAAATGGGCCAAACGCGAAAGGTGCTTGGTAGTAGCTGGCATTTCCGCAAATAGTACTTATTTTCATTACTGTACAAATTCTCAGGCAAGAAAGAGACATTTGTCCCGAAAAAGAGAAAAAAGCAATAAGACAAGACCCATCAAAATATTCTCAGTATAGATTTACACAGCGTCTTCATTTACAAATTCCAGATGCGAAAAACTTGGCACCGCTTTCCTTTCCCAGCTCTACAATTTCCTTTTTCCAAAGCCCTTTGTAACTCTTAAAATACTAAATAATTTGTCTTTTTGACGTTTTAATTTTTGTTTCGTTGTTAAAATAATTTGCTTACATGTTTGTCTCTGTCATTCTGGCTAGAATATAAAATAAAGTCCTCAAGAGCAGTGTTCTTTCTTTTTGTTTCTTGAGGCATCCCAAGGGCTGCTAGAACACTGGCCAGCACATAGTAGATGCTCAATTAATAGTTGATGAATCGTATGAATGAGTGAGTTGTTTTGTCTGATGGTGAGGTAAGATAGTTGGTGGAGTGTAAGGGAATTATACAGATACCTTGAAGACTTAGGAGAAACTATAAGTTAAACTGTATGACTTGAATACACTGAAGATTAATTTTTTAATAATTAAAAGATACATTTCAAAAAACAAAATAATGATGCGTCTTTTCTATATGTAAATGCTTTCTGCAGTTAGTCTTTTAAAAAATCACCTTGAGCCCTTGCTGGTGCGACTCAGTGGATTGAGCACCGGCCTGCAAACGGAAGGTCACCAGTTCAATTCCCGTTCAAGGTACATGCTTGGGTTTCAGGCTAGGTCCCCACTTGGGGATGTGCAAGAGGAAACTGACTGATGTTTCTCTGAAACATCAATGTTTCATTTCCCTCTCTTTCTCCCTCCCTTCCGCTCTCTCTAAAAGTAAATGAATAGCCCTGGCGGGTGTGGCTCACTGGATTGAGTGCTGGCCTGTGAATTCGATTCCCAGTCAGGGCACATGACTGTGTTGTGGGCCAGGTCCCTAGCTGGGGCTGCATGAGAGGCAACTACACATTAATGTTTCTCTCCTTCGCTTTCTCCCTCCCTTCCTCTCTCTATAAAAATAAATAAGTAAAATATTTAAATATATAAATAAAAAATGTTTTTAAAAAATCACTTTGATAGCAAGCAGTGTTAATTACCGGCCTAATTAGCAGTGAGGGCTTTGCTACTATCGATTCCTGGGTGGTAATAATCACCATTTTCTCAGACACTGGTCTGAGTACTTTTCACATAGTAACTCATTTGATTCCCATAACAACCCTACAGAGTCAAAAATTTGATTGTTCTCATTTTATAGGTAAGGACTGAGACTCAGAGAGATTGAATTATTGGTCTAAGGTCACACGGCTAATAAATGGTGGAGCTAGGATTTGAACCAATGAAGTTGCACAGTATAAAAGGACTTTTTTTTTATATAAATGGAATTTTATGATAGGAAGCCAGCCTTAGTCTCTACATGTTTACAATACTCTATACTTATACACTGAAGCCAAGATGAATATCAGAAATATTTTATTTAAAATATTTAAATAAAATGGATTATTCATAATAGTCACAACATTGACTATTGGGTATTGGGTTTATTTTTTCCCTTCAAAATGTCTATAATAGTTTTATCTTATTTTTATAATAGTTTTAAATTGTAATATTCTTAATTGTGTCTGCAAATAATGTAGAAGTGCATATAATAAAAAGTTAACACTCCTTGCCCTAGAGTTAACTGTTAACAGTACAGTGTACATCTTTTCAGGATTTTTCTACCCAGGTACAAATATCACACTCTGAAATATTCCATGTCTGTATTACCTGTGACCTTTTAATTTATAAATCTTGGAGATATTTCCTTGTAAGGACAGATAGCTCTACTTCATTTTTCCTTTAATTAAATGTTACGTAACTTCATGTAAACTGACTACTGATGGCCGTTATTTCCAACTTTACACTAATAAAAACAATACTTACAAGTGACTATACTTATATATTTTTGTGCATGTGTAATTCTGCAAGATAGATGCCTAGGTGTGAAATTGCTGTTCAGAGAGACATCCTCATTTTTATTTTTTTACTTTTGGAAGTTTTATAACTTTACTTGACAATCAGCAGTTACTTCTCATCCACTAACTATTTGTAGATTTTTGAAAGTGGTGACAGGTACATAGATGACCAACATATAGAGCTTGTTTGGTGAATCTCCATTCTCATTGCATTTTCTGGACAACTGCACCAGGGCCTGGTATATATGGGACATTCCGTATTCCTTTGGCCCAGACAGCTTTGTTGAGCCTGGTGCCAATCATGTGTCTGGAGTTCCCAACTTCTTCACAGCAAATTTTTGGATCTCCTTGAGTGCCGGAGGAGCATGCTTCCTGAAACTCACTCCATGGATGCACTTGTTACAGTTGATGGTATATTCTGTAGCCACTACCTCGTTGATGGCAGAAGGGCCTTCTCGCCACCCTTCTTTTTGAGAATTATGCCAGGCCCAAGTTGGAAAGCTCTCACTTTTAATGTTAATAAATATTTACCAAATTTCCCTTCAATTGGGTTATATTGATTTATACTGCAACTTTCAGAATTTAAAATAATTTTAATCTCAGAAAAATCCTAATCAATTAAAAACAAGACATTCATAGAAGGAGTATAATTCACACATTATATTATGGGACCCCAAATGTAACATGATCAGGATTCCTAAGTCAGCCAACATCTGTAACAGCACTTGTCATAAGGGGCTCAGTGAAAGCTGCTAAACTCTGGAAGGAGTCCTGGTGAACCTTTCTTACACTTGCTCACAGCGTTGGCTTCCAGAACCTCTGTTGCCATCTGGTGGCAACTCCAGGATGATGAAACCTCCTGTGACAGGATTTTCAAGAAGTCATTCATTCTATAGTTAATTACTTCCTCCACATCATTCTGTATGAGGCATTATGTCATCATTCATGATTCCTAAATAAATTTTTAAATTATAAAAAAAAATCATGTTACTTCTAAATTATTTTCAGTTTCTTGAGACAATTAGCTGACAGTGCAAGTAATTACAAAAAAAAAAAAAAACCTACTTTTTCTTAAGGCTCCTATATAGATGAGATCTCTTCTGTTTAATAGAATTTATGATTCCACAGGAATAAAAACATGTAAAACTTGTCTTTTTCCTATTATTTTCCCTGTCATAATCTTATGTACTGAGGAAAAAAAGTTTAAATGGGTCATAGAAGCAGTTACTTGCCTCCTCCCTACCCCTCACCCCCCCCCACACACAAAGCATCAGACACTGCTGGTGTCCCACTTGTATCCTCTGGGCACTTATTTCTGATTATGCAAACCCAAATTACAACAGCTAGCACCTCTGAGCCTCAGAGTTCTTTTTGACCACGTGTGTGACAGGCTGAAAGTGCCAGGCAAATAATGCACTGCCCTGAACTGATAGCAGCCCCCAACCAGTGACATGTGGGAGTTGGCATAGAACAGTTATAAATTGAACTGTACCCCCCCAAGTTTATATGCTGAAGTCCTAACCCCCAGTACTTCAGAATGTGACTATTCGGAAACAGGGTCTTTACAGGGGTAATCAAGTCAAAACGAGGTCATAAGGGTAGGCCCTCGTCCAATACAGCTGGTGTACTTAGGATAAGGGAGGATTTTAACACAGACACACACAAGGCAAGAAGAGAGGCCTAGAACAGGTCCCTCCTTCACAATCCTCCAAAGGAACCAACCCTGCTGACACATTGACTTTGGAACTCACAACTGCGAGGCAATAAACTTCTATTATTTAAGCCAGCCACTGTGTAATATGTTATTAGAGCAGCTTTAGCTAACTAATACAAATACCTAACTCCCTCACCTGCTGGGTGGAAGTACTCTGACATGTGTTCTGTGCTATTTCCCAGAGTCCCCAGGGGGAGTCAGCTTGTTTCTCACAGTGGAAACCTAGTTGATAACACAGGTTTATTCACTTTCTTCTCTTTCCTTGTTCACATCCCATTTTAATACTGGTGTTGACTGGATTCACCTTCCAAAAAAACAACTTGACCTCAAATTCTTGTCTCTGGGCCTCCTTCTGGGATCACCCACACTAACACAGTACAAGAAATAGTACTCAGATGTGAGGATGGGATTCTGGGATTAGATCCTTTCCCAGTTAGATGGTAACAAAGGTCTCGCTGTTTATGGAACTGGAATAGTGAGAAACTGAGCTTAAAGCATTACAATTATTAGAGGTCTCATCTGTGGTGAATTAAAGTAAGATTCAGGGGGAAGGGCTTTTCAACATTGCTAGCATTTGAAAGATATGAAGTCATGATTGATTGTTATCAACTGCTGTTGGTGCACTGAAGAAAATTACAAGTTCATGTCACTGCGGACTAATAAAAAAAGGCAGAAAACCTCTATGGTTTCATTTAAAGAGGTACATTTTATAAAAGTACAGTATAAAGGAAATATGAACATGAAATGTTTGAAATAATGTTGCTACTAAAATGTTTTAGCTTTCTTCAGACAGCCAAGTCAAGCCAACATATCAGCAATCCACTATACAATGGAAATGGGACATTCTGGATCGAGAGGGGCAAACCCTGAAAATCAGAAAGCCAACTACATCACACAATCAGGCAATGCAGTCACCTCTATCACCTTCCCCTGTTGCACTTACACCTCTCCTTCAGCTCGTACCTGTGGCCTCATGGGGAGCTTCCTTCAACCCCACTAATGGAGAAGAACAAACACACTCAGGCCTCATTCAAAGATAGGTCAGCTCTATATGTCAATTGTCATTAGTCTGTGTGTGGACTGCTGCCACACTACAGCCCCATTCAGAAGAGACTGTGAAAAACAGTGGTGAAAAGAAGTATTCCCAGTGGGCCATGCGTCAGGTAGTCAGGTAACACAGCTGGTCATCAACCTGGTGTGAAGGAAAGAGTATAGCCCAAGGTAAGTATATACAAAGACTCCTGGGCGGTGACACATGACTTGACTGATGGATCATGAAACAAGATTAGTAGACTGAAGACAAAAAAAAAGGCATAAAAGGTGCAAACCTTTGTGTCTTACATTAGTGCCCACAAGAAAGTATCCAGCAAAGAAGGTACAGAACCATCAGATGACTCATCCTGTGGAGTGCAGCCAGCCTCTGTCCTTGACCACCCCAGGACTTCCTCATTGGACTCACAGAGTAGCTGTGGTGGCAGGGATGAAAACTCTAGAGGGGCTCCCCCTCACCAGGCCTGATCAAGTGGCTACCGCTGGACATCTGAACAATTAGCCCCAGAGGCTGAGCCCTAAATATGTAACCATCCTTCAAGGAAACCAACCAGCCATTTGGTGGCAAATTGATTTCATCAAACTCTTCCCACTCTGGAAGGGACAGAGATTCATCTCCTTGGGATTGATCCCAAGAATGGATTCTCCTTTTCCCCCTGTAGTGGCTTGGCTAGCAACACTATCCAAGGGCTACTACTGTATCTATATCATTATGAAATTTCACATACCAGCACCTTAGACCAGTGTTTATCGAATTTTCATTACCACTCCCCTAAGGAGCCTTTTTAGACATTTTTTCCTAATTGCCACTCCCACAACATTTTAATACCACAGGTATACTGTATCTGTTTACACACTCTCTGTTACCTGTGCTTTGTGCATAAGAAGAGTAAGATTTGTTTTGTCCACCAAAAATCTATCTTCAACCCCTTGAAAGCAATATTGCCCTTGTTGAGAATGCATGTCTCACACCAAGAGTTTCACTTTACAATGAAGGTGGTTTAACAAATGTCCATGGGCTCCTCTTTGTCTGCTTTACACCACAATACATAGAAACTGGCCCTGATAGAATATTGGAATGGCCTCTTAAAGGTGCAGCAACATGAGAACACCTTTGCAGGGTTGAGACGCTGGTCTTAAAGATGAGGTATATGGTGTACATATGGTCACAATATAATACTGTATGTTCTGACTCCAATAGGCAGAAAACACAGGTCTGGAAGCCAAGAGGTAGGAATGGCCTCTATCACCATAGCTCACACTGATTCACTTGGGGAATTCGTGTTCCCATCCTTTCAGCATTAGGCTCTGCTGCACTCAAGCACCTGACTTTAGGTGGTTGGCAGGGGATACAATGACCAGGGGACATAGAAAGAGTTCCATTAAAACTATGACTGATGCGTGGTCATTTGGGGGTCTTCATGCCAGTAGACCAGCAAGCAAAGAAAGCAGTAACTATCCCAGTAGGAGTAGGTGATTACTACGAAGAAAGAGGGCAGGGAAGAAGATGGCTGGGACTCAGGAATTTCACTGGGATGCCTATTGGTGTTGCCATACCTGGTGATAAATATAAATTGGCAATTTCAGTGAACAGGGTCTGAAAAGAGTCTGATAACCAGGGGTTAAGGCTCGTTAGGGATGAGGGTCTAGGTTACCGCACCAGTCAAGCACCCTAGACAAGCCAAAGACACGCTAAGTGTGTGGTAACTACCTTGATAATGCATGTCTTTTTTTTGTTTTTTTTTGCTTTCCTTCCCTGTCTCACTTCCCTACTTCTATACTGGTGCTTTCAGGGACCAACCCCTGCCCCCTCCCCCAAAAAAGTACCTGCACTCAAATCCTTAGCTCAAGGTCTGCTCCAGATGGAACCGAAATTAAGATACCAACAGTGGGCAGAGTAGTTCACATTTACTAAATTTAACATGTATACTTATTTGACTGGTTTCATTCCCTTTACACTCATTATTTCTCTCTCAGCTGGTTGCTTCTCTATGTCTTATTCTATGTCACTAATTCTTTCATATTTACTACCATGTGTCAGGTGCTCAGGATACAGCTGGAAAATGCACAGAGAGGGGCCCTGCTCTCACGGAGGTTAAAGTCTATGAGGGAAGCCCAACCTTAACAGAAGTGAACTATGTAATAACAAGAAAAATGTGGGAAGGGGGAAGGATACAGCAGTGGGAGTCCCTGAGGAAGTGAAGGATTAGTAGGAATCAGCATGGCACCATCTCCACTTGGGCTCCCTCCATAGCAGTTTGTCCTTCTGTAGTCTAACAATAGCAAATGTGACAAAGGGTTCATTAGCACTTGGGAGAGTGATATGGTTAACACAAAAATGCCAAATAAATCCCAAATCACCAAGAACCTTTATTTTACTTCATATCAAACTGAAAGAGCAATTAAAATACCAATATTTTCAAATCATAAAACACGTTTACATCAATCACACTGATTAATAGAGAGAAAGGTGAAATCCCTGAAGAACTGCCAACAATATATAATGCACTTAGAAATAGAATGTTCTGAGTTCAAAGGAAAATTTCCTGAGACCATTCAGTTTGAGGAAGTCAATGGCCCTTTGCGAACTTCAGTTTCTCAAAAGGATACCCAACTGTTGCAAGTTTCCTGTCATGACAAGAAGCTGCCACTTTCATTAGTGCCTTATATTAGGAGAGGGAAAATAATCAGTCTTCCTTCAATCAATGTGTCCATAATTCTGGGAAAGGTATTGCAGGAGAGGAGAATATTTGCTTTGTGGTAACAGAATTTTACTACATGCTGATTCAGTACCAGTGCTATTTTAACTTGTCATTAACAAAAATGAAGTGCTTTCTCAGTGCGTGAATGTTGTACAAAAGGTACATAATCTCCCTGCTGTTTGTGGGTGACAAAGGGAAGACCCCAATTTTTGTGAAAGGGTAAGGCTGACACTTTAAAGATTCCAGGATCTAGCAAGAGCAAGGTTCTCTATGAAGACCCAGGACTGAGGTCTGGCTTTTTATGGCATAGGTGCCTCACACACCCTAGGCTCGGTTGGAAGTTGCTCTGTCCAGCAGAGTCTTCGTGACCACTGTGGAACAAACTTTTACCCAGGACATTTCATTATGTCTGGGGGATGGAAGGTGGCTGCCTCTCTAGTGGAGAACAGCCATTAGACCTTCTTCCCTCATGCCTTCTATTGAGGACGATACACATGGGAGATACAAGGTCAAAATTCATGAATCATCAATAGCTTGAAGGCGTTAGGATTACAGTTGACAGTAACAGATTACATGTACTAGTACAGAGTGTACAGTGACCAGTCTGTGTCAGGGTCTATCAAACACCTTGACACCACAATGGCATTAGGTGCAAGGTTTCATACATTTCTTGCTAGAGGTGGTTTATGTTATATTAAAAGATAAGCAGAGAAAGTTCTAAAGCATAATAAGCATTCTTTAAATCCAATTCCCACAGAAACCCTTTGAGTGGCTTTTGGTTATGTCTCCCACACAGCCTTATGTTGAGACTTAAAGACAAGCACAGCTGGAATGCCGGCGGCAGGTCATGCTCAGGTCAGGGCTACAATTCCCTAAACCATGAGGAGCGGTTCCCTACAGCTTTTAAGTCTAAATTTTTCATCAGGAATAGAGTAAAAATACCATATTTCATTGATTCTAGGATGTTCTTGACCTTCCTTCCTTCCTTCCTTCTTTCCTTCCTTCCCTCCTCTCTTTTCCTTTGACACACTTTAGCATCTGAAATTCAAATGGGCTTGGCCATTAACTGTCACAAGTTACCTATTAAGTCTCCCTGACCAGACTTTCTCGGTGGTATGTAAAATAATGGTATATTTTACAATCAATGCTTCTTCATTAAATTAAATATGGTGCTGTGTAGTTCAGTACACACAGTGAACCATATAAAAATAAATCTGACATTTAAACGCTGGTAATTTTCCCAGTTAAAAAGATGCCAGCAAAAACATTTGGTGTCTTATATTTCATCATGAGCATCACAGCCTCGGGAAGGGTTAGAAGACTGGTGATGTGGGATGAGCTCCCGCTCTAGTTCTGGTTCTGTCCAGAACCAGATGGGACAACTGTAAGGAAATTGTTTTCACACTCCTGGGTCTCATTTCCTCAGCCATAAAATGAGAAAGTATGATCACATGGCCTCTAAGTCTTCCAGCCAAAAAGGAAGGTAATTTTAAATCATGCACCATTGAGAGTATGTGTCACTGTGGAAATGCTGTCACACGCTTCCCCAAAGCCAAAGGAGCTTCTCGTGCAGGTTGCTAGCTCAGAATCCTCTCCAGCCATCCCTGTTCCCCATCCCCCAAGAGTCAACAAGGCTCAAAATCCAGAGACTGTTCTGAGTTAAGTAGAAAACACAATTCATTCACAACTTTAGTAACTGATCAGGAAAGGATCATTCTTGAGTCTGGGCCAATTTGTAAACTTCTTTTAGAAATGGTAGAACTCTACTAGCTTAAGTTAAACTAAATGTTTACCATAAACTTAAAATATCAAAAAATTACAGCAAGGATTTGCTTCAAAGTCTTGATGATTGACACAATTTCTAGAGATTTCAGCTGCTCTGAGGGCCTCCCTCCATGCCACAGAAGCACCAGCCAGAAAAGGCTCTGTTTTCTGAAAAAAATAACAAAGAAATTTCATTTGAATTAACCATTCATATCAATACCCTGCTCCCACACTAAGATTTTATTCAACATGAATATCTGTGTTTGGACAAAGAAAGCACATGGTGAGAAATGGGTATTCCAAGTGATGACAAAAAATGGAATATGATAATAGCATCTATCACTTTACAGTAAATAACACATATATTTATATTATTTTTTGTCTTGTTTTTTTAAAGATTTTATTTATTTATTTATTTATTTATTTATTTATTTATTTATTTATTTAGAGAGAGGGGAAGGGAGGGAGAAAGAGAGCGAGAAAAACACCGATGTGTGTGAGATACATCTTCAGTTGCCTCTTGCATGCCCCCAACTGGGGGCCCATCCCACAACCCAGGCATGTGCCCTGACTGGGAATTGAACCGGCGACCCTTTGGTTCACAGGCCATCACTCAATCTACTGAGCCACATCAGCCAGGACCATATATTTATATGTTTTGATATACATATTTTTAAATTCAAAAGTTGTAACCTGTCTTGGGGATATAAAGTACAGCACAGAAGATATAGTCAATAATAATATAACAACTAGATATGGTGCCAGGTGGGTACTTGAAATAGCAGGGAGAACACTTTGTAAAGTGTTTGATTGACTAACTACTATGCTGCACACCTGAAACTAATACAAAAATAATACAGAATATAAACTGCAATTGAAAAAGAAAATTTAGAGGAGACTTGACTTGGGGTAATGAATACACAATAAAATATACAGATGATGTATTATAGAGTTGTACACCCGAAACCCATATAATTTTATTAACCTATAACACCCTGATAAATTCAATACAAAAGAAAAGAAAAGAAAATTTAGAATTAAAAGATGGGTTAAAAAGGTAAGGGGGTTTAGAAGTACAAATTGGTAGTTACAGCATAGGAATATAGTCAATGATATTGTAATAACTACATATGGCACTAGATGGGTACTAGACTTATCAAGGTGATCACTTCCTAAATTATATAAATGTCTAATCACAGGTTGTGCACCTAAAACTAATTTAATATTGTACAATTATAATTTTAAAAAATTTTTTAAAAGAAAGCAAGAAAAGAAATTATTTTTAAAAGAATGCAAAAGAAGTTATAATCTCTGTTTATCTAGACATGTTAGAATTAAAAACAGGAATAGCAGCTAAAATCAACAACTGCAGAACAAATTGCAAATTCCTAAAACTTCCTAGTTAAATTTCCATTCCAAAAGTTCTTTCAAACTATTTTAAATGTTGTGATAATTTGCTTCTGAAATTACTAACTAAGGTAGACTCCCTTCTTTAAAATTCTCTTACATTCAGTCAGTTATACATCTCTATATTGAATTCGTACTCATTGAGCTGGTGCGGACAGCTAATGAACCCCAGTGAAATGATATAACTTGAGTAAGTGTGCTGGTTCCAGCAGATTCTTGGTTTCAGAGTAACTGGAGTGTTTGGATCAGATGCTATTATTAAGCAAGTAGAATATATGCTTTATGCAAACTGGTGAGGGCAGGAAAGAACAAAGTTAAAAATAAAAAGAAATTCTGGAGCTCCCAATACTTGTTGTCCAGAGCCAGTTTCACCTTTGAATCCCAAGTCACTGATTTTTCCATGTTGCTGCTCAACCTCTAATACAGGCCCTGCCTCTTTCCATGAGGAAGATGGAGGCTTATGAAATGAAGACGTGAAGACTGATTGTAAAGATTATACTTTGTAGGTCAGAAAGTTATATATAGTTAGAGGATGGGGTGTTTCATTAAGTCTTCAATTTCCAATGTCTTTACAGCAAAGTCCCTTAACTATTAAACACACTTCTTAAGCAATTTAAAGACTTACATTTAAATATAAATAATACTGGCTGATTATTTCCATCTAATCAGGATAGCATGGCTTTTGTCCTATCTAGCTAAATAGCTTATAAATCACAAAGTAGGTGCATTTAGAGGGCTGAAGATGAGCAATATCTGATGTACTTACTTCCAAGTACTTGCTGGTGTATAGAACACTGAATAAAAAACATCATGTAGCACTGTTAAAAACCTGTTCTGTTTCATAAGTGACAATAAACATAACCAACACAAAACCAGGAGGGGTGGCAGAGAGGCTGTTCTGCTTCCATTATGACTTCCTGCATCCTACCCGCCTCTCCTATCACTCCCAGGAACACACTAAGACCAGAAGTATGCAAGAGGATCAACTCTTGAACAGTTTTTAATTAAAGAAGTAATAAATTTTCATTGCAGACAAGTTAGAACATTATTATATGCCTGGGAGTATATCTTTCAGACCCTATATATTGTCATGCCCCAAGATATATGCCTGATTGGGTTAAAAGAATTATACTTTAGGGAGAGTTTCTTTTAGTATTGCTATTTTGGCTTCAGAGGCATTCCTAAACATTTGTGAAAGCTGATAGTGACTTGGAGCATGTTGTAAGCACTCAAATGCCAAACAGTAAGAGTCATGTTTGCAGCCATGGTTGACTTAGTAGTTCCACTCTAGGAACCCGTGTGGTCTGCTAGCTCAGAGCAGTAGTGATCTGGTGCAGGATGAGCCCTATGATGCCTTTGTGTGTTTGGTGAGTGTGATATCATTTGCCTTATTTCTGTTGACTTCTTTTTACTTGACTTTTCCCCTCTGACGGATGAAGAAGTGAGGATCGAGTATGTTTTGTTTTTCAGCATTGCCTTTTTCTTTTTTCTAGAATTAGCTAGATTTATTATTAATCAAAATTTTTTTTCATAGCTCTGGCTGCTCTGGCTCAGTGGATTGAGCGTCGGCCTGCGAGCCAAGTGTCGCTGGTTCGATTCCCAGTCAGGGCACATAACTAGGTTGCACGTCAGGTCCCCAGTTGGGGGTGTGAGTGAGAGGCAACCACACAGTGATGTTTCTCTCCATCTCTTTCTCCTTACCCCTCTCTCTAAAAATAAAATAGACAAACAAACAAATAAATAAATAATTAAAAAAAATTTTTTTTCATGCATTCAGACATGATTCTGAGCATTACCTTTTTTTTTTTTTTTTTTTTTTTTGAGAGCGTTACCTTTAATGTAGGTGGGTAACAGCCACAAAAAAAGCCTAAAGAGAGTAATATAAAGAGTTGTAGAATAACTAATGAAGGAAAAATACCCTCATTCAAATAGGTATGGAGTGGCCTCCAGTCCCCTTTCAGTGGTGGGATCCAGAGACGTCATCCTGCAGGAACACCATACCCACCAGCATGCCAGCCTGATACAAGGCTTTGCTTGCTTGCAGTGGTGTTATAAAGAAGCATCAGCCCTAGTTGGTGTGGCTCAGTGGATTGAGTGCTGTTCTGTGAACCAAAGGGTCACCAGTTTGATTCCCAGTCAGGGCATGAGCCTGGGTTGTAGGCCAGGTCCCCAGTTGGGGGTGGGTGAGGGGCAACCACACACTGATGTTTCTTTCTTTCTTCCTCCCTTCCCTCCCCTCTCTCTAAAAATAAATGAATAAAATCTTTAAAAACAAAAAAGAAGACTCAGAGGCTTCAAACAGTCTAAATGCAAAATTAAAGGCTCTTACCACTGTTGTTACTGGTAGATCAAACTGTAGCCATCAATCAAAGAATAATCTGGGTCATCTGCACAGGGAACACAGAGCAACATGAAGCCAACATTTTTTCATAAGATCTTAGCCCTTTCAAATCAAGGTACTTTACTCAAAGAGTCTAGTGACTCCCATTTGGTAAGACGAAAATGTATCTGGCAACAAAACCTACAAATGGTAGTCATGACTACAACCCAGAGAATATTCTGGAAATCCCTGTTATGATTTCTTTTTCTTTTTCATTCATGCCCAGATAGCAGCACCAATGGTAAAGTCATCTTTGAATATAGACAAAAAGTAAGTCCCACATATCAAGTAATCACAAGGCAACAAGAAGTAAAATAATGTAAATCCTTATACCATTGAAAGATGTAGTTTCAGCCACTAGTTCTTTTTTTTAGTCACTAAATTTTTGCTAAGCTGCTGAATGCAGCAATAGCTGTCTCTTCCCTCATTCCCTTGAATAAAAGGTATATATATCTTCCTTTTATTCAAATTATTAGATATTTGTTGAGTACTATTATGTGCCCAGCACTGGTATGGTGAATCATACAGGAAAAAACAAAATGCCTGCCCTCGAGGGTTTTATTATTACTCAAAGAACATAACTAACAAAAAATGCTAAAATTGTATGGTTATCCCAGAGGTATGGTAACAGTTCAGAGAAAAAAAAGAGACTAGTGAGTAGTGAAAGATCCAATTATGGGCAATGCACAAGATATACAGTATTAAGTTATTGGTTCTAGACAGCTATGCCTTCCATAAATTATATTTCTGTATAATCCAAAGAAAACTAAATCTCAGTTCTTCTATTCTCATGATCCAAGATAAAATAATCTCTTAGGTAAGACTGCCTTATAAGAAGTTTCTTTGGTACTCCAGGAGCCAAATTCTCCTGGATAGCTATAAAATAGATACAAATTACCAATTTCCACTCTGACACATAATACTATAGTAAGGCTCTAATAGAGACCTATTCTTTCGGGAATTTGATTCTATTTATTCCTTTCTTTCCCTCTATTTCAAAATTCTAGCTACTCAATCTTAAAGAAAGCCTGATGCAAGCATTTCCAAAGGTCTTTCTTGGTGGCATACCTGGTAAGCTTTTAGGAATCGGGAGGGGTCCTCTCCTGTAAGAAACGAAAAACACAGTCTTTCAGAGACGTTCTTGTTTTCCTCATTTTCCACATCACACAAGCATATTGCACTCCCATCAGCTCTGGTTTCTGTTTCAGAGGGTCACAAAAAGTTCAGATGAAGCCAAAGGCCTGCAGGCATTTTGTTATGCCTTTGAGGAGTGCCCAGGAGCACAGAGCCCTGCCTCCGCAACCCAGACCAGTGGCTCAGCTGTGCGGGCAAGAGTTCCCGCTCTCCTTGTACACTGGCATCTTCACACATAAAATGGGAAATACAAACAGCTCCTACCTCACTATGAGGGTTAAAAGAGCTAATTCATATGAACTGTTTTTGAACAGTGCCTGGCATTCTTAAATACTGGTGATGATCATGCCATCCCCCAAACACCCCCTTGTCTTTTTAAAAACTGGACTGAAAATTCAACAGCTTAGACTTCAAGGTGACTGTATATAAAACAAAAGTTTCTCTTCTCTCAGGATCTTTTATGTCAGGGGCAGCAAACTTTTCTGTGAAGAGCCACATGGTAAATGATTTAGGCTTTGCTGGCTACATATCACTTCCATTGTAACTCTAGTCAACTCTAATATGAAAGCAGCTATAGACAGAATGTAAAGAAACGAGTGTGGTCATGGTATAATAAAACTTTATATGCAAACACCAAAATTTGAATTTCATATCATTTTCATGTCACAAGGTGGTATTGTTTCAATCTTTTTTCAACCATTAAAATACTCACAGGCCCTACCAAAACAGGTAGATCAGAGTTTGCTGACTCCTGCTCTCTACAGGCAATAACAGAGGTATTGGGCTCATGCATGTTTAATAAAATTCATATGCAGGCATGATAACATCCTCCTTGAACTATGACTAGTACAATGTATTTTGCATCTGTCCTAAAATTGCTATTTCCAAAAATCTAGCAACCTCCCTAAGCAAATGCAGTGGTAGCTATGTTTCAATTCTAGTGCTTCAGAACACTAATGATAAATAATATTTATTCAAAGTATTTCTGTTCATGTTAAAGAAAGCTGGTCATTACCTTGCCAAGTTCGGCACCACAGCCTTTCCTTGTGGGGCTGCATTCCTCTGGGGGCAGTAGAAATTCTCATACATGATGGGTGCTAGAGGAATCATCAAGAAATAAAACATGAATTGGCAGGCATCTTCCACTGTCAACAACATATGACAAGAAAGACTAAGAGAATTGCTTAAATAAAGCCACTCCCGCCACTTGATTCACCTGGTGGCATCTGTCCAGTTTTTCGTTGAGTCACAAAGTACTCAATGTCCTTCTCAATGCTGCACATTTCTAAACTCTTACGAACTTCTTCATACATCTAACAAAAAGAAGATACATTCAGGTAGAGGGATGGCCGTAAGTCTTGTGAGATGGCTCATTAAAACAGGAGGTTTGATATATGGCTGACTTGTAGCCAAATTTTATTTTTTTAAGATTTAAAACTAATGCTGATGGGGCAAAGTAAGACCAATGCCACACACAAACACAGAGACAATCACTTGGAGACAAGTTCTTCCATTCAATCCTACAGGTTTTCTCTGTGTTCTATTGTTTTCCAAAGTGAATGTCTCATCTAAGTGAGGGTGGCTATTTCTTAGCAAAGGAGGCTGTGATAACTCGACTCTGGTCCCTCTGAAATCCAGGAACCAACCACACAAGGATTGCTGTGCACAAATTAAACTTGGATAATGGTCCTAGGAATGCCGCTGAAGTAAATCTTGAACCCTGGAGCGACCATTCGCCTGGGCATGGGTCAGTTTACTAGAACTTAGTGTTGTCCTGGAGTGACTGACCCTCTGGAACTCACACTCATGCTATAACAACTCTCTATTCCATAAATTAAATTGTATTTGGGTCTCCCTTCTCTGCCCTTCTGCTCTGAATTTCTTAGAGGGAATGTGATGGTGGTAAAATGGTTAGGTGCTTATCTGGGTCCTTCTATCAACTGTGCGGCCCTGGACAAGTCACTGTACCTCTCTGGGCCTCAAATGAGAGGCGTGAACTAATAAATATCTATAGTTCCTTCCACTCTAATGAATCCTCCATGGGTGCCTCTGACTTACATCATCGCTGGTAACACATTGTTTCGACAGCTGATTCATATGTGACCACAATGCATTCCGAAAGAAGTTTATTCGTTCATATTCTTGAGCTTCAAGCACCTATAGAAACATAACCATATGTAAATACATATGCAGAGGAAGAAGCCATTTGTCTAGACTGACTACGATTTAAGAAACAGTGTCACCCTTCAATTATGCAAGCTTATTGTCCATTTAGAGTACTTCCCTCACTGTCAAGGAAGCTCATAAACTCTTGCAGGCAAAGAATGCAAATGGATTCAAATATTGTATTGCCACAAACAGAATGGGATGTAATTCTGAAGGTAAGAGATTATGATGAAGCCAGACACCCAGGTTCTAACCTGAATTTCAGCTCACATTTCCAACTGCCTTAGGGGCATCCCCACCTAGGCAATTGACCAGAGCCTCAGATTCAAAACTTTGCCTCCCACCCCTCAACACACAGCAGTGAATGAATTCAATTGGGAAAATGGTTATAACTGGATGCTAGTTGATCAGTACATGGGAATCCTTGTGCTTGCCTTCTAATCTTTGTGTATGTTTGAAATTTTTCTTCCCTTTCCATTTATCTATTTATATTTAGAGAGAGGGGAAGGGAGGGAGAAAGAGAGGGAGAGTAATATCAATGTGCAAGAGATACATTGATTGGCTGTCTCTCACATGCCTGAACTGGGGACCTGGCCTGCAACCCAGGCACATGCCCTGACTGGGAATTGAACCAGCAACCTTCTGGTTCACAGGCTGGCACTCAATCCACTGAGCCACACCAGCCAGGGCTAAATTTTTCTTAATAAAAAGTTCTAATTAAGTTATTGCCTAAATAATAGTTTTTTGAGTATAAACAAATATTAACTTTTGGAAAATCAATCTATTAAGTGGGTGCCATTCTATTCAACAATGAGTGTTATTATATTAATGTAATTTTTAATATTAAATACAACAGTATTACATTTTAAAACTTCTTATAATGTAAAATTTCAAGCATATACAAGAGTAGCGAGAATAGTGTAATGAATTCCCATCTACCAACCATCTAGTTTTGTCAAAAATTTTGCCCATATTTGCTTCAGATTCTTTTAAAGCTCCTGTGTACTTTTCTTTTTTTCTTTTTTTTTTACAATTTATTTGTTTATTTTATTTTTAGAGAGAGGGGAAAGGAGAAAGAGAGGGAGAGAAACATCACTGTGTGGTTGCCTCTCACTTGCGCCCCAAACTGGGGATCTGACGTGCAACCTAGTCATGTGCCCTGACTGGGAATCAAACCAAAAGCTCCTGTGTACTTTTCCCAATCTCTGTCACTTTTTTCTTTTCCCAGAGATAACCATTATCCTAAATTTTATCATTCTTATGCAAGTTTCTATAATATGTATGTATCCATATGATGTATATCATATTCTTTTGCATGTTCTTAAACCTTATAAAAATGGTTTTTACTCCAGGCATTTCCATAAGAGTATGGAGTTGAGGAAGTAAAGCAAAAAGGGAGTTTTAGGAGGGGGATAGTGGCCCACATTATCAGATGGTAAGGACAAGTCAAATGAGATTAGAAACTGCAAAGGTCCACTGGACCTCGCACCAAGGGGCTCATTGGTTCCTCTGAGAGAGCAGGGGTGGGGGAGCAAACCCCAGACATAGCAGGCTGAGGCAGGCAGGGGTAAGGAGGAGGTGGAGACAGCTCCTTCAAGAAGCCTGGCTATAAAGAGAGGCAAGGGTAGCAGATGCGAAGCAATAGCCTCTAGGTTTTAATGCCACAAATGAGCTAGGTTTGTATAAACAATAATGAAAGAACTTCCCATTAAGGGGAGCTGTGCACAAGGCAATGGGGAAATGCAGCTGCATGTGACCCTGAGGTCAGATGGTGAGAGATCTTGATGGAATGGGGGCAGCCCCTTTTGTACTGTATCGGGTGAAAAGGGGAGAAGGAAGGTGAGTAGATCAGTTTCTCAAGTCTGAGTTTGCATCAGAAGCATACAGGGGTTACTGGGCCTATTCTCAGAGTTTCTGATTCAGTAGGTCTGAAGTCGGTCTGAGAACATGAATCTAACAAGTTCCCAGGCAATGCTAATGCTATAGGTCTTGGGACCTCACTTTGAGAACCACTAGTAAGAAAATGTGTAGAGAGGGTGACAGAAAATTGAGGAAGTTTCCAGGAAATTGTAAGTGACCTAATGCGTTGAAAATGAAGGGGATCAATCATGAAATCAAAGGTATGAGGGTAAAATAGTCTAAAGCCTGCTCACCTGGTGTCTGCATTTTCCTTATCGCATTCCAAGTGCATGTGAGCTCTCTAAAGGTAATTACTTAATTAACCATTAATGGATTCAACCGTTTCACGCCTGTGCTAAGCGAGCATTAGAGGAGAGCCTTGAACAGAGTCGGACGGCATGGTCAGTCAGAAAAGGGAGGAGACAGAAAATGAGGTTCAGGGGAAAACATTCCAGTTCCTCCCATCCTCCACTTAAATTTCTGATTTCTAATCTGTCCTCAAGCCATCCTATCAGAATTTGGAGGTATGGAAAGAGGGTGATGCATTTCTAGAAAAGCAAACTCTACACGTTGTAGGAGGAAGACCGCCCCCTCCTGAGCAGCTTCTGGTTCCGGTTACCTCGCAGGCCTTGACGTGTTCGCTCTGCCACTCTTCTCGGATCTTATCCAGTGTATTGATGTGCATCATATATGTCTTGTCTGCAATGGTGGGGTGGGTTCAGAAATGGGGCAGGAGGACAGATCGCAGACCCACCCCACAGGCTCATCCCAGATGGCAAATGAAACTCGCAGTGAGTTCACAAGGCTCCATGGAGCTCTGAACGCTGCAAGGCCATAATTGCATCTCTAACCCTCATTCCTTTGTGAAATAACCACCGAACCAAGCAATTATTAAGAAATGATCCAAGGAAGAAGTGAAAGCAGGCGAGGAACCCTGGCCAGGGTTTTCTTTGTCTAATTCCGCCTCAATAGCTTCCACGCCTTCTCAGGAAAATTATCCAATGAGAGATGCAGAGAACTATTTGAGTTACTTTAGTTCTGGGTTTAGAGACTTAAGTGACCATGGTTGTGAGAATTCTTGCAGGATACTCTGGGAATTAAAAGCCTTTGCAAACACCTGGTTTGGATCTTAGATTTCAATGAAGACAAGGCTTCACAACTTGGCTGTTTCTTCCATAGCAGGTAAGAGTTCATCGGGGCTGAAATGGGCTTTTAAAATAGATGTTAAAAAAAAAAAAAATCAGAGTGAACTCCTGATCACAAAGCTGCTGCCACATGACCCTACCATCACCATTCTATTACATGAAGAGCAGCCAGACTAAGCAGGCAGGGGCCGGAAACCGCTGCCTCATTTGTTTCTTGGCTTCCTCACTTCCTCCCTGTTTCTCCCCCGAAAAAGCCTGTTGCATATCTATATATTCTACATTGTAAGGTATATTGAGCTACCTTTCTCGGACAGATTTAGGATAATGTAAACCCCACCACAATCCTCCTCCAGCCCTGGGAGCCCCCTCACCGGAGTCCTCGACTGCTGTCTTCGCTGATGCCAGTTTCATAAAAAGCTGTGAAGACCAAAAAGAACAAAGGATCAGTAATGCTGAGCCAGGATTCTATGCGCAAAACAGATCTAAAAACAGTGACTGTGAAGAGACCAGTGCTAGTACAAGTCTTATTATGTTTCTCTCATGAGTAAATCATTCAACTTGCCTTCTCATCTTATCGCCATTGAAAATTACCCACCAAGCATCTTGTCCTATGTCTTCATAAAGGCATACCTCTGCCTTCTGGTGCTGGCAATCTTATATCCAGATTTTATAAAATTAAATTTATAAGACACCCAAGCAGGCAGCCTGGCTCCAAAGAATCCGTAAGTTGAGTTTTGAAGAAAGATGAACAACAACAACAAAAATATCCAGACCCCTGCCCTACTTACTACCCCACTTCCTCCCCAATGGCCTCGTTTCTCTAGCTCTTCCACAACCTCAGAAATGTGACAAGGGTTTTTCTGGTTCAGAGGATCCCAATAGCCTAAAGGAAGATATTTCCAGGAGCTTAGGGTGCAGGTCCATTTTAATCAATTGGTTTTAGCTTGATATAGTAAATCTCAGAATTTTCAGGTGATCAGCCCTCCCCAGTACCTTTTCTTGTTGCTTCGGGTTTACCGCGTTGGCACTTCTGTTGACAGCCTGCTCTGCATCATCTTTGTCTCGGCATTTCTGCTCATAGTTCTTCTTTGCCTTTGTTGTTACAAGCCAAAAGAGGATCAAAATAGGTGATCAGAGCACAACCCTGAAAAGCAGCCATCCTAGCCTGCCAAGTCCAGCAAAAAAACAGGGCACCCTGAACAGTGCTGCGATCCCCACTAGAGTGTGGCCACTCAGAAAACAGCTAACTCTTTCTTATCTATCTCTGGAAGATCTCTCTAGACCTTTTCCAAGTTGTGTATATAGTGCCAGACCGATCAAGGAAATAATAACTCCTATTCAGCAAAGTATTACATGAGCTTTAAAAACTGATCAGAACAAAAGATGGCATTTCAGATAAAAAAAAAACAAAAAGACTATGTAACTATGAAATATGCAACCCAACACTCATAATCCTCAGAACTTAGGTGCAATCACTTGGTCGTGGTAATTATCATTATGCTTCAATATTCTAATGTGCCTTAGAAACTTTAGAACATCAGAAGAAAAAAAGAACATAATAAGCAAAAAAATGGGTAAATATAATAGTCTTTTTATTCTCCTCTTGAGTTTTCGAAATTATTTTTGACAGCTGAAGCAAAATTATAACACTTACGTAGCTCTAAAGGTATAGCAAGTAAATAGTTAAAAACTTATATCTCAATAATGTTTTCTCTTTAATTGAGAGAAAGCTTGCCCCAGGTTGTTCAAAACATAAAAGGTCAGGGAACAATCACATATCAGTCAACACTATTTCTGCATTAAACTGACATCATTCCCTATTTATCAATTGTTTTTGAGGTGATTTGCACCAAAGGAAAAAATGGCACAGAGCAGACTGCATATTGCCATTAACATTGGTGACATTTTCTTTTCTGACCAGGTTACCAAATATCACACCATAGCCATAGAATGTCATGATACTTCTGTACAAAGATGAAGCCATAGATACTGCAGTAACAGAATTCATTGTATCCAAAGTTAACAGATCCATGAAAAGCTAGAGAGAGGTCTCTAACAAATTGTCTTAGCTCTGTCTTAATATTTTAAAAAATAAATTACTTAAAGTAAAAAAAAAGGCTTTTACAATTAGCAGATATCTTAAAATACAAAGGGGTCACTCAATAAAATGAGTTAAATCAAGATTCAAAATAATCACAGGGAGAAAGCTCAACTCCAGCAAGATAAACAGCATCATACAGTATATGTAATTTTGTATCTTGGCCTGAAATATTTAAATTAACCTGCTATACTTTACCAGGTTACCAGAAAGATAACATTATTGTGTTCCCACTACCTAGTTTTATCCTCAATACCTCCAAGGCCTTAAAAAGAAGGAAAGTCAAATCACTTTTAAAAAATCACCGCACTAATAAATAATTTGTTGAAATGTTATTTGAGTAGGAATATGCTCATACACCACAAAGGATTTCAGAAAAGGACAATGAAGTGAAACTCACATCCATGGTTTTTTTGAATTGTAAGCTCTTTTGTTTATGGACAGCATCCATTATAACCTCTGTCTGTGAAGAGAACACAAGCACTATTAATAATAAAAAATAGAAATCATTGTAAATACCACCTTATTTTGAGGGCTAAGTGTTCAAGATGGATTGTCTCACTGAGTCCTCAGAGAGCCCAGAAAGTAGATGTACTATTGATTATTCCCATTTCAAAAATGAGGAAACTGTAGCAAAGACGCTGAACAATCTGCCCAAAGACCTATGGCTGGTTCATGGTATGTCCATCCTTGAACTTTGGTAGCCACCACTGAGAATCATTGATCACCATAGAACAGTCAGTCTCTTCGGCGAATCTAGAATCAAAGAACTTAAGTGTCAAAAAGGGCTATTTAAACTTTTGTTAAAGTGTTGTTTATATTTTAAAAGGGGTCTTTTTACTAGAAGCTTCTGTCAGCACAGTTAAATTAGAGACTTATAAACATTCACTTCCATGGCATCCATGCTTAACCAGCAAGAAGCCTGGGCAGGTTGGAGGGGGGAAATGATGGTAGGACAGCTAGGAGAAGCTGTTCTCCAGCTCTTCACTCCATCTAACCCAGGAATGGTAAGCTACTCTGTTGAGCTCACTTGGGAGCAATTTGTTTTTTGTAGCTGTGACATTAATGCATTTATTAGTCAAAGTAATGCACCTAATAATAAAAATGTACCTCAGACATAATAATAGCTTCCATTTTTCAAGCATTATTATGTTCTAAGCAGTTTTCACGCGTCTCAACAACCTAGTCCTCTTATTCCCATTTTCTTGACAATAAACTGAAGTAGATTAAGGTAACACTCAGCAAGTAGTAGAGTTGAGATTTGAATCCAGGAATCTGACTCGTGGACTTTTGTTGCTAATTATGACCCTAAACTACCATTATCCTTATGATAGCTCTATAAAAGCAAGTGGGTACACAGAAGACCAAGAGATGCAATCATTCAAAATGAGCTATGACCTTGCTCTTATACAAAATAGTATAATGCAAAATAATATTGAAAATGAAACTCAAATGTGGTTTCTCTTCTAGAAAATTAAGTTCCTATCTGTTACCATAACACACAAATAAATGTTTTCAAGATATCTGGATAGGGTATTTGAGATGATCTCACTTCGAATATGAGCTTTGTGGAATACATGAACTTCTCTTGGGGGAGACACAAGAGACCCTCAGAAAACTGAGGCATCATCTTCCAGCCCAGCTGAAAGGGGGGGCGGGGGGGGGCAGGAGTAGTCATGTGCCTGCTAATAGTGAAGACACAATAGACATAGGGAACAGACAGGGCCCCAACATGACCCCCACATTGAAGGACTCATAGGCAGATCCTTGCCATTGCAGGCAAGGAGCAGCGTGGTTCACATGAGCCCCTATGTGCCTCTGCCAAGAGGAGGAGCTAGGTTTATTTATTTAGTAATGGTTCCTGATTTTCCCAGGCTCCATGGGGCAGATCAATTAGCAACGTTCATCTATTTCATTGACCTTTCTAGTCCAAATATACACACTGCTATTCTTCCAGTTTGGGAGCTACAGCTATTTTATAGTTTATGGCCCAAGCCAGGCCTCTTTATCCCTGAGTTCTACATAACACTTGCTTCAAGCACCTCTCAGATGGCTACAAAGTTCTATGAGCCAAACCTTTTCACTTGAAATTCCTCTGTCTGCCTTCAAGGATCCCTGGCATTGTACATCAGCAGGATCCTAGAGAGCAGCAATCCTACTCTCTCACTTGACAGATGTGACCCCTGGAGCCCAAGAGGTCACACTCAAGGCCACTCAGTAACACCAAGACCTGCTCTGCCTGCTACACCACCTTGATTTAAGTCTCTTCATGTCCATGGTTCACTGATAGGGTGACCCGCCACATGGTGCCCTCAGTAAGTAAAGGATTCTCCTTCAGGTCTCCTTGGGGAAGTACTTCATTTAGGACTCGGGCTTTCTGCTCAGACCAAATCCAATGGAAATTTGATTATTTTATTACTAATAACACAAAGTAGTGCAAACATACAATCATCCCTCTTCTAGGGTAAGGAAAAGTAAGAGGGAGGGTAAAAGGAAGAAGAGATTTATAAAGGACCCAAATGACCCTCCCCTAATCATGTAAATAGCTGCTTAGTGATCCATTTGTGTGTCTACTCAGACTGTATTCTGAAAACTGAAGTGTCACTCTGTAACTGAGGAGGTCCCTTTCTTTGGAGATTGCTCTCATCCCAGACAGAACAAAATTCTGCCATGATCACGCCAATCTTAGCTGGCATGGAAAACCTATGTGGCTACCAGAGGAGAGAGTAGCTGACCGTGTGCTGTCTCTGTCAGGCTTTGGACATTCCGGGCTGCGAAAGGAACCTCAGGACCTTAAAACATCAAGACTCCTGAGAACAGCTCCAAGGACCCTTACCTTACCTGCCAACCACCAGGAGTTAGAGCCTCGTCTCTTACCACCCTCACCTATAATGCCTTTCGCTCTGTTGGTTTTAGCTCCAAGGTCACTTCCTCTAAGTAGCTCTCCCCAGCCCCACAGATTAGGTTAGGTGTCCCTGCTGTGAGTTCAGGTGGCAACATGATCTCCCTTCGCATTAGAGGCTCATCACACTTTATCATGATTCCTCTCACATCAGTCTCTCCAGCCATGCTCTACCCTCAGTGAGGGAAAGATGACCACTTCCATCTTGTTCGCCATCCTCAGAGACCATCTACTGTATAAGTAAGTACAGCAAAAACTTCTAACCAGCCATTCTACATGCACTTGCCTGCGCCAGATGAACAAAAGAAAACTGATGGCTTTTCCTGGTAAGTGGAAATGGCTTGTTTTCCAAGAAGTGAAAGACCAAAGTATCCAACGTTAGACCAATGGAAATGAGAAGTTAGCACTGGCACATTTTCCTCTTAAGTATGAATTCTTTTTAAAAAGGACCTATACACGGAAGTGGTAGAACCCAGAGTTTACTGTGATGCAAGTAGTTGCAAATGTATTAATAAACTTGGACTTCTCCCAGAAAGCTGGGAACGCGTTTTCCTGTTGTGGAGAGCAGCCTACTACGTAGGGCATACAGGGAACTCGGGTGACAGCAGTGAGTCGAGCACAGGCTGCTCTATTGCCTAACAGAATTCAGAACACGGTCCTCCACCTACGAAAATCTGCTCTTTGTAACTAGTTAGGAGGGGGAGTTTCAGAAGCCTTGCAAAATTAACATAACTCTCTGAAATGACTAGGGTGACCCAGGGCATTTAAAGATGTGTGGAAATGACCCGCCTCTCCTCTTAGTCGAAATCATGTGTGCAGAGACCTTGCTAACATCTAAGGCATTTTGCTTCTCAAAATTTGTAATTCCTCTGGAGAGGTGGGCAGGGCTGGCAATGTCAGCCCAAAAAGTCTGACCATCCAATAGGTGGGTGTAATATACGTATTACTTCTGCTCTGGAAACTACTTTGGGCCAAATGGAGCCCTCAGATCCCGGACATGAAGCTTGAATTTGCATGAAAGAGCTTGATACATTGTTCCTTAAATGTTAGTTTCCAGTCTTCCTCCCTAGTAAGGGGCACAGCTGTTAAGAGCTTCTCATGAAATGACAATAGAGGTAAGGCAGTCAGGCTCTTAAGATGCTGCCACCCATGCCAAATGCCAAGAGGCCACCAAGGAAGCGGGGATAGCCCAACTCAGAACCACAGGCAAAGTTGCTGCAATTGAGGTACGGGTAACATCAGCCTTCACATCTGGCTGTCTGTGGAATACACACATTGCAGAAAGTGTCTTTGGTTGGGTCAGGAGAAAGAAAGGTTTCCAAAAAGTCCATGCAGAGCTGTCTGGGGAGACCTGAATGGAAATCTTTGGGTGCCAGATAGGGAAGAGCTTGTCCCCATGGGAAGTTAGGTTCCAGCCTTGGAGATCACATATTAAAAAAAGAAATTCTGGAAGGGCCCTACTTGGTTGCCAGGCTGCCCTGAATATACAAGTCTTTTAGAAACAAAAAGAAGGGAGTCAAAATAGCGGCTGGTCTAGTCGAAGTAACACTTGATCTTTATAACTTCCCAAGTGTTTGCCAGTTTTATTAACTTACTCCCATCTCCTTCCATGTAGTTGGACAGAGTAAATCACATCAATGAAAAAGAGCTTATACACATCTGCTTTGAAGACAAAAAGAACTTGGATTTCCCAGGGCCTCGGTTTCCCTGTTTATAATACAGGAAGGTTGGGCTACACTGTGGTCTCCAAGGAGAATGTGAGTCTCCTCCACTGCCTACTCTCCTCTTACTGCCTTGCCCAGGAGGAGGAGGAATATGGTCTGGGAGCCCACCCACCAGCTTGGATATACTAGATTATAATAAAGAAAGAGGGGTTCCCTTCCCAGTCAGAATTTAAATAGTGGTAGCAGATATGAAAAGAGGAGGAAAGCAGGCTGAACCCCTGAATCCATCAAAAATTTTAAAAGAACTGACCTGAGGTGTAAGTGGGCACAGAACCATGAGTCTCCACATGGTTCTCCAATGAATAATCTCCTAGGTTAAAAGAGCGTGGGTGCATGAGCATGGGAGCCAAGCCAAGGAGTTTAACACACAAGCAATCCTGGGGTATGGTGTCATAAGAAAGGCAACATCTTAACATGTATGCAAACCCAACCTTTTTCCGTTGTAGCTTTTGCTTTTCCCTGAATTCTTCTACCTTTCTGGCCTCATCTCTTAGGGTCTGTGCAAGCTGAATGTGACACTGTGCAACATTTTCCACTTCTGCAAAAAGAATGAAAATAAAAGCAACAACAAATAAGACCTACATACATCTCAATTCAAATATACAAAACTTAAAATTATATACAAAATACTGGAGCAAGTGTTTAAATTAACCAACTGCACTTGGCCACCAACATTCCCTGAGTCCATCCATGTGCCCAGCATTGCCCTGGCCACCAAGACCAAGGCCAGCAAACCCTCAGCTCAGGCTCCTACCACTAACCATTACTAACCTGCTGTATGTCCACGGCCAGGGAGAAGTTCATGGAGCTTACATGCTAACAGACATTACTAAACCCACTAAAATTTCAAATTCAATCCCTATTTCTCATTAGATGACCTCTAAGGATCACTAACATCTCATGTGCCTGAGCATTTTTAAGTAAGTCATACACCAAAATTTTGGCTACTAAGAGTTATCTCTGGACAGAAAGACTATTGTTGATTTTTTTCCCCTTAGTTTCTTTTCTTTTCTCTTTTTTTATATTATATTTTATTTATTTATTTTTAGAAAGAGGGGGAGAGAGGGAGAAAGAGAGGGAGAGAAACATCACTGTGTAGTTTCCTCTCATATGCCCTCAACTGGGGACCCGGCCCACAATGCAGGCATGTGCCCTGACTGGGAATCAAACCAGTGACCCCCCCAGTTCACAGGCCAGCACTCAATCCACTGAGCCACACTAGCCAGGGCTTCCCCTTACTTTCTAAAACCTTTGCAATGAGCATGCCTTACCTCTATAATGGACAAACTAAAATTATAATTTTATTTGTTCTACAAAAACAAATTGAAGCATGCCATGTAAGCTAGAAAGGCAAACAGATCTAATCTTAAAAAGTGTTTTAAACTTGTGTGTGTCAAAATAACTTGAATAAGTTTAGAAGATACATGAAAGACTAGGAAAATATCTGCAATTTATATAACAAAGAGTAAATAACTATATTAAAAGTTTTCACAAATCAAAAGAAATATATATATACCAGTACAAAAAGTTGGCTAGCCCTGGCCAGCTAGCTCAGTTGACTGGAGCATTGTCCTGTACACCAGGAGGCTGTGAGTTTGATTTCCGGTGAGGGCACATACTTAGGTTGCCGTTTTGATCCCCAGTTGGGGCGCGTATGGGGCAACCGATCGATGAGTCTCCCTCACACTGATGTTTCTCACTCTCTCTACTTTCTCCTCTCTCTCTCAAATCAATAAACATATCCTTGGGAGAGGATATTTTTTAAAAAGTTGGTTAAAGAACATGAAATGTAAAAAAGATCAGCTTAATGGCCCATCAACATTTGAAAATGTATTCAGCCTTAACACTATTGAAAAAATTCAAAATTTTAAAACACAGAAACAGATCACTTTTCTACCTCAGTTTGGCAAAATTTTTTAAGCATGAAAATCTGTGGTGTTGGCAAGCATGGGGACAGATAACACAGTTGCTGCAGAGGGGAGCAACCCAACCTTTCTGGGAGAAATCTGCCATTTTTGTAGGATGACAAATTCATAATGTAAAAGAATGAGGCAAATCCATATGAGACAAAATGGGAAGACGGCTGTAATATATTGTTAACTAAAAACTAAATAACTGAGAGATACGTATAGCATAATCTCATGTACGTCTGTACATGTGTGTATATCTGCGGTTAGGGGAAGAGAGAGACTGAGAGTTGTAAATGCATAGAAAAGGGTCTGGGAAGATATATATCTAATTGCTAGCACAATTAAAAATTAATATTTTTTATTTAAAAAACAATTCAAAAACATATGCCCCACCTCATAGATTCTGATGCATTGCCACAGTATGATCCTATTTATTTATATGAATAGATACATATCTAAGTTTGTGTGTTTCATAAAAATACTGGGGCCATATTCCCCAATAACTAACTGCTTGGCACTAAGAAGTAAAATCTTGGGTGTTTACTATCCTCTTCACAGCTTGTTGTCTTGTTTGCATTTTAATATAAATATATTTTTAATGAGAAAATAAAACTACTTGTTAGAAAAAAAAAGGCAAGTAAAGTCGTCGGCAGCCGTCCGTCTCGAGAGACGATGGTGTAGCTTCTTAAGAGTCTATCTGCACCGCCGAGAATGGTTGTGCAGTCCGACTCGGGAGTGACATGGTATCTGTCTCCTCCCGTGTTGAATCGACATCTTGCGATGACGCTGGAGTGTCCTCTCCAGTGGAGCTGAAGCTACAGAGCCTGGGCAGGGTGATATGGAGGGTCTGCTGTTGCCCATGCAGCAGACCCCCCCTCTCTTCGCAGCTAAAGGATCCAAGGGAAAGACGAGTCAATACAGCTTGGCTTCAGGTGCGCCGCAGGGGTTGCCGGTGTTGACTACAACGTCAAACCGCCTTAGGGACTCCGGCTCCGGATTTTCTGTTGGGGTTTACTCCCTTAGCCTTTCCCCTGAAGAGGTATGCCGCAAGGCAGCGGAGGTTTTTTGGAATCAGAGTTTTCCTTCTCTGGGCAAGTAAAGTACACCAGATATATATACTTAGGAGACCCAGCCTCTGCTAAAGGCCCCTTGGGCTACACCATAGTTGGCCTTGTGATGCATATAAGAAAATGAAAAGATTCTGTCCATATCTTGAGAAATGTGTTCATCAATGAGTAAAAGAGGAAAGAGGACACATTCTATGGAAAAGTTAAGATGAATATTTATTTAGCTAACCTGTACAGAGGTCTAGAACCACTCAATTGCCTAGAGAAACACTTCAAGAGCATGTACATACTATGTGTTGGTAAAATCCTTAGTTTGGAAGCACCAAGTATTCTGAAGAACAGAAAGTCTTAAAGGGAGTTTCTGAGTAACTGGCCTGAGGAATTTTAGAACCAGACAGAACCCCCTGAAGACCAAAAGTACCAGAGCCTCACCCTGGACGTCAAGTACGAGAAGCACCGCTGTTAGGAAGCCAAACGCAGGTCCTGATAAGCAGGTGTGGAGGGCTCTCCAGCTCACTTCTGCTCTGCAGGGCTAGTTCTCACCTTAGAAGTTGCTTTCTTTTTTTTTTTTTTTCACCCAATATGGGATTGCCATTCAAATGAAAACCCACCTTTGATGACAGACACAGAGCTTTCCAAGGTTGGTAAATACATTTTTCAAGAATCACAAATCACTTACGCTGCTTGAAGACTTCAAGGGCCCGCTTCAGGGTGCTAAAAAACAAGTACATATATAATTTCAAGTTCTGGAAATTGGCTGTACAATCTTATTATAATGCCACTGAATGCTTCTCTCAGCCCATAACTTAGAGCCTATAGACTCATCTTTGCACCCAAGCTTGAGAAGAGAGCAAAAGATCTAGACTTCTTCAATCCAGTTTCCTCTTTTATACACTCTGAATCCCAGGCTCAAGCATCACAAATTCTTCTCTGTCCACTTGGGTAGAGCAAGATGCCAAAATGTTTTATGCTTTATTTTCCCCAAAGTTCATATAGGAGTTATGGTCCCTTTTTCATAAGAATATGAGTCTCTCTTTAAAGTATAATAATTAGATATATGGTTATAAGCCAAAAAAGGAAGGGTTCAATCTTGGACTCCTGATCACCTCCTTTTCCACCCATTCATCAATCACCACATCCTTGTTAAGCATAAACTATGGGTCAGGTATTGTGTGAGATGTTGGTGATTCAGTGGTACAAGACTCAGAGTCTAATGGAGGAGACGGGCATGAAACACACTGTAATTGTGTCTTTACTGCTGAATAACAAACTACCACAAATTTCGCAGCCTAAAACAGTACACATCTATCTCACAGTTTCTGTGGAAATGGCCATGACTCATACATTCTTTCAGTTTCCCCATTCCTCTCTCTTATAGACCAGGGATCTTCCTCCCTATATGTCCCCTTGGCCATGGTTTAAGTTCTCACCCATCCTGCCTTAACAAAAGCTCCTTCTGAGGTCCCAGGAATTTTCTTGCTCATTACTGCCTTCATGGAAGTAGATCTCTCTAGACTCACTCCAGGCACTGGAGTAGAAATGGGACTGCGAATTCATGGTCCCCTAGCCACAACAGCATAGGATCATGGGTCATTTTCTATATGTGTATATGTATGTGGCTAGTTCTATTATTTTGTAAACCTTGTATTTTCCAGCTGGTCCCTTCTTTTAGCTACTTCACTTTTTCCGCTCTGTTTATTTTATCCCAAAACAAAGTGTTCTCATTCCTCCCTTCCTTTCTTCACACAAACATTTCCAATTGTTATAAACACACCCAGCAGGAAAATATTGCTGCACATTCTCCATACACTTTACCCATCTTATGATACAACTTTTCAAGGAACACAGTGAACTAGAAAATTGATCATATCTAAACAAACGCACCAATAGTCCAGAAGGACGAATGAGTGTCACTGAAGAGCAGACTTAATACTGGAATTAGTGAGAAACAAAGATGAGTATGGCAGCGAATGCAACTGCAAGTCTTGCCTTACCTTGCCAGGTGTGGCTCAGTGGCTTGAGTACCAGCCTGTGAACCAAAAGGTCACTGGTTCGATTCCCAGTCAGGGCACATGCCTGGGTTGCAGGCCACGTCCCCAGTTGGGGGGGCTGTGAGAGGCAACCAATCAATGTATCTCTCAAACATCGATGTTTCTCTCCCTCTCTTTCTCCCTCCCTTCCCCCTCTCTCTAAGAATAAATAAATTAAGTCTTTTTTAAAAAAAGTTATGGTCCTGAAATCTACTCTTACAGATAGTCCATTCAGGGTCTAAAATTCTTCTTCCATTCTTTTTTTTTTTTTTTTTAAGATTTTATTTATTTATTTTTAGAGGGAGGGGAAGGGAGGGAGAAAGAGGAGAGAAACATCAATGTGGGGTTGCCTCTTGCGTGCCCCCAACTGGGACCTGGCCTGCAACCCAGGCATCTGCCCAGACTGGGAATTGAACCAGTGACACTTTGGTTCACAGGCTGGCACTCAATCCACTGAGCCACACCAGCCAGAGCTTTTCTTCCATTCTAAGTAACTAATTGACTAAAAGGGCAGTCCCAGTGTCCCTTTACTTTGTCATTAGCTTTACTGTCTCATGTCATCACTTGCTATTTCATGTTTGGGACATGATGACAATCAGGGGATGGAATCCTAACTTTGCGGGTGGTGGCCTGGCAACGTCATCTCCTTGTCTCCCTGGTGTTCTTCATTACTGTGCAAAAAGAAATTAGTCTGCCACCCTCTTAATAAGCACTTTGGCCTTAAACCCTAACAAGGCCCATCAGAGGCCAGAGTCCCTCAGGGTGACCAATTAGGCAACAAACCCTACCTAGCCCATGGAGAAGCAGAGTCACTCACTTGTGTAGGGCACCTTCCTAAAGACCATCCTGCAGGTGACAAAAACATCAAAAGTCACCTAAGTGGCCTTTCACTTCAACCTTGGCAACACAGTCTCCAAGTCTCATATCCTGTTATGTGTTCCGCTCTGAGGTGTATGCTCTTAGAAAGGAAACTAACTGGCTTTTATCATGGAGCAGAAGAGAACGATGCCAGAGTCTCTCTATGAATTTACTCGGTTACAAGTCAAATGTGTAAGAATATAAGAAATACCATTTTGGATCAGACTCTTTCTGCTAAAGATCTTTTCCAAGAAGTATTATACGAGAGAATGTGGCTATTACCTATCACATCACCTCAAAGTTTTTGGGTATTTTTCTAAACAGCATATTTATTTTATAAATAAACGTGGTTTTTTGGGGTGTGGGAGGTTCAGCTGACCCACTAATCTCCCTTGAAGGACTCTAAACCCTGATGGAATAATAGTGCGACTTGTCTAAGTCTATGCACCTTTGACCCATGAACATGTGAATGTTTTACATATTCAAAAATAAAACTGAATCAGACAGGAAAAAGAAAAGAATCTCTAAAATTTAAAACAAATGAACTTAACAAATACAAAATTGATTATATAGTCACACAGAGAAAATACTTTAACTTTAGGACACAGTATTCTTAATGAAATATAACCTAAGAGCAAAAGAAACTGTAAAGAAATGTTAAACTTTATTCTCAAGTTTTATTGTTAGTAGCAATATTGATATTATTTTGAAATTTTTTGATATATATTGTCATATAAAGCAAATAATTATGCTAATATGCTCAGAACCAAGATATTTCTGTTTAAGAGGAAATAAATATAAAATTAAGGAAGTTAAGTAAAACCCTGTAAAGTGAAATTAGACTTAGAAATAGCAATATACACTCATGTTTTTAAAGTCTGTCCCCTAAAAGAACCTAGAAACAGGGACACCTCTGTGACAACGACCAATGCTAGAATTTGAAGTTTCATCTCTAAACACAATTGATTAATCACTTAAAAGGAACTCAAAATACTTTGAGAAATAGCTGATTCCAGGTTTAAATTTAAAGTCACAAAGTTATATTAAGAAAACATGGCGAATGTGGATAATTATGAAATCTAGGTGATGGGTTCCTTATGTTTGTCCTTTTACTCTTTGGGGTTTTTAAATGTTTCATTTACAACATCAAAAATAAAATGTAATCAATAGGTCAAAAACCAAATTCTCCTTGTACTAATGTCCTATGTCTGAGGGTAACACATCTTTAGGCTTATATAACTATTAATATTTTAACTGTCTCCCAATGTTTTCATCCTTTTCAATAATCTAGCACTTTGAAGTTGGGAGTGGATGCATGCATGTGTTTTAGAAGAAAAAAGAAGAGGAAGGACACTATCTTGTCTACCCCATGCAGACCTCTGAGAGGACACAGACCTCTGTGCAGCTGCCCATAGCAGAGCGAAAGCAAGAAGCAGGTCAGTATGTAATGTGACTGGTTCTGCAGAGGGCTGCAAAGTTCTGTCTGAGCTAGTTCTCCTGATCAACCCACACACACTACCCTCCATTTGCCCCCCTCCCCTGCTACCCAACATGCTGGTTTTGGAGGAGAAATCTAGAAATTTCCATATGTGTAGGACCAGCTACATAATTTGGGAGGTCCACTGCAAAATGAAAACATGGGACCCCTTGTTTATAAATTATGAAGAATTTCAAAATGGTGACAGCAAAGAGCATTAAGCCAACTATGAAGCCTTTCTAAGTATGGGTTCCTGCATGACTGCCTGCCCATGAAGCCAGGAATGATGGGAGAATAAACAATTGTGGCACAGAATCTCACACTGGCGATGAGAACTATAAAATGGTGCAAAGACAGTCCCTTGTAGCTGTCACTAACTACGTAGGTGTATATGGGCGTATGTGAGTATAAGCCTCTCGATTTAATTTCTAGTATAAAATTATATATAATGTAATCCCACCTCTGACAAAGTATATACATAGAAAAGGACTTCAAGGAAAACTTAGAAAATATTAATAATGGGTTGTTAGCTTCATAGTTCATCATTTTAACCTTCTTTCGATTTTTCCATATTTTTCACAACTGGAAATGAGAAAAACAAAACCATTAAAAATTGTTTCTGTTCCAAGATACTCTACCCTCCTGGCCAGCTTTGTCTGCTGAAGTGACAAGGGTCCCTAGCAGTATAAGCTGACCTGGAAACCAAAAATAAATGTGGTACCTACTTGATCTCAGACTGTCCACATGGTTTCTTCCTTGTGAGGGTGAGCAGATCTTTGCCATATTTCTCTTCAATTGATGCCCTAAGAGGAACAGAAGAGAGGCTTATAAGTCCTTCTGAGGGCTGACTCTTCATTAAGACACATGGCACTCCCTTTAAAGGCAAAACTGCACCTTTAAGAGTAGCTCAGATATAATACCACCCCCTAAAATACAAAACTCCCTCTATATAACACGGAAGAATTGTAAAAAGTCCAGTAGCCTTTATCTCTAAGGTGGTCTTCTCTAGCTAGTGGTCCCTAGTATAAACATTACAGCAAAACCAGGCATGGCCCCCTTGACCAGTGCAGGCTAGTACATTACAGATTAAAATTTCAAAACTATGGTCCAAATTATTTATATGGCTTTTTAGTGGAGTAAGAGATACTCCCATCAAATGCACTCCTGAGACCCACTCTTCCTCATCCCATCTCCTCTGAGAGTACCATTTCACCATCCTGTAGAGTTCCTTATTTACAGTCAACTCAGATATACAACTAATTGTACTGATGATGGGAATTTTGGAATATAAACTCTGCAGTCAGCATGTCTACAAAAACAACTGATTGTTATTTCGTGTGGCATGAGTCTGGTAAAGTCCTAAACATACCCTCTGGTCCTCTCTTCTCCCTCTCCCCATTGTCCTTTGTCACCATCTCCATGTTGTGTCCAAGACCCCCAGTGGATGCCTGAAACCACAGAGAGTACCAAACCCTATACATATATACTGTTTTTCTTCTATACATGTGCACCTTTTCGCTTAAAGGAAGCACTTTACAGCCTCTCTTTGGCATGTCTGAATTGCCAGCTTCACTATTCTTGTGCTTTGGGGCCATTATGACGTAAAATAAGGGTGACTTGAACACAAGCGTTGTGATAACCTGACAGTCAATCTGATAGCCAAGATGGCTACTAAGTGACTAACAGGCAGGGAGTATGTACAGTGTGGATAGCTGGACAAAGGAAGGATTCACATCCCGGGTGGGACAGAGCAGGATGGTGTGAGATTTCATCTCTCTGTTCAGAACAGTGTGAATTTAAAACTTATAAATTGTTTATTTCTGGAATTATCCATTTAATATTTTCAGACTGTGGTTGACCATGGATAACTGAAACCGCAGAAAGTCAAACTGCTGATAAGGGGAGACTACTGCAACTATATAAAAATGTATAACACTCTACAAAGAACGTTTAATACTTTTACATGTGAAAAGATAGGGCCATTTTCATTTTAAAAGTATATATGTGTATATTTAAAATATGCGTGTATTTTATCCTTTCAGAATTATATCCATTAAGAATCCTCCATAATCTTTTGTGGTTTCTAGGAAAAGAAGGTATTAAATTGCTTTCTTCTAACATTAAGGCATCCAGAACATGAACACACCACAGGCAGCATCTGATCCCTACGGAAAGTCCTAAAATCTGACAAGAAATGATTTCCAGCAAGAACAATGGTGTGCTCTTTGGAGAAAGAAAAAATTTATGGAGGTGAAACTACAGCCTCATCCTCATTATGTCAGTGGAACAACAGTGAGATTGGGAGGCTGTTACTCTAGCAAATAGGAAGCAGTAGAGTCCCAGGGGCCTGTAGCCAATGAAGGAAATCACTAGTACTTTGCAAAAATCACTCTGAAATAGGTAAGCCTTTAGCTACATCATTCTTTCTACCATCTATCCAAAGGTTTCCTGTTATCTGTTCATCAGTCTGTCATTTATTAAACATCTACTATGTGCCAGGCAACAGAGAGGACTGAACATGAGACCTGTTGCGAGGAGCTCCATGTAGCAGAGAGAAAGATATAAACCAATACTTTAGTTTACTACCATGTAACGAGGGTCATAATAAAAATATACAAAATAGTAGAAGAAACAGAGGAGGGAATAATACTCCTCCTCTGAGCACTTAACTGCTTACTCTTTCTCACAAAGCCCTCTGCGAAAACTCTGGTTCATTTTTATCCCTGCCCTATTCAGATTCCTAGACCAGGAAAAATCCATGTGTCATTTCCCCTTCAATGACCTACAGCAAATGTTATCAGATCTGGCCTTTTCCATCAAGCCTGAAAGTAGCCTCAGGATGATCCTCAACCCAGTGCTCCAGGCCCCAAAGTCACGGACAGTGAGTAAGATGAAATCCTGTTGTTATAAAACCTGACACTTAGATATTTGTGCTCATTTTTACTGTGCATGCCAATCACAGCACCTTGATCAAATTACAAATTCCTTGAGAGGAACCACATTGTTAGATCCAGAGGGGACCTTACACAACATCTAATTCAACCCCTTCATTTTACAGAGGAGGAACCTGACACCAAGCAAGGTCTAAGCTCTCAATGAATAGCACCACTGGCCACTGGGAAGCCAGGATTAGAAGACCCAGCATCTGGGCTCTCCTCCTAGTACTCTACTTTCCTTGTAGGTCTCAGCTTCCAGTCCCTTCCACTGGGTACATGTTATGAATTGAATTGTATCCCCCTTCCCCTGCAAAAAAAAAAAAAAAAAGAAAGTGGAAGTCCTGACCCCCAGTATCTCAGAATATGACTTTATTTAAAAATTGGGTCACTGCAGATGTAATTAGTTGAGTTTACACTTGAGTATTATAGATGCTTAAACCAGTTTGACTGGTGTCCATATAAGAAGATATGAAGACACAGGAGAAGAATGCCATATGAGGACAGAAGAAGGGATGGGAGTGAACAGCTGCAAACCACAGAATGCCAAGGATTGCCAGCAACACTAGAAACTGAGAAAAAGACATGGGACAGATTCTCTCCTTGAGCCTTCTTCCAGAGAGCACGGTCCTACAGACATCCTGATTTGGGACTTCGGGCCTCCAGAACTATGAGAGAGTTCATTTTCAGTTCATGGCAATTTGTTATGGCAGCCCTAGAAACTCATACAGTAAATTATGGCTTGACTGTAACTTGACCCCAGGGTACTATTATCTAAGGGACTCTGTCATTCCCACACTGGCTATCTGTCCTTCTTAAGCTCAACCTGAGAAATAGTGAGCATCCCAGAACAAGAGCTGTAACCAGGGCAGGTTGACCTCTCCCTAGAAAGGAACCATGGGATGTACAGGAGTTCATAGGAAGAGCAGAGTCCTAAGGCACTGTGGCTGGGGAGTCCCCCAGTCCATAGGTGCAGCTGCTAACCCTACCAGTGGTGCAGAAGTCCATGCATCACGGGGTTCCCGAAACACGTTTCCTCGTCTCTACTCAGGACTGTGTTGCAATACACAATTAAGAGTGCTCACCTGGCCACCAAGTTACTGGAGAAACCCCCTTTCAGAAAATATACCCAGCCACCTTCAGAGACCATTAAGTAAAGTGAAAAAACCATCAGATCTGGCTTTAATAGAAGTCTTGGCTCCACTACTTAACTTCTTTTGTAATCTTGGGCAATTCATTTAAACCCCCATTAAACCTCAGATTTCTCCTCTGTAAAATGGAGCTCATGATGTATGCCCTACCTACCTTCTAGCATTAATATAACAATATTAGTAATGAGTACCGTTTACCCACCACTTACTGTGTGTCAGGTACTGTACTAGGCATGCTGAAGTGGTCACCAGGGGCCAACTTTCCTAAGTTTGAAACCAGATCTATTCCTTATTATGTGTCTGACCTGAGGTAAGTTACATAACCTCTCTGAACCTCAGTTTTTTCAGCTGTAAAATAAGGATGATAAAACTTGCCATACAGGGTTATTATGAGGATTAAACGACCTGATATATGCAAAATACATGATAGCTTGCTTGTATCTAGTACATCTTCAATAAATGGCAGCTATTAATGTAATCTCACTTAGTCACCCCTAATTACTCTCTGCAGTGTAATTATCCTCGGTTTTCTATTTCTTATTTCCTATTCATATCAGGAGCTCAGTAGGTTTGGGCGACCACTGATAAGACAGGTTCTTTGTAATTGTTAACCAGTGAAAGACCTCAGACTGGAGTGCTATGCAGAATACTTCCTTTAAAGAAAAAAAAAAGGAGAAAATTTGACCTGGACTTTGAAGGTAGGGGAGAATTTACTTAAGCATAGAGGACAAAGGAGGACATCCCAGGTGGGAAGTAATGGAGGGAAGACATAGAGGCAGAGACATCTAAAGTGTGCTCACTAATAAACCTGTCTGGCTGGAAAGGAGAGCGGTGTAATGAGTGAGAGTGTATGGAACAAAAAGAAAGTAGCTGGAGAAGGTCTCTGTGCAAAGAATAAGCCCACCTTCCCAGAAAGTCACCTGCTCTTCTGCCCAGAGTTGATGAGTCCTAAACATGGGGTCTTTGATGCCTCTGGAGCTGTTCTGGATTCTGTCACTTTCTACGTTTCCACAGTAAGTTACTTATCAACCTCATTTTTAAAAGTACACTTCCATGCAAAGACAATGGAAATAAAAATGCCTCTTGCAGTTGATGTATGTCAAAGGAGAATATTTCAAAGAGATGTGTAAACTTCAAGGTTACGGTCACAGAGATGCTGAGACCAATCTGCCAGCGCAGCACAAAGTGAATGCTCCATGTGTGGCTGTTATTATGGAGCCACTCAGATGTTGGCCTGCTTCTCATCATCTATGTCACCATTATGCCTTTCCAGCTGCAAATTTACAGCTTACTGATGGATTGTTGGTAATTCTGTTTTGTTACTTGTTGTGTTACAATAAGTCATCTAGGACTCACTGGGGACAGATCAGGTACAGAGCACATACTCTTACATGGTTCAGGGATCAGCCATGCAGATGCAAGAAGGGCAGCATTCTTTCCCATTTGGGAGCAGCATCTGACACTACACCTTGCAGTTAGGTGATCATCCTGTCTGCCCCCAAACGAGTGTAAGTGGACTGACTGCCATCCATCTGAGTATAGCCAAGGTTGAACTGCCAGGAATTCCAGAGAGGCCAGGGCAGGACTTGGACACTTTAGCAAGAGGGGTGAGGGTGTCGCAAGACCAGGATATAGGACGTGTTTAGCCAGATATCATAAAAACATGCTTATAAACATGTTTCACACTTTATGAACTCAAAATAATAGATAATACATGTGACAGACTGCTGTTACCTTTACCCCTGTGTTTGTGTCTGTTTTGCCTCTAGTCCATATGAATATGCCAGGGCTCCACATGAAATTTATGGCAGCTCAGTAAAATAATGATCAAAGAGCCAAGGAGCACATTTCAGCAACATCAGACCTTGGCCCAGACTCAGCAGACCCCAGGACCTGAAAGGACTGCACTTCTTCACACAAACAATCCCTGAACAGGACGTAGCGGGAGGAGCACATGCTCTCTTCCCAGTGACAGCAGCTGCCTTCTAGTAAGTGCACCACCAGGAAAGGAAGCCAAAGACCAGGCAGGCCACTTGCTCAGGGATCTCAAATCCCCACACTCAGGGCATACATACATATCTGACCCGCAGACCTGATGCGAGCAGATTCTTCCTCAAAATCAGAGCACACGGGACTGGTTTCTTTTGCTATGAAACTCCTGGAGAAAAATGACCATATACTAGAAATACAGTATAAATATTTAGTCATTTTTAATTTGCATATATTTCTCCCTCTTTCTCGTACATATATACATATATATTTTTATCTTCAACTGAGGACATGCTTATTGATTTTAGAGAGAGGAAAGGGAGGGAGGAAGAGAGGGAGAGAAACACCAATCAGTTGCTTCTCATATGCACCCTAACCGAGGACCAAACCCACAACCGAGGCTTGTGCCCTGACCAGTAATCAAACCCATGATCTTTTGAACTATGGGATAATGCTCCAACCAACTAAGCCACACCATCCAGGGCCTTTCCCATATATTTTTGTGAAACATTTTAAAAGTGAGATCTTTTGGGTTCTATGTTGACTTGTGTTTTTCAATGCGGGGGTCATGACCTATTAGGGAAGTCAATAGCTTAGGACCAGCAATTTTTAATTAAATAGAATTGACTAAAGTCATAGGGTAGTAATGTTTTCTTAAACTTTTGTCTTCTGTATGTGTATACTGGGTGGCAGTGTAACATGTATTTCTTACTGAGGGTTACATTTCTTAAAATGTGGACACCACTGATTTACACCACCATCCCAGGGGACTCTGGGACAGGCCAGCCTGGGCAGCAGGAGCTTTAGACATTAGCCAAAACCTCCTTTATGGATGTATGGCAAGGCTACTTCCTTCCCGGGGGGAAATGGATAAAAGCCCTAACTGGAGCAGGAACATAAAAGCAAGGAGAGTTCTGTAGTCTCTATCTCCCGCACAGTTGTGGGACTCGATTGCTTGCTCCTTTGTCAGCTCTGTTGAAGAAGGAAGAAAACCCACCTCCAGGGTCTGTCATGAGAAAGGAAAACTGTAATTTGGTGCCCCCACAGACAACCAGCTTGGGTAGAAGAGGGAGGTTGTTCCCTCAAAGGAGGCACAGTGAACAAATTAATGGATTCTGCCAGTGGACAGACTCCTCTCCGTCCGCCCCTCCTGAGATGCACAGTGGGGCAGTGGTCCAGCTGCCCTGGGACCTTTGAATCAGTTCACAGAGAGAGGCCTCACCATCCGAGGATGGGATCAGTGTGAGCTCAATGTTGCCTAATGGTCTCTTGAGTAGAAAATAAAGAGACTTGATCGAAGACACTTTGATGTCTGCACCTCCAGGTTATGACTCTCTGACTCACTGCCTGACAAACACAAGCAGTTAATTAGTTTGGAGCCTGGCAACAACCTGGATCTTAGGCCAAAATTTCCCCTAAGGCACTCCCTCATCCAGAATCACAAAGGAGTGTTCCAGATGAGTGAGATTTCTGTAAAATTAAACCACTCCATTTAAAACTGAAATTTAAAAAGAAAATCTTATCCATTAAAAAGAAAAAAAGAAGGAAAGAAAATCCTCTAAAGCATGCCAGTCCCCCCACCACCACAAAACCCCACTGCCATCTGGAGGGCCCTGACCTGTCCCCACATCTTTGTCACTGCTCCCTGACCCCCAGTGCTCCCTGAATCATGCTCTGCCTCCCACTCACATGGGTCACGCCCATTCTTATTTCCAAGCTTTCCCTCCACCCCCCCAAGATATCTGAGTCCTCTCCAGCTATCAAATGCTCAAGGATCTCCTCCTCCATGAAGCTCACTCTCTCTCTCTCTCACACACACACACACACACTCTCTCTCTCTCTCTCTCTCTCTCTTTTTTTTTTTTTTGCCAGTCCTCCACAATCCCTCTCTCCAGGAGGTCTCTCAGTGTCATCCATGTCACACAACTGAATGTTCTATTATATTTTGCTTGCTGTTTCTTTCATAAATCTTATCTCTCCAACTGGTCTCTAAGAACTTTAGGACAGAGATATCTGCGTCTTGGGGAACATTCTGTAACCTACAGCTGAGGGTCTTGTGAACCACTAAAAACAAGTAGTGAATTGTTCCTTGTTTCTGTGGAAGCATTTTATCCTCCCCTCTGTCTTCAGAGATGAGACAGCTTGTACCTTTCCTTTAAAAAGTCTTCGAACTCCTTGCAGTTCTTGCGGCCATTATTCAGATGTTGGATGATGTTGTCGTAGCCAATGGTGCTGAGGATGTCTGGACTCTGACGAAAAAGAAACAGCACTATGTCAGACCAGGGACAGTGCAGAAGGAAGCCCGGAGGCCTGAAGAGACGGGGACTCCCACAGTTGGAAGTTCCTGAAACACGCTGCCTCCACGACATAGGCGATCAAAATGAACAAAATAGAAGAAGTAAGAATGCATGTAACTCTGGAAGAGTTTCTAAAATTATGAAACCGAAGGGCCACAAAACAGGAAGGAAGTGAAAGAGGACTGAGAGGGACATGGATGCAAAAGCTGACAGCTCAGGGTCAGGACAGGGTGCAGGAGAGCCTGACCCGAACTTCTCTTCTCCTAGTCAGTAAGCCCTGTGTGAGTCTCACGGGCATTGCTGCAAAGGGCCAGCAGCTCTGAGCCAGGAGCCAGGCCCAGGAGGGAGAGACAGAGTCTGGCCTCCCACTGGGAAGCATGGAGAGGAGCCCAGCAGCCAGCATGCTCCACATGGTCACCGGCCCCAATTTAGGGGAAAGGAGGGGTTTTTTGTGTGTTTGTTTTTTAATGTAAAATGAGCAGTTTATTCCTATTTTATTCTACTAGTGCTCTGAGGTTGGAGGAAGCTGCCCAGGCCTAGATGCAGTACATTTTAAAACTCAAAGTCCCCTCAGCTCCCCAAACCAACGAATCGGGAACTGTAAAGGATATCCACCTAAGTGTCCCCTATGAAGTAAACTGGCCTCCTGGTTTCTACCCCCAAATGCTTACAACAGGTTGCTTGATTCAGACTTCAGTCACTCGGGGAGGTTGATTAGGCTGCCTCTGGTGAGTCCAGAGACCTTGAGCTCCCCCACCCCCAAGCCTAGCCAAGGCAGACCATCCCTTCCCAGTACCCAGTTAGCTGAGAGACGTGCAACTCTGCCTTGAGGTGTGGATGAGGGACATGTGAAGATGCCTCTCTACCCAGCCCTGGATAGGCAGAAGCAGAATTCCTCTCTTCCATTTGCTGCCCCTTGGCATGGCCTGGCTGAGCACATGGGTCCCAAAGAGACCCAGCAGGACCAAGGTCTGAGGTTGATTTCAACTTGGTGTTTGGAAATAAAACTGGCCGTAACTCACACTACATTTTAACAAACAGAATGTTATAACAAATTTTACACGTGGACATATAGATAAACCTAAGGTAGAAAGACATTTAATTCCATGGGTCCTGGCTGTTGTTTGAGCATAGATTTAGGCCTTGGAGGCCTAAAATATGACGTGCACCAAAGCTTCATTTCTCCATCCACCCCCTTCATACACCCACTCTTCCATCTTGGCCCGGTAGGCTTCTTGCTGCCCCCTGAAATGCAGTGCACAGTAGTAACTCTAAGATGATGCTCACATTATCCCCTCCTGAATCCAAATCCAGCCCCTCCATTTCCACGTTGCCTGGAAACCTTCTGAGTAGCCCCAGTTCTCTCTCCTCTGGGCTCTCAGAGTGCCCAGCTTCTGAATTTGCTGTTTGGGGTCCCCCATCCAAGTAGCCTGCTGTCCCGGCGTTACTACAAAGTGCCTGTGGCTTCTTCGGCATCTTGGACCACTCCTGCACATGCACATCCTACCCCCAAAAATCCAGCTTAACTACAATAAAATTCTATAGGATGAGAATGCCTATTGTGTTCCCATGCACTTGAAGAGAACAATGAAGACAGACTCCTGAGTGAATGAATAGGTACAAAGAGTCAATATCAATGTTGATTTGTAGACAGAAGTGCTTTAATCTTCCCAGAGAATGACACTTGGGTTTTATTCATTTGGAAAAGTTGGTTTCTTTTTTTTTTAACTGAAGGGTGTGTGGACTCTTTAAGTTAGACAGGGGGAGTAGAACTAGACCAGGGTATTCTGCAAACGAACTAGCCACCAACCTTAAGAAAAGCCAGAATTGTGGCTTCAGAGAACTGACTGGCTTACAGAGGCAATCAAGAAAGGAAATCCCCAAGAGAAAACAAAGAGTTCCCAAGTCCAAGTTCAAAGCTGTGGAGGACCTGGCTTGGAAATCCCTGTCTATATTACTCAGAGAACACAGGCCAAGTATAAAAGAATACTATGTGAGCTCCAAGATAGCATCACAGATCTGCCATCAGAAGTGGGTGTGCCACTGCCAGTCAAAATGGAGGCATAGGCAGGCATGGCTCACCTCTTCGCACAACCATATCAAAATTACAACCAAAATATAGAGTAACCGTCAGCTGGAACAGAAATTGAGTTGAATAGAAGTCTGACAACTATGAAATTAAAGAAACAACATTCATCCTGACTGGTAGGAGGGGCACAAGATGGAATGGGCTGGTCCCTCACCCACATGTGGTAGGTAAAAATTTGGGAGAGATATCTTGGGAGCAAGAAGTCCCAGCCGCACACCAGGCCCCCAGATGAAGGTACGAGTACCAGGAAGAAGGTAAGTACCCACAACTTCTGGCTGCAAAAACCAGTGGGATTGAGTTGGTGGAAGAACTGCTGGAGCCCCAAGCAGTTCCTCTTAAAGAACCCACACATGGAATCACCTACTCAGACTCACTCCCTCTGAGATCCAGCACTGAGGTAGCATCTTTAAAGGCACCAGGGGCATACAGGGAAGAACCGAAGTGTCTAGTATCAAGGCAAGCAGAAGCCATTGTCCTTTTTCTTTTTTTTTTTTCTTCTTTTTCTTTTTGAATCTTTATGGGTGCTTTATTCAGATGGTTGGTGATCTGAAAAGACAGCGGGTTTGTACCCTAACAGGCCATCCTAAATTCTATTTTAAACGGACCCTTTTTAAAGGTGAAAAGAAGTGTAGGTAACAGGGTTGGAATTCAGGGAAAATGTTAATCAGATAAAAGCTGCAGCATTCTCTCATCTGTGCCCTGGGCGGTGGTCTCTCACCCTGGAGTACAGTGGCTCAGATACCATCTTGATGGCTTGCAGGCCTCCTGAGGCACAAAAGTAGAACTGCTTATGGTCTCCTGGAGTCAGGGTGGGTCATTCCTTCAGTTCCTGAAACAACAGCTTTTTATATACATTGATTACTAAGCTTATTAGCTATTACCCGACATTAAACTTTTTCCAACATTTGAGTTCCTCATCGTTTACCCACTGCTAGTTTAAACTATCTTATTTCTATGAGATCAGTTTCATACGGAAGTGCTCATTTTGCTGTTGAGCATGTATTTTAGCATTAGACCATATCGTAGGGGGCTTAGGAATACACTTAATTGCAGATCTACTTAAGAGGCACACTATAAGCAGCAACAAGCTATGATACTGAAAAAAAAAAGAAAAAAAATCAAAACAACAAATACCTCTCTAAGATCAGTAATACTAGACAACCAGGAGGTTAGACAAATCATTACCAACCATTGTCCTTTTTCTAAACCCTCTCCCCATAGCGCTGGCAAGCTGGTGGCATATTTGAGACTAAATCATCCTGGGTAAAATTGTTTGACCTGCCTTGAAGATCCCCAGAGACTCTGCCTCACCCAGCTTATGGGTTCACCCAAGCTGCTTTTCCATATGAATACCTGGTCTTGCATCATGCTTCCCAACTTCCTAAATCCTCTCAAACAAGCAACAGCTGACCTTAGTGAGCCCCAGGCTCGCCACTAGCAACAGTCAGCCTTGATTCACAGCTTGGCTTTGCCTGGGAATCTCCAAACCCAGCACAAGTAGCAGTCATCTCAGATTGCGTTATAGCTCAAGCCGGGTGGTCCTGGGCAAAACACAGGGGCAGGCTGACCTTGGCATGAACCACCCTGGAAACCCCAGGGCCAGAACACCCAGTGGACAGCTACAGACCACATTGGAGCACCACCATGCTGCCCTGCTTAGCTGATCCTCCATGGAGGGCGAAGGTTGGTGATCAGTGGTCACAGCCAATCCTTACAGCTGACTAGCCTGGGTAAATCCCTCCCATTGATCTGCCAACAGCAACCAAGGCTCAACTACAAGAGGAGGGTGTACTCTTCCCACACGAAGGGTGCATTCTGAGTACCCAGCTTGGGTTATAGTGGAGGCTGTGCTACTGAACCCTACAGGGCACCTACTACACTAGGCCACACTACCAAGACATGGTGTCACATCAGCTCTACCTAACACATAGAAACAAACACAGGGAGGCTGCCAAAACAAAGAGACAAAGAAACATGGCCCAAATGAAAGAACAGATCAAGACTCCAGAAAAAGAGCTACACTAAATGGAGATAAGCAATTTATCAGATGCAGAGTTCAAAACACTGGTTATAAGGATGCTCAGGGAACTTAGTGAGGATCTCAATGGCATAAAAAAGACCCAGTCAGAAACGAAGGATACACAAATTGAAATAAGGAACAATTTGCAGGGAAATTACAGTAGAGTGGATGAAGCCAAGAATCAACTCAATGACATGAAAAAGAAGGAAGCAAACAACAACCAATCAGGACAAGAAAAAAGAACCCAAAAAAGTGAGAAAAGTATAAACAGCCTCTGGAACAACTTTAAGACATCCAACATTTGCATCATAAGGGTGTCAGAAGGAGAAGAGAAAAAGCAAGAAATTAGAAATCTATTTGAAAAAATAATGAAAGAAAACTTCCCTAATTTGGTGAAGGAAATAGTCATGCAAATCCAGGAAACACAGAGAGTCCCAAACAACATGGATGCAAAGAGGCCCACTCCAAGACACATCATAATTAAAATACCAAAGTTTAAAGATAAAGAGAGAATCTTAAAAGCAGCAAAAGAAAATAAGTTAGTTACCTAAATGGGAGTTCTAATAAGACTGTCAGTTTATTTTTCAAAAGAAACTTTTCAGGGTAGAAGGGACTGGCAAAAAATATTCAAAATCATGAAAAGAAGGGAACTACAGCCAAGATTGCCCTACCTAGCAAAGCTATAATTTAGAATCAAAGGGAAGATAAAGAGCTTCCCAGACAAGAAAAAACTAAAGGAGTTCATCATCACCAAACCATTACTATATGAGATGTTAAGAAAAAGAACAAAACTATGAACAGTAAAATGGCAATAAACACATACCTATCAACAATTGAATCTAAAAAGCAAACTAAGCAAACAAGAACAGAGACAGAATCATGGATATGGAGAGAGTTCTGATCGCTGCCAGATGGGAGGGGGTGTGAGGGAATGGGTGAAGAAGTGAGGGGATTAAGAAGTACAAATAGGAGTTACAGGATAGCCATGGGATGTTAAGTAGAGTATAGGAAATGGAGTACCCAGAGAACTTATACAGGTGACCCATGGACATGAACAATGGTAGGAAGATAGCTTGAGGGAGTGGGGGATGCTGGGTGGAAGCAGGGCAAAGGGGAGAATATCAGGACAACTGTAATAGCATAATCAATAAAATATAAAAAATAAAAAGTAAAAAGGAGTGAGGGTGCCAAACCCATTTCCCTTGACTAGGTAATCAGAGCCCTCCACGCATTATATCTTTCTTTCTTTATTTACTTATTTTATTTTTTTAATCCTCTCCCAAGGACATTTTTTCATTGGTTTTAGAGAGGAAGAAAAGGAGTGAGAAAGAAAGGTGGGGGTGGGAGGGGAGAGAGAGAGAGAGACATCGATTGGTTGCCTTGTCATATGCACTCTGGCACATGGACCAGGGATCAATCCCACAACCTGGGCATGTCCACTGACTGGGAGTTGAACGCATGACCTTTTGGTCTATGGGATGATGCTCCAACCAACTGAGCCACAGTGGCTAGGGCTGCACATATCTTATGTCTCTTCTCCAACTTTCCCACACTGGTCTCTTCCCTGTCTTCCAAACAGTGTACATTTTTACCCCAGGACCTTTGCACATGCTTTTCCATGTTTTCCAAACAGTAGGAATGGAGTCTCCTACTCTTCACTTAAATCCAACCCCTGTCTCAGAGCCATTTCAAATTCCATTTCCTCTCTGAAGTCTTCCTCAAATAATTCACCTGATAGTCTCCTCTCCTTCTGAACGTCTCAAGTGTTTAATGCCTAGTTATCTCATTTGGCTCTTATTATACATTATTTTGTTATTAGTAACATCTTTTTCTTAATTATTTAACTTCTTAAAGAGTATCTGAATTATACCTAACTTTCATCACCCACAGTCGCTTCCACCTCAATGTTGTTTGAGAAATATCTGTTAATTGTATATCAACTACAGATAAGGAACTAAAGAGGTTATAAAGCCAGCATAATGTAGACAGTCAGGAACCCTATCATTCATTTAGGGATTCAGTAAAAGACACGGACATAAGACTAATGTGTATGCACAAGGAAAACTATAGACTAAAAGAGTATATAAGACCGTATAGAGAAAAAACACAATAAATGAAGTAGAAAAGAGAATGAGCCGGGGCCATCAGAAAAGAGAAAAAGAGATGACTAAGATTCACACAAGAAAATAATGACCTAAGCTTTCACTTGACAGAGCTGGAAAAAGAACAAATTAAATCTATAGTAAGTAGACAGAAGGAAATAAAAGAGAGAAAAACAGTGAAATAGAAATGGACACACAATAGAGAATATACATGAAACCAAAAGTTAGTCCTCTGAAAAGTTTAATACAACTGATAAATCCATATCTAGTTTGATCAAAAAACAAAAGAAAAAAACCACAAATTACCAATGTCTTCACTCTGACAAAGGGTATTTACAAGAAACCTACAATTAACAACCTACTTAATGATGAAAGACTGAACACTTATTTCCTAATAAGAAGGCTATAAGGCAAGGAACAGAAATAAAGGGCACATATATTTCTTGTAAGGGAAAGAGTAAAACTGCTTTCATTTGCGTTGAGCATGATTGTGTACACAGGAAATCCTAGGAATTTACAAAAAGAAATTACTAGAACTAATAAATAAATTTAACAATGTTTCAGGATACAAAGTCCACATTTAAAAAAAAAATCAATTGTATTTCTACATACCAGAGGGAAGAAAATGAAACATCTTTTACAATAGCATAAAAGATATAAAATATTAAGAAATAAATACTTAGGAGGTTATACAAGATTTCTTCATGAAAATTACAAAGCATTGTTGAAAGAAATGAAAGAAGACCTCAATAAAGGTAGATTATACCATGATTGTGGACCAAAGGAGTAAATATTAAAATGCCAATTTTCTCCAAATCGATAAATTCAACATGATCCCATTAAAATCCCAAAAGCCTTGTCTATAGAAAACTTCAAGTTAGCCTAAAATTTATGTAGAATTACAAAGAACCTAGAATAGACAAAACAAATTAAAAAAAGAAAAATCTGGAGAATTCACACCATCTGACTTCAAAATGTTCTATGAAGTTACACTAATCAAAATAGTACGGTACTGATCTCAGGATAGACCAGTAGATCAATGGAACAGAATGGAATCCAAAAACAAACTCACTTATCAACTGCCTTTCAACAAAGATGTCAAAACCATTCAATGTGGAAATGACAGTCTTTTTAGCAAATGGTCCTGGAACAACTATACAAACCTTTAGAAGAAGACAGCCTCCATTCATTCCTCACTCCATACATAAAGTTAATTTGAGATGGATCATAGATTCAAATATATATATATATATATATATATATATATATATATATATATATATATAAAACTAAAATATAAAGTTTTCAAAAGAAATCCATAGACAAATACCTTTGAGACTTGAGGTATTTCTTAGAGAGGACACAAAAACATGAACTCTGACAGAAAAAGAAACTGAAAAATTGGACTTCATCAATATTAAAAACCTCTGCTCATCAGAGAAATTGACAAGAAAATTAAATGGTAAGCCCCAGGCCGGCAGAAAATATTCACAATACATATATCAGTCAAAAGACTTATACCCAGAATCCAACAATATAATAAAAGTATAAGCAACCCGATAAAAACTGGGCTTAATACTCGAACTTCATAAACACTTCATAAAAAGATACTTCCTAAAAGATATCCCTTTGGCCACAAAGTTCATGAAATGTTGCTCAGCATCACAGGGAAATTCAAATTAATGATATCTTCTTCATGCCCACTAGAACAGCTAAAATTAAAAAGTCAATATTGAACATAGGCAAGGAGGTTGAATGAGCAGAAATCTCATGCATTGCTGATGGGAGTGTAAGAATGGTACAATCATTTTGGAAAATGGTGACTTCTCAAAAAGCTACATATACACATACTCTATGACCTAAAGTTCTACTTATAAGCATTTACCCCGTGAAATGAAAATATATGTCCACACACACACAAAAAAAAATAACTCGTACAAGAATGCTCATAGGAGTTTTATTCACGATAGCCAAAAAGTGGAAACAATCCAAATGCTTAACAATTGGTGAATGATAAACAATTTGTGGTTTATTTATACAATGGAATACTACACAACAATAAAAAGGAAAGAACTACTAACATGAAATAACATGAATAAATTGCAAAAACATTATGCTAGTGAAAGATGTTAACCGCAAAAGGTATTTACTCTATGATCCCATTTATATGAAATTGTAGGACAGGCAAGCAGCTATAGGATTTATTTCTATGGTGAAAGAAATAAAGACACTGATTGCCTGAGTCAGGAAGGGTGGACATTTGGGAACTTCCTGGAATATGGAAATGCATACACTCCTGTGACCCACATTCCTGTCAAGATCTTTCTATAGAGGTGTGGATTGTCCAGGTGTATGCAGTTTTAGAAGTCATTGATCTGTATATTTCATCCTATATAAATTAGACCTCAAAACATTAAAGGACAAAAAAAGCTGATTAGGATTCAGAGGAAGGGAGGCTGTTCCTGGAAGGAATAAGAGAAGCTAAGCCTTGGAAATGGACCTGGTCTTGGAGTCCTGGGTGAGGCACCAGATGAAAAAGAAGGGGTAAGCAGATCCAGGCACTCAGCAATCCTGCCAAAGACCCAGAATGCAAAGCTTAATAATGCTCAAGTTATAAAGAGGTAAAGAGCATTCAAGTTTTAATCAGGGGATTTGTACTCTAGCCATAAAGCCACTTAAGTTTTTTTAAGACAAAAATCTTGGCAGATCCAGCAGTGAGCACATCTGTGCCACATCTAGCAGATGTGTGAGCCAAAGAATAATAAAAAGTCTTGTCATGAGCACGCCAGCAGGCAGTCCAGAGCAGGTGGGGTATCGGTTCACAGCAGGAAGAAGTCTACCTGAGCTGCCCACCAACTCTAATGCCCGAGGCCAGTTTCACTCATTCAGTCAAATCACATGGGCCCTTGAGGCCCTACTGCCCAGGCCTCTGAGAACTTGTTTCCAGGCCCCTTTTCCACCACGTGGCCTCTGGGCAGAAGGTGGAGAGGCAAAGGGGAAGCAACGTGTACCCACAGCCTCCAAAGCCTCCATCAGAATTCCAGGTGCTGCCGCAGAGCATTCCCACATCTGGTTCTGGGCCGCGTCTCAGGGCCACACCACATGATCTCTGCTACACACAATTTCTCCAGGAGTGGGCTCCAAGGACTACCTGTGCCAGATTCATAAACATGAGACCCTCTGGACCTCACCCCAGACCAGCTGAGTCTGAAGCTGGGCTGGGGAAATGTCCACCTTACACGCACACACTGCCCCCCCCCCCAAGTGACTATAATGCCATTTGAGAAATGCTGCCACAGAAATTACAAGAGACAAAGAGCAATCATGGTCCCTGCCTAGAGGAGTAGCTGGCTACAAAAAGAAAGCAGGGTACATGCACATGGAGCTACAGAACAGCAGAATGGAGCTGTGACAGAATAACTTAGGAAAGGGCAAGGGAAAAGAGAGCAGAGAAGAAAGACTCTGCATGGTTTGCTTTTCATCTTAAAGCCTCCAATTCTGAGTAAAAAAAAAAAAAAAGCAAATTGTCATCGATGCCTTTTGGAAGCAGGGAGCCCCCCTGGAATAGAGAGGAGGCTGCTGATTTTGCATTTTAGACGAAGTCTAAATTGTTTGACCCCTGAGCATCTGATGCAGAAGTGCGTTGCATTTGTCATTAGAGGGCCACAGCATGTTCCCCCAAACACAGTGAGACAGGAGTGATTTCCATGTTTTACAGCTGGAGAAAATAAGACACTAGGAAGAGAAGTTCTCCTTATAACTGCCTCCAACCACAGTGAAAGAACTTAACCCCCAACTAACAATATATCCAAATATCTGTTATCTATTGAAAGCTATATGGCAACAATAGACTTGAGATGAAGACCAAGGACTTCATTTTATGTCCCTATGCTCTTACCCTTGATCTTTCTTTCCTACTTGCTTTCCTACCTCTTTCATCCAAAGAGGTAAAACCAAATGGATCCATCTCCCCTTATCAGCAAATATGGATTAATTATTCTTAATTGATCCTAACAAATAGGTCTAATACACATGGAATACTTGCTGTATTCCAAACAGCATACCAAGTATTTTACAAGGAATATCTTGTTTAATTCTTATAACAAACCTATTACCTTTATTTTATAGGACAGAAAACTGAGAATCAAAATCTGTATTCTGAGACAGACTAAAATCTGTATTCTTAAATCACTCAACCACACAGCCTCTCTGATTGGAGGACAAGGACCACGTCTAGCTTTTTGTCAATCCATTTCCCTGCCACTGAAGATAGGATACATCCAGGCTTTAAACCCAGACTTCGGTTTGAGTCCCAATTCTGCCACCCCCAGGATAAGAGCTCAGTCTCTCTTAGTGTTAAATTATCAGACTGTAAAATAGGGATTACTGGAAAGATCAAATGAGATAATGTGCTTTGAGGTGGTCAAATGCTTCACAAACTAAAGGAATTAAGGAAGACACAACTGAATTTTTCAAGACCAGGCCACATAAAGAAAAAAGCAAAAAAAGTATGCATTTGGACCATGTAAATTTCTTCATTGGAGGCAGTGAAATAAATGTGGCCTGTTAGCTATTCAAAAATAAGTATGTTGTCATCTGAGAAAGCAGCTGGATATGTGTCAGAGATACCACATAAGGGATATGGAAACTGCCAGCAGTGTTTTCAGCCATGTTCACTTAAACCTAAAATCAAACTCACTACAATGGCTGTGGATTGGGAACGAAGAATGAAACCCGTCCCCCAGGTCCCACTCCAGCCTTGTTCTACAAGTCCACAGGACCCCCCTTACTGCCTAGAGCCCTCACTTGGACACCGCAGCTCTGTCTAACCAGGATCCACATTTGACATTTTCACACGTCTAACATCTCTCCTGTCAAGTCAGTCAGCAGGCCAACTAACAAAGCAACTCCACTCAGCGGAAAATACGTGAAGGGCAAGTAAAACCTGAGAAAGTAACTGTGCAATGCAAACACTCTCTCATCCGTTCCCAGGCCCCACTAAAATCACAAATGATCCATAGGAACAACAGAAAATAGGGAAGGGCCCAATGAGGAAGCTGGAGATTTAAAGGAATTTCTGTAACAGAAAAAGCAGATGACTAGATGAAGGGAGGTTGGAAGCCAGTATTCCAGCTCACACAAATCAGAGAAGAAATCCACAGACTTTCCCAACAAAGCCCTAGAAAACCCAAGCTCAAATCAGCAGGGGCTGAAACTGAAGCAATCACGCAGGGGTCATCAGGAGGGTGTCTGTAGGACTCTGGGAACCTGGCCAGTGCCCTGCCCCACTCAGGGTGGAAACAGTGCTGCTGATCGTGACATTTGTGCCAAAGCCGCATCTGGTAAGGATTCACCCTGCAGCAGGCTCCTAGCAAGGACACGAACCAGAACTGTCCCTAAGCACCAGCAAAGCTTCCACAGTGAAAAAGAAAGAAAGAAAGAAAGAAAAGAGAAGAAGAAGAGATCTGAACACTTGTCAAGCCCTGTAAATGCCCTTCCCAGTAAAGCTGTTACTTCCAGGGTAGTAACAGCTTTCCCACCTTCTCACTCCAGACAGAAGCAAAAATATCAGAAACTGTCAGTATTTCTAGAAGATACAAGTATCTACTTAGGAAACAAGAGATATCAAGTGAAAACCTGGGAACAAAATTAAATATATTTTAAAAGCAAATGTTTTCTTAAATGTCAACAATAACCATTAAAAAATGTAATTTGGAATTTAAAATTATATTCACTGTGTCTACAAAATCTATAAAAATCTCTTAATAACCCTCTTTAAAAGAAAACTATAAAACATTACCAAAAATACAAAGATACATTCTAGTCCAAGATGGAAAAATCCAATGTTGGAAAGATCTCACTGTCTCCAAATAAATCTCTGAAGCTAAAATAATTTCAATCAAAGTCAAAATCCTAATAAAGTTTTTTAAAATTTAAGTTCATTCTAAAGCCCACCTAGAAAAGTAGATAAATGAAAATAGCCCATAACATGTTAAAAAATAAATGAGTGAGGGCTTACCTACCATATAAAAAAGTGTAAAGTAACAAAAACTTTGCAAAGTATGCCACTGCCATGTATAATTGATAATCAAGTAAATAAAATACAAACAGCTTTCCAGAGATGACCTTATGTACATATGGAGATTTAATATATAATAAAGGAAGCATCTGAAATCAGAAACCAAAAGATGGCTTATTCAATAATTGTTATTGCGACAATGACTCCATTTTGCCAAAAGTTAAATATAGAGCTCTTTCTAACATCATACTCTAAAATATCTCTGAGTAATTAAATGTCTAAACATGGAAATCATAAACATGTAAGAAGTATAGAATGTGTATATATGTAGATATATATGAGTATATATTTAAATATTTTATTTATTTTTAGAGCGAGGGGACGGGAGGGAGAGTGGGAGAGAAACACCAATGTGAGAGAGAAACATTGGTTGGTTGCCTCTCTTTTGCACCCCTACTGGAACCAAGCCTGCAACCCAGACAGGTGCTCTCACCGGGAATCAAACCAGCAAACTTCCACTTTGCAGGATGATGCCCAACCAACTGAGCCACTCCAGTCAGGGCTTGTTTTTCTTTTTAAGAGTACTTTTTGTTTATATCTCTTACTTATTTGAAAAAAATTGGTTGTTCATCTTTACACGATTGATTTTAGGTGCTCATTAATCCTTGATTAGATATTATTGCTCTTTCTACTCAATTTGACATTTTTCTTTTTTCTCTGTTTATAGAGTGCCTTCTGTTATGGTGAATTTTAATATTTTTAACTTAAAAATAATTTTAGTTTAACAGAAATGTGGCAAAATAGTACAAAGAATTATTCTACTACAGGACTGTATATTGGTGCAAACTTTTTGGAGGGCAAATTGTCAATATCCATTAAAATTTTGAATATGTAGCCTTTGAATAATAGCAATTTATCCTATATAAATAACTTCATAAATCTGGGAAGACACACACACAAGTGTAACAATAACCAAGAACTGGAAACAACCTAAATATCTAGCAATAAGTATTGTTTAAATAAATTATGATAACCATACAGTGGAAAACTGAAGATTATAATAAAGTAGAATTATACATAGTAACACAAAAAGATACTCACAATATATTCCTACAAGAAAAAGGAAAATTGCATAGATGAGCCCATAATAACTGAGCCCATATTTGTTAAGGAAAATGTATAGCTACATTGTGTATAACTGCAAAGACAGAAGTCTAGAAAGAAGCACACAGAACATTTGCGAGTGCCAACTTCTATTTCAACTGCTTGGATTCCTATAACATAACTGTACATAAAACTATAAACATCTTCACATTTTACTAAATAGAAATTAACTTATATTGTATATGGTGAGATTGTGGCTTTATGAAAGATGATTATCCCTGATAAGATTTAGAAGATGTCACTGTTCTGAGAGTTGGCTAATGTTCAACCTTACCCATCCACCTGCAGCATGATCAAGTCTCTATCCCTTTCCCTCTCCCTCTTTCTCTCTCTCTCTCTCTCTCTCTCTCTCTCTCTCTCTCTTACACACACACACACACACTATATTCTTAACATGAATAGAAATACATAAATGCAAAATGTGTTACTTAACTGCTAACATTCAAATAAATGCAATAATCTCCAAATTTGCACATCAGGCTGATTAACTTTGGTTCTGAGGAATAAAAGCAAGTAACCCATTTCTTTATTCCAGAAATTACTCATTCTCCATGGCTCAGTGATTCAGCCTTCTCTGATCTCTGCAATATGTGACTCCTGTTTCTTTTTTCTTTTTTTAATTTTTATTTATTGATTTTTAGACAGAGGTGGAAGGGGGAGAGAGAGAGAGAAAAAAAAAACATTGGTGTGTTACTCCACTTACTTATGCATTCATTGGTTGCTTCTTGGGTGTGCCCTGATGGGCAAATCAATCCCGCAACCTTGGGGTATGGGGATGACACTCCAACCCACTGAGTTACCAGCCCAGGCCAGGGACTCTGATTTCTACTTGTTCCTACTGACTCTCTATAAAACTAACAATTTTTGTTGTCCTTGATGGGTTTTTTTCAAAGTTCAATTTAAATTGAGTTAAGCTTTAGATTTAGTTTATTTTTAGTTTCACCGCTGTAATTGCACTGAAGCCAGCCACAAGTTCAGTATATTTTGGATTTTCTGTATTTCCTATACACAACTTTTGAGAATGAGAATGTTTTCATATTCAAATTTCAGACTTACGCATGTCGCAAGTTTTAGAAATAGGATGTTTTTCTCCAGTACAAGTTCATCTGAGTCCACTGCCTTGTTTCTTTCTCTAACTTGCTAATTTCTTACCCAGTTTGAGCCAATAAACATCTTGCATGAATTTTTAGCACAAAGGATATTCAGGCATCTTGGATGTAAAATGTGTTAAAATGACATTTCAACTGAGCTAGATCAGTAAATATCAGTCATCAAAACAAAATCTCAACTAAATTAAGTTGAAAATTTATGTTCACACTAACTGACACATGATTGTGTGTAGCAGTTTGTCATAACTGCCACAAATTGAAAACAACCAAAATGTCCTTCAATAGGTGAATGGATAAACAAACTGTGGTAAATCCATACTATGGAATATTATTCAGTGGTAAAAAATGAGGTCAGTGGCTGCTGAGTGGTCAGGTGCTGGGAAGGAATGATGAATAGGGGATTTTTCAGGTCAGTGAAACTGTTCTGTGTGATACCGTAATGATGGGTGCATGACATTATGCATTTGTCAAAATGCACAGAAAGCAAAGAATGAACTTTAATGTAAAGTACAGACTTCAGCTAATAATAATGTATACATATTGATGCAGCAATTGTAACAAATGTACCATACTAATGCAAGATATTAATAATAGGGAAGCACTTACAATTTTTTTTTTAATTTACAGAATATCTGATTCTTCTACAATGAAAGCTTCAGCACAAAAGAACATCAAAATCATCTAGGACCTAGAAAACCAGAGATAACTGCCATTTACATGCTTTTTAAAAAATACAAAAGTGCTGCCCTGGCAGGTGTGGCTCAGTGGATTGAGTGCCAGACTATGAACCAAAAGGTCACCCAATCAGGGCACATGCCTGGGTTGCAGGCCAGGTCCACAGTTGGGCAATGTTTCTCTCACACAACAATGTTTCTGTCCCTCTCTGTCTCCCTCCCATCCCCTCTCCCTAAAGTAAATAAATAAAGCCTTTTAAAAAATAAATAAATGTTTTTAAAAATATAAAAGTGCTGACTTATGAAGAGGGAGGGCTTTCTAACCTGCTATTCCTTACCAGGATCATAAAATGCTTCTTCAACAGCTTATTTGGACCAGCTAGCTATACAAGTATGTGTGTATAGAATGAGGTACACATGGAAAATCCTCTAGAAAATTCCTCTATAATTTACCTGGGGAGGTTGGGATTTGAGATGTTCAGGGAAGACCTTTTGTATATTTTTGTATATATATTTTGTGTATATATATATATATATATATATATATATATATATATATTTTGCTATATATGCATCTGAATCATTTTTCTATTTTACAATGCATATGTGTTATATTTCTGCTTTTTTAAAGTACCAATAAAAATTAAAAACAAAGAACCCATTGTATCTGCAGGTGGTTCTCCCTGTTTACAGGCCAGGTGGTAAGGCGAGGTTGCCGTGAGTAAGATGGTCTTGTCACCAGCATACGTGGAAGCTGGAGGAGAGGGTGAGGTATTTCCTGGACCTGAATCTTCATCCCCTAGCCTGGTGCAGCACTCTAAAGAAAAACCTTGGCCTTGGCATAGGCAGGTAGCAAGGTCCCTTTCCTGCAGGTTGGTCCATGTCCCTCCGGGCCTGTTACTTTTATTCTACTGTCTGAACATGTGTACTTTCCTTTAACAATTAATTTTTTTAAACTTTTAATTCTTTACTTTTAAAGTTACACATATGTTACTTCTCTCATTCTAAAAATTCCTTAACATTTTTACAATGGTTTCCCCTCACCATTTCCGTTCATTATCTTCATTTTTTAAATTAACTTAACTGCAATGAAACCTACGATTCTGACGTACTAGTGCATTACTGCCAATGCTACCTCCTTAACACAACTGTAACCCTGTAATCAATTTTATCATCTGGGGCACAGCCTAAAATTGGGCTGCCCAGACATTATCATCCTCACTGCACGACAGGAAGCTCAAGCCCAGAGTAGTTAGTTGTGTGGCTTTGGGCAAGTCACTGAATGTTGTCTGAGGTGGAGTGGCATGCAGACTCCAAGTGACACACAGCCAGAGCCAGGAGGGCTGCGACTGCCCTTGGCTGGTGGCCTCTCCCTCCCCTCTTCCTGTTCTCTCCTGATCATCTCAATTCAGTCTGAATGGCTGCCCTCTTGTACACTCAGCCTCTCTGGGGCCCTCTGGTCTTTTCAGGCTTCCAGTTTCCCCATCTGAAACCCTTCCCACAGGACTTTGGCCCTGGGCTTGCACCTGGCTGAGCCCTTTGGCCCTGGCGCCTGTCAATTCAGTTTCTGCACAAGGGACAGTGTGACTCACAGGCAGGTGCCCACACTGGCAGCACATCTGCTCCCTTTCAGTCAGAGCTGAAGACACCTGGGAGGAGGACCAGGGTCCCTCTTAGACTCCTGCCCATGCTGCCCAGGGAGATGGTTAGCCAAGGAAAGACCTGCTGGCTAAGACAATGGCCCTGGGCCATGCCTAGTCAGAATCAAGGCCAACCACTCTTAAGATCAGGGAATTTGTGGAAACCCTGATTAAACAGGTAGGTGCTAACATAGGACAGGGAGATGAGGAAGCCTGAGATGGGGACAGACAGCCCATAGGACTGGTCAGCTGTCCAGATATGGCCATTCAGCAGAAGTGCTAACCAAGGGCTGAAGTAAATACTTTTTATTCTGGAGAACTTAGGTCTTTTTGGACCCCTAGTTCAGAACCTGGATCTCTAGGAATGAAAGAAGCTTAGTGTCTGCATTTGATAACAAAGGATATATCCTCAGAGCAGATTCCAGGAGGCTGGGCGACCTCAGCCTGAAGCAGTGAAGGAATTTAGATATTGGTATTTTTAGGGTTTTCAGACATTTGTGGCCACTTGTGAACCTGTCACTTCAAGCAGCTGTCCTTTAAATAGAAAATGTAGTCTTCCAATGGGAGTAGACACACAGCACTGCAGGGCAAGAGTGGAGAGGAAAGAGCATGGTGACCATTTTCTTGGCAGGTCACCTTGCATCCACTGCTCAGCAAAACTAAGTTCAAAAGTCAACCTAAACCCACCCCTCAGAGAGCAGCCAAGCTATCAGCTATTTCCACGCAAGCAAGACCTTCAGGTGGGGTGGGGTCTTGGTGCCCCTCCCCTAAGCAGCTTACTCAAGTATTCATGCCAGTCCCTTGCCATGCCATACTCTCCCCCTCAAGGTGTTCTAGAAACAGATGTCCCCATCTTATCATATGCCCAGTGCTTTCTTAGTGCTTCTTAGGGACTTTTCCCACATAGAACTCACCCAGTGAACCCACACCTGTTAGTGTGAGGAGAGCAGGTCAGCCTATTCCCAGCTACTGTCATCCGTGTGTTTGCCCCGTAACCAGAGTGTAGGCTCCCTGAGACAGGGGTTAATCTTCTCCTGACCAGAGGTCCACACCGATCGCTGGCTCCACAAATGTCAGAACACCCAAGGGCTCAGACACAAGAACAATGAAAAATAGAATAACACTCAAACCATACTCAAGTGCAAAAAACTAAAAATAGTAACTGAGTGTTCAGTGCAGACTGAGCGGTTGGGGGTGGGAAGGGGAAATTGAGCAAAAAATAAAAAAGGAGAAAGAAACTCATGGGCACGGACAACAGTATGGTGACTGTCAGGGGGTGTGGTTGGAGGGGTAGAGGAGGTAAGGAGTGTATGGGCGGATAAATGGCGATGGATGGAGAGTTGACTTGGGGTGGTGAACGCACGATACAGTGTACAGATGATGTCTTGTAGAACTGTGCACCTGAAACATGTATATTTTGTTAACCAGTGTCACCCCAATAAATTCAATAAAAAGGGGGGAAAAAGATAAACATGTTCACTCTCCCTCCTCATTAAAAGCACAAAGGAAAGTTCAGTACGGCACCCATTTTTGCTGATTGAATGAGAAGGGGAAAAAACTAGAATGGCTAATGCTGTGAAATTGGTATCAGATATTATTAGGGACCCAGAGAATATATCTCCCCCTTAGGAAATCAGTTTGGTTCTATATATTAGAAATTTTTAAATGTTCTACTGTTAATGAATGCTACTTTTAGTTATTCAACTGCTATTACTTTGACTTGATTGTGTGCCAAGCATTGGACCAGGGACTGTTAGAGTAACCAGACAGCAGCGTGGGTCTTGACACCAAGGATGGTCATGCCAGCCCTGGACTGATCTGCTGGGGACTTCGTGTACATGAGAGAGGAATAAACATTGTCCTTGTCTAGGCCATTGTTGTTTTGGGTTTTTCTGTTACTTGGGGCCAAACTTAACTCTATTTATGTAGAATGTAAATGAGTTTTCACCAGCGGATAACTGGTTTCATAACAGAGTATTAGGCAAGATCATCAAAACAGAGTGAAAATGTGGGAGGGCAGGGGAGGGCTGCGTAGAGTGGAAAAGGGATGAAATTATCATTGTGGAAAGAGAGTGTGATTTTATTGGAGAAACATCGTAAAACGGCTAGGCAGTGACAACTTTCACAAGTTTCCAGAAATAGATACTCAATTTTTAAATACCCTGTATGAACAAAGATGTGTATCACAACATTATTTATTATTTAAAAAATCTGGAAATTACATAAATGCCATAGCAAAAGAATAGTAACGTCATACCCTATTTTTTAAAAAATTGTTAGGAAAAGTAAACAGCAACAGAGGAAATAAACTTATGGTATTAATATTATGCTTATATTTATTATATTGAAACAATGGAATATAAAATAATACACTAAATTACAACTATGCATAGAGGAAAAAATTGGAGAAAGTACCAAATTACTAATAATAGATTATAAATTTCCTCAATTTTATTGTATTAATATCAAAAACTATTATTTTTTAAAATATTTTATTTATTTACTTTTAAAGAGCGGGGAAGGGAGGGAGAAAGAGAAGGAGAAAAACATCCATGTGTGAGAGACACACAGAGCAGTTGCCTCTCATGCACCCCCAGCTGGGGACCTGGCCTGCAACCCAGGCATGTGCCCTGACTGGGAATTGAACCAGTGACTTTTCAGTTCACAGGCTGGTGCTCTATCCACTGAACCACACCAGCCAGGACTAAAAACTATTATTTTAAAATAGCATATGTGATTCACCTCTTTTAGTAGGTAATTATCTCTAAACTGTGAGTTGTGTGTGCTTCTCTCCATGACCCAGAGCAGCTACCACAGCGCTGGCGCTCTCTACCTCACAGATACCTGCGCTGAACTGCCTGAGATCCCACCACGCCTGGGGAAGAACATTTCCCTCTTCAACCAGTTGTGGTATTTTCTCTGTTGGACACAGGATCTCTCACCAGATGGTGAGCACAAAGTAAATGGGTTTTGCTCTTTACATGGGTGCTGTGCCCCTCCTGCCCCTCCGTTGGGTATGGGGCTTCTTCTGGTGGAGCTGGAACCCAACCTTGATGATGTCATTTTCCCACCTACAAGATGACCAGCCATGAAGTCATAGGGGAACAGGTTCTTTACAACCGTGGAATGACACTTCAGTCTAAAGGGAGGGCAAGGACTGTGTTCACTTGAATGAGTAGCCTCCGTTCACTGCTGCATATAGGTCTCACTGCGTCTTCATTTGTTCACTTTGCCATTTGTTGAGTGTCGACTACATGCCGGGCACCATGCTAGCTGCAAGAGGCACAGTGCTGGTCAGGCCAGGCACACCTCATGCAGCTTACAGTCTGATGGGAGGGAGGTAGAGAGGTACTTACAGTACTGTAGACTGTCGTATGGGCACAGGATGCCATGGGAACAGGCAGCAAAGGCAAGCCAATTGGGTAGTTGGAAACAATAATTATAATTCATTATTTGGAAACTGACTTCGGAGTGCTGCAGCTGAGTAAGGGAGCAGGAGATGGTGAGTGGCAAGAGCAGAGAGGCCAGCTAGACTAGGTCAGGCACAGCCTGGTAAGCCACGGTCAGATGTTCAGGCTCCAAGGGAGGCCATTGGAGGAATTCACACAGGTGAGCGATATTTTTATCATTGATTTATGGTTTTAAAGCTCTTTAGATGACATGGGATCTGGACAACAGTGGCTCCGACTGAAGAGAGCACTGAAGGGCAGTGCAGGATGACAGCTGGGTGGCAGGCCTGGAAGGTAACCTGTGGAGACTGGGATGGGGGCAGAGGGCTCCACAAAGGGGTGTCCAAAGGGGGACAAGGGTGGGGAGGATTTTTAAAACTACCTGGTATACTGGAGTGTTTTTTTAAAAAAATGTCTCTGATAAAAGTGAATAATTTGCAGAAATAGAAAATTCGTCCTAAAATTCATATGGAATCTCAAAGGATCCTGAAGAGCCAAACAATCTCGCAAAAGAAGAACCAAACTAGAGGACTCACACTACCTGATTCCAAAGCTTGCAAAGCTATAGCAATCAAAACAGTGTGGCACTGGCATAAAGACAGACATACAGAACAATGGAACAGAGTAGAAAGCCCAGAAATAAAGCCTCACATGATTTTTGACAAGGGTGCTGTGGAGGAGAGACTGTTCCGTGATGTGACCGCTGCCTGTCTTGCAAGCTAAACTTGGGCTTTCTGCAAACATCTGTACCTGTCTGATCGTAACTGATGTTCATTCTAACCTAAATCAGCACTCTTCCCTTGTCGCCTGCTACATGCTGGTTCCTGGAACAGCTGGCTGATGTCCTGACCTGGTCAACCATGTATTTCCCATACCGGGCAGCATTCACGCACTGGTACCTTATCTAATATCATATATAAAAACTAACTGAAAGTGGATCAGAACCTAAATGTAAGACCTAAACCAATAAAACTTCAGAAGAAAACATGGCAAAAAAACTTTACGACATTGTATTTGGTAAATGATATCTTGGATATAACAACAAAGAGACAGGTGACAAAAATAAAATAATGGTTGTAAAAACAGTGATGTCATTGGGATAGGTAGAATTTTTAGTGCCATTCTTGGAAATTTATAGAAAACACTTGAAACTGGAATTTACCCCCATAAACAAATGATAATATGTTTCAAAAATGAACAGTCTATCTGGAAAAAAAATATTTAATATCATTGCAGCCTTAAAAAAAAGAATAGCAAATAAATATAGCATTTAAATATCGAGGAATACTCTTTCATTTTACCTTCACAAATATCTAGCTGCCATAATTTCTGTTGAAAAACAAAATCTTCAGTTGGTTTCTAACCCACTAAAGCAATCCAGTGTGACTTGGTCAATGCTAATGCAGTGGTCATATGGAAGGGGGTGTTGTTATTTGGGGGTATTTTGTTTATTTGTTTAGTTTTTTGCTGGCCATGGTTTATTTGTCCTTTTGCTTCAAACAGGACAACCAAAGAAATAGACACTGTTCAATAAAATAAAATGGACAAAACAAATTCTAAGAGACTACAATCCCACATGTCACATTTAACCTAATTTTATTCACACTGGCCTTGGGATGAGGAATAGATCATTCGGTAAAAACACAGTAAAAACAAAATGTATTTTATGATATACAACAATTAAACTACAATAATGATGTGCCTTAATTACTTCCATGCATATTTGTCTAACATTACAGTTTTTTAAAATAATAACCGCAATTAAGACTTCTAGGAGCATTTTATAATAAACTTCTAATTTTTCTTTGTAGCTAGATCAAGCACCTCCAAAATACAGATTCCCACACACAGTGAGTGCTTTACAGTAGTCCCTCTCTATATCCTCTATATCGCGGTTCACTTATCGTGGCCTCACTGTATCACGGGATTTTTAAAAATATTATATTTAATTATTACGGATTTTTTGCTATATAATGGGATTTTGTGGTACTGTATATGCATGTTGTTAAAGTTACATAGGTTTAAGACTGTAGAATATGTTTAAGAGCATAAGTAGTGTTTATAAAAGTGTGGAAAAGGTTAATAAGGGAATGGGAAAGGTTAATAAGGGACTGGGAATGCTTTATAAGTGTGTGGGAAGGGTTTATAAAGCCTTAAAATATATATAAATACTAAAATAAATGTAAGGTTCCTACTTCGTGGATTTTCACCTGTCACAGGGGTGGTCTATTCCTTAATACCCACGATAATTGAGGGAATACTGTACTTAAAATGAACACTTAAGTAAACATTACTGATAGCAATGCCATATCTGAACAGTGAGCTCTGAGGCTTTCTGATTCTTCCCAAAGATAGACAGTGATAAATGTTAGGAATCTGTTCAAAGAGGTTTATAATTGCCCTGTGCTGTCCTTACATGTACAAATGATGCAAAGAATTTAGAACAGGATCATTGAACCCAACTGGAGAAAAGCTTTCCTGTTCTCACGAAGAACAAACCTCCTTCTTGGAAATCTCCTACTTGACTCTTATCTAACCTTCAGGCACAAATGCACCAAAGTAAGATAAAGCAAAACCCAAAAAGTGGGTTTAAGCAAACCAGCCAGCAGTCTACTGTGTCTTTGGGAAATCTGATTTTCTTACTTTTTCACACAGACAAAAGCCCATGACTCTGAGGCAGGTTACAAAGCTTCGCGGGAGGTTTGTAAGACTCACAGCAGCTAGCTGAGCGCGGGAGTCTGAAATACCTGCTTGCCTAACTTCTGGAGCAAGCTCACAAGGTTCTGCAGTCTTCATGGATTTTCATAATACGTTAAGTTTTTAAATTCATGACCACAATATCTTAACTTAAAGCACCCTCATTTATTTAGTTGGAAATTTTTAATAGCTTGGTATTTTTTAAAATTACAGTGGCATTCTATGAAGTTAACCAACAGCTCCTCTTATTTAAAGCTCCTTTTTTGTTAAAGCTGGAGATTTCTAGTACAGGTAAGGAAAGAAAAATGTCAGCCATTTCCTACTCAAGATGAGTTTTTCATTAATACTGAAATTTAAATGTTATAACAAAATATGTACACAAATGGATGTTCTGGTTACATTTAGCCCTGGCTGGTGTGGCTCAGTTGGTTGGGCATCATCTCGCAAATTGAAAGGTCACAGGTTCAATTTCCAGTCAGAGCACATGCCTGGGTTTCAGGCCAGGTCCCAGGTTGGGGGTGTGCGGGAGGCAACCAATCAATATTTCTCTTGAACACCAGTGGTTTTCTCCCTCTCTTTCTCCCTCCTTTCCCTTATCTATAAATAAATTCTTTTTTATAAAAGAATATTAAAAATTAACTGCAGCTCTGTGTGGCTCAGTGGATGGAGCGCTGGCCTGAGAACTGAAAGGTTGCCAGTTCGATTCCTAGTCGGGACACATGCTTGGGTCGGGGCACATGCTTGGGTTGCTGGCCAGGTCCCCAGTTGGGGGCGTGTGAGAGGCAACCTATAAATGTTTCTCTCCCTCTCTGTCTCCCCCCATTCCCCTCTCTCTAAAAATATATAAATAAAATCTTTAAAAGATAATAATTGCAAATTTATCCATTAGGTACACATAGAGATGCTTTGGATAGTGTATGTACTTGGATATAACCAATATTTTGCTTTGACTGTCTGATGAAATCTATTGATGCTTTTACCAGAAAAATCCACATAGCAACATGCATCTATAAACACCAAGTTTTGCACACATTAAACCTTTTTTACTTTAGAATGTATTTTAACTATATGTGTTTATCTATGCATGTATTACATATACTTTCAGGCCTTTCCATAATGGGTATCTAAGACACCAAACTCTGAGCTCTGCATTCACTATGTAAGTCCAATCTGTGAATAAACTCTCTTCCCCAAGGAAAAAAATTAACAAACTCTCTGATAAAGGTGAATAATACCCTCACCCCAAGAGCAATTAGAAAGTACAGGAAAAAGGAGAATGAGTATCTAATCATAATACAGATGGAACAAAAGTAGGTTTACGGTTGTTTCTATGGAAAACAATACAATAAAAAATAAATAATAATAAAAGAACCAGCTCGGTTTTGCGTACTCATAACTGTAAGCCTACTTTTACCCCCACCCTGTATGCTACTTAGTTTTGAAATTAATAATCTTTACATGCTGTGGAAACATAAATAGTGACTGCATTGTTCTTCATGGTAAACCTTTTGGAACTGTTTGGATTTTTAGAGCCCATGCTTGCATTATCTAATTTTTAATAAGTTTGTTAATTCTTCCCAGCCAAAACCCTTTATGTCTATGTACTTGTTCAGATTTTATTTCATGTATCTCAATAAGAATTTATTTTCCTTAAAAGATAGTGCCTATGCCTTTCTTATTAAATTTTTAAGAAGATAAAACAAGAAAAAAAGATTTTGGTAATTATTTTAAAGATATATCCTACTGGCTGTCCTAAGAAGCATAAATTGGAGAAGGGCAATGATCAATGACTTTACCTTTCATTTTGTCACTAGGCCAGATAATAGAAAATAGCTTTCGTGGTGTGTTTCTAGAGAACCAGTTTCCAAGAAAGAACATTTTTAAAAAATTAAAGCAACACCCTAAACATTGTATAAAATAGCACATACGGTCAGCCTGAGGGGTCTATATGATAACCTGTTTTCTTCTTTGTTTATTTATTTATTTTAATGGAGGCTCCCACTCTGTATAGAGGAAAGTTAAGGAGCAAAGCCAGATTCAGAACCAGCTTAAGCTCTGGTAAGGCCCCAGAATGACAAGATTCCAAACTGGTCAAAGGTTTGGAGCAGAGGAACAGCCCTGGAGCGTGGAGCAAGCTCAGCTAGCCCCACATCCCCCCAAAGCTCTCTGCCGCTGCAGGGGTGCGGGGAGAGTGCTGGCACCGGGGCTAGGAGGCTGGTCTGAACTGAGAGCCTTGAACATGATGAGTAAGGCTGGGTCAAAATAAAATCTAGAGACATACAGGGACAGGCTGGACCTCAAACACAAGTGAGTAGCGCAGGACTCTCCTGGGATGGGAGGACATCTAACTGTTCAGGAGCAGGCTCTCCAGGGCCCTGTGCATGTCCACATCTGAAAGACACTTGTGTCTGATCGTGCCAAAGACAGTAATTTTTCCTCTACTTCCACTTCCCTGGAGCTCTGCAAAGCAAAGCCATGGTCACTGTCTGTCTTATTCTAACAAGATACCTTCCTTATTAACCGGGACAAATTATAAGCACCGCAGAACCACACTGCCACGAAGAAGGTATACGCGTAGGGAGAGAAACAACACACGGCAGTGCTTCCTGTCACGCAAACTCAGATGGGGACAATTCCCGTTTGAAAGAACACAATATTCTCCTTCTCAGACAGGTCCACCAAAAGCTTCCTTTACATAAAACATTTCCATGGAATATTTGAATAAAATTGTTTATGAAGTATGTGCTGACTCATACCTTTTTGAGAACATCTACTTAATTTGACCATTGGCCTCTCAACTGCCAGGGGAATGTCCCTCTCCTGGGCCTGTGATGGCTCTTTCCTGGTGTAGCCCTATGTCTCTGCCTCTCTTCCTTTGCGCCTCTCCGGCCTAAACACCGGCATTCACAAAGAATCCTTCTTTGGGGATTTCTTACATCTTCATTCTTTCTCCTCAGTTGAGGGACTGTCTTCCACTTCCTTGAATTGTCACCTCAGTTCTGAGAATAGCTGACAACCACAAGTGCTCATTATGCGCCAGCCTCTGTACTAATCTCTAATTCCGTCCTCGCAACGGTAGACACTATTATTATCCCCATTTTTCATACACGGGAAAACTAAGGCTCGCGGTAGGAGGGTGGTTTGAAGTGACTGCCTAAGGTGCCCAGCTAGTAAAGGGCAGATCTGGGACTTGAACCTGGCCAGTCCACCCGAGAGACTCAGCCGTAACTGATGACACTGCTGTACTCCATGCAATTCCGTGCACTCACTCGCCTGGACCCCATTTCCAAGGGGCTGGAGCTGTCGTCACAAACCCCTCAAACCTAAAATGTTGACTACCAGTCAGCAGAAAGTACTCACTGACATGTTTGAGCTGGTTGTTTGAACACCGAACTACTTCCAAACCCTGCCACCTGGCACGCTGTCCCCTCCCCAGCTCATCCTCTCCAAGACTTCCCCAAACCCAGCAACCCTGGCACGGTGCTGGGGGCCGAGGGCTTGGGGAGTGGGGGCTTCAGGATGCTGTGGGCTTTGGCCCTGGCCCTGTGGTTAGGTACTGTTCATATCGCATCTGCCTCCTCCTCCTCCACCTCCTTCTCCTCTCTCCACAAACCAGTTCCTCCTCCTAACTTCCTTATTTCTGGGGCCCGCAACTCATTCTCAAATTCATCTTACACGAGCCCTCCTTTCCTGTTCCCTACTGCTCACGTGCAACTGGCAGCCCTGTCCTGTGGCTTTGACTTCTTCCACCCTCTGCGGCTCATCCCACCCGTCTCGTCTCTCCCCCTCCCTATGGCCTCCACCCTGGAACAGACAGACCCCTTCCACTCCAGGCCCAGCTTCCTTGGCCCCTCTTGGCCTCTCCCTACTCCCTACCCCTTCCTCCTCCACATCTGGAGGCCAGGGATTCAAGGACAAAGCCTCGTTTCCTCATGAGAAGTTACCTTCTAACCAAGGTGGTGGTCTTATCCTGCCAGTGCCCTCTCCATTAGAGTGCCTTATACAGAGAAGGCATTTAATGAATATGAATTAAATTCAGTCAGCTGATACTGACTTACGTGTTCAAATTTTCCCACCTTACCCAATCACAGCCCTCTCGTGAAGGTTATTGCCAGCCCCTCGGTACTCTCAACAGCCTTGCCTCTGTACCCGCTGAGAGTGTGAAAGCCTCAGAGGCAGCCCCTGAGGTCCCCAACAGTTTCCCTTCTGCCCATCTCTTCCCAAGTCCTGGCTGACTCTCCCATCTGCCTGACCCATGAGCATCCAGTGCGAGGCAGTATGGCAGGTGCTGAGGGCCCAGCTGATGGTGACACCCCTCCAGGAGCTCATGGTTGGAGCTGGAGGAGAAAGCTATACAGCAATCCCTCTCTGTACCATGGTTCACTTATCGTGGCCTCACTGTATTGCGGGATTTTTAAAAGTATTGTATTTAATTATGTATCGTGGATTTTTCGCTATACCGCTGGATTTTGCAGTACTGTATACGTATGTTGTTAAAGTTACGTAGGTTTAAGAGTGTAGAATGTGTTTAAGAACATAAGTAGTGTTTATAAAAGTGTGGAAAAGGTTAATAAGGGACTGGGAAAGGTTAATAAGGGACTGGGAATGGTTTATAAGTGTGTGGGAAGGGATTATAAAGCTTTAAAACACATATAAATACTAAAATAAATATAAGGTTCCTACTTCGCGGATTTTCACCTGTCGCGGGGGGGGGGGGGTGTGTCTAAAACATAATACCCACGATAAGTGAGGGAATACTGTATTCACATGAAGGCCCAATGGTGACCCACCAACTTCCTCAGGCACTGCCATGGAAGACAGATGTGTGGACAGCTATGCTGGGACAGACACTTTGCTGCATGCCACCCTCCTTGAGGTACTCATTAAGCATTTGGTCCATGGAGTCCTGCTCTACTATTTAACAGCCCAAGGACCTTCAGAATGTTGCTTAACCTCTCTGCCACTCAGTTTCCTCATCTGTAAAATGGGATAGTAAGTTAGCTACCACCACAGGGTAGTTGTGAGGCTTAAATGAGTACCGTGGGTAAAGCATTTAGAACAGGTTTTCCACAGACTCTGTGTACAGCAATATTAGCTATTATTGTCTTTATTATTTGACATAAAGCATCACAGGAAATTAGAGATGGGAAGATAACCTTTACAAACTACCTCTCAGGATCTCAGATACCTTCTGAAAGTATAAACCTAGAAACTCTCTCCCCCAGACCATTACCTAGCCAAAGTCCCAATCAGACCTTATTTCTGTTCCCTCCCTTAATGACTCCTGCAAGTATGTATCAGGAACAGCTGGGGGGCTGCCTTACTGTGGCCTGGGAGCCCTCTGAGGAGGAGGCTGCAGCTCTTACCCCTCACGTGCCGTGTCAGCCTTACAGACACACTTTGCTCATTCAGCAACTATTTGCAGAGCACCCCTGGTATGTCAGCCTGTGTCAGGGGCAGCGGCATTGAAAGCCAGCACAGTACCTGTCCACAGGTGCTCACATGTTTGCGGGCCCCAAATTCAAAACCATAAACTAATGAATGCTAAGAAGGACCAGAATGTGTGCCAGGTGAAAAGCAGACAGAACCTATTGGGTGCTATCAAGGTTTTCCTGAAGAGGTAACATCTAGGTGAAGATCTGAAAAGTGGGTGTCTCACTTTGGGGGTGGGAGGCAGGGAGGCAGGTCTCTCTGCCCTGTTTTTTTCCATAATGCTTATCAGGGGACCCAAAAGTCCTATATTCTACCTGAATAGGCCTCCTGGCAGTGTCAGCTGCAAGGTCATTCACCCTCTCTGTGAATGAGGGGCCGTAGCCCTGCCCCCAACAGGTAGGCAGTGTCCCAAGGGAACCTCAAAAACCCTAGGAAAAGGGACTTCACAAGACAGAGAATAAACTGTCCCTGAGGCTACAGAGCCAGGTTTCTCCTCCCAGCAGCCCATGATAGGGGACAGGGGGCTGTGAAGCTAAATGGAGGGCAAGCAGGGTCCCAACTAAGGAGCTGGGGCCACTTGGCAGCCAAAGGTCAGTTTGAGGTGTGCTGACTTCCTGCTCCTGCCTTAAAGGGATGAGGGTATTTCCTCTAAGCGAAGGGGTACACACCCTTCAGGGGCACGTGGGGAGTGAGAAGACTGGACAGAGGGCAGAGGCAGGCAGACCTGCTGCTTCCTACTTCTGGTCTTACTGGGTTTGGATGCCCCCATCAGCTCATAGAGTCTCACATGAGTTGGCCTCCCTCTGTGCGGGGGCTCAGGAAACAGGGCTACAGGATGGAATAAAGCTTCTGCAAGAGAACCCCTCTAGAGTCTGCAGGGGGAAGTCTCAGCTAACGTGGCTCTGACAGGCTGTACGTTTCAGTGAACCTGGAAAGGCCATACCCTGGGGGTGACTGCTACTGTCAGCCTGGCGAAGCTCACCCCAGGTCCCCGACCCCAGGTTCCCCCAAATCCGCTCGCAGTCTCCGGAACCATCGGCGATTCTCCCAGCCAGGTCGCTCCTCCCTTTAGGGTATCGGTTTCGTCTGTGAGACGAGGGGTGGATGTCCCAACTCTGTGGGACCCCAACGCAGCTACACCCTTCCGCGGTAGTACGCGCTGCAGGGGGCATGGGCGGCAAAGAGGGGTGGGGAGGACCGGGGAACCTGACCTGGGGACTTGGCGGACGCGGGGGCAGGGTGGGAACCTCAACCGGGCGTCCGCCTCCCATTCTGCCCCTGAGCCGCCGGACCCGAGCGCGGCCCAGCGCTAAGTCCCGGAGTGGCGCCGGGCTGGGGCGCCTGCCTGCGCGACGTCCCGGACTAGTCCAGAGCCCGGCGATCGGCAGCCCGCCTGCCCCGCAGACTTACCCAGAAGTTCCCCTTGAACAGGGTGCCCGTCATGGCCGGAGCTTCAGCGGGTGCGGAGGAGAGCGGAGCAGCGTCAGTGCCAGTGCGCGCAGGGAGGCCTGGCGGTCACTGTCCGCGGTCCCGCAGCTCAACTCCCGAGTCTCACTGCCCACGGCGAGGTCCGCCCACGGTCCTAAACCACGCCCGTAACAACAGCCGCGTCTCGGTGCCGCCTCCCGCCCGGCAGGCACCTGAAGCCCTGACCCAGACCGATTTAAAGCCCCGCGGCGTCGCGCAACTGTCAACGAGCGAGCGCTAAATGCCGCCTCTTCTTCAGGAAGCCTCCGATGATTGGAAGGAACTGGTCCAGTCGCCTGTCCGAATTCGGCTCCGTTCTTGCCGACGAGCCCTGTCCTCCCTCGACCCAATCGAGATAGAGAAATCGAGACTCGGCAGTGCGGTGAGTGGAGGAGACCCGCTTCATCAGAGGGTGGCTGCGTGGACCCAGGGGCAGCCCCGAAAAGTATTAAGAGGGGCAGTGTCAGCGGTCGCGTGACGTGCGGACGCCGCGGGGAGTCGTGTTCATGACCACAGGTGCCCCGCTGAAGATGAGCCAACCCCTGGGACAAATTTTAGTCTAAAAGTCACGGAAAGGTCATTTATACTCTCCCCCCCACCCCACGACCGATTCTAGGCTCCTTCTGGGGTCCTTACAGGGTATCCAGGAGCCCAGCTCCTCCCCAACCTTTTCTCATTCTCAAGACCCTCCCCCCCACCCATCGTACTCCAGCAGTAGGAGCCCAAAGCTTCCTTCCTCTTCCTCTGCTCTCGTTAACATCTTCATAAAAAGTCCCAGGGTAGATCGGACCCAGCCCTGCTTTGCAGTAACACGGCGCTCTGGGACCAAGTACTGAGTCAAAACTGAAGCCCAGAGAGGCTGAATGAGAGTAGCCGGAGATCACAGCGGATTAAAGGGAGAACTCGGTTAAAGCGCTGCCCTTCTGAAGAGCCAAAGATACACATCACTCCTGGGGCGCATCTACTCATCAAGGAGAGGATGGCTGGAGGTCAGGGGTACCAAGACTGAGCACACAACCCCAAAGCTGGAGAGGCAAGCGTTTGCCTCTTGAACAGATTCTAGCTCAGTCCAGACAGTGAAAGAGCAATGGCCTAAATGATTTGGAGGATGGCTAAAATGTTCTGCTTGGTAATGCCACCCCCAGTCCCACAACTACAAGGATGGAGAGGTAGCCTCTGCCCTGGGTGACTTCAAGGCATGCATCCATCAATCTGGTCATTCATCTCTTTGGAAAGCAGCTGAGTCAGAAGGAGGGGAAGCCGTCATGAGGCAGCAGACATGGAGGGCACCAGAAGACAGGCTAACCCTCAGCGGGAAGGGTGAGAAATAGTACAAACTGGGAGAGAGGAAAGAAGCTGAAGGGCCAAAGACAGGACCAAGGCTTCTCCTGGAAGTTTTGGAGATTTTGGAACAAATATTTTTGATGCGAATCCAAGAGTCTAAGTTTTAATATATATTTTTAAGTCTTAGACAGTCTCAACAACCTTTCATGGTACATTGTGCTTGATTTTCGAGGCTCAGGCCTCATTTTAACACTCTTCTGCTCCCTGGTGGCAAGACTGAAAATTGCAAATTTCGTCGAAGCTGCTGGAAAATATTCATTTCTCATTTTATTAAGCTCTTCACCTGGACAGGTGTTTTAAGTAAAAAGACAAGTAAAATGTGCACTGTATTCAAGGGTCTATGACAAATTTGGGGCATTTTACTAAGTTAAATTAACAATATTACAGCAATTATGGAATGAAATTTAATAGTCTGCACATTTAAGATATCCTGTTAATATTTTGGCATAATCTCTTCCAATAAACATTTGTATGGTTAAGTTCTCACTGTACATAACATTTGGAGTTTTGCTTTTTTAACTTAAAAATATTTCATAAGTCCTTAAATGAATTTTTCTAACAAAGTTTGATAGCACAGTGCAGACCAAAACTGACAACTCTTGCATGTAAAATTGATTATCTTGTTAAATTTGACCATGTCATCAAAATTTCACATGCACCTATCTTTTGACCCAACATTTCCACGTTGAAGAATTTACCCTCCAAATATATTCCCACATACAAAGTGAAATATACATGCAGTTATCCATAGCAGCATCATTATTCTAGATTTGAAGCAACTAAAAAGTCCATCCATAATTACCACAGAATGTTGTGATCTATCTTGACAATGAAATCATACTAAAGCATAAAAAATGAGAAAGCTACCTGTGTGTTGATATGGAACAATCATCAAATATATTTGGGTGAGGAAGGTGAGGAGGGAAAAGGACACACACACAATTTAAATCCCCTCCGAGAAGGGGATGGGGCTTAGGGACGTAGAAGGGAGACCAACTTTTCACTTCATGACCTTTTAAGCCTCTGAATTTGTACCATGTGAGTTTATTAAAAACCCCAAATAATTAAAAACAAACTTTCCAATATCATTTTAATTTCTGCATAATGTCCCATCAAATGGATGTACTTCCTTGGATTTCCCTAATGCTTTTAGAAATATTACTATGATAAATATCTTTTATATAAGTTTTTGTTAGAATTTGTCATGGTGGAATTACAGGTCAAATATAAACATTTTTCAGGTTCTTGAAATATATTGCCAAATTGCTGTCCGGAAAAGTTGTATCCATCTGAACTCTCAGCAATGGAGGATGGAGGTGGTTTCCCCAGAGGCATTTGGGCACCTGATCACTGAAATAGAATAAATGGGTGGTGGGTAGTAAAAATAACAAATGCCCACTGAAGTGATATTTCCATTTATGCTTTCCAAAACCTGGTCTCTACAGCCCTCCTCCTCCTCCTGCCCTCTCCCAATCAAACCTCATACAATCTTTCACCCTTAAAACATGGCTTTCTTCATGTTTCTCCTTTCCTCACAAAGCCAACAAGTTTCCCTATTGCCCATCAGAATTAAGCCCCCAAAGCCTCTGTCCTTCAAAAGACCTTCCTAAGCCTGGCCTTACCCTGACCTTTCCCATCTCATTCCCCAGCCTCCTGCTCCACCCCCACCCTATGCCAGTCTGGCTCTTCCCTGTCCTGCCACCCCATCCTAGCTCATGCATTCATTCTTCCTCCTGCTCAAATCCCACCTCATCGCCATTCCCCACCTTCTACAGCCCTATGTCTCCCCAGTTCTTATAATTCTAGAACTTCTCAACTTCATTACATAAACTAGCCCTTACTATAACATATCCTTATGTTCTTCTCTAATTTCTAGTCTTCTTGGATATCTTACTTCCCCAAGAAGATTGCAAAGCACCTCAAGACGGGTATTTTCTCATGTACTCTCATAGATTAGATGATGGAGCCAACCAGAGAATTCAATGAACTCTGATCCCTAAGAGCAATACCAATTATTTTAGTTCCCATAGTCTGATCCGTCCCTTCCAGGAAGCAGGGGTAAACCTGGCAGGGGTACTGACCAACTAGCTAAAGCCAGATGGGACCCCAGGACCAGGACCTAGCCAAGCAGAGGCTTGGTCTGAAAACACCAGAGGGCAGGAATAAGCTGTTATTAAATATGCCAGTCAGTCCTGGCCGGCATGGCTCAGTGGGTTGGATGTGGTCCTGCAACCTAAAGGTCGCCGGTTCATTCCCAGTCACGGCACAAACCTGGGCTGCAGACTGTGCTCTACCCACACTGGGGTGCGTGCAAATGACAGAAGGCAACCAATGGATGTTTCTCTCCCTCTTTTGCTCCCTCCCTCCCCCTCTCCAAACTTTGAAAATATTTAAGAAATAAATGTGGCAATCAATGTCAGAAAGTGGAGAGGCTGGATTTTGTCACTAAGGTTAGAAGCTGAGTAGACTGAGGAATGGAGCAGAGGGTCAGCACAGGACAGGAATAGAATATACAAGAAAAACACTGAGGAGACTTCATTGCCCAAAGATTAGCTGTGTGGTGGGTGAAGAGGTCTGTCATAGATCAAAGCAAGAATTGAGTGGGTACCATCAAAATCTGGATATTCAAAGTGAAAACGAGGTAAGAACCAACTCTGATCAAAATAGTTTAAAATGGAAAAGTTTGTATATCTACTATCACAGAAGGCAGCCTACTATATATGGGGGCTTTATTTTTTTTAATCAAAAGGCATTAAGAGATTGGCAACCTCCCGTCAAATGGCGGAATAAGCATTCATGGCTGGCCTCTTCACACAACCATTATTAAAATTACAACTAAAATGTAGAACCACCATCACTGAGAACCATTAGTAATCGAGTTGAATGGAAGTCTGACAACGAAAGAAACCACATCCAGACTGGTAGGAGGGACGCAGATGTGGAACAGGCTGGCTCCTCACCAACGTGTGGTGGATAAACATTTGGGAGGGATCTCGGTAGCAAGGAGTCCCAGTCCACCAAGCCCCCCAGCCAAGGTACCAGTAACCAGGAAGAAGGTGAGTCCTCACAATTTCTGGCTGCAAAAACCAGCAGGGATTGAGTTGGTGAAGAACTTGCTGGAGCCCCAAGCAGTTCCTCTCAAAGAACCCACACATAACTCACTCCCTCTGAGCTCCAGCACCGGGTAGCAGCTTGAAAGACGTCTGGCATCAAGGCCAGGAGAAGCCAGTGTCCCTTTTCTAAACCTTCCCCCCAAAAGCTGGCAAGCTGGTGCCATATGTGAGACTCCATCAACCTGGCTAATATTGTTTGACCCACCTTGGAGATCCCCAGACTCTGCCCCACCCAACTTACAGGCCCACCCAAGCTGCTTTTCCATATGAATGACTGGTCTTGGCTCATGCCTCACAACTTCCTAAATCCTCTCAAACAAGCAACAGCTCCTCTCAGTGAGCCCCAGGCCCTGCACTAGCAGCACCAGCCTAGATTCACAGCTTGGCTTTGCGTAGGAACCTTCATGCCCAGCACGAGTAGTAGGCATCTCAGAATGCTTTACCGCTTAGGCAGGGTGGCCCCGGGCAGAACACAGGTGGGGGTTGACCTTGGACTGCACCACCCTGCACCACGCCAGGGCCAGAACACCCAGTGGACAGCTAGATGATGTAATCAGAGCACCACCATGCTGCCCCTGCACACCTGATCCTCCACATAGGGCAGAGGTTGGTGATCAGTGGTGATAGCCAATCCTTACAGCTGACTAGCCTGGGTAAATCCCTCCCATTGATCTGTCAACAGCAACCAGTTCTCGACCACAAGAGAAAAGTATACTCAGCCCACACAAGGGCGCACCTCAAGTACCCAGCTTGGGTGATAGGAGAGGTTCTGCCACTGGACTCTATAGGACACCTACATTAGGCCACACTACCAAGTTACGGAGTCAAAGCAGCTCTGCCTGATACATAGAAACAAACACCGGGAGGCTGCCAAAATAAGGAGACAAAGAAACATGGCCCAAATGAAAGAACAGATCAACACTACAGAAAAAGAGCTAAACTAAATGGAGATAAACTATAAGGATGCTCAAGGAACTTAGGACTTAAGCAGCATAAAAAAGATCCAGTCAGAAATGAAGGATACACTAATCAAAATAAATAATATACAGGGGAATGAGAGCAGAGTGAACGAAGCTGAGAATCAAATCAATCGTATGGAACAAGGAAGCAAAAAACAACCAATCAGAACAAGATGAAAGAAAGAATCCCCCCAAAATGAGGATAGTATAAGCAACCTCTGGGACAACTTCAAGTGATTCAACATTCGCATTATAGGGGTGCCAGAAGAGAAAGAGCAAGAAACTGGAAATCTATTTGAAAAAGTAACGGTAGAAAACTCACCTAATTCAATGAAGAAAACAGTCCCAAACAAGACAGAAGCAAAGAGGAACACACCAAGACACAGCATAATTAAAATGCCAAAGGTTAAAGATAAAGAATCTTAAAAGCAGCGAGAAAAGAAGCTACCTATAGGGGATTTCCCATAGGACTGTCATCTTTCTCAAAATAAACTTTGCAGGCTAGAAGAGATTGGCAAGAAATATTCAAAGTCATGAAAAGCAGGGACCTACAGCCAAGACTATTCTACTCAGTAAAGCTACCATATAAATTTGAAAGGCACAGAGCTTCCCAGACAAAAAGAAAAACCTAAAGGAGCTCATTATCACTAAACCCTCATTATGTGAAAATATTAAAGGGACTTAAGAAAAAGATCAAAACTATGAATGATAAAATGGCAAAAAATACTAATCTACCAACAGTTCAACTTAAAAAACGAGGCAAACGAGAGCAAATGGGCAAGTCACAGAAAAGGAACTTTATGATAGATTTGTCTTACAAAGGACATATCCAGTATATAGAGAACTTGTGGGGGTAAAAAAAAACAGAAATTGCCCTGGCCAGGTAGGTCAGTTGATTAAAGCATCATCATGTTACACCAAGGCTGTAGGTTCAATCCCCAGTCAGGGCACGTACAAGAATCAACCAATGAATACGTAAGTAAGTAAAACAAATAATTAATGTTTCTCTCTCTTAACCAGGACTGTTTCTAGGACTGGATCAGGAAAACACATAAGTTAAGCCTGGAGCATCTCGTAGTTTCAGAAAACACACCCACACACAGAGAACTGGGGTGCATCAAAAGAACACAGGAGCCAACTGAAAGAGCCCACAACGGACATAACTGGAACAATCTGAGTAACAAAATACTGGATATGATTTGAGATCCCAATCAAATTCGAAATGTAAAATGTTCGAAAGGACTAGTTGACTCCTCAAAAAATTAAGTCATGGCAAATAGTGAAAAGATCAAATGTTCTAAAGAATTTTAAAATAGACAAAGTTCTAGTTTTAAAAAAATGTAGAAGATACTTGAAATATCTGAGGAAATTTCAATATGGACTGCATATTACTGAATCAATATTAATTTTCTCAGACATTTACCATTCCCCAATGATAGACTATACAAAAAACATTTTATGATAGCCACCTGGCTGGCACACAGGAGGCCACTAGTCAGAGTATTTAGGTATGCTTGGTGAGAACAGCCTTGGTACCTGTGAGGTCTATTTCACTAGTCTGTGAGTGATTAATTTACAAAATTACATTCAAATCTCAAAATTTGTTTCCCTAGATTCCTTGCTGCAATAGGATAGGCTGGGCTCTGGCTTAGCAATACTACAAGGGGAAGGATGAAATGGGACACAGGTGTCATAATAAACAGGTTAAGTAGGAGTGAGGGGAACCATTAATAAATGGAACTAAAAAGGTGGATATGCATATGGAAAAGAAAAAAAGGATTCCTGACCTCTACCCAAAAATCTAAGTCCAGTTGGATTGTGATGGTCAATCTTGTACGTCAACTTAGCTAGGCTATGATGCCCGGTTTTTTGTCAAATACCAGTCTAGATATTGCTCTGCAGATTTTGAAGACATGGGTAACACTTAAAATTATCAGTAAACTTTTAGTATAACATTACTTTCCATAATATGGGTGGGTCTCGAAATCTTAAATAGAAAAACCTGAGGTCCAAAGAGAAAGGAATTCTGCCTCCAGCCACAACTGTTCCCTGGGTCTCCAACCTACCAACCTGTCCATTCGGACTTGCCAGCCTCCACAATTCCTCTACATACATCTTCTTTGTTGTATTTCTCTGGAATTATGACGTGGATCAATCTCTTTAATTACAAAAGCAAACCTTTAAAACTCTTAGTAGAAAATACAGTAAGACAGACCAAAAATACTAACCATAAAAACTAACCTGATTACATAATTAAGAGCTGCTTATAAAAAGTACATTAACAAGTGACACAGTTAACAGTGACAAGCATTCATAATTCTACTCATTCTGATATCCGCTTTCTCAGTTTTAGTCCTAATCTTTCATACTTCACTTAAGCATTTTTAAAATTTCCTTGAGAATTTTCAATGTCTTATTTTTTTCCTCTTTACAGTATCCTTTTTTATGCAGAGAAACCGGTGAGGCTCTTCAACATTAAATGTGACTTTACCATATTTATCCAGTTAGTGAATTTCTCTTTAATAAATTGTAAAGCACTCTAAAATCTTGCGAAGAACTTACCTGTGATTTACCTAAGTAAGCCCACTTAGATTGTAAATCAAGTAAGATAAACTGCAAAGCATGTTTACCAGTTCCTCCAAGTAACTTCAATTCTTTTTAAATAATCACTCAAAACTACAGAAAACCACCAAGCAATATGGAACCTTTATTTTTAAGGTGAATTCTGTACATCTGGAGCATGAGAGGAATCCTTTTACAAATGGAACTGATTACTAGAAGGAACAATGACAAAGCCAAACTGGACTTCACGTGAATCCACAGGAGTTTAGGCTTCAAATCCAGCCAAGAAGTTTGTTACAATCTCTTTCAGCTTTGCATCTGACTGTTCTGAAATCTTTCCATCAGCCCTATTTGGAAATAAAAGCAGATCATCAGTTCTGACATGGACAAAAATTCAATGATGTGGCTAACTACAAAATTCAAAAAAATTTTAGCAAGACTACAGCTTAAAACTCACAAAAAAGAGGCCATCAATTGTGTTCATACCTGATATTGCCCAACAGGGCTTGGTGTTGGCTGATAACATGAGACAAGAAAGCATTCTCAAACTTTGTGATCTTACTGGGCTCCAGTTTATCAAGATAACCGCGTACACCAGCATAAATAACAGCCACTTGTTCTTCAATAGCCATGGGAGCTGAAAAAATACCCAAAAGAATGCCAATTAGTTGTTGAAATAAATGCCATGTTACCCAAGTCAGAGAAACTTACTTTTTCTTCCATTAACGTATCTCTACATATCACCTATCCTCATGTTCTCAGTGAGAAACTCTATTCCACTTCCCTCCCTAAGAAACAGTATTTTTCTTATATTTGCAAGCCCCAAAATGTGATACATGGGCGTAGTCCATAAGACTGTTTACTATCTAACAATGTTTACATTGTTTTGGGTATAATTGCTGAAATCTTGTAACATAAATGCATATTAACATTCCTTTAAATCTGCCGAACTCTACATTCACATAGCGGGCTGAGGGAGGGGGATAAGAACACCTATTAAGTCCTAATTCCCCAAAGAAAAGTATTGAATATATTTAGTAAGTTTTGCTCATTACTGCCTGTAGCATTTACATTTAAATAAGATCTGTACTTTAATTAAATAAAATAGGCATCATTTACATTCAAAAGGGAGTACCACTGATGAAAGATTACAGCGTATAGGAAGCTATGTGATATTTCCACAGTAGGAACTTGACCAAATAAAAAGAACTCACAATACTGTCCTTGCTTCAGCAACTCAGTCAGACGCACACCACGACTCAACAGTTGCTGAGTGGCAGCATCAAGATCAGAACCAAACTGAGCAAAAGCAGCAACCTCACGATACTGAGCCAATTCCAGCTTCATGGTACCTGCCACCTGAAATACAGAATTGGTTAACTCATACGATACAAAAATGCGTAATTCAATGACACAGAGCACTATACACTTTGATTTTAACCTAATGATATTCATCCCCAACAAAGTGATGCAAATTACCTGCTTCATGGCCCTGGTTTGGGCAGCAGATCCAACACGGGACACAGACAAACCAACATTAATGGCAGGGCGAATACCTTTGTAGAACAATTCTGTTTCCAAGAAGATCTATAATTTAAGGAAAATACACAGGCTAGCAAACTTTAAAAAAACAAATCAACATTTCAAAATTAAGACGCTGTGCCAAAAAACTAAAGCCCAAAAACACTGAGGAATGCTAAATGATTTCTTATGTAAGAGCCCCTCAACTCTTTCACAACCCAAATCAACCTACATTATTTCATTGCTAAGACTAGATGTGCATGACAAGGAAAAAAGTAACCTATCTTATTAAAATATATATAGGTGAAGTGATACAACCTCTGGGATTTGTTCCAAATTATCTAAGGGGAAGAAGAATAGTGGGTATAAATGAAGCATGAATGAAGTACTCTATCCCATGAATTGATAAATGGGTGAGAGATAAATGGGATTTTGCTAAAATATCCTTACTTTTGCGTACATTTGAAATTTTCCATAATAAAATAAAAGGCTTTTAACAAATCAGTTCGTAACCATTAGTTTCAACCAATGCCTTGAAATCATCCTAAGCTTTTCCATTTATATTAAGCATAAAAATAATACCTGTCCATCAGTGATGGAAATGACATTCGTTGGAATGTAAGCAGACACATCACCAGCTTGTGTTTCTATGACTGGTAAAGCAGTCAAGGAGCCACCGCCAAAAGAATCATTCATTTTAGCTGCTCTTTCTAGCAGACGGGAGTGTAGGTAGAACACATCACCAGGATAGGCCTCGCGACCAGGAGGTCGGCGCAGCAGCAAAGACATCTGACGATAAGCAACAGCCTACAGTACAGAAAAGGGTTGTGAAATTCACCTGTTAGAATCTATATTTGTTAACTTTCACTGTGGTGCAAACATACAAACAGAGACTAAAAATATATTTCTTTTGACCTGTTTGGATAAGTCGTCATAGATGATCAAAGCATGTTTGCCATTATCCCTAAAATATTCTCCCATAGAACAGCCAGAATAAGGAGCCAGGTACTGCAGTGGGGCAGCGTCAGAAGCAGTAGCTGAAACCACAATAGTGTACTTCATGGCATCTGAAAAGAAAATAAATTTTATAAGGTTGTCAATACTGTGATTTTAAAATTAGAAGTTGCTGTAATAAAAATGATCTAAATGCTTTTACTAAGTGATTTACTATTAAGATTAATCAGCCCTGGCCCACGTGGCTCAGTTGGCTGGAGCATCATCCCATAAACCTCAAGATCACGGGTTCTATTCCCAGTCAGGGCACATGCCTGAGTTGTGGGTTTGGTCCCTGGTCAGGGCACCTAAGAGGGAATTGATCAATGTTTCTCTCTCACATCAATGTTTCTTTCCCTCTCTCCCTTCTTTCCTCCCTAAAATCAGTAAGCATATTATAAAAAAAGTAATCAAACTGCTTGTATTTTAAGAAATTGATAAAACCTTAAAATTTATGGTTGTTTTATGCTATTTTTACCTATTGCTTTTATTTATCAATTATTTTAGAAAGTTAACTAGGGAATAATTAAAATCAGACTCCATTAAGTAGACACCATCCTAAGACTGGCAGCTACAGGACTCGCAGGTTAACAGCAATGGGACTAAAGTTCTTTAATACCTGCATCTGTAAGTCTCTTCACCAACTGGGCAACAGTGGATCTCTTCTGACCAATAGCAACATAGATACAGTACAGCTTCTTCTTTTCATCAGTTCCATCATTGAAACGCTTCTGGTTAATGATTGTGTCAATAGCAATTGATGTTTTACTTTAAAAAAAGAGTAAATATAAATCTTACTAAATAAATATTTCAAAGAATTTCCCAATAAAATGTCACTACCACAACTAATCCACACATCACATTCTTCTCTCCCCATTGTATCCAAAGCATTTACCATCTCAACATTAAAAAGTAATCTTCTGACAGCCAATTCTAGTTTGAACTTTTAACAAACTACTGATCTTTACCCAGTCTGTCGGTCACCAATGATCAGCTCACGCTGACCACGACCAATGGGCACCAAGCTATCCACAGCCTTAATGCCAGTCTGCATTGGTTCCCGCACAGAGATTCGAGGAATGATCCCAGGGGCTTTCAGGCCAACTCGCCTACGGGTCTTGGAACCAATTGGACCCTGTTAAACAATAAAAAGGAACCTCAGAACAATCAGTTTTGATACTTGTTAGAAAGTACAACTATGTCTAATTAACAATAAACCTACCTTTCCATCAATGGCATTACCAAGGGCATCTACTACACGACCCAGCAGCTCCTCGCCAACAGGGACATCCACAATGGCTCCTGTTCGTTTCACAATATCTCCTTCTTTAATTAGCTTATCATTTCCAAACACGACAACACCAACATTGTCGGGTTCCAAGTTCAGAGACATACCCTACACAGAAGACACAATTGAACACCAGGAAGCTTGAGCGGCTCTTCTCCCCACAGACCAACACTACATGATATGGAAACAGCAAGGGGGTAAAAGGTAGCATTGTCCTTTACATCTAATTTACTCAAGTATTTTTCCAATAAACAATCTTCTTTAAGACTTTTAAAATAGCAATATGATCCCTTAAGTAATCTTAGAATAACATTATAAACCTAACAAGTTCTTTATCACATCCTCAAAAAACAGAGAAGCAAAGAAACTGAACACATTAAGCTTTTGCCACTGCATTTCCTCTAACTATGGCTTTTGGGCTAGGTGATTAGTATGAAATAAAGTGATCAAGGTCAACTGGAAATTTTAAGACATATTTGATTTATATCTTTTCATCTGTAAGAAGCTCCATAAACAGTTTAATTATCAAATGAAAACCTCCACTTGTTAATAGAAAGTGAAATTAAAAGCCACCCAATCAAAACCAAACTTTCATGATATAATAGTACTGGGTCACCTGTTGTCATTACAACTGTATTTCAAAATGGTAAGATTTAAGGTCCGTAAATCATGACTAAAACAAAAGGGCTATTCCAGGAACTGAGTCTGTTCAGTAATCAAAGATCTGAAGAAGTACTTAGAATAAATACAGAGGAATATCATAGAGAATCATTGGAGATATCGAATCTTTTATTCTAAATCTGATTTCAATGTAATAGTCACTAACCACAGGTGGTTTCTTTAATTTAAACTAATTAAAATTTTAAAAACTCAGTCCCACCAGCCATGTTTTACATGCTCAACAGTCTCATACATATACCAGTTACTGTATTAAACAGCACGCAGAAAAGTTCTATTGGACAGTATATAGGTCAAGATTCTTAAAAGCTAAAAAAGCAGCTCAAAAGTTCATCAATTTTAGCCTAACCTTCCAGAAACACATAAGATACATACACTGAAGTTAAATTTTTAGCCAAGGTTTTACAAACATTGATAAAACTTTTGGCTTTATAATTAGTCTTCATATTAAGTGGCTTTTTCCATAACCATATACTAGCAAGAAGACCAAGACCATCTTTTCTCCAGTGTACTTTTAGCAAATAATCCTATTGCCGTTGGTCCATCTACATATCAGGCTCTGCTTTCCTCAGAGAACCTGTGACTCCCACAACTTGTATTTCTCATTCCGCTGGCCAAGTGGACTTGGATCATCAGAGAGCTTCTGATAGCTACATCCCTAACTCACCTCTCATCAATAGGTGTACTCTTGCTAGAAATACAAAGTCAATGACTTTGAACTTTCCACCAGAGATGAATTTAGTTGAAGTTACCAAATGCTTTTGTATAAAATGATCTTAACAGCTACAAAGGACAGACCTGAACTTAAAATTTGGGTGAAGATTTACTAAACTATATATTTAGGAATTAATGACTACAATTTATGTGTAAAGCAGTGCCTAGAGTAAAAGCACTTAAATTTATTTTCACAATCTATGACAATGACCACAAAAACCCTGAAGCAGATTGAGATTTAAAGTTTAAAAAAATCTGACATAATCTCTGATTTACTAAATAAATGATGACACTAATCCTAAAACATCCAAACCCCATTTTATAATTTACCTTTAAGCCTGAAGAAAACTCTACCATTTCTTCTGCTTGAACATTCCTTAGCCCATGTACACGGGCAATACCATCGCCAATACTTAAAACACGCCCAGTCTCTTCAAGGTCAACAGAGGTATCAGCTCCAAGAATACGCTCTTCAAGGATAGAGGACATCTCAGCAGTGCCTATTGAGAACAGTTTCATTACAAAAATAATCTAGTCTCAGTATGTTTTCAAAACCTATTTCCCCAGTAATATAAATACTATAGTTTTGTGATCACAATAATCAAAAAATATTTAAAAACGCGATACAGTTCTATTCAAAAGAGCTTAACACCTATTACTATGAAAATGAACCCAAGTGATTTAAGAGAAAACTTTACAAATGTAAAACAGATAAGCAGCTAGTAAAATTAAGCAATATCCTTAAAATAAATATTTTATCTTGTACTCTTTTTGTTCCTATGATTACTTCCCTATTTCCCTATAAAATTCGCAATGTGCAAATCCATAGATTAGCAGCTATTGCCTTTGAAGAACATAAAGGTAAAAACTGCATACTTTGTGTAATGATTTTTAGGAGAGGAAAACTTTCATAGATCAGAAAATGTGCCCACCACTTTATACATGTACATTCTGTTTCCACACAAGGGGACATGATCAGAACAAAGCTGTACTAACATCAAAAGAAAAGTACGTAACTAATTAATTTCACTAGAACAAGCAAACCTACCAAGACAGAACTAAATAGCACATTATGATTTAAGAATCTGAGATTCTGTAGTAACTAAAAGTGATAAAAAAATTAACAAATGGGAAAATTTCTAACAACTATTTAACTTATTTTTCACTTAATAAGGTAGCTAGAGTGCCGCAGACTTAGAAATGACTTACCAGTCTTCTGAAGATGAGTGTTAGAGGCATGGAGATTCCTTGCAGCAACAAAAGATGATCCCAAAGCATTCTTGGAGACCTAGGGCAAGAATTTTTTTGTGTGATTTTTTTAAAAAAATTTTTACTTTATTTTTAGAGGGGAAGGGAGGGAGAAAGACGGAGAGAAACATCAATCAGTTGTCTCTTGCATGCCCCCAACCGGGGACCTGGCCTGCAACCCAGACATGTGCCCTGACCAGAATCAAACGGGTGACCTCTCTCAGTTTGCGGGACAACGCCAACCCAATGAGCCACACCAGTCAGGGCTAAATATGAATTTTAAAAAGGCCTTCATAAAACTGGCAAGCTTGAATGAACACTTAAGTTTGATCAAGTTATCAGTTAAAGTATTAATTACACTCAAAATATGCTTAAAATTGGAAGACAATTAAGCAGATAAGAAAACACCTTTCGATATGTGAAAATCTATTATGCAAGTTCTGGTACACTGTAAGTATATGCAACAATTAACAAAGTCTCTTTCCCTTTAATAGACATCAGGTACTACTATTTCGATTTCGGTTAACAGTCTCTTTCCCTTTACAGGCATCGGGTACTATTATTTCGACTTTAAAGATATAGTTCATTTGGTTTGTGAAAATTGTCAATAAGAGAAACTGCTTTCTAAAAGAGGCAAATCTCAATAGATTACCTAGTAAAAAGACGAATTAAAAAATCAAGCAAACAAAAAACGGTTAAGTGCTGGAATCTGAGGCATGGCATGTGCAACCTTTCTTTTTAACTGCCTTCAACAAAACCTGCATCAATCTGGACTCCTCCTTCTCCTCCAGATTTTAATACTGTGATTGTTCGTGGTCCATTCGAAGCTTCTATCGGACCTGGATGAAAATCGTTCAAATCTCTTCTCCTTGAGTTCTAATTCACTAACAATTCCTCAAGAACGAAATCTTAAAATATGTCAAAGTACCACAGAGCAAAGTCTTCTGCTAGACTGAGACAACTCAGAAGCCAACTTCAGTTGTCACGGTAGCAGCTACATGAAATGCATACTTGTGCCTGTGCGGTGTTTTCAAAATCGTTTCGGTATTCAGCACTAAGAGATTACCTACATAAGTATTAAGAAAATATCCTTTATTGCTCTCCTCGGAACCGACCTCCAGGCAGAGATGGAATGCCGGGACCCGCTGACCTTCATACAATGTCAGGCTTCCCCAGCTCGCTCTGACCTTCAGCGAGGGAGTCCCGAACAATCAGCCGGGCCGGGTCTCGCCGTTTCGGAACAGGCTTCGGACAGCGCCCCAAGCCCTGACCTTCTCCCAAGGCCCCTCGAGGGCCGCTCTCAACTGAAGACGAAAATCCTCTTGAAGCCCCATTTCTGGACAGCATCAAGGTCACCGTCTCTCCTGCACCACTCTATACCATCCCGCACGGATGGCGAACACACGGGCCCTTCCGCCGCCTGCCCTGGCCTGCCCTGTGCGGCCAGGCCGGAGCAGCCAGCAGAGCAAGATGGCGGCACCCGCCATAGCCCCTCACCCTCCTTGCAGAAAAAGCTCCCGAGCTGCCGCAGCAATGCTCACTCACTGCCGTCCCCACCGGGCCACCTTCCTCCCGCTGATGCCCCGCGCTCACCAGCCCGGCTCGCCGAGGGAGGGCCCGGGCCACGGCCGCGGCGACGCGCACAGACAGCATTTTCGCAGCTCCTTAGTGATTCCTCTGCAGCCGCAGCCTCCGGACTGACTGGGACAAAATGGCTGAGCGACGAGGAAGGTCAAGGGAGCCAGCCCATTTGACCCGGAAGTACCGCCCCCCGCTTTCACCTCCGGACGCAAATTGTTTTCTGCGGGAGGTGGGGGTCGTTACTGTTTTTTTTTAAAGTCTTATTTTTAGAATTAATCTTAAAAATGAGTGATTAAACCCTTGCCAGCTTCCGCCCAGGCATTGGTTACACATTTACGTTGGTCTTTCGAATCGACCTTGTGTCCGCCCGGGGCGACCAAGTAGATAGCGGAACCAGCTATGAAGCAGTTTCCTGGCGGTATTCCGGATGCGAGGTGATGCCGGCGTTACCCTGTTCTAGTGCCAGGTGATGTTGACACCCCGGTTGAGGGCAAACAGCAGGCTTGGCGGTGAGGCGGGCTGGTCGTGTGTGGTCCGAGGCTACCGCTGTTAAAGTGTCGCAGCCCCACGCTAGACCCTCTTAAGTCTATCTGAATTTGACAAGCAGCCACACCAATATGCACTGAAGTTGGAGAATCGCTTTTTAAAAAAATCCTGTCTGCGAATTAGAGGAAGTTGTTTTAACATTGTAACATGCACAAGGAGTTCGAGTAGAGTGGATGCCAATCCTACTGAAAAGAATGATACAGGGTCAGTAGTCTCACTCCAGACTGGACTAGGGCTCAAGTTTTCCTCTACCAGTTAACTAGTTTCATGACAGTAAGAACTTGGCTTTTCATTTGGCATAAAACGGAAATGATGATTGTAAGATTGCAATGGGACGCCCTCCCACACACACAGAATTTTTGTGATACTAAGATTTTTGTGATATGTAGAGAATTTAGAGGGAATGTTTGGTATTTTGTGAGAGTGGAGATTATCAACGTTGACTTCACTTGTTTCTGAGGTGTGTCTCAGCTTCACAACAAATCCTAGTTTACAGTACATCATAATCTTAATGGGGCAAGGATATGAGCTTATAAAGGTCATCTGCTAAAACAGCTTGCAAATGCATGGTCAGCAATCCCTTTCTCTATATTCTACTTCCTGTACAAGGCAAACCATGAGTGAGTAAATATGACAGTCCTTTTCCTGGGAATCTGGTAGGAATAGGTAGATAGGATAAGAAAAAATGTGGTTGTACAAATAAATGTGCAGGGGTATTTTGTCAAATATGTAGTAATGAAAGTGGACAAACGCATAAAAGAAAGTCCTCTCCCCCATACTCACGAGCTGTACAAACTTATCTGAAATTTGGTTAATAAGCAGAGATACACTTAATTTAAACAAAAATAATCAGAAAGCTATACAATATGGTATTGGCTAGTTAATAAAATTCCTTTGAAAGGCAAGGTTTAATCATTTTAAGTATGCATTTGACTGACCAGATGATGTGGACAAAAGACCAGACACACATATCATGCACTCAAGATGGGCTGGCCAGCAAGACGGGTCTGTACAGAATACCATTGTCCCAATCAAAGTACCACAGTCCACAGTATGGCCTTCAACTGTGTCAATTTAGAAACCAGAATATGTAAACACAATAGAAATGTGTCTGATTTTCAGAATACATTTAGGCGACCTTAAGAGCAGTTGTAAAATCAAGATGCAAATTTATTACCTTTATTTCCTAGATGCTGAATTGCAACCTTTTTGAATACTTCAACACTTTTAAATAAAAAGATTCCTTATGATGGAAAAAAAATACATGTGACTTAAGAGAAAGATATTTGGTGCTAAGTATGATCCACAATTTGATATTAAATCACATATCACAGAAAGTTGAATTCATGGTCTACCTTTCCTAATGTGACAGTACATTACAGGAGGTTGCAACAGCAGTGTGTAATGTATAACCTGAAAAAACTGAAACACAAAATTGGACCCAAAACACTGTCATCAGAGTCCAGCTCTACCACCTAAACAGGGTCGAGTCATTTAATCTGTGTGTGTGGTTTTCATGTGAAAATATGTAAAATATATGTCCATCTATTTTACAGGGCTCCTGTAACAATGAACAAAAATAGGAAAACACACAGAAAACTATGCTGTACTGCCGTAGCAATATAAAGAACCACTCACAGTGTTAAGTACACTGATGGAGGAAGGAGAGAATTTTAGGGAAGACAAGGAATAATGGAAAAATGGCTGAGTGACAGTGACAAGTGTCAACAGTTGGATGCTGTCAACCATTTTATAACAGTCCCCAACACATTTAGCTCTTTGGTAGTGGAAACTAATGGATAAGATTAAGGTTGCTGCAATTTACGTTGCCAGGGTAAAATAAAAAATTTAATCTAATGCACTCAGTGTGGAATAAACACAAGCATCTGCTATCCAAAAAACAAGCTTCAGATATTTCTTTTTAAGACAAGCAATTCAAGTGCGAAATAAAAATATAAGAAAGAAAACACAGCCTGATTCTAGGCGATTCTTCTCCTGTAGATTATACAACGGAGCGCGGAGAGGGTTGCAATGCTGGAGCCTTGGAGCAGCCCTTGGCTAAGAGCTGTCAGAAGCCTGGCGTCCTAGTAGAAACTACAACTCCCAGAAGTCCCGGGACGCAAGGAGGGCTGGAACAACGGCGTGTGGGCGGGGCCTTCAGAGCAAGCCAGACAATTCTCCCGCGCGGAGGTTCTCGGAAAAGTGGCGGGAGTCGCCGCTATGGAAGAGCAGGAGGCGAAAGAGGCGCAGGTAATGGGACGCGAGCGGGCATTTGCAGTGTCCTAGACACCCACGCAGCCGGCGGATCGCCTCCGCGTACCACGTTTACTTACCTTCTCCCCTGGTCTTTTAGTCCCGCGTTCATGTTCTGCGATACCCACCCTATGCTTGGACTGCCCTGTAAAGGGCCTTACCCTTCGGTCCCCGGCCTTCCTTAATGAGTCTATGGCTTGAAGAGCAGTTGAATAGCCCCGTGGTACAAAATCCCTCGCAGGAAACTGAACTGAGATTTCTGAACCCAAAACTGTTTTCCAGCCAAGCCTCGCCGTTTCACTGCTGCTGGCTACTAGAATTTTCACACCTGACCTGCTTCCACGTTCCACATCCCAACTCAAGGAGCCTCTGGGGCTTGTGGGTTGAGGACAACTTTTCAGAGTTTGCACGTATAATTATGCTGTAGCACCTGCATATTGATCTTTAAAGTTATTCGAGTACTGCAAATTATTAGCTTATATGCTGCTTTTGTAGCTTTGGGATAGGATGGGTTGTTTTCTGGTCATTTTGTTCCTTGTGCTTTCTCATTTCTTATTTCCTGACATCTGGTATCTGTCTCCTTTAAGACAAGTTAGAATGTGACGTAGGACGTCAGAATACGCATAGAAAGCATTTCGTTTGCTTCTGATCACATCTTTGTAATATTTGCTTTATGCCATTACAGTAAACAAGACATAATTTTGGCTTTTTAATCGTTAGGTTGCTGCGTGGTTGAAAAAGATTTTTGGAGATCATCCCATTCCACAATATGAGGTGAATCCTCGGACCACAGAGATTTTACATCATCTTTCAGAACGCAACAGGATCCGGGACAGAGATGTCCACCTGGTGACAGAGGACTTGAAACAGAAAGCAAGTGAATATGAATCAGAAGGTGACATTAATTCCAGAGTTTTTGGTTTTCTTTAAAAAAAAGATTTTTATTATTTATTTTTAGAGAGCAGGGAAGGGAGAGAGAAAGAGGGAGAAAAACATCGATGTGTGGATTCTGGAATCCACCCCTACAATCGGTTTGGAGTGCTTCTTTATAGTTCTTTTAAAGTCGTTTTATTTTAAAATGAACTTATTTTTATAGTTAACTAAAATACAGTATGCAGAAAGAGGCATTAAGTCCAGAAAAATCTTATTTTCTAAGACCTTTTTTATCCTATAACAACAAAAAAACCTAAGGATTTTTCAAAATACGGTTATTTATGACTGTCCTTTAGTACATTAAAGGTGATATTGTAAATAGCAAATGTTTCTATTAATACATACAAAATTTTGATACATTAAATTTCATAGTTAAATATCTAGAAGAGCCCTGTTGCCATTGATATTTGTTGCATTGCCATGTCATGCAATTTAATCATTACTTCTCTTTTCTAAGCTTTTCATTCTTTTTTTTTTCACTGCAGTATAATTTTTTAAGTATATTTTATTGATTACCGAGGAATGTGGGGTTTCCTTTTGAGCTGATGAAAATATTCTAAAATTGATTATATTGTTGGGTGTACCACTCTGAATATACTAAAAGCCATTGAGTTTTATATATATCGTCGTAGGCAGCCGTCCGTCTCGAGAGACGATGGTGTAGCTTCTTAAGAGTCTATCTGCACCGCCGAGAATGACTGTGCAGTCCGACTCGGGAGTGACACGGTATCTGTCTCCTCCCGTGTTGAATCGACATCTTGTGATGACGCTGGAGTATCCTCTCCAGTGAAGCTGAAGCTACAGAGCCTGGGCAGGGTGATATGGAGGGTCTGCTGTTGCCCATGCAGCAGACTCCCCCTCTCTTCGCAGCTGAAGGGTCCAAGGGAAAGACGGAGTCAATACAGCTTGGCTTCAGGTGCGCCGCAGGAGTTGCCGGTGTTGACTACAACGTCAAACCGCCTTAGGGACTCCGGCTCTGGATTTTCTGTCGGGGTTTACTCCCTTAGCTTTTCCCCTGAAGAGGTATGCCGCAAGGCAGCGGAGGTTTTTTGGAGTCAGAGTTTTCCTTCTCTGATGTGCCCTGACTGGAAGATCGAACCAGCGACACTTAGCTCGCAGGCCGACGCTCAATCCACTGAGCCAAACCAGCCAGGGACATATATATATATATATATATATATATATATATATATACACACACACACACTTTAGGTGGGTGAATTGTATGGTATGTAAAAGATTTCAGTTAAGTTGTTAAAAAATTAAAATGAAACAAAACAAACATCTTAGTCACCACAGAACTCATATCTTTTCAGCTAAGTATCTTCAAGACCTTCTCATGGAGAGTGTGAATATTTCCCCAGCCAATCTCTCTAGCACTGCGTCTAGGTATCTGAATGCTTTGGTTGAAAGTGCAATGGCCCTTGAAACAAAGAATACTTCACTAGCTAGGTAATTCTTTTTACAGTTTCAATTTCTATAGTCATATATGCTGTAAGGTCTTGAGCTAAAGACTTTTTGTTTCTCAATGTAATTCCTTTTAGGACGTTAACAATAATTGTCAGAACACTGAACTTAATGCTTAACTCCTTATTGCTAGTGAGTATGTATAATTAATTCAGATAAACTTGGTATTGGTTAAATTTTAGTGTTTTCCTCTTCGAGGATTTGGTTTGTGAAGCTTGATTCTTAAATATATTTGGAAAAGTATTGGGTATAACTTACATTATTTCCTTAAATATACAATAAGAAAAGCTGTAAGCTAAATCATCTGATCAAGCATAGTGAATTTTGGTTATATTCCTACACTATTGGGTAGAGTAGGTTAAGGACCTTTATTCTTTGTTATAGGCATTTCACCTTTACAATGACATTCTTCCAACAACTCTTAAGAGGAAACTGAAATTCAGGAGGGGCATAAAACAACCTCAAGCTTGTAAATGACAGAGTTGAGAATCAGACCAAAACTCCAAAGTCTATATGAGTATATCACTGGTGACCAAAGCTTAGCTAGGACAACTGCTACAACTTACAGAGAACTATATGGCTCTTCTGCTTCATTGCCAATATAAGGGCTTGGAATTTATACATATATGCTGAAGAGGAGTGTTTCAGGTATAAGAACATGTATGTTGTATGGCAGCAGACATCTAGACTTAAATCAACTCAGCAAACACTAAATACTGGTTATATGCTATGTATACAAATATACATAGCACTGAGGAAGCAGAGATGAATAGGATAGTAATTGCAATGAAGGACAGTCTCTGCTCATGGTCAGATAAGGAGGTGGACATGTAAAACTAAAACACAGTGTGTGACAGCTATAACAATGTGCAAGCTATAGCTAGGGCACAAAGAAAAGGGCAGTTGCATTTTGAAGGAGAAATGGAAATTTGTCAGCTGAAGAAGGGCTTTTCAGGCAATGGGAACAGCATGTACAAAATGCACAGAGGTATGAAACAGCATGGTTATGAAAATATCTATAAAGAGATAAAATCATTGTTAGAAATGAGGAATAATTGTAATTATTGTCCTTGGTGTCCATTTATGTGACAAGATTTTTCTTTTTTTTAGTTTTATCCCTGCAGTGAATGATTTGACCTCTGATCTTTTTCGTACCAAATCCAAAAATGAAGAAATCAAGCTTGAATTGGAAAAACTTGAAAAAAATTTAACTGCAAGTTTAGTATTAGAAAAACGTCTACAAGAGTAAGTAATTGAGTTGGAAGTGGACAGTTTTTATGAAAAGGCAGTAATAGGACTTTATTATATTTAGTTTTTATTAATTTTTTAAAGGTTTTATTTATTTAATTTTAGAGAGAAGGGAAGGGAAGGAGAAAGAAACGGAGAGAAACATCAATGTGTGGTTGCTTCTTGTGCACCTCCAACTGAGGACCTGGCCCGCAACCCAGGCATGTGCCCTGACTGGGATACAAATCCGCGACCCTTTGGTTCGCAGGCCAGCACTCAATCCACTGAGCCTTACCAGCCAGGGCTATATTTAGTTTTTAAATCAAGAGATATGATTTAAAACAACACACTAAGAAATGCGGTCCATAAAATGTTTTTTTAAGTAGAACACGACTTGGGCGGAGGTGAAGCGGTGGTTGAATACAAACTTTGACTTTATACAATTTTGACTTTATACAATTTCTTACTTTTTTTGTCTTTTTTATAAATAATCTGGGTTTTATCATTTTCAAAATGTATGCAACTTTTTTTTTTACTTATAAACTACAATACAACTTAAAGTACATTATATTTGGTTACCTTTTTTTTTTTTTTTTTAACTAGTGCTCTGCTATCCCTCTTGATATTCTGGACCTTTCTTAGGTTCCTATTGCTCCTGCAATTAGATGGTGTGGATCAGAATTATGTATATGCACAAGTAATTTAGCAGTATGTACATTTATTTAATAAATATTGACTCTGTATGAAGGCACTATATCCTCACATTTAGGAGAGAGGCCTTTTGAGACCTCCATAATTCAGACTAACTTTAGGGTATATTAAGTCACTTTTTTGAGCAGCAGATTTATTTCCTTCAAGAATAATTGGCATAAATTAATTTTAAAATTATTTCATATTTCTTGAGAAAAATCCCAGATGGCAATGTGGAGTAGGGGATGACCTGGAAGAATGCCTTTTACCTAGTCTGGGATAGAAAATTTCTGGTAGTAAACCCAGCAAGTGTTTTAGCTACTCTTGCCTAATCCAAAGTTGAATCCAAAAAGTAATAGAAATTTTTTAATAATAATTTCACTGAGGAGAAGAAAATGTTTTCAATTTTACTATTTGAAGGGATTTCAGGAAGGCAGAATTGCATCTATCTACAGAAAGGGCCAAAGTTGACCATCGTCTTCAGAACATGGACTTCCTAAAAGCAAAGTCAGAGGAGTTCAGATCTGGAATCAGAGCTGCAGAGGTAGGTATAAAGGATTGAATATAGTTAGATCTCTTTATGCTTCTTTTTGACCTTCCTCTTCACAACCAGGCATTATTACCATTCCCTTTTTTACAGACAATGGAACTAACTACAGAGAAGATAGGTAACTTGCCCAGTGTGAAATAGCTATTGTATGTAGCAGTGGATCAGATTGAAACTCAGGCAGCTAGGCCCGAAGCTCAGGGTCTTAAGAAGCAGTGCACCCATCTTACGGCCAAGCTGTGGCTCTGGAAGTGATTGACATGCAATATAAAAGTGTTTCAGAGCATGTATAGTTTTTTTATCTGTGATTTGTAGCTTCTCTTCACAGGGTAGATGTTGAAAATATTTCATGGTGATCACTTTGAAAATAATTTTTTTCTGCAAACCCCCTCTTTTTGTAATTGTAGGAGAAACTTTTAGCCAGAGGCATGGATGCTTCTTTGTCTCATCAGTCACTAGTAGCACTTTCCGAGGTGAGCTTATTTTAACCCAATTTAACTTTCTTTAAAATGTTAGTGCACAGTCTCCTTTTTCACTTGTTCCTTTTTATAGAGCTTTAGTCACTATTGACCTGATTTCTGTTCCTTTACCTCTGTACTTTGTGTTCACCAGTATTTATATCTTTACTCCTTGTTTAGCTGTATGTATCCTCACATTTGCTTGGTTTTTCTTTTTTGGGGAGGGGGCAAAATAGCAACTTAATTAATGACTTTAATGAATGACTTAAGTAGGTTTTCTTTATTACTATATGCTAGAAACTCTTTGCTGGAGTCAGTTATACATTATTGATTTATGTATTAAATAAATTTATTGAGGGGACTAAGTGCTAACCATCTAGATCTTTCTCCTTCTTTTCTTCCAGAGTACAGTAAAAATGCAGGCCCCATAACTCCTGTAGAATGCAATTCTGGGTTTTTAGGTTGTAAAGGATTTTATCTGTTTTGGTGGGAAGAGGGAGTAATAGGCGCTTTATTTATTTTTTTTTCCTCTATTTTTTTTGTACTTTGATTTTTAGAATCAAAAGTTGACTATTTATAGATAAGTATTTGAGATTCTGATTCTTCCCTTACATTTCAATTCCTCTTAGTCACATTTAGGGTACTTAGACAGCAAACTTAAATCCTATTTTTAATAAATAGGAGTATAACTTTTCTATTTTAAACATCTTATAAGGACTATTTATATTAGAAATGAGTTTGTTTATCTTTGAAGCTCTTTATTTGATACATTATTTAAAATATTCTAATGTTACTACTTTCCTGTGTTTCATTTCAGAAATGGGCAGTATTTAGTTGTATTGTGAATATCTCTATTATTCTGTGACTCCGTGTTTTTTCATCCCCAGAAACTGGCAGAACTAAAACAACAGACTATACCTTTGAAGAAAAAATTGGAGTCCTATTTAGATTTAATGCCGGTAATTATTTTTATGAATGGAAAAATGAAGATAGCTTTTCTAGTGCCTTCCCCAAAGGCACTAAATGATCATGAATATAGTGAGCACATACTTAAGGATTTAAAGTCCAACCTCTCTGTAAGGTTTTTGATTTTTGAAAAGGATCATTACATTTTTTCCCCTTGAGTCCTAATTGAGGTAATATAACCAATATAACCTTTCCTTGTTTTGTTTTTCTTTAAAAGAATCCATCTCTTGCTCGGGTGAAAATTGAAGAAGCAAAGAGAGAATTAGTAAGTTCCATTTTTTTCTTTAAAAAAGAAATAAAATGAATGCTGATATAGCTAAAGCTCCCTTCATCCTTCTTTCTTCCTCCTCAAAGCTAAACCACCGTCCCAAAGTCTCTGTGTCTCATCATTCCCATGCAGCTTTTAATACTTCTGGCATGTTTTTCCATAAAAAAAAATAAATAGCAGTCTTTTATGTCTTTTAAATTTTTGCTTACATTTTCTTGATTGAAGGGTGGCAGTGTGAGACATAATATTCTAGGCAAAAGGAATCGGCCAATGCACAAGAGCCGAAAATGCAGAATTTTTCCAAACTTTGGCAAATGATGAGGTGCAGCCGCCTAGGAGTATTCAGTGGAAGATAGTCAGGACTGAAGATCAATTGGTTTTATAATGTAAAGGGCCTTTAATATCAAGAGGATGAGGTCTGTAGGGGGCTACTGTAAGTGGCTTTGTATTTCCTTGTTCTAAGCAAAAGAGAAATGTGATCAAAGCTATGCTTTTTGATCAGGCCAGTAATTCAGAAAAATGATTCTGGAATCGGTGTATAGGGTGGATTGGAGGAGAGAGAAAGAAAATTGCAGGAACCCGTTGGCTTGTTTCAGGCCAGATGACATGTATGAGAACAGTGGCAATGAGAATAGAAAAGAGGTGACCTGAGAGGCATTACGGAAGTACATTGTTTAAGGAATAAGGATCAGAAAAAAGTTACTCATGTATCATTGAACTAATTCATCTCCCTAAAGGGTTTCCCCCCCTTTAGGTGTTTGTTAGAATCAAGAGTCTGAAAATCTTTGAGGGTCTAAAAACACATTTAATATTTATAATGTTTTTTTTATATTTCTGTTTTAATATTTTTCTTTTGTTTGTTTTCCTTATTTTAAATAACATTAGAAGTTAGAGCACCTGTTTTATGTCCTTTATAGCATTTCAGGTGTTTCTTTCTTCCTTTAGGACACCATTGAAGCTGAGCTTACAAAGAAAGTAGAAATGATGGAACTGTGACCAGAGCCAAGTATGTCTTCTCCTACAAAGTAAACTAAATAGGACTTTAAAGAACTGTTTCCTCACCATGGCTGGTGTGGCTCGGCTGGGCATTTTCCCACCAACTGAAAGGCCTCCTGTTCGATACCCAGTCAGGACACATGCCTGGGTTGCGGGTTCAGTCCCCAGTCAGGGTGTGTATGGAAAGCAACTGATGGATGTTTCTCTCTCTTTCTCCCTCCCTCCCTTCCCTTCTCTCTCTCTCAAAAAAAATAAAAGTGTTGCTTCCTCTTGGCATTCCTTAATAACTTAGTTTCTGTGTTTCTTAGATGAGATAATGTCGCTATTGATAGGATAGTGGTTTCTGTTATGTATTGCATTTTTGTGCCCAAATACATAGTTTTCATATTAAAATTGTTGGTTTTCTATATTGTTGGTAGGTGAACGTTATGACAGTTGTATGTAGTCATTCATTAGGTCAGTAAGTGAAAAGGAAAGGTTCTCCAACTCCAGTTGTGTTTCTCCCACTCTCTCCTCTCCAGGGGTTTGCTTTTGATCAGCTCACCTGCCTACCTCCAAATGTTAATATATGCAGGAGTTTAGTTTATGAGAAAGATGGCCTTTAAAATCAGTGGTAGAGAGATGGATAATTCAACACTTGGTGCTAAATCCATATTCAGACCTTATGTCAGGATAATTTCAAGAGATCAGAGATTTAAATATTAAAAAGTACAAGAAAGCATAGAGGAGTTTTAATGTTTCTATTTTTAAATAATCATAGTCAGAAATACATGACAAAAATCCAGGAACCGTAAATGACATTACTGAAATATTTGAAAATTTTGAAATATTAAAAATTTCTACATGGCAGAATCTTTCATGGATATGACAAATGTGGTGCAGGAAAGAAGAAAATTTTTTCACTGTGTACCTTTTTGTACTTTGGAAAACTTTGTACCATGTGATTAGGAAGCAATCAGTTTTTTAAAGATTTAAATGACCTTAAAATTATTCTTCCTCTCCTTTTCCACAAATGTGGAGCTAAATATAATACAAAATACAAAAATAAATTAGGAAAAAATTGTACTTCCTTTTTTGAAACTATTCATATTCTTTAGCCATTTCTGTACTGAAGTTTGGTCTTTTTCTTAATTTACAGGAGTTCCTTATATATTAGCTAAATGACTTTTTGTGATTTGACTTATGAATATTTCCCAAGTTTGTCACTTGTCTCTTGACTTAATTGCAGGCCTTTTGGCAAGCAGCCTCAGACTGATTGTGGTAATAATCATAATAATCCAACACCCCCTCCCCCTGTGCACTCACCCTTTGTGTCTTGACTGTTCCACTTCTGCCGTCAAGAGGTGGAGTCTCTGTCTCCATCTCTTGTATCTGGCTTCGCCCTATGATCTATTTTGGTCAATAAAATAGTGAATGTGACAAAAGCAGAGAATGAAAACCTTATTATGCAATAGAACTTGCCTGGTCTTACTGCTCTGGAATTCTGAGACTTTCATGTGAAGAACCCTAGGCAGATCTATTGGAGGATGAAAAACTAAGTGGAACAGAGACAAGTACTGCCCCCACCCTAAGAACAAACAGGCTGCCTAATGCCAGATATGTGAACGAGGCCTTCTTAGAGTCGTCAAGCAGACTTCAAAGAGAATTAAGCTCAGGCTAGAAGCCCACAGGGTCAACAGTAGGATTATGAAAAGTAATAAATAATTCTTCTTTGAAGCTTAGTTTAAGTTTTGGGCTGGTTGTTATCTGCAGTAGCTAATTGATAAAAGTAGCTTTTAAAATTAATATGCAAAGAAAAAAAGTAAAAAACATGAAAAAATCATAAACCTGGGACCAGCATAATTTCATACAACAGTAGTTATATTAAGTGTGAGAAGGTGTTTTAGTTAAAAGGCAACAATTGGAGTTTTTAGAAAACTTCCAAGTATATGCTGTCCATAGAAGAAATGTTTTAAAAGTAAGGATAGGTGGACCCACAGTCGTGGATAGAATACATACTTCTCTCCGTAATTGATAGAACAGGCAGGAAAAAAATCAGCAAGGATACAGAATATTTAAACAACACAACAAACTTGGTCTGATGGACATGTAAAAAATCCTATACCACCCTGGCCGGGTGGCTCTGTTTGCTGGAGCATCATCCCATACACCAAAAAGGGTTGATCTCCAGTGTACAGGAGGCAGCCAACTGATGTTTTTCTCTCACATCAGTGGGCTCCCTCACTTACTCGCCCTCTCCCTCTCCCTCTCCCTCTCTCTCTCCTACCCCCTCTCTCCAAAATCAATAAACATGTCCTCAGATGAGGATTTAAAAAAAAAAAAAAAGAATCCTATACCAAACCACAGGATGCAGTTCTTTTCAGATACATTCAGAACTTTTACAAAAATTGTCCCAAAAGCGGGTAGTAAAAGAAATCTCAAGGGGGGAGGTGGGCGGGGTAGGGGAGAGCAATGGGGGACAGATGGGACAACTATAATAGAAAATCAATAAAAAAATAGGAAAGAAAAAAAATCTCAACTACTACATAAGGACTAAAATCATGCGTAGTGTGTTCTCTCACCATTGTACAATTAGAAAGAAAGAAATAACTGAAAAATTGTTGTTTGGAATTTGAGAACTATATTCTAAGTAATTATGAATCAAAGAAATAATAGTATACATTAGAAAACTGAACAATAATTTAAAAAATTCCATATATCCAACTTGTGGATTTTTGCTTTGGCCATGGTGGAGTCAGTGATCAGATTGACTGTCTTGCTCTAAACAAAAACAAACAAAAAATAGGTAACCACATTTTTCAGACATTGACTAACAAAGAAGCACAGGAAATTAATCCATAAGAGAGTAGATAATATTTTATCAATGTTAGACTTCCTGAATTTGATCATTTTACTGTGATTATTTAAGCCCTATAATTGCCAGTTTCCTGGCTGGTTTGGCTCAGTGGATTGAGCGTCGGCCTGCGAGCTAAGTGTCGCTGGTTCGATTTTCCAGTCAGGGCACATCAGAGAAGGAAAACTCTGACTCCAAAAAACCTCCGCTGCCTTGCGGCATACCTCTTCAGGGGAAAGGCTAAGGGAGTAAACCCCGACAGAAAATTCGGAGCCCGGAGTCCCTAAGGCGGTTTGACGTTGTAGTCAACACCGGCAACTCCTGCGGCGCACCTGAAGCCAAGCTGTATTGACTCCGTCTTTCCCTTGGACCCTTCAGCTGCGAAGAGAGGGGGGGGTCTGCTGCATGGGCAACAGCAGACCCTCCATATCACCCTGCCCAGGCTCTGTAGCTTCAGCTTCACTGGAGAGGACACTCCAGCGTCATCGCAAGATGTCGATTCAACACGGGAGGAGACAGATACCGTGTCACTCCCGAGTCGGACTGCACAACCATTCTCGGCGGTGCAGATAGACTCTTAAGAAGCTACACCATCGCCTCTCGAGACGGACGGCTGCCGACGACGACGATAATTGCCCAGGCTTGCTGCACACAGAGTTTCTAGTCCATAGCTCAGGGAGGGAGAACCCAGGCAGCCTGGCAGTCTCATTCAGTTGAGGAGAATCATGAGAATTTCAGGAAACCAAAGTAAAATTTGAAATAAAATCCTGAAGTGCTCTGGAGAATCACAGAGGCATTTTCTCAAGTCTGGTTGAGCTACTGATTTACATATACACACGAGGAGACCACATGAAGCCAGTGGAAGAACTACTGAAAATATGGAACATGCAAAAGGCTGGACTATTTCGCATTCCTAGGAGCCAGAGTGGGACCACTTTCTACTACAGAGAACATTGAGTAAGGTCTTCTGAAGGGTATTTGCCTTAGTGGCACCAGTGAGTGTGGCTGTGTTCCAGTGAACTATTTACAAAAACAGATGGCAGGTCAGATTTAGCTCACAGGCAGCAGTTTGCCAACTCCTGCCCTACAACAGTAACTACAAAACTAAAACAAAGGGGTATAGCTGACAAGCTAATCATGGAGATAAAATGGAAATATGAAGAAAAATGGAAGAGAAGGCAAGAAATGAGGGGAAAGGAACTAAGGAGAGATGAGACAAATGGAAACCAAATAAAATGGTAGATTTACACAAAATCATATCAATAATCACATTAAATGTAAATGGCTTAAACACTAAAAGGCAGAGACTGTCAGCTTGAATTAAAAAATCAAGACTCATTTAAATACTGTCTACAGGCAACTCACTTTAAATAAAAAGTTAAAAGTAAGATCATGGAAAAGTATACAATTAAACAGTCTCTGGTAGGGAAGGCCAGAGGTGCTGCTAAATATCCCACAATTCACAGGTCGGCCCCTCACAACAAAGGATTAGCTACTCCAAAATGTCATTGTTTTGCTCTTTTTCGTGGCCCCTCAGAGACATTCGGGTGCCTCAGAATGAAGCTGAACATCTCTTTCCCAGCCACTGGCTGCCAGAAACTCATTGAAGTGGATGATGAACGCAAACTTCGTACCTTTTATGGGAAGCGTATGGCCACAGAAGTTGCCACTGACGCTCTGGGTGAAGAATGGAAGGGTTATGTGGTTTGAATCAGGGGTGGGAACGACAAACAAGGTTTCCCAATGAAGCAGGGGGTCTTGACCCACGGCCGCGTCCGCCTGCTGCTGAGCAAGGGCCATTCCTGTTACAGACCCAGGAGGACTGGAGAGCGAAAGCGCAAATCTGTTCGGGGCTGCATTGTGGACGCCAGCCTCAGCGTTCTCAACTTGGTCATTGTGAAAAAAGGGGAGAAAGATATTCCTGGTCCCATTGATACTACAGTGACTTGGGGCCTGGTGCCCAACAGAGCTAGCAGGATCCGCAAGCTTTTCAACCTCTAAAGAAGATGATGTCCGCCAATGCGTTGTGAGAAAGCCCCTAAACAAAGAAGGTAAGAAACCTAGGACTAAAGCACCTAAGTAAGATTCAGCGACTCGTTACTCCACGTGTCCTGCAACACAAACGTCGGCGCATTGCTCTGAAGAAACAACGTACTAAGGAAAATAAGGAAGAGGCTGCAGAATATGCTAAACTTTTGGCTAAGAGAGTGAGGGAGGCCAAAGAAAAATGCCAGAAACAGATTGCCAAGAGACGCAGGCTGTCCTCTCTGAGAGCTTCTACTTCTAAGTCTGAGTCCAGTCAAAAATGAGGTTTTCTAAGAGTAACAAATAAATAAGAAATAACATTTTTTTAAAAAGTCATTGTTTTATTAATCCTTCTACTATCAATGGATATTTGTGTTGTTTACCTTTGAGGTTCTCATGAATAAAGTTGCTATGTCTGTTCTCATGTCTTCTGGTATGTAATGTGTTTGCATTTATGTGACGTATATACCTGGTACATTCAAATTTAGAAAACACTGCCAAAACGTTTCCTAAAATGATTGTATTAATTGACACTCTTATCAGCTGTGTTGTGAGAGTTTGAATTTCTCCACATCTTCCTAAATCCTTGGTATTGCCATTAAAAAAATTTTTAGACCATTTTGTGGCTGTTATTAGTGTTTCATTTTAGTTTTAATTTGCAGTTTTTTGATGATTAAAGAAGTTGAGGACATGTTCACATGCTTGTTGACTATTTGAGTACTTTTTTGGGTGTGAATTACCTGTCTTTTGCCTAATTTTCTATTAGTCTGTTTGCCTTTTTTTTAAAAGTGATTTGTAAGAGTTCTTCATACAGTCTGGATATGAGGTCTTTATCAGCTATAAGTATTGCAAATACTGCCTCTTGTTCTGCAGTTGGCTGTTTTACTCTTTCAAGAACATCTTTTGGGAACAGAATTAATATTAACATCTAATTTCTCCATCTTTTCCTTTTTGGTTAATGCTTTTCACCTTCATTTTAAAAGCTATCTTCACTGGGTTTAAAGTTATATTGGCAAATATTTTGTCTTAGCACTTGAAATATATAATTCAGATATTTTCTTACTTCTATTATGTATTAGTTTCCTATCAATGTATAATTGATACATTCTAGATTAGGGGCTGTGAATACAGGTCATCAGCATCCACTGGGAACTTGTTAAAAATGAGAATTCTTGGTCCTAACCCAGAGCTGTTGAATCAGAAACTCTGGACAGGTCCCAGCAATCTCTGTTTTAACAAGCCTACCAGGTGATTCAGAAGCACATTCAAGTTTCAAGACCACTGCACTTTATGATACCATCTTCCTCCACACAGGATGTCTCTTTAACTTCTGGCAGACAGTTTGAATAGGAGCAGGGGTTGAGTTGAAGTAAGGCTGAGTTTTAGCATGAGACCTATTTCATTTCCCATATGCCCTTACTTCGAGGTGTAGTCCTTTGAGCTTCCTTCACACAAGCCCTCCACTATGGTGGCCCTTGAATTCCCTTAACTACGAGACTGCTGATTCCCGGACTCAGTCCTCTACCACTTGACCTTAAGGAGAAAAAGCAATTCAGACTGTTGAGTTCACTTCTCTGAATTTTTTTTTCTTTCTGGATCTTGGCATCTCAATTTCTGACTGCTTTGGTTTTCCAAAACTCTAGGTTTTTTTCTTCCCAGACCATTGAGACCACCAAAAGCTTTGCTCACAGTCCTACCTCTTGGCAACCAATTTTCATTCAGCTTTTCAGCCTCTCTATCCCACAACATTTATGATTCAGCACATTCCTCATAGAGGGAAGACATAGACATTGCTTAGCTCCTAGAGTTTCTCTTCTCTCTGGAATCTTGGCTCCTTGAATTCTGGCTGCTTGGGCGGCTCTCTGGTGCCTACAAACAGAATTTCCTTTTTTCATTTTTCCAGCCTTTCTAGTTATTATCAGCAAAAGGATTGGCTTGAATTTATACTTTCACATAGATTTCTCTGTACCCTACCTTGTCTGAAGTTTACCACTTCAGTTCACATCCTTTTAAAGGAAGCAAATGTCATCTCACAACCATGCTATCAATCAGACATATATTTATAACTGACTCATAGGCCTCAGCAACACTGTGGACATATAAGTGCAAACCCTGTAATCCATTTTTCATCTCCCCTTTTATTATTTACATGGGAAGCAGGTAATAACACATCTATTCAAATCAACAATAGGTAGATGAAAACCTGGTGGGAAGACCTCCACACCTTTCGATCATCTAATAAAATCATTGCCTTAGGCGAAATTTCAGAAAGGAGGCATTCAGTCTGGTTCTCTGAGCAACAGCACCTATTTGGAATAAAATGAATTTCTCAGGAAAAGTCATGATGGGGGGTACAGCTTGGGGCCTCTAAGATGACCTCCAGTGACCCAGCCTTCTGGTACCCTCTTCTTTGTCTAAACCCCTCACCTCAAATGTGAGCTGAGCTTATTGACTTCCTTGTAACAAATTGAACTTATGGGACATAGTTACACTAAATTTTTCTTTGTCATTTATCTGAAATTCAAGTTTAACTGAGCATCTTGTATTTTCATTTGCTAAACTGGCAAGCAGTGTGTATTCTTAACACTGCTGGTTTCTTTAAATTAGAATTCTAATCATGGGCAGCCAATGTTATAGAAATCTTTTTTTTAAAGATTTTATTTATTTGTTTTTAGAGAGGGGGAGGAGGGGGAGAAAGAGAGGGAGAAAAACATCGATGTGTGAGAGATACAGAGATACATCAATCGATTGCCTTTTGCATTCTCCCAACTGGGCACCTGGCGCACAACCCAAGCATGTGCCGTGACTGGGAATCAAACCAGTGACCTTTTGGTTTGCAGGCCAGTGCTCAATCCACTGAGCCACACCAGCCAGGGCTCAATGTTATAGAAATCTTGATAACGGGAGTCACAACTTTGATTACTCATTAATGCAGCTAAAAAGTGGAAAGAAATTAGATTTTGAACCCAATGTTTATTGAATTCTCTTACTGTTCTAATACTTTTTCAATTGATTCTCTTAGCTTTTCCAGATATGTAATTATTTCAGATGCAAATAATGATAAATTTACTTCCTCCTTATCAATTTCTGTTCTTCTCTTTTTTTTCCTTAGGAGGTACTGTCATGTTATGGTAATATCAATGTGGTAATGACGGTAACAGTAAATGTTTTAGTCATTATTGTTGTGTAACAAACTATCCCCAAATGGGCATAAAACAATCACAGGTTCTGTGGGTGAGGAATCTGGACAGGGCACAGGGTACATGGCTGATCTTTGCTCCTTACTACCTGGTGCCTCAAGCTAGGAAAATTTAAAGGCCAGGGATGATTCAATAGCTGAGGGCTAAAATCATCAGGAGAGCCCTGGCTGGTGTGGCTCAGTGGATAGAGTGCTGGCCTGGGAACTGAAATGTCCCCAGTCTGATTCCCAGACAGGCCATATGCCTGGGCTGCGGTCCGGGTCCCCAGTTGGGGGCGTGCGAGAGACAACCTAGTGATGTATCTATTGCACATCAATGTTTCTCTCTTTCTCATTTTCCCTCCCTTCCTCTCTCTAAAAATAAATAAATAAAATCTTAAAGAAAAAAAGAAAAAGAATCATCAGGAGATGTCTTCAATCACGTGTCAGAAAAATTCTGTTCACTCTTGGCCAGAGTCTCAGTTAGGCTGTTGGCCTCTGGCTAAAACTCTACACATGGCCTCTCTGAGTGGTTTCTCCATGGTGGCTGATTTGGGCTTCTTCCCAACATGGTAGCTGGCTTTTACTAGTGAACATCTCAACAGAGCAAAGCAGAAGTGTATAGCATTTTTATGACCTGACCTTAAAAGTCCAGATGCATCACTTCCATCATATCAAATCAATTGAAGCAGTCACAAAAGTCCACCTACAGAGTCAAGATAAAGGGACAGAGACTCCCTACCCAGGGGGTGTATTGTCAGTATTACACTATCAGAAGAGCAGGTGGGATGGGAGATATTGTGGCCACTTTTGGAAACCGCAGTCTTCCCAGAACAGCCTGCTGTGTTTGGCTGATCTCTGCCCTCTAGTGGAAATTCTTCCACTAACAGGGCTTTTTACCTTTTAAAAATTATTTTTATTTATTTATATTTAGAGGGAAAGGGAGGGAGAAAGAAAGGGAGAGAAACATCGATGGGAGAGAAACATTGATTGGTTACCTCTCATAAGTGCCCCAGTCGGGGCTGAACCTACAACCCAGGGATATGCCCTGACCGGGAATTGAAATTTTGACCTTTTGCTTTGTGGGACAACATCCAACCAACTGAGCCACACATGTCAGGGCAGAGCTTTACCCTTTGAGGCATGCCTGCAATTCATCCATTCATTCAATAAGTATTTATGAGCACTTACTGTGTGCCAAGACACCTTCCTAGGCATTAGGATAAAAAACACTGGGCCAGAAACGAGGTGGTTACCAACCCTCAGGAAATTTATAGCCAGAATGATCCAGATCCAATTAGCTACTTGAAGTCTAGTTTTTGTGCCAACAAACACAGAAAAGAGGTATTACTGCCCACTCTCCCACCTAATCCCGAACAAACTCAGTAATCTGATCCAGTAACTCATTCCTGTGACACCAAGTCACTTGTCTGGATCATATTTGAAGGGCATGGGTCATTTACATATATAATTTTAGCCACTAGAGGGCAGTCATGCTTTAAAAATACCCTTAAAGGAGAGGAGAAAGGACAAACGCTTTTTGTAAAAAGACTGTATACCTGGGGTTCAGGAGCCAGAATCAAATCACTTGGTGCGATTCACTTCTAGATGGGGCAGAGACCAGCCAAACACTGTCCTCCTTCAGACCTGCCGACTGCGCCAATTCATCACCACGCTCCAGTCTCTTGAGTGGAGGATTATGTAATGAAACTTGACCAGGCCATAATGAAATAGATCAGAGGGTGGCCCAAACCAAACACCTCGGAGGAAGTTAGCTGCCCAGGAACCTGTAGAGGGAGGCAGGAGGCGTTCCCACCACCTTTCAAATCCTCACTGAAAAGAGTTAATTAGCATTTGTTGGGTATTACCTCCTCTATTCAACAACCAGCTCTGTACTGGGCCGCAGACAGGCTTGTTTGGTTACAGACAGAGGCCTCGCTTGCACAACATTCTGAGACAGCAGCCCCAAGCCAGTGCCCAGTCAGGCTGCCCCTTCCCACTGGGAGACCGCCCAAGACTCCAGCTTCTCTAGGCGCAGCGGGCAGCCCTTTCCCATGGGGACCTGCCAGCATAGATGTGCTCCCAGGACCCCCAGCCCATCTTGCTCCTCTCCCTAAGCCTAGGGTGAGGGATTTATTTCCAGTATTTTATTTATGGGGGGATGGAGGGGGGACAACGATGGTGGGTGGTGTTTGCTTGTCAGAATGGTTCTCAAAGCTCTACATCCCCTCCCATAACTGGCTGGGGCTTGAGCAGCTTCGGGAACATATAAACAAGATTTATAGGCTCTTTGATTTCTCAGCCTCCTCCCACCCCACATCAGTGACTGCAGAGCCCACCTGAATGAGAAGAAGGAAAGGGGAGGAAAGGAGCTAATATTTCAAAAACATTCTTCTTCCACTGAGTTATGAGAGTGCACATGACTTAGCATAGGGCAAGAACTCAACAAATGGTAGTTATGTGTCCACAATCCCTTCCTGGAATCTCCAGGGCCCCCAGAGCTCTGAAAAGTCAATGGTCTTTCATAATTTATTTGGCAAAACCTAATCTGATCTGAATTCATATGGTGGCAAAATCTCACCTGAACCACCATGCAGCTGAGTGCTTGGCATAAGTACTCATATATTTATTTCACTGATTATAGAGTGCCGTCCAGACTCCACTGAAAGTTTGTAAGTCTAGGGTGTAAGCATCTGAGTGACTTGTAAAATCAGGAACATTCTGAATTCTGAAACATAACTGGCCCCTGGGACCTATTGATGGGGGACTCAAATGTTGGAAAATTTTAGTTTCGGGTAACAGCTAATAAGCTTAGTAATCAATGTAGGTAAAAAGCTATTGTTTCAGGAACTGGATGTATGACTCATCTTGACTCCAGGAGACCATAAGCAGTCCCACCTGTGTGCCTCAGGAGGCTTGCAAGCCATCAAGACGGTATCTGAGCCACTGTACTCCTGGGTGAGAGACCACCGCCCAGGGCACAAAGACCAGGACACAAAGACCACCGCCCAGGGCACTGACAAAAACCTCATCCGGGATACAAAGAAAGACCACTGCCCAAGGCACAGATGAGAGAATGCTGCAGCTTTTATCTGATTAATTTCTCCCTGAATTCCAAACCCCTCACCTGCACTTTCCTTCTCCTAATAAAAAGAGTCCATTTATAATGGAATTGAAGACAGTCTGTTAGGGTACAAACCCACTGTCTTCTCAGATCACTGACCATCTGAATAAAGCTCCCATGAAGATTCAATCCCTGTCTCTGCTTATTGGATCTGGTAGATGACAGGCAGCATGAACACCGGCATTTCTGGTTTCACTATTTCTATATGAAATCTAGTTCCCATGTCTTATCACAGCTACTAGCTAGGTTTATGATGTTAGATGTGGTAGACAAACCCTAGGGGAGCCCTAGGATTCATATGCACTATTCATGCCCAGTATAATCCCCTCCCTTGGAGTGTGGGTGGGATCTGTTATTTGCTTCTAATAGAATATAACAAAGATGATGGGATTTTGAAGATGTAAGATCTCAAGTCAATTGGTTTACTCAAAGGGGCCATTACCCTGGGGTGGGCCTGTCTTAGTAAGGGAAAAGCTTTTAAAGGGGGAAATGGGCCTTCCCTGAGGTCAGAGATTCCCAGTTGTTGGCTTTAAATAAGTTGATAGGCTCTGACAAGGCCTGTGGAGAGAGCTATTTGGTAAGGAACTGTGGGTAGCCTTTAGTCACTGAGGGCATGTAGCTGACCACCAGCAAGAAAATGGGGACTTCAGCTCTGGCCAGTGTGGCTTAGTTGTTTGGAGCGTTGTCATGTACACCAAAAGGTTGGGGGTTTGATTCCCACTCAGGGCACATACCTGGGTTTCGGGTTTGATCCCTGGTTGGGGTACATATGGAGGCAACCAATCAATGTTTCTCTCTCACATCAATGTTTCTCTCTCTCTCTTTCTCTCCCTTCCTCTCTCTAAAATCGATAAGTGTATTTTTTGAAAATTTAATAAAAAAAGAAAGAAAGAAAATGGGAACCTCAGTCCTGCAACTGTGAGAAAATGAATTCTGTCAATAATTGGGGAAGATTGGAAGATCTTTCCCTACTTGAGCTTCTGATGAGAAAGCAGCCCCAGCTGATCCCTTGACCTGGTGAAACCCTGGAAAAGGGGACCCAGCTAAGCCAAGCTCAGACCTCTGACCCATGGAAACTGAGCTAATAATAAGTGTGTGCTGTTTTAATCCACTAGACTAGTGCCATTGGTTATGCAATATAGAGAACTAGTACATTACAGCCACCCCTAACCCTCCCTGGGCTCCAGTTGGTCATCTGTAAATTGGGGAGAAGGTTGGACTATGTCTCACCTAGGAGTCTTTCCAGCTCTACCTTTTGGAAATTCTCTGAATGAGGCAGATGCTGGGTGTTTGGGTGTTGGAAAAGGGGAGACTGGTCCTATTGGGAGTGAGCAGATGTGGGGCTGGGGGCTGTGAGTGCCAAGAAGGTATGCTGTTGAGGCAGATGGTGCACAGGCAGAGAAAAGTGCAGACAGCTGAAGACTCACCCTGAGTTCCCAATGACCCATCTGCCAGGCTAGATGCTGACCGCAGCTGGCACCGCTCCTGGCTGCAGAGACGATCAGTTTTCAAAAGCAGGAAAAACAAGCATCCTCTTTTCCCTGCTCTGTAAGGGAGGCTGTAAGGGAAGCTCCACCACGCTGGGCACCCAACCCCATGTCTGCCAGTTTAGGAGGGGGCAAAGGGTCCATCCTCAACTCTCTTCATCCTGAGACACCTAAATCTGATGACCATAGGAACTGACCTAGGGAATTCGCAGAAAGCTGAGTCAGAACAGCATCGGGTTTCTTGTCAGCTCTTGGTAAACGCTGCAGAGGGAGGTTGTGCTTCTCTGTCCTCCCACCAGGCTGGCCTGCCAGGCCTCCCTGCTTTCCACACCTCTCTCCCTGTCGCAGGGATCCCAGACCACCGACGTGTCCCAGAGGTGGAGCATCAAATTGCTGCCTTCCTCCCCCAAATGCTCTTTCTGCTACAGCTGACACTCATTCTACTGGCTGGAGCGATTGTCCTTTACTGAATTCCTGGGGGGATGATCTCATTAAGTCCTCTTATGGGTCATTTCTATTTCAGGGAGAATGAATTGGTGAGAATCTTTCTATGGGCAGCAAGTTAATTGAAACTTGAAGTAGGGGTTGCCGGAGGGATAGGCTTGGGTGGGGTGGTAAAGAAAGCCTGAAAGGGTGGGGCATGTGACTGGCTGAATAAGGAGCTGGAAGCTAGTTGAAAGAAGGCAGAGGATCCATATGAGGGGAGCCGATAAGGCAGAAGACACAGGCTGTGGAGGGGAGGGAATAAGAACAAGTGTCCACCACAGCCTGATCTGCTGAGATAGCCTCCTAGCTGTCTCCCAGGCCTCAGTGCTCAACCCTGCCCAGACACCTGAGTCCAGACCAACATGGAATGATAAGGGTCTAGGCCAGGATTGTGGCAACAGAGATGGAAAAGAAGGAGATAGGAAAGAACTTGGAAACAAATTTGATATAGAGACACATGGAGGAGAGGAAAGATCCCAAGATGACCTTAAAAGATGCCTGGAGAAAGGGGAGATGGACCAGAGTACAAGGAACAGCCTTGGCCTGGGATCAATGCCAAGTTCACAGCTCCATTGTTTGAAGAATCCCTCTTCATCCACTTCTGAAAACATGACATTTTCTATCTCCAGTCTTGTGGCTCTTCAATCATTCATTCATTTATGCATGCATGTATGCAGCTAACATGAATTGAGTACTTACTGTGGACCTTTTGCAGATATAAACAAATACACTTCCTTTAAAAAAAAATTATTTATTTATTTATTTCTAGAGAGAGGGGAGGGAAGGGAGAGAGAAGCATCAATTGGTTGCCTCTCAAATGCCCCCAACTGGGGGCCTGGCCTGCAACCCAGGCATGTGCCCTCACTGGGAATCAAACCGGTGACCTTTTGGTTCACAGCCGGGGCTCAATTCACTGAACCACACCAGCTAGGGCACAAACACACTTCTTAGATTGAGTGAATGAGTCCATTCAAAGAAGTTAGCCACTCTCAGAATCTCTTTTACTTAAATTATCTTTCAATCAGTGTGCTGATCTTTAGGATAGGTTCTACAGAGAAGATATAAAGATGAAGAAAGTTTTGTGTTGGGGACCTTAAGTCAAATGAACTTGTACATTTGGTAGTGACCACTAACCAGTTGGTTGGCTCTTGGCTCGTCTCTTAAACTTATAGGCTTGGATTCTTTCATCTGTAAGAGCAGGGAGGAGGATTAGGTGATTTTCCAGAACTCTTATATCTTTCTTTCTGTGCTTTGTTTTATGGATGTGAAAGTGCTTTGGAAAGTTTGATTTGTGCCTAAGTGTGAGAGAGCCCTTCATTTCAGAAAGCAATAGTAACCAATGTGAGCACACACACACACTGGATGTGGGGGTGTGCCGTGGAACCTCCATTTGTACCCCTGTATTTCTGTGTGGAGGGCATTCCACTGAGCTACACTCCTGGGGTCTCTGGCCTCTCTACTGGGGAGAAAGACCTATCTGATTGGAAAGTCTGAGGGAAGGAACTGAGCATGCCCTACTAAGACCTGCTGGGTACTTGTTATGGGCTCAATTGTATTTCTCCCAAATATATAGACTGAAGCCCTAACCCCCAGCACCTCAGAATGTGACTGTATTTGGAGATAAGGCCTTTAAAGAGGAGATTAGGTGAAAATGCGGTTGTTATTTGGGCCCTAATTCACTATGACTGGCGTGCTTATAAAAGCAGATGAGGATGGAGACAACACAGACTGAGGGGTGACCACATGAAGAAACAGAGGGAAGGAGGCCATCTGTAAGCCAAGGAGAGAGGCCACAGAAGAAACCAAACCCGTTTGACACAGGGAGCTTAGACTTCTAGTTTCCAGAACGGTGAGGAAATAAATTTCTGTTGTTTAAACCACCCAGTCTGTGGTTCTTTGTTAATGGAAGCCCCAGCGAACTAATACAGTACTCTCTTTCGGACATGCCTCCCTACAGAGGGAGTATATTCTGGGCTGTTCGTCCTGTAGCAAACCTGCTGGTGGGGGAGGGGAAGGGCTGAGGTTGTCCAGGTCTATCTGCAGCTGCGTGAATGTCTGTCTACAGAGGCCATGACATATTAGGAAGTCCATGGGGACTGCACGTTTGCATTTTATCTACCATAAGCTTGACATGTAAATGTTTACCCATTTCCTGTGTCTTATTTCTCAATTGGTTCCAAACTTGAGGAGAGGAAGAGAGAGGGCTATTTTTTTCATTTCCACTCCCTCCCCAGCAAGAAAAAAAGGAAAAACCATCATAGCCTTTCTTGGGGATTTTTTTCCTAAACTCCTCTCTTACTGTTGCTCTCAGCCAATGAACACTCTGCCTCTTGTTCCTTGAAGAATGGCTTAGCATTTTGATTCAACTCTGGTATCTGCCTAGAATGCATTTCCTTGTCTTCTTTCTGCTGCAAAATTCTCTTCATTCTCAAGGCCTTGGCTCAGAGGTCTCCTCCTTAGGCGAGGACTCCCTGGGGCACAGGCCAAGTTTGTAGCTTCCTTGTCTCAGCTCCTGTAACTCTCGGTACATATTTCTATTATGTTGTCATATAGCCCTAATAATAGATGACCTCCTGTCTGTCTTCCCCATTAGGACAGACTAGTCTGAGCACTGAACCTGGGAGAACTTCCTCTGGCCACATCTGTGTTCCCAGTGCTAGCATGGCCGTGGAGCCTGGCTCCAAAGTAGGTGTCCATAGAGTGCAGGAGAATGAATGAGTGGCAGGATGACAGTTTGACATATTAAGTTGTGTGTTCCTCATAGTATTTTACCTACTCTTCTATTTCAAGTAGACTGCCAGGTTGGTAATTCCTTGTTTCAGAGATTTGGGCTTGGCGAAAAGCAGAAGGACCCTGAGGTCAATGACCGCTCCTGTCCTTTGAAACAATTCTAAACTCACTGGGTTTTATGTGTGTTGTGGGGGAAAGGGAAAGGCTAGGGAGGGGAGACCACGTCTGAGAGAGAAGAAATCATGAGGGCCTGGGACGGGAGAGAGTTGTGGGTGCGCTCTGTCCTGCACAGTCATCCGTGATGGGGGTGACCAGCAAGGCTTCACGCGGAGAGAGGCCTTTGGGGATCCCAGCCTTGGCAAAGATTTCTGCTCCCCATATTTGAGACCAAAACAGAGCCCAGCTACTGTTTCTTCCATTGTGCCTTGGAAAATGACATATCTATGAGGACGGAAGTGTAGACGCCACCCTAACTCTTCAGGCACTTGGGTTCTAGGGGTCCTGGGTGGGGGGGGGGGGTGAGGCCTCAGCAACGTCTGATGCGGACTTTCCTGCCAGGTGAGGGCCTTCGAGTAGAAATTAAATTGATTTACAGTCTAGAGAGAATGGTGTTTCTTACACACTTGAATTAGAGTGAGACAGGGTATGTGGCTAAACAAAACGGCTGTGACTGATAAGAGCTACAGGGACTATGGAGGAGATAGGAAGAACCAACCACCAATGAATTTATGGCCTAGAATCAGCAGAAGACCAGCTCGATACAACATGGTTACTAATTTCACCTTGTAGTAACCCCTAGCCTCATTATACACTCACTGTAACACATTAGCACTCTAAATAACACACCGTGACGCCAGGATCAGAAATGGAAAGCCCATAAATGGTCACAAAATGGCCAGTGCAGCTCTTCGGAGAAGTCTCCACCCTTTTCTCTGAAAAATCCTGAATGTTCCTTTCTCTTATTTAAAGCCCCAGCCCTCAATTAAATGAGCCTCAATAAAAGAAGTAAATTCTGCTAGGGAGGGGCTGCACTGCCTATGGAGTAGCCTTCTGTCTGTCCCAAGGCTTCGCTAATAAACTCTTTCATTTTAAACTCTATGCTGATTCGTATTTGAATTCTTTCCTATGTGAAACCAAGAACACACAGCGGGTCGTGGACCCTCCAATGTCCAGACCCCCAGAATACCTGCACCTGGAAGACCAGATTATTATCCAGTACAAATGAATTCTGGATCTTTAAAAAAAATGATTTTTAAATTTTTATTTATTATTTTCAGAGAGAAGGGAAGTGAGGGAGAGAGAGAAACATCTATGTGTGAGAGAAACATCAATCAGCTGCCTCTCGCTCGCCACCAGCTTGGGTCCTGGCCTGCAACCCAGGCATGAGCCCGGATAGGGAATCGAACCAGCTACCCTTTAGTTAGCAGGACGGCACTCAATCCACTGAGCCACACCAGTCAGGGCTGAATCTTTCCTTTTTTTTAAATGTTCTGAATTGTTGCTCCCCCTCCCCTTCTTTCACCCCAGAAATTTTTCCAAGGCCTGAGCTGACCCAGAATTTACTCCATTCTCTCCTCACCTGTTGCCTAGAATGTGGCAGATTGAGGAGTGTTTATCATTCTCTAGACTTATGGTAATATGTTCTGGAAGCAGTCTGAGACAGCCCCAGAAGGGGAATTATTCAGCTGATGGGTATTTCCTGCCAGAGACTGAAGGGCTCAGTAAAGAAAGTTCTATCTGTTGTTGCCTCAGTGAGGATGGAAAGTGAAGGGGCTGCTCAAGGTCAAGCTGCAACCACTGGAGGGAGAGGTACCCTGGGGAGGCTGGAGAAGAAGGCTCCAGGAACATGAGCCCAGGTGAGATGAGATGGGGTGCTGGGGGTAGGGGAGGTTGTGCAGGATGGGAAGAACCCCTCCAGATAGCACCAGGCCTACTTCCAGAGAATAAGATACCCCAAAGAACAAAAGATAAATAGATTACTCTCTCAAACCTGACTAGTGTTGGGGTTCAGAATGAGTGCCCTAAGAGATGCCACTCTGGAGTGCAGATTATTTCAAACTGAAAACAATCAAGGCACAAAAGTTTCAGGAGGAAGCTTTGACCTTCCCCTTTACTGCCTAAGAGAATTTAGACAAAGGCCTTGCTCCAAGAAGAAAACTATCATCACAGTTGATTATATTTTAATATCAACTAAGTGTGATTGACAGGGAGGAACCTAGCAAAACCCATTTGACCAAAGTCCTCTCTATGCTCTGTTGTTTCAAGATGGCCCAAAACACATTTGTCTACTAAACAATAACTCTTTTGTGAATTGCCTTACTTCCCCTTCCATAGTTCTGAATGACATATATACATCATTTTGCCTTATTATCTTGGGAATCTTCATACTCATGTAAATTCCCTGTGTGCAAATATTAAAATGTAATTTTCTCCCATTAATCTGCTGTATGTCATTTGAGTTATTTGACCAGTTAAAAGAACTAAGATGTTAAAGGGGAAAGTTCCCCTGTACTTGACACTAATCACTTCTATCCCAACTAAAACTTCTTAGAAATGTAACTTCACAGAAATGTCATTTCTTTAACATGACCCTTTCTCCTTTCTGTCGGTCCACTCCTTCCTTAATCATTAAGCCTTAGGACATCAGATTCTAGTCAACATCAAACTGTCTTAAGAACAAAGCCTCAGGTCTGGTGACCACAGAAACAAGAGTTTCAGTCAAGCGAAAGACAACATCTTGACTTGCGTTGTGTTTCATCCCCAGGCCCCGGAAAGTAGAATGGCCTGACATATCATACCCGCATGAAACCAGGCACAACACTGCCATGGCTGATATCAGCACCTGAAACAATGATCAACAGCTCCCTACCCGGGCCCCAACCACTCAGTAGAGCCCATGACCCCAACTTGCTTAGTCACCAGGTTTAATGATTTTTCTCCTATATAACCTAACTCCTGGAAGCCATCGGGAGAGCAACAACTTACCCGTGGACTCTAGGTTTGGTGCCATTTTCTCGACAAATAAACCTCCACATTGCTGCACATTCCTGTTCAAATTTGATTAAGCTTTGATGCAGGAAGGTGAACAAACCCCTTTCATGTGGTAGCAGAAACCACAAGTGTGTCTGTCCTCTCCTTACCCCTTGTCCCTGCCACCCTCCTCTACCTTGATGTGATGACACAGAGATCAAAGCTCCCAAGGAAGAGTGTGCTGATGGAATCTCTGATTTCCTCACACTCAGTCAGCCTAGAACATACTGTCTCCAAGGTAGACTGGGGAGGGTAATATACACTGAGAGGAAAACAGAGCAGTAAAGAGAAGAGGTTGGAAGCCCAGCAAGAACTGGGAAGGAAAGGAGATTTGTGGCTTTGGGTTCCCCTCAAAGCAGAGTTGAAGACAAAAAGCTTGCACACAGACAGTCAATTTTAGGAAGTACCCCAGGAATAGGAGGGTGGGACAGGGAATTGCTGCACAAAGAAGGAAGGAGAGGCATTCCTGGGGTGTTGTGTTACCAAGTTAGTCTCCATGGAGGGCACCTGGGGTGTGGTCTTGCTGTTTGCCTCTGAGGATCCCTGAAGAATGGGATGGAGAAATGTCCACCCAGGGGAAAGAAGATGAGATGTTTACCCACCAGTTCTTGACCCTGCTGGTCAACTGTCACCCTGTGGCCCTTCTCTGTTCCAGGTTTGTTTATGGTCAGTCCCAGTGTCCCAGGAGGGAAGTCCCAGAGCAGGTGACAGCACACAATTGGAGTAAAGATATTGTGGACAAAATGAGGATACATACTACAGTTGACAAGCTCAGGGGAGGCCTTACAAACTCAGAGACCTGAAGTTACTACATAGGATGGTCTTAAATTAAAATTGTTTAACTAAAAGAAGTTTATGGTGGGTAGGCAGGTCCTAAGCTAGAATCTTCCCTGATGAAAGTCAGCCTTTACCTAAATTGAGCCTGTCCATTGTCTTCTTTGCATCTATGATATTGAAACCAGAAAAGTCAGTGTTCATGTTGCCTGTCACTGCCAGAACCAATAAGTAGAGACAAGGATTGAATCTTAATGGGCGCTTTATTCAGGTGGCTGGTGATTCAAGAAGACAGCGTGTTATGTACCATCAAAAACTGTCTTCACATCTCATTTCAAGCTGACCTTTTTATAATGAGAAGAAAGGGTAGGTAGGGGGTTTGGGAAAAAGCTTAATTGGATGAGAGTGGTAGTCTAGCACAATTTTCCTAGTATTCCTTTATCTGTTGATTAACAATTCTTTATCTGCATCACAGGCACCTGGTCCATGGAACACAATGTCTCAGATACCATCTCCATCACGCAGAACCCTGGAACACAAAGGTTGAATTGCTTGTCACTTCCTGGAGTCATGTGGTCGTGCATTCCAGTTCCTGGAATAACAGCTTTCCACATGCATTAATCACATAAGCCAATCAACTAAGGCTAAAATCTTTAACTTTTTAACCCTATCAGTAACATACCTTTGGAATGTCAAAGTAATTTGCCTTTTTCCAAACCTCTGGGCCACAACCACCATACCAGAGACCACAAATCCTGTATCCACCTATATAAAAGAAGTATGTGTCTATCATTTTACTCTTTTATCTAATCCCAGAGGTTTTCTTGCTTTGCTTTCTATCACCTCCCTAATCTATCACCAATGGATTTCAGTAGCCCCCTTACGCCTCCTCTATTGATTGTAATGTATAAAATAAGGTGCAAAACTGCCATATTCAAGAGCATTTCCTCAATTTGTTGAGGTTTTGCTTCCTAGCAATTGTCGGTTTGACTCAAATAAATTCTTATAAATTTGGACATTTCTTACATTGATAATGGGAACCGGGGTACAACACAAGAGAGGAGAGTGAAGAAGATACAGTAAAAGAATGGAGACAGGAAGGAAAGGAGAGAGTGGTAATGGGGAGGAGAGGACAAGATAAAGATGAACAGTCCCTGTTTTGTGGAAAGATTCAGCAGGGCAGAGGCAGTCCTTCAGCAGCTGGGGATGCTCTGCAGAGCTCCTGGGACTGGCTGTGGTAAGCCTTTGGTGTCACAGTCAGGCCTACATGCAGGGACAGGGTAGCCTTGGCAGTGACTGTACCACCCCACCTCCTTGTAGCCAAGAGCAATCTCTTTTGGGCCTCCCAAGAAGATAAGCTGTGTCTGTTGCATTCCTGGCTCTTCCAGTTCAACATGTTGACTTTGGGTTTCTGGGCACACGATTATACAAAAGGATCACAGCCTGCCAGAATGAAAGCGAGCTTCCTTCAGTCCTTGTGGCAATGGGAAATTCAGTTTGGATTATGGTTGTCCTTCCCCAACCCCTGACGTTGGGTGGGTTTGAAGAGACAGGCTTTAAAGCTCCTGAGGTTTAAGTGGAAATCTTGGGAAAAGTAAGGCTTTTGCCCTTCTGGTGACTTGAAGGTCTCATGGCAAAAACTACAGCAGAATTAAAAGACAGAGCAGCTCTAAGGACTTTAAGTGACACATTTTTTCTAAGAAGTAAAATTAGTAAAAGATACCATTTTTCTGTAAAACAAGAAGGTGATTTCTAAGGCCCACTTCTTGGCCTGATGGATACCAGTAAATGGCAATTACTCAAGAGGTGGAAATGCCTTGGAAGTTGGTTGAGGTCCTGCTGTCCTGGGGGCTTGCTTGCCTCGTTGGTGGGGGCCCTTCCAGCTGCTAGCTCCACACCCATTCTATAAATCTCTGCTTTGTCTTTCTTCTAGGGGGCCCCATCCTGCTTCCTTAGGTCCTGATGCCTTTGCACTGACTCCTCAAGAGAGGAGTCACATGAAATACTTTGCTTCCTTTAATTTGAAATTTTTGTTGCTGCTGTCAGTCTGTTGAAGTCTTTTGATGAATGCTTGCATTGTTCTGACACCCAGAGCCTTTTTCAAATGATCAGTACATTATAACACACAACAAGTCTAATTCCTTCCCCAACACACACACACACACAATGGCATTGCTAAGTCCCCCAGGTATACAGTTAAAGTAGTAAAAAGAGTCTGGGATTGGAGACAGCAGAGCAAGTTTTGGTCCTGACCCTTCCATTTAGTGCTGGTGACCTTGGGCAAGCCATTCCTTCATTTATTCATTCGTTATTTATGGAGAATCTCCTTGTGTCAGTCATGCGTATAATCTTTGCAAAGTTTTATCAATACCCACCCTCACTACCTTTTAGGACTGTTTAGAGAAGCCAATGAAATCATACTCTGAAGTATTCAAGGTAAGCTCTATACAAACGTATGTTGTTGGTACTACTCAGCAAAAAGATAAAAACAAAATTGGAGAGGTAGGGGATGAGGGTCCAAACCATAGCACTTGATAGATCAGTTCTACGAGAAAAACACCTATTCTGGGCCCTCAGGCTGTGCCCTGCACTCATGCCAGACTTCGCCCAGATACCGTTCTATTCATCTTCATCCTTGGACATCCTGCTTTTAATCCAAGGCCGTGGTCAAAAGCTTTCTCTTCCACAAAATCCTATTAGTTCTTGGGAATTAATTTCACTCTCCTACACGTCCCTTCTCTGCTTCGCAGATCACCATGTTCCACCTGTAAACTATTGCAATTTGTTTCCAGGTTGAGCCCTGTTACTAGACAGACAATAGTGTTCTTGAGGGAGGAAATGTGTTCTCTTCCAGGAACCCTGCCTCTGCCCCTTTAGCTCATGTGACTATGGTCCAGTGTACTGTCTTTCCCAAGCCTCAGTTTCTTCCTCTGTAGAACCTGCTTTTCCTTGCTGCCTATTGTGAGGATTAATGAAATATCACTTGTCAAGGGCCTAACACTTGTGCTTAGTGGGCAGACTTCCAACAGATGTCTTTTGAATGAAATTGAATGGCATGCATACTTTATAGGGCCCTCCTAACAAGATGGCCACTTAAAATGTGCAAATGAGGGGTGTTGAGACAATCCCCACCTAGTAACATTTTCCCCACCAGGATTTGGTACCTGAAATGGCACTGGGAAAGACTAATGATTATTTCCTCCTCAGAGGTTCCTTTGTGTTACAGTACTACTGGGAAAGGCAAAGCATTAAACCAATTCGCCTTCTGAGTTTTGGGTGATGGCAGCATTAGCTGTCAACGAAAAGGTGGACCCAGTCACAGCGAAGGACGAATCTGAAGAGTTGGCCTGGGACTGGTCTTGCTTAATGCAAGATGTTTGTTTAAAACTAAATATAACACTTATCAAAAGTCAAAGTTTTAGGATCCTTTGTTATTATTTTCTGATACCAATTCTCTGACAATGACTGGGTATACAATAATTCAGTTCAGTTCTGACATCGCCTATCCAGAGTTAGTGCAGACCCCATAGGTTTAGGGCTCAGCCCCACCAAACTGTCCCACTTCAGATGCCAGCCACAAGTGGGATCCCCAGACTACCCACTTACACTCTGCAGACTATAATTTCGGGGACTGCCATGACTCCTCTTCAAGTTCTAGAACACAAGAATGCATTTTACTCTTGTTGGTTTATTGGAAAGAATCCAACGCAGGAACAGCCAAATGGAAGAGAAACATGGTGGTGGTGGCAGGGGGATGGGATAGGACGGGCTGGCACGGAACTTCTGGGCCCTCTCCAGGTGAGTCACCCTCCCAGCATTTCAATAAGTTCACCAACCTGGAAGCTCCTCAAATGCCACCATTTAGGGTTCTTTATTGAGGTTTTATGATGTAGGCATGATTAATGAAATCATTGGCCATGAGTGATTGAACTCAATCTCTGGCCCCTCTCTCCTTCCTGGAGATGTGTTTGGGAATGAAAATTCCAATCCTCTCATCTTGAGGTTGGTTCCTCTGGCAACCAGCCCCCATCCTGAAGTTACCTAGGGGCTCACCAAGAGTCACCTCATTATCATCAACTGAAGTTGAAAGTGGTTCCTTAATTACTGAAGGCACTCTTATGGCTCAGAAAATTCCAAGAATTTTGTCCTCTGCCAGGGACTGAGGACAAAGACCATCTACATACTTTAAAATTATACCACAGATCCCCTGATGTTGTTATTACTTAAATACCATCGTTTTCAGAGCTGAGGAGGAGAAGGTGGAAGTCAGGGGATATCCTCCATAAAGTTGGTGTTTCAGTTGCTCTGAGGTCCTTAGAAGTTCTTGAGTCCTTTTCTTTCAAATCACAGTATGCCTTTGAGATGTCTTATCTGCCAGGCACAAGGAAGCTTCCTACGGTTGCAGGCCCTTCCCTACTTTCCTAATTAATGCTTTCCCTTCTTTCTCCCCTTCCAGCTGTGCCCAGTTTTAGCCCTTCCCTTTCCCGAGACCCGATTGAGCTTGGGCTCAATTGCTCTTGCCTCCCTATGTCGTCAGTGGGCCAGGGAGAGACCACTTTCTGCTGGTCTTGACAACAACACTCATTAGAAGACTAGGTGAGAATGTCATACCTGCTTCCCCATTACTGCTTAAAAAATGAAGCCCAGACTCCTTACACTCATATTCAGCTCCCCCACCTCCCTTCTGGCTTGATCTATCCTCTGCTGCCCAGCCATAGGCCCTCGAGTGGTCATCCTCCGAACAGCCCAGGGGATTCTCCACCTCTTCCCCCTTTTCCTTCTCTCCAGTTCGGCTTCTCTGCACTCTTGTCCTTTCAGTCACACACATATTTGTGGAATGTATCCTGCCTACCAGACCCTGTGCTGGATACCTAGGGCTATGAGGAAGGATGAGCTCTGTCCTGAAGGCACTGACTCTCTTCCTCTTTATAAACAACTGTCAGGCAGGCTCCAGGTTCTCCCCGAGGCATTCCCCAGTTGCCCTCCTCTCAGCCTCTCACCTACTTGGCACTTAGCACCACTTCCTTGTTCTGACATCCTTTCAGGTTTCTGAGTCTCCCCAGCTAGATGCTTAGGCGGACTTCCTCCATTCACATCTGTGTACTGAAGTGCCTGCCCCAGAGCAGGACAACATGGTCTAGCCCCTGCCCTATGGTCTGGTGTGTCGAACGGATAAGAAAGAAGAGTATGTATAACAGGTACACAGGAGGGCAAATGCTGTGAAGGGAACAAACAGTGCCGTGATGGGCAGCTGGTTCAGATGGGTTATCAGAGGAGCCCCTTTCTTTTCTTCCCACCCTGGGTGTCCCATGAGGTCAGGTGTGTCATACAGAGCTGTTCTTCTCCTTGAAACATGAAACACCGATACGTTCTTGATGAAAAAATTAAAGATGTCCTTTGCTTTTATTTTGTTTTTATTAGTAGTTACAGATTTTCAATATGGGAACAGTATCAGAATCGCCTGATTGGAAAGAGAGACTTGGAGCCCAAGACAGAGGAAGCTGAATTATCCCTCCCAGAGAATGGAGTGAGCTGGGGAAGATGTTCTTCCCAGTCATCCTTGGCCACTGAATGGCTCCATGTTCATGACATCCTTGTGCCCTGTTTCATTCTGGTTCCACATGAGCTTGTTGCTCTGGAAAAATTAGTCCATTGAGATGGCAATGCCACTGTACTTGGCCAGTGTATTTGTGTCTGTTGGAGGTGCTGGCCTGGAGTATCACCATCAGAATAATGGTCCTGTTTATAGAGCATTCTCTCTGAGGCAAGAATTATACTGAGGACCTTACACACATGAGATATTTCACCTGCAACCCTCACGAGAGTCTGCAAGGTAGTATCAGGGGTCACCTGCATTTGACAAGCGAGGACGCTGAGGCTCGGCGAGATTATAAAATTGAGGCAGAACCAGATCCAAATTCAGATCTGTCAGACTCCAGAACCCCTGGTCCTGACAACCAATTCAACTTCTGCTACTCACAATCCTTAGGATGCTTCTAGATGGCCTTCTATATGGAGCATGTAATTAAAGTCTGTGGAATAATGCTCTGAGGCAGAGCAAGTAATGTTAACTCTGGAAGTGGTGACTTGTCTGAGGTTACACGGCCACCTCAGTGCAGAGGTTCATTTCTGTCCGCAACCCCAATCCAACTACCTTGCAGGGGTGCTGGGAGATCTAGTGGGTGCTAGTTACGCTGGGGGCATGGGGGGGAGTGGTTGTGCTGAGGAAGGGGTAGCTCAGTTTTCAGCAATCTGATACAAAAAGAGGGGGTAGTCCAGAGATGAGGATTCTGCCTGTGGACCCCCCATGTTCCTCATCTAAAGAGTGATTTTAATAATAGTGTCCACCTTACAAAGGAAAATGGTAGAAGTAACCTGCTGGATCAGGAGGGAACAGACTACAGAATAGTTAAAGCAAGGCCAGTGACATTCTGGTGCTACTGCTCAGGTCACGATTTCTAAGAAGCACCTGCTGCAGGCCCAGACCCATTCCAGGTGGTGCATCATGAGCAAACAATAATACTGACAGGCTTGGCCTTGGCCTCTGGGGCTTTTAACGGAAGTTGAGAGGAGAACGACCAATATGATTTCAGTAGTAACATAGCAGAGAGGCCAAGGGGTAGACATATTTGTAGGACAGTGTCTGTGAGCAGAGAACACTTGACAGAAATTTCTGTAGAGACACCAGGATGGAGGGGGCTGGTAGGGGGTTGATGATGTGTGTGGTGTCAGGGCTGGGCTGGTTTTATGCAGGTGAAATTTCAGGAGCTAGGTGAGCTGACTATACGATGCACAGGAGATTCTAGGAGACAAATCTGAGGCAGCAGTAGAATCAATTGTCCAGCTCTTCATGTTCCTACAGAGGGGGCAGACGAAAGCAACTGTCCTTTTTAGCAATCTAAGTATGACAGTAATAGGGATAATTATAATTAGGTTACCAAATGCCTCAGCTTCCAAAAATATGCACAGTCCATTCACTGTAGGGAATTGATTTGTTGGTATTGTGGAAGAAAAGCAGCCACATATTAACCTGACAAGCTCCGGGGAGGCCCGTGTGGCAGCCTTACAAACTCAGAGACCTAAAGTAATCACAAAAGGTGGCCTGAAATGAGAACTTTCTAACTAAAAGCAGTTTACGGCAGTGGTCATGGCCAAGGCCGGTATTTTTCCCTAACAAAGGCCAATCTTTAAAGCCTGTCTGTTGTCTTTTTGCATCAATGAGAACACACCTTTGGAATGTCAAATTTCCTTTTTCTGGATCCCCCAAAGCACAGGCACCGCCCAAGGAGGAGACCACAAATCTCATTGTTATTGTTTTCATGTTAATTGTTGACTATTAACTAGTTATCCTGTACCCAGCGGTTTCCCTGTTTTGCTTTCTCTCACGTTCCTAATCTATCACCAATGAATTTCATGTAACCCCTTACGCCTCCTCTTTTTGATTCTAATATGTAAAATAAGGTGCTAAACTGCCATTCTCCGGACCAATTTCCAATGTGTTAGGATTTTGCTTCCCCGCAGTTGTCCTCAGTTTGGCCCTAAGAAACTCACCAAAAATTCTCTACAGGCCTGAATATCTCTTAAGTTAACAATACTAAACAGGAGAAGGAGCCAAGATGGTACATCAGGGTCCTACATGAGTATCTCTATAGCATTAACAAAATAAGACCATCAAGGAGCTGTTTTAAAATTGAATATATTAGTACACATTCATTCATTCAAAACCGACAGCTGTGATTTCAGTACTTATTTTCTTTTCTGTTTCTCCTGAAAGAGCCTGGGCTCTTGTCACCACCCCACAAACTCTCAAATTTCTTGAGGACAAAGGTAGCAGGGGAATGGATGAATGAATGAATGAGTGAAATAACCTGTATAGACAAAATGTTTACCTGACACACAGTATGTTTTCAGTTAATTTCAAGGAGGCAGTTGGTGGTAGTGGTTGAGAAGGCAGGCTCTGGAGTTGGGCTGACTATGTGGGAGTCCAGTCTTGCCACTTAACTGATTTGTGACCTTGGGCAGTCCATTTATCACTCTGTGCCTCAGTTTCCACATTTGTCACCATGGGCCAGTAATACAACCAAATCCATAGGGTCGTTGTGAGGCTTACATGAATCAATTTAAATGCATAGTAGGCATATAGTAGTCATTCAATGAAAATTAGCTATATTATAAAATTATTTTATCAACTTATTCACGTAGTTGGTGATGGGAAACTCCCAGGTTTACAGGCAGTCAGAATAAATGAGTGAACTGGGGGGAGCTGAAGGTCTTCATTTAAAGGGGAGACTGATTCTAATGGTGTTAATGGGAGACAGGCAGGGGGTCTGTGATTTTCAGAATCTCCTCCTAGGGATAGTCACACACGATCCCAGCACGGCTCCTGAAAATGTAAATACCTTTTACACTTGCTTCTCAAGTCCTTATTTATTTATTTCTCAAAACCCTGCTTTTACGGAGCGCAGCCTCTTGGCCAGATCTTCAGCAGTGTGGTCTGTTCTCAGCCCTCTTTTACCTGTCAGGTGGCCTGTGCCCATTTCACCTTCCCTCCGGGGTCCCGCGTCCAGCATGTTTCTCCCATGTCACACCTCGAGGAAGGGACTCAAAAACTCATATTGTGCGCCGGCGCGTCACCCTTTCCAGGGAGAACTGCAAATCAGAGGAGTGACTGTGGCAGAGGTGGAATTTGGGCTTCTCTTACGCGCCGAAGGGCGGAGCGGGGGTCTCCCTCACGGACCCTGTATCACCCAGCAGGTGGCGGTCTACCGGCGAGACCTGCAAGGTTCTCGTCCAGAAACTTGAACGGGATGGTGACGGCACTGCGTGAGTACAACCCAATCTCCCTGAGCTGAGCAGTGGACATCCGCGAAAAAGAGAGGAGAGAAATGTGGGGACTCCTTGTTGGGGTGACTCAAGCATTCAGACCCGACGAGCTTCACCCAGGAAGGCTTCAGAAAGGGTGAGTACGGAGCAGCCCACGGAAAAGGGAGCGCCGTCCTTTTCTTAAGGCATTGCCCTTGTCTTGCACTGACTGGCTTTCCGAACCTCCGAGAAAGATATTTCTGGAACGGAGGTGCCTGATCAGATAGAAGCAGCACGAGAAAGAATCCTGGGAAGGCAGTGCCTGAGCGCCCGGCTCTCTGCATCGGGAGGAGCGCGGATTCCCTGCAGACAGATGGCGCTGTCTGGCTTTCCCTTGGCCTCCTGCTCAGGTCCCTAGAGGCTCCCGCCGCAGCGGCCGCTCTAGCCGGCTGGTTTGGGCTCGGTGGTTCCGGGCGGAAGTGAGGCGCCGAGCGGGACGGCCTCTGGTGACATTTTCTCCGGGCGGCGCGGGCGAGTGAAGGGACTTGGTGGTGTAGCCTGCAGGGGTGGCGAGATTTCCTTTGGCCCCGGCGGGGCTCTGACCGCAACTCTCTGCTCGCCAGCAGGGCTTGGGCCGAGGAGGAGAAGGCGCCGGCGGCCGTCGCTTTCCGAGTCACGGCGGCCGGGAGAGTGCCGGCTGGGGGGTCAGTACGTGTTCCGACGGGGCGCGCGGAGCGGACGAAGAGGTGCGGAGCCGCCCCGGAGAGCAGGTGAGGCGGGAAGGGGCGCGGGGTCGCGGCTCGGCTACGGATCGAGCCGCGGCATTCGGGCTGGTCCCGGGGAGGGGTCGGGTTGAGGCGTAGGACAGCGGGCCGTGGGTGAGGGCTCTGCGGCGTCCGAGGGCCGGGCTTGTGACGGGTCCACAGGCGAGTGCCTGGACTTGGCGGGGGGCGCGGCCCGGGTGGGGGCTAACTAGAAGGGTTGGTTGCTCGCTCGCCTGTGGGTTGGTGACCCTCTCGTCCTCCCGGCTCGCTCGAATTGGCGGGCCGAGCCTCCCCCTCCTTCCCAGAATGCTGGGGCCCGGGCGAGGCCGGTCCCCTTCCCCCGGGTCTGAGAGGAGGCTGGAGGTGCCGCAGCTCTCGGGCCGCGCGGGGCAGCGGCTTTACGACCCTGGAGTTGCCTTCACGCAACTTTCCTGCGCCCGGGCGGGCGGGGGAAGCGGCGGCTGCGGCACCTCCGCCAACTCTGCGGGCTTCGCCTGCCGGGCTCTGGCGCCGACGTCTGCCCGTACTCCCGAGAGCGCAGGCGGCCGCCCCAGCACAGCGGTGGCCTAGGAGGAGGAGGGAGACAAGCTTTCTCAGGCGTGGTGCCTTCTGCCTCTGGGCGCTTTCTTTCGGTAGGCAGACGCCTCTGGTCCTCGGGAGGGACACGGCAGTCTCCAAAATTGACCTCTCCTGGCGAGTTTGTCAGTTCGTCAACTTTATTTAGAAAGCCGGCGACGATGTAAAGCGACGAGCCCCACGTTAAAGATCGTCGTCTTCTCTGACTCCTCCCAGAGTTTTCTCTTTTCCGCAGTAGCACTTGGTGCTTTATTTCTTGTACCACCGACCTCAGTGTCTTGTTGGAGCAGCAGCCCCCAACAGAACCAACGGCACGCCATTCATTCTGCCTTTTAGACCGGCCTCTTCGCTGTCGCGGAATAGAGGCTCGCAGGTCGAAGGAGTGAACGTCCGTACTTGTTCTCCCGCATTGAACCGCGCGAGCAGTTTATCCTTGGATAAGCTGTGGGTTTCTTGCTTGAGCTTTTGCTTTCGGAGTCCTTCCACGCAGTAGGATGAAAGTTCCACGGGTGATACTTTGTCACGGGGGACCTCTTGATGACAACTGCGTCTGGCAGTTTCGCTTGGGCTCTTGTTGTGTAGTGTCGTTGGGCACTTGCTAACCGTTGGAATCACTCCTTTTCTTCTCCTGGGATGTTTAAGAATGGAGGCTGTTAACTTTTCCAGTGTAGTTTTGCTGATCCTGGCAGTTTGGATTTTTCTAGTAAGAGCATTGCCTTTTGGTTTAACAAGCATTTTTAGAGGCCTACAATGGATAGTTATTACCCGATGTCCTGAGCAGTCACACTGCTAACCGTTTTTTAGTACGAAGTGTAATATTTTGGCAGAGTAACCTGGCCAATACAATGCCTAGTTGGGAACTTTATGCTCAGTAAATATAAAATTATGAGCTAAATATGAATTCAGGAAACTAGACACGCTTTAGATAATTTGTATGCTACTTTAAAAAGAGCCTTAGTGAAATTTCATACAGTTCCATGAAATGAGAAATAAAAATATTTGTAGACATTTCTAAACTACATTCTTTCAGAGTACTTTTCAATATCACTGTAATCTTAAAACTTCAAACTGTATCTTTTTCATAATGTTAATATTATAGACTTCAAAATAAGTGTATACAATATGAAAGGCAGGGAGAAATATCATGGTTATTATACCTAAAGCATCGGCTAAATATGATTTCATAATGGAAAAAATTTTTTCTGACATATTTTGGAGCTGGAAACTTTCCCATTATTAATTAGCTTCATATTAAGTTCACAGTATAGCTGTTAGATTACTCACTAATCAGTTTATATTACTCTTAAATGCATTTATGAAAGTATCATAATACTTCATTTTATAGTCTTCACGATTTATTCAAGACCTATATATTAAAGATAAATTAGGCTTTAAGTTCTAATTTAAGACAGTTCTTTTAGAAGTGAGTGCTCAATGTATGTCCTTCAAATGTTTCTACTTTCATAAATGACATTGGTACCTTAAATCTCCTTACTATATATGTGACTTAACTTCTGGGAGCATGTGTAGTCACTTATTATTTAAGGGATTGTTTTGCTGGAATCTTCAATCTTATGGTTTTGTTCTGATGTGTGCATGAATAGACTTGATATATGGGTAATTAGGATGTTTTTGTTTTTTCTCTTTAAAGTTCGAAGTTGGTATATGCTAGAGACCCAAACAAACCCTGTTTGTAACTTGGGTAAATCACTTGAGAACTTACTGATGTTTCTGGTTGTAACTAGGGACATATTTACTGAATTGATGATACTTGAGAAAACCTGTAAAAGATGAAAAATGTACTGTGGTATGTTTTCTTTTGAACCATATTTATTTCAACATTCTCCATTATTTTAGGAAAGAGTTTGGGGCCAAATAAAGTTTCTTGAGTTGCTGTAATTATATAGTAAAAATGAAATAGACATATTAATAACTGAGTAAAAAGCTCTGAGACTAGAAAGGTGAAAAAGCTATTGAGAAAACACAGATGACAAAACATTCAGTGGCACCTCTTTATTCTCACAACACTCATTTATTGATTGCTCCTGTGTCCCAGTAGTGCTTTATTTTCTAGAGCTGTAGTGGTGGAGAAGATTGACAGGCCCTGATGCTGTAGGAGCTTACACATTTAAACCTGAGGTTTGAGCTGATTGCCAGGTGCGACTTGCAGGCTAGGGAACAGCCTAAGCAAAGTCATGAGTATCAATGATCTTGAATGGTTAAGTGTGGCCAGTGCCCTCAGTTTACAGAGGGATAGGTAGTGTATAAGAAGGTAGGCCCAGCTTGTGAAAGTACGGTACCTTAGTCTTTTAATGAGTTACTACTTCTTTTGCACTGGGTGGGAGGGAACTCGGGTGGAATATAAGAGATCGGTATTCCTTTAGCCTTTATTTCAGTGAGTAGAAATTTTATTCGTTTTATTTTTTTATTTGAGGTTGACTCTTTGATAGTTATTTTTTAATTGTCAAATTTCAGTCTTATTTAAATTTGACTGTTGTCATGGAACTTTTCTAAATCTGTAGCCTTCAGCTTTAACTGTACCTACTTTCCCTACTGTTTAGGACTCATGATTGAACTTAAGGGAAATAGTGTTTTCTGCTTCTGTGTGGGCAGCTTCTCTCAGCAGAAGTGGGATTGATGTTCAGTCAGTTTTCACACCCAGCCTACAGGTCCTTGTGGGAAAAAGAAAGGAGCAGGGAGAAACTAAAAAACATCTTGCTTGTTTTATTTTCTTCTATATTCCTGAACTGCTGGGGAGGATTGTGTTGTATGTACTATATGTATTTATTGTAACATTAGTAGCAGTTGATAATAGTAAATGTAATTTTAAAGTACTGTAAAATAACCAGTGTAATTCATGTTCGATGGCTGTCATATTTAGGATTTGTAGATTTTATTTACAGTGTTTTAAGTTTTGTTTCTGTTCTCTTTCATGTCTATTCAAAATAGGGACCTCATTCCTCTTTGCTCTGATTCTTTCACTTAATAGCCAATAGACAGATGGTGTAAATCCTGTTATTATTTTGACTTTATTTAATTTTAAAACTACCTGGATCAGTATTTTCTAGGAGAGATTAATCAAAAGTAGAACTCTTTCCACAGAACTTAGTTTTATTTGTATGTGGGGGTATTTTTACCTGGTTAAATAAAAAAACCTCATTTACTGTCCTGGCTGGGTGGCACAGTTGTTTGGAGCATTGTCCTGTACACCAAAAGGTTTTGGGTATGATCCCTGGTCAGGGCACATATGGGAGGCAATCAATCAGTGTTTTTCTCTCTTACTCAGTCTCCCATTCCCCTACCCCCCAATCTAAAATAATTAAAATGTATCCTTGGGCTAGGATTTAAAAAAAAACCCACCAAACCATTTACTGAGCACTTAGGTGCCAGGTGGGATGGGTACAAAGTTAAAAGAAATCATTTCTGCCCAGGGAACTCAAATATAATGAATCATGATTTTTAAGTTTCTTTCCTGTTCTAAGATGTGGAGAAGAAAAGTAGGCTATAGGAGAAAAAACTACTGTGTAACAAAACATCTCTACTATGGAGTTAGTCTTCCTTTATTAAAGTCATTTTAAATAAGGATTTGGAAGATAGCTAGCTCTTAAATGGGTTTCTAAGCTTAAAAGAAAATGATTAGAGTCTTGAATGTTCTTTTCATACTGCCAGTTCACTTAGAAATTACTTTTTACTCTGCCTGGAATTCAAGACCATTTTTTACTGAATTAGTTCTGATTGTTGTTCAAAGAGGAACAAACTTAAGTCTATTAAAACTTACAGTGTATACAAGAAAAATAACAATTTATACAGCTATTCCCATGAATCTGGATTAACTAGGATTGTGTTTAGGTAATCTAGAAATTGAAAGTTTTCATTAACATAGTTAGCATTAGGGAAACAAGATACTAAAAGGATCAGTGGAAGTTATTTTTTACTGAGTTGTCTGGTTTAAAAAAAAGACTTTTATGATGTCCAGAGTCAGCATTTTGTTAGGTGCCTTATAATTAGAGAAAGATATTGTTGAGGAGAGGGAAGTTGGGTGTGGACTAAAACTGTAGGAAAACAGGATTGTTTTCCTTTCTGTATTAAGACCAAAACCTCATGTGGTTAAGATTGTAAGCAGTGTCCTGTTTGCCCAGAGTATAGAAGTATAGTTTATTTTTAAATCAACATTTTATCATCAAGGGTTTCTCATTATTTTCCTCTACTGCAGTCCACTGGAGAATTTGCTCTGTGGCTGAGGGCATGTGTAGTGGGTAGGTTCTTGGCCACATTTGTCTTTGAGACCTCAGGGCCCAGCATGTGGTGGCCCATCTTTTGTGGACTGTCTTCTTGGGGGAGCTAGAAAATGTCCAAAACAGAACTCTTGGAGGAAATCTAGAACCTGTGTTTTAAATTATTCTTGATTCACACTGTTGGTGCTTTTGAGTCCTTAGAGGGTCTCTCATTGGCGACGGTGCATTCTTTGCATTTGGTAACTTCTTGGCTTCCTACTTGAAGCTAGTTTATATACACAGTCCAGGGACTGGGCCAGAAACAAGTCAGTAGTGGTAGTGTCTGCCACATGAAGTGATTTGAGCAGCCATGATCACTTTTGGGCTATTTATAGAGCTTATATCAGTGGAGAAAAGGTTGGCTGGCAAGCAGGCAAAGCTGCTTCTCTCTTCCTGTCGTTGCGTTCTCAGAAGTTATGTTTCAGTTCTGGGTAGGCCAGATCATTGAGCTGCATTAATTTTTAGTGCTCCCCCAGTTTTTTAATCAACTTCACTCTTGAAGGAAAAAGAAAACCAAATAACTATTATCACACTGAAAGATAATTAGCAATAATTTCTTAATATCGTATGATATTCGGTGTTCAGATTTCTCTATTATCTCATAAATGTCTTTTTACAGTCATTGAGATGAAGAGTCAAATAAGGTCTGTGCATTGTTTTACAAACTATAGATTCCCCCTTCATTTCTTATTCCTGGCAAATTATTTGTTGAAGAAATAGGAGTTTTCCCAGTTTGAATTTGCCAGTTAAATTCCTGTGGTGGCGGTATTAAATGCGTTCCTCTGTCCCCTGGGTTTCTTGCTAATTGGCATTAGGTTTAGAGGCTTGATCAGATTCAGTTTCTGTAGGTATAGTCTCTTTCTTATTTTTTCTTTTTCTTTTTTTCCTTTGAGGGGGCAAAAATACTCTATAGTTGATGTTGAGTACTTGAATCAGGAGGTACATAAAGTTTGGTTTTATGTGATACTAGCAGATGTTGATGCTTCTTGACTAGCTCCATCAATTTATTAGTCATGATTCCTCACTGGGAATGCCTTTTATCATTCTCAGTTCTGACTCTTTTATACTGTGTCTTGTTTATAGCCTGTTCAACCTCTTCCTTTTGAGAGCTAAGGGAAGGGAAGGGAAGAGTTGCTGTGGAGAAGAGGGCCATCTTCTATATTGTAATTCTGTAATGTTTTTACTTCAGTCCTGATCTTCAGTTCCTGCATTGTCCAGGCTACAAGTTCTCAGTGGAAAAACTAAAATCAAATCCTGACTCAAAACAGAAAGATGTCTTTTGAAAGCAAAATCTGTTTTGCAGTTGGTGCTTATATAAGATAAGAGTACTGTTGTCATTTTAGATTAAGTTAGTGTTTATATATAAGAATTAGAAAAGAGGTTAATTTTTCTATTTAAAAAGATTTGGGCTCTGGCTGGCATGGCTCAGTGGATTGAGCACTGGCCTGTGAACCAACGGGTGGCCAGTTTGATTCCTAGTCAGGGCACATTCCTGGGTTGCAGGCCAGGTCCCCAATTGGGGATGTGCGAGAGACAACCACACATTGATGTTTCTCTCCCCCTCTTTCTCCCTCTCTTTCTCTCTCTAAAAATAAATTAATGAAATTTAAAATAAATAAATAAAAGATTTGGGACCATCATTGTTGTAGATACAATGGAATCTCTTCCGAGATCTAAATGCCTGGGAAGAGGGGGCTTCATTTTGGTGTTTAGTAAGATACTGCTCTCTACCTCTTTAGTTTTGTAGTGTCTGGTTTTTGCATCTTTATGCCTTAATACACAATCATTTTATAATACAGTATTTTAAGTGTATCGAAACACTTTGCTAGACTATTAACAGTTGTGTCAGTTTTGTCTTATGTTTTTATGTGGAAAAATAAAAGGAGAGTTACTTTATCAGAAATCATGTTGATCTATGTAATGGAATACATTTTTATATACAAATCAATAGTACTACTTTTTAAGCAAACAATGTATTTTATTAATGTCTGGGTGATTTTTAAAAATGATTCAGTTCATCAATTCAACAAATATTTATTAAATTTTATGTATTGGGAACTATGAGTGAACTGAAGATGATTAACATAATGCTTGTTTTCTATGAAGATTTGTAATATAATGGGGCTGAGGAGGGTGAGTGAAAATATTTACACCAATAACTTGGAGGCAGAAACTTCTAACGTAAGCTACATTTCTGTTGGTGGTTTTATGACTTTATTTTGTTTTAAAAGTTCATATAAGAAGTGTTTTCACAACAGTTTAAAAATAGTCTAATTGCTTTGATTTTTATTATTAGGAGTGCATCATTTTTTGACTCACAGATTCAGTAATAAACATGCATAGTCAAGTATTTAAACTCTGAGCCAGCTAAGGATTTTTAAGGTAAACCTGTTAAAATAACTTTTAACGATGTTTTTATTCTAGACTGTTAGAGGTTATTTAAACTGCAACTCTGTTGCTTAATAACTCCTTCCCTCTTTATATGGCATAGTTTTTACTTTTATTGAGTAACCATTTGGTGTGCCTTGGGCATAATTTAAAATAAGTACATGGAAAAGTATATACAGTTTTCTTCCAATATAAAGATAAAGAAATGATGTGGTTTCTATAAAATGAATCAAAATAATGGATGTTTTGTTTTTAGGGAACATTATCAAAGGAGTAGTCTTGTTTACCTTCTTAAGTGTAAAATGTAGTTATGCCTTAATTTATACAAAGGATATATTCTTGTATATTTGTGGGCAAAACCAAATTTTAAATATCAAACTTCAAATACATCAGGAAAACTTATTTTAAAGGAGTCTGTATTAAAACCTGACCTTTTAAATATGTAAACTTATTTAACTTTTGTAAAGATGCAGATGTTCAGAACTATTTTGGTTAAGAGGAAACTACTTGTGTAGGATGATCTGGTCTTAGGTTAAGAAGCAGGTTGGAAATTCAGAAACTGTTCTAAATATATCTGTCTAAATTTATCTAAATATATCTTAGCCATTGACCTACATATATATTCTTTTATTAGAAATGAGGATTATACATTTCAGGTTAACTATGAGCAATAATTAATAAAAATAATTTTAAAAGTTCTGAAAACCTAAATAGAATTGTTTAGATAGTTGTCAGTGTGGTTAGACCACTTCTGTGTGTCTTATTAAAGTACAACTTTTAAAAAATTATACAGACATGCAACAAAACCTTTATCGATTAAAAAAAAAGTTACTAATGACCAAAGCATTCTTTTATTGGGTTGTATTTTTAACTGAAATTGCCTGTATCTGCTTTTTAAAATATCACGTGAAACTCTGAAAACTTTGAGGTCTTAGAGAATTCGTGGTTGAGTTTTTATGCTGTATCTAAAATTGCCCAACAGCATGAGTAGTGCCACTTGGAGGCACTAGTTTTCCAATGCTGGGAAGCAAAGGCCAAGGTAATGCAGCTTGTTCTTATGTTGCCTTTTCCGTGAGGTCTACAAGTACAACCTTACCTACAGTGGTTTTCCTGTATGCTGTGACCCTAACACCTACAAATATGTTTATGCAGAAGATAACTAACACACACACACAATAGCTTTACATGCAATTTTTAAAAAAGATTTTATTTATTTACTTTTAGAGAGAGGGGAAGGGAGGGAGAAAGAGAGGGAGAGAAACATCCATGTGCGATTGGTTGCCTTTCCCACACTCGCAACTGGGGAACCTGGCCTGTAACCCAGGCATGTGCCCTGACTGGAAATCAAACCAACAACCTTTTGGTTCTCAGGCCGGCACTCAGTCTACTGAGCCATACCTGCCAGGGCTCACATGCATTTTTAAAAAAGCAAAAATGAGATTTAATCGGTTCATCTATCTGTGATAAGACCAGTGTGCAACTGGCCTCTGGTTTATTTGAATCTAAGAACTCATTTGATATCTGGGCACTATTTTTATCTCTCTGTGTGCTGACTCTACTGCTTTTCTTTGGGGGCTTTATTTTTTTGCTAGGCTTTTCTCTTCTGAGGGCAAAGTTGGCCCCCCGTAGCTCTAAGCTAAATGTTTCCTCAGCATTAAAATAATTTAATAATACACTTATTTTTTTTTAAAGATTCTATTTATTTATTTTTAGGCAGAAGGAAAGGAAGAGAGAAAGAGGGAGAGAAATACTCATGTGTGAGAGTAACATTGATCAGTTGCCTCTCTCACGCCCCCAAGTGGGGGGCCTGGTCAGCAACCCAGGCATGTGCCCTGAATGGGAATTGAACTGGCGGCCTTTCAGTTCACAATCCGGTGCTCAACCACTGAGCCACACCAGTCAGGGCTGAACTTATTTTTTTAGAGCAGTTTTAGGTTTACAGAAATACTGAGCAGAAAGTACAAAGGGTGTCTATACCACCCCCCCCCTCAGTTTTCTCCATTTATTAACACCTTGCATTAGTTTATGTTTGTTACAATGAAGAGCTAATACTGCTATATTATTAAAGCCCCAAGTTTACATTAGAGCTTACTTTTTGTGTTGAAAAACAGATACTGTGTTGAATAATATGGGTTAACAGTTCTGTGGGTTTTGACAAATGTCTAATGCCTGTCATTACAGTATCTAATAGAATAGTTTCATGGTCCTACTTGGCACCATCCTTTCTCATGTCCTATGTTTACTCTGTGATCTCAGGTTCATCCACATCTCTGTTGCCACTGCCATTCAGTCCAGAGCTACGGTACTTTTTTTGCTTTGCTTTCAAGTTATTTTACTGCAGTCATCTTTTTTTTTTTTTTCATTCAGTCTCCATTGTGCAGCCAGAGTGGTCTTTTTGAAGTACAAGTCATTTTAAATCTGTTTCTCCTCCCTTGTTAAATAGGCTCTTACTCATCCTCGGGGATGACTTCCTTGATCCCCTAGGCTATTACATTCCTCTTCCTGTTTTCCTTTCATGGTGCCAACATACCTTCCCTCTACCAAACATACCACAATAATACATTTTATATTTATTTGTGTGATTATTTGATTGGCTTTTCTTTAAACTGTAAGTTCTGTTAGGAAGGTAGTGTATATTTCCTAGTGCCTACTATAGTAATTGACACTGTGTGCTCCGTAAATATGTGTTGAGTGTATGAATGAACCCAGATGACTTTGATCATAGGGAAGTGGCTTACAAAGATTAAAAAATACTACTTTTTCATCCTTGACTTTGTGCTTGTTTTGCACTAGGTGCTTTAATGTGTTACTCATTTCATCCTACAAGGACTGAAGTTTTACAAACAAGGAAACAGAGGCTTAGAGAACATTAATAATTTGTCAGGAACACATAACAGCACTCCAGGTTCCCTTCTTTTCTAGCCTTAGCTTATATGGTGTTTTTATAAACGTTTTTTCTTTTCATTTTTAAAAGTTGTTGGATCGCCATATTCCATGGCGACCACCATATTGTATTAGGGCTGAGAGTGACATCAGTTTTGTTTCTGCAGGCTTATTGTCTTTATCAAAATAGAACTCTCATCTAAATCTAATCATCTTTTAAGTGATCTCAAATGAAGCTTTGAAATCCTTTCTTGAGTTTGAGTTTAGTACCTGTGAACTTGTTTCTTTTGATTTTTCTCATGTTTCTTCATATGTAGTACATAGCTTTGAAATTCTGTAGTAGACCCATTTATTCTTGTTTTTATTTATTGATATTATTCTTACCTTTATCGTCGTCGGCAGCCGTCCGTCTCGAGAGACGATGGTGTAGCTTCTTAAGAGTCTATCTGCACCGCCGAGAATGGCTGTGCAGTCCGACTCAGGAGTGACACGGTATCTGTCTCCTCCCGTGTTGAATCGACATCTTGTGATGACGCTGGAGTGTCCTCTCCAGTGAAGCTGAAGCTACAGAGCCTGGGCAGGGTGATATGGAGGGTCTGCTGTTGCCCATGCAGCAGACCCCCCCCTCTCTTCGCAGCTGAAGGGTCCAAGGGAAAGACGGAGTCAATACTGCTTGGCTTCAGGTGCGCCGCAGGAGTTGCCGGTGTTGACTACAACGTCAAACCGCCTTAGGGACTCCGGCTCCGGATTTTCTGTCGGGGTTTACTCCCTTAGCCTTTCCCCTGAAGAGGTATGCCGCAAGGCAGCGGAGGTTTTTTGGAGTCAGAGTTTTCCTTCTCTGACTTTATAAGACCAGTTAAATTACTATTCTCTTCATATACACACTTTTTTCTAGTTCTGAGTTCTTGTTTTTTCTTTTTGTTTTTTTTTAAGATTTTACTTACCTATTTTTAGAGAGAGGGGAAGGGAGGGAGAAAGAGAGGAAGAGAACCATTAATGTGTGGTTGCCTCTTGCATGCCCCCAACCAGGGACCTGGCCAACAACACAGGCCTGTGCCCTACTAGGAATTGAACCAGTGACCCTCTGGTTTGCAGGCCAGCGCTCAATCCACTGAGCCACGCCAGCCAGGGCAAATTTAGAGTTCTTTACACCTCTCCTATAGTACTTACCCAATTCCGTCCTGCTTGTACTCATCCAATTCATTTGTGTGAGCTTCTTACTCTCTTTATAACTGCCCTGAAACACTTTTAACAGTATGTTTTCAACAGATATTTGTTTTTGATTGTATTCAAGTGTGAGTACTGTGACTTACTCATTTTTTTAAAGAAAATTTTTATTGATTTTAGAGAGGGGAAGAGGGAGAGAAAAAGAGAGAGAAACATCAATTTGTTGTTCCACTTATGCATTCATTGGTTGACTTTTGTATGTACCCTGACTGGGGATCAAACGCACAACCGTGGTGTTTTGAGATGACGCCCTAACCAACTGAGCTACCTGGCCAAGGCTTGATTTATTCATTTTTGTAATCGCAAACCTAGCATGTTGCCTGACACATAGGTATTTGATACCTATCAGCTGAATTAAGTATCTTCTGTCCTGGTCTTTCTGTTTAAAATAGTTCTGTTTTTTTAATGAGTTGAGCTGGTGGTACAAGATCACATTTTCATATATTTTAAATATCTTATTTATTTTTAGAGAGAGGGGAAGGGAGGGAGAAAGAGAGAACGAAGCATCAATGTGTGAAGGAAACATCAGTTTCCTTTTGCTCACTCCCAGCTGGGTACCTGGCCCACAATCCAAGCATGTGCCCTGACTAGGAATTGAACCAGTGTTGGTTCACAGGCTGGCACTCAATCCACTGAGACACACCACCAGGGCCAGAGTTTTTAACAGAAACAGTTCTGGTTGCAATTGTAGTGATCAGGAGTGGATGTGGGGAGACCACTAATGTTATAATATTCTAGGCAGTAGTAGGTCATGGTAGCTTGAACTAGGCAATATAGAAATGCAAAGACTTGAAGATATTTGGGTGGCCAAATTGATAGGACTTGGTCATGGAGTGTAATTTGGAGGTATGCGTTTGGCTTTGGTAATGACACCAAATTAATTGCACATTAATAGTTTGGTAGGGCATGGACAAATTTGGCTTTTTTTTTAGCATCTTAAATTTGCAATATCTTTGATATAATTTAAATAGAATGTCAAGTAGACGATTGATCATCTGGGTTTGGAGATCTTTGGAAGAGCGTTTTGGACTAAAGGTATGAAATTGGGAGCTAGGAATGTGGATGATATCAACAAGATGTAAAATAAGAGAAAGAGAGCCTAGGACTAGGTCAAATTTAAAGAGATGAGAAGAATGAGGCAACAAAATAGATATAAGTAGGCCGAGTTGGAGAGGAAGGAGGCAAAACCAGAATAGTGTATAGTGTGATGGTGTAGAAGTCTTTGGAAGGGTATTTTCAAGAAGTGGAAATGATTAACAGTATCAGATACTGCTGAAAGGTAAGGAGTGAGAACTAAAAAAGTCTTGGATTTGGTGATATGAGATAATGGTAGAATAAAGGGAACTGTGGAAGATAAGGAATTAGAAATGCTGACAGTTCTTTAAGTTTGGCAGTTGAACTGAAAACAGAGCAAGAAAGATGTGTACTTTCTTTGTTTTTTAAGGTAAGACTTAGGCATACTGTTTAAACGTTTTATTCTCTTGACTCTTGCAGAGCACAAGTTTTTAATTGTAATAAAAGTCTGTATATCAGTTTTTTCTTTCATGCTTTGGTGTTGTATCTAAAAACTCATTGCCAAAGCTAAATTTTCTCTTTCAAATAAAAGTTTTATAGTTTTTTCATTTTTCATTTATATCTGTAATCCAGTTTGGTTCAATTTTTGAGAAAGTTGTACGGCCTGTGTCTAGATTAATCTTTTTTTCATGTGGCTGTTCAGTTGTTGTTCCACCACCATTTATTTAGAAGACTTTTTTTCCTCCATTGAATTGCTTTTGCTTTTTTGTCAGAGGTCAGTTGACTCTGGGTCTATTTTTGGGCTCTATATTATACTATCTTGATTACTGTAGCTTTACAGTAAGCCTTGAAGTTGGGTAGTGTCAGTCCTCCAATTCCAGTATTATCCTGGGCCTTTCCATATAAACTTTATGACTCATAATGTCAATATCTACAAGATAACCTTGCTGGAATTTTGATTGGGGATACATTGAATCAGTGAATCAAGTTGGAAAGAATTGCCATGTCAATCATAATGAGTCTTTCAATCCATGAACACAGAATGTTTATGTGATCTTGAATGTTAAGAACAGGAAGAATTGATTTGTGGTGGTAAAAGTCAGAATAATGATTACTTTTGAGGGACAGGTAATGTCCAGAGAGTGGAACAAAGCCTTTGGAATTTGGGAAATATTCTGTATCCATTTGCTCATTCCGTGGACACGTTAATTTTTAAAAAAATACACCAGGTTGCATGCTTATGATGTCTGTTCGTCTCTGTGCTAATATTTCAATAAGACTTTCTTAAAAAAGAAAACTTTGAGGACAGAATCAATTTTGATTTAAAGAGCAGGAAATTCAGCATACAAGTTTGTTTTGTAGTGGCCTCACGCCCACTTACTCGTACTTTTGAAAATTTGTGGGTATAGATTTTTTTGAGGGGGGCAGGGGAGGGAACTGGATAAAGAATCTAAATATTGAAAATAAGCAGACTCACTTGAAAGGTTGATCTTCAGTGTTTCTTGTGAAAACTGTGTTTATGTTGGATACATACGTTGATCACAGATATAGATAGAATTTTTATTATCAATTTTAAATAAAATGAAGGATACAGTAGACTAAATCTTGGAAAAAACTATGCCATAAATTCTGTTCGAAACAGTGTTCTCAAGGGAAGTTGGTATACACTTTATCACTTGGTTTTTGAAGCTAGAGTAGATGAAACAGAAGGTGTTCTATTTGGACCATTCTGCATTGCAAAGGAATAGACAGGATCACTTGTAAGGCTTTTTTTTTTTTTTTTAAACTAAAATTTCTGTGATGGGGAAATGTTATAGCCTCTATTCTAGTGTGAAAAAGCATTCTTGTTTTGTTAGTAAAGCATTGGCCCTCTTCAAAGTTGCTTTTTTGTTTATTAGTTCAGAATATTGTTTTGAGCAAGAGAACAAAGTTGGAATTCAGAGTTACCTAATACTATGGCTTGTACATGTGGAAAATCAGTGTAACTTAACTGGTTCATGTATAGATCATTTTTGAGGCATTAGCTGCTTGTATTTCTTCGAGTTTAGGGTGGTGATATGAGTAAACAGATGCAGGAGTGCTGGCAGTTAGAATGCCCCATTTTACATGATTGTAGAGCAAAATCTTGCCTAGAAGCAGTTTAATGGGCTGTGCTTCTGTCAGCTTGTGGTTTTAACTGAAAGTGCCTGTAGCAACAGTAAACTTGTAACAGCAAATTATTTCAGTTTGCATTTCTCACATCAGGAAGGACAATACAATATGTTTATTCATTCATTTTTGTGTCAGTATAGTGGTGTTAAAGATGGTTGTGCTCACAAAGGGTAAAATTGAAAGGGTTAAAAGGCAAGACTTTATTATGTTCAATGCTTAATGATTTTATACTTTGCTATGTCAAAACTCTCAGGAGGGTTTCTGTACATGTGGTTGGCCTTAGATAAGACCTCATTAATCTTGGTCATTTCTCATGGTTTAAGTCTATAGGAAATTGTTAAACATCTGAGAATGTATTGCAAGAAGGAAGACTTTCTTCTCTGTTTGTGCTTTGTAGATATCTTTTCCCTCCAAGATAATTTCTTTCTTTTTTTTTTTTTTTTTCAGATTTAATGTGTTTTATTGATTAAAATATTACATTTGTGCCAATTTCCCTTCCCTCTGCTCCCCTCCACCCGGTGGCCCCCCTCCCTCCAGTTGTCCCCCCCTTTTAGATTATGTCCATTAGTTGTGCATAAAGATAATTTCTTACCTACCAGTTTATACAATAAAGCAACTGGCTTGCTTTTTTCTTTTTTTTTAAACTTTAAAGTCTGTTAAAGTCTTTTTCTGTTTATGCTTTCTCCTTAGATTTACTGTTATACTCAGCTACCCTCTCTATTTGTATTTGTTTCTTTTCTTTGAGAACTTTGTGAGCATTATCTAATTCAAACCAAAGTTATTTTTTTCTCTTCCTGTAGTCCACATCTTAGTAATTTTTAAAAAATCCTTACCTGAGGCTATTCTATTGATTTTAGAGAGAGAGAAAGGGAGAAGCATTGATGTGAGAAACATTGATCGATTGTGTCCTGTGCGCATCCCAACTGGGGATCAAACTCGCAGCCTAGGTATGTGCCCTGACTGGAAATTGAACCCTCAGCCTTTTGGTGTGTGGGATGACGCTCCAACCATCTGAGTCAACAGCCAGGTGTATAGTCCACATCTCGCCCTATATCCAGTTGTATATGCCAGTAACCATCCAGGAAATGAAGTGTTCTATATGTAATTTGTATGGGTTGACTTGGTTGATAATGTTCAAACCTTCTATATTTTTGTTGATTTTCTGTTTAGTTTTATCACCTTAAAACTAGGAATCAATCTATTAGTGTTGAATTATCTTTTCATTCTGTTAGTTTTTGTTTTATGTATTTTAAACCTGTTAAGTGCATATATTTTTGTATATGATACATGTATAATTTTAATATTATCTTGATATCATTACAAAGTGTCCCTCTGTATCTAGTAATATTGTCAGAAGTTTATACAGACATTTCAGCTCTCCTATAGTTGCTCTTTGCATAGTATATCTTTTTCTATTATTTTCTTTCAGCCTAGTATATCTTTGAATCTAAGGTATGTCTGTTGTAGAGTGCCTACAAGTTGAATCTCGTTTATCCAGCCGGACAATCTCTGCCTTTTGATGGAGTGGTTAGGCCACTCAAATTTAATGTAATTATTAATATGGTTGGATTTGCAGTTGCCATTTTGTTATTTACTTTCTAATGTCTCTCTTTTTTTTTCCTGCCCCTTTTTTTGTTGTGATTCCTCTGTATCTTCTTTACTGCCTTAGGGGTGGGGGTCGTTAAATGATATTTTTTGAGTCTTTTTTTTAGTGGTTGCTTTAGGGATTGCATCTGTGTCTTTAGTTATCACAGTTGTCTTCTAATTAATATTTGCTTAATTCTAACAAAATATAGAAACATTGCTCCTGTATGGGAGAGCGTAATCTCTCTCCTTTTATGCTATTATGTTAATATATAACATTTATGTGTATTATAAACCTTGCAATACAGTGTTACAAGTATTGGCTTTGTACAGTTATACATTTTTAGAAAAAAGGTAAGAGAAGAAAAAATTACTGTAGAGTCTTTTATGTTAATATGCACATTACCACTTTTTGTTGTCTGTATTTGTTTTATGTATTTGAGTCATAATATGGTGTCATTTCCTTTCAGCTTAAAGAATTTCCTGTAAATTTAGGTCTACCAATGAAACCCATTCGTCTTTGTTTAACTAGGAATTTTCTTTGTTGTTTCTTTCCTTCTTCATTTTGAAAGAGTAGTTTTCTTGGATCTAGAATTCTTAGCTGATACCATTCCCTGCCCCTCTGACCTGAAGAAGGAGGGGTAAATGATTTTCTTGTTCCTCATTGCCACTTTTTCAGGTAATTTTTCACTTCCATTTGTCCATGTATTCTTGTCATCTTTTTACCCTGACCAACCCTTTAGTATTGTGATGATTTTTGTTCCTTGCTTAGTGTCATTTTGTCCACATTTTACCTTACTTTTTGGTGACTTGAATATATGCATAGATGATTCTTCTGATACTGCCTGTTCATTCTCCATAATGATTTATTCTCCACCTTACCTCAGCCAGTGTACTCCCATAGTCACACTTTAACCAACGCTTCTTGAACTATCTGTTGTGATGTCCAGTATGTATTTATTTCTGATGCATCATTGCTAGATTTTTTTGGTAAAATACAGTCAAAGTCAATTAGTAGGAAATTGAAATGCTGTTTGGTTATCACAACAATACCAAATTGTTGTAGATTTCTAATCATTTACTCTAATTTCTGCACTTCTTTCTTTGCAGTCAGTCAGTCATTTAGGGCAACACCTGGAGTAACACTATTTTAGGTCTTGTCAGTTACCAATAACTGCAACCCTTCTCTCATCTCAGTTTCATTCACGATCTCTTGGCACTACTGTCTGTCGTTCCAGCTCACCGTCTCTAGTACCCTGACTCCACTGGGTTGTCTGTTCCATTGTTGCTACCACATTTTTCACTGCCTTGTACCGTCTTAACGTGACCATTAAAGATCTTTTCCTTGCACACACACTTCTTTGCTTCTTTCTTGCTTTGTTCTATTAGCTTGGCAAACTGCAATTCTGATTAAATCCAGTTTCTAACTTCTTTGCCCTTGGATTTATACTGCTGAACTTGAAAGGAGAAGAACACACCCATGGGTCTCACTTAAGTTCATGACTATACGCTTAAAGTGGACCGGTGTTGTCTGGAAACCATGTACTGTACTTCTAGTTTCTTCATTTCTCACTATTGTTTCACGCCTGATCCTCAAATCAGCCTCAAACCACCTCAGTTATCTCAACTTTTAACTGATGACCTTGTCTACTTCCTTGATAAACTTGCTATCAGAAGTAAATTCTCACAGATTCCCTTTATGTCTGTCATTGAACCATGCAAGATTAGAATGACACTTTTTGTCTTGATAATAACTTTTACCTTAAGGTATGTTTTTGCCTGTTAATCATTGTGCAGTTGGGGTGGGGGGGTTCGTTATATAATTTTCTCTTCCTTTAAAACTTTGTGTGTTCTTAGGTATAGGGGATGGACATTTATCAATAACACAATTAACTACAGTTATGCAAAGTGCCGTGAGGGAAAATATGTGTATAAAATGTTTATTACAGGGTTTTTATTAGTCTGTAAAGTAACAAAGGCTACCCTAAGAAAGTAATAATTTATTCTGATATATATATGAAAAGTAGCAGTAAGAAGGCAAGCACAAAATGAGTGTGAAAGGTTAGAGATCTGAAAAAACTGTTCATGTGAAATTCTTTGTAGCTGGAGAGAGCTAGGGTATGAGTGGCTCTAGATGAAACTAGAGACACGGGCAGAGATTTTGAGCAGGGGAGAGCAATCACATCTCTCCCCCTTGCTCCCTTAAGTTTGTGTTAATAATCCTTACATAGTTTGGAAATCGAGTATTGTGAATTGTCGCCCCCCCCCTGCCCCCCCAATCCTCTGCTGAAGATATGTTTTTTGATTTTAGAGAAGAAGGGAGAGAGAAACATTAATGTGAGAGAAATATCAGTCAATCAGTTGCCTCCCCTATGCACCCGACCACGCTCAAACTTGCAACCTAGGTATGTGTCCTGTCCGGGGATCAAAACTCCAACCTTTTGGTGTATAGGATGATGCTCCAACCAACTGAGCCGCCTGGCCAGGACTGAATCGTTCTATTCTGTCAAATTTTTCTGTAACGTATGTTACAACCTTTTTCCATTTCTCACAAACTCTCATACCTGTCTTTTCTTTCACCTTGTATTAAGCTTTGCTTACTAAGGAGGTCTGACATGAAACAAACTCCCTCCAGATAGTCACAGTATCCTCATTCAGCCTTATACTTTCCACTTCCCTGTCTCCTCAGAGGGGGCAGCATATTGCTTCCTTTCTGTGGTTTAACTCTTATACCTGCCCCCATCTTAATTTCTTAACAAGTACAAGGACTGATAAATGCTGCATTTTAATTGTCCAGAATTAACATCTGGTTTTAAAAATTATTGCATATAATTATTTTTAAAGAAGAGAGAGAAAAATAAACAGATAAAGCTTAAGTTGTCTTTAACTACTCTCCTTTTGGTCATCCGTCTCTTCTTACCCTTTATAGGACATTAAAAAAATACTTTATATATGTAATTAAAAAAAGTTTCCTCGTATAAACATGTCATATTTGCCTTGTAAAAATATTGCTGTAGGAAGAACAGGTTGGTTGGTAGGAGCGTGACTAAATACAGAGAGACATGAGGTGATTGTCAGTCATGCCACTGAAGAGTAAATGGCGGTGGGTTGTTTTTAGAGTAGGTAACTGTGGAGATGAAAGACAGTGGATAGGCTAGAAATTTAAGGAGGTAGGATTGATAGGAGTTAGTGATTGAGGGGATGCAATGATTAAAGGAGAAGACATTATCAAAGGTAATCCTTAGGTTTTGGACAAGAGCAGTTGAGATAATAGTGGTGTTGTTTACTGAGCTAGAGAAGCTAGAGAAGGAGACAGATCACGAATGTGGTTTTGAACATGAAGAGATTGTGGTGCCCTTGTGAGATCTAAATGGAGATATTAGGTGGCCATTTGGGTGGATTGGTTTAGAGCTCAGAGAAGGTCTGAGATGGAGTGACAAAAATTGTTAACATAGGGATGGTATTGGAACCTGTGGATGCAGAAGAGGTCACTTGGGTGAGTAAAGGACCTAGTCCTAGGACTAACTGTTAAGATTTGGTAGAGAATATTAAGCCTACAAAGTAGGCAGAGAAAGAGCAGCAAGAAGAATAGGAGACATAAGAGCCAAAGACATTAGTTTAAGGAGGAGAGGTAGCAGTTAGGCATAGAATGCTGCTTAGACATTAAGTAAGATGAGGGCCAAACTGCGTCTGTTGGATTTAGAGATGTGGGGGGTCTTTAATGACCCTGGTAAGAAGTGTTATACTGGCTTTATAGAAGCAGGTATCACATGGGACTGGGTTGGAGAGGGAGGAGAGGTAAGGAAATAGAGGCAGGGTGTTTAGACAACTCTCTTAAAAAGGTTGGCTTTGAAAGAAGAGTGATACCTGGAGGGGAAGATGGGAGATTGAGATGGTAGGCAGAAGGAGGATTTTAAAAAATGAATAAACAATGAATGAATGGATGCATGTCCAGTTGAATGTGAGATATTAATAAGAGCCAAGGAATAATCACTAATGTAATGTTCTAGGGAGATGAGGGGGGGATGATTATCCTATATCATATTATATCATATCATATCATACCATATCTCCATATAGAAGAGGATTGCCTTTAGATTGGAAGGAAGAACAGAACAGGGGAAATGGCTGTTCTAATCCTATTTCATTGTAAGTTTTCTGTGAATATATAAACCAGAGAGTTGAGAGCCTTTTATTGTGTTTTTAAGATGCAACCCCCATGTGATAATTTTACCATTTTTTTACTGCTATCTGCTACTTTTGACTACCTGTACCAGAATAAAAGACTCCCCTCCGGCCCCACAAAAAACCCCCCACAATATATGCAGTAAATTATCTGGTTGGGCAGATTAATCTGTACATAAGACTTCATTCCCCCCTGTGTTTAGGGTACTTTATTTTTATTCCACTGCAGGGAGTTATTTCACGACTTGTATTTCCACTTCCTATGACTTTTCCCCCTTGTGTTTTATGAACTATAACAAAATTCCTCTATAGGAGGAAATTCTAGTAGGATTCATTGACCAAATTTGACCTGAATAGTAGTTGGTGTCATGAGCAGAAGCATAACTCCTTTTCTTCAGAAGACTTTTCATTAGACTTCTGTTTGAGTGGATTTTTGAATAGAGAATACTTGTATGTGTTATAAAATTCGAGAGGTACAGAACTACATACAGTAAGAAGTCTTTGATTCCTGTTTCCTCATTTATTTTGTTGCCAAGGCAGCTGGTGTTACCCTTTTCTTAAGTATCTTCCCAGAGAATCTGTGCATCTGTAGACATACTTAGATGTAATTTTGTCCTTATTGCACAAATGGTATAATGTACCTTTTTGATTCATTTAACATTATATACATATTTAAAATTGCTCCATATTAGTGTATAAAGAATCTTTATGTTCTTTGTGTCCACGTTGTAAGGACATTCCATAATCTAATTATTTGTGTTCTTTTTATGGTTGATGTCAATGTTTACGATTGATTTGGGCACATTTAAATGGTATGGACTGCAATACTGGTTTTTTTTTAGGCAGCTAAAGTCATTATAAATTTTAAACATTTAAATTTAAGAAACTTGAAATGAAAGGTAATTGATTGGTGTCATTGAAAGACATTGATATTATCATGTTTCCTTAAAAGGAATATAGACCAGATTCACTTACGCTATCCACACGATTTATTTACAGAAGAAACAATTTATGTTATTGTTAACCCTTTGAGTGCTAACGTCTCTGTGAGCAACGCTGACAGATTTTCCCAAAAGTGCCAGCTGTTGCTCCCATCAACTTTTTTCAATGGCTATCAATGTAAATAACAATGGAATACTTTGTATTTTATGTTTTCTTCTCTTTTTTTGTACCTCAGGTTATATATTGATTTTTTTTTTTTCTCATGTTCCAAATTTCGAATTACGCATGGCACTCAAATGGTTAATAAATTTACTTTTTAACCCAATGTTATATTATATACTTTGAAAAAGTCCAGTGCTTTCTGCTTTCAAAAGTTAATTTGAGGCTTTTGACACTTGTGCCTTATGGTTCACATTAATTTCATATGAGTATATTTCTCAGATAGTTCAACGTAAGGGAAAATTTTATTCCACAACAGATCGCTTCATTCTCTACAGAAGAATCAACTCTCATTTTTATTTAGTTAGGATATCTTGGTTTATTCCACATACCCAGGGGTATTTCATGTCTACGAATATTTTATTTCCCGTTTGTGTTGCAGTATGCTTTATTTATGACACTGGCAGTTTGTTGGTTTCACTTTTACTCCCTCTGTTGGCTTTCAGAGATGCAACATGCCTTTTGTAATGGTGTTAGGAATAACACTTATACTTACTTTCATTTAATTTAAGAATTAGTAATGACACAGATACACTTATGAAATAGGCTACACATGAGATTATTTAAATAATTTATTTTTAAATTTATTTATTTTTAGAGAGAGGGGAAGGGAGGGAAAAAGAGAGAGAAAGGGAGAGAGAAGCATTGATCCGGTTGCCTCTTGCATGTGTCCCACCAGGGATCGAACTGGTGACCTTTCCCTGTGCAGGATGACGCCCAACCAACTGAGCCACACTGGTCAGGGAGGGATTGTTTTAAATTAATAAATGTTTCTAGTGGCTATAAATGTTTTGGTTTTCATGAATGGGTTAAGGAAACTTCATTTAAATGCCTATTTTATCAGCAGCTGAGAAGAGGGCCATGGAATGTAAAAAACAGGTATACAGAAAATTTGTGTTTATACTAAGCAAAAAGTAGATGTGGCATGTTCGATTAATAAAAGGATTTTTCAGATATTTTCTAGTTGCTGCTTACCATATATTTAATTATCAAGTAACTTGGAGTGAAGAGATGTCTTATTGCACTTGACTAGCATACCATCTCGCTTAATATTTGTGTCTGTGTGTGACCTATTGGACATCATGATAATTGCTGCCTTTAACATCACATATACAGGGTGAGGTATTCACTTGCTTTGCACATTCTTAATATCCTCTTAAAAACTATCAGTTAATGAAGTTTGTACTGTGTGGGTCACAACTCTTGTGGTTAAAGATTATGTCCTGTTTCTTCATGTAAGTGGAATTGTAGAACACACAGTGGGGTAGGGTTGTTAGCTTCAAAAGTTGGTGTATAAGGTGGAAAACATGTGTAGGATGTTTTCTCTTAAATCCCTTAAATCATTCTTGGAATAGAGTGCACTAGGTTTTCTGGGTTTACAAAGTAGTTGATCGGTATTTAGTGGCTATTGCTTATGAAATAAAACATGTTTAAACACTAGAGTCATATTCAGCATGATGAGAGGTCTGTGGGAACTAGGACGACTGAGGAAATAGCAGGCCATTCATTCTAATGCCCTCTAGAGCAACTCCTATTGAGAGGAATGGCAGACAGGTTTGATGCACGTAATAACTTCGCTTGCACATTTGCCAAATGTACCTAGTTGAAGGTTTTTTCTTTAAATATAAGTGTATGTTTGATGCTTCACCACTGTAACTTCCCCTCTTGCCTTTCTTTGATGATTTGAGTGTAAAAGTAATCATTTCAGTTAACTTGTTTTCTAGACGAGTTTTTTAAGCATTTTTAAAATTTTGTTAAAGTCCTAATGTGCATAATAACTATCAAAATTTTGAGGATCCCTTTTGTAAACACAGTAAGTTTTAAAATTGAAAATCCTTGTTTGGTTGCTTGCTGGCCTTGCAAGTTCAGGAACAGAGGATTAATAATGTGCCATTTTTGGTAGCTGTGTATGCTAGTATTTGGATAGTAGTAAATTCTTTGAATTTGACTTTTTTTAAAAAAGGATTTTATTTATCTATTTTTAGAGAGGAGAAGGAAGGGAGAAAGAGGGAGAGAAACATCAATGTGTGGTTGCTTCTTGCATGCCTGCAACCGGGGACCTGGCCCATAACCCAGGCATGTGCCCTGATGGGGAATCAAACCAGCAACCCTTCGTTTTGCAGGCTGGCATTCAATCTGCTGAGCCATGCCAGCCAGGGCTGAATTTGACTCTTGGTGAATATATGAAGATACATCTGTTCTAAAGGCCTGTATGATGATAACTTTTGCTACCCGCTTAGAAAGGTAGGCATGTTGTGTTAATTAAATAATTTGCCATTTCTGTTTATTGATTTTGTGTGTTTTTGTCCAGGTTGCATCTTTGACATAGTTTCCTAGACCCTGCTCCATGATTATCTCAAAAGTCTGAAATGAAGATGGAGGAGGCAGTGGGAAAAGTCGAAGAACTCATTGAGTCTGAAGTCCCACCAAAAACATCCAAACAAGAGACAGCTAAGGAGGAAGATGGATCTGTAGAACTGGAATCTCAAGTTCAGAAAGATGGTGTGGTGGATTCTGCAGTTCTTTCTTCAATGCCCTGCTTGTTGATGGAACTGAGAAGGGACTCTTCTGAGTCTCAGTTAGCATCCACAGAGAGTGACAAACCAACAGCTGGCCGAGTTTATGAGAGTGACTCTTCTAATCACTGCATGCTTTCCCCTTCCTCTAGTGGTCACCTGGCTGATTCAGATACATTATCTTCTGCAGAAGAGAATGAACCTTCTCAAACAGAAACAGCTGTAGAAGGAGACCCTTCTGGAGTGTCTGGTACAACAGTTGGGCGCAAATCTCGGCGGTCACGATCTGAAAGTGAAACATCTACTATGGCTGCCAAGAAAAATCGGCAATCCAGTGATAAACAGAATGGCCGAGTTGCCAAGGTTAAAGGTCACCGGAGCCAAAAGCACAAGGAGAGAATCAGGCTACTGAGGCAGAAACGGGAGGCTGCTGCGCGTAAGAAATATAACCTGTTGCAGGACAGTAGTACCAGTGATAGTGACCTGACTTGTGACTCAAGCACGAGCTCATCAGATGATGATGAAGAGGTTTCAGGGAGCAGCAAGACAATCACTGCAGAGATACCAGGTAGAGGATGTTTTTTAAACTGACTGTAGAGCACCTGATGGCATTTCTCAGCTGTCAGACTCAGTTAGATGAGTGACACTTGAAAAAATCCAGGAGACCTGCAGCTCTGTGTAAATTTGAAGACTGCAGTGTATTACAAGACATGGCCAATTTGAAAACCTGTTCTGAGGTTTCCAGTGCACTTTAGCACATTAGTAAAAATATATTTAAATGTTTGATGGTAGGGACAAGATTATTTTTAAGTAATGGAATTTCTCAATGTCTATCTCTGTAACACATTACCTGAACTCCCATTATTGCCTTTTTAGCACTGCTTAGATTTAATACTCACTGCTCAGCATTATTACTAAGTACATTATCCTCAGGAATAGGCACCTTGCTTTATTATATAGTCACTGCACTTGGGCTTATGGTGTCTGAAAGAACATAATCCTATCTTCCATTAAGGTTTTCTGATAACTGTTTCTCCTAAAATAGTAGTTTATGTGTTTTTTTCCCTCATTCAGTGCATGATAGGCTAATTACCCTTGTTACATATTTTTCTGTTCTAAGTTGTCACTGGCATTGAAAGAATGTTTTGTTTTGCAAAATTTCCCCCTTATTCCCTGAAGCTTTAAAAAGTTTGATAGAAATCTGCTTGTTCCAGCTCTCACTGGTATAAGGGTCTAGTTTATTACATTTGACATATCTGCTCTTTCTGTATTATCACATCTGGTACTGTGCACTACATAGGCAGTCTTGAGATTTCATAGTGAAAGAAAGATGAAGTCTGAGTGCTTCTTAATTGGTGAAATCTCATTGAAGAGATTTGTGATTAGGAACATTCTGTGAACTACACGGCACTAACAGATCACAAGAGCATTGTTTGTTACTATATTAAATGGGGAAGTTTTGGTTTTCAAGGTTTTATGGGTGACACTCTTTATTTTTTCTAGTTTTCTGAAAGGTTTTTTTGTTTATCTACACATGAAAACAACGTTGTTAATAAACAAAGAATATTTGAAGAATAAAATATTGGTTAATTAAACCTGTAGCTAACCAAACTTATAAACGCAATAACAAGAATGATTGTTTTTAAAGCACTTTATAGGTCTTTAAATTATAATAAAAATCTCATCCTTATGGTATGTTAAATAGAGTTTTACAGTCATTAGAAACGCTTGCTGTTTTAATATCTATTGAATTCCTATGGTAGCTCCTTGTGTTAAAATTAATGGGGAGGGGATTTAATTGAATCTTATCACTTGAGTACATGAGAAAAGCAGATTTTGAGGTTGTTATAAGACAGGTTCTAGCTATATTTCAGTTTTGCATTTTAACATTTTTAAGAAAGCCTTTAATACTTGTAAAAATTGTTCATGTATTCTTATGTTCTAATCTATTAATCAACAACATTATGCACATCCTGATACAGTGCTTAATTTCACTCACTAAAAAAAATTTTATGTAACCACCCCAATACTTTGCCATTTTATGGGAAGAGAAAAAGAGTGGGTGAACAAAATTCTCTATGATGATAGAGACCCCATTCTAGAGGTAGCATGAGAAATATCTTCATGGGCACTCTCCCTATTTGGCTTACATGGGTTAGGTGTGCTTTGTTCATGTTTTCTAAATCTCTCTGCTATTTGAAAACTTTGACCAGTGTTTAAAACTAAAGTTTGTTTCTTGTCTATTCTGAATTGTATACTAATCAAAACCTCAGTAAATTATTTGGATCTCTAATTTAATTTCTGTTGTTCACACCATTTAGTAAGTTTGTGGCTTTTGGAAATATGTAGCTTTCTATGGTAATCTTGGAGAATCAGATGGTAGGTAAGGTGTAGAGTTGCTGTATATGACTGCCTAAGTTTCAGGAGGTGCTGTTCACTAAGACAGATAAGAATGGTCTTTCCTAGATTTCTGCAAAGCTGCGAAGATGGAATAGCCTATGTTTAAATATTAGGAAGTTCATTTCAACTCTCCATATTATTACCCCAGAAAAATTGTGCATTTTTGATATAAAAATTTGTACCTCATTCCTGAGTCATATGACTGTGGAGAAGGAAGATACACTCAACCTTATAGCAAGGGCAATTGAAAAGTTGTGTAAGTTGTAAAGCTGGGATAAATTAAGAACTGCCTTGAGTGCAACAATGTGGACGTTCAGGTGAACCTTAACTGGATGTGCCTAACAGAATCTCTTGGATGTTGAAATTTGAATCTAGCTTTTTACACAGAAATGGAAATCAAGAGGAAAAGTAAAAACTGAGATTCTTGCTATAATCTTTCATCAAGGTAATTTACAATAATTTAATAATTCAGAAAATGCTTTGTTTATAAGCTTTTGTCAGCAGCTTAAACAATGAAGGAATTATCTAAATGTTCTCTTATGCCAAATAATTCAACAGTAATGGATAATGGGATTTTTTTTAAGTGAAAATAAGTAATGATGCAGGCTTATATAATACATGATCATGCTTAATAATTGAGTTTGATATCTGGACAACAGGTGTTCATAAAGACTTTTTAGTTCACAGTTAACTAGCAGGCAGCTTAGTATGCACATTCTGAAGTCATTTTCTTCCTGAAGTTTTTGAAAATATATTACTGTTTAAAAAATTTGTTTGAAGGTATCCTACAAGATAATTCTGGCAATTCTTACATTTGGGGGATTTGGATGTGAGCAAATATAGAGTATTTTGTCATGAATATTAATATAAAAATACTCTATGTGGTGGTGATGAGTGTTCAAGGCTTTTATCAAATGTCTCATTTATCTTTACAGATGATCTTACACTATTAATCACTTGGCAGTTTTAGGAGTAGTGCTTTTTCGTGGAGGGGGGGTTTCTATGTAAAATCACTAAGTTGAGACTAGATTTTGTAAAGTTTGCTCTTGTAGGAAATTTTGATTTTAGTGAATATGAATAATGAACATCATACTTCATTCAGTTTAAGAAATTCTCTGAACAGATTAACTTATGTGCATCAGTGTACAGGGGTAGTGGGAGAAAGTTTTTTCAATAACTATTATTTTTCATAAATATTTACCCTAGAATAAAACCTCAGGGTCGCTTCACCTTATGTTGGCTAAAATGACCTGCTTTTGTGTGATTTAATAGTCACCATAGAAATGCCTACTCAGACTGATGTTCCAAAAATGTACCCACCTTGGTAGATAAGGGTCAGTTGTCTTGGCTGGTTTGCATTTCAAAAATCTGATTGGCCTGTTTTGGAGAATGGGAAGCTGTTGAGGACAGCTGTCTGAGATCACCTGAATTCTCAAAATGTAGTAGCCAGGCCAGGTTAGCTCCAGGAAGCCAGGATCTCACTGCCCATTATTCACCATGCACATTTATGCTCTGAAATGCATCATGATAATCTATCATCTCACCTCACAGTTTTTCTGAGGTAGAGACTTATTCTTGATCAATTAATTCTTGCTTGGAAATTTAAAAATAAACATTTTGAAGTAGTAGCCCTGGCTGGTGTGGCTTAGTGGATTGAACACTACCCTGCGAATCAAAAGGGTTGCCAGTTTGATTCCCAGCCAGGGCACATGCCTGGGTTGTGGGCCAGGTCCCCAGTTGGGGGCATGCAAGAAGCAACCACACATTGATGTTTCTTCCCTTTCTTTCTCCCTTCCTTCCCCTCTCTCTAAAAATAAATAAGTAAAATCTTTTAAAAAAATTTCTTTTGAAGTACAGTATTCCCTCACTTATCACGGGTATTACGTTCCAGACCCCCCTGTGAAGTAGGAACCTTATATTTATTCTACACTCTTAAACCTACATAACTTTAACAACATATGTATACAGTACCGCAAAACCCCGCGATGTAACGAAAAATCTGCGATAAATAAATAAAATATTTTAAAAAATCCTGCGATACAGTGAGACCGCAATAAGTGAATCGTGATATAGTGAGGGACTACTGTAGTAAATTCTTTGAAGAAATTTTGCAAATAGAAAAATGTGAAGTAGAAAATTAAAATCACTCCTAATTCTTTTGTTAACATCGAGTATGTTGCCTTCCATAATACATAACAAAATTTATCCTATTATGTTTATGTACTTCTGTTTTGCTTTCCCTCTTAATTGCATTTTGAACATTTAACCAAAACACAATATTCTTTCATGTATTTAAAAAAATAATAATTTAGCTAACTAAGAGAACTTCCCTAACGTTGGTTCTTTAGACTGTTCTTAGTTTTTGCTGTTATTAAAAAAGGGTAGGAACACTTGAAGGATCTTGACACACACTGCCAAACTGCTTTTTAAGAATATATTGTTTATTCCATCTAGGAGCTTCAATATTTGTTGCATTACATTCTTGCTATTTAGCGTTTTAAAAAAAAATTGATCATTAGTAGAATTGAAAAATGCTTGGCCACTTGTATTCTTTTGGTAAATAGTCTATTCATGTTCTTGGCATGTTTTCCTCCTGCCACATTTGTGTATTTAAGCAGTGGGGACTCATGGTGGAAGATAAGACCACAAACCCACACTGGGAATATCATGACCTTTTTCTTAGATTGACTATGAAGTGGCTAAAAGCCCCATATCCCCACTTTAAGCCTTCTATAATCTGGTTTAATTTTAGTAGCTATTTAGGAAACTCACTAAATACATTGGTGACAGAACAATGAGGTGGAGTACTCAGTTGATAACTGTCTATTTTCAGCTTAGTAAATGCAAATGAGGCAGGTAAAATCACTGCGGTTTTCAATCTGGCTGTATATTAGCATCACTTGGGGAGTACTAAAAAACCAGGATTCCCAGGCCCCACTTCAGACCAGTTAAATCAGAATCTCTGGGTCTGACCTAGGTTCAGCATTGCAATATAATTGACATATATAACATTATGTAAGTTTAAGGTGTATAACATGAATATTGGATAAATGTTTATATTGTGAAATAACTATCACAGCAAGGTCGTTTAATACACCTATCACTTTATGTAGTTACAGTTTGTTTATTGAGAACTCTTCAGATGTGTTCTTGTAGCAACTTTCAGATATACAGTACAGTAAATATTGTTAACCAGCACCATGCTATATTACATCCCTAGAACTTACTGTCTTATAACTGGAAGTTTATACCCTTTGATCACCTTCATCCCTCCCACCCCCAATCTGCTCTATTTCTCTGAGTTTAGTTTTTTAAAATTCTACATGTAAGTTAAATTATACAGTATTTGTCTTTTTCTGTCTGACTTATTTCACTTAGCATAAAGGCGTCAGCATTTTCCAGTTCCCCTAGTGATGACAGTCAGTAGCCAGGGCTGAGAACTCGGTTGAGCAGTGATATTTTAAGTCATAGCTAAACATCAATTGTGAAGCTGGTAGTCGGGTTCAGTTAAGCTTTGTTACTACTAATGGGCATCAAATTCTGAACAGGGGAGTCCAGTTTTTAAAAATTGTATTAGTTATAAAAACCAAAGCACATATCTATATTAGTTAACAAGCATAAGCCCTTTTACTCCATTTAAGTGATAATTTTAAAAGCATGCATTGTTTAAATGTGGTTTTCTCTATGCTGCAATGTCTGGATAATGTTACCTTAAAGTTAGAATCTTTGATATCCTTACTGGTGGCTATCCTTAGGCAATCTCTGATGCTAAAGTACCAAAGTATTATTTTTGGCCTGCTTTTCCTAACTTATTTCCTAAAGCGAGTGCCTATATTAACTTATATATGCAAAAGCATAAGCTTTGCTTTTGATAAAATTCTTTTTCTCAAAGCAGGATATATCTTAGCATTAATAAAAGAACATGTGTGTTTAAGGTGAGAATATGGTTCTAGATTTTAAATTTTTTAAATAGACTTTATTTTTTAGAACAGTTTTAGGTTCACAGTAAAATTGAGCAGATGGTACGAAGATTTCACATATGCTTCTGCCTCCACACATGCACAGCCTCCCCCACTATCAGCTTCCCTCACCAGAATCATGCATTTGTTGCAACTAATAAACCTACATTGATGCGTCATTGTCACTTAAGAGTCCATAGTTTACAGTAGGGTGCACACTTGGTCTTGTACATGCATTGGGTTTTGACAAATGCATAATCTCTTTTATTGACGATCTGGAATATCTTACTTATCAGTGTTGATTGCTGGTAGTCATTTTTATAAAGCTGCATCTTATCCAGCATAAGTATTTTCACAACATTTTCTGAATTCAGCTTTAAAATACCCTTTTTCATTATTAATTGAAAAATTAGTAGTGCCAGAATCTGTAACAAATCAAAGTAGCTATCTGATTTTCTATCCTATACAGTTAAGTTTACCCAGAATTTAAATGGGAATAAACTGCTTAAAGAAAGCTTAATATTCCTTAAATTCTACTTAGTCTTGCTATAAGTTAAGAATACCACCCTCAGGGGAAAGGTACATCTTCCTTGAAGAAGTTTACGCATAAACTATATATATTTTTAAATATGAAGGAAGGAGATGGAGTGATCAGGGGAAAAGGAAATAAATAAAGTTAATTGGGAAGATTGGTAACAAAACTTGAGGAGATTTTTATTTGCTAGGTAGAATGGGGCTAAAGATTTGTCCCATAGGTTTTTAGGCATTGAAAAAGGTGGCATGATGCATTAAGCAATTCTCATTGTCTAAGAGAAACGCTTCATACCAAGAACTGGGGCCCTGGCCTGGTACCTCAGTTTATTAGAGTGTTGTCACAATATACCAAGGTTGCAAGTTTGATATCTGGTCAGGGCACATAAAAGAATCAACCAATGAATGCATAAACAAGTAGAATAACAAATTGATGTTTCTCTCAAAAAAAAGACAAACAAAAAAACCCCACAAACTTGAGAACTGGTTAATTTTTCCTTTGCATCTTTGTAAAAAGCCACTGTGAGATAAAGTGAACCATATTTTCAGAAATATCTGGAGTCAATTACAATAGAGCATTTCATAGGGCTGTTATTTTTATAAGACTTCATGATACAGGTAGACGGTATAAGGCCAAGACTGATTGATTCCATCATCTTTTATGCAGCATTGGGAATGCAACTGTGAATGTAACTAAAATTCCTGCCCTCATTGAACTTAAGTTTTTTTTTTTAAAGATTTTATTTATTTATTTTTACAGAGAGGGGAAAGGAGTAAGAAAGAGAGGGAGAGAAACACCGATATTCAATCAGTTGCCTCTTGTCACACCCCCAACTGGGGACCTGGTCCGCAACTCAGGCATGTGCCCTGACTGGGAATCAAACCAGTGACCTTTTGGTTTACAGGCTGGTACTGAATTCACTGAGTCACATCAGCTAGGGCTGAACTTAAAAATAAATTTCTTTTTTTTTTTTTTTGAAGAGACAGATAGTAAATGAATTTTTAATATGCTATCAGGTAGGAATATCTACTATGGATAATAAACACCATTTTAGATAGTGTAGTCAAGTGGCTGAGGAAATATCATTTTTAATAGTTCTCTAAAGAAATGAAGAGTTCAGTATAGTATTTTTTAGAGACCCAAACCAAAGATGATCTGGCCTAATTCAAGAATAAAACAGTTTATGTAGAGAAGCATATCCTAAATTGAAATCCTATGAAATCACTATTTACTGGAAATTAATAGCTGTACACTATGTACACATCTGGGAAGTGCTGCATCATGTGGAAACAGGTTTCTTTACTGTAAGACAACTCAGCCATTTAGAGGGGGAGGGTATGATTTGTAGCATACTCCAAACTTAACCCCAAAACATTCTTTTTCGTTCTTTTTTTTTAAAGGCATATCTTGTAACACCTTGCACAGACTGGAGAGTTTGTAAAAACCTGACTCAGAGGTATACATGGGTTGTGTATATTCTTTATGGGGTTTTCCATAAGCAATTTTTTAAACTTAAAATGAGCATTTGATAAAACTGTCAGCTGAGAATTATTGTGTACTGATTATTATGGGTCAGCTACCAAAACTGCTTTTAGAATTTTAAAGTCAGAGCAATAAAAATATTCAAGGGTACAGTGGTTCTCAACTAAGGCTGTACATTCAAATCACCTGGGGAGCTTAAAACAAAACAAAGCAAAACAAACCTACAACGCCTTGGAGCCCTGCTAGATTTTGGTATTTGGTAAACCACTCCTAATTTTCTTATGTTGTTACAGATTACTACTTAGTTGTATAGTTACAGAATGCGTGTTTCTAGGCAGATATATTGAAGCTATGAAAAACGGTAGTGTTACTTTATTTTTCTTGGAATTACTTTCGTTTGGTTAATTAAGTGCTGCTTATCAGTGCTTTATTTATATAGCTGTTCTTAGTAATGCTTATGCTGTTTTCCTGAATAAGCATGTCTGAATAAAAATGCAATTTTCTGAATTAATGATGTTTTATCAAATGGCCTCAATGTCTTTATAAACAGTCATGCTGGGGGTTCTAAAGGAGTGCCCAGGGAAATTCCAGGATTACTTGACAGGGGTGCTGTGTGTAATAGAAACTGCATAGGCAGTGTCCTAGAAGAGGCCATGAGCTGTTTTTCCGAGATGCAGAGGCAGACAGAGCAGAAGTTCTGCGTGTGGATGGAAAAGTTCACTCACCTTGACACTGGCGAAGAGAACAAGCTGCTTCTGGAACCCAGGGAACTTAAGATGCAGCTAGTTGGCCAAAGCATTTCCCCTGTTGCCTCACCAGGTGCTTACATTCAGGTACCTGGTTCCCAAGAACTGCCACAGCAGCCCTTTGATTCTTATGTGACTTGACCAAATGTTGACAGTACATTAGAATTCCCGAAGACTTGTAACAGGTTTTCAATTAACTTTGCTGAAAATGGGAATATTTCAGAAGAACCCTTGAATCTGTCACAAAATTAATTGTGTTAAGTATCTGCTTTTTGGATTGTCTAAGAAAGAATATGCTTTTGCCCATTGTAAGTTTCTTTTGATGATGTTTTAAAAGTTACAGTAAACAGTTTCTTTTTAAGAAATTAGATATTCAAAACAAAGTAGAGTTTGACAGACTTCAGCTTGAGTTGCATATATGGTTGGAACATAGAACCATATTTATATAACAATGATCCTCATTTTATGCCTTTTCATGCCAAAAATATAAATAAGATATGAAATAAGGACTCTTAGTAAATACAAATAGGTAAGTAGTTAATTCATTTTATCATTTGTTTTCTACAAACACTGTTCAGTCGCTTTTGATTCCAGTGGGGGTTATCACGTAATTAATTCCACTCTGAAGACTATAAATGAACATACTGCATGAATGTTTTCATATCATTGTTCCATATATCATTTAATGAATTAGTTTGATTCTAGTCTTTAATAAATTATTAAATAGCATTTGTATACAGGAAGATTGAATTAATTTTTGAGCAAATATATACTATGTACCTACTGTGCAAGATACTGCAGGGAAAGCAGATTAGACTGGCATTTGGTATCATGCATGAGAAAAATAGTATTTTTCTTTGCTCATAGTTGAATTTTTATCTTGAGTTTTAAAGTAAAGCTCAGTGCCTGAGGCAGTAGTCTGACAGACATCTAGTGAAATTGTCTCGTACCCTAACTTAAAGGGTACCCTCTAGATGAGACAGATTGACATGGTCACTATTATGGGTATGAACTGAGTGAGTTTTTAAGTTACTACTGACTAAGTGAATTAGCTAATGCATTTTTGTTTTCAATCATGGACTGTAAATAAGTGGCCTTGGGCATGTTAAAGGGCCAATGGAGTGTGTCAAAGGAAGAACATATTCACAGGATTGAAAGTCTTGCAACATGGTATCTGTTTGTATGTGTAGTCTAGGATTGGGAAATATGGCTATTTTTTCTGCATTGCTGGGAATATTGTGAGAAACAGCTAAATTAGGATGAAATTTTTCAATAGGAATATGCTACTTTACTAATACTAACTTTTTTTAAAATTGCTTTATTGAATTTACTTAAAATAAAATTTTATTAGTCTTTTCAGTTTATAACAGTCATTTCTCAGCATAAAAAATATTAATTTTAAAATTTAATGAAGTTGAAACTTTGGAAAAATATAATTTTGTATTTTATAAGAGGAAGGATAGATATTATTTGGAGTTTCATATATAAACAATCAAAACTCAATTTATCAGTAACTTTACTCAGAAAAATTGTCACCACTCTTTCAGTTTTAATTCAGATATTTACAACTGGTAAATTAACTGTAATAGACTGAACCCATTTTTTTCTTTTTCTAGCTTTGAACTGAAAAATAACTGTGATTTGGTGTTTTCTTTTTAGAACTCATTGTATGAGAATTGGGAATTAACTTTGGGGAAGCCTTGTTAATGTACTCAGGTCTCATTTAAGAATATATGCATGAATTGATGAAAAAGACTAGAAGTTTTGTCTTTATTATGTAACAACTGTCAGATGTCTATGTAAAATTTGACAAAGCCCTGACCTGTGTGGCTCGGTTAGTTAGGTGGTGTCCCACAAACCGAAAGGTTGTCTGTGTGATTCCCAGTCATGGGACGTGCCTGGGGTGCAGGTTCAATCCCCAGTCGCTGATCAATGTTTCTTTCCCTCTCTTTCTCCCTCCCTTGCTTTCCCTCTAAAAATAAATAAATGAAATCATTAAAAAATCTGACAAATAAGGGTAAGATTTGAACATCAATGCAACTTAAAATATATTTCTTAATATACTAAGCCCTTGCATAACATTAGTATGAATTTTTAATATAAAATATATAGGCGTTTATTATAATGAATGAGTTTTTCTCTGAAATGATAATGCAGCACTTAAGCTAATATTTTTAAAATTGTTTTATATCAGTGGGAAGAGCATATTGGTTTTGGTTGACTGACCAGATTTTAAATAATTCATAATCTTGAAGTTGAGATGTTTTCAGGGAAGTTTGTTCTGTCTTCAGCTTTTTCCTGGGGTCATAGATTTCATTAGACATGGAATTCTAGACAAAAGAAAACATTAACTTAATTTCATCATGTTAACATGACTACTTTCCTATGCACGTATAAACTGCTCAACCATCTAACAGGTTTCTTTTTGTTTTATGATTTAACAGTTGATGTATCAAGCATGTTCTGAAATGCTTTTTTATTTTTAAAATAGGAAATATGAATTCATTTTGAAAGGGTAACATAGACAAATTATACCTAATATTCATTGGATATGTTCTAAGTTTTGTTACTAGATAAATGAGTAAGGGGTCTAGAGTTTTTTTTTCCCATTAAGATAAAAATGAAAAATCACAGTGGAATGGATTATTGAAGATTATATTTTATTTTTATTGAGGTGAAATAGACATATAGCAAATAAAGGTATATAACATAATGATTCAGTATTCGTATATATTGTACATTTATTACAATAAGTCTAACATCTGTCATACACAGTTACAGAATTTTTTGTGATAAGAGCTTTTTACATTAAAAAATATATATTTTATCGATTTTGCTATTACAGTTGTCCCAATTTCCCTCCCTTTGTACCCCTCCACCTGGTAACCCCATTCCCTCTAGCAATTCCCCCCTTAGTTCAATATAAAAGTTCTTTGGCTACTCCATTTCCTATACTGTTCTTAACATCCTTCTCTCTATTTTGTACCTACCAATTTGCACTTTTAATCCTTGCACTTTTTCTCCTCATTCTTCCCCTTCTTGACCCCGCCTGATACCCTTCCAAATTACCTTCATGTCTGTGATTCTGTAACTGTTTTGCTTGTTTGCTTAGTTTGTTTTTCAGATTCAGTTGTTGATAGTTGTGCATTTGTTGCCATTTAAAAGAAATTATTTATTTATTTATTTATTTATTTATTTACTTATTTTTAGAGAGAGGGGAAAGGTGAAAGAGAGGGAGAGAAACATCACTGTTTGGTTGCCTCTCACTCACACCCCCAACTGGGGACCTGATGTGCAACCTAGTCATGTGCCCTGACTGGGAATTGAATGAGCGATACTTGGCTCAATCCATTGAGCCACAGCAGCCAGGTCTCCCATTTGTTGCCATTTTAATGTTCATAGCTTTGATCTTCTTTTTCTTATATAGTTCTTTTTAACATTTCATATAATAAAGGCTTTGTGATGATGAACTCCTTTAGCTTTACCTTGTCTGGGAAGCACTTTATCTGCCCTTCCATTCTAAATGATAGCCTTGCTGGATAGAGTAATCTAGGTTGTAGGTCCTTGCTTTTTATCACATTCAATACTTCTTGTCAGTCCTTTCTTGCTGGCAAAGTTTCTTTTGAGAAATCAGCTGACAGTCTTATGGGAACTCCTTTGTAGATAACTCTGCTTTTCTCTTGCTGCTTTTAAGATTCTTCTTTATTTTTGGCATTTTAATTATGATGTGTCTTGGTGTGATCCTCTTTGGGTCCAACTTGTTTGGGACTCTGTGCTGCCTGGACTTATATGTCTATTTCCTTCCCTAAATTAGGTAAGTTTTCTTTCATTATGTTTTCAAATAAGTTTTCAATTTCTTACTCTTCCTCCTCTCCTTCTGGCACCCCATGATTTGGATGTTGGTATGTTTGGAGGTGTCCCAGAGGCTCCTTCTTGTTTTTTTTTAAATCCTTTTTTCTTATTGCTGTTCTTGTTGAATGTTTTGTTCTTTCTTGTGTTCCAAATCATTGATTTGAATCTCTGCTTCATCCCGTTCTTTGTTGGTTCCTTGTGGGTTTTTAATTATTTCACTTACTGTAACCTTTATTTTTGCCTGGGTCTTTTTTTATGCTGTTGCAGTACCCCAGTGATTTCTTTGAGCATCCTGATAACCAGTGTTTTCAACTTTACATCTGATAAGTTGCTTATCTCCATTTCATTTAGTTGTTTTTCTAGAGTTTTGATATGTTGTTTTTTTTTTTTATTTGGGCCATATTTCTTTGTTGCCTCAGTTTGTCAGTCTCTCTGTGTTTGTGTCTGTGTATTAGGTAGAGTTGCTTTGACTCACTGTCTTAGTAGCGAGGCCTAATGTAGCCAAGGCACCCATCTGGATGAATGTGGTTTCTTTAAATCCTTAGTTGTCAGATTTCCATACAGCTCGATTTTCAGATGTTTGTTTGTGTAGTTTAGTTGTAATTTTTGCTGTAGTTGTGTGTGGAGGTGAAGTGTGTTTACAACTTCCCCTCCATCTTGGCCGGAAGTCTCTGAATCTGCCTGAGGTCAGCCAGGTGGTCCAGGTGGCGGCGCCTTCTTTTTGTGTGATGAGAACTTTCAAGATTTACTCTTTTAGCAGGTTCAAATATACACAACAGTATTGATAATATGACTTATTTGTATTGGAACTGGAACTTTATACCTTCTGACTCCCTTCACTCACACACCACACCCCCATTCCTCTCCCCTTCACCCTACCTCTTGCCCACTGCCCCCTGCCTCTAGCAACCACCAATTTAATGAACTTGGTTTTGGTTTAAATTTGTTTTTTAGATTCCACATATAAGTGAGATCATACGATATTTGTCTTTGTCTGTCTTAGCATAATGCCCTCAAAGTTCATCCATGTTGTTGTAAGTGGCAAGAATTCATTTTTTTTAATGGCCAAATATTTGATTCTATATGGAACATTACTTTGTATTTATCCATTGATTCATTGTGGATAACATTATTTTCATGTCTTGGCTATTGTAAATAATGCTGCATTGAACATGGGGGAGGGCGGGCAGTGCATGTATCTTTTTCAGTTAGTGTCTTTGTTTTCTTGGGATCTATACCCACAAGTGGAATTGTAGTTTTTTATTTTTTGAGGCGCCTCCATACTGTTTCCATGGTGGCTGCACCAATTTATGTTCCCTTCAGCAGTACACAAGGGTTCAAATATAAGCTTTTTAATAACTGATATTTAAGATAAGAATAACATTTTGAGTATTTATTAGTATTAAATTAATAGTTTTGGGAAACCTTTCTATGTAATTTTGGATAAATATTTTGTGGAAAGATGTTTTTGTGAAAAGTGAAACACCAGAATACGTTGACTTATATAGAATATATGCCAAAATCTTAATTTATTTTAAAGTACAATGTGATATTTTGTGGTTTGGAGAGTTTAACATTAAGAACAATGTAGCAGAGACATATATACGAACTTTATCTTGATTTTCAGTTTCTCATAGGGCCTTGAAAATGTGTTGCTGTCTTAAGGAGTATTGTTTTGAAAATCAGTGTTTTTATGAATTGTGCTTTAAAATAAGTAGACCTTTTCCAGATTGCACAATTTAAAAAGTCCTCTTTCAAAAGTATTTGTTTCTTAATAATGCAGAAACATACGGACATTTAAAGAAACATCAAGTATTGAAAGTAGTTTTAATACTGTGTTTTTTTTTTTTTTTTTTAACATGACTGCTCTTGGAGGCTATTGAATTCTTTTACTGAGGCAAAGTCTATATTCCTAGGATTATAAGTACTTACTATTACTGTGAGGTGGGAATTACTTTTGCATTGTGTGGTGGCATTTAAAAAAAATTTTTTTTAATCCTCCACTGAGGATGTATTTATTGATTTTAGATGGGGGAGAGAGAGAGAGACAGGAAGGACTGAAGGGAGGGAAGCAAGGTCAATAGGTTGCATTCCATACGTGCCCCCACTAGGGATTGAACCTGCAACCTAGGTATGTGCCCTGATGGGGATCGAACCCAGAACACAGGATGATGCTCCAGTCAAGTGAGCCACCCATCCAGGATGTGACATTTTTATGTAGGTGTTGTTTTAGAAATGCCTAGTAGTCTTCCCTTAATTTCCCTGAATTCCCTTAATTTTTCTGGAATTTTAAGAAGGGTAAGAGTGTATTCTATTTGAACTCTTTTGTAATTTTTTTTTTCTTAAGATTTTATTTATTTATTTTTAGAGAGTGGGGAAGAGAGGGGAAAAGAGGGAGAGAAACACGGATGTGCAATGTGTGAGAGAAACATTAATACATGGTTGTCTCCCGCACACCCCGAACTGGGGACCTGACCCGCAATGTGCCCCGACTGGGAATCGAACCAGCGACCCTTTGGTTTGCAGGCCAGCGTGCAAGCCACCGAGCCACACCAGGCAGGGCTCTTTTGTAATCTTACAAAGGGCTAATGCTGGAAAGAAACTTCTTTCAACCCATAACATTAATCTAGACATGGTTGAAATGCTATTTATTTAAGAGTAAAATCTCATATCTGGATTACTTCATTTTTCTAATAAGTGCATATGGAATTTAGTTGCTGGTATTAAAAGAAGGCATTATTCCCTCACCAAAGGTAAATGTGTTTTCTGATAATGTCTGCAGATTGCTTTCTGTCTTGTTTGTACTAATTCAGTGTTCTAGGACAATAGAGATCTAATTATTTTAAGCAATTTTTAACCAGCAGATTAGAATGATCTGGTTGTTTGAGCCATTTATTAGATAATAACGCTTTTAATTCTATTGATGCATATTTGTATGTATTATTAAAATTGAGTGTAATAAGAGCCCAAATGAAAATTTAATTTAGAACACAACACAGTGAAATTAAAATCTTAAGATTTAGTATTTTGCATGAAGTGTTTTTTTTTCCCACTTAGAAGTAGAATAAAGGATGCTGTCTTTTAGGGGCTTCAAGAGAAAAACCTGTTTTTTTAGTTATCAATTCAGAGGAATGAGCCTAGTCTCAAGGGTGTGTATGTGGACCTCCTTCAGAATTCTGTAATCATTAATTCTGTGTTTTTATTAACATTATAGTTGACAAGTTGCTAGTGACAGCTAACTGTGCAGTAGTCTACATGGATTTTAATGGATTCATGTCATTAATATAATATCCATTGTTGGCTTCCTAAATGTAAGAAAAATTGTTGCCCACAGTAAAACTTAGTTAAGAGTTATTAAATTGGTAGGGAAAAAAAGTCATTTTATCTTTTTCTTTTAAAATTGTCTTTGAAGGAAGGGTTTTGGACCTCTTGTTTGGTTTCCCTAGCACACTGAGTAAAAGAATATAGAATTTATTTTGCTTTGTTGTTTTTGTCATTCCCTACTGGTATGTATGCAAAAGTCTTTGAATATAGGTATATCTCAGTGTACATAAACTAATATGCAAGCCAGCACATTAGAAATGAAATCATTTAAATCTGCTAGTTAATGAAAGAAATGCAGTAGGAATCCTTTTGTTGAGCAAACAAAGCATGCCAACTTGATATTACTGATAATTTTTTTAAAATATCAACTGATTTTGCCTGATGGTACAGTTAAATGGAAGTTATAGGAAAGATGGTATATAGGCTTTGTGTTATCCTCACTTGTTTAGAATAACAAATTATAGGCAAGTTATCTTATAGAAGGTAACCTTTTAAGTAGTTGTATCTGTTATATTTTGTTTAGCTTATATTGATTTTCTTTCCTGTTTGTATTATTTAAATGGTACATTGAGTGCACAATGAAAAAGATTTCATGGAATACCACATGGCAGAAAATACAGTATCAAACATTTCAGCAAAATTATTAAATTTTATTTATGATTAAATTTGTTATATAAAAATTCTTCTCAAAGAAAAATTCTTCTCAAAATCCTTTCCAAAAATGGTGTATATGCCCTCAATCATTGTATTGGTAAGAAAATTGTGTTTAAAATGTCTATAACAGTTATATGAATTATAAACAGCATGAATAACTTCCAAGTTTCTATGCATACTTTTAATTTTTTTTTATTTCTGTTTTTAATTCCTCTGAAGTTTAAGAAAGTTAGTGGGGATTGAAACCGAATTTTAGTGTACTAGTATTGAGTTGATCTTTTCGTATTATATTAAATTACCACAACATGGAATAGACTACATTCTAAAGAATGAAAGAATAATAATCCACAAGGAAGCTTATTATTTGATAACAATAATGTAATATTCATATTATAATACATAATATTCATATTAGAACTTCAAGATTTGGGAAGAATGTTATCAAATTACTTTGATTTTTATTTTATTGTAGTCTCTTTATATCCTTTATTTAACTGTGCATTTGAAGTATAATAGCTCACCTACATAAATAAAAATTTTAAAAAGGAAATGTTTCTTTTTACTCTGTTGAGGAGAGTGGTGTTATTTTAGCAATTCCCTACAAGTTAATTCACATTAGGTCTTCCTGAATTAACAGACCTGCTTTTCCATAATGAAATGGATGGTATTAGTTTGTAGTTAGTATAACTGATGATAGATTTTACATGTATTTGGGATAATTTTAGGTTTTTGGAAATTGGTATTTTTGAAAAGGAAAACAACAGAATACCAATGTTAACATTAAAGGTCAAGATTCTTTTCCTTTATATGTCCTACAGGTTATCCTATTAAAAATTGAAGAATATTTGAAAATAAAATTTAGACTATTCTGTGGAGTAGTCAAAATGGTGGAACAGATGAATCTTTAGCAGGGTCTGTCAGACATTTGGGTATGGCTAAAATCACATCTAATTTCTGTGTTTTTCCTTCATGGATGTACTGCAAGTATTTTAGTTTTGTTTTCTATAAACCTGAATCCTCAAAGCAGCAGGTCATGGATCTGTCCCTGAAATAGAAAGATGAATTGAAAGATGGTGACCTCTTCCAGTGCCCCGTTTTCTGTATTTATAGGTTCTCTTGAATATCAAGATAAATGACCTGTTACCTTTTGAATAACCTCTTGATTCAGTTTTCCCAAGTATATAGTTAGTAGTGAAGGGTTAAATTTAAATTGTTTTTCTTTCTTGTAATCAACTTTTTAACTACTGTGATAATCTTAAATATTTCCTTTTACCTTTCCTTTGATTATTCCAAAATGAACTCTTCATCAGTATTGCAGGTAACTTTTCTGAGTGAACAAAATGACCTGTCATTTACCAGGATTATATAAGGTCAGCCGTGTCCTTAAAATTTTATTTTTTGCTTATAACATCTAAATTTTTAGTCATTGAGGATGAGTATAATGGGAAAAGTACAAAATAGACATTGTTTTATTTAAAAAAATGACTTAACTCCCAAACATAATTTCAGTGCATATTGCTGCATTTCGTTTCTGTTTAGCCCTACCTTCTTGACACTTTCCTCTTTACTTAAATAGGTTTATTATGTTATTCTGAATAAGATATACACAAGGCAGTTTCTGGTATTTAAAGCTGTTTCTCTAGAGACAGCACTCTTTTTATATAGATTTTTGTCTTTTCTGGTTGATGTGATTATTCATCTTTTCTAAGAGATACTTTGAAAATGACAGCTTTTTATTTTTTCAAATTGTTAAATGTATATATTTTTAATTTTTTGATTGATAGTAAAAATACAGCATAAGTATCCTCATAAGTAGTCTTATTTGCAAATTTAAATTTTCATCTTGGTGAATATTTTGGTGTGTAATGAAAAAGCCATTTTTTCTTGGATGGGTTCTCCCAAAATGCAAATTCCTTTCTGCAACTCTTGAGGTTGCCCTTTTCCCCTCAATTCCTCGTGCCCACACCTCATTCAGCTGCTACTATTCCCTTATTTGGCCACACAGTCTTCCTCCTTAGATGCTTTGGCTAGGTAAGTGCTAAGAACTCTTTCAGGTGTAACTTAAAAAAAAAAAAATCTAACTAGTATCTGGATTGAGGCAGTGTGATTTCTATCCCCTTCCCCTTCTCTTGATGTGGTAGATAATGGCGCTGGGCCTAGGTCCTTTAATGACTGGGGCGACAAAGCCTGTATGGCATCTTTGGCAACCTAAAGGTAGATCTTTCCTCTCCTGGTGAGGGATTTTGAGAGATTGGCTGGTAGTAGGATGGAGAGAAGGAATTTTCTCTCGGCTTTATTGTGTTACTATAGCCATAGAAATGGGTGGTGAAGGGGAAAACCATGTATTGGTTCGTTACCCCACCCAAGACTTAGCAGTAGAGGAAGGAGGAAGAGGGACGTTTCCAGGTACCTGGAGGATACTGGAGGAATTCGTCTTTCCTAGGTCTAATTAGATTTCATACTGGGAGGCTGATAACACTTGAGTTAGTGGAAGGGCTCTCTGTAGGCAAAGATGATACTAAATATGAAATAATTTAAAATAATCTCTATTTGACTTTGAGACACTTTTATATGAATACATCCAAGCTGCCGTTTCTTTTGAAACAAAAACAAAAATAGGAAAGCCACATTTGTGATAATCCCATTAATTCCAGTGAAGCATTTGTTTAACAAGTTGGGTTAATCTATGACTAATATAAGGTAACAGCCCAGGCAGTGAAGTTTTCTCAGAGCTTTCATGCATGAATGCCACATATAGCAGAGTTAGTATACAAAGATAAGCAAACAAATAATGAAGTGGGGCAGGTGCTAATTATATGGAAAGGTGAGGCAAGGGACCAGTATTTGAATTCATATTGTGTTGTGTTACATCTTTAACCCTCACCATAACCCTGTGAAGACACTGAGTCATACAATTAGGAAAAAAGAGACAGGACTTCAATCTATGTGTTTGCTGCCAAAAATCTGTGTGCTTCCTATGCTGCTTAGTCTCATCCTGTATATTCCTCGTTCCCTCAACAGGGAGAACAAATGTAATATATTCTGGTTCCAACTCACTAGGATTCAGATTTCTTTTTTTTTTTTTTTTTTTTTTTTGTTTATTTTTTTTAATTCAGATTTCTTATCTGTAAAATGAGAGTGGTAAATTATGTAATTAACTTGTATAGTTTCAAAATTCTGTGCTTTTGATGGTTGGATTTGAAAAGAGGGATTTTTCAGGGATAAATGTAAAGTATTTTAGGTTTTATTTTGCTTTGGTTTTTGTTTTTGTGATTCAAATAGTTTCCATGAGATTAAGAAGAAAACATATTTGAAAGAAAACTAATTCATAAAATAAAACTTTGGATGACAATAATGCAGAAGGTTTAAGGTGGTGAAAGGGTTAAACCTCACTGTGTTAAGGAATGTGTGATGACACAGATACATCTGCATTTTGGTATTTAAAAAGGTAGATCCTATTTATAGGCTAGGAGGTCAGTAAGAGGGTACAAACCTATTTCTAGCATAAAATGGATGAGTTAATGTTCTTAAAGGTGGATTGCTCAACCTTTAATTTTTCTTGCCTTTCCATTGTGACAAGCAACAAAATTTCAAAATATTCCAATCAGGAAAAATAGGATTAGGGTTAAGGACAGACCAAAGAGTACTTAACTAATTGTGTTAAATATGCCTTTATAGAGAGATGCTTTTAATTATTGTAGAAAAACTAGTGAGTTCGTTATAAACTTCTGTTTTAAGATCGTAACAGAGGTTAGTTAGATAGGAGACTGTGTAGTTTGAATAACATGGAATATACTTACATCAATGACAGTTTTAAATTGGAAATGTGTCCATGTGTAACATTACTGGAAGTGACTAAAGTGGATGTTTCTGAAAGTCAAAATCATAGTAGTAGTGCTGCTTATTAATAGCATAGATAATCAAGGAGAGGCAGGACAGTATTTCCATGTTTATTCCCTCCTGTAATAAATTGATCAGTTATTGGAAGCATAGATTGCTGCTTCTGATATTAATGGCTGAGTTTTCCTAGCTCCTCCTCAATGGTTTTATTTTTCTTTTTCCCTTCAAGAAATATTTTTAAAAGACAGATAATATCACTATAAGACCTTAATTCTGGCATGCATCAAGAGTCACATTTTAAAAGAATATTACAAATTACCAACCTTCAGTAAACTAATATTCATTTAGTGGTTCAAAGTCCAAACCCTGATGCTGAGTGCATCAAACATATCTTAGTTAATCTTTGTTTGCTAATGATAAGTGTAAGATGACTTTGGAACACAAGATCCTTAATAGTGGATTTTTGTTGAAAGACAAAGTTGGAAATGCAACTAACTATTCCTTTGCTTTATTAAAGTTTGTATAGTATTGACTTGTCATCATTTGACTATCCTGGAAATGAAAAAATGACAGTGATAATCATTTGTTTTAACTGTTAAATGTAATTAAAATATGAAAATATTACTGTCTTTGTTTATGATGAATACTAAATTTAAGCTAAGCTATAAGGTGTGCTGTTTGGAAATATGGAAGATACAAGAATGAAGCCAGATAACAAGTTTATGCTTGTATTTCCTACTGATGAAGACTTTCAGACAAGTTTTTTCCATGGGTAGGTGATATCACTCTGCATGTACATATACACTTAATACTTTTTTGCATGATTATACATGTAGGAGTGGTACAATTTTGACTTGACTGTTGACCTGTTGCTTCAATTTGGTAATTGTGGTGGGGAATGTAGGGGCGTGGGACAAGTGGTTGTGAATGGTATTAATGATACAAATTTTAAAATCACAAGTTTTTTGTAAAAACGAAACACTTAAAAAATAAAGCCCTTTAAAAATAAAACATTTGGTCAAATAGTCAATATTGTACTTGACCTTCATTATCTTCTGCACCCAAATTTGGACATCACATAGTATCTTTATTCCATAATAATCATTTTGAACTCTGACAAGAACTGCATAAATGGTACATCTATCTTTGTTTTTTAGGAAAAAAAACCCTCAACATGAGCCAGGATTTTTTTTTTTTTTTTTTGCTATTTGAACTAAAATTCTTTGCCAACTGGTACTGAGGTCACTGTTGAATTTTATGAACTTGAACTTGATTTAACCTGCGGGAAATAGAAATTATTTTTAAGTAGTCAACAAATTTTATGATCATCAGAATTTCATATTGTGACATGTCTGTTCTTTATACAGTGGCACTTAACTCATTTGCCTTTATGTTTGGTCTTCTGTTTTGTTTTGTTTTAAAAATGTTGGTACATAAACCTCTGGTTTGAGAACTTTGTTTTAAGGGATAAATACCCCAAGTGTGTTCCATGTTTTGTTCAAGGACAATTTACACAATGGATGTTTGTATTAAAACAGTAATCTTTCATTGTGTTTTAGATTAGTGATTGGCATATGTATTTCTTTATAGTCAAAACCTCATAAAATAGGTGTGTTTAATGTTAATTTGTTGGGTGATATTAAAAAATCTTTATTGAAATAAATAATTTGCCTGCACTTCATAAATAGTTGTTGGGGGGGAGAAACAGCATTCTGTTATCTCTGCTTCTAAATTGAAGGTGGTAGTAAGGAATGTGTTTCATACTCGAATGAAAACTTTTGCTTTTTGCTCTTATATTAGAAAAAAGGTAACAGCATTTTAAAGCATGTATCTATTCTATAAGCATGCGTATTGAGTTATTTTAGCATGAATCTCTGAAGTGTAATTACTTTGGAACTCAGCTACCTTTTTTTTTTAGATAGGGTGATGTGGAGATAGAAATCTCTTATTTCCAATAAGAACTTTAATATATTCCTCTAAAATAACCCATTCCTTGGGGTGTGAGCTTGTTGTCTTTCTCAGGAAGCAGAAAATATAAATATCCCTTACAAGACATCCAAAGCACAATCCTGAAGATTGATTTTGTATTGCCTTTTTGTGGAGTATTGTAAAATGCACAACATCCTTGATACTATAAAAGGGTTTCCTTGGAAATGGATAAGTCAATCAAGTAGAGCTCTTAGTGTTAACCTTATTTCTTTAGAAAGTAGGAAAATACATATTTGATTTTCTTCTCTGCATCTACTGGGGAGTTTTAGTATTAGCTAATAAGAGAAGGAACTAGATTCACTCTTTTAAAAACTATAAATTGAAGTTTAATAGTTAGCATCTGTTTTTCCTTTTAAAAATCAGTTTCACTTTCTCTGGAGTCTTGCCTGTTTTCTTACTCTTTTGCTCTTTAAGAGTATGATGTCGATTCAGTGTAACATTGTTCAGTATAGTCTTGTCTTTTGTTCTTCATAACACTCCTTTTCCTCCTTCCCAAATGTGTCCCTCATCTTTGTAAGCTTGAGTTATCTTTTCCACTTTCACATCATGTACAAAATATTAGATGCAGGTAGAGTGATAAAATAAAGACAAATGGTGTTTAGAGGGCTCTTAGTTTTAGAAGGATTTTTCACCCCACAAGTTAGATACAAGTATACATTTTCTTTCCTCCCTAGATGGACCTCCAGTTGTAGCTCATTATGATATGTCTGACACCAGCTCTGACCCAGAAGTGGTAAATGTGGACACTTTATTGGCGGCTGCAGTAGTTCAAGAGCACAGTAATTCTGTAGGAGGCCAGGACACAGGAGCTACCTGGAGGACCAGCGGGCTTCTAGAGGAGCTGAATGCGGAGGCAGGTTGGTCTCCCTCCCCTTCCCCTTCTCTAATGTAATGTGCATGTGTCCTGGCAGCTGTGTTCCTTACAGTGGGCCCTGCTGAGGTGAGCAGGCTAACCAGAAGCATCTGATGTTAGCTGACTGACCATCCAGGGTGCCTTTTATAACTAACTGAAAAAGAGATTTGGGTAACATGTCATTCATTTTTCCTCATCAGGAGGAAGCAAAAATGACAACACATAAAACATTAATTTTAAGCATAGGTAGGTTTTAGTATGCATATTTCTTGGCTTAAAAATACCTGACATGTAAAAACCATCCTGATGACCTAATATTCCCCTTCAATCCCTTTCCCTCATCCCGTCCCCTTTTCTCATGGGTGCACTGAGCTGCACAGCAGCCTTGCAGCTTGAGGAGGGGGGGCTGTTCCTAGACAGTGCTGCCCCGTTTCTTCCACCTCTCGGTGTGAAGCATCCCTATTACTTCCTTTGCTGTAGTTCTCATATTTGTCTTTTCTAACCGTTTTCTTTCCATTTCTGCCTCTGTTATCTCAGGAAAATCTCTCTCCTTGTTTTGCGTTACTCATTTTGGTTCTGTGATGATACTTAATAGCAATATTATTTATTCACTAAAAACCCCATTATACTTAAGAGTGGTATTATTTATTCACTAAAAACCTCATTGTGCTTACCTCTGAAACCTTGCACAGGTGCCTTCAAGTTTCCTTCAATATGTTTCTCAAAACTCTTTCAACATTCTCATTTAAATGTATTTCTAAAACTATTAGTACTTAGGTTTAAGAAAAGGGGGGGGGCTGTTGGCAGACTTTATGTAGTGCATATTATCTTTCCTGTTATGGAAAGATTATAGTTTGCTAGTTAAATTATAAACTGAATTGCTTTATAAGCGAATCTAGTAACTTAATCACTACCTAAAATGTTTATAGGAAATGAGTTTTGAATTACACAAATAACAATGGATTTTAGCTTATAACTTCTATTGAAATTGTTAGGAAATAAAAAAGAACTCCACATAGATCATTGTCCTTAATTCTTCCTTTCATACTTTTTGATGAAAGTAAATAAAAATTTCATATTGTTGAGCTTCTACTTAATTTATTTTGATTAATTTTGGAGCAGGCCCTGGATTTAGTTTTAATTATGTTTTGACTGCTAACTGCCTGTTTGACCTTAGACAAGCTATTTCTCCTGTGGACTTCAATTTTTATATGTATAAATACTTGCTTTGCCCAACAAGGGTCTTTAAAGATTTATTATTATGTATAAGTACTTTGAAAATAATTAAGTAACAATACTTTATGTCAAAAGACATAAGTTTGACCACATTTTGTGCAATATGTATTTCAAAGTTTTATAATTTGTTCTGTATATTGGATAGTTTGTCTTCACTTTTTGTTCATTGACAATTAAGTGGTCAATTCTACTTCAGTTTTATATCCCTGTTTCCTTAATCTTGCCATTAAGCAGACCACTTTATTGTAAATTCTTGAGAAGAACATGGACAATTACCTTTTTTTTTTTTTTTCATATAGAGAATTTTATTAATTGGAATTGTTAATATTTAACTTTTGACAACAAACCCAGCAATTTCATATGATTAAGCCTAATGGTACAATTAAAGTATCATTAAAGTTACCAGCCTTGGGGATAGCATCACATTTTCAGATTCAAGTAATTGTTAGCTTGCGTAGTGAAAGCATCACTAGCTTTTGGGTGCTTAATTCTATATTTGGTTGCTTTTTGTATTTCAGTCACACAAAGTTATAAAGAATAAATCACTTAGGTGTCTACCACCATTCTTCTTAAGAAATAAAACATGACAAAAATATGTGAGGAGGGAAACACCCATAGCTTCAAATCTGTTGACCTTCCTTTTCCCCTTTCCACTTTAAAGTGGTCCTGGATTTGGTTTTGATGTTGGGTATTACTCTGCATTTCTTTATATTTTTATTGCATTTGTTACGTATCTGTAAACAATCATATTTTAATACTAATTGATATTACATTGAAGATAATCACTTGCAACTTGGTTTTTTAGTTAAACATTTTGTGAGCTTTGTTCTTGTTAATAAATGTGGCTCTAGTTCATTCATTTTTTTACTGCTATTTAGTATTCCACTGTATGAACATATCACAGTTGACTTACGCATTTTCTTATTGGACATTTCAGGTGCTATTCCAAATAACACTGCCATTAACATTTGTTGTATGTGTCTCTTGGTACATGTGTGTGATCATTTCTCTAGGATACAATATATAGAGAGAACATATATTTGTATCAGGACATAAATTATGGGTAGATTTTTGTATATCATAGGACATGGTCATCACTGTTCAACAGGTTCCCATGACATTTTCTTATGAAGCTATTTCTTGGCTCATTCAAGGTCTTTCTTCCTCTAAATATGGCAGTGCAGGCGTGTGAGTAAAAAATAGAACTTAACACACTTGAGTTTTTGTTTTTGTTTTTTTTAAGATTTTATTTATTTTTTAGAGAGAGGGGAAGGCAGAGAGAAAGAGGGAAAGAAACATTAATGTGTGGTTGTTTCTAGTGTGCCCCCAACTGAGGACCTGATCCACAAACCAGGCATGTGTCCTGACTGGGAATCAAACTGGTGACCATTTGGTTCATAGGCCAGCGCTCTATACACTGAGCCACACCATCCAGGGCCACACTCCAGTTTTAATGTAATTGTCATTGTAGAAACTCATTTTGTGATTTTGAGTATACTTAAAGGGTTAACAAAACATTAAAAAAAAATTATCCTCAATGGCTAGTTTATAGTTTTGAGACTTGACTGTTAGTACCAAGTGGATGATCATGCTTGTGGTTTGAGTTTAAGATAAATGTTCTAAAGGTTAATCTCTTCCAACAAAATAAAAACCCAATCACTGAACAGACTGTTCAGGGTTTAATCGATAGCAGCATCTCAAACCAAGTCAGCAAGCCTTGCTTCATTTAGGAACATCAGATAAGTAATCATTGGAGACAGTAGTTTGCCTCTTTTTCCAAGCAGTTAGATCATGTTCTTGTATGCAAAATAGATTTTACTCTTTAGTTTTAACTTTAACCAAGGCAAAAGAGTTGAAATTAGGAAAGCCTCTGGTCAATAAAAGACCTAAACTTTCCGTTTCAGCTGTTGTCACGTGTTTACTTTTTCTTACTTGATGCTAGAACTGAACAGTAAAGTAGATGCCAACAAACATCCTGGTTTTGAACCAGCAGCCACTTACAAGTTGTGTGACCTCGGGTAACTTATGTAAAGCCTCAGTTTTCCCTTTTTATAAACTGGGATAAAACTAGTATCCACCACAAAAAGGTTAGTTACCATTAAGTGAAATAACATATATAATGCGCTTAGTTCAGGATACAGCCCACTGTAGAAATACTAACTAGCATTATATTGATGTATTTATGCTGAAATAGACCAATTAACGAAATGATTAATGGACCCAATCGGTGGATTTCTAATTTACTGTCCTGCCCTGGAATGAGTTGTTCTTATACAGTATTTCCTAAACTTTGAGCATAGAAAATTACCTGGGGTGCTTATAAAAGTTCAGGCTTGAAGGTTTTGTAAGTAGATCTGAAATGGTGTCTGGGAATCTGTTTTTAATAATCACTCCCAGGTAACTCTTGCATTGGACATGTTTAGGAAATTATACCTGAAAATGGCTTAATTTTTGTTTACTGCTAGTAATAAGTTCACTGTAAACATAAATGTGGATGAGGCTAAGAGAAGCGGAGGTCTGACGTTCTCTTGGTATGGAAGGCTTATAATTGTGGTAAACTAAATTTTATTTAGAGTCCCCCCGTCCCCTAGGAAATTAAAATTTCTAAACAAATGGTATAATTTTTTCCATCAGCCTTCTTGTCAAGAAGGTAGGCTATGAGCATTGTCCCATTCTTAAAATAGGGATGATAATCTTGATTTGTCCATTACATAAGCTTAGTTGTAGTGCAGAGAAACTAATCTTGGGTTTCTTGTCCTTAGTGTAGGGCTTTATATAATCAGACCAGAATGGCCATGTTTCTATTATTAGCACTTTACATTCAATCTATCAGTCTTCTGAAGGAGATCAAGTTTGGTCAAGTTCTCTTGTTTACTGCCTTCATATGGACTGAAGATTTTAGATTTCTGACCTCCACTTCCACTTTGTAAAGTTGTTTTTAAAGGTGTTGTTGAATAGACTAAACATAAGGTAATAACTTGTTTTAAAGCTAAATGAGTAGTGACTTAAGATATTAACCTGTTTTATAGCTAATATGCCCGTTGCCATCCAGTATGTAATACTTTTAATGTGCTACAAATAGACCCAGCACTAGTTCTTCTCCAGTAGATTTGTGTTTAAAAAGTAGCTACATTATTTCTTTACAAGACAAAAAGAGAATGTTTGCCACGATAATTTAGTTACTACTTTTTCTATGCTTCTTTTCTGACTTCTGTATTGGAAAGGTCTATAGTGGAAGGACATAAATTTACAATTTTTTCAGAGTGGATGAAGTTAGCTACACAGGCAAAGACCTACACAGAGGTAGCCAGCTGTCACATAGTTAAATATAAGTCCTCTGATTTATTTTCAGTTTAATATATGGTAATTGTGGTATTTACACTTTTTCTACAGGGCTTATTCTTGTCCTAGAACAGGAAACGATTATAGCCACTGACAGTATTTGAAGAACCTCATAGCACCTTTGGCTCACTTTTGTGTATTCTTTAGGCAGTGTTCTGCCATTGGATTCCTGTGAGATCATGGGATTGGGAGGCAGTGGGAAATGGTTCAAAGGCCAGAGAATGTCATGCTCTGTACAGGAGCTCCCAAAGGAATGTGTGCCATGCTAAAGAGGGTTACATTGAGAAAAAACAACTGATGATCCTGGCTGTGAAACAGAAGGGGAGGCATGCATTCCTGGCTATTAGAGAATGAATGCCTTGGTGTTTCTTGAAGAGCAAGTCATCCCACACACTTAGTGTGGGTCTCAGCTGACCTGTTTTCTGAGTGACATATTCTGTCTAATGGCTCTGATAGGAAATGTGGCAAAATTCTCACACCATTAGTCTGGAGTTAACATTCACCAGGAAATTTGTATTTAGCCGCCTATCACTTAACCTCATTTGCCTTATTTGATTTTGTACTGATTTTTAGATGAAGTAATGAAAAATATTGGCTACAAGAGCATACCCTGGTTTTACATAAGTGATCAGTTTTAGAGCATTATACAAGTTCAGGAGCAATATTAAATGCCAGAAGGGTTGGATTACAATTTTTATGGCTAAAAAATAACTGCCAAAATGGTTTGGGTTGATCTAATAATTAATAATGTAAAAGCAATATGTAAATCATTTGTTTCTGGATCCATAATGGATGAATAAAGTTAGAAGAATCTTAAGTGTTGGGATGATTGCCTTGCTCTTAAAATATAAAACTAAGAGCAAAATTAGCATAGTCATTTTTCGTTTCTGCCCCCTTCTTTAAAGAACAAAAAGGCAGAGTGATGGTATTTCCAGATCTGAAATGAGGCTATGTAGGTGGTAGGGTCAGCATGAGGGACCTAATCAGCAGTGATTGGTTTTCATAAATATTGATGACTGAGACATTCCACAAATTGGAATTATAAATTAGAACTATGGAGATAGAACTGGCCACAGAGATACTAAGAATTAACTTATTATGTTGTATTCTTGTTGCATTTTCTTAATTACCGTTGTTTAAAAACATTGAGTAATCAAGGAGAAAGAGTTTCGTTATAGCAACCTTAACTCCTACAATTCAGTTAGCTTGTTTATTTTTAGAATGGTAAGGGCTGAGCCTCTTGCTGTGAGTCCACCACAGGGGGGCTTTAAGTGTCTTTTGGGGCTCTCCACTCCTTGCTTCCTAGTAGGCGTGGAGAACTTTGGGGTGGATGTACATATAAATAATGGATATTCATATAATGAGTAATAATGATGGCAGGACTTGCGGTGGAGAGAGAGAAAGAAACTAAGCCATGGGCCGATAACATTTCACGAATGAGTGAAACTGTCCTGGAGTCAACATGACAGTGAAAGGAAAACACCCTGAAAGATAGTCTGTGTGAGGATGGGGGATTTGTAAGGGATCCTGATACCAAAGTTGAGGTGTAGGGGCAGCTACAGACGACTGCAGGGGAAGGTGATGTTTTCTGGAGAGTCAGGTTTCCATGAGGAGGTGAAGAAAAGTTCAGTACAGTTTTCCATGGAGCTGACATTCCAAAGGGCAGCAGAAAAGTTCAAGAAAGGTAAGTAATGGGTGGCTGGGGCAAAGGAGAATAACACCAGAGTGGAGGATAAGATGAGAGAAAAACAGTTCCAGAAGCTTGTATTTTGTGGGTGGCCAGGAGGGTGGAAATATTGTGTTTCATTTTTCATAACTATATATTTTCCTCTTCCTAATGTTTCCTCCTTGTCCACTGAGGGGTTTCCAGTACTCTCATCCTTTTACCTCCACTCTGCTGCTCTATTCTTTTGCTTCATTGAACCCATCAGCCAGTTTTGATCAGTCCCCTCTTAGTTCACTTTTTTCACTGTCTAGCATATATAAGCCCAACTCTCCTTTGCCAATATCCTCAGCTCCTTGTAATGTTGGCTTTCCTGTTGAACCCAGCCGGCAAAGTCTGATCCCTGGGGTCACTCTTGGAGCCTGTATTCACACTGCTAAGCATAGCTGGAGAAAATCACGTGGTTGCAGAGGTAAGGATTGCCTTAACTTTCTAACCTGGAACCTCATCCTGGCTCTCAGTGCTGTCCTAGGCAGCATTCGTCATAGTGACTACCCTACCCACACCTGTGCCTTGCAGGTGGCCTTGCTCAATTCTTCACAGGTTAACATTACCTCCGTTTTTTGCCAGCAAACCTTTTTGTTCTGTGCCTTTTTTTCTAAATATGGCCAGTTCTCTCCCATCTTTAAGAACTACATACATGTACATCCCCGTTAAACTCATCTTCCTCTTTCTGTCCCATCCTAACACCTTTTCCTCCATAGCCAAACTTCTTAAAAATGTATCCAATCTTACCTTTCTTGCTCCAGCTTTGCATTGGACATTGGTAAGCACTTCTTCCTAGAAATACTCTTTCCCTGGTGTTCTGGCTTCATATCTCTGGGATTTCTTTTTTCCTTGCATACCTTGGTAAGCTCCCCTTCCTCTGTCTATCCCTTAATTGTCGGCATTCATCATGGTTCTGTTCTAGGCTCCCTTTCACTCCTCTGGATGACCTTTATCTTCCCACCTATTGCTGAGTACTTACCAAATCTTTATTTCCTTTCTAGACCCCTGATCTGAGATTTAGAGCAGTACCCCAACTACCTGTTGAACATTTTGGAGGCACGTCATCAGTGTGCCCCAAGGTATTCATTGGTGCACTGAATGGCATTGTAATTCTATCCAGTTACCTAAGTTAGAAACCTAGACATCATTTTCTACTACTTGTGTTCTCACCTTTTTCTGATTTCAACATTACTAACCTTCTGCACATACATGCACATAGAGTATTCCCCGTTTTGTTTCTTCCCTAATTCAGCCATAATCATTGTCTCACCCAGGAGACTACAATAGTCTGTTTTCCTTGTCTGTAATATTCCTTGCACTCTCTTAATTTCACTTTTACACTCCAAAAGGAAATTTTTAAAAGAGAAAAACCAGATCATGTCACTTCTCTGCTGAAATCCTTCCATGGCTTTCTACTGCTCAAGGTCAAGTCCAGATTTCTTACAGTGATCTCACTTATGCTGCTTTTGCCAGCCTTGTTTCTCATTTTACTACCATTACTCCAAATCTCAGCAAACTTTTATACTCTAAAGAGTAATACAATGTTTCTCTATTTTAAAGTATATTTTATTAATTATGTTGTTAAAGTTGTCTCTCAATTTTTTTCCCTTTGCCCCAATGCGCCCGATAGCCCTCTTCCCTCCAGCAATCCCACCCCCCTTAGTTCATGTCCATGGGTCGTGCATATAAGTTCTTTGGCTTCACCCTTTCCTATACTGTTCTTAACATCCCCCTGTCTATTTTGTTCCTACCAGTTATGCTTCTTGATCCCTGCACCATTTACCCCTTTCTCCTCCTTCCCCCTCAGCGGATAACCCTCCAAATGATCCCCATACCTATTGTTCTCTTCCTGTTCTGGTGGTTTGCTTAGTTTGTTTTTGTTTTTGCTTTTATATTTTAGATTCAGTTGTTGATAGTTTTGAGCTTGTTGTCATTGTAATACAGTGTTTCTTATGCTGCTTCCCCGTACCTGTGCCTACTACCAGAGCTCAGCTTCCTTGATTATCCACAAGTATGGGGAATGTTTCTTTTCTGTGCGCTTCCGGGGCACACTCTACCTCCTTGTCAGAGCAGTTTTCAAGCCATTGTGCAATGGACTGCTTTTTATATCCCTTGAATATATTGTAAGCTTGTTGAGATTTGAGAGTACACCTGCCTTGTTCCCTGTAGTACTCCTAGTACTTAGCACAGTGCATAGCATATTACATAGTCCCTCTCTATATTGTGGTTCACTTATCGTGGCCTCATTGTATCGTGGAATTTTTAAAAGTATTATATTTAATTATTTATCGCAGATTTTTTGCTATATCGCGGGATTTTGCGGTACTGTATACATATGTTGTTAAAGTTACATAGGTTTAAGAGTGTAGAATATGTTTAAGAACATAAGTAGTGTTTATAAAAGTGTGGAAAAGGTTAATAAGGGAGTGGGAAAGGTTTATAAATGTGTGGAAAGGGTTTATAAAGCTTTAAAATATATATAAATACTAAAATAAATGTAAGGTTCCTACTTCGCGGATTTTCACCTATCGCAGGTGTGTGTGTGTGTGTCTAGAGGGTCGTCGTCGGCAGCCGTCCGTCTTGAGAGACGATGGTGTAGCTTCTTAAGAGTCTATCTGCACCGCCGAGAATGGCTGTGCAGTCCGACTCGGGAGTGACACGGTATCTGTCTCCTCCCGTGTTGAATCGACATCTTGCGATGTCTCTGCAGTGTCCTCTCCAGTGGAGCTGAAGCTACAGAGCCTGGGCAGGGTGATATGGAGGGTCTGCTGTTGCCCATGCAGCAGAACCCCCCCTCTCTTTGCAGCTGAAGGGTCCAAGGGAAAGACGGAGTCAATACAGCTTGGCTTCAGGTGCGCCGCAGGAGTTGCCGGTGTTGACTACAACGTCAAACCGCCTTAGGGACTCCGGCTCTGGATTTTCTGTCGGGGTTTACTCCCTTAGCCTTTCCCCTGAAGAGGTATGCCGCAAGGCAGCGGAGGTTTTTTGGAGTCAGAGTTTTCCTTCTCTGATGTGCCCTGACTGGAAGATCGAACCTGCGAGCTAAGTGTCTAGAGGGTAATACCTGCGATAAGTGAGGGAATACTGTATGAACAAGTATTTATTGTAAGAACAAATAGATGAAGTAAACTGTTAGAGCTGCACAAAGCAAAAAAATAATTGAATATGGACAAAGTGAAGGTGTGGAAAAAAGAGAGGCTTGTCTATTTATATTTCTTCCTAGACTTGGAGTAGGAATAGTGTGCATGACAGCAGTGATAACTGCAACACTGAAGTAGAAATTGGATAAAAGACTTGGCCACAAACAAGGTATTAGAGCCAGAACAAGAATCTAGTTTTACCAAATCTAGACTTAACCAAACTCCATTTAAGCAGCTACCCTAGATTCAACAAAACTGTGTTTTGTCTGGTGAATGCCACCTTTTGTATGCTTGTAGGGTTCAAAGATGAGTGCCCACTGCCAAAGCTACATATAATCCTATCTAGGTTATTTTTATACAGAAGGTTAACAAGCCCATGCAACTAATATCTCAATCACCAGTTGTATCTAGAAGCCATTTTAAGCCTTTTTTTTTAGTTTTCTGCTTTCTCATATATGCATTCATTTTCAACAGAAAAAAGTTAGAGTAATATTAAAGAACTGTAAAATAAAGACCCACAGTCACATTCAAACTTGATTACTTTTCACAGCTTTTATCCAGCACCTGCATATTTTTATAGTGTCATGTGTGATACTTTTATGTTCATAGATTTACCAGGTTTCTACATAGCACTGTAGTGATTACCTTTGGACATCATAACATTTTGCTTATTTTTTAAGTTTTTCCCCTTAGGCTGAATTGTCATGGTTGGGACTAGAGAGGGTCAAATGGTTACCCTAAAAGTTGGCAGAAGTATGAAAGTACAGTTTCTCAATGACCTTTAAGCATTAGAGCAAGTGAGATAAGGGCTAGGGAGAGTTGTATGTCTGTAAATCACATTGGTTTAGTTTATACAAGGCGTCACAAAGGGTATTTTAAAAATGTGTAGAAATAATTTGGTATAAAACAATATATTTAAATAAAAATACCCTTTAAAGAATTAATTAAATTTGTACCTACTGTGGTTGCTTATTCCATGCTAACTCCTAGATATTCTAAAACTCATCCTTTTTTCTTCTTTTTTTGTTTTTGTTTTAAAAAATATTTATTTATTTTTAGAGAGAGGGGAGGTGAGGGAGAAAGAGACGGAGAGAGACATCAATCGGTTGCCTCTCGCATGCGCCCAACTGGGGACGTGGCCCGCATCCACGCATGTGCCCTGACTGGGAATCAAACCAGCGACCTTTTGGTTTGCAGGCCAGCACTTCAGTTCACTGAGCCATACCAGCCAGGGCAAAAACTCATCCTTTTAAGTCAGAACATTCAAGAACTGGGAACATAAGCTGAATTTTAACTCTTGTTAGAATGGTTTTTAGAATTGTGGGCTCTGATGCTATATCATTAGTCTTTTTTGAGAGAATTCTGTGGAAGCTCATGCTTTCTGTGATGTTGGAGAATGTGTTTTATTGCACTGTGTAATAGATGCTTTATGAAGGCGCTTGTGAAAAAGTCCTTACATGTCCCATTGCCACAAACTTGTGCTTTTCCAGAGTTATGTGGTTTGCATCTGTCTAATGAGAACTGTCAACAGCATATAGGTTATGTTTTAGTTTCTCAGAGCAAAAATTGTAATCTTCCCTTTTAGATGTAATTTTGGGTCAGATTTTGTCAAATCTACATTCCTTTATAGAAAATTGTTAAATTTGTTTAAAATTTAGAGAAAATTATTAAATCTTTCATAAAACATCCTAGTGTAAACATGATATTAATTATTCTATTCCATTTATACCTTTGAGCTTTTCAGTAGGATTTCGTTTTATTAAAATGATAAGCTATAGAGAACTCCATTGCCCTATAGGTGATGACAGAATTGTTATGTGGGTCATTTAAAAACGTACTGTGATTGAATGCAAAAAGCATTATGGAATAAAATAGAGTGTATTATTACAGTTTATGATTTACCTATATTGAGATTTAAGTACTTACCAAAGTATTCCCAAATTTTTTCCCCTAAGGAATATGAGTAGAGAGTGAGGCTTGAAGTTCTTATTTTTATGTATTTTCCATGTTTGTGTTTGAATGTTCTGTTAGCCATGAGTATGTGGTCTGTTTAAATTTTTTTTAACTTTATTTTTAAATAGAACACTGCCCCAGCTTATTTGACATGGGTAACAGTTTTGCTGTGGCAAGATCTCATAAGAAGACCATTCTGTTTCTGTGATTGAACCTGGATGAGAAGTCTGTCAATGAGTTGTTTTCTGCTGTTATAAGAAGTCAAATTCTAGTGCTTATTTTTCCTCCCTTCTCTCTTAGGTCATTTGGATCCAGGATTCCTAGCAAGTGACAAGGCATCTGCTGGCAATGCACCACTCAATGAAGAAATTAATATTGCCTCTTCAGATAGTGAAGTGGAGATTGTGGGAGTTCAGGAACATGCAAGGTAGAATATTAACTGGAGTATTCTGATATTTTAAATTGTGAATTTTATTTAACTACAAAACAAGCAAGAAGGAAATGGCAGGCATCACGGTAGCTGCTGGCGTGAATGGTGGGAGCTATCTCTCAGCTTCCTTTGGCTGAAGAAACACTTTTTAATTAGACGTGATATGAGTTTCAGAATGTGTTGCATATTGTCTCATACCAAGAATATTGTGACCATTCGTATATGTGAACTAGAATTGATGTTTTTCTTATCTAGAATGATTGACAGATTTTTCTCTTAGAGTGTAAGTATCAATATCACTGTACTCTCCCTCCTTTAATTAATATATTTTTTGCCTTTCATTTTATCTTGAAATATATTTAGAACAAACAATTGGGAAATATACCTCACATCGTATCTCTTTTGCTTGTTTCTTAGAGCACCTCTCCTTGCCTTTCATTAAAACTTGTGAAGTTACTTTGGTCAGTATCTAACAGAATATATTATTTCTAGTGATGTTTATGTGATTCAGGGAGTTCTTTTTCTTGGGATTAGAAAAGAGCTACAAGATATCCAGTTAGTCTGTAGCATTGTGAAAATAATTTATGAAGTTTGGAATTTTTTAAGGTAGATGTCAGCAAACTAGCCCAGTGGCCAAATCTGGTATGCTGCCTGCTTTTGTATGGAATGGACCTTGATCTAAGAATAAGAATGGTTTTTACATTTTTATTTTATTTATTTTATTTTTTAAAGATTTTATTTATTTATTTTTAGAGAGAGGGGAAGGGAGGGAGAAAGAAAGGGAGAGGAAATATCTAGTGGTTGCCTCTTGCATCCCCCATTTGGGGACCTGGCCCTCATCCCAGGCATGTACCCTGACTGGGAATCAACTGACCAGCCAGGATGAGAATGTTTTTTACATTTTTAATGGTTGGGGGGGGGGAAATCTAAAGAAAGTTTTGTGACATGTGAAAATTATATGAAATTCAAATAAAATTCATTCATGAATTAAATTTTATTTGGGCAGAGCCGTGCTAATTTGTTCACATATTGTCTTTGGGTTTGTTTTTTCGCTCCAGTGGCAGAGTTGAGAAGTTTCAACGTATATAGCCTTTAAAAGCCTAAGATATGCACCCTGTAGCCCTTTGCAGAAAAATTTTACTGACTCTTGCTTTAATAAGGATTGGTTGCAGCCTCCTCAGTGGTATTCCTGAGGAACATTTAACACACACATGTAGATACAAGACAAAAATTTAGACTTTGGAAAATCTGTGTTTTGTATAGCAAACAACTTTTCTCCAATGCCACGAGAGTTAAGCTGTGGCTTCCTGATTTCCATGATGTGTACATTATCTGCCCTCAGATCTGATTTTACTCTATATTTAGCAATAAAACATTCACCAGCATTTCTTCTGTTGTTATGAAACGTGAATTTAGATATGGAGAGAGGGGGAGAAATACACATGCACATAAATTGAGGCTGTCTTTTTCTAATGAAAACTGATGATACTCTGAGAGCATTTTTTCAGTTAAACAATTCAGACTTGAAGGACCTAGAGTTAAGTCATGGTTTAATGTGCCATCTCTTCCAAAGGGACCAATTCTTTTTATCAGAACTAGTATTATCACAGCATTCTATTCTCTATCCTATTTTTATGCCATAAATATTCCTGTGTAGCTGTTTCCTTTTTTCTTTCTTTTTTTAAACGGTTATTTCCCCTATTCCAGTGGGAAAAAATTTTTATTCTTTAATCTTTTCTTTATCTCATATTTTCCTCATTTTTTCTGTCTATTCAAAAACTTTTTCCTATTAAGTTCTCTTTCATTTTCCTATCTATTTCCTTCAAGTTGCCTTACCTATTAGATGAAGTAGAACTCCTGATTTATTTCCTTACCTCAGCATATGTTTGCTGTTCGTTCATTTCATGATTGTGCCTTAGAATATAGAAGACATTGTTTTCCTTTTAAGCCTCATGTCAGGATCTTTCTAGACTATTATAATACTTTTTATTTCAGACTCTTTATTTTGAAACTTACCCTGCCTGTTGGCAGATTGATATAGGTAAATTATCTTCAATTGTGCCAGGAACACATTATCCATTCACAAGTTTTCTTTTGAGTTACATTTCAAATATTGATTCACTGTTACTCATGTGTTCCTACTTAAGAAGGAAGAAGTAGGTAATAACCTGTGTTGTTTATTCAGTCTCTTACTCTGCTGCGACATCACTTGGTCCAGTTCTCTAGTAACTCCTACCAAGTCTCCCTCTTTTACTATTTTCTTATGCCTAAAATGTTACAGCGGGAGCCACCTTTCTTTTCAGCTTCTTTGTTCAACTTTTCTTCCATCATGAAACCTTTTCCTTCTTTTTCTACAATATTGTATCTGGAGTTAAAATGATTGTTATATTTCTATTAAAACTTGGAAATTCAAATTCTAAGTCCCTCTTCATCTCCAACACACACACAAATTATCTCTAGTACACCCTTCTCTGAACTTGTTAGGTTTTTTATCCAGATTGTCATTTTACACTATAGATATGTTTGTTCTACTCTTGTACTAAGTCAGTGACTTTGGCTGCATTTTAAATGATATGCTATAACATTACAATCAAGGACTTTTTCTTACAGGATTTGAAGTATAAAGATGTGTTTTATTCTGCCTCTGGTTTGAATCCTGGGGAAATCTCTCTTGGAGGTGAAAATCCATTCTTAAATCTCAGTTGGTTATATTGTTTGTACAATGGACTGTAGAGTTGACAGATCCTGTTGGAGTACTTTGAATTGACTCTTGCATCATTTGGGGGCTATCTTTTACTTTGGTCTTTGGGTGTAGACTGAGTAGAGTCTCACTGACTCTTCTGTCTGAAAACTGTTTCAGCAGTTTCTTTAGAAGCCCAATAAGCTTGCAAATATTGAGGATAAATAGCTGAGAAGCAAATGGGGGAGAGGCTTTCTCGGTTGCTTCAGATTGCCCCTTTGGCTGCCTGTATCTTATCTGGAATTTATTTCTTTTACAGGTCTAGGGTTGCAGTTACGAAGTATTGATGGGCTTCTGGCAGGGTTATCGCTTGGAAAAAGGTTTTAGGTTTTAATCAACATCTTTTTGTTATTTGATTTGCATGCACAGATGTTTTGTTTGTACTTAGCCGTCCTGTCCTTATTTTTTTCTTATGATATTCTGTCTTGTTGTGGGCTTTCTGAGAGTTTTTAAAAAACTCAGACTTGGTCCTTGAGCTCTCTTTGGGATTATGGTTGCTCTGACTTGCCTTGGGTGCCATACTTGGAAGCATTTTGTTTGACCTTTGTACTTAGTAATTCTAGTTGTGATGTGCCCCCCCCCTATTTTTGAATAAACATTTGTTTTTCTTGCATGTTACTGTTTTTTCCTGCTCTTTTATTTTAGATTTTGACGTGTTCACTTCTATGTTTCTTCTAGCCATAGACTAGAAAGCATGCTTTCTGAACTAATGATTGAATGCATCTTTAATGGCTGCTTTGTATTGCTGTGATGAACTCCTTACCTAAATGTTGTCATTTCCAGGTGTTAATTGTCGGACAGTCCAGTTTCACAAGGTGTTCTTTGCCAATGAGAGACTTTCCCAACATCTTTAATTCTGTGCCACTTCATTTTGCCCGCAGTTTTAATTTATGACACACACCCCTTGCCCCCTGCCATGCCAGTACATTTCTTGGTTCTTCATCCTTTTCCCATCTCTTCTTTTACCAGCCTCATTCATAATTGCCCTAGGAAATTGAATCCATGTAGCACAGATCTTTCTGTCATGGAAATGTGTTGAAACAATTCCTTCAGTACCTATTCGCTGAAGCTTTTGTGATAATTAGACCTTATCTCATTGCACTGTAGTCTTTGGTTCTGTGTTCATTGGTATTAATGTTGGTTCATCCCTCAGCAAAAGAATTCAAATGGGAAGGCTTTTGCATTTTAGACTGGTTGCTTCCTAGAACCAATTGCTAACATTAATCCTAAAGCAAGGGAGGCAGATGAATATTTTCCTAAAGCCACAAGGATTCATTTCATCCTCAATTAGGAAAAATAAGTAGAAGTGTTATCTAAGAGGTCACCTTCAGGCTCTGTAAATGAGAGCAACAATGATTAATTTTTAATGTTCTCTTAGAATAACAAGTTAACTATATCAAAAGTTGACCATCAGAGCCTGCCCTCTTTCTGTGTTTTCTTCTTCTTTTTTTACTGTGAAGTCTCTCCTTTATTGGTTTTGGTGTATGAAGAGCAGGAAATTATTCTATCAAAAGTTATTGTTTATAAGGTGTTTTATAAATTTTTTTATTTTTATTTTTAAAGTGAGGCCTGCCCTGGTCACATGGCTTGGTTGGAGCATCATTCCGTGCACCTGAAAGGTTGCAGGTTTGGTCCCTGGTTGGGACACATATGGGAGGCAACCTATCGATGTTTCTCTTTCTCTTTTTCTCTTCCCCCTCTCCTTCCTCTCTCTTTAAAAATCAATGAAAGCATGTCCTCGGGTGAGGATTAAAACAAACAAAAAAAGTAAAGTAAGAACTAAGCATTTTCTTGGTTATAAGACTCAAAATATGAGTAGGTAGTGCTTTATACCTATTGACAGTCATGCTGATGTGAGAACAAAGCCTATATCTGCACTAGAATTGGATTGGACCAATTAAAAAATACCTAAGTATGCTCCTAGCCCATGTCTTTTATAATGTAGAGGAAGAATATGTGATAATACATGAAAATCTGTGCCTTATGTTAATTGCCTTACAAAATTATGAGCCTCTCACGTTTTTCTTTATAGGGCATCTCTGTAGGGCTTATAACAATTGTGTTTCTATTTTCCTTCTAAAATATTTTTCTTCTTTATCTGGTGTAACTTATTCTGTAATGCACAGCATCTTATAAAATAATTGAAATGTTACTCCAGTAGCCTTTTGTTTATTAACTTGACCTTTTTTATTTGTACTTAAAAGAAAAGCCTTGTTCTATCCTCATCCAGCTCCTGGCTTCCATTTATTCAAAATAGTTGAGGTCATTAAATCATAAAGTGTTTTTTTTTTTTTTGTTTTTTTTTTAATGTCTTATTGGCTTATAACACACGGAAAGGTCATAGGTGTACTTTAAAAAATCCTCATCTGAGGATGTTTATTGATTTGAGAGAGAAAAGAAGGGGGAGGTGGAGAGAGGGGGTGAAGTGGGGGCGGGGGAGACTTTGATCGGTTGCTTCCTTCGAACTTGCAACCTAAGTACATGCCCTGACCAGGGATTAAACCCATAGCCTTTTGATGTGTGGGATGACACTCCAGCCACCTGGGCCACCCAGCCAGGGCTATAGGCGTACATTTCAGTTTTTGCAAACTGCTCATATACAAGTAACCAGCACTCAGAAAATGCCCCTTTTACCACCTTCTGGTCATAACCTTACCTGACCTCGTTCCTTATAAGTACTATTCTAACTTCTAACAGGGAAGTTTTGCCACTTTCCATGGTGATTCTCCCTTCTTTGGGTACTGCCCTTCCAGTTGCAATTAACAGGGGCCTGGAAAGCTTTTGACTGAAGATGGGATCCTCACATTCTCCAGAGAATCTAAAAATTTGAACCAAGAAAAAACAGACTTGAGAGTGTTGGGGCTTGAATCAAATGAGTGAGGCCTCATTGATCTACCGCCCTCATGTTTGTTGTGGCCCCCCAGTGTCTTCCAGCAAATTTCCCTCATTTGCTTAAAGTAGTTCAAGTTGATTTTCAGTAACTGGAACCATTTGTAACATAGCTACAGAACTGATCTAACTTAGTTGAAGAAGTGCCTCATGTCCTTATTCTTCTCTCTCCTTCATTCATTTCCTCAGTAGTAAATACTGTCCCCAAACCTCTCACTCTCCTATTCTGGGCACTTTCTAGAATCTGCATTACAGTTTATTGAATGACCCCCAGGAGGAGGTAGTGTCCTTACTCTCAAACACAGTATAATAATTCAGGTGTAGTCTGAGGAGGGCATAGTTATTTAGTGGGGAAAAAACCTCCTCAGTGGAGACCTGATTTTATTCTCGTTCTGTGCTTAACTTGCTTAAAACCCTGGGCCTTTGTCTTTTCTATAAAGTGAGCAGATTGGATCAAATTCCTTTTAAAACAACTACCTAATGTTACATTGTATGATTACTTTATTAGAAATAAGTATCTCTTTTACTTTGGAGATATTTCTAGGAATTTGCCAGAGATTACATTGACTTTATTTTTAGCCATTCATTCCCTGAATTCCTCCTAGGTTTGTAGCCAGCTTTACTTCAATTAGTACTTGTACAGATGAGCCTTTGAACTGTTGAAGAACTTTTATTTTAAAATTGTTAATCTGAACCTATCTTTGCACTCTGTTGATTGTTGCTATTTTCCTTAATGTAATTTAATATACACATTTGTGCCCCGGCTGGTGTGGTTCAGTTGGTTGGGAATCATCCTGCAAACTGAAAGGTGGTAGGTGGTAGGTTCCATTTCTGGTTGGGGCGTGTGCAGGACGCAACCGATGTTTCTCACTCCAATCGATGTTCCTATTCCTCTCTTTCTCCCTCCCTTTCCCTCTCCCTGGAATCAGTAAAACACACACACACACACACACCAACATGATGTGGAAAGCATTGGACCCAAAATCAGACCTGGTTTGAAGTTCCTTGGCCAACCACTTTTCAAGCAATGTGAACCTGGGCAAGTCATGTAACCTCTTCAACATTTCTATAAATATTGAATGGGCTTCTTTGGCTGAAAGTCTTCTATGACTACATGGTCACTTCATCTGAGTGTATTAATGGGTTGGACAGATTTGGATTAGACTTTGAACTTTATGTCCCTTAATGCTTTTTACTAATGAATTTTTGAATGTATTGAGTAGCCCCTGGGTTAGTAGCTACTTATCTCATTTCTGAACAGATGACAGGTCTCTGGTACTGTAACAATCTGCATCCTGCCCTCTGCTCTGGCCCTGTGGGATCTGTTTTTCAGTATCTGTCTTGGACGAAGTTGTTTTTAGGCTTGGAGCAGGGCCTCTTTCAAGAAGCTTAAGGTCTTTGGGGGCAGTTCTGCGACTGAAGATTGTTAACCCTAATGTTCTTTTGAACTTGGTAGTGCAGGGAACCTTGAATCAGGTGAGCCAGCATCACTCACTGTATGCTGGTTGTGGGAACAGCTGCTCAAGATCCACTGTGGTAGGTTATATGGCTAGAATCATGCCATTTATCACCTATCACATGCTACTTCAGGACTCTTCATCTCAATTGCAGGTGTGTCTATCCTCAAGGAGGTGTGAATCAGTGTTTCTTCATCATTCACTTGCATGTGAGAACATAAGTAGCAATGATAACTTGAGCTGCCTACATTCCTCTCATTTGAGTCAAAACTTAGTGGTTTAAACTGGAGGCTCACAGTCCTGTCATTTGACTGGAAGGTGAAATTCAGTGTCAGTGCTTCTGAAACAGTTTGCTTCTAATGAACTCTTGGTGAGTTTCATCAGCAAGGCAGTTCTGTCCCTCTGATAGAGTACTTTTAGAGAAGCTGAACTGAGTACTTGTTACCTTTAGAGAATCTCAACTGAGCTTTGTTAACTTACATTGGACTAAAGCATAAGAAGTTCTGATGAACGAGCCAAGTATTTGTTTTGACCTTCAGAATGAGGGGAAATTGATCCTTTATGCATGACCTAGTGCTTACAGACTTTCAGAAATCTCATCTGTAAGGGGAGATTACTATTATTGTCTTTGAAGGTGTTATTATCAAATATGGCATAGAGCTTATTTTAAGAACAAGTTTCACTTACATGTCATACTCTTTCATTTGTTCAGACTCAGATTATTTGGGCATATTCATTTTGTTCTGAATCTATATGGTGCCCTGTCCTTAAGATCCAGAGTTTTAAATGAGTTCGGAGAAACATCATCTTTTCCATTGTCAGTAACAGTCCTAGACATAACTCAGGAGTTTCTGACTGAGACAAAACTCTTGGCTTTTTTTTAGGCCAAACTGAGAGGAGGGGGAGGGAGGAAAAGGGAATGATATTGGTTGTGGTTTTGCGAACTTGCACAGTAGGTTGATCTTAGTTAAAAGTATTGATCAATACTAGTGAAGATACATCGCCTTCTATCTTTCCTCTGGTATGGTTAACCATGCTTTTGCTCTTCATCTCAATTGCAGGTGTGTCCATCCTCGAGGAGGGGTGATTCAGAGTGTCTCTTCATGGAAGCATGGCTCAGGGACACCGTATGTTAGCAGCCGGCAAACACAGTCATGGACTGCTGTGACTCCCCAGCAGACTTGGGCTTCACCTACAGAAGTTGTTGACCTTACCTTGGATGAGGATAGCAGACGTAAATACCTACTGTAATACAATGTCACTGTGTTCCCTCTGCACTGTTCCCTTCCACTTCCTTCTCCTCCTTTTTGTGACATGGAAGTTCATTGTCATAGCTTCAATCTCAGAAGCTGTTTGTGGCATTTGTATAATCAAAAATTATGGATAATTGCCCCCATCCTTTTCCTTTTTCCTTTTTCCTCCCTTCCTCCCTTCCTTTTCTTTCCTATTTTTTTTGTTTTTTGGTAAATTAAAAGAAGTCACTTAGGAAAATAATTTATCACAGAGAAAAGAATTTCTTCTTTCCTTCAGTAGGAATGAGAATGATTAATTAGACTATTTCATTTTACTTGGTAACATTTTTCTTAGGAAACTGTCTTCCTCTTAGAATAATATTTTAATTACCAGGTGAAATGAATCTTAGTGTTTGAATCTTGTATTTATTTTTCTGTGTAATAAAATTAATATCTAGACTTGACCACTGTCAGCCCACCCATTGGCGCTCCCATCTTAGGGCATTTGCACACATATTAGTTAGGTCCTTATTGGCACCTAGTAGGGCATGTGCATTTGGAAACCTGTCCTTAAAAATAGAAGACAGAAGTGTTACTTTTCTTTTAGCTTCTTTCCTGACTTTGCTCCTGGCTGACTTCCCACAACACATATAATTGACATGTCCCTTTGTGTTTATAAATACTACTAAGATGACTTTATTGGTCTCTTTGTTGCAATAATTGATAACTCTTTGGACAGTGTCTCCTTTTGTGGCTGAGGCATTTTGGATGGATAACCACCACAAGGTTTTCTGGGTGTATGAAGAGGGTATTGAGAGAGCAGTAGGAAAATCTCTTTCCCTCAACTTTTTCCCTTGGTTTATACAAATAACAGGAGAGCATAGGAACCTGTTACTTAGGTAGACTATAAAGAATTGTGTGGCTTCTAAGGCTATGGGCATTTGCAAATCTGAGAGGAAAATGCCTTTTCATAGCTGGTTTCTCCAAAAAGGATGTACAGCTGTTCAAACTCGAGCTGAAATTGACCTGATTCTGTATTTGGGTGTTTTTCTCCTCTACTTTCTAAAATTGGAAAAACCAAAATGCACCGTAAGAAGCCAGATGCAAAGCACATTAATGGCACTGTAGGTTTCACAGTATCCAAAAGGTATAGCAAAGGGCAGTAGGAACTTCAGGGAATTCAGGAGATGCCGTGTTGGAGTTGGTGGCATTAGTTACTACTTCTTTTCCCTGTGACATGTTGTAGCTACTAGTGAATTACTTTACAAGCAATACCTAGAATTAAAACACTATGTACTGTGCACAAGAGGAGCGAAGTAATACTGGCTTAGAAGACCTCACTTTTTGTTTTTTCAGTTTTTGTCAGCCTTTGTTTTGTTTTTTGTTTCATTATTACCATATAATATTGCTGAAGCCCGTTTCCTCTCTCTGCAAATCCGTGTTGGCTCTTCCTTGACATAAGAGCATGAGAACTACCGTTTCTTAGTTTTCATTCAGTGGACACTCATTTACTAAGTGCCTATTCTGCACAAGGCACTGTGCGGGGTGGGTGCTGTGGGGTTGCTGAGATGAATGAGACACCCCTGCGTGCGCATGCTCTGGGGCCTGCCTGGCTCCACCTGCCTGGCCTTTTCTTTAATGTTTCAGAAAGACTCAGTTGTTCCTTTACCCTTCTTCCTGCTGCTGTACTTCTTCCTCCATGCACCTCTTCCCTGAGAGTGTATTTAAGCATGTGTTCTTGGAGCTTCTCTGATAACATCTCCTGTGATGTGGCCTCTGTTCTTCATCAACTTTTTATTTTTCTATCAATCTAGTTTTACTGGATCAGGCCTTTAAAAGATCGTTATTAATCTCCAGTTTTAGCACCTCATATCTCAGATGTCTCACATGGCCCTAGTTCTAGACAAAAACCAAAGACCCAGAGGCCAAAAGTGAAATTGGACCTTCTGCAGATTCACTACTGGTGTATCATTGGACCTTCACATTTTACTTTAGGATTAATTTATTAAATTTTACTGTTACATGTTGTTTTTGACTTGAATTAAAATGCTAGATAACGCAGAAATGTACAGTTTCTGGTCTTTGTGTTCCAGGAAAATCATTGGGAAAAGAATTGAATAGATTGTATGACTTGAAGTTTTGACTTGAAGTTTTTACAGCTTATTTTGTCCCCAATTATCAGGGCAGAGCCCTGTTTCAAAGAATGTTTTGCATTACATACTCTTACGTTAACAGTATATTTGTCCAGTTCCATACAGCAGGCGATTTCCCATTAACATATTTTCTTTAGCCTCTAATAGTCATCCTCTGAAGAGAATTCTTTTAGTGTGCTCTGTGCACTGCAGATTGGAAACAAAGTGAAGTTGTGACCAAGCTCTTTTCTGGCTGTTTGCTTTTATAGCAGGTTGCACTTTGCCCTCACCTGTCCCTTTCCCAGCACCCGGCCTACCTGAGTTGATGTATCAGAACAGAGATTTAGAAATCAGATGCAAAAGGGCAAAGGAAAGGGATGGTAGAGACAGTCAGCTTTCCCGCTAGTAGGTTGGAACTTTTCCATCTACTGACTATAGAAAGGCTACTACGTTCCAACTCCTCTTTCGTTGCCAGATCCAATAGAACGTGGATGTGGTTTCTGGCAAGGTATTAATGGTAAAATTCTGTGGTAAACAACTCCTGTGACATTTGAAATTTTTTTTATGTAAGGGGATCTTTTCTAAACAAAGTTTTGCATTTGGTAGCATAAATACTTCTTTATGCCTCATAGGACATTGTCCATTCAAAGTAATATCTCTGCTAATTGGTGCATTTAGGTCACAGATTGGTGTATGGCACTAATTACGTTAAGTCTCCCCTCCACCCAATTTGAAACCACAGAGCAGTAACCAGCTATTACATCATCACAAATGCCCTATAACATGTCACTGCTGCTCACCAGTAGTTGTCTTTTCATTTGGATGAAGGGGGCCAGACTGAATGGACTCCATTATTTACAATTGAGCATCCCATAAACTCTGTTTTTATTATTATCAGTTGTGACTATAACTGTCTGATTTGCTAATTTAGTCAGTTGTTCATTGTCACTTTTAGCAGACTAGCACCATAGGTAATTAAAAAATGAATTTGTTGCCTGCTTTTTTGTACTGTGTCACAAGGCTTGTGAAAAAGCTGGGGTCACAATTTTGTCTTTCAGTTTAACTTTTTTTTTTTAAGGCAAAGAACCCCTAATTCCTGTTTTCCAGTATGTGTATGATGTGACTTCGATGTATATATAAAAATGATTGCACCCTAACCAAACTTCCTCAGATTGTGCACTGTTTGTTTAAAATAATCACGTATTTTAGTCCAATGCTGTTATATTTTTTCATTTTATTTAAAACACTATGTACCTATTCTTTTAACAAACTTTAAAAGGTAGTGATCTTAAAAAGAAATCACTGGATAACTAGGAAATGTTTTTCGTTGTTTTTTGTTTTTGTTTTTTAGAGAGTACAAAGGTCATTGAAACCTTTTGCTCCTCTTCCCGTGAAAATGTTAGCCATTGTATGGCTAGGAGTCAGTGCACTTGGTGGTTAGCAGATCTGCTGTTGCTGGAGTGTGAGCGTGGACTTGATGCAGTGACGACAAATCATTGCTTAGAATTAATGTTTTAAAATGTGCAACTCTAGTTTTTAAAACAAAATTTGGTTCTTTACATTCATTATCTAGTTTTTGTTTCCATTTAGTATTTAATGGTCTTTGGAGAAAAAAATAATAAAACAGAGTGTTATATATATATATATTTTTTGGTGCAAGATAAGATTTTCTGTTTTTTGAAATAAGTCTGTAGCCTAAAGGTTAAACTATTTTAAGACAAAAATAAAATAGAGTGTATTTAAACAATGATAATTTCTGAGGATTTTTTTTTTTTTTTCTATCTGCTTAGAAAATTAGATTGTGCCTAGAGCAGCTCTCAAGTTAGTTTTGGATGTAAAAGTGGATTATATTTTGTTAACAGATCATATTGTTATAAGATGCTTTTTTTCCCTCCAAGCAATATCTGTATTCTACTTCCAAAGTGTTTTGTACATGACCTTTGGTGTGTTAGGTCTAGATAAAAATAGCTTTGCATTAGCTTTCCTGGAACCCCCCAGCTCCCTTTCCGGCTAGGACCATGAGATTTCAAAGAGTGCTGAAGGCTCCCTAGTGCTAAGTAAGCACCTTTGTTCCTGGGACTAAAACTCAGCCGACAGTTACTTCCCAGAGGCAAGTGCACTAGGGTAAGACACAGTGACTGCATGCACTTTTGCACATGGTTGAACACAAGCAAAAACAGGGTGTTTCAGAAATAATCTAACTTTTCTGCACTTATTTGGTTGTATTTTCAGATTTTCTTATTTGGTTATCAAAGTATTAAGAGCTACCATATTAACATCTCATGACTTTTGTAACTTCACATACAGGAAAAAGGAACCAGGGAGAGTGAGGCCTATATTTATTAAAACATACACTCCTGGATCTCTTAATGTTCCCAATAATTTTTAGTTCTACTTGCACTAGAAGGATATCTGTTAACAATTAGAAAATACTTTCAGTTTTTTGAAATTGTTCTTCTATACTGTCTTGTATCTGAGACCCAGTATTAGTGTTATGATACACTTTTTTCATGGACCTCAGAAGAACATTGTTTACCTAAGGCCTTGCTTTTGAATCCTTTTGCTTTTGGATGCTGTGCTTCTGAAGACTAGACAAGGCATGAGTAAGTAAAATAATCCACGGGTAATACTTAATTTCATTCTGGCCTCCTCCTCTTATCTTTGCTGGCTTTTGGCCTTGCCTTCCCTTATTTGTATGTTTTTCACATTAGATCAGCTGTTCGTGACCTTTCTGGAACCAGGGATTGGTTTTGTGGAAGACAATTTTTCCATGGACCGGGATGGGGACAGGGCAGATGGCTTTATAGCCTACCAGCAGATGCAGCTTAATCATCACTTGCCACTCTCTGATAGGGTTTTGATATGAGTGTGCAAGCAGTTGATTTATTATGTCTCTGTGCAATCAAACCACATTTGCAGCCGCTCCCCAGAGCTGGTATCACTGCCTGAGCTCCACCTCAGATCCTCAGGCATTAGATTCTCATAAGGAGCATGCAACTTAGATCCCTCATGTGCACAGTTCACAGTAGGGCTAATGCTCCTATGAGAATCTAATGCTGCCACTGATCTAACAGGAGGTGGAGCTCAGGTGGTGATGTGAGCAATGGGGAGCGGCTGTAAATACCCATGAGGCAGGCTTCCCTCGTTCCCTCACTGATCGCTCACCTCCTGGTGTGCAGCCTGGTTCCTAACCGTCCATGGCCTGGGGGTTGGGGACCCCTGTATTAGATGACAGCTATTTTATAATTTTAGTCCAAACAGAGAAAAATTATAGATAAATCTTTACCAAATATATAACTATCTCTTCAGTTCCAGTTTTGCAACAAGAGTGAGTATCTTCTAGGTTTTGTTTTAACCATGTTACTGATTTATGAAGGCGTGATCCTCTTAGGTCATCGGTAGGTATGATTTTCTTTGCTTGCTTGACTTCATGTTTGAGAGCACCAATTAACAGACTTAGAGAAGGTCTTGGGCTACAGTGGCGCTTTGGCTGGGAGAATCTGCCTGGAGGAAAAGAAGGCAGTAGTGAATACTGGAAGGCGTAATGAGCTCAGTAAAAAAATGCAAGTGGTGACCTCGAACCTCACAGAGATGCAGAAAGCACACACTGGTCCAAGAGGTGTGACACTGTGGGCTCAGTTCAGCAGCCATTGTGGTACTCTGTAGGTGATGTGCCTTCTAGCTGGAGATGGCTTTAGGCAGCAGGGGTCTCTTTCTGTGAAGACCCGAGAGCCCATTTGGTAAGGGGGTGGTATGAGTAAAGGAGGAGAGTGCCTGCTGGCAGGGGAGGCAGGCCTCAGAAAGAAGGTGTGGCAGCAGCAGCTGGTGTGATCTGCTCCAGATCCGGGCCTACTGGTTGGGAACACCCTTTAGTTGTAAATTATATTGACCTAGCTTCTTAGTCTTTAGTAAAGGAAGCTACTCGGTACCAGATTTTTCCTCTGTGATTTGGTAATTGACACTTCATAGCAGTCATTTCTGTTTTCTTTCCATGATTGCTTCATTCTAAGAGTTCGGGAAGGTGAAGTATTGTTGACTGTTGAGTCCTAATTTTTTTATTTTAGTCCTCATCGATGATATGTTTTTTATAGATTTTTAGAGAGAAAGAGAGAGAGAAACATCAATGTGAGAGAAACATCTATCAGTTGCTCTCATGGGTGCCCCAACCGGGAATCAAACCCACAACCTTTTGGTGTATGGGATGATGCTCCAACCACTGAGCCACCTGGCTAAAGCAAGCAAGCCTAACTTTAGGATGGATCTCGGCACTGGCAGCCTGAGGGGGATCAGAGGACAGGGTTACTAATGTTTAAAAAGCCTGAACTAGAGAACAGGAGACTCCAGAAAGGCCATCTGACCACAGAGGGATTTGATTTCTAATACCTATAAAATGAAGAATTTCTGAAACTGAAAGGAGATAATTCGTTGTTCTGCAGAGCCATCCAGCTTTTTAGGCAGGAATTCAGCAGAACTGCTTACTACAAAAAGCTCTTCAGAGGACCACAGTTCTGTCATCTCACTTAAACTTTCGAACGGCATTGGATGGACTAACTCACAGAACCTTGAATTTCTATGAACTATTTTCAACGTTTAAAAGAATGTTTTATTTCAGAATTTCCACTTGGAGGTAAGAAGTGGTACAGATGTTAGCCTAATTTTGCAGATTGGAAGACAGAACAGAAGAATAACAGCTTATCTAGATTTACATAGCTAGACTTTGCAAGAGAAGATTTTTTTCCCCTAAGTTTCAAATTGGGGCTTTTTAGCATTAAGGAAAAGGGAAGGGAAAAAAAAAAAAAGACCTCTTTCTTTTACTTGGCTGCTGCTGCTGCTCCTCCTTCTTCTCCCTCCATCTCCTTCTTTTTTTTTTTTTTTTTGCTGCTGCTGCTGCTGCTGCTGATTTACTTGTTCTGGCCTGACAAAAAAGTCTTCCTGAGAAGTACTGTTTGATTGGTTCCCTTTTCAACAAACAGTCGCAGATTTAAACACCAGAACCAAACACCTGAGTATGTGTTCCAGCTCAGGCTTTGGAATAGCCATGGAAACTTTCTGCTGATAGACTCCCTGTCTCATAGTTTATGGAGTTAAAAAGTATAGATGGCCAATAAACATAGGAATAATGCTCAGGCTCACTACTAATTATGGAAGCGCATACTTATATTACAGGATGCCATTTCATATAAGTAGAATCAGATAGGAGTACATTTAAATCCAAAAAGGCGGCAGAACAATGGCAGCTTGCTTGTCTTGTGTGAGCAGAGTTTGCGACAACTCTTTTGGAAAAGGATGGAATTTTCTAGTAAAGCTGAATATGTGTATACCTCAAGCTATAGACTGAATGTTTGTGCCCCCCCCCTCCAAGTTTTAATGCTATAAAGCCCTGCTCCCCAGTAGGATGTTATTTGTAGGTGGGGCCTTGGTAGGCAATTACATTTAGGTGAGATCATAAGGGTGTAGCCCCCATGATGGGATTAGTGCTCTTACCAGAAGAGAAGGAAAATCTGTCTTACACAGGAGGACACGGTAAAAAGGCCTGTAGGACAGGAAGAGGGTTCTCACCTGAATACAGCCATGCTTGGCACACTGATCTAAAGCTTCCGTCTTTAGAACTGAGGAAAAAAAGTGTGTTGTTTAAGCCACCCGGTCTAGAGTGTTTTGTTATGGCAATCCAAGCTAAGACATCCCATGAGTGAACAATTCCAGAATGATACTCTTGAGCAGCTTTTATTTATTTATTTGTTTATTTATTTATTAAATATTCACATCTCGTGCCCTCTTTCTTTTTTAAAGATTATTTATTTAGTTTTAGAGAGAGGGGAAGACAGAGACAGGGAAAGAAACATCAATGTGTGACTGCCTCTGGCACACCCCTTACTGGGGACCTGGCCCACAACCCAGGCCTGTGCCCTGACTGGGAATCAAACCAGTGACCCTTTGGTTCACAGGCTGGTGCTTATTAGTCCACTGAGCAACACCAGCTGGGGCTCTTGAGCAGCTTTTAAACTGGTGCTTGTCTATATAGGGAAGTCGTGAAGTCAATTCAGTGTCTATAAACTATCTTTCTATATGTTTAAGGAAATATAGCAACATAAAAGATAATAGCAGGCAATGTTATGTGTAACTTATTATGTACTGCTACAAAAGGTCTGTCCAGAAGGTATCCAGCCATGTACTATGAAAAATTGAGACATTTATTGAAGAAGATACAAGATACAAGAAACATTGTACATAGGACAATGATGCCTCAGTCCCCTTCAAAGTAGGCACCTTGGGACCTCACACAGTTCTCCCAGTCGTCATCAGCTGCCCCATTGTATTTTCCTGAATCTCATCATGGTCTGAAATCTCTTCCCTTTCAGAGGTGATTTTAGTTTTGGGAAAAGCCAGAAATCACAGGGTGCCAAATCTGTGTTGTTGGGGGACTAAGTTGCCTGGGTGATTTAGTATTTTGCCAAAAACCTCTGCATGAGACGTGATGCAGGAGTGGGCACATTGTCCTAATGAAGCTGCCAACACCAGTTGCCTGTAAGCTGTGACTTCCTGAATAATCCAGATAGTTTCCATGGATTAAAATGCAAAATGTGATGCAGATTTGTAGCTCTACTCGCTCAGTCACTTTGAATGCAACAGTCACACAGTACATGTCAGTCAGTGATGTCTACTGCCCCCACTGACTAGTGCAGTGAAGTTGTCATTGTTCTCACATGCGCATTCCAGTCCACTCTCCTTGGCTGCCAGGTTACATCGATGTCGCACAAACCATTCTCATTATGTTAATAATGGCTGGACTTTTTCTGGACAGACCTCGTGCATCTACATAAAAATATATGTATAAGTGCATAGGGTTGAGATATAAAATGTATTTTTTACTGTGGGCTGCAGTCAAAAAGATAAGTAAAACCATGGTTCTAGGGAAACTAGTTCTGTGTGCTTAAAAACATTTCGTGTCATTTTCCCCAGTTTTGACCATTTCCACATAGATATCCATCCACTGGATGGATAAGCAGTGTATTTATACAATGTTCAACCACTGTGGAAGTCAATGACATAGAACTATATTTATATACTTATACCAGTTATATCAATATGAATAAATCTCAACCATGTGCAGGAAAGCAAGTTGCAGAATATGTACTACATGATGGTTTATATGAAGTTTAAAAAACAGACCGATACTAATTGATAAGTGATACATACACATGTAGTAAGAGTATAAAGAAGTACATGAGAATAATAAACACCAACGTGGAGGTACAGAGGGGTCACAGGGACTTTATTGGTAAAGTTTCTTAAGTTGGGTAGTGGGGACACAGATGTATATTATTCTTTGTACCTTTATGTATATCTTAATAAAATCAAAATTTTTTCCATCTCAAGTAGAAAGGATAAAAGCTCTTTATGACTTTCTAGATGGTATTAGTAGAAATGAATAAGAACTGAAACTCATTCCTTGTAGGTGCCCTCAACATTTATTGGATGTATCACCATGAGCACAAGCAACAACAAAAAAAATTTTCATTAATTGTACTTTATCAAAATTAATTTTGTGCTTCAAAGGATGATATCCATCAAAAAAGTGAAAAGACAACCCACAGAATGAGAGAATATATTAGGAAATCTTATATCTGATAAGGGACTTTATTAAAATATATAAAGAACTCTTACAATTTAACAATAAAACTAACAAAGGATCTGAATAGACATGTCTCCACGGAAGGTATACAATTTTTCAATAACACATGATGCTCAACATCATTGGTAATCAGGGAAAATGCAAGTCAAAATCACAATGAGAAACAACTTCACACTTACAAGGATAGCTAGAATCAAAAAGTCAAACAACAGTTGGTGATGAAGTGGAGAACTCAGAACCGTCATACATTGCTGGTGGGACTGTAAAATGTGCACCCATTTTGGAAAATAGTTTGTTCCTCAAAAAGGTTAAACATAGTTACCATGTGACTCAGCCATTCCACTGCTAGGTATACACCCAAAAGAAATGAAAATGTCCACACAGAAATATACACAAGTTTCTGTAGTAGAATTACTCATAACAGTCAAGGAGTGGCCACCTCCCAAATGTCTTACAACCATACCATTGAGTATTATTTGTAAGTAGGAATGAAGTACTGATACATGTTACAGCATGGATGAACCTTGAAAAATGTTAAAGAAGACAATTACAAAAGACCACGTTATATTTTTCATTTATAGGAAATGTCCAGAATAGACAAATCTTAGAAACAAAGTAGATTAGTGGATGCCAAGGTCTTGGGGAGAGGGGGGGGTGCAAAATAGGAATTGCTAATGGGTAAGAGGTTTTTTTTTTTTTGTAAGTGAAGAAAATATTCTAAAATTGCGTAGGGTGATGGTACACCGTTCTGAATATACTAAAAACCACTGAATTGTGTACTTTAAAAGGGTGAATTTTATGGTGTGTGAATTATATATCAATAAAGCTGTTATAAAAATGCCAGTTACCTTGGGAATTGAGGGTACCATGCTTTAAGATGTTAATATACAGAAAATGGGTTTAGGTAATGGGGCATGAGAGTAAGAGAAGTTGCAACCCAGCTATGAAGAGGGACTCAGGAGACCAAGATGATAGGGCAGTAACTGCAAGGCAAGAATGACCAAGTTCCTCACTGAGCGCAGACTGCCCTGCCCCTGAGATGCAACTTGAGGAGGGACCTACCCTCTGGGAAGAGATGTGACTTGCTGAGGTTTTCATTGCTGTTCAAACCCCGGGGGTGAAGATTATTCAGAAAGAAAGCCACCATTGCCCACTGAGATGTGAGTGCCTGCCCTCAGGGCAAGGTCAGGACTGTAGCCTCTGAGCTCCTGGGACCTGCCCCTGGCTGTTGCTCAGAAAGTTTGCAGTTACCCTGACGGACCATTTCTGACAGCTGACTTTGGGCAGTGAGTCACACTGGGATGGGATGGGCGGCAGTTTCACATTCTGCATGCCCTTTTCCTCTGAGTTCCTGCTGCAAGCTGCCCAAAGTCACTGCCCCTGTGTCTGCTTGGAGTGTGTGGAGTCCCTCAGAGATACTGAGGCAGAAAGTGTGTTGGGACCTTGGCTTTAGGTGCTACTGGGTAGTGTCTCTTCAATTTCATCCATTTAGTAATTTTCTACATTCCAGAGTAGATGGCTAAATGCTGATAAGCTCTTCAGGTTTATGACAGAGTACATTTGTTTGTTCTGACATAAAAAATGTGTACCATTAAAAATGCGAACTTATCACTCAGCAGTGAAATCCTTTCAGCACAGACATCAACCAGTCAGGGCTAGTGCTGAGAGTGTGGCTGGCCCAAGCTCCTGTGGCAGCTGTGGGAGTAACCCAATCATTGTAGGGCTGGGGACCCTGGGGAGCCAGCAGGGTGATGGGGAAGGTGCTCTAGAGGCCCAGGGCAGGGGCTGTTTGCCAATCGCAATTTAAATGTGTCTTATTTTAGCAACTGCAAGAACCAAACAAGTGTATGCTATTAGAATATCAGCCTTGCATTCACCTAGCCTCTCTATGCCTCAGGCTCCTCACCCATAAAATGGGGATAACAGTACCCACTGTATGCACGCATTACAAGGTGAAAATGAGTAGAGGCCAAGTCCATGCTGTCAGTCTTGCCAGCCCCGCACCAGTCCTTATTTGGCCAGCTCAACCAGGAAGCATGTAGACCAAATAAAAGTCGTCTGTAGGCTGCTGACAATTTCACAGCAGCATTTTGGAAACCAAAATGTATATGATAATGCATCGAGTGGTTTAAAAAAAAAAGTCCCAAGATCTGGATTTAAGCTCTGCCTTCATTGCTAACCAAGCTGTGTGACCTACCAAGCTCAGTCACCTCTGTGGATCTCACCTTGTTCATCTATGAAGGGAGGATACTTTCAGGCCTACCATTGGGGTAGAGGCTAGGTGATTACATAAATAGTATAGGATGGTTCAAAGCCCATTAGAAGTTAGGGATTCAAGTGACTACAGGGGCAAAGCTTGTACTGGAAGTAATAATACATTCAGCTGGACAAGGAGGAAGGTACACACAGGGGAAGACTATATCCCTTGCCATGAGAAAGTATAGGCTTGAAGTTGCCAGATGGATGGATTTTTCAACCAACCCCCCAGCCCCTGAAATCTGGATTTAAAATACAAATGTGAAATTTCTGATTTATGGATGTTCTAGTGTGGTCATGGTCAGACCTGCTGAATGTTTATCTGTTGGGACAGGAAGAAATAAAAATAGGGTGGACCTGTGCCACCCCCTTCCTCCCCTCCACCCCATCCCCTGGGTCCTGGCCTAGGATGAAAAGCGGAAGGCCTGGGGCATTGTGGTGCTCCCACCCTCATTCTCTACAGGCTGCTGAGACCTTGGTGCTGCAGGTGAGTCGGCTGTAAGGGACCGAGCGCACCCCAGGGAGCTGTGGTCGCTGGTATCCTTGGGCTGGTGTATTGCCTGAGTACACCTCTCTGTTTAGACAGTCAACCAGAGGGAACGGAGGCCAATTCCGTGTCATCTGTCTCACCAGCCCTGTAACCTGTCAATCCCATTTGGCCTAGCTCAGCGAGGAAGTGTGTGGGCCAAACAAAACTTGTCTGCAGTCCTGATTTAGCCTGCAGGCTGCCAGTTTGCTACCTTTGTGCCATGCAAATGTCACTGGTTCAGCAAACAGTAAACACTTGCTATGTGCTAGGCACTGAGCCACACCCCAGGGTCATGAAGGAAACTGGAAACCAATCCTCACCCTCAAGTAATTTGTTCTGTCTGCTGTAACAGACTGTTGTCACAAAGCCTGACAAACACTAAGCTCAGTGCAGGGGTTGGGGGTAGTGGAGAGAGGAGGCTCCATAAGCTAGTGTTGGGGTGGAATGAGCAAATGGGAGAAATAGTACTTCAGGGGTGATGGTTGAGCTAAGTCAGTGGGATAGGGAGGAACTGTGGGGTCAAGGGAAGAAGAGAATGGAGGGTGTGGAAGGGTGTCATTTTAGGTACAAAGCTCAGGCAAAGCAGGTAGGAAAGAAAGCATGGCTCAGTAGGTGGACCGCTAGTTGGAGGAAGGGGTGAGTAGTGGGGAGTAAGTTGGAGATACAGTTGGGAGCCACGTGGCAAAGGGCCTCACTGACATCCCCAGACACTGGGTATTGGTCTCCACCAATAGAATGTGTATGTTACCCTCACGAAGCCTACATTCAGAGGCAGAAAATAAACAGCTAAGTACATAAATACATTCCCCTGAAGTGAAGGGAGCACTGAGGTACTGTGTGGAGGGGAGTGGTAGAGCAGCTCTTCCTGGCAGTAAAATGGGGGCATGATGTAGAGAAGCACTGAGGTTGGAAGTGGGGAATTTGATTAGGAAGCATCAGCAGTTGAAGAGCAATGAAGAAAGCGGAATCAAGGTGGCGGGAAGGAGGGCAGGTCAGAACGAAGAAACAACTGTAAGGTTAAATCTTCAGGATCCGGTTGACCCAGTGTTGGGGATCAGCGGGCGTGCAGAGCATAAGAGGAGGGACAAGTCAGGAAGAGAGGCTCCCAGGTATTGCATCCACGGAGTAGGAAATGCCGAAAAGGGGGTCAGGTTTGGAGAATGTAGCAGAGGCTTTTGCTGTCCCAAGTCACACCGCTCTCAAATGAGGACAGGTTTTTGCCCTTTGTACCCTTTGCCATTAAGGAGACAGCGCTTGGCGAGCCTCGTTGGCGTTGAGACACGATACAGGTCATTTTTGGAAATACTGCTCCAGCCCATTCACTGAGTGACTTGGAGCAAGGGAGGGCTCCGCAGCAAGCCCAGGCTACCAGGCCAGCTGCCCTGCTGCTTGGACTATATGACCTCGCTGTCCATTGGTTCTAGAGGTAGTCACAGTGGATAAGGATGCAGTGTGGAGTCTGGCAAGCCCCAGTAGGAAAGCTGTCTCCTGGACCGTATGGGTTTTGAGGCAAGGCCGTGCCGTGTGCAGCAGAGAGCTACTTACCATTTGAAAAGCAGCTCCCACCGTACTCTTGGGCCCTGACCATGGCACATTAGTGGACGGAGGCATCAGAACTGCTCATCGTGAGCTGGGTCTTGTACCATTCACCTTAGAAATCCAGGCAGGCCCAACAGCAGTTTGTTCTGAGATGCAGGTGGTACATCTAGGATTGGAGCGAGCAGGGCCAGAGGGCACAAGTAAGACAAGCAAATAGACTAGCTGCACATGCTTCTTCCCCAGACCTCCAAGGCATACCTCCTGTTGCGTCAATGAATCCCTCCTTTCATACCAGGCATTTTTCTTGTGACCAGCTGATGGAGGAAAAAAGATCTCAGGCCTGTTCAGTGTGTTGGTGTTAGCCAAAAGCAGACTGATGGTTTCACTAGAGGCCCAGTCAGGGTATCTTTTAAAGACAGTAGTTAGAGAAGCTCTCCCAGTGGGCAGAACTTCAAGCAATGTACCTGTTCATCAGCGTGGCCTAGAGGGAGAAGTGCTATGTATTCCATACAGATGCATCCCTTGGGCAGCAACATAGGGCTTGGCGTGTCTGCCAGGGGCCTGAAGAAAAGAAAAGAGGTCTGGGGAGGGGGCATGTGGGTGATCCAGTGGGAGTGGGTTCAACGTGTGTGGGTCTTCCTGTTCATGCTAATGCTTAGCACCCACCGCAGCGGAGGTTCTGAACAACCAGGCGGATGACGGGACACCCTGTGGAGCTCAGCCTTGTCCTCAGCCATCCCGGGGCTTGCACGATGGACCCATGAATAGGGTAGCCATGGTGAAAGATGGACGTCAGGCCACAGCTACGGCTGACTGATCTGTCAGGCCAATCCCTTTGCTAGCCAGCTACTTAAGGGAAGTTGATTACATTGGGCCCCTTCCACCATGGAAAGAGCAGCAAATCCTCTTCCTGGGATTGATACCTACTCTGGTGTTAATCTGAGGGTTTACACTACAGAGTGCCTGATTTCTCTACATACGATGCCTCGTAACATTGCCTCAGACTAGGCCCATTTTATGGCAAAGGAAATGTGACAATGGGTGTGTGATGAAGGGATCCTCTGGTCTGGTGTACTGTATACCGAATTGTTAGAAGCACTGGATCTAATAGACTGATGGAATGGTTTATTAAAAACAAAACTCAGCTGAAGTCCCAGTTCAAGGATAGCCCTCGAGTTGGATGCTCTCATCCGGAATATAGCTGATGTCCAGCGATGTATCCCCAACTTGTAGACTATGCAGGTCCAGGAATCAAGGATGGATGTAGGATTGGTCCTTCTCACCATCACTCTCAATGGTTCACTTGCATCAGGTGAGAGAATGTCTAGAACTTAGAAGTTTCACTCAGGGATATACCTGGAACTCAGGGCTTCCTGCAACAACAGTGGCCTGACAAGGCCAGATCGGCTGAGGGCTCAGACCCCTCAGGGACGTAGGTCTGGGTCATTCCATTGGTCAAGCAACCTAGACCAGCTGACAATGAGGAAAATCTAGAATAGGTGGTAGAGAAGGAAGATGATCAGTAAGTTTAGTTTCTAGACCTGCTCTAGCAGTGAGTGCGGTTGTAGCTACTCCCACTCACTTTCCCATACAAAGTATTTTCACTAGATTACGGCTGGCCACTGCCTTGAAGACTCAGTGACTGAGTAGACTTCATGTGGGGCATACAGGGAGCAGAGAGGTGCCAGGGGCACCCTTTCCACAACCTTTGATTTCAGCTGCAGCCATGGTAGACAGTTCTTTGTGAGCTTGGACTCAATGCCGGCAGCACCCGTTCTGAGTGCAGGAGTGCATCATTCTGGTGTCTAGTCTTGGGCCTTCTTCAAAGCCACAGAAGCCTGTGGCTTGTGCGGCTCAAACACAACCCAGAAGTTAGGGGAGTTAATGGCCCTGGGATAGCCTTCAACCACCGAGGATGGGAGCTAGTGGATAGATGCCCATTCCTCACATACCTTGGCCAGGGGAAAATCATAACTCTGGTTGGGCAATTCTCGGAGACATTCTCTATACTTCTCAGGAGATCCCAGTGGAATTGAGCCCCCACTGCTCACAGCAGTAATTTTGGTAAGGGGCCTTATATTAGCTTTTCTTCCTTTGCTTTCTCACTCGTTCCCATTCTTTAAATCTCTTTCTTGAGACTGCCTCCCACTTAAATCTCCTACACCTGAGTTCTTACCTCAGGCTCTGCCTCTGGCTGAATCCAGACAAAGACATGGAGGAAGAGGCCAAGTTCACTCTGAGCTTGACATGCAGAAGAGACCGTGTGCAAAAGGGCAGTAGGCAGTGGACACATGACTTTTGGAGATGTGGACCTTATATATTAGCAAAAGTGACAGGTAAAACCACAGGCCCTTGGACAACATATTTAAGAGGCCAGTGGAAGAGGTTCACCCTTCTAAGTCAGTGGTTCTCACCCTGGGGCCATTTGACAACTCCTGAGGACATTTTTAGTTATCAAACGTGGGTGGAGAGCAAGACAGATGCTGCTACTGGCATCTAGGGGGTAGAGGTCAGGAATGCCACTCAGCGTCCAACAATGCACAGGCCAGATCCCAAGAGCAAAGAATTAACCCCAAATGTCAGTAGCTGAGAAACTGTTCTATGAAGACCGCAAAGGAGCACTGAGAGTTGCAGGAGGAAAACCAGGAGAGTGGCACTGTGAAAGCATGTCCCCAAGCCAACAGGTCAGGGCTGCACAGGGGTCAGGGGACATAGGAGCCCATAACTGTCTATTTAGCAACAAGGACCGTGGCTAAAGCAGCAACATGGGACAGAAGTCAGTTTGGAGTAGGGGGAAGGTGTGGCTGGAAGGCAGCTAGTGACGACAGTATAGAGTTTCTTCAGGGGCTTGAGCTGAACAAAAGGAAGGGGTGTTTGAATGAGTTAGAAGGAGCTATAGACTGAAGGAAGAGTTTAAGAGGATACTGTAAAGACAAGCATCCTGTTTATGCTGATGATAAGGACCAGCAGGGATACAGGAAATGGGATCATTGATGGAAGAGAGAGCCCAGGGACAACTAGGGTAGCAAAACCCAGAGCACAGGGCCACTAACGTGGCCAGCTAAGGAAGCCTTCCTTCTGAAGCTGGAAGGAGGCAAGCGTGGGCATAGCTATACATAACGTTGGGGAAGGAGTGTAGACTGTTGAGGGGTTCAGCTGGGGCGTTTTTGGTCTTCGTCTAGGAGACGGTCATCTGCAGCGTGTAAGGGGAGAGAAATGGGGTAAGAGGCTTATTATTAATAACTGGATTGATTATATATGGGTGTTTATTATATTGCGATTTGTATGCTGTTCTCCTGAGTCACCTTGCGAAGTCTGTCCTTTTTCTTGCCTGGTGTGTGGCAGAGGTGAGCCCAAGGCTATTGTGGAAACTCAGGTTTTCTCTGAGACATCAGCTGAAACTCCCTTTCTCTGTGGAATGCCCATGGAAATCCAGAATTCTCTCCAAGATGTTTGCAGACTTGGGGTTTAGTTTTTTAGGACTACCTCTGCTTCCTGGTCCCCGTGTCTAGAGGTCCTCTCTCTGTCCTGCTACAGATTTAAACTTGGACATGAAAGCCTTCTTTCATTCAATAAAACCACCTCACACCGAACACTGGGGTGAGCGGCTGGGTCTGGGGTCTTGCGGTGCCCACTCTTGTGCCATTTTGTGAGCACCTTGTTCTTCCTCTTCCCTTCACTGCTCAGTATTTCCCACAAATTGTACTTACCTCTAGGTCCTTCTCTCTATTTACTCAGCCCTCCTGAGCTCCCTACCCCCAAACTGCCTTACAGAAACCATCATGGTGTACAGAGGACAAGAAAGATTCCTATTAGATTCCAAAAGAAGGTGTTCATGTGTAAAATGATGAAAATGGGCTTGAAAAGTCAGACGACAACTTCAGCAGTTAGGGCTTGGGGATCTAAGATTTATGCCCAAACCCACTGCAGCTGCTCACTGTAGACAGGTAGGCCCCACTCTTCAAGACCATCTTCTCACCTTGAAAGGGATTAGCTCTACCAGGGACAGTCTGCTGAGAAGTGAGAAGGCAGAGCAAGGCTAGAGGAGAATTAAGAGGCCCCGCTGGGAAAATGGTCCTAGCTGATGCTTCTCCTCCTCCCCTCGACTCCGTCTCCAGAGGCCTGGCCTAGAGGTGAGAAGGCCCTGCTTCTAGAACCTGTTCCTCTTGTCTGCCTTGTGATCTTAAGCCTTGGTGTTCTCATCTGCAAAGTGAAGATGACAAGGGAGGAAGAAAAACTTAATGAACCAGGATCTGTGAATACCTGCCTCGTGGTAGCTACTTAATATGTTCCAGATGCCACAGCCCCTTCTGCTTTCGCAACAAGACCGGAGCCTCAACGTTCCTTGCCTGGGTTCTCAGAATCATTCGCTGAGCGTTTGGTGATGCTAGACAATTTCCTTCTTCAGTGCTGGTCAATCAGTCAGCACATGAGGGCCGAACACCCACACAGTACCTCTCCAGGAGGTCTCAGCTAGAGATAGAAGAGCCCAAGTTGCCCTCAGGAGCTTCAGCCCTCCCTGGGGAGGTGACATGATTGACAAAGTGAAGACTGAATATGGGACTGATGACCAGGGCAGTGTTTATTTAGGAAATTAAAATGACTTAAAAAAAATTTTTTTAATTTTCTTCTCTCTCGCTGTGTCTCTCCTTCTTTTTGTTGTTGTTGTTGTTGTTGTTATTTTGATCTGGTCCCATGAGAAAATTGATACCACCTCCCCAGACCCAGAGACCCTCACACCCACTCGGGGCCTGAGGGCTCCTGGTGCAGTGCTGGCGGCGTCCAGTAGGGGGCCGCCGCGCTCTTCTCCGTCCTCGTCTCTGAGCCACGTGGAGATTTGTTGAAGGCTCGCTCTCTGCGCTAGGGTTTGGAAGACTTTTGACCATGTTCCGCAGCTGAACGTGCACTTTACATCAGTGTAGGCTTACGCAAGTGTGTATTTTTCTAAGCAATATTTACCCTTACTAATGGCTGCACTCTGATCTATTTCTAGTTCAGTTCTGTCCAACATTTGGTGGTTTTAAAAGTGCTGCTCACACTCACCAACAGATGGAGACCTGTACTCAGAAACCCTCTGGGAGTCTAAGCTAGGGGAGTGAGGGATGGAATTTGGGGTCACCTAGTAAAGGGCCTCTTAGTACAGCGGTTAGAAGTGTGAGCTTGAGAGCCAGGCTGTGGCATGGAATCTGGGCTCTGCCTTTTTCTCCATCTGTAGCCCGGGAGGTGTATTCTACCCTTCTGTGCTCAGTAAAAGCACTGGTTATATTAACAGCTCTTTCCCACTCAGAAACAAGGACTGCTGCAGAGTGTCAGTCACAGCGGAAGCCTGTCTGATACCTCGTGGATTCAATGATCCAACATGTGTTGACAAAGCTCTGGGTCTGGCTAAGGTGGCCCAGGCAGCTGAGGAGCACACAGACAGTTACAACGGATGTGAAGTGGTAAGGGTGGAGGTGGTGATTAGCACTGGGCAATCTGGGAACACATGGGCAGCTGGAAGACTCTTTAACTCAGTGACTTTAACCCTGATGTACAGGATCAGAAACCCCAGGGATGGGCCCAGCCCTCCCAGTGATGCTGACGCCCACTCCAATTTGAGGATGGTTGCCAGTAGTTACTAGATTTTGCTGTACTTTACATCCATCTGGGGGGGCATCCAGTACCAATTTAATCACAATGTCTAGGAGCAGATGCAAGCATTTGTAGTTTTTAAAGAGCTTTCAAGGTGATTTCAATGTGCAGCAAAGTAGGGGACCCTGTGCCCCAACCCAAGCCTGGGACTCTGAGAAAGCTTCCTGGAGGGGGTGTCTTATAGGCAGAAACTTTAAACGCACCGGGGGCTTGTCATGGAACATAGGGTAGAGGAGAATGTGGAGGGCTGATGGGGCTGCTGGTGGCCATAAAAAGTTCAAAGGGACTTAACGTAGTGTTGAAAAAGCTGGCCTCTTGAGATAAGCCCACTGGGTACAAATCCTGTGGTGCCCTTACTAGCATGATCACAAGGCTAGTCATTTCACCTCTGTTCCTCATCCTTGGGGTGGGAGGGGGTGTGTCCCATGAGACTTCAGCAGATATGAGAAATGTCACTTATTACTGTTGGAATGGGGGTGCATTACAAATTGAGCTAAAGGCCCAGAGATGAGCCAGGCATTCGTGGGAGCTAAGTATGACAAGGGGATAACTCAGTCACAGAGGCTTTATCACCACACTGTGACATAAAGGCTCTGGGAAGCCACTGGAGAGTCAGGTGTGGGGCAGCCATGTGCAGGTGTGTGTGGAGAAGGTACTAGAAAGCAGACAGAGTCCCAATGCTGGGCATGGTGAGAGTGCCCCCCTCCCCGCACACGTACTTCCCAGGACCTGGTTGAGTATTTCGGAGTCATTCCTTGGTTGAAGGCAGTGAAGGTGCATCATGCAGGCTCACGTCTCGTCGCTTGAATGTGTGATGCATCTTCCTGTCTCCAGGCCTTTGTCCATGCCTCTGCCTTCCCTCCCCATCTATCAGAATCCTGCTCTCAATCCATCTCCCTCCTTCACACACAGACTCCAGGGTTCTCCTCCTTGAAGCCCTCCAAACTATAGTGATGGTCCTGGAAAAGAGAGCCATCACAGATGTGCCACCGAGTTCTGTCACCAGCCCTGTACCTGTGGCACCTGCAGGCTGAGAAGGGCCTGCTTGCCTCTGCCCCTCCCAAGCTGCTGGGCCCAGTATTTGGCAAAACAGATGTGGGGGTAAGGCACCCTGACCCGATTGGGAAGAAAACACATAATTTAATTACTCAGCAACAAGGATTGTAATTGCCAGCCAGGAAGGCCTGGTTGGGAATTAGATTATCCGAATTATCAGCTGGGGCCTCAGCCCCTAGGGGCTCCATGGGAGACAACCGAAGGTAAAAAATTTTCACAGTGTCGTCCTCCCGGCTCCCTGTGTCTCAGGGGCTTGGGTACCTCCCTCTGGTTTCTGTGATGTGGTCTGCCCTTCATCCTGCAGTGAGAGGGGAGACCCCTGGCCTGGGCCCTCTGTGCACACTGCCCAGCCCCTGCCAAGGCAGCTTCTCCCTGCGCCTGCTGGTGGAGGTGACAGATGCTGCCAGCCCCCGGCGAGGGGTGGGACCTGGGCAGTGCTCAGGAAAAGCCACTTAGCCACTAAGAACCCACTGCCTGTGTACCTATGGCCACAGGAGGTGCCAGAAATGTTAAGAAACAATAGGAGAATGGCACTAAGTGAAGGGCTTGCACCTGCGGGGAAAGGGAACTGGAGCTCGGGCTTCGACCCAGACAAACTAAGGGTGCTCGCCGCTGAGGGACGGGAGCCACGCAGGAAACTGAGCCTCTCGGAATCGCACTTCACTCATCTGCTAAATGGGGATGATAATAGCACCTGCTATTTAAGTGATTAAAACTTAAATTCTATATATTCAAAAGTCTGCTACAGTGATAATCAGGTGATGCATGTGATAAAGCACGTCAAGTCCTTCAGCGACGTGTCTGGCACAGAGCAAGCTCTAATAAGTGGTAGTTATTACCATGGTGGCTGTTCCGTTCTGGCTGTGAATGATTGCAAGAGTCCAGGAGGGGGCACAGCCAGGAGTGATCCCGAATGGCCTGAGGAGACAGGACCCCTAGGATGGGTTAGAGGCAAGAGGAAGGATGAACCAGCCAGAGGGAGCAACATGTCCTGATTTTCAAAAAGAGAATATGGTTTCTGGGATGTGAGCTTAATGTCACTCAACTGCATTCTAGAATTATTAAACAGATGGTCTGGGAGCATGTTACAAAGAACCATACTTGTTCCAGAATTAATTCATTAAATCTTGTCCCAGTGACTTTCATTAGCAAAGTTTTTTGTTTTCTTTTTAATTCACTCAGCATATTTATTATCATCATGATTGGAAAGCAAAGGCTGTCTTGGTGATGCACTGAATGAAGGTGCCCATACTGTCTGCATGGACAGGAGAGAGAAACGTGAGCAGGGAGATGCATAGCTAGGTGAGGTTTGTAACAATATGAACAGTGTCTCCCCAAGAACTGGATGAGTTCATGTCAATTGGGAGAGCTGTTCCTGGTGGCAGGCCACGGGGTCCAATCCAGTCATGGAAGAGCCAGAGGAAGCACGTGGTGGGGAGAGATGGCACAAGAGAGTATGTCATTAGCACTTAAGTACTCAGCTAATTAGGAGCAAAAAATAAAGGATGGGGCAAAAGAAGGTTTACAGTTCGTATGGAAAGTAATATAATAATAATACTACAATAAACTTTGTTTTGCGTACTAACAACTGTAAGCCTGCTTTCACCCCACCCTGGAATTAATAGCAGAACAGCAGAGAGGAGTAACATAAGCTCATGGTAGAAAACTTAGGAAACAGAGAAAATGATAAAGAAGTAACTGAAAGCCACCTGTGTGTCCCTTGAATGGCATGGTTTAATAGCATGACCACACAGAACAATGGTCAGATGGGAATTCAGGTAATATTTAAAATGGTGGGTTCAGGATTGTTGAACCTAGAAAACAGTTCATGCTATATCAGTCTTTAAAGATGTGACAGGCTGTGGGGAAGAATGTGTAGGCTAATCTGTACTGTTCAAGGGGGCAGAGCTAGGACACGGAGGCTCCCAGAAGCCAGTCTCAGCTCCATGAGAATTACAGAGCCTTCTAGGAAGTAGTTCGGCCCACACGTGGGACAGGCTGCCTTGGGAGGGCCTCCCATTCATTGGCAGTGTTCAAGCGGAAGCTGGCTCTTAGTAACGTTCTTCTCTGAATGTTACTGAAGATTTCCTGCTCTGCTCTGGTTCCTTTTGACTCTAAATTCATGTATCCAGAGGTAAAGTTAAGGAGGAAGAAAGAAATGTGTTTTGTTATGGTTTGCAGAAACGAGCGTGTTGCACACAGGTGCTCTCAGTCTTGTTGGGAGCGTACAATTAAGCATACATTCATCGAAAAGAGATGGCAAGAGACCGATTATTATTGCTTGGGCTGTAGGAGATGCTTTTCACCTCTTGGGCTGTTTTGATTTTTCCAAGTTTTCAGCAATTGACTTACTTTAAAATCTAATAAATGTCATAGTACAGTAAAGTAAATATGTCTCCTGTACATGTGAGGATACTTTCTTGACTGAAAAAAAATAGACTAGGGACGGGGTAGGAGGGTGCATATTCTAGACAGATACAGAGGGTGGGGTTGATGGGAGAGGGTTTGAAAATCAGAACTTTTTAGGTTTGATGGTCACGACAGTGGCGATGATAATGACCGCATTTGCCGAATCAAACTCAGGACAGCTAGGGTTAAGTGAGATTTATTTATGTGGTTTGCAGTCACTTCCGTTATTAGCTTGTTGCTAGTCATCCCAGTGTAGGAATGGCTTCTGGGAATATTCTTGTGGGTCACTGTGAGCAGCATGACCCGAAGGTGCAGGCCAGAGGTTGCATTGCAACATGAGCGTGTCCTTTGAGGCAGGACATGTGGGTATCGTGGGAGATACAAGGTTTGAAACGATGGAGCCAGAAGGTAATCTGGAGAACATTATTCTGACCATCAAATGCCTAAAATCAGAAACTTCGGTTCTCATCAATCCCTATTCAAAATGGAAATGCAATCCTATAATTGACAAAGATTCTCCCTTGGACCAAACTCTAGTCAGGCTCCTCTGAACTCTTATTCTCAACGAGGCCCTCATTGTTGGGCTTCCACATTCTTCTCTTCATTGTCCAATTTTAACAAGAATCCTGCTAAGTCAGTTTGGCAGAATTCCCCATGCTCCATATCTGATCACCCCTCATTTTCCCCCGACTGTGGCCCCCAGGTGAGCCTGATCATCTTGGCCTGCCTTCCGTAAGAAGGCCCGTAAGTCAGTTTAGCCAGAATCCCTCCTTACTCCCGTTGTTTCTTTTCGTAATTTTCCACCCCCTAACTCCCAACCCCGCTCCTACCAATTCCCACTTTCCCTTGTATTAACCCTGATGTCACTCTTCTACTGAAAACTCTAGTAGCCCTCCTTGAATAAAGTCTTGTTACCATCTTTAACAAGTGGCATGAATACATTTTTTAACATAATACCTGCATATCTTTTTTTTTTTTTAAAGCAGGGGTCCCCTGAAATAGAATTTATCAGATTTTTGTGTTTAAATTTCTGGCTAATTTGAACAAGAAAGTGTGAACTGCCCTTAGTTCCTCTAGCCCACATACAAAGACACTAATAGAGATTTTCCCAGGTTTAGCAACAATCCTAAACATTTAGATGACCATAGCAATACTTATTTGTAAACATGAACATTTTCTAAACTATCCATCATGAAAAAACAAATTTGGATCAAGCATATTTGAGGAAGAACTACAATATCTTTCTCTGTTTTCTCTATGGAAAAAAATTACCAAGAAGAGGTACCCAACGTGGATGCAGCCAAAACAATACAGAGGAAAAGTATAACAGAGGTGGATTCACCTGTAAATTAATACCAGAGTTAGGTTATTTTGTGGGTTTTGTGATATTTGTGGTATGTCTCAGCTTTTTAGCATTTGTAATTTGCTATGCTTGCTTTTCTAATTTTTGGTAAATGTTCATGTTGTACTAATTTTGTATTCTTTTTGTTACAGAGGCTCTTTCCTTGACAGAACCCCCCCCCCAAAAAAAAAGAAAACACTGTATAAGTGTCATCCCTTCTGTTCCTGCCCTACAGATCTGTGACTTGGTGACTTTCTTCCCAGTGTACTTAATTCTGTGTACTTATTTCTTCCCAATCAGGGCTGGTGCCCTTACCTTCACCTAGACCTCCCTCCGGGGGAAATTGAAGAGAGGAGTCAGTTGGCCCCGCCACCGCCCCCCAGGTCTGCAGAGGCAAAGCGCGTGGCACCCACTGTTTCATTTGATCCATACTGCAAACCATTAGGGAACCCCCCCCCCGACTTTTTTATACAGAAATGTTCAGAAGTATGCAGAACGGGTGGGATCATGGGCAGCCCGTGCCGCAGGCGGGGCTTGGTGAGTCAGGGGAGGAGCAACAATTTCCATCCCGCGGTCCGTCCAGATTCTCTCTCCACGCTGCCCCCACGTTTCACGGCGCCTCACACATATGACTGTGGTCACATCTGCACCCTTTCTCCGAACTCAGGCTCGGAAATGGGCAGAACCTCTGACCGGAGGGACTGGACAGGCAGCCAGCAGGAGCGTTGGGGCCCCTTGGGAACACGAAAGGGACTGAGGCTGTTTCTCCCAGGGGCGCGATGGGCGCAGATCTCCAGAGGTCCAGGCCTGGGGAGCGGGCGGGGACAACCGCAGAATCACTGGGGAGCTTTTCCAGTTATGTGCCGTGCCCCTCACCCCAGCCTATTCTGATACAAGCCCAAGTGGGGAGAGGATAGGCTCGTGTTGGAAAGTTTCCCAGGCACATCTGATACGCACCCACTTTGGGGATGAGACCTCGGCCGGTGGCTCGTGGGAATAGCGGAGACCCTGTGGGGGCCCAGACTGCTCACCGCTGAATGGAGCCATCTGCTCCGGACGGAGGGTGGCGCGGGGGTTGTATACGTAGCCGGGCTCGGGGCCAGACTGCCCGGGTACATCCCTGCCCCACCGCCGCGCTAGTCCTTTGACCCTGGAATCTGCCTGCTTCTCTATAAAATGACAATAACGAAGCACCTTACGTCACATGTGATAAAGCACTTAGCACAGAATTGGACACATAGCGCTCAAACTTGCTGGCCCGTGCTGTACTCTCCTATGCGGCCACCAGCCAAGGGTGACGAGAAAGGTATATTCCCTTCTCTGAGGCGCAGGCCAGGGCAGTCTCCTCTCCCCCCTTCACCCAGAGCAGGCAGGAGGCAGCGTGGCCACGGCCAGCCTTGACCTGAAACCCAGCCCGGACGCTCGGATCTCCTTTCCGCTCAGCAGGGACCACCCTCTTTTGTCCGGGTCTGGGGAGACCGGTTTGGGGAACCAGCCTCTGGTGCCACCCTTGCCCACCCCTTCTGCGGGCAGCTGGGGGGCTGTCCTGCAGACAGTGTTTCCTTTTCATCAGGAACAGGTGGGAAGCCTGGAACCAGAGAGGGAGCTGGGGGAGGGGCGGGGGTGGCGCCGGGCGGGCGTCTCCGGCCGCGCTGTGCAGGCGGAGGTTTTTCTCAGGCTTCCAGCCTCCCCCTTTTCCTCCTCTCCGGCAGCCGCGTCTCCAAGGTGCTCAGGCCCCCCTCACGCTACCAGAGTACCCGTTCAGGACACTTTCGCGAGGGAATTAAGGAATGCATTTCATTTAAGACAGAGCCATGCTTTGTAGTGATTTTCCAACGGCAGCACAATCCTTTCTTCAAATGCTGTTTTTCAAGTGCTCAGACTGGGGATGGACTGATGGGTTGTCACCCTCCCTGAGAGGGCTCTGTGGGACCCTAGGGCTGGGGAAGTAGTTTTGAGAAGCACAGCCAGTCTACAGGGAAGGTCTCCTCAGCACATCACCCTTCCTCTCCTGAAGCCAGTTGGGCAGTGTCAGCACTTGAACTCAGAACTCTGTCCCACTACTGCTGGGCCCAAGGCAAGTGGGCTGTGGGGGCTGAGGAGAGGCCTTCTTTGTTGCCCACCCGGCTGGGCTGGCTCCTGGATGTTTGGGGTATGGACCCAGGGCCAGGCCCACTGTGCCTCAAAGCCCTTCTCTGGAAGTTTCTGTTCCCTGCTCCTGGGACCTGGGGGGAGGGGACAAAATATGAAACATGATAGGTGCCTTATGAAGAGGGACAGGGAGAGAGGGTGTGGCTTCTAAAGGAAATGAGAGGAGCCCTGGCTGGCGCTGCTCAGTTGGTTGGGTGTTGTCCCACAAAGTGAGAGGTGGAGGGTTTGATTCCTCCTAGGGGCACATGTCTGGGTTGCAGGTTTGGTTCCCTCAGGGCAGGTGTGAGGAGCAACCTATAAATGTTTCCCTCTCAAATCGATGTTTCTCTTCCCCCCTTTCTCCCTTCTCTCTTTAAAAATAAATAAATAAAATCTTTTAAAAAATAAAAGAAATGATAGGCAAGAGAGGGAAGAAGAAGAAGAAGGGAAGGAAGAGATGAAGGGAGGGAAGGAAAAATCTTTACGAACAATCTCTGAATGATTCTTCTGGGAATAAAGTTTGGATTTATTGTATTTTAACGTGTATATTTTTCACATGAAAACAAAGTACATACAATTTCAAAAATGGGAAATGTATTAATTTTTCAAGGGCATAGTTTTTTTCTTTTGTCCAAAAGTCATTTCAAAGCTTGCAGGATAAAGGACAAAGGACAGATGCAATGTTCTCTTTAAAACAGTTAAAAACAGAGAAACAAGTATTTCTACATACAGGAAAAGGAGCATCACGGAGCCAATCACAGGTGAGCGACAACTGGTCACACTGTCCCCACGACAGTGCCATTTGACAATGCCACTGTGAGAGTCAGACTTTGAACAGGTGAAGGTACAGAATGGTTCCATGCTGGGACCCAAACCAGGTGGAAAAAAGAAGAAACAAGAGTGGAGACTTGTGCACACTCTGCCCTAGAGAGTTTTACTATAATGAGGGAGAGGATTCCTGGAGCCTAAATGACACTGGAAACTTCCATAGATCAAACATGAACCAAATGTACAAGCCCTCACTGAGGCTTTGCATGATTGGTTGTGGTCAGGGGGTGTTAATCCAGCAGGCTTCCTGGAGGAGGTGAGTACTAGAAGCCTGAGACCAACACAGTAAATATTGTCTCTGGAAGTAGGGGGTAGCTGATTTGGATCCCTTGATCTGTACAGGGACAGATGAGACCATCCTCCCAGGTGCACTCCCTTAATTAGCCCTCCACAGCACCACTGAAAGGGCATGAGCCCAGGAGCTGGGGCTGCTCCTGGAGCTGGGCACCGTTCCTTATGCTCTGTAGGAGTCACATGCCTTTTGGAGGCTTCTCTGTAGGTGACATGTTGAGGGTAGGTTGGAGCCTCCTGTTGAGCTGGCCAGTTTGCATGCACTTGCCTGTCTGTGTGCAGGTACATGCAAATGTGTGCGTGTAGACGGTGGTCAAGATCCAAACTTACCAGCAAAGAGAGCTCCAGTTTTCAGTTTTCTCACCAGAAAATGTGGAGATCCAGTCCCGCAAACCCCAGAACAGGACTCAGGAGAGCAGGCTCAGTTTTGCAGAGGCCATGATCAGCAAGGGAAGAGCCAGAGTATTATGATTCCAACAGGGCCCATTAAAGGAAAAGGGCTCAGGGTCCCAAGTACCTGGAGGGGTGGCCACCATCCTAGAGTGTGAGTGGAAATAACATGTGTCACTACTTCTAGGCTGGGGCTTTTAAGCAGTGGGCAAGTCTCCTCCAGGTTCTCTTTCTACCAGGCAGTTGCAGAACCACAAAAGGGAATGAGTCTGGGGGCCTGCATCGCCAGGCTCAGACTGTGCCTTGGACTGGGCCATGAGAAATGGATTTCTAATGTGTTCCAGCCTAGTCTGTACCCAGGATCTGCTTACCACAGCCGTTTACTGCCCTCGCCGCTACACCTGCATCCTGACCCTCTTGTGTCTTGTGGTGTCAACTTAACTCTTCACAGCTGCTATGGACCTTCTTCAGTATTCACGCAGTGTGGAGTGCTGGATCCCCATCTTCTTCTCGTGTTGCACACACTCCCCACTGCCTTTCCAGCTTCTCTAAATCCCACTCAACTTTCACAGTCCGCTCCAGACCCCAGGTCTGCCCGGAAGCCCTCCCTGACCACTACAGGCCAGGGCTCTGATAGGTCTGGCCCTCCCTGCCCGGGTCTGATCCTCCCTGCCCAGCCACTTCATGAGTCCCCTTTCTGTCCTGATCAAGAGGCAGGGGAGACAGGAATGTGAATGGTCCCCAGCCTGGGGTGGTAGGAGTCTCCGCCAGCAGAGGAAAGGCAAGAGTTAATTTTAACTACAAACCCACAGGTTGCAGGCGTATGGCGCAAACATGACCTCTTGGTAACGGATTCTGTTTCTCTTGGGTGTTCCTGGGCACGTGCCCCATGCATGCTCCCTCTTGCTTTTTCTCATTCTCTCTCTCTCTGTCACACACACAACGTCTTCAGTCCCACAAACAAGACAGCAAGGCCAGTTGTGCCTGAAACAGCTGAGCAGTTGGGTCCAGAGCAGGAAAGTGCCGTCCATATCCACTGCCTCACTAGTCTAGCCAACTTGGGTAAGTAAGAGCAGTTGTGGCAGCTGACAGGCCTTGGCTGACCACAGGCCAGGCAGAAGTATGACTCCATGCAAGGACACTGGAGTGGCCCAGGAAGAGGGCTAGAGGGGAAGGGTCTGAGCTTGGCCTCTGAGCCCACAGGTCAGGGGTGTTGACCTGGGCTACCTCCTTCTCACCCCCACTCTTTCCCCACCTGTGCCTGTTTGCCTTTCTGTTTTGCAGTTTTCATAGCTTTCTAAAGGTCACCTCCTCTGTGAAGCCTTCTTGAATTCCATCAGGCAGAGACCTTTCTCCTGCCTTGCCAATGGGTGTTCCTTGTGGGTGAGGGTGCGGAGAAGACCGCATTGAAGAAGCAAGTGAGGTTGCTGTTGAGTGGGATGGGGCCACATCTTAGTGTCACTCCTGGCCTCTTCTCCACTTTTCCAAGAGAGAGTGAGCCCTGCTCAGGGAGAAACTTACTCCACGTGCTCTGATCATTGTTTCTTCCTGTAGTCAAACAAGGGCAGGGACCATTCAGCTCATTCTTCACCAAAATGAAAGAGATGGGTGGGTTGGGTCTAGACCATCAGGTACCTGGCTACCCACCAGTGGGGTTGGAAGGCCAGGTGCAGCATCAGGGTAAAAATAGGGAGGCACCTGATGTCTGTTCCAGGGATGTTCATGTTACGTTGTTGCTGTCAGAACACCTGTTGGCCAAAGAATAAAGAGGTGCTCTGATTAAAGCAAGGTGGTTGGACCCCCTCCCCCCCATCCCTGCCCCCGAGGGACCTCCACTCAGTCTTAGAGCACAGCATGGAAACCTCTGCCCTGGTCACTAGTAAAACCTCCATCTCCCCTGCCCCTCCCCCAGGTTTCCCTTCCATCATGAGTCTGCCCTTGACATTAAATTCGCTTTGTTTCCCCTGGACTGTCAGCATTTGGACATGCACCTTAGCATTTGTGCCAACTCAGGGACTGCAGCCAGACCTGGGACTTTCTCGCTGCAGGCGCTGGGGGTGGGGGGGGTGGGAGGGGCAGGGACTTGCCTTGCTACCACTGGGCACAGGGGGATGGAGTGCGACACAGAATGTCAGTGTGTCTTGGGAGGAATCTGACCTTTGGACAGTGTCACCAGGGAGTTTGTCTCCAACACTCGTGAGAGTGGAAGAGGACACTATTAATAACTACACTGGGTACCTCTACCCAGCAAAATGGGGGGAAAGGTCTCTTGCCTTTGGAGGATCCATTAAAAATGAAGGTAAAACAGGCTTTCAAGAGTTCATGTGCATTGGTGGGTGCAGTGGGTTGAACAGGGGCTCCTCAGAATTTATGTCTGTGCCCTTGCAGGGTAGCTCAGTTGGTGAGAATGTTGTTCCAATATGCCAAAGTTGCGGGTTCAATCCCCAGTCAGGGCACATACAGGAGTCAACCAATGAACGCATGAATGGGTGGAACAACAAATGGATGTTTCTGTCTCTTCTTCTCCCTCTCCCTCTCTCTGCCTAAAAAAAACAATAAAAAATATGTCCAACCATTGGAATTTGTAATTGTCACCTTATTTGGAAAAAGGATTTTTGAAGATGTAATTAAGTTAAGGATCTTGAGATGAGATCATCCTGGATTAACCAAGTGGGCCCTAAATCCAATGGCAAGGATCCTTAGAGAGATAGAAGACGGAAGACACAGGGACCCAGAGGAGGCCAGGTGAAGACACAGGCAGGGATTGGAGTGATGTGGCCACAAGCCAAGAAATACTTGGAACCACCAGGGTAAGGAAGGATTTTCTCCCAGCTGCTCTGGAGGGAGCACCACCCTGTTGACACCTTGATCTTGAGCTTCTAGCATCTAGAATTGTGAGAGAATTAAATCTCTTGTTTTAAGCCACTAGGTTTATGTACTTTCTTGAGACAGTCCTAAGAAACAGAGTGGGCCAGGAGGGCTTTAAAGTCACATCTCTCCAGAAGCTCTGTCCTTCCCGGTGACTGTGTCCCAAATTGCATGGTTCCCATGCAGCAGAGGTCACCCACCACCTCCCACCTCCTGGGTCCCCTCGTGGGTGTCAGCCCTGTACAGGGAGAAGGTAGGGCTCCAGGCCTGAAAGGGTCCCTCCGGGAGCTCTGAGCTGCTGTAGCCCCTACCGGCTGCCCTGACCCCAGCTGTGAGGAGGAGCAGCTGAGCTAGCAGCTGAGGATCTGTGCATGGCTCCGTGTAGTGGAGAGAGAGGCCTAATCTGCTCTGCCTGATGGGGCGTCTGGCCAGGGCTGGCCAGGACAGGGGAGGGAGTGGGACCCTTCAGCAGGACTGGCCAGGATCCCAAAAGAGGGAGCAAGGGAGGGTGAGGTCAGACCACCTCTAACCTCCCCAGCTGCGGCCTTTTCTTTCTTCCTGACCACAGGCATCTATTTCCCCAGAGGACCCTCGGCCCTGCCCTGCCTTCACTCAGCCTGGCCCCTTTCATCTTAGAGGCTCTAATAAACTTTTCTCCCCCTGGGCTTGATTATAAAGCTTCTCCTCCCGAGGCACGGGATGGGGAAGGCTGCCTCCTGTTCAGGGTGGAATTTCACATACTATACCCAGTCTCCGCGGACTCATTTTAGGGCAGCGCCCTCCCACCAGTTCACTGGAGGAGGCGTGGTCCTTCATCATGCTCCTCCCACTGTTTAACGTCTGGAGTTTCTGCATAGACACGCACAAGATCTGCAGTGCCCTGTAGTAGTTTTTACTATGCGACTTTTGTGACTGAAGCCGCTGAGAGCTCCTGTCTGGATTCCCTGATGAGGGGAAGCAGACCCCTGGAAGGAAGGCAAGAAGAAAGGAGGAGAGGAAGGAAGCGGAGGAAGCCCAAATAAACTGCATTTTCTTCTGCATCTCACCCGAGTCAGGACTGGTATCAACCAAGAGAACAGGAGAAGTTAGAGATGGTTGGGAAAAGTTTGCATTCGTATTTCTAGTGGCTTTCTTCTTTCTCCACCCATTTCCACCCATGCTCTTCTGTCTCACCTCCTATTTCCCCAAAGCTGGAGCTCAGGTGCTGGCCGGCCTGCATGCCTTGGGGTCTCACATCCAACCCCCATTTAATTGTGTGACCACAGACAAGTGATGCAACCTCGCCGAGCCTCTATGCCTTAACTATAAAATGGGGACAAGTGTTCCAGCCTCAGAGGATCACGGCATTAAATAAAATAATGCGCATGAATGCTGAGAACGGTACTAGGATCTACCAAAAGCTCAAGAAATACAGGTTTTCCATGTGAACCAGCGTTTGCGTCCATTGATTTTATCTATTGTTTTTCTGTTTTTGGTTTTATTGATTTCTGCTCTTTATTAGGTAGGTCTTTTCTTCACTTGCTTTGGGTCGGTTTGCTCTTTTCGCCCCTATTTTATTAAAGTGAAAACTTAGACTACTAATTGGAGACCCTCTTTCTTAATCAAAGCATTTAGTATAAATTTCTCTCAAAGCACTACTTTACTTTGATATCTTGTGGTAGAAAATCATTTAAATAGCGAACAAGGTATTTTTTAAATAGCTGGAGATGGGAGTTGGAAAATAAAAGGCTTAGACACAGACTGGAAGGTTGCACAGGGAGCTGAGACCACTGGTGGTTGGGAGTGGGGTGGGCAAGGCTTCGATGAATGAAATGGGCTTTTGAGATGGTGGCAAGGCTGAAGATTGCCTGGCCAGTATCCATCCCAACACTCCTCCCTAGTTACAGAACCTTGAGCAGTGTGCCCAGCTGAAAAGACTACATTTCCCAGTCTCCCTTGTATTTAGATGTGGCCAGGAGCCTGGCTTCTATCAGTGAGATGCTGCAGAAGTGGTATCTGTGACTTCTGGAAAGCCTTCTTAAAAGAAGTGACTCACGGGGGAGGTGTGGCCTTCCTTCTTTCTGCTTCCTGGTAGTCATCTTGGTCCAAGAGGCAACCTTGGATATAGATGGTGCACACTGAGGATGTGCTAAAAAGACAGAAGGAGCCTGGGTCCCTGATGCCTTTATGGAGTTACCATATACTATCTCTGACCACTCACCTGTAGGAAGCACACACCGATTGTCCAAAAAGGGCTAGGATATGGTATAATTCTATTTATTATCTCAGAATTCTTTTTTTTTATGTCACAAAAAATTATTACTTTAACCATAATAGATTATTTTTAAAAATTACTCAATAAATTAAAAAGTTTTTCTCACTAATACTAGCATGTCACTTGGATTAATACAATTTCAGCAGACCTTCAGCCCTTCTCCACACATCAAGCCAGAATATTTCCTGTTCCCAGACGTACTTTACCCAGATAGACTGTACCCTTGGGTGTTTGAGCCCCTCTTATTGGGGGAGGAGGGGGGTCACTTATAGGCAGCTGAAGCCAATCTTGATACTGATGAAGAGGGTTTGGGAGGTAGAGAGGAGGAGAAAGGGCATTTAGCAGAGAGGTGGAGAGCAATGGCTGGAGGAAAACCGGAGAAGGTCAAGCATGTCACGTAGAGGCCAATTTGTCTGTGCAGGGGAGCAGGGACAGGTAGAGCTGGGAAGGTGGGTGGGAACCAGACTGTAATAGCCTTGAAGGAACCTGAAGGCCACTAGCCTGCTGGCAACATCAGGGAGTGGCTTTCCTTCTCCTGGCCTGGGATTTATGTGGGGACTTGTATTGATAAAACCTGGGGATTTACTTAGATCGGAAGCTTTTAACCTGAAGTTTGTGGACAGATTTCATGGGGTCCAAGAACCTCCTGCCAAATCTGCATCTTTTTCTGGAGAGAGGCCCACAGCTGCCATCAGACTCTCAGTGCTCTGTGGCTCCCGGCGTGAAGTGTCACTGCCCCAGATGCCTTCAGCCTGAAGGAGCTCCCTGACTTTATTATATGAACGGAAAAGAGCCTTTGGTGTCAAGCTTTTGGGGGTAGGAGAGTGAACACAGTAAAATTAAGGTTTTTGGTATCTGAAAAGAATTATAATCTGGTAACAAAAGCCTGTAGAAAATGTGTTTTAAAAAGCTGAAAAGCACAAAAAGAAAATGAAAATTTCCCCATAATTATTCCATGCTATTATCATTATGGATATATATATGTAAAATCTCACATATACCACAGTGGTAGTAATGTTGTAGCTATCTTAACGCAGGCATAGCAGGACATACTACTCGTGTGGGTGTGGTGACACTGGTATAAACAAACGTACTGCACTGACCATTGTGTTACAGTTGCCTATGGTATTCGGTACAGTAACATGCTATACAGGTTTAGAGCCAAGGACTGGTAGGCTAGACCATAGAGCCTAGATGTGGAGTAGGCCAAGCTATTTAGGGGTGCTGGGGAAGAGAATCAGCTCCTCTTGTTGTACTTGGGCTGGGGGATTTGCTGCAAACCCCAGCAGAAAAGCCACTAAGCGTTACTAGCCTGGGTCAGCTTCCCCTTCCCTGCCTGGGGGCTTTCTCAAGGGAGGAGTCCCCAGGCTCACAGCTGCTCCTTGTGCTCTGGTGACAGGTAGCCAATAGGACAGCGCTAGTCAGGAGGTGGGAAGGGCCCCGCGCCCTGAGCTGCAGGGCACACGAATGCTGCACTCTCTGTGACACGCACTCTGCACTCCGAGGGACTCAGCCTAGTCTCTGGTCTTCTTGCTTCCTCCCCTCCCCGCCTTCCCTTGAGTGGAAGGGACCTAGGATGGCTTTACAATGAAATGCAAAGGACTGAGTGGTCCAGTGGTTAGTTGAACCTGGCTCTGCAGCCAGAGTTTGGGGTTGTAGCTCAGCTCCTCCACATCCTGGTTCTGTGGCTTTGGGCGAATGATTTAACCTCAGTGTGTCCAAGACCCTCCTACCTGTAATCTACAGCATAATAACAGAGCTCAGCTGTGGGGTGGAAGAGGGGGAATCGAGTTAACAGTGTCAAATTCTCAGAACAACGTGGGCACGTAGTAAGTGTCCAGTAAATGTGAGTGATTATTATTGTTTTCCCATTACCTGTGCTGGGCTGCTCTAATGGTGGAATTGCTTACACCTGCCAACAGGGAACATTTTAAGGAACAGGGAGTTCTCAGGGCCATTCTCAAGTTTGTACATTTGCAGGTAATTCCAGCCCTAGTCAGAAAGACTTCTGTTTCTCTTGTGTCTCTAGGTGGAGGAAGGATTTCTGGGAGCATTAATCTTTCCCTCCCCCTTGTGTCTTGTGACCCCTGGGACACCTGGGTCAGTTTAGGGGTGGAGATAGGCCAGGTCTTTTGCCTCAGTAAGGCTGAGCTCAGTGTACTACTTAACACATGCAGACTGGCTGGGAATTATGGACCTGCTGACAGCAGGCTTGGAGGGGGTGTGTGTGTGCGTGCATGGGGGTAGGTGGGGGGTGGAGGGGAAGAGAGAGAGAGGAAGGACTTGATGTCCATCAAAACTTTGTGCTTCTGCTTCCTTGGTCTATAGTTGTCACTAGTAGAAATGCCTGTTTGGCTGCGGATAACATTTTCAGACCTCTCCTCTTTCTTCATCTGGATGCAGCCCTGTGACTAGTTCTTGCCAATGACACTGAGTAGAAGTGATGGCTCCCTTCCCAGATAAGCATTGGCTGTTAAGAAGTAGGTATGCCTTCTCCCTGCTCTCCTTCCCACCTGCTGAGAGGAGGTTGGCAGGGTTGGCAGGAGCCTGGGACCCAAAATCACCAGATGGCAAGTGCTAGCTAGAAACACTACTCTCTGCATGGACCAAATATCTATGTCCCCCCAGTTCATATGTTGAAGCCCTACCCCCAGTGTGATGGTGTTAGAAGGTGTGGCCTTTGGGAAGTAATTAGGTCATAAGGGTGGAGCCCTCAGGGATGAGATTAGTGCCCTTATAAAAAGAGACATGAGAGAGATGATCTCTCTCTGCCATGTGAGCGCACAGTGAGAGGACAGCTGCCTATGAACCACACACTGAATCTGCCGACACTAGAGCATAGGACTCTTAGCTTCCAGATTGTGAGAAATGCTTATTGTTTAAGCTACCCAGTCTGTGGTATTTGGTTATAGCAGCCGGAGCTGACTAAGACCACCACTATGATAAGGAAGAGTAGTCTAAAATGTTTGAGGTTTATTTTTTACAGCAGCTAACATTACTCTAACTATCATGGGAAGGTGGGGGTGAGGAGAGGCTTCACAGAGAAGTTAACCTGAGCCAGGTTTGAAGAATGAGTAGAAATTGCAGGGGTGGCTTCAGGATGGGAGAAAGAGATGAGCAGATTCCAGCTCGATATAAGAGAGAATTGTTGGCCCTATAAAATTTCTGTTTGCCAAGTTTCTTGGTCTTGGGGACATGTAAGTAGAGACTGTCAGAGATGTCACCCTAGGTTGCCATTAGCTCTGTCCCTTGCAGAAGGAAGGGGTGAGGTACTCCACAAGGTTACCCAGAGAGTCCCACACCTTGCTTCAGGGCTCTCTGAGCCTGGACGGAGAGCCCACTATTAAGTGTCCACAATGACCATGTTAATTGGGTATACTGAGAAGCCACTACAGTTACCAACATTGTGACCAGGCAGTGTTCCAGAAATCTCCATGTGAGCCAGTTGTTTGGAACTCAGAATGCATTTTCCCATAGAAACCAAGTTATAAATGGTGGTTGGTGTTTCAGGCCAGTCCACAGATTTCTATTTAACTCATAATGTTCCTGAAGTTTATCATTAACAGTGCAATGTTAACTGCACTTGGTCAACATTTAAAGCAGGGTATATGTGAGAAAATGCATTTCAGGTTCCAGTTTGGATTTTAGGTATGCATCTTACTTCTAAGTGGTATCAGGAGGTTGGGGGCGGGGCAACTGTTTGGGGTGCCAGGAACTCCTTACTTCTCCCCCACGGTGGGTGGACAGAAGGCTGAATTGGGGAACAATAGTCCAAGTCTCCACAGTGAGATAGGGCAGGGGTAGGAATTCAGACACATACCTCACCTCGTTCGAGCAGATCAGTCATGGTGCCTGCACACACTCGAAGGCCCTGCTCAGGAAAGTAACTGAACCCTGGCTGGTCCAGGGAGGTCCCTGATTGCAAGCAGCCTCTGTGCAGGCCACTTGGTGACTATCTGGCTGGAAGAGCTCAGCCCATCAGGAGTGATGGAGGTGTGCAGGGCCATCCACTTGGCTGCCTCCAGAATTTGGACTTTGGAATAGGGAGGGGCCAGGTCAGCTGGGTGCCTGGAAGGACTGGAATGGAGATATGCATTTATCAGCCAGAGTCCCAGGGTGCAAGCAACAGACACCAAGTGGCTGGTGAAATGGGAAAGAAGTTTCTGAAAAACAAACCATAGAAGGCCCTGTGAGTGCCCTGCCCAGACCACCTTGCATTCACCACCATAGTCCACTTCATGGGACAACGTATGGGACTCTGGCCACAGGGATCTCTGTTTGGCTTGTGTGCAGGACAGACCAGAAGGGCTGGAGAGGTCATGCCCCTGGAAGCAGCTCTCAAACTGTGATGGATGGAGAGTTGGTGAATAAATACCCCAGTGCTCTGAGGCTGTTCCACAGTGTCTCCCAGAGCTCCCTGACAGGGTTGAGCTCCAGTGGCCCCAAGTGATAACTAACTTGATATAACACTTCTCTATTGCTATAGAACAAACAATCCAAAAATTTTGTGGTGTAAAACAACAATGATTCATTATTTCTCATGATTCTGTGGGTTGGCTGGCAGCTCTTCTGCCTTCTCACCTAGGCTCCCTCATGCACCCACATTCAACTGGAGATTGGCCAGGAAAGAGGGTCCACAACAGCCTTGCTCACATGTCCGGCAGTGGGCTGGGTGGCTCAGTTCCCTTCCATATGGCCTCTCATCCTCCAGTAAGCTAGACTAGCTTCCTTATGAGGAAGCTGTCTCTGGAAGTTCCCCATCTGTCCTATCCCATGCTAGTTTCCATCCTCGCATTTGCCAATCATCATGTCTATCTTTCTTTTTTCAATTAAAAAAATTTTTTCATCCTCACCTGAGGACATTTTTTCATTGGCTCTTTTGAGAGAGAGAGGGAGAGAGAGAGAGAGAGAGAGAGAGAGAGAGAGAGAGAGAGAGAGAGAACAACATCGATTGGTTGTCTTCTTATACCTATCCTGACCAGGGATTGAACCTGCAACCAGGGTACCTTTTGGTCTGTGAGATGATGCTTCAACCAACTGAGCCATAGCAGCCAGGGATCATGTCCACTTTTCTTAAGGAGGTTTGGTGAATCTTGGTATTTTTCTACCAAAGGAGACCAACTAACAAAGCCCAAGCCCCTGTGTACACAGACATCTATGCCATGGGTTAGTTGTCCCATGTGTGTCGGGAATTGGGACCATGAGACCTCCAACAGGTAGGGGGAGTTTCCTGGGTCCCAGCTATTTCTCACCAAGAGGCTGCCTGTTCTAGTGTAGTCGTCATCGCCTTGGCCCCTAATGGATAGCTTTTGTGACACAATACCAGTATCCAATGGGATCGTATGTGTATGTTATGTTTACCTCCGCTGGCTGCCTGGCTTTTCGGCTCCTTTGTTTACTCCACAAATGCTTATTGTATATGTTGGAAATATTCACCCCCTTGGGGAGAATCACACACCCAAAGCAAATTTGTGAATCTTTGCACAATGTTTACAAGTCAGTCAGTCTAATCAGACATTGGAACAGAAGAATTCCCAAGTCATAGCCTTCCAATATTGCTATCCTTTTATTTGTTTAATTTTAAAAGTTAAGATGACACATACACACATTTTAAGAAGTTAAAGAACACTAAAAGTCTTATGACATAATGTGGTAGTTAGTTCCCTGCTCAATCCAGTTCTCTTCCGTCAAGGCAACCCTGGACTATATTACCTGTTTCTTCTGGAATTTACCCTTTTCTATATGTCTGAAGAATATACATATGCTGTTTGTTATCTTTTGATTGCTTAATTATAGGCATTATCCATTGATTTCTTATTATGATAGATGAGGCTTAGTGATTTTACACAATAAGCTCTCTCCTTCCCCTCCGCCATCCTCCCAATATGGTTATTTTATAATTTTTGCTTAAATCAACATTCAGAGTCTAGTTATTATCCCTATTATGCTTAAAAATAATTCACAGCTGAGCATTGTAATGCATGCTATTGTTTACTTTTTTGCTTTTGTTTTTCCTGAAGTTAATAATTGTTTTGTTGTTTTCATCTGCTCAGCTTCCTTCGCACCCATTGCCTATTCTTCCCACAGTTGGCTTTTCCATAGTCAATCACAGGTGGTCACCTCTCCTTTCCAGTTCTCTTCCCTGGAATTGTTCCTCCTGGAGACGTTCATTTTCCTCCAGTCTGTATGTGCTGTTCCCTCCGCCCTCCAGATGTCATTCTGGGACTTCATTGTGGCGTCATCTTTAAAATTCCCTTCACCTTTCTTTTGAGTCAGGGGTCTAGGTGTCCTGGATGTCATGGCTTTCTCTTCCTTGGTTACTCCCTGGCTTTGATACAGCACACTGTCAGGCGGACAGTGTGGTCTAGCAGCAGAGGGCAGGATTATGACTGCTCTGGTCTGTATTGACTGCCCCCCACCCCCCACACCGGGGCCTCCCTCCATCATCCACCACGAAATTCCTTTGGCTTTTCTCTTGATTGGATCTCCTGTTTCCTGCCTCCCTCTTTCTTGGTTTTAGTGGTGGCAACTTCTTGTAGTTTCCTTAAAAAGGGTCTGCAGTGGTAATTTTGGAGACTTGGCATGGCTGGAAAAAAAAACACTCTCCCAACTTTATTGATAATTTGTTTGGATAGAGAATTCTGGGGGCCTTGCTTTATCATCTTCTCTACCATTGTAGATGCCAAGAGGCTCAAATCCACTGGCATCACTGATCCCTCATATGTGACCTGTGCTTTTCTCCCTGGAAGTCTGTAAGGTTTTCTCCTTGTCCTCAGTGTTCTGAAAATTTCCAGAGATGTGCACTGGAACGGGACTGTTTTTAGCTTCCACACTGGAAGCTCTGTGGGCTATTTAGTTTGCTTGGTGCAGAATTATCAAAAAGACCCTGGGTTGCCTAGATATGAGCCAGATGGACCTCAGAGTCCCCATCTCCTTGTAGGAGGAACTACACCTAAGCTTAGTTTTCTACAGGACCACACCAGCTTCCTCTCTCCCCACCTTCCCTAGTGGGGCCCTCGGGTACACCTACAAATTCCCACAGACTCCAAGGTCACCAGATGCTGGGCAGTTGGCCTTACCCAACAATTGCAGACATCAAGTACCCTGAATTCAATCTGCCTGGTGCCCAGTAGCCTATTATTACCCCTTTGACATAGCTGCTTTCCTGTAAAAGGGAGACCCACAGTGAGGGCGGGGGCCCCTCCAGTGCAACCAGACTCACACTGTGTCCCAGCATTACCCTGGCCCCAACACACTTCTCTGTGGAATGATGTGAAATTCAGAGGTTCTCACCCCTTGTCTTCATGTCTCTTCTTACAGACCGTGGCCATGTGTGTGTGTGTGTCCTTTTTCCAGTAAAGACTATTTCTTAACCACTTACTGGGAGATGCTGTCAAATTCTCCTTGAACCCTGGTGCATGTCAGAGGTGAAGACCCATGTTTACACCAGCATTATAACGCATGTTCTTCTGGGTGGAGAAATAAATTCTTAAGTTATTTTGAGAATGATTTAATCATCTCTGTTCTCTGTTTCTCTCTCTCTCTCTCTCTCTCTCTCTCTCTCTCTCTCTCTCTCTCTCTACTCTGACTCTGACAGGGAAGCTCCCGGATTTTCCCTTGTATTCGGCTCTTGGTTCTCCTTTCTGGGAGATTTCCTCAACTTGATCTTCCAAGCCTTCTTTGAGTTTCACATGTCTGCTCTCACGTTTTTATTTCCAAGAACTCTCTCTTTTTTTTTTGTTCTCTAAATGTTTCTTTTTAAAATAACATTCCGTTCTTAGTATGTACCATCTTCTCTCATTTCTCTGGGGATGTTAATGATCTTAATTTTTCTTCTTCTTCCTGCACAGTGTCTGCTGCCAGGCCATTTGGTCTTTGTATTAGAGAGGCTTTTCTAGGAAATCTGGTGACCTTTGATTGTCTGCTTATGATTGATTGTGGTGGCAGCGAGGGGGACCCAAAACGCTGATCAGAAACTCTAAGTGGTGAGTAGGGCACTTTGACTTTGAACTTCACTGTAGGGTGATTTTTGGTGAGCCCTTTGCTGGGGAACCTCTGGGTCAATGTCTTTATCTAGGTCTTTTCTTTTGGATGGTCAAATGCCCAGAGAGTTCTTTTTTGGTCTCCTATTTGGAGGGCAAATATCTGGTGCCAGTGCTAGGGAGGCTGAGCTGGGAGAACTTGGGGTGAGGGCACAAATTAATTCCCTGCCCTAAGATTCTCTGCTCTACCTTCTGCAGAGAATAAACCTCTAGATTCCCTGCCCTGATGGAGATGGGGCCAGATGTCCAGCACTGTGGAGTGCCTCTCAAATCTCCTAATTTTTAGCAGCCCCCTTACTCCCAGTTCTAAGGATACCATAGCAGTCAGCTATTGAGCCCTTTGAGAATTCTGCAGTGAAATTGGATCCTGTCTCTGTTTTTCTCCCACTGATTTAGGATTCGTTGCCCTTGGGGCTGTGCATTTCCAGTTACCTCTTGTCTACTTGCTTTGCAGCCCCCTCAGATTTGTTGCTGCAACATCTTCTCCTGTCTTCCCTGTCCTTGTAGGTTTATGTCTTTATAATTTCTGAAAATTAGTTTTAGTGAATTATGGAAGGGAACAAACTCAAGTATGTGTGTTCAATCTGTCATTTTTGCCTATCTCCCACTATGCTCTGATTATTCTACAATACTAAGTGATCAGATCCTTTTAAAGGCCTCAATCCTGTTGACTTCATCTCTGCAAACTGGCAGTTAGGCTAGGCCCCTGCTGAGCTGCTTCTCAGATTGCTGCAGCTGGGAGACAGGGACGGGTTCCTTAAGGATGGAACCCGCTCTTCCCTCCCCCCTGCCCCCCAGGCCTCTCAGAGCCTCAAAGACTGCAGCTCCGTCGCAGGGAGCTGAGATGGACCAGTGGGTACTACTTTGGTGAGAGGGGATGGAGTCCATCCAGGCACGGATATGGACAACCTGGCCTAGCAACCTGAGTGGGCAGTCCAGTTGCCTTCCTGTCCACGTGGCTGGGCACTGTGATAGCAGGGAGGATGGACCACTCACTAGAAAGACACAGACATTGTTCTTTCTGTTCTTTATTCACATACTTGCTTTTGGAAGCCTGATCATTTTGGGGCCCAGGTTCCTTCTTTTCAGAACTGGGGCTGACTCTTGTCTGTCAGGTCAACTCCTTCCTGATGACAATGTCCTCCTGTATGTTGGAGTCTGCAGCCTGTGTCTCTCCCTGAGGGACAGTGTTATTCATGGGACACTGTTGATGCCCGCCCAAGAGCCATGGCCTCGCTTCCTGCCTAACAGAATATTGATTGGTGCGGCTAGTATTGCGCCAGCCCCAGGTGGGTCATGAGCAGTCCAAGCCAGTCACAGCAGTCCCATTCCCCTGTGCCAAAACCAAACCAGAAAGGTGTAGGAGGCAGCAAGCAGAAAGAGACTAAGCTGGATTCTCCTGCTGCTACCACTGAGGATGTCAGGCCAGGTACGGGGCAATGCTATGGCGTACATTGTGCTGAGTATTGTACATTCAACTTGCACAGCAGCCACTTGTGGTGGGCAGTGGTATTACCCCTATTACAGATGAAACCGAGGCTCAGAGAGCTTCCAAGACTTTTTCATGGCAGCCCTGCTAGTAAGTATTGGATCCTGAACCCACACTTAATCACTCCACAGAGATACAGGTAATGAGTGTCCCTATTCCGGCCATGAATAAAAAGATATAATATGGCAGAGATAACAGGGAGAGTGCTGCGTTTGTTCAGTCAGCCAGCCAGGCAGCTAGTCAGTGGGTAAATGAGCAATTGATCACCCGCCGGTTACATAAACATGGGTTCATTTCATCATTGACTTGCCCCAAGCCAAGAGCACACACACTAGGTTCTGGGGTGGAACGTGTCCCTGCCCTCAGATACTCAGCAGCCTAGACACTAGCAAATGATGACTAGAGGCCAATGTGAAAGGCCTGCGTTGTCCTATGTGTAGGTGCCGCAGAGCACAGAGGAGGGCCTGGCTATTTTGATGTAGGAGATGAAGAGAGAGCTGGAGACTGAAGCTTCACACTGGAGGGGGTATTTTGTGGATTTAAAGGCCAAGCTCAGGAAACCAGTTTGATGGGTCCTCAACAAGTTAAAGGTAAAAATTATCACTTTACCCTGCAATTCCTCCCCTAGGTGTATACCCCAAAGAATCGAGAACAGGGACTCAAAGAGATACCTGTGTACCCATGTTCACTGCAGCCTTATTCACAATAGCTAAAAGGTGGAAGGAACCCAAATGGCCATCCACAGATGGCTGGATAAACAAAATGTTGTCTATCCATACGGAGGAATAATATTCAGCCATAAAAAGGGGGGAAATTCTGGTACATGCTACAATGTGGATAAACCTTGAGGACATTAAGATAAGGGAAATAAGCAAGTCACAAAAGGTCAAACATATGATTCCACCTATATGAGGTACCTGGAACAGGCAAACGCACGGAGACAGAAAGTAGATTAGAGGTGGCCAGGGGCTGAGAGGAGGGAGAATAAGGGGCTTAATGGGTACAGAGTTTATGTTTGAGGTGTTGAAAAAGTTTGGGAACTAGTGGTAATAGTTGTATAACATTATGAATGCACTTAATGTGAAAGTACTTAATATATATGTACACTAAAAATGGTCAAAATGGTAAATTTGATATGTATATTTGACTATAGTAAAACAAAACAAAACAAAACAAAAAAGCAAGGCTCAGATTTTTCCCAGGTTGAGAACACTTGCACCTCCCATTAGACAATGTAAGGAAACAAAAATGACAGACAGGCGGGGCATGGAAGAAACAAGGCCAATGAAGGGATTTAAGAGCACATGCAAAATAAGAACTCAAGGCTGGTTTAGCCTCGTGCTACAGTGGTGTGAGGGAGGGCCTGGGAGAGGGATGCGGGGAGGTGTCAATTTGGGAAGGCATCTTGGAAGAGGGAGGAGCCAGGAATGGCAAATTCTAGTGCTTTCAGGGCCAGGCAGGTAATGAAAAGAAATGTGTGAGTCTTGGTAGGGACTAAGAGCATAGCGAGTGGGATTATGTGGTGGAGTGAGGGGCTTTGACACAAAACTCCACCACCACCAAGGCTTGTTGGCTAAACAGTCACACACATAAATCCTCCAACTCCACTGCTCTAGATGTCCTGGGGCCTCCAGATTGTGTTGGCTAAGAAATGGCTGCAGGTCACATGTGCTCTCACCTCAGGTCATTTCTAGGTACCTCATTGGCCCCCTGGGCTATGGAAGAACCTGGGACTCACTCTCACAGCCTTATTTGCAAGCCCCTAGGAGGGACATATTGCAGACCTCTGGCTAGACACTTCAGATCTCCCTTCAGCCATTATCTCTGTAACCTCACTTAATGGCAAGTCTTCTGGGTCAGATGCCCAGTTAAGTTTAGAGATCTGAGGGTCAGAGAGCATTAGGACAGGCAGAGATTCTGGAGATGACTCCCTCAATGGGTAGATGGGACCCAGAAGGATAGTCACATGAGGGTAGGAGCCTTTTGTCACCTTTAGTATTTTTGCAAAGGCTGAGTGACTACTTGTAAGTGATGCTACAACGAAGATTTCCTTTCTGAGTTGGGGATGGATTTTGTGAACTAAGTCTTCTGGATCTGAAGAGTGTCTGATCCAAGGTCCCCCATGAAGCTGTTCTCCCTGTGGATGGAAGCTCATTTCCTTCTTCATTCAGTTTGAACACTCCCCATCTGGCTTTGCTTTGGAGTAGTTATTACTGGTAATCAACCATCAATCCAGCCCTAACTATGCAACCTGAACACATGCAGTGAAGCCTAGACCACATCTGCTTTCCAAGGGGACATCCCCAGGAGGCCTGGCTGGCCCTGACTTCTTCCCACCTCCCTTCAGGCCTTTTAGGGGGTAGGGGCCAGGTTTCTGCCCTAAGCCTTTCCCTTCCCCTTCTCTGTCTTAAGGACCAGCAGACCTCTCAAATTCACCCTTTTCCCTGACCCCTACCTGAAACTCTGTCTTTGAAGTCTGACCCAAGGCATGGAGACCACCCAGAGAAGTGGGGACAGGAGTTCAGGAGAGGGAAAGGGGAGAGACAAAAGGCTCTGGAGGTCAAGTCAGCTGACTTGGTAAATATGCTAAGGAGGGTTGAGCATGCTGTTCTTGAGCTGTGGGAAGACTCAGCTTCCAGGGGGTTGACAGATCAGAGGGAGGCTCGTGCATTAACTTACTTGAACATTTAATGCTTTGTTCCAAGGCCACATTTTAAGCCAGTGAACGAAAAGCTTCATGGACTAAACCTCTGAACCTGAAGAAGTGAGGAATGGTGGCATTTTAAGACATTGTACCTGATTTGGGGAGAAATGTTAAGGGGATAGAAATGCTAGGCCCCTCAAGTTCCATTGCAAAGTGAGGCCAACACCTCCAACAAAGTGTGGGGCCAGCCTGGCTTCTAGGGATTGGGACAGAGAGTGACATAGCATCAAAAATGAGCAGGGTCCCATGGTGGAGTGCCCAGGGCTATGAGGCATGCCTGGGTGTGAACTTTTGCCTTTGACTTGGATAAAATGACCTAACATCTTGGAGCCTCAGTTTCCACACCTGTGAAATGAGGACAAGGACAGTCGCCATGCTTATCACCCAGGGAGGGACGAGGAGCACCATACGAGAAGGCCAGTGGACAAAACAGCAGACTCTCTCTGCGCATGTGAGGCCTCAGGCCCTAAGCTCTGCCTCACCTCCACACCTGGTCCCTTTCCCCAAGGTCTTCTCAGTCCTGTTTCCAAAAGGATGAATCATTTATTACTAACACAGAGTTCATTGCGGGCCAATGAAATGCTGGCTGCAAAGTCAGAAAGCAGGCTGAGGATCAAAATGCTGTCCTGAGAATCTGACTTTTTTTTTTTTTTTTTAAAGGAATTCCCCAGTTCTGCAACAGAGCCAGCAGAAGTGGGAGCGTCTTCAAAGTCATTCTCTTGTTCAAGAACACACAATGGCTCCCCATTGCCAACAGATAGGCATTGAGCAGCCACCAGTGCTGGCAGCATGCTAAGGTGCTGGGTGCTGGGCACATGGTTGAGAGCAAATCACAGTGCAGGCTGCCTGTGGGCTGACAGTCTTACGGCTGGGTTTTCCCAGAAGAGTCCTGCACGAAATTTACCTGGGTGGAGGTTGGACTTGCTAAAATATAGGTTCCTGGGCCCTGCCCTGCCCGTACCACCCCCTCCCGGCCCCGGCCCCCTTCGCCTGCCCCTGAATCACAATCTCAGGGGCTGGGACCTTTTAAGTACGTTCTCCTTATGATTCTATGTACACTGAAGTATAAGAACCAGCACCTAAGGATGGTGAATCTAGGGATTGCCCTTTGCCCTCACATGGATTTCCACCCTTCACCTACTCCCACCAACCAAGGAAGAATGAGGGCACTAAGGAGCTAAGGTAAAGTCATAATGTCCCTGTTGCCTTCAAGGATAGACTAAGTCATTCATGTGTCACATCCAATTTGTTCGATCTGCCCTGAACATTTGTTAACTACACTTGGGCCACTTTCCCCTGCTTTTCCCTTCCTCGTTGCCTCTTGATGTGCAGGAAAGTACGGCTCCTACTTAAGAACTTACAACTGGCACATTTCCATAAACCTGAACAAAGCCTTGCATTATAGCCAAAACATGTCACCTCTCTCTAGTACCCATATAGACAGAAATCAGTGGGCATGTGGTGGTTTTACACCTCGCTGCATGTAGAAAAAGTGAGAGAAAATTGCAAAATAACAATGATTTCAATGAAATAGAAATTTAACTATTTTCTATTTTAAAGCAGTCACAGAGAGGCTGTCTGGGGCTTGCAGAGTGGCTTTATGAAATCATCCAATATCCAACTTGCTTTCAGAATTGCTTCTCCACCATCTGCCTGAAGTTTACTATGTACTTTTCACTTATGGTCCTACATGGCTGCTCCAGCTCCAGCCCTTACATCCATCTTCCAGCTAGTACAAAAAATAAAGAGGAGAAGAAAGGCACATTCCTTGCCTTAAAGGCACTTTTGGTAGAGTCACACATGACTTTTGCTTACATCCCATTGGTTAGATCTTCATCATACAGCCGCACCTGGCTCAGAGGAATCTGGGAAATGTAGTCTTCACTCCAGGCAGCCATATGTTCAATTAAAAGTCAGAGGGTGCACAATCCAAAAGAAGGGGAGAACAGAAAATGGGGGCTGCTAGCACTCTGAGGCACCATTGTAGTCTTCTTAAATCCAACTCATGTTTGCTATGGTGATGCTTACATTTGAGTTGATTTATGATTACATATGTGTATGACTGCCTCACATCTAATAAGAGCAAATTCAGAGCAACTATGAAAAAGTTCATAAGAGTTAGAGTCAGATCATTACAAAGGAATAAGAGTAAAGTGTAACTTCTCAGATGAATATATAAAAGCACTTTGGATTTAGGAACAATTGGGCATGGGAACCACCTTTGGAATATTATATTCTTATAAGGGGAGCAGTGCCCACAGAATATTTTTTTCCCCAGTTAAAAATGTCAGGCATGTGCTCTGTTCCTCCTTCACACTCCTGTAATCAGGACCAATGTGCCATTCCTAGTCTGACCTTCAACCTCACCCCATGATGTATCCCCCTGATTTCTCAGCCCTAGAATTTACCTCACCCCATTCATTTGGTGCATAGATTACTCTTTCTGATCAGTTCACTCCTCTGCTCAGAAACCTCCAGTGCTCCCCTTTGCCTACCAAATATATTCCTAGTTCTTCGCCAGGAGTGTACACACACTACTCCCACCAAATAAGATCTCTCACTGTTTCCTTAACTCACCCCATGCCTTGGCTTCTCCGGGCTTCTGCGTAAGTTGCTGTCACCACTGGTACGCCTTAGCAAGTTCCCACTTGTCCTGCCAGAGAAGAGCATGTCCTGGCTAGTCGAAGGAGGATGAGTGGCATGTGGAGCAGAGCCACCTAGCAACCCACACACGGGCCTGAGAGGCAGAACCCCCACAGCTGCCTGTGTGGAGGTGGGGCTGGTCCATGCAGGGCTGTGACAGTAAATGCCTATTGTTGTGTGCCTGTGTGATTTTATAACTATTTAGTGTGCAGTATCTTTGCAGCAAGAGCTAACCTATCCGCCTAACTAGATACACTCTTCCCGCAGTGGCTCAAACAAAATAGGAGTTTATTTTTCTCTAGTAGGAAGGCTATGAAGTAGGTAACTGTCCACAGCAGCCATGGCTGGTTGTCTGAGACCTTCATGGAGCAGAGCAGAGACAATCCAAGGGGCTGCGTGGGGGCTGGCATTCAGCCCACCTTCCAGCCCAGGGCTGAGAGGAATAGGAGCAAGAAGCCCCTTTTTCTAACTTGCCCAGCCAGAGCAGATACTGTTCTGTGTCCCCACAGAGGGCTAGGCTGTATGCCAGCCGTCTTGTTGTGTTTCAGTTTTCACTTTTCTTTTTGAAAAGTTTCAAATATAAGTTGTATTAGTCAGGGTTCTCCAGAGAAACAGTACCAACAGGGTAGGTATATAGATCTATAGAAGGAGATTCATTGTAAGGGATTGGCTCACATGATTATGGAAACTGAGAAGTCCCATGATCTGCCGTCTGCAAGCTGGAGAACCAGGAAAGCTGTTGGCTCCAGTCCAAAGCCGAAAGCCCCAAGACCAGGGAAGCCAATGGTCCAAGTCTCAATCTGAGTGAGAAGGCTCAAGAACCAGGAGCATGATGTCCAAGGGCAGAAGAAGGGTGTCTCAGCTCAAGCAGAGAGAGTACATTTACCCTCCCTCTGCCTTTTTGTCCCATTCAGGCCCTCAGTGGGTTGAATGACACCCACCCACATGGGAGAGGTGATCTTCTTTACTGGGCCTACTAAGTCATTTGTTAAACTCTTCCAGAAACATCCTCACAGACACACCCAGAAATGTTTTATCAGCTCTCTGGGCATTCCTTAGCCCAACCCAGGCGGCACATAAAACCGATCATCACGTAAACAAAAGTAGAGAACATAATATAATGAACCCGCATATGTCCTTCCTCTAATATCAACAATTATCAACTCAATGCCAATCTAGTTTCTTTATGCCCCTCCTCCTGAGGGAGAGAAGAACCTTCCAGACATCATTTAATATCATCTGTGAAGCATCTGCAAATATTGTGTAAATATAACCACAATACTATTATCCCATCTTTCAAAACCAAAATTTCCTTTATGTCATTAATATCTACTCAGTGTCCACATTTCCTCAATTGTTTTTATAGTTTATTTGTTCTAATCACATTTCACCAAAGTCTGAATGCTGCATTTGGTTGACATGTCCCTTATGTTTCTATAAGTTCCTCCACCATCTCCTTTTTTCCTCATACAATTTATTTTTTTGAAGAAAATATTTGTCCCATAGAGTTTCCATGATCTGGATTTTGCTAATTGCATTTCAATAGTATCTTTTAATATATTTCTCTGTTTCCTGTGATTTCTCCCAACTGGGAATTAAATCTAGAGGTTTGTTTAGGTTCAGGTGCCATTTTTCAGAAAGACCACTTCACAGGTGCTGGTCCATTCTTCTATCAGGAAAAGGCATGTCCCAGTGTCTCTCTTTCAGTGATATTAATGGCTGTTGATGGTCATTGCCTAGAACTATCAATTCATTCAGATGATATTTTCAATATATCATTTGTTATTCATTGAGTAGTCAATAGTTCTATAATGACGAAACATGAGCCTTTGCTCCTTGTTTTGCCTCTTTGACTCAATGTCTCCCCATGTTTTCAGCCTGTTGGAAATGGACTCACCCTTTAAGGTCCTCTCCTACTTTGCCACTTTAATCTTTCCATCTGTCTCCCCATCATCCTTGGTTAGGGGCAGCCCCTCAAATTCTTCTTCATTTTCTTGTGATTATACCCCGAGTCCTCAGTGACTGTCAGCGCCCTGGGCTTGCCTCTTCCACAGTGGGCTGCATCTAGAACCCCCTACCGTGTTTGGCACAGGGCTGTTGTGACACCAATCACGGGGCAGCACTGGTTGAAGCACAGCTGTTTTGCACAGATTTTGAAAGCCCTATCTACCTGAGGCTAACACAACCTGAAGTGGAGCAAGAATTCTGTCCTCAGTCTTGAAAAATGTTCTGATGGCTGTGTGACTGGTGTGGCAGATTTATTTCAATTTGTTGATTAAAGGGCAATGTTGGTGTTACCCCAGATCTGATGTTGGGCTCCAAAGTAGTTCCTGAAACAAAGAAACATGAGGCTCTCTAGGATCCTTTCTGCAGGTGGTCAGAGTGGAGACAAAAGAGAGTCAAGTGTCAAAGTGTGGGCCATGGTTCAAGGTGACAGTACTATTTCTACCTTACAGGGTCATGTTTGTCTAATTTGCATCAGGAATTAGAGATTGACTTTCGTCTTTCATTTTTAAATATTTCTTCTTGAGTCTTATATGCTAAGTCTGCAAACATGCTCTAGGGGTTGGTTTTGGAGGGGGGTTGGGGGTGGGGAGAGAATATCCAGAGAAAAAAACCCCTGATGAATGGAGTATTTCTACAAATCTTTCTGTTCTCAAGGATTGGCTTTACTGTACTTCTGCGGACTTGAACTAATCGGAGGGGGATTGGAAAACAGTCATCTCAGCACGAAGGAAGAAAATGGAAAGTAGGAGCGATGCTGGGCTGTGTGCTGGGAAATATAGATTCTAGTTTTCACTCAGCCAGGGATGGTTGTGACCTTGTTGATAGCCCCATTTCTGAGCTTCAGTTCTCTCAGCTGTTAAACAAGGGATGAGCGAGATAATAACCGGGTTTCATTCCTTGAAACACCACTGCATGTATGCTTCTAGAATTCTCTGTATTATTTACAGACACCATTGCTATCTTCTCATTTGGTCCACAAATGAACCTTTAAGGAAGGTGTGACAAGGATTAGTATTATCCCCATTAGATAGATAAGTGCATTATTAGATAGATACGTGCATTGAGGCTGAGGAATTTACCCAAAATTTCATTAAAAACAAAATTCTTCTTCCTAACCCACAATAATTTCCTTCTTAGCAGGAGGCACATGCCTGCGTGTGAATGTCAGTCTGTTGGTGAATGTGGACATCTGTTGTGTTTCTCTGATGTGTGACTATGAAGGATACAATTAGAAAGTAGATTTCCCTAGGTTTACAGCACTGGTCTGTTCTGTGATGATCGCTTCTGTCTAATGGATGTTTCATGTTATGATATAATTTACACTAAATGCAATAACTAGGCAATCATATGTAGTAACAAGAGGGCAAGAGGAGGTGAACAAAAAGTGATGGACAAGTAAAGGGGAAAGAACTAAGAGCTGAACGGCCCCGCATTATTTGATGTACTCTACAAGTATTAACTTACTTGGTCCTCATATTAATCCTATGAGGAAGGTTGCTACAATCATGCCCATTTTACAGATATCCAAACCAAGACCTAGAGAGGTTAAATAAGTTGTCCAAGCTAGTAAGCTGCAGAGCCAGAATGTCCCCTGAGCACTCTGCAGTCAAGATCAGGCTGGGTAGTCATAAGCCTTTGTGAGTTGCTCTTTAAGTAAGATTAAAAAACAAACAAACAAAAACAATACCCACCCAAAGTTAGCAAGGTTGCAGAGGAATCAGTACACCACATGTTACTGGTAGCATTGATGGTTTAATGTTTTTACAAAGCAGTACGTGGCAACAGCCATTAAGTTTTCCATACCTGTCAATTTAAGAACACCAATCCTAGAAGTTTATTCTCAGCTTATAGTTTAACAAAAGCAACAAGCCATAGGCATGAAGAAGTTCATTGTATGATCTGCAATAATGGAAAACTGGGAGCAAATTAAGTGTCTAAGAATAGAGTATATAATTAAATAATTTTACAGTATACTCACTTGTTGGAATACTATCAAAACATTAAAAATGAAAATTACAAAGATAATTATGTAGAAGGACAGGGAAATTTCTGGTAAAATTTTAAGTTTAAAAAGCAGGATAAAAATAAAACATAAAGGCAGGATAAAAAATATGCAGATCATGACAATGAATCTGATGTATATGCATATTGGCAAAACCTAAAATAGAACAGGAAAAAATTCTAGTAGTCAAGTATTTGTTCGGTCTCTTCATTTTAAAGATTTTTCTTAGTGGTGGCATTGCGTTTATTTGACAGATAATGGAAAAAGGAAAGAGTTGGTGGCAGAATTAGGGTGAAAGGATCTTCTAGAGAGAGGCTGGGGACGGTTGGGCCATCCCCCTGGCTGCCTTCATTGCTGAGTTCTCTGGGGGCAGCTGGAGGTGTTTAGAGTGGGGAACAGGATATACATGTTCGTGAGAGAAAGAAAGATGCGTACTGGGATCCCGCCCCGCTGTTGCCACTGAAATATGGTAACCAAATCCAGGCTATGGTTTTCGCTTTGCTGCCTTCTCCTTGGCTTCACCTTAGTTCCCTTATTCTTCATTCTTCAAGTCTCAGCTTAGAAGTCACCTTCTTGGAGTCAACCCCAACTGCCCACTAGGGTAGGTGCCCTCCTAGTTGTCTCCCTCCATCACACCCATGTTGTTGCCCACCCCCACATCTGGCAGGCTTTATGATGATTGCATTTACATTTTAGAGATCCCCTCTGGGCTGTAAGGGTTGGGGTTTCAGGAAGATCTGCATCACTGTCCTACACCCTGATACAAACACAACATGTATTCAGTGAATGGGTTCCTTCTCTTTATCTCTAAAGCGGGCTGGGGGTTGGGGGCAGGCTGGGTTAAATCAGTGTCCTTCCAGTTCCACATTCTGTGATTTTACCATCTAGTTTTTACCAGATTCATTAAATAAAGCAGCCACTGGGTTTTGAAGACAAGTCTCAATGCAAGACACAGCCTTGTTTTTATGCCTGTGGATTCCTCCCCAGGCCCCCAAGCACACCTTGGTGTGGCCTTGGTGTGGACTGCAAGCCTGATCTGAGGGTCATATTGGGAGTTTTCATAGCAGGTGGGCTAAGCGCACAGAACAGTCTTAGCAGTCCACTTGACAGCAGGTCTGTAGGGTGACGCTCCTTGGGTCTTGCTTGTACCTGGAAGACCAGCCATAAGCCACACATGAGGGCACGGCTGTGCCTCCACGCACGATTATGAGGAGCCTCCTTACCCTGATGTCGTGTTTGTACCTGCCAGCTGTGGAAATGGGCGTGTCTGTGCACATGGCTGGTTGTGTCTGTGTCAGAGTGGGGTGAATGCTGGCTGAACGACTCTGGGTGTTCTGGGTGAGCGTGTCTCTGTAAAGAATGTATGTACATACCTCAGTGGATGAGTAGCTTTCAATCAACAAATGATTATTGTCAGCTTTGTTGATCTGCAAGAGCTACAAAGTGGTGCGACAAGCAGGGAGCGTACATATCTGCATTGTGTATATATCTGCATTGTGTACATATCTGCATTGTGTGTTCCCTCCGTGTGTCTTTGGGAATGTGTTCTTGGCACGCACGCTTCCTGCGTTAACAAGGCTTTCGGTGTGATCATGTCTGTGTGACAGTGCCTGGGTTCCGCGTGCGACTGCTTGCTCGTTTTCCAGCTTCATTCGTGCCCGCAATCAGGCTCAGCACGTGCGCCTGCCAGCCTCCACGCGCAAGTCCCCAAGTGACCCGTGTGCAGTGTGCAAGGACCTCCGGGCCGTGTGCATTTGGTGCGCTCATGCCTGTCTCTCTGCACGCACGAACGCACCTCCACATGTCTGGGCGCACGTCCCTCTCGGTGTGTGCAGGTTGCGTGTGCACGCCGCCCGATTCTGTGTGCAGGACGCTTCACGCGCGCGCACTCCGGCCGGCAGGCCGCCAGGGATCTGCTGTGGGCTCCACGCGTCCCCCGGGGCTGACCCCCAGCCCCACCCCCTCGCGCTGGGCCGCGGGCCACCGCGATTGGCCGCCTGCTCCCTCTCAGCCGTCACCCCTCCCTCCCCCCCAGCCACCCGCGCTCCCGCGGTCCCCGCTTTCCCCCGCGGTTCCGGCGAGGCCGCGCCGCGCCGCGCTCCGCTCCCATTGGCTGCACGCGCCTTTGTGTGGCGGCAGCTGCGGCCCCAGCGCCTTTGAATGTCGAGAGGGGCCGGGAAGGGAGCCTTTCCATGGGCCATCTGTCTCCCCGCCAGCCGCCGCCCCACCGCCGCCCGCGCCCCGCGCTCCGCCTCCCGCCCCGGCGGCTCCCGCAGCCCCGCCGCCGCCCGCGCCCGCGCCCCGGAGCCGCGCCACAAAGGGCCCGCGCGCAGCTGCTGCCGCCGCCGCTCGAGGAGCCAGGATGGTCCTGGTCCACGTCGGCTATCTCGTGCTTCCAGTGTTTGGCTCTGTGCGAAACAGAGGTATCGCTTTTTCCTTTTGGGGTCCGCTTGGGAGCGTGGATCGCCGCAGGCACCGGGGCGGGGGCGGGCACCGCGGGGGACTGGGGGCTCAGTGCACACCCGCGGGGACGCAGGGCGAGCGGTGACTTCTCCCTTCTCCTTTTGGGGGGACCTCCAAGTGTGGAGGCGGCCGCCCTCGTGGGAGCTTTTGTAGTGAAGTTAGGGTTTGGCGAATCTGGGTCCCTCCCTCCCCAGCCCCATTTTTAATTCTTTGCGGCGGACGCAGTTCCCCCAAGTCACAGCCCCTTCCCCTAATTCCTAGTCCTGTATGATCGAAAGACGGAGGAGATACATGACTGTGTGTGTGCGTGCGCGCGCGTGCGTGTGTTTGTATGTTTGGAAACATATTTGGTTTTCTGTGATTAGCTTTTTTTTATTTTTTGAGGTACTTGTATTTTTTGTTATTTGTGTTTGTATTTCATTTTTTGGCCATTGGTACCGATGGCTGGGTAGCTGGGATCTGGTATCTGCCCCATACCAAGCCCCAGCCCCCACCCTCTCGTGGGAACTTGCACGATTTCCCGTCCCATCCTTGCCTCCCATTAACCCTTTCTGTGTCGCCCTTGTGCTATCTCCCTCACTCCCCACCCTCATTGCCTTTGTATGACAGTTGCATTCACCGGTTCAAAATGCTTGTGTGTGTGTGTGTGTATGTGAGTGTGTGTGCAGGAGTGTGCGCGCCTCGGAGAGTCAGACGTGCACTGCTGTGCACTCCTGGGCCCAGCTGGAGCCGGTGCCGGGCCCTTGGGTGTTGCTGTGTGTGAGGATGAGGTGCTGAGCTGCCCCACGCCAGGCCGCTGCCCGGGGCAGGCGTTGGCCAAGCAGCAGGCCGGCTCTGGCTTTGTTTTTAATTGTGATATATGGGGTGTGTTTGCACGGGCCCCTTCCCCACATCCCTTTCCCTCACCTTCTGTTACAATAGCTTGATTCCCCCCCCCCCCATTTCTTCCATTTTCTTTTAATTGAAAATTCCCACTTCCCAAAGCAAATCCGAGATGCATAGATTCATTTTTTATTCTTTTTGTATTCTGCCTCTGGACTCACATTTCTCTTCTTGGAAATGTTTCTTCTATCCTCTCCCACTCCACATCTGCTTAAATCCCTGCTGGCTAAGGCCCTCCTCCTCCCTCTCCCTCACGCACAGGATGATGTCTTCCCTTCGCGACCAGGGCTGCTTCACCGGACTGAGGGGGTGGGGTGGGGTCGAGGGGCCAGTGCTTCAGTGCGCCCCAGGGGCCCGATTGGGCGAGGAAATGAAAGCCCAGCCCAGCTGTCCCCAACCCCACGCCTCTCCCCAGAACCTAAAAAGCAAGGATGACCCTCTTAGGCCTGTTTGAACCGCAGTTTTTTTTGTGTGTGATGATAGAATGATGACATTCTGCATTTATCAAATCTTTTTTTTTTCTTCATTGTGTAGCTCAGTGAATGGTCAACTCGCTGCTGTGTGCGCTGTGACCCTCTGCCTCCGCATTTAGCTGTATTGTGACACCCCTCTTAACCATCTCCTGTCTCCATCTGAGGAAAGCATTGCTATTTAAGCGGCAGTATCCCCTATCTCAGGCCAGCCTAGCACTGGGGGGGGTGGTGGTGGTGGTGGAGTGGGTGTGTGAGGAAGAGGAACGGGGGCTGCATGAAGGCTCCCCCTGAAGTGCCAACCCTCTCCCCCAAATCACAATTATGTCTTATTACTTGGCATTTCCTCTGAAAACGGGCGTGGAACATGACACTAGGCAGAAATTAAAAAATGATTAAGAAGGATGTTGAGCCTGAAAGCATAATTATCCTGATTAAATCATTATCATCCTCATTAATACCACCGATCTTTAAAATACCATTGCAGGATGTCGAGTCCATGTTTTGAAATTCAAATTGCTCAGCTGCCATTAAATTTTATTTTTAATACCCCCCCACCCCCCCCAAAAAATCCAACAAACAAAAATTCTGCCCTACAGTCAAAGTTTACTTTCATGGCAAACACACTCACAGGAAATTCAAGGGCTGAGGGTGGCTGGGCTGTGGGTAAAATATAGCACAATGTGATAAGAATTCATGACCTTCCGATAGAGGATACTAATGCTTAACCCGACAAGGTCCTAAACCACAATCTTCTTGTAAAACTGTTAGATAGCCTGCAAGCTTAAATCTGTTCTTTTTAGTTTTCATTGTAGTAGTATAGGATACAGACCATTTCAGAATAGATGTAGAGAAATAACCATTTTTGTATCTTCATCTTGTTTAGCTGAGTACATTGCACTGTAAATCCCTGTTAAGTGGATTCCTTTTGCCTTGGCTTGGAGACCAGAGCACCCCATTTCCCACTTATCTGGGTGGCCATAAGCTAGCTTTCTGGTGGCACCCAGGCATATGAACAGATCACATTTATTCAGAGGCAAAAAAATACTAAGTATATATCTATGAAAACCTTTGATAATATGGCAGTTGCTGCTACCCCATAGCCTCTGAAAATTTGGTGCAGCAAGGTCCATGGCTTAAGGAGGAGCTATGGCTGACGGTGTCTTAATTGTTTAGTTGTACAATGTCAAGAGCATCTTTGGACATCTGCCCTGGCCCTCAGAGCTGCCCCTTTAACAGCCGGCCCCCTTCTGCGGCATCGCTGGCCAGACCTGCTGGAAACAAAACAGCAATAATGAAAGAGGGCCCCTACTTCGAGGGCCCTTCCAAAATAAAGTCCCAAGTGGCTTCCCCAGATTGCCATGTGGCAATCTGAAAGGAAAGAGGGGGGAAAAAAAAAAAAGAAAAAGAAAAAGGAAAGAAAAAAAGAATCCCCAGCAAAATGGTTTTCCATTAAACAGGGATAGCGTGTTCTGCTGTGCTGAATTACTTCCTGTTCTTATTTTGTGGGTAATTTTTTCTGTATCAAATATCCTTTTGGTTGTGTATCTTTTTCACCTTTTCTTGTACTAAAACTGAAGCATGATCTGTATTTTTTTACATCCCCCAGTTGACAATGTACAGCGCTCGGTTAGAGACGTTGCCCTGCTGAACCGTGCTGTGGTCGTGTATCCCGGCCATCTGCTCATTGTACGCTGCTTTTGTTCTGTTGCCCTTCGAAGCATGGTGGGCCCAGCCTTCTGTTTTCTTTCTTGATTTTTTTTTCTTTTTGTATTGTGTGCATGACAACATTGTTACACACAGAATCCACTAATACTAATATACAATCTCTCAATAAAGAACTAGTTTCCTATATTAACCTAGTGTGCTTTTTCTCTTGCTGTTTCCCCATTTATTGTCGTATCCTGCTGTTTAGAGATCCCCCTTGCTTTTCTCTCCCCTCCCTCACCCACCCACCACTCCCACCTCCCATTGTAAGATTCGAGTGAATGCCTTTTTTTTTTTTTTTTTTTTTACTTTTTTCTTTGTTTTGTGGTACAGATATGGTGACCTTAATCTCATCCAGTCCATATCTTTTTACAGTAGACGTTTGAGGAGAGGGGAGGTGTCCTTTCACACCTAAACAGCTCCACTGTGTAGACAAAAGCCCTGTCTTTGGCCACCTGTGTAGCTATAGCCTCCACATTTCATCTTGGTTTCCAAGTGACACATCACTCAGTTTGTGATACTGGTGAAGAGAATGGGATATAACACTTAAGTTGAGAAAAGGGATACTGTTCTTAACTAGCAATCTTACAGCATATCAGACTTGCCTGAAAAACTCATTTTTAGTTGTGTTTTAACTTTTCCTTTTACTGTCTCATTGATTTATTGTCCTTCTAAATCATGCTGGGAGTGACATGTTACATGCAATCGAAGTCATGATCCAGAATTTTAAAGTACCCTCTTCTTTGTGCATATTTACATTCTTGGGACTGGCAATGTAAGGTTTGCAGTGAGATCCTGCATAAGGAAGATGTTTGAAACAGAGACCAAGTCAGACCACCCCCGCATTCACCCCAGGGCCAGCAGCCTGACCTGTTAGCGCAGGAATAAGAGGGTCTGTGCCCTCCCAGGCTGGGAGCCAGTTAAAGCTGATTACAGCTTAGTCCCTGACAGCTGCCTCGTCTATGGCCCTCGCGCCTCTCTTGAGAAAGAAAGCCAGATCTCTTGGCATTGTCTAAAGGTTGTGTGTGGTGCACGGAGCGCCCGCGTTGGGGAAAAGGGGGAGGGGGGATCAGGAGGGAAGTCAGGACCCACCCCCAAATTGAATTGGAAGAGAAGTCCTTAAAATGTACCTTTTTTCCACAATTACATTTGAGAAGCCAGTGGAGAAGTATTTTTGCCCCAGAGTGGAACCCAAATTCAAGCATTTGTCAATTATACCTATTCAGTTTCAGCCCAGAACAAGCCTTGCTAAATGAGGCGTTTTAGAGGAGGAAATCAGTTGATTAAAGAAATTCAGGGTTCCTTCAAAGGGGTCATCGTTTGGAGCCGCGTTTCCTTGGGCTGACATGCCTCCTCCTCTCCGCTCCTGGCCGTCTCTGCCCCTCTGCCTGGGCGCCTTCCTGGGCAGGCGCACCCCGCCTGACCACAGTGCTGCCTTGCCGGCTTTGTGGCTTGGTGCCTCTCCTCTCCCCGCCCATGGCTGCCCTTGCTGCTCCAGCCCTTTGTTCTCATGCTCTCCGCAGCCCGGGTGGGAAAGCTGAGCTGATTTACTGTGACACATGGACACACATGGAAGTCCCCAGCGGAGCTCATGCCGCAGCTGAACAAGAGGAGATATACAGGACTTCCAGGATTTTTCTTTCTTTTTCACTCCTCCTCCTCTTTCTTTCATTTTGGCTGATGTGAAACTCAGTCCCACTAGACCACTGTTGCACAAATGTGCAAGACCCTTGTACTTTAGTTTGTGTACCTAGTTTAAGAAATAAACCACCCTTAACCCCAAACTCAACTACTCAAGTAATAACACTACTGCAGATCAGGTGATCACCCTCATTTTTGTCCTAGGAGGCTGTGACTTGTTAGATCAATATTAACCAACTCCAAGATTTCATTTTTTAAAATCACTGTTCTGTATGTCAGAATTATTTGATCAATACATTCTGAGGATTGTTTAGTAACCTAGTAATAATATAGAAAGTTAGTGGGTTAATCAGAAATCATGTTTTAGCATCTTACCGACTGCATACTATATTTTCACCCAGATTGTCAGAATAAACACACTCATATGAAGGTGGGGTTTTTCCTGACCGGATGAGCCAATTATTTACAAAGCCATAACACTTTATAGCTACTCTCTCAACCATCTGACACATACCTGTTTTATAACTTTTGACTCCCGGATTTTGGAAAAGCCATCTGTTAACAGATCCGATACCACAGACTTTGTAATAAGATGGAACACAGCTCTTGTTCACAGCTTCCCTTTCTGAACAAGAGAACTTCTCATTGAAACTAGCATCAGATAAGACCCACTTAATTGATGACTTGTCTTAAATAATAGTTTCCCGTAAACCAGCAAATACTGGTTTGGCAGTCCAGGTCAGGGGAAAAGACCACCAAGAACCTCGCTGCCCTAATGTGCAGAGGACAGAGACTAGGCCACCTCTTTCTTTAGCAGTTTGCTCACCTCTCTCCCCCCTATCCCCCTCCCTCCAACATCTTTCCCATCTTTAAATAAGCAGGTTTCAGTGTCACATCGGAAAGCCTAATGGTTTTTCTGGGCTAGGGAAATAACAGCTCCGTGCAGGATCCAAGTGCAGCGGGGGCCGCTGTCCTGAACAGGAGACACAGGCCCTTGACTCCAATTCAGAGAGTGACTATGGATCTCTCAGTTCCGTTAGACTACTGTTGCACAAATGTGCAAGACCCTTGTACCTTACTTAGTTTTTCTATGGCTCTACATAGCTCTTTAAGAATTCCTGGCTTAACATAGTATGAACGTGAATTAGTATTTATTAATTTCCAGTATGGTTTAGCCACAGATGAACCAAGAGAATGAGGAGTGCAGGTGGGGATGGGGGATGGGGGGCAGGAAGCTTACCTTAGAGAGACTCTGATTTTCTGGATGACTTAAAAACTAAAAGCAAACATTTATAACCTCACATCTGAGCCACTCACATTGCCTGTACCTTCATGTATTCAGTGATTTATTCACTCACTTGTTTGCTCATTTAGTTAATGAGTGTTTATTGAATACCTACTTGGGGCCAAGCAAAGAGGGATAGGAAAACAATGTGGGGCCTGGGGGCCTGCCCTCCTGAGGCTCATGCTGAGGCTGGGAGACCAATGCTCAGAAAACCAGATGCTGTCTAAGATATTCCGTGCCTAAATGCCCAAACGCCTAAATGCCCAAACGAATGGTGAGGTGGAAAGCACTTGGAGCAACTCAGGGGTTGAGTAATAGCACCAGTGTCGAGCAAGAAGGGTGAACTTAGGCCACTGCTCTGAGTGTCATCAGAACAATGACCATCATAAAACCTATCTGATAGGGTTTGTCCAGACTATTTATTGGAAGGCCCTTGACACACAGCAGGTGCCTAGGGTGTGCTAGATGGCAGCCCCCCATTCCTCACAACTGTGGGAACTTACTGGCCTCAGGGCTTGAATGAAGCCAGAGATGACCTTGCTGAGGAGGTGGGGTTAAGGTGTCCCTCAAGGAGTGGTGTGTATAGGGGAAGGAGGAGCTCTGGGTGGGGGATGGGGAAGGAGTGAGACCTGGGCCAAGGCCAGTGGCTCTGATTTGGCAAGAACAGAAAATACAAATGAGGAGGGAAGTGTGCATGTGTGTGTGTGTTTGTGTAAGGGTATGTGTGCAGACCTGTCACAACGCACAGCTACAGGAGGCACCAGGGCCATTGTCCTGTCTTTGAATGGTTCTCCCTGGAGCACAACCCCAGGAATTGAGCAGCAGGAGGTCCAAAGAATGGGGAAGAAAAGTCTGAAAGCGGTGTTGAAGCCCAGTTTCTGGAGGCCTCTGGGAGCTCTGGCAGAGTTTGGACTTGCTCCATGAGCCATTAGAAGGTCGCTGGGAGGAGCTGTGTTTCAGTAGCTTATTCTGGCAGCTGATGACACAGGGGTGACCCTAGGGGGTTGAGGCCAGGGAAGAGGCCATGCAAACTTCCAGGGGTGACAGACCCCAAACCAGAGGTGTGAGGGATGGGAAGGAAGATTGTCACCAGGGCCTTTACTGTAAGAGGAAGTAAGCAGAACTGAATAAAAACAAGCCTCTTCATGTTCTGCTATGTTATTTTCACAGGCATTACTTTTTTAAAAAATTCTCATCCGAGGATTTTTTTTTTTAATTTGATTTTTAGAGAGAGAGAGAGAGAGAGAGAAAGAGACAGAGACGGAGTAATATTGGTTGCCTCCCATACATTCCCCAACCAGGGATTGAACCCTCAACCTAGGTATGTGCCCTGACTGGGAATTGAACCTGCAGCCTTTTGGTGTATGGGACAGTGCTCCAATTGACTGAGCCACTTGGCCAGGGCCACAAGCATCAGTTTTAATGGTTATATAATATCCCACTTGGCTGGTGGCTCTGCACTTAGGCTTGGTGGCTTCTGAGGTACTCAGCTGGCCCTTTGCAGGGCCCATCTGCGCTGGTCTGCCTACCACACACCTGGTGCTGAGTGGGAGGAGATGGTTAATAGAACAAGTCTGACAGCGCCCAGGCCTCTCTCCCCACTATCAGCCCCTTCCATCAACAGGCTCAGCAGGGGGAGGGGAGGGCAGATAAGAGAGGGCTTGCGGAAGGAAGAAGATTTGGATTCTCTTCTGAGAGCTGGGTTCTTTGTTCTGCCATGAACTTCCACTGTGATCTGGAGCCTCTCAACTTCCTCCACCAGATCTCAGTTTCCCCATCAGTGAAAACGTATTCTATGCCCAGGACCTGTCACATGAAATATTGCATATGGAAAAAAGTGAGAAGCCAACAAAGGGCAATAATAAGAGTAACGACTGCATTATTCACAGTGGTAGTCCTCAGACAGGCCCCCCAGTATAGTGGGAACAGTCCCATCTCTGCCAATAACCGGCGTGACATGTTGGCTGAATCTGACTGCTCTGTGCCTGCACTTCCTATCTGCCAAGGGATATAATTGGCCTAATTGCCCCTTCCTGCTCTAAAAAGCTGTGATTTCCTCTTGATGAGAATAACGTACGTTTCCATTCTTTTTGCCTGCTCCCCCACCCCCCACCCCGCAGCAACCCACTCTTTAGCGCTCAATGGCTAGGCGCGTGCTACCGCTGCCCAGGCTGCTGGGCTTTTGGAGGAAAGGGAAGTGGCAGTTACCCCTGGTGGCTTGTGCCAGGGCAATGAGCCTAGGCCCCATTGGGGGCCCAAGCTTAGAGTCGGTCCTGCTTCCTGGCCCCGCTGCTCTTGCTTGGCTTTCTGAGCAAGGAGTCCCCTGGGATATCATTGCTTCCTGGTGCAGCTGACCTTACTTTAAACGCCCTCCTGAGGTGTGCTGCTACGGGGCAGGGGAGGCCAGAGGAGACAGGCAGCCCTCCAGGAAGTCACCCTAGTGGTGGCTCGTCCCAAGGTGGTGGAGGCAGTGCAGCAATGGCCTCCGAGAGGCTAGGAGAGGTAGTAAGGGTGGCTGCTGACTCAGCAGCAGCCTGCGGGTGGAGAGGGGTTGGGTGGAGCTCTCAGAGGCTGGGAGGAAGTGAGAATTCAGCCAACACCTGTCTCAAGAAGGGCAGGAAGCTTTGGAACAGCTGCTGCTCCTGCCCTGGGGCTGTGAGTGGGCAGGAAAGGGGGCGGAGGCACTCTAAGGCCCCTCCTCAACCAGCTTGCTTAGCTCCAGCTCCACTCTGGCAGCTGCCAGGTCTCCATGCCACCCCTCTTCTCGCCATTCAGGGACCCCTGCCCCCACCGCCACAGTGCCCCTATTCCCCAGGACCACTCCACTCCTAGATCAATTGCTTTTGTTTCCCAACTTTGTTGGCACTAAATGGGTTAATGTGCTCACAAGCACGCCAGGGCCGGAGACACTGACTTTCCTTCAGTCAAAGGGTGGCCCTTCCAGGGGGTCCTCAGCCTCCCTGGCATTCCTGGAGGGGGGCTGGAATGCACCGAGGGGGAAGGCCGCTGCGCCTATCAGGGCTGTACTGCCCCCGCCTGTGAGGCTTGGCCCTGCTGATGGAGCTGAGAGAGCTGCCTGACCGAGGTGAGGTTGTGGCCAGGGAGGACCTGGGCCCGCAGGCTGCTTCCCTTCGTCAAGGTTCCCTGAACTGCTGGTCACCCCACGGCCCAGCAGTATGTGCGCCCAACTCAGTACCGAGGGAGAGGGACAGGAGAGGCAGCTGGACAGTGCCCAGTTTGGTTGGCAGAGACCAGAGCCCTTTTTGGACACCAGGGTGGGTAGCCCTGGCCTTGGCCTCACCTTGGGTGGACTTGCATCCCCCTGGCATAGGTGGAGGTCGGGCCTGCAGAGGGGGCTCAGTCAGCTGTTCTGAGGGAAGCTGGGCTTGGGAGGCAGCTGAGGAGACACTGAGGCTGCCCCAGGCCTGGGTGCCTGGGGGCAGGGCTGTCGCACTCAGAGCAGTAGGGGAAGGCAGCAAGTCTTAGGAGGGAGGTTGGGCCCCACCAGGACTCAGGGATCCAGCACTCTCCCCACCAAGAGGAATGGGACTAGGGAGGGGGGAGGGGAAGAGAGGTCATGTTGGGTGAAGGAAGCAACAGCCAACCTGCCCTCCCCTGGGCAGGTGAGCTGGGAGCATAACAGAGCCGGTAGAGAAGCCCAGAAATGAACCTGGATGGCGTTTCCTAGTCTGTCCCCATCCCATCCTGAAGGGTCCCTGACCAGTGCAAGCTTCCTCTGGGGGAGAGGTGGAGGAAAGAAGGAGGGGAGAGGATGGGAGGGTTGGGGAGGTAGTTAGGGAGGGCTCTATTGCGGCACTCCTCAGCAGGCGCTGCTCACCTCCCAGGGGGTGCTGGCTGAGCCTGGGCTGGTACCTGTGGAGTCCTGCCTCATGCTGACCATGGCGGGTGGGCCTGGCCTGCCCTCTGGGAGCATCCAGGCTAGAGGGGAGACTGGGCAGGTGTGCACAGTCGGGGAACAGAACCTCGGCTCAGGGCTGACAAGAGCCTTGCCATGCCACGGGATAAACACAGCCCTGTTTCCTGTTTTACTGCTACATTTGGGGTAAAGGAAATTTTTATATGAAACTAAACAAGGAACTCTTATGTCACCAGTTGCAACTTTTGAGTGAAAACATAGAACTTTGATGACATATTTCATTCGGGCAGGCCAGTCCCAGCCACATCCCTGTGGCTGGGGGGGGGGGGGGGTCATCTCACCCCTGTGACATTTAGGCACTTTTGAGGAAGTTTGAGAAGTACTTCTTGGGTGGCACAATGTCTCATCTTCACAGAACTAGAAACCCAAGTCTGTCCAGTGGCTGGAGTCACAAAGCCACCTCCCAAGAGCCCTGTCAAGATTGGGACCTGGCCTGTTGACTCTGAGGCCCAGTGCTCTGCCAGGCTCTTGACTCAAGGCCAGTGGGAAGCAATCCGAGTTCCAGCTGCCCAGCAGGGGTGGTCAAGGGGCACTTTGCGGGTGAGGCTAAATACAGAGTGGGGTTTAACTGAGCAGAGGCACCAGGGGTGAGATTTCAATATGGTGGCTGATCCACATGTGTTCATAGTCTGGAGAGTCAGAGCCAAGACTGGGAGTGAGGGTCCAAGGGGCAAGGTCAAGTGGGGGAGATGAGCCCTACAAATAGGTGTATGAGGGAGGCCTTCCTGTGGCAGACGCCCAGCACTGGCTGCCCCTGGTACTCTTGGACTCTCTCTCTTTTTTTTTTTTTTTTTTTGTGGTAAAAATATATTTAGCCATTTTTGTAGTGTACAATTCAGTGGCATTAAAGTACATTCACACTATTGTGCCACCATCACCATTTTCTATTTCCAAACCATTTTCATCTCCCCAAACAGAAACTCTGGGCCCTTTGATCATGAGGCCTGCTCCCCGACTGGACCACACTTTTTGGGGCTCCTTGAGGATGGCTGGTGGAAACTAAATACTTGCAAGAAATATACATATTTTAACACCAGGCAGTCTTGGGTTCTACTCTTGGCCTTCCCACCTACAAGTCAGGTGACTTTGGACCTCTCTGAACCTCAGTCTCTTCATCAGAAAAAATGGAGATAGTCGTTTAATACCAGTGTTATGGGAGGAGAGGATGAGAGAGAGAGTTATGATACAGAGTACACAGTATACAAAATCCTGGGAGGTGCTTTGCTAAAGATGGCCATTCCCAACTTGCCCTGCCCCCTCTGAACGCATATACCTGTTTGTTTGGACCTGGGACAGTCTGAAGGGGGCACACAAGAAAGGTCTGGGCATAATTTAGCTTCATTGCATAAGTTACTGAGAATCTACTTTGGGCTGTGGGCAACCAAGACATAGATGGTTCCTGGAATACAACTTAGCTGGGGATACCCCTGAGCACCCCTGAAGTGGGCAAATAATTTAGGGACTGAGCTAGAGGCTGTGGTCACACTGACTAGTAAGTATGGCTCAGCCTGGAGGCAGCTGGCTAGGGTTGGCACATGAACGGGGAGAGGTCACTGGGGCTTGAGGAAATCAGGAGGGCCTCCCAGAGGAGGCAGAGCTGGACCTGTTCCCCAAGGGGGAGATCTGTAGCTCTGCTGCCTGGCGGAGCCTGCCAGCTCCCTCAACCAACACACACACCCTTTTCCCATGTAGGCCCAGATCTGATCCAAGATGTGAATGTTCAGAGTCCTGTGGCTGTCACCTTGTCTGATTTAAAAAAAAACATTATTATTCTTTTTTTTTCTGGAGCATTGGGCCCTGTCTCTTCATTGTCATGCCACCCATTTCAGTCCCCTTCTTCCCTGCCACCCCCCTGACCCTGGCCATTTCCCCTGGAACTCTCTGTCTCCTCTCCCACCCCTCTGCCTAGGCAGGCTGTGCAGAGGGTGAGGCTGGCCAAGGGGCATCATGTCTGCTCCTCCAGATTGGGGTACTCATGTTACCTGTTAGGCTGCATGAAGGTCAAGTGAGACGGCAGATGTAATGTGCCCATCATGACACCTGGCACCAAGTACAGGGCTGCTCTTATCGTATATGGCTCCCTACTAGGGTGTTTCTTCATGTGGAATCCCCTGCCTGCTCCTAGGAGGAACTCTGAATTTGGTTAGGGGAACAAAGGGGAAAGGGAAAACTCTGAGCTTCAGTGTTCTCACCTGTAAAATGGGAACAATCCTACTACTCTTGCCCCACACAAGGTTATAATGAGGTTCAGATTTGATCATGAATTTGTTCAGCTCATCTAACCAATGTGCATGGAGCATATGCACTGGGCTAGACACTGTGCTGGGCACTGGATACATGTGGGTAATAAGAACAACAGCAAACGCTCCTATCACACTTGCTCTGTGCTGGGTACTCTCCTAGGCCTTTACTTGCCCTAAAGAGACTCAGTCTGGTGGGAAACAGATGGGTGAACAATTGGAAAACAGGCTCCAAGGTGTGTGCTGGGTGCTCTCTCAGCCTGTGGGGAGCTGTCCTGGGGAAGGCGGTGCCTGGAGGGGCTGAGGCTGAGCTGAGTCTTCAAGGATGCTGGGCTTGAGCAGGTTGTCGCAGGCAGAGGGGCTCCAGGGACACAGGGCAGCTGAGAAGCAGAGTACTGCAGAGGGGGCATGTCCTGTGAGGGGGCTGGGCTTTGTCACTCCTCAAGGTCAGCATAGCAGCGTTGCCTGTTGATCAACATTGCTGCTGGTTAATTGGCTTTTGTCAAAATCAAAGGGCAAGCCATCTACCCAGAGCTCCAAATGTCCTGCGCTAAGGGCTAAGGGGGAGACCTGAGCATTGCCTTGAAGACCTGGAAAACAAGGCTGGGGTCTTGACAGGCCCCTATAAAACAATCGTGGGAAATAAAATAACAACATCATGGCCCACTGCTGGGTGGTCTGGGAGTTCAGAGGAAGGGAAGAGAAGGGGTTGTCTGACTGAGAGGCCTGGAGGATGCAGGGGTGGGGGTGTTGAGCTGGCCCTTGAAGTAGGGGCCTGGGGCAGCATTTCCCACAATGTTCAAACAAACACCAGGACCCTTTGAGCTGTTAAAAGTTGTTTCTGCAAAAGTTAAATTTTCCAGCATCTTAGAAAATGCTATACACTAAACACCTGTCTTGGAGAGCCCCAATTCATATTAGCACATTAAAGGCTCTGGTAAGTCCCACAATAAAAAAAATCCCTTTGGTTCTGCTTTAGTAGAATATTTTCCAAACTGTCTGAGCACAGAACTCGGTGTGTGTGTGTGTGTGTGACTCCTAAAAACATGCCTTGAACTTGGTGCATGGAGTGCAGTTTGGGAAATGCTGGCCTGGGAACTAAGTCATCTGGCTCAAGACTGACCCAAAGCAGCTCCCTTATACTGAGGGGAAGAGACATCTGAGGGAAAAGCCATGCAGGGTGACCCATCAGTTAGTGACTGCCTGTCTTGAAGTCCCCTCCACCCTAGTTTTCCTTCCAGGAGTGCCATCTTTCCTGACTCCACAGAAGATGCTAAGGTCAGAGGTCAGTGGTAAGCCAGTCACTCACTCTCAGTGACACCCTTGCTGGCCAGCCAGGGGACTCTCTGCCAGAGGCTGGGAAACTGAGGTGGTCCTGGAGCAGCGGTTCTCAACCTTCCTAATGCCGCGACCCTTTAATCCAGTTCCTCATGTTGTGGTGACCCCCAACCATAAAATTATTTTCATTGCTACTTCATCACTGTAATTTTGCTACTGTTATGAATTGTAAAATAAATATCTGATATGCAGGATGTATTTTCATTGTTAAAAATTGAACATAATTAAAGCATAGTGATTAGTCACAAAAACAATATGTAATTATATATGTGTTTTACGATGGTCTTAGGCGACCCCTGTGAAAGGGTTGTTCGACCCCCAAAGGGGTTGCGACCCACAGGTTGAGAACTGCTGTCCTGGAGGGATCCCTCGGCTGCAGGAGGGTCTGGCCTTGTACCAAAGCCCCACTCTGCTCAGGACTTCCTTCTTCTATTCATGACCTTGTCCAGATTCCTTGGGGGTGGGCTTTCTCCCTACCAGCGGGCAGTCCCCATGGCCCTTAACCCCCAGGTACATTTGACACATTGCACATGGACCATGTAGCACTTGATGGTCACAAATAGTGCAGGGCCAAGACGTGGCCAGCAGCCCCGCTTGACCGGGTTTCCTCTTGTGTCCTGAGCGGTGGTCCTGAGGCCCAGGAGACTCCTCAGCCAGTGCTCAGCCTCTGCATCAGATGGCTGGGGGAATTAAAGAGATGGTGCAATATTAATGTTGCCACCCTGTTTTATAAAGTGTCCTAACAAGCTGGAGAGCCAGGCACACTCAGTCTTATTTACAGCTGCTATTATTTCTCCAACATTGAGATTAATTTGACGATAGCTGTTTATAAGCTCTTCTATCATCAGATGGGCCCATTACCTGGGAGGAGAGGAGGGCTGAATTTAATTTGTGAACAGTGTTCTGGGTTCTCCTGCTCACAGAGTATGTGGGAGCCACAGCTATAAATCATGGGAGGCACCAGCAGTGCTGAGACCAGAGGCCCGGAACTTGCGGAGCTGGCAGTGTGCGGGAGAGGGATGTCTTGGCAGGTGACAGGTCTGCAGACCCAAGTGGTTGATGGCAGACACTCATAACTGTCGGTGCTGGGAGAGAGACCCTGGAACATCACCTGGCCAGGGAGCTTCAAACTCTAGAGTCTACACAAAGTAAGAATCACCTGGAAGCTTTTCAAATACAGATTCTCAGCCTTCCAGAAAGTCATCACCTCTGAGGGCGGGGCTTGGGACTTCCTCGAGTCTGGAGTGTTCTCAGAGGACACCTGCCTGGTAGACTCCTGCCTCAATGGGTCTTGATCTGCAGGGGTCAGGGACCAGCTGTGGATAGGCCTAAGGCGTCCCCTCCAGGTTCCTCCGCTCTAAGCACAGGACCCCCCCTTCCCTAGATATCTGAAGAGAAAGAGATGTGAGAAGGGCTGGCAAAGAATGAGGTTGAGTCTTGAGCAAAATGGTAAAGTTGGCAAAAGTGGTCTCCGTCTAGCCATGGAGCTCCCCTCCCCCCACCTCCACACTGTCACCCTCATGCGACTGTGAGCCTGTCCTGCCCAGCAGCAGAGAAACATGAGTTCATGAATGTCACATTGGAGGTTTTATAGACATCATCTCTGTCACATTATGTTGGTCTCTGGGTGACCTTTTTAAAAACCCAATAGAAAGAGGCAGTTTGAAGGTATGTGGCTGAGGGACTGTGCCCAGGGTTTAAATCTGGCTCATACATGACCGAGGCCCCTTCTGTGACCTGGGGGCAGGACCCAGCCATGGATCTGTATGCGCAGACATTGTATCCCTTAGCTGACACCAAAACTACCCCTGTGTGTTGGGATGAGGTGCACAAGAGTGGTAAAGGGGTCCTCTTGCTCCGTGCACCTAAGCAGCCTTCCTCTGAGGGGTGGGTGTATTTTCCCGGGGGCCTCTGGAGCAAAAAGGCAATGGCTCCTTCTCTCCTTGTGGCCTGACAGACAGACCGTGTCACTCCAGGTCGGAGGGAGAGGCAGTTGTGTGGCAGGAGGGCCTGATCTGCACACATAAGCCCCGAAGGAGGCCCTGATGGAGGTCAGTGGCCCGTGGGGAGCAACCTTGCCCCTTGCCTCTCCTTCTAATTCTTGGGTCTGTCTCAGGACGACAGCTTTATGTCCTCTGCCTCCAAGGCCCTGGCCTTTTTCCCCCCACCATTGGTTCAGCTCTTGGCAGCCTTTTCAGGGTTCTGTTGGGCACTTTTGAGAATACTCCAGGCCAAGCATCTCCAGTCCCTTCTCCTGGGGTGCCCTGGGTCCCATCATCCAGGATGCTTGCCTTGGTAAATCCCAGTTGGTCAAAGCCCACAAAATGGGAAGGTAGCCAATATGCACTCCATCAGACACCCTCCCCTTGTCAAGAATCTCCAATTCTGTTAGTGTAGCCTAGGTTTGCATCAGAAATTTTGGGCATACTTCCCTCAGTTACAAACTTAATCCATGGGGACCAGAACTCTCAAATCTGATAACACTTGCTACGGAGATGCTTATATCCTTGCCTAGTGGAGTTGGTTTGTTGGGTACGGTGTCACTTTGGCTCTGGTGGCAGAGACTCAAAGGTGGCTTCCAGGGGACACCAACTTAGTGGTTTTGGGCAGGAGTGGCAGGCAGGTACTTGGTGTCAGGGACTCAGGTGCCTCCTCTTTTGTTGCTCCACCCTCCCTAGAGTGCATCCCTCTTCTGCATGGTCTAGGACTATTCACCGCACCTCCACTTTCCACACAGCAGGGTGGAGGAAGAGGAGAAAGGACAAAGGGAACCTGACTCAATACTGCACAAGTCACTCCTATTCACATCTCATTACCAGAACTAGGTCACAAGACCATGCTTGGCTGCAAAGGAGGCTGGGAAATGTAGTTTTTATTCTGGAAGGACATGTGCCCAGCTCAATTTGGGAGTTCTATTACCTCAGGAAAGGAGAACAGACATTGGGAGACAATTAGTCGTTCTTGCTTCAGTTGGTTCTTAGGACTCACATATTAGGCCTTACGTTGATCCTAGTTAAACATTGTCATGTCTGCCCCTGTCAGCTTAGTGCTGTGGTGGAAGGGCTGGCATGCCCTTGGTGGCTTCACTAATAGGCTAGGACAGAGCCCCACGGTGGGAATCGGGAAGCCACAAGCCACCCTACAAGTTGGTGTCAAACCACTAACCTGTATTAATGGAATGGGCTCACTCATTTACTTACGAGTTCTCCTTGTTGTTCTGGTGACTCGGGCTCATTTTCCATCTTGTCCACAAGCATACAGCAGGATGTGAGAGCTAAGAACGGGGGAACGACTGTGCGTGCCCAGCACAGGGGTGGGGCACCGTAGACCCTCAGCAAAATTGTGTGTCCTGGGCAAGGCAGTTGACCTCCCGTGGCTTCAGTCTCTCATCTGAGAAATGGGGATGTAACCACGGCCGCAGCCCGTGGGTGGCTGGGTGAGTCCAGAGGCAGTACCCAGTGCGATCTGGGGGGTAGGATGGCCTGGGGGTCAGGAGCCCAAAGATCAGGCTGCTGGGTGAGCACGAGGCTCTGCAACCTCCTGAGAGGTTGTGAAAATTAAATGAGCTACATGTGGCTTTTAGCTAGGCAGGCAGCGGCTACTCAATACGTACTGGTTTGCTCTGTCCCCTACCCTGGTAAGGGATGTCACCTAAAGACCCCTTCATTCTGCACTACAGATAGTTTGTGCAGACATGAGGGAGGACTCTGAGAATCCCAGCAGAAGGGAGGGGGCCAAGAATGTGTGAGCTGCTGGCAGCTAGAGGACTAGGACTCTGGCTCCTTAGGCCAGTGTTACGCTCCCTGCCCCATCTCCTGCCTCGGGTCCTCCCTCCAGTGAGGGAAATGAGATGTACCTCCAGAAGCATGACAGACACAAATGTCCTATATTGAAGGCCCAAGACCTGGGGCTGGGGGCGTGGCTCTCAAGAACGCCTGGTGTTCACCAAGACCCAGCTCTCAGCTGGAAGGTATGCAGGAGGTATCTGGCCCATTGTCTGACCCCTCATTTTACAGGAAACAGAGGCCCAGAGAGAGGAAGGGCCTTGGCCAAGGGCACTAAGCTGGGATAAAGACCAAGTTCCCCCCTGGACCCCCTACATTTTCCATTCTCACTCCTGGACCAGGAGGGCAGGAGCCATCAAGCCTCCATGTCTGAGGAAGGCCAAGAGAAGGGCATGCACATTAGCAGAGGCACCAGCAGGAGGTGGAGGGTGCACTTTTTGGGGGAGCAGCTGTGATGAGGAGACAGCATTGCAGGGTCAGAGACTGGGGGCAAGAGTAGGCAAAATAGGACCTGCCTCCCAGGGTAAGTGTGGATATGAACTGACATAAGTTTGTAAACGGTGAGGGGTCGTTGGGACGTGAGGGCTTCTGTCCATTTGGGCTGTAAAGATGAATTTTCTCATGCATGAAACATAGAATGGGAGGAAGTGTGATCAGGGTGTGTAGGTGCTGCAATCCAGCAGTGCAGTTGGCCAATACAGGGCCCCTTTGTATCTTAGAGGTCAAGCAGGAGGAATCTTTACAAGAGTCTCATAGTTGGTTTGGACATCTCCAGGGTCTCTGCCTGATACTCCTCTGGGCTGTCGTAAAAGACACCACAGTCTGCTGCGTGTCCATGAGCCTCTAAGATGCACACGCTTTCATGTTCCACATCTCTGCAGCTGGGATGTACCTTAAAAATACCTGTGTGTCCTAGTTTTAATTGTCTTTTAAAAAATCTTTTACTGGTTCATAAAGAGATGGTACACCATGCAGCTGATGAGCTCTTAGGTCAGAAGTTTGGCATTCTTTTTTTATAGCCTCTGTTTACCATCTTTGGAGACCACAGATAAGTTGTAGAAGGCTCAAAAGCAAATATCAGTGCCCAGTCTGTGAGTCATAAGATCCAAGTTTCTTTCTCACCATACACATTTCCCTTCATTCTGTTTTTAACATTTCTCAATCCATCACGCCCAAGGACTCAGGAGAATGAATACACCCGGGAGCACCGGAAGTCAGCAAACAGGAAGGTAGGAGTCTTGTGACTCTCTGATGGGGCCCATCCTTGTCAACCTCTCTGGGGGCTTTGGGCTGATCCAATGGGAAGAAGACTCTCTTCCTGCTTCTCTTCAGAGGCTGGTGACAATCACAGGGGATACTTTATGTGTAAAATACTTCAGATGTGCCCCAGAGTTGATATTCTAGAAAAAAGAGGCTAATTTCTTAAATCTTTTCTGTTTCCCCCAACCCCCTGTGGCAGCCCCCTTCCTGTACCTACCTGAGAACAAACAATCTTTCAGACACTCAGGTGATCCATCTGAAATGTTGACCCCTCCTTCTGCTCCTCCAGTAGCCACAGTTCCCAGTACTCTGGGATGTGTCTTCCCAAGGCCTCTGCTGCCCCAGCATTTAGTGCTTGCTTGGCCTCCTGGCACCTACTCATCCTTCTCTCCATCCTTCGTGTACCCAACTGTTACCCACCCCCCCCCTGCCCTGCCAAGACCTTCCCTAAGCCTACCATTGCACTTGTGAGCCAGGGCTTTACCTGGCCCCGCAGTGCCTGCAGACCTTAAATACCCAGTATGGCCCCACCACTTGCCTAGATAATGACGATGACACAGAAGGGTCTCTGTAGTGGGTGGGGGCATGGGCAGCTGCTGGGCCAAGGCCACAGATCCTAAACTAGGATGAGTTTGGCTCAATGGAAGCCCAGGTCTATATCTCCACCTTTCTTCCTCAATATACACGAAGCCTCTACTCTGTGCTGGGAACTGTGCAGAAGCTAAAAAAGAGATTACCTTATCTTCCTTGCATTCATGTATTCATTCACTCCTTCTGCAAACGTTGGTGAGGGGCTGACTCTGTTCCAGGCATGTGCCAGGACACAGCAGTGTACAAGGCACGGATAGCTGAGGGCTGGGAGAGCGCCTGGGCTCTCAGCGCCCCCTTCCAAGGCTCTGACTCCCCAGGCCCTTCTCAATGGCATTGCATCTGCTCCTCTCAGAGTGTCACCTGTTCTCTCCCTGCCTGCCTGCCTCCATTCTAGGCCTTGGTCACATCTGGTCATAGTGCATGTGACAGAGGTTTTACACTCAGGGGAGACTAAGACTCCAAAGACTAGAGAGGCTTCCTCCAGGACCAGATGGAGCCTGGGTTGGAAAGACAACATTCTATGCCTTGAGCTGCAACGTTGACTTCAGGTGGGGACACCTGGCTTGGTCCAGTTTCTTACATCTGTCATTGGGTTACCTGAGAAGCTTGCAAAAACTCGTATTTCCAGAGCAGAGCCACCTTTCTGGGGTAGGAATCTATATTTTTGTGTATTTGTGAATTTCCAATACAAGTGAGTTGTGTTGACATTAAAGAAGAAAGAAACATGAGGGGAAAAGGTAAGGAGTGTGGAAGACTCATCACTGAGCAGTGAAAGTTTATCTCTGCTCCCCCACCCACTTCACTGCTGCTGCCCAGGGCCATCCCCAGACGTAACAACTGTTCATATGCACAGAACACATGTGTCCCTGCCTGTGGAGCTCACAGTCTAGTGGAGGTGACTGGAAGGGAACGAATGACCCCAAAATATACATGTAATTCTGAAATGTGACAAAGGTCAGACCTGAGGAGAGAATGGCAGGGACCGCTTCATTTTGGTGGGCTGTGCTGGAAGAGATGGGGCTGGATGGGATAAAGACTTCCCAACTACCTGTCAGAATCCTAGGTGATTCTGAAGGAATCCTGGGGGTCTCAGGATCCTTTCCACTCATTTCTCCCTTGATACTTGGGATACAAAGGGGAACAAGACCCCTTCTAATGTTTGGGAGTCACCATCCAGGTAGGCAGGCAGGACATTCTCTACAATATCGGTTTCCTAAGGCTGCCATAAAGCAGCACCACAAAATAGGTGGCTTCACACAATGGAGGTTTATTCCCTCGCAGTTCTGGATGCTGAGAGTCTGAAATCAAGGTATTGACAGGGCCGTGCTCCTTGTGAAGTCTCTAGGGAAAGCTGCTTCCTGCCTCTTCTAGCTTCTGGGGTTGCTGGCAATCCTCGGAGTTCCCTGGATTGTAGAAATATCACTGCCATCACGTGACATTCTCCCTGTGTTGTTCTGTGTCTGCACATGGCCTCCTATAAGGACACCCGTCACTGCATAAGGGCTCCCTCTAATCCATTCATCTTAGCTTGATCACATTTATGAAGACCTGGTTTCCATATAAGGTCACATTCAGAGGTACCAGGGGTTAGGACTTTAAGGTATGTTTTTGGGGGTTGGGGACACAATTCAACCCACAACAAGGATGGAACTTGCAGGCCCAGGGACTTAGTCAGCCTGTGCAGGCAGCAAGGATTCAAGGAAGGAGATAGGGTCCCCTCAGGCTGGGGTGGGCAGGGCAGGGCTGGCTTCAGGAAGGGGAAAATATCAATGGTTTTTGGAGAATCCAAGTACATGGGGGGGCGGGGGAAGGGCAGAGAGTGTGCAAGTGAGTGAAAGACGGCAGAGGCCGGGGTGGTGCACAGAGCACACGCTGCCATAGGACAGAGGCTCCTAGGGCCTCCTCAGAGACCCTTCTAGAATGGAGTCCAGTAAAATGAGGCCACAGCAGTTATGAAGCTTGCAGCGCATCCTAAAGTTAAATAACTCATTGGTCCTCTTCTGAAGGAAGTGATGAGGGCTGTGGGGTGTTCTCAGCCTTCCTCTGAGACCTTTCCCAACTCCTGCTGGCCGTGGCCTTCAGGTGTGGTGACTGTCACCTGGACTCCTGCAATGAGCTCACACATATCTCCATAACCCAGAGTCTCTGGCTCTTGCTGACATGCTTCAAACATCCCAAACAATCCCTTCCTCTCCTGTGCCCACACTAACAAGCTTTCTTTTCTATCCTCTTCCTTCTCCCACACTCAAGGACAAATCTGTAGTTGCGATGCACTTGCCTTGTTCATCACTGTATCTCCTAAAGAGGGTTTGCTCAGAGCATGCAAGAAATATTTTTTGACTTAAAGAATGACCACAGCAAGATGAGAGACAGCTGACAGTCACGCCTTCAGATCCCTGAGTCCTTCATGCACACCACGGTGTCAGGAAGACTGCCAATGAGCTGACATGAAGTTTGGGCAGGCACTCACCTTTCCTGGGCCTCAGTTGCCTTTTCTGTAAAGTGGGGATAGTAACAGCCCCTCCATAAAGCTGACATGAGGTGGACATGTGAATGGCTGTAAAGAAACTAGGATTACGCAGTTCAATTCATCTGACCCCCTGAGCTCCTGCTCGTCACTCTGAGCTATGTGCCAGGCCCGGGGTGGACAAGGCAGGCTGCTCCCTGCCTGCACATGTGATGGTCTGTCTTCTGGGAAAGGTGGATCAGATATAAAGAGTTTACACAAGGATGGGCACTACGAATGGTTGGGGTGCAGGTTGAGGTGTAACCAGGATTTTAGCTTGGTTCAGGGGTCAGGTAAAGCCCTCCTGAAGAGGCGGCACAAAGAGAAGGTGTTTGCCAGGCAAAGAGTGGAAGAAGAGTTCTCAGCAGAGGGAATAGCAGCTTGGAGGCTAGAGCTCATGGCCTGTCCCAGAAATAGAAAGCAGTCTCTGGTGTGGTTGGAGCATAGAGAGTAAAAGGGATGTGAGAGCTGAGGCCAGAGAGCCCTGATGGATTTTATCTGAAAGGCCATTGGATTAATTGCATTTGACTTGATTTTTTAAATCTACAGTTTACTTCTCTCACCTGTTATAGAAGAAGTCTGGCAGTAGCAATCCAAGGCTGGTGTGGCACCCCATAGTGTCAGGGACCCAGACTCCTTCTATTAATTACTTTGTCATTCATGATTTCCATTCCCCAAATCACTCATGGCCCCAAGATGGCTGCTAAAGCTCTAGCCCTTGTATCTGCCTTCCAGCAAACACAAAGGAGGAAGGGATGGGAATTCTTTCTCAAATTAAGGCTCTTCCTAGAATTTGGATCTACTATTTCCATTTAAATCGTATTAAGCTGATTTTAGTAACATACATGGTCATGCTTAGCTTCAAGGGAAGCTGGGTAAGTATCTTTCTTCCAGACAACCATGGACCAGCTAAGAATGAGAGCAAGATGGATATTGGGGGGTGATTCATGGCCCCCACCATAGTCACCATATTTAGTATTTCAGTTGATGAGGACCCTCTAAGGCTCAGCAGGTCACGAGCTGCATTGTGAGTCCATTGTGGGGCAGTCAGTGTTGTGGGGCTTCTGCCTCCCTCCTCTAAATAGAAGCATCCTCCTCCCACCAACGTGGTTCATTCAGGGCTAGCTGCCTCTCCTCCCTGGAACCCTCACTCTCCACCAAGGGTGTTGAGGCTGTTGGGAGTCTTCACTCCAGCTTCTAGGATGGGAGGAGGAGGAGGGATGGTGTATTTATGGCTAGCTGTGGAACGACAGAGGATGCTCTATAGACAGGGGACTAACTGAGTGGACAAGCCCAACTGGAAAAGCAGTCTTACTGCTTTTGTGGGATAACCTGAGAACCCAGGATTCCTTAGGAAAATGCAGGTGGAATTCCAAGCAACTCATTTACAAACAAACCCTTGAGATCCACGTTACTTTCGTCCTTTTCTCAAAGGCATTTCCATGGCAAACCCTGCTTTCCAACCTGGCTCTCCTTTCCTCTCTCTTGGGAAGAAAGTGCCATTCAGCACCAGGCAAAGGGGTCCTGTGTTATGGAAGTTGTCTGAGCTTCCTGGGGCCATGGGTGTGGGGTGTGATGGGAAAAGCCCACGCTTCCCCCAGGACTGCAGCTGATGGGCACACTGGATGGGGTGTGGAGTTCTGTCTGCGGTGGTGCCAGCAGAGTCGGGCACTGGAGGAGTCAGGCCCAGGGCGCTCAGAATGGGAGGGAGCTGAATGCCATCCAGCCTCAGGCTGTTCAAGCTGCTCTCCAGGATTCCTGGGGATCACAGAGCTATGGAGGAGGGCTTCGGCCCACAGCAGGTGTGACCTCCATCTGCTTTTAAAGTGGACTTCCACCGGACAGTGCATTTGCTGGAAGGTCTAGGCAGCTAGAAGCAGTTGAAGACTCCAGCCTGTCCCTCAGTGAGCGTTTGGTGGGAAATAGCTGGGAAGGGGAAATGACTTCCTCAGAGTCACACCACTAGCTGGAGGCAAAGCTGGGGTATGACCGTGTTTCCTTGACGCCTGGTATAAAGGGTCTTACCACTCCACCCTACACTGTGGCAGTCCAGTTGGGTTAGGTAATAGCTTCTTGGTCTGCCCGGAGAAGCTCTCAGATGCTCTGAGCTGCCTGCTCCTCAGCTCCAGATAGGAAAATGAAAGGAAAAGATGACTTCTCACCCTTGCTCTCCAAAGTGAAATTTCAACTCAGTACCTGTCATCTGGCTGTTCGAAAAAAGAAGAGAAAATATGAATTTTTATATATTTATAATGAAAATTACATATGTAGGTATACCTAGATATACGTATATATGTGTACTAACTAATATTTGACTGGGCACTGTAAGCACATGATACACTATCTAAAGGTAGATGGTTCATGCCGTGAAAGCAGGGCCCCCTCCTCTCCTGTGCCCAGCCACCTGGTGGCCCTGCACTGTTTCTTCTGGACTCCATCAAGGACTGTGATGCTCATTCCATTTGGTCCTCTTATTCCTGTTAATGGTATTCTCAGGATAGTTATTAAATAGACCTGATTATGGAAGGAGAGCGAAGTAGGCTGACAGTATGGGGCAGAGGCCGCCTCAGCATTACAGGCAGGTGGCGGCCCAGGTGCGAAGCCTGCCACTCTCCAGGTGCAGGCTAGGAGGCTCTGGAGACCCCTGTCCCCTGGTTTTGCTGGCTTCTGGGTGAATGAGTCTAACCTTCCCCAGACTTGTCTCCGGCACGAGCAAATGAGGGGGTTGGGTGAGATGCTCTTGAAGATCCCTTTTAGCTCAGATTTCCATGATCCTATTATCTACTTCATGCCCCGTTTCCCCATTTAAAGAAATTAAGAAATAGGGCAGCTTTGAAGATAATAGCTCATTTATGTCCCTGAAGGATTTCAAAGGCATTTACAGATTGCAAGCAAAAATGGAACTCAGATTCGGCTGTAATTGGCCTGCTAAAGGCACCCCATCCCACCTGGTCCCCACTAAAAAATGGGAATAGCAAGGAGACACCAGGCTTGGGAGCAAGTCCAAGGTGACAAGGGGTCAGGGGGCAGTGGCTTCCCCTTCCAAGGCCATGAGGTGCACCACATAGACAGACCCTTGAGGCAGCAGGCTTTGCCTTGGTTTCTACCTGCAATTCCTGAAGTCCACTTTACTGTCTTAGAGCCTGTCTCAATGCACTTTGAAAGAAATTTCCCCCAGATGCTTGCCTTCCAGGAGTGGACTGGGGGCGGGGCATGCGCGGAGAGGTCCCACAGGCCCCAGGAGTTGGTTCCACTCATTAACGATGATACAGTCCTATCCTGGATATCCTGCTTGTGATTCGTGTTCTGTTTTTGAAAACCACGAAGAGCAGCATGGAAGCCACCCAAACATATGGTAGCACAGCCACACGTAACTCACTGGGACCCGCGGAAGTCTCGAAGCTTTGTGACTTACAGACCCAAGGTAACTTGGCCTCGGCCCATGAAATTATGGGAAGCTGCTTTGGTGGACAAATAAAACAGATCCGTGATAACCACACCAAGCTCAATTGTACTTGATGAGCTTTCCTTTTCAACAGCCCGCTCTGGCCCTTTAAGTCACAGAACCGCAGCAGACTAGAGCCAGAAGGACTAGATATGTGTTCACTCAGCCCCTCTGTTTTGCAGAGGTGCAGACTGAGTTGTGAAGGGGAAAAGGTCATAGAACGAGACTGTCAAAGGGCAAGCCAGACCCCAGGGCTCTTGTACGGAGGCCACGGATATCTTTTCACACCTCAGAAAGCACGCAGAGTTATACTGAGGCCAGCCTACCTGATACCAGGATGGAAGGTCACAGAGCATAGGTTTTGCCAACTTGTTGACTGCTGTATCCCCAGTGCCTGGGCCAGGGTTGACACAGAGCACATGCTCAGTAACTATGTGTCGACCAAATGAATGGGAGTCACCACATATTCTAGATCAGAGGGGTCTGAATAAATGTGGCTTTGCTGTACTGTCAGCCAAGGAAACACCTGCCCTGGGCTTTGAATGTGGCCCTGAAGGTGAGCATTCTTAATCCTTCCAGCACCTCAAGCTGCAGGGGAAACAAAGGCCATGCCTTCTATCCTGGCAGAATAGACAGCTCTATTGTAGATGTTAAAAATATTGAAAAGAACACACCTCAGTATCCCCAGCCTTTCACAGGAGCTGGAGAAATGATTCCCGTGCCTGGCTTCTCTCAGGGCCTTGGCTGTTCCTTGACTTCAGGTGTCCCCCCTATTTACTTCTGCATACCCCTGCCCCAATGTGTGGTTGATGCCTACGCTGTATGCAGCCCTGTCGCGGGCCCAGGGGAGGGGACATGGGGAAGAGCAAGTGGTCAAGTCACAGTCCAGCCCGTGAGGGCTGACGGGCTGAGAGAGGAGCTGTGACTCTCATTGTCATAGTGAGATGGCCTTGTCTCCCAGCCTGGCTGCAAGCTCCTTGAGGGCAGGGAGCATTCCTTTTTGTCATGGGATCTCGGACTTTCTGAGTGGAATTGAAGAGGTCACATGAAATAGTTGGGTCCACCAATGAGAGTGTGACTTCCTGACTCACCTCTTAGAGAGTCTGAGCCACTCTCCTAGGGACGAAAGGTCTCCCAGTTCTTGTACTCACCATCTCCTACCCATGCATTTCCTCCCCAACCAGAAGAAGTTTGCTTAGGTCAAAAAGCTTGACGGCTTTCCAAAATGTGTTTTGGTGTGGTCTAGTGAAGTTTCCAAGAAAAGGCTCCAAGAATATAGAATACATATACTAGTGTAACCACAGATAGGCTCACTTTGTGGGACCTCTCGAGGACCCTTACTAAGTGAGGTCTCTCTTGCACAAAGGTGAGGCAAACCCCTGGGCATGTGATTTCAGGTCACTCCCCACCCCTTCTCATAAGAAACCCTCCTCCATCTATGGCTTGATGCCTAGATTTTAGGACTGGTTTACAATTGGATTTTGTTTTCTTTAGAGGTGGCCAAAGAGAGGCTGGGGGCACCATGGTGTGTCCTTTGGTGGTTTCAGAGGGTTGCTGTTAGGCCCCCTCTGACACCCTGTTCTTGTGCGCTGGCTGAGGGTGGCCTTTGCTGAGGACCACATGCCCCGGGAACATAGCACCACCAGGAGAGTCAGACCCCATGGATTCCTCCCAGCTCCTCTGAGCGCTAAGGGCTGGAGGCCTCTGGAACCAGCTATTTGGCTGGGATTCCTGGAACTTGAGGGTTGTTCGGATGGTGGAGGAGAGCTCTGGCCCAGGACTCAGGAGAACTGGGCCCTCTGGTCCCGGCTGGGTCCCCTTCGGGCTCCCTCTCTGTTTCTCTCTTTGGCAAGAGAAGGTGAGTGGGTTGGAGGTCTCTGGGACTCCCCTTGCTTCTGACGCCTGAGTCTCTGGTTGTCCCAGATATCTCTACCCTGTCTCCTTCCCCTGCTTCTCCAGCCATGTCCTGTCCAGGCAGCCTCCTGCCTTTCGGGTGGAGGATGGGGAGTGGCATCGTCCTCTGGAACCAGACCTGCGTGGGAAGGAAGGAGGGCTTAGGCAGCAGTCCAAATGACAAGTGCTCCCAGCCAAGGCCTTGAGGCTCCCATATGGGCTCTTCAGAAACCCAAGTTCTGTGTCAATTACGCCACACCCATCAGGGTCACACAGGGTCAAAGGTTCATGGGTTCTGCTTTGGGATGACCTATGTCTGTCTCCAGAAGTCCCCGGAGGAGCCTTTTCTATGCTGAGTGAACTTGTAGTTATTTCTTCACAAGGATGCTGGCTCTTGATATTCAGGCTTCTGAGTATGAAATCTGGTCAGGGCACCTTCTCATTTTATGATCTAGGACATTTCACTTCACTTTTGGATTTCCATGTCCTCCCTTAGTAACGGGGACCTCTAACTTTGTGGCTAGGTTTTCCTAGGAGTGCAGGGTGTGGGCAAGGGAGAAGAGAGACTGCAGGAGAGGAATCCAGCAAGGTGGTCATGCTGAAGGGAGTTAAAATCATTTGCAAAGGAAACGTCTTTGCTTGTGAACAAACAGTGGAGGGTCCATACCAGTTGGGGTCTAATTAAGAACTAACTCTTGTGGTACAGGCTTACACCCTCTGGATGAGCTGGGAACAACTGATAGTGCCACCCCGTCCTCCTCCCAAAGCCTTGCCCAGCCTCAGAGGACATCATGCTTTTCCTGAATGCTGTACTCAGACCCAGAAGTTAATTTTATGATAAGCCCCTGAGAGCATGGTGAAGGGGTCACGGAGAGTTGCTTCCTGGTTTCCTTATGCTCTTAGTAAGTGGGAGTGCCTAGCTGTGTCTTTTGGGGGATTCCAGGAGAACTTCTTCTTTAAAAAATTTTCTTTAATTTATTGATTTTTAGCGAGAGAGAGGAAGAAAGAGAGAAAGAGAGAAACATCAATTTGTTGTTCCATTTATTTGTGCATTCACTGATTGACTCTTGTATGTGCCCTGACTGGGCATCGAACTTGCAACCATGGTGTATGGTGGGGACCCACTAACCAACTTAGCTACCTGGCCAGGGCCCAGGAGAACTTCTTGATAGCATAGTGGTTATTAAATGCTGCAGTCATGACAAGAATGGTAGTATTTCTGCAAAGCTTCTAAACTGGAAAAAAGTGTTCCTTTCTGGAATGGCTCAAGTGTCGCTCTGTCTTGAGATCTTTCTCTACCCTTCCTAGTCCTGAGATTAGGTGAATTCATTAATTCATTCAGTTACTCATTCTTTTACTCATTCATTTACTCATTCATTCATTAACTTAACATACCCCTATGAATTGTCCACTATATGTCAGGTGCTGTGCTAGCGGTTAGGGAAATGAGAGGAAGCAAAAACAGTCTTGGAGAGTGAAAATGCAAGTCTAGCAAAAGGCCTTCTGTGTCCTGCTGGAAAAAAAATGGATTTTCTGAAATTGGCGTAGGGCCCAGTCCTCTCCTGTTGGGCTTCTGGGATGCACACCAAAGGGAAATTCATCATATACTTAATTTCTAAGAAAAAGGAAGTAAATCACCAAAGCAAAACAGCACTGTGGACCGTATAAGGCAAACACAACAGGAAGACACTGGGGTTGGGTGGATGAAAGGCTCCTTCCAGGCTGCTCATCTGCTGGAGGATGTGGGATCTCTTCTTACAGATGCTGAGTTTTGGGGGTTTTCCAAGGACCTTTTGGGATTTAGCTTCCTATCAACTGGTTCAACCCTCTCCGGATGTTGGGTAGACTAGATGACCCCTGAGGTCTCCTTCTGCTTTAAAATTCAGCAGTTCAGGGATTTTCAGGATCTGAGCTCAAATTAGAGGATTGCATTAATGTTCAGCATGATTGCTGGGGAACAGCTTGTCCGTAGTAGAAATCTGGAAGGGAAGTGGGCTTCGACTTGGAAGAAAGGGTCTCTCCGTTTCATGCATCAGTGCCTAAGCCTGGTACTGACACTCATTGTGGCAGGGTAGAGTTGGTTTTTGAATGGCAGATGGGTCTATTGGACCCATTACCTGGTGTCTTCATAATCAGGCAATTTCAAGGAAAAGGTAGCTCCCAACCTGGGCCTTAAAACCCACACTGCCTAAAGCTTCTAGCGCGGGGCAACTTGTGTTTGCATAACTTTTGGCAACACACGTTACCAAACAGGACTTAATTTCCCCACCAGACTTGTGTGATTTTGTGCTTCAGTCAAGCCCAGACTTCAGTCCCTTGAATATCAGATTAGAGGTTTAGTTCTCAAGCCTTCTTAAAGTGCCAGCACTTTAAACAATTCAGATCATTGGACTACTCCTCGATATTTACTGCAGCTGGCCTGGGGGAGGGGCAGGCATCTATATTTTTAATTGCCTCCCTATGGCATTTTGATGACTAGCTTGGATTGAGAGCCACTACCTGTAGCCAGTGATTCTCCAAGTGATGCCCTTGGCAGTGCCCTTTCCTAGGGAGCTTGTTAAACATGAAGATTTCTGGGCCCATCCTCAAAGCCGCTGAGCGAGAACCTATGTGGGTAATTTTGATACAGTCTGATAACAGAAAATGACTGTGCCAAGTCTCTCTGCTTCCTTGGTTCTGTATGAGCCTATGTTCTTATGCAAAGAAATCGTCCCAGGAGAAGTTTTTTGGAAGTTCGCTGAGTTCATCTTCAAGATGTAGATTGGGCCTGCCTCGTGTTGTTTAAGATCGTCTTGGGGTATGAGGTTGGGAACAGAGAATAAAAGGTGTTGGTTAAATCATTCACTCTTCCCTCATCTACCTCCTTTATGACCTTCTGCCCAAGTCACTGTCCTAAACCCCCAGGGCCAGTGGCTGGGAAACCAAGACTTCAGGAGAGGGCTTAGTTTTGGGATAAAGGAGCAGAAAAAGGCCCCTGAGTGCCCCCAACTTCCTGCTGGGCCTGGGGTACCAGTCGCCTTCATCAAAGTTTGTCATGGGTAGTGTCCTGGGCCTCAGCAGCTCTCTAGCAGGAGCCAGCTGGACCTCCTCCAGAGGCATTCGGTTCTGTAGTTCTGTTCTCTTCAGGACAACACCACGGGGTACAGTCTCCTCAGTCACACAGTGGGTCATGAAGCACTTACTGTGTGCCAAGTCCTGGCTGCGGAGAAAGAAGTGGGGTTACCTGTTCTGAGAGTTCTTCATGACTTTTGGGATTACAGTCTGGGGTGAGAATGCTTGTATCCACACCCTGCTCTGCCATTCACTGGCTATGTGCCCTTGACCAGGTCACTTAACCTTTGTGAACCTCAATGTCCTCATGTCTGTTCACTCATATCCAGTCCACCAACAGCTGTTTATTAAATACTGACTTACAATGAGCTGGACTTGACCACATGTCATTTCTGAGAGCTGGGTCCAGAGTCTTGGATGGGCCATATCAGGAGGCAACCTGAGGACAAGGCAGAGTTCCTTTAAGGTAGAACCAAGGGACTGGTACCTACATAGGAGTGCACCGTGAGGGAGGGCAGTGCTTGTGGCCTGTGGTTGGCTGGCAGGCCCTCAAAGTCTAGACTGTCTGCCATGCTTAAGCAATGCCAAGTTCAGGGGCACCCTAGAAGCCACCAGCTCTCACATGGGGTCCATCAGAGGGTGCTGATCAAGAGCTGTGGTTGGAAAATGGGGAGCTCTTTGTAGTGCTGAGCCTGACACTCACTTGCTGGGCATACTTACTCAAGTCACTTCATTTCTCCCTGCCTGTGTGCTGGGGGCCACAAACCTCCCGCAGCCCGTCCTGGAGGTCCTGCGCACAGCACGGCATGGAAATAGTGCTCTGCGACATCAGAACATCATTGTCATCTCCACCATCCCCTGTGTGGGGCACCTTAGGCTCATTTTCAGTTCACCTCGCACTCTAGCTTCTTTCGATTCTGTAAGAGAGGGTCACCATCTGTAGAACTAGCTCCCGTTACCCTGGCAACAGGAGGTGTAGTCCTGGGAAGGGCTGGCCTGAGGGGTTAGGGTTCATTCTCCTGTTAGGATGTGGAGCGGGGGCAGGGCTAGGGACCAAGCCTTCTCTTGCTCTGGCTACAGGAACAAAACATTCTGCTGCCTCTGCTGGGCTGTTTTATCCATACTTGTTAAACCCTGTATGTTTCAAGAGGGACAAAATCCATATGTTCCCTTTATTCTGACCACACTGCAGTGCTGTTATGTAAGGGCTGCATGGTGTCCGGGAAGCCTCCCGGGGCACAGGGGAAATGAGGTTTCTCACCCCCGTGCCCCTCTGCCCTCCCTTCTCTTCCCACAGGCTCCCCATGGCACCCATAGCCTCCCAATGGCACTACTGAGGGAGGGGGAGCTTCCTGCTCTGAAATAGGAAGCTGTGTGTGTGTGTGTGTGTGTGTGTGTGTGTCTGCAAGGTTGTAGACTTAAAACTCCAAAGGTAATGAATGGACAGAGGGCCTCTTCCTCCTCCTCATTCCATACCCCAAGCCTCCTGCCCCACATCCACGGCCCCTGCAAGGGTGTGGCCTCCTCTGGGGCTGTGAGCTCAATACCGTGGCTCTTGGTCTGGCATGGCCAACGCTCATCCCCTGGGGAATGGCGGGCGATGCCAGCCGGAGACCAGGGCTAATCCCAATGCACGTTTCCACAGAGCCTCACACAGGCTTTCTTTCATCCCCACAACCACCTCTGAAGGTGGCGGGCCTGCCAGGCAGGTGAGGAAAGGAAGGCCCAAGGAGGAGCATGAGGGACTGGGCTGGATTGGCCCAGAGAGCGGTGGGCTCTGTCTAGGCCTCCTGACTCCCCAGTGGCCCACTGTGTCCTGCCTGGGAGGACTGGCCTGGTTGATGCCTCCCAGGGAGCAGGTCACTGAGATGGTGTCTCTTGCCTTTGATGACCCAACTCAAAGGGATGCAGTGATAAGACAGAGTTCGGCGTCGAGGACAGGAAGGGCTCAGGAACACCCTGAGGAGTGGGCCAAACACCCCAGCAGAGGCTCCAGGGTGGCCTGCCAGTCACCTCTGGAGCACAGTGTGCAAATAGTCCTCTCTGGTTCGTGCCAGCACTGGACCCTCCCCGGCACCCAAGGGAGGGAGGCGTTGTTACCGGCATGGTGCCCTGGGGAAGCTCAGAGCTGGGCCTGCTCCTGCCGCCAGCCCCCAGCCCTCAGTCCTCAGCTGCCGGCCCCAGCCCCGTGCCTCGGGGCGCTCCGGCAGCTGCCTGCTTCCCAGAAGCAGATGGACAGTGGCTCCCACAAAGGGGATGTGTGGCCCCCGTGCCGCGGTTCCCATGGCAAACTCGAGTCCCTCGTGTTTCTAATTACCCCTGGTGTTCTTTTCTTCCTGGTGGGAGCACGGCCAGGCTGGGCCACTCCTGTCATCCCGGCCCCCCGCCTGCCGCACCTCCCCTTCCCACCATGGGCCCCCGGGGGAGCCCTTCTCACAAACACAAAATCTGGGGCCCAGGGCTTTTGTTTCTTTTAAAATTGTGTTACTGTAATAAATATATACATTTGTATTGTGGTAAAATATACCTCAAAATTTACCATTCTAACCATGTTAAGTGCATAATTTTAAATGCAAATTTACCATTTTAAGTGCACAGTTCAGTGGCATGAAGGACATTCACATAGTTGTGCATCTATCTCCAGAACTTCTTCCTCTTCTCCATCTGAAACTGTTTCCAATAGACACGAACACCCCAGTCTCCTCTTCCCCAGCCCCTCTAACTGCTACTCTGCTTTCTGTCTCCATGAGTTTGACTTTTCCAGGAACCTCATATGAGTGGAATGATACATTATTTGTCCTTTTGTGCCTGGCTTATTTCCCTTAGAACATTGTCCTTGAGGTTCATCTATGTTGTATCATGTGTCAGAAATTTTTTCCCTAGCCAGGTAGCTTTATGCCTTCTCTTCTGTTCTATTTTTTTAGTTTTTAAACTTAAAAAAAAAATATATATATAAAAGGCAATAGAATTCTCTCTCAGCTTTTTTCTTCCCCAAACAAAATCTCACCTGGAAGCACAGTAATTAAGGCCCACACAAGCAGAAGTGGCTGTACTGGGGAAAAACTGGGGACCCACACCCTGACTTTGGTGTCCCTGAGGTCCCTTTGCAGAAGTTTTTGGGCACACAGCTGGCCATGTCCTAGGGAGGGGGGATGATTTGGTTGGTGGTGGGTCCACCTGTTGGCATGGAGGGGCCTGGGCTCCCTCCACTTCTGCACTTCCCTGCTTCATCCTCTGCTTTCTTTCTAAACGTTTTCATCATGTCTCCAGCCAGGACCTCCAGACCCTTCTAACACAAGTGAAGGCCCAGAGAAAGTTAAAAATGTCTTTTGACCTGTGGGGGTGGGGAGGATTTGCAGTTTCTTTTTGCAAACCTCCTGTACGCTGGTTTTATCTGCATCTGTCTGAGCCTCCGCTCCCCTCCATGCCCCATTCACCCTTCTCCTCCTGCTCCCCCTGCCCCCAGAGCCCTCAGGCTGCTCCCAGGCTGCTCTGTTCCCACTGGCCCCATCTATAGATCGGCTCCAGACTGTTCCATTCCCTTCCATCAGAAATTACTCATCCTGAGTTCCAGTTCCTCGGCGCCTCGTGGGGATCAGCTGCAGTGTTAGTTGCCACATGGGTTTATGTGCCTGGGGAGCTCTAGGCCGATCAGCTGCTTCCTGGCTCCTGGCAGTTCTCTGTGAAGGTCCAGAGCACATAGCATTTCAGACTCCATGATAGGCAAGGAGGGGGTGACATTTTGGGATGGGAGCAGCACTTGGAGTAGACTACCTTTGGGGTATCCCCCAAATCCATGGCAACCACTGACTCGCCTCCTGTGCACTATGCCAGGTCCTGGGCTGAGCATAGAGGGACAACCAAACAGGCTTAGACCCTGCCCTTGATGAGACTGGGATTTGGGGCAAGTTACCTCCCCTCTTTTTGCTTCTATTCCCTTCTCTATAAAGTGGTATCTCCCAGCACAAGGACCAAATGGAATAGAACAGGCAGAGTGCTCAGACAGGCCAGCTCAGTCAGCCCCGGCGAGTGCTGGCCACTTTGTGTATCACCCCGACCCGTGGCTGAGGGGCCAACAGGCTCTTCTCTGTATCTGCTGCTTGGCCCTTGGTTTTTAAACAGCAAAGCCACTGTCCTGTCCTTCCTGTCCACTTAAAGTCCTTTCTAAAGTCAACATACAAGAGTGAGAAAATGCCATTAGTTGGCTGGCTTCTCTGTGTCAAGAATCTCTGTGAGCCCTGGCTGCTGTGGCTCAGTGGATTGAGCATCGGCCTGCGAGCCAAGTGTCGCTGGTTCGATTCCCAGTGAGGGCACATGACTAGGTTGCACATCAGGTCCCCAGTTGGGGGCGCGAGTGAAAGGCAACCACACAGTAAAAAAAAAAAAAAAAAAAAAAAAAAGAATCTCTGTGAGGTAAGTGTCAGTGTGCCCATTTTCCAGACAAGGAAACTGAGGTTCAGGCTGGTTAAGAAGCATGCCATGCACAACAAGGTCAGGACATGGGAGAGGCCACAGCCCAGGGCGGCCTGCCCAGCACTGCACTTTGCTCCTGCTGAGTAAAGAGGAGGAGCAGAGGCGTGAAGGAGACAGAAGACGTAGCCCCTGGGAGGTACTTTCGTCACGGGTGTATTGAAGCCTCCCAGATGGGACCCCAGGGCCCACCTGTGCATTGGAATATTAGACCAGAATTTGCAGGATGTTGCAAAATTATGGCCTATGACTTGGGAAGGAGTTTCTTTGGGGGTCTCAATTCAGTGCATTTGAAGTTACTTCAGTGAGCATCAGCTAAAGATTTTTTATGTGAGGGGGTTGGGAGGAACTCAGGGGGGCAGCACCAAGGCCCTCCCCTTAGGAACGTCCAGGCCCTTGGGAGGAGGCGGCAATGCGCTAAGATAATCACTAAAACCATGGCCACTGCATCTTAGCTCCAAGTCAGCGCAGGACTGACAATGGATTATTGTACATTGTGAATGCATTTTTATGAAAGATCTTAATTAAGGAGTTATAAAATATGTTCCATTTAATTACACCTTGAGTAAACAGCCCTTAATGAAAAGAATCAAGTTTCATAAAACAGAGGCTGGAAATTTGAGACTTAGAATGAGTGTCAACACCCCTCCCTCCCCTGCAACAGGTACGTATTGTCACCAGCTGTGTGCCAGACACACTGAAGAAGGAGCCTTCAGTGAGGTGAGGGAGGCAGACAAATAAAAAAGGCAATATCAAACCAAAAACTGCTCTACAAAAGAAGTCTGTTTTTAAAAGAAAGACAGTATCAGCCTTGCTCCAGAATGGCTGTGCATGGAGGTGTCACAGAAGCCCTCAGGAGGGTTTTTCACTCCTGTCTGGAGCTGGGAGTGGCCGGCGAAAGTTTTCTGGGAAGAAGAGACAGAGGAGAGGTGGCTAGGAGGACAGAAGTATTTTGTCAGGAGGTTGAAGTGGGAAGTTGAACAGAGGGTATCGAGTAGAGAGGAAAACATCTATGAAGGCTCTATGAGCCGAATGTTTGGCAGGCAAGGGGAGGGTGAATTTTGCTTGAAGGCAGATGCAGGGGGTAGACAAAGGCTTCGGGGAGGGGTTGGTGCTTGACTGGGGCATTGTAGGATCAGTAGGAGTTTGATAATGAAAAGTAGAGAGCATTCTGAGCAAAAGGAGTGGCGTGAGCCAATAAATGCATGGTATATTTAGGATGTGATGTTCAGGCCGCCATGTCTAGCGCGAAGGAGACAAGAAGGAGGGATGTGACATGATTGGGCATCCGAGAGGAATATCTGGGGCAGGAGGACTGTTAGAAGGTGGTGGTGGGCTGCATGAGGGAGGTGGTGTGGGAACGGAGAGACGGGATCAGTTCAAGAGGCATTTAGGAAGAGGGTGGTGGGTCTTGGCAGCTGACGAGTCACACTGGTTGAGAGATGCGACTGGTGGATGATGACCCTTGGGTTTGCGTGGTAGCTACCTGCTCTGTGATCCTAGTGCAAATCTCATGAATGCTCCAGGGGCTCCCTGCCACTTATTAACTTGTATTGAGGGAGCAAGCTCATGGGAATGGTGTTCAAAAATGAGATAAGGGCTCCACACATGCCTCTGGCAGCCTAGCTCTGATATGCACCAGTGTCTCTCTTTGCCTATACTATAGGCAGGGAAACTGAGGCTGGGTGGCTGCTGAAGGCCACATAGTGGGGAGGATCAGCACTAGGACTGGAGGCCAGGCACCTGGGGCACATCCTCTAGAACATTCATCCCTGTGAACAGAGTTGGTGAGAGGACAGGGTGAAAAGTGATGGCTTTTTGCACCTCTTTCTGCAAGTCACCACTAAAATTGGAAAGGCTTTAGGGAACTCAAAGCTGGAGAGCTTTGAGGGGTCTTTGCTGGGGCCGGGTCTAAGTTCCCACTCCCTTTCCGCTCACCCTCCTCCAGTGTGGACCCCATGAACCTGAATCTGACCATTTGTGTGGGATCCCAGGGCCCACATGGAACTCACCTGCTCCTAGTTGGGGCTGCAGTGGGGACAGCAGGGGGGCACCAAAGGGCAGCAGCTGGCTTCTGCTCCCAAGACTCATGGGTCTGGGGAAGGTGGCAAAGAAAAGGGAAGGCTTTGGGGCCTCATTGTTCCTGCTGAGAGCCCCCAGACCTCACCCTGTCCCCTGATTCTACCTTGTGATGAAAGAGAGATGTTGGAAACACTACGGTCCTGGCAAGTCACTCACTTAATCAAGGAAAACCCTCTTTATTCTTTGTTGGGGGGCATCTAGTCCAGAGGTTTTTAAGCTAGTTGACTGCACTTGTCCCCCCTTTGACAAAAATAGAACCTTCTTTTTTAACTGTAACTCAAAATTTAAGAGAGCAAATTAATCCCATAGGGCAAAGTGCTGATTTCTGATTCTGAGAGCCCTCGCCCCTTCCATTTTACAGATGAAGGAATAAGCCCAGAGAGGTTGAGCAACCTGTTTGAGGTCACACAGTGATCTGGCCTTTGGGTCTGGACAACAGTACTAGCCCTCAGCTTTTTCTCCAGATCCAGTTTCTTTCCACCAGGCCAGGCATAGCAAGGTTTCCCCTTCAGGCCATCTTTTGAATTCTTTTCCTTGCCTGGGGCCCTCCCAGCTGACTGCAAAGGTATGACTTCTCCAGAAGTGGTCAGAGTGTAGCCAGCCACCCTGGGGAGCTAAGGAGCTTTGTGAACCTAAAGGATGTGACTTCAGAACCACAGACCACATGGAGGAGGAGCGTGATGCAAAGGGTCTGTTTCAGGGTCACTTCAGGAGATGTTGCCGTGTGAGTACTTGCTCCTGCATTTCTCACTACAGGAGCGGCCATTCTGCCCTGGGGGTCCTGGCTCACTTGCTGACGTCATCTCAAACGGGAGAGAGCAGAAAGCTGAAGGAAGGTCCAAAGGGGAAAGCCACCCCCTACCCTGAAATACCCTCCAACGCGTGGTCTCAAATTCTCTCCATTGAAGACCTGTGCTGTTGGGTTAAACTCCCTGCTTGCTAAGAGCTTTTAAAAAAACAGCTTACTCCCTCTCCTACCTGCAAGGGACAGGTGGAAGAGCCTTGGACCTCTACCTCCCTCTCTGTCCCCTGCCTCTGGGCCTCAGTTTACTCCTCCATAAAATAGGAGAGTGGGCTGAAGGGTCTTTCCATGGCTTTTCAGCTCTGTCATTTTTGACTTGGTGACTCCCAAGGAAAGGGAGAACCCCAGTCACTGCATGTGCACCTTTGGGAGAGGACAAAGTCTGAAGTGGCCAGTCCGGCGCTGCCCAGGCTGGGGCCTGGAGGTGGGCCCCGGAGGAGGATGCCTACGGGGCTGTCTTCCTTTCTCCCCCGTTGGCTTGTGTTGGGCTGTGCGGAGGCATCCATGGAAAGAGGCCCAAGGAACTTGTTTCAGGTTTCACTGAGAAGGAAGTAAAGGTAACAATGACAGGGACAACCACACCCTCTGGCCCAACAGCAGTGGTGACAGTCATAGCGGCACTTACATTGTGCCCCAAGGGCCTGTCCTTCCTCAGGTCCCCAGCTTCTGAGCCTGCTGTCTTAGGGTGATGCTGTGTTCGCTGCTGGTGTTGTGGAATCTCGGGTGGGTGGAGGCTGGGCATGGTGACTTCTGAGGTCCTGAACTCCCAGCCTCTGGGATCCCAGAACTCTGAACGCAGCCCACATGCCCTGGCCAGATGCTTGTGAGTGGCCCCCACTAGATAATGGAAAAGGGGGGCCAGAAGGTGAGGGCTGTCCTCCTGGGTTGGGTCCCATCACACTCTCCCCAGCCCTCCTCCCCAAAGTCTCAGCAAACCCCAGAGCTCACCCCGTGTGGAGGAGGAAGGGAAGGGACAAAGACCTGCACAGAAGGCAGCGCAGCCTGGCTGGGCTCCTGTCTCTCAGTCAGGATTCTGCCAGAGAACAGCTTTGACTTTTGGGTTCGCCGGCCGCGTGTGGGGGTGGAGGTGTGAGTGTCAGGCAGCCTTGGGCTCCACGCTCCCTGGGTCTCAGTCTCCCCATCTGTAAAATGGGACAACACATGGAATGAGGGGAGGGAAGCCAAGCTGTTCTGAAGTAAGGGGGGACTGCTGTTACTGCCAGTCCTGCTTGGGGACAAGGCCAGGCATCTCCTCTGCCATCCACACCAGCACCAGCTTTCCAGCTGGGTTTGTCTCCGAGGAGCCAGGCTCTCCTGTCTCAGGCCACAAGGGCAGGTCCACCCAAGGAAACAGTGACCTGGGCCCAGGCAGTGCTGAGCTTCTCCACCCATCCCCGCTCCTGGGGCACTGTTCCCGCAGTCACTGCGCAGGCCACCCTGGCTCAGTGCTTCCTGGGTCCTCACCTGCATCCCCGCGAGGCCCTGCACAGGCCCTCCTAGTTCCAGAGCAGCCTTCTGGAGGGAAAAGCATCCTTTCAGATTCTCAGGAACAAAACACCAGTGATGGAATTTCAGGGACCACGCATTAGAAGGTCTTTTTGGAGAGATGCAGTTTTTCCTGACTGTCCGCCCCAGGACTCAGCTCAGCCACCTGCCATACCTGCCCAGCCCCCCGGCTCCCTGCAAGGCCTCAGAAGTGAGGTGCTCCTCCAGGGCCCTGCTCTGAGCCACCGGAGGTGCTGGGAGTCAGAGCTGTGGCCACCTTCCTCTGTGGAGGCTTTTTCCCCTCCCCAGCAATAAACTTGACATGTTTATTAATGAAACTATCCCTTAAATTTAAAAAAAGTGCATAGAAAATAAATATGTTTAAAAACTTTTTTAAAACAACTATGTACAATTTTTACTTTTTCATTCAGTCTTCCGTAGAGAGCTGTCAGCATTATTATTTTTGATCTATTGAAGTTATTTTCATTCATCCCTGTCACAAGGATTTAATACTGATGGACTTTAGACACTTTCTTTTCTTTCCCCCCCTCTTTTTCTGTAACCAGAGGCTTGGAAGAACACAAGGAAAAAACCCAAAGATTTGTTACACATGATAAATTTGTCAAGAAATGTCTTATTTCTAGAAAAGAAGCTTGTCAGAGAGGCTGCGGGGATTTTAGGCACAACTTCTGGCAGCTGACAGCTGGGTCCCTAGTGGCATAGATCCCTCCTGGACCACTAGTGCCCCTCTTCCTGAGAAGGGCAGGCCCCTGGGGATGGGGGTCCCACCAGGCCTGCAGCTGGGGAGGGAACAGGGCGCTGCAGGAGGCCTCCCCATGCTGATGCCCACAGGGCCCCACATTGCCTCTGGGCTTCAGGTGGGCTGAGCTCAGAGCCCCTGCTGGGTTTGGGTTTCTGCAAACCTCTGAATTCCAGAGATGGAATATTTTTAAAAATAATCCTTCCCCTAATATATCATTTAACGTTTGCAAATTAATTAATGACTACGTTCACCTAGCATCGGTCTCTTGTTTTCCCCATGTTTATTTTACCTATTGCCGAAGGTAAAATTTTGCACTCCCCAGCAATCCAGCAGGCTCTGCTGACCCTTGCATTTCCTGCTTTTCCAGCCACCCTCCATCTGTCCTCCATCTCCTTTGACTTCCACTGCAGCCCAGGAGGTGGCCCAGGTGTGATAGCCTCTGAGTGCAGGGAAAGAAGGAGGCTCTTGGAGCTTCAGTGCTGGCCCAAGGCTTCCTCCTGGAGCAGGGGAAGGGGCTGGGAGACTGAGACACCGCATGGGACCCACCTTCTGTCCTCTTTCTTCTCACTGAGCTAGGCCAGTGTCAGGCCAAAGGCCCAGCCAGGTGCTGTCTGGGTGAGGTAGACTCAGGCTGGACAATGGCTGCCCAAGAGGCTGACACAGTCAGGCCCTGTCTAGCTGCGAGCGATGGTCGGTATAGGGGGCGGAGACAGTGCCACATTTTCAAAATGTTAAAAACATAATTCTCCTACAAATGTATAGTGAAGATGAGTCAAAGGTTTATTTAAGTCATTAATGAGGGAACCAGCGGGATGATAGTTCAAAAGAGGAATGAAGAAATTATATATACATACACATGCTAATGGAGAAAAAAGAATGTTAAATAACATCGTTAAATTAGATTCAAAGCTAGTTAGTGCCCAGCAGGTAATAAAGCCATACCCTTTGGTGTTATATTCTCCACTGGACAAAAATCACATGCACCTTATCAATTTCCTAAGCATAATGCCTAACTTTATAGAGACTGGGCTCTACCAACAGTCAGTAATAAGTCAAACAGCTATATTGCCCAAGAAAGCCAGAGAGCTCCGAGGCAGGATTATCAGAAGGATAGTCTTCTTTACGCTTATGTCAAAGTTTTGGATAGTTTTTCTTCTTTTTTAATTCTCACCCGAGGATATGTTTTTGATTTGAGAGAGAGAGAGAGACAGAGAGAGAGAGAGAAAGAAACATCGATGTGGTAGAGAAACATTGATCTGTTGCCCCCCATACACTCCCCGATGGGGGACCAAACCCACAACTTTTCTGGTGTACAGATGACACTCCAGCCAGTTTTGCCACACAGTCAGGACTTGGCTAGTTTTTCTTAACAGCATACAGGAATAGTCAGGAGGTGAAACTGAGGGATTCCAGCCAGAGAGAGCAAGAGACTGGGGTGGCTCAGCAGGGTTTTCTCAGTCCAAAGCCACTGTCCCGCTCTCCTGGGCCTGTCTTCACCTGCTTGGTGAACTCTTCCCTCCTTCTCCCTGAAGAACTCCACTCTGGTTATTAGAACAACCTGGGCACTGTATGATGGGCGGGAGTCCCAGAGGGCTTGGGGTGCCCAGGACCTCATGTGGGCTCCCTGTTGATGCCTCATCTACCCGAGGACCTGCAGGTTGATGTGTGTGGGATCCCACTTCCTTCCATCACAGGGACTCACTTCTTCAGGGCCCTGCCCACAACTGGGGTTTGAGAGCCTCTTCTGGAAACACCTCTGGCCCCTATTTTCTGTCCTCTCCCCAATCCATTGCTCTTCCCTTGAATTTTTCCCACAGACATATCACTCCACCACACACACACACACACACACAGGCCCCCAGAGGACACCTTCCATATAAGCACACCCACTCACTGAGATGCTCTGTGAAGCAGCACAGCCCCCCAGTAGAAAGGGGCTCAAGGCTGGCTCTTTCGCACGTCTGCGCAAAGCAAATGGTTCTCCTCACCCCTGGCAGATGCAGCCAGAGCCAGGGCCCACACATGGGCACTTCAGCCCCGCTGTCTCCCTCAAAGGACATCTTTGTGCCCAGCACAGACAGCGCATCTACAGGTAGGGACCCCATTCCCTCCCCCTCCAAAATTTCCAGTGTGGTCCCCAGGGCTCCATTCAACCTCTTGGTTGGCAAACTTTTACAGTCCTAATGGGAGGTAGTCCAACCAGCTCTGACACGTGCTCTCCGGGCTCCTGTTCACCACACTGGTGCCAGCTCTTGTCTCTTGGATTAGAGACTATGGTTACCAGGGCGATGGGATGTCAGGGGCCAGCAGAAGGCCATCCCACTCCAGCAGTTACAAGGTTGCTTCCTGGGCCTTAAATCGAATTGTACAGAAATGAGTGTTACTTAGCATGTTCTCTTGGGACATGGAAGTGGTGGCACACCATCACAATGGGGTGTAAATGACTGTGTTAGGTTGTCTTGTTTGGAGGCCCTGGGCACTAGGAAGGCACTGTGTGTGTGTGTGTGTGTGTGTGTGCGCACACGTGAGCGCATGCACAATAAGGAGTTCTGATGTACAGGGACGTGGAGGCTGAGACTGGAGCTTTCTGTACTGGCTCTGCTGACCCTAGTGGACAGAGTACTGCCGCTAGACCCTCTAAGTTTCCCAGATTCTGCTCTTTTCTGCTGATGGGTGGAAGGAGGAGCAAGCCTTGTTTTAAAATGTGCAGAGAGAAAATCTAAATGTGAGCCCCACAGCCCCTCCTCTAAAAGTGCGCCAATTCTCACCCTCTGGAAGGCGAGCTGAGCATCCCCATCTCTTTCCTGAGCTTCTCTGCCACTCATCCCCCACCCTCTTAATCACCTGTGCAGGTTTGGCAGGACCCCCTGGAGGTAATTAATTAATAAAGCAGTGTTTGCCTTCATCTTGGAAGAGTGATTTTTATCCCCTCTGTGAGTGATAAGTATTTCAGCTGAGCCCAGTGTGGTGTCTGGGGCCTTTATTATTAACTGCCAAGAAGACTGCAATATTGTCTCCATAAATGCGGGGATGGGGCTAGATGGCTTCATGGTGGCATCTGCCAGGCCTGACCCTCTGGCTCCATGGACCCCCATGTCCACCGGAGGGAGCTTCTGGGCCATCTGAGTCTCCCTTTCAGTTGTTTTGCCAAAGAAGGGTATTGGGGTCTACCCACAGCCTCCTGGGTCCTTGGCAGCATCACTATCATCGCTGACATTTATATAATCTGATGGTTTACCAAGTACATCTGTACGTAGTCATCCTATTGGAGACACAAACTTCCCCTCTGAAGGAGCTGGGGCAGGTATAACCATCACTGTTTGATGGAATGCAGTGGCTCAGGGGTAAATATCAATTTTCTTCTAAGACCACTAAGTACTGGGCCAGAACTAGAACTCAGGTCTCTTTCTATGGTATCTCATATCTTAATCCCAGACTCATCCTTCCTTCCTTCCAACCAACTATCCATCCAACCAATAACCTTTCCTTCCTTCCTTCCTTCCTTCTTTCCTTCCTTCCTTCCTTCCTTCCTTCCTTCTTTCTTTCCTTCCTTCCTTCCTTCCTTTTTTCCTTCCAACCAACAATCCATCCATCCATTCATCCATCCATCCAACAAATGATCACTGAGAACTCATTTCATGCCAGGCAGGTAGATAGGGGGAGCGTAATAAACAAAAATGGTCTTTAAAAAAAATAAAATTTATTTGTTTGTTTACTTATTTTTTACTTTTAGAGAGAAGGGAAAGGAGAAAGAGAGGGAGAGAAACATCTCTGTGTGGTTGCCTCTCACTCGCGTTCCCAACTGGGGACCTGACGTGCAGCCTAGTAATGTGCCCTGACTGGGAATCGAACCAGTGACACTGGGCTCGAAGGCCGACACTCAATCCACTGAGCCACAGCAGCCAGGGCCAAAAATGACTTTTTTTCTGCCCCTAGTTGCTGTCAGTTAAGTGACGAGTCTCTTCTTGGTAGACAGCAGGAGCCAGGGTGTGGATGGGAGGCCGTACACGAAGCTCTCAGGGGAACATTAGGTTTCTCTTCCTGCTACCTTTTCTTTCTACCCACAGCAGGCTGGATTTAGGTCATTTTGGGGGCCCTCCATCTCCTGATGAGTAGGATTTGGTGGCAGAGGAGCAGCTAAATACGAGCTCATGAGAGGAAGGACACTGGCTCTCAGACACCACTGGAAGTTGGCACTGACCAGGCTCATCACCACACAACGTGTCTTATTCATCCACAACTTCCTTGAGGGGAGAGATAGTGCGGTGACCTGGGAGAGTAGGCCAGGTCAGGGGGACAGCAAGTCCTGGCAGCCTCATGGCAGTGATATCCTCGCAAGCACAGGGCCTTGGTCTGGCCAGTCCAGCAGACACGTTTCCTGATGACCCGCGGTTCTCAACGTCAGTGACCAGTTGAGGCATATGAGAAAGAGACAGATGACCAGGCCCCACCTCTGGAAGGTCCCGCAGTGGGTGTGTGTGAGGATCTGCATTAAAACCAGTGCCCCCCCCCAATAGTCTGATGAGGGCTCCAGGGGCCACCCTGATGTCGGGAAAGTGGCTTGTCCTCAGGACAACAGAGGCCTTTGGGAGAGAATCCAGTAGGAAAACAGCACTTAGCCCCATGGACAGGGAATCTGTACAGGACTTGCAGTATTCCAGGACTCGTAGGGGAGATCCTATCCAAACGCTGGTGCCCAAGGATTGAGGCTGTGCTTCCAGAGCCACCCGAGTGTAGGTCTGGAGGGTGGGAAGTGTGGACGTCACAAAATTGGAGGCGGTCCAGAGCTGAGCAAGCAGGTCGCCTGAGGGGTACCAGGTATTACTGGGTGGGAACAGACAGAAACCCCAGGCATCTGCCGTGTGGAGGCCAAGGCCAAGGGGGAACGGCTTTCAGTCTCCACTGTGCAGGACTTCTGCTATCCCAGGGTCCAGTAGCCCAAAAGCGGACTCTTGAAGCAGAAGGTGATTTTAGGGACAGCCGATGTGGTTCGTGCAGGCTGCCAGCCCAGCTCCTGGGACGGAGGCAGACGGACTTAACTGACCACAGTCTGAAGAGCTTAAAAGTCCTGAGAACTCATCTGGCCCAGCTGGGCTCTACAGTCAGACAAACCTGGGTTCAAACCCTGTCCCTGCCCCTTAATGTCTGTGTAGTTACTTAACCTCTCTGAATCTGGCCCCATGGGGGCCTCGGAAGCATGTCTGGTCAGGCTCCAACCTTTAGCTTCCTGCTGCCCTTGGGGGGTACACACCCTGCTGCATACCAGACTCTCACTAATTTCCCAATTCCAGAAACTTTTTTTCACTTAGCTGCAAGTGATTAGGAATGATGATGAGGCATGACCTCCTGCAGAGGGATAGATTTTGAACAGGGAGAAAATCTGAACCCAAAGGGGTCAAGTGCATGGCTAGATTTCACCACGAAGGCACACTTTCAGGGACATAAGCTAGAGTCCTGGCCAGGGCATGCGGAGTTAAGTCCCAAGCCCTGCACCAGCTCATAGCCCAACATGAGGCAGCGCCCTCTTTCTCACCTGCTAGGTGTTCCTGACATTGGATTGTTGTCAGAACTTTGAACCAAAGCTTGGGCATGATGGATGGGGGACTTGGGAGCAGGGATCCTTGCAAATCACACCCATATTGTGACAGCCTGGGCCATCCAAGGAGGGGTACAGCAAAGGCCTGAGCCTCTGGAACCTTCCCAAGTTCCTGGCACCATGTGGACTGGGTGGATTTTCTAATTTCCCAATGGGTTCAGTTAACCAAATCCAGCCTGTGTCTCTGCTGCCTGCTGGCTTCCCATCCTTTTTAAAGCCTGAGAGCTCTGGAGGGGAAATCTGAGACCGTGCTTGAGATTCACCACAATGCTCTCTGTGTAAGGGCGGCCCGGATGGGAGAACCCCTTCAAAGCCCCAGATTCTTGGAAAGAGGAAGCTGCCTGCTGCCTTCTGCCAGGAGTCAGTGAGGTTCGCCTCCCCGGGCCAGGCCTGGAGTTTAGGCATCGTGTTGGCTGAGGGGGCCAGGAGTCCCTTCTTCTTGCCCTCCAGCTTAGAGGAGGAGGGGAGGGGTCTTAATTAGATGTCATTCTCCTCTCTCATCTCTCCCTTCAGCCTTTCCCAGGGTCAGGAGTGGGGCCTAGGAGTGGGCGGGAAAGTGGGATTCCTTCCAGATCAGGAAATATCAGGCAGTGTGCATGATTTCTCAGTGGTGACTGAGAGCAGGGATCACTATGTCAATCACTTAAGGCAGGGTAGAGTGTGTGTGTGTGTGTGTGTGTGTGTGTGTGAGTGTGTGTGTGTGTATGTGGTCACATGAGGTGGCAGGATGGGAGGAAGGAGGCAGGTAGAAGGAAGAGCCAATACCAGGAAACCAGGTGTTAAATGTCAAGGTGCATTGGGTGGCCTGAAACCTTGCCAGGAGCTGTGGCTGGTCCGGGAGAAGAAACCCAGCCCCTTGACCCCAAGGTTCTCCCCACTGGTGGGGACAAGAGTCTGGTATAGGTGAGACCACTGAGCAGCAATGCCAGACAGACAGTGTCCTATGAAGTGTCAGGTGGTGTGGCCATGACTGTAGGGTTGGAGGGACACACAGAAGGCTGATCAGGGAAATCCCAAAGAAGAGGAGAGTGAGTTGGGGTGACACCATGGGGCTGGTGGGTCTTGAATTGCAGGGGGACACTGCATGGCCACCTGCTTTTGAACTGAGAGCATGAAGGTCACTCCTCAGGGGCTCTGTGGAGACTAATGGGCTTAAAACTGTTACCGTCAGGGATCTATCTGGTCCTGGTGACAGGAGAGGCCAGATATCCCAGATGTGGTGATCCCTTCCTCCTCTGCTCAGCACTCTTAGGTGGGGTGGGTGCTTAACTGTCCTTTTCTCTATGGGTGATTGGTCTTCAGCTTGGAACTTTGACTCTTAGGGCACTCCCCCAAGCTCAGCCTTGGACCTCTGCGATGTCATTTCTAGGCTCTCAGAATGCCCCCCTGTTCTTGAGTGTGGCAGGAGATCTCTCAGGGGCGCTCTGTCATCTCCCTAGGTCTGAACACAGCCTAACTTGTCCCCAAACAGAACAGGAAGGCACATCTCGGGTCCAGAAGTCCAGCTGACTACACTACAGCATCTCCTCTCAGACTTGGGGGCTTTCCACAGGGGGAGGCCCATCAGCTTTTATCTGCTTTATATGGTGGGGCTCTCAGTAAGACCTAGTCACACAGAAAATAAATTGTAAACCACAGATCTTATGCAAACTCAAAATACTTCTCCTTACTACCCTGCAGAGGTCTTGGACTGAGCTTTCACTGGGAGAGGTGTCACATGTTGTGAGCAATCCATTCCTCCCTCCTCCTTTGAAAAATAGACTTACTGAGGTACATAGCTGGTGCTCCATAAACTACACCTATTTAAAGAGTACAGTTCGATGAATTTTCATATATGCATATACTTATGACATAGTTATACTAAAAATTACTCATTATTTATCTGAAATTCAAATTAACTGGCATACTTTATTTTTGTTTTCTAATTGGCAACCCTAAGCTCCACCCCCTTGGGCTGTGGAAGTTGCATGCATTCCCTCTGCTGAGGGACAGCCTTTTCTGGTGTGTGAAGACATGTCTCAGTGCTCTCACATGTTGTGAACCTTCCCGGTATTTCCGGTGCTGGACAGCACCTCCTCTGGTCTCAACGTTGCGAGCTTAATTAATGGTGTTAAGACTGTGTTAGTCTTGTCCCATGGCTCCTGTTGAGCTTGTCACCCTCTAAACCCATGGCTTATTTCACTGGGGGGCCATCAGGCAGAAGCCTTCCCTCCAGCCTTCCGGCAGAGGTTTTGAACTAAGCCTTGGCTTCTCCATCCGTGCCGGTGATATTTCATCTTGTTGGTTTGTCCATACTTCTAGGCCACTGGAATCTCACGGAAGCCAGAGTCTGTCACCTAGCCAGATGTCTGTCCTTCCCAGATTAGAATATACTTAAATCTGATAAGCCTGACTGCAGCTCTCCAGTCAAGTAACTGGTGGAAATGTGGATCAAGCCGATGCTAAGCACAGGTGCCTATGGCTGCCTTGGAGAGAGCCCTATTCCCTCCTTGCCTTCCTCCCTCCCGCCTCCCTCCTCTCTCCCTTCCCCCTTCTTTTTCCTCCCCCTTCCCTCCCTGTAGGTTGATATTCATCAACACTCATTGGGCCAATTTACCTAAGTGTAGTATCTATTACCCAGACTACATTTCTCATTTTTCTCTATAAACAGTTCATAACAGTCTTCCTCAATTTTCTGATTCATTCATTTCAGTGAATATTTATTGAATTTGTTCTTGTGCCATGTGCCAGATGCCTGGTGACACTCAGATCCATTACACTCTGGTGTTCATCTCCGCCTCTGGGTAACCCGGTCACAGGAGCTCATTTTTTAGGGAACTCTACCGGTCCCTAGTGAAGCTCGGTCCCCTCTCGTTCCCCCTCCCCTTTCATGTGATCACAAATCACTTTAAAATCTGTTACAAGTTTGTCATGGTGTTTTATATTCCAGCTTAGAATTTCTGGATTTTATCTTTTTTCTTGCGGGAAAATTGGAACGCAACTATGGTCAGACGTGTCTGGCCCCTGCGGAGCTTCTTGGTTCCTCGAAAGTTGCTCTGTTGTCCTCAGGTCACACCTGCCAGTCGTTCCCTGGTGCTGCACCGTAATGTAACAGAGTTGGAAGATGTAGGCTGAGTGAGTGTTCCTTTTTTTAACTTAATCTAACCAATTCTTACTAAATAATTTGATGCATGTAGGTCAAGGACAGGAGAGAGGGTGACAGGGGAACTAATAGGTGTTAAGCACTTATTCTGTATCAGACATACAATGCATCCAGTATCCATCACATCATTTCAGCCTCACCAAACTTGGAGTGCCCCATTTTCGAGTGGGAGAAACTGAGGCAGAGAAGTTCAGAGAAGTTAAGTGAGGTGCTGAAGGTCACACAGTTGGTATGGCTGAGTGATACAGGCAAAATTCACACCCAGCTCTGTTCAGCCTCAAGGCCTGTGTTCTTTCTACTCTACCACAGAGCTGAACTTCACTTTAAGTATAATGTGGCAAAGCCCATTTTGGGGGGGGGGAAGGGTTCCCATAGAATTCCTTTCTATGTAGGACCTGATTCATAAAATGAGCCTATTGTTTTTAAACACATCTATTATATGCCGTATGGCAGACTGGATTGTTCTGTGGGACACAGAGAAATTGAATGACTTGAGTGTCTTAGTGGAATTGGCCGTTCTTCAGCCCCGAGGGCTCCCCAGTTATAGCAGTACTTGTGGCTGAGGAGCCAGGGAGCCAGGGAGCTAATGGGCTGGCACCTGGAAGGTGGCGGGCCAGAGCATACAGGGGAGTGTGTACCAGATGGGAGGTGGGACCAGTAAGGGGACACAGTAGCCCAGGTTGGACAATGAGGGCTGTAGCCTCGGTGGAGGCAGTGAGATGGAGTGGTTGTGGCAGGTGGTAGAAACAATAGAAGTGGGAGAAGGATTGAAGAGAAAGGGTGGAAGACAGAGGGAGCAAGAGGGAAATGCGAGGAAGGTGCCCAGGATCCTGCCTGGGCTGGGTCCAGATGAGCTCTGTACTCCCCAGGGGCAGGGCAGCTGGAGGAGCAGGTGGGAGGGGAAATGAATTTGATTTGCGTGAGTTGGGTCTGAAGTGTATGTGGGAGAGCCAGGCACAGAGCTTCTTATGGTCTGGGACTGGTGGGAGAGATTTGGGACTGCGAGGGTAGCTGTTCTCTAGAGTCCTTTATATATACGGCAGTCCCTCTCTATATCGCGGTTCACTTGTCGCGGCCTCACTGTATCGCGGGATTTTTAAAAATATTATATTTAATTATTTATCGCAGATTTTTTGCTATATTGTGGGATTTTGCAGTACTGTATACGTATGTTGTTAAAGTTGCATAGGTTTAAGAGTGTAGACTATGTTTAAGAACGTAAGTAGTGTTTATAAAAGTGTGGAAAAGGTTAATAAGGGAGTGGAAAAGGTTAATAAGGGACTGGGAATGGTTTATAAGTGTGTGGGAAGGGTTTATAAAGCCTTAAAATATATATAAATACTAAAATAAATGTAAGGTTCCTACTTCACAGATTTTCACCTATCGTGGGGGGGTCTAGAACATAATACCCGCGATAAGTAAGGGAATACTGTAAGACCTTCCTTGCAATAACCCTCTTGCAGAATCAACATTCCCTCTCTCCCAGTCAGAGTGAGATTCTGCCGGGGCATGTCCACATGTGAGTGCCCTTACACACTCTTGCACACACATCACATGCTCCCCCCACTACACTCATACAAATACACACATGTGTACCTTTACACACTCACTGACATACATCATGTTTCCCTCACATATACACACTCACACAGCCACACACTCATATACTCATACACACATGTATATATCCTTACACATTCACTCCCACACTTGTGTATTAGTATGCATATAGTGTGTGCATGTGGGGGAAGCATGCACACAGTCACAAATTCACACACACTTAACACATATATCCACACTCACCCACACACTTGTACACATTCACCCACATATATACTTGTGCACATATGTATACCTTTACACATTCACTCACATACCTCCTTCATATATGAGGTCTGTTCAGACAGTATCCAGACATATAATATGAAAAATAGAGACATTTATTGAAGAAGATACAAGAAACATTGTACATAGGACAATGACACCTCAGTCCCCTTCAAAGCAGGCACCTTGGGACCTCACACAGTTCTCCCAGTCACCATCAGCTGCCACGTTGTATTTTCCTGAATCTCATCCATGGTCTGACATCTCTTTCCTTTCAAAGGTGATTTTAGTTTTGGGAAAAGCCAGAAGTCACAGGGTGCCAAATCTGGGCTGAGTCACCTCGGTGATTTGATGTTTAGTCAAGAAACTCTGCACCAGACATGATGCATGAGCAGGCATGTTGTGACAAAGCTGCCAATCACCAGTTGCCCAGAGCTGTGGCCTTCTGAATCTTCCGATAGTTTCCGTGGAAGAATGTTCAAGCTTAACGCAAAATCTGATGCAGATTCGTTGCTCTACTCACTCAGCCATTTTGAATGCGACAGCCACACAGTACACATGGTCACTCAACAGCATTTACTGCTAGTACAGAGAAGTCATCATTGTTCATGGATGTGCATTCCAGTCCATGTTCCTTGGCTGCCAGGCTACATCAATGTCACACAAACCACTCTCTCATTATTTCAACAATGGCTGGACTTTTTCTGGACAGACTTTGTACACACATTCATACCTAGAACACATTCCCATGTACACACTTACATACAGGTGCACACCCTTACACATTCATCCATATACACACTCGCACTCCCTCAAACATGTCCTTACACACTCCCTTAATTCACACTCACACCCATACGTATTTACACACTGACACACGAGTATACTTTATCGTAATCACCCACATACACAGCCCCTTCATACACAGATTCACACCGTGCACCTTTTCCCACGCGGGCACCCATGCAGCCCATTCACACATTCACACATTCTCCCCATCCACACATGTTGACCCCCCACACTCACACACTTGTACACATTCATATACTCACTCATTTGAACACACCCTCACACACGGGTTCTCTCACTCACCCACTCCCACCCATAAACTGCTCCTGCTGCATGAAGCCAGCCCCCCCAGCCTCCTGGGTGAGTGGCCACTATCAGGGAATTGAATGCTGGGGACAGAGCAACAGCTGCATAGTCAAGTGTTACTCTGCTCCCCGTATGGGGTGGCTTCTAAGTGCTATCGACCTCCTGTGTGCTGGCTGGGGCTGGCCTCAGAGGACTCGCAGCCCTCTGTCTGTGGAAATTCCAGGCCTCCAGAAAACATAAGACCAGGGTGTTCTTGGAGGGGAGCAATGTTAGAACTGAAAGAATCTGTAGTGAGCTTTCACTTGCCTTGTTGAACAGATGACAGGGACTGACTTGCCCAGGGTCACCCTACCAGATGGGGCAAGGGGAGCTCCCAGTGCCCTGGTGGTGAGTGTGGCCACAGAGGTATCAGAGGTGAACCCAAGTTGTGAGGGCTGGGTCCTGGGCCCACCTATAGTAACAAGGCCAGACCTTGGGGCCCCTTATGCTCCTTTCCTGCCCCACATGGGGCTGCCCTCTCTGGGGCAGGGCTTGGCTGGCACTGGGAGTGGGCATGAGGGCAGGTGTCAGGCACCCCCCGCAGTGGCCCATCTGTCCCAGAATCCTGATGCTGATTGGGACACCCAGCAATAAAGGAGGCAAAAGTGGTTGTCTTTCCTGACATCACCCTCATTCTGTCCCTGAACAGCCCAGTGCCCCTCTAAAAATGACTATTTATGGAGCTCTTATTTAAGTTATCTGAAACTTTCTGGAACCCGACTTCTGCCCCACCTCTCCTACCTCCTGGGAGGAGACGAGTCTATAAATTGCATCCTCCCACATACAGTTGGGCTTCCTTTGACTGGCCTTGAATTCCCTGTGCTTGTGATCTATTTGAAGTCCTGGGATCAGTGACAAGGCCTACTGCCTCCCTCTCCAGGGCATGTGCAGCCTTCATCCCACAGGGCGAAAGACCAGCCCTAGCCTAGGTCCAGCTTCAGGTCCAGCTTCAAGTCCACCCAGCCCTTTGGAGGAACCAGATTTCCCTTCCAAGCCAGGCTCCTGACATGCCACTCAAGCTTTGTGGCAATGACTGGTTCACATGTGCTTTCTCTCTTTGGTACATATTGTCTTTATTAATCATTCCTGATCCCATCACCCACCGGGACCATATTAACCTGTTGGTACTGTCTCCCTAGGCAGATGAGGTCTTATTTAGTTTCAGCTTTTTGTTTTCTGTTTTTTGTTTTTGAAGTTGAGGGTTAATGCTTTCTAGTGCAGAGGCCATTTCCAGACCCGTGGCTCCAGCAGAGGCTCAAATGGGAAGCAAATGAATCACAGCTGCTATTCATAGCTGGATTTTAAAAATTAAGAGCAGGGAAGCCCTGGCTGGGAGCTGGCCTTGAGGCATATCAGGTAACTCCTGCCTGGGAGGAACATACATCCCAGTTGGGGTGACAGGATCCCCCCAGGGAAAATGTTGGGTGACATCACAGGCATTACGTCATCACAAATGTCCCAGGCTGCTGGGGGAAGCTTTGCCTGTGGAGAAGCACAGAGACTGGTGGCACTTCAGGAATTCAGAGAGGCAAAGATCCAGGGAGGTGGTTGGGGAAGCCTTCCTGGGGGAGGTGGGATGGTGGCCGAGCTCTGAAGTCTTTGCTGATGGGTGTTGGGATGTAGTGGGAGGGGGTGTGTTTCCGATTGGGGAAGCAGTCTGGGGACATATTTGGAGGCAGAAAAGCTCCTGTATGTCTGGAGGTCTGGATGTGGCTTAGTGGGCACGGGTGGTGGGCTGCAGTGAGACGGAAGGGTGGTGACCGACTGGAGGGAGCAGAGAACCATGGAGGCTGCTGGTGCAGGGGAGGGGGAGCGGGAGCATCCTTGGCTCTTCTTTAAGGACCAGGGACTGAGGAAATGGAGGGAGGATCTGCCTCCTCCCTCCCTCCTGTCCCGAGCCCATGATGACAGCCTCAGGGCAATAGAGGTGACACACTCAGCATACAGAGTCTCATTGAAGCCCACCAAGGAAGGCCACCAGGAACACACCTGCAGCCAAACACTGAGAGGGAGAGCACAAATCATGGGAGACTGCGGGGCCTATCAGAGGGGTCATTAAGGAGCACACTTAGGGAGTTTGGGAGCCAGCGTTAACCATAGTCCGGTCTTGGTCAGAGCTGATAAACTAGCGGGTTGCTGGAACAGTCAGAGTCATATTGTTAGATCACAGAAGCCTACTCGGAATTGCTGTCAGATCAATTTGTTCATGGTCTTATCTTGGAACATATGGGCGTGAGTGAGCTGGTGTCAAAAGAACTTGAGTTTAGACAGTCTGTGCTTTGCCCTTTATGTTTTATGAGTCACCGCGCAGGCCTTTTTGCAAGTTGTGGTTTCTTGGTGTTCAAGTCTTAATTCTCTATTCATTGCCTAGCAGCCCTCTGGGCCACTTCCTGCTTCAACTTCGTCTGCGGGCAGCGTTCTTGCCCTCCTTGGGCCTTAGTTTCCTCACTGGTAAACAGGGATAATAACCATTAGCTACACCAGATTCTTGAGGACTACATGAGATAATGTACGGGTACAATAAAAATGTCAGACATCATTATTACAACAAGCCTTTAGGATCAAGAGAAAGAATGTTGCCCTGGACGGGTAGCTCAGTTGGTTAGAGCGTTGTCCCGATTTGCCAAGATTGTGAGTTTGATCCCTGGTCAGGGCGCATACAGGAATCAACCAATGAATGCAAAAATGAATGGAACAACAAATCAATGGGTCTCTCTGTCTCTCTCTAAAAATCAATAACTTTTTTTTTTAAAGGGAGAGAGAGAAAGAATATTGATGCCTCCATTGCCCTAAGAGAAAGGATTGTATGCAATTTTATTTTCCACTTAAGGGGGGAGGGAAGAGGCACAGCGACATGAGAAACCATGACCAGAACAGTACGGTGTCCTAGGCAGCAGCTGCCATGATCTAGAATAAGCAAGTCCTGTTTGGCAGGGATGATCCTCAGAGGGGAGAAGGAAGGGGACCAAAGGATGCTTGGAGATTTCGGGCACATCTGCAGGTACAGGAGGACATGGACTAAAGTAATGACACTATAAGTTCAGATTTGAGGGAGAAAGAGTTGTCTCTCTGGATTGTAAGTATTGGGGTGGGGGTGCTAAGAGGCAGGGTGGTGGCTTTCTCATCCCCATTCTGGATCTTAGGCTCCTCATTTATAAAATGAGGGATTTGGAGTAAGTGGTCTGAAAAGTCCTCTCAAGCACCTTGCTTCCTTCACTTCAAGGCATCCTGAAGATCATGGTCATTCTTTCTCAGGGCTGCACAATATTCCCCGAATACACATTCCCCTATTGATGGACATTTGGTTGTTTCCAGTGTTTTGCACTTACAAGCCATAGTGCACTTTGGGTACATGTATCTCTATGGAGTTGTATGCATTTATCTGTAGGATGACCAAGGAAGTTGCCAGTTGACTGAGATTGTGCATGTGTGATATTCGTGGGCATTCACTCTCCATAGAGGTTACACCATGATATAATCCTCCTGCCCAGCTGTGGGCCCTGCCATTCCACTTATGTGGTGAGGGGTGTTGGGTGGGATGTCTTGGTGATCCCTCCAACACACCTTCCACCTACATGATGTCAGGGACCTGCTCTGCCCCATTTCTTAAGGCAACAAAAGCTTAGCTAGGCTTGGCTTGGATCTCCTTTCCTTGTACTTTGCTCTTTTGCTCTCCAGCAATCCCTAGTTTGAGAGAGGGAGAGGGAGGAAGAGAGGGGAGAAGAGAGGGAGAGAGAGAGAGAGAGAATGAAAATGAATGAATGAGAGAGGGTTCCAGGTGTTCAATGTCTTACCAGTGATGTGTCAGCAACGGTCATCACTTCAACTTCTGTGTACACACACCTGACTTCCCACAGTCAGGGTGGGGGAGGGGGAGGAGGAGGCCAGTCAGCTGTGTGTGTTATGGTGAAGGTCACAAGTGCTTAGGTGATGGGACTGAATGGCAAGCTCACCATCGAGGGGCACATGGCCTTGACCGAGGATTACCATACTTAGTTTAACAAGGCTCCTGATACTTACTGGCAATCTCAGCCCAGGAAGGTGTTGGTAGAGCTTAAATCTTGGTTGTGACCTGGAGCCACGCCTGCAAACACTCAAATCTATCACCAGTAACCATCCATGGGATAGCTGAGAGAGAGGGCCTCCCAGACAAATAAATGGAAACCTGGCAAAAAGGAATTGTAAACACTGCCCAGTGAATGGACGTGCTATTTGTTCCTCTTGTTTCCTTCACTGGCATGGCACATGGTGAACTCATTTTATGCATCATTTCCTCAATTGTCCAGGTTAATGAAAGTGGTTAGCAAGTAATTCCTGGATTCCTTACATATGTCTTTGTAATGTTTATAGGACCCTGTGCGTGTGCACACATACACACACACACATTCATTAATCAAACATCTCCTGAGCACCAGTGTGTACCAGGTGAGGGCTGCGTGTGGGTGGCTGATGACCAAGACCCTGGGGAAGTGGCTTATTCAAGGCTCCTTGTAATGAAGCATTGGGTGGAAAGTGACAAGTGTCATAAATAAGACAGGCAAAACATGCCCAATGGCTTCAGACACCTTCCACCCCCTGTCCCTCACCGCGTGACAGCTCTCTTAGTTAGTGTTCCCTGAGCATCCAATCATTTTGAGAGTTTAAGAAAGAAACGGACAGCTGTGTGGAGCAGTTGGGCAGAGGTCTTGCAGGAGTGAGCCTCGGCTCTAGTATTTGCCGGTTTAACAGTGCCACTGGCAAGTGTCTTTGGGCTGGGTGAGTCTGCTGAAAGAAAACTGCCGTGGTGCTGGCTGGAGAAAGAAAGGAGACAGGAGGCCCTGCGCTTGGTCTTTGTTGATGAGATGATGCCACATGCCATCATCATCAGGACACGTGCTTCTGGGTCAGGTGATTATTTCTCACTTTTGCTATTGAGAGGGGCTTGCATGGCACCATGGGCATCTTCTTGCCAAGTCCCCTTTATTAGGGATACATTCATCTCAGTGCACACTCGGTAAGTACCTGCTGTGTGTCAGCAGTGAGCCAGACAGCGCAGGTCCTGCCTCATGGAGTTGACATTTTTGTGTCCCCAACTGTGATTAAGTACCCATCGTAGGAAGGGTACTCTTGGATCTTAGCGGGGAATCTTGAAAAAGTCTTCAGATTCCGAAGCGGTGAAGCTCTTTGGGGGAATCTCAGGCATGGGGCAGTTATGTGGGGCTGTTCACCCAGTGTAAACCAAAGCCTGGGATGGGGGGATTGTTCAGGGAAACCAGATTCAGCTAAGTAGCTAGACACATCCACATTATGGCCTGGGGCTGGGCCATGTGTGTCTATGATCTTTCCGTCCCTTTCTTCCAGACCCTTGGATGCCCACTGGGAGAAGAAGGGGCTAAGGAACCATGGTGCCCAGCCCCCTGGAGTGATCTAGGATGCCAGGTTCCCTGGGCTAAAAGCCTCTTGTCAGCAGAGTAATTGGATATGACTTGCAGCAGGCAGGGAGCAGAGGTATTCAAGTCAGTCAGTGGTGCTATTTTTAAATGCCCTCTCTTCCCCAAGTGCAGATCTCGAACTCAGCATGAGAGAATGGCTCATCTCTGAGCCTTAGGAATCAAAAAGCAACCCCCCTCTGCCCTGGGGCTTAAATCTCCCCACCCCCATCTTTCAAAACCAGATCTCCCATTGAACAACCACCCATGAATCTTGCCACGACCACATGTCCCCATTTGGGGGAAGGGTAGACTCCAGGGGCTGTGGGGACAAAGGGACACATGCTGGTTTGTATTGGCTGCCAGCTGGCCGGAGGCAGGCCCGCAGCGCTGGCTCCTTGGTTGCCTGGTGGTGCCAGAGGCTCACCACTTAGCCTGTAGGCAAACATGTCCCTGCCTGTCTGCCATCCACCACTGTCATTGACTCTTGGTAGCAGCTCACAGCTGTCTGTCAGGCTATGAAGACAGCGGGAGGGAATCAGGGCAGAGAGCAGGCACCCTCCTGTCAAATGTCCCTCTGGGAGCTGAGCCCCACACTGAGTGCAGCCCAGGGGCAGGGGGTGCTCCAGGGAGGCTCAGCCACACTTCGGACAGACGGACAGACAGACAAGGCTGCCTCCTTTGTCTGTTCCTTCTCACTTGCTGTGCTTCTTCTTCCCAGCTCCCCCAGCAGTTGCAGCCTCTGGTTGAGGGTCCTCTGAGTCACAGGCTGGCTATGAGATAGGCCCCCTCCAGGGCAATTGCTGGTGGTCCTGACTACCCCCTATCCTTGGAGAAGGCCAAGGCCACCTCGGGCTGGAGCTGTCATGGAAATGGAGATGTTATTAACAGCCAGTACAGAGCGAACACCTTCCTTGCTCCAGATGTCACACCTGTGGCTAGGAGTCACTGTGCTCTGTTAGAGAGGAGGACACAGAGGCCCAAAGGGGAGCTTCAGGCCAAGTTCACTGGCAGACCCTCCTTGTCTCCCTTAGGAGGATCCTCAGAATACCCCAGAAGTCCCAAGGCCTTGGATGCAAAGTATGAGGGATGCTTCAGCTTCAAACAACACAGTCCCCTCTTTGAGAAGCTGGCAGTGTTCCAGGTGTCTGCCCGCCTTAGCCAGAGGGAGGTAGGGTTTGTGGCACTCCGCTCAAGTTTGTTGCTTTGGGTGACAGGTCGTACACTCAGTTTTCAAAATTGTTTGGTTTAGACATTGCCAGCTGGGAGCCCTGCCAGGACCTCTTCTCTCTGGAGTGGGATTAGAACAAGACGAGCTGCCCCGGCCCTTTCCAAGGGCCCTGGTGCTGAAATTCACACCCAAAGCATCTTTTATAAAGCATCATCACCCAAACCAGCTTTGTCCAGAAGTAGACATTTGGGGACACCTGAGGGTCCCTGGGAAGACCCTCTTCACCCCAGAGTATGTCTGAGCCCACACCAGGCCAAGGCCTTCCCCGGCCTTCTAAGTAGTTCTGAGTCATAAGACACTTGCTGGCTTTGGACTCTGTGGAACTCTCTGGAACTGAGCCCAGATTCACTTGTGTTAGCCTGAGACCTGGGACAGGTGGTAGATAGCAGGGTGTTTACTTTCTTTGCATCTCAGTGTACTTATCTCCTAACTGAGGAGAGGAGGGCTGAAGTTTGGGGAGAGGAGATGGAGTCAGCTGTGGGGGGCCCTCGGAGCCTGGGAGGTAGGAGGATGAGGAAGGGGCAGAACAACACTGAAGACTGACCACCGTTTCCACTTTGCTATACAGAAATCACCTGTGTATTTACTTTTGCCGCACATGTGCCTGAGTCTAAACCATACCATTTAATTCAAGCTATTGCAGCATCCTCAGCTTCCTCTTATATAAATGCTTGTTGTAACATCTTTAATACTGGGTTTCATGCGTATAAGTCACTTTACAATATTCAAAGAACCTTACCCCCATGTGTCTCATCTGAATCCACAACAGTCCCGGAGGTAGAGACGGCTATATCCTTGTGCTGATTCTACAAATCAGGAAGCCAAAGTTCAGAGAGTACGGTGGGCTACTTGTCCAAGGCCACACAGCAAGTGAGTGGTTAAGACGGGACTTGAATGCAACTTTCCTGACTCCCCAGGCAGGTGTACCCCACTGCTTCCCTTCAGGAAAATACTTTACTCCCCCTAAATTGTGTTGGAGATAAAGCAGGAATTTAATAAAAAATAATTGACCTTGCCCTGGCTGGTGTGATTCAGCTGGTAGGAGCATTATCCCATACACCAAAAGATTGCAGGTTCGATTCCTGGTTAGGACACATGCCTGGGTTGTGGGTTTGATCCCTGGTTGGGGATCCTATGAGAGGCAACCAATCGATGTTTCTCTTTCTCTCCCTCCCTCTCTTTCACTAAAAACCAGTGAAAAAATGTCCTCAGGTAAGGATTGAAAAAATAGAGGGGGGAGAGAAACAATTGACCTGGTGAACCAGCACTGTGTGTAGGCTGGTCTGACTAATCCCAGCAGGCCACGGGACAGGTTGTGGCAACTAAGCTGTGTGCACATGTGCATGCACCCCCATGCTCCTCCCTGCCCCCTCTCGCCACATATATACCCCTCAGACTCCAGAAGGGCAAACACAGCACGTGGATTTCTTGCTTCTCCAGGCTGCCTTGCCCTGGTGGGGGGTGGGGGGTGGGGCGGCAGAGTGCAGTGATAGCTGGGAAGGACCATGTGAGAGGCCACATTAGGTTAATCAGGGTCCCTTTCACCCCCATGAAGCACCTTCATTTTGTGCCACCACAGTGTTGCAAAGGGGAGTGTGCCTTCCGACCAGGGCTGCAGGACAAGGTGTATGGGGCCAGGGCCAGACTGAAGCCACAAGTCCTGTGAAGCCTCTAAAGAACCTCGCGAAATGGACCTTTGTTCTTGGCTCATGGATACCCCACCGGCTTCAGAGGACACCTGGAGCCCAGGAGATGGGGACAGGGGCAGTTTCAGGGCCTGGGAGAGCCCTGTGTCTTTTCAATATACCCACTCTCCTGGGCCTGGATGACCTTGGCCAGAGTTCAATTGACACCAGTTAGATGCCCATGTGAGACCTAAGACAATGACCTTGCCGGCAATTTGCATAAGAGGCCCCTCCTTAGTGTACTTGGTCCTTTATTTTGATGGTGCTGACAGTGCAAGAAAGACAGGCTGGGACTCAGAAAACCAGACTCTAAATTCCCAGCCTTGGGCCAAGTAATTTTAGGTAAGTCCGTCTAACCCTCTGAGCCTCAGTTTCTTCATCTCTGAAATGGGGCTTGTTTTCGCAATTCACTGTGCTGGATGGTTGTGGGGCTGATTTTGGGAAATGCTTTGTAAGAGGTGACGTGATGCACTGATATTACTGTCAGCAACAAAGAAAGACTGAAGCGAAGCTCCTGGGGATCTGGAGCACCTGGGGCGGAGGAAAGGCAAACAGGGCGGCAGCAAACAGTTCCCAAAGCCCTGGAAATGGACATCAACCTTGGATGGAAGAGTCGAGGTCCCCAGTCTGGCACCTGCTGGTTACTCAAGGCTGGGGGTGTCCTCAGCCTCTTTGACCTGGCTGTTGGTCTTTTCCCTGCTAATTGATATGTCATGGGGGTGGAGAGGAGGAAACACTCAAAAACAACTGATTTGTCTGTTTGCCAGCACATCTGGGAAAAGGCTGGCTGTGGGAAGTCAAAACAGGCTAAAAATCAGTGCTTCACGTCCTCAAGAAAACTGTGGGTTCCAATTCTCTGTTGCTGTTGAAAGCTCTAGGAAATTGAGGTTCAACAGCAAACCCTCCGGGGAGCAGCAGGCAGAAAGGGAGAGGGGGGAGGCATTTAAAGCTCTCTGGCTTTGTGGGGGGAGGGTGACTAAGGGACATGGCCTCGTGCTATGGGAGTCATCCATCTGTCCACCCAGCAAGTGTGCAGTGAGCACCCAGATTCCATCCAACCCTCGCCCAAGCCCTGGATGTTGCAGGGAGAAAAGACAAGGCTTTTGTTCTCCAAGCATTCAAAGCAATAGGAGCATAACTCAAAATTGAGCCTGCACCTCAATAAATGGCAACATCATCTGTATCAGTTAGCTTTTCTTTATAACAACCACTCCAAAGGTTGGCTTTAAGACAACAACCATTAATTTAGCTCACAATTCAGTGGACTGATAATTTGGGTTGGGCTGAAAGGACTCAGGTAGGAAGTTCTTTGGTCTTCTCTGGGCTCACTCATATATCTATGGCTTCTATGATCGTCTGGGACAGTTAATCTCTGCTGTACGCGGTCTCTCATTCTCCTGCAGGTTAGACTGGGCTTGTTCATATGGAAGAGACAGGGGTCAGAGAAACCCGTCAACATCTTCATGGTTTTTTCCCTTCTCTCTGGACAGACAGATAGCCTTGCAAGTTCATCCACACTGAATGTTAGGGATTTAATGTGTTGCTTGTTCTCTTGGGGGCATTTGTATCTTAAGCAGGAATGAGACAGAGAGAGAGAGAGAGAGAGAGAGAGAGAGGCGGAGGGGGGGGAGAGAGAGAGAGAGAGAGAGGAGGAGGGAGAGAGAGAGAGAGACAAAGAGAGAGAGAAATGCTTAATCCAAAGCACTGACTTCCTGCAGGAGAATTTTTGGCTCCAGTGGGAATGCTATTACTGGACCATGAATCTCTCTGGTCCCTGGGTTCATCACAAGAATAGGAGGCCAGCCAGGGAGCTTCTGTTGGCAGGGAGCCCTGGGATGGCCTGTTGCCAGGTGCCCTGGCCACTCTTCCCTGCTTGGCGTTTCATTCCAGACCATGCTTAGGCTTGATGGGGACAGAGGGCACATGCGAGGAGTAGGCGTCCTCTGAGCCCCAGCTCTGCAGCCAGCCCCGGGCTGGGCCTAGCAGAGGGTGAGAAGCATCTGTCCTCCGTAAGGCTCCTGCGCAGGTGCTGTCCCACAGCGTTCCCCCAGCCGGGTGGGCAGGCGAGGCATTGCAGATCCTAAGGCTGCAGCCCAAAGCTAGAAAGCCAGGCGCTTCAGCTCTTTCCTGAGGATTTGCCCGGGGCTGACCTCCATGGGCACAGGCAGTCTTGGCCTGCAGTGGCTCTCGGTCCAGCTGGGTGACCTGGTTGAAGGGACATTGATGTGGAATGATAAATATGCAGGTTATGAAGCAGCGAGCTGAGTGAACAGGGCACATCTGGACCAGGCCTGCCTGGGGCGGTGTCAGAAGGCAAGTTCAGTCACTGGCCAAGCCAGGGCCAGACAAGGGGTTGACAGAGTCACCCAAAGTGACTTGAGGTGGGCCTTGGCTGCTGGTTAGGTGTCTGGGATCTGCCAGTTCTGAGAAACCTATAGCCCTGCCTTTCCCAGGCAGCTTCTCTCCCCTCCCCCTTCTTGTTATCTCCCTTCCTGTTCTCTTGTCTCTCTTGCCTTCCTTTCTTCTCTCTTAATATATCATCCAATGTCCTCCCTCCCTTCTCTCTGCCTTGTCTCTGTCTCTGCCACCGCCCCCCACCCCCAACACCCTCGGGTGTTAGACCGAGGTGCCCATGAGCAATAACAGTTGGGAATCTAATTTAATTGCCTGTGGCTTCCCCTGAAAGCAAGTGGATACCCACCCACTGATGGGATTTGATTTCAGGGGCATGGGGAGGCCGGGAACTCCCACAGTGCCCAGACTCCCTGGCTGCTGTCTGAAATCCCACCATGAGAACTTCATGGTGTGATCTTGCCAAAACATAACTGCTCCTGAGAAAAGCCACCACCTAAACTTTTCTCCGTTGCAGTTCAGAGTAAATGGGCCCAGAGAGCCAGGCTTGGAACAGGGAAGAGGTGCCCCCGAGAACTTGTACTCAGAAGAAACAATTCTCCTGGGGGACCCGGGAGGCAGATGAAGGATGTTCCCCTTAGTCCTGCCTGCAGTGTTCACCGGGCCTTTGTGTTAAGTGGGACGTGTGTTTTGTAAACTGCAGGAGGGAGGGTCCTACTTCAGGTGGCTTTCTGAACTTGGTCTGCCCATTTGGGGCACCAAGCAATGCTAATGTGAGGGCCCTACCACTTCATGAAGGTTGTTGGGGTTTGGAGATTTGCTTTTTAAAAAAATTTATTTGAGTTTTTGTCAAGAGTATTACGACAATGTCTGAACTCATGACCCAGGAGGAACTACACGTGGCTTACAACGAACATCGTCAGCAAGGCAGGCCCTTCCTTCCTCAGTCAGGAAGGGCAAGAGGAAGGTTGTCTCTGAAACCGCTTTTTCTTCTGGGTTAGTTGGTTGTGATTTGCACTGACCACCTCATGTGCTGGGCCACTCAGTCCATGTTGGGCTTGCAGCTGGGCCCTGAAACTCAAGAAAGAATTCCAGTCTGCCTGCAGTGCTTCCCTTCCCAGCTCCTTCGGTTACATTTGTTTCTCTGCCACCACCCAAACCAGTGCAAAATGCTGGGAGACAGCTGTTTTGCATACTACCAAGGCTTTTAGCAAGATGCTACTTTCTACATGTTCAACTGTTCATATTCATTCATTCAACCATCAAGTTTTTTGCTATGTATTAAGATCTGTGCCAAGCACTGTCTGGGTGCTCAGTTGGTTAGAGTGTCATCCCAGTATGCCAAGGTTGCAGGACACATACTGGAATCAACCAATGAATGCACAAATAAGTGGAACAACAAATCAATGTTTTGCTCTCTCTCTCAAATCAATAGAAAATGAAGTTGAAAACTAAAAAAGATATGTGCCAGGCACTTAGGGGTATAGGTGAATGAAACAGAGCCAGGTCCAGTTTTTATGGAGTAAGGTCTTCTGAACATAGATGCCCTCCATAATATGCCCTTTTTTGACTAGTGGGAATGTTTTTATAATCCTCCTTGGCATTAGGTGGAGAAAAGGTATCTTCTGGGGTGGATGATGGCCAGAAGGCTGTCCTGTTACTCACGGGATTGTCTCGAAGACACCACCTGCCCTCTTCCCTTCCTCCTGGCCTCTGACAGCAACTGGAGCTACAACTGGCCCTTTGCTGCCTGCTGGAAGTTTGCTGTTTAATTGTCTCATGCCTGTGGGCAAGTAGGCTGCCTGAGGATGGAACATTCCCTTCCATCAGTGTCTTGAGAGTCCAGAATTCTGTTCTTTGGAAGAGGCTGAGGTTTTCATTAGAGATCAAAGACTGGCCCTGGGGAAGCATTCACAGAGCTGCTCTTGGTTGTAAGGGATCCCTTTGAGCATATCACTTCCTTTCCAGGCCCCGTGTGTCCTCTGTTGGTGAGGGAACCAAACTATGGGAAGGGAAGAAATCAGACCTCTGGCAGCCCAAGGAGCCACACCAGGGAATAGGCCTCCTGGGGTTGATCAGACTGGAGCAAAAGTGGTTAAGCTGATGACCTGGAGTAGGACTTGCCTTGCAACAGAAGCACCCAATGGGCTGGAAGCACCCTGGCCTCCTCTGTGAAGCTGGGACCTGTCCTGGGCATTTTCTTAGGCTGGGGAGGAAGCCTGGGGCCACTGGCCATGTTGGACTGGACTAAACCTAAGCAATCTTACCACGGCCGTCCCTTGGCATCTCCCACAGAAGACATTCAGTACCCTTCCCCATGGGCACCAGTAGCAGGTCTCTTGCCAGTTCATGGTTACTTCCTTAGACAGGAATGAGCTTCCTCCTGGGGGGCTCAGGTGGGGGCTGAAGGATGGGGAGGAGAGGTGGCACCGCCAGGGCCATGGCATGTCATTTCTGGGCAGCAGGATTTCTCCCTGGGGGTACCAATTGCAGACATATGTGGGCATATGAGGATCTGGGTGCTGGAAGGACGGCTCTGAGATTCCAGGCAAGGGGAGAGCACCCTGCACTGGGACTTGGGAGGCCTGACTCCAGCCCCAACTCAGACATGACTTCCCAAGAGCACTGGGACAAGCTACCTACATTTTCTGGCCTTGGGGTCCTCAGCTATAGAATGAAGGCTGTGCAATCTCTGACCCTCAGTTAGCCTGATTATTTGCGTGATTATTTGGCGTGATTCTGTGAAGAACAATATTTCCTTAGGAGCTAATAATTTGACATCTAATATTTTTATGATAATGAAGGTCTTTCTCCCTTTTCTTCCCTCCCTCCCACTTTCCTGCCTCTTCTTTTCCCTTCTCCTCTCTCTTCCATTTTTTCACCCCCTTGCTCCCCTCTTGGAAGATTCCTAAGCCTCCTCTAAGGACAAAGGGCATTGACCACATGGTATTTTCCCTGAAAGTGCTCACTTCACAGCTTATTATTGGAGATAAAATTTGTCCACAAATAAAATGCCAAGTATGACAGGCAAATGCCACAAGTCCAATGGAGAGGGGAGTCTCATCCAGCTGGGAGATTACAGCTCAGAGATAAGATCTGTCCTGGGTAGTTGAGGCTGGACAGGATGTGGCTGTCCAGCGAGGTAGGGTAGCAGGACCAGGGGGCAGAGACTGGCCATTGTGGGCCTGGAGGCAGGCAAGGGCCGTGGGGGTCTGGGAGAGCAGAGAGGAGAGGTGAGAGAGAGAAACACCAGGAGGGGAGTTTGGGCAGAGAACTGAAGACTCCGAATTGGGCATTAGGATAATATGGCAGCCATCTGGGAGGTGGATTTTGAAGGCCAACACTTGTCTGCCCTGCTACTCACTGCTTCCAGCCCACTTCAAATGCTGGACACGGTAACAGAACACTCACACGCTTATCTTAATAGGGGGTGGGGGCAGGAGACCTGGGTCTGGGCTGCCCAGCTGTGGGACCCTGGGGCTCTCACAACATTCAGTTCACAAACGTCTTCCCGTGAGCAAGATGAGAGGCCTGGCCAGATGTTTGTGGCCTCAGCCCGTGGGGAGATCTTAGCAGGTATGTAGGACCAGGTGTTATCACTGTGGGTCACCTGTCTAGGTCTGACAGTGAGGGGAGGCACCCTGACCGCCAGGACCAGTACTTACACCAGGAACTCTGTCTGGCTCTGAAAGCCACTGGTTGCAGAGGCCTTCCTCACTGGTCTCTTGTGGGCAGATAATTGCTTTTCAAAAGACTGCTTTACTTTGCAACTTGAGAGCTGGAGTTTCAGAAAGGAGTGACATCTGACTCCAGCCCTGGCTTTGAGGAAGTGCTCAGCAGTGACAGGCCTGAACCTTCCAGTCCTTGGTGCCTGCCAGCTAGCTGCCCCCTACCATCCTCTCCCCACCCCTCCACCATCCTGGGGCCTTGGGGAGGGAGTCGCCTTGGCCCTCCCAGTAACCCCTCCCCTTCCGAGGCCTGTTCTACCCCCAGCTGTGAGGGAGAGTGCCACTGGGTCAATGAGCTGAGTGACAGAGGGGAACTTGACACCCTGAGAACTGGCCTGGGGAGGATGGAACACGCCAGAGCGGCTTCCCTGGAGACCAGGACGGTTTGGTTCCCACCCTACTGTCCCAGGGTCCCATATCCCTGGGAGGAGTGGGGGAGATTTAGCCTGGTTGGCTGGTGGGCCTGTGATAGGGACTCTGGGCCAGCCTTTTGGTGGTGGTGCCCATGGGCAGGAGGTGGTCATTGCGAGGTGAGGCCGGGGTGGGCAGCAGGCAGGACGAGGAGATGTCAGGTTGCCACCCTTGTCCTTGCTCCACAACGTGGCCTGGCCGTCCCTTTTTGCTTCATGCGAGGGCTTGAAGGTGGTTGCTCTCAGCTCTGGGGTGTTGAGAACGAAATCCACTTTACTTCAGGGTAACCATATTGATCCAGATGAGAAGACAGCTGGACTATACCTGAAGCTCAGGGGGCTGCCTGCTCTGGAGAAGTCCCTGGGAAGTCCCCTGGCTCTGCTGTCTCGGCCACCACCTCTGGCACTCTAACTTCTGGGTCTCGCTCCTCTCTGCTCCTGCCCAGCCCCCCCTTAAGGATCTTCCATACCCCCTTGATGCCATTCCCCTCATCTCCAGGCCAGAGGAAACCAGAGATGGGCCCATGTCTCCTCTGGGTGTCCTGGCCCTGTTTTTGCACCACCCTCTTGCTTGGGAGGTCCCCTCACTGCCACCTCTGCTTTATCAAATGATGTTCCCTGGCTCTGCCCTCTCCCTCCCAGCGACAATTAGCTTTCAGGAAAGACCTCGGTTCAAATCGCCACTCTGTCAACGAACTTTCCAGAGACTCGGGACGTCTATCACTGGTATCTCCACCTACCTGCCCGAAGCCCGGGGCCCCTGAGCCCTCTGCTTCTTCCTTACCTTTCCCTCCAGTGAAGCCTTGCGGTTTCTTCTGTCCTCTCGTCCACTCACCCTCCAGCTGTCAGTCTGTTCAGGCTCCGTGCCTGCCAGACCTGAATCAGCCACCAGTCCCCGGGCCCTTGTGAATCACCTCTCATGGCCTGTGTATGCCGGGTGGGCATCATGTTAGCCCCACTGCATGGACTTCCGCTGCCCCAGTTGTGCAAGGCTCAGCCTGGACCTCCCACCGCAGCCTGCCCCGCCTCCCTCATGGCCCAGGCCTGAAGGTGCTGCTCCCAGCCAGCTCTCCAGGGTTAACAGTCAGCATTGATGTCCTGATTTCTAAGAGGCACTTGTTTTTCTTCTCACTTCTGAAACAAATGTATGTCTTACATTTGATGTGTTTCTTTAGTGTGTTATTTTGCTTGTTTCTGGGAGACTCTTCCTTCCCCCAACTCCTGAAAAATGTTACTTAGCTCATGGTGAACCTTGCATCGATGGCATTTCAGTCCTGGGGAATTAAATAGATAGTATAATCGAAGACATCTGGAGATTATTACTTTTTTTAGCCCCAACCCCTCTCCCTCAGTCAATCCCCATATCCAATGGAGATTATTTTTTCACCCAACGGAGTAAATCTAATGGGAAAATTTGGAGGTTGTCTATTGACGGGGGCATTTTCGGATGCATTTTCTGAGCCTCTCCTCACATTCCTCACTTTTTGTTTCCTCTTTCTGCACTGGTTGACTGTTTGTTCCTTCCCTATGTTCTGATTTGTCGATTTGATTCCTGGTTTTCTTTCCCTCACCACTAGTTTCGTATGTGTTTTTGTTCATTTCAACAGGACTGGACTTCATTCCTTCCCTGTCTTGTTTAAGATCTGCTGTTAGGTCTCTAAGCATTTTTATAACCAAAACTTTGAACTGTGCCTGAGAAAGATTTCCCACCTGCTGAGCTGTTAGGTTAGATATTTGCTGTCTGGTCAGCTGCATCACCGGGATCTCTATCACGATCTGTGTCATCCTGACTGTTTTGTGTTTACCTTTGCTTCCTGGGCGGGGCTGTCACACCTCCTATGCTATAGGGGTTGGAGCCCCATGCACTCGTCGCTACTGGGCGACCCTTCTCACCACACTGCGGTGTTTTGTGTGGGGGCGGGGGTCCAAGATGGATTCCTGCTGTTCACTCTCCACTGAGAGACCGGGAGCCTCCTCCTCTATCCCCACACCCTCCGTCCCTCACAGTCTGAGGCAATGGGGGTCTGCCTTCCCTGGTGTTGGAATCGCGAGCTGATGGGTTTGGTCTGCAGCTTTGGGTGCTTTACAGGCACTTCTCACCACCCCTTAAATACAGGTGTCTGTACTTACCACAGTCTCACCACCATCGCCGCAGCTGCCACTTCAAGCACAGCTTGACCTCTCTGCCTCAGCTTCGCCCCTCCTACTTGTCCAGATGAGCACCACTTGTTTATAACTTCATACGTTGGACTTCCATGTAGCTTTATTTTCTGGAACTTCTGGTTATTTTTGGTTTTGCAGTAGTTGTTGTCCTTCTTAGTTGTGGAGGGAGATGGAGCATGTCAGTCTAGGCTTCCATCTTGTAATACTGCCCCCCACAATTTTCTCCCTGGTGTATTCTTTGTTCTTTCTCTCTTACCAGGAGTCAGTATGGACTTTTCTGACCAGAGTTTTCACTGTTTGTATCTTTTTTATCCTAGTTCCTATCTCCTAGTTCTACTTCCTGAGAAATTTCCCCAGTGTTTCTTCTGTTGACTTTCAGATTTCACTTTTATATTTTTAATTTCCAAGAGCACTCTCTCTTGTTTTTTCATTGCTCTGTTTAAAGGAACTTCTTGTTTTTTCATGGATCCAGCATCTTATTTCTCTGAAGTGTTTCAAAGTTTATTGTTTTCCTGGTTCTTGCATTACCTTGGTTCGTGGAGTTCATTTCCTTTTTTTCCTTTTCTTTCTTCTTGTTTTTTAAAATATTTGTATATTCTCTCTCTCTTTTCACTTTGTAATCTTCCTCAAGAAACTGGTCACCCCTTGGGGCTGTCTGTTCACATTGAAGACTAGGTCACTAAAGTCTTCCAGAAGTTGTGTGTATGGATTTTTCAACTTACAGGTTTCATTATGGAATGGCCAGCTGGGGACCCAACCATTTTCCTGGGGTACTCCCAGCCCAAAGTATCTGTAAGAGCTCTTTCTGGGGCCAGTTTCTAGTCCAAGGCTATGGTGGGTGCAGGGAAGGGGCATCTGGGTGACAGTTCTTTCAGAACCAAGTGGCAGAAGGGGGCAGAGGTCTCCAAAGTACCATTCATAGACGTTCACCGAGCCCTACAGTCTGAGCTCATTGCTGCACCCTGCCCTCCTCTATTGGAGCCTTCCTGGCTCAGTTTCCCCACATACTACCAGGGTGAGGGGAGGAGCCCCAGGCAGAAGAGCTCCTCATGCAGACTCGTCATCGCCTTCCCATTCTCAGCTCCACAGTAGCCACTGCCTCCAACTCCTGACCCTCCTGCACGTGTGGCAAGACCTGTCCCCTTTCTTGCTGACCACCCGCCCGTCCCTTCGGTTGGAGCTTGGTTTCTGATTTCTTAGCTCTGCTAATTCCTCCATCTGCTTTCCATCTTCCAGACATCTGCTGACATCTGTTGCCTGCTGATGTCACCTCTCCTGTTCTCTCTGTCCTTATCTGTTTATCTGCTCTCTGTTTCTTTGGTCTCATTTTAGTGGGGTTTGGGAAGGAGCGGAACCTGCCATGTTCAGCAGGAAGCCTCTGCAAATCTTCCCGAGGGGCCAAGCCCTCTTCCTGGCCTTACTGGGGATTCCAGGGCCAAGAGCTACATCTTTGCTTGTCATCAAAGTCCATTTTATTTAGAAAAGTAATGGAGACTTGATTAAATGTTGGCTGAGCCCGACATATTCCTAGAAATGGTTGCTTTTAAATAAATTATACTATCAGAACACATTGTTTATTATCTATGTGGTTAGTTTGTTTCTTAAAACTACATGAGAAACAACTGCCGGCTGTTTTCTCTCTGGAAATGATGGCTCCCTGTGGGCTGGGTTCCAGCTAGCCGAGGCTTTGGTGAAGTTCAGAGCTTGGTAAGGCTGGGCTCACGGTTCTCTGTGTGGCATCTATTAGAAAAGGCAGAGAGGTCAAAGGTTGCACGGGAGGGGTCTAATTCAAGAAAGCCAATCTGCCTCGGGGACCTTAAAACTCCTTTATCAAGCGTGTTAATTTAAAAAATGATGGTTATCTATTCATTAAAGAAAGCACCCATCTCTCCTCCAACACATAAGGCACAGGGCCTTTGCTTGGCAGCATTGAAGATGACCTTATGGATATAAAAGCGATGAGATCGCTGTGTTCTAATGAAGGTCTTGAGTGTCTCCAGCTGCAGGGTGTTTTCAGGCGGTGATGGGGTCTGCGGGGGAGGGGTGCAGTGCTGGTGTTCAAGGCATCTTCTTTCTGCCCCTGCCTCTCCAGGTGCCCCCTTTCAAAGGTCTCAGCACCCTCACGCTACCTCCTGCCGCCACTTCCACCTGGGCCCCCCGCAGCCGCAGCAGCTCGCGCCCGACTTCCCCCTCGCCCACACCGTGCAGTCGCAGCCGGGCCTCAGCGCCCACATGGCCCCGGCCCACCAGCACAGCAGCGCCCTGCACCAGTCGCTGACCCCGCTGCCCACCCTGCAGTTCCAGGACGTCACAGGTCCCTCCTTCCTACCTCAGGCCCTGCACCAGCAATACCTCTTGCAGCAGCAGCTCCTGGAAGCCCAGCACCGCAGGCTGGTCTCGCACCCCAGGTGGGTGTTTTCTAGGACGGGCGGGGGCGGGGGCGGGGCCAAGGGCAGGACCGCAGTCACTAAGTGGGTCTGTGCAGAGGCAGCTTTGCTCCAGTTAGAGGAATTCATTTCCAGCAGTGAGCGCTACCTTGACTCCAAAAGGGTTCCCTTGATAGCTAGTGTGTGTCCCTGACACATTGCCCAGGTACAGGGACAGGAGCTGTATAGCTGGTGGTCAATGATGCTTAGAATGGAATTTTGCACCTTGTGGAATATTTGACTGAGGATCCTTTAGATCCCCACTAGCTACCTGATCACCTGGCTCTAAAACCCAAGATCCATAAGGATTACCAAAGGTCATGACCACGTCAGCCCTGCCTTCAAGTACCCCTGGTTTGGTTGGAGAGACCAGCTATGAAACAAATGGAGAATAAAGTTAGACAACACTAATCAAAGTGTGTGAAGGAGCTGGGGCCGGGGCGGAAGGGCCAGGGTGTCCTTGGCAAATTACTTCCCCTCATGAGCCTCAACTATCAAGAGAAAGAGTTGAACCCGATCAGTGGTTCTCAACCTTCTGTATATATGGTTATGACTCAATACTTACTATATTAAAAGTTAAAAGAGAAATTTAAAAAATTATTAATTCATTTAAAAATAACAACAACGAACTCATTATAGGTTAACACCAATAAAATATTTTTGAAAAATAGCTAATATTAATGTGGTAAGAAGAGTGACCCCCCCTTTGAAAACATATTTGCAATTCTCTTTAAAGCCTAGCTTAATGGAAGACAACTGTGTTCTCCTGTCTGCTTCTGTTGCAGAATCACATGTCACAAATGTTTGCCTGTGAGAGAATGAAAAAGTAAATAGCATCATAGTATTACTATAAAAATAGTTTTGAGCTCACAAACCCTATGAAGGGACTCCCAGGGGTGCTGGGAGCACACTCTGAGACTCTTGGGACTAGATGGTGTCTGAGGCCATAAGCAATCATAACTATAGGGGTTGGGTCCTGAGACAAAGGATGAGCGTTGTAGATGAGTGTCAGAGGGAGGAGAGGTCACCATGACTGGAGCATTCAGGGAGGCCTTCCAGCAGGAGGTGGCTTTGACCTGGGCTGTGAAAGCTGAGAAGAGTGTGAAGAAGGGTGAAGGAGAAGAGAGCATGTGGGAATAGGGTGCGCAGAGGTGGGAGAGCCTGCAGGAGGCAGATCTGAGCGTCTTGAAGACAGCCAACTGAGGACAAGGGAGTAGGAGAAGGAGCAGAGGAGACAGAGAGGCTGGATGGACAGGTGACCTGCAGCAGACAAACCCAGGAGGAGGCCTCAGTACAGTGTGCAGTCAGAGAGAACAGGAGTTTTCAGCTGCTGCCCAGATGGGAAACTTCCTCAGAGTTTGGGAAGAGGGGCCAAGCCCACTGCTCTGGAGGCTGGCTGGGGCTGCTCAGAGCTCCTGACAGCTGGGGGGTCCTGGGCAGCCCTGATAGCATGGGCTCTCCTTCCCTTCTGGTGCAGGCGGAGTCAGGAGCGCGTGTCTGTCCACCCCCACCGACTCCACCCCAGCTTCGACTTTGGCCACCAACTCCAGACACCTCAGCCCAGGTATTTGGCTGAGGGCACTGACTGGTGAGTTTTTGGGATCCCTGGGAGAGGGAGGGTGGGTGGAGGGTCTTGCCTGACCCATGGAATTCCTGTGTCCTTCACTTGAATGGTGCAGGAGGCCTGGCCTTCAAGCCCCAGCCTTTGCCCCTGTCCCCAGTCACCCTCAGGGCCAGATTGCCCCCCACTGGGCCTGGTTCTGGCAATAAGCTCAGATGTGGCTGGGTGCCCATGTGCCCAGACTGGGGCTCCAGTCTCATGTTCTTGCAGGGGTTGGGGTGGGGGGGCAAAGATACAAAACATTTTCTAAGCTTAATGATAGCTAGGAACCAGTGGTTCTTGGGAAAAGGGTAGAAAGAAGAGTCTCAGGAGCTCATAGTCAGGGAAGGCTTCCTGGAGAGGGGAAAACTCAATCGCTCTATAGGGAACAACCAATGCATGCCAGTAAGGAGACAGAGCCAGCCAGATCAGAAGCAAGGACTCAGGGGAGAAGCTGGGGAGAGAGGTTGAGGGCGGTGAAAGCAGTGGGCCCTGTGAAGTCTTCCTGCTATCTCCTGCACTTGGGACAGAGGCTTTTGTTGCCCTGGGATGTAGTGTTGCTTAGTTTTGGACCCTCGGTTGCACCAGACTCCCTGTTTCTAGCTAGGAGAGGGCTGATCTAAACTCAGGTTGGATCTCAACACCCAAACACTTGAAAAAGATGTTCAGTTTCCTGAAGTAGTTAGGGGTAAAGGGCATCTTGCTTCCAACTTGTTTTTAAATAGTTCAGAAAAAAACCCTGTGGACAAGTATGTGTGTGTGTGTGTGGCAGAGAAATAGCAATGCAGTAACATAGTTAAAGGTTAATACTTGGGGAATTTGGGTGAAGCCTATCCAGGAATTCTTTGTGACTTTGAGGTCAAAAACTTGTTTTTTAAGAATGTAGAAACAAACATACAAAACCCCAGAAGAACCTCAGTGGGAAGGATGGACTATTAAACAAAATCGACGTGCAGATGTGCCACTTCTCAGCCATTTAGTCACACAGACTGGCTTAATCAAAGGCTGGTTTGGGAGCAACCTGGGACTGGACACCTAGGAACGCTTCAAAGGATAGTTCTGGTTGATTGAAGGTGAAAGGTGCTTCCAGCACAGGAAATAGCTGTTTTAACAGGTTCTGTTGTCCCCAGCCCCTGCTGGCTCTCGGGTACACTCTGTGTATTGAACAGTCCCTTTAAAGATAGATTGCATGGTGCCGACTGTAGCCCAGCCTTTTTCTAATTAGCAGATTCAAATCAGGAAGATTTAATTGCAGTTTGGATTGAATTCTGTCCCTCAGCATCAAGTCAATTCAATTTAATTCAATCCAGTCCACATGGAGCACCCAGGGCCCTTGCATACGGCTGAGCGATCTGAACAAACACACGGGGCCCAACGTGACAAGTGGGACTGGACAGGTGACACAGGTGAGAATTGTCCTGGAAAGATGTCAGGAGGAGCAGTGTAGGCGTTAGCCTAGGCTGAGGCCACTTTCTTTACTTAGCCAGATCTCCTTGCCCTTCTCATTCACTTCAATCACTCTGCATTCCTGACCCCTGCTTGTCTAGAGAAACATGACAGCGGAGGCCCCTGAGGCTGGGCTGTGCCCCAGTAGGGGGTGTTGGGCAGCCTCTGTCCTGATCCCACCTGAGCCCACTCCTGGGCCCTTTCTCTCTGTTTCTCCCCACTTCTCAAGTAGGAAGCTTTTTCCAGAGAAGGAGGTGACAGTTTCTCCTCCCTTGTAATTAGCTCTGCTCCAGCAAGGGCCTGCCTCCTGTGACAAGAAGCCTTTTGTAATTGTGATCATGCCAAATGCATCCTGCCCCTCTTTTCCAGGGAGGCCTCTTCTGCCAGGAGAAATGCATCTGGAAATGAGATGGCAGGAAATGAATTATAGGAGGCGCTAGTCTCCCCCTCTGTGAGGAGCCCTGGGAGGGAGGAGGGAGGAGGGAGGAGGGAGGAGGGTGGGTTTGCAACATCCCCTGCCCCACTTTCCTTCAGAGAACCACCAGAAACCACTGAATTCTGCTCTAAATCATTCCAGAAATTAACACACCACAGCCGCCCTTGTCCAGCCTCAGGCCTTTCCTCAAGCAGCTGCTCTCAACCAGGATGCATGCTACCTGGTCTAGGCCTGACCCTGACCTTGAGCCACCATTCCAGGGTCTCCCTCCTCATCCTGCTCCCTCTATGACTTAGTCCTGGCTTTGTAGTTCCAACTCTGACCCCCAGCGCAGATGGCACCCTGCTCTACCACCCAACCCTAGCCCTGACCATGCAGAGGCCTCCAGGCACCTGGGACCTTAGAAGGGTCAGGGTGGATGGAGAACAGGACCCTCCTCCTGTCCTTCCCCTGAAGGCAGCAAAGCCTCCTCACTTGCACTTTTGGAGAGAGCTCCGTGCCAAGAACATAAGGGTCCATGGAGCACCAGACTACTCCACATGTCAAGGCCATTGACAGCGGAAGACAAAGTCTAGTTTGAGGTTTAGACACAACTGATAAAAGCTGTGCTGCTAGGCAATGTCCACGAGAATTCTCCAGGGCACCTTTCTGGGTAACTCGGTGGCTTCAGGCCTTTGGAGTGTTTGTATGACTCCTTTCAGAACTCAGCCAGGTTCTTATAGGCTGCTGGCAACAGCAGGAAGGTAGCAGGCACTGCTCCTCCAGAGGCTGATGTCTCTATGGGCAAGTCCCAACCCAGGCTCCTTTAGGGTCCAAGCACCACCCCCTGTTCAGGGATCCTGGTTGCAGGAAGGAATTTTCTGATGAGATGATAAGAGGGAATCCCAGAGCCTGCCCAGGCCCCACCTGAGCAGATCATCCCTCTCATCTGAAGGCCAAGGTGTCTTCTACTTCTCTGGTCAGCATTCTTGGAGTTGGGGCAACTCTGTTCTCAGCTCCTTGGACTTAGCTTTGGTGGAATTCTCTGAATGTCTCTTTGGCACTTTGAACCTGCTGGGTAAATGCTAAGGGTTAGAGCTTCAGCTGCACAAGGGTGCGCTGTGGAACTCCTTCACTGAAGCAGGTCATGGGATAAGCCTAGGCCAGGGTCAAAAACCCTGGTGGCCCTAACTGGCTGGCCAAGGACCACAGATAAGGTACTGCCCTTTTCAGGCTTCATGTGGGTCTGAAGAAACAAGGGCTGGACTAGTGAATTTCTGTTTGCTTCTAATTGGCTCCAAGAGTTTAACTCATTTCTCAAAGGACATACCCATTTGGAGTTATTCCAGGGATCCTGGCTAATACATGTAGAAAATATAGGAACATCTACATTATAATATATATTCATCATGGCCAGAAGCAGAAATTCCTTTAATGTCATTTTATATATATATATATATATATAACTGAAGAAATCTGATTTTCTTTTTTTTCTGTAGTTTCCCTTATCTGGATCTTGCTGGTCACCCTCTAGTGCTATCACTTATGATGTTCCTTAGTTTCCTGTGTTCGCTGTACATTGGCACCTAGATTAAGGTTTGAGCATATTTAAGGTCAGCTCTTATCAAAAATACTTTAAAAGTGTTGTTATTTTTTTTCCAGCAAGAAGCTGATTCTCTCTCTCTTTGAGCTGTTAGTAGCAATTGATGATATTTGCCTGCAAGATCCTTTATTTCTTTAGAGTATTCAAAAAAGGAAACCGATAATTCAATCATTCCTTACTCATTTATTAGCTAGAAAACTTTTATAAAGAGAAATCTTCCTTCATCAACTACTTGGTTACCCTGAAGTACAGTTAATAGAAGAAAGCCAAGATAAATGCTTGATTTCCCCCATTTATTTACCAGTTTTCAAAATGAGGGCTTGGTTCCCGAGCATCCTTCAAAGGGACCAACTTCCTTTAGAATCATTTCATGGATTTGTACCTATTTGATGTGCTTCAGTTTATTGCAGTTGTGCTCGTGGACAGGCAAATTGTCCAAACTGGCCAGTTGCAACCTCTTCAGGATGGTTTTGGCATGACCCTGGTAGTGTTGATAACTATCTTGCTTTCATTTGTGACAAATGTTTTATTCTATCTCATTTTGCACATTTCGTGTTCCAGACTAGAAATTAGCCATTTTCCCAAGGGGCTCTGGTTCCTTTTCAGTTGCATTAATTGATCAATTTTTAAGTAAAATAAAATTTCCTATACTTTTAGGAGGGAGTGGGGGAGTATTCCAGTATAGCTTGTCCTGTCTCACAGCTGTGGAGGTCCCTCTTCTCTTGTTTTCTCCAAGTGGTAGAAGTATGGCCTCTACTGCCCTCTCTACTTTATTTGGACCTTGTTTTGGCCCCAAATCCCTGACCAACTCTGTTTGGATTTTTCTTTTAGCATTTCTCTTGGGGGTGGGCTGTGTCTTGGGAGGGTGCTTAGGTGCACTAGTTTCAAGAAGTTGTATGAGGTCTCCATTGTTCTGGCCCCTTCAGAACTTGCATAATCTTTTCTTCTCTGAGTCTCATTTCTGTTTGTATAAAGAGAGGGGACGGGAGAGCTGATGTCCAGTTCCTTGCAGCTCTGGCAGTTTGTGACTCTGGTTCTACACCATGGGCTTGATGTCTGAGGTCCCTTCTGTAACCTGATGGCTGAGTCACCCACCTGTGGCTCCTGTGGCCGTGTCCCTGCAGGGATCTCAGTGTGGACGCTGGCTTGAGTCCTGCTCAGTTCCAGGTGCGGCCCATCCCTCAGCACTATCAGCATTACCTAGCGACGCCTCGAATGCACCACTTTCCCAGAAACTCCTCCTCCACGCAGATGGTGAGTGAGGGGCTCTGCCAGGAAACTGACTCCTGTTGCCTGTTGGGGGACAATCGTGGGCTGCGGCCTGTGACTCCTGTGTCCTCCATGTGTCCTGCTCCCTGTGGCCCATCTCACAAGACTGGCATGAAGAACAAAAGAGACCCCAGAGGTGGCCCTTGGACCTGGCCTGCTGATCCCGTCTGCTTTCTGCACAGGGCTGGGCTTCTCTCTCTGCAGGTGTTGAGGCTGCAGAAGGATCAGGTCAGATTTGGGTCATTGCAGGCTGCACAGAATGAAGGTGACAATGTTCCATTAAAGTAGCAAAAGGCTGAACATCTTATCCCCAGGCAGCTGCTTCATGTTGCTATCCCAAAGTGTAATTCCAGCCTGCTAGCCCTCGCTTCTGCCCTTGCCCACTCAGTACCTCAGTCTCGTTCTTTGTAAAGTGGGGAGCGTGGGCAAGCAATCTTGGTAGTCATGTCAGCTCTGAGGTCCTGTGGTTTCTGTTATAAAGCACCATTTCCTGAGAATAAAAACTAATGTTTATTGCATACCAGGCACTGTTCTAAGCACTTGACACGAATTATTTCATTTAACCTCAATAATCCCTCATGGAAGTGTAATGCCCTATTTTACAGGTTGGCAAACTGAGGCGTAGAGAGGTTAAGTAACAGGCCAGGGTCATGCAGAGAGACAGATGAGGAGCTGGGCTAGACACTGGCCATCTGACTCCCACCGGGGTCAGAGTGAGGTGAGTGAGGCAGCACCAGGCAGGTACAGGGGCAGAGCTTGTCTTTATTTAAAATGTTGAAATTTTGTTTATTACAGATTCTTTATACTAATTTTGATTTTAAAAAATATTGCTTTAAAATATTCTTTGCCTTGGTCACTAAGTCTTTTGGTGCCCCCTTAAATGTGGTGCCCTCATTCAGCCCACCGTGGCCAGGCAGGGCAGAGTTGAGGGGAAAGGCCCCCCAACTGCCTGGGTGGAAATCATGGTTCTGCCACTTGGTTGCATTACTTAGGCCCCTTACTTAACCTGTTTGTGTCTCACTTACCCTGTCAGTAAACTGGGGATAGTAACTGCACCCACGTTACAAACCAGATGAGATCATTAAATGCGTTAGTTATGTGAGGAGCTTAGAACAATGCCTGGCATGGAGCAGATGTCCCATTAGGTTAGGCATTACTTTATTGACTTAGTCCTTTTTTCTGGGCCTGGTTCAGCACAACCCTGGTTCTTGAGGAGCTGCGGGAGACCCAGGAGCAGGAGAAATGGCACTTCTGCCCATAGTTGCTCAGGGTGTGCAGATGGGCGGTTATGGGAGGAGGAGTCGGATTCTGGGCTTATGGGAGCCTTGAATCCTAACTGAGGCATTTTTTCCCCAACAGGTCGTCCATGAAATCCGAAACTACCCTTACCCTCAGCTTCACTTCCTTGCTCTCCAGGGACTGAACCCTAGCAGGCACACCTCTGCTGTGCGGGAGAGCTATGAGGTATGCTGGCCCCTCTGTCTGGGAATTCTCCTGCCAGCCTCGCTTCAGCGGGGCTGGTGGAGAAGCCATTGTCATGTATCATTGCCATTCATTGCCATTCATTGCATCCTCGCTCCTGTCCCCCTCCTGGTGAAGAGGGCATGGGTGGGGTAGGAGGAGCCTTGGGACTGAGAGGAAGAGGGAGAAAGAGAGAGTGAGTAGCAATATTTCGATCTTCCAGACAAGTTCTTCTCAATGGCTGTGTGAGAGCTTCCTGCTAACATCTGTCAGCGCCTCTCCTCCTTACCACATGTGTGCACGTGCCTTCGCACATAAGCGCACACGCCCCCATTTTTCTCTTTGCAGGAGCTGCTGCAGCTCGAGGACAGGCTGGGAAATGTGACTCGGGGAGCTGTACAGAACACCATCGAGAGGTTCACCTTCCCCCATAAGTACAAGAAGGTGAGTCAGCCAGCAGGCCAGCCTGCCTAGTAAGGGTGAGGGGAGAAGGGTGTCTGGTTGACTTTGGCCTGGTTATACACAGAGGGGCACAGTCCAAAATCAGGAAGGCTTTGCTCTGGTTAGAGGCTCTAAAGCTGTGATACCTTCCCAGGGTCTTCTCCCTTACCTCTGCCAGGTGTGACCAGGAGGGCAAATGCAGCCTCCCATCAGTAAGGGAGGAGGCTGGGTATATGTGTGCATGTGGACTTGTGAGTGAGTACATTAGGAAGGTGTACAGGGAAATGAGTGTTAGTGTCTGAGTGGGGTGAGCAAGGGCAGCACCTGCACTGACAGCTAAGGCTTGCCTTGGGCAAGAATTCCAATTCCAGCCTCACATGTAGACAAATGGGCAAATAAGGCTTCAGAGCAGCATTTTCAATTCTTATTGAATATCAGGATCACTAGGGGAGCTTTTAAAGCCACAGATTCACAGGCTGTAACCTAAGCCTACAGAAGTGGACTCTCTAGAGTTATTGCCAGAAATCTAAGATAGGATTAGAAGCCAGGAATCTGAGTTAAAATTTTTTAAAATTAAATTAAAAAAAATTGGAAGCAACTATGATGTCCTTCAATAAGTTAATGGATAAACAAATGGTGATACATCCACACAATGGAATATTATTCCCTGATAAAAAGAAATGAACTATTAAGCCATGAAAAGACAGAAGGAACCTGAAATGCATATTGCTAAGTGGAAGAAGCCAGCTTGAAAAGGCTGAACACCATATGATTCCAGCTATATACCATTCTGGAAAAGGAAAAACAATAGAAAGATCATTAATTGCCGGGACTTCAGGAGAAGGAGTCAAGAATGAATATGTGGTTCACAGGGAATTTTTACGGCAGTGAAACTATTTTGTATAATACTGTAATGGTGGACACATGACAATATGCATTTGTCAAAATCCATTGGACTGTTTAACATAAAAAGTAAACCCTAATGTAAACTAAGAGGCTTCACTTAATAATAGTGTATCACTACTGGCTGATGAGGGATGTTAATAATAGGGCAAAAAAAAAGACTGATATAGCAGGTGAGCATGGCCAAGTGGATTGAGTGCCTGCCTGGGATACGGAAAAAAAGACTGATATGAAAACAAACAAATAAATAATTTTTAAAAATTTAAGAATTAAAAGCTTGACAGCACTAAGAAACTTACAGCAAGAACATGCTCATTGTGGTCAAGCCAGAGCCCATCTTTACCCCTTCAATGGCCCTAGGATACAGTGTTTGTGAGCAGAAGGTGTTGGATTCAGACAGGTTGGGCACTTGTCTCCTTCATTTGGGGCAGGTATAACAAAATACAATAGCTGGGTGACATGGAAGCCAAGATCAAGGAACTGGCAGATTTGGTTTTTGGTGAGGGCTCTCTTCCTGGCTTGCAGATGGCTAACTTCTTGCTTTGTCTTCACATGGTGGAGAGAGGAAGCCCTGATGTCTTTTTCTCTTCTTACAAGGGCACTAATCCCATCATGGGGCTTCATTTTAGTGACCTGATCTAAAACTAACCACTTTCCAAAGGTTCCCTCTCCTAATATCATCACTTTGGGGGTTAGGGCTTCAACCTCTAAATTTAGCAGGGGAGAACACAGGCATTCAGTCTGTGGAACAAGGGGTGTTTAGGAGCCTGGAGCAGTTTCTGCTTCCCTGACCATTGCATGCTCACTCCTGGCAGGTCCACACACTCCACCTGCCATCATTGCCAGAGGCTGTGAGGATATAAAGAAAAGAACAAGTACAAAGGATGAAAAGGGAAAATGGACTGAATCAATGAGATAAAGAGTTGAGTTAAAAACTTATGAGAATAGCCCCTGCCAGGTGGCTCAGTTGGTTGGAGTGGCATCCCCTACACCAAAAGTCTGCGGGTTTGACTCCCAGTCAGGGCATATACTAGGGTTGCAAGTTCAGTCCTCAGCTGGGGCATGTGCAGGAGGCAACCAATTGGTATTTCTCTCCCACATTGCTGTCTCTCTCTCTCTCTCTGCCCCTTTCTCTCTATATATAATTAATAAACATACCCTCGGGTGAGGATTTAAAAATTAGGAGAATAAAGGGAGAATTAGGAGAATAAAATACTATAAAAAAGCAATAAGAATAATTAAAAATGAGAGATGATAAATTTTAGGACCCACATAAAATGTAAAAAATACTTTAAAAATTCAAACTGAAAGTAAAAAAATATAAAACAAAAAAGGATATTTTAAAATAGTCATGCTATAAGAATAAAAAATGTAAAAAATATATATGCTCAAATAGAAAAACATAGAAAGAGTAAAAATTAGGAAAAGATATGAAAACAACATAAAATTGAAACCAATGGCCTCAAAGTAAAAATGAACATTAATGAAAATGAAAAAGTAAGGGCAAAGGAAGTAAAATAAATATTAATTTTTGAAAAAGTTAAAGTTGAAATAAGAGTTACATAGATAATGAAAAAAAAAAAAGATAAAAATCAGAAAACCTAAAAGATTAAAATTACAAAATAAGAAACAGAGTAAGTTTTGAAAAGAGAAAGTGGTTTAAAGAAATATAGATTAGATGTGGTAAAGCAAGGTATGACTATTAAGTTAAAATTATTAATAATAAAAAGGATATCATAAATAATGGTGAAAAAATAGAAAATAAGCAAGTAATTGGTTGAGCCTTAGTGGTATATTTTATTGAACTCCTCTTTTTTTGCAGGGCTAATGACAAGAAAGCCACTCCTCCAGCAAACCCAGCTGGGCTCTTAGGCAGGCAGACAGATCATCATGACTCCATTCATCTTCACAAGCCATGCCAATTATACGGGACTAGGAATGCAATTCTGATTTTCTGGATCCTGGATGAGGGGAAGTTATTGCAGTGTGGCTTGCAGTGGGGGTGGAGGGGCACAGGGAGGCTCAGAGCAGAAGGCATGGAAATTTTTGTATGTTCTCTCCAGACAAATCAGACTAAGAAGTTTCAGAGCTTAGAACCAAGGACCAGAGTAGGGAGAGCTGGCATCTAGGCCTGGCCCCAAGGTCATAGTCATTCTCTAGATAGTCTTTATCTTGGGACTCTACAGATTTTGCTCTTGGCAAATGATCTTTAAGTCTGCTTTTCCCTGGAGAGGGAACAGAAGGGCTAGTTTTCTTCCCATGAGTATTATCAGACTGTTTCATGGCATAGCACGGAGATGGGGACACGAAAGGTAGGTGTATTGCATTCACTGATGACATTCCTTCCTCCCTAGAGTATTTATTAAGCACCAGGGATGTACTTGTACATGGCCAAGGGTGGGTGACACCTAAAGAAGAGTGAGCCATGATCCGTGCCATCCAAGAACTTGAAACTTCCCACAGAGTAGTTAGCTATTTTTAATAATTATCAAAGAATTTAGAGCAGGACAATTGAAGTCAATAAAGTATAAATAGAGTGTCTGCACGAGGACTAATTTCATGTTGGAACTACTGCCTATCTTAAAGGAACTTTCTGGATAGGAAGAGAAACCCAACAATATAAAATAACAGTGTGGTACAAATTACAGGCCAGATTGAGGGTTTTTGCCTTTACCTAATAATGCACACACAAAAAATACATTAGTAAGGGTAGGAAGGAAGGAAAGGAAGGATAAATGGATGCTTGGATGCACGGATGCATGGAGGAATGAAGCATGCTGGACCTGCAAGTGGAGGAGAGGCCTGGAGGCAGCGACCTAGGTTGGAAAGGGTGTGAGGAGCCATGGACAGGACAGAGCAAACAGAAAAAGTGAAGCTGTTTATTCACAGCCACCGTTTTTGCAAAGGATTGATTCATTGGTACCCAATTCCTTGTGAAACTCTATGGTCCTAGGATGGGGTAAAGTTTATGACTGGGACATGAACGGTCTGGAACAACAATAATAGAGTTCATGTGGCTTTAGCCCTCTGTATTCTATAGCAAGGAGGAGGGGTTAGAGAGGGGGCAGGGAGAAGGGCCTGGGAAGGGTGCTGAAATCTGGGTATTACATAGAAACTTAAAAAGAGACTGCCTCACTGTGGTAGAAGGTGGGGGAAGAGGCTGCAAGGAAGGGAGAGGCTGTGGGTGAAAGACAGTGACCACCAGGCGAGCCTGCTTCAGGTAACAAATGCCCCTCCTTTGCTTCTCATAGAGAAGACCCCAGGATGGCAAGGGCAAGAAGGAAGAGGGGGAGGAGTCTGATACAGATGAGAAATGCACAATTTGTCTGTCTATGCTGGAGGATGGAGAAGATGTGAGGTAGGAGGCCCGCCTCTTGGATTTCCTCTCCCTTCCCTTGTGGGTATCAGTGATCATGTTGATTTGTTTGTGCAAGGGTGAGTGTGCCTGTGCGTGCCAAGTGTGTCACAGTGTGCTTCCTGGATGTCCTACGAAGGTTGGGTGTGGAATGTTCTAGTATCTATGAGTGTGGACTCATAGATACTAAGAGTAAAAGAACAGTCTGCTCTTTGGCCTGGCTTTGTTTCAGGTTGAGCTGAAAGGGCCTCATGGAGAAGGAGGACTTTGGGGCTCCTTCCTGGTGTGACTTCTGGGCCCAGCCACAGCCTCACTTCATGGCAGAGCTCCCCCAGAAGTCCTGGGTGTGAGGCTCCCAGTCCCTTGAGTAGCAGGTACCCCTCGGCTCCTGACGGAGCTCTGGGCCTCAGCCTTTCCTCTGACTCTCCCCCTCTCTTCCAGGCGCCTACCGTGTATGCATCTCTTTCACCAGCTGTGTGTGGACCAGTGGCTCGCCATGAGCAAGAAATGCCCCATCTGCCGGGTGGACATTGAGACACAACTGGGAGCTGACAGCTGAGGGAGGAATTAGCCAGTGGACGCCCCATTTTCCTTCACCAGGTCCCCCCACGGCCATAGCCCTTGCAGCCAAACTTTGCCTTCTGAGCCATTTGACATAGAGGAAAAGCCTGCAAGCACATTTTGTGGAAAGAGGAGTTGGTGGTATCAGTATCTGAGAGAAAGGAAGGGTCGGGGAGGACCCACCCATCCGGAATGGTGACTGTCCCCATCTGCCTCGCTGCGCAGGAGGGAGGGAGCTGGCCATGCCTGGAGCAGGGGTGGGAAGGGGGGGCCCACGCTGCTGAGAATCTAGACGTGACCCTGAAGGTCCTAGCTCATAGACCGGCCCCTCAATCCTGTCCTTCGAAGGATTGTATATATACCTCTCGACCACGTAGAAACCATGTAGGGGTCTCTAGCTATTTCTGTGGATGGCAGCGGAGCATGTTAGCTTAAGAAAAATGTTGTGTGTGGTGCTCTAGTCATCTTGTGGTGGTCATGTCGCTATTACCGAATTCGCACCAAATATTTCTCATTGAGTTTCTTGTTTTGGTGCCTGACCGAACCAAACAACGACAGCCCAAATCTTCCCGTCTTTAATGAGAGAAAAGGGAAAAGGAATCAAAAGTGAAAGAAAAAAAAGCCAAATCCTGTTTACGATGAAAATAAGGATTTATTTTCACCCAGGTTGGGAGGCGGGAGGGGGGGTCCTTGTTTTGTTTCTGTTTTGGTTTTTCCCTTTGCTTTCGTTTTTCTCATGTTTACAATGCACGGAGCATGGAAGGGGGCATCTGGGGGAGGGGAGGACTGGAGAAGGAGCAGGTGGGGGTCTTAGATGGGCCTCTGAGGGGCTCAGCCGAGCTTGAGAAGGTAGAGTTTTAGTAGGTTAGAGGAGAATTCTTTCTCGAAGGAGGGATCCCCCATTCCAGGGCCCATCTACTTAGCTCCAGCCATCACCCCTGGTTCCACCCAGAACCAGGAAGGGGCCCGTCTTCAACTAAAGCTGCCACCAGTTCCTCAGAGTCAGGATGCCCCTGCTCATGCCAATTTCTTTCTTTGGGCTGTGCTCACGCCCTGTCACAAAGAGGCAATTTGGCCACTGCCTCCCTATGCAAAAAACGAACCAGATGATGAAGCTAAGTAGCACAGGTGATGGGTACTTGGTCTTAGCCAAATGCTCTCAGCTAGCACTGAAGGGCTGAGGTCAGATGCTGTGGGCCTCGAGGAGGACCCTGAGCTTCCTCTGGGATGGCTCCAGTCCTGATGGCGTCCCTTGGAAAGGGCCCTGGCCCTGAGACTCTGTGGGCTGGGTTTGGGAGGCTGTGTCCCTAGCCTCGGGCTCTTTCTCTGACTCTTTGATAACCTTCGTGCTCTGTGCCTCAGTTTCCCTCTCCTTAGAGTGGGGAGAAGTGACAGTGCATCCCCATTTCCACTTCCTCCATCCTCACCTAGATGTTGTGAGGATTAATATATTCACGCTCTCTCCTGGGAACCTCCTTGGGTTTAGGGATGAGGTGGTAGGACAGACAGACCTGGAAGTTCCAGGTGACAGCACACAGTATGTCTTTCTGCACCATCCCATGTTTTCCGGAACCTCAAAGGGAGCCGAGAGGTGAGAGGACAGAGGAATGGAGATGGGAAATTCTACCAAATTCCACCAGTCCTCCAATCCCAACTCAACTTCCTGTGTCCGTGGGTGGAAAATACCAGCTCAGCTGGAACTCTGCTCTCTTCCTTTACCCCTCCCCCCTCCTCTCCCTCAATTGCACTGCCCTCAAAGCCTCCCCCCCCCCCAGTCTCAACGCCCTTAGAAGACTATGGGGGGGACAGAATATTTCATCACGTGTGTGAAGAAATTTCATAAGGTTTAGGAAAGTGGAGTCTGCATTGCTGCTACAAAGGGTAAAACCATGACCAATGGGTAAAAATGACTGGGAAGGAGATTTTGGCTTGAGGTAGAAACTTCTAGCACAACTGGAGCTGTCAGGTGGAAGGATGGGTGCTCTGGACACCTGCAGGTAGAGAGTGGGGGAGGTAGCTTTTAGTGGAAGGGTTACTCAAGGATCTTACTCAGACTAAGGCAGTCCTTACTGGGTGCCTGCCAGTGCAGGTGCTGGGATGGACAATGGCAGAGAAGACAGTATCCCTTCCTCGTGGAGCATACAGTGTAGCTGAGGAGTTAAGACACGAAGAATAGTGCAAAAATGGCGCATAGTCTAATTCAGGGTTCATGACAATGAGCATGACAGTGTACCCTTCAGTGATGCCAACAGTGTCTCTAGGGCTAAAGGCTGGACCCCCCCCCCCCCCCCCCGTGTGAAAAGTATTTACTTCTGAGTCAGGACTTCGGGGAAATCTAGTTACCAGTTGCCCTGGGAAGGTAGGAATTCTCCCACCTTGTTTGACCCACAGGTAGCCAGGATAATCTAGGGAAGGTCATGCCCCTCTTAGTCTTGGGCTCTTGTTCTTCTCTCTAAGGCTGGTTTGGAAGGCTAGCAGGTGGAGGGAGTCAGTGGGGAGGCCAGATGAAGCAAGAGCTGGCATCCTGGCTTATAGCCTTGGCTCTTCACTGACAAATTGGTAGTGCTAGAAACCTTCCTCCTTCTCTCTGGGCCTCAGTTTCCTGAGCTATAACACAAGGATGTGGGATTGGATGCTTGCTAAATTTTCTTCCCGCACTCACATTCTTTGATTCTCCCTAACATCAATATATCATTCAAGTCATTAGAGCTATGTGCCAACTGAGCGGTTAAAATGACTTGCTGTGGGCACTAATATCTGCTTTCGAGGCTGAAAGTTCGACGTGGTCTCCTCCTCCTCCCAATTACATGCAGGCTCCCGGAGTGCCCCAGGCTAACTTTAGGCACTGCCTGGACTGGGTGGGGACCGCCTGGAGGAAAGAGGTCAGCCGCTGGCTTTGGGGGTAGATCCTAAAGCCCCCACCCCCTCCCCATCTCTTTGGGACCCTCTGACCCTACAGGTGGCCACAGGAGGTGATGTGGATCCAGGCACCTCCCTGCTCCTTTCGCGGGGCAGCTGCTCGGTGAGAAGAGAGGACAGGGTGTCTGTGCTTCTGCTCCCCCGAGGTCCCTTCCCCCGTTGTGCGGGACCCGGGGAAGAGTGGAGAAGAGGCAGGCTCAGGCCTCAGCATCTCACACCCACCACCTCCAGGAGGAGAGAACCCCAGTCCCTCCACTTCTGCTCAACTCCAGGGACTCAGACCCTTTCTTGACTGAGACGCATGAGTGCCTTCTGGGGCAAGAGCCGCCCCAGGATCAAGTTGGGCCTCCTAGCCACAGCGCAGTCCTGGCCGCAGTGGGTCCACCGAGGACACCAATCACTGAGACCAACGCCACAAGTCCGGCCTACTTCGGCAGAGGGCGGGGGCACGGGGCTCCTCCACGCGCCCTGGGACCCCCTTGCGCCCTGTTGCCCTTGCCTACCACCTGTGGCAAGACTCAGCTCCTCTTCTGCAAATGTTCCCGGCCTCCGTGCAAGTATTCTTAACTCTTTACGCCTAATGAACAAGCACAGTTTTTTCAATGGTGAAGAAAAAGCACCAGATTTTTCTTTTTTTCTGAAGAAATCCCCCAGGCCCCTCCTCCCCCGCCGGCCGGCGGGACACACACTCCCCACGTGGGGCTGTAGCAACGTCGTCTGTCAGGTCCCCCCCTCGTGTTTCATCTCCTGCGTGCCCGTAGAGCAAACGCTAGAGCGATTTCAGCTGATAGAAAAACAAAAATGAAAAAAAAAAACCACAAAAAACAAAAAACATGGCACGTTGCTAGTTTACAGGGTTTTGTGAGTTTAAATGCCTTATATTTAACAATCATAATTTATGACTAACTTGTAGATATTGTGGGTTCTTATTTAATTATTTTTATAGTTGTTTTGCATTTTTAATTATAATTTATTTATTTAGAAAGGATACTAATTTTTTTTATTACTCCTATTACCTCATTTTGGCGTTGTTTCTGGGAGTGGAATGCTTTGCATGCATTGGTACGATGACAAACAACTATGAATACAAAAAAAAAACATTTAAATAAAATTCCGCGAACTTTATTTCGTCCAAACTATCAGGGTGTGTGATTGCAAGCTGTCCTACTGTGGTGCTGGCCTCTTTGGATACATTCCATACGAAATGCAAACCTTTGATTCTGTATGCTGTGATCTAGTGAAAAAACTCCAATATAGTGACTGTATTTAGCACATATATAAATATAATTTGCACTCGTCAGCAGACTGGGGTAATCCTTTCACTTGCTACCCTTGTCCTCCTAACCCCCCTTTATTAATGTGTTTTTCCTTCTTCCCTTGCCCTTCCCACAACCTCAGCCCACTCTGTCTCCATCCTCTGAGGACGTCTAGGGTCACTGGAGTCACTCTCTCCACCTGGGCTCCACATCTCTCTGCTTCCAGAACATTCCCTTCAGACGTGACCAGCAGGAGCATCTAAAAGCCAAAAAAAAGCCTGATTTATTAGAACAAGCCCTGGATTGGAGATTAGGAGGCTTGGGTTTTCAGACCAGCTCTATTGCAGAGTTCCCCGTGACCTTGAGCAGCTCACTTGGCCTCCTTGCATCCCAGTTTTCTGGGCTAGGGGGAGGGAGGTGAGCTGGAGGGTCTCTAGGGTCCCTCAGACTCAGAGAGACTCTGACACAGATCTGGTGGGAGACCACCCTGCTGCACTGTCTCATGAACTCAGCAGAGAAGAGAGGAAGGAAGAAAGAAAGGAAGGAGAGGGAAGTAAAGAGGAGAGGAAGAGAGTAGACTGAGAATTTACCCAGTGAATTTGCTCAAAGGAGACATCAGGAGGGTTTCTGTCCTTTATGCATCATCCTGCGGGGAGGGGGACAGGGAGGCAGGACAGGTGGAGTCATCCCTTGACACGGGACTTGTGCTTTCACAAGGTTTGATGGGCATTTGGAGAGTGAGCTAAGACCCACATCTTGTTAGATATGGAGGTTGAGAAAGACCCAGACTATGGTGTTCGGCATTGGCACCCCATCCTGTCATCTCTTGGAGACGTTGTTGTTGAGGCATCAGCCCTGACAGCAGATTGGGACACATATTTTAGACTCCTGGTTTCTCCTCCTCCTGTCATTGCTCCATGGGTCTGTGGGCAGGGGGCAGTGCTCTGGAGGATGGGGGTGGGGGCGCCTGGCTCACCACCCTGAGGAACAGTGTGAGAGGAGGGCTTGGGGAAGTAGTGGTCTCCAAGCCTGGCACATCTGTGAGCTCAGATGTCTCTGAGCTAAAAGGAGAGAGAGGAAGTCTATCCCCTCACCCCCACCCCACCCCCAGCTCAGAGGCTTGGACCCTGGCTGGGAGTGGGGGTCCCACCTGTGCCCTCTGCATGTCTGCCTCCCCCCCCTCCTCCTTCCCTTCCTTTCCAGCCCATCTTTTTCTCTTGCCTCTTGACACCACTGCCTTTGCCTGGTGGAGCCATCCACCCTCCACATGAGGCCCCCTGGGATGGTGCTGATGGGGGAGGAAGTGGACACCCAGTATGCCACACTGCTTGGCCAGGCTTGTAGAAGTGGCTGGGCCGTGCATGGTCCCTAAGCCCCAACATGGCTTGGACAGGACTATGGGTCTCATTCCCTGGGCTTCCTGCCTGCTGCCTGCCTGGCTTCCCTTTCTGCCTCCACCCCGGAGCCTTGTTCTCCTGCTTTCCTTGAAGATGGCCTGTGGAGGGGCCCACCAGGCCACCCGCCCACCACACTGCTGGGCCCGGCAGACACTGCCCGCTTGGCAAGGCTCCTGGACAGACATGCCTTATGCTGCTCTGCAGGGTCAGAGTGGGAAGGGGCCCTCTACCCTGGCTGGCCTGTGCCCCCACCCCTCCTCACCGCAGCCACCCCTCCCCAGCCCCACCCTTGGCCTTGGCTGCAGCTCATTTCTCTGCTGTGGCACCAGTGCACTGGGCCCTCAGGGGGTAATTTGGTTGCCCCTGGTAAGTGAAAGGATTATCCTCAGTGTTGATTGTCCTTTTTTGTAATCCTCCTGCTGTTCTGTTCTGTTGTGCTGTGCAACATTTTGCTACATAGACTATTTTATAGCAGAAAGCTAGAAGAATATTTATTATGAATATTAAAGCAATAGTGCATCAATGAAAAGGCGGAGACATTAGGAATTGTGTAAATGCTTAGATTCACTTTTGGTGGATTTTTTGTACTTTATTTATAACTAATAAAAATGAACTGCATTGCTAACTACACCTCACTCGTTCAGGGTGCTTATTTCTGTGCAGACCCGGGGTGGGGCATGCCCAGAGAAAGCCTCTCCCAGGCCTCTGTCCTTATCCAAGGTCAGAGGTAATAGAAGGTATCTCTTCCCCATTCATTTTCATCATCTTCCCTCCCTGTCATTCACCTGTTTCTCTTCTCCCTCCTCCCCTTCCCCTCCCCTTCTTCTTCTTCCTCTGCTTCTTCTTCCACCTCCTCCTCCTTTCTAATGCACTATTTTCTTTAACTTCTTTATCTCTCAAAGAATCTGTTCTATGCCACGAACCAAACATCTAATTTCACCTGTTTCCTATACTTTAGTTTCTGGCTCTTAAAGGGGAAAGTTCCCATTTTTGATCAATTTTCAAATGTAACCTCTTGTGTTTTGGACTGGAGGGCACCCAGTGTCTCTGTAGGGGAGACGGAATGGGATTTTTGACAGTTGGCCTGGATTTCTTATTCCTTTGGAAAAGCTCAACTCAGACACTCAGCATCGTCTTGAGTCTGTTCTCAGTGTGTGGGTCAGTGAACTGAGGGATGGCTTTCTTTCCTAAATTGCAAACAGAACCCATATGAATGAACTTTTCATAAAACTAATAGACTTCATTTTGTAGAGCAGTTTTAGGTTTCTATTTACATCTTGCCTTAGTATAAGTACATTGTTACAATTGATGAGCCAAAATTGATACATTTTTTAAACTAAAGTCCATAGTTATTAGGTGAATGAATAGTTAAATCCCTAGTTTTTGTTTTAGTGAAATGATCATGACAGTTGTCTGTTGCTCTCCACGTATTTCCATCTATGCCTCTTGATCCATGAATCAGGGCTCGTTACTCCCGGCTCCACCACTAATCAGTGTGCAGATGTGCAAAGACACGGCCTTCCCTGGGATTCCAACTGCAATAATGTGGACAGTTGACTAGGCTGCTTCCAGTCTCTATGGTCTTCGTCTTTATTTATAGACCCCATCCCCTCTATTATCCTTGTCTATTTAATCTCCCTTTATACAATGGAAGTCCCTCTAGGAAGAAAGGCCTGAGCTATTTTGGGGACTGGGAAAATGGTTCTCTTTTCTTGGATTTTGTCCTACCCCCCTACATGGGCAAATGTAGCCTTCCTAATCTCTACTTCCTTCCCCCTCTTTTCTATTGCACTGCCCAGGAGGAAAGGGACTTCTCAGAAAACATCCAGGCTCATACTCTCCATAAGCTAGTGACTCCCTGTCACCACGAAGATCCATGAAGAGCCCCAGGAGGTTAAGGAGGACAGAGTCTCTATGAGTCAGGGCTCTCGAGGAGACAGAACCAATAGATGGTAGGTAGGTAGGTAGATAGATAGTGGTATTTATTTATATCTATCTATCTGTCTATCTATATCTGGGGACTTATCATGAGAAAGAACTAGCTCTTGGGTTTATGCAGGTAGAGAATTCCCACAACCCACCGTCTGAAAGCTGGAGGTCCAGGAAAGCAATGGTGTCATTCAGTTGGGGTCTAAAGGCCTGAGGACCCAGGGAGCCAATGGTTCTTCTCAGTTCAAGGGCAGGAGAAGACCGATGTCCCGCTCAAGCAGGCGCAAGCAAGGGAACAGGTTCTTCCTTCTTCCACCATTTTGTTCTATTCCGGCCCCGTGGACTGGATGATGCCCACCCGCATCAGGGAGGCTGGTCCACTTTCCTGGATCCACCGATTCAAATGCTGGGCTTACCTGGAGACACTCTCACAGATATACCTCGAAATACATAGTGTTTAATCTGGGCTCTCAGTGGTCAAATTGATGCATAAAATTAAGCATCACAACATCCTTACCTAACCCCTAGGCCACACTGAAGTACAGAAGCCATCTTCCTTCCAGCCCATAATCAACGCCGACTCCCCCATTACCCAGGTGCCGCTAACCAACCCTCTCCTGTAAAACTGAGGGCTCTTTTAAAAAGGCATTCCTTCTCAAAACCCATCTGTCCCAAACATCCTCCTTTCCCATAGGCTCTTTATCCCCTTTCTTGAGGCTGAGCTTCCCCAGCCTGTTCCCTGAAGGCCCCTTACCTTGTCCTTGCTCAGGGCATTTGGGTGTGTGACAGGGGTTGGTGCCTGGTGCCACACTCTGCCAAGGGGCCGGGAAGAATGCGGGCGCCAGTTCAAGTTGGACACAGGGCACAGGGACCCATGGGAAGAGGGGTGCCTGCAGTGCTTCTGGCCTCCTCTAGTGGGACCCCGCAAAATAAGATTCAGAAGGGTTGTATCTGAACTGACTGGGGTTACTTCTATCAAGATCTTGGAAGAAAAGGGTTGTTCAGCTAGAGCTGAGGAAATAATAATGGAAGGCTTTTGTTTAACCTACTTAAGAGCAAAATAGTGTTTTTTTAGACTGTGATGCAACAGTTTGTATGTAAATAGCTTGTGCTAATTGGTAAAGAGTTTTAATCTTTTCTTTGATGTAGACCCCTGAAGATACTCATTTGGAAATACTTGGTTAGCAGTCACTTGAAAACAATACAATCAAGGTTCTTTCCAAATATTCTTTCAGGTAGACTCATCTCTAAGTCAGGTGTGGAAAAATGGAGCTGATATAAAACCTTGTCATTCAAGAAACCACCCTTATAAGGAAGACCTTTCTGCTAACGGCAGCTGTCGTGTGGGGTGGGTGGAAGGGGAGGTGGGGAAGAAATGAGCAACTCTGGTGAGGACTGCAGGAATGGAGAGGAGGAGGAGGGTGGAGGAAGAAACCATTCCTTCCTTGGTTTTCTTTACCCTGAGCTCTGGGGAGGGGGCTCCATCTGGGTGGGAGGAGAGGGGCTGTTTGGCAGCACCTGCTCACAGCCAGCTGCCCCAGCAATGCCCAGGAGGCTAGGTCAGCAGTAGGGGCTTTGGGGCGAGATGGGTTGAGGAGGCACCTTCGCAAGAGAAGAGGCTTGTTCACCTTCACCGTGACTGGCTGTTGGGTCTCAGCCCGGATCGCAGGCTGGTGGGGTACAGAGCTTTGTGGGGGCTTCGGGTAGAAGACTATCTTTCTGCTAGGGCCAGGCCTGGGGCAGGAAAGCGAGTGTGCTGGTGTGGGAGCCTCGCTCTCAGGCGCCAGCCCTGCTTCTGCACAAGCCCAGGTGGAGTGCCTCCTTCAAGTTTACACCCTGGGCTCCTGGCTTGCTTCTCTCCAAACCTAGCTTTGCTCTCGGCCCTGCCAAAAGGGTGGTTCCTGAGTTAGCTGCAAGGAAGAGGCGGGAATTGAAATGTAGGGTCCTGACCAGGAGCTGATGGGGTGAGACTTGGAGGGGTGCCCTCCTGTGGGCTTCCACGGGCATCCCTCATTCCTTCCTTAGCAGAGAGGGCAGCAGCCAGGTGACAGCAGAACGCAGCAGGGGTTCAGCCTTTTTCTACTCCTCTCCCCAGTGACCTTGCAGTCGTTCTCTCCCAGCTGGGGCTCCAGCCTCTGCATAGCCTGAGTGCAGAAATGAACTCTGTAGGAGCTTAAAGAATGGGACTTGCTGAGGGCCCCAGCATGCCCTCAGGAAAGGCAGTGCCCAGCCCTAAGCCCAGGGCTGTGGAGAAGGGACCTGAAAGGTGTTGAATTCTCCAGGTCCCCACGCCCCCGCATATCACCCACAAACTGCCACCACAGAGTGGGAAGGGTGTCAGACAGCATAGTTCAAGCCCAGCTTTGTCTCATTAGAACTCAGTGAGTCAGGAGTCCTCTCTGGTCCCACGGTAAAGCAGGGAGTGTGGACCAGCATGGGACCTCCTAGCATAGTGGGTGGAGGGGCAGATGGGTGGTGAGAAGGCTTTAAGCCAAGGGAACAGCCCCAGCAGAGGCACAGCAGGAAGGACAGTGAGTGTCATAGCTGAAGGGTAACATGCTGGGCATGGAGCTGTGGGCAACTTGCCCTCGATATAAATGGACCAGGTCCCAGGAAGTTAGGGAACCAGGTGGGGAGCTGAAACGAGAAGACGCAGAAGAGGGGTGAAGGGACTGAGACAGAACCCACACAAGTGCAGATGAGAGGCAGGGTCCAGACAAGACGACCTCCAGGCCAGAAAGACACTGACCACAGTAGCACCTAGGGGACTCAGTTCTAAGTTGGACATTTATATTGGAGTCAGACGTTTCAACTACAGAATTGACATGGACTTTGGGACCTAAAGTAGTTGTTGGACTTTTTATGAACCAAGAGAGTTCAGAAGAGTTTTGAGACTTGCCTAAATTTTCATCCAGGGACAGAGGAAGAACCAGTCCCCAGAAAAAGGTACAAAGCAACTGTTTAATGATAACTTCTCCTCGGTGCAGCCCAGCCCCCTCAAGTCCTGCTTATTTAACATGATGGATGTGCTCACTTCAATGCAGGTGCTGAATTAAAACTGTCTGCGTATTAACTCATTTAGCCCTCATAATAACCTACAAGGTGGGTACCGTCATTCTCCCTTACACAGAGGAGGAAGCTGATGCCTGAGAGGTGGAATACCATGCCCAAGATCTCCCAGCAGCTGAGAGGTGGAGCTGGACTCACGCCCAGCAGGCTGCCCACCCAGCCTGCTTTCACTCTTGACAGCTCTCCAAGAGTCTCCTAGACTTCCTGCAACTTGTCTCAGAGCCATGAAGTCGTGCTGAGAACTTACACCAGTATGGATGGGCTAGAGGGCACAGGGAACCCAGCAGGGCAGCGGAAACCCTTCCTGGGGTGCCCTCCTCTAGGCCTAGTGAGCCTTACCGCTCGGGACCCCATTGTGGAGAAATCCACAAGGGGGCGTTCAGTTCTGCTGCACTCTTGCTCTGCGATGTCTGATCCCTTGTGACTGCCAGTTGGGGAGTGTGTGTGTGTTGGGGAGTGCGGGGTACACACACACAGGAGTGTGAGGCTCTCCTGCTGCCTCTTCATCATGGTCAGGACCTCCTTGAGGACAGCTTTCATCCACTTCCCACAGAGAGCCATGGGCAATAGGTGCTAAATAACCGGATGCACCCTCCTCCCCTCCCAGCTGGATACAGCAGCAGCCAGGCTGAGCCAGGCGCCATCACCCACGGCCTTCTGCTCGGGCCTCAGCTGTGTTATCCCAGGCTGTGCACCCAGCAGGCTCATGGCCTTGAGTTCTCTGGGAAGCGATGGAAAGAATCACGTGCCTTTTCACAGGCTTATAAACCACCGTGGTCCAAATACTTCCTCCTCATGTCTTTCCCTGTTTGCACTGGATTTGTTGAAACTGGGGAAAAGGGTGCATTTTTAGTAAGCAGATGTCAAGATGAGTTCTTTGTAGAGTATGGTTGGTAATAATTTAATTAGCCCAGGTTTTTTGGAAAAAATGTGTTAATTAATATTTGCTTAAAATACACCATCCTGTTGGCCTTGTCTTCACCACTTCAATTCCCTGGAGAAGCCCCAATTTCCCACCCATACCCGGAAGCAAGTCTCAGCCTGGTCACTGCTGTTATTGGAAAAGAAAATGCAAAGAGTCATTTTTGTGCAGCCACAGACAATGACACATGCTGATTGATTCTTGTAGGTCCAGGAGACTGGAGTGGGGCAAGACCCACTGATAGTTACCCGGAGTGGCCTCTGAAGGACCATGAAGTTCTGGTCCACTGTGTCATGTGCCACCTTCTGCTCTCCAGTCCCAGCTCCAGCCAAGGTGGGGTGCAGGAAAGTGTAGTAAGGAGGGCCTCCAGCCCCTCAGACAGAAGGGAAGAGTTCTCTCCAGGTGAGCCCGTCTCCCCTCTTCTTGTCAAGCCACCTGCCACATTTGAAGGTGGTGGCCACGCCCGTGCTGGTGTTGGTGACTTCTAGCTCCTCCACCAGCCAGCCCGAGGAATAGCCGCTACTGTCGTGTTCCAGGCGCACTTTGCGCAGCTCACCCAGGTCCAGTGTCTCCAGGAAGAAGTGGTCGACTTGGCCCCGCTCGAAGAGGTTTCGCCCCTTCTGCTTCAGCTCCCGCTTACCTGTGTCCCCGTTGGACCCATAGATGGTCACAAAGACATTGGCATTGGTGCCTGCCCCTGACTCGAAACCTGTTGTCACGATGACCTCGTACTTAACTGGCACCAGGCTCTGGACCCTGCTGGCAAAGCTCTCAGTTATCTTGGTGACTTCGAATATCTGGAAGTACTTCCTCTTCCTCTTGAGGGGGATGAGGCAATCACAGTTAAAGAAGTACCTGGGGGTAGGGGTGAGGAAGCTCAGTGGATACCAGCCGAGGCTCATACCCTCCCCAAGACCCCTGGCTATCCATACATGATCCCTTCCCAGGTGACAGGGTGTTGGGGCTGGAAATGTCTGCAATAGAATGTGAGGATTAAGTCTTGTTTATCTTAACATTCACAGAGGCATCTCTGTTCTTCCAGCTGCCTTTTCTTTTTTTAAATTATCCTTTCTTTTTCCCCCTTCACACTCCATATCTGATCCACCAGCCAGTTCCAATGAGCTGCTCTTTAAAAGAGATCCAGCACCAGCTGGAAAAGTAGGCAGTGTCTCACTATCTTCCCTCCTGTCCCTTGGCCCAGGTCACCACTGTCTGACCCCTGGAATATATATCCGCCTGCCAAGCAGTCTCCCTGCTTCTTGATCCCCATGGTCAGTTCTCTATGTGGCAGCCCAGTGACCCCGTGGAGACATCCACCCGAGAATGTCACCCCTCTGCTCAGAAGCCTCCAATGGCTTCCCAGGTTATGTAAAAATCACCACTTTACAAAGGCTTGCCAGACCCTACGTGGCAATGGAAAAAAATATAATAAATTAAAAAAAAAAAAAAAAAGACCCTCCATGGTCTGAGCCTCCTCCCAGTGTTTACCTTTCTGACCTGCCACCTGCTCTTCTCCAAGCTCACTCCACACCAGCCATGCTGATCCCCTCGCTTCCTCAAAGGGACTGATGGATGCTTTTGGCCCATGTTGTCACCTTCAGAGGCTGCTGAGGGATTCAAAGTGCGCATCCCAGGTGAAGCCAAGTGGAAACGTGGCTATAAAATGTGTGCTTCCAAATCCCTCACACTTGGCTGGGTTGAACTGTGTGTGTAAATGCTCACAAACTGCTGAATGCCAGGGTTAAGAGAAGGTCCTCTACGGAAGAAGCCACCACAAGCAGAATCAAGTTCAGGGCCAAAAAAAAATGGTTTTGGACCAGAAAGTTCCCCCCCTAATGCCACCCCACCCCCACACCTGCCAGTGCTGTCAGTTAGTCCAATAATTACCAAGGAAGACATCAGAGGGAGCCAAAGAAAAACACTACATTGGGTTTAAGGGGGCCTGGAGCCTGCTTCAGCCCTGCTACGGTGTGACCTGGGGCAAGTCATATCATCTACCCCTTCCTGGGTTTTCCCATTGGCAACACTAGAGGTTTGGATGGAATAGCTATAGTTTCTCCCCACTCCAAATGGCTACTTTTAACAGCTTCAGAAATAAACAATTCTGGCCCTGGCTATTGACCTCAGGAACGCAGCCTGAAAGATCCCGCCCGGTGGGAGAAAATCAAACCCATTTTACATGAAAATCCAGAGCAACAAAAAGGCTTGGACTTTGGCAAACTCACTAAATGCCAGGGCTTTGCATTTTGGCATCTCATGAATTCCCACCATAGACCTGAGTTGCAGGCCTGATCCTCTCATTTCACAGAAGGGGAAACTAAGGCTTGGAGAAGAGAAGTCACCACACAAGGTGACCCAGAGCCGGTGCCCAGAGCCAGCCAGCCTGGCCACTGGAGAGCCAGCTATTTAAAGACACTTCGCAGGACTTTCTTATTCTGTTTGGAAGTTCTGTCTTCCCCCAGTTAATCTTAATAAATCTGGATGATTATTACAAAGCACACTTTCTTAGTAGGGGATACACTCGAGTTCTTTGTTTAAACATTCTTTTAAAATGCATTTCTTTATGCATATGTTCACTAATATACATAATTCTATATAAGTGCACAAATCATGTGATCATATGCATGATTTTCTAAACTCATTCCTTTTCTTTTCCTCAGTGCTAGCTCCATTTTTCTCCCTCATTTCCCCTTCAGCGTCCCACGGTCACCTCAGATAACCCATCACAATTGCAAGTTGATCTTGCCAAGTTCCCCTCTATCCCCCAACCTTGCACAGACCCACACACAGGCGCATGCGGGACGTCAGTATTCCATTTATGAAATGGATCATACAATATGCGTTTTCCCATATCTTGCTTTTCTCACTCAACAATCCTTCCTGGGACTTGCTCCAAGTCATCTGGTACATATTTAATTCATTATTTTTAATGGCTGAAAAATATCCCCCGGTGTAGCTATAAGAAAATGTTTTCTAATAGACATAATTAAAAGATCCCCAAATCGTGGGGCCTCCAGGCTTTGAGGAGTCAAGGCTCCAGCTGAGGAAGGACATATGCCGGGTTATTCCCACTGCGAACAGGGAGAAGGTCATCAGCAAGAGTAAAGGCAAAAGCAGAGAATAACAAACACAAAAGCAATTGAACATAAGAAAAAACACATAGAATATGATCACACTTCCGTGAAGAGTGTGTGTGTGAGATGTTAGAAAAATGCTGGGGAGTAGGGTCACCGCATGCTCTCGGTGGCCGATTCTGATGAGCTTTAGGGAATCTTCACTTTCTTTTATACACTTTCTTTGTATTACTTCAATTTTATAATCATTATGTGTTGTTTATGCTGTTGGGATAGAACAAAGAAGCTGCTTTTGGTCTTACAAAAAGAAACACAGGCCGCTCTGCGTGTCCTTCCACTGAAATCCTGAGGACATCAGTGACAAAGAAGAACTGGTCAGAAAAGTAGTGCACGTTGCGGCAGAGGACTCAGTTGGAAGGTGAACATGTGAGACTATTGTGTTCATAAGAGCTTGAGATTAAATTCATTTGCAACTCATGGAAAGCTAAATATTCTGTTTGACATGGTGGTTGGGAAGGGACTATGGATGCATATTCAGGGCTATGTGGTGGTTTTCATAACAGCAGAATGCCTGCCTGTATGCTCTAGGATGGAGACAGGTCAATGATTGAGAATGCCTGCACTGCCCCCTCTGAATGGGGGTGCTGTTTCTGGGGCAGAAGGGTGGTCTTCCACCAGAAACCCCAGGCCTGAGACCTGCACTGGAGCAGGACTTCTGAGAGCCCCCAGGCTGATCCTTTCCTGACCTCCAGCCTCTAGAGAGCACCTAGTTCGCCTCCCAGAAGGGGAGACTGGGGCACAGAGAGGTGGTGAGTTACTGCGTGAGGCCACAGAGCTGACCCATGACTGCTCTAGTGTCTGGGGATCTGGTCTCCGTGCACCCTCTTTCCTTTGGGAAGATCCCTCCCTGGGGACATCCCTTCTTCCACATCCAGCCTGAGGACAAACTGACAAAAGGCCACACTCTTGAGGGTGAAGGGGAAAGGGCTTCCCTGGGGGTGGCGGCTTCTTTCCACTGGATGAGAAATCCCCCACCTTGACGCTGGGGCCACGGGATGGGAAGTTCATGGGCTGGGCCTTCATGTCCCCTCTTCCAGAGACCAGAAGGTATCAGGGATGCTGAGGTCTTTGGCTGTCTCTTGCTCACAACTAACACTGTCCATTTAAAGCTAACTCCACTGATGACTATTTTATATTATTATTGTATCATCTAGCAGCATTTTGTTTTGTTTAGTCTAGGGGTTTGCAGAGGAAAAGTATCAGCAGCCATGTTCTCTGTGGCCGGGAGGCAGTAACCAGTTGCAGCCCTGGCTTACTGGGTGAGTCAGTCACTGTTCGTGGCCCTCTGTGTCCCAGCTCTCAAGTCTTCACTTGTACTGCTCCCAGCAGCCATGCCCAACGGCTCCTAAGAGACCAACAGATAACATTGCAGCCCAAGAGGGAAGCTGCTATGGATGGAATTGTGTCCCCTCAATGTCACACGCTGAAACCCTAACCCCCCATGTGATGGTATTTGGAGGTGAGGCCTTTGGAAGAGAAGCTTAGATGAGGTTGTGAGGGTGGGGACCCCAAGATGAGATTAGCACCCTTAAAAGTAGAGAAGGAGATACTGGAGCTCACTCTCTCCCTTTCTCTGCCAATTGAGAACACCGCCAGCCAGGAAGAGAAGCCTCATCAGAACCCAAACTGCGCTGGCCCCTGGCCTCGGCCTTCCAGCCTCCAGACTGTGAGGAAAAGATGTCTGTTGTTTGAGCCCCCCAATCTGAAATACTTTGTTATGGCAGCCTGAGCTGGCTGAGACAGAGGTGCAGGAGTCAGAACGCTTTCCTGCCCAGTTCCCAAAGGTGAAGTTCGGTCTGAAGGGGCCAATTCCAGGGGCCTGCAGGCCATAGGTTGAGCACGGACAGACATTGCTTGGAGAAGCTTGGGCTCCTGAAGGCTGGAGGGACCTGTCTGCGGCTGCAGGCCTGCACCTGGCTGCCACTTCTCACTGTTGTGCTTACTGTGAAAGGCATGGTCATGAGCAGGGTGAGCCCCAAAAGTGTACACAAAGGGTCTTGAGGGGCCAGCAGCGGTTTTGTGGGGGTGGAGGATGCCCCAACATGAGTTAGACCTTGGCTCTCATTCAGTGCTCAGGCCCTCCTTCCCTGAGGCAAGCATTGCCCTCAGCTTCCCCTTTCTCCTCTCCTGGTTCCTTTGCAGAGCCTTAGGCTCTTTTTGGCTTCCAGTGTGGTTACCAAGTGGTTTTAATTAGATAAACTGAGGACTGCAGACTGTTACCCAGGTAACTAAGACTCTTAATCCAACAAAAATGCCTGAGTCCCCAGAAAGTGCCCCGTGGGGCAAATGCAAAGCTCCTTATCTAGGGTCCTTGGAGGCAGGTGGGCTGTGACAGGACCCAGCTGTCTCTGGTCCCCCCTGCCCACACAGATGGTGGCCTTCCACTATGACCGTGGAAGCAGCAGGCTTCAAAGCTGCATTTCTTTGTCATTATACGGTGATGGAAAGAGAGGGAAAGGGAAGCCTTCGCTGTCTAGCACTGTCTGACTTGCTCAGGGTTCTTCCAAAGCATCCATGGCTAGAGCACCTGAGGTCATCTGCTCTAGTCCCCTCCCCTGGGGTAGGCCTATCATTCAGATAGTTCCAGAACCGGGACAGCCACCTCTTCCCTTCCTGCCTCATAAGCCTCCTGAATGAGGTGACCTCAGCCTCAAAGGGGATACTTCCCCGCACTGCTGTCTTGCCCATGGCCCAGCCTCAGCTCCTGCGGGGGTACAGTGGGAGGTACATACGTACACGTTGCCATACTCCATTTCAGTGATGGTGATGGTCTTGACGTGCCAGCGCAGGTTTCTCTTGGGGATGTACCAGTCCTCCCTGGCAAGGTGGCCCACACAGAGGGAGACGATATCCCCCAGGTAGACACTGTCAAACTCAAATGTGTCTGTGGTCTCCCTGCATGACATAAAGATGTGGCCAATCAGAGCTACTCATGCCCACTAAAGGAAGTAAGCATTTATTGAGCACCTACTGTATTCCCTGCTCTGGTTGGAGGAACAGGGATAGAATGGCAAGCAAGAGTTTGAGGTCAGGCTCCATTTCTGCAGGGATTCAGACTAGATTCAGAGGAAGACAATGACAATCATTAAAAAACCCTGGCTGCTGCCTGGTCTCAGCACCAGGGGATGGTAACACAACAACACATGAACTTGAGAGGCCTGTGAGACCCTGGGCCCTGGACATTGGACAGAGGAGGTGGTAGGGTGAGAGAGGGAGGGAAGAGTTCTCTGTTGTGGACCTGATTGGCATAGCTATGGGATGGGAGGTGCAGACATTTCTGGGGAATGCTGTCTTGGCTGGATGTTGGGTTCAGTGCGGGAAATGCAATGGAAAGGAGGTGGGTTGTAGCAGCCTGTAAGTGTCAATCAAAGGAGCTCAGACTTTGTCCTGACCTAGAGGGAGTTTAAACAGAAGATCTAGTTGGTCATGGGAGGGACAGGCTTTATTACAACAATTTTGGAGGGAGCAGGGAGATAAGGTGGGCACCTGAGCCATTGAGAGGCAGCTCTGGTGCAGTGGAGGAGGTGAGATTCCCCAGGGTGTGTCTGTCAAGCGGGAGTGGTGAGTAGAGGCCCCTTTACATGAGACCCAATTTTGATTTTCCTATAAAGAATCTTACATGCTCTCTCTTCCCTGTTTACTTTTAACTAAAACTGAATTCAATGCTGTTTTATATGATTCTTTGCAATTTTATGGGTGGATGTCTTCCTTTTCAACAAGACTGTGAGTTTCTTGTCTGAGTGGACATGGGATCAAAAAACGTCTTCAGTGATTCTGGGCCTTGCAGCATGGTACGATTTCTTTAATTATTAATTAATTAACGAATTGTTGCTGTAGCTTTCCATTAATTTTTTTAAAAAATTGGAATGTATTTGATATATAATGTGTAAATTTAAGATGTACAACACATTCCTTTGATTAACATACATTGTACTATGAATGCCATTGTAGTGATAATTAGCATCTCAATCAGGTTATAGAATTATCCTTTCTTTTTAGTGGTTGGAATAACTAAGTTCTAGTCTCTTATGGTGGGCTCGCTGTAAACACAGCCCCCTCCTAGCTTTCCCTTTTATAAATCTCCTGTTTCATCCCTAAGAGCTCCCAAGGGGTCAGCACACAGTAGGTACTCAATAAGCACTTGCAGCTGAAGTCCATTAATATGCCTATGGCTCCCACCAGCAGGGGTAGATCCTTGGGGTCCCACTCTTACCCACCCCATCCACCCTCATTCCCCTGTGGGCACTCCTCTTCCTACTTCCTAAAGGCTCGTTGTCTGGAAGAATTTTCCACGAGGAATTCTTTGGATCGGTTCTTCCTGCCCTCCAGGATGAGCCAGACGTTTTCCCTGGTTTCACCTCCGTCGCCTGTTTCTATGACGATCTCATAGGCTGCAGTAGAGAAGTTGGGAGAGGTCAGTGGTGGGGGGTTAGGGGGGTGGATGAGGGAGCAGTGCCCACCATCCATCAGGGCTGCTTCTGCCAGGTCCTACATTTGCTCTTGGACCAAGCCTGGGGTGGGGATGGGGCAGCTTAAACTGGCCACACTTGAGGCAATATAAATAGAATCCGCCCTGATTTGGGGGCTAAAATGATATTCCCATTTTAGTTACAGTAGCATCCTCTTGGCCTGGCAATCTTGGGAGCTTCTAGTGAAGCAACAACTGCTGCTGCCTCCAGGAAGTAGGTTTTCAGCAGATGCTGGGATGGAGAGCCCCTGAGATGCAGAGGAAGATCATGTGCAAAGAACAGGGAGGAGGGGTGGGACCCAGCTACAGAAAGGGACAGGAAAGCCCCAGGCAGGCAAGACTGTAGGAGAGCCTCAACTGTCTTCAGCAGGCAGTCCCGCTTCCCACACTTGTCTGTTTTCACTCTGGGATCAGGCTCAGCAGACCAGCCTCCTCCCCTTCACTTCCCTCAGGCATGTCTGCATTCATTCGTCCAACATTAAGTGAGTGACAAGTGTCAGGACTGGGCTAGGCTCTGGGCGACCCTGGAACTTAACCTCTAGTCCCAGATGCACACACTGATTATACCACAGGACAGAATGCGGTAATCCTGTGACAAAGGGGCAAAGTGCCATGGGCCAAGAGGGAAACCCCAGCTCCTTGTTACCTCCCGCATCTCCTAGATCTCTCCCTCTTGCTCCCTCCAGCCATTCTGCCTCCTTCCATGCTGTTCCTGGAGCACGAGGCATGCTCCTGCCTTAGAGCTCTGCAGTGGCTGTTCTCTGTCCCCAGTGCTCCCCCCACCCCCCACCGCGCACCTACATCAGTGTGGCTCACTCCTTCACCTGCTTCTATTTCTTACCCAAATGCTACCACCTCACTGAGGTCTGCCCCAACTACCACGAATAAAATTGCAACCCGATTTCCCCCAGCACTCCTGGCTTGCCTTACCTATTATTTTTCCCTGTCCCTGTCACCTGGTAACTTCTAACCTGCTATGTAACTTATTTATTATTTTATTTAGTGAATGCATGCTCCATGAAGCCAAAGGTTTTCATTTTGCTCACTGATCGATGCCACGTGCCCAGAACAGCCCAGCACAGAGGCACTCAATAAATAGTTGCTGAGCGAATGAGTGAGTTATTGGGCTAATTACAGGAATTGTGAAGCAGGTGGCATTTCAGCTTGGGTTTGAAGAAGAGCAATGGCTATGATCCACAGAAAATGCAGGAATGTTCCAGACAGAGGGAGAACCATATGAAAATACTGAGGAACGTGACAGAGGCTTGAAGTCCACGTAATCCAGACCTGACCCCAGGGGCTAGGCCAGGGGTGGAGCTGGCACACAGAAGGACACAACACACACTTGCTTGGAGTGTCCCTTTGCATGTAGCTCTTACTGTGGTAAATTAATTGGTGAGGGTTTCGGGTTCTGTATCCAAAGCAGTTGCTCTATTTCTGTGCCTTTAGCTCAGAGATGTGACAAAGACAATTAAGAGAAGAAATGGCTATGTCTGCTGCTCAGTGCCATGTCCATCCCAGCCCCTCAACAACCCTTTGCCTTTGTGACCTTTGTCAAGGACAATCTCTGCTACCTGAAGCAGATAGAATGAACCTGAGCAGAGTCAGGGAGCCCACAGAGGGAAGAGATCCAGAGAGCATGAACACCTGCCTAAGGGCAGGGCCTGCAGAACCCAGCCTAGGACTGTGAGCAGCATAAAGTGGCTGAGCCACTGTCAGGGACTAGAAGGCATCACAGGGCAGAGAGTGGTCCCAGTGCTCCCAACCTTTTTCCCAACAGAGGGTAAGATGTATTCTGCAAACCAGACTCCTGTAACTTCAAAGTGGACCCTGGGGGTTGTTAAGAAAGTGGTTTGAAGCAGGGAACTCAAGGACCCTCCATGCTCACTATGATAAACTCTGGGGGTAGGACCCCGACATCAGTATTATTTAAAGATTGCCAGCAGGCCCTGGCTGGTGTGGCTCAGTGGACTGAGCACCGGCCTATGAGTCAAAAGGTTGCCAGTTGGATTCTCTGTGAGGGCACTTGGCTGGGTTGCTGGGGCAGGGCGGGAGGCAACCAAAGTTTCTCTCTCACATCAATGTTTCTCTCCCTTCCCCTCACTCTACAAATAAATAAATAAAATATTTAAAAAGACATTTAAAGATTGCCAGTGGTTTTCAGCTTCGGCGCCCATGAATCAAGTGCTTGCTGAGGGCCGGGAGCAGCTTCTGGAACTGCTAACAAGAACTGCAGGTGAAGGCAGTGAACAGGAGGATAAATGGGGTGGGGCCGTCAATCAGTCTGGAGTACCAGCCAGGCTCAATACTGACAAGACTGCCTGCAGGGGCCCAGAGGCCCCCGGGGCTAGGAATCAGGTCACCTGGGTCCCACTAGTTACCAATGGGCCTTAGGTGTGTCCCTTCACCTTTCTGGCTTTCTGTTTTCCTTACCTATGATAGAGAGTTGTGCACTGGCTCATGGGGCGGGAGGTGGCTGCGGGAACCTAATGAGAACGGGGGTACTGAGGGCTTTTCACATATGAAGTTCTGTTCAAGTATGAGATGGTGTCCAGAGGTGCCCCTGGGTCACAGACACTGAATGTAAGTGTCACATGGGCTGGGTCTCTATTTTATTCATTTGTGTATCTCAGAACTCAGAATAGGCTGTGGCACTTAGTAGTTGTTCAATAAGTATTTGCCAAATAAAGGTAGCTGAAGGTTGACTGTTTGGCTCCAGCTGCATCCTTGGTTCTCCCCAGGATAAGTTCCATCTGAGGACAAAGGTGTGGCTGTCCCCTGATGGGCAGTGTAAGAGGGTGCCACTCTGCCCCTATAGGCTCCTACTGAAGGCCCCTGCTCTCCCATCCTTCCAGAACTAAAGCCATGCTGCCACCCCTTGCAATCTCCCTGCCAACCCAAATATCACGGGTCTTAGCAGCTGTGAGGCACGAAATCTGTGAGGGAGACTCAGTGATTATGCTCCAGGCCTCACAAATCTCTCCTCTCCTGAATGCTAACAGCCTGAGGAGCCTCTGCTGCTCATCTTGGCACTGGGTAAGGGCCTTAAGTGTTCACATTGAATAAGGGGCTTAAATTGCTCCCCCTAACAAGATTGTGAGGCTCTAAGGAAAAGAACTGCACCCTCTTCCATCCCCTGAGCACTAATGGCACACCTGTGAAGTCCCAAAGCCCACAGAACTGCAGAGGGCTGCAGAGATGAGGGATTCTGCCCATGACTTCTAGGAGCTTACAATTGTGCAGGGAAACTAACATATGTACAAGGGCTGATACAAATAAACTTGGGGTCACAAAGCAGTGTGCACCAATCATAGCATTGAAATTAAACCGGGTGCCTGCAACTCCTCAGTAAGCTCAATTAAAAAAGCTAGGAGTCCACCTCTAAATTAGGGCAGGAAACCTCATACAGATGAGAAATGGGTGCTCATTCCTCATTTGAATGCTCCCAGGGATATCAGTGCTCAGTACTTCTCAGAGCAGCTAATGTCACCTTTTGGTAGTTTGGATGGCATGGCAGAGATGGGTAGGTGGCTTTCTACCAAAGATCCATGTTTCCCCTCTGCAGTGTAGCGTTTGCAAGGAAGAGCTGTCCAGCCAGGGACTACAGTTCCCAGGTGCCCTTGCATTGAGGTGGAGCCACATGACTAGTTCTCACCAATGGAAAGTGAGTCAATGTATTAAGAAGGTAGGGGGACCAAGCATTCTCTTTTCCCTTCTGCAAGAACAGTGGGAGCCACATGGTGAAAATGGCAAACACAGATGAAAAGAGCTTCGGTCCTTGAATCATACTGTGGAAGAAAGACTTTCTGCCAAACACCAACAGTGGACTGTTACGTGAGCGAGAAATAAATTGTGTTGTGTTAAGTCGCTCAGATTTGGGGTTTATCTTTTACTACAGCTAGTGTTGCCTTAATAATTTAGGTTGGAAAATCCTTTTTTTACATTGGGCTCTGCCTTTGATAAGTTTTTGTTGTGTTGGACCCAGATGCTGGCATTTGTATTAAAGAGACACTTTCCTAGTCCTGATGGCCACCCATCTATGGAGCAATTACGCTTTCCCTTTAAATATGCCCTGAAGACAAGATCAAAGAGAAAGTGGCTGAGGAGATGCTGGCTCCGCCCCACTCCCGCCCCCGCACATTCTGTTTCCCAGACGCTTGATTTGGCCGCTGTTGCCACAGGCATCAACTGGATGGAGTCCATGATATAAAAATATACCAGAGAGAGCTCCAAACTCCCCAGCCTAGCCCTCAGGGCAGGGTGAGCTTCTCCCCAGTGTGTTTTCCTCCTCCCTAGTTAATCCCTGAGATTCAGAGCCATGATCTGATACCAGAATCTTGGCTGCTCCAGGTTCATTTAGGGGGTTTGCTTATGTATCTCCCCAACAGTAGGCCTCTGATTTGCCTCGAGCTGTAAAGAGTTTCTTCTTAGATTTGTCAACGCCATTTCCCTCCTCTCTTCTAAGCTCGTTCTCATTTATCTGAAATTTCAGCCCAAGCATCACAGCAAGGCTGAGCCCACCGGACTCCCCACGTACTGGTATTCTCCAGCTCATCGCGGATCACATTGTTGGCACAGGCAAAGTCGCGAAGTATCTGTCTGTCGCCCTCAGTCCTGGAGAACCAGCAGTCACACTGGAAGCGGAAGGTCTGGTCTCGAGAGTTGTCCTTCACATCGAAGTAGCTCACGTGCCAGCCTGGAAATATCCCTGCGGGGAAGAGATTGTGGGGCCTTGGAAATGAGCGTGGTCTTCCCCGCTCTCAAACTTCCGCTCCCCCAGGCCTCTGGCTGCGTGGCCTTGGATAAATTCTCTGTCCTCCCTTGGCCTCGGTCTCCTTGATGAAATGAGGGGTTGGGTTAGATGATCTCTAAGAGCTCCTCTAGCCCAGAGAATATAATTCTCCTGAAAACATCCTTAACTTGGGGTTCATGAACCCTCAGAAGATTTGTGTATGGGATTTAAGCAGTCTGTGGGCCCCACGAAATTGTGCTATAATTATACAGAGACATCGTACCAGGGGCAGGGCTCATTGCTTTGTCATATTCACAATGGGACCTGTGACCCAAGAAATAGATCTTTTAGAATTCTTAAAGCTGAAAGATAAATCCTATGCCTTCTTGATAGCAAAATCCACCTAGCTCACACCTAGTATCTTTATAGAATTAGTTCAGGCATCAGCTCCTCTAGTAAGCCTTCTCCAACAGAATTCTAGCTGATAAAAGGATAAGGAGTAACAAATAGAAAATCATCATTTGTAACCCTAATAGATCATCACTGGATGAAGCCATTAGGTGAGAAGTTACAGGGGACTTTATAATGGAGCGATCAGGCTGGCAGTCCCTGGACCCACCATTCTGTGTAAGCATCACTGGGAGTGGGACTGCTGCAATGTAATGTGAAGTACACGGGACCCATTTTACAATAGTACTGATACCACCTATAAAGTATTCTTGCCAAAGAACATTGAACCTGATTGTAGTCAAGCCTTGAGAGATGGCTTTCAGATTGTAGAAAGTATGGGGAATAAAGAGACAGTAATACCACAAAAAAACCCAAAGAGGTCCAGAATGTGTAAATTTTATAAATCATTGGACCCGCTTTTTTCAACAAGTTAATGGCATAGGAAAATAAAGGGAGTAGGCATTGGTCTCCATTAAAGGAGACTGAGGAGACATAACAACAACTAAATGTATTGTGTGGGCCTTGCTTGCATAACGATTCAAATAAACCCAAAAGTACAAAGACTTTTTAAATGTTATTAAGGAAATTTGCATATGGAGTGAAAATTGAATGACACAAAGAAATTATTGTTATGTGTGATGATGACATTGTGATTTCACAAGAAATTGCCCACTTTAAAAAGAGAAACATATTAAATATGTTTGGGATAAAATGCCATGAGGTTTAGAATTTGATTTTATATCTTTCAGCAAGCAAAAAGAAATTAAGGAGAAAAACAATTAAAAAAGGGATAAAACAAGTATGACAAATCACAATTTTGAATCTATGTGATGTGTATGTGGAAGTTTATTATAATATTCCTTTCACTGTTGTACATGGTTAACATTTTCCATAAAAAAGAACCATTGGATAAACAAACAAACAAAAAAAAATAGAAAGGTAGATTCAGGAAGAGAAGACTGTTATGCTATTAAGTTAGCTAAGCATTTGTAACCTGACTTACAAAAAAGTAATTTTTCAGGATCCACAACATTTCTTGTTTGTAAGACTCTCCAACGAAATATACTTGTCCTCATAAATTTCCATGCAAGGGAAGCATAATGTAGCATGAATATATTTAAACTAAATACGGAAAAGTGTGGCATAGAGAGCACTTAAGGACATGTTTAGCTATCTTAGCTTATATTACCTTTTAAACTTCCATTTCTGGAGGAGAAAGTTTCTATAAAGAAGAAGTTAGGCACAGAACTTGGACTCCCCATTCCTCTCCTGACCCTAGTATCCCAGCCACCTGGGCTTAATGAGGATACAGAAATGTTCCTTTCCCTGCCAATGATATGGTCCTACTTTCAGGTCCAACATCTGGTTGAAGGGGAGGAGGCCCACTTCTCTGCCTAAAAAGGGAAGAGGATAATATCAATGACTCAGGATTTCTTTAAGTTTAACAGCCAACATAAGGCCAAGGCAATTCCATAGCTGTGGGCTATCCAAGGGAGGAATCAAAGCCTTTGAAAAGCTTGGCACCTAAACCATTGTGTGCAGCTGTCCATGGTGCTTAACAACCTCTTTCCATTCAGGGTTTTGATTGTCGGTAATGAGAAACAATTGACTGTCAGACTTTTTTGCATAGAAGAAAAATACATGAAGAAAGCTGAGAAAGTCTAGATGTGCACACTATCAGTATCAGAAATTGCAACCGGTATTAGAGGGCTTAGTCAAGACCCTGAAATTCATTACCAGGACTCAATTTTTCAAAGTACCGAGACACAAGAAAAAACTGAGTCTGGAGAATTGTAGGTTTCCTGTGACTGAGTCATGAAAAGACAGGAATGGATCTGAGGGACCAAAAAAGGGGTATAAATAAATTATATTAAAACTAATATTAAGTCTCTACTATATCATAAACAGTCTGATAGGCATTAGGGAAAGAACAATGAAGAAGACAATGGTACTCAGGGAGTTGACAGTCGAATAAAGGGGACAAAGAAAAAGCATGTAGTTACAAATTTAATGACTATCCTGGGAGGGGTTCTTGTTAGGTAGGAAATAGGGAGAACTTTCAGTAAGGAGGTGAAGACATATGAAAATCTGTTAAGATGATGATTTTGGTTCTAGATTCTTCCTATTTTTCCATCTTAGAGAAATATAGTTGGTTTCTGAGCCCCAATTATCATTGAACTGCATGCAGGGGTGTGGAGGCTTCAGCTGCAAAAGTTAAAGCAATGAGTTTGTCACCTTGAGAATTATAACTCTGGACCATCTGGCCTTACTGGACTTTAAGCTGCTGCAGTTAAGCCTTACATTAGGCTCTCTGATGGGCCTGCATTCTGTTTTGGTGTGTTTTATCTTGCCCCAGTGGCCTTGAATATTTTTCTATGCAGCAGCAAGTCCCAAGGCAGATTTTTTCCCCCTGAATAACTCCTCTGCCCTCAAGAGTACTAATATCTTGTTAGTGCATGTTGGTAGCATGTCTGAGAGTTAGAAGCCTGTGGATATAATGTGCTTCTTTCTGATGTTGGCAGGGACACCATTCCTGGGACTATACTTCCTACACAATGGTTTGCTTCTTGTGTGTACCATGCAAAAAGAGAGTCTTTGCATGGATATTAGGGTAAGTAGACCCCAATCCCACATCACCCCCATTAATCTGATCAGTTAAATTCTTCTCATAAGGCTTGTGACACACACAGTGGGGCTCAGTGCTTTTCCTGAGCCATTGGCAGTCCAATTAAACAGTGAAGTGATTGTCTTGACTGGGCTAACCATTTGCTGAGTGTCATGGGCAGCAGCTCATCCTGATCTTGAGAACTGTCTGCAGAAGAAGATGGTCTTGATAGTTATGGCCCTTGTTATTACGTTGGACTTTCATATACCAGTCAACCTGCTACTTGTCCTAAGACAATCATAATGGATGATGAGAGGATGGGAAAGAATTCAAGGGTCTTGTTTTGTTTGCTTCTTGGAAAAGAGGACAGATTCATCAGGGATATTTTGTGAATGTTCTGCAAGCATATTTTTTCCCCATAGACTCATAATGACACTGGAATGGACAAGTGAGGAAGAAGGATCCCCATCCACTACACCCTTCTCTAGATAAGACACCCCAATACACCCTGGTAACAATCATACATGGGAGACAGAGTGAACAGAGGTAGAAGAATCTGCCCTCATCTCAACTTTTTTGACCCACTGGCACAATGGCCAGGTGAGGGCGCATGATGGGTTGGCACCCAACATGGTGTACTGGAATAGGGGTCAGAAGGTCTGGATTTATTTGTCCTGTGTTCTTTTCTTGGGTTGTAGTCCTGAGTAAGGCATTCAAACTTCACAGAACCCCAACATATTTTTTGGTTGTAGAAAAGACAGGTAACGAAGTGGTTTTTCTGTAGTAATTCACAAAGAGGTTGTAAGGATCAAGTGTTTGCATCTTTAATATTTAACAGCATCAGACATATATTGAACATTGACTGAATGGACACAATGAGATTTAAAAACTGTGTAGTTCTGTGAAAATATTTGTCATTTTATTGCTTTGAAGATTGGCTATTTTCTCTGTGCCTAATTTGAGCTTATTCCCTGTTATAGAAAATATTTAACTGTGTAACTCATGTTAAAGCAAAATAGTGTAGCTCCTTTAGGAAAGGAGATTTCAAACTGCCAAGTTGGGTTTCATCAGTTAGCATAACGAACATATTGGTCCCCAGTAGGGACTTGGAAGAAGTAAGGACAAACAAAGTCAGGATGGCTCAGGGCCACTTGTGGGGGAGACTCAGAAATACTGGAGAAGGCTTTGAGCAGATAGTATTGCAGAGGCTAGTTTCAGTGGAGGACAAGAGGGGTGAGTTAGAATAGTAAGAATTAAGGGAGCAGCATGTGTTAAGGAGGTGAAATATAGTATTTAACAACTCTTCTCTAATTAAAATGGAACTTAAAGGCTCAACACCAGAAAAAAAAAAATGGTCTCTGTGGACTGAAGACAACAAAAGAATAACCAAAGAGATGTTGAGAACATGAACGTCATCACAGTTACAGATATGACAAAGTTTCCGTGGGTATTTTGAATTAAAAAATAAATTTCTCACTTGGCTTATGTTCTATTCTACTGTTTATATTTATAAGCAAGTTTGACTAATTTTAGACTTGCTATTATAAATAAACAAGCCTAATCCTTTGTAGAAAATCCATGGGAAGTAAATTTTCTTTTTCTTAATTTTTATGTCTGAGCTAGGAAGTCAATGCTCCAATGTCACAGAAAATTAAGAACCATTCATAACCACTGGGAGAAAGCAGGAGACACTAAGCTTCATCTCTAAAATTTGTCCAGAACATTGGCTCTTTTAACTGATGGAAGCATCAAAATGGTAGCAATCAGCATCTTTTAGTTGCCTGAAACCTGGGGTTTCAGTTCAGTTGCCAGGGAGAGAGAAAGGGGCTCAGGTGGAGAGCTGAGGCCTGCCCTCCCCACCACCCTGACCTTGAGTGAGAGGTACCTGAGTTGTCATGCCAGACTCTTAGCTTGCAGAGGTGACCCAGGCTGAGCATGTCAGAGAAGTTGAACGTGTCTGTGTTGTTCCGCTCAAACTTGTCCCAGTTGACCGACCGCTTCAGGGCCAGTGTTCCACTGTCCCCATTCTCCCCAAAGATGATGATGAACACGTTGGCATCGGTGCCCGCACCTGGGAGTGCACAAGATAAGGGCTCTTGGTGCTGGCCTCTCAGACACATAGTCCTTTTGCCCTAGTCTGCATCCTTGCATCCTTGTGGGAGCCAGGTGTGAAGGCAGGCAAGTTCAGTGTCAGTGAGGCTCGGGTAGGAAAGGGTTGGAACTCTTGGGTCTCCTACTCTATCCTTCATTTATCTCTGTGCTTTGTGCATGCTGGTGGGCAAAGTGGAGTCCTGGCTAGCAAGTGTGAATGGTTTAGTATAAGAATTCACCTAGTTCTGGAGAAATACACCCACACTTAGAAGGCATGCCCTGTAGACTGGCTTTACAGTTTAGAAATACAGGCTCCCTCCTACACACTGTGGGTTCAGAGGAAATAGGAAAGTTTCTTGTTCCTCAAATATACCTCTTGATAACATACTACACTAGAATTCATATCATTTACTTAAGCCAAATAGAGGTATTGACCCTTGTTAAAAAGAAGATGCTTCTCAAAGAGGTGACCCTGTGGAGCTTTTTTGATGTATACCCTGTGGTTATCAGTAAACTTATCACTTGTTTCCTGAGGTTACATCATGAGGATATGGAGGGGCTTGAAAACATGTGGACACTTGGAACTTTTAAGCAAAAAGAGTGAAGGCTCCACTGTGAGGAGGAAAGGAAGAAGAGAGGGGCCAAAAACAAACTTTACCAGTTTTATTGACCCATCAGTTATGCTTGTGATCGGACCATGAGAGCTTCATTTCTTTGGCTAAATGCTTCTCTATTGGGCCAACAAGTTAATTCTAAAGTAGCCATTCACCATTAGTGTAAATGAGTTTGCCAGATTCCTTGCAACAGTTCCTGGGGAGCAGGCTTGGTACAGGGGAAGACAGGCAGGAAACATGGCCTTTGCACACATTAGTGTTCTTACTTGGAAGGTTTCCTCTGGTGACCCCTGTGCCTCAGTGGCTTCCGTTTGTCTTTCCGGACTGGACTTTGGCCCTCCGTGACCTTACGTCTGATCCCTTGTGCCTCCCTCTGGGTTTCCCAGCATGTGTGCTGACAGAACCTCACTGTCATTTGCTCCATGAGAGTGTCAGACCCACAAGGGCCCAGGGTCATCTCTCCATTCTATGATGCTAGGCCAATGCTGGCTCACAAAAGATGGTTGTCAAGCACGGGCATGTGGGAAAGAACCCACGGAGTCTCAGATGCATGGCGCCTGGCTGCGTGGCACTGGGAGGCAGCAGGAGGACTGAGGATCTATGAATCAAGCTTCATTTCTGACCATTTGCTGACCTCAGTGCTTGATAACGTTTTCCCTCACTTGTCTGAGGGAGGAGGAACACAGCCAACTCCGTCACTGGGAGGAAATACTTCTGTCCAGACAGGAAATGACACAGTGTGGAAAGGAAAGGTCTTGGATTGACTAACATTTGAAGGCCATCTAAGAAAATGTCCTGACCAGAGCCCAGGGCCTGAGCCAGAACTTGAGGAGGGACAAGAGTAGTGGGAGGTGGGAGTAGGAGATGGGGGGACCCGCTGACTCACCCCGGATGTTACTGGTCTTAACTGAGACGGTGTAGGAAGTCCTCTCCATCATCTCCTCCCCATCAATGACGGCACAAATTTCACACCCCAGGACCTTATTGCCCTGCCGCAGGGACAGCCAGTCTCCGTAGTAGAACATGGTCAGGTCTCCAGTGTTCATGTTCTTCAGGAGGATCTAGGTGAGAGGGCCCAGTGTGGGAATACATGCCCTCGCCTCCACCAGCCCCCCGCCCACTAATGCATCCCCTTTGGCTGAGCCCCAAGGACCCAGAATCCCTTGAGATGAGTTCTTCTGCCTTAGACTCCCGGCATGTGGGAAGGGCCCTGTCCAGGACAAAGACTCTGCCCTGTGTGCCTCACACAGGTGTGGAAACCCCCACCATGACTACTCTAGTTTAGGGATTTGAAAATGGGCTATTTGTCCAAAGATGTTTCCAACATTGTACACAAGAAGTGTGTGCTGAATGACTGACAGACAATGGACCAACCAAAGCACTGTCAGGCACAAACATCTGGGAATAGTGTACTACTGAAGTTGGCCCGATTGTCCTGGGCCTGGGCACCATATTGTTAGCTCAAGAAGAATATGCTGAAGAGGGGTGTAGGAGCCTGGGGGACCTCAGGACAGATGGCCGTTGGTGGATGGGGGATGAGAGGACTGATTTTGGGGGAAGTAGAGGGCCCAGGTGGAGAAAGAGGCAGCCACCAACTCAGGGATCACAGGGACACCAAGGGCTCCCTTTTCGTCCCACGTAGTTTCCACCATATTGCTGTCCCAACTCCTGCTGCTCCTCTCTCACTCCTCTCAACTCATCTCCTCCAAGAAGGCCACACCAAGTCTCTGCTTGCTACAGTGCCTGCTGTGTCCTCTGCCAGTCGACTCAGTTTTGACTGGACGCAAATAAATAAAACTCTGTTCTCCAATTAATTTGCATCAAAGGGGCCTATTGGATTATATAGGCCAGGTCTCTGTAACAACCCTCTAAGATGGCATTTGTACTTTCCCAAGGTCCTCCAACAACCCAAAGGAGCAGGAGGAAGGTGCAGGCTGGGGGTGGGAGGGAGAGAGAGGGTGCAGATGATTTACCCTCTCCAGGAACCACTCAGGCCTGTTTCCCTGGCCGTCAATTCGGATCCGCATCTTGGTGAATGGAGCAATGTCCAGGATCTCCATGAGGAAGGTGTCATTCTGCTCCCTCTCAAATCTGGGGGTGGAGAGCAGATGCATGAAAAAGGGGAGCTGGCTGTGGTGAGGGGCCCAGGTCATGCCACAAACCAGGTTCAGGGTAAGGAGAGAACAGGCTTCCACTGACTACCCCGTCGCTTGTCTGTTGCACCCCAGGTGTGTTCCCAAAATACTTAAGTGAGTTTGCCTGTAGAAGCAGTCCTGAATCCAGACCTACTAGTTCTGAGTGTTCATCTCATTCAGCAGTCCCAGCTTTTCTCTGGGACTTGGTTTCCTCATCTGAAGTCTGGGGAGAATGGCACTAGCCCTGCAGTCTCAATGGAAAAGGAGTTTCATGACTGCAAACTTTACCGGCTGCCATGAATGGTAGGGCAGGCTGTGCACTGTACAACTCTAGATGGTGCCATTCACATTTATTTATATATATTTACATGTATACACAATCTGCACAATTAAAGACAATGGCCTTGAGTGGCAGGGATATAGAAAGTAACATTGCTTTTGTTGCTATGACTACTTTTCTGCTGAATTGTGCCTTATCTCAGAGATGCTCTCTCTTCATCCCTTCCTTACTGACCTTCCCACAGTGCCGCACGTATAAAGCGACCTTCTGTGCTGACTGATTGCTTGACTGCTGGGTGGCTCCAGATGCTGCTGCTGATAAGTCTCTGGGGGTAATGCAGGTGGCACTGAAGAAGATATGACACTGTGTGGCAACTGTCATGCCTTTTTGAATACAAGACATATTTTTAAAAGCAGGGGCCACAGCCAGTGGGACTGAGACTGCAAATGCTATGGACCAGGAACGAACCACTCCTAGTCTTACAGGCAGTGGCGGAACAGCCAAGCAGCCTAATCTCTTTGGATAAGTTGCTCATGTGCATTTTATGATTATTGGAAGTAAAAACGTTCTCCCCAAAATCTGTCCAAAATCCTTTCTGCTCCAGTTTAAGCCCAGTCTATCCCTCTGCTCATATGGAAACTGAAGGAGGTGCTCACAAAGTCCATTGTCAAGTTCATATCACATACTGGAGAGTTCTCTCAAATCATCTATCAACTCATTTGCTTCCTTACTCTTGCCAGGTGTATAATGTTGCAGATCAAAGGAACTTTAGAATTCTTGGCTTTGTATTTCTCTTTAATTTTCACACTTTGAATTTAGCTAAGTGTCTCCATCTTACAGTGGGCCAGGCGAAGGAGAAGGGGAGTAACAAGCTTGTCTTGTAGAAGGCAGAAGAGTGGATTACTTGGCTCCCTCACCCTTCTTTAGAGACCAAACCCCACCTACACCTGGATGGACCTCCTCTCCTCAGGGTAAAAGCCCACATCCAAAGACAAAGCCCCTCATTGGCCCTTCATTGCTCCACAGCTAACTCCCACATTTTCTGCTGTGCAGACCCCTCAAGGCTGACACTTGGTAGGGCCCCCACACTGAGGGGCTGCCGTTGGAGAAATGGTCAGCCTTTGAGCCACGTCCCCTAAGGCCTAAAACTCTTGGTAAACTAGTTGCCCTCCCAGCCTAAGGCTTTGGCTGTGGTTAGCTTCATACTGTTCTCAGTCACAGAGGCTAATACTGTATGTGAGTAGGTATTGGTTACTCTGATAGGGGTGGGGAACAGGAGAAAACCAGAATAGGAAGGGAATGAGCAACAGCCAAAGGTCGTGCTCCTCTGATGTCACCTTTTCAGCTGCTGAGCAGAGAGGCTCCTCTGGGTAGATAAGCAGGGCAAAGCCTGGACCACTTTAGCAGCCTTGTCCTTCTGAGTCAGATGCTCAGGAGATTCACAGTGACATAATACTATCAACTAATCTGCAGACCTTACAATTAACATTCTCTAGGGAGGGAGGGAGGGATGGAAAGAAGAAAGTACAGGGGAAAGGAAGAAAAGATGGGCTATGAGATCAGGTAATCAAGGAAGGCTTCTTGGAGGAGGTAGGTTTAAGCTGGACCTTGAAAGAGAAGAGAGTGGATGAAGGGCACCGCAGGAGGTGGGAATCACAAGGACAAAGGTGTGGAGGCTGGAAGTCCCCAAGGAATGAGGGGCATATGAGGGAAGCGATCTGATTGAATGCACAGTGGGGCTAGAAAGTGAAGAACTGGATAGGCAGAGGGGTAAAAGGCAGAGCTGGTCCCTGAATACCTGGCCTTCTTTTTGTCCAGCTGTACTTCCTCTGTGCTGCCATTGATGCCATAGAGGGTCATAAAGATGTTGGAGTCTGTGCCACCACCGACCACGTCACCCGTCCACACAGTCATTTCGTACAGCTCCTGCCATGAGAGGGATGCGGGTCCTGAGCCTTGGTGTCACTCACCAACCCTACCCACTTGCCTCATTATCACCAGGGCAAGATGACACTGTCTCCTAGCTCTGTGGCTCTGAAGTGTCCCCCACAAGGCCCAGTTTACTACTAGAGGGAATTCCATTTCACATAGAGAACGTGTGTGCAGCTGAAACATGACTGAGAGTCCCAGCATCAACTGATTCCTTTGTCAGTTGAATCACAAACTAAATCCATGCATTCTAGCAGCACATGGTGGCAGGACAGTGGCGTTTGGAGCCACGCAGAGCTCCATTTGAATCCCAGATCCACCACCAGCTAGCTGTTGAACCTGGGCAGGTGCTTCACACTTGCCAGCCTCTGCTTTGTCCACCGTGAAATGGGGATAAGCACTTTGCCAAGTTGTGACATCTACAGACATGTGGCAGCCTTGTGGTATGGCCTCACGAAGCAGCAGCAGCTCTGGGTGAATGTCCTTCCTTCAAGCTGCAGCCAACAAACACCCTGACGCTTAAGGGAGCTCAGATTCCATTCAGTTGTAAAATGGGACAATCACCTATTCTATTTGATTTTTGCTTTAGTTTGGGATTTTGCCATTTTTGTTTTAGGTTCACTCCAAAAAAAAAAAAAAAAAAAAAAAAAATGATATATTCCCTTTGTTTCCACCAGAGAGGGAGGCAGCAGCGAGCTCTTTCCAGAAGCCTCACTGAAGCCCCTGGCCTTGGTTTTTCCTCTCAGAGGAAGCCTCGTGGCTAGTCTCGGCTTCTTACTCTATTTCCTCTCGCCAGGTGCCCAGGCATCAGCAACTAAGTCCCAAAGACTCAGGATAGGCTTGCACACATGGCTGAGAAACTGCCAGGCTACCATCATCTCCTTTGCCCATACCTGGCCCTTCCCTTCCCCTGTGGCTGCCCCATGGTTTTCTCACCTGTGCAGGAGCCTGGTACCCACTAGCCAGAAGCTTTAAAACTCAGAACCCAAGTCACACACCACAGTGATCATGCCACCAATGTTGTGCCTTTGGGTACTCGGTGGTTGTCAAGCAACAGCTAGAATCTCTGCCACGAAACTGCAAGATTAGAAGTAGTATTTTCAGGCCTGGCACAGAGGACAGGTTTTCTGAGGGAGTAATGGAAGAGTCTCCTGCTTTACCAGGAAAATCCGCTTAGACCATCTAACAAGAGCATCTGTGGTGGCACGGAGTTATTGAGAATAAAAACAGGAGCCTGGTGCTCTTTTGCTCTTATCCAGACAGGCATCAGAACTAGAATGGTCAGAATGAGTTTTTGTGGCTCCAAGGAGACTGGCCCTTATGGCTCCTCCCTCCAGACTCCTGCTCTCTGTGTCCATATTTCTCTCCTTTGCACAGACACCCCTCTTTTTATGTCACAGGTCTGTTTCCTGAAAGAAACACAGAAACAGGGCTTTTGTAACTCCACTCTGATATCAGATGCCTTGGGGAGACGGCTAGTCCAAAGAACCCTGTGGTTTTTGTAAAGTAACAAACCTGTGCTCTCGCAGGTTTATTTTTCTTTTGTTTTAAAGACTGATTTATTTATTTATAGAGGGGTGTAAGGAGGCGGAAAGAGAAGGAGAGAAACATTGACTGATTGCGCCTTGTACGTGCCCCAGCTGGGAACATAACCCGCAACCCAGGCAGGTGCACTGACCAGAAATCAAACCGATAGCATTTGCTTTGCAGAACAATGCCCACCGAGCCACACCAGTCGGGACAACCTGTGTTCTTTTGCATCATGAATAACAGTGCTGTGGGTCTGAAATTTCATGGACTAAAGAGCTCAGAGGGTGATACAGCTGCACTGGGTTGGGGGTGTGTGGGTGCTGGTGGGTGGTGCATACCCAGGCACACACATACCCACGTGAATGCTGGGAACTGGGTCAGGACAGAGGGTGAACTATGTGCTAACTCACAGACTGTCTGGACACAGATGGAGATGTCTGGGGAAGGGAGGGAGGTTGTTCATGTGGGAGCATGTTCTGTCCTCTGGCTCTCAAACAAGGGAGAGGGTAGGCACTCACTTTCCTGCCTGTCAAGGTTTTGACAGCCCATAACTCAGTCCTTCCTTCTGTCTCCATAGACAATATGGCAGGGCACACTCAGGTGCAGGCTGATTGCTTCTTACCTTTGCGGGACAGCTGCTGACTTAAATCTCATTGGTTTGGGTTTAGGAACAGAGGTGAAGGCTAAAGCCTTCTGTTGACCACAACAACTTTTCAGAGAGAAAGAGAAGTCTGTGGGGTCACATGAACCAGAGGCCTCTAGGCTGCCAACTGGCCATGTTTCCTTGGGCATCAGCACCCAGACATCCTGCCTCCTGCCTAGCACTGACCCGTGAGTTTGAATAACTCATCCCTGGTCATTTAGACAGTTGGAGATGGAGCCAGGATAGGAACACAGAACTCCTGCCTTCCAGCCTTTTCTACTTAAGGGGGGTGTTGTGCAGACAGCTCTCACTGCACTCTGAGACCCAGAGGCTCACAGAATCCCAAATGCCATCTGTCCCTGTCACTGTCCTACTGGTGTCGATGGAGCATCTATGTAGAGCTGTTTCTTTGCAAAGCTCATCTGGATGTTCATGACTGCATATTAGTTAAGATCTTACCTGGAACAGAATGGAAAACATTATCTCCATGTGCTATATGAGAAAACCAAGGCCCAGAGAGGCCAAATGTCTTACCCAAGTGTCATGCAGCAGCGGAACAGAAAAGACTCGAGTCTCCTGTCTCTGAGCAAAGTGCATGTGGCTGGTGCACCAGGCTGCAGCTTCAGCCAATGCCCCAGTGATGAGTTTCCTGCTTCCCTCACATTCATCTCCCTACTGCTCCCCACCACATCTTGCACACTCTTGCCATGTAATGCACACACACAGGCCCCTCTATACCTTCACCCCGATGTTCACCACCGTAGCATCCAGGAGGTCGAAGACCATGGAGGTGAGGCCATCTCCTCGGTCCTTGGAGAGCCAGCAATTGCAGGTCAGTATATACTTGGTGCCCTGGGTGGGCACAGCCAAACTCAGCTCCTCCACCTGCCAGCAGTTCTCAGGGGAGGTCCCATCATGGCCCAGCTGTGAGGGGACACATTGGGGCCCTGAGGATCTGGACATGACTGAGAAAGAAGCCCTCCCTGCCCTGCTCAGTGTCCCCTTCCCCATTCTGCAGCCTCCTCCCTCAGTGCTTCCTTCCAAAGTGCTTTGTACTCACTGACCCAAGTCCCTCCCATGAGGGGAAAAGATTTTGCAGATAGAATTAAAGTGTCTAATCAGAAGACTGAGTTAATAAAAAGATTATTCTGGGTGGGCCTGACCTAATCAGGTGAGCCCCTTTAAAAGAGGGTCTGGACATCATACATGGAAGAAGTCAGAAAGATTTGAACCAGAAGACATCTTTTCTTATTGGACTTGGAGAAACAAACTGCCATGTTTTATAGGGGCTCGCATGGCAGAGAATGTGGGCAGCCTCTGGGAACTGGAGGCCTCAGTCCTACAACCACAAGGAAATAGATTTTGCCAACAACCAGTGAGCTTTGAACGGGATCCCAAGCCTCAGATGAGACTGCAGCCCTGGCAGCATCTTGATTTCAGCCCAGTGGCATTTGGGAGGAGGAGCCAGCTAACTCACTACATCAGGATTCCTGACCCAGGAAAATGGGAGATAACACGTCTGTGAGAGCGTTAGTTCCTAAGTTTATGGTCATTGGGTACAGAGCAACAGAAAACTAACACACAAGGCATCCGCATAGGGTGGGGGGGAAACTGGACATGGAGGGGCGGGGGATTCACCTAAGGTGATGGCAGAGGCCAGGAGGTCTTCCCCTGCTACCTGCTCTGAGGTGGGGGTCAGGTCAGCTGCTCTGCCCACCCTCTACTCTCCCTCCCTCCTCCACCCCATGTACAAGTCAGCTCCTTCCTTCCCTGGGGGTGGTCACCATCCCGAGATCCCAGGGGCCAGCACCTCTATCTTCTTGATGACGCCTATATCCAAGCCTCCCACGTAGAACTCCTCCACGGAGCCGCAGCTGAAGCCCTTCTTCTCTCCAGGATAGTCCAGCCAGATGCGGTTACTGACCAGTTCACCCTCCCCAATGAGAATGATGAAGGCCCGGCTCTCAGTGGCTGCATCCTTGTGTGTCCCAGTGGTGACTGACACATAGTAGGGAATGACTGCAAGAGATCAGGGGCCAAGCCTCACAACAGGCCAGGTGGACCAGGGCGGGAGCGTAGACTTGGCAATGAGACTTGAGACAACTCACTGCCTCCGAGACAAAGTGCAAAGGAGCTTTCCGGACTGGCAAGTTATCTATGGTGAGTGCCTACTCTCCAGGGAGGAGGAAGTCGGTCACTCCCAAGCGAAGATCAAAGAGAGTGTCCTTGTCACATAAAAACTGAGCTGCACCTAGTGTGCCCATGTGAAGAGGGATAAGACAAGAACCTTTCCCCACGTACAGGGGAAGCCTGAAAGGTTTACTATGTCAGCAAAAATGAGGTTGGCAAAACCAAGGTCTCACAGAAAATAGGAATTTAGGGAAGATTAATAGAAGAGTATTATATATGTAACATGGTAAATGAAAATTACAGAAAGCATCCATTTCTATCCATTAAACCAAACTAATCAGCATAGAAACTCGCTTAGGTAATGGCACAGAATTCTAGTTGCCCATCCAGTATTTGTTTCCCTTGCAGCTGGCAGGGGGGTAGGTGGGGGAGCGGGGGGGGGGGGGTCATGGTACACAAGTGGATGTGGTTGAGAACGTTGCTTTTAAAGAATCTGACTCAACAGGGAGGAGCCCCTTTTGCCCGTTACCCTTCCATTCATTCTGCTTTGGGCATGACTGTGATGGCTGAAGCTCTAGCAGTCATCTTGGCAACAGGAGTGACTTTTAGGCTGCAAGCCTCTTGTGAGGTTGCCAAAGTAGTTAAATTGAAAGAGCCTAGGCCCCTGACTTCACTGGAGCTGCTATATCAGTAACAATGCCTACCTTTGAACTTCTATGTGAGAGAAAAGTAAAATCCCTCAATCATTTAAGTCACTATCTTGAGGTCTCTGTCACTTGCAGTTAACCAATGGATACAAGTTTGGAAACCCTTCTCCTGGCCCGTCTTCCTCAATAGCTTGGAAGGCACTGCCCTGGTGTAGTGGGTTATAGGTTATGCAATATGCATCTCTTTGAAAAGTTTCCAAACTAGACCTTCCTGGCTGGAATTACCTGCACTGTTTTCTGTACCTGCCTGTGGCCTGGCTCTGAGCAAAGCGCATCTGGTAGGTATACCAGGCTAATCCCTGCCTTCTCACCTCTCAGGGTTGTCGTGAGGGTGGAAATGGGACATACGTGTGAAAACTGTGTGTAAATTTTAAGACATTAGATAGACACCCTCATCAGCGAGGTCACCTTCATCATCAAGTCTGGGCACAGCTTGGTGTTGTCTTGTGGAGCTTGATCTTGTAGTAAGTCAGATCATGGTGGGGCTAACGCATCGCCTGCCCAAGAATATCTTAAACACATTGCCATGTGTGTGTTCCTCCTCTGACGAGACCCTGCTTGGCTTACCCCGGCCATCCTGGACATAGTTGGCCATGACCCCCGTCACTGTGTCGACGTCGACATCAGCCATCTTGGAGCTCATGGCGAGCTCCCAGAAGTCCGCAGGGCTGCTGCAGTTGCTGCTTCGGTCCCCGAGGTACTCCTGTTGGGAAGAGCGCAATTCAGGCCCATTACACCTCTGGCACCATCTGCCTTCAGGTTGAGGATGATGACAGGCCATGGCTGAGCCCAGACGCCCACCCCCGGCTGCCTTTCACGCACCTTCTCATAAAAGAGCCTCTCAAGTCGCCCGTCCTCCTTCTTCAGGGACAGCCAGCGCCCGCACAGGAACAGAAACTCATCCTCATTGGTGTCATTCCAGATATCCACCTTCTCTACGTACCAGTCTGCATACCACTTGCTGTTGTCATGGCGGAGCTTAATCTTATAGATGACACCCAGGTCGGCGGCCTCGATAATGAAGGTGTCAGCCTGGGGAGTCCAGATGTGGGGACTTGGGTGAGAGCGCTCCCCATTTCCACCCACTCCAACCCCATCCATCCAGTACCTTTCATACTCCTCAACTGTTGAGCTAGACAGACCCTCCCAGCTGGGGAGCCCTCTAGGCTCTAACCACAGTGCTTGGTATGCCAAAGCCTCACTGGCACAATGGCCCTGTTTGCACTCTAGTTCCTTTGGGAAAATCCCTGTGGATGTTTGGAAGACAGACTCTGATGAGCTGCGTGGGGGTGGGACAGATGAAGGTGCTCTCCCTGTTCTGGGAACTGATGTCCTGGTTATGTTGAGTATCAGAATGAGTTCAGCTTGGAGGCTGGAGGATGATAGCTGAGGGAGAGGCAGACTCCTTCTGAATGATGGGAGGAATGTGAAGTTTTCATGGGGAAGCAGGTAGGCCGTTGGAGGGGCCAGCCATCTGGGCTGCAGTCTCTGCTGGAGGCAAAGCTGAGGAGAGTAGGGGGACAACATCTGGGTTCAGGATGGTTTTGTATAGGGTGTGACATAAAGCCCCCCTCTGCGCTCTGATTATACCTTCAGCAAAGTGACATTACACTCTTGGATAATTGGATTCTTTGAGGATTGTTCAGGTCCTCCCTGGGACAGCCCAGGTGATGGAAGTAGCCACCTGTGGCAGGACTAGAGGCAGGGCTGGGAAGAGGCTCCAAGTGGTGGCATTAAGCTGAAGATGGGGGGTTGGGCTTTCCAGGAAGCCATGGTGGGTCAGTCTTTTGGCTGAGGAATCTCCAAGCGAATGGTGCATGGCCGAGGGCAGGTGTGGACTTATGCAGGCCTTGGGGCACTGGCAAGTGACATAGTTAATTAGAGCAAAAATGGGCACACCTAATGACATAGGGATTGCACTTCCTTGCATCTGTTCTGGGGGGACACCTTCATATGTGAGCAAGGCTGTCTGTTGCAGGCCTATTTTTACGGTGGAACATTGGGAGCCAATAGGTGTTCAGCGCCTGGGAAACAGTGTCATGTGTGGGATGTTATGTGTGTGGTGGTTACAAAGAATGAGCCAGCTCTACATATGTTTGACTATCCTGTCACAGAATATTTCTAAGATGTCCCATTGCATGCCAAAGGCAAGCCGAAGAAGCATTCATATAGCATGACGTCTTTTATGTAAAAAGTTAAAACAGCAGAACAGCATTATATTTCTATAGGCACATATTCATGGGTCCAGAGAAAAGCCTTGGAAGGATTTGGAGACAGGAGGGAATGTGGGGCATTTTGGAAACTGGGGCTCAGGGGTCTGAAAGGGGCATTTCACACAAACTAGTGGGGCTGGTAACCATGAAGGTCTGTGAATCCCATGGAGGGCTAGGCCAGACCTGGGTTGGGTGGGGAGACCCTGATAGTTGAAGAGAGAGAGGGACTCTGTCAGCTTTGAATAGGTAAACTGGGGAAGTCCAGAGGAAGGGTTGGATTTTAGGGGTCTGGGGCAGGGAGTCAGGTTGGTCTGATAAGTTAGGTGAGATAAGGAAGGACTGAGTGGAGATGGAGTGGATCAGGCTGATCTGAAATTTAAAAGGGAGAATCTTTAAGATGTGGTGATTGATTGAATGTGGATGGGGAGAGGGTGCTGAGAGAAGAGGGGTGTCAAGGATGACTCCTGGATTCTGAAAGCTTTTACGTGGTCTGCAGTGAACTTAAAGTCATATAAATCTTCAGTGACTAACTCAGCTGTAGCTCCAGCTCCCCTGATGGGACATCAGAACTGGAGGAGGGTAGAGAAAGGATTGGGCAGAATGCAGTAAAGATTTTTGGTGTGATATAACAATTGCTAAGAGAGAAAATCTGACTCTGCACACAGAGGAGAATGGATTGCATTACCTTCTTGTATATTTTTATTTATTCACTTAACAAATATTCATTATACCTACTCTGTCCCAGGCTCTGTGCATAAAGCCACAAACAAAAATGTATCTACCAGCCATGTGCCACACATGACTATTTTACAAGCACTTACAAGGCATCGGTTCCAGGTGCCCGTGAAGGCAGGAAAAGGTGTGCTCTCACAAGCCTTGCCAAGGCCCAGCACTAACAAAGACGTTACTTCAGGCCAGGCACATTCTAGGCACTTCAGATGCTTTAACTTATTTTATGGGAAAGGAAACTGAGGCAGGGAGATGCTAAGTAACTCATCCAAGATCACACAACTAGTCAGCATCAGAGCCAGAGTCTGAAGTCAGGTCATCTGGCCCTAGCCACGGGTCTAGGCACCTGACTACTGCTTGGTGCTGCCATATTCCATACATGAATGAGCCTGGTAGTCATGTGTCTACTATAGAATCAGGGACACCAAATGAGTCACTTGACCCTTTGGGTCGACTTCCTACTAACTACCTCAAAAGTGCAAGGAAAATTATAACTCTGTGTGTGTGTGTGTGTGTGTGTGTGTGAATGAGTATATGTGGGAAATTATTTCTCCCTGATACAAAGTGCTCTTACATGTATCTCGACCTGTTTTTCTGCCCAGTGGTCTAAGTAGCTATCACATTGGTATTCCCACTTCAGAAGCAGTAACCAGAGCTAAAGAGAGATGGTTCACATCTGGATGATGGAGCAAATGAATGGGACCTTGAGGCCTGAATCCTTTGGGACCTTATGGTCAGGGTGGCACTCCTTCCAGGTGGACTGGCTCATGGGGTCACCAGCCAGCTGCAGACCTACTTAGATGACACTTACTCTTCTTGTCCCAGAACTTTCTCCTCACCTGCAGCAAATGTTTCAGCATCAAACATCATGCTTGGTTGAGGGTCAGGCTGAAGGAGGCCCTGATAAACTCCCACTGGTTGATGCATAAATCCCCATATGCTCATGGCCCCAGGCAAGACCATGGGTTGCGCTAAGAACCAATTACTTGCTCTGATTATCCTGTGGCTACAGCTTAGCCTGAAGGGATTCTCAGCAGATTTAGGTGGATGGAGAGATGGAAAGAAGCTGAGGAGTGAGTAAAGAGGTTAAGGCAGAAAAGGCTTAAAAGAGAGAGGAGCTGTACTTCTGGTCAAGATGGAAGCATAGGTAGACACACTTCACCTCCTTGTGCAACCATAAGAAGGATAACAACTAACCTCAAAAAAAAAAAAAAAAAAAAAAAAAACCACCCAGGGAGACTTCCGGCCAAGATGGAGGCCTAGACAGACATGCAGCATCTCCCTCCACAAGTAAGAAGGAATACAACTACCTCAAAACTAGAAAACCAGAAGTTCCAGAAAAATTGAGCTGCATGGAATTCCAACAAAGATATAAGGAAGAAGCACTCGTCCAGACAGGTAGGAGGGGCAGAGCCAGGGTGGAGAAAACGCGGTGTGGCAGCGGTGGCAGTAGCAGCGGTGAAAAGCGCAGTTAGAAATTTTAAAAAGTAGGGAGGGACACCTGGGGAGCGCTCCCAGCACCAGATCAGACTTCACAGCTCATGGTTCCAGCGTCTGGGAAAATAAAGCCTCATTGCTTCTGACTATGCAAGCCGGTGGGGGTTAGGGTGGAGGAGGAGGCTGCTGGTCTCTCAGTAGAGTCCACTTGTTTGGAGGGCCCCCTCATTCCTAGAACATTTGTGGACCCACCCACTCTAGGAACGAAGGCCAGGGCAATAGCTGGAGAGGTGCCAGTCTCATATGGAAGTGGGAGAAGTGCCTGGAAAAGGGGCAATTGCTGAGCAAGCAGCATTGTTCCCTCTCAGACCCTTCCCCCACATACAGCACCACAACTTGGTGAAATGGGTTGCCCGTACTGATGAATACCTAAGGTTCTGCCCCTTACAACATAGCAGATGCAACAGCTCTACCTAAGACACAGAGGTATACAAACACAGGAGCCTGCCAAGATGAGGAGACAGAGAGGGAACAGATAAGGTTCCAGAGGGAGAATTAAGCAACGAGGAGATATCCAACCTAGCAGACAAGGAGACAGCCAATCTAACAGACATAGAATTCAAAACACTGGTGATAAAGATGCTCACAGTCTTGACAGATATACTTAAGTATGGCAAACACATAAGGGAAGAAGTGAAGGTTATGTTAACTGAAACAAAGGAAAATCCACACAAAACCAATGGTGAAGGGAAGGAAACCAGGGTTCAAGTCAATGATTTGGAAATTAAGGAAGAAAAAAACAGTCAACCAGTACAGAATGAGAAAAGAAGAATTGAAAAAAATGAGGAGAGGCTTTGGAACCTCTGGGACAACTGTAAATGTGCCAACATCTGAACCACAAGGGTGCCAGAAAGAGAAGAGGAAGAGCAAGAAATTGAAAGCTTATGTGAAAAAATAATGAAGGAAAACTTCCCAAATTTGGTGAAGGAAATAGACATACAAGTCCAGGAAGCACAGAGAGTCCCAAACAAGCTAGACCCAAAGAGGACTACACCAAGACACATCATAATTAAAATGTCAAAGGTTCAAGATAAAGAGAGAATCTCACAAGTAGCAAGAGAAAACCAGAGAGTTACTTACAAAGGAGTTCCCATAAAACTGTCAGCTGATTTATCAAAAGAAATTTTGCAGGCAAGAAGGGACTGGCAAGAAGTATTCAATGTGATGAAAAGCAAGGACCTACCACCAAGATTACTCTATTCAGCAAAGCTATCATTTAGAATGGAAGGGCAGATGAAGTGCTTCCCAGACAAGGTAAAGCTAAAGGAGTTCATCATCACCAAACCATTATTATATGAAATGTCAATGGGACTTACTTAAGAAAAAGAAGACCAAAATTATGAACATTAAAATGGCAACATGTCCAAGCTGCCAGACCAGAAGCACTTCATTCTAATCTGATTCTCCTCATCTGGGTTGAAACTCGGAAGCCCACGAAGATGTTAGCTTACCACTCCTCTCTCATGGACCCCGACACCAAACTCATTGGAAACATGGCACTGTTGTCTATCAGAAGTCAGTTCAAAGGACCCGCCTCTAGAGAGACCAAAGATGCAGATATTGTGGATAAAGCCATTTATTACTTCAAGGCCAATGTCTTCTTAAAAAACTATGAAATTAAGAATGAAGCTGATAGAACCTTTATATACATGATGCTCTACATTTTTGAGTGTCTAAAGAAACTCCAGAAGGGCAATTTCAAAAGCCAAGGCGAGAAAGAAATGTATACACTGGGAATCACTAATATTCCAATTCCTAGAGAGCCTGGTTTTCCACGTAATGCAATTTATGCCAAACCTGCAAACAAACAGGAAGATGAAGAGATGAAGGCTTATTTACAACAGCTAAGGCAAGAGGCTGGACTGAGACTTTGTGAGAAAGTTTTTGACCCTCAGAATGATAAGCCCAGCAAGTGGTGGACTTGCTTTGTGAAGAGGCAATTCATGAGCAAGAGTCTTTTAGGACCTGGAGAGTAAGGGAAGCCTGGGAAGACACTGTTTCCCAGCCATGGTCTGCATTTAACAGCTAGATGTACACAGTTCTTTGCCTTTATTTCATAACGTTTTATACAGAAGAGAGAAGAGAACATGTCTTTACTTGAAAAGTTCATTATCAAGAATTTAGGGGGGGGGAGGAATTATCAAAGGCTGATTTGAAATTTTCTGTAGCATTAAGCTGGTGCTTAATAAGTAATAATAAAAAAATTTCTAACATTAAAAAAATGACAACAAACTCACAACTATCAACAACTGAATCTAAAAAAAAAAAAAAAAAATACAACTAAGCAAACCAGAAGAGGAACAGAATCATAGGTATGGGGATCATTTGGAGGGTTATCATCTGGGAGGGGGGAAAGGGGGGAAATGGGGAAATGGTGCAGGGATTAAGAAGCATAATTGGTTGATATGAAATAGACAGGGTGAAGTTAAGAATAATATAGGAAAGGGTGAAGCCAAAAAACTTATATGCATGACCCATGGACATGAACTAAGGGGGGTGGAATTGCTGGAGGGAAGGGGGGTACTGGGTAGAAGGGAGCAAATGGGAAAAAAATGGAACTACTGTAACAACATAATCAATCAAATATATTTTAAAAAATCAATAAATACCTGATGAGAAAATAAATTAAAAAACCACTCAGAACTGCAAGAAAATTGAACTGTATGGAAGTCCAACAACCAAGGATTTAAAGAAGCCATACCCATTCAGATGGATAGGAGGAGCAGAGACGGGAAACTGGGGCAGAGAGGATGCAGTGAGGCAGTGGCTAAGGCACCATGGCAGTGGCTGGTGGAATGGGCAGTCCCACATTCACATGTGGTAGATAAAAATTGGGAGGGATACCTTGGGAGCCAGCAATCCCAGCTTAAGGCCAGACCACTCAGCTCAGGGTTCCAGCTCTGGGAAGATAAAGCCTCATAACTTCTGGCTGTAAAATCCAGTTGGGGTTGGAGTGGTGGAAGAAACTGCTGGTCTCTCAGGAGAGTCCATTTAAAGGAGCCCCCCACAGTCCTAGCACATACTCAAACCCACCCACTCTGGGAACCACCACCAGGGCAAAAGCTAGACAATTGCCAGTTGTATATGAGAAGTGGGTGAAGTGACTGGAAATGGGATGAGCACTGAGCAAGCCTCCAGTAGCCATGCAGTGGCATTGTCCTGTCTCTGACCCCTCCCCCACGTACAGAGCCACAAAGCAGCGAAGCAGATTGCCTCACCCTGACGAATACCTAAGTCTATGCCCCATACAACTTAACAGGTGTGTTAAGACAGGGAGTCAAAGCAGCTTTACCTAAAACACAGAAAACAACACAGGAGGCTGCCAAATTGAGGAGACAAAGAAATATGGCCCAAATGAAAGAATAGGACAAAACACCAGAGAAAAAACTAAACAAAACAGAGATAGCCAACCTATCAGATGTAGTGTTCAAAACACTGGTGATAAGGATGCTCAGGGAACTCATTGTGTATGGCATCAGCATAGGGGAAGAAATGAAGGCTACATTAAGTAAAATAAAGGAAAATCCACAGTGAACGAACAGTGAAGGGAAGGAAGCTGGGGTTCAAATCAACTATTTGGAGGAAGAGGAAGAAATAAACATTTGACCAGAACAGAATGAAGAACAAGAATTTAAAAAAAAGAAATGAGGAGAGAATAAGAAGACTCTGGGACACCTCCAAAGTGCCAACATCCGAATCATAGGGGTGTCAAGAGAAAAGGAAGAACAAGAAATTGAAAACTTGTGTGACAAAATAATGAAAGAAAATTTCCCTAATTTGGTGAAGAAAATAGACATACAAGTAGAGGAGGCACAGAGAGTCCCAAAAAGCTAGACCCACAGAGGACCACATCAAGACACATCATAATTAAAATGCCAAAGGTTAAAGATAAAGAGAGAATCTTAAAAACAGCAAGAGAAAACCAGAAAGTTACCTACAAAGGAGTTCCCACAGGACTGTCAGCTGATTTCTCAAAAGAAACTTTGCAGGTAAAAAGGGACTGGCAAGGAATATTCAAAGTGATGAAAAGCAAGGACCTACCACCAAGATTACTCTATTCAGCAAAGCAACATTTAGAATTGAAGGGGAGAAAAAGTACTTCCCAGACAAGGTGAAGCTAAAGGAGTTCATCAACACCAAGCCCGTATTACAGTATATGAAATGTTAAAGGGACTTAGTTAAGAAAAGGAAGATCAAAGCTATGAACATTAAAATGACAATAAATGCACAACTATCAACAACTGAATCTAAGACACAGAAACTAATCAAGCAAACAACCAGAACAGGAACAGAATCATAGGGATGAGGATCATTTGGGGGAATGAGGGAAAAGGTACAGGGATTAAGAAGCATAATTGGTAGGTACAAAATAGACATGGGGAAGTTAAGAATAGTAAAGGAAATGGAAAAGCCAAAGAACTTATATTTACAACCCATGGACATGAATTAAGGAGGGTATTGCTGGAGGGAAGAGGGTACTGGGCAGAAGGGGCCAAAGGTGTAAAGTTTGGGACAACTGTAATAGCATAATCAATAGAATATACTTTAAAAGTAAAAAAAAAAAAGAGAGAGAGAGAGAGGAGCTGGGCTGGGAGACACAGCTGAGCTGGGGAAAGGGATGTGTAGACAGATTTCTTTTTATAAAACCATAGAATTTCAGAGCTGGTAGAGCCTTAGATACCATCAGACTGCATGGTTTTCAAGCCTTTCTTTAGCCACAGAGCACTTTGCTTAATAGAGGGCTTGCTTGGCACCCTAGTAGGCAGGCCAGGTCAAATGGATCCACATGTAGGGCGAGTAGGTGCCCATCGGCTCCTCCCACCCCTCATTGTTCCCAAGGACTCTGCACAACACACTTAAGCTGACTCACGTCAGACCCATCATCTTACATATGAGGACAGTGAGAAATTCAACCAGATGAGGAGTCGATGGCAGAACCAGACTCCAGGGCCCTCTGCCCCCAGTTCAAGCCTCTGTGGGTGCAGCCTCATTACTCTGGGATGTGCACCCGCACACTCACAACCCACCCACAGTGGGCTGGATTTTCTGAAGACAACTGAGTCCCTTACAGCCAGCAACCCAGGGCTCAAAGAGGGCTCTTGCTTGCTTGAGCCCCACCCACACCCCACATGCAGAACCCAGATCTGAGAGAGGGGACCAGCCCTCTGCAGGGGGAGGGCAAGAGTGAATGCCTGCCTGAGGGTGCACGACGCTCCATGGAACTCTCAGACAGCCTTGGGGACAAAAAAGAGCTGGCCCCAGATAGCTGGCCCCAGGAAGGAGAAGAGAAGGGGCTCATCTCCATGTGTTCCTCCTACCGTTCCTCTCTCGAACTTGTTGGTGCGATTCTCTGACTTGCCGAGGTACCGCTCCCCAGTATCTCCCAGGTCTCCATAGATGGTGATGAAGACCTTGGCATCTGTTCCTGCCCCGGGAACATCTCCTGTGAAGATCTGCACCGAGTACAGCACAACTGGGCAGTTGGACAGATAGACAGACAGATAGGCAAAGGGAAGAAAAGGATGACATAGTTTTAGATTTGGGGAAACTGGATATGTAGGAGGTGTTAGGCTTGTGGCTCAGGAAGGAGGAGTTAGGGTTTTCTTATTATTTGCACAATTACTCACATTCTGCTATAGTTCCATGTGGGTTCACGTGGGAAGCTTGACCATCTGATCTGGACACAGGAGGCCTCTAAGACCCAAAGGATGGAGGCTTCTCCCAGAGTCCCTCAAACCATTCACCCACCCAGCTATCTATGGCTTCCAGGGGAAGGACTCAGGAAACTGCCTGACCTGGGTGCACTTTGTAGTCACTAGCTGCAGGATCCTGATAAGACCCTAGAAAGGACACCTTCTCCCTGCAGGGACTGAGATGGACTTTCTTATCAACCTTGCAAGTGGGCTCAGAACCGCATTACATTAAATTTAGAAAAGTAAGGTGATGTGAATTGCTCACACCCCTGGTTATGGAACACATTCATGCCCACACGTGATTCCTGTTATTTTCTTTATTTTCCTTGGATCCCACAGCATTATCCTTCCCTGCTCTCCTGCCTCTCTGGATGCTCCTTCTTGAGCAGCATTATGGGTTCCTGATCTTTTGTCCCCCCACCCCCACCCCATGCCTGGTTCTGTCCACTTCCTGAAGCTCTTGCCCTGCAAGTCCTGGATGTTGACTTCCCTGAGGTCCCTGAGTCTGTATCTACAACCCAGTGCCGTCCTGTGCTCTGGATCCACTCCTCTGTCACCTAGGGGATCTGTCTGCCTAGACTAGACCAGTCACAAGCTCACACCCAGACCTGTGATCCACCCCTCCGTCCTCCACTTTTCCAAATCTCCCCACCCATCCTCCCTGGCCCCATAGCCCCTCCCAGCCTCTGCTCTCCTGACCTCACAGGTGCACCATGAGAATTGCTAGAAGTGCTCTTGGAGCCTGGTCCCCTCAAGGGCAAGAGCCAGGACTAGTCACACTGTCCCCTCCCCCACGCCCACCTCAGTCAGCTCAGTGTAGAATCTGGTCGGCATTTCACGTGTTGCATTACAAAATAAAATCTTCTCTTCGGTGCTTAAAATTCAACATTACCCAAGCCTGTCTGGCTAATACTGACAAGAGTAATGGGAATTTTAACACTTTGAGACCTAACAGTTGACTCTCCTCCCCTTCCCCCACACCAACTGTTCTTCTATTTCCCGGCTGTGCATTCAGTCCTGCTTCACACCCCGGCAGGACATTTTCTAGGAGCCCTTGTCCCAGAGCGAGGTGCCATGTCACTAGGAACTGTCATTGAATGGCCTTCCTGTTCCTCTTCTTCCAACCCCACCGCTCTCGCAGTCTTTTAGGAATGAGGAAAACTGATTTAGCTGCCGGGTGTGGAGCAATGCGGCGGTGCAGTCAAATACGGTTATTTCTGGATCCTCCCCGCTCCCTACCCCACCCAGGCCGAGCAGCTCTCAGTGGAAAGATGTTTCCCTAGAAACATGACCAAGCACAGAGTAGGTTTGTGGCATGTTGTTAATACAGAGCAGCTCAAGGGTGCTTCTGGGACAGTTCTCTAGTCCATCCTGTGGGATCCAAGTACAAAAGGGCATTATTTCCAGGATTTAATAACAAAGAAAATGCACAGAACCAGATATGAATAGGGAAAGGCACTTTGTTGAGGCAACACTTGTTTTTATCTCTAAGCAGATTTAAAAAAATGTTAGAGCTATTTTATATCCGCCTGGCTCCATATGTGGTCTGGAATCTTGGGTTTTACACCCATGTTTTTTTTTTTTCCCCCAAAAGGCAGTGCGATAAATATAAGCTGGATTTCCAAGGTTTCAGAGCATCTCTGATCTTTTATCAAAGTTAAAATACAAGAGTATTCTTTTGTATGTCATTTGTGATAGAAAGTCTGTTTTTTGCAGGTGAATTTTACCTTTGACATAGTTAAAGCATATGCACAGCTGACCAGCTGGGGAATAACATGGAGGTGGACATGGACCATGGCATTGCTGGTCAAAACAGAGGTGTGACTCCATCCATGTGCTCCAGGAATAATGCATGTATGTGCATGTGTGTGTCTGTATGGGCTCACTCACTCTCACACAGCATAGAAACAAAGGAGAGGAGAAGGCTGAGGGCTGAGCTTGGAGCAATGCCACTTCGCATGAGAAAGGAAAACAGCATTCAGTGGGCTAATCAGAGAGGTAGGACGAAAACCAGAAAATGGTGGTACAACAGCAAAGGAAGTACAGAGTGTGTGGTCGGCTGGTGCAAATCCTGCAGAGAAAACCACGGCAATAAGGAACAGGCAAAGTTAACTGGGCACAAGCAGAAAAGAAACCTGTGACTTTGGACACTCTGAAGCTGTACCCAGACCCTGAGGACAAATATACAATGACTCCAGTCACAGATTAATCCAAGATGCTTGGGGATCCATCCTTGGTTGGAACTCCTGGATCCAGCAAGAGTGGAGAGGCTCAGCCAAATAAACCAAGAGAAAGGAGAGAACCAGGACAGGATAATCCAGAGAACTCATCTCTGGATGTATCATCCCACTGTCAGACCTGGAAAAGGTTTGAATACTAACCTTGCAGTGAGATAGCTGAGACTTTGAAGAATTGCCCTGCCATTTATTAGCTGTGTGAACTTTGGCAGATTATGTAACCTCTGTGAGCCTCAGTTACCCCCTCCACGGAATGCAGATAAGAATAGACTCTTTGTCCTGGGTGCAAAGGCTCTGCTGGGCACAGGGAAGGTGCCCCTACCTGGGAGCTGATGAGGACAATTGCACTACACTTACTGTCCAGTGGTGCCTCCACTTCTGTGTAGATTTGCCTTAAGGACCCATCTTTCATGTATTTCGCAGTGAAGATGTCAAAAGGGACCAGTTCTCGAATGGTCTTCTTGTCATCCTCTGAGGTGGCAAGCCATCGATCACAACCAAAAGTCACGGTCTCTGAACCCTGGCATGAGGAGGCAAGAGAAAAATTAGCTCTTAATGTGGAAACTTCCAACTTCAGTGGTTAATCAGCATGACAACAATCATGGGGACCAAGGACAAGAGTCATGGAGCCCCATGAATGATGCAAAAGCCACAGTCCTTACTTGAAGACTTACACAACCACATCAGGGGTTGGTTCTTGAAGGTTGGGGTTCCTGGAGTCACATAAAAATAGACCAACAAATATACCCCATCTGCAGACTCAGATTCAAAGAGTAAGGGGAGAGGGTCTGTATTTTCAAATTTCTCCCAAGTCACTTGTATCCACATCCATGACTGAGAGTTTCCTCCTATGATTAGAATTCTGTAGTTTCAAAATATTTTCCAAGTTCAGGTGGATTCCTTCCTGTGAGTTGACCTTGAGTAGCAAAAAGGGCATGTTTAGTCACTAGTAGTATATTCTTGGGGTGGGGAGTAGAGACATGGCTGCCCAGACCCTCTTCTTTCACCCCTAAACCAAGTTCTGAAAGATTCTGTATTCTGAGTGAACTGGGAAAATTTTTCTCATAAGATTATATTTAATAAGGCTGCAGGTTCTTATAATGAATCTGCCTTGAATCTCTTCTGGAAAGGGGCATAAGAAAGAGCAGATCAGGTCAATCAGAAACTCACATCTTTATCTGGGAGGAGCCTGCGGATTTCCACGTAGGAGCAGTGCCACCCAGGGAATCTGCCCGTATTATCATGGCCAATCCGGATTTTTTCAATGACTTCTCCCACGTCTTCTAACTTTGGAAAGGAGAAAATGCACCAGATGTTGGCCGACAGGTCCAGGAGAGTACAGCCTGAGCAAAAACCTGCCTCCCTGGGGCATCACCCTTGAGTCCTTTTGAACTTCCAGCGGTCACTTTCTCCCAGTACATCCCCATTGTCCAGCCAAGCCAGCCCCCACTCTCCCCTGCACATGCCATGCTCACGCTTCCCTTCCCCTCTCCCCACTTCAAATCAGCCTGGTCTCAGTGCAGTCACATCAGTTCAGTCAAACTCTAGGTGACTGTCCCCTCTCCATGGTGAAGCCCATCCCTCTGCCTCTCATTACTTACCTGTAGCAGCCTGTTTCCTGCTGAGAACTTGACTTGGCTATCAGAGGATGAGTTCTGGTTCTTCCCATGCCCTGTCTTTCCAGCCTGACTTTCTCTTTGGCTCCCCAAGGCCCCCCCCCCCACCAACCCATCTCCTGCTACTCCTCTTCTATATCTTTCCAATTCCAGCCTCTCAAACTTGACATTTTCTTGCCACAGAGCCTTTGTACATGCTTTCCCTGCTCATCCCCTCTCCTCTTCTTAACTAAGTCAGTGTCTGCCCCACCTCATCATTCAGGTCTGAGCTCAAGGATCACTTCCACAGGGAAGCCCCATGACCTCCTCATAAAGATCTCTTCATGGAAAGCTCTGACAGCATCCCACAGACCACCCACCCCTCGACCCAGAGCACTACCTACAGTTGGGAGTTTGCATTTATTTGTGTGATATCCTCTCCTCTACCAGTGAAAGCCACAAGGGCATGTTCCCCAAAGCCTAGGAAAGAACCTGTGGCCTAGATGGTGAATGAGTACTGACTGAAGGATGAAAGAATGATTATTTCCTCATCTGCAAAATGGGTGTGATAAGGTCAGCCAGATTCTCTCCCACGCGGTGTTGACCCTTAACCATGATGGTGTGTGTGAAGGTCTCAGTGACCACTGATACGTGTGGGTGATAGTGAGTCCCTGAAATTCAGGGGCTGTCATCTCTCCTCTCTCCTGCTTGGAGCCTACAGTCACAGGTATGGGGAGGGACCCTGTCAGCAATGACTGATACTTCTCTTGGACCCCCCTAAGGAAGTAGCCAGGGCAAGACAGGGCCGTAAGGCAAGGTCATCCAGTCAGGGGTGCCTGCCTCCCTGGTGATTTCTCTGCCATGCTGCCAACCCAGGGCCTCCAGGAGCCTCTTGGGTCTCTCCCAGCTCTCGTGTGTCATGCTCTGAAATGGAGCTATATATATCCATCCACACCCTGCCCAATCCTGAGGAGCATCTGGGAATTAATAACAGGATAAGAAATAAGTGAGGACACCAGGGCAAAGGGAATAAGGGTACAGAAATGCCCAGTTTTTCTGGGCATGATGGGCCCATGGAATTCATGTCTTGAGGTTTGATTCGACAACCGGGGGTGTCAAGGGTGTGGGTGTGCAGACTTGAGTTTCCTGGTAGCCCCTCTGTGGAGCTGCCTGCCTCCCTGCCTGTTCCACCAAGTTCTTAGAGCTACAAGAAAATGGCATAGTCAGCTCTGGGCTGAATGAGGGCTCTTCAGGAGAGAGTGGCAGCTGAATGATTGAGTCATTCATCAAATGTGAAGCCTCTACAATCCTAGATGGAAGTGACCTCTGAATGAACTGGTGCAGCCTCCGACCAGGTATCTTCCCTCCTCACACACCCACCCACAGCTGAGGCCAAGGGCAGGCCTCTCAGTAGTGCTTGAGGAACCTTCTTCTACCCCCACCCTTGCCCTCATCCTTCCCAATTTTAACACTGACTCTGCCACCCATGAGCTCTGTGACCTGAGACAAGCTACTTGGCCTTCCAGGCCTCAACTTCCTCATCTATAAAATGGGGGAGACTAGTGTCAGCTGAAGGAAGGGACATGGGCAGGGTAACCCTTTGAGGTCACTTCTAGGTCTAAGATCACAGACATGGCTCTTTTTGTCAACTATGTTATCCTAGGTGACCATCATGGCACCACACTGCCAGAGACCATGAATTAACAAGGGCTCCCCAGCTGCTGCTGCCTCTGCTACCCTGCATCATGGCCCCCCCCACCCCCCGCTCCTCAGTCCTCCATCAGGGAAGTGGAGTGCCCTGTGAGCCCCCGAGGGGCACCCTGAATCATCATTAACAAAGATTGATGATTTCAGGCTGATGTTAATGCCATGGTCATTTGTAAGGAGGACCTAGTCTTTCATAGTGAGAGAAGCAGAGGCTATGGGTAGGATCCTTGGCTCACAGAATCTCCATGTGAGGACACTGAGCTGCCTGGCAGAATTAGGGAGAGAGGACTTGGCTGCCTCTCCCTCTGTCCAAGAGCCTCTTTTCCTCCTCCCCTGTCCCATCTCTGAGGTGCGAGAGATGTGGACCTTGACTTTGATGGGACTCTTATAGCTTTACTCATCCAGCCATTCAGTCACATATATCATGCCAGGGACGCCATCTCAACCACGACCCCTCAGAGAGCAAGGAGGCCTTAGAGGACCACAGGCCATGGATGGTGGCCTCAGGTATGACTAAGAAAACATCAGAATCAGAAGGAACCCTGCCATTCTCTCAGGAGATGAAGCGATTAAGCAGAGAAGGCTCTGGAACTGAACTGCTTGAGTCTAAACTTCGGCTCTGATTTACTGTAATTATGTACCCTGAGCGAGTTACGTAACCTTCCTGTGCCATTTCAGCTGTAAGATGGGTGATCATACTACCTAAAGCTTGGAAAGGTGATGAGGATTGATCAAGTTGATATACACCGAGTGGTTAGAACAGGGCTGGCACATGGGAAGTGCTCAATAAATGTGACTTATAATTGCTATTTTCCTACCCAATTTCTGTTCATCAGGACGAGTCCCCAAGAGAGGGGGGAAGGCTAGCTCACGAGCTAGCAGCTGATCTGAAGCCAGACCCAGACCTGGGGCTATAGGCTCGCAATCCAGTGCTCATCCTCTTCCCCGAAGGTCAGTCAGAAAAGAAAAATGGAGAGAAAGGGACCCAAAGCTTGTTCGTGTGTTTCCAAGCTCTCATACACCCCCAACACCCAGATAGGTTTGAAAGAAACAAGAAAAAAAAAAAAAAAGCAACCAGTGACTGGCAAATTGTAGCTGTTTGTTTGTGAAGACTTCATTGACAGAACTCCCCGCAAGTCACGCTGAGGTATAATCTCAGCCCAGCCGCTGACGGCAGCAGGCTTGGATGACTCAGGCACCGTGACATCTTGGGCGGGTGAGATGTGGTTTTATGGGACCAGATGAATCATCCTTGAATTTCCCTGGTTAAGAGATTCCACCAAGGCGGCCACCTTCTCACAACTACTGTTTGCTCCTAGAGAGGGTGGGGAGGGGGCAGGGATTCCCAGGGATGGACACTGGCCAGGGAAGAAAGAAGGGGCTCTGGACTTTTTTTCCCATCAGGAAATAAGGGCCACCTCTCCAAAGGCCCCCACCCCCTAGAGAGTCCATCTGAGACTCCCAGCTCTTCTCCCTCAGAGTCATTCCTTTAAGTCCTGCTGCATCTGCTCCTCTGTCCTAGTCATGTCACTCTCTTCCTGTCCCCTCTGGCCAAACCTCAAAGCACATGCTGTGTTTACTTTTACCTCTGCTCTTTGGCTACCATGTTCCCCTGGCTTGGGATATCTCCTTCCTTGTCCCCATTTCATGTCCAGCTCAAAGCCACCATGTCTAGGGAGCCTCTCCCTTCTCTGCATACCCACAGCAAGCTCAGTCAGCCCCACCATGTGCCCTCATCCCCATGGGTGAGTCTCCTGCAGGGGCTAAGAGCACACATCCTGAGCCAGTCTCCCTGGGTTGGAATACTGCTTCCTCTGTGCCCTAGCTGTGTGATTTTATGTAAGCTACTAAATCTCTGTGCCCCGGTGAGCCAATATAGGCACAGCCCTATGACAGTGCCTTCTTACCCATAGGAACAGTTAGGATGATGATCACCTGACTCTGTCATTAGACCTGTGTGGAGGTCAGGGGTTCCCCGAGCCCTCCCAGGCAGAGTCTGTGTCCTCCCATTCTCTTGTGTTTCCCATCCAATCTACCACACAGTGGGTCCACAGGGGAGGCACTGAACTGAAGTGTCCAGGACACCAGTTGCTTTGACCTATGTCCATATTAAACATCAACCAAAAAGAGCCCCAAAAAGCATGTGGAATGTTCTGTATCAGGTTGTCAGTCATAGCTTGGCAGATGAGGGGGGACACAGGTACGTGATACACGAGTCTGGAAGCCAGGCTCTCCCCATGGATACCTGTCTGTTGTTGTTGGTAGCACTGGAGATGGCCCAAGGGGATTTGGAATTGCGCCTCAAGTTTCCCTAAGCCCCACCAACTCCTTATGGCCTCTGATCTTGACACTAGTTCTGCAGGTGAGAGCAAGGCTCACCATCCTGGTTTCTCAGATGCAGTGAGGCCCAGAGAGGTTGATGAACTGTCCCTCTTCCTCACTAACTGCAGCCCATCAGGGTGGAAGAGCGTCTGCCTCTGGGCACAGGGCTCTGTCTCCTCACTGGCCATCTGGGCCTACCGCCCCCTCCCTGTCCTGGCTCCCTGGGAGCCTGCTGAGCCCACGTACCTCCATAATGAAGCGGGAGACAGACTTCCTCTCAAAGAACATCTTCCGCTCCCTGTCGTTTGTGCACAGGGATATCTGCTTGGTGCACAGGCCATCACAGCCATAGATGATGATGAAGACATCAGCATTTGTCCCAGCAGCAAAGACATCACTGGTGTAGAAGGTGATCTCATAAGGGATAACTGGGGTGGAGGGTGGGGGTGGTGGCAGAGGGTAAATCAGAGAGGGTGTGAGAATAGAAAACAAACATGAGCAAGGTCAAGTTCTTTACCAGCACCACAGCCCCAGACCCCATCCCTGGGAGATACAGCTGCCCAGGGACCTGGAATTTCACATGGTTATCTCACATAATGAGGTAGAATTGTTTGGTGGCATTTCAATTTGTTGCATTTGTATATAAATGTGTATACTTACTTGGGTCACATTAAAAAAAAAAGAAAAAAAAAAATAGAAAACCTAGAGAACAGTTTAAGAGGAAGTTTTCCCTATCCTGTGATTCTGACCCCTGAAAGGAGTCACTTTAGAAGTCACCTTCTCACAGGTGGCCACAACCTTCTCCGGAGGAGGGATTTGCTTTTCACTTATTGTCATAGTTACCTTGCTGTAGAACTGTAGCAATAATACTTGTAATAGTAGTCGTTATCATTCATTGTACTTGCTATATGCCAGGCTCCATACTAAGCATTCTGCATTCCTTATCCCATCTAACCTTCACAGACCCCATGGAGTTGATATTGATGTACTCAGTTTTACAAATGAGAAAACCAAGTCTCAAAGAGGTGAAGTAACTATCCCCAGTCATCATATGTCTGGTCACTGGTGGAACTTGAACTTGAACCCAAGCAGGCCTGACCCCAAATCCTGTGTGGCCAACCTTTATGTGTGCTGTTGTCATGAACTGAAAGTGAGTACAGCTACGTACCCACAAGCCACAGGGAGGGGCGGCCTATGCAGATGACTGCCAGTCCCAGAAGGGCCTTAACAGACCCCTCACCCGTGGTTAAGAGGAAACACAGTCTGACTCTTCCAGGCCCTCGGGCAATACCAGAGGTGCCTTCTCTGCAGCACAAAGTCCCTTCTTCTAAGTCTTCTTTAGTTTGTCCATGACCTGCTGCTCATGAGGCCTTGAGCAGAGATTCTGGCAATGGATTTGAGCTTTCCTGAGACTAGTTGGCAGTGAGAGAAGCCCTGGAAATGTCTGAGCAGGAAAATCACACCTTTCACCCTCAACATCTTAGACCTGGGCTCTGATTTGTTTCCTGGTTTCTAGTTCTGTCTCTGCCATTGAGTTGCTCTGTGTCCTTAGGCAAGTGGCTATACTTCTCCGAGCCTTTGTTTCCTTGCTTATAAAATGAAGGGGTTTAACTAGATCTGTGGTTTTCAGTTCCTTTAACTGCAGAATTCTTATAAGTACATGTGTCAAGAGTGTTCAGAAAAAAATCTTGACTTTTCACAGCTGAGGTACTACTCCGGATGGCATGGACTGGGAGCTGGGGGCCGTTCCTTCTCAGCCCTTCTCCTCTGCCCACCAGCTGCCTCAGATACCCATTTCAACTGCCTGGGAGCCTCAGAACATAGGTGGAAGACTAAGGTTTCTCCCAGCCCTGGAATAACATGATGCTGACATTCAGGGATTCATGCTGTGTCCTGCCTCCCCCATGAACCCTATAAGTTCAGACCTTACAACAGCCCCCTTCCTAATTTATATGCCTCTTCTGTGTGGTTTCTCATGCACTGGGCAGCCTTGATGAACTGCTTTGAGTCCTTCTAGGCCCCTGTGCCCCACCACTCCTGGATCGCAGCTCTTAGCCCCTGGAGCTCCTTGGCTTTGAGACCCTAGCACAGTCTGCTAATAGGGAAGTAGGTTCTAGGCAGCAGATTCCTTGTTTCTGTGCTCCTCTCTTGGGAGAGCTAAACTTTGAAGGTGCCTCCATAGCCCATCAGTCAGAAAGTCAAGTCTTTCCTGCCCTGTTGCTTTTATCCTTTTTGACAAATGTGAATGTAAGACAGAGGGCAGATGGGTTAGTTTTAATATTAGGCTGGAACTGCTGAATATATTCAAGGTCAGGTCACACAAATTCTTTTTTATTTTTATTTTTATGTAAAGAACAAGGCCTGACCTAGGGCATGAAGGGAGAAATGAGTAGTTCTGGCCTGAAGGTTCCACCCAATACTGCCACCAGCTCTGTGTGGTCTGTCAGGTCAGTGTGTCTGTCCCTGACTGCAGGCAAATCCTGGGGGCAGAGGCTGGAACTAGAATTTGCTTTGTATATGCAGGGACCTTACTAGAAGAAAATGTCACTTTATTTTAGTCTTTGAACTGGAAAGTATTTGGATGATCTGCTCCTGGCCAGTTTAATTGCTATAGGCCAAAAATAAAAATAAAAATAAAGATCTTGTTCATCACTGATTTTTACTAAGTGTGAGGTGTTTGATATATCCAATTATTTAATTAGAAGGAAACTGCTCAGATTTTAGCCTATTCAGACAGATCTTTATAGTTAGGTTGACCTCAGTTTGAGTCCCAATAGCTAGTGTTTACCTGTATGTATAGAGACACTTAGTACATACTTTCTGATGACGATAGTGGAAGGAAAGTGTCAAAATTTCACCCAATTATTCCTCTTCCTCTTTTTCTTTAGCTGGTTAAAGGAATTAAATTTATCTTCTTTTCAATTTATCCCCCAATCAGGATAAATCTTATGGTAGTGATTTCTCTGGCATGTTAATGACTGGAATGGGGACAGTTGATGGCACTGGTAATGGTACCTCACAGTGAGACCTTTATCTTTCTTTTTTTTTTTTTTTGGATCTTACAACCACTCTGCTTTAATATCTTTGTCTTATCGGTAGAGAAACCGAGACCCAGAGAGGTCAGGCTCTCTGCCTATTGTCACCAGCTAATTTGGGTGGAGTTTGCAATTAGTTCCATCTTTTCTTTCCTGGGCATAGGACTCAGCCCATGGCCTGCACAGAGTGCAGGGAATTTGGAAAAGGAGCTAGAGACCCAAGTCTCCAAGGTGGACCTGGCCCAGAGTGGACACAGTGGAGGAGGGATTGGAACTCAGGTGCAATAGCAGGTAATGGAATGTGGAAACAGAGCCAGCCTCATAGTGTATGGTTCCTACATGGCGTGTACAGCCTCGTCTGCAGCTCTGCGTGGAAGAGGTCCCTGACGATGGCCCCGTCGTCTTCTTCCTCGGCTAGCCAGCGGCCGCAGGGGAACGTCATGCACTTCCCAAGAGATGGGGCATCCACTTCTACCCAGTCTAGAAACCAGCTTGGAGACTTGCCTGGAGGGAGAGGAGACACAGAACCCATCAAGGACTTCTACAGGGTGGCTTTCTATGGGTAGCATCAGGGACTCCAAACATCCTCCCCTATGCAACAGCTGATGTCTTCAACCCCACAATGACCATGTCTTCCCTTGTGCCTCCAGCAATGCTAAAATGATTCCTGCAAAGACAAGCACCTCACTGACACTGGATCACACTTCAGGATACTGTCAGTGACATTGGCAAGAGCAAAGGAGCATTGGAGGAGACAACAGGAGGGCAGAGTCTGAGGGGAGGGAAGCAAGGACACTGTCCAGGGTGGAAGGCATTCCAAACAGAAAGCCCAGAGATGCCAAAGAGAGACTGTCTTACAAGGACTTCATAATTTCACCCACAGGGATGGCACTCCCAGCTCCCTGGTCTCAGTTTGTGATTCATGAATGGAAGGGAAATCAGTGAAGAATTGATGTTTCTTCTTGGGAAAGGGAGTGTTCAAGCTTAAAAAGGTACTGGAAGCCAGGAAGAGAACCAGGTCTCTCAGTCCTAGGTGCTAAGAGGAGGGCTTCTTCTGCAGGCTCAGAAGACAAGGTTTGAATGCCAAGCCAATGAGTCCAATTTTACTGAGAAAGAACAAACTTGGGCACACCCTTTGGGAGTAGTGTCAGTGGATTCTAGAAAGGATTGCTTAGATCAGGGGGTCCTCAAAATGGGGTCAGCATCACTTGTAAGAAATATAAACTCTTAGGTACCCAGACCATGCAAAGACTGGGGATGGGACCAGTTTAATAAGTCTCCCAGGTGGTTCTGATACACACTCAAATTTCAGAACCACTGAGCTAGATCAGGGATTCTCAAATCTGACTACACATTAATATTAGCAGGGGTTGGGGGTTAAGGAAAGCTTTTTATTTAAAAGATTTAACTTATTTATTTTTGAGAGAGGGAAAGGGAGGGAAAAGGGAAGGAGAGAAACATCAATGTGCAAGAGAAACATCAATCAGTTGCGTCTTGCATGCCCCCATCCGGGGACCCGGCCCACAACCCAGGCATATGGCCTGACAGGAATTGAACTGGTGACGTTTTGTTTTGTGGGATGATGCCCAGCCAACTGAGCCACACCAGTCAGGACTAAGGAAAGCTTTTAGAACCACCAGTGTCCAGGCCCACCCCAGACCAATTAGATCTGAATCTCCAAGGGAAGCTAGGGCTCCTCTGGGCTGAAGGGAGCTAGGAAGTTATGTCATTATGGAAGGCAGATGACATCCAAGTTTTCCCCAGATTCCTTCCCAGACACCCCATGGGACCTGTTTGTGGTTCTTAGGTTCTTATCAGGGAACAGAGGGGAGGGAAGTCAGACCTGTGTTGTCATGGCCGATTCTGATTTTCCATAGATCTCCCAGGTCCAGCGTCTCCACTGTGAAGATTTCAATGCTGCCCATCTTAAACTTGTCAGCATTGACCTTGGAGGCTTCCAGGGCGGTCATTCCTGCGAACCAAACAACCTCAACATGACTGGCTGGCACTGAGACCTTTCAAGTATGGTCTGCCTGCCCCTTTTAGCCTTTCCTCATAATGACCAAATTTTGAATTTTCATCAATTTTAGTCAGTGCAATTACCATCCACTGGACACATTTGGCATGTTATATTATGATGTGTGTCTTTTTATTGAGCATTGCCATAACCATCAGAGATATGTATTTTTACTTCTGATTTGTATTTAAAGAGAAGAAGACATACTACAAGGCTAAGGGCCTTACACAAGACCATCCAGGAGAAGGTGGTAGGGCCCTAAGTCAATGTCTGCTCCCCTTTCATACCCCTCACGTTTCTGCATGTGGGAAGGGAGACATGACAAAGCCACCCTCCCCATGTTCCCTGGGGAAACAGGGGCTCCCCTGAAGGATGGGATATGTGGGAATTGTCTGGAGACTCTTCCCTGGCTATCAGAGGATGGATGACTTCCAATGCACCTCACCAGCCATCTCACATATGCAGTCTGTCCTGGGACCTTGGCTGTGGCTTCACTCTGAAATCTGAGGTGGTCTCAATGCCATTGCCAACCCCTCCTGTGTCAGTATGTACAACACTGTCTTCAAGTTTCCTTACCCTGTAAGTCCTAGCTCTGAGCCCACCCCAAATAGAAAGTCTTCTGATACAGACTCATGACAATGTACAAAAATCAGATAGATCTAGGTTCAATGCCTGGCTTTGCCAATGGATATGTGGGTGGCCTTGAGCAAATTACTTAATTCTCTGATATTTGGTCTCCTCAAATGTCAAAAGTGGTGCTCTTCATGCGTTCTCATTGCATGGTTGTGAGGACGTAATAAGATGATGACTACTGGGTGCTTAAGAATGGTCCAGCACATAGAAACCCCTTCACAAATAAAAGCAGTTGTCAGAGATCCTTATTTTCAGGGCTCATGGTTCTGGATCTGTCACAATGATATACATTTCTAAGTTATGACTTCATTCATTATCCACTATCTGAACTATTAAATAATCAAAATGAATGTTTTTGAGTGTCATTTTGCCTCAAATATCTTACATGTTCAATTTCATTAAATCCATGACTCTATGAGACACGTCATAGTTTAATCTCTATTTTACAAATGGGGAAAACTAAGGCAAGAAGAGGTTCAGCAACTTTCCCAAGGTCACACAGATAGTAAGTGGTTATAGCAGAAATTGAAACCAATCAGTCAAGCTTCAGTTCATGCTCTACCATCACACCACTGTATTAGAATATGAGCATCCCAAGAGCATGCACAGGTCCCTTCATTATTTAGTGGTGCCTGGCACAAGACTCTGGACTCACAAGGTTTTGAGCAAATACTTGATGATTACCTGAGGGACTGACTGTCTCTGAACTCACACAGAATGGCTTGACAGGTAGCCCAAGTGGATGGCTGATGATGGCACTAAGTGTCACCTTCTCTGAGTACCTTGGCAGAGGCTCCTAAATGACTCCAAATTCCCTGAGCATCTCGTATTGAGAGTAGCCTGGACCACATCATCTGCGAGGTTGGGAAGAGCCACCACTTTCCTTGCTGGGGTGGGGTTAGAGTTAGGGTGACCTCTACCATTGGAGCAGAAGGAGAAAGCTTGCAGAAGACACAGAGAAGAGTCCATTCACTGTTTGGACTTTGGAGGCCCTTCGCTGTGCTTTTAAAAGCAAATAGAGTGATGTCCTGTAGGAAGGGCATGGGAAATGGTAAACACTTTAAGAAAGGCCTGGAAATCGACTGATCATAGGATCAGTCACCATTGCCTGGAATGAGGATACTGAAAGGAAGTGACTTACATGGCTCCTACATACATCTCAGGTTCTAGAGGCAGCAATGAGGAGAGGAGAGAGGGCAACAGGGCTGCCTAAGAAGGGTGAGGAAGAATTTCCAAAGAAAACAACACTCCCAGGCCAGGTAGCCAAGTCACCTAACACAGAGATTTATAATAAAACAGAACTGCCTTCTTCTGATGAGGCTAGTTGTGTGCAACCTGTCACGAGTCAGAGTCATGCAAGAATATACAATGAGAAATGGATAGGCTCTTCAATAAATGGTGCTGGGAACACTGAGTAGTCACATGTAAAAGAATTAATCTGGATCCTTATTTTACACCATACACAAAATTCGATTCAAAATGGATTAAAGACGTTAACGTAAGACCTGAAACTAACTGTAACACTCTAACAAGGAAACAGGGCAAAAGCTTCAGGACATTAGCCTTGGCGATGATTTCATAGATATGACACCAGAAGCCCAGACAACAAAAACTAAAGTAAACTAGTGGAACAACATCAAACTGAAAAGCTTCTCCACAGGAAAAAAAATCATTAACAGAGTGAAAAAGCAACCTACAGAATGGGAGTACATATTTGCCAAACATATATCAGATAAGGAGTTAAAATTAATCTCCAAAATATATAAGAAACCCCTACAATTCAATAGCAAAAAATTAATAACGTAATTTTAAAAAGTGGGCTAAGGACTTAAAAAGATATTTCTCCAAAGAAGACATACAAATGGTCAAGAGTACATGGAAAGTGCTCTTTGTCATTAATTGTTATAGAAATGCAAATCAAAATCACAATGAGATATCACCTCACGCTTGTCACAATAGTTGCTATAAAAGAAAAAGACAACTAATGTTGGTGAGGATGCGGAGAAATCGGAACCTTTGTGCACAGCTGGTGGAATGCAAAATGGTACAGTTGCTATGGAAAATACTATGGAAGTTCCTCAAAGGATTAAAAGTAGAACTACCATGTGATCCAGCAATCCTGCTTCTGGGTATAGATCCAAAAGAATTGAAACCAGGATCTTAAAAAGATATTGGCACTTCCATGTTTATTGCAGCACTGTTCACAATAGCTAAGATGTGGGGGAAAAACCTAAATGTCCATTGACGGATGAATGGATAAAGAAAATGTGGTGTATATATACAACGGAATACTATTCAGCTTTTTAAAAGGACAGTCTGCAGTTATGCAACAACACAGATGGTCTTTAAGGACATTGAATTAAGTGAAGTCAGTAAAATATAGAAAATAAATACAGCATAATTCCACTTCTATGATCTATCCCAAATAGTCAAATTCATAAGATCAAGAACTGGAATGGTGTCTACCAGGAGCTGGGGAGTGGGGTGGTGGTGCAGAATTATTAATCAACAGGCATAAAGTTTCAGTTCAGTGAGCTTTATAAGCTCTAGAGATCTGCCTTATAACATATACCTGTAGCCAACAATACTGTGTTATTGTACATACAAACTTTAAGAGGATAGATATTACATTAAGTGTTTGTCCCATGATAAAATAAAATAAAACAATAAAGGCGAATTCTTGAAGTGACTTTTTAAAAACACACACACACACACAGAGGGGCACAACCAGGATTTTACTGGAATGTTCTGCTGAGTCTTGCAGTCCCATTGGAACAATGTGGGTGAACCTCAGACCTGTTTTGGTTTCTTACCAGTGTTGTCTTGCGTGCCAAAGAGAGTGAGGAAGACATTGGCGTCTGTGCCTGCATTCTTCCTGTCTCCAGTCTTTACGGTCACTGAGAATGTGGTAGCTTTATCTGCAGGAGAGGAGTGTGGAGAAGGGAGTGGTAGACTGCTCCTCCCATGAAAGAAGGAGAGAGAAAATGTACTGAGTATATTTCTATGCCCGTGTTGACTACTTCTATGAATCGCTTTATTTGTAGGACGTGTTTCTCTGCAGTTGCCTTTAGCCTGGAAACTTCCTAAAGACAGAGATGAGGTCTCCCCCACCTCCAACTCAGACAGGAAGCTCTCAACCAATAGATGCTTAGGGGAGATTTGGGGGGACTGTGAGGATCATAAGCTCACCATCCAGGACCCCTAGTCTGACTCCTCCAGGTTTGGAAGACTTTTAGGGATTTGAGTTACAAGGAAGGGAGCACAAGTATCATAGAACTCTTGAGAGTTCACTCTTTCTTTTAACAAAAATGTGCTGAGCCTGGAAGGGAGAATACAAGGCTAAATCAGAACTAGCTACCACCTATTCTATTTTATTCTATTCTATTCTATTCTATTCTATTCTATTCTATTCTATTCTATTCTACTCTATTCTATCCTATCCCATTCTATTCCATTCCACCCCATCCCATCCCATACTTTGGACTGTATATACCCAGCCTTCTGTTAGACATGTGGGAATATGTTCACCCACCTCCCCATTCTTGTCACAGAGGAATGAGGGGGGCGTATAGATAGAAAGCCAGAGGAAGACGTAGCCAGAGCTCACAGAGGAGAGAGGGAAGAAGGAGACCTAGAATGGGGCAAGGTAGAGGGCAGGGTGACTGGAGGGAAGAAATTAGCCCTAGTTGAGGAAACCTTTCTGCTCCAGGCCCGTGTCCTCGGGGGTGTCGTCACCCCCACCCCCACCCTCTTCGTCGTCCTCCTCCGGCGGCAGCACAATGGACTCATCCACTGGCAACAGCTCCCTGAACAGCTGGCCATCATCCTCGTCCACTGACAGCCAGCGTTGGCATGGAAAGTAGTACCTGTGGTGGTGGGGAATGAGGACAGGTTGGCAATGTCTCCTTGGAAAGGTCTCATGAAGGAGTAGTCACAGGCTGAGAAGTGAGGGGCCCTCAAGGGGCCCAGGTGCTCTCCAGCCTGTCCCCCACAGCACTGCCTCCTATCTTAGCTGGCCTGGTAATCACCCCGATAGTGTCACTTGCCTTGAGTAGAGGACAGACATGGAGATGAGGCTCCAGACAACCCAGTGAAAGGTGCCTGAAGCAAGCGTAGCAGACCCTCAGCCAGGGTCATGTTGGAGGTATCTAGATCAAGAGGGATTTATGGGGACTGTTCCACCCTTTTTGGAGCTAATCTATTAGCCAGAAGAACTTTGGCAGAGAGGGTTGCACATAGAGAAGGTGCTCAACACCTAAGTGTGGAATTTTAATGAAATTACCCCATTTTGCTTTTGGAAGGTACAAAGTATATGGCTGAAAACTGGCACAGCGGGGAGCTGGTGAGTCTGAGGAAGGGAGGTCCGAGTTAGACTCCATAGTGTAGAGGCCAATGGAGGAGCTTGGGTGGAAGGAAGGCAAAGCAGGCCTGGGAGGGGCTGCAGAGTGGGGTAATTAAGGACTCGCCTCTGGAGCCAGACTGTAGTCATGGGACCCTGAACAAGTTTCTCGACCTCTCTGTTAGAGTTTCTAGATTTAACTAATAAAATCACAGAACTCCAAATTAAATTTGAATTTTAGGTAAGCAATGAATAATGTTTTAGTATTGCAAGTACATCTTTTTCAGTATTGGGACATACATACAGTAAAATATTAATCATTGCTAATCTGAAAAACTGAGGTTCAGAGTGACCCACATATCAAGAGTAGGAGAGAAAGGAGGTAAAGCTAACACTTCTGCCTCCTAGATCCTCATGGCTTTCGACATAGTGGAGTTGGAGGCAGCTGTTTCACTCCTGGCCCTTAGCACGGCATGTGTTTATTGAATTAATGAATGACTCAGCACACCAAGCATAACTTTTATTCATTAGGTGGTGGAATAAGTATTTATGGCATGTCTGTTGTGCACCAGGCACTCTTCTGAGTTCTGGGGAGTACATAGCACTAAAATGGATGAAGTCATTACCTAACGCACAGCCCTTCTTTTCTATTGTGGAGAGAGAAACAATGACCAAATATAGCAGTTTATTGTAGGTCAGATGATAGTGATATGGAGAACAAGAAACAGAGGAAGAAGAACAAAAGGCCCAGGTGCTGCTGGGCTTCACTGCACAGGTGACACCTGAGCAGAGACCTACCTAGAGAAAGCACGAGAGTAGCTGCTGGGGGAAGCAGTGTGGGGCAGAGGGGGCAGCACATGCAAAGGCACTGAGGTGGGACCATGCCTGTTGTGTTCAAGGCACAGCAAGGAGTGAGCAAGAGAGGGATCAGGACCGAGAGATAAGAAGGGGACATGGGGCAGCCACCGGAAGTGCTCTGGTTCTTATACTGAGTGAAATGGGAGCCTCAGCAGGCAGTTGAGTGGAGAAGGGACATGACCCTGAGAGCTGAACTGCTGTAGATAATAGGAGGTCCTGGGTGAAGCAGAGGGAACAGTCAGGAGGCTTTGATGGGAGATAGGGGTTTGACCCGCACTCTTCTGAAGGAAGAAGTGGGTGACAGATTGGGGGTGAGGTGTGAGGGACAGAGAGCACCTAGGCCATCCAATTTGCATGAAGCGAGGTGACAGGGTCCAGGGCAGTGGGTGTTTACTTATCCTTATCCTGGGCTAACCAAGGCCATGGGAGGCCCAAGGCACTGTCAAGGAAGATGGTGCCTCTCCATCATAAAGGAGATTGGCTACTCTGGTTTTGTTGCCTTGAACTTCCATAATTTTGTCTGTTTCCTTGAGTGGGCTTTGCTCAGCGTCCCTCTCAGCTTGCAAATGGTTGGAGCCGGCTCAACACAGAGCATTTACTGTTGCTTTGAAACCACGGAAATGGAGACATGTAAACACACAACACCAACAAGAAGGGATGGCAAGGAAGAGGAGGAGATGAAGGGAGCAAAGAGTGGAGGAAGGAAGGAAAAAGAGAAAGGGAGGGGAGGAAGAGAGGTGAGTAATGAGGAGGTTCCATTCACAAGAGTGATAAAAATATAAAATACTGGGTGGTGAACTTAACAGGAACGTGTAGCTGCTATATGCAGTAAATTGTAAAGTGTTAGTGAAATACCTAAAGGAATTCTTCGGTAATAGGAGATGTGTACCTCGAGGTAGCATTTAATATTCTAAATAGTCAGTTCTCCACACATACCTTTCATGGCATAACAATCAAAATTCCAATAGGAGTTTTTCTTTCAAATCACTTAATGTCTTGATTTGAAAAGGTAAGAATAGCTAACATTTTAAAAGAATAATGCAAAAGACCAAGTAGTGACAGATATTAAAATTGGTTATACCCTGGCTGGTGTGGTTCAGTTGGTTGGAGAGTCAGTGCATAGACCGAAGGATCTAGGGTTCAATTCCTGGTAAGAGCACATACCCAGGTATCGGGTTCAATCCTTGGTTGGAGTGCATATATGAAAAGGCAACATATCAATGTTTCTCTCTCACATCAATGTTTCTCTCTCTCTGTCTCTCTCTCTTTCATCCCTCCCATTCCCTCTCCTCTCTTTCTGAAAGCAATAAAAAAATGTCCTCGGGGGTAAATATTTTTAAAAAATTAAAATAGATTATAAAGCTACAACAATTTAAAAATTGTTGGGCTGGCCCAGAAATGCTAAATCAGTGGAATAGTCTAAACTGACCCCCACAAAGCTGCAAGAGGAAGGAGCAATGTTTACACTTTGTCTCTGTCCTTAAGTTTTTTGGGAACAGTTTATCCTTTACAGCTTAAATGCCTTAGGTTTTGAGAATATTTTCAGAAGAAAGCTGGGCTGCCATCATTAAGCCCATTTATCAGAAGAGCAAATGAAAGCCCATGAGGATGGAGCAACTTGTTGAGGGCAACCTCGAGAGTTCCTGGAAGAGGACCTGCCCCAGGTCAGGACACTGGGTCTGGCCATAGGATTGTCTTATGGCTCTTTGGCAGCATCATGATGACCTCATGGGAATCCATGACATCAGGCCATGTGTGAGCTGTGCCTCAGTGTCCCCATCTGGAGCAATCTCTTGGGCTGGTGGGTCAGGATGAAGGTGGGAGATGGGGTCAGCCTCGTCTCCCCCTGCCCTGCAAAGATGGGCACCCAAGAAGAGGGCATGCTCCAAGAGACACCAGCCTACAGGCCAAGAAATTGTTCAATTCAACAAATATGTATTTATTGGGTGCCCACTGCATTCCAGGCACTGGCATGTCCTGGGCAGCTCTACAACCAATTTAGGATCTTTCTTGCTTTCCCCTCTGCCTCCCCCCTACTCCCTACCCCATCTCAGGGCCTTCTTTCATGTCTATTGCTCCTTGGTTCCTTTTGCCCAAAAGGTAATGTGGCCCTAATGGTAGAAATATAGCGGAGTCATCATTGAAGATCTGGAGCTCTGGTCCTGGTTCTGGCACGATTTGGTTTGGGGGCTGCAGTTCCACTTGACCTGGGGGGTGATTCCTTCACCTGTCAGGAGGACAGTGCCCCTTTCCCAACCCAGCTTATGGAGGGAGCTATAACTCCTGAGCAGGCGTAGCCAACTGAGGTCTGCAGGCCAATCTTCCCACCACCTGCTTAAGTAGATCCCACAAGCTAAGCATGGATTTTACATTTTTAAGCGGTTCAAAACAATCTTAAAAACAATAATATTTTGTGATGTGTAAAAATTTCATGAAACTCAAGTTTTGATGTCCATTAAGTTTTACTGGAATACAGCCGCATCCATTCATTCAGATATCATCTATAGCTGCTTTCCTTCTGCAAATGTCGAGTAGAGTAGTTGTGACAGAGACCGAATGGCCACCAAGCCTAAAATATTTACTATCTGGCCTGTACAGGAAGAGTTTGCTTATCCCTGGTCTAAAACAGTAGAACAATGTGCTGGCAGCTGCTCTATACATGGAAGGACTCTATGGTCATTGTGTCTAGGCATTGAGAGTGGGCCAGTGAAGGTCTGGCAGGGATAGAAAACCCAACCTTCTGAGTTGGTGGATGTCAAGAACCCGATCTTCTACCAGACTGTTCCTTGATAGGACCACCCAATGAGAGGGGAGGGAGGGAGACATGCCCACCTAGCCAGCTAATGGGCCAAACCTACACTTCATCTTCCCCCACCGCATCCACCCTCAGATATCACAGCCCTCCCCACCCCCACCCTCAGCCCTCATTCTAGGACTATCTCAATGGCAGTCACGGCCTCCCTTTCTTCTCCTCCAGCCCCACTCACGTGACCTCGTCGTTCGTATCGATGATGTCTACTCTGTCCAGGAACCAGCCTGCATTTTTGACTGAGTTGTCATGGCGAATTCGAATCTTGATCAGGTTCCCCAGGTTAACGGCATTGAGGATGAAGGTGTCTGTCTGGGAAGGACCAAGGTGGCACTCAGGGGGCGGCACCTTCCCCACCTCGCCATCAGCTTCTCCCTCCCAGGACTTGAGGCTGCTTTAAGAGCCAAACCAGCAAGGGGCACCCAGATTTGTATTGTGAAATGTGTGTGTTTTGGGGGGGGACTATTGCTTGGGTGTATGCTGTGTGTGCCCATGTGTGCATAAACTTCTTCAACCACAAATTTTAATTAGTGCCTGCTGTGAGCCGGCATGTAAATCCAAAATGATTTACAGAAATAGAAGAACTGGACTTGCCTGCTATTGAGATGGGAAGACAGAATGTGTACGAGAGCGTGTATGTATATGCACTGGAGGAGACAGGAGACAGACGACACCAGGACCCAATAAGTGAATGGGATCTTCTTAGTGATAACTTTTTAAACTCTTCAGTCCCAGGTCATAGTGGTTATAACTTTCAAAGGAAAGTACTGAAGCAGAGATAAAGCATGATCCTCAAGTCACAGGAAAGGAGTGTTAAAAGAGATCCAGAGAGCTCTGAAATAAACCACGCGATGAGGCCAGAAGTATTGTAATGGGTTTGGTTTTCTCCCTCCATGTTGAGGAGGGGACCTGGCTTTAGGATGGGGGCAGGAATGGGAAGGGTGAGAGGAGGGACAGTCTGCTACCCAGAGGATAATGTGCAGTTTCTAAGGATGGAGATGACAACTGTATTTTTCATGCTTTTCCCACTATACTACGAAGAGGAAGGTGGGTGCATTTCTTTCAATGCTCATAAGCTTTTGTGGCTTTTACTGCCTCAGGACACAGTTCCTGTTTCTCAGCCTGTCTTTAGGCCCTTATTCCTCAGTCCCTTCAGTTGGTTTCATCAAGGTACCCAGAACCAGCACCCACCATGGCTCAGGATTAACCCCAGCCCCATAGGGAGACTCACTGTCCTCAAACTGGCTTTCCACATTTCTACCCACACATCTTTGTCATGAGGTCCTGGCTTCAGAGAACACGCTCACTGCCATCTTTGGGTATCTACATACCTACACCATACTCATCCACCAAGGCCCTTTGCGTCTCTCCTTCCCACCAAGTATTCCCCAGAGCGCCATCTTAGGGCCAGCGCTTCCTCCTTGACCCCTGGTCCACCCACTCAGCACCTGAGTATCTGCTACCTATACTGTCTCTGGTGAGTTCCTGTGGGTGTCATGGAGCTAGATCCCACCTGTGCATTTCTCATGTCCCCAACGGAAAACATTGGTTCCTACAGAGGAAACACTCCCATGACACCTGGTTGGCTTGAGCAAAGCTCACTGCTCACAGCAGTCGGGTGGAGTGGCCTTGGGAATCACCAGAGGACTCCCTCTGTCTGAGTCCCAGTCACCTGCCCAAGGGCCAGAAAGCCCTTACCCTACCTGCCCCGGCTGAAACTTGCTGGAGTTGTCTGACGTTTTCAGGGGCCGCTCGCCTGTGTCCCCGTACTCCTCCCCGTAGATGGTCAGGTAGACGTTGGCACTCGTGCTAGCATTGGGTACATCCCCTGTGATCACCTTGACCTCATAGGTGATGGCTGGAGACAGAGAAAGACATAACATTGATGACACCCAGGCCTTTGACTGGTCCTGAGGCTCAGCCTCTTGGATCCAGGTAGAGGATAGAAGCAGGAGTATCTGCAGATACTTAAACACCTATACTAAACTGGATCTGAATTTGCACCTACCCTTCCTCCCGACTTTTTTGCCATGAAGCCCAAGAGCTTGTGGGTCTTAGGAAAATTCACCATCAGCAGCCCTCCTGTCTTATGTTCCCAACACTGAGTTATATCCCAGTTCCTCCTAATTCACCCATTCCTTCTGAGAGCCTTGGGACAAGAGCATGCTAACCTCAGACAGGAAACTGCCCATGGTGGCATTTAACAGATGTCCGGAGAGCTATTTGAAAAACAGGATGGGTGCCCACCTAGACAGCTTCTATGTGAGAGGAGAGCTAGGCACCTCCCGCCTCCCTGGACTCCCTTCAGGAGCCTGTCTGACCCCTGCTCAGGCTTACGCTGAGGACCCGACCGGCCTGCAGGCGCCAGCTCCAAAAGAACTTCATTGTCTTCCTTGTTCCGGGCCAGCCAGCGCGTGGCATTGAACTTGTACTCCTCAATCACCTCCTGCATCCCCGGCCCGAAATCCTCTTCTTCCACCTCCTCCTCAGACTCCTCCTCTTTCTTCTCTTCTGATGAGGACTCCTCTGATGAGGACTCCTCTTCTTCCTCCTCACTCTCCTCATCACTGCCCTTCTTCTTCTTCATCTTCTTCTGCAGCTCAGCCTTCATCCTCTCCTTCTTGAGCAGCTGCCGAAGTTTGTTCTTCTCCTTCTTCTTCTGGGCCTCCTCCTCGGGCGTGAGCTCCACCTCCCGCACCAACAATTGCCGCAGCCACAGCATGTCCACGAACCAGCTGGGCGAGGAACCCTCGTCTGTGTGCCCCAGCCGGATCTTGAAGACCTCCCCCACGTCAACCGCCTCCAGCTGTGCAAACGCAGAGCAAGGGCTGGGGTGGCACCCGGCGTCCTCCCCACCTCCCCTGCAGAGCCAGGCAAGGGCTCATGAGTGTGCGTGGAGCCACAGGATGGAGAGGTTCAGGACCTCCGAGCTTAGAAGCTCCCATCAGTGCCCTCTCTCCTGCACGTCCAGCCCGGTATTTGGCCCACCCTCAGCACCTCTTGTTAGCCCCACCTTCCACCCAAATTTACTTCCTTCTAAACCCCCGAGATGACCAAGATGGCCCTTCTGTTCTCCTCTCCTCCCTTCTGTTTCCTTCTCTCTCCCTCCCCCAAACAGAGATACACATACACACCAATCATGCACATCACACTCACTCCTACTATTCCTATTTCCATTTATTCTTATTTATGCAGTTCCCTTACCGAGAATGCCTTGATTCTATCCTCTACCTCTAACTAAAACCTGTTCATTCAGACTCTTGAGCTTCATTATTACTTTCTTGTTTGTTGCTGTGATCTGTTTCCAAAAATGTCTCAGGACATATAACTTTTGTAAAAAAAAAAAAAAAGGAAAAATAAAGAAGAAGAGGAGTGTTATTTGTGAAAAACAAAAATCTCACCCATGCTTCCAAAGGCCCCAAGAGAGCTAAGAGGGAGCCTAGAGCTTGGCTGAGGTCCTGGCCTGGATTTCCTCTTTGTCCACATAAGCTGGTGTCTGCCCCCTGCATGGGAGTTCCCAAGAGCAGGGACTGTTTGCTCTTGTTTCTCTTCCCCACTGGGCCTGGCACAGGCTGGCTCAAAGGGAAGTGTGGATGAGTTTAGATTTCCTTCAGGGGATCAGTTTCTAGGCCTTCCATTTAGTTCTAAGCCTCACAACGAGGTGAGGTCTGGCCCCTGCAGAGCTCAGGTGGGCTTGGGGGGCTTGCATGGAGCCCCTGCCTGTCAGGCCACTTTTAGGGCCCACATCATGCTGACAGGTCCTTTTCTGGGTTTTGGCTCTCCTCAGAGCCCAGTTTCACCAGTTCTCCCAATTATGTGCTGGGGAAGCTGAGGCCCAGGGCTGTCCCATGAGAAGCTCAGTGTCCCAAAATTGCAGTCCTGACCTAAATGAGAACTCAGGTGTTCAGATTCATGGAACCACAATTCAGCCAAAAACACCTTGATGAGAAAATCATCAGACCAAACGGAGCCCGGAATCTCCAGGAAAGAGGAATTTTTTCTTCTCAGCTACTTAGGGGATGGGGTCTGTCCTGTTGAGTCCCTTCTCCAGCATTTTCCAGGTCACAGCGTTCCTGTGATCCCCCACCCTGGGGAGGCTGGTTCGCCATCCCTGCCCCCTCACCTGCCAGCCCAGCTGTGAATGCATCCACCAGACCCGGACACTGTGCTGCTCTGTTACCTCTCCATGACCGGGCACCATTTCCCAAACACTTTCCCTGACATTGATTTTGGATCCTACAGGAATGATGAAGCAGGCCAGGCAGGTATTATTAAAAGTTAGGTTTGAACTAATGAAGAATCTGAGGCTCAGAGGGGTACAGGGCTAGGGCCTCCACCTCTCCAGCAGTGTCTGGAGGGGTAGGACTCAGTGCGGTCCCATCCAGCATTAGCGTTCTAGACACCTGCAGCCTTGGTCCAGCTCAGCTAGGACAGGCACTAAGTTAGGACATTTTGCTGAGGGCCTAGCTGCTTGAGTCACAGCCTGAACATGCTACATGCACACACACACACACACACACACTCATGTCTTATATCAAACATTCATATGTCCCCCCAATGGGCACCATCCTTGCATCCTCCTTTCTTGCTAACAATATGCCCATATCCTCATCTCTTTCTCTTCTGCTCAGAGGGGCGTTTTGAGGCCCAGAGGACTCAAAGCACAACCAGGAGACCCCACTGCCTACCACTGTCCTGCCTGGGAAGCATGGCCTTGCCCTCAGGCTGACAGAGCTGGAGAGTCAGAGGCCACAGGGCTGGGAGAGGGTGCAGTAACCAGGGGCCTGGTGTCATATCTAAGTTAGGTTTATCTATCCAGCTGTTCTCAGAATTGGTGGCCCATTTGTATCACTAGCAGAGCTTTTCGAATCATCCCCCAAAATATCTCACTTAACTGATGGGGGTGTGGACCATTTTTTCCCTTAAAGCTCCCCAGGTGATTCGAATAAGAAGCCAGAGATGGAAACCATGGATCTAGTCCAATCCCTTCATTTTCAGCATCCAGGGGTGCCTCTGTGGGCACCCCTGCTGCCTTCCCCACACACACCTGGAATGTGTCCTTAGAAGCCCGCTGAAAGATTTTCGAACGGCTGGACAGGAAGAGCACTTCTGTCTTGCCTTTCTCGCCATAGATCTGCAGGTAGACTCGGGAAGTGGTGTTTGCACCACCCACATCCCCCGTCCAAATCTCAACCTCATAGTGGACCACTGGGTGGACATGCAGGGAGACATGGGACATTTAATAATCATAACAACAGCAATGACAGTAATAACAAGAATTTCCCAAGCCTGTACCATGTGTCTGGTGCTTCACAGACATTATCTCATGTAATCCTCTCATCAATATCATGGGTAAGTACTATCATCCCCATTTTACAGGTGCATAAACTGAGGTATACAGGAATTGAGTAGGTAGGGGGAATGGCAAACCCAAGCAATCAGACTCCAAAGCCCAGTCACCCACTGCATCACAAGAGTCCTCTGGAACCAGAAATGCACAGTAGTCAGTTCACCAGCTGGCATTCTCTGCTGTGTGCCTTCACGGGGCAGAAAGAAGCAAAGGCTGTTTGTTTCTTTGTTTCAGTGAAGGACAAGAGTTAGAAATTATAATTTTTATTTAAATATATGTACCTTTCAGATGATACCAACAGATACATCCACACACAGAGAGTTGCCTGTATTAGGAAGAAATACTTTATCAAGCTGTTAGGGATGGAAAGGTGTTGCAGGTGCACACCATGAGAGTGCCCTTCCCAGTGGAGAGCGAAATGTCTTCCAGAACTATGAGGCCATATTTTTTCAAAGTGATTGTTATAAGATTGACCCTCTCAGCAATGCTGTAAGACAATATCATGATTTTTTTTCAGGTGAAGACTTTTATTTTCAACAAGGTGAAGATCTTCTGTTACCACAGCAAGGTAAAAATATTGGGGACTGAAAACAACAGAACTCACTATGAACCTAAAGAAATTGAACTAGAAATACAAGGCTCAGCTGGGAGTGAGGGTAGGCTAGTATGTAGATAAGGGAGGTGCATTCTGAATGGAGAGAACCACCACAAACCCCATTCAGTCCCTTGGTTCTCAGAACAATAGGCAGTCACGATTATACAAAATTGGGATAGATAAAAATGAGCAATCAGAGAAAAAGAACCAGCTATTGGAAATTAACTTGTGGTAGCTAAATTAAAATAGTCCCCAGCAAGGATAAAGTCAAGAACAGCTCCATAGAACAAAAAGGAAATTTCCCAAGAACAAAATGATACGTGATAGAAACGTAAGAAAATCAGAGGAAGTCCAATATCTTACTAAGAGTTTAGAGGAACTAGAGAGCTAATTGTCAAAGAAGACAAAAAAGCCCCCAAATTAGAAAATGCTTCTGGATTGAAGAAGACCACGAGTTTAAAAACAATGAATGAAACTAAAATCACAAAAGGCAGTGAAGATGTTATGAAATTTCAGAATGTGGGAAATTAAAGTAGGATTTTATAAGCTTTAAGAGAGGAAAAATCCCAAAGGCTTGAGTCACAGAATGCATTAGACTTCTCAATTGCAATACAGGAAGCTAGAAGATGGTAGAAAAATCTCTTCTAAACTCTAAGGGAAAATAAATTCAATTCAGAATTCTATAGCAAGTCAAATTATTGATCAACTCTGAGAGTAGGCTAAAGATATTTGCAGACACGCAATGTCTCAACATTTCTCTTCTGTGTACTTTTCTCAGGAATCTACTAGTGGAGAATGTGTTCTATCAAAATGAGGAAATAAACCAAAGAAGAAGAAGAAGACATGAAATCCAGAAACATCCAATCCATGAGAAAATAGAGGAAGTTCAAAAAAGATGGCAAAGAGGAAGTCCCAAAAGGACACCTTTGTTGCAGCGTAGAGGGCAAAGGAGAGAGGTTCTTGAAGAAATGTCTTGAGATAGGAATTGGGGAAGAAGGAAGTAGAGAGGAAACCAACAGGATTCCTGTTGGGTTCAAACATATACACAAATGCTTAGCTCCGTTAGAGATATGGAGATAAGATGGTGTGGTGGGAGAATTGTGGGTCCCCAAATTCATATGCCGAAGCCCCAATTCCTGGTGTTTCAAAATGTGACTGTATTTGGAGATAGGTCCTTTACACAGGTGACTGAGGCAAAATGAGGCTGTTAGAGTGGAGCCCAATTCAATATGACTGGTGACTTTATAAGAGGAGACTGGGACACAGACAGGCCCATGCACAGCGGAAAGACCGTGCGAACACATAGTGAGAAGGCGGCCATCTGCAAGGCAGGAGAAAGGCCTCGCAAGAAACCCAACCTATGACACCTAGATTAGAACACTGAGAAAATAAATTTCTGTTGTTTAAGACTCCTAGCCTGTGGTATTTTGTTATGGCAGTCCTAGCACACTTGTGTAGACAGGTGGGCATAGAGATGGGTATGTAGAAATAAAGATGTGTACATAGAAAACTATACAAAGGGAAAAAATGAGGCAATCACTATCTCCAGAAAAAAACAGAAAGTTCTACAAAACAGGAAATGCAATCATCATACAGCAGTAGCTCAGCAGTGAATATTTGCATAGTAATAGTAATGTAAAGTTTGATTATGAATTTAATTTTATTGAAGGTCAGAAGGAGGGGACGTGTGCAGGTGTACACTCACACACCTGCACATGCACGTGTGTTAAAAGAGTTATATTCTCCTCTACCATAGTAGGAAGTCAATAGTTAACGTCTATGACTAAAAAATCAAGAAATTGCTAAGCACATTATTAAAAATATGGAGAGAAATTTCAGAAGAAAAAGCTACAGTAATTTAAAAGTTGTTATCTCTGAAGGAGGAAGATGCAGTAGGAAGCAGGAACTATCGCTTTTTTATCTTTATGTTGTTAATCAGTATCTGAATGACTCTGGTGGAAATCAAGTCCTAATTCCTAAAAAGAGGAAGGAGTTGATTCTTCACAAAGTCCTCAAGGAACCTACGGGTTAGTTGGGGACAGAAGATGCATGCGTGAAAAGACACAAAGGGTTCTGGAAGAGAAAGAGGTGAGTTTGTATTAGGGTTCCTTCTCAGGGAAGCTTCCTGTGGAAGCGAGCCTTGGCCAGTTGATTTCAGGGTAGATGTAGAAATGCAGAGGTGAGGAGAGTGACATTCTCTGTGTCAGGTTTTGGTCCTACTGTCTTTCTGACCCTCTAGATAATCTTTTGCTCTTCTGAGCCCTACCATAATCTATGACCCTTGCATTATGCACAGTGGGCGGCCAGATCACCCTGAACTTGACCTTCATTCACAGGGATCACTACACTGTTCATAAAGGGCCCGCACACCCACGCCATTGCTGATGCCTCAGCCTGCTTCATTGTTTCCAGGGCTCTTATGTGGCAATGTAGTATATATTTACTGTTTGTCTCCCCTGGTGGAATGCCAAATCCATGGGGACAGAATTTTGTCTGTATTTCTCATGGTTGCCTCCACAGAGCCAAGGGCAGTGTTGGCTCAGAGAAACATTTGATGAATACTTATTGAATAAATGAATGATTAAACAGCTTTATCTCCTCAGTCAGTCTTCCCAGGGGAAGACATGGACTATGTCCTCTTGCACACAAGGCTGAGAACACACATTTCTTATAAAGTCACTTGCTGCCATTAGCCCAGAACAAAATATTTCCTTCTTTGAGTCCTCAGTTTCCCTATCAGTACAATGAGCCTTTCTTCCCTCCCAGAACATGATACCAGAGGCGATCAGAAACCCCCATTTTCTCTCCCCAGCCTCCCCATTGGAGACAAGATGTAAGTTGCCCCATAGGCCCTCCTCCATCCCCACTATTCCACTTCTGCCTCCTCCGTACATTTCTGGATCTCCACGATTTCGCTGGGATAGAGCTCCATCTGCAGGCGTCCATCAGCCTTGTTCCTGTCCAGCCAGCGGTTGGCAGGGAAGGTGTACCGCAAGCCTTGGCGAGGCACGTGGATCTGCAAACTGCGCAGGTACCAGCCGGCATGCTTGCCCATTCCGTCATGCCCAATCACCAGTCGGTTGATCTGGAAGGAAATGCGAGCTGTGGGTGAGCAGAAAGCTGGTGCCCAGAAACCTCTGTGCCTCCACCCCTACCACACAAAACCCCCACAAAAACTGCTCACTTCTACCCTGCCTCCAGTTCCTCATGACAGGGAGTCTAAGAGGATGGAGGCTGGGTCCTGGTCCTATCTGCCATCAGCCAGCTGGGGGGCTAGGACACCACCTCTCCTGTCTGGAGTCTCTGTTCCCTCCTCTTTAGTTTAGCTCAACTTCCGGGGAAGTTGTGAGAAGCAAGTGGGGGGACAGGTGTGGCATGAACTTTGAAAGCTCTGGTATATAGTTAGTAATGTTAGTGTATTTAATATGCACTTAATAATGTGGTGGCTTCAGAAGAAAGCAAGCGTTCAAAATGCTAGCTATGTATATCTGGTCATTGATGTAGCTTTGTTTTGTTTTAAACAATGCACTGTTGTAGGTATTTCTGTAATTTTTTGGCACAGCCATCCTATAGGTGATAGAATATGAGTACAGCCTCTCAGGGTGCTGTCATTCTGTGTCCAATTCCTCTTTTCCTTCTTGGATGTGGGGAACTTTTCTCTTTCCACTAACACTCAGTAGTTCAATTGCTTTGCTATTTTACATTGTAACATCTTTGCCCACAAGCAACATAGATGATCACATAGATGATCATGTTGTCATCCTTATGTATGCTTGGCTCTTCAATGTTCAAGTTGTTTTTATGTTTTTTTGAAATATTATTTACTGACTGATACTAACATCAGATGGAATTATCAGATAGCCTTCGGGATCTATTCCAGCCCCCCAGATTTTCACTGTGATGGTTTGGAGGGGTGATATTAGCTATGAGTTTGGTGTCAGGACACCAGATTTAGAAAATTGACCATGTCAGCCCTGATCTCACTGTATCAAGTACTAAGTGTCTCTTTGCAGCTGGTCATGGAAACAGCGCCATAACTGAGTGCATGTAGCCAGGTCCCTAGGAATTGTTGGAAGGCAACCAACTATGTCTACAAACATAGCCTGAGAGCCTTTGGGGTGCATGCCAAGGGACATGGATGGAGAGCTTTGTTGTCTTTCTGTGGTGCTGGGACAGTGACAGTCCTGCAGAGAGACTGTTAGAAGAGTAAAGACAGGGACAGGTGTCTTCTACCTGATATGACAGGAAGCTCCTTAAGGACAGGGACTGTCTTTCGATTCCACAGCTAGCACCTCACTTGGAGCAACTGTTGTAGACACGGAACACAGCTCAAACACAGCTACTGTTTACTGAGCACTTACTATAGGCATGTGGGTGTAATTTACACACGGTAGGTGAGTGGAAACGTTGGGCCTCAGACCCAGGCAATGCGCAGCCAGAGCCCACACCACCAGCCTCTTGGTCACACTGCTTGTTGAGGAGGGTTTCAGAAATACAAAGAAGGCTCCAAATGCCTCCCCTCTCCCCCCAGACATCCAATTTATCTTCTGGCTGCTGCCAGAAATCCCAAGTTAAAGGAACAGCATTTCACTCTACAATTACTAATTTAGCTTAAAATGTAAATATATTTTGATTTAAAAATATCTTGACTGAAGCTCATTACCTTCAAGACATACGTAACTAACATGAGAGCTTTCCCCAGAGTGTATTTTGTGGGAGCAGCTGAAACAGGGGGAGGCCCCCCAAAGGGGAGGGGTCAGGAAAGTTGAGGTTGCAGATGGGAAACTTGTGACTGTCTGAATTTCCACAAACTAGAACTTGAGAGAAGCAGGTGGTAATGTGAAGTCCAGCCTAGGTATTTTTGTATGTTTCCAACCTCAGTCTGGGGAATTAGACCTGCGCTTCTCTGCAGGAAGCACTCAGACCCCTTGCAGCAGGGCCACCCACAGCCCTGATGGAGGGAGACTCTCGGGTCCCCTCGTCTAAGGCAGATGCTCTCAGGCGGCCTGGGAGCATGCACAGAAACAAGCTTCCTGGCCATAGCACTGACGCACACCCAAGGTGCCAGTTCTTCTACTCTTGCCTTACCTGCACACCAATGTCGCCTTCTCCAGTGTCTGGACTCTAGATACCCTGGTCCTGGCTATAGCGGTAAAGGAAATGTTGGGTCTACAGCCACTAAACATATGTGTTCTATCCCCAAAGAGACTGGAATCTTAACCACTGTTCACATATCTTCTGCTGCTCTAGTCACAGCTGGAAAACAATGCACCTCATTAATCCTCAAGTGAGCATTTTTTTCCTTCAAAATAAGTTCATTTTTGTGAACATCAGTATGTGTGTATACATATACATCCATGCAGGAGAAGGGGTGAAATGATGTCACATGGTCCTGGGAAGGAGACTTACAGTTCCAATGTTCAGGGTCTCCAGGGTAAACTGGTCCACCTGGTCACATTCAAAATAGTCTTTCATGTTGTTGTCAGAGACAGGAAGATCTTGCATGATGGTGTCAGATTTATCCCCATAGAGTTTGATGAAGACTGTCGAATCTGTTCTGGCCCCAGGGAGGTCCCCTGTCTTCAAGTAGATGTGATAACGGTAGTCTGAACAGTCCAAGGCAGGAGGCAGGAAGGGATGGGGTTAGTGCAGGAATAGAGGGGCGCAGAGTGGAGCAGGAGGGTGATCTGCAAGCAGGGGTGGACTCTTGCTCTGTCTAAGTAGCCCTGGGACTTGGGGCAGGGTTCCCTTCATTCCATGGAGTTCCCTCGTCTACAACATCAGAATTCTAATATCTGCTCACCCTGCCCCACAAAGTGTGAACATGCTAAGAACAGGAAAGATGCAATACTAAAATGTAAGAGGCAAAGGATTTAAAGCAATTTCTCATCTGATGGATGAGGAATCTGAAGCAAAGGGAGCATTGGCCTTTACCAACAGTAGTCCGTGCATTGTGTACACAGTATCATTGCTAAGTAAGTATTGTGACCTCGGCTTTGTAAGTGAGGATTAGGGTCCCCAGAAGCTCATGTGCTTGGCTCAAGGCATCAACACTGGGTCAGTAGCAGCCAGGAGTGAAGTCCTAACGAGGACCTGGAGCCCCTGTTCTTCAGTGGGACACTATGCTGATGTTACTCAGTTTTATCACCCAGAAAGGTTTGCATCATCTGTGCACTGTGCACAAGGAGGGAGTAAACATCCAGGAAAGGAGAATGCTTCTTACCTTTACTGCTATTGTTACTCTAATCAACAGAGGTCCATATGTGTCAGGGCCCCACCCCCAAGGCCACCAAGAGTCTGTGAGCAGTGCAGACAGGCAGGTTTCCAGACCCTCCCTCAGAGCCTCTTCCTCTCCCCTCCCCACCCCATGCTGCCCTGTGGGGTGAGTGATGAGCGTGTTCCCTCTCCATGGTTTGCTTCTGTGGAGCCAAGGGAGGGGCCCTGTCTCCCCTAAGGCCCAGCCATCACCTGGTCCCCAGGACAACTTACTCTTCAGTGTCGCATTGCTGTAACTGGGCAGCAGCTCTCGGACCACCTGCCCGTCATCCTTATTTTTGTCCAACCACCTGGTGGGCACATGAGGGGCTGTTAGCTCTTTGAGTGGTGCAGGCAGACAACCAACCGTCACTCAGTCTGTGCAGTCACCAGGGAGGTCACTGGGGAGGTCAGCGCTTTGAACTCAAGCAAAGTGGTTCCACCAGAGCTTGAACAAAGGATCCCAACCAGCCTGGGGAGGGAGGACTGCCCTGAGGAGGTGCTATTTGGCTGAGATTGGAAGGGTGACAAGGAGGTAACCAGGAGAAGGGGAGGCACATTCCAGAAGGAACAACATAGGCTGGGATAAGCTGACTGAAGGCCAATGTGGATGGAATGCAGCGAGTAAAGGGTAGGTGCTGGCAGAGGGGCCCAGAGAGGTGGAAGGGTCACTCAATATGGAACCTTGGCAATCACAGTAAAGAGTTTGCCCTCAGTGCCATGAACACCTGGGACATCATTACCATCAACAAAACCACCTTTTTACCTGAAAGCCCATCTTGTGTGTGGCACTGTGCTAAGGGCCCAGGGTGGCAGGAAGACAGAGGAGATACACTAAGATAAAGAAGACACAGGCCAGCCCTTAGAGGACAGAATAGACTGGCCAGGGCACTGAGGGCCAAGATAAGGATGGACATTAGATGAAAGTAAGTGCAACAGGAATTTAGAGAAAGAAGAAAGGTTTGTGGTGAAGGGGCTTTGATTTTGACTCCTCAAGAATTAATGAGATTTGCCAACAAGGAGGAGCTGGTGTGGACCCTGCAGGGCCAGGTTTGGATAGCTGTGACTCATCAATCTGTCACAGTGGGTCATGGACCCAGCTCTCTGCTGGTCATCCACCAGCAAAAATGCTGGATAAATTCACCTGAAAAGCACCACTCCCACTGAGCAGAGAGACCTCCCCTGAGAAACAGACAATCATGCAGGCACCGGTTCTCTTGGCCCCTGTGCTCAAGATGGCCTGTGCTATGGGTGATAGCAGCAGAAGGGACACCCTTGTTGGGCTCCAGGGCAATGAGGAAACCAAGATACTTGAGTCTTGACCAAGTGCCTCCCCATCTGCGTATGCCTTGGCACTTGTCTTTGCAGCCTACCCCTGTTCCACTCCTGAGAGGGGGCCATTCCCAGGCCCTAGGAGTACCAAAGGGAGCCCAGGCACTGCCTCCTCCCCTGCCCTCCTGACATGGAGCTCAGGCTGCCCTAACCCACAGTCCTCTCTGCCTAGGTGCTGCCCCCTCCCCAGGGTCAATGCAAGCAGCACTGTAGCTGCCCTGTCCTTTCTCTCCTTCCCTCTCTCCCTCCCTGAGCACGTGGCCCTACATTCTCAAGGACCTTGCTGTCAGCGGGTTGTTAGCTAGCATTAAAATGTTAGCTGACAACCAAGTTGTTACAGTTCCCATGGGCTTTGGTGCTGTGAATCTAGAACACCAAAAAACATTTGCTATTCCAAAATATGAAGATCTAGTTAGGGAATTCCAGGCTTTGATGACAGCCCTAAAGGGGAAGGGAGAGATACTTGGAAACAGGCAACTGCTGGCTAGAGCCTCTCAAATCAACACATCAGGAGGCCCCCCTCTTCCTGTCCTGCTGAGTCACTCTGGCATCTCCCAGAGACATGGACACTGTAGAGGAGAAGGTTGTGAAGCCGCCCCGGCCACAGGGGTGGAAAGGACGGAAGATCGGCCAGCCTTTGGCTGTAGGAAAAGTCCCACCTCTCTCCATTCTCTCCATCACCTATGTCTTCCCAGGCCATCCCCAGCAGTAAAAGGAAACCATGACTTGCCATTTCAGTTTCCACCTAAACATTTGCAGGGTATTAATAGATATTTCCAAATATAGCCCTTTTTTCAGATTCAAACACCTCAGCCCAGTCTCAGAGATGTTGCTGAATAGATAAGCCAGTCTGCTGGTGGTTTTATGACTCTTTCCTGGGCTCCCATCAATGTGCAAATATGTACATGTCCATATACATACAGAAATACACACACGACACACACCTGCCATAACTAAGACACTTATGACTCCCTGATGCTGGCAGGGAGGTTTTGATAAATTGGCTGGGCTGTTCCCCTCTCCCAAGCAGTTAAAGTAACAGCTCAGGTGAAAAAGAAGCAATGTGTGAGCTCAGGTTCTACCTCCAGGCTCTTCAAAGTCCTCCCGGGCCCTGAGTCAGCAAATGCCATCACCACATGCCTCAGAAAGATATGAGTCCATTTTCTAAAATATGCATGCAGTATTTGGGGGGAGGGAGAGCTCTGGGGTGTGTGGGGCGCCCCAGCTCTCATTCTGCCATGCGGTCAATGTCATTGGCATCACCTTCAGGAGACTTGGCTCCTTTCAAAGTGCAACCCCATTTCACCCTCACCATCATCATAAGGCACAGAAGACTGGAGAAGTTAAGAGACTTTCCAGAGAGATCCAAGATGGCGGAGGAGTAAATGGAAGCTACACTAACCTCCTCCCAGGACCAGTCTGGGTTTACAACTTAATTTTGGAGAAATCATCTGGAACAACCAACGAACACTAGCTGGAAAGAAGTCTTATAACCACGGAGAGACAGAAAAGGCCGCTACATCACAACGTGACCGGTAGGGAGTGCGGAGACGCGGAAGGGCTGGCTGGGCTCACATGGGTGGCAGCTGAAGGGACTGAGAAACAGCTCAGCAGCCGGGGATTCCCCCTGAGAAGGGCAGGGTCTAAACCCCCAGCTGGGCTTCCCAGCCTACAGCAACAGAGTGGAAAGTAAAACAGTATCAGCTGTGAAAAGCGAAAAGCCACAGGGTTTCTTGCTAGCCGGAGAGAAACAGCAGGAGAAAAAGAGCTCTTAAGTGGATCACATACGAAAATATTTTGGCCACCACTTACCCTGGGCTAAAGCAGAGGGAAGGCAGAGAGGACTGGAGACACTTGGGGAGAGTTTGGCACGGTGGCTTTGAGGGAAGAACTGGAGGAGCAGCCGACTGGGTCCCAGTGCTGACTCATCCCCAGTACTGCGGGTAGACCATTCCCCTCCAAGTGGCGTCAGCCTGAGGGGAAGCAAAAGCCCTGCCGACGGGAATTAAGCTGCCACACCCACAGTCCTTAAGCCTGACAGCTAATCACAGATTGAGCAGATTAACAATCAAAGAAGACAGACAACAGCAGTAGATCCCTGGAAGTCTCCAACAGGCTGCCTAGGGCCAGACTGGTACATGATCTGACGCCACCAGAGGCAGATCCAGGAAGTGCAGATCATTCTAGGAAGCACCAACAAACAATAGGAGTCAAAAAAATGGGGAGACAGAGAAACAACCTCCCATCAAAAGGAAAGGTAGAATCCCCAGAAAGAGTGCTAAATGAAATAGAGGGGAGCGAACTATCAGATATGGAATTCAAAACATGGATTATGGAGAAGCTGAATGAGCTCAGCGGAAACTTCAAAGAACTCCAGAAAAACTACAAGGAACTCACAGAAAATTACGTGAGCATGAAAAAGGACATAGAAGCTATCAATAAGAGCCAGGAGGAAATGAAGAATACGATCTCTGAATTGAAGAACACAGTAGAAGGAATTAAAAGCAGGCTAGAGGAAGCAGAAGATCGGATCAGCGAGCTGGAGGACAACCTACACAAAAACTCCCAGACAATGCAACAAAATGAAAAAAGACTGAACAAGACTGAAGAGGTTCTAAGACAGCTGCAGGACAACATGAAACGTAATAATATCCGTATCATAGGAATTCCAGAAGGAGAAGAAGAAGAGCAAGGGATAGAAAACCTCTTTGAAAAACTAATGACAGAAAACTTCCCTAACATGACGAGAGAAAGAGTCACGCAAGTCCAGGAAGCACAGAGGGTCCCAATGAAGATGAACCCCAACAGGCCCACCTCAAGACACATCATAATTAAAATGGCAACATTCAAAGACAAAGAGAGGATCCTAAAAGCAGCAAGAGAAAAACAACTAATAACATACAAGGGTACTCCAATAAGGCTATCATCAGATTTCTCAGCAGAAACACTACAAGCCAGAAGGGAATGGCAAAAAATATTCCAAGCAATGAAAAACAAAGGTCTACAACCTAGAATACTATACCCAGCAAAACTCTCATTCAAAATGGAGGGTGAAATAAGGAGCTTCCAAGACAAAAGAAGGCTAAAAGAATACATCTCCACCAAACCAGCAATGCAAGAGATGTTAAAGGGTCTGCTCTAAGAAGATAAAGAAACAGAGAGAGACAGAGAAGAACACAAGTACAAAGGGGAAAAATGACAGTGAATAAGTACTTATCGGTAATAACCTTAAATGTAAATGCATTAAATGCTCCAATTAAAAGACATAGGGTAGCTGAATGGATTAGAAAGAATGACCCACATATATGCTGTCTACAAGAGACCCACCTTAGAACAAAAGATCTACACAGACTGAAAGTAAAGGGATGGAAAAAAGTATTTCAAGCAAATGGGCATGGGAATGACTGGGAATGACTTTCAAAGGTAATAAAAGCCCGCGAAATAAAAGGCCTGCTGCCATGGTTGGTTGTGCGGTCCACAGCAATCTCTCCAGGGAAAGAATGAAGGTTGTTTTCCTGAAAGATGGCTAGAAGGGACCTTAAGGCACAATGGAAAACCAGAAAGACTTGGAAAGGACAGGTGTGTACAGGCAAGGATGAATGCCAGGTATGTGGCCCAGCTTCTGTGCCCTGAAGAGCAGACTGAGGGCCACCCTAAATGTTCCTTGGGTAAGTTCCAGCAAAACAGAACTAAAGATCATAAGTGATCATTTGCTGCTCTTGTTATGTTTATGCAAACGAACAGGATAAATTAAAAATGGACTTAATGTAGCCCCTTTAAAGACAAGGAGAGTAATCTTAGGGAGAAAAATCATTATTCAAGGAAAATCACAATGATCAGTGGCAGACTGTAAAGTAGGGCAGCTAACCGTCTTAAAAGTTTCTTCTCACTTAAAAAATGGTTTCACTTGAAAATTAAACCATATCTGTGATATCACCAAAGAGATTCAAGTTGCAGGCAAGTAGAATGTCAAGTGCCTTGCAACTGGATGTCTTCCCAATAAGACAGTCTTACAGATTTAGAGACTTGTTTGTTGGCTATGTTACATAAATTAACATGTGTTTTCTGTTTTCAAAGGGCATAAGCCTATGACCGCATTACCTCAGTGATTGTCTGTACGCAAAAGGCTCACTTAATCCTCTCTGCAGCGCTGCCTCCTGAGACTCAACGGTTTGGCTGAACTAAATGGCTGGGTTGATGAAGAATAGGGTGGTCTGTGGGCTTCACTTTAAAACTGAATTCTCTTTTCTATCCTAATGGCTTGGACAGAAAGGGCCCAGAGGTCTGAGAAGGGGGAAACATAAACTATTTCCCTCAGCCCAAACTAAATATAATGGGCAAAAGGGTTTTGGACAGGCGAGATGTGCCTAGCACACCTTCCTCCAAAGAAGCCCCCCCCCCTTTTTTTTTTCTCCTAATGTGGAACATTGAAAAATTAATCCCTGCCTTTTGTCACCTAGTAGTTATGGATTGAATGATGCTTTTTAACCCTTTTTGCCAAATCTGTTCCCCCCAAAACACAACAAGGATGCCAACCTGCTAAACCAAGCACGCCGTTGTCCGGAGACAGCCAACTGACCTGGAGTCTGCACAATCCTTCCCCATGTGGGAAGGCCACCCTCCCCTCCACACCCCCACTATTATTAGGGATTTCTGGACCCAAGGGTAGGTAGGACGACGACCATGTCCAGCTTGAAGCAGCTAGAGGAGCTTGAGACCTTCGCCCATTGTCCTTTACAAGATTACAAAGGGTCTTAATATCTGAGAGGGAGGGATAGTTATTTTTTACGAACCATGGGTACGGACTTGGGGGGGGATGCTGGGGGAGGGAGATACTGGGTGGAGGGGAGTAAAGGGGAAAAAATTGGAACTACTGTAACAACATAATCAATAAAATATACTTTAAAAAAAAAAAAAAAGAGACTTTCCCAGAGCCACACGGCAGGTAGGTGGCTTGACTCGTGGTCCCGAGCTCCCCCTGCATAAGGCATGTGGCCATGTGGCCAGTACAACTTCGCCCTCATCCCCTCTCCAGGTTCCCCTCCCCTTCCTGGCCTATCCCAGGGCTTAGTCCTCACCATTTTCTTTAACCGCTTTCTTCTGAAAAGGTCCCATCCATTTCTCTGGTTTTAAATTTCATCTCAAAGCTCTCATTTCCTGAATTTATTTCTCAAGGCCAACTGCTTACTCAATTCAGAGGCATCTCAAACCTAACACACCCCAACTAGATCTCCAGAGTCCAGGCCAACCTCCCTCAACCCTTCCTGTCCCAGGTCCCCCTTTTCATGAGAAAGCATGACATCTCCCCACTTACCAGAGGCATAGACCTGGCTCCAATTCCTTTCTCTCTCTTATTGTCAAGTCCTATGAACTCTACCTCCAGAATCCACCTCCTACATAGCTCCTTCTCCCCACCTTCACTGCCCCCAACAAGGGCCAAGCTGCCATGTTATGGGTTGAATTACACCCCCCCCAAAAAATACATAGTAGTCTTAACCCCTCGTACCTCAGAATGTGACCTTATTTGGAAATAGTCTCTTTACAGAGGTAATCATATTAAAATGAGGTCCTTAGGCTAGGATTTAACCTAAAATGACGGGTGTCTTTATGAAAAGGAGAGATCTGAACAGAGAGCCAGATATGTACAGAGGGAAGATGATGTGAAGAAACACAGGGAGAGGACAGCCACCTACAGGTCAAGGAACACCGGTGGTGACTGGAAGCTAGGAGAGAGACCCAGAGAAGAACCTGCTCAGAGCTCCTTCGGACAGAGCACAGCCCTGCCCAGAACCATGAGACAATTCCATTCTTCAAGCCACCCAACTTGTGTACAATGTTACTGCAGCCCCAGAAAAACCAATACAGACCATTACAGACACTCAAAGCCTCTGGTCCGTCTCCCCATTTCCCCGATGGACCCACTGCAGCCTGTCCTCCACCCAGACACCACCGGGGAGAGCCTAAAAGGGAAAGTCCCCACCAATCCTACCTGACAGTCCACCCGTGACATCACCTGGTGGCCCTTTCTTTTGCCCACCTGCTTTGGTCTGACTGGAGTTCTAGGACCCTCAAGCTCCTTCCTGACACGCTTCCTTTTGTCCCTCAGGAAGTGACCCTAGATGTCCCCTCTGCAGGCAGACCTCACCCGCCATCTCCATCTCTAACCCACCCTGCCTGGGTGTGGCCCTGCCCACCATCCCCCACCATGCCGCACACTTCCTTCAACCTGTTTCCCTCAGTTTGTAATTGTGGGGTTCTTTTTTTTAATTCAGTTGCTTAGCTTAGTTTAGTTTGTGTTTTAAACTATAAACTTCACAAGACTAGGAAGCAAGTGGATAGTAAGTGTTTCATAAATATCTCTTTAGTGGATGGGAATAAACCAATGAATGCTGTTCTCTCCAGCATCCCAGCCAGGCAGCCTCCAGGCCCAGCAGAGGGCAGACGAGGCAGTGACTGATTAGAAGAAAGACCAGAGCTGGCCCATCCCATTCTTCCTCTCGCTCCCTCTCCCTGTGTCAGGACACCCCTTAGTAACCCCATCAACCCCCTGCCAAACACCACTTCTCGGCCTGGATCACCCACCCTCCCTTCTCCTCACCTTCCATCCACATTCTGGTCTTCCTTTAAGACCCAGGTCCAGATCTGCCTCTTCCTGGAAGCCTTCCCTGGTCTCCCCAACACTTACTCTGAGCCTCTTTCTATTCACTCCATTTATTTGGAACTGCCTGCATCATTACGTATCTTTTTAATGTAATCCCTTGTAAAACTAAGAGCTGAAGATTCTAGAGACCTTTATGGGGGACGCAGAAGTTTCACATGGGATCATCCCAGTAGCCCTCCTGGCTGGGAAGGTGCTCTTCCTGGGCTCATGGGGTGGTAAACAATTCACTTGTAGCAAACGAGTGTCTGCGCATACACCTGAGCACATCTGTGTGCATGGACAGAGGAAGAGTAATGCATTCACGGCTGGGCTGTTGGACAGCCTGTTCCCATCCACTCCAAGGAGGGCTGTCTCAGTGCAGCCACCCTCAGGAAGCCCTGGCCAGCCCTAGTGAATGGGCTTGGACACACAGCACCTTGTCCACATGTGCAGGACTCAGCCTGGACCCGGGACAGGCAGGGACCAGCAGTCCTAAGCCTCAAATTAAGCATGCTGCAAAAGCCTCCCAGGTGTTGCTACAGGTGAGTGTCCAGCTTGACAATAAACAGACACACACACACACACACACACACACAGACACACACTACATGAATATTGCCCCTTATTTTTAAAATGCCTCTATCAGGAACTTCTAGATGTCAGTGGGAGCCCAAACTGACTGTGGAAAAAATCCAAATGCTTGAGTAAAGAAAAGAAAAGAAAAGAAAAGAAACTTTACCTCATTAGTAAGCTGGGGAAAGGAAATAAAAATAAAGGTATCTTGAAAGGTATTAGCAGGAAAGAGATGTGGTTGGAAGGCTATCCAAATAAAAAAAACACCAAACACCTTTGATTCAGAAGTTCAATTCAGCACGTAACTAACTCTAGGTAACTCTCAGTTCAATTCTGAAATTGTCACATTTCATTATGAAAAAATGCTGACAGTTTGGAGCTTAAATACATGCAGAAGCACCACACAAGGACCCTGCCATGCCGTCACATGTGGCCTGGGGCTGGGTCTAAGCGCCACCAGCAGGGCCACCTCTTTTTTGTACCAACTACTCCCTCACACCACCATCTTGCTCCCTGATCCTAGTTGTAGGGCTGAATCTTCTCAAAAGTGGGGCCCATAACCTAAGCTGGGAAAATGAAAAGCAGGCAGGGCTCACGTACCTGAAACATGGAAACTCCACATTGTCACTCTCAGGCTGTCCCTCCTCTCTCACCAGCACCCGATCCAGGAACCAGCCGCTGTTCGCATCTTTGCCATCATGTCTGATTCTCACCCGCCTCACCTTCCGCATGGTGACGAACTCAATGGTGAACTCGTCAACCTTCAAAGGGGGAGGATACCAAGGTCAGTTGGGCAGTGGCTCCCCTGGGACACAAACACCAAGGGAACATACAGGCCCAGAAGTCAGCAAAGCCGGGGCCCCCTTTTTCTCCCACTGGAGTACCATTAGATGTCAAGTTCCCAAGAATTGAGATCTGTAGTTTTTGGATAAACAGGGGCCATTCCCTAAGATCCCCTAAAAAGCAGAACACCCTGGAGGAAGAACCCGTTAAACTGTTAGAAGGCACTGACCATTTATTATGAATTAATTTCTTGCCTAATCTCCCAGGCTCCCTGCTATAGGAGGGTACTGATCCCCCTTCAAGGAGGGGAGTGATTAAAACTGATTGGGGAGGGAAGACCACTGATCTTGTGACTTCCACAAGTTTTCCCTACCAGTGAGGCAGCAGAAATGCAGCAGTGGCTGGAGAGGTGCCAAATCTACATGAGCACACTGAGGGCCTCCAGGGACAGGAACATGGAAAGTGTGACTGATGGACGAAGGAGTCAGAAGATATAAGATGAAAAGAATAGAAAAGGGTGGCAAGAGACCTATACCCACCTTCCAGGCCTGCTCTGCCCTTGACAAGAACAGAGCAGCAGACGAAGAAGGGACAAAGACTGAAGTGACAACAATCTGCAAATCCCTTTCACCTGGCAAGCAGCCTTGAGCCTCTCATTATTACAGCTCTTTGCTGTGTACTTACTGTGTGCTCTGGGCCAGGTCTGCTGGAAGGCTAGTGCATCCACCGCCACTAATCCTCACAGCAGCCAGCCACAGGCAGGTGTCCCCCACCCCCTCTTTAGAAATGAGGAAACTAAGGCTCAGGGGAATGGAATAATTGACCCCAGGCTGGGTTTGTCCCCAGGTCTTCCTGCCTCCATTGCCTCACATGGCCTCCCAGTAATCCCATTTGATGGCTAGGAAAAAAGTGAGGAACGCCCAGTACACTTTTAATGAGACGAGGAACAAAATCCACTTCTTGAGAATATGGAGATATTGTGTCCCTCCTGGTTTGTTTTTCAAAACAGAAACAGAAAGTGTCCCCAGTGGTCATGCCTAGTGCGGGATGCGAAGTTCCCACGCTGACCCTCAGAGGTCACAGCTTTGCACCAGCCTGTGTCCTCCAGTTCCACAGGCGAGCTGCCTGGCTCCTTCGCTGCCTGCCCACCTATTGCTCCTACCTCCCCAGTGTCCTCCTGCTCTGCCCACTTCTCAAAGCTCAGGGGTAGGAAGGGGACCGAGACCCTTCAGGGTGGCTCTCCAGCTCCCAGCTGAAGAGTCCTAGGAACCAGTGGGTGTCAGGCATGTTAGTTCCCTGATCCACTCCGCTCACCCAGAAGAAGCCTCTTTGACGGCTCAGCACCAGCCATCAGCTCTACTTCACAGAGCAGGGAAGAGCAGGGAGCGTGTGTGGGGTGGGGGTGAGGGTGGTGGCTCATTGCCAAAACTCACATTGCCTCTCTGAAACATGTTGGTGGTATTCCTGCAGTTGAACATCAGCAGCTCCCCCGTGTCCCCGACGTCACCATAAAGGCAGAGATAGACGTTGGCATCTGTTCCTGCACCTGGAATATTCCCTGTGCATATAATCACACGGAACCGGGCCACTGGCAGGCAGAGAGAGGGACATTACTGGCTGATAGCCCCCTGTGTCTCACCTCTAAGGATGGCCTCCTCCGCTCTCTCCCAGCTCTCATCTGGGCTGAGCTTGCTCCTTCCCCAGCTATCCAAATCCCACCTCATACCTCCCAAGTCCCTGTAAATCTACAGATCCCTCCTCTCAGACAGACCAGAGGTTCCCAGTTCTAGTCCATCATCAGAGTCCCCTGGAAAACTTATGGAAATTCAGGGTCCGTGAGCCCCACTCCAGACCTACAAGCCTTAGTTTCCTGTGGTGAGACCCCTAAAAGTACATTGTTTCCAAGCTCCCCCAGGGGACTGGAGATGTCAGTGTTTGGGGACCACGGGTCTAATTCAAACATTCTGGCACTTGATTCCATCCAAGCAAGTAGACCTCTTTGCCTTAGGTTTTTCTCCAATTCATGCATGTCCTGTCTTCTCAGTAAGGTAACTTCACTTTGTAAACCAGAACTGAGCCTCCTCTTCCCTTCAGAACTCACCACTGCTAAGGATGTGCCAGGAAGACAAGCAGAGAAAAAGGGCACAAAATGAAGCTGCTATGGGATGGGCAGCAAGTAGTTTCTTCTTATGTTGAAAATGTACCGTGAAGGAGGTGAACCTGCATCTTTACTCATCACAACCTGACTTTCCAATTAGAACAAACTGGAAACTGAAATTCATTCACTCACTCATTCACTTGTTCATTCATTTGCCCCATATCTGTTTCCTGAAGCCTAGCAGGTGTGAGGCACCATCATAAGTACAAGAATTAGGATATCAAAGATGGCAGAGGAGTAAGTAGAAGCTACACTAACCTCCTCCCAGGACCAGTCTGGATTTACAACTTAATTTTGGAGAAATCGTCTGGAATAACCAACCGAACACTAGCTGGAGAGAAGTCTTATAACCACAGAGAGACAGAAATGGCTGCTACATCACAACGTGACTGGTAGGGAGTGTGGAGACATGGAAGGGCTGGCTGGGCTCCCATGGGTGGCAGCTGAAGGGACTGAGAAACAGCTCAGCAGCCAGGGGCTCCCCTGAGAAGGGTGGGGTCTAAACCCCCAGTTGGGCTTCTTAGCCTACAGCAACACAGTGGAAAGTAAAATAGTATCCAGCTGTGAAAAGTGAAAAGCCACAGGGTTTCTTGCTAGCTGGAGAGAAACAGCAAGAGGAAAAGAGCTCTTAAGTGGATCACATACGAAAATATTTTGGCCCCCACTTACCCTGGGATTAAACAGAGAGAAGGCAGAGAGGACTGGAGACACTTGGGGAGAGTTTGGCACGGTGGCTTTGAGGGAAGAACTGGGGGAGCAGCCAACCAGGTCCCAGTGCTGACTCATTCCCAGTACTCCAGGCAGACCATTCCCCTCCAAGTGGCGTCAGCCTGAGGGGAAGCAAAGGCCCTGCCTACAGGAATTAAGCTGCCACACCCATGGTCCTTAAGCCTGACGGCTAATCACAGATTGAATAGATTAACAACTAAAGAAGTCAGACAAAGGCAGTAGATCCCTGGAAGTCTCCAACAGGCTGCCTAGGCCCAGACTGGTACAGGATCTGACGCCACCAGGGGCAGATCCAGGAAGTGCAGATCATTCTAAGAAGCACCAACAAACAATAGGAGTCACAAAAATGGGGAGACAGAGAAACAACCCCCCCCCATCGAAAGGAAAGGTAGAATCCCCAGAAAGAGTGCTAAATGAAATAGAGGGGAGAAAACTATCAGATATGGAATTCAAAACATGGATTATGGAGAAGCTCAATGAGTTCAGCGGAAACTACAAAGAACTCCAGGGAAACTACAGGGAACTCCAGAAAAACTACAAGGAACTTATGGAGAATTACACCAGCATGAAAAAGGACATAGAAGCTACCAATAAGAGCCAGGAGGAAATAAAGAATACGATCTCTGAATTGAAGAACACAGTAGAAGGAATTAAAAGAAGGCTAGAGGAAGCAGAAGATCGGATCAGCGAGCTGGAGGACAATGTAGACAAAAACTCCCAGACAGTGCAACAAAATGAAAAAAGACTGCACGAGACTGAAGAGGTTCTAAGACAGCTGCAGGACAACATGAAACATAATAATATCCGTATCATAGGAATTCCAGAAGGAGAAGAAGAAGAGCAAGGGATAGAAGACCTCTTTGAAAAACTAATGACAGAAAACTTCCCTAACATGAGGAGAGAAAGAGTCACGGAAGTCCAGGAAGCACAGAGGGTCCCAATGAAGATGAACCCCAACAGGCCCACTTCAAGACACATCATAATTAAAATGGCAACATTCAAAGACAAAGAGAGAATCATAAAAGCAGCAAGAGAGAAACAACTAATAACATGCAAGGGAGCTCCAATAAGGCTGTCACCATATTTCTCAGCAGAAACACTACAAGCCAGAAGGAAATGGCAAAAAATATTCGAAGCAGTGAAAAATAAAGGCCTACAACCAAGAATACTCTACCCAGCAAGGCTCTCATTCAAAATGGAAGGTGAAATAAGGAGTTTCCCAGACCAAAGAAGGCTAAAAGAATACATCTCCACCAAACCAGCATTGCAAGAGATGCTAAAGGGTCTGCTTTAAGAAGATGAAGAAACAGAGAGAGACAGAGAGGAACACAAGTACAAAAGGGGAAAATGACAATGAATAAGTACCTATCAATAATAACCTTAAATGTGAATGGAATAAATGCTCCAATCAAAAGACATAGGGTAGCTGAATGGATTAGAAAGCATGACCCACATATATGCTGTCTACAAGAGACCCACCTCAGAACAAAAGATCTACACAGACTGAAAGTGAAGGGATGGAAAAAGTACTTCAAGCAAATGGACATGAAAGAAAAGCTGGGGTAGCAAAACAGATTTCACAGCAAAGACCATAAAAAGAGACAAAGAAGGACATTTCATAATACTCAAGGGAAAAATCCATCAAGAAGATATAACCCTTATAAATATATATGCACCCAACTTAGGAGCACCTAAATATGTAAGAAAAATTTTGAAAGAATCCAAAAAAAGATATAGACAGCAACACACTCATAGTAGGGGATTTTAACACCCCATTGTCAACAATGGACAGATCTTCAAAGCAAAGAAACACCAAAGATATTGAGGCACTGAACAACACTCTAGATCAAATGGACTTAGTTGATATATATAGAACTTTTCACCCCAAAGAAGCAAATTATACATTCTTCTCAAGTGCACATGGAACATTTTCAAAGATAGATCACATGGTAGGACACAAAACAAGCCTCAACAAATTCAAAAAAATGAAATTATATCAAGAATCTTCTCAGATCGCAATGGCTTAAAATTGGAAATCAACCTCAAGGAAAAAACTCAAAAACATTCAAACTCATGGAGAATGAATAACATGCTATTAAATAATGAATGGGTTAACAATGACATCAAGGAAGAAATCAAAAAGTTTCTGGAAACTAATGATAATGAACACACAACAACCCAAAACCTATGGGATACAGCGAAAACAGTCCTGAGAGGAAAGTTCATAGCAATACAGGCCTACCTAAAAAAGCTAGAAGAATCTCTAATAAAAAATTTAACCCTACAGCTACAAGAACTAGAGGAAGAACAACAAGCAACACCCAGATCAAGTAGAAGGAAGGAAAACATCAAGATCAGAGCAGAATTAAATGACATAGAGACTAAACTAACAATTCAAAAGATCAACAAGAGTAGGAGCTGGTTCTTTGAAAAGATCAACAAAATTGACAAGCCTTTAACCAGGCTCATCAAGAAAAAAAGAGAGAGGACCCAAATAAATAAAATCAGAAACGAAAGAGGAGAAATCACAACCGATACCACAGAAATACAAAGGATTGTAAGAAATTATTATGAACAACTGTATGGCAAGAAATTTGACAACCTAGAGAAAATGGACAAATTCCTGGAAACATAGTCTTCCAAAACTGAATCAAGAAGAAGCAGAAAGCCTGAATAGACCAATAACAACTAGTGAAATTGAAGAAGTAGTAAAAAACCTCCTGGCACACAAAAGCCCTGGACCGGATGGCTTCACAGGTGAATTCTACAAAACATTTAGAAAAGAACTAACTCCTATCCTCCTCAGACTATTCCAAAAGATCCAAGAAGAGGGAAGACTCCCAAACTCGTTCTATGAAGCCAGTATTACCCTAATTCCAAAACCAGGTCAAGACATAACAAAGAAAGAAAACTACAGGCCAATATCGCTGATGAACATAGATGTTAAAATCCTCAACAAAATATTGGCAAACCGGATCCAGCAACATGTTAGAAAGATCATACACCACGACCAAGTGGGATTCATCCCAGGGATGCAAGGATGGTTTAATATTCACAAATCAATAAACGTAATACACCACATAAACAAAATGAAAGACAAAAACCACATGATCATATCAATAGATGCAGAAAAAGCATTTGATAAAGTGCAACACCCATTTATGATGAAAACTCTGAGCAAAGTGGAAATAGAGGGGGCATACCTCAATATAATAAAGGCCATATATGAGAAACCTGAAGCCAACATCATACTTAACGGGCAAAAACTGAAAGCATTCCCCCTAAAATCAGGAACAAGGCAAGGATGTCCACTCTCTCCACTCCTATTCACCATAGTGTTGGACATTCTAGCCACAGCAATCAGACAAGAAAGAGAAATAAAAGGCATCCAAATTGGAAAAGAGGAAGTAGAACTGTCATTATTTGCAGATGACATGATAGTGTACATAGAAAACCCTATAGACTCCAAGAAAAAACTACTCGATCTAATAAGTGAATTGGGCAAAATAGCAGGGTACAAAGTCTATATTCATAAATCAAAGGCATTTATGTACACCAACAATAAAATATCAGAGATAGAAACTAGAAAAAGAAATCTCATTTACTATAGCAAAAAGAAAAATAAAGTATCTAGGAATAAACTTAACCAAGGAGGTAAAAGACCTGTACTCAGAAAACTACATAACCCTGAAGAAAGAAATTAAGGGAGATACAAATAAATGGAAGCATATACCATGCTCATGGATGGGAAGAATCAACATCATCAAAATGTCCATACTACCCAACGCAATTTAAAAATTCAATGCAATCCCTATTAAAATACCAATGACATCTTTCACAGACCTAGAACGAATACTCCAAAAATTTATTTTGAACCAAAAAAGAGCCCGAATAGCTACAGAAATTTTGAGGAAGAAGAACACAGTAGGAGGAATCACAATACCTGATATCAAACTATACTACAAGGCCACAGTAATCAAAGCAGTCTGGTACTGGCATAAGAACAGACATATAGATCAATGAACAGGATAGAGAGCCCAGAAATAAACCCAGGTCTATATGGTCAAGTAATATTTGACAAAGGGGGAAGGAACATAAAATGGAGTGAAAAGAGCCCCTTCAACAAATGGTGTTGGGAGAACTGGACAGGGACATGCAAAAAAATGAAACTAGACCACCAACTTACACCATACACCAGAATAAACTCAAGATGGGTCAAAGACTTAAATGTAAGTCGAGACACCATAAGAGTCCTAGAGGAAAAAATAGGCAGGAAAATTTCAGATATCCAACGTAGCAACATTTTCACTGATATATCTCCTAAGGCAGGGGAAATAAAGGAAAGAATAAACAAATGGGACTACATCAAACTTAAATATTTCTGCTCAGCTAAAGAAAACATCAGCAAGATGAAAAGGAGACCAACTATATGGGAAAATATATTTGCCAATGATATCTCAGACAAGGGATTGATCTCCAGTATATATAAAGAACTCATATGACTCAACACCAAGAAGACAGACAACTCAATTAAAAAATGGGGAAAGGACCTAAACAAACACTTCTCTAAAGAGGACATACAGAGGGTCCATAGACATATGAAAGAATGCTCAACATCACTAGCCATCAGAGAGATGCAAATAAAAACCACAATGAGATACCACCTCACACCAGTCAAAATGGCCATCATCAACAAATCAACAAACAACTTGTGCTGGAGAGGATGCGGAGAAATGGGAACTCTGATGTATTGTTGGTGGGAATGCAGACTGGTGCAGCCACTATGGAAAACAGTTTGGAATTTCCTCAAAAAACTAAAAATGGAACTGCCTTTTGAACCAGCAATTCTATTGCTAGGATTATATCCCAAAAATCCAGAAACACCAATTCAAAAGAACCTATGCACCCCTATGTTCATAGCAGCACTATTTACAATAGCCAAGTGCTGGAAACAACGTAAGTGCCCATCTGTAGATGAGTGGATCAAAAACTGTGGTACATTTACACAATGAAGTGATATGTAGCAGAAAGAAAGAAGGAACTTCTAGCATTTGCAACAACATGGATGGAACTAGAGAGAATTATGCTTAGCGAAATAAGCCAGGCAACGAAAGAAAAATACCTTATGCTGTCACCTATTACAGGAAACTAATGAATAACACAAACAAATGAGCAAAATTGAACCAGAGTTATGTAAACAAGGAGTCGTCGTTGTCGGCAGCCGTCCGTCTCAAGAGACGATGGTGTAGCTTCTTAAGAGTCTATATGCACCGCCGAGAATGGCTGTGTAGTCCGACTCGGGAGTGACACGGTATCTGTCTCCTCCCGTGTTGAATCGACATCTTACGATGACGCTGAAGTGTCCTCTCCAGTGAAGCTGAAGCTACAGAGCCTGGGCAGGGTGATATGGAGGGTCTTCTGCTGCCCATGCAGCAGACCCCCCCCTCTCTTCACAGCTGAAGGGTCCAAGGGAAAGACGGAGTCAGTACATCTTGGCTTCAGGTGCGCCGCAGGAGTTGCCGGTGTTGACTACAACGTCAAACCGCCTTAGGGACTCCGGCTCCGGATTTTCTGTCGGGGTTTACTCCCTTAGCCTTTCCCCTGAAGAGGTATGCCGCAAGGCAGCGGAGGTTTTTTGGAGTCAGAGTTTTCCTTCTCTGATGTGCCCTGACTGGAAGATCGAACCAGCGACACTTAGCTCGCAGGCCGACGCTCAATCCACTGAGCCAAACCAGCCAGGGCAAACAAGGAGTAGACTAACAGTAACAAGGGGGGAGGGGGGAGGGAGAGAAAGGGGGTAAGAAGGGGAAGGGTCTAGTCAAAGAACATGTATATATGACCCATGGACATGGAAAACTGAGTGGGGACTGAATGTGGGAGAGGGGGGGACAGGGTGCAGGGAAGCAATAGGGGAAAAAGAGGGACAACTGTAATGGAAAAAAAATTTTTTTTAGTGGGGGAAAATGAAAATAAAGAATGGAAATGCCAGTTCAGTGAACATTAGAAGGACAAGGAATTTTCTTCACAGTCTATATTTTCCCCCCTATCTGATCCCTCCAGAGTTTGGCATTCTAAAGAAGTAATGACTTAAGTTTCTTTGCATAAAACTAGTAAGACCAGTTGTTAATAGAGATTTTTTTTTGACCAAGACGTTGACTGGAATGTCATGCCTAAAGGAGACATACTTGGGGTCTGGTTGTTACCAAAAAGCCCTGAGGAACTGGGAATGACTTTCGAAGGTAATAAAAGCCCACGAGATAAAAGGCCTGGTACCATGGTTGGTTGTGCGGTCCACAGCAATCTTTCCAGGTAAGGAATGAAGATTGTTTTCCTTAAGGATGGCTAGAAGGTACCCTGAGGCACAATGAAAAACCAGAAGGACTTGGAAAAGACAGGTGTTTACAGGCAAGGCTGAATGGCAGGCATGTGGCTCAGCTTCTGTGTCCTGAAGGGCAGACTGAAGGTCACCCTAAATCTTCCGTGGGTAAGTTCCAGCAAAGCAGAACTAAAGATCATAAGTGATCATTTGCTGCTCTTGCTGTGTTTATGGAAATGAACGGGCAAATTAAAAATGGACTTAATGCAGTAACTTTAATGACAGGGAGGGTAATCTTAGGTAAAAAAATCATTATTCAAGGAAAATCACAATGATCAGTGGCACACCATAAAGTAGTGCAGCTAACCGTCTTTTAAGTTTCTTTTCATTTAAAATGTTTTCATTTGAAAGTTAAACTATGTTAGTGATATTATCAAAGATGTTTAATTTACAGGCAAGAAGAATGTCAAATGCCTTGCAACTGGATGTCTTTCCAATAAGACAGTCTTACAGATTTAGAGACTTGTTTGTAGGTTATGTTACATAAATTAACATGTGTTTTCTGTTTTCAAAGGGCATAAGCCTATGATCTCATTACCTGAGTGATTGTACCTATAGACCTCACTTAATCCTGTCTGCAGCACTGCCTCCTGAGACTCAACGGTTTGGCTGAACTAAGTGGCTGGGTTGGTGAAGTATGGGGTGGTCTGTGGGCTTCACTTTAAAACTGGTTTCTCTTTTTTATCCTAAAGGCTTGGACAGAAAGGGTCCAGAAGTCTGAGAGGGGGGGGAAACCAAAAATATTTCCCTCAGCCCAAACTCAATATAATGGGCAAAAGGGTTTTGGACAGGTGAGATGTGCCTGGCACACCTTCTTCCAAAGAAGCCCTTTTTTTCCCTAATGTGGGACATTTAAAAATTAATCCCTGCCTTCTGTTATCTAGTGGTTATGGATTGAATGATGTCTTTTAACCCGGTTGCCAAATCTGTTGCCCCCAGAACACAACAAGGATGCAGCAAGCACACCGTTGTCCAGGAACAGCCAACTGACCTGGAGTCTGCATGATCCTTCCCCATGTGGGAAGGCCACCCTCCCCTCCACACCCCAATTCTTTTTTTTAAAAATGGCTTTAAAAAATTGTTTGTTTTATTTTATCTTTTTTAGAGAGAGGGGAAAGGAGAAAGAGAGGGAGAGAAACATCACTGTGTGGTTGCCTCTCACTGGCGCCCCCAACTGGGGACCTGACATGCAACCTAGTAATGTGCCCTGACTGGGAATCGAACCACTGACACTTGGCTCGCAGGCTGACACTCAATCCACTGAGCCACAGCAGCCAGGGCTCCACACTCCCACTCTTATTAGGGATTTCTGGACCCAAGGGTAGGTAGGATGACGACCATGTCCATCTTGAAGCAGCTAGAGGAGCTTGAGACTTTTGCCCATTGTCCTTTATAAGATTATAAAGGGTCTTAAGTCTGAGAGGGAGGAATTGTTATTTTTTATTTTTAAAATAATTATTTACTTATTTATTTATTTTTTAAAAAAGAACAAGAATATATGAAAGGGTGAAGCGGGAGAGCTTGTATGTACAACCCATGGGCATGGACTTGGGACGGGATTGCTGGGGGAGGGAGGGTGCTGGGTGGAGGGGAGCAAAGGGGAAAAAATTGGAACTATTGTAACAATATAATCAATAAAATATACTTAAAAAAAAAAGTACAGGAATTCAGCAGTGAGCAAGACAGAGAGACTCCTGCTCCCGTGGAGCTTACATGAGAGTAGAAGGGTGGAGAGGACAGATGGACAGTGAAATCATAGAGAAATTATGAACAGGAAAATGTCTGAGTTACATCTGTAACAAAGGTGATATAATGGAGCGATGTCACAGAGTGTGATGGGAGTGGGGATGGAAGTGAAGATGACTTAGAGGTGCAGAAAAGCTTGGCACAAGGAAGTAACCTTTGAACTGGTAATGTTTAAATGGCAGTGACATGAGTCGGCTACGGGAAGCTCTGAGAGAAGAGAGTGCTAGTGAGCGAAGCCCTGATGTTGGATGAGTGGCGTGTGTTCAGGAGTAGAGAGAAGGCCGGTGTGGCCAGAGTAGAGGGATGAGAGCAGGATGAGAGGAGGCCCAGAGGTGGACAGGGGCCAGGCACGTCAAGGTAAGAAGTGTGGCTTCTTGGTTTGTTTGTTTGTTCATTCGTTCATTCATTCATTCAATCATTCAATGCAACAGGAAGCCACTAGAGGGATTTAAGCCAGGCAGTAACTTGATCTGATCTGTTTTAAAGAGCATCTGGCTGCCATGTGGAAAGTTGATTGTAGGGGAAGAAGGAGTGAATCAGAGAGGCCAATTAGTGGAATAATTATAGTACTCTGGAAAAGAGAGGAGAGTGCCTAGGACTAGGAATGGAGTGAAGAGATACATTTCTGAGGCTGAACTAACAGTACTTGGTGATAGACTGGATGGGTGTTTGAGGGAAAGAGAGGCAGCAGGGATGGCTCCTAGGTTTTTGGCTCAGGCAAAAAGTTAAACCACGTTACCATAGAGCCAGTAATTCTGCTCATAGGTATATCTAAGAGAATTGGAAATATATGTACACACACAGACACACACACACAATGTGTACATGAATGTTCATGGCAGCATTATTCATATTAACCAAAAAATGGAAATAACCCAAATGTCCATTAACAGTTGACAGTGGTATATCCATACAATGAAATATTATTCAACAATAAAAAGAAATGAAATCCTGACACATGCTACAATGTGAATGGAACTTGAAAACATGCCAAGCGAAAGAAACCAGACACAAAGGTTACATATTAGCTGATTCTATTTATATGAAATGTCCAGAATAGGCAAATCTATAGAGACAAAAAAATAGGTTATTGGTTGTCAGAGACTGAGGAGTGAGCTGGGGGAATGTGTGTGACTGCTGATGGGAATAGGGTTTCTTTTGGGGGGCAATGAAAATGTCCTGAAATTTGATAGTGTTGGTGGGTGCATGTTTCTATCAATATATGAAAAACTATTGAATTACATATTTAAATGGGTGAATTGCATTGTACATACATTACACCTCAATAAAGCTGTAGTTTACTTATTTATTTTTTATCCTCACCAGAAGATATTTTTTCATTGCTTTTAGAGAGAGAGTAAGGGAGAGAGGATTTAGAGAGAGAAGAAGGGAAGGAGAAAGAGAGGGAGAGAAACATCTATGTGAGAGAGAAACATCGATTGGTTGCCTTTCATAGGCACCCCAAATGGGGACCAAACCTGCAACTCAGGCATGTGTCCTGACTGGGAATTGAACCTGCGATCTTTTGCTTTGCAGGACAACACACAACCAACTGAGCCACACCAGCCAGGGCAGCTACAGTTTTTAAAAAATGGACACTATTTGGTGGTCCATTGAAAATGAAGATAAAGTATGTCTGGGATGAGACATATTATCAGAAAATATAATTCAATGTACAAATATTTTTTCCCAGTATATATGCAGTTCTATTTGGAGATACAACGACAGCCAAAAAGAAATTTGACCATTAAGCCTGTGGGTCTATGAATACAGTGTCTATAGCAAAAGTCCTTGTTAAAAGAAAAGGCAAAGAATGACTGTAAGAGAGATGAACAGCATTAACAGGAGAGAAACACGGAAACACAAACGGGAAAGGAGAGCGCCAGCCTAGCTTCTGTCTTAGTTTTGATGAAGGTCCGTTTTGCCTTTTTAGATGGAACTTTTAGGCAATCCCCAGAAGCAAACTGAAGAGGGAACTTTGAAGCCCCTTCACCTGGGAATTCCAGCCCTCTTCATTCAGGAGCTCGAAGGTTCATTTGGTTGGCAGCTCTCAGGCGCCCTGATCCTCTTGATGGGCCCATCCCAACCCACCACTCACTAAGGACCCAAGCTCCTTCCTGGCAAGAAGTCAGTGGACAATTGGAAATAATTATATTGTTAGACATCGGCAGATGGGTAAGTACCAGAGACCCTTGTACTTTAATTGGAAAACTACAGTTCAGCCTTAATAGAAAAAAAAACTATGACTTTCAGACTCGATGGCCCCTTGCTCACTCATCAGTGCCATGTGACCACTTCTGCTGCCTGTGCACAGAGAATGCTCATCTCCTTGATTTTACCAACTCACATAGCTTTGAGGGACTGGCGAGGGGCAAACAGTGAGCCTGAGCGTGTTTGTCGACGTCTCCCTGTCTGCATTCATCAGTCTAGAGGTTCTCGGCTCTCGGACATGGCATTCATTGCTTTTTTGATTGGCCCTTATTTTTTAAGTAAATGAGGACCACACAATTTCAAACTTAGAGGACTAGTTTTAAATTTATTTTTACTCATTTTGCATGAGTCCTCACTTAAGGGATTCTTAGGAAGCCTGCAAATTATTCCTTATACCCTGGTATCAAATGGGGAAGTGGGCTGTTGCAGAGAAGCATGCAGACCAGCTAAGAAGATCTGAGTGCTGCGCAGGTGAGTGAGGACACGGGTGTGTTCCAAGCACAAGAGAAATTTTTGTGGATCAGAAAGAGCAGCTGAGAGAAAGAAGTCCAAACTGGTATGGGTTCCAAAGCCCTACAAAGGAGCCCGTGGAGGCACTGAACACATGTTAAATCCCCACCCAAGAAGACCTGGCTCAGGTGCCACTTCACCTGCAAAGTTTCTCCCAACTTCCTGGCTGAAAGCTGATCTCACCTCGGTGTTTCCACAGCGTTCATTCGCCAAACTCTGCCAAACGTTTCTTGAATTTATCTTCTCCTCTCTAGTCTACCTGAGCCCTGCCCAATTTCAGGACCTCTTTTTCTCTTCCCTGGATGACTGCTTATAGGTTTGCCCCTAAAATCCATTCTCCACACACCCCCTCAAGTGGGCAGCCCCTGACAAACTAAGAGAAATGGGGGAGTGAAGGAGCAGGAATGAGTTCAAGGGTGAGGTGAGTGTCACCAAGGTCATGAGAGGGCTGGGAGGGTAGGACCTTGAGTCAGAGGCAGGGGCGGGGAGCTCAGAGAAGGAACAGCTTTGTGTGGTGAGACCCTGAGTGAGGTTCCGGGGAGTGGCTGGTTACCTGGGAGGGAGGTGGAGGTCAGTAGGTGAGGACCAGGATGTAGATGAAAGAAGCAGTACAAAGGCTTTGAAGTTTTGACAGGCATGAAAGTTATTTGATATGTTTGATAAAAACACAGATTACCAGACATAGCCCTTGGGGAGTCTAATCACATTTTTGGAGTTGGGCCCAGGAATCCTCATTTCAACAAACACTCTAAGCACTTTTGATATATGGTGGGCCCTTGACCACACTTTGAGAGACACTATCTGTTATAGGCCAGCTGTACTGTGTTCCCCTCCAAATTGATATGTTGAAGTCCTAACTGCGGTACCTCAGAATGTGATTGTACTTGGAATGTAGGGCCTTCAAAGGGTAACTAAAGTAAAACAAAGTGCTGTGGGTGGGCCCTATTCCAATTGGACCATTAACCTTATAAGAAGAGAGAGAGACATAGACACCAGGGTCCCCAGAGGGGAGGCCATGCGAAGACACAGCAGGAAGGCGGCCACCTGCGAGGCAAGGAAAGAGGCTTCAGAAGAAACAAAACCTGCCAATACCTTGAGCTTAGCCTTCCAGCCTCCAGAACTGTGAGAAGGTAAGTGTCTGTTGTTTACCCAGGTCTGTGGTATTTTGTTATGGCAGCCTGAGCAGACCAAAATGCTGCCCTAGAACAAGGGCCGGAGCTGGGGATTTAGAGGATAATCAAGGGACACATAGCACCACCTTCATCTATAAAGGAAAGTGACCAGCGGCCAACGGTCAACAAAACTGAGTTGGGGCAGAAGCACCACTGCAAGGTAGTCTGAGTCTCAAGTCTGAACGTGCAGAGAGAGTCAGGAGAATGCGCCCCTGCCCCCCGCTGGCTGCAGGGTTTGTGAGGAAGAAAAACAGGGTTTTGGGGGTGGTAGACTCATCCTTTGGTCAAGGTTGAAGGAGGCAAAGGTAGAGAACATTCTGATGATTCAAAATCAAAATGGCAGATTTCCCTCTAGAAAAAAAAACGCACTAAAATGACAAAATACAGATTCTTTAAAAGTTTTAACCAAACAGAAAAGGTTTAAGCAGTAAGGCTAGGGGAGAGGGTCAAGCACGGAGAACAGCAACAGAATTCCGGGAGCGGAGTGCAGCTAGGAAGGCGATTCACGCGGCTCAGCACAGCGGTCCCTCCCACCAGCATCAGCACCGCCTAGAAATCTGTTAGATGAACAGACCGGGGCCCCGCCGACACCCACTGACTGAGAAGCTCTGCCGGAGGGGTCCGGCTTCAACAAGCCCTTCGGGGATAATGCACGCTGACGTTTGAGGGTCCCCGACTTAACAGACCCGGTAGAGTTCACCAGAGCTGTCACTTGCGGACTCTGAGAAGCAATCCCACGAAAGGCTCGGGCAGGCATGACAGCACCAGGCAACGGGGAATGGAGAGGGAGAGCGAAAATCATGAGAACTGCTGAGAAGGGTTTAGAAAGCACTTAGGTCCCAAGATCCTCTCCCCCATCGTTTATATCTGTGGGCTCAATCCTGGCACACGACAGGGACAGACCAGGTAAGAGGGGATGTATATTATATGAAGTCCCAATTTGGGGCAGAATCATGCTATTCACGGAGAGGTAAGTGCCTTGTTTCCAAGCAAATACTACCGAATGTGAGAAGGCAGGCTATGGTCACTGACCCAGGGGGCGGGAGACGTTGCTCTCTGTCTAACAATGTCTAACTAACCAAGAAGCAGAGCAAGAACCTCCTCAGTTTCCTTATCTGCACCAGGCTATTTTAAGGGCCCTTGAACACAAGTATTCTAGAGCCACATACTTTAATTAAAAATGAAGAAGACTGATAAAATAGTGCTAACTGCAGACATTGCCTCATTAGACTAAGAGACTGGCTGATCTCTTTTTAGACATCTGCTGTTCGGGGTTTCTATGTTTTTGTGTATTTAACTCTATTCAAGTCATTTCAACAAATATATACAGAGCTTCTACTGATGTGTAAATGCCTGAGAAGTGACACTATAAAAATATTTATAGGGGCTATGAGAACTATGAGAGACGTCGTTGTCTATATAGTCTTAACTCTTTATAATTTTGTAATATTACTTTACTACTAAACAACTCAGGGACTACCACAAGGATTACAAATAGGTTAATTATATTAAGTGCTCAATTGCTAATGTCTGCTTGGAGGGCTACTTGAGGGCTCTGAAGCTCATTTCAGATGCAATGGCAGAGAATCTGTGGTCACTCAGTGATGCCTGCCAAGGAAAAGGACAGGACATATGCTGTGTACTTGCCAATGCTCTGCTACTATAACCTAGAGGCAAAATGATCTCCCTTTACTCCTCTAAATATAGATACTGGACTCCAGATTAAAAGCCTCATCCCTCTCCTACTGCCTTAAATAGAAATAGAGGACCCATCAGGAGCCGCCAAGTGTGGCTACCAGATCCAGCTTTCCATTTTGGGGAGAGTCTCATGAATAGTTTGAAGAGGACGTTTTCAGTGAAGATTCTTCTCATTTCTTCCTAACCAACCTGAAGGCCCATGAATCTCCCTTCCATCCCTCACACCCATTATCATAAAACTCTGGCATCGTGCCTTGGAGGTGGTTCCTTCAAGAGGGCCTTGAGGGTGGACTTCTGATTCTACCCTGGCATTCACAGGGAGCCTGATGGCACACAGTGGACAAGACTATCAGCTCATTGGCCAGACCCCCATTGGCACACCAAGTAGATGTTCCACTGTCTGCCCCAGGATGGAGAGCGGGTGAACACTTACGGTCCATTATCCTCTGCACGGTGGTGCCCTCTGCAGTCATTTCCCTCGTGATCTCATTGTCATCCTCATTGGCATCCAGCCAGCGGTTACAGTTGAAGTTATATTTGTCCTTGGTCAGAGTGTTCATCAAGGTCATCTGGAATGAAGTCCTAGGATAAGTGAGTGGGTGTACCAAGGATATTCACCCATGCCCTGTGGTCCTTGCTCTTCTATCTTATCTCTAGGAGGCCAAGGCCACTCCCTAGAGATGGCTCTTGTGGAAGGTCGAATGCCAGATAAACACTTATAACTCTGGCCCCCTGAGACCCACATTTTCTAGAAACCAGGTGCTACGGCAAAATGAAAGTCAAGACCAAACACCTGAGCATTTTCTTAGTCTACTTTGGAAGTCCCCTCCCTATCAAAAGTCCCTGTGTCCTTTGTCCACATTCATGTCTCACCGTAACTCTCCCACCATCACTCCAAACAGATAAAAAGCACACTTATGTGACAGGCTCATTATAAAGGGACTGTTCTGGCTCCTCTTCCAACCCCCTCCCAACCCCCAAGATGGTGCACCTCACCCTTTCTAAATGCCATCCAGCACCAGGAATCCTACATCTGTGCCATGTCCGAATCTTATAAAACATGCCGAGATCCGGGAGCTCAAGCTATGGGGAGAAATAGCAAGGTTGGAGTGGACATAACCAAGTGTAACATGTTTATCTTCCTAGTTGGCCCTCTGTCAGGGGTCACCCACTTTGGGCTGTTTCTTAAACAACAAGAATGATTTTGCTTCAAGCCACCCCCATATACTGCATCCCCTCATGCCCAGGTAACCAGTGGCATGTGAAGGATAGACAGCCATGTGCAGAGCTAGGGTTCACTCTGAGCTGGCAATACTGAACAAAAATAACTGACCCACAGTAGGGTCCAGACTAAAGAAAATCTTCCAAGCAATAAATTTCCAGTAACATAATTCATATGGCAGCCCTGCAAACTGGTACAAGCCCACAGCCCCAGAGCACTGCTGGGCATTGAAACCGACAAAAAGATCCATACAGCAGTCATGCCCTTTCCCCAGGGGCTCGCAGTCTAGCCAGGAAGACAAATACAGAAAGAGCAATGAACTGAGTGGTATAATAGAGGCACCAGTGGGGTGCTTGAGAAGCGAGCAGCAAATTACAAATTATTCTTACCTAAAGGTCAGAGCCACACGTCTGTTGGCAAAACAAGCCTGGTTCTAGTTATAGACATCCTGGAAATTTAAAGCTGAATCTCTTTTAAAATGTTCTGAAATTTGCTCTTTCCCTTAAATTTGCTTCTCACTCTCTAATTCAGTCCACTAACACTAACTGTTTTCAGGATCTCTGGGCTACAATGCTTCCCAAAGTGGATAGGCTCCCAGATGCTCACGCCCATTTCATGCTTGCTTCTTCCAACAGGCTTGGTTCTAGACTATCTGATTCCAATGAAGGGCCCAAGGTAACTCACATCCCATTCACTACATTACCTATAGATCAAATTTGGCACTGCTTATAGGGACCTAAAGTCTCCATTGTACCTTTCTGTCTTCAAGCTTCATCCATCCCTGGCTCATAAAACCAGAATCCCATGACAAATATTTCTTCCTCCCTCCTCCCTCCCACCCTGCCACGCTTCTGTCCTACCCTAAACTTATCGAGTATGCCCCGTCTTAACCACTTGTTATTGGGGTTCAGGAGAATCTCATCCGTCCGCCCCTTCTTCCCATAAATCTGGATGTAGATGGGAGTGTTGGTATCAGCTCTCTTCCAGTCACTCGTCCAGACCCACAGGGACCAAGGGACTTCTGCAGAAACAGGCCAAGTTGCACCAAAGACTTTAATAAGTAAAGAGATTTTCATGGGACCAGTGGAGAAGAGGAGCAAATCAAAGGTGATCAGGACAGAAGCACAGGTGTGTCCCACTCTCAGAAGTCCATTATAACAAGTGCCAATTTTAGGAAGCCAAGGATGGATTCCTTGCTATTTGCAAGAGGGTACCTAATGTTCCTTTTAATGGAGAAAGCATACTAGTATGTTTTACACAGGGAGAAGAGTTGACTCCACCCACCAGATGTCTGGTACATTCAGAAGACACTGTCTCGAGCCATTCAGTTGAACATCTAGCCAGTTGTGGCAGCTTATTCAACTTGGGGACACTGGAGTACCAGCCTTGGTGCCAGGTGTGTGACCTAGACCTTAGAGAACTAATCTCCCTTTTTGTGGTAGGGGCTTTGTCTTCCTTTCCAAAGGAGAATTGAGAAGCAGGAGTGGACTCCCTTGAAGCTCTTGCCCAGTGGTCTGACATCCTGGCATTTCCTGGCCCTGTCTGGGAAACTACCAGGCTCGGGGCCCTTCCACCTACTTTTCATCTTCTTTTTCCTGAGAGACGCCATCTCGTAGAGTTGCCTCTCAATCAGCCCATCCATCCTCTTCTCATCTAGCCAATTGCGGCAAGGGAAGGTCTGCTGGATGCCAGTGAAGGGGCACAGAACCACCACCTGGGGGGAGCAGACCACGAGTCTCTGGCAGCAGGTCCCTGGGTCAGGATCTCTTTGCAATGCTCAGCAGCCTCCTCAGCCCCACATTAAGAGTCATTTGCTTTGGGACACTCAAGGAAGAACACTTTCTTCCCATTGCCTGTCATTAAATTTTTGATCAGGAAATGCCTCCTCCAAGAAGCCTTTCCAAAAAGTATCATCCATCCGCCAGTTTACCAGCCCAAATATCACATCTTTTCTTCATGTGCAATAACCCCTTTAAACGCCATAGTTCTTTAGGTATATCATAAAATCTCAGTCTGAACCAAATTACCTAGGATACTAAATAAATTCCCTTTGTTTGTCATGTAAAAAAAAAGCCTACCACATGAAAGGTAATTAATATCTGAAGTTGAATACAAAAACTAACTGCCCTTTTCTGGATGTGACCTCATCACCCTTCTCTCCTACACCCTCTCCATTTCAAGCCACATTCCAAACTCACGGGTTTAGAACACGGAAGTCTATCTAGCCGAGACCACTCACATTATAGATGTTCAAAGGAAAGTTTCTAGAACAAAATAAAATCTTCTATCAATACACACATAGACAAAATTCATAATAGTATATGCTTTTTGCGGGGAGAGAGAGAATTATATGATTGGGGAAGGACACAGAGGAGTTTCAAGAGCATTGGGAATATCCTACGTCTCAAGTTGGGTGGTAGATAAAATTGACTTTTTAAAATACTATTTTTGTTTTTTTTTATACTTTTTATATACTTTTTTTCTGTATATTCTTCAAAGAATAAGTATTCCACCATACAAACATATTTAAACATACTTGTTGATTGAGAGATTTACACACTGAAGCAAAACACCACACCAGGAATCAGGATAGTTTATAACCAGTGACTAGCACATCTGGCTCCCTTACCCTGTGTCTAGCCCATGGATACATGTACAGAAGAGCCCCCATTCCTGACCATCAGCAAGACAAGATGGATGGACATGTCACCATCCAAAATGCCCAATGAAAGGGATGGCCTGCGTGCTCTGTTACTGATCCAAAGGAAGCAGGAAGCAGGTTAGAGTTTGTATCTGCAAGTTAAAGAAGAGAGGGGTAGACTCAGGGAAGGGTCCTCCCAGGAACATCTCTTACCTTTTCACAGTACCAGCCTCTGTTGTTACCAACATTGCCATGCCCAATGGAGACCCGACTCAGGGGGCTGAGGAGGACAGCCAGCTCGATGTGGAAGGTGTCTGTGCGGCCACGGTCAAACACGCCACTCTCCAGGAGGATTTTCCCACTGTTCTTATTCCCTCGGGCCCCATACAAGACCATATAGATTTTGGACTTGGTCCCAGCATCCTCTATATCCCCAGTGAAGACAGTGACAATATATGAGATAGCTGGTGTGGGAACAAGAGAAGGAAGAAGAGGTTCAGTACCAGCTGGTTACAATACTGTGCTCACATTCCCTTACCTGGCCACTGCCTCCCTAGGTGTCCCTCTTCTATACATCCTCAATCCCCTTGTCCCAGTCCCCCAGAGGCTGTCCAGTGCCCCTCTCAACTTTACTTTATTTTTTTCAGAGTTTATGGGTCAGTGTACCTGTGTATAGGAATAAATTGCAGGTATTAGTAGAAGAAGCTTCCAGCCTGACACAGGAAACTAACAATGAGAAGGAGGGACTTAGGTTAGCTAAGAATAGTTATTAATGTTAATTTTCATGTGCATATTATTAATAGCAGCCGGATGAATTCTATTTTGTCTAATTTAATTATAATAGTCAACTCCATTAATAGAGTTATAGTCGGGGATATCTGATTCATTTAAGTTGCTCTTTTGCTCATAACTTAAAAAGATAACCTTTAATAGAGGGCACTAATGTCCTCCTTCACTTGTTGACGTGGTGGGATGAAGGAAGATAGAAGAAGAGAACATTGTGGGGTTTGGGTCAGTCAGGAGGCAATATGAGGACATGGACTTCTGGGGAAGAGCCAGCAAGGGAACATTAAACTCTGAGTGGGGCTGAGTAAGAGAAAACCCCAAACACAGACAGTGAGAGAGAAAACTGCTGAGTCTGGCCTCATTCATTCATTCTGTCCTAGAGCCTAAGCAACAGACTCATTAGTCCTCCTTAATTCCCCCTGCCTACCCCTGAGCCTACCCCACCCCCATCTTCACCCCTGGGCTGGCCCCAGAGAAATAAAATTCCCAAACTTCTTTGGGAGCTAGCATGTGCAACTACTTAGATGCATTATTCATTCATACACTTACACTTTCCTTTGTTCAACAAACATTTAATGAGTGCTTATTTTATGCCAGGCATTGGGAGAATGCGAGGATAAAAGGAATGGCCACTGCCCTAAAAGAGTTGGTCTCCACCTTTATTCCCCAAAACACACAGGCAGATGGTGTTTTCACACAAGACATATTCCCATGGCCAGGGTTACCAGCCATTCTTGGCCTGGCACTGCCATCTCTGCCCTCCCTCTACCCCTCGAGGCAAACAGTGGTATCATGGTTAAAGGGGTTATGTTAAATCCACTCTAGTATTTGTTTTTAGTACATAATTTGCTAACTCTAGTTACAAATGACATGTGCCACACCTTACAAAGATCAGACAAGGCCAAGGTGCTACAGTGCTGGAGCAGAGGAGCCCTTGGTGTCCCGAATGATAGCAGTCAGGGCGCACCTGAAATGTCTGCAACACCAGGAGGGAGCACTTTGTAGAGGAGGCAGGGAGGGTTCTGTGGAAATGACTGGAAGCAGGAATTTTGCAAACACTAAGAGAAAGGGCATTACAGGCTGAGAAGAAGGCAGGTTTTAAATATGAGAGAGAAAAGGAATAAGGCAAGTAGCTAAGGAAAGAGAGAGTGAAGGCCTGTGGGTGAGGTGGGGGGATGAGGAAGGGGTGTGGGTACAGGAGAGAGGGAAAGGGGTGCAGGGAGATGGAGGGAGATGGAGGGTGTGTGGAAGCGGTGGGAGAAGGTGTTGAAAGATCCTGCTGATGTGGTGAGTTGGAACAAAATTGGGGAACTATTCGTATACTACTCCCCAGAACCTGGACTTGTTCTCTATGCAGTGGGGGCCATGGTGGGGGTGGGGGTGGGGGCGGGGATTCTGCAACACAGCACATTCTCAGATGTGCATTCATTAGCACAGGTTTTCTGGAACTTCCATAAACTTCCATGCTGGGAGTTGCAGGATTTCAATGGAATTCACACTGTATAGAAATGTAGGAGGCAGACCTAATCCTGGATCTATCTGTCAGTTACCAGCATGAGACCTGGGCAGGTCTTTTAACTTCTATATGACTCAGGTTCCTCATCTGTAAAGCAGGAACAATAACAGTTGCTATATTACAGGGTTGTTGTGACGATGAAAGGAGATGAAATGGGGCAGATGCCTAGCAGAGGCCTGGCATAGAGTAAGCACTCAATATTAGGAGTGAAGAGTAAAACAATGTCCTCATAAATGCCACATGTAGCAGGAGTTCTGGCTTCAGCCCATGGATCACTTCTGCCCTGGGCAGTTAGTGTCTGCTAGGAGGCATCTTCCGATCTCTGGCATCAGCAGAGCCTCACACTGCAGCTCAGAGGAACAGAACACTTTCAAGGGCAGGAGGAATGTGGTCTGGAGACACGGCTGGCTCCCACTTGATTGCAGGCCTCCAGGCACATAGATGAGAACACAGAGCCTCAGACAGAATGCGAACTATTAGGCCAAGGGGCCTCCCCTTTCTTTGGCTCTACCTGTGGTCTCAGCTCCACCCGGTAAGATATCCCTTTGGATTTTGCCATCATCTTCATCCACAGCCAACCAGCGGTTAAGAGGAAAGTTATATTTTCTTTTGTTCTTAATATCTTCAACAGTAATCTAAGAAGAGAGGAAAAGAATGTTAAATGTGATTGAGGATGCACCTGGTGGTCCAATCCAAATCCTCCACCCCTTGAGTGTATGCTAAGAATACACTCTCTGAGCTTCTTCGTGGCCCATGGAAAACTCATTCCAAAAACACACCTATTGCCTGGAAAACCTTGCAAAACATTGAGTGTCCCCCAGAGAGGCCTTTCAATGACCCGTACTTGAATTACATTACCACTGTTCCCTCCTCTGATGCAGATCATTTTTTAAAATTGAATGCAAGACACTTGGCAGGATGTGGCCTGTGAGATTGGGGTGGGAGAACTGGAAGCCTGGAGTTGCAGACAGCAAGAGCATCCCCTTCCTTACCTGACTAAGGTTGGGAGACTAACCTTGGTGGAAAGCAGAGTCTATGCAAAGAGAACCGCAAACCTCAGGCCAGGGACCCAGAATCCCAGGATCTGGTGATCAGGTCAGAAAACGTCAACCACGGACAGTGAGACTAGTGTAATTGGTCATCTATGAAGCTTCCTGCAGGGAACTCACATGTGAGCTGGGCTCTAGAGGCTAAGGTAACATATCTTCTAGAGATTACCAAGGAGCTGCGGGGCCCTCCCAAAGTGTCCTGGGAAGACCCAACTCACTCTAACATCAGCAGAATTGTCAATAATTGGAATGTGTACTCAGTCATAGCATTGTACAGGCAGACGGTCTGGTGACAGAGAGGAGTTGGGGACACCTGTCTGCCCAGGTGTCCCAAGGCTGCCCAGAAAGAGGGAGTGGGGCTCTCATTTGCAATGGAAACTCACTTCCTAAGACCCAAGTGTTTGCAGTGTGGAAACAGGGCTCACACTGGGCGGCAGCCTGGAGGCATCTCACCTTGTTTTAATCTAGTGTTCATCAAAGAATCTTTTGGTTCTTTGGGCTAAGCACTGCCCTTCTGAGGACACCACCCACCAGAGAGGAGCCAGTGGCCTGAGCCAGAGACTGGAACCAGCCGTCCCACCAGGTGTCTTTCCCCAGATAAGTCAGCATTCAGGCCTTTGTTTATAATGAGTCCCTTGCCAGTTTGGTTGGTATGAGTCATCCTAGAGCCTGCGGATTTGATTTATGTCTGTATTTTTAAAGCGGAGTGCTGCCAGCCCTGGTGGTACTGCACAGAAGGGGTTCTGCCATGGATGTCCCACCTCTCCTAACTCATCAACCTGAAGATTTCCATGGCTGTCATCCCCCAGGGGTGGGGGACTGATTGGGAAGTCACTGACAAGAGTCTGTGCCAGCTTCAGCCTGCCTCCTAACCCCCCTTACTGACTCTCACAAGGTTGGAAAAACAAGGTAAAGAAAGACAGGATAAGTTGTCCAGTCTATTAATCAACCTAGATATACCGACTCACCATCTTGGTCTCTAAATGTTCACAGACTAGTGTGCCAGCCAAGGGTTGAAGAGCAAGAAAAAGCCCCTCACAGCTCACAGAGATGTCATCAGTAAAGGGCCTTCCGCCAGCCTGGTATATGATGGAAATTCCTGACTTGAGAAGTTCAGCTAATCTGAGAAATGAAATGTGTACCATTAAATGCCTCTATAGGTCAAACTACCTTGCATAGCTGAACCACAAAGGAAAGAGACAACATTTGAATGAATATTCAAATAACCAAGACTCTAAAATTAGGCTTTCCAAAGTAAATTTTAAAACCCCCCAACAAAAGCCAAGAGAGAACATAACAGCTGAAATACTGGTGCAGAAAATACAGAAGTCCATGAAGAACTCTAAAAATTTTCCAGATGCATATTGAAATATGGAGACAGTCATTTATGACATTTCTTGGTCCCATATTCTGCAAGATGAGGATGGAGGAAGCCGGCTTCTGGACGGTAGCACATGTTGGAACACGTCTAGCAGCACATGCTGATGGGAGCGGTGGGAAGGAGCAGAGAAGTGAGACGGGGAGGGAACTGACGCAGGCACGCAGGTACAGAGCTGTGCAGGGTGGATGGGGCAGAGGGTTGTCCCGAGGGCACCTGGCCTCCGCTGGTGTGGGTCCGGCTGAGACATGGCTCCTGCTGCTTAAAAGGGCATTGCCCAAGGGCCCCTTCCAAGGGAGGAGTGAGAGGCTTTCCCATTTCTGCTCCCAAGCTACCCAGACACCTGTGGGTTTTCATGGAGTTCCTTTTCAAAATTCAAGACATGTTTTTGCTTAACAGAATGAATAAACCAGACCACTGTTTCATGGATTCTGTTGTTATGGCAGAGAGACAGAAGCGCCCTTCACCATGAATGATGGAAGTGCACACCTGGAGAGAGAGTGGGGGTGGGGGTGTCTCTGTCTGTGTGTCAGATAGACAGACAGAAGCAATGATCTAATAGAAAAATGAGAGCTATTTTCTCCCAGAGGAACGTTCTCCCTGCAGACTGCAGACCAGCCCACAGACAGCGCTGGCCTTCCACAAAGCGAGAGGGAGCCTAGGGGTCATGAGCCCCTCAGGGTGAGGTGGCAGCAGAGAAAGGGCCTGTCTGTGGTGATGTCCACTGTAGTCACAGGACAAGACCACTGGATACAAAGAGCCAAGAAGGACAAACCACCCCCAAATAAGAGCAACAAAAATGGAGCTGCTAAGCAGGGGTCACTTCTTATCACTTCTTTCCAGATGGTTCACAGATACATCCAAACAGAACTGGGGCCTTAGGGCTTTCATGTCCTCCCAACAAGGTAAACTCATCTCCAATACATGGAGTTGGTCTTGGAGTCACTAAGTTTTCAACTGATGTGGAATGTAAGCTATGATTCATAGCAGCTCTCCCTCCTTGACGCTGGAATAACTTCCACATTGTACTTAAGCAGCCTGATGGGGGCAGAGGCCCTCTCTGTGCAGAAAGAATGAGCCCCTCCACCACACCAAGCAATGTGGGTGGTTGAAGGGTCTCCACCCTCCCCACCACGTGCAACTCGGACAACCTGAAGGACCTACAGTGTACCCTCCATGTACCAGCCACGGGAGCACTAAAGGAATGTAAAACAAGTCTGTGTTCGAGGAGTTTTCACCGTCCCTACACAAATGCAGATATGTTCACTGGTAAGCAACTATTGTCACATTCCAGGAACTACTACTAAAGGGACAGGGGAGTTTTGACACAGGAAGAAAAAGGGAGGAAGGTCTGGCATTTACAAACCCACTTTGAAATAAATCTCAGCGTTGAAGAATTAGCAGAACAGACCCGGGTTTGTGGAATAGCGAGGGACTGTCCTACAGGGGAAACTGAGGCCAGCAAAGGAAGGTGGGATCTTCTCCTCCTCCATGTGAAGGAGGCTTCCCTTCCCCACATGCTCCATGTTTGACTCATAGCACTGCAATACTGTCACATGATAGGTACCATGCCATAAATACAGGTTACTGTAAGTGACAGCATTTGGTGAAATCCCTAATACTATCTCTTCTTCCTCTACACTTTCTTCCCCTTCTCTAAACCCACCCATACACCTGCTCCCACATTAGCACCTCAGGCTACCTCGTTCAATAAATGCTGCCCTCATCCACCTCCCCAGCATCACTTCTCAGTTCTCTGAGCCCTGTGTCCAGCCCAGATCTGTTCAACATCCCTGCCTGTGTGAGCCACCTCCATGGTCCAGCTCCAGTGGACACTCCCTGAGTGTCTTGTGATCCCCATGCAGACACGGCTCATGCCCACAACATCTGTTTGTACTCAAGACTCTCATCTCTGCCTGCTTTGTCTTAAAGTTGGGTGGCTCTGTATTCTGGTCTTCAAACTGGGAAACCTGGTCTGGTCAACACCTGTGGAACCCCCTAGGACAGACAGTTCATCGAAAGCTGGACTTTCCCTGAAATTTTGGAATACAAGGTTATATGGGGCAATCTGCCTTACAATAAGTAAGCAATGATTTAAGGACTTGTCTTATCTCTTTTAGAAGCAAGACATGTTTATTGTAACAGCTGCAGTTAGTAGAGTGGGGACTAGGATGCAATTGTCACTCAGTAAATGTTTGTTAAATGTCATGTATGAATTGGTGACATGAGGGCACATTGGGCTTCTCAAGGCCCCTGCAACCCATTCCATGAGCCTCTGTCTCTCTTCCTATCAGAGCCAGTGGTGCTGGTTGAACTTATACTCCCCACAGCTCGAAGCAGGCATCCACCAGATTCTGGGTTCTCTAACACATGGCATAGAGAGAGAATCCAGAGTGAGAGTCCAGATTACCTGGTGTAGATAGCAGATAGCAGTCCTGAGAAGCTGTGGGGCCCTGAGCTGATCTCTTTACTGAAGCAGATGGGCCGAGGACAGGCCCAAGAGCAGCATAATGGTCCATCTTGTGACTACTGACATTTTGAAGTGATTGTTGAACTGAACTTACCATGTGAGTCAATGGCAACTGTTGGGCGAAACAGATGTGGGGACCAATGACATGTGCAAAGCCGAGGAAGGGACCTAGAGTAGGGGGAACCAGGCTGAGAAACACACATGGGCAATGGACTAGACAGACCAGGAGGGGACAACCTATGAAGGGGTTAATTACACTGGCTTTCCGATTGATCCCACCAAAGCCTTAAACATAAACACCAAAGGAGTGGTTGTCAGGTGCAGTGTAGCCTGGCAGCCTCGAGGATGGGAGCACTTTCTGTGCATGTGTGGAATCTGGAAATGCAGTCAATTTGGCAGCCCCTTTAATCGGTGTCTCTGGGGAGCTCAGGGCAAGCAGATCAACCAGAGAGGATGGAAGGGAAGGGACAGCCAGGAAGACCTGATGGGGGAAGGCAGGAGCTTAGGGCTGGCTATCCCTGGCATGGTCAGAAAGTGGCCAGAGGTGGCCCTGAGTCTCCCCCAGCCCCTGGTATTCAGCTTGCACCCACTCTGCCTGTGACCTAGAACCCTTATTCCTCCTTTCCCATTACAGCCTCTCCCTCAGGAAAATATCTAGAAAACCCAGGTACACTGACCTACAAAATGCTTGAATTATTTTTATGTCTTATCTCCAGGAAGCATTTTGGTTTGCTTAAGTTAAAGGAACAGGCTTTTAGGAGATTTCCAGAAAAGCCAGTGAACCTTTGAGAGGAACACCCCTCACCCTGGCTTTGGGTGACAGATAGTGACATGCCTACCAGGCCGTGAACTCACCCATGTACATAATACAGCCCCAAACTGAATAGCTGATCTCACACTGGAAGTAGCCTGCGTGGCCTTTGGGTTTAAAATAGTGCCAGGACAGCAAACAATATTGGGGGTGGGGGGAGGGAGGAATCATTCAGAAGAATGAGAAGAAGAGCAAGACTCTTAGATATCATGTTTCAGAAGGCAGTGGAGCAAGATTCCAACGTTTCAGAGGACAAAAGTGTTCCCACCCATACATTTCCCACCTTGCCAAGCTGCCCTTTCCCTTGAGCAGATCAATAAGCAAAGGTCCTGTTCTGGTGTGTGCACCTGCCTCCCCCATAAAGCTTCCTGAGCACCCTGGGTAAGTGGGTCCATGTGACTAATGAGGAAACTGATTTCATGAAATGCAGCTACAACTCTGTCAGATCACACCTGGGCTTAAGGTGCACTTTGCTGCTTCTTCCACTAACTTGGTTTTTTCACCCAAATTGCCTTTCATCCCAGGATAAAGGAACTGGGATTCTGGGTATCTGCTCTGTGCCCCATCCTGGCTGAGGCCACAAACCTCCTTGAAGACACACCCATGTCTGTGTATTGGTTGTTTGGGGTCTGGGCACCCGCTCCCTTTCTTTTCCAGTCCATTCAGCCTTTAGCCTCCTGGCATTCTGTACAGCAACAGAAATGGCTGCTCCAAGGGCCAGACAAGGCCTCTCCTTTCCAAAGGAATCTTGGCTATTCCTTGCTCCACTGACTCAGTGCCCTGTCCCACACCAAGGGCTGGGTTGGGGACCATGAGGAACTTCTAGGCTAGTTGTGGAGAGAAGTGTAGCAGACACTCTAGGATGTGTCAACACCCATGTCAATAACCTTATTCGTAGCCTTTTCTATTATAAAGACTGGAACATTAGACCCTTGATGACCCAGTTTCCTTTGCAGTTCCCTTTGGGCACTTAGGTTGTTTCCAGCACCTGGCAGTTGTAAATAGTACTGCTATGAACATAGGGGTGCATGAGTTCTTTTGAATTGGTGTTTCAGGATTCTTTGGATATAATCCTAGCAATGGAATTGCTGGTTCAAAAGGCAGTTCCATTTTTAGTTTTTAGAGGAAATTCCATGCTGTTTTCCATAGTGGCTGTACCAGTCTGCATTCCCACCAGCAGAGCACTAAGGTTCCCTTTTCTCTGCATCCTTGCCAGCACTTGTTGCTTGTTGATTTGTTGCTGATGGTCATTCTGACTGGTGTGTGATGGTATCTCAGTGTGGTTTTTATTTGCATCTCTCTGATAGCCAGTGATGTTGACAATTCTTTCAAATGCCTATGGACCCTCTGTATGTCCTCTTTGAAGAAGTGTTGGTTCAGGTCCTTTGCCCATTTTTCAGTTGGGTTGTCTGTCTTCTTGGTGTTGAGTCATATAAGTTCTTTATATATTTTGGAGATCAATCCCTTGTCTGAGGTGTTATTGGCAAATATATTTTCCCATATGGTTGGTTCCCTTTTCATCTTGCTGATGTTTTCTTTTGCTGAGCAGAAACTCTTTAGTTTGATGTAGTCCCATTTGTTTATTCTTCCCTTATTTCCCTTGCCTTAGGAGATATATAAGTGAAAATGTTGTTATGTTAGTTGACCATATAGACTGGGGTTTATTTCTAGGCTCTCTATTCTATTCATTGATCTATATGTCTGTTCTTATGCCAGTACCAAACTGTTTTGATTACTGTGGTCTTGTAGTATAGTTTGATGTCAGGTATTGTGATTCCTCCTACTGTGTTCTTCTGTCTCAAGATTGCTCTGGCTATTCAGGGTCTTTTTTGGTTCCATATAAGTTTTTGACATATTTGTTCTAGGTCTGTGAAATATGTCATTGGTATTTTAATAGAGATTGCATTGAATTTTTAAATTGCTTTGGGTAGTATGGACATTTTAATGATGTTGATTCTTCCCCTCCACAAACATGGTATATGCTTCCATTTATTTGTATCTTCCTTAATTTCTTTCTTCAATGTCATGTAGTTTTCTGAGTACAGGTCTTTTACCTCCTTGGTTAAGTTTATTCCTAGATACTTTATTTTTCTTTTTGCTATAGTAAATGAGATTTCTTTTTCTAGTTTCTATCTCTGATATTTTATTGTTGGTGTACATAAATGCCTTTGATTTATGAATATTGACTTTGTACCCTGCTATTTTACCAAATTCACGTATTAGGTCAAGTAGTTTTTTGGTGGAGTCTATAGGGTTTTCTATGTACACTATCATGTCATCTGCAAATAATGACAGTTTTACTGCCTCTTTTCCAATTTGGATGCCTTTTATTTCTCTTTCTTGTCTGATTGCTGTGGCTAGAATTTCCAACACTGTGTTGAATAGGAGAGGAGAGAGTGGACATCCTTGTCTTGTTCCTGATCTTAAGGGGAATGCTTTCAGTTTTTGCCCATTAAGTATGATGTTGGCTTCAGGTTTCTTGTATATGGCCTTTATTATGTTGTGGTATGTTCCCTCTATTCCATTTTGCTGAGTGTTTTCATCATGAATGGGTGTTGTATTTTATCAAATGCTTTTCAGCGTCTATTGATATGATAATGTGGTTTTTGTCTTTCATTTTGTTTATGTGGTGCATTACATTTATTGACTCGCGAATATTAAACTATCTTTGCATCCCTGGGATGAATCCCACTTGATCGCAGTGTATGACCTTTCTATCGTGTTGCTGGATCTGGTTTGCCAATATTTTGTTGAGGATTTTAGCATCTATGTTCATCAGCGATATTGGCCTGTACATTTCTTTTTTTGTTGTGTCTTAACCTGGTTTTGGAATTAGGGTAATACTGGTTTCATAGAAAGAGTTTAGGAGTCTTCCCTCTTAGATTTTTTGGAATAGTTTGAGAATGGTAGGCATTAGTTTTTTCCTAAATGTTTTGTAGAATTCACCTGTGAAGCCATCCAGTCCAGGGGTTTTCTGTGCCGGGAGTTTTTTATTATTATTATGTCTTCAATTTCACTAGCTGTTATTGGTCTGTTCAGGCTTTCTGCTTCTTTTTAATTCAGTTTTGGAACGTCATATCTTTCCAGAAATTTGTCCATTTCATCTAGGTTGTCAAATTTTTTGTGAAGCAGTTGTTCGTAGTAATTTCTTACAATCCTTTGTATTTCTGTAGTATTGGTTTTGATTGCTCCCTTTTCATTTCTGATTTTATTTATTTGGGTCTCCTCTCTTTTTTTCTTGATGAGCCTGGTTAAAGGCTTGTCAATTTTGTTGATCTCCTCAAAGAACCAGCTCCTAGTTTTATTTATCTTTTGAATTGTTTGTTTAGTCTCTATGTCATTTAATTTTGCTCTGATCTTCATGATTTCCTTCTGTCTACTCACTCTGGTCTTGTTTGTTGTTTCTCTAGTTCTTGTAGCTGTAGGGTTAGATTTTTTATTTGAGAATCTTCTATCTGTTTTAGGTAGGCTTGTATTGCTATGAACTTCCTCTCAGGATTGCTTTTGCTGTATCCCATAGGTTTTGGGTTGTTGTGTGTTCATTATCATTTGTTTCCAGAAACTTTTTGATTTCTTCCTTGATGTCATTGTTAACCCATTCATTATTTAATAGCATGTTATTCATTCTTTATGAGTTTGAGTGTTTTTGATTTTTTTCCTTGAGGTTGATTTCTGGTTTCAAGCCCTTGTGATCTGAGAAGATGCTTGATATAATTTCAATTTTCTTGAATTTGTTGAGGTTTGTTTTGTGTCCTACCATGTGGTCTATCTTTGAGAATGTTCCATGTGCACTCGAAAAGAATGTATATTTTGATTCTTTGTGGTGAAAAGGTCTATATATATCAATTAAGTCCATTTGATCTATAGTGTTGTTCAATACCTCAATATCCTTGGTGTTTCTTTGCTTTGAAGATCTGTCCATTGTTGACAATGGGGTGTTAAAGTCCCCTGGTATGAGTATATTGCTGTCTATATCCTTCCTGAAGTCTTTCAAATTTTTTCTTACATATTTGGGTGTTCCTATGTTGGGTGCATATATGTTTACAAGGGTTATATCATCTTGATGGTTTTTCCCTTAAGTATTATGAAATGTCCTTCTTTGTCTCTTTTTATGGCCTATAGCTGTGAAATCTGTTTTGTCTTATATAAGTATTGCTACCCCAGCTTTTCTTTCATGTCCATTTGCTTGAAATACTTTTTTCCATCCCTTCACTTTCAGTCTGTGTAGATCTTTTGTTCTGAGGTGGGTCTCTTGTAGACAGCATATATGTGGGTCATGCTTTCTAATCCATTCAGCTACCCTATGTCTTTTGATTGGAGCATTTATTCCATTCACATTTAAGGTTATTATTGATAGGTACTTATTCATTGTCATTTTCCCCCTTTGTACTTGTGTTCCTCTCTGTCTCTCTCTGTTTCTTCATCTTCTTAAAGCAGACCCTTTAGCATCTCTCACAATGCTGGTTTGGTGGAAATGTATTCTTTTAGCCTTCTTTGGTCTGGGAAACTCCTTATTTCACCTTCCATTTTGTATGAGAGCCTTGCTGGGTGGAGTATTCTTGATTGTAGGCCTTTGTTTTTCACTGCTTGGCATATTTTTTGCCATTCCTTTCTGGCTTGTAGAGTTTCTGTTGAGAAATCTGATGAAAGCCTTATTGGAGCTCCCTTGTATATTACTAGCTTTTTTCCTCTTGCTGCTTTTATGATTCTCTCTTTGTCTTTTAATGTTGCTATTTTAATTATGATGTATCTTGGAGTGCACTTGTTGGGGTTCATCTTCATTGGGACCCTCTGTGCTTCTTGGACTTGTGTGACTTTTTCTCTTATCAAGTTAGGGAAGTTTTCTGTCATTAGTTTTTCAAATAGGTTTTCTATCTCTTGCTCATCTTCTTCTCCTTCTAGTATTCTTATGATACAGATATTATTATGTTTCATGTTGTCCTGCAGCTCTCTTAAAGCCTCTTCATTCTTTTTAGGTCTTTTTTCATTTTGTTGCAGTGTCTAAGGATTTTTTTCTACTTTGTCCTTCAGCTTGCTGATCCAATTTTCTGCTTCCTCTAGCCTGCCTTTAACTCCTTCTACTGTGTTCTGCAATTCAGAAATTTTATTCTTCATTTTCTCCTGGCTCTTATTTATCTATGTCCTTTTTCATGCTGGTGTAATTCTCAGTAAGTTCCTTGTAGTTTCTCTGGGTTTCTATGTAGTTTTCTTTGAGCTCGCTGAGCTCATTGAGATTCCCTATAATCCATGTTTTGAATTCCATGTCTGATAGTTTGCTTTCCTCTGTTTCATTTATCATTCTTTCTGGTGATTCCTCCTTTCCTTTTGATGGGCGTTGTGTCTCTGTCTCATCATTTTTGTGACTCTTCTTGTTTTTTGCCACTTCTTAGATTGACCTGCACTTCCTGGATCTGCCCCTGGTTGCATCAGATCAAGTACCAGTCTGTCCCAGTTTCATTAGCAGCTAGAGTAGCCACATGACATATTTCTGGCCAATGAAATGCAGGCAGAAGTCCCAAGATAAATCTTGCATCTCTCACAATATGGAAAGGCCTTCCAGAAAAAAAAAAGGCTTTTTCCCCTTTGGACACCCTTCTCTTCCTGCCTGGAACACAGATAAGATGGCTAGAGGTTCAACAGCCATCCTGGGATCATGAGGCAACAAGTTGTAGGATGAAAGCCATAATGTTGTGAATTGCTTAAAGCAAGAGAACAGGCGTCTCAGAAAGAAAGCAGCTGCACCAGCCCTGAGCTGACTACATCTGGTTTCACGTGAGATAACAAAAAGAAGCCCCTAATTGTTTAACACTGCACTTTACTTTTCTCATCCTTGCAGCCAAATACATTCCTAACTGATACAAGAAGATAAATCATGTTACTTAATAAAAAAAAATAACTATCAGACAGCTTCATTCTGTATAGTCAAATTGTTATAAATCTGAGGGTTTTCTGTTTCCAGCAATGAGAGCTTTTCCAAAAACATTTAAAAATATATGTTGTATTTCCCATTAATTTGCTGCTCTAGTCTTTTCAGTGACATGAGCAGTTATATGCATGGGATACAGTATTATTGGGCCACTGTGAATGGAGATGGAATAACCAGTTCATCTCACGTGCATGGTCTAGACATGGAAAAAAAGTAAAAAATAAAAATATATGTTGCACATTAGACTTTCCTTATCATTCTGTGATGAGCTGAAATGTATTGCTAGTCTCATGACTAAGGGGAATACATGCAAGGGCTGGTAGCCCATTCTCTAAATGACCTCACACTTTCATCAATTTTTAATATTCTTTGGGCTTTCTATATCTTCTATGGATCCCTGTTATAATTCTCAATAATCCCACCTATTATATAGTGCCTCTTTCCACCTCTAATGTTCTGCTACAGGTTTAAATGTGCAGGTAGCCAGTCTTCTGGGCACAATTGGAAGTAAGAATTAGGCTGTGAGTGAGAGTCTGAGGGATCCTTCCTTCAATATGAGGGCAGAGCAATACAGAGCCAGAGGCATGAACTTCCCTTATAAACTTTGGACCAGATATATTTTAGCTTCTCAGAAGCCTTTTTGTCATCTTCTTGCTGTGTAGTTTTGTCCTGGGTAGATAAAATTACAAAGGACCTGAGATTCACAAGTTTGAGGTATAAAGCAAAAGCCCAAAAAAGTCACAAGGAAGCCTATGATTATGGTCAATGAATGCTCTAAGCAGGCAGAGTTATTAACATTCATGGGAGGGAGAGGTTCTGGCAGGCCAGAGTCAGGGAAAGCTGCATGGCAGAGCCTCGAAGGACGACCAGGCTTCAGATGAGAGAACTGGGCTTTCTAGGAGAGTGATAACATGGGCAATGTCTTGGAGGTATGGGGAGGGCAGGATGGGTGGCCAGCAGCTTAGGCAGAAGCATAGAGGCAGACAGACTGGACAGAAGCTAGGGCTGAAAGATGCTCCCTGCCAGGGCACAGAGACCACAGATAGTCAGTTGAACCCACCTTGGACAGGAACCAGCTTGGAGACTTTCCCTGGTTGTTGTGGCCAATAGCGACCTTCATTAGCTGCCCCAAATCAGGGGAATCCAGTGTGAACTTGTTTTCAGCTCCCTTTTCAAAGTTTTTCCTTTCATTGTCCAGCTTACGTTCCCCTATATGCACAGACATGCAAGAAAATTACATGGTCTATCCAGTGAAGGATGGTCTCAAGAGTCAATGGGGGGAAGAGGTTTTGTAGTGGGGGACAAGTGGCACGTGGTCATTTTCTGTACTCCCATCCAATTTGGCTATGAACCTAAAAATGCTCTAAAAATGAAGTTAAATTGTTTTAAAAGTTAACAAGGGGGTCTTTAAAGCCATCCAACTTCCAGAGGGTTGCCTTATGTGTGGCTTGTGCCCAGGACCCATAACTGGGTTTCTGATTTCTGCCTTAGTTTGGAGCCTCCATCCCAGTAAACCAATTAGCACCCTACCCCTAGACCTGGGCCCTGTCTTGCTTGTACTGACTTGGGAGCACAACCATGGTAGTCGGTATATAGATGCTATGGCTGGGACCCTGGCAGCAGCCAACAGACTTCTTTAGGTCAGACTCCTTTTCTGGAAAAGAGCCATGAGAACTATCATATAGTCATAAATTTTGTTTGTTCATTTGTTTGTTTGTTTAACGTGGACTCTGAACCCACAACCCAGGCATGTGCCCGACTGGGAATTGAACCATTAACCCTTCACTTTGCGGCACAATGCCCAACCAACTGAGCTACATTGGTCAGGCTGTTAAACATGGATTTGTTTGTCTCACTTATTCCTCGCTATAATACAGGAGGGAGGTATTATTAACTCTTTATTTTAGATGAAGAAACTGAGACTTACAGAAGTCAAATACCTCACCAAAAGTCACACAGGTAAGCTAGCATTCATTCTAACTTGTTCTTTCTATTTTGCAATTTTCCATTATTATACTCCAAGTTGAAGGTCATAGGAACCTTTCCAGCCCCACTAAGCACTAGCTTTTTGCTTCTGCCATCACATTTTTCTTCTTTTATAAAATTTAATTATTTCAATTTTTCTACATTTTTAATTGCAAGAATTCAAGCATATAGAAAATAATATGATATCCATGTACCTACTACCCAGACTTAGGAGTTAATACAAATGTTAATATTTTGTCTAAGGTGCTTAGAACTTTCCCTTTTGTGAAGGAAACAGATCGTGACAGACAGATGTACCGTCTCACCATCCATTTCTACCCCCACTCATGCCCTCAAATAAACACTCTCTTCAATGTATATGTATTGTTCCCATAAATTTTTTGCTTGCACCGGTATGTATCCGTAAAGAAGATATACTATTTTTTCTTGTTTTAGAAGTTTGCAGAAATATATCATAGTGCACATCTGTCTTGAGTTCCTCATCTGTGCAACGGGGATCATAATAGCACCACCTTGTAGGGTCAATGTGTGGATTAACTTAGTTAATACAAACAAGGCCCTTAGAATAAGTGCTCTGTTAACAATTGGGGCCGTTGCTAGTGCTCCTGTTTCCATCATCGTGGACCTTTGTGCACCTTACTTTTGTTCAGTTAATACTAAGTGTTTGAGACCCTGTTGCTGCTGTAAACTTTGGTTCGTTAGTCCAACTGCTAATTGAATGAAGCAAACACCATTATGTAAGCATTCTTGTACTGGTGGACATTTAGGGTGTTCCTAGTTTTTTGCTGTTGTAAATAGCATCGAAACGGACTCTTTTGTCCCTACCTTTTGCTGCATGTTTTATTTATTTATTTATTTAATTTATATATTTTATTTATTTATTTTTAAATATGTTTTATTGATTATGCTGTTACAGTTGTCCCAATTTCCCTTTCCCCTGCTCCTCTTCACCCGGTGACACCCCTCCTTCCACTTGTCCCCCCTTTTAGTCCATGTCCATTGGTTGTGCATATAGTTCTTCTCAACCTCTTCCTGTCTACTCCATTCCCTCCTACTATGCTTCTTAATTCCTGTACCATCTTCCTCCCTTTTCCCCTTCCCCCTCCCTGCTGACCTTCCCCCAATATGTTCCCCATACCTATAGTTCTTTTTCCCCTCTTGTTGCCTACTTAGTTTGCCTTTGTTTCGGTTCCCTAGCTTTGGTTGTTGGTTGGGATGCAGTTGTCATTTTAATGTTCATAGTTTTCATCCTCCTTCTTCTAAACCAATCCCTTTAACATCTCATATAATAGTGGTTTGGATCTAACGAACTCCTTCAGTTTTACTTTGTCCTGGAATCACTTTCTCTGCCCTTCTATTCTGAATGACAGTTTCGCTGGATAGAGTATTTGTGGCTGTAGGTTTTGGATTTTCATTATTTTGAATATTTCTTGGCAGTACCTTCTTGCCTGCAGGGTCCCCTTTGAGAAATCCGCTGATAGTCTAATTGGGACCCCTTTGTACATAATTCTTTTCTTCTCTCTTGATGCTTTTAAGATTCTCTCTTTATCTTTAATTTTTGACAATTTGGTAATAATGTGTCTTGGAGTGTTTCTCCCTGGGCCCAGTTTTTCTGGAACTCTCTGTGCTTCCTGGACCTGTAAGTCTATTTCCTTCCCCAAGTTTGGGAAGTTCTGCTTCATTATTTTTTCACATAATTTTTCAATTTCTAGTTCTTCTTCTTTGCCCTCTGGCAATCATATAATTTGAATGTTCGTTCTCTTATAGCTGTCCCAGAGGTTTCTGAGCCTCTCCTCACATTCCTTATTTTTTGTTTCCTCTTTCTGCACTTGACTGTTTGTTTCTTCCCTATGTTCCGATTTGTTGATTTGATCTCTATTTTATTTCCTCACCACTTGTCTCGTATGTGTTTCCGTTTGTTTCAGTATGACTAGCTTTCATTCCTTCCCCGTCTTGTTGCAAATCTTTTGTTAATTCTGTAAGCCACCTTATAACTAACTATAGCTCTGAACTGAGCCTCTGAAAGGTTTCTTATTTGTTCGTCTGTCAGGTCCCACATCTGCTGCCTGGTGAGCTGTGTCACCAGGATTTCAATTGTGGTCTGCTTCATCCTGACAGTTTTGTGTTTAGCTTTGCTTCCTGGGCGGGCTATAGGGGGCGGAGCCCCATGCACTCATCACTACCTGGTGACTGGCAGCAATCGGTGACATTTTTCGCTGCACTGTGGCGCTTTGTGTGGGGGTGGGGGTCCAAGATGGATTTCTGCCGTTACTCTTCAATGAGAGACCGGGATCCTCTTCTTCCAACCCCGTGCCCTCTGTGCCTCACAGTCCAAGGCAATGGGGGGTCTGCCTTCCCCAGCGTTGTAATCAAGAGCTGATGGGTCTCGACTGCAGCTGGGATTGCTCCCCTGGCATTTCTCGCAGTCCTGCCACTATCCCCGCTGCTTCCACAAACAGTGCTGCCCAACCTTTCCGCTCTGATTTTCGCCCCTCCTACCCGTCCGGATAAGCATCGCTGGTTTATAACTTCATACACTGGGCTTCCATGTAGTTTTATTTTCTGGGATTTCTGGTTATCTTTGGTTTTGAGGTAGTTGTATTCCTACTTAGTTGTGGAGGAAGACCAAGCATGTCATTATAAGCCTCCATCTTGGCCGGAAGTCTGCTGCATGTTTTTAAAAAACTTCTCTGAGTAGATACCTATTAACATAGTTGCTGGGTCCTGGGGTATACTCATGTCTGATGTATGAGGCAGTGCAAAATTGTACTTCAGAATGGTTGTACTACACCTATAACCACCAGCAGTCCATGAGGGTTCCCATTCTCCACAATTATTATTAACATATAGATTTCAAAATATTGTTTTAGTGTGTATACAGTGCTATCTCACTGTGGTTTTAATTTGCATTCCCTTGGTTATTTTCAAAGACTAAATGTGTGTGTGTTTCATATATATGCCCCTCAGATATATATACTTGAGAGATTTATATATAGATATAATTTAGACCTTGTTCTTCTGTAATTTTTGTTCATATACTTTATAGTCTTTTTTTTGTCTATGATGTTTTTTATCATGTAAACATTTTTCTTGTATTAATGGACTTTATCAACATTTTTCAGTGAATAGTTCAAGAAACTCCATCCTGAATTAAGATTTTAAAAGGACACGTTCAAAATTCCTTCAAAAAATTTATGGAATTTGTCACATTGAAGTCTTTAGCCTATCTGGAAGTTATTTTTGTGTATGGTGGAAGGTAAAAAGATATAATTGTATCTTTTCTCATATGGTGAAACAGTTGTTCACATACCAGTAGTTGACTACTTTGTCCTTTTTCCTTCTGATTTAGAATGCTGCCTTTATGTATGTTTTTAGACTCTTCTGTTCCACTGATTTATTTATTAATCCTATATCCCAGCAATTTCCAACTGGTGTGCCACAATAATTTTTAAAACATGCAATATCTGAGTATTTAGTCAGGGCACTGGCCTTTTTTCCCTTAGATTGCAAAATTAAAAATATAACAACTGCCAACACACTAGCTCTCTGGTGTGAAAGAATCAAAATTATACCTTTCTTTTGGTCAGGTCAGCGATATATATATTGGTGTGCTACAGAATTTCAGTAATTAGTTCATGTGTGCCTTGAGATAAAAAAAAGTTGAAAATCACTGTTCTATTCATATCACACTCCAGTTTTTAGAGATCATCAAGGTCTTAATATCTGTCAGGGTAAATATCCCCATATTGGTAATATGGTTAATATGCTTTTCAACATTCAAAATTGTCTTGGCAATACACTGCCTTTTATGAACATTAATTTTATTTTCAGCTTAAGCTGTAGGATATTGCCCTTTGGAAGTGTGACTAAAATTGCATTGCTTGTACAGAGTAATCTGAGAAAATTTAACTTCTTAATGAATTTGAGTCTTTCCTCATGGATAAGCATAATATATTTCTCCATTTTTTTTTAGTTATATCCTTAAATAAAATTTTACATTTTTTCCCAGAAAACTCTCTTCTTAGATTTAGTCTTAGGTACCTTATAATTGCTATTATAAATCACATATTTTTAAATTAAATGTTTGTAGTTTTTATTAATTTTTGCACATTAATCTTATATCTAGCATCTTTATTAAACTCCCTCTCTCTCTCTCTCTCTCTCTCTCTCTCTCTCTCTCTCTCTCTCTCTCTCTCTCATTGGTTCTATGATTTGTAAATTCTCCTGAATTTTGTAAATGATGATGATTTTTGATAAAAATTAAAGTTTGTTTCTAAATGGAGTGAGAAGTTGAGAGTTTCTCCTAATTTTATTGACATAATCAAAGAATGTCGTCTCTATGATATCAATTTATTTGAGTTTGTTAAGACTTGCTTTGTGGTTTAGTATGTGATCATTATGTGCTTGAAAAAATGTGTGTTCTCTACCAGTTAGAGGCAGGGATCTCCAACTTCCATGAAATCAAGCTTATTAACTATGTAGTTAAAATCTGCATTCATACTAAGTTTTTATCCATTTGAATTATCAATTACTGTGTTGTATTAAAATCCTCCACAATTATTATTCATCAAGTTTTCCCAAGAATTTTGTTTATTTTTGCTTCATATATTTTTGAAATATGTTAAATTTATACCAGTTCAGAATCATTATATCTTCCAGATTTATTGTTCTTTTGACATTGCCTAATATACTTTTATATTTAACAAAGTGTTTTTCCTTACAGATTAATTTGATAGACATTAATATCAACACACTGGCTTCTTTCCTGTTGCTGATGTGTTCCTGGAATACTTTATTCCATCTTATTTATTCTCAGCCCTTCTGTATCATATATTTAGACTGGGTTTTTAAAATTTTTCATTTAATATGATAATATACATCCTTTAACTGGTGAGTTTAGTTTATTTCTACTTACTGCAATTATACATTTATCTCACCTTTTGCTTTTAGCCATGCTTTTTCTATCTCTTTTCTCATTTCCTGACTTCTATTGGATGGATTGAGCTTTTATTCCTTTTTTTCTCTCTTTTGGTTTAGAAATTACACATTCCTATTTTTTGGTGGTTAATTTTATAATTTTAATATGTATACTTGATGTTAAAGTTAATATCGCTACTCTCCTAGGAATGAGAGAATTGGTTGGGATCAAGAATCTTATTATGTTTTAATTCTGATTATCTACTTTCCTTCTCAAAGATTGTTTTTTAGTGTTTTGGGTGCACAATTTTCTTATGCCCTGATAATAGTCATTATTGTTATTGCTTCATATAGTAAATGCTTGCTTAGATTTATTACATAATTATCAATTTTTGGCTTTTTGTTTCTTGCATTCCATCCTTTCTTTTGGGTACAATTTTCTTTTTCTTAAAACATTTTCTTTAGTGGTTAAGTACAGGCCTATGAGTGTTAAAGCCTATTTCTATTTGTTTGCATGAAAATTGATTAATTATGCCTTACTCTGGAATTATAACCTAGCTGGGTATAGAACTCTAGGTTGATATGTATTCTTGCTCAGAACGTTGAAGATATGATTCAATGAATTTCCTATAAACCTAATTTTTTACAGAAGTAAATCTGCCAAACCTGGTTATTCTTAAGATCTTTCTCTATACCTTTGATTTCACCACAATGCATCTAACTGTGGATGTTTTTATTTATCTTGTTTAATGACTTGTATTTTTACTTTAATCTGAAGATTCATGTTTGCGTGGTTTCAACCATTAGCTCTTCAAAAATGTCTTCTCACCTATTATATATTCTCTGTTTCTGGAACTCCTCCTTAACATCTATCAGAACTTATTCTCTCCTCCATGTCTCATGACCTCTCACTTATATTTTCCAATGCTTTGTCTCTCTGCTACATCTGAATATTTTGCTCATATTTGTCTTATAGTTTATAAATTCTTTATTCAATGGTTTCTAATTGTGTTGATTAAGCCATCTATTAAGCATTTATATTTAGTAAGTATTTTTTTATGTCCTGTATTTGTTTGCTATGTTTTTCATGGTGCTTGTAATTTTCTTTAATTGTATCTTCCATGTTGATAGTCAGTTTTAGCTTAAAATACTTAAATTTATAGCCTTTTTCAGGTTACTCTAGTATCTGAAATTCAGTGGGGGCTGCATAGAGAGGTAGGCTGATCCATTGTTTGTTGTGTCTATTGATGCTGAGCCATGTTGAACTATGTCTGTAAGTGTTTTGTAGGTTTGGAAACTAAACTCATCTCCAATACTTTATCTGGGGAAATCTCATGCAATCTTGTCAATTCTTCTGCTAAGCACCCAAGGGTATTACTAGCATGGAACTGATTTTCTGTATTTGGGGGGAGAGGAAGTCCTCAAATTACTCTTATAGTGTAAAATCAAACCTCAAGCTCACATGTGGTGCAAGCCTAAGGTATCAATTTCTCAGCAATTGTTTTTTCAATCTAGAGCTCTTGCAGAGATAAGTTCACTGCACAAATAAGCATTTTTTTTCCTGGCCTATTCTTTTACTGAAGATGTCCCTGTAAACCTTCAAGACTTCTGGCTTTATGTGTGGTTCCAATTTTGCATATCTTGCCTCACAAAGGACCAATACCTCATTTTATGACCTCAGATAGGTATAAAACCCATCCTATGGCTGGTTGAATATGAAAGCTTCCTCCTTCCAAGAGCTACTGTATCAATTCATACTCAATACTTTGTTTTGAGTTCCCTCTCTATTTTCGGTACTTGGAGACTTCTCTCTTTTTCCTTATATGCCCAGCAATGCATTTTGAAATTTTAAAATATATTGTGTCAGCTTTACTGACCCTGATGTTCTTGCAGTAAATTGGCAGAAGCAGGTAGAACCACTTGCCTCAGTTCTCTGGCCTGAATGTCTTCCCAGCACCTGTAGCTGCAACTGTGTCCTCAGTGCCTGCCCCACCTCTGAGGACAAGTCTAACTGGATCCCTGGCTTCATTCTGGTCTGCTCCAAACTGCTGCATTGAATCAGATCATGCCACATCCAAATTATAGCTCAAGGTGGACATGGAGCTTAGGGAGACAAAGAGCGTATCAAAGAATGAGTTCCTTGGCGGTGTGGAGCTTGGATCTGTTCTAGGATGCAGGGAAATTTTAAATCAAGCCAAAACTCAAGCACCCCTTGTTATGAAAACATCACACACGTACATTTTACAGGATGAGCACCTTGTTGTGTGGGGAAGCCCATAACAAACCAGATGGTAAGAAGAGAGATCCTGAACAGAGGAACAGAGAGAAGACTGGGTTTGCTTTCCTCTGCAAGAAAGGTAGCAAACAGCCCATGTAAGAAGCAATTCTGGGCATGGTTTGTAAAGAAAAAATTTCAAACCCATTACCTGTGTCTCCATATTCTCCAAAGATATTGATGAAGACATCAGCATCTGTTCCTGCATCAACGACATGGCCAGTGTACACCTTAATGTCGTACTTGTTAACTGAAAATGAAGGCAGAGAAAGCCTCAGTTCATGAGGATCCTCAGAAGGACAGAGGCACCAAAGTAGCTACCACACCATCCACCCTTCCCTCCCACAATAAATTGTCAAGATCACCGTCCAAAACTGAGCAAGAAACAACTTGTCTGACGTAGGTTCCAAATGGCATTGTTCATATATAAGCATATCAAATTAACACATTGTACACCTTAAATTTATAGAGGGTTACATGTCAATTATTACTCAATAAAGCTGAAAAAAAGTCCAGTGAAACTGATTGCATTGCATAAATCGGAGGTAGAGGGGACTCCCTTTTCTATCTACTAGTATGTTGACTTAGGATGCATAAATCAGCCCAAATCCAAGGTACCACACTAAACCACCCCAGCATGTCTCCCTGGGATATTGACATGCCTCTAACTGGGCCTCTTGCATCTACTCTGCCTTCTCTGATCTCTTCTCCATACTCTATCACAGGGTAAACATTCATTGGGGAAAATAGATTCTGCAAATGAAAATTGTCAAGGCCATAACCAACCTAAAGACTAGAGTCACCAATAGTAGCCAGCAAATGCACGCTTAGGGGTAACCTCATTTAAAGACTTCTATCTGCTTCTTGTATCTTGGCTCCATTCATTGAACCCCAAAATGCCTCAGCCTTGGCCTTGGTCCCAAGGGGCTGAGTGGATGGAGCTCCATGCAAATTTGACAACATGCTGAGCCCTGTCCAGGTCTTCCCAGCTGGAGCCTTCCTTAGGGTGGGAAGCAAAGGTCAGGGGTGGCCGTGTGGTAGGCCAATTGACACTCCTCTAGCTTTTCTTTCGGTGCCAAGAATTCCAAGGCCTGAGGCACCTTTACCTTCCCTGTTCCCTTCCTGCAATGGCTTTCTACCTTTTACAAAGCAGAATCATTTGTTCAGATACCTTCTGCCCAGTATATGAAATTGATAAAAATTAGAGCTGTTTTAATTGAGATCGTGGGTCCTGGCCCCACCACTGAGCATCTCCCGAGAGCCTTCCCTGATGTCCCAGCACCCAGGGGTCTTTCTCCTCTGCACTCCCTGGCTCTGTCACACTACCTGTGCCGATGATTTCCTCGTACACCATCCACTGCCTTCTGCTATTTGCTGTTTCCCTGAGGCAAGGCTTCTAAGTCCCTTGAGAATACATAATGGGGCTCATAGAGGACACACACACAAACCCTATACCACCCTGAAGGCTGGGTTCTGAACTGCTGAGAACCCTGAGCCAGGTGGGACCAATGTCTTCTCTTTCCCTCCTCAATACTCAGTGAGACCCATCATGGGGGAGGGAAGACCCTCCAATGCTCATCCCCAGCTGAAGACTCCAGTAGGTTAGTCCCTCTCAGAGTCCTAGTCCCTCTTGATTCACCACAAAGACCCCTCTGAAACAGGAAGTAGAATAAGGGCCTTCAGAAGAGGTCAGACCTGGGCAGCCCTGAAATCAGTGGCTTTAAACTTGGGCCACATTCTGCCTACCTGGGGAGCTTGTTAACAAGGCAGATTTCCAGGTCCCCTCCCAGAGATCATGAGACATGTGGCTGTAAGGGATCAGGAGGACCTTGACCACATCCAGATGTTTCTGCTCTCAATTATCTTCTAAACTGCAGAGCCCTCCCCTGGGTCATGGGGGGAGGTGGCAGGCAGTGTCCTTGCCCTAAGCTCTCTTGTGCTCTCGGGCACTGTTCTGTGTGTTTCTAGGCAGAGAACTGTGGGCAACTCAGCACTCTGTGGCCTGGAATGAGAGCAGAGCTGCCTTGTGCAGAGGTGTCAGCTGCTGGCTGTAGGATGATCACAGCACATCCTAATCACTAGGTAAGCAGTTGAAGGCTACAAAGATTGGGGAACGATTATTCTTTCTCTGTCAAAGCAGAGGGAGTAAGAAGAAGGATGTCTTATGCCTAGTGTGGACAGGAAGGGCCAGCCTCCCCTAATTCCATGACGCTGTGTGCGTGAGCTGAGTCTGAAGTTCCAGAGGACAGTGAGGAGGGGGCCCCGGCTGGGGTTCCCTCAAGGTGGGGACAGATGGAAGCACCAGTTCTCCCACATTAGCCATTGTGCCTTCAACTCATTGTCTAGCTGAGGGCAAGCAAGGAGCAGAGACAGGAAGAGGTGGGAAGGTCAAGTTGGAGAAGGAGCTAGCCAGGCGGTCAGCACCCTTCCTGAGCAAGCATGGGAGGACCATGGCCTAGTAATGGGTCACAGAAATTGTTGCCCATGCCAAGGCTGACCTATGACTTACCCATCTAGTATACTATCTGTCATGAAATTCTCCCCAGAACTCATTTTTTTTTTCTGGCCTTTCAGCAGGACTAACATGAGCCCACACAGTGTCTCTGTGCAAATTAGAGAAAAGGATCCTTTCCTCAAGACACTTTACTTCCATCTGTTGAATAATTGTCAAAATAAATGTAAAAATCTAGAGCTTCTCCTATGAAAGCTGTCTCCTTACATAGACACACTTGTGCAGGGCACAGCTTGTACAGCTGAACCCAGCAACCCAGCTTTCAGGCAGTAGCCCCCTTCCACTAAAGGCCAGTATGAGCTCTGAGAGGCCAGACTGCACTGATCTGAAAAGTGCACAATGAAGGATGTAGACCAGGGATCACTGGACTGACGTCCTGTGCTGGTGGAGTTAGCTGCAGCCTAAACACACATTGCCGGCCTCAAGGGCCCAGCAGAGGCTGGTCTGTGTCCTCCTTGCCCTGCCCAGGAGATATACAAGCCCAGTCTTGCCCCTTATTTTCTCTCTCCCAGCCCCATGGCAGGGGCACAGGCTGTTCCCTCCAAACCGGAAATCTGTCCCCTGCTGGCTAGCGGGAAGCTGCCTGTGTGGGCTTCCAGAAAAGGCAGGCAATGGCAGGCCCAGCTGCCTCCCGCGTCTGGTGCGCCAGCCGCCCCCACAGCCGCCCCGCACTGTCTGGAACACTCAGCACATGGCAGCGACAAGACGTATCTCCATAGAGCCACCTTGGGGGCGGGGCGGGGGAGGCAGGCACAGCCATGAGGGGGCTGCAACCCCAAATCCTGGTACTGCATGCACAGCTGAGCCGGGCGAGCTGCTCATCTTGTTCATGACAACGGAAGTCCAGCAAACGCTGTCACAGTCTCCACCCTGCTTGCTGAAGAAGGAACCATCCCACGCCCACCATCATTTGAACCTCCGGGAAAGAAGCTCACGTGGTGCTCGCTTTTTTCAGAAGCAGAGAATCATGAATGAACTGGTGGTGAACTGACTCACAGAGTTTCTTTCCCTTGCCTTTCACCCATCCTCAGATCCTGTGTAATTAGATCGTGGCTTTATTTATTCTGGCAGGTGAGGAGTGGGGAGCGGGGTTGGAAGGAGGATGACTGGACTTGATCTTACACCTCCCCCAAACCTGCAACGGCTCACACCCAGACACCCATCCCTTCCGCTCCCTGAGACCAGATGCAGAGAAGTGAGGTATCACAGGCGCTACGTGGGAAGAGAGGAATTCAATGGGGCTGCCTGGGGAGGTGGGAGAGGAGAGGAAATAGTCTCCCCCAGCCCGGGGGAGACTACCCAAGCCTGTCCAGGTATGGGGAGGTGGAGGTCAGTGGAACCCAAGCGTAAGCAGCAATGCTACCTGCCAGGAGCTGAGTCACAGTTACTGACCAATGACCATTCCTCCACAATGCCCCCAAAGCTGCCCTCTTCTTTCCCTCAGGTGCAGAGGCCTGAATCACTCACCTAGATTTACCATATTCTTCAAATAGGACTGGGACTTTTTTGCTTTCTCAGCCTGGCTGCCCTTTCACACACATCCACTTATCAGAATAATAGTAAGAGCCTCTGATGGTTACTGAGGACCTACTATAGGCCAGTCACACCTATTATCTCATTCAATCCTCCACATGACAGACCCTATTGCTACTAATGTCATCATTACTGATCAGGCAATGGAAGCAGGAGGTTAAGAAAGTTTAACAAGTCTCCATAGTTAGAAAGGTTGACACCCAGATTTAGACTCAAGGGACTGGACGAGAAGGTTCTCTCTTGGCTGCCATTTCACGCACTCTGCCACTGTCTGGGTCATGCTTAACCCCACGTCCCAAGCCTACAGTGCTCTGCTCCAGAACTCCTGGGGTCTGTGTCATTTACTTGACACTTAACATGTGCTCAGACAGGCTATGGGTTGAACTCAATTGAGACTGGTTACACAACACTAAAACATCACTTGATCATTAAATAGTTGCAAATCACCTGCAAATCAATATACAGTGAGTATATTTTCCTAAGAAACTGTTCACGGTAAGCCTGTTGCTCTCAGGCGCTGAAACACAGTGGGAAGTGAATACACTTTCACTCTTTTCAGCCCATCGTGCTCACCCTCAGTCACTCTCCTTGGCTCCCGCACCTGCTGCTCTGCAGAAGAGCCTTCCCTTCCACCTGTGCCACAGTCTCCTCAGCTCTATTTCTTCCCTTTCCAACCCAGATTCCACTCCACTGCTGGCATTTACCCTCCCATAGCGCTGCAAACCCAATACTTCTCACAAGCTCATGGAAGAACCAGAGTGTCATGCACCGTCCTGGAGGCAGGTGAGTAATACTTGTCAAAGTCTTAATATCCTGCAAACCCCTTGAACTAACAATTCAATTGACTAGGAAATATTTGTATTATAGATTACCTATAATGATATCTAACAGAGTACTGTTAACAACAACAACAAAAAAAGAACCACCGGAAACTATACAAATGGGGAATTGCTGGGGTGAATTCTGACATTCACCTATTTATGGACTACCATGCAGTCACTTAAAATAATGGTTTAGAAGATTATCCAATGACATAATGTAGCGTTAAGTGAAAAAACCTGGTCGCAAAGTTGACTATAATACAATACCATTTAAATCAATATGTAGTATTTAATATATTCATGCACAAAAAAGAGAACAGGAAGGAAATTCCTTGAACCAACAATTCAATTGACTAGGAAATATTTGTATTTATAGATTACCTATAATGATATCGATCACAGTACTGTTAACAAAATTGGGATTGCTGGGGTGAATTCTGATATTCACCCATTTATTGACTACCATGCAGTCATTTAAAATAATGGTTTAGAAGATTATTCAACATTATAATATAGCATTAAGTGAAAAAACCCTGTCACAATGTTGATTATCATATAATACCATTTATATCAATATGTAGTATTTAATACATTCATGCAGAAAAAAGAGACAGGAAGGGAATTCACCAAAATGTTAACAGGAGGGTCTCCAAGGCTGGCCTACATCGTGCTTAAGGTCAAGGCTCTGGGTTTACTCTTGGCTCCATCCTTTATAAGCAAATTATTTAACCTCTCTGTGCTTCAGTTTCTTTTATCTATAAAATGGAAATAATAATAATAATACCTCCTTCCTGGGGTTGTTGTGATGATTAGATAGATGCTGGACAGATAGCTAGACAGATAAGACTGATTCTTGACACGGATTGAATACCCCATAAAAATGAACTATTATCGTTGGGTGAGGATATTACAGAAGTTTTTATTATCCTTTTTCTTGCTATTTGTACTTTAAAATTGTTTTTACAACAGCTATGTTTTTCCATTGTAATTGGAAACGAAAGACTGAAGTCACCCAAAGTCAGTGCTTGAATAAATGAAGCTCTCTGTAGTCCAGAAGAAGCTGTTGAGAACTCTTGCTAGTCTATATGACACACCTAAGGAAAATCCACACATATAATAGACACTCTTACACCCTCAGACTGGCTGTGGCACCAGGAACATTTGGGCTGGTCATAGTGGCTATAAGGCTGGAGGGAGGGTCGAGGTCGGATGGAGAAAGGAAACAATAGACACATGGCCATCAGGTGGACATCCAGCCACATGCAGGTGGGAATCCCTTCATGACTTTCCGTGGGCTCACTCTGGCAATGCTTAGAGCCCAGGGGAGGAGTCAAGGAGGAAACCATAGGTGGCTGGAATGGATACGAGCAGCTGGATCAGGATCAATACGATGTCTGTATCATAAGTCCAGATTTTCATGCATACGAAAGCAGCCCTGAGAAAGTGCTGTTCCCACAAATGGAAAGAAACAAAGGTTATTATAAACACCTATTTGAAAATCGAATAACCAAGTATAGGGCAAATGTACAATCTCATACATTTTCCAAAGGTCCTGGCTGCTGGGTTAAAGGCCAGAGTGACCAGCAGTGGTACTGGGAGTGCCGGGGACCTGGGGCCACAGCGAAGCTGTGAGTCAGAGGGCCTACTTCCAGCTGTGTGAATAACAGCCCATCAGTTCCCCAAGTGCCCTCATTCTGTTTGAAAGCCTAGCAAATGCCTTCTCAACTCTGAAGTCTTAGCTTGGATATTGCCTCCTCTATGGAACCCTCCTAATTTACCCTTCCTCTATGCTTTTTCATTGGATTCCATTAGTCATCCTCACTTAGAACACTCTATTTCTTTGCGTTGTGATTTCTTATTGGCCGGACTCTTTTCCCTTTATAACCTAGGCCCCTACATATTTACCCCAAGTACAGGGTCTGTTGCATAGAAGATTCCCAATAAATACCCACTGAATCACTGAACAACATTGGAGGAGCATGAGCTAGCATCTTGAGTCCAGGTGACCAAAAGCAGGTCACTTAACTTCTCTGGGCTTCTCTTTCTCCTCTATAAAATGGAGGTGGAGTAGAGAAGGTCCCTTTTGGTCCTGAAATTCTCTGATGCTCTTCACTGGGGCCTCATTCAAAGCAGTTCTCTTCTTCCCACTCTTTCCGGAGATGATTTTCTGCAATGCTGTGTGGGAGTAGATGGGGTGGGCGGGAAGCTGCTGTGAAGTTCAGAGGAAGAGCGCGCTGTGGGGCTGGCCCAGCTTTTCCCACCCCAAAGCCTCCCCAACTGCTGTGAGTTTGAGGGCTCTGGACCACTTCATAGGGTTCTAAGAAACAACGACTCCCGGCAGCACCCACAATGAGGCCCTGGATAAACATTTGAGCTGGGTTATGGGAAAATATCAGGGAGAGGGAAGAGGACTGGAAAGAAAGATGCTCCTTCAGGTTTCAACTGCAGTCAAGGTCATGAGCATATTCCCAGTTGTCTAGATAAGCCTGCCAGATTCTAGAGGTGGATCCTGGCACTGAGTGGCTCCAAAGTCCTTTCTGATTCTGAGATGCCATATTCCTGAGTCTGTGCATCTCAGAGTCAGAGGAAGCCTGGGTGTCGGGGAAGAAGGCAGGGAAACATCAGAATATTAATAACTGCAACAACCACCATGATTCTTGCATCATGTACTGAACACTTGCTCCATGCCTAGCACTGCACTAAGTCCTTTATGTGTATTGTCCCAGTTAATCAGCTCAACCATTTCCTCATTTTACAAATGAGGAAATAGAGGCAAAGAGCTTAAGGCATCATCTCATGTTTGCATAACTGGTAGAGTGGCAGAGTCAGATTTTGACCACAGAGAATGAGGGTTCAAAGACTGATCTCATAGGAAGGAGGTGGGCACAATACAGAAGAATAGAAAGTAAGGGGTAAGAGGGGAATGGGATGGGGAAGGTGTATCCACAGCATAAGGGAGGACACCAAGGCCAATCTCCTTTTGCCCTGTGGAGGAGGGGTAGCCCCAAAGGGTCAAGAAGGTAAACACTCTACTAATCCTGAAAAGCCCCAGGAGGCCAGCTAGTGTACCCACGCTATAGAGGCAGAAACTGAAGCTGGGAGAGGAACTGAGACCTGAGAACTTGGGGTGTATACTCCTGTGCACTTTGTGACCCAGAGCGCTATATTTTTAAATTAATGATTTAATTACTCACTATAATTAAATCCAGTAGAATCTGGGAACAAGTCAGGCCTGTTGGTTTACACTGTATTTGGCAGAGCCCTCGTGATGGGAGTTTTTGCATCAATCACCCCAGATGCTTTCAATTTGCATTTGCTTCTGCACATGCAGTCCTCTGGCAGGTCCGCAGTCCACAGCAGGTAGCGCAATTTGCACTTGCCCCTCATACCTTAATCACAATCCCTTTCTTGTCCTGTCCTTTCTTCAGATGCACCCTGGGCACTGTGCCCAACATGGTCTTGCTAGGACCAGGTACACATCTGGAGTCGTGTGATAATCTTTGTGTAGCGGGGCACAGGCTGCAATGAAATTATAACCCAGTTTCCACCAGGAGTGGATGCAGTGACTGTGCAGGACAAACCCAGTCCCAGTTCTCCCTGTTCCCCAGGCCCCCAGCAGCTCTCGGCCCCAGCACTGCCTGTCCCATTTGGTGTCGTTCTCTTTTCTCCAACAACCAGCCCCTTGGTGTCTTTGGAGCATAACATAAGACTGGCTGCAGCTGTATTTCTTACTAATCCACCAAAGAAGATCAGTGCTTCTTAGAAGAAGGCTTCTCCCTAAGGAGGCCCAAGGAGCAGGTCCCAGCTGGGAGCAGGGAAGGGAGGAGGACCCACCGCAAACCGGGCCCTCCTGAGAGCAAGGGCCCATCTGCTGTTGGCAGAGTCTGGGTCTGAATCATTGATGAGCTGTTGTGCCTGGGAAGTGACAGCCCTGAGGTGTGAGCAGCCCCCAGGCCAGCTGGAACTCAGCTCTTGGCTCTGAGGCCTGTCTCACTGCCAAGTTGGCAGAGCTTTCCCAGAGAATGTGCTGTGGGCTCAGAGCTAACTTAAGCCACGTGACCATCTCAGTTCTTTTCAAGGTGGGACGGATTGTGGGTTGGTGCTGGGATGGGGACAATTACTTGGACAGAAGGCAGGAAGTGACATCATATCAGTAGTGAGAAGGCCAGGCAGGATCTTCCCTAAACAGGTCTAACCCACAGCTCCCTACCAGGTGACAGCCTCTGGCCCAAGGTCCTTTAAGACCCAATACTGGGCCATTTCATATCTACCCAGAGAGATCACACCATCACACCCTGCCTTGTCTAACTCAAATGTCATCCCCACTTTCTACCTCCCATCCCGCCATCTTTCAAGATTGCCCCACTCCAACCCCAGCCTCAAGAAGGTTCCCTGAGCCTCCCTGGGGCCAGAGAGAGGTGGGTAGTCCTGTGCTCTCAGCCTCTGCAACTGGCAGATTGCTTATCAATTCCATCTGGGTGCTTTGCCCCATGAATGTCACACCAAAAGTGACAACATCAAGGTCAAGGGAGTGAAATCAGTGGAGCCAGGAAAGAGAGATGAGAAAAGGCTGAGCTAGCAGAAGACCAGAGAAAGCCAGGGTGATGAGGGACCTCAGAGAACATCCAGTAGAACCTTCTGGTAAGACGAGGAGCAGCCCAGACAGGACGCATAACTTAGCTAAGACACATGAGGATTGAGGGGTGACACTAGAAGTCAGCTCTTCTCCCCCAGGAGAGGCTGTTCCATCCAGCTCTGTGCTGGTCTTCATAAGTGGGTGTATCTACACGTGACTCCCTCACCCCACCCACACAAGCCTGTCTCTTATGAATCTTCACCCCAGTCCCTAAGTCCCCATGACCCCGTTGGCATGTGCCAGTGAATATGTTACCCTCAGAGGAACCCGTACTTGGCTGGGGAGACCGGATAGACACATATTAAGTAGTCAGCACCCAAAAAAGCAAACGGCAGTCGCAGAGATCTGCTGTTTCTCAGCCATTTATGCACCTCAAAACACCTGGGCTACGCCCCACCCCACCAGCCACAGTGGCTCATCCTGGTGGTGATTCAGCCAGTGTGAGTCTGAATCTCAACGATCAGGGTGAATAGTTCCTCCTCTGTGCCCAGGGGACCCCTTGCCCATCCTTGACTACAGTTAGGGTCAGGGCACCCCACTGAGAGTCACTGCACTGCAGTGCATGGCACAGACTTCAGTCTCTCCAGAGTTTGCTGGGCAGGGGAGCCAAGGCGAGGGACCAGGCGATGCTTCCCAGAGAAGCTGTGGCTTTAAACCCGATGGGTCTTGATGGCACAGAGGAAACTGAAGGAGAGAATAGAAGAGAGCAGATGAGGGGAAAGGGCGCTGGCCCTGATGTTCCCTCGGACCCTGGCATATGTATTAATGGAGGTTTTCTCTCTAAGCAACTTGAGACAGAAGTGTGGGAGCAAGGAGAACTGACCCAGGCAGTGGTCAGGCAAGTCCCTGGGGCTCTGGGGAGAGATCAGTACTGGGTCACTGCTAGGCTTCATGGGACAAGGCCTGAACCCCAGAAATTGCCATCAGCCTTCTGGCTTCTGCTCCACAGTCTGGGAGCGGGTGGCAGAGAGTGTCTCATCCTGTCCCTCAGGCCTCAGTCCCATTTCCCGTGGGTCCCATGAAACATCCTTGTGGTTTATGAGAGCTAGAGAGAACAGTGTTCAGAGCCACCCCCTGCCAGACACTGGAACCAACACAGTCTGAGTGAACAGGTTGAGAAATGGAGCTGCTAGTCTGAGACCAGGCAACAGAGGAGGGTGAGAGGTGGTCTGTGCATGCTCCCCTCCATCTTCACAGTAGGTGCAAAGTGGGGATAATAACAGACCTTACCTCAGAGTGGTGCTCTGGATTTTAAATAAAGTACCAATTGTGAAGTGTATTCACATGAAGACACAGACTACAGAAGTATTTTGTTCAAAGGTCACATAGTCAGTAGATGACATTGCTGGGATTTGAACCTAAGACTCTGTGACTTGAGAGATGGAGCTCTGAACCATGATGCCCTCTATCTTCTTAATGGGTACTTAGTATTATGGCAGCCTGTGTCCTCCACTGGACTGTGAGCACCTTGAGGACAAGGACCATGTCCTTACCCCAGACCCAGCACCTAGGAGCGCCTCAGGGAGGCAGCGCCCATGGCAGCTCTCAGTGATGATGGGTCAGTTCAAGGCCTGAGGCTGTGCTTAGACTCTTGCCAGGGGCTGCCATCAGTGTGAAGATGTCAATGTAGCTACTCTGCACCTATAGGCTCTGGGTTGTCCAGAAGGTGAGCTATTCCAGACAAGATGAAAGAAATCCTCCAGGAAGGAAGTCAGGTATCCATGGTAATGGAGGGAATGCCAAGAGGCAGATGGCAGGAGAGAAAATTCACTACACTTATGGGGCAATTTGATAGCCAAGACTGTGTTCCTAGGGATAACTGATATGGTTATGCTGAAAAAGTGGCTACCAACCTTCCCCAGGACCCAGAAGATGGCAGGACCCCAGATACCCACTCCAAGAGAGAGACAAACATGGGGACAGCTGCTAACTCCCTGTTAGTGTGCATGTGTGTCTGAGATTCTTAATCAGGAAGTGTGATGTTTGCCTGGACTATCCCACTGAGGTGTGGGGAGGGAGCCAGTCGGTCAAGACTGGGACACCCACTCCTGCTCACTCCTGTGGGGATGAGGCAGCAGCCTGAAGTCCTTGGCAAGAACTGAGGACCTGATGTGCCAGCAGCATTGTCATCATTTCTTCCAGGTAAACAAGAGTCATTTAACCACAAAGTCAGTATGGTGTATTGTCACTGTTAAAAACAGTTCATGAACATTTAGGATGCATCAAAAGAAGCAGGACATCAAGAAACCCTAAATAAGCAAAGCAATCTTTAAAAAGAAGACAAAGTTGAAAGTCTCACACATCTTAATTTCAAAACTTCCTACAAAGCTACAATAATCAAACAGTGTGGTACTGGCATAAGGGCAGATAGTTAGAACAACAGAACAAAATAGAGATCCCAGAAACAAACCCTCGTATATAGGGTCAAATGCTTTTCAACAAGAGTGTCAAGGCCATTCAATGCGTGAAGGACAGTCTTTTCAACAAATGATTCTGGGAAAACTGGATATATACATGCAGAAGAATTAAATTGAAACTTACTTTATATCATAAAAATTATCTCAAAATGCATCAATGATGTAGATGTAAGAGCTAAAACTAAAACACTCAAGAAGAAAACTTGTCACAGGGCAAAAGCTCTATGACACTAGATTTGGCAATGATTTCTTGGATATGACACCAAAAGCATAGGCAGCATAAGAAAAGTTAGATAAACTAGACTGCATAGAAATTAAAAACTTCTCTGCATCAACACAAACTATCAACAGAGTGAAAAGGCAGCCCATGAAATAGTGGAAAATACTTGTAAGTCATATATATGAAAAAGGGTTAATATCCATAACTATAGTCTGAATAGATATCTACAACTTAACAATATGATTAAAAAGGACTTGGACATTTCTACAAAGAAGATCTACAAATGACCTATAAGCACACGAAATGATGCTCAACTTCTCTAATCATTATGGAAATGCAAATCAAAACCGCAATGAGATACCACCTCACACCTATTAAGATGGCTATCATTTTTACAAAATAGAAAGTCACAAGTGTTGGTGAGGAGGTAGAGAAACTGGAACCTTAGTGCATTGCTAGTGGGAATGTAAAATGGTGCAGCTGCTGTGGAAAACAGTATGGCTGTTCCTCAGAAAGTGAAACACAGAATTACCTTTTGAGTCAATAATTTCACTTTCGGGTATAGCCTCAAAAGAACTGAAAACAGGAAGCTGAACAGGTATTTTTACACCAATGTTAACAGCAGAATTATTCACAGTAGCTAAAAGGTAGAAACAACCCAAATGTCCATTGACAGATGAGTGGATAAAATATGGTACATACATACAGTGGAATATCACTTAGCCTTCCAAAAAAATGAAATTCTGACACATACTACAATGAGGATGAACCTTGAAGACATGACGCTAAGTGAAAGAAGCCAGTCACAAAAGGATAAATACTGTATGATTCCACTTCTGTGTGGTTCCTAAGTAGTCAAATACAAAGAAACCTAATGTAGAATAAAAGTTATCAGGGGCTGAGAGGAACAGGGATGTGAAGTTATTGTTTAATAGGTAAGAGTGTCATTTGGGAAGGTTAGAAATTTATGGAGGTGGATGGTGATGAGGGTTGCACACAATGTGAATTTACTTAGTGCCACTGAATTGTACACTTAAAAATGCTGAGACAGGAAATGTAATGATCTGTATATTTTACAATAATAACAAGAAGAAGAAGCAGGACAATGGAGTCAGGGAGCCCTTGCACTCTTCTCTGAGGACCCCAATCTGGAACCCAGGGTACTAGTCTAGCAGGTACGTTCTTGAGGGTCGCTGGCAAACCAGGCTACTCGGGAGGCAGAAAGGGGTGTGCTGCAGGAGGCGTGGGCAGGGAACCTGGGGAAGCGATCCTGAGAGGAGAGAAGCCCATCTTCTCACAGCGGAAGGGCTAACATGAAAGCATACACTGTGCTGCATCAGGGGAGACGGGAACAGAGGAGCAGAAGGCTTGGGGAGACCGCCTGGGGTTTATATTCAGGCTGATCTTTCTGGCAACCAGGGCTACTAAACAGTGGAATGGGTTGGGACTGTCCACCACTGAAGAAAGGCTGGATTCAAACCAAGGCTGGAGAAGCCATGGGTGGGGATGCTATGGGAAGATTCCCATTACAGTGGGAGATTGATCCAGCTGACCGCCGTGGTCCTTAACTGTGATCCCTCAGGCTCTGACTTCTTAGGTGCCAGACTGTTTGCCCCTGGTGGGCCCTGCCCAAGGGGCAGGTAAAAAGCACATTCCACCAAGGATCAGGAGACTCACGGTCTAGTCCTAGCTCCATCAGAGACTGGCTGTTTGACGATGGTTGAGTGACCACCTCCTGGGGTCTCAGTTTACTCATCTATGCAATAAACATCAGCCTGCCCTTCCTCACCTCCTCACACCCAGAGGCATTTCAGGTAAAAAAAAGGACTCACGAAGAGCACAGGTATCTTCCCAGCCCCGCTTCCCATTCCCCCTGGATTCTGCTTTTCCTTCCTCCCAGATCAGGGCTGGTAGTGTTTCCTGGGGGACAGTTTATATACCCCTGGTAGTATGCTGAATTGTAGAGCCGCTCCTTTTAGTTTAGGGAATTGTAGCCCTGGCCTGAGCATGACCTGCCACCAGCACCCCGGCTGTGCTTGTCTTTAAGTCTCAACATAAGGCTGTGTGGGAGACATAACTGAAAGCCACTCAGAGGGTTTCCGTGGGAATTGGATTTAAAGAATACTTATTATGCTTTAGAACTTGTTCTGCTTTTCTTATCTCTTAATGTAATATAAACAATCTCTAGCAAGAAATGTATGAAACTTGCACCTAAACCAGTGTGGCGTCAAGATGTTTGATAAACCCTGACACAGACTGATCACTGTGCCCTCTGTACTGGTACATGTAATCTGTTATTGTCAACTCTAATCCAAATGCCTAAAAACTTTAGACAATTCATGAATTTTGACTTTGTATCTCCCATGTGTATCCTCCTCAATAAAAGACAAGAGGGACGGGAGTCTGATTGCTGTTTTCCCCTAGAGAGAGCAGCCACCTTTCTTCTCCTGAGACATAATATAGTGCCCTGGGTAGATTTGTTCTGCTGTGGTCATGAAATCTCTGCTGGACAGAGCAGTTTCCAACTGAACCTAGGCACCTCTGCCTCACTGAATGTTAGTGGTGATACAGAAGGGTTATTTAGAGTTGCATATTTATTTTAATATGTACTAATGTAAACCTGATATTTATAGCAAATGATAACAGTTTTTATGATAGTGATATCAATGTTCTTTTAAAATAAATTAATATAAGTTGCAAAAAGTGAGTTAAGAATAAGTTAATAATAGGGGAAGTGATACTTAAATAAGGCAAAAATCTTGGAGGTGGACGTGAGTGGCTGGGGTATGGGAATCCTCAGAGGACTGAGGGGACACACCAACCTGGCTCCTCAAGGCCTTGCAACAGATCCTCAAGGCCAGGCAATCAGCACCAAAGAAAACCAAAAAGCAAAGAGTTTGAGTTGATCCTGGTGCCAGAGGCAGCAATTTTACCAGCCAACTGAAAAAACTATGAAATTAAACTTTGTTTCAGGGTCCTCCGTCCACACAACTGGGAGTTAATCAACCTCTATCTTCTTTCTCTGGAAACTCCTGATGCCTACCTTCTCCCCAGGGGACTCTATGAAGGAAGAGGGAGCCCTGACCAGGCCATTAGCCCCAAGACACTAGGAATATGTTGGGTGCCTCTCCCAAAAACTATATTTAAAGAGAAGTCTAGAGAGGGAACAGTGATCTCCATGGCCAGTGTGAGGCACAGTGCCATAAGCGAGGTGATGTCCTTGTCTAGGAAGCAGTCCTTGTGCCCCAGAGCTCACCTTCTGAACCAAGCAGGGCAAGGTCCCCACACACCTTTGTTTTTAAGCAGGATATTTGAGATCCCCTATGGATGAATCATCGAGAAACCTGATCAAGGTCTAGTCCCCACCACCCCCACGACTATCTGATGATCATCTAGGTCAAAGGGTCAGTCAGTCAGCCATGAACACCAACCTTCCTTGAGGAGCAGGTAAGAAAGAAAGTTCCAGCTGATTTCAGCCAGAACTTTGGGAGATGCCCCGTGGAGTTGGGGGGAGGGAACAAGGCCACCTAAGGACCCACCCCCCCTTAGGGGGCTGGGAAGGGGGTTGACTACACACTGAAATGTCCCTTTTCCTCTCCTCTATTTTGTCCACATCCCATGTTTTGAAATATTTTTATCTATCAAACTGCATGAATAAAAAAATTATTATCTTCCCCATATTGATCATCAAAGATCTCTGGTAGCAATCAAAATTCAAGTTCACATAATTCCAGGTGAAAAGCAAAGAAACTTAACCTTTTGTTTACCAATGCAGTCATCTGAATATTTCAAGATTTCACTTTTCATTCCTGCTTCCAGTATCCAAACTGGAAATACTAAAACTCAATGCCCACCAGCCTGTAAAGGGCCCAGAGGCCCAGTGTCAATCAGCAGGTGTCTTTGTCTTCCCTTTAAGAGGCAAGAGAACACTACCCTGAATGATTCTTGTAGAAAACTGAAGAACCACTGAGTTACTCATCCATTCTCAATGGTGATTTTTTAGAAGTTCTCCTCCTAACAGCCCATTCTTTCAAACTACTCATATAAATGCACAGAGAAGACTAGAGATGAATGCACAGAAATGTCACCCATGATGTTTTTCCAGGTGGTGGCACAACAAGTATTCTTTATGTTTGTGTGTCTCTATTGCCTAACTTTTCTGCAATGATCAAATCTGGCTTTTATAATAAGTGGAGGGATCAATAACGTATCATTAAAAAGAAGAATCCATAGATTTGCAAGTTATTATGATGGGAATCAAGGGGAACAAAGCAAGTGTCCAAGACTGGCTGCGAGGTGAGAGGTCAGAGACAGAGACATTGAGGGCTGAAGCGCATTGGGACAATGATATGTCTGTTTCTGCCCAGCTGGGTTACAAGAGATGCTGGAATTGGAGACCAAGGGTACAAGCTGGAAGGCAGGACAAAAGGTCAGTGTCAGTCTTCTGTTGTGACCATGGGACAGTCACTTCTCCTCGCTGCCAAGTGCCTTTCCCTCCAATGGCCTGTGACAGGGGTATTATGTGATGGTACCCACTTGTGATATTCTCTTTTAGGAAAAGCATGTTCAGTAACTGGGGGAGGTGAGGTCAGAGCTTTAAGGGACTAAGGTGAGATAAAACAGGACATGGCATACAGTGTGTGTTTTTACAGGCTTTGTTCTCCTGTCTCCTGTTGAGCTAATAGAACTGAATTCAAGGTCTTTGGCCAGACATGCACTTGAAATAAGTCGTTTAACTCATAAAAATCAGGAATTGGAGGCCGCATGACAGAACACTGGAAGCGGCCAGTTCTGATTCCCACCCACCATGCCCTGGCTGTGAGTCACCTTCCTTGGGCACCAGAAGGAAGGTAATGGAAATGGAAGGCACAGGATGCTGCCATTGAACTCAGAGGGACTCTCAGTAGATACCGATCCACAAGAGTTGTTGGAAGCACAGGGTGTGTTCAAAGTTGCTCCCATACCTTTATCATGCCTCTAGGCCCTCTTACGTTTCCCCATTTTCCATGTAAGCTTGCTCTTGGGAAGCCCACAAGGAAGAGGTGGGGCTTCACCTGGGCCCTGGCAAACAGGAATACCCTGGAGGGCAGCAGGGGAGATGGGACTGCCCAGCCCCAGCAGGGAGGGGCAATGGCAATCCAGACTAGCACTAACCTTTGGGTTTGTCCATGGGCCTGAAGGTAGCCAGCAGGTCACGGCACGACTGTCGGTCACCTTCCACCTTGCTCAGCCAGTTGTGGCAGTTGAAGAAGTAACGGTAGTGAGGTCGCTTCATGTCTGTCAAAATCACACGGTCTAGGAACCAGTTGGTGTTCAAGCCTGTGTTGTCATGCTCTATCCTGGGGCAGAAGCAGACACACTGTCATCAACGGAACAAAGACAACTCCCTTTCCATGCTGGAATAACCACATGTTTAGTCCAAAGAAAGGTTCAATCATTTTGTTGCTGTTACTTTACCTCTTGAATCCCAGTTTGTTTATATACCAAATGTGGATATCTTGCAAAGTAGATGTGCTTATTAATCAATGTTACATTGTTACATCACCTGCAAGAAAATATTGCCTCCCACAGGCTTGCCAAGGCTTCCAGCAGCACCATCTTGAGCTTGCCCTCGCCTCCTGCCTCCCAGATGCCCCAGATACTCTTCTTAGTCCCACCCTCAGAGGATCCCCAATAGCCATCAGGACTGCTGTTGTCCCATAGAAACATCACATGAGCCTCATGTGCTCACCATATATGTAATTTTGCATGTTCTAATAGTCAAGCCACATATGTAATTTTGTATTTTCTAGTAGTCACTGAAAAAAGAAACTAGTGAAATGAATCTAATCCACATATAATGTCAATATGTAATCATGTAAAAATCTATTGATGAGATACTTTACATTCTTTTTCTTATACTACATTTTCAAAGATCTGGTGGCCTAGCCACATTTCAAGTGCTCACTAGGCACACGTGGTACGGGGACTGCTACATAGAACGGCATAGATGCAGACTCTTCATAAGAGGCCCCATATAACTTCCCTCACTTCCTATAGTTCCCCTCATCCTTGCCAGTCCCAGCTTCCTCTCTGAGGTCAATTTCTTCCTCAGAACTTGACCCCTGGATGACCTTACTTTACACCAACCATCTCGTCTCCACCCATCACAGCGAGATGTTACCTTTATAGGTCTTTGTGGGACAAGCACAGCTCAAGCCAGTGCACAACCTCAGCAGATGAACAGCGCACATGACATACCCAGGATGCATGCCTCTGCCTGGCACATGGTAGGATCTCAACTTAGTGGCCCCTTTACCCACACACCAACACGCTTTTCCTGACCCTCCCCAGTAAGAGCCACTTCCCTGATCATAACCCATTTCCTGCACAACTAGTACCAGTGGCTTCTTGTGTCCTTTATTTTTCAAGTAAAGAGGGTGCACAGTCCTACATGTTCTAGTGGGAGGAACAAATATCATGGCTGAACTGAGGCAGCATCTGACTGCTGTACAGGCACTTGTCTGGGTGCAACAGACAACAGATGCTCTTGACATTCAGACAAATGGGCATGAACTTGAATGGGGTGGGCACAAGGGGAGAAGAGTAAGAGGGGGTAATTGAAGGCTCTTCCTCTGCAACCAGGCTGAGAGAGTTATCCCTCCCATGACATGCACAAGACAGGATCAGGGGCACTCTCTGCCGAAGGGCATCCTGCAACCTCTTGGATTGTCCTGCTAACACTAAGTTCCGGCCGTCTCCGACACTCGCTGAGTGTTCACTGTGCACCAGTTACCGTTCTCAGTGCAGCTCGGAGTCCTCACCATTTTTACAGATGAGGAAACTCAGGATTGGAGAGGAAACCTGTCCAAAGCCCCAGGGCCAGTAAATGGCAGGGCAGAAATCTGAACCATGGCCATCTGGACACGGTCTGCTCCTAACCACTGCGCTGTCTCAGAGCATATTTTGCAAGTTTATGGAAAACTGTCTCAAATTGTCTGAACTCAGAGAATTGAATTTCTAATGGGTATGTTTAGAAAACTGTGACTCAGGGTGGGAGAAAAAGACTTGGGCCTTTGGTCACCCCTCAAATGACACCAGGAGAGTAATCAACACCCAGGAAGTGTCAATAATGAAGCCAGTTCCTAATCCACCTGCCTCCTTCTCCTCCCCACCTGGCCAGATTCTCACCTGAGTTTGTAGACGATGCCTACATCGTTGGTTCTCACCCGAAACACATCGGTGTTGGCTTTCCCAAAGGCAGACTTGCTCCTGCAATGAACGTGTATACAGCATAGATCAGCACTTGGCTCACAGGCCTGGGAGGAAAGCCAAGCGCTGGCATCTTCCTTTTCCCACCACTGTCCCATTCATGGGAAATGCTATAAGCAACCGATCCTACTTAGAGATGCCTTGCTGATGTGATCTGGAGAGGCAGGGGGCAAGGTCGGTTGGTATTCATCCCTTGCTTTCACACCCAGTTTCTCGGGATCCTTGTCCTGCCCCACGAAGGCAAGCACAATGGGCAATATTAGCCCCATGTTACAAACAAGTAACCTGCTATCTGATTGCAGAGTTGGGACCAGAACCTGGCTCTCCAAAGTCATGAACCAATGCTCTCAGGATGTCATGGTGGGGACAGTGGAGGAGGAAGGATGTGTGATGAATGCCAAGGTGCTCTCGGTTCTGCAGGCCTCCTGTCTCTCTTGGCCTTGCTCTCGCTGGGGAGAGTTGCAATGGCAGCCCCAAGTGGATGCAGACCTTGGGTGGGGGTCCATGGTCCTGCCATTCCAACAAGAAAGGAAATACTCAACCCAAATCAGCAACCAGGGAAGGGGGGCTGCGAGGAAGTGCGTATCTGCCATCCCACAGATTGTGCGAACAGAAGCAAGTACACCTGAGACGGTCCACAGTGAGATGCTCAGGTGAGTCCAGCCTTGGGAGCATCCTAGATTCGATCAGCTTAGACACAGGAGTCCTCCAGGAGCGAAAGACTGACTCTCACAGGGACAGCTGCTCCATCTTCCGTGTGGGCCAGGAACGCTACGTCCCAGCCCAACCAGCTTTCAGCTCTTCATGCCCCCGCAGTGCTGCCTCTACGGGGCTGAGGGCTGCAGGCCTCCTTCTGTGCCCCCAAACAGGACTCTCAGCACCAGCACAGCTCGTGGGAAAAGAAAATCACAGCGATATGTGCCTGGTGATTGACCATCCACATGTTTCCAAATAAAGAGCAGGGGGTCAAGGGTCTTCTCCCCAAGGGAATAAAGCTCAGACTCCCTCAGTAACAGAAAGCTTTTAAAATTCTACAGTCTCAGAAGCTGTGACTCTGAAAATAGACCCACTCCTGCAGTCTGCCCTGGGGAGAAGTTCCTCACAGTGGGGGGCATGTCATGGGATCTGGGCCAACAGCCCTCCTAAAGCAGTGCAGAGCCCGTGAAATTGGGTGAAAATGTACCCTGAGGTGACCTTGTCAGGGAGAACAGGCCCCAAAGGTGCAGTGGGTTTGGCTGGAGGGCAAGGGCCCACTCCCAGGCTTGCTGAAGGTACCTGTCAGAATCTCACTTCCAAGGGTAAATAATAACCCACCGTGCTCTGTTTCAGTCAAAGCAGTTGTTAAATGACTTGGGAAGCACATGAACATCTATCCTGTGCATCAGAATTATGTTACAAGGAAACACAGATATGAATGAGAGGTATTTCTGTTTCAATATAAGGGACAAGAAAATTGACTTTTAGAGTAAATACATAAGAATCTTTGCCATAAATAAATACCCTAAGAAATAGTCACCATGGGAAGCTATATGATGGAATATTATGCAGCCATTAAAATCCTGTTATAAAAAAAGATTTCATGAAACATAAACAAGTTTATAATATGGGCTGAAAAGAAAAGATTGGTTAAAAATAGAATGTACAAACAGAACAACCAATAAAGACAGGGAGATTTCTACAAAAACATCCTATCACCATGGAAAGACACAATGAAATGCTGGGTATTTACTCTGGTATATACATATTTTTTGGTTTTCCAAAGGGAGCCTGGCTTGTGTGTGTAATTATGAAGAAAGCACAGCCCCTCAGCAGCACCCTCCGCCTAGCCCGCAGCTGCCCGGGGCAAAGTCTTTGGAATGAGTGTGAGGATACCTGGCTCTGTCCTCTGAGGGTGTGTGGAGTGTGTGGAACAGCCACTGCCGGTGATTAAGGGGAGAGGAAGCTGATGTGGAAAGAAGAAGGCGAGGTGTCCATCTGGGAGTGAAGCAGCAGGCTTTCCCGGGGCCTCTGACAGCTGCCCTCAGTGGGGGCCTCCAGGCCTTCAGAGAGGGGAGTGTGTGTGCGCACGTTCCAATGTGTCTCTTAATGGTTGGCCATGGTGCTTTAGGGTCACTTGGAAAACAAATTTTAGAAAGCGTGATGGAATAAAGGAGGCCAGGAGAGAAAGATGCAGGGTGGGCCAGCGGAGCGCTCCGCACTGTCTCAGGACACACTGCAGCCATCGGGAGGATCACAGGGAACAAAGCAATTGTCCACAGTGCTTACATCATGGACACTGACACCATCTGGGCAGAGTGTAAGGCCTTCTGCATCACCGGGGACTCTGACTTTCAAGGAGGAAGAGGAGAGGACTCAGGGGCAAGGTTCCCGTCTCCAGGGAAGGAGCCAGAATAATCCCACACAAGGCCCAACTTCAACCAGTTGGGGGTCAGATTCCGAAATCCCCATGCCTGGTAAGTCAGAATGCAAGTGCCTGTGGGTTTCAGAGAAATCACAGGGGTTGGGGAGGAAACAGCAAAGGACACAGGGTCCCTGGTCCAAGGAAACCTTTGAAAAACAAACTTTTTCATGCCTCCTGCTGGGAGATGGCAGCTTCTCCATGGCTCCAGGACAGTCTGCAAAGGAAGGCTAATGCAGAAGAACACAGCCCCCTGCCCAGGGTCCCCACCCAGGGGGGCCTTTACAGGCCACAGGGCATTTCAGCCACCAACCGGGCAGAGCCAGCAGGCTAAGATGCCAGGCATCCTCTGACACTCTCAGGCATTGAGTTCTCCTCAGGAGAATGATGTCGCAGAAGATACATGAGACCTCATCCTTTTGCCATATGCTGAACATGTGACCCAGTGCTGGGCATGGTCCTGGGTGATGGAGAAAGGAACCCCCAAGCCATGGCTGTTAGCACTTAACTGGTGTGGGGGTCAGGGTGCAGGTCAGCTTATTGGGGAATCAAAAAGAATATCCACATCCTTTGCCATCAACAGGCACCAAAGTCAAAGTCCTTGCCAGAGGAATTATTTGGTGTTAGTAAAAAAAAAAATCCTGATAAGCCATGTGGGAGTGGAAGGTGAAAAATCCTGGGGCCTAGGAGAAAATGCACAGGAGAGAGCAGGAATTGAGGGCTGGGGTGGGGGGTTGGGGAGAGAAAAGAACGTGGAAAAAACTAGAGGGAAAGACAGGGCAAGACATGGCCGGAGGCCCTGGAGAAAGGGGTCAGGGAGAAATTCCAGGAAAGGTGGTGGCTTAATTTTAAGACTAAAGGGCCTACCTAATATTCCATTTTAAGTTGCTCTGAGCTATCAGTGAAATCCGATAAATGCCAAAATGCCTTGTAGTCTGTGTGTGTGTGAGCTTGGTTCCAGCTGACACATGGCTTTGTTTGGGGTGACACTGTATGGTGAGGAGGGAACAGCAGCAGACAGTGAGACCAGAGACTTGGGGATTTGTGGGCATTCTGAGCAGGCCCCAGGGACTGGTAGGGGTGACACTGGGCTGAGCTTCCTGCATTGACTTTTCACAGAGCATGGTGACCTCCACAGCCAGCTGCGTCCAGCTTACACTGGCCACCTGCAATTTCTGGGAAAGCAACACTCCCCTTCCAGACCCGAGGTCTCCGTCATGAATGGAAAGGGCCTTGGTGAGGATGGCGTCTACACAATTCTCTTAGTAGACATGTTCTCAGGTCTTACAGCAGCCAGATTCTGTCTTCTCCTTCCCCATTTATCTGCTCACCACGCTCAGGTTAATCCTTCCTGGACATGCAGTAAGCTGAGCTTCCACTGATCAGCTTTCAAGCAAGACCTCCTACAGTCTGGTCCTCCCCAGCCTTTCAGACCTTCCTCTTCTCTGCCCCTCCTGTAGGTCCACTCTCCCCCGCCCCCATAGGCCTGTGGGGGACTTGAAGCCTCCATACTTTTGCAACTTGCTTTCCTTCTAAAATAACCTCTCTCTGTTCCTCTCTTATCTCTGTCCTTTTCACCATACGAGGCCCAAATTACACGTCCTCCCCCATAAAGTGCCACTCTAGCCACACTGATCCTGCATTGACCACTGAGCTCTGACAATTGCAAAGAACTGGGACAGATGCTACAGGCACAGAGAAGACCTGTCCTCATCTTCCAGTTACACCTGGCATCTCTCTACGCATCACCTCTCACCTCTCCAGGGCATCAGCTGACCCTGCAAACCATGCCTGCATCCCAGAAACCACCATGCAGAGCCCTCAGGACCAGCCAGATGGGGGCCCGGCCAGACCTGTGCTCCTGCTTTCCTTCCTAGAGCATGATGCAGATATGGGAGAGACCCCTGTCAGCAGACCTACGGGGTAACTGGGGGCGGGGATGGGTTGTTGATTCCTATACATGGGGCTAGCCCAGAGAGACTAGCTGCTACATGATGTTTCAGCAGGGTCTAAGGCCTCCTGGCCCCGCCAGTTCATTCAGGCTTTAGACCCCTTTCCCATGGTGCAGCCTTTCCTTGCCCACTGAGAAGAAGCTGGAACTCAGACTCCCAGTGACAAACCTCACACCAAGTTATAAAAGGTGACTCTGAGGCCCTTCCTGGGAGGATATTTTGACAAATGAAAAAGGTGAGAGGGAAGAGTCTGAGGATACTGGGTGCACAGAAGGATAGACAGTGAGGAACCACCATGAAGAAAGAAAATGGTTCTTTTTGTTTAAAAAAGGCAGGCTTGGCCAACTCCCCAAGGTCTAGTAGGAGTGCATTCTGGGAGGTCACATGGCAAAGAGGATGGACATTTCATGTATTCTCTTTACTGTGCCCACATAACTGGAGGGAAAGGTTCCACAAGCGAGTCACTCTGCAGAGTAAGCAGCACAAGAAGGCAGGTACCCTGTTCTGTGGAAATGGACAAAATAGGACATTACCCCAGCCTCGACACTGCTGCCTTTACACCATGGCACACAGTCAGGGTAAGCATGTGACATGGGGCCCAGTCACTCTGCTAAGCATAGGATGCGGGATGTCCTGGCCTGTGGACCTCACCCCTCCATAGCTTCCCCTGCCACCCCTGGAGGTGCAAAGCCATAAACCCCACAGATCACAACCTGGAGCTTCAGGAGACCTCCAGGAGAGCCTCCCACATACCTGCCAGGGCCACAAGGCCACGTGATCAAGGAAAATGTCTGCATCAAGAACCTGGGGTTATACAATAGCTAAGTGCTGGAAACAACCTAAGTGCCCATCTGTAGATGACTGGATCAAAAAACTGTGGTACATTTACACAATGGAATACTATGTAGCAGAAAGAAAGAAGGAACTCCTGCCATTTGCAACAACATGGATGGAACTAGAGAGAATTATGCTTAGTGAAATAAGCCAGGCAAAGAAAGAAAAATACCATATGATATCACCTAATACAGGAAACTAAAGAACAACACAAACAAAGGAACTAAATAGAACAAAGAGCAGAATAGCAGTCAATAGGGGCGAGGGGAGAGGGAGAGAAGGAGGATAAGTAAGGGAAGGGTTTAATTAAAGAGCCTGTATGAAAGACTCATGGACATGGACAACGGGGAGGAATATGATTGTGGGAGAGGGGGTGGGTTGGGTGGGGGAGAGAAATAGGGGGAAAAGGGGACAACTGTAATTGAAAAACCAAAATAAAAAAATTAAAAAAAAAAAAAAAAAAAGAACCTGGGGTTTGTAGGACCAGCTTACCACCAAGAAGCTCCATGACTTAGAGCTGCTCCCTGCTCCTCTCTAGGCCTCAGTTTCCCCATGAATGGTTGAAATAGATTTAGCGGTTTTCAAATTTCTCTTGGCTAAGGAGCTCTTGACACAAATAGAATCTGACTCAGAGACTCGGTGGGTTAAGGAACTATAAATCGAGCTGCTCCGGAGGAAGGAAGGATGGGTGGGCCCAGAACCAGATGATCAGCCCTCCCTGTGCCATTCAGCACAGATTGAACACCAGCTGCCTGGACCATCCGTAAGGCCCCCAGACATTTCTGGAATTCATTGATTCTGTTAAGTGTTACTGTGTATATCTGCGTGCATGTGTGTTGTGGGGGGAAGAATTGAAGAAAGAAAGCAGCTCCTGCTCTCAATGGGCTACAATGAAATGGAGGGCACAAGCGTATACACACACATGCACATCAACACAAACACACACACGAATAACGCATATGCTGACTTGAGTGGCAGGCAGGTTTAATGTATCATGTTGGTCCTTGGGTGAGATGGAAGTACAGAGCATTTAAGCTCATGGCTCCCTCACGTGCATGATCTTGTCTCTTCTTCTCAAAAGTCACATGAGTTTTGTAAAAGTTGGGTTATCGCTTCCAGATGATACATGAGGAAGCCAACGCCTTGGATGCAAGAGATTTGGCCACAGTTACATGGCAACTCAGTGGTAAAGCTGGACCTAGATCCAGATTCTCAATTCCTGATGTTCATTCTCCCACATCCAGGGACAGCTAATATGAATTCTTGGGAATTCCAAGACCCACAATAAGCATTTCTGTACACAACACAATCAGGAGAGAGCTAGGGAAGGTTGATAAGCTATCACTGGGAGAGACCTGGCTGACACGTGGTTTGTTGTTAGCAGAGGCCTGTACCACTTAACAGGCCTGTGGACACACATGTCTTCTCCCCTGGGTTCCGGAACCACATCAACCCCAACCAGAACCCCAGGCTGAGTTGATACTCACTTGCTGCTGAGATGGAGCTTGGGAGAGAGCCCATTCTCTCCAAAAATGCTGATGAAGACATTGGCATCTGTCCCTCCGCCAATTACATCCCCCGTTTCTACGACCACCTCGTACACTGGAGGAGCAAAGAAGACAGGTGGCAATCTCAATAGTTGATTTAAAGATATACAGTTACAAAGAACTTACACATCTCAACACCAAGAAGACAGACAGCTCAATTAAAAAATGAGCAAAGGACCTGAACAAACACTTCTCCAAGGAGGATACATAGAGGGTCCATAGACACATGAAAGAATGCTCAACATCACTAACTATCAGAGAGATGTAAATAAAAACCACAATGAGTTACTACTTTGCACCAGTCAGAATGGCCGTCATTACAAATCAACAAGCAACAAGTGCTGGCGAGGATGTGGAGAAACGGGAACCCTACTGCACTGTTGGTGGGAATGCAGACTGGTGCAGCCACTATGGAAAACAGTATGGTATTTCCTCAAAAATCTAAAAATGGAACTGCCTTTTGAACCAGCGATTCCCTTGCTAGGACTATACCCGAAGAATCCTGAAACCCCAATTCAAAAGAACTTATGCACCCCTATGTTCATAGCAGCGCTGTTCACAATAGCTAAGTGCTGGAAACAGCCTAGGTGCCCATCTGTAGATGAGTGGATCAAAAAACTGTGGTACATTTACACAATGAAATACTATGCAGCAGAAAGAAAGCAGGAACTCCTGCCATTTGTGACAACATGGATGGAACTAGAGAGAATTACACTCAGTGAAATAAGCCAGGCAAGGAAAGAAAAATACCATATGATATCACCTAATACAGGTGACTAATGAACAACACAAACGAATGAACAAAATTGAACAAGGAACAGAATAACAGTTATCAGTGGGGCAGGAGGAGGGAGAGAAGGGGGATAAGTAAGGGAAGGGTTTAGTCAAGGAACATGTATAAATGACTCATGGACATGGACAGCGGGGTGGGATATGACTGTGGGAGAAGGGGTGGGCTGGGTGGGTGGGAGCAATGGGGGGAAAATGGGACAACTGTAATTGAAAAACAATTAAAAAAAGATGCACAGCTACTTCTTAAATAAGACACTAATGATAAAAAAGTGATAAATTGAACTTCACTAAAATTAAGACCATCATGACTAGAAGAGACTTGGAATGCATCCAACAAAGGACTCATACTTTAGAAGTTATAAAGAAGTCACACAAATCTATAAGAAAAAAGGACTACACAATTGTTTAATGGGCAACAATTTGTTTAAAAAGTAAACATACTTACCATGTGATCCAGAAATTGCACTTTTAGGTATTTACCCCAGAGAAAATAAAAACCATGTCTACACAACGAACTGCACACAAATGTTCACCGCAGCTTTATTTATAAGCCCCAAGCTGGAAACAACATAAATGTCCATCAACATGTGAACGAATAAGGAAATTGTGGTATATCCACACAATGGAATACTACTTGGCAGTAGAAAAGAATGAACTGCTGACACATGCAATATAGATGACTCTCAAGGATGTCATACTGAGAAAAAGTAGTCAGATGCAAAACACTGCACATATGATACAATTCATATGGAACTCTAGAAATGACTAATCTAATCTATTTAACACAAAAAGCAGAATATGGTTTCCTAGGGTTGGGAGTAAGAGAATTGACTGAGAAGGGGCACAGGGAAATTGGGGGGGATAATTTAAATGTTCTCTATATAGATTGTGCCAACGATTATACAGATGTATACATGTATCAATACTCATCAAACAGCACATTTAAAATAGATGCATTTTCCCTGGCTGGGTAGCTCAGGTGGTTAGAATGTTGTCCCAATGCACCAAAGGTTGCAGGTTCAATCCCCCATCAGGGAGCATACAAGAAGCAATCAATCAATACATGAATAAATGGAATAACAAATCAATCTCTCTCTCTCTCTCTCAAATTAATAAATAAAAAAATTTAAATAAAAAAATAGATGCATTTCATTGTTAAGTACATTATATTCCAATAAAGATGGAAAATGGAAAAAAGACTTAAACAGGGATGTCATAAAAGAGGAAATGGTCAATAAACATATGGAAAAGTACGCAGCATCACTATTCATTAGGGAAACGCAAAATTAAAATTACAATGAGATGCTGCTATATACCCACCAGAATGGCTAAAATTAAAAAGGCTGACAATACTAAGTACTGACAAGGATGTGGAGCTATTGGCACTCTCATGCACTGCTGGTGAGAGCGTACATTGTTACAAGCCTCGCTCGCTAAATATAATGTCCACCCTATGGCCCAGTAATTTGACTTTCAATTATAAATGCAAGAGAAATTACTGCATATATCCACCAAAAGATGTACAAAATCTGTAGCGGCTTTGTTAATAAGAGCTAAAAACTGGAATTAACCCAAAAGTCCATTAACAGTACAATGGTTAAATCAATGGTGATGCATTTATAAAATGCAATGGTGCACAACAACAACAAAAAAAACAAACTATATAACATGTCACAACATGGATAAACTTCTCAGATATAATGCTGAGTGAAAGAGAAGCTAGACACACACACAAAATATACTGCATGATTCCATTTACATGAAGTTCAAGAACAGAAAAAGCTAATCTGTGGTGATAGAGTCAGGAAAGCTGTTACCTTTGGGAAGGAGAGTAAAGGAGCTTTCTGGAGGCTAGAAGTGTTCTGTGTCCTGTTCTGAATGGTGGCTACACAAGCATGCACATATGTAAGAATTTATCATATTGTACTTTTATGTTTTATGCTCTCTATATATTATTTATCAATTTTAAAATTTAATTTAAAAATTAAAAACTTAGATAGCTGAAAAACTATCTCATGGAAGACAAATATATTGTGGAAAACACAAAATTCTATTTGACTCCAGAGAAAGACCCCAACTCATAAATTTCTCTCATCTGCACAAAGATCTGTCAACAGCAATGTAGAGTTGATCCTAGCACAAAGCCTAGTAAGTGGGAGATGCTGAATAAGGTATTGCCAGGATGAATGAATGAGCAAATACATGAATGAACAAAAAATTCAATGAAATGAATATGAACTATGGAACAAAATGGACCAATATTTAAATCCCAGTTATACTATTACTGGCTATGTGGTTTCAACCAAATTTCTTACTGAGCTTCAATTTACTCCTCTCTGAAATACGGACAATTTCTTCCTTGAAGAACTATGGTAAAGATTAAATCAAATAAAACAAAGTTTTCAATGGTAATATTCCTTGACTTAGCATTTCAATTTCTGGAAGCTTCTCTTGAAGACACTCTTCCACAGCTGGTTGAAGGATATGCATGCCAAAAGTAGTAGACCTATCAACATCACCAGCACCATCATCACCTTCATTGTCATTACCACTATCATCACATAAGCACCACCATCATGTCATTATCATCACCACCACCATCATTTCCATTGTCATCACCAACATCTGTACCCTCACCATCACTGCATCATCTCCACTAACATTTCCAAGGAGGCTGCCTTGGGAAAGTGTATCCCAATATATGCTGGGATGTAGGAGAGGAGGGAGCCCCAGGGCTGGAAGCTTATGCAGGATGGCCTCTGAGGTCCCTCTGGATCTCAGATTCTGGTATGAGTCATTTTCTTCCCCTCAGGGCTCTGTCTCAGTCAGAGATAGACTGATGTACCTTCTCTGGTTCACATGGCAAGAAGGCAGAGTATTTCAAAGCAGCTCCCATGCATCCTAGGAGACTAAAAGGACAGGGCCCTGAGGTCCAGAGCAACTGCCTTCCCTGCTGAGCATGCAATGAAGGGTCAGGCCCCCTCCTCACAACACCCCTTCACAGCCTGATCAGATCAGGCTCTGCCTGAAGCAGGCCACACCAGGGAGAACAGGCTGGAACGTGACTCTTGGAATGTGCAGGACCTGGAGAGTCCAGGCCCTGTGGTTCTAGTGTATTCTGTGCCATGAAGGCTGTGACAAAGGGCAGGTTGTCTTGCCTCTCTACAGTGGGGGCCTAGTGTAATGCCTGCCCCATCTACTCCCAGGGTCGTAACACAGGCGCAATAGGATAATCAGTGAGAAAGGGGTTGGTCTGGAACTTCCACTTCCTCCCTCCAAGCATAGGCCAACCTCCTAGGCACCCCGCTGCCCGCCTTCCACCACAGGCTGGGACACATACCTTTGGCCTTGTAGTACTCGTGTTCCATCTCCTTCTCATCGTCCTCCGAATTGTAGTTCAGCAGCTCCTCCTCGTATAGGCCAATGAAGTCAATGTCTTTCTTTCTCCGCTTTTTCTTCTGGGGCATCATTTTGCCAGCTAACCTTCCCTGGCACTTGCTGCCTCACTGCGAACACCTTCCTGCACCTCCTGGGAGCCGCAACTCTCTCTCCCTGAGCTCCTGCCCACACGCCTGGCTGGGCCAGAGCCCACACTTGGATCCCCTGTGCCCACAGTGCTGCTCCTGTTCCCCTCACTTCTTTGGCCTCAGAGCCAAACTCAGTGCCTTATCTCTGCCCTTCCTCTCCCTGGACCCTCTTCCGCCACCCTGTTGCTGGTCACCTCCTCCCACACCTGCCCTGGGGTTTCTCCTTGGGCTTCATCACTTATTTATGGGGACTGAGAGCAGGCTGTCCTCCTTCCTCCAAGCCCCTCCCACCAGCTCCCTCTCCCCACTTCATGGAGAATCAGGTGACATCGAGCCCTTCGCATTAGTTTCCTACCCAGCCTCCCAGCAAGGGGGGGCCCCTGGGACCCCTTCCACTCCCCCCCACCAAAGGCAGGTGGTGACCTCTTCCCATGGACAGTCCCCTAGCCTCATAGGCTTCAAGGGTTGTGAACAGCATCCCTAGGCCTGGGACCTTTCTGAGGAGGGCAGGACCCCAAATCAGCCAAGCGGCCCGGATGCAGAGGCATCTGTTTCTCTTCATTATTCATGACCTCTGATCATCTTACGGCACAGGTGAGGTTCTTACCAGCTCCTTCTTGGTCTTTCTCTCTGCTTCCATCTCAAGACCGCTGCCTCTGGAAGTGGCCATTCATCCAGGGGACACCTGCTGCCCTTCAGAGAAGCTGCTCTGACCAGCACTGGGACCACCCACAAAGCGTATGCTGAGTTGTGAGTGACAGCATTGCCAGACCAGAGTCAAGGACACTGGGAAAACCCACCACTCCCAGGTGGCCCCACAATGCCCAGGCGGGTGGGCAAGTTTAACCAGCATCTCTTTTAACAAGAGCTCACGTTTGTCATATTGCCCTCTGTGCTCTTACAGGAGGTAGTAAAACCCCTCAGCCCACTGTGGACACCAACCCCACTTGGCCCAACCTTGGCCTCCTGCAGCCCCATTTGGGGGATTCTGAGTCAGAGCAAGACAGTCAGAGCTCAGGGGCCCCCTCCACCCTTGACCAGCAAGGAGTTTCCCTCAGGGTCACTAGGCTCCTCTTCCTTGTTTATTTTACTTTATTAAGAATTTTTAAATACACTTAATTAGGATTTTATTAAGATTTCTTACAACCAAGTTGTAAGATTTCTATGTAAATCCTGAAATACTAGAAACTGTCAATCCTCTGTCCTGGCTGTGTGAGGTCATTGGAGAGAATTGGGCCGGACTACCAGATGTTGGCTGTGTGGCCTGGACAAGGCCTGTCTCCCATCCGTAAGGGGGATACTAGTGGCCCATTAAAGCATATTGAGTACTTGAAAGAAGTGTTCAGGAAGTGGAAGCCTCTGGAACACAGTAGGGGCTTAATAAATGCTTATGACTTCTAATGGGTATTTCTCTCTTTCTTCATATGTATGGGGGTAATGGAGGGTAATGGTTGTTATCACCTCAGATTGTTCTAGAAGCCCTCCTTCAGGTCCAAGATGGAAGGACAGACCCCTGTGTCCTCCTTTCTCCATGGGACCCAGCTCACAATAGCACATAGGAAGCCAAATGCGAACAGACTGAAATGTCTGCATCCTCCCAATCTCATGGGAGGACGGTCTTGTAAAGGCCTGTTTACTTGGTGCCCTCTTCTTGCTTCTCCCAGCCGTGAGCTCTCTGGGGGCAGGGACCACGGCCCCAGGTTCAATGGAAGGCTCCCAGCACCTATGACACACCTGGCACACAGAGAGCCTCCATATGCATTTGTTCAGTGAATGAATGAATGAACAAACGAGCATATATGTTAACAAAGTGCAGGCAGATCTACAATATAAAGCAGCCATGAAAACAAAGCTCGGTGTTTCCACAAGGAAAAACAGTATGAAGTGAAAAGAAACCACACTTTAAATGATATATTGGGGAAGTGAGTGCTCCAGAACCAATGCTGTTCTGAACACATTGGCCCAAAGGAGAGGACATCTTGGGGGCCGCATGCGTTGCCTTCACAAACACAAATGATTGTTTCACAGGGTGAGCCCCAGACCAACCTGTGTGGCTGAGAGGCAATTTTTGTGATTACAGAAAGGAAGACTGTAACCCAGTCCAGCAAGAAGGACGGGACAGCACATGCTGCCTGGGGTGACAGTGGCTGTGGGGTGACAGAGCTTTGAAGGCTACATGTGATCCCTTGTCAGCCTACAGCAGGGGGAACTCCAGCGGTCCATGTGCATTTGGATCTGACAGCCTTCCGCTGGTAGCTGGGAATTTTTAAGGTGCTGAATGGCAGATGCAGGTGGACAGTGAAGCAACCTTGACTGGTCACCCAGCCAGGGGCCACTGTCATGGACCAGCTCCAAGCACTGCTGCAAAACCCAGACCAGAGAGAAGGGCCCTGTCCCCAAAACACTGGCACTGGCCTATGGAGCTCCAGGTGGGAAGGCCGGGTGCCTGTAGTAATGCCCTGTTGATACGACCTGCTCCCTTTGTCTGGGAGAAATGGGTTGACATGATGTGTCTGGGAAACACTGGAGCAACCTTGCAGGTAGTCCAGTGGTTTGGGGACAGGAAGAGGGCAGGAAAGCCTCTGCTAGCTATGCCAGGGGCCCCCAGCTGGAGGCAGGATTCAGAAAGGAGGAGGCAACTGGTCTGCAACAACCACAAGACTTTTTTCACGTTTGTCTCTTGTCACCTCCTTGTTCCATCACCTCCCTGCTAGGAGCTGAGGCCACCTGCTGCACCCTTAGCCCCAAGCCCCATGCCTAGGACCCCTGGCCACCAATTTCCCTTCTCTGCTCTGGGTCTCCTCTCTCATATGTGCTCTCTGTCTAGGTCAATGTTTCCTGAATTGGGATTCCAAGACCACCTGAATTAGGATCTGCAGAACTCATCGAAATGCTGATTCTTGTTGTTGTCACACACACACACACACACACACACACACACACACACACACACACATTCTATACCTACTAAAGGTGAAATTTGGAATTTCTGTTTTCAACAATCCCTTCTCCCATAGTGGGAAGTGTTATATGGACTAAATTGGAAAACCTGGCAGGTGAACTTGCTAACTTGATCAGCTCACCTGGGCTAAGGGGAGAGGATGGTGATATCTGGGAAAGTCCAAGATGATGGTGGCATAGAAGGACACTGAACAACCCCCCTCCCATGAGCAAAATCAGATACCGATGTATATAGGTAGCAAATAGTTCTTCCAGACAACCAAGCACTGTAACAACAAACAAGAGGAAACCAGAGAGAAGGCTGGGAGCAGAGGAGATGCAGAAACCCCTGGGGCAGAAGCCCCCTCTGAGGCCACTGTTTCTGTCGCCTCCCCCACTTGGACAGGACTGGTGGGAGCTCGTTCCGGGTGCTTCGGCCTACCTTGCAAGGTCACCCTGGTGCTCTCCCAGCCATGGTGCCTTGAGCCTTCTGCCTCTCAACAGAGAAAGCAAGCAGGAACAGCAGGGTGTTCCCACAGCCACCTGCCTTTCTACTGAGGCTGCTCCTGCCTACTGGGCAGGCTAGTGTCCCAGGTGCCATGAGCGCATGCTCGGCTCCAAGCGGCTTCCAAAAACTACCCAGCACACAGAGTGTACACAGAGGCCTGTTCTTCATGGAACTGTAATGGTAAATGAATACACTATGCTTAGATAAAGCTACCCATATTAATCTTAGTAAGCATTAAACCCAGCTTATTACTCTAACCTGATTTTTCTCTCAAAGCTAGAGTTGACATGTGAAAAGTTTCTTTTTGAAGCATATTTTACTGGAATTAATAGGTTCAGTTCCTGCGCAACCTAAGAAACAGTCTGACCTCAGAGTCTTGCTAACTCAAGGACACTGACCATGAAGATCCATATTGGGCCCAGCAAGGACACTGCCCGCCTGTCCACACCCCCTCCACCTGATTTCTTTGTTCTGCTTTCCCTCTCCTTTTTCCTTCTAAAAACCTCTGCCTACACTGATACGTTAAGTTGTAAATTTCCCAGCTAGTAATCAATGTTACGTCAACCCAATGCTTCAATTCTTGCAGCTGGCTGCGGCCATAAACCACAGGTGTCTCAGGAAGGGAGGAAGGCTAATGAAAATAAAGAGATAACACCAGAGTGAAGAGAGCGAGCCTAGGAAGAAGCTGTGTGACTTCCCATTCAGTCCCCCTTTCTCTTACTCCCAAGAGAGAGGGCATGTCCACACTCCCCAGAGGAATTTTCCCTCCCCCGAATTCCTCCAACTCCCTGTAAGAATTAGTGGCTTGACCAGAGATGCAGAGATGTTAAAGTGGGCTTTGAGACATAACTCCCCTATCTTCCAGGTGGGTGGCATCTGAATAAACCACTTTCCTTTACACCAGCACCTGTCTCTCAAGTATTGGGCTTTGACACAGCAGGCAGCTGGACCTCTGTTCTGTTGCAGGACAACTTTCTGTACAACAAACAGAGAGACTGTGTACAGAAGGCTGGGAAATGACGGAGCCCTCTGGGAACTGTGGGAATTCTTCAGGGTCAGAAGGGCTGGTGAGTATCATAGATTTGGTGGGGGCTCTATTCAGGTGCTCTGGCCTACCTGCAAGGTTGCTACAGTGTTTCCCAGACACATCATTCAACCCATTTCTCCCAGACAAAGGGATCAGGTAGTATCAACAGGACATTACTAGAGGCACCTGGCCTTCCCACCTGGAGATCCATAGGCCAGTGCCCTAAATGCCTTCAGCATCACTTGGCTCCTACTCAGCTGCCAAATCCACATGGCAAGCACAGTCTACACAGAACCTGTTTCTAGATAAGGCCACTCTTCCAAGCTGGGAGAGATAGCTATTTTGTCTCATTCATTTAACAACACAGAAAGTAAAACAAAATGAAAAGACAAAAGAATGTCTCTCAAATGAACAAGAAAAATCCCCAGAAAAAGAAAACCTAAGGAAATGAAAATAAGTGATTTGCCTGATACAGATTTCACAGAAATAGTCATAAGGATCCTCACCAAAGTTGAGAGCAGAATGGAGGAACTTAGGGAGAACTTCAACAAAGAGTTAGAAAGTATAAGAAAGAACCAAGCAGACCTAAAGAATACAGTAACTGAAATGAAAAACACATTTGAAGGAATCAACAGTAGATTAGCTAACAGAGAACAGATCAGGGACCTAGAAGACAGACTAGTGGAAATCAACCTATCAGAAGAGCAGAAAGAAAAAGAATTTAAAAAACAAACAAATAAGGATAGTTTAAGGGACCTCTGGGATAACATCAAGTGCTCAAACATTTGCATCATAGGGATCCCAGAAGGAGAAAAAAGACAGAAAGGAACGGGAACTTTATTTAAAGAAATAATGGTTGCAAACATTCTTAACCTGGGAAAGGCAACAGACAGGTCCAGGAACCAGAATTCCAGAATTCCAGAGACTCACACTGAGACATACTGTAGTTAAAATGGTAAAAGTTAAAGATAATCTTGAAGGAAGCAAGAGAAAATGAGTTACACACAAAGAAAATGCTGTAAGGCTATCAGCAGCTTTCCAGGCCAGAGGAAGAGGCAGGGTGCCTGTAAATGCTGAAAGAAAGGAACTTACAAACTAGATAACTTACCCCAAAACATTATCACTCAGAATTGAAGGACAGAGTTTCTATGACAATAAAGAATTAAAGGATTTTATCAGTATTAACCCAGCTGTATAAGAAACATTAAAGGGTATTCTTTAAGTAGAAAAGGAGAAAAGGAAAGGCCATCACCAGATAAGAAAACAAGAGAAAGGGAACACCCTCCAGTTAAAGCCAAATGTTTAATAAAGACAGCAAATCAGACATTTAAAAAGCTACTACAAAGGTTAAAAAAAAAAGGTATCAAACTCAACTCAGATTATAAGTAGTTAGGTGACACACAACACAAAAAGATCTAAAATATGATATTGATTGCATAAAAATTGAAGAGGGAGTAAAAATGTAGTCCTTACAGAATATATTTGATCTTAAACAACTATCAGCTTAAAATAAATTGCTATAAATAAAGAATGATGTACATAAACCTCATGGTAACAACAAACCAAGAACCTACAAAAGATACACAAAGAACAGAGACAAAGGAACCCAAACAAAACACCAAAAGGAAAAAAATACCCACAAAGGAAGAGATCAAGATAAGAACAGACCAGAGGACTCCTGTAAAACAACCTAAAAGCAATTAACAACAACAGCAAAAAGCCTATAAGTACATACCTATCAATAACTACTTAAAATGTAAATGGATTAAATGCTCCAATAAAAAGATATAGGGTGGGGCTGAATGGATTCAAAAACATGACTCATCTATATCCTGTTTACAAGAGGCTCACTTCTAATCAGAAGACAATGCAGACTGAAAGTGAAGGACAGAAAAAGATATTCCAAGCAAATAGAAATGAAAATAAAGCTGGAGTAGCAATACTTATGTCAGACAAAATAGACTTTAAAACAAACTAAAAAAAAGTAAAAAATAGACAAAGAAGAACATTACATAATTATAAAGGGGTCAATACAAGAAGAAGTTGGAACAGTTGTAAATATCTATGCACCCAATATAGGAGCACCTAAATATATAAAGCAATCATTAGTGGACATAAAGGGAGAAACCTACAGTAATGCAATAATAGTATTGTATAATAGGTTGTGGAGAGAGGGGAACTCTCTTACACTATTGGGGAGATTGTAAATTAGTGCAGCCACTGTTCAAGAGAGTATGGAAATTTTTCAAAAAATTAAAAATAGAGGAGAGGGGACCAAGATGGCCACGGAGTAGAAACAGTGTTCTCAGCTCGCTCCTGTTAAGGAGACAATCCAGGAGGAACAAACTCGGGGAGGAATGACTGAGTGAGTGGGAATATCTGATAACGTGAATGGGGAAGAGATCGTGAGAGCAGCGTGGAGGGGGGTGGACGGGTTTATCACAAACTGCAGGCTGAGTCATTCTGAGACTCCGTGCGTTTGCAGTATCAAGCCGGAGAGCTCACTAGCCGGGAGTGAATTCTTGTAGGGAGTTAGGGAGAGGATTTGGCCGAAAAAGCCAGAGGAGTGAGAGAACAGTGAACAACCAGGACTGGGAGAAACTGTGTGACCTGAGTCTAGAGAGAAACATCCTCAGCTGCAACCTCCGACGGAAAGCTCGGCATCCCGGGCGCACCCAGCACTTGCGCTAGGGCCCTACAGAACAAAGGAGCAGTTTTGGGGCTAGGAGACGGGCCGCACAGAAAAGCTGCTGCGGAACTCCGGACCGGGGGAGAACTGTGTTCTTGAAATCAGTGTTTGCTCTTTAGTCGCGCTAGAATCCCACAGAACAAAAGGCAGGTTTGGGGCTAAGAGAGAAATAGGACGCGCAGGGTGTGTAAGTAGGGAAGAGGGCGGAGGCGGAGGTTCTGGAGGGGAGACCGTTTTAGGGCAAGGAGAAGGGCCCGCGGGGAGGGGCTGCTGTGAAGCTCCGGACCGGCAGAGAGCTCTGGTGAAGGAGAGTGCTGCGCTGACCGACCACACTAGAGTCCCACAGAACAAAGGGACGGTGCTGTGGCGGGAAGAAAGATAGAGCGCGCAGGCCGATAGACAGGGAAGCCAGCGGAAGCGGTAGCTCGGAATAGAGAAAGTTTTGGGGCAAGGAGAAGAGCACAGGCAGGAAAGCCACTGCAAAGCTCCAGACTAGGGGAGAGGCCCTGGGCAGGAAAGGGCCACTGGGCCCGGCACTTTGACCGACTGTGCCAGAGTCCTGCAGAACAAAAGGACGATCTTGAGACAGGGAGAGAGGTGGGGTGCGCAGGCATATAGACAGGAAAGAGAGCAGAAGCTGTAGCCTGGGAATAGAGACAGGACCGGAGGCAGGGCGGGGATTGCTGGCAGGCACAGGCTGGACCAACAGAGGGAAGGAGTAGCTGGACAAGCCTGAGGAGGGCTGAGGCTGCCTCAGGAGGGGACAACTAAAGGCAGCTCACAGCAGAGCGGCGGTAGGCCCACGAAAAAAAGACTAGCAACCCCAGAATCAAGCAGAACCCTCCCACAGCCAGCCAACCAACCAGAAAAGATTTGAAACTCATGGAACTTTGAATAGGAGCAGACTCAGGAAGGAAGCAAGGAAAAACCAAAAAACAAACAAACCAAAAACACCCAGAGACTGTGCATAAAAGTTGAATTGAGTTAAAATCCTCATTCTTTTATCTCTCACTCTCTCTCTAACTACCCCTACCGTCAGTCCCTTCTTATTCTCGCTCCTTTTCTCCCCTCCCCTTCCCCCCCTTCTCTCCCCTTAGCATTCTCCCCTGCATCCTATTCTCAGTTAATTTTATAATTTTAAGTTCTCTCCCTTTCTCACCCTCTCCTTTCTCTGCGCTACTCACCTTCAACTTTATTAAATTTCTTTCTTTATTTTGTCCCCCTTCAGTCTACATTCATTTTTCTTTCATCTCTTGTCCTTATTTTCCTTCTCTCCCTATACATAATCTCTCTCTCTCCCTATTACACTTTATATTCTAATCTCTTAATATTCAAATTATAATTCTAATCTATCCCCCTCTCCCTTTACTCTCCTATTCTTACCCCTTCTCTTTTTCTACCCCACCCCCCCACTTCTTTCCCTACCTCTTGTATTTCTCTCCTTCATCCTATCTTTTGCCAAATCTTCAATTTCAATCCTCCCCTCCCTAATATCTCCTCTTCCTCCTGATTTCCTTCCCTCCTCTGAGCTCTTTTCCTCCCAAATCCTCTTGCTTTCCTATCTCCTATTCCTCTCTCTATATATTCACCTTTTCTCTCTATCTTGCAACTTTATATCATGTTTTAATCTCCTAATCTTTTTTATAACATATAATTTAAAAAAGAATTTTAATCCAGTCCCCTCTCTTCTACCTCCCCTTCTTCTTTTGTTCTCTCTCCTACCCTTCTCTTCTCTACTTTCTCTCTCTCTTTCCTCTCTCCCTTCCTGTCTTGCTATTTTCTACTCTGTATTTTTATCCTTAAAAAATTCTCTCTCAATCTATTTCCTACCTTCTAACCTCCCCAGCCCTCTCTTTCAATTTCTGGCTGTCTGTCTACCTGGATGTCTGTTGTGTCTACCCTACCTCCCACGCTAATCATATAGTATATACCGATTATATAATCCTAATACTATACACTTCCACTTTCTCTCTCCACACTGTAACCCTCCCCTCCTTTTCAAACAGACAGTGTAAGTGTTAATTGCTCTCTTACATAACCTCGATCCCAATTGCTAATATTAATACTCTATCAACTTCCAGCTCAAAAATTACCCTTCCTTCATTTAAAACAACTCCTTTCTGTTTCTCCTACGAAATAAGAGTCCCAGTATCTCCACAAGTATATTAACATGGGCTCATTTGCAGCCTATAGTGGGATTGTATTTGGGGGAGACATTGGAGGGTGTGGGTTTCTTGCCTGGGTTGTGTAATTATGTTTTAGCAGCACCTTCACAAAAGATCTCAAGACAAGGTGGGCAGAGTGACTCTCAATCAACTAACCAGAGAAAAAGATCCACCAAAAAGTAGCTGAAATACAACCAGACAGATTAAAGAAATATCATCAAGGACAACACAGATGGAGATCCAGGAGGGCGGAGGAGTAAGTGGAAGCTACACTAACCCCCTCCCAGGACCAGCCAGTACTGACTCAGCCCCAGTACAGCAGACAGACCATCCCCCTCCAAGTGGTGTCATACTAAGGGGAAATAAAAGCCCTGCCTACAGGAATTAAGTTGCCACACCCATGGTCCTTAAGCCTGACGGCTGATCACAGATTGAGTATAGTAACAACTAAAGAAGAGAGACAAAGGCAGTAGATCCCTGGAAGTCTCCAACAGGCTGCCTAGGGCCAGTCTGGTACATGATCTGACGCTACCAGAGGCATATCCAGGAAGAACTGATCATTCTAAGAAGCACCAACAAACAAAAGGAATCACAAAAATGGGGAGACAGAGAAACAACCCCCCATCAAAAGGAAAGGTAGAATCCCCAGAGAGAGTGCTAAATGAAATAGAGGGGAGCAACATATCAGATACAGAATTTAAAACATGGATTATGGAGAAGCTAAATGAGCTCAGCGGAAACTACAAAGAACTCCAGAAAAACTACAGTGAACTCCAGAAGAACTATAAGGAACTTACTGAGAATTATACCAGCATCAAAAAGGACATGGAAGCTATCAATAAGAGCCAGGAGGAAATGAAGAATACGATCTCTGAATTGAAGAACACAGTAGAAGGAATTAAAAGCAGGCTAGAGGAAGCAGAAGATCGGATCAGCAAGCTGGAGGACAACGTACACAAAAACTCCCAGACAATGCAACAAAATGAAAAAAGACTGAACAAGACTGAAGAGGTTCTAAGACAGCTGCAGGACAACATGAAATGTAACAATATCCGTATCATTGGAATTCCAGAAGGAGAAGAAGAAGAGCAAGGGATAGAAAACCTCTTTGAAAAACTAATGACAGAAAACTTCCCTCACATGAGGAGAGAAAGAGTCACGCAAATCCAGGAGGCACAGAGGGTCCCAATGAAGATGAACCCCAACAGGCCAACCTCAAGACACATCATAATTAAAATGGCAACATCCAAAGACAAAGAGAGAATCCTAAAAGCAGCAAGAGGGAAACAACTAATAACATACAAGGGAGCTCCAATAAGGCTATCCTCAGATTTCTCAGCAGAAACACTACAAGCAAGAAGGGAATGGCAAAAAATATTCCAAGCAATGAAAAACAAAGGCCTACAACCAAGAATACTCTACCCTGCAAGGCTCTCATTCAAAATGGAAGGCGAAATAAGGAGTTTCTCAGACAAAGGAAGACTAAAAGAATACATCTCCACCAAACCAGCAATGCAAGAGATGCTAAAGGGTCTGCTCTAAAAAGATAAAGAAACAGAGAGAAACAGAGAAGAACACGAGTACAAAGGGGGAAAATGACAATGAATAAGTACTTATCAGTAATAACCTTAAACGTAAATGGATTAAACGCTCCAATTAAAAGACATAGGGTAGCTGAATGGATTAGAAAGAATGACCCACATATATGATGTCTACAAGAGACCCACCTTAGAACAAAAGATCTACACAGACTGAAAGTAAAGGGATGGAAAAATGTATTCCAAGCAAATGGACATGAAAAAAAAGCCGGGGTAGCAATACTTATATCAGACAAAACAGATTTCACAGCAAAGTCCATAAAAAGAGACAAAGAAGGGCATTTCATAATACTTAAGGGAAAAATCCATCAAGAAGATATAACCCTTATAAATATATATGGACCCAACTTAGGAGCACCCAAATATGTAAGGAAAATTTTGAAAGACTCCAAGAAAGATATAGGCAGCAACACACTCATCGTAGGGGACTTTAACACCCCATTGTCAACAATGGACAGATCTTCAAAGCAAAGAAACACCAAAGATATTGAGGCACTGAACAACACTTTAGATCAAATGGACTTAGTCGATATATATAGAAGTTTACACCCCAAAGAAGCAAAATATACATATTTCTCAAGTGCACATGGAACATTTTCAAAGATAGACCACATGGTAGGACACAAAACAAGCCTCAATAAATTCAAGAAAATTGAAATTATATCAAGCATCTTCTCAGATCACAATGCCTTAAAATTGGAAATCAACCTCAAGGAAAAAACTCAAAAACATTCAAACTCATGGAGAATGAATAACATGCTATTAAATAATGAATGGGTTAACAATGACATCAAGGAAGAAATCAAAAAGTTCCTGGAAACCAATGATAATGAACACACAACAACCCAAAACCTATGGGATACAGCGAAAGCAGTCTTAAGAGGAAAGTTCATAGCAATACAAGCCTACCTAAAAAAGCTAGAAGAATCTCTAATAAAAAATTTAACCCTACAGCTACAAGAACTAGAGGAAGAACAACAAGCAAAACCCAGATCAAGTAGAAGGAAGGAAATCATCAAAATCAGAGCAGAATTAAATGACATAGAGTCTAAAGTAACAATTCAAAAGATCAACAAGAGTAGGAGCTGGTTCTTTGAAAAGATAAACAAAATTGACAAGCCTTTAGCTAGGCTCATCAAGAAAAAAAGAGAGAGAACCCAAATAAATAAAATGAGAAATGAAAGAGGAGAAATCACAATTGATACCACAGAAATACAAAGAATTATAAGAAATTATTGCGAACAACTGTATGGCAAGAAATTTGACAACCTAGAGGAAATGGACAGATTCCTGGAAAACTATAGTCTGCCCAAACTGAATCAAGAAGAAGCAGAAAGTCTGAATAGACCAATAACAGCTAGCGAAATTGAAGCAGTAATCAAAAAACTCCCAGCACACAAAAGCCCAGGACCAGATGGCTTCACAAGTGAATTCTACAAAACATTTAGGAAAGAACTAACTCCTATCCTCCTCAGACTATTCCAAAAGATACAAGAAGAGGGAAGACTCCCAAACTCGTTCTATGAAGCCAGTATAACCCTAATTCCAAAACCAGGTCAAGACACAACAAAGAAATAAAACTACAGACCAATATCGCTGATGAACATAGATGCTAAAATCCTCAACAAAATATTGGCAAACCGGATCCAGCAACACATTAGAAAGATCATACACCACGATCAAGTAGGATTCATCCCAGGGATGCAAGGATGGTTTAATATTCGCAAATCAATAAACGTGACACACCACATAAACAAAATGAAAGACAAAAACCACATGATCATATCAATAGATGCGGAAAAAGCATTTGATAAAGTACAACACCCATTTATGATAAAAACTCTCAGCAAAATGGGAATAGAGGGAGCATACCTCAACATAATAAAGGCCATATATGAGAAACCTGAAGCCAACATCATACTCAATGGGCAAAAACTGAGAGCATTCCCCCTGAGATCAGGAACAAGACAAGGATGTCCGCTCTCTCCACTCCTATTCAACATAGTCTTGGAAGTTCTAGCCACAGCAATCAGACAAGAAAGAGAAATAAAAGGCATCCAAATTGGAAAAGAGGAAGTAAAACTGTCATTATTTGCAGATGACATGATAGTGTACATAGAAAATCCTTTAGACTCCACAAAAAAACTACTCAATCTAATAAGTGAATTCGGCAAAATAGCAGGATACAAAGTCAATATTAAGAAATCGAAGGCATTTTTATACACCAACAATAAAAACTCAGAGATAGAAACTGAAAGAAAAATCCCATTTACCATAGCAACAAGAAAAATAAAATACCTAGGAATAAACTTAACCAAAGAGGTAAAAGACCTGTACACAGAAAACTACATAACACTGAAGAAAGAAATTAAAGAAGATACAAATAAATGGAAGCGTATACCATGCTCATGGATGGGAAGAATCAACATCATTAAAATGTCCATACTACCCAAAGCAATTTATAGATTCAATGCAATCCCTATTAAAATACCAGCAACATATCTCACAGACCTAGAACAAATACTTCAAAAATTTATATGGAACCAAAAAAGAGCCCGAATAGCCACAACAATTTTGAGGCAGAACACAGTAGGAGGAATCACAATACCCGATATCAAACTATACTACAAGGCCACGGTAATCAAAACAGTCTGGTACTGGCATAAAAACAGACATATAGATCAATGGAACAGAATAGAGAGCCCAGAAATAAGCCCAGGTTCATATGGTCAACTAATATTTGACAAAGGGGGAAAGAACATCAAATGGAATGAAAAGAGCCTCTTCAACAAATGGTGTTGGGAGAACTGGACAGGGACATGCAAAAAAATGAAACTAGACCACCAGCTCACACCATACACCAGAATAAACTCAAAATGGATCAAAGACTTAAATGTAAGCCATGACACCATAAAAGTCCTAGAGGAAAAAATAGGCAGGAAAATTTCAGATATCCCACGTAGCAACATTTTCACTGATATATCTCCTAAGGCAAGGGAAATAAAGGAAAGAATAAACAAATGGGACTACATCAAACTAAAAAGTTTTTGCTCAGCTAAAGAAAACATCAGCAAGATGCAAAGGAAACCAACCATATGGGAAAATATATTCGCCTATGACATCTCAGACAAGGGATTGATCTCCAAAATATATAAAGAACTCATACGACTCAACACCGAGAAGACAGACAACCCAATTAAAAAATGGGCAAAGGACCTGAACAAACACTTCTCCAAAGAAGACATACAGAGGGCCCATAGACATATGAAAGTATGCTCAACATCACTAGCCATCAGAGAGATGCAAATTAAAACCACAATGAGATACCACCTCACACCAGTCAAAATGGCAATCATCAACAAATCAACAAACAACTTGTGCTGGAGAGGATGCGGAGAAACGGGAACCCTGGTGCATTGCTGGTGGGAATGCAGATTGGTGCAGCCACTGTGGAAAACAGTTTGGAATTTCCTTAAAAAACTAAAAATGGAACTGCCCTTTGAACCAGCAATTCCATTGCTAGGATTATATCCAAAAAATCCCGAAACACCAATTCAAAAGAACCTATGCACTCCAATGTTCATAGCAGCACTATTTACAATAGCCAAGTGCTGGAAACAACCTAAATGCCCATCTGTAGATGAGTGGATCAAAAAACTGTGGTACATTTACACAATGGAATTCTATGTAGCAGAAAGAAAGAAGGAACTTCTACCATTTGCAACAACATGGATGGAACTAGAGAAAATTATGCTTAGTGAAATAAGCCAGGCAACAAAAGAAAAATACCTTATGCTGTCACCTATTACAGGAAACTAATGAACAACACAAACAAATGAGCAAAATTGAACCAGAGGTATGTAAACAAGAAGTAGACTAACAGTAACAAGGGGGGCGGGGGGGAGGAAAAGAAAGGTGTAAGGGGATGGGTCAAGTTAAAAAATATATATATATATGAATGACCCACAGACAGGTGCAACTGAGTGGGGACTAAATGTGGGGGAGGGGAGGGACAGGGTGCAGGGAAACAAGAGGGCTAAAAAAGTGAGACAACTGTAATGGAAAAACAAACAAAAATTTTTTAGTGGGGGAAAAATGAAAATATGAAGAATGGAAATGCCAGTTCAGTGAATATTAGGACAAAGATTTTCCTTCACGTTGTATATTTTTCTCCCTATTTGATCCCTCCAGAGTTTGGCATTCTAAACAAGTAAATAATGACATAAGTTCCTTTGCATAGAACTAATAAGACCAGTTGTCAACAGAGGTTCTTTTTTTTTTTTTTTTTTGACCAAGTCTTTGACTGGAATGTCAAGCCTAAAGGAAACATACTTGGGCTCAGATTGTTACCAGAAAGCCCTGAGGAACTGGGAATGACTTTCAAAGGTAATAAAAGCCCGTGAGATAAAAGGCCTGGTACCATGGTTGGTTGTGCGGTCCACAGCAATCTTTCCAGGGAAGGAACGAAGGTTGTTTTCCTGAAAGATGGCTAGAAGGGACCTTAAGGCACAAGGAAAGACCAGAAAGACTTGGAAAAAACAGGTGTGTACAGGCAAGGATGAATGCCAGATATGTGGCACAGCTTCTGTGCCCTGAAGAACAGACTGAAGGTCACCCCAAATATTCCTTGGGTAAGTTCCAGCAAAGCAGAACTAAAGATCATAACTGATCATTTGCTGCTCTTGTTATGTTTATGCAAACGAACAGGATAAATTAAAAATGGACTTAATGTAGTCCCTTTAAAGACAAGGAGGGTAACCTTAGGGAGAAAAATTATTATTCAAGGAAAATCACAATGATCAGTAGTAGAGTATAAAACAGGGCAACTAACCGTCTTAAAAGTTTCTTCTCCAGATTTAGAGACTTGTTTGCGGGTTATGTTACATAAATTAACACGTGTTTTTTGTTTTCAAAGGACATAAGCCTATGATCGCATTACCTGAGTGATTATCTGTACGCATAAGCCTCACTTAATCCTCTCTGCAGCGCTGCCTCCTGAGACTCAACGCTTTGGCTGAACTAAATGGCTGGGTTGGGGAAGAGTGGGGTGGTCTGTGGGCTTCACTTTAAAACGGGTTTCTCTTTTCTATCCTAATGGCTTGGACAGAAAAGGCCCAGAGGTCTGAGAGGGGGAAAAACCTAAACTATTTACCTCAGCCCAAACTAAGTATAATTGGCAAAAGGGTTTTGGACAGGCGAGATGTGCCTAGCACACCTTCTTACAAAGAAACTTTTTTTTTTCCCTAATATGGAACATTGAAAAATTAATCCCTGCCTTTTGTCATCTAGTAGTTATGGATTGAATGATGTCTTTTAACCCTTTTCGCCAAATCTGTTGCCCTCAGAACACAACAAGGACACCAGCCTGTTGAACCAAGCACGCCGTTGACCGGAGACAGCCAACTGACCTGGAGTCTGCACGATCCTTCCCCATGTGGGAAGGCCACCCTCCCCTCCACACCCCCACTCTTATTAGGGTTTTCTGGACCCAAGGGTAGGTAGGACGACGACCATGTCCAGCTTGAAGCAGCTAGAGGAGCTTGAGACCTTCGCCCATTGTCCTTTACAAGATTACAAAGGGTCCTAATATTTGAGAGGGGGGGATAGTTAATTTTTACGAACCAGGGGTATGGACTTGGGGGGGGGGTGCTGGGGGGAGGGGAACAAGGGGGAGAAAATTGGAACTGTTGTAACAATATAATCGATAAAATGACAACAAACTCAAAAAAAAAATTAAAAATAGAGCTGTCATATGATCCAGCAATTCCACATCTGGGTACTTATCCAAAGAAAACACAAACACAATTTGAAAAGATATATGCACCCCTATGTTCATTACAGCATCATAAGTAATAGATACACTATGGAAGCAACTCAGATGTCTGTCAATAAACAAATGGATAAGGAAGATGTGGCATGTAAATACAATGGGATATTATTCAGCAATAAAAAAGAATGCATTCTTGCCACCTGTGACAACATAGATGGACCTAGAGAATATAATGCTAAGTAAAATAAGTCAGAGAGACAAATACCATATGATTTCACTTACATGTGGAATCTAAAAAGAACAAAATAAATGAATAAACAAACAAACAAAACAAAACAAAACCCAAACCAACCCATAGATAGAGAACAAGCTGATGGTTGCCAAAGGGGAGGTGGCGGGAAATGAGAATAAAAATTTTTTCACTTCAATACACATTAAAAATGCATATAAAAATTATTGAAATAGCTAGGTTAAAAGAAAAGTTTACATAATATAAAAAAATTAAAGAAATAAATGTTAAGACAATTAAGATATCCCCCGCAAAAAATGTTGGTGCCTGGGTCCGACCCCAGAGATCCTTATTCACTTGGTCTGGGGTTGAGCTTCGGCACAGAGTTTTCAAAGCTCCCAGAGGAGGCGAGACACCTGAGCAGCAGTCAGCTCTCATACCCGTGGGGCAGCTTTGTTCTTTGGATCTGCCCAGGTTCCCACCAGAGGCAGCCATCTCTTACCTCAAACATCATCTCCCTGAAAAGATCAACTTGACCTCCTCCCCTGTTCCGCTGAGGGATGACCTTAAAGTCAGCTCAAAATCTGAATGAGGAATATGAGTGAAGTTTCACTGTGGGTGATGCACGCCTCCTGCTGGCAGAATGTGGTTTGATCTCTGTTGTTAATGAAATATTTAGGTTCTTCAGAGACTCATTACTTGGAAATACTAGGGAAAAGTAACCATTTTGCATCAGGACCCATTCAGAGAAAAAATAAAATAAAGCGTTCATTTTGCATGTGGGCCCATTCAGAGGAAAAATAATAAAATTCTCATTGGGATGAGTTTTCAAAACATTGAAATAAAAATATTTTTAGACACCCTATGGCATTAGAACATGATGATTAAGAGAGAATACCCAGTGCAAGGGCTACATGGGGCAATTTGAACTCTCATACAGTGGCGGTGTAAAATGGTACTGCCACTTTGGAAATGAATTTGGCACTTTCTTATAAGCCTAACCAGATACTTCCCACACAACCCAGAAATTCCACTTCTGGGTATTGACCTAAGAGCAATGAAAACATATGTCCACACAAAATATGCATGTGAATGTTCAGAGAAGCTTTATTCATAAAAGGCAAAAACTAGAAACAACTCAAATGCCCATCAACTGGCCAATAGTACTCAGCCAGAAAACGAATGAAGCAGCGATAACATGAATGAGTGAGGCAGATATTACTCCCTTGTTACCCATCGCTAGAAAAAACCAACAACAAATTACCAATTCCTTAGCCCAATTCACAAAGGCCCCCAAAATCTAGCGCTCTCTACTACTCCAGCCAGGTCTCAGTCCCCTGCACCCCAGTTCAACCCCACCCGACCACAGAAATCCAATGCTTTCATTTCCTGCTGACCTTCAGATTCGGGTCCATGCCCCCTTCTCTGACTGGAAAACTGCAGTAAGTAATCCAAGATCTGATGACTGGTCACTTCTGTAAAACCCCCTTCCCCGGTGCTCTGACCTGAGGTACAGAACACAGCTCTGTTTTGTAATCCCCTCGGTACCTGGTACATTGGACAAGCAGGACTTGTGACTATGATAAACAGTTTCTTTATTTTTGTTTGGTGAGGACAAGACTTCCCTTGACACTAGATAAAATTTTGCACAGACCCTTGACTTTTCTGATCACTATAAGGTCACTCTAAGTGACAAACCCTGTCTTACGTCGTTAACTAGGTCTGCGCAGTCCACGTGGCAGCACACATTCGGTCCTTGTGAAACTGACCCAGCCAGGCCGAGTTGCTGCCTTAGGCGGAGGGGCAGCTGTCCCTTTCCGTCTTGCTCATCTCTTCCCACTCTTAGGAGCTGAGGTCTGTCCCAGTCCCACTCCAGGGTTGGGTCTCATGGAAGTTTAAGGCTCAGTCTTCCATGGGAACCTTTGCAGGTTTGCTCCCAGACATCCTTGTGACCCCACACCCCGGACAGGGCCATGGCCCTCCTCTACGTGGACAGTCACAAATCCCACCTCACCTTCTGTCCCAGCCGTACCCCCTACAGACTCCCACTGCCAAGGTTCCCTTCCTCTCGCAAGCTACCCTCACCAAAGGAAAATCCCTTTTTAAGATTTTTAAAAAATAATTAATTAATTAATTAATTTTTTTTGGAGGGATCCCCATTCTGTAACAATTTTTCCCTCTCAGACTAAGACACTTTATAATCTTATAAAGGACAATGGGGAAAAGTCTCGTGCTCCTCTAACTGCTTCAAGTTGGACATGGTCATCGTCCTACCTACCCTTGGGTCCAGAAATCCTTAATAAGAGTGGGGGTGTGGAGGGGAGGGTGACCTTCCCACATGGGGAAGGATCTTGCAGACTCCAGGTCATTTAGCTGTCCCCAGACAATGACATGATCAGTTTAAAAAGCTGGCATCCTTATTGTACGTTGGGGGCAACAGATTTGGCAACAGGGTTAAAAGGCATCATTCAATCTATAACCGCTAGATGACAAAAGGCAGGGATTAATTTTTAAATGTCTCACATTAGGGAAAAAAAAGGCTTCTTTGTAGGAAGGTGTGCAAGGCATGTCACACCTGTCCAAAACCCTTTTGCTCACTATATTTAGTTTGGGCTGAGGGGAATATTTTTGGTTTCCCCTCTCTCAGACCTCTGGGCCCTTTCTGTCCAAGCCATTAAGATAGAAAAAAGAAACCAGTTTTAAAGTGAAGCCCACAGACCACCCCATACTACACCAAACCAACCACTTAGTTCAGCCAAACCGTTGAGTCTCAGGAGGCAATGATGCAGACAGGATTCAGTGAGGCCTATACATACAGACAATCACTCAGGTAAAGAGATCATAGGCTTATGCCCTGTGAAAAAAAGAACACACATGTTAATTGATGCAACATAACCCACAAACCACTCTCTAAATCTGAGAGACTGTCTTACTGGGAAGACATCCAGTTGCAAGGCATTTGACATTCTTCTTGCCTGTAAATTAAGCATCTTTGATGATGTCACAGACATAGTTTAACTTTCAAATGAAAACCTATTTTAAATGAAAAGAAACTTTAAAGACAGTTGCACTAGTTTATAGTCTACTACTGAGCATTGTGATTTTCCTTGAATCGTAGTTTTTCTCCTTAAGATTGCCCTCCTTGTCATTAAAGGGACTGCATTAAGACTAGTTTTAATTTATCCTGTTCGTTTGCATAAACACAACAAGAGCAGCAAATAATCACATATGATCTTTAAGTCTGCTTTGCTAGGACTTACACAAGGAACATTTAGGATGACTTTCAGTCTGCCCTTCAGGGAACAGAAGCTGAGCCACATACCTGTCATTCAGCCTTGCCTGTAAACACCTGTGTTTTCCAAGTCCTTCAGGTTTTCCATTATGCTTTAAGGTGACTTCTAGCCATCTTTCAGGAAAGCAACCTTCGTTCCTTCCCTGGAAGGATTGCCATGAACTGCACAACCAACCAAGGTACCAGGCCTTTTTTCTCATGGTCTTTTATTACCTTTGAAAGTCAATCCCAGTTCCTCAGGGCTTTTTGGTAACAACCAGACCCCAAGCATGCCTCCTTTAGGCATGACATTCCAGGCAAAGACTTGGTTAACAAAACCTCTATTAACAACTGGTCTTATTAGTTTTATGCAAACAACCTTGTGTCATTACTTACTTCTTCAGAATGGCAAATTCTGGAGGGATCGGGTAGGGAGTAAAACATACAGTATGAAGGAATATCCTTGTCCTAATATTTACTAAAATTTCATTTCCATACTTGACATTTTCCTTTGTTCACTTTCCTACATGTGAGGGTTTTTTTGGGGGCGGGGGAGAATTTGCTGGCTCATTTATTAATTTATTTTGCTTTCATTCTTTTCCCCCACTAAAATTTTTTGTTTGCTTTTTTATTACAGTTGTCCCACCTTTTTCCCCATTGCTTCCTCGCACTCTGCCCACCCCTTCTCCCACAGCCAATCCCCACCTTATTATACATGTCCATGAGTCATTTATACATGTTCTTTGACTAAATCCTTCCCCTTCTTAGGCCACTTCACTCCTTCCCCCCTCCCCCTCTTGTCATTGTTAGTCTACTCCTTGTGTACATACATGCCTCTGGTTCAATTTTGCTCATTTGTTTGTGTTGTTCATTAGCCTCCTGTATTAGGTGGTATCATATGGCATTTGTCTTGCATTGCCTGGCTTATTTCGCTAAGCATAATTTTCTTTAGTTCCATCCATGTTGTTGCAAATGGTAAAAGTTCCTTCTTTCTTTCTGCTACACAGTATTCCAATGTGTAAATGTATCACAATTTTTGATCCACTCATCTACAGATGGGCACTTAGGTTGTTTCCAGCACTTGGCTATTGTAAATAGTGCTGCTATGAACATAGGGGCGCATAGGTTTTTTTGACTTGGTGTTTCAGGATTCTTCATATATAATCCTTGCAATGGAATTGCTTGGTTTTTTTTGAGGTAATTACATACTGTTTTCCATAGTGGCTGCACCAGTCTGCATTCCCACCAGCGGTGCACTAGGGTCTCCTTTTCTCCACATCCTCACCAGCACGTGTTTGTTGATTTGTTGATGATGGCCATTCTGACTTGTGCGAGGTAGTATCTCATCGTGGTTTTTATTTGCACCTCTCTGTTGGCTAGTGATGTTGAGTATTGTTTCATATGCCTATGGACCCTCTGTATGTCCTCTTTGGAGAAGTGTTTGTTCAGGTCTTTTGCCTGATTTTTAATTAGGTTTTCTGTCTTCTTGGTTTTGAGTCATATAAGTTTTTAATATATTTTTGGAAATCAATCCCTTGTCTGAGGTACCATTGGCAAATATATTTTCCCATATGGTTGGTTCCCTTTTCATCTTGCTGATGTTTTCTTTTGCTGAGCAGAAACTTTTTAGTTTGATGTAGTCCCATTTGTTTATTCTTTCCTTTATTTCCCTTGCCTTAGGAGATATATCAGTGAAAATATTGCTATGTGGGATATCTGAAATTTTCCTGCCTATGTTTTTCTCTAGAACTGTTATAGTGTCACAGCTTACATTTAAGTCTTTGATCCATCTTGAGTTTATTCTGGTGTATGGTGTAAGTTGGTGGTCTAGTTTCATTTTTTTTGCATGTCCCTGTCCAGTTCTCCCAAAATCATTTGTTGAAGAGGCTCTTTCCACTCCATTTTATGTTCCTTCCCCTTTTGTCGAATATTAATTGACCATATAGACCTGTGTTTATTTCTGGGCTCTCTATGCTGTACCATTGATCTATACATCTGTTCTTATGCCAGTATCAGATTATTTTGATTACCATGGCCTTGTAGTAAAGTTTGGTACCAGGTATTGTGATTCCTCCTACTGTGATCTTCTATCTCAAGATTGCTCTGGCTATTTAGTGTCATTTTTGGTTCTATATAAATTTGTGAAGTATTTGTTCTAGGACTGTGAAATATGTCATTCGTATTTTAATAGGGATTTCATTGAATCTATAAATTGCTTTGGGTAGTGTGGACATTTTAATGATGTTGATTCTTCCCATCCATGAGCATGGTATATGCTACCATTTATTTGTATCTTTCTTAATTTCTTTCTTCAGTGTTATGTAGTTTTCCAAGTACAGGTCTTTTACCTCCATGGTTAAGTTTATTCCTAGGTACTTTATTTTTCTTGTTGCTATGGTAAATGAGATTTTTCTTTCAGTTTCTGTCTCTGAGATTTTATTGTTGGTGTATAAAAATGCCTTTGATTTCTGAATATTGACTTTGTACCCTGCTATTTTACCGAATTCAGTTATTAGGTTGAGTAGTTTTTTGTGGAGTTTATAGGGTTTTGTATGTACACTGTCATGTCATCTGCAAATAATGACAATTTTACTTTCTCTTTTGCAATTTGGATGCCTTTTATTTCTCTTTCTTGTCTGATTGCTGTGGCTAGAATTTCCAACACTATTTTGAATAGGAGTGAAGAGAGTGGATATCCTTGTCTCATTTCTGATCTCAGGGGGAATGCTCTCAGTCTTTGATGATTCAGTATGATGTTGGCTTCAGGTTTCTCATATATGGCCTTTATTATATTGAGGTATGCTCCCTCTGTTCCCATTTTGCTGAGTGTTTTCATCATAAATGGGTTTTGTACTTTATCAGATGACTTTTCAGCATCTATTGATTTGACCATGTGATTTTTGTCTTTCATTTTGTTTATGTGGTGTATTACATTTATTGATTTTTGAATATTAAACCATCCTTGCATCCCTGAGATGAGTCCCATTTGATCGTGGTGTATGATCTTTCCAATGTGCTGCTGGATCTGGTTTGCCAATATTTTGTTGAGGATTTTAGCATCTATGTTCACCAGCGATATTAGCCTGTAATTTTCTTTCTTTGTTTTGTCTTGACCTGTTTTTGGTATCAGGGTAAATACTGGCTTCATAGAAAGAGTTTAGGAGTCTTCCCTCTTCTTAGATTTTTTGGAAGAGTTTGAGAATGGTAGGCATTAGTTCTTCCCTAAATGTTTTGTAAAATTCACCCGTGAAACCATCCTGTCCAGGGCTTTTATGTGCCAGGAGTTTTTTGATTACTCTTTGTTATCGGTCTATTTAGGCTTTCTGCATCTTCTTTATTCAGTTTTGGGAGATTATATGTTTCTAGAAATTTGTCCATTTCATCTAGGTTGTCGAGTTTCTAGCCATACAGTTGTTTGTAGTAATTTCTTACAATCCTTTGTATTTCTGTGATATCAGTTGGGATTTCTCCTCTTTCATTTCTGATTTTGTTTATTTGGGTTCTCTCTCTTATTTTTTTGATGAGCTTGGCTAAAGGCTTGTCGATTTTGTTTATCTTTTCAAAGAAGCAGCTCCTAGTTTTGTTGATGTTTTGAATTGTTTGTTTAGTCTCTATGTCATTGTTGACAGTGGAGTGTTAAAGTCCCATACTATGAATGTGTTGCTGTTGATATTTCTCTTGTTATCTTCCAAGATTTTCCTTATATATTTGGGTGCTCCTATGTTGGGTGCATATATGTTTACCAGCATTATATCTTCTTAATGGATTGTTCCCTTAAGTATGAAATGTCCTTCTTTGTCTCTTTATATGGCCTTTGCTGTGAAATCTGTTTTAAGTATTGCTACCCTTGCTTTTTTTCCATGTCCATTTGCTTGGAACACTTTTTTTCCATCTCTTCACTTTCAGTCTGTGTAAATTTTTTGTTTTGAGGTGTGTCTCTAGTAGACCACATATATGTGTGTCATGTTTTCATATCCATTCCACTACCCTATGTCTTTTGATTGGAGCATTTATTCCATGTACATTTAATGTCATTACTGACAGATATTTATTCAGTTCCTTTTGTACCTATGTTCCTCTCTCTCTCTCTTTTTCTTCTTTTTTTTAAATCATTCCCTTTAGCATCTCTTGCAATGCTGGTTCGGTGAAGATGTATTCTTTTAGTCTTCCCGTTTCTGGGAAACTCATTATTTCACCTTCCATTTTGAAAGAAAGCCTTGCTGGGTAGAGTAGTCTTGGTTGTAGACCTTTGTTTTTCATTGTTTGAAATATTTTTTGCCATTCCCTTCTGTCTTGTAGTGTTTCTGTTGAGAAATTGGTTGATAGTCTTATTGGAGCTCCCTTGTATGTTATTTGCTGTTTTTCTCTTGCTGCCTTTAGGATTCTCTCTTTGTCTTTGAATGTTGCCATTTTAATTATAATGTGCCTTGGAGTAGGCCTTTGTTGGGTTCATCTTCATTGGGACCTTCTGTGCTTCCTGGACTTGCAAGACTTCTCCTCTCATCAAGTTAGGAAAATTTTCTTTCATTACTTTTTTGATCAGGTTATCTATCCCATGTTCCTCTTCTTCTCCTTCTTTTATCACTATGATATAGAGATTGTTTTGTTTCATGTTGTCCTGCAGTTCTCTTAAACCCTCTTCATTCTTTTTAAAATTTTTTCATTTTGTTGCAGTGTCCTCTAACTCACTGATCTGATGCTCTGCTTCATTTAGCCTACTTTTAATTGATTCTACTGTGTTCTTCAGTTCAGAAATTGTATTCTTCATTTTTTCCTGGTTCTTATTGTTAATTTCTATGTCCTTTTTTTATGCTCTTGTAGTTCTTAGTAAGTTCCTTGTAGCTTCCCTGGAGTTCTTTGTAGTTTCCCTGGAGTCTTTGTAATTCCCCTGGAGTTTGTAGTACTTTTCTTGGAGTTTGTTGAGTTCATTGAGCTTCCTCACTACTATTGTTTTGAATTCCATGTCTGATAGATTGCTTGCCTCTATTTTATCTACTCCTCCTTCTGGGACTTTTTTCTTTCCTTTTGGTGGGGTGTTGTTCCTGTTTGGTGGGATGTTATTCCACCTCCCAATTTTTAGTGGTTGGTCTTGTTGGTTTCTGCTTCTTAGATTGATCTGCTTATATTGTCTGCCTCTGTGGTGTGACCTTATTGTACATAGTTGTTGAGCTGCTGCCTCCAGCTGACGTCAGTTGGAGGGGTGTAGTCTGATTAAGTGATTTCTCCTGTAGCACTGGGGATGATTATGTACTGGGATCTACTCCACTGCTCTCCTAGCTCTTTCTCCAGAGCCAGCACCCAAAACTTTTAACAAAGTGCCTCTAGTTCACTTCATCCTCCTTTTGCCTCAGTCACAGGCATGTGCACTCCCTTGCGCAGGCCAGGGGCAGGTTGACCAGTTGGCACCGGGGTGGGCGGGTCCAAGGCTCTTCTTTGCACTAGCAGGGGGCTGGCAGTGGGTGGACAGGGTGCCTCTGTGCTCTGGCAGGCGGGTTGGTTGCATGCCTGGGTTGGGGGACAGGGCACTTCCTTGTGTGTGCTCACGCAACCCCAGGGGAGGGTTGGGGAGTGGGCAAGTGTGTTTCTGCACCTGTGTTCCTCAAGAATCTCACCCCACCCCTAGCCTCTCCTCCCCTGTCACAAAAAAACTATCAAAAGAGAAAAATAAAAAAGAAAAACACATTCACACAAACACAAAAGTACGCGATTCCTTGCCTCCCAGAGCCAGATGCTAGCTGGCCCACTCCTGGCTCTGCCACCGAACAGAGCCTAGCTCTCCTCCCAACTCTTCTCAGGGGAGATCTAGGGTCAATAAAAAATCTTTGTACACTGCCAGCCACAGCTTGGGGAGCCAAGCCAGCCAGAAATCCCATATCACCCCTTTCTCCTTTGCTATCCTTACCAGTGAGGTCACTCCCAGACAGTCCTCTGATCCAGCAGCACCAAGGCTCAACTCCTGCCAGTATCCAGATGTTAACTGAGATGATCTGTCCACAGTTAGCCCAAACCACAGCCAGGTCTCGGGAGCAAGCAAGCAGAGCCTCCCCTCACTCCTCCGCCATCTTCCCTCTGGATCTAAAATAGTTCTTTTATACTGTGGTGCAGCGATTTTTATGTAAATATCTTGTACTAATTGCAAATGAGTTTTAATCTTTTCTTTGATGTAGACCCCCAAAGATACTCATCTTGAAATACTTGGTTAGCAGTTACTCAAAAGCGATACAATCAAGGTTCTTTCCAAATATTCTTTCATGTAGACTTATCTCTAAGTCATGTGTGGAAAAATGGAGCTGATATAAAACCTTGTCATTCAAGAAACCACCCTTATAAGGAAGACCTTTCTGCTAACGGCAGCTGTCGTGTGGGGTGGGTGGAAGGGGAGGTGGGGAAGGAATGAGCAACTCTGGTGAGGACTGCAGGAATGGAGAGGAGGAGGAGGGTGGAGGAAGAAACCATTCCTTCCTTGGTTTTCTCTACCCTGAGCTCTGGGGAAGGGGCTCCATCTCGGTGGGAGCAGAGGGGCTATTCGGTAGCACCTGCTTATGGCCAATGGCCACAGCAATGACCAGGGGGCTAGGTCAGCAGTAGGGGCATTGGGGCAAGATGGGTTGAGTAAGCACCTTCACAAGAGAAGAGGCTTGTTCACCTTCACCGTGTCTGGCTGTTGGGTCTCAGCCCCAGAACGCAGGCTGGTGGGGTACAGAGCTTTGTGGGGGCTTCAGGTAGAAGACTATCTTTCTGCTAGGGCCAGGCCTGGGGCAGGCAAGTGAGTGTGCTGGTGTGGGAGCCTCGCTCTCAGGCACCAGCCCTGCCTCTGCACAAGCCCAGGTGGAGTGCCTCCTTCAAGTTTACACCCTGGGCTCCTGTCTTGCTTCTTCCTAACCCGAGCCTTGCTCTTGGCCCTGCCAAGAGGCTGGTTCCTGAATTAGCTGCAAGGAAGAGGCAGGAATTGAAATGTAGGGTCCTGACCAGGAGTTGATGGGGTGAGACTTGGAGGGGTGCACTCCTGTGGGCTTCCACGGGCATCCCTCATTCCTTCCTCAGCAGAGAAGGCAGCAGCCAGGTGACAGCAGAACGCAGCGGGGGGGTCAGCCTTCTTCTACTCCTCTCCGCAATGACATTGAAGTCATTCTCTCCCAGCTGGGGCTCCAGCCTCTGCATAGCCTGAGTGCAGAAATGAACTCTGTAGGAGCTTAAAGAATGGGACTTGCTGAGGGCCCCAGCATGCCCTCAGGAAAGGCAGTGCCCAGCCCTAAGCCCAGGGCTGTGGAGAAGGACCTGAAAGGTGTTGAATTCTCCAGGCCCCGAGGCCCCAGCATATCACCCACGAACTGCCACCACAGAGTGGGAAGGGTGTCAGACAGCATAGTTCGAGCCCAGCTTTGTCTCATTAGAACTCAGTGAGTCAGGAGTCCTCTCTGGTCCCACAGTAAAGCAGGGAGTGTGGACCAGCATGGGGCCTCCTAGCGTAGTGGGTAGAGGGGCAGATGGGTGGTGAGAAGGCTTTAAGCCAAGGGAACAGCCCCAGCAGAGGCACAGCAGGGAGGACAGTGCATGTCATAGCTGAAGGGTAACATGCTGGGCATGGAGCTGTGGGCAACTTGCCCTCGATGTAAATGGCCCAGGCCCCAGGAAGTTGGGGAACCAGGTGAGGAGCTGAAACGAGAAGATGGAGAAGAGGGGTGAAGGGACTGAGACAGAACCCACACAAGTGCAAGTGAGAGGTAGGGTTCAGACAAGACATCCTCCAGGCCAGAAAGACACCGACCACAGTAGCACCCAGGGGACTCAGTTCTAAGTCAGACATTTTGGAATTTATATTGGAGCCAGATGTTTAAACTACAGAACTGAGATTAACTTTGTGACCTAAAGTAGTTGTTGGACTTTTTACGACCTAAGAGAATCCAGAAGAGTTTTGAGACTTGCCTAAATTTTCATCCAGGGACAGAGGAAGTACCAGTCCCCAGAAAAAGGTACAAAGCAGCTGTTTAATGATAACTTCTCCCTGGCGCAGCCCAGCCCCCTCAAGTCCTGCTTATTTAACATGATGGATGTGCTCACTTCAATGCAGGTGCTGAATTAAAACTGTCTGCGTATTAACTCATTTAGCCTTCATAATAACCTGCAAGGTGGGTACCGTCATTCTCCCTTACACAGAGGAGGAAGCTGATGCCTGAGAGGTGGAATACCATGCCCAAGATCTCCCAGCAGCTGAGAGGTGGAGCTGGACTCACGCCCAGCAGGCTGCCCACCCAGCCTGCTTTCACCCTTGACAGCTCTCCGAGAGTCTCCTAGACTTCCCGCAACTTGTCTCAGAGCCATGAAGTCGTGCTGAGAATTTACACCAGTATGGATGGGCTAGAGGGCACAGGGAACCCAGCAGGGCGGTGGAAACCCTTCCTGGGGTGCCCTCCTCTAGGCCTAGTGAGCCTTACCGCTCGGGACCCCATTGTGGAGAAATCCACAGGGGGGCGTTCAGTTCTGCTGCACTCTTGCTCTGCGATGTCTGATCCCTTGTGACTGCCAATCGGGGAGTGTGTGTGTGTGTTGGGGGGTGCGGGGTACACACACACAGGAGTGTGAGGCTCTCCTGCTGCCTCTTCATCATGGTCAGGACCTCCTTGAGGACAGCTTTCATCCACTTCCCACAGAGAGCCATGGGCAATAGGTGCTAAATAACTGGATGCACCCTCCTCCCCTCCCAGCTGGATGCAGCAGCAGCCAGGCTGAGCCAGGCGCCATCACCCACGGCCTTCTGCTCAGGCCTCAGCTGTGTTATCCCAGGCTGTGCACCCAGCAGGCTCATGGCCTTGAGTTCTCTGGGAAGTGATGGAAAGAATCACGTGCCTTTTCACAGGCTCATAAACCCCCTGGTCCAAATACTTCCTCCTCATGTCTTCCCCAGTTTGCACTGGATTTATTGAAACTGGGGGAAAAGGGTGCAGATGTCAAGGTGAGTTCTTTGTGGAGTGTGGTTGGTAATGATTTAATTAGCCCAGGTTTTTGGAAAAAAAGTGTTAATTTATATTTGCTTAAAATACACCATCTTGATAGCTTTTTCTCCATTGAGGCTGATCTGCCTCCAACGCCCCGGCTCAGTTGAAAACTCTGTGTCCAGCAGAGGTTTTATGAGCACAGTGGAACAGATTTATCCAAGACAGTGTATTTTGTCCAGGGGATGGGAGATGGCTAACCTCTCTAGTGGAAAAGAGCGCAGAAATCCCATCTCCTGTGCCTTTTATTGAGGAGGGGATTTGGGAGATACAAGGTCAAGACTTATGAATCATCGATAAGCTTTAGACACTTGAGTTACAGTTGACAGTTACTGATTACAGATATCAACATAGAGAACACAGTGACCAGTCTGTGTCATGGTCTGCTAAACATATTGACGCGATGCTGACATCAGGTGCAAGGCTTCATACATTTTTAGCTACAGATTGTTTATATTTAACTAAGAGATTTTAAAAAAGCAGAGCAAGCTCTAAAGTGTAATATGCATTTTTGAAATCCATTCCCATGGGAACCCTCTGAGTGGCCTTTGGTCCTATCTTTCTCACCGACTTTCTGTTTTCCAATGAGACTTAAAGGCCTCCCGGGGAGGGGGCTGACTCACAGCTTGGGCTACAATTCTGGAAATCACAAGGGATGGTTCCCCACACTTTGCCACTTCAATTCCCTGGAGAAGCCCCAATTTCCCACCCATACCTGGAAGCAAGTCTCAGCCTGGTCACTGCTGTTATTGGAAAAGAAAATGCAAAGAGTCATTTTTGTGCAGTCACAGACGATGACACATGCTGATTGATTCTTGTAGGTCCAGGAGACTGGAGTGGGGCAAGACCCACTGATAGTTACCCGGAGTGGCCTCTGAAGGACCATGAAGTTCTGGTCCACTGTGCCACGTGCCACCTTCTGCTCTCCAGTCCCAGCTCCAGCCAAGGTGGGGTGCAGGAAAGTGTGGTAAGGAGGGCCTCCAGCCCCTCAGACAGAAGGGAAGAGTTCTCTCCAGGTGAGCCCATCTCCCCGCTTTTTGTCAAGCCACTTGCCACATTTGAAGATGGTGACCAGCCCCGTGCAGGTGTTGGTGACTTCCACCCTGTCCACCAGCCAGCCCGAGAAGTAGCCGCTACTGTCGTGTTCCAGGCGCATTTTGCGCAGATCGCCCAGGTACAGAGTCTCCAGGAAGAAGCGGTCGATTTGGCCCCGCTCAAAGAGGTTTCGCCCCTTCTGCTTCAGCTCCCGCTTGCCCGTGTCCCCGTCAGACCCAAAGATGGTCACAAAGACATTGGCATCGGTGCCTGCCCCCGACTCGTAGCCTGTCATCACAATGACCTCGTACTTGACTGGCACCAGCCTCTGGATCTTGCTAGGGAAGGTCTCAGTTACCTTGGTGACTTCAAATACCTTGAAGTACTTCCTCTTCAACTTGAGGGGGATACAGCAATCACAGTTAAAGAAGTACCTGGGGGTAGGGATGAGGAAGCTCAGTGGACACCAGCCGAGGCTCATACCCTCCCCAAGACCCCTGGCTATCCATACATGATCCCTTTCCAGGTGACAGGGTGTTGGGGCTGGAAATGTCTGCAATAGAATGTGAGGATTAAGTCTTGTTTATCTTAACATTCACAGAGGCATCTCTGTTCTTCCAGCTGCCTTTTCTTTTTTTAAATTATCCTTTCTTTTTCCCCCTTCACACTCCATATCTGATCCACCAGCCAGTTCCAATGAGCTGCTCTTTAAAAGAGACCCAGCACCAGCTGGAAAAGTAGGCAGTGTCTCACTATCTTCCCTCCTGTCCCTTGGCCCAGGTCACCACTGTCTGACCCCTGGAATATATATCCGCCTGCCAAGCAGTCTCCCTGCTTCTTGCTCCCCATGGTCAGTTCTCTATGCGGCAGCCCAGTGACCCCGCGGAGACATCCACCTGAGAATGTCACCCCTCTGCTCAGAAGCCTCCAATGGCTTCCCAGGTTATGTAAAAATCACCACCTTACAAAGGCTTGCCAGACCCTACATGGCAATGGAAAAAAATATAATAAATTAAAAAAAAAAAAAAAGACCCTCCATGGTCTGAGCCTCCTCCCAGTATTTACCTTTCTGATCTGCCACCTGCCCTTCTCCAAGCTCACTCCACACCAGCCATGCTGATCCCTTCGCTCTCTCAAAGGGACTGATGGATGCTTTTACCTGATGTCACCTTCAAAGGCAGCTGAGGGATTCAGAGCAAGGCCAAGTGGAAACATAGCTATGGAATGTATGCTTCCAAATCCCTCACACTTGGCTGAGCTGAACTGTGTGTGTGTGTGTGTGTGTGTGTGTGTGTGTGAATGTGAGTGTGTGTGTGTGTGAATGCTCACAGACTGCAGAGTACAAGGGTTAAGAGAAGGTCCTCTACATAAGAAGCTACCACAAGCAGAAGCAAGTTCAAGGCCAAAAGAAATGGTCTTGGATCAGAAAGTTCCCACTCTAAAGCCATCCCACCCCAACACCTTCCAGTGTTGTCGGTGAGTCCAATAATTACCAAGAAAGAGGTCATTGGACACTGCAGAAAAACTGAAAAATTGGGTTTAAGGGGGCCTGGAGCCTGCTTCAGCCCTGCCACCTCCGTGACCTGGGGCAAGTCACATCCTCTACCCCTTCCTGGGTTTTTCCATTGGCAACACTGAAGGTTTGGATGGAATAGCTATAGTTTCTCCCCACTCCAAATGGCTACTTTTAACAGCTTCAGAAATAAACACTTCTGGTCCTGGCTATTGACCTCAGGAACGCAGCCTGAAAGAGCCCGCCCAGTGGGAGAAAATCAAACCCATTTTAGATGGAAATCCAGAGCAACAAAAAGGCTTGGACTTTGGCAAACTCACTAAATGCCAGGGCTTTGCATTCTTGCATCTCATGAATTCCCACAATTGGCCTGAGTTGCAGGCCTGATCCTCTCATTTCACAGAAGGGGAAACTAAGGCTTGGAGAAGAGAAGTCACCACACAAGGTGACCCAGAGCCGGTGCCCAGAGCCAGCCAGCCTGGCCACTGGAGAGCCAGCTATTTAAAGACACTTCAAAGGACATCCTTATTCTGTTTGGAAGTTCTGTCTTCCCCCAATTAACCTTAATAAATCTGGATGGTTATTACAAAGCACACTTTCTTAGTGGGGGGTCACTTGCATTCTTTTTTTAAAATTCTTTAAAAATGTATTTCTTTATGCATATACTCACTAATATGCATAATTCTATATAAATGCACAAATCATGTGATCATATGCATGATTTTCTAAACTCATTCCTTTTCTTTTCCTCAGCACTAGCTCCATTTTTCTCCCTCATTTCCCCTTCAGCATCCCACGGTCACCTCAGATAACCCATCACAATTACAAGTTGATCTTGCCAAGTTCCCCTCTATCCCCCAACCCTGCACAGACCCACACACAGGCGCATGCAGGACATCAGTATTCCATTTATGAAATGGATCATACAATATGCGTTTTCCCATATCTTGCTTTTCTCACTCAACGATCCTTCCTGGGACTTGCTCCAAGTCATCTGGTACATATTTTATTCATTATTTTTAATGGCTGAAAAATATTCCCTGGTGCAGCTATAAGAAAATGTTTTCTAATAGACATAATTAAAAGATCACCAAATCATGGGTCCTCTGGGCTTTGAGGAGTCAAGGCTCCAGCTGAGGAAGGACATATGCCGGGTTATTCCCGCTGCGAACAGGGAGAAGGTCATCAGCAAGAGTAAAGGCAAAAGCAGAGAATAACAAACACAAAAGCAATTGAACATATGAAAAAACACATAGAATATGATCACACTTCCGTGAACAGTGTGTGTGTGAGATGTTAGAAAAATGCTGGAGAGAGTGGGGTCACCGCATGCTCTCAGTGGCCCCTTCTGATGAGCTACAGGGAATCTTTACTTTCTTTTATACACTTTCTTTGTATTACTTCAATTTTATAATCATTATGTGCTATATATGCTGTTGGGATAGAACAATGGAGCTGCTTTTGGTCTTACAAAAAGAAACACAGGCCGCTCTGCGTGTCCTTCCACTGAAATCCTGAGGACATCAGTGACAAAGAAGAACTGGTCAGAAAAGTAATGCACGTTGTGGCAGAGGACTCAGTTGGAAGGTGAACATGTGAGACTATTGTGTTCATAAGAGCTTGAGATTAAATTCATTTGCAACTCATGGAAAGCTAAATATTCTGTTTGACATGGTGGTTGGGAAGGGACTATGGATGCATATTCAAGGCTATGTGGTGGTTTTCATAACAGCAGAATGCCTGCCTGTATGCTCTAGGATGGAGACAGGTCAATGATTGAGAATGCCTGCACTGCCCCCTCTGAATGGGGGTGCTGTTTCTGGGGCAGAAGGGTGGTCTTCCACCAGAAACCCCAGGCCTGAGACCTGCACTGGAGCAGGACTTCTGAGAGCCCCCAGGCTGATCCTTTCCTGACCTCCAGCCTCTAGAGAGCACCTAGTTCACCTCCCAGAAGGGGAGACTGAGGCACAGAGAGGTGGTGAGTTACTGCATGAGGCCACAGAGCTGACCCATGACTGCTCTAGCGTCTGGGGATCTGGTCTCCATGCACCCTCTTTCCTTTGGGAAGATCCCTCCCTGGGGACATCCCTTCTTCCACATCCAGCACGAGGACAAATTAACAAAAGGCCACACTCTTGAGGGTTAAGGAGAAGGGGCTTCCCTGGGGGTGGCGGCTTCTTTCCATTGGACGAGAAATCCCCCACCTTGACGCTGGGGCCACGGGATGGGAAGTTCATGGGCTGGGCCTTCATGTCCCCTCTTCCAGAGACCGGAAGGTACCAGGGATGCTGAGGTCTTTGGCTGTCTCTCGTTCACAATTAACACTGTCCATTTAAAGCTAACTCCACTGATGACTATTTTATTTTATCATTGTATCACCTAGCAGCATTTTGTTTTGTTTAGTCTAGGGGTTTGCAGAGGAAAAGTATCAGCAGCCATGTTCTCTGTGGCCTGGAGGCAGTAACCAGTTGCAGCCCTGGCTTACTGGGTGAGTCAGTCACTGTTCGTGGCCCTCTGTGTCCCAGCTCTCAAGTCCTCACTTGTACTGCTCCCAGCAGCCATGCCCAACGGCTCCTAAGAGACCAACAGATAACATCGCAGCCCAAGAAGGAAGCTGCTATGGATGGAATTGTGTCCCCTCAATGTCACACGCTGAAACCCTAACCCCCATGTGATGGTATTTGGAGGTGAGGCCTTTGGAAGAGAAGCTTAGATGAGGTTGTGAGGGTGGGGACCCCAAGATGAGATTAGCACCCTTAAAAGTAGAGAAGGAGATACTGGAGCTCACTCTCTCCCTTTCTCTGCCAATTGAGAACACCGCCAGCCAGGAAGAGAAGCCTCATCAGAACCCAAACTGCGCTGGCCCCTGGCCTCGGCCTTCCAGCCTCCAGACTGTGAGGAAAAGATGTCTGTTGTTTGAGCCCCCCAATCTGAAATACTTTGTTATGGCAGCCTGAGCTGGCTGAGACAGAGGTGCAGGAGTCAGAACGCTTTCCTGCCCAGTTCCCAAAGGTGAAGTTCGGTCTGAAGGGGCCAATTCCAGGGGCCTGCAGGCCATAGGTTGAGCACGGACAGACATTGCTTGGAGAAGCTTGGGCTCCTGAAGGCTGGAGGGACCTGTCTGCGGCTGCAGGCCTGCACCTGGCTGCCACTTCTCACTGTTGGGCTTACTGTGAAAGGCATGGTCATGAGCAGGGTGAGCCCCAAAAGTGTACACAAAGGGTCTTGAGGGGCCAGCAGCGGTTTTGTGGGGGTGGAGGATGCCCCAACATGAGTTAGACCTTGGCTCTCATTCAGTGCTCAGGCCCTCCTTCCCTGAGGCAAGCATTGCCCTCAGCTTCCCCTTTCTCCTCTCCTGGTTCCTTTGCAGAGCCTTAGGCTCTTTTTGGCTTCCAGTCTGGTTACCAAGTGGTTTTAATTAGATAAACTGAGGACTGCAGACTGTTACCCAGGTAACTAAGACTCTTAATCCAACAAAAATGCCTGAGTCCCCAGAAAGTGCCCCGTGGGGCAAATGCAAAGCTCCTTATCTAGGGTCCTTGGAGGCAGGTGGGCTGTGACAGGACCCAGCTGTCTCTGGTCCCCCCCTGCCCACACAGATGGTGGCCTTCCACTATGACCATGGAAGCAGCAGGCTTCAAAGCTGCATTTCTTTGTCATTATACGGTGATGGAAAGAGAGGGAAAGGGAAGCCTTCGCTGTCTAGCACTGTCTGACTTGCTCAGGGTTCTTCCAAAGCATCCATGGCTAGAGCACCTGAGGTCATCTGCTCTAGTCCCCTCCCCTGGGGTAGGCCTATCATTCAGATAGTTCCAGAACCGGAACAGCCACCTCTTCCCTTCCTGCCTCATAAGCCTCCTGAATGAGGTGACCTCAGCCTCAAAGGGGACACCTCTCTGTACCACTGTCTTGCCCATGGCCCAGCCTCAGCTCCTGCAGGGGGAGAGCGGGAGGTACATACGTACACGTTGCCATACTCCATTTCAGTGATGGTGATGGTCTTGACGTGCCAGAGCAGCTCTCTTTTGGGGGCGTACCGCTCCTCCTTGGCAAGGTGGCCCACGCAGAGGGCGGCGATGTCCCCCAAGAAGACAGTTTCAAATTCAAATGTGTCTGTGGTCCCTCTGCATGACATAAAGATGTGGCCAATCAGAGCTACTCATGCCCACTAAAGGAAGTAAGCATTTATTGAGCACCTACTGTATTCCCAGCTCTGGTTGGAGGAACAGGGATAGAATGGCAAGCAAGAGCTTGACGTCAGGCCTTCATTTCTGGAGGGGTTCAGACTAGATTTAGAGGAAGACAATGACAACCATTAAAAAGCCCTGGCTGCTGCCTGGTCCCAGCACCAATGGATGGTAACAACACATGAACTTAAAAGGCCTGTGAGGACCTGGGCCCTGTGCCCTGGGCATTGGACAGAGGAGGTGGTGGGCTGAAGGAGGGGGGAAGAGTCCTCTGATTGGACCAAATTGGCAAAGCCATGCCATGGGAGGCACAGACATTTCTGGGGAGTGCTGGCTTGGCTGGAGGTTGGGTTCAGTGCGGGAAATGCAATGGAAAGGAGGTGGGTTGTAGCAGCCTGTAAGTGTCAATCAGAGGAGCTCAGACTTTGTCCTGACCTAGAGGGAGTTTAAACAGAAGGTCTAGTTGGTCATGGGAGGGACAGGCTTTATTCCAGCCATTTTGGAGGGAGCAGGGAGATGAGGTGGGCACCTGAGCCACCGAGAGGCAGCTCTGGTGCGGTGGAGGAGGTGAGATTCCCCAGGGTGTGTCTGTCAATTGGGAGTGGTGAGTAGAGGCTCCTTTATGTGAGACCCAATTTTGATTTTCCTATAAAGAATCTTACAGGCTCTCTTTTCCCTGTTTCCTTCTAACTAGAAATTAATTTGATGAGTCTTATATGATTCTTTTGCAATTTTATAGGTGGATGTCTTCCTTTTTAATTAGACTGTGAGTTCCTTGTCTGAGGGGACATGGGATCAAAAACGTCTTCAGTGATTCTGGGCCTTGCAGCATAGTAGGATCTCTTTAATTATTAATTAATTAACAAATTGTTGCTGTAGCTTTCCATTAATTTTTTAAAAATTTGAATGTATTTGATATATAATGTTGTGTAAATTTAAGGTGTACAACACATTTCTTTGATTAACATACATTGTACTATGAATGCCATTGTAGTGATAATTAGCATCTCAATCAGGTTATAGAATTATCCTTTCTTTTTAGTGGTTGGAACAACTAAGTTCTAGTCTCTTATGGTAGGCTCGCTGTAAACACAGCCCACTCCTAGCTTTCCCTTTTATAAATCTCCTGTTTCATTCCTAGGAGCTCCCATCCGGTGGGCACACAGTAGGTACTCAATAAACACTTGCAGCTGAAGCCCATTTATATGTCTATGGCTCCCACCAGGGGGATGAATCCTTGGGGTCCAGTTATTACCCACCTCCCCCACCCATATTCCCCTGTGGGCACTCCTCTTCCTACTTCCTAAACAACGGCTTTGTATAAGGATTTTCAATGAGGAACTCTTTGGATCGGTTCTTCCAGCCCTCCAGGATGAGCCAGACGTCCTGCCAGGTTTCACCTCCATCGCCTGTTTCTATGTCGATCTTGTAAGCTGCAGTAGGCAAGGTGGGAGAGGTCAGCAGGGTCAGGGAGAGGGGGAGCAGTGCCCACCATCCATCAAGGCTGCTTCTGCCAGGTCCTACATTTGCTCTTAGACCAAGCCTGGGGCGGGGGTAGGGCAGCTTAAATTGGCCACACTTGAGGCAATATAAATAGAATCTTCCCTGATTTGGGGGCTAAAATGATATTCCCATTTTAGTTACAGTAGCATCCTCTTGGCCTGGCAATCTTGGGAGCTTCTAGTGAAGCAACAGCCGCTGCTGCCTCCAGGAAGCAGGATTCTAGCAGATGCTGGGGCCTCACTCTCAGGGATGGAGAGCCCCTGAGATGCAGAGGAAGATCATGTGCAAAGAACAGGGAGGAGGGGTGGGACCCAGCTACAGAAAGGGACAGGAAAGCCCCAGGCAGGCAAGACTGTAGGAGAGCCTCAACTGTCTTCAGCAGGCAGTCCCGCTTCCCACACTTGTCTGTTTTCACTCTGGGATCAGGCTCAGCAGGCCAGCCTCCTCCCCTTCACTTCCCTCAGGCATGTCTGCATTCATTCGTCCAACATTAAGTGAGTGACAAGTGTCAGGACTGGGCTAGGCTCTGGGCGACCCTGGAACTCAACCTCTAGTCCCAGATGCACACACTGATTATACCACAGGACAGAATGCGGTAATCCTGTGACAAAGTGGCAAAGTGCCATGGGCCAAGAGGGAAACCCCAGCTCCTTGTTACCTCCCGCATCTCCTAGATCTCTCCCTCTTGCTCCCTCCAGCCATTCTGCCTCCTTCCATGCTGTTCCTGGAGCACGAGGCATGCTCCTGCCTTAGAGCTCTGCAGTGGCTGTTCTCTGTCCCCAGTGCTCCCCCCGCCCCCCACCGCGCACCTACATCAGTGTGGCTCACTCCTTCACCTGCTTCTATTTCTTACCCAAATGTTACCACCTCACTGAGTTCTGCCCCAACTACCACGAATAAAATTGCAACCCGATTTCCGCCAGCACTCCTGGCTTGCCTTACCTATTATTTTCCCCTGTCCCTGTCACCTAGTACCTTCTAACCTGCTATGTAACTTATTTATTATTTTATTTAGTGAATGCATGCTCCATGAAGCCAAAGGTTTTCATTTTGCTCACTGATCGATGCCACGTGCCCAGAACAGCCCAGCACAGAGGCACTCAATAAATAGTTGCTGAGCGAATGAGTGAGTTATTGGGCTAATTACAGGAATTGTGAAGCAGGTGGCATTTCAGCTTGGGTTTGAAGAAGAGCAATGGCTATAATCCACAGAAAATGCAGGAATGTTCCAGACAGAGGGAGAACCATATGAAAATACTGAGGAACGTGACAGAGGCTTGAAGTCCACGTAATCCAGACCTGACCCCAGGGGCCAGGCCAAGGGTGGAGCTGGCACACAGAAGGACACAACACACACTTGCTTGGAGTGTCCCTTTGCATGTAGCTCTTACTGTGGTAAATTAATTGGTGAGGGTTTCGGGTTCTGTATCCAAAGCAGTTGCTCTATTTCTGTGCCTTTAGCTCAGAGGTGTGACAAAGACAATTAAGAGAAGAAATGGCTATGTCTGCTGCTCAGTGCCATGTCCATCCCAGCCCCTCAACAACCCTTTGCCTTTGTGACCTTTGTCAAGGACAATCTCTGCTACCTGAAGCAGATAGAATGAACCTGAGCAGAGTCAGGGAGCCCACAGAGGGAAGAGATCCAGAGAGCATGAACACCTGCCTAAGGGCAGGGCCTGCAGAACCCAGCCTAGGACTGTGAGCAGCATAAAGTGGCTGAGCCACTGTCAGGGACTAGAAGGCATCACAGGGCAGAGAGTGGTCCCAGTGCTCCCAACCTTTTTCCCAACAGAGGTTAAGATGTATTCTGCAAACCAGACTCCTGTAACTTCAAAGTGGATCCTGGGGGTTGTTAAGAAAGTGGTTTGAAGCAGGGAGCTCAAGGACCCTCCATGCTCACTATGATAAACTCTGGGGGTAGGACCCCGACATCAGTATTATTTAAAGATTGCCAGCAGGCCCTGGCTGGTGTGGCTCAGTGGACTGAGCACTGGCCTATGAGTCAAAAGATTGCCAGTTGGATTCTCTGTGAGGGCACTTGGCTGGGTTGCCGGGGCAGGGCGGGAGGCAACCAAAGTTTCTCTCTCACATCAATGTTTCTCTCCCTTCCCCTCACTCTACAAATAAATAAATAAAATATTTTAAAAAGACATTTAAAGATTGCCAGTGGTTTTCAGCTTCGGCGCCCATGAATCAAGTGCTTGCTGAGGGCCGGGAGCAGCTTCTGGAACTGCTAACAAGAACTGCAGGTGAAGGCAGTGAACAGGAGGATAAATGGGGTGGGGCCATCAATCAGTCTGGAGTACCAGCCAGGCTCAATACTGACAAGACTGCCTGCAGGGGCCCAGAGGCCCCCGGGGCTAGGAATCAGGTCACCTGGGTCCCCCTAGTTACCAATGGGCCTTAGGTGTGTCCCTTCACCTTTCTGGCTTTCTGTTTTCCTTACCTATGATAGAGAGTTGTGCACTGGCTCATGGGGCGGGAGGCGGCTGCGGGAACGTAATGAGAACGGGGGTATTGAGGGCTTTTCACATATGAAGGTCTGTCCAAGTATGAGATGGTGCCCAGAGGTGCCCCTGGGTCACAGACACTGAATGTAAGTGTCACATGGGCTGGGTCTCTATTTTATTCATTTGTGTATCTCAGAACTCAGAATAGGCTGTGGCACTTAGTAGTTGTTCAATAAGTATTTGCCAAATAAAGGTAGCTGAAGGTTGACTGTTTGGCTCCAGCTGCATCCTTGGTTCTCCCCAGGATAAGTTCCATCTGAGGACAAAGGTGTGGCTGTCTGTCCCCTGATGGGCAGTGTAAGAGGGTTCCACTCTGCCCCTGTAGGCTCCTACTAAAGGCCCCTGCTCTCCCATCCTTCCAGAACTAAAGCCATGCTGCCACCCTTTGTAATCTCCCTGCCAACCCAAATTTCACAGGTCTTAGCAGCTGTGAGACACAAAATCTGTGAGGGAGACTCCAGGCCTCACAAATCTCTCCTCTCCTGAATGCTAACAGCCTGAGGAGCCTCTGCTGCTCATCTTGGCAATGGATAAGGGCCTTAAGTGTTCACATTGAATAAGGGGCTTAAATTGCTCCCTCTAACAAGATTGTGAGGCTCTAAGGAAAAGGACTGCACCCTCTTCCATCCCCTGAGCACTAATGGCACATCTGTGAAGTCCCAAAGCCTACAGAACTGCAGAGGGCTGCAGAGATGAGGGATTCTGCCCATGACTTCTAGGAGCTTACAATTGTGCAGGGAAACTAACATATGTACAAGGGCTGCTACAAATAAACTTGGGGTCACAAAGCAGTGTGCACCAATCATAGCATTGAAATTAAACCAGGTGCCTGCAACTCCTCAGTAAGCTCAATTAAAAAAGCTAGGAGTCCACCTCTAAATTAGGACAGGAAACCTCATACAGATGAGAAATGGGTGCTCATTCCTCATTTGAATGCTCCCAGGGATATCAGTGCTCAGTACTTCTCAGAGCAGCTAATGTCACCTTTTGGTAGTTTGGATGGCATGGCAGAGATGGGTAGGTGGCTTTCTACCAAAGATCCATGTTTCCCCTCTGCAGTGTAGCGTTTGCAAGGAAGAGCTGTCCAGCCAGGGACTACAGTTCCCAGGTGCCCTTGCATTCAGGTGGAGCCACATGACTAGTTCTCACCAATGGATAGTAAGTCAATGTATTAAGAAGGTAGGGGGACCAAGCTTTCTCTTTTCCCTTCTGCAAGAACAGTGGGAGCCACATGGTGAAAATGGCAAACGCAGATGAAAAGAGCTTCGGTCCTTGAATCATACTGTGGAAGGAAGACTTTCTGCCAAACACCAACAGTGGACTGTTACATGAGTGAGAAATAAATTGTGTTGTGTTAAGATGCTCAGATTTGGGGTTTATCTTTTACTACAGCTAGTGTTACCTTAATAATTTAGGTTGGAAAAATCCTTTTTTTACATTGGGCTCTTTGTTGTGTTGGACCCAGATGCTGGCATTTGTATTAAAGAGACACTTTCCTAGTCCTGATGCCCACCCATCTATGGAGCAATTACGCTTTCCCTTTAAATATGCCCTGAAGACAAGACCAAAGAGAAAGTGGCTGAGGGGATGCTGGCTCTGCTCCCCCCCACCCCCCACCCCCGGCCCATTCTGTTTCCCAGACGCTTGATTTGGCCGCTGTTGCCACAGGCATCAACTGGATGGAGTCCATGATGTAAAAACAAACCAGACAGAGCCCAAAATTCCCCAGCCTAGCCCTCAGGGCAGGGTGAGCTTGTCCCCAGTGTGTTTTCCTCCTCCCTAATTAATCCCTGAGATTCAAGGCCATGATTTGGTACCAGAATCTTGGCTGCTCCAGGTTCATTTAAGGGGTTTGCTTATGTATCTCCCCAACAGTATTCCCTTCATTAGGCATCTGATTTGCCTCCAGCTGTACGAATGTCTTTAGATTTGTCAACACCATTTCCCTCCTCTCTCCTAAGCTCGTTCTCATTTAACTGAAGATTCAGCCCAAGCATCACAGCAAGGCTGAGCCCACCGGTCTCCCCACGTACTGTTTTCCTCCGGCTCACGGATCTCATTGTTGGCACAGGCAAAGTCACGAAGTATCTGTCTGTCGCCCTTAGCCCTGGAGAACCAGCAGTCACACTGGAAGCGGAAGGTCTCCTCAAGGGAGTTGTCGGTCACATCAATGTAGCTCAGGTGCCAGCCTGGAGACTTCCCTGCCGGAAAGAGATTGTGGGGCCTGGGAGATGAGCGTGCTCTTCCTGGCTCTCAAACTTCTGCTCCCCCAGGCCTCTGGCTGTGTGGCCCTGGATAAATTCTCTGTCCTCCCTTGGCCTCGGTCTCCTTGATGAAATGAGGGGTTGGGTTAGATGATCTCTGAGGGCTCCTCTAGCCCAGAGAATGTAATTCTCCTGAAAACATCCTTACCTTGGGGTTCATGAACTCTCAGAAGATTTGTGTATGGGATTTAAGCAGTCTGTGGGCCCCAAGAAATTGTGCTATAATTATACAGAGACATCATACCAGGGGCATCGCTCATTGCTTTAGCATATTCAAAATGGGCCTATGACCTAAGAAATAGACCTTTTAAAAGTTCTTAAAGCTGAAGGATAAATCCTATGTCTTCTTGACACCAGTATCCACATAGCTCACACCTAGTATCTTTATAGAATCAGTTCAGGCATCACCTCCTCCAGTAAGCCTTCTCCAGTGTTCTCCCACTGCCTACTCAGCCTGTATCAGGTGTCCTCCTTGCTTTGATGACATCCTGAAGCTGCCTTGGCCATGCTCTGACCATCCTGTTTACATGTGTTTCTTCCCCTAGATCATGAGCTTTTGAGGGCAGGAACCAGACCTTATTTGTTTTGGTTCCCTCAATGCTTAGTTTAGCAACTGGCATGTAGTGGTTGCTTAATGAAAGCCAAATGACTATATTATGGTTTTGAAAACATTTGCTATTTGACAATCACAAGAGGGGTCAGAAACGGCTATTTCTTCAGAGTATGTTGCTAAACCTGACACATTTTGCCCTACTCTCAAATAATCAGCTCTTTCTGTTGTGATTGGCAGGGCATCCTTTAGAAATGTTCCCCTCAAATTATAGCTATTATGGATGAATCGATGTGTATTTGCTCTGCAAGCTGCATGCTACCGGCACCATGCACTGGTTCAGTTCCCCTCAACACATCAGTGTCCTTGAGAACTCAAAAGGCCAAAGGGCCCCCATGTGTGGATAAATCCCAGTGGTGTTACAGGTTATTATGATGATTATTTTTGAAATGCTTTATATTTCTGTGAACTTATATTATTCGAAAGAAAACATATAAATAAATTAATTTCATGGTAAAAAATTTGCTTCATTGCAGGAGAGTTTTCACTTCAGAGGGAGCAAGAAGAAGAGCAAGATGCATTAGAAAAATAAACACTCCTGTGTTATAATTTGTTCAGTATTATAAAAGCTACTTGGGTAACTGGAATTAAGGAGAATTAATCATTTGTCTTAATTTTCCTCTATTAACTATATTTCATAGTAATCAAATAGTATCAGAGGCAATTATTTAATAGAATTCTAGCTGATAAAAGGATAAGGAGTGAAAAATAGAAAATCGTCATTTGTAACCCTAATAGATCATCACTGGATGAAGCCGTTAGGTGAAAGTTACAGGGGATTTTACGATGGAGTGATCAGGCTGGCAGTCCCTGGACCCACCGTTCTGTGTAAGCATCGGTAGGAGTGGGACTGCTGAGATATAATACAAAGTACACGGGTCTCATTTTAAAATAGTACTGATACCACCTATACAGTATTTTTGCCAAAGAAAGTTGAACCTGACTATAGTCAAGCCTTGAGAGCTGGCTTTCAGGTTGTAGAAAGTATGGGGAATAAAGAGACAGTAATGCCATGAAAAACCAAACAGGTCCAGAATGTGGAAATTCTATAAATCATTGGACCCATTTTCTTCAACGAGTTAATAGCACAGAAAAATAAAGGGAGTAGGCACTGTTCTCCATTAAGAGACTGAGGAGACATAACAACTAAATGTAGTGTGTGGACCTTGTTTGCATGATGATTCAAAGAAAATCAAAAGTAGAAAGACTTTTTTAATGTTATTAAAGCAATTTGCATATGGAGTGAAAATTGAATGACATAAAGAAATTATTGTTTTGTGTGATGATGGCATTGTGATTTCACAAGAAATTGCCCACTTTAATTTGAAAAACATACTAAATATGTTTGGGATAAAATGACATGTGGTTTAGAATTTGATTTTATGTATAACTTTCAGCAACCAGAAAGAAATTAAGAAGAAAAACAATTTAAAAAGGAGGTAAAAGAGGTATAACAAATCATAATTGTTGAATCTATGTGATGAGTATGTGGAAATTTTTAAATAATATTCCTTTCAATGTTGTGCATGTTTAAAATTTTCCATAAAAAAGAGCCACTGGATAAACAAAAAAGATAGAAAGGTAGATTCAGGAGAAGAGAAGATAGTTATGCTATTAAATTAGCTAAACATTTGTAACCTGACTTACAAAAAAGTAATTTTTCAGGATCCATAACATTTTTTTTGAAAACTCTCAAACAAAATATACTTGTCCTCATAAATTTCCATGCAAGGGAAGCATAATGTAGCATGAATATTTTTAAACTAAATACGGAAAAGTGTGGCATAGAGAGCACTTAAGGACATGTTTAGCTATCTTAGCTTATATTACCTTTTAAACTTCCATTTCTGGAGGAGAAAGTTTCTATAAAGAAGAAGTTAGGCACAGAACTTGGACTCCCCATTCCTCTCCTGACCCTAGTATCCCAGCCACCTGGGTTTAATGAGGATACAGAAATGTTCCTTTCCCTGCCAATGATATGGTTCTACTTTCAGATCCAATGTCTGGTTGAAGGGGAGGAGGTCCATTTCTCTGCCTACAACGGGAAGAGGATAATATCAATGACTCAGGATTTCTTTATGTTTAATGGCCAACATAAGGCCAAGGCAATTCAATTCCATAGTCGTGGGCTATCCAAGGGAGGAATCAGTCTTTGAAAAGCCTGGCACCTAAATCACTGTGCACAGCTGTCCATGGTGCTGAACAACCTATAACCATTCAGGGTTTTGACAGTCGGTGGTGAGATAGAAAGGATTGACTGTTGGATTTATTGCATAGAAGAAAAACACATGAAGAAAACTGATAAAGTCTAGATGTGCACACTATTGGCATCAGAGACTGGCACACAGTATTAGAGGGCTTAGTCAAGACCCTGAAATTCATGGCAGGACTCAATTTTTCAAAGTACTAATACATAAGAAAAAACTCTGAGTCTGGAGAATTGTAGGTTTCCTGTGACTGAGTCATGAAAAGACAGGAATGGATCTGAGGGACCAAAAAAGGGGTATAAATAAATTATATTAAAACTAATATTAAGTCTCTACTATATCATAAACAGTCTGATAGGCATTAGGGAAAGAACAATGAAGAAGACAATGGTACTCAGGGAGCTGACAGTTGAGTAAAGGGGACAAAGAAAAAGCATGTAGTTACAAATTTAATGACTGTTCTAGGAAGGGTTCTGGTTACATAAGGAAATAGGAAGAACTTTCAGCAAAGATGTGAGGACATAAGAGAGATTGTTAATTGATAACTTCAGTTCTAGATTCTTCCTCTTTTTCCAGCTTAGAGGAATGTAGTTGGTTTCTGAGCCCCAGTTAACATTGAACTGCATGCAGGGGTGTGGAGGCTTCAGCTGCAAAAGTTAAAGCAATGAGTTTGTCACCTTGAGAATTATAACTCTGGACCATCTGGCCTTACTGGACTTTGAGCTGCTACAGCTAAGCTTTACATTAGGCTCTCTGATTGGACTGCATTCTGATTTAGTGTGTTTTATCTTGCTCCAGTGGCTTTGAATATTTTTCTACCCAGCAGCTAGTCCCGAGGGAGATTTTTTTTTTCCTGCACAACTCCTCTGCTCTCAAGAGTACTAATATCTTGTTGGTGCATGTTGGTAGCATGTCTGAGAGTTAGAAGCCCATGGATACAATGTGCTTCTTTCTGATGATGGCAGGGACACCATTCCTGGGACTATACTTCCTACACAATGGTTTGCCTCTGGTGTGGACCCTGCAACAGGAGAGTCTTTGCATGGATATTAGGGTAGGTAAACCCCATCCCCACATTACCCCATTAATATAATCAGTTAAATCCTTCTCATAAGGCTTGTGACACATACAGTGGGGCTCCATGCTTTCCGTGAGCCATTGGCAGCCCAATTAAATAGTGAAGTGATTGTCTTGACTGGGCGAACCATTTGCTGAGTGTTGTAGGCAGCAGCTCATCCTTATCTTGTGAACTGTCTGCAGAAGAAGATGGTCTTGATCATTATGGGTTCTTGTTATTATATCGAACTTTCATACACCAGTCAACCTGTTATTGGTCCTAAGACAATCATAATGGATGATGAGAAGGTGGGAAAGAATTCAGGGGTCTTGTTTTGTTTGCTTCTTGGAAAAGAGGAAAGATTCATCAGAAGTATTTTGAGAATGTTCTGCAAGCATGTTTTTTCCCCATAGACTCATAATGACACTGGAAGGGACAGGTGAGGAAGAAGGATCCCCACCCACTACACCCTTTTCTAGATAAGACACCCCAATACACCCTGGTAACAATCATACATGGGAGACAGAGTGAACAGAGGTAGAAGAATCTGCCCTCATCTCAACTTTTTTGACCCACTGGCACACTGGCACCCAGCATAGTGTACCGGAACAGGGGTTGGGAGGCCTGGATTTATTTGTCCTGTGTTCTTTTCTTGGGGTGTAGTCCTGAGTAAGGCATTCAAACTTCACAGAACCCCAACATATTTTTGGTTGTAGAAAAGACAGGTAACGAAGTGGTTTTTCTGTAGTAATTCACAAAGAGGTTGTAAGGATCAAGTGTTTGCATCTTTAATACTTAATATTATCAGATATGCACTGAACATAGACTGAATGGACACAGTGAGATTTGAAAACTGTGTAGTTCTGTGAAAATATTTGTCATTTTATTGCTTTGAAGATTGGCCATTTTCTCTGTGCCTAATTTGAGCTAATTCCCTGTTATGGAATATACTTAACTGTTTAACTCATGTTAAAGCAAAATAGTCTAGCTCCCTTAGGAAAGGAGATTTCAAACTGTCAAGTTGGGTTTCATCAGTCAGCACAATGAACATATTGGTCCCCAGTAGGGACTTGGAAGAAGTCAGGACAAACAAAGTCAGGATGGCTCAGGGCCACTTCTGGGGGAGACTCAGAAATACTGGAGAAGGCTTTGAGCAGATAGTTTTGCAGAGGCTAGTTTCAGTGGAGGACAAGAGGGGTGAGTTAGAATAGTAAGAATTAAGGGAGCAGCATGTGTTAAGGAGGTGAAATATAGTATTTAACAACTCTTCTCTAATTAAAATGGAACTTAAAGGCCAAACAGCAGGAAAAAAATGATCAAGTGTACACTGAAGACAACAAAAGAATAACCAAAGAGATGTTGAGAACATGAACGTCATCACATATACAAACATGACAAAGTTTCCATGGGTATTCCAAATTTAAAAATAAATTTCTCACTTGGCTTATGTTCTATTCCATAATTTATATTTATAAACAAATTTGACTAATTTTAGACTTGCTATTATAAATAAACAAGTCTAATCCTTTATAGAAAATCCATGGGAAGTGAATTTTCTTTTTTTTAATTTTTATGTCTGAGCTAGGAAGTCAATGCTCCAATGTCACAGAAAATTAAGAACCATTCATAACCCCTGGGAGAAAGCAGGACGCACTGAGCTTCATCTCTAAAATTTGTTCAGAAACATTGGGTCTTTTAACTGATGGAAGCATCAAAATGGTAGCAATCAGCATTTGTAGTTGCCAGCCACCTGGGGTAGAAGGGTCAACATGTTGCCAGGGAGATGGGGAGAGGCTCAGGTGGAGAGCTAAGGCCTGCCCTCCCTATCACCCTGACCTTGAGCGGGACATACCTGTGTTGTCATGCCAGACCCTCAGTTTGCAGAGGTGACCCAAGCTGAGCACGTCAGGGAAGTCGAACGTGTCTTCGTTGTCCTGCATAAACTCCATCCCCTCAGCCGAACGCTTCAGGGCCAGTGTCCCGCTGTCTCCATCCTCCCCAAAGATGATGATGAACACATTGGCATCAGTGCCCGCACCTGGGAGTGCATAAGATAAGGGCTCTGGGTGCTAGTCTCTCAGACACATAGTCTTCTTGCCTTGGTCTGCATCCTCCCATCCTTGGGGGAGCCAGGTGTGCAGGTGGGCAAGTTCAGAGTCAGTGAGGCTGGGGTAGGAAAGGGCTGGAATTCTCCGGTCTCTGACTGTATCCTCCATTTATCTCTGTGCTTTGTGCATGCTGGTGGGCAAAGTGGAGTCCTGGCTAGCAAGTGTGAATGGTTTAGTATAAGAATTCACCTAGTTCTGGAGAAATACACCCACACTTAGAAGGCATGCCCTGTAGACTGGCTTTACAGTTTAGAAATACAGGCTCCCTCCTACACACTGTGGGTTCAGAGGAAATAGGAAAGTTTCTTGTTCCTCAAATATACCTCTTGATAACATACTACACTAGAATTCATATCATTTACTTAAGCCAAATAGAGGTATTGACCCTTGTTAAAAAGAAGATGCTTCTCAAAGAGGTGACCCTGTGGAGCTTTTTTGATGTATACCCTGTGGTTATCAGTAAACTTATCACTTGTTTCCTGAGGTTACATCATGAGGATATGGAGGGGCTTGAAAACATGTGGACACTTGGAACTTTTAAGCAAAAACAGTGAAGGCTCCACTGTGAGGAGGAAAGGAAGAAGGGAGGGGCCAAAAACAAACTTTACCAGTTTTATTGACCCATCAGTTATGCTTGTGATAGGACCATGAGAGCTTCATTTCTTTGGCTAAATGTTTCTCTATTGGGCCAACAAGTTAATTCTAAAGTAGCCGTTCACCATTAGTGTAAATGAGTTTGCCAGATTCCTTGCAACAGTTCCTGGGGAGCAGGCTTGGTACAGGGGAAGGCAGGCAGGAAACATGGCCTTTGCACACATTAGTGTTCTTACTTGGAAGGTTTCCTCTGGTGACCCCTGTGCCTCAGTGGCTTCTGTTTGTCTTTCCGGACTGGACTTTGGCCCTCCGTGACCTTACGTCTGATCCCTTGTGCCTCCCTCTGGGTTTCCCAGCATGTGTGCTGACAGAACCTCACTGTCATTTGCTCCATGAGAGTGTCAGACCCACAAGGGCCCAGGGTCATCTCTCCATTCTATGACCCTAGGCCAAATCTGGTTCACAAAAGATGGTTGAAAAGATCAAGGATGAGGGCAGGAACCCACAGAATCTCAGATGCATGGCACCTGGCTGAGTGGCACTGGGAGGCAGCAGGAGGACTGAGGATCTATGAGTCAAGCTTCATTTCTGACCATTTGCTGACCATACTGCTCGATAACATTCTCCCTCACTTGTCTGAGGGAGGAGGAACACAGCCAACTCCATCACTGGGAGGAAATACTTCTGTCCAGATAGAAAGTAACACACTGTGGAAAGGTCTTAGATTGATTAACATTTGGAAGGCCATCTAAAAAAATATCCTGACTAGAGCCCAGGGCCTAAGGCTGAACTTGAGGAGGGACAAGAGTAGTGGGAGGTGGGAGTGGGAGACAGGGGACCCATCAACTCACCGCTGATGTCACTGGTCTTAACTGAGATGGTGTAGGAAGTCCACTCCATCATCTCCTTTCCATTGATGACAGCACACATTTCACACACCAGGGTCTGCTTGCCCTTCCACAGGGACAGCCAGTCTCCATAATGGAACATGGTCAGGTCTCCAGTGTTCATGTTCTTCAGGAGGATCTGGGTGAGAGGGCCCAGTGGGGGAATACCTGTCCTCGCCTCCACCAGCCCCTCGCCCACTAATGCATCCCCTTTGGCTGAGCCCCAAGGACCCAGAATCCCTTGAGACGAGTTCTTCTGCCTTAGACTCCCGGCATATGGGAAGGGCCCTGTCCAGGACAAAGACTCTGCCCTGTGTGCCTCACACAGGTGTGGAAACCCCCACCATGACTACTCTAGTTTAGGGATTTGAAAATGGGCTATTTGTCCAAAGATGTTTCCAACATTGTACACAAGAAGTGTGTGCTGAATGACTGACAGACAATGGACCAACCAAAGCACTGTCAGGCACAAACACCTGGGAATAGTGTACTACTGAAGTTGGCCCGATTGTCCTGGGCCTGGGCACCATATTGTTAGCTCAAGAAGAATATGCTGAAGAGGGGTGTAGGAGCCTGGGGAAACTCAGGACAGATGGCTGTTGGTGGATGGGGGATGAGAGGACTGATTTTGGGGAAAGTAGAGGGCCCAGGTGGAGAAAGAGGCAGCCACCTAACTCAGGGATCACAGGGACACCAAGGGCTCCCTTTTCATCCCACGTAGTTTCCACCATATTGCTGTCCCAACTCCTGCTGCTCCTTTATCACTCCTACCAACTGACCTCCTCCAAGAAGCCCACACCAAGTCTCTGCTTGCTACAGTGCCTGCTGTGTCCTCTGCCAGTCGATTCAGTTTTAACTGGACGCAAATAAATAAAACTCTGTTCTCCAATTAATTTGCATCAAAGGGGCCTATTGGATTATATAGGCCAGGTCTCTGTAACAACCCTCTAAGATGGCATTTGTACTTTCCCAAGGTCCTCCAACAACTCAAAGGAGCAGGACAAAGGTGCAGGCTGGGGGTGGGAGGGAGAGAGAGGGTGCAGATGATTTACCTTCTCCAGGAACCACTCAGGCCTGTTTCCCTGGCCATCAATTCGGATCCGCATCTTGGTGAATGGAGCAATGTCCAGGATCTCCATGAGGAAGGTGTCATTCTGCTCCCTCTCAAATCTGGGGGTGGAGAGCAGATGCATGAAAAAGGGGAGCTGGCTGTGGTGAGGGCCCAGGTCATGCCACAAACCAGGTTCAGGGTAAGGAGAGAACAGGCTTCCATTGACTCCCCAGTTTCTTGTCTGTTGCACCCAGATATGTTGCCAAAATACTTAAGATAAGTGAGTTTGCCTGTAGAAGCAGTCCTCAATCCATCCCTACCAGTTCTTGGTCTTCATCTCATTCAGCAGTCCCAGCTTTTCTCTGGGACTTGGTTTCCTCATCTGAAGTCTGGGGAGAATGGCACTAGGCCTGCAGTCTCAATGGAAAAGGAGTTTCATGTCCACAAAGCTTTACAGGCTCCCATGAATGGTGGGGAACGTTGTGCACCGCACAACTCTAGATGTGTTATATATATACACAATCTGCACAATTAAAGGCAGTGGCCTTGGGTGGCAGGGACATAGAAAGTAACATTGCTTTTGTTGCTATGACTACTTTTCTGCTGAATTGCTGTCTCATCTCAGAGATGCTCTCTCTTCATCCCTTACTGACCTTCCCACAGTGCCGCACATATAAAGCGACCTTCTGTGCTGACTGATTGCTTGACTGCTGGCTGGTTCCAGATGCTGCTGCTGATAAGTCTCTGGGGGTAATGCAGGTGGCACTGAAGATATGACACTGCGTGGCAACTGTCATGCCTTTTTGAATACAAGACATATTTTTAAAAGCAGAGGCCACAGCCAGTGGGACTGAGACTGCAAATGCTATGGACCAGGAACGAACCACTCCTAGTCTTACAGGCAGTGGCGGAACAGCCAAGCAGCCTAATCTCTTTGGATAAGTTGCTCAGGTGTATTTTATGAATATTAGAAGTAAAAATGTTCTCCCCAAAATCTATCTGAAATCCTTTGTGCTCCAGTTTAAGCCCAGTATGTCCCTCTGCTCATTTGCAAACAGAAGGAGGCGCTCACAAAGTCCATTGTCAAGTTCATATCACATACTGGAGACTCCTCTCAAATCATCTTTCAACTCATTTGCTTCCTTACTCTTGCCAGGTGTATAATGTTGCAGATCAAAGGAACTTTAGAATTCTTGGCTTTGTATTTCTCTTTAATTTTCACCCTTTGATTTAGCCAAGTGTCTCCATCTTATAGTGGGCCAGGCGAAGGAGAAGGGGAGTAACAAGCTTGTCTTGTAGAAGGCAGAAGAGTGGATTACTTGGCTCCCTCACCCTTCTTTAGAGACCAAACCCCACCTACACCTGGATGGACCTCCTTTCCTCGGGTTAAAAGCCCACATCCAAAGACAAAGCCCCTCATCGGCCCTCCATTGCTCCATAGCTAACTCGCCACATTTTCTGCTACACAATCCCCTCAAGGCTGACACTTGGTAGGGCCCCCAAACTGAGGAGCTGCCGTGGGAGAAATGGTCAGCCTTTGAGCCACATCCCCTAAGGCCTAAAACTCTTGGTAAACTAGTTGCCCTCCCAGCCTAAGGCTTTGGCTCTGGTTAGCCTTATACTGTTCTCAGTCACAGAGACTAATACTGTATGTGAGTAGGTATTGGTTACTCTGATAGGGGTGGGGAACAGGAGAAAACCAGAATAGAAAGGGAATGAGCAACAGCCAAAGGTCATGCTCCTCTGATGTCACCTCTTCAGCTGCTGAGCAGAGAGGCTCCTCTGGGTAGATAAGCAGGGCAAAGCCTGGACCACTTTAGCAGCCTTGTCCTTCTGAGTCAGAGGCTCAGGAGATTCACAGTGACATAATACTATCAACTAATCTGCAGACCTTACAATTAACATTCTCTAGGGAGGGAGGAAGAGATGGAAAGAAGAAAGTACAGGGGAAAGGAAGAAAAGATGGGCTATGAGATCAGGTAATCAAGGAAGGCTTCTTGGAGGAGGTAGGTTTAAACTGGACCTTGAAAGAGAAGAGAGTGGATGAAGGGCACCGCAGGAGGTGGGAATCACAAGGACAAAGGTGTGGAGGCTGGAAGTCCCCAAGGAATGAGGGGCATATGAGGGAAGTGATCTGGTTGAACGCACAGTGGGGCTAGAAAGTGAAGAACTGGATAGGCAGAGGGGTAAAAGGCAGAGCTGGTCCCTGGATACCTGGCCTTCTTTTTGTCCAGCTGCACTTCCTCTGTGCTGCCGTGGATGCCATAGAGGGTCATAAAGATGTTGGAGTCTGTGCCACCATCAACCTCGTCGCCTGTCCACACAGTCATCTCATACAGTGCCTGCCATGAGAGGGATACAGGTCCTGAGCCTTGGTGTCACTCACCAACCCCACCCACTTGCCTCATTATCACCAGGGCAAGATGACACTGTCTTCTAGCTCTGTGGCTCTGAAGTGTCCCCCACAAGGCCCAGCTTACTACTAGAGAGAATTCCATTTCACATAGAGAACGTGTGTGCAGCTGAAACATGACTTAGAGTCCCAGCATCAACTGATTCCTTTGTCAGTCGAATCACAAACTAAATCCATGCATTCTAGCAGCACATGATGGCAGGACAGTGGCATTTGGAGCCACGCAGAGCTCCATTTGAATCCTAGACCCACCACCAGCTAGCTGTTGAACCTGGGCAGGTGCTTCACACTTGCCAGCCTCTGCTTTGTCCACCATGAAATGGGGATAAGCACTTTGCAGAGTTGTGACAGCTACAGACATGGGGCAGCCTTGTGGTATGGCCTCAAGAAGCAGCAGCAGCTTTGTCTTTCCTTCAAGCTACAGCCAAAAAACATCCTGATGCTTAAGGGAGCTCAGGCTCCATTCACTGGTAAAATGGGACAATCACCTATTCTATTTGATTTTTGCTTTACTTTGGGATTTTGCCATTTTTGTCTTAGGTTCACTACAAAAAAAATGATATATTCCCTTTGTTTCCACCAGAGAGGGAGGCAGCAGCGAGCTCTTTCCAGAACCCTCACTGAAGCCCCTGGCCTTGGATTTTCCTCTCAGAGGACGCCTCGTGGCAAAGGGGCCATCTTTACCCATGATCTGGGGTGTGTTCTAGTCTCGGCTTCTTACTCTATTTCCTCTCGCCAGGTGCCCAGGCATCAGCAACTAAGTCCCAAAGACTCAGGATAGGCTTGCACACATGGCTGAGAAACTGCCAGGCTACCATCATCTCCTTTGCCCATACCTGGCCCTTCCCTTCCCCTGTGGCTGCCCCATGGTTTTCTCACCTGTGCAGGAGCCTGGTACCCACTAGCCAGAAGCTTTAAAACTCAGAACCCAAGTCACACACCACAGTGATCATGCCACCAATGTTGTGCCTTTGGGTACTCGGTGGTTGTCAAGCAACAGCTAGAATCTCTGCCACGAAACTGCAAGATTAGAAGTAGTATTTTCAGGCCTGGCCCAGAGGACAGGTTTTCTGAGGGAGTAACGGAAGAGTCTCCTGCTTTACCAGGAAAATCCGCTTAGACCATCTAACAAGAGCATCTGTGGTGGCACGGAGTTATTGAGAATAAAAACAGGAGCCTGGTGCTCTTTTGCTCTTATCCAGACAGGCATCAGAACTAGAATGGTCAGAATGAGTTTTTGTGGCTCCAAGGAGACTGGCCCTTATGGCTCCTCCCTCCAGACTCCTGCTCTCTGTGTCCAGATTTCTCTTCTTTGCACAGACACCCGTTATGTCACAGGTCTGTTTCCCAAAAGAAACACAGAAACAGTGCTTTTGTAACTCCACTCTGATATCAAACGCCTTGGGGAGACGGCCATTCTAAAGAACCCTGTGGCAAAGGACCTGAACAAACACTTCTCCAAGGAGGATATACAGAGGGTCCAAGGGATATGAAAGAATGCTCTACATCACTAGCCATCAGAGAGATGCAAATAAAAACCACAATGAGACACCACTTTACACCAGTCAGAGCGGCCATCATCAACAAATCAACACATAACAAATGCTGGCGAGGATGTGCAGAAAAGGGAACCCTACTGCACTGTTGGTGGGAATACAGACTGGTGCAGCCACTATGGAAAAGAGTACGGAATTACCTCAAAAAACTAAAAATGGATCTGCCTTTTGAACCAGCAATTCCTCTGTTAGGATTATACCCAAAGAATCCTGAAACACTAACTCAAAAGAACCTATGCACCCCTATGTTCATAGCAGCACTATTTACAATAGCCAGTGCTGGAAACAGCCTCAGTGCCCATCTGTAGATGAGTGGATTAAAAAACTGCGATACATTTACACAATGGAATACTATGCAGAAGAAAGAAGCAGTTCCTGCCTTTTGCGACAACATGGATGGAACTAGAGAGAATTATGCTTAGCGAAATAAGCCAGGCAATGACAGAAAAATACCATAAGATATCACCTAATACAGGAGACTAATGAACAACAGAAATGAACAAAATTGAACAAGGAACAGAGTAACAGTTATCAGGGGGGAGGGGGAGAGGGAGAGAAGGGGGCTAAGTAGGGGAAGGGTTTAGTAAAGGAACAAGTAAAAATAACCCACAGACATGGACAACAGGGTGAGGATTGACCGTGGGAGAAGAGGTGGGCTGGGTGGGAGGGGAGCAATGAGGGAAAAAGTGGAACAACTGTAACAGAAAAACAATAAAGATAAAATAAAAAAACAAAAACAACAAGAAAGAACTGTGTGGTTCTTTGTAAAGTAACAAACCTGTGTTCTCACCTTAAGAAAAGAAATGATTTATTTATTTATTTTTAGAGAGGAGAAAGAAGGGAGAAAGAGAGGGAGAGAAACATCGACCAGTTGCCTCTTGTACATACCCTAGCTGGGGACGTAACCTACAACCCAGGCAGGTGCCCTGACCAGGAATCAAACTGATAGCTTCTGCTTTGCAGAACAATGCCCACCGAGCCACACCAGTCAGGACAACCTGTGTTCTTTTACACCATGAATAACAGGGCTGTGGGTCTGGATTTCTGTGGACTAAAGAGCTCAGAGGGTGATACAGCTGCACTGGGTTGGGGGTGTGTGGGTGCTGGTGGGTGGTGCATACCCAGGCACACACATACCCACGTGAATGCTGGGAACTGGGTCAGGACAGAGGTCCCTGGATGAACTATGTGCTAACTCACATACTGTCTGGCCACAGATGGAGATGTCTGGGGAAAGGAGGGAGGCTGTCTATGTGGGAGCATGTTCTATCCTCTGGGTCCCAAGCAAGGGAGAGGGTAGGCACCCACTTTCCTGCCTGTCAAGGTTTTGACAGCCCATAACTCAGCCCTTCCTTCTGTCTCCATAGACAATATGGCAGGGCACACTCAGATGCAGGCTGATTGCTTCTTACCTTTGCGGGACAGCTGCTGACTTGAATCTCATTGATTTGGGTTTAGGAACAGAGGTGAAGGCTAAAGCCTTCTGTTGACCACAACAGCTTTTCAGAGAGAAAGAGAAGTCTGTGGGGTCACATGAACCAGAGGCCTCTAGGCTGCCAACTGGCCATGTTTCCTTGGGCATCAGCACCCAGACATCCTGCCTCCTGCCTAGCACTGACCCGTGAGTTTGTATAACTCATCCCTGGTCATTTAGACAGTTGGAGATGGAGCCAGGATAGGAACACAGAACTCCTGCCTTCCAGCCTTTTCTACTTAAGGGGGGTGTTGTGCAGACAGCTCTCACTGCACTCTGAGACCCAGAGGCTCACAGAATCCCAAATGCCATCTGTCCCTGTCACTGTCCTACTGGTGTCGATGGAGCATACTTGGAGAATAATGACCCTGAGCATCTATGTAGAGCTGTTTCTTTGCAAAGCTCATCTGGATGTTCATGACTGCATATTAGTTAAGATCTTACCTGGAACAGAATGGAAAACATTATCTCCATGTGCTATATGAGAAAACCAAGGCCCAGAGAGGCCAAATGTCTTACCCAAGTGTCATGCAGCAGTGGAACAGAAAAGACTCGAGTCTCCTGTCTCTGAGCAAAGTGCATGTGGCTGGTGCACCAGGCTGCAGCTTCAGCCAATGCCCCAGTGATGAGTTTCCTGCTTCCCTTACATTCATCTCCCTACTGCTCCCCACCACAACTTGCACACTCTTGCCATGCAATGCACACACACAGGCCCCTCTATACCTTCACCCCAATGTTCACCACCGTAGCATCCAGGAGGTCAAAGACGTGGGATGTGAAGCCATCTCCTCGGTCCTTGGCAAGCCAGCAATTGCAGGTCAGGGTGTACTTGGTGCCCTGGGTGGGCACAGTCAAACTCAGCTCCTCCACCAGCCAGCAGCTCTCAGGGGAGGTCCCATCATGGCCCAGCTGTGAGGGGACACATTGGGGCCCTGAGGATCTGGACATGACTGAGAAAGAAGCCGTCCCTGCCCTGCTCAGTGTCCCCTTCCCCATTCTGCAGCCTCCTCCCTCAGTGCTTCCTTCCAAAGTGCTTTGGACTCACTGACCCCAGTCCCTCCCATGAGGGGAAAAGACTTTGCAGATAGAATTAAAGTGTCTAATCAGAAGACTTTGAGTTAATAAAAAGATTACTCTGGGTGGGCCTGACCTAATCAGGTGAGCCTCTCTAAAAGAGGGTCTGGACGTCAGACATGGAAGAAGTCAGACAGATTTGAACCAGAAGACATCTTCTCTTATTGGCCTTGGAGAAACAAACTGCCATGTTTTATAGGGGCTCGCATGGCAGAGAATGTGGGCAGCCTCTGGGAACTGAAGGCCTCAGTCCTACAACCACAAGGAAATAGATTTTGCCAACAACCAGTGAGCTTTGAACGGGATCCCAAGCCTCAGATGAGACTGCAGCCTTGGCAGCATCTTGATTTCAGCCCAGTGGCATTTGGGAGGAGGAGCCAGCTAACTCACCACATCAGGATTCCTGACCCAGGAAAATGAGAGATAACACATCTGTGAGAGCGTTAGTTCCTAAGTTTATGGTCATTGGGTACAGAGCAACAGAAAACTAACACACAAGGCATCCGCATAGGGTGGGGGGGAAACTGGACATGGAGGGGCGGGGGATTCACCTAAGGTGATGACAGAGGCCAGGAGGTCTTCCCCTGCTACCTGCTCTGAGGTGGGGGTCAGGTCAGCTGCTCTGCCCACCCTCTACTCTCCCTCCCTCCTCCACCCCATGTACAAGTTAGCTCCTTCCTTCCCTCGGGGTGGTCACCATCCTAAGGTCCCAGGGGCCAGCACCTCTATCTTCTTGATGATGCCTATATCCAAGCCTCCCACGTAGAACTCCTCCACGGAGCCGCAGCTGAAGCCCTTCTTCTCTCCAGGATAGTCCAGCCAGATGCGGTTACTGACCTCTTCTTCATCCTCCCCAATGAGGATGACGTAGGCCCGGCTCTCAGTGGCTGCATCCTGGTGCATCCCAGTGGTGACTGACACATAGTAGGGAATGACTGCAAGAGATCAGGGGCCAAGCCTCACAACAGGCCAGGTGGACCAGGGCGGGAGCGTAGACTTGGAAACGAGACTTGAGACATCTCACTGCCTCTGAGACAAAGTGCAAAGGAGCTTTCCGGACTGTCAAGTTATCTATGGTGAGTGCCTACTCTCCAGGGAGGAGGAAGTCGGTCACTCCCAAGCGAAGATCAAAGAGAGTGTCCTTGTCACATAAAAACTGAGCTGCACCTACTGTGCCCATGTGAAAAGGGATAAGACAAGAACCTTTCCCCACGTACAGGGGAAGCCTGAAAGGTTTACTATGTCAGCAAAAATGAGGTTGGCAAAACCAAGGTCTCACAGAAAATAGGAATTTAGGGAAGATTAATAGAAGAGTATTATATATGTAACGTGGTAAATGAAAATTACAGAAACCATCCATTTCTATCCATTAAACCAAACTAATCAGCATAGAAACTCGCTTAGGTAATGGCACAGAATTCTAGTTGCCCATCCAGTATTTGTTTCCCTTGCAGCTGGGGGTGGCGGGGTCATGGTACATAAGCAGATGTGGTTGAGAACATTGCTTTTAAAGAATCTGACTCAACAGGGAGGAGCCCCTTTTGTCCCTTACCCTTCCATTAATTTTCTTGGGGCATGAATGTGATGGCTGGAGCTCCAGCAGTCATCTTGGCAACAGGAGTGACTTTTAGGCTGCAAGCCTCTTGTGAGGTTGCCAAAGTAGTTAAATTGAAAGAGCCTAGGCCCCTGACTTCACTGGAGCTGCTATATCAGTAACAACTGCCTACTTTTGAACTTCTATGTGAGAGAAAAGTAAAATCCCTCAATCATTTAAGTCACTATCTTGAGGTCTCTGTCACTTGCAGTTAACCAATGGATACAAGTTTGGAAACCCTTCTTCTGGCCCATCTTCCTCAATAGCTTGGAAGGCACTGCCCTGGTGTAGTGGGTTATAGGTTATGCAATATGCATCTCTTTGAAAAGTTTCCAAACTAGACCTTCTTGGCTGGAATTACCTGCACTTTTTTCTGTACCTGCCTGTGGCCTGGCTCTGAGCAAAGCCCATCTGGTAGGTATACCAGGCTAATCCCTGCCTTCTCTCCTCTCAGGGTTGTTGTGAGGATGGAAATGGGACATACGTGTGAAAACTGTGTGTAAATTTTAAGACATTAGATAGACACCCTCATCAGCGAGGTCACCTTCATCACCAAGTCTGGGCACAGCTTGGTGTTGTCTTGTGGAGCTTGATCTTGTAGTAAGTCAGATCATGGTGGGGCTAACGCATGGCCTGCCCAAGAATATCTTAAACACATTGCCATGTGTGTGTTCCTCCTCTGACGAGTCCCTGCTTGGCTTACCCCGGCCATCCTGGACGTAATTGGCCATGGGCCCCTTCTTTGTGCTGATGTCGACACCGGCCATCTTGGACCACATGGTGAACTCCCAGAAGTCCGCAGGGCTGCTGCAGTTACTGCTCCGGTCCCCAGTGTACTTCTGTTGGGAAGAGTGCAACCCAGACCCATTACACCTCCAGCACCGTCTGCCTTCAGGTTGAGGATGATGACGGGCCATGGCTGAGCCCAGCCGCCTACCCCCGGCTGCCTTTCACGCACCTTCTCATAAAAGAGCCTCTCAACTCGCCCGTCCTCCTTCTTCGGGGATAGCCAGCGCCCACACATGAAAAGGAACTCATCTTCTTTGGTGTCATTCCAGATCTCCACTTTCTCCACATACCAGTCAGCATACCACTTGCTATTGTCATGGCGGAGCTTAATCTTATAGATCATGCCCAGGTCGGCGGCCTCAATGATAAAGGTGTCAACCTTGGGAGTTCAGATGTGGGGACTTGGGTGAGAGTGCTCCCCATTTCCTCCCACTCCAACCCCATCCATCTAGTACCTTCCATACCCTCAACTGTTGAGCTAGACAGACCCTCCCAGCTGGGGAGCCCTCTAGGCTCTAACCAGAGCGCTTGGTATGCCAAGGCCTCACTGGCACAATGGCCCTGTTTGCACTCTAGTTCCTTTGAGAAAATCCCTGTGGATGTTTGGAAGACAGACTCTGATGAGCTGCATGGGGGTGGGACAGATGAGGGTGCTCTGCCCTGTTCTGGGAACTGATGTCCTGGTTATGTTGAGTATCAGCATGAGTTCAGGTTGGAGGCTGGAAGGTGATTGCTGAGGAAGAGGCAGAATCCTTCTGAATGATGGGAGGAATGTGAAGTTTTCATGGGGAAGCAGGTAGGCCATTGGAGGGGCCAGCCATCTGGGCTGTAGTCTCTGCTGGAGGCAAAGCTGAGGAGAGTAGGGGGACAACATCTGGGTTCAGGATGGTTTTGTGTGGGGTGTGACATAAAGCCCCCCTCTGCGCTCTGATTATACCTTCAGCAAAGTGACATTACACTCTTGGGTAATTGGATTCTTTGAGGATTGTTCAGTGAGATGTGGAGTTCAAGGCCTTGAGTGAAGCACAGTCAAAACACATGTTGAATGTGGCAGGTAGTAGCCTGGGGCAGAGGAGGAGGGACAGGTAACCTTGAGTGACACCTACTTTTCTTCTGAAAGATCAGCTAAATCACTGTACTGAGCAGTGGGACTCCAGAGATAAATACTGTGGGAAGTCCTCTGCTCCTCCCTGGGACAGCCCAGATGGTGGAAGTAGCCACCTGTGGTAGGACTAGAGGCAGGGCTGGGAAGAGTCTCCAAGTGGTGGCATTAAGCTGAAGATGAGGGGCTTGGCCTTCCAGGCAGCCAGGACAGGTCAGTCTGTGGACTGAGAAATCTGCAAGAGAATGGTGCATGGCTGAGGGCAGGTGTGGACTTATGCAGGGTTAGGGGCACTGGCAAGTGACAGAGTTTATTAGAGCAAAAATGGGCACACCTAATGACACAGGGATTGCACTTCCTTGCATCTGTTCTGGGGGGACACCTTCATATGTGAGCAAGGCTGTCTGATGCAGGACAATTTTTACAGTGGAACATTGGGAGCCAATAGGTGTTCAGCGCCTGGGGAAGTGTCATGTGTGGGATGTTATGTGTGTGGTGGTTACAAAGAATGAGCCAGCTCTACATATGTTTGACTATCCTGACACAGAATATTTCTAAGATGTCCCATTGCATGCCAAAGGCAAGCCGAAGAAGCATTCATATAGCATGATGCCTTTTATGTAAAAAGTTAAAACAGCAGAACAGCATTATAAAATTTTTATAGGCACATATTCATGGGTCCAGAGAAAAGCCTTGGGAGGATTTGGAGATAGGAGGGAATGTGGGGCATTTTGGAAACTGGGGCCCAGGGGTCTGAAAGGGGCATTCCACACAAACTAGAGGGGCTGGGAGTCATGAAGGTCTGTGAATCCCATGGAGGGCTAGGCCAGACCTGGGTTGGGTGGGGAGCCCCTGATGGTTGAAGTGAGAGAGGGACTCTGTCAGCTTTAAATGGCTTAACTGGGAAAGCCCAGAGAATGCGTTTGATTTCAGGGGCTTGGGGCAGGGAGTCAGGCTATTCCAATAAGTTTGGTGAGGTAAAAAAGGGCTGAATGGAGACAGAGTTGACAAGGCTAATCTGAAATTTAGAAAGGAGAATCTTTAAGATGTGGTGTTTGATTGAATGTGGGTGGGGAGGGGGTGCGGAGAGACGAGGGGTGTCAAAAGCGACTCCTGGATTCTGCAGCAAGTGATTAGAGAAATGGAAGCTTTTACAAGGTCTGCAGTGAACTTAAAGTCACATAAATCCTCAGTGACTGAGCCAGCAGTAGTAGCTCCAGCTCCCCTGATGGGACATTAAACTGGAGGAGAGGAAGAGAAAGAATTGGACAGAATTCAGCAAAGATTTTTGTTGTGATATCACAATTGCTAAGAGAGAAAATCTGACTACACACAGAGGAGAATGGATTCATTATCTTTGTGTATATTTTTATTTATTCACTCAATAAATATTCATTATACCTACTCTGTCCCAAGCTCTGTGTATAAAGATGCAAACAAAAATATACCTACCAGCCGTGTGCCATACATGACTATTTTACAAGCATTTACTAGGCTTTGGCTCCAGGTGATCATGTAGGCAGGAAAAGGTGTGCTCTCCCGAGCCTTGCCAACACCCAGCATTAACAAAGTACTAACTTCATGCCAGGCAGACTCTAGGCCCTTCACATGCTTTAATTAAGTTAATTTATTTTATGGGAAAGGAAACTGAGGCAGGAAGATGCTAAGTAACTTGCCCAAGATCACACAGTCAGCATCAGGGCCAGGATCTGAAGTCAGGTGATTTGGCCTCAGCCACGGGTCTAGGCACCTGACTACTGCTTGGTGCTGCCATATTCCATACGTGAATGAGCCTGGTAGTCCTATCTTTACTATAGAATCAGGGACACCAAATGAGTCACTCGAACCCTTCAGCAGTCCATTTTTTCCAAAATGGACTAACTACCTTATAAGTGCAAGGAAAATTTTAACTGTGTGTGTGTGTGCAGGTGTGTGAGTGAGTATATGTGCTCTTACATGTGTCTTAACCTGTTTTTCTGCCCACTGTTCTAAGTACCTATTATTCCCACTTCAGAAGCAGTAACAAGAGCTAAAGGGAAATGGTTCACATCTGGATGATGGAGCAAATGAAAGGGACCCTTGAGGCCTGACTCCCCTGGGACCATGTGGTCAGGGTGGGGCTCCTTCCAGGTGGACTGGCTCATGGGGTCACCAGCCAGCTGCAGACCTATTTAGATGACACTTGCTCTCCTTGTCCCAGAGCTAACTTTCTCCTCGCCTGCAGCAACTGTTTCAGCACCAAACATCATGCTTGGCTGAGGGTCAGGCTGAAGGAGGCCCAGATAAACTCCCACTGGTTGATGCACAAATCCTCATATGCTCATGGCCCCAGGCAAGACCATGGGTTGCGTTAGGAGCCAATCACTTGCTCTGATCACCATGTGGCTACAGCCTGGCCTGTGGGTGTTCCCAGCAGATTTAGGTGGATGGAGAAATGGAAAGAAGCTGAGGAGAAAGTGAAGGAGTTAAGGTAGAAAGGCCAAAAAAGAGAGAGGAGCTGGACTTCTGGTCAAGATGAAGGCATAGGTAGACACACTCCAACTCCTTGCGCAACCATAAGAGGGATCACAATTAACCTCAAAACAAAAAACACCCAGAACTGCCAGAAAATTGAACTGCATGGGAGTCCAACAACCAAGGATTTAAAGAAGCCATATTCATCCAGATGGGTAGGAGGGGAAGAGGACAGGAGCTGGGATAGAGAGGATGTGATGAGACAGTGCCTGAGGCCCAGGGCAGTGGTTGGCAGAATGGGTGGACCCACATTCACATGAGGCAGATAAAAATCGGGAGGGATACCTTGGGAGTCAGAAATCCTAGCTCAAGGCCAGACCACTCAGCCCAGGGTTCCAGTTCTGGGAAAATAAATGCTCATAACTTCTGGCTGTAAAACACAAATGGGAGTTGGGGTGACAGAAGAAACTGCTAGTCTCTTAGGAGAGTCCATTTAAAGGGCCTCGCACAGTCCTAGAATTGATACAAACCCACCCACTCCAGGAACCACCACCAGGGCAACAGCTAGAAAGGTGTCAGTCATATATGGGAAGTGGGTGAAGGTACTGGAAATGGGATGAGTGCCGAGCAAGCCTCCAGTAGCCAGACAGTGACATTGTCCTCTCTCTGACCCCTCCCCCACATGCAGAGCCACAAAGCAGTGAAGCAGGTTGCCTCTTCCTGGAGAATGCTTAGGCTCTGCTCCATACAACTTAACTGGTACACTAAGACAGAGAGAAAAGCAGCTCTACCTAATACACAGAAAACCACAGAGGAGGCTGCCAAATTGAGGAAACAAAGAAATACGGCCCAAATGAAAGGACAGGTCAAAACCACAGAAAAAGAACTAAACAAAATGAAGATAACCAACCTATCAGATGTAGAGTTCAAAACATGGGTGATAAGGATGCTCAGAGAACTCACTGAGTATGGCAAAAGCATAAAGGAAGAAATGAAGGCTACACTAAGTGAAAAAAAGAAAAATCCACAGGGAACCAACAGCGAAGAGAAGGAAGCCGGGGTTCAAATCAACTATTTGGAACATAAGGAAGAAATAAGCATTCATCCAGAACAGAATGAAAAAGCAAGAATTTTTTTAAAAACCAGGAGAGAATAAGAAGACTCTGGGACATCTCCAAAAGTGCCAACGTCCATATCATAGGGATGCCAGAAGGAGAAGAGAAAGAGCAAGAAATGGAAAACATATGTGAAAAAAATAATGAAAGAAAACTTCCCTAATTTGGCAAAGGAAATACATACAAGTCCAGGAAACACACAGAGCCCAAACAAGTTGGACCCAAAGAGGACCACACAAAGACACATCATCATTAAAATGCCAAAGGTGAAAGATAAAGAGATAAACTTAAAAGCAGCAAGAGAAAAGCAGAGAGTTACCTACAAAGGAATACCCATAAAACTGTCAGCCGATTTCTCAAAAGAAACTTTGTAGGCAAGAAGGAACTGGCAAGAAGTATTCAGTGATGAAAAGCAAGGACCTACAACCAAGATTACTCTCTCCAGCAAAACTATCATTTAAAATGGAAGGGCTGATAAAGTGCTTCCCAGACAAGGTAAAGCTAAAGGAGTTCATCATCACCAACCCCTTATTATATGAAATACTAAAGGGACTTACTTAAGAAAAGGAAGAAGATCAAAACTATGAACATTAAAATGACAATAAATGCACAACAATCAACAACTGAATCTAAAAAACAAAAACAAACTAAGTAAACAGCTAGAACAGGAACAGAATCATAGATATGGAGATCATTTGAAGGAATGGAGGGAAAGGTACAGAGATTAAGAAACATAATTGGTAGGTACAAAATAGACAGGGGGATGTTAAGAGAGGTATAGGAAATGGAGAAGCCAAGGAACTTATACGCACAACCCACGGACACAAACTAAGGGAGTATTTATTGCTGGAGGGAAGAGGGTACAGGCAGAGGGGGACAAAGGTATAAAATTTGGGACAACTGTAATAGCATAATCAATAAAATGTACTTTTAAAATAAAGAGAGAGAGAGAGAGGGAGAGGGGGGAGCAGGGCTGGGACACATAGCTGAGCTGGGGAAAGGGATGTGTGGACAAATTTCTTCCTTTTTGTAAAACCACAGAATTTCAGAGCTGGTAGAGCCTTAGATACCATCAGACTGCATGGTTTTCAAACCTTTCTTTAGCCACAGAGCACTTTGCTTAATAGAGGGCTTGCTTGGCACCCTAGTAGGCAGGCCAGGTCAAATGGATCCACATGTAGGGCGAGTAGGTGCCCATCAGCTCCTCCCACCCCTCATTGTTCCCAAGGACTCTGCACAACACACTTAAGCTGACTCATGTCAGACCCATCATCTTACATATGAGGACAGTGAGAAATTCAACCAGATGAGGAGTTGATGGCAGAACCAGACTGCAGGGCCCCCAGCCCCCAGTTCAAGCCTCTGTGGGTGCAGCCTCATTACTCTGGAATGTGCGCCCGCACACTCACAACCCACCCACAGTGGGCTGGATTTTCTGAAGACAACTGAGTCCCTTACAGCCAGCAACCCAGGGCTCAAAGAAGGCTCTTGCTTGCTTGAGCCCCACCCACACCCCACATGCAGAACCCAGATCTGAGAGAGGGGACCAGCCCTCTGCAGGGGAAGGGCAAGAGTGAATGCCTACCTGAGGGTGCATGACAACCCACAAATTTCCCAGACAGTCGTGGGAACCAAGAAGAGCTGGCTCCCAGATATCTGGTCCCAGGAAGGAAAAGAAAAGGGGCTCAATTCCGTGTGCTCCTCTTACCATTCCTCTCTCAAACTTGTTGGTGCGATTCTCCGACTTGCCGAGGTACCGCTCCCCAGTATCTCCCAGGTCTCCATAGATGGTGATGTAGACGTTTGCATCTGTTCCTGACCCAGGAATATTTCCTGTAAAGATCTGCACCGAGTACAGCATAACTGGGCGGGCAGTTTGACAGACAGACAGAGAGACAAAGGGAAGAAAAGGATGACATAGCTTTAGATTTCGGGGAACTGGATTTGTAGGAGGTGTTAGGCCTCTGGCTCAGGAAGGAGGAGTTAGGGTTTTCTTATTATTTGCACAATTACTCACATTCTGCTACAGTTCCATGTGGGTTCACCTGTGGGAAGCTTGTCCATCTGATCTGGACACAGGAGGCCTCTAAGACCCAAAGGATGGAGGCTTCTCCCAGAGTCCCTCAAACCATTCACCCACCCAGCTATCTATGGCTTCCAGGGGAAGGACTCAGGAAACTGCCTGACCAGGGTGCACTTTGTAGTCACTAGCTGCAGGATCCTGATAAGACCCTAGAAAGGAGATCCCCTTCTTGCAGGGACTGAGATGGACTTTCTTACCAACCCTGCAAGTGGGTTCAGAACCGCATTACATTAAATTTAGAAAAGTAAGGTGATGTGAATTGCTCATACCCCTGGTTATGGAACACATTCATGCCCACACGTGGTTCCTGTTATTTTCTTTATTTTCCCTTGGATCCCACAGCATTATCCTTCCCTGCTCTCCTGCCTCTCCGGATGCTCCTTCTTGAGCAGCATTATGGGTTCCTGATCTTTTGCGCACCCCCACCCCCACCCCATGCCTGGTTCTGTTCACTTCCTGAAGCTCTTGCCCTGCAAGTCCTGGGTGTTGACTTCCCTGAGGTCCCTGAGTCTGTATCTCCAACCCAGCGCCATCCTGTGCTCTGGATCCACTCCTCTGTCACCTAGGGGATCTGTCTGCCTAGACTAGACCAGTCACAAGTTCACACCCAGACCTGTGATCCACCCCTCCCTCCCCCGCTTTTCCAAATCTCCCCACCCATCCTCCCTGGCCCCATAGCCCCTCCCAGCCTCTGCTCTCCTGACCTCACAGGTGCACCATGAGAATTGCTAGAAGTGCTCTTGGAGCCTGGTCCCCTCAAGGGCAAGAGCCAGGACTAGTCACACTGTCCCCTCCCCCACGCCCACCTCAGTCAGCTCAGTGTAGAATCTGGTCGGCATTTCACGTGTTGCATTACAAAATAAAATCTTCTCTTCGGTGCTTAAAATTCAACATTACCCAAGCCTGTCTGGCTAATACTGACAAGAGTAATGGGAATTTTGTCACTTTGAGACCTAACAGTTGACTCTCCTCCCCTTCCCCAACACCAACTGTTCTTCTATTTCCCGGCTGTGCATTCAGTCCTGCTTCACACCCCGGCAGGACATTTTCTAGGAGCCCTTGTCCCAGAGCGAGGTGCCATGTCACTAGGAACTGTCATTGAATGGCCTTCCTGTTCCTCTTCTTCCACCCCCACCGCTCTCGCAGTCTTTTAGGAATGAGGAAAACTGATTTAGCTGCTGGGTGTGGAGCAATGCGGCGGTGCAGTCAAATACGGTTATTTCTGGATCCTCCCCGCTCCCCACCCCACCCAGGCCGAGCAGCTCTCAGTGAAAGATGTTTCCCTAGAAACATGACCAAGCACAGAGTAGGTTTGTGGCATGTTGTTAATACAGAGCAGCTCAAGGGTGCTTCTGGGACAGTTCTCTAGTCCATCCTGTCGGATCCAAGTACAAAAGGGAATTATCTCCCAATTTAGTAACGAAGAAAATGCAGACAACAAGATATGAATAGGGAAAGGCAGTTTGTTGAGGCAACACTTGTTTTTATCTCTAAGCAGTGGCAACACAGATTAAAGGAAATGTTAGAGCTATTTTATATCCTCCTGGCTCCTCCATATGTGGTCTGGAATCTTGGGTCTTACACCCGTTTTTTGTTTGTTTGTTTGTTTGTTTTTGTTTTTCCAAAAAGGCAGTGCGGTAAATATAAGCTGGATTTCCAAGGTTTCAGAGCATCTCTAATCTTTTATCAAAGTTAAAATACAAGAGTATTCTTTTGTATGTCATTTGTGGTAGAAAGTCTGTTTTTTGCAGGTGAATTTTACCTTTGACATAGTTAAAGCTTATGCACAGCTGACCAGCTGGGGAATAACATGGAGGTGGACATGGACCATGGCATTGCTGGTCAAAACAGAGGTGTGATTCCATCCATGTGCTCCAGGAATAATGCATGTATGTGCATGTGTGTGTCTGTATGGGCTCACTCACTCTCACACAGCATAGAAACAAAGGAGAAGAGAAGGCTGAGGGCTGAGCTTGGAGCAATGCCACTTCGCATGAGAAAGGAAAACAGCATTCAGTGGGCTAATCAGAGAGGTAGGACGAGAACCAGAAAATGGTGGTACAACAGCAAAGGAAGTACAGAGTGTGTGGTCAGCTGGTGCAAATCCTGCAGAGAAAACCACGGCAATAAGGAACAGGCAAAGTTAACTGGGCACAAGCAGAAAAGAAACCTGTGACTTTGGACACTCTGAAGCTGTACCCAGACCCTGAGGACAAATATACAACGACTCCAGTCACAGATTAATCCAAGATGCTTGGGGATCCATCCTTGGTTGAAAACTCCTGGATCCAGAAAGAGTAGAGAGGACCAGCCCCACAGAATGCAGCCTAATAAACCAAGAGAGAGAAGAGAACTGGGACAGGATAATCCAGGCACAGGAGAACTCATCTCTGGATGTGTCATCCCACTGTTAGACCAGGAAAGGATTTGAGTACAAACTTTGCTTTGAAACAGCCGACACTTTGACGAATAGCCCTGCCATTTATTAGCTGTGTTAACTTTGGCAGGTTATGTAACCTCTGTGAGCCTCAGTTACCCCCTTCATGGAATGCAGATAAGAATAGACTCTTCATCCTGGGTGCAAAGGCTCTGCTGGACACAGGGCAGGTGCCCCTACCTGGGAGCTGATGAGGACAATTGCACTACACTTACTGTCCAGTGGCGCCTCCACTTCCTTGTAGATTTGCCTTAAGGATCCATCTTTCATGTGTTTCACAGTGAAGATATCAAAAGGGACTAGTTCTCGAATGGTCTTCTTGTCATCCTCTGAGGTGGCAAGCCATCGATCACAAGCAAATGTCACTGTCTCTGTACCCTGGGGTAAGGAGGCAAGAGAAAAATTATCCCTTAATGTGGAAACTGCCAACTTTAGTGTTTAATCAGCATGGCACCACTCATGGGGATCAAGGACAAGAGTCATGGAGCCCCATGAATGATGCAAAAGCCACAGTCCTGCCTGCCCCCAATCCTAGCAGATCAAGTCTTACTTGAAGCTTACACAACCACATCAGGGGTTGGTTCTTGAAGGCCAGGTTTCCTGGAGTCACATAAAAATAGACAAACAAATATACCCCGTTCTGGAGACTCAGATTGAAAGAGTAAGGGGAGGAAGTCCGTATTTTTAAATTTCTCCCAAGTCACTTGTATCCACAGCCTTGACTGAAAGCTTCCCCCTGTGATTAGAATTCTGTAATTTCAGAATGTTTTCCAAATTTAGGTGGATTCCTTCCTGTGGGTTGACCTTGAGTAGCAGAAAGGGCATGTTTAGTCACTCACTAGTAGTATGGCCTTGGGGTGGGGAGCAGAGACATGGCTGCCCAGACCCTCTTCTTTCACCCCTAAACCAAGTTCTGAAAGATACCGCATTCTGAGTGAACTGGGCCAATTTTTCTGAGAAGTTATATCTTAATAAGGCTGCAGGTTCTTATAATGAATCTGCCTTGAATCTCTTCTGGAAAGGGGCATAAGAAAGAGCAGATCAGGTTCAATCAGAAACTCACATCTTTATTTGGGAGGAGCCTGCGGATTTCCACGTAGGAGCAGTGCCACCCAGGGTTTATGCCCGTATTATCATGGCCAAGCCGGATTTTTTCAATGACTTCTCCCACGTCTTCTAACTTTGGAAAGGAGAAAATGCACCAGATGTTGGCCGACAGGTCCAGGAGAGTACAGCCTGAGCAAAAACCTGCCTCCCTGGGGCATCACCCTTGAGTCCTTTTGAACTTCCAGCGGTCACTTTCTCCCAGTACATCCCCATTGTCCAGCCAAGCCAGCCCCCACTCTCCCCTGCACATGCCATGCTCATGCTTCCCTTCCTCTCTCCCCACTTCAAATCAGCCTGGTCTCAGTACAGTCACATCAGTTCAGTCAAACTCTAGGTGGCTGTCCCCTCTCCATGGTGAAGCCCATCTCTCTGCCTCTCATTACTTACCTGTAGCAGCCTGTTTCCTGCTGAGAACTTGACTTGGCTATCAGAGGATGAGTTCTGGTTCTTCCCATGCCCTGTCTTTCCAGCCTGACTTTCTCTTTGGCTCCCCAAGGCCCCCCCCCCACCAACCCATTTCCTGCTACTCCTCTTCTATATCTTTCCAATTCCAGCCTCTCAAACTTGACATTTTCTTGCCACAGGGCCTTTGCACATGCTTTCCCTGCTCATCCCCTCTCTTCTTCTTAACTAAGTCAGTGTCTGCCCCACCTCATCATTCAGGTCTGAGCTCAAGGATCACTTCCACAGGGAAGCCCCATGACCTCCTCATAAAGATCTCTTCATGGAAAGCTCTGACAGCATCCCACAGACCACCCACCCCTCGACCCAGAGCACTACCCGCAGTTGGAAGTTTGCATTTATTTGTGTGATATCCTCTCCTCTACCAGTGAAAGCCACAAGGGCATGCTCCCAAAGCCTAGGAAAGAACCTGTGGCCTAGGTGCTGAGTGAGTATTGACTGAAGGATGAAAGAATGATTATTTCCTCATCTGCAAAATGGGTGTGATAAGGTCAGCCAGGTTCTCTCCCACGCAGTGTTGACCCTTAACCATGATGGTGTGTGTGAAGGTCTCAGTGACCACTAATACGTGTGGGCGATAGTGAGTCCCTGAAATTTAGGGGCTGTCATCTCTCCTCTCTCCTGCCTGGAGCCTACAGTCACAGGTATGGGGAGGGACCCTGTCAGCAATGACTGATACTTCTCTTGGACCCCCCTAAGGAAGTAGCCAGGGCAAGACAAGGTCATAAGGCAAGGTCATCCAGTCAGGGGTGCCTGCCTCCCTGGTGATTTCTCTGCCATGCTGCCAACCCAGGGCCTCCAGGAGCCTCTTGGGTCTCTCCCAGCTCTCGTGTGTCATGCTCTGAAATGGAGCTATATATATCCATCCACACCCTGCCCAATCCTGAGGAGCATCTAGGAATTAATAACAGGATAAGAAATAAGTGAGGACCCCAGGGCAAAGGGAATAAGGGTACAGAAATGCCCAGTTTTTCTGGGCATGATGGGCTCATGGAATTCATGTCTTGAGGTTTGATTCGACAACCGGGGGTGTCAAGGGTGTGGGTGTGCAGACTTGAGTTTCCTGGTAGCCCCTCTGTGGAGCTGCCTGCCTCCCTGCCTGTTCCACCAGGTTCTTAGAGCTACAAGGAAATGGCATAGTCAGCTCTGGGCTGAATGAGGGCTCTTCAGGAGAGAGTGGCAGCTGAATGATTGAGTCATTCATCAAATGTGAAGCCTCTACAGTCCTAGATGGAAGTGACCTCTGAATGAACTGGTGCAGCCTCCGACCAGGTATCTTCCCTCCTCACACAGCTACCCACAGCTGATGCCAAGGGCAGGCCCCTCAGTAGTGCTCAAGGAACCTGCCCCCACTTACATTCTCACCCTCATCCTTTCCAATTTTAACTCTGGCTCTGCTACTCATGAGCTGTGTGACCTGAGACAAACCACTTGACCTTCCAGGCCTCAACTTCCTCATCTATAAAATGGGGGAGACTAGTGTCAGCTGAAGAAAGGGACATGGGCAGGGTAACCCCTTGAGGTCACTTCTAGGTCTAAGATCACAGACATGGCTCTTTTTGTCAACTATGTTGTCCTAGGTGACCAGCGTGGCACCACACTGCCAGGAACCATCAATTAACAAGGGCTCCCCAGCTGCTGCTGCCTCTGTTACCCTGCATCATGCCCCCCTGCTCCTCACTCCTCCATCAGGGAAGTGGAGTTCCCTGCGAACCCCCGAGGGGCACCCTGAATCATCATTAAACAAAGGTCGGTGATTCCAGGCTGATGTTAATGCCATGGCCATTTGTAAGGAGGGCCTAGTCTTTCATAGTGAGAGAAGCAGAGGCTATGGGTCGGATCCTTGGCTCACAGAATCTCCATGTGAGGACACTGAGCTGCCCAGCAGAACCAAGGAGAGAGGACTTGGTTGCCTCTCTCTCTGTCCAAGGGCCTCTTTTCCTCCTCCCCTGTCCCATCTCTGAGGTGCGAGAGATGTGGACCTTGACTTTGATGGGACTCTTATAGCTTTACTCAGCCAGCCATTCAGTCACATATATCATGCCAGGGACGCCATCTCAACCACGACCCCTCAGAGAGCAAGGAGGCCTTAGGGGACCACTGGCCATGGATGGTGGCCTCAGGGATGACTAAGAAAACATCAGAATCAGAAGGGACCCTGCCATTCTCCCAGGAGGTGAAAAGGTTAAGCAGAGAAAGCTCTGGAACTGAACTGTTTCAGTCTAAACTCTGGCTCTGATTTACTGTAATTACGTACAATGAGCGAGTTACATAACCTTCCTGTGCCATTTCAGCTGTAAGATGGGTGATCATACTACTTAACGCTTGGAAAGTGATGAGGATTGATCAAGTTGATATACACCGAGTGGTAAGAACAGGGCTGGCACATGGGAAGTGCAATAAATATGACTTATAATTGCAATTTCCCCATCCAATTTCTGTTCATCAAGACAAGTCCACAAGAGAGGGGATGGCTTGCTCATGAGCTAGCAGCTGATCTGAAGCCAGATCCAGATCCACAGCTATGGGCTCGCAATCCAGTGCTCATCCTCTTCCCCAAAGGTCAGTCAGAAAAGAAAAATGGAGAGAAAGGGACCCAAAGGTTGTTCGTGTGTTTCCAAGCTCTCATACACCCCCAACACCCAGATAGGTTTGAAAGAAATAAGGAAAAAAAAAAAAAAAAGCAACCAATGACTGGCAAATTGTAGCTGTTTGTTAGTGAGGACTTCATTGACAGAACTCCCCGCAAGTCATGCTGAGGTATAATCTCAGCCCAGCCGCTGACGGCAGCAGGCTTGGATGACTCAGGCACCGTGACATCTTGGGCGGGTGAGATGTAGTTTTATGGGACCAGATGAATCATCCTTGAATTTCCCTGGTTAAGAGATTCCACCAAGGCGGCCACCTTCTCACAACTACTGTTTGCTCCTAGAGAGGGGGGGGGGGCGGGGGGGGCAGGGATTCCCAGGAATGGACACTGGCCAGGGAAGAAGGAAGGGGCTCTGGACTTTGTTTCCCATCAGGAAATAAGGGCCACATCTCCAAAGGTCCCCACCCCTTAGACAGTCCATCTGAGACTCCCAGCTCTTCTCCCTCAGAGTCATTCCTTTAAGTCCTGCTGCATCTGCTCCTCTGTCCTAGTCATGTCACTCTCTTCCTGTCCCCTCTGGCCAAACCTCAAAGCACATGCTGTGTTTACTTTTACCTCTGCTCTTTGGCTACCATGTTCCCCTGGCTTGGGATGTCTCCTTCCTTGTCCCCATTTCATGTCCAGCTCAAAGCCACCATGTCTAGGGAGCCTCTCCCTTCTCTGCACACTCACAGCAAGCTCAGTCAGCCCCATGTACACTCATCCACATGGATGAGTCTCCTGCAGGGGCTAAGAGCACACATTCTGAGCCAGTCTCCCTGGGTTGGAATCCTGCTTCCTCTGTGCCCTAGCTGTGTGATTTTATGTAAGCTACTAAATCTCTGTGCCCCGGTGAGCCAATATAGGCACAGCCCTATGACAGTGCCTTCTTACCCATAGAGTCGGTTAGGATGATGATCGCCTGACTCTGTCATTAGACCTGTGTGGAGGTCAGGGGCTCCCCAAACCCTCCCAGGCAGAGTCTGTGTCCTCCCGTTCTCTTGTGTTTCCCATACAATCTACCACTCAGTGGGTCCACAGAGGAGGCACTGAGCTGAAGTGTCCAGGACACCAAGTTGCTTTGACCTACATCCAAAGTAAACATCGACCAAATAAAGCTCCAAGAAGAATGTGGAATGTTCTGTATCAGGTTGTCAGTCATAGCTTGGCAGATGAGGAGGGACACAGGTATGCGATGTGTAAGTCTGAAAGCCAGGCTCTCCCCATGGACAACGACAACGTTTGTTGTCGTTGGTAGCACTGGAGATGGCCCAAGGGGATTTGGAATTGTGCCTCAAGTTTCCCTAAGCCCCACCAACTCCTTATGGCCTCTGATCTTGACCCTAGTTCTGCAGGTGAGAGCAAGGCTCACCATCCTCCTGGTTTCTCAGATGCAGTGAGGCCCAGAGAGGTTAATGAACTATTCCTCTTCCTCACTAACTGCAGCCCATCAGGGTGGAAAAGCGTCTGCCTCTGGGCACAGGGCTCTGTCTCCTCACTGGCCATCTAGGCCTACCTCCCCCTCCCCGTTCTGGCTCCCTGGGAGCCTGCTGAGCCCACGTACCTCCATAATGAAGCGGGAGGCCGACTTCCTCTCAAAAAACAACTTCTGCTCCCTCTTGTTGAAGCACAGGAATTTCTGCTCAGTGCACAGGCCATTGGAGCCATAGATGATGACGAAGATGTTGGCATTTGTCCCAGCGGCAAAGACATCACTAGTGTAGATGGTGATCTCATAAGGGATAACTGGGTGGGGGGTGGGGAGAGGGAAAATCAGAGAGGATGTGAGAATAGAAAACAAATATGGGCAAGGTCAAGTTCTTCACCAGCATCACAGTCCCAGACCCCATCCCTGCGAGATGAGGCTGCCCAGGGACCTGGAATTTCACATGGTTACCTCACATAATGAGGTAAAATTGTTTGGTGACATTTCAGTTTGTTGCATTTGTATATAAATGTGTATACTTACTAAGGGTCATAGTAAAAAAAAAGGAAAACCCAGAGAACAGTTTAAGAGGAAGTTTTCCCTATCCTGTGACTGTGACCCTTGAAAGGAGTTAGATGTTACCTTCTCACAGGTGTCCACAACCTTTTCCAGAGGAGGGATTTGCTTTTCACTTATCGTCATAGTTACCTTGCTGTAGAACTGTAGCAATAATACTTGTAATAGTAGTCATCATCATTCACTGTACTTACTATATGCCAGACTCCATACTAAGCATTCTGCATTCCTTATCCCATCTAACCTTCACAGTGACCCCATGGAGTTGCTATTGTTGTACTCAGTTTTACAAATGAGATAACCAAGGCTCAAAGAGGTGAAATAACTATCCGCAGTCATCTTATGTCTGGTCACTGGTAGAATTTGAACTTGAACTTGAACTCAGGTAGTTCTGACCCCAAATCCTGTGTGGTCAACCTCTATGTGTGCTGTTGTCATAAACTGAAGGTGAGTACAGCTACGTACCCACAAGCCACAAGGAGGGGCAGCCTATGCAGGTGACCACTGGTCACACAACGGCCCAAACCTCACCCGTGGTTAAGAGGAAACACAGTCTGACTCTTCCAGGCCCTCGGGCAATACCAGAGGTGCCTTCTCTGCAGCACAAAGTCCCTTCTTCTAAGTCCTCTTTGGTTTGTCCATGACCTGCTGCCCGTGAGGCCTTGAGCAGAGATTCTGGCAATGGATTTGAGCTTTCCTGAGACAAGCTGGCAGTGAGAGAAGCCCTGGGAATGTCTGAGCAGGAAAAGCCCACCCTTCACCCTCAATGTCCTAGCCCTAGGCTCTGATTTATTTCCTGGTTGCTAGTTCTGCCTCTGCCATTGAGTTGCTCTGTGTCCTTAGGCAAGTGGCTATACTTCTCTGAGCCTTTGTTTCCTTGCCTATAAAATGAAGAGGTTTAACTAAATCTGTGGTTTTCAGTTCCTTTAACTGTAGACTTCTTATAAATACATTTATCGAGAATGTTCAGAAAAATATATTGACTTTTCACAGCTGAGGTGCTACTCTGGGTGGCATGGACTGAGATCTGGGGCCATCCCTCCTCATCCCTTCTCCTCTTCCCACCTGCTGCCTCAGATACCCATTCAACTGCCTGGTAGCCTCAGAACATAGGTTGAAGACTAAGGTTCCTCCCAGCCCTGGCATGATATGATGCTGATGTTCAGGGCTCCATGCTGTGTCCTGCCTCCCCCATTAAGCCTATAAGTTCAGACCTTACAACAGCCCCCTTCCTAATTTATATGCCTCTGCTGTGTGGTTTCACGTGCACTGGGCAGCCATGATGAACTGCTTTGAGTCATTCTGGTTCTCTGATGATGATGGTTGGGCCCTGGGCCCCATCATTCCTGGACCTCAGTGTCTCAGCTCTTAGAGTTCCTTGTCTTTGGGACCCCAGAACCATCTACTATCAGGGACGTAGGTTCTGAGGAGCAGATTTCTCCTCTCTGTGCTCCCACATGGGGAGAGCTAAACTTCAAAGGTGGCTCCATAGCCCTTCAGTCTGAAACTCAGGTCTTTCCTGCCCTGTTACTTTTATCCTTTTTGACAAATGTGAATGTAAGACAGAGGGCAGATGGATTAGTTTTAATATTAGGCTGGAACTGCTGAATATATTCAAGGTCAGGCCACACAAATTTTTTAACTTTTATTTTTCTATAAAGAGCAGGGCCTGACCTAGGGCATAAAGGGAGAAATGACTAGTTCTGGCTTGAAAGTTCCCACCCAATACTGTCACTGGCTCTGTGTGGTCTGTCAGGTCAGTGTGTCTGTCCCTGACAGCAGGCGAATCTTGGGAGCAGAGACTGGAACTAGAATTTGCTTTGTATATGCAGGGACCTTACTAGAAGGAAATGTCACTTTATTTTAGTCTTTGAACTGGAAAGTATTTGGATGATCTGCCCCTGGCCAGTTTAATTGCTATAGGCCAAAAATAAAAATAAAAATAAAAATCTTGTTCATTACTGATTTATATTAAATGTGAGCTGTTTGGAGGAAATAGTTTGACATAACTAATTATTTGGCTAAAAAGAAACTGTACTCTCTGGGTTAAGTTATGATTTTAGCAAATTCAGACAGATCTTTATAGCTCAACTGACCTCAATCTGAGTCCCAATAGCTAGTGTTTACCTGTATGTATAGAGACATTTAATACATAGTTTCTGATGACGATAGTGGAAAGGAAGTGTCAAAACTTCATCCAATTATTTCCCATCCTCTTTTCTTTTAGCTGGAAAAAGGAATTAAATTTACCTTCTTTTCAATTTGTCCCCCAATCAGGATAAAATCTTATGATAGTGATTTCTCTGGCATGTTAATGACTGGAATGGGGACAGTTGATGGCATTGGTAATGGTACTTCACAGTGAGATCTTTATCTTTCTTCCTTTTTGGATCTTAAACCACTCTGCTTTAATATCTTTGTCTTACAGGTGGGGAAACTGAGTCCCAGAGAGTCCCAGAGAGGTCAGGCCCTCTCTGCCTGTTGTCATCAGCTAATTTGGGGTGCAGTTTGCAATTAGTTCCATCTTTTCTTTCCTGGGTCCAGGGCTCAGCCCACAGCCTGCACAGAGTGCAGGGAATTTGGAAAAGGAGCTAGAGACCCAAGTCTCCAAGGTAGACCTGGCCCAGAGTGGACACACTGGAGGAGGGATTGGAACTCAGGTGCAATAGCAGGTAATGGAATGTGGAAACAGAGCCAGCCTCATAGTGTATGGTTCCTACATGGTGTGTACAGCCTCGTCTGCAGCTCTTCATGGAAGAGGTCCCTGACGATGGCCCCGTCATCTTGATCCTTGGCTAGCCAGCGGCCACAGGGGAACGTCATGCACTTCCCAAGAGATGGGGCATCCACCTCTACCCAGTCTAAAAACCAGCCTGGAGCCTTTCCTGGAGGGAGAGGAGACACAGAACCCATCAAGGACTTCTACAGGGTAGTTTCCTGTGGGTAGCATCAGGGACTCCAAACATCCTCCCCTATGCAACAGCTGATGTCTTCAACCCCACAATGACCATGTTTTCCCTTGTGCTTCCAGAATTTCTAAAATGATTCCTGTGAAAACATGCACCTTGCTGATGCTGGATTGCACTCCAGGCTACTGTCAGTGACATTGGCAAGAGCAAAGGAGCATTGGAGGAGACAACAGGAGGGCAGAGTCTGAGGGGAGGGAAGCAAGGACACTGTCCAGGGTGGAAGGCATTCCAAACAGAAAGCCCAGAGATGCCAAAGAGAGACTGTCTTACAAGGACTTCATAAATCTACCCACAGGGATGGCTCTCCCAGCTCCCTGGTCTCAGTTTGTGGTTCATGAATGGAAAGGAAATCAGTGTAGAATTGATGTTTCTTCTTGGGAAAGGGAGTGTTCAAGCTTAAAAAGGTACTGGAAGCCAGGAAGAGAACCCGGTCTCTCAGTCCTAGGTGCTAAGAGGAGGTCTTCTTCTGCAGGCTTAGAAGACAAGGTTTGAATGCCAAGCCAATGAGTCCAATTTTACTGAGAAAGAACAAACTTGGGCACACCCTTTGGGAGTAGTGTCAGTGGATTCTAGAAAGGATTGACTAGACCAGTGGTCCTCAAAATGGGGTCCCCAGACCAGCAGCCTCAGCATTATTTGTAAGGAATATAAATTCTTGGGTTCCACCCAGACAAGTCAAAGACTCTGGAGATGGGACCTAGAGACTGTGTTTTAATAAGTCCCCCAGGTGGTTCTGATACACACTCAAATTTGAGAACCACTGAGTTAGATCAGGGATTCTCAAATCTGACTGCACATTAAAGTTACTAGGAGTTGGGGGTTAAGGAAAGCTTTTTGTTTAAAGGATTTAATTTATTTATTTTTGAGAGAAGGGAGTGGGGGTGGATAGGAGGGCAGAAACATCAATGTGTAAGAGAAACATCAATCAGTTGCCTCTTTCACACGCCCCCCCAACTGGAGACCTGGCCACAACCCAGGCACGTGCCCTGACTAGGAATTGAACTGGTGACGTTTTGTTTTGTGGGGTGATGCCCAGCCAACTGAGCCACACCAGTCAGGACTAAGGAAAGCTTTTAGAACCACCAGTGTCCAGGCCCACCCCAGACCAATTAGATCTGAATCTCCAAGGGAAGCTAGGGCTCCTCTGGGCTGAAGGGAGCTAGGAAGTTATGTTGTTATGGAAGGCAGATAACATCCAAGTTTTCCCCAGATTCCTTCCCAGACACCCCGTGGGACCTGTTTGTGGTTCTTAGGTTCTTAGCAGGGAACAGAGGGGAGGGAAGCCAGACCTGTGTTGTCATGGCCGATTCTGATTTTCCATAGATCTCCCAGGTCCAGCGTCTCCACTGTGAAGATTTCAGTGCTGTCCCTCTCAAACTTGTTACTGTTGTTCTTGGAGGATTTCAGGGCGGTCATTCCTGCCAACCAAACAACCTCAACATGACTGGCTGGCACTGAGACCTGTCAAGTATGGTCTGCCTGCCCCTTTTAGCCTTTCCTCATAATGACCAAATTTTGAATTTTCATCAATTTTAGTCTGTGCAATTACCATCCACTGAGCAACTTTGGCATATTTATTATGATGTGTATCTTTTTGTTGGGCATTGCCATAACCCTCTGAGATATGTATTTTTACTTCTGATTTGTATTTAAAGACAAGGAGACATACCACAAGGCTAAGGGCCTTATACAAGACCATCCAGGAGAAGGTGGTAGGGACCTAAGTCAGTGTCTGCTCCCCTTTCATACCCCTCACGTTTCTGCATGTGGGAAGGGAGACATGACAAAGCCACCCTCCCCATGTTCCCTGGGGAAACAGGGGCTCTCCTGAAGGATGGGGCACGTGGGAATTGTCTGGAGACTCTTCTCTGGCTATCAGAGGATGGATGACTTCCAATGCCCCTCACCAGCCATCTCACATATGCAGTCTGTCCTGGGACCTTGGCTGTGGTTTCACTCTGAAATCTGAGGTGGTCTCAATGCCATTGCCAGCCCCTACTGTCTCATTATGTATTGCACTGTCTTCAAGTTTTCTTACCCCGTAAGTCTCAGCTCTATGCCCACCCTAAGTAGAAAGTCTTCTGATATAGACTCATGACAATGTACAAAAATCAGACAGACCTTGGTTCAATGCTTGGCTTTGCCAGTGAACATGTGGGTGGCCACGGGAAATTTACTTAATTCTCTGATATTTGGTCTCCTCAAATGTCAAAATGGGAGGTCTTTGGGCCTTCCCACTGAGTCATTGTGAGGACTTAATAAGATGATGACTACTGAGTGCTCAAGAATGGTCCAGCGCATAGAAACCCCTTTGCAAATAAAAGCAGTTGTTAGAGATCATTAATTCCAGGGCCCATCATTCTGGATCTATCACAATGATACACATTTCTAAGTTATGACTTAGTTCATTCATTATACACTATCTAAACTATTAAATAATAAAAATGTATGTTTTTGAGTGTCATTTTGCCTCAAATATTTTACATGTTCAATTTCATTAAATCCACAACTCTATGAGACACATCATAGTTTAATCTCCATTTTACAAATGGGGAAAACTAAGGCAAAGAGAGGTTCAGCAACTTTCCCAAGGTCACACAGATAGTAAGTGGTTATAGCAGAAATTGAAACCAATCAGTCAAGCTTCAGTTCATGCTCTACCACCACACCATTGTATTAGAATATGAGCACCCCAAGAGCATGCACAGGCCCCTTCATTATTCAATGATGTTTGGCACAAGACTCTGGATCAACAAGGTTTTGAGCAAATACCTGATGATTACCTGAAGGACTGACTGTCTCTGAACTCACTCAGAATGGCTGAACAGGTAGCCCAAGTGAATGGCTGATGCTGGCACTAAGTGTCACCTTCTCTGAGTACCTAGGCAGAGGCTCTTGAATGACTCCAAATTCCCTGAGCATCTCGTATTGAGAGTAGCCTGGACCACATCAGCTACGAGGTTGGGAAGAGCCACCACTTTCCTTGCTGGGGTGGGGTTAGAGTTAGGGTGACCTCTACCATTGGAGCAGAAGGAGAAAGCTGGCAGAAGACACAGAGAAGAGACCATTCACTGTTTGGACTGTGGAGGCCCTTCGTTGTGCTTTTAAAATCAAATAGAGTGATGTCTGCAGGAAGGACATGGGAAATGGTAAACACTTTAAGAAAGGCCTGGAAATCGACTGATCATAGGATCAGGCACCACTGCCTGGGATGAGGACACTGAAAGGAAGTGACTTACATGGCTCCCACATACATCTCAGGCTCTAGAGGCAGCAGTGAGGACAGGAGAGAGGGCAACAAGGCTGCCTTAGGAAGGGTGAGGAAGAATTTCCAAAGAAAACAACACTCCCAGGCCAGGTAGCCAAGTCACCTAACACAGAGATTTATAATAAAACAGAACTGCCTTTCTCTGATGAGGCTAGTTGTGTGCAACCTGTCACGAGTCAGAGTCATGCAAGAATATACGATGAGAAAAGGATAGGCTCTTCAATAAATGGTGCTGGGAACACTGAGTAGTCACATGTAAAAGAATTAATCTGGATTCTTATTTTACACCATACACAAAATTCGATTCAAAATGGATTAAAGACGTTAACATAAGACCTGAAACTAACTGTAACACTCTAACAAGAAAACAGGGCAAAAGCTTCAGGACATTAGCCTTGGTGATGATTTCATAGATATGACACCAGAAGCCCAGACAACAAAAACTAAAGTAAACTAGTGGAACTATATCAAACTGAAAAGCTTCTGACAGCAAAAGAAACTTTTAACAGAGTGAAAAGGCAACCTACAGAATGGGAGAATATATTTGCCAACCATATATCAGATAAGGGGTTAATCTCCAAAATATATAAGAAACTCCTACAATTCAATAGCAAAAAACTAATAACTCAATTTTAAAAACTGGGCTAAGAACTTAAACAGACATTTCTCCATAAAATACATAGAAATGGTCAAGATTATATGAAAAAGTGTTCATTGTCACTAATCGTTAGGGAAATGCAAATCAAAACCACAATGAGATATCACCTCACACTTGTCAGGATGGTTGCTATAAAAAGAAAGACAACAAGTATTGGTGAGGATGTGGAGAAATTAGAACTGGAGATCGAAGATAGTGAAGGAATGAGGGGAGGCTGTGCTTGCTTGCTTCCAAGACCTGTCTGTAGTTTAGGCTAATTGTGGACAGAGCATCTTAGTTAAAACTGGATACTGGCAGGAGTTGAAACTCAGCTCTGCTGGACCAGAGAAGACCATCTGGGAGTGACCTGTCTGGTGAAGATAGTGGAGGAGAAAGGGGCAAGATGGTATTTCTGGCTGGCTTGGCTCCCTGAGTTGTGGCTCGCTGTGTGCAAATATTTTTTAGTGACCCCAGGTTTCCTCTGAGAGGAGTCGGGTGGAGAGTGAGGCTTTCTGCCTGCTGGCAGAGCCAGGAGTGGGCCAGGTGTTGTCTGGCTCTGAAAGGCAAGGAACAGCATGTTTGTGGTGTGTGTGTGTGTGTGTGTGTTTTCCCTTCTCATTTGATTTTGTGTGTGTGTGTGTGTGGACAAGGGAAGAAAGACTGGGGGTTAAGATTCTTGAGGAATGCAGGCTCAGAAGTGCACTCGCCCATACCCCAACCCTCCCCCTAGGACACGAAAGTGCAAATATGGAAGTTCCTCAGTCCACTCACGTAGGTGAGCAACCAGCCTGGAGGCCTGCACACAGAGGTGTCCATGGCCTGTCCGCCCAACCATGCAGCCAACCCGCAGGTCTGTGCACAGAAGTGCCCCCAGCCTGCATGCCCAAGTTCATAACCAGCCCGCCCACTGTGGGCCCCTTGCCAGTGCACAGAAGAGCCTGCGACATGCCCACTCCAGTGTGCAACCAGTCAACTCGCCCCTGGCCTGTGTGAGAAAGCGCACTCACCCCTGGCTGAGGCCAAAGGAGGGTGACATGATCTAGAGGCACTTCATAAAAAGTCTTGGGCATGGCTCTGGAGAAAGAGCTGGGAGAGCAGCGGACTGGATTCCAGTACAGAATCATCCCCAGTGCTACGGGAGAAATATCTTAATGAGACTACTCCCCTCCAAATGGCATCAACTGGAGGCAGCAGCTCAACAAATGCATACTAGAAGGTCACACCACAAAGGCAGGAAATAAAAGCAGGTCAATCTAAGAACAGAAACAACAAGAAGACCCACCCAAAATAGGGAGAAGGAGAAATAACATCCCAACAAAAGGAAAGGAGGAATTTCTAGGAGGAAGGATAGATGAAATAGAGGCAAGCAAATTATCAGACATGGAATTCAAAACAATGGTAATGATAAACCTCAATAAACTCAACAAACTTAGAGAAAACTACAATAAACTTCAGGGGAACTACAAAGAACTCCAGGGAAACTACAAAGAACTTCAGGGAAGCAACAAGAAACTTACTGAGAACTACACCAGCATGAAAAAGGACATAGAAACTATCAATAAGAGCCAGGAAGAAATGAAGAATACGATTTCTGAACTGAAGAACACAGTAGAAGCAATCAAAAGCAGGCTAAATGAAGCAGAGGACCAATCAGTGAGCTAGAGGACAGCATAGAAAAAAATTTCCAGGCACTGCAACAAAATGAAAAAAGGCTGAAAAGGAATGAAGAGGGTTTAAGAGAACTTCAGGACAACTTGAAATGCAACAATATCTGTATCATAGGGATACTAGAAGGAGAAGAAGAGGAACAAGAGATAGAGAACCTGATTGAAAAAGTATTGACAGAAAACACCCTTAACACAAGGAGAGAAAAGGTCATGCAAGTCCAAGAAGCACAGAGGGTCCCAATGAAGATAAATCCAAAAAGGCCCACTTCAAGGCACATCATAATTAAAATGGCAACATTCAAAGATAAAGAGAGAATCCTAAAGGCAGCAAGAGAAAAACAGCAAATAACATACAAGGGAGCTCCTATAAGGCAATCAGCTGATTTCTCAACAAAAACACTACAAGCCAGAAGGAAATGGTCAAAAATATTTCAAACAATGAAAAATAAAGGCCTACAACCAAGACTACTCTACCCAGCAATGATTTCTTTCAAAATGGAAGGTGAAATAAGGAGTTTCCCAGAAATGGGAAGATTAAGAGAATACATCTTCACCAAACCAGCATTGCAAGAGATGCTAAAGGGAATGCTGTAAGAAAAAGAAGAAAGAGAGGGAGAGGAACACAGGTACAAAGAAAAATAAATAAATACCTGTCAATAATAACCTTAAATGTACATGGATCAAATGCTCCAATCAAAAGACAAAGAGTAGCTAAATAGATTAGAAAACATGACCCACATGTAGGCTGTTTACAAGAGACACACCTCAAAAGAAAAGACACACATAGAATGAGAGTCAAGGGATGGAAAAAAAGTATTCCAAGCAAATGGACATTTAAAAAAAGCTGAGGGAGCAATACTAATAACAGACAAAACAGATTTCACAGCAAAGGCCATATAAAGAGACAAAGAAGAAAAATGCATAATACTTAAGGGAACGATCCATCAAGAAGATATAACGCTAGTAAACATATGTGCACCCAACATAGGAGCACCCAAATATATAAGGAAAATTTTGGAAGACTACAAGAAAAATATCAAAGGCAACACACTCATGGTAGGGGACTTTAACACCCCATTGTCAACAATGGACAGATCTTCAAAGCAAAGAAACACCAAGGATATTGACACATTGAACAGCACTCTAGACCAAATGGACTTAATTGATATATATAGAATTTTTCACCCCAAAGAAGCAAAATATACCTCCTTTTCAAATGCACAAGGAACATTTTCAAAGATAGACCACATGGTAGGACACAAAACAAGCCTCAACAAATTCAAGAAAATTGAAATTACATCAAGTATCTTCTAAGATCACAAAGCCTTGAAACTGGAAATCAACCTCAAGAAAAAAGCCCAAAGACATTCAAACTTGTGGAGAATAAATAACATGCTATTAAATAATGAATGGGTTAACAAGAAAATCAAGGAAGAAATCAAGAAGTTTCTGAAAACAAATGATAATGAACACACAACAGCCCAACACATATGGGACACAGTGAAAGCAGTCCTGGGAGGAAAATTCATAGCAATACAGGTCTACCTAAAAAGGATAGAAAAACCTCCAATAAAAAATCTAACCCTACAGCCACAAGAACTGGAATAACAACAACCAAAGCCCAGAGCAAGTAGAAGGAAGGAAATCATCAAGATCAGAGCAGAATTAAATGACATAGAGACTAAACAAACAATTCAAAAGATCAATAAAACTAGGAACTAGTTCTTTGAAAAGATAAACAAAACCAATAAGCCTTTAGCCAGGCTCGTCAAGAAAAAAACCAAGAGGACCCAAATAAACAAAATCAGAAATGAAAGAGGAGAAATCTCAACCAATATCACAGAAACACAAAGGATTGTAAGAAATTACTACAAACAACTGTATGGCTAGAAACTTGACAATCAACATGAAAATTTCTAGAAACATATAATCTCCCAAAACTGAATCAAGAAGAAGCAAAAAGTCTGAATGGGTTGATAACAAGGAGCAAAATTGAAGCAGTAATCAAAAAAATGTCAGCACACAAAAGCCCTGGACTGGATGGCTTCACCAGCGAATTTTACAAAACATTTAGGGAAGAACTAATGCCTACCATTCTCAAACTATTCCAAAAAATCCAAGAAGAGGGAAAACTCCAGAACTCTTTCTATGAAGCCAGTATTACCCTAATTCCAAAACCAGGTCAATACAAAACAAGGAAAGAGACTTACCAGCAATATCACTGATGAACATGATGCTAAAATCCTCAACAAAATATTGGCAAACCAGATCTAGTAACACATTAGAAAAATCATACACCACGATTAAGTGGGATTCATCCCAGGGATGCAAGAATGATTTAATATTTGCAAATCAATAAATGTAATATACCACATAAACAAAATGAAAGATAAATATGACATGACCATTTCAATAGATGCTGAAAAAGCATTTGATAAAGTACAACACCCATTCATGATGAAAACACTCAGCAAAATGGAAATAGAGGGAACATACCTCAACATAATAAAGGTCATATACGAGAAACCTGAAGCCAACATCATAGTCAATGGACAAAAACTGAAAGCATTCCCCTGAGATCAGGAACAAGAGAGGGATGTTCACTCTCTCCACTCCTATTCAAGATGTTGTTGGAAGTTCAACCCACAGTAGTCAGACAAGAAAAAGAAATAAATGGCATCCAAACTGGAAAAGAGGAAGTAAAACAGTCATTGTTTGAAGATGACATGATAATGTACATAGAAAGCCCTATAGACTCCACTAAAAAACTACTCAACATAATAAGTGAATTTTACAAAATAGCAAAATACAAAGTCAATATTCAGAAATCAAAGGCATTTCTGTACAGTGAAAATAAAATATCAGAGATAGAAACTAGGGAAAAAAATCCCATTTGCTATAGCAACAAGGAAAATAAAGTACCTAGGAATAAACTTAACCTAAGAGATAAAAGACCTGTACTCAGAAAACTACATATAACTGAAGAAAGAATTAAGAAAGATACAAATAAAGCCCTGACTGCTGTGGCTCAGTGCATTGAGCATCAGCCTGCAGACCAAGTGTTGCTGGTTCAATTCCCAGTCAGGGCACATGACTAGGTTGCACGTCAGGTACCCAGTTGAGGGTGTGAATGAGAGGCAACCATACAGTGATGTTTCTCTCCCTCTCTTTCTCCTTTCTCCTCTCTCTAAAAATAAATAAACAAACAAATAAATTATTTATTTTTTTAAAAGAAAGATACAAATAAATGGAAGCATATACCATGTTCATGGGTGGGAAGAATCAGCATTATTAAAATGTCCATACCACCTAAAGAAATTTGTAGATTCAATGCAATCCTTATTAAAATGCCAGTGACATATTTTACAGACCTAGAACAAATACTTCAAAAATTTATATGGAACCAAAAAAGAACCTGAACAGTCACAGCAATCTTGAGACAGAAGAACACAGTTGGAGGACTCACAGTACCTGACACCAAACTATATTATAAGGCCACTGCAATCAACACAGTCTGGTACTGGCATAAGAACAGACATATAGATCAATAGAACAGAATAGAGAGCCCAGAAATAAACCCAGGTCTATGTGGTCAACGAATATTTGACACAGGGGGAAGGAACATAACACGGAATGAGAAGAGCCTCTTCAACAAATGGTGCTGGGAGAACTGAACAGGGACATGCAAAATAATGAAACTAGACCACCAACTTACACCACACATCAGAATAAACTCAAGATGAATCAAAGACTTAAATGTAAACCGTGACACCATAAAAGTCCTAAAGGAAAACATAGGCAGGAAAATTTCAGATATCCAACATAACAACATTTTCACCAATACATCTCCTAAGGCAAGAGAAATAAAGGAAAGAATAAACAAATGGGACTACATCAAACTAAAGAGTTTCTGCTCAGAAAAGAAAACATCAGCAAGATGAAAAGGGAACCAACCATATGGGAAAATATATTAGCCAATGATACCTCAGACAAGGGATTGATCTCTAAAATATATAAAGAAATTATACTTCTCAACACCAAGAAGACAGACAGCCCACTTTAAAAACGGGCAAAGGACCTGAACAAACACTTCTCCAAGGAGGATATACAGAAGGTCTCTAGGCATATGAAAGAATGCTCAATATTACTAGCCATCAGAGAGATGCAAATAAAAATCACAATGAGATACCACCACTTTACACAAGTCAGAGTGGCCATCATTAACAATTCAACACATAACAAATGCTGGCGAGGATGTGGAGAAAAGGGAACCCTGGTGCACTGTTGGTGGGAATGCAGACTGGTGCAACCACTATGGAAAACAGTATGGAACTACCTCAAAAAACTAAAAATGGAACTGCCTTTTGAACCAGCGATTCCATTGCTAGGATTATACCCGAAGAATCCTGAAACCCCAATTCAAAAGAACCTATGCACCCCTATGTTCATAGCAGCAGTGTTTACAATAGCCAAGTGCTTGAAACAGCCTAAGTGCCCATCTGTAGATGAGTGGATCAAAAAACTGTGGTACATTTACACAATGGAATACTTTGCAGCAGAAAGAAAGAAGGAACGTCTACCATTTGCAACAACATGGATGGAACTAGAGAGAATTATGCTTAGTGAAATAAGCCAGGCAATGAAAGACAAATACTGTATGATATCACCTAATACAGGAAAATAATGAAAAAAACAAACAAATGAACAAAATTGAACAAGGAACAGAAAAACAGTTATCAAGGGGTTGGGGGATAGTAGGGGTAAATAGGAGAAGGGTCTAGTAAAGGAACTAGTATAAATAACCCATGGACATGGACAATAGGATGGGGAATGACTGTGGGAGAAGGGGTGGGCTGGGTAGGGGGGAGTTATGGGGGGGAGAAATGGGACAACTATAATAGAAAAACAATAAAATTAAATTAAATTTTAAAAAAAGGCAATGTCATTACACCTATTTTCTTAAAAAAAAAATAAAACTATACACCTTAAAAACAACACACACACACAATGAGATACCACTTTACACCAGTCAGAATGGCCATCATCAACAATTCAACACATAACAAATGCTGGCGAGGATGTGGAGAAAAGGGAACCCTGGTGCACTGTTGGTAGGAATGCTGACTGGTGCAGCCACTATGGAAAACAGTATGGAACTACCTCAAAAAACTAAAAATGGAACTGCCTTTTGAACCAGCGATTCCATTGCTAGGATTATACCCGAAGAATTCTGAAACCCCAATTCAAAAGAACCTATGTACCCCTATGTTCATAGCAGTGCTGATTACATTAGCCAAGTGCTGGAAACAACCTAAGTGCCCATCTGTAGATGAGTGGGTCAAAAAACTGTGGTACATTTACACAATGGAGTACCATGCAGCAGAAAGAAAGAAGGAACTTCTGCCATTTCTGACAACATGGATGGAACTAGAGAGAATTATGCTTAGCGAAATAAGCCAGGCAAAGAAAGACAAACATCATATGATATCACCTAATACAGGAAACTAATGAACAACACAAACATGCAAAATTGAACCAAAGGCAAGTAAATAAGAAGCAGACTAACGGTTACCAAGTAAGGGGGTGGGAGGGAGAGAAGTGGGGTAAGTAGGGGAAGGGTTTAGTAAAGGAACTAGTATAAATAACCCATGGACATGTATGATACAACAAGGTGGGTATTGACTGTGGTAGAAGGGGTGGGCTGGGTGGAGGGGAGAAACAGGAGGAAAGGTGGGAAGACTGTAATAGAAAAACAGTAAGTAAATCAAAAATTTAAAAAAAAATGAGAACCTTTGTACACAGTTGGTGGAATGAAAAATGGTACAGTTGCTATGGAAAATAGTTTGAAAGTTCCACAAAAAATTAAAAATAGAACTACCATGTGATCCAGCAATCCCGCTTCTGGGTATAGATCCAAAAGAATTGAAACCAGGATCTTGAAAAGATATTGGCACTCCCACATTTATTGCAGCACTGTTCACAATAGCTAAGATGTGGAAGAGAAATCTAAATGTCCATTGACAGATGAATGGATGAAGAAAATGTGGTATATACATACAATGGAATACTATTCAGCCTTTTAAAAGGACAGTCTGCAGTTATGCAACAACACAGATGTTCTTTAAGGACATTGAATTAAGTGAAGTCAGTAAAACATAGAAAATAAATACAGCATAATTCCACTTCTATGATCTATCCCAAATAGTCAAATTCATAAAATCAAGGACTGGAATGGTGTTCACCAGGAGCTAGGGAGTGGGGGTGATAGTACAGAATTATTAATCAACAGACATAAAGTTTCAGTTTAGTGAGCTTTATAAGCTCTAGAGATCTGCCTTATAACACATACCTATAGCCAACAATACTGTGTTATTGTACATACAAACTTTAAGAGGAGAGATCTCACATTAAGTGTTTGTCCCATGATAAAATAAAATAAAACAATAAAGGGGAATTCTTGAAGTGATTTTTTAAAAACACACACACACACACACACACACACACACACTCACACACAGAGGAGCACAACCAGGATTTCCTTGGAATGTTCTGCTGAGTCTTGTAGTCCTCCTGGGGACAATGTGGATGAACCTCAGACCTGTGTTGCTTTCTTACCAGTGTTGTCTTGCGTGCCAAAGAGAGTGATGAAGACATTGGCGTCTGTGCCTGCATTCTTCTTGTCTCCAGTCTTTACAGTCACTGAGAATGTGGTAGATTTATCTGCAGGAGAGGAGTGTGGAGAAGGGAGTGGTAGACTGCTCCTCCCATGAAGAAAGGAGAGAGAAAACATACTGAGTATATTTCTATGCACATGTTGACTACTTCTATGAATCACTTTACTGCAGGATATGTTGCTCTGCAGTTGCCTTTAGCCTGGAAACTTCCTGAAGGCAGAGATGAGGTCTCCCCCACCTCCAACTCACACAGGAAGCCCTCAACCAATAGAGTTGTAGGATGCTTAAGGGAGACTTGGGGGACTGTGAGGATCAGAGGCTCACCATCCAGGACCCCTAGTCTGACTCCTCCAGGTTTGGAAGACTTTTAGGGATCTGAGTTTCAAGGAAGGGAGCACAGGTATCATAGAACTCTTGAGAGTTCACTCTTTCTTTTAACAAAAATGTGCTGAGATCCTCTAATGTGCCTGGAAAGGAGAATACAAGGCTAAGTCAGAACCAGCTACCACCTATTCTATTCTATTCTATTCTATTCTATTCTATTCTATTCTATTCTATTCTACTATATTCTATTCTACTATATTCTATCCTACTCTATCCTATCCTATCCCATTCTATTCCATTCCACGCCATCACATCCCATACTTTGGATTGTATATACCCAGCCTTCTGCTAGACATGTGGGAATATGCTCACCCACCTCCCCATTCTTGCCACAGAGGAATGAGGGGGGCGTATAGATAGAAAGCCAGAGGAAGACGTAGCCAGAGCTCAAAGAGGAGAGAGGGAAGAAGGAGACCTAGAATGGGGCGAGGCAGAGGGCAGGGTGGCTGGAGGGAAGAAATCAGCCCTAGTTGAGGAAACCTTTTTGTTCCAGGCCCAAGTTGTCAAGGGGGTTGTTGTCACCCCCACCCCCACCCTCGTCGTCCTCTTCCTCGCTCGGCAGCAGCACATAGGACTCATCCACTGAAAACAGCTCCCTGGATAGCTGCCCATCATCGTCCTCCACTGACAGCCAGCGTTGGCATGGAAAGTAGTACCTGTGGTGGTGGGGAATGAGGACAGGTTGGCAATGTCTCCTTGGAAAGGTCTCATGAAGGAGTACTCACGGGCTGAGAAGTGAGGGGCTCTCAGGGGGCCCAGGTGCTCTCCAGCCTGTCCCCCACAGCACTGCCTCCTATCATAGCTGGCCTGGTAATCACCCCGATAGTGTCACTTGCCTTGAGTAGAGGACAGATATGGGGATGAGTCTCCAGACAACCCAGTGAAAGGTGCCTGAAGCAAGCGTAGCAGACCCTCAGCCAGGGTCATGTTGGAGGTATCTAGATCAAGAGGGATTTATGGGGACTGTTCCACCCTTTTTGGAGCTCATCTATTGGCCAGAAGAACTTTGGCAGAGAGGGTTGCACATAGAGAAGGTGCTCAACACCTAAGTGTGGAATTTTAATGAAATTACTCCATTTTGCTTTTGGAAGGTACAAAGTATGTGGCTGAGAACTGGCACAGCGGGGAGCTGGTGAGTCTGAGGAAGGGAGGTCCGAGTCAGACTCCATAGTGTAGAGGCCAATGGAGGAGCTTGGGTGGAAGGAAGGCAGACCAGGCCTGGGAGAGGCTGCAGAGTGGGGTAATTAAGGACTCGCCTCTGGAGCCAGACTGGGTTCAAATCCTGGCCTATAGTCATGGGACCCTGAACAAGTTTCTCGACCTCTCTGTTAGAATTTCTAGATTTAACTAATAAAATCACAGAACTCCAAATTAAATTTGAATTTTAGGTAAGCAATGAATAATATTTTAGTATTATAAGTACGTCTTTTTCAATATCAGGACATACATACAGTAAAATATTAATCATTGCTTATCTGAAAAACTGAGGTTCAGAATGACCCACATATCAAGAGTAGGAGAGAAAGGAGGTAAAGCTAACACTTCTGCCTCCTAGATCCTCATGGCTTTCGACATAGTGGAGTTGGAGGCAGCTGTTTCACTCCTGGCCCTTAGCACGGCATGTGTTTATTGAATTAACGAATGACTCAGCACGCCAAGCATAACTTTTATTCATTAGGTGGTGGAATAAGTATTTATGGCATGTCTGTTGTGCACCAGGCACTCTTCTAATTTCTAGGGAGGACACAGCCTAAAACGGATGAAGTCATTACCTAACGCACAGCCCTTCTTTTCTATTGTGGAGAGAGAAACAATGACTGAATACAGCAGTTTATTGTAGGTCATATGATAGTGATATGGAGAACAAGAAACAGAGGAAGAAGAACATAAGGCCCAGGTGCTGCTGGGCTTCACTGCACAGGTGACACCTGAGCAGAGACCTACCTAGAGAAAGCACGAAAGTAGCTGCTGGGGGAAGCAGTGCGGGGCAGATGTGGCAGCACATGCAAAGGCACTGAGGTGGGACCATGCCTATTGGGTTCATGGCACAGCAAGGAGTGAGCAAGAGAGGGATCAGGACCGAGAGATAAGAAGGGGACATGGGGCAGCCACCGGAAGTGCTCTGGTTCTTATACTGAGTGAAATGGGAGCCTCAGCAGGCAGTTGAGTGGAGAAGGGACATGACCCTGAGAGCTGAACTGCTGTAGATAATAGGAGGTCCTGGGTGAAGCAGAGGGAACAGTCAGGAGGCTTTGATGGGAGATAGGGGTTTGACCCGCACTCTTCTGAAGGAAGAAGTGGGTGACAGATTGGGGGTGGGGTGTGAGGGGCAGAGGGTGCCTAGGACATCCAATTTGCATGAAGCAAGGTGACAGGGTCCAGGGCAGTGGGTGTTTACTTATCCTTATCCTGAGCTAACCAAGGCCATGGGAGGCCCGAGGCACTGTCAAGGAAGATGGTGCCTCTCCATCATAAAGGAGATTGGCTACTCTGATTTTGTTACCTTGAACTTCCATAATTTTGTCTGTTTCCTTGAGTGGGCTTTGCTCAGCGTCCCTCTCAGCTTGCAAATGGTTGGAGCCGGCTCATCACAGAGCATTTACTGTTGCTTTGAAACCACGGAAATGGAGACATGTAAACACACAACACCAACAAGAAGGGATGGCAAGGAAGAGGAGATGAAGGGAGCAAAGAGTGGAGGAAGGAAGGAAAAAGAGAAAGGGAGGGGAGGAAGAGAGGTGAGTAATGAGGAGGTTCCATTCACAAGAGTGATAAAAATATAAAATACTGGGTGGTGAACTTAACAGGAACGTGTAGCTGCTATATGCAGTAAATTGTAAAGTGTTAGTGAAATACCTAAAGGAATTCTTGGGTAAATGGAAATATGTACCTCAGGTTAGCATTTAATATTCTAAATAGGCAGTTCTCCACACATACCGTTCATGGCATAACAATCAAAATTCCAATAGGAGTTTTTCTTTCAAATCATTTAATGTCTTGATTTGAAAAGGTAAGAATAGCTAATAGTTTTAAAGAATAATGCAAGAGAACAAGTAGTGACAGATATTAAAATAGGTTATACCCTGGCTGGTGTGGTTCAGTTTGTTGGAGAGTCAGTGCATAGACCGAAGGATCTAGGGTTCAATTCCTGGTAAGGGCACATACCCAGGTATCGGGTTCAATCCTTGGTTGGGGTGCATATACGAAAAGGAAACCTATCAATGTTTCTCTCTCATATCAATGTTTCTCTCTCACATTGATGTTTCTCTCCCTCTGTTTCTCTCTCTCTCTCTCTCACCCCTCCCATTCCCTCTCCTCTCTTTCTGAAAACAATGAAAAAATGTCCTCAGGGGTAAAGATTATTAAAAAATTAAAATAGATTATAAAGCAACAAAAATTTAAAAATTGTAGGGCTGGCCCAGAAATGCTAAATAAGTAGAACAGCCTAAGCTGACCCCCACAAAGCTGGAAGAGGAGGCAGCAATGTTCACACATTGTCCCTGTCCTTAAGTTTTTTGGGAACACTTTATCCTTTACAGCTTAAATGTCTTAGGTTTTGAAAATATTTTCAGAAGAAAGCTGGGCTGCCATCATTAAGCCCATTTATCAGAAGAGCAAATGAAAGCCCATGAAGATGGAGCAACTTGTTGAGGGCAACCTCGAGAGTTCCTGGCAGAGGACCTGCCCCAGGTCAGGACACTGGGTCTGGCCATAGGATTGTCTTATGGCTCTTTGGCAGCATCATGATGACCTCATGGGAATCCATGACATCGGGCCATGTGTGAGCTGTGCCTCAGTGTCCCCATCTGGAGCAATCTCTTGGGCTGGTGGGTCAGGATGAAGGTGGGAGATGGGGTCAGCCTCGTCTCCCCCTGCCCTGCAAAGATGGGCACCCAAGAAGAGGGCATGCTCCAAGAGACACCAACCTACAGGCCAAGAAGTTGTTTAATTCAACAAATATGTACTTATTGGGTGCCCACTGCATTCCAGGCACTGGCATGTCCTGGGCAGCTCTACAACCAATTTAGGATCTTTCTTGCTTTCCCCTCTGCCTCCCCCCTACTCCCTACCCCATCTCAGGGCCTTCTTTCATGTCTATTGCTCCTTGGTTCCTTTTGCCCAAAAGGTAATGTGGCCCTAATGGTAGAAATATAGCAGAGTCATCATTGAAGATCTGGAGTTCTGGTCCTGGTTCTGGCACAATTTGGTTTGGGGGCTGCAGTTCCACTTGACCTGGGGGGTGATTCCTTCACCTGTCAGGAGGACAGTGCCCCTTTCCCAACCCAGCTTATGGAGGGAGCTATAACTCCTGAGCAGGCGTAGCCAACTGAGGTCTGCAGGCCAATCTTCCCACCACCTGCTTAAGTAGATCCCACAAGCTAAGCATGGATTTTATATTTTTAAGCAGTTGAAAAACAATCTTAAAAACAATATTTTGTGATGTGTAAAAATTTCATGAAACTCAAGTTTTGATATCCATTAAGTTTTACTGGAATACAGCCACATCCACTCATTCAGATATCATCTATAGCTGCTTTCCTTCTGCAAATGTCAAGTAGAGTAGTTGTGACAGAGACCGAATGGCCACCAAGCCTAAAATATTTACTATCTGGCCTGTACAGGGAGAGTCTGCTTATCCCTGGTCTCAAACAGTAGAACAATGTGCTGGCAGCTGCTCTGTACATGGGAGGACTCTATGGTCGTTGTGTCTAGGCATTGAGAGTGGGCCAGTGAAGGTCTGGCAGGGACAGAAAACCCAACCTTCTCAGTTGGTGGATGTAAAGAACTGGATCTTCTACCAGACTGTTCCTTGATAGGACCACCCAATGAGAGGGGAGGGAGAGAGACATGCCCACCTCTCCAGCTAATGGGCCAAACCTACACTTCATCTTCCCCCCACCACATCCACCCTCAGATATCACAGCCCTCCCCACCCCCACCCTCAGCCCTCATTCTAGGACTATCTCAATGGCAGTCACGGCCTCCCTTTCTTCCCCTCCAGCCCCACTCACGTGACCTCGTTGTTTGTATCCGTGATATCTACTCTGTCCAGGAACCAGCCTGCTTTGGTGCCTGCGTTGTCATGGCGAATACGAATCTTGGTCAGAGGCCCCAGGTCAATGGCGTAGACTATGAAGGTGTCTGTCTGGGAAGGACCAAGGTGGCACTCAGGGGGCGGAACCTTTCCCACCTCACCATCAGCTTCTCCCTCCCAGGACCTGAGGCTGCTTTAAGAGCCAAACCAGGAAGGGGCACCCAGATTTGTATTGTGAAATGTGTGTGTGTTTTTTGGGGGGACTGTTGCTTGGGGGTATGCTGTGTGTGCCCATGTGTGCATAAACTTCTTCAACCACAAATTTTAATTAGTGCCTGCTGTGAGCTGGCATGTAAATCCAAAATGATTTACAGAAATAGAAGAACTGAACTTGCCTGCTATTGAGATGGGAAGACAGAATGTGTACGAGAGCATGTATGTATATGCACTGGAGGAGACAGGAGACAGACGACACCAGGACCCAATAAGTGAATGGGATCTTCTTAGTGATAACTTTTTAAACTCTTCAGTCCCAGGTCATAGTGGTTATAACTTTCAAAGGAAAGTACTGAAGCAGAGATAAACCGTGATCGTCAAGTCACAGGAAAGGAGTGTTAAAAGAGAACCAGGGAGCTCTGAAATAAACCACGCGATGAGGCCAGAAGTATTGTAATGGGTTTGGTTTTCTCCCTCCATGTTGAGGAGGGGACCTGGCTTTAGGATGGGGGCAGGAATGGGAAGGGTGAGAGGAGGGACAGTCTGCTACCCAGAGGATAATGTGTAATTTCTAAGGATGGAGACGACAGCTGTATTTTTCATGCTTTTCCCACTAAACTACGAAGAGGGAGGTGGGTGCATTTCTTTCAATGCTCATAAGCTTTTGTGGCTTTTACTGCCTCAGGACACAGTTCCTGTTTCTCAGCCTGTCTTTAGGCCCTCATTCCTCAGTCCCTTGTGTTGGTTTCATCAAGGTACCCAGAACCAGCACCCACCATGGCTCAGGATTAACCCCAGCCCCATAGGGAGACTCACTGTCCTCAAACTGGCTTTCCACATTTCTACACGCACATCTTTGTCATGAGGTCCTGGCTTCAGAGAACACGCTCACTGCCATCTTTGGGTATCTACATACCTACACCATACTCATCCACCAAGGCCCTTTACGTCTCTCCTTCCCACCAAGTATTCCCCAGAGCGCCATCTTAGGGCCAGCACTTCCTCCTTGACCTCTGGTCCCCCCACTCAGCACCTGAGTATCTGCTACCTGTACTAGCTCTGGTGAGTTCCTGTGGACGTCACGGAGCTGGACCCCACCTGTGCCTTTCTCATGTCCCCAACTGAAAACATTGGTTCCTACAGAGGAAACACTCCCATGACACCTGGTTGGCTTGAACAAAGCTCACTGCTCACAGCAGTCGGGTGGGGTGGCCTTGGGAATCACCAGAGGACTCCCTCTGTCTGAGTCCCAGTCACCTACCCAAGCTTACCCTACCTGCCCCGGCTGAAACTTGCTGGACTTGTCTGACTTTTTCAGGGGCCGCTCGCCTGTGTCCCCGTACTCCTCCCCGTAGATGGTCAGGTAGACGTTGGCACTGGTGCCAGCATTGGGTACGTCCCCTGTGATCACCTGGACCTCATAGGTGTTGGCTAGAGACAAAGAAAGACATAACATTGATGACAGCCAGGCCTCTGACTGGTCCTGAGGCTCAGCCTCTTGGATCCAGGTAGAGGATAGAAGCGGGAGTATCTACAGATACCTACACATATACACTAACCTGGAACTAAATTTGCACCCCCACTCACCCACCCAAGACTTTTTTTTGCCATGAAGTCCAAGAGGTTGTGAGTCTTGGGAAAATTCACCATCAGCAGCCCTCCTGTCTTATGTTCCCAACACTGAGTTATATCCTGGTTCCTCTTAAGTGACCCACTCCTCCTGAGACCCTTGGGACAAGAGCAATGCTAACCTCAGATAGGAAACTGCCCGTGGTGGCATTTAACACATGTTTGGAGAGCTCTTTGGAAACCATGACAGGTGCCCACCTAGATGTCTTCCATGTGAGAGGAGAGCTAGGCACCTCCCGCCTCCCTGGACTCCCTTCAGGTGACTGTCTGACCCCTGCTCAGGCTTACGCTCAGGACCCGACCGGTCCAAAGGCGCCAGCTCCATGAGAACTTCATTGTCCTCCTTATTCCGGGCCAGCCAGCGGGTGGCATTGAACTTGTACTCCTCAACCACCTCCTGCATCCCTGGCCCGAACTCCTCCTCTTCCTCCTCCTCCTCAGACTCCTCCTCTTCCTCCTCCTCTGATGAGGACTCCTCTGATGAGGACTCCTCTTCCTTGTCCCCCTCATCCTCCTCGTCGCTGCCCTTCTTCCTCTTCTTCTTCATCTTCCTCTGCAGCTTGGCCTCCAGCCACTCCTTCCTGAGCTGCTCCTGCAGTCTCTCCTCCTCCTCCTCCTTCAGGGCCTCCTCCTCGGGCGTGAGCTCCACCTCCTGCACCATCAGGTGCCGCAGCCACAGCATGTCCACGAACCAGCTGGGCGAGGAACCCTCGTCTGTGTGCCCCAGCCGGATCTTGAAGACCTCCCCCACGTCAACCGCCTCCAGCTGTGCAAACGCAGAGCAAGGGCTGGGGTGGCACCCGGCGTCCTCCCAACCTCCCCTGCAGAGCCAGGCAAGGGCTCATGAGTGTGCGTGGAGCCACAGGATGGAGAGGTTCAGGACCTCCGAGCTCAGAAGCTTCCACCAGTGCCCTCTCTCCTGCATGTCCAGCCTGGTTTTTCGGCCCACCCTCAGCATCTCTTGTTAGTCCCACCTTTCACCCAAATTTACTTCCTTCTAAACCCGCGACATGATCAAGATGGCCCTTCTGCTCTCCTCCCCTCTCTTCTCTTTCCTTCTCTCTCCCTCCCCCAAACAGAGATACACATACACACCAATCATGCACATCACACTCACTCCTACTATTCCTATTTCCATTTATTCTTATTTATGCAGTTCCCTTTTCCAGAATGCCTTGATTCTATCCTCTACCTTGAACTAAAACCTGTTTATTCAGACTCTTTTTCATTAGTTGGTACTTTTCTGCGATCTATTTCCAAAATTTCTCAAGATGTATAACTTTTGTAATGAGCAAAATAATAGAAAAAAAGAGAGAGAGGGTGTTATTTGTGAAAAGCAAAAATCTCACCCTTGCTTCCAAAGGCTCCAGGAGTGTTCAGAGGGAGCCTAGAGCTTGGCTGTGGCCCTGGTCTGAATTTCCTCTTTGTCCACATAAGCTGGTGTCTGCCCCCTGCATGGGAGTTCCCAAGAGCAGGGACTATTTGCTCTTGTTTCTCTTCCCCACTGAGCCTGGCACAGGCTGGTTCAAAGGGAAGTGTGGATGACTTTAGCTTTCCTTCAGGGGATCAGTTTCTAGGCCTTCCATTTAGTTCTAAGCCTCACAACGAGGTGAGGTCTGGCCCCTGTAGAGCTCAGGTGGGCTTGGGGGGCTTGTGTGGAGCCCCTAACAGTCAGGCCACTTTTAGGGCCCACATCATGCTGACAGGTCTTCTTCTGGGTTTTGACTCTTTTCAAAGCCCAGTCTCACCAGTTCTCCCAATTATGTGCCAGGGAAATTGAGGCCCAGGGCTGTCCCATGAGAAGCTCAGTGTCCCAAAATTGGAGTCCTGACCTAAATGAGAACTCAGGTGTTCAGATTCATGGAACCACAATTCAGCCAAAAACACCTTGATGAGAAAATTAGCAGACAAAATGGAGCCCCGAATCCCCAAGGAAGAGGAATTTCCTCTTCTCTGCTACTTAGGGGATGGGGTCTGTCCTGTTGAGTCCCTTCTCCAGCATTTTCCAGGTCACAGCGTTCCTGTGATCCCCCACCCTGGGGAGGCTGGTTCACCATCCCTGCCCCCTCATCTGCCTGCCCAGCTGTGAATGCATCCACCACACCCAGACGCTGTGCTGCTCTGTTACCTCTCCATGACCGGGCACCATTTCCCAAACACTTTCCCTGACATTGGCTTTGGATCCTACCAGGGACAATGAGGCAAGCCAGGCAGGTATTATTAAAAGTTAGGTTTGAACTGATGAAGAATCTGAGGCTCAGAGGGGTACAGGGCTAGGGCCTCTACCTCTTCAGACACTGCTGAAGACGTAGAACTCAGTGAGCCCCCATCCAGCATTAGCGTTCTAGACACCTGCAGCCCTGGTCCAGCTCAGCCAGGACCTCCTCTACTGGAGGAGGACAGGCACTAAGTTAGGACATTTTGCTGAGGGCCTAGCTGCTTGAGTCACAGCCTGAACATGCTACATGCACACACACACACACATACACACACACATGTCTTATATAAAACATTCATATGTCCCCCCAATGGGCACGATCCTTGTATCCTCCTCTCTTGCCAACAATATGCCCATATCCTCATCTCTTTCTCTTCTGCTCAGAGGAGCGTTTTGAGGCCCAGAGGACTCAAAGCACAACCAGGAGACCCCACAGCCTACCACTGTCTTGCCTGGGAAGCATGACCTTGCCCTCAGGCCGACAGAACTGGAGAGTCAGAGGCCACAGGGCTGGGAGAGGGTGCAGTAACCAGGGGCCTGGTGTCATATCTAAGTTAGGTTTATCTATCCAGCTGTTCTCAGAATTGGTGGCCCATTTGTATCACTAGCAGAGCTTTTTGAAGCATCCCCCAAAATATCTCACTTAACTGATGGGGGTGTGGACCATTTTTTCCCTTAAAGCTCCCCGGGTGATTCGAATAAGAAGCCAGAGATGGAAACCATGGATCTAGTCCAATCCCTTCATTTTCAGGCATCCAGGGGTGCCTCTGTGGGCACCCCAACTGCCTTCCCCACACACACCTGGAATATGTCCTTGGATGCCCGCTCAAAGACTTTCGAACGACTGGACAGGAAGAGCACTTCTGTCTTGCCTTTCTCGCCATAGATCTGCAGGTAGACTCGGGAAGTGGTGTTTGCACCACCCACATCCCCCGTCCAAACCTCAACCTCGTAGTGGATCACTGGGTGGACATGCAGGGAGACATGGGACATTTAGTAATCATAACAACAGCAATGACAGTAACAACAAGAATTTCCCAAGCCTGTACCATGTGTCTGGTGCTTCACAGACATTATCTCATCTAATCCTCTCATCAATATCATGGGTAAGTACTATCATCCCCATTTTACAGGTAGATAAACTGAGGCATACAGGAATTGAGTAGGTAGGGGGAATGGCAAACCCAAGCGATCAGACTCCAAAACCCAGTCACCCACTGCATCACAAGAGTCCTCAGGAACCAGAAATGCACAGTAGTCAGTTCACCAGCTGGCATTCTCTGCTGTGTGCCTTCACGGGGCAGAAAGAAGCAAAGGCTATTTGTTTCTTTGTTTCAGTGAAGGACAAGGGTTAGAAATTATAATTTTTATTTAAATATATGTACCTTTCAGATGATACCAACAGATACATCCACACACAGAGAGTTGCCTATATTTGGAAGGAATACTTTATCAAGCTGTTAGGGGTGGAAAGGTGTTACAGGTGCACACCTCAAGAGGACTCTTCCCAGTGGAGAGTGAAATGTCTTCCAGAACTACGAGGCCATATATTTTCAAAGGGATTGTTATAAGATTGACCCTCCTAGCAATGCTGTAAGACAATATCATGATTGTTTCTTTTTCAAATGAAAACTTCTATTTTCAACAAGATGAACATCTTCCATTACCATAGTAAGGTAAAAAATTGGGGGCTGAAAACAACAGGACTGGCTGTGAGCCTGAATAAATTAAACTAGAAATACCCAGGCTCAGCTGGGAGTGAGCATAGGCTAGTATATAGACAAGGGGGGTGCAGTAAAGGCTGCCATTCTGGATGGAGAGAACCACCCCCAACCCCATTCTGTCCCTTGGTCCTCAGAACAATAGACAGCCAGGATTATACAAAATTAGGATAGATAAAAATGAGCAATCAGAAAAAAAGAACCAACTATTGGAAATTAACTTGTGGTGCCTGAATTAAAATAGTCCCCAGCAAGGATAAAGTCAAGAACAGCTCCAAAGAACAAAAAGCAAATTTCCCAAGAACAAAATGATACGTGATAGAAAGGTAAGAAAATCAGAGGAAGTCCAATATCTTACTAAGGGTTTAGAGGAACTAGAGAGCTAATTGTCAAAGAAGACAAAAAAGCCCCCAAACTAGAAAATGCTTCTGGATTGAAGAAGACCACGAGTTTCAAAACAATGGATGAATCTAAAATCACAAAAGGCAGTGAAGATGTTATGAAATTTCAAATTGTGGGAAATTAAAGTAGGATTGTATAAGCTTTAAGAGAGGAAAAACCCCAAAGGGTTGAGTCACAGAATGCATTAGACTTCTCAATTGCAATACAGGAAGCTAGAAGATGGTAGAAAAATTTCTTCTAAACTCTAAGGGAAAATTAGTTCAACTCAGAATTCTATAGCAAGTCAAATTATTGATCAACTCTGAGAGTAGATGAAAGACATTTGCAGACATGCAATGTCTCAACATTTCTTTTCTGTGTACCTTTTCTCAGGAAGCTACTAGGGTGTTCTGCCAAAATGAAGAAATAAACCAAAGAAGAGGATGACATGAAATCCAGGAACATCCAATCCATGAGAAGAAAGAGAAAGTTCCAAAAAGATGGCAAAGAGGAAGTCCCAAAAGGACACCTTTGTGGCAGTGTAGAGGGCAAAGGACAGAGGTTCCTGAAGAAATGTCTTGAGATAGGAATTGGGGAAGAAGGAGGTAGAGAGGAAACCAACAGGATTCCTGTTGGGTTCAAACATATACACAAATGCTTAGCTCCGTTAGAGATATGGAGATAAGACGGTGTGGTGGGACAATTGTGGGTCCCCAAATTCATATGCTGAAGCCCCAATTCCTGGTGTTTCAAAATGTGACTGTATTTGGAGATAGGCCCTTTACACAGGTGACTGAGGCAAAATGAGGCTGTTAGAGTGGAGCCCAATTCAATATGACTGGTGACTTTATAAGAGGAGACTGGGACACAGACAGGCCCATGCACAGCGGAAAGACCGTGCGAACACATAGTGAGAAGGCGGCCATCTGCAAGGCAGGAGAAAGGCCTCGCAAGAAACCCAACCTATGACACCAAGATTAGAACACTGAGAAAATAAATTTCTGTTGTTTAAGACTCCTAGCCTGTGGTATTTTGTTATGGCAGTCCTAGCACACTTGTGTAGACAGGTGGGCATAGAGATTGGTATGTAGAAATAAAGATGTGTACATAGAAAACTATACAAAGGGAAAAAATGAGGCAATCACTATCTCCAGAAAAAAACAGAAAGTTCTACAATCAGGAAATGCAATCATCATACAGCAGTAGCTCAGCAGTGAATAATATTTACATAGTAATAGTAATGTAAAGTTTGATTATGAATTTAATTTTATTGAAGGTCAGAAGGAGGGGACGTGTGCAGGTGTACACTCACACACCTGCACATGCACGTGTGTTAAAAGAGTTATATTCTCCTCTACCATAGTAGGAAGTCAATAGTTAACGTCTATGACTAAAAAATCAAGAAATTGCTAAGCACATTATTAAAAAAATATGGAGAGAAATTTCAGAAGAAAAAGCTACAGTAATTTAAAAGTTGCTATCTCTGAAGGAGGAAGATGCAGTAGGAAGCAGGAACTATCGCTTTTTTATCTTTATGTTGTTAATCAGTACCTGAATGACTCTGGTGGAAATCAAGTCCTAATTCCTAAAAAGAGGGAAGGAGTTGATTCTTCACAAAGTCCTCAAGGAACCTACAGGTTAGTTGGGGACAGAAGATGCATGTGTGAAAAGACACAAAGGGTTCTGGAAGAGAAAGAGGTGAGTTTGTATTAGGGTTCCTTCTCAGGGAAGCTTCCTGTGGAAGCGAGCCTTGGCCAGTTGATTTCAGGGTAGATGTAGAAATGCAGAGGTGAGGAGAGTGACATTCTCTGTGTCAGGATTTGGTCCTACTGTCTTTCTGACCCTCTAGATAATCTTTTGCTCTTCTGAGCCCTACCACAGTCTATGATCCTTGCATTATGCTCAGTGGGCGGCCAGATCACCCTGAACTTGACCTTCATTAACAGGGATCACCACCCTGCCCATAAAGGCCCCGCACACCCACACCATTGCTGATGCCTCAGCCTGCTTCATTGTTTCCAGGGCTCTTATGTGGCAATGTAGTATATATTTACTGTTTGTCTCCCCTGATGGAATGTCAAATCCATGAGGACAGAATTTTGTCTGTATTTCTCATGGTTGCCTCCACAGAGCCAAGGGCAGTGTTGGCTCAGAGAAACATTTGATGAATACTTATTGAATAAATGAATGATTAAACAGCTTTATCTCCTCAGTCAGTCTTCCCAGGGGAAGACATGGACTATGTCCTCTTGCACACAAGGCTGAGAACACACATTTCTTATAAAGTCACTTGCTGCCATTAGCCCAGAACAAAATGTTTCCTCCTTTGAGTCCTCAGTTTCCCTATCAGTACAATGAGCCTTTCTTCCCTCCCAGAAACATGGTACCAGAGGCGATCAGAAACCCCAATTTTCTCTCCCCAGCCTCCCCCATGGAGACAAGATGTAAGTTGCCCCATAGGCCCTCCTCCATCCCCACTATTCCACTTCTGCCTCCTCCGTACATTTCTGGATCTCCACGATCTCGCTGGGATAGAGCTCCACATACAGGCGCCCATCAGCCTTGTTCCTGTCCAGCCAGCGGTCAGCAGGGAAGGTGTACCGCTTGCCTTGGCGTGGCACACGGATCTGCACGCTGCGCAGGTACCAGCCAGCACGCTTGCCCATGCCGTTGTGCCCGATCAACAGCCGGTTGATCTGGAAGGAAATGCGAGCTGTGGGTGAGCAAAAAGCTGGTACCCAGAAACCTCTGTGCCTCCACCCCTACCACACAAAACCCCCACAAAAACTGCTCACTTCTACCCTGCCTCCAGTTCCTCAGGACAGGGAGTCTAAGAGGATGGAGGCTGGGTCCTGGTCCTATCTGCCATCAGCCAGCTGGGGGGCTAGGACACCACCTCTCCTGTCTGGATTCTCTGTTCCCTCCTCTTTAGTCCAGCTCAACTTCCGGGGAAGTTGTGAGAAGCAAGTGGGGGGACAGGTGTGGCATGAACTTTGAAAGCTCCAGTATGTATTTAGTAATGTTAAGCAGTGTACTTAATATGCACATGGTCGCTTCAGAAGAAAGCAAGCATTCAAAATGTTAGCTACCTATATCTGGTCATTGATGTAGCTTTGTTTTGTTTTAAACAATACACTATTGTATGTATTTCTGAAATTCTTTTTTGACATATCCATCCCATAGGTGGTAGAATATGAGTACAGTCTCTCAGGGTGCTGTCATTCTGTGTCTAATCCTCTTCTCCGTCTAGGACCTGAGGAATAGTTTCTCTTTCCACTAACACTCAGTAGTTCACTTGCTTTGCTATTTTACATTGTAACATCTTTGCCCACAAGCAACAGAGATGATCACATAGATGATCATGTTGTCATCCTTATGTATGCTTGGCTCTTCAATGTTCAAGTTGCTTTTATGTTTTTTTGAAATATTATTTACTGACTGATACTAACATCAGATGGAATTATCAGATAGCCTTCGGGATCTATTCCAGCCCCCCAGATTTTCACTGTGATGGTTTGGAGGGGTGATATTAGCTATGAGTCTGGTGTCAGGACACCAGATTTAGAAAATTGACCATGTCAGCCCCGATCTCTCTGTATCAAGTACTAAGTGTCTCTTTGCAGCTGGTCATGGAAACAGTTCATAACTGAGTGCATGTAGTGCATGTAGCCAGGTCCCTAGGAATTGTTGGAAGGCAACCAACTATGTCTACAAACATAGCCTGAGAGCCTTTGGGGTGCATGCCAAGGGACACGTATGGAGAGCTTTGTTGTCTTTCTGTGGTGCTGGGACTGTGACAGTCCCGCGGAGGGCATGCTAGAAGAGTAAAGACAGGGACAAATGTCTTCTATGTGATATGACAGGAAGCTCCTTAAGGGCAGCTACTATTTATTGAGCACTTACTATAAGCATGTGGGTGTAATTTACACATGGTAGATGAGTGGAAACGTTGGGCCTCATACCCAGGCAATGCGCAGCCAGAGCCCACAACCCCAACCTCTTGGTCACACTGCTTGTTGAGAAGGGTTTCAGAAATACAAAGAAGGGTCCAAATGCCTCTCCTCTTCCCCCAGACATCCAATTTATCTTTTGGCTGATGCCAGAAATCCCAAGTAAAAGGAACAGCATTTTACTCTACAATTATTAATTCAGCTTAAAATTTAAATATATTTGATTTTTTAAAAATCTTGATTGAAGCTCATTACCTTCAAGACATACATGACTGTCATGAGAGCTTTCCCCAGAGTGAATTTCGTGGGAGCAGCTGAAACAGGGGGAAGCCCCCCAAAGGGGAGGGGTCAGGAAAGTTGAGGTGGCAGATGGGAAGCTTGTGACTGTCTGAATTTCCATAAACCACACCTTAAGAGAAGCAGGTGGTAATGTGAAGTCCAGCCTAGGTACTTCTAGAAACATTTCCACCTCAGTCTGGGGAATTAGACCAGCGCTTCTCTGCAGGAAGCACTCAGATCTCTTGCAGCAGGGCCACCCACAGCCCTGATGGAGGGAGACTCTCAGGTCCCCTCGTCTAAGGCAGATGCTCTCAGGCGGCCTGGGAGCATGCACAGAAACAAGCTTCCTGGCCATAGCACTGACGCACACCCAAGGTGCCAGTTCTTCTACTCTTGCCTTACCTGCACACCAATGTCGCCTTCTCCAGTGTCTGGACTCTAGATACCCTGGTCCTGGCTATAGAGGTAAAGGAAATGTTGGGTCTACAGCCACTAAACATATGTGTTCTATCCCCAAAGAGACTGGAATCTTAACCACTGTTCACATATCTTCTGCTGCTCTAGTCACAGCTGGAAAACAATGCACCTCATTAACCCTCAAACGAGCATTTTTTTCCTTCAAAATAAGTTCATTCATGTGAACATCAGTATGTGTGTATACATATACATCCATGCAGGAGAAGGGGTGAAATGATGTCACATGGTCCTGGGAAGGAGACTTACAGTTCCAATGTTCAGGGTCTCCAGGGTAAACTCGTCCACCTGGTCACGTTCAAAATAGTCTTTCATGTTGTTGTCAGAGACAAGAAGATCTTGCTTGATAGTGTCAGATTTATCCCCATAGAGCTTGATGTAGACTGTCGAATCTGTTCTGGCCCCAGGGAGGTCCCCTGTCTTCAAGCTGATGTGATAACGGTAGTCTGAACAGTCCAAGGCAGGAGGCAGGAAGGGATGGGGTTAGTGCAGGGATAGAGGGGCGCAGAGTGGAGCAGGAGGGTGATCTGCAAGCAGGGGTGGACTCTTGCTCTGTCTAAGTAGCCCTGGGACTTGGGGCAGGATTCCCTTCATTCCACGTTGTTCCCTCGTCTACAACATCAGAATTCTAATATCTGCTCACCCTGCCCCACAAAGTGTGAACATGCTAAGAACAGGAAAGATGCAATACTAAAATGTAAGAGGCAAAGGATTTAAAGCAATTTCTCATCTGATGGATGAGGAATCTGAAGCAAAGGGAGCATTGGCCTTTACCAACAGTAGTCCGTGCATTGTGTACACAGTATTTGTGTTAAGTATTGTGACCTCGGCTTTGCAAGTGAGGATTAGGGTCCCCAGAAGTTCATGTGCTTGACTCAAGGCATCAACACTGGGTCAGTAGCAGCCAGGAGTGAAGTCCTAATGAGGACCTGGAGCCCCTGTTCTTCAGTGGGACACTATGCTGATGTTACTCAATTTTATCGCCCAGAAAGGTTTGCATCATTTGTGCACAAGGTAGGAGTAAACATCCAGGAAAGGAGAATGCTTCTTACCTTTACTGCTATTGCTTCTGTTACTCTAATCAACAGAGGTCCATATGTGTCAGGGCCCCACCCCCAAGGCCACCAAGAGTCTGTGAGCAGCGCAGACAGGCAGGTTTCCAGACCCTCCCTCAGAGCCTCTTCCTCTCCCCTCCCCACCCCATGCTGCCCCGTGGGATGAGTGATTAGCATGTTCCCTCTCCATGGTTTGCTTCTATGGAGCCAAGGGAGGGGCCCTGTCTCCCCTAAGGCCCAGCCATCACCTGGTCCCCAGGACAACTTACTCTTCAGTGTCGCATTGTTGCCACTGGGCAGCAGCTCTCGGACCAACTGCCCATCATCCTTATCTTTGTCCAACCACCTGGTGGGCACATGAGGGGCTGTTAGCTCTTTGAGTGGTGCAGGCAGACAACCAACCGTCACTCACTCTGTGCACAGTCACCAGAAAGGTCATGAGGGAGGTCAGCACTTTGAACTCAAGCAAAGTGGTTCCACCAGAGCTTGAACAAAGGATCCCAACCAGCCTGGGGAGGGAGGACTGCCCTGAGGAGGTGCTATTTGGCTGAGATTGGAAGGGTGACAAGGAGGTAACCAGGAGAAGGGGAGGCACATTCCAGAAGGAACAACATAGGCTGGGATAAGCTGACTGAAGGCCAATGTGGATGGAATGCAGCGAGTAAAGGGTAGGTGCTGGCAGAGGGGCCCGGAGAGGTGGAAGGGTCACTCAATATGGAACCTTGGCAATCACAGTAAAGAGTTTGCCCTCAGTGCCATGAACACCTGGGACATCATTACCATCAACAAAACCACCTTTTTACCTGAAAGCCCATCTTGTGTGTGGCACTGTGCTAAGGGCCCAGGGTGGCAGGAAGACAGAGGAGATACACTAAGATAAAGAAGACACACGCCAGCCCTTAGAGGACAGAATAGACTGGCCAGGGCACTGAGGGCCAAGATAAGGATGGACATTAGATGAAAGTAAGTGCAACAGGAATTTAGAGAAAGAAGAAAGGTTTGTGGTGAAGGGGCTTTGATTTTGACTCCTCAAGAATTAATGAGATTTGCCAACAAGGAGGAGCTGGTGTGGACCCTACAGGGCCAGGTTTGGATAGCTGTGACTCATCAATCTGTCACAGTGGGCCATGGACCCAGCTCTCTGCTGGTCATCCACCAGTAAAAATGCTGAACGAATCTATTTGAGAAAACAGACAATCATGCAGGCACAGGTTGTCTTGGCCCCTGTCCTCAAGACGGCTTGTGCTATGGGTGATGGCAGCAGAAGGGACACCCTTGTTGGGCTCCAGGGCAATGAGGAAACCAAGATACTTGGGTCTTGACCAAGTGTCTCTCCATCTGCGTATGCCTTGGCACTTGTCTTTGCAGCCTACCCCTGTTCCACTCCTGAGAGGGGGCAATTCCCAGGCCCTAGGAGTACCAAAGGGAGCCCAGGCACTGCCTCCTCCCCTGCCCTCCTGACATGGAGCTCAGGCTGCCCTAACCCACAGTCCTCTCTGCCTAGGTGCTGCCCCCTCCCCAGGGTCAATGCAAGCAGCACTGTGGTTGCCCCATCCCTTCCTTCCTTCCCTCCCTCCCTCCCTGAGCACGTGGCCCTACATTCTCAAGGACATTGCTGTCAGCGGGTTGTTAGCTAGCATTAAAATGTTAGCTGACAACCAAGTTGTTACAGTTCCCATGGGCTTTGGTGCTGTGAATCTAGAACACCAAAAAACATTTGCTATTCCAAAATATGAAGATCTGGTTGGGGAATTCCAGGCTTTGATGACAGCCCCAAAGGGGAAGGGAGAGATACTTGGAAACAGGAGACTGCTGGCTAGAGCCTCTCAAATCAACCCATCAGGAACCCCCGTCTCTTCCTTTCCTACTGAGTCACTCTGGCATCTCCCAGAGACATGGAGACTGCAGAGAAGGCTGTGAAGCCGCCTCGGCCACACATTTCCAGGGGCGGAAAGCACGGAAGATCGGCCAGCCTTTGGCTGTAGGAAAGTCCCACCTCTCTCCATTCTCTCCATCACCTATGTGTTCCCAGGCCGTCCCCATCAGTAAAAGGAAACCATGACTTGCCATTTCAGTTTCCACCTAAACATTTGCAGGGTATTAATAGATATTTCCAAATATAGCCCTTTTTTCAGATTCAAACACCTCAGCCCAGTTTCAGAGATGTTGCTGAATAGATAAGCCAGTCTGCTGGTGGTTTTATGACTCTTTCCTGGGCTCCCATCAATGTGCAAATATGTACATGTCCACATACATACAGAAATACACACACGACACACACCTGCCATAACTAAGACACTTATGACTCCCTGATGCTGGCAGGGAGGTTTTGATAAATTGGCTGGGCTGTTCCCCTCTCCCAAGCAGTTAAAGTAACAGCTCAGGTGAAAAAGAAGCAATGTGTGAGCTCAGGTTCTACCTCCAGGCTCTTCAAAGTCCTCCCGGGCCCTGAGTCAGCAAATGCCATCACCACATGCCTCAGAAAGATATGAGTCCATTTTCTAAAATATGCATGCAGTATTTGGGGGGAGGGAGAGCTCTGGGGTGTGTGGGGCGCCCCAGCTCTCATTCTGCCATGCGGTCAATGTCATTGGCATCACCTTCAGGAGACTTGGCTCCTTTCAAAGTGCAACCCCATTTCACCCTCACCATCATCATAAGGCACAGAAGACTGGAGAAGTTAAGAGACTTTCCCAGAGCCACACGGCAGGTAGGTGGCTTGACTCGTGGTCCCGAGCTCCCCCTGCATAAGGCATGTGGCCACGTGGCCAGTACAACTTCGCCCTCATCCCCTCTCCAGGTTCCCCTCCCCTTCCTGGCCTGTCCCAGGGCTTAGTCCTCACCATTTTCTTTATTCACTTTCTTCTGAAAAGGTCCCATCCATTTCTCTGGTTTTAAATTTCATCTCTAAGCTCTTGTTTCCTGAATTTATTTCTCAAGGCCAACTGCTTACTCAACTCAGAGGCATCTCAAACCTAACACACCCCACCTAGATCTCCAGAGTCCAGGCCAACCTCCCTCAACCCTTCCTGTCCCAGGTCCCCCTTTTCATGAGAAAGCATGACATCTCCCCACTTACCAGAGGCATAGACCTGGCTCCAATTCCTTTCTCTCTCTTATTGTCAAGTCCTATGAACTCTACCTCCAGAATCCACCTCCTACATAGCTCCTTCTCTCCACCTTCACTGCCCCCAACAAGGGCCAAGCTGCCATGTTACGGGTTGAATTACACCCCCCTCCAAAAAAAAAATACATAGAAGTCTTAACCCCTAGTACCTGAGAATGTGACCTTATTTGGAAATAGTCTCTTTACAGAGGTAATCAAATTAAAATGAGGTCCTTAGGCTGACCCCTAACCTAAAATGATGGGTGTCTTTATGAAAAGGAGAGATCTGAACAGAGAGCCAGATATGTACAGAGGGAAGATGATGTGAAGAGACACAGGGAGAGGACGGCCACCTACAGGTCAAGGAACACCGGTGGTGACTGGAAGCTAGGAGAGAGACCCAGAGAGGAACCTGCTCAGAGCTCCTTCGGACAGAGCACAGCCCTGCCCAGAACCATGAGACAATTCCATTCTTCAAGCCACCCAACTTGTGTACAATGTTACTGCAGCCCCAGAAATACCAATACAGACCATTACGGACACTCAAAGCCTCTGTCCCATCTCCCCATTTCCTCGATGGACCCACTGCAGCCTGTCCTCCACCCAGACACCACCAGGGAGAGCCTAAAAGGGAAAGTCCCCACCAATCCTGACAGTCCACCTGTGACATCACCTGGTGGCCCTTTCCTTTGCCCACCTGCTTTGGTCTGACTGGAGTTCTAGGACCCTCAAGCTCCTTCCTGACACGCTTCCTTTTGTCCCTCAGGGAGTGACCCTAGATGTCCCCTCTGCAGGCAGACCTCACCCGCCATCTCCATCTCTAACCCACCCTGCCTGGGAGCGGCCCACCCACCAGCCTCCGCCAAGCCTCACACTTTCTTCAACCCATTTCCCTCAGTTTGTAATTGTGGGGTTCTTTTTTTAATTCAGTTCCTTAGCTTAGTTTAGTTTGTGTTTTAAACTATAAACTTCGTGAGACTAGGGAGCAAGTGGATAGTAAGTGTTTCATAAATATCTCTTTAGTGGATGGGAATAAACCAATGAATGCTGTTCTCTCCAGCATCCCAGCCAGGCAGCCTCCAGGCCCAGCAGAGGGCAGATGAGGCAGTGACTGATTAGAAGAAAGACCAAAGCTCGCCCATCCCATTCTTCCTCTCGCTCCCTCTCCCTGTGTCAGGACACCCCTTAATAACCCCATCAGCCCCCTGCCAAACGCCACTTCTCCAGCCTGGATGACCCACCCTCCCTTCTCCTCACCTTCCATTCACATTCTGGTTTTCCTTTAAGACCCAGGTCCAGATCTGCCTCTTCCTGGAAGCCTTCCCTGGTCTCCCCAACCCTTACTCTGAGCCTCTTTCTATTCACTCCACTTATTTGGAACTGCCTGCATCATTACGTATCTTTTTAATGTAATCCCCTTTAATACCAACAGTGGTGACACTTTGAAGATCCTAGAGATCTTTGTGATAGATGCAGAAGTTTCACATGGGATCATCCCAGTAGCCCTCCTGGCCGGGAAAGTGCTCTTTCTGGGCTCATGGGGTGGTAAACAATTCACCTGTAGCAAATGAGTGTCTGCGCATACACCTGAGTACATCTGTGTGCATGGACAGAGGAAGAGTAATGCATTCACGGCTGGGCTGTTGGGCGGCCTGCTCCCATCCACTCCAAGGGGGGCTGTCTCAGTGCAGCCACCCTCAGGAAGCCCTGGCCAGCCCTCATGAATGGGCTTGGACACACAGCACCTTGTCCACATGTGCAGGACTCAGCCTGGAGCCAGAAGCCTCCCAGGTGTTGCTACAGGTGGATGTGGGTGTCCAACTTGACAGCACACACATGCACGTGCACACACACACACACACACATACACACACACCATGAATATTGCTCTTCATTTCTTAAATGTCTCTATCAGGAACTTTTAGATGTCAGTGGGAGCCCAAACCAACTATGGAAAAAATCCAAATGCTTGAGAAAAGAAAAAAAAAAGAAAGAAACTTTACCTACTAGTAAACTGGGGAAAGGAAATGAAAACAAAGTAATGTATCTTGAAAGATATTACCAGGGAAGAGATGTGGTTGGAAGGCTCTTAAAAAAAAAAAAAATGCAACCACTACCACCTTCAATTCAGAAGTTCAATTCAGCATGTAACTAACTCTAGGTAACTCAGTTCAATTCTGAAACTGTCACATTTCATCATGAAAAAATGCTGACATGTTGGAGCTTAAATACATGCAGAAGCACCACACAGGGACCCTGCCATGCCATCACCTACGGCCTGGGGCTGGGTCTAAGCGCCACCAGCAGGGCCACCTCTTATTTGTACCAACTACATCCTCGCACCACTATCTTGCTGCTCCCTGATCCTAGTTGTAGGGCTGGGTCTTCCCAAAAGTGGGGCCCATAACCTAAGCTGGGAAAATGAAAAGCAGGCAGGGCTCACGTACCTGAAACATGGGAACTCCATGATGTCACTCTCAGGCTGTCCCTCCTCTCTCACCAGCACCCGATCCAGGAACCAGCCACTGTTCCCACCTATGCCATCATGTCTGATTCTCACCCGCCTCACCTTCCGCATGGTGACGGACTCAATGAGGAACTCATCAGCCTTCAAAGGGGGAGGAAAGCAAAGCCAGTTGGGCAGTGGCTCCCCTGGGACACAAACACCAAGGGAACACACAGGCCCAGAAGTCAGCAAAGCCGGGGCCCCCTTTTTCTCCCACTGGAGTACCATTAGATGTCAAGTTCCCAAGAATTGAGATCTGTAGTTTTTGGATAAACAGGGACCATTCCCTAAGATCCCCTAAAAAGCAGAACACCCTGGAGGAAGAACCCGTTAAACTGTTAGAAGGCACTAACCATTTATTATGAATTAATTTCTTGCCTAATCTCCCAGGCTCCCTGCTATAGGAGGGTACTGATCCCCCTTCAAGGAGGGGAGTGATTAAAACTGATTGGGGAGGGAAGACCACTGATCTTGTGACTTTCACAAGTTTTCCCTACCAGTGAGGCAGCAGAAATGCAGCAGTGGCTGGAGAGGTGCCAAATCTACATGAGCACACTGGGGTCCTCCAGGGACAGGAACATGGAAAGTGTGACTGATGGACTAAGGAGTCAGAAGATATAAGACGAAAAGAATAGAAAAGGGTGGCAAGAGACCTGTACCCACCTTCCAGGCCTGCTCTGCCCTTGATAAGAACAGAGCAGCAGAGGAATAAGCAACAAAGACTGAAGTGACAACAATCTGCAAATCCCTTTCACCTGGCAAGCAACCTTGAGCCTCTCATTATTACAGCTCTTTGCTGTGTACTTACTGTGTGCTCTGGGCCAGGTCTGTTAGAAGGCCAGTGCATCCACCGCCACTAATCCTCACAGCAGCCAGCCACAGGCAGGCATTCCCCACCCACCCCCATTTAGGAAAGAGGAAACTGAGGCTCAGGGAATGGAATGATTGACCCCAGGCTGGGTTTGTCCCCAGGTCTTCCTGCCCCCATTGTACACACAAACTCCCAGTAAATGCATTTGATGGCTTGAAAACAGAGGGGAACAACCGGTACACTTGTAATGAGACTAGGAATAATATCCACTTCTTGAAAATGTGGAGATATTGTGTCTCTCCTGGTTTCTTTTTCAAAAAGGAAACAGAAAATGTGCCCCCAGTGGTCATGCCTGGTGCTGGATGCAAAGTTCCCACGCTGACCCTCAGAGGTCACAGCCTTGCACCAGCCTGTGTCCTCCAGTTCCACAGGCTAGCTGCCTGGCTTCCTTTCCTGCCTGCCCACCCATGAAGGAAGACAGGTGTTGCTCCTACCTCCCCAGTGTCCTGCTCTGCCCACTTCTCAAAGCTCAGGGGTGGGGAGGGGACCAAGACCCTCCAGGGTGGCTCTCCAGCTCCCAGCTGGATAGGCCTAGGAACCAGTGGGTGTCAGGCATGTTAGTTCCCTGATCCACTCCACTCACCCAGTGGGATGAGGGTGAGGGTGGTGGCTCATTGCTGCGACTTACATTGCCTTGCATAAAGATGTCGGTGTTATTTCTGCAGTTGAACATCAGCTGCTCCCCTGTGTCCCCGACGTCACCATAAAGGCAGAGATAGACGTTGGCATCTGTTCCTGCACCTTGAAAATCCCCTGTGCATATAGTCACATGGTACTGGGCCACTGGCAGGCAGAGAGAAGGACATTACTGGATGATAGCCCCCTGTGTCTCACCTCTAAGCATGGCCTCCTCTCTCCCCCCGCTCTCGTCTGGGCTGAGCTTGCTCCTTCCCCAGCTATCCAAATCCCACCTCATACCTCCCAAGTCCCTGCAAATCTACAGATCCCTTCTCCCAGACAGACCAGAGGTTCCCAGTTATAGTCCATCATCAGAGTCTCCTGGAAAAATTATAGAAATTCAGGTCCTTGAGCCCCACTTCAGACCTCCCAAGCCTTAGTTTCCTGTGGTGAGACCCCTAAAAGTACATTGTTTCCAACTCCCCCAGGGGACTGGAGATGTCAGTGTTTGGGGACCACGGGTCTAATTGAAACATTTTGGCACTTGATTCCACTCAACCAAGTAGACCTCTTTGCCTTAGGTTTTTCTCCAATTCATGCATGTCCTGTCTTCTCAGTAAGATAGCTTCACTTTGTGAACCAGAACTGAGCCTCCTCTTCCCTTCAGAACTCACCACTGTTAAGGATGTGCCAGGAAGACAAGCAGAGAAAAAGGGCACAAAATGCAGCTGCTATGGGATGGGCAGCAAGTAGTGTCTTCTTATGTTGAAAATGTACCATAAAGGAGGTGAACCTGCATCTTTGCTCATCAGAACCTGACTTTCCAATTAGAACAAACTGGAAACTGAAATTCATTCACTCACTCATTCACTTGTTCATTCATTTGCCCCATATCTGTTTCCTGAAGCCTAGCAGGTATGAGGCACCATCATAAGTACAGGAATTCAGCAGTGAGCAAGACAGACAGACTCCTGCTCCCATGGAACTTACATGAGAGTAGAAGGGTGGAGAGGACAAATGGACAGTAAAATCATAAAGAAATTATGAACAGGAAAATGTCTGAGTTACATCTGTAACAAAGGTGATATAATGGAGCGATGCCACAGAGTGTGATGGGAGTGGGGATGGAAGTGAAGATGACTTAGAGGTGCAGAAAAGCTTGGCGCAAGGAAGTAACCTTTGAACTGGTAATGTTTAAATGGCAGTGACATCAGTCAGCCATGGGAATCTCTGAGAGAAGAGAGTGCTAGTGAGCGAAGCCCTGATGTTGGATGAGCAGCGTGCGTTCAGGAGTAGAGAGAGGGCCGGTGTGGCCAGAGTAGAGGGATGAGAGCAGGATGAGAGGAGGCCCAGAGGTGGACAGGGGCCAGGCACGTCAAGGTAAGAAGTATGTCTTCTTGGTTTGTTCGTTTGTTCGTTTGTTCGTTCATTCATTCATTTATTCATTCAATCATTCAATGCAACAGGAAGCCACTAGAGGGATTTAAGCCAGGCAGTATCTTGATCTGATCTATGTTTTAAAGAGCGTCTGGCTGCCATGTGAAACGTTGATTGTAGGGGAAGAAGGAGTGAATAATAGAGGCCAGTTAGTGTAATAATTATAGTACTCTGGAAAAGAGAGGACAGTGCCTAGGACTAGGGATGGGGTGAAGAGATACATTTCTGAGGCTGAACTAACAGTACTTGGTGATAGACTGGATGGGTGTTTGAGGGAAAGAGAGGCAGCAGGGATGGCTCCTAGGTTTTTGGCTCAGGCAAAAAGTTAAACCAAGTTATCACAGAGTCAGTAATTCAGCTCATAGGTATATATCCAAGAGAATTGGAAACATATGTACACACACACATGCACACAATGTGTACATGAATGTTCATGGCAGCATTATTCATATTAACCAAAAAGTGGAAATAACCCAAATGTCCATTAACAGTTGACAGTAGTAGATTCATACAATGAGATATTATTCAACAATAAAAAGAAATGAAATCCTGACACATGCTACAATGTGAATGGAACTTGAAAACAAGCCAAGTGAAAGAAACCAGACACAAAGGTTACATATTATCTGATTCCATTTATATGAAATGTCCAGAATAGGCAAATCTATAGAGACAAAAAAACAGTTTATTGGTTGTCAGGGACTAAGGAGTGAACTGGGGGAATGTGTGTGACTGCTGATGGGAATAGGGTTTCTTTTGGGGGGCAATGAAAATATTCTGAAATTTGATAGTGCTGATGGGTGCATGTTTCTATCAATATATGAAAAGCCATTGAATTACATATTTAAATGGGTGAATTGCATTGTACATACATTACACCTCAATAAAGCTGTAGTTTACTTATTTATTTTTTATCCTCACCAGAAGACATTTTTTCATTGTTTTTAGAGAAAGCGGAAGGGAGAGAGGATTTAGAGAGAGAAGAAGGAAGGAAGAGTTGAGGGAGAGAAACATCCATGTGAGAAACATCGATTGGTTGCCTTTCTTAGGCGTCCAGCTGGGGACCAAACCCGTAATCCAGGCATGTGCCCTGATTCGGAATTGAACCTGTGACCTTTTGGTTTGTAGGACAATACACAACCAACTGAGGTGCACCAGCCGGGGCAGCTGCAGTTTTTTAAAATTGGACATTATTCTTTGGTAGTCCATCAAAAGTGAAGATAAAGTATGTCTGGAATGAGACAAATCAGAAAATTTAATTTCATATCAAAATGATTTTTTTTTCAGGAATAAATGCAGTTTTATTTGGAGATACAAAGACAGCCAAAACAGAAATTTGACCATTAAGCACGTGGGTCTAAGAAGATACAGCGTCTGTAGCAAAAGTACTAGTTAGAAGGAAAGACAAAGAGTGACCGTAAGAGGGAAGAACAGCATTAACTGGACGGAAACATGGAAACACAAAAGGGAAAGGAGAGCGCCAGCCTAGCTTCTCTCTTAGTTTTGATGAAAGTCCATTTTGCCTTTTTAGATGGAACTTTTAGGCAATCCCCAGAAGCAAACTGAAGAGGGAATTTAGAAGTCCCTTTGCCTGGGAATTCAGCCCTCTTCATTCAGGAGCTAGAAGTTTCATTTGGTTGGCAGCTCTCAGGGGTCCTGATCCTCTCAATGGGTTCCTCCCAGCCCACTACCCACTGAGGTTCCAAGCTCCTTCCTGGCAAGAAGTCAGTGGACAGTTGAAAATAATTATATTGTTAGACATCGGCAGTAAAAGGCTTTAAACAGATGGGTAAGTACCAGAGACCCTTGTACTTTAATTGGAAAATCACAGCTCAGCCTGATGAAGAAGCTATGACTTTCAGACACGATGGCCCCTTGCCCACTCTTCAGTGCCATGTGACCACTTTTCCTGCCTGTGCACAGAGAATGCTCATCTCCTTGATTTTACCAACTCACATAGCTCTGAGGGACAGGCGAGGGGCAAACAAACTGTGAGCATGATTGTCCCTGTCTCCTTGTCCCTGTTCCTCAGTCCAGAGGTTCTTGGCTCTCGGACACAGCATTTGTTGCTCTTATGAGTGGCCCTTAATTTTTAAGTAAGTGAAGACCACACAATTTCAAACTTAGAGAACTGATTTTAAATTGGTTTTAACTCATTTTACATGAGTCCTCACTTACGGGATTCCCAGGAAGCCTGCATGTTATTCCTTATACCCTGGTATCAAATGGGGAAGTGGGACATTGCAATCATCTCTGTGTACTGTTACAGAGAAGCATGCAGACCAGCAAAAGAGATCTGAGTGCTGCGCAGGTGAGTGAGGACACGGGTGTGTTCCAAGCACAAGATATATTGTTGTGGATCAGAAAGAGCAGCTGAGAGAAAGAAGTCCAAACTGGTATAAGTTCCAAAGCACTACAAAGGAGCCCGTGGAGGCACTGAACACATGTTAAATCCCCACCCAAGAAGACCTGGCTCAGGTGCCACTTCACCTGCAAAGTTTCTCCCAACTTCCTGGCTGAAAGCTGATCTCACCTCGGTGTTTCCACAGCGTTCATTTGCCAAACTCTGCCAAACGTTTCTTGAATTTATCTTCTCCTCTCTAGTCTACCTGACTCCTGCCCAATTTCAGGACCTCTTTTTCTCTCCCCTGGATGACTGCTTATAGGTTTGCCCCTAAAATCCATCCTCCACAACCCCCCTCAAGTGGGCAGCCCCTGACAAACTAAGAGAAATGGGGGAGCGAAGGAGCGGGAATGAGTTCAAGGGTGAGGTGGGTGTCACCAAGGTCATGAGAGGGCTGGGAGGGTAGGACCTTGAGTCAGAGGCAGGGGCGGGGAGCTCAGAGAAGGAACAGTTTTGTGTGGTGACCCTGAGTGAGGTTCCGGGGAGTGGCTGGTTACCCGGGAGGGAGGTGGAGGTCAGTAGGTGAGGACCAGGATGTAGATGAAAGAAGCAGTACAAAGGCTTTGAAGTTTTGACAGGCATGAAAGTTACTTGATATGCTTGATAAAAACACAGATTACCAGACATAGCCCTCAGGGAGTCTAATCACATTTTTGGAGTTGGGCCCAGGAATCCTCATTTCAACAAACACTCTAAGCACTTTTGATATATGGTGGGCCCTTGACCACACTTTGAGAGACACTATCTGTTATAGGCCAGCTGAACTGTGTTCCCCTCCAAATTGATATGTTGAAGTCCTAACTGCGGTACCTCAGAATGTGATTGTACTTGGAATGTAGGGCCTTCAAAGGATAACTAAAGTAAAACAAAGTGCTGTGGGTGGGCCCTATTCCAATTGGACCATTAACCTTATAAGAAGAGAGAGAGACATAGATGCCAGGGTCCCCAGAGGAGAGGCCATGCGAAGACACAGCAGGAAGGCAGCCACCTGCGAGGCAAGGAAAGAGGCCTCGGAAGAAACCAAACCTGCCGACATCTTGAGCTTAGCCTTCCAGCCTCCGGAACTGTGAGAAGATAAGTGTCTGTTGTTTACCCCGGTCTGTGGTATTTTGTTATGGCAGCCTGAGCAGATTAATGTGCTGCCCTAGAACAAGGGCCGGAGCTGGGGATTTAGAGGATAATCAAGAGACACATAGCACCACCTTCAGCTAAAAATGAAAGTGACCAGCGGCCAACAGCCAATGAAACAGAGCTGTGGCAGAGGCAACGTTGCAAGGTAGTCTGAGTCTCAAGTCTGAACGTGCAGAGAGAGTCAGGAGAACGCATCCCCCCCCCCCCCCGTTGGTCCAAGGGTTTGTGAGGAGGAAAAACAGGGTTTGGGGGGCAGTGGAGGCATCTTTTGGTCAAGGTCCAAAGGAGGTAAGGCAAAGAACATTCTCAGCATTCAAAATCAAAATGGTAGATTTCTCTCCAGGAAAGAAAACGCACTAAAAGGACAAAATACAGATTCTTTAAAAGTTTTAACCAAACACAAACGGTTTTAGCAGTAAGGCTAGAGGAGAGGGTCAAGCACGGACAACAGCAACAGAATTCCGGGAGCGGAGCGCAGCAAGGAAGGCGATTCACGCAGCTCAGCACAGCGGTTCCTCCCACCAGCATCAGCACCGCCTAGAAATCTGTTAGATGAACAGACCCCGGGTCCCGCCGAGACCCACTGACTGAGAAGCTCTGCCGTAGGGGCCCGGCTTCAACAAGCCCTTCGGGGATAATGCACGCTGATGTTTGAGGGTCCCCGACTTAACAGACCCGGTAGAGTTCACCAGAGCTGTCACTTGCGGACTCTGAGAAGCAATCCCACGAAAGGCTCGGGCATGACAGCACCAGGCAACGGGGAATGGAGAGGGAGAGCGAAAATCATGAGAACTGCTGAGAAGGGTTTAGAAAGCACTTAGGTCCCAAGATCCTCTCCCCCATCGTTTATATCTGTGGGCTCAATCCTGGCACACGACAGGGACAGACCAGGTAAGAGGGGATGTATATTATATGAAGTCCCAATTTGGGGCAGAATCATGCTATTCACGGAGAGGTAAGTGCCTTGTTTCCAAGCAAATACTACCAAATGTGAGAAGGCAGGCTATGGTCACTGACCCAGGGGGCGGGAGACGTTGCTCTCTGTCTAACAATGTCTCTAACCAAGAAGCAGAGCAAGAACCTCCTCAGTTTCCTTATCTGCACCAGGCTATTTTAAGGGCCCTTGAACACAAGTATTCTATAGCCACATACTTTAATTAAAAATGAAGAAGACTGATAAAATAGTGCTAACTGCAGACATTGCCTCATTGGACTAACAGACTGGCTGATCTCTTTTTAGACATCTGCTGTTCGGGGTTTCTATGTTTTCATGTATTTAACTCTATTCAAGTCATTTCAACAAATATATACAGAGCTTCTACTGATGTGTAAATGCCTGAGAAGTGACACTATAAAAATATTTATAGGGGCTATGAGAACTATGAGAGACGTCGTTGTCTATATAGTCTTAACTCTTTATAATTTTGTAATATTACTTTACTACTAAACAACTTAGGGACTACCACAAGGATTACAAATAGGTTAATTATATTAAGTGCTCAATTGCTAATGTCTGCTTGGAGGGCTACTTGAGGGCTCTGAAGCTCATTTCAGATGCAATGGCAGAGAATCTGTGATCACTCAGTGATGCCTGCCAAGGAAAAGGACAGGACATATGCTGTGTACTTGCCAACGCTCTGCTACTATAACCTAGAGGCAAAATGATCTTCCTTTATCCCTCTGAATGTAGATACTAGACTCCACATGAAAAGCTTCATCCCTCTCCTACTGCCTTAAACAGAAATAGAGGACCCATCAGGAGCCGCCAAGTGTGACTACCAGATCCAGCTTTCCATTTTGGGGAGAGTCTCATGAATAGTTTGAAGAGAACGTTTTCAGTGAAGATTCTTCTCATTTCCTCCTAACCAATCTGAAAGCCCGTGAATCTCCCTTCCATCCCTCACACCCATTATCATAGAGCTCGGGCATCATGCCTTGGAGGTGGTTCCTTCAAGAGGGCCTTGAGGGTGGACTTCTGATTCTACCCTGGCATTCACAGGGAGCCTGATGGCACACAGTGGACAAGACTATCAGCTCATTGGCCAGACCCCCATTGGCACACCAAGTAGATGTTCCACTGCTTGCCCCGAGATGGAGAGCGGGTGAGCACTTACTGCCCATTATCCTCCGCACAGTGGTGCCCTCTGCAGTCATTTCCCTCACGATCTCACTGTCATCTTCACTGGCGTCCAGCCAGCGACTGCAGTTGAAATTATATTTGTCCTTGGTCAGAGTGTTCATCAAGGTCATCTGGAATGAAGTCATGGGATAAGTGAGTGGGTGTACCAAGGATATTCACCCATGCCCTGTGGTCCTTGCTCTGTTATCTTATCTCTAGGAGGCCAAGGCCACTCCCTAGGGATGACTCTTGTGGAAGGTCGAATGCCAGATAAACACTTATACCTCTGGCCTCCTGAGACCCACATTTTCTAGAAACCAGGTGCTACGGCAAAATGAAAGTCAAGACCAAACACCTGAGCATTTTCTTAGTCTACTTTGGAAGTCCCCTCCCTATCAGGAAGTCCCTGTGTCCTGTGCCCAGATTCATGTCTCACTGTAACCCTTTCCCACCCTCACTCCAAACAGATAAAAAGCACACTTATGTGACAGGCTCATTATAAAGGGACCATTCTGGCTCCTCTTCCAATTCCCTCCCAACCCTCAAGATGGTGCGCCTCACCCTTTCTAAATGCCATCCAGCACCAGGAATCCTAGAACTGTGCCATGTCCGAATCTTATAAAACATGCCGAGATCCGGGAGCTCAAGCTATGGGGAGAAATAGCATGGTTGGAGTGGACATAACCAAGTGTAACATGTTTATCTTCCTAGTTGACCCTCTGTCATGGGGGCACCCACTTTGGGCAGCTTCTTCAGCAACGAGAATGGTTTTGTTTCAAGCCACCCTGATATACTGCATCTCCTCATGCCCAGGTAACCAGTGGCATGTGAAGGATAGACAGCCATGTGCAGAGCTAGGGTTCACTCTGAGCTGGCAATACTGAACAAAAATAACTGACCCACAGTAGGGTCCAGACTAAAGAAAATCTTCCAAGCAATAAATTTTCAGTAACATAATTCATATGGCAGCCCTGCAAACTGGTACAAGCCCACAGCCCCAGAGCACTGCTGGGCATTGAAACCGACAAAAAGATCCATACAGCAGTCATGCCCTTTCCCCAGGGGCTCGCAGTCTAGCCAGGAAGACAAATACAGAAAGAGCAATGAACTGAGTGGTATAATAGAGGCACCGGTTGGGTGCTTGAGAAGCGAGCAGCAAATTACAAATTATTCTTACCTAAAGGTCAGAGCCACACGTCTGTTGGCAAAACAAGCCTGGTTCTAGTTATAGACATCCTGGAAATTTAAAGCTGAATCTCTTTTAAAATGTTCTGAAATTTGCTCTTTCCCTTAAATTTGCTTCTCACTCTCTAATTCAGTCCACTAACACTAACTGTTTTCAGGATCTCTGGGCTACAATGCTTCCCAAAGCGGATAGGCTCCCAGATGCTCACGCCCATTTCATGCTTGCTTCTTCCAACAGGCTTGGTTCTAGACTATCCCAATGAAGGGCCCAAGGTAACTCACGTCCCATTCACTACATTACCTATAGATCAAATTTGGCACTGCTTATAGGGACCTAGAGTCTCCATTGTACCTTTCTGTCTTCAAGCTTCATCCACCCCTGGCTCAGAAAACCAGGATCCCATGACAAATATTTCTTCCTCCCTCCTCCCTCCCACCCTGTCATGCTTGTCCTACCCTAATCTTCTCAAATATGCCCGGTCTTAACCACTTGTTGTTGGGGTTCAGGAGAATCTCATCCGTCCGCCCCTTCTTCCCATAAATCTGGATGTAGATGGGAGTGTTGGTGGCAGCTTTCCTCAAGTCAGTCGTCAAGACCCACAGGGACCAAGCGATTTCTGCAGAGACAGGCCAAGTTGCACCAAGACTTTAATAAGTAAAGGGATTTTCATGGGACCAGTGGACATGAGGAGCAAATCGAAGGTTATCAGGATGGAAGCACAGGTGTATCCCACTCAGAAGCCCATTATAACAAGTGCCAATTTTAGGAAGTCAAGGATGGATTCCTTGCTATTTACAAGAGGGTAGCTGATGTTCCTTTTAATGGAGAAAGCATATTAGTGTGTTTTACACAGGGAGAAGAGTTGGCTCCACACACCAGATGTTTGGTGCATTCAGAAGGCACTGTCTCGAGCCATTCAGTTGAACATCTAGCCCATTGTGGCAGCTTATTCAACTTGGGGACACTGGAGTACCAGCCTTGGTGCCAGGTGTGTGACCTAGACCTTAAAGAATTAGGCTCCCTGTTGGGGCGGGGGTGGGGGTGGGAGCTTTCTCTTCCTTTCCAGAGGAGAACTGAGAAGCAGGAGTGGACTCCCTTGAAGCTCTTGCCCAGTGGTCTGACATCATGGCCTTTCCTGGCCCTGTCTGAAAGGCCACCAGGCTCTGGGCCCTGTGACCTACTTTTCAGCCTCTTCTTCCTGAGAGACACCATCTCGTAGAGTTGCCTCTCAATCAGCCCATCCGTCTTCTTCTCATTCAGCCAGCTGCGGCAAGGGAAGGTCTGTTGAATGCCAGTGAAGGGGCACAGAATCACCACCTGGGGGGAGCAGACCACAAGTCTTTGGCAGCAGGTCCCTGGGTCAGGACCTCTTTGCAATGCTCAGCAGTCTCCTAAGTCCACATTAAGGGTCATCTGCCTTAGAACCCTCAAGGAAGAACACTTTCTTCCCATTGCCTGTCATTAAATTTTTGATCAGGAAATGCCTCCTCCAAGAAGCCTTTCCAAATAGATATCATCAATCCTCCAGTTTACCAGCCCAAATCTCACACCTTTTCTTTATATGCAATAACCCCTTTAAACACCATATTTCTTTAGGCACACCATAAAATCTCAATCTGAACAAAATTACCTAGAATACTAAATAAATTCCCTTTGTCATGTAAAAGAAAAGCCTACCACATGAAAGGTAATTAATATCTGGAGTTGAGTACAAACACCAACTGCCCTTTTCTGGATGTGACCTCATCACCCTTCTCTCCTACACCCTCTTCATCTCAATCCACATTCCAAACTCATGGGTTTAGAACACAGAAGTCTATCTAGCACAGACCACTCACATTATAGATGTTCAAAGGAAAGTTCCTGGAACACTACAAGATCTTCTATCAATATACACTTAGACAAAATTCATAATAGTATATGCTTTTGGGGGGAGAGGGAGAATTATATGATTGGGGAAGGACACAGAGGAGTTTCAAGAGCATTGAGAATATCCTATGTCTCAGGTTGGGTGGTAAACAAAATTGTTTTTTTTAAATACTTTTTTTTATACGTTTTTTATACTTTTGTTATGTATACTCTTCAAAGCATAAGTATCCCACCATACAAACATATATTTAAAAATACTTGTTGATTGAGATTTACATACTGAAGCAAAACACCACACCAGGAATCAGGATAGTCTATGACCAGCAATTAGCACATCTGGCTCCCCTACCCTGTGTCTAGCCCATGGATACATGTACAGAAGAGCCCCCATTCCTGACCATCAGCAAGACAAGATGGATGGACGTGTCACCATCCAAAATGCCCAATGAAAGGGATGGCCTGCGTGCTCTGTTACTGATCCAAAGGAAGCAGGAAGCAGGTTAGAGTTTGTATCTGCAAGTTAAAGAGGAGAGGGGTAAACTCAGGGAAGGGTCCTCCCATGAACATCCCTTACCTTTTCACAGTACCAGCCTCTGTTCCTGCCAACAGTGCCATGGCCGATGGATACTCGACTCACAGGGCTGAGGAGGACAGCCAGCTCGATGTGGAAGATGTCTATGCGGCCACGGTCAAACACGCCACCCTCCAGGAGGATTTTCCCAGTGTTCTTCTTCCCTCGGGCCCCATACATGACCATGTAGATTTTGGACTTGGTCCCAGCCCCCCGAATGTCCCCAGTGAAGACGCTGACAATGTATGAGACATCTGGTGTGGGAACAAGAGGGGGAAGGAGAAGGTTCAGTACCAGCTGGTTACAATACTGTGCTCACCTTCCCTTACCTGGCCACTGCCTCCCTAGGTCTCCCTCTTCCATACATCCTCAATCCCGCTGTCCCAGGACCCCAGAGGCTGTCCAGTGCCCCTCACAACTTCCCTTTACCTTTTTCAGAGTTTATGGGTCAGTGTACCTGTGTATAGGAATAAATTGCAGGTATTAGTAGAGGAAGCTTCCAGCCTGACACAGAAAACTAACAATGTGAAGGAGGAACTTAGGTTAGCTAAGAATAGTTATTAATGTTAATTTTCATGTGCATATTATTAATAGCAGCCTGATGAATTCTGTTTTGTCTAATTTAATTATAATAGTCAACTCCATTAATAGAGTTATAGTCGGGGATATCTGATTCATTTAGGTTGCTCTTTTGCTCATAACTTAAAAAGATAACCTTTAATAGAGGGCACTAATGTCCTCCTTCACTTGTTGACGTGGTGGGATGAAGGAAGATAGAAGAAGAGAACATTGTGGGGTTTGGGTCAGTCAGGAGGCAATATGAGGACATGGACTTCTGGGGAAGAGCCAGCAAGGGAACATTAAACTCTGAGTGGGGCTGAGTAAGAGAAAACCCCAAAGACAGACAATGAGAGAGAAAACTGCTGAGTCTGGCCTCATTCATTCATTCTGTCCTAGAGCCTAAGCAACAGACTCATTAGTCCTCGTTAATTCCCCCTGCCTACCCCTGAGCCTACCCCACCCCCATCTTCACCCCTGGGCTGGCCCCAGAGAAATAAAATTCCCAAACTTCCTTGGGAGCTAGCATGTGCAACTACTTAGATGCATTATTCATTCATACACTTACACCTTCCTTTGTTCAACAAACATTTAATAAGTGCTTATTTTATGCTAGGCATTGGGAGAATGCGAGGATAAAAGGAATGGCCACTGCCCTAAAAGAGTGGGTCTCCAGCTTTATTCCCTGAAACACACAGGCAGATGGTGTTTTCACACAAGACATACTCCCATGGCCAGGGTTACCAGCCATTCTTGGCCTGGCACTGCCATCTCTGCCCTCCCTCTACCCCTCGAGGCAAACAGTGGTATCGTGGTTAAAGGGATTATGTTAAATCCACTTTAATATTTGTTTTTAGTACATAATTTGCTAACTCTAGTTACAAATGACATGTGCCACACCTTACAAAGATCAGACAAGGCCAAGGTGCTACAGTGCTGGAGAAGAGGAGCCCTTGGTGTCCCGAATGATAGCAGTCAGGGCGCACCTGAAATGTCTGCAACACCAGGAGGGAGCACTTTGTAGAGGAGGCAGGGAGGGTTCCGTGGAAATGACTGGAAGCAGGAATTTGGGAAACACAAAGAGAAAGGGCATTACAGGCTGAGAAGAAGGCAGGTTTTAAATATGAGAGAGAGAAGGAATAAGGCAAGTAGCTAAGGAAAGAGAGAGGGAAGGCCTGTGGGTGAGGTGGGGGGATGAGGAAGGGGTGTGGGTACAGGAGAGAGGGAAAGGGGTGCAGGGAGATGGAGGGAGATGGAGGGTGTGTGGAAGCGGTGGGAGAAGATGTTGAAAGATCCTGCTGATGTGGTGAGTTGGAACAAAATTGGGGAACTATTCGTATACTACTCCCCAGAACCTGGACTTGTTCTCTATGCAGTGGGGGCCATGGTGGGGGTGGGGGTGGGGGCGGGGATTCTGCAACACAGCACATTCTCAGATGTGCATTCATTAGCACAGGTTTTCTGGAACTTCCATAAACTTCCATGCTGGGAGTTGCAGGATTTCAATAAAATTCACACCGTGTAGAAATGTAGGAGGCAGACCTAATCCTGGATCTATCTGTCAGTTACCAGCTTGAGACCCTGGGCAGGTCTTTTAACTTCTATATGACTCAGGTTCCTCATCTGTAAAGCAGGAACAATAACAGTTGCTATATTACAGGGTCGTTGTGAGGATAAAAGGAGATGAAATGGGGCAGGTGCCTAGCAGAGGCCTGGCATAGAGTAAGCACTCAATATTAGGAGTGAAGAGTAAAACAATGTCCTCATAAAAGTCCACATGCAGCAGGAGTTCTGGCTTCAGCCCATGGATCACTTCTGCCCTGGGCAGTTAGTGTCTGCTCAGAGGCATCTTCCAATCTCTGGCCTCAGCAGAGCCTCACACTGCAGCTCAGAGGAACAGAACACTTTCAAGGGCAGGAGGAACGTGGTCTGGAGACACGGCTGGCTCCCACTTGATTACAGGCCTCCAGGCCCATAGATGAGAACACAGAGCCTCAGACAGAATGTGAACTATTAGGCCAAGGGGCCTCCCCTTTCTTTGGCTCTACCTGTGGTCACAGCTCCACCCGTTAAGATATTCCTTTGAATTTTGCCATCATCTTCCTTCAAGGAGAGCCAGCGGTTAAGAGGAAACTCATATTTTCTTTTGTTCCCAACATCTTCAATGACAATCTAAGAAGAGAGGAAAAGAATGTTAAATGTGATTGAGGATGCACCTGGTGGTCCAATCCAAATCCTCCACCCCTTGAGTGTATGCTAAGAATACACTCTCTCAGCTTCTTCATGGCCCATGGAAAATTTATTCCGTTGCCAGGAAAACCTTGCAAAACATTGAGAGTCCCCCAGAAAGGCCTGTCAATGACCTGTACTTGAATTACATTACCACTGTTCCCTCCTCTGATGCAGATCATTTTTAAAAATTGAATGCAAGACACTTAGCAGGATGTGGCCTGTGAGATTGGGGTGGGAGAACTGGAAGCCTGGAGTTACAGACAGCAAGAGCATCCCCTTCCTTACCTGACTAAGGTTGGGAGACTAACCTTGGTGGAAAGCAGAGTCTATGCAAAGAGAACCGCAAACCTCAGGCCAGGGACCCAGAATCCCAGGACCTGGTGATCAGGTCAGAAAACGTCAACCACGGACAGTGAGGCTTGTGTAATTGGTCATCTATGAAGCTTCCGCGGGGAACTCACATGTGAGCTGGGCTCGCGAGGCTAAGGTAATGTATATTCTAGAGATTACCAAGGAGCTGAGGGGCCCTCCCAAAGTGTCCTGGGAAGACCCAACTCACTCTAACATCAGCAGAATTGTCAATAATGGAATGTATACTCAGTCATATCATTGTACAGGCAGAAGGTCTGGTGACAGAGAAGAGTTGGGAATACCTGTTTGTCCAGGTGTTCCCAAGACTGCCCGGGAAGAGGGAGTGGGGCTCTCATTTGCAATGGAAACTCACTTCCTAAGACCCAAGTGTTTGCAGTGTGGAAACAGGGCACACACTGGGCTGCCTGGAGGCATCTCACCTTGTTTTAATACAGTGTTCATCGAAGAATCATTTGGTTCTTTGGGATAAGCACTGGCCTTCTGAGGATACCACCTACCAGAGAGGAGCCAGTGGCCTGAGCCAGTGACTAGAACCAGCTGTCCCACCAGGCATCTCTCCCCAGATAAGTCAGCATTCAGTCCTTGGTTTATAATGAGTCCCTTGCCCATTTGGCTGATTTAGTCACCCTTCAGAGCCTGCGGATTTGATTCATGTCTGTACAGTATTTTTAAAGCAGTGTTGCTGACCCTACTGGCACTGCCCAGAGGGGGTCTTGCCATGGAAGTTTTGCCTCTCCCAGTTCATCAACCTGCACGTTTCCATGGCTGTCACCCCCCAGGGGTGGGGGACTGATTGGGAAGTCACTGACAAGAGTCTGAGCCAGCTTCAGCCTACTTCCTAACCCCCCTTACTGACTCTCACAGAGTTGGAAAAGCAAGGTAAAGAAAGACAGGATAAGTTGTCCAGTCTACTAATCAATCTAGATATACTGACTCACCATCTCGGTCTCTAAATGTTCACAGACTAGTGTGCCAGCCAAGGATTGAAGAGCAAGGAAAAAACCCTCACAGTTCACAGTACTGATGTCATCAGTAAAGGGCCATCTACCGACCTGGTTATGATGGAAATTGTTGACTTGAGAAGTTCAGCTAATTTGAGAAATGAAATGTGTACCATTAAATGCCTCTATTGGACAAACTAGCTTGCACAGCTGAACCACAAAGGAAAGAGACAACATTTGAATGAATAGTCAAATAACCAACACTCTAAAATAAGGCTTTTCAAAGTAAATTAAAAAAAAAAAAATCCAACAAAGGCCAAGAGAGAACATAACAGCTGAAATACCGGTGCAGAAAATACAGAAGTCCATGAAGATCTCTAAAAATTTTCCAGATGCATATTGAAATATGGAGACAGTCATTTATGACATCTCTTGGTCCCATATTCTGCAAGATGAAGCTGGAGGAAGCCGGCTCCTGGAGGGTAGCACATGTTGGAACACGTCTAGCAGCACATGCTGATGGGAGCGGTGGGAAGGAGCAGAGAAGTGAGACGGGGAGGGAACTGACGCAGGCACGCAGGTACAGAGCTGTGCAGGGTGGATGGGGCAGAGGCTTCTCCTGAGGTCACCTGGCCTCCGCTGGTGTGGGTCCGGCTGAGACATGGCCCCTGCTGCTTAAAAGGGCATTGCCCAAGGGCCCCTTCCAAGGGAGGAGTGAGAGGCTTTCCCATTTCTGCTCCCAAGCTACCCAGACACCTGTGGGTTTTCATGGAGTTCCTTTTCAAAATTCAAGACATGTTTTTGCTTAACAGAATGAATAAACCAGACCACTGTTTCATGGATTCTGTTGTTATGGCAGAGAGACAGAAGCACCCTTCACCATGAATGATGGAAGTGCACACCTGGAGAGAGAGTGGGGGTGGGGGTGTCTCTGTCTGTGTGTCAGATAGACAGACAGAAGCAATGATCTAATAGAAAAATGAGAGCTATTTTCTCCCAGAGGAACGTTCTCCCTGCAGACTGCAGACCAGCCCACAGACAGCGCTGACCTTCCACAAAGCGAGAAGGAGCCTAGGGGTCGTGAGCCCCTCAGGGTGAGGTGGCAGCAGGGAAAGGGCCTGTCTGTGGTGATGTCCACTGTAGTCACAGGACAAGACCACTGGATACAAAGCGCCAAGAAGGACAAACCACCCCCAAATAAGAGCAACAAAAATGGAGCTGCTAAGCAGGGGTCACTTCTTGTCACTTCTTTCCAGATGGTTCACAGATACATCCAAACAGAACTGGGGCCTTAGGCCCTTCATGTCCTCCCAACAGGGTAAACTCATCTCCAATACATGGAGTTGGTCTTGGAGTCACTAAGTTTTCAACTAATGTGGAATGTCAGCTATGATTCATAGCAGCTCTCCCTCCTTGACGCTGGAATAACTTCCATATTGTACTTAAGCAGCCTGATGGGGCAGAGGCTCTCTCTGTGCAGAAAGAATGAGCCCCTCCCCCACACCGAGCAATGTGGGTGGTTGAAGGGTCTCCACCCTCCCCACCACGTGCAACTCGGACAACCTGAAGGACCTACAGTGTACCCTCCATGTACCAGCCACGGGAGCACTAAAGGAATGTAAAACAAGTCTGTGTTCGAGGAGTTTTCACTCGTCCCTACACAAATGCAGACATGTTCACTGGTAAGCAACCATTGTCACATTCCAGGAACTACTACTAAAGGGACAGGGGAGTTTTGACACAGGAAGAAAAAGGGAGGAAGGTCTGGCATTTACAAACCCACTTTGAAATTAATCTCAGCATTGAAGAGTTAGCAGAACAGACCTGGGCTTATGGAAGAGCGAGGGACTGTCCTACGGGGGAAACTGAGGCCAGCAAAGGAAGGTGGGATCTTCTCCTCCTTCCCCACATGCTCCATATTTGTGCACTGCAATACTGTCACATGATAGGTACCATGCCATAAATACAGGTTATTGTAAGTGACAGCATTTGGTGAAATCCTTAATACTATCTCTTCTTCCTCAACACTTTCTTCCCCTCCTCTAAACCCACCCATACACCCGCTCCCACATTAGCACCTCAGGCTACCTCGTTCAATAAATGCCTGCCCCCACCCACCTCCCCAATCGGTGACAGCCCCTTTAATCAGTGTCTCTGGGGAGCTCAGGGCAAACAGATCAACCAGAGTGGACCGAGGGGAAGGGACAGCCAGGAGACCCGATGGGGGGAGGCAGGAGCTTAGGGCTGGCTATCCCTGGCATGGTCAGAAAGTGGCCAGAGGTGGCCCTGAGTCTCCCCCAGCACCTGGTATTCAGCTTGCACCCACTCTGCCTGTGACCTAGAACCCTTATTCCTCCTTTCCCATTACAGCCTCTCCCTCAGGAAAATATCTAGGAAATCCAGGTACACTGACCTAAAAAATGTTTGAATTATTTTCATGTCTTATCTCCAGAAAGTATTTTGTTTGCTTAAGTTAAAGGAACAGGCTTTTAGGAGATTTCCAGAAAAGCCAGTGAACCTTTGAGAGGAACACCCACCTTGGCTTTGGGACACAGATAGTGACATGCCTACCAGGCCCTGAACTCACCCAAGTACATAATACAGCTTCAAATTGAATAGCCAATATCACACTGGAAGTAGCCTGCTTGACCTTTGGGTTTAAACTAGTGCCTGAACAGCAAACAATAATGGGAGGGATGGAAGGGAGTGAGGAAGAAAACATCATTCAGAACTCTTTGCAGGGGGTGAGAATGAATGAACTAACCTGGTCCAACTCCTAGACACTATCTGGCAAGAATAGAATTATAAATATGGGGGCGGGGGGGGGGATCCTGCAACCATCCTGCGTGTGCAGGGGTGTAGGGGGTCACAAAACAGGTTTTCCAGAAAGAAACAAAAACCTCAATATCAAATTTCAGGAGGGAGTGAAGCAAGATTACAACGTTTCAGAGGACAAAAGTGTTCCCACCCGTACAGTCCCCACCTTGCTAAGCTGCCCTTTCCCTTGAGCAGATCAAGAAGGAAAGGTCCTGTTCTGGTGTGTGAACCTGCCTCTGTCATGAAGCTTCCTGAGTACCCTGGGTAAGTGGGCCCATGTGACTAAGGAAGGAACCTGACCTCATGAAGTGCAGCTACAACGCTGTCAAAGTCACACCTGGGCTTCAGGTGCACTTTGCTGCTTCTCTCACTAACCTTGTTTTTTCACTCAAATAACCTTCCTTCCCAGGATAAAAGAACTGGGCTTCTGGGTACCTGCTCTGTGCCCCATCCTGGCCGAGGCCACAAACCTCCTTGAAGACACACCCCTGTCTGTGCATTGGTTGTTTGGGGTCTCCAGTCCATTCAGCCTTTAGCCTCCTGGCATTCTGTACTGCAACATAAATGGCTGCTCCAAGGGCCAGACAAGGTCTCTCGTTTCCAAAGGAATCTTGGCTATTCCTTGCTCCACTGACTCAGTGCCCTGTCCCACACCAAGGGCTGGGGTGGGGACCTTGAGGAACTTCCAGTCTAGTTGTGGAGAGAAGTGTAGCAGACACTCTAGGGTGTGTCAACACCCATGTCAATAACCTTCATAGCCTTTTCTACTATAAAGACTGGAACATTAGACCCTTCATGTCCCAGTTTCCTTTGCAGCTAGAAAGGTCACATGACATATTTCTGGCCAATGAAATGCAGGCAGACGTCCCAAGGTGAATTTTGCATCTCTCACAACAAGGAAAGGCTTGCCAGAAAAAAGTGTCTTTTTCCCATTGGTCCCCTCTCTCTTCCTGCCTGGAACACAGATAAGATGGCTAGAGGTTCAGCAGCCATCCTGGGATCATGAGGCAACAAGTTGGAGGATAAAAGCCATGCTGCTAAGAATGGTGGTGAAGCAAGAGAACAGGTGTCTCAGAAAGAAAGCAGCTGCACCAGCCCTAAGCTGACCACATCTGGTTTCACGTGAGATAACAAAAAGAAGCCCCTAATTGTTTAACACTGCACTTTACTTTTCTCATCCTTGCAGCCAAATACATTCCTAACTGATACAGGAAGATAAATCAAGTTAAATAATAGCAAAACATCAACTATCAGATAGCTTCATTCTCTAAAGTCAAATTGTTATAAATTTGAGGGTTTTCTGTTTCCAGCAAAGAGACCTTTTTCAAAACAATAAAAAATATATATATATTGTACATTAATCTTTCCTTATCATTCTGTGATGAGCTGAAATATATTGCTAGCCTCATGACTAAGGGGAACACATGCCAGGGCTGGTAGACCATTTTCTAAATGACCTTACACTTCCACCAATTTTTAATATTCTTTGGGCTTTCTATATCTTCTATGGATCCCTGTTATAATTCTCAATAATCCCACCTATTATATAGTGCCTCTTTCCACCTCTAATGTGGAAATGTGCAGGTAGCCAGTCTTCTGGGCACAATTGGAAGTAAGAATTAGGCTGTGAGTGAGAGTCTGAGGGATCCTTCCTTCAATATGAGGGCAGAGCAATACAGAGCCAGGGGCATGAGCTTTCCTTGCAAATTTCGGACCAGACATACTTTAGCTTCTCAGAAGCCTTTTCGTCATCTTCTTGCTGTGTAGTTTTGTCTTGGGTAGGTGAAATTACAAAGGACCTGAGATTCAGAAATTTGAGGTATAAAGCAATAGCCCAAATAAGTCACAAGGAAGCCTATGATTATGGTCAATGAATACTCTAAGCAGGCAGGGTTATAAACATTCATGGGAGGGAGAGGTTCTGGCAGGCCAAAGTCAGGGAAAGCTGCATGGCAGAGCCTCGAAGGACGACCAGGCTTCAGATGAGAGAACTGGGCTTTCTAGGAGAGTGATAATATGGGCAAAGTCTTGGAGGTATGGGGAGGGCAGGATGGGTGGCCAGCAGCTTAGGCAGAAGAGTAGAGGCAGACAGACTGGAGGGAAGCTAGGGCTGAAAGATGCCCCCTGCCAGGGCACAGGGACCACAGACAGGCAGCTGAACTCACCCTGGACAGGAACCAGCTTGGAGATTTTCCCTTGTTGTTGTGGTTAACAACGACCTTTATCAGCTGCCCCAAATCAGGTGCATCCATTGTGAACTTGTCTTCAGCTCCCTTTTCAAAGTTTTTCTTTTCACTCTCCAGCTTACGCTCCCCTGTATGCACAGACATGCAAGAAAATTACAGAGGATACCAGAGGATGAGAAAAGACCAACTCCAATCCTTAATGGTCTATTCAATGAAGGATGGTCTCAAGAGTCAAGGGGGGAAGGTTTTGTGGGGGTGGGGGCAAGGTGGCACATGGGCATTTTCTGTACTCCCATCCAATTTTGCTATGAACCTTTAAATGCTCTAAAAATAAAGTTAAATTGTTTTAAAAGTTAACAAGGGGGTCTTTAAAGGCATCCAACATCCAGAGGGTTGCCTTGTGTGTGGCTTGTGCCCAGGACCCATAACTGAGTTTCTGATCTCTGCCTTGTCTGGAGCCCCCATCCTAGTAAACCCCACTCCTAGACCCAAGGCCCTGCCTTGCTTATACTGACTTAGGAGCACAACCATGGTAGCTGGTATATAGGTGCTGTGGCTGGGACCCTGGCAACAGCCAACAGACCTCCTTAGGTCAGACTTCTTTCCTGGAAAACAGCCATGAGAACTATCATATCATCATGGATTTTGTTTGTTTGTTTCTTTAACATGGACACCAAACCCACAACCCAGACATGTGCCCGACTGGGAATTGAACTATTAACCCTTCACTTCCAGCACAATGCCCAACCAACGGAGCCACACCGGTCAGGGCTGTTTAACATGGATTTGTTTGTCTCACTTATTCCTCGCTAAAATACAGGAGGGAGGTATTATTAACTCTTTATTGTAGATTAAGAAACTGAGACTTAGAGAAGTCAAATACCTCAGCAAAAGTCACACAGGTAAGCTAGCATTCATTCTAACTTGTTCTTTCTACTTTGCAATTTTCCATTATTATACTCCAAGTTGAAGGTCATAGGAACCTTTCCAGCCCCACTAAGCACTAGCTTTTTGCTTCTGCCATCATGTTTTTCTTCTTTTCTAAAATTTAATTATTTCAATTTTCTACATTTTTAATTGCAAGAATTCAAGCATATAGAAAATAATATGATGTCCATGTAACTACTACCCAGACTTAGGAGTTAATACAGATGTTAACATTTTGTCTAATGTGCTTAGAACTTTCCCTTTTGTGAAGGAAACAGATCATGACAGACAGATTTACAGTCTCACCGTCCATTTCTACCCCCATTCACGCCCTCAAATAAACACTCTCTTTAATGTATATGTATTGTTCCCATAAATTTTTTGCTTGCACCGGTATGTATCCATAAAGAAGATATACTATTTTTTCATGTTTTAGAAGTTTGCAGAAATATATCATAGTGCACATGTCTTGAGTTCCTCATCTGTGCAATGGGGATCATAATAGCACCACCTTATAGGGTCAATGTGTGGATTAACTTAGTTAATACAAAAAAAGCCCTTAGAGTAAGTGCTCTGTTAACAATTGGGGCCGTTGCTAGTGCTCCTGTTTCCATAATCGTGGACCCTTGTGCAACTTACTTTTGTTCAGTTATCATTAAACATTTAAGACCCTGTTGCTCCTGTAAACTTTGGTTCACTAGTCCAACTGCTAACTGAATGAAGCAAACTCCATTATGTAGGCATTCTTGTACTGGTGGACATTCAGGGTGTTCCTAGTTTTTTGATGTTGTAAATAGCATTGAAACGGACTCTTTTGTCCCTACCTTCTGCTACACATTTGTAAAAAATGCTCTGAGTAGACACCTACAAACATAGTTGCTGGGTCCTGGGGTATACTCATGTCTGATATATGAGGCAATGCAAAATTGTCCTTCAGAATGGTTGTACTACACCTGTTACCACCAGCAGTCCATGAGGGTTTCCATTCTCCACAATTATTAACATAGAATTTTAAATGTTGTTTTAGTGTGCATACAGTGCTATCTCTCAGTAATTTTAATATGCATTTTGAGAGGCTAAATGTCTGTATGTTTCATATACATGTATCTTGAATATATATATTTGAGACATATTTATATAAATATAATTTAGACCTTGTTCTTCTGTAATTTTTGCTCTTATACTCTATTGTCTTTCTGTTGTCTTTCCTTTGTCTATGATGTCTTTTATCATGTAAACATTTTTCTTGTTTTAATGGTATCATCAATATTTTTCTTTGTGCTTTTAGTGAATAGTTCAAGAAACTCCGTGCTGAATTAAGACTTTAAAAGGACACACTCAGACCGGTACATGATCTGACACGACCAGGGGCAGATCAAGGAAGTGCACATCAATCTAAGAATCAACAACAAACAAGAAGAGTCACAAAAATGGGGAGAGAGAGAAACAACTCCCCACCAAAAGGAAAGAAGGAATCCCCAGAAAAGGTGCTAAATAAAATAAAGCAAACTATCAGACATGGAATTCAAAACATGGATTAGAGGAAGCTCAATGAGCTCAGTGAAGTCAAAGAAAACGACAAAGAACTCCAGGGAAACTACAAGGAACTTACTGAGAATTACACCAGCATGAAAAAGGAAATAGAAGCGATCAATAAGAGCCAGGAGGAAATGAAGAATACAATTTCTGAATTGAAGAACACAGTAGAAGGAAGTAACAGCAAACTAGAGGAAGCAGAAAATCAGATCAGTGAGCTGGAGGGCAACGTAGAAAAAAATTCCAAGACAGTGAAACAAACTGAAAAAAGACTGAAAAAGAATGAAGAGGTTTTATGAGAGCTGCAGGACAACATGAAACATAATAATATCCATATCATAGGAATACCAGATGAAGAAAAAGAGGAGCAAGGGATAGAAAACCTGTTCGAAAAACTAATGAGGGTAAACTTCCCTAACTTCATGAGAGAAAAATTCATGCAAGTCCAGGAAACACAGAGGGTCCCAATGAAGGTGAACCCTAACAGGCCCACTCCAAGACACATCATAATTAAAATGGCAACATTGAAAGACAAAGAGAGAATCATAAAAGCAGCAAGAGAGAAACAGCTAATAACATACAAGGGAACTCCAATAAGGCTATTATCAGGTTTCTCAACAGAAGCACTACTAGCCAGAATGAAATGGCAAAAAATATTCCAAGCAATGAAAAACAAACGCTTACAACCAAGACTACTCTACTCAGCAAGGCTCTCATTCAAACTGGAAAGTGAAATAAAGAGTTTCCCAGACCAAAGAGGGCTAAAAGAATACATCTCCACCAAACCAGCATTGCAAGAGATGCTAAAGGGTCTGCTTTAAGAAGATGAAGAAACAGAGAGAGACAGAGAGGAACACAACTGCAAAGGGAAAAAATGACAATTAATAAGTACCTATCAATAATAACCTTAAATGTAAATGGATTAAATGCACCAAACAAAAGACATAGGGTAGCTGGATGGATTAGATAGCATGACCCACATATTTACTGTCTACAAGAGAACCACCTTAGAACAAAATATCTACACAAACTGAAATCAAAGGGATGGAAAAAAATATATGAAACAAATGGACATGAAAGAAAGGCTGGGGTAGCAATACTTGTATCAGACAAAACAGATTTCACAGCTATAGGCCATAAAAAGAGACAAAGAAGGGCATTTCATAATACTTAAGGGAAAAATCCATCAAGAAGGAATAACCCTTGTAAACATATATGTCCCCAACAGAGGAGCACCCAAATATGTAAGGAAAATTTTGAAAGACTTCAGGAAGGATATAGACAGCAACACACTCATAGAAGGAAACTTTAACACCCCATTGTCAACAATGGACAGATATTCGAAGCAAAGAAACACCAAGGATATTGAGGCATTGAACAACACTCTAGATCAAATGGACTGAATTGATATATATAGAACTTTTCACCCCAAAGAAGCAAAATATATATTCTTTTCAAGTGCATATGGAACATTCTCAAAGATAGACCACATGGCAGGACACAAAACAAGCCTCAGCAAATTTAAGAGGATTGAAATTATATCAAGCATCTTTTAAGATCACAATGGCTTGAAACTGGAAATCAACATCAAGGAAAAATTCAAAAACATTCAAGAGATGAAGAATGAATAACATGCTATTAAATAATGAATGGGTTAACAATGACATCAAGGAAGCAATCAAAAAGATTCTGGAAACAAATGATAATGAACACACAATAACCCAAAACCTATGGGATACAGCAAAAGCAGTCCTGAGAGGAAAGTTTATAGCAATACATGTCTACCTAAAAAGGATAGAAAAACCTCTAATAAAAAATCTAACCCTACAGCTACAAGAAGTAGAGAAACAACAACAAACAAAGCCCACAGAAAGTAGAAGGAAGGAAATCATCATATCAGAGCAGAATTAAATGACATAGAGACTAAACAAATACTTTAAAAGATCAATAAAACCAAGAGCTGGTTCTTTGAAAAAGTAAACAAAATCGACAAGCCTTTAACTGGCTAATAAAGAAAAAGGAGAGAGGACCCAAATAAACAAAATCAGAAATGAAAGAGGAGAAATCACAACTGATATAACAAAAATAGAAAGGATTATAAGAAATTATTTCAAACAACTGTATGGCAAGAAATTTGACAACCTAGATGAAATGGAAAAATTAATGGAAACATACAATCTTCCAAAACTGAATCAAGAGGAGGCAGAAAGCCTGAACAGACCAATAACAACTAGTGAAATTGAAGCAGTAATCAAAAAACTCCCAGCACACAAAAGCCCTGGACGAGATGGCTTCACTGGTGAATTTTAAAAAACATTTAGAAAAAAACTAACTCCGATCCTTTGCAAACTATTCCAAAAAATCCAAGAAGAGGGAAGACTCCCGAACTCTTTCTATAAAGCGAGTATTACCCTAATTCCAAAACCAGGTCGAGACACAACAAAGAAAGATAACTACAGGCTAAAATAGCTGATGAACACACATGCTAAAATCCTCAACAAAATATTAGCAATCTGGATCCAGCAACAGATTAAAAAGATCATACACCACGATCAAGTGGGACTCATCCCAGGGATGCAAGGATGGTTTAATATTCACAAATCAACAATGTAATACACTACATAAACAAAATGAAAGACAAAAATCACATGATCATGTCAACAGATGCTGAGAAAACATTTGATAAAGTACAACACCCATTTATGGTGAAAACACTCTGCAAAATGGGAATAGAGGGAGCATACCTTAACATAATTAAGACTATATTTGAGAAACCTGAAGCCATCATCCTCAATGGACAAAAACTGAAAACATTCCCCCTGAGATCAGGAACAAGACAAGGATGTCCACTCTCTCCACGTGTATTCAACATAGTGTTGGAAGTTCTAGCCACAGCAATCATACAAGAAAAAGAAATAAATGGCATCCAAATTGGAAAAGAGGAAGTAAAACTGTCATTATTTGCAGATGACATGATAGTGTACATAGAAAACCCTATAGACTCCACAAAATCTACTCGACCTAATAAGAGAATTCAGCAAAATAGCAGGGCACAGAGTCAATATATAGAAATTGAAGGCATTTCTGTACACCAACAATAAATGATCAGAGATAGAAACTAGAAAAAAAATCCCATTTACTATAGCAACAAGAAAAATAAAGTATCTAGGAATAAACTTAACCAAGGAGGTAAAAGACCTGTACTCGGAAAACTACATAACACTGAAGAAAGAAATTAAGGAAGATACAAATAAATGGTAGCATATACCATGTTCATGGATGGGAAGAAGCAACATCATTAAAATTTCCATACTACTCAAAGCAATTTATAGATTCAACGCAATCCCTATTAAAATACCAACGACATATTTCACGACCTAGAACAAATACTTCAAAAATTTATATGGAACCAAAAAGACCCCAAATAGCCACAGCAATCTTGAGACAGAAGAACACAGTCGGAGGACCAACAATGCCTAATATCAAACTATACTACAAAGCCACTCTAATAAAAACAACCTGATACTGGCATAAGAACAGACATATAGATCAATGGAATAGAATAGAGAGCCCAGAAATAAACCCAGGTCTAAGTGGTCAACTAATATTTGACAAAGGGGGAAGGAACATAAAATGGAGTGAGAAGAGCCTCTTTAACAAATGGTGCTGGGAGAACTGAACAAGGACAGGCAAAAAAAATGAAACTAGACCACCAACTTACACCACACACCAGAATAAACTCAAGATGGATCAAAACTTAAATGTAAGCCGTGACACCATAAAAGTCCTACAGAAAAACATAGGCAGGAAATTTTCAGATATCCCATGTAGAAACATTTTCACCGGTATATCACCTAAGTCAAGGGAAATAAAGGAAAGAATAAACAAATGGGACTACATCAAACTAAAGAGTTTCTGCTCAGCAAAAGAAACACCAGCAAGATGAAAAAAGGACCAACCATATGGGAAAATATATTTGCCAATAACACCTCAGACAAGGGATTGAGCTCCAAAGTATATGAAGAACTTACATGTCTCAACAACAAGAAGTCAGACAGCCTAATTAAAAAATGGGCAAAAGACCTGAACAAACACTTCTCCAAGTAGGTATACAGAGTGTCTATAGGCATATGAAAGAATGCTCAATATCACTAGCCATCAGAGAGATGCAAATAAAAACCACAATGAGATATCACCTCACACCACTCAGAATGACCATCATCAACAAATCAACAAACAATAAGTTCTGGCAAGAATGTGGAGAAAAGGGAACCCTAGTGCACTGTTGGTGGGAATGCAGGCTGGTGCAGCCACTATGGAAAACAGCATGGAATTTCCTCTAAAAACTAAAAATGGAACTGCCTTTTGAACCAGCAATTCCACTGCTAGGATTATACCCAAAGAATCCTGAAACACCAATTCAAAAGAACTTATGCACCCCTATGTTCATAGCAGCGCTGTTTACAATAGCCAAGTGCTGGAAACAACCTAAGTGCCTGTCTGTAGATGAGTGGATCAAAAAACTGTGGTACATTTACACAATGGAGTGATATGTAGCAGAAAGAAAGAAGGAACTTCTAGCATTTGCAACAACATGGATGGAAGTAGAGAGAATTATGTTTAGCAAAATAAGACAGGCAATGAAAGAAAAATACCATATGATATCACCTAATACAGAAGACTAATGAACAACACAAACAAACAAGCAAAATAGGACCAGAGGTATGTAAACAAGGAGGAGACTAACAATGACAAGAGGGGGGATGTAGTGAAGGGGGTAAGAAGGGGAAGGGTCTAGTCAAAGAACAGGTATAAATGACCCATGGACATGGACAACTGGATAGGGACTTGCTGTGGGAGAAGGGGTGGGCAGGGAAGCAATAGGGGAAAAAGTGGGACAACTTTATAGAAAAACAAACAAACAAAAAGTTTTAGTGGGAGAAAAAAAATGAAAGCAAAATAAATTAATCAATGAGCCAGCAACCTCCCCCACAAAAAACTCCTCACACATAGGGAAGTGAACAAAAGAAAATATAAGGAATTGAAACGTGATTTTAGTGAATATTAGAAGGACAAGGATATTCCTTCACACTGTATATTCTTCTCCCTACCTGATCCCTCCAGAATTTGCCATTTTGAAAAAGCAAGTAATTACATAAGGTTCTTTGCATAAAACTAATAAGAGCAGTTGTTAATAGAGATTTTGGTGACCAAGACTTTGACTGGAATGTCATGCCTAAAGGAGACATGCTTGGGCTCTGGTTGTTATCAAAAAGCTCTGAGGAACTAGGACTGACTTTCAAGGTAATAAAAGTCCATGAGAAAAAAAGGCTTGGTACCTTGGTTGGCTGTGCAGCCATGGCAATCTCTCCAGGGAAGGAACGAAGAAGGTTGCTTTCCTGAAAGATGGCTAGAAGGCACCTTAAGGCACAATGGAAAACCTGAAGGACTTGGAAAAGACAGGTGTTTACAGGCAAGGCTGAATGGCAGGTATGTGGCTGAGCTCCTGTGCCCTGAAGAGCAGACTGAAAGTCACCCTAAAGATTCCTTGTGAAGTTCCAGCAAAGCAGACTTAAAGATCATATGTGATCATTTGCTACTCTTGTTGTGTTTATGCAAATGAACAAGATAAATTCAAACTGGACTTAATGCAGTCCCTTTAATGACAAGGAGGGTAATCTTAAGGAGAAAAATCATGATTCAAGGAAAATCACAACGCTCAGTAGTAGACTATAAACTAGTGCAGCTGTCTTTAAAGTTTATCTATATTTAAAGTTTATTTTCATTTGAAAGTTAAACTAGGTCTGTGACATCATCAAAGATGCTTAATTTACAGGCAAGAAGAATATCAAATGCCTTGCAACTGGATGTCTTCCCAATAAGACAGTCTCTCAGATTTAGAGAGTGGTTTGTGGGTTATGTTGCATAAATTAACATGTGTTTTCTGTTTTCAAAGGGCATAAACCTATGATCTCATTACCTGAGTGATTGTCTGTATGTATAGGCCTCACTTATTCCTGTCTGCATCGTTGCCTCCTGAGACTCAACGGTTTGGCTGAACTAACTAGCTGGGTTGGTGAAGAATGGGATAGTCTGTGGGCTTCACTTTAAAACTGATTTCTCTTTTCTATCCTAAAGACTTGGACAAAAAGGGCCCAGAGGTCTGAGAGGGGGGAAAACCTAAAATACTCCCTTCAGCCCAAACTAAGTACAGTGGGCAAAAGGGTTTTGGGCAGGTGTGACATGCCTGGCACACCTTCCTCCAAAGGAGCCCTTCCTAATGTGGGACATTGAAAAATTAATACCTGCCTTTTGTCATCTAGTGGTTATGGATTGAATGATGCCTTTTAACCCTGTTGCCAAATCTGTTGCCCCCAGAATACAACACGGATGCCAGCCTGTTAAACCAAGCACGCCATTGTCTGGGGACAGCCAGCTGGGACCCAAGGGTAGGTAGGATGATGACCATGCCCAGCTTGAAGCAACTAGAAGAGCACGAGACCTTCACCCATTGTCCTTTATAAGATTATAAAGGGTCTTAAGTTTGAGAAGGGGGGATTAAAAAGATTAATATAGGAAAGGGTGAAGCTGTAGAACTTGTATGCATGACCCATGGACATAAACTAAGAGGGTGGGATTCCTGGGGAAAGGGAGGTACTGGGCTGAGGGGAGCAAAGGGGAAAAAGATTGGAACTATTGTAACAATATAATCAATAAAATATACTAAAATAAAAGAAGTTCCAGATGGATTGCAGATGTAAATGTGAAATTAAAACAATAAGTATTTTAGAATAAAATATAAAATATCTTTATGAAAAAAAAGAACAAAATTGAACCAGAGACTTGTAAACAAGGAACAGAGTAACAGTACTCAGGTGGGAGGGCGGAGAGGGGAGGGAGAAAAGGGGGGTAAGTAGGGACGGGTTTAGTAAAGGAATTAGTATAAATAACCACGGACATGGACAACGGGGTGGGGATTGACTGTGGGAGAAGAGGTGGGCTGGGTGTGGGGGAGCAATGGGGGAAAACGTGGGACAACTGTAATAGAAAAACACTAAAAATAAATTTAAAAGAAAACATTTTCTTTAGTGGTTAAATATAAATCTATGAGTGGTAAAGCCTATTTCTCTTTGTTAGCATGGAAATTTATTAATTATGCCCTCACTCTGGAATTATAACCTAGATGGGTACGGAGTTCTAGGTTAATATATATTCTTGCTCAGAACATTGAAGATATTATTCAATGAATTTATAACCTCTATACATTGATGACAGGAATTTGCTATAAATTTAATTTTTTATAGAAGTAAATCTGCCAAACCTGGTTATTCTTAAGATCTTTCTCTATGCCTTTGATTTCACCATAATGCATCTAAATGTGGATGTTTTTATTTATCTTGTTTAATGACTCATATTCTTACTTTAATCTAAAGGTTCATATCTTTGCACAATTTTGAAAAGTTTCAATCATTATCTCTTCAAAAATGTCTTCTCACCTATTATATATTCTCTGTTTCTGGAACTCCTGCTTAACATCTATCAGAACTTATTCTCTCCTTCATGTCTCGTGACCTCTCACTTATTATTTTCCAATGCTTTGTCTCTCTGCTACATCTGAATATTTTGCTCATATTTATCTTATAGCATAAAAATTCTTTATTCAATGGTTTCTAATTGTATTGATTAAGCCACCCATTAAGCATTTATATTTAGTAACTTTTTTTTATGTCCTGTATTTGTTTGCTATGTTTTTCATGGTGCTTGTAATTTTCTCCAATTGTATCTTTCATGTTGATAGTCAGTTTCAGTTTAAAATGCTTAAATTTATAGCCTTTTTCAGGTTACTCTAGTATCTGAAATTCAGTGAGGGTTGCATAGAGAGGCAGGTTGATCCATTGCTTGTTGTGTCTATTGATGCTTAGCGATGTTGAACTATGTCTGTAAGTGTTTTGTAGGTTTGGAAACTAAACCCATCTCCAATACTTTATCTGTGGAACTCTCATGCAGCTTTGCCAATTCTTCTGCTAAGCACCCAAGGGTATTCCTAGCATAGAACCAATTTTCTGTATTTGGGGGAGAGGAAGTCCCCAAATTACACTTATAATGTAAAATCAAACCTCAAGCCCACATGTGGTGCAAGCCTAAGGTATCAATTTCTCAGCAATTGTTTTTTCAATCTAGAGCTCTTGCAGAGATAAGTTCACTGCACAAATAAGCATTTTTTTTCCTGGCCTATTCTTTTACTGAAGATGTTCCTGTGAAACTTCAAGACTCCTGGCTTTATGTGTGCTTCTAATTTCTGCATATCTTGCCTCACAAAGGACCAATATCTCATTTTCTGACCTCAAATGGGTATAAAACCCATCCTATGGCTGGTTGAATTTGAAAGCGTCATCCTTCCAAGAGCTAGTGCATCCACTCATAGCTAATAGTTTGGTTTTGAGTTCCCTCTTCATTTTTGGCACCTAGAGATTTCTCCTTTTTTTTCCTTTTATGTTCAGATATACATTTTGAATTTTAAAAATATGTTGTGTCCAAAATTTACATGTCCCAGCAGCTTTACTGACCCCGATGTTCTTGCAGTAAATTGGCAGAAGCAGGTAGAACCGCCCGCCTCAGTTCTCTGGCCTGAATGTCTTCCCAGCACCTGTAACTGCACCTGTGTCTTCAGTGCCTGCCTCACCTGTGAGGACAAGTCTAACTGGATCCCTGGCTCCATTCTGGCCTGCCCCAAACTGCTGCATTGAATCAGACCATGCCACATCCAAATTATAGCTCAAGGTGGACATGGAGCTTAGGGGGACAAAGAGTGTAACAAAGAATGAGTTCCTTGGCAGTGTGGAGCTTGGATCTGTTCTAGGATGCAGGGAAATTTTAAATCAAGCCAAAACCCAAGCACCCCTTGTTCTGAAAACATCACACACGTACATCTTACAGGATGGGCACCTTGTTGTGTGGGGAAGCCCATAACAAACCAGAATAAGAAGAGAGATCCTGAACAGAGGAACAGAGAGAAGACTGGGTTTGCTTTCCTCTGCAAGGAAGGTAGCAAACAGCCCATGTAAGAAGCAATTATGGGCATGGTTTGTGAAAGAAAGGATTTCAAATCTATTACCTGTGTCTCCATATTCTCCAAAGATATTGATGAAGACATCAGCATCCGTTCCTGCACCAACGAAATCTCCAGTGTACACCTTAATATCGTACTTGTTTACTGAAAATGAGGACAGAAAAAGCCTTAGCTTATTAGGATCCTGAGAAGAACAGAGGCCCCAAAGTAGCTACCACACCATCCACTCTTCCCTCCAACAATGCATGAATTGTCAAGATCACTGTCCATAACTGAGCAAGAAACAAGTTGCCTGACATTGGTTCCAAATGGTCACTGTTCATATACAAGCATATCAAATTAACACATTGTACACATTAAATTTACACAAGATTACATGTCAATTAATACTCAGTAAAGCTGGAAAAAGTCCAATAATCATTGTTAAAATGATTGCATTGCATAAATCGGAGGAAGAGGGGACTTCTGTTTCTATCTGCTAGCATGTTGCCTTGGGACACATGAATCAGCCCAAATCCAAAATGCCACACTAAACCACCCCAGCATATCTTCCTAGGATATTGACATGCCTCTAACTGTAACTATTCTGCCTTCTCCAATCTGTTCTCCATACTTCATTGCAGGGTAAACATTCATTGGGGAAAACAGATTCCGCAAGTGAAAATTGTCAAGGCCATAACCAATGTAAAGGCTAGAGGCATCAATAGTAGCCAGCAAACGCATGCTTAGGGGTTACCACATTTAAAAAGTTATATCTGCTTTTTCTATCTTTGCTCCATTCATTGAATCCCCAAATGCCTCAGCCTTGGCCTGGCCCCAAGGGGATGGAGCTCCATGCAAACTCGACAACATGCTGAGCCTTGTCCATGTCTCCCCAGCTGGAGCCTGCCTCAGGGTGGGGAGCAAAGGGCAGGGGTGGCTGTGTGGTGTATGAAATGACACTCCTCTAGCTTTTCTTTGGGTGCCAAGAATTCCACAGCCTGAGGCAACTTTACCTTCCCTGTTCCCTTCCTGCAATGGCTTTCTAACTTTTACATAGCAGAATCTTTTGTTCAGATACCTTCTGCCCAGTATATGAAGTTGATAAAAATTAGAGCTGTTTTAATTGAGACCCAGGGTCCTGGCCCCACCACTGATCCTCTCCCTAGAGCCTTCCCTGATGTCCCAGCACCCAGGGATCTTTCCCCTCTGCACTTCCTGACTCTGTCACATTGCCTGTGTCGATGATTTCCAAGTTCACCATCTACCACCTTCTGCTACTTGCTGTTCTCTCAGGTAAGGCTTCTAAGTCCCTTGAGAATACTTTAGGGGACACATAGAGGACACACACACACCCCTACACTACCCTGAAGGCTGGGTTCTGAACTGCTGAGAACCCTGAGCCAGGAGAGAGCAATGTCTTCTCTTTCCCTCCTCAATCCTCAGTGAGACCCATCATGGGGGAGGGAAGACCCTCCAATACTCATCCCCAGCTGAAGGCTCCAGTAAGGTAGTCCTTTTCAGAGTCCCAGTCCCTCTTGATTCACCACCACAAAGACCCAGGAAGTAGAAACAGGAAGTAGAACCAGGGCCTTCAGAAGAGGCCAGACCTGGGCAGCCCTGAAGTCAGTGGCTTTAAACGTAGGCCACATTCTGCCTACCTGGGGAGCTTGTTAACAAGGCAGATTTCCAGGTCCCCTCCCAGAGATCATGAGACATGTGGCTGTAAGGGATCAGGAGGACCTTGACCATGTCCAGGTGAGCCTGCTCTCGATAGTCTTCTAAGTTGCAGAGCCCTCCCCTGGGTCACAGGGGAAGGACTGAGTCTGTCCTCTCCTTGTTACCAGGGCCTCTGAGAGCCATTCATTATGGTTCACATCCTTGCTCAGGTCCAGGCCAGGGCTCACTCCACACAGAGGCAAGCCCCTTTGCAGGGTGGCAAGATGCCCAGGGCAGTGATGCCACAGTGGGGTGGGGACCAGAGGAGTCTCTGAAAGTCACTGCTGAACATCGGTCAGTTGGGAGGGGCAACAGGACTCCAGAGAGCACTGGGCTCAGGGGAGTAGGAGAAGGATGAGGGAGGGGGTGGAAGCATTTTTGGAAGGAGTAGAAGACCATCCGAATCATTCCCAAAGGTAGAATTTGTATCAGCAGGTTGAATTATAAAGGGTATCTTAGCTCACTAAAAGCAACATTTCTAGTGACTAAGGCTACCCAACAAGGAATGGGATGTGCTTGGGGAAGTGAGGTACCCATCCCGAGAGACATGTTGGCAGTCACTATGTGCCACTCCTCAGATCTGGCGATTGGTGAGGGGGTAAAACACCCACCTATGACACGTAGCTGCCCTCCCTATAACAGGAACTTGGTAATGACAGAAGCAGAGGTGAAGGGCCAGTAAAAGTGCCTGCCCTGCCTGGAGGCCAGCAGTCATCTGCCCGAACAATGGCCACAGAATACAGGCAGGGCAGGTGCTGTTGATATTCTCATTCACAGATGAGGAAACTGAGGCTCAGAGGCGAAGGTGGCTCACCCGAGGTCACACACTGCTAAATGAGGCAAGAGGGCTCAAGGCCAGGTCTCTTGTCTCCAAATCCAGGGCTCTTTCCGGAGTACCTCATGGCTTCCCGTGCTCCATGCCAGGGGTCTGCAAACTGTTTTTGTAAAGTGCCCAATAGTAAATATTTTTGTCTGTCCAGGCCACTTGGTCTCTGTCTCAACTACTTGACTCTACTGTTTTATCACCAAAGCAGTCATACACAATCTATGTATAAGCACATGGGTGTCACTGTGTTCCAATAAAACTTTATGAACACAGACATTTAAATTACATATAACCTTCCTATGTCATGAATGATTAGTCTTGTTTTGATTTTTTCAACCTTTTAAAAATGTAAAAACCTTTTTTAGCTCAAGGTCCAAGAAAGACAGGTGGCAGGCAGTGTTTGGCCCACAGGCCACAGTTGGCCGTCCCCTGACCTAAGCTCTCTTGTGCTCTCGGGCACTGTTCTGTGTGTTTCTAGGCAGAGGACTGTGGGCAACTCAGCATTCTGTGGCCTGGAACGAGAGCAGAGCTGCCTGGCGCAGAGGTGTCAGCTGCTGGCTGTAGGATGATCACAGCACATCCTAACCACTAGGTAAGCAGTTGAAGGCTACAAAGATTGGGGAATGATTATTCTTTCTCTGTCAAAGCAGAGGGGGAAAGAAGAAGGATGTCTTGTGCCTAGAGTGGACAGGAAGGGCCAGCCTCCCCTAATTCCATGACGCTGTGTGCGTGAGCTGAGTCTGAAGTTCCAGAGGACAGTGAGGAGGGGGCCCCGGCTGGGGTTCCCTCAAGGTGGGGACAGATGGAAGCACCAGTTCTTCCACATTAGCCATTGTGCCTTCAACTCATTGTCTAGCTGAGGGCAAGCAAGGAGCAGAGACAGGAAGAGGTGGGAAGGTCAAGTTGGAGAAGGAGCTAGCCAGGCGGTCAGCACCCTTCCTGAGCAAGCATGGGAGGACCACGGCCTAGTAATGGATCACAGAAATTGTTGCCCATGCCAAGGCTGACCTATGACTTACCCATCTGGTATACTATCTGTTATGCAATTCTCCCCAGAACTCATTTTTTTTTTTCCTGGCCTTTCAGCAGGACTAACATGAGCCCACACAGTGTCTGTGCAAATTAGAGAAAAGGATCCTTTCCTCAAGACACTTTAGTTCCATTTGTTGAATAATTGTCAAAATAAATGTAAAAATCTACAACCTCTCCTATGAAAGCTGTCTCCTTACATAGACACACTTGTGCAGGGCACAGCTTGTACAGCTGAACCCAGCAACCCAGCTTTCAGGCAGTAGCCTCCTTCCACCAAAGGCCAGTATGAGCTCTGAGAGGCCAGACTGCACTGATCTGAAAAGTGCACAATGAAGGATGTAGACCAGGGATCACTGGACTGACGTCCTGTGCTGGTGGAGTTAGCTGCAGCCTAAACACACATTGCCGGCCTCAAGGGCCCAGCAGAGGCTGGTCTGTTCCTCCTTGCCCTGCCCAGGAGATATACAAGCCCAGTCTTGCCCCCTATTTTCTCTCTCCCAGCCCCATGGCAGGGGCACAGGCTGTTCCCTCCAAACCGGAAATCTGTCCCCTGCTGGCTAGCGGGAAGCTGCCTGTGTGGGCTTCCAGAAAAGGCAGGCAATGGCAGGCCCAGCTGCCTCCCGCGTCTGGTGCGCCAGCCGCCCCCACAGCCGCCCCGCACTGTCTGGAACACTCAGCACACGGCAGCGACAAGACGTATCTCCATAGAGCCACCTTGGGGGCGGGGCGGGGGAGGCAGGCACAGCCATGAGGGGGCTGCAACCCCAAATCCTGGTACTGCATGCACAGCTGAGCCTGGCGAGCTGCTCATCTTGTTCATGACAACGGAAGTCCAGCAAACGCTGTCACAGTCTCCACCCTGCTTGCTGAAGAAGGAACCATCCCACGCTCATCATCATTTGAGCCTCAGGGAAAGAAGCTCACGTGGTCCCTGCTTTTTTCAGAAGCAGAGAATCATGAATGAACTGGTGGTGAACTGACTCACAGAGTTTCTTTCCCTTGCCTTTCACCCATCCTCAGATCCTATGTAATTAGATCGTGGCTTTATTTATTCTGGCAGGTGAGGAGTGGGGAGCGGGGTTGGAAGGAGGATGACTGGACTTGATCTTACACCTCCCCCAAACCTGCAAGGGCTCACACCCAGACACCCATCCCTTCCGCTCCCTGAGACTAGATACAGAGAAGTGAGGTATCACAGGTGCTACGTGGGAAGAGAGGAATTCAGTGAGGCTGCCTGGGGAGGTGGGAGAGGAGAGGAAATAGTCTCCCCCAGCCCGGCGGAGACTACCCAAGCCTGCCCAGGTATGGGGAGGTGGAGGTCAGTGGAACCCAAGCGTAAGCAGCAATGCTACCTGCCAGGAGCTGAGTCACAGCCACTGACCAATGACCATTCCTCCACAATGCCCCCAAAGCTTCCCTCTTCTTTCCCTCAGGTGCAGAGGCCTGAATCACTCACCTAGATTTACCATATTCTTCAAATAGGACTGGGACTTTTTTGCTTTCTCAGCCTGGCTGCCCTTTCACACACATCCACTTATCAGAATAATAGTAAGAGCCTCTGATGGTTACTGAGAACCTACTATGGGCCAGTCACACCTATTATCTCATTCAATCCTCCGCATGACAGACCCTATTGCTAGTAATGTCACCATTATTGATGAGGCAATGGAAGCAGGTTAAGAAAGTTTAACAAGTCCCCACAGTTAGAAAGGGTGAAGCCCAGATTTGGACTCAAGGGACTGGACGAGAAGGTTCTCTCTTGGCTGCCATTTCATCTACTCTGCCACTGTCTGGGTCATGCTTAAACCCCACCTCCCAAGCCTACAGTGCTCTGCTCCAGAACTCCTGGGGTCTGTGTCATTTTCTTGACACTTGACATGTGCTCAGACAGGCCATGGGTTGACCTCAGCTGAGCCTGGTAACACAATGACATTAAAACATCACTTAATCATTAAATAGTTGCTCATGGAATGTAATCAAGAAAAAAACACTCTACCCTTTAATCACCCGCAAATCAATATACAGTGAGTATATTTTCCTAAGAAACTGTTCACGGTAAGCCTGATGCTCTCAGGCACTGAAACACAGTGGGAAGTGAATACGCTTTCACTCCTTTCAGCCCACCGTGCTCACCCTCAGTCACTCTTCTTGGCTCCCACACCTGCTGCTCTGCAGAAGAGCCTTTCCTTCCACCTGCACCCCAGCCTCCTCGGCTCTATTTCTTCCCTTTCCAACCCAGATTCCACTCCACTGCTGGCATTTACCCTCCCATAGCGCTGCAAACCCAATACTTCTCACAAGCTCATGGAAGAACCAGAGTGTCATGCACCGTCCTGGAGGCAGGTGAGTAATACTTGTCAAAGTCTTAATATCCTGCAAACCCCTTGAACTAACAATTCAATTGACTAGGAAATATTTGTATTTATAGATTATCTATAATGATATCTAACAGAGTACTGTTAACAACAACAGCAAAAAAAGAACCACCGGAAACTATACAAATGGGGAATTGCTGGGGTGAATTCTGACATTCACTTATTTATGGACTACCATGCAGTCACTTAAAATAATGGTTTAGAAGATTATCCAATGACATAATGTAGCGTTAAGTGAAAAAACCTGGTCGCAAAGTTGACTATAATACAATACCATTTAAATCAATATGTAGTATTTAATATATTCATGCACAAAAAAGAGAACAGGAAGGAAATTCACCAAAACATTAACAAGAGTGTCTCCAAGGCTGGCCTACATCATGCTTAAGTTCAAGGCTCTGGGTTTACTCTTGGCTCCATCCTTTATAAGCAAATTACTTAACATCTCTGTGTTTCAGTTTATTTTATCTATAAAATGGAAATAATAATAATATCTTTTTCCTGGGGTTGTTGTGAAGATTAGAAAGATTCTGGACAGATAAATAGATAAGACTGATGCCTGACACGGATTGAGTGCCCCATAAAAATGAACTATTATGTTTGGGTGAGGATATTACAGAACTTTTATTATCCTTTTTCTTGCTATTTGTACTTTAAAATTCTTTTTACAACAGCTATGTTTTTCCCTTGTAATTGAAAACTAAAGACTAAAGTCACCCAAGGTCAGAGCTTAAATAAATGACACTCTCTGTAGTCCAGAAGAAGCTGTTGAGAACTCTTGCTAGTCTATATGACACACCTAAGGAAAATCCACATATATAATAGACACTCTTACACCCTCAGACTGGCTTTGGCACCAGGAACATTTGGGCTGGTCATAGTGGCTATAAGGCTGGAGGGAGGGTCAAGGTCAGATGGAGAAAGGAAACAATAGACATAGGGCCATCAGGTGGACATCCAGCCACATGCAGGTGGGAATCCCTTCATGACTTTCCATGGGCTCACTCTGGCAATGCTTAGAGCCCAGGGGAGGAGTCAAGGAGGAAACCATAGGTGGCTGGAATGGATACGAGCAGCTGGATCAGGATCAATACGATGTCTGTATCGTAAGTCCAGATTTTCATGCATACGAAAGCAGCCCTGAGAAAGTGCTGTTCCCACAAATGGAAATAAACACCTATTTGAAAATCGAATAACCAGGTATAGGGAAAATGTACAATCTCATGCATTTTCCAAAGGTTCTGGCTGCTGGGTTAAAGGCCAGAGTGACCAGCAGTGGTACTAGGAGTGCCAGGGACCTGGGGCCACAGTGAAGCTGTGAGTCAGAGGGCCTACTTCCAGCTGTGTGAATAACAGCCCATCAGTTCCCCAAGTGCCCTCATTCTGTTTGAAAGCCTAGCAAATGCCTTCTCAACTCTGAAGTCTTAGCTTGGATATTGCCTCCTCTATGGAACCCTCCTAATTTACCCTTCCTCTATGCTTTCATTGGATTCCATTGGTCATCCTCACTTAGACATTCTATCCCTTTGCATTGTGATTTCTTATTGGCCGGACTCTTTTCCCTTTATAATCTAGGCCCCTACATATTTACCCCGAGTACAGGGTCTGGTGCATAGAAGATTCCCAATAGATAACCCACTGAATCACTGAACAACATTGGAGGAGCATGAATTGGCATCTTGAGTCCAGGTGACCAAAAGCAGGTCACTTAACATTTTTTTGGCTTCTACTTTCTCTATAAAATGGAGGTGAAGTAGAGAAGGTCCCTTTTGGTCCTGAAATTCTCTGATGCTCTTCACTGGGGCCTCATTCAAAGCAGTTCTCTTCTTCCCACTCTTTCCGGAGATGATTTTCTGCAATGCTACGTGGGAGCTGATGGGGTGGGCGGGAAGCTGCTGTGAAGTTCAGAGGAAGAGCGCGCTGTGGGGCTGGCCCAGCTTTTCCCACCCCAAAGCCTCCCCAACTGCTGTGAGTTGAGGGCTCTGGATCACTTCATAGGATTCTAAGAAACAATGACTCCCAGCAGCACCCACAGTGAGACCCTGGATAAACATTTGAGCTGGGTTATGGGAAAATATCAGGGAGAGGGAAGAGGACTGGAAAGAAAGATGCTCCTGCAGGCTTCAACTGCAGTGAAGGTCATGAGCATATTCCCAGTTGTCTAGATGAGCCTGCCAGATTCTAGAGGTGGATCCTGGCACTGAGTGGCTCCAAAGTCCTTTCTGATTCTGAGATGCCATATTCCTGAGTCTGTGTATCTCAGAGTCAGAGGAAGCCTGGGTGTCGGGGAAGAAGACAGGGAAACATCAGAATATTAATAACTGCAACAACCACCAAGATTCTGCATCAGGTACTGAGCATTTGCTCCATGCCTAGCACTGCACTAAGTCCTTTATGTGTATTGCCCCAGTTAATCAGCTCAGCCACTTGATGAGTGGGAACTAATGTTATTCCCCATTTTACAAATGAGGAAATAGAGGCAAAGAGTTTAAGGCATCAGCTCATGTTTGCATAACTGGTAGAGTGGCAGAGTCAGATTTTGACCACAGAGAATAAGGGTTCAAAGACTGATCTCATAGGGAGGGGTGGGCACAATACTGAAGAACAGAAAGTAAGGGGTAAGAGGGGAATGGGATGGGAAATGCATAAGGGAGGGCACCAAGGCCAATCTCCTTTTACCCTGTGGAGGAGGGGTAACCCCAAAGGGTCAAGAAGGTAAACACTCTACTAATCCTGAAAAGCCCCAGGAGGCCAGCTAGTGTACCCACGCTATAGAGGCAGAAACTGAAGCTGGGAGAGGAACTGAGACCTGAGAACTTGGGGTGTATACTCCTGTGCGCTTTGTGACCCAGAGCGCTATATTTTTAAATTAATGATTTAATTACTCACTATAATTAAATCCAGTAGAATCTGGGAACAAGTCAGGCCTGTTGGTTTACACTGTATTTGGCAGAGCCCTCGTGATGGGAGTTTTTGCATCAATCACCCCAGATGCTTTCAATTTGCATTTGCTTCTGCACATGCAGTCCTCTGGCAGGTCCGCAGTCCACAGCAGGTAGCGCAATTTGCACTTGCCCCTCATACCTTAATCACAATCCCTTTCTTGTCCTGTCCTTTCTTCAGATGCACTCTGGGCACTGTGCCCAACATGGTCTTGCTAGGACCAGGTACACATCTGGAGCCGTGTGATAATCTTTGTGTAGCAGGGCACAGGCTGCAATGAAAGTATAACCCGGTTGTCTGATGAGATAACCAGCAGTGGAAGCAGTGACTGTGTGGGACAAACCCAGTCCCAGTTCTCCCTGTTCCCCAGACCCCCAGCAGCTCTCGGCCCCAGCACTGCCTGTCCCATTTGGTGTCATTCTCTTTTCTCCAACAACCAGCCCCTTGGTGTCTTTGGAGCATAACATAAGACTGGCTGCAGCTGTATTTCTTACTAATCCACCAAAGAAGATCAGCGCTTCTTAGAAGAAGGCTTCTCCCTAAGGAGGCCCAAGGAGCAGGTCCCAGCTGAGAGCAGGGAAGGGAGGAGGACCCACCGCAAACTGGGCCCTCCTGAGAGCAAGGGCCCGTCTGCTGTTGGCAGAGTCTGGGTCTGAATCACTGATGAGCTGTTGTGCCTGGGAAGTGACAGCCCTGAGGTGTGAGCAGCCCCCAGGCCAGCTGGAACTCTCCAAGGCCTGTCTCACTGCCAAGCTGGCAGAGCTTTCCCAGAGAATGTGCTGTGGGCTCAGAGCTAATTTAAGCCACGTGACCATCACAGTGCTTCTTCAGGTGGGAGGGTTTGTGGGTTGGCGCTGGGATAGGAACAATTACTTGGCCAGGGGCAGGAAATTACATCATATCAGCAATAAGAAGGTGAGGCAGGGTCTTTCCTAAACAGGTCTAACCCACAGCTCCCTCCAGGTGACAGCCTCTGGCCCAAGGTCCTTCAAGACCCAATACTGGGTCATTTCATATCTACCCAGAGAGATCACACCATCTTACCCTGCCTTGTCTAACTCAAATATCACCCCCAGCTTCTCCCTTCTATTCTGTCATCTTTCAATATTGCTCCCCCAACCCTAGCCTCAAGAAGGTTCCCTGAGCCTCCCCAGGTCCAGAGAGGGGTGGGTAGTCCTGTGCTCTCAGCTTCTGCAACTGGCAGAGTACTTATCAATTGCACCTGGGTGCTTTGCCCCATGAATGTCACACCAAAAGTGACAACATCAAGGTCAGGGGAGTGAAATCAGTGGAGCCAGGAAAGAGAAACGAGAAAAGGCTGAGCTAGTAGAAGACCAGAGAAAGCCAGAGTGATGAGGGACCTCAGAGAACATCCAGTAGAACCTTCTGGTAAGATGAGGAGCAGCCCAGACAGGATGTATAACTTAGCTAAGACACACAAGCATTGAGGGGTGACACTAGAAGTCAGCTCTTCTCCCCCAGGAGAGGCTGTTCCATCCAGCTCTGTGCTGGTCTATGATCATAAGTGGGTGTATCTACACGTGACTCCCTCACCCCATCCACACAAACCTGTCTCTTATGAATCTTCACCCCAGTCCCTAAGTCCCCATGACCCCGTTGGCATGTGCCAGTGAATATGTTACCCTCAGAGGAACCCACACTTGGCTGGGGAGACCAGATAGACACATATTAAGTAGTCAGCACCCAAAAAAGCAAACGGCAGTCGCAGAGATCTGCTGTTTCTCAGCCATTTATGCACCTCAAAACACCTGGGCTACGCCCCACCCCACCAGCCACAGTGGCTCATCCTGGCAGTGATTCAGCCAGTGTGAGTCTGAATCTCAGCGATCAGGGTGAAAAGTTCCTCCTCTGTGCCCAGGGGACCCCTTGCCCATTCCTGACTACAGCTACTGTCAGGGCACCCCACTGAGAGTCACTGCACTGCAGTGCATGGCACAGACTTCAGTCTCTCCAGAGTTTGCTGGGAAGGGGAGCCAAGGCGAGGGGCCAGGCAATGCTTCCCAGAGAGGCTGTGGCTTTAAACCCAATGGGTCTTGATGGCATGGAGGAAACTGAAGGAGAGGATAGAAGAGAGCAGATGAGGGGAAAGGGCGCTGGCCCTGATGTTCCCTTGGACCCTGGCATATGTATTAATGGAGGTTTTCTCTCTAAGCAATTTGAGACAGAAGTCTGAGGGCAAGGCGAACTGACCCAGGCAGTGATCAGGCAAGCCTCTGGAGCTCCGGGGAGAGACCCCTACTGGGTCACTGCTAGGCTTCATGGGATAAGGCCTGAACCCCAGAAACTGCTGTCAGTGCTCTGGCTTCTGCTTCACAGTCTGGGAGCAGGTGGCAGAGAGTGTCTCACCCTGTCCCTCAGGCCTCAGTCCCATTTCCCGTGGGTCCCATGAAACCTACTCGTGGTTTATGAGAGCTAGAGAGAACAGTGTTCAGAGCCACCCCCTGCCAGACACTGGAGCCAACACAGTGTGAGTGAACAGGTTGAGAAATGGAGCTGCTAGTCTGAGACCAGGCAACAGAGGAGGGTGAGAGGTGGTCTGTGCATGCTCCCCTCCATCTTCACAGTAGGTGCAAAGTGGGGATAATAACAGACCTTACCTCAGAGGGGTGCTCTGGATTTTAAATAAGGTACCAATTGTGAAGTGTATGCACATGAAGACACAGACTACAGAAGTATTTTGTTCAAAGGTCATGTAGCTAGTAGATGGCATTGCTGGGATTTGAACCTAAGACTCTGTGACTTGAGAGATGGAGTTCTGAACCGTGATGCCCTCTACCTTCTTTATGGCTGCTTAGTATTAAGGTGGTCTGTGTCCTCCACTGGACTGTGAGCACCTTGAGGACAAGGACCATGTCCTTACCCCAGACCCAGCACCTAGGAGTGCCTCAGGGAGGCAGTGCCCATGGCAGCTGTCAGTGATGATGGGTCAGTTCAAGGCCTGAGACTGTGCTTAGACTCTGGCCAGGGGCTGCCATCAGTGTGAAGATGTCAATGTAGCTACTCTGCTTCTTTGAGAACTGGGTTATCAAGAGAGTGAGCCATTCCAGACCGGATAGAAGAAATCCCCCAGGAAGGAAGTCGGGTATCCATGGTAATGGAGGGAATGCCAAGAGGCAGATGGCAGGAGAGAAAATTCACTACACTTATGGGGCAATTTGGTAGCCAAGACTGTGTTCCTAGGAATAATTGATATGGTTATGTTGAAAAAGTGGCTACCAACCTTCCCCAGGACCCAGAAGATGCCAGGACCCCTGATACCCACTCCGAGAGAGAGACAAACATGGGGACAGCTGCTAACTCCCTGTTAGTGTGCACGTGTGTCTGAGATTCTTAATCAGGAAGTGTGATGTTTGCCTGGACTATCCCACTGAGGTGTGGGGAGGGAGCCAGCCAGTCAAGACTGGGACACCCACTCCTGCTCACTCCTGTGGGGATGAGCCAGGAGGATGCAGGAGGCTTCTCCAGCAGCCTGAAGTCCTTGGCAAGAACTGAGGACCTAAGGTGCCAGCAGCATTGTCATCTTTTCTTCCAGGTAAACAAGAATCATTTGACCACAAAGTCAGTATGGTGTATTGTCACTGTTAAAAACAGTTCATGAACATTTAGGATGCATCAAAAGAAGCCGGACATCAAGAAACCCTAAACAACCAAAGCAATTTTTAAAAAGAAGAACAAAGTTGAAAGTCTCACACATCTTAATTTCAGAACTTCCTACAAAGCTACAACAATCAAACAGTGTGGTACTGGCATAAGGGCAGACATTTAGAACAACAGAACAAAATAGGAAGCCCAGAAACAAACCCTCGTATATAGGGTTAAATGCTTTTCAAAAGTGTGTCAGGGCCATTCAATGTGTGAAGGACAGTCTTTTCAACAAATGATTCTGGGAAAACTGGATATCTACATGCAGAAGAATTAAATTGAAACTTACTTTATATCATAAAAATTATCTCAAAATGGATCAATGATGTAGACATAAGAGCTAAAACTAAAACACTCAGGAAGAAAACTCTTGTCACAGGGCAAAAGCTCTATGACACTGAATTTGGCAATGATTTCTTGGATATGACACCAAAAGCACAGGCAGCAAAAGAAAAATTAGGTAAACTAGACTTCATAAAAATTAAAAACTTCTCTGCATCAACACAAACTATCAACAGAGTGAAAAGGCAGTGCATGGAATAGTAGAAAATACTTGTAAGTCATGTATATGATAAAGGGTTAATATCCATAACTAGTCTGGATAGATGTCTACAACTTAACAAATGATTAAAAAGGACTTGGATGGATATTTCTCCAAAGAAGATCTAAAAATGATCAATAAGCACATGAAAGCATGCTCAACGTCTCTAATCATTATGGGAATGCAAATCAAAACCACCTCACACCTATTAAGATGGCTATCATTTTTACAAAATAGAAAGTCACAGTGTTGGTGAGGAAGTAGAGAGAATGCATTGCTAGTGGGAATGTAAAATGATGCAGCTGCTGTGAAAATAGTATGGCAGTTCCTCAGAAAGTGAAACACAGAATTACCATTTGAGTCAATAATTCCACTTCTGGGTATAACCTCAAAAGAACTGAAAGCAGGAACCCAAACACAATTTTGACACCATTGTTAACAACAGCATTATTCTCAATAGCTGAAAGATGGAAACATCCCAAATGTCCATTGATAGATGAGTGGATAAAATATGCTATATACATAGAGTGGAATATCAATTAGCCTTCCAAAAAAAAAAAAAATGAAATTCTGACACATACTACAATGTGGATGAACCTTGAAGACATGACGCTAAGTGAAAGAAGCCAGTCACAAAAGGATAAATACTGTATGATTCTATTTCTCTGTGGTTCCTAAGTAGTCAAATACAAAGAGAACTAATGTAGAATAGAGGTTACCAGAGGAACAGGGATGTGACGTTATTGTTTAATAGGTAAGAGTTTCATTTGAGAAGATGAGAAAGTTATGGAGGTGGATGATGATGAGCATTGTACAAGATGTGAATTTACTTAGCACCATTAAATTGTGCACTTAAAAATGCTAAGACATACTTCTGGCCAAGATGGAGGCGTAGACAGACATGCTCCATCTCCCTCCACAGCTAAGAAGGAATACAACTACCTCAAAACTAGAAACAACCAGAAGTTCCAGAAAATCAAAATGCACGGAAGTCCAGCAAACAAAGATATAAAGAAGAAATACTCATCCAGACAGGCAGGAGAGGCGGAGCCGGGGCAGAGAGGACACAGTGTGGTGGCAGTGGCATCAGCAGGCTGGCAGAAAGCACAGTCACACATTTTAAAAAGTCAGGAGGGACACCTGGGGAGCGTTTCCAGCTTCTCACCAGACCTAGAAGCTTATGGTCCCAGCACCGGGGAAAATCAAGCCTCATTGCTTCTGACTGTGCAGATCAGTGGGGGTTGGGATCGAGGCAGAAACTGCCAGTCTCTCAGCAGAGTCCGCTTGTTTAAAGGGCCCGCACGGTCCTATAACGTTCGTAGACCCACCCACTCTGGGAACGATGGCCAGAGCAACAGCTAGAGAGGCACAAGTCCCATATGGAAGTGGGAGAAGTGCCTGGAAAAGGGGCGAGTGCTGGGCAGGTGGCAGTGTTTTTTTCTCAGATCCCTCCCCCACATACAGTGCAACAACGTGGCGAAACAGGTCACCCTGTACTGACAAATCACTAAGGCTCCACCCCTTACAATGTAAGAGGAGCGACATCTCTACCTGGGATATGGAGGCAAACAAACCCAGGAGCCTGTCTGAATGAGGAGACAGAGAAGTATGTCCCAAAAGGGGGAACAGATCAAGGTTCCAGTGGGAGAACTAAGCGATGAGGAGATAGCCAACCTAACAGATGAGGAGATAGACAACCTAACAGATGCAGAATTCAAAACACTGGTGATAAAGGTGCTCACAGGCTTGATAGATATGCTTGAGTACATCAAACACATAAGGGAAGAAGTGAAGGCTGTGCTAAGTGAAATGAAGGAAAATCCACACAAAACCAATGATGAAGGGAAAGAAACCAGGGTTCAAATCAATGATTTGGAACATAAGGAAGAAAAAAACAGTCAACCAGTGCAGAATGAGGAAGCAAGAATTGAAAAAAATGAGCAAAACTTCCCAAATTTTGCGAAGGAGATGGACATACAGGTCCGGGAAGCATGGAGGGTCCCGGGTAAGCAGGACCCAGAGGGGACCACACCAGGATGCATCATGATTCAGATGCCAAAGGTGAAAGATAAAGAGAGAGTCCTGGGGGCAGCAAGAGAGAGGCAGATAGTTGCCTACAGGAGGGTGCCTATAAGACTATCAGCTGATTTCTCAGAGGACACTTTGCAGCCAGGAAGGGATTGGCAAGCAGTATTCAACATGATGAAAGTCATCCTGCAACCAAGATTACTCTATCCAGCAGGGCTATCATTTGGAATGGAAGGACAGATGAAGTGCTTCCCCGACAAGGTAAAGCTAAAGGAGTTCATCATCACCAAGCCATTATTATATGAAATGTCAAAGGGACTTACCTAAGAAAAAGAAGATGAAAACTATGAACACTAAAATGACAACAAACTCACAACTATCAACAACTGAATCTAAAAAATGAAAACAAAATCCAACTAAGCAAACCAGAATAGGAATAGAATCTTAGGTATGGGGATCATTTGGAGGGTTATCAGCTGGGAAGGGGGAGGAGGAGAAATGGTGCAGGGATTAAGAAGTATAACCGGTTGATACAAAATAGACAGAGGGGAGTTAAGAATAATATGGGAGAGGTTGAAACCAAAGAACTTATATGCACGACCCACGGACATGAACTAAGGGGAGTGGGATTGCTGGAGGGAAGCAGGGAAGGGCAGAGGGGAGCAAAGAGGAGAAAAAAATTGGAACTATTGTAACAACATAATCCATAAAATATACTTAAAGAGAAAAAATGCTAAGACAAGAAATGTAATAATTCGTATATTTTACAATAATAATAATAATAATAATAATAAAGAAGCAGGACAATGGAGTCAGGGAGCCCTTGCACTCCTCTCTGAGGACCCCAATCTGGAACCCAGGGTACTAGTCTAGCAGGTACGTTCTTGAGGGTCGCTGGCAAACCAGGCTACTCGGGAGGCAGAAAGGGGTGTGCTGCAACAGGCAAGGGCGGGGAACCTGGGGAAGCGATCCTGGGAAGAGAGAAGCCCGTCTTTGCACAGCGGAAGGGCTAACATGAAAGGATACACTGTGTTGCATCAGGGGAGACGGGAACAGAGGAGCAGAAGGCTTGGGGAGACCGCCTGGGGTTTATATTCAGGCTGATCTTTCTGGCAACCAGGGCTACTAAACAGTGGAATGGGTTGGGACTGTCCACCACTGAAGAAAGGCTGGATTCAAACCAAGGCTGGAGAAGCCGTGGGTAGGGATGCTATGGGAAGATTCCCATTACAGTGGGAGATTGATCCAGCTGACCGCCGTGGTCCTTAGCTGTGATCCCTCAGGCTCTGACTTCTTAGGTGCCAGACTATTTGCCCCTGGTGGGCCCTGCCCAAGGGGCAGGTAAAAAGCACATTCCACCAAGGATCAGGAGACTCACAGTCTAGTCCTAGCTCCGTCAGAGACTGGCTGTTTGACGATGGGTGAGTGACCACCTCCTGGGGTCTCAGTTTACTCATCTGTGCAATAAACATCAGCCTTTCCTTCCTCACCTCCTCACACCGAGAGGCATTGCAGGTAAAAAAAGGACTCAAGAAGAGCGCAGGTATCTTCCCAGCCCCGCCTCCCATCCCTCCTGGATTCTGCTTTTACTTCCTCCCAGATCAGGGCTGGTAGTGTTTCCTGGGGGACAGTTTATATACCCCTGGTGGTATGCTGAATGTTAGTGGTGACACATAAGGGCTATCTAGAGTTGCATATTCATTTTAATATGTACTAATGTAAACCTGATATTTATTTCAAATGATAACAGTTTTTTATGATAGTGATATCAATGTGCTTTTAAAATAAATTAACATAAATTATAAAAGGTGAGTTAAGAGTAAATTAATAATACAGGAAGTATTAAATAAGGCAAAAATCTTGAAGGTGGAACGTGAGTGGCTGGGGTATGGGAACCCCCAACAGACTGAGGGGACACACCAACTGGGCTCCCCAAGACCCTGCAACAGATCCCCAAGGCCAAGTGATCAGCCCCAAAGAAAACCAAAAGAGTTTGAGTTGAGCCTGGTGCCAGAGGCAGCGATTTTACCAGCCAATTGAAAACAACTAAGAAACTAAACTTGGTTCCGGGATTCTCCGTCCACACAACTGGGAGTTAATCAACCTCTACCTCCTTTTTCTGGGAACTCCTGATGCCTACCTTCTCCCCAGGGGACTCCATGAAGGAAGAGGGGGCCCTGAGCAGGCCATTAGCCCCAAGACACTAGGAATATGTTGGGTGCCTCTCCCAAAAACTATATTTAAAGAGAAGTCTAGAGAGGGAACAGTGATCTCCATGGCCAGTGTGAGGCACAGTGCCATAAGCGAGGTGATGTCCTTGTCTAGGAAGCAGTCCTTGTGCCCCAGAGCTCACCTCCTGTACCAAGCAGGGCAAGGTCCCCACACGCCTGTGTCTTTAAGCAGGATATGTGAGATCCCCTGTGGATGAACCATCTAGAAACCTGATCAAGGCCTAGTCCCCGCCACCCCCACAACTATCTGATGATCATCTAGGTCAAAGGGTCAATCGGTCAGCTTTGAACACCTACCTTCCCTGAGGAGCAGGTATGAAAGAAAGCTCTACTTGATTTCAACCAGAACTTTGGGAGATGCCCTGTGGAGTTGCGGGGAGGGAACAAGGCCACCTAAAGACCCACCCTCCCTTAGGGGGCTAGGAAGGTGGTTGACTATACACTGAAATGTCCCTTTTCCTCTCCTCTATATTGTCCACATCCCATGTTTTGAAATATTTTTATCTATCAAACTGCATGAATAAAAAAATAATTATCTTCCCCATATTGATCATCAAAGATCTCTGGTAGCAATCAAAATCCAAGATCATGTAAATCCAGGTGAAAAGCAAAGAAACTTAATCTTTTCTTTCCCCTGCAGTCATCTGAATACTTCAAGGTCTCACTTTTAATTTCCCACTTCCAGTATCCAGCCTGGAAATACTAAAACTCAATGCCCACCAGCCTGTAAAGGGCCCAGAGGCCCAGTGTCAATCAGCAGGTGTCTTTGTCTTCCCTTTAAGAGGCAAGAGAACACTACCCTGAATGATTCTTGTAGAAAACTGAAGAACCACTGAGTTACTCATTCTTTCTCAATGGTGATTTTTCAGAAGTTCTCCTCCTAACAACCCATTCTTTCAAACTACTCATATAAATGCACAGAGAAGACTAGAGATGAATGCACAGAAATGTCACCCATGATGTTTTTCCAGGTGATAGCATAAGAAATATTCTTTTTTTATGTTTGTGTGTTTCTATTTTCTAACTTTTCTGCAATGATCAAATCTGGCTTTTATAATAAGAGAAAGGATCAACAACATATCTTTTTTAAAAAAGAATCAATAAATTTGCAAGTTATTATGATGGCAATCGAGGGGAACAAAGCAAGTGTTCAAGACCAGCTGCAACGTGAGAGATCAGAGACAGAGACACTGAGGGGTGAAGCACATTGGGACACGATATATCTGTTTGGGCCCAGCTGGGTTACAAGAGAGGCTGGAACAAGCTGGAAGGCAGGACAAGAGGTCAGTGTCAGCCTTCTGTTGTGACCATGGGACAGTCACTTCTCCTCGCTGCCAAGTGCCTTTCCCTCCAATGGCCCGTGACGGGGGTATTATGTGATGGTACCCACTTGTGATATTCTCTTTTAGGAAAAGCATGTTCAGTAACTGGGGGAGGTGAGGTCAGAGCTTTAAGGGACAAAGGTGAGATAAAACAGGACATGGCATACAGTGTATGTTTTTACAGGCTTTGTTCCCCTGTCTCCTGTTGAGCTAATAGAACTGAATTCAAGGCCTTTGGCCAGACATGCACTTGAAATAAGTCGTTTAACTCAAAAAAATCAGGAGTTGGAGGTAGCATGACAGAACACTGGAAGCGGCCAGTTCTGATTCCCACCCACCATGCCCTGGCTGTGAGTCACCTTCCTTGGGCACCAGAAGGAAGGTAATGGAAATGGAAGGCATGGGATGCTGCCATTGAACTCAGAGGGACTCTCAGTAGATACCCGTCCACAAGAGTTGTTGGAAGCACAGGGTGTGTTCAAAGTTGCTCCCATACCTTTATCATGCCTCTAGGCCCTCTTACATTTCCCCATTTTCCATGTAAGCTTGCTCTTGGGAAGGCCACAAGGAAGAGGTGGGGCTTCACCTGGGCCCTGGCAAACAGGAATACCCTGGAGGGCAGCAGGGGAGATGGGACTGCCCAGCCCCAGCACGGAGGACCAGTGAGCAAACCAGCCTAGCACTGACCTGTGGGTACATCCATGGGGCTGAAGCTAGCCAGCAGGTCACGGAACAACTGGCGGTCGCCTTCCACCTTGCTCAGCCAGTTGTTGCAGTTGAAGAAGTAACGGAGGTAAGGCCGCTTCATGTCAGTCAAAATCACACGGTCTAGGAACCAACTGGCGTTCGCTCCTGTGCTGTCATGCTCGATCCTGGGACAGAAGCAGACACACTGTCATCGGCAGAACAAAGACAACTCCCCTTGCATGCTGGAATACCCACATGTTTACTCCAAAGAAAGGTCCAATCATTTTGTTGCTATTACTAACCTCTTGAATCCTAGTTTCCTCATCTACCAAATGGGGATACTTTGCAAGGTGGTTGTGCTCATTAATCAATGTTACATTGCTACATCGCCTGCAAGCAAATATTGCCTTCCACAGAAAATCCAGGACTGCCAAGGCTTCCAGCAGCACCATCTTGAGCTAGCCCTTGCTCTCTGACTCCCAGATCACCCGGATGCTCTCCTTAGTCTCAGCACCCAGAGAATCCCCAATAGCCATCTAGACTGCTGTTGTCCCATAGAAACATCACATGAGCCACATGTGCTTGCCACATATGTATTTTTGCATGTTCTAGTAGTCAAGCCGCATATGTAATTTTGTATTTTCTAGTAGTCACTGAAAAAAGAAACTAGTGAAATGAATCTAATCCACATACAATGTCAATATGTAATCATGTAATAATGTATTGCTATTTTACATTCTTTTTCTTATACTATGTTTTCAAAGATCTGGTGGCCTAGCCACATTTCAAGAGCTCATTAGCCACATGTGGTCCAGGGACTGCTACATAGAACAGCATAGATGCAGACTCTTCATAAGAGGCCCCAAATAACTTCCCTCACTTTCTATAGTTCCCCTCATCCTTGTCAGTCCCAGCTTCCTCTCTGAGGTCAATTTCTTCCCCAGAACTTGACACCTGGATGACCTCACTTTACACCAACCATCTCATCCCCGCCCATCACAGTGAGATGTTATCTTTATAGGTTTTTGTGGGACAAGCACAGCTCAAGCCTGTGCACAACCTCAGCAGATGAACAGCGCACATGACATACCCAGGATGCATGCCTCTGCCTGGCACATGGTAGGATCTCAACTTAGTGGCCCGTTTACCCACACACCGACACCCTTTTTCTGACCCTCCCCAATAAAAGCCACTTCCCTGATCATAACCCATTTCCTGCACAACTAGTACCAGTGGCCTCTTGTGTCTCTTATTTTCTCAGTAAAGAGGGTGCACAGTCCTACATGTTCTAGTGGGAGGAACAAATATCATGGCTGAACTGAGGCAGCATCTGACTGCTGTACAGGCACTTGTCTGGGTGCAACAGACAACAGATGATCTTGACATTCAGACAAATGGGCATAAACTTGAATGGGGTGGGTACAGGGGGAGGAGGGTAAGAGGGGTTATTGAAGCTCTCCCTCTGCAACCAGGCTGAGAGAGTTATCCCTCCCATCACACGCACAAGACAGGATCAGGGGCACTCTCTGCCGAAGGACATCCTGCAACCTCTCGGGTTGTCCTGCTAACACTAAGTTCCGGCCGTCTCCGACACTCGCTGAGTGCTCACTGTGCACCAGTTACCGTTCTCAGTGCAGCTCGGAGTCCTCACCATTTTTACAGATGAGGAAACTCAGGATTGGAGAGGAAAACTGTCCAAAGCCCCTGGGCTAGTAAATGGTGGTGAGAAATCTGAACCACGGCCAGCTAGACTCTGTCTGCTCTTAACCACTGCACTCTCTTGGAGCATATGTCCCAAGTTTGTGGAGAACTATCTCAAATTGTCTAAACTCAAGAGAACTGAATTTTTAATGGGAAAGTTTAGAAAACTGTGACTCAGAGTGGAGGAAAAAGACTTGGGCCTTTGGTCACCCCTCAAATGACACCAGGAGAGTAATCAACACCCAGGAAGTGTCAATAATGAAGCCAGTTCCTAATCCACCTGCCTCCTTCTCCTCCCCACCTGACCAGATTCTCACCTGACTTTGTAGAGGATGCCTACATTGTTGATTCTCACCCAGAATACATCGATGTTGGCTCTTGCAAAGGCACACTTTCTCCTGCAATGAACGTGTATACAGCATAGATCAGCACTTGGCTCATAGGCCTGGGAGGAAAGCCAAGCGCTGGCATCTGCCTTCTTCCCCCACTGTCCCATTCATGAGAAGTGCTACAAACAACCAATCCCATTTGGAGATGCCCTATTGATGTGATCTGGAGAGGCAGAGGCAAGGGCGGTTGGTATTCATCCCTTGCTTTCACACCCAGGTTCTCAGGATCCTTGTCCTGCCCCACGAAGGCAAGCACAGTGGGCAATATTAGCCCCACGTTACAAACAAGTAACCTGCTATCTGATTGCAGAGTTGGGACCAGAACCTGGCTCTCCAAAGTCATGAACCAATGCTCTCAGGATGTCATGGTAGGGACAATGGTGGAAGAAGGACATGTGATGAATGCCAAGGTGCTCTCGGTTCTGCAGGCCTCCTGTCTCTCTTGGCCTTGCTCTCGCTGGGGAGAGTTGCAATGGCAGCCCCAAGTGGATGCAGACCTTGGGTGGGGGTCCACAGTCTTGCCATTCCAACAAGAAAGGAAATACTCAACCCAAATCGGCAACCAGGGAAGGGGGGCTGTGAGGAAGTGCATATCTGCCATCCCGCAGATGGTGCGAACAGAAGCAAGTACACCTGAGACGGTCCACAGTGAGGTGCCCAGGTAAGTCCAGCCTTGGGAGCATCCTAGATTCGATCAGCTTAGACACAGGAGTCCTCCAGGAGCGAAAGACTGACTCTCACAGGGACAGCTGCTCCATCTTCCGTGTGGGCCAGGAACGCTGCGTCCCAGCCCAACCAGCTTTCAGCTCTTCATGCCCCCGCAGTGCTGCCTCTACGGGGCTGAGGGCTGCAGGCCTCCCTTCGTGCCCCCAACCAGGGCTCTCAGCACCAGCACAGCTCGTGGGAAAAGAAAAGCACAGCGATATGTGCCTGGTGATTGGCCATCCACGTGTTTCCAAATAAAGATCAGGGGGTCAAGGGTCTTCTCCCCAAGGGAATAAAGCTCAGACTCCCTCAGTAACTGAAGGCTTATAAAGTTCTACAAACTCAGAAGCTGTGACTCTGAAAATAGACCCACCTCAGCAGTCTGCCCTGGGGAGAAGTTCCTCACAGTGGGGGGCATGTCATGGGATCTGGGCCAACAGCCCTCCTAAAGCAGCGCAGAGCCCGTGAAATTGGGTGAAAATGTACCCTGAGGTGACCTTGTCAGGGAGAATAGGCCCCAAAGGTGCAGTGGGTTTGGCTGGAGGGCAAGGGCCCACTCCCAGGCTTGCTGAAGGTACCTGTCAGAATCTCGCTTCCAAGGGTAAATAATAACCCACCGTGCTCTGTTTCAGTCAAAGCAGTTGTTAAAGGACTTGGGAAGCACGTGAACATCAATCCTGTGCATCAGAATTATGTGACAAGGAAACACAGATATGAATGAGTGGTATTTCTGTTTTAATCTATGAGACAAGGAAATTGACTTTTAGAAAAAAATGGATAAGAATCTTTGCCGTAAATAAATACCCTAAGAAATAGTCACCATGGGAAGCTATATGATGGAATATTATGCAGCCATTAAACTCCTGTTATAAAAAAAAGCTTTTGTGAAACAGTAACAAGTTTATAATATGGGCTGAAAAGAAAAGATTGGTTAAAAATAAAATGTACAAACAGAACAACCAACAAAGATGGGGAGATTTCTACAAAATTATCCTATCACCATGGAAAGACATGATGAAATGCTGGGTATTTACTCTGGTATATACATATTTTTTGGTTTTCCAAAGGGAGCCTGGCTTGTGTGCGTAATTATGAAGAAAGCACAGCCCCTGTCTCAGCAGTCCCCCTCCGCCTAGCCCGCAGCTGCCCGGGACAAAGTCTTTGGAATGAGCGTGAGGATACCTGGCTCTGTCCTCTGAGGGTGCGTGGAGTGTGTGGAATAGCCACTGCCGATGATTAAGGGGAGAGGGAGCTGATGTGGAAAGAAGAAGGCGAGGTGTCCATCTGGGAGTGAAGCAGCAGGCTTTCCCGGGGCCTCTGACAGCTGCCCTCAGTGGGGGCCTTCAGGCCTTCAGAGAGGGGAGTGTGCGTGCACACGTTCCAATGTGTCTCTTAATGGTTGGCCATGATGCTTTAGGGTCACTTGGAAAACAAATTTTAGAGAGCATGATGGAATAAAGGAGGCCAGGAGAGAAAGATGCAGGGTGGACCAGCGGAGCGCTCCACACTGTCTCAGGACACACTGCAGCCATCGGGAGGATCACAGGGAACAAAGCAATCGTCCATAGTGCTTACATCATGGACACTGACACCGTCTGGGCAGAGAGGAAGGCCTTTTGCATCACTGGGGACTCTGACTTTTGAGGAGGGAGAGGAGAGGACTCAGGGGCCAGGGAAGGAGCCAGGGTAATCCCACACAAGGCCCAGCTTCAACCAGCTGGGGGTCAGATTCCAAAATCCCCATGCCTGGTAAGTCAGAATGCAAGCGCCTGTGGTTTCAGAAAAATGACTGGGCTTGGGGAGAAAACAGCAAAGGACAGAGGGTCCCTGGTCAAAGTCTTTGAAATACAGACTTTTTCACGCCTCCTGCTGGGAGATGGCAGCTTCTCCATGGCTCCAGGACAGTCTGCAAAGGAAGGCTAATGCAGAAGAACACAGCCCCCTGCCCAGGGTCCCCACCCAGGGGGGCCTTTACAGGCCACAGGGCATTTCAGCCACCAACCGGGCAGAGCCAGCAGGCTAAGATGCCAGGCATCCTCTGACACTCTCAGGCATTGAGTTGTCCTCAGGAGAACCATGTCCCAGAAGATACATGAGACCTCATCCTTTTGCCATATGCTGAACATGTGACCCAGTGCTGGGCATGGTCCTGGGTGATGGAGAAAGGAACCCCCAAGCCATGGCTGTAGGGGTCAGGGTGCAGGTCAGCTAATTGGGGAATCAAAATGAACATTGACATCCTTTGCCACCAACAGGCACCAAAGTCCTTGCAACAGCAATTAAATTTGTATTGGTTAAAAAAAAAAAAAAATCCCGATAAGCCATGTGGGAGTGGAAGGTGAAAAATCCTGGGGCCTAGGAGAAAATGCACAAGAGAGAGCAGGATTTGAGGGGTGGGAAAGAAAAGAACGTGGGAGAAACTAGAGGGAAAGACAGGGGCAATACATTACCGGAGGCTGTGGAGAAAGGGGTCAGGGAGAAATTCCAGGAAAGGTGGTGGCTTAATTTTAAGACTAAAGGGCCTACCTAATATTCCATTTTAAGTTGCCCTGAGCTATTAGTGAAATCTGATAAATGCCAAAATGCCTTGTAGTCTCTGTGTGTGTGAGCTTGGTTCCAGCTGACACATGGCTTTGTTTGGGGTGACACTGTATGGTGAGGAGGGAACAGCAGCAGACAGTGAGACCAGAGACTTGGGGATTTGTGGGCATTCTGAGCAGGCCCCAGGGACTGGTAGGGGTGACACTGGGCTGAGCTTCCTGCATTGCCTTTTCACAGAGCATGGTGACCTCCACAGCCAGCTGCGTCCAGCTTACACTGGCCACCTGCAATTTCTGGGAAAGCAACACTCCCCTTCCAGACCCGAGGTCTCCGTCATGAATGGAAAGGGCCTTGGTGAGGATGGCGTCTACACAATTCTCTTAGTAGACATGTTCTCAGGTCTTACAGCAGCCAGATTCTGTCTCCTCCTTCCCCATTTATCTGCTCACCATGGTCAGGTTAATCCTTCCTGGACATGCAGTAAGCTGAGCTTCCACTGATCAGCTTTCAAGTAAGACCTCCTACAGTCTGGTCCTCCCCAGCCTTTCAGACCTTCCTCCTCTCTGCCCCTCCTGTAGGTCCACTCTCCCCCGCCCCCATAGGCCTGTGGGGGACTTGAAGCCTCCATACTTTTGCAACTTGCTTTCCTTCTAAAATAACCTCTCTCTGTTCCTCTCTTATCTCTGTCCTTTTCACCATACGAGGCCCAAATTACATGTCCTCCCCCAAAAAGTGCCACTCTAGCCACACTGATCCTGCATTGACCACTGAGCTCTGACAATTGCAAAGAACTGGGACAGATGCTACAGGCACAGAGAAGACCTGTCCTCATCTTCCAGTTACACCTGGCATCTCTCTACGCATCACCTCTCCAGGGCATCAGCTGACCCTGCAAACCATGCCTGCATCCCAGAAACCACCATGCAGAGCCCTCAGGACCAGCCAGATGGGGGCCCGGCCAGACCTGTGCTTCTGCTTTCCTGCCTGGAGCATGATGCAGATATGGGAGAGATCCCTGTCAGCAGACCTACGAGGTAACTGGGGGCGGTTACGGGTTGTTGATTCCTATACATGGGGCTAGCCCAGAGAGACTGGCTGCCTACAACTGGTTTCAGCAGGGCCTGAGGCCTCCTGGCCCCCCCAGTTCATTCAGGCTTTAGACCCCTTTCCCATGGTGCAGCCTTTCCTTGCCCACTGAGAAGAAGCTGGAACTCAGACTCCCAGTGACAAACCTCACACCAGGTTATAAAAGGTGACTCTGAGGCCTCTCCTGAGAGAATGTTTTAAAAATGAAAAAGGTAAGAGGGAACAGTCTGAGGATACTGGGTGCACAGAAGAAGGATAGATAGTGAGGAACCACCATGAAGAAAGAAAATGGTTCTTTTTGTTTAAAAAAGGCAGGCTTGGCCAACTCCCCAAGGTCTAGTAGGAGTGCATTCTGGGAGGTCACATGGCAAAGAGGATGGACATTTCATGTATTCTCTTTACTGTGCCCACATAACTGGAGGGAAAGGTTCCACAAGCGAGTCACTCTGCAGAGTAAGCAGCACAAGAAGGCAGGTACCCTGTTCTGTGGAAATGGACAAAATAGGACATTACCCCAGCCTCGACACTACTGCCTTTACACCATGGCACACAGTCAGGGTAAGCATGTGACATGGGGCCCAGTCACTCTGCTAAGCATAGGATGCGGGATGTCCTGGCCTGTGGACCCCACCCCTCCATAGCTTCCCCTGCCACCCCTGGAGGTGCCAAGCCATAAACCCCACAGATCACAACCTGGAGCCTCAGGAGGCCTCCAGGAGAGCCTCCCACATACCTGCCAGGGCCACAAGGCCACGTGATCAAGGAAAATGTCTACATCAAGAACCTGGGGTTTGTAGGACCAGCTTACCACCAAGAAGCTCCATGACTTAGAGCTGCTCCCTGTTCCTCTCTAGGCCTCAGTTTCCCCATGAGTGGTTGAAACAGATTTAGCAGTTTTCAAATATCTCTTGACTAGGGAGCTCTTGACACAAATAGAATCTGACTCAGAAACACGGTGGGTTAAGTAACTATAAATCGAGCTGCTCTGGAGGAAGGAAGGATGGGTGGGCCCAGAACCAGATGATCAGCCCTCCCTGTGCCATTCAGCACAGATTGAACACCAGCTGCCTGGACCATCCGTAAGGCCCCCAGACATCTCTGGAATTCATTGATTCTGCTAAGTGTTACTGTGTATATCTGCGTGCATGTGTGTTGTGGGGGGAAGAATTGAAGAAAGAAAGCAGCTCCTGCTCTCAATGGGCTACAATGAAATGGAGGGCACAAGCGTATACACACACATGCACATCAACACAAACACACACACGAATAATGCATATGCTGACTTGAGTGGCAGGCAGGTTTAATGTATCATGTTGGTCCTTGGGTGAGATGGAAGTACAGAGCATTTAAGCTCATGGCTCCCTCACGTGCATGATCTTGTCTCTTCTTCTCAAAAGTCATATGAGTTTTGTAAAAGTTGGGTTATCGCTTCCAGATGATATATGAGGAAGCCAAGGCCTTGGATGCAAGAGATTTGGCCACAGTTACATGGCAACTCAGTGGTAAAGCTGGACCTAGACCCAGATTCTCAATTCCCAATGTTCATTCTCCCACATCAAGGGACAGCTAATATGAATTCTTGGGAATTCCAAGACCCACAGTAAGCATTTCTGTACACAACACAATCAGGAGAGAACTAGGGAAGGTTGATAGGAAATCACTGGGAGAGACCTGCTGACACATGGTTTGTTGTTAGCAGAGGCCCGTACCACTTAACAGGTCTGTGGACACACATGTCTTCTCTCCTGGGTTCCGGAACCACATCAACCCGAACCAGGATCCCAGGCTGAATTGGTACTCACTCGCTGCTGAGCTGGACCTTGGAAGAGAGCCCATTGTCTCCAAAAACAGTGATGAAAACATTGGCATCTGTCCCTGCGCCACGAACATCCCCCGTTTCTACTGTCACCTCGTACACTGGAGGAACAAAGAAGACAGGTGGTAATCTCAATAGTTGACTTAAAGGTACACAGCTACTTCTTAATTAGGACACTAACACTGCACACTATGATGCAATTTATATGAAACTCTAGAAAAGACAGATCTAACCTATTTAACAAAAAAAGCAGAATATGATTTTCCTGGGGTTGGGAGTAGGAGAACTGACTGAGGAGGGGCACAGTGAAATTTGGGGGGGATAATTTAAATATTCTCTATATAGATTGTGCCAATGATTATACAGATGTATACATGTGTCAATACTCATCAAACAGCACATTTAAAATAGATGCATTTTTCCTGGGTAGCTCAGGTGGTTAGACCATCATCCCAATACACCAAAGGTTGCAGGTCCAATCCCTGGTCAGGGGGCATACAAAAAGCAACCAAAGAATACATGAATACGTGGGACAACAAATCAATGTCTCTCTCTCTCTCTCTCTCTCTCTCTCTCTCTCTCTCTCTCTCTCTCTCTCTCTCAAGCCAAAAAATAAAAAGTTTAAATAAAGAAATAAATAGATGCATTTCATTGTTAAGTAAATTATATTCCAATAAAGTTGGAAAATGGACAAAAGACTTAAACAGGCATGTCATAAAAGAGGAGATGGCTAGTAAACATATAGAAAAGTGCTTAGCATCATTATTCATTAGGGAAATGCAAAATTAAAATTACAGTGAGATGCTGCTATATACCCACCAGAATGGCTAAAATTAAAAAGGCTGACAATACTAAGTACTGACAAGGATATAGAGCTATTGGCACTCTCATGCACTGCTGGTGAGAGCGTAAGTTATTATAAGCCTTGCTCGCTAAACATAACGTCCACCCTACGACTCAGTAATTCTACTTCCAATTATAAACCCAAAGGAATTAGTGTATGTATCCATCAAAGGATGTACAAGATCTGTAGTAGTAATAGCTAAAAACTGGAATTAACCCAAGAGTCCATCAACAATACAATGGTTAAATCAATGGCAATGCATTTATAAAATGCAATGGTGCACAACAACAACAAAAAACAAACTATATAACATGTCACAACATGGATAAATTTCTCAGATATAATGCTGAGTGAAAGAGAAGCTAGACACACACACACAAAATATACTGCATGATTCCATTTACATGAAGTTCAAGAACAGAAAAAGCTAAACTGTGGTGGTAGAATCCGGAATGCTGTTACCTCTGGGAGGTAGAGTGAAGGAGCTTTATGGAGGCTGGAAGTATCCCGTGTCCTGTTCTGAATGTTGGCTATACAAGCATACACGTGTAAAAATTTGTCACATTGTATCTTTATGTTTTATGCAGCATATATTTCTCAATTTTTAAATTTAATTTAAAAATTAAAAATTTAGATAGCTGAAGAACTATATCATGGAAGACAAATATATCGTGGATAACACAAAATTCTATTTGACTCCAGAGAAGACACCCCAACTCATAAAGTTCCCTCATCTGCACAAAGATCTGTCAACAGCAAAGTAGAGTTGCTCCTAGCACAAAGCCTGGTAAGTGGGAGATGCTGAATAAGGTATTGCCAGGATGAATGAATGAGCAAATACATGAATGAATAAAACAATCAATGAAATGAGTATGAACTATGGAATGAAATGGACGAATATTTAAATCCCAGTTCTACTATTACTGGCTATGTAGTTTCAACCAAATTTCTTACGAATATTCAATTTCCTTCTCTCTGAAATAGGGATAATTTCTTCCTTGAGGGGCTGTGGTATGGATTAAATCAAATAAAATAAAGTTTTCAATGGTAATATTCCTTCACTTAGCATTTCCATTTCTGGAAGCTTCTCTTGCAGACACTCTTCCACAGCTGGTTGAAGGATATACATGCCATAAGTAGTAGACCTATCAACATCACCAGCACCATCATCACCTTCATTGTCATGACCACTATCATCACATAAGCACCACCATCATGTCATTATCATCACCACCACCATCATTTCCATTATTGTCATCACCAACATCAATACCCTCACCATCACTGCATCATCTCCACTAAAATTTCCAAGGAGGCTGCCTTGGGAAAGTGTATCCCAATATATGCTGGGATGTAGGAGAGGAGAGGGCCCCAGGACTGGAAGCTTATGCAGGATGGCCTCTGAGGTCCCTCTGGATCTCAGATTCTGGTATGAGTCATTCTCTTCCCCTCAGGGCTCTGTCTCAGTCAGAGATAGACCCATGTACCTTCTCTGGTTCACCTGGCAAGAAGGCGGAGTATTTCAAAGCAGCTCCCATGCACCCTAGGAGACTAAAAGGACAGGGCCTTGGGGTCCAGAGTAACTGCCTTCTCCACTTGGGCCACAGTATCTCTTGGCAAAGCCTGAGGCCCCCATCTCCATTGGCCATGGTGGGCAGAAGCCCCCAATCCCTGCTGGGCATGCAATGAAGGATCAGGCCCCCTCCCCACAACACCCCTTCACAGCCTTGTCAGATTAGGCTCTGCCTGAAGCAGGCCACACCAGGGAGAACAGACTGGAACATGGCTCTTGGGATGTGCAGGGCCTAGAGAGTCCAGGCCCTGTGGTTCTAGTGTATTCTGTGCCATGAAGGCTGTGACAAAGGGCAGGTTGCCTTGCCTCTCTACAGTGGGGGCCTAGTGTAATGCCTGCCCCATCTACTCCCAGGGTCGTAGCACAGGCGCAATAGGATAATTGGTGAGAAAGGGGTTGGTCTGGAACCTCTACATCCTCCCTCCAACCTCCTAGGCACCCTGCTGCCCACCCTCCACCATGGGCCAGGACCCCCACCTTTGGTCTTATAGTACTCATTCTCCAGCTCATCCTCGTCATCCTCCGAGTCATACTCCAGCAGCTGCTCCTCGTATAGGCCGATGAAGTCAATGTCTTCCTTTCTCTGCTTTCTCTTCTGGAGCATCATTTTGCCAGCTACCCGTCCCTGGTACTTGCTGCCTCACTGCGAACACCTTCCTGCACCTCCTGGGAGCCGCAACTCTCTCTCCCTGAGCTCCTGCCCGCACGCCTGGCTGGGCCAGAGCCCACACTTGGATCCCCTGTGCCCACAGTGCTGCTCCTGTTCCCCTCGCTTCTTTGGCCTCAGAGCCAAACTCAGTGCCTTATCTCTGCCCTTCCTCTCCCTGGACCCTCTTCCACCACCCTGTTGCTGGTCACCTCCTCCCACACCTGCCCTGGGGTTTCTCCTTGGGCTTCATCACTTATTTATGGGGACTGAGAGCAGGCTGTCCTCCTTCCTCCAAGCCCCTCCCACCAGCTCCCTCTCCCCACTTCATGGAGAATCAGGTGACATCAAGCCCTTCGCATTAGTTTCCTACCCAGCCTCCCAGCAAGGGGGGGCCCCTGGGACCCCTTCCACTCCCCCCCACCAAAGGCAGGTGGTGACCTCTTCCCATGGACAGTCCCTTAGCCTCACAGGCTTCAAGGGTTGTGAACAGCATCCCTAGGCCTGGGACCTTTCTGAGGAGGGCAGGACCCCATATCAGCCAAGCAGCCTGGATGCAGAGGCATCTGTTTCTCTCCATTATTCATGGCCTCTGATTGTCTTACGGAGCAGGTGAGGTTCTTACCAGCTCCTTCTTGGTCTTTCTCTCTGCTTCCATCTCAAGACCACTGCCTCTGGAAGTGGCCATTCATCCAGGGGACACCTGCTGCCCTTCAGAGAAGCTGCTCTGACCAGCACTGGGACCACCCACAAAGCATATGCTGAGTTGTGAGTGACAGCATTGCCAGACCAGAGTCAAGGACACTGGGGAAGCCCACCACTCCCAGGTGGCCCCACAATGCCCAGGCGGGTGGGCAAGTTTAACCAGCATCTCTTTTAACAAGAGCTCACGTCTGTCATATTGCCCTCTGTGCTCTCACAGGAGGTAGTAAAACCCCTCAGCCCATTGTGGATGCCAACACTACTCGGCCCAACCTTCACCTCCCGCAGCCCCATTTGGGGGATTCTGAGTCAGAGCAAGACAACCAGAGCCCAGGGGCCCCCTCCACCCTTGACCAGCAAGGAGTTTCCCTCAGGGTCACTAGGCTCCTCTTCCTTGCTTATTTTACTTTATTAAGATTTTATTAAGGCTCTTAATTAGGATTTTATTAAGATTTCTTACAACCCAAATTGTAAGATTTCTTTGTAAATCCTGAAATACTAGAAACTGTCAATCCTCTGTCCTGGCTGTGTGAGGTCATTGGAGAGAACTGGGCCGGACTACCAGCTGTTGGCTGTGTGGCCTGGACAAGGCCTGTCTCCCATCCATAAGGGGGATACTAGTGGCCCATTAAAGCATACCGAGCACTTGTTCAGGAGTGTTCAGGAAGTGGAAGCCTCTGGAACACAGTAGGGGCTTAATAAATGCTTATGACTTCTAATGGGTATTTCTCTCTTTCTTCATTTGTATGGGAGTGATGGGGGTCAATGGTTGCTATTATCTCAGATTGTTCCAGAAGCCCTCCTTCAGATCCAAGATGAAAGGACAGACCCCTGTGTCCTCCTTTCTTCATAGACCCAGCTCACAATAGGACGCAAGAAGCCAAATGTGAATAGACTGAAATGTCTGCATCCTCCCAATCTCATGGGAGGACGGTCTTGTAAAGGCCTGTTTACTTGGTGCCCTCTTCTTGCTTCTCCCAGCCGTGAGCTCTCTGGGGGCAGGGACCACGGCCCCAGGTTCAATGGAAGGCTCCCAGCACCTATGACACACCTGGCACACAGAGAGCCTCCATATGCATTTGTTCAGTGAATGAATGAACGAACAAACGAGCATATATGTTAACAAAGTGCAGGCAGATCTACAATATAAAGCAGCCATGAAAACAAAGCTCGGTGTTTCCACAAAAAAAAAACTCTGTGAAGTGAAAAGAAAAGGCACTTCAAATAATATGAGTATTCCAGAACCACCACCGTTCTGAGCACATTGGCCTGGAGGAGAGGACTTTTTGAGGGGCTGCGTGCTCTTCCTTCACAAACATGAACGATTGTTCCATAGGGTGAGCACCAGACCAACCTGTGTGGCTGAGAGGCAATTCTTGTGATTACAGAAAGGAAGGTTGCAACCCAGTCCAGCAAAAAGTACGGGACAGCACATGCTGCCTGGGGTGACAGTGGCTGTGGGGTGACAGAGCTGTGAAGGCTGGATGGCATCCCTTGTCAGCCTACATCAGGGGGAACTCCAGCGGTCCGTGTGCATTTGGATCTGACAGCCCTCTGCTGGTAGCTGGGAATTTCTAAGATGCTGAATGGCAGGTGCAGGTGGACAGTGAAGCAACCTTGACAGGTCACCCAGCCAGGGGCCACTGTGGTAGGCCAGCTCCAGGCACTGCTGCAAAACCCAGACCAGAGAGAAGGGCCCTGTCCTCAAACCAATGGGGACAGGGAAGAGGGCAGGAAAGCCTCTGCTAGCTATGCCAGGGGCCCCCAGCTGGAGGCAGGATTCAGAAAGGAGGAGGCAGCTGGTCTGCAACAACCACAAGACTTTTTTCACGTTTGTCTCTTGTCACTTCCTTGTCCCATCACCTCGCTGCCAGGAGCTGAGGCCACCTGCTGCACCCTTAGCCCCAAGCCCCATGCCTAGGACTCCTGGCCACCAACTTCCCTCCCCTGTTCTGGGTCTCCTCCCTCATAGGTGCTCTCTGTCAAGGTCAATATTTTCTAAATATGGGATTCCAAGACCACCTGGAGTAGACTCTGCAGAAGAACTCATCGAAATGCTTATTCCTGTTGTCATCACCTGCCCCTGTACCCGACATACTAAAGGTGAAATTTGGAATCTGTGTTTTCAACAATCCCTTCTCCCCAAGTGGGAAGCATAATATGGATTAAATTGGGAAGCCATAGTAGCCTATACCCTGGCAGGTGAACTTGCTAATTTGATCAGCTCACCTGGGCTAAGGGGAGAGGATGAGCAAGCTTCCACCCTAGGGCTACACACTGGAGTCATGGGCAGAGTTTTTTCATGCTGACACCTGGGAAGGTCCAAGATGGTGGCAGCAGAGGAGGACACTGAACAACCCCCCTCCCATGAGCAAAATCAGATACAGGTGTATATAGTATAGGTAACAAATAGTCCTTCCAGACAACCAAGCACTATGACAACAAACAAGAGGAGACCAGAGAGAAATCTGGGGTCCAAAGAGCTGCAGGAACCCTCTGGAACAGGAGCAGCCTCTGAGCACACTGTTTCCATCCCCCTCTCACTTGGACAGGACTGGTGGGAGCTTGTTCCGGGTGCTTCAGCCTACCTGCAAGGTCACCCTGGTGCTCTCCCAGCCACAGTGCCTTGAGCCTTCTGCCTCCCAACAGAGAAAGCAAGCAGGAACAGCAGGGTGTTCCCATAGCCACCTGCCTCTCTGCTGATGCTGCTCCTGCCTGCTGGGCAGGCTAGTGTCCCAGGCATCATGAGCGCATGCTCAGGTCCAAGCAGCTTCCCAAAACTGCCCAGCTCACAGAGTGTACACAGAGGACTGTTCTTCATGGGGCTGTAATGGTAAATGAATACACTATGCTTAGATAAAGCTACCCATATTAATCTTAGTAAGCATTAAACCCAGCTTGTTACTCTAACCTGGTTTTTCACTCAAAGCTAGAGTTGACATGTTGTAAGTTTATTTTAGAAGCATACTTTACTGGAGTCAACAGGTTCAGTTCCTGTGCACCTAAGAAACAGTCTGACCTCAGAGTCTTGCTGACTCATGGACACTGACCATGAAGATCCATATTGGGCCCAGTAAGGACACTGCCCACCTGTCCACAGCCCTTCCACCTGACTTCTTTGTTACGCTTTCCCTCTCCTTTTTTCTCCTAAAAACCTTTGCCTGCACTGAGATGTTAAGCTGTAAATCTCCCAGCTAGTAATCAAAGTTATGTCAACCCTGTGTTTCAGTTTTGCAGTTGGATGAGGCCATAAACCACAGGTGTCTCAGGAATGGAGGAAGGCTAATTAAAATAGGGAGATACCACCAGAAGGAAGGGAGTGAGCTTAGGAAAAAACTGTGTGACTCCCCTTTCAGTCCCCCTTACTCTTACTCCCAAGTAAGGGAAAAATTCCATGCTCCCCAGAGGAATTTCCCCCCTTCCAAATTCTCCCAACTCCCTATAAGAATTACTGGCTTGACCAGAGATCCAGAGACATTCAGGGCAGCTTTGAAACATAACTCCCCTATCTTCTAGGTGAGTGGCATCTGAAAAACCCACTTTCCTTTCCACCAGCACCTGTCTCTCAAGTATTGGGCTTTGACACAGCAGGCAGCCAGAACTCTGTTCTGTTGCAGGACCACTTTCCATACAACAAACAGAGAGAGACTGTATACAGAAGGCTTGGAAACTGAAGGAGCTCACTGAGGACTGTGGGAATTCTTCACGGTCAGAGCGGGCTGGTGAACTCCATTGTTTACGTTCTCCTCCACCTCCATAAGGTGGGTGGGGGCTCTATCCAGGTGCTCTGTCCTACCTGCAAGGTCACTGCAGTGTGTTCCCAGACACATCACGTGAGCCCATTTCTCCCAGAAAAAAGGGAGCAGGTAGTATCAACAGGGCATTACTTCAGGCACCTGACCTCCCCACCTGGAGCTCCATAGGCCAGTGCTCTGAATGCCTTGGGCATTGCTCAGCTCCTACCCACCTGCCAAATCCACATGGTAGGTAGATTCTACCAGAGCCTCCTACATAAGGCCACTCTTCCAAGGCTGGGAGAGATAGCTGTTTTGTCTCATTCATTTAACAACACAGAAAGTAAAACAAAATGAAAAGACAAAAGAATGTCTCTCAAATGAAGGAAAAAGAAAAATACCCAGAAAAAAAAAAATCTAAGGAAATGAAAATAACTAATTTGCTTGATACAGAATTCACAGAAACAGTCATAAGGATCCTCACCAAACTTGAGACAGAATGGAGGAACTTATGGAGAACTTCAACAAAGAGTTAGGAAGTTATAAGAAATAACCAAGCAGACCTAAAGAATACAATAACTGAAATGAAAAACATATCTGAAGAAATCAACAGCAGATTGGCTAACAGAGAACAGATCAGGGACCTAGAAGACAGACTAGTAGAAATCAACCTATCAGAAGAGCAGAAAGAAAAAGAATTTAAAAAACAAACAAACAAGGATAGTTTAAGGGATCTCTGGGATAGCATCAAGTGTTCAAACATTTGCATCATAGGGATCCCAGAAAGAGATAAAAGAAAGAAATGAGAACTTTATTTAAAGAAATAATGATTGCAAACATTCTTAACCTGGGAAAGGCAACAGACAGGTCCAGGAACCAGAAATCCAAAGAGACCCACGCTGAGACATACTGTAGTTAAAATGGTAAAAGTTCAGATAACCTTGAAGGAAGCATGAGAAAATGAGTTACACACAAATGAAATGCTGTAAGGCTATCGGCAACTTTCCAGGCCAGAGAAAGAGGCAGGGTGCCTGTAAATTCTGAAAAAAAGAACCTATGTACTAGATAACTTACCACAAAACATTATCACTCAGAATTAAAGGACAGAGTTTCTATGACAATAAAGAATTAAAGGATTTCATCAGCATTAAACCAGCTGTATAAGAAATGATAAAGGGTCTTCTTTAAGCAGAAAAGGAGAAAAGGAAAGGCCATCACCAGAAGTAAGAAAATAAGAGAAAGGGAAACACCATCCAGTTAAAGCCAAATGTTTAATAAACACGGCAAATCAGACATTTAAAAAGCTGCTACAAAGGTTAAAAAAAATAGTATCAAACTCAACTCAAACTATAAGTTGTTAGGTGACACACAACACAAAAAGATCTAAAATATGATATTAATGACATAAAAATGGAAGAGGGAGTAAAAATGTAGTCCTTATAGAATATATTTGATCTTGAAGTTCTAGCCACAGCAATCAGACAAGAAAGAAAAATAAAAGGCATCCAAATCAGAAAAAAGGAAGTAAAACTATCATTTTTGCAGATGACATGATAGTGTACACAGAAAACCCTATAGACTCCAAGAAAAAAAACTACTCGACCTAATAAGTGAATTAGGCAAAAGAGCAAAGTACAAAGTCAATATTCAGAAATCAAAGGCATTTCTGTACACTAACAATAAAACATCAAAGATAGAAACTAGAAAAAAATCCCATTTACTATAACAACAAGAAAAATAAAGTATCTAGGAATAAACTTAACCAAGGAGGTAAAAGACCTGTACTCGGAAAACTACATAACACTGAAGAAAGAAATTAAGGAAGATACAAATAAATGGAAGCATATACCATGTTCATGAATGGGAAGAATCAAGGTCATTAAAATTTCCATACTACGCAAAGCAATTTATAGATTCAACGCAATCCCTATTAAAATACCAATGACATATTTCACAAATCTAGAACAAATACTTCAAAAATTTATATGGAACCAAAAAAGAGCCCGAATAGCTACAGAAATTTTGAGGAAGAAGAACACAGTAGGAGGAATCACAATACCTGATATCAAACTATACTACAAGGCCACAGTAACCAAACAGTCTGGTACTGGCATAAGAACAGACTTATAGATCAATGGAATAGAACAGAGAGCCCAGAAATAAACCCTGGTCTACATGGTCCACTAATATTTGACAAAGGGGGAAGGAACATAAAATGGAGTGAGAAGAGCCTCTTCAACAAATGGTGTTGGGAGAACTGGACAGGGACATGCAAAAAAATGAAACTAGACCACCAACTTACACCATACACCAGAATAAACTCAAGATGGATCAAAGACTTAAATGTAAGCCGTGGCACCATGACAGTCCTAGAGGAAAATGTAGGCAGGAAAATTTCAGATATCCCACGTAGCAACATTTTCACTGATATATCTCCTAAGGCAAGAGAAATAAGGGAAGAATAAACAAATGGGACTACATCAAACTGAAGAGTTTCTGCTCAGCAAAAGAAAATGTCAGCAAGATGGGAAAATATATCTGCCAATGATACTTCAGACAAGGGATTGATCTTCAAAATATATAAGAAACTTATATGACTCAACAGCAAGAAGACAGACAGCCCAATTAAAAAAGGAGCAAAGGACCTGAACAAACACTTCTCCAAAGAGGACATACAGAGGGTCCAGAGGCATATGAAAGAATGCTCAACATCACTAGCCAACAGAGAGATGCAAATAAAAAACCACAATGAGATACCACCTCACACCAGTCAGAATGGCCATCATCAACAAATCAACAAACAACAAGTGCTGGAGAGGATGCGGAGAAACGGGAACCCTACTGCACTGTTGGTGGGAATGCAGACTGGTGCAGCCACTATGGAGAACAGTATGGAATTACCTCAAAAAACTAAAAATGGAACTGCCTTTTGAACGAGCAATTCCATTGCTAGGATTACAGTATATCTGAAAAATCCTGAAACACCAAGTCAAAAGAACCTATGCACACCTATGTTCATTGCAGCACTGTTTACAATAGCCAAGTGCTAGAAACAACCTAAGTGCCCATCTGTAGATGAGTGGATCAAAAACTGTGGTACATTTACACAATGGAGTGATATGTAGCAGAAAGAAAGAAGGAACTTCTAGCATTTGCAACAACATGGATGGAACTAGAGAGAACTATGCTTAGTGAAATAATCCAGGCAATGAAAGAAAAATACCATATGCTATCACCTATTACTGAAGACTAATGAATAACACAAACAAATGAGCAAAATTGAACCAGAGGCATGTAAACAAGGAACAGACTAACAGTGACAAGGGGGGAGGAGGGAGGAAGAGAAAGGGGGTAAGAAGGGGAAGGGTCTAATCAAAGAACATGTATAAATGACTCATGGACATATATAACAGGGTGGGGATTGGCTGTGGGATGAGGGGTGGAAGGGTGTGGGTAGCAATAGGGAAAAAGGTGGGACAAGTGTAATAGAAAAACAAACAAACAAAAATTTTTACTGTGAGGAAAAGCAAAATAAATTAATAAATGAACCAGCAAATCCCCCCTCACCCCCCCAAAAATGAATATATTCGATCTTAAACAACTATCAGCTTAAAATAGACTGCTATAAGTAAAGAATGATGTACGTAAACCTCATGGTAACCACAAACCAAGAACCTACAAAAAATACATAAAGAACAGAGACAAAGGAACCCTAACAAAACACTAAAGGGAAAAAAAAAAAACAACCCACAAAGGCAGAGATCAAGACAAGAACAGAACAGAGCAGAGGAGTCCTATAAAACAACCTAAAAACAATAAACAAACCAAAAAATGCTTATAAGTACATAGTTATCAATAATTACTTCAAATATAAATGGATTAAATACTTCAATAAAAGGATATAGGGTGGGCTGAATGGGTTACAAAACATGGCCCATCTATGTGCTGTTTACAAGAGACTCACTTCAAATCAAAAGACAATACAGACTGAAAGTGAAGGAATGGAAAAAGATATTCCAAGCAATTAGAAATGAAAAGAAAGCTGGAGGAGCAATACTTATTCAGACAAAATAGACTTTAAAACAAACAAAAAAGTTTTAAAAGACAAAGGATATTACATAATTATAAAGGGGTCAATCCAAGAGGAGGGTATAACAATTGTAAATATCTATGCACCCAACATAGGAGCACCTAAATATGTAAAGCAATCATTATTGTATAATAGGATGTAGAGAAAAGGGAACCCTTACACTGTTGGAGGGATTGTAAATTAGTGCAGCCACTGTTCAAAACGGTATGGAGATTTCTCAAAAATTAAAAATAGAGCTGCCATATGATCCAGCAATTCCACATCTGGGTACTTATCCAAAGAAAACACAAACACAATTCAAAAAGATATATGCACCCCTATGTTCATTGCAGCATTACTAGTAATAGATAAACTATGGAAGCAACCCAGATGTCTGTCAATAAACAAATGGATAAAGATGTGACACATACATGCAATGGGATATTATTCAGCAATAAAAAGAATGCATTCTTGTCACCTGTGACAACATAGATAGAGAATATAATGCTAAGTAAAATAAGTCACAAAGACCAATAGCATATGATTTCACTTACATGTGGAATCTAAAAAGAACAAAACAGATGAATAAACAAATAAACAAAACCCAAACCGACCCATAGATACAGAGGACAAGCTGATGAGGTGGGAAGGGGAGATGGGGAAATGGGAATAAAATTTTTTTCACTTCAGTACACATAAAAGTGCATATAAAAACTATTGAAATAGCTAGGTTAAAAGAAAAGTTTACATAATGTAAAAAAACAAAGGAAATAAATGTTAAGACTATTAAGATGTTTTCCCCGCTCCCCCCCAAAAATGCTGGTGACTATGTCCGACCCCGGAGATCCTCATTCACTTGGACTGGGGTCGAGTCTCGGCACAGAGAGCTTTCAAAGTTCCCAGCGGAGGCGAGACACCTGAGCAACAGTCAGCTCTCATACCCCATGGGGCACCTTTGTTCTTTATTCCCACCAGGGGCAGACATCTCTTACCTCAAACATCGTCACCCAGAAAAGATCAACCCGACCTCCTCCCCTGGTCCGCTGAGGGACGACGGTCAAATTAACTCAAAATCTGAATGAGAACTGTGAGTGGTTTAATTGTGGATGACGCACGCCCCCTGCTGGCAGCATGTGGTTTGACCTCTGTTGTTGAAAGGTTATTAGGAGACTTTCATTATCGGGAAATACTAGAGAAACGTAACCATTTTGCAAGAGGATCCGTCCAGAGAAAAAATAAAATCCAGTGTTCATTTTGCCTGAGGGCCCAGTCAGAGGAAAAACAATAAAATGTTCATTGGAATGAATTTTCAAAAAACTGAAATCAAAATATTTTTAGACACCCCATGGCATTAGAACATGTTGATTAAGAGAGCGAGGTCTGAAAGAATACCAAACGTGAGGGGGACCTGGGGCAACTAGAACTCTCATACAGTGGCCGTGTGAAATGGTACTGCCCCTTGGGAAAAGAATTTGACACTTTCTTAAGAAGCAAACCAGGCACTTCCCACACAACCCAGAAATTCCACTCCTGGGTATTGACCTAAGAGCAATGAAAACATATGTCCACACAAAATATGCATGTGAATGTTCAGAGAAGCTTTATTCATAGTAGAAACAACTCAAATGCCCATCAACTGGCCAACAGTACTCAGTCATAAAACGAATGAAGCAGCGATAACATGAACGAGTGGTGCAGACATTACTCTCGTTACCCATCTCCTAAAAAACAAATTACCAATTACTTAGTCCCCAAAAATCTGGCACTGTCTGCTACTCCAGCCAGGTCTCAGTCCCCTGCACCCCAGTCCCACCCAACCTGACCACACTCACCCAGCGCTTTCACTTCCTGCTGACCTTCATATTCGGGTCCATGCCCCCTTCTCTGACTGGAAAACTGCAGTAAGTAATCCAAGATCTGATGACTGGTCACTTCTGTAAAACCCCCTTCCCCTGTGCTCTGACCTGAGGTACAGAACACAGCTCTGTTTTGTAATCCCCTCTGTACCTGGTACATCGGACAAGTAGGACTTGTGACTACGATAAACAGCTCTTTTATTTTTGTTTGGTGAGGACAAGCCTTCCCTTGACACTAGATAAAATCCTGCACAGACCCTTGACTTTTCTGATCACTATAAGGTCACTCTAAGTGACAAACCCTGTCTTACGTCGGTAACTAGGTCTGCGCAGTCCACGTGGCAGCACACATTCGGTCCTTGTGAAACTCACCCAGCCAGGCCGAGCTGCTGCCTTAGGCGGAGGGGCGGCTGTCCCTTTCCATCTTGCTCATCTCTTCCCACTCTTAGGAGCTGAGGTCTGACCCAGCCCCATTGCAGGGCTGGGTCTCATGGAAGTTTAAGGCTCAATCTTCCATGGGAACCTTTGCAGGTTTGCTCCCAGGTATCCCTGTGACACTGTGCCCTGGACAGGGCCAGGGCCCTCCTTTGGGTGGACAGTCCCCAATCCCACTTCACCTTCTGCCCCAGCAGTTCCCCTACAGACTCCCACTGTCAAGGTTCCCTCCCTCTGGCAAGCTACCCTCCCTCACCACCTTCACCAAAGCAAAATCCCTTTTTAAGATTTTATTTATTTTTAGAGCGAGGGGAAGGGAGGGAGAAAGAGAGGGAGAGAAACATCAATGTGCACTTGCCTCTTGCATGCCCCCAACTGGGGACCTGGCCAGCAACCAAGGCAAGTGTCCTTACTGGGAATCAAACCTTCAGTCCTTCGGTTTACAGGCCAGCACTCAGTCCTATAGGCCACACCAGCCAGGGCAGGAAATCCCTTTTTAAATGACCTCTGGCTGACACATCCCTACCACCAGGACTCCACAGGAACTTTCCCAGCTTAGCTGACTTTGCTACCCTGGGCCACTTGAGCTTCCCCAGGCAAGAGTGAGGTGCCAGTGCTCTGTGCCCCAGCTGCATGCTCACTGGGTGGTCCCATGGACGCCCCTCCCACTAAGCCAATCTCCAGAGAGGTAGCACTGACCCCCACCCCTCTACTTTAAGGGTGGGGATCACAGGTCCCTCTCTATATTGGTAATCCTCTTCAAAAAATCAACTGTCCTTTCAAGTCTCTGCCACTACTTTCTATATAACCTTTGTTGTGCATGAAGGGAGCAAGAACGTCTTCTCTGGTTTTCAGCTCATTTGTCTGAAAACTGTGTGCATGGTCTAGCGCCTTTGGGAAGCAGCCTCCGTTGCAGCTTCGTGTCCCTGATTGAAACTTCCAATTTTATATGTTCTGATCTCTCCTACAGAGCAATCCACCCTCAGAGTGAGCTGGTGTCTCAGCCTTCCATGGCTCTGCTGAGACTGCATCATCTTGGTACCTCTCTTTGCTCCCTGACGGCCGCTCCGAACGCTCTGAGTCTGCTCCTTTGTCCATTCACTCTATTTATTTCTGGAGGGCTCTCAGCTCTGTCCTCTCTGCCCCTTCCCCACCACGCCCACTACCCCTGTCCTGTCCTGTCACCATCAGCAACCTCCTAACTGGTCCCCAGAGATTTCCACTCCATGTCAAAGCCCGGGGGGAGCCTTCTCAACGTAAATCTGACTGTGTTTGTGTCCTCCTTAGATTCCTTCAAGGGCTACCTGATTCTAAGAGAATAAAAATCAAAATTGCTAACAAGGCCCACCTCTTTCCCATAGGGTCCTGCTCTGTCCCGCCCTCCTGACGTGTTTCCCACCCTATTCTTCCTCTGGGGCCCCAAGTTCTCTCCCCATACATGGCCCTCGGCCTGGACTTGTTTCCTCACAACCCACCCCTGCTTGTCCCCTAGTTAACTCTTCCTGACCCTTCCGCTGTCATCTGCATTGTCCCTTCCCCAGGGGAATGCTCTCCAGGCTCAATCTCAGGCCAGCCACACATGTGCTCCTTTGTAGCTCTGTCTATAATTAAACACTGAGCTGTGAACATTTCTGGTTACGTCTATTCTTCTGGCCAGACTCTGTCCCATGAATGCAGAGATGGCATGTGCCTTGCTCATCCTTGTATTCCCAGATCCTCACACAGCCTGGCCCAAAGTAGGGGCTCAAGAAATACTTGTAGCGAGGAGGATATAGATAACAATGGAATATTACATAGCAATAAAAAAGAATAAAATCTTGCCATTTGCAACAGCATTATGCTCAGTGAAATAAGTCAGGCAGAGAAAGACAAATACCATATGGTTTCACTTAAATGTGGAACTTAAAAACAAAACAAACAAACAAAAGAAAAACAAATACATAGAAACAAATACCAAAGGGATGGTTACCAGAAGGGAAGGTGTGGACGGATGGGTGAAAGGGGAAGGGGAATCGTCTATAATATTGTGATAAATTTACATGGTGACACAAGATTACTAGAATTACTAAGGTGATCACATTGTAAGATATAAAAGTGCTAAATCACTATATTGTACCCCTGGAACTAATACAGTATTGTATACCAATTATACTTAAATTAAAAAATAAATGAAAATAAAAAAGAAACACTTATTGAATGAAATGACATACTAGTGTGCATCTGATAAGTATTTATTCTGTAAGTAAATGGACTACAGTCAACTTTTGTCCCCCTACTTCCCTGACCCTTGGCCCTTTCTCTTACTATGACAGCCTAGAATACAGAGGCCAGGTCCAGGGCTGACTTTTGAACAGTATCCTTAGGGTCTACCGTTGCTTGCTCGAGTGTTTGGCATTTTAGAATTGGGACAAGGAAATGTTTAGACGTGCAGCTGGCACTGAAATTCCTGAGGGCGGAAGGTGAGCTGAGACCCAGCCGAGCAGGAGACGAGGTGCAGAGAATACCGGAACTGTTCCAAAGAGAAAACCGCAGAAATGTGCTGTCCCCTGCAGTGGAGCTGGGGAGATAGAACTGGGAGGAGAGAAGGGAGAGGAAGAGGAGGACACAGAGAGACGGGCTGAGCCCGGGGCCGCATGGAGGGTCCAGGCTGGGCGGTTGGCCAGTGGACCGGTGGGCCAAGGACCATGATCCGGGACTCCTCATGTTCCATTTGGGGTCGCCTGCTTGGAAGGAGTTTCCATCTCTTTCCCATCTCCTTTCCACGCTCCGGCCTGCATTCTGTGATCATTCCCATGAAGAAAGGGCTGCGCTCAATAGCTGGGTGCTCAACAGAAACATGCTCAAAGGCAGACGGATCCTGAAAACATCGCTGGGGATTTGCAGAAATCACAGGGAAGACTTTGGACTTCCCGAGATGCACTTGTAAGGAATCTATGCAGTCTTATCTACATCTCAGAGGACAGGCAGGCCCCAGGCAGGGGCCGTTTGCGCAGGAGTTCAAAACCAACTGTTCTGAAAAATATAATCCTATTTTAAACAGAAGATTGGGACTGAGAGAACTTTTTAACAAAATAAATAGATAAGAGGATAATTAGATGCCTTTGATGTGACTCTGGACCTTGACAGAACTACTTTGCTTAAAGAGAGTCCAGGACTGCACAGCTGGGGTGGGGTGGGCTGGGGTGGGGGCGGGCGGCGCTGTTTCCAGGTAGGAACACATCTCAAGCCCCTTCAGCTCCTGCGCAGCCCTCCAGCCCTCGGGGACCAGAGACCCTTCCTCCCGCAACAGCAGCCTGTGTCCTCTGTCCACGTCCTGCTCCCCGCGTGCTGACAATTCAGCGTTCCACCCAACCTGGTCCAGACCTGGTGTCTGAGCCGTCCCAAGAGCCCGGGAGCACCTTCCAAAGACCGCGCTGCTTCTTCCCACATTGGGCTGTGTCGCCTGCGTCAGGCCTGCCCGGCCCCACCCGCAAGCACACCCACGCCAACAGCCCCGGCCAAAGAAGCTTTGCTAGATGAATCGTTTGACTGGTTTTATTGGGTGGAAATTGAGGGCTTCTCAAACAGTGACAGATACAAGTACCCTGATTATGTTCTGAGGCGTAATTCACAGTCATTGCTTCAGAATCACTCAAGGACAAACACACACAGCTGGAGTCAGGCAGTAGGCAGGAGTGTGTAGGAACCCCTGTTCCAGAACATTTGTGTGGAAACAAGATAGTGGCCACAGCCCCGCCCTGACTCCTTGGAAGGGCACAGAGCATCGTCTCTTGGCCTGGGGCCTGGGCGGGAAGGAGCAAATCAGCAGAGCAAGAGAGGGGTTTTTGCAGCAATGCTCCAGCTCCAGGCATAGATCTAGTGTCTCCACATCCCAGGAACCGGCACCTCAGTCTTTCTCCTTTTCTCCAACGGGAAAGGCTCCCGGGGGCACAGGGCAGTGTGATTCTGGGAGGCTGAGGCTGAGGACCAGGTGACATGAAGGTCACAGTCATGCGGCCACTTTGTCTTCACACACAGGAGGCCGCTCACAGATGAGTTGGTGCCACCAACCTTGCTGGCTGCCTTCACGTGAGTCCAGAGGCAGAGCACTGCCTTCACGCCTGGCAAAGCTGCCTGCAGGTACGGGGCAGTGGGCACATGGCTGCGGGGCAAAGGTGGCTGCTGTTTCTCTGCTGACCCCCCGTTGCCTGTCCCAGCTTCATTTGGGGAATGAGGTGGCAGGGCATTGACTCCACATGGGTCACTGAACAACCCATTATATGCTCATTGAGTTAAAGTGTTAGCTTTAAAATAAATACATACACATATACTTCACAATTCAGACAATACAGCTTTGAAAAAGAGTCATGGCTTGCTGGAGGGGTTGTAGTCAGATCCAGAAAGGGAACCTGTAAGCCGCCAAGGCCCGGCCGCATCCTTAAAATATGTGTGTGGAGTGTGGGAGTCCCAGGGAGGAACAGCTGCCCCCCAAAACAACCTTGAGTGGAGGAGCTTGCTTAGAAGCCATTCATGGTGGCAGCCAAGGGTCCTGCTCAAGAGGGTCCAGGACAGCTAGCTCCCAGGTGGGCTCCCAGGAGCTGCCGCTTGGGACCCCACCAGCCTCCTCTCACATGGCCAAGGCACCAGGGCGCTGGCATCACAAGCCTGATGCTAACTCCCTCCACATTTCTGCACTGCTCAGGCCCGTGGCCTTCAGTGATTCTCACCAAGTACAACCGCCACCCCACCAGGGAAGGCCACCCCATGTTGCTGGCTCCGGGGGCCAGGGCTTGGGGCCTAGGAAGAAATGAATACAAAACAGGCCCCTCCATACAGACGCTGGGCCATGCATGAGGCCTGGACCAGACTCCAGATCAGCGTGACAACCCCGTGGGAAGAAAGCAGAGGGGTCTCGGGAGCTACAGCAGGACAAGGCCACCTCCCCTGCCCCTCAGAAGCGTGGGCCCCCCACACCAGAGCTTCAATGCCAACCCCAGGCCACATGGGGTTGTCATGTTTCTGGGCTTCAGTCAAGTAGGGACACCACTATACGTCCCATATTCCTCTCAGGAGCACAGGGAGGCCTGGTGAGAAAAGGTGTTTAGAAAGTAGAAGTGTTCACCTGGTGGGGCGGTAGGGGGATCTTATTCTTCAATTCACAAATAAACCCAGGCCTGAGCCACTACAGAACGAGCCCCGGCCCCATCTGAGACCCTGGTCCCCACTCCCATGCGCAACCAGCACCCCACAGGTGCAGAAGGAGATTGTCTTAGCCACAGCCAAGACCATGGACCATCAACCACACTGCAAGTTCCCCTTAAGGCAGGAAGGTAGAAGAGGTGTGCCCCCCACCCCTCTCCATTTTTCTTGGGGGAGGGATAGCACAAGAGCATCATCACCAATGTCAGAGGGAAAAATGGAAGTCCCCAAGAGTCTGCATATCTCATTGACGCATCAGATAATGAACTGTTTCAGCTACCTGAACTTCAGGATAATGGAGGGCTAAGCTTTGAAGCACCAAGATTGCTATGAATGTGTTCTGAGTGTTTGGGGTGGAAATAATTATAAAGTGTGCTGAACAGTGTCTGAGGGTTTTCATACCTCGACTTGGCATGGATATCTCAGGGCAAACTGATCCTAAATGTTTTGCTGCCCTTGAGGTTATTATGACACATTTGCCCCCCACTAAACTAAACAGCCTCAGGTCACTTGGTATTTTCGGAGACATATAGCTTTTGTCTTTTCAATGCCATTACTATCTGGCTATTAGCTGCCACTCTGCTGTATCTAGCACCTGTTACCATTCTCTTAGTTTGCTTGATTATAAGAAATCAGAACCAAGTCCACTGGAATTGAAGTTAAAATTAAAATGAATGCCATGTGGAATTTGCTGTTAGCAAAACATTTGGTCTTTGATTCAGAGCTTCACAACATGGACCACAGGGTCTCAAAGTTCACCTTGCTTCCCTGCGTCCCCGGCCCCCTTGGGCCAAGTGAACATGCTGGATATGTGGTCCTGGGAAATGAGATGTGCAATCACTTCCTGCTCTGACAGGTCAAGGTGTTCAGGGGACTTGTAAACCCTGAGGCTGAATGAGGAATTCTGAGCTGCCACAGGCTGGGACCACACTGCTTGGGCACTTTCAGAGGGAAGGGGGAGGGACTTGCCTCCAGTTGGATGGAGAGAGAAGAAAACTGAGGCAGAAACCAGGAACCAGGTACTAAATAGCTGGTTTCAACTCTGAACCTTTTCCAAAGGAAGGGGGGGAAGAAGGGAAGAGCATGTGCCCGTTTCTGTGGGACCCAGGGTTCCTCATCACCACCTTCTGTGTTTGTTTTCCATGGTGGGGGTGGCAGAGGGCTGGGCCCTGCTATGGCCCCCAGTGGGCCACGACCCCCTATTGATTCTAATGGGCACACAAGGGTGAGAACCACAATTCTAGAGGGAATAAAACATTTATCCCAAAGCTGAGCAAGTCATTTAGTTGCAGGAAATGAGTTACTTGGTTGCCAAGGGAGCATTCCCAATCCCCCCTCCGCTGCACTGGACAAGAGCGACAGTCACTGATTTCTGGCTTTTGTGTCAAGAGCTAAGTTGTGGTTGCATATGTTTCTCTCCCTCTTTCTTCTTCCTTTCTTCCTTCCTTCCTTCCTTCCTTCCTTCCTTCCTTCCTTCCTTCCTTCCTTCCCTCCTTCCTTCATTTCATTTTTTAAATGAAGAGACTATGCAGGGGAAATGGCTAAACTCAGAAAAGATGGTCAGGGCTGTTGCCTCTCAAGGCCCTGGCTGGCCAGGACAGCTGAGCTCATCTGGCAAGGCAAGACCAGGTCTGCTCTGACCCTCAGCAAAGTGCCAAAGTGCCAGAAGCCAGGGACCAACGGAGGACCCAGGACAACTGCTCCAGGCAAAACAAAATCACAATTCTATTACAGGGACACTGAAAACAGTTCATGGCCTTTGAGAACAGCTTGTATCTAAGTGATTCTGTATGAGACAAGCCAGTCACCAAAAGACAGATACTGTAGAATTGCACTTACATGAGGTACCTAGAGGGGTCAGATCCGCTGAGACAGAAAGCAAAAGGGTGGTGTCCAGGGGCTGGGGGAGGGGGAAATGGGGACCTGTCTTTTAATAGGCAGAAAGTTTTAGTTCTGCAAGATGAAAGTATTCTGAAGATTGGATGCACATCAGTCAGCACACTTAAAAATGGTTAAGATGGTAAATTTATGTCATGTGTTTTTACGACAATTAAAAATGAAAAAAATAAAAATCTCTGATAGTGTCAAGGCCAAAAGAAATTTCGTAAATGTTACAGATTCCTGAGAAGTTAACTGTTTAGTTTAACAGCAGGCTATATATTTATAGAAAATGCCAAAATGGGACTGTGGCCAGATTCCTGTTTATGCTCTTTTCTCATTTAAGACTCCAGTCCGAATTTGTGTTCGCCGGGACCACCTGGGGTGTCACACAAGCTGATTCTCTGGCATCACCCCTGCCTCCCCTGGCTCTGAGTCCAGATAGGGGCATTTTACAAGCATCCAGGGGATTCCACACAGGTGACCTACAGTCCACCCTTTGAAGGACACGCTGCTTTATCCAGATGCCTTATAGGATGTGATCAACCTCCATACACTGGCCTGGCTTGGCCAGACCTCCAAAGAACAACAGAAGGCACACCCTAGTCATCAGCACACCTTAGCTTGGCCTTACCTGACCCTGAACCACAAGCAGCCGCCTTGAGCAGCACCATCCCCCCGCCACACCCCCGCAAGGAAAGAGCCCCAAGCCCCTGGCCTCCCACTGAGCCTCTGGAGCAGTTTGCGAAGCTCAGCTCATCTGTTTCTGAGCCAGCAAATAACACATTTTCCATTCGGTTTGGTGACACTATTGATAAATCCCTCATTACCACCCTGCACCTTAGCACAGCAATACAAGATCCTGACAAATCTCTATGGTTTTGAGGAGAGAAGAAAAAGGGAAAAAAGAGGAAAAAAGAGTCTTTCCCATCTTTAAACTAGAGAAAGAGGGTTGGTTAGCAGGCAAGAGGCAGATGAGCAAGGGGAGAGACAAAGAGGGTAGCAGGTGGAGCCAACAAGCCACCACAACACAGACATCTTGGCCTCTGGGGCCCAAGCTTCCCAAGGACAGGAGGGTCTCTGGGAGGGAGGGAGCCAGCCTGGAGCACGCCCTGCATGTCTGGGTAAGTAATCTGGACTACATGGTACAGGCAGGCAATGGACTCCGCCCAATGTATTTCCAGAAGGTAACTCTCTGGCAGCAGATCAGCCAGAAGGGCTTGAGTTTAGGATAAAGGGGAGGCAGGTAGGGAATAAATTCAAGGGATATTTGTGAACCAGAACTGGAATGATTTGGAGAACAGACAGACACAGAAGGTGAAGGAGAAGGAAGAGCAAAGGGTGACCCAGGTGTGGGGCTGAGGGCCATGGTGCAGGAGAGCCATTCATGGAGGGACGACTGGGGGAGGGGGCAGAGGGGAGCTGTGGTCACTGGGTGTCTAGTTTGAGCCGGGCACAGGGCTGGGCATCACTGAACACTCTCTCACTCAACCCTGCCATGGCTGGGGGAGCTGGTACCCGGCCTCACTCATCTGAGCTTCCAGTGACTTCCACAGCTCCCCTGAAATCACCAGCTAGTAAGTGGCAGGAGGTGACGTGGAGTCCAGAACTGAGGATGTGTTGAGATTTGACATGCCAAGCAGGTATAGACATTCCAGAGACCACTGTGAGCGCGGTTCTGATGCTCAGAGGCCCAGCCTGCAGGAATGGGGTTTAAGATACAGGACAGAAGAGACTTGAGGCTGTGAAGAGGTGAGATTTCTGAAGGAATATTCCCAAAAAGAGAGGAGAGCCCTGAGGTAGCTTCCAGAGGCCACCCATCACCCGTCTCATGGATGTTGAGGAGGGGGCCTGAGAAGTTACCCCTGCTTTTGCAATTACCATCTTTCTCCTGCCAACCTGAAAAATTCAGGATTGACTCAGGATGTAGGACTCTTGGTTCAGTGTCTCGACACACCCACTAGACCGTCGCCTCCAGGCAGGCAGGGTCTTCATTTTGCTCATCACTACCAGAGTTCCCCAGCACCTGGCACAATGCCTGGCACAAAATGGGGGCTCAATAAATGTTAGTTGCACACCTGGCTACAGCCAGTTCTGCGCGTACCCGCAATGGTCAGAAATCACCGCCCCTGCCTCCTCCCTGTGCTTAGCAAAGTCAAGGACAACAGGCTCTCTGCAGCCCCAGGAGATCAGCGGACAGAGTTGACATGGCAGCCTTGCTGACCGGTCTCAGAGGCCGCATCTGACCTTGAGCCACCTTCCTTTTTGCTTGGCTAAGCACCTAGTTGTTTACTCATTTCTGCTGCCTTTCAACCCTGGGGCTGCGGGTCTAGCACAAAGGAGTATGTGATTTCATTTTGTTTGTGGAGCATCAGTTTCACCTAAATAAGAATTTAATTGGTAGCCTACACGTAGGGCCTGTGAGGAGAGGAACACCCTCAGCAGGGGTTCCTGAGTCAGTGCCCGGGTCTCTCTGAACCTTTGAAAAATGTTTTCCCTATAAACACTGGCAGCCGGAGAAAGAGCAGGGACTGAAAGTTGGGAGACTGGGCGAGTCCCAGTTGAGGCATGAGCTGGCTCTGTGGCTTTGGGCAAGTCACTCACCATGTTGTCATTTAACGTGGACCCTTGTAGGCATCTCTCCTCATCCACAAAATGTGGCGATGGCCTCAGCTTCCCTCCAGTGCCACAGGAAGGGTTGGGGAAGGGGGCACCAACAAGAAGAGACTGTCTTCTGGACTCATTACAGCCTTCCAGAGCGTTTGTCCCCGGAGCAGAGCCCAGGGCCTGCAGTGGCATCTTGATCAGGATCCCTCCTCTTGCAGCCCTGGTGACACTGGTTGGGAAGCAGCTAAGACAGAGGTTTGGAGCACAGACTTTGGGGTTCTACAGATCTGGGTGCATGTTCCTCCATTGGGTGCCTGACCTTGAGGGAGTCACTGAATCCCTCTGAGACTCAGTCTCCTCACCTTTCCAGTGGGAGACTTCTTCCTAAGGGGGTCCTGTGGTGACTGCAGCAGATGATGCAAAGAAAGGCTCAGTCTTGGGCCTGAGACAGAAAGGGAGCGCAGTGAGTCATAGCTACCGCAGTCACACATATTTATGGCTTAGAACCAGACATCATAAATGCCTCCAAAAAATGAGCAATTATAGAGATCCTAGAGATCTCAGTCTATAGTTGTAGATGCAGAAACTGAGACCCTAAAAGAGAGAAAAAGACTTGTCCTAAGAGCTATGGGCAGAAATAGGACCATGAGCCATGAAACCCAGCTCCTACCAGGACCCTGGCTGAGCAGACACCAGCCCACCACACCCTCGGCTGTAAGAACCCTGATGTGTGACTCTCCAAGGCTCCAGCTTCTACACACTGGGACATGCTTCTGGTGGAGGGTTTGTTCACAGCAGGCACTCAGCAGAGCCCCAGGCATGACTTGACCCAGGTCACCTCCCCATTCTAGGCCTGTTTCCTTAAGTGGGACAAATAGTCTTTAAGAGCCTTCCAGTTCTGTCGTTCCATGGTTTCAAGAACTGGGTTCCATTAACCACAAACAAGTACTGTACCTGGAAACATCAGTTATCCAGAATCTTTCCCAGAGGCTCCTTCCTTGAGAGACAGAGGCAGAACCTAGGAAAGCATAGACATGCACTGCAGTTTTTCCCTGTTTTCCAAGGACTCGGGCCTACCTTGCCTCCTGTGTCCTTCCCTGCTGTGCAGAAAAGCAGACTAAGGCTCAGAGCAGCCTGAAGTTTTTTCCCAGTCAGGACCAGAGCTCAAAACCAAGGTGGAAGGTCAGCCTCTAGGACAGCGTTGTACACAAAGCACGTGCTTTATAACAACCCAGGACAGCACCTGCGTCCTCCTCTCTCGCCGGCTGAGCCTGTGGCTCTGCCTGTAAAATGAGGCAATGGGGTGAAAGGTCCTGCTCCCTGCTGTGCTCTCACAGTTCCTCCTCTGAGCACCCAGCATGCGGGCCTGAAATTTGCTTACAGCCTGCCCTCCAGCCCCAGGAGACTGAGATCCATACTGCCTATAAAGGCAGACCTGGGAGATACTGCGGATTTGGTTCCAGACCTCTGCAATAAAGTGAGTGGGAATCTTTTTGTTGGTGGAGGGTCTGGCCTTCAATTTGTAAAACAAAACAAAAAACAAATGAACAAACAAAGCAACATCTGCAAAGTGCAATAAAATGAAATGTGTGCGTATTTGTCATCATGTACAATCTCAACTTCAGATCAAAGCAGAACAGGTACAGGAATGATTACAGGAGGTGAAAAGAAAGGAGGGAGAAAAAGAGGGAGAAAGGACAGAGGGAGGAAGGAAGGAAAGGAGCTGAAGTCCCCCCAGGACTAACATTCTACGATTCCACAAAGCTAACTTCTAAGGCAGTTTACCAATGGTGTCTATGAGGCATGACCGCATTAATGGAAGGAACACCATGGGGGAAGCAAAGGGAATGCATTTCAAACGTGAAATGGCATGTTAATAACCCCTTTCAGCCTCAATACAGACAGCCTCCCAAAGCGCAGGCCCCATGTGGCAAGTCCCTCCTGTGCAGTGGGTCCCTCGGTGATGCTGGAGTCAGAGGCCACAACGCACTTCTGACCACCGAGCTCACCAGTTCCTCTGTTCACCCTAGAGCCTTACGGTTCCTGTTCAGGATTCTGCAGGATTCAGGAACTTAAGTAGAAATAGGTCTTATAAATAACTCCTGGTTAAAATGGAGCTGAAAACAAGAAGGCAGAAGAGGAAGCAAATCGCTGAGCACTTATGAGTCAACGACATTGGCTTGAAAACCTTACTGCACGTGGTTGGTCTGGTTTATTTCCTTCTCATCAAAAGATCGAATGCAGGATTGAACCTGGAGGCACCAAGACTGTGTGTGGGTCTGAGGATATGTTTGAAACGGTGTGGCTCTCCTCAGCTGACAGGGTCTCTGTGGAGATCTTGACACACAGGCCTTGCCTTAGCTCTCACGGTGTCACTTAAAGGACTTAGATGGTGTAACCATGGCTGATAAGTCTCTGGATTTCCTGAGCCACTCTGTCTTCACAGGAAGGTCTGGCGGCTGGGCTGGCTTCTAAGCTCTGAGATTCTAGACAGCAAATCAGGGCTGAGACCTCGGAATAAAACTCAGGAACCCAAAAGTCTGAATTAAATCTTACCCTTGCTCATGTGTCCTGTCTCCAGTCTCCCTGTTTCCCAATGTCTGTAGGGCCTTCCTTTAGCTGTGACAAGCCCACTACAGTTTGCGCTGTCTTCCTTGGATGCTAAAATTGAGTGGAAATGTGCTTTATTCACTTGCAATCCCCGGCCTGGATCTTGAGGTGTGACCCAGCAGTGTGCTACCATAGGCAGGACAGAGGCACGGGGCCCAGACTGAGGCCCAGGACACCTGGCACACAGCTTACTCTGCCCTGAACCCCGTCCCTGCCTCTGGGCCTGCAGGTCCCAAGCATGAAGCTGAACTACGGAGGGAGTGACAGCCTTTCAGCTGGGCCTTCACACTGCCGTGCTGGGCACAGGAGGGAGAGGAGGAGCCAGGTTTGGGGGGCCGGGCGGGGTTGGGCAGCCAGCGCGCCCTCAGCAGCAGCTGCAGGTGCCCGTGTGCACACGCAGTATGCCGCGGCTGTGCAGGTGCAGGAAGTTGAAGATCTCAGAGGGCATGGCGTGAAAGCCCGGGCGAGGCTTGACATTGTCATAATAGTGGTGAGTGATGTAGAGGCCCGAAGGGTTCATGGGGAAAGCCCAAAAGCCGAACAGGTGCACCTCCTCGCAGAGCTCCAGCGCCGCAGTTACCAGGATGAGGCCGGTGCTGATGCGCTTGGCGCGCACGCCCAGGCTGAGCCAGTAGCGCGACACGTTGACCAGGTACTGCGGGTGGAAGTAGTAGACAGCCTGCGGCGACTGGAAGTCGTCCAGCACGTACTTGACGCGGATGGACACGTCGGTGTTGCGTGTGTTGTAGAAGGCGGGCAGCAGCACGGACGCGTTCTCGTACACCTGCAGCACTCGGTAGAAGGGCCGCCGCCACTTCTCCAGCTTGTGAAACCTGGGCAGGGGCGCAGAGGGAGAGCGTCGGCCACCCACTCCTCCGCCCCCAAGGGTCCGGTGCCCTTGCTTCCCCACCCCTGGGCCCTGGGGTCTTTTCAAAGGCCACAGGGGACTCACAGGCCATCCCTTTCTCTTTTCATCTTGCTCACCTCAGCAGATGAATGTCCAGCCTTGCTTAGGGACAGTTATATTTCTGTAAGTGTGTACAGGAGAAGGCCGTCCGGACTCAAAGAGACAGATACGTACTGTGTGGCAGCAAGGGGAGGGCGATGCTTAACGCACATGGATGGGGCTGGCCCGGGTGGGCTCAGCAGGAGATGGTGAGGGAGTGAAGGCTCTGGGTAGAGCCCTCGGGGCCTTTGCCTGTTCTGTCTTCCCTCAGGTTCCCAATGGACATCAGACGAGCTGCCTGTCCTCTCAGCTTTCTCCCCAACCCCAGCCCCTTGAAGCCCCTCACACAGCTGCCTTTCCATTAGACAGCCCTCTAATGCCCCGTCACTCTGCTGACCAACCTGTTCCTGAGTCATTGACCCAGCTTAGCAACTCTGCCTCCTCTCACCCTTCATCTGACCTGGACGGTGTGGCTATGCCCAGGATGGAGTTTTAATACATTAGCCCACTCCCCCTGGTACCTTCCAGATAGACAGACCCCAGCACGCGGCCAGGTGAGGGGCTGAGATCTTTGCATGAGTCTTCTCCCAGTGTTGCCTGAATGCACTGCATAGAGAGCTACCCTCCCCTGCCACACGCTGGAAGCTCTCTGACCCATCACTAGGTAGAAACAGTCTAGACCAGCGCTGTCCAAAAGAAATATAATGCAGGCCACGTATATCATTTTGAATGTTCTAGTAAGCACATGCAAGTAGAAAAACAGGTGCAATTTTTAAAAATATATTTTATTTAACATGATATACTCAAAACGCTATCATTTCAATATATGTTTAGTGTAAAAATTTCATGAGATATGATCCATCCTCTTTTTCATATTTCATCTTGGAAATTGGGTGTGTGTTTTCTACTTATAGATTGCACATCTCAACCTAGTCTAGCCACGTTTCAGTGCCCCATTGTCACTTGTGACTAATGGCTACCACACGGGACAGCACAGGTCTAAAAAGAGAGCCACTGACCTCTCTGTAATGATGCTGGGGTTCACAGTGACCACATCCGTCTTCACCCCCACATCCATGGTATACTTCTCTGAGATGGGGGGAAGGTTGCACCTGTAGAGGAGATGAGGCAACCCAAGAGCATGTCATTCCAGATGGAGCTGGGAGTGGGCAAGGGCAAGGGGAAGGGATGATGATCACATGAGAGAGGGATGCAGAGGCAGCCAATGGGTGGAATCTTTATGGCCTGGGCATGGAGAGGCCACTTCATCCCCTTCCCCCATGAACCCTGAACAGTCCAATAACTGCATCTATATCCCATGAGAGCCCACTATTGCCTCAACTCAAATCTCTTTGCTTTAAGCTCTTATTTTCAACCCGTCTTCTTTATCCAGACTAAAGATGTAAGTGAGGATCCCCATAGGTAAGAGGGACCTCTATATAAGGGAGAAAAAATACAAGGACCAGTCTCTAGCTTAGGCAAAGCCAGGGTGAAGTTCAAACTGGTGTCAGCTACAAGGCTACCCTGGTTCCAAGCACCAGCTCTGGAAGAAGAGACGAACCAGGAAGTGGCCGCCCAGACGGCCTCACCAATGGATCTGCACGGGGCCCCAGTGAGTCTGCAGTGTCTTCCCCTCTGTTATGGTCATTTGCTCCCATTCTGCAGATGTGGAGACTGAGGACCTGAGAGGTTCAATCATGTGCCCAAAGGGACAGCGCTGGAGAGAAGGGACAACCCAGAGCATGAGGGTCTGAAAGGATGGGGAGTAGGGGATTAATCATGTAAATGGCAGCATTGAGGGGCACACAAGGGGAAGGACACAAAGGTGGGAGGTTGTGGGGGCAGAAGCAGCAGGCGCAGACTAGTGATTCTTTTACCGGAAGACGAAGTCGGCGCTGTTGATCTCCCTCCCACAGCGGCTGTTCTTTAGTATGCCTCCGTTGCCCACCACTGCACACTTCTTAAACTGGGACCGGTTGTAGGGCATGTCCTAGGGAGACAGGGGTGCAGCCTTCATCAGGTGCGCTCACCTCCCTACCCAGCCTTATAGCGCATGTTGGAGAAAAGTGGTTACATATTTCATTTTGAGGATGAGAAAAGAGGTCAAAAAACTGGCACTTCCACAGGCAATTACAAAGGAGCCGGGACCAGGAGCCATGTCTCCATAGCCTTTTCAATAAGCCCTGGGAGGCTGTAGGTTTCCAGAGCAAAGAGAGGACAGCTTATGGCTAGCCCTGCTTGCCTTTGGTTTTCCCCATGTTTGGAAGCTCAGACTTGTTATGACAGCTAGTGTACATATTTTAATGATGGATGCAGATGTTCTGGGGATGACGACAGCAGAAATGAGGGCAGGGCCACCCTGGGACCAGAGGCCTAAACCTCACCCCTTTTAGCTCCCGGGCAAGTTACAGCCCTCCTTCTGCTCCATGAGGAGGACACAGGCCTGGGACAGAAAGGTAATATGGACTGGGACAGGTGCCAGGACTTGACAGCAGCAGGGACAAAAGACTGGGGGTGAGCCAGCAAGGCCATGTTAGGGGAGCAGTAAGAGGCTGGGACACCCCAGGTCTCTGCAGAGAAAGAGCTCTGAGCACAGGGGAACCTAGGACATAACAATGACATTCACAGGAGCACTGGGGTGAGCATCTCAGGGCACTTGACCTTATCACACTTCAACTGGTGGGGTCACCATGGTCTGGGTACTGGCTGCCCACGAAGGCTCCCTGGACATGCTTCCCAGGAGGCCACAGGCAAATTGGCATTGAAAAGCAAATACTGGCCTGAAACTTAGGAGACATGCTTTTGTCACACCCCCGCTCAAGGCCATAATTTCCTCTTGGGCCACCTGAGGCAAGGGTCACTAGGCAGGCACAGGACAGCAGCACATGCCTGGAGTCAAGGGTTAGGGTGACCAAACATTCTGATGCCCAGGACTGGCGGATTTTGCTCAGATGCAGGAGTTACATTTGACCAAGCTGGGACAGTCTGGGCAAACCAGGACTGGGTACCCTGGTCATAAGCCCCAAGTTCAATCTTGGGTTTGCCCCATAATGGGATGAGGGAACCATGGACAAGATTTTTGAGCTCTCAGCAACTCAGTTTTGTAAATTTTATAAAATGTATTACAAAATAAAATGCATAATTTACGAAATAAGGATGGTAATGTGTATTCCGTGCGATTCAATGAGATGATATACAGCAGAGTTTCACAACTTGGCACTATTGACACTCCCTGTTGCTGGGGCCGACCTGTGACTGCAGCATCCTGGCCTCTCCCCACTAGATGCCAAGAGTGCCCTACAGTCATGACAACCAAAAATGTTTCCAGGCATTGCCAAATGTCCCCCAACCATCCCCCTGGTGAGAACCACTGGCATCAATGAAAAGCCTACCCAGTGCAGGGCTGGGCCCACAGGGGTCTCCGCAACGGGACCAGGTGATTATTTTTGGATGGCCCCAAAGACCCCTTCTGTCTCTGACCCCAGGAGGCTGCTGGGCAGCTGTCCTCCCAGCACACACCAGCTGACCAGCCTGCAGGAGAACGGCCCTGTCAGCACCTTGGGCTTCTTTTGGGGCTGACTTATAGGTGGACCTCATGGAAAATCACGTAACAACAGGGTCATCAGGAATGCGGCTAAACCTAAAGGAAATGCAGCACCATCTGTGGGAAACTGTCCTTCCTCGTGGTCCATCTTCCCTGGAGGGACAGGCCCACGGGCCCAAGGTGGGAAAACAAGGGTGTCTCATGACCAGTGTGGGAAACTGTGCTGCTTGATTTTCATAGGAGAAATGGAAAAAACAAAGTCATCTTTGGAGAGACATCAAAGGCTTTGTATGTTCTACATCCGTGTTCCCCAAACTATAAGTCAAAAGCTACCTAGGGGGACTTTCTGAAAACAGTATGGGTGTCATCCCAGAACCACAGAATCAGAATCTTCAGGGTACGGGTAGGAGACCAAGAAGCTCTATTGTTTACAGACTCAAAGAGATACACACTTTTAGGGAAGTTTGGGAAATCCTTCTGTGTTTCATGCTCTAGTTCAGGGATTTTCAAATTACAGCCCCGCGTACCACATCTGACCTCTCACCTACTTCTGCATAGCCTGCAAGCTAAGAATGGACTTTATATTCTGTAACAGTTGGGGAAAAAAAATCTAAAGAAAAATATTTTGTGACACCTAAAACTCATATAGACAATTTCAGTGTCTAAGAGGAACACAGCATCTAAGTGTCACTGGAACACAGTCGCGCCCAATTTACTCATTTCTACGGCTGCTTTGTGCAAGAGCAATAAAGGCGAGTCGTTGTGACAGACACCATATGGCCTGCAGAGCCTAAAGTATTTACTTTCTGACCCTTTACAAAGAACAGCTGTCAATTCCTTCTCTAATTCCCTGGGCCTCAGCGGTCCATACACCTAAGGCCCTCTTTGGACCCCTATGTGTGCCACCCCCTGGCATTACCTGCATGAGATGCAAGTTCACCTGCTATCAACCTCCTGCTCCAGGCCTTGCCAGGCCCACCTCGTCAAGATGGCACACACCCCGTCGTCCTCCAGGATGGTGACGTGGGAGAGTATGTTTGAGACCTTCAACTCCTCCCGGTGCCCCCACAATGCCAGTCTTACCGGGGACTCTGCTGTGAGTAACGGAATGCAGAGAAACCCTGGGCTTCGTTTCATTAGCACCCCCAACCCCTGAGAAATAGGGCAGCCCAGGCCCTCCAATTTCACCCAGAAAGAACTGAACACACAACCTTTGCATGGATGGTTTTGCTCTGTGCCTCCCTCAGGTGGAGGACAAATGCTTATCATTCTTCCAGAGATCTTCAGGATGTCCTCTGCAAGCAATGCAGCAACCAGAATTTTACAACTACTTTCTTGCATAGTCACCCAAATAATATCCAGCTGGCATTCATTGTGCTGGACAGAACCCCTAAGAACCCAGGAGGCATTCTACTGAGCCCAAGAGAATGGCCAACCAGAGCCAGGACAACTGGGTGCAGAGGGCACCACAGAGGAATGCCAAGTCACACGGATATGGCCACCGAGGGCCAGGCTGGGTCGACTCCAGCCCCCACCCGGACCGCCCTACCCAAAGCAGCACCTTGGGAAACATGCGAAAGATCTCCTGGTTGATGTGGTAGATGCCACTGGTGTCCACCTCATACTTGAGCTTTGTCCCCAGGGGCGTGTTCTTCTGGGTGGTGAAGAGGAAGGAGGGCGCGTTGCAGCACCTGGACAGAGTGGATCTGCAGGGCAGGAGACAGATGGGAGGGACTGATGACAACGGGGCAAAGCAGAGCCTCCGGAAGAGCAGAGGGATCATGGAACTGAGGCCCCTCAGGGAGATCAGGGAGCGCCATTTTCTCCCGCCTACCCCTCCCATCCCCCATCTCTGCTCCTGCTGTTCCCTCCCCTTTCGATGCTCCTCCCAGTACCTGGGCCTCTCAGGTTGCAGCCAGGTTCTTCTCTGTTGCCCTGTCCCCACTGACCCCACTGGTCTCTGAAGGATCCCGCTTGCTTCATCATCTGCCAACTCCCTCCCTGCTTGAATGGAAGTTCCCTGATGACAGGGACCTCATTCTTGGGATCCTGCATAATGCCAGTCACACAGGTATTGACAACCAGGTGCCAGCCAACTGTGGAGTAAATCATTCCGTGTTTGAGCTTTTGTCAAGATCCACTAAGCATTCTACTACTTCCCTGAAACATGCTAATGGGAAGGGGGAATGAGCCCTAGCAGACCAGGGATGCAGAGCTCTTCCTTGGGTTCTTGGCCCCCACACCAGACTCTACACAAGCCGTGTACCCTGTATAATGGGGTCAAAAACCCAAGATACACACAGTCAACAGAAATGTGCTATTTCAATCCTTCAGAAGGTGTTTTAGGAATAGAGGGTCAGAAATTTGGAATCGTGAGTTGATACTGGATGACTTCCTGCAGAGATGGAATCTGGCTGCCAAAAGAACTTTTCAGGAGTTCATTATTTAATTTTTTATAAAAAAGAACCCTGTGGTTTTCACTCATAAAAACACTCAAATAGGAGCTCCCAGAAAGGTTAAAGCTGAGAGGATGTAAGCACACTAACACAAACAGTGTCCAAGGGAGAACATGGCTGACGAGGCCAGCTTGGGAGTCAGTCAGGCCAGAGGAGCCTGGTTTTCTCTTCTCTGCAGCCTGCATTTATGGGCAGTGCCTTCTACCAGGCCTGCGGGATAGGGTCACATCCTAGGCATATCTTGCTCCCCCCACCTGGCTGTGGAGGGTCTGGGCTTGAAAAGGATGCAAATAGCTGCCCACTCACATTGGGAACTTGAGGCCCATGAGGACAGGCTTCCTCCTAAAACAGCAACAGTGGGCTGAGTACGCCCTGGTCTTCTTCCCCTGATACTGGCTCCAGGCAGGGTCATATCCAGTGTCCAGGCAGCCACAAGAGGAAGGGACACCTTCTCCATGGAGCCCAGATGATTAACTAAAATTGAGGAGGAACTCTTTGGAAAATTCACACCCACAGTTCTGGATGGAAGCTTGGCTTGCCAATCTGGTGTCAGGAACCCTGGGTTCTAGCTTCTGCTCTGCCCTCACCAACTGTGGGGCTTCGGACATGTCTCTTCCCCTCACTGGGCCTCAGTTTCCTCATCTGGAGAATACAGAGCTGGCTCTTCCGACCCTCTGTAATTCTGCGACTCCAGGGTGTCAGAGCCAGGAAGGTTATACAAATACTTTTTTATGTCTTTATCCCTTGCATGGACTTCACTGGGGAGCTCAGCTGGCTGCTGGTTATGGAGAGCATGCTTTCCTCCTGAGGGAAAGAATGTTTCAGAATGTGACTGAAGCTTTCCTGAGGGGAAGGCCAGAGGCCTGGCCAGGCAGGGGCCACAGATCAGCATGACAAGCTAGCATCTGGCCTGTTTATCTTGGCTGATCCAGAAACTTGATCTTGTCAACCCACTGGAGAGTACCCCACTGCAGGAGACTGACTCGTACTAACTAAACTCACAAGTGACTGATATATAAACCAGAATGTCAATGGGTCTACTTTGACAGGACTCCTTTCCTGTAACTGGAATGCTCATGCCTGTCTTCTAGCACACCCTCCTCACCCCACCCCTCCTTCAGTGCACCAGGCTCCTTTGAACCTGAATTAAGAATCTCATTATTATCCATGAGCTTGTAATCAGAGCAAAGGGAAGGGATGATGATGACTGGCCTGAAGGTTTTTCCTTTTAGAACATGGCCAGGCCTGGTGTCACCTCCCTCCCCCACATCTGAAACCACTCCTCTGCCCCCGCCCAGAAGGGTCTCAGTTTCCCAGAGCCTCTCCCCTGGAGACTGCTGGCTGATCCCAGCCAAAGGGTCCTACGCGTCTCTCTGTTTTTCTCTTTCCAAATTATCTTTCTGTTGCTTATTATCATTATTACTCCCTTAGATACGTGAATCCCGCTGACGAGGCTTCTGTCCACTCTCAGCCAGGACAGCATCCCTTTGCGTCCCACTGACCTCGTCCTGCCACTCCCTCAGCACTCTCGGGTCTCACCCCCGGGGCTGGGGCAGAGGTGGGGGGCTGGGACGTTGGGGAGCATCTGCTTGCACAGTCCCCACAGTAACACTTCCTCCTGAGGGGTGGATTTGGAACAGCAATTGCTGCTCCCCCCTCTTCCTGTACTTGGCTCAAGTCCATGTTCTACTTCTACAATAGTCAGGTCTCTGCAAACTACTTTCAGGCTTTAGCTGGGTTCCAAAGTCTCACGAGGCCCCTGTTTCAGGGCTGCAGACACCTGCTCTTCAGGGGGGATCACCTTAAACAACCACTTATCTAAAAACATACTGCCTCAAATTACCACTCAGTCTCTAGATGGCCTGGAATTGCAGCAAACAGGAACAAATGTCATATAAAGAAAATACAAAATAGTATTAATTGCTTTTCCCAGCCAAGATCCAGTTTATACACGTTTCCATGGTCCTATCAATTCTACTTAATAAGTTCTACCTGCAGTAAAGTAATACTATAAACTCACAGATTTTAGAGGTGCAGAGGATCCCTATAGTTAACCATTAATCAAAACAAATGTACGGACTGGCTGCTTAGCTCTCAAAGACCGGAGAACTTTAAGACACGGTTCTCAGCTCCCTGGGAGCTTATAAGCTGTCAATTGGGTTCGTGAGCAATGAGAAAATAATCTGCAGCAGCACTCAAATGCCCAGTAAAGGCTGTAAGACCCCCAAGAGCTTGCAGAAGGAGGGAGCTGCTGAGTGCGAGCAGCTGCCCCAGGAGTGAGGAGGGAGACGGGGTGAGGCCACGGGAGGTGCTGAATGTACCTCCGCACACCGGCCTGCCGGAGACCTCCTGCAAATCTCTCACCTAGAGTCTCAGTGAACCTCAGCTTTCCTGGAGAGGAAATCACTGACCTTGCAGGGAGGCTGCAGGGGCGGGAAGTGGAGGACGCACCCAGCGGGTGCCCACCTCAGCCTGTGTGCTGAGCCAGAGCCTCCCCACTATCCAGATTCAAAAACCCCATCAGGGCCAGCTCCAGGGAGATGCCCCCGGGTCTGGGCCTTGCAGGACAAAGAGGGTCTGAAGAGGGGGCAGGGAGACAACCCCTGGGGCAGGACAGACGGGTCATATGTACTTGAACTGGTTGGCTTCGGAGATGTTCATCGCCCATTTGCACATCTGCAGGCTCCTCCACCTGTCGAACAGCTCCGACTGCTTCACCCTTGGAGAGGGGAGGAGAGAAGTGTCCATGAAAGGGCCAGGCTGGACAAGGCATTGTCATTCCCAAACACGCTCCCTTCCTGCTCCCCCTTCTCCCCAATCCTGGGCTTGTGCATTGTATGAACGGTACTTTCTTATTTTCTGTATTCTTGATGCTCTAGCACGGGGGGGGAGGGGGGTGCTGCTAATTCCTAAAGATGGCAGACAACTCTGCTGCAGGCACATCTTTCATTTGCACACTGACCGATCCAGAGATCGTACCTGCAACCGCCTCCTTTATCAACCCAACCACTAGCTCCCTGTCCTAATCATCCCAGGGCCAGATATCAGACCACTGGGGGCAGTCCCTGTGCCGCAGAGCCCACCGAAATTATCCACACTAGCCAATCCTAAACCTGTCTACCCGCCCCCACCCCCCCGTGCCCATTCCTTCCCATGAGAACCACATTAAGGCTCTAACCCTGGTGTCCCCTCACCCCTCGGCCTCCCATCAACACTGGTCCTTCCTTGTGTGGCCTTGCATGGCAGCTGTGCCTCCTGCTTCTAGGGATCTGGGAGTCTAAGAACTTCTTCCTTTGTGACATCATTTCTTTTTTGTAAAGACTTTATTCATTTTGGGGGGGGGAGAGAAATATTGATGGGAGAGAGAAACATTGATTGATTGCCTCTCCCATGCGCCCCGACCAGGGACCAAACCAGCAATCCAGGCACGTGCCCTGACTGGGAATTGAACTGGCAACCTTTCAGTTTATGGGAGGACACTCCAACCAACTGAGCTACACTGGCCAGGGCACAATATCATTTCTGTGTCTGTGTGTCTTACCATATCTGATTAAAACAAATTCAGGGTACATTTTATTTTATTTTAAGTTTATTTTTTTAATTGATTTGAGAGAGAGAGAGGAAGGAGAGAAAGGAAGAGGAACACCAATTTGTTGTTCCCCTTATTTATGCAATCGTTGGTTGATTCTTGTATGTGCCCTGACCGGGGATGGAACCTGCAACCTTGGCATATGGGGAAGACACTCCAACCAACCGAGCTACCCAGCCAGGGCTCCAGGCTACATTCTAAAACATCCTTCCTCATATGCCCACCCCCAAGGACCTGCCCAGATTCCCCAGGAATGTCTGTCTATAAAGGGCAAGGTCTGTTTCCCTAAGGGAATGTCTGCACATCACTCACACTGTGCTTGGCACGTGGCAGGGCTCATGACAGGGCAGGCCCTTCTCTTTCTCCTTTCCAAGGTCAGATCCCAATTTCCAGACGATACAAAGGAAGAGATGAGAAACCTGAGTTGTGCTCCTTTTGTCTGAACAACTATAGGCTTTAGCTCGTTGGTTTTTAAATATCTCAGCTGTGATACCCTAAGGCCCTCTCTGGAAAGGGAATGTCTAAATCACGTGGGATTCTCACTTTGACTGAAACCAGTGAAAAGCAATAGATCATGGAACCCTATTTTCATTGAGCAGGGCATCAGACAGGAGTTTCCCTGGTAATAGAAAAAAATTTTTTTAAAAATACTGTTATTAAAAAAAAGGCAAATACTCACTTAACTGTAAGATTAAAAAAACAAACAAACAAACAGGTTCATTCTACAGAGCTGTTCCCCTGTGTTTAATTGCAGGAAAAATAGTTGTTACCAAACAAGGCAAGCCCTCACCTACAGAGGGAATACATGGCAGGTGGGGGAGGGGTCACTGCAGGAAAAGTCATGCAGGATTGCAACGAAGTACAGGAACTTGGGAAGCAGAAGGGACCTTGGGCCTCAGACCCAGTTCAGACACCTCCTAACTATGGGGCATGCTTGGCAGCTCTAAAGAGCAGGAAGGGGCCTCTCCCCTCATCCTGACCCTTCCTTCTGGCTTTCCTAAACCTCCCACAGCAGCTCATATGACATCAGAGAAGTGTCATTATAGAGCTGCACCCTGCCTCACACACTGCTTCCCTCCCCCACCCACTTCCCACAACCCACAGTTCCCAGAGCAGCCCCCTATTTTTTGCCTGTGCCTCAAACACAGCCATGGCAACACTGCAGGCTAGGTGCCAAGTTAAACTGTTACCAATGTCTGTGCCCATTCTCTGTGCCTCCAATGCCCTTGTCACACACTGGACCAAGGTTGGGGCCTGAACCCCCAGGCTTGAATCCTCGCTCCATCTCCCACTTGCAATGTGACCTTGGATAAGTCATTTAACCCCTCTGAGACTCAGATGCTTTACCTGTAAGACAAACACAATAAACTCTGCCCTGCACACCTCAAAGGTTGTCAGAAAGATCCAGTGAGATAATATTTGTGAAAATATTTTATAAATTGCTTTACAGATACACAGATCATCTTCAAAGATGAAGGGTTGATCCCAGGCTCTTATCTCCTTTTTCCAAGGCACCACTAACACTCTAGAAGAATAAAAAAGGTATAAGCCTGCCAGAAGAACAGAATAAATGGAGTGGAGGGGGTCCCAGAGGAAGAGAGATTTCAACAAGTGTGCGGATGCAGAAGGGGTGACATAAAGCGGAACTGCACAGCCTAGAGATAGAGCCAATTTGCACAGAAAGTTTTAAAGGGGGGTGGAAGGCGAGGAAGGGACATGGTGTTAAAATGAGAATCAGTTGAGAGTCCATATCCAGAACTATCAAGCCCACCCCTACAGCAGCCAAATACTGAATGTCTAGCAGACAGGAGAAGAAGGATTGTATCAGACGGTCAGTGTCTGCTTTTAAAACATATTAGCAGACCCTGGCTGCTGTGGCTCAGTGGATTGAGCGTCGGTCTGCGAGCCAAGTGTCGCTGGTTCGATTCCCAGTCAGGGCACATGACTAGGCTGCACGTCAGGTCCCCAGTTGGGGTGGTGAGTGAGAGGCAACCACACAGTGATGTTTCTCTCCTTCTCTTTCTCCTTTCCCCTCTCTCTAAAAATAAGTAAACAAATAAATAAATTATTTTAAAATAATATTAGCAGTCCCACTGAAAAGATCTGGATGTTCTAACAGCAAAGGGGCCAACAGCAATCTGGAACACCTACCCTCCATGAAAACCTGCTTGCAGACTCAGTCCCTAGCAGCTTTGTATTGTTTAAATATGAATAAGTAACCGAGGATCAGCTGGTCAACCTAAAGGAAACAGACCAAGATAAACTATCCAATAAAATGACCAGAGAATTTATATCGAAGAAATCCAAAACACTAATTCAAAAAGATATATGCAGCCCGATGTTCACTGCAGCATTATTTAGAACAGCCAAGATATGGAAGCAAACCTAGGTGTCCATCCATAGACACATGAATAAAGAAGAAGTGGTACACATACACATTGGGATATTATACAGCCACGAAAAAGAATGAAATCTTACCATTTGCAACAACATGGAGAGACCTCGAGGGTATTATGCTAAGTGAAATAATCAATCAGAGAAAGACAAATACCATATGATTTTACTCTATATGTGGAATCTAAAGTACAAAATAAATGAACAAACAAAACAAATAAACTCATAGATAAAGAGAAAAACTTGGTGGTACACAGATGGGAGGGGGTTGGGAGAATGGGTTCAAAGGTGAAAGGGATTAAAAAGTACAAATTTCCACTTATTAAAACAGTCACAGGGATGTAAAGTACAACTCAGAGAATATAGTCGGTAACATTGTAATAACTAGGCAAGGTGTCACAATTATGTCAAATGGATACTAGACTTATTGGGGTTATAATTTCATAAGATTTGTAAATGTCTAATCACTACATTTAACACCTGAAACTAATATAGTACTGTATATATGTCAACTGTAATTGAAAAATAAATTTTACAAAATATTTGATTTTTTAATATAATTATGAGTATTATTTTTCTATTTTTTGTTTTCATTATTTTTCTTATACTGCTTTTTGGCATAAATTTCTTGAAAGTATTAGCTTATGTATCTAATTAAACTATTTCATATTAATTATTATTTGTGCCTAAACACACAAAAATAAATTAAATTAAATTAATATACTTGTTTTTAAAAATGACCACAGAGAGAACTACTGGAAGAACAAAATAGAACTTTAAAATATTCTTAGTGTCCCCTGAGATATTCAAGAAGTATGATGGCCTTAAGATAAAAACAGACTGCTCCGAGAACAAAGAAAGAGCTCTTGGGGGAAAAAAGTTTAGATGAGCTGGAAGATAAAGTCAGGAAGTTTTCTCAGAAAGTAGAAGCAAAGGGCAAAGAGATAGCAAAAGATGAGATTAAAATATATGAGTGGTAGAGAAACTATCGAGAAAAGCAAGTATATAATTCTTAGATGTATAAAAAGAGGAAACAGAGAAAAATATAGAAAATATAAAGAAATCTAAGAGAAAGTTCAAGAATTTGGACACGAGCCCATTTAAGAGGTCCCAATGGGTGTGCATCCGGGGCACACCATCGGGACATTTCAGAATTGCCATGATCTGAAAAGACAGGTCACCTCCAAAGGAACAACTAATAGCATGCTCATGTGGCCCTAAGAGATGACAGAGAAGGTCTTTGGCATTCTGGGGGGAAATGACTTTCGCCTCAAATACCAAACCCCACCAAACCAACTATCAAGTATAAGGGGAAAATTAAATCATTTAGACACAGAACGAATCAAAATTTTACCTCCGCCCATCATTCTGGAAAGTTGTGTAAAGGGGGATAGAAGCAAAATAAAGGAGTAAACCAAGAAAGAAGCAGCTATTAGTTCTAAGTCAAGGAGACTCTGACCTAAGGAGGCAGACGAGGAAGACCTGGGGAAATGCTAAGTGGCATGCCAGGAGGACAGTCTGTCCACCTGGAGCAAGAGGATGAAGGGAAACCCTGGGGGATATCCGGCTGATGGAGGCGGGTGGGTAGGACCCAACAGAGACCAGAGTTCAAGGGGAAAAAGATGACTAGAAGCCTCAGGGAAAAAAGGGGGGGGGGATGTACAAGAAAGTAGATGGAATATCTGATCTTCAAATTTTAGAAACAACAAAGTACAAGATCAAGAGAGACTGCCAATATCTTGTAGAATAAGACGTAGGTTACTTAAGCAATCTGTAGATGGAAAAACTAAACATACCAATAGTTCTCAACCCAGAGATGTGGGGAACGGGTTGGGTGAGGGATTAGGGAGCTGAATCCTCACCCACCAAAGCAGGACATCAGTGGAGGGAGCTCAGGAGATAGCAACAAGCTTGAGTACTGAGAGGTGGGGAGGTCATTACTAGTAGAAACAGCCTAGAGCTGGAAGGAGCTGCGCTGGGGGAGAGGGGGTGGGGCAGGGGACCGTCGCTTTTTATTATTATAAGCTTTCAGATTCTATTTAATTTTTCTAGTTATGTGCTAGAGATGATAATTATAATGAGATGATAATGGTCATCTCGTTATCTTTCTTTTTCTCCCCTTCTCTTCTAGGGCCTCCTGTTTCCCCGCTGGTGGTATCCACTCTTCCTCCCACCCACTCACTTAACAAACGCAGCCTGATCCCATGCACAGTCAGCCTCTGGGGCTCAGAGACACCTGCAGAGCCCTGCCCAGCCCTGGCCCCCAGCCTGTCTCCTGCCTCAGTGAGGCTCCCACCCCAGAAAGATGGGGAATGAATGGCCAGAGCGGCTGGCAGATGAGGCAAGGCCATCGGGGTGTGAGCCCAGGCAGCAGCCGATTTAAAAATAAAGAGGCTCTAGAATGACTAAATTCAAACATAAACAATTTTTACAAGTATAGGGACAATGCATTTTCATAACAGATTTTCACAGTGCAATTCTTCATGCATCTGACGATGTCAGGAAAGGGGGCCTTGTCCATGTGGGAATTTCCCAGCCGACTGACTTTTACCACTGATGGGAGCCATGTTGGATGGGAATCATTCCCAGATGAATCCCACACGTCAGACAGAATGCCAGCTGACATTCGTGTGCCGAAAGGCCTCAGAGCGCATCCGCCCAAATCCCTGTTCATAGACGAGGATTTAACCTTTCCCCGGTGACTCACAGTCTCCACCATAAGCAGGGCTCTGGGCTCTGGCTTCAGCCCTGGAGGGCCCGCTGACCCTCAGCTTGAGGACTCAGAAAAGGAGGCACAGGGCCCAGTGCTCCCGATGTCCCACCAGGCTCACATGCTGATGCCCAAGGCCAGCCCCAGCCTCTCCTCTCCTCTCAGACCCCCAGTACCACCAGCGCTGACACTCCCAGGGCCGGGGACCACAGAGAGGGCAACTGCCATGGAGAGAGAGGGTGGCGCAAGGCCCAGAGGGCACCAGCCGGGATAGGTGCTCAGTTCAGGGACCAGGGCAGGTGTCCCAAAGGCAGAGATGAGCACTAGAGCCAAATGTGCAGAGGATAAAATGCCACCAACGTGCGTCAGTGTGAGAGACAAAGTGTGGGCACAGGTCATGGGGAAACTTTAGACTCTGCATCACACCCCACCACATCCGTGCTGAAAACAAAGGGCCCAGGTGATTGCTAATTTGGTCCTTAAATGGAAGGTGTGATAGGGACTATTATGAGCTGAGTTGTGTCTCCCCCCGGATTCATATGTCGAAGCCCCAACATCTCAGAATGTGACTCTATTTGGAGATAGTCTTCAAAGAGGTGGTTAAGTTAAAATAATAGCACCTGGGTGGGCGTTAATCCACTGTGATTGTTGGCCTCCTAAGAGGAAGTCAGGACACAGTCACACAGAAGGACAACTGTATGAAGGCAAAGAGGGAAGGCAGCCATTGAAAAGCCAAAGAGAGAGACTCAGAATACAGACGCCCACCCTGCCGATACCTTGACCTCAGACTTCTAGCCACCAGAACCATGGGAAAATTAAGTTCTGGTGTTTAAGTCATCCAACCTGCAGTCCCTTGAGATGGAGCCCTAGCAAACCAATACAGGGACAAACACCAGCTTATAAAGAATACAGAGGTAGGGAAATGGGGGGGTGACATAAAAGGAGGCCCAGTCTATGGGGTCTCAGGTCTACCTGTGTAGACCTTGAAGGAACTGCAAAGACACTGTCTGTATTTTATAATTTACAAAATTAATGATCTACCCTTTGAAGACTCATTGGTGCACTCTCTGGGGCAGTGCTCAAGCTTTCCCCAAAAGGGCCTGCGATCTCTGAATTTTGAGAAAAGATAAAAGCTCTCTGCTTATGAGCTTATGGATCCAGCTCCTGAAGTCCGGGCACCCACCTTTGCTCGAAATCCCAGACACCCTACCACATGCTTGACACCCTTCCCAGTGCCCTCAGATAAAGATAAAGCCTAATTCCAGCCCCACAAGGTCTGGCCCCTCTCTGCTCCTCAAGCAACATTGCTTCCGCTTCCCCTCTCATGCTGGCATTCAAACTGCTCTGACCCTGCGGAACCCGGGACACAGCGGGCTCCCTCCTGGCACTGGGCCTTTGCACAAACTGTTCCCTCGGTCGGGAATCCTCCTGGCCTACTTAAATCCTATCATCCTCAGACCAGAGCACCAGCATCACTTCCGCAGACAAGCCTGCCTGACAACCCCTCCCCCCCGGCCCAGGTCAAGTTCCCCATCCCCTTGTCTCCCTAAGATAACCAGTTATTAATATCCGCTGCCCCCGCCCTGGGCTGTAAGCTCCATGGGGCCGGGTGGGACTGACAGGAGGGTGAGCTGCCTTATGTTTCTCTCTAGAGAGGTCATACGGCCCCTGGGTGAGTACGGAGACCATAAACAATGCAGCTAACCCCAGCTGGATGTTCAGTCTTCTCTTGGAAGTTTCCTGCAGCTACTAACCTCACAGGGTCTGAATGGCAGCCCAGAAAAGCTGTTGCTGCTGCTGACGGTGGTTCCAGAAAGGAAAGAAAGGGCAGGGGAGGAAAGGGAAGAGACTCGTGAACACTGATTGTGTACCCACTGTGTGTGCTGCTATGAGCATGGGCTGCTGGGCTACTACTTTCACATACGCTGTTTCAGCCAGTCTTCATGGCAACCCTCAAAGGCGAGGTGAGAGTGTCCCCATTTTTGTAGGGAAGAGAAGGTTCAGAGAAATTAAGTCATGTGTATAAAGATGGAGAACTGGTAAGGCCCAGCATCGGCCTTGGATCCTAGGTCTGCCTGAGCCCAACGCCAATGTTCTTTCTGTGACCTACACTACCTGCAAACCATGTCAAAAGGCTACAGGAGCAATGGCTCCTGCCTGCAGGCCGTGGACAGTGGTCCAGGGACCACGTCATGGGTCCATGAGTCCACATGAGTGACCAGCACGGCCTGACCCCAAATAAACTACATCTCCTCCATAGGCAGATATAATTGTTTTCAAATAAAATATACACATTCCTGTCATGAGAAGCACAACACAAATTCCTCTAAATAAGTTTACTGAATTCACGGCAGAGAGGGAGAGAAAGCTGGGAAGGCACACACACACTAAAACGTTCAGCATAAGATGTGCTTTTTCTCACATAGATTATAAAACAGCCATTGGAGATATATTGTTGAATGGGGGGGACAGAGCACAGTTCTTCTGCCATTAATGTTTTGTTTTTTTTTTTTTGTTTTTTTTTTAAAGAGCCCTGGCTGGTATGGCTCAGTGGATCGAGTGCTGGCCTGTGAACCAAAGGGTCACAGGTTTGATTCCCATTCAGGACAAATGCCTGGGTTGTGGGCCAGGTCCCCAGTTGGGGGCGTGTGAGAGGCAACCACACATTGATGTTTCTCTCCCTGTCTTTCTCCTTCCCTTTCCCTCTCTCTAAAAATAAATAACTAAAATCTTTTAAAAAAAGAAAGAAAAAGAAAGGAAGAAAGAAAAGTGAAAAATATCTATATGTAGGTGCTGGTTTTACAAACTGTCTGGAAGAATGCACCAGGACACAGACAGGAGCTGCCTCTGAGGAGGACTGTGGGGCTGTGGGCAGGGGACTTTTTACTGTACACCTTTTTGTACCTCTTGAATGTTGTATCATTTAAATTTTAAAATATACATATAAAAATTAATGAATATTTAAAAATTTTTCAAGACCATATAGCAAAGCAGAAGGACTAAATTTCAGGTAAGATGCTCCCATGCCCTCTTCAATTTCTGTACGTGAGGAGCCGGTGATGATAATCTCGGAACCTGGTAATTGAGCCATGGACTGAAAGGCCAAAGTCACCAGAGGTGACCTTGCAAACTTGGATTTTTTTCATAAAACACAATCATGCCCATGCAACCCTCCAGGGCTCACCACATGCCAGGGCCCCGGAAAGGAGACCTAATTCTTGCTCTCTCCGGATCCACTGCAATACCTATTTCCTTCTGTCCAAATCCCCACCCAGCCCCCTGGCCCTGCCCCACCCACCCATGCACTGTGCACCCACCACCCATCCCGGCCACACTCACATGGACAGCACCTTCACCTCCAAGATTTCGTTCCTCAGCTCCAGACATCTTGTGGAGTTATATTCTAAAGGGCCCTCGTAAAATTCAAAGTACCTGGGAACCAACAGGGACAGAGGTTACTACGCAGAGAAGCCAGCCTGACTTTCAGGAGCCTTACTTTTGAGGACTCTTGTTGTGGGGGAAGTCTGTACCGGTCAAATAAGTAGAGCAAATCAGCCCCACCCACCAGATGACCTGGTGGAAGGCTCCAGGGTTGCTGGGGCCTCCAGCTTGATCACTGGGTGGGTGATTACTCACAGCACCCCCTACCCTGAGAGTGTAAGCATTTATGGGAGCGTGACCCCATTTTGGCAAATCATGACATTCAGAAGCAGGTTTGGCTCCAGGTGGCTGCGAAGGGGAAGAAAGGAGGAGGATGTGCTATTCATGCTCTCGCTCTGGCTCTCCCTGTGATCGGTCACTGAAGGCAGCACTGGGGCTGGGCAGTGAGGCTGCTGCCTTCAGCCAGTCCTGCCCTTGCCTGCCCCTTTATCCTCCTCTTGGGAAAGTGTTTCACAATGACATTCACAGGCATCGCTGAGATCTACTGTTTTTCCTACTGTACAAGCATTTCTATTTCTGTAAGCTCACTCGATCCTCAAGCTCACGCTGTAACTAGGAGAGACTGACAATTCTTTCCCCCCGTTTGACAGCTGGGAAAACTGAGACTACACAGATGACGCTCTGGGTCTCACTGTCAGTGCAGGGCACAGCCAGGCTTGGTCGAGCTCCCACTGCAGAGGAGCCCAAGCCCGTTCCAACACCAGTTAGCTTCAGGCATGTCTGAGCCACCTCAGGGTCCCTGCAGCAGTTTCGTGCAAAATAACAAATATAATTTCAGCCCGTGCTTGCCCAGCCCTTACCACAGGCCAAGTGCCAGGCCCACCACCCGACAGGGAGGCAACCACATTTGATCTCTATAGCCAGCCTGCGAGGACAGCAATCGTCATAAGCATCAGAACAGCCTCTGGGAGTGAACTCACTTGCTCAGAGTTGTGTACATGGCAGGCAGCAGAGCTGCAACATGAACCTGCACGTGGACTCAAGGCTGCTCTTGTCTACTCATCTACAAGGACAGCTGGTGTCCCCTGCAAGGGGCCCTCTGGCCTCCCACAGCCACTGGGCAAGGAGACCTTAAGGCCTCCCCTTCTCACACCCAGGAGGGAAGAGCATCACCTGACTGGGGGTGGGGGGAGCGTTGAGGGGGGAAGGTTCCCTCGAAGATAAAACACAGTAGTTCATTGCTGCACTTAGACAAGGTGGGGCCTCCCAGGTCAGAAGCCAGGCATACCTTCTCCTCATGGCCTCCATCTGGAGGTTGTTCAGAGGGGCTGGCAGATTAAGGTGGAGACTCGACCCCATGGCAGCCTCAACACCACAGGATCAAGAAGCCACAGGGTAGAGCCACTCTAAAGGCGGGTCAGGGACCTTGCAGTAGGTAGCCCTGGGGAATCAAAAGTGGGAGAGGCGCCCCAGGGCTGCTCCTGGGCCTTGCAATCCACGAGCAAAGATTTAAAATAAAGTCATTCCTCAGGTGTTTCCCAGAAACCTTCCCAACATGTATCAGCAGATATTTGACATGTCCTCACAGGTCTAACTTACATGTGCAAAATTATATATGGGCTGCCTGAGACATACCAAATCATTTTAACCAATAGATGGGCTTCTTTTAAAAATATGTGCATGCAAAACAACTTTGAATTTCATATTTAATACTTTAAAAATATTCTGTTTATAAATATTTATTTTTAAATTTAATTAAATTAAATACTTAATTTTAAAGTATAATTATGTACTCAAATATTTTAAAATATTAGAACAAAATATTTGTGTTCTAAATAAATACAATTTCATAGTTAATATTTTAAAAATATATTATGAATGTGTTCTTAAATAATTTTAATATAACTCAATAGTTACTTTTAAAGTATTTTAAGTAATTTTAAAGTAACTTAAAATGATATTTAAAATACTAAAACATTATACACAACAAATTAGCTCCTATTTCAAAATAAGTAGGCTCCTTGTTCTCATGTAATAAAAGAATTGAAGCAGAGCTATTGAGAATTAGGTATTTTCTCTATGTTGCCCTTGTGTTTTTGAACTCCTTTCTCTGTTGTTCTATCCCAGCAAACTTATACTGATCCTTCAGTACCCAGTTAAAATGCTCCTACTTATGGGAAGTCTTCTTGACCTTCATCTCCAGGGTCCCTCTGTTCATTGCCTTTTAATTAGAGCAAGTAACATTGTATTAAAATAGTCTGTTTATATATCCATTTCCCCCTCCAAACAGTAAGCACGGGAACTTTGTCCTTGCTATGTCTCCACCTTCTGTACTACAGAGGCAGGAAAGCTAAGAACTACATTTCCTAGAGTCCTTTGCAGCAAGGGTCTAGACGAAGTTTAGGTTCAACCAATCAGAAGCACTTGCATGAGAATGTTATTGGAGAAGAATGCCAGGCTCAAAGCATTGTTTTGCTGGTGCAGAGTGTGGCAGAGGTGGCATGGCTCTTGGAAACTGTAATGGTGGCAGCACCTTCATGATTGTATCAGAGGCAGCAGCTCTCATGGTGGCCTCATTTCACAATGTAATTTGGGGAGACATTTCTGAAAGCTCTGCCTGGTGTCTTTCTTCAGGCTATACCCTTGATAAATCCCCGTCTTCTTGAATTATAGTATTCCCTCATTTATAGCAGGTATTACATTCTAGACCTCCCCGCGATAGGTGAAGATACACGAAGTAGGAAACTTACATTTATTTTAATGTTTATATATACTTTAAGGCTTTTTTTTTTTTTTTTTTTACTTTAAGGCTTTATAAACCCTTCCCACACACTTATAAACCATTCCCAGTCCCTTATTAACCTTTCCCACTCCCTTATTAACCTTTTCCACACTTTTATAAACACTACTTATGTTCTTAAACATATTCTACACTCTTAAACCTACGTAGCTTTAACAACATATGTATACAGTACCACAAAATCCCACGATATAGCAAAAAATTCGCGATAAATAATTATATATAATATTTTTAAAAATCCCACAATACAGTGAGGCCATGATAAGTGAACCGCGATATAGAGAGGGACTACTGTAGTTCAAATGGATTCTGTTATTTGCAACTAAGTATAAGGCGTTAGTCTGCAGTCACAAAAAAAACGTCCACGACCTTGGCTCTGATTCCTGTCGTTTTCCAGCCACACAGCAGCAAATGAGGTTTTGTGCCCTATCACAGAGATCATCATCTGCAACCAGAGCCAGTGGCACCAAGCCCTTGGGAATCCATTGGGTCATCTGACGCCATGATCTCAGGCTGCTACCAGAAAAGCTCCAGATTCAAATGATGCAGGAAATCATCCGGGGGAGACCTATCCCAGAGTGCTCAGGGAGTTGGGAGACTGGTAGACACTTCTCAGACATGCCTCTAAACCAGCTCCGTGACTTTGGGTAAATCACATCCCCTCTCTGGACCTCTGTTTTCTCTTTCTTAAAGCAGTTTGTTTGAACTCAGTGATATCTACAGGTTCCCTTCAGTATTTCCCACTCACTAACTGAGGCAGACTGATACTATGAATTGATGGTCCACAAAAGGAGGACATTAAAACTGATCGGCACCTCCTTTCGATAGCTAGCCCCTCCACTGCCTCCACAAGGCCATCTCGGCCTTACTCCACCAGCCTTTCCCTTTCTCTTGACTCCCCAACATCACTCCTATAAGGAACCAGGCAGTACAATGATCCCAAATGGTCATGGTCACGTGTTCAGTGGCTGTCAGGTGGAGAGGCTTTCAGATCTGGGTTCATGTCCCTTCTCTGCCCCTCACTGGCCATCATAGGCCCAGCACTTTTCTGAGCCTTAGTTTCCTCATCTGTCAAATCAGCATAAAAAATGCAGCCCATGTGGAATGGGGTTAATATAAGATATTGATGACAATTTCAGGAAAAACAGGAGCACAGTGCCAAAAAGTAGCACAGGAAGTACCCAGGAAATGTTCACTCCCTTTCCCCCCTTTTTCCTGCTGTTGAAGGGCAAGAGCTGAGAGTAGATGCCCAGGGAGTCAGACATTTTTGTACAATCCCTCAGCTGGTTGGTGGCAGAGCTGAGTCAGGGATGAATAACTCAAGGAAGTTTCTCCACCGTCTGGATCCTTCTTCTGCTGTTATTAGTAAACCTCTCTCCTGCCACCCTGCGAACAAAGCCCATGTGGAGCTCTGCGTGGACGTGGGGATGCCTTTGATCACCCATCTCTGCTGCGGATTGCATAGATTGACGATACTTCTGATGCTTTGACATCTGGGGACTTGCTGACTCTGGAGAGGCTGCCCCTCCCAGGGCCAGCCCAGAGGTTCCTGGATAGAGGAAAGGACTAACTCCCCCAAGGGTCTGTGAACACAGCTTTCACATGCAAACCAACTAACACAGAGTTTGTACCCACCCCCACTGAATTCTCTCACACTCAGGGCTACTATCCCAGGTGCCCAGAAAACACTCCAGGCAGTACCTACATCAAAATCATCAAAATCAGCTCCACGGCTAGGTCTAAAGCCTCAGTCTTCCCATCTGGAAAATGGAACTAACAGCCCTTCCTTCCTTCTCTGTTCTACCTGGGCTTCGCTTGGGGGTGGGGGAGGGTTGCACTGCTTCATCAATCTCTAAAGATAACGGACTTGAGGAAATAAAGTTACTAAATCACCTCTAGAGTCTGCTTCTGATCGGACACCCAAGAACTGCATTGTGCAGGTAGCCATGGAAATCCCTGCCTGGTCTGGATATAGGCTATCATGCAGACATCAAAAACGAGGCTTAAACATTTAGTGGAAAATGCAAGTTACAAAACTATGATCTCCGAAGAGAACTATATATACATATATGAATGCATGGGGAAAGGGAGGGGCTGTAACACAATATCCATAGTGGCTTTCTCCGAGTGATTTTGAAAATTATGAGTGATTTTAGCAATACTTTTCTGTAATGGGGTTATGGCTCTTTTAATATTGGGAATCATTAGTAAATGCCGTTTTAAGCCCTAGCTCTCCTCTAGCTGCCCCTTAACCTGCTAGAAGTTGCAAGAAGCAGTTTCTCCAACCTTCTTAACTCCATTAGCCTCTCAAGGTGAGTTAGTCTGTCTCTTCTTTCAGTTCTGGAAAAATGATCTCTATGCAGCTCGAAAGGGAGGGGACCCTGGCATCACATTCGGCACCTCGCTGGTATAAATAGTCCCAGCTGGTGAGATCAGAAGCCCAGCTCATCTCAGATGCCACTGGGCTTCCGGCAGCCAAGTCCAATGTTGGTGCCAGGCTGCATCTGTCCTGCCCCTATCTCTGTGCCCTCAAGACTGCAGTGGGCAAGGCCAGACAGCGCCAGCTGCCTCAGCAGCAGGTGAGGGCCTCCACTAAGGGAGCAGACAAATGCAGAAGGCCAGAGGCAGAAGTAGCCTTGGTGGTCCCAAATATTGTTTCCCCTCCTCCCACCCAGACCTGGGTTCCAGCTTTACAGGTGAAGGAGGCCTCATTTCAGCAGGTCCAGGGTCTGGTTTGCAGACTATCTGGCTCTGTCATTCTGCCAGCCTTTCCCCACAAGCCTGCCCCACAGAGGGCTCCCCTGTTGGCCTGATATGCCCCGCCTCCTCCAGAGCTTCTTCAGGACCATGGGGTCTTCCTTAGAAGCCACAGTACATTGAGTCCCAGCAACTACCGGCTGGTATAGGACAAGGCCCCTGCACTCAACTTTCTATCTAACATTCCCCTTCCTCCCCAGACGCTGAGAGCATTCAAAGGAACAAAAGCCCAGGGAGGTTGCTGTGTTGTGCAAGAGCACACCTGCCAGGCCTCCACCTGCCCAAGCTCAGCAATCTGAACCCCTGGGCTCCTGTCAAGCCTGATACAGAGTCTCCAAGAACCACAGAGTAGTTTATCTATTTCACACTGGGTAGGAAACCCGTGTCATATGGCAACTCTGTACCAATTAAGAAAAACCACCTTTTTCTCCAGGTGAATTAAGCCACATGCCAGTCACATGGCTCATCAAGTAAGAAGGAGCTGGATGTCAGCCCCTCTTGACCCCTTGACTGGGTATGTGTGTGCAATGCCTACCGTGCCCAACCGTATATGGAAAACAGACACTAGACTCTGTCTCATTTTATCCTCCTCATTGCCCTACAAGGCAGGCATTACTTCCCCAGTTTGTATCCAAGACTCGGACTGTAAGAGGTAAAGTAACTTGCCCATGGTCATTCAGCTAGCAATGGTGGCACGAGAAAGGGAACCTCAGGCTTCCAAAAGCCCAGAACCCAAGTTCTGACTCTGACAAGCCACAGGCAGGTCACTGGGGGTTCTCTCAATGAGCAGCCCCTCCCTCTCCTGAGGCCCACAGCCCCCTTCAGTGAGCTCAGAGCTATTTCTAGAGCCAGAACAGCTGCTGCTGTCTCGAGACAGCACACTACCCGTCAGAGCAAATGCACAGAAATCAGAGGCTGAAAATTGCAGGCTGACAACTCAGAGAACTGGAGGGTCTTCCCAAAAAGGTACAGGGAGGGGCAAGAAGGGCTCGGCTGCTAACAACTGCAGGTCACAGCTGCCAGGAGGAGACACTGCCCCTCCTGGTGGTGGACAGACCTAGCTTAGACCCCTGCCTGGACCATGGCCCTCTCTGAGCCACAGTTTCCTCATCTGCCCACAGGAGTTCCCTGAGCTGCTTTGAGATACCAGAACCACAAGCTAAGGAGCAGGAAGTTCTGAGTACACCGCTTGATAGTCTGGTGACTAATCTGCTCCCTGTGTGAGCCTCCTGAAGTGCCATCCCTGGGGAGGGTGCTGGGGGGTCAGGGACAAAGCCTGACATGACATTCCTCCTTCTCCTAACCTGCAATTCTGCAGGGCTCCAGGTCACATGTCAAGCTCACTCCTGCAAGAGCACGTATTCAGTGGCCTTATTTGGGGGGGCCAGACCAGGGAGCCCTGAAAAGCTCCCCTTGTAAAATTCAACCCACCAGCCAGGAGCCTCCAGGTGTCTGAACTGCTCTGGTCAACCTTCCTCACACGCATCACCCTCCTGCTCCTGGGAGGCTTCACCACCATCCCTCAGGCACCCAAGCCAAGAGTTGCGTCTTAGTTCACCTCCTGCCCCGTCTGATCACTTTGGCTCCCTTAGCAGGCCACGGCTCCATCCTGCACCAGAGATATAATTGGTTTCCTTCCTCTCCTGAGTTGGCCTCTCTGTCTGGAACATGGCTCCTCACTGTGTCTTCCCAGTTACTACAGACCCGACCGAGGTCGGCTTCCTTTGGCAGCCTTTCCTGCCCTTGGTCACAGCCATTGATGGAGGGGGTGCGGGCTACGCACGGCTACATAGAGGGGGGGTGGGGGCTGAGGCAGCCTTGGGTGCCCTTCTTTCCGAGTGCCCCCAACTGGTTATCAGGGGGAGGCTTGGCCCTCCCAGCCCAACCAAGACCCTTTTTCTTTCCATTCTCCATTTCTTCCCATTCTCACTCTGTTCTGTGGCCTTTGCCAAGTGACTGGTATAAGATTGCTACAGAGGGTCTAGGAGGGTGGAAGCATGGGAGTCATGAAGAAGGGGAGGAGGGGGCATGGCTGACAACAGCCGCTGAAGGGAGTCACGGACAGTTCAGGGAGCTGATGTGGGGTGAAGAAGGGGTGAAGCACCCTGGCAGGCCCCTGTGATCTTCTGATCTGGAAATGTGATTCCCAGGAGGGAGCGTCTCCTACCCAGCTATGAGTCAGAGGCAAAGCCAGGCCAGGCTCTACCTGTGAGGTCCACTCAGCAGACTCCACCAGTGACTGAGCAAAGATAAGGAAACTGAGGCACAGGAAGTTTCATGGAAGTGGTTATTTGCCCAGGATACTCAATTCAGACCCAACTAAGGGCCACAATGCTCAGGGGGCCCAGGGAGCTCATGGAATGGCACCACCTGAGAAGCATCAGGGTACCACCAACCCTGCCTGCAAACAGCCTCCTCTCAGCCCCTGGAGGCCCACGTCAGGTGCTGGGAGGAAAAGGGGAAGCTGTACCATCTTTGTTCAGTTTTTCCAGCACCCAGCCCAGAACACTCTGCCAAACCTGACCCTCCAAATTCTTCCCAGCTGGATGGAGCCCAAGAACTCTGTCCCTTTCTTTATATATTTATCTTGTCCTTTCCCACGGACGTGAAAATTGACCAGAAAGGCTTATGCTAAGGCAGCCTGCACCCACTGCTGCCCGGCCCCCAACAGCTGTCATCACATCTGGAAGTCCACCATGGAAAATTCTTCCCCTTGTGGTAACCTTGCCGCTGAGGGCTCCTCTTTGAAAGGCAGAATTCCCAGGAGCAGGTGGAAGGAGGCATTTTTTAGGGATAATAATCAGGAAATGCTAAGCACAGGGACTAGGGCACGGGATGATACAGAGGAAAAGAGTGGGAAAAACGAGGGTGGAGATGAGAGACCCTACAGATCATCTTGCCTATGGTGCTAATGATAGTAGTCATTATAGGAAGGGAATATATGCATAATTACCTACTTGAATCAACATGGCCATTTTCTTACAGTCTAACAGCCAGGGGCTGAGGGCAGGACTAGACTGCATGGGAGGACTTGGGAAGGAAAGCAGAGGAGACCCAGCCCAACCCTGCATCTGACCTGTCCACAGACCAGAAGGAAGGATCCCTCTACTCAGCATGGCCCATTAGTGCTGGGACCCCAGAGTCACACTGGATGGGATGAGTTCCAGTTCCTCCACTCACCACCTGGAAGTGGTGACTCAGTTTCCTGATCTGTAAATGAGGGCAATGACAGTAGCCACCCCAAAGGTTTGAGGATGAGGAGTAAATGCAGTAAGATGCCTGGCACATGGCCCCCAGGAGCGAGGCACGTGGAAGTTCAAGGCAAGTCTCACTTCTCCGCGGAAGCGCCCCTGATTTCCACACTGAGTTCTCAGAGTACTCGCCATCTGGCTCGCACAATTTATTACCTAATTATACACTGTCTTGAAACAATTAGGGAACAATTCAAGACAGCATAATAAAGTGCTGAATTGAATTCCATCGGGTTCCTTCCTGCTCTGAAATATGACAATTCCAAATCCCATATTGTGCAGCACATGCCACACACACACAAATCCTGCCCCCGAGAGAAGGGCTCTGGCCCAGGCCCTGAAAAGCTTGGGGCTTGCTCTTTTCTCCTATGGCTGGTGCCATCCTCCCCCTAGGAAGCCCCTGCACCACAACCTGAAGCCCAGCTGCACAGGGAGAGAAGGCTGTCCCAGGAACAGGCAGCCTAGGTGGGTGGCAGCTTGGCCGCCTCTGCTCTAGAACTCAGAAAGAAGTATCCTTCGAGTCATCTTTGCACACCACCTCCTGCCACCCTGTCCCAGACCAAGAGGACCAAGGCTGTGCAGAGTCTGGGAGAAGGGACCAGTGAGGCCAGCCAGCCAGGCCACCTGTGGGCTATGCCTGAAGTTGAAGGGTCCACAAGACCTTGTGTGCACAGTAGTCCAGCCCAGATCTCTAGGGCAAGAGAAGAGTTTATGTACACTGTGCAAAGAGTTCTCTGTGTGCTTAATGATAGAAGTAGTCCTCTGTGCAGACACACCTTACAGAACATAGAGTTGAAAGGACTATCAAGGAAGGCTTCAGGGAGGTGGTGGGGTGGGAGTAGAAACTGGCAGGAGGACAAGGACTTGGATGTGGAGCAGGGTGCAGCTGGCAGAAGTTGAGGGAAGCCCTTCATGCCGTGGTTACGGGCCAAGCTGAGAGTCACAGCCTGGGGGGCTCCTGCCTTAGCTGCCCTCAGTCCTCATGACCAGAGGTTCTTTCCCTGGGATGTCCTGAGGCAGTGGGCGCAACATGGCTTACCCTGCAGGACCAAGACCACCGAGGGCCCTGCTGCACTTGATCACTGAGTGATCCATCCCTGGGCAGACAGGCAACTGGCCAGGCCAGAGCAGTTAAGGTGCTCAGCTGGCCAGGCAGGAAGGAGGATGCTCTCTTGCTCTTCTCCTCGCCATCCCCATCCACCCTTCCCAGGATTGTGAAGCTCTGTGGGGAGTGCAGGGGAGGGTTTCTCAGCCAGTTGCTGCGGAAGTATATAATCTGTGTTCATGCCTTCTCCCTCCTTCTGCTACACCTCCCCCACCTCAGTCTCCATTTTCCCACCCCGCCACGCAGAACTCTCTGACCACCCTATGACCTGCTCTTCTCAAAGGAAATTTTTCTGATCATCCCAAACTGTGAATGGGTTTATGATTCCAAAGTGTATTCCCTTTCTGGGGATAAATGTTCAAATACTATGCCAGGAGGGGACAAGGTTTAATCCAAAGGAATAAATCTCTAAGGGAGAATTCAGGATCAGTGACACTGAAGTTTGCTTTCTTACCAACAGCTTTTACTGTGTCCCTGCTTCATTCCTTCTTTTATTCAAGTAAAATTTATTGGGCGCCTACTGCTTGCAGGTGCCATACTGGGTGCTGAGAACTCGAAGATGAAGAGGCACAATCGCTGTCTAGTGGAGACTGAAACATTAACATGTAACTTGAACATGACGAGAACCATCAAAGAACTACCTGCTTCTTCAAAGCACCCACTTAAATGGAAGCATTGGCTGATTAAAAATTATTCCTATCTGCTCATGAATGCAGCTCCCCTAAGATGCTATTGGACACCCCTTTTACTTGTAGACTTGAAGTGTATAAAGCTGTATGTCAATGTATATTTCATAACTCATTCACTTTCCAGTTTGGCCTGGACTTCCCCCAGCTCAGGTCTAATGAGAACACTTGGCCACAGCCTTCATGAGCCCTACCTGGCCTGCATTTTCTTTGTGATCCTGTTTGGTGTTTCCCAGATGGATCATTGGGACCTGCTCCTCCTCCTTATGCCTCCTGGTTGAGTATACGATTCATGAGTCATTTGGTTTTTTGCCCCCTTTACTGTCTGGTTATATATATGGTGCCTCCTGCTTTCCCTGCCAACTCTGTTAATAATGAATGTAACAGGTTGTATCACACTTCAACACACCACATAACTATACATAGCAAAACATGGCACGCGCTGAATTATTCAGTACGTGAATGAGAGCACCATACTTGACACACACTCCAGGCACAGAGGATGACGTACTCCACTCTGCAGAGCACTGTCCATGCATCCCAGTTGCATCCCAGCTGCATCCTCCCCCAAGCCCTGCAAATCTGCTGCCAGGAGAGGACCTGCCCATTTTGAAGAAGGCAGAAGCTTCAAGGTAAAAAAAAAAAAATCCCACACATATGGGTCTGTTCTAATTGCACTTGTCATTATTTTCCACATATTATGGTTACTCAATCAAAAATTGGGATCTGAAATTGGAATTGTCCCAGAAAAACTTGGGACATGTTGGTCATCACACCTCCTAGGAAGTCCTTGGTCAAATGGTGGCTCTCCAGAAGGAAATCAACTGAGCTGGTGACAATGTTGAGTAAAGGGCCCCTTATTTCCAAAACCAAACTGACATTGCTAGCCATCTCTGACCCTGAGGGATCCCCGCAGACAGGAAAGGGGAGGCTGACACAGGCACTGGGGAGCAGGGGAATAAAGGGGAGGGACATGAGACAGGCTGTGGGAAGAAAGGAAGTAGAGGGGAGAAGCAGGAAACAGGGACGGAGAAAGAACAGTAAACCAAGAACAGGTGGCGGAAAGCAACGGAGAGAGCAGATGGGGCGAGAGAGGTAGAGAAATTAGAGACAACATTGCAGAAAGAAGGAGGAAGGAGATAAGCTGCTGGCAGTGGGAAAAGTTAGAAACAGTCCTTGTGCAGCGGTCTCAGCCACTGCCCAGGGACACCTGCCAGAACGGCCCCCAGGAGCCTTCCCGCCTTACGCAGCTGATGAACATTTTCTAGTCAAAACCCCTCTGTGAGCTCTTCACTGAGCCCTTCCCAGGGAGGCAGAGACTCGTGGACTTGTCTAGACCACCCCTCATCTGGGTGGGTGGGTCACACAGCAGAAGGGCCAACATTGAAGGCTCAACATCAGGAAGGGACAACTCTAGACACCTCACCCTCCCAAGGTGACCCCAGAGGCCAGGAGGGTGGCCAGGGCTTTCAGTACACACCTGTGAAAAGAACTGAGCTCCTCAAAGCCCAGAATAAGACCCTGATCCCAGTTCATGGCCTACAGCCACTTAAACAGCCCGAGGTCTGTCTGTAGACTCCTCCCCAACTGGTTTTTGACATTGGAGCCATATCTTTTCTTTTCCAAAGCATGAAACAAAATCCTAAGTATTGGGAGCCCCTGAAAAACATACTATTTCTCTGCAGGGTCAGTTTAATGTTTTGGTGTCAATATTAATAGCAAAAGTACTCAGGCCTCTTTCCTAGGGAAAAGGATTGAAAGTTAGCCTGTACTTAGAAAGGCAAAAAATGAAGAAACAAAACAATTTAATCAGTCACTGGAAATCCTTAGTTGGCAGGTTCTGGCCACGCCCAGCTCCAGGCAGAGAGAGCATCCTGCCTTGTCCCCAAAAGTCCCCCACAATGCCTTTCCTGCAACAAGTGTATCCCACCTGAGCATATTCCATTTTCATTCATTCAACAAATAATTACTGAATTCCCATTGCTGAGTATGCAGAGTGCCCTGGACCACTGATTTTAGCTCCAAACACTACCACAGGTCAAGAAGAAATAACCACATGATGGTACAAATGTCAAGTTTCAGACTCCTCTTGATAGACATGGGTCTTCCCCAGCCAAGGTCAGCCTCACCCATGGGAAGAGGAAGAACTGCCTTCATAGCGGGATTTCAGCGGAGCAGGAAGCCCACGGCTAACACCCACCCCAGATGCCACCCCCCAACACACACACACTCATACAGTTGCAGGCTGATATCCAAAATCCTTGCAGCAGGTACAGAGCTGATGCCCCAATCTAAGTGGAGGCCTGAGGCCCAGGCTACCCCCAAGCCCACCTCCCAACACAGGGGCGGGCCAGTGGTCCCTACTTTGTTGTGGGTGGTCCTAGCCCCCACCCCCCTGTCAAAGAAGACAAGTCAGGATCCCAAAACACAAAGAGCTTTGAGCCACTGTGGGGAGCTGGCTTCTTCCCTGAGGGCAGCTCTGGGGCTGGGCCATGGGGCGGGGGGGCTCAGGGTCACCCCAGGACAGGCTTCCCCCTCCCTGGTTATTCACCCGGGGCTGTACCTGGAGCTGGAGTCACTGCCGCTGGGTGACTCTGGGACGTCCGTGACATTAAAGAGCCCCGTCCAATTGGCCAGCTGGTCGTCACTCTGCCAACCAAACTGGAGGCCTCTGGCAAGAGAACGAGGCAGTTGGTACTCATGGTCATGTGCTGGGTTAAGCCTGTCTGTCTACCAGAGAGCTGCATACTGTCCTGTGCCAAGTGACGCATTGCCTTGGTCATGCACTTAGTGGAGAACAGGGGTGATGTCCAACCATGGGGATGATGATGATAAACCTTTCCAGTGTTCTCTGCTCGACTACATCCATCACCTCATTGCACCTTTGTTGGCAGACATTCCACAATGTACACGCAGGGAAATGGAGGCTTCGCCAGACCAAGGCCACAGTGCCCTCCTGCCTCCCCTGTGGCATGACCCACAGTCCCTGCCTCTAGAGGCTTACACCAGAAGCACTCTTGATGGATCGCCAGCACTGTCCTCAGAGGCCAGACACACTGCACAGCTTTTAATGAAACCTAGTTTTCCATCACAGACCATGGACTCAAAACACATGGTTATCTCTGCTCCCTCCCCAAGCCTGGCTGGAGTGATAGCCAAGGAATAAATAAGGACACGAGCTTGGAGCCAAGGATAGAAGGGGGCCAGTGACCACATTGAGGAAGATGAAAAGCAGATGGGTAATTGCCTTTGACAGAGAGAGCGGAATCCTGACTCCTTAAGAAGCAAATCTACTCACCCAGCACAGCTCAGGAAGTCAGGGACGGTCCCATCACGCCCTCACTTTCCCTTAACAACTCATCATCTTTGCTCTCCATGGACCATTTAGACTGCAACACACCCTGGCTAACACAGCCAATAACAATCCAACCATATATTGATACTTTATACTCCCACAAAGGGCTTCACTTCTACCAGGGAGCAAAGTCAGGCTTCCAGGGGTCAGACAGGGAGTGAAGGAAGTGGCAGAAGTGAGGGTGTGTGTCCTCCCTGCCAGGGGTATTACCCTGAGCTCCGTCTACTGTGGACCCAGTGCCCTATCGGAAGATAGGCCTCTACCACAAAGTGCCACTTCACTCAGGCTTCCAAGAGATGCTAGAAATCCAGACTCTTAATATCCCAAATTTTTTAAAGCTGATTATTAATTCAAACTTGAAACACAGGGCAGACCTGCAAACCACACTGACAGGCCCCCTACATACATCATCTTGCTTGGTCCTGACCTTAGTCTGAAGAGGGAGACAGAGTGGGCCTCATGCATCCCAGCTGAGGAAACTGAGGCAGACAGTGGGAAGTGACCTCTCAGCCAGCTCGAGGCCTGACTCCCAGTTCAGTTCTTTGGCTACCAAAGTTCTGGCTCCTGTCCCAGGAGTCAGCTGCACACAGCATACCTCGGGGTCTTCCAGCTTGGGGGGCTGGGTCAGCAACCCTCAGCCTTCTGCCTCCTGCACAATGGACAAGCTCACCACCTTAAAAGGTACCCACAGAGGAAGCCCAGGTGAGCACCGTCCCTCCTGCTCCACAGAGCATATCAGAGGGAAGCAAATGACTGCGCTGCTATCATTACAAGGATAACCTTGAATTGGCTCTATTTGAAAAAAATAAAATAAATGAAGAAAATCATTCACAAAACATCAGTACTTAACTTCTCTGGGAGGATAATCTATAGAATTACGTATTTGCATTTTCCCTCCCCCTTTCCAAGGAGGTAGCTTGGCTGTTTCTCCCTCTCACTTTAGGGCCCCTTGGGGCGTGGGAACTGAACGAAATTGTGCTAAAGCCATTCTAGAGGAAAGCAGGCAGGCCTTCGGGCCTGGGGAGGGCTGGGTGCATATGGTGGGACCACAGCTGAGCAGAAAATTCCTCAGCCCCAGGAAGCCCCCTCTGCTCTGGTGGCTTGGGGTTCTTCTCCTAGTTCTACCTTTAAATGGACAGCAAGATCCAGAAAGACTGCCATTAAGGGGCCTCAGCAGGCAGGACCAGGGCTCTAGAGGCCTCCAGAGGACACTGAGCAGATCGGCTGAGGTTGGGGCAGCCTGGGGAGTCCCCCCAATCTTTGTGCCTCAGGAGCCCCCATGACCTTCACACGACCCTGGGCAGGAGGAAAGTGGGAAGGCCACTCAGTAATGACAGACTAATTTTCCCACCAGCTGGTGGGTAAGGTTTAGTCTTTTTCTTAACCAAAAGAAAATGAGGTGGTGAGCTGTTTCTTTTACACCACACTTGTGAAATAAAATGTATAAACACTTTTCTATTATTAATCAGCAAATCACTTGCATTGTACCTCACAGCTGACTGGGGAAAACTTTCCTTTATCTACTCATGCTCTTTTATTTTATTATATAGCAAATACTTATTTGGTTGCATTATTCTTTAGTTATCCCACAGCCATGCCAGGCTGGGGGCTAGGGTTCAACAGTGGAAAAGCCCCGCCGCATCACAATTTCTACTAGAGAAAGGCAGATGAACAAACAATAAATAAGAGGCGGTGTAATATGTCATGGGTCAGATGGTGAAGAAGGCTGTGGAAAAAAGTAAAGGGAGGCAAGGGGGATTGGAGTTTGGGGCGGGTGAGGGGTGCAGTTCCACACAAGGTGGTTTTCTTCCTGAGAAGGTGACATCGAGCAGGACTTGAAGTGGGTGATGAGGAAAGGAGCCAGCGGGTACTGGGAAGACGCTCCAGAAGAGGACTAGCGCCTGCAAAGGCCCTGGGGCAGGAGTGCGCCCGCTCATTCTGGCAAGGTGGTCCGTGCAGTGAGGGCTCAGTGAGTTAGGGGCAGGTGGCAGGTGATGGGGCATCAGTTCAAAGGAGCAAGGCCACCTTTCTCTGGTCACTCAGAGGCACCTAGGAGGGAAGAAGGTGGGCCCCATCTTCTGAGGAGCAACTCAGCAGGGGCACCCAGGTGTCTGTGAGCACTGGACCCTTCCTGGGGCGCCCAGATTGCTCTCCTTCACCTCCTCCGGTCCTCTGCCCTCCCAGGTCCACATGAGGAGCTGGGTGGGTGGTCACGAGAGACCTCTCAGAGAAGGTGCTGGGACCTTCCCCCTCAGATCAAAGCAGAAACGCCTGCCAGCTGAGAAGCCTTTTCAGCAGGATGAATGGGCATAATTATCAGTTCCACGGTCCCTCTCACCTGTCCTCACTCCTGACTCATTCACAAGTGACTCACATATTTCCCAGTGAAGCACCCGACGCCAACATTCCACCCAGGAGGACCTGGGGCAGGAAGGGAAGCGGGTTCATCCCAGGGTTGGCCTGCGGGGCCCGTCACTCAGAGAAACAGAAAGGATCCTGCAGGTGAGAGCAATGGGGGCCTTCCTCAGGCTGGTCCCCATGCTCTCCACCCCCAGAGGGGAAAGGAGAAGACTGGCAGAGCAAGTGGTAGGCACTGGGGTGGGTGGGGGATCTATGGGCGGCAGAGGGCTGGCCTCCGTGAGAGTCCCCAGATCTGGCGCCCAGGGAGCCGTTGAGCAGATGGAGCTTCCTGGGTTCTGAGGCCATCCCTGGTTCTGTAGAGGCCTCTGGCTAAGAAGTGGCTGCGGCAGGGCCCAGGGGCAGTCCCATGCTGGCAGTGTCCAGGCAGGGGTAGGGGGGATGGACACGGAGACACCCAGCCATCGAGGAGGGGTCTAGAGACAGAAACCAGACAAGTTCCAGGCACAGCTCTGGGACCACCTCGCCACCCCTAGCCTCTGCACCACAGAGGAGCCTGCAACCCCTACCCGGCCCCCCCACCCAAGGCCAACCTCCAAACAGTCCTACTCCCTGGCCTGATGTTCCAGACCCCCACTGCCTGCCCAACCTCCCCTGGGGGCCAGAGCCACATGAGTGGGCACCCCAGGCCATCCAATCATGTCAGGCCCCTTGCCGCCACTCTTCATTAAATATTTGGTCAACATCAATTACAGGGAAGAGCACATACCAGCCTTCCAGCTCTGCTCTGACACGGAGGCCCTAAACTGTGATGTTGCCTGGCTACGCACCACCCTCATCACTGTTTCCTCCAAAACCTACAACATGTCGTCTATGCCCCACAAGTATGAATGTATTTTACACTGTCTTACATATTTCTCATGTCTGCCTCTTTCAGTGTTCTGGAAGTTTCTTAAGGACATGAATCATACCTAATAATTCTTTATAACATCCCCTCTCCCCGACACAACACTGAATGGGTATTTAAGAGCTATTTCTCGATGATAGTGAAAACCTTTGGGACGCCCTTTGCCAGTGTCCCTGCATTCAGTGATTAATGTCAGGCACTGTGCTAGGTCCTGGGAATTCAGAAATGAATAAAACATCTCTTACAAGTGTCTTACAAGCTCTGGGACCTTATGCAAGTTACTCACCCTCTCTGAGTAAATATTAAATGAGGATGACTATATCTGTTTAACAGGACTCTGGTGAGGATTAAATGAAATAATCCTCATTCAAAATTATCTGCTTAGGTCAGAGCCTGGCTCATGAGCCCTTAGTGAATGTTAATAATCAATATTATTACCTGATGAATCCATCACCTGTATATGTGTGCATGTGTGTGGTGGGGGGAATCCCTACACATAGAGTTAAGAGCTAAATTAGAGAATTATTGGGTGAAAGACTATTAGATGAGAAGTGAATGGGCCTGGGTAAGTTAAAGAAGAGAAGCTAGATCCTCTAAGAGGCAAAAGTTTCCAGAAAGTACAAATGTCAAAAAGTACAAATGAGAGAAATGGGCTAGGGAGCAGAGTGTGAGGACAGTGCTGCATCCCTGGGGGACATCTGGGGAAGAGACAGGAAGCTACTGTCTCCCACCTAGGGCGGACGGGGGGCGGGGGGGACACCAGCAGGCCAGGGCCAGGACCAGAGCAAGGCGAGCAGGGCGCCCAGCGCACAAAATTGAGGTCGGCCACATGCTCAGACTCCTTCAAGAACAGGGTCAACACCTGAGAGGGAGCCTCCTTAAACTGTGCTCCCTGGGAGCCTTGCTTGTCAGTGAAACGCTCTGACCAGCAGAACTGTAGCTGTTCGGCCAGCTTAGGACACCCCCCAGGGGGTCAGCTCTGCTCTTTCATCCTCTCTAGAACACTCTGCACCTCCACCCCGTCCCCACTAGTCACCCTCCCCCTCCAGAGTCACCTCTTGTGTTGACCCTCTGTCCCACGGACCCCATCTCCTGGGTCCCCATCGTCCCTGGGTGGGGGGACAGTTGGCTCAGTGATGACAGCACTTTGAATATACACTTTGGTTACAGCACAAAGTCAGGCTGTACTTTTCCTTGACCCAGTTTCTTATCCTCAAGTCTCAGGACTGCAGCAGCCACATCCAGATCGACCCCCTTGAGGTGTGGGAGAGAGGAAGGCTGGGGGAAGACAGCGGATAGGAGAGTCCTCCCTGTCCAAGGCCGGACACAGTAGGTGCAGCCGCAGCTCCTGTCCCCGGTGCAGTCACACAGAAAGCAACAGGACAGCGCTGGGCAGAATGTGCTGAGTCCAGACAGCAGAGGCACGATGAATTCGGAGCCGGGGAAGAACACTGTGGGCTGGGAGCTGAAGGACAAGCGGTGTTTGGCCTCACAGAGAAACAGCTGGGAAGGCACAGCAGTGGGGACACCAGGTGGGAAAAGACAGGGTCAGGACAGACGTGATGTGAATAAGAGACCCCTGGCTGACAGGAGCAATGGGACTTCAGGGCCCTGGCCAGGTGGCACAGTTAGTTGGAGCATCCTCCAAACACCAAAAGGTTGTTGGTTCGATCCCCTGTAAGGGTGTGTATGCAGAGGCAACCAATCGATGTGATGTTTCTCTCTCACGTTGTTTCTCTCTCTCTCCCCTCCCTCCTCCACTCTCTCTAAATTCAATAATGAAAATATCCTTGGGTGAGGATTTTTAAAAATAGTAATAAATAAAAATATTTTGTTAAAAAGAGTGGGACTTCAGGCACAGACTAATCCATCAGAGGGGGTGAGACTTTTGTTTGGGGAGGGGGATGCAATGGAGACATTCAAAAACTTCTGTTTCTGTCAAAATGGCACATGGAAAACCTTCTGTGGCAGGTGCCCCTTCAGGAGCAGGTGCCCCTTCAGGAATGAAGGATTTCTTCCTCACCTGCTGGGGGTACTGGGAGCTGGCAGCTCCCAGCTCTCAGGCTCCTCTGGGAGTTGTCTCAAGTGAGGAGAGTCAACTTGACCAAGATCAATTCCAGAGGCAGCCACATCCAATGACTGAACACTCAGTGCAGAGGTATAAAGGCCGGCCTCCTCACCCCTGTGGCAATTCTCCAGGGCTCCTCATGGGGGTGGCTAGGGTCTTTAATTTTAAGTCCTCACCCAAGGATATATTTATTGATTGGGGGGGTGGCGGGGAGAAAAACACTGATTGGTTGCCTCCAGTACACACCATGACCAGGGATCAAACCCACAACCTGGGTATGTACTCTCACTGGGGATCGAACCTGCAACCTTTTGGTACAGACAATGCTCCAATCAACTGAGGCGCCTGGCCAGAGCTGACGAGAGCCTTCCCTGGGACTGCACTGCAGCTGTTCCTCCCTCGGCTCGGTCTCCCTTCTTCATGTGTGGATCCCAAGAACACATTTCACTAAACGTGCTGCACTCTGATCTCTGGCTTAGAGTCTGCTTTCCAGGGAACCACTCTGCAACATCTCCCACTAAAACACTGATTAAATGTGTGCAAAATGCCTTCTTAAATGGATGAATAATCTGGCAAGGAAAGAAGTAGTAGATGAGTTTTAAAGCCAGTAGCTGCCTCAGGGGCATCTGCCAATCCTAATAATTCATGCATCCCCTGTAATGGCCATTATATTATTATAACAAGCAAGTATTAATCAAATGGAAGCTGTCTCACTATATTAGACAAAATAGATTTCAAGGATCAAAGTATTACTAGAGATAAAGAAAGTCACTACAATAAAAGATTCAGTTCATTAGGAAGATGATATAGCTAAACTAGTATATAACTAATAAAATCACTCCAATATGCATAAGGTAAAAGTTGATAAGGAGAAGCTGATAAATCCATATCACAGAAGTTTTCATCACACATCTTAGAAATGTGATAGAGCAAGCAGAACAACAACAACAAAAAAAACGTCAATAAGAATAAAGAAAATTCAAAACCACTTGATTGAACAGACATGTAAGGATACTGCGCTTAATAATGAGAGAATCACATTTTTTTCAAGTACACTCGGCGTACTTATAAGAATCAACCACATTCTAAGACCACAAAGCAAATCTCAACAAATTTCAAGGAATCAGCACCATCAACACCATGCTGTCCTACCACAATGTATTTGAGTTCATAATTTCAAAAGATAAGTTAAAAAAAAAGTATTTGGAAATTTTAAAACATTTCTAAATTTGTGAGTGAAAAAAATAAATAATAAAAATTGAAAATACTTGGAATTCAAAATAATGAAAGTACTTCTGATAGCTACTATGTGTATGATCTTGAATAGTTACTTAGCTTCGCTGTGCCTTAAAGTCTTCATCTATAAAATGAAAACAGTAATAGCATCTATAACTTGTTAGAATTCAGTGTGGTAATATACAAAACACGCAAATAAGGACCTGGCACATAGGAATGCAATACAATTCTGAGTTGTTATCATTATCATCATCCCAAAACTTAAGGGATATAACTAAAGAAGTACTTAGAGGAAATTGTATAACCTTAAAAGTTGACATTAGAAAATAATATAGACTGGAAATTAAAGAGATGAGCATCCAATTTAAGAAGTTAGAAGAAGAACCTGGTTCAGGGGCAGGGTAGCACCACAAGGAACTAACCAATGGTTAGGCCTGGTTCTGCAATGTGGTTAGGGTCAGACATGGGAGAGGTGAGAGGAGGTGGTGTCACATCTCTGCACCTTTGCTGCTGCCTACTTGAGTTCTGGATGCACCCTTTCCCTCTACCTGCCCAAATTCTTAACCTTCCTTCAAGGACCCACTCAGGTTTCACCTCCTCCAGGAAGCCTTCCCTAACTACTTCAGCCCAGTGGTGCCTCCCTCCCCAGATATTTTAATACTTACTTCATAACTGTCTCATCTGTGGCCATTTTGTTTCCCCAAACAGAATTCAGACCCTCTGAACATCCGGACCACACCATTCTGGCACCTTTCCAGAATCAGGTACATACAAATTTTGCCTGATTGATTGGATTAACCACGTCCCTGGAGTAAGACCTGGGCAAAGTGGCATCTGAGACTTAGGGTCCAGAGTCTGTCTGTGTGAGGGAGGATGGGAAGCAACTGGTATGCCTGCTGAACTCAGGCAGCTAGCCCATCCACTCAGGACCTGGGAGGGCTTGCCAGAGGTTGAGCTGGCATTGGCCATGGTCACTGATATTCTCCCACTTTTGACAAGGCAGCAGGGACCCCTGCAGCCCCTGCAGTTCTGGGTAGGTGCCAGCAGGGGGCAGGAACCCAAAACCACCATGCTGAGGAACAAGTGCAGCAAGGGAGGGCTACAGCAGGCCATGTGCAGCCCAGCTATTCTTTCCTAGGCATATGGGGCTGGGATGCAGTAACTAAAAGAGGAAGCAGGCCCAATGGGCCCCACCAAGCCAGGAAATTCTCTGCAAATGCCCTCTAAAGCCACCAGCACCATGCTCAACCAGCTGCCTTGCACTGGTGAAGAACACTCCGGGATAGTCGGGAGCAGTGGGTGTCTGAAAGGGAATGTCAGGGACATGGGAGGGGGACATGGCCTACTGGCTTTTGTACCATGGGAGCCAGACCCAGCAGCAATCCTCACTCTCCCATCCCCACGCAGCCCAGATTGGGGGGAAGGGAGTGGGGAGCACAAATGACTGACGTGGAACCCAAAGCATGAAAAGAGAACAACTGTTTTATTATTTGGAAGTTTAAAGAAGAGATGGGATGTTTATACAGCTAGAGAGGCATTTTGTTTTCTACCGGCCTGGGGGAGGGGCAGTGAGAATAGGGAGGCATTGGCAGCCAGTGGAAAGGAGAGGTGGGCTGTTTGCAAAAGCGGTTCTGGTATGAGTGGATCCTGTCCTACGGCCACACTCTTCCCAGGCCCTGAAACCAGACAGAGTAACCCGAAGCGCTTCTCCCCAGCCAGCAGAGCGGGCAGAAGAGACTGAGGCTGGGCCCGAGTTTCCGAGTGCGGCTGGAGCAGAGCCCAGCAAAGGGAAGGTTAACTTCGGCTGCAGCTCTGACCTTCCGCGTAGGGATGAGAAAGGACCATCCGTTTCAGAAGGAATTAGGTTGTGAGTTCACAGATCCAGAGGTTTATAAGTTCACTAGCCCGGTCGATTCGTCTCAGCCCACTATCACTCCCCTAACCGACGTTCCTGGAGGAGGGAGAGATAGGCTTTTTCTCCCAAGGGCCCCTACATATACTTACAGGATATGGTTTGAGCCTCCTACTCCGGGAGCCTCACCTCCAACCAAATGGCCATGGCACTGTAGATTTGGGGGACACCAGTCTGCCCTTGTGGCCGCTCTGGGCAATCAATAGATTCGTCGTCAGCTTGGCCACTCAGAATTCTAAACTGCCCCCCATTTTTCACAACAGAACAAAGTTGTTGGGCCTCTCCCGCCAACGCTGGGCAGGCGCTCCCTTCTCTGGCTGGGAGAAGATGCGCTTCGAAGCACGTCCGTCAACTAAACCTAACGTGGCGTGGCGGTGCTCAGAGCTAAGTGAAGACCCCACTGTCACTCACCCTGGGGACGCCCGTGTGGACGCGGCAGACGCCACCTGGGGCTCGTCAGCGGGCTCCACTCACTCCCACCCGCACTTAGACTTTCTCACCTCTTGATGTAGTTCCTGCCATACAAGATCTGTTGCAGCAAAGTCACCAAGGCAAAGGCGCAGATGAAGATGAAGAGCAAAGTTCTGTTCCCCAACAAATCCCTGTTCGCCGAGGGGTCCGCATAGCGCATCCTGGCAGCTGCCCGCGCGCTGCGGGGCGCGGCAGGCGCCCAGCGCCAGGGGCCAGGGGTCCCCGCAATCACGCGCGGGGCTCCGGGGCCCCGCGGGGCACACGGCCGACTAGGCGCTTCTCGGCGCAGTCAGGATGGGGACTTCTTGGGGCAAAGTTTCAGACTGGCGCGCCGGACGTAAGGGGCATCCGAGCGTTGCTGGCTCCGGGGCGGTGGGCTGGGCAGGACAGAGCTGGCTGCAGAGAGCTCGCCTGCGGCCCGGGCCTTCCCTCCGAATGCCTTCACCTCTGTCGCCAGTGCCCGGCATCCGCCGATTTCCCTGCGGAGGGGCAACGCCAGGTGCCCCAAGCGCCGGGCAGTCCCTCCCGCGAAGGTGGCGGCCAATGGGGAGCGGGGCCCGGGCGCCGTCCGCCGGTGCGCCCAGGCGCCGCGCACCGCCTCCTCCTGTCGGGCTCCTGCTGGCGGTCCCCCGCGCTGTGCCCTGCCCTGGCGGGCCACGTCCGATCCCGGGCCCGCAGCGAAGGAGCGCGAAGGTTGGCCTTCAGTTCTGCGGATGGGAGGTGGGGAACAAAACACCCGGACTGTCTGGCTAATGACTAGCGGGCGGTAGAGAGGGGGAGGGGTGGAGCGGAAAACGCTGGGTTTGAATCGTAGAATTAAAAAAGGGGGCAGGAAAGGGAAGCCGCGGCTGCAGAGCTGGACTTGCTGGAGGGGAACATTTGCATGCGGCGCGCTGGGCACTGAGTCACCGCCGTGGCCGCGTCCTCACGCTCTCCCGGAGATTTCTCCGGAGAACGTGGAGCAAGGTCAGTCGGGCAGCCCTTCAAGGACGGTGCGCTTGGCTCCTGCGTGCTGATGGCCCCAGGCCCCTAACTCCTGTGAGGAGGAAATTCAGGGGCTCTCAGCTCCTGCTACAAGCCTCCTCTCCCTCCCCAACTGCAGATCTTGGCTGTTCATCAAAGACCTTGTTGTCACCGAGACACTGGGAGCTTGTCTCATCCCAGGAACCACTCGTAAATCTTAGGTCAGGCAGCTGGCCGCCTTCGAGTACCACAGTCCCCCAAAGCTTTAGTAAGTCACTAAGTCCACAAAGGTTTGTGCGTCTAGGGTGCACAGCAGAGAAAATAAACACAGAAATGCAGTGCTAAGTCGTGCCTCTTCAGAAATTCTAACCCCTAAATGCGCTCCCTTTTCTTCCCACACCCCGCCCCGCATGCCAAGCGACAGCCCTGCCATCCTGACACCGCAGTCTCCTGGCGCCTGGGGAGTCATGTGCCCGCAGCGTTCGCCACCAAGCCCTAGCTGGGTGATTCTAGGGCGCCCCTTCCCTGGGCCCTCCACCCACTGGGGGAGGTTCTAGAGTCAGGTCAGGAATTCAACTTGACACGACTGGGAACTCCACCAATGGTAAGAAAAGGAACTTAAAGTGCGCAGACTCCAGTGCTCTGGCCTTGGCCTTTAATAGTCTCCTTTTTGAACTGGAAAGACCGAAAATGCATGGTTAAATCTCATATTAGGGTTCCCCCCATAACTTGCAATTCGTGTGAATTCACAGGGTGGAAATGGACCTTGTGCTATCTATAAAGAGTTTATGTATAAATCAATATTACCTGTGAACTCACAGATAGGCTTTCTAACCAATTAAAGAAATAACACATAAACATTTAGATGGCCCATTATTATAATATACCTGATATATTTTTTTGGTGTCTTACACATCAAAAAGTGCTTGCTCTTGCATATATTAATAATTAGCGCCTCCTAGCCTTTGGCTGACCTATTTTACCGTGGAAAGGATCAAGCTCTAGTTGCCCAAACCAGCTCATCTAGCATGAAGTCTTTGGAATCAGAGATGTGGCTCTTTCTCCGATGCATAAAGGCAGGGCTGGCTCCATGGGATGGGACCAGTGCCTGCTCTTAACCCCCACTCTCGGCTTAATGTCCCACTCATGCTGTCTTCCAATTCATAATATGTTTTGAACAAGGAGGCCCTGCACTTCACTTTGCACGGGACCACAGAAATTATGCAGCAGGGCCCACACAGAGGTCCAAGTTGACAGAGTTCCAGTGTTTTACCTAGCGGGCCCTCACCTGCAGAGTTCATGAGGTACCATCATCATCATTCCAGAGAAGGTGCCCTTTTTTTTTTCTTTTCCTCCTTATTCTCCACCCTCATTAGGTACCCACTCTGATAGTTGTCTTTGGATGCATACTACCTTAAAAATTTATTCTAAAGTAATAAATCCAGATTATTCTAAAAATGTACAGCTTGCTGAGTTTTCACAAAATGAACATACTCATGTAACCAGGACAAAGACCAAGAAACAAAAATATTACCAGCCCCTCAGAGCCCCCTCCTTTCCTTTTCCAGTTACCATGTACTCAAGAGTTAACCACACCCTGGCAGATGTGGCTCAGTTGGTTGCAGTGTCCAACCACTATTCCCCCCGACCTTCTAGACAGAAAGGCTGCAGGTTCTATTCCCTGTCAGAGCACAAACCCAGGTTGCAGGTATGATCCTGGTCGTAGCTGCCTATGAGAAGGTAACCTGTTGATATTTCTCTCTCTCTCTCTCTCTCTCTCTCTCTCTCTCTCTCTCTCTCTCTCTCTCTCTCTCTCTCCTCTTCCCCCTTCCCTCTCCCTTCCTTTATCCCTAGAAGCAATGAAAAAATGTCCTCAGGTGAGGATTAAAAAATAAAAATAAAAAAAAGGTAACCACACTTTGACTTCTAACACCAAAGATCAGTGCTTCCTGTTTTTGTATTTTATACAAATGGAATCAGACATTATATATACTTTCATGTCTGTCTTTTTTGGTTCACCATTGACTGTGAAATTCACCCACATGTTGTGTGTGGAAGACGATTCCCAAGATTCTATCAGCCTCTCTTGTACACTACCTTCTTACAGTTAGTCAACTGAACATTAATCTAGGTGCTGCTGTGAAGGCATTTTGCAAATGTAATTAAGGCTCAAATCAATTTTTATTGAGATTGTTCTCAATGGATCTATCACATGAGCCCTTAAGAGGGACTGGGCTCTTCCTGGAGGAAGAGATTTGAAGTATGAGAGGGATAGACATGAGAGAGGTTCTTCATTGTTGGCTTCGAAGACAGCGGGGTCCACATGGCAAGAGATGCTACAGCCTCTAGGAGCTGCGATGGGCCCCTGGCTCACAGCCAACAAGGAAATGGGAGCCTGTCTTCCAGTCACAAAAAGACCCTGAATTCTGTCAACAACCCGAATGAACTTGGAAAACAATTGTGGATGAAAAAGGGCCACATACTAAACCTGACAAGCTCAGAGGAGGCCTGCATGGTGGGCCTTACAAACTCAGAGGCCTGCAGTAACCACATAGGATGGACTGTACATAAAAACTCCTAACTAAAAGCAAATCATAGCGCTAGTCATGTTTGGGTCTGTAGCTTCCTCCTTCACAAAGGTCAGTCTTTATTTTAAGTGAGACTGTCTGCTGTCTTTTTGCATCTACGATAGCTTTGGAAGTCAGAGAGATCTCCCTTTATAGACCCCTCCAGGTACACCCTCTGCACCAGAGCACAAGACCACAGAACTCCTCATCATTACCTTGTTCCCAAAGTACCATCTCTATGTGCTTTGAATGTTAATTGTTCATTGTCCTATACCCACCAAGGTAAAACTTGTATTTGTCTCTCCATTTTACTCTCTATCCAATCTCAGGATTTCTCCACTTTGCTTTCTCCCACCTCCCTAATCTACCAACAATGGATTTCATGTAAACCACCCCCCACGTCTCTCTTCCTCTCCTCCTTTGATTCTAATGTATAAAATAAGCTGTAAAACTGCCATTCTCCAGAGCGTTTTCTCAACCGGTTGAGATTTTACTTCCCAGCAATTGTCAGTTCGGCTCAAATAACCTCATAAAGATTCTCTACAAGTTTGGATGTTTCTTACTTTGACAGGATCCTAAGCTCCAGCCTCCTATACTTTAACTTCAGCCATGAGGCCTTTGGCAGAGAACCCAGCTACATCATGCCCAAATCTAGGACCTACACACCTGTGAGCTGGTGTGTTTTCCTTTCAGCCCTAAGTCTGTAGTTTGTGGTAACTTGTTTTATTGAGATAGAACACTAAGAGCCTGTGTGTTATAGTTTAGATAGTTTATAGATAAAGTTAGTCTGTTCAATCTTATTGCTGTATAGCATGCCACTGTTGAACTGCACATAATTTATCTATCCATTCTGTTGATGGATACTTGGGTAGTTGCCACTGTGAACCATCTAGTGTGTGTCTTTTGGTGAATATATATGCATGCATTTCTGTTGGGTATCGGTATTTAGAAGTGAAATTTCTGAGTCATAGAATGTGTATATGTTCTGCTTTAGTGACTCCTGTCAAACAGTTTTCCAAATATAAGTTATTTTTTCCAGACTTGCCATGACCTAATAAGGAAATGGTCCCCACCCTCGCCGACACTACCCTTAATTGGCTAATCTGATAGCAAAAGGCTAGGAGCCAAAATAGTCAAGGGAAAGGAAGAGTTTTAAACCCAGGCACTGACTCTCTTCTCAACGGCCCAGGTCACCCGCATGAACGAGCAATGGAGAAGACCCATGCTGCCACTCGCCGCAGTTAGGTCTTGGTGGCAGTTTCTGTGTGGGATGGATCTGGATCGCTTGCTATTCGGCAAGTGACCGGCACTGTCCAGCACACCTCTGCTGACACTGCTATTGTACTCCTGATGGTGTTTGAAACCTGACTGTCTTCACAGCATGTCAGAGAAGAACCTTTAACACGCACACACACACAAGCATCTGGGGTGGGTCAGACACCGAAAATCTTGCCACGTGGTGGTCTGCAGTCCCGTTGTTGCTATTAATATGGAGCTGGGTTCCATTTTAAGCTGAATGCATTTCTGATTGTAGAATTGCAGCAAATGCTCAGAAAGCCTCACAAACAAAAGAGTAAACACATGCATAAGTGATCAAATGCCAGAGTCAGCCGAACACCATTTTTACATCCTAATTGCCAGGAATGGAGACAGCTGTGTCATTGTTTCAAACACACGCTGGCACACAATTAAGCCAAGAACAAATGTCAACACTGGCACAATCTGCTAAATTGCTGATAAATGATGGGCATTGCTCATGCTGTGAGCATCATCTCCAATGTAAAATGGAAAGATTCCTCTTTAACAAAGACCTTAGAGGTTCCTACTGGTGTAAGAAACCCAGGTTTTGTGTCAGATGGCCAGATTATGTAAGTGACATTCCACCCACATGTTCAAGGAATTTGTGATAAGTACATGCTGTTCTTGTGCCTCTTTATATTTGTGTTAACAAGACAAGCTTCAAGAGGCTGATTTCTGGTTTGGGGACACTTACTGTAAGGAGAGGGTCTTGTGGCCACTAAGCAGAAATGACCATTGATAAACCCATAATCTGAAAGCCAGGGTTTGCCATGGCCCATGGGCAACTGCAGACACTGGACTGCTTCATCAGCCTTGTTTTCAATAAATTTTTATTACAGGATAGAACTATGATTTAACCCCCTGTTCAGATCCCTTATGAAGTGAGAGCTCTGTTTTAAATAACGTGTTAAGTAATCTTAAACATGGATATGAAGTCACCTTTTGACTTTCACCTCTCCAACCTGAGAAACAACGTCCTTTGTCTTTTTCTCTCCTTTAAAATAATTTCTATATATTTATTTTAAAGTTTTAAAAAATTTTAAATTTTATTTTCCTATTACAGGTGAAATTCAATATTATTTTATGTTAGTTTCATGTCCTCCCCTGTCTTAGCACCACCTCCCAGGTATTCCTCTCTGGCATTTGCCCCAATTTATCCAGTTTGTTTCAAATGGTAGGAACGTTATCATTATTATTATTAACCCATAAGGGTTCAAGCACCCAATGCACTGCAGTGCGGACAGATTCGTTTCCATCACAGGTATGTCAGACTCCCACAGGTAGGCAGAAACAGCGACACTGTGCTAAAGTCACTCAGAACACATTTAGATGACATGGTGGCCAAAATGGACCTGGAATCTACTCTGATAACTTGAAAGGCTGAGCTCTGAGTTACAAACACTGGGATCAGGTTCTGCCCTTTGAGAAAGATTAGTGGCAAATTCAGCCAAGAGAATGTCATTTCCGATCCAGTGCAGGCCACTGGATGTGATCTGTTGGGGGTCTGTACAATACTAACATTTCAAAAGAATGCCCTATAAGTAAATGCAGCTGGTTAGAAGAGCTTAACACTCCTTGGGTACCTGAGAAGAGAAAGGTGATGCGTGTTCCACTACGATGACCCACATCTAAAGCACCAGGGAGATTCCCCATACTGAAGCCATGGCCACAGCAAAGCATGTGTTATTTCACTCAAAGAACCCACCATCCTCGGTTCTAAATAAAAGTTCCAGGCATTCAGTAGACATAATGGGAGTGTCACCTGTGTGCTAGGTATTGAGTAATATGCCAAGGAAATGAGGATCAGCAATTCACCGTCTGCGCCCTTCAAGGAGTTTGTGGTGCAGTGAAGAAGGCAGATAGATGATCCTCTATAGTAGAATAAGCATTCCTCCAACCCAAACTGGGGGTAGCAGAAGTGGGGAAGTGGGCAGAGGCAGAATAGTAAGGAAGGTGACTTGACCTGTGACAGGCAAGAACAGTCAGCCAGGTGAAGAAGAGGGATGAGGTGTGCTGGGCAGAGAGGGCAATGTGGGCGAAGCTTGGCTGTGGGAGATGTAGTGTAGTCGGGGAGATGAGGCTGGGTTGGGAGGGCAGGAGCCGGAACACAGGGAGTTGGGATTTTACCCATGGAATCATTGCGAGATCTTAATTAGGGAAATGACATAATCAGATCTGCATTTTATATAAATCAACCTGTAGGCTGGTGGCAAAGAGTTTGAGAGAGAAGTGACTAAAAAGGCATGCATCTGACAGCTTATCTTTCCTTTCCCTGACATCAGACCCTTCCCTGCAGCCGCAGCCCTTCACCTCACCCCAATGATGTCTCATTATTGTACCAACTTGAGAATGAATTCTCTGCCTCCTTCCAGCAGAGCAGGCAAGGGAAAGAGGCCAAGGATCACTGCCTTATGAAAGCTGGGGCCGTATGAAGTGCTTCATCATCTGATTCATTTGAAACTCTTGGAAATGAGTTAAGTGTAGCCATTCACGGCTGGTCCGCTGAGCACTGGTACAATGTCAGAGCTTGTCTCTGGCATACTTTTCTTTTTTTCTTTGCCACTTTCTGGGGTTCCCTCTGCTCCACAGGTTCCTCGTGCAAAGACACTCTCTTCTCCCTCCCTTGGAAAACCCAGCTGTTGGGAAAGGCTCTGATAGCTTTCATGTGTATTCTAGTGTTCCTGATGGAAGTTTAACCAGAAGTATCATATGTGGCTGCAAGGAAGGTCATGCCCCCATTAGAAATGCACTCAGAACACTGTGAAAAACCGCCCAGGGTACAGACCATCACCTGAACCACATACTCACATTTTCTTTTTTAAAGAATATTTTATTGATTACGGTGTTACAGTAGTCCCAGTTATTTTCCCTTTGCTCCCCTCCACCCAGTAATCCCCTTCCCTTCAGCAACCCCACTCCCCTTAGTTCATGTCCACGAGTCATGCATTTAAGTTCTTTGGCTTCACCCTTTCCTATATTACTCTTAACTTCCCCCTGTCTGTTTTGTACCAACCAATTATGCTTCTTAATCCCTGCACCATTTCCCCATTTCTCCCCCTTCCCCCTCCCAGTTGATAACCCTCCAAATGATCCCCATACCTATGATTCTGTTCCTATTCTGGTTTGCTTAGATTTTGTTTTTATTTTTTAGATTCAATTGTTGATAGTTGTGAGTTTGTTGTCATGTCAATGTTCATACTTTCAATCTTCTTTTTCTTAAATAAGTCCCTTTAACATTTCATATAATAATGGCTTGGCGATGATGAACTCTTTTAGTTTTACCTTATCTGGGAAGCACTTTATCTGCCCTTCCATTCTAAATGATAGCTTTGCTGGATAGAGTAGTCTTGGTTGTATGTCCTTACTTTTCATCACGTTGAATACTGCTTGCCAGTCCCTTCTTGCCTGCAAAGTATCTTTTGAGAAATCAGCTGAGAGTCTTACAGGCATCCCTTTGTAGGTAACTCTCTGCTTTTCTCTTGCTGCTTTTAAGATTCTCTCTTTATCTTTCACTTTGGCATTTTAATTATGATGTGTCTTGGGGCGGTCCTCTTTGGGTCTAGCTTGTTTGGGACTCTCTGTACTTTCTGGACTTGCATGTCTATTTCCTTCATCAAATTTGGGGAGTTTTCCTTCATTATTTTTTCACATAAGCTTTCAATTCTTTGCTCTTCCTCTTATCCTTCTGGCACCCCTATGATTTGGATGTTGGCATGTTTAAAGTTGTCCCAGAGGTTCCTAAGCCTCTCCTCATTTTTTTCAATTCCTGTTTCCTCATTCTATACTGGTTGACTGTTTTTTTCTTCCTTATGTTCGAAGTCATTGATTTGAACCATGGTTTCCTTCTCTTCACCGTTACTTTTGTGTGGATTTTCCTTTGTTTCATTTAGCATAGCCTTTACTTCTTCCCTTATGCGTTTGCTATACTTAAGCATATCTCTCAAGCATCTTTATCACCAGTGTTTTGAATTCTTCATCTATTAGGTTGGCTAGCTCCTTGTATGTTAGATTGGCTATCTCCTCGTTGCTTAGTTCTCCCACTGGTATCTTGATTGATTTCCTCTTTTGGGCCATACTTCTCTGTCTCCTTATCTTGACAGGCTCCTGTGTTTGTTTGCCTCTGTATCTTAGGTAGAACTGTCGCACCTGTTACATTGTAAGGGGTGGAGCCTTAGGTATTTGTCAGTGCAGGGTGACGTGTTTCACCATGTTGTGGCACTGTATATGGGGGAGAGGTCTGAGGGGGAACAATGCCACTTGCTCAACACTTACCCCTTTTCCAGGCATTTCTCCCACCTTCGTATGGGTCTGACACTTCTCTAGCTGTTGTCCTGACCATCATTGCCAGAGTGGGTGGATCTGCGGATGTTCTAGGACCATGGGGGCCCTTTAAACAAGTGGACTCTACTGAGAGACTGGCAGTTTCTTCCTCTGCCAAACCCCCACTAGTTTGCACAGTTGGAAGCAATGAGGCTTTATTTTCCCCAGTGCTGGAACCATGAGCTGTGCAGTCTGGTCTGGTGCTGGGAGTGCTCCCCAGGTGTCCCTCCCTATTTTTTTTTTTAAATATGCTTTATTGATTATTCTGTTACAGTTGTCCCAATTTCTTTCCCCTTTGTTCCCCTCCACCCAGTGATCCCTTCCCTCCAGTTGTCCCCCCACCTTAGTCCATGCCCATTGGTTTTGCATATAGTTCTTCTCAATATCTTCCTGTCTACTACACTCCCTCCTACTATGCTTCTTAATTCCTGTACCACCTCCCTCCCTTTCCCCCTTCCACCTCTCAGCTGACATCCTCCCAAAATGTTCCCCATACCTATAATTATTTTCCCACTCTCATTGCCTACTTAGTTTGCCTTTGTTTCAGTTCCCTAGCTTCTGTTGTTGGTTGTTGTGATACAGTTTTGATTTTAATGTTCATAGTTGTGATCCTCTTTCTCCTAAACCAGTCCCTTTAACATTTCATATAACAGTGGTTTGGATCTGATAAATTCCTTCAGTTTTACTTTGTCCTGGAAGCACTTTCTCTGCCCTTCTATTCTGAATGACAGCTTTGCTGGATAGAGTAATTGTGGTTGTAGGTTTTGCTTTTCATTACTTTGAATATTTCTTGCCAGTCCCTTCTTGCCTGAAGAGTTTCTTTTGAGAAAATAGCTGGCAGTCTTATTGGGATGCCTTTGTATGTAATTCTCTTCTTCTCTCTTGCTGCTTTTAAGATTCTCTCTTGAGCCTTAATTTTTGACATTTTGATTATAATGTGTCTTGGTGTGGTTCTCCCTGAGTCCAGTTTCTTCAAAACTCTCTGTGCTTCCTGGACTTGAAAGTCTATTTCCTTCCCCAAGTTCGAGAAGTTCTGCTTCATTATTTTTTCACATAATTTTTCTATTCTAGTTCTTCTTCTTCACTTTCTGGCAACCCTATGAGTCGAGTGTTGGCCTGCTTATAGCTGTCCCATAGGTTTCTGAGCCTCTCTTCATTTTCCTCACTTTTCATTTCCTCTTTCTGCACTGGTTGACTGTTTGTTCCTTCCCGTTGTTCTGATTTGTTGATTTTATATCTGGTTTTCTTTCCCTCACCACTAGTTTCATATGTGTTTTCATTCATTTCAGCAGGACTAGCCTTCATTCCTTCCCCATCTTGTTTAAGATCTGCTATTAAGTCTGTAAGCACTTTTATAACCAAAGTTCTGAACTGAGCCTCAGAAAGATTTCCTATTTGCTGCTTCGTTAAGATTAGAAATTTGCTGTCTGGTCAGCTGCATCACCGGGATCTCTATCATGATCTATGCCATCCAGACAGTTTTGTGTTTCCTGGGCAGGGCTGTCACACCTCCTACACTATAGGGGGCAGAGCCCCGTGCGCTCTTCACAACCAGGCGACTCTTCTCACCACACTGTGGTGTTTTGTGTGGAGGCGGGGGTCCAAGATCGATTCCTGCTATTCACTCTCTGCTGAGAGACCAGGAACCTCCTCCTCCATCCCCACACCCTCCAACCCTCACAGTCTAAGGCAATGGGGGTCTGCCTTCCCCGGTGTTGGAATCACAAGCTGATGGGTTTGGTCTGTAGCTGGGGGTGCTCCCCAGGCACTTCTCGCCTCCCCTTAAATACAGGTGTCTGTGCTTACTGCTGTCCCGCCACTGTCGCCGCTGCTGCCACTGCCAGCACAGCTTGACCTCTCCACCCCGGCTTCACCCTTCCTACCCATCCGGATGAACACCACTTCTTTATAACTTCATAAGTTGGACTTCCATTTATTTTCCGGAACTTCTGGTTATTTCTGGTTTTGCGGTAGTTGGATTCCTTCTTAGTTGTCGAGGGAGATGAAGTGTGTCAGTCTAGGCCTCCATCTTGGCCGGAAGCCTCCTCCCTACTTTTTAAAACGTGTGACTGGGCTTTCCACCGGCCTGCCACTGCCGCCACTGCTACTGCCACCACTCCGCATCCTCCCTGCCCCAGCTCTTCCCCTCCTACCTGTATTTCTTATTTATATCTTTGTTTGTTGGACTTCCATGCAGCTCAATTTTCTGGAACTCCTGGTTGTCTGTAGTTTTGCTGTAGTTGTATTCCTTCTTAGTTGTGGAGGGTGACACAGCGTGTCTACCTACACCTCCATCTCGGCCAGAAGTCCCTCACACATTTTCAATGCAATCTAATGGTGAGGGGTTTTCTGGAGGGACAGATACCTGATGTTATAATAGGAATTAGTGGAAAATGGATTATTTTAAAGAAAAGTTCTTATCATCCAACAATGTCAATACATATATATGAAAAGTAAGAGGTGTATTTAGCCTGAATACCCTAAAAACAGACCATCAGCCACAAGTGTAGTCTCCAGTGTGCCAGCCTAGCTTAGTATGTTGTGGGTTTGCCCAGATTGTCAAGGCTGACAGGATAAGTGGACAGTGCTGTACCCCTGGCATCAGCAAACCTTTTCTGAAAGGGCCAGAGAGTAAATTTTGCAGGCTTTGGGGGCCATGCGGATTCTGTTGTATATGACTCCACTGTTGCAGTGTGAAAGTGTAAATGCTACAGAAATGAATGGGCATGAGCAGAGTTCACCCACAGGCTGCCATTTGCTGTCCCTGGCCCACACCATGTGATAAGCAGAGCCCCGTGCAAAAAGCCCTACCCCACTGACCTAAACAGTCACAGTAAAAGTTATTCCTATGAGTAGGCATTGTATTTACAGAGGCCCAATAAATTATACCATGTTAATCCATTATCCACCTGGGACGTGTCAGCATAGATTCATTTATCTTTGAGGCATAGCCTGGAACTCACAGGATGTCATTTCCATGCATAAAGTGCCCTCTATGTGTGTGAGTAGCTGTCTCATAAATACATGCCTCTGGCCACCAGGGACTATTGAGCATAAATATGGGTTGTGTTCCTTGTGTCCTGAAGATGAGTGTGTCCTGAAGATCAGTGTGTCAATTAAAATATTTTGACTAAAGTAACAGAAACCATAGAGAAATTTATTTTCCCACATATCAGAAAAACCAGAGGTGTGATGGGCTCCACAATTAGCTAATCAGTATTTCTATAACCCAGGTTCTTTTCATCCTCTGCTCTGCCATCTAAAGTCTAGGCTTCTAACGGCCCTCCTGGTGAAGTGGGCAGTACCTCAGTCTCATAATCTGAAGATTCTGAGTTAAAATGTGGGCTTCTAATTAAAAGCGGGTGTCCTCATGGTCATATGATGAATGCCCGCAGTAACTGGGGCAATAGCAGGAGAAGGAAAGGGGGGGAGGGGACAGAGAGACTGACTCTCCCCAAACCTAGCACCAATAATAATCAGGAATGTTAGGCACTGATTGGCTTATACCTCGGTCCCTGCACCAATCACACACAAGAGGATGATGGTATTATTATTGTTGGCTTAGTCTGCTAGGACCCTGTCCTAGGAGCTGGGGTCATTTTCAGAAACCACATCGCTGCTACACAGTTGGAGATGGAATGGATGTTGGAGAGTCAACCCCCATGTCCACCAACATCAAGAGCAGCACTTTTTCCCATTTATGTTTCTCCTTTCCTCCTTTTGATGGATCCTGGATGCTGTAATTGAATAGTGCTGATGACAGAGAAGCAAGATAGTGGGGAGATGTGCGCAACATCCCAGAAACATTTTAGAACCATATACAGGGTCACCATGGCACTGTCTCCTGACCACACACACACACACACACACACACACACACACACACACACCCCAAGCTCATAATAAGCCAGGCAAACAGGTCAGCCAACTTACAAGTGTGGAAACAGATTATGTTTGTTGTCTGAACGCCTCAGTGTTTGGCTGCAAAGGCTGTGACAGGCTGGAGAGAGTGGCTGACAGTGTCCTGGTGTGTGGGAGGTGCTGTAGAATGGTAGGAAAGATCTCGGGACTGGAGTCAAGAGGAGATGTGCTTTAGGACATCTGTGGGCTCTGTGAGCTCTGGAAAGACCTACTCTTACTCCCTGATGTCCTCAGATGTATACTGGAAAATATAATACCGACCTCCCAAAGTAGGGGCTTGTGATGGTTAAATGTAAAAATGTAAGAGCACCTTGTAAACTACAAAGCTATCCATGTCCAAGGTGAACAGCATTGTTTACCGTGGCCTGAGATAGAGGGAATGGTTTTACCAGGGGTGAGTCTCAGCAAGTGCATGATGGTGGCCAGGCATCCCATGTGGCTTCCTTCTGCCCCCAGCAGCACTTGATGGACCATTCCATGTGCCCAGGACTATCTGCTGGCCATGACTCTCCAGCATCCCTATCTGCCCCATCACTGCCCTCCCACCAAAACCACATGCCTTTAGTCTCACTATTTCATCTCCTTAGTACACATCTGAAGCTAACCTTCATGAAGGGTTAACTGTCCGAAGGTTACCTGTTAGTCTGAAGCTAACTGAAGGAAGTACGGAATAGTGGAAAGAGCACAGTCCTAAGAGTCAGAAACCTCCATTCCAGGTCTGGCCCTGCCACTCACTACCCATCTGAATTCAGGCTTGATTAACCTATTGGCAACCTTGGACTTTTTTTTTAGCCCATAAGAGAGATGTAGCTTTTAAAACTTTTCCCATCATAAAAAACTTGGCTTCAAAGCAAAAGGATGCCCTGTTTCCTCTGTCCTCCCCTCACGTCCCTTATTGTCCTAAATGGCAGCCCCCTAGGCACCATCTCAGAATGTGAGGGCTTGCAAACCACTGGGCTAAATGACCCCCAAGGTCCCATTCAGCTTTAGAATTCTCTAGCTCAGTCTCTACTTCTCAGATGATGACTTCATGCTAATATGAGGTACTCCTCCCTACAACCATTTGTATTTAACGAGGAATTCTCATAGCTGTATAATCTTATGAAGATGGAATTTCAGGCACCATGTATGTGGAAGAGGTAGCTGGGAAATGCCCTGGATCCCATAAATCATTCCACTTGACTTATCATTTCAGCCTTCAGGTGGGGCCTTAATGTCAGGACATAGTTAATGGCATTTTTCATGGTGGCGAGTGGCCTCTTGGTTTTTCAATTTGGAGCCTGTCAAAGGGTGGGTTCCCATCAGATATTTGGTTAACCCTTAGGTCCAAGGAGGCCACTGTGTCTTTCATGGGGGGAGTAGGAATTAGAATCAGGTTCGGCTCTGAGCACCAGAAATGACAAGATTTAATAAAGATGCACATTTTTTTCTCTGTCATGTAACAGATAATCTAAGGGAAGCAATCCAAGGCTGGGGAGTGGCTCCATTTGAAAAAGTCTTTGATGATCTGAGCTCCTTCCAGCTCATCACTCTAATATCCCAAGGATGTAGCTCTTGTCCTCATGTTCCAATGTAGAAACCAGAGCTCCAGCCATCACATCTAAGGTCCAGTTAACAAGATGGAGGAAGAGATAAAGAAAGGTGGGTCTTTCTCCCTTAAAAGACATTCCCCAATGTCTCACCTAACTCTTCTGCTCACATCTCATTGGCTAAAATAAGTCATGTAGTCAATCTAGATTCAGGGGAGGCTGAAGAAAATAAGTCTCTAGCTGGGCAGGTTCTAGAAGGAGGGCCTATGACCAGTGTGGGTTCCATGTCAGGAGCCGGTCAGCCACAGGAAGGGTCAGCAATTCCCAGAATTTCAGTTCTGGGATCTGTATGTTGACCCAGACTCTTGGGGATTTTACCTAGATATCTTCAGGTTTTTAAAGGTAACTTTTAATGTCATTTCAATAGGTGCAGATGAGAGCTCCATATGTTATGAGTATGAACTTTAAAAACACATTTGGACTCCAGAACTGTATCCTACAAAGTTCCTATTTTCATTTTAACCTTTCTAAAAAGTGTAAGTACAAATCATGGTGTGCGGCTCCATGAATTAGCACAAAGTGAAGGCACCCATAGAACTCCCACTAAGAAAAAAAGAGAGAAACCACCAGCCCCCAGAACCTGCCTGGTGCTCATTCCAAGCTCATGGGCCCATCTAAATCCTTTCCTTTTCTCCACTTTTCTTCACAGCTCTGCCGGAGCCTCACCTTCACCTGTGCTCACCTCAATTCCCAGGCCTCCCAGATACCCTGGGGTGGGGGCTGGGAGGTGGCCACTTCTTTAGGCTGTTTTGCCTTCTGGCACAGAGGAAGTAGTATGACCATTGGCGCTAGACTTACCAAGACCTAGGTCTCAGCTCCTCTGTTCACCAGCTTTGCGAGCCTGGGCAAGAGACGCAGCTGCTCTGACAGTGGCCCAAGCACTGTCCTGCAGAATAAATCTGCCGGTTCTTATACTTCCCACAAGCACCTGCGGCGTGCTGGGCACTCCATACGTGGTGACCTGTATGTCACTGGTTTCATTTTCAGACTTTTGCTTGGGCCTCTTAAAAGCCCTGGGAGGTAACACTCACTCTTTCCGCATCACAGACGGACACCGTGATGCCCACTGAGGTGGAATGACCTGCCCGGCTTCACGCAGCATGTCAGCAGCAGAGTGCTGAACTAGATCCTGGGCTCCGAGGCTGGGCCAGTGCAGGACGCGGAGCTGCACCCTCCTGGCCCAGAAGCACTGAGACCAGCGAAGGAACCCAGGTCTGTCCACCATCCTGGCGCCACCCAGACATTTGTTTGGCCCAGAGGTGTCTTGGTTCTTTAACAGATTCACTGTCATTCTCACTAACACCTGTCTCAGCCTCGCCAGAAGTTTTTCTAAACACACACGCAGATGCCATCCTTACGACTCCTGCTAATAAAAGCAAGTCCCTCAGCAGGACTGTGTTCTGATGGTGTGTAATCATAACTGCAGACCCAAAGGAGTCAATAGCTGGCTGTGCAAACAGTGGGTGGGACCTCCAGGAGCAGATAGAATGTGGAGCAGCCAGAGCCAAGGCAGCATCTGCAGCCAGGGCAGGGGCAGGGTGGGGAGCTGGCAAACAGGGCACCAGGCAGGCTAGGGAGGGCAGTGAACACAGTCGGGCCCCATCCTGGCCATGCTGGCAAAGCTGGGGCAGCGCGTGCCATCAGCCAACAAATACTAGTAGACCACGACCCGGGTTCAAGTGCTGGGTAACACGTGGACGCGTGTGGTTCCGGACCACAGAGGAAAACTCCTCCCCTTCCCAAGATGCTCAGACATTTAATTAGAAGGGGATGGGTCTTTTCTTGATTAGAAACATAAGACTGACAAGCTAGCAACCTGAGGAGAGGCGGCCTGACCTGTCCAGAGTGATGTCCAGAGGACAAGGGTGACAGCCTCCCTGGGAGGCCGTTTGGCCCAGCCCTGTGGTTTCTCCTTGTCCATCCTGGAAGCCTCTCCTCATCCTCTGCCCTCCTCATCTTGCTCAACTCTGTCACGCGTCCTTACCTTCTCCACGGAGCTCTGAAGCAACACCAACAGGACCGAGTTCTCACTACGAGCTAGGCACTGTGGAAAGTGTTCACGCATTTTGTCCTCACAGTCTGATGAGGCAGGAACTATCACTATGCCCACACGCACGAGGACACTGAGGCACAGAAGGTTATATCTCACTTGTCAGAGGTGACACGGTGTAAGAGGTGGCAGCAGGATCTGAACCCCGGGCACCTGGCCCTAGAGCCCACCCTCTTCAGCATCAGCCGCAAACTGACTAACGCTGTGGGGTACAGGTTCCCTAGACTCCTGTGTTGTCGTCCAAGCCTCTGAACTCCAGGGGCAGGGTTAGGGTGCTACTGGGTGGCCAGATCTCAGCTCTTTCACCCCCTTTTAAGGCTCCCGTCGCCGCTGTCCCACCCTCTCCTCGCCCTGGTCTGCACGCTCAATGTCCGGTACTGGGGCTCACTGCCTTCCCCTCCACCTCACTTCGGGCCCTGATGCCGCGGGGTGTGGACATCCACCCAGAAGATGCAGCCACCCCCACCTCACACGTCTTCACCTCTGTGTGCGTGCACACTCGTGGTCCCCAGTCCAGGGGAAGGCAGAAGCATGGAAGGGACTAAGAGCTTGGGCCCTGGAGTCCTGGGCCTGGGTTCTCATGCCAATCCAGTCAGTTACCAGTTGTGTCTCCTCAGTTAAGTTTCTTGACCTCTCTGAGCCTCAGTTTCTTTGTGAAATAGGCTAATAAAAGGAACTACCTTCGAAAGTTATGGTGAGGAGTGCGGTTAGGCGCACCGATTGCTTAAAAAGGCAGCAAGCCACACGGGAAGCAGGTGGAAAATGTTAGCACTTTCCGTGACCACATCTCATCAAGCCACCTGTGAAACTGTAAAATCAGAAATGTCACTTTCTAACCACAACATCCTGTTTTCCTTTTTTAAAAGTCCCTCTGCCCCTGACCAGGCTACTCTGTTGGTAGCGCCCCAAGGGCTGCAGCCACCATTCTCCAGTGTATCCATCACCTCCTGCTGTCTCATCCTTTCCTATTTTGTTAAGACCCCATGGTCAATCACTTTACTCAAGATTCTTATAATTACCCACGATGTCCTCATACTTGGTCTGTTTCTGTTAGGATTCAGTTCAGTGGCAATATAATGGAAAACCCAAAATAACAGTTCTTAAAATCATAAGGTTTATTTCTCTCACACATTAAAAAAAAAAAATCCATAGTTAGCCCAGAGGTGGGATGGTGACTGTCAGTACCAGGAACCCATGCACCTCTTCTCTTGCTGTTCATTCATTTTTAGCACATTGTCTCATAGCCCAAGAAGGCTGCCTGAGCTCCAGCCATGGTGTCTACATTCCAGATAGCACGATGGAGGAAGGAAGAGGAGAGAATAACAAAAGGGAAAGCCCCAGCGGTCTACCCTCTTATTCTAGAGTCTTTGCATCCAGTCATCGGCCAAAATCCAGTCATATAGGCGCACCTAGTCCCTGCTTACTTCCTGTCCCAAATCCACTGCTACTGATGATTTCACCATCCACTTCTACTTCCAGGCTGTCCCTGCTGCTGGAGGAAATAACACAACCACGTGGACAGGCAACCCTGCAGACACGTGGCCTGCAGCCCAGGCGCCCCACGCTCCTGGACAGGCCATTTTCCTCTCTCTTGTATACCTCATGGCAATTATTCCAAGTGTTCAATCACTTTCCTGAAACACTCTTCCCACCCTTGTTCCTGGCAGGTCTTGCCTGCTCCCTCCCTGTCATCTGTCATTACGCTCCTCTTTCAGTCCTCTGATGCTGCTCCAGCTCCAACCCAGGGCAACTGCCACCCTGACAGAGCAGGCCGCCTCTTCCCCCGAATCCCACAATAAATCTTAGCACAGGGCTGAGCGCACGGCAACAGAAATAAACTGTTGAGAGCCGAGGCGCTTGTAGCTAACAGCTTAATCTATACACTCTCCTGCAATGGTTTGTGTTGCACCAAAGCCTTCCACGTTTCACTCCAAAGAAGGCACCCAGGGGGAAGTCGGAGGCCCCAGGAGGCTGACCGGGGGGCTATTTCAGGGACAGTGGACCCCCAGCAGCCCTTTACTCCTTCCTCACAGCAGCTGATGGGCCTCAGAACGGAAACGGTTCCCCTGAAAAAGGCTCATAATCGTTTGGCTTCGTCCGCCCCACCCTCTCCGACAGGCTCAACCCCCACTGGCACGTGGCCACTGGGCACACTATCTGCCTCCAAAAAGGAAAACTGGCTGGAGAGAGAATGCCAGTATTTCTCCACATTAAGGGGACAGTGTCCATATTCTTATGAAAATGTCTGCTTTGCCTTCCTGGTTGCTTGTGGATGTGCCTGGATTTAGGGGGTGATTGAGGTAGGCCACCGCGTTCTTCAATAAATGGAGAGGAAGCGAGAGAAGGGCTGTCTGTCATTCAAAGCCCACCCTCTGTCCCTGCACAGAGCTGGGTGGTGGGGGTGCTGCTTGGAGGGTTCACGCTGGTGCTCAGGGCCCCCACAGGGCACCCCCTCCTGTGCACCCACCGGGATAGTGAGGGCCTGGGCTAGGGAATCACTGAGGAGCTCAGGGGTTCCTACTTCAGGTGAAAAGTCTGACTTGGAGGTTGCTATAAAAAGGAGCAAAAATAACAGATGTGCCTCTTCGTCAGTCTTTATGCTCCGTTTCCTTTATCACATACGTCTTGGCAAGAGCGACTCATTTTCACATTTTCCTCAGTCACTTCCTCCCTCCAATGTGAATTCCTTAAAATAACAAGCGCCACTCCGGGTCAGCCTCCTGGCCACGCAGAGCAGTCCTGCTCCAGAATGAGGACTGTGCCCAGAGGAAGCTGCAGGTGACCCTTTCCCCCACCCCCACAGACTGCAGCTTGTCAGCGGGGAGGTGGCCTCTCCTTCTGCAGCCAAAGGTGGCCTGGGGGCTCACCTTCCGCTCTTAAGGCTGAATGACATTGGAAACTTCCCTGAGGACAAGGCTGGTCAAGATGGCCTTGGAGCAGCACCTGGCCAGAGGTAGGACCTGGGTTCTGGTCCCAAATACGCTGTCAGAGGGCCGTGTGGCTGTGGAAGTTTGTTCCCTCCTTTGGGTCTGAGACCTCATCTCTAAAACAAGGGTGTGTGAGCGCCCTTCCTGTGCAGGGTCCATGCCTGGAGCCTCTTCGACATTTAGTCCTCCTCCTCCAACTCTCCTCCAGCCCTTGCCAGTCAGGCTTGCCAATGGCTTAGCTAGCTGCCTGTTTACGTCAGGCCTGGTCAAATGTAGTAGCTACAGACTGTTCTCCCAGCCTCCCGTCAGCCCCTATACTCTGTTCTACACATTGCCAGCAGACTTCTCAGCCCGGTTAGAATCAATCACTCTCCGCGGCATTCGACGCCTTTGCTCTTACTCGACCGCTCTCTCCATAGCTCCCAACTTCGTTCACGGATATTTATTCAGCACCGGCGATGTGCCAAACACAGTTCTAGGCGCTCAGAATGCAGCAGTAAGCCTTCAAGGCCTGGTTCCATTGTCGCCTGCCCTGAAAAGCACCCCCTCGCGCCACTCCCTGGTGCCCACCTGCAGGGGGCACTCGGCCTCCTCCCACGTGTGTAAGTCCTCTACCTGACTTGATTGTGGCGGAGCTGAGAACAGGAGCCTTTTCTCCTTCGTTGCTGTATCAAGGGAATTACGTTCAGTGAAGGTTTGCTGAGCGTGATGATTAATTTTACGTGTCAACTTGGCTAAGCCACGGTACTCAGATATTTGGTCAAATGCTATTCTAGATGTTTCAGTGAAGGGATTTTTAAGGATGAGATTAACATTTACAACAGTAGACTCTGAGTAAAGCAGATGACTCTTCATAATGTGGGTGGGCCTCATCCAGTCAGGTGAAGGACCTATGAGAAAAAAGACTGACCTCCCGAGGACAAGGAGATTCTGCCTCCAGGACGCCTTCCTACTGGAGCTGCAACATCAGCTCTTCCCTGGGTCTCTGGCCTGCCAGCCTACTTGCAGATCTGGAACTTGCCTACCCTTGCAACTGCCAGGGCCAATTCCTTAAATTCTTTCTCTCTCTCTCCACAGACACACACGCACACACGCACACACACATGCACACACGCACACACACACGCACACAAACACACCGCTTAGCCCAGTCAAGGAGACACATAAAATTAACCATCACATTTACATAAAGATCTACCCTTTTAGATATAGTTCTTTTTTTATATTACCTTGTAATTACTCTTTTATTTTGTTTTTAAATTTAATATTTATTGCATTTTTTACATTACCTTTCAGTCATCTTACTCCCCTGCCCCCAAGTAGATATACAGTTCTATGAGATTTAACAAAAGTGGGGTTGTGTAACCATGATAAAAATTTAAATAAAGCTCTCCAAAGTCCAAATGACCCCCTGCTGTCAATCCTTCCTGCCACCCCCATCCCCTGGCAATTACTGATCTGCTTTCCTCCCTCATAGTTTTGCCCTTTCCAGAATGTCACATAAATGGCATTATACATTATGCAATCTTCTGAGTCGTTTCTTTCACTGCACAATGTATTTGAGATTCATCCATAGTATTTTGTGTATCAGCAGTATTTCCTTTTTATTGCTAAGTGTTCCACTGTACAGATGTAACACAGTTTATTCATTCCCCAGTAGAAAGACATTTTTATTGTTTCAAGTTTAGGGCAATTATGAATAACAATGCTATAACTATTTGTGTGTAGGTTTTAGTGAGACTACAAATGTTCATTTCTCTTATATACCTAGGAGTGGGATTGCTCGATCATATTCTAAGTGTATGGTTAATGTTATAAGAAACTCCCAAACTGTTTTCCAAAGTGGCTGTTACATTTTTGTATCCCCCCTAGCAATGTATGAGTGTTGAACCTGCCAGCACGGTATTGTCATTTTTTTTTTCTGGCTATTTTAACACATGTACAATGATGTCTCACTGTGGCTTTCACTTGCACTTTTAATGACTAATGATCTTGACCATCTTTTCATGTGACCATTTGCCACCCATATATTCTTTGGTGATATTTCTATTCAAATTATTTTGAATGGTTTGTTTTCTTATTCTCGGTTATATATACACATATATATTGACATTTTTTTCTGGATATGTATATGCCTTTTGCAAATATTTTCTCTCGGTCTGTAACTCATCTTTTCATTTTCTTCAACATTGTGTTTTAAAAGCAGAACTTTCTATTGCTGAAACTCAAGGTATCTTTTTTCTTACTCAATGTTTATCGTGTTGAGCTAAGAAATCTTTGCCTAACAAAGACCATAAAGACATTTTCCCTGTTTTCTTCTATAAGTTTCAGTTTTAGGTATTACCTTTAGGTCTATGATTCATTTTTCTTATCCAACATTCCGTTCTTTAGAGGCAACTATTGACAGTTGACATATTTCCATGCATTTTTTTAAGCTGATAAAGTTTAAACTATTTGCTTGTGTACACTGCCTCTTTAAAACACTTTATTTTTCAGAACAGTTTTAGGGTCACAGCAAATACTCCCTTCCCAAACCCTCCACACATACACACTTCCCACAGCATCAACATCCCCCACCAGAGTGACCCATGTGTTATAATCAATGAACCTACGCTGACACATCATTATCACCCGATGTCTGCAGCTCCTATTAGGGTTCATTCTTGGTGTTATACCTTCTATAAGTTTTAACAAATGCATAATGGCATATTCACCATTACATTATCATCCAGAGGAGTTTCATTGCCCTAAAAATCCCCTGTGCTCTGCCTGTTCATCCCTCCCTCCCCGACCATTGACAACTACTCATCTTTTTACTGTCTTCATAGTTTTGCCTTTTCCAGTATGTCATATAGTTGGAGTCACACAGTAGGTATCCTTTTCAGATTGGCCTCTTTCACTCAGTAATTAATATGCATCTAAGGTTGCTCATGTCTCTTCATGGCTGGACAGCTCATTTCCTTTTAGTGCTGAGTAATAGTCTATTATCTGAATGTACCGGTTTCTTTCTCCATTCACCTACTGAAGGACATCTTCGTTGCTTCCAAGTTTTGGCCACCACCACTAAAGCTGCTATAAATATCCATGGACAGGTTTTTGTGTGGACCGAAGTTTTCAGCTCCTTTGGGTAAATACCAAGGAATGTGATTGTTGGATCATATGGTAAGAGTATATTTAATTTTGTAAGAAAACCCAAACTGTCTTCCAAAGTGGCTGTACCAGCCATGAACAAAGAGTTCCTATGGGTCCACGTCCTTGGCAGCATTTGGTGCTGTTAGTGTTTTGGATTCGGGTCCATTTAATATGTTATTTTAACTTGCAATCCCTTCATGACAAATGATGCTAAAAATCTTTTCAATCTTGTCAAATCTTGTTTGACATCTGTGTGTCTTCTTCAGTGAGATGTCGGTTCAGGCCTTTTACCCATTTTTTAAATTAGTTGTTTCGCTATTGTAGAGGTTTTAAGAGTTCTTTGTGATTCAGAACAATAATCCTTTATCAGATATTTCTCTTGCAAATATTTTCTTCCAGTCTGTGCCTTGTCTTCTCATTTTCTTGACAGGATCTTTCACAGAGCAGAGGTTTTTAACTTTAATGAAATCCGGTTTATTAATTACTTCTTTCATGGATTATACTTTTGGTGTTTTATGTTAAAAGTCATCATCGTATCCAAGGTCCTTCCAATTTTCACCTATGTTATCATCTAGTGACTTTATCATTCATTTTGTTCTTTGTACGGTTGTGTCTATTTGTCCAAGAAATCATAAAAACCTCGAGGAAAGCATCTTTAAAAAAAAATCTCTGTACTCCCCACAGCACCTGTGCATACAGATGCTCAATAAAATAATAGCTGAACAGGCCCATTTACCCTCAGGTAAAAACGAAGCTTCCATAATCAGAGACTAACCACATCTTCTGGCCCCAGCACACACCAGCCCACAGTTTTCTCTGCACACACTCAGGCAGAAAGATGAAAACAAGAGACTGCTACAAGACTGGGGCAACCTCCCCTCCTTTTCCTACGACTGTGACCTCCTCGATGGCCTCCATGGTTTCCCTATCTTTTTGCTTGGTGGCTGTCCAAGGAAGAAAGCATTCATGTGCTTGGAGTAAAGCTTATTCACACGACTGCTTGACAGTTTCTTTGATGTCATGCCATGCCTACCACTAGTCCCGAGGGAGTATAGAATAGAGCAAGGTCTGGGTCTGTGCTCAGAGAAATGGGGGCGAGGGGACAGAGAGTAAGTATGAGATGGGGGGAGGGGCAAGGGAGACATCCAGTAACAGAACACTATCAACAGTCATTAGAGTGTTTACAGAGAAAAAATGTTAATGTTCGCTGTCAATATAAAAATAATATTAATTGCAGGTATTTAGGAGAACTGCTTACCATTTCTAGCAAATTATGATGCAGCATGATAATAAGTACATGAGTCAGTGATTTTCACACCCTTCTTCTAAAGCATCGGTTTCTACAGGCTCCAGCGCCCACCACACCTCACCGGGGCCGCTCTTCTTTGTTTACTTACAAGGTTTAATTTGAAAAACGAAGAAAAGAGAATAGGGCCAGGAGCAAGGGAGGCAAGAATTTGCAAACTATGGACATGAAAAATTAAGTCTAGGTTAGATAAACTTGTGCCTTCGACTAAACCTTTTTCTCAAACTCTGAAAAAGCAGCACAGTAAGAGCTTGACCAGATAGTAAAACGCATTATAAAGCCTCAGTCCTTAAAACAGTGTGGCAGTGACACCTGAATGGATAAATTACTAATGGAGCAGAATAGAAAGTACAGAAATAGACCAGGTACAGAAGTTTGGCAACAGTGAAGGTGGCTTTGAAGAAAAATGAAGAACAGCTGCTCTGAATTATAAACTGCTCCTTAAGAGGGAGACAAATGAGAAATCACAATTCTTGAAGGAGGTAGGCTCTGAATAGGGACCCAAGCCAAAATAAAATATAGCACTCACCATGACTGTGTGTTCCCTTTTAAATTCAGATAATTTGGGGCAGCTGGACAGCAGGCTGAGTTTCTGCTTCATTAAATCTCTATTCACCAAAGTCACCCCCAAACTCCACTCTGCCCTCCTGCCTCAGGTTTTGTGTCCCTCCCACTGCAGGGCTAGCTGGTCCTGGGCAGTGATGCAGAGGGTCTTCCGGAGCTAGAGGCCCTTCCCACCCCCTACGCAGGCCAGGGCCCCGGTAGACATTAAAGAAGAAAGCAGCTGTGTGTGTGGCTACTGCTGTGCTTGGCTCCTGGCCCCTGAATTCTGATTGGCCTGGGATGTGGCTTGGGCATCACGATTTTTAAAACTCCTCTGGTGTGTCCACTGTGCAGCTAAGGGTGAGGCTAGCCACTTTAAATTGTAAGGTATCTTTCTTCCCATAAACTCTGGTCAATCCGTCTCTGATGATGCGTGAGTAAATGAGAGCATATTAAAGTAAAAGTACTTTTAAGCTACGATGTTGCCTAAATGTTATCCTTTAGTGTCATCAGAACCTTTGGGGTGGGGACAGCAGGGTGAAGGTGGTTTCCATCCCTGGGGATGCTCGCATTTGTGCTGGGGAGCAGGGTGAGGCCTTTTGTGGCAAATACTGACTTCAGATTGACCTACCTCCTCCGTGTTTTGTTTTGTTTTGTTTTTTTAACAGCTCTACTGTTGCAAAACACTACGTCGCGGGTCTCTCCTGAACATTCTTCAGCGAGGTTTCGTGAGCAAAGAAGCATCCCTGCTGTCCAGCCAGGGTCTGAGGCTTGTGACTTTCTCTGCTTCCCTCTTCACAACCTTCTCTCTCAGGAAGGCACAGGGAGGTAGTTTGTAAATGGCCATCTATTCCATTTGGTATCTTCATGTTAAACACACTGCTTAGCTGTTTACATTGTCTTGTGAGTCACCTTTAAAAAAGTTTTTTTTTTGTAAACAACTTTATAATAGGTTAGATTTTATTAGTTTAAACCTGATTTTAAAATATAAGCACTTTACATTTATTCTATTCATTACTTCACAGACCAGTGTTTTTTATTTTTGATAGCTTTACATAATAGACTTTAGTATTCATACTATAACCTTCAATCTTCTTACTAAATAATTTTTGTTAAAAAAAAACCCTACACATGCTAAGTAGGAATTTATATTTAATTTTATAAATTCGTTCTTTTAGTAATAAAAGTTTCCTGATTTGTCACTTTATCAGCTGTCCCCCAATTCTTCCTCTGATCCTAAATGATCCTGTGTCATAGCTCAATCTGAGATCTGGGCTCCAAAGGGGGGGGGGTGCCTCAAAGAGACAGCTTCACAGACCTGCTTCTATGGACTGAATTTTTGTCCCCTCAAAAAAAAATTCATGTTGAAACCTAAATCCCCAATGTAATGGTTCCAGGAGGTGGGGTCTTTGGGAGTGATTAGGTCAAGGGAGAAGCCCCATGAATGGGATTAGTGCTCCCTCTTTTCCCCAGGAGGATAGAATGAGACGTCAGCAGTCTGCAACCTGAAAGTGGGGCCTCCCCAAAACCTGACCACGCTTGCCCTGTGATCTCAGACTTCCAGCCTCCAGGGCTGTGAGAAACACATTTCTGTTGTTTATAAGACACCCAGTCTGTGGTGCTTTGTTATAGCAGCCTGAACTGACTGAGACACCTTCCAAGATCTCTGAGGTCCTGAAAGTCAATTTTGAGATTACTTCTGTGTTCCTTATGTGTGTTTTATATTTGAATCTCCCTAAGAGGGTTGTGTCACCTGATAAGAAGGGATCAGTGCAGTTCCCTTTCAGATGCTTCCATAAAAACAGAGCACTGTCCTGAGTCCAGGGTAGGGTATCAGTGAATAACTCCTTAACTCAGATGGGGCTTCACCATGACGCTGAAGAAGCTGAAGCTCCAGGACCCCTGTAAGGAGCCTCAGGAGGACCCTAATAATCTGTTCACCTGGTCATATGCATTTGTAAAATTTGCAGATAATGCAACATATGCAAGTATAAATGCATGATGATTTTTTAAAAACCAGGATTGTGAAAAGTACAATGTATCAGAACCCCTGCTTTTCAAGCACAAACCTGCAGTGGTACTGCAGACAGCAGTCACATGTGTTGAAGTTGCATGCTCTATGCTTCCCAAGTATCAGTAGTATCAAATTCCGATCAGCTCTAGAAAACTGCATTAGCTTTCTGTTCTCTCTATAGGAAATATTACAAAACAGTGAAGAACATGTGATAAATACATGAAGTGGAATATGTTATTTAATCCTTTGTAGAATGGTGTTAATTTTCTGGCATATGGAGGTCAATTTACTAATAGGTGGGTGATGGCTGTATTATTTGAGTATTATATCAATAGAGTTTGCTCTTAATTAAGCTAAGTGCATAGAAATACAATCCCACTGTTGGTAAACATGTCAATACTCTGACAGTTTCGATTATGATGAGTTTGTCTTTCGGAAAGAATACTTATTAAAGGTAGCATTTTTCAAGTAAAAAAACAAGACTTAAAACATTATCACTATCATACTTCCTAACATTGTTAGGAATGTGAATTTTTTATGACAATGGTCTGAATGAAATAGAATTAGAATGCTAATATTGCCACCTCTTCCCCCATTAAAATAAAATGCCTGTAAGGAACTAATCATACTGCTAGGGCTTTATTTTTTTAACTTAAGACATAGGTGGGATGCTTCTGAGTTGAGATATAATTTGATGACATAAAGGGACTGACTGTGAGGTAAGGGCAGACGGGAGAAAAGGCTTGTGGGCTCCGATATCCTGGGCAAGAGGAGGTACAAACAGTGAGGCAAGGGTTTAGACCAGGGAGGCTGGGATAACCAAAGACAAATGTTGCCACATTTGGCCCATACAAGGCTCCACTGGGAAAGAGAAATGGTGCTTTCTTTACTTCTCATCTTATTCACTGGAAGTATTCAACATGTCCAAGAAATACAGCTAAAAATAGTGCGTGGGAGGAAAATTGGCATTAAATATTATTGATAATAAAATCTGCTGCTTCTGCTTCAGACTAAGGAGTCAGATTTGATCTTCTATCTGAAACAATAAACAACCAAAATATATGAAATAGTAGTTCTCAAGATACTGAAAATTTGGCGGTGAAGGAACTGAACCCAGAGAAAGGGGAAACCAAAGCAGATGAGCTGTAGATTGACCCATCTTTCCTCCTCAAAAGATCTTCAGGCCACAAGACGAGGAGTGGGGGTGTGGGAGGAGGCCAACAAGAGTCTCCTTCAAAAGTTAGAGAGAGTCCAGGGCAGCATGAAAGGATCTTGGAAGCTGTCTTTCCCACCCTAATAAAAACGAAACAAAACGAAAACCAATAACTCTTCTTAGATGCAGCAGATAACTGATAACATAGCACAAACCACTGCAACAAATAACCAGAGAGATGAACAGGCAGAAGCTTTGAAGGAACCAGCGCTAGGCTTCTTTTATATGGTGCATCATGTCTGGCTTTCAACACAAGGCCACAAGGCGCACTAAAACATAAAAAACACATTTTGAGGAGACAGAGTAAGCCTCAGAACCAGACTCACATACAGCAGAGACGTTGAAATTATCAGACCAAGACTTAAAACAACTATGATCAATTAGGTAAGGGCTCTAATGAAAAAAGTGGGCAATAAACAAGAACAGATGGGAAATACAGGCAGAAATATAAAAACTCTATGAAAAAATCAGAAGGAAATGCTGGAAATCAAAAACACTGTCACAAAAGTGAACAATGCCTTTTATGGGCTCATCCATAGACTAGACATAGTCAAAGAAAGAATCAGTGAACTTGAAGAAATGTCAATAAAAACCTCCAAAACAAAAATGCAAAAAGAAAAAAAAAAAACAACACAAAACAGAACTGTGGGACAGTTATGAAAATTATAACATACATATAATAGGAACGCCAGAGGGTTAAGAAAAAGCGAAACAAAATAAATATTTGAAACAATAATCACAGAGAATTTCCCAAAATTAACGACAGATACCAAATCACATATTTAGGAAACTCTGAGAACACCAAATAGGATAAATGCTAAAAATATCTATACCTAGGAATATCATATTAAAATTCAGAAAATCAAAGACGAGAAAATCTTGAAAGAAACCAAAGATATAAAACATCTTCTCTATAAAGGAGCCAAGATAAAAATTACATTGGACTTCTCTTCAGCAACTATTTAAGCAAAAAGAGAATGGAGTGAAATATTTCAAGTGTTATTAAAAAAAAAAAAAAAAACCAAACACCCCGCCAACCCAGAATTATGGATCTAGCAAAGTTACCCTTCAAAAGTGAATAAAAAATAAAAACCTTCTCAAACATAAGAGAGTTAAAGGAAATTAATTAAAAACAGACCTGCCCAGCAAGAAATGTTAGAAAAGATTCTTCAGGAAAAAGGAAAATGCTATATAGATCAGGAATGTGGATCTGCATAATGGAAGAGCATGAGAGAAGGAATACATGAAAGTAAAGTCAAATATTTTGTATTTCCTATTCTTATTTGAACAGTTTGTTCAAAATAATAGCAGCAACAAAATATTCAGTGATTACGGCTATGAATAAGTTAAATTAACAGCAATATCACAAGAGAAGGAAGGAAGAGTTGGGAATGTTCTGTTACAGGATGCAGTGGTACAGTGTTATTTGAGAGGACATGGATTAGTTGTACACTCAAGAGCAACCACTAAAAAAGATTTTTAAAAGTATAACTGATATGCTGAGAAGAAAAATGAAATAATATAAAATGCTCCATTAAAACTAGAGAAGGCAGAAAACGAGTAGAGGGAAGAAAAACAAAGAACATGGGCAAGAAATGGAAAACGGGAAAAAATATGGTATGTATTGATTAACCCATCCATATCAATAATCACTTTAAATGTCAATGGTATAAATATACCAATTAAAAAGACAGCAACTTGTCAGAATGGATCAAATACAACAGGACCAAACCATATGTTGTCTATAAGAACCCCACTTTAAACATAAAGTCACAGGTAACGAAAAGGAATGGAGAAAGATGCTAACACTAATTGAAGAAAGTTTAATTTCAGACAAAGCTAGAAAATGTATCAGGGATAAGGAGAAGCCTGATTAAGGGGTCATTCTCCAAGAAGACAAGAATCCTTAAGGTGTGTGCACCTAACATTAAGGCAGGCCCTAATCTAGTATGAGTAGTATCCTCGCCAAAAGGGGAAATTTTAACACAGAGAAGCACACAGACAAGGCAGTGTGATGAGACACAGGGCAAAGATGACCATCTATAAGCCAAAAAGAGAGGCCTGGAACAGATCCGTCCCTCGGCACCCTTAGAAGGAACCGACTCCTGATTTCAGACTTGCAGCCCCCAAATCATGAGAAAATACATTTCTGTTAAGTCACCCAATTTGTGGAACGTTTTCACAGCAGCCCTCACGAACTACAACAACATATAAATTATACTTCAATAAAGGTGCTGCCAAAAAAACAAATGACATGGTGTCTACAAGAAATTCATTTCAAATATAATAACAGTTAGGTTGAATGTAAAAATTATTCCAGACATTTGCAATAGTATGGTCAACAAAAACAGAAACAAAACAATCCTAGCCTTTCTGGGTGTTTTAGAACAATGGTTGCATGTGCCACAAAACGTGGGTTCAGTGACTGGGGAAAGGCAGCTAACCAAGCAAGGTTACACTTACATTTACATTTCCAGGGAGAAATGAGAGAAAAGGAGCTCTTGACAAGTCAGAAAAAAAAAACTGTCACAAAAATCAGGAAATGGGAGTGTATCAAATGAAGATTTTCAAGGTAGTGAAAGTCAAGTCCACGGAACTTGACAATTCCGTGTGCATTTTCACTCCAGCAAGAATGCTTTCAGGAGTGTGATGCCATTGTGTCAACTACTTGCCAGCATCCCCAAGATGCTATTCCTGTCATTCCTCTATTCACCCACTTGACAAAATCCCAACCCTGAATACAAAGGCTTTAACAATGAGCACTGCCGAAGGAAAGTCCCCCAGATAAACGGATGCCACTGTAAGCAGTGAGTGTCCAACCCGCTGCTGTCCTTTTCCAGTCCATTCACTTCCCACTCTCTAGGACCACTATTGCAAACCGTCCTTGCTGTCTTTGTGTCTCCATCCTCATCCGGCCCCCACTTCATGAACTGGCCACATCACTTGATGCTCAGACACGAAAGCAAGGACCATTAGATGAGCACTTTCAACTCTTGCCACCCTAAAGACACATGTCTGTGTCCATACTCATCCCTTCATCTGCCTCTGATATGGATCTCAACTTCTCTCTCCGGCTCAGGAACCTAAGTGTACCGATGATCTTAGCCAACCCCTCCCACACTCCCTGTATTGTCACCTCTCCCACTGACTCCATCCCACTACCCAATTAGCATTTAAACATGAGGCTCAAGATGTTCCCGTCCTTAACATTTGTCAGCCACACTTCCATCGCTACAGCCGCCCCCTTCTCCACAGCCAGTTCTTGAGTCGTCCGTACCTGCCCTCCCCATTACTTTGTAGGCCTCATCCGCTGCACCCTGGATGCAGCCTTCATCACTCCACTGAAACTGCTGAGGAAATTACTAGCTACAACCCAGCTGGGAAAGCCAAAGGAAGAGCTAGGCTACCGTAATTCCTAAATTCTAAGATGCTTATTCACGCCTCTCCTACATTTTAATGTGCTACATTACAAGAAATAGGAATGAAAACAACGGGTCATAGCTTCTCGGCCTTTTGGCGAAGGTCACGTGTAGTATCTGTTCTTATCAGTTTAATGTCTGATACATCCTCTTTGCATGGACAATTTATTAAATGGGTTTCTGGAGCAGTGAGATGGAATAGGAGCTTCCTCTGTCCACTCTGCACAATAACCTGGCATTGTAGTACTTTGGGGAATAGCGCATATACACAAAAAAGCAATGGGTCATAGTTCAGGTACATTCAATAAAATGCTGTTCCTAAAATGTTTTTAAAACTTTTACATTAGGCTCTTCCGGCCAAGATGGAGGCGTAGACAGACATGCTGCTTCTCCCTCCACAACTAAGACGGAATACAACTACTTCAAAACTAGAAACAACCAGAAGTTCCAGAAAATCAAGCTGCATGGAAGTCTAACAAACAAAGATATAAAGAAGAAATACTCATCCAGACAGGTAGGAGGGGCAGAGCCGGGGTGGAGAGAATGCGGTGTCGTGGTGGCAGCAGCAGCTGCAGCGGCAGGCCGATGGAAAGCACAATCACACATTTTAAAGTCAGGAGGGACACCTGGGGAGCATTCCCAGCTCCTCACCAGACTGCGCAGCTCACAGTCCCAGCACCAGGGAAAATCAAGCCTCACTGCTTCTGACTGCAAACCAGTGGGGGTTGGGGCGGAGGAAGAAACTGCCAGTCTCTCAGCAGAGTCCGCTTGTTTAAAAGGCCCCCAGGGTCCTAGAACATCCACAGACCAACCCACTCTGGGAATGACAGCTAGGGCAACAGCTAGAGAGGCACCAGTCCCATACGGCAGTGGGAGAAGTGCCTGGAAAAGGGGCGAGTGCTGGGCAGGCAGCACTGTTCCCTCTCAGACCCCTCCCCCAAGTACAGCGCCACAACGTGGTGAAATAGGTCGCCCTGTACTGATGAATACCTAAGGCTCTGCCCTTTACAACATAACAGGAGTGACAACCCTACCTAAGACACAGAGGCAAACAAACACAGGAGCCTGTCAAGAGGAAGAAACAGAGAAGTATGGCCCAAAGGAGGGAACGAATCAAGATTCCAGTGGGAGAACTAAGTGACGAGGAGATAGCCAACCTAACAGATGCAGAATTCAAAACACTGGTGATAAAGATGCTCACAGGCTTGACAGATATGCTTGAGTATGGCAAACACATAAGAGAAGAAGTGAAATGAAGGAAATTCCGCACAAAACCAATGGTGAAGGGAAGAAAACCAGGGTTCAAATTAATGATTTGGAACATAAGAAAAAAAGTCAACCAGTACAGAATAAGGAAACAAGAATTGAAAATAAAGAGGAGAGAGGCTTGGGGACCTGTGGGACAACTTTAAACATGCCAACATCCAATTCATAGGGGTACCAGAAGGAGAAGAGGAAGAGCAAGAAATTGAAAACTTCTGTGAAAAAATAATGGAGGAAAACTTCCCAAATTTTGAGAAGGAAATCAACATACAAGTCCAGGAAGCACAGAGTCCCGGGCGAGCTGGACCCAGAAGGGACCACACCAAGACACATCGTAATTAAAATGCCAATGTGAAAGATAAAGAGAGAATCCTAAAAGCAGAGAGAAAAGCAGAGAGTTACCTACAAAGGGGTGCCTGTAAGACTCTTAGCTGATTTCTCAAAGGAGATTTTGCAGGCAAGAAGGGACTGGCAAGCAGTATTCAATGTGATGAAAAGGAAGGATCTACAACCAAGATTATTCTATCCAGAAAAGCTATCATTTAGAATGGAAAGGCAAATGAAGTGCTTCCCAGACAAGGTAAAGCTAAAGGAATTCATCATCACCAAGCCATTATTAAATGAAATGTCAAAGGGACTTACTTTAAAAAAAGATCAAAACTATGAACACTAAAATGACAACAAACTCACAACTATCAACAACTGAATCTAAAAAATAAAAACAAAATCTAACTAAGCAAACCAGAATAGGAGCAGAATCATAGGTATGGGGATCATTTGGAGGGTTATCAGCTGGAATGGGAAATGGGGAGAAATGGGGAAATGGTGCAGGGATTAAGCAGCATAATCGGTTGGTACAAAATAGACAGGGGGAAGTTAATAATAATATAGGAAAGAGTGAAGCCGAAGAATTTATGTGCACAGCCCATGGACATGAACTAAGGGGGGTGGGATTGCTGGACGGAAGGGGGGTACTGGGAAGAGGGGAGCAAAAGTGAAAAAAATTGGTACTGTAACAACATAATAAAATGTACTCTAAAAAAAAAAACTTTTACATTATATCGAAAGCTTTTTAACTTCACTCTCCTGAACTACTCTCTTCTTTTGGCCGCTCTGATACCACACCCTTCTATCTCAATTGCTCTTCTCAATGTCTTTGTTCTATTAATTTTCAAGCTCTTTTTTCTTACTCTCTGACTTCTCTGGATGGACCATTGTACTTTCATGGTCTTGCAACAACCCATGTGTTGTAGGACAAGCCTGTAGCTCATGTAATGGTATGTGGCCATGACTTTCAGTCATCAGGTTACAGTTCCAAAGTACTGGGTCCAGTTAATCACTTGGGTAAAGCTGTTAGCCTTGAGGCTGATGATAAGTTAGAATGTTTACACCTACAGCTGTATTGTGTAACTCAGTGTAATGTACCTGACCCAGATGAGTTGTCCTCAGTATAACGTAGATTAACGCAGAATTTCCCCAGGCTTATATATACAGTAGACTGGGTCTAAAAGTGGTCACCGAGGCTTTCGGGTTTAACACACCTACTCGCACATCAGCCCCACTGTGCGCATGCCACACCAATTCCCCATCCCCAGCCCTTGCCCCAGGAGATCTTGGACCCTAGGTCAGTGCACTGACTTCCTCCCAACTCCCCAGCACCTTTCATCACCATCATCTGCCCCAAAGATGTACTTCCTTGTTTTCCTCTCTTAGTGAACACCTGCTACTCAGGTGTCAAATGATTTCCATAGACAGCAAAAGTCAAGTAGTTACCCATCATTTTTTCATTCACAAATATTTATTAAGCACCTACTATGCACCACACCATGTTGGGCTCTGGGACGCAAATGAAATAGGATATCACCCCCTGCCCTCATGGAGCTTACAGTCTAGTAGGGAAAACAGTACACAATGAACTAATACATAAAATAAACACAGGTTGTAATAAGTGCCATATACGATATACACAGTGATGTGATAAGAATGGTTAGGCAACGCCTACTTTTTTGATACAATGATCAGGAAAGGCCTCTCTTGTGGTTAAAAGCTGGCTTTGAAGCCTGGCTCCCCACTTACAGGCTGCATGACATTAGGCAAATAACTTACCCTCAGAATGTTTCCACATTTATAATATGGAGATAGTCATACCAAACTCAATAGATGTTCATTACTGTTAATAACTGAGCCCTTCACTTCTCACATACTTAATATTCCTGAGCAAATGTCCTGCCACTGCAAATATTTTTAGTCCTCTTTATCTGACAAACTTCCAAACTCCCCTGTTCCTCCCATAAGATCAGTTAGTCGTCTCATCTATGGGCTACTGTAGGCAACTCCAGCCTTTTACTGTCTCATTTTAATTTCCCCATTTCACTCTTGTGCATATTCTACCACAGTACAACTTCGGTGACGGCAAGTATGTATCCATCTTGTGTTCCAAGTGCGTGATACAATGCCTGGCGCATAGAGACCTCAAAAACTTGAGGACGCTTTTGTAAGCAAAAAGCTGGAGAGATAGAAGACATAGAGGGAAGAGGGCAAGTCTGGTGGAGAAAGTCCTGAAGATGACAGGAAGAAACGGGTCAAAGGCCTGTATCATGTGACACTGTCATAAAGGATGAAGGTGAGCATAGGTGAGGGAAATCGTGCTGAAGTACTGGATCTTCTGATGGAAGGAGTAATGTACAGAATAGGTAAGAATGGGCAAAAGAACCATGTAACACCAAGTCAAGGGACTGAGAGGTGGCTATGAGGGAGCAGTCCGAGGACAATGATGGAGCAGTCTAAAGTAGAGAAAACAAGAGGGGAAATGGCCATAGGGAGTTTCAGTGGACGAAAATGTTGGAAGTGAGATAATCAAAAATCTCACAGGCTACACTGTGGAATGGACCATCCACAATGAAGATACTGAGAATACCACCACCACAAATCAGAAAGTGAAACCTCATCAAGTCATGAAGTGAGCAGGTTACTTGCTAAGGGTAGCTGATAGTAAAACCTGTTGGCATGGGCTGCAAAAGGACAGATTTTTGGCAGAGGCCTTGGGAGAAATTTAGAAATGATAATAGAAAGGGCAGCCAACGACCACCTCTTGCGGTACGTGGATTATGAACCCAGATCACACTGGAGAGCACTGCAGGAGATGGCCACACTTCCGGCAACAACCACATGTTATGAAAAGACTGAGATGCATCCAAGCATGGTTTAGGGAGGAGAGAGGATGGTCGGTCAACTGGGAGTGACTACAATATACACAGAATGAAGACAGTGAAGGTGAAAATGGAAGACAAGGAAAATTTGCAATTCGTAAAAGTGCAGCAAAAAAATGTTTCATGGATGCTTCCTTTCTGAAATTTCGTGGTTAATATCAAGCTTAACCATAGTCTCCCCTAAAGTCTAATGTTCGCTCTAACAGGAGGTTGTTTACATTATACCGGTTGTTTAGGACTCAGCCCTTAGTTCTATACCCATTCAGACAATGAACCTTGAGTAATCCTTTGAAATGACTCCGGTGTCCACTCCCTTCCGTATTCCTGTGTCCATGTCTGAAATCAGTTCTCATCATTTGCCTTTCTTTTATCAGCCTCCGAGATAGTGTACCTAATTAATGCCACTTCCATTTAGTCAGAGGGCTTTTGGGCTTGGTCTACTTCAGACTCCCAAGTCCACTACAAAACTTAACTTATTTCATTTGTAAAATGGGGACAATACCACTTTCCTTTGAAGTGCTATAGTTAAGACATTTTTGTGAAGTTCTTAGCACATTGTCTGTTAGGTTAAGAGCCTTGATTTTTGATAACTTGATTATAAACTCTTTGAAGTCTGGGACCAGATCGTTTATACTATTGAACCCCACATATACTTAACAATACATACTGAATAAATATTTGTTGAATAGATTGATGAAGGTCAAAATAAGAAGATATTCTATTTTATAACACAACACTCCACTCTTCATTTAAGAGTTAAGCTTTGAGAATTCAAAATAAGCTTTAAAAACCATTGAGAAATAAAAAGCAGTTGGGAAATAATCAATGTGGTATGCTGATCAAGAATTAACACACAAACAGCTGAAGATAGCAATCTGTTTTTCTATCTCCACAGCTGCCCTTAGAACACCAAGATCTGATTGGAAACATCAAAGAATACAAAATGAAATACACAAAGCTTGGCCCAGCTGCTGCTTTAGCCTTATCACATTTCCAGTTTGGGTTGCACTGCCTTTGGCTCAGGAGATCTACTGGCTTTAGGGAGCTCAGAAAGGCCAAAATGGAGCCTACAGGAAGAGGAAAGGAGAGCTGGCTGCTAACGGCTGGCCTAGACACATGATTTTTTTTTTTAAGTGTCAATATTTTCTAACTAAGATGGGAAAATGTAGTCTGGCAATGGGCTACTACACAGTGCAAATAAAACTATATAAAAAATCATCGGGCTATCTACATACAGGTGTTTGTGGAACATGTCAGATATATGTAAAACTGAGAAAGCCCTGGAAAATCTCTGCTAACTACCTCCAAATCAGTTAGCCCACCTCACCAGGGTCAGAGGGAAGAGGGTCTTAGCTCAGGCACCTGCATATAGGTAAGTTGTGAGTGTTCTCAGAAAATACAGACAGCTCTTCTCATACCACATGGCTGGAGTATAAATTAGTATATCCACTGGGAAAGGCGACTGTGAAGCAAGAACTACAAAACGTTCATATCCGTGACCCAGAAAGTCACCTCTAGGAATTTTTCCTAAGGAAAAAACTGCACACAAATACACTCAGCTGTAACCTGAGATGCAACCTGAAATGTCCAAAGGGGGAAAGTGCTATGAATCATGGCACACTCATACGATGGAATATCATGCAATTAATAAAGGTGGACACAGTTTTTTATGACACGGAACAGTGTCTTCAGATTGAAAATAAAACCAAGACACAAATTATACTGAGAATGAAAAAAACTATGTACTAACAAGCACCATGTAGCAGAGACTAGCAAGAAATATGCAAAATATGCACTAAAGTGCTTTCTCCCCACATTGGGTGATAGAATTTATAGGCAAGCATTATTTTCCCTTATACTTTTCTGTGTTGTCTTCACTTTCCATAATCAGAATGCATTACTTTGTTAAATGAAACAAACACATTATTGAATCAGGCAAGCATTAAAGAAGAACGGGCATTTTTATATAGCTTTATTTGTTTCCGCCGGGAACTGGTGTGGTTCCTGGCAACAGCAACAAACCAGTCATTTATCTGACAGTAGCATAAGATTCTTTTAAAAAGCAGAGAAACTCTTAGTCCTTTCCACAAGTTTCACCACATTTCTGGAAAACTGTAGCAAAAAGATGGTGAATCAGAATTCGACTGAATCATTAATCACCCATCTGAACGACTCTGAGCTCCCACAGCACATGGACCCAGGGCCACTAAATATAACGTTAAACCTAAGTTTAAATGGCACACTGCTTGCTCTACATGTTTCAGGATGTAAAAAAATGAGGAAAAAAAAATGTTTACTAAAAAAATTTAATGCTTTTTGACCAACTGGGGGCTAGAAATGAACGGCATATTTGAGACTTAAACTGCTTTGTAAAAATCGATTTTAAAAAGACAAAATGTAACTAATACTTTATTGGCAGAAGGAAAACAGACAATTGGTCACTAAATCATGAGTGTCCAGGATTGGTCTCAAGGCAGAATGTCTGAGAGATCTGAATCTCAGAGGCAGAGCAGTCTCTCTGGAACACTCCAACTAAAATGCAGCATCTTACCTTCCTTCAAATTCTTTAAGATTCTACCCTAGGGAAACTTGTTTTATACCAAGAGTTATAAATAAACTTATTTATATTCATGATTTCTAATCACGGTATTTTCATTCTAGTTTTCCAGAAACACAGTAGATAAATGCCACATAACCTAAATTTACTGCTACTGTTTCATTAGGCCTTTATAACTGTCCTAGGACCAGGGCCAGGTATTTATACCTTCTGGGCAGAAATGGAAGTAAAATCCAACAGTGGCTCCCCTAAGGCTCAGAAATTAGTGACTGTAAGCAGGCCTTAGGTGTGAAGCTACATTCAGCACCAAGTACACTGTCAGAAGTTACCAAAGCAAGAAAAGCCCTTAACATTTCTGTGGGGTTGAAGATAACACTACAGGTTGGCAGGTATCTGTAAGAGATGAGTAATTGCGGGTCTTCTCCTTAAACAAGATACTCTACCTAATCACCGGTTGGCCGTCTAAGCAACAGTTAGGACAACCCCTTCTGAAACCACATTATACTTGGTTAAACAAAAAACCCGGGCTAGCAAAGTCAACTGCTAAAAACAGAGGTCTTGGTAAAAACATTTAGTGACCATACTGAAAAGAGGACAATGGCTTAATAACCAGGCAGTTATCCTAAGGCCAACGGCATGAAGAAAAGTGCTCACCCTCAAAGACAGGGACAAAACCCCAATTTTAAGATTAAAAGTGATTTTTTTTTAATGTTAAGCTGCTTGCATGAAATAAATAAAAAATGTGTATGTAATTTCAGTGGAAAGCACCAAAAATGAATACTAAAGCTGTTCACATAAAATATCAAAAAGGAAACAAATCACAACTACAAAAGCAGAGGTATCCAGTACAAGAACCAAGTAAATAAACTAATTTCTATTAACATTTTCATTTACCTTATAAAAACTCTGTTGGTTAAACTGGGGAGGGGAGTCTCTGAGAATCTAAAGGGTAACAAAATGGTAACAAATATACTTCATCTCTTTATTAACAAATTATACCACACAAATCAGGTTACTTTTTCTATCTGATTACAGAGTTAACAGAAATTACATCTGTATTTAAAGCAGCAACATAAAACTTTACCATGAAGAAATTCTGTATTTGGACGAAAGGATTGTAACATGGATTGGAAATCTAATGACAAGATAGAACTGGCAACTATGGCACACTACTGCAAATGTATTAGGTACGGGAACGATGTAGTCAAAGGGATAATATAGAAAATCACATGAATTTAAATCAGTACAAAAGGTACACACAGGCCATGAAAATTTTAGGTGTAAAAACCAAGCACTGACAAGTCAGCTCTATTCTAACTGAAATTGATATTCTTCACCTGGGCACTGCAGTTTGAGAATCAGGTTAATTGTTTTACAAAAAAAGGGCTTTTTCTTTAAAGTAGAGACAGATTGGGGAGAGAAAGCTAGGCATGGGGCACGTATTAACTCCTTGAGAACTCGAAAGTTATTCAGGAAGCCAAACAAAGCAAAAGAAAGAAAATACAGAATTCAGATGAAAATGTTTTTCTAAGGGTAAAACTCAAGTGTCTCGAGGGATTGAAAATCAAATGCACACTATGACAGTGGTTTTCCAAGTGGGGTTCAGGCTCATCCTCCTAACAGCTTCCTTTCTTAAATTCCAACATTTCTAATTGTTTTATCTTTCCTGATTTCAGAAAAGATTTCCTTTAAAAAGAAAAAAAAGGAAATCTGATGCCATCCCTATCTCTTGCTATTTGCTTTTTCTTTCAACATAATCAGAGATCTAAAACATAGTTTTTGCTCAGTGTTACGAAAATCTGAAAAGTTTCAACAAAGACTTGAATATTATTCCATAGAGTAAATGAGCAAAAGAAGTTCTCAGAAACAAATTAAACTTTGTTATTCCCACCTCCCCAAATCTGCTCTTCCACTGCCTCCAAGCGCTCAGCATTCCTGGACGGTGTGAACAAACATTCAGGCACCTTCCTCCAAAAACATTTCCTTCCGTGGCTGCACAGAATTTCTTTTTTGAGAAGGCAAGCCCAAAATATATAGAAATCTCTTAAAATGAAAATGTTCAATTACCCAAAATAACACACATTATGTCAGGATAGAATCTGTATAGTGTTCTTCAACATAATTGCTAATAAAGAGCAGCCAAATCCCAGAACTTCTCTCGGCATTCAGTAGCAAACAATATCAAAGTGTAAATGATGATCAGGAAAAAAACGCATAACACAAAGCTCATTTTTCTTTGATGGAATCAGGAAGAAAAGTGGAACCCAAGCTTTGGCCACTTATCAGGATGTCATCGGTTCATCGAAAGAGAACAAACCTCCATGTTAGGGACTCATTTGGCAAGCTTACTTTCTTTCCATATATTTTTCCTTCACATCAGGTTAAACACACGTTGCTGTCATTTTAGAATCACTGATTACATCCTTTTTTAAATTAGAAAAATGTTTACTTGAATGTTTACATAATTTTATTGCTGTTTATTACAACAAAAAAATGTTTAACTGATTTGTAGAATCCATCCAGTAACATGAAATTGAAATCCATCTCCCAAGAAGGTACAGTTCTGGCTGAACGCCTCTGATGCTCAGAGCACAGCATGAATAAGAAAAGTCTTGTGTGTCATTTGGTTCTTGCTGCAGTCATGTGTTCATCTCTCAGAAAGCAGAAGAATCCATCTGACGTTTTAATAAATATCAAAGTAATTGTTATATAAAAAAAATAGCTTCCACGGACCAGAGATCCAAGAAAGAGCAGTTTTGATGAAAGATTCCTAGAACTGAGGGAGTCCTCCGTTAGTCCAATGAGATGATGTCAGGAATGTTACTTCCACTGCTGGTTATGACCCCTGTCTCACTCCTGCTGCTGGAGGAACTAACATGAGTACTGCTTTCATGGGGGCTGGTGGTGGTGACAGACGTACTGCTTGCTGTTAAGGGTGAAGTGAGACTATCCAAAAACATAGGAGGACAGTACTGCTTGAAACAAACAATGATGCTGATGAGGAAGAGGCTACATTGATTTTAAATAGAGACTAGAAATTGTTAGGTATGCACAAGTGAGAGCCACATGTTTAAATCCCAATGGGACTTAAAATTTTCTCAAAACTTCCCGTCTTTGGATGGAAAGGTGGCATGAATTTAGCTATTTTACATTATTTAGTGAATGCAGCACATTCTTGATTCTCTCAAAATTTATAGAATTTGTGTGTTGACCAAAATGTATAGGTACAATTACAAAAACGTCAACAGTATTTAATAGTAAGTACGGGACCCATAATCACGATTCATAATTAAAACCCCAAAAAGACTTTGCTCACTGAATGCATTTACACTAGGTTTAAATCACACTGCAAAAGGCTAGTAAATACTTATTTTTAATGGTATTGAGCAAAAATGCTAAGGTGAAATTCAAGAATTCTTTCAAACTTCAGTATTAGACCATTTAGGAATAATGTTAAGATTGATCAGCTAAATAGTGGCATTTGACTCCTTTGTACATACATGTAACAATACCTGTGTAATTTTCAAAGACATCGTCCATCCTAAAATAGACACATGATAGCTAATCACCACACAATGCTCAGAACAGAGGATTATTTCATGTAATCACAAAATTTCAGAATATATCTCAAAGGAGAGCTAATGTAATCTAATCTTGATACCACTCCCAGAGATCGTATTTTGTTTGCTTACCAGCTGGTTGCTGATTCCTAAACAAATTCAAACCTGAGTTTAATACTCTAGTACTGACCGAGAGAGAGAGAGAGAGAGAGAGAGAGAGAGAGAGAGAGAGAGAGAGAGAGAGAGAGAGAGAGAGAGAGAGAGAGAGAGAGAGAGAGACACAGACAAGAGCTAAAAGCTTTATTTTAATATAATTGCAGACTAGTTTATGTAAGAAACTGCACTGACTTTAGTAAAATAAGTGAGGTCCAGTATATAATACAAGAGATGTCCTAAGTTTATTTCATATTGTATGAAAGAAGATCATAAGGAAATCAGATCAATATCATCAGTTCCATGGTCAGCTATAATTAGTTAGTAAGTTACAGAACAGGAATTTTAAACTGAAGTTTAGACTACATGATCTTCAGAAAGATACAGGGATGACAGCCCCAGGTTTAAGCTGCTAGTCAGTGGAAGAAAAACTAAAATTCAGGCTGCCTTTCAAAAAAGTAATTTAATGCTTAGCACGGATAACTGTCTCCATTCACCAATAAAATGAATGCCTTGGGACACTGGTTAAGGGGGAAAATGAAATGTTCTTAGAGTTCTAAAAAAGTTTAACTCTTAGGTAGTAAACTTCTTTAAAAGCACATCAATTTCCTACTTTCCACTATAATTGCAGAAAGAAGCTGGGAAAAAAGCCAGAAACTTACATTTTATTTCTCCTACCTCTCAGGCAAACATGACTGCCTAGTAGTAAAAAGGGTACTCTTCTTCATTTATAAAAATGAATGCTAGATACTATGGTGCTGCCTTGTTACTATAGGTTCTACATCCTGAATTTTTATATCACTCAAGTTGTAGCCATTTACCTCTTAACTCTGTATCCTTTATGTGTAATTAACATATATCTGCATAAGAATAAAAGGGGGCAATATAGGCAGTAAAGTATAACAAATCTAAGGATTCTAAAAAAAACTGAAGGCACAACCTCACCCTTCTATTGGCTTATCAAGTAAGTTGGCCTGACACTAAGCACGCCAAATAACACTATGAAATAAGAGTCTTCTAGGTTCGAAGGTAATTTTTTAAAGGGTGGTTCACATTTAAAAATATATCAGTAATATTTTAAGCCTGAAGAATCCATTTCCTAGAATACAGAGATACTTTTTTCCATATATAGACTCTACTGATGCCACAAAGTCGACTCAGGGTGAGAAGAAGAAATTCCTCATTCTATGCATGTTAAGTTGGGCCCAAATTTCTGGTTCTGCTTGGGTGATCAGATAGAGCAGTCAAACATAAGGCTGATACAAGACCTGTAGTTAGCTGATTCTGAGTAGCCTATGAAGCGGTGGTCCGTGTTCTTCCTCTATTCCCTTCCTACTAGTAAAGCCTCTTTCTCTATTTCACTTTCCCCTTTGGCTTTTCCCAGGCTTTTTCCTCCCCTGTGCTGATCTGCTGTTAAGTCTGTCAGTGGAGTCCATGCTCAATGCAAGATCTTTGTGTTAGGACCCTGGCTCACTAGAATTTGTTATCTCTGACAGAGAAAGCAGGAGTAACTGGTTTATAGCAACTTTAGGTTGGGCCATCCCCAAAGTCTGAATCTGATTGCCTTTATTAACAAGAATCAAGATGATTCAGGTCAGTTTAATCAGCTTTAGCTATTTTCTCTGTATAGAACAAGTGTTTCATAATTTCTGTAAAATTCTCACTTCTAGTCATCTGGTATTGCTTTCCCTCATTTGAACCACTCAAATGTTTATACTAATTTCCAATTAATTATTAAACTAAAAAAAATTAAATTAAAAATTCAGGTATTAAGGCCAAAACATCATAAATTGAAAAGCAGCGACTTACTTTATTCAAATAAAACTGTGAAATATTTATATAGTACTTTCTTTTCATCAATATAAGTAACTGAAAGTTGACTGTCCTGATTTTATGCAACTGGTCATTTTTAGTTAGTATGACATAAGCAACAATCAAATACAAATTAGTTGCTTAAATTCAGGATACATACCTGGGGATCAACTGGAATAAGGGAAAGAAAATCCAAACCTAAAACAAAAATGCTTTGTTAATAGCTGTCTCATATTTTGGAGACAAAAATTATTTTCCAAAATCATTTTATATTTATCATAAGCCATAAAACATTTGGGGTAAGTGCTTACCATTCCGCAATAGAAAAGTTCTATACCAGAAGCAGTGATATTCAACATATATAAAACCCCAAAATGAACACATTCCCTGACAAAACATCTGGAAAAATCTCTTCCCAGACACTTAAAGGGAGGAGTCCAAAAATTTCCGGAGAAGGAGGACTAGTCAAAGCAAACATTTCTTCACTTCATCACTTAACAGAATGAGAAGCAATAAAAATGATGAATAATAATCTGGATACAAACCATAAAAAAATACTTTGGATCTTAAGATACTTCACGTTTATTTTTTAGAAATACACCACATTGAGCTTCATCTAAAATACTACTTCTTAAACAGATGTCTATTTCACTTAACACTCTGTCCCCTTGTTCCCAAAACAGGAGCAGTACACAGTTCCATGCTCTGCACAAAGCAAGCACTCGGCTCATTTCTGCTCACTTAGAAGCTAACTCTTATCAAGGCTTACTGGGTTATAAGCCAATGCGGTTTTCCAAACTAAAGATCTGAGATTCTCCAGTTAAGCTTTAGAAACAGGAATGAGGAAAAGGTTACCCAGTAATACCATTTTGAAGCATTATAGTTATAACAATAAATAATAAAAACTTCAGGTCTGAAAAGTCTAACAATAAACTCCCAAGTCAGTTCCCCTAGGTGACTCTGTTTGACTAAATTTCAAAACATAAAACAAAACAAACAAACAAAAAAACATACTAAGTATAGGTCACTAAGGTCAATTTCTATTCAATTTTATTCATTTTTTATTTGCTGGTATTCAATGTTGCCTTAAATAACAATCATACAGAGTAAAAGTCTGATACTGGACTGTTACTCAAAATAGAGAATATTAATGGGAATGGTATTTAAAATGTTTAATAAACAATGAAAAATTTGTAACTCAACATTTTAAATTATATTTAGTCCCTTATAATCTCTAAATAAGGTATTATAAAAAAATCAAGTGATAAGAAACTGTAGCACCAATCATTAGGAAAAAAAATTATTCCATTTCTAAAGCATGTAAAAAAATGTTGATATGATTTTTTATTTTGGATGTCTGTCACTATCTATATAATACAGCAGGGTTTGAGTCAACAATGGACAAAGGGAATCACAACAGACTTTTCCAACAACTTCCCCATTACACTGGCAGTCAGTAGGCAACATCATCTAAATAAGCAGTTTCTTTTCACATTAATGATCTTGTTCAGTAAATCCATTCTCTGCTTCTGATGAACACTAATTCAAAACCTGTCTAACCCTTATAATACACCCCAAAAGCTTTATATATTCAACATCTTCATTACTAAGTCACAAAAAATACTTTATTTGCATGTCATTTAACTTATTGGCTTAATTTTATTAATTTTATTTTGCTTCAAATGGTATAACATTTTTCTTTTTATAATAACTTCTGCTTTTATAGTTTAATTTTACGTGTTCAATTACTTTTAATGTTTGTTGAATCACTCAGTCCATTTGAACAAACTTTTTAAATAAAGCTAAGTATTGCTATCTGTTGGAATATCTGTATTGAAGCCAAGAAACTCAAAAGTACTTACTTTCTTAATGTTTAACTATTCCCATTTTCATAACTTCAATTTAAATCAAAACACAGGCTTGACGTAATTTTTCAAACTGTTTTTGCAGCTCTAGCACTGAAGGCTGCCCATTAAGGTACAAAGACTTCCTATTTTCATTTTTTCAATTCCCAGATCTTCAGACGCACTGTAAGTCTTCATAACTCCATGTGTGCCAGTATATATATACAGCCTATTGATTTAAGATTTACTTGATCTATATCTTCTGACACCTCATCCAGGGATCACTGAAAATGATGACTTACACAATGCATAGTGAAACACCTAGACGTATTTCTAAAATTCTAGTTGAAATTCTAGGCTGTCTTCTCAGCATTACACAGATGCTGTCTATACAAAATTCAAAAATGTTCTAATGTAAATATTTCTCACTGAAACCATTTTCTTCAACACTATCACTAAAATTTGATACTATTTCAGATGTTATTCCTTCTAACAAACTTCATTTTCAAAGTCTTGCATTTTACATTTTAAGTAACTATTAAGTCATATATAGTTGAAGTTTCATGAATAGTGATTAATGTTACTTCCTGGTCTTATAAGTTTAGCAAAATACTGTTTGTTTATTTCACTGTAAGTTTCAATTGCAACAATCAGTTATATTAATATATATTTATGCCCTCCTAAATATTTCATGGTTCAAAATGCATTCAATTATTTTTAACTAAAAAGCAGGTATGTTAAAAATTCTGATGGTACATTCTAAATGTCTGTTCTATTAACACTGATAAAATTGTAGCTTTTAGATTTTAAATGTGACCTTAAGTGAAACTAACTCTACATATCTTATTAATAACAACACATTTTCCTTACTTGAGTCATGAACTTACAAAACATGATTGCTACATGACTGAATAGGTAAATGTTTAGCACTTTCAAATTTTAATGACACAACTTTTGAGCACCATTCACACCTGACAATATGTCACTAGTAATAATAAGGCAGTCATATCTTTTCTTGAAATAACCAAGCTGTTTTCCATTCCATAAATACAAATTATGTTTTATTTTGAATTCACTGTTGCACAGTATCAGAAGATGTTCCAAGCTGCAGTTCATTATTAATATCATTTCTTCTTTGTTCCCCTGCAGATTCAGAAGATTCATGTTTATGATGTTTAAAAAGAATGTTAAGAAATGTATTAAAACTATGTCATCTCTCTGTTCTTAGTGTTCTAGTTAATATTTTATTATAAATTATTAAATTTATAAATATCAACTCTGTACAGCATGACTACATAAAAATTATGCACAAAAATAAAACCAAAGTAATTACTAATTATAAAAGAGTATGTTCACAATAAAACCAAAGTAAAAATTAAGCTCTTTAGATGTAGTAACTGCCACATGATTCACAGATGATGATAAACTGGTAATTCTTATAAAATACAACAGATTCTATTCTATTCGGTTTATCAACTGGTAGAAAGCATTTCAACATTTCAATAACCAGCACCACCATATTGGTTTATATTGGCTAAATACCAATCCTGGATATTAGCCTTAGTTCCTTAATATCAGGCTTGAAGTGTATTCTACAAAAGATACAATTAACATATTTAACTGCATTTTTCTCAAATGTGCACATTTTATAGTCTCAATTTATGCTCAAATTTTTAAAAATTGTAAATTCTCCAAAGTTAAAAATTCATCCAGAATCACATAATTTGAAAACTAACAGAGCAGATGACTTGTAAATTGTGTCTATTATATTGTTAAATGGCCAGGGTCACTTTAGTAGATGGAACATTTATTATCTTTTTTCAGGATCATCTTTTAATTCAAAGTCTTTAGGAAACAAATCCTTCTGGAATGTTTGTTTATAACATATACTATGATGATGTATGGACACTCTTCAACTTCACTTAAAACCAACCAAGGATAAATTAGCAAAATGTGGCAGTTAGGAATTAAGGATCTCCAAGTTTCTGTCTCTCTTATGGACCATAAAACCTCACCTATCTATTACCTTAGCATCAAGCTTTGTATACAAATACTTTATAACTGATGACAGCTGGGTTTACAAACAATTTTTTAAAAGTACCAATTCCCAAAATACATATATGGACTAAACATATTTAAGAAGCAAGAGATATGTAAATTTTTTTTGATGGATACTATTTGTAGTCTATTCACTTCCATTAAATTTTATTTGAATTGGGCCAGATAACAACTATCAACTGTTTTAAACAGCACAAATTTTGCCCAACAGAATATATTTTGTTCTTAAAATAAAGACCTCACTAAGGGGAATAAGAAGAATAAATCATAGGTCAAAATTAACTTCAGAAATCTAGAAAATTAATAACCTAAGGAGGGAATTGTATTACAGTACACTAGAAGCACCTTTCAGAGAGAAACGAAGTCACAAATATTAAGCAGCACTGGTTCTAACTTGCTCACATCTGACAGACAAAAAAATGTCAGCAAAAACAATAACTATACAGAGGCAAGAAGAGTTGAGGGTGGGGGGTTAAATTTATAATATGGTCTGGGTTGCACAGTCTTGATACTAAGGTAATTCAAGCAACCTTGAATATTTTAAATGTTGAGTTAATATACATATAAAAGATATCCCCAAATATTAAGCAATGCTCTAGGGCAGCAGCTGGTAGATCCTATTTTTACGGAGGAAAAAATCCACAGGGTAGAGCTATAGGCAACACTCACACTGCAGAAGCTGTAATGGGCTACCACGAGGAGTATGAGGAAATACTCTCTCCTCCTAACCTGTGAAGCCTGCTCAATAAATAAACCAGAAAAAGCCTCTGAGTACAAACCGTTTGAGGGCAAATAAAGTCTATAAAAATTTCCTAATATCATACTAAATGTTCTATCATCAGTAATTTATATAGATTGCTCTGTAGTTAAAATGACAGGAATTGACTATCATATATTAAAACAGACACTCCTTTACATGAAGTTATCAAATTTCCTAAACATTTCTATTTGAAATTTTAAAACTATTTGCTCCACAGATTAAGATTAAAAATAAATAAAACTTGATTAAAAAAACAAAACAAAATAACTTTTCACATACCTGGCAAATCTGATGACATGTTTGATATTGGCGTGTGGTGGAATGGTACTGAGTAGTCTGTTAATGAAGGCGGAATAGCAGCAGGATCAACTGAAGTCACACTGGGCATCCTTACAGAAGATGGCTGATACATGAGAACCCTGTTTTAAATAGCATGGGAAATGACAAACAATCTGGCTGTTAGTTCACAAGACAGAAGGGCATTCTCAGCAGTAAGTTCACTAAGTTTCAGCACAACTCTATGGCAGCTACTCACTCCACAGCACTCCACTCTCCTCCTTCATTAATAGTCTTCATTTAAGAAAGAATATATGTGGACTCTCAACAGAAGTTGTGATGTAAAAGCAAGTCAGCATGAAAATATAATGTATAGCGCTGGAGTGATAAAATGTTCATCCATAAATAGAAATATACTTTGAATATGCTTTTCTTGTGTGTAATATATGTGGACTTTAGTCATTTTAGTTATAAAAAAAATTTAGAAATAGAAGACTCCTAAGATTTGATTTAAATCAGGGCAACTTTAAAAGCGAAGCTACGTACTATAGTTCAACCAGAATTTCTTCCATTCTAACTTGAATTGTGTTATTTATTAGCACTCTTACCTGGGAACCATCTACGCAAAGAAAGCCAATTATAAAGGCTGCCAACTTGATGACAATAGACGGTAATCATAAATTAAAGTAAGATGACTATTCAGGATTTAAGATACAATATCTAGAAATAAAATGTTGGCTACCAGGATACCATCTACTCTTCTAAGAAGGTTTATGATTTTAAAATTAAACAGACTTAAGAAACACTTTATAAATGGCATTATATAGATATAGTACTATACAGTAGTCCCTCTCTATATCGCAGTTCACTTACCGTGGCCTCACTGTATCGCGGGATTTTTAAAAAATATTATATTTAACTATTTATTGCAGATTTTTCGCTATTCACGGGATTTTGCGGTACTGTACACAAATGTTGTTAAAGTTACGTAGGTTTAAGATTGTAGAATATGTTTAAGAACATAAGTAGTGTTTATAAAAGTGTGGAAAAGGTTAATAAGGGAGTGGGAAAGGTTAATAAGGGACTGGGAACGGTTTACAAGTGTGTGGGAAGGGTTTATAAAGTCTTAAAATATATATATATACTAAAATAAATGTAAGGTTCCTACTTCGCGGGTTTTCACCTATCACCGGGGGGTGGGGGTGGGGGATCTAGAATAGAATACCTGCAATAAGTGAGGGAATACTGTATATAATTATAATTTCAAGAATTAGTATAATTAAACTTTTTTTTTTAAAGTTCAGAAACAAAGAGACAATTCTGCGCTCTTCCAGCTAACTTTCATCTTGTTTTTGCTCCAGCCAAACAATAAGCTAGCTGCTCTGCGTGTCGTGGTACCCCCAGGGATGACAAGAGATAGGTGCCACTAGCCAGGAAAGACAAGGACCCAGTGAACAATCCGTGGGCAAAGCCGAAAAGAACTGGTCCAAAGGCAAAGTTTGGGACAAGCACAATAACCAAGTCTTGTTTGACAAAGCCACATATGACAAACTCTGCAAGGACGTCCCCAACCATAAACTCCTAACTCTAGTTGCTGTCTCTGGAACACTGAGATTCACCGTTCCTTGGCCAGGGCAGCCCTTCAGTAAAGTACTTACTCAACTGGTTTCAAAGTACAGAGTTCAAGTAACTTACGCCTGAGACACCAAGGGTGGGGGCACCCCAGCTGCTAGTAAACAGTCATAAACAGATCCCACCAACTGTACATTTTGAAAAAGAAAACTTTATTAAGTAAGGGGGTGGGGCTGGGGACATGGGAACAGTAGGTTAGCATCTCACAGTGCTACCAGAAAACTAAGCTTTATGGGGCTCAGGAATCCACAGCCGGGAGGGCCCACAACAAAGGTGAAGAAAGTAAAATCGACAGAAACTAAAAGTAGGACCATGGTCACAAAGCTAGACTGGGATGACGAGGACCTCTAAATGTCCTCTCTCTTGGTTAAAACACTTCCTGTTATTGCTCAGATTATTAAATACTAGTTACTAAAAAATGATGGCATAGTTGCGTGACACTCTGTATATCCTACAAACAACTAAAAAAACTATTTCATAACCTTAATTTAAATCTCAAACTTCTTAAATAATCACAACCTATTTAGACACTGCAATCCTTCTAAAACTAATTTGCATTATGACATGAGGATCATGTCTAGCTGTTATTCTGTAGTATATAAAACATACAGATGTCACCAGAAAATGTACAAAATGAAGTCATCCTGAGAGTACATATATGATTGTGTTGAAAACTGAGTTAGTCTCAAAAGAATGAGGAAACAGCATAGTTCGGAGTTCAGAAATCTTAAAAACAGATCTATTTAGGAGACATAGGAAATATAATATGCTTGAGACAATAAGCTTAGTATTGCAAAAGCATTTTCCAGAGGTAGGTGAAGATGGAAGAAGTCATCTTCCCAAGAGCAGCCTGCTTAGCTTAGAACCAGGTTTCTTGGCCTCCAATGACACTTGGAGACCTAACATCACAAGCAGAAGGTGAAAAATGCTGGAAAAGGCAGACTATGGAGGGGAAAAGAAAGAACTAAGGATAAGAACAAATAAATTATATTGTATTACAGCACATATTTTCTGGAGGCTTGAAAAAAGTCATCCTCTACAGCAGGGGTCCCCAACCTCTGGTCAGCAGCCTGCTATGAACCAGGCCACAAGTGAAGCAACCCCTACCCCCGTCTTCCAGGAAACTGGTCGCTGGTGCCCAAACAGTTGGGGACTGCTGCTCTACAGAAGTAGAAGAACAGGAAATTGCCAAAAGTGGCTTCAATTTACACATGATCCTACTTCCCACACAGTAATGCCTATCAGAAATTGGGGGAGGGGGCACAGGAGGTGAGAAGAAAGACTGTTATGTTAGCGCTGGGGAGAGAAGTTTAAAACGTGGTTTTGATTGTTCTGGCTACCTCACAGTATTAATATCTTAATTGTATTGTTAAAATATTTATGAGGCAAGCTTTTGAAGACACACACACACACACACACACACAGGGAGGGGAAAAGTCTTTTGCCCCCTCCCTGTATATACACACACAATACACATACACACTTTACACATATATGATTTCATTTATTTTAAAAAGTTCCTACTTAAAAGCACATTTTAATCTATTACTTTTTCTGTGATATGAAAAGAAACTAAAAAGAAAATGCTCAGGTTTATTCCTGAGCCCGCCTTATTCCTGTGCCTCCTTCTCTTCTTTTGGTATCTCACACTGGAGATTTTCTTTTGTCTTGATCCCAAACTGACCAAACTGACCCTTCAACTTGGATCAGATTTTCAAGAAACGATGGACTCACTTTCCTTCCCTGCCCCTTATTTATATCTGTAGAGGAGTCGGATCAATACACTGTCACCAAAGCCACATCTAATTACAGCATATGATCTGTTCTCATAACATGAAACTTTACTTTAAATGATTAACTTTCCTGGTTTCTGCAGTACAAAATGTCGACTGTTATAACCACGTGAAAATGTCAAAACCAGTGAGGGTATAAATTATTAAATCAATATCTAAAATGTCAGCAAACATCTGAGAAACTAAACTTTACTATAGGTTAATTCCTATCATCTGAACTTTACAACCATGAACACAAATTCATCTTCATACAGAATGGGTGAAATTAGTCATTTGTTAGGATTATCAAATTATGTACTAATAGATTTTGTTTTAATCAAATCCTCATAAGGACCGCATTCAGAAAGGTGAATGATTCTAATGCCTATGCAAAAAAACACCCCCTGATTTACAAATATAAAATAACAGGGAATTTGGAGAAGTGTAAACAGCTATGCCTGGTGAAAGTGTGAGTACAGAAGTGTGATATCAAATAATAATTTTTAAAAAGCTTTCACCATTTGTTACTGCCTCCTCATAGAATTGGCAAATACACAGGCATATGTATGTATACATTATCAATGAGTAAATATATATTTTAAATTTTATAGCTTTATGCACATATCACAGCACAAAGCCAAATTGCTAGAATGCTGTTAGAGAGCCAATATTAGTATTTAAGACTATGTGCTGGATCATTGAATTTATCATATTTGGTTCAGGCTTAAATATCTAAAAATGGGTTAACAAATTAAAAAACTTGAATTGTAGCCCTGGCTGGTGTGGCTTAGTGGATTGAACGCTGGCCTGCAAACCAAAAGGTCAAAAACTTGAATTGTTATCCATAGCCTGAAATTCACCATATGCTCTCTCTCACTTTATGATCATAAAAAATTTTAAAAAGAGCTCTGACCAGGTGGCTCAGTTGGTTGAGCATCATCCTGTACACCAAAAGGTTGTGGGTTCGTTTCCCAGTCAGGGCACACACCTAGGTTGCAGGTTTGAGCCTCAGTTGGGTTATATAGGGGAGGCAACGGATTGATGTTTCTCTCTCTCAAATCAAAAAACATATCTTCAATTGAGGATTAAATACATATATATACTTTTTTTCTTTTCAATTTTGCAACCGATTCCTAATGATCCTTAAATCCAGAGAAATACATATTTATGTCTATTCTTTGTTTCCTGTCTTTAGAATACCTCTATATTAATGACAAAGCAACATTCAATTTCCAGGGAATGAGGCAGGGATATAATATTTAAAATTATCTTTTCTACATTATCATTTAATGTAGAAAAATACCAGAGGTTTTCTAAAAAGTCTTAAATTAAGGTGCCAGTTTCTTCTGATAGGCACTACATGACTGCATTTAGGGACTATAGTAGGTATGCAAGGAAAAAGAGCACCATCAAAATGTGGTTATCTCTCGGCAGGCAGAATGCTTTTTATTTTTGATGCCCTGTAAAACTGTTTATAAATTTTACTAAAACAATACCTCTTAATAACTGCTCACAAAATTTCTAGACTATAACTTAAAATTTAAGTTTTCCTGGTTTTTCATTCACTATTCTTTCTCATTTGCTTACTATTATTGACCAAGAAGTTCTGTGATTAACGTACATGGCAGAGGAAAACCACAAAACTTCCAGATGCTGAGCCGCAAGAGAAGATATGAAAAGGATGATCAGGAACAAAAGCATTAAGAGTTGAGAAGGATTAGAGATGACATAACCATAGCATGAGTCTCTACTATGACACTGGGACAGTTGGCACCCACTCTAGCTTAACACAGAACATGTGATTTTAGCACAAATCATCAACTGTCTTAGTGTTCGGAAAGCTCCAGTTTTCCCAGGGGTCCTTCCTCCATTAGACTTTGCTCTACCAAATATTAGGACAAAGAATAAACTTAATCCAGTTAATCGATGTCTCCCATTTAAGGACTACAAGAGAGCGCTCACATATTCTCTTCTCCTAGTTCAACAGCTTCAGTCCTTAGACCCGTTCACACATCATGCTATAGTCCCACTTTTCACCACCCTGTTCCCCAACTCTGACTACTCTCATTTGTTAATACCTTTCCTGATGATCAGCACTGACTAAAATGGTCCAAGTGAAAGTCACCTAACCTAAAATTCAACAAAACTGGCATGTATGTGCATCCTGGACACTATACTTCTTTTATTAATGCAATATAAGGACAAAATCAGCTTAAGTAGTAAAGCCTTCAAACCATTAAGTGAATTCTGACATTTCTAAAAGCTGCTATCAAGAATGTCTATTGCCCTGGCTGCTGTGGCTCAGTGGGTTGAGCGTCGGCCTGTGAGCCAAGTGTCGCTGGTTCGATTCCCAGTCAGGGCACATGACTAGGTTGCACGTCAGGTCCCCAGTTGGGGACGCGAGTGAAAGACAACCACACAGTGATGTTTCTCTCCCTCTCTTTCTCCTTTCCCCTCTTCCTAAAAAAATAAAATAAATAAATAGATTATTAAAAAAAGAAAAAGAATGGCTATTAATTCTCTGAATGCCTTTCCAGCATCTATTAAAATGACTATATAGACTGGTGCAGCCACTATGGAGAACAGTATGGAATTACCTCAAAAGATTAAAAATGGAACTGCCTTTTGAACCAATGACTCCACTACTAGGATTATACCCGAAGAATCTTGAAACCCCAATTCAAAAGAACTTATGCACCCCTATGTTCATTGCAGCACTGTTTACAATAGCTAAGTGCTGGAAACAACCTAAGTGCCCATCTGTAGATGAGTGGATCAAAAAACTGTGGTACATTTACACAATGGAATACTATGTAGCAGAAAGAAAGAAGGAACTCCTGCCATTTGCAACAACATGGATGGAACTAGAGAGAATTATGCTTAGTGAAATAAGCCAGGCAAAGAAAGAAAAATACCATATGATATCACCTAATACAGGAAACTAAAGAACAACACAAACAAAGGAACTAAATAGAACAACGAGCAGAATAGCAGTCAATAGGGGGGAGGGGAGAGGGAGAGAAGGGGGATAAGTAAGGGAAGGGTTTAATTAAAGAGCCTGTATGAAAGACTCATGGACATGGACAACGGGGAGGGATATGATTGTGGGAGAGGGGGTGGGTTGGGTGGGGGAGAGAAATTGGGGGAAAAGGGGACAACTGTAATTGAAAAACCAAAATAAAAAAATTAAAAAAATAAATAAATAAAATAAAATAAAATGACTATATAGTCACCAGAGGAAACGGGGTATGGGGGGAGATAAAAGAGAACAGAAGGGATAAATGGTGATGGAAGGAAACTTGATTTGGGGTGGTGAACACACATTAATATACAGATGTTGTATTACAGAATTGTAACCCTGAAACCTACATAATTTTATTAACCAATGTCATCCAAATAAATTCAATTAAAAATAAATAAACAAAAGTAAAACAACTACATAGTCATCCTTATGGCAAAATCCATTTTATCAACATACTTCCTAATAATAAAGCATTCCTGGATAAACCTAACTTAGTAGGAATGGATGTAATTTTAATATATAATTAAATGATTTCCAAAGACTGAATTCAAAATTTTCATTGATCTCCCTGAGCCTGTTTCATAAGTTTTTCTGTATGGCTATTAATGTGTAAATCTACTTTGGGTACTGTGAGTTATACTGACTTCATGGAATGAGAGGGGCAGTTGCAATTTTTATATGTTTCTAGTTTAGTCACAAATTTCTGCCTTATATTTACAATTTTAGTTTTTGTTTTCTTTTTAACTTAGATGAGGAGCCTTACATCTATTTCTATGGTAGCTTACCATGGGAGTGAACTATCCTTATTCCTCTGAAGCCATTTCAAATTGTCACCCAATGTTCTCCAGTTTCGTGTCCCTACCAAATATTGGTAAAAATAATGCTAAAGGACAGACAGATAGAAGACCATTATATAACATGACATTAGACAACCTCCAAAACCACATCAACTCGTGAGTCAGCATCACTGTGCACAACCCTTCAACGTGGCATGAATTCATCTAACTACAACACTGTGAGACCCATGTTTGTCCAGCGTATTCTAAAGGACATCATTAGAAAGGAGAATATGAAAATATCACATCTAAGTATTCAGTCCCATGATTCTCCACTCCAGTAAACATTTCAGAATTTTATTTTTTTATTTAACATTTAAATTGTAGAAGTGCCAACCAAATTGTCTAAAAGGAGAAATAAATGATCAGGATTCTAAAAAAAAAAAAACTCACTTGAAATATTCTTACTTTCTGTTCCACTAAAAAAAGAAAAATCGCATTCTGATTAAATAGGTAAAAAAATACATGCACTCTTACTGCGATGTGTAAGTCATACCTAGAAATAAAATTATTTTAATAGTGAAGAAGGCAGCACAACAGGTTGAATTCTCCCGGTTATAAAAGTAACTATAAAACAAGAATGTTGCAAAAGTACACTGACAAGTTAACCCCATTTATATTAAAACATCTAGAATAAGCAAATTTATAGATGAAAAGAAGATCAATGGTTGTCTGGATTTAGGGTGCACATGAGAGAAGTTACTGGTGTTGAAACAAGTCTACAACTGAATCGTGATGATGATTGTACAACTCTCTGAAGTTACTAATTATGCAGCTGAATACTTAAGATGGAAGAATTTTATGACATAATAATTTACACCCCAATAAAGTCATTAGGAAAAATAAGTACACTGAGAGGTCAAAAAGACAACATTGGCACACCCAAGTTTGAAAGAATGTGTCATAGGATGTCAAGAGAACCCTCTGCTACTTTCTTGCAGGTTTCAAAATCTTTAAGAAACACATATTGATAAATACGCAAACCTGTCATTTATTATAGGTCAGCAATTGCTTCTGCCAGATGAAATCATAAAGAATGCATACTAGGCCCTGGCTGCTGTGGCTCAGTGGATTGAGCATCAGTCTGTGAGCCACGTATCGCTGGTTCGATTCCCAGTCAGGGCACATGACTAGGTTGCACGACAGGTCCCCAGTTGGGGGCGTGAGTGAGAGGCAACCACACAGTGATGTTTCTCTCCCTCTCTTTCTCCTTTCCCCTCTCTCTAAAAATAAAATAAACAAATAATTTTTTAAAAATCCAACTGATTAAAAAAGAAAAATGCATACCAGAAGGCATTTTACTTGCCCATATTTTTGCCCTGGAGAGGTTGAGAAGGCAATCAATCTTTATTGATATGCCTAATGCTGAGGTTAAGCTCTTTATGATGTTATTGAAACCTGAAAATAATTTTATGAGGTAGGCATTTTTTAACCCCGTCTTACAGAACAGGAAAAGGAAGCTCAAGCAAGTTAGGTATTTCATCCACCATCACAGAAAGAGTAAGCAATGGTATCAGAACTGGAATCCACACCTGTCAGATTCCTAATTCCACATTCCATTACACTAGGCTTCCTCCTGCTGGTCTGTGATGCCAAATTTGCTACTTATATGAAATATTTACACATGAGAAGATTTCAACTCTTACTTTCCAAAGATGGGAATATTTCTTTTATCAAAATATCGAAAATATTTCAACTGAACTGAAGGCAAATTAAAACAGCCTTCTATGATTATGTAACTTTCAAAGAGACATTTACAAACCTATCCCAGTAAAGTTAGTTTCAAGTGTAATAAACAATAGTGAACTATAAATTAACAAACCCTTTAGTCGGGCTGCTTTGTGTTTCTGACATAAAGATGCACTTCCTTTTAGCAGGAGGGTCTTCCTCTTCATCAGAAGAGCTTTCTATTGTTAGGTCAATAATATCCACCTTCTTCTTGCTTGCCTCACTGGCTACAGTCACTGAACAAGGCTTACTGAGGACACTTGGACCTGCACGTAGGGAACAGAAAAAAGAAACGAAAAAACTCAAAGGTGTGACAGACTCTAGCCACAGGAATCTTAATTGTGCAGCATGTCTGGGAAAACACACAGCCAGTAAAGACACATACTATGTCCTATGGAAAGAGACCAACTGCCTAACTCCAGACATCTGTCTGCAAAATGACTACTAACCTGAGCAGACAAGATGAGCTCTATGCCTTGACAGAAAGCCAAAAGCCTCCTTCAAACATGCTCTTAGTTATCTCCCCGGTACTACCAATGGATTTGCACATATCCTGCTGCTCACTCTGTCTCTGAGAGTAAGCAGTCATTTTATAGACAGACGTCTGATGTTAGGGCGCTTATCTCCAGCCATGAACAAGAATACGTTGTTTCACTGACTATGTATTCAGGTATGTGGCAGGTAGTGTTCAGTCAGAATCAAATACTTCCATTCCAGCAAAGCAATGGTGCTCATGTCAAAGAATGTAGAGGCTCTTCACCATGAGCCAGAACTTGATAAAAATTTTCACCTTAAAAAGACCCCAAACTTCTCCTTTGTTATTCAGATATTTAAAATGTTTCTTACTGCTAATTATCTACTATCAATGATCTACTAATCATCTAGGTTCTCCTTTCTGCCCACTATGATAGTCTCATACACTATGTTAACTCACCATTTCATAGAAAGTATACTATGCCCTGCAATCTATTTAGTAGCAAATAAAGGCTAGTTGATAATAGAAAAGCAGCAGCAACTAATCAACTAACTCACTATTTTCTCAAAGATGAGGGAAACTTTAATCATTCTGCTCACAGGTTCCATAATAATCACAAGCAGAATGATTAATATTGGCATTAATCCTTTACTTTTCCTCTCTTCTAACTCTGAACAACTGTTACTCATTACATTGTTACAGCATCAAATATAGTCAGCATAAAACTCAAATGCAGTGAGTAGACTATGTCAAATAAAAAAAATCTTTAAGTTCACCTATGGGTTTCAAACACTCAAACTACTCTTAGTTTCCCTACTCACTGTGGACAGGTGCAGGAGTTGAAGGCTGAGTACACATCCTAAGTAACCAAAGTGACAGTAAAATGCTTTTCCACTTTTGTTGGCAACTAACCTGTGACCACCTCCCCCTACCCCCCATTAATGGATAAAGTAGCCTCCCCTAACCACACTTCTACTTGGGGTTCCCTCAACAGGTACTCTAAAAACAATTCTGAAAAAATGTCCATAGAAATGTCATTTATAACTTCTTATTTTGTTATAAACACCACATATTAAAACAATTTTAGATGATTATTTCATTTACTTTTATATGAAAAATATCTATAAAAAGACTGATTATAAGATGGTATGAACTTTAGCACATTTCTTTAGGAAAGAATAAAAATCAGCTGGGGGAAATTACATATGTAATAGATGATCAAAAGATCAAGTTAGCAAACTGAACTCCAAATGTAGTTCTAGTGGCCAATGCTAACGATCAAGTTAATGCTGCAGGAGTTTCACTGCTTTGCTCTCTGCTGCCATTCTGCACATACTTTCTATTTTTGTACAGGGCTGGCTGGATACTTTCATAGATTCTTTCTTCGGTCTCATTGGACACCAAGAGCCATCTTCTTGGAATTTGATCTCATCCACATCAGAACAGTCATTGAGAATTTCCATAAAAAGCCTGTAAACCAATCAAGTACATAAATGTAATCAATGTCTTTGTACAAAGGGTTGTAACAAAGAGATACTACATTGAAGACAACAGTAATGCTATCTGACTTCAGTCTATTCTGGTATTTCAATACTTTAGAATTTAGGACAAGTATTATACTCCCTTCCTCCTAGGTTTTTAGATATTTAATGGGCAATAAAAATGTTAAGTGACTTATTGAATAATCTAAAAAATTAGTGGCTGAACAGAAATAGACACCTGGAGACTCCTGAGATTGGCAGTAAAGAGCAACCTTCAACACAACACATAAAATACATATAAGCAAACAAAAAGGTTATTAGACAAAAGAATAATCTATAAGCTTGTTCGCAAGGAAAAAGGATCATAGGGGTGGGGAAAAAAAAAGGAAGAGATATGTCTCAATAAATTTAAAATAACTCAGCATACAAATTATGTCCTATGACCAAAATGATATTAAATTTGAAAACATCGTCAGAAAAGTATCTGGGAAAATCTCAATATTTGGAAACTAAAAACAACTCATGAGACAAAGAAAACATAAAAAATTAGCAAGTATTTTGTATTTTATGAAAGTGAAAACATATAGAATTTGTGGAATGCAGCTAAAGCAGTACTTAAGAGGAAAATTTTTAGCATTAATCTTCTTATATTATGAGCACATAAATAAGCTTAGCTTCTATGTAAATGAAACTAGAAGTTAAAAGAACGAATTAAAGTGAAAGTAAACAAGAAATGGGAAATGATAAAAAATAAATAAATAAAATAGAAAAAATGTAGAGAAAAATCAATGAAACCGAAAAGCTGGTACTTTAAGGTCAATAAAATTTTTGAAATTCCCATCAGGCTCACTTAAAAAGAAATAAATACCCTAAGGAGCCCTATGCCTGTTAAAGAAATTGAATTTGTAGTTTAAAAGTTTACCACAAAGAAAGGTTCAGGCCCAAACATCGTCACTAGGCAATTTACCAAATATCTGAGGACAGATAATACCACCACTTTCCAACTTACTGTATAATTCCAGCATTACTCTGATACTAAAACCAGACAAAGCCACTGCAAGAAAACAAGACCAATATTCCTCATGAATTTAGTCAAACAAATCCAACAACAGATAAAAAGGATAACAAATAATGGCCAAGTGGGGCTTAACCCCAGAATGCAAGGTTAGTTTAATACTTGAAAGTCAATCAATGTAAACCATAATGTTAACAAACTAGTCAGTGCAAGACATCAAGACAAAGAAATAAAAGGCATCCAGATTAGAAAGAAGGAAAATTGTCTTTACTAATAAACATTACTCTCTATGCAGAATATCCTATGTAATGTAAAAGTTAGCAGAACTACAAAGTGAGTTTTAGTAATGTTTCAAAATATGAGAGCAATAAACTAAAATCAACTCTATTTCTATATACTAGCAACAACCAGGAATTTTTCAAAAAAACAATACCACAACAAAAATATAAACTATTCTGCCCTGACCAGTGTGGCTCAGTTGGTTGGGTGTCATGCTGTGAAGCAGAAGTTTGCCCATTTGATTCCAGGTCAGGGCACTTGCAAGAGGCAACCGGTAAATGTTTCTCTCACATCAATGTCTGTCTCCCTCCCTTCCCTTCTCTCTAAAAATAAATAAAATCTTTTTAAAAAACTATTCTTAGGGATAAATTTGACATGAGGCATATTAAGACCTACATACTGAAAATTACCAAACACTATTGAGAACTAATTAACTAAATAGAGATGCGTGATGTTCATGGATTAGAAAACTGAATATTGTTACGTCACCCTTAACTGATCAGGTGTTTCAATGTGATACAAATCAAAATCCTAGCAGGTGTTTTTTTTTAATTGGCAAACCGTTTCTAAAATGTCTAATAAAATGCAAAAGATCTATAAGCCAAAATAATTTTGAAAAAAAAAGTTGGAAGACCCAACTTGCCCTGATTTCTAGACAGTGCAGCACTGGCAAAAATATAGACAAACCAATGGAACAGACTATAGTCCAGACATAAACCCATATGTGGTTTGCCCAGTGTGGGGCAAACGTAAGTTTACTATTTGGAGTACGCAAACACAGTTTATTCTTGTATCATTATTTTTTAACTATTGTATTATTTTCCATATGAACAACTGTAAACCTACATTTCCCATACCCTGTATACAGACAACTGAATTTTTGAAAAAGGTACAAATTCAATTAGGAAAGCACAATCTTTTTTATTTATTTTACTTATTTTTTAATCTTTGCCTGAGGACATATTGATTGTTTTGAGAGGGAGAAGAAACACTAATTCGTAGCCTCCTGAATATGCACTGACTGGGGATTGAACCCTCAACCTCTTGGTGTACAGGATGACACTCCAACCTACTGAACCACCTGGCCAGGGAGGAAAGCACCATCTTTTCAACAAGTGTGGTAGAACAAATGGGTAGCTATATGCCAAAGAAAAACCCAAATACCCAACCTTGATCATTACTTAGCTCATACCATATAAAAAAATTAACTTGATATGGACAACAGACTTAAATGTAAAATTAGGTTATAAAATTCCTAACCAAAGAAGCGAGAAGAATCTTTGTGACCTTGGGTTATAGGAAAATGTCTTTTGATACCAAAAGCACAATATATAAAAGAAAACCTCAACAGATTGGCCCTCATCCAAATTAAGAACTGCTAACTAAAAAAGCTGCTAAGAGATTGAAAAGATAAAATGGTATGAAACATCTGTAAATCACAAAACACATATCTGATAAAAGACCTGCATCCAGAATATATAACGAACTACCAAAATCCAATAACATGTATATTTTCAACAACCTAATTTAAAAAATGGCGAAAGTTTAAAGTTACTTCAACAAAGAAGATACATAGATTGTGGATAAACACAGGAAAAGATGATCAATATAATTAGTCTTAAGGGACATGCAAATTAAATCTACAATGGGGTATCACTATATACCACTAGAATGTGTAAAATTAAAAAGACTAACCATACCAAACATTGTTGAAAATGTAGAGCAACTGGAACTTTCATATACCTCTAGTGGGAATATAAAAATATATAACCACTTTGAAAAAAAACTGAGTAATTTATTTAAAAGTTAAGCATACACCTAGCATGTGACCAGAGATTCTACTCCTTGGTAAATGAAAACATCAGTCCACACAGAAGACTTAAGACATAAATGTTCATAATAGCATTACCTGCAATAGCCCCAAACCAGAAAAAAACCTATTAACAAGTGAACTGAGAAACGTTGGCATATCTATAGAGTGGAATGCTACTCAGTAAAATGAATGAACCACTGGTACATGCAGCAACATGGATGAATCTCAAAATGAGGATGCTGAATAAAATAAGAAAGCACATACTATATGATGCCATTCAATACAATTCTAAAAAAATACACTAATCTATAGAAACAGAAAGCACATCAAGTGTCTGAGGATATAGTGAGCGGAAAAGATTAGAAAGATATACGACAAAACTTCGGATGTCATAGATATGTTCATTTTCTTGACTGTCGGGATGATGATACAGGTGTGTGTACAGGTCAAACTGTAGCAAATTGTACATTTTACATACAGGGAATTGTTACACCCCACTACAGCTGAAAAATGAATAAAAAGGAAAAAATACTTCTTTTATTAGGAGATGGAATACTTAAATGTGTTTATTTCCCCCAATTATACTGAAAACATAATTCCAATAAAAATCCAAACAGGACTGCTTTATGTAATTTGAGAACATTTTTGTGACAACAGTCAAGCTGAGGACAAACTGTGACAACAGTCAAGAAAATTCTGAACTGTATGGCCTTATAGATGTTAAAATATAACAGAACTCCAATAATTAAAGTAGGTTAATACTGGCCCACTAATACTTCGTCAGTGAAACAAGTAGCAGTTCAGAAATTAACACTAGTGTATAGAAGAAGGTATTAAATGATAAAACAGTATTTAAATCCATGGGAGAGGTTATTCAATAAATGTTGGTGAGACTAATGACTAACAATCAGGGTGGCAGGGCGGAGTGATCCTATCTTAATGAGATCATCTACTACCTACCCTAAATTTTCTTCCTGTCTCCAGTTCTCCTCACATAGTTCCATTCTTTAGCAGCATATTACTTAACACTTCATATGTAATTCCTCACCATCTCCCACACTAAAAGTGCTTTGTTCACTATTTTAGACCTAGTATCTAACAAATAGCAGGTATTTAACAAGCACTGTGTTGAATAAATTCATGAAGGAATACATGTTGGAATGAAGACCTGCACAACAGAAAGGAAATAAAGCCCTAGCTGGTGTGGCTCAGTGGTCTGCGAACCAAAAGGTGTTTGATTCCCAGTCAGGGCACATGCCTGGTTTGTAGGCTAGGTCCCACACTGGGGTGTGTGCAAGAGGCAACCTTCTCTCAAAAATCAATGTTTCTCTCCCTCTCTTCTTCCCTTCCGCTCTCTCTAAAAAATAAATAAAATCTAAAATAAAATTTTTTAATTAAAAATTTTTTTTAAAAAGAAAGGAAATAAAACAACAAAATCTTAAGAGTACATGACAAAAAACAAGTGAATGTTCATATACAACCTCTAATGTCAGAAATTAAAGACAAATTCAAAAGGAAAGGACAATGTAATAAAATTTCAAAGTTTTAGAATGACACAAATATCATAATAAATACACTTAGAAGACAAACTGGGAAAATATATTAGGCACATGTAGACAGAAAAATTAGTATCCTCAAAATATAATGACCACTTATAAGTCAGTAAGAGAAAGAAAAACAACCACATAAAAATGGAGGAAAAGAGAAATATTAAGAGGCAATTCATAAATGAAATATAGCATCCAATATATTGATGAAGAAATGCCTGATAATCCTTACAAGAAACAGAAATTAAATAAGGTATCTTTTCACTAGGAAATTGGCCAACAGCACTTAAAAAATATAATTTAATATGATAAGATTAGTAAGAAGACTGAGAAGTAGCAGGCTTCTTATACATTACTGATCAGACAGTAAAATAGTTTACTCCTTCTGAGAGGCAACTTAATAAATAGTAAATGCCTTAATATTATATATTCTCTTTGATTCAGCATTTCAATCTCTAAGAAATTAAGGAAAAATCCGTAGACACATAAACAAAAGCTTCAAAAATGTTCGTATCACAAAGCAACTTAAAACAAAAAAAGTAGAAGCCAACAATATGGTCAATAATTGACAAAAATGTTTAAATGATTGATAGTATACCCATATAAAAGAATATCAAGTATTTAAGAAACTTCCTAAAATATTAACAGGTAAAGAGGCATGACATATGCAACTTATTTTCAAGTGGTTCAGAAGAATTCTCCAAATAGTAATAATTATCTCTTCCTTTCTACACACACCAAAAAATGTGTATATACACATATGAGGTCTGTCTGGAAAAAGTCCAGCCATTGTTAATATAATGAGAACATTTGCACAACATCAGTGTAACCTGGCAGCCAAGGAGACCGGACTAGAATGCACATGTGTGAACAATGACAACTTCAATGCACTAATCCAGTTTATATTGAGTCACACTTCATTGCTTCATTCCTCTTACTGTAATACTCTTTTAAAACTTAAAAAAAAAAAATTGTTGTACAAGTATCTTTAAAGATCTAGGATATATTTCACTCTATACTGAGTGAAAATCATATGTACATACAAGTCATTATGTAAAGTATGATTTCAATCTTTTAAATACATCAGTAACAAAAATCACCACTACAGGATGGGATCCTAATGATTTTAATCTTTTCATTAACTGTATTTTCTAAATCTTATACTTCCAGTAATAAAAAATACATGCAATTTTTAAAAAACTGTTACTTAAAAAAAGGGTACCTCACGTATTACTAATTATTTATATCATTTTCCTTAATTCTGAGATATGCAGTATGATATGCGAGATAATGCTTAAGAGTTGGACTCCAGAGTCAGAAAAACCTGGGTGTGAGTCACAGTTCTGAACTTACTGGCTACACGGCATAATCTATCTACCCTATAGCCTGCTCTGCATTTTTTCAGAACCCCTAGCTGCTCTTCACGCAGTTCTAGGTAAGCAAAATGAAAGCACGAAGTACACCTTCCTCTCTTTCGTACAAGCTATGAAATGTGATCTTGGGAAGCAAAAAGAAAAGGAAACTACTCTCCCTCTTGCCTCCAACAGAAATCATAAAGGTAAAAGGTCCACTAATCACAGTTTAAAAATAAGATTGAGTATAACTATAAAGCAGAAAACAAACATCTGGACTTTATACTACAGGAGAATTTATATGAGGCTGTACTGAATGGAGACAAAGCTAATAATTTATGTTGGCACATACTTACCCATCTAAAATTAGACTTTCATAGGCAGCTTTTTTGTCACACACAGGACAAATCCAGGTGGGCTTCTTTTCATTCATTTGCAGATAAAGAGCAGCATCAAAACACTGTAGATGTGTACACGTCACTGCTCGGCATGGGATTGTCAGCCTCATTTTTCCTAACTACAGGCAGGAAAGAAAACATGGGAAACCATTTCAGAAAGGAGAACATAACCTCAAAGGGAACAATCAGTCATAAAAGTCTGAAGAAGTCATACAAGAAGATCAAAATGAAAAAGAAATTCAAACTAGAGTTTACTTCCATAAAGGTTGTTGTAATTTTATTAGTATTCACTGATTGCCCTATAATCTTTGAGAGCATTTCACTTGTTGAAAATGGGTAACATGTAAATTCACAGGTAGGAAAAAATCCATCTACAACAAAAACATGTCTTTCTCACCTGTTCCCCTATTTAGAGGGAACCACAGATCCATCTTTTCATGTCCTTTCAGAGATGTCCTATTCATCATCAAGTGTGTGTTTTAAAAAACATTTTCACACAAATGGTGGCAAGCAACACACAATTTTGAACCTCCTATCACATAATATAACTTGGTGTTTGTTTCACATGTATCAGTACAAAAAAAGCTACCACTACGTGAAGATATCATAACTGACATGAAGTATAAGATACGAAGGATCAGAACATATGCTTGAAGGTTTGCACAAAGCTTAAGAGGAGAGAAGATCCTGGGTCCAAACACATGCCCTATAAGGCCTCTGCCATCACCACAGGGCATTAATGTCCTCCCTTGCTGGAAGTACACATGTTCTTTCTGGTTTTAAAACCACAGGTTCTCAATTTCTAAGCAATCACAATTTCATGTACTTCTATCCCTTTTCAATAAAGGTTAAGTTAAAGTTAATGATTTTTTTAAAAAGCTTCAGAAGAAAGATATATGCAAACACTGCTTTCCAGGTTGGTAGAGAGGTGGACTTATAATCAGGGTATTTGTATGTTAGCCCAATGGGGCAATATGATATACTGTTAAGAGAACTGGAATGATGCCAGACGACCAAAATTTTTATCCTTGTTCTGCTAGTTACTACTGTGTGATCTGGGTTAGCGAATCTTTCAGTCCCAGTTTCCTCATCTGCAAAATGGAAACAACTCCCATACAGGTTTTGCTAAGGCAGTTAAATGAGGAGCACCTAATAAGAACTTGACAAATTATTCCACTCTCTCTCTCCAGAACAATTCTTTCTCCATTTAAAAATATGTACAGGGTGGGGCAAAACTCGTCTACCATCGGGCAGAGCATCAACCAGCAAGAAATCTCCAGCATGAAACTTCACAAACCACTTTGGACATGTTTGATCAGTCGCAGCACCTTCTCCATACACTGCACAAATCTTTCTTTGCTTTTCAGTTGTATTTTACCTTTCTTGAAATAATACAGCATAATATGCCAAAAATGTTGCAATTTTCTTCCATTTTCAACAGAAAAATGGCTACGCAAAAATTCACCAATTTTGATAAGTTTTTAAAAAATGCACGCTGATATGATAGCTGTCACAATACAATCTAACACAATTGTTTTGAATGACATTAAAGACAACTAAGTACTACTAGAGTTATCTTAGGAAAAAAAACTAACAAGCTTTTTGACCAATCCAATAATATCCTTTCAAGACTCTTCTTGTGAAGTCACCATCTGAAAAATGTCTGCATTCTTTGGAATTATAATGCTTAATAATGAAGATTCCTGAGTGGAAAAATGAGAAAAGTTCAGAATTCTATCAGTCACTAACCACCCTTGCTTTTATAGGAAAAGTATTAAGTTATAAAAAGTAAGACACCCCACAATGTTTTGTTGCCTTACTTACAGGGCACATCAAGGATACCCGAAGGCTAGTTGTAGCAATTTCACTATCAGGATCTGCGGTAAGTTTTTCTTTAACTTTAAAAAGAAGGGGAAAAAAAATTTTTTTAATTGTGGTATACAAACAGAATTATAGAAATATATATCATCTTAAAGTTTTTCAACCACTTTGAATAGGTCAAGAAACTACAAAAATAAAACAAACAAAATGTTAAGTATTAATGTATTGAAAACACAATCATACTTTCAGTGTTACGTTAAAGAATTTCAAACTTACAAACTATATCACATCTTTAATTGAAATTTTAAAGTAAAATAATGGGGAAGAAGTTTCAAAACAGAAAGCTATTTAAGGTTTAAGAACAAAACAATTAGGAAAGGAACTTGGAAAGCAGCAGTTACTCTAAGCTTCAGTGTTGTTGTAACACACATTCATTACTTTTTATTAGGGAGTATTGGTTGGTTCCAACAATTACTAAGTTTGTAAACAGAAAGGTACTTCCTCTGACAACTAAAAAATAATATGGATGTGGTATGTGTCTGCGATTTTATTCACCAGGTAATGTATACGAGTTATACATGCATCGCCTCCAGATGTCTAATTCTCAAAACCATTATAAGGGAGAATGGGACTGGAACCAGAGACAGTGGAACTGAAGCAGGGCAAGAAAAACTAGGAAAGAGGTTCCCTAGCTTCTAGAGCCTCCAGATCTAGGCAAGATCAATACCATGCTGTTTGAGGAGATGGGAAATGGTTTGAGTTTAAGAAACAACATATCATTTCAAAAGCCTTACTTGGCTCCCTTTTCAACCTTTTCTCCTTTCTGGTTCATTCAATGGTATGGGAGGTAATCGGAGGGGAAATATTCTCTTTCCCAGAAAAATGTCTTGTTCAATTAAATTTACTTATGGAACTGAATTATTTACATTTTGGGTTAGGGTTTTTTCTCTATTTACCTATTATTATACATTATGACAAATAAAAAAACAAAACATCTCAGAAGGCAAATATTGTTGGTGGATATCAACCTTTCTTTAGCAGAGATCTTTATTATCTAGAATTTTTTAAAATGGAGGTTTTGAAAACCTGCATTCCTCTTCTCAAGCCAATGTATACATCAAAACTACCATACACCTGATGTTTATTTAAGTAAGTTTTCATAAGGCGGCCTAAAATCAGATTAGTTGGGATTTGAAATAGATTCTCTAAAGGAGTGGTTTCTAAAAAGGGTTTTTCCAATGCATAGGGTTGTGTTCTTAAGAGTATTTTTAATTCAACATTCGTTTTAGGTTTCTAATAATTGTTCCTAAATTGATATATACATGAGGGTTTTTCTTTTCCATTAAAGCATCTCATATGCTCAATCTTACAAACATTACTTACTTAGTGCTCTGGAATGATCAGGGTTTCTAATACCTTTCATTTTTAATCTCTGTAATAACATGGCTGATGTGAGCTGTCGTACAAGATATACAGACATGGAGTAATTCTACAAAGAAAGACAATCTGTATTAAAGACGAGAGATAAAAGTCTATTTATATAAAATACTTGTCTAAGAACCTCTGTTTCAAAAAATAATATTCAAAATAAGTTCCACAGGAAGGCCAATGATAGCTAAGTGAACAAAATCAACTCAGCTCCTTTAAGAAAGATAACAGTTCAATCATATTAAAGGTATTTCCCAATCACATATCACTTTAAAACATCCATGTGAAAGATAACATAGCTTAGATCAGTAGCTTTCAAACTGTTTCTAACTTAGCAAAACTGGTACCTTTGGGACCATCATGGTATGAATGAGAATGTATCCACCCTCCCATGCCAACTTCTAACTAAACTGTTCTGTTTTTAGGTAATGAGCTCTCATAATATTTTCACTGAAAAATGGGTTCTACTGCAGAAAGTTCAGACACCAGTGGTCTGAATTAACACTTCAAATCCAGAGTTCCAAAGTTCTGATCCTGGCATCAGAGACCACTTGCTTCATGGCCTTGAGCAATCACTTAAATAAACCCCAAATCACCTTTCTTCTGAGAGAAACTCTGAAAAATTAACTCGTTTCGAAATGGGAATTTTACTATGAAAGGGGCCTCTACTGAGTATGTGGAACACTCGAAGGAATGAGAAAAATGAAGAAGACAAGGCCAGCATATAAGAGCATCCGGTCCCATGCAGCTTAGATCTGGCACTAAGGAACCTTCACTAGCTATTTATAAAGCCATAAAGGCATGAAATATAATTTTACCAAAATGCTAAAAATCTATCTTACTATTTTACTACAGATATAAATTCAATCAATTCTTGTTCTTTATAGCAAGTAGGCCTCACAGAATTAAGCAACTTTGCCATAATTAAACAATGACCAACTTGGGACTGAGCCAAGATTTTCAGAACCCTTATACAGTGCACATTGGATGTGAACCACTGCACATTCATTCATGCAAATAAAAAATATTAGAAACCAGTGACCTATGGTGATACTGATTAAGTTATAATAAAAATTCAGAAATGAGAGCTCAAGAGAACAATCATTAAAGAGAGAAATAGCTTTATAGTTCAAAAGTTAATATAAAAATACAGTCTTTTTGTCTAGCTATGAAATTACCTTGGTAATAAACCCAAAAAAATTCTTGCTATAAACATATTACTCAACTTCTCTATCCATAAAATGGGAAACAGTTATCTTTTTTCCCTATAAAATAGCAACATTAGAGTTTATGTTCAGAAATTAACTGAAATTTTTGGTCATTCTATTATTCATATGAACAAGTAGTTCTAATATGAAAATCCCTTCTCATACTAAGCAGTATCTCATAACTGACATAATGCATTTCAAGACTAAGAATCAGCAGAAAGACAGTTCATCAACCTAAAGATATAAAGGAAATGATGCCCTCATGTTTTCATGAGATGCCCACACGTTCTCTGAGGTATCAGCTGTTTATATAAAGGCTGAGACAGATTACTTCTCATCACAACATGAGTCTTTAAGCATTTTCCCCAAAGCTAAATAAAGCTTTTTTCTTCTTCATGAATACATATCACCCCAAGTTTCCAGTTTCTTAACATACTATTTAAACACAATTATGATTAAACAACTACCTTAAGAAATACTGTAATTATACTTATTTCCTTTCTAGGAAAGTCAAGAGATGATACTCAGGAAACCTACAAGTTTTTAACCTTAAGAATCCTCAGCCCTGGCAGGTGCGGCTCAGTGGATTGAGCACCAGCCTGAGAACCAAAGGGTAACTAGTTCGATTCCCAGTCAGGGCACATGCCTGGGTTGTGGCCCAGGTCCCCAGTTAGGGGTCACGCAAAAGGCAACCACACAATGATATTTCTCTCCCTCTGTCTCCCTCCCTTCTGTTATCTCTAAACAAATAGAACCTTAAAAAAAAAAAAAAAAAATTCACACCTCCACCCCTGAATTGGTAATCACTGCTTTTTAGAAATTACAATCAGAAAATGAAACAAGCTGGAACTAGTAGTCTAAGAAAAAAAACAAAGTAAATCATCTCATAGTGGGATTACTTTCATGCTGCCCAGAGGACAGAGTCTTTACCTTCCCAATTTCTGATGCCCAAGAAATGGAAATCTGATTTGGCACAGCTGAAGATAACCTCACTAAAGATGTAATATTCAAAGGACGTCCAGGGCGCTTCTGTTCAATCCCATTTTTAGGTGGTGGTGCATAGCCCTAAAACCATAAGGAAGATATTAAATTAAATTTCTATAAGCAATTAAGCATTTTCTCCAAGGTAATTATAGGATCTTGCCTAATCTAATTTCAGTTGCACTGATTATTTTTATTTTATAGTGGAAATGACACAGTCTCACCAAAAGGTCATCAATCCGAAAGAGGAAAATGACCTTTTTTTAAAAAGTCATAAAATATTTCACAAGTTCAGAAAAGTACCCACCTCCCCCCCAAAAAATCCATGTACCACCATTAAAGATGGTGACATCTTGTCACATGGGCCATAATTCTTTTTTCTCTTTACAAACAATAATGTTGCACCCTCTTTGTTCCGCTTCATCTTAGAACTCCCATTTAAAATGCCTTCAAGTACTGAGAATGCAAAAGGGAAAATAAGTTTTGGGAATTTAAAAAAAAAGAGGAAGAAAATTAATAAATTTCAAAGTGATTATTAAAATCTTGTGAATGATGTCCTAGCCAGCATGGCTCAGTTGGCTGGAGTGTCATCCCATAAACCAAAGGGTTGTAGGTTTGATTCCTGGTCAGGGCACATGCCTAGGTTGTGGTTTTGGTCCCTGGTTGGGGCAAGTATGAGAGGCAACTGACTGATGTTTCTTTCCCTTTCTCTCTCTCCCTCCTTTCCCCTCTTTCTAAAATCAGTAAGCACATCCTTGGGTGAAAAATTTTTTTAAAATCTTGTAATATGTAGTATTCAATAAACTTGATTGCTATAATAATATTGCTATTTATGCGTTATCCTACTTTTATAATCATTATTTGTTTTAAATAGTAAATGACTCATTTTTTTATTTATAGTACACCAAATTATCAATTACTACCGCACTTTTCAGTTTGTGCTTTTCAAAACCAAAATAATGTATTTTTTTGAAAATTAAAATTCTAAGTTGTGAAAATATCTACAAATTGAAGAGTAGCTCTAATTTTTTACTAAATTAAGATGCCACTGATGTAATTTAACTATGCACCAATGAGAAGAAAAAAACACTAAGTTAATGATACAACCAAGTGTATCATTATTTATTTCTGCATAGATAGCAAGGAACTATAAGCAAAATAAATTGACTAACATATTCCCTTTGGATGTCCACAAGAATCTCCCAAATTCCTTTTCACTTAGACATCAGTGGATATGTTTTCCACATAGTGCTCTCCTATATGCCACAATGAGCTCTGGAATTAAAAGTATTCTATATATTTTATTTCAATACAAAACTACCCTCTATGTCTACTAAGATCTCTCAGATTTCCTTCCAACTCACAAATACCCTTACTGCTGATACACTCTGAATCTTAATGAGAATATATGAACCAGTGGTTTTCAGACAACACCCTGGATTCATGAACCTTCCTCAAAATGTACTTAAATCATTTGTTGACTGAAAAATCTAGGGAGTGCAGCTAACTGGTTATAGGATGGAAATAACATCAAGGTTGTACAAGTGCAGACAATGCCTGCACATTACAGCTGCCACCTGGTCATCAGCAACTATTAAGACAACTCTGGATTTAAGGCATGTTAAAAATACGCACCTTGGAGAAACACGAAATACCATATTGGTGGTATTACACAGCAGGGCTAATAAATACATTCTGTCTATCACAAGTAGAGAACATCCTTCACTGTTTCACAGCAGACAGGGTAGTAATTATTAAGTGACGATTCACATGATAACTTGTAATCTACAACTTGCGACAATACTTAAAACATCATTAAAAAGTTTGTGCAGGAGAGTAGAAGAAAAGAAAGAACTTAACTTCCATTGAACCATGGAAAAGGGAAATGTGTGTGCATGTGTGTGGAGGAGGGCTATGCTCATCTAAGATTGTGCAAGTAAAACGAACAAAAACCAATTGAAAAAGTTCTTTTATAGCCCTGGCTGGTATGGCTCAGTGGATTGAGCACCGGCCGGCAAACCAAGGGGTCACCATTTTGATCCCCAGTCTGGGCAGATGCCTGAGTTGCAGGCCAGGTCCACAGTTGGAGGCGTGCGAGAGACAACCACACATTGATGTTTCTCTTCCTCTCTCCCTCCCTTCCCCTCTCTCTAAAAATAAATAAATAAAATCTTTTTAAAAAATAAAAAAATAAAAAGTCCTATTAAAAAGACTCTAAGAAATGGTTCAGTGAGCAATATGCGGAATATCAACACCAATATCTGGGTAAATTTGAATGAAACCTTTATTTTGCCTTAATTTGGCCAGGAAGATAGTTCTGTCATCTAGTGTGTCTACTTGTAGGTTAACCAAATAAAAGCAATGGCACAGGGTCAGCCAAGATGGTAAAAACTCATGAGTTCAACAGTGAACTCTGTAAACTGGAGTTTGAGACCCCAAGCAACAATGAACGTCTGACAGAGAACAAGCGCAGTAACAGGAGACAGGAGAATAATAATGACTGTAAGAATGAGGTGTTAGTAAATTCAAAATCAAGTATGATACTACTCTTAATCACCTCAAGTATCTATTTTTTAATTGTTGACACTATTATAGATGTCCCCAACCTCCCCATCCTGCCAACCACACTGTTGTCTGTGTGCACAGGCTATGTGTGTGTGTGTTTGTGTGTGTATACACACTAATCTAATATATAGATTATATATATACACACACACTAAGCTAATCTCGTCCAGTATACCCTCACCCCCCCATCCCTTCTAAGATCTGTCAGTCTCTTCCATGCATCCATGCCTCTGGTTCTATTTTGTTCATCAGTTCATTTTGTTCCTTAGATTCCACCTATGCGTGAGATCATATGGTATTTGTCTTTCTCTGACTTATTTCACTTAGCACAATAATCTCCAGGTCCATTCATGCTGTCACAAAGGGTAAGAGTTCCTTCTTTTTGAACTCATTCTCTATCCCACTTGACTAGTCTGATTTCATTGGTAATTCTGAGTTATCTGTCAACTTGTATTCTCCCTCTGATGATCACCTCCATTACCTAGTTATTAAGAATAGGACAGAGAGACAGAAAAGGCCACTTTACCAAGACCGAATACAACAAGGACGTCATCCTGTTAAACCAAGCATGCCGTGGTCCAGGGACAGCCAACTGACCTGGAGTCTGCATGATCCTTCCCCATGTGGGAAGGTCACCCTCCCCTCCACACCCCCACTCTTATTAGGGATTTCTGGACCCAAGGGTAGGTAGGACGACGACCATGTCCAGCTTGAAGCAGCTAGAGGAGCTTGAGACCTTCTCCCATTGTCCTTTATAAGATTATAAAGGGTCTTACGTCTGAGAGGGAGGAATTACTATTTTTTATTGTTATAAAAAGTTAATTAATATTTTTTAAAAAGAAGAATATAGGAAAGAGTGAAGTCAAAGTATTTGTATGCATGACCCATGAACAGGAACTAAAGGGGGTAGGATTGCTGGGGGGAGGAGGGTACCGGGCAGAGGGGAGCAAAGGGGGAAAAAAATTAGAAGTATTGTAACAACATAATCAATAAAATATACAAAAAGAAAAAAGAAAAGCATAGGACAGATTTGGAATTTTGTAAAATATACTTAACTTCACATGTTTCTAACAATTTTCTGTATCTTAGGCAAAAATAAAATAAAGTTTATTTGACGAGGGACCTCCAGAGCAAATCCTAAAGCTTTCTAACTAAAGGCTGCAGAAGAGCCAGTGAAAAGACTGTTTCAATCTAACACTTCAATAAAACACTTCAATAAAATATACACTCAAGGAACCTTTCTGTTACATGCTATGATGACATCCTACCTACTTGTAATTCTGAAAACAGTTACCACTACTACTTTAATACTACCAACACAGACTTATTTACTTTATATTATAAAAATTTTAATATACAAAAGTAGAGAGAAGAGTAAGTACCCACCGAGCTTCAATCATTAACATGTTGCTAATTGTGCTTCATTTGCTTCTGGCCCCCCCCATCAGCTCACACCAAAATACACACCTCACACATATACATGTTTAATTTTTCCCCGAGTATTTAAATGCAAATTCTAGACATGCTATTTGACCCACAGATATCTTTATAGCATCTTTATTAAGACCTTTAAAAATATATCACAAACTCACAAAATTAACAATAATTTTTTAAAACTAATAAGAAGTTTATATTCCCATTTCCTGACTGCCCCAAAGATGTCTTTTATCTTTTTACTATTGAAAATTTCAAACATACAAAAAGAGAGAAAAGTAATAATGAGCTCCCATATACTGATCATTCAATCAATAATTTATTTACTCATAATCAGTCTTTACCTACTCTATCCAACCTCCTAGTGAATGAAAAGCAACTTACAGGCAAAGGAAAAAGCTTCCCATTTACTTTTATACATAGACTATTGGGATAGTTATCTTCTTGAGGGCAACTTGTCTCTGCCAAGCAAAGTCTGCATTAAAGAAGAAAAAAGAAGTTATTCCTTTTTTTTCTTTTTCTTTTTTTGCATTTTTTAATTGTTTTCTATTACAGTTGTCCCAAGAGATTATTCTTAAATAGTACACTCAAAGATGCTTACATATTTTCAAATTCATGACTATATGCACAGTTATTAACAAGTGTTATTAAAGTAACAGAAAATTTCAAACTCACCTCAGCTGAACTTGAACTGTATAATCTCTCCTACCACCTGGCAAAAAATCCCTGTTGAAAAGAAAGAGACTGGGTTAAGAAAGCACAATGAGAATTCACAGTTCACAGTAATAATCTCACCAGAAAAAAATAAAAGTATATTTATTCTTATTTCTTAAAAGATTAACACTAGCCTACCAATATCACAGCCTTAATCAAGACACTGTAGTGATAAGCCTCACTGCTTAACATTTAATCATGTCTTTACAGTAATTTTAGGGTACTTTCTCTTCACAGAAAACTTCCACAACGTAATATGTGTTTCTTTAGGCAACAGAACTGGTTAACATGAAAAGGAGCACCCTAGGTTCTAAAAGAGATTAATAAATTAAGTTGCTTATAGTGGTTCTTAACCTTGGCTAAAAATTGTAACCACGTGCTAATTTTTTTTTAATATAAAGGCCCACTCACCGGATGCTCTTATTGGTCTGGAGTACAGTCTGAACATTAGTAGTTTTTACAGCTACTCAGGTGAATATAACATAGAACTAGGATAAAGAACTGGTGTGCCTAGAGTCTCAATATCCCTATACCAGCAATTTTCAACTGGGCGCCACAAGAATTTTTAAAACATGGGACACTTGACTATTTAGTCAGGGGCACTGACCTCTTTTTCCTTAGACTGTCGAATTAAAAAATGACAACAGCCACCACAACAATAGCTGTCCAGTGTGAAGGCCTGTCTTGAACCATAAATATATAGGTCATATAATAGAGTTTCATCTTATTGGTCACACTGCATAATAAGGTTGCATCTGATTGGTTATTTCCTGGTGCCAAAAATCCTGATATACAAGTACAGGCACCTGATTTTTTAAAGAGTTACTGTGGAGCAAAAAAGGTAGGTAACTATTATTATTATTATTATTATTGTAAGTCAATCAAGATTATACCTACCTTTTCTTTGGTTAGATAGGCAAAAAATACATTTTTTGGTGCGCTACAGAATTTTAGTAATTAGTTTATGTGTGCCCTGAGATGAAAAAGGTTGACAACTGCTACTCTATTGGTATCCAATTAAGACACAAAACCTCTTAGAATTTCTACATGAGAACCTAATAAAGGCCCATATAAAACATATTTGGCAGTGACACCTTCCAAATCCTTGCCACTCAAAAAAGAATCCACAGTGAAGCAGCACTGTTACTGTTTGGGAGCTTGTTAGAAATGCAGAATCTCAGGCCCCACTCCAGACCTACAAAATTAAAATGTGCATTTTAACAAGATCCCCAAGTGGCATATATGAACAATTTAAGAAGTATTGTCCTTAGCCATTATCATAAATCTTGAACTTTGTCAGAGAGGATATCATTATAGATTAGTCTTTCTTCAGAGTACATTAAGCCCTCATCTTGCGCTAACTGGGCCATTCTTCTTCACTGGAAGGCAGTACAGCACAATGGGGACCAGCTTGAGTCCTACAGTCTCACATTGTATGACCTTGGGAAAATTACTTCACCTTTCTTTCTTTCTTAAAAAAATTTTAGAGAGAGGGGGAGTGAGGGAGGAAGAGAGAAAGAAAAACATCAAAGTGAAAGAGAAATATCAATCAGTTGCCTCTCATACATGCCCCAACGAGACCAGTGCCCTGACTGGGAATCAAACAGGTGACCTTTCACTATGCAGGACAATACCCAACCAACTGAGTCATACCCGTCAGGAATATTTATCCTTTCTGTGCCTGAGTTTCTACACATGTTAAAGATGGAAAATTACTGCACCTACTTCATGAAGTCGTGAAAATTAAATGTGTTAATAATCCACAGAAGTGCCTAGCTTAAGAAGTGCTCAACATGTGTGAGCAGCTGGCTACCATTAGCTCTGCTCTCTCTGTTTCCCTTGCCAGTGGTAACCTCCACCCTTCTAAAATGTCTACTCAAAACATATCAATATGCTAGACAACACAGAGCTCTTGTGAGTAACCCATTATCATTTCTCTCATTCATATCAAGAACCATTTCAGTCCTGGTGATGGAGCTTCAAAGGTAAGTAAGACATTTTTGGTTCTGTTCTCAGAAGTCTTATATTTCTCGTAGTTAAAATATACACAACTAAAGTAAAATGTGCTAAGTATAAGAGAAACTTATGAAAAATAAGTGCTGTAGAAAAAAGAGAAATTTAATTTTGTCACAATAAAAAAGTTCAAGGCAGTTATCATAATGTCCAAACAAATTAGAAAACAGGATTTGTATAGCAGTGGTCCCGTTCATTTCCACTTAGAGACACACACATCAGTAACAGTGGCTTCACTAGTGCAGTGATCCTCATCCAAAGGAAAGGGTGAGGATCAACCAGAACGACACAGCAGAATCTTGTTAGGTCGGGGAACATAATTTGAAAAAAGAGAAATGACAAAGAAATGAATGGGGAGAGAGAGAAAGATGGAGCATGTTATAAATGGTTTTTAATAGCTCATTAATGATTTATACTTTGTTCCAATAAGAAATTAACATAAACTGGGAAATGCATGTGCTAAGCATCTTCACAAACACTATGAGTAATGACTAAGCATCTTCTGACATTCATTTTCTGCCAGTTTCACAGTTGTGGGAACTTTCAATGTTGATCTTGTTTATCGAATATAAAGGAGGCACTTACTATATGCCAAGCACTGTAGGCTTTGGGAATAGAAAAATGATTAAAATGCAGAATCTCAGGCCCCACTCTTTCATTAAGAAGTTTGTAAATGCAATAGTCAAATAAATGCAACAATGTTTTCATAGAATATAGCCCACAGTACAATGAGAGACAAAGGATGTATTTGGGGACACCTGGAAAGGTATCCCAGAAGAGGGGAGACTGGAACTGGCCCTTAAGGCAGAAGAGAAGGGAAGCAAAGACGCAAAAGGCTATGAAAGCCTAGCCAGAGTGCAGGATGCTGGGGAAGAGTGACAGTGGATGAGATAGCAAGATGAGCAGAGGAAGATGGTGAAAAGACTGCCAGGTAATAGAGTGTGGACTTCATGAGTTATCACCACAGGGTTTTTAAGCACAAATGAGAAAAAAACTGAATGGGCTTTAGAAAAATAACATGGTCAGCTGGGTGAGTTACGAGACCATTACAATTGTACAGGCAAAAGAAGAGGGCTTGCAAGCTCACAGGTATCACTGAATGATATTTAGGTATAGTAAATAATACAACTCACTGGCTGACAGAAGGAGGTAGAAGAGAAGGGGAGCATCTAGGAGCACCAGGTTTTGGAACGGTGCAACGTCACTGATGGTGATGCTACTCAGCAGGATAAGGGATAGAGCAAGTTACAGAACTCAACAACTTGAGTGAGGTGGTGATTATTTTTCCAATTTTATACACCAGGTGAATAAAATTCAATGGGCTTTAGAGCTTTCACCCAGGGGAACAGAGACCAAGTGCTTGACCCAGAATTCATGTTCTAGTTGGAATTACTCTGAAGACCATGCCAGCTACCTCAAAGGGGGAGTTGTGTCATTTCAAGGAAAAGAACTGATGGAGTACAGCGACTGACACGTGGTAGATGAAATGCGGGATAATACAGAGAGGCCTCTGTCCAGGCAGATCCCATGCCATTAATGAAATAGGCAACAGAAAGAAATACCCCAAGTAAACGTCTCCTTGAGGTCAGTTTATTTTTCAACCTTGCACCCCTAATGCCTGGGACATTGTCTGGACCATAGTAGACAGTAAGTAAATCAATATATGCTGTGAGGCTACATGAATAAATGAAAGAACGAAAGACAAACAAGCAGGTTTGGGAAGAAAGCAAGCTCAATTCTGAATGTGCTGTGTTTGATGTGCCTGTGGGTCATTCAAGTAGAGGGCGTGAGAAAGGTCTCCAGAGGGGGGTGCTGGTGATATTGCAGCCACTAATATAAAAATAACAATGCATATTCATGGATACAATCAGAGTAGTGAAGAGAATATCACAGATCAATTTCTGGAAACATGTAAGAGAAGTCAGTGTGAGAGAAGGAGAGAGCTTGATCAGAGGCAACAGTAACCAAAAGGAACAGGGAATGCTGAAACCATCAACAAAGTTGAACTCACTAATCAATTTTATAAGATGTAACAATAAGAACAGAAAAGCTCAACTTGAATGTATTCAAGCCTCTTATTTAGAATTTACTATTTATTATCAGAGGCAAAGGGAAAGAACAGGATGTGTTGCAGTGGCTCTCAAATTTGCTACACACTGGGAACACCGGGGGAGCTTTAGAAACTACTAGTTTGGTTTCTGTTATCAGAGATTCTGATTTAATTGGTATGAATAAAGTATGGGTATTTGGAGTGTCCCTAGTTGATTCTAATATGTGGCAAAGTCCGAGAGTCACAGGGACAGAAGTTCAATGACACCACAAGAAGCGCAGTCATCCAAATCCAGAAGGCGTGATATGCTACTGAGTCAAATGAACTGTTTTTGTTGCTGTTTTGTTTCGTGTGTAAGAAAGTGATACAGGAAATATTGTAAGAGAGAAACCAGAGTTCCTTGCAGAAGTGATTAATTCCAGAACTGGGAAGTTACAAGATGAGCCTGGAACACCCGTTTGACCAAAAAGTGATTTACTCAGAAATGGATGGAGACAAATCAAAAGGGCATAGGACCCTGACTGCTGTGGCTCAGTTCATCGAATGTCGTCTTGCAAAGCAAAAGGTTTCCAGTTTGATCTCTGGTCAGGGCATAAGCCTGGCTTGCAGTTCAGTCCCAGTCTGGGTGTGCACGGAGGCAATCAATCGATGTTTTTCTCTCAAACCCATGTTTCTCTCACTCTCTTCCCCCTCTCTAAAATAAATAAGTAAACAAACATACACTTTTTTAAAGGGCGCAGGAATCAACATGAAAGAACGCCTAATGGCCAAAGGGTAGAAGAGCCTGAGCAACAGCACAAGTTACTATAACACTGAATTATAACCCTTAGAGAGGACCCAAGAGCCCACAAGGATACAAGTAAATAAATAAATAAATAGGAAAGGGGACTGCTCTTCCCTACAAAAGAATACCTCACAAGATCCACAAGTGAACACTTCAACTGGTGGGCAAAAATTGAAAAGAAACTGTATGTGCCTAGTCTCCCAGTATTCTCCCTCAAGCCATTTTTTAATAACAAAGAAAAAATCAGCAACTTAATAGTCTGAAAATCTGGTAGACAATACCTCATCCAAGTGATCAAGGTTAACGTTACCAAAAATAAGATGTATCAATGTTATGTAGCCCCTGATATGATACACTGAGAAGGGAATATAACTTTGGGTATTCTTCCAAAAAGGCCTAATCTCCATCTAATCATGACAACACGTCAGACAAACGCAAACTGAGGGACATCTACAAATACCTGACTCTTTAAAAGTATCAACAGTTACAGAAGAAAAGGAAAAACTAAAAACTATCAAAGATTGAAAGAGATTAACTAAAATGACACAATTAAATGTGATTTAGGATCTTGGACTAAATCCAAGAACAGAAATTCAATCACAGAAAACCTGGTAAAATCTGAATAAAGTCTGTTATTTAGTTAACAGTATTATAGCAAGGTTCATTTCTTGGTTTTGATAATTACAGTGAAGTTATACAAAATGTTTATATTTAGGAAAGCTGGGTGAAGAATATATCTACAGTTTTTACAACTTTTCTGTAAATATGTTATTACTTCGAAGTAAAAAATCTTGAAAGTCCAATGTAATACATGGCAATGTTTAAATATTGAAACCACTCAGAAAATTTGAATACATAGGCTAGACACTGTTTTATATTAAGGAATTATTAATTTTTAGGGTATGTTAAAAATTAATCATTCTTAAGTATTTCCGGATGAAATTATATGTCTGTGATTTGCTTTAAAATATTTCAGGAAAAAATGTGGAGAGGAGGTCACATACAGACTACCAAAATGTTGATAATTATTGAAAGCACAGTAATGGGTACCAACTTTTACTTCCACTTAGAAGAAGATGTTTTACTTCTCAATTAGACAACTCTGAAAAGGTTGGGGTTTATATGTACACGTGTATGTGTGTTCTGTTTTCCTTGGAGGGAGAATTGCAAATAGCCTTACTTTTATCATTAATTTAAAAAATATTTGAGTGGTTAAATATACATTAAAAAATGTATCATGTTAACCATTTTGAAGTGTATGGTTCTGTAGTATTAAGCACATTCACATTACGGTGCAACCATCACCACCATCCATCTCCAGAACATGACTAAAATTGTAGGCTGAAATTAATTATTTAAATATTAGTCATTCATTTCTTGATTAGGTAATACAGCTACATAGTTCAAATGCCAAAAAAAATGATTAAAAAATGTACCTTGAAATCTGTATCTTTAAATCTACTTATTATAATCTCCTTCCCTCAAAGGCCCACCCAACACTCTAGTGAAGCTTTCCCAGGCACCCAAAGTTAAAAGTAATCCCCCCCTCCTATACATCAGCTCTCACTTGTCCTTACTAAATTGGCGCTCTTCGTATGATGCCTCCCAATGTCAAAGACAATTTTATGTATATAAGTCGGTTCACTAACAAGACTATGAACAACTTGTAGAAAGGGGTCATACCACATAATATAGCGCTCTGTACCTAATAACACACTTAGTAAATGCTGGTCTCAAGCAAGGGATTATCCCTGAGTAACAAAACTTAAGGTTAATGATACAGTTCTGGACATATATTATTTAAGCTATTCTGTTTACTTGTTTGTTAGCTGGTTTATTACTATCCCCAAGGTTCAAAGTACTTCCAATTTACAAAAACTCACTCAATACCTTGCCCTGGATGGACATGAACTACATGAAACTACATTCATTTTACTTCTTTGGTAATTTCCTCCTCTAAATTTTCTTTTTTCTGAACCCCCTATTATTTCAATACTGGATTTTTTGGAGTATTCCTTGTACTGTTTTTTGTTTTTTTTTATTGAGTTTAGAGAGAGAAAGGAAGGTGGGTGGAAGGGAGAGAAACATCAATTTCTTGTTCCACTAATTCATGCATTCATTACTTGATTCTTATATGTACCCTGATTGGAGATCAAACCTGCAACTGTGGTACACTGGGATGACACTGAACAACTTACCTACCCAGCTAGGGCCTATCTGGTTTTTTAAATCTTATTTTTCAACACTTTGTCTTTTTCCCCTTTGTGAGAGTCTCTTTGTCTCTGTCTGTCTCTCTCTCTCTCTCAAAAGTGGCTATAAAAAACATATGTAATTATGTTGTAAGAATTCCAGAAACTTGACTACAGCCCTGGCCAGGTGGCTCAGTTGTTTAGAACATCATCCCGTGCTCCAAAAGACTGTGGGTTCGATCCCTGGTCGTGTGTCTCTCCCCCCAACTGCCTCTCTAAAACCAATGAAAATATCTTCTAGTGAGGATTTAAAAAACAAAGCAAAAACTGCAGAATCCTTTCTCCTGAAAAATTCCCATTAACAATTCTAGAAAAACAAGTATTTTAATGAATAGCTGAAAGGAGGTAAAAGACCTCTAATTTGCTCAGCTCTATGTTCTACCTTTAACTCTACAACTCCAGAAAAATCATTTGACCTCGAGGAACCTCAGTTTTCTTATGCTAAATCTTTAAACTTAAAGAATCTTATGCTAAATTTTTAATTTTTAAAGGTCTCATAAATACTATTAACACAAAAGATGACTATATTTACAATTGGAAAAATGTATACTACAGACTTCCTTTCTTTCCTCTTCTCTCTTAGTTCACTTGCTCTTTACGTGTTTAAGTTTCTCCTATTTTTTCTAAATGATTAGGCTAAGAGTGCTTTTCATAAATGTTTTCAGGTTTCTACTAATGTTTTGGTCCAGGTGACCATACAGCTCACAACAGTTCCAGATGACATTCTTACCCCAGAAAAATTATTAATAATGTCTACTTGCTTCAGTTTGTATGAGCATTCTGCCTTCGGGCTGTTACCACAAATTCTTTTTTTATGTTGCTATATTTGGAATAAATTTTTCATTTGAAAAATTACTGCCAAATGTGACAAAAAGTAATTCAAAAGATACTCTGGGGTTTTAGTCAAAGGTTAAAATTCTTTACAAAAACAGAATATTTATTAAATATCTGGGTAACCTTCATCAAGGTACATACCACACTTATTTAAGGAGAAATAGTCCAACTGTTATGGACTGAATTGTCACATCCCAAAATTCATACTGAAACCCTAACCCTCAATGTGACTTATGTGGAGATGGGGACTTTAAAAAGTGGTAAAAGTTAAATGAAGTCTTAAGATTGAGGCCTTGATCCAATGACTGGTGTCCACATAAAAAGAGAAGCAGACACAGGGATGCACAGGTGCAGAGGAAAGGCCGTATGAGTACACACAGCAAGAGGGCAGTCGTCCACAAGCCAAGGAGAGAGGCTTCAGGAGAAACCAAATCTGCCAACACCTTAACCTTAGTCTTCAAGCCTCCAAAAATGTGAGAAAATAACTTGCTGCTGTTTAAGCCACCCAGTTTGTTGTACTTTGTTACGGCAGCCGTAGCAGATTAATACACCAATATTCACAGAGAAATACATTCAAAACATTCCTCTTACCTGGATATGCATATCTCTCTAACTTGTTGAGGTGTCAGAGCAAAAATAAAAAACTTCTCTTGAAATCGTTGAATACTGCTTTGAACTAGAAAGAAGGAAAAAGAGATAATATTAAAATAACAAATCCAAGGATATCAGCACCTGCAACCACCACAGGTAGTTTATTGTAGCAATTATGTTCCTATGGGATCATGTTGATTTTTTAACTTTCTACCTCAAAGTCTACAAGAGCATTTCTCTTTTTTTTTTTCCGACTACTGTTTTTACCCTGAGGCTCTCCACTGGTGTTCACAGTGTGTTTGACCCTGCATCGAGACTGAGCCAGCTGGCCTCTACCCTTCCATCCAGACTACCAGAAGAACCTACCCCAAAAACACAGACCAAGAGTTCCAGGACTCAGGTTTGAGGGCTGTTAAGAGCAGCAAGCCCCAGAAGACTGATTACATCTCTTCCCGCCTAAACAAGATACCCCTGCTGCTCCAGGAAACCAGACTGGCAAACTGACCTGAGCCCCCAAACTTCAGGATCCCCCTAACTTTGCCCCATTTCTTCCTTCTTGCTCAGTGACTCCCAGAAGCCTCCACGCTCTCCGAAGCCTCACCTCTCTCAGCCCCTCTCCCTTTCCATGGGCAGCGGTTGCTTGGTATTCACACCACGTAATCCTTGCCTGTCTCCATTAGGAAAAATCTCATTTTCAAGAAAAAAAAGGTTTTATTTATTTATTTTTAGAGAGAGGGGAAACGAGGCAGACAGGGAGGGAAACATGATGTACGAGAGAAACAGTGATTGGCTGCCTCTCTCACACTCCAAGCTGGGGACCTGGCCCACAACCCAGGCATGTGCCCTGACTGGGAATTGAATCAGTAACCTTTTGGTCCACAGGCCGGTGCTCAATCCAGAGTCACACCAGTCAGGTCTAAAAGAACATTTCTTAGATCATGGTTTTATCAATCAGACATAAGAAGACTAAATACATGAAGCAAATTATTTTTTTCTTCCATTGGTGCAGAAGGCAGAATAACAAAATATTTAAGCCTGTTTTAAAACAAGAATCAGGGACTTCTGGCCTAGGTGGAGGCCTAGACAGACACACTGCATCTCCCTCCATAACTAAGAAGGAATACAACTACCTCAAAACTAGAGACAACCAGAAGTTCCAGAAAATCGAGCTGCATGGAAGTCCAACAAATATATAAAGAAGAAATACTCATCCAGACAGGTGCGACAGCTCTACCTAAGACACAGAGGCATACAAATATAGGAGCCTGTCAAGATGAGGAGACAGAGAAGTATGGCCCAAAAGAGGGAATAGATCAAGGTTCCAGTGGGAGAACCAAGTGACGAGGAGATAGCCAATCTAACAGATGAGGAGATAACCAACCTAACAAACGAGGAGACAGCCAACCTAACAGATGAGGAGTTCAAAACACTGGTGATAAAGATGCTCACAGGCTTGACAGATATGCTTAAGTATGGCAAACGCCTAAGGGAAGAAGTGAAAGCTACGCTAAATAAAACAAAGCGAAATTCACACAAAAGCAATGGCGAAGGGAAGGAAACTGGGATTCAAATCAATGATTTAGAACATAAGGAAGAAAAAAACAGTCAACCAATACAGAATGAGGAAACAAGAATTGAAAATAATGAGGAGAGGCTTAGGAACATCTGGGACAATTTTAAATGTGCCAACATCTGAATCATAGGGGTGCCAGAAGAAGAGGAAGAGCAAGAAATTGAAAACTTATTTGAAAAGATAATGGAAGAAAATTTCCCTAATTTGGTGAAGGAAATAGACATACAAGTCCAGGAAGCACAGAGAGTCCCAAACAAGTTGGACCCAAGGAGGACCGCACCAAGACACATTATAATTAAAATGCCAAAGATTAAAGATAAAAAGAGAATCTTAAAAGCAGCAAGAAAAAAGAAGAGAGTTACTACAAAGAAGTTCCCATAAGACTATCAGCTGATTTCTCAAAAGAAACTTTGCAGGCAAGAAGGGGTTGCAAGAAGTATTCAATGTGATGAAAAGCAAGGACCTACAACCTAGATTACTCTATCCAGCAAAGTTATCATTGAGAATGGAAGGGCAGATAAAGTGCTTTCCAGACAAGGTAAAGCTAAAGGAGTTCATCATCACCAAGCCATCATTATAGGAAATGTCAAAGGGACTTAAGAAAAAGATCAAAACTATGAACATTAAAATGACAAACTCACAACTATCAACAACTAAATCTAAAAAATAAAAACAAAATCCAACTAAGCAAACCAGAATAGGAAATGAATCATAGGTATGGGGATCATTTGGAGGGTTATCAGCTGGGGGAGAGGGGCGATGAGGTGGTGCAGGGATTAAGAAGCATAATCGGTTGGTACAAAATAGACCGGGGTGGGGGTGGGGGGGAGTTAAGAATAATATAGGAAAGGGTGAAGCCAAAGAACTTGTATGCATGACCCATGGACATGAACTAAGGGGTGTGGGATTGCTGGAGGGAAGGGCAGGTACTGGGAGGAGGGGAGCAAAGGGAAAAAAACTGGGACTACTATAACAACATAATCAATAACATATACAAGAATCAGTTTATAATGTTTTTATTATAAAAACAATGACAGGCAGCACTCATGGAAAATATACAGATAGGTTTTAGCTCAGGGGTAAAATGGTATTTTCTAAGTCCTGAGGTTATATATATTCCTTAAATTCTAACTATGAGGAAAAGGCAGGGTTTTCTAAGCCACTCTTCAACACAAAATACTTCTTGCATTATTTTATCTAAGCCAAATGAGATACAAAGTTTTATTTTAAAAACTTATAAAAAGTCTACTTTTCTTTAATCTTATTGAAGTTAATGAAAGAGAAACTCTATGAAGAATACAGAAAAGCAAGAAAACTTCTATTTCTGAACAAAGCAGGAAAGGAAGGAAAGAAAAGCGGGAAGCTTCCCTGGAGGTCACCCCCTGGTGTACTATGGATGCTAAGTGCTAAGCAGGGAAGTCACACTGCTGCATCATGTCTCCAGTCTTTCTTCCGAGGCATTCAACTCTGTCTCTAACACTTTCCACTGTAACCACGGCCCCATGAGCCCTTATATTCTCAGTCCTCACCTTGCCCATACTCCTGAGGAGCTCCAAGAGGTAGGATCAGCCAAGCATATCACTAGTCTGAATCTTTCTCAAAATGCGCACAAAGAAATAAATTTTCAATAGTTGTTGAGAAAGAAACGTATGTATAAGCCATGATATTGTACACTGGTAAAAACCAAAAAACCATGACAAAGGGAGAAATAAAATTAATTACAGAAACATTTTAGCTAGATAAATGAAGCTATAAAAAAATGGGGGCGGGGTTAAAGATGAAAATAAAATCTTTTTAAAAAGGCAACTGGGTAATAAATATTTAAAATGTTTTCTCCTGCCCTCACTGGTGTGGCTCAGTGGACTGCATGCCAGCCTAGGAACCAAGATGTCACAGGTTCAATTCCCAGTCAGGGCACATGTATTTAGTCTCTGGTTGGGGGTATGTGTGCGAGAGGCAACCTATCAATGTTTCTCTCACACACTGATGTTTCTCTCCCTTTATCCCTCCTTCTCTCTAAAAATAAGTAAAATCTAAAAAATAGATAATAAAACAAAATGTTTGTTATTATTAATTTTAGAAATAAAAATTATCAATTATCAATAAAAGACACAAGGTCCTTATCCATCAAAATCACAAAGATTTGTTTTTAATAACACCTAATAAAGGCAGAAAGTAAAGTGAAATGAGAAATGTTATCTTACTTCGTGTAATTTAAACTAGCACAGCTCTTCTGGAAACTACTTTAGCAATCAATATGGTATCAAAAGTCTAAAGTGTTCTTACTCTTCGATGCAGTGACTCTACTCATAAGACTCTGTACAAATAATAAAATGTGAACAAACACATAATCCCTATTTCAGAATGAATGTAATGAAGGGATATAATGAATTACTCTACCTGCCTGCTCAGTATTGTTAAATAAAAACAAAGCAAGGAGAAAGAGCCTGGAAAAGGTATAGCCACCTTGGTCTGCCAAACCAATCAGGCCATACTGACCCCCCATTAACCAGCTCTGCCCTCAAAATTTCCTTGTGGCGCAACCAAGATGTACGGCAGTATAATCCTACACAAAGGATAGGCAAAAAAATAATCTCCTCAATTACCTATGAAATACCACTTTTCAAACAATTTATTTCATCAATAAACCCAAACACCTCTGTACATAATTTCATTAGGCAGTAAGAAATTATGCAGTTACAACACAGAAGTCATCAACCTAAGTAAAAATTTGTTACAGACACATGTATCAACTTTAAGTAATATGATGAAATTTATTAAATCTTCTGAGCAGTTGATGGATATTAAAAAGCTAAAAAATGTGTGTCAAATCCCCTGTGCCACTATAGAAAAAAAAAAGTATAAAAGGTTTATTTCCTGGGAGAGCAGTTTAAAGCTATGTTAAAAAGAAATTAAGTCTGTTTGTAAAAATATCAAAAAAATCAAAACACAAGATCACAGGCAATACATAAGATCTGTGTCTGTTCCCACACATATACACAGAAGCAATCTGAGTTCTAAGCCATGAGAACGCAAATGATTTTAGTCATGGTTGCCAATATGTTTTTTATCTGTACATTTAAACATTTAGCATTAATGTCTCAATTTTATAATATTAACATCAAATCATTAATCAATAATTGAAGGCCTCCTCCTTTATTTGTTATCCAGAAGAAATGGATTTGTCTAACACTTACCTAAACTCGTGGGCTTGATGAGAACATCAAGAATATCATAAAAGGGCAAGTTTTTTAACTGTACATCAGGATGGACAGGAGGAATTGGGGGAGATGGCTGCTGCATTTCAAACGTGGGTTTAGTATCCTGAAGCAACACAGAACCTACAGGGGAGGATGGTGAATGAGGTGTAACTGAAGTGGAAGGCAACGTGTGGATTCCAGCCACAGCCAAGTCAGGTTCTACAGGTGATGAGCTACCATCCAAACTGAAAACCGATGATTTGATTGTGGATAAATCAGAAAGTCCTTCAAGTGTCCGTGGGTATCGGCGTCTATACAGTTCTCGGATTTTAATCTGAACCGCAGGGCTGCAGCCGCTCTTCAGTAAATGCAACGCCCTCATCAGGAGGTCATGCTTGCGTCCACTTTTATTCCGTCCAGCAAAGCCAAGTAACACTTGCAGTTCAGAAACCCTAAAACTAGAAACCATATTCTAAGAGGGAAAAAAAAAAAGACATAAGCCAACAGTCACCCACAAGTATATAAAACTCTATTTAAAATATACTATAAAATCTTATTTTTCCAGCATTCTATAAATTGGCATGTGCTAGTACCCAGTATTCCCGCATACCAGTTACAATTGTTCCCGTTTATGCTGCCAGTCCCACCCCCACCAAATCACATTCAAGTTATGGTGTTAATTATGTTTTCTTGTACTCAGTTTTGGTAGTTTATTCGTTTCTATTAACCACCTTATTATCTGCTTACTTGTTATCTGAAAACTTGTGTATGCATTATGACTACAAAATCTATACCAATGAAAATATTCCTTGTTTAAAACTAAGCCCTACAAATACATATTATCATCAATTAACCAAATAATTAATTTTTACAACAGTATAAGCATAATTTCTGATGCTAAGCAGTAAAGCTACAAAATCAACAGAATTTGTGATCCAAAATCCAATGAATTTTTTTACCATCTCAAATATGAAGGGAAATGTAAGAAAATAATGATATTGTTAAAGCTAAAAATCCATACATCTTATTTAGCAAACTTCTAGAACAACTGGTTCTCAGTTGAGTATCCAATGAGGAAAAGACTTTTTAAGAACAGGGAAATGAGTCATCACAAATCTTAAAAGACAAGATTCACTCCAAGCCACTCTCTATTGACTTGTTCTTAGGTGTAAAATGAAAGTAACAGGCAGTTCCTGCTTCAGATGTTACCATCTATTTATTCAACAAAGCTTGGTATATACTTTTAGCCACTCCCTGCTCATAAATCCACCTACTCAAGTGATTTTCAGTCAATTCTGAACTCAGAAGTAACCCACATGTGGGTCAGATGCACTTGTGCACATATGCACCATCTAGCCAGAAAGAAGAGTAAGACCTGAGGCTGACCAGAGGCCCTTTCAGAAAACGACCCTAAGGAAAACTTTCCCCCACCTCTCCTCAACGCAGCACACTCCACAGCTACCTGGAACTCCTTCTCGACCTGGCGGGTATGCACAGGCGCAATACCTAGTGCTAGCACTGATGCATAATAGGTAATTCCTCTGTTCTATATATATTTAAGTCTCATTGACAGCCCAGAAGCAATTGTTTAAAACTCTTCTTGACCTTTAAATAGCTGTCAGGAATAGCTGTTCATTATCTGAACTGCAAACAAATTTAAATATATCAAGTACAGCTGCATATAAAAGCTGTAGCAAACTCTTAATTCTATTTCATATATTATGCCCCTATATGTCATATTGTACAGGTAAAAGAACTACTAAGTTGTAATCCTAGCAACCATTTTTTACACACTTAATCAGCACTGTCTAACAGAATTCTAAGTCTTCTAGTAGCCACATTAAAATAAAAGAAATTAATTTTGATAATGTTTTATTTAACTCAAAACAGATCAAAAGTATTATTTCAACATGTAACCAATTTTTATGACTTAAAAAAAATCAAATTTTTAAAGTGTCAATAAGATTTTTTTCCATACTAACTTTCAATATCCAATGTGTATTTTACACTTGGAGCACATCTCATTTTGGACTAGCCACGCTTCAAGAGCTTAAGAGCTGCACGTGGCTAGTAGCTACCACACTGGGCAGTGCAGCTCTAAATGACTCTCACATACCAACGTATATAATAATACCACGGTCATTACACTTTAACTCATTTCATTTCCTCCATGTGTCGAGATGACTTTATTTATCTTACCCCCACGTTACGGACATGATAGGGGGGAAAAAAAAGGTTGGAAAACAAGAAAATTCTTGGCCTATCTCATGACATACCCGTTTACAGTTTATTCAAGGTTTCAATACATAAAAAGGACTATGATATAGCTTTTCAAGGAAGTGTCTTCCCAAACAAGAAAGGCATGCAATGTATCTTCCCTAAAGTCCCCAATCCTAATGATTTCTTCAATTGAAGTGTGCTCATATTACAATACATATAAGCAATATTAAATCACGAAGAACACTAACAACAACAAAGGCAGTCATGAGAAACAAGGTATCTGTGATTCTTTCTAAAGAAATCAAACTAGGAATTTACTGCTTTGCTTCCATTCTTCCGATCATTTTCAGGTAGTCTTCGTTTTAAGAAAACCTGTTTTACAGAATTGACAGAAGGCTCTCAAAAAGGAATTTCTGGGAGGTCTCATTTCACTTACTTACAATGATAACTTTATCTGGCAGAGAATGCTAATGCAAATGGCTCTATTAGTACACAAACAAAAAGGAAGAAAGATATAAAAGCTTAGAACTATAAATGTGGAATTCAAAGATTCTGTTCAAAAAAGAAATCCCCTAGAGTTTGGAAAGGGACCAAGAAAACAAAAGCAGACAGGACAGTCTGCTTGCAAAATGCTGCAAAAGATAAAGTACTGTAAGGCACTCCCAAAGGCGACAGCTTTGAGAATCAAGGGTGTCCTGTGGAAAACTTTACAGCAGCTGTCAGTAGCTGTATGCACATCAAGTCCTTGCATCAAGACTCAGGTCACCTTGGGAAAGTCACTTAAGGCCTCTGGCCATCAATTTATATTTAAAAACAAACAACAACAACAAAATTGATCTTTATTTAGCATTTACTATTAAGATATTCCCTAAGGAGTTTACTAAGTCAAATTCTATGAATATATTTTTTGGCAAACCTCACTGGAGCCCATTTCTTCCTAAAGTGATGCTTATTTTAATTGCTTAACTCAGTCTTCAACCAAGTTTCAGCTGTCACCAGGTAAAGAGAGCCTGCTAGTGATACCAGCAAGAATGAATTTCAGCTCTTGTTCTCCAATTTTTTTAAGTGGATTTTATCCAATCCATCCTGCTTCCTTCCAAGATCTGCCTCTAATACTTCAGTTATGATTGCTATATGCTCTATACAGGGGAATATCTCAATAAATGCTTGCCAAGTGACTTTAAGGAAAATCTCTGAACTACAAAAAATATGTTGGTGTTTGATATTTAAAAAATAGCCCTCACTGGTGTGGCTCAGTGAATTGAGCGCCGGACTGAAAACCAAAGAGATGCTGGTTCGATTCCCGGTCAGAGCACATGCCTGGCTTGTGGGCCAGGTCCCTGGTTGGGGGTGTGCAAGAGGCAACCACACATTGATGTTTCTCTCCCTCTCTTCCTTCCTTCCTTCCCCTCTCTCAAAAAATAAATAATATCTTTAAAAAAAATTAAATTAAATCAAAATTAAAAATATACATAATCTGGATTTCTGAAGAAAAGTCAATGTAAATTAAAACTCGGACTTTAAAGCAACCTTATTTATCAAATTTATATAATAAAATTATTAAAATATTTGAAACCTGGGACATTATGTAATTGGAATATTATATATAGGAGTGAAGGAAAGTTAAATGTGCTTCATTTAGAAAACAACTTGTCAAACAAGTAAATATGACAGTTACAAGTGATAACCAATGAGTAAAAATATTTCCCAGAGACTGCCCTTCAACTCTTAAACATGAGATGGAAATAGTCAAAAATAGCCCAGAATTTGGGGAAGCTCTAATAGGCTGGAAGTCATGGTAAAGACCAATACAAACTTTGTAGATCCTCCATCTATTATCTGTATAATATGGTGTAGGGAGAGGAGCTACTGAAGTAAACTGCTAAATCACATTATTAATATTGCCTGTCCCAACTGTAACATTAAAACTACATCTTCATTTATAAGAAGGGATGAGTAAAGAAAAACCACCAGATATGTAATCAAAAGATAACCGAGCTGATACCATAGGGAAACTATGCAAACTTTAGAAAGATACTCCAATACATAACCACTACCCATTTCAGAGTTCAGAGCAGGCCTAGCATTCCTGTAAAATCACATACCCAGTTTAAAATATACTTTAAAAACTGACAGAACTATAGGGGAAAAGACATCATTCTAGTAAAAGATTAGCATACTCTACTCTCTAAAAACGAAGATATATGATTTGAACAAGATAATTAACAAACCTAACTACTGGATATATATAAATCTTCACACCAAAATTAGAAAGTACACCTTCTCTTCGAGTACAAACAAAAGCTATAAACACTGACAACACAGTCTCAATACATTCCAAAGGACTGATATACAGATCATGTCGCCTCACCACAACACAATTACACATCAATAACTAGAGGAACACCTCTTGGTTTGAAAAAAATTTTTTTAATAAATTATAAAGAATTCACAGAAGAAAATAGATATTCACATGAGAAAATAATGAAAATACTGCCCAATAAAATTTGTATGATGCAGGGAAAGCAATACATAGAAATTCCTGGTCTTAAATGTCTATGGTAAAATTCTGAAAATAAGCAAGGTGTCCAACTTAAGAAAGAACAGAAATAAAACCAAAGGAAATAAAAGGAAAAACATGAGCAGGAATAAATAAAATGGGGAAGGATACATTTAAGAGCTTATAAGACAAAAACTTGATTCTTTGAAGTCTTTAAAAATTGACAGGCTTTTATCTTTTAACACTGATCAAGGAAAAGAACGCTTTTTAAAAAGATAAGAGGAACATTACAGTTACTACAAAATTAGATTAACAAATTAATGCTATAAGTTCAAGAAAACAGATGAAATGGACAACTTTTCTATAAAAATATAATCTACTAAAACCAGTCTGAAAATTGAAAATAAGAACAGTCCTACAACCAAAGCAATTAAAACAATGGTTAAGAAGTGTCCCAACAAAGAAAACACCAGTAACGATTCTACAAGGGAGTTCCACCCAACACTTAAGAAACAGATCATTCTAATCTTACATCAACTCTTCCAGAAGAAAGAGGAAAAGTATATATATTTTAAATTATAAGTCAATTATTATACATTATTAGAAGCAAAAATCCTGAATTAACTATCTTTAACCTGAGTCAAATAAAAAGAGACAGTTCACGGTTGACTTTACTTGAAACACAAGGCTGATTTAAATATTAGAAAATCAATTAATGTATTTCACCAGGTTAAGAGATCACAGAGGAAAAATATTAACAGAATAAAAACACGATCCTCTCAAAAGATGCAGAAAAGGCTTCTGATAAAATTCAAAATCCATTTTTAAAAAATTAGCAAACAAATAATAGAAAGGAACATCCTTAACCTGAAAAGATTATCTACAATAAACCTACAGCAAGCATCATACTTAACTGTGAAACTTTGAAAGCATTTCCTTTAAAATCAGGAACAAGATCACGATGACCCATCACCGCTTCTATTCAACATTGTACTGGAGATCCTAGCCAGCACATTAAGACAAGAAAAGAAAAAAGAAAAAAAAGAAAAAAAAAAAGCATAAGAATTGGAAAGGAGGAAACAAAGAGGTCATTATTCACAGATAGATCTGTCTACACAGAAAATCCAAAAGAATTCTACAGAGAGTTTATCACAATTAGGACTATAGCAAGATTGTTATACAAAGTCAAATTTTCCTTCTATACACCAACAAGACAGAAAATGTAATGATAAAAAAAACACCATTTATGATTTGATACAAACATGAAACGCCTAGCAATAAATCTAACAAATACCTGTAATAGTTTATTTGAAGAAAATCATAAAACTTTATTGAGAGACATTGTAGAAGATGTAAAAATGGACATTACAGTGTTCATGGTTTTAAAAAGTTAGTAACAGAAAGTTAACTTTCTCCAATGTATTTCCCATCAAAATCCCAGCAGGCTGTGTGTATATCTACATAACTTAAAGAGATGACTCTAAAATAATATGGAGAAGCCAATAGACAAGAAGCTCCCTGAAGAACAACAAGGCAGGAGGACTTGGCCCACTTCCGTGTCTCCTAATGACTAGACTTTCAAACCAACCCTTCCTGTGAAAAACTAAAAACTGAACGAACATAAAACACATCTGTTTGAAGGCACAAAGTACTACAAAGGCAGCAGGACCCGAGAGGCCAAGAACTGTGGAAGGAAGGGAAGCCCAGAACACTGGATGCCTCTTTTCCCTTGGAGATATTTGCCAATGGGAAAAGGGCAATGGATAGGTTGAGAAGCCAAGCAGAGCTCTGAATACACTTACAGGGCTGGGGAAATGAGAAGCTATTTGCAAAACAACCTGTAAGAGCGGTATTCAGGATATATTATGAACTACAAATAAGTATGCAGAAGACAGATGGTCCGATATAAAAATGGGCAAAAATCTTCGCAATCCACATCACAAAAGATGCCCAAATGGCCAGTAGATCTATCAAAAAGGGTTTAATATCATTACTTATTAGGGGAATATGGGAAAACAAATTAAAACTACTAAATATTCACCAACATGTCTAAAACCAAAGGAGTGGACAAGAAAGGACATGGAGCAGCTGGAACTTTATTATTTTGCTAGTGGACGGGAATGAACAATCGACATACATGACACTCAGAAAGGAAGGAAGGAATGAGGGAGGAACAGAGAGAGGATAAAGCTCTTATAAATTAAAAATATAATTACTGAAATAAGTTCTACAGAAAAGTTCAAAGACAAAGTCAAGGAACTCTCCCAGAGTGTAATAAACAAATAAAGCTTCAATTTAGGAAGTCCAACATTTACCTGTCAAGAGTCTGAGAGAAAAGGAGGGAAGAAATTATCATAGAAGATAATTTCCTAGAACTGAGGAGTCTTAGAACTGAAAAAGTACCCACCAGAAGGAACGAAAAGCCTACAACTAAACACACTGAGCAGACCAAAGGTAAAGAGATCATCCTGAAGACTGTAAATGAGGTTACTACAAAAGGATAACCACCATATTTGCAATGGACCTCTATTTGCAGTGCTGGGTGCTTTAAATTGCTAGAGCAAAGCTTTCAGAATTCAGAGGGAAAAATTATATTACCAGGTTAAAATTCTATATCTAAACTTTCTATCAGAAACAAAGGCAAGCCATTTCAAACATTCAAAAAATTACGAAGTTTATCACCAGTATACCCTTTCTAAAACAACTACTCACAATTATATAACAGTAAAAAAAAAAAAGAAAAAAGGAATTAAAAGAAAAAAAGACATGGGATCCAAATAATAGCCCTGATCCAGGAGTGCACTGTAAAGTAATCCCAGGATAACCGCTGTATTAGCACATCTAGAAAGCAAGCTGCCCAAGTTAGGAAAGGAAAGCTGGGGTTCCAGAAAGCCTACGTTCAAGAAAAATTCAGTGGCTACAAGATGAGAACACATTGTAATACCAAATTCAAAAAATAATATTCATCATGAGCTCTTTTCACTCAAGCAGGAGTCTGTTATGTTTCTCTTTTAAGGAGCACAGGTTTAGTAAAAGAATTTCTTCTACAGCTCCACACTACTTGGTTCTACAGTGATATATTTATACTACAAAGGCTGGTTATTAGTACTGGATTTCTAGAATCCCTTTTAGAAACACAGAAAAATGTAGAATGTAGAAAAGTTATAAACCTTAATATAAGTGATATATATCTTGACAATGAAATAGAAAATTAAGGCTGGAAGGAGAGGAAGTGTGGAGGTAGGAGAAACAAAGAGAAACAGATGGGTGTTAAGTGCTTGGAACTGAAGAGGTATTGCCTAAAACTAATAGGCCAAGAAACAGAAATTTAACTACTGCAAAAAGTTAAAAATAATCAATACCAAAACAGAACAAAAAATACAAGAGTAGAATTAGAAGCAAAGTGGAAAACATAATGACCTAAACTTTATATCTACTAGAAAGTCAAGCAACAGATACTGTTTAGTGTTGAAAGAAAAATTAAGATACAGAAAGATTTGCTGGTATTTTGAGTTTTGGAATTAACCTAAAAAAAATTTTTTAAATGGAAACAGTTTATGGCAGTTTTATCAGGAGTGGGACTTAGTGGGGAATGAAGGACATTTACTTTTGGGATTTTTCTGCACTGTCTTCACAAGCACTGCTTTCATTTTTAAAAAAAGAGAAATGGAAACAATACAAAATGTTATTAAAATCTGTTCAATGTCATAAAGTCAATATTCTTGCAAATACCAAAAATATATATATACATTCTGTGACATAATAAAGATTTGCATTTGCTGACTTATATGGATAAGGAAATGCGAGAGCTCTAAATGTTAGGTTTATACTGTTCTCTGCAAAATCAAAAAAATAAAAATAAATAAAACCAACAACACTTAGTTTCAAACCATTTTTCCACAAAGTCTAGGAAAAAATTTGTGTTACTAGGGGATTCGAAATGAGTATTCATAGAAAATACTTTGGACTATGATACTAATTGATTCCACTTAACACTTTTACTTCAATTCACCTTTTGAATTCCTTATGCTGAGGTAGCTAAATAAAAAGACTGTCAAGACAACTCAATGGGGAAAGGATTATCTTTAAAAAAAAACAGGGCTGGGAAAACTAATCCCTACTTTACACCATAAAAAAAATTAACCCAAAATGGATCAACCACCTAAAAAGCTAAAACTATAAATATAACCTCTTAGATGAAAATAGACATAAATCTTTATGACTGGGTTAGGCAATGGTTCCTTAGACTTGACGTCAAAATCAACAAAGAAAAAAGTTAGATAAACTTTATCAAAGTTAAAACTTTTGTGCTTCAAAGCCCTGGCTGCCGTGGCTCAGTGGATTGAGCGTCGGCCTGCAAGCCAAGTGCCGCCGGTTAGATTCCCAGTCAGGGCACATGACTAGGTTGCACATCAGGTCCCCAGTTGGGGGCGCGAGTGACAGGCAACCACACAGTGGGGGAAAAAAAAAAAAAAAAAAAAAAAAAACTTTTGTGCTTCAAAGTACTCTATCAAGAAAGTGAAAAGACAGTCCACAAAAAGGGAGAAAATATGGGCAAATCATATATCTGATAAAGAACTTGTATCTAGAATAAAGAACTTAAACTTAATTTTTTAAAAAACCTCAATTTTAAAAATGGGCAAAAAATTTGAACAGGCATTTCTCTAAAGCTATACAAATGGCCAGTAAGCATATGAAAAGATGCTCAATATCATTAATCATCAGGGAAATGCAAATCTAAACCACAGTGAGACACTACATCACATCCATGCGAACCAGGATGTGGGAAAATTAGAGCCCTTAATACACGGCTGGTGGAAATATAAAATGGTACAGCAGTTTTGGAAAACATTATGGGAAGTTCCCTAAAACCTTACACAGAGCTACCACATAACCCAGGATAGCACTCCTAGGTAACTATCCGAGAGAATTAAAAATATATGTCCAGCCCCAGCAAGGTAGCTCAGTTGGTTAGAGAATCATCCCAATACACCAAAGTTATGGGTTCCAGCCCCAGTCAGCACATACAAGAATCAATTAACGAATGCATAAATAAGTGAATTAACATATCAATGTCTGTCTCTGTCTCTGTCCCTCTTTCCCCACCTCCTCTCTCTCTAAAATCAATAAATAAAAATTTAAAAATTAAAATGAAGTACTGGCTCTTGTGGCTCAGTTGGTTGGAGGGTCGTCCTGCAGAGTGAAAGATCGTGGGTTCTGTTAGGTAGAATGGATAGCAAATCAAGACAGTGAGGAGGAGGGACACATGTCTCACCCACTAACTCAGCAGCCCTGAGCCTGGTCCGATAATATTGCCAAGTGTTCCAACATCACAGGAAACACCATGCTAACACGGGAGGAGGGCAGTCCTTGAAATTCTATGTATAGTGTCTCCGCTATCTGGGAGAAAGCCTTTGAAAATGTGCTTTCTCATCTCAAGGCCTGAAAGGTTGGAAAAGGGTTCACAGGGCCAGAGGAAGAAGCCCATAAAACAACTTGGTTAATTGCCTACCTCTGGTCCTATCTATTTTACAAGGGAGTCCCTAATGCTTACAGAAAGAACCCATAAATAACTTTGGGTGATTGTCTCAAATTTAACTAACTGCCTCCTGTCAGGTATCTGTTTTACAACAAGATGAACAAATGGAATCTGGAGCAAGATAAGGATTTGGGCTAACAAACCCCCACCCATACTTAAGTGTGGATAGTCACATCCCCCCGCCCCCTACCGAGGGAAGCTGGCACCACCTTTACCTGTCAATCAATATATAACTTTTTCACCATCCTCCCGCCAACTAGTTAAGTTCTCAGAACAAAGGACCTGGGATGTGCTTGCCGCCCCAGCCTTTGGTCACTCTTACTTTTGCCACCCTTACCCTGCTTGTCATGAATCTATGCCTTTCACCTCCACCTTAGCCAGGCCCGTTCTCTTCTATGAGAACGAATTACCAAAACACCCTGCTTGCATGCAAATAGATTTGCTGATTTATAATTCTTGACTGCATTAGCAAGAACCAAGTTTCTCCCGTAACAGTTCCATTCCCAGTTAGGGCAAGTATAAGGAGGCAACTGATCGATGTTTTTCTTTTTCTTTTTCCTTTTCCTTTCTTTTCCCTTTCCCTTTCTTTCTTTCTCTCTCTTTTTCTCCACTCCCCCTCCTTCACCTCCCCTCTCTCTAAAAGCAATGAAAAAATGTTCTTCGGTGAGGATAAAATAAAAATAATAAAAACATGTGCACACAAAATTTAAACATCTATAGATGAAAGTAAACAACCCAAATGTACATAAATTCGTGACTGGATAAACAAAATGTTACAGAATATTATTCGGCCATAAAAAGGAATAATGTATACTACAACATGAATGAACCTTGCAAAGGCTGTTAAATGAAAGAAGCCAGACACAAAAGGCCATGTTTATGATTCTATTTCTATGAAATGTCCAGAACAGGCTAATCCAAAGAGACAGAAAGTAGTTTAGTGAAAACTGAGGGCTGGGGAAGAAGGTCCAGGGAGTCGCTGCAATGAGTACAGGGTTTCTCTGGGGAGGACAAAAAGGTCTGGAATCAGATGGTGGCGGAGGCTGCACAACTCTGCCAACAGACCAAACCGCTGAACTGAATACTTTAAAAGGCTGAATTTTATGGTATGTGAATTACATCTCAATTAAAAAAATTTTTTTTTAAAGACTAACATCCAGTCCGGAAAAACAAAGGCAAATATGCTGAGAAAAGATAAACATCTGAAGAATGCTATACTTAGAAAAATATAAGTTTTAACAGAAAAGATATTCATGTTTGTTTACCAGAGGTAGGGAATAGACCTGAGGAGCAAACAAATGTCAAAGTGTCTACTACAGGTAAGAACATCTGGTTAACTATTAGAAATTATCTACTTCCTTTTAATTTAAATACAGTTGATCCTTGAATAATGCAGGTTTGAACTGTGAGGGTCAACTTACACATGGAATTATTTTTCAATAAATAAAGTTGGCCCTTCGTATCCATGGGTTTCACATCTGTGGATTCAACCAAACACAGATCAAAAACAGTATTTTCACATTACCAACTGCAGTTTTCCAACCAAAGACTGAAAATACTGTTTTCGCAGTATGGAATTTCCTCAAAAAATTAAAAACGGAACTGCCTTATGACCCAGAGATTTCAGCTGGGGATCTATCTGAAAAACAACAACAACAAACACTAATTAAAAAGAATATATGCACCCCTATATTCATTGCAGCATTATTTACAATAGCCAGGATATGTAATCAACCCAAGTGACCATCAATAGAGAAATGGATAAAAAAGCTGTGGTACACATATACAGTGAAATATTATATGGCCATAAAAAAGAATGAAATCTTACCATTTGTGACAACACAGATGGACCTAGAGTGTATTACGCTCAGTGAAATAAGTCAGTCAGAGAAAGACAAGTACCATATGATTTCACTTACATGTAGAATCTAAAGAACAAAATAAAAAAACAAACAAAATTGAAACAGAAGCATAGACACAGAGAGCAAAACAGTGGCTGCCAGAGGGGAGGAAGATTGGCCAACTGGGTGAAAGTGGTGAAGAGATTAAGCAGCACAAATTGGTAGTTACAAAATAGTCATGGGGATATAGGTAAAGCATAGGGAATATAGTCAATAATAACATGGTAACCACGTATGGTGCCGGGGTCGAGGACTGGAAATATAGAGGGAAACACTATGTAAAGTATACGATTGTCTAACCACAAAGATGTACACCTGAAATCAATAAAAAAATAATACCGAAAGTAAACAAATCGAAAAATAAAAATAATTTTTAAAGTGCTCAGTAAATATGTTAAATAATGAATTGATGGAAGAAAGAATAAATGAACTAATGGATAAAAAAAGAAATACTGTTTTTGATCTGTGGTTGGTTGAATCCATATACTGAAAGGGCAAACTGTAGAGTCAAAAGACATACAAAGTTCCAACTACACAGAGGTTAGAGCCCCTAAGCCTTGCATTGTTCAAGAGTCAACTAACTGTATTTAGTTTTGAATGTGCTTTCATAGACATGAGCTCTATCAACTGAAGTCCTCCTGGAGATTTTAATTGTGTCCCTTAACAGCTTTGAATCATGTGGTACATTCTGTTACATCTCATATCTATTAGACTATTTCCTGGCCCAATAGTTGGGGGATAAGAGGGATGAGGACCTCTAATTTCAAATTTCCCCTTAACTTCTCACTCTTTCTCTCCAACTCAACAGCACCTGAAACTACCAGAATCGCAAGTCCTGCTAGGTGTAAGGAACCAAACACTCAAGCTTTCTAGAAAGAAAATCTTCTATTAAAAAATTACTTAAGACTCTTAATATAAAAGATCTTCTGTTAAATTAACCAGTACCTACTGTTAAATTAAACAAGGAGCCCATTAGACTGAAGTGGCTCAAATGCCGCAAGCAACGCCTATAGTAGTAAACCAAAATCTAAGCCTCTAAACAACTCCAGGTTATGAAAGCAAAGCCTAAGGATAACAATCACAAACTGCCAACTAGGGTTTAAGCTATACCTAGGCAATCACTTCCTTGCCTTGCCTTCACCTTTTCTCTATAAAAAGTTTTTTTTCCAGCTCCTACCCAGTTCCAGTTTGGCACTTCCCAATTCACATCAAGTTTTGCTCAAATAAATTCCCAAAACTGTTAATATGCCTCAGTTTATCTTTTAACATTTCTGGTGTCAGATTCAGGACCCGAAGAAGATCCCGCCCCCCCCCCCAACAACCCCCCAAAGCAACGAGCAAACTGGTGAGGGTATCCACTGAGCCCAGTGAATCCACAGCTTTCCCAGTGCATCTGGAAGTCACAGGTAAGTACCACTCAAATCTGAGCTCCATGGTTTTCATGTTTTAATGAGTTCTTCAAATTTATTTGAGCATTTCTATCTCATGACTGGGTTTGGGGTTGGCAGACTTAAATGAAACTAGACTGGGTCCAGTCCAACTTAAAATGGACTGGATTCAGTACAAGATCTTGGGAAGAAAAAAATGGGTTCCTCTGAGTCCACACAATCTTGAGAGTCCTCCATCTGGGACTTCTGGCTATCTGTATGTATAAAATCTATGAGTCCAGAACCTGTTTTTCTTTATTTTTTTCTTTTTAATTTACTGGTTTTGGAGAGAGAAAAAAGGGGTAGAGAGGAACAAAAAGAGAGAAAAAAGAGAAAACGTCGATTTGTTGTTCCACTTATTTATCCATTCATTGGTGGATTCTTGCATGTGCCCTGAGCAGGGATTGAACCTGCAACCTTTGGCATACTGGAACAACACTCTAACCAACTGAGCTACGGGCCAGGACAAACCTGTGAATTTCTGAACCAGTGGGTAAACCTTACCAAAAAGAATCCTGGCCCTGGTTGATGTGGCTCAGTAGATTGAACACCAGCTTGTGAACCAAAAGGTCACTGGTTCAATCCCTCGTCTAGGCACATGCCTGGGTTGCAGGCCAGGTCTCCGGTTGGGGGCATGCAAGAGGCAAACGAAAAACATTTCTTTTGTACATCGATGTCTCTCTTCATCTTTCTCCCTCCCTTCTCCTCTCTCTAAAAGTAAATAAAATCTTTAAAGATAATAATAACCCTGAATTACAGTGGCCACAGTAGGGAACTTCTAACTTAGGTAAGCTTATCCACTTATGAGATGCTCTAGAGAAAAAAGGGTCCTGAATTTCCCCAAAACAATGGAATGCATTTATTGGTATACAGAAACTTCTAAGAAACTAAATGTAACAAAAATTACCACTTTTAAAAGATTCTTTACAGAAGACCAACGACAAACTTAAGCAACAAGCTGACAGTGAATATAAAAGTATACACTAACTTGACCCTGACTGCTGGGACTGAGCCTTCCCTTCAATTTTTCCATGAATATTATGAACCTACTAATCCCTCAATTGCCTTTTCACTCTGAAGATGAGGTAGAGGTTAAACAAATATCTTTTTAAGTGATTTTGAACATCAGGAAGCAAAAAAACCACCAATCAGAACAAGAAGAAAAAAGAATTAAAAAATACAAGCATAGTATAAGCAGCCTCTGAGAGAACTTCAAGAGGTCCAACATTCACATCACAGAGGTGCCAGGAGAAAAAAAGAACAGGAAATTAGAAATCTATTTGAAAAAATAATGAAAGGAAACTTCCCTAATTTGGTGAAGAAAATAGACATACAAGTCCGGGAAGCACAGAGTCCCAAACTAGATGGGTGCACAGAGGCCACTCCAAGAGACAACATAATTAAAATGCCAAAGGTTCAAGATAAAGAATCTTAAAAAGAGCAAGATAAAAGCAGATAATACCTACAAAAGAGTTCCCATAAGAATGTCAGCTGATTTTTCAAAAGAAACTTTGCAGGCAAGAAGGGGCTGGCAAGAAGTACTCAAAATGATGAAAAGCAAGGACCTACAACCTAGATTACTCTATCCAGGAAAGTTATCATTTAGAATGGAAGGGCAGATAAAGTGCTTCCCAAAAAAGGTAAAGCTATAGGAGTTCATCATCACCAAGCCATTATTATATGAAATATTAAAGGGACTCATTTAAGAAAAAGATCAAAACTATCAACACTAAAATGACAAACTCACATATCAACAAGTGAATCTAAAAAAAACTAAGCAAACAAGCAGAACAAGCCCTGGCTGCTGTGGCTCAGTGGATTGAGCGTCAGCCTGCGAGCCAAGTGTCGCTGGTTCGATTCCCAGTCAGGGCACATTACTAGGTTGCACATCAGGTCCCCAGTTGGGGGCGCAAGTGAGAGGCAACCACACAGTTAAAAAAAAAAACAAAAAAAAAAAAAACAAGCAGAACAGAAACAGAATCATAGATATGGAGAACACTGGGATGGAGATCAGTGGGGAGGAGGGTCTAGGAGAAGGGGGAAGCATAAAGAGATTAAGAAGTACAAATTGGTAAGTACAGAATAGGCATGAGTATGTTAAGAGCAAGTACAGGAAATGGAGTTGCCAAGGAACTTATATAACCCATGGACATGAACAAAGGAGGGGGGATCACTGGAGGGAGTGGGAGATGCTGGATGAAGGGGGGCAAAGGGGAAAGAATTGGGGCAACTGTAATAACACAATCAATTTTTTAAAAAGGGGTACCTGTGTCTAAACCAGTCCAGATCACACTAGGGCCATTTTGGGGACGCATACTTTCCTTCTATGTTACTCTGCTCCAGTAAACCTGTTAGGACAAGATTTGCTTTCGAAATTGAGGAGTCATAAAATTTAACTCAGAAGAAATGATCTTAGAATTTCCTAACTCCCCTGAACCTGAGCTACTCTGCATTTCTACACGCAGTAATGAAACCGGAAGATGTTGCCTGTCATCTACCAGACCCAATAAGCAGAGACAGGGATTGAATCTCTACAGGCACTTTATTCAGATGGTTGGGGAGAAGACAGAGGATTTGTGCACTAACAGGCCATCTTTAATTCCATTACAAACTACCCTTTTTATAAGAAGTGTAGGTAAGGGGTTTGGAATTCAGGGAAAAAGTTAATCAGATAAAAGCTGCAGCATTCTCTCATCTGTGTCCTGGGCAGTGGTCTCTCACCCAGGAGTACAGTGGCTCAGATACCATCTTGATGGCTTGCAGGCCTCCTGAGGCACAAAAGTAGAACTGCTTATGGTCTCCTGGAGTCAGGGTGGGTCATTCCTTCAGTTCCTGAACCAACAGCTTTTCACACACATTGATTACTAAGCTTATTAGCTGTTACCTGAAACTAAAAGTTTCCAACATTTGAGTCCCCTATCAGGAACTGATGAAAACTGATGAAATTAACCAAGTCTGAAAGCTCTCTTCTCTCAGAAATGCCTGAATGCCTACGGGCTTCTTACAAAGGTAAAATGAAGAGTTCCAAATAGGTCATTCCCAACCCCTGCCTAAACTCCCTCAATATCCACTAAAACCAGAAGCTATCCTGGGGCTCTTACCAATTGCAGAAGACTTAATTAAGCAAGGCCTTATAATTCCATGCACTAGTCCCTGTAAAGCTCTGATCTTACCCATTAAAAATCAGATGGGTGAGGTTGGGGATTTGCTGCATGTGATTAGTAAAACTGTGCTACCAAGGTTCCCTATAGTTCCAAATACCCTGTTATCTAATGTACATACAGACTCAAATGGTTCACAGTGGTGGGTCTTTGTTCTGCTCTTTCTTTAAGTATCCGAGTTGACAAGGAGAATCTGTATTTATTTACCTTCACTTAGAGAAACTAACAGTATGTACACCTAGACTGTAAAGCCACAGAGCACACTAAAGCCCCATCCTATTTTTCTCACATTTAACATCAAGACCAGGCAACTTTATAGTTCCCTAAAATACTCTACACTCATTCAATATGTAGATAACTTATTATGTTCCTCTACAAGGGAGGATTCGGAAACATCCAATTCATCTATTACAACAATTAGTTTGTAAATGCCACAAGGCCTCTAGTGAAAAACTCCAATTCTCAAAAAAGTTCACAACTTAGGACATGATTTGACTGCAAAAGGCATTTTTCCCTCTCACCTGAAAAAATGAACACTAGTATCCGAAACTTCCCCAGACCCACATGTAAATGACAGTTAATGAGTTTCCTTGGACTTGCAGAGTATTGTAGACCAAGGGTTCCAATTTATTTTCTGATCACAACTCCTCTCTATGAACTTACAAGGAACTCAATTCTAGACCCCTTACCCTGAGAAGAAAACCATAAGCAAGCCTTTAGCCAATTAAAATTAGCCCACAACAAACTCCCACCAATTATACTAACAATTAGACCCAATAATCAGAACATATTTAAACTGAAAGCAGTAGCCACAGCAGCTGAATTGGTGGAATTCAGGATTTTAGGATATGACTTATGCTTTAAAGTACCCCATGTTGTTGAGAGTCTATCAAGTTCTAATTAGATTCAACATCAAGTTCTAACAGACTAACATCTTATGAGATCCTTCTCCTTCCACCTTCTAAACTCCATCTTTATACTACAAGCTGCTCAACCCTGCTATCCTTGCCTGACAATGGCACAGATCACCATAATTGTGTAGACATGCTGTAAGGTTATTAAGCCCTTGCACTCACTTGCAAAACACACCTCTGGAAAGCCCAGATGTAATACTCTTCATCCACGTGTCCTATGCTATGAGTGCAGAAGGGAAGGATCAAGCACTATATGCTGTAGCAACACTCAACCAGCTGAACAACAAGGCTTCACTTTAGCTTGTTAGCTATCCAATGGAAAATCAGTAAACATTTATACTGACAGCAGATATGACTTTGGTATGTTAAAGAAACAGAAAGGGTTCCTCACTTCCAGTGAAATCCCAACCAAAAATGGGCCCCAAGTAAATGAACTGCTCTCTGCCATTCTACTGCCTAACTGAACTGTGATTATTAAAATTGAAGCTCATACTAGAAAAACAGAACCTGAGTTCAAGAAAATGCTCCAGCAGATGCTACATTAGCTAGTAGTTAATTGCTCCAATATGCAACTTGAACAAACTCTATAGGATTGACTCTAGCCATATTATATATAACCTATATAAAAGACAAAATCAAGCCCTGGCTGGTATGGCTCAGTTGGCTAGAGCATCATCCCATAAACCAAAAGGTCATGGATTCAATTCTTGGTCAGGGCATATGCCTGGGTTGTGGGCCAGGTCCCCAGTTGGGGGCATATAAGAAGCAACTGTTCAGTGTATCTCTCACACATCAATGTTTCTCTCCCTCTCTTCCTCCCTCCCTTCCCCTCTCTCTAAAAATAAAATAAAAAAATTTTTTAAACTAAAGCTAGCTAAGTTAACAGAATTGGACTGCCCCAGCTGAAAGTTCTACCATTGGTTTTGACAGCAATTAGACCAACATCTCTACCAGTGGTTCTCAATCTTCCTAATGCCGCAACCCGTTAGTACAGTTCCTCATGTTGTGGTGACCCCCAACCATAAAATTATTTTCGTTGCTACTTCATAACTTTAATTTTGCTACTGTTATGAATCATAATGTAAATATCTGATATGCAGGATGTATTTTCATTGTCACAAATTGAACATAATTAAAGCATAGGGATTATATATGTGTTTTCCAATAGTCTTAGGTGACCCCTGTGAAAGGGTCGTTCGACCCCCAAAAGGGGTTGCGACTCACAGGTTGAGAACCGCTGATCTATACAAAAGCATAAATTAACACTTTATGAAATAGTAACAAGAAGAGCTATGCCTTTGATGATAAAAAAACCATATGTCTCCTGTACTCATAAATTCTGGTATGACTCAATACTGTAAAGCTTTAATGCATTATGCCAAAGGGTCTTTCCTGCCAGATAAGGGAAGCTTTCTGTGAACCTCCCACTGACGGTCAAACCTTCCACAACTTAGAACCTGAAGAGTAAGTATTCTAGAAATGTGCCTAAGAAAGAATGCCCTCTAACCTCATTAAAAGAGACGATTATCATGTTCTCATCACTACCCAGAAACAGAAACAAGATAAACAGGACAAATAGCATAAGCAATTCTTCCATGGATGACAAATGAGTTTCACAATGAGACCAGAGCAATTAACTCTAACGGTGCCTAAGAGATGCTAATACCAAGTTTCTAGTCAAACTCTCATGTATGACATGATTACCAAAAGGGGGGAAATTGTTAAATTAATTAAATAAGGTGATTAAGGTGACTCTAATGCTGGGGGACGTATATAAAAAAACCAAAATCTAAGCCAACTAGGGTTTTAAGCTATAGCTAGTCAATAATTTCCTTACTTTGTTTCTGCCTTTTCTAAGTTTTTTCCCCAGCTCCTATTGAGTGCTCCTAACCACTTCCAGTCTGCTGCTGCCCAACTGATTTTTTGCTCAAATAAATTCCTAAACTAATAATGCCTCAGTTTATCTTTTAATACTACTCGTAGCCTTGAATTACATGGTAGATTCTGTTATATCTATTCATATCTATTAGACTACTTCCTCGTCCAATAGTTGGGGGCAGGAGGAATGAGAACCTCCAACCTCAAACCCCTCTTAACTTCCCATTCTCCCTCTGAAACCCAATAGCACCTGAAGCTACCAGGATGGCCAGTCCTGCTCAGTTTAAGGAACTAAAACACGCAAGCCTGGTTTACCAGTATCTATTAAGAAAGTTATAATCACTGGCTCTTTCACTAGCCCAAATACACATCCAGAAACTTACTCACACATTCACTCTCCTCTTGACACACACAGAGATAATAAACGCTCAATGGCACAAAAAGGGATGAAGAATACAGAAGAGATACCATTTTAAAAAAATCTTATTACACTAGTACCCCCTCTATCCCTACACTTTAGTGGAGCAAAGGTAGGGAAATTGGATTGACCAGGTTAAATTGCAGCAAGGGCCTTTTAAGGAAGGCTGAAGGGCAACACCAGCATGAAATTATGCAACTGGAGGAGAAAGACAAGGGTGAAAAAGGCACCCTGACTGAAGAAGAGATGACGGACTTCAGAACCCCAACTACTCTGCCTCACCTCCACCTCTGTGCTCGAGACTAGAAAGCAGGGTGGCAGTGAACAGAGGTCCAGGCCATCAGCTCTTAGATTAATTCACAAGTAGTTAATTTGCAAACTAGTTAATCTGCAAACTCCTTCCAACATTAAGTGCTGTAAATAAGCAACTGATGAATTGAATAATTTCTTCTCCAGCGCAGTGAAGCTTCTAATATGTGACAGATTATTATAATTATCTTTGACTGTTCAGCCCACAATTTCCCTTCACAGAGAACTTGCCTCTTCTTTCCCTCAACCCACCAGAATGATCAAGTGCAGGGAGAAGTAAAGACAAGTGTGATTTACAGAAAGACAAGATGAATCTGACACACAAAAGAAATGGGAGTGGGGAGGGCAGAGACAAGGAGAAAAGCTTCTTTGGTTTCCAGCCACTTCGCAGTTTCTGGTTCTACTCCGACCTAAGCGCTGACCATCCTTTCTGCCCTATACCAGTAAATAAATTATCTGCTTTTTATTAAGCTTTGACCAACATCTATAAAATTATAACACAAGACTTGGAAAAGTTTTCATCAACAAAAATATCTTAGAAGAGAAAAAGTTGTATACATCTGTCATATGCAAAAATTAAGACAATACTGCAGGTAAAATAAACTTAACTTCAACTTGGGTCTTCTCAGCCCATCCTAAACCTAATGTATGAATTCACAAAAGTGAGGCTCAGGCCTGGTTGCCTCAAAAGATCCACAGGTGTTAAAGTGCTACAGCTAAGGATCTAAGACACTAAAACCCTCATGAACACCTTTTACCTACTATCGTGGTTCCCTGTATAAACTAGTACAGGGCATAAGATCATTAATTCATAATAAACTTTTTACTGGGAACTAATTAAGTTTTTAAATAGGAGGGAAAACAACAGGCATTATGCAAACTATAACAATCTCTCTTTAGATCACAACCACCAATATATTCTTTTGCTGATATCCACCGTCATCACCCTAGTAACCAGCCAACATCCTTCCCTGACCCGATCCCTCGTCAAAATAATAACATACAAAACTTAATCTTTCACCGGATTCCTTTCCCTTCTTATTTCAAGTAACCCTAACATCATACGTCTATGTTATGCAAAAGGTTTGCAGTTAACTTAATTTCAAGTTCACATTCATCGCTACTTTGACTTTGTTTTTAAAATTGGAATTTCCGTCCTTAAGTATTCCAGTTCCGTCGCCAGCAATTCAGTGAGCCATAAAAAATATATCCGCCTTGTTTACTGCAGTTTTGTTGAGGACTCGGAAGGTTATCAGTCCCGGGGAAAATATCCTTTCCATTCTACCCCCAGCACACCCCATTTCAACCTCTACTATACAAAGGTATCAACAATAAAGTTGTGATATTGTTCTAAGACTAGGAGGAAAAATGTATTTCCTCAAGAGCAAGCCAAGTGTACCAACAAACCTCATGACAACACGGACTTCGCAGATTTCTTAGCATGGCACTAAGAAAATATCAAGGTTAAGGCCGAATATTGAAGGCAGGTTTCCCCCAAAAACCACGCTTCTCCCCAAGATGCTGAGAAAGCACTGGTGGAAGGGGACCTTCTCGTGACACATCTGACTAAACCGGAGCATCAGCCAAAGAGGAGAGAGAAGAATTCCTAAACGCAACTTCATGTTTCAGAAAACAAGTCTCCCACCAAGTGAGTAGCATGTGGACTTGGGAATCGCCACCAACACTGACACCCCTCGCGAAGATGGAAAAGCAAATTCTGCTTTCCACCTCGGCCCTTAAAATAACGAGCAAGTCGTGTCCTCCCCCTCCCAAGGATGGCCCCAGTCCCCCCTGCGTCAGGTGTGCGGAGCCTCCACCCGACGGACGGACGGCCCGGCCCCTGGGCCCCAGGCCCTCCGCAGCCTCTCTCCGCCCCCAAGACCGCCAGGGCGCCGGGTCGTAGGCGGGCCGGGACTCGGGGCTCCGCAAACCCGTCCCCGCGTAACAAGAAGGTGGCGCCCGGCGACGTTACGGCTTCCCCGCCTCCCCTCCCCTCCCCCGCGGCCTCCGCTCTTCATTCCCGTGTCGCCCGCTTACCCTCAACTCCTCGAAATCCGCCATTTTATACCGCCCGCGGGCGCCGCTTTCGCCACAGCACCCCCTCCCGCTACCGCCAACGATGCCGCTGCCACCAGGGCCGCCGCCGCCGCCTCCAGCACCATCCTGCACTGGGCGCCCCTGAAGACGCGCGGCCGCCACCGCCGCCGCCGCCACCAGGCCCGTCACATGACCGGCAAAGACCCCGCCCCCGGCGCGCGCGGCCCCGCCCACTTGGCGCCCCGCCCACCTGGCCCCCCACTTTCCTTCCGTGTCTTCCGGCCTGGCTCCCACGCTTTGGGTTACACTCGCATCTGATCTCGTTGTCGCCCTTGGTCTGCCAGCCACACAGACTCCTTCCAGCCCCAGGTTCTGTCGCCCGACTCTTCTCAGCTCCGCGAAGTGCCTTCCCGCCCCACGGTCCGCACGGAGGCCAGGGCCTGACCCCACTGGAGCTCCGTTGTGATTAAAGCGTACCTGCGGGCCTGAAGGAGGGCCTGGCCCGGCGGACTGGCAGACTGGAAGAACTAGCCAGAACTCCTCACGGAAACATTTTGGGGATAGTCCTAGGGTCCCCCTCCACTTGGGGGCTGTGACAGAGGAAGCAGCCACAGATAAAACCATCCCCCAGAGTAGTTGTGTCAGAACAATCTAAATATAGGTGTTGGGTTAGCTGTCCTTACCATCTAATGACGGGATTGGTGGGACCTCTGGATTGCTAATATCCTTGTGGATTTAAGTGTCCAAACCTGTAAGAATTTTTATGAGTTTATTTCTGCCTCATGACAATTGTGGGAAGCAAAAATCTCAATGGGCTGAGAAATTGCTCCAGAGGACGCCAGTTTTGCGCCTTATTTTTATACGTTAGAATCCAAGGAGAACACGGAGGGAAAAGGCAGAAGGGTGTACAGTAACATGAAATCCATTAGTGAGTGATTAGGCCGACAGGAGAAAGCAAAACTGGGAAATCTCTGGGATTGGATAAAAAGTAAAATGAGTAGGTACTTATTTTACACAGGTGGGTACAGGAGAGTTAGCAGTTAACAACATATAACAATAACAATGAGGGTTTCTGTGGCATCCTGCTCTGATGGGAGCTTGTGCCCTCAGGGGTCTGGAGAACGGAAATGACCTTGACATTCCAAAGGTATGTTATTGTAGATGCGCAAAGCCAATAGACAGCCTCAGTTCAGGTAAAAATGGACCTTTGTCAGGGAAGATACCAGCCTAGGACAGGACTGTCTGCCACGACTCACTTTTAGTTAGGAAGTTTAATTTCAGACCATCCTATGTGGTTGCTTTAGGTCTCTGAGTTTGTAAGGCCTCCCCTGAGCTTGTCAGGTTTAGCACGTGGCCCCTTTTTGTCCACATCCTCAGTACTAACCGGGCTGGTTCTGACTTTGAAGGGTGGCTGAATGTCATGGACAGTGAAGTTGAGAAGGCTTGGGGGTAGGGGACACTGGGAAAGTAGTGAAATAAAAGCTGTCAGAAGGGTCCTGATAAAAGGTGGAGGGGTCAGAGAAATCTGATAACCAGGAAAGCGTGAAATGACAAGGACAGAGAAGATGGAAGGAAGCTTGAGAGCATCCATGACTGACTGCTAAAGGATGAGAGAAGATGCTGAATCAAGCTGGTCAGAAATTTGCTGGACAAGATACAGGGTTCAAATTTCCTTGAAGAGGTGGATGGAATTCTCCCACGAAAGACTTTAAAACACTTAACATAATTTACAAGGCCCGGTTTAATATGGTTCCTACTTACTGCCTCTACCCATTCTTTCTCAGTCCACCAACAATACACTTCTTTCAGTTCCTCCATCAGACCCGTCACCCCCACCAGAGTTTAAGACCTCTGAACGGTGATTTCTGGGCCAAGGATAACTTCCCACTCTCCCTCTTCCCCTCACAAACACCTGTTCATCTTTCAGGTCTCAGTTTAAGTATCACATCTTCAAAAAGGTCTTCCTAAATCCACCAGCCCTATTTTATTTCAAATCCCTTTCTATGACTGTTCATGGGACCTGAACTTTTCCTTCATAATATTTCTCATGGTAATTACATAGGTATCTGTGTGATTATTAGATATATAATAATTTGTTAAGTTTTTACCTTTTAAAAAATATATTTTATTTATTTTTAGAAAGAGGGGAAGGGAGGGAGAAAAACATGACTGTGCAAGAGAAATATCAATAGGTTGCCTCTACCATACCCTCAACCTGGGGCCTGGCCTGCAACCCAGGGATGTGCCCTGATCAAGAACCAAACCAGCAACCTTTTGGTTCACAGGCCTCAATTCACTGAGCCACAGCAGCCAGAGCCAGCTTGGCTTATTCTTGATTTTAGCTTATTCTCCTTAGGCCTTGGTTTATACCTCAGTTCAGGTTAACAGACATTAAGTGAAGGCCACTATGGGCTCAGAGCTTTAGAGAAATAGATGAATAGAATACAACAAACCTTTCTGCCAAGGATCATACAACCCATAAGAGGAACCAACGTGAACACAAAGCTAAGAGAAGCAAGGCTGCACCGACTTGTTTTTAGTATTCATTGTAGGGTTGGGTAGGTTTGACTGCGAAGAGTTCTCAGTGCTGCCCCAGACTGGCCTATGCCAATAATAACTAATGTCCTCCTTGACTTGGTGATTAGATAGGAACTCTACCTGTAAATCCAACTACTATAGGGCACTTCCAGGCTTTGCTACAAGTAGGCCAATAAATGTGTTGGACATTTATTCAGTGATTAGAGTTGAGCAGACTTTCTAGAACAGCAGTTCTCAACCTGTGGGTCGTGACCCCTTTGGGGGTTGAATGACCCTTTCACAGGGGTCGCCTAAGACCATCGGAAAACATATATAATTACACGTTGTTTTTGTGATTAATCACTATGCTTTATGTTCAATTTATAACAATGAAAAATACATCCTGCATATCAGATATTTACATCATGATTCATAACAGTAGCAAAATTACAGTTATGAAGTAGCAACGAAAATAATTTTATGGTTGGGGAGACACCCCAACATGAGGAACTGTATTAAAGAGTCGCGGCATTAGGAAGGTTGCGAACCACTGTTCTAGAACGTAGAATGATGTAGCTGTTTTGCAACAGGGGAGTCAGCCTGAGGACAAACCCATGTCATGGGCAGTAATCAACGACGACGACAACAACAAAATAATTAACTTTGACACACATTTTATTTCTGTTTTCCAGAGCCAGTTCCTTTCCTTTGCTGTTTTAGATAGTTTGAAATGGGTTTTCTACTAGTTCCTACCAAAAGAATTCTGGATGCTATTTTTTCTCCCCAAGCCAAATTACTAATTTGGCATATTTTCTACACTATACTCCTTAATATTTATTCAGTCTTTGTTTAAAGGAATGTCTGAATGGTAAAGGGTAGAAAGAATGCCTCTCACTTTATTATCCTGAGCAATTCAGCTCTGATCCAAATTTATAGTATATCCTGCTCATCAAAAAGAAATATGGACTAATAAGGATCTAACTTCCTGAAAATGTGGCTTAACAGTAAGTTCACCACCACTACAGGCCCCATACCAAACTACCATTCCAGCCACATACTGAACTGCTTCCCCCAATGAATTCCATTAACTACTATTTTCTCCTCTATATCATTTTCAATGATAAAATGTTTTATGGATTGAGGTTCTAGACAATTATCTGATTGGGCCACCACCTTAATCTGGCTCCAATTTTTAAAAAACTAAGTATTAAAATTAAAGTGTCCTAAGATTACAATAGAGTTAAAAGTCTCAGGAGTGACTTTCTCACTTATTAGCTGTGTAACTTTAGCCAAGTCTCAACCTAATTTTTCTAATCTATAAAACAAGAATGATTATTCCTTATCTCAGGTTGTTGGCTCAGTAAATGAGATAAGTTCTAGGAGTGTACTTTATAAACTTAGAAAGTGATAGATAATGCATTTTTGGTATCTAAGTAGCTGATATCGTTGGCAGCTGTCCGTCTTGAGAGACGATGGTGTAGCTTCTTAAGAGTCTATCTGCACCGCCGAGAATGGCTGTGCAGTCCGACTCGGGAGTGACACGGTATCTGTCTCCTCCCGTGTTGAATCGACATCTTGAGATGACGCTGGAGTGTCCTCTCCAGTGAAGCTGAAGCTACAGAGCCTGGGCAGGGTGATATGGAGGGTCTGCTGTTGCCCATGCAGCAGACCCCCCCTCTCTTCGCAGCTGAAGGGTCCAAGGGAAAGACGGAGTCAATACAGCTTGGCTTCAGGTGCGCCGCAGGAGTTGCCGGTGTTGACTACAATGTCAAACTGCCTTAGGGACTCCGGCTCCGGATTTTCTGTCGGGGTTTACTCCCTTAGCCTTTCCCCTGAAGAGGTATGCCGCAAGGCAGCGGAGGTTTTTTGGAGTCAGAGTTTTCCTTCTCTGATGTGCCCTGACTGGAAGATCGAACCAGCGACACTTAGCTCGCAGGCCGACGCTCAATCCACTGAGCCAAACCAGCCAGGGTAAGTAGCTGATAAACCCACCAAAAAAGGAATTAAGAAGTACTCATATACCCTTAGGTTATGTTCTAATATCTTTAGAAGAAGAGTATTCAACCTAGTTGGACCGTACATGGAATATTGAGTTTAGTTCCAAGTACCTGTCTTGTTAATCCTTTCCCTTCCTATCTCTGAACCCATCAATCTTCCCTGATCTCAACAACTCTCTTTTCCTTTCCACTCATTTTCTCTCTGACTATAACTATGTTCAATCCTCCTAGATAACTTCAAGTCACCTTTCTTCTTTTGCCACACATACATTTATTTTAATCATATTTCTTCACTCCTTTACACTTTGCAGATAGTGTTTGGCTTAACCTTTAATAAAACTAATGTTAAGGAAACTGAATGATGAATTTAACTTTTAATTTTATATCGCCAACTTTTTATTCTAAAATTTTTAATGTTTTTAAGAAAAGTTGAAAGCATAATACAATAAACATCTGTATACATTCCAATTAGAGTCAATAGTTTTTAATATTTGAATAATAATTTAATTAAGGTATAATTTATGGTATGAGTGAAATCCTCATACCATAAGTAAAAGCTTCAGTTAGTTTTGAAAAATGCTTATCAAGATACAGAATACTTCCATTACCCAAGAAGGTTCACTCTTGCTCCTTCCCAGTAAAACCTCCCACCAGAAACAAGCAATTATCTAATTTTTAATACTACAGAAAGGATTAAAAAATGAAGTGACATTTTCTACTTATTTTAAAGTACTACTATAACTTTGATGCCAAACCCAGAAAAAAATTAGTTTTCCTACCTAATTTATAAACAGATCTTACCCCAGTAATGCTAACATATATTAAACAACTAGGTAATTTGATCCAACTCACCAACTGAGAATAACCCCCCCCCCAAAAAAAAAAAAAAATCTGTACTTAGAAAAGCAGAAGCAAATACCTAATATAAAGGTTTATCCAGCCAAATCTTAGAAGGCACTATTCCAGGTAGTTAAACCAAACATCTGTCCTAAAGGCATCTAACAATACAGAAGTAAAATTTATAAACTCAGCTATGACTTTTGAAGAATTGATGAGCAATAGAGAAATAAATATAAATCTAGTGCCATAGAAGATGGAAAGTCTGATAAATATTTCCCATATTTAATATAAGATGCATAGGGTAAAGATAAAGCAGAAGTAAATCAGCACTTCTACAAACTGCAATCAGGTTTTACAGTAATCAGGAAACTTCAAGCCTTAAATATTGAATAAACAGGTCCTAGATAAAGATATCATCACCCTAAACCTCAAATTATCCCACAGATAATTTTCCAAATAAAATGACCAGCACACAGTCAGAAATCAGAAAAAGACTGTAATAAAAACGTGCTTACACTAAAAAATTTAAGTAAAAAGTTTGAAAAAATAATCTAATAGAAACTCTAGAATTGAGAAGTTTAAGAACTCAATTGATAGGTTTAATAGTATATTACACATTGTTTAAGCAAGAATTAATAACCAGAACATATGTTAGAAGGCTGTTTAGAATGACACACAGAAAAAAAAAGATAGAAAATAGACAAGAAAACATTAGTGTTGTATGAGGAGAGGAGGTTAGCACTCCCCTTGACAAGGATGGAAGAGGCCCTCGGGGCTAACAACATGCATACAGTTAAGGCATTGCCACCTACTTTATGGCATCTAACCCCTGTTTTTGCTAAGTCAAATGAGCAAGTTAGAGAAAGACAAATACCATATGATTTCACTTATATGTAGAATATAAAGAACATACTGAATTAACAAGGAAAATGGAGACAGACTTCTAGATGGAGAACAGGATGACAGCCAGTGGGAGGGGGATGAGGGGGTGAAGGAATTGAGCAAACTGGAAAAAGGACTCAGGGACACGGACAACAGTGTGGTGATTGCCAGAAGGAGGGCGTGTAAGGGGACTAAATGGTAACAGAAAATATATAATAAAGGTTAAATCAAAAAAAGAAAAGAAAAAGAAAATATTAGTTACATAGATTTGAGAGATAGAAAATAATGTTGAAAAGGTCTAACAAATGTTTAATTGGAGTCTTCACAGAACAGAAAAAAAATAACAGAATGAAGTAGAAGTAATATGTGAAGAGACCAAGTCTGAGATTTTCCAGGTTAATAAAAAGCACCATAGGTTAAAGATGAACAAAACCCTTTCCCATTCTGCACGAGAACTTGAGCTTCAGTTAACTTTTTAGCTCTTTTTACCTGAAAACATGATAGATAAAAATGACCTCTGACTAGTAAATTGCCTTTGGAACAGAAATAAAAATGAACTATAAATATCTGATGAGGATGCCATACTTGGAAACTTTCCTGCGTGAGTTAAATTTACCAGTAAATTAAAGCAATTTTAAATATGTATGCACCAAATGACATGACCTAAATGTATCAGAGAACCTACAATGAGAAATAAAATCCACAAATACAGGGGAGCATTTTACCACACTTATCTCAGTAATTGATATAAAAGGCAAACAAAAAATAAAGATATGTACAGATTTTTGGAATGACATAATTAACAGACTTGACCCAGTGAATATAAATATTGTGCAGAAAATGTGTTATTTCAAGCACATATGGAACATTTACAAAACCTGAACATACACTGACAACAGTGCAAATCTCAACAATTTTAAAATTGTAATAAAATATACATAACAAAATTTGCCATCTTAACCATTCTTTTTATCCTCACCCAAGGACATGCTTATTGATTTTAGAGTGAGGGAAAAAGAGAGAAAGAGAAACATTGAGTGTCAATTGCATTTCCTTAATGACTAGTGCTGCTGAACATCTTTTCACATGCTTGGTTGCCATTTGTATACGTTCTTTAGAGAAATTTCTATTCAAATCTTTTACCCAATTTTTAATCTGCTATTTATTATTTTGTTGAGTTTCAACAAATTTTTTAAAATAAAGATATGACTCTTTTTTAAAGATTATTTATTTATTTATTTTTAGAGAGAAGGGAAGAGAGGGAGAGAAACATCAACGTGTGGTTGCCTCTCTGACACCCCCAACTGGGGACCTGGCCTGCAACCCAGGCACGTACCCTGACTGGGAATAGAACCAGCAACCCTTTGGTTCGCAGGCCAGTGCTCAAACCACTGAGAGCACACCAGCCAGGGCACGTTTCAACAAATTTCTGTGCTCAAGTTAAAAATCAAGAGTATACAACGAAAAAGAAAACCCTACATTTTGGGGAATTAAGAAATACTCTTCTTAATAATTTGTGGCTCTAAGAGGAAGTTACAATAAAAAATGTAAAACTATTTCCCTGAAAGACAATGAAAACACTGCATATTAAAATGTGTAAGTTGTACCTAAAGCCATGGTTACTGAGAAATTTAAAACCTTAAATGTATATATCATGAAAGAAAAGAAGCCTGGCACTCAGTTGATCTGAACAACTTTAAGAAACAGAAGAGAAGAATTAAGCCCAGGAAAGCAAGGGGAAGGGCATATTAAACATAAGAGAAGAAATTAATGAAAGGAAAACTACCATATAATACATACACAAAGCCTGTCATTTACTCAAAAATTACCAGACATGTCAGAAAACAAGATCAAATGACTAAAAACCAACCTGATAGGTCTGTGAGGAGCTGCTACAAGTCTGCTTTTCATTCACTTCTCTATCACAGAGATTGTGATGAGACAAGTTTTTTAAAAATCATCTCCCAGGTTTTGATCAGATGTGATTATAGTATTTACCCTTGATATGATGTGATGAGTACGGCCCTTTACCTCTCTGATCTTTCACTCAAAAACCTACAACCCTGGTTTAATCATGAGAGAACAGTCAGACAAATCCTAATTAAAGGACATTCTACAAACCACCTGAGCAATGTTTCTTAAAAGTGTCAAGGTCATCAAAAACAAGAAAAGTCAGAAAAACACTCATGACTAAGACGAACCTAAGGAGATATAACAACTAAATGTGATGTGGTATTTTGCTTAAGACCCTAGAATAAAAAAAGGACATTAATCAAGAACAAAGAAAATCTGAATAAAGTATGAGCTTTAGTTAATAATAATGTATCGATATTTGTTCATTACTTGTGACATATATACCACATTAATACAAGTTGTTAATAACAAAAGAAATAGATATATGGAATTCTCTCTAACTATGTGCACAATTGGAATCTAAATCCTATTTTATTTATCATAAAAAATTTCAAAATTCTATTTGTTAATAAGAAAAAGAATGGCTATTAGATTTTTAAAATATAATTTCAACTTTTGAACGATTGTAAAAATGTAAAATCTCTTGTCAATTGTATCTAAAGAATTTGAGGACATTGTCATTAAAATGTCTTAATCAGGAAGCATAGATATTTCGAACATATCTGCTCATGGAAGTGCTCTCAAGCTTTTCATTAAAACTTTTGAAATGTTTTATTTGGAAGTTTTATACAAATTTAATATTTTATATTTTACTTAATACTTTAGCATTTCATTTTTTCTTATAATTAATGGTGAGGTTTTCCACCAAGCTGCATAGAGCTGTTTGTAAATCCCCTCCAGTTTAATAACTTGACACACAAAATTTTATCATTTTCTTTGTGTGCGATGACCTAAAAAAGGTTAGGAAACACTAACCCAGGGAAACACTTATTCATGTACATGTGCACTACAAGATATGTACAAGGATATTTATTACATCATTATTTATAATAGTGAAAATTTAAAAACTTATCTTGTCCATCAAGAAGAAAATGGATATATGCATTGTGGTATGTTCCTGCAAAAGAATGCTATACATAGCATAAGAAAAAAAAAAAAAAAAATAAGCCAGCCTTGGCTGGTGTGGCTCAGTGTATTGAGTGCCAGCCTACAAACCCAAAGGTTGCTGGTTCAATTCCCAGTCAGGATACATGCCTGGGTTGTGGCCTGGGGCAACCAATCAAGGTGTCTCTTGCATGTTGATGTTTCTCTCCCCCTCTTTCTCCTTTTCTTCCCTTCTCTCCAAAAAATAAATAAATAAAATCTTTTAAAAAATGGATAAGCCAGAGCTATGTATAAGAATATGGACAAATCCTCAAAACAATGTTAAATGAAAAAAATAAAGTTGAAAAACAATTTATATGCCCTTTACATAAATTTTTCCAAACTATAAAATAATGCTGTATTTGTATGAATACATACATACGTGATAGAAGTTCAAAAACACGTGTGAATAATGAATATCAAAACCAGGGGTCCCTCTGAGAAGAGATGGGATCTGTGGACTATTCTGAAGGACTTCACTATATTTATAAAGTTTTCTTAAAAAAAATCTGAAGCAAATACGGCAAAATGTTAAGATATGACAGAACTGGAGGAAGTTGGATATACCAATTTATTAATGTCTATATTTGTATGCTTATTTCATAATAAAATACCAAATACATCCTAAATATGATTGTTCTTTAATACCTCACCGCTACTGTCATCATTGTCCTGGCTGACTGCAATAGTCTCTAGTTTTATTTCCTTGCTTTCTATCTTGTTCCTCTATAACCGTTCTCCATAGAATGATCGGAATGATATCTTATAAATATAAATCTGATCTCACCACCCCCCTGCTCAAAACTGTTCAATGGGTTTATATCACTCTAAAAGTAAAAATCAAACTTCTTATCAGAGTCCACGGGCCCTTGTTTTATTGCCCGCATTTAGCCCTTATTCTTCCCTCACAATCATTATGTACCTTCTCATACTGATTACTTTCCTTTTGAAACTTCTCACTACCCCAAATTATATTAATTCATGGTGTATGGGTAATTATTCCTATAGTTCCCAGCCCTCACTAGACTCTAAGTTCCATGAAGGCAGGAATTTTGTTCTCTATGACACCCCCATTGCCAAGAACATTGTTTGACTCATATTAAGTACGAAATAAATATTTCCTGGATGAATGAATAAGTGAATGATTTCATTTTCATTCAAAAAGGAAAGGAGCCCTGGCTGGTGTACCTCAGTGGATTGAGCCCTGGCAACTGAAAGGTCACCAGTTTGATTCCCTGGTCAGGACATGTGTGCCTGGGTGTGGGCCAGATCCTGGGTTGCGGATGTATGAGAGGCAACCGGTCACCAGTCCATGTTTCGCTCCCTCTCTTTCTCCCTCCCTTCCCCACTCTCTAAAAACAAAACAGAAACAAGAAGGGGAGGAATGACATTTCAGTGGTTAAAAAAATGGTGTAATAAAATATATGGAGGCTGAAAATTACACAGTACTCTCAACAATAACAATAGCTAAGATACGCTAAATGCTCCTTATGTCCAGGCATTTCTAAGCACGGGAACCACATACTTTTGAGGGTGAATGTCAGCCTTGCTCTCCTCACAGGCCCCACAAACCTATTTGTGTCATGGAAGCCTCCTCCCTTGACATAACTGATTGGATTTGGATGGAATGCTGGCTGAAAAAAAACCATCTGTTAGCCAGGGGGGCGCAATTAGATTCTGTTTTTTGAAAATTTATGCTGAGAGATATGCAGGTTAAGGAAGTTTGAAGATGAGTCATGTTAAAGGCAGGACATTTTTGAGTGAAGGGAACAGCTGCGGAGGTCCTTGAGGCTGCCCTGGTATCTGCCCTTCCTGAACCTCGTTGGATGTTTTCTTGGCTTAATGACGTAAGTTACCAACTGTCCTTGAAGGAAATAAAATCCACTTCTTTCATTTTTAAGACTAATGTGGATAGGTTTCTTTGTTTTCTTGATTATTCATTCTCCTAAGATCAAAACAGCAAACAATCTCTTCATCAAGGAAACCTAAGATAGTCTTTCCCATGCAAAACTGTGAGATGTATTACTGTTTCCATTTTACAGATGAGGAGACAAGGCCTGAAGGTCCAACACCTTTCCTACGGTCACAGAACACTAAAGATGCCACTCCTGGCCTGGCTAACTCTCAAGAGGAGCCCTGAACTGTCCATTTGTGGCTGTAAGGAAGGGCAGCAAGAGGACTATTGGGGAGATGAAGTTAGCAAGACAGGGCAAACATTTTGATACCATTTTGGGAAAATTAGAAAATGGCACTGATAACAGTGATGGGGAGAAAACCAGATTTCACTTGTTTTTGGATAAACAACAAAGGCTCTTTATTCTTACATATCAACAACTGTTGGCAAAGAGAGATTTATACCAACACGGAATGTCTGCATGATTAAAACTTTTTCTTTTTCCATTGACAGAGTTGACAGTGTTTCAGGAATGACAAGATACATTTTTTAGTAACATAAAAAAAGGAGTTTTAACAATATATATTTAGAGAAAACTTATAGTTGGTTGTCTTGGGGTTTGCAGTAAGGCAGGTACATTTCTTGTCATTCTTGCAAATTCCCCCTCATTCGTGCATGCCTAGAATAGCTCTGCTGAAGATGGTTGACATTTAAGTCAGGTTGAGAATACAGAATTCCAGAAGGTTTACTTGGGGAGGGGCTATCAGAGAGAAAGGGGTAAGGACTGATGGATTAATATATGATTTGAAGAGAGTAATCAATAGAACAAAAAGTTTATGACTAAAAAAAATTCAGAATTCGCCCGCCAAAACATTTTTGCTGTAAGAGAAAGAAAAAGTGGGGTAACTCGTGTTCTCCAAGCTGGATCCTTGTTTTTCAATATCTTGGAAAATAATATGTCTGGAGAAACAGCGGTAAGCTTAGAAGCATGATTAGTGTGGACACCAGACACAACTTTGTTACTTGGCTAATTATTTAAACACTCTTTTAAAACTCAAGCATAGGAAATTATAAGGTGTTTTATAAAAGGAGGGAAAATAAAATTTTCTTAGAGGGGAGATTTTTCTTTCTCTGTAGGTATTAATATGATAGTTTAGCAAGCAATGAATTGATACAGTTTAAAAATCCATTCTGAGCATGAAGCCTGCATTTGCTCACCTCGTGCCTTCACAGTCCCTGGATTCCCCTTGTCAGGGATAAAGAAGCAAGCCAGTGACTCTCAAACCAGTAGGAGATAATTAATAGATAAATCATGGAAAAGGGGCAAGGAAAGGACATTCCACAGCTCCTCACACATATCTCTGGGATCAAAAGGAAGAAGATTATTGTCACCAAACACCGAGAAATGGGAAAATGTAGCTAGATAACTTTGCAAATAAATTGGAGATAGACCTATAACAAGATTACCCTTACTTAATCACACCCTGAGTTAAGTAGTTAATCACGTTAGATTGTGAACCCAGATTAACCAGTAATGGAGAAAGGGGAAGAGGGGGGTGGAGGAGCTAATCGAATTAGTACAAAACCAGTTTTCTTTGTCTGCTTTGCGTGCACATTCTCCTGGCTGGTGGTGCGCCCGACTCTGCAGACTCGTGAATAAATGCCTCACTTTGCTGCCCAAGTCCTGTGTCCCGGTTTTTATTGTGAGCATTTCTCACAGCTAGGCACCGGAAAGCGGGCCACTTCGTGAATGTGAGACAAACGCTGACAAGGTATACAGTGGAAAGCTCATGAAACAGGCCACAGGAACTGCCAGATGTCAAACATCACAGTCCACCACAGAGATGTTGAATGGCACAGCTGGAGCAGATGTACATCCACGGTAGCAAGATCCACCTTGTGATCTTGCCTGAAATGCTGAAAAACCGCACCCATGTTAAAGAGCATGAAAAAGAAGAACCAGGGCTCATGGGCTGGTTGATAAGAGCTGTTAATCTGAAAATCCAAGTGACCTTGGGAGGAAAAGGAACTTTGCCTCCATGATGATGACAACAACGATGATGATGATGATGATGATGATGATGTTGTTGTTTTTATCTGGTTTGGGGGTGGGGGTGCATGCTTATGTATATGTATTAGGTTTTCTTTTGATATCTTTCTCTTTAGATCAAGGGATGCACTAAACTAAATGTCCCTTGTGGTATATTTGACATTTGGCAATGTCTGGAGCCATTTTTGGTTGTCACAATTCGGGGTATGCGGCGCACCTGAAGCCAAGCTGTATTGACTCTGTCTTTCCCTTGGACCCTTCAGCTGCGAAGAGAGGGGGGGTCTGCTGCATGGGCAACAGCAGACCCTCCATATCACCCTGCCCAGGCTCTGTAGCTTCAGCTTCACTGGAGAGGACACTCCAGCGTCATCGCAAGATGTCGATTCAACACGGGAGGAGACAGATACCGTGTCACTCCCAAGTTGGACTGCACAGCCATTCTCGGCGGTGCAGATAGACTCTTAAGAAGCTACACCATCGTCTCTCGAGACGGACGGCTGCCGACGACGACTAGTACCTACTGGATAGAGTCCAGGGATGCCACTAAACCTCCCACAATGCACAGTTTCCTCACAACAAATGTCAATAGTGCCAAGTTTGAGAAACCCTGCCCTAGCCCAACAAATTTAACTAGCGGAGAATTTCAGTGAGAAAAATTGAGGTCCTTTCTTAAATGAAAAGCTCATGCTTTTACTCTTGTTTTTTCATTTTAAAGTGTTGGATTTACTTAAAGCTAATTTTTAGACAGGGTGAAATGAAAATTGGAGGGACATACATGTCAAGATGAGGGGTTTGGATGCTCTGGGCCACCACACAGGATATTGTAGGTAGCAGTATGATAAGATCTCTATTCTAGAAAACTAGGAGTAACTCAGTGGTCAGGTGATCTCCAAAGATCTCATCTGAGAGTCTCCTCTCTCAGTCCTCATAGTCCCTGTCCTATTATTCCTCATCTAGACTACTTCCATGGCCTCCTTCTGACCTCTCAGCTCCTAGCAGTCTCCCTTTCATAGTCACCTTTATTTCTGAAGTGTATTTTCACTGGATATAGAATTCTAAGTTGACAATATTTTTTTTTCTTTCAGCACTTTAAAAACATATTTGCATTATCATTTGTACTCTTAGGTTGTTTGCATGTCTTGGCAATTATAAATAATGCTGCTTTGAACATGTGGGTTCAAATGTCTCTTCAAAATAATGATTCCAGAAGTGGAATTGCAGAATCATATGGTAGTTCTAGTTTTAACTTTTCTGAGAAATTTCCACAGTGGCTTCACCAATTTACATTCTTACCAATAGTACACAAGTGTTCCTTCATCAACACGATTTCTCTTTATTTTTGTTAACAACCATCATAACAGGTATGAGGTTATATCTCACTGTGGTTTTGATTTGTATTTCCCTTATGATTAGCGATTTTGAGTATCTTTTCATGTACATGTTGGCCATTCGTATCTCTTTGCTGGAAAAATGTCTATTCAAGTCCTCTGTCCATTTTAAAGTTAGATTTAAAATATAGGAGTTCCTAAAATATTTTGGATACTAACCCCTTATCAGAAAAATGGTTTTTGTAAATATTTTCTTCCATTCTGAAAGTTGCCTTTTCATTTTGCTGATCATTTCTTTTGTTGTGCAGAAGCTTTATCATTTGATATAGTTCCGCTTACTGTTTTTTGGGTTTTTTTTTGTTTGTTTGTTTTGTTTATTTTGCTTTTATTGCTTCTGCATTTAGTGCCATATTAAAAAAAAAAAATCATTGCCAAGACTGATGTCATAATTTTTTCCCATGCTTTCTTCTAGGAATTTTTAAGTTTCAGGTCTTACATTTAAGTCCTTAATTCATTTCAAGTTAGTTTTTGTGAGTGATGTAAGATAAGGGCCCAATTTCGTTCTTTTGCATGTGAATATCCAGTTTTTCAACATCACACTAAAGAGAGTATTCTTGGTTCTCCTGTCAAATATTAGTTGATTAAAAAATTATTTCTTAATGTGGGTCTTGGTTAGAAGAGTTTGAAAGCCAGTGGTCATATGATGGAGTCTTCAGAAAAAAATCATATTAAATGTGCAAATAAGGCAAAATAGAGTACAGCATGTCCTTGCAATGTTATACTTGAGTGATGTTTAAGAGGACTAGAGCTTATTCAATAAGGGTTTTCTGCAAGGACAGAAATGTTCTATATTTGTGTTGTCCAATATATTAGCCATTAGCTACACATGACAATTCAATACTTGAAATGTGGCTAGTCTGACTGAAGAACTGAATTTTTAACTTCACTTAATTTAATTAGTTAAAATTAGATGTAAATGGCCAAAAGGCGAGGAATGTATCTATATACATCACAAAAGAAAATTTCAAAAGTTATGCTTTGATTCCCCTGTAGAATTTTAACCAGTTTTATATCTAACCTAGCAATTTTATTCTAACATTGTCTTCTTAAAATACCCAGTTCCTCAAACTGTTCTTTAACCAAGTTTTGCCATCTCACGGACTCCCTCAATGAGTTAGGTAAAATCTTTGACATATATCTGTTCACATCAGTCACGTTTTTAACTTTTTGAAAATCATGTCAATAATAGAATGAGCCTGTTTCTACAACTATAAACTGGGAAAATTAATAACTTCTCCATAGGGTGTTAGAATTAAATTAGATAACCACATAAATCACATAGTACATTAACTGGTTCTATAGCTGCTTAATAACTTATAGCTATTATTACTAATAAGAGAATGGTCAACAATTTCAAATGGTGCTAAGTTAAAATAAGATAAAGAGTGAAAAAAATCTATAATTGGATTTCAGAATTAGGAAGTTACTGGTGACTTTAGCAAAAACAGCTTCAAAGGAGTAGGTCCAGAATCAGCTGAGAAAAGAATGGGAAGTGAGTGAAGACAGGACAGCTAGTCTTTTAGAAAGTTTGAAGTGACTGGGAGAGAGGTGATTCAATTCAACAATTATGAGAGCTTTTTTTTTTCTCTCTTTTTTTCAGATTGAGAAGACATAAATATTTTTGTATCCTGAGGGGAGAGAATAAGTGATGAAGGCTGAAGATAATGAAGAAGGAATGATTTAGAATAGGGTTCACAGCAAGAGACAGAAGGGAAAGCCATTGAAGACACAGAGTAGTTAATACACGAAGAAAATGGAGCAGAGGTAATTGTCAAGTCCATATTTGCCTATTTCTAATGAGAGTAGGTCTGATGTGGAAGGAATTGGAGGAGAAGGGAAAGTTTCATGCACAATTTGCATCCCAGAATGCCCCTAACAAGAACAACAAAAAAGTCCACAGGATTTTTTCAGCCTAAATGGACCACGTATAGGCAATTTCAAAGTAAAGCAGGAACTTCAAACCTTTACTATAATGGGGCGGGAGAGGAGGCCCTAGAGAAGAATGGATGTCAAAAGTACAGTCTTGGAAACATAAGCATTAAATCACAAAGGCCTGAACAACTGCCGAAGTGAAGGCCAAATTCTGTGGCATATAAACTTGAGTTACCTTTCATTTTAGAGACAGAATTCAGAGAACCGAAACAATTGCAGCCACTGCCCCAAGTCCTGCCGATCATCCCCTTTAGGTTTCTTGATTGGCCGGTATTATGCAAACGCTCTGGATTAAACATGCTAATTTTAACATTGATTGGCATGATAAAGAATCCATATGTGCCCCGTGATAGGCTGACCTGTCTAGGCTCTGGCCAATCCTGAAAGGGGCGGGCTAGTTAAGCGTCAGGTTTCCTCGAGCTACTTTTCTTGGATGTATTTACCAGTCGATCAGCAAGTGGCTTCTTTTCTCCCTTCTCTCCCGCCGTAACACAGTGTCTGATGGAGCTTTCTTACCAGGCCCTAAAAGTCACGCATCAGGCACGGGAAGCGGTAAGGAAAGCAAATTAAAAAAGAAAAATTTGGGTCAGGAACTCCTCTCCCCTTGTTGCTACAGGCAGATTTGTGTGTCGCCCGTTGCTATGATGACAGAGTCTGCCACCAGAGTGGCGCAAGCGCATGGAGGGCCTCTCGGTCCCATTGATCTCGTCCTGCTGCCGGATTTGAGGTTATCACAGAAAGCTGATGAGTCTGGGACAGAGGCGAGTTTGGGAGTTTGGGAGTGACTACGGTTTTGATGAAAGGGAAGGCAGAGCCGGTTTTTGATGGAGGAAATGGGGTGTCGCGGGGGAGGTATTGTTAGGCTGAGTCTCCATGGGTGAGTGGGTTTGGGGAGTGGTCGGTCAAAATGAAGATTGTTGAAAGGCAGGACAGTGTGATCTGAGAATTGTGGTACTGGATTCTGGTCATGATTCTCCACTACAAGGACGGGGAACTTTAGGAATTCCACTTTCGGGCTTCAGCTACTCCATTTGAAAGTAAGGTAACAGGGCTGTACTCCTTTTCACACGAAGATTACATGAACTTCACAGACGTAGTGTTTTCCTCTTGTCTGTATCATCTGCTAACTACCCAGCAATATATTTTACAGCCACGAACATGAACTGAGGACATACTCAATGCTAGGGGCTGGGGAAGTAAAATCAATGCTTGTGGGGTAGGGGAAAGATAAACTAAATTAGAGTAAAAAAATATATATATACTGCTATTTGGGCCCCACCTCCAGAGATTCTGATTTACTGGTTTGGGATGGAACCTGTGCATTGATTTTTTTTTTGAAATTTCAGCAGGTGATTACAATGTGTAGCCGATGTTATGAACCACTTCTCTAGTGTCTCTTACCTTAAAAACAAGCAAAAAACTAAAACTAATAATACAAAAAATATAACTTTCTGTTTGACTTCCTTCCCCTCTTCTCCCCCTTTCCAACAACAACCTCTCTTTCTCTTCAACTTCAGGAGAGGGTTGTTGACTACACTCTCTGTTACTACTTCCTCATTTCTGGATTGTACTTAAACCCATTCCAATCTGAGCTTCAGAACCTCTTAGATTGGTTTTTAATAAAGCAGATTCCTGGACCTCACTGAGACTTACTGAATTAGAAACACTCTGGGATGGGATCTTGAAAATTGCACTGTAAACACACAATCCAGGTTCTTGTTCTGTAGGATCTGAATTTGCCCTTTTTGGTCAGCCTGCTTCCCAGACTTGACCAAGTGACTCTCCTTTATGCCATGTGTAGAGATCACCACACCACCTTCGTCCTAGGAAATTATAATGGAATTTTCCGTTGATTCCTTCCCCCTCCCCAAATAGACTCTGGCAAGTTTCTTTTCTGACTAGTAAACTAATCATGCTTTAGCAGTGCTTCTCAGTCTTTTACGTACGCACAAACACTGGGATGTTTTGAAAATTTAGGTTCTGAGCCAGTAGTACCAGGGTGCAGGGGTGTGTGTATTCATAAGCTCCTGTGTAATACTGATGCTACTGCTGATCTTTGGGTAGTCAAGATCAGGGAATGGAGAATTTTCCCCTATTCCACTTTAAATTTAGTGTTTAATTAAAATTAAGACTACAGTAGTCCCTCTATCGCGGTTCACTTATCGCAGCCTCACTGTATTGTGGGATTTTTAAAAATATTGTATTTAATTATTTAGCACAGATTTTTCGCTATATCGTGGGATTTTGTGGTACTGTATAGGTATGTTGTTAAAATTACGTAGGTTTAAGAGTGTAGAATAAATGTAAGGTTCCTACTTCCCCGGGGGGTCTAGAACATAATACCCGCGATAAGTGAGGGAATGTATATTCAATCTGAAAAACCTCTGCTACCTTTTTCCAACTTGCATGTAAAATCCTCTGGAATGTGCTAAGGGCAAGGAAGCTCCGAGGAACCATTGCCCTGATGTTTTTAATTTGATCACACAACTAAAACAAACAGTAATTGGTATCAATGCATAGGATGGTATTGGGAAAGCCATAATTGACCCATACATTTATGTGTATACACAAAATAATCCTGAAACAAAGTTACTTGCATTTATTCTCTGTGCCATTATATGTACTTTTCAGAAGTTGTGACTGCCTATGTGAAACTTTTATATTTAAAAATATCTAATATAAGCATTAGCTAATTAATTAAGTGGTTGACTAGGTTTTTAAATGAGTGTTGTTAAATATCTTAGCTTTTATTAATTGCATGGGCCTGTATAAAAAGAAAGCCCAGAGTAATTGAAAATGTAATTACATCAATGTTTTCCTTCAAATAACTAAGGCTTATTAAACTTGAAATGTTCAAACATTTAAGCGTCTATTGAAATACCAATAGCTATAAACAATATGCAGTTCTAAATACTAATTAAACAAACTCTAAATCACCATAAAGCTAAACTGAATTTTAAGTAACTCATGTTTTAAGTGCTATGCTCTTACATAAGGAACATTAACCACTTCGGTACTGACCACGGCTTCAGGCTTGCGGGTATCATTTAAAATGCTGTGGCTGCTGTTGACCACGTTCTTTCTGTACTTGGACCAAGACAGGCAGACTGATCAGATAACCTGGAACACTTTGATAATGTCACATTCCTACTCTTGGAGATTTGTTCTTTTTTAAACCACTAACTGAGAATATTTCGAAACGAATTTGGGCAGATCCAGTCAAGATGGCGGCGTAGGCAGACATGGCTCACCTCTTTGCACAACCACAGCAAAATTATGAGTAAAATATAGAATAACCATCAGTCAGAACTTTCAGAAATCGAGTTGAATGGAAGTCTGACAACTATGGGATTCAAGAAACCACATCCAATAAGATGAGTAGGAGAGGCCCAGACACGGAACTGGTTGGTCCCTCACCCACATGTGGTAGATAAAAATTTGGGAGGGCTATCTCAGGAGTGAGGAGTCCCAGCCCCACACCAGGCCTCCCAGCCTAGGGTTCCAGTGCCAGGAAGTTAAGTCTCCACAACTTCTGGCTGCAAAAACCAGTAGGGATAGAATTGGTGGAAGAAACTGGTAGAGCCCCAAGCAGTTCCTCTTAAAGAACCCACACACGGACTCACCTACTCAGATCACTTCCTCTGAGCTCCAGCACTGGGGTAGCAGCTTGAAAGGCACCAGCAGCATAAAGGGAGAAACTGAAGTGTCTGGCATCAAGGCGAGCACAGGCCATTGTCTCTTATCGAAACCCTCCCTCCACAGAAATGGCAAGCTGGTGCCATATCTGGGATGCCATCAACCTGGCTAACACTGTGTGACCCACCTTGGAGATCCGCAGAAACTCTGCCCCACCCAGCTTACAGGTCCACCCAAGCTGTTTTTCCATAGGAATGGCTGGTCTTGGCTCATGCTTCACAACTTTCTAAATCCTACCAAACAAGCAACAGCTGGCCTTAGTGAGCTCCAGCTCTGGTACTAGCATCAGCCAGCTTAGATTCACAGCTTTGATTCACCTGGGAATCTCCAAGCCCAGCATAAGTAGCAGCCATCTCAGATTGCTTTATAGCTCAGGCATGGTGCCTTAGGAAAAACACAGGTGTGGGCTGACCTTGGCTTGCCCCACCTGAGAAACCCCGGGGCCAGCACACCCAGTGGACTGCTAAAGACCCTGCCCCAGCACAGCTGGTCCTCCATGGAGAGCGGAGGTTGGTGGTCAGTAGTCACAGCCAGTCCTTGTGTAACAGAACTCCTGGGCTGCTCCGATTGAAACAGAACCCACGGGCTGTTTAGTTAGGGGCCCGATTGCCCGCCGCCAGAATTATAACTCTCAATACCAGAGTTTGGTGAAAAGAAAAAAAAATTGTTTATTTGCACATAGTTCTGCCTCCCCCTCCCAGACCTGGCCAGTCTTAGGAAAGTCAGAAACACCATTTCCCTACTTCCTAGGCACAGTTCAGCTTTACCAGTAGCTGCCAATCACTCAGTTCTGATTGGGGAGTTCCTTTCTGTGCTGTGGTGCCCTCCAGCTCTCAATGCAGAACCGCCTGGATTCTCAGCCTCCTTGTAAACTGCCTTCTTCCTGCAAACTGCGTGGCAAGAGCTTCTTCTTAAAGCAGCCTGGAGACCTCTTCTCCAAGCCACATGGAGGGAGCCCACGAGAGCCAGGGCCAGAGAGAGAGCAAGCCCCAGAGAGCCAGAGCGAGCTAAAATGTCCGCAGCTGCTTATCTTTTCCCATACTGCGTCCCCTGACCCAGAGGGTGTTGCAAACACAGTTCTCACCATTCACAGAACCCTACATAGGTTCTGTAGGCTCCTTCCGTACCATCCCACAGTCCAAGATCCCTCCCATCTTCCTGAACCTTGGAAGTAAAGCGGATCTTTTTGCAACAAAGTTTCCAGCCGCTAGCCCCAGGCATGCAAGGGCATCCTGAAAGCTGCTTCCTTTTCCCTATCTCCCAGCTGCAAACTCTGGGATTTGTTTTTGGACTCCCCTGTTTCTGTAACACTTGCAGCTGACTGGGCTGTGTAAATCCCTCCCATTGATCTGCCAACAGCAACCAAGGCTAAATTACAAGAGGAGGGTATACTCAGCCCACATGAAAAGTGTCCCTGAAGTACCCAATTTGGGTAATAGGGGAGGTTGTGCCACTGGATCCTACAGGACACTGATTACCTTAGGCCATACTACCAAGACACAGAGTCAAAGCAGCTCTGCCCAATACACAGAAACAAGCAGAGGGAGGCTGACAAATTAAGGAGGCAAAGAAATATGGCCCAAGTGAAAGAACAGAACAAAACCCCAGAAAAAGAACTAAATGAAACAGAGATAGCCAGCCTATCAGATGCCAATTTCAAAACACTGGTGATCAGGATGCTCAGAGAAATGATTCAGTATGGTACAAAATAAAGGAAGAAGTAAAGGTTATACAAAGTGAAATAAAGAAAAATATTCAGGGAACCAACAGTGATGGGAAGGAAGCTGGGATTGAAATCAATGATTTGGAACAAAGGAAGAAATAAACATTCACCCAGAACAGAAATAGAAACAAAAATTGAAAAAAATGAGGAGAGGATTAGGAACCTCTGGGACAACTTTAAATGTACCAACATCTGAATTATAGGGATGCCAGAAGGAGAAGAGGAAGAGCGAGAAACTGAAAACTTACTTGAAAAGATAATGAAAGAAAACTTTCCTAATTTGGTGAAAGAAATAGACATACATGTCCAGGAAGCACAGAGTCCCAAACAAGTTGGACCCAAGGAGGACCGCACCAAGACACATCATAATTAAAATGCCAAAGGTTAAAGATAAAGAGAGAATCTTAAAAGCAGCAAGAGAAAAGAAGAGAGTTACCTACAAAGGAGTTCCCATAAGACTATCAGCTGATTTCTCAAAAGAAACTTTGCAGGCAAGAAGGGGTTGGCAAGAAATATTCAAAGTGATGAAAAGTAAGAACCTTCAACCAAGATTACTTTATCCAGCAAAGTTATCATTTAGAATGGAAGGGCAGATAAAGTGCTTCCGAGACAAAGTAAAGCTAAAGGAATTCATCATCACCAAGCCAGTATTACATGAAATGTTAAAGGGACTTATTTAAGAAAAAGAAGATCAAAACGATGAACATTAAAATGACAATAAACTCACAACTATCAACAACTGAATCTAAAAAATTAAAACAGAAACAAAAACAAACTAAGCAAACAACCAGAACAGGAACAGAATCATAGGTATGGGGATCATTTGCAGGATTATCAGCTGGGAGGGGGAATTTAGAAGTATATTGTTTGCACATAGGAAGCCTAATAACATCTTTTTGACACTGTTTTCTAGTTTAATTACATAGTGTTCGTACAATAATATTCTAAGTGATTTCAATCCTTTGACATTTGTTGAGAATTGTCTTATGGCTCACTGTACAGTTAAGTTTATTAATTGTGTTGTTCAAGTCTTTTATTTTTCACACTTTTTTCTTGTTTTATCCATTCCTGAGGAAGACATATAAAATTCACTGTGATTGTACTTTTTGTCTATTTCTCCTTTTGCTTTTGCCAATTTTTGCTTTATTTATTTCCATGCAATGTTATTAGGTACATAGAAATTTAAGATTGCTATTTTAAATTAATTTGTGTGTTTGATGTGAGATGGGGTTTAAGCTTAATTTTCTTCGGAAGAGGGTAATCTAGTCTCTCTAGCAACTTTTTACAAAATTTGAATTACATAGGCAACTTTGTAAAAATATAAAATTACCATGAATTTGTAGGTCTATTTCTGAATTCTTTGTTCTGCTCTACTGATATACTTACCTGTCTGCATGCCAACATCAAACTATCTTAATTATTGTGGCTTTATATTAAGCCTTGAAAATTGATAGTGCAAATAGTCTGATTTAGCTCTTTGTCAATACTGTCTTGGTTATTCTAAATTTTCACATAAATTTGAGAATCAGATTTTCAGTTTATTGAAAATGGCCTGCCGAGCTTTTTGATAAAATTGCATTGAATCTATGGATCCATCTGCGGGAGAATTAATATCTTAATATTGATTTTCCAAGTCATAAACACTCTATCTTCTTCAATTTTTCTTAGCTATATTTTGTCATTTTAACAGATATTGTATTAGCTTGCTATTGCTGCCATAACAAAATACCAGACTGGTTGGCTTAAGCAACAGAAATTTATTTTCTCATGGTTTTGGAAGCTAGAAGTCCAAGATCAAGGTGTCAGTAGGTTTGGTTTCTTCTGAGGCTTCACTCTTTGACTTGCAAATGGCCACTTTCTTCCTGTGTTGTTCGTCATATGGTCTTTCCTATACTGGAGAACATCCCTGGTGTCTCTTTGTGTGTCCAAATTTCCTCTTATGAGGACACAGTCAGATTGGATTAGAGCCTCATTTTAACGTAATCACCTCCTAAAAGTCCTATCTCCGACATTCCTATATATTCACGGTTAGGGCTTCAGTGTATGAACTGAACACAATTCAGCCCACAAAAGTCTTAAACGTCTTATGTTAAATTTGTTCCTCTTTGATTTTTATATGCTATTGTAAATGGTATTGGTTAAAATAGTTTCTCTAAAGTTTATGTCCGATAGTTCCAATATCTTGAGTCCCCGGTAAATGTTTCAATGGTCATTATTACTGATGTTTCTCATTATGTTATTCTTATCTTAGACTGTGCAGAGGGGTGTAGCTGATAATTTGTTTTTATAAATAATTTGAGATGAAGGGGGCTGTTATCTGTCTGTAGAGATGATTTAGGTTTGCTTCTACCTTGTGCCTGCAGCGGGGGTACTAGTAAGTCAGGAATATCTTCATCCAGTTTCAGAAACTGAGATCTTTTTCTAGGCCACATAGAGAATGGGAAACTGAACTAAGGCAACTTAACTTCTCTCTGTCCTCATTCCTAGGACTGAGCCCTTCATAGGTTTTATGTATGGTTCCCTAAGAGTCCCCTATCCTGCTGGGTTCTGAACTACAAATTTTGTACTTGTAGCGCCTTGAGATTTTCCAAATGCACTACTAGCATCTTAGCCTCTTAGAGGCAGGAAAATGTCCTTGGGAAAAAGTGGCTTCAAATGCCAGTATCATGTGTGTGCATTAATGAATACACACACAACACACACACATGCAGGTATATCTGGAGGATAAAAATCCTATAATTGAAATAGATGTATCAAAGAGTTTGTACATATGCATATTTGACATATGTGCATACGCAACTGAACCAGAGTACATATTCATATATCCTCCGGATCCTTTTCTATGCTTGTATATATACATACATGCACACACACTCTCGAGGCAGGGAGGCAGTGGCTGTGGCACATGGATTCACAGGTACAACACTTGGAAACTCCAGGAGTCAGTTGTCTTATTTATTGAGTTGAGCAATCTATATTTCCCCCCTGGTTTTGGGTTTTAAAGATACCCCAAGTCTTGGAATATATCAGATCTAAGAATTTCTGACCATAATGATTGTGAACAATATTCTCAGTAGTATACATTGACAGTTCACATAATACTTGATTAGTTACAGAGTAATACATCAAGTTGAAAGAAATGATAGGTATCAAACACAATAAATAAAATAAGCACACCACATTGCCACCACCCAGCTACACTAAGGGTGAACCTTAGCACCTATCCATGTAGCTGTCCAGATCCTTTTCTGTGTGGTGTATACACACACGGGCACACACACACTCCCAACTGCTGTGGCACAAAGGTTCTCAGGTGCAACACTTGAAAACTACAGGTGTCACAGTCCAAAAGTTCCCACGAAGCCAAAGATTCTGGTCTCCCGTGGAAGTGCCATTCCCTCACCCTCACTGTCCTTGCACTCCTTCAAAATTCTTTCTCCAAGGCAAGTCTTCCATTCATTGTCAGGAGGATCTGTTCTTGATGTCTTTAATGGTCTTGGCCATCATTGGGGCAACCTGCTTCACAAGCTTCCTGCTGCTGCTGACCACCTGAGCCAGGTGGGCCCTGGTGGTGCCTGTGCAGTAAGAAGCCTGCTTCCTTGCAATGTTAGAGGGAGCATGCCTGCTTGTTGTGGTCTATGGGGCTTGTATGATCTTGAATTTTTCCTGGACAGCTGCTGCTCCTCTTTCAAACTAGTTGAAAAAGACCATCTTTGCTTGTCGGTCCTTGGGCTCATTGGTACGTGCAGATCTGATCTTCAGTATCAGCGCTTGTAGTCGCTGTTCTCGGACATCCTGAAGCCGCCATGACTCGTGTTCTCTCGGCCTTTCTTTCTTAAAGTTGTGGCGACAATGCATTTTCCACAGTTGGTCTGTTTCTTCAGCTAGTACACGATTGTACTTCTCTAGGTGACATAGCTGATCGGGTGTGCAACTCTCCAAAATAGGTTCCAGAACCGAATACGGAACTCCTCCCACTCGACAGAGTAAGCTGATGTTGTTTCCAAGGACCTGGATACACTGCTGGCGCAAGGTCATCATTTCGCGGAGATGGGCCCACTTGGAACCAGAGAACACCCGCATCTTAGAGTTTGTTCTGAGCCCGGTAAACCCAGCTTCTCCCTCTTCCGGAGGTGAAGGCAGTGCTCTTTGCTTCGGCTGGGAGGAGGACAACCATTCAAAGCCAGAAAGTAAACGGTAACTGGGCTGCACCCCGAGCAACGGGAGGTCTGGGAACATGGATGACCCATCAGTGGGGACCTTCTTGAGGTCGGCCCCAGCTGCTGCAGATGGCTGCAGCTTCTCTGACTTCTCTGTGTTTGCCTTAGGTAATTCCTGAACCAAGCCTAGGTTTTCACTAGGGCGTCTAGAATCCTTTTTCTTCAGCTTGCAGTCTTCACATTCTTCTTTTTCTTGCCCCAAGGCTGGTCATAGGAGAGGTATGCCTCGAAAGACATGGTGGGCGGCTCAAACTCCTCCTCCACACCTGCCTCCTCCATTTCAGCCATGGAGCCCGCTGGCTTCCCACCCAACGGAGAAGTGTTGACTTTCCCTTCTGCAGCCTTGAGGTTGTTAGCAGCCTCCCCTTCCGCCTTGGACAGCAGGCCCCCTGTCCCCTCTGTGGTGTCGAAGCCGTCTAGACGCTGCTTGTCTTTTAGTCCGCTTTTTCGGGGGGGGGTGGGGGGGGTTGTCCGGAGCCACCTCCGATGGAGGCGACAACTTCTGGAAGCGGCAGCCCTCTCTTTCCTTTCCTGCCATGGCACTCTCTTGGGGCAGAGGCCTTGGGCGCTTTTCTCTGGAGAAGACCGGGTGTGATCTCTGGCTGATCAAAGCGGAGGACTTCCCCTGTCCTTTGGCACCCAGCCGAGGGTTGTCCTTGTGGGAAAGTGGGTGCTCCTCACTTAGACTCATAGCCCCTTTCCCCTGGAGAGCCGCGAGGCGTCGTTCTTTGCCAAGCTGTCATCTCTCCCGAGCGGCTGCAAGGCAGCCTTCTTCGGGCCACTCGCGGGCCCCGTGGGTCTGGGCCGCGCGCCCCCCAGACATCTGATGGATACCTGCTGCCACAGGAAGGGACTGGCCGCCAGAAGAGGCAGCTGGTGAAACTCGGGGGCCGGTCCTCTCTTCTCTCCTCTCCCGAAAGTGGGGACCTTGGTTGGGCCTCTGGAGCGGGGAAGGCGCGCGGAGCTTCCCCTGCTGGCGCTCAGAGCTGCGCCGTTGGCCGCGGGGTGCTCGGTGGTCGCCCTCCACCTCCTCCTCCCGAAGGGAGACGTGGGGCCTTCAGGACCCGCTCTCCTCCTAGACCCTCTCGTCCGCCCCCGTGCTCCCTTAAATGCGAACCAGCTTCTGGCGCTGGGCTGCCGCATCCCTGCCAAGGCTTCTGATACGCTGTCGATGGGGCAGGCGACAGTTTTGCCGGCCCGTCTTGGCCAGAACCGCTACTAGAGAGTGAGTGCGCAGAGATCTCTCCTTAAATCTCCAGCTTCAAAGGGGCGGGGTCGGCTCCAGGGCGCCCAGGAAAACTGAGGCCTAGAGAGGGGACAGGGAGGGATCCAATTAATTTGCATATGCAGGTCGCATAACAGGAAGAGGGGAAGCTGGAATTTAAGAGGTTTAGGTCCAGTGTGAGGTACCCTTCTGAAGAGGGTGAGGAGTGGAAGCCTGGGGAAGGAAAGGGGTCTGAGGTCTAACAGCTTAGCCCCAGGAGGGCAGTAAGTGTCCCTGCACCTGGTTTTCCCGCAGAGCACTGTCTGATAAAGACATCAATCCATTCTTTTGGAATGAATGACTGAATGGCCGTTTCCTCTGATCATCTGAACATCAGAAGTAGGGCCTGACTCAGGTCAGCCCTGGACACTCCAAGTATCCTTGAAGGGACTTACTCTCACTCTATGAAAACTCAGTTTCATTAATACTATGATTACTGCCCCAAAGAACAACTTCATAGTCTTAACTGACAAGGTCAGCACTGACTCCATCTGTTGATTAGATAAGGACTTACTAGATCCTACGCAGATCTCCAGGAATGTACCTCACCTGACCCCTTTGTCCAAATTAGGAAACCTCAGTGGTTGCTCGTCCTTGATACTTCATATGTAAATTTTTTATTTCTTGAACAATTCTATAGGTATACCTTGTTCAACAATTCTATAGGTATACCTTTGTTCAACTTTTCCTTCAGGTTTTCCAGTTGTCTTAACATTATTTATTCAGCAGTCTATACTTCCTCCATCATTCTTTGTTTTAAAGATATCCCAAGTCTTAGAATTAATGCAATCTGAGAATTCCTAAAAGTTATTGTTTTCAATAGTCTCAGTAGTATCAATTGGTTTTAATATTGCACGATTACTCAGAGTTATAAATCAATTTTAAGGAAAGGATATATAACAAACACAATAAGTAAAATAAAAACACCACATTCCCACAACCCAGATATGCTGAGATGTTAACCAGGGGTGAACCTTAGTGTATATACTATGTATCCTTCCAAATCCTTTTTCATGTATGTATATACACACACATGTACACACACTGTATGTTTTATCCAAATGAAACCATACCATAATACCATTCTTTAACCAATTAGTTCTCTAACCAGCATCCAATCCAGGATCATGCATTGTATCTGGTGTTTGTATCCTGTATGTTTCTTTGAATTAGTACAGATTTTTTCAGCCCCTATGGCCTCTTTTTTTATTTTATTTTTAACGACCCTGACTTTTTCAAGACATCTTGAAAATTGTTCTGCAGAACCTCTCCCTTTCTTGATTTGTCTGATTACTTCTTTGAGGTCTCAGTTGCTGCCTATCCTGACTGAACTGGACGTTGATTTAAAGTCCTGATGGATTTAAGTTAATCCCTTTAATTTACCTGCCAGCTGATGCTGAGGCCCTCAGGAGACCATGATATTGCTTTACCGTGGTGGCAGTCCGATCTCTGCAACGTGCGGCTCTGTTGCTACTAGAAAGCTGTATGTGTGAGCATGGCATAGAATGGAAAGTCCCCGGTGTTCCAGTGGATTTTATACCTTTCTGAAATTTCAAATTCTGTAACTAGGTTATACTCAGAATCAACAACAAATGCCCCTCTTCATGGAACACTGTTGCTGAGCACAGTTGAACAGTCCTTACTTTGTATCAAATACAATAAATGACTTCCTGGATCTGCAGATTCTCCTTTTGATTGGTGTAGTGCTTTTTCAACTTATGCAGAATTTAAAACTTAGGAAGTTTCCTGGTAGAAACAGGAGGTAATCAGGAAACAAACAAAAAGCAAATTAGAACCTACGGGTATATATACTCAAGCTTTTAAGTGAATATTAGATGCAGGGACTGTAAAATAGAACTACAATAAAAACATTTGAAAGAAGAAATGTGTCCTTTTTAACTGTTTGTTTTTGAGATGGAAAGCTTAATGCAAAATTTGGATCTTATTACAGAAATTGAAATGAGCTCATGCAAATTAATCTCCATTGCACCCGTAAAAAAGAAATTAAAAGCACTAATGTTGCATGTGGTGTATATACAGTAACATTTCCTAAATATCTTCTGGGTCTAAAGCTAGGAATGATATTCAATGCTTCCTTTTCCTCAGGCTACAGTATCATAGATTCAATTTTGAATCTGATAATGGAGGTATTTTTTGTTGCACAATAACCCACAAAGGAAATGAAGGAAGAAGAAAACAGACAGATTATTGAAGCAGAGACAAATGAGATACCTTGGTAAATGTTCACTTCTGGGCCTCCTTTCCTTGGTAGACAGGAATTAATTGAGCATCTAATTGTATCCATTTCAGGAGCACACCATCTTTACAGGTTAAATTGACCATTTGTTGGTGGCCCATTCTTAGTTTTTTAACTGAGTAGATAATTTTCTGTGCTAATTTGAATGGCATGAGTAGAAAGATATTATAGATCTGGCCAACTTTACACTTTTAATTAACAAATTTATAAGACCACATTCTACATTTCAAGTAACAGCACATCTTAAATATGTAACACTAGGTACTTGTAAAGTGTTTTTCTTATCTCTTTCCTTATTAAATTCTCGATTTCCATCAAGCTTGTTTCAAAGAAAAAGTCTCATTATTATTTCAAGGCCTGGAGACTTCAAGTACATGCTGTCTCACAATCTGCATTGTAAGAAAGCCATTTTTTGAAGCAGTCTCATTACCAAACAGAATTCTAGATCACTAAGCCAAAGGATGTCTCTCAATTTTCATCATCTGCCATAGATATCAGGACTATTTGTCAAACTTTGTGATTCCAGCAAAAACAAAACAAAACAAACAAACAAAAAACCCTGGAAAGACTCATGACTGGAGTTGCAACAGCTACCATTTTCTAGGAATGTAATCAAAACCCTGCATAAGCCTCTCTGATAGGCTATTTATATTCTTTGAAGAATATGGTCAACATTGCTCAGATCAGCTTAGGATCCAGAGATCTCTTCATCCCAAGAATTAGAGCTTTGCCTTCCTACCCTGATCTATTGTGAGATCACTATGTCAGTGGTTCACGCTTCAAACAAGTCTCCAGTGCCTTACCCGTATGGTTCAGTTGGTTGGACGTCATTCTGCAAAGCATAAAGGTCACAGGTTCAATTCCTGATCAGGGCATCTGCTTGGGAGAGGCAAACAATAGATGCTTCTCTCTCAAGGCAACCAATAATGTTTCTCTTTCACATCAATATTTTCTCCCTCCCTTCTCCTCTCTCAAAAAACAAAAATAAAAACAAAAACAAGCAAACAAACAAAAAACCACCAAAAAGAGGCTCTCCAGGAATTCTAAAAGGAATTTGAAGAAGACAATTCTGCCAAATGCTTCAGCTCAAGTATTGTTAGGGCTGCTGTGAAACCTAAGGGCCTGCCTCTGGGTAGTGGACAATAAGATTCCCAGCTTTCTCTGCCTTTGTGTATATACAGTATTTTTGTTCATATTATCACTGATTCTTTTTTTTTTTGCCACCTAACTGTTTGGTGTTTAGCTCATTCAATGCTGCCTGATTTTTTAAAAAACCTTTATGTCTCTTCACTTTGCTGTCATAGATTTTTTTTAAAGACTGGTAACCACGGTTGTTTGATTTTGGCAAATTTGGCACACAGGTTTCTTTTTTTGTTGTTGTTGTTTTTTTCTGTTTCATTTTTTTATTTTTCAAATTAAAATGGCTTCTCTCTGGCCTAGAGTGAATGTGCGGGGGTGGGGGTGGAGACTGATGAGGGAGGGGTTAGTTAGTACAGGGGAGGGATTCATGGAGCCAATTCATCGGCCTAGAAACAGAAGACTTGGATTCTGCTTCCAAATCTTTGCAGGCTTTTGAGCAAATCTCTTAACTTTTCTAGACCTCAGGTTTCTGGGACTCAGTGATCTCCAGGTACCTTCTAGGTCCTAAAATTCTGAAACAAAACTCCAAGCATGAGTTTGAGAATTTGTAGATTTAAAAACATATACCATCAGTCTTATTACTGCTTGTTTAATATGAAGTTATATTTTTATTTTGCAAACTTGATTTGTACTGAATTTGTAATGATTGTCATCTTACAGAACTAATAATTTGGAACCACCTAAATTTCATGAACTGCTTCCCCTCCTAATACACTAGATGGCACTATAGGCAAGGCGAATCAAACGACCAAAAAAAAAAAAGGAAAAAAAATTTTGACTATCAATGCAAAGGAGATAGGCCTTCACCAAGAAAGAGTTGTGTCAACATCTTCAGAAAGATAAATGAAAACTGCCAGTGTAGAACATCTTAGTATCAGGATAATGTCATTTTTACAGTGGCTTTCAATTTTTTTATTGTGCTCAATTAACAAGGATGTCTTAGATTGAGATCCAGAACACATACATACGGACAAACACAACAAGTTTCAAGAAGTAATGGTAAGCCTTCTTACCTGCTATGCATTCTGTGATAATTCTATTGCTGCTTGTACCCCATTAATGATTTCATGATCTGTATTTCAAAAACAAACAATTATCTATCAAGAAATACCAGACCCTACTCAGCACTTGGCACCATGCCAGGCACTGTGGGCAACAAAGAAATCCATAAGGATACTTCTGTTTACTGGGAAAGGGAAGAGTTAATTACCTTGTGGGATATTAGACAGCAACCCTGTACCACACTGAAATTATGCCCACAGACTAAAAATCAGTGGAAAAAGATATTTTAAGTGAAGATTTTATGGAATAGCTACTAAGCCTTTACTTTGATATGAACTTTTGTTGGGAAAATTACATACTGTGGAACAAAAGTAGTTACATAAAGTAAATGTATATTCTGTTCATAATATGTTTTTTTAAAGATACATACATAGTTGGTAAAACCATAAAGAAAAAAAGGGATAATTAACATAAAAGTCAGGATGGTAGTTACCTCTGGTGGGAAGGAGGGAAAATCATATGAAAGGAACATAAGAGGGAGTTTCTAAGATACTGAGGGTGATCTAGGGCTTAATCAGGGTGGTATTCATTATTATTATTAAAAATAAATGGAAGTTCCCTACACTCTTCTGTAGAATTATTTATTTTATAATAATTTATTATAAATTATAATTTTATTATTTTATAATAAAAATAGCAAAGATTACTGTAATTGCTTTGTGATTCTTTTTTTAAAGTATAATTTATTGATTATATTGTTACAATAGTTTCAATTTTTTCCCCTTTGCTCCCCTCCGCCCAGTACCCTCCCTCCCCCAGCAATCCCACCCCCTCTAGTTCATGTCCATGGGTTGTGCATACAAGCTCTCTGGCTTCACCCTTTCCCATATTCTTCTTCTTTTTTAAAAAAAAAATGATTAATTAATTATTTAACTAATCTTTTATAACAAAAAATAACAATCCCCCCGTCTCAGACTTAAGACCCTTTATGATCTTATAAAGGACAATGGGCAAAGGTCTCGTGCTCCTCTAGCTGCTTCAAGCTGGGCATGGTGGTTGTCCTACCTACCCTTGGGTCCAGAAATGCCTAGTAAGAGTTGGGGTGTGGAGGGGAGGGTGGCCTTCCCACATGGGGAAGGATCCCACATGGGCACAGTCAGTTGGCTGTCCCTGGTCAACGACGTGCTTGGTTTAACAGGCTGGCATCCTTGTTGTATTCTCAGCAACACCGTTGAGTCTCAGGAGGCAGCAATGCAGACAGGATTAAGTGAGGCCTATATGTGCAGACAATCACCCTGGTTCAATTTTGCTGCTTTGTGATTCTTTATATCTTCTTGGTGATTTGTTTTTCGAAGTTTGTTAACCCTCCTTGGCTAATGGGGTCTCTTCAAGGACAGAAGTTGAAAAGTACCCAATGTCATTTTTTAAGAATAGGCTGTTATACACTTTTAAGGCCCTTCTAATGTTATCTGGTCTGTCCTTGAATATGAATTTGGATATTAGGAATAGTCAAATCTGCTAATAAAATGTTATTAAATTGAATAACTTTAAATAACAACAAATGACAGGATTATCCAACAGCAGGTAGTTGATTAAGTTATGGTTCATTCTCTGCAGTTATTTGAAGTCATGTTTTAGAAGAATTTTTAATGGCTTGGAACAATACAGGGATGGGCAAAAGTAGCTTTATAGTTATCCATATATTATGACTCTTACCAAGGCTTTATTAACTTAGAAGAGTGTCACAATGGCGCAATGCACTTAGATACAATCTCTTAAGTGCTTCAGTTGCCAGCCTTCCTTATTTACACATTCTTATAGTTTGCTTGCTATACTCAAGCACACTTTTCCACAAAGTTTTTTATTGTCATCAATAAATCTACTTTTTCCCACCCCTGTATTTACAAAGTGTTTTTAAGGAAAAAGAAAACTACAGGTTAGCAAGACACACAAGAATGGTCTTTTGTAAGAAGACTGAAAGAATGTGAATAAAATGTTTTGGTTTTTTCTTATGCCTTTATGCATTGTCCCAAATTTCTACATTGGTTACATACTGTTTTTGTAAATGTGGATTGAAGTAAAACTATGGTCATTAATCTACATTGAGGACAATATAAATGGAGGAATTTCAGAAATGTGTTGAGCAATGGAATAAAAACATGGCGTGCCAACTCCATTTAAATATATTAGGTCTAATATATTTGTTTAGAAATTAGTCACTACTTTAAAAAATAGACATTATTTTTTAGAGGAGTTTTAGGTTCATAGCAAAATTGGTCAGAAAATACACAGGAATCCCTACTACTCAGCCATAAAAAAGAATAAAATGTTAGCCTTTGTGACAGTATGGATGGACCTGGAGAACATTATGCTAAGTGAAATAAGCCAGTGAGAGAAAGACAAATACCATATGATTTCACTCATACGTGGAATCTAATGAACAAAGTGAACTAACAAGGAAAATGGGGGCAGACTCATAGATGAAGAGCAGGATGCCAGCTGGTGGGGGGCTTGGTGTTGGGGAAGAGGGACTGAGCAAAATGGAACAACAGTGTGGTGATTGCTGGGGGGCGGGGGTATAAGGGGACTAAATGGTATTGAAAAAATAAAGATTAAATAAAATACAAAACAAAAAGAAAAAGGAAAAGAAAGAAAATACACAGGATTCCTATATGCCCCCTGCCCCAATACATGCACAAGTCTCCCCAGTATAAACATTCTGCACCAGATGAACCCACACTGACACGTCATTATCACCCAAAGCCCACAGTGTACATTAGAGTTCACATTTCCTGTTGCACATTCTATGGATTTTGACAAATGTGTAATGATGTGTATCCTCCATTATAGTATCATATAGAATAAAATCACCTACAATCCTCTGTGCTCTACCTCCCTCCCTCCCCGCTAACCTCTGGTCGCCACTGGTTTTTTTTAATTGTCTTCATAGGTTTGCATTTTCCAGCATGTCATATAGTTGGAATCATACAGTATGTATCTTTTTCAGACTGGCTTCTTTCACTTAATACTACACATCTAAGTTTCCTCAATGTCTTTTTATGGCTTGATAGATCATTTCTTTTCAGCACTGATTAATATGCCATTGTATAGATATACAGTACAACAGCTTATTTGTCAGTGTGCAGGTTTCTCTCTAGACATACAAACTCTTTTGGGTAACTACCATGCAGTGTACTTGCTAGACCCTATGTTAAGCGAATGTTTAGTTTTGTAAGAAACCACCAAACTGTCTCCAAAGTGGCTGTACCATTTTGTATTTCATCCAGCAATGAAAGTTCTATATCCTCACTAGCATTTGATGTTGTTAGTGTTTCAGTTTTTCACCATTGCAATCACTGTATAGTGGTACCTTGTTGTTGTTTTAATTTGCCATTCCCTAATGGCATGATGTTGAGCATCTTCTCATCTGTTTATTTGCCATTATATTTTCTTTTGTGAGGTGTCTGTTTATGCCTTTTGTCCATTTTTAATTGGGTTGGTTGTTTTCTTATTGTTGAGTTTTAAGAGGTCTATGTACATTTTGGGTAACAGTCCTTTATCAGATATGTCTTTTATAAATATTTTCTCCTAGTCTAAGTCACTACTTTTCATGTTATATATTTTATTACTTTAAGAATTAGTATAATTTTTCCTTTAATATAATTTTCCCCTAGAGTTCTGAGAGCCCTGATTTATTTACAGAGTGGAGCAGAGGTAGGTTTACAGTTGTTCACATGGAAAATAATACAATATAAATACTAATACAAGAATAAACTGTTCTGCATACTCACACCTGTAAACCTACTTTTCCCCACTCTATATTTTAGACTAAATTCAGAGCAAAACATTTAACTGACAACAACAAAAAGTGCAATAAGTGAAATGCAGATTACTTTTTTTTAAAAGCAGTAACTGCTGTTTGAATGGCAGAAAATATCATAAATTTTGGTTGAACTAGTGGTACTTCCTATGCTTCCTTCACAAGCTCTTTAAAACACAGATTGCTTTATTTGCTGTTGTAGCAACTGAATAAAAACTTATCCCTTTAAGAAAAAATAAAATCCAAAACTATCTGAATCAATTTTGTTGAATACTTTTAAAACCTTCTATCTGCCAATTTAAACAACAAATATTGACTATAACTGAACCTCTTCATTATGACTTTGAATCATAAGAAAATAGTGCTTTCAAAAAACAAGACCAAGATGTTGTAGAAAAGAGACAATCAGAGAATAAGAAGAAACTCTTGGAAATTAAAAAAAAATATTACTGTCTAAATAAATTTTGTAGAATGGTTCAAAGACAAGGCCAAGGAAATTGCCCTGAAAATAGACACAGAGACAAAGAAATAGAACACTGGGGGGGGGGGGGGGGGGCAGGATCTTAAAAAGTTCAATCTGGAATATCTGCCATTCAGTTAGTATAAAGTTTAAAAAAATAAACTGGAAAAAAATAGGGGAGTAATTTACCAAAGAAATTTTCCAAGAACAAAAGCATGGGAAGTCCAACCTGACAATGGTCAGTACTGTGAATGGAGAAAGACTGGAACCAAGAAAGTTGTATAATTTCAGGACACCAAAGTTAAAAATAAGACCCTAAAGTCTTCCTGGGAAGAAAAGACACATTACGTGCATAGAATCAGGAATAGAATAGCAATGTTATGCCCCTTCAAACTGTCAAGTTTAAAGTAGAATAAAGACATTTTCAGGCACACAAATTCTCAACCAGCTTTATCTCCATGTACTTTTTTTACTCAAGAGGATGTGTGATACTAAACCAAGTGAGTAAACAGGAAAGGAGAAGATTCCATTTCTAGGGGATCCAATGCAGGAGAAGTTTCAAAGGGAAACCCCCTGATGAGCACCCATCCTAAGAGTCAACAGTCTGGAGTGGAATGGCAAGGGGAGGGAGGATTGTAAATGGCATGTTACTTGATGTGTTTGATGAAAAGGAATATGATATAAGGAGTCTTTAGAGGTGTGTTGGTGTTTGAAAATTAGCAATAGGTATATAGAAAAGTAAACAAATTTTTAAAATGAGGCAATTATTCATTCCAAAAAATAAGGTTGTACAGAAATAGAAAAGTAACCGTAGTACTTTTTGACTCAGCAGAGAACATAATTTACATGGTCATAATAATCTAATCACCAAATATTGATATAACTGTGAGGGGAAGGGAGGCTGAGAAGTGTGTAAAACAGCTTACTCCTCATCCACCTTAACAGGAAGTGAACAGTTAATGTCTAATATTCATATATCACAAAACAGTGATATATTTAGAAACATGGAGGTAAATATGGGAAGAAACAACTACAGTAACTAAAGCTGTTGCCTTAGGGAGTGAGGGGTGGGGTAGGGTAGTGGAGCTGGACAGACTATCATTTTTCTTTAAAAATTTATAGCATGGCATTATTCAACCTTAAAAAAGAAGAAAAAAAATTTTTTATTGTTTTTCTATTACAGTTGTCCTATTTTTTCTCCCACTGCTCCCCCCTACTCCACCCACCCCCCTTCCCACATTCAATCCCCATTCTGTTGTCCATGTCCATGGGTCATTCATACTAGTTTCTTGACTAGACTCTTCCCCTTCTTTTCCCCCTTTTCCCCCTTTCCCCTCCCCCCTGGTCACTGTCAGTCTGTTTCTTGTTTACCTTCCTCTGGTTCTATTTTAAAAGAGGAAAGTTTTGACACACACTACAACATGAATGAACCTCAATGACATGCTGAATGAAATAAGCCAACACAAAAGGACAAATACTATATGCGCCCACTTATATGAAGTATCTAGAACAGGCTAATTCATAGAGACAGAGGGCAGAGTGGTGGTTGCCAGGGGTTAAGAGAATGGGGATGGGAGTTATGGTTTAATGCATATGGAGTTGCAGTTGGGGAAGATGAAAAGGTTCTGAAGATGGATGATAGGGACAGTTGTGCAACAGTTTGGATGTACTTAATGCCACCACCTAAACTGTACACTTAAAATGGTTAAAATGGTCGTTCGTTACACATATTTTATTATTCTTCAATTAAAAAGCAACATAAAAAGAAAAGTTATAGTACTATTTGATTTTTTAGAAAGCTTTGGATGCCTTGAAAAGTTTTTCTATGTGTCATGAGTGTGTGTTTGTACATACATTTCATGACATAATTTGGGCCACTCAGGGGCTTTTTTTGCTTTTATCCAGTTCTTACCTGTGTTGTACTTAAAAAATATGTTAGGGAAGTTATTTTCAAATAAGGGAAATATTACTGAAAGTATTCTATGAATATATTTCAGGGAAATCTAAGGTACCAGATAACTAAATGCAGCACATTAACACTGTGAATAAACGTAAAATTTCATCCAGTTTGAATAAAGATATTATTCAGGAATTTCCCTTTTGTGGCCTCTGCTACTCTATTTTAAATGCTTGGCTGTGCAGTCACCCCCGAGGGGTTTATTGGAACTCATCTTCATTTTGGTGCAGGGACTGGGTGGGACTCTGAGTGAATTTAAGATGTATCAGCAGGTAAGTACCTGTGATGTACTCAGAGCTGATTTCTGGCTCATGAGTTTATTGTTACCATCACTTTCCTTAACCTGGTCCAAATAGGACTAGGTATATTTCTTGCTTCGCAGTTATAAGCAATAAAATTATCTTGGCAGTAAGAAGTTAACTAGTAAAGTCCAACTTAATTTAATTCATGGTACCTTCAGTTTATAATTAAGAAGTCTGCTCCAAGAAGAAAATAACAATGGGACACAACTTTGTATCCTGAGAAACAGCAAACTGTCTTCCAGCCTTGAAGTCATGCTTCTCGGTTTTGAAGGCACTTTTACCTTCAAGAATTTCTTGCTATGAAAGGAGTGTTATATCTCATTGTCCTCCCATCTTAACTTTTCTTTTTTTGTTCTCAGTGCGAGATGAGGTCAGAAGCACGACGAAAAAATCTTCTAATTTTGATTCTGCATTACTTAACACAAGAAGGGTAGGTTACGTTACAAATGTTTACAGAGATGATTCCTCTCTTTTTCAGATCTCCACTTTTCCAGATGCACCCTTTTAAAAACAATTAATAGACTGTATTTTTAAAGAGTGGTTTAATATTTACGGAAAAGTTGAGCAGAAAGTACGGAGTTCCCATAAGCTGGCAACCCCCCACCCTGCCCAGTCTCCCCTGTTATTAATATCTTACATTCACGTGGTACATTTGTGACAATTGATGAACCAGTACTGTATATTGGTATATTATCATTAGCTAAAGGCCGTAGTTCACATCAGGGTTCCCTCTGGTTCTGCAGTTCTCTGGGTTTTGACAAATGCATGTCAAGTGTCCACCACTGCAACATCACACAGAATCGCTTCACTGCCCTAAAAGGCCCCTGTGCTCTACCTGCCCCTCCCTGTCCCTAGCAACCTGGACACACACTTTTCTTGCCTCATTTACTTAGATATTTTTCGCATTATGCATTTGCAAATGTTATTAACAAAACTACCCAGTTTGTGCGATACACACCTTTTCCCGTTCAGGTTTGAAGGTAGCGTAGGCCTTTCAGATGAGCTTCCCAGGGTCCCACTGCCGGCCATGCACACAGAAATAATGATCTTAATCTTCAGTTTTTCTTCCTTCAAAATAAAGATATTACATTTACCCGAATGAACTATGTTCAGCCCTTTTCTGTACAATGCCCATCCTATAACTTGCAGGGAATTTGGCTACTTACCTGTTACTGTCAAAAGAGTTTACTGTGCATTAACAAAGCATGCATTACTCCTTTCTGCCATGAGATGGCCCCTTTCATCTCAAATCAATGAAAATTCTACTTAGAGTTGATCATTTTCCCTGAAACCTGCTGGGAAAGGGACTTACGAGTGGATTATCAAGATGAAAAGTGAACTACAGTGCAGGTAATTTTTTAAGGACATATCAGTGTCAGAAAAATAGACTAGCCTTTAACAAAATACTAAGAATTCAGCAAAGAGGATACATTATTGTGGATTTGAATAAACAGAAAGTTTTGTAAAGAAGGTGATGTGAGCTGGTCTTTATTTTAAAAAAATTTATTTTTCAATTACAGATGGCATACAATGGAAGATGTGTAGAATAGCAATAGACAGATGTGAAGGACAAGGACATGCTAGGCTGGGGATCAGAAGAAGGGGCATAGCATAATTGGAACAATTAGGGAAAAATGAGGGAGAACTGGTAAGGTCAGACAGTGGAAGTTCGTGGATACAGGCCCTTGCAACACTACACATGCATTTTCCTCGGGATTTAATGCGTTAACAGCCTTCCCGCCTCTCCTGCGGCATCTCGCTCATTACAGCTCACTCCTCTTTCTGAAGTCCTGTCCTGTCACTGTTGGTTAAAAACCTTTAGTGGCTTCTGCCAACCTTGTCAGATTCAGAACTCATTCAAGCTCAAGTAGTATAACAGGGACACACAGAAGCAGTTTTGTTCCCCTGATCAATTAGTTTAGGAAACATGGGACCTGCCATCATCTATAATAAATTTTTTTAAGTCAAAATCCTATGATCCTGGAGTTTTGAATATACTGTCGTGTCAGTAAAGACTACAAGCAATTTACAGTATATGTTTCCATCTTCCTTTCTTTGCTTCACAAGTGCATATATGTAAGTGTATGTGTACTTAGTCATATGTGTATTTAGTCATCAAAAATGTATGGAAAGATGAAGAGCATGTTGAAAGTCATTATCTCTGAGTAGTGAAATTTTCTTTAGGCTTATCTGTATTTTCTAGTTTTTCCTTTAAGTGTTATATATTACTTTATACTAAACAGAAGTTATTAATGAGAAATGGATTTCATTCTCTCTGTAAAATGGGGATTAAGACATAGTGTAGAAGACCGGCGAGCTGTCAGTGAGTGTGAAGCTCACTGACTAGAGCCAGTTAAAGTTTGCAAGTTCTTTAAAATTAGCAAGGTCATTGGAAATAATCATAGCAACATCATTTAAGAAAGTTCAGTCTTCCAGCTGGCCTGAATCTGGGGCAGGGAAGAGAGCATTAAAAAAAAAGTTTTCTCCTTCTACCTTCCAGGTTCAAGTCAAACAGAAAGTACTCTCATCTGGGCAGGAATTCTCAACCTAAGCTTCTTGGATAAACCCCTGAAATTGAATGTGAATTTATGCCTATTTACACATGTGTACAGTTTCCAGGAGAGAGCTCTTGCTTTTAAAAAGAAGTTAAGAACTAAGATTAAGACCTGGAGAGTCTTACCACTTTCAGAGGATTGTGAGGCAGGGCATTTGTGTTTATTGCTAAGACAGCTTAAGTCGGACAGCTTTACAACTGAACTGTTAAAAATGACAGTGAAGAACCCATGGTAAAGATGCGACATATGTCCAGAAGTAGTCATGTGTGACTGGTGAAAAAGTTACCAGAAATAATACATCCAAGTGAATGACATCTTCTCATACTAAATTTCCTTGGTGATGTTGATCAACATATCATTGGAATTTTCTTCAGAGTTCATGTCATATTCTTTTGAATTGCTTCAGTGATGGCAAATCTTGCCTGTTGGGGCTGAATTTGGGTTTTGTCAATTGCCAAATGTTACCGAATATAAATAAAGATGTTGGGCAAATACTCACTTTTGGCTACAATGAGTAAAGGTAAATCACAAGACATTTTCTTAGTTGACTTACTTCTGTGAATTAGCACTTACAAAAACAATGACCATATGGACTTTTAATGCCTGTTTGCTTTTATTCTTTCTACTCAAAGTTAATTTATTTGTTTGTTGTTTTTCTTTTCTTCTGTGAAATGGCCAGATACATCGATGCAGCTAATGCTTTGGAGCAAGAAACTAAACTGGGGTTACGACGCTTTGAAGTTTGTGACAACATTGATCTTGAAACTATTTTGATGGACTATGAGAGCTATTATTTTATAAAATTTCAGAAATACCCCAAAATCGTCAAAAAGGCATCAGACACAGGTACATGGCTATTTTGTATAAGTAAAACTTTATTTCATCTTTTAAGATTAGCATTTTTCCCTCATTTTATTCCCAGATAGATGGTGCCTCTTCTGCTGCACTGAAATGACAGACCAGAAAGATCCTGTAGTTTCTCTTTGATCCAGTGCAAACAATTTAAATATGAGCCTGTGGACATGAACATTCCTTTAATTATGTTGGCATTTGTTTGAACAACGTGTGTTTTAGGATAATGAAAGCAAAATCCCGTTGTATCACAAGTACTTTTTTTCTCAATTCCAGTTTACATTCAATATTATTTTGTATTGGTTTCAGGTATACAGCACAGTGGTTAGACAATCATATACTTTACAGGTACTTTTTAGAAGGCCAACATTACTTTCATTTCTTTAGAAATAGAAAGAGCTGTTAGAAGAGGATAAATGACAGAAGACTCTTTTCTTGTTAGGAAGACCTATTATCTATCTTGAAAATAACATGAAAATGAATATTGGTGAAGCTAATAGCTCATGTATAGATAATGAAATGCTTTTGAAAGCCATCAATCCAGATAATGATCAATATTTTGCGAAGACCCGTATAGGTAAGCAGTCAAGGAGGCTGGCTGGAGGAAAGATCTAAAGTAAGGGCCCTATGTTTTGTAGTAACATTGGCTTAGAAGTCTGTAAGTGGGGGAAGTAATTATAAACCAAGGGAGATCATTGTCCTGTTTACAAGGCACTTGTTAAGCCACAGACTTTAACATTTCATGTGGGGACCAGGAAACCAAGAGGAACGTCAATTAAAAATAGCCGGGGCCAAATCTCAAAGCTGGAAGGGGTCCGAGAGGGAGGTGTTTTATCTGAGCCCCCTTCCAGTGCAGGGTTCAGAGCTCGGAGTTCTTGGCTGGTGGATCTGGGTCTTGGCAAAGAAAGCACTGATTCGTAGCCACTGGATCACCAGAACTATTATTTAAATTTCTAAATCGATAGTGCTGACCTAGGCTGGAAACGTGTCCCCCTGGGATTTGGACATTACGTCTCTATGTTAGGTAAACTGGCAGAGGACGACTGATAAGCGTTCCCTGCCAGACTCATGGAGTCTTCTTGGTGCCCACAGACCATAGTAAAATATTGTCAAGTTCATGGAAACCTAGGGAAAGGATATAAAGCTAGCCCATATTGGAGTTGTCCCTAGATCCATGGTCTCCAACAGGTTTAATATCTGAGCCCTTTGGGGTCTTTCTCTGTGTGGAAATGTCCAGGAAGCCTGGGCTTCTTCCTCTTCACTAGTCATTTCACTTCTCTCTAGATAAGAGTAGTTTAGAGTCTTAAAGTTCCAAAAGACTGTAACATAAACTTAAAAATTAAATTATTTCCTTTTCAACTAAAATCTGTTTTGTCACAGCAGAAAATAATTTACCATCAAGAAGTGGAGGGAAGACCAGAAGGTAAAGTGAATGGTAATTCATCTTGATCAACTCAACTCTAGGAGTTTGTGGGACCCTTTCCAGAAGATTCTCCAATGTGGCTCCATGACTGTCTACCAGCAATACCAGGCTATGGTCGTGTGAATTTGGTGGGCCCAGCCATGTGTTCCCCTCATGTTACAGATGTCCGGGATGTGGGCCAATGTCTGTCAGTTCTCCTGGTTTTACTGCCAATAATTACACCCACTGATGCTGTCTTTCTAGGCTATGTGGTATGAAAAGAATGGACCTCAGAGATGAAAAGACCTGGCTTCACTTCCAGGCTCTACTTCTTACAAGCTAGGAGCAGGTTTCTGAAACGTAGTGAGTTCCCAGCCCATAGTGAGCACCCAAGAAATATTATTTTCCCTTTTTAAATCGATTCATACCTGAGTTTCTTTGTGCTCGCCCATGTCCTCACCTGTATGAAGAGAATCAGGTCTTTCTTTTCCTTTCCTTTTCTGACACTCACCTTATATTCCTTTCTCTAGCTTCACAAATCCAAGTCTCATTTGGGGCTTGAAGCATTGGATGGAGCCCCTCTGTCTCCTGACCCTTCTTGGTAGACATGGGGTCCCACCACCCTTGCCTCAGTGTCTTCTACATTCCCTTCTTCCTACTCCTGACCCACACCCATTGTCGGAGCCTCTTCAGAAATGGCCAGTGCAAGGGCACAGCTGCCCAGGATGGCACAGCTTTGGGGCATGAAGGGCTGTAGATTTCTGCTATTATAATAAGACCCAAACCTCAGGGGAAGGTTGAAGTGGGGTTCCAGTAGGGGCCTTTCAACCATTCAGTCAGTGAATAAAATTTCTTTAAATCTTAGAATGCAATTGAAGAAAACAGAGATTACAGTCACAAGCAACTCATTAGACCTTCAGGAGGTATGAGTTCCATGTGCCCTGCTAAGTTCCCTGCTCTTGTAACTCCAGCCTAAGAAGGAAAAGGCAAGACATCTCACAGGGCAAGTGGGCATTGCTTATCAAATAGCCATGAAGCCCCATATGTGTCATGATGATACAGTAATACTCTGCCTGAGGCTACCTTTGCTTTGCACTGTTCTTTACGAACAGTTTCATTGTTTTAACCAGAGTGTTATTCTTTTATTTATAGTTTCCATAAAGCTAGTCAGACTGGTAATAAATAACTACTTGTGAATAAAATCAGCCAGAAGCATTTTATGAGGCCAGCTTTGGGGAACGCATTTGGATTCTGATTATTTTTCAGCCACACATTCATGCTTGGAATTTGCTCAGCATTTCTTACCCGGCAGAACATCCTGTGAGTGAATGCCATTGGAGGGCTTTGCTTCCCTTTTCGGATAGAGCTTAATGGCTTGGGGTTCCTTCGCCTCTTCTCTGAGTAGATATTTGTACTGGTAAACATGAAGGTTGGTTGGCAAATGGCTGGAGTCCGGAAGAATAACTAGGAAAATAATGAATGGTGCTTTTTTACAATTTTATACTCAAAGATAGTTATTGAAATGAGAGGTTTTGTCATGAAACTGACTATTAACAAATAAAAGTGTCTTTTTCTAATTCTTGCATCTCACATCGGAGAGCAAACTCCCCTTTTAGAGATTTGCAGCTGACCCAAAGGAGGAAAGGTTCTTGAATGTTTGAATGACAGAATTAGGATGCCAAAAAATCTTGACAGTTTGGGAGATAGGCCCACAATAACAAGATGAAATTTAATGAAATACGGTTTAAGCTCTTACCATCTACTCACAACAAACAGCTCCTCCATTACAGAATCAGAGACCTAGGAATCTTCATGAACTGCAGATGCCTTGTGAGTCAACAGTGTGGTGTGATTGCTAACGTGGTCTCGGCTCTCCTCAATAGAAATAGTGCCCAGAAAGGAGGAGGTGACTTGACTCTGGTCAGAAGACAGTGTAAAAAGGGAAAGGTGACCAGAATAGTAAGAATCTAGAAGCCAGATGGCCTTAGGAATGATTGGAGCAACTGGGAATGTTTAGCTTGAAGAACAGAAAACTTGGGGTGGGGGAGGTCCCTAAACAATGCAGTAGCTGTCTTCATTTTCTAAAGAGGGATTGGACTTCCTTTGCAAATTCCATAGGGCACACCTAGAGTTGGTGGGTGTCTAAAGTTAAAACGGGGTGAATTTGGTTCCATATTAGGAAGAATTTTACAATTGTTAGAGCCGATTGGAGATTAATCGCATGTTAGTGCACTTGTCTTTGGTCATGTTAAAGCAAATCTGTGAGTCAGTTGCCTCCAGTAGGAAATCACAGTGGAAAAATAGACTCCCAGGTCCCTGACAGCCCTACACAGGTGTAGAGGCAAGTTTAACTTTGTGTATATATATTAAATTAATGCTGTTCACAAGGGTTTGCACTTGTGAAATATTTGGTATTCATTTCATAGATATTTCATTGTTGTACCAGCAAAAGGCCTGAGGGACAGACATTCTTATTCTTAATTTACAGATAAAAAACAGGTGCCCTGAGAAATTGGCAGTTGTTTACCTCTCATGACATTCTTCCCCATAGGCCCAACAGTAGGGCCACCATGTTTGAACATTGGTGTGGATGGTCTTGCTGGCCAAATAGCTAGTGTTTAGTTTAGATGTGGCAACTTTTATTTTTTTCCTCACAAAGAAATGGATTTGAAACAGCAGCTTTCTGAGACCATTTAGAACACGGGGAGAAAAACATCTAGAAATACCCCCTGCAAATGCATCTCACATGTAAGGACATGAGAATAGACATAACCAAACAATTGATGATGTGGGCATTCATGCTCTGCCCCCAAGCAGGTCCTGCTTCTCTCTGTACTTATGTACAATGTTGATACAGTCAAATGCACTGGCAGCCCACCAGCAGGGTCCCTTCCCAGTCAATACCTCTCATCTCCACCTCAGTTAGCCCCTATTCTGACATTGTTTTGCCCAAAGTACACAATTCTGGTGAAAATCTGTGACAACAGAGATGAGGTAAGGTTGCTTTTCTTCCATGAGCACCTTTTGGTGTTTTGTTTTTTTTTAAAAATCCTCACCTGAGGATATGTTTACTGATTTTTAGAGAGAGAAGTGGGGGAGAGAGAGAGAGATAGATATGTGAGAGAGAAACATTGATTCCCTCCCATATGTGCCCCTCTTTGGGGATCAAACCTGCAACCTAGGTGTGTGCCTGACCAGAGATCAAACCCACAGCCTTTCTGGTGTATGGGGTGACGCTCTAACCAGCTGAGCCACCTGGCCAGGGCCCCTTTTGCTGCTTATTGTACACAGTGTGATGGGAGGTATTTCAGGTAGGCAGGGTACACCCGCGCACTGGATGGAGGCATGGACAAATCCGTGGGATTCCTCCCTCCCTCCCTTCCTTCCTTCTTTCCTCCCTTCCTCCCTTTCCTTTATCATTGTATCTTTTCCATGACCATTCCTGGGCTTTCTAATGCTCGTTAATTTGAGTGCAGGATTCCTTCAACTCCTGTACATTTCCCTGGTCTGAGTGCTGCTCTTTAAAAAAGGGGGAAAGAAACAATGGAAGGGTGTTTGTAAAGCTTTGTGTTCTTGGGGAAATAAAGCTATTTACTGAAGCGCTAAAGCCAGGGAGCATGAAAGGGAAATGAAGAGAGTGAGTTGGGGCGGGGGGAGGGGCTCCAGGAGGAGGTGGGCCCTCTAGCCCAGTCTTGGAGGAACCCAGTGGATAGACTGAGCAAGTCAGGGCTTGGATGGACAGGATAGGGGGATGATGCACATGGAAGGGCCCTGTTGTGGCGCACCTGCCTGTCCTTCAAGAACTCTCTTCAAGTGCGCTCCACGAATTGTTCAGTTACCTCAAACTAAGTGGTTAGAATAATTTCCTTCAAGGTCTTTGTTTCCTCTCCTAGGGTGATGAGTGACAGTTGTCAGAATCTTCCCAAGATCAGTCACCTGCGACCACGGTCCAAAACCACGGTGGGGAAGCCAGGGGAAGCCAAACTCCTCCATAAGGAGCACCGTAAACAGGTTGGGATGGCTTTGCTTGGTGTTGGTAAAATTGCAGGTAACTGAGAAATAGCCCCAAGAAAATAGTCACATTTTATTTATTTATTTGAGGACCTATGTTTTTTAAATTGCTGTATGACTTCATTAAATTGTACATTTTCCTCCAATTTGCTGGGTTAAAACCACATGCAAATCATTAGTCTTCCTAATGTTTCTTAATTTTCGTGGGGTGGTTCTTTCCTCCCTCAGCCTTTCCCCTGGTCTGAGTGCTGGGTGACAGACCTCGAAGAGTGAGCCCTGGCCCAGCCAGAGCAGGAGGGCCTGGCTGTTGCAGAGTTTGATCCTCCCATTTGAGGGACCTGTAGTTGGCAGGTCTTCCTGTCCTGAAGCACATACCTGGGTTCCTAAATATAGGCCAGGCGTAGTCCTGGGTGTGGCTGGGCTTCAGAGTCTCCTATTGGGTTTTTCCAAAATGCACATGGTTGGTCCCCACCTCAGACCTTCACACTGGGCTTTCTTGGAGAGGAGATGGGCAATGAGAGGAGAGAGGCCAGCAGGCAAGTGGAACCAACAGCTCCTGATTCAGGAAATCTGGGCCTAGAACCTCCTGTTTCAGAACAAAACATATCAGGTTTCAAAGGGAAAACAATAGAAATTATGAAACAGAATCAACGTCAAAGATGTCTGGTGGGATAGAAGAAATAATCACTCACTCAGTTGGTCAGAGTGGGTCAAAAGGAATCTCTCACCCTCAAAGAGGTGGGCCGGTCTGGCCCTTGCAGTCTGACCCAGGCGGGAGGGAAGTGGAGGAGCAGCAGGGTAAGTCCCATAGGAGCTGGCAACTCTGCTGCCTCTCCAAACTCAGCCACCCCTGGGCACAAAAGACAAGCCTGGGAGGAAAGACAAGCCAGTCAGTGGGGATGGACTGAGGTCCAGCTGTTTCTTCCATTGGAAAAGCTGATCGGAACCCCTGGCTTCAAAGGCCAGCTCTTTCCATGGCACAGCAGATAATTAATTCCTCTTGGGCTGCACAGAAGTGGCTGAATTACACATCGGTTTCCCATTTACAGAGCTGATTTCTAGCATTTGATTCAGGATGATGGAATAGGCAGCTACAACCAGCATCTCTATATCGCTTTCCACAGCATACTTCTTGTCTTCCTCTTTTTTTAGGAGGTTGTCAATAACACTTCCATGGACAGCACTGACTTTGGCTTAAGTGTATCAGGAATCAGCAGAGGCAGTACAGAAGAAAACATCTGTCCACACAAAGTAGGTGGAATGCATAAACCTGACACCGAAAGGGGAATTTTGCTTTTCTTTTTAAAAATGAAAATAAAAACATTATTTTTGTCATGCAGAAAAGTTAATATGTAATGATCAAAGGTTGGCTGTGAGATGAAGTGGGAAAAGCACTGGATAGGATTAGAACCCTGGGGTTCTGGCCTGAATTTTCCTTCTGGATGAATGAACTTGAATGAACTGCCCCATCTCTAAGAAGCTCAGTTTCCTTTTTTGTAAGTCTAGGGGTTTGGAAGAGATGGCTTCTAATGTTCCTTTCAGCGGCATTGGTTTCTTTCCTGAACATCTCAAGTTCATTTGAATGGATGTTTCTGATCAGGTCATAAGGAAGGGACGATTTAACCCAGCACTTAACCTTTGAAAGAATCTGGCTATAAATTCTCTTTCAGCAGAAATATCCTCAGGGTAAAATGTACATGATTTTCTCCCTAGCATTTCAAATGTTTATAAGCTAAATTAGGGTGTATGGCCAGGAGGCTGATCTCCAAAATGTGTCTCTCATTGCCATGTGAGGGTCCCTAGCTTCAGGATTCCCAAGTGCTCTTCCAAATTTACTAGGCGTATTGCTCTTCAAGCTAATTAATGGCTTTGGAGTCAGCTTGCCTAGGCTCAAGCCCCGGCTCAGACCTTCCCAGCTGTGTAACCTTGGGCAAGTTGCTTAATCTCTCCAAGCCTCATTTCTCTCCTCCATAAAATGGAAATCACAGGGCTGCTTTAAATGCCATAATGAATGGAGGGCCCAGTACGGTGCCCAGCACCCAATAAACACTTAATAAATGCCAGCTACAGTTACAGTTGTTTGTTTTTCCACACATCCTTACTTTTCCTTCTTCCTAGAGGGGAGACAAGGTAGCATTGGATGGTGTATGGGAGACAGGTATCTGAGTTTGAATCCTGGCCTGAAGTCACTTGTTAGGGGAGTGGCTCCGGGCAGGTCACTTAACTTCCCTGGCCTTACGTCCACACCTATGAAACTAGAACACCACGCCTGACTAGCAGAAGTGTTATTAGAATTGGAAATAATCAAAAGTACAGATTAGTAGTTACAAAACAGTCATGGGGATATAAAGTGCAGAATAGTAAATATAGTCGATAATATTGTAATAACTATATATGGTGTCAGGTGGGTACTGGAAATATCCAGGACAACACTTTGTAAATTATATAATTGTCTAACCACTATGATGTACACCTAAAATTAGTATAAGATAATATTGAATGTAAACTGTAATTGAAAAAAAATTTTTTAATTAAAAAAAAAAAGAGAATGGGAAATAATCTTCACAAGGTAGTGTGCACACCTATTTTGTGTTAGGTACTCTACTGAGTGATGAAAGTCCATGATGGTAAATAGGAACTAACATTACTCTTGTGCCAATAAGTTCTTCCCATGCGTGGAATGTTTCAAAAGGAAGAGACAACACAGGGGAAATAGATATCTAAGGAGGCAGGTAGCGTGTGTCAGAAAATGAAAAATGCTTGTGAATTTCTATTCAAACCAACTTCATTCTAAAGAACTTATTTACAACTTGTTTTTTTCTAGAGTGCCCCGACCTCAGGAAATTACCTTGTTCATTATTAGTGCAGGTGCTTTTTAAAGCTGCACTTTAAGTTTGCCCTACGCATCAAGGAACATAAATGTGTCTTGGTTTAATGAAGCCGAGCTATTAAAAATAGTCTTCCCTCAAGTTTTAAGGGTGTAAATAACCATTACTCCTTTTCAGGGCCAAATCATTGACTTCCGAGGGCTGCTCACAGACGCTATCAAAGGAGCAACCAGTGAACTTGGCTTGAACAGCTTCGACTGTAACCCAGACCCCTCAGTAAGTGGCTAAAATGTAACATCGATCTTGTAAACTGCCAAGATCCAGAATAACTTTAAAATATAATTTTCAGTCCAGAGAAGCCTTAAGATTGGTTAGAAGGTCATAGCCACCTGCCACCATTTGTGTCACTGTGATCCATGCCCTGCTTTTCTTCCTAAATTACAAAGCAATATTGTAACGTGAGGTTTTGTGTTCCCATCGCCAGCAACGCCTGCTGAAACCTCTGAGTGCATTAATTGGCATGAACAGTGAGATGCGAGAATTGGCAGCTGTGGTGAGCCGGGTAAGATCTGATATTCAATTCACAAATTTACAGAGGTGGATTGGGGCTCTTGGAGCATTGTGGGCTGCTTCTTTTATTAATAACAATAAAATATGATCATTTATTTATAAAGTGCCCCCACTTGCAAAGACTCTCATATTGTTTAGAGGCACAATAATGCATGATAAATAAATTATAGAATCATAAAATTACAATATAAAAAGCCCACCATCTCACTATAGAGGCCAAGAAAACCAGAAGAGAAAAATATTTAGAAAGTAAGGGACAGGTGAAAGGTTTTAAACTGAGCCAGGAGTTAAGGAAAGGAAAGCATCTTAGAGAAGGAAAGAGCATGTCTGCATCTCGTTTAAACAGTCAAAGCCTAGAAATAAAGATGTCAGAAGTCTGATGATTTCGTAAGTGGAAATTCCCATGAAAAACAAGATCAGCGGGAAAGAGCTTATCATCTAGACTAATGACTTTTGAACACTGCCCCCCTCCCCTGCCCCAGAATCTAGGGCAGGGAAGTCTTTTAGTTAATGACACAGACTCTGGAATTGGTTGGCCTGGGTTTGATGTCTAGATCCTTTTCTTTCTGGCTGTGTGACTTTGGACAAGTTCCTTGGGAATAGAAGAGATTCCTGAGTTATGGAGACTTTCTAATTTCCAGCGATCTCATATTTCATGAAAGACTGAGATCTAGTCAAGCTCAGACAAATGTTTCAAATGCTGCAAAAAACTGCAGAGTGATGTAATTCAGGGTTCCCAGCTCTCTTTTCCAGCCCAGCAGTTGTTCATCACATGCCTACTATGTGTCAGGCATGTGCTGGGGGTTGGGACACAATGGTGGACCCACCAACGGAGTCCTTGCGGGCAAGAGTTTCTCGTCCCATGGGCAAGGTGGACTTCGAGAGCACAAAGGCAGTGTTTTGTGCCAAAGCAGAAGGAAAGTGTTAGGGAAGAAGATATCCAGGAAATGGCCACATGAACAAGAGTATAAGATGGATGGGTGGGGGGGACATTCTGGGCAAAGGTACATACTTGTGAAACTCTATCGATTGTGCAGTGTTTCCAGTGAGCCAAGTAAAACGCAAGGAGTTCTGGGGAATGAGGCTGGAGAGAGAGGCCAGGGTTCCCGAGTAAGGGCTCCATGAACAGGCCCCGGGGCTGGGAACCCACCTGTCAGAGTGGGGAATCTTTCAAAGGTGTCCATTGAGAATGAAATATTCAAATGTGCTTTTAGGTAACTTGTTCTAATGACAGTGTGGTGGGTGGATGTTAAAAAAATGGAGAAAGGGAGACTAGCTCTGAAGTTAATACCAGTGAGAGGATGAGGGATTGAGCCAGGCTGTGGTAATTGAGAAGCATAAGAGAGAAAAGTATTTTTTATGGCCATAAAAATCAATATGTAGTCTCATTACTATTTCTGCAAAAGGATAACAAGACTAGTGATGATAGAGTTGTAGAGTGGTAGTGGTCTGAAATGATCCCATCTGGAATTCTTTCTACAGTACCATGGGAGGCAGTCATCCACCCTCTGCTTGATTGCTTACAGTGATGGGGAGCTCACCACTTCATGATGCAGCCCTGTTGTGTTTTGACACATGACATTTGATTGCTATAAGGGAAACCTTCCTATTGGGAAATTAAACACTACCATATGGAACTCAATGTCACCTTTAGAAGAGGGCAAAAAATACTACTATTATCTGTGAGTGGCTGGTGGACATGCAGATACAGACTTTAAAGACATGGTAGTTTTTCCCAAGATCTTGGAAGACTGAGTCCCTTTTCTGTCATCCCATCCAGGAATGGATCATGTATATAATGCATGACCCAAATGACTTGTATGAATAGTATCTTTGATAAAAGTCATCACTTGTGGGGAAGGGAATTGGGAGGGTGGAGGACAGGAGTGGGAGCATACTATCTCACCAGCATTTAAAAAATATAGTTTTATATTTTTGAACTCATGCATGTATTACTTATTTAAAAATTAAGTAAGTATAAAAATAGTTTCTAGATTGTTGTGTAGTCATCAGAATGACTTTTGGAAAGAGTTTTTTTGTTTGTTTGTTTTTTTAAAGCAATATTCTAGATATACAGTTTGCCTGCAACAGCTCCTACTGAGAAAGGCCCCTGAGTGACAGTTCTAAGGCACCTCGTGAAATTGAAGTTTGGAAAGTGTAAATGAGTTATCCGTGAAAGCTACCTTAATTGATTACCTCAGGTGGTTGCTACAGAGCCCTACTATGAAAGGGGAAAACTCACTTTTGCTTGGTTGTTGGCGTCCATGAATTTTGTACAAGCAATTTCTCTTGATGGAAGGAGAGAATGATCACTAGGGAAAAAGAGAAATTGGTTTCAGAGGAGCATTATCTCTTTCATGCAACAAATTAAGGACGTGTTTGCAAGATGAAGGAAAAAGAGAGAGTCCAGGCACTGGCTACAAACTATGTTTTGCCGTAAAAGCTAATGTAATTTGAAGGCATATTCTATAGTTTCTTTGATTATGGTCATAAATCAGCATGCTTTGCTATTGACTGAAGACAGGTATAGTCCATCGTTAGGAGCTCCCCTCCCCACACCCTAAAAGCACCATATTATATTATCAATATCTTCTTCAGGGAAAAATCATTGAATATTCTTATGGCATTCCTTTGGTGAACCAATGCAAACTTACAATGTGCATATATACATATATCAAACATAAAATGTTTTTATCACCAGCTCTTTATGTCCTATTGTAAGTCAAGTATTCTGTGGCTCCTGTGTTTATTACAGCTGTGGAAGAAAACATTAGTTTTAACAAAATGATCAAATGTGCATTGCAGGACATTTATCTCCATAATCCAAACATAAAGTGGAATGACATTATTGGACTCGATGCAGCCAAGCAGTTAGTCAAAGAAGCTGTTGTGTATCCTATAAGGGTAAGGATGGGAAGCCTCTTGGGCATTATTTCTGTTCATTATCAATTGGACAAGCTGTATGTCATACACCCAGCAGGGAGAGACGCACAGGATGATTTTCTGTCTGTAAGTTAAATTTTTGCCTGTGTCACAATACTGTGTCAATACTGGAGTACCAAGGCCATGTCCATTCTAAGAAGCTGAAAAGGCTACATGTGGGTTCAAGGTAGGTATCTGCTCTAAGTGGCAATATTAACTCTAAGACTGTAGTATATATAATTTGTCAGTTCCTAAAGATTGGCTCAGATTAGTCTGCCTCCCTAAAAATAAACTATAGTAGAAATACTTCCTGTAGGAGAAGTCCACTCACTTTGTTTTCATAGATCTGCGTTCCCCTCCATACACACACAAACCCCCATCATCTGGAGCTTCCCTTCTGGCTGGCTGTAAAGACGAGACAACCCCTTCCAGGGCACTGGCCAGTAAAGCTAGCATGTTGTGCTCATTGCTTGCTTCTGACCAGTCTTTGTGCAGAGTGGCTCACTGAACAGGAAGAGAAATGGAAAGCAAGACTCTCAATGTTTGGTTCACAGACATGGTAATGAGAAGATCAGTGTATCACATAGCTATTGCTGTACAACAGACCTCCCCCAAATGTAGTGCCTTTGAAACAACAATCATTTATTTGTTTGCAGTTCTGTGGGTAGGCAGTTTGGACTAGGCTCAGCTGGGCTGGCTCCTCTCTTTTCCAGGTGATATTGGCTGGCCTCATTCACATGTCTGGGGCACGAGCCAGGGTGGCTGGAAAAGACAGAGAGGCTGGGAAAGCTGGAACACACAGGGCAGCTGAGGCCCCCCTCCACATGCCTCTCATCCTCCAGCAGGCAAGCCAAGTCTTGTTCATCCACACGATGGCAGATAGGTCCCAGACAGAAGCAAGAAAGGGCAGGCAGGTTCCAGTCCATGCGTATTTCCCATGTCTCTTCTTATATTCCTCATACTAAACAGTCTTATACTTTCAAGTCTTTTCTTATACTTGCTAATATCCCATTGGCCAAAATCACAAGGTCAAGCCCAGATTCAAATGGTGGAGAAATATGCTCTGCCTCTTGTTGGAAGGAGCTGCAAGTAATTTGTGGCCTTTTTTTGTATTCTTATGCAGTCAGGATTACAACTTCATTGAATAACCTATTTTGAACCACTGAGCCCATACAGCTCCTGATTTTTGGATACTTCTGTTCTAACAAGACAAAATCAATAAATTTGGATTATGTTTCCCCCCTTTTTTCCCTGTGTTAAGAGGTGGATAAGAAATATACTAGCATTCAGAATTAGTAGTTTATTCACCATGCCCTCTGAGTGGCTCTATAGTATAAGACTTCTAGAAAAGATAGAACATCACATTGAAACTCTCTGGATGTGTTACCTCCATGGTATTATAAGCTCTGTATATTAGAGATTTTGACATTAGCATCTGCAAGGTACTGATAACTAGCTATAATTATACTATTATCTTTCCTTTGGTTGTTCCTTACCAACCCTACCCACCCTCTAGATTGTTTGAACTTTAACTAATGGGAGAGACTCACTGAAGGCTATGCATGTCCTGTTTGTGGCTAGTGTCTCATAATGCATTCAGCACTGACTGTTCTCAACCTTTAAATCAGGCTTCATCATAGTGTTATGCTTTCTTCACATACGAGGTCTGTCCAGAAAAAGTCCAGCCATTGTTAATACAACGAGAACAGTTTGCACAAATCAATGTAACCTGGCAGCCAAGGAGAGTGGACTGGAATGCGCATGCATGAACAATAATGATTTCACTGTACTAGTCAGTGGGGACGGTAGATGCTGTTGAGCGAGCAGTTGTACTGTGTGGCTGTTGCATTCAGAATAACTGAGTGAGTAGAGCAATGAGTCTGCATCGAATTTTGCGTTAAGCCTGGACATTCCTATGCAGAAACTATTTGGATGATTCAGAAGGCTGCATCTATGGGCAGCTGGTGACTGGCAGCTTCATTATGACAAGACGCCTGCTAACGTATCACGTCTAGTGCAGTTTTTTGTGAAACATCAAATCATCCAGGTGACTCGGCATCCCTACAGTGCAGATTTGGTGCCCTGCAGTTTCTAGCTTTTCCCAAAACTAAAATCACCTTCGAAAGGGAAGAGATTTCAGACCGTCAATGAGACTGAGTAAAACACTATGGGGCAATTTAGAGAACTGTGTGAGGTCCCAAGGTGTCTAATTTGAAGGGGATTAAGGTGTCATTGTCCTATGTACAATGTTTCTTGTGTCTTTCTCAATTACTGTCTTTATTTTTCATATTACATGGCTGGATACCTTCTGGACAGACCTCATACACCTTTATCGGTTGGTTCTAGTGTTTCTCTTAAAGTTCATACCTGCTAGGTCTTCAGAAGGTTGCCAAATGCTCTGCATATAGAACTTGAGTTGATGGTGAGAATGATGTCGCTCATGCATGTAAGAAATAACTATTGTAATGGAGAGGAAAAGTACCTACACATGCCTTTTCTTTCCTTAAAAAAAAGAAAAAGGCGCTTAAGAAAAGCCACACAACTTAAGCCACGCATTCCTATTGTGTGAAGGTAAAGCTGGGGTATGTAAGATATAGATAGAGGCAGCCAGCCTTAATAAAAGGAAGCCCTGGCTCTCAGAGTTGTGTTGTGTTCTCTCCAGCTTCACTAGCTTGCCTGTGCGAAGGGTGTGACTGACATATTGATACCAAACTCATCACTGTTCCTTGTTCCCACAGTACCCGCAGCTGTTTACAGGAATTCTCTCTCCCTGGAAAGGACTACTGCTCTATGGCCCTCCAGGTAAAGAGATCTTTTTGGTTTGGTCTTGGTATGAAGTGTGCACGCAGAGGATGACTTGCTCTGTCTGTCCTCACATCAGGATGGGGCAAACAAGAGCTTAGGAACTTCCTCCTTTTTTTGCTCATGACACTGACTTCTATTTGTAAGCAGAGAAAGAAAGTTTAAATGCCACACATACATTCTCCACATGTGTTTCTAGGTACAGGAAAGACTTTACTGGCCAAAGCTGTGGCCACAGAATGCAAAACAACCTTCTTTAATATTTCTGCATCTACCATTGTCAGCAAATGGAGAGGGGATTCAGAAAAACTTGTTCGGGTAGGAATTCTTTTTTTCTTTTTTAATATATAGTTGACATACAGTAAATGTCCTATTAGTTTTAGCTGTACATTATAGTGGTTTGATATTTATACATAGTACGAAATGATCCCCACAATAAGTCTAGTTATCATTTATCACCATACAAAGGTATTACAATATTATTGATTCTATTTCCTATGCTGTCTAGTACATTCCCATGACTTATTTATTTTATAACTGGAAGTTTGTACCTCTTAATCTCCTTCTCCTATTTCACCTGCCCCCCCAGATCCTCCCCTCTTTACTAACCACTAGTTTGTCTCATAGATACAGGAATACTTGATTTTGTTTTTTAAGAATAAGTTCTGGCAGAATACAGTGGTACAAAATGATGTTACAGCTTGTTTTTAAGTGATATATTTGTTAGGATTTATCCTGGATCTTGATTATCCAAAGCCCAGGAGATGGACTGACTATTATATGTGGATATTAATTATGCTCCCATCAGCAAAACATGATTTCCCTTCCTTTGGGAATTTGACCAACAGCCCTTTTGTGATTCATGTAACTTAGGAATGAAAGCTGGAAAAAGAATTGTCTCTGAAGTAAGACTATTTTTTCCTTCATTCAAGAAGCATTTACTATTAAGCATGTGCAGTATATTCAGTTAACGTTTATTGAGAGGCTACTACTGTAAGCCTGTACTGTAGTCCCTGTACTAGGTACTCAAAGGAAGAATCGAGAAACTTCAAACTTAATTATTCATTCAGATGCTCTGAGCAATCTTCCTCAATAGCGCTCATAACCTATAGGATTTTTCTCTCCTCAAGAGATTGTTTCCATCTTTACAATAGCTCATTCATAGTCTATGGTATATTTTATATGATAAAATTTTACCTTTTGAGAATACTTGTTTATGATTTATGCCTTGATGTAAGTTGAGTCCTTCTCAGAAACCCTGTTAAACTGTTGCACTTTGTAGAATGACTGATAAGTAATCAGTACTAAGTGAATACAAATATTATATGTTTTCTGAAAAGAAATTAAAATGTTATCCTTAAATTATGTTTCCTTGGATGAGTCATTTTCAAAATATTATAGCTTAATTGGAAGGCATAATAAAATATTTTTAAAGGGTTGATTTACCTAAAGTAAACTTTGATATTGTTCTCAAATTGTTTCAAATGTGTATGTTTTTATAAATTATTACCCCTTCAAGCCTGTAATTCATAGAAATCTATGTTGATGTATTTTATTTCTTTGTTCTTCATTTTGAATCTAACTCACCATATCCAAAGATGAGATTTGAACTTAGCTGATCCTAAAACTGTGGGTTCCTTGTGATTCTAATTAGGATTTTATTAATAAGCTGAAATCCAACTAACTAGAATCCTCACCAGCCTGAAGACTTTTTTTTTAAGTTCCACTTATGTGTGCTGAGGAACAACAAAAGGGTCCCAGAATCCATTTAGATCCATCTTCTGTCATGAAAAGGGCTGTTTAGAACTATGAGCACAAGTCCCTGCAAGGTACTCAAAGATGACATTATATTCCCTGAACAGGACTTGCTTAGACAGAAGAATAAATTCAGATATTTTATGAATATTATCAACAAAGACTAAAACTAAGTGGATTTTTTTGTTTAGTGGTGAATAGCCAGAAAAGTCACTTAGCCAGAACTCTTCCTTCTCTGTGAGCATTTTATTTAACTAAAGTTTTCTTCTACTTCAGTGTTATTTTGTTAGAATTCTAAGAGTAAGGAAATGACTACTCCCCTTACTTTATATTTAAAAGGTAATTAATCTTTTTGAAAAAAAGGTACAAAAGCCTTCTCCCCAGAAGTAACTATTACTATAACATATACCTATATGTTAATATAGATATAAGTAAAATGTTCTATATAAATAAATTTCCTTATAGAACATTTATTTACAGCTATGATAACATCAGCAACTGTATCTTTATCTCTCTTTCTTTTTAAATACAGGTAGGAACATACTACTCATACCCTTCTATACCTTGCAGGGTTTTTTCTCACTTGGACATTGAACCACAGTATTATAGATGAAACGTGTTCTTTTAGATGTCTGAATGGTATTTCATTGCATGGGTGTGTCCCAAAATATATTAAACCAGTCTTTTCTTGATGGACATTTAGGTTGCTTCTAGTCTCTTGCTATCATGAACAAAGCTACAGTGAACAGTCTTATCATACACACAACTTTGCATATGTAGTCATGTAGGGCAATTTCTTTGATGCAGAATTGCTGGGCAAGAGGGAATGGACATCACTGATTGCCCAGCTTACACTCCCACCAGTGGTGAGCATGCTTGCTTCCCCACGCCCTGGCCAACACTGTGGAGTACCCAAATTTTGAAATCTTTGTCAGTCTGATATTGAAAGTAATATTTCAGTGCTCAAATATGCATTTCTTTCATTCTGAATGAATCTGAGCATCTTTCTATAGATTTAGAAGAATTTGTGTTTCTTTTTTTCTGTGAAATGCATTTTTATTTTGGGTATTTAAAAAAGAATTCAAGAGCAAAACAGATAACCTCTGCTAACCTTGAAGGATCTCACCTTCTGCCCTCTCAGAAGCTACTTTATTTCTGACCTCTTGAAAAGATCTTCACCTGCAAAATCTTGGTCATGCTGTCAAGCTCCTTACTATGAAGCTTTCAGATAAAGATAGCCCTTCAGGACCTTCCCCTAAATCAGAGAAGCTTTCCTACCATTTGCTTCTCTTTCTATTACAATTAGGAGTTATTTATAGGGAACCCTTGGGTTATGTTGCTCCCTCCCCTCTTAATGTTCATGCCTCTTAGGAGTTGATGTTATTGAATAGTTGAGTGGTCTCTTTAGCAAATGCATACACCTGTTGGTGCTTACATCTTTCAACACCCCCCAAATGTATGATTTAACTTCCTCCAAGTACTTTTGAAAATTTTAGACTAATGCTTTCAGAGCACTTACCCAGGATCCTGTACACTCTCCATCAGTGGGGAGAGCAGTGGCATGGTCTACACACAGACATAGGATCCAGATGTGGTTCTCCTTCCACGTGGATGTTTGGTCTTGTCTTACCCCTTGGTCTCTCTGCGCCTTAGTGAGCTTCTTAGAAACATGTATGGTTCTGTAATAATAAACAGTTCTAATATTCCATTTTTCACTGGGAAGATTGTTGCCATTGTCATAATCCTTAATATCAGGTATACTTGGGCACTTTTTTTGTGACAAGGTGGTCTCTATAATGTTTAAAAGACATGTGTGATGAGTGTCCCAGCATTGATGCTGTTCTCTCAGTTCCCTAGACTGAGCCAGTTGTCTTGGCCAAACGGAATAGGACTCTGTAAAGGAAAATACTGGCGCATGAGCCTGGATGCATCACAGACGTGAGCAGTTTTCCCTTCGGTGCCAGGGAGACCTGTAAGGGATGACCCGCTACTACTCATGGAAACCTCACCTAGCTTTTTCAGAGCCCTTCCCTTCGTGATGCTTTGCTCATGTTAAGTGACATAGAGAATAAATCCTCTCTGCCTATTAAAAAACCTCTATTCTTTTCTAAATCTCTACTGCTTTCTCCGATCAACCAGTGAAGAATTGTATATGGTGCTCAAGAGATCAGTTTCAGGGTTAAAAAAAAAGGTTTAGTTTTTTATACTCTTTTCATCACCACCACATCTCCCTTTAGAGCTCTTTATTTTGTTTTTATATGGCTGTTCTTTTGCTGCTGGCTTCCCTGTTCTTGTTCAGTCTATAACATTTTATTCTGGAATGAAACATTTTATTCAACCGGGAATTGCCTTCAAGTACATGAGCCTACCACAGTGTTGGAGTGGTATGGGGACTTCACAGAGTGATTTGGGGAGCAGAAAGGGGCAAAATCGTTCAGTCTTTTTCACCCATGACTGGAATTCTACCCTTTTCCAGGCATTCTTCCTTCTGAGCATAACCCGCTCATTGTCCCTAAAGACTTAAGGAAAACTTAAAAATTATTTTACATATTCCTAGGCTTTTGTGTCCCTATGAAATATGTCACTGACAGGGGGTCTGAGGGATTAGCTAAGGGATTGAAAGCTCAGGAACTGTGAGTTTTATCTTAAGACCTCCCATTCAAGATTAGTAACTTTGAGATAACAACTTACTCTGTTCTAATTTTATCAAATGATAAATGGAAATAATTGGACCATCCAACCCCATAGGATATTATTCTAGGGAGAAATAACTGTAATGATTATAAAGTTGTTCGTGAAATAACAGAGTACAGCATAAGTGGTTAATATTGTAGTATGACTTAGCTTGCTCCAAATTAACTGGTTGATTTCATCTCTGCAAGCATCTGAGAACTTTAATTATATGAATTTGAACATGCGGTTGCTTTTCTCGCACCCAGGTGTTATTTGAACTTGCTCGCTATCACGCCCCCTCCACCATCTTCCTGGACGAGCTGGAGTCGGTGATGAGCCAGAGAGGCACGGCCCCTGGGTAATAGACAGGGTTTTTTTGGTCATCACTTCTCCCCTCTTGTAAGTGTGTTTGATGGTCGGAAGCCCATCGACATTTACCAGCAGAATGAGCCTATTAATAAGCCCACAAATTTTCTGCAGACACACGGAAAGGTCTTTAAATTAGATCCTGTTAACTGAATGGCTGATTTAAGTAGTTTTTATAACCGGAGGAAATGTCATCCTCCCTTCCCCCCTTCCCCGCAGAGTGGTTTTCAGGCCTGAAGACCCCCTAGCCCCACAGTCCCAGGCTGCCATAACAGAACAGTCCAGCTGGCTTAAAATAGCCGCCTGCGACCACCTCCTCTGGAGCCAGAGGGGCTGCCTGTGGGGGCCAGAGCTGCAAAGAGCCAAGTCCCAAGAGGGACAGTCCTTGCCAAGGTGTACAAAGCCAGGGAAGCCACTGCTTCTTTGTGACAACAGGTTGTGGCTCAACATGTTTGAATGTAAATATGTCACATACGTTATCTCTAAAGATCGTCTGCTAACGTCCCCAGCAGGAAAGACTGTTCACTTCTCGATCACTTCGCAGACTGTAATAAACTTGCTCTGTGTGTGTATGTTTTAAAAATGCCTTTCTGTCTTTTTTTTTTCAAGTCTCCTTCTATCACCATTTATTCCCCCCATCCCCTCTTCTACCTCGCCCACCCTTCTGATAATCATCATACAGTTGTCTGTGCCTGTTTTTTATTTTTGCTTAATTAATCCCTTCACCCTTTCCACCCAGTCCCACTCTTTGTGTCTTGATCAGAGGGATTTTTCTCTGAAACTTTTTCGGAAACTAGGCTCTTCTGGCTTGAGAAAAACAGGTCTCTGGGAAATCTCAACACAAATGCATTTATTAATGGCCTCTAAGAGTCTATCATTAAGACAGAACTAATAGTAATAAAAAGCAAGTGATTAGCTTGTTGGAAGTATAACTAGAATATAATTTGTGACATTTTACTTATTGAAAACCATTTTCCCAGCAGGAAAAAAACAACCATTACGGTCCATGGGACCCTTGCCATTGATTGAAATGGGATGATTCCATGGCGCAATGGGTGCTGTCAGCCCCGGGCTGGGGCACTTGGTCTCTCCGTATAGCGCCTGACGGGAACCAGCAGCTACACAGGTGCCAGGCTAGGCGCCACCAGACCACCCTAGTGGTCATTCCCTCTGCAGAGTCGCTGGCCGCCTGGTCTGCCTAACCCTGTGACCTACTCGCTCTTACACTTGCTTTGTTGGTCTCTATCCCTGGGTCCCCGAAAACTTTGGTTGAGCTAATTTGGAAACTCTTCATATACTACCCTTGAATGTGCTCCAGGTTTTTCACTGAATGTCTGTTTCTATGTCTGGAACTTAAACTCTACAACTAGAATCTTCAACTTGTCAGGGAATTAGTGCAGGTGCTTAGAAGACTTATTGGGTCCTAATATGTTAAAAGAATAATAATTAGGAGAAAATGTAAGGAGCATAGTTGCTTAAAAACCACATACCTGATTTGGGTTGCCACCATATACATGCAGAGATGAAAAGTTGGATGTCACGTTGTCCAAGTCAGGCATTTTTTTGATTCTTTTATGTCCACCTATGCAAGCGAAGAGGAAGGAGAGCTTGCCAGATGTGGTCAGCATTTGGAGCCACTTTAGATGTTCAGCCCCTGTAGGGAGCTCTTCCTTGGTGGGAAGGTCTTTGGCAGTGGTGATGGGAGCTTGGAGGATGAATGTGCGCAGAAGACTGCCTCCGACTGCTGTGCGAGGAAAGCACAGGTCCCATGTCATTATTTTGCCTCTTATTAAAAGGGAGTGAAACAGATTCCGATTAATAGTGGATCTCTTTTTGGACAGTTTATATCCATACATATATCCATAAGAGATACTTCCCATGAAAGTTGTCTTATGCCTTCAGTATAAATGAAAAGGATTATTTTCAATTATGCCACTTAAAAACGGGTAAACAGTACTGCAGGTGGACAGAGCTGGGCTACATTTAATCTACCAGTGACACCGTCTGCCCTTTTGTCATTTTCTAGTTCGTAGACAACCTCTGGTTTTCTTTTCAATATCATCATTATATTCATTTACTCTTACTCTCTTTGGGAAAATAATACCAAGTGGCTTGTTTTCTCCATCTCTAGTATGAGTGGCTTCTAAGAATGAGACAGGGAGAAGCTTAGCTGTCAGAAGAGAACCTGTCTACAGTCACCGAGTCATTGCTGTGAGTGCTGTCCTTGTCCTGGAAGCAAAGGCTCTGCCCAGGGAGAACCTCACCTCCTTGTCTCTGTCTAGGGGAGAGCATGAAGGAAGCCTTCGGATGAAGACAGAGCTCCTGGTGCAGATGGACGGGCTGGCTCGCTCGGAAGATCTCGTGTTTGTCTTAGCAGCTTCTAACCTGCCCTGGTAAGAGATTCTGAGAGTACATTTTGAGTGTGTTTTCGTGAGCCACTGAGTACAGATGAAGGTATTCTATTGACCTCTTCAGGCAATGCCTCAATGTTCAGTTCCAGCCCTGGAAGATTAATCTGTTCAAGCCCTCAATCCTTGCTATCTGTACTGCGAACAAATCTGCCTTAATCGAAGGAACATAGACCAGGGCTACCACTGACAATATTTAAAATGAACATTTTGAGTTTAAAGACAAGTTATTTAAGATGTTTAAACAGGACTTTGGCAGAGAACTGTAAAATGCTAAAATCTCCAGGTCTCAAAAATATTTCAGAAATAGTATGTTTGGATTTTAACAGTATTAAAATTAAACTTTTTTTAAGTTAGGAGGAAAATCTTTTCTTTAATGTGGCACAGTAAATAGGAAGCTAAATAATCTCTAGTTAAAAATACAATCTACTCCCAGAGTATTTTATTCAAACTGTATCCCAGGGTGTTTAAGAACAATTCTGGAAGTGCTGACTAGGGAAAAACAATAACTACATGGAGTATATTTTTAAAATAATTATAATCTCTTTATAGTTACAAAAATATTCTTGCCTACATTATTTCTTTTGAGATGCAGCTGAGACACAAGACAGCGAGGGACTAAGGTCAAGGGAATTCAATTCACCCAAAGTCAACAGAAAATTTGCAACAAAGCTCAAACTTGTGACACTCTTAGTCACCCCTGTGTTTCCACTTCTGTTTCCACACCAGAGATGAATCTCTTCTGTAGTGCATGCTGATTATCTGGGCTCCCAAAGTGGAGGTCACTGAAAAAACATCATGACATTCATCTGTTATTTTAAATACATTCATAATTTAAACCTGGTTCCACCTCCCCTCAAATGTATAAGATGTTCTCTGAAGTGCTAAGGTGATCAGCCTTTTACATTTTGCAGATACAAGTTATGTATAGACAATATTAAAGTGGGGTTCCAAACACAAAAGTGTCATTTAAATGTGACTGTAGAATCCTTCAGAAAAGAGTCTCTGTTCCTTCATCTTTGGAAACATGGTCTATTATAACACTTATGTCCCAGGGAATGTTGCGTGAAAACTACATTTGCAGCTCTTGGAAGGTCTATGCTCCAGAGAGACCTACGTGTTTTCTGGAGGAATAGAGAACCCTCCTCTCCCAGAGACATCAGGGACTTTGTTGAGAAAGTTATTGTGCTGCCACAATTCCCTAACGTGATCTGTTTTTGGTAAGCCCCAAGTAAAATGGTTCAGAGAGGCAGGAGAAGGAGAAGAAGGAGGAGGAGGAAGAGGAGGAAGAGGAGGAGAAGAAGAAACAGGTGAAGAAGAAGAACAACAAGAAGCAGCAATTAGCAAACAATCAAAAATTAAAGAATTGCCTCTCAAAATGTCAAATGGCAGATACACGCATGCTTTTAAGCTTGGATTCTTTTATATCATAGATTGCTTTGTTACAATGTACCTTGGAACCAATGTGTTCTAACCCATATATCCTTGAGCACTGCTGGGATGTAAAAAAACATTTTATTATGAAAATTTCCAGCCAAAAAAAGCACCATGAACGCACCATTTCCCAGTTTTGGTAACTAACAATCTTGCCCAGTTGATTTCATCTAGTCCTGCCTTCTCCTTTTTTTGCTGAATATATTAAATTATATCCCAGATTTTATTTTTCACATATGAGGGGGGACAAAAAAAACACCCCAGAATTTACTTATTAAAATTCTATATTTATTCTTACATGTTTAAACTTCAGTCACCTTCAAAGTACTCTCCATTTGATGCAATATACCTATAGAGATATTTTTTCCACTGCTCAAAACAGTTTTTGAACTCATCGATTTTGGTGTCTTTTAGTGCTTCTGCCATTTTTTGTTTCACCTTTTCCACATTGGCAAAATGTTTCCCTTTGAGGACTTTTTTTCATCTGGGGAAACAAAAAAAGTCACTTAGGGAGAGATTGGGTGAATAGGGAGGGTGGTGAACGGGGCCATGCTGTTTTTGGTCAAAAACCGCTGAACACTCAGTGCATTGTGGGCAGGTGCACTTGTAAATCACCCATCATGAAATGGGCAAATGCATTGAAGGAGTCTTAAAAGAAATTCACTGAAGCTAAAGGTAGCCTCTCACAACCATGTCAGGTGGTACACTGAAACAGATGGGTTCCTGGAACACTCACCTAGCAGGGAAGCCTGTATTACAAGGGGCCTGCCCTCCAGAAGATAATTACATTTTTATTTGGGTCCCTTCTTGTATACTTAAGTATACATCTTTAAAAAATAAAGACATTTTCTTACATTACCACAATGCCATTATCAACCCCAACAAAATTAATATTAATTACTTAATATCATGTAATACTCAGTTTATATTCAGATTTTCCATAATGTCCCAAGAATGTCTTTTTACAACTGATTTACTGAACTGGTATCTAAACAAGGTTTGCATTTTGTAATTGGTTGTTCTCTTGAGTCTCTTTTAATCCCTCCTCCCCCTGTCTCCCTAATTGCCATCAACTTGACTGCCAGGGAAGTTGTCCTGTAGACTGTCTAAACTTTCTGGATTCGACTCATTGTATCCTCATGGTAGTATTTAGCTTCTTTTCCTTACCCCTATAATTACTCTAGACTGAATGTTAGATGGATTAGACTGAGAATCAATATAATTTTTTGGCAAACATACTTCTTAGGTGATGCTACCTAAATCACATTGCATAGCATCCAGAGAGAGGAAGGTGATGTCCTGTTGTCTAGCTTTGGGTGATGCCAAGATCTATCGATGGACTCAGGTGTACAGTTCCCATCAATGGTTTTCAGCATCTATTCATGATCTTTGCCTGAATCACTTATTTCACTAGAGATATGATTCAATCATTCCTTCTGATTGATAGCTGGGATTATTATCTATAATAGAATTTTCACTCATCCAGTAGGGGTATTTAGTTACCCTGAAATACAGTCCATACTAGAAAAGCAAGATTTTTTTCTCTTTGATTTTTAAAGTCATGAGTTGGTGCCCTCGCAACCTCCGCTGGTAACCAATGAGAGTCCCTTTCTCTTTCCCTTCTCTTCCTACCACTCCGCCCGGATCTAATGACTTGCCAGCTATAGCCTCATCTGCTTTTAAAAAACCTTCATTGAGCTATAACTCACATACCATATAATCACCCATTTCAAGTGTACAGTTCAATCGTTTTAATAGTATTTACATAGTTGTACAACCATCACTACAATCAATTTTAGAACATTTTTCTTTGCCCACTAAAGAAATTCTCTACCCTTTGGCAATCAGCACCCCCCCCCACACACACACACATACACATACACAGCAGTAGGCAACCAGTAATCTATTTTCTAAGATTTGCCTATTCTCATAACTACAACCGGAATCATTATGGAAACTCTATACGTAATTATTTAAGGAACTGCAAAACTGTTTTCCAAAGTGCTGCACTATTTTACATTCCTACTAGCAATGGATGAAGGTCCAACTTCTCCACATCCTCATCAACTCTTGTTATTGTGTTTTTACTTATAGCCATCCTAGTGATAAGAAGTGGTATTTCAGTAGTTTTGATTTGCATTTCTCTGATGACTAATGATATTGAGCATCTTTTCATGTATTTGTTTGTCAATAGCGTATCTTCTTGGGGCAAATGTCTTTTCAAATCCTTTGTCCATTTCCAAATTTGTATTTTCATTACTGAGTTATAAGACCTGTTCTATATATTCTCTTTTATATATATGTAAGTCCTTTATCGGATATATAATGTGTAGATATTTTCTCCCCAGAGAAGGAAAACTCTGACTCCAAAAAACCTCCGCTGCCTTGCGGCATACCTCTTCAGGGGAAAGGCTAAGGGAGTAAACCCCGACAGAAAATCCGGAGCCGGAGTCCCTAAGGCGGTTTGATGTTGTAGTCAACACCGGCAACTCCTGCGGCGCACCTGAAGCCAAGCTGTATTGACTCCGTCTTTCCCTTGGATCCTTCAGCTGCGAAGAGAGGGGGGGTCTGCTGCATGGGCAACAGCAGACCCTCCATATCACCCTGCCCAGGCTCTGTAGCTTCAGCTTCACTGGAGAGGACACTCCAGCGTCATCGCAAGATGTCGATTCAACACGGGAGGAGACAGATACCGTGTCACTCCCGAGTCGGACTGCACAGCCATTCTCGGCGGTGCAGATAGACTCTTAAGAAGCTATACCATCGTCTCTCGAGACGGACGGCTGCCGACGACGACGAGATATTTTCTCCCATTCTGTGGTGATTAGTCAGGCCTGCCTGCCTGCCTCCCTCCCTCCGTTCTTTTCTCTTCCATTCTTTCTCCCTTCTTTCCTTTTTGAACACATTTGCTCCCTTTCTCTTTCTGCTCTTGCTAAACTTCCTGTGTCTGTTCTCCCTGGGCCTGCAACCATTCAGAAGACACTATAACTGGTGATTCTACAGCACCGCTGTTGAACAGAAATATAATGTGAGGCACAATACACTTTATAAATTTCTAGTAGCTACATTAAAAAATATAAAAAGAAACATAAAATTTACTTTAATAATATTGTATTGGACCCAAGAGATCTAAGATATTATCATTCCAATAGGTAATCAATATAAAACTATTGTGATATTTTACTTTATTTTTTTCATAGTAAGTCTTTGAAACCCAGTGTATGTTTTACACTTACAGCTCATTTGCATTTGGACTGGCCAAACTTCAAGTGTCCAGCAGCCACCTGTGGTTGATGGCCACCATAATGGGCAGTGCAGATCCAGAAGATAACTTGTCTTCCCCCATGCTGATGTGGCAGAGATGGATCATGGCCTCCAATAGTCACTTTACTCAAAGTTGAATCTTGAGGTTCTGTTTCTTAGTCTTCCTGCTCTTAGGTGTGATCAAGGCCACGTTTCTTTGTTATTTGCACAAGATGACCCAAGTTCCATTTGTACATTCTGCTCCAGCCCTGCAATCAGCCATTGATTCAGAGCCCTGGTTCCCCTTAATAGGAAATGGTATTTAGAATCACATTCATACAATTAAGGATACTCCCTGCTACTGTATTATCATTATTTCTTAGTCTGCCAATTGGGCAGAGCTAACAAATATATAGTTTTTTAAAAATACTTAATTTCTTGTACATAACATGGGCAATGTGGCTCATAATGGGACAGAGGCATAAAGCTGTATGATAAATGTCTTGTTTCAGTCTTTTTGGTGCTTCTCTCTTCCCTCTTGGGCCCTTGGTAGACAGACCACCTTCTGCTTCTTTTCAGATGGGTCACCGATTCAGTGGTTTAATTTTTAGCTTTCATTCTTTTTTCTAGCTTTAAACCTTATTGACCTTTTGTTTTTCCAAATACAAACTGTAACTGATTTAATTTAAAGGATTTAAACAATTACAATTGTATAAAATAGAAAGTAAAAGTCTCCCATAATCCTCTCCCCTGTCTTTAGAATAATCGCTCTTACTAGTTTGGTGTATATTCTTTTAAAAACTTATTTTTCTAATTATTTAAAAATTTTAATTAAGAACTATTTGATACACATAAATATATATGTAAGTTGTGAAGCATAACACCAAAAGTCATATCCATGAACCCAGCATACCATTTAAGAAATGGAATATTCCCTACATTGATTTTTGTTGGGGGAGTGTTTCAAAAAAATTTTTTTAATTCAATTATACAGTTTACATTCAATATTATTTTGTATTAGTTTCAGGTGTACAGCATAGTACATAGTTTCCAAAAGAGGCAAATAATGGTTTCATATGAGTACTTCCCATTCAAATGTCAGAGTACATGGTTTTTAGTTAAATTCTTTGATTTTATATTTGTATGTTTTCTTTAATTGTGAAAATCTTAGTTCTTAACAACGTTAATATAATTAATATTCATTTTATCCTAATATGTAAGTTTATTTTACATTTGTGTATATGACAGTGTCTCTCAGTAATAATACCAATACTATCATGACTATAACATTTTGATGAGTAAAATGGTACGGATGGAAGAGCTAATTAGTTAGATTTCCTAACCTCAGTACTACTGACATTCTGGGCCAGATAACTCTTTGTCTGGGGGGCTGTCCTAGGCACTGTATGATGCTGAGCAGTATCCCTGGCCTCTCCCCACTAGAGCCACTTGAGATTCACTGGACTAACAGTAGGAATTGACAGACATTATATATATAACTTGTCACATGCTCCACAGCTAAACTCTCAAGGTTTTGTCTTTTTAAGAACTCCATAGAATAACTGAACTTTGTTTACTTACACAAAGGAAACATATGATACAAATTGTTCTGTATCTTGATTTTTTTCTTAATAAAACATTCTGGAAATCTTTCCAAACTAATACAGAAAATTCTTCCTTTCTTTATATCTGCATATGTGCCATTTAATGTATATGGTAATCTATCCCAGTGATCTAGTAATGGGCATTTGGGTTATTCCTACTCTTTTGTTATTGCAAATAGTGCTGCAATGAGTAATGTGCATATATCACTTTATGTATTTGCCAGTGTATCTTTGGGGTAGGTTCCTGGAAATAGAATTGTTAATGTGCATGAAATTATAGTAGAGATCGCCAAATTTCCCTCTATAGAGGTTGTGCATTTTGTATTCCCACTAGTGTCCTGCTTTCACTACTTAACATTATAGTAAGAACATTTCCAATGCTATTAAATAATCTTTGAAAATTGGATTTTGTAATGGCTGCCCAAAATTATCACATGATATACCACAATTTAGTTAATCATTCCTTTCCTGTTGAACATATATGATGCTCCCAACTCTTCTGTTATAAATAACACTGAAACAAACTTCCTTGAAACAAAATCTTTGACAAAAATCTGGTTATTACTTTAGAACACATTTTTAGAAGTGGAATTACTGTATCAAAAAGTACAGATTTTTAAAAAATTCTTTGTTACATATTGCCCAAGTCCTTCTCTGAGGAGGTTGTGTATTTTTATCAAGAATATTGGAACAGACCTTTATATAGACTTCAGAATCTTAGGTGAGGGAATAAATTTATCTGATTCAAGCAGTCTGTCCCTCTGGGGGGAAATAATTAAATCATATCAAACTATGTAAAAACCCAGTCCTAAAGTTCCCAAAGAAATTCTTTATGTTTGGGTAGTGGTAGTTCTCATCTATAGCATCTTTGAGGGCACTAGGCTACCCTTTACTGCTTGCTAACTTATCATTTTCCCTAGACAAACCCATTGTCTCAAAGGGGCCATCATTTTCTCCCTTGTCAGGGGTGAAATGGCATGCAACATCTTTGTTTATTCAGCGCTTCTCCTCCAAGGAGCACCTTCCCTGATCTATAGCATCGCGGAGAGGAGAGAAGAAAGCAAGAAATAACCGCTCATCAGTGTCACTTGATGTGTGCATAGCAATGAGAAGGATAACACGTGTTGCATTGTTAATATTACCACTTAAAGTAACAGTCATGTAAGAAATGTTTAGTGAGCACAGTGAGGGCTAATCTGACCCACCTTGATTGCTGAGTATTCAAAAACTCAGGCCTAGCAGTCTGGAGGGAGACAAAATACTGAACAAGGCCATTAAGGCAATGCTCTCTTTAGAAATCTATTTAATTCGGTGTTGGTTTGTACAAAGAAGGTGTGAAAATTGTATGTGTGGGTCATGTTGAAACTCACCTTTTCCTTGCTATTTGTAAAAGGGCTAGAAATTTCACTACCCCTCTTCTTTTAAAAATATTTAAAAATTTATTTTTAGAGAGAGGGGAAGGAAGCAAGAAGGAGAGGAAGAGAAACATCAACGTGTGGTTGCCTCTCACACACCCCAACTGGGGACCTGGCCCGCAAACTAGGCATGTGCCCTGACTGGGAATCGAACCATTGTCCCTTTGATTCACAGACCAGTGCTCAATACACTGAGCTACACCAGCCAGGGCCTTCACTATCCATCTTAAAAATCAGATATCTGGTATGACCAAACTCTGGATTTAAAACACCCCAAATCCTAGTATTTAGAAAAAAAGCATAACATTGAAGAGATTACTGCACTGAGAATGGGTAGAAATACACCTAAGTAAACCACTTTTTCCCATACGAATTCACTCCTCTGTGGAACAGTATTTCTATAGAAGTGTATGCAAGTGATTGCAGAGCTCAGCAGATGTAACCCCAGGACTGTCCACAAAAACTTCATGCATCCCGTGGGCTCTAGGGTGAAGCTGGGCCCAGCTGGAAATGTAGGTAGAAGCTAGCTTATGCAGGGCTCACTGGGGGAGATGAGGTAACCTCGATGCCTTAGTCATCAGCTCCCCATCAACTATCAAAGAATACTACAACTCCTTAACCTGCTTTTCCTGACTTTGCTATGACCACTCACTTCATGTTGGTTATGCATGTACTGCATAGACCTTGCTTACACAACTTTGCTTTTCTTCAATCATGCTGATAGTTTGAACTATGTTTGAACTATTGAATGAATGAACTAGAATTATGCTAGGTTTCCAGATTTTGTAAAATCTGGAATGCTCTCTATCCCAGGAACCACGTGGTTTAACAGAGAGACAAACAAAGGAGCTGAGGAAGGCTTTGGAAGGTTTGATGCAGGAGCCCAGGTGCTCAGACGCAAGGCTGCAGAGCCCATGTAAACTGTCCAGGTGGCCACTGGGCATAGGCTCAGTGGCCCAGCTTTGAAGTCTATCAGCCTTCTCTGTATCTCACATGTCACTCTTACTGGTTGCTTTTGACTTTTGAGGTGATGGAAGTACCAGATAACCAAAATAAAGAAGACATGAGAACAGAAGAGTCAACAATCAAAGTGTAAGAGCTAAAGGGAGTGTTTTCTGGTTGCCACAAGTTAAATTTTTTTATATAAATATATTGGCATAAAGAATAATTCCTGGGTACATTCCATTTGTCCTTTGTTTCCTCCCTTGTATGCTTATATTATTATTGATGTCATTAAAAGTGCATTCATCAGGCCCTGCTGTCAGAGAGTTGCACTTATTTTGTGCCCACAGGCAGTTTTGAGGTAAATCTCTTGCTTTAGGGCATTAGCTGATCAATACAGACATCTATAGTGAGGGATTGTTTTCCCACCTCCCTCTGCATGAAATCACTTTGGATGGAATTGGGAGGCCAAGAAGAAGGTGCCCCTGCGGACCCTTTCTTCTGCAGTCTCCTGCCTTCTCAGGAGGGGACAATGGGTCCAAGAAAAGGCCTTGGAAAAAATATGGCAATTGATTATCCCAGCTCTGCCATTGTTTTCAGCTTATTCACTCTTCCTTCCTGATTTTCAGTCTAATCTTAAGTCTTATTTTTTCTTTGATATTTACAGGACCAACATTCCTGTACTTGAAGCCCCAAACCTCCCTGTTGTTGTCTTCATTTACTTATGAGTAGGAGTATGTCTTCTTCATTTCTGTATTTTGGAGACTTAGTAGTGACAATACACTTGACAGATGGTTAATATTGCTGAACTAAACTAATTCCTAAAATGTGAGTTTGATTCTTTTCTCTATTGAAAGATCTCCCCCTGCCTTCTCTCCTTTCCTTCTCCGGACTCACCTCATCGTCCCCTCCCACTAACCGAGCCACATCTCTCTGCTCTCTAAATCACCTTTGGACTCATTCAGACACACCCAGGTACTCTACCCATTTCATCTTCTTGGAGACATGTCTTCTAGAACCTTCTTACCAACTCCAGACTGAACTAATTGTCCTCTTCCCTAGTGTATAGAGGAGACCACAGAACCTCACCTCATCATCCTAGAAAGTTCCTTCTCTTTCTGTGCCAGACTGTTTCTCAGATCCCACATGGCCCTTCAGCTTGGTTTACTCTCTCCCTCTGGTCCTCCAGATAAAGGGTACATGGGAGGTAAATTTTTTTAAAGCTTTGCATGTTGAAAATCCTTTTATTCTACCTACCAGCTTAATTAATGGTTCAATCAAGATTTTTCCTCAGAATTTTGAAGGCATTGCTTTATCTTCTTTTAATATCTCATGTTGCTGATGTAAAGTCTGCTTCTTAATCCTTTGTATGTAATTTGTATTTTTCTCTCTGAGAGCTTTTGTGATCCTCTCTTTGTTCCCAAGTTTCATGATATGACTTGGGAGTCTACTTAGCAGTGACTGTGCTGGCAGCAGACAGTGACTGAGGGACAGGCTCCCAAGTCTCATGTTTTGGGTTCAAATTCAGTGCCATCATTCACTAGCTTTCTGACCTCAAGCAAGCTACTCAACCTCTGTGCCTCAGTTTCCTCATTTTAAAATGGAGATAATAATAGTATCTACCTCATAGGGTTGTCATGAGAATTGAGTAAATTAATAGCTGCAAAATGTTTAAAACAGTGGCTACCATTTAGTGTTGTTTAAGCATTATTGTTTATTAATATTCAAATATGAAAAAATCTCTTAGAATTCTGCAGTTTTCTTGGCCCTGTGCTTTGAGTATAAATGTTGTTCTTGAGAGGGGGAATGATTGTACAAGGGAAGAGGTGGCCAAGTCTCTGATGTGAGATGAGTTTCAATAGGGTGAGGCTAATAAAGAAATAGGTAACTTATTGCTGGTAAGGCATCCGTATGAATTCTTGGCTCAGGATTGGAAGAATAACAGGCAAAAAAAAAAAAAAAAAGACACAATCTTTGAAGAACCCTGGTCACTTCAATTTGGAATTAAGATATGCTCCTGGAAGGGTGCTTCCATTTTTCAACTTAAAAGGAAATATCATGACACAGATTCAGAATGACAATAAGAAAAAGGGAAGGATGCTTTGGATCTTCTCAATGTTTTTATGGAAGAGAAATATATGTTGACCATGCTATCATTATTAGTCTTTATTAATGGATAAGGTGGATCAACACATAGGTATTTCCTAATTTCTATGGTAGGAATGCAAACACATGTTATCTTTCATTCTAGGTCCTTGAAATTTTAACATATAAAGAGTTCACAGACTCAAAATGATCTATTGATAATAGGAATGATAATTCAGGATAACTAAAGAGCCCTAGTTAATAAGGGAAAGCTCTACATTAAATAATAATTCCACATAATACATTTAGAATTAAAAAATTTTTAAATCACCATTTTGGATCACTTTTGTGAAAAATCGATTCAAAGACCATTAACAGATGCTGAAACCACTAGTTGAAAGGGGATGGGGAAAGAACTATTCACATAGTGCCAAAGTATTGTACATAGAATACTTACTATTTGCCACGAGGTTTCCTTTACAATGGACAGATATGCTGTCATAAGATAATCCCAGGAATTAAACACCAATCACTAATGGGGAGACAAACGGGTGGATCCCAATATAATAAATATGAACATTGTCATCTATGAATACATTGTCATCTATGAACATACTTGCCAAAAATGTTTATCCTGATTCTAATAATTAAGCTTTCAGATCTGACTTCCATCTTAGAGAACACATGCTAGAGGAACCAGTTTTATGATTCCATGAGGAAAGCATCCAGAATGTGGGACAATCTACAACCTGCTTTCTCTTTTCAAAAAGGGGCCAGAGCAAGGAGACTGGTCCCTTATGAGATTTAAGAGATATAACCATATGTAATGCACAATCCTTGATTGAATTTTGGTTGGAAAAACTATTGATATTTTTGACATAACTGAAGAGATTTTAATGTGGAATGAGTGTTAGACATAAGCCATCAATGCTAATTCTGTCAGGTGTTGTAATAGTATTGTAGCTATATAAGAAAATAAGAAAAAAAATTTTTTTCAGGGCAGGGGGCAGGGGAATCCCAGAAAAAGCATTTAAGGGTAGAATTTCATGATGTAATTTACTTTGAAATAATTTAGCCAGATAAATAGATAGGAAGCAGATATTGCAAAGTATTAACTGTTGTTGAATCAGGATGGCAGGTATGTGGATATTCACTGTTTTTTTCTATTTCTCTATTTGTTTGAACATTTTATATTAAGAAATTTAAGGGTATGGCCTGCAAATGCAAAATGGTGCAAACCTGGCCTGATGGTGTTTTAGGAAGGAGCCTGAGTGTGCCAAGGGGGCGCATTCGCATTGGGCGTCCTGGAAGGAGCATTGGCTCTCTGAATTCACAAGAGCAGTGGAGTGAGATAGTCATTCACTCCTGGATGTATGAGAGTTTGGGAAGAATTAATGTACTTCTCAGAGTGCCCGAGTTATTGTCAGGCATAATTTACTCACTGGCAGGATCAGATTGAATAATTCATGCTACAACTGCAAAGGAAATGCCCCTTGTTTGGTTGTTGTTAGATTATTTTTCCCCAAATTAAGTCACTTAAAATGACCTTCTTTACATAAGCTATTTTTCAATGTATTTTATTTCTTTTTCTTTTTTTAACCAATTCTTTCTCCCAAATAACATGAATTGTCCTGTCCATTCAGGCAAAGATGTAGAGTAGCAGTTAAAATGCAGAATTGCTTCCTGCAGTGCAAAATTATTCTTAAAACTGTACTTGTTGCTGAGGAAGTGAGTTTCTGGCCCCAACCAGTTCCTCTGTTTCGGCCATGATTTCAGGGAGCTGGACTGTGCCATGTTGCGCCGCCTGGAGAAGAGGATTCTGGTCGATCTCCCCAGCCAGGAAGCCAGACAGGCCATGATCCACCACTGGCTGCCCCCGGTGAGCAAGAGCAGAGCTCTGGAGCTGCGCACGGAGCTGGAGTACAGCGTGCTGAGCCGGGTAAGTTGCCTGGAGAGAGGCATCTGGAGGCCGAGCAACCATCACATGAGCCCTAGGCAGGATCTTCTCATGAGCTGTTCAGAGCCTCTTTCTTGAGTTGCTTAGGAAAGACCCAAGCTCCCCAACAATGCAGTGGGCCTCTTCTTTATGAAAGAATGAGCTGTCACTTGGAAATATTCAAGCAGAGAAACAATATGGTATAATAGAAACAGCAAACAGTTTAGACTTGGAGAACCTATGGTCAAATCCTGGCCCAGCCAGCAGCTTACTGACTTGTGTGACCTCAGGGGAATCACTTACTCTCTCAGCCTCAGCTTCTTTTTCTGTAAAATAGGTAACAAAGATGCTGCAAAGAATTACTGTGATGATTAAATGAAAGTTTTTTACAAATACAAAAGCTCTAGGTATATGTCTGTTGTCCTCATTGTCTCTGCTATCATTGCTTCCTCTGAGTAGACATTTAAACTTGATGTTCATTGAGGATCCTCAAAGGCAGCTATGGTCTTATTTAAAAAAACAAACAAACTACATTTGATCTCCTACATTTGATCATCCTTGGATTTGGCACAAGGGCCCCATTAGGCTAACATGGGGGTCCAGTCCTTCACCAACATCTTATAACGCATATTTGGATGGAGTTAGGAAGTTGCTTATTGCTCCCAAGCATTATCTATCTGGGAATCTTTGTGTAGTGTCCATTGGGGGGCGGATACAGAATCTAAACAGGTGCTCTGATCCTGGGTCCTGCCCGTAAGAATGTAATCACCACCACGTTCTGCCTGCTGACCAGTGACTGGTTTGTGGCTGTTTCAGGAGACTGAGGGCTACTCAGGCTCAGACATTAAGCTGGTCTGCAGGGAAGCAGCTATGCGGCCTGTGAGGAAGATCTTCAATGCACTTGAAAATCATCAGTCAGGTAAAGCTGAGATCACAGCAAAGGTGCACTGGGAGGGAAATTTGGTTTAAAAATCCAACTTTCACCAGCAGATGGAGCCTTGCGCCTGTTCCTGGTAGCTCTTTACACTTATCCATGTTCTTGGTCAAATCTTCCTTCCTGCACTCAACTTCTTCCTCTGGTGTTCTGTTTTGGATCAACCTTCCCCCAAGATGATAAACTCCTCAGAGCTCAGGCTTTTATTTCTCTGACATACTATGATGTTGGGCTGGATCCACTGTGGCACTATATAAACATTAAATAAAACTTTGATGATACATTTGAGTCACATATTTTTCTCTGGGCTTCAGGGGCTGAGTTGTACATTAAAGAACTTTTTTTCAAGCCCTCTTTTAGCCTTGCCTTTTCTGCATTAACCATTAAGAATGCTGCATTATGCATTGTCTTGAAGGAAGGTCTATTAGCATTTCAAGAGCATTGATCACCCTAAGGTCGATTGTTTTGCTGTTACTGTTGTTTCTATCTAGAGAGCAGCGACTTACCTGGGATCCAGCTGGACACAGTAACCACTGCCGACTTCTTGGATGTATTAGCTCACACCAAGCCTTCAGCAAAGAATCTGACTCAGAAATACTCAGCCTGGCAAAGTGAGTTCGAGTCTGTGTGAAATCACATTTACTCTGACCTGGCCACAAAAGCAACCACAGAGGCCTTCTGGTTTATTGTCATAAGTGGAAGAACATTAATGATTGGAATAAGAAAGGAGAAAATTATTCCTCAAGACTGAATTAATTTGGACAACTGTATTGCTTTGATTTGGAAATATGAGATATTTTCATTAATTTTTCATATTGGTGTCAGCAAAATATTAAAGATTTCAATTACAGGTATATGTGCTATTAGGTCATGCAATGGAGTTTTCTTACAATTAGACTCCATAAAATTTTGATGAACAATTATTTGCAGTGTTTCTCATTTACAACTGGTGTTTTCATTTTAAAGAAAAAGATATAGTTAGGGAAACTGTTGGAATGCACAGAATGGTTGTGATTTGGGGAGCCAATTAGAAGCTAAGCTTGACAGACCATCTGACCTGCTGACGGTTCAAAGGTGGATAAGGATGGGAGTGGGAAAGAAAATGTAGAGTCCATTTTTTTGACAGTATTTTGAATCTCATCAGCTCTCCCTAATTCTGACCTCAACCAGTTTTATCAGCAGCACACCCCTACCAGAGTAGGCCTCACTCGGTAATGTCCCTCTATCTGTAGAGGTGACCGTTTTGAGTCTAGAGCTAATGGCGGTGGTGACTAGCATATCACCACCACTACGTACTAGTTTGAGCATTTTGAGTTCTGAACCCTAATTAATGTTTTTTTATCCTCACCTGAGGACATTTTTTCACTGCTTTTAGAGAGAGAGGAAGGGATAGAGGGAAACATTAATGTGAGATAGAAGCACCAATTGGTTGCCTCCCATATGTGCCCAGGCACATCAGAGAAGGAAAACTCTGACTCCAAAAAACCTCCGCTGCCTTGCGGCATACCTCTTCAGGGGAAAGGCTAAGGGAGTAAACCCCGACAGAAAATCCGGAGCCGGAGTCCCTAAGGCGGTTTGACGTTGTAGTCAACACCGGCAACTCCTGCGGCGCACCTGAACCCAAGCTGTATCGACTCCGTCTTTCCCTTGGACCCTTCAGCTGCGAAGAGAGGGGGGGTCTGCTGCATGGGCAACAGCAGACCCTCCATATTACCCTGCCCAGGCTCTGTAGCTTCAGCGTCATCGCATGATGTCGATTCAACACGGGAGGAGACAGATACCATGTCACTCCCAAGTCGGACTGCACAGCCATTCTCGGCGGTGCAGATAGACTCTTAAGAAGCTACACCATCGTCTCTCGAGACGGATGGCTGCCGACGACGACGATATGTGCCCAGACCTGGGATCATATGAGCCTAGACCAGGGACTGAACCCACAACCTAGGTATATGCCCTGTCCAGGAATCAAACCCTCAACCCTTCAGTTACAGGATGATGGTCCACAGTGGCCAGGTCCCTAATAACACTTTTTGACTCTTCACATTTCAATGTGCTGCCCTTCTCTTTCCATAACCACAGCACCTTGATGGATCCAAAGTTTAAAATGGAGTACCCAAGCTTCTAGTCATCCTGAGTCTCCCTTGCTCTTAGGCTCCTCCACGTCTCCTTGAGTTATAAACAGCTAGAAGTATCTCCCTCAGAAACCCACAATCTGAGAAGCATCTACTTTCAAATCCTGATAAATTTTGAAGGCTCCCACTAAGTAATTTCATCCCTATTCCCAAATAGAACTTATCTACAGTGAGTCACCGTCTTTCCTCTTCCTTGCCCCGTGTTCTTCATCCTTGCAAGACAGGCTCCTCCTCCAAAGAAAAACCTCCAGGAAACGGGACATTTTGGATAGCTAAATATTCCAAAGGACTTTACCCTTTTAAACAAAAACAAAGCATTTGGGGTGTGTTATTTTGAGCGAAATATCTTCAAATGCCTCTTAAAATGCAGTCACGGAAAAATGTAGTCAATTTTAAAATATGCCTTATATAACAAATTTGAAATCAACAAAAAGATATTTTATCTTGGGATATGCTAAAAAAATAAAAAAAACTTCTGATCATCAGGTATTACACTATGCCACACTAGCAATACCTAGATGAATGGGTCTCTAAACTAAATGGCCTCAGACTGCTGTACTGTTCAATTTCCAACATCTGCTTCCTGTGCTTTTGGGTTATTTTCTTGGTCAGGCTGCCAGCTTACATTTCTTGTAGCTGTTAGTCCATTTGCTTATGGCTGCTACCATCCTTTCTGATGTTATGAAATCCCAATTAGATGGAACCTCCACTGTTGTTCATTTGCTGTGGTTGGGAAGTAGATGAGTTTGCACTTCATGTGCAGTTACCAGTGAACAGAAGGGGCAGGAGACACTGCATTTGGGCCCCTTTAGTTTATTGCCTGTTCCTGACTCTACTCAGGGTTAAGAGTGGTTATGCCATCCCTCACAGTAAATCAATGCAATCTTCCACTTCTAAACCCCACCTCCCACCAGCCTACTGTGTATTTAACGTACCTCTACTTCCTTTCTCCATTCCTTTTAGGAAGCTCCAAGTTCATCATTCAATCACAATCAGTCCTTCTCTTTCCATTGCAAAGTCTGTCTCCAAATAATTATGCATATTTTCAGATCATGCTTTATTTTAGTGGCTTTTAAAAAAATCAGTTTTATACATTAAAATTTCTTGCTTTAGATGAAAAATGTAGTTCATTCCTCTGCCTTGTCCCTACCACACAAACATGTCTTCCCCTATCATCCCAAAGTTACATGATGATTTTAGTTAGCCCAGTAATATGTATTTCTATGAGAACTGTACATTGTCCACTGCAGAGCCAACTAGTGAATCAGGGTTACATTTTTTTTTGGTTTTGTCTGTTGTTGAATAGCTGCCCCCTCCCCCGTTTCACTTGCTAGTTTTCTAAGTATCTTTTTTTTTTTTTGCAACACATCCTCAGATTTGTCAGGTATCCATCAGTATTATTTTCCAAATGGCCAAATATGAGGTAAATTTTCAATTCCGTCCACATGCTCTCTGGTGCTGGTGTTTTAAGGGGAAGGGAACTGAGGACCTCTTGGTATAAGCAGACATGTACCTAATTCCCATGGTCAGTCCTGTATCATCTCACCTGGCCCCCTACCATGCCCACTGTCCCAAAGACCTTAACTTTCATGGCTTTACTTCTTCAGAAAATAAATCTCCACTCACCCGTCTAGGCTGGGGGTGCTCATCTGGCTGCTCAGAGTAGGAGGGTCTGGGGCCCCAACCACTTTGTTTGCCTGCTTTGAACCAATTCCCTGCTTTTCAACCCTGCCTCACACCTCTCTTCCTCTCCACTTTGCATCTCACAACCTTGCATCTTTGAGGCGGTTCTTTTCTTTGCACTGATTTTAATTATCAACACTATCCACTTACCATCGTCCAAATTTTTGTACCCCCTTATCCATGGATGTCTCCTCTACCATTGTCTTGTGGCCTGTCCTCGTGGATTTATACTTTATTCCTTTCCTCTTATTTTAGTGGGGCTTTGAGAAAGAGACCAACTAACTTCCGTGATTAATCTACTATCTTTAGAATCTCTCTGTTGTTTTCTTTTAAAGCAGATTAAAAGCCTATCGAAGTTTATAGGGGTATAGGAGATTGGTCTGTTAGTTACCCGAGGAAAATTTAATCTAATCCAGCATGAGGTATTTTTTCTAAAGCAGAGTTCACAATTCAAATTCCTTTAGGAACCTGGAACATAGTTAACACGTGAGTCAAGCAAGCTGGGTGTAAGACAACGGGGCTACGGGTAAGTGGAGAGCCCAAACTATTGGAAATGCTGGGACAGTGACTCGGCTCCAGCTGAATGTAGACATTTGGACCTAACACTGCCAGATCTTCCGCTCTTCCTACGAAAACCAGTAATTGATCTTTACTTGAAATACCTGAATCAGATGTTGGCAATAAGATTAACTATCTGCCTCTAGAATTCTGGCTTGTTCCCACACTTCATCTCATCTAAAATAACCCCCTTACTGGCTTTATTCAGCTTCATCACTTCTCAATATCCCTGTTGTAGTAAGTTGTTACATTACATCTGCATAGCCTACTCAAAATTTAACACCACGGTTGTGATACTTTTCTCCCTGCTACTGAATGAAATGGCACAGGCCAAAGCACTTAGCTCACTGGACTTGACCTCTTCTCTGAGAGGACTGATACAACCATCTTGAACTTGCCAGTGCCCTTTGGACTGCTGTTTTTTATATGCATCAATTTACTAACTAGAAGATACACATCTAAGGACCTGCAGCTACACTCTGCTCTCTCTTCCTCAGCGCTTTACCCACAGTGGGCATCCAATAAATAGTTTCATCTTCTCAGGCACACTGGCCAGTGAAATAAATAGGTGTTGTGTATGACGTGAGGTAAGCACTGAAAAAAGTAAGGGATTCAAAAGTTTTGGTTTTAATATAGTTTAAATGACGATAATTTCTGGTGCTCAGGCACCTTGCTCTGGTTGCCTCTTAAAGGCAGCAGCATGCTTTGGGGTAGTGTGCCTTGATGGCTGGCATAATACAAAGTCAGCAAAGGCCTGTGCATTTATGCTGAAAAAGACTTTTGTGATTTATGTCAAAGAAACGCGGTAATGCAAACATGGCTCCATGTAAACAACTGCATATGAAAACGGAGTTCTACTGCTTGAGGCAGTGTTTTAGTGGAACGGATAGTGCAGTTTTTAAAATTCTTCATTACAGATACCCAGACTTCAGTTCCATATTACAGGAACAATGATTAATCCAAAACCAATTGAACATAACCCTGTTTTTCACCTACCTGTACAACATAGTACTATAATATTTAAGTGTGAAATTAAGGGTGAGGTCCCAAGGAAACGTCTGACATGCCACTACTACCCAGGTATTTGATAGAACTGTCACTTCGGGGGAGCTCCTTTTCTTTTCCTAGACATTACAATCAGCTCTGACAGATGGGGGATGGTAGGGAGGTAGAGCTACTGCAAAACTAGCTGGTTCTGGAGGAGTGAGTACAGTGGGCGCAACAACACGTGGCTTCTCCACTGGACGGTGCTCCGTCCTCCTCCACACCTAGCAAGCACCTGGCTCACAGCAGATACTCAATAACCATCTCCTGACAATGGGTGTTCTCTAGTACCCTTTCCAGTCCTAAGATGTCACTTGGTCCTTTTTCTCAGCCCAGAACAGAATTATAGTAAATTTGATGCAAATATTGTCCTTTAGGTTAGTACCATAAGACAGCCCTTAAAATGGGAGGGAATGCAAAATGAAGTCCTTTAGTTTAGTATTTAAATCTCCATGATGCCCAGGAAGACTACCCAGCTGAGCTGGGTATATTTATACTAATCTGAATCTAAACCAAGATTTTTATTTGTCCTCATGAACCTTACTATGGGCAGGTGGTTAGCAAGCCCTATATAATGTTTGTTAAATCAATAAAATATCAAACTGAGATTTTAATGGCCCATAGGGCCAAACCAGAATGCAGGAAAGTAGAGAAGCCATTTTTCTTGGCTGCATGCGTTATGCTCAAGTGATCTCACTCATTCCTGTCACTATTTAATTCCTGACCATCAGCAATGTCTACCTCTTTGTGTTAACACTAACCTGTCTCCAGAGCATCAGACCCATTATTTCCAAGTGTCTAAGGAGGTTTCCCCTATGGCAACAAGTCTAAAATGAATCTTATTTTTCTCCTCCCTCCCGCCAGCTATACCTTCTAGCATTAAATTCTTATATTTACAGCTAGCTTCTTATTGGCTCAGTAACTATCTGAGTGTTTATCTGTGCTGTAGCAGATATTCTTTAAAAAATGAGACAATAGCCCTGTCTGGTGGGGAAGAGACGTGTGAAGCCCTGAGTGTAATCTAACAAGTGCTACGCGGGCTCAAAGGAGGGAACACCTCGTTCCATCCTGCAGCCAGGGTGACATCGCAGACGAGGGATGGAGCATTCATCACGTCTCGTGTGTTCTCCTAGGCTCCTCAAGGCTAAATCCCTTTCTTGCATGCTTATTTCCTAGCCTGGCATGTAGCGCAGAGCAACTAGTAAACAAAGAATCACTGACCAGGCGCCCAGCTATCAGGCCAAAGTTGAATGTGGCCCATCCACCAGGCACCAAGCAGCACTCTCTCTCTGCACGCTAAGCTTTTCTCTCTGTGTGGCTTTGCTCTGAAGGAGTTTCAATGTAGTAGAATCTCTCTCTCTTTTAACTCTCAGGAACTTTCCCCATTGTACAAACTACAGAGATGAATTCTACCAACCCTACCCAGATTGTTAAACATGGACACTCCTACTTACTATAGGAATCATGCATTCAACCCTCACAATAAGCCTATGCAGTGGACACGATCATTATCTCCATTTTACAGACAAGGGCAAGGCGGCATGAGAGGCTGACTTGCCCAGGGTCACAGAGCTAACTATGTGCTGGTTAGGCTCCCAAATTTATGCTCTCTGCCACTCCACTCATCTTCTGATCTGGGCGGGGGTCCTGTCATATCTACCTTTGTACTCCAGGATGTTTAAGGACCAAATTGGAACATCTGCAAAAACAAGAACAGAGCGCTCACCAAACCACCAAAAGGCGAGGAGCTGCCATTTACTTAGTTTTGCTCCCTCCCATCAAAGACCAAGCTGATCTCTAAACAAGCATCGAAACCCGAAGCTCATTAACATCAGTGTGTGCTTCAATAAGGTGAACACTACAATGATGTACAATTACATGCTAATAATTCAATGCCCAAGAGTGCTGTAAAACAATTGCAAAGGCCCAGGATTATCACAGTATGCAAATGCACTTGGAAGATCATTACCTACTTAGTCTGCTTCATTTTGGTGGGTTTAACACAAGAATAATCCATGCTACCAGACGAGATTTCATTTTACAGCTGTAGTAACCAAGTACATAAAAGCCTGAATCTGTCCCAATAGTTTCTAAAAGATTTTTCCCATAGTGTCAGAGGCAAAAATAATGAAATCTTGCAAACGTACAGTTAATAGGACCCTGGTGGACACTAACTTCAAAAATGCATGGTCTGTAAGACATTAAAGGCTTGATTTTAGTTTCTGCACTGTTCCTGTTAATAACAATGTCTAATTAAAACATCTGTAAAATACTGATAGTTTTAATTTTACATAAAATTTCCAAAACAACTGTTACACAGTATAATAGGTATCTGCAATGAATAGGTTATTAATGGAAATATTATTTTAAATTAAAATCAGGTTCTAAATTTAAATTAGTCATCTCTGGCTAATGAAGAGAAAAAGAAGTCACCCGTGCTGGGAATAGTACAGCATACAATTTGGTTTTCAACATCCGTTAAAGCAAATTCACTCAATCACTTGGGCTAAAGGACAATTTATTTTGCTTCTTCGGGCATGTGCTCTACTTGGCAAGTCCGATGGGTTTCACAGCTGAACTCAATATTAAAACTACAGCCTAATGCACCTTTCAACTTGATTCACAATCTGAATCCACCCTCCTAATTTACCAGTGACGAGATAGCAAAGAAGAGGGACTCCCTGCAATAGGTTCTCCCCACCCCCAGTCCTGCTAATCTGATGAATATTTTAAAAAGAATGGCATAAAATCTCAGCTTTCCCTTTCTTTGGGTCTCATCTTCTTTTACAAAATAAACAAAAGAGATGGGCGAGGCTTAGTGGCTGGGTGTATTTCAATACCTTTCTTTCTAATCAATGCACAATAAAAGAGGGCTGCACCATGTCAGCGCTGAGGGGTGTGTCTGCCTATGCTGGCACTGAGTTGGTGAGGGATTCATTCCAGAAGATAAAAAGCTGCGGTTCAAGTTGCTTCTGAGTCACATAATGGTTCACAGCAGATGCTGCAGAATGTGGTCCACAGCATGAGGGAAACTCTCACAAGTTAAGTAAGGAGGTGGGTTAATTTTTTCTTCATCTGCTGCTCGGTATTTCCCTGAAATGAAAGGAAAGCAAGTGAACAAAGGCTATTGCTAGAATGCCACAGTGACCACGCCCCATGGATACCTAGGCCACCACAGAACCACCCTTACAATTACTGAAGAATCGGGGGCTCCGTATCTCCCAAAGCATCTCTCATTGAGGCTTCAGTATACAATGAGAAAATTCAAAGAAATACGACATACAGCATTTTCCCAGGCCCTCTAGCCTTTCACAATGGACAATCAGAGGTACGGGGTCACCTGAAAGCTAAGGCCTGCCTTCAGACCTCCATAGCTGATGAAATCATTTTCTACCCACACCAGCTCTAAAGACAGAAATAGTGAGTAAATCAATCCTTTTAAATGGAAGCCCAGACCCCACAGGGCAGAGGCCTCGTCAGCTCCCGAGGGCGACTGCTGCCAAGCAGAAACCCTGTTAGCCTGGCAAATGAGAGCACCCAGCGTGGGGAGGGACAGTGATGGGTGCTCCTGGGCCAGGCAGGACATGCCACATGTATGGCAGGGCACCAAGAGGCAGGACACCACCTAACTCTCCCCAGACTTTGGCTTTCAAGACCTACAACTGAACTCTCCAATACAGCAGAGGGACCATTCCACACAATGGTCACAGAGAGCTTTTCCAAATGTAAATCAGATGACACATGGTCTCTATTTAAACACTCTTAATGGGTCCCACTACCTTTCAGAAAGATCCTCAAATCCCTATTGTTGCCTAGCAGGCCCTTTGACACCTGGCCCCAGCAGCCCTGTAACTTTAGCTCGTGTGCCTGTCCCAAGGCTGGAGTCCTTGACTGGACCTGGCTCTTCTGAGGACCTGACATTCCCCTTTGTTAGGGACATTCTTCTCGCCTGACTACCGCCCTCAACTTCAGTTCAGACTCCATGTTCCCATCCAAATGAGGCCCCCTCCCTGTTCTTGTCTCTTAGAGCACCTGTCTTTCAACTCCACAATATTGATAACAATTTGTAATTATATATACATATATTTTTGTTTGTTTGTTTAATGTCTGCCTCACACCTAAGACTGTTAAGTTTCTCCGAGAGTGGGGACTAGGCCTGTTACGTTCCCCAATGTACTCCCAGCACCTGACGCAATGACCCGCACACTGTGAGCATTCAACAGTTTTCTGTTTTAAGAATGCAAGGGAAGAAGGAAGGGAGGAAAGAATTGCAAAACGCTGCTTCAGCTGGGCCTGAGGAAGAGGCCAGCTGCCCGACTCTAGCTGCCTCTGTACGGCCCCCTTCGCCTGCTCTCTCATCCCTTTTTCTGTAGCTGTGCTATTTATTTTCCTGTGTTTTCCAGTATTCTCTGCCTAAATGTAGCTCCCTAACAACAGGCCCACCATTTTATACAATTCCTTCTGTTTTCTACAACTATCTCTTTCTTTAAGCGGATTGCCCACACCTTTGCATTGTGGTGAAGATGCTTCTTGTCGTACTGACTGTGAATTCCTACAGGAAAAGAGCCAACATCAAATGTACAAAGGTAATGAACATATACCTCACTTACTTTAGCATCCTCAAGGTACCTTTCCATAGTATGGTCCATGCAGCAAACTACTGCTAGTTTTTTTTTTCAAGCTTAAATCCCTTGAAGTATTAACTCCTTTGCAAGGTTTCTATTTGGTTTCATAGTTAATCACTAAATATTGCTCTATCACCTAATTTCTGCATCCAGTGGTCTAAGGGCAAATGTGTGAAAGTCAAGTTTCTTAGCCAGAATGCATTTGCATAATCTGGCCCAGCAAGTGCGATTTCTACAAAGTACACACTAACACAGTAGTTTACAAATGTGTGATAGTTCTAGTACCTTGCATTCTGTCTGGCATTCAGCCAATGCTCAATAACGGAGTGAATGAAGCAGACCGCCCTCACTCATGCCTGACTCGTTCACTGTGGCAGCCTGTGCTTTCCTGGATGGATAAATGGTGAATGGACAGAGAATACAGGAAGACCATGTCTATGATTATTAGAGAAAGAATAATCCTATCTTTTCTAGGTGAATGTTTTACATGCTGAACACAATTCTAGCGAGGACAAGTCAAAAGTCTTTACTGCCCTGGATGGTATGGCTCAGTGAATTGAGTACAGGCCTGCGAAACAAAGGACTGCCCATTCGATTCCCAGTCAGGGCACATGCCTGGGTTGTGGGCCAGGTCCCCAGTTGGGGGTGTGCAAGAGGCAACCACACACTAATGTTTCTCTCCTTCTTTCCCTCCTTTCCATTCTCTCTAAAAATAAATTTTAAAAAATCTTTATTTAAAAAATGGGTTTTAAAAAAATCTTTATTAACAAATCATCAAGCAAATGTATATTGAGCATCTACAATGTGCTACTCATTAAGAAACAAAATGGCTTGACCAATATAGCTCAGTTGGTTGGGTGCCAGACTGCAAAGCAAAAGGTCACCAGTTCAAATCCTGGGCAGGGCCCCATGCCTGGGTTGCAGGTTCAGTCCCTGGTCAGGGCATGTATGAGAGGCAACCTAGTCATGTTTTTCTCTCTCATATTGATGTTTCCTTCCCTCTCTTTCTCCCTTCCCTCCCCTCTCTCTAAAAAGAAATAATTAAAATCTTTAAAATTTAAAGAAACAGAACTGTTCAAGGCTATACACAAAAGCATTAATTACTGAGTAAGTTAAATTCTTTACAATAATTTTCAGTACTAGGAAACCTAATACTTGTTCTAATGCACCAAATTCAAATTTACCAGTGAAGTAGGCTATCCTGCACCCTTTCAGATATTGGGCTTACTTAGGATTTTTTTGGACCAGAGATGAACAGTTCAAATGGGACTGTTTTGATGAGTTGGACTTAGCAGCTTTACCAGTAATTCATTTTAGATTTGCTTGTGTTATGCTGCTGGTTCTTTTAAGACTACCTGGATGCCTCTGTGATAGTCTGATCACAATCAAGTGCCAGTCAGAAAAGAAGGTAGAGCCAATGGAGACCAGCGGGAGAACTGGGCCTAAAGCTACTGGCATAGGACCAGCTCTGATGCTTAGTGTAAATCCTTAATTATGGAAGCTAAAGAAAGGAAATGTTCATGGGAATAGTAAACAAGGGAAAAAATAGTTATCTAAGGATTTCCTTAATGACCAGAAAATAAAATGGTAAATGACAGGAATTTAAAAGTTAAGATATAGGGAAGAATATTCAGTGTAGTCTTTTTTCTTGAATTTTTCTGATACTTCCTCTTTTCTGCTTATATTAAAAAGCAGTAATGTTCCTGAAAAGGTGGAGATCATTTTGACAGAGAAATTTGAAACAAACAAACAAACAAAAAACACCATTAATTCTAGAGTGACTGGTATCATCTGAAAGGCTCCAGTGGTTCACCCCAAATCCCAGGCAGAAGGGGACTGTGTTCCTGCTATGCTCACAAAGGGTCCTGCCAGTTAGTTCTTACTCAACTGTAGCTACAGCTGTTTCCTTGTTTCTATTTTTTAATTCAAAATAGCTTTTATGCAACTCCACTTTCTTGAACAAATATCATAGGCATGAGTAAATGTACTTTTTCTAAATAATTTCCAAGTGGCAGCTCTTCTGTGACTTTATGTTTAAGTCTTCCCTTTCATGAACAGCCTATTAAATAGTCCTACTACCACTATATGATACCAAGCAAATGAGCTCACAGAGCCATGTATGAACCGTTTATCTGCCATGTGATTTATAAGAGCCCCATGACAATCCCTGAATTCTGGCTCTCAAACATGTGCTACTGCAAGCTCAGCAGGTACCATCTGGGGGCAGGGTGAGGGCAGGGGACCTTTTCATTATATCTGGAAAGGCTCATTAAGTTTCCAATGCAATAGTATTCAACCCCCTCATCAGAGAAGGAAAACTCTGACTCCAAAAAACCTCCGCTGCCTTGCGGCATACCTCTTCAGGGGAAAGGCTAAGGGAGTAAACCCCGACAGAAAATCCGGAGCTGGAGTCCCTAAGGCGGTTTGACGTTGTAGTCAACACCGGCAACTCCTGCGGCGCACCTGAAGCCAAGCTGTATAGACTCCGTCTTTCCCTTGGACCCTTCAGCTGCGAAGAGAGGGGGGGTCTGCTGCATGGGCAACAGCTGACCCTCCATATCACCCTGCCCAGGCTCTGTAGCTTCAGCTTCACTGGAGAGGACACTCCAGCGTCATCGCAAGATGTCGATTCAACACGGGAGGAGACAGATACCGTGTCACTCCCGAGTCGGACTGCACAGCCATTCTCGGCGGTGCAGATAGACTCTTAAGAAGCTACACCATCGTCTCTCGAGACGGACGGCTGCCGATCGATCGAGTATTCAACCCCACACATAGCTCTCATACCTGTTCTTTTCTTACCTTGAAAGAAACTTTAAAACTTACAATGCATATGAGAAAATTGCACAAAATCACACACTGTACTGTGAGAGCTGGAAGTGACCAGTCCAACCCCATCATTCTTAAAGGATCCAAAGAGGTGAGGGACCCTGATCAGAGTCTCATACAGCTAGTCAGTGCCAAGCTGAGGCCAGGATCCCAGACACTAATCAAGTCCACTCTAGTCAGAATACTGTATTAGCTGAGTCCTCCTCATGAAGTTCCTTGCCTTGCCTTAAATTTATTTGAGGAATCACACAGAGTATACCTAATTGTGGTACTGAAAATAGTTCCTAATACAGTAAGTGAAAGAAAAAAATCTGGGGGTGTTTTTTAGAAGTTGTACACAGAACACATAATACAATATACAGATGAGGTATTATGGAACTGTACACCTGAAACCTATAGAATTTTATTAACTAATGTCACCCCAATATATTCAATAAAAAAGAAAATATAAATAAAATTATATTGAAAACAAATTAGTAAAAATAAAAATGCAAACATTAACATAAAGCATCAGATCACTTAGCTGGTCAGTTCCTAAAGAGATCAACTTCATCATCTTATAGCTGGCACACAAAAAAAGATATTTTTATAGAGCAGCATAATCAATGGGCTTTGGTCCATTCCAATGTAGTATATGTATATTTAGAAAATCTTGTAAATGCTAATTGTCAACTGTGTACGGTTACCTCTGGCTAAGTATGAAAGTACCTTGGAACTGTACAGAATGGGCCCTCCTATATTGTCTTTTTTCCCTGTAATCTAAGATGATTTTATTTTTGCTTTTTGGCAGAAAAAGAATTAAAACTGTCCAGTGGGCTTTGCCATTTCTGCAAAAACTTTTCTTTAAGCAATTGTGTATTCTGCCACCCTCTTTCAGAAAAGGCTTACACTGAAGATACGTACCAGTCTTTACTAAGATACCCAGCATGCCAACATTCTGAGCTCCTGCAACATCATCCCTGCAATCCTAGAAAAGCGTAAAGAAAGCATTTAGTATAAGGTCTTCAATTAACTTGACAATAAAATCCTACCAACTGATTTGACTCATTAGGCTGGATGACCAATTGTAACCCCATGGTTTTATCTTTATCTTAAGAGATACTGACTTTTAAAAAAAATCCTCGCCTAAGGATATGTTTATTGATTTGAGAGAGAGAGGAAGAGAGAAAGAGAGAAGCACTGATAGGTTGCCTCACATATGAGCCCCAACCAGGGACCAAACCCACAACCTAGGTATGTGCCCTAACCGGGAAATGAACCCCACAACTTTTCAGTCTATAGGATGACACTCCAACCAACTGAGCCACCCAATAAGGGCCTCATGGTTTTATTTTAAAATGAAAGACAGAAAGATGTAAAAACAGATAAATCCACATGTAATAGTCTGAAGAAGCATACCATTTGGAAAGGGAAGTGTCACAGAGATGGAAGATGTACAAGAATAGTAATTCTAGAATGTAACCAAACACAAAGAGCAGTCACAGTTCTTCAAATTTTGCCACATGACCATTGATCTCCTCTTAAAGCAGATCATCAAAAAAAGCATTCTATCCATTTGGCAGCTTTTAAGGTGAATGATCCAACTGCAGACAGTAAATGAATAGATTCAGAAGATAGCTTTTTTGCTGCCCATGTAACATATTATCCTTCCTTTCCATGCGACAGTCCCGAACAGGTGCAGTCAAGTCAAATCAGCATGCTTAAACAGAGTGTGGCACTGTCTGATACTCACTTAGCATCTGGGAATAACAGAGTAGTTAGAAAAGGAGGTCCTCGTCCCGGCTGGGGGGCTCAGTAGGTTGGACCGTTGTTTCGTAAACTGAAAGGTTGCAGGATCGATCCCCAGTTGGGGTGCATGCAAGAGGTAACCAATCGATTTCTCTCTTTCTTTCTTTCTATCTCTCTCAATGAAAGAAAAAAACAAGGCCTCTGGTGAGCATAAAAAGAAGGAGGTCCTCTTTCCAATTCTGACTCAAGATGGGGATGAATACACTTGGTTAATTGTAATGATAAATGCAAGGTAACAAAACCCAAGGACTGGAAGAAACATCAAGAAAATCAATCCTGCTAACTCCTGTCTATAAGCAGGATTCATTCAGACCATGCCTGAAGAAAGTACTATTTTTTTCCCGTTAAAATCATTAATATTATTCAGTAACAGCCCTTGGAAATGCATTTTAGAATGTCAAAATCTTCATTCAAAGTCTAATTTAAAATCTTTTCTGTTGCATCTCAATTTGCCCTGTTGAAGCAGTGACGGTGGAGGACAGGAAGAGAAGAACGGAGGTGGGAAACACGTGGACAAGGAAAAGGAGGGGAAAGCTGCTACTCTGGGATAACAAACGGCCCTACATGAAGCTGCTATCACATACCCTTCCTGCCTCCCACCTTACCCCAAAACCTGTATCTCCCAGGATAAAGAACTGTGGAGTCTCCAGGCTCAGATTAACTACTGCTTCAAATACACACCTGCCTAGGAAAGTCAGCAAGGGATCTACAGTTTGTCTTAGAAGGAGTCCAGAGCCTCAAGTTCTACTTCCAGCTGTGGCACTAAGTAGCTACGAGAACTTAGGCCATGAGATTTACCTCTCCAGGCTTCAGTTTCCCTCTCATAAATGAGGAGATTTGGATCAGACAATCTTGATGGTCCCTTCCAGCCTAACACGTTATTATTTAAAACTGAAATATAATCCTTGTCCCCTACTTACCACAAAGCAGTGTGCGTTCTAGCTCTTTCTCCCTCGTGGCACACATAGAAAATATTTCTCCAGTACACTGGAGTAAACTGACAAGGTGCTCATGGCCAGAGGTCACCAGCTATGGGCCTTTAACCATCCAGGTTCAGACCTGCCACTCAAAGCGCTGAGGCAATCGATATCTTTAAGCTATTTGTGGCACATTGATTGGGAGGTTCTTCCATAGAGCATATACTAAGAAATCAATAATGGTAGAATTCTTTAGGTATAGGCTGTTCCCTACATAAGTTATATTCGAAAAGTCTAAATTTCTGTAAGTTTCTTTAAAAAGATATATAAAGCATTTAACTTACTTGCATTGAAGGATATTTTGAATTATTTATATCTCATCACACTATGAAGAATGTCAGAAATAATCAAAATTTCTGTTCTTTAGAGGAATACCACTAACTATCTATTGGAAAGCCTGTTTTACAGGCAGCCATTTCTTACCACCTGCTGACATCAGTAGCAGAGTCTGCTTGTGTTTCAAAAAGGTGCTTTGAAGTTGGCTCTTCCCAGCATGACAGGTGAGCTCAGGACATCTCCTAGGCTCTTCTACTTACGTCTCCTATCATGACGGCTTCCTCAGGTTCACAGCCAGTGCCCCGCAGTGCTTCCAAAAAGAATGTTTTCTCCGGTTTTCCCACAACTGTGGCTTTGGTGTCTGTGGCATACTCCAAAGCAGTCACAAAGGGTCCAGGCCCCAGGGCTAAGCCATCCTTCCTCTTGTAATACCTGGCTTTGTGGATTGCTATCAGTGGTGCCCCATCCAGGAGTAACCTAGAGACAGAGAAAACAGAAACGGGCTAAAAGCAAAGCTCTTATGACTGGGAAAGAATGTCAGACTCACAAAGTAGTTTTATTCACATTCACAGAAACAAAGAGTTTCTTATTAACTTTTAATGACTTGCTGTCTTCTAATGAATTTGCTAAGAACTGCTGGGAATTACACTCAAACACACTAAAGAAAGGTGATAGATTATTAAATTTGGGATTGCTTCAACCTTTTACCTTTAGTTTCACTTTACCCAAATCACCAGGGAAAGAATTAAGAGAAGTAAAGCTAAATAAGACACTCACTGGAAGAATCTTAACTTAATGAGGCAAGTTGTTTCAACCTTCCCTAATGGTAAGCAGGAGGCTCTTGAGCCCTTTGCAATACGACACAATTGTTGCTGCAGTGACATATTCAACTGACTCCTAAAACACCTGATTTTCTGTTTCCTCTACTCCAAAACATAAGTTTCTTTCTAATTCAGAAATTTAAAATAGAGCACTTACAAAGACTTTCTGCTTGTGCCTTTCCCTCTTCATTTTACCTTTTGACTGCTTCTGACATTACCTTGCAAATCAGGCCATCTTCCCTGAAGGACAAACCAACAAGATTTTTTTTTGTGGTGTGGCATAGTTTAACCAACAAGGTTTAAGGGCGAGGCTTTACTGCCAATACTCTGTCTTTGTCCTGACATAGGACAAATATCCTCATACCAAACAAAAGAGCACAAAGAGTTTTCCCATTAATTTGATAACCAAACTCTGCATATAGGTAAGGATCTTCATTAGTGACAAAGGCAAACCATAACAAAACAAATCCAAAAAACCCCAACTTCTTAATACTCACCACCCAACCCCAACCCCCAAAATCTACCATCCATCCCAACAGTGCAGCCTGTAGTCACATAGTAGAAACAGTCACACACTTACTATCATCTAATGGAATGCATACGGGACATGATGTATTTTTTAAACTGCTCCTCACCAATGTACTAAATGATCTCACTAGCTTAATTTACTTTAAGTCATCTACTTAGTTAAAATATTTAGTATCCATCGAGGAAGAATTCATCACATCTTACCCTTCACAATTATGAGTAATTAAGCGCTCAACTATGAAACTGCTAAATTATTCTTGTCGGTGGGCATGAAAATGCCTTCCTGTGGGAGATGCAGAATTCAGACATTTATGATTAAATATTTTATTAAGTAAAAACCAATACTGGACTATTACAGAGCCTTACTGTTAGTTACTACAAATTGCTCACAGGACAGGACAGATCCTTCAAATTTATTCACTAATATTAATACAGGCTTATTTCTTCAAGCAGATCTTAAAATCCAACTGTTAGGAAACCTGACAAAGCCACTATGCTGGCCTTAGAGAACCACAGCTGATAGCAATGAGATAATAATGGGTGATTTATCTCTCTCCTCTCTTGTCACCCGCCCCTAATCCCATTTATTTGCTACTCTACCACGGAACTGGAATTCTTTATGCAACAGACCTCAAAATTGCTTTCCACTTATATAGCTCAACTAAAAACTCATTTGATTTGGCTTTGTTAATATTTTATTATGTATTAACTGGGGATAAGACTTATCAGCTTGATTGATGTGTGTACTTAATTCCCAGGCAGTACTTTAGTGCCTTCCCTGAAAGGGCTGAAACTGTGGGTTCCTCTACGTTTCTCTAAATGGAAACTGGTACTACATGAAGTTGGAAAAGATAGGTAACTCTCAGGGAGCGGTTCCTGCTTCTGTCATGCTCTGCACAGCATAAGCTTTACTGAGTCTTTGAAGAGCCAAGGCATATTCAGGATAGACTGAAAAGTAAACATTTTCTAGGACACAGATTAAAAGATCTTTTATAACTTAAAAATATCAAAAACAGAAACCCCCAACACTTGGAGTGTTCTCACACTTACTAGACAGGGCAAGAAAGGGTTGGTTGTTTTGCCACCGGAAAGAATATATCAGAAGGAAATCTGAGAATTTCCTGTCTATATCCAACTATAAGCCCACTGAGGTACAAGAAGCAAGGAAAAAACGACACAGAGAAGGAATGAAGCAAAAATCTCTGACTTTGAATTCTGGGTAGGCAAAGGAAAGAACTGAAAAATCCTCGTGAGGGAGCAGGGCCACAATATAAACATCTTAAGCAAACATCTAGTTCAGTGGTTCTCAACCAGGGATAGTTTTGCTTCCCAGGGCACATTGGACAGTGTCTGGAAGCATTTTTGGTTGTCACAATTGGAGGAAGAGGGGTGCTACTGGCATCTAGTGGGTGGAAGCCAGGGATGCTGCTCAACTTCCTCCAATGGATAGCACTGCCTCTCCCCACTTCCAGCATTTTCTGGTCCCAAATGTAGTATCTACACTTCTTAAAATAGGTAACAGCAAACCATTTCACATTTGTGGGCCTAGGTTTCCTATCAATGAAGGGGTTGAATTAACTACTAGGGTTTTTCAGCCTTAGCACTACTGATATTTTGACAAATTGGACTCCATCAAAATTAAGAACTTCATGTTTTCATACTATTAAGAGAATGAAAATGCAGGGATATTTGCAGGACATATGTCCAACCAAAAACTTGTATATATAATGAATTCCTGCAAATCAGTGAGAAAAATATAATGCAATCAGAAAAGGTAAAATATTTTAATGGGCACACTGCAAAGAAGTTATCCATGGCCATCAAGTACATGAAAAGGTTTCAAGAGCGTTACTCATCAGGGAAATACGAACTGAAACACAGTAAGATATCACTATACACACCAAACAGAACAGCTCCAATTACAGAGACTGGCCAGAGACTGGTGGGAACTTGGAGCAACTGAAACTCTCATTCATAGCCAGTGGGAATATATGACTTGCTATAATGACTTCAGAAAATTGTTTAGCAATATTTACTAAAGCTAAACAAGTACTTATTACCCAGTAATTTCACTACTCTACAGACCCAGGAGAAATGAGCACATATGTCTCCCAAAAGACATGGTGAAAAATGTTCATAGCAGCTTTATTCATAATAGCCAAAACTGGAAACAATTCAAATGCTCATTAACAATAAATAAATAATATGTGGAATAGTCATACAATAGACTACTACACAACAACAAAAATAAAGAAGAAACAGGACAACAAAGTATTGCTACCTGCAGCAACTTGGATAAATCTCAAAAACAGACAAAAATGCTGCAATTATATGATTTCATTAATATGAAGACCAAGAATTGGCAACACTGACAGGAGTCAGAGTAGTGGTTACCTTAAGGAAGGAGAGGTAATGACTGAGACAGGAAGCCTTTTAGGGGGCTGGGAATGTTCTCGGGCTTACACAGGTGTATCTATGTGTAAAATTCTACTGAACTGTCTAATGGCAATTTGTAAACTTTACTGTGCACGTTTTTCCAGGGGGACCAAAAAACCTGGAATTTATTTAAAATTGTGTATTTATTCTTCCATGTTTAAACTTCAATCACCTTCAGAGTACTCTCCAATTGATGCAATACACCTATCAAACTTTTTTTCCATTGCTCAAGATCGGGTAAATAGGGAGGGTGGGGCATGGGGGAGTCATGCTGTTTTTGGTCAAAACCTGCTGGACGCTCAGCATGGTGTGGGCAGGCGTGCTTCTAAATCACCCATCATGAAATGGGCAAATGTGCTGAAAGAGTCTTCAAAAAAATTCACTGAAGCCAAACGCAGCCTCTCACAACGCCAGCTAGTACACTGATACAGATGGGTTCCTAGAACACTCACCTCCCGCGGGAAGCCTATACTACAAGGGGCCTGCCCTCCAGAAGATAGTTACGATTTTGGGGGGGGGGGCCCTCATACATCAATTTAAAAAAACGAGTAACAGAATATATTTATGTAGCTTTTTCACCTGCAACTTTTATTTAGGGTAGCAAGAGTTCCCTTGATCATGTACCAATCTCCTCATATTAAAAAATAAGAGCAGCCCTGGCTGGTGTGGCTCAGTGGATTGAGCACTGGCCTGTGAACCAAAGGGTTGCCAGTTCGATTCCCAGTCAGCGCACATACCTGGGTTGCAGGCCAGGTCCCCAGTTGGGGGCGCACAAGAGGCAACCATAAATTGATGTTTCTCTCCCTCTCTCCCTCCCTTCCCCCATCTCTAAATATAAATAAATAAAATCTTTTAAAAAATAGTTATCTTGCATATACAAATGGAATGCTTTAAATAACTCAAGTTCTTAACTCTTAAAACAATTTCTCACAGTCTGGACTTGAATTAAAAAGACTGCACAGCAGTCAGCCCTTTCAAAATGAATAAAGCCCACAGAAATATTTCTAACTGGAGTCCTGCTACCACACTGTTCTGGAATTCCGCATGCCTAGGGCTCTGGCTCTAAATACTTAGAAAAGATTCAGGAGTTACTGTACAAATGCGGTAATAATTGAGGCTGCTGTTGTTGATCTTTTCTCTCCAATTCTTTCCTTCCCCTTCTAAGGAATTGAATATATTGGAGTAATTAACTTTTAATTTTTTCTTGAGGAGATGGGGGGAAAAAAAAGCAATACAACATTCAACAGAAACCATTTATGGTGGTAAGAACCTTCTCCTGAAAAAAAAAAAAAACACACACACAAGATTTCTGCACATCTTTAAGACTTTTCGAGGATTCTTGTACCTTGTATTTATTCTAGAAAAGAAATAATTAACTTCAAAATTAAGTCATTTCAAAGTTTCAACATATTATTCTAAAGTAGCCTTTCCACATTTTGCATTTAAATGTGAAAGTTGTGATGTTACTTATTTTCAGATAGAACGACTTTTTAATAAGCTCCTCTAGAAGCTGAAGAGCAGTTGCTCTGAATTTATTAGAAAAACTTGAACTTTTCCTAGGTGAAGCAATTCCATGCAGTTTTCACCTCAAAATTCCTTCAATCCAACAAACTATACTTCTGAAAAAATCTTAAGGTACAAACAAATATTGCTTAACAAACATTCTCTGGAAGTTAGTTTTTTTAACCAACAACAGGAAACATATGACTAAAAAACTTAGTGCACTTCTGAAAGTGATATTATGCTCTGGGAATCAAACATGTTTTAGGAGAATGTTTTAGAGTATGGAAAAAACATGCACAATACATTGTTGGATTTTTAAAAAGCAAATTTCCATGTGGCAGATCTCTCTCTCTCTCTCTCTCTCTCTCTCTCTCTCTCTATATATATATATATACAGTCTCATTTTTGTCTAAATATGTATATGCATGGAAACAAATGAGGATTACAGATGATTTTGTTTATTCTCTTTTGTGCACATTTAAAAATTTCCACAATGAAGACATATTACTTTTGTGCTTAGATATTTTTTAATCTTGTTAATGCCAAATTCAGATTAGATTTGTCCAGGTAGCCTTTCTCCTAATAGAAATCATTAAATTTAATTATAATTGATCCTTTACTAAAATGCTCAGGCTTTGGGTTTCTAACTCAGGTCAGAAGAAGACCTTGCTACAAGCTAGTACTACAGCTGAAAAATTGAATAAACTGCAGCAATGGATATGCATTTTAAGGAATCATACAGTATTACTAAGGAAGAAAGCAAATTGATAAAGTATAAAACATGCAAAATCTTACTATACATTGTCTAGAGGTACCTACATACGTGTTACAGTATTTTAAAAAATGCATGCAAATGATAAAACACACAATTCAGAATCCTGATTACCTTTGAATTTTGGGTGATAAAACTGGGAAGGAATGTGCAGGGGATATCAAATTATGTTGATAATTTGTATTTCTTAAACTGCTTGATAAGCATATGGGTGTTTGTTATATTATTATTTGTATCTTTTAGTAGTAGGTAAAAGACAAAAAGACACCTATAGCTCTCAGGATTTAAATGTTTTCTAATCCAAACTCCCAAATCACATCTATTCCTTATAACTAGTTCATACTCTTCTCTAAAATCAGTGTTCTCAATTTCATTCACACATTTAAAACATATTTGCAGCCAGATTGTACTATGTATTTTGGGGAGGTCTACCCATTTGAAACAGTAAATAAAAAGCAGTGTAATGTGGAAGGCTAATGCCTCCACCTGAGGGCAATATACCCCTGAAGCTGGTATTCAAGGCAGCTATGCTATAGTGTTTAAAATCCAATGTTTATTCTCATTATCAACCTGAACAGTAATTTAACTAATCGGTGGTTCATTTGAAATGTCTATATTTGCCACTTAGAATCCAAACAGCTGTAGTCATTGGTTGGAAGGCACAGTCTCTGTGGAGACATCAATATGCAAAGAAGAGCAAGACCTAAGATCCTTCTGTTAACTCTCCCCCCAGCTGTTAAGTGCATTTGTGAAATTAGAGTTGACCTACAAGTGCACTGTAATGCTTTCAAATGTAGTATTTAGAAAAATCAATATGGTTAGGGAAGTGTACTAATTAGACAGCATCCGAGCAATTATAAAGTCAGTATTATGTCAACATACATTTTTATTACCCTGAGTCTAGCACTCATCTAAGACAGAGACCTATTAAATATGTCCTTCCCAAATTACCAGCTAAGATCAATCAATACCTTCTCCTTGAGTTCTGTGATAATTAGTAGGGGTAAATTCGGAAGTAAGACATTATAGTAGGTTCTCTATTTCAAATGAAAACTGATTTTGGTACAGTTGTAAACCTTACTTAAGGAGCAGGTGATATGATATAACATCCCCCTCACTCCAACCCCAGGAAGCCATGGTAGAATAACTGAAGTAGGTGAGGCAAAAGCAATTTAACACCATATGCCCTCAAGTGTATCTTTATGCAATGTGGCACAGCAGTGGACTTCCAGGAAATAACTACAGTAAACAGATACTGAGCAACGATAAAAGCAAGTATGTTCCTTTTAAACAAAGGCTTAACTTTCACAATGACTAAGTCATAGTTTCCATTAACTGAGGCTCTAAAATACACACAAGGAATAAAGGTGCTATTTACGGGAACATAGATTATACACGAGGACAGCCAGTTTCAAGATCAATAGCAAATAATGTGCCCAGATGTGTGAGCCTTGTAGTGAGTTTTAGTTTCCTATAAACATTCTGATTCTAAGACATTACCACCAGGAAATGAAGTCTATAGCAAATATAAGTTAGAATAATTTTTGCAGATATTTGTACTGGTAAGACAATGATGTTTTTATAGCATCCTTGAAGTTAAATACCAACATTTTTAAGCTAGTTCAATGCATCCTTATGTAATATTTTGAACTACTAGTCATAAGTTAAAAGACAAATTATACTGTCCAATGGTCTGACAAGAAGTAAAAAATGAAAAATGAAGAAAATCCAAGGGAAAAAGTCATAATCTCACTCTAGAGTAGATCTGTAGGTAAATTCTGATCCAATTTATCTTAGAAAGTATGAGAACCAGTTTGCAGTCTTCCTTTCGGAAGCAGCAGGAAAAAGTGCATAGCAGTAAAATGCATATACACCTGAAGATTTATAACATGATGTTTTAGTTGTGTTTCCCCAAATTTCAACCAACTGCCATTGGAACATCACCACTTAGATATCCCACATGCCAAACAGCCCCAACCTAAACTTACCGCCTCCTGACCCCCACACAGGGAGTGCTCTCCATCATATGGGCCCAGGTTAGAAAGTTGATGTTCTCCTTGACTTATGGTCCTTTTTCACCTCCTAAACTCAATTATTCATAAAGTCATTGTGACACTACCTAAATCTGGTTTTCTTCATACCTTCTATCCCAGTTCAGACTACCATTATCACTCAGAGAATAATTTCTTTGAAAGTATGGTCAAATGTATCCATTTTTGCCCATAGTCTGGATTGTCAGTGGAGGAAGAATCACATTGACTGTTTTGAGTCCATTAGTCTGGATGCTGTTTTCTGTCAGATATCAGCATAGTTGGTGCAGAATCATGGGAGTGATAATAGAAGATAAAAGTACTAGCTTCAAAATATGTAATTTTACTCTGAATTTCTGCTCCAGAATATTGATTCTATAAACCAAAGAAACCCCAATGATCATCACATTTTAACACATTGATCATTTTTAAAAAACTAAGCAGGGTAGTAATAAATATTATTTGATGTTGATCTTGAAGTGATTTTGAAGATGTCTGTCCTCATGTCTAGGTGGCTAGAAAGTAAAACATGTATAGCCTTCCATGACAAAGACTCAAGATGAGAGATACACAGCTAGAGACTTACCGGAATGCTTGGTTCAGAATTTGATAATGAAAATGTTCTGGTGCCAATCCTATGACCACGGAATTAGGTTCGCTTGTTTGTATTCCTGGGAATGGAAAAAATATTTGATTGTTGAAAAATGCAACTAAGAGTAATGTCACATCTTATTATAAAGCAGTTTTAGTCAATAGAGTATAAACTTTTACTGTAGCAATAATCTGAAGTTTAAGAAATTATCATGCCCTGTGTACTTTGGAAATAGTGTAAGAGATACTTGAAAGAAAAAGGTCTCCTAGTATTTCTGCATATTTCTTTTGCATGGTTTTACAGCTACTCAGTAAGTGGAATATCTGAATTGAAACGTGTAACCTGATGTTCTCAAACAAGTAATTTCTAACTTCAAAATGCTTTACTGATTACAATCAACAAGAACAGCCATGAATTCCCTATGAGCTATCAGATCAATAGCAACTGATGAGGGAATGAAAATCTAAGAGGCAAGGGAAATTAGACACTCTAATTGACACAGTTAACACATTTATGATAAATATGTAATGCACTGTAGGTTCTGCTATTTTCTACACAATGCCTCATCTACTTTTAGTGTCACAATATTACTCTATAATTTAAGCACATTTTAAAGCCTTGGTACCTGATAACAGGACTTCAGACGTGACAACCAAATACATTCAACATCACAGTTATTAAAAGTCTGACTAAAGATTCTTTGGATTATCCATATACCAATTCCTATTTGCCTCTCTTATTGCTTGCTTTTAAGCATTTTTCACTATCAAGTCCACCAAAATGGAAGGGAAACAAATAGGCAGAGTAGATATCCAAGATTTCCAATTTCCTCTCTACCAGTAGCCATGACTACTGAGCAACTGGTTAAAGTTTACTGAAGGAAGAAAACAAAATTGTTGGCTACAGTAGTTAAAGTTCTTCTGTGTTCCTTTTATTATTTCATCTTCCACTAACAAAGATATTCAAAAACAGCAAAGATATTTCTTGCCTTTCAAAAACCCATCTACTTTGGGTATTTTCATGTATTCACTGTATAAGGATGTTTCAAATATTGTCCTGGACTAAATGACAAATATTTCTTCCATACCAGGGACTCTGCTTATATAGGCCAATCCAGGTCACTGCTGATACAACTAGAATCTTTTTTTATCCTCACCCGAGGACATGCTTATTGATTTTAGAGAGGGGAAAGGGAGAGAGAAAGAGAGGGAGAGAAACACTGATATAAGAGAGAAACATTGATTGGCCACCTCTCATTATGTGCCCCGACCTTGGACCCATCCCACAACCTAGCCATATGGCCAGATCAAGAATTAAACCTATGACTTTTTGGTTTATGAAATGACACTCCAACCAACTGAGCCACTCTGGCCAGGGCACAACAGGAATCTTGATCTTCTTCAAATAAAGTCAAAAGAGAAAAACCTGATTAAGATATTGCTTTGTAGTACTTCAACTAACCCAGAAACACAAATATGTATATTGATTATACAGTGTATTTGTCATAATTTTTGGTTTTGCCCAGGTTTTGAATTCCATTTTTATAATCAGGTAATTCACTAGCTCCTAAGGCTCTGGTGAGAGGCAGAGCTCAACCTACCATAACAGAGGCTAAAACCACCAGATACTTACTTTTCCAGCCTCTCTTGCAGCTATGAGTGCTGGCATGAGACAGGCTCTGCCCATCAGAAACACCTACCCAAGGCTTTGAACTGGGAGCTAGTAAAACAAAGAAACAGAGAAAACCTCCACTGGAAAAGGTTATTGTTGCAGCCTCAGATTCTTAGGCAGCAGAGCTGCCTGGAGTATCCAGTCTCCAGTTCCACTGGGGTCAACTGGGTAAGATGCAGAGTTCAAAGCTTAGCAGGGACAATCAATGGCACCTGATCAATTCTGTGACATGATGCTGCACACTCCTAGCTGCAGAACCGCCCCTAAGATTAAGACTCCTGGGTCCCCTTGGCAGTTCTGTGGGCTACCCAAACAGTCTATTTTTCTCTTTGTCACAGAAATTTTTAGAAATAACTAAAAGTAGAAAGACTAGAATAATAAGCCTTGATGTACCTATCACCCAGCTTCAGCAAGCTTATCTATCATTCTCTACATCTTTTTAAACCAATTTTATCTATCATTTTCTACATTTTTTGAAGTCTTTTAAAAGCAAATCTCAAATCATTTATTTCATCCTTTCATATTTCAATATGCATATTTAACTGATACTTTAAAAAGCCATTTTAGCATTGTTATGCCAACAAAGTTAATAGTTTCTTAAAATATCACTCAGTACCTAGTCCACATCTGAATTTCCCCAAATATCTCAAAATGCCTTTTTACATCTAATATGTAACTGGTGTCCAACAAGGGGCACATAGTACATTTGATTGCTATCTGTTCTCATTCTGTAACAGCACTCTGCTTCACTTATTGGAGCGACTCGATCATTAATCCTGGAGAATGTCTCACACTCTGATTCAGCTGATTTCCTATAATATTATTTAATCTGTTTCTCTACCTTATTTTTCCTATATATTTTTAATTAGCTCTAGAGGCTTCATAGATTCACATTCAATTTTAGGCAAGATTATTTCATAGGCAATGTTATAAAACTCCTAATTATGTCACATCTTGAACCACAAAAATTCTGCTTGTTGTAGCAACATACTAGCAATGTTAAGGTTGATCAACAGCTTTAAGTGGTGTCACGGTGATTCCTCCATTTTATAGTTTCCCATCAGCCTTGACATAATGTGTGTAAAATCAATATATTGATGTTGTTGCCTATTTCGTTAGGGCTTCCCAATGGTGATTTTTAAAAATTCTGCTATTCCTTTTGCATTTAGTAGTTGGAATTCTATAAAGAATGTACCCTTATCAAATATTTGGTTACTCTAAAATATAGATCAAAAAGGAAAGGCACGATAAATGCTTATTTCACTCCCTTAATTTTTTAAATTGGTTTTTAGAGACAGAAAGGAAGAGGGAGAGGGAGAAAGAGAGAGAGAGGGTGAGGGGAGTGGGAGAGAGACAATGATTTGTTGTTCCACTTATGCATTCATTGATTGATTCTTGCATGTGCCCTGACTGGGGAATCAAACCTGCACCTTGGTGTATTGGGATCATGCTCTAATCCAGGGGTCCCCAACCCCCAGGGGCGCAGACTGGTACCTGTCCACTACCTGTGGAAAACTCGCCTGAGCTCCGCCTTCTGTATCCGCTCCTTCCTGGAAAAACCTGTCCCTGGTGTCAAAAAGGTTGGGGACCACTGCTCTAACCAACTGTGCTTACTTGGCCAAGTGTGTTTCACTCCTTTAACTTATCAATTTTCAGAATAATAATTTACTACCCTAACAAACTCCAACAGTGACCAAGGAGTTTTGAGGGACTGAGTAGCATATGAATTCATGGCGTTTTATATATACATGTTTGTGTTGTGATCCATTCCAATCATTATTCTTTTTGAAGCTCAAATTATGCCTTCAAATTGGCCCCAGTGTTCTTTAGACATGACCTCATTAGTCTTCAATAGTTTCCTTGCTAACACAATCAGTCATCCCAGACTTATACACCACCTTCCCAGATCTGGAATTAGCCATAACTCCAAGGAACTGAAGTGGAAAATGGTAGTATACCCCACAGTATGTGCACTTGGTTGCCATTGTTTCTAGGCCTTTCCAATGGAAGATCTAGATGATACGTATTTTTCAAGAGAACAAGGAGTTGATAATGATATTTTCAATTAAAAATTAGTCGTCGGCAGCCGTCCGTCTCGAGAGACGATGGTGTAGCTTCTTAAGAGTCTATCTGCACCGCCGAGAATGGCTGTGCAGTCCGACTCGGGAGTGACACAGTATCTGTCTCCTCCCGTGATGAATCGACATCTTGCGATGACGCTGGAGTGTCCTCTCCAGTGAAGCTGAAGCTACAGAGCCTGGGCAGGGTGATATGGAGGGTCTGCTGTTGCCCATGCAGCAGACCCCCCCTCTCTTCGCAGCTGAAGGATCCAAGGGAGAGACGGAGTCAATACAGCTTGGCTTCAGGTGCGCCGCAGGAGTTGCCGGTGTTGACTACAACGTCAAACCGCCTTAGGGACTCCGGCTCCAGATTTTCTGTCGGGGTTTACTCCCTTAGCCTTTCCCCTGAAGAGGTATGCCGCAAGGCAGCGGAGGTTTTTTGGAGTCAGAGTTTTCCTTCTCTGATGTGCCCTGACTGGAAGATCGAACCAGCGACACTTAGCTCGCAGGCCGACGCTCAATCCACTGAGCCAAACCAGCCAAGGTTATGCTCAGACTAATACTGCATAAATTTAACTTTTATCAATCTACTTAATGATCTACACAATCTACTGCCCATCAAGTCAATTCCAAACCATTTTGTCCCACCTTAAATCCTGAAATAAGGCAGAGTATAAATAAATAATGTAAACTACTTGCTGTCCCACAGCTCCCAGTTGGAAAATCTCAATTCCAAGTAGGGCAATCCTAGCCCAGTCCGCTGCAGCTCAGTGGAATAAGTGCCCCCTGCCAGCCAAGTAGGAAAATCCTAACTGTCCCCTCCCTCAAATATTTTATAACTCCTTCCTGACTTCCCTTATTTATTGGAAATTATTAAATACTATGCGCGAAGCCATAACTTGGAGAGAAGGTAAACAAAAAGGACATGCTACTATCCTTGAGTTTTCAATTTACTTTACATATCTTTCATTGATAAAGTCTTCCTTCCCTTCCATCTATCATGTCTTATTTATGCTTTTCCAAAAACTGGTCAAGTTCAGCTCCTTAATAAACCATCCTCCAAATACTACAGCCCTTATCAACCTCCTCAAACAACTAAAGACTAATATACCATCCTTAATTATTTCACATACATTAGTTTCATCTCTGGAACTAAACTGTAATCCAAGTTTAAGACCATGCTATAGTTTTCTGTATATACCATAATAATGAGCATAGGACTGAGAATATTCTAAGAATTAAATAATTACTTTCAATACATTTATATAATTACAACCATAGCTGCTATTAATTATTATACGTCAACTATTTTTGCTATGTGCTTTATATTACACTAATCTTTATCATAACACTGCATACTAGCTGCACTATCTTTGTTCACATAATATTGGGAAACTGCAGCTCAAAGAAGCCTTGTCAAAGTAGTAGTAAAGCTAGATTTGAACTCAAGTATCTATAATCCTCCAAAGGCAATGCTCTTTTGTAGTCTCCCTTAATCATGAGTAGTTGCAACTGAAATAAAACCAGAGAAAGAACAGTAGTTTATCATGCTAGCTAAGTGATCTTTGGCAAGTTATTTATACTCTGTGTCAGTTTCATCTGTAAGAGTCACTGTACCTAACTCATAGGGTTAGGTATCAAATGAATTACTACATGTAAAGCAATTAGAACAGCACATAGTATGCACTATATAACTACTGGCTACTAGTTTTATCATCATAACTCATCCTAATAAAGTCATCAAATATACTTTCTACTTTCATAAGCCTGGTTTATGAGTTTATGGTTTCATACTACCTGTAACATAAATACCAAAGTTAGTGTCGAGTTCAGGAACTTCCAGAACTCAATAATCCAGTCCCAAGATATTTTTTTAATTTACTTCAACTCAAGAAGCACTTACTAAGCATCTACCATATATCAGACTCTTTCCTACTTCCTTGTACCATATCAAACATTTCAATACTTCTCTGTACCATATGAAGAATTACTACTTTCTTGTATATCAAACCTAACATACCCAAATTCAACCTTTATTTTTCCCACCTTATTTTGTTTCCTCCCACTGTTCTCTCACTTGGTACACTAGCCTTATATCTGCCTATCAATCCTTTACTCATTTTTTAAGGCCTACTTCAGTTATTATCTCTACCAGCAAAACTTTTTTCATCTACCCTGGAAATTATAAATGCTCCTGTACCTATAATTCCAAAAAGTTTCACTAATGCCTGCTGGACCATTTACCACATTGTCATAATTATTAAATAATAATAATAATAAAAATTAGTAATACACAGCTTTTAATTAATTAATTAGATTCTTATATTTGTACGTATTCTCACACTTAAAATCTTGGATCTTAACAATACTAGCATAATTACTACTTTGTTTTATCCTATAATATACATATGGCTCAATATTATGTATAATTTAAATATAGCAATACCAGCATTACTAATAACACTAAACTACTGAATGCAGTTTAAGATTTCTTTGCAGTTCTTTTATCATTTATACTACTGTGAACAAATAGTCAAAATACTGTATTCTGAAGTCATCTGAAATAATTATTTTCTCTGAATAGTTATGTCACCAATTTGATATAGAGTTAAGTTCATTTGTTTCAATTTGTTTTTAGTTTTCAGGTGCTGGTTTGTTTTTACTTTTTAATTATCTTTTAAATATGTAAAATATTTACATGGTTCCACAGTCAAAACTATGTAACAAGGTATTTTTAAATAAATCTCCTTTCCTTCTTCCTTCCTCCCCTTTTAGATAACCATTTTTAGTAGTTTTTCATTGATCCCTCTTTTAGCTTCTTTTTACAAATACTGTGTGTGTATGTGTGTGTGTGTGCAACCATTTCCCCCCCATGAAGATCACCCCTTATCAGGGGATAAAATCTTTGTCACTACTCATTTCCCAGCTACAAAGCATTCCATCTTGTGGATATAGCACAATTTAATGAATCACTTCCGATGATCATTCAGGTTGTTTCTAATCTTTTATTATTACCAGTAAGGCTATAATGAACAACCTTGTCCATATGACATTGTGCATTTTTGTAACTGTATCTTGGAGACAGACTTCTACAAATGACAGCACTGCTTCATATGCAATTCTGCTAGCTATTGCCAAATTCCTCTCCACTGGAGTTATACCATTTTATATTCCTGGCGACACCAAGATTCTTTTAGTGAACTTATTTTGTTCAATTGGCTTCTGTTTATTACAAATAATTACTACAAATAATAATTCTTATTGATACAGATAGTACAAGCTGTGAGGTTCTGCTCAACTGTATATCCATGTTGAACTTCCTTAATCATTATTTGTACAGCCATTACATACATGGTTTGTGTTATATTTATACCCATTTTGCTATATTGTTTGATTTCAGTCTGAGTATCATCTACAAAACAATGTGGCAAAGCCTCATAAAACTAGGATATTTTTCCAGAGTCTATTAATTTTTCCAAAGAGAAAACAGTTTTATTTTCTCTTGATTGAAAATATTTCATGGTCACTGCAAATATTTCATACAGTACAGAATGGCACCTATTTTTTAAAAAGGATATCGGATTATCTCATTTAATCAAGTTAATATAGTGACTCATGGATCAAAGATTATAATACTCAAAGTAATTTTAACCTGTGCTTTTCAAAATGTGGGTCATGATCCATTCATAGATAATAAAACTAATTTGGAGGGCTCTAAGCAGCATCAAAATAAAATAAACAATTAAGAAAGCCAAATAGAAAACAGAGTACTTCTTATACAGTAGGAGCGAGTACTGTTTAGCATACATAAACACACATGTACATGTACCAGATTCTCTGTAATGTGTTTCACCTACTGTGGAGCGCAGTCAGAATCTGTTTGAGAAATACCAATTTAGATTCAATAATAGGAGGAAACCTGAATAAATACTTCTAAAATTCAGTTTTAAGAATGATTTTTGAGAAGACACGAAGATCCAGTTTTTAAATCTTTCCAAATTTCCCCTACCTTTGAAATCAGGTAACGCCCGGTCATCAACTAATAGCATCGGCCGGACTTGTTTCTGCTCTACTAAGTTCCTGGCTGCAGTCAGAGAAGTAAATATCTCATCTTCAGAGATATCAAACTCCAATTTCTTCAGCCTTTCCAGTAGGTCCTTCTTGCTCTCTTTGGTTGTATTGGTCACAAACCTAACCATTACAGAAGTACCACGTAACCTGGAAAAGTAAAATTCAGATGTTAACAAGGCAGATTTTACATTCTAGCCCCATAAAATCTAATTTGGTAGCACTTGCCAAAGATCAGAAAATGAAAGTAATGGTTTTTATTACCATAATCTTTTTTTGTTATCTACCCAGAATTGCTTACATATTATCTGCACCCCCTGGGCCAGTTTATTGCCAAAGGCTACAAAGTCAAATTGTAAAAGCTGTGTCTAACCTTTTTGAGAACCTTCTGTACTTTAACTGAATTTTAATGCAGAGTTTTATCAAAGAAGTGAAAAAAAAAACAAAGCTTAGTAACCACTGTACTCACAGAATATAAGAGGTGAAAGCTACCTTAGAGATTATTAGTGTAGTCCTCTCTTCCTCTCTTACAGAGGAGAAGAAAATTGAGGCCTAGGGAGCTAAGTGACTTGCTAATAAGCTTTATACAGCTGGGTAGCAGTAGAGCTGAGGCACGACTTCTAATCCATGTCCTGGTATAGGACCTGATCTCCTATACTAAGAGAACAGAGGACATCTCAAAATGTTTTTTGTTTCTTAGCCAGTTAAACATTGGCTAAACCCTAATGTGTTACTAAATTTATAAGCAGAATCTATCTGGGACATCTCAAACAAACAGTACATTTAAAAAAATGTGTTTTCCCCTTCAACTGCTTATATATACGATTGTCCTGGTTCTGGATCAGCTTTTGGAACTTAAAAGTGGCAGTCAGAGAGAGAATCCATGATAGTCTAGCTTTCTTTAAAAATGAAAATTATTTTCTTGGTCCTACAGTTGTTTAATCCAAAACCTACAAATAATTTTAATTTAGCTACAACTTAAAATTTTACATTAATACTCTAATGCTTTTTATTTTATGCCTGCCCCAAATGGATACAAAGTGTAAAAGTACTCACTGCAATTTAAAATAAGCAAGCACATAAAACAGAAAAGAGATTTTTAAGTATTCACGCAAAGAACATTAACTAAATTTGTATGGTTAAATAGTTCACTGTAATCATGATTGCCTCTATAATATCTAGCTTTTCTGAAAAACACATTAAAATTTGCTGGTTTATATCTCAAAAGAAAGCGATAATTTCAACCTAACTATTATCCTGAAAATGAACAAGTAGAAGTACTAGAATAACCACATCGTTTTTAATGAAGGTTTTTTTAAAAAACTTCTTTTGTACTTTTTATTTTTTACTGGTCCCTCAACTCCCCAGTCTGTTTGTTTCTACAGAAACCAAAACCAGATGGAAACCCACCCCTGCAATTTGTAGGAACCTGCCCCTCTAGAATGGCAGCCTCATAGTTAGAGATACTCAGTGATGCCATTCATTGCTCCACAGAAGCAAAAAGATTTTTTCTTTTGATCCAAAGTAGAAAGCTCATCTTTAGAACAGTAAAAGCTCCTGTCCACATCTTTTCCCAGAGAAAGGCTGACTAACAGACAGTATTAAGGAATCAAGAGTAAGCCCAACTACGCATTTAATATTCTTTTGGCTTTAAATAGCACACTGTCCACCTATAAAATGAACATCACGATGCCTAACTAAACTGACAGCTTCCAAATGATGCCTACCAGATATACAAATAGTCTTTTTATATTTGTTGATTCTCCAAATGGAAAGTAAGTCCCCCGAGAGAACACAAGCAAGGTCTGTCAGTCTTTTATCCTAACACCCAGTACTGGGATACTAGTTACTAGATTTTCTGAAGAACAGCACACTATTGACTATTTTAAGGTGAGAAAATGATAAGCACCACATGCTAAGTATTCCTGACTTTGAAAACTTCTCTAAATTATTTTAGTATGAAGTTGCTTAATACCAAATTATTCGTACTGTTGTACTGATATTTTTTTCAGGACACTCAGAAGCAAACATTCACATTCAGTTTACTTTAACAAGATTTTACTATGTAACCTGGTTTGTATCGAGACATGTTACTTACTCTGGTTGATACATCAGAAATATAAAAGTCTCTACCCTTCTAAGGCATTAAATTTAGTTGACAGAAATAATTCTAAAGTATCAAGTTTCTTAATTAAATTTTATATGAGCAGCTGCACGCTCAATGCTAGATCTTCAGTGAAGGGGGAGTGGGCGGCGCTCTGCCTTTGTGTACGTATGTGTTTCACTTCGAGATTCCTGCATTTGTGATTCTTCCAATGCTATTTACTCTACATTTTAGACTCCTGAGGTTTCATTCACAAAGTTACATTGCTGACTTAGAAAAAGACAAACACACAAAGAACAAAGAGACTAGACCAAAAGGCCAAACCCAATAAAGGTGCAGGGCACAATGTTTGGAAGATATTACAATGCATACATCTTCTAGCTAAATCCAAGGCAGTTTTTGCATATATGGTAAGCTGGTGAAATGCCATCTTAAGGCCATCCATTTAGCTAATGATCTGCCTTGGTAAAATGGCACTTACAAACAAATCTGTCAGCTGAACCTGGAGGATAGCTTGCCTTTTAAGAGCTTCCTGTGCGCCTGGCACAGCTGCGTCTTCAATGTGAAGTGTGCCATTGAGATCTACCAAAACAGCCTTTAATGCACGGCGCGCTGCCATCCTTCATGCCCTAGGAGAGAGCAAACGAAATGAAAGATACAGTTTAGAAAACAATGGACAATTAAAAACTCGGAAGTCTTCAAAAATATCATTTATAACCAAAAAGATACTGTTTAGTTTTAAGCTGTTTCTTTTGGGGGAAAAAATGTTTTTTAAATCAAAATCCAAAATTTGACTCATAAAACTTTCATAATGTTTAGATTTTTAAAAATCTTGAATTAAAATTAGAAAGGGGAAAAAAAGGAGTTAATAAAAACAAGTTACTATCTACTTTCAGGTTTCTTAAAATAACTCCTTAATGTAACAATTTATTCATTTATTTTATTTTTAATATTTTTAATCCTCATCTGAGGATATGTTTATTGATTTTAGAGAGGGTAAAAAAAAAAAACAATCAATGTGAGAGAGAAACATCAATCAGTTGCCTTCCATAAGTGCCCTGACTAGGGATCAAACCCGCAACCTAGGTATGTGCTCTGACTGATGACTGAACCTGAAACCTTTTGGTGTGTGGGATGATGCTCCAACCAACTAAGCCACCCAGCCAGGGCCATTTATTTCATTTTTAAATATGAGAATAATGTACTCTGAAGAAAGGGTGTATGCAAGCACTAAATCATTGGCAAAATCTTTTTCATCTTAGTTATATATAATGAAAATATTCTAATCACTCATCTCCACTATTATATACTAAAATGACATATATGGCCAAGGAGCTAACAGTATTTACAAGTTACTGAGGAGGGAATTTAAGTCATACAGTAATTTTAAAGTCAGGAAACACTGTCCTTACATTAACATGCAAAAGTCCCATTTTGCATATTTTCCTTTTTAAGTTTATTATGTGCTACATCCCACATACGGGGAATGTAAGGTATGGTTTAAAGATAATAAGGGAGTGCGTACAAACAGTACAGAAGCTAAAAAGGATGGGACTTGATTTTTAGTTTTTAAAAACTTACTCATTTTTCCCCGTATTTTTGTCTTTATAATGAAATATTTCAGACATACAAAAAGATATCAAGGATAACATAACCACCTCCTTTACCCATCATTCACTTTTAGAAATAAAACATCACAGATGGAGTTGGAGCCCTCTGTGTATCCTCACTGATCCGATTTCCTTTCTTCCTCTCCCCCAAAAAGCTATTCTCTTGATTCTGATGAGTTGAAAGCTTTGTATTAATGTTATTCTTCCTACTTTAGTGATTGCTTTACCATTCTACATTAGGCATGGAAGATGTATCCATGTTAAAACATATAGCCACTGTTCATTTTCACTCGTCGGCAGCCATCCGTCTCGAGAGACGATGGTGTAGCTTCTTAAGAGTCTATCTGCACCGCCGAGAATGGCTGTGCAGTCCGACTCGGGAGTGACACGGTATCTGTCTCCTCCCGTGTTGAATCGACATCTTGCGATGACGCTGGAGTGTCCTCTCCAGTGAAGCTGAAGCTACAGAGCCTGGGCAGGGTGATATGGAGGGTCTGCTGTTGCCCATGCAGCAGACCCCCCTCTCTTCGTAGCTGAAGGGTCCAAGGGAAAGATGGAGTCAATACAGCTTGGCTTCAGGTGCGCCACAGGAGTTACAGGTGTTGACTACAACGTCAAACCGCCTTAGGGACTCCGGCTCCGGATTTTCTGTCGGGGTTTACTCCCTTAGCCTTTCCCCTGAAGAGGTATGCCGCAAGGCAGCGAAGGTTTTTTGGAGTCAAGAGTTTTCCTTCTCTACATTTTCACTACTGTATAGTATTACATTGTAGGGATATACAGTATATGGAAGCTATTAAAATAAACTGATGAAAAAAACAGAAACAGAGGCATGGCTAATGAAAAAGACTGACAGCTGTCAGAGGGAGGGAAGGGGAACTGAATGAAAGAAGGTGAAGGGATTAGCCAAAGAACATATACTCATAACCCATGGATACAGACAACAGTGTGATTAGAGTCAAAGGAAAAGAGGGGTGGGGGCTGGGTGGAGGTGGGCAAAGAGGGGTGGAAATGGGGACATCTGTAACAGTGTCAATAATAAAAATACCCTCAGCCCCCAAAAAACCATTTGAGATGGTTAATATGTACATAGTGACATGTGCTCTGGTAAAAAATAAAAAAAAAGTTAATGAACTACAGTTGCACACATCATCCAAGATAACTCTCAAAAATCTTCTACCGGACTTCCGGCCAAGATGGAGGCTTAGACGGACACGCTAGGTCTCCCTCTACAACTAGAGAGGAATACAACTACTTCAAAACAAAGGATAACTAGAAATTCCAGAAAATAAAACTACACGGAAGTCCAACATATGAAGTTATAAACCAGCGGTGCCATTTGGGCAGGTAAGAGTTAAAGAGGGCAGTGCTGTTTGCCGTCGCACCTGGACAGCGGCGGGCGGCGGCGAGGAATCCCGCCTGCAGTCAAGCCCCTGGCGGTGCGCGACCCCGGCGAGGAATCCCGGCTGCGGCCAAGCCCCTGGCGGTGTGCGACTCCAGCGCTGGGGAGAGCGGCCGCGGCATCGCCTTGAACAGTGAGGCCCAGGGGGGCGGGAGGACGGATCCCGGTCTCCTAGCTGAATAACTGTGTGAATCCATCTTGGACCCCCGCCCCCAAAGAAAGCACCACAGGGCTGCGAAATAGGTCGCGGACAGGCGCCGGTCGCTGACTTGTGACGCGTACACAGGCACTGCCCCCGACAGCCGGCCCAAGAAAACAAAACGCATCTGTCAAAATGAGGCAGACAACTATAGAAATCCCGGTGGCACAGCTCACCAGGCAACAGATGGAGAACCTGACAGATGAACAGATAAGAAACCTGTCAGAGGCTCAGTTCTGGGCCATTGTTATCAGGTGGCTTACAGAAGTCACAAAAGAGCAGGAAAAAGATAAGAAAGAAGCGAAACTTTCATAACGAAAGGAACAAAACTGCATACGAGATAGATGGTGAGAAAAAAAAATCCAGAGTTCATTTCAACAAACTGGAATATGGAGAAGGAACAAGCAGTCAACCAATGCAGAGAGAGGAAATGGGAAGCAACAATGAGAGGATCAGAAACCTCTGGGACAGCTATAAAAGGCCCAACATAAGAATCATTGGTTTGCCAGAGAATGAGGAAGATGAACTAGAACTTGAAAAATTGAGTGAAAATATAATAAAGGAGAACTTCCCAGACTTGGGGAAGGGAATAGACTTGCAGGTCCAGGAAGCAAGGAGAGTTCCCAAGAGACTGGACCCAGGGAGAACCACCCCAAGACACATTATAATCAAAATGTCAAAAATTAAAGATAAAGAGAGAATCTTAAAAGCAGCAAGAGAGAAGAAAAGAATTATGTACAAAGGGGTTCCAATTAGACTATCAGCTGACTTCTCAAGGGAAACCCTACAGGCAAGAAGAGACTGGCAAGAAATATTCAAAGTAATGAAAATCCAAAACCTACAACCACGAATACTCTATCCAGCGAAATTGTCATTCAGAATAGAAGGACAGAGAAAGTGTTTCCAGGACAAAATAAAACTGAAAGAGTTCATTAGATCCAAACCACTGTTATATGAGATGTTAAAGGGACTGGTTTAAAAAAACAGAAGCTAGGGAGATGAAACAAAGGCAAACTAAATAGGCAACGAGAGTGGAAAAGGAACTGTGGGTACGGGAAGCATATTGGGGGGAGGTCAACAGGGAGGGGGAATGGGGAAAGGGAGGGAGATGATATAGGAATTGGGGATCAAGGTAGGAGGGAATGGAATAGACGGAGAGAGGTTGGGAGGAACTGTATGCACAACTAATGGACATAATCTAAAAGGGGGGGACAACTGGAGGGAGGGGGGCCACCGGGTGGAGGGGAGCAGAGGGAAGGGAAATTGGCACAAATGTAATATTTTAATCAATAAAACACATTAAATCTGAAAAAAAAAATCTTCTAGAGGAAGAAGCCAGTTGCAAGAGACTATATACGGTATGGTCCATATTGCGGCATTAAGATATAGGAAGGGGATAGGAGGAACTGCAAACCAGGAGTGCACAAGGGAGTCTCTAAGGTCTTTTTGACATGGACGTTGAGTACATGAGTGTTTTTTATTTTAATAAAATTATTAAAAACTTATGTGCTTTCCATACTTTTGTGTGAATGACATATTTTGCAACAAAAGTCTTGTTACATTTTAGTCAGTCATTTCTCATACATTGACTATAGTTACAAAAAACTAAATTAGTCCATACAATTTTTATATACTCGTTGTAACAACTATCCCCCAGATATTCTGATTTTTAAACAAATCCTTGGTTCTGTTTGCCTTTTACAATATACCTGATGGGAGGCAAAAAAAAAAAAAAAAAAAAAGAGATATTAAAAGTTCTGGTCAATCAAGATTAAACTGCAAAATCCTCTCTTCTGTAATAGCTTTCATATATTATTCTATTTCTGAACTTTATTGTGACCCTAAAATGAATGACTGCATCAACAATCGCATCAACTACTACCTGCCTGAGAGGGGGAACGACTTGTTAGTCAAAACACTAGATGGTTCCTACAGGCTGTATTTGAATATGTAAGTTAACAAGTAAAGGGTTCTTTAACTTAAAATACACTGTACCACAAGATAAGGCTACACAAAATGAAGACAAAGCATTCTCTTTTACATGCAGAGGAACCCACAATAGCTCCTCTCAAAACCCAAATTTTGTGAGAGACATCTCATATTCAATAAAAAATGTTAACTCTGAAGGTTTTACAAAATACAGACAAGACTGGAAAAACAACAAAATGAGTACACTGCTTAAAAAAAAACTATCCAACTAGAACTAGTAAATGGTCATAAGGAATATCGATCATTTTAATCCTTATTGAAGCAGCCACACAGGCAACAGTGCAGTGGTGAAGGACAAGAACTAAGGAGCTGTACATGCCCGCATTTGAACCTAAACTCACTAGCTGGGTGACCTCGGGCAGTTTTCTTAACCTCGCAGCCTGTTTTTTTACTGCTAAAAAAGAAAGGATAACACCCGCCTCTAATGGTTGATAGGAGGATTAAAGAAAATAAGACATGTATTGTAAACAGTGTTCCACACATAGAAAGGCTGAGTTATGTATGAGGGGAGATGCAAAAACAAACAAAAAAACCAGAATTATCTTCTGGAGGGCAGGCCCCTTGTAGTACATCCTTCACCCCCGCTAGGTGAGTGTTCTAGGAACCCATGTGTATCAGTGTGCCAGATGGCATTGTTGTGAGAGGCTGCATTTGGCTTCAGTGACCTTTTTTCCAAGACTCTTTCAATGTGTTTGCCCATTTCATGGTGGGTGATTTGCAAATGCACCTGCCCACACCACGCTGAGTGTTCAGCAGTTCTGACCAAAAATGGCATGACACTCATGCCCCATCCTCCCTATTTATATGATCTCGCCCTGAACGACTTTTTTGTTTCCCTCGATGAAAAAGCTCTCAAAGGGAAACATTTTACCAATGGGGAAGAGGTGAAACAAAAAAATGGCAAAAAAAAAAAAAAAAGAAGAAGAAGAAGCATGAAAAGACAAAGGAAAAAAAAAAAAGAGGTGAAACAAAAAACTTCTGTACTAAGAGGCATCAAAATTGACCAGTTCAAAAACTGTTTTGAGCAGTGGAAAAACGTCTCCATAGGTGGAGTGCATCATATGCAGAGTACTTTGAAGGTGACTGAGGTTTAAACATGTAATAAATACACAATTTTTAATAAATAAATTCTGGGAGGGTTTGGGTCCCCCCCTTGTATGTGTGGGGGGCAGGGAATAGAGGAAAGGGTACATAATGGATGTGTCAAGGACTGCAAAAATCACAGAATATGATGCAATGTCCTTAAGTATTAGTATAATTTGAGGATTTGAGAAAATTTTTGTACCAAAATAAGGATATATTGTGGCATACAATTCAAAACTTGCATAAATATTTAAGATAAAACGAGATTTCAATAAAAATCTCCTCCTACTAGGTTGGGTCTGTTCAGATTATGTCTCCTAGATCTCCTGGGAGGGGCAGGTAATGATTCTCTTTCCTTCCCTTTATGGTTCCAGTAGAAAAGTCTTACTGCACTCAATAAGTGGTGTTATTATCCAGCTACCCCCCAGTTAAAAATCTTCCAGTGGCTTCCCAATTCCCGCAGGATAAAGTCTGAACAATGAACGGTGGTGTACAAAGCCCGGGTTTACCTCTGACTCATTTGTCTATACTCCCACACCCACGTCCACTGCAGTCAGGCAACAGTCCTATACGTTACCTCCCTCATCGCTGGGCTTTTGTCTGGGTCCATTTTTGCTCCCCGGATCCTACCACTCCTGCCCCCTACACCTCCTTTTCTCTGGCCAACTCCTTCAGCCCCTGGGTCTCAGAGAAGTACCATTTCCTCTGGCGTTCAGAGCCCAGCTCCTTTTCTCCCAGGCCTGGGCCATGGTCCCCCCCAGCATGCTCTTCTCATTGTTAGATTTATCACTGTCCCAATTGTTAAACTCAGTAAAGAAAGGAGCTGTGTTGCTTTTTCCAGTGTAATACTTAGCGCTCAACAAAGACTTATGAATTACTAAACTTAAGAATCTGGGTCTCTACGATTTCTAGAACAAGAACTTTTCGGCACTCAACAGCGATTCCCGCCACTTCCCAGCCGGGACGGGTTTCAAGGGCTGGTCCGGCCCATGTTCCAGGGCCTGGCAAACGCCAGACTGACTGGAAGAGACGCCAGCTTCGAAACACAGTCCTGGGGCCCGTCCCGAGGAACCACATCGCGACATTCCCAGGGCAATCTATGTCACGCGCACGCACGACAGAGCCACGGCCTAGGGGGCGGTCTCCCTGCGGAGGGGTGTGACAGTACTCCCTGAGCGAGCGCAGGGGTTGGTCCATGCCTCGGGGGGGGGGGGTGGCCTAGGGACGCAACCAGTTAAGTCCTTGAGCCCTCCTCGCACAAAGAAATGCAGCCTACAAATAAGCGGGTGGTCGGCAGTCCCAGTGCGGCTCCTCACCCTGCTCCGCTCGCCGTCCTGAGCAAAGACCCCGGCAACAGAAGAGTCAGTACAGCCGCGCCATCAACTGCGTCCTGGCCGTGAGTTCGGAACGCCCAGGGAAGCTTCCCATTGACGCCGGAAATTGGACCCAGGATTGCACCGGAAGTCCCGCCTCTCCTCCTTAATCTCCGCCTCATCCGCCTACGGTTTCTTTCCTTTCATACTCGGACGTCCAGTACTGGGTCTATCTATACCTGCCCCTTCACCGAGAAGTTGTTTTTGAGACCCAGTTCTTCAATGGTGCGGCCTGCTGGGCCAGGAGGAAATACAAAAACCTCTGCCTTTACTCAGTAGCCGCTTCCCATTCCGCAGCACGAAGATTGAAGCGTTTTATTGAGTAATTTTGCAAAATCCCTGTCTTCACTTCCCCATTTCGAGGGGTAACTCAGAAGTCATCTCCTAGATACTTTCCTTGGAACACCCAATCTCTGAGGTTACTTTCTGATTTGCTACTTGAATGGCATCTGGTACTTACTGCTATTAACCACTACCTCAGGTAGCTTTCCTCTTTTCTGCATCAGCTATCCAAAACCTTACACTGTCCTTAACCACCCTGCCTGTCATTAGAGGGGCTACCATAGGCCTTACCTTTCACCTCTAGGGAAGAAGTATCTTGGGATAGAACCACCTCCCTCACTGCTCCCCTCCCACACACGTTGAGAGTCTCTAAGTGTCTCCCTTTCATCCAAATAAACTACTTGAGGGCAGAGATGGTCATCTTAGGCAGGCTCTATGAAGTGACTAAATGAAAAACTTTCTGGAGGAATCTCGAATAAAAGAATATACACCATGGTGGACACATGGAATCCTTTGACAAAACTGCTGTTCTTTCCTTGACTGGAGACTCGTGCTACTAGAACACCATCCAACATTCACTCTGCCCAGAGCTGCAGTCAGCCATGTTGTAACCTATAACCCTTTCTGGTTCCTGGACTAGGGTCCCTTTGCTTTTCCTCCCAGCTGGGTCTGGAGGTGCTTTTTGTCTTATTCATTATTTGTTAAGTCTAAGTTTTCCATGTGAGGACTCGCTTGGTTGAAAGAAAGAGAAGCTGTTCCTAGTTTCCCCTTCGGAGCTAGGAGCCTGTTTTGGACCAGGTTAAAACACCACTGAAGGATTTTAAGCAAGTGGATACTATTAAGGAGTGAAATTTTCCTAAATGCTTACTCCAGCTGCAATATGGAGAGTGGGTGGGAGAGGTGCCACAGTGTGAGACCTGATAAGAAGGTACCGCAGGATTATAAGAGATGCTTAAACTGTGTGGAAACAAAAGCAAAAAAGACAAATTCAAGAGATCTTTAGGTGGTAAAATAGAAATTAGTGATAGATTGAGGGTGAGAGAGAGTAAAGCATCAATATAACTACTAGGTTACAGGTTTGGACAATTGGATAGTATAACAATGGTGTCATTTACTATTGTGTCAGATAATGAAAGAGGACTAATGGCTCCCTCCTGGTCAAAAGGCTCAAATGGCTTTGCTGCCAAATGGCAAAATTAGTACAGAAGGGATGGAACCTCAAAAGGGAGGGGCTGATTTGGGAAAAAGTTGGAGATGTAAAGAAAGCAGTATCAGAACTGAAATAAAACGAGGATTCTAAAACTTATCTTGATCACTGATGCCATTGGACATTGCCCACTGTGTCCACAGAATGTTTTCATAGTATCTGGCATCTCATGACCAATCAGGGGCCAAGGAAAATTTTAGCAAAGAATTCCATTTTGCATGGCATCAAAATTTTATTATTGGTGATAACTGTAAAACTATGCCAATGCCCTGGCTGCTGTGACTCAGTGGATTGAGCATCGGCCTGTGAACCAAGTGTCGCTGGTTTGATTCCCTGTCAGGGCACATGACTAGGTTGCATGTCAGGTCCCCAGTTGGGGGTGTGTGAGAGGCAACCGCACATTGATGTTTCTCTCCCTCTCTTTCTCCTTTCCCCTCTCTCTAAAAACAGATAAAATAAAATGAAAAATAAAAAATAAAATAAACCTTGTTAAAAATTTTTTTAAAAAAACTGTCAATGAAAAAGTGATTAATGTTTCACCAAAAACATTTTACTTCAGGAGACTATCTCCTTGATTGAGCTACATCTAGAATCAAAGTTTAGAGACTTGGAAGAGATATATAGATAACCTGGAACAGACTTCTGATGATCAGTTTTACAATGAAGCAACCCAAAATACCCAAAATAACTGATGTCTTAGGAAGTTTGTCATCTGATAAAAGGTACTGCTCAGCATATAAGAAATACCCTGCCTCCTACTCTTTTTACTCAAATATATTGCTTTTTCTCAAGTCATTTTATGAGTATACACATATGCACACAAGTGATTAAAACACTTAAAGAACACAGATCACTATGCTTACTCTAACACAGGAATTTTCAAGCTATACAAGAGTAAAGTGGAAGCTGAACAATGGGCCTTTGGGCCTGGTCCGTGCTTCAACTAAAAATAAAACTTGCTCTCATCTGTTTTAGATACTGGAGCATTATAGTTGTATTATTGCTTTTTTGAAAGCCTGGTTCTGTTGTTAACAAAGTTTGAAAACCATTGTACTTGATTAAGGATTAGGGTATAAATTTGGTTAATAGCTATAGACTAGAGCCAAGATCCTTCACAATAGGCCAGAGGCATAAATGTGCAGGATCGAAATATAAAGGACCATAAACATCTTGGGAATTTGGAGGTCAGGATGATCACAAATTGTTAGTTCTGAGAGGCTAAGGAGGAGGATGTAGTCAGGCAAGCAGGGCACTTAAATTATGGCCTACTAAAATAAGATACTACAGTTACTAAATCATAAGTGCTCTGGAGAAACCAGGCATAACCTGTGAAAGCTTGCAGGCCTCCCTTCAGGCACCTTAAAATTAGAAATACCTAAGTGGCCTCCAGAGATGAAATACTTAGCTCAGTGCTTTACTTTCCCCAGACTGCTTTGCTACAGGATACTCTGATCCTGCCCTGCTCTGACTGCTCCCCAAATGAGTGTGAACTTAGACAACATATGACACAAAATGAGCATGAAGGTGTGTTCTAATGTCTTACATGAAAATGGCAACAGGACCAGTTCTCTTTTTAAAAAATTCTGTGTAGCTCATAGCCTGTGCTTCTTTGGAATCTATTCAGTGGCTTAAACTCAGACTCATGCATGAGTTCTTTGTAAAGCCAAAAGAGCACTGCCTCTAAGCGTCAAATATGTTACCCACATGAACCAAGTAACCAGCTATGAATCCCTGGCACTTTTCTTTGTTCAATCTACAAGTCTAAGGCTCAGAGATAATCCATCTCTAACTCAGGAATGGCCAACAGGCATCCTGTACTGCTCCAAAGTTTTAGAAGTAGATTAAATCATAGAATAAAAGTTGTTCATGAGTCGTCTTGATATATGTCAGCAATTCAATTCATTGAAGAAAAAAAATACTGTGAGTGTTTACTCTCATGAAATCTGTGCTTAGTGATTTTACAGCAAAGAATACTTATAAGCGTTACACAAAAAGAGATTTTGTTAATACTGACAGGTATATATTAAGGTACAAAAACAAGTACTTGACTTGGAAATTTAACTTTATTTACAAATATCCTATAAACAAAGATGCCATTCTACCCCCTTTAAAATATTACAACTGATAATTTCCATAAAAACCATTTACATAGTTTTAATCTTTCTGCATAAAACTGTATTATAGGGTGAGTAAAATATAGGATTATATAAGACATCAAAACAAAACAAAAAACCTTATCCAGCATGAATGCCCTAGTGACAGAAAGAATTGAGAATCACACCCTTTAATAATCTACTCCAAGAAATGAAAACGTGATAATTTTGGGAGAGGTAAATGCTTCACAATAAAGCCTTCTTACATAGTACAGTTTATAACTGTGATTGTTTAGAATTGCTCTTGTAGGCTAATATTTAAGTGGATTTCAAAAATAAGTGATCACTGTAAAAAGGGCATAGACTTTTCTTTTTCTACTCATATTTTTCTACCAATGTAAATATAGATACTGATCTGGCCTCCTCATTCAGGACAATTACTGAGAAATGCATGAAAAGAACTTAAATTTTAGAATTTGAAAGTCATAGCTGCACAATCACCATGCAACTATGACTTATAAAATTATAATTCTCCCTGAAGTCAGATTGTATTGGTCCTCAATAGTTACTATAAATTTTAATTTTTCATAGCCAAGACAATAGACAAAATATTTAACAAAAGAGTTCAAAATAAAATCATCCCAATTACCTGTTTTTAACTTTATATGTAGTAATTACATTTTGAAATCCTTTAAATTTTATCTGGGAGGATAATCACTCTCCAAGCATCATAGCTGTCACAAGGAACTTCAAAAGTTAAAAAAAATTCATCCCTGAGAAGTGAGAGAAAAAGCTCTAAAAACACAGAAGTGACAGTCCTGCGCCCTTTGAACAATCTTTACCATACCATGTGCTTTTATTAACAGTCAGCAATCAAATGTATTCCAATCCTGGAGACTTACTGCCTCTGATGATCTGATCTTTCTGTAATGAAACTATAAGAGCAACATTTTTAAAAAATAAGATAAATAGGGACTCTGGTTTTATCAGGTTTACATTTTTGTCAAGTCCAAGGACAGCCAGCTAAGAAATGTGTGTTCCAATAAAGACCAAAGTAATAACTTCTGCTGGCATCTCTTCTTCTGAGTCTCCATTTCCCCCAGGGATCTTCAACCAAATAGTAAAAGTAATAGGATTACAATGGAGTTTATTATTATCAATGGCACTGCAAAACAATAAAAAATAAAGTTTGTTACTATGAAGAAAATATCAGAAAAAACTAAGTCACAGTTACTAGCATCCAAGAAGGATGGAAATACCTAGTAATATGTCATCATAAACATGTTGCAAATATTTGTAACAGGAACATTCAAACATGCTAGATCATAAAATCCAGAACTTAATTTAAAGGGGGCTTGTATGACTGGGGATAAGGGTCACATGGTTACAATGATATTAATATGAAAACATGTGTAGATAGTGCTGGTGTAGCTCTGGGAATAGGGAAGCACACCAGCCAGGCAGAAATACTCGTAGTTCCATACAGCTGGCTACCAGTGACACTTGACATTAGAAATACAGTGCAAAGAAGATTCCATAGCTTCATCACTAAATTAAGAATGAACCTCTTATTCTATTCAAAATTGTAATTAAACCAGCTTAAAAAAAAAAAAAAAAAAGAGGAAGACAATGAGACAGAAAGAGACCCTAGTTTTAATCGTTTTCAATAAAAGGTTTTGAACTCTTCTTTATTGAGTTGCTCTAAAATATTTTCTAAGAGAATAGCAGATATGGGACCTTCATTTTTCTCTTGAAAGCCTTATAGGACTCTAATTGACTTTACTACTTGGAAGCAACAGAATTGCAAAAGGCAAGAATATCATTGTCTTTTGACTTTGAGAGGTAACATACAAACAAATTATATCACTGACCATTCCATTTGCATCAGCTAGCTTAGAAAGAAGAAGCAAACTAATAAAGAAACCAATAAAGCCAGGTTAAAGAGAAAAAAAAATCCCACTACAAAGATGGTATGTGATAGTATTCACACTCAGAAGCTTTGCTACTTAAATCAGACCACAAAATTAAAACTTAAGAGTGCACCATTAGTTTTTCTTCTTACCTCTCATTACGGTTCTTACAGATCGAATAAGGTTCATTAGCTGAGATTTAATTCCTGGCTCCTCTCCGAATCCGCCAATTCCCTGGTCTGTTCCCCAGCCAACTGCATAATATAAAAATGATTAGCTGTGTTAAAATTTATTATGCACTCACCTTGCTCCCTCATTAGTCATTTTCTAAAAGATTATCTTGAGCCTGTTAAAGATATAAAATATAAAGTATACGACTTAGAAGTAAAAACACTACTAAGTGAAATACTTTACAGTACATTTTTTACTTTTGATAAGCAACAAAAACTCATTTCATTTCCACTTTGGCTTCATAAAATAAACGACAGTTTAATAAATTATTCCATAGCATTTAATTCAGTAAAGATTACCATTGTAACATCCTGACTGGTGTTCTATTCCTTTTTTTTTTAAGTAATTTTATTGATTATGTTGTTACAGTAGTTCCAATTTTTTCCCTTTTGCTCCCCTCCGCCCAGTATCCCCCTTCCCTCCAGTAATCCCACCCCCCTTAGTTCATGTCCATGGGTCATGCATACAAGTTCTTTGGCTTCACCTTTTCCTATATTATTCTTAATTTCCCCCTGTCTATTTTGTACCAACCGATTATGCTTCTTAATCCCTGCACCATTTCCCCATTTCTCCCCCTCCCCGCTCCCAGCAGATAACCCTCCAAATGATCCCCATACCTATGATTCTATTCCTATTCTGGTTTGCTTACTTGGATTTTGCTTTTATTTTTTAGATTCAGTTGCTTATAGTTGTGAGTTTGTTATCATTTGTTCTACTCCTTTTTTAAACTAACAAAATATGTTTCAAGTCAGAACTGAAAAAGCAGGGCCAAGTTGAATAATAATGAACTCAATTCAGAATGTATAAAACCTAATGTAATTATCAATATAAAGACATTGTAACTGAGATTCACTATCTATATTACATGGTGGAAATTTTAACCCAAACAGCTTGGTTAGGCCTTCAGAGCATGCTCCATCATGCCAGCAGAGGCACATCTTTTTTTTTTCTTCCTTGATCATTCTTCATTTCTCAGTTTTGAGGTGAGGAATTTAGTCCACTATCCCGCTTATTTTCTGTAAATGAGTCTTTTACCTTCTTCTACATCATTTTCCTGATATTATAAATCATTATTTCTTCACCTTTACCTGGTAGTTCTTTTTCTTTCTTTTTTTAATTTTTGCCTGACACATTCTTCTAAAGACTTACATGTCCTCATTTCTATAATGTGTCCTTCTCTTGTCCTCATTTCAGGTTCACCTGTCATATCTCATATGACTACATTTTTAAAATCTCAAATGACTTAATTAATTCCTGACATGTTAACCCTTAAACCTGAAGACAGAGAACAAGTCTTCATTTTATACTAGTATCAGGAAAAAGATTTCACTTTGCTTAATGATTTTTTGTTTTGGTAGCCCCAGCTGACTAATACAGTTTCATGTTTCTTTTGTATCACTCATCATTAGTACTGGATATAATAAATACTTGTCTGAATTTTTAAAAAATGTATGGCTTTTTAAAAACAGCTTCACTGAGATACGATTCACCTTTAAAGCTTTTATCCCAGGCTCAATGAACTATTTGTATAATTATTGAAAAATATCTGTTCCACTGTAAGATATATGAGATACAGACATTGCTACATCATTTCAACCTAGCACACAGTGACTGACCATTTGTTATAAAGAACAAAGAAAATGATCCTGCCTCAAATCTAGGAATTGCCAGCTTCTCCAGCTAATCATTCCTCCTTTTTATTTCATTTTATTTTACTGGATTTACTGGGGTGATAATGATTAACAAAACCATACAAGTTGCAAGTGTACAACTCAATAAGACTTCATCTGCACACCGCATCCTGCGCCCATCTCCCCGAGCACAGTCTCTCTCTGTCCCTCTCCCCTGCCCCTTACCCACCTCCATCTACCTCTCACCCCCTTTCCCTCTGCTGCCACCACACTGTCGTCTGTGTCTACGTGTTATGTATCTATGTTTTCCGGTTAATCCATTTACCTTCTTTTATCTAGTCCTCCAACACACCTCCCCTCTGACAGCTGTCAGTCTGTTCCATGTATCTATGCCTCTGTTTCTATTTTGTTCATCAGTTTATTTTATTCATTGGATTCCACATATGAGTGAAATCGTATGGCACTTGTCTTTCTCTGACTGGCTTATCCAGGTCCATTCACGCTGTTGCAAAAGGTAAGATTGCCCCCACCTTTCTTTTATGGCCAGGTAATATTCCATTGTGTAAAGGTACCCCAGCTTTTTTTATCCCCTCATCTACTGATGGACACTTGGGCTGTTTCTGGTTCTTGGTGATTGTAAATAATGGTGCAGTGTACATAGGGGTGCTTATGTTCTTTCAAATTAGTGTTTCCCACCTCCTGCTGAATGCCAGCTCCTCCAGCTGTGCCTTAGAGCCCGTTCCTTTCCACGTCTCAGAATCCCGAGGCTCCCAATTTACCTCATTTCTCTCTCATATCTTTTATTGCACTCTCACTACTAGATTCTTCCCATTAGCAATTCCTTTTATAACCTTCAATCATTAAAGTTTTGAAACATACTTATCACTATGATTTAATAATTGTTATATGTGCTTTCATCTTTTTCATGCTTGAATATTTTGTTGAGAAGCCCTGGCTGGTTCTCATTGGCACTGAGGAGACATGCTCAAGCCTCCTCTATCTAAAAACAAAACCACACCACAAAACACACCCTGGCACCCCCTTCCAGCTCCCTCTTCTTCATTCCCGCCACCTTACTGATAACGCTGGATAGCCTTGCTGTCTCCATTTTGCCACTTTCCACTTCCTTCTCAACCCATTCCAATACGGATTTTACCTACTGCTGTAAGTGTTTTTGCACAATCACCCATGACCTGACTACCCCGAATCCTTAGGACACTTTTCAGTCCTTACCTTACTTGGCTTCTCAGAATATTCCACTGCCGTACTCTCTCTTCCTCAAACATTCCTTGCCTTCTGGGAAACCCCACTGTTTAAATGTTCCCATTTCTCTGTTTTACTCACTCATCAGTTTCTCCGGTCAGCTCTCCCATCTCTACCTAAACATTAGATACTGGAAGAGATTCAAGGACAGTACTGCTCCCCAATTCCCTTTGTACTTTTCTTTCCCTGAGCACATTTCATCTCTCTGTATGGCTTCTTTATCATCTGTGGTTGACAAACTCAAAGTTCAACCTCCACTGTGGCTTTTGCTCTGTTTTATGGATTTAAGTCCAACTGACTACTCCAACCTCCACTGGCATACCTCAGACATAATCTCAAACTAGGCATGCCCAAAACATATTTCACTCTCTTCACCTTCTTACCTGCCCCCTCCCAATTTTCCTCCAGCACTAACTCGGTTACTACCCTTCATTCAGTTGCTGAAGCCAGAAAACCAAGAGAGATCTTTGACTTTTTCCTTGCTTCCTTGTTCTTCATGTCCAAACAATAAATGTGCCCTTTCTCCCTTTAAATATCTCCTGATTTTTAAGTTTCCTAGGGCTACATAACAAAGATTCACATACTGGGTGGCTCAACACAATAGAAATTCATTTTCTCACAGTTCTGGTGTGCAGAAGTCCAAAATCAAGGTGTTGGTAGAAATGGTTCCCTCTGGGCTCTGAGGGACAGTCTCGTCCGTGCCTGTCTCCTAGCTTCCCCAAGTTAATGGTAATCTTGGTATTGTTTGGCTTGTAGCTGCGTCACTCCAATCTCTGCCTCTACTGCCGCATGGTCTTCTTCCCACTGTGTGTCTGTGTATCTCTGTATGTATCTCTTTCTCTTGATATGGACATCGCATTGGGTAGGGCCCATCCTATTCCAGCGTAACTTCATCTTAACTTGATTACAACTGCAGAGACTCCATTTTCAAATAAGGTCACATTCACAGGTACCAAGGGTTAGGACTTAAGTATATCTTTTGGGGGAGACACAATTCAACCCACAACGTGATCCCTTCCACTTTTCTGAATGTATAGTGGAGAAGAGATGGACTCTTGGGTCAGATTGCTCAGTTTCAGTGCTAGGTCTGCCACTTTCTAACTGTGTGATCTTAGAGAAGTTGCCTACTCTCTTCTGTGCTTAAGGTCCTCCATCTGTAAAGTGGGGATGAAAATGATTTCATAAGGCTGCTGTCAGCGTCATACAAGTTAATATATGGAAAACACTTGATACAGACCCCAGCCCACAGTGTTAAGTATCAGTTGTTATTAGTTTTGTTATGCCCACCCAACTGACAGTACACCACCACCTCTACTCGCCCTGTTTGGAATAGTGCTCCCCCATCCACTTTTCTACTCTTCCAATCTGTTCTCCATACCGTGGCCAGTGGATCTCACAAATAACACAAATCCGGTCATGTCACTGCCTTGCTTAAGACCTTGTTTTCACCTGCCCTAGAGTTTTAACACCTCAACTTCACCCAACGCCTCACCTTGACCTGGATAGGGTTTACTCACTTATCAGACTTGGGGTTAGACACAGTTCTTCCAGGAAGCTTTCAGATTCACAGGTTAAAATTTCACTACACTTCTTTTCCATAATATTCTGTACCTTTGTTATTGTTACTTGCTCAGTTTTATTTACATTAACTTCCAGTAGAAGGGCAGGGTAACTGCTGTAACCTCAGCTCTTACTGCATTGGCTGGGCACATGATTTATGCTCAATAAATCTCTTCTGCAAGAATAAAATCAATTCTGTTCATGGGTTTGGGTTTCAGTGATTCATACAGACGTAATTGGTACAGTGTGGCAAATAATACACATAACGCTGTATCCTGCCTCAATTTTGCATCTCAGCGCAAGGAGCAGCCTGCCCTGGGTGGCATGGAGGTTGCTGGATGGTGAGGTCCCAGTTGGTATAACTTGTGTCTTCATCTTTGTATGACTCTAGCACAGTTCCTGCCACATCGTAGGCGCCAAAAACTGTGCTGAACAAACTTTCTTGGCACGCGGGTGGCTGGATGTCGTGACAAGCCCAACACTTTCCCTTTCCTCTTAACCCCGAAGCCCAGGAAGCCCTCAGGCCCTCCCTCCGTTCATTCACTCAAACACCTAAAATACAAATGACCACGCCCCTCCCTCTTTAGCAGACCACTCAGACCTCAGGGTTTTGACTATTAAAAGCGATCACAGGGAATTGCAGTAAATTACTCAACTAAAGTATTCGCAGGCAGGGGCGGCTCTGGCTCATCTCAGTAGCCCCCTCATTCGCACCCCCAGGGCTCTGCACGCAGTGGGAGTCTGTTTAACGACCTTTATCCCGCTGTTGAGTTCACACCTGGTGAGATGAAAGTGGCTTGGCTTTCCCCCGCAAGGAAGGGATCCAAGAGCCGGGCCCTCGGCCGCTCGTCTGTCCCGGCCCAGCTTGTCCCCTCACGCGGCCCGCCTCGGGTCCGCGCCCCCTGGGCTCTGCCGCTGCCACCTCAGCCCGACCCCGCGACCCTACTCACTGTTCTTGAGGAAACGCTCCTCATGCAGCACCGCGATGGCATTGACGCAGAGCAGGGCAGCCTGCAGTAGCGAGTATAGGGTAAAGGCCATGGTCGCCGGGAGCCACCCCCAGGCCCAACTGATTTGTCCGCAGCCGCCGCAGGGAACGTGGCACCAGTAAGGCCGGCGCCCTCCTACGGCAGCCGATGAGGACCAAAACGCATTTTCCGAGAAGCTCCGCCCCCTGACTGACTAAGCCCCGCCCCACGCTTACATCTGCAAGGCCTGCCTGTTTAGCTGTCTAGACCTGTGCTGTCCAACGCAAGAGCCACCTGTGACTGTTGAACGCTTGAAATGGGGCTGGTACGAACTGTGATGCGAAATACACGCTGTGTTTCAAAGATTAAGGACGAAAACAAGAATGGAAAAAGTCTCCCCCCAAATTCAAAATGTTGATTACACGTTGAAATATTTTCAATATATGCGGTTAATAATTAAATTAACTTTTTAAAAAATGTGGCTGTGAGAATATTGATAATGACATGTGAAGTTTGAATTATATTTCTATTGGGTAGTACTGTGCCAGATGCTCTCAAGAGTTACATGAGATGTTAATATTTCTGTTTTGCAGGTGAAGAAAGGGAGGCTTTGGCAAATTTTTTAAAATTAAAATAAAATAACTTATCTTAAAATTTCTCAGTGAGAATCATTCTTTGCTTGATCAAACTCTAGCCAGACTCCTCTGAGCCCTCTATTAGATCTCAACCTTGGCCTATAGACACTACAGGTTCTCAGCACATTATTTCACCCACTCCCCTTATCCCTACATTAAAAGAATTATTTAAAAAGTTAACATAGTTTCTAACAGTTCAAGGCCATATGCCTGCCCGAGGGAGCTTACAGCTGCCGAAGAATTTACTTCATTCTAGCCAACAGCAGCAAATAAGCCCTTGACCCACCATGTATTAGCACTTACCTAAAGGGCTTAAAATTGTGAAACCTTCCTGTGTCTTTTTGAGATATATATGAATCTCCCACAATTCAAAAGTGTCTTTCTTAAGGATCTGAAGGTCATAACTTTTACAATGTAATCATCAGAAAGGACAGAGCCCCTGTTTCCCAGTCTCTGTGGGAGGGCAGGATCCTGACTGATAATTGCCAGCTAACAGACAGAACTGGCCTAATCAACAGTTACACTGACCACACTTTGTATTTTTCACTTTCCTAACTCTACTGAGCCCCTTCTCTCCTGCCTTTCTACTCCCTCGTTTTCCCTTTATAATGCCCAGTCACCTGTGTACAAATTGAAGTTTAGTTCACACTTGACCCTCTTCCCTATTGTAATAGTATATTACTCATGCTTACTGTCTTTACCATTCTACTTGGCCAAACTTTATCTTGACAGCAACCATAAGAGGTCGAGTCTGATCATATTAAATTTTAGATATTGTTTGAGGGCAAGTACAGTATTCAGAGCAACTAGCTGATATATATATATGTCGTCGTCGGCAGCCGTCCGTCTCGAGAGACGATGGTGTAGCTTCTTAAGAGTCTATCTGCACCGCCGAGAATGGCTGTGCAGTCCGACTCGGGAGTGACATGGTATCTGTCTCCTCCCGTGTTGAATCGACATCTTGCGATGACGCTGGAGTGTCCTCTCCAGTGAAGCTACAAAGCCTGGGCAGGGTGATATGGAGGGTCTGCTGTTGCCCATGCAGCAGACCCCCCCTCTCTTCGCAGCTGAAGGATCCAAGGGGAAAGACAGAGTCAATACAGCTTGGCTTCAGGTGCGCCGCAGGAGTTGCCGGTGTTGACTACAATGTCAAACCGCCTTAGGGACTCCGGCTCCGGATTTTCTGTCGGGGTTTACTCCCTTAGCCTTTCCCCTGAAGAGGTATGCCGCAAGGCAGCGGAGGTTTTTTGGAATCAGACTTTTCCTTCTCTGATGTGCCCTGACTGGAAGATCGAACCAGCGACACTTAGCTCGCAGGCCGACGCTCAATCCACTGAGCCAAACCAGCCAGGGAGGATATATATATGTACAGAGAGAGAGAGAGAGAGAGAGAGAGAGAGAGAGAAATTAGTTAAACTTCCAAGAAGAAATTAAGTTTAAATAGGCCAATTAGTTAATGCCTATAGGGAAAAAGAGATGTATCATTTCCCACAGACGTACATAAACACTATCTCTGAACTTGGCCCTAAGTGCAGTTGAGTAGGGAGAGATGCAGAAAGATAAGTAAAGGGAATAAACAAAATAACAGGATACCATCAAATCCTCCAGTTTTTCAAGGCCCATAGAACTCTAGACACTGTTGATAGTGATGGAAAAGGAAGGTTGCCCCTGTAAGTGGACAGCGAGCACTCCAGGATTTCTTCACTGGACTGGGTGGACAGAGGAGACACCTATGGGGCCTTGTTTGGAAGCTTTGGTTGAGCAGCGAATCACTTTTTATCAGACCATAAATTTACTGAAGAGGTGGGGTAAAGGGGGATGACTGGAGCGTATGGAGATTGATGGAGTGGAGGTGGGACTAAAGGCTCCCACAGTTACCCCTTTTTGTCATCTGCCACTGGGTTACAACTTACATGATCCAATTCTTTTACTGTCAAAAGAAACAGGTTAACCTCTCTGGGCCTCTCTTACTTCATCTATAAAATTAGGTGATTATGATCTCAAGGCTCCTTCAGTCCCCAGAATCTCTAGATCCAGCAAAAGCAGCTTATATAAGATGGTATAAGTACTAGTACTGTGTTATCTAATTCATTATTTTTCAAAAACTTAGGCTTGCAGCCTAAGCTGATAACAGCAGATTATATCCTTTAAAAGAATTATTCTGCTGATGTTCTTACTTCCAAAGATATTCAAAAGCCCAGAATTTAAAAATATATTTTAGAAATAGTTTTCTCAGTTTTTAAAAATCATCCCCTGAACAACAAAAAAAAGAGTGTAAAATACATATTCTACATTTTAGCAGCTTGGAAAAAAAAATTGACTGACTATGGCCTATTTAAAATGGGAACTTGCTGCTTGGTGCTAAGCTTCTGATATGTTTTCATGCATTCATGATAGATATCCTACCAGACACTGCTGTTGAGGATGAAACTTCCTTCAAGTTCAAACACAGGTGTCTCCTTATCATTTGCTTCTTCAAGTTTTGTTTTGCTTTTTGCTCTTCAGGCTATTAGATGGCACACTTGGGCACCTAGGAGCATCTTGCTACAGACTTTCTTTGTGACCACTAATATGGAGTCAATGTTTTCATTCCTTTGACAAGAATCAAAGAATGAGTGCCTTCAATAAAGTTTCTTTAGGCAAGGGTGAGCAATGGTTAAGTTTGTGTGTAGAGTAATCTTTATGTTTGGTCCCTAATTAGATGTGGGAACCCTTCAAGTTAAAATGTCCCAGTTCTTGGACTTACAAGAGATTGCATATTGAACTCAATTTTTTTTACCTTTCTCTGTATCAGTGCCTTTGTCTTATTATTTTACTGATCCTTGACTTTGGGTTCAGTTCTAACCTCATTTGGCCAATAGAATAGGGAGGAAGTGATGCTGTGCCAGCTCTGAACCCAGACCTCGAAAGACTGTACTGTATATGCTTCTGCTTTCTCTCTTGTACCTCTAAGATTGCTGGGGGGCGGGGTAGGGTTGGGGGGGAGCACTTGCCCTGGCTAGTCCTCAGGTTCCAGGATAAGTATCAGAGACACCTGGAACAAAACCAAATGATTCCAGTCAAGCCCAGCCCCAATTAGCAAATTCTCATCCAACCACAGATCTATGAAAATAAATGATTGCTGTTTTAAATCTGTTGAAGTAACAGATTTCTATCTACAGTCACTCCCTTAGTGATCTAATGTATTCTAATGGTTTAAAAACATTTATATATGCTGAAGACCCCCCCACATTTATGTCTTTTACCTAGAACTCACCCATGAACTCTTGGCTGATATTTCCAACTAACTACCTCTTAGGTGTCTAATAGATATCTCAAAGTTACCTTGCCCCAAACTGAATTCCTGATTTCCCTCTGAAATCTACGTGTCCTGTAGTCATCCCACTGAAGTTAATGGGATGCCACTCTATCCTTTCAGTGGGTCCAAGCAAATCCTTGGATTGTCCTTGTCTCTATCTCTTTCTCTCACACCCTGTGTACAATTCATCAGTAAATTCTTTTGACTTGAACTTAAACATACATTCAAATCTGACCACTTCTCACCTTCTCTACATCCAAGCCCTGGTCCATAGATTAATGTAATACCTCCTAACACAGCAGTTCTCAACCTGTGGGTCGTGACCCCTTTGGGGGTCGAATGATCCTTTCACAGGGATCGCCTAAGACCATCGGAAAACACATATATAATTACATATTGTTTTTGTGACTAATCACTATGCTTTAATTATGTTCAATTTGTAACAATGAAAATACATCCTGCATATCAGATATTTACGTTACGATTCATAATAACAGTAGCAAAATTGCAGTTATGAAGTAGCAACAAAAATAATTTTATGGTTGGGGGTCACCACAACATGAGGAACTGTATTAAAGGGTCGCGGCATTAGGAAGGTTGAGAACCACTGTCCTAACAGGTCTCTATAGTTCCTTCTTTATCTCTCTACAGTTTATTCTCCCTGGAGCAGCCCAAGTACTTCTTCAAATCCAAGTAAAGAATGCAATTTGTTTGTTGAGTGAACTGGGTCATTTATCTTGTAGAACTTCCCACATTACTGGATTTTTCTAATTGCATCCCCATGGTCTTGCTTGACTTAAATGCTTTACACAATACCAGAATCATCCGTAAAAAATGAAAACACTTGCTGATTGAAAGAAATAGTCGTTATTTAAAGTGACTGAAAACTTCTACTAACTCAATGGAAAATATCAGATATGTAGTAAAGAAAAAACTTCACAAGTTAAATCTTAGCATAATTCTTCAATAAATGTGTTGTCTGCTCTTTTCATTCATATTTTAAAATTTCAGCATTTTTATTCTTGCATTCATTTAAAGTAGTTCATTAAGGTAAGGATTATACATGTTATTTATTAAAAATTTAGACTCACCTTGAAGGATGATAAAAATGGATTATTGGTTTTAAAATTTTTATCCTAATATATTTTAATAGATATAGTTATCTTATTGTCTGTGTCTGAGATACGAATCAATGATGACTGAGGTATATTTGCTTTTAATCCTGCTATTTACAATAGTGATTTTGAGCTTAAATGGGTTTATGGCAGCAAAATTCAGCCAAATGGGTTCTATTTGAGGTAAGCATTGGACTAAAATTGGAAAATCCCACAAGAAGAACCTCATTCATGTTTATGGATTCATACAAGCTATTCCTGGTATGAAACCCAAATGAAACCATTTGAAAGCTGAAAGCTTGTGCATTATGAAGTGATTCTGGAAATAGGGCTATTGGAAATGGAAAGTTTCTTTAAAAAATAAAAATGAGTCACTGTATCTATTTTTAAACTGATTAATCCTGAATGGCTACATATAGCTGTTTTGTTTTTTTTAATACCACCTGAGTAAATAAAAGCCAAATAAAAAACTAGAGACACAATTTACTCAAATGTATATCATTTTTTCTCTTGTGCATTCATTCATTCATTCTTTTACTCAAGGAGAATTTATTAAGCTTCTCAGATGTGCCTTACATTGTGCAAGTTTTTAGATGAGGTGCAGTAGGTTAAGCACAAATAATCATTAGACATGCTCCTGCTCTCGTAAAAATTATCAGCTAGTAAGAAAGATGACCATGGCCGGGTACTCAGTTGGTTAAAGCATCATCCTGATACATCAAGGTTGCAGTTTCGATCTCCGGTCAGGGCACATACAAGATGCACCCAATGAATGCATACATAAGTGGAACAACAAATGGATGTTTCTCACCCCTCCCTACTTTCTCTCTCTCTCTCTCTCTCTCTCTCTCTCTCTCTCTCTCTCTCTCTCTCTCTCTCTCTCTCTCTCTCTCTCTCTCTCTCAAATCAGTTTATATATAATGAAATGCAACTAGTTACAAAGCAGTAAGTGCTCAGTGATTAAAAGAAAGGGAAAGTATGAACAAAAGATAGTTTAGAACAGAGTCTCCCAAACTTGGCTGAGCATCAGAATCACCTGGGAGCTTTTAAATACACATAATTTTTTTCTAGTTCAAGTTAGTGTATCAAGTACATGTATTTCTTTTTTTTAAATCCTCACCTGGGAATCTTTATTGATTTGAGAGAGAGGGAGAGAAAAAGAGAGAGAGTTATTTTTCCCAAGGTTTTGAAAGAAAATAACTATACCTAAAATTCTATAGCCAATCAAAGTATTAATGGTAAGGGTAAAATAAAAATTTCAAGAACAAGGGCAAAACTAACATTTTCTCAACAAAAATTATTTTTCAAAACGTTTTAAAATGTGCAAAGACTCAGTTTTTACCTAGTCAATCAACATATGTTTATAGGGCACCCATTCTTGCATTATTTTAGGCACTAGAGATACAACAATAAACATGACAAGGCCCTGCCCTCAAGAAACATATTATAATAGAGATAAGTTTCATGCATCCTTTTTGAAAAAGTTATTTGAAGATGTACTCCAGCAGTATATTGATAGAAAGCAAGAAGTTATAAGAAATAGAAGAACTAAACTAGCCAATGAAAAGAATCTTGGATGAGAGAGGTCTGCCACAATTCTAAAAAGCATTGATTTAAATTAGAGCACAAAGTCAGAGTGCTCCATGAAGAATCTCTTATAGAAAAAAAAAAGGATAAAAATAGATTCAATGTAATAGATAAAATGATAATCAACTAGAAGAGAGAAGTAATATGATATGGCAGCAATTATTAATGTTCAGCAATATCCAGTTCAATCTTCCTGGATACCCAAAATGTCTACATTTCTCAGTGTTCCCCACAGTTAGGTGGGACTGCATAATTGAGTTCTGACCAGTGAAATGTGAGTTAAATTTTCAAGCCAAGGCAGTTAAGAAACAGGGAATTATCTATCTGAGCTTTTTTCCCCTTTGTTAGCTGGATGGACTATCCAATAGAGACTTCCAAAGATCTCAGGATTGTCAGAGCCAGAGCATGGAAGGAAACTTTCTCCTGATTCACAGTGATGATATGATCATGAAGTAAACTTTTATTATCTCGAGCCACTGACTGACTGAGACTTCAGGGTTTTATTTGCTACTGCAGCATTTCTTAATCTAACTTAATTACAAATACGGTAAAAAAGAAAGAAAGGAAGAGGTGCCTTTTTCCTTCAATAAGAAACAAGAAATATAATCAGGACTCAACAAAATAAAATGCAGAACAAGAAACGCATGATTCAATAAAAAGTCAAGATAAATGCAGCCGTGTGTGAGGACAGAAGCTAGGTTCCAAGGATCAAATGAATCTATGAAGAATTAAGAAAAAGGAATTGACAGGGACAAGAAGGAGAAAAGGGACACCAGTTTAAGAAGGCAAAGTTCAAGAATGACCACAGGTTCCTATATTCATAAATCCAGTGACATTGTACAACCACTCACCAGAGTCTTTTTCTGGTTTTGATGGAGTTAACCTACTTTGAATCTGGAGCAAAGCTACATAGTATATGGATGTGTAAAGTCAAGAAGTATCTGTATGTATAAGCAGAAAACAGACAGAAATTCCGAACAGGAGGAATAGGGAGTAAGGAGGAATGATGATAATGAATACAGTATAGCTCAGAAAGATTAGCTTGGTTGGCCACATTTCTGTATATTCAGCCTTGCCCAAGTTCTGGTAGTTCTCTGCGAACCTGTGCACAGTTCACAGTATTTAAGACATCCTAGTCATCTGCATTAGAAAACACATGGAGCAGATGCATTTATCCAGCCAAAAGCAGTGCAGTGTAGGGCTGGAATCATTTGCTCCTGTCCCAAAGGAGTTTCCAGTCTCGCTGGGCACATATAAGAGAGAGCAATAAGAAACCCAAAGCAGCATATAAGAAGGGCCAAGTGACTGGTGCAGAAAATCAAGGACTCTTAGAGGGGTTAGAGGGGGGAGAAAATCTGAGATTTTAGGAAGCCAGGGCCTGGGATGGACTTCAGCTGCTGAATCTTGAGGATTAGGCAGAGCTTAGGCCTGAAGAGAGGAAAAAGAAATTGTGTCAGCAAAAGCAAGAAGGTTGGCATTGGGGGCCAACAAAGGAAAAGAGTTCTGCTACAAAATGGCAAATGTAGATTGGTTCCAAATTATATAGGGCCTTGAACAACAGGTAAGGATTTGGGGTTTATTTTGCAGACCAGAGATTTTTGACAGATGTGCCCCAAGGATTTTTTAAAACATGCAATACCTAATTATTTACTTAGGGGCACTGACCTCTTCTCCTTTGTCAAGTAAAAAGCTGACAACAGCCAACACAACGATAGCTATCCAGTGTGAATGGATCAAAGTTATACCCATTTTTTTTGTCAGATTGGCAAAAATATATTTTTTGGTGTGCTGCAGAATTTCAGTAATTAGTTTGTGTGTGCCACGAGGTGAAAAAGGTTGAAAAACCACTGTTGTAGATAATAGGTAGGTTTAAAATTTTTCAAGATGAAAGTGGTCATGCAAAACCTTATATCATATTTATTTTTCTAGTATTGGTTCTTAAGCCTTCGGATATGTGAGAATACCATCTCAATTCAGTTTGGTTCTGGAGAAGCTACAAAGGTCAATTGGCCTTGGCTTATTGAGAGTTAAGAATAGAAAGTTCTGTTCTAAAAGATGAAACACCCATCAGTTGTTGCCAAGATTTTTTTCTTTCCTTGTTACTTAATGGTAAAGGAAGGAAACCTCTTAAGAGTTCTGAGAATTAATTAGTATCTCCTAAGGGACTTTCTTATGTCTGTTGTTACTTATGTAGCATATTAAAGAAAAGATCTCTCCTTACAAACATTACTTTATTAATCTTTGTTGAACCAACCTCATATGCTCAGGAAAGATGAGGAGTGGGTGGGTAGGGAAACCAAAGTATATTAAGAAGCATGCCTACAGATGTTAGAAAGGATCTGGGGACTGTGAGGGCTCTAAAAACCCATTTTATTATGTACTAGCTTTCCTTTTTCTAAGTAATAGGCAAACTGCATAGTTCTTTTCCAAAATGCTTTTCCTTTGAAGTCACAATGGCCGTAGGTTCAAATTCCTGATTTTCCACTTGTGAGCTGAGTGACTTAACTCCTTCAAGTTTTAATTAAGTAGTTAAACAGTTCCTGCCTCATAGGGTTGTTAAATGAAATAATGCATTAAGACATTAGCACAATGTAATCACTCAATGAAAGTTGGCTGCTGTTATTATTATTGGCTGCCAAGTAATTGGATGGATGATTGTGCCATATAAATAGAGAGATGAGAAAGCAACTACATAGAAAATCAGTTTCACCAATGATAGCTTAGTACCGAATTCAAACAGTATTTAACCATGTTTTAAAAGCACACAATTTGAGTAAAATGTTGATTCTTTAAAAAGTTAATCTCTAGAGGGCCATAAAAGCTATTTTAATCACTACAACTAATTACAAGGAAGTATAAATCAATAAACTTTGCTAAATGGTCTAAAATATAATAAAGAAAACCATCATTAACAATCATCCAGGAAGTCACTGCCTCTAATAGTGAGATGATGTAAAAGTTGGATGAGAAGAATGAATTTTATTATTTGAAAACTCCAGACATTAACAATGCTTTCAGGGAAATTCTTAATTTAGTAAAGAATCATGGCTTTTCACAATGATTATTTACTTCACACAACATGAGTTTATTGCTTCTAAATTATATGTGTATTAGACCTGCAATGGAAATAAGTGGCCATTTGCAGAAGGATATTCTCTGCTCTTAGTGTTTTTCGGATCCTTTCTCAGTTCAAAACCAGCCTTCTTTCCATTCCTACTCCTAAAGCTGTACCACTGTTTCAGAGCCCAAATCAAGACTGGAGTCAAGCTGCATTTAGAAAGGCCTAGATTTCTTCTTCCAATCCTGTGTGGTGATCACTGACCCAAGTCTTGGAGTCCCAGAGCTATCACTTGATCTCTCAAGCTTACCTTGCTGCCCTCTGACAAGGACAGTCAGTGCCCACATGGGTTCCTACTTAAGCCATGTTGTTCTCACCTTGGCACATCCTTGAGTCAATGACTGGGTTTGCTTCTTGGTGTGTTTTCCCAAAGCTGGAACTTGCCCATGAATGCTAAGTTTCCAACAGGGTCCCATCATCACAGATAATGATGACTGACAACCTCCTGCTCTTGACCTTGTCTGTACTGCCGAGCTCTATTCCCTTATAGGTCCTGGCTACACATCTGTTCACAGCTTTATTCGCATTACATGAGAACCAATGAGGCCTCTAGGCCTCCAACCTAACTCCTGGCCTACCTTGGTGAGCAGATGAAGTTCAGGTCTAGCCCCTTTCCCAATCTTCACCTGTTTGTATGGCAATGGCGGATGCCAGCCATATTATAGCTGGCTTAGCTGTGATGGCGAAGCCAAGAGATTGAGCAGGAAAACTTGCCATGGCAGTAAGAAGAATTGTATTTAAGGTTTGACTCTCCAATTAATTAGCCTTCATATCCACTGACTTCCCTTAACTGAATCAAAGGGTTAATGAGAACATAAAATGACATACACAGCATCACGGCATTGGAAAGTTGTCACATAAATAAGAAACTGTGTTAGTGTGCACCTTCCCACAACATAAGGAGTGAATAATTACAAACTGTGGTGTGGGCTGTCTATGGACCACCTTGTAAATGGTTAGACTTGAACGTTGTGTGCTCAACTCTGCAGAGAGAGACAAAGGAGTTCTCTTCATTGGAACTGGAGTCAGCTGAAAGTGTCCCATTCAATGGTGATTATGCATCCTTAGCACACAGATGGTGTTCCTCTTCTCTGACCTTCCTCACTGCGGACCAAGGCTGTCTAAAATAAAAGAGATCCTATCTGTTTGATCATGTCCCCTACAGCGAGGAGAGAGGTCTCCCTCTGTTGTCTAGAGACCAGAGGCAACAATCATTGCTCAATCTAAGGAAACTGGGATGTGGTGTCCCACTCTCCTTGCCTGTGGCAAATAGATGAGCAATTACTCAAGGCATTCTGAGGATCAAAAGCATTAGTCTGAAATGTCTAGTCTATCCCTATAGGAAATGCCAGGATTGCTGCTTTGATTTGATAGGGCTCTTTCTGATCTTATAATTTCATTTGGAACTAAAATGGAGAATTTTATTTGCATTGCCTGTATTCTTCATTAGCTAATAGTTGGGTTGACCTTGGAGTTCTCACATGATATCATAAAATAGTCAAAGGAAAGAGCACAGTTTTTTTCTGCCATCATGTTGTGGAGCCAAGGATTATTTGTCCTTCTGAAGAGTGGCTTTATTTTTAGCCCCATGCAGTGCTTTAGATGGATGTTCTATCACTTTCCACAGGGAGCCCAGATAACCCAATCACATCCAGTTTTAGGGACAAATTCTTTTTATTCCAATTTAGAATCAACAAGCATTGCTAGAGAAGAGATATTCACTCCCCTTAGTGAGAAAAATATATGGGTAAACAATGTATCCATACCATATGTTGGATTTCCTTGACTCTTTTTATCTGAAGCTTTGGGTTTTTGTGTGTAATTTCATGGTTGCATGGAGGATTGTTAAACTCTGGTGCTTGTAAGGAATAGACTCAGTCTGACAAAAAACCTCAATGTAGGAGGAAACTCTAAGGCTGTAAGAATAAGGACAATAGGAGTCTTCTAGTGCTCAGGGAAAGATACCTGGGCTCCTGGAATTTAGGTGGTGAATTGGAAGGAACCAATGCGGTTTTGGCATTTTCATTAGCAGAAGCCAATGGTTCTCCATTGGCCTTTAACCCACATCAGAGCTATGTCAGTTAATAACTACAGGCTCTCAGACATACTTGCCAAGTTATCTGGTTCTTATTTCCCGTTTGCTACAAGATCATTTGCTGATTTTGGCACTATAACTCTGAGCCATTTAAAATTGTGATTGGAAAGAAAAGAATGACATTTCAAGGCTTGTTTACACTGCCAGTTGTGGCAGTGACAGGGCAAAGACCTTAAATTCATCTGCAAACCTGAGTTCTCCCTCAGGGATCTCTAGACAAGCCACTGCTCTTGCTCCAAGAAGCTACTTGGTCCCTGAATTTGCATTGTGGTCTGCTGTTCCCTGGTGGCTGATCATGAAACTAGGTTTGTGTCCTCCCGGATAATTTTCTGTCATCTCTGGTATTACTGGCTGCAAGTACAAAGCTAAGTACACTGGGCTTCCATTTCTACATGAAATTTAAAATGTATACAGGAGAAAATGACCCATCATCAACTTGACTACCCAGTTACACTGTCTCCCCAACCCCCACCAAGCACAGCTGTCAGGTTCAGAAATTTGTGACATATCTGAAGGTCTGTGTGAGCCCCATGCCCAAACCCAGGCCCCTCCCAGAGGAATACTTCAAAGAGAATATCCTGCCCTTCATGGTCAATAGCAGTATCTTCAGGTTATTTTCTGCCAGTCATCACTGAGAACCTATCTTCAGAATCCAGGACTTGGTTTATATCCCTTTTCTGACCTGGCTTCCCATTCTTCACAGGCTAGGAGAAAATCAGCACGAGCATCCCTCCTTTGATTTCTTAACGTGGCAACTAAGGATAAGAACATTTATCTCAAGAATAATGGAGATGGTGGGGGAAAGTATCAAATAACATGATGATGCATTTTAAACCTCTTTTAAAATCTGTTGAGGGATGCCATTGGTGAGACGCCTTTTGGTTAGGATGGTCTTTGGCCACCTCAGGGTAGGAGGTCATCCACAGTAGACTCTGTGCAACTCAGCACTCCCTGAACAATTCTGGCCCCAAAAGAGTCACCATTTTGGGCCTTTCTATCTATCTGAAAGGCAGATTTCCTAAAAGGCAGAATTTTTGGCATAAAATGATCTCATGGACTTTGACTCAACATCACAGTAAGGAGGAAGGCACAATATGAACTCCATCACCAACATGTCAGAAGACCTAGCAGGATGTTAGAACATTCCCTTACCCATATGAAGAACCTAATGTGATAGGAGGACTCCAGCTGCTGACAATGGCCAAAGGTTAATCTAGACTTTAATAATCATTTTGGAAGGAATTATGTTTTAAAAAATAATTTATTCAAATATTTTATGCCAAAATAATTCTAAAAAGTATTTATTTCTATTAGTCGACCCCAAGCAAATGTGCATTTAACTACATAAACACAACTATTACGTCATAGTTTTTTTATTATAGACTTTTTTTTTATCCACATGAATGTTAAAGAAACTACAACAGAGTTAAATACCATTTTTGATAACATGATTATATTCTTAATTACACTCAATATTAAACTGTAAAATATTTCCAGAGGAATACAATCTTCATTCATACAGCAGGCAAAGTACCAGAGTGGAAGGGGCCACGTGTAAGTCTGTCCAGTTTGCTATGAAAAGCAGGTTTGTACGGCTGAGCCATCCTAGCTGTCGAAACGTGATCCTCAGTGCTAGGGCAGGTCTTATGTTTTCTGCCCACAAAGACTCACTTCTTCCAAAGTAACAGTCTTTAGAGCTTCCCTCTCCAAGTGTGCAACACCAAGATCACTTGGGACCCTCGACGAATTTCCCACCCTGGCTGCCAACAGCACTCCCAAAGCTCTCTCTGGGTTCAGCTGGCCTTTAAACACACAAAGACTCAAACTTTGGTTCCACCAAAAGATGTGACAAGCATTGACTGCTCCGGTTGGCTCCCCCCTCCCCCCGCTAACGAATGGCCGCTACAGTCTATTTTACATGGTTGTCCTTGCGGCTTTGAGGTCACTTGTCCTTGGGTTCTCCTGAAGCTGATTTTGTATTTGATTCTCAAGCCCTTTCAATCACAGTCTTTATGTGGGTCAGAAGTGCTCAGTGGCAGGCTGTATCTTACAGGAGAACAAGAGTAAGTGGTTCTGTGCACCTGGGTAAGACAAAAAGTGCAGAATGACAAGCTCAGCATGACACAATCAAATACTTTAAAAAAAAATTTAAAGTAATATGTAGTATTGAGATATCCTTAAGAGAAGACATTTTTAGTACAGTTTGGACAAAAACTTTTAAATGGTGACCATGAAATCATCTTTCTTTTTAATGTATATTTTTTCTCCTAGGTTACGCATCTCCGTTGACACTGAGCCACACTAGAACTACAGAATCTGAATGTGGCGGTTTGCTGTGCCTTCTCTACAGTAAAGCCATCTTGTTGGGTTCTAGAGGCTCCAATTTGTCTTTGGGCAAACATGAAGATAACCTGTGGTGAAAGGGACAGGCAGAATTTCGTGGTCTGGTGCCCACTGGCTTTGGAAGGATGGCCCAAGTTAAATCTATTTTCCTCTCCTGGGAGGTTAGAGCTACTGTTGAAGTATCCCTAAAAATTTTGCAAATAAACATCAATAAAATCATTGGATTGGTCATTAACTGCATTTTAATAACTAAGACTAGAAAATGTGAATTAGGCCACAATTTCAGGCTATAAACAGAAAAGAGCAGATGAAGTGTGGACCACAGAGCTGGGCAGTTTGGCTCAAATCGTGCCACTTGGTAGCAGTGGAACCACAGAAAGGTTACTCATCTCTCGACATTTCAGTTTCCTCGGCAGTAGAATAGCGAAAGTAGCAGTACTCCTCTCAATGGGTTGTTCTGAAGATTAAATAGGATAATTGGCATAAAGTGCTTAGAACAGTGGGAACACATTGTCATTTTCAACGGAGACTCTTGAAAGAATCTGGTCCTCTTATGTCTGACTACAGAGGAGAGAAATGAATATGCCATTTCCCCCTCCCACTCCCTTATCTTTGCTCTTTACAGAAAGAAGACACAGAATGTTCAATTGCAATCCCTCAACATCCTCTTAAAACCTTTTATTTGTTGTTATTTTTGTAGGAATCATTCCAGAAGTAAATTAAAAATAAGAGTTGACCAAAGAGGTAGATATTATTAGTATAGGAAAAAATCATATTTTCAAACTCTCCAGAAAGATATATAAAGTAGTAATTAGTGATGAAGAAAATGCAGACATAAGGCAAATAAATGTAGGTGGGTCATGCCCTTGAGTGCTATATATGATCTTGAGTAGACTTTAATAAAAGTAGCCCCTTGAGGGAAAGGAGAGAGAATATGGCAGGAGATTTACATGCAAGATTCAAAATTTTAGAGCTGGCAAAGACTTTGATCAGGTTCGGCCACCACATTTTATAGATGAGTGTAAGACTCAGAGAGATTAAATGATATTACTCAAGATAACATAAGGAGGTAAAACCAGATTTAGAAGCTAGACCACCCCAATGATTCTGGTAAAAGAGAAGTGGCTTTAGAGTCATATTGACCTGGATTGAATCCTGGCTTTTTCACTTATAGCTAAGTGACCTCACTGAGCCTCAACATTCTCATGCATGCACTAGGGATAATAATATCTACTTTATGGAGTTCTGAGGATCAAAAAAGATAATGTTGAAAAGAATTTAGTCTACTATCTAATAGAGTTGGTACTCAATAAATTATAGCTATTATTATTTCCATCTTGGTCAATAAGTTTCTGTGTGACTATGAATGAGCCATTTCCTGTGATTCACTTTCCACTTATATAAAATTACTGAGTTCTCTGTGAAGCACATGGGTGTTTCACCTAGGTACATGGATGACATTTGCATAGTGTTAAATGGTGCTTAGAAGAAGAATGTAAAGTAATAATTAAATTAGCATTAACGTTTATTTGGGGTGCAGATTACACACAGATTACACTGGGGTGTCTATTCAGGACACAGAAACATCCAAGGTAAGGAAGACTGTCAGGAATAATTATGGTGTTAAAAATGGTTCCAGATGAAAGAATAATACATTACAAAATTTTGAAATATTTTTCAAATGATTTCCATTGTACTCGTGAGCTCACAATGAAACACATATGCAGAGCAGTAGAATGTCTAATCTACTAGGGCTTGTTTTAGAGACAGTGTGAGAATAAATAAAATAAACTACACTTTACACAGCTGGTAGCTAAACAAATAGAATTCATTGCCCCAATGGGGACTATGCCTAGGTTGAAGAAAGGCTTAGATAAATTCATGGGTAATGGATTTTTAAGGAGTTATCAAGGGAAAGTTAAGAGTATTTAGTGTATTTGCCTAAAATTTGAGGTTGGTATCATTCAGAACAATAATTTGGCTTTTTTAATGGAATCACACAGTAAGGGTGGGCCTTTATTTTGACTCAACATGGAATTTCTTATGTCCTAATGTAGTGCAAAAAAAAAAAAAAAGATTCATAGAGCAGTGATATGTGACAGTACTTGCTCAGCTTATTAAGTGGATTGCCTGTGGTTTTGAAAAGCTTCCTCCTCTTAATAGTCATATTGGAATCCACTGGGTGGCAAGAACACAGCACACTACCTTAAGGGTCACTCTTGCATAAGACATTAATGCATCAGTCCCTAATTTGGAAACCTGTGGTCACTCAGCAAGACAGAATTTGTCTCTCTCCCTTGCTGTAATGATTTTTATTTTGTAATCTCTCTTGGGGTAATTCCTTTGCAGGCTTGGCATGTTGAGAATCAAATACTGCCTCTAACAATATGGTCGTGATTCTCTGCTTGGCTGATTTAGCTCAGCATTTAAGTAACCACTAATCTTCTGAAAGCACTAGGGTCTACTTAGAGAAATCCCTGTTGTCTGCAAGGATGGAAACAAAAAGCAGCATGGAGGAAGCATTAGTTACTAAACACAAATCAATCTTTTTTTCCACCTAGCTGTATGCTTTGTCACCATCAGAGGCATGGTTTCAGGGCAGTGAATCTTCATTTTGCAGGTGTAAGACCAGCTCATGTCTGACAAGCAGGGAAGATCAGTTGGGGAAGTGAAGTTTATTAACAGAAACATCCTAATATTGTCTCTTTACTTGAAAGTAAATTATCTCGACACTTTTTGGTTTATCAGCATTAATTTTGGATGATTCTTGCCTTGTTTTCCTTGATATTCTGGATTAAGATTTACTGGAGTCTGAATGTTCTAAAATTACTCATTTCACACCACTGGTGCAAACCTGTCTACTATAATGAGAAATTGCTTGAAGTCAATTTCAGACTTAAGAAAAATACTTGGTGCTGGCTGGGTCGCTCATTTGGTTGCAGCATTATCTTGTATACCAAAAGGTTGTGGGTTTGGTTCTGGTCAGGGCACATGCCTAGGTTGCAGGTTCAATCCCCGGTTAGGGTGTGTACAAGAGGCAACTGATGGGTGTTTCTCACATTGATATTTCTCTCTCTCAAATCAATTAAAAAACACATCCTTGAGTGTGGATTTTTAAAAAGTCAATTACATTTATAAAAAAAAAAAAAACTTGAATCTATAGAACGGAGCCAAACTCAAAGGCCCATTTGCGAATGCTTCATGGAAATGAAAACAAAATAACTTATTATTTGACCATCTCTGTTGCAGAAACATCTGCTCACAGAAGACAGGAAATGCATGCATTAGAAGAAAGTAGACATTGGATCTAAAGTCAGGAACCCTAGAATTTCTTCCTGGCTTTGCAACACAGACACAAAACATCATATCTCTCTTCTCTGTACTTCAGTTCCCTGTGTCTAAAATTAAGAGAAAGCATATGAGTGAGAGTATATCTTGAAATGAGTTTTTAGCTCCTAATGATATATGACATAATCATCATGATTTAAGACAAATATTAAAGGTTATTACTAATACAGATGATGGCAAGAAGTAGGATTGTCACTTGCACATGGTAGAGGAGGCATTTGATATGCAGAAGAGAGGCATGAAGGAAAGAAAAGGAACTATGAGCCTATATTGTACAGAATCCTTTTTGTCAATAAATTCCATTGAGTTGAAAATATGTTCCAGAGGGAAGAAGTGGGAAGATTCATTCTGATGGGAATGGTCAAACTGATAAATGATCACAATCCTAGCTGGCCATGCACATTTACAAATGCTACCTCTGACATTTGAACTTTATCCTGATTTGGCAATTCCAGTTGTTAAGTCATCCTAACATATTGTTATAGGAACAACAAAATCCTAGTTTTTGCATTCCTTCAATTCTAATAATCATATGTCTTTTTCCATATAATCAAAAAGTTGCTTTTGAAATGCTTAGTTATGTTCTGAATACAGTCATTGAATTTTCACTGTCTTCTTTTCCTTAGGAGTCCAGAGTAGTTGTCTTTTAAATTGTTGCAAAGGATGTGACCTTGAACCTGGCTTCAGTTGTAGAGAAACTGTTATTGGTTTCGGGAAAGAATAAAGTACTACTGCTAAAGCAGAAGCCTTCAAAGGTCTATTGGGCCTCTAATTGTTCATATCACCATCTATCAGTAACTCATTCCAAGTCAGATTTCAGGAAGACTTTTTGGAAGCAAAAGCGAGCCTGAGAAGATGAAACACAGTAAGCATGACCAGTGACACTTCTGTTTCCTTCAGAGGAGCAGCAATTAGGGGGTCAGGGAGAACTGAAAGAGCTAAAACCTAGAAACAGAATGAAGATCATTCCTGCAGACTGAATGGAGAATTTCTTAGTTTTAGAAATTTTCCATAGAGTTTATAAGGCCCGCACTGCTGTTCGTTAAGGAAGGCCTATGTACAGCTATAATAAAGTTCATCAGTGTACTGGCTTAAACACAGAGTACAGCTTTACCAGTCTGTTGGGCTATTTCAGATACATCAATAAAGAACATGGCCAAGCAATTATAATTCAGGGAAATCTCTTTTCTCTGGTGAACTCACCTTTTAGCTTTTGCTGAGATGGGCACCAAGCTTTTCTTTCCTGATCAAGCTTGCTGCATAGGGGATCTGGAAGATAAACACAAGCAAAACACTCCAGGTAAGCTAAATTTGGAGACAGATGTGTAACGGTAACCTTTTATCATGCCTAACAATTTGAATACCAACAGATCCTCCCTGAGGAAAAAGGGTCTCCATTTTCTCGGCTGTATGGACTTCTTGGATATAATATTCCTAAGGCTATTAAAAAGCATGTCAAGGACAGAAGAGGTGATCACCCCAGATTGTTGCTATAGCTAGTCTCTGAGGTTACTATATAACATTTCACTTAAAGTTTTCAAAATTTTGTGTTTAATAATATGGTGCTCTTATTTTTCATTTAGGTACAAAAACTAAGTTATGGTGTTATCATGTATGTCCAAGGTCACAAAAAAAGAATGTGATTACAAAGTAGTTCAATGTAATCTTTCACTTAATCAGAGTGATAAAATATGCTATCATTATAAATCACAAATGAGATTAACTAACTAAACACAAACTATTACTCTGGTTACCCAATAACTACTAAGAAGCATCAGAAATAATTGCACTGAATGGACAATATGACCCTTGAGAATTCTACCTGGATAAACTTGAAAGTACTTTTCACTACTGGGGCATTGAATGAAAGCCTACCACATTTGATATGCTACTTTTCATTAGAAAATTCGAATGGTTGAAATTGGACGACATACATTATTTAGATTTGCCTCTGCACTAACCCCAGTTAAGGTACTCTATCATTATGTTACTTACCTTCATCATTACAAAGCTTAATGCAGAACTCTAAACATTCAAATCTATTTTACATTTAAAGAAATAACTATTCAGCCTTCTAGGCTGTAACATAAAATACGGCTGTTATGTAAAAGGAATGAGGGAAACAAAATTATTGTCATTCAATAAGGCAATGTTTTTGAATATTGTTATATACATTCCCCTCATTCCCAGCATATTTATGTCTTGCTCTCCTGATCTACCAGTCCATAAACAAGAACCTTTATTAATAGAAGGAACTACAAATCTAAAATGACACTAGTGACTAAGATGAGCTGAACTATTTTGCTGTAATAACCTGTCAACTGAATCAAACAGTTTTTTAAAATGGAAAACAAGGGACAAGATTAAAATAACCATCTCACTGTTTTTAAATGCAACCATAACACAAATGTATCTGATAGGTGTATAGCTGATAAAAGGCATGGATAGCAGCATTGAAATTAATGATTCATATAGTACCATAAAAAGTTCAGTGTCCTAATCTCATATTTTAGGATGTGAGCTGAGATCAGCTAGATAACTATGACAAGAACAGTTACATGGGGACCTACTCTAGTTACCTCTTCTTTTCACTCTAGGTCATGCTATACCTGCTATTAACACAGATACACTAATCTTAATTTTCCATTATGGTTCATGCTGCAATATGCCAGGACACATGGGTCACTTCTCTCTTTAGATGCATGATATAACAGAGACTTGAAAGGAATTCTGTTATTTAGGATGACAAGTAGAAATGATACAAACTTTGGGGTGAAAGGAGTTACCTAGTAGAATGCATTTGTGCCACTCTTACATTTAGAAAGAGTCCTCAACATCAAGATTAAATGCCATTAAATATTTAGTAAGTGTCTGCTCTGTGCCAGGCACTTTTTTGTATAGGTAAGCCAACATCATCATGGGCTAGCTCATCAAAGTCAGTAAGCCACTAATCCTAACCTAAAGAAAACTGCCTGAAGGGGTCTGCTTCCAGCTCTAAATCAGAATGTCTTTCTCCTTCCTTCCTTCCTTCCTTCCTTCCTTCCTTCCTTCCTTCCTTCCTTCCTTCCTTCCTCTTTTTTTTCTGAAACAACAATGCAGCATTTCATTAAGATGGGAAGCTGAGAAGGAAAAAAAGAACTGGGTGGGGGGTGGGTGAAGGGATGCATTTCCAAGTGAGCATGTTTGATCCCAAATCTCCAGACTGGAATTTAAACCTGTGTCAAGAATTTTTCCCACTCAAACATTGACTATTGCCTTTCCTTCGTTAAAACAATATGAAATAGCCCTGGTTGCTGTGGCTCAGTGGATTGAGCGTCGGTCTGTGAGACAAGTGTCGCTGGTTCGATTCCCAGTCAGGGCACATGACTAGGTTGCATGTCAGGTCCCCAGTTGGGGGCATGAGTGAGAGGCAACCACACAGTGATGTTTCTCTCCCTCTCTTTCTCCTTTCCCCTCTCTCTAAAAATAAAACAAAACAAACAAACAAATAAATAATTAAAAACAAAACAAAACAATATGAAATAAAAGCCAGACAAAAAGCAAAGACTACAATCTCAAAGTCATGTATTTTTAATTATAAGTCCTAAATCATGAATGATAAATAAACAATATATTAGAACATAGCCCAATTGTAATGAGAGCTACCTTATTTCATAGATTCTAGCACGTGCTGTTCCCTCTCACATTTTAATATCTCTGAAATTGGGTATTACAATTAATGGGGTCTTAGAACAACAGTTGGAATCTTCTTTTCCTGTGATCCATCAAGTAACATTGCCTCTTATAATTGACAAAATTTAAGATTCCATGGAATGTAATATTGGATTTATAGAGATGTTAACCAATATTCCCCAGCATGAGAGCTCAGGATCTTAGAAACTCCACTTAAGCTAATTATTCCACATAAAGTTCCTATAATAGAACTTACAAAAGCTTTCTTTTCATTTTGACCAGCTTAAAAATCACCAAGACTTGCATGGACAAACAAACAAACAAAAAACAAACCTTAACATTATTATGTAACTTCTAAAATACCCAAATTGATTCTAGTCTGTCAAAAGTATTGTGGTGTTACCAAAAATAATAACTTCCTAGTTTGTGCCAAGAGAGAATTAGCCTGAGCTCAGACATTCAGGTGAATCAACATCTTGAAAGTAGGAAGATGAGAAAAGGCAATAGAACTACAGGACAGGTAACTGCATTGCTAAGATGCATAGCAATAGATCAATAATTGGAAAAAGTCCCATGGTAACCCACGTCTGTCTACTGCTGGAGAATCTTAAGGCAGACTGCACGGAAGCTCAGACTCACATCATGTCCACAAAACCAAAATTCTCTAGTGGCACAGAGGTCTTTTTCTAAAAATAGAGTGCAAAAACGTAACTATTCTACCTACTTTTAAAAGATGTAAAACATATTTTAAAAATTCTGTAAGTTGAGACAATAGAAATCTGGGCCATTCCCATCCTAATGAACACTGGCGTCTCCAAGGAAAAACACCCATGCCAGAGAGGGAGAGTTCCTCCAGCAATGACAGAGACCTATCCTTCCTTTCCCTGCACAGAAGCATCGTGCTCCCACTGTCAGGCATTTGTAAACTGCTTTTTTACAAGTCCACATGAATGAAACATTAGTGCAAAATCTATTGATAAAACATTGTTTTACTTGAGGTTTTTAAAATTTTTTTATTTTTATTGAATTGATGGAGGTGATGTTGGTTAATAAAATATATGGGTTCCAGGTGTGCAATTCCATAACACAGTGATTTTCAACCTTTTTCGCCTCATGGCACACATAAACTAGTGACTAAAATTCTGTGGGACACCAAAAGCATGTATGTTTGCCAAACTGACAAATAAAGTAGGTATAATTTTGATTTTTCACACTGGACAGCTATTGTGGTGGTGGCTGTTGTTATTTTTAAATTTGACAGTCTAAGGGAAAAGAGGTCAGTGTTCCTGACCAAACAGTCAGGTATCACATGTTTTAAAAATTCTTGTGTCACACTGGTTGAAAATCACTCCTGTAATACATCAGGTGTATTTTGTATTGTGCGTTCACCACCCCAAGTCAAGTCTTCATCCGTCACCATTTATCCCCTCTTTACCCTCTTCCGTCTCCCCCACCCACCTTTCCTTCTGGTAATCACCATACTATTGTCAGTCTATGGGTTTTTTTTCTTTCTTAATCCTTCACCTTTACCCAGTTTCTCAACTCCTCTACCCTCTGACAGCTGTCAGTCTGTTGGTGTCTGTATTGATAACTCTGTCTCTCTTTTGTTAGTTTATTTTGTTCATTAGATTCCACATACAGGTGAAATCATAAGGTATTTATCTTTCTCTGACTGGCTCATTTTACTTAGCATGATACTCTCCAGGTCACCCTCCACCTGTCAGAATGGCTGTCGTCATAAATCAACAAACAACAAGTGCTGGCGAGGATGTGGAGAAACCGGAACCCTCGAGCACTGCTGGTGGGAATGCAGAATGGAGCAGCCACTGCGGAAAGCAGTATGGAGTTACCTCAAAAAATTAAAAACGGGCCCGCCTTATGACGCAGCAATCCCACTTCTGGGAATATAGCCGAAGAAACCCGAAACACTAATTCAAAAGAATATATGCACCCCTATATTCATTTACCATAGCCAAGACTTGGAAGCAGCTCAAGTGCCCCTCAGCTGATGAATGGATAAAAGAAAAAATATTGTGGTATGTTTACTTGAGGCTTTTAATGGAGAACTTTGAGACCCTTTCCCTGCTGTGCGTGACTGCAGCATTCTGGAAAAACAGCAGAGGGCACTTCAAGACTAGTACATTCACTCCATCTGCGTGCCTCTTGATAGCGATCAAGTTCAAAGGCTGTGAATCTGGGTCTAGCTATTTATCATGTGCTGTCTGTTGCAGCATGTCCTCTAAGAACTATGACTAAAAAAGAACATGTCTTCAATAAACTGACAGTGGTAGCTCCTATTGTACATAAATGCACTTGATTTAAAGAATTGTTGCCAAATAGCAATGAAAAAAATGTTATTAAGGCATCATACTATAAAAGTTTCAGTTCATATTGTAAATCATATTATATGCCAGTTCTTGGAAAAAACATACTCAAAAGGCTATACAGAGTAAAATATCTTCACCTTTTAAAAAATATATTTGACATATAACAGGGTGTGTGTTTATGAAGTTTCTTCACCTTCTTCTTAATCCTAAGGGCTGAATAATTTTGTTTTTAAGAGTGGAATACATTTTTCATAAAATCACAATCCATTTGTGAATGAGTAATCTGTATCTTTATATTATAGTAAACAGTAACATCTTCATGAATTTGCTAAATTCTGTGACTTTTGTCTTTGGTTCATAGTAAGAGGACTATATTTCTTTGCTTGTATAAATAGATCTGGTTTAGTAATGAAACATTTTTAGCATTTAAAAATGTAGGATAGGTGTGGGGGACTTTAACACAAACTGTGCTAAGTACAATAGAACTCTAATTTTGAGTTATTTTTAGTTGGCTTGTAGTCATGTATAAATGTCAAATAGACATATACTTTAAATCTGACATTGGGATAAATGCACAAAGGGAGTCAATCATTTGACTCTACAGCCATCATAACTTTGTGTTTAAAAAACTGGAAAAGGAAGCAGATATGCAGAAATTACAGTCAGCAGAGAATCTAAAAATGCAGGAGCCAAAGAAATTCATAAGTTTTCTTTCTATAGCAATGATACCCAAGATGTTTCTATATAATCTTTTGAATAAGAACACTGTAACAGCATATAAATGCATTGTGGGTCTATGGGAATCATTACAAAATATGATAATTTCAATATATTTCATTCTCCATTATTGCAGGATAGAATGGGTTTTTATTCCATCTAAAGGAAAAAAATGTCTATTCTGTAGGCAAATGACTATTCTGTAATATATGTTCTGTAAACTTTAAATATAAAATAATAAAATAATTTTTAGTGGATTGTTGGGTTCTCAGGGAGCAAAGTAGGTAATCATATTTACAGATGAATTAGATCACTCAACTAAAAATATTGAGGAAGTCGATAATTACGATACCTAACAACTTCTTGATAATCTTTAGATATAATTTTCTAAAGGCATTTCCCCCAGGTACTTTAGTAAATGAAACAAGCTGAACAAGGAATTAGATACATTTCTGTTCAAGTAAACTTGAGTCTGCTGCCTCAATTCTAAAGCAGACAGCATAAAGTGAACACAGGTCCTTCTTGGACAAAAATACCTTTAACCACCAAGGCTTAAATAGTTCCACTATTAAAGTATTACTTTGAGAAAGTCTATTACTCATATTGGCACAGCATTTTATGACTTGCATGGGCATTTCATATTTACCACACACTTACACCTCACTATATCCCTATCAGGGCACTAGAAAGACCTTACAACATGTCCCTTTGGTTGAAGAACTGACACTTAATGAACTATAGGGGATGAATCTTGAACTCAAGTTTGCAGACCTTAAAGCTTGTGCCTGTAAGTTATAAGAACAGTACAGTAATACATAAGCTTCCTATAATTCAATAGTATGCCTTGCTTTAGTAATTTTGGCAGTAGTAACTTAGCACAAAAGCACATTTAAGGAGCTTAGGACCAAACCAGGGAAATTTGGAAAAGAATTAAGAGGACTGTTGTATGAGAATATCAGAGTTGGGGCAAGGAGCATCCACGGGTAGCGATTCATTCAACAAATGTTTCCTGAGAGCTATTTGATGCTACCACGCGGTGCTGGATGCTGGAGGCAGCAAGAAGCTCTTGTTATCTTATGGTAGGGGACACTAAAGAAAGGAAAGAAGCAGAAGGGACAAATCATGTCTATTGCACCAATTTTTATGTTGTTAGCCTGGATATATACCTTTGTGGATTTCAGGACTTATGCCTACAGGGCTAGTGGGGGGAAAAATCTAGCTTCCCCCAAAGAATTTAATTTGCAACAAGAAGTACTGTAATTTACTATCTAGAGGAATGCAAATTAATAACACTTGTCTAGGTAAATAAACACGTATGATAAAATATTTTTCAATACAGAATAATAAACATGTTTAGTAATGCCAATCTCTAGCTTCCAAGTACAAACTATTTTAAAAGACGTGAGACTTTTCTTTTCTATCAGTACTGCCTGTGTATGACATGAGTGCAATATCACTTCTTCTTTTACTAAAGAAACCAAATGTCAAAAACACTTAAGACATTTAAGTTACATAACGAGCTTTACAAAGGGGCTCTGAAATAAATACTTAATTTTTTTTCTTAATGTCCATTTTGTTAGACTCACCACCACCCTGAAATCACAAATTTTGGGTTGCATGTGTGACAATTTTTGTTTTAAGAGTCTGAAAACAATATCCTTAATAAAATCAGTAAGGTCTTAAAATTTTATATCCCTCTACCTCCAACTCTATATTTAAATTCTCCCTTTGGACAAAGAAAACAATACATATATTCACAGTAAGTAATTACCAGTTCTTATTGTCAAAAGCTGGGAATAGTAGGTATATTTTTCCCCCTGGGGGGATTAATTGTCCATCAATTAAGAAAATCCTTTTGCTCCCAGTGAATTTAGGTGCAAAAAAAAAAAAAAAAAAAAAAAAAAAAAAAAATTAAAACAAAAAATAAAGCAGAACAAGCAGAAAGATCCCCTTGAAGAGGCATTTTATGCTGAGGTGGTTTTCGGAACTGAGAGCTGTGAACCAGCACTTGAAATCAAGGAAAACCTCAGCAGGGGTGTTAAAAGGGACAAGCAGCACTTTTAACAGAGTCCAGGATGGGGAGAAACATGAAATCCAAGGTTGCTTTCCAAATGACCCTCAGCAATCTCCGTTAACGCAAACATGGTTTCTTCCATGCAGAAAGAAAAGATTAATAATCATCTTTGTAAAATAGTACCTGTCCTTTTAGACAAGTGGGTATGCAAAGATACATGCTTAATGGTATAAGAATAACACAGCCCAGCTCAGAAATGCCTAGCAACCCAAATGATAATAATCATGCTGTGAGTAACACTGAGGACCAGTGTATGACTTTATCCAGGTGATTAAAAATATCTTACAAATACTGAGCAGAAATCATTTCCCCATCATACTCATGAAAAGGAGGAAGCTGGGGAGACTGCTTGAAAAGCACCAGTGAATAATACCACATGTATCTGCAGGGGGATAAGGGTCAAGATCCAGAAAAACAAAAATAAAACCCAGTACATTTATTTATCAGACATCTTCCTGTTTCCCTGTTTCTGTATGAATAGATCTTAGTGTCCACGTTCAGATGTGATTAGGATAGAGTAACACACTTTGTTTGGAAGTAATTCTTTTCTTTTCATCATCCTTCAAGTGAATTTAATTGATTGTGTTTACACTTAGTTCTCTTGACAATGGAGAGCCTGGCTCAGGTCAGGGTGGTGAAAGGAGAGGGAAGCTGGAAGACAATCGCCCTTCACTGGGTTTTTGGTGCATCCCAGCACCATGTGGAAGCTTGCACAGTGGAAGACGATGCAGGTACCTCTGCTTTGCCCACAGAGACAATTTACACATCTGTCTATTAACACATGGTAGGTAGTTATGTTCTGAGGAAATGTACTGACACATCTGTTTATCCTGTAAATCTCCTGGTAATTAGCATCTAAACCAGCTGAGAAGTAAGTGGACCAAAGGCTGTCAGGGCAAAAACATGAACAATTTTGAAACTAGCCCATCCAGTTGCATTTATTTTTAAATAGAAATGTATCTTACAATTTGTAACTGTTGCACCATTTCTTCTCGGTAGGCTAGTTCCCTTTTCATCTGATCCTGAAAATTATCTAGTAGGAGACAGAAATAGAGAGAGAAATTAATTAAAGTGCGATATCTACTTCTAGCATATTTAGTAAAAATATTACTAACAGTCCCCTAGAAAACCCTTCCCTTTGCCTTTAAAAAAAAATAAATAACATAGTTGTTTGAAGGGATGTTTTCAAGACTCTATAATTTAATCAGAATAGACACTAAGCTCCGAGAAGGTAAGGTCTATATCTTATATTTCACAATATCTCATAGTAGTCCATGTAGTGCAATCCCTTGCATATCATCACTCTCAGGAATGTCTGGTGCAGTCATGTTTTCTGACCTTTGCACACTTGACAAGTCACAGGTATTGAGAGCATTCCCTAACTTCAGAAGTCCAGAGAGAGTGAGGGGGTGAGCTTCATATTATAGGAAATGTGAACCTGTGTGCATGGAGTGCCTTCTGGATGATCAATTGGGGGCCCTGTTAGATGGCTGCCCGGGTTCACTGCAGCTCACCTCACTCCTAAAAGAGCGATCATCATGCTCGGGCCTGCACGCTTTCTCTCCCTGTATGAGCCTTATTTTATGGCCCTTCTTGGGTCTGCTACAGTTTTACAGACTTTGCTTCTATGCGGGAAGGGCGTTAGTTTAAGAGGTATTGTTATGCAAATGACCGTTGCAATTCTACACATCAATCATTCTTACTGCATTTATAGAAAGAAATCACTTCCCAGTGTGTCTCTCATGTCATTGCATCTTCTAAATGTGATCTTTTAAAAAGTGTGGCCTTGGCTAACCAGCTCTTTCTGCTTTAAGTGAGAAATTAACACCATTTCATGTTGAATCTGTGGTGGATAGTCAGGTCAGCAGTTTAAAGAAATCAGAAACACTGTCCTCATCTTCTCCCCTCCTCTTCAGCCAACTGGTGTGTGAGTCATGTACATTCTACCTCCTTCACATCCTCTCTTTGGGATTGTTGCCTCCCAAAGCAAGTTTGCCATCTGACCATCTGGCTGACAGTCTCTCCTTCTCCAAATCCCTCTCATTCTCCTGCTTAAAAATCTGTGATGGCTTTCCATTGATTTCAAGATAATAAATCCTTTACTACTCATGTGATGCTGGGTACTTGGACATTAAAAACATTGTTCTTTTTATTTTATTGATGTCTACCTTTCTATACTATTTGAATTCCTTCCCCCAACCCCAAACACATATCTATCCATCTATCCATTATTTATTTTAAGACACTTTTTAGTAAAAGGCGAAAGATTTATATGATCTGAAGAGAAACCAGAGTATTATTTTTAAAGACTTTTTACAGAGCAGTTTTGGGTTCACAACAAAATGAAGAGCAATGTACAGAAATGTCCTGTATACTCCTGCCCCCACACATGCACTGTCTCCTGAATTATCAATATCAGTCCCCAGAGCGGTATATTTGTTATCAAGGATGACTCTACATTGATACATCAGAATCATCCAAAGTCCAGAGTCTACATGAGGGTTCATTTTTGGTGGTGTACCGTCTATGGGTTTGGATAAATGTGTAATGACATGGACTCAGCATTGCAGTATCAGACAGAGTAGTTTTGCTGCCTTGAAATCCTCTGTGCTCTGCCTGCTCAATCCTTTTCTCCACCCCACTTTTGGCAACCATTGATCTTTTTATTGTCCCCATAGTTTAGCCTTTTATAAGGTTTTTATAAAAAAAGAACCAATTCCTACTTTCACCTCTGAATGTGATGTGGAAGTTACTGTTTTACAGCTAAGTATTTGGGATAGCGCAGTGGTTAAGGAAGAAGCCCTCATTCCCTCAGCGTTAAGAGGGAGGGAATGCTTGGGCAGAGATGTGCGGAACAGCATTCCAGACAAGGAAGTGGGAGGAGGAGTGGGGGACAGCAATCCAGGTGTCTGTGGCCAAGGGCCTCCTGTAGCCCATCTCCCTTCAAACCACTCTCCGCACGCTTCCACCTCGTTGCGTTTGCCACTGCTGTGGTCTTGCCCTTATATAGAAAACAGTTTCCTTTTCTTAAAATCCAGCTTAAATGTCATTGCTTCCAGGAAATTCTGCTTCTCCTGCCCCATCCTGTGAGAATTAGCCATCCTTCTTCTGTACTCCTCCAGTACTCTGTACATGCCTCTATGAATGCATCCATAATACATACTATGATTAGTGTTTTACATCTGTCTCCCAGCTAGCCAGTGAATTCTTGGAGGGCATTTAAAAATTTAGACATTTAAAAAATTCCAAAGCCAACCACAGTACCTGGCACATGGCAGGGGCTAGTTAATGAGTGAGGGGTGGGGAGAGCTCTGAAGTACCCCTGAAGGCCTGGTTCTGCTATGACAGTAATTACCCTGCTGTGGAGGTTCAAGCCTTTATGTGAACAAATAAGGGTGTGGAACAATGTGTTCTGTAGGTCCCTTCTGGCTCTCATGCTGTAAGATTTTGTGATAAGGTAAACTGCTCTGGTTGGGCTCCAAGCACCCAGTTCTGTCTTTCCTGTACTGGGCATGGGAGAGTGGGTGACTTCGACTTACACTGATGCAACACGGGGTGAGGCGCTGGGTAAGGGGCTGGCACCCACCCCAGCACCTCAGGATGCTGTTGCGGGTTGGGCACAGGGCAACAGGGAACCAGCATTCTACAAACTGCCCTGGTTCCAGTGCCATGGGCCCTGCACCCAGGCCCAAATGCTCCCAGGAAGATCAGTGTGTTTTCCAGACCCCAAAGCACCCCAATCAGGTCTCCCTTTGTGAAGGGGACACCTGTGCTCTGAGCCTCCAGAGGTTGGGTTCCCACATCCCTTCAGAGTTCTGAGGTGCCTCTAACCAGGGTGGTAAACTGGGATGAATGAGAAATGAGGGACCACCTGAAGCTGACCAGGCTGAGGCCCCTCCTTGGAGTCTAGAAGAGGATAAGGGCAATTCAGAGCGAAATGGTGATGACTACGCCTTATTCAATTCATGCTCTTGCTTTATGAGGGCACACTGAATATAATTGTTTAATTTAAAATGAAAAAAAAAATGAAGCCCCTAATGTGTTAGGAAAAAAAGGTGAAGATTTTATAAGATTGGGGTGGGGAAGATTAATATAGCTGATTTTAAAAAAGTAAAACTTTGATATGACAATAAACTACAAACAAATTAAAACTCTCAAAACACAAAACACCATAGTTAAAATTTAAAAGTAATTCATTCAAACAAAAGAATATTTACAACATGACAAGGAATTAATGTTTTAGTATATAAAGAGTTCATATAAATAAATAGGAAAATGAACACATCAAAAGAAACATAAGGAGAGAATATAATGAGCTTTCATTAAAAAAATATAAATGGACTGGGGCCTTTGCATCAGTAGCAGTGCGCAGTCTGCAGGGAGTCGTGTTAGACCGAGGTGTGCTCGTGTGGGAAGACCTTGGCTTGACTTATGATGAGCTGTGTTTCCTGAGCCCAACAAAGTGAAGCTCAATCCGAACTCTGAAGTCCTGCCCAAGTGTATTAAAAAAAAAAAAAAAAAAAAAAAAATATATATATATATATATATATATATATATATAAATGGATGATAGACATGTGAAAAGTGTTCTACATCCCTAGCAATGAAAGAAAAGGAAATAATATGAGATACCATCTTTTCCATTTAACAAAAATTAAGAGATATGTGCTTTTGAAAGGACTAGAGTATAAATTAGTACAGTCTTTCTGGAAAGCAACTTGAAATTATATATCACTTAAAAAATTCATATTCTTTCACACAGCATTTTTTTTAGTTTATCTTGAGAAGATAAACATGGATATGTATAAAGATTTAGTTATTACGTTGTGCATAATTTAACCTTAGATAAATGTTAATGTCCAATATAAGAGTTCATTTCTGACTGACATGTAGTAATGCAAGAGGCTCACATTAAGTGAAAACAATAAAGCAAAAACAATGGTGTTTATAATATTTAATTTTGTTAAAGAAAACGAATTTGACATGCATTAGAAAGGCTGACGCTTCAGAAAGGTTAACATTGGTTATCTCTAGGTGATAAGACTATGGGTGACTTTTTTCCCTTCTCTTTGTATAGTTAACATTTTCTGCAACAAGTATGTGCATAATTTTTGAGTTATAAAAACTGATAATTTGCACTCTGGCTGGTGTGGCTCAGTGGATTGGGTGCTGGCCTGCTAATGGAAAGGTTCCTGGTTTGACTCCCAGTTGGGGCACATGCCTGGGTTGTGAACCAGGTCCCCGGGTTCCCAGTTAGGGGTGTATAAGAGGCAACTGATCACTGTGTCTCTCGCACATTGATGTTTCTCTCCCTCTCTTTCTCCTTCCCTTTCCTTCCCCTCTCTCTAAAAATGGATAAATAAAATATTTAACAAAAAAAAAATATTGTTAATTTGCAAATGGAAAAAAACCTAAAATTTTTGCTATGTTCTAAAGGTTGATGAAGGCACAGTTTAACTGGAGATGAAAAAAATCATTAAGCCAATTTCTCTAATGAGAATCACTTAAAACCCAACTATTTTTAGAAGCCAATAGTGTAAAAGGAGGGAGCAGAGAAAAAGTACAGTAGCGCAGTCTGCTGGCCAGCACAGGGGCAAGGGCTGCACTCTGTTAATGTGTACAGTTTGAAAAGCCAAAGGGTTTTCCAAACAACGATAATAAAGTATCCAGCCTACAATGCTGGGACCAGAAATAAGAAAACCCATACAGTACAGCTGGTTTACCCAGTAGATCCTACCCATCAAGCAATAGGCTTTGGGTTAATTTTGTTTACACAGTCTTCAGTTTGTTGTCATTGCTTTTAAACAACTATTGAGACTTGTATTCTGTGCAGTTTTTGGAATTCTGCCATCTTTCCTCCTCCAGAGGCTGCAACGAAGAGAGAGAGGAAGGACGGAAACCACAGAAGATAGAATGAATCCAGTAATAACCATAGGTGAAAGACAGGATATTTAAGTAGATGAAATGTTTGTTTTTAATATGAATTAACCTTAACAAAACTTGGAAGAATAGTTCTTTATAAGAATATAAGATGATATCATTGTCAAAATCTACTACTTAAGATTTTCCTAAAGCCCAGGTCATTAGGTTGTCCCTGTCATAACTGACTGACCTTTCTACTCGGCTCTCTCAAGTGCCATGAATTTGTCATCAGACCTGCAAATCCATGAACTGAACCCTTGAGCTCTCACTAATCTCCTTATACAACAGATTTCAGTGATCCAAGCTCATCCTTTATTGTCCGTTTTAATCTCTTTGAATATGATGTCAAAATTTATATCAACCATTTACTGAGAGCATGTTACATGTCCACAATATGCCGAGTGCTGTGTGGGCAGCAACAGAACACCCTTTCCTGAACCTATTTACATGGCTGTGTGGTAGAGGAGGGTAGCATATGAGAAACACTCAGAAATGAACAACATACAATACCCATGGAACTAAAGATAAACAAATAGGACTTCAGCAAAGAGTGCCTACTGCAAAAGTGGGAAGGCTTCCTGGAGGTGGTGGAACTTGAATTGCATCCCAAGTGATGAGGAGTACCTAGACAAGAGGAGGTATTCCAGACTAGAGAAACCCAGTGTGCAGAGGTAGAAAGTGAGGGGAGAGAGCAGTCTGTAGGCTAAGCAGAGTTGAGCAGGGGGAGAAGTGGAAATAAGACTGGACAGGCAGGGTGAGCCAATTATGGAGTGTTTTGAAAGTCAGTCAGGAGTTTAATTAGATATTATATAATCAGCAGTAGGGAATAGCTATAGCTTCTTGAATGGGAGACCTGGAGCCAAAGGTAGACTCTTGGGAAGACGGGGCTAATGGTAGCAAGCAGAAAGGGCTGGAGTGGGGAAGGGAGGTGAGGACCAACAGCACCCACTGCAGTGACATAGGAGACAGGCGGAGGGAGGGCCTTCTCCATTCATAACCTCATCCAGCAACCCTTAGCAGGTCCCAGGTTCAGGACTAGACTCCAGGGTTATGCTGATGGCTGAGGAGAAGAGAATGAAATGAATGAAAAACTTCAGCAAAGGGAAAATACTATAATAAAAGAAGGTTGTTGCAGGAGAAAGAAGGAAGAAGAGACAAATTTACTAGGGAAGGTGGGCACAATGTAGTGGCTAAAATGACTTCTGGATTTACAGCTGCAAACATGATCTGAGCAGTCACTAGTGGGGGAGCTGGGATGGCGGCATGTTGGGGCAGGGTCTCTAATCACCTCTGTCCAACTAAATGTGACTCTCATTGCAGGACGTGTGATCAACTGTCCCGCTGTCCTCAGAAACTGACCTTGGTAAGGGTGAACTCTTCCTTTCCCATTTCCTCTAAACACCTATTTCCATCGAATTCTCGATTACATTTCTCCCACCTTTCCTTACAACACCCTTCCTACCTCTCTGCCCATGTCCTACCCAGCTGGTCAACTAAGCACATTGTCTAGTATCCAGCCAAGTTGCACTGCCTGTTCTAGTCTCAATAACTACAGCCCAATAAACCCCTAGAAGTTCTGGCTTCTGGTATCAGCTGGTTCACTATAAAGTCCCTGCAGCATTCTAAGTATCAAACTTTACATGGGAGCAACAGCTCACACTACTAGGGAGCAGTCACTGTGCTATAAACACTTTGTACATTTCCCTCATGTAATCCTCTCAGCTGCCCCTTGAGGTGGGTAGTAGCGTTGTTTGAGTTGCAAAGGAGCCTGAGGCTACTCAGTGGGGGAGTCAGTGTCCAAATCAGGAGTCCTTGCTGCTAACCACTGTGCTTCTCTGACTCTGCCCTTATGGGAAATGCTCACCTGGCTCTGCTGTTTCAGCTGCTGTCTTTCTGTCCTCCTCCCTGTGTTTCCTCATCAGGGTTTTGCAGAAGTATTTATAGAGAGCAGCTCTGGAAGCCTCCATCCCAGCAAACGGAGAGACTTGCTTCTTCCTCCTCCTCTCAATTTCTGCCCCCTCCAAATATAAAGACTTGTTTTCTCCTCCTTTTCTTCTTCCTCCTGCTCTCTCCCCTCCTTTTCTTCTTCTTCCTGCTCTTTCTCCTCCTCCTTCCTCTCATCTTTATCCTTACCTTTATTTATCTCTGTGGTCCTCACTAACCCTCAGAACCACAACAAGAATCCCAAGAGAAACTCAGACATCTGGATTTATTTTAGAAATGCTTTTCTGGAGCTCAGTGCTGATACATCGCTGCCTCCTCCTGCTTAGTTGTCGCCATCATCATCGCCGCCGACATAACTAAGCACTTATCCTGTGCGAGGGATGTGCGAAGGCCTTCACGTGGATCCTCTCCTTTACCCTCTCATCTTCCTATGGGACGGGGATCATCTGGTTTATTTTACAGTTTCCAAGGTCTTGCTGCCAGGATGTTGCAGAGCCCCTTTTCGAAGCCAGTGTAGCCAAATGATGTTTGAGCCTGGATTCCTAACTGTGACATGCAATAGCTTAGCCTAGGTCCCCGGTGTTGTAAATGAGCTGGGTTTTAAGTGTTGTGACTGCGAATGTGTGTCCACCTTCTAACATAAAGCTCTACAAAATTCTGGCCGGGATTTCTCTATGCTTCCTTCCCATACAGCTTTACAAAGTCCCATTTTCCCCTTCGCATCCGAATAAATCTAAATCTGTCTGCCATCCTCACAGTCTCTCATGTTTAGTTAACCAGTGCATAATATCTCACTGGTGTGAAATTAACTGCCTCTTTGTGGTATGTCTAAACCACGCATTATTCAGACTTGGGCACACACACACCACTTCCTTGGCCAGTGGAGTACATGGCAGATAAAAGAGGAAAAATTTCTATTGTTGTTTAATTGAAGTGTTTCATATATGTGGATTCATTTTAATTCAGATAAAAAGGCTGAATGACATGCCTGAATCAAAACTATAACATTTTAACTTAAAAAACACCCAACAACCCAGAGACATGTACATGTTTTATATAACAGAGACGTTAATAAGGAAAAAATATAAATAGTTATAAATTAATTCATTCAAATGACTAATTAGCTTTTATTAATGGGATAAATTATGGCTACACTGGATTCCAGGAAGGTAGATGGGCACTTTGGGGATTCAATGGGACTTCAACCTGCTCTGCTGGACCTAAAAAGCAGGGATTTGCAAACTTGACAATCAGATAGACATCAGCTTACAGGGAAAACTAATCATTCAATGTTTGCTCAGTTCTGCAAGGAATGGTGGAGTCTTTCTTAAGATACAGTTTTAGAAGTTAGAGAACCCTGGATCCTTTGGAAACATCTGCTTTTTAAGGTTCCAAGGATATTTTTAATGTTCCTCTTTTTCTCTAAGCTTCAAATGTCATGATGTTCCTAATACACTATCAAAAGCCGTTGGCCACTCTCCTCCATTCAATCTTATTTTAAGCTTCAACAGGCACTCTCCAAATTCAAAATACTGAAGCACCGTGAGCTCCAAACCTCCCGTGAGGGTACTGAGAGATCATAAACTTGACAAACCCTGTTACTTCTGCAGGCAGAGGTCTTTCCTATCATGCAACCTCTTTGCTTCTACTATTCTAAGTGTTCTAGTGGAACTCAATTTGACATGTTACCAGGGATCTAGTGCCATTCAAAACTGCTACTCGAGAGGGTGTGGCTTTCAGTTGTGCTGATGATGACATTGGAGAAGTCCTGGTGAAGGCAGACCTTCACGGTGACATTATTAAAATTGTCATCATGACTGAAAAAATCTTTTTCCAGATGCTGGTCTATGGGTCTAGCACAGGAATTGCTAACATGTGTTTTGTGGTGCCTGGATTAATAAACAAGGGGCATGCTGACACTCTAAAAAAGTATCCCAGAAGAAGTAATATTACATTTATATAATTTAAAATATAAGTTTACATGTTATTTTCTTTCCCAGTTTCTTTGGAGCGAGAACCATGACTAAGGTTGAAAAACACTACTGTTGATGTGTGTGTCCAAATGTAGCCCAGACTGGGGCTGATGGATTTTAGAAATCGGGACACCTACACTAAGCCTGAAATTCCAGGATTGCAGGAGTAGAACCAATCGTTTTTGTGCTGCAATATCTCCTGCCACCAAAGTTGGAATGAAATTTTAACATTAAATATGGATGGAGAATCCAAAATTATTAAAAACATACTAATTTCAATTAGTAAAACAAATAATGTGTGCAGTGAACTGTTAAATCTTCATATTTATACATATTTCAAGCACCAAGCAGCTCCCCAGTCGGCACAATCTGAGAATAAAAATTAATTGTTCTTTTGTTTTTTCTATCTTAGAAAATAAAAATACCTAAGTGATTCTTTTAAAAATATATACAATCTGAATATTTCTGAGTACTTAAATACATATGCACAATACATACACACAGATACACATATAGCTGTATAATAAAAACCAAAGGTTCTTCTAAGGAATTTCATCTGTGAGCTTATCCAAAGAATAAATAACAGACTAAGATTTCGTAATATTTAGATGGAGCTCCCAGGAAGACTGAGTGGTACTTTACACAGTCACTTCACACCCAGAACCATATTCTTTAGCCTAATAATAGAAATGTCATCAAATATCACAATGCAGTGAAATAAAAGTGATTTCTTACTGAATACTGGGAAAGATGTATTTCCTTTTAGCACTTGGAATTCTTGTTCTAGTCGTCTCCGTAAATCTATTTGTTCAAATAAAACCTTCTGAAGTTCTTCTAATAAAGAAGAAAAGAAGAGTCATTTTTACTAATCTTTACAAATAACTCTCCAGAGAACTGTTATATATGGCAGTTTATTATTATAAGACGAAATATTTTACCAGTTTAAAAAGTGTTGCATGGACATAGGATAGATTTTGTGCAGAAATCCATGAATATAAATCAATGTAATATATTATTTTAAAGTATTATATTACAGTGTCATGTATTGATTGATAAGTATGCATTAATCTCAATTATATCCACCCAATGGTCCATATATTATTCATATGTTGCTTGTCAAGCTTAAAATATGGTGTAGAACAAAAATATCCTCCTATTATCTCTATAGTCTTTTAAAGCTAAGTTCCACAGAGTTAAAACTTTTCTTACCTTTCCCCATATTTTCTACATCCTTTTTGAGTGAATGAGGTGAATTCGTTTCTTGCGTGTGTTCACCTTAAAAAAAAAATAGAAAGGAGAAAAAATATTAGTTTTATGTAGACTATTTTCTGAAGGTTTTTCTCTTCACTTTCTTTTACTATCTCTAAAAGTGCTTCTGATTTACTAGAAATGAAGAGTGGAAGGCCTCAGAACCAAATGTCCTCATTCGCTCGTGTGCAATTCCCTGGAAGCACGGCGGGGACCTAGAGGGAAGAAGGGCACAGTCTTTGGAACCTGTCTGGGCAGCTCCCTGACAGCAGATTCCTGAAGCCAGCGCCCTCCCAGTCCCCACTACTATCCCTCCTTTACAATGAAGGTAATTCATTGAGTGGGCAAGAGAGGAAGTTGAGCAGTCAACATTTCTGGAAGAAATCCGATCAAGTCCCTCTCCTTTCAGAAGTGAAGAAGTCTGCTGACGACTGTTGGGAGGCCCTCCAGACCACGGAAGCAGAAGCCTCCCACCAGCTTGAGCTGCCCAAATTTGGGGCAGTGAAGCAGAAGTGGGAGGAGGCTTTAGTTGTCCTTGGGAGAGAATTGTTAAGCCTGGAGCAATTTCCTAATAAGTGATAATTTGTTTGTTTGTTTTTTAAAATAACTTAAAACAGAGATGTGAAATGCATAGTTATATTACTTTGCGATAGTCACAATCGTGCTGATACCTTCTTAACTACTTGGCTTTAACCAATAAAAACTATATTGTGGGTAAAAATCAGATTGTTTTTCTTACTTATTTTACTGATATCCTAGCTAGAACGATGGCAAGCTAACAAAATGTATTGACCCTCATAAAATCAGTCTATATAATCCAGAAAACATAAATTAACCAAAGAAATCCAATCGTTCAGCTAGTCAGAATTTTTTTGTTTTCAAATTTCCATTTGCTATCTGCAACTATCCACACAATGTAATAAGCTTTCCAAAGAGGTGTGGCAGTACATACAAAAGTGCTCTGAGGTTTCATTGACTCTAAACCCCCCCCCCCCCCCCCCCCCCCCCCAGTTAGCTCCCCAGTGGCCCTGGAGCTGTTTGCTTGTTTGCCTTCCTAACCCACTAGGTGGTGTGCTTACTTGGATGAAGGGCTCTGTCTTTCCTGCATGGCAGGTGCCTAGCACAGTGCTGCACACATAACAGGTATTCAATAAAGTGTTTTCAATTGTTATTGAAAGGACCCCCAGGGAGTTGTAAATTCTAAATTATAGCACAGGCCAAAAATGCATCATTTCAATTCTTTCCTCAATAATTATTCATTTCCCTTCCTCAGCAAGAAATACGATGGAATGGCCCCAGGCACTTATAGGAATACTGGAGATTTCACTGTCAAGGTAAAAATTTCTGCAAAGAGGGAGACAGAATTTCTCCCCAAAGCAGCAGTGAGACAGGACAGTATCAAGGACACAGGAAAATCCTTAACATGATATTATAAATTGTGATTCTGCATTCCACCTGAACACTGTTGGGAATATGTGTGTTCAGGCATGTGTGTATGCATGTAGGTGTGTACGTATGAATACAAATATGTAACTATAATATAACCAAATATTCCTGCACAGGTACATAGTTATGAGAAGGTGCTTCACTGCTCCTCACATCAGGACAAAATAACTTTGGCATCCATGAGGTCCTTCATGGCAGGCATTTTCTCTACTTCCTACGTCATATTTGCACAGCCTCATTCCCACTCTCATCCTGGACGTGACCTCTCTCTATAGGCTTTTGAACATTCATACTTTGGCTTTCTTCTCCATCTAATAAAATAATTAGAAAATACCTGTGAAGCGTTGTATATAGAGACCTCAATGTAATTCCTATAAAATACTAGTATCCAAAAGAAGAGTAACATGAAGGTAGATAACAAATCATAAATATGTAAACCAGAGATAATGGTATTTTGAAATGAAGATAAATGCACATCATGTGCAGTATTGACTTTGTTTGCTCTAGTCTCAGTTAACCAGTTAAATGCACAGATGTTTCATACTCACACAATACTGAGTCTGAACAAGAGAAGAAGCAAGAATGCGCATACCTGGACATCCATTTACAGGGCATAATCACATTTTATCATTCTCCTACTCCCCCCACCCCCCGAAACTCAATTTAAATGACATGGTTTGTTTCTGAATAGGCAACTCTAGAAGCCAAGTCCTTTTCACATTTAGACCAGACTCCGTTGCTGCAATGATGTATTTTGTGGACTGTTTATCTTACATTACATTTCAATTAGAAAATTACATTAAAAAATTAAACTATGATATGTTAAAATGCATTTCTTTTCCAGTTCACAATTAGAAGGCTTACATAGGTATGAAACCATTAAACAAATGGCTAGTAAATGGAAACTGCATTAACCATAGGCAAATCTACTGATGGCATTTATAATAAGCTTTTCTTTTCATCAGCTTGTGGAGGTTTTATTAATATTTTATATCAGTGTCTATTTCAAAGGGATATTTTACTTCAACTTCTGGGTAAAATCTGTCAATTTTTAGTTTATATCCAAATGTTTCACTTACAAAAGGTTTTTAAAAATAGTTACATGCTAGGTAAATAAGGAGAGCAGACGCTTCAGCTGCCTTTTGTGTATCTGGACTGTTGCCTTTTGTATATTACTAATCTGTAAAAACCAGATTGTTAATGGTGGTTAAAAATGACCTCTGGGAGCCTGGATGTGTTTGTTCACTATTACTGCTAATGTTTTCCATCTGGTTAACAAAAAAAGGCAGTCTAATACTAGATTAAATAAATGAGATTTAGTTGACAATGAGCTTCCAATTTTTATAAATATTCCATCAGGTTAAATGCATTTTACATTTTTAAAATTAAAGAATGGCTTTGGAGACATCCAAAAATTAAAATGCTTTCTTTTCTTCCCATTACATTCTCTCTTTTAAAAAGTTACAGAAAGGCAGAGTGAGGGTGGGGGGCATGGTGATCTTAACTGTGTAGAGTTATAGGAGAGAAATTATAACTTGGAATGAGCATCTTTCTTGGAAGCCTGGTCAAAAATGTATCTTAAGCCAGACTGTAAAAGAACACAGTTGGGTGGCTTACAGTTGGAGAGTAATGGATAATTATGGCCTAAAATGTATCCTGTGGACTGCTGTGACCAGAAGCTGCTGCTCAGGGCTGTGTCTGCAACAGCACTCCACAAGTGCATGTGCTCAGGTCCAGTTCAATGGGACCTGCATCACTGCCTGCCAGTCCTTCTCGCCCTGGAGGGGAGAGGCAGCAACATGTCACATTAGAGAAACTACATCTCTGCCAAGTGTGATAGAGGCCAGAGAACCAGGACTCACGTGCTTCCTGCTTCCCTGGTCTCTCCAGGGTCCTCCAGCACCATGTGGCCCCACTTTCTAGGTGAATGTTCTACCACACCCTCGGTTCTGCCCTCGCACAACCATCAGAAATGAAGTACAACAGGGATGGATGTGAGAATATGCCACATGGAAGCAGACATGAGCAGTATCCAAAGAGGGGGAACTCCGAAAAACAGCCAATAGATTCATTAGTACCACTTTTCAAAGCACAAGGGTAATTACCTTTTCTTAAATATCATGGCACACCTCTGGTCAAGAACCTGTAATGGCTCCCGTGGTTTACACCACAGAATCCACTCTAAATTCCTCCCTCTGAGCCTCCAGGTTCTCTCATAACCTTGTCCCATTGGATAAACGGAACGGTCTTTCTGTCACCAAACACAATCCCTTGATTCTAGCTGGGTCTTTATTTCTCATATCTGCTGGCCCCACCTTCCATTGTTTCTCTTGCCTAAGGTTCCCATGCCCCTCTGCTCCTGGTCCATTGAAAGCAGAATGCCACCCCATGCTCTTCGCTTCTGTAAAGCCTTTCCCAACTTCTACAAATGCTGCTGATTCATGTTTTCCTGGGTTGAAGTTCTAGGTGCTGATCGTCCCTACTCTGCCACTTTGTACTGTACCTGATAGCCCGGTGTTTTACAACAAATGAAAGTCTAGTCCTGCCTACAGGTAACCCCCATCACCTCTACTCCAGGGAGGGGTACAGATACTTTCCACAATACCTGTTTGCACTTAATTCAATCTGGTTGGTGAGAGAAATGCACGCTAACACTACTGTAAATCCTCCATAGTCATAAGGGGTCTTTCAGCACTAACTCATTCCTATGAATGAAAAAGCACACTTTCATCCATTTGTGTATTCCAAGGCTTACTCTATATTTTCAGTTTGCTGGGGAAGTGTGTGATGCTTCAATTTTTATTCCTATCTGATATTCTTAAATTTCTTTCAGAGATAAACGAAACCATAGAACTGAATTTTAACCAAGGCATGAAAATATTAATGTACAGTATTCCCTCATTTATTGTGGGCATTAGGTTCTAGACTGCACCCCCCGACCCCCCGCGATAGGTGAAAATCCGCGAAGTAGGAACCTTACATTTATTTTAGTGTTTATATATATTTTAAGGCTTATAAACCCTTCCCACACACTTATAAACCATTCCTACTCCCTTATTAACCTTTCCCACTCCCTTATTAATCTTCTCCACACTTTTATAAACACTACTTATGTTCTTAAACATATTCTACACTCTTAAACCTATGTAACTTTAACAACATAGGTATACAGTACCACAAAATCCCGCAATATAGCGAAAAATCTGCCATAAATAATTAAATATAGTATTTTTAAAAATCCCGCAATACCGTGAGGCCACGATAAGTGAACCGTGATATAGAGAGGGACTACTGTATATGTCTGCCATTGCCTCCAACAGAAAAAATATCTGACATTTTTAGAGCTCATTTACTTTTAAGAGCCAAAGGAGTAGGTCAGATAATCTGTTTTGTTGGTGGTCATGGGATAGGAGGAAAAGCTGAGTAAATAGATATTACTGTTCTCAAGCTAAATTTGAATTTAATATGTAAGATCATTTAAATATTGTACCTGGATGTGTATAAGATATTCTAAGTATATAGTGTACAATATGAAACTTGATGAAGAGTACGAACTTGGGCACTCATTCATCCCTTCTATGGAAATATATTCTCTCTCCTTCCTTCTTTCATCCTCCCTTGGTTTCCTACTCCTTGTCTTGGCTGTTTCCCTATTAAATTCTCCCTTGAGCTTACAACCAGCATTCAGAAGTCTGCCCCAGCCAGCAGCCCCAAGGGCTAGCAAATTGCTTATCACTGAAAGGTCCTGTATGTTCCCCCAGGACTGCTGTTGACAACACTTGATGGAAACATTCAGAGAAAATATTTCCTTTTATGGAAAGAAAGCGTGCTATTTAATCACACACTCAAGGGTAAATTTAGTCAATGAAACTGTTTTGGTTTGGGGCTGTGTCTGTACATGAGATACACATGTACTCTAACACTGGGAAGAAAAAAACTTTCAGTCAAACATCCAGATGTTTCCATAGGTGGTAGGGACTCGTGTGCTACCTAATGCATCTGGTGCAGGCAAGCAGATCCTGAAAGGACAGGTATGATCTGTTAGTCATGCTACAGTCTCTGCCCACGGCCCCCAATGTATTGTCCTGCCCTACGGGCTGGGCTGAGGTTCTGCCCTCTGAATTTTAATAATGAATCTTAGTTTTATAATCTGGGTTTCATTTCGACCTTCTGGAATTTTTACTTTGTCTTTCCCTAACAATCTGTCTTACAATTTGCATGGGGTCAAAGTTAATCTACAGTTAGTATAACTCAGACATTTCACAATAACCAAAATTCAGCACAACATACGGTTTAGAGAGGTTTTTAAGAACATTTTGCATTAAGGCATTTAAAAAAATAAATTATACAGAAAGCCAGGTTAAATAATTTTCTCTTCTATCAGTGGGACTTGGAGTTCTGCTAATTCCTTGGTGTTAAATTAAACATTAAACTCTTCCCCTTTGACATTTGGCACTTCAGTGAAGTCACAGAACAGAAGAGGGAAAAAATCAATACCACTGGAGAGGATACACTAGAGAATGAACTACTAAATATTATCTCCATTTGTGAAAAGAAAAAAGAAACAAGAACAAAATTAATAATGGTGGGGTTATAGTGAACTAAAAATTACAGCAAACTTTAAAGTTTATGACCAAAATTTATTACTAGTTGCATATACATTGCTTCTTGAATAAGTATGTAAATATCTTTGATCAGTGTATCTTGAGTTCATTTAGAACTCTCTTGAGTTTTAGAACTTCTGCTGTCATATCATGCTATTTAATTTTTATTTTCTGGAGAGTTTTTCACTGTTTTCCATTTCCTTAAGTTTCATATAAAATTCTTAAAATCATAAGTAAGAAGGGACATTTTTCATAAATAAAAATAAACCAGTATTTAAAATGTGGAGATTATTTAATTTTGAATACGTATATTGAAAGGCCTCAAAATTCACTTCATAATAATGTCAATTGTAATTCAGTGGTGGGAGATATTATCAAATTTTACAGGTGGATAAAGTAAGGTGCAAAGTAGTTAAAGAGCTAACCCAAAGTCATCTAGTGAGAGAATTAAAACTCAGACCCACTGTCTGTGATTTTTAGAATTTTTCTTCTTTTTTACCTTTTATAAAAACAATCATAAGTATGTCTAAAATAGAATGAAATAATAAATCAGAGTGCCTCATCTGCTATATATTCATGTGAAGTGTAACTGCTTCTTACTCCTCTCAGAAATCCATCCATAGCATACTAAGTACACTAGAGAGTCATGCCTGTGAAAATCAAATTGATTTTAAAACTTCTATGTATATAACAAGATTCAGCAATGCCCAGAGTCCAATGGTGCTGGTGTTTCTACAATAGAGGGAATCCAAATCAGGGATGACTCCTCTTCCCGTGTTTTCCTTGACCTGCAATAGCTTTGAGCTGTCTCACCAGCCTACCCAACTGCGTTCCATTTCAGCTCACTTAACTTCACTGAAGTGATTCAAAACAGACATGCAAAACTTACCCTTGGATTGCAAGAAAACACTGCCATTTATATTTTTGAGTAGGTAATATTTTGACAAAGTTACCATCTCGCTAATCCATATTACTTGGCTTTAAGCAATGGGTCTAATTTTAGGAGACCTGGAGATAAAAGTTCTACTAGCTTGTTTTGTCCCTTTAATTATACAGAAGTACAATATCTGCTGTGTGTAAGGTTAATAACCATTAGCAGGGAGGTTTTAAAAATCATTTAAAAATGTAGTCTCTTTAAAATTGCTGAAAAATAACAGTTACCAATAAGGCTGAAAGGTTGAAGGGAAGCTAAACTTAATTAAGACAATGAAACAAAAAAATCAACTGGAACTCAGTATGGTTGCTAAACTGATTTTATAGTAGGAATCGATAAAAGCAAGCACCTATCATTTAAAGATATGTCTATAACCTTACTTGTTTAGAGAACGATGACAGGAATTTCTTCATAAACTACATTTACGATTGCCACGGGAGGGAAAATTCATATAAAAGTCAAAAATTGCATACTGACTTATTAGGTAGTTTGAAAAGACATTTCATTCTTTTGTGTTATACCACGTATGCACCAAAATAAAATACTGATATTTTCCAATAACAATGATTGAATTAAACATTGGCTAAGGGACACTTGGTTATATAAACCTTACTGGATATTTTGTGTAGACCAGGATTACAGTATTCATGCTGCATTACAGCTGATCTGTCTTTTGACTGGAAGCCACCTGAGAGCAGGGACTGGAACTGATGCTATCTCTGAATCCGAGAGCCCAGCAGAGTACTTAGCACACTGTAAGCATTCTGTAACATTTGGGGAGTAAATAAACAAAGGAATGCTGTCATGTACCCATGGAAATTGACAGTTGTTATATGGGGAGAAATAACTCCATGGATAAGCAGGATGTTCTAGATAAAGCATTCTGCTGCTACCTCCCTAAAACAGCTAACCACAGTCCTCATAATATCTTTGGCTCATATGGATTTTTGACACTTTGCTAAACAAATGGATTTTTGGAGTCTGACCACAAGTAAATACATTAATATCAAAACATAGGCCAAATGGGTGCCCACTCTGGGACTTTCTCCAGTGTGCATCCAACATGAAGACCATCAGCTAATCTTTGCCACAAGCAAGGACAGCTGAAGACACACAGGTCACACAGCAACCCAGACTCTTTAACAAGTTTCTTTTTGTCCCCTTGAGAACATTTTTTGTTGTTGCTGCTTTTAGAAAGAGAGGGAGGGAAAGAGAGAAACATCGGTGTGAGAGAGAAACATCAAGAAACATCGACCAGTGCTTCCTGCATGTGCCTGGAATGGGGATCAAACCTGCAACTTAGGCATGTGCCCTGACCAGGAATCGAACTGGCAAACCTTTGGCTACTGGATGATGCTCCAACCAACTGTGCCACAAAAGCCAGTGCTCCTTAACACTTTTTGGTATTTACAACATCATCTCTGCATCCTCAGCCAAGTCCATGGAATGAAGTTCTTGTGACCCAAGATTCCAAGACAAATTTAACAAAACATTCTTCACCTGAACATTTGTTCATTTCTATAATGTTTCCAGCTCTTCTACATTCCACCTGTTTCCAATTTAATACAGGATATTAATATGATATAACCTACTACCTACATACTTCCCTGAATAACGTGAGAATCCAATTGTAACATGGAAAATCAATATGGAACAAATATCACTGGGAATGCATATCAAATTAATTATTCTGAGGAAGGGACTAGTAATATATCAATAGCATGACTAGGTGTTATTACCAACATAACTATTGGTTGTACTATCCTGAGCTCCAGGCATGGTAGAAATTTTATGTGAACACCAAGGCTGACTATACTTTTACTTCCTTCTTTTTGGCATTTGTATTGGCATCTGAATATCAAATGATGGTGGTTTTTATTCACTCTGGATATCATGGTTGGGGTCCTGAGGACTTTTTAGGGTTTATTGAAGTTACTAAGTATGGGGGAAACAAATCCCTTCCAAGGCCAGGAGAAACTGGTTTTCCAGTGAAACCAGCCCAGCCATCCAAATGGGAAGCCAAGGAAAAACAGAAATTACTCTCTAACAAATCTACTAAGACTATTAATATACACAACATGAAAAGACTATAACTCTGTGAAGGAATCAGTATGTTCTAAAATATTTAGATTTCTAATGGATAGGAACAGTTGTTGAAATGTTAACTTAAAATTTTTATAAAAATTATAAATACTGACTGTTACTGCAATGTGAGAAATTGAAGTTCCAAAAAAGAGATGATTTCAGATTGTGGAATTTAGATTTTCTCATTAAATCTTTGGAAATGTTTAAATCTAACAATTTAAAATCAAATTATCCCATAGTTTTGCAGAAATCATTACTAGTTCTTGAAAAGCTATGTACATTTTACATCTTTTATAGAATACTTTACAAAATTTTATTTTTATTTCCTTCAAAATTTACACCCAAATAGAGTAAGAGTTATGATGATTTCTGATTTAGCTAAGTAAAGTGTAAGGTCTGGGGCAAATTATTCTCTAAATATGTATTTAATATTAAATACATGTATACTATAATTTGAAATGTAATATCACCAAAAGCCAACTTCCAAATAAAACCTCTGAATTTAGGTAGTCAAAAACAACCCTAAAATTAATGCATATAAATTACAAAGTATTAATTTTAACAAGCAACACTAAATTAAAACCTGTCTTAAGATTAGTGAATGAAAAGTGGGGTCCATATCCTGCTTCTAAATGGGTTACATTATTCAAAAAATATACAGTCACTGCCACATGCAAGTTCTCCTGTGTTATTG